>NC_071466.1:61338676-71338676 GCF_028500815.1 Rissa tridactyla
AGAAAAGAAAGAAGAACGAAGTGAAAATACAGAAGGTAGGTATTTGTATGGACATTCACCTCTTTTTTCCTTTTTCTTTTTTTTTTTTTTTTTCTTCAAAACAGTATTTTTAACTGACAATTTTCCTGGACATTTTGGTTCCCTTTCTAATCTCAGATGTAGTAACTTCTTTTAAATTTTTTTTTTAAAAAAAACAAACAAACAACAAAACTACCAAAAAGGTGTCTAGTTTTCTTATGATTTTTTTACTAATCTGGAGGCTGACGATGCAGGAGTCCAAGCTTTCCTCTCCAACTTGGGCTCTCGAAATCCCCAGCAGCGGTGGAGGACGCTTCTCAGACCTCCGTCTCAGAAACCTTTCAAGGAAGGAAAATAGAATTTGTTCGCGGTCTGTCCCTGGGAGCCTGGGGGGTCAGGACAAGGACAGCATATGCTCCCAAGCTGCAGCCTGGGAAGGCGATATCTGGGGAGCAGACACTCCTGCCTGCAAAGACAGGACCGAGTGACGGCGTGGTGAAGAGGAGAGGGCTGTTGGCATCAGAGGTGTAGCTCTGCATTAATATTCAGTTTATCTTCTAATGCCCATTTCCGATTAGAAGGAATCCCGCTTCTTCCCAAATTAAATCCTCGCCTTGCTCAAAGAGTAATGTCCGGTACTGGCATATTTCAGCCACATTTCGGACAGGCTTGGAAATATTTTAACTATTTAGTGGCAGTGATGGGGAAAACCTTATTTAAACAACCCTAACTGGTGGGTAATGTTACCTTTTCCTTCCTTCCTTCCTTCCTTCCTTCCTTCCTTCCTTCCTTCCTTCCTTCCTTCCTTCCTTCCTTCCTTCCTTCCTTCCTTCCCTTCGTTCCTTCCTTCCTTCCTTCCTTCCTTCCTTCCTTCCTTCCTTCCTTCCTTCCTTCCTTCCTTCCTTCCGTCTGTCTGTCTATCTATCTATCTATCTATCTCTCGCTATAAAAACCCTGCTCGGACGCCAGGTTTGAGCTTGCCTGTGCCTTATGCGGGAATTTAATGCCGTGAGGAGTCACAGGAGCAATGTTGCAGGGAAAAATTCGTCCGCCTCTTAAAAAAAGCCCCACCAAACCCCACAAACCCCTACGTTTTGGGTCGCTTCTCCGCCAAGCACAGAGCCGATGGGGATCGAGACCGCAACGTGAAGTGCAGGACGGTTAAGACGACAAATGTTATGTCGGGTTTTAATTTTTACAAAGCCTTATTTATTGGCGAGCTGCTGGCCCCGAGATGATTATTTTTCAGCCACTACAAAACAAACCAAAGCAGGGGCCAGACATGTATTTACTGGAGGGGGAGGGGAAGGGGACTTGTTTGCTCTGTGTGTGTGTGCGGGTGTGTGCTGCCTCTATGCTTTTTTATTCCTGACATGTAAGAATCCGGTTTCCAAATAACAATGGCAGGGTGGGTTTTGGGCTTGGTTTTTTTTCTTTCCTTTTTTTTTTCTTTTTTTTTTTGGTTTTGTTTTTGTTTCTTTTTCAAGAAAGGGAAGAGACAAGGAAAACTCCTAAAGCATCTGCTCTCGGATGCACATTCACAACGCATGCAGATCGACTCCTCTGCTCCCGCACAAGTGGGTTTAAAAGCCCAAACAACTAGGGCGACCGTTCCCTCTTCTATTTTCATTTTTATTTTATTTTATTATTTTTTTTTTCCGCCCCGCCAACGTGACTTTTATTTGAATATTCCCCCCTTACTCCCTTTATATCGATCATGGCTTTAATTTGCTGGAGCCGAAAAGGGGCTGCAGGATGGGCGAGTTCCTCCCTCCCTTCTCCACCACCTAAAAAAAAAAAAAAAAAAAAAAAGAAGGCAACCCCCCCCCCCCCCCCAACCCCCTGTTTATGTTTTAAGCCCCTCGCTTTGTTTGTTTGCCTCCCGAGGCAGGATCGCATGGCTAAGCGCACATCGATATTTTCCGTGCGTGTGGCTCGTCGCGCCTCTCCCCCCGCTCCCCCGCTTCCACGCCACCCTTCCCCTCGTCGCGGGGGAGGCGGGGGGGGGGGGAGACGGGGACACTACGGACACCCCACCAAAAAAAAAAAATAAAAAAGAGAAGCCGACGGCGGTGCCGGGGCTGAAGGCGGCCACCGGCGCCGAGCGGGGCCGGTGCGGTGCGGCGGCGGGCGGGGGGCCGTGGCGGCGGGGGCGGGCGGCGGGGCGGGCAGGGCGGAGGGCGGCCGCGCCGCCATTAGCCGGTGGCCGGGGACGCCCGGATGGACGGGGCGGCCCGGGCCAATGAGCGGGCGGCGGGAGAGCGGCCGGGCGGCGGGGGAAAGGCGGCGTTGGGAGAGGAGCCGGCAGTGCGGGCGGGGAGAAGGGAGAGAGGCCGGGGGAGGGAGGGGAGGGAAGAAAAAGAGGGGGAGTGAGGGGAGGGGGGGAGAAAAAATAAAAAGCCGCCGCCTTAGCAGCGCCCACCGAAATAAACAGAGGAGCGAGAGGGAGCCAGGGCGCGGGCGGAGCGGGGCTGCAACTCCGCCGCCCCGGCCGCGCCGCTCCAGCCCCGGCGCTCCGCCGGCCCTTCCCGCCCCCCGCCTACCCTCCCCACCCCCACCGCCGCCCTTATTGTTTTTAATCCGCCTCCGGCACCCCCCCTTCTTCTTCTTCCCCCCCCCCCCCCCACCTCCCCACGCCCCTCCGCGGCGGCGGGCAGGGGCGGCGCGGGGCACCCCTAACGCCCCCCCCCCCCCCCCCCGGGGTCCCTTCGCTCCGTGGGAACCCGCGGCTGCAAGTTTTTTTCTCCGTGAGAGGCACCGCTAATGCCCGGCGGAGGATAAAACGAGAGCGGGGGCCCGGGGGCGGCGGGGGGCCGAGGCGGCGGGGAGCGGCGAGGGGCCGGGCGGGCGGGGGTCGGGCGGCGCTGACATCCCGGTGGCGGCGGAGTGGGGGGGGGAGGCGGTGTGTGTGAGTGTGTGTGTGAGTGTGAGTGTGTGTGTGTGTGTGTGTGTGCCGCAGGGAACGGCGAGGCGAGCCTTGCCCCCCCCCCCTCCCCGTCCCCGTCCCCAGCCCCGTCCCTCCCCTGCTCCCCCTCCCCTCCCCTGCCCGCCCCCGCCTCAGCTCCTTTAATACACTTTGGTTCTCCGCTCGCCTTTGGACTCTGCTCTGCCTGGCTCCGGATACGGCTCCGGCGGCGGCGGCGGCGGCGGCAGCGGGCCGGTGCGGGCGCGGGCGGCGGCGGAGGCGGGGGGACGCGGCGGCTGCCGGGGGGAAGCGGCGCGGAGCGGCAGCGGCGGCGGCGGCGGCCCCGCGCGGGCCCGGGCGGGCGGCGGCGGTAGCGGGGCGGCGGCGCCGGCCCCGTCCCCGGAGCGGCGCGGACCATGCTGCTGGACGCCGGCCCGCAGTTCCCGGCCCTCGGCGTGGGCACCTTCGCCCGGCATCACCACTCGGCCGCGGCGGAGATGCAGGACCGGGAGCTGAGCCTGGCGGCGCAGAACAGCTTCGTGGACTCGGCGGCGGCGGCGCACATGGGCGCCTTCAAGCTCAACGCCGGGGCCCACGACCTCTCCCCCGGGCAAAGCTCGGCGTTCACCTCGCAGGCGCCCGGCTACCCCGCCGCCGCCCTGGGTCCCCACGCCGCCCACGTCGGCTCCTACTCCGGGGCGCCCTTCAACTCCACCCGGGACTTCTTGTTTCGCAGCCGCGGCTTCGGGGACTCGTCGCCGGCCGGCGGGCAGCACGGCATCTTCGGCCCTGCGGCCGGCAGCCTGCACCACCCGCACACGGACGCTCAGAGCCACCTCCTCTTCCCGGGCATCCACGACCAGCACGGCCCCCACGCCTCCCAAAACGTCCTCAACGGGCAGATGCGCCTGGGCTTGCCGGGGGAGGTGTTCGCCCGGTCGGATCAGTACCGCCAGGTCTCCAGCCCCAGGACTGACCCGTACTCGGCGGCTCAGCTGCACAACCAGTACGGCCCCATGAATATGAATATGGGCATGAACATGGCAGCCCACCACCACCACCACCCAGGTGCCTTTTTCCGCTACATGCGGCAGCAGTGCATCAAGCAAGAGCTCATCTGCAAGTGGATCGACCCCGAGCAGCTGAACAACCCCAAAAAAAGTTGCAATAAAACTTTCAGCACCATGCACGAGTTGGTCACCCACGTCTCGGTGGAGCACGTTGGGGGACCCGAGCAGAGCAACCATGTCTGCTACTGGGAGGAGTGTCCCCGGGAAGGCAAGCCCTTCAAAGCGAAATACAAACTGGTCAATCATATCCGAGTGCACACGGGAGAGAAACCCTTCCCCTGCCCCTTCCCCGGCTGCGGAAAAGTTTTCGCCAGATCAGAAAACCTCAAAATTCACAAAAGGACGCACACAGGTAATTCGGGTTTCTTTCGGCAGATTTTCCCCCTCTGCCCGTGCCTATATATATGTCTATATAAACAGATAAGAGACTCAGGCAGAGAGATGTAAAATGATGAGAGTGATAAATTAAGGATCCCGTTTAATTTTTATTTTTTTTTCCCTGCTCCATCACACGGCTGCGTTTGTTTTGGTTTCTTCCCCGCCAGCATCCCTCTCTTCCCCCACCCCCTTCCCAGATTTCGAAAGGATATTTTCCTGATTTCTTTTAATTTTCGAGGTGAGCGATGTAGATTCGTGCCGAGGCTCGGCGGGGTCTTTCTGCGGAAAAGCAAAATACAGCGGGAACTTAATTCTGCCGTCCTGATAAAAGACGGGAAGACACATAAAACGCCTTATACATTTGCAACGTGCAACGTATTGGCGTGTAACTTCAGCGCTTGTGAGCATGGCTTTCATGTGTGGATACCGAGAGAGAGAAACTATATAAATACGTGCAAAATGCGTCATTAGTCCGAAATCCCGTTGGAAGTGGCAAAACGTCCCTTTCTGGGAATGCTTTCCATTAAATTTAAATGGTGTGAGCAAGGCAATAAAATTTTCTCATTTCAAAAGAAAAAAAAAAAAGAAGTGTTTTTAAAGTCTCACTCGAGAGGTGATTTAAGGTGCTTTTGCAAGAGTTTATTAAATTATGTAATAGGGAACAGAGGCTTTGAGGCTCGGCAACTTCCACCCAAATCAGGTGGAAGAGGGGCGAAGGAGCCCAGGCTTTCCCGATGGAAAATCGCCTGAGCCGAAGGGTAACAAAAATAAACGCATCCTCCCGCCTCATCTATTATTCATTTACTACTCCTGCCGGCCCGAACCGTGCCAGACTATTTCATAAAAGACGGCCAAATATTTTAGCGACTTCCACTCTAAATATTTACCCGGAGAAAGGCTAAAAATCTCCAGGCCTATTGTTTTCTCAAGTGCTGAGCCCGATGCGAGGTGCGAGACGAGCTTTAACAAGGTTTAAAATTTGAGAAATGTATTTGCATGAGATGCCCGCACTGAAGTCATTGTGTCTGAGCGGATGTCTTTAAGAAACAATTTAGGTGCTAATGGAATTTAATGTTAAATGCTTCCCTCTCCAAAGGCGGGGGGGGATGTGGAGTTCTCACCTCCAAATTACTCCCCGGCATTTGGAGTCCTGGCAGCCGGGCGAGAGGCATCCCTATGAAAATTAAATGAAGTATTTTACAGACGTTTAGTTTTCCCAGCGGATGCGCGTTTATCTCGAATATCCGTACACGAAACAATCTGCCCGGCCTTAAATCTGTCCGTAATGGTTTCCAGTTTAACAGGATAGCGGATTTGGTACCGAGGCGAAACGGCTCGATGCTGCTTTTTTTTTTTTTTTTTTTTTTTTTTTTAAATCGCTTTTCTTCTTCAATCTCTTTCGGGGCCGGCCCCGGTCGAAGTAAAACCAAGCGCCCGAGAAGGGGCGGCAGGCGGGATGTGCCGGGCCGGGGGAGTGCCCGGACCGGCGGGGGGAGGTTTGGTAGGAAAATCCGGCGGGGGCCGGTCCTTGCCTCGCTGCCGGGCGAAGCGGGAGCGGCGCGGCCCCTCCGCGCCGCGGGGGCCGGGGCAAAACCGGCCTCTTGCTTTAGGAAGCTGCCGGGCGAAGCGGCTGGGAGCAGGGGGCCGGGAGAGGAGCGGAGAAAGAGGGAGGCGGGGGGGTGGGGGGGAAAGCCCGCGGGAGCCGGGCGCGGGGGCTGCGCGGGGGTTGCGCTGTTTTTGCGCGGGGGCGGCCGCGCTCAGCCCCGCCGCTCCGCCGCTCTCTTGCAGGGGAGAAGCCCTTCCAGTGCGAGTTCGAAGGCTGCGACCGGCGCTTCGCCAACAGCAGTGACCGCAAGAAGCACATGCACGTCCACACCTCGGACAAGCCCTACCTGTGCAAGATGTGCGACAAGTCCTACACCCACCCCAGCTCCCTGCGGAAGCACATGAAGGTACCCGGCCCCGCAGCCGGCGGCGGGAGGCGGGAGGGCGGCCGCCCCGCACCGGGCGCCCCGTCGGGGCGGCGGGCGGCGGGCGCGGGGCCCGGGGGCGGCGGCGGCGGGCCGAGCCGGCGGCGGGGGGCGCGCCCGGGGGGCGGCGGCGGCCTCCCCGTCCCCCCTCCACCCGGCCGTGTTGCCTTTGCCCCCCAGGTGCACGAGTCGTCCCCGCAAGGCTCCGAGTCCTCCCCGGCCGCCAGCTCCGGCTACGAGTCCTCCACCCCCCCGGGGCTGGTGTCCCCCAGCGCCGAGTCGCAGAGCACCAGCAACCTCTCCCCGGCGGCGGCGGCGGCGGCGGCGGCAGCGGCGGCGGCCGTGTCCGCCGTGCACCGGGGCGGCGGCGGCGGCGGCGGCGGCGGCAGCGGCGGCGGCGGCGGCGGCGGCGGCAGCGGCCACAGCGGCCTCTCCTCCAACTTCAACGAGTGGTACGTGTAGGGCCCCGCCGGACTGCTCTGCACGGCCCCCCCCGCGCCCTCCCCGCCCCGGCGGCGGCGGCGGGAAGGAGGGATGGAGGGAGCCGGCCTGCCGGAGACGCGCCGGGAAGATGCCGCCGCACCCGCTGGCAGCGAAATGACGGCCGAGCAGGATGGGGACGGGGGGGAACCTTTATCTCCCCACACCCCTCCCGCCTTCGGGCCTTTTTAAAATTTTTGTTGGATTTTTCCTTTTTTTTTCTTTTTTTGAGAACATTTTGAACCAGAAAAAAAAAATCTGTAAAAGTACGTGCTGAAAAACATATGAGAATGAGTAAATAAATAGAGGAACGGAAAGGGGAGAGAGAGAAAAGGGGGAAAAAACCCTCCAACCCCAAACGCCACCAACACACCACCCAGCAAAAAAGCTTCTCAAGCCGGCGGAAAGAAACTCTCCCTCCGGAGCCTCCAGACAAAAGATCAGAGACTCAAAACTCCCCCCGGCCCCTGCGCCTCCCCGCCCGGAGCAGCCAGCGCCCTCCCGCCCCACGAACTCTGTACATAGCGGCCCTCTCCTTCCTCCGGCGAGGTGGGGAACGAAGTTTTCCTGGATTCTTGGTGTATAGAAGTTCGTCCCGTTTGTAAACCGCGGATTGGTCCCCTTCTTCTTCTTCTTCTTCTTTTTTTTGGTCTTTCTTTTTTTTTTTTCCCTCCCCCCCCGGAGAAAAGTGATGGACTTGTTTTCTTTTCTCCCGCTTCCCCTCCCCGCCTCCCTCTCTCCTCCTTTTTTAGTTCACCCCTTTAAAAAAAAAGTAACGTGGAAGAAAACATGGTTTCTTTTGTAATTGTGATATCTTGAATATTGTGTTCCTTTTTAAGAGGCAACTTGATTGTAAACTGCATTTCAACTATAGACTGGGGAAGAAATACCGTGCCAAAGTCTCCATTCTGTTATTCACAGACACACACACGAACAACAACGCTTGTGAATGTATTTTTTCTGTTAGCTGGGTTTACATGTGATGTTTTAGTGCTTTTGCAAGTTCAATTTGTTAGTTCCTGTTCGGAAGATTGTGAGGAAAAATAAACGTCGTGCCGTTAGCTTTTCCGTAATAACACCCTTCCTCCTGTAAATACCTGTTACCATATTTATCCATTTGTAATTAAATTATGGTATTAACTTGCTACAGAGGAAACAGTATTTATAAAGAATGTTTCTTAACTATAAATATGTACAATTGTGAGCATAAACTGTTTCAGATTTTTTATTTGAAGGTTTAAGTGGTTTCATCATTTCTTGTGATATGTTTTGAGAGTAATGCATACAGAAATATAATAAAACGTGTTGAAACTGCACGAGCTGTTTCGTTTTTATGCCAAGGGCTCTCTGAAACCTGCTGTAAAGCATGTGAGGGGCTGAGCGGCGGCTGCAAAACAAATGCTTTTAAAAAATCCGCCGGTTACTGGAACACGAGGATTTCTTCCAGCTGGTCTCCCCGTCCAGAAAAAAAAAAAGAAAAAAAAAAGAAATAAAATTGGAAAGTCTCTGGGCTAAAAGAAAAGGGCGAGTGTTTGCCTCTTCCCCGAATGACTTGCAAGGCAGGATCTCCTTCAGGAAAAGCTCAACAACGGCAAGATCGCAGCTCCCTTCGCCTTCTGCCTTCCTCGGGCTTACGCTCGTTCTCCCGGTGCCTGTGTGGCCGGGAGCTCATTGCTCCACGGGGTGACAAAGCCGGGCGCTCCGGGAGGAAGGTGGAGGGGCAATAGCCGGGCGACGAGCTCTGCGCAGGGCTGCTTCGAGCCGTAAATCGTGCCCTTCTGCGCCTCCCCGTATTTTTGGTAGCCTCCGTCCAGCCCTGGAGAGGAGAAAGTGGCCAAGCCCGAGAGCTCACATTTCCCTTCTCGTTTTTTTTTTTCCTCTCTCTCTCTCTTTCTTTCTTTTCTTTTCTTTAGCCCAGGGAGCGGTTTGGGTTGTCAGATGTGTTCAGCGAGGGACCGAGGGCCGCCGGGCGATGCCTTTCCCGGGGTGCTGGCCCAGCGCCGTCGGGACCCGGCCGGCGGAGCCCCCCGTTTGGGCCCGGCAGGCAGCGGCTCTCCGGGTACACCCCGCCGCACCGGGACACCCACGGCGAGTGTGACAGCAGCCGGGAAATCGAGGAAAAAGCTCGGCCTTGCCAAGCCACCGAAATACGCCCTGCGAAGAGGCAGCGCTGTGAGCTGGGCTCCGAGCGCCCTGCGGTGGTTGCGCTGCCTTCAGCGGCAGCTTGGGCAAGCGGGGAGACCCCTTTGCTCCTCACACCCGGCCGACCCCATCGCCACCCCCCCGGGCCAGTCGGCTGTTTGGGTTTTTCGAGCTTTGTCCCCCTGTTCAAACAGCGACAGAGGTGTCCCAAGCCGGTGCGGGGGAGATAGGCGGGGAGATGAGGGTACGCGGAGTCCTGCTCGCTTCTGGGGTGAGGTGGGGGCTACCTACACCCAGGGGGAGGGGAGGAGGGAGGGAAAGACCCCCCCCCTGTCCCGCCGCTGCCAACGAAGTTTCGATGCGGAGCGGAGACGGAGCTTCCCCCGTGGCCGCGCCCCTCCCAGCGCGGCCATCCCCGCGCACACGGCAGGCTCCCCGGGTAATCAAACGGCTATTAAAACCTAATTTATGTTCGGTAATAATATTACGCCAAAAAAATATTTATTAAAATCATTGGCATATGCCGCCTGCCCCTTGGAGAGATCCGTGGGAAATGCAGCGGCGAGGATCCCCTCTTTGTCCTGTCGGCCTCCCCGCAGCCGAAAAACTAAACGTGGGGTCCCGCTTCAGAGCCCGGTGTGTGCTGCCAGCCCCTGCCAGCCCCCGGCTGCCCAGATCCCCTCCCGGACCCGGGGGCACAGGGGCAGCCCTGCCTGAGGGTGGCGAACCCCGCTCAAAACTCACCCCGGTGGGCTCTGCCCCGGCCGGCGAGAAGCGCCCCGGAGCTGGGCTCCCCCTTCTCCCTCCCCTCGGAGCCGCTCTGTCTTCGGGGGTGCCCCAGGGGTGATCCCCCCCACCCCACCCGTCCTCGACCTCCGGTAGTGGGGATGTGCAGAGCAGGCGGCCCCCCCAGCCCAAAGGCGGATCGTGTGGCAGCAGGGGCAGCCTCGCTGCCTCCGGGCAGGGGCGCCTCTCCTCCGGCAGGGCCGGGGAAGGGGCCGCGGCGTCCGTGGCCGTCAGCAAGCCCCCCCCGCCCCCCCGCCTTCCCTGTCCTCCTCGGGCTGGCCCTGAACTTGACCCTGGCCTTGGCGCATCCAGCCCACAGCCCCTCTCCGCCCGCCTCCCCCGGGCCCTGACCCCGGCCCGGCCCTGCCACGCTTAAGGGAGAGCGGTAATTCATCGGGTTCAGGGGTTGGGGTTTTTTTTTTTTTTGGGGGGGGGGGGGGAAGCCAGAACCCGCCTCGCAGCCTTGTGCGCGGGTGGCCCGGGCTCAGGGACTCCTGGCCACGAAGTCCTCCTCTGCGCCTCTCCTGCCCCCTCTCTTTCCTCCCCTTGTCCCCTCTCACCCCAATTTCCCCACCACCACCACCTTTGTCTCTCACACTGAGCCTGAGCTTTCCAAACTTCCCTGCCCCGGCCCTGAAGGCAACCTGGGGACCAACCTGGAGTGCAGCTGGGGGCTCCCCCGACACCCCCGTCCCCTCGTGCCCAGCCGCAGCGGGCGGCGTACCCCCGCACCCCCCGACGGCGCTGCCCCGACGGCTCTCGGGTCGTCCCGGGCCCCGCTCCCCTCGCCGCCGGTGGGCAGTGGGGGACACGGCGCTGCCCTCCCGCCGGCAACCCGTGCCCGGCTGCGGCAGCCCCACTTGGCCGGCTCTCCTCCAGCGGCGCGACTCTCCGTTTACCGTGAAAAAAACAGCGTGGCGTGGTGGTTTAAATTTTTATTATTAGTACTATTATTAATCATAAAATTCTCTCCTAACTCTGCCTGGAGACCCCCTGAAAAGACAGACTGATTTCCCTGGGAATTGTTCTCTCCTTATGCGCTCCTCCCAAGCCAAAAAAAAATAAAAATTGAGGGTCCCTCCATAAAAAAAGATGTGCTCTGCCCCGGGCACCCGCAAAGGGACGGCAGCTCGTCGCTCGGGGCTCTGCCTTGCCTTCATCTGCCCCCGCTGCCCGCACCCAGCGAAATCCTCTTCTTCACCTGGTTTGGCTGCTCGAGTGTCTTTGTGTTGCAGTCGGTGGTGACAAAACAAAAAAAAAGCAAAACAACCCCAAACCCAAAGGCAAACCAAACCTCCCACCAAAGAAACAGAGATGACAACAGCCCAAACCGAAATAAAAATAAAATACGGCGGCTCTCGCCCGAAGCCGAGCGCGGAGCGGCTGCCGAGCCCGGAGGTGCCGCCGGCGGTGCCGGTATCGGCGGGGCTCCGCAGCGGGCAAGGGGCTGCCCCTGCCCGGCCAAGCCCCCGCCGCGGGCAGCCGGGGGGCTGCAGCCGCTCCGCTTGGCTCTGGCCAGACTTCCCCAAACCCCTAACAGCCTTTTAAGTTTCCCCTTTGTTTTCAGAAACTCGTACACGTTTCCTGCCCGCTATGAAGACATAACAGGCTCCCCCAAACCTCTCCCCAGCCACACGTGCAGGCTGGACGTGCTCCCGGGCACAGCGAGGTACGTATATTTTTCATCTCCATGCATGGTTGGGTTTTTTTTGTTGGTGTTTTTTAATCTCGAGAGTCGCTTTTTTCCTTTTTTTTCCTCCCTTCTTTTTTCTTTTTCCCCTTTTTTTCTTTTATCTTCTTTTTTTTTTTTTTTTTCCCCCTTTTCTTTTCCCGCGAGACAGCCGGCTGGGGAAAGAATCGCATTTTACCAGCGGAGCAAGCAAAAAGTATTGTCCCACCCTGCAGGCCACTGTGCCCCCCTCCCTCCCCAGCTGCAGTTCCTCCCCAGTGGTTTGGGTTTTCTCCCTTTTCTTTTTTTTTTTTTTTTTGCTTGTTTTTTTTTTTTGGCCACGATCAGGCTGGAGGGTTTCTCTGACTTTAATATTGGGGAAGGGTGGGAGAAAAGAAAAGAAAAGAGGAAGGAGAAGAAGATCGGGGGAGGGAGGACCTTCGCCAGAGGTTTCATGTCTTTATTTAATAATACTTCAAAGTGGCTGCCCTGCTGTCGTCCCGAGGAGAGGAAGCGCGGCACCACACGGACCGCCGACCCCACTTCCTCGCAGGGCAGGAAACACGAGCAGATTCCCCCCGCGTCCCTCGCCCGTGGCCCCAAAACGCTTTCCAATGCCGCCCGCGGCGGGAAGTGGGGTCCCCGCGGGGCGGGATCCGTCGCGGAGCGGGCGCTTCTCCCCACGCCGTCGCCGTCACCCCACGCGTGGCAGCCCAGCTGTTGCGTCCCGGAGGGGGAAAGAGTCTCTTCTGGTGCTAAAATAAAAAATAATGGGCAACAGAAGCGGGGGAAGGGGGGTGGGAAGTAACCCAAGCGCCAGTAAGCGGCTGAGCGGGCGTTTTACACGCGCGGCACCGCTCCTCGCAGGGCGGCCGTGGGGTCCGCGGGGGGACCCGGGGTACCCGACCCGGGGCGGGGGGGGTTGGCCGCCGCGGGACGTGGACGACCCGACACCCCCCCGCGGGGTTCCGCCGGCCGCGGGTGTCGTGGGGGAGCGGTGCCGCGCCCCCGGCCACCGCGAGTCCGTGGGTGGCCGCGGCCGGGGCGTCCCACGGGGCCGGGGGAAGCGGCTCGGTGCGGAGGGGCGGCGGAGTCCCCGCGGGAGAGAGGGGGTCTGTGCGTGTGTGTGCGCGCCCGTGTGCGTGGGTTTGGTCTGGATCTCGATATAAAGCAGTTTGCTGCTTTATAAAGAAAAAGAAAAAAAAAAAAAGAGCAATTTTCCTTCCAACTTTTTTTCTCTTCTTTTTTTTTTTTCTTTTTTTTTTTCTTCGCAGAGCACTAATTCCTCTGTGTGGGCAAACAGCCCTTCTCCTTTGATTCTTAGTCACAGCCCCTAGATTAAATCCCGGTTTTAATGAGAGCCGTGGCTGTGGCCGCATTAGGTGATGATAGTTATGAAGACGATCTGACCTGTTTTGATGAAGACGATCTGACCTGTAGGGAGAGAGGGAAAGGTCAGCCACATGCAGTGGCCAGATTTATGCTCGTTCCCGGCACATGCTGCTACAATATTGATCCGTGGAGAAAGATAAACATAAAAGCTAGATCCTATGTCCTGAATACTAATGAACGTGCCTTCCAGATTTTAATTGTTGTTGACTTCTGATTTCCACCGTAAACATTTGCTGACCTCTGTAGGGCGATTTCCCCCAGTTTTGTTTTAATTTATTTTCTTTTGTTTGATTTTATTTTGTCTTATTTTGTCCTATTTTATTTATTTCGTCCCCTCGATCACCGAACCTCTCTCCCCTTGGAAATCTTTCCAGCAAGTTACTTTCCCCAGCAGCCAAGGCGCAACCCCCGGAAAGCCACCGCCCGCATCTCGTTTCCATGAGACGGCGCAGCGAAGGCAACCGCTGCTGGAAACGGGGAAAGCTCTTCTGAAAGGCGGTATCTCGACCTGGGGATCCACCTTTCGCATTTCTGCTTCATTACTCCTTCCATTCCTTCGCAGCTTAATGCAACATCGGAGTTGTGGTGTTTTGGTGGGGTTTTTTGTTGTTCGTTTTTTTTTTTTTTTTTCTTCTCTCCCGCACCGTGCGGAAAAAGCAGCAGTTAAGCTGGAAGAGAGCTCTTTCTCTAAAGCCTCTTCAGTTTCCCAAGTGTTCCCAGACTGGATACACCTAGGGTAGGCAAGGAGAGAGGGAAAAATGCCGTTGTCTCGGGGAAAGAGGCATTTGTAGAGGCTCTTTCCCCGTGCCCCCGCAGAGCAGCCCGGCGAGGCAGGCGGAGGGGGCTCTTTTCGCAGGGTTTTCCCTGCGGTGGTAAATGGCTCAGGATCACTCGCTGCCCCCGGTTGCCTCTTGGAAATTTTTATTTTAATTATTATATTTATTTTCTTTTTCTTTTTTTTCTTTTTTTTTCTTTTTTTTTTTTTTTTTTCCCCTTCGAGATGGTCAAAACTAGCTGTAAATCGGGCAGAGCAGTCAATGAAATAGCTATCCTCAAACACGCGTTTCAAGTTTCTGTTGCTTCGCGGACGACCTGGAGTAAGCACCATCGAACTATATAGGGGCAATTAGGTATATCAGGCTGACATTTAAGAAAATGAGGGAGATATTAAACTCTTAATTCCCGTCATTACAATAATTTTCATGAAGGGAACTTCTAAAAGATTTTTTTTTCTCCCTTACACTTTCCAGTCTATTTTTTAACCCCTGAGTGATTTACTACGTAAGTAATTTTAGAGGATACAGTTTACAGCTTGAGTTATTAGACTGAACACCTCTGGCTGACACCACAACACCTTTTTTTTCTGCCTGCAGCTGTGAGTCACAACCCCATTTTCATACCAAACTGCTACACATTCCTTTACAATATAGACTTCCTTCTTGCAAAGATCAAACATGCTCCAGCCAACGTGTTTATTTTAAAATACAGGAAAATTAAAACTAAACATGGACTTAAAAGAAAAACAAATGCATAATTTCTTTCCCTGTTGTCCCTCCTACTAAAATAAAATAAAATAAAATGAAATTAGGACGGAACGGCGTAGACGGCTCCAATAAAACAATACAGTGACAGAGCCAAAACGGTTGATTTTGACTGGAACAGGAACGGATCCTTCTGTTTGCTGTTATTTATTTATGTATTATTGTGGCTATGGTTTTAATTATATGTGGGAATGTCAGGCCAAGATGCTGTAACCGTAGCCTCCCTTTAACACACTTTTCCTATTTGTTTAATGCCAGCGCTACAAGGCTAGAACAGGCACCATAAGGAAAATGGTTTCAATATTCTGTTTAAGAGCTTACAACAGGGAATCCCGGAATTACAGGAAAACCTGCAGGCCTGCTCCGTGGAGGTGCCCGGTAGGACCGGGCGGATTTCGTGCTCCTCGGCAGGTTTCGGGGTGCGGGGAGGGAGCGGAGGGCGGGGTGGGGGTGGGGAGTTGCGGGAGGGAGACGTGCCCGAAGTCATTTCTACCCAGCAACGCGGGATTTTGAAATCCTCCTCGCTGCTCAACGGCAGAGGCACTGGGATGCTTTTTAATTTTAAACAGGGTGAAGGCAGATTTAATCTCAGCTCCTCACGGGAACTGCTACTGTCTACTCCTCCAGTGACCCCACTCGGGTTTAAGCGGGGGGCTTCGATGCAAGTCCTTTTTCCATCCCCTGGGTTGTTTTTTTGTTTTTTTTTTTTTTTTTTTTTCCCCCCCGGGGAGGATACCTGGTCGAGCTTGCGTTGCCCATCATCTCCCCTCCCACCCCCTCTAGTCTCTCCCCACGTCCTCGGAGCGATGTGTTAGGCAGGGGAGCGGGACATACTTGCCCGCATTTCTTTACCTTTGGTACGCCTACAGTCGAAAAAGATTATTTTAAAGAAGAAAAAAAAATAAAGAAAGGAAAGGAAAAGCAAAGTGAAGGATCATTCGCTTTAGGAAAGAGATCAAACAACTTCCCCTCCCGCCCCTCCAAATTATCCCCGATCCAAGCGGCTCCGAAGCGCTGAGAGAAGGAGGCGGCGAACTCGCACCGCGCTCCGGGGCTGCTCTCGGGGTGGAGCAGGACCAGCGCCTTTCCAAACGCGGCCACCGCAGGTCCCCTGGCTCCCCCGGGTCCCCTGGGCTCAGTTCCCCCCTCCCCGGGCCAAGGGCTCTCTGACCGTCGCGGCCCGACGTGCACCCGAAAATGAAGGCGAGAGCGGGGGGTTTCCCGTTTCGGGCAGGTACCGCCGCTGCCCGAAACCTCTTCGCTGCCTGCCCGCACCAGCCCTGAGCGCTGCCCGACGTGCGCACCCGCTGCCCGCCCCTCGCCGCCGCCGTGCCTCCTGCCTGCGCCCTGCCTGCGCCCTGCCTGCGCACCGTGGGGGCAGCGACGCCGGGTCGCGCAGCATCGGGGCGCGGGGAGGTTTTCCCGATTTGGACAAAATACGCTGGCACAAGAAGGAGGGCTGCGGGTTCCTCCCTGTCTCCAACCCCCCTTTCCCCCCAGAAAAAAAGGCGGGGGGGATGTTATCGTTTCCAGCTCTTAAATAAACGCCTTGGACTTGGCAAAGACAATGAAGAAACCCACGGAGGGCCCGTTTCGCGGGTGAAGGTTGCCGGGGCCGCCCGGACGCCCTCGCTAACGGGATTCCCCCGGGTCTCCGGAGGCTTGCGGAGGCGCCTGGCTGGCCCACCCCCTTTCCCCCCCGCCCCCAAAGCCCGGACAGCAACGGCGCTGCAATCCCCGACGGGAGGTGCCCCGTGGGTGCCAGGGACCCGCTCGGCCCCCTGAGAACAGCGGACCCCCCCGGGAGCCTCCTCCCTGCGCACCCGTCGGGGGCCGGACCCTACACCCATCTCCGCGCTTTCTGCACAGCAGCAGCAGCTCGGGTGCCCCGAGGAATTTTTTTCTGGGGGAGTCTGCTGCAGATGGGGCTGTCGGGGCTCTGTATCCTGGGCCTCCCCCTGTTTCACCCGGCCCGTGCCTTTCCCTTAATGGGTTCGAAACAAACTGGCGCGACACCCCCGCGTCTCTCCTTCTCAAGGTGCTTCGTGCGTACGCGTCTGGCAGGGATGCGCCGAGACACTGCTCGCCCCGGTCGGGGAGTCGGATGCTCAGCGGCCGACACACGCCGGCTGCCTCCCGAGAAGCACGAACCGAACCCTTCTCGGCGGGGTTGTAACAAAAAAGGGGTAGCTGCCTTTAATTAAAAAGCACCGAAGATTCACTGAGGCAAGGGGAAAACACGGGTCCAAGAGGTGTCCCCCCGCCCCCCCCGAAGGGGGTTTGACTGGCAAGTCCTTTGGGCTGCTCCCACTCGCCCTGAGGGGTCCCTGTTTCCCCGGTATCGGGGTGAATGAACGGTAAAACCCCAGATTCAGGTCTTGCCCCGGAACCCGATGAACACAATTTTGCAACGCGACGAGGAGCTTCATTTCTTTTTTTTTTTTTTTGCCGGTTTCATCCCCCCCCAACCCCGGCCCGCGGGGAAGCAGCTCCCCTCGACAGGTTACGAAGGGGATGTGCGTCCTGGCACTTCCAGGCTTTGGTCACCGAGCCCGGCGACACGCAGCTCTCCAGGCACGGGGACAGCCCCCGCAGAGCGCCCAGACTCCGCGGCGAGAGGCGCGGAGACTCCGCCGGCGCAGCCGCCTGTCCCATCCCCTGCTTCTGCCGCGGCGGGGACAGCGATGTCCCCCCTCCCCACACCGGCCGTGCAACCTGCCGCCCTGAATGTCGCTGCCGGCCGAGACGCAGGACTCCCACCCGCGGTGCCACCGAGTGAGGGGTGCCTGAGCCCGCTCCGGGGCACCGGGACGTTTCGGGTGGCGTTTCCCCGTGCCCGGCATCTCGGCAACACTTCGGCAAACACCCGCCCGTGACGGCCTTTAAACGTCCGCCGCGCTGGGGACGCACGGTGCCCTCGGGCTTTCGGGGAGGCTGTCCCCGCCGCTGGGGCGACTCCGGCAACGAGGGGCGAAATCCCCCGGGTCTGTCCCAGCGCCAGCTCTCGGGAGGGACACGCAGGGCACAGGCACACTGTGCCAGCACTTTGTGAAATGTTCCTGGCCGCGCTCCGCAGCCTCCGGGTTAATCCCGGCCCCTCGGCCCCTCCGGCGCTTGCAATCGGAGGGACATGAGCCGCGGCTCCCTCCCAGCTGGTGGCATCCCCCAGGGCCCCCTCCGTAGTGCCCCCGGGTGCTGGGAGCTCCTCGGGGCGTCTGGCTCCCGCCGCACCCCCGCGCGGGTTCCCGTACGCGCCGTCGGAAGAAGCAGCGGGCAAGAAACCTCCGGGAAGTCCCGGCGGGGCCCTGCGGGGGCCGGTGCGGTGTCCCCCGCCTCGGGGGCGGGGTGGGGGTGGGGGGGTGTAGGAGATGGTGGTGGCATTTGCAAGCACCGTGCCAAGAAGCAGCGCGGAGAGGGGGCTGCCGGGCTGGGGGTGCCGGGGGCTCAGCTCAGGTTGAGGGGCCGGCCCGGCGGCTGGAGCCCGGGGCCACGGAAACCAAAACACTTACAGCACATCTGTGAGGCAGCGAGAGAAGGGAAGAAGCTGTCTTTGTTCCACTATTTTTTTTTTTTTTTTGGATAGGCAACATTCACGAGCCCTTCCACATTAATACCCTTTAATTTTTATTTCCACGGCTTACGTTTTCCAAGTTTTCCAAGGGCGCCCACGCGGGAACAACCCATGCAGCGTGTGGGCTTCTCCGCTGCCAGCTCAGCAGAGGCTCTGGGCAGCCCAGCCCTCTGCGCTGGCTCCGGCTCCAGCTCCCACCTGTCCCACTCATGCTAAAATGCCCATGGAAACCTGCTGAAAACACAAGTAAGGTTAAAGAATGATGCTCCACTGCACAAAAGGTACTGTAAAATGTAATGGTAATTTGGTACTGGAACAGCTACTCAGAAAAACACATTTTCTTTGTCTACACAGTGGCAGTGAAAGGAGTGACAGGCAGAAGGGGCAGAAGAAGAGGTGGAGGTGCAAAGAACGAGCTTCAGGGTCAGGTTCTTGCTTCCCAAGCAAAAAAACAACCAACCAAGATTACCAGCCAAAAGAAATCTCATATATTTTATTTGCCTTCCATGGACTTGTATATTTAGCACATCTTTTATTGTCCCACCGCACTTCCAGAAAGTTGCTATACCTTAGCCTGAAATCACAGGCTGCAGTGTGAGATTTTGGCAACCTTCCTTCTGCTACAGCTGTTAAAGGAGATTTAGCCTCCAGCAGAATTCATTCATCCCACCACTTATGCCAGATATTAAGTGACTAACTCAGCTGTTGGGGTGGTTCTTTTGGCAGCCAAAATGATCAGCTCCCATGTGCAGTCCACTGGAGATACCACCAAGCCAGACCGACACTGACGTACCGAAAGATCAGCCAATTACACGAAGCAACATGAAAGTTACATCACATACAGCTCATATCAGTTTTGCTATTACCAAAGAACAGCGGCAGCTATGTGAGACAATGAAACAGCAAAAATTCTGGTTTTAGCCCAAGTTATAGGCTTGAGCATTGAAATTAATGAGTACCTTAATTCTTCACCCTAATTTCTGCAGGAGATGAAGCAATGGATGTCATGTAGGGATTTTTGTCTTTAAAATATGCTCCTTTAATACCCTTAAATAATAATCCTTAAATGCATTACTTGTTGCCTTCACAGGGTTTAAGTGGATTTTAAATAATTCCTAGACGTTGCACAGTCCCTCTATGGATAAATACCTTTTATCCTCTGTACCTGCATGTATTTTACTAAGCAAGTCTCATGGTGGGGTGCATTAGAAATATCCAGATGGGCAACACCAACATCTGTGGTACTATCAGGAGCTGTGGAAGAGATAACTGCGGTGTCAAGCGGCTGCGGTGGGGAATGAGTAGCAAGAACAGATGAACTTTAAGAGCAAACAGACCATTTTAATTCAATATTCCAGAATGGGAAAGACAAATAGAGACACCCCAGCAGAACTGTTTTTGAAGACTGGTTTCTATGAAATCTCAGTAGTGCTGTGGGCATATCCCATTTGCTTGAGAATATTTACTTTTCTGTCGGTTATTTGAGAGTCTTTGATGTTTGCTCAGCTGACCCATCCTGATTTCTTGCCCTTTGCTGCCCGTAGGCACCTTTTGTCACTGCATGCCTACATGCTTTATAGCCAGCCTCCACATGGCTTAGAGCTGTCTCTTGGGCAAGCCGGACAAAATGGAACCTCCAGGTTTATTTCATCTGATTCGAACTGCTGTCAAGGCAAGGGCCACACTCCATATCTCAGGGACTGATTTTTAAAAATCTCATGGGCGTAGAGCTGGTAAAGAACAGAGCACTCAGTTGCCATGTATTTCCAGTAGGTATTTTTGCCTCTTCTTAAGGCTGAATTTTATGAAGACTCACCCCAACAAATTCTACCCCCAAGCTGTGGTTTGGTTTTACACGTGTCTGTGAGGCAGTTTGCCTTCTACAAAAAACCCCAGTGGTTTTAAATCTGGTATGATTGAGTGCTTGACTGTGATTGTTGCAAAAGGGACCTGGAGTTCAACAGAGAAATAGACAATCAAATTATATCTTTCCAGGATATGTCTTAGTAAAATGAAAATGTTTATATAAACAAGGGAATTTGAGGGTTTTTTTAGAAATCTGTATAAAATACTGAACTTGGTAAGACTGATTCAGCTCTATGCAAGATTGTCCTTTGAGACATATCCTCATTCGTATTAAGCAGAAGAAAACTGGATTTTAGGCTTCTGTATCTATAGAATTAACAGATTAGTGACCAAATAGAAATCTTCCACCAGTTCCTCCAAGCAGATGTCCACACCACAACAAATACCGTGAGAAGTGGTCCTGCTTGATGGGTTTGCGGGCAGCCTTTGGTGAAGAAGGCAGGTACCAGCTGGGCATAAAGAGTGACCGTCTGTCTCTCCCCAGGAGGTGGTTTCATCGGGTCAGGATTAAGGAAAGTAGCAGGGCAAGTTGGAATATCTTGCAGGACTGCCAATTCGACAACTTCCAAGAACGGTAGATTCACACCCACAAAACTATAAATAAGGAAAAATGTGTGCTAACTGTGGTGTATGAGTAGAAAACCTACTACGAGCCTCCAGGAAAAAAAAAAACATCACATGTCTATTTGGGAAAAATAAAAAGCATATGCTTGAAGCTGTTATCATATAAACACGTGCCTAGAACATGAACTTTTCCAGTATGCGAATAAATTGACTTGTCACTCAACATAGTTTCTATATACTGAAATTTAAAGTAATTAGAGGACAGCTGCTGGGCTCCATTCAGAAATATTTGTTTTATTTTTATAACACTCAGGATATTTTCTGTATTTTCAGAGGTATTAGATTTCAGTTTGCTACACTTAATGCAATAGAAAATTCTGTAGTCATTATTGACTGCAACTGCCAACATACAATTTGGGAATTAAAGTCCAATGTGGAAAAACGGTGATGGATATTGAAAACAGTTTGTGCTCATGCTTCACCTCAGAACCGATGGTTGAAACCGAGCTGGTTTTCAAGGAGTTACAAGGGGACGCGTAAGCTGGTTTCAAAGAAAAAACAAACGTCTACAGACTTAGCACTGTGTCTGCAGTCAGTGGCCCAAGGAGACTGGGTTGGTCTGTGAGTTGCGGCTGGTTTGGTCTGGCAGGAACGGAGAACTGGAATTTAAAATTTATTACAATGGATTTGGTAATATGTGATGACATTCAGTATATCCTCTTGCGTTAGTGTGACTACCCTTTTCTCATTAAGGCCAGATTTTTCTCATTACTAAATCAGCCTGTACAATCCAAAACTGCTCTTGCTTTCCCTGCAGGCTGAAACAATGTGCTCTAGGGGACTCTAATGAAATCTCGGTGCAAGAGAAGCCTGCATGTTTCCATCAGGGATGGCATCACCTGGTTGTGGGGTTTAAAGGGACACACGCATCTGCATTTCCAGTGGCATGTAACTCACGGCATTTTCCACAACACTGAGGAGACCAATCAAATTCCACCCAGATGCTTTTATCCCTGCCTAAATTTTACTTGAAACTTGAATTGGAGAATTATTTAACTTCTTCTTGCCGAGGAGGTAGGGGCAGTATGTGGCTGTTGTCCTGCTGGTAGCCAGGACTCAGTATCTCCCCTTTCTGCTCCCAGGAACCTCTTGGATGCATTAGTTTGAGTGTCCCCTAACTAGAGGGATACAATGAGCAGTACTCATCTGGCAGCACCTCACTGCACTAATCCTACAGAAATCACTGTGCTGTGATGGCTGATGGAAAAATCGTGAGGCTTTGGAGGCAGAGTCAGGGTCCCCAAGCATGCTGTGCCCTGAGCCTGTTCTTGCTGGGTTTCCCCCTGGAAATCCAAAACCGGTTATACTGGAGAGATGCTCAGTCATCTCTCAGGAACATGGGTGATCAGTCACTTAAAAGCTGGAGACTGCCTGTAGTGAAATAACACAGCCCTTCTCTGGCAGCAGCAGCAGATAATCCCTATAAAGCCACTGGACCCATCGGGTTGGGTTAAATCTCCCCCTCTCCAAGATACGGTTAACCTCAAAGGTATCGATTCTTTAGCAATCTGTTAGACCATTTTTGTCTCCCAAGATTCACAAGGATTTCCAGTATTTCCTTTCTGGTATCTTAAATTTGACTGTCTCTAAGCTAAACAAAATCAGTTTTAATGTATATAAATCTATTTTAAAAACTATGAAATACCGCCATCCTATAGAACCAGCTACAGCTATACTTCGTGGGTCTGAGCAGAGTGCTGAAGCAGCGGAGTCAGGAGCACAGATTACCTTTCTTTCCGCACTTTAAGGGCTAAGCACGACAGATAATCCAGATGCCCAGTTCATGTGGAACAATATGACATTATCAACCTTTGATAGATCTGAGAAGTAGTATCAGCCCCCCGATTTATTGCCGTGAGGTCTTCTGACTCTACTGCTTTGAGGTTGAACGAGAGACCCCAATATGAAGCCCGGGGCCTCATGGCTGGATGACGCTTCCCATAGGAGATGGGATGCATGAATGGTAGAGCAGTTTACCCCGCTGTATTGATGCACTATTTCAGTTTTAAGGTCTGTAGTCTCAATCCCATAGTCTCTGTATTTCACAGGCTTTTGGGAACATCGATGAGAAAACACACTTTGTGAATCATATGGCAATGCACACATAACCTGGTTCACGCATGAAATCTGACATGTTCTGTGTATACTTAGCTTGTTCATATACGTTTTGTACAGTAAACACAGCAGAAAATGATTACTGGTGTCTATTATACTTAAGGTTGCCAAATATTTTCAATTTAATCATCTTCTTTCCTGTTTTCATGTGATCAATTTTCTAAAAAAATATTCTGTGGCTTCGAATTTCCTCTCTGCGGTTTTTGCCCCTAAATGATTTTCCTAAGTCTTTTTTTACAATGTTCTTTCATCCACTTTTGAAGTGGTGATGGTTAAAAAAAGTGAAAAAAAAAAAAAAGAAAAAAAAATGTTTTCCACGTAGACTAAACCTCCCAAACTATGAAAGAGTCACAGCAAAGTTAACATGGACATAATCCGCATCGAAGGCCAGTGTTCTCCAGTCAGATTTTGATTAATTTTTCATTAATTTTGACTTTTTTTTATAGTAGGAACCTTTCATTTTGGGAAAGAAATTTAAGGGATTTGACTGGAAAGGCAGATACTTCCCATAGGTTGTCCTCAGTCCTAAGCCTGCAGATATATTATGTTCATTAAGTGTCCCATTCCTCTGTCTGCATTTTTGTTTCTAAGAAGCAGAGCTCGTACCCTCTTTAGGATGAATAACTTGGAAAGAAGGAATTTACAAGCTCCACAAGTTTATTGGTTCCAGATTTCTTTCCTTTCTTCCACCTCCCCCCCCGCACATAATTTGAGATGCCTTTTCCTTAAAAGTTTAGATAAATATGTTGAAAACATTAATGCATCATAAAGGTCAAAAGATTAGGCATTCAAAAGTCAGCCAACTTCAAGAATTATTACAGCAAGATTTGCATGATCTATATCCATCTCAAAAGACATAGAATCAAGGACAGCTACAAATTTACTCCAGCATTTCAATCTGATTTCTGACCTGCCTAAAGAGTTTGTATCATGTTGAATTCTTTGCTCGGGACTAAACTAGAGATAAAGTATTTTTCTGTGTTATCAGAAATTAACGTGAAACTCCCCTGATCTTGGTAGAAGAGGCATGCATAAAATGGAATTACGAGCATTCTGTTATTGTAAATCTGGTATTTTCAGGTATGTTCTCAGCCATGTAGAGACTAGGCTCAGACAAAAAATCTATTACTTGTCACAGTGGCATAAACAATTTCAGGAAAATAAAGACTGTTCCATACGTAGCAAACTAGCCTCAGGGAAAAAACAACCAGTGATGTTACCTTATAACAATAGCTACTAGGTTTATATTTCCAGTTAAGTTTGTCTCTATAGATCAGTTCTGTTAAGCTGAAACTACACACCAATTACACAGAGCGGGACAGGCTGGAAAGGACTTCACCATCTCTTTTGAATTAGAAGGATGGCTGCTCTTCCCTCTTCTCAGTGTAGGGACTTTCAGGACAGCAAAGCTGGGAGGAATTAATTAGTTCTCCCTATTGCACTACAACTGAGGGCTTGGGCTGCAATGTAGCTGTTTTAAAGGGTCATTAAGCTCAATTTTCTCTCTAACCCTTATTTTCTAAGAAAATGATGTTCAGGATACATAAAAATGCTCAGTATGGCTGTGGGTAAAAGCAAAACAAAACAAAGCTAAAGTAAATTAAACTAAACAAAACAACTAAACTGAACTGAACTAAACTAAACTAAACTTTGTTTTGGGGTGAATCTGGGAATTAAAATAGCTTTGTGTTCTTTCATCCTTAAACCAGGACTAAATCCTGACTCCTGGTGTGCCCGAGAAAGCTCTGATGGAGCGCAGCAAGGATGGCAGAAGGAAGCTCAAAGCAGACCAGATGCTAAAATTGGGGAGGGTGAAGAGTATTTCTTTCCATGACAGACATGACTTGGCAGTTACCATGAGCAGCAATATGAGAGATAGCTTCTGGGATGTGGTGGTAGAAGTCCTCCTCTCTCTGAAAAATAGCCTGAGCTGCTATTTCACAACTAAAGAAAAAGAGATCGTTAGGACTATTTTTTCTGAACACTCCACAAAAGTTCACATTAGTGAACAAACTTGTCTCAGATCATCTGTAGGCACATCTACCTAGGAAGCTTGCTTTAACCAACTCTTTGATTACAAAGAATTTATTGTCTTCTGTAGTGCCTTTTGCTAAGATCCAGTGTCTTGAACAAAAATAAGCCAGCCAGTATGGCTTCTCAACATGGACTTTTGTATTTGCCCCCTCCACAGCTGCAGTACTAGGATATTCTTTAACTGTGTTTTTTCATCACTTCTAGTATCGTCATTTGGAAATTCTAGGAACCATCTAACTCTTTTTCCTTATCTATCAGAAAAGCAAGTGCAGGCTGGGGAATATTGCAGCCTTCGGATATATTTTCCCAGATATTGTTTGCGTTACCTGTGAGTAAGGACTGAGAAAAAGGCATTTGTCTCTTCTACAGCTCTGTTTATACCTGAGTGAAATTAAATTTCCTGTTTGACTGCGTGGGGTTTTTTTTAATCACTTTCCCTCCTTCTCCACAACTAGAAAAGGATAAAGGAAAAGGCAAAATTACTTCTGTGAAGCAAAAGCAGTGCAGCCCATGAGGGAAAAAGACACATCTCTATACATAGCAGGTTTTAAAGAAAAGTCAATTTAATCAAATAATTTACAAAATAATAAATGAAACAAAATGCAGCTTGGAATACATTGCCAATAGAGAGATCAACTATTCTCCCTCATGAATTTTTATTGACATCTTCACAGCACCTTAAAAATGACGAAACCCTTACATGGCATCTACAAAATCTACGGCAAGGCGTAGAAAGGGAGAAAAAAAGGAGACTATTAAAGAAAACCCACCCCTCGGGGAAATCTTCTAAGGAGGCAGGAGCACTTCTCCTTCCAAGTACCAGTGTCCTCGGGGATCACGTAGCACTTGGTGCTGAATGTTTTATGGTCACCACACCCCACCTGGCAATGGGTTTTGGACCGCAGCGTTGGCAGCGGCCGCAGGGTGAGCTGGCTGCTGTGTTTCTGAAGGCAGCACGGTTATGACAACCGTGGTGTGATCCAGAAAGGCGCCTTATTGCTTCCTGAGTAGGTTTCACAGGCAGATTAGGTGCCTGGTCACATAGGGGTGTTCCAAAAAAAAAAAAAAAATGGAGCCAAATGCTTAAAATTAAATGCTTAAATTCAAAAGACAACCTGCCAGACCCCCAATACTGATCAGCGGCAGCTGGGTCAGAAATGCTGTGCTTTAGCCCTCACTCCTCATTAGGGCCTTGGCAGCCTGATTTGCCCCGAAATGAGAGTTTGAATTTGTTTTCAGAGACAGTCTGAGTGATAAGGCAGAAATTTTAAGCGAGGCGGGCTGAGAGCTGTTGTGGGGTTGAGGGGTACAGCATGACTGTCCTGGGGAGCCTTGTAAGCGGAGAGCGGCTGAGTGGGGGCCACATCCTCTACCCCTGGGTTGCGGCAGAGGCAGGAATGCAAGAGTTATGAGGCCAGAAGGAAGGCAGGCAAGAAGAAACATCAAATAAAAGCCTAGGGGGTAGGGCAGTCAGCCAGCAGAGGGAAGACACCTAGCCAAATACATAAATAATCCTGGGAAGCCAGAGCAGAACTCAGTAACTCCCCGGTGCCTGCAAGCCTGTGGGTAAGGAGCTGAGACTGGATCTTTTGAGGCAAAGGACAGCCTATAGCCTGGTGTCCCACCACTTTGACCATGTTTTTGTGCTGCGCTACATGCTCTTGTGTGCAATAAGCGCCTCAAAGGTCAGCTAGCACACTGGTGACATCAGGAGAAGCTTATAATATGTCTTGCAGTTAGGGTTTTTTTACATGACTTTTTAGATTAAGGCACATTAATCACATCCAAATCCTGTGCTGAAGTGCTTTTCTGAACCCCATCTGGGCATATGTGTAGTTGTAGTGTACACACGTATATTTGGAGTACATGTTTGGAGACATAATAAATCAGGAGCCTGTCTTGGGCAAGAGGCTGCAAACCCCAGTGTGATATCTACGTCCCATTCTCACCTATTAAAGATGATGTTTCAGTTTGTGTGCTACTCCAGGCCATGGTTCCCTCTGCAGGGAAACAGGAATCGGCTTATGGTAGCTTCTCCAACTGGATAGGGACTATTGCCAAGCTATAGGCTGAAATCATCACCCTAGATCAGTGAGGTGCTCTGGCCATGCGCTGCAGAAGACAGCCTCCATCCATCCTGACCACCTTGCATAGGGATCCAGCTGAAGAACATTTCTTTGTTGAAATCCCATACTTATGCCATTTTCATCCCCAGTGCAATGGTACAGTAAAGAATTCCAGTTTTGCCTTATTATATAGCATATCATTCCAAATATGTCAAGTTTAGTATCTCTTCCTGTAAAGACATTGTGTCACAAAAAGCAAGGAACATCCACCCAAGGAAAAAAGAAAAATGACTGAAGTGGAAATGAACAGATTTATCTGCTGCAAGAGGGTGATATAGTTCTGAATATCTGTCCCAGAAAAGAGGTGGAGGAAGAAACATAAAAGCAGCAATACAATACTTTGTCATCAACAGGAAACTACTTTCTCACTAACTGTGAGAAAGTAAGTTTGCAAAAGCTATTAAGAGATCAAATGTGGAAAGTACTACGAAAAACACAGTGTAAGCGCATTTCATGGAACAAAGATCTTATTGCCATAATGCCCTTAAAAACTGTAATACTCTGAAAAGAAGAAATGTTTTAGATATGTTAACTTAGACCTTTAACAAGTTTTTAAATAGATTCTGAGGCTTATGCAGGCTACAAAAAGTCTGTAAAACAATTGAACTTAAAAAAAAAAAGATAATATGCCATTATTTTCTGCAATAATACAATATTGACCTGTGCCATGTCCTGACACTGTTTCATGTGTGGCACATTCACTAAAGTTAATGGAATTAATGGTGGACTAATGGAAGGATGAGGCCCAAATTAGATCTATAGGGAGACTTACAAATAGGAAAAGGCCATTTGTAAAGGAATCAGAGTCGAGACACGTTTAATTCTCTATGTAAGCAACATGAAGACAGCTTGTGTAACACCATTCAAGTCCAGAAGGAGTGGAAATAGTGGACAAATTTGCTGGTAAGAGCAGGATCTTAGCAGAGAGTGATGCAGACAAGCATGGAAAACATTGCATAGTAAGTCTTTAAATTGATGTCTACCGAACAGTAATGTGCTAGAGCATAAAAGTCATAATCTAGTCCTGTAAGATGTTACAAATAGATGTGACCCTTCACTCGTTTTCCATGTGAGTTGGTGGTCAGAGCACTCAGTGTTTTAGAGGAGCCCTGGGCACCCCACACAGCTGCACCCCGAGCACACAGCACTGCCCCACAGCCCTGAACCCCTCAACATGGTCCTCAGGAGACACGGCCATTCCTCACGCAGGTGAGATCCATGGCAGCCTGCTCTTGCTCAACAACGACTCACTCTTCTGCACAAGGTACAATTTTCAAGGCTTGACATGTCTGCCAAATCTCAACCGCCCTCCCATGGATCACTCACGGATACTTTTCAATAAAGAACTATTCTGTCAAATGTTATCCTTGTACCTCCCAGCCCTTTTGTCCATAGGATAGGAGAAAAACAGCTTGTAATTTTTGTAAAGTAAAAAAAAAAAAGTATTTTAAAAAATATTTTTCACTGTCTTGAGGCTCAAAGATTGCTTCATTGTCTTGATCAAAAATCCAATAAAAATTGCCTTTGAGCAGACTGCAAGAAAGCAGATTTTTGAGTGGAATAGGCCTGGAAGTTGTATGAGCTAAGAAATGGAGATAACATGAGCTATAGCTCTGCTACATCAGCTATAATATCTCATTATTGACATTTGGTCTTTGAAAACGTATTTTCTTGTCCACTGCATGCTGTAAGTGTGGACTACGAACAATGTTTAATGAAGACTGGAGACACAATACTATTCCTTAGGTAATGCAAATAAGAACAGCTGAGGAAATAAAACATCCAGGTTTAGAGAAGAGTATAATGAGCTTAATATTTCTAAAAAAAGGTCAAATTGATCTCAGTCAGCTTCTCAGATAGAAGTCCTGAAGCCATCAGAATCCATGCAAAATTTAGGATTCAGAGCAGAAGCTATGAGGGATGTGGCCTTTGGCTTTTGTGAGGGTTTGGTTTCCTAGGTTATGAGCACTGTGGTTTCAGAGATAATGAAACATGTCTATCAGAACCAGTAGATGAAGTTTGAAGAACAGGGTGAAAAAAAGTGGAAAAGAAAACAGACATCAAAAGAAACTGCAGTTCCATATGATAGAAAACTAGTTGGACACACAGGAACTTTTTGTACAGTCCCATCTGTGAACATAATCACAGCAGAGAAAAGGACAAATTTGACTTTTTTTTCCGCAGTCTCCCGATCAGAAGGTACAGTGCCCAGCCTGTGCGGGAAACCAGAGTTGTTTTGGGTTGGTTATGTTCAGGTGAGACTGACGCTCGCTATCCCTGCTCCTCATTTAGGGTTATTGCGAAAAACAGGTGGTTTGTGTGGCGCAGCAGGAGTGGGGCTGCCCCATGAGGGGACTGAGGAATGGGGTGCTACAGGGACCCCAGGGCTGGCCGTGACCCCTGATGGGTGCCATCCCGTGGGCACTGAAAGCCCCTGACACTTTTGGGAAGTGGTGAGCCCAGGAGAAAAGCTCCCCATGGCGCTGGGCTGAGCCCCGGCCGGAGACAGCGCAGAGATGGGGCTGGTATGGAGCATGGCTGAGCCAAAACAGGGACCAGCGCCCTGGATGGAGGTGGTGAGCATGGAGGTCCCTGGGAAGCCCACTGGGGACAGTAGGGCTTGAAGGTGGCCGCAGGGACCTGACACAGAAATCACAAGTCAAACCAGCAGCATTAGTCTGCTCAGGAATTCGAAGCACTTTTTGGGGCAGTTAATTGAGCAGAAATGTGCCGTGCTGTTGTCTTCTCCACTCAAGCGCTTGCTAGCACAGCCCAGAAGAGGTGCAGAAAGGGCAGTCATAGGTGGCCGAGAGAAAGGAAACTTGCCCGTAGTCCTTTGGTTTGCCCAGTGATTAGGAAAGCAGGATCTCTTACATCATCCATAAATAATGAATACACCATGGCATCGCTGAAATAATGGAGGCTGACATTCCTCACCTGCACAGCAATGCAGGCACGCTCCAGTTTTTGGCTGGTCGTTCCAGTTCCCAGTCAGGGGACAGTCCACCACAGCTGTGCAACCCAACACCCCATTCTGGGTGCGGATCTCCACTTTCCATTTTTGAAAACTCAGTCCAGATTTCCTTTCACTCTGGGGGCTTCATGTGCTGTGGCCGTGTTTTCAAATACCAAACACAATGACTGCACTTTGGAAGGGTCTCACTGTAAACACTCAATGAGTTTTTCTTGCAAACTTCATTGTTACAAAATTACACATGACGTGGAAACAAAAACAGGTCAAAATCAATTACAAACATGCAATTTCTGTTAAGAATCCATTTCTCATTGCATGAACTCATTTTTTGGGAAGTACGCCAAAGTATTGTTTCGAATTTATGTCCACCTCTACCAATGCGGGATTACAAATATGAAAAAGACGCCAGAGCTGATTGAAGGCAAAAGAATGCAGAAATAAGGATAAACTTTTGCTTAAAGTTCCTATACTGGATTTGGTATCTGTGTCTGTTACTGGTTGTGTGGGATATTCTGGACATTTTTAATTCAAATCCCTACAAGGCTGTGATAAAATGGCTGGTATTAAAAAAGGCCAACAATCTCAGTAATGCATGTCCAACAGGTAACAGAGATACCATTTAATGGCACAGCCATTAGCAGGAGCCCTCATTAGAGGCTGGTACTGCTCTGTTCCTTACAGGTGCAAATTCATCATCTGATCTGGTGTTGCACCTTATGAGTGTGGAGACCATGGTCTGAGGGTCTGAGCACTTCACTTTCCTTCCTAGATTAAAATTTACCACTGTTAATTCTTCCAAACTGGACACTTAATATTTCTCAATGGAGCAGAAGTCCTTCAGTGGCTCTGACTTGCGAATTCTCCTTGTTATATACATACACTCATTCATTCTGAAGCGTCCCTAACTCCTGAAAATTTTGTATCTAAATATTATATGTTGCCAGTAAAATGACTATTATACTAAAATATCTCAGTCTTCAGAAGCTGAAAACTACAAATATACCCGATAACACATCGTTCCTGTGGGTGCTTTAGGCAACTCAAGAGCAAATTTAATTAGGGTGTTGTAGATTGGAATAACTCTATTGATAACAGTCGAATTCTTGTATTAGCGTAATTGGTATAGAAACTTGTTGCTCCCTCCCAAATAATTTTTTGGAAGAGAAACTACAATTAGACAGGTACGTGTGTTGCTTAGGGATGTGGTTTAGTGGGGGACTTGGCAATTTTAGGTTAACGGTCAGACTCGATGATCTTAAAGGTCCCTTCCAACCTAGACAATTCTATGATCCTATGATTACTGCAACAACTGGTAGTAGAAGTAGAGGAAGAGGTGGAGTAATCAGACAGTTTAGACTATGCATTATAAACACTTGTAGAAAGAGATTAGACTACAAAAGACTGCTTGTGTGATAGCATTAATTGCAGAAGGCCACTGTCAACAGCATAACATTAAGCATGGCTGTAGTCATCTTCAAGGTCTAATGTGAAAAGTTTCATTTTCCTTGAGAACTGCTTCGAAAAAGGTGACACTACAGAATGCCTTGGGGACCATATCACAGTCTCACTACCACCTTTCTCAGATAAAAAATGCCCGTCTCTGTTGTTCAGGAAACTATTATGATTCTGCCAACAGCACATGTGTTTAAGCAAAGCGACTGGTGCTGTGGTTTGAGAGGTAAAAGATTGCAAAACACATTTCTGCCTCTTCCCACAATTCTAACAGGGCTCCCTACCAAACAGGAATCTCTCAGAGGGCAGCAGACAGAGGGATCTGAGCAGGGTCTCCTGCCAAGGCATGAAGGGGTGGATTGGTGGAGGCTGTTGTGACTGGGCCACCACAACACGGAGCTGTGTCCGCTTCCAGACACACCCCTAGGAGCTGTGCGGTCACCTGCCTCTAAGCTATTCCTGTTGTTCCCCTGTTGCTCGGGTCTCCGAGGTGCGTGGGATCCATCCTGTGGCCCTCAGCCCCATGCACGTCTGGGTGTGGGGCTCGTAGGGTCACAGCAGTTGGTCCTCTGAGAGGGGACGTTTTAAGGAGCAAGGTGTTCTCTTGTGTTCGTCAATATATTAGTCTACAGCACTTACTCCACAGCTGCATGCACTATATCAAGCAAAATAAAATAACAACCATTTTATGTATTACATCTTAAATAGCAATTTGGTATTTCCTACAGGCTTTCTTGTCAAAACCTTTAACTGATTTCTACTTTATTCTCTCTGTCCACACACTAAAACTATGGCATTGAGCTGAGTTATTTCTCGTGAGGGTTAAACGGCTAGCATTTATGTAATATTTTAAAATGTTACATGCTGTTTTGGTTAATAAGCCATGATCTATATTAGTGAGAGCATGATGAAAACCAGCCAAGCCTCTACTGTACAAGAGTACTGTGCTATACACCTGCGCAGCAAGCACCAAACCTGTTTTATGCACTTCACAAAATGGTAATATTTTGCTTTTATAAGCTGCATTTTCTTCGGAGACAGTGCATTTTGTTTTATTATCCTGCTGGTATTTTGAAATTCATAAACAAGTCTCGAAACAGGTTTAAAACCTGCTTTAAAGGAATAGTTTGGTGGCAGAAAACAACAGAGCCTCTGTCTCTATATATCTTCCACGGCATTCAGCCTCTTCCCTGAGGTGTTGGACTTCAGACACGTTTTATTAACATTCTGGAGTTGTACCCTCCTGACTAACCAGCCATTAGCTGGCTCACTGATCCTTAACTGCAGATCACTCTCTCTCTTATATAGGCTGCATTTCCCTTAGGTTCCAAAATAATTAGTCTCCCGGCTATGGATGTGATTTCCGTTTAAAGGAATGCAGAAGAAGCACCTCAGCCACTGCTGACGAGCATCCTTATTCACGCTACGCTCCTTCTCTGGTTGATATTCATAGAGCGCCGGATTCTAATTCTACTTAATAATTAGGCTAATACCAGACATACTTACATTTGCCTTCCAGCTCAATTTTCGGCACAGTAAGCGGGGAGTTGCATGCACAGAGCTCCCATAGCAACATGTTATTGTTAACCAAAGTTGTGTGCATCGCTCCATGTGCTAAAAATTCACCGAGGACCAATTCAGCTGTCAGATACACAGGGGCAACTCCCACGGGATGTCAGTGGAAGGTTCAGAGGGCAGAATAATCTTATAAAAATATCACAGTGTGTTATGGTAATAGTCACCCAGAGCTCTGCTAGGTCAGTACCGGCCTGTTTTGGACCACAGAGATAAAGCCCCGCGCTCTCTCTTTTATCAGAGCTGAGCCTAAGGGTGTCATCATTAGAAAATATTTGAATATCGTTCCTCAAAACATGCTCTACTGTAAGGTGTGATACCTCAATAGTAAGGAAGTGACGGTGCTTGCTGATGAGCTGTGTGACTGCAACCATCACTTTGGAGGACTGAAGTGAAGAAAATCTGCTCTTTATTTCAGAATACAGAAAAAATACTGCACATGAATACCGCAGGGTCACCTTCTAAACTTCAGCTGTTTTCATATCCTAATGCCAAAAGGAGACAAGATAAGCTCAATGCAAATACTCACCAAATAATATAATAAAGATATTTTATTCCATAGAATATTCTGACCATCTCTTCATTTAGGAAAGCCGGAAAGAAAGGCAATAAAAATGTGGTGCCTGAAAAGTTACATATTGCCTGGAATCACAAAGAGCCAATGAACTTCCCCTGACTATTTAAGAGTCTAAAACATCACTAATTGTTTTGGTTGCTTTTTAATCATATGCTTTTATTTAGTGGCCTTCAATTTATTGACTGTATCAAAAGCAATCATAGTAATAGACTAAGGTAGTAGACTTTAGTGGTAGACTAAAGTATTTTTTTTTTCCAAAATGGATAGCTATCTAGTAAGTGACTTTTGCTTCGCATACTTACTGCGCCCTGTAATTTTAGAAACTCTCGGAATTTGTTTTAACTCAGGTTATCAGACATCGTGAACAAATGAGAACGAAACACGAACAAGCAAACAGTGACAGGTCCCCACAGAAAGTACTGAGCGATTTCGGTTCCCTCTGCACCCGCAGGCAGAGGTATGAGGGCTGCTCCCCTCCTTGTGCCGCTGTTGGCATATTCGTCCCTTACTAAGGGCAGGCAGGACTAGGCACAATCTGCCCCCTGCCCAGATTCCTGTGAGTCAGCGTGACTCTGCGCTGCTCCAACTCCAATTACATCTGCCACTTTTAGGTGCCTTCCTGTATCCCAGTCAATCACAGCCGTAAAAAAGCTGTAATTCAGACACCTTGCCTTACTTGCAAATACAGCAATGTAACTTGAATGTGTAAATACCAGCCTTACTTTTGCAAAAGTAAGCTAGAAAATAACATTTTATTTTGGAGATAGAAGCAATTTTCTGTTTTTTCTCTGTACGTGTGCATATACCAAGTCTGACATACCTATTTCTTACAAATATGACTGGTTTTCCAGCCAAGCACATGAAGCCAGGGAGGGAATCTTCTTAGCTCCCTGGGAGGGGAGTACATGGGCAATCTGCATATTTACTTTCTTTCCCCCTTTATTTTATTAAATTCCATCTTCCTTGATAAGTCATTTTAAAATGTCCATTTCAAGCATTTGCTTTGATCTGTCTTCCTGGTAATTAAATTGCCTGCCTTTAAATTGCCATAATTTAAAATAATCCTAATTAAGACAATTTCCCCAAACTTCAAATACTGGTTTTGAATTGTAGTGTGAAGAGAATGAATAATGATTCTCCGTGTATTCACTTTAACACTGCCTACTATTCCTGTACAAGGAAATCGATTTTCTCACCTGTCATGTTAACTAAGGGCACAATCCAGCAAATTCTTCTGCAAGTAAGTCTTAGTCACACAGCAATTCACTGGAACTAAGTACAGGATGATTTGCGTATGTGAATAAGGGTGTCCGGGATAAGATCATCTGGATAAGTGTGCAAGTGTGGATGTGCATTGAGTAAGCGTAAGCCTGTGCAATAAGCATTTCACACTGATGCTTTAGAAGATGTCCTGTATAAAACAGTAACTGCAGTTCACACAGAAAGTGGAAATGAAGATTTTTATAGGTTGAAATAATTATCATGGGTACACATATATCTGCAATGAATTGCTTTGGATTTGTATCTGAGTCATTTATGATGAGATGATCTGGCCATCCCTATTTCAACTCTTGAGAGAACCCAGGAGTGCCCGTGAATACAAAGGGGCTAGACAATGCTTGTGTCTCATAAAACATATCTAAAAAAAATCAGTACTGTATTTTAATCTGCTACAAATATCACCGAATGTTCTGTTTTTATGATGCATACAGAGTACTAAGAGAGAAGAAAGCTTATGAGTAACTGTGACAGTCAGGAGGATATGAAAAATATATATCCTGAACGCTCAACTAGTAATAGTCTACAGAGGCTGTGAAACAAATATACATTACTATGTTTACCTCGGCCTTTTATATTTACGTATCGGAATGTATGTTGGAGGGTTTAATTGTGAGGTTGCCAAAAGTAAAAGTAGTTTTAGAAAAGAAAGCCATGCAATATTACAGGGAAAAAAAAGATTAACAAGTCTTTTGTTCAAATGGAAATACAGAAAACAATATGTTGTTTAAGCAGGATTTTATTTTCTTCTACTCGAGTGATGAAGAGGCTTTTGTAAAGAAAGGCTTTCATCTTATACATGCAGTACTCCATCACAACCTAATTACCCTAATTTGTATTCCACTGTAGAAATAGGCTTTTTCAGCTTAAACAAATTAAGCAACAATCACTAAGCGTACATGACCAGCATTCTTTCAAGTAACCTGTTATCGGCTCTGGCTACAGCTTTATCTTGATAAAATGGAAATCCTGTTTTATTTTTCTACTTTCCCCCCCAGGATTATGCCAGTCAGATAGCCTAGAGAGGCACTGTGATTCACTGGCTGGAGCGAGGGACAGAGTATCCAGAGATTATTTCCTACAGCCTCGCTAAATCATTATGTGATATGGGTCAAATCCTGACTGCCTTTGGGCCTCTATTTAGGAGACAGCCTAAGTACACACTTAACTCTGAACATGTGAATAACCCGGCCACACTCAGACGGTCTTTTTAACAGCTGCACTTGCTCCCTGTTGAATAGAGGCTCTTCTGCTGATCTTTTCCTCTGGCTTTGGTTGATATTATGTGTCCTCAAGGACAGCAGGACAAGCTCTACCCCATTCTGTATTTATGTCATTTGTCCTTTAGCTGTGTAACTATGGATATCCCTGCTGTTTGTACACATTCTTCTAATTATTTATCAAACTCTGACCCGGTGTATCACTATCAATGAGGCTTTGCCTTCAGCACCTTCATCACCTTCTCCTCCTCAGCCCCTCCAGCTATAACCCTATGGGGAGTATAACAGGCATTCCAAAATGCTGGATAGGAGCCGAGGCCAGGACATCAAACGTCTGTCCCAGCAGCGAGGGATGATTCTTAACTCCACCGCTGCTGGCCAGAGAATGGGCAGCAGCAGTGGGAGGTGCTGCTTTGAAAGGGATTTGAAGGACTAGCAGTGTCACAGCAAAATCAGGGTCTCTTTTTCACCACTGCTGTGTCTGGGTGAGATGAAGTCTCACTGGTGCCCACTCTCGAAGGTGTAACTGCCAGAATGGTGTCTGGCTCCGCATGGGCTTGCTGAGATCCTTACAGGGGAAAAAAAAAAAAACAGAAAAAAAAAAAAGGAAGGAGAAATGGGAAGAGGCAATGAGGCCACCCCTGAGCTGGGGTAGGAGGAGGAAAGGAGGTAACCTGTCTGCTCACAAGGCAGTAGTGACCAGAATTTGGATGTTTCCCCCGGAAATAAACAGGATGCTGCCTTTCGATCTTCCTTCAGCCCCAACAGAGGCTGATCCACCATGCAGAAATCTTTCCAAAGTAGGTAGCTTCCAGCAGGGATGAGGTGAATGGGAAGAGAACGTATCTACCTCCAAAAACAGTGAGAACTATCACTGCTCCTCCTGAAGTGCTGGAGAAACAAAATTCATGAGGCAGGCATGTTTGTTGGGTAGCATTTTATCAGCACATTTGTTGTGATCTCCTTTGGCACAGCTGAGATCGGCTGTCAGTAACACAGGCATTGGCAGCGGTGCGTGGGGAATACCACCTTCCCCCGACATCTCCCATCTCTTTCCCTGCCATTGCTTGCAGGACTTTCCTTTCTCCTACAATCCTCACAGCCTGTCAGAGAGGAGCAATCACGAGGCTGCTCCACAAGGGAAGGTGAGCTGAGGGTGACCACAGCACAGAGAGGGCAGTGCCCTCACTGTTAGGGCAAAGTCCCACCAGAACTGTGCAGGGCAAACAGAGCAAGGCTGGTGATAGCAACAGGTCCCATCAACAGTCCAGCAATCTTCAGACAAAAGCAACGTAACAAGTCAGGTTTGAGGTCAATCCAGGAAATCCAAACAATTCAGGAGCAGTGGGGAATAGGACCGGGTATGGGCACACCTATGATGCAGCTCACATCAGCAAATGGGCTGAAATGGGGCTCCAGAGCATGGGGCAGAGGTTGTAGGTTGAGGTCCCAAGTGAGTCTGGTCAGGGCAATTAGGGCTTCAGATGCACTGGGGGCCCTGTACAGCCTTCCCTCTCATCATGGTGTGACCTCGCACGTATCAACACCCTGGGTTTTGAGGGGTACTTGCTGTGAAAAACTCTGATTTTGGCCAATCCAACTGGTTCCTAGGAGTGCTCGTCAGATATGTAGCTTGTCCAGTTATTGAGGTATTGAAGCCTCTCTCAAACTGGTTTAGAGTCTGCCCCAAACTTACTTCACTTGGTACTCTGGTTGCCCCTGCACTATGACTGCTGGAGGGACAATGTGTTGGCAATGGATGTGATTTGGATGATGAGGCTTCAGGAGGGGAGACATGAAAAATGGGGCGAGTCTTCAGGGATCATGTCAGCCAGGAGCCAAGGGTGGCCACAACCCAGGTAAGGCAGTCCCACAGCAGCCCAGTGGAGTGGTGACACCAACAGGTCTCATTGACATTCCGGCCATCATCAGGCAGAGACAAGGTCATGAGTTGGGCCCAAGGCCAATCCAGAAAATCTGAACAATAATTCAGGAAGAGGCTGCCCAGATCAGGCCTGATGACTCAGACCTGAGTTGAAATGGGGTCCATGGGCTGATGGTATGGGTGTGGTGAGGTTGACCAGGACAATTAAGGTCTCAGAGCCCAGCACAGCCTTCCTCAGTCTCCTCTCTGGGTCATGGATTGAATGAATAATAATTCTCTGTTTCCCTCAGAGACAGCAGAGAGAAAGTAAGGAGCGGTGGAGCTCTTCCCTCAGTGTTTAACTTCTTATTTGTGCTCAGGGGCTCCTGAAATCAATGCCTCAAAAGCTGGTCTTTGTTAACTCCACCACCCTTTGAACTACCAAAATCCAGCGCTTCCTAGTACCATATGGTGAATGCATTGTCCTCCCTTGTCATCACTGGATCCGAGGAGGAATATGAAACCATGGGCATTGAGAAACTGATACCAGAGCAAAGCTGTAAAGACTTAGGGGACTTAAATAGCCTTCACAGGCAAGTGAGGACCAGGCAGGAGTATCTTCATGGTTGATATGAGGATTATCACCCATGTGTCTTCTGTCATGCCACATACAGAAGATACTGATCATTCTGAGGAAAATGGGATGGAATAACCCACACAACTGAGAGCCCTTTGTGTCAGACAGCTGCGACTAAATAAACATGCTGCTTGACCTTGAGATTCAGCCTTCTTGAACTCCTTTTCACAAGTCTGAAATTCCCAGTGCTTCCGGCAGAAACCAGAAGGAGATGGGTAAGAACGCACATCTTTGCTGTTACAGCAAGACAAGATGTGACCCACTGGAACAGATGTGCCACCATCAGGAACAGATCTAAGCAAATACTTTATCTCAGCCCTGTTCCCTTTTTCTCCCTTGATATTTCATTTGCATCTCTGCACTCAGGGGAGTTGTTGCTCTATGTACCCAAGAAGAAAGCTTCTTTTCCTCTCAATCAAACCAACTTGCCTCCCTCTGCTCCAAGCTTTCATGCCATGGCTGGTATACAAACAAATGATCTAGCCCTGCTGAACTTATTGCCTCTTTTAAGGAACTCCATCATCTCCTTCAGCTTGTCCATGCCCAGGAGTAGCAAATTCTAAAAGCAATCTTAAATTTAAATGTACCATTCTAATTACTGAGCAGCGAACCTTCAGGCAATAAATACTATGGCAGGAATTCACCACGACTCCGTTAGGGCTTGACAGCCCAGCCAGCCATTGCGCAAATCTTTGTTAGTCCTGACAACATGTTGGGTTTTTTAAATCAAAGGAATTACAGATTTGTTTTTAATCTTTAGGGTTACCCTTAATGCCTTAGAAACGATCCAAAGGTGTTTAAAACTGTATTCACATTACAAGCAGGCAGCAAATTTCAAACTACTAGTCAAACCCATTGTCACTCCGTGTGAACAATGCCACAAAGAAGAGACTCACCAAAATTTCTGTATGTGTACTGGAGTTCTTTAATGCATTTCAGACACAGCAAGTGCTCCGGGTCTCCCTGATTTTAGAATTCACTTCCCTGGTTCCTGGACAGATGACCCTCCAGCCATGCAGAACCTCTGGAGGTTCACCTCATACAGGTGCTGAGCAGCAATCCTAGTGATTGTGCGATCGTACTCTCCCCTACTTGATCCTACTAGTGTGACAACTCCAGGAGTTCATCAGCAAGGCTCCAAGCCAAACTTAATTTCTGTGCAATGGGGTGAACAACAGTGTAAGTTTATATTTGCTGACCTGTGGAGCCGTCACGCTTACCTGGTTCTGTAACACCCTTATCTCCAAGGCTCTTGAGGAGGAAGTAAAACCTTTACATCAGTGCAGTCTGAGTCCTCCCCAGCCCATGAGCCCTACTTCTTTAGGGCCGTATTTACCACCAGGCTACACTGGAATACACTTTTGGGTTCTTTTTGCACTTTCTCTGTGAATTTCACATTCTCATCCTTTTCCTCCTTGAAGAACTCTCTCCAGTTGTCTGGATCTCTGCCACTTTGATGCAGTCCTGCAGAACCCTTCAGTCCATGAAATCACAGGAAAAGCACAATTCCCACAGAGACATCACTCCGTGGTGTCAAAGCAGTTGTGATTCCTGTGCTAATCTCGTAAGAAATTTCATTAAAGCGGTATGACTTCATCACATCCAAGTGCGATGTCTTCCTGAAATGTGCACGTGCCCTCCTTGATAACTACTGCTATTTAGGGCTGCATCTCACAAGCTGCTTGAAACACTCTGCAAGTTGCCCTGCTTCCCATTCCTTGCCTGCCCTCCATGCTGCAGACCCTCTGCAGGCTCCAGCTAGTTCTGAGGCAGGTGGTGCTTAACTCCTAGTTTTTACATCACGCTTCTATCAACAGGCTTTTAACATCCTGAGGATGTAAACAAAGTTAAAAGTTGTGTCTGATCCAAATCACCAGACTGGAGAAAGCCAGACATAGTCCCCAAGATGAAGGGACTCTCACTTTGCTAGTGTGGGAGCTCCTGCATGTTTCTCCAATCAGCCCTGCATTGCAGTGAGCAACTTTGCTGGGGTGTCGGGACACTGAGTGTCTCAACAGGTCTTAATGGCCCTGACCAGCCTCACCTGAGGCCTCCACCCACATCCTCTGCCCATGGCCTCGGGATGTCCATTTAAGCTCAGGCCTGAGCATTCAGCCTTTCTTTAAGCTATATTGCTGAGGTGTACTTGTCTCCAGTCCTATCTCTGTTCCTATCTCCTGGCTGGACCTTGGTCTACTGTCAGTCACAGTTTTGTCTCCAGCCCTGTCTCTTGTTGCTCCCCCTGATGAGAGTCCCAGGACAGACCTACACCTGAGTCATCACCTTCAACAGTCTGGGACTGTTGATAGACCTCGGTACCAGCACCCAGGTCTGCCTGCCCTGTTCAGATCCTGCAGGATTGTGCATGGTAAGGACTGTGCCAGGACTCAGGTAAGGGCTCCCTGTGTTACCTCTGCCTGGCCTCTGAAGCACCTCTGGGATGGCTGGGGGCAGTTCAGGCTGCCCTCGAAGAGCCCTAGAGACTGGATGGCTGGTGAAAGTGGGGGATTGGCCTGACCAACAGCAGGAAGCTGGGATGAGGCTGAAACTGTCAGTGGGGCTAGACAAGAGTGGGACACGCAAGCCATCCCTGAACGGTCTCTTGGCTGGGAGAAACGCTTGGGAGAGGACAACAGGGGTTCCTAGAACAGCCTTTGAGGGTGGGAAAGGGATCAAATCACATCTGAGGCCATACTGTGGTGGGTGAAGACTCAGACCTTCCCTAAGGAGACTCCAAAGGCTGGAGGGGTGTCAAGTCACCCTGGAGGCCAGCTGGGGAGGGGAATCCAGCTTCCCTGGTGGAGCCTGTGTGGCTGGGCAGGGGTGAAATCAAGGTACCTCAGAGCAGTTATCTCCAGCATGGGGATCAAGATGCCCATGAGGTCAGGGGCTCAGGATGTCCCTGAGCAGCCTAGGAAGTTGGGGAGAGAAGTTGTTCCACGCTGGGGAGCACAGGAGGCTGGTGGTCAGAGGGGCTGAGGAAGCAGCTATGAGAAACCACAGAGACCTGGGGATTTCAAGCCCTCCCTGAGCAGCCCCAACAGCTGGGGTGATGCAGGCTGTCCCAAAGCAGCCTTGAAGGCTGTGTGGTTGCGAGGTTCAGGTTGTCCCTGGGGGCCAAGCGGATCACAACATCCCAGAGTAAGCCAACCTGATTTGGGTATTAAGCCACCCCTGAAGCTAGGTAGAAGACGAGGTCAAGCCCCACTAAGGTCAGGGGTTCTTGGTTTGCTCCTGACGCCAGGGAGGTTCAGGACTTTCCCGAGGAGACCTGATGGCTGGGGAAGGTGAATGGTGCTGACTGGGAGGTTCACGCTCCTGGAGAAACAGTGGCCATGTGGCATGCATGAGCTTTGAACCACCCCTGAGGTCAGGAGGCCAAGATAAAGATCAAGCCATGCCTGAAGCATATGTGTGTCAGGGTCATCCCTGAGGAGCCTTAGAAGAGGAAGGGCATTCCTGCCACTCACGAGAAGACCCAACAAGCCCCAAAGCCTGTGCTGCTGGGTGTGGGGTTTGAAATCAAGGTCTGCCAGAAGAGTAGGGAGCTGGTAGCTTGGACCCCATCTTGGTTTCCCGGTGTCTGTGGCTGGGCTTTGGGGTTTCTCTGGGGCACCTGACAAGCCTCCAACTCTTGAATCTCTTAGGTGAATCGGGCATGAAGGATCTTTCCTCACAGTCAAGATTTTTCTGTAGGTACTTAGCAGAGAGACGCATGGAGATATTGACTTGACTGACTCTAAGGCTGAATTTCTGTCTCTCTCAGTGTGTTGAGCAGAATGCTGATAGAAGCAAAGGCTGTTTACAGAATATATAACAGATACTTCAAAGAGTTTTTCTAGCTTTGAGTTCTTCAGTCACAGGCTTTTGTGCATAATGCATTTCATGTTCTATAAACTTGATACAATATATTCCTTATTAGATAAAGGCAGGAGGATTACAATTACTCCAGTTTTCTCCCTGGGTTACAGCTTAAAAGTTGGGTGATGATACAACAACTTATGATTTCTGTCTACATTTGGAATTATGTTAGAAGACAAAGGTAACCTTCTGCTGTAAAGAAGAGACTGAGGAAATTCTCAGCATTGAAAGCTACAGTTCCCCAGGATCCCTTCAAAACAATGAGAGGACAAGTTGTCCAGTATTCCAGTCTCTTATAAAGCTGCTTAACTCTGTGCATGTTAATAGCTTTAGTAACTGAGACAGCAGTGGATATTGAGAGTTATGACATTACAAATATGCTTACATGCAGAACTAGGGTCTTTGCTTTTATACAAACTCATATATCTTTTAATTATTACAGATATTTTATTTTCGCATTTCACTGTATTTTTGTATTTCACTTTCATATAGGAAAATTTCATTTTTGTGTACCTACAATTTCTTTCGCAACGGTGATGCATGTTAGCCTCTCTTTGGGTTTTAGAATGTTCAATAGTAATTGTGTAGAATCTTGTTCCATTAGATATCTCCCTCTTCTTACAGAAACAGAATTTTATATTTCCTGTGCAGTACCCACTTCTACATAGAATAGGCAAAAAGACCGTTAGTAAAATCTGTCAGTCAAAATCAAATCATACTAAAAGCAGAAAACTTCATGTGCAAGCGGAAAAAGATTTGCATTCTTGAGGTGTTGTGTGGTGGTTTCCACCCCCGCCCCCCCAGTGCCTTCCATATGCGAGGAGCCTTAGCTTCACTTGGAAACGGGCTTGCATTAGGCCATTTCTCACTGTATCAAGCTCTTTATGCACCCAGCTGGCTGCAAAGTTTCTCTGTGCCGTGGTGCCTCTGTGTAATCCCAGCCAGTTTCCCTTTGCAGCTGTGGGGGGCCTCCTTTGATGTGCCTCTGTAGGTGGCTGCTGAGCCCTCAACCGGGGCCTGCAAACAGAATCTCTTCTGTAGAGGAAAAGAAAACACCCCGGTGATGCCATGTGACTGTTTGCTTTATGCATGCAGGAGGAACTGACGTCAAGTGCCTCAGGATATCATTCCCATGCAATGACATGATGTTGCGGTGTGTTATCTCTGTGCATCTAACATCTCTAACACAGAGCCTGTGGTGGAGGACAATGTGGTCTGTACCTCCCTTCTCCTCGTGGCCTCTTTTACTTTTGAGACTCTCCATGTGCACTGAGAAGATCTGCGGTGTCTGCTTGTGACTACCCGTTGCGAATACGGTGGCCTCCTTTAAACACACTAAGAACAGTTTTCTTGCCTTGTTTCCACCTGTGGAGTTGTGGTAGGCACCATGAATACAGCAGAGCAAATGTACAAACATGCAATAAAGGTAACCAACGCCAGTTTTATTTTTGCTACTCACTTGGGAAGAAAAGGAGAAGTCATTTCACTGCATGCAGCAGCAATAAGCCTAGTGTTCTCCTTTCTGTTATCACAGCTTTCACCTCTTTTCACTTTGAACGTTAAGTACTAATACAAGAAGTTAAGAGTGATGTCAAAAATAATAAAACTAAGCCAAACTCTTCAATATTATGTGTAAATGCAAGTAGGAACCTCTGTTCTACTGCGAGGACCGTGCAGCAAGAGTCCTGTAAAAATACCTCAAGCTCATGTTTGGATGAACCCAGTTGCCTAGCAGTTTTTCTTCTCCCCTGTGCCTCCCTGTGGCATGGGAGTATGCCAGTTGTTCTGGGACATCCTGGCTCTCATTGCAGGATGTGAATGTACTCAGAGCCCCAGAGAACTAAGAATCATAGAATGGTTTGGGTTGCAAAGGACCTTCAAAGGTTGTCCAGTCCAGCCCCTGTGCAATGAGCAGAGACATCTTCAACTAGATCAGTTTGCTCAGAGCCCTGGACAACCTGACCTTGAATGTTTCCTGGGATGGGGCATCCAGGGATGCGGCAATGTGTTCCAGTGTTTCACCACCCTCATTGTAAAGAACTTCTTCCTTATATCTAGTCTGAATCTATCTTCTTTTAGTTTAAAGGCATTACTCCTTGTCCTATCGCAACAGGCTCTGTGTCTGTCCCCACCTGTCTTATAAGCCCCTTTTAAGTATTGAAAGGCTGCAATAAGGTCTCCCCAGAGCCTTCTCTTCTCCAGGCTGAATAACCCCAACTCTTTCAGCCTGTCCTCACAGGAGACGTGTTCCAGCCCTCTGATCATCTTTGTGATGACCTCTTCTGGACCTGCTCCAACAGATCTATGTCCTTTTTATGCTGAGGACTCCAGAGCTGGACGCAGTACTCCAGGTGGGGTCTCACCACAGCGGCGCAGAGGGGCAGAATCCCCTCCCTCGCCCTGCTGGCCACTCTGCTTTTGATGCAGCCCAGGATGCCGTTGGCTTTCTGGGCTGCGAGCGCACATTGCCGGCTCATGTTGAGCTTCTCACCCACCAACACCCCCAAGTCCTTCTCCTCAGGGCTGCTCTCAAGCCATTCTGTGCCCAGCCTGTGTCTGTGCTTCGGATTTCCCCAACCCATGTGGAATTGTGGAATCACAGAATGGTTTGGGTTGGAAAGGACCTCAAAGACCACCTAGTTCCAACCCCCCTGCCCTGGGCAGGGACACCTCCCGCTAGACCAGGCTGCTCAAAGCCCCATCCAGCCCGGCCTTGAACACTTCCAGGGATGGAGCCTCAACAGCTTCCCTGGGGAATCTGTTCCCGTGCCTCCCCACCCTCGTGGTGAACAGTATCTCCCCTCTTCCCGTCTGAAGCCGTCACCCCTCCTCCTGCCCCCTACGCGCCCTTGTAAAAATCCCCCCTCCAGCTTCCAAGCGCCAGGCCTGCGCCACCCGCCCCGTGGCAGGCACAAACCCGAGGCCCAGCGGGCGGCCAGAGGGGTAGGCAGCTGTCGGCACCCGCGGGCACGCGCTGCCCGGCCCCCCTCGCGCCCCTCCCCGCCCCCCGGCACGCGGCTGCGCTTGCTCCCTGGCGCCCGCGGCGGCGGCTGGGATTGGCTGCGGGCGGCCCGGCCCTCCGCCGCCCCGGGTGAAAGGGCGGCCGGGGCAGCGGCGGCAGACATGGCGGCGGCGATGCGCTGGGGCGCTGCGGGTGGCCGGCGGGGTCTGCGGGCGCTGCTGAGGGTGAGGAGCCGCCTCGGGGGGCTGGTTTCCTTCCCCCCCCCCCCCCGTTCCCCGCTCGGCGCTGAGCTGTGGGGGGCCGCTCCCCGGGGAGCGGTTGGGGGGGTGCCCCCTGTGGTAAAGAGCCGGGGCGGGTCGCCCTCCCCTGTGAGGGGCTGCGGATGGGGCCGCTGGGCGGGTGCTGTCCCCCGTGTGTGGTGCCGGGGGAGAGGGCCGCCCCCCCCAGAGGAGGCCTGCGGAAGGTGGCGGGCGTCCCCGTTTCAACGACTGGGGCTGTCGGGGATCCCCCTCGGCTGCTGGGAGCTGACCGTTTCCGCCCCGCCCCGGCGGGGAGCGCCGCTGTGTCCGGGCGGGGGGCTGCGGGTGCCGGCTGAGAGGCGGTGGCTGTCGCGGAACTGTAAAAGCTGGGTCCTGGGTTCGGTTGCTGAGGGCTGGCAACATTCAAGGGTCTGTGCCTTGGTGTGTCCCTCCCCACCCCCCGCCGAGTCTGTGTCTTGGTGTGTTGTTTCCCCCCCCCCCGCCCCAACCCGGGTGTGTGGGTTTTTATTCTTTTCATTTTAGCTTAACTTTCTGCTGCTGGAGAGGGTGGTATGCTACTCCCCGTTTATTTCTGTCCTCTCCCCCTGTTAAACAGGAGCCTGATAAAACTCAGGGGTAGTGCATAATTTGAATAGCATGTTACATGCTGTAAAGAGTGCAGTTCTGTGCTATTTTTAGTAGTAAAATCCTAGCTCATAGGAAACAGCTACTGCTTTGTGAAACTGTGTTGTCTCTTCCCCTCCTCCATTTACCACAGATAGTTATGGATCTTTCAGCTGTTACTTAAAGCTTTACTGTGTGTCTCTTTCATTCTTCTCTCTTTTAATGAAGATGCAATAAACTCATTGCAGAGCTATACTGTTGTCTTCTGGTGAAGACTTTAAACTTCTAGAAAGCCTTAGACTATGGAGTAACTTCATTGAGGCAGTTGCTATGTTTTCTTCTCTATTACTTCTACAGATTGCATTAAAAGAAAGAGGAGATGATGTAGGATAAGAACAAGCTGCATTGCACACAGTGTTGTGTAACAGTTCAATGACACTACAACTAGTTTGTATGGGAAAAGCGGTGCAAAATACGTCTAATTACTTACAACAGGAAGAATTTATATTTTATTTTTTTGCTGAAAAGGAAAATAGTATGGAGGTCTGCAAGTTCTGGTGGAGAAGAGGGGATTGACCTGCAGAAAACTTTTGCTCTGTGTACTCCTTAGGGTGTGGGATGGGATTACATTTCTAGAGAGAAACCTACATCAATACTGTAAAGAACTCCTCACATGTCTTTAGCGATCATGTAAAAGAGGTGGTTTATGCGGACAGGGCATTTTGAGAAGGAAGAAGAGGAAAAAAAGGACATGCTTTACCCAAGGTGTTTTTTTCTCAGGAAACATGCATAGCAAACCAGTTTTGCTGTGAAGGTGTATGTGAGAGAAGCTTCTTGAAAAGTGCAGAAAAGAGAAGTTCGAGAGTGATTTGAGACAGTGATTTGGAATTAGCAGAGGGCTTGTGCTGTGTGAAGACAGTAGCTATATACGCATGTATGTATATATAGATGTGGAAGACCTGTGCTCTTCCCACTAAATACTGCAGAGACTTTGATGTGAGTCCTTTGGAGCTTCCGTGTGAAAGGCCTACTTTGTCTCCTTCCTTTTAATGTCTTAAGGCTGTGGTCTGACTGTCAGTGTAAACGTTATAGAAATGGTACATTGGTGATGCTTTTGTAAAACAAAATATTTTTATAGCTACCTAATAGCACTTGTGACTAGGTAACTGAAGTGATTTTTAGCCCTTAATAGCTGTGTATGAAAGTCACCTTCAAGACATCAGTATATTTAAAAAGATTTAATCAAACAAATTTGCACGGAAACTACTTTCATAGATTATTTTATATTTTGCTAACATAGGCAAATAATATTACTGATGCCTTCAAACTTAATGTGCTTGGAGCGCTTATATTTTTTGCAAGGTCTACTAGGTAGTCAGTTGTCCTTAACTTCTTTTGCCCCTCTCATGTGGGAACCAATAAAGGACCTGAGAAAGGACAGTGCAAAAACACTGAGCTGGGCATTCAACTAATGTGTTTCTAATCTAATACTAGCACTTTTAGTTAGCTTTTATGCAGAACTGGTTCTGTTCAGGATATAAACGAGAGTGGTTTTTTTGAGTGCTTTGCCCTTCTGGAGCTGGGAGAAAATCTGATGTTGAAAGAAGGCTGTGGTTACAAAACAAGGATGAGAGATGGCTTTTGATATTTCAGGCTTGAAACTCTTCTGAAAGAGCTGTCAGACTGTCTAAAATAATGTAGGAGAAAGTGATAAATACTATATATTATGAAATCAAGAGTAAACTGATAATGGATTTCTATCAGTGTGTATCAATTTTCTAACCATTGAACTAAATGTATGGGAAGTTTATACGCCACCTGTGCACCCACTGTTTTTAAGTCATTGAAGTTATCTGTACATTGGGAGCTCCTTGCTCTCTTCTCTGATGTTATTTTTAGCATGCTGTTACTCCAGGGAAATCTTTTCCCCCATATTTATAAGCACAGAAGAATTAGGCTGATAGGATAGCAAGATTGGTATCATCTGCCATTAGGGAACGGAGTTAACATTGTCACCAATCTGGGGAGGTGAACATAGGCCTAAACTTCTGGAGTTCACTGATTGTTTCTAGTACGTAAACAGGAGATTTTGGTACTGACAAGCACTCTTAAAACATACCACAGATTGAGATTTCTGGTTTTGTCCTTGCTCCCAGGAGTAGCTGTTTAGAATCTGTAGGCAAAGCATGTGGTGCTGTCTACTATGGGAAAATCTTAGTTCTGGAAGAAAAAGTTAAAAGTTCATTAAAGTTTAGGTTGAGTAAAAATCGTCAGTCTTGTTCTGAAACACTACTTGTGTGGTTTAATTTTCTTGGGTTTTTTTTTGTCTGTCCCAAACTTGCATTGGTGGTTCCTCCATGATTGTTACAGTGCTGTGATCTGTTTCACAGGCGCAAGCCTTGCTGGAGCTGTTTGACCTGCTGCTGTGGCAAACTCTTCCAACTTTCTGCAGCTGCTAGGTCTTGATCACAAGCTGTTCTTTTTGAGCTCCTGTCTCCGTCCAACTTGTGCCAGCAGTGCTGCGTGAATATCTGAGTGGATAAGCTGGACTGAAATCTGGCTGAGAACACATTTTTCCCACTCCTTGTGAGTATCTTCTCAGCTGGATGTATTCCCTGGTCTGGTTTACTATGTGACTATACAAAATTTTGGGACTGGCAGAAGGGAGAAGGTTCTTGGGTGTAGGAAAGATTTAGTTTTAAAAATGCAGCTTTAGGTGTATGGGTGTTTCCTTGTTTTTAGTTTGTGGGCTGTGTTAGCAAACATGAAAAATGGATTTTCTCCTCTCCCTCTTAGAATTGCCAGTGGTTCTCAAACCTGGTAACAGTCAAAGAGCTGTTATGTATAGTGCAGTGTACCTTACAGAACCTTGTACTACATCTTTGTTTGTAGTTGGCTTCAGGAGGATCTGCACAGTTACAAGTGCTTGGCTGTTCAGCACTCTCTGAGAGAGTACAAAGGAAGGGAAAATACTTCATTAGAGAAAAAAATAAACCTAGAAGCATTATGTTTGCTTTTCTGTTGACAAGATTTGTACAGCTGCCTTTTCAGCATAATAGATTAAAATTCTTGCGGCCACCTGAAGTTCCCGTGTAATAAAAATATGGAAAAAATTGTGTTTTCTTCATGTTTAAAATTACTGAGGAATACTTGGAGCTAATGGGAAATACACTGCAAATATAAAGGGGTTATTCTCGTGGTGCCTTAAGCTTGAATCTCTGAAAGTGTAGGGGCAAAAATCACAGTAGGATTGCTAGCGAAAGACAGAAGGAAGAGGTAGAATTCATGGCTAATGAAAATAAGTATGGTACTCTAGCTGTTACTATTGGGCATTTTTTACTGTATCTTCCAGTAATGCTAAAGTATACATTCCTTCCCATATTAGACTTCTTAAAGCAAATGTTGGTAGATGATGCTTTTCCTGCCTGAAATCTGGAAGTCTGCATCACTACTTCAACACTGAGACCTTTTTTTGCCCAGAAAGCACAGTATCAATGAGTTATTTACAAGATCACCAGTATGGCAGGGAAATTTCTTTCCTCAATGAGGGACATATAAGCCTTTAAAAACATACATGTAAGCCATCTCTAAATAACAAGTTAAACTTTTGTTTTGCTGTTGTGTGCTGTGTCCTTAAAGCACCTGAAGAGATTTCGTAGGGCTGCCCTGGGTCCCTGGGAGGCAGGTTCTCTGCTAGGTCTCAGAGTGGCACTGTGATGAGTGTACTGTTCTACAACTTAACTGTGTAGTTTGATTTATATAAAGTTATTTTAGAACTGTTACAGCTATTCAGGCTTAAGCTCAGTTTGGCTATTGTGCAATTAACAGATGAAGCGGGATGCTTTCCCATAATACAGTACTAACACTAACTGTTTTTGACGATTCAGTAGAGGTGGGAAACTCCAAGCCAAACTCGAAGTCCGGAGTTTGCATAAATGAATAGTCTGTGTTCTTGGGCTTTCAAGAGTCAAAAGCTTTATCAAATTGAAGTGACAAGTCATGACAAAAATAGGATATACCCCATGACTCTACTACCCCAGTTTTGCAAGAGGCAAAAAAGTCACTAGGTTAAGATGAGCTCTCTGCGCTCTGTTCTGAGGAAACTTTTTATGTAACGTATAATACCTAGGGCATGTATGATGTTGGCTGGGTTAGTGGTTTGAGAGTTCTTTGGATGTTTTGCTGTAGCTTTTAATGAACTTACCTATAGCAGGAGCTTGGGATCACAGGGATAGGTGATACCTGACTTGGAGGTGGCAATTTAGCAGTGTTCCATTGTGGCCCTAGTCATGCATTATTTACAAAATGTGTGTTTATTTTTGAGTGCTTATTCAGTTGCTCATAGTGGCTGGGAGCAGACTGCTAAAAAGACTTTTCTTGAAGTGGATTCTAGATTAAGCACGCTCTTAAACCTTAGTGTATATTGGTACAGATACATACAAAACCTCACAACCCCTTTTTTCTGAAACTGTGAATTGGAGTTGGAATTTCACATCTGAGTTGAGCAATATGCTTGATTTGTTTTAGGAAATTACCCCACCTGTATTCAATTCAGGGCTGAACCTGGTTCTCTAAGTGATTCTAGTGTGCGTGGGAGGAGGTAGTTAAGTTTTTAAATATAGATGCATAATTAGGTTAGGCTATTACAAGTTTTTTATGTGAAATCTGTCCAATTCTGTAGTGTAAAAACAGAGCTGAGTGTGGTTTAATGCTTTTCCAGATTTTTTAATTGCTTGGTAACTTTACTCTTTCTGTTTAAAAAGTTTGAACAGGGCTTTTCTTTTTTTTTTTTTTTTTTTCAAGACAGCACATGGCCAAGATTCTGAAACTTAATGTTAACTAATATTTCTATGTGTGGCATAACTTTTCTGGCTTCTCATATACATTCAAAACTAGCTTTGTATAAAAGGTGTTTACAAGACAGTTCAGAAGCCTTTCTTCCCTTGCCCCGTCCCCCCCAGCTAACTGCAAGTATTTAGGTTAGCCCCACTGACCCTTAACAAGCACTTGCTTCAATGAATAATATTAACTCGGTGGAGTGTTTTTGGTGTGTCCTGTATGACCTTCTTCAGGCTATTTGTGGTCCCACAAGCACTTCTGTCAATAGTGTTTGAGAGGAAAGGGACTCGATCTGCTTAACTGTGTGTACTATGGGGCAGGAGAGTATATGCTGCTTCTGCTATAGCTATACTTGCTGCTCCCTCTGACAGGATCTAGATCACAATACAGTCACTGAAGTTGTAACAGTCCTGCTGTACACTTGGGATAGTGACAAGCTGGTAACGGTGGTTGCAGCTGGCAGAATTCAGTCCTTAGAACTGTATTTTCCCTTTTTAATACCTGAAACAGTTTATACTGTTGCATCCTCAGAGGAAGAATAATATACCCCTGCCAAACAAAACCCCCCAAAGCTCTGGTTTTGATTCTAGCAAATCAAATGATTTGCATTTGAGGTTGTTATTCGGGATTTTATTTTTGGAGAGTGAAGTAAAAAAAAATGACAAGAAGCAAAAAAAACCCCACCAAAACAAAAAACTGAGTGGGAGAGAGCCCAGCATGTGGAACAGGGTGGGACAGTTGCTTTCTACTGACTTTTTAATTCCAGAATAATTAAGAATGTCTGAATTATTCCAGAATTAAGTTTATCTGGATTACCTGGGACAGTGAATGCTATGTCTGCCACTAGTGATTGGCTTTTAAATGGTTTGTGAAGCTGTAGCAGCTTTCTACTCGTGAAGCTTGGCCTGAGCTGGCATTAGGTAGTGTACTTCAAGGCTTCTTTTAGTTCTGTATTATAGGACTTGTATTGAAATATATTGGTTTTTCCTTTGTAACATTATATAGTATCAGCTGCATTACAAATGTGACGCTCTTCTCAATCCTGGGCTGGTTTCTGCTTTCTATGGTGCAACACAAACAGTATCTTCAAACTGGATCAGGCTAGAGGGCTGCGTAGGGGAGTGTTCTCATTCCAGTTATTGCCAGCCGCTCTTATTTCAGAGCCAGTAGGAGCTTTCAGTAAACTTAAGATAATTGAAAAATTGATAAAACTCTGTGTTTACTACTGTTGTGGAAGGGGTGGCTGAATAATTAGGTGGTTTATATGAACATATGCTTCCTTATATTTTTGGTTTCCTTTCTAGTGTAGTCTGTCTTCATCTTCCCCCCGCCCCCCCCCCCCCCCAGTCTTTTCAAAGGAGAGCTGCCGTTACTTTCTACTACTTAGTTAGATTTCTGCAGCTTCGGAAAACAATTCTTTCAGACAGAATTGATGGGTTCTGAGTTCTGGCAGTTGCCAGTCATTGCTGTTTTGTGCTTCCTGATAGACAATATTCAGTATTAAGGCTTTTTTACAGTCTTCTCTATTCCAACTGGGTGAGCAAAAGTAGTTCTCCCAGAGCTGTCTGTCTTGATGCAACTTTGGTGTGGGATCATTTATCTCTGATTATTTTTGTTTATGGTTAACTGTAACTGCCATTATGTTGTGAGTTGACTTGCTTGAGAAGTACCTGTCTGAATCTCCTTCTTGATACACATGCAAATCTGTTGTATCATCTATCATGTTCTCTTTGAAATAGTATGTGTATGATGCTTTTCCTGATGTATGCAAAATTGTTAAACTATAGGAGCTGTCTTTGTGGAAGATGGTTCGGAGCAGAAGTCTTGGAGAAAAAGGCTTCTTTTCCTCAGACCGCTGTCAGGGGTTGTGGTAGGGAAGACTGGGAGCTGAACTAGCATTTGAGGTCTGTTCTGCTTTTGCTCTGAATACTGGCACAGTCCATTACCTGCTGTATTCCCAACAGCTCCCTAGCAGTGAACTCTCCCCATCACCGGTGTGTGTAGATACATGCATGCTCTTCTGGGAACTTCTTGGTGGTTATTTCTTGGAAGAAGAAGGAAAAAAGATGGTGTAGTGAAGAGTTTATGAAAAATAATTTATACCTAAGCTAATGACTTCATAACTACAGCTTCTGAATTGTTTTTAGTTACTATTTGTTGAGTGTGTGCTTGGGGGCTGGGGCAGATCTTTCTAAGCTTTCATCCACTTGGTGGGGGAGTAGAAGGATATGGAAGAGTTTCCTCAAGATGTCAGTATATGAACTGTTTTTATCTTGCTGGAATACTGTAGCAGGAGAAAAACGTCTAACTCCCTCTTTCTTCTGTAGTGTGAAGCACTGTGTTCAAGATGGTGCCTTGTAACTTCATATAAACTGTATTCGTCTGTGTATGATCCAAATGAAAAGGTAAGTAGTGTAGTGCATGCCTTCTCTTTAACATTTTACTGTACCACTGACATTTGGCTTTTAAAGCTATCCTCTCCCCTGTGCTGCTGCTAACAATGGTAGTTCCAGTATAACCCGTGCACAGTCCCTGGTTTAATAGCATGTTTTTCTTCCTTAAACCAAAAAGGAAGTTGCTTTTGCAGTATACTTGTCAAGATTGGATACTACTTCAAGTGCATACCTTAAAAGGTTGGATAAGTGATTGTGAGCTTGGGAAAGTTACATACTGGCCTGAACATGTTATAATTATGGAAGAACTATTAACATTTTGCATGGTGTGGGAGGTATAAGCCTGTCAAAACATCTTGGAGCTAGACTAGCCAAAAGCTTTTCGTAGAAACAAAAGTATGCAATAGCGGCAGCATGATTGTTAGATGATCTGACACAGGGGTGAGAATTTTAGAGCTTGGATAAAGATGGGCCTCTAAGGCCTGCAGAGAATAGTAAATCCTCGTCTTGGGACTTGTGCAGTAGCAATCTGAATTTACAGTTACAAGCCAAGAAAAACTTTTCTTGTGGGAGATTGTCTTGGCATGGCCTCTAAAGTAACACACTTGGAAAAATAATGTGGCTGAAGGTATGCTAGTATTGAAGGGCAAGAGTGCTGACAGTTCAGGACTGATAGGTTTGCCCTTGTATACCAGTGTAGAAGCAATCAACCAGTGGTGAAGCAGTATCAGAAAACAGGGAAAACCAGTATGTACCTAGAGCTGTGGCTTAAAAAGAAGTCTTCTGAAGAAATCTGTATTCTTAAGGTCTTGCTTACTCAAGGTCCTTTGCATTTTCTAAAGGCATAGTTACGTTCAGACGATGTGATTGAGTATTTAGTTTCTCTTAACTATGGAGAGCTACATTATTCCAACCAGGGGCTACTACAGATAGTTTAATCTCTTTTCTGCTTTTTCCATTCACTGCCCCTTCCACTGCCTTTGTAATGACCAGGCTTTAATAAAAAAACTCTTTTAAACTAATTAGTTTAAGTCACATAAAAAAGCTGCATGTTACTTTAAAGCATCATCTGATATTTTTTTTATGCGCTGGACTTGAGACTTGTCTTTGTCTCTTCCTGTTAGTGTCTTTATTGCAGAATTAGAAAATTAAAATGAATGTTAAGTATTCTGAACATCTTGATACTGAGTCTTATCTTGTGCTGTGACCATACTTGAATAATAAAGCAACTCCTTTAGGTTCAGGAACAATTTGTGTGAGCATGGTGGAAAACTTTCTGGTTTTTTCACTGGGTTTTAGACCAGGTCCCCAGCTAAAAAGGGCCTTCAAACAAATGAGCTAGCTCCTGTGGTGTTCTTACAGTATTTGTACCTCTGATAACTGAGTTTGCTTATGGATGTTTAAGATTTGTCTTTTGAGTGGGGTGTGGGTGTGCCTGTGTACTAGGCAATGGTATGCATTTCTCAGCAGATCTGGCTGAATTTACCATATGAGCTTGTTGCAGCTCTTACCTGGAGGGTCTTATCACTTAATTTCTGTATGTTGTTATCACATGGTAGTATTTTTAAACTGGTCATGTGATGCCAGGTCAGCCCTGACTTTGAAGAAGTAAATTTGGTCAAGGGCACCTTGAGTATATCTGTTTGGAGCAGGGGAGCAAACAATATATAGCCTACTCTGCCCATAGAAGTTCCTGTTGGGGTTTTGCAGTGTTTCTTCCCCTCCTCTTAACATCTGCCTTCCGCTCCCCAAATTAACTAATGACTGCGGGGGTAACAAGTAGTTTCATTGCTGCAGTGGCAATACTTCCTCTCCCTGCCAAGTCCATATGAAAAACAGCTGTTTGGTGTAGGGGAGAGAGAATAGCTATCAAATGTCTTAGGGTATAGTTTGATAAACCTAATCTGGTATAACTGCAGGCTGCCCCTGAAGGGGAGAGTCCTGCTGGTTCCCTATACTGCTTTTTGATTTGGAGCGTGGGAGGCAGAGTGGGACTGTTCGATTAGTGTGTTGAACTGATGTGTCCTGAAGCTGCATCTCTGCTAGGTCTGATGCATGGAAAGCAGTGGGCTAAGTGTAAAGCAGGACTGTCCCTTTTGGTGTCAGCCTGTGTTTACAACCAAGCAGGTGCAGTATCAAAGTGCACCTGTGTATTTAGAAGCAAGGCCAGTGACAGCAATAACCCTTACTCCCAGCAATGAGACTTCTATGCTGAGCAGCCCTGCTCATCCACCACTCTTTCTTAATGGGAAGTTTTTGTCTAGGGTGTAAGGCTCATTGACTTCTTACAGCTTGTTAGCCCCTCCTTACAGGCATGATAGGAGCACTGAAGGTATATTTACAGCACAAAGTGCATTCCAGTGTGAAAGGAGACAGTGAATTTCAGGGGTGTACTAAATTTGATCTGCTGTTCTGTTGTGCTTTGGTTGCTATGTGGTACTGAGTGTATAACAGTGTCATGATGGCAATACAGGCTTTTGCCAGGTTCCTCACATGAGGTGCAGCTACAAGGAGGGGCCAGGGCCAGGCTGGTACAACTCAGCAAGCATGCCTGTACAGGGTGGCAATGTTTGTCTTTTAACCTTCATGCCCTAGGCAGACAGGAACTTCTACTCCTTATGACTGGAATGCCTTTTAAAGACCTCCCATGTCAGATGAATATTGTATTCCAGATCATCTGTGCTGGTTAGAGACAGTGACCACAGGTATCTGCCAGCATACTCCAAGTAGAGGTAAAATCAGCTAGGCTTAGGTTCTGTGTAGGTACTTTCCCAAAGCAGGCTTGGGAGCGTTCACATGGGTACTGCAGTGGGAGAACAACAGTGATGGTAACTTCCCACAGAAGGGTGGCAACATTGGCACGGGCATTTGCTCTGTGTCTAGCAGAATGTAGGTGTAAACTTTTAAAACATGATCCTTAGAGTACTGCCATAATACGGGATCCTTCCCTTTGTGTAGTTTTAAAAAAGAGACCTGGGAAGTATGGTAAGCGTACCTCCTTTGAATATCTTCTGTGCATGAAAAAATATGTGACTTAAGTGCTTCCAGGGTAGAGGTGGTTGTTGTGTGTTTTGGCAGAGCTTATTAATGTCTTTTCCCTGGACTTGGCTGTCTCCTAGAGCCTCTGTAGAGTTCTAGTTTCTGCACAGTGTGTGATAAGGTGATCCAGGGAATGCTAGTGTGAATAGCCAACACCTTTTTCTTCTGAACCTGTATATATGCCAGGTAGATCTTGTATAGCATACCTTTTATGCTATATCATCACTTTTAAATCGGCAGAACACTCTTAGAAGTAGTGATCTTGGAGTTACAAGCTCATGGATGAACCAGGGTTTTAGTGGAAGTGGAGGAGAAAAGAATGTGTGTTTCTGGAGGGAGGAAAAACTTGTTTTGTTCATCTGTCAAGATCCTTATTGTTCTTTTCTCCTCAGACTTTTGAAAAACTCCTTATTGCAAACAGAGGAGAGATTGCATGCCGAGTAAGTATGTAATCTTTTAAGTTTTTTCTTTTTATACTTAATTCTTAAACTGTTGATATTTTAAATATTGATAATTGTCACTTCTTATATGGTAGGTCATCAAAACATGTAAGAAGATGGGGATTAAAACAGTTGCCATACACAGTGATGTCGATGCCAATGCTGTGAGTACTACTTGAATTCAAACTCAACCAGACTGTTACGCAGGCTGCTTGTTTACCATGATGGGCATGTTGGCGATTCTGAAGTATCTTTGTATATGTCCTATTCCTCCATGTGCTTGAAAGGAGGGGAAATACCAAGGCCTGGGGGGAGAGGACTGAACAAGTATTTAGTGTGTATTTTGTGTGAACTCTTCTGCGTTTTGGTTGGGTAAATGTTACCTTGCTTTTTCACAGGATTAAGCCAGGCAGTTAAACCTGGTAGATAAGTGCACCAAGTGTAAGAGTGGCAGTGAAACTTAAATTTTTTTTAATAGAGCTTTTGACAACACTTCCCATAGCATTCTCTTGGAGAAATTGTCTGCTTGTGGCTTGTATGGCTGTTCTCTTTGCTGGGTTAAAAAAATGGCTGGAGGGCCAGGCCCAAAGAGTTGTCGTGAACGCAGTTAAAGCCAGTTGGTGGCCGGTCGCAAGTGGTGTTCCCCAGGGCTCTGTACTGAGGCCAGTTCTCTTTAATATTTTTATTAATGACCTGGACAAGGGGATCAAGTGCAACCACAGTAAATGCAGAGGACACCAAGTTAGGTGGGAGTGTTGACCTGCTTGAGGGTAGGAAGGCTCTACAGAGGTGTCTGGACAGTCTGGGTCAATGGGCTGAGGCCGATGGTATGAGGTTCAACAAGGCCAAGTGCCAGGTCATGCACTTGAGTCACAACAACCCCATGCAGTGCTACAGGCTTGGGGAAGAGTGGCTGGAGAGCTGCCTGGTAGAGAAGGACCTGGAGGTGTTGGTCAGCAGCCAGCTGAATGTGAGCCAGCAGTGTTGGCCAAAAAGGCCGACAGCATCCTGGCCTGTAGCTGAAATAGTGTAGCCAGCAGGACTAGGGGCGTGGTTGTCCTCCTGTACTCAGCACTGGTGAGGCTGCACCTTGAATACTGTGTTCAGTTTTGGGCCCCTCACTACAGGAAAGACATGAAGGTGCTGGAGTGTGTCCAGAGAACAGCAGTGAAGCTGTTGAAGGGTCTCGAGCCAAAGTCTTACAAGAAGTGGCTGAGGGAACGGGTTGTTTAGCCTGGGGAAAAGGAGGCTGAGGGGAGACCTTATCACTCTCTACAACTACCTGAAAGGAGGTTGTAGCGAGGTGGGTGTCTGTCCCTTCTCCCAAGTAACAGGGGATAGGGCAAGAGGAAATGCCCTCAAGTTGCCCCAAATGAGGTTTAGATTGGATGTTAGGAAAAACTTCTTCACTGAGAGGGTTGCCAAGCATTGGAACAGGCTGCCCAGGGAAGTGGTTGAGGTATCATCCCTGGAGGTATTTAAAAGACAGGTAGACATGCTGCTTAGGGATATGGCTTAGTGGTGGACTTGGCAGTGCTAGATTAATGGTTGGACTCAATCGTAAAGGTCTTTTCCAACCTAAATGATTCTATGAAAAAAGACAATGAAAAGTGGGTCTTAGATGGTATAGAACTTGGTATAAATTTTTCCTGTGCCTGATAGATCCAACTCATTGCTTCCCGTTTCTCAGAGGAATGCTCTCTCCTACCCAGCTGTGCTGAGCAGGCCTACCATAGCTGTTCCATTTGATGGGGATATTGAAGTGCCTTGAATATTCAGCAGCACGTCAGAAAAGTGGTAAAATGGCTACCTAGACAAGGAAGGTACTTGTCTAGCTACTTACCCATTTTCAGATCTTGTACTCCCTTCTCTCTTTTAGAAACATTTTAAGTCACTTGTAGCAAGAATAGGAGATAATTTCCTTTGTGATATAACAACAAGTGTAGTCAAATTTGCATATCCTTGTTGACTAGAGACAAGCTATCAGGACAGGACTTGTGAATATAGCTGGTGGGTTGCTCAGCACTGAAAAACTGAAGGATGGTTGATGGAATCTGTGAAAGTAGTTAAACTTGAGTGTTTTCAGAGTTAAGTGAAAGGTGAGAACTGTTGGGAGTTTTGGACTTTGACAGCGCTTTTGTCTGAGTCCTTTTGTTGTTCTATTCCTACACAACCATCTTGGTTCATATAAATAGGCTGTAGGTAGAGCAAGGGACAGAAACAGGATTTTTCTGAGATGGGTCAAATTCCCTGCTGCTGGATTTTTATGCCAAGTAGTTCTTTCTGAGGTGAATGAAGAGTATACTTGGTTTGGATTTTAACTGGTGGCTATAACTGTGAGAGTATAGTAGTTTGTGGATGCTCAGTGGACTGAAATGAATTCTTAGTGGATGGGTGTCAGACATCATGATAAATTCTCATTCTTTTGGAAGCCAAGGGTTAGGTGGACATGAATACAAACTACTGTGTATGATCTATGATCCCTCTGGTAAAATTGAAGTGTGTGGATGGGTACTTGTATTCCATCTTATGTATATGGTATCTGCTGTTAGGATAAGTGCATTCACTGTTTAGCAGCACTGCACAACCTTGTTTGCTGGTATGAATTAATTCTGAAAATAGACTAAAAAAGCTGTTTAAAAAGGAAAACATTATTTCACAAGTCTGCAAAAGACTTGAGAAAACGAATGGGTCTTTTTTCCAGTGCGTCTGGATGGCTTTGTTTATTGTGTGGACTCTGCTAGGAGCTGGAGACTAAGAAAAAATCTGAAAGTAGTAAGTAAAAACCACGACTGAAGAACATAATGAGGGAATAAGAATGACAGGGAAAAGTACAACTCATGGCCTTAGGGAAGGGAGTACAAATAGTGCATTAGAAAGAGGAAATTGAAAATATGTCTACTCTGCTTCAATCTACAGTGCTGTCTTTGCTTTAAAATACAAATAGGGTCTTTAATTTGTAATGGTTCATAAAAGAAAGGAAATCCAAGCTGGTATCTCAGAAATGCATCAATATACTCATAAGAGTTCATAAAGATAACATTAAGTATGTTAAATGAGATGCTGACGTTGAGTTCATGGACTGGAGATGAAGCTCTCACAAATGCTGTAAGGGTGAAATAGTGTCTGCTTAGCTCTTTGGATCCTTACTTAAAGACTGATCAAACCTATCTATACAAGGTTAAGCGTTAGCTGTGTGCATTGAAGAAGCTTCAAGTATTTAAAGGAAAATGAGAGAAAGGCTACTTGAAACACTGGTCTGTGGGCTTCAAATAGGGTAGTGGTATTAGGTCTAAGCTAGTTTTTTTTTTTTGTCTAATTGTATGCACGTTGGTTATGTCTACCATACATCCTTTAAGCACTACCTTGGGTGCTTTCACTGGGAAATAGCTTAACTAATGTAATCTGTTTTAATGACGTGATTACCTCCAGTTACTAATTGTTTGTGGGAATGACCTGGCTGTTACAGTGATATGCATGACTGCCAGTTTGGATGATCTTGATAGACGAGTCCAGAGGCCCAATTCTTTGACTGTATTACTTGCTATTAAAGTAACAAACCATGTTTGTCCCGTGTTGTTCATTTGTGTTCAGGTTCCATCAGCAGCTACCTTCTTGGTTGTACCAGTGGTAGGAAAATCTCCAACACTCTGAAATCAAGCTTGGGAGCTGATTTTGTGCTTGACAGGATTAAGCAAGGCATCCCTCACTCTTAAAAGAGCTGTATCACAAAGGCAATGAGTATTGCAGGCAGCTACCCTGATGACGATAGTCATTAAACCAAAGGCAGAAATAAATGTAACAGGATGTGGCTGAACTAGTTGTCCACCCCAAAGCTGTTTATCTTTACTAAAAAGAATAGGACCTGGTTTGAAGTGACTGGAGTAGATAGGGATGGCTTACAAAAATATTTTTGATTAAAGTGTTTAGAAATAACATTAATTGGAGTAGGTAAATTTTCTGTTTAGAACTTAGAGTAACCTTTGAGATGTAGTAATAGCCCCTTGTTACGCTACCTGTGTAGCTACTTGCTGAAATATGGGTAGTCTGATCCTCTTGATACTAATTCATTTTTACAAATAACTTTAAAAGGAAGGTAAACCAGACAGTCTGTTACATCTCTCTGACTTTCCTTTCCATCATACTGTTTAAAAACAGAACTGAAACTGAACTGAAGCAGGGTTCCCTGAGTGTGCTCGCTAAATATTTAAGGCGGGGTGGGTGGGGGGTGGGGGAGCGGGAACAACAATCACAAGGTATCTAGGAATTCAGGCTCTTCAGTGTTAGCTTCTAGTTTATTCCCTATCCACTGTCATATGGATAAATGACCCAAGCAGGCATTTTCACCAGTGTCTGGATGGGAACAGTATACATAATCTTAAAGTCATTGGTCTTTGAATAAAGGTACTGTAAGATTCCTTAGTGAATAATCTTATCCTAGAACTTTATTTTTGATTTTTTTTTTTGCTGAATATTCAACTCTTCTTTCATTTTCTAATGTTAAAATTCTCTGAAATCCTTGTGGAGTTTACAGTGCTGAATGGAGGTGGTAGGAATAGCTGAAATAGATCTAGACCTTCAATGAAACTACTTACTCTTTCTTGTTCTTCAGACTTAATTTCTGTGGAACACAGTGGCAAATGGTGTTGGAGAATGAGTATGCCATTAGAGAAATAGTAATTTTGACATACTAATTTTACATATTAATGAAAGGTAACTAGACTATAACTGTACAAAGGAATTTTAATTTCAAGAAATTAAAACTTAATTAACTGTTATGAGCAGGAAGCAGCAGAAAGGACTGCTATAAATTGAGAATATGGTGAAAACTGAACAACCTACTGAGAGCCAAATAAAGCTTACCTGAAGGAGGAAAATACAAAGAGCAAAAATGCTGTTTTGTGCACTTAATTTAAAAAATGGCCAAAGATCTGAAGGGTTTCTATAGGTTAGAATTGTTAAGGTGATGGGGAGGGAATGTTAACAAAGCTTAAAAGGAGGTGGGTGACTTCAGACTTTTGGGTATTTGTGTATTGATGCAAAGTTACAGGTAGCTGGAGATGGTATTAAATGGAATTGGATTACATTTACCTTAGCAGAGGTGGGAGGGGGTATGAATTGGGGGGGGAAAAAAGATTATGTACAAAGTTATTTATGCAGTAGAAGAGAAGTTGCTGCTTTAACAACTGTCCTGAAATAAAATCATTGTGGTGGCGGGGGAAAACAGCCTGATAAAATGGCTTCTTAGACCCTCTTAGAGCATACAGTTGCTCTTGTGGTACATAGTATGTTGAGAAAAGTAGGTCATAATGGATGCTTTTTAGGTCCTTAAAAATCCTGACTAATACTCTTTATTACATCTGTTATTTTGGGGAAATCAGAGGAAAGACATTCTATACTCTTCAAAATGCTGTTGGTTTTTTTTTTAACTTCAGAGTTCAGCTTTCAAGACATTAATTCTTTACACTTGGATAGGTTAAGTGGGGAAGGACCAAAAGAATTTAGAATTTTTTTAATTAAAACATCTGGTGGAATTTATTTTTGGGATGAGAAAACAAGCAAAGAGTTTTGGCTGAACAAGAGTAATCGTATGTACTTTTTCCCCCTGAACTGATTGGAATAGAAGGTTAAGATGAAAGAGCCTCCTCAACCATAAATGTAACACTGATGGTGCAAACATTGTCAAGGAAAGCTAGAGAACTATTGTAATGCCTAATGTAATCAGCTAAAAGTATGATAAATGAAGAACAAGCTTTCACTAATTGGATCTGAACAAAAGAAGGTATAGCATAAAGCAGTGAATGAGATATAATTTTATTTGGCATTTTTTAACACAGCAGGGATTCTATAGCCATACGAAGCAATGAACTATAAATGACTGAAAAAAATCCCATGGGAAAGTAATGTAAACTACTAAAACTTTACGGAGTAGTGGGCAGTTAGTTATACTTCTAAACATATTTTTTTCAATCAAGTCACGTAAGACTTCAGGTGTTAGTGTATTAAATTGCCTTAAACATAGACATCTCTAAATGTTTTTAGCTTTTGCAGATCATCATCTTGTTCTGCTAGATAATATAAAACCAAAAATGATGCAAATGCTTTTATTGATGTAAAAGTAATTGCACAGAATTCAGCTGTTCTCCAGAAACTTTAGTCTTCTGAGTGAAGGAAAATGGGGGAAAAAAAAAACCAACCTAGAAATGGAAGATTTATATTCCTTTCCTAACTTTATTTCTTTTTTTGAGCTTGGAGTCTGAGGCAGTATTTCAGAAGGAAGTTGGGGGGAAATGTGGTTTAGGGAAACTGCAAAGCTGATTAAGCTTGTAAGTTTCTATACCAAGTCTGTATTGAGCTGAATGAATTTGTGTAAGCAAGTTGAGCTTTTGACTGAAACAATAAAAACTTTGAATTTTGCTGAAGACTTTCCTGTAGCTTAATGGGATACTGTCGGCTGCTTTTGTTCTTAAGAAATCTAATTGACAAAAAAAATATTGTGGGAGGAATTTGGCATTTAAGTTTTAATCTAAATAAATAAATTAGATTGAAAAATGGAAGTTTATCCAAAACAAAGGTGTTTTCTTTACTTGTAACTAACTTACAAATACAGAGGTCTTAAAGTTTTTCTGAACTCTCATTTACTTTTTTTTCTTGCTGTTTACTTTAAAATATGCACAGCTTTCTTCCATCGTCTGCTATAAAATTTGAAATTCAGTCATTTTGACAGCTTGTTTCCTCCCAATGGCACTTCAGGAGTTTGTGCTCAGATAACCTGAGGAGAGATCTGTTCAAGTTCATACGAGAAGGAAACTCTTAATATTTTAATGCCTTGTTCAAATACATGATTCCCAGACTGTCTAGAGTGTACAGAATGGACTCTGCCTCCATGTACTGTCTGGAGAAATTCTCTCTTCATAAATGGTGGTATTTGCCAGGTGCACAGGATAGGAATGTAGCAGCTCACATCAAGGAAACATTAGGGTCTGGTTTGCAGTTGGTGTTCTGCTCTTCTTTCAATGTATTTACCTTCTGTTTCAAAAACAAGACAGCATGTGTCTCAGCTCTTCACAAGAGATGGTGGAGGTGATGTTACTGTCCTGTTCCCCTGTTTTATCAAGTCAACTACTGAACAGCTTTGTAAAGCATAAGAAATGTAGGTGGTGGTCATCCTGTGAACACTCAAATGCCTCTGGAAGGAGCGTGCTTTTTTTTTTTTCAGAGTTGTAGCTTGTCTGCCAAGCATCATCTGCTTTTTCTTTTTAAGACTGTATCATCGCTTCTAAGCGGAGTGGCTTGGTGGAGGGCACTATTGATGAGGAAATAATAAATTTTTCATTGGCTATGAGGAGCACTGGAAGCTTAATCTGCAGTTTTGAAAGTTGGGGAGCTTATCAGAGCTCTAGAGTCCTAAAGTTTCAGCCTGTTCTCCAAAGACTGGCTGTGCATTTTATTCAGTTGTAAGATGATGTGAAATGCACATGTGACCTTTGGAATGGGTCAGACTCCTTTTGTGTAGTTTGATGGCTGAGCTGAAATGATGCTGCAAGAATACTTTAAGCATCATTGCTGTAGCCCTCTTGGGTTACTTTCTTGGAGATGGGAAATATGGGTTGGAAAGAGGGAGTTGAATCCAGATCTTTTGACCCTTGTGGAGAGAGTTATTTAATTACCAATCTGACTTATTTGAAGGGTGGATTAAAATTCATTTCTTGGCATAAAGCTCATTTGGGAGAAGTGTTTGTTGTCAGAAGTTGTACTGAATTATCCTTGGGGCAGGAAAATGCGGAAGCCCAGTCAGAGAAGTTAGTTGTGGCTTAAACGTGCAGGCGCTCAGCGCTCTGGAGAGTGAAGCAGTGGTTCTGTGGGTGGTGATGACTGCCTACATCAGTAGGTAGTGTAGAGTAATAGGAGTGGATCTGTAGAGTGAAATGGTTCATACTGAATGTTTTCAGCATGGTGTCCTTGATGCCTGCCTTTTAGCACCTCTGTTTTATTGGTTCTAGTCTGGTGCTGTGGACTCGGTGCCTGCTAGTGGTGGTTTGATGTGCTTGCTGGACTGTGTCTTTTGGTGGAGTTTTGCCTGGAAGATATCCAGTTCCTGTGCTTCAAGACAGCTGTCTATTGGAGACAAATATGTTGTAAGTGGGGATGACTGAGAAATTGACTTAAAAAAATCCAGTCCTTGTTTAAACTTAAATGCTAATGTACACTGAAGCTGCTCTAATTGCACTTCTGGGGCCCTTTCTTGCTCTAGCACTTTTCTGACCTTGTGCTGAGCTGTTTCAGTGCTCTAAACACACCAGACACCTTATTTGTCAAGTTAGTTATTTTCTCTACTGATTTAGTATGCTAAAATATTTCAGTGGGATGTCTGACAGATGCTGGAGCCATGTATGGAGGCAAGATGAGTTGGGAGTAGGTCAGTCATTGGTTAAACTGACTTCTGTTGCTGTGCTGGCTTCAGCGCTCTGACACTGTATGCAGACCTCTGGGGTTTGGAGATTTACAGGCACCTCAGTGATCAACTTTAAAGTGTAGGTGACAGGCTTCGCAGGCTTCGCTTCTTCTGAAGACTTGCCTCTCTTGGGCTGCAGAGGAAGAGCAGGCAGCTCCTTCCTTTGAAGCCATGAGTGTTTGTGGAGGACACTGCCGGAAATACTGTCACCGGCAGCTCTGGATCAATGGCTCCTGCTGCCATAATGCTGGCTCAAATTTACAGTGCTTATTGCAGTGAATTGGCCCAAGAAAACAAGTGAATGTACACCTGTTGTAGTCCACTTTGCTTGTGTTAATCTCTAGACCTTTCCAGCAGTGGTTCTGGGAAGTGCTGTATGTAGTAACTTTTATGCAATTAAACATTGTTGGTGTGACCAAAAAAGCTAGTTATACCATGCTCATCTGAGAGGTGCCACAGTGACATTGTTTCCTGCTGCCGCATGCCCTTGGAGACAAGAGCAGAAGGTTCTTGGACTTTCTCCTTTGAGGCTTGCTGAGTGTCCTGTCTCTTTTTCCTGACTTTATCCTTCACCCAGGTGCTCAGCAGTTTCATTGTGCAGATTCACATTTGTTGCTCCTGCAGTTCATATTGTGCCAGCTGTGCTGTTATCAGCTGTGGCTGTGGACATTCAAGGATGTTCTGTTTTCAGGCAGTGTTTGTGAGCAATGCTATTTGGTAATACTGTCTCATTTCTTGTCTGTGTGGGTGTAAACACTGGTCAGCTGGGCTGAATTTCCCTTTTCTATTAAGACAACTTCTAGACAGAGATGAACCCGAGGCAGGTTTTTTGTGAATAATGCTCACAGGTGCTTGTGAAATGGCTTTTACGAGTGATCCAAGACTGTGCTGCCTACTAAGAGTAGTTCTTTCCCCCTCCTTATCTACCTGTCTTTTGCATACCTGACACTCTTGTTGGCACTGCTACATGTGCAGCCTTTTGTTAAGTGGATCCAGGCCTGCTTATCCTCTGAGAAGAGTGGAGGGGCGGGGAAGAAAGAAATGTGGATCAGTAAGCTGATGTGACTCCCTGTGTAGGTTAACGAATGCTAGAGCTAATGCCATCAGGACACATGGTTAGGGGCTGGGAGAAAGGAAAGTAGCTGATAAACCTTTTGAGAGGAAGTGTAGATGTAGTGTCTCAAGTCACTATGAGCCTGTATCCCTGATAGCAATTTTCTTCCCTGCCCCTTTTTCCCCTGCATCCCCCTGTGGTGGGGTATGCAGTGGGACTGTGTGAAGAGCTGGGTTGGAAAGCAGAGCCATCTTAAAATGTTCTTGTAAGCAGGGCTGTATTTAAAGCCAGATGCTTTCCTTGGTTGTTAGCTGTATAGCTCAACAAACAGCTACCAGGGTGTTGTGGGGTCTGTGGCTGACAGGCTGTGGTTCCATGGATGGGATCCCGGTGCTCTTCTTCCAGGGAAGGTTGTTGAGGAACTGAATTACATATGAAGTGTCTGAAAGATGGAAAAACTCAATATTGGAAACATGAAACAAAGTGAAAGTATAGTAGGGAGAAGGAAAGCAGTGTGGTTTGCAGGGTATAAGTTACACATATGGATGCATGTGTCACTGTTATGGGTGTTGTCGTTCTGGGTTATACTCTCTTCCTTGTTCTTAAAAAGCACCTGGCTTTCATTTGTTTACTTTTAACAAAGTAGCATTATAATTTAAAAAGAATGAGTTTGAGATACCCTTTTATTTCCCTTCACCACAACTACAACAGAAATTCCCCACAATCATTCTACTCTTGGTTCACTAGCTGTGTTCAGTCCATGTTTTGCCTGTTACCTTTCCCAATTATTATCCTTATCTTGTATACCTCATGCCCCATGTTGGGTGCCAAAAAGGACTGTGGTGCATTGATGCCCTCTCCCCTTAATCTTCATGTATCTTGTTTAATATAGGTGGAGAATGGTAGTCTGTGCTTGAATAGGTGGTGCAAGGTAATAGCTATACGTAGTGGTGACTTGGGTTGATAGAGATGCATGTATTCTGTTTAGATATAGTACCTTTTTTGGGTTCTGTCTCTGTCTTGCCGTGCTAATCGGGCAATGCTCCTGAGTTTCACTAATTTGATACATAGTATTGCATGAATTCTTGCAGTCCCTTTGTAGCTAATCTTTAATATTTGTTCGCCTGTTGACTTGTAATGTTACGGACATCATGAGGTAGGATGCTGGCAGCTCTTGAAGTGAAACAGTTTTTAATGTGAGCTTAGCTGTTGGCACACTTGTGACACACTGATGCTTGTGAAAGCATTTCGTCTCCCTTGTCTGCTTTCTGTAGCAATGGGACACCACTGTCCAGGAAGTATGTCTCCAAGATAGACCTTTTATAATTTTGTTCTCATCCTTTTTATTCTGTTTGTAGTTTCCTGACGCATTATGAATGAATCTGAGAAGCAACCATAGATTCAGTGTGCACTGATAGGACCTGTTGCGGGCAGTGAATGATAGTGCTTTGGAAGGGGGGGAGTGGGAGAAAGAAAAGGGGGCGCATTTCTTCACATCCTTTCTTCCACGTGAGCAGTCTGAGCTGCCTGACTAAAGCTGTTCCTTTTTCATCTTCAAACACCCTTTTTTGCAGTAATACAAAAATCTTAGTCTATACTAATGCCTGTTGTAGAAACCCTGTTAAGAAATCATAAACTTGTTATGTATTCCTTTGCATTTTTTTTGGAATCTTAGATTATAGTTCAGTATTATGGTTCTCTTTAAGTGCATGCAGCCATCAGTGGAATGAACATGCATTGAGCTTGAATCCCACAATGACACAACTGTTGGAGAACGACTCCCTGTGGGAGGAGAATGTGAATGGAAGCTGAGGCAACTGTGTTGAATTGCACAGAGATAAGATCCCAGTTAGCAATGTGGGATGCTGGCATGTGGCCACTGATTGCAGTAGATTTGTGGTGTTGCATGGAAACAGGTGTGACCAGGTGATCTTCCAGCTCTTATTCGTTGGTGCTTTTTATCACAGATTCTTATCTAAGTATGTTATAGGCACTTTCTCAAGGATCAGATGACCTGCCTTATCACCATATTACGGTGATATTTCTTTATTTACTTTGGCAGTGGTTGTGTCTCGAGAATGGGGGGATGGGGAAAAAAGGCAGTTTTAAGTTTCTTCTGGTAAGTGGCTTTGTTTTTCATGTGGTTCCAAACAGTGTGTTACTCTTCCAGATGTGTGAAACGGAGTGCTTGGTATTCGGACTCCTCCTTTCTAATATTTTGTCATGATGCTGAATAGTGGAGGTCCTGAAGGATGTTGTTAAAAGGCTTGTATTAAGAACTGTTCACATGAATGTCTAATGGCTAGTTAATGAAAATCAGTATGTTTTGGTATAACTTAAATTAAATGTTAAAGTTGTTCTCAACAGTGCAGGTGCATCTGACAGTCATATTTCTATTAGGAATTAATTTCTTCCACTGACTTAAGACAGCAGTGGAGTATCAAAGATAACTGGAATGAAGCTTTTCTTTCTAGTCTTCCAGAGAATACGTCTATCCCCTAGGGAATGCTTTTGTTTTTGTCTTTGTCTTTTTTCTCACTAATATTAGTTTTATATATATATGTATGTATAAAACATCTGTGGGTAATTCTGATCCTGCTTCTCACCATGTATGCTTATAAAGGGGGCAGGCACATGTGCATGGTGAAGATGCCAGTTTGGTGAATACAAGGGAGCTCTTCTGATCTGTAACCAGACCTTGGTGGGGGCCCTGCGTCAAACTGGGATTCTGTGCATTTAGCAAGATGTCATAGGAGCTTAAAACTTATTTGTGTAGTGCAATTTCTTTCTTTGAACAAAACTTTTAATAGAGATTTGTCTGTTCTTAGATGGTATTAGCAGAACATTCCCAAAGGACGCTTTGGAAGTTAAATCGCAAGTTAAATACTGGGGACTGGTTTCTTACGATACTCCCTGCAAAAGTTGTCCCATGGTGTCATTGCTTCCTTATTATCCCATATTGTAAGTGTGAAGGAAAAGCAGCTTTGAGTGAAAGAACATGTATTAATTTTAAATCTTGCCAGCAGTCATGAATTAATATTTGAAGTACGTAGAAGGAGTGGACCTTCCATGTCTTGTGGTGTAGCAGATGCCTGGTGCTTCTCTCTGAGGCTGGGACTAGGGGCTGTGTGCCCTCACAAGTGTGAGGTGTGCACTGGTCCAGGCGCTGAGTTGCAGGTGAAAGAGCTGCAGGGAGGAGATGAGCTGATTGCAGGATCAGGAAGAACAAACAGGCTGACAGGCTTTTTGCAGAGAACCTGCAGAGCCAAGAGCTTTGCCAAGTGGCTATGCTTGAGTAAGTGTAGGAGAGAGACCCTTAATATAGGGAAGGCCATGACTTCTGCCACTAGCCATGTTATGGTGGATGTCTGCCCCAGACCTGATCAGGAATGGGAAGCAGATTAAACCAGTTCTAGAAAACTGGAGGAAGCATTGTGACTGCGGACCCTGGTACTCATCTGGGGTTTTAACTGTCCTGATATTGTCTGGAAAGACAGAGTAAAAGCATTTGAGGAGTCTTCTGGAATGTATGGAAGATGATTTCTTGACACAAATGATTGATAGGTTAACTAGCAGAGATGCTGTGCTGGACCTCTTACAAAGAGGAAAAAGGTGATCAGGGAGGTGAAGCCTGCTGGCTACTCTGGAAGTGGTGAGGAATAAGTCAAATAGCAGAATTACAACCCTGGTAGGAGAGTAGGTTTTTGGCCTGAGCAAGGATTTGGTTGCCAGGACCCGATGGGAGACCGCTTTGGAAGTTAAAGTGGCCTAGGAGAGCTGGTGGATGCTCAAGGATAGTCTTCTCCAAGCACAGGACCTGCCTATTGTGATGTGGAGAAGGCTGAGAAAGCATGGCAGAAGCCTGCCTGGCCTGTCTGGGGAACTCAGGCAGAGCTCAAATGCAGAAAGTGAGTATACAGCAGGTGAAGGCAGGGAGGAAAAACTTGTCAGAGTGTGAAGTGGCATAATTAAGGAAGCCAAAGCTCTTGTGTTGACTGTATCTGTTGACTGTATACTGAAAGATGTGAATGGGCAACAGGAAGCTTCTCTGTATCAGCAACAAAAGAAAGGAAAAGGAAAATGCCAGCTCATTAGGCAAGGTACCTAATAATGGCAAAGGGTATGGAAAAGTCTGAGAAACTCAGTGCCTAATTTGCTTTGGCTTTTACTGGGAAAGTCCACTCCTAGGCCTTCTAGGTGCCTGAGTACCAGACAAAGCGTAGTCCTGTTCACAGTAGGGAAAGATCAGGTGGGTGTTAGGTAAGTGAATTGGACACAGAAAAGCTCGTGGGATGGATGGGATGCATTTGAGGGAATGAGCTGATTTCATTGTGAGACTGTTCACTCTCATTTCTGAAATGTCAAGTATTGTGGGATGTTCCTGGTGACTGGGAGGAGGTAACTGTTTCTTTGCTGCAGAGGACTACAGGGAAGTAACTGGAAAAAACGTGGTGTGAATTCTTTTGGAAGCCGTGTGTTGTTACATGAAGTAGAGAATATGACTGAGAGCAGTCAATATGAGTTTATTGTGGCAAATCGTGCCCGGGTAACCCGGTAGCCATTTTTGATATGACCAGGTCCATGGATGAAAAAGAGCAGTGGATGTCAATTACCTTGGCTGTACCATGGCTCTCACTGGTGTCCCGTAGTATCTCAATAGCTGAATTTGTGAGGCAGTCAACCTAGCTGAACTACGAAGTGACTGAAAAATTGAATCAGATCTTTAGAGGTCCCATCCAACCTCACTATTGCTTTTATTTAAAAAAAACCCTACAAGGTGGGGGGAGAACTCATTTTATGCAAGTAAAAGCAAAACACAGACTAAGTTAATTTGTATGATGTTGTCAAATGGGCAAATACATGATTAGTCCATAGTCTTTGGCTGTGCAATGTGAAAGAAGCTCTCTTTCACCACTTATGGCATCATATTTGATGAGAAAAGGAATGCCTCTTCACAGATAACCTGAATGCGTATTATGGAAATATGACCTGTTTCTTTACCTGTGGGATTTTTTTTTTAAACTGTCTGCCACCTGTGGATGAACTATCAGGTTCAGATTTGGGGAAGCTTTTTTTTCAGTAAAGATTTCCCTTGGCATATACAATTATCAAAATACTGATGTGATTCTGAAAAGGTTAAAAAAAGTAATAATGAGTGTACATACATGTCTCCAGTTGTCTCTCAATTTTTATTAAAAATGAGTGTAAAATTTGAAATATGATGTCTGGAAAGTTAAATAATAGCTCATGCTTATGACAAACTTTCCTACATAACTTTGTTGATCTTGTATGTAACGGTTTTCAATTTTGCATATGGTGCTCTAGCTGTTTGAAAGCTCTTCAGTTCAACTTCTGAATGATGGTTTTGTTCCAACATGCACAGCTGTTGCTCTTAACTGGCTCTTCTGGATGCCACTACTGGTTGAGTATTGGAACTGTCAGTTTCCTAGAAATGCTCCTGAACCCAGGAAAAACTTAACTTGCTGAACTGACTTTTGTTTAGCTTGTTTCTGCTTAATAAGTGAAGGATTTTGTCATGGAGAAGAACTAACAGAACAAGTGTATTGTGTGGGGTGGCTGCTGGGGGCTGCATCTCCCTGCCGTTTCAGGTTAAACTTTTTTTCCTGAACATAAGAGGTAGTTGTGTTACCTGGCTAATGGTCTGTGGAGATGAGAAGCTGGTACTTTGAATGTGTTGGAGACTAATGGGAACGCAGTCCTTCAGCTTAAAAAAAAAAAAAAAAAAGAAAAAAAAGGCTGTAGTAACAGGTTTTAAGTACTGTGGTGTTCCATTATAGCCCTGGCAGGTGGTCTGCCTGGTGCAGTGAAGCTTTGGTGCTGGAAGCCCGTCTGGCTTGGTCTGCCTGGGTCTCTTCCTCACATAGGTGGTGAGAAAGGCTCCAAAATGAATTTCAAGGTGGCTGACTCTAGTACTGTTTGCCTCTGTTTTTAGTGGCTGAAAACCTTGTGTACATGGGAGGGAAGGGACAGAGGTTGTGGAGCTGCCTTTGGGCACCATTGCCAGATATGGCCAGATCTCAGTGTCATAGTCATCTAGGTTGGAAGAGACCTTTGAGATCATTGAGTCCAACCATTAACCTAACAAGTGCCAACTTTCCTTTTTGTAAAGGAGAATGAAATGCAGAATGGCTGGGCTTTTGGGCAGTCTCCCTGCCTGCCACAGTGACCTGCTGCTGGGGCTTGAGAAACCTTGAGAAACAAAGCTCTTGCTTTGTTTCTTCTCTTATGCTTTCATCAAGGTACTGCTTTCCTTGCTCATAACTTTAAGATTGGTTGAAACTTTGAACTATTTATGTATTTGCTTGTGGTGTTCACCTGGTTAAGGATAGTAAAACTTTGAGAACTCTGGAAACCACTGTAACATTTCTTGTACTTTTGGTTTGAGTAGTCATTTTTTTGTGCTGTGCTGTACGTAGTACTCAGTTCAATGGTTGGTGATTCTCTATTCAGTAATTAAGTGCTGAATTCAAAGCTTTGATTTTACAAGACCATAGTATTAATATGGATTTTGCTACTGTATTTTTTGTCATTTTAATGATAAAGATCTTGTATATCTCTTAGATCAACGTTAGCTTTTCTTTTGATAAAACAAGAATATGTAAAGGATCTCTAGCTCCCTCAAATATGTCACTGTTCTCTGTAAATACAAATTTATGACTATAATTTGGGGGAGATTTTAGTTGTATAAATGACTTATTTTTTTAGGTAATAACATAAATTTTAATGATGAATCTGATTTTACTTATGATACAGTTACATAGAAATGTAACTTGTATTTAATTTTTAGTTGCTGAATGTTTTGAAGGGTTTTTAGAATTAGTTTATTCAGTGGGTTAAATTGAGCCTGAAGTTTTGTTGTGTACTTCTTGTTCTGTATCTGTGGAGCTCAAGATTGACAGAAGCTTGTAGATTGTGAGCTCTGCAGTAGTAATACTTGTTGACAGCAGTTTCCTATTTCTTTTTTCCTTTTTTCATTCAGAGGAAATACTGTAATTCTGCTGCAAGTTAACTTAAATAACTTAAAAGAAAAATGTAGTTTTTATGTCTTAATGTCCAGCTCAGTATTTGCCTAATAGTAAAGTTTGTGTCTGTGCCAATTTTTTTGCTCTGTCGACGGAGAATTTTCTTTTACAATTTAGCTAACAAAAATAAGCATGTGTGTTTTTTCTTTGTGAATTAGCTCTGAAATCTAATTTTTTAGATTAGGCTAATGAGATTCAAGAAGTGACACTGCTGTGTTAAAAGCAATTGTCAGAGCCCTAACATAAGGAAATTTCAACAAAGTTTTTGATTTTAAGATATGCCTTTTTAAGAAAGTCTTCAACTGCTAGAATGTCATATTTCCATCAGCTGAACTAAAGCATACAATCAGTATTACAATTTTCTGCCTTCAGATTTCTGGGAGTAAAGCTAACATTAACAATTCATTTTGTAGGCAGGCATGCATGCCTATGTATTCTCTACACCAATATTCTTTCTGCGGAAGAAATTTGAATTGTGCGACTTCAAGCAGTTAAGCCAACAGTGGCCTTTCTCAAGGTGCAAATAATCAATCATATTCTCTTTAAGAAATTAGAGGTGCAGTAAGTTTGGTATGAAGGCAGCTGTTTGTTTTTAAGTTAAAATGGAAACTAACACACTTCTCCGAAGTTCATTGTTGAAGAACACTTCTAAAATATTGTAGCTTTGAAGCTTGTTTGGAGTGGTATTTGCTGGTCTGTGCTTGCTTAAGTGCTACACTTCTGTAAACTAAACTGGCAATTTTAGTTATTTGTTTCCTTCTAGCAGTCTTTCTCTTAATCTAGGAAGGAAAGCACTGAGGCTTCGTTCAGTGGAAAAAAGTTCTCTGGTTTTGCTCATAATTTTGCAGTGCTTGAAGCGCAGAGATAATGTTTTATTTACAGACTTCTTGGTTCTTGAGGTGAAAAATGCTTCAAGTTCTGTTGCGCAAGCAAGTGGTGTTCTGGGCCAAATCTATTGTACTTGGCATCCTAGGTAAGGTTGGTAAGGTGACAGGAAGCTTGTGAAGAGCTCTTGGCTTTTGAACTTCATTAGTGATCCACAGTTGCTCTGAAAGGTAGACTTTGAATAGTGCATGTGCAGGTATGTAGTGCAGTCACACCTAAATGATTTCATTCAGGGGTTTTAGGGAGCTTTGCATTTCTGTTGTATTTGCATTTACGTATATTTTTAGAACATGTCCTCTGAGTTTCTCCTTGAAAAATGTTATGGTAACATCTGAACAGGAGCCTGTAAGCTGCTGCCTGTCCTGTGTAGCCCCACAGGAGGGTACTTTGAAATGGGATAAGGGCTTCATTGTGAGCCTGCGATCATATTTCAAACAGTCTGGGGCAACAGAGGTGCAAGAAAGTGAGGGTTCCTGCCAAGTTCATGCTTGGTCATGTGAGCAGGCAGTTGCTGGATGCTGGACCAGCATGCCTGTAGCAGCAACATCCGTACTTGCAAGAGAACTCTGCTCTCGCTTGCATTGAGTCTTTAAGTCTCTTTGGCCAGAAAAATACAGTGGTAGAGTGTGCATCTTTGTACTTTCTTTATTCTTTTGCTGTCTGCTCTCTTCTGTTTGTTTGCTTCTGTAGTGTATTCTACTCAATTTTTGGTCCTTAGTTTTGACTGTTTTTTCTCTCTCTGGCAGTAAGTAGCATAACCATACATGGTTGTGGTATTTCCTCTTGCTTCCCTGCCCCCATATTCTTTCAAGTCTGTTTTTCTCTTTTTCTCCCTCATCCGTTCCATCAGTGACCGTATTGCTCGATGTATGGTGCGTCATTCTGCAAGCTTACTGATGGTGAATGGTCTACTTTGGGCAAGAAGATGGAGAGTGTTACAAACCTAGGAGATGGTATTGTGTGTTCTTCCCTTCCCATTCTTTAGCATAAAGGAGAACTCCTGGATTCTCCACTAAGCAGCGAGTCCTGGGCATTTATCTATTGGAAGTTGCTTTACTTATGTGTCTAAATGGACTGAAAGAGCTGTAAGGATGATGATGCTAATTTAGAAGTAGGGAAAGAGGTAATCTTCTCTGAGAAAGAAGCTTTTACCAAGTTTTTATTTTGCTGCTTGACTGGTGGTGTGGTGTTTTTTGTTTTTTGTAATTTTCGGATTGGCTATTTATCGAAGCGGGAATGTTGCTTTTATGAATATCTGCATTCTGTCATGGAATAAGCAAACTTTGCCTATGACAATGAGTTTCAAAGCTAGCATTACTTCTTTCAGAACTCTGAATGCATTTATACTGTTTCAGCAGGAAGGATGCATAAATTGTGAAACTGAACTTTGAAACTTTAGACGGGTTTATTAATTTTCTTCTTAAATTAATAAAATGTACCCGTCCTTCTCCTCCCCTCCAAAGAACCAAGGTATTTTTTTCTCACTTGAATTCTCTAGACTAATTGCCTTGCTTTCAGCATGTCCTTTTCTGCCAGTGGTAAAATATAGGAATATTTGACATTTACCACGTTAAAACAAAAAGCCAACAAAATTCGTTAAAATCTCCGAGAGCTGCATCTTACCCAGGTGGCCTGCTGTTTGAAATATGACTCCTGGTGTGTATTGTACTCGTAGCCCTAGGATTCGGTAATGAGATTGAGTGGTATCTTGCGTGAGCACTTCTGGATGATTGACAGTGAGGTGATGTGAATCATCATTTATCAGGATATTATCATGCCTACCCTTGATAATTTCTCCCTGCTGTCTGGGGAGGTGGTGAAGACAGATAGGACTTTGTGATGTCAAAGTAATTAGTGTGTGTTGGTTTCCAGCTGAACAAACTGGAAGCTAATGATCAGGTAAATGAAGATGAAGTGCATTAGTGTAAGGATGAAGGTGCAAGGACCTTGGGGAAGAGCTTATCAAAATTTCATGGGGGTTATTTGAATATCTTACAATTTGTGCGGTTGCAAGCAATATTTAAAACTACCAAAGGATAGTTCTGCAACAGTCTATTTACATGTCCTTTGTTGATATCTTGTCTAGTGAGAGGGTCAGCACTAGGGTTAAGGACATCGGTCTCTCAGTTCTAAGGACTAGGAACTCCTTATGATTTTAATAAAATCTGAGTAATGAATTTCCAACTAATGGCAGCAATTTCAAGTTAAATGATGTTAAGGAATCCCAGTGTACTCTGAAAAGGTTGGGTTTTTCAATGACTCTTCCCATTTTGAAGGGAGGAAATTACCATAAATTGATTGCTATGTATTTGATCTGTGACTAGGGCTTCTTTATATAATTAAAATATTTTAATGTTCCTTGGTACATATGTAAATACTTCAAAATATGTGGACTTTGCAATATGATCTGTGATGCTGCATCAGGTTTTTAACAAGCACAGTAGTTTCTTGGTGCAAGTTTTGAAAATAGCATGCATGGTTTATTAAGGAAATATTCTTATAACCTGGAAAAAACCCCCCTTTTGTTAGGTGTATACAGCTATGCCAATGTTTCAAATGATGTTTACTGCACAAGACCAGCTGAGTGTAATTGCTATACCAACAGCTAGTGATCAGAGGGTTTCTGTAGTTAATTTTATTACATGTGATTAGATATTGCTAATTGTAATTAACTGATTGAAAAGCTATCTGTTTTACATGCTTGCTTTTCAGTTATTAAAATGGTAATTTACTCATTGTCATTTATCAGTAAACTTTGTATTAATATGCCAGTCTCCCACATACCTCCAAGAATAACATACCTGTGACAGCAAAGTTTTATAATTAAAGCCTTGTGGCAAACCTATTCTTTCAGCTAATTTTTATGTAGACAGCTTTCTTTTCTTTATTTCAGTTACTACTTTGGTGAAAGTGAGTGGGCTAGAATCCCTGGCAGGAATTTGTCCGTATTAATATGGCTCATCAGAGACATTATATTTAATTGGAGAGCCTGCGGTATAGTTGCAGGAGGCCGAAGGGAATTATTTAGCATTAGCAATGGCTCGTCTGGGAGTTGTGCACTAATCAAGGAGCTTGTGTGTTAACTGTAGGGATGATGGGAGTTATGACGATTATGACATGTGAGCACATGTCTGTATGAGAACTGGACAGGCAATGAGTTAATCAAGAAATATATTAAATGGCTCCCATGCTGCTTCATTATTACTCTGTAGAGTGTCTGTCAGATTGTGTACTTTAACAAAAAATAAAATGACATCCAACAAATAGATGTTTTTGCAGGTAAAGTTAATACCAGCTTTTTAACAAAGAACCTCTTTTCCATTCTATTTTTGAAGTGAATATGTGCTTTCAAGTGCTGTGTTGACAAAGAATAAGTGAATGCTTAGTCTGAAAAATGCATTTAAACATGTGCCTCTCCAATCTGCGCTTTTTCTATTTTGTCAAATGTCTGCTTTCAGTGAATATTGATTATTTCCTGCTTTCAACTAGAAGTTGATCTTTAAACTTTTACATAATTAATAACTTGCTAAAATATTAAAAATAAATTTTATGTTAGCAAATTAGCTTCAAGGAAATAAAAATTGTAATCTTTTCCATCATCAGGATACTTCAAACCTTGCAAAGAAAAAAACCAAACCCAACACCCCTTAACTGTAGTGCATGGACCATTTATCTGCCAGATAGACACATTCTGTGCCCAGCATGGTTAGAGGCATCCATTTCATATCCATCATGAAATTATCAGTTATGCTGGCAAAATCCGTGTTTAGAGGTAATAGGACTAATAAACTGAGCTCACTTAAAATAGGTTGCGTAAACCCATAAACCAGCTGAATTATATCTGTAGGCAAACTTATCCCAGGGCTACTGGACAGGTGAGCGTGTGCACTTTTCCTGCTATTGTAAGCACTACCAAATTTAATACAACTTTCTACCAAACTGTGACCTTCATGTATTAACTTAATTAAAGCAGTATCATGGTTAGTACCCAAAGTGTTAACCTGTAGGAGGTTGTTATTGAAATCCATTATCTGTGGAGTCAGTATTAGTGGTCAGCAGCAGCAGAAGTAAAACTGCAAGTAAGACCCTCCCTTGGGTGCTGTAAGCTCAGCAGGTTAAACTGTCAAAGCTTCTTAAAGGATGGATAGTTAAACCCCCTGGAGTTATAGGTAAACCAATCATTTGCTGTCAGCAGGAAATATGACTTTATTTAGCAGGTTGGAGGGGGAAAAAATACCCAAACCTAAATGCTAACAGGAAAGAGGATTTAGAAGGAACTGTTGTGTGAGCGTGTGTGTTGCTGTGCTATGCAGATTCCCTGCAATTTGGAAAGATTTTCTTAATTCTAGGCTTTTTTTAAACAAGAATCTATTTATATAAAAGTTTACTCAAATATCTTATAAACCTGTACATGAGGTTAAGCTAATCTATTAGACTTGTGAATATTATCTATATATTAGGTGAAGAATGCGAAAGTTTGTACCTTTCTTAAAAATGGGAACGGTTGTCACCTTACAGAAATAGGTTGTTTCTTTCCTTTAGTGTTTTGCAGGTGTTGCCTATCTAGAATGTAGTTATCTTTTTATTACACTAAATATCTTTAACATTGATCAAGTGCATTATATTTATTAGCATTTATAGGCCATCAATGTTAATGATACTGTAAGTGATAGTGATACTTCCCATATTTTCTAGTTTTTACTTCAGTCTTCAAAGGTGAAGATCAGGAGAGCTTTACTTTGTATTTTTCGAATTCTTGCCTTCAAAAAAAAAAAAAAGAAAATCCCGGAAGTGATAGCTTGTTATAGAAGGGTATAAAGTAGATGTGGGATAAGGCCTGACATTTTTTTGCTTTATTTTTTTTTAATTGAAACAGAAATTGTGCTTAAGTCTTTGGTGGGTGGAACTTCATAGTGGTCTGTGAAGGATGCTCTTTTATACAGCAAGACCTGTTTCCTCAATAAAGTGCACTGTTTTTAAAGTAAATCTGCTTGATGTGCTGAAACAATATTGCCATAAGGTTAATGGGATAGAGACTACAATTCTGCTTGTTGTCCTTGAATTAACTTCAGATGGAAAGTGTATATCATAGGAAATCAGCTGGGAGGTGGAAATGTTGTCAGGGAAAATACTCAATAACCTAAAAAGCAAATTAAGGATTTTCCCGCTAAACCAAAATCTTTACAATTTGAGATGTAACTATGGCAGAATTATGTGAGGGATAGGAAATACTTTTGTCTGTAAGAAAAAAAAAAAAAAAAAACCAAACAAACAATCTTGTTGAAAATATCTTTTGTCAGATGATCTGGAAAAGGTTGGGACCACATAAATTCAGGCATAAGCATGCAGTGGATGAATTGTCCAGTGCTGGTATTTGCTGTATGAAAATCTTATTTAGGCAGTACAGGTTTACTTGTCTACTCCTGCCCATTTGTTAGACTGTGCACAGTCCTTATAGATTTGGTGAGCCAGCTGGTTGTCTATACAACTATTTTGAAGTGTATGAATGTACCGTGTAACAGAATATATGCACTTCTTCACTTAATGGGTATGGGTAATATGTTCAGCATCGTAGAATATGAATGTACAAATTCTGTTAAGGATGGAATGGAGGTTAGTACAGTGATCTAATGAACAATGTTAAATAAAGCTTAAAAAGCACTACACCATAAGATGAAACTGAGAAATAAATACTTTTCTGTCGTCTTTCTCTTGTGCCAGAAAATTTAAGATTTTCCATGCAACAAAAATAGTCTTGAGCCACAGTGTAACTCTGGAACTCTTCATCCTGTAACTTAGTTCTGCTGATCTGTTTTTTGTCTTTTTTTTCTTTGGAGGTCTTTGGCCCTGGCTGTTATCTAGTTTGATTCTCCTTTATGGAAAAAAACTTTCCCATGTAATTCTTGATGTACTTGACTTTGGGGTATTCTGTGATCACTGTTATCTAGTACTGTGCAAGATCTGCTTAAACTTTATTTGAATACAGGATTGCAAATACTGACAGGATCTGTTATAGACCCTTTTTAAAATGTAAGTTAGGGCTAGCAGTTTGTGGTGTGTTGACTGCGCTTTATAACAAATGCTGCTCTGTACTTTCTTACTACACTTGTAACAGGACCAAGTGGCTGTCAAACATGGCATGGAAGTGATTACACTTCTGGCATGGGCAGGGATGATTTCTTGTTAAAAATCGTATTTTTTAAAAAAGGTAAATCTAGTCTGAAAAGTTACTTAACAAGTAGATTTCATGGGATTTTTGACTTACTGTGTTTTGTGAGTTCCAACAGCAAGCATGCTTTATGCTTTTTCTCTGTTACACAATTTTTATAGTCTTTATCTTGACATCTGCCTCTTGGAACCTCAAAGCTGACTTTGTCTTTCAAAAGAAGACTTTTGAGGGTAGAAAACTTAGGATGGGTTTTATATAGAGGACTATCTTCTTCAAAGTTGGCCTATAATATAACGAATAATTTTTATACACTGTCAGAAGACTAATTTTCTTGTAGAACTAACAAAGCATGATTTTCAAGAAATCTGAATATTCACATTAGTGGACTTTTGAAGGGAAAATGCTCTACTTTTGTGTGTTACGTAATAAAGTGCATATTTAATAAGGCATTTTTAAGTATTGAAGATTCTGTTCCTCTTAAAACATAGCCTTTGCTGGGCATGATGGATAATTTTGAGGTTTCATGACCGAATTTTTGTGGTTCATTATAGGTACTGTTTTAGTATTTAACCTTAGTGGAGAAACCCTACTCACTAGGTACCTAAAAGTGGTTAAGTGGTATATGTATGTGCATATATATACACGTATATACATATATATTTTCTATGATACATACATATTGCAAAGATATAAGGAAAACTTTCTGTGTTTCAGAAAACTGGCACTGAAAGTTTCTTGTCCTTAAGGTATTCTGCATTCCCCCACAACCTGTTATTTTGGGAATTTCCTTTTATGAAATATTTGACACTTCTAGATCTTGTTTCATATTATGTCTACATTTCTTTAAGTCCAAAATATTTCAGAAAGGACTGTTTGTGCTCTTTTCTCCCCTCTCATTCATTCACTGTATTGGATCCAATGATGGTGTGGCTTGGGAGATAGTTTAACTTGCTGATCTGACAGAAGGTTAATTTCCCCTCCCCTTAGATTACTTTCCACTGGGTATGTTCAGTTTATTGATCTGTCTCAGCAGTGTTATAATTGCTAGAGCCGAATGTGGAGGAGAGTTAGGGGCGGGATCATCCTTTGAGTGGCAACTTGTATTTGCATGAAGTGATGCATATTGTGAAATTTCATTCATGTCTCAACATATGGTTCGTTTTGGGCCAGAAGCTAGTTCACATTGAGAAGAACTTAATTTACGGTAGGGTCTGTGTCCTGCATTTCTGATTATTTTTTTTTTTTAATGTTAGTCCTCCAGCTACTGCTGCAGAATATGTTGCCATACTTCCCCTCTCACCTTTCTTTTAAATACATATCGTGTAGTTGAAATGCCAGGTAGCTGTGACTTTACCTCGCTGTTGCTTTGGGTTGTTCTCTCAACCCTGGTACTGGTTGCAGGGATCCCTAACTTTATCACTGTCTTTGGATGCTGGAAGCAATTTCTGCAGTCCATCCATTTGTAGGCAGGCAGATTTGAAGATTATGTGGGAGCCCCATCTCAATGGTTGTGTACTGTGTTCATCCATCTGAAAGAGGAACTCTGTCTGAATTAAGCTGAAAATACTAGGTGGGGATATGCTACCAATGCATACTATGTGTTGCTTTGTGGCTGAGTTTAAGCTACTTTTTTTGAATGCCGTATGTCTTCTGGGATATTTAGCTCAATTAAGAGCTAAACTTCTACTATAAGAAGCTCTGTAGTCGTTGGCTGCCCTTGCTACCATGTGATACTATTTTCTAGACCTGCCACATGTCTTACCCATTTAGTAAACAAAACAAAGAAACATGCATCAAATGCATTCCATGGTGAGCTTGTTTTGGGGAGAGGCAGGAAAAAGAAACAGCATGAGAAAGATCTGTCCCATTGCTTTGCTAATGTGCTTAGAAAGCTGAGATTCCATTAGGGAAAGGCTGACACGTGGGTATAGATGTGTTTGAAATGCAGAAGGGCTGCTGAAAACACTGTAGGGCACTACTGTTTTGTTAACATCACAAAAAAAATTAAATTCTTTTTTCTAAAACACTTGAAGTTCAGAATCACGTACACTGCAAAGATGAAACTCTTAGCATCCACACAGAGCCTAGTGGACTGTTGTAAATACGATGAATTGTTCAACTGTTACAACAGAAGGAGGCTCTTGCTTTGGTAAACAGATTTATTAAGTTTCTTCCCAAGTTGTTAGTGTATGCTCTGAAGTAAAATTCTCCCATTTCTCCTGGAGACTCTCTCTAGATAATGTACTTCAAAGTAAAATAGTCTGCAGAGGTATGAATGCAGTTTCTACCTTGCAGACTGTTTCTTCCCAGCGTCTCATAAATCAGCAAAGGTTGTTATGAGTGGCTGTGCTGCCTCTAATCTTCACTTGGGTGAAGAAACTTGGTAGCTGCCCCATGCTATCAAAAGGAGGCACGAGTGCAAGGAGACAAGGGGAATCCTTTTCCCTCAAGATTGTGAGAAGTGTTTTGCGATTGATGCAATGAGTTGGAGTTGAAGAATGGGACACTGTGGTTTTTTCCCTCCTGATTCCTCTACCTCTTTTAATCCTGCAGTTCATCTGAAGGTAGATTAGTGAACAAGATGACTATTGATCCACCTTTTTCCACTTCTACTTTTTCAGTTATTCTGCCAAAGAAAGATTGATTGTTCCTGGTTGGTGTTGACTAAAACACGTGGAAGGTTGTGATACAAACCAACTGTTTGATACAGCTAAATTTTAAATAGCAAATGAGTTACTCTTATTGGCCCTTAACTGTGACAGACTAGCTTTTTTTTTTGTGTCTTCTAGAACTTTTTAGCAGGTTTTCTTCTCAAAAAGAAAAGCTGCTTGAACTTGAAAAGAAGTTAAGCAACCTTTTATTTGTACTTTTTAGCTATCTGCAGATAGACTCAGTAGGCTAAAGAAGTCTCATTTTAAGAACAATTGAGTTCTGAATAGAAGGCTGTAGAGGCAAGCTTTGCTAGAAAAGGTCTCAGAGAACATACTATAGAGGCGAACATCATGCCTTCAATTTTCAATTTATGGCCAAAAAAACCCACCACCCTTTTTTTGGTTAGCCCAATTATATGGTCTTCCCAACATTCAGCTTCTCAGCTATGGATAAACTTCAGTTCTGTAGTCTTAAGCTTGTATGAAGCACTAAGTAGTTACTGGTATTTACTTAGTAGTTTCTAGGTAGTTACCGGTATTTCCTACTTTAGAGGGTAAAACACAGTAAGCACTTGCAATAAAATTCTGAGGGAGAAGCCTTCTTTCCCATCAGTATTCTAGAAGGTGCTTCACTAAGAAGGTATCTGCCAATGGATAAGCATATAGGAAAAGGCTTAAGGAGCCAAAGCCATTCTGGAAGACTGTCCTCTAGATTTTTATCTGTAATGTCTTCAGGACTCTGGAGGTGTTTCCTTGCTTGTCCCAGCAAACAGAACTCTGTTTCAGAGTATCACTGCGTGGTCTTACCACCTTAGCGTGGTCTGTTTTTCACAGTACTAGTCATCAGGCCTCTAGATAAAATGGGCAGGGGGTCCTTTCCTGTCGATCAGTTCTCTGTCAAGGAAAATTGTGTGTCTCTTTAGCAGCTAACAAAGTTCCAGAGTGTTTTTTGTGGGAGAGAGAATTTTGAGATTACTTTTTCTTAAGGTTACAAAATAAATTCATGTTTGTAAGTGAGAATGTGAACAGATTAAAACCTTTGTATTGGAAAGTGCATTGTCTTAGTCTTGGTTAGAAATGCAGTCTTCCTTGCCTGGTTGCTGTTTCTTTTCTTTTAAAGACTGTTCAGTTCAACCCAGATTCTTCCATTTTAATTGAAGTCCATGGATTTTTGAGGCCACTAGCTAGTGAGGCTATCGCTGTCTTCAAGTTTCAACTGGTTGGCAAACTGAAGGGCAGGAAGGCCGAGTAGAGGAGGGGGTGCTAATATTATCTTTTTTTTCTTGGCTGGTGTCTGCTAACCCAGGATCTAATCCTGCGGATGCTAATGGATGGGCTGTTTGGGAATCATTGTAGGCTTGGAGGGGACTGTAAGTAAATAGCCTTCACCAAACCCATTTGAAGGCCACTGAAGAGTTGTTTTACCTTAGTCCTCACACAACTATTTGTGTGCCATCAAATTAAAAAAAAAAAAAGTAAGTTTTACAATAGACTTGTGGAGAAATCTACTTATGCTGACTCTGTAGGTTGACTTACTTATTTGCATAATTTTTTATTTAGGTTTTTGAAATGCTGTGTAAAAATAAATGTGGAAAATATGGGATAGTTATGCTATTTGTGGCGCTCATAGTTCTGCTTTTCACGTGGTTTAGCAGTATTTCCATTATTTCATTTTAGGGTTAAATGCTGCAATCATGTGGCAGTATTTCTTTGCAGATAGCACTTTAAAGGCTGTATGAATACTGTATGCTTACTATGTGCACAAATTTATTGTGTTGTCGGTGGGTGTATTTTAGTGTGAAGCTGCTAAAGGCACTGAGGTCAGATGAAAGATACGTTTTTGGCAAAGCAGTAAATGTGAACCTTTTTTGCATCCATTTGAGTTTTTTTTAATTCAGGACTGTTCAATGCCACAAGCTTTTTGTTCTGTTTTGTCTGTCTCTCTTGGCAGTGGTGCTGGCAAGATTTGATGTGGTTGGTTTTTTAGCTACCTTACAAAGGATTTACTCATTAGCCCTATTTTATGGGTTGAGCTAATTGTGATTTGTCTTGCTGAGCGGTATTATGCAGTTTGGGCCAATTAAGTGAATCCACTTACATCAACGGATGTTGTTCCAATGTGTAATATTGATTTGAGCTATAAAAGGAGAATGACTTGTTTGATTAGATTTCTTTGTCTAAACAACACATGAGATCTTATCTCGTGTACTAAACAGAAGTGTTCTCTTCACGGAGGTTTTTAAACTTCTTCTTAGGTTTGATTAACACTGTATATGCAGATGTAAGTCTCCCTGTATATAAATTCTGAAACAGTACAGAAGAACTCAGGGGGGAAAATGCATCTTCCAACTCAGTGTAACTCTCCCTGCTGCATGAATATTAACTTGCGTTGAGACCTGGGGGTACGTAGGGTCACCTACTCTGAAAAACTGGGACACTGGGGAATCCCAGACATTTACCTCCTCAGACGGAGGAGTGGGGGGGAGTGAGTGTGTGTATGTGTTAATTAGGCATTTACACTGAAGTAAATGGCATCTGTCACATGATAAACATCAGAAACTGCTGAAGTATATAAAATCATCTGTGGAAACTAGGTGGGTGATATTAAGCACTCTGTTAAGAAACACATGTAGATGTGTTTTCTGTTCCTCCGTTGTCTGTCATGACAGTCAGCCTTTACTTTTTTGGAATTAGTAGATGGGAATCACTATCAAACAAATTGGGAAGAAAAGCACTTCTGTTGTGAATCAGATTCATAAGAAGGTAATAAATTCTGGAGTCCCTGAATAATTATAATGGTAGGGATCTGTAAATTATCCTAGTGTCTTTGATTGTCTTATAGATTGCATATGCACTGAAAGTAAGTGTTTTAGTTCTTTGCCTTAAAACAGTTTTTCCTACATTCACGCGTTCTGTTTCTGTACTAAGAAAACTCTTCCGTGTTTAATGTTGAGAGGCATGCCTATGTACATGTGACTTGTTTATAATATACATTTCAACTAGCAGTCTGCAGCAGCTGAATGACTGTTACCTTGATTCTGCTGTGTTAAACAGAACATCTCTAGGAGTACTGTGTATATTTTGGGTAGTGAGCTATTCATTTTGATCTCTCAAAATGATTATTATTTGAGATACAGGTTTGATTAAGGGGATAACTCAATAAATTCAGAGTATGGTTGGGCAGGAGAGAATGCTGCTGTCAAATGGGTACATGTGCCACCCTCCAGGGAAAGGAGAGCTAACATAATCTATGTAATTTGGGCATTTGTTAGCTCTGATTCTGTGCAGCCCTTCTGAATCATGTTATCTCCTGCAAAGTGGATATTGAGTATTTTTTGTGGTGCTTAGATCCAAAATCTTGGGTTATGGACACCTTTCTCTTCAAGGATATGATGCCAAGCCCTGGCACCAAACCATGGTTTATAAATCCTCCTGAAAGACTGAAAGATAATGTAGAAAAAGGGTCTCCAAAGCCAATTACTGCTGCTGTTACCACCCTTTATCGCGCTCTCTGCCCTGAGAGCTGCTGCAGCCTGGAGCAGTGCTTGGAACCAGTCCAGGCCGAAAATGGCTGGCTAATCAGCCCTGATGGACTCCTTGCTTTCTGTGCTTATTTGCTGGAAACATGGTGAAGAAACACAAAGCTGTTCCTGCCGAAAGATCTGGCAGGATTTACTGGTTTAGGTGCTTTGCCGTGAAGGTGGCTTCTGGACCTAAACTAGCTTTGGAAACCCATGGTCACTTCTGTGCAGTTTGCTTCTGAATTAATAAGCTTGTTGGACTAATGAGCCAGTTCTTGTATCCGTATGTGGTCATGAAGAGTTGTGCAATAAAATCATTGTTTTATGTCAGATTGTGTCCAGTTGTCTTTATACCTTAATCCAAAAGCACTTATGCTATTTAAGAGTATTCATTCTAATGTTCTTCTGCTAGGACTCCTTGTTAAATTCAGAGTATAATAATTATTATTATTTGTCATGGGTTTAGAGCTGAGGAGGCTGTGATGAGCTGATTTGAGTGTTTGTTACTGATTTGGGTTTGGATTTCCGAAGGTGTAACAAACTATATGGGATTTGGATAAATAAATTTAGTCTGTAGTTCTTGAATTTCAAGTGGAGGTTCTGCAAAATGATGATTCAGTAGGTTTTGGTGAATGTCTTATTTCTCTTGTTGCTGCAATATAATTAGCCCTTATGAAATATACTAGTTCAAATATACAACTTCTATAGAAATTAAACTACTTTTACACAAATAAAGTGTGTATTTTCATGATTTCTAGTTGTTTGTAGTCTCTAACATGACAGGTCCTTGTAGCTGCTTGAAACGTATCTTTTGAGGCACAGGTAGCCCAATATGATTAAAATTTGCAGTATCAACCATTTAGCACTTCAAGGTTTCTCTGCTTTTCCAGCCTTTGTTGCTATCCATTCATGCTTGAGCTTGCAGGGGCAATTCTAATATTTATGAAGGAATTGCATTTCTTCAAGAATCTCCTGGGACTTGCTTCTTTGTTTTGTTGATGTTGGTTTTGTAAACTAAAACAGTAAAGGGAGGAAAATACACTTCTGAAGTTTTAGCTGTAGTAAGTTATGGACAAGTTTTTGAAGACCTACGATTGTGTGATTTTTAAGTCAAGCACTCCATGCAACCCTTGAATTTAAAAATAAGTCTATTTGAAGCTTGTAGTGCTTGATGAAAGGGATGGATTCTTTGGACCATCTAGAAGTACCTCCTTATAAGTCAGCTTTTGCAGAGGAAAAGGTTTACTGAATTGTGGTGTGAATTATGTGTCACTTTGTAGTGTAGATTCAAATAATGGCTTTTGTTGTAAACTTTGCTAGTAATTACAGTTAGTGTAATTATGTTTCCATATACTAGACTGTAAATTCTGTAGTGTATTTGTGTCATGGCATTTGGAGTATTCTTCATGAACTACAGTGCATTGTGAAAGAAAGTAAATGCTTGGAGAGGGGAATCGTTGTCATGAATTACTAAGAAACATATCTCTATTTCCAGATTATATGTGGACTGGTTTAATGATTTATAAAATAGTAGATATGAGACAGATCTGTAGATTGAAGAGCTGTCACTGGAACCTAAAAATCTGGAGGTTTTGAACCATTTTTGAGGAATGGAGACTTCTTTTCTTGCCCTTGAGAGGTTTCCTTGGTGCTCTGTGACAGTGTATCACGTATCGTGAATGTGATATGGCTACTGTTTTGCTGTTTTGTTATATCCATGTGAGGTATATTAGGCTGTACCCAAGGCTGAACTGGCACTGAGCTAGAGAAGGCATTAACCACTTGCAGTAAGGTAAATAAGGAGAAATGGATTTGCCAGATTACAGGGGCATGTGGGAGGGGAAGAGTCAAAACTCCAAAGAGTTGAAGTAACAATGAAACATTTCGGGGGGTGGGGGAAGTTCAGAAGACCCTTTATATCTATAAAGTGAATGGTTTTGCAGTATCTTCTGTGGCTACTTTTGGTACTTGTAAGCCTGTTGGTGTCTTAATGTGAGAAGTGTGTGGGTGTGGGGTTTTTCTCTTGCTACCTACAAATAGCTGACCCTCTTAAGTTAGTCCCTTTCTATAAGGAAGCTTTTGGTTTTGTTAAACATACGTGCTTAACTATGCGTAAGCTCAAATAGCTTTGTTCAGGCATGTAAACCAAGTTGGAATTCAAAACAACAACTTTAAGCATATAAATCAATCATGCAAATCAGGGTATCCAAGGGCTATGCTGTTTGTTGTACTTAGTGCTCCAGGAAGGATGACAGACAGGCTAATCTTTATAGCATTTGATCAAAATAGATTACTGACTTAAGTTGTTGAGGTGTACTTACTAAAAAGCATTAAAATCCTGCTGCATGATTGTCTGTGTGAGTGCTTAGGATTTTTCAATTTTGCTTTTTTCTAAAGTGAGGCTAATGCTGTAGTGGTAAGATAAAACCATTGTGATTTTACAGAAGCAATAATTCAAATGTGAAATGCACGGCGATTCCAGGAGGTTATGTGAACTCTCAGATACTCAAGTATACAGCAAGTTTAGAAGCTATTGAAGAGATGCTCCCAGAAAGGAACTTGAAACTAAGTGCCAAGTTAATTTTCCTTCCTGGTGGTAGGATTAACTTTTGCAAAGTTCAGAAAAATTTCAGTAAAAATGAAGAAAAACCTAAAATGCTTAATAAGTGACTCCTGTACTTGTTATACATACTTCTTATACTTAACTGAGTATTTATTTCTTATTGTATTGTTCAAAATATTGTTTGACTACTGCTTGTCACAGTTTCTGGATGATTTTTTTTTCTGGCCTTGTTTCGTTTGAATGAGCAAACAGTACATGCAGGCTACAGTACTTCTACCTGTAGTTTTTCATACTTGACAGCCTTCATGCTACTTGCAAATAATTCCTTTCCGCAAAGAACAAAATTTCATGTTCACAAACTAAAAATACTTTTAAGTTTCACATATGTGAATGCTCATATTCTAAAAGAACACCCCTTTTAAACAATGTATTCTCAGTTTCAAATGCTGAAGACGGTATCAAGTATTTAATAAAAGCAACTTTTAAAACTGGTAAGCATTGAAAATGCCAAACTGTCAGTATGAACAAGTCGTAGTGACACATAGCTAGTATAATCTTACATAATTTAAGCAATGACATGCTTTCTTCTCCTTTCTTAGAAAAGGAGAGCAGAGTGAGGAAAAACTGATTGTTTTGTTTCTCGGGTCTGTGTGTATCTTTAAAGTAAAAATATTCTGAACTCTGAAAATATGTTAAAGACCAATCTACTGAAACTTTTGTAACTTTTTCTTCAAGGTAAGTGTGCATATGAGTTGTAAGTAGACTTCCAACTTCAAACCTAGCTATCTTATTATTCCTGGTAAAATGTTGGAAATGTTTATCCCTTTGGTATAGTTCAGATTTGACTAAAAAATGTTTGGCAAATGCATATAAATGAGGATACAATGGATTAGAAATCAAACACGTGCCTGCTTAAATAATTCTCAAGATTTTCTGGTTCACGTGTGGTGATATTGAACTCTTTAGTCATAGGCTTTAATTTGTGCATGGTGCTGACCTGATGCTGTGCAGGGACACTCACTGCATCCCTTCATTCAATTCACTCTAATTATCCCCAACTTCCTGGGGAGCCTGCTTAGAACTGGTCATGAATGTTTGTTATTAAGTATTAAGATATTAGGCTACCCTGGTTACATGTAACAAAGTAGTTTTTAGTCTGAATTTACATATAGATGATCAGTATAGGAAGCTGAAATTATATTTGTCATGATTTTATTTAATCAAATTCAAAATAATATATTGGAATAATAAAACATTTTGACAGTGACTTAAGCTCGGGGTTAAATCAAATAAGATTTAATGTTATTGTGTGAGTTCTTGTGTGTCAATGTTGGTAATTTCGGTGTGTGTTTTAGAGTGTTTACGGTATGTAAATTATCTTTGAAACAATCAGATTTGTGTGCATATTTCAGGGTGATAGTAATTATTTTTGCTGGGAGCATCTGTTAATGCAGAATATTGCCTCTTCAGGTTCATGTGAAAATGGCGGACGAAGCTGTCTGTGTTGGCCCAGCTCCCACCAGCAAAAGCTACCTCAACATGGATGCCATCATGGAAGTCATTAAGAAAACCAGGGCCCAAGCTGTGAGTCTGAATGAGTCTATCTGCTGCAGCTGTTTCATATATAGAAAGCAGAAAAGCCAGAGTTTGTATTTTTTTTTTTAAAGGTGTGGGGGGGAAGTGATTGAATATGCTATTCCAGTTAGTTCATGTCACATGAGTTAAATGTGTCCAAAATCGCTACTGGAAATCAAAGGCTTTGTAGCATCTGGCAGCACTGGTCGCTGATCCTGCAGGTGGCTGCTGGATTCAGCTTTCACACCAGGGAGCAGCTTCAGTTCATTTCCAAATTTGCTGGGGGAAAAAAAAAATCCCAATTAGTTTTGAGCACTAACCCTTTATATGCCATAATAGCTTTTTTGAATGTTTTACAAAGTGTGTATAAAAAGGCTTTTGCTTTAACTTCATTTGAATCACTTCCTAAATTATATAAATGTTATTTGCAGGAAGGTAAGGTAAATGGTGTGCCCCATAATTATTTTTGTTTCAGAATGTTTACAAAATGCACTTCAGCTTATACGTGTAAATATGGGCTATTCTGCCTTTCTCCCATCAAATTGGCCAGAGATTCAAAGCTTAACAGGAATCGGTTGGAAAAACTAATGTGTAGTCATGTTTAGATGCCTAATGTTCTTTGTTCTGTCAGGGAAAGAAATGTATTACTCAGACCTACTGTACACAGAGCATTTATTAAAATGAAATTTGGTGGGTGTATAGAAGCAACACTATTTACTCAGGAACAGTTTGGATCAGCATTGTAATTTCTTTCAAAGAAGATGTTTTGGTATAATGCTTTCAGGAGCCAAAAACTTTCCTCTAAAGAAAAACCTGTTTCCTTCCCTCTGAGTTTCTGAATATGGAACCCAGTTGTTTAGGCCCTTTAAAAGAGAGGGAATAAAATAGCTTGTACTTTGTCTATCAAAGTATATCGGATCAAGAATCTTATGTGAATGGCGAAAAGTAAAATGAAAACTCTTTCCCACACTCCTCTCAAGTAATTATGCTAGGTGTGTATTGGGGTGTGAATAGCAAACTGGGCATGACTTAGACTAATGAGGCAGTAAACTATGTTCTCCAGCAAGGGTCGCTAGATGTAGGAGGCTTATGACCGTGGACTTTAAGACTACTGGTGTGATCAGTGCTAGAAATATTTTGGAGTGAGCAGTACTTTACAGTGGTTATTGAGAAGAATGTAGGTGAGCATGTATGTGGCAGTCTGCAGTGAGATAAATGTGGCAAAATGGAGATAAAAGAGAAGGCAAAACACTAAAGGGAGTGTCCATTGCTCTGCTAATAGCACCTTTCTCCCTAATCAAGTAAGAAATGAGTGGTTCAGAAATGGTGGTTCAACCAGTGAGTCTTTACAGCTTGCCTTAGGACAAATAAATTTGTGTGTTAAGACAGTTTCTTAAGATATTCAACTAATTTAAATGCTTAGTGGTCTACTTCACCTTCCCCAGTTTCTGAAAAGGTGCTAACAAATTTGGTGGCTGGCTTCAGAACTCAATCAGCTTGACTTTATTATTTTTTTTTTCAAGGTACACCCAGGATACGGATTTCTTTCAGAAAATAAAGAATTTGCTAGACGTTTGGTAAGTTGGTTCTATTTGCTTGTCCGTGAATGATGCACTAGGTGGCATTCCAAGGTATCTGAGGAATCAAGATACTAATTCAAGGCAGATCTAAAAGATACCTTAAGACAGGGGATGACTTTGTTTTCTGTGCATGTGGATTTCTTGCATTTTGGGGCTGTAATTACAGCCTGTGTTTTCTTTTGGGAAAAGGGGAGGTGCCTGTTTGTAAGAACTCTACCAAGGATGTAAGAACCTTTTGGCATTTTCACTTGAGCCTGGACAGTTTATGAGGCTGCTCTGTAAAACTGGGTCACTGAAATGATCTAGGTTAAAAGTATCTGTTTTTAAGTGATCATTTTGGTGATTCGTAGCACAGCTGGTGAACAGCTGTATCAGCAGCCCTGAGAAGGTGCTGAACTGGGCTTTCAGGATGAGAATAGAAAGCTGTTTAAAAACTAGCTTCTCTGCTGGAGGTCCTGTGTCGTGGAGCTGCATTCTCTGAAAGGACCAAAAAGTCAAGAGGGTGGGTGCTGTTTTCACTTTGTGTCTGAACTTATAAAAATTATTATTCATAACCTCTTTACTTCAGTGGGATTTTTGTATATCACAGGAACTGATATATAGCCTCTTCATGGATTTTATTTTTTTTCCAAAAACTTTCACGCAGGTGCTTGTAAATTTGAGCAGTACTAGGAGAAAGTTACATGCACAATGTTTGAGCAAAGTCCTGAGTACGTGCTATATGGGTAGTCACTCCAAATTGTATGTTATTGTGTATTGGCTTCACTGAGAATAATAAGCACATATTACATTGAAATTTCCAGTAAAAAGCTGTCGCAGCTAGCAACTTTGTTACAGAGTAAATGAACCATGTAGCTGAAAAAACATCTTGTTTTACAGGCACTAAGGTAAACTTGTTGCTGGTTTTGAGAGGATTTACACCTTTTTGATTCAGGGTAAAAACATAGATGAAGAATGTGATTTTGTAAAATGAGCATGCTCTTGTTCTTATCATTTGTAGAATAGCTCATGTTTCCACACTTCTTCCTTGACTCTGTCCCCTTGGCTTGAGTTCTAATTGTAGTATAGACCTCTACTATTTAGTTAGGTTTTTGGTGTTAGGGAATACCACATGCTCATCAAGGAGCTTATTTGGAATGAAATCTCAAATTTTTATACTTCTCAGTTGCTGTGCTTTTTGAAAAGCCTGAAATAAAAACCACTGCAAATTCTGTGTGATGCTGAATGCATCCTGCTGGTTGCTGAGTGGTGGCTGACGTTAAAGTTGAAAGGAGTTCTAAACACTTGGTGTTTGCCAGGATTTACCAAATCTGGGGTAATCTCTTACATGTTACTTTCGTGCCGTTCAGCAGCTTTTTTTATCACTGTTCTGCTTCATGGACCAGAGCCTCTTTTTAGAGGGAAGATTCCTGGGTTGATTTATAACAAAATGTATTCTGACTGGATTGGACCAGCAGGGTAACCGGCTTTAGTTGGCAGTTCCTGTTAGTTTAATAATAAAAAATTAATGAAACAGAAGTGCTTCCTCATGCTATTTTGCTGTATATTTTGCTGCCAAAGTTTGAAATTTGATAGTTACTATGCTAGACTGGGTGCATTTCCTAGTAATCTGGTTATTATTTGATGATGTAAATTACAATACTGGTGACGTGACAATCTGGAACACTTTTTTTGGCAGGATTAAGCCGAAATGGAGGAAGTACAAACATTCTTGTAGATCTCCTCTCACTTCCCATTTCTTATCTTTTCTCTCAGATCCTTGGAACAGTGAATTCCTGAAATAATTTGGTGACTAGAAACATGTTTGCGTTGGTGCTATGGTCTCAAAATAGCTTTTATTTATGTTTCAGAAACCTGATGTGTTCTATTCTCTAAAAAATATCATAAGTTATGCTTTGCTTTCTGAAATGCACTATTTAAAGTCTCAATTAAGACATATTCATGCTTCCCTTCATGTCAGTGGCTCTAGAATATCAAACCCCTAGTGAGAATTGGTGAAACGATCTGTCTTTTTATCACTGAGGGCTGCCTATATTTTTTCAAGACACCCCGAGTATTATATTTGGGAGGAAAACTTGTCTACTGTTTCTTTTCTTTATTAAAGCCTGTAACAAATCTTATAAAACCGCTGTAAATTTGCCAAAGGTGTGTTCTTGTTCTGTTTTGTTTCTCTGTATCCCTGCCTTTGCACATACACTGTTTTGTTGTTTTGTGCTAAAAGTAGTGATGAAGCTTAGGAAACCTGAGTTTATTTGCTGGTGTGCATCTGTATTTTTAAAACAAACTACCTAGATGTGGAAACACGGAAATACACTAAACGTCTTAAATTTGCCAATCTGTCTATAAGAGCAGTAATGAGCTCAAAGCAAAGCTTTGTCTTCCATTAACACGTGGAGGGTCAGTTCACATGTAATCCCACTGTGTGTGATTTGAACAAAAGCGTGTCTTTTTGTTCATTATTGCCTAAATGATTCACAGAATAGCACAAAGCTATAGAAGGTCCTTGTGAAGAATCTGATGGATGCTTTTAGGGCATTGAAAACTAGTAGTCTTTATTTTTTTTTCTTTAGAAACTGAATATGGTTCTCTTTTAGAATGAGGGAAAGCACAAGTAAATGATCCGTTGTTTCCAAAACAACATTTCCAAAAAGCAATCAGTAGGTGAATATCTGGCGTGCTGTTCATTGTGATCCAATAAAAATGTAGGTGTATTGAGTCCCTCTTCATGTGTGTCTATTCTGGTTGCTGTTGATGGCTGACGGAGAAGGGATCCACAGCGCTTATATCAAGTGAGTCTGTGAAAGATTTCCTAAACCCTAAGGTCAGTTTCTCAAAGATTGATATTTTAATATGAAATCTTTTGAAAAACTTTTAAGGTAATGCTGGTAACATTAGTTATGTAGAATAACAAAATGTGTTTGTGCAAATGAGTGTAGTTCCTTAGACTCTTACTTTGCATTCTAATTTTAATTGAGAAATTTGAGCTATCCAACTTGGAAGTCTTGCAGTGATTTATAAAAATGATTTATACATTGAAGTTATAAAATTTGATGCATAACTTGTTACTTGTAGTTTATGCAATTGTATTTGCATGTAAGCAGTTTGCTTCCTTCAAGGAATAATTGCATAATGCTCAGTATTGACATAAATCCAAAGGCACAGTTGAAATCTACTGCAACATAAAAAAAAACACAAAACAAACCTGCTAATATCTTTTGCCAGATGCTATGCAAAGCTGCAAGAACAATTTGTTCCTTCATGTTTTAGAAGAATGTGCTAGTGACCTTTGTATTTAGGTTAGCTTGCTTAATGTTTCCCATTATATAAAATTAATGCAGACCCTTTGTGAGAAGCTCTATCACCTCTATTGTCTGCAGCAGGCCTTTGGAATTTGGCAGAGAGAAAGCCCTGAGACTAACATAAGCCTTTTGGTTGGCCTGTCATTTAAAGATATACTTTTCTGAAATGGCAGTTTTACTTTCCTTGCTTGCAAACCTCCAGGGCTGCTGTTGTGGTGGGAGGTGGGAGTGCTGTGTCGGGTCTCTTCACATGTGGGATTGGCCCATGGTCCTGGTGATTCTTTATTTCCTCCCTTCTTTACCTGGGTGAAGAAGGGAATGGGGGAGAAAAGAGTGAGTTACCTTTGAAGCTAGATTAACATTCTTGGTGGAATTAAAAAAAATAATCCCTCAACAGTGTATTGTCTGAAATAAATGGGCAAACAATATATATGTAAATAGTTGACCACATGTTTGTAAATGGCTGTTAAGTTTGGGATGGAAAAGGTAAAAAGTAAGAACAACATACGTCATCTTCTACAAGGGGACACGTCTGACCTGTGAAGAACTTTGTGCAGGTGGATCCATAGCCCTATGCAGAGCTAATTATGGGATTGTCACCTTTTAAAATGTAAACTCTTAATGGCAGCAGCATTTCCTTATAATTGTTGTGCACAGCTTTGTTATTTGTAAGCAAATGGTGAAGTTCCTTTATCATGATTCGATGGACACTACGTTTTTGAGAAGCATTTGGTATGATTCTCATGCTGTTCCCACATGCATTGGCTTCCTACCTGTCACTTCACCTACCAGTACTGCCTGTGGTGGCTTAAGGTGCTTTGTCTGATGGAGACTGTGCCCCTTCTGTGTGATAAAGGTTTGGCAATGAACTTGTCTAAGTGAACAGGTCACCAGTTTGCCCCCCAGAAAGTCTTTGCCTGTGAGCCTATAATTTTGATGCATGACTCTCAATGTTCTGAGGCAGAATAGTTCTGAATGTTACTTGTATTCTTGCATTTATAGAAAAAAAAAATCTAAATCTGCAGTATCAGGTTGTTTGACACTGCCTGGCATGACATCCTGGTCTCCAAACTGATAAAATATGGGTTTGATGGACTGACTGACAATTCAGTGGATAAAGAACTGGCTTGATGGCCGCACCCAAAGGGGGCCATGTCAATGGGTCCATGTCCAAGTGGAGGCCAGTGACAAGTGGAGTCCCTCAAGGATCTACCTGAAGTCATGGCTAACTGGGGAGGTCCCAATGGACTGGAGGGTAGCAAATGTAGCACCCATCTACAAAAAAGGCAGAAAGGAGGATCTGGGAAACTATAGGCCTGTCAGTCTGACCTCGGTAGCAGGGAAGGTCATGGAGCAGATCATCTGGAGTGCCATTACAAGTCATATAATGGACAAGCAGGGGATCAGGCCTAGTCAGCATGGGTTTAGGAAAGGCAGGTCCTGCCTGATGAACCTGATCTCCTTCTATGACAAGATGACCCAATTATTGAATGAGGGAAAGGCTGTGGACATTGTCTACCTAGGCTTTCGAAAAGCATTTGACACTGTCCCCCATAGAATTCTCATGGAAAAACTGGCTGCTCATGGCCTGGATGAGCATATGATCTGCTGGATCAAGCACTGGCTGGATGGGCGTTCCCAAAGAGTGGTGGTCAATGGAGTTAAAATCCATCTGGTGGCCGGTCACAAGTGGTGTCCCTCAGGGCTCGGTGTTGGGACCATTTCTGTTTAACATCTTTATTGATGACCTTGGTAAGGACATAGAGTGTATCATCAGTAAGTTTGCAGATGACATGATGCTAAGCGGGAATGTTGATCTACATGAGGATAGGGAGGCTCTACAGAGAGACTTGGATAGATTGGATCGATGGGCCAATGCTAATGGAATGTGCTTCAACAAGGCCAAGTGCCGGGTCCTGCACTTGGGCCACAACAACCCCATGCATCGCTACAGGCTTGGGGAAGTGTGGCTGGAGAGCTGCCTGGCAGAAAAGGACCTGGGGGTTCTAATTGGCAAGCGGCTGAACATGAGCCAGCAGTGTGCCCAGGTGGCCAAGAGGGCCAATGGCATCCTGGCTTGTATTAGAAATAGTGTGACCAGCAGAAGGAGGGAGGTGATTGTCCCCCTGTACTCAGCACTGATGAGGCCACACCTTGAGTATTGTGTCCAGTTCTGGGCACCTCAATATGAGAGAGGTATCGAGGTGCTGGAGCGAGTGCAGAGGAGGGCAACGAAGCTGGTGAAGGGCCTGGAGAATAAATCTTATAAGGAGCGATTGAAGGAGCTGGGACTGTTTAGTTTGAGGAAGAGGAGGCTGAGGGGAGACCTCATCGCTCTCTACAACTACTTGAAAGGCCATTGTAGAGAGGTTGGTGCTGGTCTCTTCTCACAGGTAATTAGCGATAGAACAAGAGGGAATGGCTTCAAGCTGCAGCAGGGTAGGTTTAGGCTGGACATTAGGAAAAAATTCTTCACAGAAAGAGTGGTCAGACACTGGAATAGGCTGCCCGGGGAGGTGGTGGAGTCACCATCCCTGGATGTGTTTAAGAGTCGTTTAGATGTGGTGTTAAGGGATATGGTGTAAGGGAGAACTTTGTAGAGTGGGGTTGATGGTTGGACTTGATGATCCCAAGGGTCTTTTCCAACCTAAATGATTCTATGATTCTGGGATCAGTACTGGGACCGGTCTTGTTTAACATCTTTGTCAGCGACATGGACAGTGGCATAGAGTGCACCCTCAGCAAGTTTGCTGACGACACCAAGCTGTGTGGGGCGGCTGACACACTGGAGGGAAGGGATGCTATCCAGAGGGACCTCGACAGGCTGGAGAGGCAGGCCCATGCCAACCTCATGAAGTTCAACAAGACCAAGTGCATGGTCCTCCATCTGGGTCAGGGCAATCCCAAGCACCAATATAGGCTGGGCAGTGACTGGCTTGAGAGCAGCCCTGAAGAAAAGGACTTGGGGGTGTTGGTGGACAAGAGGCTCAACATGAGCCGTCAGTGTGCACATGCAGCCCAGAAAGCCAATCGTATCCTGGGCCGCATCAGGAGAAGCGTGGCCAGCAGGTCAAGGGAGGTGATTCTCCCCCTCTACTCCACTCTCGTGAGACCCCACCTGGAGTACTGCATCCAGCTCTGGAGCCCCTACTACAAGAGAGATATGGACATGCTGGAACGTGTCCAGAGAAGGGCCACGAGGATGATCAGAGGGCAGGAGCACCTCTCCTATGGGGACAGACTGAGAGAGTTGGGGTTGTTCAGTTTGGAGAAAAGGCAGCTCCAAGGAGACCTTATAGTGGTCTACCAGTATCTTAAATGGGCCTACAAGAAAGCTGGTGAGGGACTTTTTAGGATGTTGGGTAATGGTAGGACTAGAGGGAATGGATTAAAACTAGAGATGGGTTGATTCAGACTGGACGTTAGGAAGAAGTTCTTCACCATGGGGGTGGTGAGACACTGGAACAGGTTGCCCAGAGAGGTGGTGGAAGCCCCATCCCTGGAAGTTTTTAAGGCCAGGCTGGATGGGGCTCTGAGCAACCTGATCTAGTGTGAAGTGTCCCTGCCCATGGCAGGGGGGTTGGAACTAGATGGTCTTTAAGGTCCCTTCCAACCTTAATAATTCTATGAAATCCATGGGAGGGACAAATAGTGCATGCATTAAATCATGGGCATTATTTGTCATCCGTTACTAGTCCTCTGCTAGTGCACGTGAGCTAGAAAAATGGAATTGAGTCATCTGAACTGCTGTCTGCTTAGATACTTCCTACTGTGGAAGTAGGAAGGCTGTATTACTCCCTTACTGTCAAAAACTCCTTTGCTAAAAAGCATGTGATGGCTTATGCTGTGTCATCAGTGTCCTGTTCAGGATTGCCTATGCTACAGAACAAATTGCAATCTTTATCTTCAGCAGCTACTGTATATAGCTAGAATATTTCTTTCAAGTGCAGGCTTATGTCTAAACTTAAATAAAAAGCAAACGAAAAAACCAAAACAAGTCTCAGGGTGCATATCCACAGGTCTTGTGTGGATATACATGTGTATAACCTATATGCGTGTATTTAAAGATGCAGGGTGGTGTTTAGCCGAGGATATGTGTGATTGGTGACTCTCCTTCCTTTTGGGTCCTTTGCCTAAACTCCATAATCTTAGCATGTTTTTTCTTCTTGATCTCCTGATTATGCAACTTCCTCTGACATGGCAGTCTTGACCTATTTGTATTTATTTTTCACTTAGAGTAAGCCTTTATTTTTAATTTTTTTTTAAAGCTATGTATTTTCTTAAAGTGGCTTGGGTTGAAAGCTTTAACGTATGAAACTGTTCTTAAAAAAAAAAAATACAAACACAAACCCTCTTGATTTAAATAGTAATGTCTGGCAACTTGAGACTCTCGGTGGATGATCCGTAGGCTTGCATGAGTTCTGGAATGATCTAATGCTGTGCATGTGATTAAAGAATATATTAGAGTGATTTATTTTTTTTGCTTATCTGGACTATCGTAAGTCATTTAATGTTTCCCATGAGATGCCTTTCAACAGCAGCACTTTGGCATGCTTATTAGGGTGTGTGGTTCTGCAGATGAATGGATTTGTGGAATCCTGATTTGTAAAAATTCATTATTTTTTGACGTGCAATGTCACTGCAATAGCACTTATTTCCAGGCTTATGGGAATTCTTAACATTGCTTCTGAAATGCTTTGTTCTGTCTGCTTTCTTCCACTGTTGCCATGTCTGGTTGTGAGAATAAAAACTTCTTGCTCTGTTTCTACAATTACGATTACACTAATTATGTATGCATGTGTGTTTCCTCATTGCAATAACAGAAGGCTTGCAAGTGGAATGCTATTTAATTCTCTTTTTACATAGGTAATATTGTTTCCTTTCATTTTCTGCCTTTTTATTCTACTATTGATTTGCAATGATGCAGGCAACTTTGGTTATGGGGAACTCTGTCCATTCTGAGCTAACATTGTTTGTTACTTTGTCCTATTTGAGTGTAATTGATGTAAGCTAGTGTGATGAGCTTGCCAATGTGACGTCCTTCTGTTTCCAAATCAGTTTTAAGCGTCCCATTGATACCAACAGAGCTGGATTAGACCTGAACAGTTAAGAGACATCGTTTTTGAAATGAGAACTCCTGTTGCCCTGTAGATTTTAACTTACTTCTGTGGCAAGGCAGATGAAGCTTCACTTTAGAATTCAACAAAAACAATGCTTCCTTAATCACTTCTGGTTTCTGCCTGCGTTTTAGGAAATAAAGTATTTTATAGTGATGGATGATCTGTGGTGAGTAGTTTTACATTGCAGATTGAATACTTAAGGGTTCCTGCATATTCTTCCTAAAATATGCACATCAAGAAAATTCTGACTTTAAAGATGAATGCAATTTAGTGGTGGGATGGATTTTCCTGTAATATTACAGAGTTGAAATACACTAAAGCAATGATGTGTGTGATAGAACCATTTTCCATCTCCCAATTCTGACTCTTTTATCCTTTGTTCTCTCCTGTAGTTGAAAACTAACTGCGGCAAGTTAAGAACAAAAATCTGTCTACTGAAGTTACTCTTTACTAGCCAAGAGAGATATCTTCTTACAGCATACTGTATTTTCATACACAAGGGCTTTTGTTATTGATAGTGATGTGTTACATGAGGATATGAACATACTAAATGTCTTTTTTTCCTAGGGCTAGGAGGTCATTACTTGTGAGGGAAGGGGAAAAGTTTCTCTATTTACTTCTAGAAGTGTTTTAGCTTGAAGGCATTACGTGTTGCAATAAGTGGTACTATGTATTTGTGTCCTCTCTATTAATGACTCTCTAAGAATAAGATGCTCTACTGAGCTTTCATTCCTAATTCACACCCTTCTTTAGTTGGCTTTGCTGGTTTGAGTTTTAGGGGAGTAACATCTCCTACTTCTTTTAGACACTTTTAGATCAAAATCTGATACTAAACCCCTAATGGTCTACTGAGACCAGGAATGAGCTTCGTGAAGGGATGGTTATGACTGGCAACTGTTTCAAAGGCATTTGAGTGATTTCTACCTTACTGTATGGTTGTAGAATGCATAATTCAGTTGGACCTGGTTTCCGCTTTAGATATCAAATCCAATCTTTAGTTCAGAGAATCACAGGACCATGTCTAGTTGGCTTCTGAATGTCCCTGAAGGTGGACACTCCACAACCTACCTGGGCAACCTGTGCCAGTGCTTGGCTACTCTCATAGTGGAAAAAAGTGTTTCCTGATGTTCAGAGGGAATCTACTGAGTTTCAGGTTGTGCCCATTGTCTCTGGTCCTGTCCCTGGGCACCACTGAGAAGAGCCTGGCTGTGTCTTCTTTGCAGCCTCCCTTCAGTTATTTATGTATATTGATGAGATCTCCCGTGAGCCTTCTCTTCTCTAGGCTGAACAGACCCAGCTCTCTCAGCCTTTCCTCATAGAAGACGTGTTTAAACAAACAAAAAAACCTATGAACATAAGCACTGCTTGATAGTAACTTACCTGGCTTGTCAATTTTTGTCAATGAGAGCCTTTAGCCAGTGCAACAGGAGTGATGACCCCCAGGTAAGAGTAGGAATTTAATAGTTTACTTGTGGCTGCCTAATTGTGTTTAGTGGTTCATTTTACAAATGTTTTAAAGAATTCTCTGGAACATTAAAAGACTTCCTACTCATTATTATGAATGCATTTGCCTTTTCATTTTATCTTTTAATTCTGTTTGAAGGTTGGCTTACAAATAAGCGTTGTATATTTGCATAACATATTTCATTCATTTATATTTCAGACTGAATGACAGTGATCAATAACACTGATAACTTAGAGTACTGGGTTGACTGAACAATTCCTGTTAGAGTTGTTACGCGTGTCTTTTGGGGGAAAATAGTTAAAATACTTGGCAGTTGGATTGTCTTCAACAATGAAGTTTTGAATTAACGCAAATATTAAAATTGATTTCCTGAAGTTAGGTGATGTGTTTTGTGGAGAACCTAGCATCTGCTTTTTGCTTGCTCCCTGCGTGCCAACCCATGTGATCAGCTTCTGAAGAGCAGGTTACTAGCCTGTGGTCAGACTGCTCTTCTCACTGGGACCAAGCTGCCTGGAGAGATTACTGCCCTCAGTGGCCTGTGGCTGTCCGTCCCTGTGAGGTGTCATTGCCTTCCTTGGATGTGCTGGAGTGACTGTATGTGTGGTCACTTTGTAGCCCTGTATCTGTTAAAATTATCTTTATTTAAACCTGTCTCTCCCCGCTGCTCCCAACTCTGCTCCCAACTGCCCCATTAAAGTCTTTTAGCTGGTACAAATGATTCTGGCAGAATAAAGTTAAGGAGTTTCTGCCTGACTGGAAATAGAGGCAAACTCAAAGGGATGGGAGCTTGGGACTGGGGTACAGGGAGTAAGAGGTAAAAATAAGCAACTGAAGTTGATGACCTTTTAACCTATTTATAGCTGAATTAGTATTTGACAGAAACCTTACTGGAGGGATTTAGGTATTTAATTTAGGTTGACTTAGGTACCTAACTTAAGTTTTGAAAATCAGTTGTGTGTGCCATCTGTTCATGATATATGTTTATCAAAAATGTTAAGTAATAGAAGCATTTCAAGAACTTAACCAAATAATCTTTAAACAATTTCCTTCATCCCCCAAAATACAAAGAAAGTGAGGGGAACAGTTTTCACCAGACATTGGCTCTCCCCCTTCTCCAGCATGTAAGTTTGCAGTTTCTTCGTGCAGCATTGCTAGTCTGAATTATTAAAAGCTTTGAAACTTGGTGTGACTGTATATTCGGTGGGGCTTTTATTGCACAGATACTGTGGAGGCAAAGGTGCTGTTTTCCCTGACTCTGCAGGCCACTACTGTGTGGAGATTTTTTTTTCCTCAGGGTTTGCACCCCCCTGTGAGTGTAATAGGAAGGGAAAAGTTGCTACAAGTTGACTTCCTAACCTTGGGGCTTGTTGACAACAAATCGTGTTTTATTTGATCACCTAAGATTTGACACCATTAATTTTGTAAACTTAACAATTTGTGTTTGTCAGGGTGTGTGTATGACTTTTCACTGACCTGTTGGACAGTTTCATGAAACTTAAATTAAAAATAAGATTGCTCTAAGTGTGCACAATTCCTGTTTGGGCGTTTCACACATTTGGCCATCTTCATAATTTTTACATCAGAATTACGTAGGAAGCATACACCTTTGAACAGCGTCTCACTGTTTAGAGATGGGTTCTTAATTGATACTAAATTATGGCTTTCAGTACACACAGGGTTAAGTGAAAAGGTTGCAGTAATATCTAGTGAGCTTTTTTCCTTTAATGTGCTCATTAGCAGTGGCAAGTCCAGGTTTTAGCACATGTCAGTAATTTACATTTCATTGCTGAGTGGCTGCCCTTGTTCAAGAGTTGTTTCTAAGCCTGATGAATATACTTGTGTTGGGAATAAACTGAGTAGAAGAATTGAAAGCCAAATACCCTGCCAGGCTTTTCAATGGGTGCCGAAGTTTCCAGTGGGTCGCTGATTAGTAATGCATGGAGTAGCAGGAAAATGCAAAGATGATGTCTAGAAAGGTTACTTCAGGTAGGTTTTACCGTCAAACCCCTCTTTCTCTGTAACTAACCTTTATGGTCATTCTCCTCAAAATTCCTCTCCTGGGGGGCCTTCTTGTAATGTGAGAATGTGGTACATTAGGTAGACATCCCAACCAGGTTACTTATTCAGAGGTGGCACAGGAAAGTAATACTTGTGCAATGAGTCCTAGAAACAAATGATTGTATGAGTTGTAGAGTTTCCTGCTGTCAGATTGATTATAGAGCTATCTGTGAATATTTGCTCTCGCCCTTTTTTCTTTCCTCCGCCTCATCTGATACTGACTTGTCTTGGCTTGGAGATGTGTGTGGTTCACTGCTGTAATGGCAGATATATGTCCGTTGGGATGCAGTAGCATTGCGGTTCACAATTGCGAACGAAGACAAAGGTTGCTAGTTTTTTGGGGAAAATTGATGCTTTCATGTGGCAACAGCTTAGTTTAGTAATAAAACCATATGATTAATTAAATATATTCTTGATGGAGTGATATTCTTGCTATTTTCAGAGCACTGTGGAAACTTATACTGTGAAATTATGCTTTCCTTTGTAGAGAGTCCTGCATATATTTTCTGTCCAAAAGGATAGGTATTGCTGAATTTACATATGTACACCGACAACTAAGCATTTTTATTCCAGATGCCTGTTAGGATCATACTGACGTGTTCTTCAGAACTCTAGCAAAAGAGTGTTGGTGCTTACTCTTTCCCACTCTCTCTCTAAGGTATTGTGAACACTGTTTATATTCAAGCTACTTATTATACAGTTTGGGGATGGGGAATGCATTAAACATTTAGAATGGGGGAAAAACAGCAAAAGATATTCCAGAACATTCTGGTGAATAAAACCTGCCAGTTCATTGTGTAAGAACTTGTGAACCCTTTTATTAGCCTATCTGAACATTAGGTGCATATATTTAAATGAGAATGTTTGCAGAAAGTAGAGTCATTTGAATATTTTTCACACGCTAGAAATATTTTCATAGCTGCCTTGGTCAAATTTGAAATTCCTATTGTTAATTAACAAAATAGTTACTTCTTGGGTTGTTTGGGAAGAGCGTTGCCTTTAGCACTATGCTAACATGTAGAAGGAGTCTGAAGTGGTAATTCAGAAGCTCAGTTGATTGAGGCTGTGACTAGACAACAACTAGTAGTTTATGAGCTAACAGGTAGCAACATTATCTATAGATGTTGCTGGAAAGACATTTTTTTGTCTATGAGCCAAGACATTTTTCATGGCTCATAATGAAAAACTGGGGAAAATTACGCTTTTTTCTTTGACAAAAAATTGTCAGATACTTTGCCTTGTGGTTAGGACGCTTGCATGTTCTTTACTCTCTCAAAAAGCTTGGAGATACTCACAGCTAAGCATGTAAAAGAGACGCTGAGACCAGCAAAAAAAACAGTCAAGAGGATACCTGAGTGGAACTTGCACAAGAGTGGGGAGAACATTCTACACTTCAAACTTAGAATGGTTTTTTCTTTTTTTCAGTGGCAGCTGTCATAATATATTTATGGCTTCATGTCTTAGTGTTGGACTGTGGTTCTGAATGGATCAAATAGGGAAAGGGGTGAAGGGTGCTTTCAGTTGTGACTCCCTCTTGCAGATTTATGGAGGGGCAGGCTTCTGGGATGGGGGCTTAGTCTCTCCTGAATAAGTCCTCTAGCTCTGACCTCCTGCTGCCTGGCTGAATGTGCGTCCTGGTGGCTAACTAAAAAAAATGGTGGCTATTGTGTGTGCTGCTGCCATGTTATTTAAGTTAGATTAAGCTGTGACTCTAGGGCACTGTCTACTGTACGAAGTTGTGTGCAGGGTTGTGCAGTTCCTAAAGGCAGGTGAACTGTTTGCTTTCTGGATGCTTACTTGTGGCTTTTTGGTGCTTTGGGCCTTTTCTTGATTGAGCAAAAGTTGTGGCTTGTAACTTGTCTGTGTGTGATCTGGTGGGAATGGCTTATAACTGTGAATGCAAAGCTGTTACTGCACTAAAGGTATGTCTGAGCAGATAAATGATTCTTTGATCTTTGGAACAGGATCTGGTCTCAGAATGTAAAAGATGTTCCTACAGGTTGGTTGTTTTGGGTTGTTTTTTTTGGGAGTTGTTTGTTCTCTTAGTCTAGATTTTGAAATGTCTGGAGCGAGAGGCAGACTCTTGTCAGCCAAATTGGTGTAGTCCATAACCATATCTGCCTTGAAGGAGACTTCTGGTAGCAGGCATCTTGTGAAGTCAACACCCGTGCAGCCTGTACTGTAATATTCAAAGGATGCTTCTCAAGTTGCTCAATTTAAGTAATAGGTGTTGTGACATATGTGGTACTTCAGACATTAATTTTTCTACCTCAAAACTTGATTAAAAAAATTTTAGTCTTTGGGAGGGCAGTAAGTATACACGAGTTTCTGCATCTTTTAGGAAGCCAGAGAGTAACATCTGTAAGGGACGCTGCAATCTCTGGTGCATATTTTTATTCCTCTTGCAGAAAGAACATGTTAATTTAAGGTGGTACCCAACTGAAACACTTGACTTTTGTAAGACTGTTACTTTTCTTTATGGATTCTGTTTTAGTAATCCAGATAAATAATTCCCCTATCTGCCCTATTATACAACTGTGACCTCTTTTGGTAAGTGACTGTCTTTGTAATGGGCTACCCAAATACCATGTGAGGTTTTGTATGTACAAAAGCTGAAAGCGCATGTATGTCTGTATATGTAGAATATGCCTCTTAGCACAAAAGGGCTGCTCAGAAATCCAATGTGGAAATTTGCTTTTCAAAGGCAGGCAGCAGGTGTGCTGCAGAGTAGTGCTTCCACCTGTCCCACCCAGAGAAGTTCAGCTTAATTTGCTCTGGCTGGGATTTAGAAAGAATAAGTTCCATGCCCAGATTTTTGAGCAAAGTGTCTTGCTGGCAAGCTGTGCTTAATCTTCTGGTATTAAAATAACATCAGACTTTTTAAAAGCAGGTTACCCCAAAGATAAAAATGCCCAAATGAAGACTGCTTTCATTTGGGTCTCGAGGGTGTGCGTGTAGACATCGCCACAGTTTTGCATTATGTAGTTGCTTGGTTGTTTCCATGGGACTTTTGCCTTATTCAGAGGCTCAGTGTGTCTTTGTGTTCACTCTTCACTGTTCAGTCAATATTCAGACCTTGCAAGTGGCACACTTATACCTAATTTAGCTGGAAAACTTTGTTCCTTTGTAGCATATCTGTAAATTTTATACACAGTAATGCATTTCTTCTCAAAACATCTTGCTGCTTTTGATCCCCTCCTGCTCAGCTCATGTCCTACTACTTTCTTGCAAGTTCTCCTCCTTTCTTTTCTTTTTATGTTCAACAGTGTCTTGGCTTTTTCGTGTAGAAAGCACAGGGACCTCAGGAGATAAGTGGCCTTATTTTCAATTATTTCCAACTGTGAGGGGCAATTTCAGTTAGTCCTGTTTGGATCCTGTGTCCAGTGGGTGGAGTGTGCTCTGGTTGTAATGAGTTTTATAGTACCTGACAGCTAGTCTCTCCAAAATTCCCGAGAAGGCTGTGCAAATTGAGTTTTTCAGTGGCTTATAAGCTGAAATATGGGTAACTTTTTTTCATGAGAATGGTAAAGGCATTACTTATGATATATCAAGTGTAGTGTGATACAGCATGGCTTCCGTTCTGATTTCAGAGTTGTTGATTCAAGTTCTCCAGCTTCTGTATGAAACTTCTCTTTACCTCGTTTTAAGTAACAATTTAAACAGTATTACAGCTGTTCTTTCACTTAATTTTTTTCACTGAAAGTTACAGCCTTTTGCAGATGCTTAGAGAAATTCTTGTGCAAGAAATGTTTGGAGTGGAAGACTTGAGTCCAGTAAGATTTAGAATTTGACAAAAGTATATTCAAGTAACAGCATTTACGAAGAGTGAATAAAGGGTACTCTGAATTTTGCTGACACGTAGGCTAGCTCTGCCTCTCCACTATACCTACACCAAAAAGTGTGTATGATAAGAAATTAATGTTTTATCTACAAGATTTTGTTACACTTTAGATGTTAATATTATGTTAGATTGTGTAGTAGGTTATAGTTGTACTTTTTTTTACAACAGCTTTTTTGTATTTAGTTACTTCCAAGTATACAAAACACTTTTCTAGTCATTTCAGTGCTTGATAACTTCAGGGTTCATTGCCCCTGTACATTTTTCAAATTATTAGCTTCCCAATGCATACAGCTTTAATTTACCCCCTACTGATATCCTTAAATGGGTTTTCAAGAATTTTGAAAGTGGACTACTATAGTTGTATTTCAGTGTTGGTCCTGACTGACATAGAATTTCTTAAGTAGCCTCCGCAATTAAAGGGATGGGAGGTTCAAAGAGCTCCTATGGCAAGAAGCTAAAGATTCTATTGAAAATAAAATTGTATTTGGTTTCCTAGAGTGTTTTTGCTTTGGTTATTTCTGGTGATTTGCCTGTTGCTTTCGTGAGTGCCTTTGCCTTCAAATGTAACTTAAACGTGTTAAGTGCAATATCTGTTCTCCTAAAGTAAAATACTTTATGCTGAAACATTTGCTTTTCTTTAAAAAATAGAAGATAAAAATCTGACATGCTGCATACCTCACAGCACAAAAAAAATCAAAGGGACAGCTTAAAGAATTGAGTACAGATATTGTATCCATGGAAGTGGTGTTACTACGTATTTGCTTATTATGTTTTGAATATAATTCAGGCTATTGTTTTAGCTCCAAGTGCCAGAAAATTACAGAACTAATTTTACAATTTGAATTTTCCATTACAGCCTAAAATTCTAGTAGTAAGGATAGAAGTATCTGCAATATGTTCATGTGTGAACTGAAGTCTATATCATTGAATCATTTAGAATTCTGCCTCATTTCTGTTCAAAAAGTATTGTTCATGAGGATTTCAACACCAGACATCCTTCTTGCAGTTAAACCCAAATGTTATCATTCCCTCTCCTCCTTGAGTCTGTTTTCTGTTTTGTTGTTTGTTTTTTTTTTTTTCCTGCAGTTTCTAACTACTGTATGATTTAGGAAAAACACACAAATCTGTCTTCATAGCTGATGTTCCATAGAACTGGAGACTAGGAAATTTTTGGCCAAAACTTTAAAACTGGGTAAGGAGCAACAGAAGAATAGGGAAAAAAAAAACCCACAACCCAAAACAAACAAACCCCACCTCCCCAAAACAGTTCTTGTTTGTGTATTAAGATTCCAGGCCAGCTAACTTCCGCAAAGTCTGCGTTATCATTCAGTGCTGGGGTGGTTTCCTGCTGAATGTGTGCCTCCATGAATGAAACACTTGTAGCGCCAGGTACTCCCAATGTCATGTAACGGCACATCAATCTTGATACACAGTACTATAAAAATGCAGTCATCGCAACTGCCTCTAAAAAGTAGTGAAAGAAAACAGAGCCTTTTTGAATGATAATATATTATTCCCTTTTAAGGAGTTTCTAGTGTAATGTGTTTGTATCTTGCTCTGTTAGAGTGCAATAACATCTGATGATTGGATTCCCTTCTAGGAATGACAAACCTACCTAAAATATTTGGATAGAAAAGCTGCTACAGGGATAAGGTAGAGGAGTTGAAATAAAGGTGGAACTTGGCAAAAGAAAAAGCTAGATAATGATTAGATATCAGCACGCGTAAATAAAACTTTGTAGCTTGTGTTCCTGTGATAGTCAAATGCCATTCCTAAAATGAGTGAAGTAAAATAATGTTACTATTAAGAGTTTAAATTTAACTTTTGATTGCTTACTCTGATTAGAAGGTACATGTTTTGATCTTGTATTCTAATAAGCGAGAAGATAGCTGGAGTTTGGCCTTTGTTACTCTCTTACAGCCTGAAGTTTCACGTGCGTATTGGACCATATTCTGAAGATTACAGTCAAAACTACAGGTATCACTTTAATGTAGTAACTGTATGTTAATTATGCCAAAACTGAGATTGATTATGTATGCTGGACAATTGCAAACTACAGAAACCTGAACCTGAGTCTTAAAATTGTCACAAAGCTCTGGGAAGATGATTTAGAGGTCAACTTTTGAGCAGCTACTTTTTAAGGAATGGATAACAACAGATTTTCTTTGGTAGGCAGGAAAGGAAATGCTGTTAAGCATCAAGCAGTTGATATGTCTTGGTTTGTTTTTTTTTTGAATTGTGTACATTAAAGGAATTTAGCATATAACTACATTATATGCATTGTAATAGTCAATAACGGAGACACTTTCTTAAAACAACGATCCAGTGTGATCTTCCAGGGGGTTTTGAAACTGCTCAATGTGTCATGGAGATTTAAAAAGTCTGAGGTGTTTATATACTATAACTTTCCATTGCATAAGGCAGCTGGCATTTGCTGGATAACAGTGCTGTTCCTGTACAATTGTTAAAGGTCTTAATTCTCTGTGCCTTTTAAAAATATTAAACTGGCTGTTAGAAAGTATGTGGGGAGATATATGTGCTCTTCTATGGATTACAAAGGCATATCATAATAGGTACAAACAGTATATGTTTTCAGACCAAGACAAGAATGTTTAATGTATTAAGTATTGTCAAATTAATTTTTCTTCTGAGATTAAAATCGTGAGTTCCAGACTTATTGTGGAATTGGAGCTCTCTGAGTGAGTAAAACAGAAGCTGTCCTTTCACCAACATATTCAGTCTGTTCATGTAAAGGTGTGATAAATGGACCAAGAAGAGAATCATCATAAGACAGAAAAAGTGTAAAATACCTTTAAAATATGTATATTTACATAAACTGGTTGAAATATAATACATTGGGAGCAGAGCTTGGGATCTGTAGCGTGAATGTAAGAACTCTCCTATGAACCATTCATACATCTGCAATGAAGAGATTTGCTCTTTGCACAAAGATTGCTGTGTGTGTCTTCTGATGTAATGCTGAAGAATAAATAGCAGTGAAAATGTAGTCCTCAGAACAACAAAAATAGAAACAACTAGATTGACATCAATCAAATTTTTGACTGTTTAGCAGTTAAATGAGACTTCATTTTTTGTTTAAGTGTGCAATGGTAGATAGTGGAAGTATAGTAAATGTGATTATATTACAGTATCACTAATGTCTGCTGTTGACTGTATCTGTATTAGACCAAAATCCAAAGAACCTAATTACGCTTACCAAATCTCTGTTGTGCTAGATGTCATAGACACATGTGTAGTGAAAAACTGGTTTATGCCTTTTTCCCCTTCTTCCAATTCTGTTAGCATCTGAAGGAAAATAAGGAGTAAGCTAAAAATAAATGGGGAAGAAAAGCCTGGGTCTCTAAATGGGGAAACCTTAATCTCTGCACCCAGAAAAATCTTAACCCCCTCCATTCTTTTGAAAATGGAGAAATGCAGGCAGTCCTTGTGGCTGAGCAAAGCAGTACTCAAAGGTATGGGCATTTGTCTCTCCTCTTTTCTAAGTTACCTGTCAAGCTTCTCCAATGGGAAGAGGCCTGTGCACTTCATTTATTGTAACTTTTCATCAGAAACTTGGTTTAAAATGTGAGCAGCAGAGGCCAAGAATTTTCTAACTTTAAATATTTAGATATTTATGGCGCAATGTAAGCTTAAGAGACTACTTAATGTAGCTTTAATTTTGTTTTTTTAGAGGATAAGCTCTTGATATTAATTCAAGACCTGGTATCTGGACTTAGTCCTTAAAATTGGAGGGCACAGTTGCCTGGGAAAGAGTGACAGTATTGGTCTTGGTTCTGTATTTTTGGAACTTCCCCTTCCTATACATAATATTTTTAAATTCTTTTGAAATGTATTTATATTCAGAGTGAAAAGCATTATTTATTCCAGACATGAGGTAACGAATTCCTTATTTTTGCATTTCTTTCCTGTACTGAAAATCTTGGGAGCTGGGTTCTTTGTTCATTCTTCCAAAAAAAAAAAAGTCCATCTTAAGCACCAACTCTAATTCGTAAGCTGTTTTTGGTATGTGAGCATCTTCTGTCAGATTAGCTCTTTTTTTTTTTTTTTGCATAGCTGGTATCTCCAGCTGTCTTGTCAGTACTCATTTAGTTTTGATTTTTTGTTTTTGAATTTGTAATTTGTTGGAGAGATTATGAGCATCAATTTTACAGATAGAGGCTAATAAATACACTCTTCAGATTGTGTTTTTGTTCAAAAAATGTACACAGACTGAAATCTTGGCATGGGCAAGGAATAAATTTAACTTGCCTCTGAGCAGTTAATGAAATCCTGTATTAGGATAATGTAAAGAGATAATTGTGGCACCATATTTAAAATAACCAAGTATTTCCCACTAGAAATGGTGACTCTTACTTGTTTTAAACCTTTGCCAAGCTAATCCTTTATGTTCGTATCACCATTCTCACTTTGCATCCATTTGAGGCTTTTTGTATGTCGAGTTTCAGTGAAGATTCAGGTAGTGCCCTAAGGATGAGGCTCGGGGAAGGAGTTCTGCTGATGCAGAAATGTTTTTCAGCAATAGCTGAAATCTCTAATTTGGAGCAGGTCACTCCCACCTTTCACCTGATGAAACGCATCTTTGGGAACTGGGAAAAGATTTTTTTTTTTTTTAGAAGTGATTAACAGGCAGTGTTAATCATTCTAGATATTTCAATGATGGGACTGTTTACTTTTTAGGAGGATGATAACAGAGCTTGCATGGTAAATTCCTTTCTGTTCTAGCCTTTCCTTTTGGGATTCCAGAGTGAATGTTTCAAGTCCAGCTATAGCTCATGTTGCCAGTGGTACCTGGGTTGCTCCTGCAAAACAAGGAATGGGAGCTTTAATACCCTCTTCTGTCCTGTGGATATTTGTGCAAAGGTGCAGTTTCACAATATCTGTAAGCTAAAATTTTTCCTGCTGTTTCAAGGAGAAGTTGGCCCTGGTCACATGTTCCTGCCATCTCCGTTGTGCTGGGACTACTATTTATGTAGTTATCTAGAGCAAGCATAAAAGTAATCCAGAAAGAGAAATTAGTGCGAAAACCAGCAAAGTGCAATAGACTAGGTGTGAAAAATGAAAAGCCTGGAGGTCAGGACCCCACTCTTCTGTGGCAGAATGTGCACCAGATCAACTTCGTTATCGTGGTACAGCACTTCTAGCTGTTGGCAATGAAATTTCCTATTCATTCCCTCTTTGGCTGAACCCATCAGAACAAGCCTCTTGCTGCTACCTGTTATATTGTTAGGAGGTGACCACAAGGATGTGGAAGGGACTTTGAGTGTAAAATTGGGCTTTCAACAGTTACAGCATGTTGGCGTTAGAGTTGCTCTGGCATCTTGTGTTCGGTCCCTGTGTGCATTTGTGCTGTAATGCAGTTCTCAGTTACTAATGTTGTGGTCTCTCCTTGTCTCATCGCCTCGCTTGGGTGCAGGAGGTAGGTGGTGAGTGGGGTGGCAGATTCTGAAAAGGTGTGTTTGAGGCAATTTGTTTCAATCCAGGATGTGTCCGTTACAGATGTCCTATACAATGTTAACGCAGGACAAGAAACTTCTTTGGTGTGTTTGATGCTTCAGGTAAAGTTTAAAGTCACTTTTTTAAACCTAGCCTTTGGTATATACCTATCATTGCTTTTTCACTGCTAATCTCTGAGTATATTCTGCCTTTAGTTTTAAGGATTTTTTCCAGTAGCTTTGAGGAACATCTAGTTGTACATACTCTTCAACATCCAATTTAGAAGTGAAAATCCAGTTTACTAAGAATTTAAAAGTAATTCTGGCCCAGTGGATAAATTAGAGGTTGGACTTCTGGAAGTTGTTGCATTTCACCACTTTCATGTATCTTAGCTGAAATACTAAAATAAAAAGAGTTTTTTTCCAGGGTACTCTGGTCTTATTTACCATCTTAAGTACTCCTGAGACATCAATTTGTATTTAAAAAAAAAAATAAATAAAAAAATTGGATAGTTGACTAGTCTCTGCTTACCCAAGTTCCTCTCTCCCCTTGCTGTCCCCATTTCTGTGGGGACCTTTAAAAAGAAAGAAATGTCAACTTTTCAGAAAGATTGCCATCATTTAATAAGCTGACTTCCTCTACAGGCTAAAATTTTGAAATTTAGGCCCTCATCCTGCAACTGTTTAAGCATGCTTAATTCCAAGCACATGCTTATTTACAGGATCCAGATTTGTTTGTCTCATTACTTTACAGCATGAGGGAAGCCAGACTGTCCAACTCTCCACACCATCTGTTGGGAGGGGGAGGGAGGAACTTGATTGTGTGTGTTCCAAAAAGCTGTTCCACCCTTAGCCACCAGACCAGTCTTATCTTTCAGATCCAGAGGTTGTCTTATTCAAGAATATATGGTGGATATTTTTGTCATAGTATGTTATCTTGAGCTCAGAACAGTTTTGGTTCATATGGAGCAGGGCCACAAGGGGATCTTATAGATTGCTTCATAAGTGGCTATAAGTTCTCTAGTACTACATATCGATACATATTATTGACTTGTTTTATTTATGATACTGAGATAATGAGTGGTTGTTATCCCAAAGCTGTAGTGTCGTGAGTGTTGTAATACTGCTGTTCCATCACATTTTGTTCAATAGATTTAAATATATCCATTCCACTTATTGCCTTATGCTAGCCAAGAAGTCTACTATACACATAGTTTTAAAATAGCTTGAAACTTTTGATGTTGATGATCACATGTAGTTCTTTGGCCCTTTGCCTTCACTTTAAAAATAGAAACAAATCTGATTGTTTGATTTATGTAAAAATATGTGAGACCAAGAACAGGGTTCGGTGGAAAATCTGAGTTTGTATATACAAGTCTCATTACTTAAAGATAATAAAACTAAGAGTAATATTTTTCCATTAAGTTTGGCTACAAAAGCACCTGAGCCTTTTTTCTTAAATATTATTTGAACATCTGCATTTAAGAGGACAACAGTCGCACACATCTCTGCCCATAATATCTAATGTTAACATCATTGTGTTAGTTGGGCATAAATAGAAATTGGAGGGGGAACTACATAAGTACCAAAAAACTAAATCAGCTGTTAGATCATACAGAAAAAACTCAGAATTTTCTTAGAACACTTTCCAAAGGAAAAAAAAAATCAGTGAATTTTTGATTTACTTAAATACAGTGCATTGGGCTTCTCTCAGTGGGCAGCTGTAAGAGCTAGTTAACTTTCATTGCAGGGTAATTAGTCCACAGATTTCTCCAAGGAACTGTGTAAGATTTAAATAAGAACATCTTTTAGTGGTGCTACCACATGCATCCTCTTACAAATAGTGAAGGAGATAAGACATAGTGCTTAACAGAATTCTGTGAAGTGGTTTCTTTTACTATGGCTATGTTGTCTGATGTTGTTATCCTGTATGTACACTAATGCTTGCTCAACTGGTGAGCGGGCATTGTGGAATGTATGTATTGTATATACTTTACCATCCTCCTTCCCTCAGACTAGCTTCTCACAGTACTGCCTGGTGTAGGGAGTTCCTTCTTGTCCCTGCTTGCCTCCAGCTGTGTCTTTCCAGCCCTGTGCTGTATCCTGTGGTCACCTCCTAATATAAATGGATGAGCTTGTCTTTCAGAGATGGGAACCTTTGGATAGGATTTTTTTGTTTAGAACAACTATTTTGTTGAACTAAGGGGTATCGCTCCTGTCTGCAGAACTAAGGGAACGGCATACTTTAGTACAGAGGTAGGAAGAAAGGGCTAGAGACAGCACCATCACCAGCTACTAGAGAAGAAAGATCAGTATGACCAGGCTCTGCTTTCTTTTAAAGAAACGGATGCTGTGAGATTGAGTAGGAAGATCTATATCCCTTTATCCCAGGCAATCTAAGGGGGTCTTGTTTTGTCTTTTAATGACAAGGATAGTGCCAAGTTCTCTATACTGTTAGTTGCTGTATAGCAACCTGGCCAAAGATAATAATTGTCCAGATATCCTACACTTAGGACTACAGAGTAAATGAGTTTGGAAGGGATCTCCAGTGATCTAGTACGTATCTCAAAAACGGATCAACTGCAACAGGTTGCTTAGGGCCATGTCCAGTTGGGTTGGGAATATCTTCAAGGATGGAGACTCTGCAGCCTGTCTGGGCTACCCATTCCTGTGTTTGACCACCACCTTCTAGTATCCCTTGCCATTATTGGTTGCAGCCACTTCCCGCATCAGTCATCTCATCACCATTGCTGTGGCAGAACCTCTGTCACCCCCAGTGTCACAGTTTATTATGACAGTCCTATCTTTCCTTTACTTGAGTGTTTTTAGTAACTGCTGGCTTTGGTAGAAGGCAGTGTGTTGGTTCAGTGAATTAAACCTGGTTTGTGGGGGAAAACCAAACTAACTCACAAACCAATCCAAACAAGTGTATGTGCATGCATTTTTCTGTTGTTCATATGATTGATTTACTGCTTGTTTAGCTCTTAACTAATGTTTATTAATGTGATTGACAGATTGATATTTGTTTTTGAATAAATATGCCTATTTACCATATGATGTTGTATTTTGAATGTCAGAAATTAAATCTAGTGCTGTTTAATGGCCCTGTGGGAAAATAACTCCAACTTACTAACAAGATGTAAATGCTTCCAGTTTTCTAAAGTGAACTCACTGGTCTGCGTCTTGCAGTGTAGCTCCTGGTGTCTTAAGTTTTTCTGAAGGTCTTCTAAACAGTCTTTATCAAATATACATGAGGATGGCTACATCTGCCAAAGAAACACCACCTTGTCTGTCTTGTATCATCGGTAGCAGTTTATTTGACAGGAAGTAACTTAGTAGCCTTTGTGTGAGGACAGGGAAGGTCTAAATTACACTGGCCAGCTGAAAAAAGGGAGCTGTGGGTGGGTAGAATGGAGTTACCCATGTTAGAATGTAGTCAGGGCAGTGGGCTTAACACCCTTGTTGTTATGAAGAGTGTTGTTTATTCAGTGTCTCTGTCTTTTTCAGTGTTTGAGAAATAACACTTTTCAGTTTGTGTGCATTGCTCAACTCTATTTCTCAATATGCAGAGTGGTTATTAGGAAGATGGTTCTAGGGTCGCTTATGTTCCTGGCTATCAATAACAAGATTCCTGGGGCTTAACTCATCAGTAAATTCAAGGTGGTGTGAGCTTGGACAGTCATATTAAGTTTTAATTTCGTTTCTGAATATGCAGTGTAAATATAATGATGGTCATCTAACTTTGAAGCATTGCAGAATGTCTGGAAAAATATCAGATGTTTTTCAGCATGAATTTTTTCTCTCCAGGTTCTGACTTATTATTAAGGTGGGGGTTTTTTTGCAGGCATACAATTAATATCCTTTGACTGCAAGCTCAGCAACACAGTGCTAATTTTTCATTACTTGTTGACCTCTAAATGTCTCTCTCATGTTTTTCAAAGGGGAGTGGGGGAAGTTAAGGCATTGCAGAGTGCACTTGCAATGTGCAAAATGCAGTGTGCAAAATGCACAAATGTTCCGTATTTGTTTGCAAAGCTTCACATGCATCTGTAGGACAGGAGAAATAGTATGGCTGTGTAAAGAATATGTCTTGTGTCCGCTCACTTTCTTAATCTGCTGTATCATTCAAGTTTTTGAACTGTTTGTGTTATACCATATGTCTTCCCTACAGAACTTAGTTTGATATAGAAAATTTTGTGTATGTCAAACCTGGGTCTGTGGTAATGTGCGGTATTGGTTTGGCTAGAAGAATGCTCCCCTGTTTCTCCCTCTCATCATTCTGTCCTGGTTTTTCTCTACAGATTGCTGGTTTTCATTTAGAGTAATGTATATTTTGTGTTAAACATCTCATTAAGTGTTCTCTGCCAAGCTGAAGACTTTTCCAGACTGAAAGCCAAATGGCCCACAAGATAAAGTGCTGCTAACTTTCTCTACTGAATTCAGTACAGTAATTCCAAGTGCTTTTTTCACTCCAAACAAATTAAAATACCATCTAGGCTGAACACTAATTTTAAAAAAAAGCTGTCAGTTAGGAGATCTAGTACTCTTGAAAAATAAATTGTACTTAATTATATTCTGAAAGAGAGTAGCTTAAACTTGACCCACAGCCAAATATTATTCTTTAATTGATAAGATGGAGCAAGGAATCTTTCTTACTTTACTAACATCTTCAGGAGGGCTTTGTGCAACACTAGCACATCCCCTTTTAAACTAAGAGTTTGTATTAACGATTAAACAAATACTGACATTACATCAGGCAAAAATCTTGTGTGGTCATGCAACTGATAGAACTTTTTTGTGTTGCATGAAAAATGAAATGGTCTTCATGAGGCTAGATTATTGGGAAGACTAAGATTACACTTGTTATTGTTTGCCATTTCCTTTGTGCATACCTGATTTCTTCTCTTTATCTTCGTGTAATCAGCAGCTATATCCATTTCCAGGATCTAATTGAACGTAATGAAGAAAGAGGTTGGGCTGTTAAGCTTCCACATTCTCTGCTCTTTGTGCTGCTCCTGGTGCTAAAAAGAGATGAGTTAACATAAACCTGAGTAGGCTGTTTAACCTTCTTTCTCTTCTGGAAATGTAGATGCAATAACATTTGCAGCTGAAAAGGCTCATTCGCAGTTTCTAATGTTTAAGGATGCAAATGAAGCATTTTGTCTCTTCTGTCGCCTGGAGGTGTTAAGCAAGGAAACAGAAAGAGGTTTCTAGGATTAGTTCCACAGATTTCTTTTATCATGTAAAAATCAAGGGTGGTTTCAATGCCATGAAGTGAAGAAAAGCAATATGGAAACCATCCAGGGAAAATTCTTAAGTTTCATTTGTTTTTCCCTAAATTTTCTGGGTATTTATTGCTACTGATATAGTCGAATACTCAAGCTTTCCAACACAGCAGGGCTAAGTTCCTGTGCACTGGGTGGTGTGTGTGGGAATGTTTTGTAGGTGATGAAGCAATTCATCATTGACAGTGGCATGTCATACAGACTACTGTATGTTCAAGTTTTACAGTTTGTATTTGAGAAAAATCTTCTAAAAACTTGAATAACTCCATATTACATTTGGATTCTGGGCAAAGACATAAAATAATATGTAGACAGTCTAAAGCTTTAAACTGTTTTAATGTGAAATTACCAAGTAAAACTTCTGATTGACGATCAGCTCCAAAGTGAAAACTTGAAGTACAGAGCCTCAGAGGTGGCACTTGTTCTTCTCACAGTGTCTTGTGGCATTGAGTCCTTGGAGAAAGCTGTGTCTGTGCTTCTTTTCACTTGCAAAGATATGGCTTGGAAGCTCAATACCATTTTTTTTCCCCCACTTAAAAGTATAAAATACACTATGAAATGTTTGGTTAATCAGACCTTTTTTATTTTTAAATGCAGAATTTAATCAATGCAAGCATGTTTACTCTTTGTATGTATACTCCATGATAGTATGAATTCACAACTGGTATCTTGTTAAGGAAGACGTCTACAGATTAGTCAGATTCTTACAGTTTTGACTTTGTAAATTTACCATTACTGTGGAATTAAAGAGGAAATGATGTTAAAGTTTATTTAAAAGCTACTTTCTCTGCAACATTTGTGCTTTAGGTGTCTAGATGTATTTCTAGATGTATTCTGGCTGCTCCCTGGTGTTATGCAGGTCATGCACTTTTTCTGACTGGTGCACACTTTTTTTTAAGTAGCCTTAGATCATGTTTATACTGGTTCAGCAACTGTGCCTTTTGTTTAAGCAGCTTTAGAGTAGTCTAACAGATTGATTTCTCTCTTCCCACCCCCAGTATTTGAATAGACATGTACTACATTGTGAAAAACATAAATATGACTATCTCCCAATACATGATATATGCTGTTTATACGTTCTATTTCTAGCCTGCTTTAGAGAAGGCATATATTTGGGGCCTGGATAAGGCCTGTTTTCATTTGGTCCTTCATAAGTTTGTCTGGTCATGAAGGACATCAATACTGGTGGGACTTAAATATAGTACAAGATTTTCTGGTAACTGATTAATGTATTTTCATGGCTCTGCATAGTTTATGCTTGGGAGACCAGCGTGAACATGTTCACACCAGGATTAAATAAAGCAGGTAATATTTCTTAGAATAATGGCTTAAAGGGAGTTTGTTAACACATCTCCCTCCCCATGCCAAAGGTTAAACACGGAAACTGCCATCTGTGTCGGTTTATTTCCAAGTAAATTAGCGTATTCAAGCTTTCATTTTTTTTGGTGTCGCTGCCTAGCAGTCATCTTTTTCCTTACTTACAGTAGTGGCTGTGAAAATGCTTTAGTGTTCTTTAAATTCAGTTTTAAGAAGTGAGACAAGCTTCTTGCAGCTGTGTTCAATTTCAGGTAAGGCTTTTTCATTCTGCTAGCTTTTCCTTTTCTAAAGAAACACTTCCAATGTATCGCTTTCTCTTGGAGTACGTACTCCTATTTGACACAGGGAGTACGGATATTTAAAATGGCACAGTTTAGTGTCAGAGGTGGTGACATAGCTTGTATGGTGGGTCTGGCCTCTCAAATGCAGTGTGTTTTGGAGCCAAGTAACAGTAAGTTTTTATTTCAAAGCAGAACTTGGAACAAGCCGTGAGATTTGGCAGGCTGGGCAGCACAGTTCTTCAGCACCACCCTCTTCCTCTAGTAAGTTGCATTGGGCTCTGTCACTTTCCCAATTGCCAGGCAACCTTTTACTGTTGAGGCTAGTTGCTATCACAATCTACCTACCTGCTGCTTATGCAACTCGAGGTGGTTTTAATACACCATCTCCTTCCCAAACCCTCAAACAAAACAAAAGCTCAGACCTCCAGAAAGAGCTACAGTAGCCAAAGGCACGTGTAGTTAGAGAACAGTAAGATGCTACAGCCCTTCCCCCTCTAGCATATTTATCCACCTGCTTATATCACATACTTTATTCACTTAAGAGGTGCTGTGCTGTTCTGTTGAAAGCCTGTACAGAAGGCTGTAGTTTGCTTTTCTTCAGCATGGCTCACTTTTTTAAAATACCTGTTCTAATGAAGGATGCTATTGTACACGTAAGGGTTGTCATTTCTCTCTTGTGTGTGTATATACATGTGTGCATATTGTTAAGATCTCTCGGCTTCAAAAGTTCTGCTTATTTCATTCTAAACAAGATTGGAGGAACTCTTATTTGCTGAACTGATGAAGAGTTACTACTTCTGACATTTTGACGTTGTCCACGACCATACCTAGGCATGTTGCTGTTATAAGCCTTTTCCAGCTTAAAATAAGTCTGCCTAGAATGAAATTCTGTTAGTACTAAATTTTCAGCTTGATGCCGGGGCAGATCCTTGACCACTCCTATATATGTTCTTTATTCTGAGCCTTCAGGATAGCGGCACAGGGCCCAACTGTTGGAGCTGACAGGTTGTTTCTGTGCATCTGGCAGAAAGCTTTAGGGCATTCTTTCAGCTCCACCATGTTCTGCTGTAGAGCATTTTACCACTTCATTATTTTGTAGGTTGAGTCGATGTGGCTTAGAATATATTCTTACATTATATTTCCTAGGGGATTCTTTCCCAGTGTTTCCTAGTTCCTGTATTGCAAGGCAGTCTGTTACATCCTTTCAACATCTTTCAGCATATGTCAGTGTGCCTGTGTTTTGGTTTTGTGTTTTTGTTTTTTTTTTTTTTTTTTTTTTTCTCTGGTAGGATTCCTCAGTCTTGTCTGTGTTTGTTTCATCTAGTCACTATAACTGGAGTTTTCTGTTCTGCTTGGTTATTTTCTAGGTTCTCTAAGCTTCTGGACCTTCTTGCTGCCAGCTCTGCTTCTCAGTCCTGCATTTAACCTGTGTAATTTAACAGCTTTTTAGTCCAGCTACCTGTTACGGTCGTCCTTGAGCTGTGCTGCTTATCTGCTCTGCTTCGTATGTGGCTGCAGGCAGCTGCATGTACAAGTCTGTTTCCTTCTGGTGAGCTATGAGTCCCTGCTGTAGATGGGAGACCGTATTTGTGGAAGACTCCAAATTTTCTGTAACTCAGACTGTGATTACTAGACTACTTCTACCCCTTCCCTTCCCCATTGGATCTGCCCCCTTTACTGGCTGTGTGTCAAGAGGGCAGAAAAATTAAGGCAGTTGTTTCCCAGTACAACAGTGAAAGAATTCGTCATCTGCATGCGAGTTTTTCATGGAAACCTTTTTCAATTCTTCCTGTGAAGAAAACTTGAGGACTGGGACAAAAGCCTGTTGAAAACCAGACCTATGATAAGTTTCTATTGGAGTTCTTACCTGTGGGCCTTCCTTCATAGCCTCATTCACCAATAAGTTCTTGAGTGAGGGTGGTAAGTTGTTACCCACACTTGCTGATCTTGCTGTTACCTCACTGCAACAGAATCTTCCTTCTGCTTCTCTTCTGCCCATAAGTTGTTCCACTACTTGACAGTATATGTCAAAGAGGTGGTTCAAGCAGTCGCTTTGATGCTTCAAACTTCAGCCATTTTGTGATTCAAACAGTGCTCCTCAGAGAAGCAATAATGTGCTTTATTTTAAAACAAGCCTTAAAACAGAAGTGCAGACTAGAACACAAAAGGAGGCTGATATGGCAGCACACAGTCCCCTCCCTGCACACCTCAAAGTTTGAGAATGTGCCTTCTCCCCGGAGAAGGTTCTTGTTCACAGGTATGTGCTCTAGCAGCTTATGTGGTCCTCCTTCCAATATTCATTAAGTTTCTCTGTTTAGCTAATTTTAACTCACAAAGGAATGGAGAACACTTCTCAGAAAAAACCTTGGGGAATTGTCTGCCATGTTGGTCCACTAGGTCAAATGAGGAGTGCCGGAGTCTGCCCTGGAGATGGGGGGATAGATAGGGTCATGGGAAGGAAAGGAAAGAGTGAGACTGGGGGGAAAAACAACTAGGTTGGCTCAGTTACTTCTCTGGTCACTCCTGACAGACTGCAGGCTCTGGCCCTACCCAGCCAACAGTGCTGCAGTTAAGCCCTTTTCTCCTAAGTGAATTGCTTTTTTCCAATAAGTAGCACCCTGAGTTTGAAAACTCATGTGTAAGTCTGAGAACACATGATTCAAGATTCAATGGCTGTATGCAACAGATCGTTTGGGTTTTCCTGTAAATTTCATGAGCCTGTTTAAAACCAGTCCTGTGTTTACATAGGAAAGTTTATTTTCAGTAAGGTAGAACAGCTACAATTGCTCCCGAGTTCTCTCAATCCTCTCAGCCATTCCTTCCTCGGGGATGGGAAACATTTTCCTACAACTAACCATTTCAGGTACCAGGGAATGAACAAGAACAAAGCCTGCATTATTGCTGTTGCTTCTGTGTGGTAAGATAATTATAGGGGCTCTTGCACCTGGAAGCAACTGGGCACTTGAAGTGTGTTTTGCCACCTCAGTGTGGTGTGAGTGGGAGAATCCCCTTGCCAAATGATCCTGAAAAATAAAACATAAGATTCTTGATAGCTGTGTTTTTGTACATGGCCTGTCTCCTTGTTGGCTGGAGCTGCTCTTGTTAAGCTGGTGTTATGTGCAGATTCAAATATCCTGGCTCGAATGAGGACACCAAAAAGTGTGTTTAATTGTCCATAACTAATGTGGTAAAAGACAGAGGAAAAGTTTTAGTATCACTTGTTTTGTCTAAAGCTGGGTTGGAACTGTTCAGTCATTTCCTGCAGCGCTGAGAGGCCTGGCTGTGAGTTGGCCGGTTTGCCACATATTCATAAGCCCACAGAAGAGTAAATGTTGCCAATGGAGCTAGCGTGTATGAAAGTTTATTATGCAGTTTTCCCTCCTTCATGCTTTCTATCTTTAGTTCTGCTTGTGCCGTCACTGAGGCTGAATCCACTACTGGTTGTATAATACAGTAATTGTGAATCTCTGCATGCATAATTTCCAGGAGGAGATGCAAAGGAATCTCTTCTTCTAGGATCAGTCTCTTCAGTTGCCTCAGGTCCACAAGAATTTGTCAGATGGACAGGTCCTTTCCAAATGTTAGGAGTATGGCAATTTACAGTAGTACAGGTCTGTTTGGCCCACTCTATTCCCAGAGCAGTCAGACAGGGTTGACAGACTGCGAAGGTCACATACAGCTCAACCACAGACTTCCCAAGTGGCTCTTCCAAATCTTGCCTTTTCTTGTTATACTTGGACATTGTTCAGTTTTTGCTATATTTGAGGACCTGCCTTCCCTGGGGATAGAATAAGGCTTTTGTCTTAAGCTTTAAAAAAAAAAATAATATGAAATTCTTTGTGATTCTTATGGCACTACAATTAAAACAACTACTTCTGCTCTCGAAAATAGAGGGGTGTTGGGGAAAACTCTTCATTATCTTCTACTTAGTCAAAGAAAGAACTAACTTTCTTGGCATGGAATGTATCCTGAAATTGTTCTTCTATAAAATATTCCTTATTGTTTATCTGTACATTTGACTATGCAAAGTAGAGCAGTGATACACAGGTATCTTGGGTATGTTTCTCAAGAAATTGCTGGTGCATGTTTATGGTGAAACTTGATGTGTTCCCTGCAGCCAGACAATTAGTCTTCAAGGTTGGACTGATGCTGAATGCGTGGAGGAGTAGCAGAACTCTTGGGAGAACTTGTTTGAGATGTAGTGTGTAAGCTTGTGTATGTACAGCAGAGGTTCTAGTGTTTGCTGCTACACTGGCAAATCTGTGTGTGGACAGACTGTCATCAGGCATTGGAAGCTTTTCTTGCAGTTTCACCACTTCCTTGGGTTTCATAACCTAAGGATGCTAATGGATGAGTGCTGATAAATCTTTGTGAGAGCTGAAGATGTTATTCCCACATTTTTTCTTATGGTCTATTTTTTGGCATTTTCAGTATCAGGCCACTAGAGTTTTGAACCAGTTACGTGTGAGCATTGGCAATGAAGAAGCTCGGGCACTGTTTTGGTGATGAGCTAAGAAGCTTTGGCAGAGGGCTTGAGCAAGCATCTTTGGGTGATGGGGGGCTTAAATTATCATAGCAAGACTTGCAAGAGTTTGTCTAGTAGTGCCTTAAGCTGACAAAGGCTTTTTTTGTAAGCTTAGCTGAAGTTAGTTGCAAATCATGTCAGAGAATGCACATCTTTTCTATGTAAGAGGTGGTTTTACATATTCACTGGAAACTAGTGGATTGCCCTTAGTTTGTTAACTTTTTTTTAATGTATGGATGTTGCAGCATGATGAGTTACGTGCTTTCAGGTATTTTGTGCTATCACATTGAGTAAAACTGTTTCATTTCAGATCTTGTTGCTGGGAAATAACTGGATGTGATGACTGCCCAATTGACTAACCATATAGGGTAATAGCTGGTGGCACTAAGCTGCTGCTGGTGGCACTAAGCTGCTGCTTGTTCACAATTAAAGAGCAGTTCTGTGTAAGGTACAAAGGTTCAGCGCAGTTAAAGCCAAGAGGTGCATGCAATGCCCAGAAACTGCAGTTTGTAAGTTCTGGGCATTCAAAGTATACATTTAAAAAAGACAAAGATGTAGGTTGCACCAGGTGATACTTGCATTAATGTGAATATGCTGCATATCATCTAGTATTTAACTTTTAATAAGTAGTATTGGTTGTATCCATGTGGAATGTTACACCTCTATAGGATTCATGTAACAAATATACTGGATGCAGCAGATTAATTTCTTGAAATGGCCTGGTGTGTTCCTTCTCAGGTGGTTCATGAATCTCTCCTGAATGGTGTGGTCCTCTTATCCAGCTACCTGCTTGGACAGGAGCAGGGGAATGATCTGGGCACATTGGAAGTCCATGCCACAAGTCAGTGAGAGTAGACTGTAAGTCAAGCAAGATGTAACCTATATACCTTTCACTGGAGAGGTGCAAGCTGGAAGTCTTGAATGGTCTGTCAGGGCAGCAAAAGTTTTGGTCCCACTATCTTGATGATGGCTGGAGAGCTCATGTTTTTGATGGTAGTCTTTGAGAAGAGAGTGGGAAAAGGAATCAATACATGGTGAAGTTTGAAGTGACATTGACCAGGATGTAAATGCCAGTGTTATGGCAGAAACTGTATGCAAGTGAACCTTTTCCACAAAGCTTTTTGAGATTGGAATACAGTCTGATGACAGAAGGGAACTCTGCCCTACCTCCAGGTGTATGCAGGCATGTATTTAAAACTCTTGTTAAAAGGGTATAAAGTATCTGTTTTCAGGGTGTAATATGCTGTTGTTTCTGAAACGGTCAGCTCCAAACTTTGTGTCACTATGACTTAAAACATCAACTGCTTGCTTCTCTTCTCCTTTAAAGAGTGAATTCCTTTAGTGTTCAGCTCTTTTGGCACTAGATTTAGATTAACAAATCTGCACCTTCATGTTGGTCTTCCTATCCCCCTCCTCCCTCCTATTGTAGTCTTCCCAACTTTGTGTTTGTAAGACAGCTATTCATCAAATCAATATTAGTGAGTTGCTGAGCTAATAAGCCTACTGTAGTAGAGAAGAGGTGGGCTGAGATAAAAACCCAGATGGTTCATTGTGAGTTGACGCTAACAAGCCTTTGATGTAGCTAAACTGATGCTCTGCATTTGTTTTGGGTGTCTTTGCACTGAGCTTCCTAGTGTGTCTGTAATACTTATCTGGTCTTTTCTCTGTTATCTGTAGCACCCTGTTAGCTAGGATGATAGGAAGTTGTCTACGCAGAGCTTAGAGCTTCTGCTATTACACTCCTCCTGCTAGGAAGCTGCTGACAGTGAAAACAGGGTCTCCCAAGCATGCTGGGAGCTCTTGGCTCGACGATTGTGAATAGGAAGACGTTGTTCCCCAACTTAAAAAACATTTTTCCTATGTCTGTTCTGTGGTCATGTACTACCATCACATAAATACACAAAGCTTGATCAAATTAGTTTTTATTGTTAGTGACTATAACTATCTGGCAACCCAAACATATGCAGCACAAGTGTATGTCAGAAAGACACAAAACATTAAGACACAAATTCTGATACAAGAAATTGAATGTTTAATACTATGTTAGTGTTGGTATTAACCAAACTACCCATCGACTGGAAACAAGTTGTTTTTAAGCATTTTACAGGTGTCTTAGAATTGGACAAAAAAAAAAATCAATGAAAACAGTTGGAAAAAAATTGTGCAAGGCTAGTATGCTTACTCTTTTGATGTTGTTTTCCAATGGTACAAAAGATGTTAAGTTACCTGAAACGTGCATGTACTCACTGATACATCAGTAACTCTAAGTGAAACAGTTCTGGTAGAATTGCCTTCAGCTCTGTATTGTCCTGACCCTGCCGAGGTTTGAAAAAAATGTCTGTGTACTTGATCACTGAAGGTCTATTGCTGGCATAGAGAAATACGGGGGGGGCGAAATGCAGTTCAGTGTTCTACCTACATATTAAAGTTGAAGTATTAAAGTATTTTATGTTAACCTATTTCCACTTCAGTATTGGAAAAGAAAATTGCCTGAAAGAATTGGGCAAACATTATTTCACCTATTACCTTATTTTCAAGATCTCTAAATACATTGAGTAAGAGACTGCACTTTGATTTTGATGTTTTTTCAAGGTTTGGTTTTAGGAATGCATGATGGAATTTTCAACTGCGTTACAGTTTAGCAAGCATATCTTTGTAAATCACTTGTGGCTATTTCCATGGTGAGTTAACTAGCCTCTGTTTTCTCAAGGGATATGTCTAACTTTCAAGCTGGAGTACTTCCACTTTCAGCTATTTTTCTTTGGCCTGGCTTTGATTTATACAAATGCTAATTATAGGGGCTTTGAATCTGTGTGTATAATAGTTTCAGAAGGTCATACACATTTTTAATGAACTAGCTGAAATGCTGCTTATACATTGCTAGGTTCTTACATAAACAGATCACTGTCTTTTAAGTGTTGTTTCATTGATCAGTCCAAAAAGAGAAAAAAAAATTAATAGCAATACCTGTGTAAAGCTGCTTTTTAGTTTCATCTCCAAAAGTTATATCTTCATTGTCTTTGCAGGCATCAGAAGGTGTCACCTTCATTGGACCTGACACACATGCTATTCAAGCTATGGGAGACAAGATTGAAAGCAAATTGTTAGCCAAAAATGCGAAAGTCAACACGATCCCTGGCTTTGATGGAGTAGTCAAGGTGAGAAATCATTTAATTACTGTTTGCCCACTGTAGGAACACTTGCTGAAGGTCTGATGCAGAATGTAATTATAATTGTAACCTCTTTTTCAATAAGATGTAACTAAAAGTGGGATACAGATTTTTATTAGCAAGAGAGTTTTGGAGAAGAAAGTCCTTCGTAATAAATGATGTATTAAGGACTGCTTCTATGGAGTCTTTAAAAATATTTTGCTTCAAACTTACATGAAGGCAGGTAAATGTGTTAAATATCAGATGTGGATTCAACTATCTGCACGTCTTTACATTTCTCAGGTCTTTACTTCTTGTTGGCCAAGATCTTGACAGCCCTAAGTTAACAATGAAGTTTGTTACGCTGTATGAAGCTGGCATTTTATGGTCTGATGCTGATGGTAGATTTCCATGTGTTGCAAAACTTAGGGTGAGGGGAACTTGGTGGGTCTCTGTCTGAATCTACAGCTGGTGTTCCTCCTGGGGTTTTAGAAGGAGCGATTTCCAACATTTTTTCTAAAAATATTTTGTTTCTTTCTTTATATTTTATAAGGTGAAAAAAAGTATGTCTTGGTTTTGGTTTATTTGCTGTGATTATATAGTGATATATCACTGTTATAGTGATATGTAGTGATTATATAGTGATATATCGTGATTAATTATACGGCTCTTATAAGCTTTCCTGTGTGTCTTTATTCTTGGTGTTAATGTACGTAAATAAGCTTTTTTTCCTTTAAAACCTTCATTGTATATGCCTAAAACTTTGGTGTATTATAAAATATATACCTTTTGGGTTTAAATTTCTTATGCTTGACATGTCAAGCTTAAACTTTTCTCAAAAAAAATTTGAGTAAAACTTTGAGCTGCAGGAAAAAGTGAAAAGTTTTGTTTCAGTGACACTTTAATATAGTTGACAGGAAAGCTTTTCAGGTTTTATTTATGACAGTTGATATTGACATCTGATAATCATAAATCTTATTTACGCGATGAAGTAGGAAATGTCCAGACAATTGGGAACAACTGAATATATTGATGGAATGCAGACTGTATTTTAAGGAGCAACATATATCAGGGTAATTGTGTTCAACATCATGTCAGCTAAGTTGGGTTTTAAACTCTGTTAGGAGGGGAAAAAACAAATGCAACTAAATGAGAGAGGTCAATAGAGTGCAAAGGGGCTAAGCCTCAACAAAGTTACTGTTCTGATGAGCATACCTGGAGAACTTAGCTGATGAGAACAATAAAATCATGACATATCTAAGGACAAAATGCACAAGAGAGAATTCTTCAGAACTCATGATGGAAGTGCCTGGTGCGTGTAACGCCTGGCAGTGGGATACGCTGCAACAGGTAAAAGTGCAAAAACTTTTTCTCTTCTGGAGGGCTCCATATGTGTGTTAGGCTGACATTTGTGGCAATCTCAAGTCTGGTAGTGGCAAGCTGAACACAGCATTCCGTCAGGTTTTTGTTGTGTGTACATACTCCTTGTGTATGTGGTCCTTTAGCACTTGTAAGATTTAACAGCAGCCAAGCTATTGTGCATAAGATCCTCTGTTCTGTCTGCTATCCTGTATATTCTTCCAGAAATCCTGAAAGCAACTTCTAGAAAAACATCTAATTAGGAGTTAACTTTGAATTAATCATCTAAACCCCACTGTCATAGTTTGGGCCAGGTTGACCAATGACAAGATGACAGATGACAGATGCTCTCCCCCACCTCTTACTCCAAGGAAAGAAAGAAGAGAGATATATTTATGAGTTTAGAAGAAACTAAACTACTTTAATGAAATACTACTAATAAAATAAAAATGAAATAATGAAATAAAAATATACACAAAACTGTATCAAGCTTCCAGGGAGGTGTCACTGGCAGTCACTGGGAAAGTTCCAGACTGGACTCAGTGACAAAGGGGAACTGGAACACACTGACTGGGATCAAAAGGCGGATGAGCTGATGGGGTCCTCCTGTTGGCGACTGGCTATATGCAATGGTAGTCTTTAACACCAAATGAACTGCAATGTAGGATTGAGTTGAAAACTCCAGTCTTCAGGTATTGAAAGGAACTATGCAGTAGTTGCTTAATCCTGAAGTGTCCATATCATATCAATTTCACATACCTCAGCCTTGCACTAGTTCTGATTATTTGTTGATGGAAGAAGAACATGTGACTTAAAAAAAAAAAAAACCCAAAACCAAAAAAACCCAAAAAAAACCCCAAACCAAACACAACAAAACCCACCAAACTAGAAAAAGGAGAGTCCGCAGTGTTATAGTTTCCATCAGAAAGAGGAGATGAACATTTTGGGTTAACCAGTTCTTTGGTTACCAGTTCTAGGAAGGAAGCGGTAGGAAATAAACTTCTGATAATTGAAATTCTCATCCTTGCTATGGATCTAAATATGTGCCTGTGTTTGTTCTCTGATCTCTTCCTTGTGATAATGTGTCTTTTGCTCAGATGAATACCCGAGTAATTAGGTCATACAGGATGCTGATCTTTGGTTAGGGCTTGATGTGCTATTTTACCGCTTTAGACTAAGATAGGAAGGGCGAAGCTGTGTGATACCAGAAGAGCAACACACAAAGAATTGGAGACTGTATAGGATTTCTGCCATTCTGTGAGAGATCTGTTTTGGTCACAGAGTTGTGAAACTTTCAAAAATCTGGGAAGGCTCTTTGTCTTGAGAAATATAAATTTTAAAGGTCCTAGGAAGGAGTTAAGTGCCTGCTTGATACTTGAGTTGATTAGAGATGGTTTCATCTTTATAGTGGAGTCTAATAGCTGGAAGAAAACTGCATTCATGCTTCTGACAATGTCAGAAGGTAAGAAAGATAAGTCACACATTCTTTGTGGATGTTAAAGCAAATGTGGAGTAACAACTTCTAGTGCTTTGTTATTCAACTCAGGTCTGCACTGAAAATCTTCTCACTTGAAGAGTTATCTTTATCTGACACTTGTATTTGCAGCGCTATTTAACATAGGCCCTTCATGAATAAAGGGTGTTTTCCCCCTCTTAGGCTGCTTAGCACTTACACATAGTATACACTGGAGTTGCTAAGCTTTTGTAATAAAATCTTAGAGAAACTGCAAGCAGAAAAACTCCTAGTGAGTTGCAACTAGAAATTTAAGAGAAAGAAGCCCTTCAAACAGTATACCTAAGGACCGAGGAGGATGCTTGGTATAACAGACACAGCTAACTATTCTCATATAGGCAAATGCTGTAGCATATATGAAACTGAGAATGGGAAAGAGATGGAGTGAAAGCGGAGAGGGTAGTTTGACAAAGAGCAGTTTTCTTCTCATCCCTGGTTCAGTTTCCCAGTTGGCTGGGGCAAGCGTTACCCAGCCTACACATGTAAGGAACCCGAGTCCGGTGCTGTCAGCTAGAAAGCCAACAAAAGCATTCAAAGGTAGTTAACTTCAAAATCTGTAAGTACAAATAGTTTCCTAAAAACCTGATTGGGAGAGAGTGAGTGGTAAATAGTCTTAATCCAAAGAATTAGTGTTAACCCACATGAGCAATGACTATGCTAAAGTTAGAGCTGAGAAGATGTATTGTCTGTAAATAAGTAAAGAGGAATATGTGACAAGAAGAAAGTGGTGGCTGAGTAATGAGTATGAGGAGATGTCACGGTGAAAAACTGGCAAAAGAATGGCAAGGGAAGAAAGACTTTTATATTGTTTCGCCATGTACAGTCAGTTTGTTTTTTATGGCTGGTGGAACTCAGCAGGATATAGACCCAGAAGTTTAATGTCTCTTGGTGTCTAGTTAGTTTCACTGATGTCCGTAGTCACACTGAAGGTTTTCAGCAAGGCTATGAATTTACCGTATTTAAGTTTCAGGTATCTGTATGGGATATTGCATTGGGATATTGACATTGGTATTAAACAATCACTGTATTGCTGGAGGGGTTGTTGGAGACCAGACATAAACCGGGGGTTTTCTAAGCCCAACACCCTCAGCCGTGAAAACTATAATGTAGTTCTTCATAATTAATACAATGTTTTACAGCTCTAGGAGTCTCTTGAACAGCTTTATCCTGGCATTCCTCTACATCAGGATAGTAGTTTTGCTTTTTTGTCTCCACCTGCTGGTACCCGTCTGAGAGGCACGTACATGAAACTAGGAGGTTGGAACTTCTTATGCTAAATGAGTATTTTATGTCTTTTTAACTTAATGAAATCAGCCATTTGTAAAAACACTATGACATCGTTTTATAACTCTTATGATTTTTATAAACTTGTACAGTTACTTGAACGTTTTTATTTGTACAATAAAAGGTGGTGCTAAAATTATATATTTCTTTACAATCTCCAGTTCATTTTGGGAAAATGGTAGTGTAGCTAATGTGTTTTTGGAGGAAACAGCAGTAAACCATTGAGGACTTTTGCTTTTAAAAAATAATTCAAAATGCCATTAGTACCACTGTGATGGTGTGTATTTTGTACATTTGGACTTGTGTGTTATGCAGTGTCATAGGATTCAGATTTTTTGCGCCCCACCACCCCCCACCCCCTGGCAAATGTTGTCTACCTATAAGTTCTTTTCACTAAAAATCCAAAATAACTGCACTAACTTTTTATGACTACTCAAACCGCTGCTTTATTTGTAATCTGCAAGTGAAATGCATGATACTAAAACATACTTTCTCAGGGAAAAAGATCAAAAGACTTACCAGATATTGAAATATGTCAGTTGTTTATTGATTTCTTTTGTTTATTAGTTTTCATCTTTAAAGCACAGCCTATTTTTGTTTTCTATTTCAGAAATGCTCTTTGAAGGCTAAAGAATTTGAATATGCATTGACTCTTTTTGTATCTTAGCTTGCGTTCTAATATTAGAACTGTAAAAGAAACAGATGTTGAAATATAGTGTGAATTAATAACTGGGCTGGGCAGATGACTTCAGTTTATTCAAGCCAGAACTGAGACAATTAGTGCTGTTGATACGATGCCGCTTATTACTCAGAGTTGTTGTATGCATGTATAAAAACACAGTGGCAGTGAAAAGTTCCCCAATAATGATTTGCAGCTTGCCTTCCTGGGGGCTGCAGTGTCTCAGTTAGCCACTTGTTTGCAGGTAACTAAGTGAAAAAAAATTACCCTGTTTGCTCCCCCCCCCCGCCCCCCCGCCCTTAATTCTATTTTGCAAATATATGAGGGAATTTGCAAGAGAAAAGAAATGTAAAAGTTTCCTTCTCGACTATAATCGTGGCTCTTCATCAGTCATCACTCTTCCTGCATTTTGTTCAAGAGGCTCTAATTGTCTGCATTTGGCAGGTTTAACACTTCCTGACAGAGAGGCTATTAAGGGGAAGTATTCTCGCATAACTGTCACAGGCAGGAACAAAGAACCTTCAAACTCAATGTGTGGAAACCACTAACATTCTTAAATGACCCTTTTCATGCATTTTATCCCTTTAAGCTAAAATTTGGAGGGTGCAGGGTCATGGAAAGCAGCAAGGTGTAATAAAACAGTAAACTGACTTTTTTTTTTCGGGCGGGGGGGGCGAAGGTTTTTTTTTTGCTAGATTTATCTCTTGACTTAAAAACAATTGTTATTTGGAAAAATCTCATTAACAGATGTGACTGGAGTAAAAAGACTTAAAACTGATGTTGCTTTCAGGACTGCTTTGAACTTAACAAGCACCGATTTGTGGAGCAGACTAGCTAATGAAAGGAAATTAAATTTTCTGACAACTTCCCCTGCCAGCCCCCTTATTCTTCATGGGGCTGTTACTAGGTACTGAAGACTTTTAAAGAGGATTTTGTTTTATTATCGGACATAAATGAACCAGGTATGAACATTTCTTATGTATTTTTTTTAAGTTCTGACCTGGGTGCTTTTAAAACGGATTGCCTTGAAAGCTTTAAAAATATCAGGTTTCATTTTAATGTTCATAAGTCAGCCCCCATAGTTTCAGACACACTTAGCAGCTGGTGGTTTCCAGACATTACTGCCTTCCATACAAATGTTTTAATGCATGTCATGGAATAGTATAAATATTAGCAAATTTGGATGGAATTTTCAAACTTAACCTGTGCCACTGTAATTTAACCCTTTTTCTTTCAAGTATTGTATAATGGAAATATATTATTATCAGCAGAAGAAACCAGAATTAACTACTGCATGAGTAGAGGTTTGGTTATTAAAAAATAATTCAAATATTTTGTTTTTTGTTCGCTGGGTTTCCTAGTATTTTTTTTCCTGTACTGGGCCATAGTAGTATGAGCCAGCTGAAGCAATAGGTGGCATCAACAAAAGAATTTTGCTAATTTGTAATGTGTGGACTCTTAAATGGAAACAATTATGTGAATCTTCTTATATCAGATACAGTTTAAAATGATGCACTTAACGTTTATTCTGTCTTAAGAATGAAAAGCTTACCAAAGTGAAATGCTTGTGTTCTTTCTTCAGTAGACAAAAAATAAAATCGTCTTTAAAGAAGTTCTGCAAGCTTTCTGGACCTGAATCACTCCCAAACAATAGAGAATCAACTCCCCCTACTGACAGCAACCAGGAAAATACAAGAAAAAGCTGTGAGGACAGAAACAAGCTGGCAGGGGACAAACTTTAACGATCTGATTTACGGTCCATTATTGATTGTAAACTTCTAAATTCTAGCATTAAATTCCTACAACTGCAGAAAATCATTTTGTGATCCTGGTTGTGTTTCCTGTCAGCTGATTCCTCGTTGCTTTGAGTTTCTCAGCGTACTAATGATGAGGTAGAATTTACATTCCACTTATGGTATTAATTTTACATTCCTCTGGCTGAAAAGGGTCAGAAGGTTGTAAAATCAAACATTAAATGAATCAGAGGAGACAGTAGTGCAATATATGACTGCCCTCAGGACATAGTGCAATGGCTGATGGGATTAACGTTGGGTCTCATTTCCTGCTTTTACAGGATGCAGATGAAGCTGTCAGAATTGCAAGGGAAATTGGTAAGTTCTTAAATTAGCTATGGTGGGATTTGTGTGCCTCTCAGCAGACATGGTTGACTAAATTGAATGTGTAATAAGTAATCCCTATAGAACAAATAATGTTTTAATAGTTTTTAAGTTCCCTGTTGCCTATAGGGCTGGAAGAATCTAGGCATTAATTCCCTGTCTCTTAAATCATCACACTTTAACTTTACAAACTGGACTTTACAGAACAAGTGCAGCTATGATTTGTGGAATGCATGTAACATGCAGTAATGAGTAGGTCACTAAAGGAGTTATTTCAAAGTATATCTGCAATAGCATGTCATAGTCAGAAATTATGTGCGGCACACTTCTCTTTATATGGAGGCTGACACCAGTGATGTTATAATCTTCATTCTTCATCACTGTGTGGACTGCAATTAGCTTGAATATCATCCAGACCACCAGCCTTTCTTCTGTGCTTTCTGGAATAAAGTCACTATTCAGCTTCTGAATATCTTACAAAATGGTGAAAAGAGCAACCAGCAAACTGTCTGGGACTCATTTTGATGAAGGTTAAGTGTAATATGTGTTTAATGAGTTTTGGCTTTTATTTACTAAAGCTTAATATTAGGGAAAATATTTAACCATATGCTTGAAATTACACATGTTCTTAAATGCTTTCTAGAAGAAGAATCTAACGCAATAAGAGATTTTTTTCTTGTTTTTTTCTGCCTTTTCATTTTGAGACAGTAGCCATGAGAAGCTATTTAGGTTAATCACAGGTACATGATTCAAAGGATTTATCTACATTTGAAGCTTCTCTTACTGATTTAGCTACAAATACATCTCATCTGTGTCAGGAGCTATGGTTGTGCCTTACGTGCCAAACAGAAATTGGGACTTGCACTGCTACAGGTGACTTTTCATCAGTGTAACCCCTTTCCACTTTGAGTTTAAGTTGGAGTTGTTACCGTGCACTGGTTAACTGCCCTGACACCCCTCAGTGTAGGCTTGGCTGGCTTTGAGGTGCACGCAATTGAAGTCAGCCTTTATGTCCCTGTTGGGAAATCAAGTGATTACTGATCACTGTCATGGGAGCAGAAACAAAAGGAAGAGGTTATCAACCAAATTGGAACATTCAGAACTGTAAATAAAATTGGTTTTAGTCCTTAAAGGCATACATAGTATCATGGCTTTACTTTAGTTCAGTTTCATATCAGTAGTCTTTCTTACTCTTGTTTTTAAAATATTTTCTGCAAGTATTTTTAAAGCAGTTTTGATTAATGTAAGCTGGAAGGCGTTCAGTGGCTTCCTAAATACCCTTTAAAATGTATTTGTGCTCAATTTTCTTCTCGGTTCTTCTGGTGTTCTGTTGACTGGTTCCCATCTTTGATATCAGTAGTGCTTTGGAGGTCATTATATTAAAGCAATCTTAAATCTGTAGATATTAAAGTCAATTAGAGACAGCTGGGTGGTGCTTTATCTAGATGGCAAATTCTTAAACCATTGTGATACAAAAAAGGTTTGTACTATGATGCCATGTATTGAAAGCAAAATGCCCTTTCTAGCATTTTCCCCACCCATGTTTCAACCAGTTGGTCAGTTTGGTTAAGCTTCTTTCTAATCATGACCACTGATTAGAATAAACCCCAATGATTTGTAATTTCAAATTATTTTAAATAGGATGAAATTAAAGTCTCTTATGTATATAATGCATTTGTCCTTTTATGTAAGGCACTTGATACGCAATGGAATACTTTCAGATTATTTTCAATTTCACTTATCCAGAGCCTCAGTCTTCCAAGAATGCTTAAGTAATTATATGAAAAAAAAAAAATCATCGTGTGTAGGCATTTAAAACTCTAAAACATTGTGTAATGTTCTCTTGCTGCCTGCGTTTTTTTTTTCTGCTTTTCCCTGCTATGCTCTGGCCAAAGATCCAGTAGTAGCAGAGCATGGCACTTGAGGGTTGGGACGCTGCCTTTACCTGTTTCAGTGACTATTATGGATACAAATTTTGTAAGTATGGGAGTAAAACCTGCCTTTTGCCCCTCATGTGAGTTGTGCTCTCCCAAGCTGTCAAGAGAGAATGTGACAGAGATATTAGGCTACATCAGGAACTGGAAGAAGTTCAGGCACAAATTGCTGTATGGGCTCCTTTCTATAGTCCATCTTCTCTATTTGTCTCTGTGGGCTGTTCTTCTCTTGGGATCGTTTCTGTAGTGCTTAATCGCATTGTCTCTCTTCCCATGCTACTTTTAAGGCTGTTTGTAAGCTGTACGTTAAGAACTGCTGGCTTTTTGACTTCCGAAGCATCAGTAAAACTCCAGAAAGTTTCTCTTTTCAGTTTGTTTGAAAGAACTAAACAACTATGAAGTGCAGGCAGTTAAACTAAATGAAAGACTATGCGAAACTGAAGAGGTGAAAACCATGTTTTTGTCATGTTTCATTTGACATGGTTTTCATTAGTACTAGCTTTTCAATAATGGATATTGAAAACAATCTGGTATTACCACATGCAATATTGCGTAAACTGGTTTTGCACAATGCATTCTGTAGTCTACTGCCTGCAACTTCATAAAAATGGTCAAATGCTGTCTAAAACCGTGCTGGCAAAAGGTGGGAATTAACAACTGTGGGACACCAGAAGTTTGTTTACTCCTTTTACCATTTGGATTCTCAGAATAGTAATCACCCTGGAAACAAAGCAGTCCTAACTTAATAGTACCTATTTAACAGCAAAAGTTTACCTGATGATTACCTGAAATTTGACAGCTTTTTACCTTCCTGCCTTTTAAGATCTTTTTAGACCCAACCTTCAGATGTGTTCAGAGACTCTAAAACTATGGAACAAGAGTAGTCTTTATTCTTACATGCAGTTTTAATTTCATGTAAATTGGTGTCTAATTTGAGGAAAGGGTTGAAAACCTAACACCTACTGAAAATATGCCTGCTTTGTGAGACTCTTTGCTGTTGTCGTGAGTCCCTGTAAACGCTATTAGAAATTGTTTGCGTGCCTCTTTTGATTGCCGCTGAATAGTGCAAAAGTGGTTAGGAGGATGGCGAGTAACGCATCCTGTACTCAGTATGTATGCAAAACCTAGATTCTACAAAGCCTTCCTTGTCTGAGCGTGCATCAGTCTTTGGTATTGGCCAAAGAACTGCTCTTTAGCTTAGTTCAGTGCCCCAGAGAGCAAGTAGCATGAAAAGGCATATTTGAGCAAAAGTTCAACTCCCCTTATTTTCAGAGACGCCATCCTAACTTGTAGAGGTCTGTTGCGAAGACTTTTTCCTTCCCAACCTAAAAAGCTGTATGTATCCTCTCAAAACAGGCCTTACTTTGATTTATTTTTTTTTAAATTACATTGTGGCTCTCTGGAATCTTTAACTGCTTTGCATACAAGTGTGGTCAACATGTAATCAGTATACTTGAAAGGGGGAGGGGGGGGAAGCAAAGTTTTGTATGCTTGGTGAGTGATACCAGTAATCCATGTATCCTGTCTGATAGTTTAACCATGTAAGTTGTAATATATGAACTTTTATTTCCGTAGCATATAAAGACTCGCCAAGGCTCACTGCCAGCATGCCCATTTTGCTGTTGAAACGAAAGAACAGTGAATTAGGACTAGAGTCTGCTTACAGAATTAAAATCAGCAAGCCATTCAAGAGACTCAGATTGTTGGACTGAGATTGTTAGCATAATTGATGATGATTTTTTTGAGTATGTATAACACTGAATAAAATAGATTAGGTGCTGGGAACTGCCATAGTGAGTTTGCCATAATAAGGCTTAAAACAATGCTTATTTTGGAATTTCAGACTTGCAGCCTCTTGAGTTGGAGAGAGTCTCCAGCTGGTGATAGTGTTGCCAGAGGTGTAAGTTCACTAGTCTTACCCGGTTAGATCTCATTTCTTGTGTGAAAATCATACAGGATGTGGGTTTTGCTTTATTTCAGGATAGCCAGTGACTCGTCTGGGAGCCTGGCAGTTGCCAAGGATCTGGAAAAGCAGCTACAGCATAGATAAACTGCACTTGTGTAGATATTGCATAGACTGCATTTCGTGAAAATGAGTTGAACTTCACTGTTTGCTATGTGCAATCTAGAGTCTTGTGCATGCCCTTTTACCTCTGGGACTGTAGAGGCCTTGAAAATACTTAGTATAGTTCTGGATCAAACCCATTGTTACTCTGTGACTTATCCCATATCCCTCTGCGGGCAGCATCCGATATTTCATAGGAAAATGTAAGAGACACTCTAGCAAGCTTATTTGCATGGCTCTGTTTCGTCTTGCCCTTATACCTGGTAACTAGAGATTACTTCAGACTCTAAAGCATGAAGATTTATAGCCTTTTGGTCATCCCTGCCTAGAGGAACTTGATTTGTGCTCTACATATGCTTACCTACTACCTTTCTGCAGCTTTCAGCCACATGCATGCCCCATAGCATGGGCTTCCACAGTCTAATAACATGTTATGTTGGAAACTATTCTATTGTTTTTTACTGATTCTTTGTTAATTTAATGTTCTCTTGTACTGTTGCTGCTTTCTTGCCTTCCAAAAAATGCTGCTCTGTTTCTTATGCTTGTATCATGCCTTTTTTTGTGTGTCCACTTTAGTCTTTTTAAGCAAAAGGTTTTCCAGATCTTGCTGGTTTTAATTATCTTCTCCTGAACCTCCTTTCAGTCAAATTACTTTGGGAAGGAGGTGGGTGTACTGTATCACTGTCACTTGGCAGAGCAAGAGTTAGATTTACATTCCAGAAAGAAACTGTAAACATTAGTTACACATATGATAGCAGACTTGACCATTTCTATTGGGGACCATATTCAAATGTCCTTTTCTGTCCCTGGATCAAAGCCTTTTACAGAATGTATCTTCAATTTGTAAGGGCTGATGGACTTGTCTTGCTAGAAAACAGCAGCTGATCTGATATTTGGCTTAATGTTATGATTGTCATTAAACATACTGGAGACCAAAGGCTTGAAGAATTTTCTGCTATACTAGAAATGTCAAAAACTTCCTGATCGGATCCTTAATTTTCAAATTTCTGTACATTCATGTAGGAGAAAGGTGAAGTTTACTGATATGAATATGAAATTGTTTTAAGAAGTTGCTTTGAATTAAAATGTTGTGCTACAAAATAAACAATCATTACTAAATCTGCTTGTAAGCCACATACTTTGTTACTGTACTTCTCTAGTTTCTGAAAACTAAGGTCCTGACTCATACCCATATTAAGGTATCTTGGTCTGAGAGTCAAAATTATTACCTATGCAAAATGGTGTCAGAGTTGTGCTGCTCATTTTTTTTTTCTTATTATATAATTTGGGGAAAATCCTTTTTTATCGTAAAATAAAAGTATAATACTCTGTTTTCTCTGATACTTATTATTACATAATATCTGAGCAGCCAAGCTCTTTTGAGGTGCTCTGTTATTTAAAATGTACTGCGCCAGAAGTGTTGGTAAGATACAGGTTGGCTTACTGAATGTCTTGACTAATACTTTATGAAGATCTCATGCTTATTTTGCCAGTAATCTCTTTAACAAATTTATCACAGCTATAGCTTATTTCAGCAGTAACAAAGGAACAAAATTCAGTTCCTAAAGAAACGTGAGCTTAAAAAGGTCAAATGCCTTTATTCATAAATCACTTTGTTACTTGGGATTAATTCATTCAGTGCTTTTTTTGGTACAAATGAAATGAAGAAGACAACCTTTCTTGGCTTCAGAAATCACTGCACTGACAGCTAAGTCTTGAAAAGAAAAATTTCTCCTCTCCTCTCCTTCCAAACAAAGTGTTTTAATAAACGAAGTTATTGTCTACTCGCATTATTGGACATGTGGTCAGTTGTCATGTTCCTCTGACCAACTGAACAAAGTTTGAACTTCTGTCTAATTGTTCCCCGCTGTTAGGCTACCCTGTCATGATCAAGGCCTCAGCAGGTGGTGGTGGGAAAGGCATGAGAATCGCTTGGGATGATGAAGAGACCAGGTGAGATGCTGTCCAAAAGCTTGCCTTGATGAATGCTGCAGTTACTAAAGTCCCATTAAGCCACTGAGAGCTGACAGTTGAGCAGATATGAAATGTTAAACGGAGAAATTGGATAGTATTTGGCTTTCTCCCTTTCGTATAGTGAGTGGTATACTTTGGGAGTTTGCATGTGCCTATTTAAAATTGTTTTTTGTATAAACCTTACAAAACATAGTCCATTAATTTGAGGAAAAAAAAACAAAACACAACTGCCTTTAGTCCAATGATAGACTGTAAATAACATTTTGCTGTATGCCTTTCAGAATGCTGATGTATTAATTGTCTGTGTGTTAGGTAGAATACTTATTGGCCCTGATTCTCAAACATTAATGTGTGACATTAGTTCTGTTAAAGTTGATGAGACTGAATATTTATGTGTGGAAACACATACGGTGTTTCCAGAATGTGCTCTAATAAATTGCATACTTCTGTGTTTAAAATATTTCTGAGCAAACTATTGTGCTTTTGCCTGTTTGAAACAATGTTTACACACAGACATTTTCATGTCTCTTAATGATTGCCTGAATCCCGAACACTTCAAGATGCTTTGTTATTGTTTTGATAAGTTTTACAATCCATTCTCTATGGGTATTCTGGTGGTGAGGAGCCTGGTTCCAACCCCATGTGCCATGGATATTACAGAAAAATGTGCTTTGTGATTTTTTTCAGACTTGTAACAAAAAGCCTATTTGATCCAAAATTAGACGGCCTTTTAAATGTTTTCCTTTCCACATGGAGAGAGCAGCACATGCTGGAATCAACTCAAAATACAACTCAAATTTTTATTAGTCTGATTTAGTGACTTGCAAGGTTTCCCTTTCATATTTTTGTGTTCTCCATTACATTTCTTGTTTGTCAAAACCTAAAAACTGAAAAAAAGAACAATGAATGGCTAGCAGTTATATTTTAGATTTCAAGAAAACATGAGGTGATGTTTTTTGTACCGTGCTACCTCTGGCCCATTTATATTTAAATCTAAATGGGAAAATAAGGTTTTGTGCATTAGAACGAAGATCTAGAATAACCTTCTTTCTTACAAGGATGCTTTGTTCCCACTGCTTTAGAATCCAGAATTAGTGCCTTGATCTCGTTCAGGCAGAAATTGCATTTGTTGGACTTGAAAGGAATGCATTAATTTCTTGTTTTGCTCAGAAAGGAGCAAAGGAGCTTGATTAAAGTAACTGTTTAAAAATAGAAAACTGGATCTAAAACAATGATTGCTAATTTGTTTTGGAGAAAAGTTGTGGTTATTGTTTAGGAAGTCATCTGATAGAGCTGATTGGTATCAACAGAAGCCAGTGAGAGATGTTCTTTTTTGTACATTTGCATTCAAAATTTAGTGATATTACTTTGACCCAGTGATATTTGTTTGAGATGCTTGCCTTGTTTGTGGAAAGCCTTTGAAATACCATTCGGCTCCTCTTTTGCCAGTGGTGCTCTTATCCTTTTGGTTAGTTATGCAAGCCCTGTCTTTACCATGTAATTTTATAGAGTAATATCTAAAAAGTGCTAAAAGAAAGAACACCTAGATTGAGTAACACTAGTTACTATTGAGGAGAAATGCTTATTGTAACGTTTACAAGTAAGCAGCAATGAAGGCAAAATTAAGTTGGCAGGAAGATAAAAGTGAGATTAAGAGAACTGAAGATAGAAACAGATTTACTTTGCATTTACATATGAAATAGAGCATTTGAGTTTCTCTTACAGTCTGTCTTGAAGAAATACCTGTGAGGTTGTAAAAGATTTGTTGTACTTGTCCATTAATTGCCTTATGGAACTAAGATTGTTCCTTTTTTTGTGTCTGAAGGACATCAGACTGAGTGTTTTGAAGGTGACTCGACTTGTTACTGACAAAACAATGTGTCTGATAGTCTTAATATCTCATGAAAAGTTGTTGACCTCATGTATTGTCTTGCTGCATCCAAATCCATGTAATCCTAAAAATAAACTAATTTTCATCTATTGGCAGGCTCTGAGAACCCAGTGTCTGAATGGCCCCTTGTATTTCAGGGTTCATAGATGCAAGATGAATGTGGAGAATTGTTGATACTATTTTGATTTGTAAACTTGCTTTGGCTTTGCCATGTGGGATGAATTCCAAATGCTATTTGGGTGGAAAAAAAAGTCTTATATAAACTAATTTTGTTTGAAACATATTTTTGGATTTTCAGGAGAGTTGAAAATTTTTCTTATCTCAGCTGGCTACACATAATATTGAAAGAAAGCTTAAATGTTCTGACAAGGAAATAGCCACTGGAAATGGAAAAGACCTATGTGAATCACTTAACTCCTACTGTTACAGAACTATTCACTGTGGTAACTCACTGGTTCGTCATGCTTCACATCTCTTAACTATCCCCGCTGATGAAAATTTTGTTAAATTCTTAAGTGTTATGATATTATTCCAGCTACAGCTAAGATTTCTATAACTTTCAGCTAGTATTTCTGAATAGAAATACTAGAATAGTTTTACTGCTGTTAGAATTAGATTTTTTTTTTCTTGAAATACCTCTTCATGGGACTGTGGATGGCAGTCATGTTGCCCCCTTCTCTTTATCTGAGTAGGGCTGCTGTTGTATTTCTTCGGATATGGAGCCCTCCTAACTCTCACTTCTATTATTCGTTTTTTTTTTTTTTTTTTTAATTTCGGTCAAGTTTCAGTGTGGAATTTTGTGTATAGTTAAACCACTAAACCCTCATCTGAAATTAAAATAACCCCATCTTCACTCTAATGTAATCCCTAGTCAGTTGTCTTGGTTTGGATAAGTTGAATTTAGGATGCCCTTTCTTCACATAATAGATACCCACTTGAAATTATATTGAAAATGACGTGCAGTTTTCTGAAGAGCAGTTTACGTTGAATTCAGGTTAGTAGTTTCTTCGCAGTCTGAGAAAGTTCTGCTGCTGTATGTATCTAAAAGTACTTCTGTTTTAGTGTAGATATCCCAGCTCTGGTCTGGTATGTGAAGAGCCTCTGCTTGCATCCTGGAGATCCTGATCTGAGAGTGCTTTCCAAATATAGGCAACGTGAAGTTCATTATGAAGTACAAAAAACATGACTAGGTCAGGCGTTTGAATATCTAGAAATTTTCTGTATCATTCCCTCTTTGTGGAGAAACAGAAGGTGCTCTTGCTTTCAGTATGCTTGTAACAACTGTACCTGTAACTAAGTCTTTAGGGTTCATGGCTTCAAATGATCTGCTGGCAGCTCTGAAAAGGAGTTCATTTGAGGACCCTATCCTCTCCAAAGAACAGATTTAAATTTTCTGCCAGAGATTGTGATGGATCTTTGCACACAAAGATGCTTACTAGCTTGTAGGTTCAGTATTGGAGGTTGTCATACAGAAGCTACTGGCCCTCGTTTTAAACTCCATGGATTTGCAGATAAAAATTAGTTTCTCTAGGTTGTAGTTTCGGATGCAAACATAACCTCTACGTTGGAAATTTGTACTGAATTATCATAGAATCATAGGGTTGGAAGGGACCTCTGAAGATCATCTAGTCCAATGCCCCTGCCAGAGCAGGGTCACCTAGAGCAGGTTGCACAGGAATGCGTCCAGGTGGGTTTTGAATGTCTCCAGAGATGGAGACTCCACCACCTCTCTGGGCAGCCTGTTCCAGTGCTCTGCCACCCTCAAAATAAAGAAGTTCCTCCTCATGTTTAGGTGGAACTTCCTGTGCTCAAGTTTGTGCCTGTTACCTCTTGTCCTGTCCCCGGGCACCACTGAGAAGAGTCTGGCCCCATCCTCCTGACACCCACCCTTTAAGTATTTATAAGTGTTGATAAGATCCCCCCTCAGCCGTCTTTTTTCCAGACTGGAGAGACCCAAATCCCTCAGCCTTTCCTCATGAGAGAGGTGTTCCAGTCCCCTAATCATCTTGGTAGCTCTCTGCTGCACCCTCTCCAGCAGTTCCCTGTCCTTTTTGAACCAGGGAGCCCAGAACTGGACACAGTACTCCAGGTGCGGCGTCACCAAGGCAGAGTAGAGGGGGAGGATGACCTCCCTCGACCTGCTGGCCACACTCTTCTTGATGCATCCCAGGATGCCATTGGCCTTCTTGGCCACAAGGGCACATTGCTGGCTCATGGCCATCCTGTTGTCCACCAGGACTCCCAGGTTTCTTTCAGCTGAGCTGCTCTCCAGCAGGTCAGCCCCCAACCTGTCCTGGTGCATGGGGTTATTCCTCCCCAGGTGCAGCACCCTACACTTGCCCTGGTTGAATTTCGTAAGGTTCCTCTCTGCCCAGATCTCCAGCCTGTCCAGGTCTCTCTGTATGGCAGCACAGCCTTCCGGTGCGTCAGCCGCCCCCCCCCCCCTGCTTTGTGTCATCAGCCAACTTGCTGAGGGTGCCCTCTATCCCCTCATCCAGGTCATTGATGAATATACTGAAGAGGACTGGACCCAGTACTGACCCCTGGGGAACACCACTCATCACTGGTCTCCAACTAGACTCTGTGCCCCTGATCACGACCCTCTGAGCTCTGTCTTTCAACCAGTTATCTATCCACCTTACTGTCCATTCATCTAACCCACTCTTCCTAAGCTTCCCTATGAGGATGCTGTGGGAGACAGTGTCAAACACCTTGCTGAAGTCGAGGTAGACCACATCTACTGCCCTCCCCTCATCTATCCATCCAGTCATGCCATCATAGAAGGCTATCAGATTAGTCAGACATGATTTCCCCTTGGTGAATCCATGTTGAGTACTTCTGATAGCTTTCTTTTCCTCCACATGCCTTGAGATGACACCCAGAACGAGCTGTTCCATCATCTTTCCAGGGATGGAGGTGAGGCTGACTGGCCTGTAGTTCCCCGGCTCCTCCTTCTTGCCTTTTTTGAAGACTGGAGTGATATTGGCTTTCCTCCAGTCCTCAGACACCTCACCTGTTCTCCAGGACGTTTCAAAGATGATGGAGAGTGGCCCAGCAATGACTTCCACCAGTTCCCTCAGCACTCTCGGGTGCATCCCATCGGGGCCCATGGACTTGTGAATATCTAATTGATCCCTCACTCGATCCTCCTCAACCCAAGGGAAGTCGTCTTCTTTCTCCATTACTTCCCTCAGTGCCTGGGACTCCTGAGGGCTGGGCTAAGCAGTAAAGACCGAAGCAAAGAAGGCATTCAGTAACTCCGCGCTCTCCGCATCCTCCGTCACCATGGCTCCTGTCTCATTCAACAGTGGGCCCACAACTTCTCTGGTCTTCCTTTTGTGTCCAATATATCTTCTAACAATTCCCTTTTGAGAAACTTGGAGGCTTTCTACTAATCCTCCCACCCCCAATATCTCAAATTCTGTAACTTTTCCTCAATACTGAAATCTTGCATGCTTGGTGAGTATCTGTTTTGAAAGTTCCAACAAGCCAGCTTCCAACAACAGATATTTAGAGAGAGGAAAGATTTTTGCCTTTTAGCTTATAATAACAGGAAAATAGAAATTGTTCTGCTACTGAAGTTTATAAAACTGGTATAAGCACCAAGAAAGAATTTAAGTCAAATATCTGCTCTCAAATTCCAAGAACCCTTATAACTTCTCTTCTGTGGTACATATGTGTGCTGTGGAAGTGTTCAGGTAAGGGGAAGGAGTCAAGTGGATGAGTGAAGAACAGTGTTTCCTACAAACTGTTTTTTTTAAACACAGATTTCCATGCCAGCTACATGTGTAAACATGTCAAATGCTGTGACTAGATCATTTTAGTTGTTTTGGTTTTTTTTAAATAGGAGTCAAGCTGAAGCAATGCGTATTGGCTTTGTGTGTAAAATCAAACAACATTTGAGTATTTATTGGTTATTTAACCTGCCAGTCATGGTTTTAGAGGGATTCTACTGTACTAATGGTTATCAAACATCTGTTTTTAGCTAGATGGCCTTTCTAATTCTGGCCATGACAAGAAAAGACTATTTTCTTTTACTGTTTCCTGATATTGGAAACTGAAATATTACATGACAACTGCAGTTTTTTATTAGTGTCTGGCTGCCTCCAAAGAAAGTAGTTGTCTTAATTAAAGCGGCAATGCTGATTTTAGAGCTGGAGGTAGAAAGTTGGCATTGGCTATCTTACTTCAGACAACCACAAGAAAGCTTGTGGCAAGATCAATAAATACTTTTGTACGACTTATACTTCAGTGTGAATAAAAGTAGGGAGCGAGGGGAACCTTTAAAGACATCCTGTTCTTCCTCTTATAGAATCCTTCATGTTTGAAGGGACCTAAGGGGCATCATCTCATCCAGCTTTGTCCTCGGAATAGTATCAGCACTGAGTTTGAAGCTGGTTGCTTAGAGCTCTTCCCAGTTGGGTCTTGCATTGATATTCCACAACGTCTCTAAACAGCCTGCCCCATTTCTCCGTTCTTTCTGGTCATTTTTTATTTTGCATCCAGTTGGAAACTCCCCACTGCATTTTGTGACTACTGTCTCATTTTTCTGCTGTATACTGCAATGAAGAACTTGGCTTCATTGTCTTGGGAAAATGGTCTTTAAGTACTGGAAGACTGCTATTAGATGTCCACTAAAACCTTGTCTTTCAGGTTCAACAAGCCTGGTTGACTGTGCCAGATCTGGTGAACCCTGACCATCTTGAGCGTATCAACAACTTTGAGTACTAGGAGTGTGTGAAACTGGAGAGCGTATTTCAAATGTGGTCTAACAGGTGCTGAGTAAAGTTTAAAAAAAAAAAAAAAAGGACTAATAGTTGGCACTGTTGGTCTACTAGTGGTGCTGCAGTTGATACAGCTCACTATCCAGTTAGCCTTTATTACTGACAGAGTGCACTGCTCACTTGCATCATAGCCTGTTACCCACCAGGACCTCCAGGGCATCTTAGGCAGCCAGTCAGTTCCACAGACTGTGTGTTGCAGTGGGGTTAGGCTGCTCTAGGTAGAGGACTCTGCATTTGTTCTTGTGGGAACTCATAAGATGCTTTTGAGCTCATTCCTTCAGACTGTCTAGATCTCTCTGAAATGCAGCCTTGCCCTTGAATATACTGATGACCCTGTTTTAGCATGGTCCACAGACTGGTGGTGGTGCATTCCAGGTCAATGATAAGGAGATTAAACTGGTTCCGGAATAATAGATTCATGAGGAAATTCCCTTCTATTGGATTCCAGGTAGAGGATGAACTACTGACTTTGAGCCCAATGATCCAGCCAGTTCTTTCACCCATCTAGTTGTGCACCTATGTAGACTGTAACGTTCTACCTTGGAAACAGTGATGCTGTGGGAGACAATCTTAAGGTCTTGCTAAAGCTGAGGGGAGATATTTGCTGTTCTCCTGTAATTCATAAGTATAGTCAGAAAACACAAGTAGATTGGTCAAGCATGATACTGTTGGTAAATTCAGTTTGTTCTCAGTCACTGTCTTATGTGTTTAGAAATAGCTTTCAGGCTATCTTGCTCCATGACCCTTTCCCAGAATTAAAGTGAGACCGACCAGCTTGTAGTTCTCCTGGTTCTTTCATGCTTTTCTCAAAGATGGGTGCAGTGTTTGTCTTCCTCCAGTCATCAGGAATCTCTTTTGACCTCCAAAGCCTTTCAGAGATGACAGAGCAGCCTCACGATGACATAAGCTACCTCTATTAGCATCCCACCTGGTCTTACTGATTTGTATGGATTGATTTCTCAAGAGATCCTTGATTCAATCATCTTCTGCTACTGACAATTCCTCTTCTTCAGCCCATCTAATGTCTGTGTTGAGAAATTGTCCCCAACATTCGTCAGAAACCTCCCAGCTTGCTTGTGGTCTTCTATGTTGCTTTTCCAACAGATGTCAGGGAGGTTAGTTTCCAGTTCAAAAAAACCCAAAACAACAGACCCTTGCCTCCCAAACAAACAACCAACCCCCCCCCCCCCAAACTCTCCAAATAACTGACAAACAAAAACTGCTGCTTCTCCCTCTCCCAAACAACCCACAGCCCAAAACACCCAAAACAAACCCACACAAATACTCAAGATCTTGGAGACTTTGAGTTGCTTAAAGAAGAATTGGTCTACTTTGTCAACTTGAGCAGGTGTGCACTGCAGTATTACCCTTACTGGCCTCTTCCTTGACCAGACCTTCCAGCACCTGCCCTTTCCCAAGAAGAGATCCACATATTTAACCTACCCTTTGATAAAAAGGGCAAGCGTATTCTGTTGCCTGTCTTAAAGACTGGGTAGTCCACTCATTGCAGCACTGCAGTTGTGTGACCTGTCCCACCCTGTCAGTTATTCTAAGGATGTTGCAGTTCTGTGTCTGCATGCAGGCTCCAGCTCCTGTTTGGCCTCGTACCTTTATGTACAGCTGCTTGAGGTGGACTTCTCTTGATTTTTTTTTCCTTTAATGACTCTAGGCTTTGACTAGTTTGCAGCTGCCACCAGTGTGACCCACCCTGTCCCTCAGGAGAGGCAGTAGTGTTCCCTGCCTGCCCTAGGCATGGGCTGTGGTGGCCTTTCAGCCACCCTGCTCCAAGCCCAACTTGGGTCAAGGCATCTGAGGTATGATGGGTACTCCTGCAGCTGAGGCTGTGGAGTCACCATGTGTACTGCATGGGGCCATACTGTTGGTGTGAATCATCTTTGGGGTGGGCAGCTATGGGCTGCTTTTCATCATAGAATCACAGAATGGTTTGGGTTGGAAGAGGCCTTAAAGATCATCTAGATCCAGCCCCCCTGCTATGGGCAGGGACACCTCCCACTAGACCAGGTTGCTCCCTGGTCTAGCCTGGCCTTGAACACTTCCAGGGATGGGGCTTCCACCACCTCTCTGGGCAACCTGTTCCAGTGCCTCACCGTAAAGAACTTCTTCCTAATATCTAACCTAAATTTCCCCTCTTTCAGTTTAAAACCATTATCCCTCGTTCTGTAGCTATACTCCGTGATAAAGAGTCTCTCCCCATCTCTCCTATAGGCCCCCTTTAATTACTGTAAGGCTGCTATATGGTCTCCCCTCCTGAGCCAGTCTATCAATCTATGCGTTGGAAAACAGCCAGCAGAAGCTAATGAAAGCACTGAAAAGCAGCAAATCTGCATATAGGGGAAAAAAGAAAACTGCTGCTGAAAGTTACTGAGAATGTAAGAAAAAAATCTTAACAGAAAATCTTGCCTGAATAAAAAAATAAATAACTGGCATCCAAAATGCCCCCTCCACCCCCTTCCCTGCTGCCAAAACCGCCTTGACCACCAACTCCTTATGAGAAACTACCAAAAGTATCTCCTGACAAAGCCCCTCTTGCTGCTGTTTGCTGTGCTCCTTGCATACCCGCTCAGCTGGTGTCCCTGTAGTGTGCAGCACCCAGCAGTGTCTAAAGGACAGCCCATCCTTCCTGTTCCCTGCCCCTCGGTCGAGTGCGGGTGGCTGGCACTGGAAGACTGTGAAGATGGTCATGTTACTATGTGGTCAGTGTTTGGAGTGTGGGTTTGCACAGAGCCCCTGCTCAAGATTCCTCTGACCAGAGCGCCTCTTCACTTTGAGTCACAGTGTAGAGGTGTCAGTGATGATCTTGGTATAGGATGAGGCACATCAGCCTGAATGACTGTGTATTGTCAAACATCAGGGCTTAATTAGGCTGCAGATAGGATATTGCTTGTATGGTAAACTGTGTCTAGGCCCAGACAGGGGCAGTAAGCTCCGGTTTCCCTCTCCCCAGTTCCTCTGTGCTTCTCTTCTGGGGTTAGTGTGGGCAGGAGAGTTTTGGACTTGGTCGCGCATATGTCAAACCAGGGCACTGCATCAGTGCAGTTGTGCTGCATGGGGAGCATCTGCCTTGCAGTGAGGCTCTGTAGGACTGCTACTCAGTGGAAGGATCACACTTCAAATGCAAATTCTCTTCTAGCCTAAACAGTTGTGTGTTGGTTTTTTTTTTTTTAAATTTTAAATATTCACAAAGAGACCCAGATCCATCTCCATTTCGTTAGTACAGTCTCTTTAAGGAAGGTGAAGTGTGTTTATGGTAATTTTTATCACTAAGCAAATGCAACTACACACATTTGTAAGATACAAACAAGGTCAGAATACCTGACTGAGATAGTCATTCCTGTTACATATAATTTAAAAAAAGATTTGCAGATGTATGGATTAGATAATTGGGCACCTGACTTCTTTTTAACAAGTACTGCAGTTTAGATTTCTAATTAGCACATACTTCAATGAAGGAAAAATAGTCAATTGTGCATAAAACTGTCTGATAGAATGTTTACAAAAGGAAACAGAGCCTTTGATATAGGAGTTAAAATAGCTCTAAATCAGTTTCAGTAAGCTCTAACACCATGTATGTCTCTCTGTTACCTCACTTTGGTTTTTTGGACAGATCAGGTAGCATACAGAATCACAAATTTTGATGTCCCTTTTTCTCTTTATTAAGTGATTCAATATATTGGAGGTAAATATTAATTACTTAAGGAAAGATTGTACATTGAATATAATCTCTCAAAATTATAGTATACGTTATTCCGCAATCTTGAAAGAAGGTGAAGAAATACCTTCAAACATATGCATCTCTATATTGTAGACTTACCTATCTCATGTTTCTATTATCCGGGTTTTGTTTGTGGAATTGAACTATGTTCAAGAGATGGAAAGCATGGAAACTTTAACTTAGTTGTGCCATAGTTCTTATTTGGGGCACAAATATCAGGGCTGCTGCATTTCAGTAGACAATCCTACAGAAATCTATCCCAAACTTTCCATATGTGTCGACATAAATGGGACTACTAAGCCTGTAGAAAACTTCTGTGGAGCATTTGGGTCCCTGCGTTATGGTACGTTTCACCCTGAGAAAGCTGTACATGAAGTCGTTTGCCAGCAGTTATGCCCCACAGGAGTAATCTTTCTGCCATGAAAAATAAAGTCAATAAATATAGTATCTTACAATCTTTACTTGTCTGAGTAATTACATACATAAAAGAGAAAACAGAGGGAAGTATATGGAATGTGCAGTGTAACATTACACTTTAATACAGGGAAAAACTAGTAGTGCAGCTGGTATGCTCTATAAAATAAAGTTTTGGATTTTCAGGTTGTGTGTTCAGTGATTGAATTTACAGGGTCTGCGATATTATATCTGCAGTTCTTTCATCTAATTATTGTGCAACTAACCTCTGCTATTCTTGAGTATTGAGGGCTGTGTACCTTAAATTGTGGTGAGCTTTGCCTTATGTGTATAACAAGTACTTTGTAATTAATGGTTTTTAAAACTTGATTAGTTTATTACTTTTGCAGAAGAAAATGCCAGCAAAGAAAATTCATACAACTGTTGTAAATGCCCAGACTTTTTAAACGCTCTGAAATTGTGTGCTTTAAAATGTAATTTTTTTTTGTCTTTATAAGAAAAGAAAGAAAAGCTGATACTTACTGAAGAATCAAACACAAACAGTAAAATTTTGGTTTTGGATGTGTGCGTCAATGAAAGCCGCCAGATGACTGGAATGAATAAGTGTTCCTTCTCCTTGTATACTTCAGAACTTGACAACTTTTTATCTACAGATTATTCTTTTTGTTTTCGTTATTTAAGGGAAGGTTTTAGGTTTTCATCTCAAGAAGCCGCTTCAAGTTTTGGCGATGATCGCTTACTGATAGAAAAGTTCATTGATAACCCTCGTCACATAGAAATCCAGGTTTGTATTATTAACATTATTTATTTAGTTACTGAGACTTGAACTCCTAAACTAATCAAAGTTCAAAACGTTTCAAACGCTCCACTAAAAAAGGCCTAGAGTCTTGTGTTTTCCTGTGTCTTGGGCCATTGCTCAAACTACATGGCTATCATGCACAATACAGCCTTCCTGTTTTTATTCTCCAGCCTTTCTTTAGCAGGAAGACAACGAACCATGCTCAATTCATTAGGAAAAAAAAAATAAAAAAAATAAAAGGTTGTAGGCATCTGTCCTGAGGGCTGGAGCTTGAACTCTGGATCCTTACTGCAGAGCTTGAGCATGGCAGAGGATGTAGGAGTTCAAGCACTGCTGTGCTTAACATTTGTCTTGCAAGCTCTCGGTGGTTTTGTCAGTATTTTGGATTGTGTTCTGAAGTATCTAATGCTCCTTGGGAACTCAGGAGGATTTGTGTCCCATTTGAGGCAGTTTGTGGTTCAAAATCAGGTGTATTATCCTTAACTACTGGGTTGTGGCTGTTTATATCTTTATATATTGGGTCTACTGTGAAGCCAGATGTGCTAATGCAAAACAAGTTTTCTTTGTTTCAAGGCAGACTCTTTAACAAAGATATGATTTTAAAATTTGTGATGTGTTTGATCTTATGTAGGCAACTAAATTGGGTTTGTCAATAGCCTTGGAATAATCTTTCCTGACAAGAAATCTATATGGAGTGTGTCAGTTTCTTCAACAGAAATTTAATTTTTGTCCAAAACACAAGCTCTCTACAGTGAGAGCCTGAAGTATTTTGACAGTAGCTCAATAACTGAATGAACCAACAACAATAAATTTGATAGTGCAGAATGACTTGTAAGAGAGAAATATTTAACATTTTTTACTCTGCCGGATATGTGCCCACTTGAACCTGATACTTCCTGTGTTTTTATTTATTTTAGATTTCCGTATAAAACTTGTCTGTGCACAGGCTAACTTACTGCATATGTGAAATGAAGAAACAGTTTGTAAAAATGAGATTTAAACCCCAACCTATTACTACTTACTTTTTTTCTTTTGAAGGGTCACAATAAGGTATATAGTGAACACTTAGTTTCAGCGTTGATCTTGGGTTACAAAAGAGGTCAGGTTGTTAGAGTATCTTCCTGTATTCTCTTGCCATGGCTAATAATTTTTGGCTGCCTATGTCTTTTTTCTTTTTTTTTTGGTATGCAAATCAGTACCCCATAACTGTCTAGTCCTTTCCGTGCTTGCACATTTGGAAGCTTCAGCAGCTTCCTACTGACTCTTTGATGACTAAAGTTAGATGAGATTGATTCCTCCATACTTTCATGAGTTGGGGCCAGACTTTACATTGTCTTGATTCCTTTAGGTTTAAAAAAGGTTACCTCAAAAAAAATTGGGCAGTACTGTATTTAAGAGCAGCTGAATAATTTCATCTAGATTAAACAAAATAGCTTTGCCATTAATAATTTATATTTTTATTTCTAAGTGTGCAATGAATGTTGTTTTCTTTAGACAAGCGCTTTGATGGTACCTTTTAACAATATCATAGCATATAATTTTAACTTCATGTTCTAATCAGCTTTAGGATGTTGGCCTTGGTTAATTTTCAAACTGCTAAATATACAAACAATTGGAGACCAGATGCCAAATATTTATTAATTTAGCAGTAACTTTTAAATAAAACTTTTTTTAACATTCTCATATAGCTCCAAAGCATTGGTACCTAAAATTGTTAAATAAGAGGTTTCCTGTGTCTACGTATAAAACAATCACTTTGTAAAACATGAGAAAAGACTAAAACAATTAACAGGAAAATAGAGTCCAAATAGACTTTATGCTTGAACTGATTAGAAGTCTTGATCTCCTGAAATATCTGATATAAAGGACCTGAGTTTAGAGTAAGAGTACATGGAATGTCTGACTATTACTCGCCTTAATAGTAGTCCTACAACCGGAAATAGAATTTAGCTTCATCATGTAGGAGAGATTGCAATACACTATATTTAATTATTTTGGTATATCGATGCGCATCGCACGTAATAATGTTGTAATCATCTAGTGCCACAAACCAGGATGTTTTCTTTTAGGAATATTTAGGAAAAAAGCTGTAGCTGTGACATGCATTTTTAGTGAGAAGTGTACTGGAATCCCTCATCATCTCAGAGATGATGATTTCAACATTCTGTAGATGCGTTCTGAAATATAATTGTTTTGTGAAATATCTTCTTTAGTTTCTGATAATGAAAACACCGGACCCAAAATGAAAGTAAATGCCTAACACCAGACATTGTTTGGCTTATTCTGTTTATAATTACGTTTTTATAGTGAATCTTCTTGCATGTCTCTTTTTGAGCCATATTAGCTGATAATGGAAAAATGTTTGTTTATTATAGGTTGCAGAAATTAAGTAGGATACAAGAAATGTCCTGAAGGGACAGAAAGTATTTATCAGTTGGCTTGAAAAATGTTTTATTCTCCCCTTCAGAAAACAGAGAGAGAGAGAGAGAGAAGCTTTTTGGTTGCTTTGTTTTGGTGAGGCTGAATTCTGTGGAATGATGTAGGCTTTGTGGCAATGAAACAGAAGTGCTCACAGTCGTTCTACTTGCAGGACAGTGATTTTCTCCATCTGAGTACCATGCTATGCCGTAGAGGTACTGTTTTTAGTATTAAAGAACAAAAAAAAATATATATATCTTCTCCTCCCAAATGAGTTTCTGTAGAGCTCTGTGGTGTTTAGTTCTGGATTGGAGGAGTTAGGACTTGGTTAGGAAGTTGCTTTAGGCACTGCTAGGTGGTTGTTTGGTTTTGGTGGGTTTTTTTATTTTGCTTTGTACTGTGGCACTTGTTATAGAATCTGGTAGTTGGCTGGAGTACCCTGGTGCTGCCGCTGCCAAACTTCCCCCTGGGCAGGGAAGAGGGTTCTGGGACACGTTGTAGTTTAGGAACTCACAAAGTCATGATCTTGTAGAACTCTTCGAAGGGGATTTATTTTTTTTTTCCATAGAAAGCTCTGTAAATTTATGGGAGCACAGCAGAATTTCAGAGGAGCAGATACATCTGATCCGACTGGGTGCGGAGCGCTCTGGATCTGGTGCTGCACAGCGCAGGCGAGTTGTCTTCATGAGCTCGGTGCCTTGTTTTCAGTCACATCCACCCGGATTATTCACGCATCAGCAAACGTTGGTGTCGTCGATGCAGGAATTCATCTTGCTTAGTGCCATACTCGCTCTGCGGTGCTAAAAGGAATAATAAATAATACAGATTCCTTGTCACAAATGTGAGTAGATATGGTTGAGTTCCCGCAGTTTGAGGAAGATAAAAAAAGGAGACTATCTTGTTGATTTTCAGTGTAGAACTGCACTATTGGAAGAATGAAGCATGAATATTGGCACAGGTTCCTGCAGATCATAGCTGGAAGATAGATGGAAAAAAAGGGATTAGAGTGAATATTTTATAAGTAAGAAAGGGGAGCAGGTGTGGTCTGCAATGAAAGAAATTGTTCCAAGAATAAGTGTAGAGTATAACATCATAAGATTGGAAGAAGTCTACTTGAATCCTCAAATCCAGTATCCTGCTATTGGAAATGGCTGCACCGTACAGTCAATTTCATAAAGGGATAGAGTTCCTTGTCCTACTTTTCCTTCAAGTTTGAAGTTGCAGAATCAACTGAGTTTTGTTATGCCAAACTTGTATTTTTTCTAATGTGTGATTTAGGTAGTTGGATCTAGGTACTTGACTATATGTTTAACTCTTCCATGAACTGAAGCTGCAGCCAAGAACTGTAGTTGACACCTGGTTTTTAAGAAACTCCTTGGAACTACTGCTTTAATTTCCATTGAAAGTACTGAGGAAGTAGCAAATTTTATTCTCCTTAATAAAAGATTGCAAAGTTTCTAAAGATCTTTTTCTTCATTAAAGATGGTGTGCTGTGGTTTGCCTACTAAGAAAGCTCCAATTAGCCATTGTTTCCGAAACCTTTTGTGTGTAATTCAGGAACAAAACTTGGCATTCTTTGAGTTTTTTCTCTCCTTCATTGACACAAGATATTACTTAACGATATGCTTTTGAATAATTTCGTTGCATAGTACAGTTTTAAACGCTTGAAAAAGAAGTTTCAATCTTGTTTCGGTCTTTTGGTTTCTGATTTCTGAGCTTTTGGGAGCTTGTCACAATTTTGAAGTGAGTGGTTTTTTTGTGATGTATAGATTCTGTATAGAGAGACTTTAAAATAATGCGGTTCAGAATTTGAAGGAGCATTCAATTAGTATGTCATACACAATTAATTTTCTACACTAGCATTTTTTCCCCAACCTTTATTTCTAGGTTGGAAAAAAATATTTTTTTTAAATTCAACTGAACACTATGTACTAGTATAAAGTCCAAAGGCCATATTCATACATCTGTTTGTTAATGGTAGCATGTCGTTTTTTCAGGTTTTGGCAGATAAACATGGTAATGCCTTGTGGTTGAATGAAAGAGAGTGCTCCATTCAAAGGAGAAACCAAAAAGTTGTGGAGGAAGCGCCAAGGTATGTATACTGAACTCTTGATGGAGCTTCATAGTTACGGAAAGCACTTTTGGAAAGCTGCTAATTTTATTTATTATACAAATGCAAGCAAATTTTATTTTATTAAACATTTATTTTCTTTGTAGTTTCTAAGTTACAGTCATTTGACTGTAATGCAATTTTGATGTTGTACTTAAGGGTGTTCTGATCTTGCTTCATGATGTCTTTCTCTAAGAATAAAATGTGGTGTTAATTTTTTTCATGATCTTCTATAATATGGATATGGATCTTACCAATCAAATATGTAGTATATGAGATGGCTTTCTTAATATCTGAGATATTTTTCCTTTGTCTTCGAAGGGGATTTTTTTTTTCCATTCAGCTTTTGGATTTGAGAGTAAAATAGAATATGGAATAACTATTCATTTTACCACAGGTACAGATATCTGACTATTTTATAGTAACTGTGAGAAGGACAGATGATAGTCTTTATTTCTATTTGAAATGGAACATGAACTATGAAATACTCTCTGCCACTTTTAGTACCATTCATGGTAGTGAACTATAGATGTAGGTGTCCAGTAACTCAAAAGTACTGAATTATCTTAATCCCACGGATTTCAAATGGAGCTGAAATACATTTCTGCTGTGCAAGGTATGGTCTTGCTGTGTTTGCTGTTGCATGGCATTCATCGGACAATATGTGTAGAAAAAAGGGCAGAAGAAAGTTCTGATTTCAGAAAACCAGACATATATATGTATGTATATCACTACTCATGGGAATTCTCCATGTAATGTAACATCCCAGTGTAACCAGCTGGGATGGCTTTGACATTATTTTGTAGCACAAAACTAAATGATGCAACAACTTAGGATGTGAGGGAAAGCACGTCATTCAAATGATGTTTATTTAGAGGCAGCATATAAGTTAACGTTGGATCATAATTGTGGGACTGGCCCTGTTACAACCTAGATTTTAAATTAAAAAAACCAAAGTTTAAATCTAAGAATGCAAACCCACTAATAAATACTTAAATAACTTCTGTTGCTTCCTGGTAGTGCTTGTGGATTTCTCGGAAGCCTTATGCCTAAAGATCTTACTGTGTTTTTGTTTGTGAAATATGAAGTTGTCAGGTCCCAATATAATGTGTGTGTGCGTATACACATACCTAAGCACTTAGGAGAGCCTTTTGCCTTAGGAGTACAGGTGAGGCGCCGGCTGCCACTGCTGCCTGCTCATTCTCCATGCCTGTGGTCAATTAAAAGGAGTGATGTGTCTTTCTCTCACCAGCAAACTGTGATCAGAGTGTTTTCTTTCATCAGAAATATCAGCCTTTTAACTTTCTTGGGCTTCTCTGTTGGAGTTGCCAGTAAGTTTTCTCATCTCCTTCTATAACTCTATAAAAGAGTGTGGGCGGGTCAATAGCTTCCAAAATTTGGCATGAAAACTCTTCTTCCTTCTTGTTAAATGTTTTAGACTCCGCCAGACTGTTACTGACAGCTTTGGAAGGCTTATCTGTCTTACAGGCACTAGCGGTTGGCTGCAGAATCCATTTATTTACAAAGGGTTACAAGACTGTTACAGATAAGCAGGGGACTAACTTCTGTGAGACAGTATAAAGACCAGAAAGCCTAAAGTTAGCCTGTCCTGTGAATGCTGTTGCAGTTAATCTCATTGATTAGTGAATCCTGGGAACATCTTTTCTCATACGTCTGGGTGGAGGAAATATGAAGTCCTCAGTAGTCCTTTTTTTTTCCTCCCATTTTAAATGGTAGCTGCCATTAAGAGCTCTGAGATAGGTTGAAGCTTTTTTGTTTCTTTTGTGAAGCCCGGGAGATAGGGATGCTATAGGCTAAAATGTTTATCTGTCTTTTGTACAATTAGGGCTTTTGACTCTGGCCTCAACTCAAACATCTATTGATTTACTTTTTCCTATGATGGTGTTTTCCTAAGTATCTAGCTTAAGAGACTGATTGTTTGAAGACCTTTTGGCTTTGAGAATAATCTCTATGGTTTTCTTAAAGATTTTCTGCAGTTTTTGAACTTACCCTTATGGGATCATTTTGTGTTTGAATCTCCAGTTTTTCTAGGGAAGTTCAGGCTCTTTTGAGGACAGAAAGCTCTTTAGTTCACGCCCTGATGAGTTACAGTATTCAAGGGGAGCCCTGGTGTTCCCGGTAGCCAGTCCCCCCCAGTTTCAAGTAGGAGACCAACAAACTTTGCTTATACTCTTTTAAGATAGTCAGTTGTCCTACTGTGTCTGTTCTGGGAAGCACAGACAATAAGATACTCATCACTAGGTTTTAGTTAGTGCTGGGCAAAGCTAGTGCTATGCAAAACTTCCAGTGATTTACAGTAATTTTCTTTGCTTCTAACTTCACACCTCTTCGGAAGGTGCTAAACCACCCCAGTTCCCTCGGCTGCTTCTCATAGGACTTGTTCTTAAGACCCTTCACCAGCTTTGTAGCGCTTCTCTGAACAGGCTTTCTTGTCTGTCTTGTAGTGAGGGGCCCAAAACTGAACACAGTATTCAAGATGTGGTCTCTAACTATCGTGTCTCAAAATGCTGAGCTTCATGACACTGAACTTTCTCTACATTTTCAGGCCTTTTCTGGACAAGTAATGATGGAAGAGCACCCTGCCATTGAATTCTGTACTAGCATGTAAGATCCATATTAGCATCTACAGTGAGCAAGTCCTTAGAACTTGCTAGCTGCCTGCTTTGTCTCTATTTTTATCCAGTGATTCCATGTCTTTTGGGTTAAACCTTAGCATCCAAGACTTTCAGAATAAGGTGGTTCTTCGAACGGTCTCTCAACAATTTCACTGAGTTTCATCTCGGGCAGGAAATAATTTGTTTATTATGGTTTTTTTTTCTTCCTAGCTGCATACATTCAGAGTTGAGTTTGCCTTGTCTATCCTAGATATTAGTTTTGTAGTGTTTTTTTAAATTGGAAGATGTTCTTTCAGTTTAAGTTCAAAGGACAAAAATGTTTCTATTTCTGCCTGTGACAGAAAGATGTAAGAGCCAGGAGATTTAAAAGGGAGGCTATTTTAGCAGTAAGTGACTGCGTTATAATGCAAGTGAAACAGTTAAACTATTTTTGTGGCCTTTTTTGCATGCTCCATTGTTAGCTTCTCTCAGGAATGTTTCTGTCATTGGAAGATGCACAGACAGCAACTTTTTTCACTTTCTCCAAGCACTAAGCTCTCTCTGAAAGATCTCGGTATGACACCAAGTACTTCAGGATCATATTCCAGGTTAACTGCCAGCGTGCTACTTGAAGCCACTGACAATTTGAATGAATGTGTGTAGGCCAGGACTTAGCAGAAAGGTATGTTATTGAACTAGACTATGTACAAGTTCTCCTGAGACTTGAGCTGCATGTATGTGTATCAGACTCCACATTTCCTATCACTCTATCTAGAAATCCTTGAAGGATTTGGCGTTAAGAGAAACAGGGAGGCTGTTCTGTTTGTGACTGTGTATGTGATTTGTAGGTGGGCGCAGTTTAGATGTGGGGGCAAAACTGTGTTCTCAAATACTTTAGCATATTTATGCCCATGGTGTGGTAGTCCATAGTAGGTATCTCAAAGGAGAAGGGTTTTTGTAGGTAAGTAAATTTTTAAATAAACTATGCCTAACTATTTCCTAAGAGCAAGTAAGCTGACCTTGACATTTAGAAAATGAAGGTACTATTCTTTCCTAGTGTAGTGGTATCTTCAGAGGAAGGCTAAATGTGATTGATGATTTTTTTTTTTTTGTGTCTAAGCTGAGCAGTAAGTTTCCACTGAGAGTGTAACTGTCTGTACTTTTCAAAATCTCAACCTTATCTGTGAGTGAAGGCAATCGAGATATTTTGGGAAACATTATCTGATGAACTAGAAGCGGAGAAGTAGCATCTTGTCCATGTGGTCATCTCTCTGGATGTAGAAACAATGGAACAAACTAACTGTATTGTCTTTGATCAACTTTACAATAGCTTGAAGAAGGTCTTATGAGTGAAATGTCAGGTCTGATCTCTTTTTTTTTTTTTTTTTTTGGTGCTTTTATCTTGTGAATGCTTTTTATTTTGCAGCCTTCATGCTGCCGTAGGAGCTATTTGGTCGAAAGAATAACAGTTATATGTGTGAAAAAAAGATTTGAAGTCAGGTTTAAAATGCTGCGTTTTCAAGTGATGCCTAATTAGATCAGAGAAGAGTTATTTTGTTTGCAAAAGGGGCATTGCTAAAGAAGAGAGAAACTATGTATACGAAAGGTAAAGCAGCAGAGAAGAATAGGAAAACTTTGGTTAATTAACCTAGCTGATTGCAGGGATGATCCAGTCATTTTAGAGCATAAAGCTTAACCACGTGGCAGAGATGAAGTTTAGCAGTGTGATACCTCTGTTCCATTCTTTGGCTACAGCAGGAGGTGAACAGAGAGATCTCAGACCTACATTTAACAAACATAGGGAAGACACCACTGTAATGCGGGGGAGTAACCGTCTTTCATCCGTGTGAGAAGTAATAATGGCTATTCTAGAAATAGAGCATGAAGCTGATGTTGAAAAGGTTCTGTTCTTCATAAGCCACTCATTGACCTTTCATGATCAAAGCCCCTGAAGAAAAGTCCCAAACTGAGTTATAGATTGTTGATTTTGTTTAATGTAGTCTTCTCTTATTGAATCAAAATAAGAAATATTATGGAACTCTTTTACATTACCAGTACCTATTTTTGATAGGTATGATACAGTTTTGCACATCTTCTGTTTTTTCCTTTTACTTGATGTAGGGTCTTGGTAGCTTTCTGGGGATCAGACTTGACTTACTTTTCCTGTTGATGCCATTGTTTGCCAAGAAAAACTTTTTTTCCTAAATTCTGAAAATGCCTGTCCTACTGTCCATGAGAATCTGCCCGTGTGGGCACTGCAAGGACGGAGGTGCTAAGTAGCACTTCGCCTGTGAAGAAAAAGGATTCCATTGTCTCCCAGTTTGGCTGGGTATTTCCTCACTCTTTTCCTATGTCAGATATGGTTTGTTGTGGCAGAAGTCTCCGGCTCTTCTGTGAGTTCAGGTCTCTGTGAAAAACCCCAGAGTAAGTACTAAAAGATAAGTCCTGACCCAGCGCTGGCTTCTGTCTGAGTTCAGTCCTGGGCCCCACATGGAGCTTCACTGGCTTTGATGGGGCCAGTTCAGTTACATGGAGGTTCCTGATTGCTCCTTTGCAGAATTAGGACCCACTGTTGAGGACATCTCAAGAAATACATAACTTTTGGTATTTTTGTTTTAAGTAGTAACCTTTAAAGTACTTTTAAAATGATAGCTGAGTTATGTGCCTAGTGTAGGTCATCACAGAAACATAAAAATCGTATTTGTAGGCTCATATAAGATGAACTTGTTCTTCATTGAAGGTCAGTGTATCAGGGTAGGGGGCAACCAGTTTCACAGCTTTGATGGAAAGCCACGGAAATATCTAGCTCTAAATTAACAATCTGGATAGGTTAATCTAAATCTGAATTTGTGGTACAGAGGAGAGTTAACAAGCAGAACGTGTACCTTCTGGAGTCTTTCAATTCACTTAATGGGTGGAAGTGGCATGTTGCCCTCTTTGGAGCTCCAGCTTGCCTTTTCCTGGAGGGGCCTCCTCACTGTCTTTGGGGCTTGGGCTCATGTTTTCTGGGAATGGGGGGCAACCCTCTGTCTTTGGGACTCTTCTTTCTTGGGTCCACCTCACCTATTTTGGTGCTTGGCTCACCTTTCCTGTGGGGGGCCACCTCCCATTTTTGAGGCTTGGCCTCACCTTTCTCAGGGGACACTGCCTCACCCTTATTGAAGCTCGGGCTTGCCGTTCACGGGGGAGTTCTGTCTCCCCCTTTTTTTGGGCTCAGGCTTGCCTATCCCTGGGGTTTTGGCATTTGGACTCTCAAGGTGGTAGCTGAGCTGCTCTTTGGGTGCCCTTGAGTATGTCCAGAATTTGTGGAAAGGCATGAAACAAACACAGATAACTAATCTTCAGCTTACAAGTAAAGGGGAGACAGTAAATACATGATATGAAGGTTTAAGTCATGATATTGTTGACGGTGTTTTAGCTAAACGCTATGAATGCCCATATTTTCTTCATTGCAATCTTACTCACATAAGAAGCCCAAATAAATACTTCATTAATTTACAAAACTTTTTTTATTGCATAGAACATCAAGGACACAGCCATGCTGTTTTGAGTCAGAAAACAAATTCCCCTTAGACTTCCTGTCTTGTTTTTTGGCATTCATAATTCCATTGGATGGTTTTTTTAGTTACAGTTTTTTTTGCAAATATGCCTTCAAAAATATAATGGATTTGCATTTCTGATTCTATTTTCATTTAACTTGCATTATTATAGATCTCGGTGTTCTAAAAAAGTTGTGTACTGTTACTTTATGTTTTAGAGAATACTGTTATTTATCCTGCACTTCTGTACATTAGCAGTAATTGAAAGGTGCAGTATATCTATTCAGGAGCAGTATAAATGCAAAGGCATACAGCTGACAGCCTTGAGAGGTTTTCATAACTTAAATAATGCTGTCCGTTTTTGGTGGCAGTTTAAGCAGAAGACGAACGATTTAATTACTTTCTTTTTGTAACTAAAGAAAGGCATTGTTTCTGTATTGTAGCACTTTCCTAGACCCTGAAACTCGAAGAGCAATGGGAGAACAAGCAGTAGCTCTTGCCAAAGCAGTAAAATATTCCTCTGCTGGAACAGTAGAATTCCTTGTGGACTCCAGTAAGAATTTTTACTTCTTGGAAATGAATACTAGACTTCAGGTAAGAAAAACAGCTCTACAGATTCAGAAAATTGTTATTTAAAAAAACAGAACATAACCTCCTTCCATACTTAGGGGTCTGCTCCTGCAAAGACTTACACATAACTAACTTGACGCGTGTGAGCACTTCCCACTGAACTTAAAAGATCTACTCACTTAAATAAACCTGCATATACAAGACTTTGCAGCACTCAAGTAAGTGTTTGGAGCTTTTGCTCTTTGTTACACTTGACCTAGAGACCTTGCAAAAGGTCACTGTTAAGTGCCACTGTGAGTTCACAGTAAGTGGCTAGCCACTGTGCTCTGATGCTTTTCCCCACTGGTCCCTGAAGTTTCTTTTTTATTTTTTTATACTTTGATGATCGCTTGCTGAGTTTCTCTAGGAGGGTGATTAACACTATATGTGTATATCAGCAATAAAAACACTTGCAATCTGCATATGATTGAAACAGTTATTGGAACGCAACTGTGTAAAAAGCATGCTGACATGGTATAGGATTTTTGTAACAACTCATGTAGTCAGCAGTAGATGTTATAATGTATGCCTCAAAAGAATGGTCAAACAGTGTTTTATGGAAAACCCCCTCTACCTCTTATTTGACAGTTATAATGCATTTCTGGTCATAATCTAAGAAAACAGGCACATAACTTAAAGTCTGGATGTCATTCTCAAAGACAAGAAGAAAGTTCAACTTGTAAGCAATTAAATTCCATTGTCATCATCCTCCTTTTCTCACTTTGTTAAATAATGCCAGAAAAACTGAAATGGGGATTCGAGCAATAGAGTGATTAGCTGCTTATTCTGTTTTAGCTACTTTTTGCTAGGGCCGTGTCCTGCCTGCTGCCTGTACATGTGGGCAGTGATAGAGCATAAAGAGATCCTTGTAATTCTGACATCTTTGCATGACTTTGTATAATAGCTGGGGAAATTTATGCTTTGGGTAAAGAAGTGAGAGCGGATTTGGGATATGAAGGGGGAGCGGGGGTGTTGCAGTCTTCCCCTGTACTGGGGAAGACTGCTGGTAAAATTTGTCTTGCCTTGTTTTTGGAATTAGTCGTGACCGTTATACTTCATGTGCTTTTGCTAGGGGTTTGCTAGGCACAATCTGGTCTACCTTAGATTCAGTTAGAGAGGGCGGTGGTTAATGGCGATGTAGAGCTCATTAAAATATTATGAAGAACTTCTGTCTCTTTGGTCATATTCTTTGTGCTTTTCCCAATCTTGCAGTTTTTGAGAGAACACTTTTTAGTGACTCTCCATGTTCTTGTTTACATACCAGAAAATAATTTATGGTTTTCTGTGTAACCCAGCAGAAGCTCAAAACCACTCCCTTCTTGTAGTATATTATTGTCTATCAGTTCCTAAATGGAATTAGTGATAGAGTATCCTTGGAGTTGATTCATTTATGATTTGTTTTTAAGATGTTGTATTTGCTGCGTTGTGGTATCTTCCCCCTGCAATGCATAGTGGTAAGTGTTCAAAGTCCCAAACCTCAAACTTACTTAATTGTAGAAGTTTCCACGTAGGCAGTAAGAAAGCTTTCACAATTCCATCTTGGAGGACTTTAAAGGCTCCTTTTGAAATATAGCCTAAGCAGTTTGACAGTCCCCTATAATAGCAGACTCATTCTTTCCAACTCTTAAAGAAATTTACTAATCTTAAATTACAGTACTTGTGTAGATATTCTCTAATTCCTCTATCCTGACTCTGTATTGTCTCTAATTAGCATTTCAGCTTGAGGCTGGAGAGTAGTAATTTTCTTTGATTCTTCCCCAGGCTTACTTGATTGATCTGTCACTTCTCCCGGGTCTCAAGCTTCACTTTCTGTTCAGCTAACAGTTATGCAACTAACATCTCCTCCTCACTCCCTTCTATTAAGAGCCGAACATAGACACTTTAATGAAGCTGGTCCAGATTTAACTTCATAACCAGGAGTGTCTCTAGATGTTCCTGTATGGCTTCAGCCTTTTCCTTTTGCATCTCCTAACTGTGAACAGTGGCTCGCAGCTCCACTTCCCTTGTCTTTGCTGAATGCTCCACAGCTGGAAGAACTTTCCTAAATGATGGACATGTGATCCATAAATGATGCTTCTAAGGTGCATTACAGACACAGCTACCTGTCAGCATCATCAGAATGTGTCTACTAAATGATGGTATTTCCTGTGTCTGTTTTAACGTTTCAGCAATTTCTAATCAGATCACTGTAGCCTTTTTACTCTAAATACAGACTTCAGAACATACTTGCGTAAAGCTAACTAAACCATGTCCAATACTTTGCACTGCCTGCTGATTTTTTCCCCTCCCTCCCTTTGGTGTGTCTGTCAGATATTTTCCAGTGTTTTTTTGTAAATTATTTTGCAGTAATTCAGAGTTGTATTGTTTGGCTGTCTTTCTGGGGAACTCTTTGGGAATATACCTTTTCTGCTGTGTAGTTCTGCAAAAAAGTATAAGTAGCACCTTACAGGAAACTTATATTTTATTTAATTTTTAAGTGTTGTTGCAATACAATATGAAGTTGGAAAGTGCAAAAAGTTGGTGAATCAGCTCCATTGTCTTTTGTATGCTACACAAATCTGTTACAGATGTTTCACTCCCTCCAAGTGATTCAGCTAGAATGATTTATTCTTTGCTGTTGGCAATGCACTTTTTGTTCTATCTGCTGCTCTGCCATCTTTCAGAGGCTAGCTGATAAGTATGAAACATGAGATTGGATAATTGCATAGCAAAGCTACTTATACTTGCTTTTCACAAGAAACCATAGAAATGGCTACCCTAGCAGCTACCAGACAAATTCTGTACGTTGTCATTTAGGGCACTTTTGGAGTGGTTTTCAGGCAGCTTACCACTGGTAGGATCATTGAGGCAGAGCAGATGTTGAATATCTGATTCTTTATAGCTGCTCACGCTGAGGTGTGCTTTGTGTTACTTAGTTGTCATCAGCCTAATCAAAGGCAGTTGTAGTCAAAAATAGCCAAACAAGGGCTTTTAAATAAATGCAAATTTTCTGACCCCATGGACTGATAGCTTTTCTAACTTCCAGATTGTGTCATGCTGCCATCAGAACTGCTGATGTTCACCAGAACAGTCTCTTCTGCTTTTCGCTAGAAGATTAGAAATGTTCTTCGCTGACTTTATAGGAAGAGAGACTACAGTCTGTCAATAAAGGATATCTGTTAACATATGGGTGTGCAGTGTGGCTAAGTTGCCTATGTGTGAATCAATAGGTGACAGCAAGAAGTTTGTAGTACCTTGAAATGAGAAGCATCTCTTGTTGGCTTGAGGAGAACTGAGCAAAGTGTGATGAGCAGTGTGAAAAGAGCACTTACCCTGAATACAGTTTGTACCTCTCTCAGGTCTGCTCCCAACCTTCTGCTTCCCCCATGCGTTGTGTGATTTAAATAACTACTGAGCAACTAATTATTTATAACTAGTGAGTAGCTTCTCAAAACATGACCAAATTGCTTCGAGTAATCTGATTGAAAGGATCGTTTGTATAGACTGAATTCAGCACAGTGGAGTTGAGAGATAAGGTAATTTGAATAGCAGTGTGTCTTCTCATGTGACAGTTTGAATATTTTTGTCATAACTTTTTAGGGATTAAAAGTTAATTTTGATGTGTTTATAAGAAATTATTGAAAGCAAATGGCATATCTGTATGGTTTTATTTTACAGTTAATTGTAGAGAGAGTATTTATTTTATGTAAATGTTTTCAAGTTCTTTTAAAGTTACTTGATTCTAATGCATAAGGCAAATGTAAATAAACTTCTATACACCCATAAACCATTACCTAGTGTTAAGATTTTTCTCCATTACTTTTGGCATTTTACTGACCTCTGGAAAATTTTATATTCCAGAGCTTTGTCTTTGTACGAAACTGGCTGTGCCTTATGTAAAAGACAGAGGAGGACTCTTTCACGTGTAACATGTCTCTTTCTACCTCCCTTTTCATCTGTCATCCCATCATCATGAAAGTATAAAAAGCATGGTTGGAAAATGTCTGGAAATATGTAGAAATCCTGTTGGTGATTGTCTGGAGCTCCACTGCTTATAAACTGCTGGTTCTAACAGTCTCTTAATGGTATCTGGATTCTGTTGCACATCATTAGGCAGCACCTGCTACATGTTTGCTCAGTGAAGGAGAGAAGTGCTGGAAAATATTGCAGCTGCACTATATAAACAGTATCAGCAGAATATAAATATGAAAGCGATGAGCTGAGTCTGGGTTGCCAGCTAAAACCACGGAGAGGAGGTGGTGACTTTGGTATCCGTAGCAGACCCATGGGACGGCAAGAGGTGGTTTTGTTGTCTTGGTGGGCCTAAGTGCCTGGAGGATGGATTGTGATAGGTGGGCAGGAGCATGGGAGCCCTGAAAGGGGCTGTCAGGAGCTAGAGGAGTAGGTTTCTACAAAGTCTGAATGGCGGGATTTCAAAGTAAAGTCTCAAGCGACTGTTTCTGCTGTTTGCGGAGACTCTTCATATTTCTTAATACTGGAATCTTGTTTTACTGTGACACTTTGCTTCAGTCATTTTAAATAGGCTAACGAACAGTGTCAGATGGTAAAGACTTTCAATTGCTGCTAACCTGGGCTGAATTTGAACTACTGACCTAAAGGTGAAAGGTCTCTTATCCCATTACCAATCCCCTAAGCCCACCAGAATCCATTCTGCACACAGTTTATACCAGCTGTTCATGGCCATTTTTAGAACTGAAAGAAAAGGTGATTTTGCTGCCAAACAACACTTCTTCACACAAGAGGGTCAGCCGACAACAGTTAACCAGATTTTTGCCACATTCTTGCCTCCTAATGCAACTTCCATTATGTAGCTACTGGTTGTCTGCTTTTCAGGCTTCCCAAAAGAACTACAGAAAGGCATTGCTAATTGTTGTTGACAGAAGAGAACGACATTGTTTGTGTAAGTCATTGAATCTGAAAGATGCCATTAACAGTGCTGCCAGGGCACGGAGTGATATCTTAGAGACAAGTTACCACGTAACTATCATAGAATACTATTAAAAAAAGTAGAGAAAAAGGAGGCTTCCCTCCATTTTTAATACATAGAGAAACAAAAGATCAAAGGGTACATTAGTTTCTTTCCTTTGAGTTTGATGTAAAGAAAACCCAAGAATGGCTGCCGTGTGACCAGAGCCACCTCGTACAAAGTGCTCTGGGAGGGCTTTAATAGGGCTGCTAAATATTGTGAAAGCAGGAATTGTATCTTTAGGAAAGAAAGTGTAGGTTTTGTGGGTGCAAGCTTATTTTCTTATGTGGAGTATGTAGTGGAAGGGAAATTGTGTAGAATTACTGAATGGCGAGATTTATTTTTTTTTTTTGAAGCACGGGATGTTAATTGAGAAAGTAATGTTGAAATTGTGAAGTAAACAACTTGATATCAAGTGTGTGCTGTTTGTTTAAAACGCAGAAAAGACAGATTCAGTATTCATAGGCTATGTAAGTGGTTTCTTATACATGTCTGTCCAGTATAATAAAGAAACAAATCCTTGCAAAGAAAAATTGACAAAACTGAATCAATCATTATTGGAAGATAAGTGCCTATGAGGAAGTAGATAAAATATTTTTCAAAGTTATTATATGCTGTTATTAAAAAAATCAGTCGGTACTAAATGTCTGTGCATTAGTTTTTAATTCTGTAATGTCCTACTTAGGAAACAATAAAAAGTCTATCTGAGCATCTTAGTTTATGGGAATTTTTTTTTAGTTCTGGTTGTGCTCAGTTCTTCAATCACATACTAATAAATGAGAAAATAAGCAGCAATACATATAATATGTACTATGTCTATAGAAAAGGACAACATAAGGGATTGCCTGTTATGTATTCCTGTGTACTTTCCATTCGTTCTGTACATTAATCCAAACATTGTCTGCTCTCTAGCAGCCTTTCTGAAAAGCTGTTTTTTACTCTGCGCCCCCAAACCCCACATACCTGGCTGTTGTGAACTATTTTGTGGAAAGAAGATGTGACCCCGGAGTGCTCCTGCTCACGGTAGTCAGGAAGCTGGCATGCCTGAAGAGCAGCACATGTGTGTACCTCTGCTGTTCAGTTCTCCGAAATAGAAACCAGGCTTACTGAAATAAAAGGGGGCCGAGAAGCATCTGTAAGTTGATGGGTTTGGGTGAATTGATACTGGGTTTGGCAGCCGCAGAAAAGCCCGTGGGATTCCAGGTGAATTGTTTCCTGGAAACTGAGGTGTATGTTGAAAGTTAGTTTTGAGATTATTTATCTGAATGTAAAGGAGTATATGACACCAACTAGGGACTTACAGTAGTAGGGGTGACATAGACTGTAGTTTTAAGTCTGCTGAAATTTAGATTTTCTTGGCCACTGTGGTCGTCTTGAGTGTTCCAACTGGTGTGTGAGTAACTTGATGCCTTATGCACACAGGGGCAAGAGAGCAATCTGTGAGAGTATCCAGAGGTGTTTGCTATTAGATCTGGGTACCTTGACGGTCTTGAGAAAAACGTGTCCTGAAATTATTCCCCTGAATATAAGGGGAGCAGTCATCGCTAATTTAACTCTTAGCTCCACGCGTTCATAAAAATTGCATGACTGCTTTTGTAGCTGTGGATGAGCCCCAGTATGGTAAAGCTTTAAGACTGTTGGCAGTCACAGAACGGGATGAGAGTTAGCAGCCTCTCCGCGCTGTTCCAGGGACGGATGCTAACTGGACTGCAATGTTGTCAGGTTCCCCTAGCTCTTCTGTATCTTCTTCGCCATCTATAAACTGGGTCTTAGTCGTTATTTTCTTACAGGCTTTGCTGCAAGTGTCGCTTGCTGTATAAACTGGAAGAGGTTAGGGAAGCAAAAACACTTGTAATGCTCTCAGGGAAGCTGATTTGCTGCGAAGTGTCTGAAGCAGAGCAGATCCAGCATGAAGAGGAAGCACTTTCCGTTTACCCTGTAGGGATGTTGCTGGCCATAATGGCTCTGACTTTATGGACTTGAAAGCAGGAATATCAGTGGCATTTTTCAGAGGGGGAGGTGTGTCTGGATCACAGAAAGTGGGGACTAAGACTTTTTAAAGGAGGTATGTATCGTACTTAAGTGCATTGAAATGATGATTTGTTATAAATTGTTTATGACCAGACTTGGGATAAGTAAAGGAAGTGGTAGTAAAGGTGATACTTTCGGCGGCTAACTAATTGAGAGTTATTGCTGATCAATGTTTCTGCTTGTCCTGTTGAGAATAAGGTACAGCCGCCTTGATATAGCTATGATCTGTAGCCTGCTTGCTGCAGACATGTCTGGTTTTGCCCTTTGTGTTAAGGACAGAAATAATGTGTGAATTTATCTACTATAATATAACCATACCACTGTTGGCTCTTACCTTATTGATTGGGGCTTCACTGGCAAGATCTTGGATCAGCTGACTACAAAGTCTGCGTACAGCCCAAAGCTGGAAGAGTTGATCAATTGAGTGTGATTCAGCTCTGTTTGTGAGCGTTCATTTCTTTAAAAATTTAGTCCTTGACTTTACTTATCGTTTTATGGATGCTAAGGCTGTTGATGGGGAAGAGATACAGTATAAGAAGAAAATAGAAGAAAATACAAAAGGCACGCAAAACAACAGTAACACCTGAAATAGAAGGCTGAAAAGTAAAGAGGAAAACGTTTAAAATCTAGCTTTTAGTAGTGATTTAAAAATAGATGTGGCAGTTACCTTAGTCAAATAGATGTCACAGTTATTCTAGAACTTTCATAAATAGGGAATGATGATGCCTGTGTCTTCTTTTTTTGGGAGGGGAGGGAGAAGAGGGGTCTAATTTCTTCACTTCTATCCCCATCCTTCCTTGCTTCGTACAAGATTAGAGCTGTAATTTCGAATCTCTGTGTGGGTGGATTCTTGCACCTCTAGAACCTCATTACAGGGTGCTTGTTGAACCGGGGTATGGCATTACTGCTTTGTTAATGTCCTTTGCACTGTCAGCTGAAGCATATTCTGTATAATGCTAAAAATATTTCCCCCCTCCACCCCCTTGCTGAAAGAAAACTGCAAATGCTAAAACAAGTGCAGTTTGAGCTGTGCACCTCACCGAAAGGTTTAAGTTACAAATAAGTCAGCAATGATTTCAAGGTTAAAATTCTTTTCTACCCCATTCTGGTGATCTGATCTGGTGGTCTTAATGTCTGTGTATAAAATGCATTTTAAATGTCTTTAGTACCCCAAAGTTAAAGATACGATTGGTACTGTCTACATTATGCCTAAACAGCACTAGCTGAAGCACAGTTCTAAAAGAAAGCATAACAACTTCTCCCCACCCCAAAAAAAACCTCAAAGATTTTTCCTCGTCATATTTTCTGAATGCTGTTTTGCGTCCAGACACAAAGGGAGTATTTTGAAGAAATAGAAGAAAATATTGACCAAGTCAAAGATCTGTATTGAAGAATGGATTAAATAAATGTTTGTGAGTTGTAAGAACCAAACAACAAAAATATTTTTCTTTCCAGAAACATTCCATCCTATTATGATCATCAACAATAAAGCGGAAAACAACATTGAAGCTATTGAATCTGGAATGCTACTTGCAGTCCAAGAAAAATGACAGTATAACGACATAATGCAAATGTCTGAAAAAAAATCATTGTATTTAATTATCTGGAATGTTAGAGTTCCAAACATGTTGTAAACTCGAAGGTAGTTTTTTAAAACTTAAATTACAAAATAAGCAAATAAATTCTGTTGTCCAAGCGTGAATGTGCGATAAGTAACTTTCTATTAAAACTTAGGGAGTTTTAATAAAAACTTCAGTTCTTAATAGAAATTGAATTGCTTCAATTTAACACTGCAGGGTAGACACTGAGATGTTTCATAGATTTTTTTTTTTTTTTCCCCAAATACTGTTATTAAGCTTGACATGCTGGAGAATATCATGTGTTGGGTAGAATCAAGATTGAATCCCAGAGATACATCCTTAAACTGTATAATCAGATTCCCATTTCAGTGTCACTTTTATCCTTCAAAGAATAGGTGCTTGTTTCAGTGATGATTTGTCATTAAAATCATGTCAAAACGTCTTAAAATGTTGTTGAAACTCTAAACAAACTCACAGCATACACAGGGCTAATTATGGATGCCATCTGTTTATTTTTACAAAGCTTTTTTCTTAAAGACCAAAGCATCTTCTTGTTCTGATAAGCCACAAGATTATTATAATGACTAAATGTTTTTCTTAATACTAGCATAGTTGAACGAAGAAAGACAAGAGGTTTGGTCAGTGGCCTTTTCCCGTTACAAAATGTACGTAGTATGACATCTCATGATAGAGAAACCATTGTAAAGTGCGTTTTCTTAAGGTATTTTGGCCCTTGGGACACAAACGTTTTATAATAAAAATGTCAGTTCTGTCATAATTTCTATATGGAAAGTCTTACAGCTGTCTTTGCGTGAAGAACACGCTTTTAGTGTGCCCATCTCTTCATCTCTGTGGTGCGCCCTCCTGTCCTCGGGCGCTTTTTTACTGTACGATGTCTAGTTAAAGGTGTTGGTAGTTTTTTTTTTTAAAGTTAATAAACGTGTGCATCTATAGCCTCATTCCAAGGGGTTGGAAAAAAAGCGTCTATGTGCATATGCGCGCACATGTGTGCATGCTTGTACGCACATGCCGGGGTTAGTGCGGCCGACGGGTATTCCCATGGCAGCATCATCCAAAGCCGTTAGCAGCAATTTGCTGAGAGCGCAGAGCGACTCTGCTGGTCCAGCCCAGCTATTGTGCATGCTAAGCACTAAACAGATAAGTCTGGAGGTAGGGGGTGGGGGGGGCGGGGGGGGGAACAAAAAAAAAAAAAATTGAAGGATCCATCTGCTCATTTCTGCTACACTGCGCTGATGCAAGATTACGCTAATCTGGTTGCTTGTCAGGACAGGTTAGTGAAAGCAGGCGAATGGGTGAGATTTAGGGTAGGCTGGTTCTATGGAAAATTGTAAGCGGCTCCTGTACGTGCCATGTTAAGTGTAGCAGAACGGGTTGATTATCAGCTACTTTGAGATTTTTTTTTCAGTTTAAATATATTTATGGCCGCAATGCGAGTCTTTTCAAAACAAAATCGATTGGGAAAAGCTTTTGAACAAAGAAAAATTAATTCATTGTCGCCAGGTGCATTTGAATTGTAAAATAAATGGGGGGAAGAAACCCACCCCTGCAAAACCCCAAACCTTCCTAGATGTTCTCTTTAGTTTTCCTTTTGTATGCTGCTCCTAGTTACTCTAATCAGCTAATTATTTTATTTTTTGGGGGATTCCCTGCAAAGAAGGTGGTTGCTGGAGTTTGTCAAATAGAAATTTTTTTGGGGAAAGAAGACCAAGATGGGAACGTATTCTTTGTCTGTTCTTTGGCTCATCTAATTTCTTGTTTATCTGTGTTTGTTTATGGAGAGTGGGGTTTTTTTGGTTGTTTTTGTTACCTACTGACTGACAGTTCTTGACCTTGCAGGTTGAACATCCCGTCACAGAATGCATTACCGGCCTGGACTTAGTCCAAGAAATGATCCGTGTTGCTAAGGGTTACCCTCTCAGGCACAAACAGGCTGATATTCCCATCAACGGCTGGGCGGTTGAATGTCGAGTTTATGCTGAGGTAAATAAGTGGTAATGGGGAGGAGGGAAGGTGGTTGGTTGAATTGTGGAGTAATAATACCCAGGTGTGGATAGATGCCAAGGTGAAGTCAAGGAACATCATATGAAAGGCATGATCTAGAATATGTAAGACAAATGTTTAATGAGCTTTTGTAGAATTGTAGAGTCTTTAATTCAAATTTGCAGTATGGATTTCAACACAGCTTCTTTTCTGAAAATCAGAATTAAAAGTGGCAAAAAGAGATAACTAAGGTTCATTTCTAAGGTCACTTGCTATATGTTCTGTTCGTGTTTTAATGATGCAGTGCTGGAGTTATTTGCTGCAGTTAACTAGTGTTTTCAGGTTTCTTAACTTGAGTACTTGAAACTTGTCTTAAAATGACAGTTGAAATTCAACGGTTTACAGAATTTTTGCTGTTGCACTAAAACACTTTAATCGGTTGCTGAAAAAGCAAGTTATGTATCTTTTGAAACTATAGTTTATAGGACAAACTTTCACAGTGCATTCCAAGACAAAAACTCTATAACTACAGTATGACACTCTAGCTCACCTTAAAAAAGCTTACTAAAATATAAATTCCATTTTCAAGCATGTTCAGGACACTTCAAGGTAACATCTTTTTTGCTGTCATTTTTGATACATGAAAATCAATATTTATTAATGAAAAAATGATGCTTCGCTTCCTTCATTTTGTTTTAGGAACATTTTAGGTAACCGTGCTTTTCAGAAATAATTCAGCACCTGAAGATGTTTTTTTCCATCGCTTAACTATTGCAGCTTTTGTGACCCAGGGCATCTTAATTTATGTTTGGTTTTTTTTTTTCTTCATGACATGCACATGATCTTCAACTTTACTGATTACAAGTGCTACGTAATGGATCCAGCCACTTTGCCATAGTTTGGTTATTCTATAGGTCATACATTTATTTGCTGTCCTGTTAAGTTTATATTTGTATTGCATTATGTAGGAGATTTCCAAAGGCATAAAGGTCAGTTGGATTTCTTAAGTGAATTGAATTTTTAACTGCTCTTTGTATCTTTGAATTTTTTTTCCTTATACTCTTCTCAACTACAAACTTTTGAGTACTTTCCCATCCTTCTTCCAAGGCACAGTGTGACAAAAGAACTGTCATCGTTATATATTTTGGTGGTGTACTGTAGCTGTGTGCAGAGCACTTCTTTCCTGCATTTGACTGCAACGTTAAGAGTTCTTTATTTGGAGTCACAGGGGTTGGCGGATAAAGAAATGTACTTCAACACAAGTAATTCTGGGGAAGAAAACAAAATTATTCTAGCAATGGTTTCTGTTAGACTTCAAGCTATTTAATATTATTCTCTCCGCATCTGTAAAAGCTTAATACTGTCTCATGTTGAATTTTATTTCAGGACCCCTACAAATCTTTTGGCCTGCCGTCCATTGGTAAACTCTCCCAATATCAGGAACCATTGCACGTGCCAGGTGTAAGTAACATGGTTCTGGTTTTCTTAGGTCCTGAGTGTCTGTTTTATAGACAGAGACTGTAAGTACTCAGCAGCTTTGTAAATCAGGCCTTTTTTCCAGGTTGGTTTTTTTTTGGGGGGGGGGGGTGGGCAGTGGAGGACAGAACATGGCAATACTTTTGTGCTACCCGAAAAAGTGTTTAAAAAGGTACAGTTCCAAACTAGATTTTAAATGTTCAAATTGTGTATAACAGAAAACTATTATATGTTGAAGTATTTTGTTATGTTCTATAATTTTAAGCTTAAGTTTTTCAATTGCAGCTTAAGTAAAAATACCGTGGTGATTAGAAAGGACAGTGAAATGTTGATTCAGCTCTTTAACCAGAGAGAACTGGGGACACCAGGGGGAAACTGCCAGTGCTTTCTGTTTAGCTTTGTAGACTTTAAAGAGGAAATTTGTTACAGTGATTATTACACGTTTCAGGATACAGTATGACTATATGGAACAGCTGTTTAACAAACAGTGTTTTCTGCTATGTGTAAAGAACAAGGACACTGCCTTTCTGTAAAATCAAGGTAGTCTAAGTCATAAGTGCACATATACCTGACACTGTGTCAGTTGGTGGGATGACAAGGCTGTACCATCTGTGAACACGATTATTCAGTCTGATTGCTTGCACAGAAAATAGTGAAAGCTTACAGGAGGAATCTTAAATGTGGAGATGTTATTGGATATATGATTTATTCCGCTTCTTAAATTGTTTTTGCCCGTGTACTTTCCGAAGGGACCTGACCCTTTCTGGTCTTTAAGGCTTCATGCTGTGTTCAAAGCCTGAAAGGAGAAAAAAATGGTAAAGATCTAAAAGGCTTTATGTGATCTTAAAGAAGAGATGAGGGAAAAAGGTATCATTGGATGTATCTAAACTTTTTTTTTAATGAAGCAAAGAGTGTATTTAATATGAATTTATAATGAATACTCCAGTGGTTGTTAGAAGTTTTCACCATGTTGTAATAGCTAACAGGATGTCAAACATTTTGCCCTTGCAAGTTTTTGCAATTTGCAATTTTCTAAACGTGAGACCTGTTGAAAGTACAAGTGATAATGGACAAACTATACCCCCTACAGTCTTTGTCCCACCAAATCTTTCTTCAATTAATGCTGCAGCAGGAGTTTTATGTAATAACATTTGCGCTTGTGAGCCATCCATACAAAGAAAAAACAATTAAAATGCCTTAAATGTTCTGCTTACTGCTGTTATTTGCTTGTGTGAATGTTGCATGTCAGCTAAATGGACCACGGAATAGATAAAGTGATTGGGTGCAGGAGAGTGCACACTAAGCTTTGTCTATCATTATTGCTGGGAGCAATCAAATTGATGCCAGCAGGACAGTAGACGCGTTGACAGCTGTAATTATGTATCTCCATGGTGATCACTTTTGGCCTGTCATGGAGGCCCATGAGTCCCCTCCCTTGCAAGCATTTAATCAGATTGGGCTGTCACTTGTCAGGTAGACGGGGTGGGCTGGGAGTTGTGCTTAGGGGGAGAGGTGAATTGAAAATGAAGGGTGGGAGATGCCTGATCGCTTCACGTGGTCCATCGTGGTACCGCAGAAAGAAATTTTAATTACGCTAGAGGCTTCAGAGCAATGGTTTGAGGAGCTCATATGGAGTGTCTAGGCTGTTCTCTTTCTGTTTACTTCTACTGTCATATTAAAAATAGAACAGCTATTTTTATGTAGACACTCATGGTTTGGTGTCTTAATACATATTTTCTGCCACTGTGAAACTTAATTTCTCTCCTGAGAATGTCATGCTGCTAAGAACAAAATCAATATGACTAAGAAAGTTCAGCGTTACAGGCCCGTTGTGCCACGGTGTTTGTTTTCTGCATTTTAGATTTTGGAATTGTCAACAAGTTGGCTTAAAAAAAATTAGCAGAGACTTGTAGTGTGGCACAGCGATTTTGGCTTATGAGTAGTATATTGCCAAATGCATTTTCAATTAATTTCTTCTGTGTCTCAAGTTAGCTCTGATTGTCTGCCTGTGCCCCTGTGTCAGCTGTTCAAGCCGGTGGAACTGGCACGCATGGCTGTGTGAGGGTTTTTTCTTAGCCATAGATAGGAATATACTGGTTATTTTTGTGTCTGGTAGTCTAATTATCTTAGAACCTAGTACTCCCAAATATAAATTATTTTTTTCCTCTTTGATAATGAAGCTTAAGATAGGTAATCACAAAAACCCGTGTTTTTGGATATGTATTGAGCATTCCTGTTCAATGCTCTTACGCAACATAGCGAATGTACTGCTGTATCTGAAGAGCTCCAGCATTGCTCTTTGCCAGTATGATGGGCATTCTGGTCTTTTAATGACATTTTCCAGAAAGAGAAAACTCCTAGACTCCCAAATGGCAAAGAATTGAGAAATACTAGAATGTGTATGTATTGGGAAGTGGAATTTGATGCGCTAATAGTTCATTGCAGGACTGGGACCTAGATTGTGCTTTTTTTTTTTTCATCTTAAGCTTTTTTTTAATCTTTCAGTTTACTGTTGTCCTAGTGCAATAGCACATAATGGTAGTACAACAGCAATAAAAGCGTTGGGGACTGTAATACCAACGAGCAGTTGGGTACAATAGGATCTTGAACCATAGCCTTTCTTTGGTGTTTTAAATACTGAATAAAAGAAAGGAAATATGTTAAGCAGAAGTGAATGCTGGAGGTTTAATAAGTATTGCTATTATTTATCAAGTTAAGCCCGTTGTAGTGAGTATCTGTTGAATTAGGTTGTCTTTTTCATCCAATATTCATTAAGTTCTGTCACACCATATAGCTTATAAAATCACCTACTGTTACCAGGCTCTGAAAACATAAGCACCACAGAGAGAATTGAAGATGGTAAACGTATTTCTTTTCTGCTGTCATTTCTGCTTGTCATTAGTCATCTTCAGTTTATTTTATGAAAATTACACTTCTACAAAGGACTCCAGATTTATTTTTTTTTTAAATGCAATTATGCTGTAATTACTAAAGAATTTTCAATTCTCACTGTAATTTTTTGTTTTTCAGGATATTGTACTTAAAAAGTGTAAATTGTATAGCATGCTGTGTATCTTCTGTATCAACAGAAACACAGGGCAGGTGGAGTGTGTAGTCAGTAGCCTCGGAAGCCTTACATTAACTCCAAGATCTGATTAACCTGCTTACTCTGCGTCTGAATTATGCACCTTTCATACGTCTTTTTTGTTTGTCAAAATATGGTGTACATGTAGGCGTATGTGAAGTACCCCATAACACTTGTACGTAATCCCTTTATAGGTGCTACTGTGACAGAAGTCACAGTATAATTCAAGTATGTGTGGAGTATGTGTATCATACCTTCGCGTTTTATATATTTATTTATTGTATACTACAAAAAAAAAATTATGGGCAAGGGATTTATCCAGGACTGAGTAGGTAAATTAATTTTTTGTGATTTGAATGTGAGAATGTATGCATTGACTTTATATATAGGCAGACTTCCTGGGAGGAAGGATGATTTAGCAGTTACAAGAAGGGGAGCTGGGAAATACACTGTGTGTTTCTTCTGTAATCATGACATGTCTGAACTGCCTTCTCATCAGTAGCTAATGTTAAATGTACCTGATATGGGTAGTGGGGGGCCTAGTTAAGTGTAGATAACGCACATTCCGATAAGATGTGATAAAAACGCTACAAAGTGCTGCTACCTTTACATATGAATACATCTGATATACAAATAAACATAAATATACAAGAAACTATATATAAATAAAAACATGTAAATACAAATACAGGAGTAAGTATAATCTTTTTTCAATAAAAAGAATATCATGTCAGAAAAACTGGTCAGACAGTATTTCTTACTGAAGAAAGTGAGTACACCTGCTAGGGTATCTTTTTATGTCATTTGGATAATAAAGTCATCATCATGCCCTCATGTGGATTCTGTAGACAAGAGGTTCTACATGTGGTCCCTTGATAATTGCCTAAATTAAAATATTAAAGGCCTAACAGCCGTTGCGTTGACCTTTTTCTGCCTTGCTGCAGACAGATGAGCTGCTGTTTATTACAAAGGTTCCTTCCCACAGGTGAAATTTAAGTGAGATTCCAGGACCCTCTTTCCCACCCCCTTTACAATGCAGTATAGCGGAGCCCTGCTGCTTCAACAGCTTTGATTAGAGCCCTCCATTCTTATGATCCCCAGAACGCGTTTATCACTCTCGAGTTATTTTGATTAGTTTTTAAAAAAATATTTCAGATTCCAGTGCTCAAAAGCAGCAACTTAATAAATATTTATTCCCCAGAAATTGCTCATTTGAAAAGTTTTATATGGCTAACCTCACTGCTACAGTGATGAAATCAAACTCAGAGATGAAAACAAGAATCAGCAATATACTAACTAACTTGTTGGCTGGTTAACAGCAATCAGCCTCTTCAAAAGAAATTTTTGAACTCGTGTTATTTTTTTCCATGAATATTGCAGAATCAGAGCTTTAATTGGGGCTGTGTCCTTACAAAGCAAAGCCATGGAAAAAGCTGTGTAAACATTAAAGCCTCAGGGGAACAGCAGCAACAGAAAAAAAAATGTTTTACAGTTGAGAGGGTGAGGCAAAGAAGGAAAGTGTTACAGACATGAAAACCACAGGATCACTATTCCTATGGAGCTGATAAGCAGAGCTCCAAAGTTCCTGCTGAATGCTCCCTACTTGTATTCCTACTGGAGCCCTTGGAAGGGCTGTAGTGGAACATGGGGGACATGATTACATATAGATGCAGAAAGGATGTGATTATAAGGGGCATCCTTCATGCCAGGTGTCAGTCAGAAGAATAATTACAACTCCATTTTATTACAGGGATTAAATCGGAATTGGATATGTTCTGACTTGAAGTTTAGAGTTTGTTAGATCAAATTTAATATGTTTACTGTGCATTCTAGGAGAACAAAAGAGAATTTTAACTATCGTCTGAAGATTGCAGTCGTGTTTTCTTTTAAAGGAGAGAACAACTTGCAAGAATTTTTCCTGGTGGAGGAAAAAGCTCCTCTTGCCCCCTTCTATGAAAACAAATAATTATTCTAGTTCTCCAAAGGGAAAAAAATTTATGTGATAAACTTCATGGGTGTTAGGTTTTAAGCCTGCCAGGTAGATTTGATCTCATGTTGAAATGTTTCTTTTTCCAATATATAATTATTTTTACTTCTTATTTTTTGAAGGTGCGTGTTGACAGTGGCATACAACAAGGAAGTGATATTAGCATTTATTATGATCCTATGATCTCAAAAGTGAGTTGATGATTACTTTTCGATATTTTAAAGGTATGAGACACTAATTTTCTCCACAGATCTTTTAAAGGAGGGAGATTATACTAAAGGATTGGTAAATCAATATTTGTAAAGGTGCTAGGCATAACATGCCTCAAGGGAAATATGAATGAAGTGAAGGAAGATGTGGAGTAGAGGAAATTTAGTGTCACTTCTAAACAAAAATTGTTTTCTTTTTGTCACCGTAATTATTTGTCTTGCAGTTTCTGATTATTAAAAGGGTTCTGATTCAGACAGAAGCCACTGCGTTCAAACTTAGGTGCTGACAATCTATCTTTTTTAATGTAATGTAGCCAACACTAAAATTTCATTAATTCTGGCTTCCAAAAAGAAGCAGTGAAAGAAATGGTTGATAGTGTCTCTTAGTATTAGTTCTTATTCATCAGTAACACATCGGTAAAATGGAAATATGACATTATAGTCAGAGTTCAGTTGTCAAAAAGATTCACACTTAAACCTTAGAAGATGGTTGGGCATTAGAAGTCGTGAGAGTCAACTAGATATTGAACCACTGCTCTAATTTTCTGTGTGCCTAAAGGAGAGAGAGCTTGTTTAGATGCGTTAAGTTTTATGAAGGAGAAGCGACTGGCCTTCTTTCATTGAATGGATTAAGAGATCTTCGTTTTCTCTGATGTTTTAGAGAGCCTCTAAAGCACAGATACAGTAATATGCGAGAGATGTTTTTGTGACTGCAGAAGTTCTGCAAACCCTCTAAAGCACAGATACAGTAATATGCGAGAGATGTTTTTGTGACTGCAGAAGTTCTGCAAACCGTTTTCTTTATAAATGCTATTCAGAATCTAGAGACAAACATTAGCTCATTGCTAGGTAACTTATGTACTTTTTTTTTTTTAGCTGATTACCTATGGCTCTAATAGAGCTGAAGCACTGAAAAGAATGGAAGAGGCTTTGGACAATTACGTAATTCGAGGTAACTACAGACATTTGTGTTCCTAGTGTGATAGGCTGCCGTCTATTTCGAGAAAACAGCTTGAAAATGTAGTAATTAGCAAATTGAGTAAAGTTCCTGCTTCTTAAGTGCAAATTAAAACAGGAAAAGCTTGTGTTAATTAAGCTGAGAAGATACATCAAATCTAAAGAGACTTCAATTTTTTTCTCCATTGTTTTTGCTTGAATATTATGAGGTAAATATTTAAATCATTTCCTTAAATTCATAAGAGTTTTCACAAAATGGTAGCATACAATTCATTTATTATGTTGTGGAGGGGAAAAAAAAAGGCCATGGCACTGTAAATTTAAAGTAGTTGCTATTTTATGGCAGCGCAATACATTGATTGTAGTCAAATAATATCACAATGCAGTATTTGATTGTGTATATATGTATTTCTTATTTTCAAGGTAATTGTTTAAGTTTGGACAGATACAGATGTAGGCTGTTGGTCAGAGTGTGTTTCAGCTTTTGCTGCCTGCCTGCCTAGGAGAAGTAGCTGTTCTTCTAGCCTTTCCAAGCAGCGGGGGTGAATCAACTATGACCACTTCAACTCCTTTTAAGTTTTGGAGAGGGAAGTAATGGTTTGTGTAGGAGAAATCTTTAGCTCTTCCTCCGTGTCTTACAGAAAATAGGAAGGAAAACTCATAAGAGAGGGGAAAAATTTGATTTCTTATCCTTTTGTTTCCTGGGGATAGTTAGAGAAGGGAACTGTAATGTGGCAAAAATCTTCATTTTGCCTCTAAACGGCTTGGGTGTTTGGGGGAGTTATTTCTTTCATTGCTAGTCAGTATACTTGAAGAACCAGGGTAGGCAGGAAGGAAGCTGTTGGAGGATTTGCTGCCTTTGTTCCTTGTTATGGTTGCTGGACAGGTTGTTCCATGGTTTGAGATGGGCGAGAGACTTAGAACACTTACTTAATTCCTCCACCGAATGGCTGGGAAGGAGGAGCAGGAGAGACCTCATATAGCAGACAATCATGCGAGTGTTTCTGTAAAACCTGGTTTGGCGCTAATGCTGTCTGTGAATACTGCAGATGCCACGTCAGACTAGACGGGTTTATCTAGGGGAAAATGAGCATCCCTCTACCACAGTGTAGCTAGATAGGTGGTAGGATTAGCCATTGTAAATGAACTGCATAACTCTAAAGTGGATTTATGCTGGTGCAGCTTGAGCCATTAGACTTTTGCGGTGCAATGTGCTAATGTAAACCCCTGCTGTATATCAGCTGAGCACATTTATATGAGAGAGAAATTTATACTGCCGTAGCTAGATTGATGTGAGGTGGTGTTTGATGGTGGTTTTGTGGTTGGTTAGTTGTTTTTTTTGGTTGTTCTTTGTTTTTAATGGAGGAAGGCTTTGGATTCAAACTCAAACATCTGAATTAATAGAAAATTATGCTAGAAGGATTATAGTTAATGAGAATATTGGAATTGTGTACGTAGCATTGTCTTTTATTGTGTGCTGTAATATGGGATGGAACCTAATTGTTTGTTCTTAGGTGTTTTACACAGATGTGTATGTACCTCATAAAAGTTCCACAGATATATAAATACCTACGAAGCATATGACATCTTACATATGAAAATTACTAATTTGCATTCTTGATTTTTTTTTACAGTCCTTTATTAGTATGCACGTAGGCATTTAAGTGTTCATACCTGATATATCTCTAGTATTTCTACCTGTGGAAAAGCTTTTCATCTATTAAAAACATTGAAAGAGGTAATAAATGAATTATGAGGGGGATGCATTTTTAAAAAGGTGTTACGAAGGACAAATTTTAATTTACCACAGGTTTCAAGAGTAGATAAATTTCCAGAAAACTTTTTTAGCTATGGTGAGCAGTGGTGTTTCTATTTGAAAACCAACAGGATTTTTGTGTAGTTTTATACAGCTGGTAGTTTCTTCTCAGGGTGTTTATTTAAAATGTAACATTCGTGGATATTAAAGAATTTCTTCTGTTGCCTGGTGTGAATGATGCTTGATAGGGCAGTTTGTAGAAACTGTCCTATCTGTAATCTTCTGAACTGCATTGACATGTAGAGAAGTCCTCCTTGTTCAGAGAAGTTGTCTCTAATAAGTTCAAGTAAGCCTAACAGGTAATGCAGAAGTAGTAATTATATTGGTATTTAAATGGACAAAAATAATTAAACATCAGAAAAGTAAATGCAATTTCATGCATTTTTTTCTAAAACGAGGTAGGTATTTTTTGCTTTAAATGTCAGGTGCTAAAACAATAATAAACCAACTTATGTGAAAGTGCCTCACACGAATTCTTCTCCATAACTGAGTCATTAGTAGTAGTAAAAGATACAGAATAGTTTTTTGCATAGCTTTGAAATTACTTGGTTTTGTATTTGAATAGTGAGCCTGTACATAACTATTAGAGATCACCGTAGTCTTCCTGAATAGGGTGCTCCATATTCCTATTTCTGAAACACACACCACCCTACCCCTCATTTCTTTGGAAGCACCTTTTATGTTTGCTTTGTTTTAGAGGCAGTGTATTTTTTCCTTATAAGTAACAAGTCTCTGCTGAGTTACAGAGCATTTCAGCTACGCGTTACCAGCTGAAGTCAGTGCGAATTGTATTGATAATGGTATGCTGTGAGAATTTAGATTTAAATTCTCAAGAATTGCAACATTTTTGTAGGCAAAAAGGCTTGTTCACTCACATAGGGTGGGAGTGGGATGGGGTGACTGGGTAACAGGTCAAGGACCATCTAATGGGTAGCTTAGGGACTCCTAATGGAAGACGGAGTCTTCCCCATCACTTCTGTGTCACCAGTTCAAAGCAGGCAAAAGTTGGTAAGGACTTTTAGTCACTAATATTTTGATGGTTGCTTGCTGACCTGCGTGAAATCAGTGGTATTTATCCAGTTCCTAGAAGACAAATGTCCTCTTGCAACAAACACCACCATATAAGCATCATTTGTGGCAGTCCCACCAGAGAGTCCAGAGACTGAAGCGGCAGAGTGACCCTCCGGGAGGTGACTCATCCAGGATGGGTTGAGGCATGCGGACGGCAGGAAGTGCAAGGATTTACTCTGCTGTTCCTTGTCTACTGGCTGTGTGAGCAGGCGTTCAGTTTCTAATGCTGTGGCGTTAGGATATCCAAGAGTTACCTATTCCCCTTTATCTCTATTCTACTTACAGGAAACAAATCCTCAGACTGCAGTCTTTACCGGGTTGTTTTCTAGGACAGTATAGTACTTGGCCTTGAATTCATAGTTCAGCTGTCCCTCCCAGTTAAATCTGCCCAACAACATCATGAAGGAAATTAAATTAATTAAACTTTCAAAAAAATGTAATCTAATATTTACAAAGAGAGCAGACATCCAAAATCTGAGTAAATAAAGTTTTAAGCAACCAAGACAGCATCATATAGTGCCTGGAATAGCAGTATCTTGATTATAAATGCTGAATAAAACAAATTGTGATATTTTAAAAAATGCTATTCTCTGAAAGTGCCTATTGCCTTAACATTTTATTACAGTTTGGGCTCGTGACAACTTGCCCACACTGAAATAAGGTATTACACGGTCTGTTTGTTGGTAAATGCTAACAATGGGGACTAACTCAAGATACATTCAGTGTGGTCATGGAAATATAATCTGAATCTTATTTCTTGTCTAAAGTCTGCAGTGTTATTATTGGGAGCAGGTGGAAGTGTAGGATGGCACTTCTTTGAATGTTGGATTGGATTAAATGATTCTCCTAAGGTCCTTTACCGTCTAAATTATTCTGATAGGAACCAACTCCTGCATTGAGAACTGATCTGAATTCGAAATCTCGGTTGAGACTTCTGAGTGAGGAAGGGTTTAATTAGGTAACATCGTTGTCTGTAGGTCTTCCAGTATAGTTCAGGGATGATTAATGTTCAAGGAAGGTGTAACCCAGACTTGTCTCAAGCAGATACACTTTTCAATTTATCCCGTGGTTACTGGAGAATTTGTGAATACTGAAAAGTTCAAGATGTCGGTCAAACATAGAGGCACTGTTGGCTCATCAGGATGAGGCGTGAGTTGTTTCCCCTGAGCTTGCACTGTTGTTAGTAGTTCATCTTTCTCTTGTTTTATGCTACTTTTCTTCAGAAACTTAAGATTTTGTTTCTTCTCTTTAACACCAGAAATAGGGTATTGGAAGAACGCCTTTCAGTGTGTCTACTGTATGTATAAACGTGACGTGGGATTTTCTTCTCAGTTTCTCTAAGATTTTAACATCTGTTTATCGTGCAATTTATGATGCTGAATAATCTTTTCATTATTTTAAAGGCGTATATAAAACCCAGTATGAAATTCTGGGAAGCTCACGTATGAAAATTGTAATCGGAATGGGAATATAGAGGTTAACTCTCAGATATGAATGGAGACCTGCCAGAACAGTGGCAGCAGAAACTGTTGTCTTGAGTTTTTGCAGCTGTACACGCACTAATTAGGAGGAAAAAGAGTACTGTGGAGAAGGCCTTGGCTTTCCAAGAAAAAGCACCCAACAAAAAAACCACAACAAACCCAGTTTAATTTTAGTATTTTATCATATATTTCAAATAAATTAATTTTCAGGTACAAAGATTTTCACAATAAACTTTAATCCAAATGTCATCAACTACTGAATGATTTTGTCTCTTATATATTAACTTAAAAGACGCTTTTCGGTGGCAGTGATACTTGTAAGTTTTACAGTCTCCTGTATCCTGATCCCATGCAGGTATGCAAGTGTGCTTATTGGTATTGCGAACAAAACAATCTGCGCGTAAGCCGGTTTTCCTGCAAAAGGCATTCAAGTGTAGGTTTTTAAAATAGAATGGAACAAGCCTCATTTTCCTGGTTGTGCTTTAAAAAAAGGTTGTACAACGGATCTGTGGATTCTCCCGTTTGCGTAGCGGAGGGAACAGGGGCCGGGAATTCTGCGAGAATCTCCGTATTCTTTGACCCTTTGCAACAGGGACTAGCTGGCTCCCAAGCGTGACAGCGTGGAAACTGAAATTGGAGAAGGGAAAGCAATGAACTTAGTTCAAAACCACGAGAAGGGACCAGGCGCAGGGTGCTTGGTAACATCAGCTTGGAGCACAGATGCTGGCGTGAGGGAGGATTCTCCTTCTGTTTGTCCTCTCTTTTTTTTTTTTTTTTTTTTTTTTCTTCCTTAGGCCAGTTGCAGGGAGGGAGTGGGAAGGGCATTTTGTTGCTGGAACATTATGGTGTGTAGTTTAGGAAAGGTTATAGACCATGGAGGAAAAAGAGGGAAGGGCAACTGAAGTAAAGGGTGATCAGGTAAAAGGGGAATGCAGTGTTATTGGTGCAGGAGAAGGGAAATAAAATAATGGGGTTTTTGTTAGGTTTTTTGTTGTGTTTTTTGTCAGAGGAGTTTTGTTTTTTAAATTAAGGAAAAACATTGTGGTAGTAGAAAAACTACAAGAAATGCAGCGTGCCAGCTTGAGGAGGCATTGAAAGACAAGTGCTGTTATTTCTGGTTATGCCCCTTAAATATAAATGTTGTCCTGGAGTTCTGTTCCCCTTCTTTAGAGTAAAGGGATGTCTGAGGAGAGGGTGATGGCAGGATGGACATCCGTTTTCTTTCACTTGTTCTTGACAAAGCCTGCTTCGCTTCTGCTTCCAATTATTCTACTGATTCAAGCATTCATACGTGTTTGCTAACACCATAAATAACGGACTACTTAATCTTATTAAGAGGTTCAGGAGTGCATGCAGTACAAAATTTAGTTTCAGTTTGAACTAATGTTTTTACAGTAAGATATTACCATATATTATGTGCCCTCCACCTCCTTTTTTCCCCCCTTTGTTCTGGTCTATGAGCTCTGTCAGCTCCAGACTTTAATATCTAAAAGAATTAATGTTTTAATTGAAATACATATTCAGCTCTGAGAGTCAGTGGTATACTGATCCTATGTGAGAACTTTATGTGGATGTTTGCGTATTAAAATTACAAAGCTAAAAAAGCCTTTCTTCTTGCTTTTGGGATGGGACTTTGTATGCAGATAGCCTGCTCTGAAGTGAATTGAAGCAAAACACAAGCTTTGAAAGACAATTAAACTGTTGAACGTTGGGGGTTTTAGGGAATATTATGGCAACTTTTGGAATTGCAAACGTGGAGGCTAGCTGGGTAGCAATCATGAACTTTGAAAAGTTCATGTGTTGAAAGTGTTGTTTTCCGAGTCTGTGCAAATCTATGATAATGTTCTTGTTTTAAGTGGAGAGTAACGTAACCAGTGTTTCATAATGCTCAATGCAGAGATTTATTAATACTTTTTTATTTTATTTTTTGGTTAGAGAAATTAACTGGGGTGCCTCCTAAACTTCATAGCCTTTATTTTTATTCAGCATTTAAATTGATTGGTGGTAATTTAGCTTTGCTATTTTTTTGAAAGAGAGAGACCTCTAGTACTGTACTCCACACGTTGTTTTTGCAATCAGCAAGTATGCAAATAAAGTTCTTTCTATTCCACTTAGCACAATTTGAAATTATCAGCAAGTTAAGTATATTCAACTGCTTATCTACAGAGAGGCATGTAGGACTCCAATTAAGTTTACATGGATAAATGCAGATTCGTGTTTGCAGACAAGATGACAGAAGCTTAATACTGTAAAAAGGCTAATCAACACTGAATATGTTTAGTGTCAGTAAATATTTATAGTGAAAACATTGCCTATGGTTTTGTGCCTTGGCATTCCAAGTTCTGATTTTTAGTGAGTAAAAATACGGTGCGATACCATGTTTATAAACCTTACTAGGAAACTTTTGTTTTCTGTAAAATTAATTTGTCTTTTTCATCTTTTCATCTTTCTTGGGAATACAAGTTAGGAGCTAGGCTACAGTTTGTAATAAAAAATCCAGTATATTTAGCAAGGTTTTAAGGCAGATGTAGTCCAGAGATTGGGGAAGGGAAGGAGGCAAGGTAGAGACAGGCAGTATGTGGAGTAATTTCTTCTGATTATAATTTATTTTTTTTTAAATGAGGGTCATTTCAAATAGTGGTTACTTACCAGCTCTGGTGAATGATGTGATTATTTAGCGTGCTCATATATTCATTAGGCAATAACGACAAATTAACCAGAAAATTATTTGAATACATAGGGATACATATTTATTATATAAAAAGCATACAAATATATATACTTATTTAATTAGATCTCCAGAAGGTAAATTGTTAGTCCACTCTCTTTTACAAACGTATTCTGGAAAATAGTGTGTCAAAATTGAAGTCCAAGTACATCTTAAATTCAGCTTCTACTGCTGTAATACTATATGAAAAATGCAGCCAAGTTAAAGAAAAAAAATAGAGGTACAAGGAACATTGATTATTATTTTTTATTGTATTTTGACTTAAAAGAAGAATGTAACTGCAGTTCTGCATCACTCTTAACAGTGTAGAAGAATGATGCTGAAATGAAATTCTATTTTCCGGAGGGGAAATAAATTGATATAGTTAAGGATTTTGTTTGTTTGTTGGAAACGTCACGGCTTGTCAGGTTAACAAATGTGATTTTGTTCCTGGTAGACTGGAGACCTGGTCAAGAAAAAGAAAAATTCCCTGAAAACCACTGCAACACAAATACAATATACTTCAGTTTAGTGTCTAACTTTGCATGAAATAAGCCCTGCCTGTTAGCCTCTGTTTGATCCTGTGAGAGCGTGGGGCTAATGTCTGGCCAGTGTTTTGGAAGCAGCAGGTAGTCAGGAGCAAGCTGCTCTAGGGGTCCATATTTCTGTAGCCTAGCAGTTACTCACACACAGATGGAGACCTTATGAACTTTGACAGAGGTCACGCTAAATTGCAAATCTAAAACTTCTAGACTTCTGAAGGATTACACTGGTTTTTGGTGTGTGTGTTCGTTTTTGTTTTTTTTTTTTTTTTTTAAAGCCATATGATTGGGAACATCACTAAGGATAGTTTTGAGTAGATCAGCCACACAGTCATTGCTCACAGTAATGATCATGGGGACTGATAAAGATAGCCTTTCATGATACTTTAAAGGGAAACTGTTGCATATTAAATTTTAATTTGCATATGTAAAATACATATGTTATATTGCGTCCCAAACACCTTGGTTTGTCTGATCTATCGAACTTGTTAAAGGAACTTTGGAACTTTAAACATTGCAGAAGCCTCTGATTTTTCTGATGCACATGAGTTGGAAATAATTAAGATACTGATAGTATTTTTTTGATTTCAGGTCTTTTGGGGCAGTCAGTTGAGACACCAAGCTCTGTCATCTGTCATCAGCCATCATCTCACCAGGGATCTTATAGCAGTTTGGGGAAAAAAAACCCATGAGATGATCTGGTTACACATTGTAGCGCGTCTAAATCCTGGATTCATAGTCGGGGAGCACTGAAGAGTTCCTCTTTGTCTTCTAATTATAGTTCTGAAGCTGTACTTAATAGAGGAAAATCTCTGTGATATTTCAACTTACTATTCAAATGGGAATTTTGGGGAGGATTTTGTAGCAGCCAAAGAAAGACTTCATTTGTTCTGAAGTTGTAGTCATTTAGCATAAGACTTTTTAAAATTTTTCATTTAGTGGAGATGCAATGTGAGTTTCACTCAGCGTTTATGAAATCAGGGTCTGTGAATGACTATCTAGGTCACAGGCAGCAAGGAGGCTGATCCTCTTTTAATCAAATGGTCAAATTTTTATCTTGTCATCATTGAGCTGGTTGTGTAATGTGCTACTTAATGGCTCATGAACTAGTCTGTAAAGCTATGACTTCATGATTTAGTGAGGCTGAGTCCGACTCGTGTGTTGAAAGTGGTTTCAGTGACGGCCACACAGAGAGCTTGAAAATTCACGCCAGCAGCAGACTGTAGGGGAAAAAAGCTTTGAAACTATTTGAACTGGTCTGCATATAAAAATAACAAGAATGTTATTCATGCTTCTAAATTGGAAAAACACAAAGGGAAAAGAAGTAGAAGCGCAGAAGAATCTCCTTCTGTAGCTACGGCAATTTGCAGTTGCTGTACTGCGAGTGTTTTTGCTTTGGTGAGATCTCGATAGGGGAAAAAAATCCAAATAGCTTAATTTACAGTTGAGAGACCTGAGTTTACAACGAATTCTTATTCGTGTTATTTTAAACTAGAGCTATTAGGAAAAAAAATGTGCAAATAACTTTCGGAGTCAGATCATCACTGTGTTAATCATAATAACTTGTAAATAAACATGCCTACAGTTGAACTTCAAAAATCTTGTGTTTTACAAGAGATATGGATGCACAGACAAATTTTGACAAGACAGACTAGTTTGTGATGTGCACTGCATTTTATACTTCGTGGTGTGCACCTAACACCGAAGTTCACGTGACCTGGAAAATGCAGTGCGATATGGAGTTGCCTGTCCCTCTGCCTCTGAGAGGAAAGAATGTGAATTACTTTGTATTTCCTGAAGGGTGAGAATGTGCACAGCTGAGGCTGGAAAACCTCTTTCCTATAGCAGCTTCCTCATTTATCCATACCTGGAATGGATGCAACAGCTGCAGCCAAGGCTTATGGTTTATGCTTCTGAATTACGTATCTATTTCAGCTTCTCTTAAGAAATATTAATGTTTATGAGGCAGTATTATTCTATGTAGTTATATTGAGATTGAACTGTGGTGGCTTTTCAAATTTTCTGTTAGAATCTCTTTGCAAAATTGAGAAGAGAGTTGAGATAAAGACGGTGTTTTTCTCTTACCTGCATGATCTTAAAGTTTCAAGAGACGACCTGTGTGCTACTCTCAAAAGAGAAAATATCTTCTCTTTGAAAATTGTTTGGAGTGCAGTAAGCAGAAGATAGTTTAAATTACCTGGGGATTTTTTTTCTCAGGGATTTTTTTTGCATCTCTCTTCCTCTCGGACCTCTGATAAAGACTTCTTTGTATTTAATATTTCAGTGAAATGACTTTTAATGACCATCGTGTTCGGTGCTAAGCTACAAGTACTTCTGGCAAAGTGCAGTTTAGCATTAAGTTATTAACTTGGTTATACAGCCCTGTTAAATGCAAAGAAAAAGAAAACTTGAAGGATTTCAAAGTCATCACTGCCTGAACTAAGATATACTAACTGTTTCTGCCTCCTGGCAGGCTTTTCTTTAACCTGTTTTTAAACGTTTTCATGACTCCGGAGTCTTTCCCTAGGCAATCTTTTCCCAGTGTTAACTGTCCTGAGTACGTATCTTTTGCTGACATCTACTCCTGATTATGGTTTTTCCAGCCTGTGCTGGAAAGGGGATGTGGGCTATTCCTTTCCTCTCTGAGAAAACAAGTTGATCTTTCACTTGGCTGTGAGGAAGGGGCAGAGGACTCATGCTTTGTGTACTGGGCTGACACTGGCAGTATCCTTTGAGCTGTGTAGCTTTAGATTGCATTCTTTAGAAGTTGTCTTCCTCTGTTGGCACGAAAAGAAGGGGAAGCAAAATATGAAAAAAAGAAAGCGAGGACACAGGCTGAGAAGTGGAAAGAAAGGGGATGAAGAAATTAAGAAAAAAAGAAAAAACATATTCAAAGAGATTAAAGGACAAAGGTGGCTATAAGGTTTCTATAAGTTGTTTTTCTTTTTTTTAATTAAAGAAATCATTGCGGGGGGCTATATGCCTAGCAGAGTCATGGCATGGTGCTAAAGGGGGAACAGGGCATTCGATTAGAGTTGACTAGGCAAGGTTGGATAAAGGTACATATGGAGCAAACAATAGATTCCTTTGTTTTGTAAGTCCCACAGGAGCCTCTTATGACATACAACTGATAAAAATGTTATAAAATCATATATAAATGATAAAAGTTTTTACTGTCTTTCATTACTGTGATTAGGGTGTAACATGGCACCTATCTTCCACAGGAGCGTGCATATATAAGGTGGCAGAATGACAAGGTGGAGCAGGGTTCACTGGAATTGGGCTGATATGGTCGTGACTAATCTGTCGTTTCAAGGAGAATGGCTCTGGTCTTGCCTACATCTGCTAGGACCGAACCAAAAGCCTCTCAGTTGTGCTTGCTGCCATTGACTTAACTAGGTGTTTGAAATAGGCTTAGTGAGGCGAATATTTGGAAGGTTTACTTCTTAATTAAACTGAGTATTTAAGGAGGGTATCTTGAGGCAGGAGTGGAACAAGACTGGTAAATTTGCATTGATTACATTAGTATTATGGTCTCTAAGTTGTGGACAAGCATTTATTCTACAAAGATAAGAGCTCATATTTTTATAAGTTTATTTCCTACTATTATTTGTGATTAATATATTTACGTGACTTTGTATTGATGTCTTGTTTTCAGGCGTGGCTCACAATATTTCTTTACTACGAGAAGTCATCATCCATCCACGGTTTGTTAAAGGAGACATCAGCACTAAATTCCTTCCTGAAGTTTATCCTGATGGCTTTAAAGGTTTGTTCCATTTGGGAATGTTTCTTTTTTGCTTGAGAGATGTTGTTTCTGATTATTATTCCTTTATATTTGTAGACTGACACATTCCCCAATCAGTCTTTACTTTTCTTTTTTCTCAGATGTATCTGTGTGTACACACAATTAGAGTTTTTAAATAATGCATAATATAATTGAAACAGTTACTTTCTTTCAAGAAGGCAAAATAGATACTTCTAGGGGCAAAACAGTAAATGAAGTACATCCAAAGTCAAGAAAAACAGTTTCTAGGTAATATGAAATACGAAAAATAAACATAAATTCAACTCTACCATGTTATTGTGCTTCATTACAGACAGTGCTCCTACTGTTAACTTGAAAATAAGATTTCTTTCTGCTCAACACTGTTACTTCTCCAGTGAGTTTGTGCAGCGTCTTTAGAATTGCCTTTTGGCACCCTTTGGATTAATGTAGTTCACTGCAGCATTATCTGGAGGATCTGACACTTTATCAAAGTATTTCAGTAACCTGGTCTTAATTCTCATTACACACAGTAACGGGCATCACCTTGGAATTATTATAAACTCATACAGTAGGTTAACGTAAATGCAAATGCAAATGTTTCTTTACAACATCCCAGGCAACTCAGTTGCAAAAATATGTAACAACAGTTAGTAGAGAAATGCAAGCAAACAAATTTTTTCCTTTTACAAGGATCAAATTGTAAAATTGATGAGGTTTTGAAAAAAACAAATAGGGTGTTTTTGTTTTTTTAAAAAAAAAAAAACAAATTTTTTATCTTATTTTCTCTCAGCCAATCTGTCGTAGCTGGTTTCTTGACGTGCGTGGCCAGAGACTCAGTCCTTCCATACAGGCCTCACACCTCAGCTGGCATTCATCAGGCAGAACCTCTTCCTTATTTAAAAAAAAAAAAAGACAATGTTTACAGCTCATCATTCATGGGTCCTTTATGAATTCCTTGGAGATTCCTTTCTCCCCCATTGATCATTAATCCAATGTGTGGCGGAATCCTCATCCCACTTTGGAGATGACACTGCCAGATTGGCAGTCACTGGACATGACTGGCACCTTGCCAAATTCTAGTCTCATTAAGGAGCGGAACAGATTTGTCTTACCTCGGGACTCAGTGTGTGAGTTCGGTGCAAAGAGTATTTATCCACAGAACTACTTTATATCATGAAGTAATTGGCAACTCTATGTGATTCAGTCCCACACGTGGGACTAACGTATCCAGCTTGTTACTGGCTCCTGACTGAGACCACAGCACTAGGAGTTGGTCACCTTGGGTGGCAGTAAGCTTGTGACTGTTGAAGCTCAAATGTTCCTTTATCTTTTTTGCTAAGGTGTACTTAACTCATCTTCAGGTAACTCAGCTGGCTTTCATCCAGCATAGACTTGAGGGTACTCTGATCTGCTCTGAAGGCTCAGTGCTGATGATTAGCTGGTCTTTCTCTCTTCCCTGATGCTTTAATACAGAATCCCATGTCCTTGTCTCATTGGTGGTTCTGGGACTCTTCAGTCTTTTTCCTGAGTGGATTCAGTTCTTCAAACCGCCGTAAAACTGTATTATTTTTTTTTTTATTGTTGGGGTAGTTTTTTGAGAGTTTTTGGGTTGACTTAGCTCATGAAGGAATCTGGTGAACTTCAACAGATGTGCAGAGTGAGTGATATGCTAGGAATGGGGAGAAGGGAATGGAGGAGAAAGTTTTATACCATGTTGTGAAAAGGGAGTCTCACTTGACACACAACTGGGAACAATAAGACATACACCATTCTACCCTTATTTGTGATAATGTGTCCGTTGGGGCCCTTGGTCACTTGTAAGAAGCCGGGACAGGTTTTGTTGACCCAGGAGGAGACCCTTTGCTCTGTGTTTTTGACTATGGAAAGGCACTCATCTTTTGTTCTTTTATTCTTGTTTTAATATTTTATATTGCAATGTTAACCTGTATATAATAAGTTGATTGGTCCACAAATTGCAGGATGAAAAGAAATTTGGTTTGGGGTCATCTGACTTGAACTGTGTGTGCACATATTTGTGTGCACATACACACTGATGCAAATGGTTGATTAATGTTGCAGTCTGAGGTAAACAGTAATATTGTATTAACAGATTCTTCAGACAAGCTTTTGCTCTAGACACTGGAAAACACAAGAAGAGATATTATAACATGTCATAATAGAAACTAACGAATGGCAAACGAAATGACTAGGCTTTGTTCCTGCAGTATGGAAAGTCTTGCTCTTCTCCTTCCGCGTATCAAATACAAGCATATGTTAGCCTTTTTAATTATAAAAAAAATGCAGATATCATTATTACAAAGCATTTGTATTTCAAGTCAAGAACACTTATTCATGAATACTGATTTAAAGCTCACTGAAGTAACTGAGAGCCCTTTTAGTAGGGATGTAGTTTGCTCTGGATTGGACCCTCCTGGATTAAAAATAAACAACAACACTGAGTTGAATTTGAGTACAGTTTTTTTTATGTAACTACTAAAAAATATTTCTGCAAATGCAAAAATTCTAATGGGAACTGTTGAAGGCAAGCAAGGGTGGTGGGCAGATGACAGTTGGAAGCTCAGCAAGAGAAACAGAGGCAAATTCACTTAAGCATTTTAAGTCCTCTACTTACTTCAACTGACCTTTTTATATAAATACTGAGGCTAAACTTTGCTAGGAAGATTGGAAAATTAAGTAGCTTCATCTGTCTTAATGTTGCTTATAAAAGATATGTAGCTGTAAAAGAAAAAAAAAAAGTAAATCTAAAACCAGGACAGGGATAATCTGAAAAATTAAAGCAATGTGTAGTTAAAGTGGATCTGGAAATACATAGAAATATGCGCTGTTGACAGTAGAAGTCCATAACAGAAGTGTTTTAGATTTGGAAAACTTAAGAAATGGAAAAAAATCAATGAAGATGGGTGCTATGTTAATGCTTGAGCACAGTCCAGTGTGTTTCTTTTGTAAACTCCACAATTGCCACTATTGGGCTACATTGATGGTAAGTAATGAATGTCAGTTGTGTTCTTTTTGGTGGCTGCACGAAGTACTGGCCCATTTCTTATATGCATTTTTCTTCAAATATAAATATTAATTTCAGTCTTAAGAGTAAAATAAGTAAATAAGAGATGCTTTGTTTTCCAGTCTCATTTTCAAGGGTTTCATTATAAGTCCTTTATTAGAAGGCTTTTACTACAAGTTAAGAGAAAATTAATTATTAGAAATATCTTGTCAGCTTTTCCATTAACCTGTGGCGCCCACTTCAAATTCCATTTAGAACAGGAATATTTAGTAATTTTCATGATTAGGGTTTAACTCTTTTTCTTCCCTTCTTTAAATAAACATTCATTAACAAAAACAGTTTATTGGAAGTTATTTTAAAATATTGCTGTGCTGAAACTAACCTTGCTGTGGGGATGATTTGTGTGGGAAAACAGCTGCTGTCACACCCTTCTGTTGTCTATACGAGGGATGGGTGGCTAGAATGCTGGCTGGCAATGGGTCGCTGGAGTGGGTTATTGCTTTAAGCACATGTGTGTATTTTGGGAGGAGTGAGGATCTGAGGGTAGGTGCAGCAACACTGATTATAGAGTGGCTTCCAAGCACTTTGCTCACAGGATAAAAATGATTGCCAAGCGTGCAGGAGCAGCTCATACTACTGGAGTATTGTCAGACGAGCGGCCCTTCTGCAGCTTCCAAGCAGCTTTGTACTTCCTAACCTGCCTGCTGAGAAAGGAATATGCTATCTATTATCCCTATTTTATAGACACAGAAAGTATCTCTATTTTCACAAGGATCTAAAGAGTTTTTGACAAAGAACAAATTAAACTCAAGGATCCTTAGGTTAGTACCCTATCCATTGGATTATTCTTTGTGGTTCAGTCTGTCTCACAATTAATCTTTTTCTGGGTATCTGTTTTAATATTGAGATTTTTTTTTTAATGGTCCACTGTTCCCAGTTACTAAGTAACATTGCAAATGTTTGGTCAGTCTCTTTGGGAGAGACATCCTGCACAAATGAGAAAAGGGACAGGATGTCCCAAACACCAAGTCATACCAAAACAAAGGGGAAAATGAAAAGGAATCCTTTACTTCCCCTCTTCTAGCATGTTTCTCTCATTTGGATGGAGAGGAAGAGCAGGACTACTGATGGTCAATCCTTTGTTAACTAATTTCTAATACAGAATGGAAGAAAGAGGAAGCACTCCTCTCTCCTGCAATTGTGTATTGGCTCCAGAAAGTGTGTATGAGGTGAAAGCTTTTAGGTACATTGTGTTTGTCATAATTACATGGGTTGGAGGAAATTATTACTCTGCTTTACTGAACACTTATTAAACCACCTCTCGAATACTGTGTCCAGTTTTAACTCACTCACACCTACAAGAAAGATGTCAATAAACTTGAGTAAGTCCAGTGAAGAGCCACCAGGGTTCTGGTGGGATTGGAACAAAGGGCTTGAGGAGAGGCTGAGAGAACCAGGCTTGTTTAGCTTGGAAGAAAGAAAGCTTAGGATATACCTAATGGCAGCCTTATCATATGTCTGAGGAGGTTCCCAAGAAGATGGAGCCAGGCTCTTCAGTGAGGTGCACAGCAGCAGAGCAAGTGGCAGAGAGAGCTGTGCTGCCATTCAGGGAGACCTGGACAGGCTGGAGTGTTGGGTGGAGAGGAACTTAATGAATTTCAACAAGGGCAAGTGTAGGGTCCTGCACCTGAGGAGGAATAACCCCATGCACCAGCACAAGTTAGGAGTTGACCTGCTGGAGAACAGCTCTGCGGAGAGGGACCTGGGAGTCCTGGTGGACAGCAAGTCGACCATGGGCCAGCAATCTGCCCTTGTAGCCAAGGCGGCCAATGGTCTCCTGGGGCGCATTAAAAAGAGCGTGGCCAGCAGGCTGAGGGAGGTCATCTTCCCCTGCTACTCTGCCCTGCTGAGGCCACATCTAGAGTACTGTGTCCAGTTCTGGGCTCTCCCATTCAGGAAAGACAAGGAACTACTGGACAGAGTCCAGTGGAGGGCTACAAAGATAATCAAGGGACTGGAGCACCTCTCTTATGAGGAAAGGCTGAGAGACCTGGGTCTGTTTAGTCTGGAGAAGAGAAGACTGAGAGAGGATCTTAACAACGGGCAGGTGTTGAGAGGATGGGGCAAGACTGTTCTCAGTGGTGCTCAGTGACAGAACAAGGGGCAACAGGCACAAGCTATAACGCAGAAAAGTCCGTCTTAACATGAGGAAAAACTTCTTTACTTTGAGAGTGCCAGAGCAGTGGAAGAGGCTGCCCAAAGAGGTTGTGGAGTCGTCTTCTCTGCAGACATTCAAAACCCGCCTGGATGTGATCCTGTCCAGCCTGCTCTAAGTGAATCTGCTTTGGCAGGGGGTTGGACTAGATGATCTCTAGAGGTTCCTTCCCATCCCTACCATTTTGTGATTCTGAGAGACAGTAGTCATAAACTTGAGATTTTCAAGACTTGACTGTACGAACCTCAGAGCAACCTGGTCTGAATTTGATGTTGAGATTGCTCTGTGGGAAGGAGGGGGCGCACTGAATAGACTAGACACCTACCAAGGGCCCTTCAACCTCAGTCACTCCATGATTCTGTTATGAATGAAATCATGTTTTAGGTGAATTGGGACTGTAGGTACGACTTTTAAATTTAAGTCCGGAGACTTTTGTTATTAGTTGAGGGGGGAGTGCCGGTTCCCTTGGCTGTGTTACTGTTAGAAGGGAGAGGATGGTTGCTGTTAATTCCATTCATCTTTGCTGGAACCTAATCTTTGTCTTCATTTTATGAAGCTACTGGATTATAAAAATTGACTTAACAGATACCTTACTTGACTTTCTTCTTTTTGACAGGTGAAGGCAAGAAACACTTCTTGGTCTGTCACTAATCCCTTTATAATTCAAAATAGTAAAGGTTTCCTTTCTATATGCTGTAGCATCCATCTTATATAAGTGATCATGAGCTCTCCGAGAGACCTACTACTTCACTGTTTTGAATGGTTTGAGATTGCATGCACAGACAATATTGTCTGTCTCTTACTGTGACTGTCTGGATGGAGCAAAGCTCTGCTGGACTTGAGAAGAAATTAAAACCTTTAATAACATCCAACTTTGTTTTCTGCCTCAGCCGACTTGGTATCTGTACCTGCCATCTGTAATGGTTAACTTCAAAATCTATTGGGGAAAAACTCGAGCCAAAACAGAACCTAGGAATGATATAAACATGGCTTGTATTGGTATGGATCTGAAATGTGCTGCATCGTACTTTCTGTCTTACCCATTTTGCTTTTAATTTTTATTCTTCCCAATCAGAAAACGGTCACTTTTCAAATATTAAGTAACAGACCAGGGGACATAACTAGGGCTTGTTTGTTTTGGTTTTTTTCCTCTGTAATTGATAGTAGGAAACACATTTCTAGGACAAAATGCAAATGAGACTGTTATGGGAAAAATGACCTTTTATGTAATTTAATTTGAAGTTGGTTATGTAAAGTAATTGCATGAACCTTTTTGACTCAGCTTGGGGGATACTGGGATAATATTGATTTAAGCAATCATAACATCAGGGAAATGAGAGAGAAATACTTTTTCCTTGTCTTCCTTCTGACCAGGCTTCTGTCATTTAGTAGTAATAGATGTGTTTGATCTAGTTTTAAATAATACTAACAACTGTGCTTCCACTCCTTCAGTTATGACTTAATTTTATAGCCATTAATCCTGGTTTATGTTCACCTTATGTAATTCAGCTCAGTGATGACAGTGAGACTGCAGAAGCATATCCTAGGTTGAGCAGAGAGATTTGGGAGCTGGTTTACATCTTACGGTGGAGAGGAAATCTCTGTGTAGCCCAGGAGTCTGCAGTGATGGGAACAGGAAAGAGCAATGACCGAACTTCCCATGCTGGAAGCTGGGGAACCTTTGCTACTTACTCCTCTCACTCCCTGCCAAGGCAGCACTTGGACAAATACCCCAGAGGCAGCTTTGTGACTTTTCGGCTCAGTCTTCTCCGTGGTGAACATGAAAGGCTGTATGGTTGTCTCTTTATTGATAGTGAATATTAACTTATATCTTAAGACATAAAATTGAAGTCCTAAGAGGTGACTTGTAAGGTAAAATAAGCCTTGAAGTGAAACAAAGGTATCACTATCTGGCGCACTTGTGTGTTTTCAAATACAGTAATGTAATTGAAAGTTTAAGTTTAAAACTGTTTAAAATTCTGCTGAGCACAGCAGCCGAGCAAGAGCAGAAGTCAAGGGAAATGGCACTGGAGTTGAGAGAACTAAGGCAGTACTGACAGCAGCTTGTCTTGTATAATAAGGGTAAATTGCCATCCTTAGGAAGCAGCCTTTAATCAACCTTCCGAGGTATGCCTCCAAAGTTATGCTAAGGACATTCTGTGGTTCGATTGTATCTTTATTGCCAAAGACCGAAACCTAATTTTGGTATGTTCTTGTTAAGTCTGCATTATCTCCCAGACTGAAGAAAATAAATGCAAATTGCCCACACTTGATATAACAGTTGTGACTGGTTTTGTGCTTGCCGCATCTATGCCACAACTAATGCAAATGGTGACAAACAGAGAAAGGAGATAAACAGGTGGGTTTTTTTTCGTGTTTGTGATAACGAAGAGGTGAATGTAACTCTTGATGAGTTGTTAACCTGTTTCAAATTATTGACCTTTGTTCACTGTTTGGAGTTTGATTTTTATTGACGATACAGGGAGAAAATAGTTTTTGCAGCACAGCAAGTGCAAAAGCAGGTATTGATTTCATCCAAGATGAAGGTCATGCAATAAAACCTTCAAATTGTGATCTTCCTGGTTTCACCTTGTTCCTTTACATGAGTTCATACTACTGGTGTGTGTTGGAGCAGGTGGAAACATGCAGTTTTGGTCACACAGACTTGGACGTTAGGCAGGGCAACTGAAAAGGAAAGGTTTTAGAATAGAGTTCCTGATGTATCTTTAGCTGAGACATGTAAACAAATTATCAATTTTAGAGACAACAGTTTGGAAAAATGATCTCGGAGCTTCTTCACTGTGTGTAAACAACTGGAAAACTCACATTTCAGAGCCAGATAGTTGATGTTATTGCACTGGATAATTATATAAGGCTTATATATACACGTATGTGTTTATATATACACAAATAGTACAAAAGTTCAGTGTTTTTTGACTTTTGCTTTGCAATCAGTTTTTCTAGTAACTGGCAAAGGAAAGATCAAGTTTGTTTCTCAAGCCAGTTCCTCAACCTTTCAAAACTTGTATTTCTGCATACCTTTGTTAAAGGCAGTTTCCATTTCAAGGCAGATTAAAAAATAATAAACACTGAGTGAAGGAAGCGTCAGTAATCTTTAGCCAGAATATGTTAATGTGGACTAAATTAAAAATAAATTGATGCAGATTTGCTAGCTTTTGTTATCTTTAAATTTAAATTTTTTGGCCTGTGGTAGCTCCTTTGTACAGTCAGCTGGAACTGTAGTGAGTGTGTTTCCATCACCGTGGCATGATTGCGTTGCTGACGTGGACTCTAAGCAGCCTCTTTACCTATCCATATCTAATGTGCCCAGTAGAATGATACATCCTGTTTTGAAATTGTGCACTTGTAACTTAGTCTGCTCCAGTCTTTTTCACAGTTCCATTCTGGGTGTTCTTAAGGATGGTATTAGTCTTAATTTATGCTACTGATAGAAATTGTCACTCACTGTGACCAGTACTGGGGAATGTGAATTAACACTTCACATAGTGCTGAGGTGATGGGAGAGCGGAGATGTCGAAGGGATGTCTGTAACTGTTTGCCTGCTGCAGGACTGGAAACAAACATGCCCTGCTGGGCAGAGTTGCTCAGGGAGATACAACCTTCTGAACCCCTGCCCCACCTCTTTCCCCATCCCTTCATGTGAAATCTGTACTTGCTGTGGATGATGGCATTTGCTGTGATACAGAATCACAGAATGGTTTGGGTTGGAAGGGACCTTAAAGATCATCTAGTTCCAACCCCCTGCCATGGGCAGGGACACCTCCCACTAGACCAGGCTGCTCAAAGCCCCATCCAGCCTGGCCTTGAACACTTCCAGGGATGGGGCATCCACAACTTCCCTGGGCAACCTGTTCCAGTGTCTCACCTCCCTTACAGTAAAGAATTTCTTCCTGATATCCAATCTAAATCTTGCCTCTTTTCTTCAAATGCTTGCCTCTTTTTCTCCATGATGATTCATCTTTGCAGTTCTTGTCCTCTTCTATGTCAACTTTAACTTCCTGCCACTGCCTTATGGGCCGACTACTTTACTTGTCCTTTTGCTCCCTCTCACATCAGTTTTGACTGTTCTACTTCTCTACTAACGCCAGTCTTGACCACCTCTTTGCCAGCTTCTCATCCCAAATTTGTGTTGTGGGGTTTCTGACCGAAAGGTGGGGAGGGCAAAGGTCTGTCTCTGTGCCCTGTTTTTTAGCCTGCTGAACGAACAATTGAATTTCTAATTAAACTTCGCTTTCTGGAACAAGACTAGGCTAGGGTAAATCCGCTTCCAATCATCCTGGTTTGCATCTTTTTGTCCAAACCTTTATTAGCTTGCCTGCTTTCAGATTGTAGGCTACTTCGAGGCATTTTCTGCTTATGAAGTGCCAAACATGACTTTGACTCCATTAGTTGCAAACCAATGATTCACAAATGCCACTAAATGACCCAGGGATGATAAGCAGTTTTATCCCCACTTATTTTGGGGATTTATACTGTTGCGTTATCCCTTTTGCTTGGAAGATCTGTAGCCTTCGCAAGGTAAAGTACCAAGAAAGAATGCTGTATATTTTGAATAAGTTCTAATGTACAGATGGATTCCTTACCAGCATGAGGCACAATATGTCAACCAGTGACATTTCAGTAATGAAAACAAGATGCTGCAGCATCCTTCAGGTTTTTTTTTCTTTCAGTTGTCAAATTGTTTTTAACAGAGATACCAGTGTTAGCAGTAGGGCTGATCTGTATGAAAACATGCGATTTAAACTCAAACTCAGAGCGTCTGCTCTGCTGAGCCTCGTCTTAATTTAGAGGGGAAAATATGTAGGTTTCGTGTATAAGGGCTGAGCAGTGGCTTCACTGGTAGTTGTTACTTTTTGTGTCTGTTGGTCTGCGGTATCTAATTTTTTTTTTAAACTGCTTTCTGAAAACTAGGACACAAGTTGACAGATCTTGAAAGAAGAGAACTACTGGCAACAGCAGCGTCTTTGTATGTGGCCGAACAACTGAGATCACAGCGATTTCTAGGCACTCCAAGGTAAGTTCATTTCTAGGAACTCAGATGTGCTGATGCATTTCGTTAATGGCATCTTCTCATGCACGAGAGACACTGGTGAGAAACTGCATGGTTTCTTAATATAGTCTGGTTTTTTTCTAAATTCAAATGAGCTGTGGCTTACACTTCCCTACTCACACAAGTCATACATGATTATTTTTATTCTACATATTAGCAAACTAATAGGCACAAAAATGTGTTACAAGCCAGTACAGTAATTAATGCACATCAGGAGTTTCATTAATGCAAAATATTGCTGCATTAGTAACTAACCACAAATTGAGCATCACAAATTTCCCATGTGCCCATTTGAAGCGATCTAAGCACTTTGGCATAATATGAATATTCAGTTACAGAGCTTTAAAATATGGTGGATTCATGAGTAATTTGCTATTTTGATAAACAACCTTAATAGTTTAGGGTCCAATTCTGAAAACGCGTTCTGGCTGGTAAATGCTGGAAGAGTCAGCACCTTGCTTTAAGTGTGGTTTTGGTGCTTTTATTCACCAACTCCCTCATTCTTTTGGATAGTAGCTGCTAGTAATCTACATAGTACTGTTAGTTGGCCAGCCGTTGCAGTAACTTGTGTTAAAATATTAATTTTAATTTCCTTTGCTTTTTGGAACAGTATGCTTTTTTCCTCTAGGATATTTCTAGCTTTTGTTGTCTTCTGGTTCATCATTGTCAATGCCTTGAGACCTTCCATTAGAACAGTTGCATTTGTGAAACTTGCTTGGGTATTTGGTGTTTGCGATGGTTGCATACAGTGAATCTTTAAGAATTACTTTCAGAATCACTTTAAGAATTAACTTCAGCATGACTCTTTTTTTTTCTTGCCTCACATTCTTTAATGTAGTTGCGTGTGTGTGAGAGGGAAGTCAGAATGCAGGATAGACATTATTCACATTCCATGCCAGTGGTTTGACAGTGTATTCTATTACTGATTTTACAGTGGTCAGGAATAAATCAAATGTGGTTTCAAGAAGTCTTTATTTTTATTTGTACCCACAAAGATAAATAGTACCATATGGTGTTAAAAAAAAAAGAAAGAAAGAAAAAAAGAGACACTTAGGGCAAGCATAACGGCTTTGTAATATATAGCATATGTAGGGCTAGGCCATTGCTTGCCTTATGCATCTATAGGGGAAAGTAAAGCACCTTTTTATTTCCTTCCACGAGTTATATCCTCCATAGCAAATGGCATAAGGAGAAGAACAGAAACTCAAAGGCCACTGTTCCCTAAATAAAAGATGAATGAGGGAAAATGAGGAGGAGCCTTCATTGTAGTTTTTACTGGCCAGCATAGGAAGCTAAGCAGTCTGGTACTGCTATAGAGAACTAATGGATTACTTTGTACCTAGGGTAAGGATAGGAGGAGTTGATCCAAGTAGTGATTCTGAAACTATTGCATTCCCTCCTCTGACTTGAGGTTTTTTTTCTCTGGCCTGTAAAATGTTCTTACTTACTGAAAAGAGGAGGAGTCTGATTTTTTTTTTTTAAGAATCTTGTAATGTTTTCTTTCTATTGCAAGTATTTTCTTTCAGTACCGGGTGTCTGTGTATCTTGATAGAAAAGGCATATACGATTGTTGTACTGAGATCAGATATGTAAATGAAGTATTGCATTGAGAAATCAGGCATGGTCATTCATCTCTTTTTGTGCTGCATTAGGGAAACAAATACACCCCTGCTTTGAAAAAAAGATTAGTTTGTTTTTGGAGTCCTAGCCAAACTCCCTCACACGTATTCCTCCCCCATGAGCAGGGAAGGCAGCAGAGTCTGACCACGTGAAGTTTCTAAGACTAGATTAAGGTCTGATTTTTCAGATTTTAAATGGTGAAGCTAACAAATCTTTTCAGTACAAGAAAGATCACTTTCTCTTGCCATCATGGGGTATACTTATATTCAGCTCAGCTTTCAAAGGATCGTCTTTTCTGTCTGTTGAGGCCTGCGCAGATCTGGAATCAATCCTTCAGAAGTTGAGCCTTAAAAATTTTCTCCCAGTGGTGGCCAAGTGTGGTTCTTGTTGAATAGGTCATGGTTTCAATCCACATACGTTGTTAGAGCTACTTGTTTTAATGATGGTAAAGCTGCCTGTTTGAGGCCAAGTTAAGGACAAGATACTGCAAAAGGGTTTACTGGTAAGTAACTCCTGGAAAAAATCAAACCTGATAATGATACCCTTTCCCCCAAATCATGCAGCTCTTTCAGAGGAAAAAGTCAAAGAAACAAAGGCAGAATGAGGTCAAAGGACTGTGCAGCGTCCTGGGGTGTTCTCCATTCCTTAGAGCAGCTAGTGGACTCCCTCTAGAGGGGACTGAGGACTGTGGAGCATACAGATTACTGCAGTTCATCCAGGATCCTTCATGGCATGTTCTTAACTTAACCCAAACTGCATTTGACTTGTTTTTGAACGCGTTCCGTGTCATGGGTACTTTTTAGGAAGCAGGATTGTGGCCATAGAAAACACATATTTATTGGTATGACTGCAATCTGTTTGAAGAATATTAGTAAACAAAAAGTGCAGAGTAGGAACCTGTGCTACTGGCAAAAAATCAAGAAGGCCAGTTTTAATCCTGGATGCGGTTCACTGTGGCAGAATTGGGTGTTTGGAGTCTACGTGAATTTTAAATCCATGTTGGAGGATGTAAGCAGATTAAACAGACTGCACGCTCCAAAGTTGATCCATGACATTCTCCTAATGGTTTGGAAAAGTACATCAACATGTTGATCATCATCTTCAAAATTTCAGCTCTCTGGCACTGTTTATTTTCAGAGCATTTTTTTCTTTTGCATGCACTGAAAGCAGTTGAGGATTTTTTTTGTCAGGAATTGCACTAAAAAGTAGTATTTTGAAATCATATATTATTTCTTCTAAACTTGTCACAGCTGCCAAATAGACAGTTTTCTGCTGAACTTGAGTTATATGCTTATCTTTGGTTTTGGTTTGTTTTCTTTTCCCTTTTGGGAGCCATATTTATAATACGCATTCTTTTCACAACTACAGGGGTATTTTGGGTTCCCTTTTTTCCCCCATGATTTATTCAGCCCAATCTCAGGGTTGTTATTCTAGTCCGATAGATAGAAAGAACCATGCTTGGAAGTCTTTGCAGAAGCTCCACCTTTCACTATTAGGGCCACTGAGACTGTAGTCAGATGAAATGCCGCTGAGCCAGATGAAGGAATCTGTGTCCCAGCCTGCTCCTCCCTTGGTCTCTGCCTTTCCTCCTGTCCCCCCAGGTATGCAGGCATGATTTTGTGTGTAGTTGCTTTCTACTCTGGTTCTGTTAAAATAACCCCTATTAGCATAGAAACAGTTTAATGACACTTTGCTTGAGATCATTCTGACAGAACCAGGTTAAATACTCACGACAAATGAAATTATTCTGGAAGAGCTACAAGAGCAGGAATGTGTAGGAAGGAGGAAGAGGATGGCTCACAAAAGGGATGCAGATGTGGGCCTTTTTCTGTGCAACGGATCAGACTAGTAGCAGCCTCGTCAGGGAGGTTTTCTACAGTTGATGGTATTTGCAGAGATGTGACTGGAAAAATATGTATTTTGGAATCCCCTGGGTGACTGAGTCATCAACTGTAAGGTTCATGCTGGAATGCACCCTGGTGATCAGGGAGCTATTGCCTCATTAGGATCAAACACCCAACTTTCTTCAGCTAGTTTCAATTAGACGTGACCCCTGTAGTGGGATTCTTTGTTGCAGTAGTTTATGTGGCATTGAGGTTAATACAGGCCACAAGCTGAAGGGCAGTTTGCCTTTCCTGTGTTAGAATAAATTGTATTATGATTTGGGTGGAGCACCCGCAGGTGAGTTTCCACTGTCTGCATTGCTCTGTGCCCCTGGCCTCACCAGCAGTCTCCCAGGATTAAGCGGCCAACTGTTAGCTACAACAGCCGCTGGAGACTTGCGTGTGCTCAGAGTTACAGGAATATAGACGTTCACTTTTATTATGCAATCTAATATTCAGAGCATTTTCTGTGTTTTGTTTTTTTTTTTTTTTAATTTAACTGGTCATTATTTAACCATTTTTCTTGGAAAAGGTTGTTGTGGGGTGTGGTGTTTAGTTTGTTTTTTTTTTTTAGAGATAATTAGGTAATGAAAATGCTTGGTATTTTGTGAGCCAGATACTAATGTGACTATTTCACTGTGATATCCAGATAGTAGGGGCACGTTTCCTACAGGAAAGTGCCATGAATGATTGATGATTGTTTCATTGTTCAGCTTTCAGTTATTTTAGCTAGGACTTTTCCTACTTATTCCATAGTTCAGTTTATTGTGAAACTGGTGCCACCCACAGCTGCTGAACAGATTTACAGTATCTAGTAAAATCCCAAGGTCTTCTAGACAGACCTCGATTTTGTTTCAAGTGGAAACATATTTTGGCTGAAGTGAATTCAGCTTATTTTACGTCTGTTTGATGTAGTTAGCATTTGAGACCAAAAATGATGTTGTACAGTTGAATCTTCACATTTTGGCTTTGGACTTGTTTTCATTAGTGGGTTGGGAGGGGAATAGGAGAGTGACTCTCCAGGTGTGGCTACATCATGCTATCTCATGGGTCTACTAATGCGATGTTTGTACTTCTAAACCCAATTGCCTACAGCACTTCCTATGCGTTGCTTGTGTTGGCTGCTAAGTGTATTTTCCTAATTTTTCTATGGGTTTTACCCTTTCATCATTTATGACTTGGAAAAAAAACAATGAGGCTGCATGCCCATATTACCTGATACTACATGCAAAAAGATGGTAACACGTTGGAAAATGTTTTATATTGCTAGCAAAAAATTAAATATTTTTCTTGCTCGTGTTTTTAATATGGAAGACTGGGATTAGGGAGTCTTGAGTTAAATTCCTAACTGTTCTTGTGGGACCTCAGAGAAGTCAGTTGGATTGGACCTCAATTTGCAGAAAGACTAAATGGCTTTAATACTTTACTACATTATTGAGGTTTTGTAAATATTTATCAACATGTATAAAGTCTTTTGAGAAGTAAAATGTATGATGCTTTCTAAGCATGAAGTAGTACTTTCACAGGAACTGCATAGTGAGAAGTTACAGATAAAATACAGGCAAGTTTTTGTCAAGTTCGGAAATGGCTGGGCTGAATTTTTATATGTTTTAAAATTCTAAAATCCAGGGGTCCAGTGCAGTGGACATAACACAACTGGTGAACTGCAAGAACAGAAATGGATATATTTATCTTTTAATTTAATGAATTATTGTGTGTGTGTGTGTCTAAGTTGGTTACAGATAGATTGACGTAAATCCTCAGGTACAGGCAACAACTAATGATGTTGCGGATGCCTGCTTTGCCTTGCTGTTGCGTAATTAGGGCAGGGAGGGAAGGGCTCCCAAGAGGAGTGGAGCCCTGCACCTCTGGGGCAGGTTTGCTTTCACATGGGCTGCACCTATTACCCTGCTGGAGCCTGGGACAGAGCCAGCTCTTTGCCAGCCTAGGGCTTCCCCGTATGGAAGCGTGGTCAGCTGCCCAATAGGAGAGCTTTCTGGTGCTCCTGCACTGCTGGAGCAGCACAAAATAAGGCTATGTTACATTAATTTTAAGGAGGAGGAAAATGATGTCAGGAAACTTCACTGGAGTCATCCACTTGGAAAGAGGGAGAGTTCTTTCTTGCAGCACACAGACACTGCTGAATTGTATCAATTGCATTATGGGACTCTCATTTCTTTTTCTCCACCCCCCACTAGAAACACAGTAATAACATGAACGGTTATTGCAAGTACAGCTGAATATTTATACTTGTGCGTTACCCTACAAATACCCTCTAGTGTGATATAAAGATAAAACACTTTGTTTTCGTTTGGTAAGGATGACTAAGTCCAGCTCAGTTGTGGCTTTCTTCATTCCCTCACTTTGGAGTTATGCACTCATCCTTGGCTCATGAAAATAACCCTGTCTTATCCTTACTGTTCTGGTCCCCTGCTCAACAAGTCAAGCATTCTTTTCGTGATTTACTGTTATGCCTGTGAGAGTCCTCGTGGTTTTTTTTTTTTTTTTTTCTTTCCCAGTACACTAGCAAGGTACTAAGACTGTTCTCCCTCTTCTCGTGTGACATCCCTGTTTATAGTGGGCTCTTCTGCTTGTGACAGCCCTCTCTTGTCTCTTCAGGTGTACTTAATGTTGTTCTTTTGACATCTCATATTTGATTCATCTAATATGATTTAGGGTTTTTCGTAATTTTGCTTAATCACTGCTAAAACAGCTGCCGTATATAATATGCTAGCTGCCTTCAAAATCTGGTATTATTTACCCTTCTACATTGTTCAGTTGCTTATTACCGAAAGAGGATTATACGGGCTAGAGACAAACAAGTGGATGCAAATATATGAAACTGGTATTTTTGGCCAGTGGAAATGAACTTATGTAAAATATAAATGTTGAAATGGGACATCTCAAGGTAGCATTTGTGACTTTCTACAGAATGTATGTGTCATATTTTTTCTTTGGTTGGATTTAATGGAATCTGAATTGATAACATAGGTAATAATAAGGTATTTATATAGTTGTTTGAAAGCAGAGCCATCATTCCATATGATTCATGAAAATCTATTCCAAAACCAGAATGGTTGGTTATGGGAAATTTTTGTAGCCTGTCATCCCTCTGTCATTTGTAGGGAAAAAGATGTCCTAGGCACTCAGGAATCCATGGTTGCTCAATCTTTAGAGTTAATAATCATTAGGAAGTCATTATGAAGACAATAATGATGAAAAGTTTGAACCTTGCTGAGCATCTCTTGGGAGGACCCCCCAGAGCAGTGGCAGGCAGCGTGCTGAGGTGACTGGTGAATGGCTTAGTAAATGGACCTGGCTAAGTCCCTAGGTTCAGTTTTTTATTTTCACCATGTTTGCTGGGAAGACAGCAGCTGCTCTAGCAGCTTTAAAGCTTCTGTGGCTACTGTTCACTTAATGCTGAAACTTGAATTTGTATCGTGTACACACATGAGTGTTTTCTGTTGTGCTGCCGTATTCCTGGCCCTTTTTAGTTGTGAATCTGGTCCTTTTCTCATCCGTGCTTTGCTTACGGCCTCTTCTTCTGCAAGGTACTCTCTTTACCGTAGACCTCTCTCTCTTTCCTTTACTTTGATCCTTTTTATAAGACCAGCAATTCTTTCCTCTTATGTGGGTTTACACGTCCTAAATCTTTTCTTTAATATTTGTCGTGTGTCAAAAGTATAGGCTTGAAACTGTGGAACTAACAAGGTGCGTGCTAATCGCCATGTGCTCTTTGGTCGTTTTACAGCTATTTTTAGCATAGTTTTTGCTCTCCTGTTTGTTTTATTTGGAGTTTTGAAGGGCAGAAATGAAGTTGTATTGGAGGATTTTAGGGAAGGGCAAAGTTTTTATTGACTTTGGGGGACTCTCAGCTCAGTAAATGCATGTGTGACTGTATTCACATGAGGCGTTTTGTTGATGTTTCTTTCCAAAGATTATTAACACAAAAAAGATAAGCATGAACATCAGGACCTTACCTTGTGAAGTTTCTTGGGGCACTGGCTGTGTCCTGCTGTTTGTTTTTGTAATGTATAGCTTATTCTGGATGCTGTTGCGGTAGAAATGTTATCAACAAAATAATATGGGAAGAAAAAGTCTCTCATTTAATATTGTCTGCATACTTTTACATGTGTGTGTCTTGATTTGTCCACTCTTTACCATGCTTGCTTCATTCACGGTTCACAAAGACTGTAGTTAAATATAAGATATTGATTGAAGGGATAGATAATTCATTTATACCTTTGTTATTGAGTATTACAATTTTCAGCCGTTTCTTTTTCCTTTGATTCTACTGCAAAAGTGGGATGGGACACAGAATGGCCTCATTATTGTAGGAGTATTTCTCTGTTCCCTGCAATGATTCCAAAAGCTCTTGCACACTTCATCAGTATTATTGTAATTCTTTGGCTGCAGGATATTTGGCAGCTGTTGCACCCCACTGGCAAATCCTATTCAGACTTCACTTCCATTCACCATTGCCATTGGAGAATTGATTTCTCTCTCCTCTGCTCTAACCTTTCCCAATTCATTTTGGATTGTTCAATGTGAAACATTTTAATTTCATATCATACAGCCATTCAGCTCACAATCCTTTTTTAACCTGTCACCAGGGTAACAGCATAGCATGCTTTCTTTAGGCAATCAAGTTTTTATTTCACATGCTTAATGTTGCATTAAATGTTTGCATTTTGTTTAACCCTCTTAAATACTTTGAACTGGGGATATATTTTGCAGGGTAATGAAGTCTCTGATTTCAGTGTCAAGTCTTCACAGAAATTGCCTTACTTAAAATAAAAAATAAGAAATCAGAAGATGAATGCAGTAATGAGAAGACTATTAATAAAATCCCAAATGGTTGAATGAGGCGAGCATCTGTAGAATAGCAAAAATATTTTTCTTCTGGAAAAACCTTCTAGAAGCTTATATTATAATCTTTAGACCTACACTTTAGGATTACCTTTACCTGTAAGTGCTTGTAATCAAATTAATGCAAATATAGGATTAACCATGCAATAACATGACTTTAAGAAGTGAAATGTCTGGCCTATACCTGTCAACCTGCTTCAGACTACTTGCCAGATGTGTGTGTAGAACCGTAAGCTGAATGGCAAGTGATTTATATACATAAAAATTAGAATTTAATGGGATGATGCAATTGATGTGGAATCTTTAAGTGTCTGTTTTTCCTATGCATGCAAACCATCATGGCACGAACAACAGGCTATATTCATTTTCTTGGAAATGAGAATAATAATGAATTTAGAATAGGTGGTTACAAAAATAAAATGAAACGGATGCTTCCATATCTGAAAAAGCATTGATTTCATATAACTGTGACCTTATAGAGCCTGTCCCACTTGTCTTGGTAAAGGAATAGGACCAGCTAGGTTCGCCCCCACCTAGTTAGCTGGAATTTAAAAAAAAGTCTGTAATAGATGTCTTTAAAATACACAGAATTTCATATTCTATGTCTATAATTAGAGGTATAGTGTTAAAGACTTTTTATCCGTCTTGTTCTATTCCCAATTATGTCGGTATAAAATATGGGGGGGGGAAGTATTTAATTTTAACATAAGTGAAACTTAAGAACATGGCATTGCAAATAAGTCCAGACTTTGCTCATTTATAATGAAATAAACCCACTGTAATGAAAGCACTAATAATATGCATTTTAATGCTTTGGAATACTAATTTTACAAAGCTTCTCATTTGCAAAATAGATCATACATATCTAGCATTGTTTAAAAAAACAAATTAATATCTGCATTACTGTACTAGCTGGAGTGTTTGGATTTGCATTTGATACAGCTTTTTTTGAGGAGACAGCTGCTTATTATAGATGAGACCCATAGAGTTGACTTTGTTAGAATTTTTCTTTCAACGGCATATAGCTAACTATACAAGGATAGAAATGTAGTTTCTTCTATTAATTTCCAAGCTTTCTGTCCAGTTTCCTTTTTTCTCCAAGTTGTACTATAAGCTACCAAATATTATTACCTGCCAAAAGAGGTTTGGCAGTGTTTTGTTACTGAATTTTGCCAAAAGGAGCCAAACATATGGTAACAGTTAATTTATTGGTTCTTCTAACCTCAAGGGAACTCTTACAGAGAGCATATTACCTTTTTATCTAACATATTTTAAATATAAGAGCTGTTGGCTTGAAATTTGATATGCCGTTATAGAAGCTGACCTTCAGTGCAGTTATGCTCAATTCAGTCTTGTTTAAGGGTAAGATTAAAAGTGTAAACATATAAGATTGAGCTAAGGCTTCTTTCTTTTCACTTCTGCATAGTTCTAGCGTGTGTGTGTTTAAGTGAAAATATTGGAGAAACGTTTTCATGAGAAAAATGAGTCCTGCCTCTCTCTCAGAAATCCTGGAGAGCTCTCTCTTCACTTTCTTGATAAGACATTTCCTGGTATCTGCATTACCAAGTGATAATTAAAAAAAAAAATTTTTTTCATTTCTTTACGTGAAAGACCACAGGCCCATTTGTTGCTCTGTGACAATGTAGATTTGCCCAATTCCAATGGGAGAAGTATTTGAGAGGTAACATTGCTAATTGTGCCATTATTCACTATCTTGGAGTGGACTCTCCTGCCTGAGACTTGCACAACTCAGAATCAGTGATCTGCTACTTCCATTTCAGGTAGTCGTCTTTGTTCCACCATAGATGCTTTATATTTTCGTCTCCGTAACCTGGTGGTGTTTTGAATCTCAAAAGAAAACTACATGGATATGTCATCATATTTCAGGTGGGATAGTTGGGAAAGCTGGTGCCTTAAATAAAAGATATCCAGATTTCTGATGTCTTATAGTAAGTATTCAAATACCTGGGTATTTTCCCCCGGTTCTGTGTTGCGACTGCTCACATGACTTTTCCTTTTTGTGATTATGGATGATTCTTTAATATCTTTTACAGACCATTCTTTAATGGTTTACTTCTCCATGTAGTTAGATGTGGTGAATGGAGTTTGTTTTGGCTGTGGCTTCCCTTTTAACATGTATCTTCAAAGCCGGTAGTGTGTGAAAGACTGGGCAGGAAAGAATAGTGCAGGACCTGGTTCTTTTGAACCCGGGGATGTTTACCCATTGACTTAGAAAGGAGATGATAACAGGTCTTTATCCTGTCTCTCTGTGGTGCTAAGTAAAATTACTCTTGCTGCAGTTCATAGTATGATGATACAAATAATTTATTTATTTGCCTATTAAATTCCAGGTTTAAAAGCACCTCAAAAAATCTGGGATATTTGATTAAATTTTATTCTTCCTAGGTTTTAAGCTTGTGTCTTTACCCCAGTGTTGTGGTATGTGTTTCTGAGGCTCCTCTCTCTGCCATGGGTGGTGGTCTGGTACACCGTGGTCATGCAGTAATGATTTTCTCCAGACCCTGCTGCCTATTTTTCTGCCAGACACCGAAATTTGAAGCAGGCTGTTGTCTGGCTGCACCCAGTCCTTAATGTCCTTAGACAAGGGAGATGCCATAAACCAACAGCTTTTCTCTGTTCCTTGAAGTAGTGAGAGCACCTCTCTTTGAAATCCTATGTTTTCCCCACACTGCTCTGCAGCAAATCCTTTTTTCCTGTTTCTCATATCCTTAGGCAAATCACAACCATTTTAAGATGCATAGTGACATTAAGTCCACCTATTAGCTGTGATTTTTCCACTCTTTGATCTTGGACATTGTGTTTCTGTCTCTAGTACAGGCTTCCTTTTCGCAAGTCTTAACACCTATTTTAAGTGAACCCTTCAGAAGAATAGAGTGAATCTCTGTTGTGATTTCCAAAATCCTGGTGGTCTTATGGCCATTTAAGCTTCAGTCTCCTTACATCGAGCGCTGCAGCACCATTCCACAACTCTCTTCAACTTCCTTAGCTTTCAGTCATTCGTATCCATCATCCCAGAAGGAAGGGGTAGCAAGAGCTGACAGCATTTTGCTGTTTCATGGTTTAAAAAAGTTGGATTGCTGTGAGAAATCATTGCGTTCACAGCCCTTAAAGGGAGGGACACATCTCTTCAGAGATGGGGGCAGCTTGTCTCGCTCAGTAAGGCCCAGAAGGGGCTGCAGTTATTTGCATTTTAGAGAAATTATATTGGATATGGGTGAGGAGACTTTGGGCTTAGAGGGAACATGGCTGTTGTGGGGTATGAATTCCCTCAGCAGGAGCCAGGAGAGTACAAAGGAGGGGTTGGGGTTGAAGGCAAAGTTGTGAGAACCAGTTCTAAACATCTTCCTAAGGTATCCTCTCTCAGCTGCTGTACACTACTTCTGAAGGTGTATTTTGAAAATACTTTGGCTTTTACCTTTCTATTTGGTTGTTTCTTTACTGATTATCGGTAGTTTTCCATGTAAATTTTCAGGAGATACCAGTGGGCATAGTTGCAGACACTGAATCAAAACCAGTCAGGTAGTGTATGTCATGTCATGGTTTTACTTTATATTTTCTGTTCAAAATGTGTCTGTTTTTTCTGTATCAGTAAAAATTGTCTTGGTGTTCTTTTTGAACATCCTCTTGACTGCAGATAAGTTGTTACTCATGGTTGTTTATAGAATAGGAATGTTCACAGAAAAATAGTTTTATGTATTAGCTTACTAAGAAGGAGGAGCAGTCCCATCTTCTTAAACAATATGTGTAATCGTATTCATTAAATAATAATTGGATGTGTAAGAAATCATGTTTAAAGTAAAATGTGTTTTCTGTAGCAAAAAAAATGTACCTATATGGCACATGTTATATATGGGTCATGTTATTTTTATATATATATATAGGTTTTTTTATATATATAGTGTGTGAAAAATGTTTTGTATTTTGGGAATTTACTTATTTGCTTTGTGGATTACCAGACTACTTTGGTTAGTGCTAATTGTCTTGACAAAAGGCAAGGAAGGAGAAGGAACTTCTAGTTAAGTACATTGTAGAAGTGTGACGACATTCTTGTACTATTCTTATATGTTATTTAACTATCTACTGTGTCAATCACTGAATATTGGACTAGGTGGATATTTGGGCCACCCAGTATGGCCACTTTGTGTTCCCATGCTTTATTGGTCATGATTCTCCCAAAAAAAGCAGAAGAAGATCTAAGAAGACAACCCACTTTATGTTAAACTTTATGTGCAGTTGTGTTACTGCCACTCCTTGGGTCCATCTCACCTACACAGTCTGGCTTCTCTACTTTGACTTTAGTCAGCAGAAAGCTTTTAGTGGGCAGAAGACTCTTCTATTAATAGTGAGCATGAGACTCTAGTTGTTACAAATTTTATGTCCTTCAAAATCAACCCTAGTTTAACTAAAAATTTCTTCTGAAATTCTTTCATTCACATCACTTTAGCTAAGTAGGAAAGCTATGCACAATTTTTTTCTTATTGGCTTCCTTCCCTTTACTTGTGAGACTGTAATATGAACAATAGCAGGTGTCCTGTTAAAAGGGTGAAAATATATGGAAGGCAATAGAGATTTATCTTCTTTTGAATACGTATGGCTCTGTTAGATAACAATTTGAGCCTGGGTTTCTGTGGCCCAGATTCATAGTGCCTAAGTAACGTAGTAAATATAGGTAAGCATCACCTAAACGTAGCTCAGCCTATCTCAGATCTAACTCATTGTGGAGAGGTACCTTTCTCTTTCCATTAGTTATAAAGGGAAAGGATCCTTAATACCAGGTGGCAAAAGCTCAGTGGTGTGAACTCCGGATGTAAGCCGAAAGTGCAGTAGAAGATGTATTGAAGGTAATGTGAGTCACTGGAGCTCTGCTATGTGCTATAGTTGTCTAGACGTGAAGAATTAGTACTTATTGAAGATATGCATGTTTTACGTTATCTAATATAATTTTTAATGAACGCCTGGGGTTTTTGTCATTACTATATTTTTTTGTCTTTAACTTAACAGAATTAGTGGCATTAATTTGTTCCATAGGAATCTAGTGCAGAAGAAATAGAGAACAAAGCTTTAGAATCTGCAAAACATGCCACATTTTTTACGTGTTAAGGAGAGGAAGTAGCTGTCACGTTGCCTGTTGGAAACTGGCTTGAGTACCTCTAGCCAAATGCTCTAATCGCATTTGTCTGTGGCTTAGTAGATACATCATTGGTATTTGTGCTGTCACACGGCACTAGATCCTGTGTATGCAGTAAAGAAGCATCTTTTTGAAAAGCTAGCCACTGTCTAGAAAAATACATTGTTGCAAATTAGTCACTGTTCTTGGCCAGCTTCTGTTTCTTACACTATGGCATATATGATGGCTAGTAAGGGAAAAATCTGACCACCCTTTGCTGGGACTGTGTGCCATCATGAGTGCGCGTTCTGTGTATTTCCTGAATTAAGTCCCATATAGAGGAGAAATCATAACAGAACAAATACAGCTGTATTACAAAAGTGATCGCATTGGCATGAGATGGTTAAGCTCCTGGATGCTGCAAGTAAGTTTGCAGGAGATAAGCTCTGGGTGATGGGTGAGCTCTTACAATATTTTGGAACCCTGCTGAAGTCTGGTGCAAGCATTGTGCTTTCCAGGATGCACAGGAAAAAAAAAAAAGGAAATCTGTTTCAAATAATGACCTTTGGCATATCGCGTATGTGACAGGCTTCAGAGAGACCAAGTCAAATCATTGGTACTGCAAACTGTGGCAGAAAGAAAATCATTCCATACTTTTAGCAACAGAATCTGGTCAGTTCTGAGGGGACTGACACATCAAAAGGGGACTGTAGTAAGTCTTAGGTGAGAGGCCTAAATGAAACTATTCAACACAGGAAAGGTAGCATTCAATACATAGTTTTTAATAATAGCCTCAAAAAGATACTTGTAGATGTTCCGTAAGAAGGTATTTTGGTATTTTCAGTTTGGCTCTAAGACCGTTTGTTTGGGGTTTTTTTTTTTTGTTAGCTTAATATAATTTGTAATTCTTCATTTGTTTGCATGGTGGCCCTGTGGGCCTTGAAGAAGGAGGATGTTACTCCTGGTGCTGTTGCCAAATTTCCTCAGAGGTGGCCTTATCTTGATGTCTTTCCTATTTCCTTGACTGTAGTAGTTGTGTCTCACTCCTGATCTGGTTCTTGATTTAGTAAGTTGAGCAAGTGCTGACAGGTTTCACAGAATTGGGTCTTAGAAACTTTATTCTTTAAAGAAATGCTGCATTTCAGTCAGATGTTGCTGCCTTTAATGGTGGATATCACAGTGCAGGTGTGTATCTCTGAATACGAAAGGCTTAATGGGTTTTTGGTGGATTAACCTCGTAAATTACTGAGAAAAACAATGATGTGTTCAAGAAAATATTATTATATAACAGAATAGAGACAGCACTGGAGTGTCAGGCCAAGATTTCTTCTAAATGGGAGTTTTAAGTTTGCTTCCAATATATGTATTTTGTCCTGCAAACTGGCAGAATGATTTTCCAAATGTGCTGCAGTATTTGCAGTATTCTCATTGCTTTCAAATGGAGGAGCTGGCAGGTGCTAAGCACTCCTTAACATAACTGACTCTTCTTTACTGGGGCAACTAAATAAAGGGTTTTGAGCCTGAATTTAAGTATCAAATTTTTGTTTACTTCTTAAACTATGGCCCAATATCTAAACTAAATACTTGAACTTGTGGGTTTGAGGGAGTGCAACTGCAGACATTGTCATTAAGATCAAAATCTCTCTATGTGAATAAAAGATTCTTCGATATTTAATCTTGTTAGAGTGTGTACTGGTACAAGTGGATTTCTAGTTCGTGATGAGGAGCTGATACTCTCACTTGTATATATTTGCCTTTTGATTAGTTCTAGTCCAGTTCCTGTGCACTGAATGCCCATTTGTGGCTGGAGTGTGCTGGGTGCAGTTCTGGAGCCTGCCTTCTGTCTTAGGTGCATCAGTCGGGAATCTGGTTCCTCCGACTGTTCTGCAGTGTGATCCAAAGCAGGGTGAGTGCAGACGATCGGGATAATTTGCTTTGCGAACTACTCCCGATGTGAACTACAGCACCGATGTCCTCTCACCCACTGTATGTTGTCTTGATTACTTCTGGGTTATTGTACTCTCCAGAACTTCAACTGAAAAAGTGGGTCATTACTGAAATTCTAAATTCTGATAAAAGGGATGATGGATTAAAGCAGCGAATGTGCTTTGAATTCAGGTTTACAGCAGTAGTGGGATGAATAGAGCAAGCCTAACACGGAGTTTGCTTGGATGTTTCAAAAAACAATTGAGTATGGAAAGTTGTCTTATGTGTAGTTGTAAAACTGAATAGTCATTCATTACCTTATCAAACTTATCAGTAGGTGATCTTTTAATCATTTCACCTCCACTTTCCTATTAGTAGTTTAGAGATTGCTTGCTGCCTACTTTTAACATACACAGGAAACCCATAATATTCTCAACTTAACATAAAGTGAAAAATAGCACGTTGTTACTGGGCACAGCCATTGTTTGAATGGAGGTGCAGGAAGCAGGCTGCCCAACATACAGCTGCATCCCAATACCTCGTGTTATATGGAAGGATGTAACTGCTACTGGATGATGCTAACAGAAGAGCTGTAGTCCTCCCTACTGCATCACAGTGATTTGTTCTGAAGCTCTTTGAGCATTAAAAGAAGTGAGACCAATTATTGTAAGACTATTCCTAAATATCTTCACAATAAGAGAGTTAGTAAGTTTCCTTCTTGTACAGGAAAAGGAGTTGTCATTTTCCTTTTGTGGAGTGTATTATTTTTCCAACTGCCCAAAGTAAACTCTTATTAAAAACAAAGGGTGTTATGGAGAAACACGGTTATGAAATGAAATACTTTAATGGAGGAGAAAATAGCCCAAAATTTCTTTTTGACGACGAACAGATTTTCAGATTTTTCGCTCTATAACAATTGTCAGCACACATAAGTCAATATTGTTGACTGATCTGATTAAAAACACCTGCTTGCAAGTAGTTCTTTCTTTGGGAAATAGTTTTGCTGATTTAGGAAAGATGGTTTGAAAGAACAGATCGGAAGCACAGACTTGTAAATTGTATGGAAAATAAATGTCTTTTCTCTGTACTTGTGAACATGTGATTTGAAGCTTCCTTGCTTCTCATCTCACAAATGCGTGCAATCAGACAAGGAGCAACGTTTCTTATCCAGCATTTAATGCTTGTTATGTTTCCTTTTTCCAAGAGAAACCAAATGCTAAAGTAGACCCTGACGTGCCATAGGAGAGGAAATGAGTTTCAGATATCATGTTTTACATTTATTTATTTGTAATTTTCAAGGTATGCTGGCATCTGCTGAAGGACTGGACAGTCTGACCCTCCCCTGAAATTGAGAGGTCTTGGGCTGTACTTGCAGCTCCCAGGATTGCTTTGTGTTTCATCCAGTTTGTTAAATGCAGAGTGCATAGAAATTTCCTGGCGTAGGACCAAAGGCCAAAACTCTTTGTCCCAGAGGATGCATCGTCAGGCTGCAAAGCTGTATTCTTTGAGTCTCCATGAATCTCTCATTCCTTTCTACCGTCAGCAGGGTAGGATGGTGAGTCCCCTAGTGCCTGTCTGGGCCCTGGCACTTTCTCTTGAGAGATGGAATTTGAAGCCTCGCAGGCTGAGGGAGACTGATAGCCCAGACCTTTCATTCTCTGGATGTACGCACTGCAAGCATGAATTTATTATAACAAGACGGGCAATAGCAGCAATCCTGTTTCCTTTTCCTGATAGATTCAAAGGTAAAAGAGCCATTAAAGATTTTTCAAGAGGCTTCAAATTGTTGATGTTTGTGCCTGCATGCTTGGAGCACACCTTCTCCTTAAGGCTATGGAGACAGCTTTGGCAGAGGACCATAGTTCCTGCCCCCGTTCCAGGATGACGGGGGTCTAGCTGCAAAGCAGGAGGGTTTGGGTGTCTGTTTGCAGGACCCAACCCTTGCACGCTTAGAGACCTTCGGAGTTTAAGAGGGGTGAGCTCAGGTTGTCTGCAGGCTTACTTGCCAGTTAAACAAAGATGAAAGGGGTTGAGCCCGCACACTTAGATCTGGGCAGCTAGATTCACCCTAGGTTTATAAGATCTAGCTCTAACTGTTTCGTTAGCCTTGATCTGGAGTTCACTGATGAAGGCAGTGGAGGTTTTCATTGGGCACTGGATTGCAGGCCCTTATGTCAATGCAAATCCCCCAAAAGGCTTCTATTAAAGGAAAAGGAAGCATCCAGATGTACGCTGTTTTGAATCAAAGCACAGTGCACTCCACAGCATATTTTTAAAGCAGTCGTTTTTTATTTTATAGTTTACCTTCCATGTAATTCGTTTTTTTCCTGTGGTCGCTGTTTGGATAGAGTATGTGGCTATAAATATGCATATTTATTATTGATCTAAATGCAATATGTAAGAAAAATGTAATATAAAATCATTTTGACATAACTATCGAGTGATTCTTTCAGCCTTTTGGTCTGATCAGCTGGCACATAGGCTAGTAGAGGTTATTATTTTGTATGACATGCAGAACTATAATTTACTCTAATGATGGTATATTTTCATACTCTTGGTAAAAGGGATATATGTATACATATGCGCACATAAAGCAGAAAGAAGGAAAACCCATTTTTATGTAAAAGTGCACGTGATATGTATGTATGGATCAATCTGAATATATGTAGAAAACATGTGTGAATAGATGTAGAAAATACTTCAAATTGCTGAATAAAATATTCCCAGATTCTTAGGTTCCTTTCACATAATTTTAGTTCTTAAAATAATCCTGTGAAAGTGCTGCTTTTATCTTTTCTGTGAAACGATGAACTTTTATGTTGGAAAGTGTTGAAAGTACTCAGATAGTAAAGCTTAGACTTTTGTTTTGTTTGGCAGTACACTTCTGTTTAGAATTCTTTTAATCTATCCATCCCCGGCTTTTATATTCATGTGATAGTTGAAGGTTCTGTGAAGGATATTTCTTTGTATATGAACTTATTAAACCAATAATGCTCAAAAGTGTGAGGTTTACTTCCCTTTTTCCTTTTTTAACATCATAAGATAGGCTCTTGTTTGAGTTGTTAAATTTCTATTTGCCTTTCTCGAGTTTTTTTGAGGGGGGAGGGCGGAGAAAATAAGAAACAATTTATATGGTAGATCTAAAGTTTCATTAAAATTGCTTATGCCCTGTCCCAGGCATTTTAAGTGGGCCATCTGTCTAAACATCTCTCCATTTTTTTCTGATCATTTCCTCGACTTATTCATGAGCCATGGGAGGGCTCCTTTGTAGTCTCCATGTAGCTGGTTCAGTCTACCCCCACTGAATACATCTATGTGCTTGCATAACATATCTTTTCACAGTGCTGGAAATTCTCTGAACTTGGTTCAGATGAATGGCCCACTTTCTGAAGGTCTTTTTTTCTCCCCCTGCAAAGATTTGTATGCAGAAACTGACCTTGGTGGCTACAGAATCCAGCACATTATTCTTGATCATTTTACAGGCCACCTGCTGTGAAAGTTATGATGAAGGATTTCTTAATGATTCTTTGACCATTAACATTGTTTTAAGTCAATATTTCACTTTTATTTAACTGCTGAATAGGTAATTGCACAATTGAAAAACAGCTTTACGGAGTGTCATATAATGTGGTTTTCAAATGCTTATAATCTTTCAAAACGGGAGAATTTGTTATGATAGTTTGGGGTTTCTCTGTGTTTACGTAAAGTATTATGCAGCAGAAATATCAGAAGTAGAGAGAATTTGTAAGTTTTTTTCCCCCCAGTGTTAAACTCACATTTTGAATTGGAAATAAAATAAATAAATAAATATATACTCAATTTCCTGACCCTTTAGGAGCTGGTGACATTTATCATAGCTCATTACATCATCAACAGTAATCAGAAGAGGGGTGTTTATTTGCCACAAACTGCAGAAAATTGTAGTTTTATTGAGTTCCTTCTACCTGATTGGTTGATGACAATCAAAATGGACAGGCCAGGATGGAGTTATTACTTGCTTTTGTGAATGTCTGTTTTCTTTCGTTATTTGTTTTTGACTAGACTAGATAATGGTTTAACTAGTGTCTGTTTTCCACGTGCATGGTAAGTGTGTGTCCATCTAAAATTTTTAGTGGTTGTCTGCTTTCCTCTCTGACAACTTGCAAAGAAAGCAGGAGCTATAATTGCTGCATTATTATAAAATATCTCCCTCTCTCTGCCACGGCAGTTGGGGGTAAAAGGGACATAATACACTCTGCAGTGTATGAAATAAATTATGGGACCATTACATCGTCTGTAGTTGAACAAACAGCAACAGAAGTTGAAAATAAATAAGCAGACAAACACTGCTGTTTTTCTTCTCGCGCTGTTTACATGTTTTTATAACTTCAGTGCTTTAGAGTAATGCTTTTATGACTTAAAACCCGGCCATCACCATACTTTTCATCTGTGTCCCTATTGCTCGTGGCACTTCCCTTTAGAAGGCAATATGGAGTGGAGAGGTTCAGAAGTGCCCATTTCTGCACGGAGGGAGTTCGTAACACCCGCCTCCTGTCGCTGCGGTCACTGTGCTGCCTTTGCTCTCTCCTCCTTGTGCGTGATACTGCTGGCAAGGGACGACAGCGCACAGCTCTCTGTGGCCCTGCTTCCCCTTCACCTGGCGCTCATCTTGCTGCCAGACTTGCATTGCTTCCTGCAGACGGTGATACATGTACATGTATATTTTTATATGTAAAGAAAGTAAATTTTTTTGATATGTCATCTGCCAAAACTGGGAGAAGAAAGGGGAGGGCATGCTGAAACCTATGAAAGACATTGTGTGGTTTCTGAATCTAGGGTTGGAGGGCCCTTGAGTTTTTTGTGTCTTTTATCGTGGCATTATTTTTTCTTTCAGTATTTTTTTTTCTGTAAATGGAATATGCCAGATTTCAGCCCACTGTGTAGAATTTTAAAAATTCCACATTTTTGAAAATAGCCAGAAGTTTGTGGAGTTTTCCATGAACTAGTGCAAAATATATTCAGAAGTCCAGATGTTTTCCCTTTGGAGGACTTAGAAGAGTTCTCAGCTAAGGAAGCAACCTTGGCCAAGAACAGAGAGATTATTTCCCATGCACCAGGACTTAGACATTAAAAAAAACAAAACAAACCCACAAAACAGCAACAGAAAACCCCACCAAAAGGTCCCTTAGCCTTGTAGAAACTTCTGCATTTCTAAAGTAGTTCACAGACTTGAGCAACTTCCTTTCCATATTCAAGAAACTTGCACTTTGATCCTTACTTTTGGACCTTGTGATCCTTACTAATATGAAAAAAAAAAAACCCCAAACCTCTGAATCCCATCAAAACGGGGTCTACTACAAGATAATTTATTTGAAAAGAATTTGATTTAATGAAGAAAAAGTAGGATTCTCCTGAGCTAATATAAGTATCTGACTTAGCCAGTGTAACTGTAGGTTACAGTTACAACGCCACAGGCTTTTGGTTAGCAGAGCTGAAAAACGTCCCTGTGCAAATGGATCTCGCAATTCTAGGAGGGAAGTACAACTTGCTGTGTCCCTGGTATTAGATGCAGCTCTCGACCTTGCCCTCCTGACCACCAGTGTTGCGGAGAGAGGAATTATACGCCTGTGTGGCTGTTTGAAACCCAGGCGAAGCAGTGATCATAGTCATGCCTTTCAAGAGGCATGCATCCTGTTTGGAGATACACTTGACAAAGCTCAGCAAGACAGGACCGAACAAAAATAATCCCTGCTGGAGAACGAGACTGTCTTTCCTTTGATGGCCAGCAGCCAGATTCATGAGGTCACTTCCAGTCAAATGCAATATGAAGCAGGGCCGTGCCAGCGAGGTTATAAGGAATCTCATGCCACCAGTGAAGCGGATCTACTCAGCTGTGTTTGGGATGAGGTTTTACCTCTTATAGAAGAAATATGAAGTTGCTATAAACCACTAAATCCTGTTGGTTATTGCAGTGGAGTACCATGGAGAATTTGGCCAGGCTCTGCCAAAACCCTGCTACGTTCCTCTTTACTGGTGCTCTGGTATCAGGAAGCGCAATGAAAACATCTTTCGGTTTGCTGCCTGCTACCTGTGCAGGAAATTCCTCTTCCTCTTCAATTCCTCTTCCTCTTCTTCAGGAACTCCTGTGTCTGTCACGTTTCCTATCAGCCAGTCTAAATGTTTTGGTGACATACAGGAATTTGAAGACGAGGTGCTGCGAAATGTCATTGCACCCAATGAGCCTTAGATATTTCCTCAGATCTGTTGTTTTGACAATTGTCTCTGTATGTTAAATGCGAAAGGTAACACTTGGCGTCATTAGTATGGGAACCGGTTATTTTCAGTATCTGTTTTCATGAACTTTATGGGTAGTGACAGCTAGAGGTGAGCTAAGATGTTAGGCAAAATCTGGTGCAGGCCTTACTTGGCCTGGATCCCGAAGTAACTAATGATAAGTGTGCATCTCTTTGTCAAGCTTCCATTTTCCTTTTTCAGGCACATTACAAGGCACAATGTTTGGAAACTCCTTGTCTGATTAGGTACATAAGCTTGTACTTGCTTGGATTTTAAGTGTCTAAAAACCCAACCTTTTTAAAATAATTGTTGAAATCCACAGAGAGTCGGTGTCTTATTCTTGGCTTAGGCAGACAATTTCTCCTCCTGTGGCCTCTGAAGGCCTCACAGGTGCTTCTTCCTGTTGATTCCACAGGGAACCTCAGGGCTGCCTTTGGGCAGATGTGGTTCACTGGGCACCTGAATCCTCAGGAAGATGGACATGACACGATAGAGACGTGTTTCCAAGTTTTAAGACTCTGAAGGCTGCAGTGAAATGGTATAGTAAGCTCTATAATGCACAATAGATGAACTTTATAGCAGAAATTATCCTGAAGAAGAGACCTAATGGTGATGAACTCATTATCTCTATAGATTTCTTACAGAGAATCTAAATGTGTGTAGGAGTTGTTGTGGAAGAAAAGCTGTACCAAAATAATGTGTCTTTGTTTTAATGGAGTTTAAACTCCACCTTCACGCTTTCTCTTTAGGCTACGTGGTGCTTGCTGATGCTAATATATGGCAGCTGCCATATATTAGCCATAACAGAAAAGTTGTAGCATACCTTTGGACACCAGTTGTTACAAGCAAGTGGAAGAGACGTGAGAAGTTAGGATGAGGAAACTGAAATAAAATATACATTTAAATAAAATAGCTAAAAATTACTTGTTGCACTCCAGATTTCTGAGAATGGAATCTCAGGTTTCATTCCTTTGCTGTCAGGTGTGCTTCTTTAAGCTAAAGTTGAAAAGATTCAGGTTTCTCCTATTACCTGATAGCTGGTGCAGCCACAGAATGCTGCAGGAATAGGTATACTATTGCATGTGGCTGTGATGATATATCATTATTTTTTCAGTTTGCTTGAAGGGATCTGTAGATGAGATACTCTAAAATGTATATTAAGTATAAAATTACTTGTTTGGCTGAATCTTTTGTCTGTAATTGGCCTTTAATTAAGGTTTACTGAGAATGAGATGAAAGAAATAGTGATTATATTTTGCCCTTTAAAAGAATGCTCCGGCTATTACTGTTGCTATTCTCCTGCCAACCCACTTTTCTCATTCTGCTTTTCATCCTGTTTGAGCTAATTCTGCAGCAAGCCCTGGCTGTATTCAAGAGCCTCCTATAACTTTATCAGCATACCCAGTGCGCCAAGGCAAATCTAGAAAGAAAGTAGAGCATTTTCTCCTTATATGCCATTTCACACAAAAATATATTTAGGTGTGGCTTTTTTTTTTCAAGTGTGCTCTCCAACTGTGTCCATAGATTAACGATATTTTATATGCCTCATGACCATCCTATGAAGTAAGTGCTTCTGGTTAAAATGGGAGAAGCATGAAATCTCTGTTAAAAATCCTTCTTCTGTCTGTTTCTTTTTTAGAATTCCTATTGCTAAATCAAAGAGAAGTAGCTGGGAGCTCTCTGTGCGTCTAGGAGATGGAATTTACCCAGTTGCAGTTTCAAAGGATGGCACATCATTTTCTGTAAGTTCTGCTCATTTTCTAAGAAATTCAATGTATTGAGTCAGTGTATATTATCCTTGACACCTACTACAATTCTCTATCTGTTCAGTGACTAAACATGGATAGATGTTGGTTTTGTCTTTTGTAGACATTGCTGTGAATTGCAAAACAAGACATTCTATGTTAATTAAATCGTGCTGGTGTACAAAGATTCTTCTCTGTTCATGCCTGTGGAGCACTTTTGTATATGCTTGTTTTGTTAATTAGAAAACTAATTTAATACCCTGTTTAGCATCTTATTTAGAAGTAAGGTCTTATGCTCCATTGTAGATATGAGGGCAAGAAAATAAGTGCAATGTCAACAAAAATTACGTTAGTTTAAGTTAGTGATTAAAAAAACAAATCAAAGAACCAAGGAAGTTGAATGCATAATCATACTGGAATGGAATTATTCAGCACCTCAGTGGTAAAACTGTATGTGGTCATAGCAAAATGCAAGTGTTTCAAGATCTTTCTAGGTCACTTCAGATGCATGTGTATGAACTATTGTTTTTATAGATATTCTAAGATAATAACATAAGCACTTAATGTTGTCAGCATGAAAGGCAGAAAGACAGACCATGACAGTAGAAGAATGGTAATACTGTGTTCAGTAGTTCATCTGTTCAGCAGAATAAAGCCAAGAAACAAGCTGGTTGGAGTATTGAGAAGGTATATTTATAGAGAGAATGACTTTTTAAGTCTGTTAATGATAATTCCACAACGAAACCGAGATTTTATTTTGAAAATAGACAGCTGACTTGCATGGTATCTGTTGACTCTTAGGCAAAAGTTTTCAAAAGGGTCTAAAGACACTTATTCTTAGAGTCACTGAAAAGCAGGAGTATGAAGAAGCCTAGAAGTTCTCTAGTTTACTTCTGACAGCTATTTACTCTTACAGAATCATAGAATCATTTAGGTTAGAAAAGACCCTTCAGATCATCTAGTCCAAGTGTAAACCTAACACTGCCAAGTCCACTACTAAACCATATCCCTCAGCACCATGCCTACCTGTCTTCTAAATATCTCCAGGAATGCCGATTCAACCACTCTCCTGGGCAGCCTGTTCCAATGCTTGATAACCCTTTCATTGTAAATTTTTTTCCTAATATGCATCCTAAACCTCCCCTGGTGCAACTTGAGGATGTTTCCTCTTGTCCTGTTGTCTGTTACTTGGGAGAAGAGACCAAGCCACACCTCCCTACAACCTCCTTTCAGGTAGTTGTAGAGGGTGGTAAGATCTCCCCTCAGCCTCCTCTTCTCCAGTTTCCAACCCCAACAACCCCTGCTCCCTCAGCTGTTCCTCATAAGACTCGGGCTCGAGCCACTTCACTGTCTTCATTGCTTTTCTCTGGACGCACTCCAGCACCTCAGTGTCTTTCTTGTAGTGAAGGGCCCCAAACTGAACACAGCGTTTGAAGTGTGGCCTCACCAGCGCCAAGTACAGGGTGACTTCTTGTGTGTCTTCGTTGAAAACACTTCTGCAACATCTACTCCATGATATTTTTTTTTATAGTCATGATGTTCACACCTATGTTGCATTTAGAATCGTGAGATTCCTTTGAAAAAGGACATTTAAGTTAATATTTCATATAATGAAAAGATTATTGTCTCAGTGGTTCACTTTCGCTTTGCTCTACTGAAATTTCAATGTAAAAGACATTATTTTCAGCTGAAACTGGTCATGTTTTTAGGTGGTTATTTTCACTTATGGGAACTGAGGTAATGAAAATCTAGAATTTCTTTTTCAGTCTTTTTGTTGGCCTAATTGGGGCAAGAAGATGCCTAACCAATATTCTTTCTAATATTACCTTTACCTCCGTCACACTGTATTTTACTTATGCTCATGATGAGTGTGAGAGTGCAAGTAAAGACAAGAGATACTTTCTGTTCCATGTGGATCATAGGGACACTGTAAAAAAGATATGGAAAAGATCAGTCGTTGTGGTCAGCACCTTTAAAAATTTTCTCTTGCAATTCTGAAAGCAGGTGGTCATTTTAGTTGTAGTGTTTCTTTTAGAAAGAGTTTCAGGAGGTCTTGAACAACTGTTTACTCAGTACCTAACACATGGCATTGCTGGGACGCTCACCCCGCTTGTGGAATGATGCTTCAGGAGCGGAGGCCACGTCTGCATGCAGCTTTTTACTGAATTAAATTTACATAATGGCCCTAACAGGCATCCTGTGAATTTGGATAAAACCCATTGCTCAAACAACAAAGCAAGTCTGCCAGATTTCAGCGCAATTTAGAGTTGGACTGGCACAGGTTTGTGTGACAGAGATGGTTCTTCCCAGGAGTAGTCATTGCCCGAGCCTTTCCTCTCTTTTTGTTGCAAGGTGGCTATCTAACAGTGGTCAGCCTGCAGCTGCCTGCTGCTGTGAAGACGACACAGGGTGGCTGCTGGTCGCTGTGGGTGTTGCATAGACCCTTTCTGCTGTCAGCTCGGAAATCTAATTCCCATAGCTAGGGAACTAAATTAGGAGTTTAGTTTAGCACAACTAATTACACAGGTATGCATCTGTGTGTAGGCTGTTGCTTATACTTGTCTGGTTAAATTCAATAAAGATATATCTATAAATCAGCCAAGAGGAAAGTTTACAGACAGAGGAGGCCTAAGCATCCTTTTATACTTTTGTCTCTATCGATTGTGAAGGCAACTGAACATACACGCTTATATATGGGTCTGTCCTGGATTCCACTTGCAGCTGAGCAGCTGCATTGTAAGCTGCACGGTGCGTCTCCAGGAGGTACAAACTCTGAGAAAGGATGCTGAACATGTAATGCTATTGCTGCTGATGTATCATTTTAATGTGCAGAAAATCATTCCTACCTATACCAAGGTCTAAACATCTCTCTCAGTTTAGACAGCGCTGTTAAACAGTTCTGGTGTCTTGCAGCAGAGCGAGCATTACAGCTGATGTAAGCCTGGCTTAACAAGGCGTATATGGAGTCTGATTTCTAGTCCTTCAGTTTGTTATTGAAACACTAGCACCTTCAACATAATCAAGTGGTTGGTTTGGCATTAGCAAACTAGGCAAGAATAAGTAGTTAAGCATGACCTTATTTTTGTTGTTTGTTTTTGTAAATTCCTTTATCTCTCAAAAAGTTGCTTGGGCCCCCTTTGCTGCTGCTTTTCCTTGGCAGGGAAGGCGCTGAGGGATAGCAGCTAGAAATCCCATCAGGGTGGGGAGGAGGGCAACAGACCTGTGGAGGTTCCTTGTGTCCCTGCAACATGCTACTGCTGTTACCTCTCACTGCTAGGTGAGGAGAGAGGAGAGCAGCCCTGGGGAGCCGAGCACCCCCCAGCATCACGGTGAAGGGGTACATAAGCAATGGGGAGGAAGTAAGGGTGTCAGGTAGGGCAGGCTGTGTACCCTAAAGGTTGAGCCAGAGGGATTGGTGACAGAAGCTTTTGCATTCTGATTCCACTTTAATCAAGCCTGTGTACGTGGCGAGAGATAATTCCTTATTTACTTGCATCTGGAAAATTCCTTAGCTGGTGAAATAGTAGGTGGATTTTACTGTGACCAGAGGTCTGTCTCATTTAAACCTTAAGGTATAGTGTGTTAAAATACTGAGTGTGGGTTTGTAAAAAGCAGGTAACTGTTCTTGCATACCAGGGTTATTTTTCATTGTTTTTGGATAACTAACTTATTTTTCATTCTTACTGGATAAATAGCAGAGGGAATGTTATTCCTTATTAATAATTTTCTTTTTGCTGGGGTTCTTGTGTGATTGTGCTACAGACGAGAATGTAGTAAACACAGCTCAATCTAGAATCTTCTGAATTATTATTCAAAGCTTTAAAATGGAAAAACAATGGTCTTAAAACTTCAAGGAAGAAAAGTCAAAGACTAGGAATGAGAAATTTTGTTTCTGATCAGGAGGTATAACATACCATCAGAAAAAATGGGGACATTCAAAGCCTTCTTTATTGAAACTTTGCTGTCAGAAACACAAGCCTCACTTTTTGAACTTCTGCATTTACTTTTTGCTATTAAATTGGTGTGACACGGGCTCCTGACTTTGTGGGTTGTGTCCCCTTGTGGCTTGTGACAAAGATAGCTGAATCTGTGGTGCAGTTAGATAGCCCAGTGGGAGGGCCACCTTCACATTCCCCTTCAGAAGTTTGCTCCCGCTGCAAACTGTGCATTGCAGCGGCAGCGTTCGCATCCTGATTTACTTTGTTTACCACTGGGACTCTTCCAGCAGAGCCTCCCTTCTTTTTTTTCCTTAACTCTTCTCCTCTCGCCAGCCGAAACCTCACCACCTCACAGTGTGGAGTGCTTTGCTCTCTGTGCAGGGAGTGTGAGCAGCAGGCTGCTCCGCGGATCCCGCTGTTCACCGGCAGATCATTCGTCAGCATCTCGGTCTATGGGTCATCTGTGGTTTTCTCCCTTTATCATGAGAATCTTAATGAATTGTGCAGTGTTAACTGCTCTTTGCTTGGTCGTTGTTTTTCAGGATTTTGAGTTTTGTAACCGTCGTGGTTTTAAGCATTTTCTTTGTAACAGAGGTCCTTGATGCGAGCTGGCTTTAGGCCGCTTTAGAGGCCTCGCTTCCCCAAACTGAAGGACTTAAAAGATAAGTGGTCAAGTGCGAGCAATACTGTTTGCCTGAAGCAGTGCAAACAAAAATATTGGTTTTCTTGTTTCCAGTAGAGGTTAAAAACTATCAAATTACTGACTTGTAATTTGATATTTTTTTCTTTTAAAATATATGTACCTCTGTTATTCTGAAGCCAGCAACGGATATGCTAATACTTAAGTTTGTATAAAATTAGTGTTCTAGCATTTTCAGTATCAGACAGTTGTTTCTGGTGATACCCTATCAACGTAATGACAAACACTTACGCAATTAAAAGATTCTAATGACCTGACCTGAGAATTAAAATTTAGCAACTTTGAGATCCACTTACTTGTGTACCAAGAACTTGTCAACTAAATTAATGTATACGTCATTTATTATTTTTCTTTGTTCTTTGTCCTATTTATCAATTGCTAGAACAATCTTCAGCTAACTGCTTGTCATATATATCCATTTAGTTCTTTGGAGGACAGATGATCAGATTCTGGGCTTTGATTAGTATTCTTCTTATGCTTAAAATTTTTCCTCTCATCAACGGAGTAGAAGATCTTACAATCAAGAGGAGGAATACCCTCCTTTACATCAGACTAATGTAAACCCAGCAACAAACAGCCCAGAAGCATCCCTCCATCGAGCGCTGGAATCTTTTGTTTAGTTCCATTTCAGACAGGAATCTTTTTCATCTTGCCCTTTTCAGTTGCCAGTCTGGCTGTGAAGTGTGTTTATTTTATGATTTCATTGCTACAAAGACTTGATCCCATTTTGCTGATGAAGTTTAGAGTTTGTTCGTTCTTTACAAAGCTTGAGCGTTCTGCAGAGTACCAAAGGGCGGGAGACACAAAAGCAAATGGGAACCTACATATATTGAGCAAACCTAGTAGCTGTGTGGTTTCCCTGCACCGTACTAAATTGTGCCTTCAAAGCCAGATGTCAGCCACCAGGGACCTGTGTGATGGTGACTTTGCCTATTCGCAGACTTTCATTCCTGGCTGCTCACGGCCAGTGTGGAGTCCCTTTGCCAACGGTGTGCTGGATGAGAGCTGCCCTCCCCAGCTGCGTTGTGAGCAGCCCCCTGGCCACTGGTGTCTGTAGGGCTTCAGTGTCACAGACAGCCATGAACCAAACTTCTCCAATGTGGATGGATTTCACGTAGGTAATACACTTAAAATGTATAATAAAAATAATAGCAAAGAATGTAACTGGCCTATGCAAGGGAGAACATAAATATATTGGACCAGGTATCCAATAATAAAGTTCAGTTTGTTGGATCCACCACTGTATAATTTTCATTCAACAAAAGAATGGAAGATAATAATTAGGTGACTGTAGTGCAATCTTTTCACTGGTATAACCTACCCTCCTTACTTCCTTCAGTATTCTTCGGTTTTATTTTTCTGTTATGAATGTCACTTGGACAACTAAAGAACGGTTTGTATTAGTATCTTTGTGAGCGAGGAGGTGGTAGAAAAAGGGTGGATCATCTTGATTTTTGTCTACACCTCTGCTTTCACAAAAGCAACGAGTGAATCCAAAGACTCAAATGATGAATACCAGCACTGTGTAATTACGCTTTAGGAGATAGTCATGTTTCTTTTTGTTTGAAGTTTGTTAGTCTATGTGTAGGTTGAGGATCTAATTTTAGTTCACCAAGGAATTTGTAGCTGTATTTTATGCAATAAACTGCATCCTTGGAAAACTTTTTGACATAATCCATTTTCTGATTCTTTGCTATATTATAGGAATCCTCTGTCTTGAGAATTCTTTATTGCTGATTTGCATCATTTGCCTGCAAGTAATTGTTATTATTCTCCTTTTTCATGTTTGAAACCAGCCCTGTCTGTTAGGGTTCTTCATCTCTGTAGCAGATGCATACCTTCCCAGACTACTTAGCCTCATCTTCTCATCTGTTCAGTTGACAAAGAATTTCCAGATGTTTTCACTTATAAAGTAGCATCTTATCATTGAAGTTGTGGTGAATGAAAGTTGTTTATTTTTTTTTAAAAAGCATAAGGTGAAATAGTTCAGAAGTTACTTTGAGCAAATGGAAATTTGATCTATTTCCGGAGGGACAGTATAGGTCAAACGCTGAATAAGAGGAGTAGAGAAAGCTTAATTACTTTTTTCAGATTGCTACTGGAATGGGTTACCATTTTCACAAAATACTGGATCACTTCCTAAATTCAAATTTAAGAACAGGTAAGCATAGTACAGATGTGAAATGTCTATGAAAAATTTGTGAAGCTTTTTCAAACCAATAAGAAATTGGTTAGTGAATGTTTTTAATTTTTTAGGAAAAAGCAATGTTTTTTCCCTATCTGTTTTTGTCTATCTGTGTAGGTGGAAAATTGGCCTGTCTACCTCTTAATATTTTTGCAAAAGAAAACCTATTGTATTGTACATAAATGAGAGCATAAAAGCAGAAATCTAAGGCATTACTGTCATTGTTATTTGAGTATATCCTGTATCATCAGCATAGAGTAGATAATTAGTTATCTCTATGCTTTAATTTAGTGAATTCATGTATATCTAGTTATGATTAAGCTTTGACTTCAAATTAAAATGTAATAAGCATTTAATTAGGAGAACTTGGCTGTATTCATTTGCTGTAAATTTTGTGACTGAGGAGTAAGTTGATTTTAAAATTACTTCCGGAAATACTTTCTTTGTTTTGTAAATCCTCTTCAGGGGGAGGAAAAAATGCTTAAGAAGAAATATCACCCAAAAATCAAGCTAGATGTAGCTGAAGTATGCAAAGCATCAAGTGTAAAAAGGGATAGTATAATGTAAAATTGGAGCAATGATACAGAAAGTTCCTGTAAGCAAACTTAGTCTACATTTAATTCCTTAAACACAAATGTGAATGGAGTGGGATCATAATCCAGTGCGTATTAAGCTCTGTCTTTTCAGTAGTCCTTGTAGAAAAGTAACATTGCCCAGCCCTAGCAATATAAAATTAATAATCTTGTTAAGAGAATCAATAAAATACCAGAATTATTATTACCAGTATTTTACATTTCTGATATGCTTCAGGCACATAATAATATATAACCAATTGGTCATATAAAAGAAATTGAGGTCTGTTTTAATAGGGATAAAAAGCAAATACCTGTAGGAGTTAAAACAATAAGAGGGGTAGCCAGTAGAGATACAAATTAACATATATCCCCAGGAGAAGTAAATGAAGTTTTTCTGGTTAGTCTAGTTCTAAATATATATTGTTATATATTGGAATGTTACATATGTTATATTGTAATATATATGTAATAAAATATACTGTTAATCTAATGTCCTATATTAGTTTGAATGAAGGGAAAGTGCACATGTAAAGGCATAAGTGGAGGGGGCAGATCAGTTAGATAATCCTTACAGCTGGAAGCAGAAAACTTTTCCTGCCTTTTTCCAAGTGGTTTATATTTTACTTGCAGAGTAGCACACAAATTCTCCACTGCGGTACACATGTAGTTGTGCAAACAAAGCTCTTCATTACTGAGTTCTACAAGTTGTGTATCTATAGAATCTATTGTTCTATACGTTGTGTATCTACTTTTATAATTCAGGTTCAAATCCAGATCATTATCTATTTGTAAGACTTGCGTGTTTTGTATAATGGCATTTTAATGTGGTATGCATAAGCTAGCCCTGGGGCGAGAGCAAAACCCATGATTTCCACCCTTGCAAAGCACTACCGTCGTCGCTGGGCTATAGTAGTGCTCCTACTTGTTGACTGACTGTGGCTCTATGGATTCTGTATTCCTTCCTGTGCAGTGGCAGATGTACTGGAAGGGTAGAGGCTGCCCCATCCTAATCCTGATGGGGTGGGGACAGGTTCTGCTGGGAGGCAGCACTGTGTGCTTGAACCCTTCAGTCTGGGGAACGCATTGATCCTCGTGTTCTGACTCTGTGGGCGAATGCTTTAATTGCTACGTTTCGGTGGCTGCTGACATTGCGTTTTTTAAATGAAAGTGGCCTTGGCCTCAGTATCTTGTTGTGAACTCAGTGTTTCTGGTATGCATTTCCACTTTGCTGCATTGAGTCTCTCAAAGAATTTAGCTGCTGCAACATGTTAGATGAGATAGAGATAAAAATGCTTACGTAAATATTAAGTATACTCATAAAATATTTGTGTGTACTGGTATTGGGTGTGCTTGTATACCTAATACAAGGTATATACAAGTAAATAAATAAATACAAGGTATAATGCAAGCAAAAATAAAAGCAGAGTGTGGCTGGATTGCATGTTTTTTTTTAAATACCACACCAGTTTAGCAGTAAGTATCTGTAAGGGATTGGTACAATAGGTGCATGTTTGCTTTGTAAAGAGAGATTGTTGGTGTAGGTTTGTATGTCCCTGATTAGCTTATTCACACAGTACTCCATAAGCATATAGAGAAAATATCGACATGGCTGAGAAATAAAAATGACAGGAAAAGTAATGAATTAATTGTGTAACTTTTAAACATGCTCTCCCCTCTATGTCAGGGCAGTGTAATATCTTGGTTATAGTAGGTTTTGGAGCTTTGTGGTTCTGCTGCAAAACACAGTGACATATGGTCTGGCACTGGTATGTAGCCTACAAGAAATGTTTAAAAAGAAAATGCAAGGAAAGGTCTGAAATGCTACAATGTAAAATATTTTGAGAGTGAGCGTGGTCGGTTTGGCTATTTATTTTCCTTGTGTTAGAATCATTTTAAAGCATTGTTCTTAGAAGGCAGAAAAGGAGCTAAGTTTTTAGAATGATTGATTCTAAATTACCTCATGAAGAGCTTTACAGGTGGCTTCATAGCATGGGGTGGTGAGACACTGGAACAGGTTGCCCAGAGAGGTGGTGGAAGCCCCATCCCTGGAAGTTTTTAAGGCCAGGCTGGATGGGGCTCTGAGCAACCTGATCAAGTGGGAGGTGTCCCTGCCCATGGCAGGGGGCTTGGAACTAGATGATCTTTAAGGTCCCTTCCAACCCTAACAATTCCATGATTCTATGATGATGAATTCCTGTGGTATGAAAATGGACACTATGTTCGGCCATAGGTCACGATCCAATTATTCCATGAATAATAGCGAACAATGAACTGAAATATAAATTAAGTATCTGTAACAATACAGATAACATACCATTTTCTTTCTTCAGAAAGTCTTGTTTCTGGCATAACAGCATTTAATGTGTCCTGCCACCCTTCCAGTCCTTTTGGTGGAGGACTGAAAACTCCTTGGGGCATAGGTGTTGTCTTCAATTCATGTGTGTGCCATGCACGCTTCAGATCCTGCACCACAATATTCATATCATTATTTTCTAAAAACAGTGCTTACACAAGCATCACTTAGATGCTTTTCTTTACCATTGATTTTTGCATCCAACAAAACTGAAAAGAAAAAGCCCAACCAACTCCGCCCTGCCTTCAAAAACCCCTCCAACTTCCCAGCCCCCCTCCCCAAATTTTGTGGAATGTATAGGTTAAAAAATGTTGTGAGCTCCTCCTGCTGGTTCAGCAGTGGCAATAGTTACATTTAAAAGCATGCTAATGTAATGTTAAGAGCCTGGCTTATTACCACGAAAGCCATAGTTAATTCTGCAGGTCCTGGATAGTGTTTCATCTTTAATTCTGTTCTCTGAGAAAATCTCAGCACATTTAATATTCAGTATGACACTCTGCTTTGGGATCTCTTGATGCTTTGGCATAGGGGGGAACTATAAGGTCGTTGCTGCTTTGAGTTGCTTTCTTAGCTCTAAATTTCTTTGCTGCTTTTTTCCCCCTTTAATTTAATTTTTAAGTAAACCAGACTATTAACATTACTTTAATGTAGCTTTTATGGCTTATGAAAAATAATGCTGCTGTAGTGGATAGATGTGCGTCAGCTGTGACTAAATGTTTTGATGTAGTCTTCTCAAAAGATAGACTAGAAGAGCCTTCCTTTGAAATATGTGAAGCAGTTTTAGACACAGCTTCTCAGATGGATCTAATTAGTCTTTCATACGGACTGGATGTCCGTTTGTTGCAGCTGAATTCTCATTTCATTCACCCATAACTAGAAACACCTCGCTTCAAACGTGTTTCTTCAAAGAAAGAAGGGTTTAGGGTTCCATGTTTTACTGCTTTTTGATGTTGGTTTCCCTTTAACTGAGAAGACCTTATGTTTATACAACTGTTATTATTAAGAAAACATAGCTTTGTTCATGAGAGTTCATTCGGTATCAATGTTAGCTATTGGTAGAAGTCGGAGATCTGTGGAATAGATCTTGCTATACGAGACTAGTGGGACAGCTGTACGTCTGGCTATTAAGCTCGTTGTAGGGAAGATTTGAACGCAAGCAGGATGTTCTAATAAAACCAGGGAACCTGGGTTGTGGGAGGATGAAAATGAAGACTAGAGGTACAAATGATCAGGCTTATCAGTGGATAGTGTTCCTATTTATTATTTATATACAGTAGTCACCAAAGAGGCATTGTACTCTGTATTGTTCACCATTTAGGATATGTTTACGTGGCACAGTTTAGTACAGTACAGAGGAACCTGTGGTGGCTATACCTAGTTTGGGCAGTGCTGCATTAATGCAGCTGTACTGATCCTTGTTGAACTAGTGTGTTTAGAGCTGGCACGTGCCGTGTTGTGACACCTCCACAACAAAGAACATCACGAAAGCTGTAGTGATAAGTGTCTGATTGGTGTAAAATATTCAGTGAATGATACTCAGATGCTGCCGTGGTTGATGCTTAAGGAAAATGAGTGGAAGGAAGGCAAGGTGACAGATGCTCTGCCTGTGTCTATTCCCCACTGGCTGCTTTGCAGTCACGATGTTCTTTGACTAAGGGGAATCAGTTTGCAGAAACAGGCTGATTGTGCTGGCTGTACTTCTCTGCTCCCCAGCAACGCAGCTGAGCTGGTTTTGCCTCTGGCGACTGCCATTCACCTCTTCTTTTCCTTGTCAAAGAAGGGGCAGTCCTGCCCAACTTCCTCAGATGGTGGCACCTAGGACACATTGATGGAGGAGAGTGTCTCTTAGATGCTTGAAGAAACCCAGGATCCCCGCAGCACTGGATGCTCAGGGAGCTCCATAATGTTTTGGGTGGCGTGGTGGGCTGTGAGTAGTCTGGCATTAGTGGAACTGGCTGGTCTGCAGGGTTGTCTCTCACATCCCTGTTACTTGTCCACATCAATATCTACAGCAAACTTGCGTGTCTGCTAGGAAACTTCTTCCTGACCCTAGCTTCCCCCAGTCGTTCCCTCCATTTGCCTCTCACCGTGTCACCCTCCTTTCTTAAATCCTCTGCTTGTCCACAGGTGGCTTCGCATTCCCCGTTTGTCCTGCCAGAAAGCAGGTTTGGGTCTGCTGTGTGGTCACTCACATACAGGTTGGCCAGCCCAGCTGCTGGGTGACAACCAAATTGTCCTTGTCTGTCCAAGAGCTGAATGGGTGCACTCATTTTCTTCTCTGGGCAGGTTCTCATTTCCATAAAACTTAAAGGGATAAGTTGAGCGTGTGGTGGGGATTTAGAGGAGGGACTCACAAATAAACAGTGTGTTTTGTTAACCACTTTTCCTTCCAAGATCAGGCTAAAGGTACTGTAAATGAAAGGATTAAAAAAGAACAAGGTTATTGTGAAGGCAGGAGGAGGGAAATGATTTTAAATTATTAAAAATGAGTTGCATCACTGTCTGTGGCTCATACAAAGAATAAAAAAAGGAACCTCATTTAAGTAGTCATAACACGCTGCCAATGCTTTATTTCATTTTCCAGAGAAAAATCTACAGATCTGAAGGACATACAATAAATTGAAATCAACTGGAAACCAAAGTAGACCTATAGCACCATAATGCTAGAATTATTTCAGGTAATATTGTATGCACCAGTCTTTATTTCAAAGGTTGTTGTTGCTGTTCCAAAATCACTCAGATTTAAGGAATGCCAGATGTCAGGTGTGCATTTTGCAATAGTGTTAACTATGTGACTGGATGCAGAATCCCTTTGCTGTTCAGTGTGCTGTATAGGCCAGCTCTGGGCGTTTCCTGGAGTTTGTGTAGTGATGAGGACTGTTGTCTATAGGCCTTTTATTTCATTTGTTGTGGAAATGAAATGAGAGGCAGTGTAGGAAGGGAGGGTAAGGAGGAGAAGGGTCAGTCTTGTGGTTAATGGCGCTGTGTGCTGACTTCTATCTCTGCCTCTGCCAAAGTCTTTCAGAGGTGCTACCCAAATCTCTGAAACCGTACTTTCTATAAATGCAGTCAGGGTTGTATGCTCTTCGTTCTCTGGGCCTCAAGCTTCTTGCTAGAATCAGTCATGGAAACACTGAATGCTTACAGCTGCTGGGGAAATCACTGCTATCAGAAAGTTATAAAGCGAAGTACTCTGCGGTATCAGGTTTCATGTGCATCATCTATTTAGTAGCGTCTTTTTAAACTGTAATCTCTTCGTGTCCCATCCCTACTAGATGGTGTGAGATAATGGGAATGTGGTGAAAATAAACTGGTGTTTCTCTAGTGTGAAAGAGTGAAATATTATGTGCTAAGGGAGATATGGAAACGATGATGAACACCACAATACTTCTGTCTTGGACTAAGACTTGAATAGTATGCAGTAAGCCTACCTAAACAATTTGGAGTCTAGTTTAATTAATGAGTATTGTTCAGTAATATGTCCACAGCATTACTTCTTGCTCCAAATTTTCCTTTCCATCTTTTCTGCACCTCCTTCACTGACACTTCTGATCTTTGTTCCAGTCTGCTTTCTCCAGGCATGGGGCCCTCAGCGTCCAGTTTTTGTTGCCTTGTGGCTTGTTTATATGCTGCTTCTTCCTTTGGTGCTTGGCCCTATCAGGAGTAAGCATTGAAACCACAGAGGTTACAGTCTTCATATGTTTATACTTGACCTGGTATTCCACAATTCAAAACCACAATTTCAGAGGAAGCAGTTTTCAGCCCTGGGCCGGCATGTGTTAAATGCGAAGAAGTGTCTTCTAGAAATGTAGCTGTGAAGTGTGGTGATCTGCAGATATTGGTAGGATTTATTTTTTGAAATGCATAGAACTTGGCCAAAGTTAGGCAGTTTTCAGGAGGATGGTAGAGGTGCGCTCCAACAGTTTCATTTGCCAGGCAGATTTTCAAGCCCCTGTTCCACGTCATACAGGAGATGTTGCAGCCTTCCATAGAGAAGTCAATAGAACGTAATGTGGACAAAAATGTATTCTAGTTCTGTGTCAGAAATGGCTGCATATTTCTCTCTGAAAATTCCCTTCTCTGAAAATTCCCTTCTCTGAAATCACTTCTAAATGACAGTTCAGCCCAAATAGTCAGAGTTCATCTGAGTTGTAGGAAACTGAAAATGGAGTGTGATGATGGGAGGAGTCGGACAACTTTGGCACTAAGGCCCTTCTCTTCCCTCTCATGCCATAGCTCCATGTCCCAGACCCATGCCTTTTGGCAGGCCCTTCCTCTGCTCCTCCCGTGCTCCTTCTGTCTTCATTCCAACCTTGTCTTTCTGTTGTAGCTGCCCTCTTATTTCCACCATCTAACCTCTATCAGCTGTTTCCTTTATTGCCGTAATCACTGTGTATTTTCACACAGTGACCCCTTTGTCCCCGTTGGAGCAGCCCAGCTGTTTGACGCTAGCAGACTGGCTTGCATGCACGGTTTATCCCGTTTTAATTTAGTGTTTTCTCCTAGCTGATAGGAGAGGAGAGAAATGGTTTAATGAAAAATGTGTTTGGTTAAACTGGCATCTTTATTTTGGTCGTGGTGAGCTTTGCATATTGTTAATTTATAACAAACATACTTTTGAGTAATTTAGGGTCTTTTATCATCTAAACCCTCAACGGAAAGCTACTGGAAAGCTACAGTCAGCAAAATAGAATCATAGAATGGTTTGGGTCAGAAGGGTCCTTTAAAGACCATCTGGTCCAACCCCCCCCTGCCATGGGCAGGGACATCTTTCACTAGATCAGGCTGCCCAAAGCCTGGTCCAACCTGACCTTGAACACTTAATAGGCAAGAATGAAGACCAATTTTGTTGTTTAAAGATAACAGCAATAAATGAAGAGAAGGACAGAGATAGATAGTGTATCCAGATCTCGGGAAACTGAGAGCCTGGGCCTCCTTTGTTCAACAGTTAAACAGAACAAGAACAAAACCAGCCACAATAGGATGCCCTTGAACAAGTCAGCAGCAACTCTTAAGATAAAACAGAGAGGAACAGACCCTCTCCCTTACACGGCGGATGGATTTTTCCTGCCCTTGGCAAAGGAAAACTTTCTGAAATAGGTGAGTTAATAGGAATAGGAACAGAGGGGAAAGTGCCAAGGGATGGTCATTGTCAGTCACAATCAGTCTGTCAGTCTACCCAGCCGAAGTCAGTGGTGAGATCAAATCGTGTTTGCCCATTATGTTGGATACATCTGCAGTCCAAAGTGAACCAGAGGTGGTTTAAAGTTGCTCAGGCTGACCCTGCAGCGTACAAATACTCATTATTTGGTTTACTGTAATTTATGTCTTAAATCCCAATTGACAATACATGGTTTTGCATTGCAAAAATGTACTTTAAACTGAAGTGCCTAGATGGGCTTAAGAATGAATGCTTTTAGGAGCATTACTGAGTGGGATCTTTTGAATCTGTTGGAACAATTCACATTCCCAACAGAAGCTGTTTCAGTAGCTAAGTGTGAGCCCCAGAAAGTTCAACGTTAGTAATGCTTTCCAGAATAGGTGGGAACCTGTTCTGAAAATGGCAGTAGGAAGTATGTTCGAAGTTACACACAACTCTGGCGTTTTTCAGTCATTTGAAACTATTAATCTGCTTTAGTAGATGTGCCTAGCTCTTTCTGTGGATGTGTGCTGGGTTTTTTTTTATTCTTCAGCTGCAATTTTTTACTGGTCTCCACTAGTTTATCATTTTAGCAAGCTTACTTCTGGTACAGTTAGCTGGAGTGATTAACAGATGAAATTACTTCAGAGTATAAATTCTCATTTGGTCTTCTAGGTTATATTTCATCTCTGTTGCATGCTTTCCTAATTAGCAGCATATATTAGTACTTAGAATTTTGAAGCACTTACTATTAATCTTCTCTAGCTCAGAATTAAAAACAACACGGGCTGACATATTATTTCTTCAAAATCTGATAATGTTGTATTTTCTCTCTCATTTAGGCCTAATTATATTTTTAAAATATTAAATCAAGTATTGTTTTAATCCACATGACATAGTTTGGTGTAGTTTTCAATTAAACTACTTTTTTTTCATTGAGCCTTTTTTTTTCTTCATTAAAACAGCACTAGCCTGCATTGCATTTGAACTGGAACATAGCGCTTCAGCTCTGAACCTCGTATCAGCGGTGCCTGTCATTGGCACCGGTACTGAAGAAAGCTCAGTGCAAATTTTGCAATTTGGTCTTATCCCTAAGAAATGTCTGAAGAGTAAATAAAAAGCACAGGTAACTTTGGAAACGATAAGATTTAGATACAGCTTCATGACCTGGAATAATCTCTGAGTATATCTTACTATGTTAAATCTTTTTCTTGTTAAGTAATGACATTAAAAACCAATCTGTGCAAAGCACGTAGAAGATTAATTAACATTGGGAAGAAAAGAGATGTCTGAGCCTTTCACCTGTAAGGTACCCTTTATCTCCAGCTGAGTTTGCCAGCCTTTATTGCTATTTGTCATCTTCCACAACAGGTATCCTGATTTTTTTTTTTTCCACGCTGCCCTTTTTACTTCGAATGACTCCTGTAATGCCAATAGCACGTATTAATCTGTTATCCTCTCCCACTGCTTTAAATATTTGTTTGACTTAAGCAAAAAAAATAGACACATTCATTTAACTGGTGTATTCTTCCTTTTAGAAACAATTAATTTAAGGGAGAATTAAAAAAGATAAAATGTCTATTCTCAAGTTCAAGGACATTGTAAATACAGAGTTAAGGCCTGTCGCTTAGGATACTTTTCGTATGAAGTGTTATTTACAAAGAGGGTTTTCATTATTTTCTGCTAAAGCAAACACAGACAAGGAGGGTTCTACGTATAGCTTTGATATGGCTTTGTGGTACATATGTGTGGGTGGTCTTTACCTATGCACGTAACCATCCTGGCTTGCACTATTTGATCTGAAGGAATGAAACAGATTATGTAGACAAGGACTCTTTTATTGGATGGTTTCCTTACGTGGTGATCATTAGGGCATGATGGAGCTGTTTGGTTTCTTTTAAATGTTAAGTCATTTAACGTTTTTGTTGATGATAAAGATACCGTGTGATTTGTGAGAAAGGAATGGCAGGGATCACTCTGTGCCGATATTGTACATTGATGCTTCTTGTGTGATTTTTGCATGGATATCCACACTTGTATTTTTATCTTTAAATTTTTGGTGTATGTGTTTAAGTGCACACTTCTATAAATGTATGCATCCTATTTAATCATATTAGCGCATTATTAAAAAGGGATATCGTTATTACTGTTTCGTAGTATCTTAAATCTCTCAACTGGGGAGAACTGTGATTTTTGTTGCATTCTTTTCTTTCTTGTTTCCCTGGTTGCACCTTTTGGCCTTTCTAAGGAAGTACGTTTTGTGTAAACAATCTCTTAGCTTTAGATAACCTTGAGCTTCAGTGCTGTAGGAATTCTGCCCCGAGTTGCATGCTGTCTTTTAACTTATATGAAAACTTTATCATTAGCCCAGTCTGCTGTGGAAAACTAGGATTTATTTTTTTTTCCTTGTTTCAATGTAAGGCATCTGCATTTAAAATAGTAGGGATAATCTCCATTTTGACTGCATGCATCCAAGACTAAGAAATATATTTATTGGACTAAAAGTGGTGGTTGAAGGGTATGTCGTACATTCAAAGAAGTGGTTTTTGCAACACTAGGAATAAGACATAAGATCTTTATTGTTCTGCGCTTGAGGGTTTTTTTTTTGTTTCTGTAAATTTAAGGGTAATATTATGGTCTTATTAAATCATTCTGCATTACATTGCATGACAGAGGAAATGAGGCTTTTAGATATGTTGGATATTGACAGTTTAGCTATCAGATCTAATGCAATGAAGTGGCTTATTAAAATCGTGGAAAGCTCTAAAATTCTTGCGCTTTTACTGAAACTTCACGGTACATGCAGCTTTCTAATTTTGTGATCCATTTTACTGGAAATAGGTGTTCAGTGGTTTTAATTGCATGAGCAAGTATTTAAATGTTCTTTTAATTGGTCATTGGTTGCTGATTGGTAAAAGGATTTTAATGATAAAGTCTTTCTATTCTCACTGAGGAACTGCTGAATGTCTGGCACTTGTTACTGCATGAATCAGAAGCATGCTTTTTTGTAGGAAAAGCCTGCCCAAGGTTTCTCTCCACAGAAACAGTTTTTTCCCTGAAGTGCTTCAACATTCAAGGTCTTGTAGGAATTGTGCAATTCCATACTGAAAAGTATAGACAATGCCTACCTTAGTTAAAGGATGCCTGAGTTACCATCTGAGTTACTGTCTTTTTTCAGTTATTTCCAGATTCCTGAGTGACAAGGAAAAGAAAGTCCACCATATTTTTAAATTGCTTGTGGGTAGTGTACTTTGCTGTCTCCAGGCCAAAGATGAGATGCACCCTTATAACTGAAAGAGCTCTTTGGGTGGCCAGTGTCTGTCTGCCTCACATCAGCATCCATCCATCCCCCCACATGTATAAAAGGAAAGACCCTGTTGAGTGTGAAGAGCACGTCACATTCAACGACCCTTACTCTGATCTGGCTTGAATCTGGGGAATGAGAAGAAATAGGTTCCGTCAGAGTAGGTGTAAGCTGAAAACTCCTCCTTTTCCTCTTCCAGCTTTCTTATTAGTGAGTTTATTGGAGATTCTTTTAACAGAATTTTCATGGAACTTTTTCAGAGTTGGAAGGGACCTCTAGAGATCATCTAGTCCAACTGCCCTGCTAAAGCAGGATTGCCTGGAGCACATTACTCAGGACTGCATCCAGGCAGGTCTTGAAAATCTCCAGAGAAGGGGACCCCACAACCTCCCTGGGCAGCCTGTTCCAGTGCTCTGTCACCCTCACCGTAAAGAAGTTTTTCCTTATATTTGATCGGAACTTCCTATGTTCCAGCTTGTGCCCGTTAACCCTTGTCCTGTCACTGGGAACCAGTTTGTCATTTAGGGGTGAAATCATTGTGAATGTGTAATGACAGCTGCCAGCTTTTTATGTCAGGGAACCTGCCAGCAGGCAGCCCCATGGAGAGAGCGTGGTTCATGCCGGATCAGAAAGGGAGCTTTACCTGGTTTGTGTTGAAGGATACCACACTCTCATTATCAAGTCTCAGAAACTTTTTTTTAGGACAAATATGCTCTCACTGTGGTTTTCAACACAGCAGCAGCATCTGTGTAAATGGCACAGTCATGTCACAAATGGTATGTTCTCATGGAGAGAATTCTTTGTCTATGAACTATTAGCACCAGAAGCATGCAGATCTCCCAGGCAAATGGACTCTGCACTGAGCAGCTGGATTAAGGGGACTGGAACGGTATTGTGGCTGCAGTCGGGAAAATCTTAAGCCTTTAGAAGATTAACAAAGGATAGAGTGGTCTGTTTCCAGGGGTGGGGAGGGCTGGCAGACTCCTTCACTTCAAGTGGTATTGTAACTGTAAAAGTTACTGTTAAAACATTTGCTGTCAAAATGAAATGAATCACTATTTCATTTCTAATAGGAGATTTGGGAAACAGAGTAAAAATTCACTCTTTGACAGGAGAGGCCCTCTCTTTTACTATCCCTTTCATTGCTGTAATTCTGGCAACAACTCATAAGACCCACAAATATTTCCTCCTAAAGTTACTACTATAGTTTTGCGGCTGCCGAAGCTTAAGGTGGAACTAGCCTACTATAGCCTATGTCCCAGCAGGCACCTGTTGATGCAAGTCTCAGTTCTATTGTGTTTGGCTGTGCAGGTTCTACAATGAGCAAACTGCATAAAACATAGATTTCATTTGTAGGGCTATAATAAAGCAGGATGCACCTCAAGACAAAAATAACAATAAATAGGGCTTTCAGGAATGTGTAGTTTGGCATAAAGTTTGGAATTACACAAAAGGATTGCTTAATTCCAAATAGTCCCCACTTCGTCCCATGTCAGTCACAGCAACAGATAAAATAAAAGCAGTTAAACCAGGGTTCCTATTGATACAGTGCCATCTTGACATTCTCCTAATTCACAACTAGGTGAGTAAAGTACTTCAAACCTCTATTTTCCGCTTAGTTGAGGTGCTTTATTCAGAAGACGTAAGGTTCCTTTCTCCGTAACATAATGGTGAGGAGGATTTTGCAAGTTTCAGCTTTATTAACTGAAGTAATGCCTTCAGCGAGGGTACAGATACAGAATGTATGTCTGTGTCTAAGTGTATTCAGTTTTTATCACTTATAAGACAGTTCTGCCGTCTTTTGTCTGGAAACAAAATGTGTGAAGAAGAAGAAATTGGCACATATTTGACATGAAATGAAATACTAATGTATCTATATTGTGACTTTTTTTTCTAAGTAGCAAGTAGTGTAATGGCTTGATACCTTGAAAGAATTGGAGAATTTGAAAAGAGAGTTATCCCTCTTTGTTTTACGTTATCTGTCTGTGCAGAGGAAAAATGTATGAAAAGTTTCCATTGTGAGGTGGCTGAAATTCTTTGTATCAGAAAATATCAGTGCCCAGGGCCTCACTCTTAATGGCATCAAAGCTAACCCAAAAAATCCCCACTTCGTGGGCAGGAAGATACTAGATTCCTATAAAGAGATATGCAAAGCTACAAAATGATCAAATGTTGCAATTATAAACAAACAGAAGACCTGTAAACTGAAGGCAATAACTGGCAGCTTCTTGGATAGAAAGTTCATCAAACTCCAGGGATTTTGAGTGTTTCTTTTCATTAATCATACAGTTCTGAATATTCATTTTTCCCAGTCCTACTTGCCATTACTGTCATTAGACACCACCTTTGTTGTGGTTATAACAAGGAAACTCCCCACAGTGAAGATCAATGCGCAGCCAGGTAATTACATTTTATATGTATGTTAACAAGCTTTGATTATTTTTGTAGTCAATAGGTGCTATGATGCAAAATAGAGAGCTTCCTTAGCTTTTTAAAAATTTACAGATTTTAAGCTACCTTTGTGGAAAAAGTGGAGATCATTCATTGTAGACAACAGGAGTTAACAGTAAACCAGAATGATGGGTGCTTTAGCTTATGGGGTCTGTAGTCACAGAATGAGCCTGTCTGAATTCAGTTTTCATAGAATTATTATTCAGGGACGTGCTAAAAATTTTTTGAAGACTGATGAGAAGATCAATAAATAAGATAGACCTGTTTTGCTTTATTGTGTCGTCATGTTGTAGCTATAAAAGATTAGGTGTCAGAATTTTTAGCATTTCATTATGCGTTTAGGGCTTTGACAGCTGATCTTGTTGATTGTTCTAGGTATTTTGACCTTTCCTGGATGCTTCACCTGTGAACTGTCAAAGGTGTGTACGTGTGTCAGTCTTCATAGCTGGCAGTAATGAAGTATGATTGCTTTGAAAATCGGCGCAGATAGGTAGACAGAAAATTTTGTTTCCTGGGCTTTCTTAAGAGCAGAAAAAATAGGCTTTTGTGTCAACTTCAGTTATCTGTGATGAAGGATTTTTACTGTTAGTTATTGTTTCTTAACATAAATTAATAAGCTCAGGAATACTTAAGTTTTCCATTCTACCATCTATTGGCTAGAAAGACAACAGACAGCATTTCAATTTAATCATTACAAAGTTACCCTCTTCTTCTCCAGTCCTTCCCCAAAGCTTTTTCTGTTAGGATGCCTGTAAAACACTGAGACAGAGGTTAGGCAACCACCGTGTTGTGGCCAGTGGCTATCATACCAAATGGTGCCCTTGCCAAGTCATCGTCTTGTACAGGCAGACACGAAGCCTTCGTGTTATGGGGAGAGCTTAGTTTGTGGATTAGGAGAGGTGATGGGTATGGCCAAGTGCAAAGGCTCTGTTTTCATTAAAATAACCCTAACAGGTAAAAGCAAAGTGGGGAGACCTAAAACCTGTGTTTTGGATCTTTCCCCTTAGTGAAGTACTTTCAGCTTTCCTTTAAGAAAGTGTTTGACTGTCCCCAGCAGCAGCTGGGGCAGGGGCAGGATGGTTGAGCTTAGTTCCCTAAACTTGTCCAACCTTGCCTTAATTGTGACTGTGCAATGATAAACATATACCAATGATTCACTGTGTGTACAAAAGAACCAGCTGAGGTCTGTAGAAGAACAGAGTGTTGTATGCAGATGGTATGTTGATCTTTAAATTCCCGGGGCGCCTTCATCAAAATCCAGGATTAACCTTTAATGTATCTGGAAGACTTCAGGTGCTTTTTTTTCTTTTTTTTTTTTTTTTTTTCCCAGTAAAACCGTGTAGAGGGTTGGCACTTGCGCATGCCTGGACTTTCCGGTATCTTGCCTGGGGTGAAGTGTTGTCATCCCTTTCCTGCCTATGGCTGTTGGCACACGATGGGTTGGGTGTTTCTGTACCTGCCTCCTTTGAAGGACATACACTGGCCGCCTCTGGACTAACGAACACTGCTAGCGTTGAGTTCAGCTTGAGAGGTAGCAGCCACCCTCCCTTCTGCCCTTCTCATGTAGCGGGGAGCGATTAAAGCCCCTTTTTTTGTTAGTGTTGTACTAGTGCAGGAAGGAATGCAAGATTTACAAGGCCAGAGACCGAATGGGGAGGAGGAACACAGTTGCAGGCTGGCTGGGAGGCTGGAAGAAAGGGAGCCACGGCCTGTTTTCTACTACTGGGACTGCTCAGAGATTTTTATCCAGTGGCTGGTTTTGATACAACTGAGTAAACACAAAATTTAGCTTGGGTTATATGATCTTGCAGTAAGTAAAGTATAATATGGTAAGTAAAATAATTTTTGAGGGCTTTATATACTTGGGTATTGCTGCAAATTTATCAACATAAAACCTGCGTTTATTCAGCATTAAGTTTTAAGAATTGTCTGAACTAAATACCTTTTTTTCTTAAAAATTAAATATAGCACACATTTAAAATGAACTTACAGCTAAAATCAGCTGTTCCACTTCTCGCATCTTTCCAGTTCTAAAAGGACCATCCGTTCAACGGGGGGATGAATAATGCAGGTTAGCTTGTTTCTGTGGGCATTTATTACAGCCACACAGAACAGTTCCTGGAGAGGTTTTCTATTTCTTATTTACCAGCAGTGAAAATTGCAATTATTCTATTTACTTGGCTTGCCACTATGGCAAAGAGGAATTCTTTGGACTGCGAGGAGGAAATGTTTGTTTTCTCTGGCTGCTCCTTGCATATGCTACTCCAATTATAATTAAATATGAATATTTACCGATAAAATGGAGCATTTTTCAAGTTCAGTTAAATTGATTTTTAAGATCCAAGATATAGGCATAGGCAACCCATCTTGTGTTTTGTATAATGCTATTCATTATACAAAACTCATAGACAGAGTAGCGAATCAATAAAATATCACCATGCACGTCAGATGAACATTATGGCTGTAAATTCTTCATCAGGAAGAATCTGTAGGGGAAAAAAGGAAACAAAAAGCTAGATCAAAAGCGATGTGGGGAATTAATGTGGAGAAGATGAAAGGGAAGGAAGCAAACAATAGGGTTGATGTAAGTGGAGGATTAAGTAAAGCAGAAGCAATCATTTTTTTATGGGACAGATGAAAAGAAATTGAGAATAATTGTTACGGGAGGTGCAAGTAGTGGCAAGTTGAAAATGACATGTATTTAATGGCCAAATGAAACCTAGGACTTGTCCGTGATTTGTGCTATCATTCATTTCCAAGAAGTAGCTTCCTAATAGCTCTTGTAGTATCATGTGCTGTTCTATCAATGGCATTCACAAAAGCGTATTGGATTCTTTTGTTAGTTAAAATACCGTGCTAGCATCATTCAACATTGTTTAGCTCTAGATAACAATTTTATTTTAAATATTTGAAGCCAGCCAAATCTTCCATTCATGTCTGCTGACCCCTTGTATGTGGAGCAGTAGGTTAACTAGCTTACTTAAAGGAGTGTTTACAGACACAGCTCATTACTTCATGCAGCTGATAACGTGCAATGGGAAGTTCTGCAACTTACTCTGAAAGTTCCTAAAATACAGGATAAACTGAAATTATTCTTAGGGCAAAATAGTATCTGTTTTTAAGCAGGCTAAATGCTGCTAATAATGGCTTAGGGTTAAGGAAAGCCTATCTTCCAGAAACATGCGTAAGGCTGATGCACAACTCCGTTACGAGGAACCCTTTGAGAAGAATCAGGACTGGGGTGGTGATGTGTTTCCTGTCTGTCCTCTGCTGCATCCCACCTGGTGCAGAGGGTGAAGAAGCCCAGACCCTTGGCTCTCAGACCTCAGGATCATCCTAGTCCCTCACAGAGGAGCAGCAGTGCTGCAAAACATCTGCGTCCTTGTGCTTGGGAAAGACAGAAAAGGAAAATCTGAAGTGACAGCCCTGCTTGCTTTCTTGGGCCTTTATCCCACAGCTAGTAGGGGAAGCTCTGACCAGTGAGGCAGAGGTGGATTTCGTTCACAAGTTTCTTGTTCATTGGCTTGAAAGATTCTTCCTGACACATCCGCTTTTTTTTCTCCTTAATTCTATCTTATTACTCACACCAGTCAAGAGCCATGATGATTACACCTGTTGGATTTTTGGATTTTTCAAATCATTATTATTCGTGCCTATCCTCTGTTTGCCGAAGTCTATCTGTAAGTCAGAGCATTGGACATGGTGGTGTCTAGAGGATCATTTTAAATGGGAAGCAGGCGTGATGGTGGAGCGTTATGTAGGTCCATTGCTAATAATTTGAACGCTGACCCTTTCAACTTTTTTGCCATTTTTTATAACAGTATATTCAAGCCCACCTTCCATCCTTGTTGTTCTTTCTGTGCTGTCCTCAGTTCGTCACTACCTTTTGAATAACGAGGCCTTGAATTATGGATACACAATTGTACCAGGCTCTCTATAGTCTTGTCCCTATCACTTATGATATGTTTGATTTTTTAATGTGTGAAATTAACTTTGTTAACATGGTTTTCTAGGTGGGGCCTCTATATAGACAGGGACTGTGATTTCCCTGCTCTGAGATAATGTCCCTTGCTTTTTTGACCTGGGGTTACACTAGCTGCATTGGCTTTTTATTGAATCCCAAACTTGTTTTTTGTTTGCTGGTGTTTTCTTTTATCTATACTGGTAACTTTCCCCAGTGTTTCTAATTTGCTTTTGGATTATTTTTTTTTAAATGTTGTTCAGTTTTTAAAAAACTTTCCGTCAGCTTCTTCATTTCTCATTTTACCTACTTTTGCACTAGGGGTATGTTACATTTCCGTTGATATACTTGCATAGAACCTCTCAAACTCTTTTAAAATATTGAGGAAGCCTTAACAATTTTGTTTTGGTTTTGCTTTGTTTCATTCACCATCTCCTATATTTCCCACATGAGCTGCTTTGATTCATTGGATTTTAGGTGCAGACTGCTTAAAGCCCTGGTTCTTCAAAGAACACATTTTGCATTTTCTAAATTGGAGCTTGTACAGAGCAAAATCTTTAATGTGATTTCTTGTCTTGTATCTTCCAGACTCGATGATGCTTCCAACTACTTCTTTCTATTACAATATCAAAATTCAATCTTGCTTCTTAGTGAGACAGAACGAATTTCACACCTTTTAAAATAAAATTAAGGTGATCGGGTGATTGCTGCCCTGTAGCACGTCACTGGAGGTAAACTCCGATTGTTTCTACACAGTCTGTATATACTGTCTTTGTAGTATCTCGTTGACTGATTTGGACTGGTTTATCGCTTTAAGAGCAGGCATGCCCCTGACAGAGTTTACTGTGAAAACAGGAGCAGAATTAGTTCAGGGGCATTGCATTGGGCTCTTCTCCTGTCTCTTAAGAGAAGAAGGAACTTCTCTCACGGAGATCTTCCTGTTCTTTGATCCCTGGCTGGAGCATCTCTGTGCTCTGGTGTGGGAACAGTTTTAAATGACTGGGAAGGTGGAATCTCTATACAACGAGCGTGCAAGGGTCCCCGTCTGGTGCAGAGGGGCCATCTGAAGGATTTTCATTTCAATGTATGTTAGAGCCCAGACAGATTTACTGGGCTCAGGAATTGTCACCTTGTTTCGTTTTAGGGAAGAGCAGGAAAATGTTATTGTCTCTGGGCACTGGTAGGTCTTTGAATATGGAAGCGTTATGATCCACAGGTAAACTTCCTGCATTTTCCCATCTTTGTAATTTCACTGGTGTTTTGTGGCTACATTGGAGAATATGAAATGATGGCTATTAGACTGTCTTCCAAGTTTTTAGAAAAAGATGAAAAAAAAATTAGGTTAATTACTCGCATACAAGAAATATTAATGGGGTTTCTGAAAGATCCCAGGAGATGTTTTAAGGTAGCTCCACAACATGTTTTTTTATGAAAGATAAGTCTCTTGTGACAAAACCTTCAAAAAAAAGTCTATATGTTTCCCATGGTAATTAAACTGTCAAAGGCAATAGAAGCTGTGGTGTCAGGATGCCCCATTCGTTGCTGCCTGAGAAACAGATCTCACGATTGTTTTGTATTCTCTGTGCGTTCTCTTCTGATCTAGTATCTAGTTGATATCTAATTCACGTCTCTGGAATTTCACGGTGTTGTAGTAAACATGCAGCTTAATACGTGGCGATTGCATGTTTTATTTAGGACAGTATAAAACTTATTATGTTCTTGTTGACAACTGTTATAAAGAAATATATTTTTGATTTGCCCAAAGTCTGAATATTTATAGGTGATTAAAATAAAGAGGTTCTTTAGCAGGTGCTGACTGCAGTTTTGTAGTCACAGTACTGTAATCACTTCATGAGGTTTCTCTGTTGAGGAAATTATCTTTGTTCAGTGCTAAAGGATGTAGGTAATCTGTCTCTAATGCCAAATTATTTCAGGGTGTGCACTTCACTTTTTCCCCTACATTTACGCAGATCGGAAAACTGAATGTTCCAAACAACTTGTGGAACTGTTTCCATATCAACTTTTATGTGCTAAAAATGTAATTAAGATTGTTCAACCCAAAACATAAAAAAGAACTTGAATTCAATTTATATGGTGTTTTTGAAGGAAATATTGTTTCTTATTTAACTCATTGTATTAGCATGGTGAATTTGAGTTTACCCTGGTAAAAGTCAGTAGCAAGCCACTATCACCTATTTAAATGTAAGTGCTGAAACCATGAGGAAATACTGAATTCGAAGAGATGTCTATTCACAAACAGTACTTCTCTGCCTTTTGAGTGAATTCATGGTAATCGGTTTATTAACATAAACAATGCAATCCCATTAACTGCTAAGGTAAATAGCATTAGATGTAAACTTCTTTTTTACATTGCTACATGACTTGATTTGTTCTGCCTATGGAAACGCTTCAAAACGTTTTAGCGTTTCCTCTTTTGTGTAAGTGGCTTGTGATTCTTCTGGTATCTCATCTTCTCCCTGCTGCATCACCTTTGCATGCTTGTCCCTTGTGCACCCGTCTGTGTTCTTCCCTTTTCTATTTATCACTGACACCTCTGGAGCAGTGACATTCTTACTCCCTTTTTCTGGCCTTATTTTAAAAGCTAGAAGGGTTTTTAAAGAGGGAATATGCCAACTGTTACTCCTGACAATTCCTTGCAGTTCTTTCTTTTCCCTGCAAGATTGGCTGGTGTGTTTTGATAAAAATCAGTATTGTTGTCTTGATGCTGGTTAAACATGCCCAAGAGAGATGATTCAAGTGTGTGGTTGTGGAGCCAGGGAATGGTGGAAGGGATTTGGTAAGCATCTGGTGATGCTGTTGCTTCTGACTGGCTTCTTGAAAGTCATCAGTTAAAACACTTGCTTTGATTTTGAAATTATTAAACCTGGAAAGTAACCAAATGATGGGAATAGGTTTACAGGTATTTTTTTTTTTATTGCATCTAGTCTCTTCTTTCACAATGCTTATTTTTTATCTTCTGGCTGTAAGAAAGGTCTCCTACAACCACTATTTTTCTTATATTTGGGAAATCATATAACTAGTCTAGCTGTTACCTTTGTTTTTCCTTAATCCAGTGGATTGATACAGCATACAGAGGTGTTCTGTTTTGGCTATTTGACTGGAGGGCGTACGCTGGATCACAGATGATATCAAAATAGAATTGGCTTTAAAAAGAATCGGATTTGATTCCGTGTGATGCTTATTGTCCTGAAGCATCTGGGGCAGTTTGGAGAAGATTTGCAACAGCAAATATTTTCCATGTAAAGCTTTTAGTTTAAGTGTTGAGTAACCTTGGGCTGGGGATATCTGAAGGACTACTGGTGACCTATATCCTGTTGTGACAGCTGAGAGCAGCAGGTTGGAACTGCTGGATGAAATCCATACCTAGTTGCCCACTGTACTTTCTTCTTGTCACTACACAATGTCAAATCAAAGACACGGTTTTCTTTTTTTTTTTTTTTTAACTGTTGCTTATTCTAGCTGCTCACTAATTTGAAGATATGATACCCTTGCTGCCATGCTAGTGCAATAGGAAAAGTACTGGAAATCAGTGGCAGACTCTGGCCAGTGCGGGCAGCCACCCTACACAGCTAGGCAGAGGTCGAGTACAGATCCTGCCGACTTTGTTGGATCTCTGTATCAAGTTGTAAATGGTGTGCAAAGTATAACAGTTCTTGGTTGATGAACAACTGTCCTCATGATTTCAAATGCTCTTCAAATTGCTGTGGCATGCTTGGTTTAGACCAGATGTGGAAGTCTACCTAATGCATAATTCTCAGTGTAGAAAGGAGATAGAAAGGAAACCACTAGGTATGAATAATTTAATTCTTTTTAATGTTGGGGGTGTGCGTGCATATGTTGGTCTGCCTGTCATCTTATTTAAAAAAAAAAAGTTTAAAAAATAATCTTCCTAATTTATATCCTCCGATGATATTTCTCCAAATAGGTACCTGGGTAGTGGTACTGGGAGTTCCCAGATTGCCAGTAGTAATTTGCAGCCCTCTCTCCCAATTAAGAAAACAAAAATTAGAAACTTGAGAGTTATGTATGACTTGTCAGCAGCACGTTGTCAGTCAAGGCAGGAATTCATTAATTCTTGACTCTAAGCCTGAGATCCAGCTTCTGGTGATATGGTTGCTCTATTTTTATTTTTTTTAAAATCTGTTCTTAGCTTCTCTATCCTTATTGCGTAACTTTCACTAAATGAATATATGTATTAGATGAATGCTTAAAAAAAAATAGATGAGGTTTAGTCTGTCGTGTTTTGTAGTGGCACTTTGGTATGATAATGTTATTCTACTCTTTGAGAAATTATACTCTAAAGTGGGATAGGGCTTGGGATCTCTGCATGCCTCTGAAGGGAAAGAATCATAGAATCATAGGGTTGGAAGGGACCTCTGGAGATCATCTAGTCCAATGCCCCTGCCAGAGCAGGGTCACCTAGAGCAGGTTGCACAGGAACGCGTCCAGGCAGGTTTTGAATGTCTCCAGAGACGGAGACTCCACCACCTCTCTGGGCAGCCTGTTCCAGTGCTCTGCCACCCTCAAAGGAAAGAAGTTCCTCCTCATGTTTAGGTGGAACTTCCTATGCTCAAGTTTGTGCCCATTGCCTCTTGTCCTGTCCCCGGGCACCACTGAGAAGAGCCTCGCCCCATCCTCCTGACACTCACCCTTTAAGTATTTATAAGTGTTGGTAAGATCCCCCCTCAGCCGTCTTTTTTCCAGACTGGAGAGACCCAAATCCCTCCGCCTTTCTTCATAAGAGAGGTGTTCCAGTCCCCTAATCATCTTGGTAGCTCTCTGCTGTAGCCTCTCCAGCAGTTCCCTGTCCTTCTTGAACCGGGGAGCCCAGAACTGGACACAGTACTCCAGGTGTGGCCTCACCAAGGCAGAGTAGAGGGGGAGGATGACCTCCCTCGACCTGCTGGCCACACTCTTCTTGATGCACCCCAGGATGCCATTGGCCGCCTTGGCCACAAGGGCACATTGCTGGCTCATGGCCATCCTGGAAATGGAAACTCTGCAACTGAAAGTCATTTAGAATCAGGCTTGCATAGTGATTTTAGTACATAGGCATGAATCATGACTAAAAAAGCTACTAAAACTGCAGTATCTACCTTACCACTATTTATTTTACCAATGTATTTTTAACTCCTGGCAGAATGCTCTTAGTGACCCGTAGTCTGTCATTGGTGTCTATGCTAGACCCCTTTTCAAGAGAGAAAATGAGAATATCCCCACCATGTTACCCTATCGGCTAAGGAAAGTTGGAGTGCAGTGCAACTTTGAAAATGCCCTGTACGCACAGGATTGTAGCGATACCATTTGAACCACCTGCTCCATTTTCCAGCCATCTCGAAGCAACACCTGTAGCCAGGCTGGAGCATATTTAGCTAGACAGAGCCAGGGCATTTGTTTTGGTAGAGCCAACTGGAAAAGAAAGTAAGGCATGTTCTTTCTTCTCTTCTGCACTAGTCCTATAACAATAGACACCCATATTCCCCAAACCAGCTGTGCTTTTTGCATCTGAAGCTGTTTCTAGCAAATGTCAGTGTATTTTAACAGCTGATTTGTTTTCTTGCTGTATTTTTAACTTATTTTTTCTTTTTTTTTTTTTTAAACTTTAGTGGGCTCAGGCAGGTTACAAATACGAGATGTTGTCTTAATAATGACTCTACAAAGGAAGTAATAAAAAAAGCATTTGCCACAGTGGAGAGTTTTTGCTGTGTACAGCCTCTCTACTGGGTTTTCCAGAGAGGATCACTTCCCTGGTGGGTGCTCCAAGAAAGCCCTTGCTGGTCAGAGGTGATGAAGGCCATCCTTCTCTCTCATATTGTTTCGATTCTGTTGTTAAACTGAGGAGCTGATGCCTATTGTATGCTGCTCTCCTGGGTCTCCAGGCTGGCATGCTCACATTTCTAAAGTGAGATATACGAAAGCTAATGGTAATTTGCATCTATATGTGCTACTTTAAAGAAAAGAGAATTTGAATGTGCGCACATGTGTTTGCTTTATTCTAGTGGTTATGGGCTATTTGCTCTTCTCGTGATTAAGGACTGCCCATTCCATGAATGTGCTTAATACTTTGAAAACTTGAAAGAAATGATGGCACCTCACACAATGTCAAAATGTGCATTTGAAGTAAAAGCCCAGCAATTCAGATCTTCTGGTCTTGTTCATAGCAGGTAAAAGGCTGCCTTGATGACACTTAGAGCAAATGAATTTCTCTCCTGCAGTCATGCACTGAACAAATTGCTTGATCTAGTTTGGTACAAAAGGACATGATCTATAAATAGTTAACAGAGCTTTCTTCAGGACAAGTGATCTATAGACTGGAACTCTCTCTTGGGGTCTTTTAAAAAAAGTAAGTGCTGATATGAACAAAAGGAAAGTTTGTTTAAAAAAAAAAAAAAAAAGCCTTTTTAATGAGATTGAAACTCACATACTTTACCTTCCTTTTGAAAGCTTCTGGCCAACCACTTCAAAAGTCCAAAAAGCTAACCTTACAGTCACTTGAAGAAAAGAAGAAAAAAGGTCAGTCCAATGTGAATATATTGTCAATAACTACAAGCTGAAAATGCAAGCTAAACCAATGGGTTAATTTGAATCAAAGAAATTGCTGTCATATAAGCATCAGTGAATTCAGGTTTTTATTTGAAAGCCACTGTTTCGGGCTTAAAGGAACTTCTCTGTGACATTTTAATGATTTTTTTGATACACTGCACTGTTGGCCACAGGGTCTCTCTGTCCTTTTTGCTCTTGCATGTACTATTTTGTCAGTTAATTTTGCAGGTTTTAAGACCGTTGCTAATTGTGATAAGCAGAGCTTTTAGGACATTTTAGCATGCTAAAGGAAGCATCCATCTACCAAGTTTCTTCAGAATAAAGCACAAAAAAGTTATTTATGGAAGAAATAAGAGTAAGAAGCCTCTCTTCTTATGGCATTTTCAGCTTTGATTCTTTCTTCATTGAGATGAGGCCAGTCATCTTGAAAGTGGTGTCAACGTGGGAATTCCCTGAAAAAGCCTGTATGACCTGTGCATGTAAAATTGGGGATTTAATGACAGTCTTGTGTGCAAGCCAGAGTGGAGATGGTGGTAAAGGGACTGGCGCGTGTTGCTGGTGTGGATGTTAATCCCGTCAGTGTCTTCAGATCCATGCTAGTCTGTGTATGCACCACAGCTAGCACAAGGACCAGCACCAGCAAGTATGTTGTGTTGCAGATATGAATGGACAGAGCTTATGAAGCAGAGATATGACTCTGAGTGCTTGGGGGCCAGAAGGATCCTTGACCAGATTGAGGAGAAGACCATCTGTCTTTATAGATTTGCCGTGGGTTTGGGGAAAGCAAATCATTCTGTGCCTACGAAGAAGCTGAAAGCCAAATATCCAGACTATGAAATTACTTGGGCGGGTGAAAGCTACTGACTTGATCAATTAAAAAAAATTAAAATAGCATGGTGGAAGTACATTACAGACCACCTGATCTAGGTTAGGAAGTAAACAAAGACTTCTTTAAACAACTGGAGGAAATCTCTTTGTCATCGAATGTGGTCCTCATAGGGAACCCTGACATCTTCTGTAAAGGCAACGTGGTGGGATGCAAGGAGGAAGATTTCTGAAGATGTTCGAGTTAACTGGTTGGTACTGGTACAGGTTAGGTGAACTGGTGTTGACACAGCCCGATCTGCTATTTTACTATCAAGGACGAACTGGTTGAAGACATGATTATTGATTACAGCCATGGCTGTGGCAACCACGAAATAAATGGTTGGCGTTCAGGATCCTGAAGGGAGTGAGGAACATGATTAGCAGGGTACAGACCCTGGACTTCAGGCTAGTGGACTTCAGCTTTTTGTTTATTTATTTAGCAGGTAGGGGTAATTCCACGGGAGACAGCTCTGAAGAGCAAAAGAGCTCTGAAAAGCTGGCAAGTCTTTAAGGACAGAATCTTCTAAATGCAAGAATACGCAGGAAAATAATCACCTTTATCAGGTAAACAGCTTCATTAAGAACAGGTATAATGGCAGGGCTCCAATGCAAAAAGGCGTCATTTGAGAGGTGGAAGCAAGGACAGGGTACAAAGGACAAATTTTGAAAAATTGTCCAGGCGTGGAGGGATGGCATTAGGAAAGCCAAAGCTTACCTTGACAGGTGCAAGGAAAGTTAGGAGCAACAAGAAGAGCTTCTATCACTGCATTAGTAATAAAAAGCCGAAAAGGAGAAATGCTGTGTCAACAAAGGAATCACAAGTGATTTGGTAACAGCAGGTACAGATAAGCCCAAGACATGTAATGATTTCTTTGCTTCAGTCTTCACCAGCAAGGTCTCCCAGGCCCCTGTTGTTAGTGAAGGAGTTCAGGGAGGAAGCAGATATGCAGATGAAGTCAGCAGCTGGGAGAGTTCAATGCATGGAAACGCATGGGACCAGACAGACTGCATCCAAGATTGCTAAGAAAGCTGACTGATGTAGTAGTAAGACTGCACTCTATACATTTTAAAGATCATGAAGGTTGAGGGACGTCCCTTGTTACTGGAGAAAAGCAAATGTTGCACCAGTCTTCAGAAAAGGCCACAAGCAAACTCCATGGAACTACAATCTCATCAGCCTCGGTTCAGTCCCTGGGAAGTGTATAAAGTGAGTACCCTTGGAGCACATTTCTGGGTACGTGAAGGAGGTGATAGGGAACAGTCAGCATGAATTTGCTGAGGGCTGATCAACCTCTCAGCCTTCTATACAGAGGATTTGTGGACTAGGGGAGAGCAGTGAATGTCATTTGCCTTGACTTTAACAAGTCTTTTGACACCATCTCGCACAACCAGATGCATAAAAAAACCTGTTGAGTGGCCAGGCTCAGTGGGTCATGGTTAATGGGGTGTATTCTACTCAGAGGTCACCAAGGGTCTGCAAGGGTCTATATTGTGACTGGTTGTGTTCAACAACCTTATTGATGACCTGGAGGAGGCAATGGGAGTGCACGGTCATAAAATTTACAGAAGACATAGAATTGGGGAAGCTGCTCAAGGGCAATGCTGCCACCCAGTGGGACCGGGACAGGCAAGAGGAATGGGCTAATGGGAACTATGTATAGCTAAACAAAGTCAATATTTTTCTTGTGGACACAGTATCTAGACGCGGTCTGAGTTTTGAGTAGAGGGGCTAATCATTTCCCTCTGTCAGCAAACTATACTGTTGTTAACAGAGTACAGGACACTGTTAGCTGCCTTTGCTGCCAGGGCACGCTGCTCACTCATTCCTGTCTAGCTGGCATGAATGCCCACAGCTACAAGTCCTTTTCCACGGAGCTGCTCCCCAGTGAGTCAGGTCCCAGCCCGTATCATTGCAATGGGTTCTTCCTTCCCACATGCTGGACTTAACAATTTGTCTTGAATTTCACAAAGTTTCCGTTAGCCCCTTGCTCTTGCCTGTCTAGGCCCCCTGGATGGCAGAGCTGCCCTAGAGTGCGTTTGCCCCAGTTTTGTGCCATCTGTAAACTTGACAAGAGTACACTCTGTCACCGCTTCCAGGACATGACCCTGAAAAATGTCAAACGCTTCATGGGTAATCAGACACTGGGTCACTGCAAAAACAGTTCAAAGAACGGGAGAAAAAGCATATACAAGAAGAAGGAGCTTAACTAGTAAGAACTGTCCATGTGGGAAATCTTTATGGGTTTCTCTGCGTTTATGAACCACAACATGTGAAGTACTGTTTGGTTGATACTATTTCCTAATGTGGCAGATACGACTCCCTTTTTATTCAAGGTACTTAAAGACAACGTGGGGGAGTTGGAGAAAATTGTGTAGGAAGACCCAATAATTGCCAAGACAACTCTGCAAATGACCACAAGTGCTTACAACCTCCAGCTGGCTGGTAATTTTCACGATAAGGAAATGTGTTGTGGTTATTAGCTTTGGGAATATACAGGGAGGTGCAAGACAGTGTTTGAGCTCTCCTGCTGACTAGGAAAGAGGGTTTTTTTTCACATTGATGAACAGCAAAATATTTTACAAAATACCTGGGGTTCCATGTGTCATGCTTCTAAGGGAAGCCTTAGACTCATCAGCGCCATAAAGACTCCGCTGTCATTTCTAGGGATATGTGGGACTGCAAAAGGTAAGGGATGATAGCTTTGGCACAGAACAGTCTTCACTTGCCTTTTCCATTCTGTGTGCTTCTCTATTAGCTGGACAATAGATTAGAAGAGAATTGTAGGAATTTTGTGAAAACTGGAAACCAAAAGCTCCTTTGTCCAACTCAATTTGACGTAGTCTGAGATGACTGCACGTGAATTTTTACTGAATACAGCTGCCTACAGCTGGATCTTCTATTGCCACACTGTGCTATGAGTCCTCTGCCCACCCCCTCTCCTGCACAAGAAGCAGTACCTATCCTTTACCTGACTCATAAAAATGAAAGGAATCTCCTTGCTATTTGGCATGGGTGGTGGTGTTTAGCAGTAATGGAGGTTAAGGGGTTTCTGCTTGAGATGGTTATTTTTCCCAGAGAAGAGGGCATCTTTACTTTGCGTAGACTTGAGGAAAGTCCTGAAACATGTGTGCTATCTCAAATTTACAACAGCAATGCCTGCTATCATTGTTCCTTTCTTGCAGGATGATTTTAAGGTGTCAGTTTGCAGAGTCCTTGCTGCACGCTGGATGTGTCTTAGATTTACAGCTAAATTAATGACAGTTGAAGGGATTGGAGTCTATGACACTGAATATTCATAGATCTCCTGTGAATAGTAATATCTGTTTTCCTGAAAGATAGCATCTTCACAGGCAGCTGTCTTGATCAGAGAAAGACTTCAGCAGGACAGCTCTGCAGAGGATGACTTTTCATTTGGTTGATCTGATTGACTAGGGAATGCCATCAGCTCTGCTATCGCAAGAGGTAGAATTGAGGGGTGTAAGGAATCGGGGTAGGGGTGGCATAATCCAGTAGTTAGGGCCAGGACTCTAGCCCAGGAGTTAAAGCAAAAGCATCAAGTTAAAGTTAAACACTGTGCTGGAAGGTAAAATTGGAACCATGGGATTAAGTCAGCAGATTTAAGTTAGTCAGACTCAGAGCTGGGATGAGGAACTTCAGGCATAATGTTTTGAAGCATCAGGCAGGAAACAAATGCTTGAGCTGCCCTCCAGTCTCCTGGAAAACCACCTTCATTTCCAGGAGAAAAAAAAGTGACATGTGCCAGATGTATGCGAGACTCTGCATTAGTAAATTAACAGGGCTAGAACATTCAGGCTTGCGCTGCCTCCTTTAATTGCCTGACATGCATATAGAATGCCAAATGATGTTCTCTAAAGGAAACTGAATGCAGATTATGCTTTGCAGCTCTTTGCACTATTGGTTAGCTGGTACCTATCATGCTGAACATCAGGAACTCAGTCCACAAGAGGTGAAGGGGCTGCTACTTGTGTAGTTCAGGTGCATGCCAGCGAAAGTCTGCAAAGTTGTGACAGTAGAGTAAGCTGTTGACCTTTTTCTAGCATCGTGTCTTGGACTTGTCATTCTTCTCTCTGAGACCTCATTTACAATAGCTCTTGAATTGGAAATAATTGTAAAGGAGGACCATGGCTGCTTTTATCTTATATGCCCTTACACAGGGACAGTCAATCCTATTTAAAAAAAGAAAAATCCATCACCGCATTGATGCAGTGTGGCAATGGTTCAAACAGCCATAGCTACTATAGAGTAATTCCCTCATGGAACACAGCACTCTGTGCATGCGCACGCATAGACACACGGGCACACACTTGGAACTGAGTAGCTGAGAATAAAGCTAGACTATATAGGTGTGGTGTAAAGCACAACGTGGCACACTACGCGAGTGATTTCACTGGGATCTCCTCCCTACAATTCAAGTGTTAGTATCCATTGAGTGATGATCTGTTCCTGGCTGTCTTACGAGCACAGAAACAAAATGAAGGAGGAAATAGTCAATGTAACTCTTCATTAGTCATCCCCATGCCCCCCTCCACCCCGAGACTAAAGCAAAAAGGCCCTGGTTTATTGCAGTATTTGTTAGTTTCTATTGCCATATCCATTACTAGAGGAGAAATGAAGGCAAATGCAAACTTCTGACAATTTCTTCAAACATCTTATCTCTTCCCCTACGTCCACCAACTAACTTTGCTGGGCTGTTGGCTGCCAAACTGCAGAAGGAAGATTTGTAGTGAAAGTAACATGCTCACTACATGCTAAATCTCTTACCCTGAGTCCTTGTTCGTTTTTTTCGATGACTTGACTTCCTGGCTTTGTCATCCTACTTATTGGAGCCAAGAGCGCCAACTTCCTTGTGATCCTCTTGGCTTTGCATCACCTTCCCCAGTTGCACATACTGTGGCCCAGGGGAAAGCAGCCTAAGAGCCTGTAGCTCTATTCTGTGTGAAGACTGATGCAGTTTACTGGGGTGTGCATGAGTTCAAATAACACCTTCTCCCCCCCCCCCCGCTTTTGGTCCTTTATTTTTTCTTGCATGGGGAAAACATTGTAGAGGCAGTGTATTGTCTGCTGGTTTTTCTATTGCACATAGGCAGCCGTAGTATTCCCGGAGTGCCACGGCTTGTTTAGATCTACCATCTGACTGCTTGTGTCTCTTCTTTTGGGGTGATTTCCACCAGAAATTTTTGATACTAACATCATCTGGAATTAACGATGGCTAGAATCACATAGACCCTTGTGAGGGATTTTAAACAGGTCATTTACCTCTGTGTTACACTTGGTTTACTTTTCTTTTGTTCATCTATACAGTGACAAAAGAGCTAATGATTAAATTGAGTTTTTTGTGGAGGTATCAACTTATATCTTGCCACTGGAAGAGCCTTTGCTAGGACTGACTGTAGATATCGGCTATAGATTTTCTGTGAGGCTGCATGTAAATCCCGCAGCGCAACAGACATGGCGTACAGTTGAAGACTTTTTGGTGGACAGTAGCCTGGTAGGCGTTCGTACCATCTCCCCTCCTTCCCCGGAGAAACGTGGTAAACGATGTTTTCAGACCCCGGCTTCAGAGCAGACCGTCTTCCTTTGGTTATAGCGGTAGTGACAGACAGCTTTTTAAATAATTGCCTTACCAAAGTTCAGTTGCTAATCAAAGAGGGTTGAGACAGAGCACCAGCTTTGCTTTTCTCCGTTCCGAAAGTCTTTTTCAGATGTTTCTGCTGTTCTCAATAAAGGCAGTATTTGCTGATTCAGGTTTGCCGAGAGCAGGCTAAGTTCACCGGCGTGTTCCAGCTGCTTTGCAGAGCTCTGGCAATGCAAACCAGCTGCAGGTCTGGCTTAACTCAAGCCAGGTTTATGGCTGGTTTGCGTCACTGGAGCAGCGTAAAGTCCCTGAAGCATGCCAGCTAATCTGGCCTATTGGTGAACCGTTGTAAATGACTTGTTTTTCTTCATGTTCTTTACATGTAACTTTATTTATAGTTAAAGCCTGTAGAAACAGAGTAGATTGTATCACTAAAAGGCAGATTTTGTGTTCTAAAGTCTATAAAATTAGAGGGTTTTCTAAGCCAGATTTTTTTGCTCTTAACTGAATTAAAATTATGAAATTACACATCACTCCTCTGCACTTGTCTGTTATGGATTTCTTTTAAGTTACACTACAATTACAGTTGCCTGTTCTTGTTGTAAGATGAAATAATGATTAGTCTGAGATCTAAAAGAGCAGGCTTTATAAATTTTATTTTGCAAAATGGGGGCTCAGCTTTTATTCTAAATGCAGAAATTTTCTTCTAGTTTACTAAGAATGTGTGCAATGTTTGTGTCATTATCAGTACTGTTTGTAATTTACTGATTGAAAATATTTTTGAGACTTTAAGAGAGGGGGAAATCAGCCAGCCATGATTCTTCTTCTGTTTATAGTAAAATATATAACTGAAATCATATTTACCTACCTTGGATAGCATGATGAGTGTTCAAAACATGTCACAAGTACTAATCATTAATTATATTATCCCCTGTATAGTAAATTATTTTTTTTTTATAATCCAGCTCTTCCTCTGAGGCTCTTACAGTGTTGAATGCGTGATGTGTGTTTTTAAGCAGTATTATACAATGGAAGAATAACGGAAGTGTCATTAAAGCTATTCTGATCTTCATTTTCTTCAGAACTCAGGATTTTTGCTCTTCACGTAAAAATATTTTTGTATAAAGATTATGGGATGATTTTTTTAAAAAAAATCTTTCTGGGTAAACCTATTGGCATTCAAGTCAGGAACTGTATTCCTCTGATCAGCTGTATATTGGAAGAAAACATGACAGAATTTGCGAAGTTTTTCTGGACTTTTGAGGCAAAACACTGAAGAATTAATTACCGCCTCATATTAATTAAGATAACAATGCAAAACCCTTCATTAGAAGCGTAGGAAAAGTTCTTCCTTGGTCCTTGGAGAGAATATTATATGCAAGCCCTGTTGTGTGGGTTGCAAGGTGTCACTGGAATTTATATGCATTACTTGTCTAATTGCAGTAAATGTAGCATGTCCAGATAGGTTTAAAAGTTGGATGGCTGTTTGTTACTTGCTGGAAATCACTTGAAACCTTGCTACTCGGAGGCAGCTGTTCACAGGTCCTTCACCTCTCCCCAGAGATAGCTGGAAGACTCTGTTGTTGGACCCTGTCTTTTATGGCAGAAGCAGTAAACATGACAGGTTGTTTGGGAGCCATCTGTTTTAAAATGGTTGCTGCTTTGTATGCAGTAATGAACTTGAGATCAGTTTTCTGTCTGTCTTCATAGTAACAGCCTTGTTTGGTGTCACAACAGGTGGAAGTTGATGGGATGAAACTAAACGTGACCAGCGAGTGGAACCTGGCTTCACCCTTGTTGTCTGTCACCATTGATGGCACTCAGAGGACTATACAGGTAAATCCACCAACAATTCATTTGTAGAGCTGAGATAACCAGAAGCCTTTGGGCATTCAAATAATATTGATACCTGGGGTCTACACGTGCTGCATCATAAAAATTACGTGGTGTTGTGCAAATAACATAATCTTTCTACTTAAAGTAGAAATACATCCAGAGCTTCCGTGGAGTCAACTTCTCTCAGACTTACTCATCTAGAGTTTTGTGCATCATTCATTTAAAGAGAAGATGATGCTTATTTTAGCCAGAAATTTACCCCAGTTTCTAGGATCCCTTTCCTTAATGGCCGTGAGGAGATAGTTTCTTAATCACTTAAGAAATAAAGAACAGATGACGGTTTACAAAAAGGCGAGGTCCTGCAGTAAAACTATTCTCTTCCTCATGTTTGGATTGCGTGGTTTTTCCACTTTTGGGCCTTTCTAGATGGAAAGTTGCAGGACAGTGGATCTATCCTGCAAATGTAGAAAACATCCCAAACCTATGTGGTTCTAAGAAAAGATGTCTAAAAAGATGTACATTGTTTCCTTCTGACCACTAATGTGTTTGAAAACAACTCCGAACAAAAGGGTGTGCCTTTACCTGCCATGAAAATTTTCTGAAGGCAATGCCAGTCAGGGTTTACATACTTGTTGAGAAATCATTCATTTATCAATATTTATTGATCCTGGAAGTAGTGAAAGGAAACAAACAAAAAAAAAAACTTTTTGAGTTTTTAGAAGTATTTATCTACATACAGTATTATCAGTTTATTTTGTATACATTTGTCAGGGGTCAGATTTATGATCATTTACAGTGAAATATGTGAATCCATTTTTTCATTTTCACCCCTGGTAAATTATCCAAAAGGAAATGTTATTTTTGCTGTGACTGAACTTAAAAGACCGCAACTTGAAGATACAATATTTTTTATCTTTCAAGGATAATATTGACTGAGAGTAAAATTTTCATGACATGCCCAAGTAAATTCTGGACTTAAGTTTTGTAGATTTCTTGGGAGGTTAATGCCAGCTTCAGGGCTTATGTATACCTAAAATAATTTTGTATTCTAAAGTATATTTTTCTCTTTTAATACTGGTCCATTGTGCTGCTATTTTATAAAGGGATTTCCTAATTTTGAGTAGGAAACAATACCGATTTGTGAACATATAAAATCTGTCTAGAAGAAAAGCATTACATTTAGAACGGATGACCATGTTCAGGTGGCCTCATTGCAAAGTATATAATAACTATATAACTACAGGTCTCTAACTAATAGTAGTAAGACTACGTTAACTAAAAGGGTAATATTTGAACTGGCACATAAAATTAGTTTCAAAATTAACGATGGTCAGATCTGAACATGCTTTCTTCTAGGAGCTGAGCCAGCAATAGTGTTACTTGCATTCCCTGAGTAGGACCAAATTGTATGAAATACTGCAGGATTAGCCACAGCAACAAGCAGCGAGCTGGCTGCGTGGTATCTATCCAACAGAATGTGGAAGAAGCACATATGTTGTTTCTTTCTCAGATGGTATCTATAAGTCTTTGCTTTTAGCGAAGAAACCCAGTAGCTTGAGAAGTTATTAATCTTTTAGTGTATGTATGTAAATTTATGGGAACCTTAAACTTGACCTCTGATATCCACTCACTGGAATCTAAATTGGTTTCTTGGTTATGTATTTCTGTAGACTTGCCCCACTGCAAGAACCAAATTAGACAAGTGTATTCCTGTAGGTCAATTTGTCTCCAAAAGCAATTGACCCCTGAGTCTTGAAGTATCTTCTTTCAGCAAGACTTAGCCCTAGAGCCATTTAAGCAACAAATATGGATGAATCGAATAATTCCAGCTGTGCTTTATTAATTTTCAGCCAATCTAATTTCTCTTCATAGTTGGTTTCATTCTTCTAAATTTGCTCAACCAAATACAGTCTTTGTGAACATTATATTTCTTTGAAGGTTTGATTTATGCACCTTCGGCTCGATCCTGCAGTCTGGCCCCAATCCAGCAAAGCACTTAAGCATAGAAGCAGGAAATAAATAATTTTAAAATCGTTTGGTTTAAGATGTATTTATGTAAATTATAGTCTAGACATTCAAATTGTTGCATATCTGTCGCACATTTAAAAATGAGTAATTAAGCATGCTCCTGTATTTCTGCTCTTCTGCTGAAGGCTCGATGTGTGTTAGAGCAAAGCAGAGCACCAACTCTGCCACAGAGTTAAGACCAGGTTTTTCAAGACTATTTCTAGACTACAGGACCTGGGAATACATCTGAGTGCCGGAGAAGAGGTATGTGCCCTGGTCACAGTCTGTCTAGGGCATATCAGGGCACAACTAGGATGTGTGGCAGCCCCCTCCCTCCCTCCCTCCCTCCTGCTTTTGTTTCCTTTGCGAGGAAGCCCATCTGTGTGCAGCAGATGGGCGCTGCGGAGTGCCTGGCCAGGTCCCCAGATGATAGAGGGACCAAAACCCTGGGGTATTCTGCAGGTCCGTTTGGCTGCAGCGTAAGGGCTCCGAAATCTTTGTGCTGCTTTGGATTACTGTGAAATCCGTAGGATGCTACAGAAGGTGACGAACTGATGAAAACTTGGGATCATTTGAGCAAGAGACTTCTATGACACAGTCTCTGGGAATGAGGGTGTGGGCAGACCCCGTAGCATTTCTTGAACTATGCACATTCCATCATGGTGTTTTGTTGTTACTGTTTTCAGTAATTCCTCAGCTGATCCCAGTTTCTCAGCATTTTCCCCACTTTTGACTAGACTCTACCTCTCATTTGGGGAGGCTGAATTTAACGCATTGTGAAATGTAGGATTTTGTTTACCAAGGAAATTAAACTTTTGTGTGCAGAAATACTTTGCCAAAATGGTTTCCCCTACCTGCTTCCAAAGCTGTTATTGGCTCAATCTGATTTACACCTAGTTATTGTGTTTTTGGAATCTGCCTTTGCTGAAAATCAGAGAGTAACTATAGGCATGTGGTTACAATACATCTTCCTGAGGTTTCAGATTTGGAGGGATTGGCTGTTACGTAATTGAAAATACATATTTAAAATACATTATTTGAATATGGTATAGCCTTTCAGGCAATATTTAGTGTAAAAATAAACAGATAAATTAGGTTCTTAATGAGTTCTGTGAAGAGCGAGTGGAAAAGAGGAGGCTGGTTGAGTTGTGGAAACTGGAAGGGAGAGTGGTCATTCAGAATGGTGTCCTGGAAAGTGTAATGACAATTGGAAGAAGGGCAGCAGACATATTTTGGGACAATGAAGGCATTTTTATCCCTCTGCCTCTGCTGCCATGTACAAGCAAGCTGGATTTCAGTGAGCCCTGTGGCTGTAGAAGTTGTCATCTATGTCATCTCTTCTTTCTCCCCGTGTGTATGAACTGAGGAGAGGGTGGAAAGACAGAAGGGAATAAGCTGCTTTTTCCATAGAGCTGAACATCTCCTTTTATTTCATGTGAACCAGAATCTAAGCGGACCTGGAGATCAATCCATGAAGTCCAGCAGATAGACATGAACCTAACTGCAAGTCTGTCCTTACTACAGTCAGGTTGCAAGTAGGTGCCTTCTGCTAGGGTGCTGTGCAGGAAGATCAGGTATCTGCAGGGAGAGCAGGTTGCCCAAGAAAAAAATGCTTGTAGGACATCCTCAAACCCTCTTTGGTTTGGCAGTACTTATGTTTGGGCAAGTTCTCAAAACCCACCTCACCGACCATTCAAATTCTGAGTCTGCTCTATGGCAACACCACATCGAAAAATTTTACAACTCCTTAGTGCTGTTAAATGCTCTTTCATTTATCCCATCATCAAACTCTCAACCCATCCTTATATACCATTTACTTGTAGACAGTTCCCTGTAGCAAAAGGATTCTGAGCCAGAATAAATTATTTGTCACCATCTTTTGCCAACACTTGTACCTCTTCATCGTATCATATGCACCCAGCCTTTCCACCGGCATATTGTGGGCTCACACTGGTTTCCCAGGTCTGCTGGTTTGCTGTAATGAAACCTCCCACCCTCTAAACGTAGTGCAGGTATTCTGCCTAGAGAACTCTTGGAGGCTTTTGGCAGCTTCAGCAAAGCAATTTAACAATGGCACTGGTGATGCCTTCTCTTTATATTTCCTGGTTTTCAGAGGATTAGTCTCTGCTGAACTGAAGCTCTGTAGGACGTAGACAGAACTCAATTGGACAAGGTCCTGAGCAGCTCAGTATTACTTTGATGTTAGCCTTGTGTCATGGTTTAGGCCGGACTGGACACTGAAATGAACAACAGATGTTCTTCCCCACCTCTCTCTCCAAAGAGAGGAGGGAGAAAGAGACTTATGAGTTTAGAAGAAACTAAACTACTTTAATGAAGATATTAATAAAATAATAATAATAAAAAGACATTTATACAAGATATATAAAACCGTATCAAGCTCCCAGGATGATGATCATGTCACCGTCAGGCACTGGGGAAGTCCCAGACTGGACTCAGCGATGAATGGGAATTGGATTTCGGATCTGGAGTCAGGAATGCATGGATAGGGATGAAAGGCAGACAAGCAGACGGATTCCTCCTCAGACACCAGCCATTGAAGAAAAGACACTGACCCTTAGATCCCTCAGCTTTGTACTGAGCATGGGGCAGATGGGATGGAATAACCCGTTGGTCAGTTTTGGGTCACCTGTCCTGTCCGCTCCTCACCGCAGGTGCGACCCCTCTATGGTTTTCCGCTTCCAGCCCTCCAATGGGGCAAATAAAGTTAGCTGGCCTTGGTTGTTATAGCAATAAGTATAAGCAAGAGACTCTCTGCATTAATTAGAAATAATCATGTCTTATCGCTGTGGGAATGGGCTACAGTCTTGAAAATATGCTGTTAATTTCAGAGAGTTCAGTTAGTTAGAAGATGCTTGGCTAAACAGTAAAATCACTGAACAGAACATTGGTTCTGTTTTACCTCAAACCGGAACACCTTGCTTTGAACAGGGAATGGGGCTACCTGATTTCCAGAGGTCCCCCTTCCAGCCTAACTGTTCTGTGGCTGTTGGACATCCCAAACTCTACGGTAAAAAGGTCTTTATCGGTCACAGCAAGGTGTAATTAAGAGAGTAATGGAGTTACTAAACAAGAACATGATCCTGTAAAGCTGAAATCATCAGTCTCAAGCTTCAAGTGTTTTTTGTGAATGAAATAGATGAAGCTTTATCAGTGGAGTTTTCTCTACTTACAGTGTCACAGGGAATGCCATGATGGCATCGCTTATTATTTTTCATGTAATTTATTTATTGCATCAACAATTGCAGCAGGAGGAGTATATTCCACATCCTGGGGTATGACAAATGTAAGTGCTTCTGTGATACAATGTTTCTTTTTACTATTATTTTGGTTTATAATAACAGAAAAAACGAAAATGATGTAGGTTATGAAGCCTTTGTTTCTGGGAAATGTCTGCCATTCTGGGAAATGTCTGACAGGAGAACAAAGCCTATGCCCAAGTATTCATTTCCTTCAACACTGTGGAGACTTTTTTCAAATGTGTAATTGTTTTTTAGAAAAATTACCTATTTTAATATATATATATATTTTTACTGTTTAGAGATCTCAGATGTAATCTGTGATAATGATATATAGGTTTTTTGATCTAAAGTACCATTACTTCAGCACACCCATTTTCCTTCCCATTTTGGGAAGCTTTAGTGAGCAGCGTACGTGACTACTTCTCGGCAGTCTGTTTAGTGCTGTGCAATTACTGCACGTGCTCTGCTGTTGTCGTTTACCCGTGACTGCAGAATTATTTTTGCTAGGTTGTCTCTAGAAGAGGGGATTTGCAAAGAGGGGCAGGCATTTGGATATACTGTATCCAAATAGCTGTACTGTTGGGTAAAGAAAAGGCAGAGTGTGAGCCCCAGCACTGGATTGATTCCTCATGGCCCATATTGATTAATTGGTAGCTCACTCCTTGGCTTTGGATCAGCCTGTTGCAGTTGTGGCTGATCCGGACAAATCTGGTACAGGTTTATGCCGTGCTGTATAGACCTAAGCGGAGGGACTGAGATAGTCCATTGGCCATTTGGCTTTGCGACCAGGCATCAGTCCGTGACCCTCCTTTTTTTAGCAATATAGAAACACAGGCTGCCCATGTTTTCCCATTTGCTCATCCAGCCACAGTCATCTGAGAAAAAGGAGCTCGGCCTTGAAACTCCAAAAATGATCAGGGGATATGAAGTAAAAAGCACATACCACCACCCTTACTGATTTCTTCGTGAGAATAAATATTTACTTTTTTTTCATCCGGGAAGGGAATGGAGTGATCAACTGCTATGCCAAATCAATCCCTCTGGAATTTATTGTCCACTTTTCAGAGAGAGGTCTCCCACAATAAAGCTCTGTGTACAAAAGACATACTTTTCCCTTTCTTTAACCTAATGGGAATAGTAATATCCTGTGTACTCAAGGGGTTAATGAAATAATGTTAGTTGTCACAGTATCTTATGCCATATACCTTTCCGAAGCAGCTATAAATTTTAATGGCAGACGATATTCAGGATGAATAACTATAAGGATTCTGTATGTGTCCAAAGACCAAAGCATCGTATTCAGTTGTTGACAGATGTCGTGATTTTACGGTATCTAAATCTTGAAAGACAAGGAATGGTTCTCTTCAGCACGGTAACACATTTGCAAAGCAAAGGAGAAGGAAAAGGAAGGGACGTCAAAGAGTGAGAAAGGACTACGGATTCTGCAAAGAATCTGTCTCAGGGCAGTCATAAACATTGTCAGATCTAGAATCACATGGCAGCGTATTACCTGCACACTGTCCCCCTATAAGAGCAAAACATTACAGCACATCAAAACAAGAGTAAAATTTCTAAAAGTTTTAGTCATTTTGTGTTTTAACTTAATAACAACAAAAAATTAGATGTTCAGAGGGAGGACTAAATTCTTCACTATTGTAAATAATTGTAAATAGCTGGAAATGTTGGGCTGGAGTAAATGTCTTTTGGATTCATTCTTTACCAACATCAAATAAACAGTCTTTCCTGTGGTTTGTTTTTTTTTTTTGGTGCTTTTTTTTGGGTGTTTTGTTTTAGAGCCTCTCATACATTGCTTTATAACACCTGCCTACCTCAAGGTGACAAAGGAGAACATGGACATGCTTGGAAAGTGCTCTCTCTATATAAAGTAGCGATACTGCAGTGGTATTATTACTAAACATTTGCATGTCTAAAGCTTGGCAAAAAGAAGTAACAAGTGACATTAACATGTGCTAATGTCAGGTTGGATGGGGCTTTGAGCAGCCTGGTCTAGTGGGAGGTGTCCCTGCCCACGGCAGGGGGTTGGAACTAGATGATCTTTAAGGTCCCTGCCAACCCAAACCATTCTGTGATTCTAACACTGGATATCGTGTGAAGAAATACTGGGAAAGGGTCTGTGTTTCCATTTTGCTGTTTATGGGAGGACAGAAATTCCTAAGGCATCTACTGTAATTAAACCCCAGGCATTAAGAGGATGATTCTTCTTTTAAAAGTAGTAATGTGGTGCCTCAGCCTGTTAGAAACTGCACCTGCACCTTTATCTGTGTGGATTGATGCCCTGTAAGCCATTCATGCTATGTTTAACATCCATATTTGTACAGTTTGGGAATAGATTCCATTTAGTCCCTGGAAAAGGACCGAGGTGGCTTGCAACAGGTGTCAGGAGAGGCCAGTATCTCAGCATCCTGGCAGGATCCCTTTTAATGGAAGAGACTACTTCAGCACGGTACCATTTATGCCAGTCTTAGACATCTTTCACATGTCAAAATGCTTCATACACAGCAGGACTTGATTGTCTTGTTCCCCACTGGGTGACTGCTGCCCTTGTAAGAGCCTGGAAAACGTGGACGTGCCCTGAGGAAGAATGGCTATCTGAGGCTTCATTTACTATTAAGTATGATCTCAAACTGATAGTGGCTACAGGCAGAGCAGCATTCAAAATTGAGCTAAGTTTCCATCTGTAGTTTAATGCGCCAAAGGGAGGAAATGATGACACCACCACCGGAGAACACTAAATTGTGACAAAAGTAGAGTGGTCCCTTAAGTGGGAAGGCTTGTGAGGCTGCACAAGTCTGAACATATAGCGCAATGTAGACAGTCTGCAACATACAAGAAAGTTTGGTAACACTGCTAGTCTGGGATCACATCCCTGACTGGGATTTTGCACAGTGGAAATGGGGTGCTAAAATGAAGTTCTACTTTCTCCAAAGGTTCTAGGAGGAGAGGGAAAAAGATACTGATAAAGCCAAACCAATTGTCACATTTTTGACAAGATGATCACGGTTTCACAGCTACTTACTTGGAACAGGTTGCCCAGAGAAGCTGTGGCTGCCCCATCGTGTTCAAGGCCAGGCTGGATGGGTCTTTGAGCAGCCTGGTCTAGTGGGAGGTGTCCCTGCCCAGGGCCAGGGGGTTTGGAACTAGATGGTCTTTAAGCTCCCTTCCAACCCGAACCATTCTATGGGAGGGATCTGTGTGGATGATGGAGCTTTCCAGATGTCCAAGCACCCTCACATACACAAAACCTCATAGATGAGGTACTAGCGGATGAACTTGCTATAACATTACAAAAGAAAATACTGGTGTTTTTTTCCCTCTGACTTCCCTATTGTGGGAATAATTTGTTTCTTAATTAAATCTGTCTGGGGATGATTGTGGCCTATATTTTGCTAAGTTGAGTTTTCAAGAATTTATAAATATTAGCCAAGACGTGGATAGCGCACTCCATTTGAAATCCGTGGCATAAGATGTTCTCAATATTTCTGGTAGTGAGCAGTTGAGATGAAGCAATAGGGGCTGCAAGAACTTCTGCATTCTTAAAAACAGCACAGTGCTGGGAAACCACACAGTGTTTCACTCAATATTTTATCTATAGTCTTCTGTAATGATCTTGGATACTTATCAGTGTTTTTTCTGTTTTGTTTTGGTTTTATTTTGTATGGTCTGATACGTGTTGTCCGACTGTTAATGTAGTCGTGCCGTGGCTTGAAAAAGTTGCAAAAAAACATTGGCTAACTGACAATCTGTACGTTTTCTGCAACAAATGGTCTCCAGTTTTAGTTTCAACAAATAAAGGTGGTATATAGTAGTTCAAGATAAATGTGTTTGGGAAGCTCGTATATATATGATTTCCTTTGCCAGTTCGTGTTCATTTTGACCTGACACATTATTTTTTCATTTGTAAGCAGAGCAAAAAAAAAAAAATTGCTTTTGGTCTGTTGGAGTTGCTTTGTTTTGGTATCATTCCTTCCCTGCAGCTGCTCCCCTCCGGTAGCTTGGAGAGCCCGAGATACCAGAAGATTTGTGGAAAATACTCTGAGGTCTTGTTGTTGCCTAATAATGTCTATGTCGGTTTAGAATCTCTTTCAATAATACATATTTTATGTTTGACTGAGCTTCTTTATCCTTCTTCATGTAAAGGTTGTTATCATTTTTATCTGCAAGTGCTCATCTACGGCTGGCTTAATGTAAAGCTGATTGTAACCCTACTGCATCTTATGATGAATAGATCATTGATACCCAACTAAGTGGAAATAATTTTCTGTGGCAAAGCAGAAGAATTTAAAGTCGTATCACACTAACCTCTGGTAATTTACTGGGATTTACAGATTAAAACGATTATTTGTGAAATGACTGTGGTATAGGATACACATAAGATAGAGGAGGAAAATCAAACGCATTTCGTATGACTGTATACACTTGGCTGTTTTTACATGTGTGCATAAGCATTCTGTTTGTATATACATAGCATATGCAGTATAGCATACTGTAACCTGTGTGTGTAAGAATACATATAATATTTATGTAATACACCCATTTGACAGATTTGAGACTGCAGATGGATTTTTTGAAGTTGCGATTTCTTTTTTTTTTCAGATTTGTTTTAGCTTATTACTTTCTTATAAGGAAAAAAAAAAACTTAACTCATATTATGCTAATTAATTTAGTCTAAAGCTCTATCAGTTGAATCAACCAGAAGAACATCGGTTATGTCTGAGGTTATGTAATTGATGCCAACAGTGTAATTTTACTGTATTGGCAGGTAAATAGTGTTGTTTTTTCTTTGTTCAAATGGTAGACTTCCCTTGCTTTTCGGTGCAAACCTCCTGGTAAACAATTTGCAATTTATTAGGAAAACAATAACAATGCATATAATTAGCTATTTTCTTTTGTTACCTCTATTTGATTACTTTCCTGCTATCACATGTAATACGAAACCATCTATTATGAGGTATAGAATATGTAAATATCTAACTTTACAAGAGAAACTGGAGACTAGTCCTTTTTCTAAAGAGGTGGAAAATAAAAGAATAATTGTTAACCGTGTCCTTTAATTTTCTTGAAAACATCAATTACATTTACAAATCCCAGAAACACAAGCCCACCAGTGGAACAGAAATAACTCCTTTCAATATGCTTCAAAAAATCTAATCACATCTAACAGCTGAGATTTATTTACAACTGTAATTTGAAACATTAATTATGATAATGTGCTGACTTCTTTTGTAACGTGGTTCTCAAAAGCCTGGCAGTTCTCTTTTTGGTCTTGATGTAACATATGTTTTATGACTTGGAGAATTTCTCTACCTTTCTTTCTTGTTTTTGTTTTTTGAAATATACCCAGAAGGGAAATTTGTTTTTCTCCTCTGTGTTAACTGTTTTCTTCACCTTCCCCATTATTTATTTTTTTTTTCTTTCTCCTCACTGGCTGTTAATTCAAGAGATGGTTTTTAGTGCTGATGCTGACTCTTAATGCTACCGAAAACTGAATGTAATGCTTTATATTTTGGACACAGCAAACAGGAGCAGTGAGAGTTTACCATGCTGTGACACCAGTGCGCTTCAGCAGCGTCAGAGCAGGAAAAAGGCTCCTTACATCTTTGCCTTGTCTTGAGACTATGGCTTTAGAAGGTGCCTTCTTCATAGACTTATGTATTTGTCTTTATTAAATTGGTTAATAATTAAAATACTTTCAAAAGTGCTTCGTTATTGCCATGCTATCTGATTTAGTTGTGAGTAAAGAGAATCTGTGTGAGGAAATACTTTAATGATTTGGTTTTCAGTTGTGGAAAATAAGTCAAGTTGTCAAAATACCTGGCTTTACTTTGAAAGCCTTTAAAGAAAATGACAAAAGGGCTGTATTTTTTGTGTGTGTGTGTGTTTTGTTTTGTTTTTTAAGTTGTGTTTTTCTGTGTGACGGGGAGATTAGCCAAAAAAATGGAATTTTTATTAGGACATGAAAAGGTCTCTAATGACCCTTGAAAGCGGACAAAAGGGTAGCACAATAAGTGACAGAACTCTAACGAGGGTGGAGGGCATTCCAGGAAAAAAAGAAATTAAATCCTTTAATTTTTTTCGGCTTGCCATTTTCTGACAGCTTATCAAGTGGTTGGGACTTGTTTGTTTTGGCATGCAGTTCATTCATTGTAGGCAGCCGGTACTTTGTTCTTCTTTGTGGTTTCCAAAACCTGATTGTGTTTATCCTAGGCTGTGGGAAAAGTGTATATTCCTGTTTCCTTTATAAAAGTAAACGTCAGGTTTTGTATGAAATTTTATTTCCCATATTTTCCATTCCATTAATCATTATTGTTGAAGTATGTCAAGCTTTGGCACATCGTCCTTTGTTTTCATATGATTGTACAGATTGCAGTGTCAGTGTGTGACCTGTTCAGTCAAAAAAAAAAAAAAGCATGTTTGGGTTGTAGTAATTATTACTTCATAAAGTGTAGCTGAGGAATATGCACCATTACTGAAAAGGGATCAGAATTTAATTTATTACTATTAAAATTCTTTCTGGGGATATCTAGCTATTGTTGTATAGCACTTTCTCACTTACTCTAGAGAAGACAAGACTTAAGGGAGCCATGATAATGGCTCTTTGCATACTTGTAAGTGGCTGTAAAAAGAAAGGGAATAATCTGTGTTTCCTGTCTGTGATGAAAAAGAGGAGAATGAATGTGCTGCAGTTGCAGTGAGGGTTTAGTCAGATATCATGAAAAAAGTTTTCTAATGATAAGGATGCTGAACACTGGGATAAATTCCTTAAGGAGACTGTGAAATCTCTGCAATAGAAAGATTTTAAGAATGGGTTAGGCACACATTGTTTGGGAGTGACACAGGTGTGTTTTGATTCTGCTGGGGGTACTAGATGAGAAGATCTCTCAAGATGATTTGCAGCCCTGTATCTAGGTTTTATTGTCTTTAAAATGCTGAAGTTCTCCATGCAGCTCTCTGTTTGCAATTTATACTCACCTTCTCAAATCTGTGCTTCTGTACGCATATGTACACCCGGTAGCGTGTAAGTATTAGGGCTGCGTTCTGTGACTAGGGCCCCGATTTTGGGTCTATATATGCAGTAATTTTAACAGCAGGAAGAAAAAGGGAGAAAAAACTTTTCACGTTGAAGGAGATGATTCACAAGAAGAAAGAATTCTTTGTGCGTTTTGCATATTTAGATTACGGATACTACTGTGTTAAATCAATAACATATTTTCTTTTGCATTGTCTTGTGGCTTACTGACAATGTAATATTTGAAGACCGTTTAATAACTTCAATCAACTCCTGAACCACAGTAGGTGACCAGACATTTCATAAGGTCATTTTTTTTTCCAGTTTTCAAAGTAGCATCATTGGAGGTTTGCATTTTAAAGAGAGATTAAAATGTCTCTCATTAGGAGAGAACGAAGCTAATACTAAATGTGAGTAATAGGAATACAGAATCACAAACGTTTAGAGATGGCAAAACCCTCATTATTCATGACATTCATCTTTCTGCAAGCCCAAGGTTGTTCTGTGTTGTACTTGGCCATATTTGTTTTCCTTCTTCAGAAATAAATTTTAGTGAGTTGACTGAAACAAAACCAAAATCTAAGCTGAAGTATGACTTAGTCTTCTAATACTAAAATTCTTAAAGGCAATTGTTATATTTTATCTGCTTTATGTGTAGTTTTGTGTACTTGATTAGTTTTGATTACTTTACAGTGATGTGACAGAAAGAAAATGGAGTGGCTGCAAATTCCGGAGAAGCTTCTAATCGGTTTTTACATCTGTTTTTTTCAGCGGCTTTCTCGGAATGCCTCTGGAGATACGAGCATTCAGTTTCTAGGCACAGTGGTAAGTATCTATAACTATTGTGAAGAGTTATGTTTGTAAAAGAATATAATGTAAACAGAAAGTAGGCAAATGACACTGGCAGCACGTTTACACTTGTATTTGTGCAGGTTAGTATTATGTGTAAATATTCTGAGCTTAACAGCTGAATTTGGGCAAATTTCTAAAGCTGACTTCCAAGGCACAGTGCACAGTATCTGCATTCCACATTTCAATTGATTCAAGTCTGACTCTGTTTCATTTACAAGGGATTTAAGAGTAACTGGTTGTAGACTTGTAAGTTTATTGCAACACACTCAGGTTTGATCCACGTTGGGTTCTATCCCCCTCTTCCCCACCACCTCAACTTCCTGATCTCTGTTGCTTCACCGAATCACATACCCTCACATCCCAGAGGCAGGTCAGTAACTGTTTTATGAAAAGACTGCACAGTAATGTAAAATGTTTTGTGATTCTCCCAGATTTATTTTGTTGGAGAGAAGTACGTTTAAAATCCTAATCAGATTTTACACTGTCGGACACGGTTTACTCAGTAAAATAGATTTATTTTTTTTGTCCGCTATTATCTTGAACAATCATGTATAATATAGAAACTAAAGTTTTGTGTTAGGTGATTGATGCTTATAAACATATATGTGATTGAAGCAGCACCGAATTCTGTGATTTGCGTGATTAAAATGCAATCATTCAATTTTTCCAAGTTCCTTATGCACGTAAAAATAGTTCTGAAAATGAAATAAAATTGAAGTATCCTCTAAAGTAAGTTGTCTTGTTTGCTGCCAACAGGTTTCCCTGTAGTGACGTTAATAGCGAAAAGCCTAGGAATTGAATGTTCCCTTTAGAATTTAGTCCCGACATCTCTGTGCACAGTATGTTTTGGACAAGAGTAGATTAAGTTTACATATGATAGTACTTTCATTCTACTTGTGATTAGTTCTTCTAGAAGTCCTAGGAGGCCATTTTTTTGGGAGGTATAACTCGGTAAGAGTAAACTTAACAAGAATACCTGTAGACTTGCATGTTGTTTTTTAGAGATGTAAAATGCCTCTAATATATTTGCGTCTATAAATATATCTATATATATGCCTGTACATTTATTTGTCTTATTCAATATCAAGCAGAGTGGCAATTAGAAATAAGACATAAAACAAAAGTTTTGTTCTGCACTATTGTATTCGTAATGATGCTTCAGCTCTGGAGTTGCATCCTGCATATGCGAGATTGCTGCCAGCTGACTGATCTGATAGTCTGTGTGTGAGAAGAAAATAATTACTCCAAGCAGATAAGATATAAACACAAATGCAACTTGATAACACTGAAAATATTTTAATTGATCCTTTGTAAGAGGGTGCTGTAGCAGAGAAAATTCCGATTAAGTGTGTATTTAGTGACATTGAAAATCAAATTTGTTATTAAGTTAGATATGAAAACATTTCATATTCATGTTAGAAGTGCCTCAGAGTCTCACTTACAGACTAGAATTCTTGTGCTGGGCCCTGTGCAACAGCAAAAGAAGACAAAAGAGGACACAGTTTTGATGTGCTTTTAGCTTTAAAAAATTGATGATGAAACTGCTAATGGATTGTAATATAGATCAGATCTTCCTGACTAGCTCATGTCAGTTTATTGGATCCTAGTTATTTTAGGAAATCAAGTATGTGATTACAACTAAAATTCTCAAGAGGACTAAAAAGAAAAGCCTGTAGTATTCTATCCACCGTTTTTTATTTAATAGAAATTATGTACACGTCTTGCTGATCAAACCCAGAGAGAGAACTTCAGCGAGCAGGGTAGAGAAGCAGTGGTGAAGTCTGCTTCCCAGGGTTTGCTCTGATACCAGTTTTCCCACAGAATCCAAGCCAGAGTCTGCACCTGTGTTCCTATCAGTTCCTCTAGCCTACTGCCCTTCTCCTTTCCCCAGCGTCCTTTCCTTTATTTAATTTGTCCTTTGCTCCTTTAACATTTTTGCACTTTTCTGATTTCAATTTAGTATCCTCAGCTTAGGTAACAGGGAGGAAGGATGGGTTTACCATGGTCTCCCCTACAAATTGCCTTCACATATAGATACATGGTCTATATATGCGTACGTGTGTGTGTGTACGCATACACAAGTTCAGTCAATCAGAAGAATATAATCTTGAATGAAGGTCCTAGAAATGCATTTTGGGCTCAGCATGGCGTATCTCTTACTAAACCTTTACTAGCATAGAAGTGCAGTCAAGATGGTAAGTGATTGAAAGCAATATTAAGGAGCAAGAAGCTCTTGATTGCTCATTACTATTATAATATATTTTTATCAATGTAATAAACAGCTTGTGGAATTATTACTCTGCTCTTTTCATAGTAGAAAACATTAGGGATAGCTTTGAGCATTCTGCGTTGCTTTTGACAGGGACAAAGGTTGATGGCACTTCAGCGGTGGCAGGCAGCGTGGCGCTCCTGAGTGTACACACCGCTGACCTGTCCATCAGAACGTATTTTTAGACCCAGCTGATCAGGAGCGCAGCTCCCTGGCTTGTCAGGAGGGCATCAGCTTCGATGAACGGCTTCACTTGATTATTTATTTTTTTTTTTGACATTGGACATTAGAAACAATTCTGCTACTGGTTTTTGATAAAACACAAGCCCCTGCTTCGGGAAGCCAGCTGACACTCAGAGGAGAAGTGAAAGGTATGTTCTCTGTTAGAAACATCCTTGCTGTCCGGGTTCTAGCTAGGTGAAGGACAGAGAAAACTACTTTGCAGCACAAAGACAATATTTTAATATGAATTCTGCTGCATAATTATAGTAAACATGTAGACAGTAGGACCAATGTTTCTGCTAGTGTAGCAGTATATTTCTGTTGTTTTGGGGGAGAACAAGAAAACTCATGTTGCTTCCCCTAGTGAAATCAGAGCTTTGAGTGCACACTGTTAGCGTGATTTGAGGGTCTATGTGTATTTTTAATAATAATTTTGTTTGTTTCTGATCACGAGTAGAAATTCTTTGCTACTTGAGCATTTATCTTCAAATTGTAGTGGCACTAGATAGCTTATTTTCTCTGAATTGTTTTTCAGTAGAGGACTGTGAGTCTCAGATCTGATGTAGGACTTGTGCTATTGGAGGATCTACAAGGATGTTTCTGCACAAGCAACTTCTAGCTGTAAGAAATGGTTGGTGAATGGGAAACTACACTGGTTTGGTTTAATTTCCTTGGGATGATAACATTTTGAGTCCTAGTTAAATTTTCAGAACAGATCGTGGGTTATTGCTGTAATTGAGACTGTATGGGGTTTTACTCGTCGTTCTTCTCTGGTGGAGATGACTAGATACCATGTGCTGATGGAGTCCTGCTATTCTGCTACTATAAACTAGAATTGTTCAGATAATGCATTTATTAATAGCATTACTGTAACACCAAGGAATCTTATTGTGCTATAAATTGTACAGAGAAAAAGGAAACAAAGTAATCCATGCTTCAGATAAATGTTCAAAACTGTGCCCAAAAGCAAGAGTAACAGGAAACAAGGAGGCCATCCTCCATGGATTGTCTCCTGCATGTAGGTTTGTAATAAACATAAAAATCTGCAGAAAAATACTAAGATCTATGCACAGGGCTTCTGCTTCAGCCTCTGCCATTCAAAAGCCTCTATGTTTGAGTAGTCTTTTCAGAGGACCAAAGTCCACCCTTCATTCCTCTCTTCCTAGATAGCCTCCAGTTTCAGTCATGTCCCTTGTCTCTTTGTTCCACCTTCTGTTCTCTTACGTGAGAGGAACGTTTTGTGCTGGCCCACTGGTGGCCCCAATCATTTGTTGGTTATTCACGCCTCTGTCAGCTGGACTTCAGCATTGAAATACATCTGGGCAGGCAGCCTTTGACACTAAGAAAGCTGCGGGTATACAGAGAACTACAGATAATTGTGGAAGCATTAAACTTATTCTAGGCTGTGTGTAATGACCTCTCTGTAGATAAATACTGTCTGTATCCTCAGATAGTGAGTGTCCTGGCTCCATTGCATCCGTAACGTCATTGTCAGCTTTGGGCTGCAGGCCATCCTTGACAGGGATGCTCTGCTGGCCCAGTGGAACACTTTCCTCAAATGAGATGGTCCCAGACAGTGAGAATTCCCTCCCCAGCCACAGTGGAAAACTTCAGTGCTCATCATTTGTGCCATTTCTTTGATCTTCTATTCTCTAACATCAGAGCAGCGTATAGAGAAAAACTGTTATTTGTTTCCTCTGTGGAAGGATGAAAGAACATATATGTGACAAATGTTAGTCATATTGCTCAGTATATTACTTGACAATGTTCCTTCAGTGGTGAAGCCGATATGGGAATCCTGGTGGAACAGAGTGGAATTGCTCTGGCCTAAGGATCAAGCCATCTTTAGGTGCTTCTGAGTTTCCTAGCACCGTTTTCTTGCTTCAGCCTTCTCACTGGAGGTTTTTCCATTGCTTCAGTCTCATCCCTGATAGCAGTGCTTTTTGCCACCTTTGATTTACGAACATTTGAAGCTTTGCAGTGGGTGTTTGTGCTCTCTTATGATTACTATTAGCCTGCTAATGCTATGGTTTCTGTTCTTCAGCCTTTTTGCAGACCCATTTAAAATAGTTGAGACCCACCGCCACAACCATAACTGCAAACTCCAGGTTGAGAACACTGAATTTAAGAAAACTAGTCTCTGTCAAGCCCTTGCCGTACTTTTTACCATAATTGGTATATGTTCTAGTACAGTATTGATCACTCAATGACTTTTTGATTGTTCTTTAGCTACTTTCAGATAGACTGGCAAAAGGATGTTTCATACACAGAGTTATTAGTTTTGTATTTTGTTTATGAAGTTGGTCATAAATGGAGAGCTTTATGTAGAGGCATTCCTCAAAATCTTTGCCTTTGCTTCCTGGCTTATTGCATATTCACCATTTACGTATCTAAGGCAATCCTAGGAGCTACAGGTCAGTATACAAACTTTACTTCTCACCGCTTATTCCCCTTCCTGGTCCCTCCTGCCATGACTTGTCTGATTTTGCTTCAACAGCAAACTTCCAACTTTCTGTCCCATTAGTGAGGCTTACAAATTGTCCTGGAACTTTTCAGTCTGTATGTAATCTCATCAGCTTCCAGAGAGCTTCCTCCTTTTTTCTTTCTCTCTGCAATTCTTACAAAGACCAATTAAATAGCAGTGAAAATGGAAGCTTTGACTGCATGAGTCTGATTTAGCTCACAATGACAAATGTTTAACAACCTGCTTCTTTCACCCTTAGAAATCATTGCATTCTTAACAGGTTTTCTTTCTTTCTGCTTTTCTTTCTATATGTGACACTTCAGAAACTAGATACTGAAGATTTATGCAGACTTTCAAACATTGGTTGAAAACCTGCAGAGGGTACAAAGGCTGTATTTATTGGAATATGTAGAGTATTAACCATGAGAAAATAAATATAGTCCCGTAAATATTTATTTTGCAAGCTAGTGTCTTTTTTTTTTAAATGGCATTTTTAGTCTTCCTTCTCACAAGCCTTAAGATTAGGGTCCATGCTGATATAAAGGGAATTCTACTGTTGTATAGATTTTTTTTTTATTTTTTTTTTCTCTTCACCAGCTTTTTGAGGCGCTGTGAACTTCTAGTGGTAGAGCTATCATCAGTAGCATTTCAGTAGTGCAGGAGGAGTCACTAGGAGAAACATGCAGTTGCTTCTGGAAGCATTTATTTCCTCAAGTGCCTTTTGAACGTGGGCAGTGAGAATCCTGAAACTGGCTACAAGCTGCTGCAGTATTCTGCAGAAAGTGAGTAATTCATGCAACGAGGGTTTCACTTGTGAAAGTAGTGATACTTTGGGACATCATTAGGACTCGGCAGAGAGAGTTGTTCCAGCTCACGTGGTGTGGATGATCAGGTGCAGCAATACAGCTACATACACCGTTCTCATTTCAATTCTGTTATATATTTGTTTGTTTTAAAGCAGAAAATACAGTGAATATATTAAAGCTGTCCATTGGGGGCAGACTCTCAAAAGTACCTCAGAGATTTAGACATTCTGGTGTTACCAAAAGCCATGTCCTAAAATCACTTAGATTAGTTTGGGAATCTTGCTCAGGATTCCTTTGGAAAGAGAAATAAGGAAGTGCTTGGATTTCTTTCTGAATTTTGCTTCTGTGCCTTGTGCTACTTCTTGTAGTCTTTGCCGGAGACCTCCTTGAACGAGAAGTGGTGGCGTTAAGCTGCATATATGCCTCTTGGATGGCCAGTGTGAATGTGTTGGCTGGCCAACTGGCTGCTGCCAGATTTCCCTCAGCTGGATTTGTGTCTCTTGTTTCCTTAACACAGACAATGGTCTTCAGATGGTTTGTGGAAACACAGTTACAGTTCTTACAATATTTATAGGTAGTTGGACTTACCTAGCTTTTCTTCAAATGTGGTTGAAATTCATCAGCAGGTTAAAACAGTATATGTGGGTGCAAATGGGATGATTAGATGAAATGAGTTGGGGATGGAGATTAAGAGGCAGAAATCTGGATTGCAAGCCTTGCTTTCTTACAAAACCAGACTGGAAATGGGCTATTACATTTAGATTCTAATGTTTTGCATTTTATTTGTTCATTTTGAATCTTGGCCTTCTCTTCTGTTTTCAATTAAAGTTTTAATTTGCAGAGAAAAAAAGTGTGATAACATCATAACTAGGTCAGAATTCCCATTAACGTCCTTCATATCGGTGGATTCTGTAGTGCATGTGCTATCTGTAGTGTAATAGTCTTTGCTTACAATAAATTACGCCCCGTATCCCTTGGAAATAAGCAAATGGAAAAAAAAGGATTTCTGATTTTCCATCCTTCATTTGCCAAGTTTCTTTCTTATTGAGCTCATTAATGCTTTAATGACAAGGACTGAACTTGGTTGGTTAGCCTGTTACTTCTTGGAACACAAGTGGACAGGTTACTCAAGGGTAACTCAAGAGATTTCCTTCAGTAGACTGAGATTTGCCAATGTTGAAATAGTTATTAGTTGCTTTGTTTGGCCAAAGAAGTATTGTTGGGTGGTTGTTTTTTTTAACTGTATCAAGACTGTTAACTTCATAGTGGAGATCTAGTGTTTTCTTCTGAAGATGATGTCTACTGCCAGCTAATAAACATATGTGTAGCCCATGTTTTTAAACAGCTTTTTGATGGCTGCAACTTTGGCATTTACCCAAGAATTGTTTAGGAGGTATTAATTTATACGGCTTTGAAGCTTAAACAGGGATCTTAATGAAACAAAGGCATTATGAAGTTAGTAAAGTTAATTTAAGTCTCTGAATGTAAATTTTAAATGAAGTTTTTATTGATAATAAATATACTTTGTTTCTCATTAGTCTTCTAGGCTTCAGTGGTAATATCAGTAAAATAAACATGTTTTACAAAGATTTAACATTAAAAATGCTATTAATATGACCCTTGGTACACCAGCACAATTAGATTTCAAAGTGAGCATTTAGGATGTAACAGCGATTAATGACAACCATCGAAAACAATTTTGAACTCCATCAGTTTAACTCAGGAGGGTAAACTTAATATGATAATTTATCTAGTTGAATTGTATCAGCTTAGCAGGAAAGTATGCAAATATGTGACCCTTACCTAGAATCTAAATGGATGCTGTGCTGATAGATTTATCAGTTCCATTAAAGAACTTTAGGGAACTTTGGAATTTCAGCAATTGTTCCCTTGGAGGCTGAAAACCAAACCTGATCTCATACTGGGACCATTCTGGTCTGCATATTTCCATAATTTGCCTTTGCTACTAATATGACAGCAAGACGCAAATAACTGTTTCTAATAATATCAAATGGAGTTGTGGAGGACAGCATTTTAATGTAGTAAAAGACCTCCCCGTGGGGTTGTTATTGCCACTATAGAACAGCAGTTACACAGTTGCAACAATAGTCTCTTAATTGATTCGTTTAATTAGCAAGAGATGAAGCTTGTGCTGCATCTTGTCATCTGTTATCATGGGGGCGGCTACAGAGAGAATCTTTGCATTTGTCACTCTTTACAGTCAGGTTTAAGTAGAAACTTCCAAACGCATTTCAGCTCTAGAGGTGCGGGTTGGTAAGAGCGTTCTGCGAGTGTGCTTCCACTCAGGTTTTCAGTGTGAGGACACGTCTGGTTTAAGAATCAGCATGGCGTCTGGTGTAGAATTTATGACAAAGCACTGTTTTACTGGGGGAAAAAATCTTAATCCAGCTACGCTGAGCATTTCTAACCTAAATATGCAAATCTAAGTATTATAGGAATGGTGGGTTATTTGGGGCATCACTGTTGTAACAGTTGACTAGATTTACTTGGAAGAAATAGGGTCAGATTAGCGAAACCGGCCATCTGCCTTGATTGCTTTTTCGTGGCACTTTTGTTTCCAGACTAGATAAACAATGAGTTACAGGAGCACATGGTCCATGGTAGGAAGCATGTGTAAAACAGGGACTTTCTTTGTAGTTGGTTTTCCCCGGAGTAGTTATGAATACAGATACAGTGTTGTGCTTGCTTTTGGGAGATGAAGTCATTTTTCACTGGGATCGATTTTATTTAAATCTTAAGGGTATGTAAACAAATACATTTTAAAGGCACGTAAATATATTGAGAGCTTCAGTTTCATTTTTCGCCTCTCCTTGGCTTAGTTTTTTCTTCTGTTCAAGGTTATTCTTCCTTATGGAAGGAAATATTTCTAGAGGAGGACAAACTTCTTGTTAAATGCTAATTAAGAAAATGAAGGTTACGTTGGCATACTTCCATTGTCATAGCACTGACCTAAAATAAGGGATCTCTTACTAATCTGAAATAAATTAGAGGGGGAAGCAATTCTGTGCATGTGGAACACTTGAGATGTCTATCCCTGATCTATTTTTTAAATGACTGTGCTTTGGAGTTTGGGGTTTTTTTGTTTGTTTTTGGTTTTCTACTTGTGTGCTGTAGTGTTGGACGTGCCACCTAATTTTGGAGTACGATGGTGCTGACAATCCGTGCAGCAAAGGGATAATGTGCTGTTAGAGAAGGCATCTTTTTTGGGACAATTTAAATGAAGATTTAGCCTGCTTATCGTTAAAGATCCCATGGTAATTTTCACAAGGTTCTGAGATCGCTTCGTATTCTGAGAGTCTTGGCCAAAGTCCACTTTGTGTAATTACCTTCTGTCTGCACAAATCCCTCATGCAATTTTAGATGTGTTTGGTGTTTTTCACTTCCTGTCCTAAATAGTGAAAATATTGCCACACGCTGCTCACAATGACTGTGGGTTGTATCCTAAGTTCAAATAGATTCCTGTAAGTTACCTTAGTGAATTTTGTTTTCCCATTGTTAAAGCACTGGAATACTTGACAAAATGTGAGTAAACAGTCGGATATGTAATTAAATTCACAAACTGATGAGATAACTCCAGTTTTTTGACTTTTCTGTTTCATTGCATTTTGGCTGTCTGTGAGGTAAAATATCTCCGCTGCTAGGACCATCACTGAGGGAAAGGCCGACTCTCGGACCATGTCAGAGGTCAAACTTAACACATTGCACCGTGCTTTGAAGCAGGTGGGGAGCCGGTGTGGGGCTCTAAGTGCTGTCATCATGTGCTCAGTTGGCTTTTACTTGCTTTCCACACTTTTTTGTTCCCACAACTGAAACCCTTGCCTGTGCATTTGTCTCTTAACTACAACCGGTTTCAGTTCCTCTTTCCAGATGCCTTTCATGGACTCCAGAATATGTGTTCAACCATGCTGTCTTTAAAATGGTCTGCTTCTGTGTTGTCTCTTTTGAGGGGATTTATTGCCTTATACATGAAGTTCACTCCTGTCTTCATCACAAAAGCCTTATATTACTTTGTCATATGCCATCTCAAATCTTTTTTCCTGGTATTTCATTTGTCCTTTCTAGTCATCCTTTCTTTGATTTTTTTCTTCCATATTTATCTTCTCCATCTTTTCTCAGATTGCTTCTCTTGTGCATTTCCTGTGTCAGGTTTTTTTGAGGCCTACTTGGTTTTTTGCTAGAGATATCCATGGGTCAAGAAGTATTACTAATAATCTGACATTAACTTCCATGTTTTTCTGTAAGTAGCATTTAGGAGAAGCATGGGGGTAAGAATGAACTATAGAAAAATTGCTATGCATCAGCCAGTCATACAGCTACTGGAGTTAACGTGTAAGTATTACGGACAGGGAACACCAGGGACTGTTATAAAACAGAAGTCTTTCGTTTGTCCCTATTGTGTATCTTGCAGTATCTGGATCCAGTTTATTCATTGCCTGTAAAATCTACTATTAGCTTTCAGTTGATATTTTGAAGCTTTGCAGATTTTTCCAAGCATTCACTTAAGGCTCTATGCAAATAACAGGGGAACTGAATTTACCAAGCAAGAACAGACAGTTTATTTCACTTTTTATGAAAGTAAAGTTTCACATAAATTCTCTTCTGTGGAAAGTAGACCAAAAATTACGTTAACGATGTTTTAGCAAAGATCTTGTGTGTCCCTGCCTATCTGGAGGACAGCAATCCACACCGCTGCAAATGTTCATACTCCATCTTCGTTTTCGTTCATGGCATTTGATATTTATAGCCCTTGCCCATAGCAAGGCGAAGGAAGGTGAAGGGCAGAGCAGTTGTAGTAGGAAGTATCATGCTTGTGTGACCATCTCCCAAACGCCAGTCTCATGTCTTGGAGAGATGCCATGTTGGCAGGGTGCACAGGAAGTATTTGCATAGCAAACTGTGTTATGAGCAGCAGAACCACAACAAAGTTCTTCCTGCATCTGATGATAATTGTTTGATTGGGGGGGGAGGGAGGGAGAAAAGGGAGGTCAGGGCAATGTGGATGAAAAGGAAAGGCCCGCACTATTGTAAGGACAGTGAAAACAAACTGCCCCAGTGCCAAAGAGCTTCAGCGTAGACGATACAGCAGCACTGAATGGGATGTGGGAATATTCCATTGAGGCCGAAAAGCCCTGTGGGTAGGAAAGCCGTGGTGATGTCCTGTGCTTCACTGCTACCTCCTTCTCGTCCCTACCTTCAAAGCGATTTCTCCTCACTTGCCCTCAGAACCAACTCTCACTTACTGCTTTCTTTGATGTCAGTCTTCATATGAGGAAAAACAAAGATGCTAGAATTTTAAAATACTTACATTAGTGTTCTGTTACATGTCTTTGGGCGTTCCTTGTTTTTTTTGTGAGGGTTTTGTGTTATTTTGTTTTTTTCTCCCTAGGTTTATCTTTTAGTTATAAAAGAGTCCCAGGGAAGCCCTCCCTTAGCCTTGTGAGTTCCAAGCCCACTGTTAACATTTAACAAATACTCAGCAAGCAGAACAACCTGATGTGGTTGCTGTAACAAAGCCAGATCTGGACACTGCATCAAGAAGATCACAGCTAAATCCTGAAAAGCATCTGTCCCACAGCCTGTTTTTGACAGACTGACTTTGAAAAGGAGTACGTGGTGATGGAAATATTCTGGTTTATGGCATGAAGTGATGGCTTTTTACAAGGCACAAACTGTACTAACGTTTCCTGTAAAGTAGACGATACCTTCGAGAAGTTGGGAAGCATCTCAACGTGCAAGAGAGGCAGTGAGCTTCTCCACCCTTAAAATGTTTCTCACCACGCTGCAGGCAAGAGGAAAACCCAGAGTGTTACTGTTTCCTAATTTATGTTAAATAACCCAATAGAAATGCAAAGTTACATGTGAAGTAACTCTAGAAGTGCACTAGCGCTCTTGGAGAGGACAGAGAAGACTCTCATAGTCATAGAATATTTGAGGTTGGAAGGGACCACACAGCCTCTGTCCATTCAAAGCAGGGCCAACTAGAGCGGGCTGATCAGGGCTGTGTCCAGCTGTCTTTTGAATATTTAAGGACTCCACAACTCCACATCTTGACAATGTATTCAGTGTTGTTGCAAATTCTTGGATGTCCCTGAAGGCTTTACAGGGCAGTGACACAGAAGTAATATAGATGGAGAAAATCAGGACAAGCAATTCCAGGTTTGCGGTAACGCTGAGTGTAAAAGGGAATAATCATTCTTTACAAGAGCTTGTATGACTGCACTGAGAAGTATCCAGTTGAGGAGAGGTCAGAACCTCTACTTCTAATCTGAAAAAGGATGGATGCTTGTGGCGGAAATATAGGCATGGAGCAGAATGCGCTGGTAGTGTTGTAGAGTTTGAAGATCAAGAGAGCTCTGGCTGGTCAATGCCTCTTAACCTGTCAAAATCCAGCTGGAAAGCGATGATGGAAGCTGTAGAGAAGGTTAAGAAGAGATTATTACCAGAAGTGAATTGAACTCTCAAACAGTCTACCATTAATGCCCTCAAGGAATAAAGATTTTAATAGAAACATCTGTAGGGTATGCAGAAAACAAAATATCAGAGGCAAAGTGTCAAGCAAAAGGAATCTGTATAGAACGGAGGGCTTCCCCACCCAGTAAACACTTTATAACCATGTCGTGGTCAAATGCTAAAAAGTAAATGCATGGGTTTTGTAGATGTGTGCGAGTTCACCACTTTTGGATGGTATTAGAGAGAGAAACTTGGAGAATCTTAGGTGCATGCTTCAATAACATAAGGGTTCACTGAGAAAGTAAGAATTAGAAAAATAGTATCAATGCTCTCTGATTAATTTCCCTCCATGATCTTGAAGGGTCAGCGGTTTGGTTTTTTTGCTCTTTTTGGAGTTTTCCTTTATTATTAGGATTATGATTGCTGGCTCATTTCCATGCAGGTTTCCCTACATTGTTATTTGCTGTGCTCCAGAAGATCTACCTGGAGCAAACAGTGCCTTTTACCCTTCTCCCTTTTAACTCTAATCGTAGAACACTTGTTGAGAGGCATAAGGGACCAAAAGCCAATGAGTTCCCTGGAATTCAGGAAGGAGGTTTCACAAGCACATCACTTGTGCTTGTGATGATGTGATGTGGACCCTCTTTGGTTCATCTGTTGAGACCATGCATTAGCAGAGGTCATTTTGGGGCCAGAGACTGATTCAGTTGTATTCTTTTCAGGTGGGGAAGCTCCTCCAGCTTTGTGCCAGCTCTGGAAGCATTTTTCAAACCCATGTGCTGTTTCAGTTTTGGTTGTGTTGCAGGTGGCACAGATTGGTTCCAAAATGACTTTCGGCATCGTTAGACTGGTGGGAGGCCCCTCCAGCTGCAGATAAAACAAACTGCTTATTCTGCTTGTGATTTTCTCCATCCTGGCTTGGTTTGTGGTTCATGAAGTCCATTCCTGCTCTGCTAGAATTACATTTGAACCGGCATCAGTAATGTGAGAGATGTAACAACTTACCTGAAACATCTCATCTGAAAACACATTATTCTCACTGTCAGATGGCCTTGCATCGTTGTAAGGCTACGCTGTGTGCATATGCTGAATTGAGTGGTTAGCCTCAAGTTACTGACAACTCTGTTCAAACCGGGCACTGGCTGCCAAAGAGCTTGGACGTGCTGGGAGTTGGAGAATAGGCGCCCCAATAGCTAGTTGCGTTAAATGGAAGTAGGAGAGTCTGAGCCAAGCTCTCTTCCTTGGGCTTGAAGGAAGCAGGGTGGACTCCTGTTTCCGTAGATGCCCTGCAGTGTCATTCTGGGTAGTGAGGGAGCAAGGGACTATCAGAAAACAGAGTGAGGCAACTACTTGAGGTTGTAGTGGAGATATCAGGTCGTTGGAACTCCTTTCCCTTAGATTTTGATGAGCAGAGTAAAAAAAGTCTGAGATGGAATTCAGGCTGGAGGCTGTGATTTCCACCTATTTTCCTATATGACAGTGTGAGATGTCTAGCATGAGCGAGTCAGATGCTTGGTTTTACGCACAGACTGCAAACTGAATGGCACATATTTGTTTTTGGTTTCGCTACAGACTGTCATGCTCCCCGGGCCATCGTGGCCTCTCTGCAGCGGGAGATGAGCAGCGGAGAAGTTCCCCTGCAGAAAAGCTTTGTACAAACGCAGCTGCTTCCTAGGAAACTCACTGCCGCAGGCATGCTCAGTGTGAAGATGGGGCTTGAAGGCTATTGGAATATGCCTCGCTCTCTTGTGTCCAAACTAGAGCCGCTTCTCAGGACCTGAAGGATTTGTCTGTGCCTGACAGCTCAGAACTAGACCTCCAGGGCAAAGCAACCCGGCTCTGTGCAGCCCTCCTGAGCGCAGCCTGAAACTGCTCTGTTTTGGTTTCGATCCTTTTTTCATTTAGTGTCAGGATTTCCTTATGTAATATACGGCTAAAAGTGATTTTAAAGCACTTTGGCTTAATCGTGTTTTTGTTCCCCACCCCCACGCTTTTATGTTTGAAGGCTCCATTAGTGTCCATAACAAAGAGAGAGTAACACAGATGGTAAACATTTTTACCACAGAACACCAGCAGCGAACACCATATCACTGATTTAGGAGTCTCTGTACTGTGCTTGCTCAGCTGTATATAATCACTCTCATTTCCTTCCCTTGGGTTTCTGGCCGGCTTCGGGAGACTTTACTGGCATGTTCAGTGAAGTCTCCCTGGCATCGCCCTGCTATTGCTCCGTTCTCATCTATGCCATTGTGCGGAGTAAGAAGCTCCATGCCGGAGCCTGGTGTAAGCGTTTGCCTGGCGTGCTCTCTGATGTTCAGAAATGTTTTTTCACCAAACGTATGAGGCTAAAATTAAAACTCTTTTGGGTGAGGATGATGTCTGCCTTAGCTGCCAGGCAGCCGTAGTGCTTTTGAATGCCTCCCAGATATAAAAGATAATAAACCCAGGGAACTGTGATTAGCCTTGCATGAGTTTTGTGGGATAGTTACTGTGGTGGAAGCTAGCGTGCGTTTGGTGCAAAGCAATGGTGTTTTTAAAATGTCAGTTTTCATTCTGGGAATGCTGATAGAAAGGAAAATGCTATGAATAAGGGCTGATGGCTCTCTGTAGTAGTTCAAATAAAAGTATAAAAAAGTAATTCAGTTTGGTGCAGCGTTTTACCAAGCTGACTAGCTGGGAGGTTCTTGTTTTATCTTCCTTTTTACTTTTCTTTGTACAAACAAAATAGCAAATTTACGCTCTGTCTATCAAAAATGTAGGTAGCTTTTCTTTTGTGCTTAGATAAGAGAGATAATCTCTAACTAAAATTTCACATTAGCATTCTGCTTGTAAAATAAAACGGTGTCCTTTGGGCTGGAGAAGTTTTTTAAAAAAAACAAGTGTGCACTACAGTCTGTGTTGTAGTAGCCCATTTTTGGTGACTTGTTTACTGGTGTGTCTTTCATATCCAAATTCTTGGCTACAGACAAAGCATTCAAATAGCTTTCTCATTGTCGAAAGACGACGACGATGAAAAATGTCTGAAATTGGAGCCAAGTTCACATTCTCTGGAGTACCGTTTCAGCCTTTGGGAGCGCAGTCTAGTGCAGAGTAACTGAAAACTCTAGCTAGGTTTGTTTGAACAATCTAAACTTAAAGAAGAGACAGCAAAACAAATACTTTTTAATTCTTGTGCTTTTTGTATTTACACTGGCGGTGGTGTCTTCCTCAGATAAAACGTTTTGATATTAAGCAGTTCCTCTAATTTTACTGGGCTCTGTTTCTTTTTATGGTAACACACACTGTGCAGGAAGGTCATTATACGGGAGAAAAAAGCTGTCAGCATAAAAGAGAAAGTTAACATTGCACATGTTGTCTTTGTTTATGGGGTTCCTGGAATGTGTTGTGAATCGAGCCAAATGATGGCTTAAATTGTTCTTTTTAATATTTTGGACAGCCTCTCTGTGCGTCCTGCCAGTAACAGGTACTTCACCTTGCAAGTCCAGGTTGTGAAACTGGCTGTGAAAGCATCTCGAGTGTTTCCTTTGGGTGTTGCTAGTACTTGCTTTAAAGACCGTTTATACTTTTGGTACAGTTTGGGGGAACATGATCGTTGTTACATTCAATTAACCCAACTGGGTGTGGTAAGAACATTGAAATTAATAGTGAAACATGTACTGATTGCGTATGCGAAGGCAGTTTACGTTAGCGTTGGTCTCAGTGTTGCCTGATGACTGTGCATCACAGGGAGCCTTGCAAACTGTGTTGGTGATTTTTGTCTCATTTAGTATTGCATTAACATCTGTGTTAGAAATGGCCATTCATCAGCTGGTAGTTTTGTTTGAGTTCCAGAAGAAAGATGAAAGAAAATGCAGCTACTTTACATTTTTTGAGTTCCATCCCCCAACAGGTTTCATGTCTAAGGTTAAACCAGGGCAAGGGAGTAAAAAAAACCCTGAATTAACTGTTAGGTTACGTAAGCAGCAGTAAATTCTTTAATTTTCCACCTTATTAAAAGAAGAGTAAACCCCTGTCTCCTCTAAGCCAAAACTACTGCCTTCAGTTTCTACGTGAAATGAGGTTTCCTCATAAAGTGCCATGGGGCTGACCAGGTGTTCACTGTCTTAGGGATTCCTGCCGAACCAGTCCTGCACAGGAGTGGGGAAGGAGCCCTGATGACTTGGGACATAAGGGATCAAATCAACAATTAAAGGATAATAGTGAGTTGGGAAGGAAAGGGAAGATGACTAGCCAGGAAGGATTAGCCTGAGTCAGGAACAAATTTCCTGAAATTATACTCAAGCAGGTGCTTAAAGGGAGGTGGGTTATTCTCTTTTCAGAAGCGTGTGAGCCAGCTACAAGGAGGTCTGAGAGGCCAGCGAGAAAGAAACTTCTTTGGGGAAGAGAAGGACACCGCCTCGTAGGGTCAGGGAGAAAGTAACATGCTCTTGGAAGACAACAAGATTTCTGCTCCTCCCTGTGAGAGGCAATGTGTGTTGTACCATGAAGGAAGTTAACGTGCTGGCCCACCGACCCTTTTCCATTTGGGGCAAAAGGAGTGTTTAAATAGCTAGTATATGTATATTCAGTGTGTTTTCTTTGTATAATATTGCTAGATATTAAAAGCAAGGCTTGCCAAAAGGAAAACAACTGACTGGTAGAAACTAGAGAGGCAAGTTCCATGGGGAAAACCAGCATCTTTTATTAGACCAGCTGATGATATTGGGGCGGAAAAAAGGCAGCACCTAAGATCTTCGCCTGTTCCCTGCTGCAGCGTCAGCGGGGAAGGGGAGATAAGGTTTTGCCTGAGACCCTTTTACAAGCTCCATCTCTGTACTTTGATGTTGGGGAGTTGGAACGAGAGCAAGGGACAAACTGGATGTGGGCACGGGTGAGGAGAGGGCTTGCAGGTTCTGCTAGGAAGAGCTGGCGTAGCATGATCTGCTGGTGCAGTGTGAGCATCATCTTGTGAAATGGCCTGGCATTAACAGATATTACAGCTACCTGCATTTAGATATTACAGCTACCGGTGTTTATTTTTATTTAAAATATTCTCAGATAGGTTTTGTTACCTCAATTGTATGCACATCTGCCTTGTGAATCAAAATGAGGATTTGGTTTTCTCATTTGCAATGTGTTTCATTACACTGGATTCCTTTACAAGCCAAGCTGGTATTTGTTTGGCTGAGTTCATTTTGGAGTTGTATGGGAATGGACACCTCAAATGCTAATTTCTGACTTTTATATGCACTGTAACACCTACATTATTTCTTTAGGGATTAGCATTCTTTAGGCAACGGTTTTGTTCAGGAGCAATTACATTAGTGTTCAGTAAAGCTGAAATTGTGTATTTTACTCTTTATTAAGTATTTGTCAAAGCATCGGTATCCATTAAACACTTCTCCCACCTAAAGGAAGAAAGCAGAGTTTATTTGGATGTCAGTGGTTTCGACATACTGCTAACTTCTGGCCTCAATCTAACGAAAAAGGAGTGAGACCTGCAAATACCAAGTATATAGAATTCCAGTGTATTTTATTGGACAAGGAAACTATATGTTAAAAAAGCACTGTACTTTGAATGATTTCCAAAATATATTGTTGGATTTAAAGTTGTGAAATGTAATTGCTTCTGCATCCTGGCAGAGCCACAGGATCTGGAGCGGCTTAAGAAAAGTGAAGACCGAAGGCCAGATTTTTGGAGGCAACTTAGTCCCACTAAAATTAATGCAAGCTAGGCACCTAAATGCCTTTGAAATCTGGCTCTGAGCCTGTAGTTTTTGTTCCTGTTAATACTTTGGACATTTCTTTATGCCAGCCCTTCAGTTCAACTCAAGGAACAGGAGAGGGATTTCCTGTGTCGGTCAGCAACGTGCTGTTTAGCACCGGAGCTAACCCCAAGAGCAGGGCTGGGCAGTGTTGCTCTGGGACTCGCTCTACATTAATATTGCTCTAGTAGGAGTCAAAGTTTAATTGCCAATGCGACATTTGACTCCGTTCTGAACTACAAATAAGGTCTGAAGTAAGGAGGATGTCAAAGAACAATTTCCCCTTCCCTCCCCCGACTTTTTCCCCACCCCCGCCCCTCGGGTTTTGGTGTTCTTCGCAAGACATGTTTTAGGAACAGAATATATATCCCATCAACATGGACATCATTGAACTGAACTTGTTGTGTAGTCATAGTTTTCTTTTATGTGGGTAATAATACCATGCCATTTGTAAAGGGAGGAGCAACCTTAGAAAATCAGGTTGGAAAATAGCTAAAAAGTATAATTTTTTTCCATCAAATTATAAAACTGTACTGTGCTAGCTGAAAGCACATAATGAGTAGGAAGTAAGCACTAATCTGTTTGGCTCTGTCTGAACCTTCTTATTTCTATTTATCTCAGTGGGAGATTTTAATATTCTACTGATGTTATTTTATATTTTGCTGACTTTTAGGTTGAGATATTGGCACTTAAAATCATGTTGACTGCCTGAATGCAAAATCAGGCTTTATGAGAATTAATAAAATCATGCTATTATGAATCTTGGCGATGGCACTAGCTGATATAAATGGTGTCTGAAAATGATGTAATGAGCTGGTTTTGCCTTTATTTCAAAGCTTTTTTTCATACACTTGAAAGAATTTTGCAAAGGTGTACGCATATTAAGGCCCAGATTCTGCTTACGTTACTAGGAGAGTACCTCAAATTGATCTAACCAACAAAGCTAAAAGCATAGATGAAACTTCTTTCAGTAGCTACTTCATTAATCGTGAACTACTTTTGCCCGATCCCCAGTTTGCTCTCTGATTTTCCCTGAATACCTGCCTTCTCCCCACTGCAGTTCCAGACCACGGTTATCGAACATGCAGTGGCTTTGCAGCTGGTTCAGTGAGAATTGCAAAGAAAGTGGGAAAGATGAATGAAACTTGATTTAAAGTTTTGACACATGAGGACACATACCACTGTTTGTGGTGTTGGAGATGGGCAGAATGCGCAGTGGTGAGGAATACAACAGATGAGCTAAGTAAACCGCAGCTCAACACATGGCTGGAAAAGTGTTGTGTTTTTTTTTTTTTTTTAAAAAATAATAGACAATACCTTTTTATTTACTTTATAACAAAAATAGGAACACAAAAAAAGTTGTAAAAATTAGTTCAGCATTATAAAGTAAAAAATATATTGAAATCTGCTATGCAAATAAAATATTTAGTCATTCATTGTGAAACTTAATTGGAGAAATCATGGCAATCTTGTATCAATTTCTTCATTTTACCCTGCAAGTTCCTTACTCGCTTTGTGCCTGTGTTGCCAGAGGGTGAGTTGACTCTGAAATTCAGGCTCAAATTTAAACAATTGGAACCAATGGGGCGTGTTATGGAGAAATTAATGAATGAGATACAATTCTACTTGGAGGTATAAAAGCAAACTGATGAAAAATCTTCAGGTGGGACGCAAGAGCCTACAACTACCTCTTTTTCCCTTTGACTCGTAGTCTTACCAAATTTTGAAGCGAAGCATGTTGACAGAGGAACCGAAGAGTTTTAATCTTATGGCTGTTCCTGAGATTGCTCAAAATAAATCAGCAGTTTCTCCAAAGGCTTTTTAAAAGATTTGGGAATGGAACCGCTGAAGTTGACCATTCAGAAGAGTGACTCCAGACTAGCAAATACACCTTAAGAGAAGACTAGCAAATACACCTTAAGAGATGGTAGAACTAGAGGGTGCAGACACATTTAAGTGTCCTGACTAAGGCCCTTAATCAGGAAAGTGTTCAAGTGTATCGTTCAGCCTGTCCCTATCCTTGAAAGCACTTAAAATGGGACTTAAAGACATGCCTTTGTGAGCCGAGATCTGTATAGAAGTTTTTATCTTGATCTATCATTTAGCTACATTCATTGTAGTTTTTGTTCCCTACTCAGAACCTGTATGAGTGGGCTCAAGTAGTGAGAGGAAAATAGGGCACACCCTACAGTTTATGTACTGCTTTTACAAGTAATTTGCATGTGAATAAGGATTCATAAGTAACAGAATTATGAGTGCTCAAGGTATCTTTCTTCATTATAACAAGTTTTTTTCCAGAGCCATCTCTGCACTTCAGTTCCATAGAAAGCCTGTAAAATCTCCAGTAAATTATAAGCTTACTCTGGTTTTTTTTCCACCAGAGAGAATCCTCCTCCAAGTTCTCCAGAACTTCAGTGATTGCCACTGGTATAAATTTTACAAGTGTGTGTCATTGATCTGGCTTCTTGACAGTGTGTCTGTAAGGTAGAGGCAGTAACATGGCTACAGTCACGCTAATGCCCTCCAATAGCAAGAAAAATGATTAAAGGGTGGATTCTTTGTTCCTCAAAAGTCAGTCCCTTGGGGCTGAATAAGTGTACCGAATTTCAGCTTCGCCTGGTGGGAACACAAAATGAGTCACTTGCTCACTGGTATAAATCTATTAGATTTATACGTAGCAGAGATAAATTCAGGCTAGTTAGCAGTGACAGACTTCAAGTAGGAGGCATCTAGAATACTTTCATACCCGAGAGAGCATTTTATTGGAGGCTACCTCTACTTTTGTTGTGCAAGGAGAGCTTTGCTTTGATTAAAAAAAAAAAAAAAAGAAAACAAACTGAAACTTTTATACGTGTTTTAAAAATTGCTTGTAGGTGTCTGGAAGGTGAAATGCAGAAATATGATACATAATGGAAAAATGTTGTCAGGTGGACAAATGTTTTAGAGATGGGGAAGAAAATGATTCAAAATTCTTAGTGCTTGATCATCACTTGTACGTGTGCCAGGTTGCACCTGAAAGCAGAAGGCAGAACAAATGGAGAAAATGTGCCTATTTAGTGAAGTGTTTTATTTTGCATGAATAAAGGCTGGATCTGCTCCTTAGTGAACTGAGGAACTCTGAGTCATATTTTTGTGATTAGATTTTCAGAGGCGGTAGATCTCTATTACTACCATGCAAATCAGTGGAAGCTGCAAAATCTTACATCTTTCAGAAAACAGGATATTGATGGTTTAGGCTTCTCCACTGTCTCTCACTTGGAGCAAGTTATTTCTCTCAGTGGAGAATTATTGAGACCTTTTTTAATGTGAATTTGGCTGTAGCTTGCCAGTGGTATCTTTACTATGCAGGCATGCATGGTGGCCCAGTGGGAGTTTCAGTTCACTTCTGATTGTTTCCCAGGCTTTGGCCAGAGAATTTCTCAGGCTCAGATGGTTCTTCGCGATTGTTTCAGAGCGATCCCCTTCTTCGCTGCACATCAGTGCCAGATTTTCAAAGATGCAAATGCAGTGTAATGTGTGACAGTTCTGTCTCTGCCGCTCAAATACGTGTATTTGAAAAGGCAATTCTGTAAGTCTGGTTTTGAAACTCCCAATGATCTTGGTGATACTATAGAGAAAAAGGAGTTCTTTCAACAACAGAGAGGGAGAGAGAGACAAATGTTTTAATCGGAAGAACAAAGAACACCCATGTGTACTTGTCAGTAGCAGGGTTAGTGGGGAGAATTTACTTTTTTTTAATTAAAAAAGTGAAAAATTAAGTCTCGCTGTTAGACTGCTTGTTGCTGTTTCAAATGATCTGGGTGCATCATTACTTATTAATCGATACTGTTTTCCTGTGCACAAGGAACTTATTTATTGTATTTATAAAACACTGCCTGATGAACAGGGTGGCTGCTTACAGTGCAGAGATATTGAAGTACTTTGAGTTATAAATATTTTTAATGATCCCTTTGTTGATGAATGGATTATTCCTCTCCACGAAGGCGAGGGCTCACCCAAGTAGCTTAAGAGAACAATTTGAGTGTCAGTTTCACAAGTGAAAAAAATCCGAAAAGGAAAAGGAAGCAATTCATTCACAACGGGACATGGTGCAGAGGAGGATAACCTGCCTTCAAAGATTTTTGTTTCGAGTATTATAATGTTTAATAAATAGTTTACTTCAAAGGCCTTTGCTGGAGAAAAAAAAAATAAAATAAGCAGCTTTCCTGCTATTCTTGTTCACTGGTCCAGTGTTGCTATAAGTAGCTCATATCCTGTCCTCTGTGGTCTCAGGTGGTTAGCTTTTGTTTGGGAAACTGAAGCTTCGACCAAAAGAGCTGTGCCACCAGTTAAATTATTAGGTAGTTGACAATACGTCTCAAAAATCAATGGAACTCATTGTGGAACGTGGGGGGGTGACTTTGGCAGGGGAGGAGGGGTGTCGGTATTATTTTGGGTGATGAGCAAAGGCGACAGATCAGATCATGTAAAAATAGAAGTTGCTAAGAAAGGCGTCTAAAGTAAATTCTTCACTTCCATCTTCCCCCACCATGTACTTTTGTCCAAGCATTGTTAAAGTTTCATAGAGTATAAGATATATTGGGAAGTCATTTGATCTGTCCTCAGTGTCACGATTAGCTGTAACAAAAACCCATTCCCGTTTGAAGTTGTTCCGACCTGTTCTGTGTCCATTTCGGTGTTTCTGTATTGTTTTGTTTCTGTGAAATGTGCTTTGTATTTGTGTTCCATCGAGTAAAGAAATGACTCAAGGCTTAAAGGAAAAGGCTTGGGTGTTTCCCAAATAATTACATCTTAGGTTTTCTAGTTCTGGGCATATGAACTAAGCTACTGTTTTGTTTTCTTCCATTGTTTTTAATTCTAAGTCATTTCAAATCATTTGAGGGAGTAGTGTTATGTTGCTGCCATCCTTCTAAGCCTCATGTTTGTCCCTCACTGTGAGTTCCCCTCTTTGGGGGCACAGTCTGGATCTGAAAACAAAACTATTCAATCTCTAAGGATCATGAAACAGAATTGCGAAGGTCCAGTCTTCAATCTGTAGCCTGTTGTAGCCAAAACTGTAAGCGACAGAACTTTGAAGAGAGTTGAGCAGTAAAAGCAAGGAAATTCTGCTGGAGCTACCCTCGCTTCACCCATGCTCTTAGATGACTAAACATGGACAGTTTTTAACAGGGTTTAACTCACTCCTCCCCAGTAATACATTTTCCTGAGATCACATCTGGTATTTAAGATCTGGAACATAACCACTAGAGCAGCTTGCTCTGATTGGAGACTTACTGGGATGAGTGCAAGGACTGCACACCCTGTTTATTTGGGCACATCAAAGTCAGAAATTTCCATGAGTTTCCACAAGTGCATAAAAGAATATCCCATGGGTAACAAATTACTGCTCAGCAGAAAAAGGAATCAATATCCTGTTTCTAGGAGTGTATCTCTTGTTGTATCCTGCGCTTGCTTTCCAGTTAAATGGTAGGTAGTAAGAATGATGGGGCTCAATCAGTGCTTCCTCGAGATGAGATCCAAAACGCATCCCCCAGCAAAATGGCAAGGGAAAATGAAACATGTAAATGGGTGGAGGGGGGTGGGGAAGATGCCTGGGGATGTTTCAGAGACAAATCCTCTGGCTCTGCTTTCAATGTCTTCCCTATGAAATATCCTGTAATTCTAGCCATGACAACTCTAAACCAATGAAACAAGAAATAATATCCTCACATGTGATCTTTCTGTCTATGAGGAAGATGTTTTTGTCACTGAGATAATGGGATAAGGAGGAGAAGGCTGAGTGGCAAGGACAAACAACAGTTCTCCAGAAACAAGATATTGTAATCACCTGTAAGGAGGGCCTCAGACAGGCAAAATATAGTCTTCTCCAAGACAAAGTACGTAAGGCATAATACTGAGCTGGCTCAAAGTCTGTTTTTCTATTCCGTAATGTATGATCTATGGTAACATCCTTGGTTATTCTGGCTGGAGGAAAGCTTGTTTTACTGAGTAATTCACACGCAGAAAAGTAGAGGTGATTTGGAGAATATTTTAGAGCTTCACCACTGATTCTTTGAGTCTTTGCTATTGACTGTGCATTTCATCAGAGTCATTATCTGACGACTATGAAATACTTAGTCCCCAGAACGTGTCAAGGAAGCAATTACCTCAAATCAGCTCTTGTTCAACTTACAGCTAATGAATAACTATTACAAACTGATTAGTGCTGTAATGGTAATTAGTAAAGTGGGTAAAATAACTGGAAATTAAGATGATTAAACTTGCCTGTTTGGAATTCCACGTTGAGCAGTAAATGATGTATTGCTCAAATCAGAAATAATGTATGATCACTTGTGTATTTATGCTACCATGCCACTCACACAAATCCTCTGCACTTCAAGCCGTTGTTTGAAGGGAGAGGACGCACACTGCGGTGATGACCAGGAATGCCAAGAAGCTCAAGGAAAATTATGCCTTGTTATCACCATGGGCCCTTTCAGCCCTGTTCTCCTTCACCATGTCTGCACCAGCTCACATTCTGACAAGCTCCTGTCCTACTCCTACAAGCTTTTCCTTACTCAAAGACTACATGAAAGTCTTTGGTGTATACCTCGTGGATGAGTTCTTATCTGCCGGCCCCACACTCTGGGGTCCTTTCCACATCTCCAGGTCCAGTAATGTCTTCCTTTAGATAAACTCCCTATAGAAAATTCAGAGGCTATTTGTATTTTGTCTTAAGCAAACTCAACTGCCATGGAGGAAAGCCATGAAACTCCATACAACCATCTACCAGCAAAGTTATGAAACAGTGACTTGCCTCATTTTTGTTTTTCCAAAGAAGGGCCTTTTGTGAAGAGGTTGTTGCCATTATCCGACTGTGAAAAAACTGCATAGCTGTGCTACCGTTTAAAGGGAGAGTATAGTTGTGGGTTTTCGTCCCATGTCTCTTTTACTAATGTTTTCTGAATCAGGGACAGCATTTTCCAGACTTGAAAAGAACAGCAGTCTGACTTCCACTCACCCTAATGGAAGCAGCCAGAAATTAGACAACGCAATCTGAGATTACTTGGTTAGTAGAGACAATTAGGTATTTCCAGGGGAAGTTCTCTTCCATATGCTTCTTCGCTTGGTCTGTAAGAGGGTCGGTAAAGGGGCCGAAGTTCCCGTGTTCAAACTTTGATATCTAATTTTCGTGGGTGTAATGCACCCCAGACATCTATAGGGAGCTGATAGCTATGATGCGGGACCTGCGGGTGTCCTGTAGTTTTCTAGAGCATCATGCAGAAGCCAGATGGGACACCTTAAAGCATCCAAAATGGCAATAATACCTGAACCTCACCCCAGAAGCTGGGTGAGATGTTACAGGAAATTTCTGTTAGAGCCTAGAACGTACCGGGAGCATTGCCAACAGAGAGTTTCTCTTTAATGTGTGACATACTAATACCTTAACCAAAACTTCCTTTCGCATGCCTTTCAAAATGTATGAGAAAAAGAGAAAGCCTTGTTTTGTTCCATGTTTCATGATGCTGATCACAATAAACACCCCTCTGTTTAACCCCCCTAAATACATTCTTGCACAGGAAAGAACTCTTGCAACTGTAAGGGAAGAGGTTTTAAAAGCCTCAAAACAGAACTAAATTCTTACATGTATATCTACTTATGTAAATACGTATATGCGCACATGTGAATATGTATATGTAATTTGTACATACATGGTATAGATTTATATGCTTATGTTATATATAAATATTGTCTATAAAGATTAAATTTAGGTGATAAAAAGGAAACAGTTTAATGTAAATACAGATGAATCAGATGATGATTGCAGTTTGTGCATTCATGTAGTAAGGTTCTACATATGAAGCTTAATTTGTTTTTTTCCCCAGTCTGTAACTTTATTATGTGAGTGTTAAATGAATTAGTGGAAATATAAAGCCAGTTAATAACTAAGTATTTCAAATTAAATAGTCAAGTGTTGGGTAAACAAGGCTGGGAGGAATGGAAACAAAAGGGAAAAACAGCAGAGAAAAGAAAAAGTGTTCCTTGGTGGTTGATTCTGACTGCTACATGTTAAATTGCCTCACTGCCCCACTGGCAAACCTTCCGTTTTGTGGACTCCAGCAGTTACAGTAGCTCTTCTGCATTGAACATATGTTGTATTGATTACTGTTTGTCATTATGGGCACTTGAAATGTAAATTACGGAAGCTTCTCTTCTGCTTGTGGTTTAATATTTTAGGGGAGATAATTTTAAGCGTAGATTGTTAATTGCGATTCAGTTTTATCCTTATTCTGTGAAGCTAGATATAGCGTTTGAGCTATTTTTGGGAGAATTGTGGTAGGTTATCGTTGACATAAGGATGTTTTTATGAAACACAGGTGAAGGGGAAGAAAGATGGATGAGGCATGATGGCTTGCTGTACTTTTTGCAAGCAGACATCAAAACAATGGTAGATGTTATATACGGTCAGATTATTTTTTTTTAAGGAAAGGAGCTACTTTAGATTTTCATGAATTAATTTTTTTCCAAGAAAGCCAACTTCAGTCTTGAAACGCATGTATAAGAAAAGCTGTGAAGTTGTAGTTGATTTCTGAAAGATGTGAACTATAAAGACTGTTTATATTTAAAATCACCATTCACCTCCCTCTCTCAGTAAATATATAAAAATGTGCCAATGTTATTCTAAAGCATTCTGCTGTTGTTTTCTTGGCTCTTACACAAAGAATATCTGAATTCTAAACCAGTAGTAAGACATGAGATCAAGTGTGCTATGGAAGTGCTTTTCTTCAGGGTACTTCCTAGAATTTTCTGTAAAGTAAAAGCAGGATTGCTCAGTACGTGTAAAGGTTGAGGAACTTGCTAGAAAGGAGGAGTGCTACCTCCGTAGCTGGGAAAATGACTGGTGCAGCTTGACTTGAGAAATAGTGCAAGCAAGGTTAAGTTACTCTAGGAAAAATAAGGTCTGCCTTGAAAAGATTAAAAAGCTGAAGGATTGTGGGGATTCAAGGACACATTTTATAAGGGAGAAAGCAACCAGCAGCCTGGCTGCCACTGAAAGTGAGCGGTCACAGGCACCCGTATCTTTAATGTCTTCTAATATCTCCTTTTCATATGTTTTACTTTAAAATTGCCCTAAATTAAATTACATTGTCAAAGTGGGCTTTTTAGTTCATTTTGAAATTAATTTTTAGTTCATTTTGAAGTTAACAGGGAAGTTATATCAATCTCGTTAACATTAGTTTTGCTTTCAATGTATGTAATATAACTTAAAATGATTCTTAGCTTGCATTAATTGATATTGATACTACATTGATATATTTGTTCAAAATGAGAAATGATGTCTTGACATATTTTCTTTTTCTGGTTGAGAAATGATGTCTTGACATATTTTCTTTTTCTGGTTTTAACAGAACAAATTGAAATTCCTGCAATGTGCCCTTCACAATACAGAGCTGTCTTTCACATGATACTCATATGATGCTTAAGAGTTCAAACAATCATGTTTTTCAAGAAATGCTGAGAATCTCTGATATTTCTTTCTTGAATTTTCCTTTTTTCTGTCTGCTATCTTGTGTGGCGTAACCTTGTCAGAGGGTGATGTTCAATGTACAGTGGTGCTGCTTGGTAATTTTTCAGATGGTTACTGTACTGGTGCTGACTATGAAATTCAGATTCTCCTTACATGAAACCTAAAAGAAGAAGTAAAAAGACCTGAACAAAACTCAGCCTTCACTTCAGTCGCAATTCAGTCATATGACGGAAGACTCGCATTTCTGAGTATTGATTGTGTTCATTTAGCACAGCAAAGTGCATTCATTGATAACTACCTGCTGGTATTGAATCAATCTTATGTGAGGCACAGGGCATTATTGTCAGGTAGGGTAAATAATATTGATTCTATTTTAAAATGAATACGGCATAGGAGAAATTAATTTGATTCTATGAAGTCATTTAATTATGTTTTATCGACTATATAAACAGTGAAGGTCATGTAATAATATGATATCATGAGGCAAGTTACAGCTGCAAGCTTTAGCTAGGTTACCCCTCCATAATGGCAGTAGACACATTTTGGTTTTGTTTTGTATTAAAGGAGGAAGAGAAATCCAATGCCTGTAATCAATCTTAAAGTAGGATCCCAATTGGTACCAAATCCTCTGATGCTCTGTAAGTGGAACTAAAGCCTTCTATAGACCTGCAGCAGACCAGGTCCTTGGTTATCTTGTAGGTCAGCAGGTTTTGAAGCTTCAAATATTATTCTGACTAATGTACTCTGCTGTCAAAACTCCTTATCTTCCAAAATAAGCAAACAATCAGGAATGGGAGAAGGGAGTTGTGTTGATGATACCTTTTTGCTTGATCATCTTTCAAGCTATTTGCTCTATGAAAGAGTAGCAAGGAAGGACAAGTGCACAACTGTCACAAACGTGAGTAAGCCATGGAGGTAGCCTCGCAATCGCTCTTGCATCTATTCCCCTATGATGGTAACAAACTGTATTACAGTAAAGTTGTTAAACAGCAGCAGCTAAAGCAATGAAACTGTGAAACACAGAACCCTCTTTGGATTACAGGCAACCATGCAGCCGAGATTTAGTCATTGATCATATACCCCAAACAAAAATGGTCCTCATTAGCTGCAGAATTAATCTTGAAGTCTTAGTGTATGAGAAAGTTATCATATACAATATGAAGAAGGCAGGAGACACTGAGAATTCTGCCACTGCCCTGTGTCCCTTGCCTCACTTTAAATATTTAAGATAACTTGCAACCAAGTTGGAGCTGGTTGAACAGCTAAGTAGAATTCAGCACCTTTGGAAACAGTAGCTGAGGTCAAAGAGCTGGAGGAATGACAACAGTTGTCTGTATTTTAATAGGAGGCAGAGGGCGTGAGCCATGTGGCTATAACTGGTGGAAACAACGTTATCTTGAGTGAAATTTGTCTGTAGAAAGTAATCCATAGAGAAGATAAGGTAGATGAATAATTATTACTGAGCAATGTTACAGAAATTGACAGCATCACTATGATTATATATACTTTTTTTGACAACAGTACTTCAGTATCATATATTCAGATATCTTTAGGCATCAGGTTTAAAGGTCCAGAGGGGCTCAAGTGCCCATTTTTGCACCTACAGCAAGATTCAAGTGCAGTTTAGGTGTCTGAGTCAAAGAAAGTGATCCAGAAAGCTTAAGATCCAGTAACCTTCTAAAGTATCCTCAGGACACCTAAAATAGGCTTCACAGATGTCTAACTAAAGGTACCTGCACCTTCTCAGCAACCCTGCTCTGGGGCACTCGATACCAAAGGTTCACTTATCCGCTGAAACAAAGTACTTTAAACTCATCTCAAGTCTCCCGAGAGAATAGTCTTCAGAAAACATTCAGTGTGGGTGGGCAGCATTGAGTTCAGCCCAAAGCCTAGCAGCTGTGGCCGTATTCATCGAAATCCATAGCAGTAGAAGGTAGACACGCTCACTTTTCGCAGCCCCCCTTGCTGCTGGGAGCGCTTGGCTAGAAGGCTGGAGATAGGGGCTCTGTGCTGACTTCCACATGACGGGTTTATTATTTAAATTACTGAGTCCATTTTGAAGTGTGGAGTGCTGAGCTGCATCTTGATTGTCCTTGCAGTAGATCAACCCTGTTTGGTCACATGTATCGCAGTTTTAGTTAGCTACTGATGAGAGTCCTCTTTTAGCACCCAGAGCAGGATCTGCCTTATCAGCCAAATTCCAGCCATGTTGGATACATTTAAGTTTAAAAAACAGAGAAAAGAAAAAAAAATATTTTTTTTGCCATTTCTCTCACTTTAAAATTTTATTTGTAAATAGTGTTATAAGACCGATCTGTTCAACTTTGTTCTTACCCCTCGGTTCCATTTCTTTGCACATCTGACATTTGTGGAACATCTGGGAAGCTTTAAAGCATCAGGATAGCCTGCATGTTTCTTCCTGACGTTATACTGAGTAGTGAGAGTATTGTGATGGATAAAATAAGTACTAGTTATTTCCAGTCTTACAACCCTTTCCTTCTCTTCATCCTCATTTTAGTCTATGCAGCAGTGCCCAGGAATTTGTATTTCTCATCAGCGTTCTTTGTTGTTACTAGTTTGTTTTCCTGTTCCCACACCAGGTTTGTGTAATTATTGATACACAGACTCACTCAAGTTGCTATTTATGCCACATGTGGTTAACTGATATGTTGAAAATAGATATGTAACTATGGACGTGTTACCCTACAATGTTATCGCTGCTAAAATTCTTTCCGGTTGACTGGTTTTCACCTTGTGGCCAGTGGATCTCTCCTAGTCTTCTCCTGGGGTAGAGAAATTGACTGTATGATTAAGAACAGACTTGAGAATGAGTTCAGGTTTCTTGTGAATAGTGGCTTTGTTTTTTTGGAAGCCAGGACCCACAGTTAAAGAAACGTAACCAAGTTCTCTGGTGATCAAATTAAGTGCACCGCAAGTTGCATTTCACCTTTCACACCAGCAGAGAAATTAGCCTGGTGACCCTGGAAAATAGGTCTTCTTGGGCCTAAACCAGTAGTAGCTACAAGTGTAATAGTCCGGCTCTACTGTAGGTTGTCTGAGCAGTTATTCTGTTGGATTACACTCAGAAAAATGCTGGCGTGAGATATAAACACAGTTGAGATACATAATAAGATAGAACAGATGTATAAAATGCATCTCTAAAAGAAATCCTGTAATGGCAATTGCAAATATATTTCCCATGGCATAAAAAAAAGATTGTTCAGTGAAGTGAAGAGTAGGACTGATAAAATATTTATTCAAAGTCCGTTATCTTTGAGTTTCATTTGCATTTAAAGAAATATTCCTAGCTTTCTTTCTCCACTGTTTTTGTTAGGATCGTCTGGAACAGCTTCACGTGATCCTTCAATTGTTATGTCAAAAATTGAGTCAGGAGCAGAGATGAAACTACTGAGATCAATATACTTCGTGTTATGAATGCCTCTCAAAAATTTAGTCTAATTAAAAAAAAAAAAGTAAATCACTTTAACCAGCAACTTCAAAATATTGCCCTGAGGACAGAGGTTAAACTGATGATGAAGTAGTGGCCAAAGCTCACACAGTAATAACTTTAGGGGAGCGGGGGTGGTTACAAGATGTTAACTGAGGTGCTCTAGTCTGATCTTCATTTGAGTGATTGCATTCTACTGTCCTATCAAGTGTAATTGCATACAGTAATGTTCATCACTTCATCCCCAGTCCCAAATCCGCTAAATAATGTTGCTGTTCACTGGTAAATGGCTCCCAGGACTTGCTTCTTGCCTGAGTCTCTTATGTGAGTGTTATGGCTTTGGGCTAAGGCAGCTCAGTCATAAATTGTCCTATGTGTATTTGGCAATTATTAACTTTGTATCTATGTGAGTGAAATATTTATAAATATAAGCCTGTTTTTGAAATAGCTGCTCCAATTCATTAGCGTGCATAAGGGATAACTACACAAGTGCTTAAAGCTGAAAATGAGAGGCTAGTCTTTGAGAGTTTTCTTTTTTCCCCCAATTTTTACTATCCATTTGATCTCAAATTTTCCATTTTTTTTTTTTGGTCTGCTTTGGAGTATTTTATGTATGATATGCAATGTCAGTTAAAAGAAAAATGTAGAAATGGTCCCTGGAGCAGAACTGGATGCTGCTTTCCTGACTTCTGGGTCACATCTGGGCTTGGAGAAGGAAGTAGCTGTATTCCTGAGTTTTGAGGAGGTGCAGCAGCAAAACTCTAAACACCTATTTTGAACCAGAGAGGAGGGTAGAATATAAGTATCTTCAGTGTTAAGTGACAGATGATCAGGGGTTTTTATTGCCATTTTGGATTTAGATGCTTCAGTTCTGCCCAAGAGTCCTGCTTTGGGTATGTAAGTCTTTTACTGCATCTAGCCCTGAGATATTAGCAAAGGTTGTCATAGAAGGTTTGAATTATAAAAGCACTAGTGTCTAACGTAAAAGAGCATTCTAAGTCCGCCATGAATAGTGCTGCCAGTAATCATAGATGCAACAGCATGTATTTCTGAATTGCTAAGATTAGAGAGTGTGCATCTATCGCTAATGTAGATGCCCATCCTAATGCTATGAAGTAATCCCTGGAAATTTAATTATTGGAAGCCGGTATGGTACTGGTGCTATAGCTGCACTATTGCTGAGACTTCCATGGCGATAAAGTATGCAGGATAATTAAGAAACATAATTAAAACCTGCTTTATTACATATCATAAAATTTATAGAGTTTGTGTGGATTTTCATAATCTTACTACCAGTCTTTTTTGTTAATTTTATTGCATCTGAAGTAAAAACTAAGTTTCCTTAAACTGAGGAATGAAAAAGTAGAGCACAACTTTCTCTGTATTATTTAGTAGTTTTTCACCAGCCTCACCCTGAAGAAGACAGTAAGGATGAGGGATTCATTTTTCAAACAAACCATTTTTTTCCAGGCAGATGTGTCCATATTAATGTGCAGTGTGGCAGCTCACTTAGTTCTTCTTGAATTGAAAAGTCTCGCTGAAGCATCTTGGGTGAGACCATGCGCTTACTGGAATCGGTGGGACCACTGACAGAAACAAGTCCAGGACAAAACCAGATCCAGGATTTAAAGCCTCTGTCTCTCTAACCTGAAGAATAATGCCACTAAAACCCCCAAATCAGTTGCCAGGCTGTGTAATTGCTGTGGTTTGAGAGCAGTCTGTCAGGAAGACGTATGGAAGAGATTATCACACAATTTATGTGAAGCTGCACCATCTTGATGACTTGAGTTCTCATACACGTAGCCACTCCTTCCCCTCATGACCAGGCAGACTCCTGCTTTGAATTTGGAGTTTGCAAACAGCCTTACTAATTCACCTGGACTTGCCCAGGTTCAAGAAGCTTCGTGTATTAACTTCCCTAAATCCGTATTTCAATCCAGAGAGCTTTGTAAACTGAATCAGATCTCTGTAAAAAGACCTTGGCTTTCTACACGCGTTTTTCTCCAGTTGTAGATGTCATTGTGCGACCTGCTGTACAAAAAAACCCAGGAAGATGCTGTGGCTCACCAAGTAGCATTTGGAAGCACGCCAAGGCAAATTAACAGACCAAGCTCTAACCAGTGCTTGCCCAACCATTAGAAAACTTTGTAAGCTGTGAAAGAACGCAGTGTGCTCTGCAATTTTCTCCCTATGAAACGTACAGACTAAAACCATTTCTGCAGTCAGTGGAAAATAAGACCTATCTAAATGTTCTGTATGGTTGTAGGTAGCCTCACAGTGAATGAAAGGCCTCTGTGCTCTGCTTTTTCTTCTGTTTAAGTGAGTGCCAAAAGTAGTGCTGAGCTTGAAGAGGAGTCAAACATTTATTATTCTGTGGCCACCCAGAGGGGGGGAAGCTTTGGTGTCTAGAAATTAAGCAGCATTTGCCTGACATTTCTGTAAACCAATTCTACTCAATAGTTGGTTGGGTTTTTTACCTTCTAGAGGGGAATGCATTGTGCCCCAAATCAGATAGTGCTTTTCAAAAAGTACTTCCTTACTGAACTTACTGAATAAATTACAAATTTGTAATTAACCAAAACAAACCAGGCTGAAAAATACGAAGTGTCTTACAGGTGTTGGGTTGCTATGTAATTGGTACTGTAGTTTTACACATCTTTATGGGCTTTTCCCTTTTTATGAGTCATTAGCTTACATAACACCCAGGTCTCTCATCAAATCAAACTCTACGGGACGGTTTTGTGAGCCTTGTGCAGTTCACTGTCAATAGACTTGCTTTTTGTGGTTGTGAGAATCCATTACTCTAACAAGTTACCTTGGCAAGACAGACAGACAACTTCGTAGTCACCTGTGGCAATGCGGTTCGTTGCAGCCTTTATTAGTTGGACGTCTGTGTAACTCCTCCTCGCACAGTGGTGAACTCCTCCAAGCTTCCCTCTGAAAGATGTTTAAAGACTGATTTGTAGTGATTCCATTACTACTAACTACAGCTACTTTCCAAGTATAAGAACAGGAGGAGGGTAAGCGGCTGCTTATGAGGCAGCGTATTTTTATTTTCAGAATAGTGAGCCTTCCTAGCCGTTACAACTATGATACAAATGAAATCTCAGAGCAAACAAATATTACAGTTGCATGTAGCTAATGGAGGCTCAAAGTGGCAGCACAGTTTGTCTTGCCTGCTACCACCGAGCCTGCTCCATCACCTTCTTTTCCTGCATCCATCCTGTAACAGTGGTCACTAAAAGTTGATTGTGCTTTTTTTTTTTTTTCATTCTGGTTGGGTTTTGTGTTTGTTTTTTGTTTGGCTGGGGTTTTTTTGGGGGTGTGGTTTTTTTTTTTTTTTTTAAAACAAACTCAAAACCCCCATTTTGTAACCATCTGCTTGTTCTCTGCTACATGATGAAGAGAGAATTGCACGGTTCTTGTCGGTGGTTACATTTTTATTGTTATTATATTAAACAGGTCAAATGTTCTTGCCCATTTAAAATACTTGTAGAAACAAAAAGGAATTTTTATTAATACACGTTAAACCCCACTGTATTATATAATGGGGTTAGTCATGTTCAACCACGCTGTCTGTACGCAGCTGATAAGATATATTTTTTCCTACTCCAGATCATACTCCGTATTTAGGGGGTATGATTTTTGTAAGCACTTAGGCATGTGATTTGTCTTATACTAACAAGAAGTCCTGATGGTGACTGTTGGCCTGGGTACATGTGAAAAGTTAGGCAAAAGCCTGCAGGATTAGGACACATTTCAGAAAACAAGTAGTTGCTTTTCCTTGTGCAGGTTTTTTCATACTCCTTTTCAACAGGTTTTGTCAGAAAAATAGACGTTATTCCAGTAGGAGCTTCTGGTGTTTTAAGACAAAAAGCCAGCTGCTAATGATGTAACTGAACCATTTTCACAAAGCCGCAAGAGTTGTGGCAGGAACCTGTTTCTAACCAACCCGCGGATGAGATGAGGTAGGGGTGTGCGTACGTATGTTCCACACGTGGTACTCAAGGCAGTTCTCCCTGGCTTTTTCATTAAATAGCAGATATAAAGGAAATGTTTGAAGTATAAGTTGACCGTATTTGAAGCGTAAGAGTGATGAAAGTGATGCATTATGTCACTGTAACGTATTGACATTATCAATTATGTGTTATTAAACAGCTTAGCTAACTGAATGATTTACCTTGTGTTTAACTGCCTTTTTCAATTAAAGGTAGCAAATGCTGTAGAACTGGGGCACAGTCATAGAAACCATATATTTTCTCCTGTTAACACCAGCACTGCTGACATGCAAGTGATGGGAGTGTTGGCATTTTGCTGCAGGCTCTAATGGGCTAGTTTAAATGGTCTAAAAAAAGTGATTAATGATTAGGAACAGGACTGTTACACAGCTTCACAGCTCTTTTCCTCAATGCGTTTCCATTTATGTCAACTAGCCGCACACTTAGGAGGTGTTATTTCAAAGTAGTCAACACAGGGTTTTTTTTTCTACTGCCATTTGTTTCTATTCCGTAGGTTCTTTTGGTTGGCCAGATATACCTCGTATTTCCTTAAAGTTGTAAGCTTCAGTGATAAAAGGGGATAATCCACAGGCTTTGTATGTCTGGTGACAGAAATCTAAACGGTTGAACTTCGCCGTCGTTTCAAAACGGGGAATGCTGTTTGGTGTGTTGTGTTGGAAATAAAGTAATTGAAGCACTTCGTCAGCCAATACTTTATTCTTTTCTGCTATTCACTTGATTTTGCAGCAAGCAGTAATTTGTACATTAGTCCTGCTTGTTTGTAATGGGTAACTGTCCACCCCTAAGCCCTCCCTTGTATACACGGGTACACATATACATATATATTTGTTACGTGTATTTCTTTGGGAACCGAGGTCAATAAACACTACTGCAACACTTCGTCCCCCCCAAGTCACAATTAACTGCCATGTGTAGGAAAAATGAGCAGTTCCAAAAGGAAATGAAAAACAAGGTTGGAAAATGCTGTATCTCTCTCTTTTTAATGAACTTTAGGACAGTGAGATACCTAGTAGATGTAATGCATTCTCTTTGCTCTTTTAAGCTTAGGCAGTATCAAATGCTGAAGAATTGTGGGGATTGAACACTCAAGGGGAAGGTACCTTGCATTTTTCGGAAGTTTATTTCACTGTGCTAAGATCTTAGAGCTTGTGTCTGAAAGTCAGCGTTTGCTTTTAAGTGTCATGTTGTGAGTGAGGGGAATGTATTTTCTCAGAATATGACATTGAGTAGTATTTTAGTTGCTAGCATTTTGTCTTGGCATTTTGTTAGTGATCAAAGTATGATCACTAACACAAAGTATGATCACAAGTCTTAGCTGCGTGCAAGCTCAACCAAGTTTTTTCAACAAGAAGCTTAAGAAAAAAGTTTATATAACAATTTGGGGGCAGAAGGGAGATGATTTAGAGTGCGGTGGCATTGGCTCCAGCATGTATACTAGAGCCACTCTTCTGCAGAATAGTTATTGAATCATAGAATGGTTTGGGTTGGAAGAGACCTTGAAGATCATCTAGTTCCAGCCCCCTGCCATGGGCAGGGACACATCCCACTAGACCAGGCTGCTCAAAGCCCCATCCAGCCTGGCCTTGAACACTTCCAGGGATGGGGCAGCCACAGCTTCTCTGGGCAGCCTGTTCTGGTTATGCCAAACAGGTATGCAAACAGGGAAAGAAGAATGGCTCAAAAGTCAGCGTGTCACCCAGTTGGCTTTTCCTTGAATGTGGTGCTCAAGGTGGCATGGTAGCTCATCTTCCTTTCATAATGCCATTTTTAGCCACCTTTGCCAGGAAACCAAGGCTCAGGCAGGCATGCTGGACGTCCGTCGCGTGTCCTTGTCCTCGGCTCCCCAGTAACTTTGACTCAGTTGATCGACTTCAACCAAATGTAACGGAGGGGGAAGGGTCCTAAAAGCATCATGGTCCAACCCATTTCGTGAATAAAAGGTGTTCAGCTAGAGGACAAAGCTGTAACTTTTTGTGGTAGGGAGTGTGGGGAGAGGGTTTGGCCAAACTCACCGTTTATTTAAGGCGAAAGGCTCTACGCTGGGGAGTGCAGTTACGAACACCCCCGAGGCTATAATGCTGTTTTGGAGATGACAAACAGCTACAGACCCCATCTGTGAGAAAGCAGGCTTTGTTAGTCCTGGTGCTGACATGGCTACTCATTACTTGGGAGAGATTCTCCCCTCCTGCTCGCGCCGTACGTGGAGGGGGATTTTCAGGGATTTTCTTGTCTCTGTATAAGCATGGGTTAGAGTATGTGTAGTTGTTACTACTTCACACACAGGTGTGTGAAGCTGCTTCCCTTCTTCCTCCTTATTAGGCATTTCATTTATCAGTAGCCACTTGAATATCTTGGGGTTTTTTTTTGTTTGTTTGTTTGTTTTTAGCACAGACGCATTCTGTCTAAAGACTCTGCATTTCTAGTCTGCAGATGGGTCCAGGGGAACATCTGCTTTGGATAGTTTGCAAGTGTTACTTATTAACTCGGGCCCCCAAAATCTGGGCAGCGTGATGACTATTCCCAGAGCGTGCTTAGCCTGCTACTTGGCTTTTGGAAGCGTGTGTTGAGGTTCATTACACACATTTATTCTTCAGTTTTCTGCTTGGCTCGGATTCGCTACTAAGATTCTGCTCGAAACGATGATGTAAAGTACGTGGTTTTTTTTTTTTTTTTCTTAAGCATCAAGTGCAGCACTTTTCCCCCTGTAGTTCATAGTGGGCAGGTTTCAAAGGAACCTCATCTCCATATGGTTTTACTCGATAATCCTTTATCCACCATCTTCAACTCTCATTCCGTTGCTTTCTTGCCTGTGGCTACGTTTCTATCTCTGCATCAATTAGCACAGTGATTTATACAACAAGCAAGCAGTTTAGAGGTAATGGTACACAATTAACATCTCATTCCACCATAAAGGGTATGCTAAATACCCCAGTCACTGCTTTCTCTGCCTGGAATTGAAATAAGTGTTTGTCCTAATTCATATGCTATCTGATGTGAAGTGGGCCTGCTTTGTACGGCACTACACCATTAATCTAATTATAGATAGCTGCAAATGAAGTGCTGTCTGAGCACAGAGACTGAAGAAAATAGCGCTTTTGTCATTTAGCATGACTCTGTGAAGCAAGATCGCACTTTACGTGGCAGCCTGGCAAAATGGAAATCTGAATAATATTGCTGCCTGTTGCATCTTTTCTAATTACAACAGCGTTGTAAACACAACTGGGCGCTGATATAAATAGAGCTGTAGATAGGCTGTCATGTGGGTTGCAGGAGAAAATCCTTAGTGTGCTGTTGTATTAAATGATGCATCCTGATTGACAGCTACCTTGAGACTGCGCTGATGGAGTTGTCAGAGCATTATGCTCACGGGCTGCTCCGGCGGCTGCAGCCGCAGCAGCAGCAGCATCCTCCGGCTCCTCTCACCATCATCCTCGCCCGCTCGCTGCCTCCAAGGGAAGGACATCTCCCAAGCTTTCCGTCTGTACGCTTCTGCCCGGTCAGCCTTAGTCTGGAGCGGAGGGAATACATTTATATATATATATATATATTTTTTTTTTTTTTTTTTGCGTGGCTTTAACCCTCGTTAGGCTTCTCTAGAGTGTTAATTATGTATCACACAAGGAATGGAAAGTGGGAAATGTGGCTGAATTACAAGTCTAATTAAGTTTCTGCTGACGGCGTGTGTACTATATGGTGGTGAGGCTTCTCTCTTTTTTTTTTTTTTTTTTTTTTCCCTTTCCCTTTTGCTGCTGCTGAAGGCTCATGATTTTTGTGGCTTTTTCTCTTTTTCATTTTTTAAACTGTCTCCGTAGCATGTTAAGTGTTTGCTCCTCCGTTAGACTAAAAGTGCCGTTATTTTGTGCAGGTGTTAACGCCAGTCCTCACCACCACCCTGTGGAAGTAAATTAGCTCTAGAACTCGGAGCTCGGAAAAAAAGCCTCTGTGATTTGCAAAATGTCATTTAGCTCCTTGTTGAGTAAGAAATCCTTGACTGAAAGAGGGTGGTGCCTGACAGCTTCAAGTAATATGGAATAAATACATCATTTTCCTGTTTAGATGCCTAAGCGAGGGTATGGTCATGATGTTAAAATGTGCAATGGTTAATAAAAAAGGCAGCATGCTCATTGTGTTCAGCACTGGAACATTGCTTAGTATCGCTTTGAATGAACACTGAATAACATACTACTTGTGAATCCATGATGGTCAAACTGCAGGTGACAGCAATTAAGTGACTTGAGGCAGGATGTGGATTAGGAATGTTAAAGGGAAATTACGTGACCACAGTTAATAAATTTCACTGATTCCAAAAATGAGACTGTAAGGTTAGTGAGAATAATGAAGATGCACGGCAGACAGTTTCACTACCGAAATCCGAGCTACATAAGATTTTCACCCTTCTGACCACAAGAATGACAGACGTTTGAAAAACATGGTTGAGCATTTAGGTACAGCATACTGAAAATCCACATCTGGCCAGCAGTCCAAACACTGCCGTAAGTAACATATGGGTAGTGATACATTAGATTGGTCTATAAAATCTCCAATGGAGTTTGAACATTTACAGCTTCTAGGGACATGAGTTTCAGGTGTACAGGGAAGATCATATTTAATAAACTAATGCGAGATGTAACAGCATGCAGTTCTGAGCATTTTAGTGAAGGCTTACAATATTCCATTGTAAACAGCAAGGGAACCATATCTGTGCAAACTACAAAACTTGTTTTTAAGCAAAGATGGGGTCAGATATGCCCTGGCCAACTTTTCTGTAGCAGCCTGTCTACTTCTTGTCTACTGACTGGGGGGATCAGTATGGTATATATCTACAAAAAACCTCCACAAAACCCAAGGTATAATTTTCACTGTATCTGCTTTCTTTTCCTCCCCATACCCCTTTGCACTGCTATTATTACACCTTTTTGTTTTCTTCTTTTTTTTTTTCTGTCACGGAGATTTGGTAGTAAGGGGTAGTTTTGCATTACGTGAACAGGCAATTCACGTAGTGGGAGAGGCAGGGCAGGATACTGTTACCCTTAGAAAACTATTAAGTAACATCACTTTTCCCTACTATAATTTTTGTCAATGGGTTGTGGACTCCAACAGCCTCGAGGAAAAGAAACACCTGTTTTCTGTGCCATCAAAAGCTGTACGCCTCCTTTCGGGTACCTCTTTATTAGCTGTGCTTTGGCTGGCAGAATTCGGCACTGAAACCCTGCGGAGTGGAGCAGTGGCTGGTGACAACTACTCATCAGCTCAGGTCTGATGGCTAGCAGATTTCCTTGCTCCGAGAGTCCACCCGCTATCTATTTATGACTCCAACAGATGTTTCTTCTGGTTTAGGCCAGGGGAAACCGTCTGGTCTCTATTTATAACCCAAACTTTACAGCCTTCCCCAATTTACGTCCCTTCTTTCTCCCATCTCCTCACGTCTTGAGGATAAATGAAGAAAACCTGAACCTCATCCCCACTCCGTTAGGAAGCAGAAGTTTTGCTACGCTACTATGTTCAGCGTTGTCTTCACTAAATCAGAGGCATAGCAGCAGTGTTAACTACATAATATGTAATGACAAAACGGGGGTTTAGTCTTAATTGCCTTTGTTTTAGCGGTGCTGTCAGGCGTTGGTTTGACGTGGTCTTCCAGAGAGGCTGGTGGCTCTCCCCGAGCCCCCGCCTCGGCTGCACCTGGGTTGGGTGAACAGCCCCGCATCCCCCTGCACAGCTCATCCCCCAGAGAGACGAAGCAGCGTTACAAAGGGACGTTTATGCGGGTATTTAGTGGGGTCCAGCCAGCCGCAGAAATACATCAAAGGTAATCTTAAAGAAGGAACCTTTCTTTGGGCTTTGTCTTTTTATATTCTGAAAGGTCATTTGTGAGCCTGCCGTGCCAAAAAAGGCCTTTCCCCAGAAGTTTACTGTTGTTATTTTTTACTTTTTGATTACAGTAACTTGCTTATCCCCCAAACAGACTAAAGAACAATAAACAAATACAAAAGGAAAAGGAACAGCTCATCAATAACAAAGACCTGCGTTTTAAAGCTTTGAGTGTACTGACTCTTACATCTCACTCCAAGCAAAGCAGGAGTCCTGCAGAGAAAGGAATCTAAAAGATATGAAAATTATAAAGATAGTAAAAACAATGTTCAGTAGGGATATTTTAACTTGGTGTGGAGAGCTGCGCTTTAAAGTGCAGCACACTGAGGACCGTGGTTTTTTGCCCCACTGCTGTACATTGCAGAATGCGCGGGGAATTCTGCATTTCAGTCCCTGCGAAATGCTGTAGCCTTAGATGAATGCAGAAGGTCTAGCTTTCACTTCAAGTTAAAATTTTGAAATTGGGCAGCTTGGAAGTGTTACATGTGGCCTAAAAAACTGAATGGCATCTCAACCTAGTCCTTTGAAATTACATCAAAACAGTCTCTTGCAAGAGGCAACAATACAGTCCACAAATCTAACTTATTTCTGTGTTCTTCCTTCTTCCCTTTTTTTTTTTTATTTATTTTCAAACTCTGAGTACAAAGAAGACACTAACCATGGATACTGAAACTGTGCAATTTGGTGTAATTATATTCCCCCCCATAGGTTTAATGAAGGACTTTTAAGTACAATTTATCTTTGATAAATAGTCCCTCTGCACAGAATGTTTATTAGATTGACAGCAGAATACACGCCGCAAGCTTTTTTTCCTCGCCACTTATGACTCAGATGAATTTTAATAGGAGTAAAAAGCTTTTATTTGCACAGTAATTTCACTTAAGGATCATATCCTTCAGAAACTGGCAGACACTTGTATGTCTTGATTGCAAAACAGACACTCAAGAGTAAAGGAACATGCATAAGATGTTATTATTTGACTTGTCACACCGCTGCAATGCTATTTGCAACTTGTGTCACCAAATCTCCTCAGAGGCATCACCTCCCCTCTCCCCACAGCACACAGGCAAGCGTGCGTAGGTGTGCGCAGACACGCGTGCTTTACTTCTAGAAGCACAAACTGGAAGGAGCACGCCGCGTTGAGCGTAGCTGCTCGCGCGGGGAGAGAAGGAGCTGTATTTTGGATGGGAAAATGTGAGCGCCACAGCCTTAATTGTCATGATGATGCCTGCGGGAGGCTTGGAGTTAAAGCGGCTTTTTGCATACAAAATGGGGCTGGTTTCCCTCTGCCATACCAATTGTAACCGAGGCACGCGTTTGGGAGCGGGTTCTCCAATCTTTGGGTGCCTCTTGCAGCTTCTGGGAATATGGTTGTGGCATTTTATTACCTTTACTGGGGTGGTGGCGGAGGATCGGTTCATTTAACCGTTTGCTTGTATTTCTGATTAAAAGCAAGTATTTGTCACTGAACGGCTGCGCTGTTCATTGTACGTAATCTTGTGTCCAAACGCCATTTATGGAGGATGATAATCCTCTGGTACGTTGTTTTAATTTGGCTTTGAAAGCTGCTTTTTAAAGATGTCATTGCAGAGTTCATCACCTTTTGCATGTGTTTCCAAATACCTTGTTCTGCTCTCTACAGAAGCAGAAGGTAGAGTCCCCCTTTACCTTCACCATAAGGATATCGGATTTTTTCTGTCTGTGTAAAAATGAAAAGTAAAGACATTTTATTGCTAATAAAACAATAGCTAATTGTTTTGGAGGGAAACATACTGTTCAAAGCAAGGTGTTGAACTTTACATCAGCAAAATACGCATTTGAATTGTAAATGCGGTTCATCCAATGCTTCTTATTAAAACCTTTGTTTAAATTATCGATGAAGTGCGGTGCTGGTCTTCGCTCGGTCGGCCTTGGTGAGGCAGGAGTTTCACGCAGAGACCTGCTGCCATCTACTGGCTTTTTGCATTCATTTCCCAGTGCCCTGGGACGAACGGGAAGGCCATCTGTCTCAGTGCAATGAATTATCTGTCAAAGTGATTACAAGTTTTTCAAAACTGAAAGCCCGGAGCTGAAATTAGTGCACCCACATACATGTTTTCAGAAAGGTTTTTTTGTTTAAAGGGACGCTCTCGGGCACTTGAGGGTCATCCTTTTCCATTTCTAATCGCTGTAAAACATACTAGAGAAAACATTATTTTTTTTTCTTAAGGTAGATAACAGCTGCTGAACAGTTTTTATTACAGAAAAAGTACATTCAGTACAACCACAATGTTCCATCGTTCTGCCTGTCCGTGAAAGAAATAGAAGTGAAATTGTTTAATATGTTTTAATTGCAAAATCTAAGCAAGTTATTAACTTCAAACATTAAATACATGTTAAAAAGAAACATTTAAAAAGTAAACATAATGTATAAAATCAATCATGTCATTGAAAATCTGGCAGACTCCCAAAAGGTCAGTTTCCAATTCAGCGCCACACTGGAAATGAATCCCTCAATATTCCTTATCCACTAAACATAAATGTGCAGTAAGCATAAGGGTATTTCTTGTTTTTAAATTTGTAGCTCCCCTCGCTACCTCTGACTTTTAGATGAATTGGGCATTTCTTTACTGTACTTGTTTCCCTTTTACGTGGTCATTGCCGCAGTTTGGGGTTATGTATTTTTCTTCCTACAATCCTGAAAATGAAACTCTGAATAAAGATTTCAAACAGTGACTTTTTTTTTTTTTTTAAGACACTCCTGTGAAGAACAGATAGATGTATCGTATGAAAACATGCCATAAAACAGTGCAGATTATTGACTGGAATTCACCAAGGTGCAGTTTTCTAAAACATTGCTCTTCCTTTTCTTTAGTACAAATTACAAATCCTGACGAAGGTTGCTGCAGAGCTGAGCAAGTACATGCCAGAGAAAGCAGCAGAGGACACCTCCAGCATTTTGAGATCTCCTATGCCTGGAGCAGTGGTGGCAGTTTCTGTCAAGCCTGGGGACACGGTAAGAAATGTGATCCATATATCTGCATTTTCATTATATATTCCACACAAATTTCTCCTTGGTGCATTGGTGCAACTGAAACTACGGGTCACAGTTTTCAGTTTTCTTTTTTTTTTTTTTTAACCTCACCTGTAGAATAAAATGTGCTGAAGGATGCGTGCTGCTTTTCGTTTGAATTATAAAAACTAATTAGGAAGCACAATTCAAATTAAAAGGAAAATTTTCAGCTGGCTGCAAGTCCACATCTGAAACTCAACAAATAGCTTGTTTTTGTATCACAAATGCCTTGGCAGGAGGGGAGAAAATTGTGCGTGTGTATATGTGCATGGGAATATATGTAAGTATATATATATGCTGTTAGTGCTAGCAGGAGGGGATTGTTGATTTTCTGACCTGAAGTAAGGAAAATATCGCTAAACAGAAGGGACACAGGATAGATACTTAACTCCCCCCTTCTCCCCGTGCCCCCCCCTTTTTTTTTTTTAAAGAATCCCTGTGTTAGCATTTTGCAAGACATACGACTTTCCTGAATTTGGAATTCCCAGTCTCTTATGAGAATCCTCTTGTCCTGCAGAAGCATAAACTTGACACACAGAAGGGCAACAGAACACGCCGTTGCTGTCCTGGGGATTTCCAGGGCCTCTTACCTCATGTTGAGCTGGAAATAAATGTAAATACAGTGTTTTAGAGTTACATATAAACACCTACTTGAGCTTTATATGAAATTCTACTACATTGTATCATAGGTTATTTCTAAGGTCAGGGCCCCTTATCTCTCATAACCATTGTAAACAATAAAGTGATGCAGACACAGGGATATTTGAATCAGATTGTGCAGATTAATTTTAAAGTACTATTGTCAGTTAAATGATGCCATAAACATCTGTGTGGCACTTAAATACAAACAGAAAGCTTTAGTCGCAGAGTTCATAATTTATGGCAACGAAACCTAGATTTTCTTGAGACATAATGTAGAAATGGGATCAAGATCTCAAGTCCAAAATTAGCACTGCATTTACTTTGTGACGATCATCAATCTTCCTCATAAAGTGATTTGTTTGCTGCCATTTTGCTATGATGCCACTTCTGGTTTTAGAATACATGGTTGTTTCTGTCTATTTACAGAGAGAAGGGAGTCATCGTGTTAACGTTAAAGATCTGTAGGTGCAAATGTTTGTATTAATGAAATAAAGACATTTCTGAGAAAACAGAACTAAGTACAGCTGAGTAAAAATTAGCAAAAGAGAAACTCTTTTAGCTTCTATACTTAGCTTTCTGATTTTGTGATGTATACATGCACACACACGCTGTTTATACCTTTAAAAGCAGCAGTATTCAATTAAAATTATGCACTAGGTCATGGCACGGACAGACATCTGTTATTTCTGTGTCTAGGCAGTAAGAGTGGGTGAGTGAGGGAGATCTTAAGCAAATACTTCCCCCCCGCAAAGAATGAAGGGAAACATTTTTAAGACAAGGATTTTGAGCCTTTTTTAAATTTAAGATTTTTTGGAGAAGTTATTTCTGCTAAATGTTACCAGCCTTCTTGCCTCGAAGAATAGTTCTTGTTGTCTTGAAGGAATAGAACCAGTGGAGAAGGAGGCCAGAGCCAAAGGGATCTTAAGTAAATAAATAAATGAACCTCCCTCCACAAATCCACAAGTGGTGCAGTGCATCGCAGCGCAAGTTGTTAAATAGTGTGTGGAGCTTTTTCTTCCCCCCCCCCCCCGCCTCTTCTCCTGTCCTGCAGCTTTTTGCTGGAGGCACTGAGTGGCAGAGCATTTGAACGGCGTAATCTATATTCTGCTGACCTGAGCTTGTCAATGCTAATTGTGTGGCTTTAATTGCAAAAACACATTTGCGTTATTGAAAAGGGTTTAACTTAAATCCTTCCTTTTCAGGACTAGTGTCAAAACGTTGTGTTTTTTTTTTTTTTTTTTTTAAAAAAAAAAAAAGGAGCAAGCCAGCAAGCGGAGATGAGGGGTAGCGTCAGCTCTCGGCACTGAATAAGCCGGTGGGATGGTGTGATTCAGATTACACGTCTTGGCTGTCCGTCAGAAACCAGCTCACTCGGTACAGCTGTTCAAGGCGTGATGGGCAGGGAACTGGAGCTCCCTGATAAATACAGCTCTTTTTGTTGCACTGCTTGGGAAAAGTCTCAATTTCTTTAGTGGGCTGGAGAAATGGGAATTTAAGTAGCTCCTGTTCTGCGTTTGCGACTGGGTTTGGCGGCTCAAATTTGCACAGCGTGTGAAAACAAAACAGCACAGCTGAAAAATGGGAGAGGTGTTGTCCATCCTTCCATTCAGGTGTTGCTGCTGCCAGCAATAAAGCTCTCTGGTTATTAGCTGCTCCGAGGTCATTTTCTGCTAACCTGTGGTCTATGCTAAGTAGCATTCGTGCAGCGCAGTCCCCGCTCTCAGAAGGATGCTCTCGGTAGCACGGGGAGCTGGGCTGACGGACCCTTTCTTCAGCTGTAATTTTACAAATGGTGAAGAAACTCCTAGAGAGGGACATCTCGTCTTTGTCTGAGTGGCTGCACTTGCAAACTCATGTTTTATTGCCTGCAGTTCAGCTATACAGGGTATGACGCTGGGTCAGGTAAAGCATATGGCGTTTGCTAGCACCTCTCTTCATGTCCTTAGCCAAATGAGAAGGCGACGCCGATCTCTCTCTGTGTTAGTTTTCCTCACTCGACGTATCATTGTTTTTCCTTGAAGCGCAGTGTTCTCATTTGGCTGCTGTTGCTGAAAAATACTTGGTCTGACAAAGCCCAATAGAAGATGGTGTGAGCATCCTCCACCCAGCTGGTCTGATAAGCAGTTTTCAATTCATTTTTGCCAAAAGAGATTGCCTATGCAAGGAATTCATTTTCTTTTGTCTGTAAGATGATGTATAGATTTTAGTAACACAGTGGGGAAGTGCTGTTTGTCATTTAGAGAGAAGCAGAACTTGTGATGCTGCCAGTTTTTTTAGCTTTTTAGTTACTTTCTACTTTCTTTATTGTCCTTCGTGTGATCAGAAGACTGTAATTAGTTGTGACTCAGTTATTCCTGGAAACACAATGAGGGCACTTAGAAGCAGAAAGCAACATAAACAACAAAACAATTTGAAATCTGGCAGACTGGAAAGAAGGTTGATATTATTTAAGGAGAGAAGATTTAATAAAGTTAGCTTATATTCCTCATGATAGCACAGTCACACAATATAGGAAATAATGATTTTGGTGGGTGAGGGTGTTTGCGTGTTTATTTTGTAAGTAGATTGTTAATGATGAGCGTGCGTTAGGAGGAGATTCTGTGTTGGGAGAGCTACTTTTTGGTTCCCCGTGGTGCCAAGCGCGAGAAGAAACCACTGGGCTTCAAGAGTCCGGGCAAGGGACTGTCTCTGTTTCTGCTGCCATCGATGGCAGCACAAGCCGTCCCTGCCAGCGCACAGCAATATTTTGACGCCAGAGCGTGGAGGTGGCACCACGCGTGGTTTTAATCTCGCCACAAAGACAGCACCGTAAAAAATTACTGAAAGACACGCAAATTCACTGCTTTATTTAGAGGGCGGGAAACGGGCAGGCGCTTGCAAATATTCCTTCTTCGGCTGGAGCTGCTTGGCTCGACTTTGATGCATGTGGGATTCCATGCGCTGAAACCGCAGGAGCAGGGAGAGCCCGAGATCCTAATGGTAGAACAGGTAAAGCAACGTTGTCGTACCCCGTTTAAAGCGAGCTTTAAAGTGCTCCCACAGCTGATTCTGCCTCTGGTTGTCTGAACTGTCCACAGTAACAACAAAAGATTTTTAACTGTCCCGATTGCCTTGTAGCCTTTGCTATATTTTTACCTACAAATTTTTTCTTATTCAGTTTTCTGTCTCTCAGAAACGCGAAGGTGTTTTTCTTTTGGCCGCGTGTTTTTGTTGGTTGTTTTTCTTTTTAAATTAAACCAGGCAGAACAGGTGGCATTACTAAGCCAGGCATTGGTCAATAAGCTAACCCCGGCCCTGGTAGCCCAGATCACTTTAATGATTCCCCCCCCATCCATAAATATGGAAAAGCAAAGCACCTCTGGGTAAAGACCCCAGTGTTACTGAGTCTTCGTAGGAATACAGCCAAAAGAAGAGAGCGGTTAATTATTTTGATCTAAGTTTCTAAACTTCCTCTCCTCTTCCCAGTAATTTAAGATTACCCCAGGTTTTGGAATTTATCACCATACAAACCGCTCTTTAAATGGACTTTTCTCATATAAAAATTTCTTATGGTTTCGAATTGGTGCCGGTGTAGCCTTGGGTATTGGTACCGCACGGGATGATTTTTTTTCTACCAGGATGTCGGCTATTAAACGCATATACTAAGGATTTGAGTAGTTTCAAAACTATGTGTCTCGAAGGCTGCTTTTTTAGTTGCATAACTTACGAAACAGATTTCTGTCAGTGATCCCACGTTTTAAAAACAACCAAGGAAGATGTTTTAAGTTGTATTCCAGTTCTAAACTGCATTCCTCTTCCGGTTCAGTTACGTGCACGTTATTTCAATTTCTCTTGCTGTTCTTTAGAAAAATAGTTGGTGTGTTTTTTTTTGTGTTTTTTTTTTTTTTTTTAAAATCGCTCTCCACAATTTTCCATTTCACAAGCCTAGGAAAGTTCTTGCTATGGGAAAAGATCTGTTTTGCTTGACCTCTACCGCTGCAATGCTCACTACTAAAAACCAAAACAAACCAGCTTCCTCAATTCTCTTTCTCACTACATCGTTCATTCTTGTCAAAGAAAAGGTGGAGTTCTAAAGTTACCTGTTGCCATCAGCCAGTTGTGTGTTGTTTTAAATGATCTGTGCCCTCCAGACCTCAAAATCTAAAAAAAAACCCCTAAAAATAAATTTAAGAAATAATCTCTTTATTATATTTTAATTATACTGGTTGGAATTTATAACAGAGAAATAACAACCAGGAAAAAAACCAGTAAAAATGTATTTGCTTAAGTAACAGTTTCACGTTTTATTTAGACAAATATGGTACCAATAATTTAGTAAGATATTCTTAAATTCCAGTAAGATTTTTTTTTTAATGTGTGAATATTTTTTTAATTTTCGTGTGTTTCCTTTTTCTTTCCCTTTGCCTCCTTTCCATCCTCCTGTTCTTCAGTGCTCCCAGAGCAAATATTAACTGCATTTTTCTGTGAGATGGAGTTTGCAAACTTGACCAAATGTGGCCACAAACCTCATGTAATTTTTATGATTCTGTGTATTAAATAATTTTTTGGGGGTGTTTTTTTTGTGGGGGGAAAAGCCCTATTGGTAAAGAGGAAATGAAACCATTTTCACAGTTGTGAAATGTCAAGAGTAAAAGCATTCAAATATTTCACCATTCATATAACATGAGGCTTCAAGTAGTAATTGTGGTTACGTTAAAAAAAACTTAACTATAGCAATTACTCGTAACATATTTGTGTAATTTTTATATCTCTGAGGAGATTTTTCTTTGATATTTTTATGCAATTGCACAGTCTTAGATTTGTGTTTGAGTGTGGTGTAATTGAGAATGACTGTTCTGACGAGGAGGTACAAATAGACAATATTATTAGAGTTTCCGCCTAGGGGAAAAATACTACCATCCTTTGAAAAGAAAGAATAGATTTTTAAAATTTTTTTTAATTGATCTGCTTTGCCGTTTGGAACGATAAGCAACTTTTTGGCCGTTACTGAAAAAGTTGATAGATAAAGAGTAGTGCGATGGAGACTTAAGTTTTGCCTTGGGCACGAGAACGGCCGCAGAAGTGCTCTGCCCAGAAGTATCACTTCCCCAGCACGCTGGGATCTGGGAAGCGGCCGGGGAAGTGTGTTTTGGATAAGTGGGAGTGCAATGACCAATGCTGATTGCTGTCAGGGGGACATCGCTGACCTTTGGTTCGTCAGAGGTCACAAAATTTGAGATGCGTGATCTTTGTTAAAGGAGTGTGGCAAAAAAAGTTTAATAATGATTTGTCAAGGACTATTAATTGCCCCTAATTCTATTTGCAGCTCTGTAGGTCCCATTTCAAAGTTAATTTGGAAAGAAGGGAAAACCTGCACTAATTATTTTACATGGTAATGGACAATGTCAAGGAATTTCAATTACTGCTCATCCAATTCCTCTTGATTTGTTTTCTTGTTGGGCGCTTGCTGCCAGATTGCCAATAAGTCAGATAGGAAAAAAAATCCGGGAAGGGAATGATACTAGCATGGACTAAGTTTAAACAACAAATAAACAAACAAAACTCTTGGTGTCTTCCTAAGGGTTTTAGATAGCACATGCATGCTTAATTCACTGTTCAGTGGTTTTGCACAACCGTAAACAAGATGAATGTTTGTAATTATTTAGCAGAAGCCTACAAGAGGGGGTAACTGGATTTCATATGGCACCGTCTTGCATTGTCCCTTCTTACTTACAAGGGTCAACAGGGACACAAGTCTCGGCATAGTGGAAATTGCAAGGGATATTTACTCGTGTCCCCAAAGCTGAGAAAGGAGATATCAGTAAAATCCAATTCTCTCTTCACTTTTAACCAAATCTAAGATTGCTTTTGCTTACGGCTGTCATTGTGGGGTTTCCCCCCCCCTTCAGATCCAAGAGCCTTAAAAATGTTACGCATCGGAGCACCTGTGTTCTAAATATAATGGTCTTAAAAATGTAATTGAGGGATTTTCACTTTTGTAGGCAAATCAGCAGGGTTGATATTGATCCATCTTTTTAGGGAGCCACAGTGCACCAGAAGGTGATACTGTAGAGGGCCCCGTAAACCCTCGGAGCCTTCTGTCTAATTTGGCAGAAAAACACAGAATGTCGGACAACAAAAGAACGATCCGATTCCGTAAGAAATCTTCATCCCTCCCACCACCTTTTCACGAGATTAAAAAAAAAAAAAAAAAAAGACAAAACAAAAAAGACTTAATTTTTTCAGCTGCACACAATGATTTGGTGCTCACTCTTGCATTGAAACAGTTGCTGTCAGAACAGGCAGGAAACAGTTTTCTTTTAATTGCTGAAATCATTCGGAAGTGCTTCATGCACGGCTTCTATACAGCAGATGCTGTGCATTAATTGGCCTGTGTAGGGCTGACCCAGGGTTCCTTGCAGCGGGCCCAATTTTAGGCAGAGGGTTTAAATAGCTTATTTCTTATTTTGTATAACCTGGTGTACATTACGAGCGCGCTCGCACGTAGGGTATTTCATGGTCTGCAGTTTCTAATGTCATGTGGGTTTCAAAACCTGTGTTTCTCTGGTAATGTACTAGCAGCAGGTAAGCTCTAAATACCATCCATCAGGAGCTAATTTTTTATCCAGATACTCCAATGACTGATGAACCTGTCTTTTGTATGAATGTTCAGCACAGGAGAAAGCCATATGCCCCTGGCACTGGTTCCTATGCATTCTTTACAGTAGCGAGGAGATTGAGAAAAAAAACAAACCCTTACATTTACACGTCTTTCATTTATTTAGCAGTTAGCACTTTCTAAAATAGCTCTTTTTTTTTTTTTAACAGCAAAAGGAGATTTAGGTCTCTTAAAGCAATCTGACTACCACTCCTCATTTTCTTTATCAAGAATATTACTGCACACCCTTAATAGGGAACCTTGTTTTGCTACTCCCCGTCTGTTCAAAACAGACCTTAGCCCATTAGAAGGTCCTCCCTTGTGTGGGAAGACCACAGCTGTTACTGTAAATCTCATCCAGTAACTGTATCACCCCCATTTTGTGGCTCTGAAGGATGAAATTGAGAAATGGAATACTGTGCAGTCATCCTTTACATCTCCAATTTTAGGCCTTTGCACATCATTTTCATGCTTTTATTCCAAATCAAACAACATTAGTGAGCAACACCACCCTGTGCTAAATGTGGAGTGTCTAAGGCAGCACCCACGATCTTTGTTTTTGGAGGATTTAGGATTTTGGAGGGAAGTTGGGGTTTTGTTGGTGGTAGATTTTTTTATTTTATTTTTTTTTTATTCCCTCTTTTACCTCCCCCTGCCCCCAGATCTTTCCGAATGCTCAGAATTTGTCGGAAGCAGAAGTCCAGACGGTAGCGAGGTGCCTAAGATGGAGGAGGCTCTGTTGTGCCTCCACAGAGGAAGCGAGAGCTCGGCACGGTTAACAAACACAACTTTAAAAAGGTTTCTGTTTCTTTAAATCCTTCTGAATAAAGTGGATCTAACTTCTTATGAGGGATATTGGGGGCTTTAATCAGAAATAAGAAGTGGTTTAAATCATTAGCACAACAAAGCAAACTATAAGCTTGAAGATAAAAGTCTCAGGGGAAAGAGTCCTCTGAAAATAAATGGGACTTGATAGATTTCCATATCATTTATAACTTCCCTTAATTACACTTGGAAGACTTGCCAGTAAAACTGGAAAATTGGCAGCCTATATCCATTATAGTAATTTTGCCGACCATGGCAAGCAGCTGGCTTTACTGGATTTTATTTCCCATCACTCACAATTAATCATCAGCTGGAGATGTCTGAAACTCCTCAAAACGTAGCAATACTGTGTGACATTCAGGCCTCCTTAAAATGCTAAAATCTGCTGAGTAAATGGGCCGAGTTCCCCTTCCAGCGAACTCATTTGGGTGCGAGGCAGGCTGCCGGTTAATGAGTGCCACTTTGATAATCGGATGCGAATGTGAACCCTGACCTCGTGTCAAAGGAGAGGACGCAGCAAGCTGGATAAAAGATAGGGGGATTCAGAGCTGCAAACTTTACACCAATTAGACAGGGAGCAGGGAAATACATCAGCGCCCATTGGGTTTATCAGAAAGACTTGGCGGGGCTTGTGACCATTTTGTAAGCCTAACACTGAAGACGTCCTGTCACAATCATTAAGTCTTTATCAGATGATGCACAAAAAGTCTGAGGAAAGTCTACCGTGTCCCCAGAGATCCCGGCGGTGGCAGTGCCCTGGGGTGCGCGCTGGCTTTCCGCGTCTCCCGGTTTTAAAAGGACCTCTCTGTAAGTGCGGTTAGTCCTTATGGTCCTCCGGTAGGTGCAGCGACAACAAACAGCTCGGGGTTGCTGCTTCTCAGGTTGGGCTCCCGCCCCGCGTGTGGCGAGTCGCTTGGTCGGGAGGTGGCCGGAGACAGTTGCCCGTCCTGCGCGTAACCTCTCGGCCAGGGGAGATAACAACCACCCTGCTGTCCCCAGGTTGCTCAAACAGTGCGATTGACTGTTCCCAGATTCACATCAGGATTGTTAGCAACATCGAGATGCTAAGTATCCTCATCTTCGATGATTTTTTTTTTTTTTTTTTTTTTTTTTAGTTCTTTTTTTCCTTACCCCCCCCCCCCCTTTTCCTTTTCACTCTGGAGAACAAAACTGAACAGCTACTTTGAACTGCACCACGCAGAAATAAACTACTAAAATACAGACTGCAGGTCTTAGCAGTTCATCACTCATTTATTTTGATATTCCAAGCAATGTAAAGGTAGTTTTATCCGTAGCGTGACTCTGTGGGAAAGATACCTGAGTTTAATTTCTTTTAAGAAAAGGAGCCCTTTCATTTTACTCTGTTCCAATCGATGAGATTTTTTTTGTTTGTTTGATTTTATTTGCCTGTTTTGACAGATTTGGGTCATCACTGAGACCTCTCTAAATTGGGATGTAAAGATGGTGGGTTACATTGGTTCGCCATCCACTGAAAGAAAGAATTACACGATGAAAATGCAACGGTAAAAATGTTCCAGATAAATCCTTAAATAAGTTAGAAAGCAAGAACTTGTGCACATCGCTGCGGTTTTCATTCATTTGCAGGCTAAGTAACAGGCAAAAGGATATGTGCAATTATGGAATGAAAGAAATTGGACAAAGCCCAAAAGACTGAAAAAGAGAGGAGAGATACAAGTGCCTAATTTTAGGATTTGTCGCTTTGCAACACAATGACTGGAGCTGTAAAGGTTTAACATAAGAACAGTAATTAAACTTCTGTGCTTCAGTCACACTTTCACCGAGGTAATTTTCAACAAATTGCACATCATCAGAAGTACTGACACAGCATTTTCACACGTGGTACCTGCTGGAAGTGCCTCCTTCCTTCCAAATTAGTAAGGCTAGATGTTAACTGGGTATTTTGTGGGTTGGGGCGGGGGGGTTATTTCCTTCCTTTGTCATCAACCCAGCAGGTATTATAGAACACACAAAAACTTTATTTTTGAGAAAGGGGAGAAACTGAGGAGAAATTCAGATTCGTGGACATGTCCATCCCACAGACACTAATACTTCCTGGCATTTTAGCGCAGTACTTAACGTCTACGGAGGCAATTCTGTACTTTTCCAGTAGATGTATTTCCAGAACTCTGTTTAGATAATGGCTAACTGCTTCATTTGCATGCCATCCACCTGATGAAGCCACGTTACAGTTGAATTGCACTGAGCCTTAAGGGAAGAGTTTCTTGTGCCCTTGAAATTAGGCCCCTCAATTCAGATCTGCACTCCTTAGCATCTCCATCCTCAGCAGCCTTCAGAGGCCCGTGTTCTTGGGGCTCTGATAGCCGAGTTTAACCAGGGGGTGGCACATCGGTTTCTGAAATACGCTATTAAAAAAAAAATAATCTCACAACGAAACATTCCTGCTTTTTTTTTATTTTTATTTTTTTAAGAAGTAGATATTCATAGCTTCCTCTTAACCTCAGAAATGTCTGGAAAGTTCAGAGCAGATGGAAGAAGAGCCAAGCAGTGAGATAGGGAGAAGAAGTAAAGGAGCAAGGAAGGAAAGAAGGAGCTGCTGGGACAAGGCTGCAGGCAGAGCAGCAGGTGTGGAAGGAAGGAGACAAAAGATGGGGAAAGGGGAGAGAGGGGAAATAACTGGGGAGAAAGAACAAGTCTTTGGTACTATTCACCGAATTTGACACTGCTAATGACTTAAGTGCTGGCCTGAAGCTCAGGATGGAATTTCTGCAGGTGAAGTGTTGGGTGTTAGTTATTCCCTGTGTCTGGTCAGTACACCGTGCTCCCATAGCAAAAGCTTTCCTTATTTACCCCAAAAAGCCCATCTTACTGCTGTTGGCAGTCTGTTGAAGAAAGGGTGCGTAAACTCCTTTTAACATAACGTCTTTTCTCCTGTCTTGCTCCGAATCCAGAGCTCAGACATCCATGCTTTTCAGTCATTGCTATTGCACACTTTAGAAAAAAAGCTTTATTTTAATTTTCAGCATGTGCTTCATGCAACGTGCACTTGATCTCTGACTTCACACCGGCCTGTTGGATAGTATATTCCTCCCAAGTGGTGCACGCTTCTCCTTAAATATGTATTGTTCATTTTACATATGGTTAGAGGAATATATCTATGTGTACATATGTATGTATATAAACTTTGAGGGCGCATATAACAACGCATGAACCAGATCTCTGCACGCCTCAGTGTACCCTCTTTAATGGACCTTTGACATCAGGGCGAAAGCATCCCAAACTTGCTGGGATACGGGCGAATGGCAGACTGCGTCTGCAGAAGGGCCTAATGAAAAGACTTGCAGTGGGCGCGCGGAGCCGGGCATCCCCGAGGGGCGTCCCTCCACGGCTCCTAAATACTGGCACGTGGGGCCCAGCGCCCTTCCCTCTCCGGCATCAACCGTCTTTGCGGGATGACTGCCTCATCGCTGGGCTGCACCAGGGATAAATTCTGAATCCCGTGTTTTTCCCCTGATGTATGAGCAGCCGCCCCTGACCACCGTAAAGCCTTAAGCTGCTGATTCCTCTGCGCAGGGTGTCCAAGGCGTTGGAAGGAGGATCTGACCGGGAGGCACGGGGAGCCCAGCAGAGGAAACTTGGAACGTTTCCCTGTAAGAGCTATGGGCTGTGGGGAAAACGATGGGTTTGCCTCCGCGATGCCTCCCTCGTGGATGAGGGGTGGTGGTTCCATGCCGGCGTGCTGCCTTCCGTCAGTCGGAGACCATCAGCCGCCATCGGGATGCTGCCGTGTGCGGCGGTGTGACTTTCCCCTCAGCATCAGCCCGTTGGGTATTGCCGGAGCTTCCAGCCCGGCCCCCCCAGGATGCGTGCCAAGAAACTTTTGATTTCTGAATCAGGAAGTAGTATCTGCAGGACCTGCCCCAGGGAAGCAAAGCAAAGGCTCCCTGGCCAAAACCGCACAGGTTAAATTTTGCTCTGGATTTAATGTCAAACCATGATGGATGTGAAATGCGAACTGTAGAAGCCGGAGCTGAATGGATGGGATGGGGGAAGAGAGGAGCCTTTCAGGTTTGTCTGGGGTGATGGTTTTAAGTAGGTGATTCCTTTTTCCCTATATTGCTGCTAGTCTGTCCGAGGCAACGTTGATTTGTGATTGTGGTTTGTGTCGCAACTGTGAGGCTGGCTGACTTGACTTGTGCCGTGGAAGTCTTTTTAGCGTTTAATGAAATAATCCCTTTATTTTCTAGAGGAATCATACACACTTAGAGCATTTCAAATCCTCTCTTCTCATTTTGCACTGCTTTAATTTTACCAGGTTTCAGAAGGTCAAGAGATTTGTGTAATTGAAGCAATGAAAATGCAGAACAGTATGATTGCTGCTAAAACAGGCAAGGTAAGCTACCTTGGGTCACGTAAAACCATATGCAACGTGTCAAATAGGATAGAATTTAAAAAGGAAAAAAGGAGGCTTCTGGTTGTTAAGGAATTAAGTCTAATTGTTGTAAGTCTTTCGAAGTGAGGTGTCTTTAATTTTTAACATTTGCATCTGCTGTGAATGCTGTTAAGTAGTTCCGAGCCCTAGATAGCACAGCAGGAAATAGTTTTACTGGCTTCAGAAATTCATATAACTCTTTTTCTCCTAAATGATTTGTTTTCTATGATGTTACAATGCCAAGTTGAATTGAAAGGTGTTGCAGACCATTTCTCCAAATTCCGTCTTTCAACTGGAATTGAAACTGAAGAAGAGAGATCTCTTTGCCAGTTAATTCATTAATGGCAAACAATTTGACATTAAAAAAAACCCCAAACACTCAGAACCAAGGCATAGAAAGTGCTTTTACGGGAAGATGAGAAAAACAATGTTTTTATTATTGTGACTGTTAAACACGAAGCCTAGACCTACAAATGCGTTAAGCTTTGCAAGGCTCTGCGTTGCGGTATCTCGCTTCTAAGGGGGGGTCAGCGTTGCAGCCCCCGAGCCGGGAGTCTCCTCGTCCTGCAGCGCAGGATGTACCAAAGCCGGCGCTCTGGGGCAGGGAACTGGTGAAGCTCACAGGACAAGGGCGTGCCTTAAACCCCATCTGGTCAGGGGACTGTCAGCCCCTAAATCGGGGTCGCAGAGCATCCCTGTGCCAGTTTATAATTCACAGCCTAAAACCATCATCTACACACTGGCCCCTGGTCCGTCCTTTTTGAAGGGAGAGCAGAGTCACTCTTGAGGGGTCAGAATCCTTGCCAAAGGTCTGGATTATATATTTTTGTATTTCCTAGCATGTCCAACCCCTTTTCCGCCTGGGGACAGGCCCCTGAAGCGCTGCCATTTTGTTATTAAAACCAGCAAACCCAACCCCAGTGCAGGGTGGCTGGTCCCGGGAGGAGGCAGCACGGAGCCCGGCTCCGCGGGGCAGGGACGAGGTCGGTCACTGGCGGGATTGGCTGGGGACTCCACATGGGTCTCCGCGCCAAGGACTGTTTGTGTGTTTACAAGAAAGGCTTTTTTGGCACAGCACGAAAATCCTCACCGAGGCTGGGACGCAGGGCTCGCCGCTCCCAGCACATCCAGGGCAAAACTGGGTCTCGAGGAAACAAATTGCAGAGAGAGGGAGAACCCACCTTCCCCTGTCACTCTAACGTTGCCACGTTGTTATTTTATTTCATGCATTAATTCCTATATAATTTATTTTCTCACTTGGTTAATATTTCCCAGCATTTAGTTTTTCATCTTTGCTTCTTTTGTTTAACCCCTTACTGCTGCTCTTTGCATCCACTGTTTTTAACCAGTGAGTGTTTGCAATCAAAATGCCATTCCCTCATCTACCCACCCCCTTTTATTTTTGACTTTAACCTTCCCTTTCCCACCAAGGTGTCCTGCAACCCGTGGGCCTGTTCCTTAAAATCCTGCTGGTACTTCTCCCACTTGCTCTTGTACAGAAGCCACGTAAAACGCACGTTTGGCTTATTAGTCCTTCCAAGTGGGATTTGAATGTCACACCTTGCAATGTCCCCTTGGCCATCTCCACTTTAATAATAAGCACGTTATTTGGTTCTTGAGAATTTTGAGCATTTTAAAAAGCAAAAAAGTTTTGGGGCTGTGCAGAAATGAAGCTGCTAAACAGCATTCGCCCCGTTCTGCAGCGCAAAGACATGGCTCTGAGCGCTAAAACAACTTGGCCCCTCCACAGGAGCGGGATGTTTGGCGCTGGCTCTCAGTTTGTGTTTTGATGCTTTGAAACCGTGTCTTGAAACTCGGTTCATTTGTCTTCAGCGGGAAGACGTTCCCATTTTCACTCCCGGCTGAATTCCTTTTCTGCATCAAACCCCATCTTCCTGTTTGTCATCGTGAGAAAAGCGGCTTGTTTTTATCTACTCTGAGTTTACTCCAGCTGCAGGTGGCTTAAAAATGGGGGAAAGATGGAGAGGAACTGGCCTCCCCTCTCCTGTGGGGCAGCTGTGGGTCAGGACGAGGAGCTGGCCCCGCCGCGTGTCAAAAATCACAGCGGGGGGGGGAGGTTGAAACACCAGTGAGCTACAGTGTTTGCTGAACCTTGGCTTTGCAGAAAAAGAAAAGAAAGAATATTTTTCACCCTGCTTTCGTCTCTTAGAAGATCGAGACTCAGGAATCGGGTAGGCTGCCTAGCCATGGATTTAGAAATTAAGGCCCTTTTTTGGTACATCCCATGGTGTCTTTGCCCGTGTACAGGGTTGGGCTTCATTCCCGGGGCAACACAGTGAATGTGCCGCAGAGCCAGACGCGCGCTCACAGCTCGCCTGGCTTTAGACTAGCAAACTCGGATGTGGGCAACAGCGTGGCCGTAGCAGCCTGGTATTTCGGGTACGGTGCAGGTGTCCTTTAGGAGCCCAAGGTAACGTTGGGATGACTAACCTGAGCCAACAAGGTTTTTGACCAAGGATTTGGCGTGTGGGTGTGAGCTCTGAATTAATATTACAAGCAAACTCTCATACGCAGCTTCACGTATTTTCTGGGCTCCATGTGCTGAAAGGGAACTCAGACATGTTATAGCCTTTTACAGAGGAAATAAGGGACCGGTATAAGATGTTTGTGTTTTAAAATTCAGGATTCTTCACAAGTAGATAATTCCTCTACAGATATAGTTACATTTATTTGACAGTGGTAGCCCTTTGCCAAGTTCAGTGACGTTAAAGGACCCAAATTCAGATTTGAATCAATCAATCTCAGCTGCCTGGGCATTGGGGGAAACCCACTTCACGGCTACAGTCCCAAAAATTCAGCTATACTTAAAATCTGTAGTGCAAGAAAACTGGAATATTTCATGGAAACATCCAAGCGTGAGTGTTGAAGAGTCAGCCTGCCGTCTAAAAGATATAAAAATTTAGTAGTAAATGAACAGCAGTGCAAGAAAAGTGGAAGAAAGGTGCTTTTTAATTTTTAGAAGTGCCATCTTGATCTGACGTTCAGCTCTTCAAAGCACCTAAAGAATAAGAAACCCAGCAAGTGGCAGGTGCCTAAATACCTTGATGGAGTTGGGTGCGATTTGGCCAAGCGCTGGAGCAGGCTGCCCACAGGGTGTGCAGTCTCCGTCCTCCTCCACAGCTACTCACAACACAGCGGGACTCTGAGCGCTGGAGGTCGAGCCGGCAACCTCTTGAGGCCCTTCCAACATAGATGCGTCTCTGATCCCCGGGGTGGTCGTAAATGTTTTATAGTGGCCATTTACCCCGTGGCATGCAGATGTGAAACTATTTAAGCAACGTCAACCAAGCCATTTATTTACCCATTTATTTAAATTTCTTTGCTGTTGAGGAAGATTTGGAATTATTTCTGTTTCTGCACTGTAGGTGAAAGCTGTGCACTGCAAAGCTGGCGATACCGTTGGAGAAGGAGATCTGCTGGTGGAACTGGAATGAAAGGTTGCCTCCACACTGTTGAATTAGCTCAGCCTTTATTATTTCCAACCCATGAAGTAACATTAAGGCAATTCAACATAGAAGATGGACAGTCCTATGTTCAAGATTTTATACGGTCATATTTATTGTATCAGCGGTTAAGACAGCAAACACAGATGTTAAACCTTGGCAACAGATCCCAGATTTTTACTTCCAGAAATACTTGTACATAACCTTTGTAATTCTTTGATTTTTCAGGATCAAATAAAATCAATAAAATACCATTTCTGCTTTAAAACAGGAAAAGCCTCTTTTTTTAAAAAAGAAAACAAAAGCCCAAATCCGATTCATCTTCTCCATGGTAATATCGCGGGGTTGAGGCCCCAGCCAAGTTATACAGAATGGTTGGTAAGAGTGAAAAATTAACCACTGAGTGATGAACCCAGCAGTTTTCCTATGCTCTGTGTAAGCACAGAGTACTTACAAGTACAGCTGATGGCTTAAATTCTGATCAGATTTATTGTAATATTTTGAAGCCTTTGTGTAGACTAGAGGTAAATTACAGGCTAGAGGGGTTTTTCTTTCGCTAGTGCAGACTTTCCCCACGTATTTTCATTTACTGTGGTAAGGGAATTTGTTTTCTTTTATTCAGACTCCATACTCAAATTTCCTCCCCTTTATCTTCTTTGAATGGATTACTGGGTTCAAGTCCTTGCAGGAGGAGCTGGCACTGCCCTTGAAGCCCCTTAGCCATCCCAAGGGATTGCTAGAGGCACTTGCTGTCCCTCAGGCCAAGCCTCCTCCCGAATTCCTACAGGAAAGGGAGACCCAAGTGTCCGATGATCTTTTGTTGTGCAAAAGCTCTTACTAAAGCTTGTGTGAAGAACTAGGACTGTTCGTAATACGTAATTACATCCTGCTGGAAGAGCTGCGCATCCAGCGTGGGAAACCAGAGAGTGCCTGGAGAGGAGGAAGACTGAAGAGACTTGAGCAGCAGGGAGACGGACGGTGACTTGGTCAGGACGGGTAAGAGGGTGTATTTTTTTTCCCCACTCCTCACTCAGGAACTCAACGCCACAGATACCGGAAGTTTACTGGGTTCAGAATGTTAGTGTGTGGTTAACAGAGGCGCCCTCTTCCGTTAATTGATCGAGCTCATTAAGTCAGCAGCTGCAGCTCACTGGGCACAGTGGTACCTCTGCAGTCCCTGCGCGCTGTCACCATCATCTCTGTCCCTACGCTCCTGCCGAGGCCTGCGCTGCTGCCCACGGCTGGGCCAGGACACCGCCTCCTCCTGCCTCTGATCTCACCTCCTACAGCTGGCTTTTTCTACGTCCCTCTCCGTCACCCTTCCCGCTGCGGCTGTGCCTCCGCCACTGCCCCAGGAAGGAGGGGGCCCGCTCTCATTTTCTTGCCGAGGATGTACAGAGTCGTGCCACTTCCCAGAAAAACCCCTCTGGCCAGAGGCGCCCGCGCCCTTTACAGGAAGGTGAAGGACAAAAGCAGTCTGTGACAGGGCTGGTGACTCACGGCCAGCCAGAAACGTTCACCATTCTGCTCGAAACTTCTGATTGAAGGGGCATTTTTCATGTTATTGAGACACCGCCAACTACATCAACATGGCCAAGGGGGAATAATGTAGTACGGGGGCTCTGCTTTGTTAATTAGTTTACAAAACCCTTCGAGATGAGTAAGGAGAGTGTTTGGGCAGGACCTGCCCTCCAGGAAAATGAATTCTGTTAGAGTTGGAGAAGCTGGGGCAGACGCCCTGCAGATCTTCCTACAAACCTCCTTAATGCCATCTTGCCCCTTCCAAAAGGAGCACAGTTCGGCTTCTGCAGGTTACTCTGAACTAGAAGAAAAAAAAAAAGGTAGGCTAAAGAGACAAGACATGACTATTCTACTTTAAAATTACTTAATTAGCCTGCTGTAGCAACGCAAGCTTTCTGTCTGTGTTTCTAAGTGAGCTGCAGCAGTCTCTGATGAAGTTGCGGCTGATTCCTTACCCTGGATCCCCGGGCTGATTCCCTACCCCAGCTCTCCCCCGGCCGTCACAGGGCTACTGGCAGTGAAGCAAAAGTACGTTCTTCTTAATGGCATCCTTAGGACATTTAATTGTACTTTGGCTCACCGCGTGGCACACATTCCCTGCTCGCATCCCTTTGGCAGCTTTGTATACTGTACAGTCTATACGTACCAAACACTGCCGCTGAAGGAAAATATAAGGCACAGTAGCATAACAACAGAAAGCCACGATTTTCCCAGATTGTACAGAAACCAGCACAGTTGGTTGGGTCAGGGGGACAACTGTCGTCTTCCCATCCTTTCTTTTTCCCAGTTTACATGGTGCAATAATCACAATACAGGTCCTTTGGGTATTTTTTTATAATGTATATAAAAATCTCCCCCCCATAGGATACCCAGTTTGCCTGCGGTTGCAAGTTCTGCATTAAAAGTGCTCGGCTAAAAGTCACCTTGACAGTAAGCGCTCACAGCAGCTGCGTGTGCTGGAGGGTGGTGGGCAGCTGGGATCAGGTTTGCTTTTCCTGGTCCCCAACGTCCCCCCATATCCCACAGTCACCCAGTGAACTGAAGTGGTCCCTAAAGTGCTTGGAATGTTAAATTAAAAATACGATTTTAAATGTCATTCTCATATACTCTTTTAATATTTCTTCACAGTACCTTATAAAACTAAACACGTTTTTAAAAATACTCTTTTCCAGTTCAGGAAAACACTGCAACAGAGTAAGAATAGTCTTTAAATTTTCTCTATTTCTCCAGCAATGTAATATTTGTCTTGAAGCGCGCAGTATCTATATGGTCATCTCTCCCTGTTCCCATTCAGTAACCTACTAAACACCATTACAAGTCAGTATTAAATGCCAGTTGTGCTTTACTTTGTTTGCAGGCATGCTTTTTTTTTTTAAGATCACTTTCAGCTATTAGTGCAATAGTACCATCGTTATGCCACCCACCTTGCAGAGCTACCCCAGAAAATTTGTCAATTCAGGTAAAAAGAAAATTAGCTCCTTCCTCTGCCTTTCCCTGACCTTCAGTCATACGCTGGGGCAAAGTGGTGGTGGGGGGGGAAGGGAGAAAATAATTAGACCCCAAAACTGTGCAGATAACACTTATGCCTCATGCAAACCCAGTTACTCGGGGCAGGTTAGCGGGGGCGAGGAGGACGGAGATTAGCCGGGGAAATGAGTCCCCATCTCTGGGCCTACAAGATTTCAACGCTAGCGCCAAGGCTCCCGGGTTGGGAAGGTTACAAGAGATCCCGTGTTCTAATAGAAAGGTGTTACAGCTTTCCTGGAAAGGTTACCGATCGGCACGTGCTTAGTACTACGTCTTCAGCCAGGCTGCGTTACCTCCCGTTCCTAATCCCGGCTTTCGCGTAGGACGTAGGAGAGGCCGTGTTTCCCCGAGGAGTCGTAACTGTCATGGTAGGGGAGGCCGACCCACTCGGGCGGGTACGTCGTCGTGCTGTAGACGAAGCACTCCACGACGCCCTCGGCGGCTGCCCGCCCCTCGCCCGCGCCGCCCTTCCCTTCCCACTCCACCACCTCGATGCTCATCAGGGTACGCTGGTACATCTCGGGGCAGCCTTCAAACTCATCCAGGAACTGCAGCATCTGGTCGTCAACGGAGTAAATCTCCCCAGCGACGTGGTGTCCTGTTCCCGGGATGTTCAGCATGTAAGGAATGTTGTATTTTCCTGCGATCACCAGCGGGTACTTCTCCACCGTGCGGCCTCTTCCCTGGAATTTCGCTAGCCCCTTGGCCGTGTTGATCATGTGCTTGTAGTTGGGCTGGCCCTTCTTCAGTGTCCCGTAAACAAAGACACGAGCCATCGTACCTGCAAAAGCAGCTGAAAGACAGAGGCGTACGTTACCCACGTGGCTGCTTTGGCCAACACGCTGGAGAACCACAGCCACGCCAAGGCGCCTTGTACACGCAAGGGTCTTCAGGCGGGTGCAAAAGTGGTCTCGCAGTCCTACACCTCGTTTAAATGTCGTACTACATTCAAATATCTATCTCTTTAAACTTTTCAGTCAAAAGCTGTAACAGTGAAAAACAGACGCCAGGAGAAAGCCACCCTTGTAGTTCTTTGATGTAATCAAATGACATCCCACGGGTTCTCTACGGAATCCACACACCAGCCAACGCATCCCTGAGCCTCAGGAAAAGGGCTGAGCCTTTCTTCATTTATTTTTTTTTTTTCTCTCATCATTATGGGAGCCATCCCAGTGATGAAACAGGCTCCACTTAGCACATCCTTTATGGCGAAAGAAAAAAAAAAAAAAAGAAAAAAGAAAAATCATGGTTCAGCTCCACTAAGCAGACACCTTCCTCTCCTGCACCACTGCATTTATGGTGTAACCAGCCCAGGTCAAACCTGGTTATTAAAACTTGGAGGAGTGAAGCCACTGATTGTTTTCCCTTGTTGGGCTGCTGTGGTGTTTTTTTAAAGCCTGAACTGATGGACTTGGTCACACGCTACCTGGGACACCCGGCGGGGCCACCTCAGGCTGGCTCCAACTCAGGCTGGGGCAGCACCTCCTTCCCTCCCGCCCCCGCTCGGGTTCCCCCTTCACCAGTCTCGCACTCGGTATTTGAGAAACAACCTTTTATTCAGTAACAGAGGAGCCTGGTTGCAATTTGGGTGTCTTCTTGTTTCATGGTAAAATAAAGCACAGTGACATTAGTCACCTGAAATGAGCGCATTCCAACTTTGGGTTATGTTGCATTTGTGTACATTTGATGCTATATTTTTTTTTTTTTTTTCCAAATAGTAATACCAGCTCGGTCACAGTCTTTAATAAAAAAAGGGAAAAGACAAGCAAGCTGCCCGATGCTCGTAGCTGCAGCAAGCTAACTACGCGCAAACTGGGACATCACCAAGACGAAGAGAGGACCCGTCTGTCACGAAGGGGGATGAAAAGGCTTTCACGCCAGACCTTACAAGCAAACTGAGGCACGCCGGCGTGGCAGCGAGTTTAACCTGGCCTTGAGTAATTTCATGGACACGCTGAAGGATTTTTGGTAACCCTGGCACCGAGGTCCTGCTTGCCAACTGACAGAACCGCTGAGGAGCGCACTGTGGCTCCAGGGAGAGAAGTGGGGTGACCCTCAGCACCCCCAGCCCACGCGAGCGGTGCCGGCTGAAAGGAGACGTCTGTCCCGCTCCACTGGGGGAGGGGAACCACACCGGCTCCCCACGGCGCTGCTGATAAATCTTGGGTGAAAAACCTCATTTGCAGACCTCGTAAGGCCAGACACTGCGGTCTTCACAAGCACCTTCGCCCTTCCTGCCCGAGGGAGCTGCACAAATGTTATTTTTCCATTTATTTACCTTGAGGGGCGGGTGGGGGATGTGGTACTCCCCAGACACCCAAAAGTACTAAGCCATCTCTGCCTGACGTAGCCCATTTGCGGATGTGCTAGCCATCTCTTGAAAACAGACCCTGAAAGATGTTGTTCAACATTTATCTGTGAGGATAAACCACACAAAATTGGGTTAAACGGGAGAAAAGGCTGGCTTTACTGAAAAGTAGCGGGGGGGGAAGGTACCTTCATCGTTCCTGGGTTATTTTTCATGGTGTGCCCCGGTCGTCCCCCATCGTTTCTGTAGGGCAGAAGCAGTTCTGCACTGTTTGATGGTTTCCCATGTTTTGCCCTCAGTCGGTGACTGGGCAGAGCCTCCCTCCCCGTCACCCAACCCGGCCACCTGGCAGCTACTCCCCAGCCCCCAGCATCAGAGGATGTACTGCATTTCAAGTTTGGAAAAAAAAAAAAATCTTTAAAAGAAGATGAGAAGTAGAAACTTAAATGTATTTTCTGGTATTTGCTCTTATTTTGGTAGACTGTTAGATCAGGTCAGTTACCCAAAGGGGTACGTTGCTGGCCAAGAGGAGTGTCATTTAAAATAATCAGTAGCAAAGCACTTTCCCCCTTGGTGAAGTAAACAGTTTTTCTCTGTAACAGAACACGGTTTTCCAATCAAAACCAGTGTGTGCCTTTATTTACTGGCAAACAGCTTTCACTTAAGGAAAAAAAAGACTGCGCTGATTTTTCTCCCCCTGTATTTTATCAGATATACGTCAGCGTAATTTATCCTTCATGACATAAACGAGTTTTTTTGGATGCAGCTCGTTCCCTCACAATAAAAAGAGCATTAATATTCAGTCGGCCTGACTCCCTTTTATAAGAAAAATCATTACCTTTCAGATTGTGTTTTGAATACCAAACACAGATCCTTCAGGAAGAAACTTGTCCCAGTGGGGATTGAGAAAGGATCAGAGTTAAGCACTGAAACATGCAATTAATTCCCATTAGGGGATTAGGGCACTCGTGTTCACTTTGAATCAGAAAAATGAATTGTGAATTAAATTGTTCACAACCAAGAGGTTACTTGTCAGAGTTAATAAGTTAAAAAATAAAAAGGGAAACCTAAAACGCACATAAAAAGCTCAATAGCGAGTGGTGCATCTGTAAGAAAAAGATACGCTTCATTTCCATGAAACAAAAGCTCTCTCTCTAATGTACGGCTGGAGATAAGCTTCCAAAAAGTTTGCAGGGAAGAGCGTCACCCTTCCTGAAACGGGTGAAAACAAAGTACGTGTTTCTGATGGTGCCGCAGACGGCTACTCGGAAAGGTTACTGATGTACAGCAAAGCAGACGTCATCCTAGTGCAGGGCCCGCAAAATTCAATGACAACAACAACAATCCCTGCTAACCCAGGTTTGGATAAGTGTTTCGGATTTAGCATTCCGGTAGCTGGGGTCAGGAGGCAGTACCCGAGTGGAGATGGAATGGGGGTCTGACGTTTCAGCCAGTTTGCGTAGAGGCTGAAGTACTGGTAGAACTGGGGCTTCGTGGGCAGGCGGCCGCTGAGCTGCCCATCGCGCCTCTGTGGTCCACGGCGGCCCTGTCGCTCACGTGGGATGGGATGGGCGCCATGACTTCTCCTTCCATTAAAAAAAAAAAAAAACCCACATCAAAGCCAAGCCCAGACAACCCCGGCTGAGGCGCGATTGAAATAAACTTGGTAAAAAAAAAAAACATTTTCTGAATGCTGCTCCATATAAATAAGACGTATATAATTCTTCCTGTGCAATACATCTGGTTGCCTGTGCGCCGTGTGTTGCGTTGCAGAAAGGCTGTGAGATGCACTAGCATCATTTCTAGCAGTCGCCTATGGCGGGCTCGCAAAACATTTTTAGCCACCTTGTGGCAGGAGAGTAAAGAGCAGAATTTTACTTGAGGGTCATTTCAGACTTCCACGAAGCAGCTGAAGAGTTACAGCCGGCATCCCTTCACTGAATCACCAACAAGAAGTTGCCTTTTCTCACTTAATCCAGTTTGACACTTCTTACCTACGCTGAACCACCTAAGAGGAAAAGAAAACCCACTAAAAACCAAACAAAACCCCCCCAGACTCTATACTGAGTGTTAGCTGCCAGGACAAAACAAACCCATTCAGAAGGTACTTTCATGAAATATTCATGCCAGAATCATTAAAATTTAACGGCATGGGGAAATGCGAGTGAAATCTTTGTGTCATCTCTTCAAACTATTTCTTTTAGCTATGAAAGATGACCTGCCGAACCGCTCGCAGGATCAGTTACTATAGTTGCTTTGTTACGTGAGATGCAAAGATCAGAAAATAAAGTCACTATTTCAGGATCATGCCGGTAGAAGATGCTGTTGGGTGGAAATGAAAGCGGCTCGTAACGGTCACCGGCCAGCAGCCTGGGTTGCTGCTCGGCATTAGCGGTGGTAGGGCTGCACCACCGAATCCGTGCCTACCCACCGAGTTTTGGGTCAGGGCTTTAGTTTTCCCTGCCGGAGCACCGTGAGAGAGGGACGGGCAGCCACGGGGCCAGTCGCCGGCTCAGTCACCACGCACTCGCAGATGAAGCTGAACTGCCCCAACCAGGCTCTTTGCTCCCAGGTTGTGCCCCGGACAGCAGCAGCTTCAGCAATAAACATCCTTTTACCAGGATTCACACCATTATTGGATCCTACCAACTTCTTTTGAAAATAAAATAAGAACTAGCGCCTGCCCTGTGCCTGCTCCAGGGCTGTTTGCAATCACAGTAGCAGGGCTTTTGGTTTTACTTCGTTGAAACTTTTCCTCCCAACTCAGAAAGTATCCATTTCTCTCCCTCCATACAGTAACATTATTTTCCCTTGAGAAAAATCCTCCGCGTTGGCTCGGTGACCAGATATAGTTACACATTAATTCTTCAGAAGTTTCTTAAAACTGTAGGAAACAGGTGAAAAAACAAAATGCCTTGAACTTTAAACTTGAGCCCAGTCTGTTTGAATGAGGCGAGTTTTAAGGTCACTCTTCACTCAATGCTAACTTTCAAGAAGGACTAACATGCCAGAGAGGACTCCTGGGACCGCATCCTGTTGGTCCTTTGATGCTTTCATTTTGTTGCTTGCTATTTTCTTTATAGCACAGACAAGGGCTTCCTGCCCGGGCCGACCCCTTTCCAACCTTGCTGAATACCTCGGAAAAAGTTTATGGCAAGACACCTTTCTTACATTAACCACAGAGGCACCGGCGAAACGATGGCTCCTTTGAAATCAAGAGGTTACGGTCTCCTCGCAGCAGTCGTCTGCTCAGAAACTGTGAGCTGCTGGTTTGTGAAAACAAACAAGAATACTGGAGTAACCGGTGCCATGTTGGACACTACCGGGCACTACCTGAAACGCCACTTAATCTACTTTGCAGACACTTTTCATTTCACTTTTGGATAGTTTCCACCCCCGAACCAACAAATACGCCTGTGCTTAAGCTGGAGCATCTTGGCGTTTATCACCGGGAGGCCGAGCGAGGATGCCGTCCCTTCGCACAAGCATCAATCACAGTGCTGCTCACGTGCCCCGCACCCATTCGGACGCACAGCAAACAAACATTTGCGTTTTGTCTGTTTGAAACCTTTTCAAATCCCTTTCGACTCTACTGCATAGAGAAATTTCATTAGATGATTAATGTTTACAGAAAGAGTTTCACTCCCAAAGTGACTGTTGGGAGCAGCTACAGAGGCCTCCAAGTGACAATAAGATAAATCCACCACGTGCAAAGATGCTGGACACGCGATGCAGAAACTTGCTAGACACACCATTAAACCGATTAACAGACTAAATTTCTACACAGTGCAGAGACAGGAGGGGGATTGCCAGCACGTTAGGAGGAAGAAGAAGATGGAAAGTCAATGTATGTGGATAAATTGAGTCAGGGAGGGAAAAATGTTGTCCCCCCAAGAGAACAGTCTATCAGTATCATTAAGTATTGACTGCTTTGTCCTAATATTAATAATAGTATTATTGCATGAGCCTCTGACGGAATATTATATCAAGTCCTTGCTACCATAATTCAGAAATTTGTGGACTACAAAAGTAGTCAGAAAGAGCTCAGGGCAGAGCACTGAGTCCAGGACTGTTTTTTTGGGGCACAGACTGAACAAATTAGAGCTTAAACAGGAGCTGACAAAATGGGGCATAATCACCTACAAATACGGGTAAAGGTTTTGTAGAACAGACAGCTTCCACATACGTACAGCCTGCCAAAATTTCTGCATGGAATAATTAATGCAGACAGGAACAGCTTTCTAATCAGAAGAACAGACAGGGCATCAGAACAACCATAATAAGTCCCCACAGAAAGTCTTGAGAGCCCCGCGTCCCCTGAAGGAGGGTGGTCAACAGCAGACACCTCAGTGGGAGCGCAGGAACGGGGCAAGGTGATAGCGACGTGTTCCCAGACTTGAGTCCAGACACTTCCCAAGCCAGAGGCGACAAGCACCGTGCTGCAAAAAGGCCTTTTCCTCCTGTGAGTTCCCATGACCGTTTTCGTGAACGGTCAGCGATGGCAACAGCCCATGGCAGGCAGCCCCACGTGAGTCCGAGACACAAATTCCTTTGGGTTTGCTCTTCCTCTGGCTCTGGGGTCTCTGTGCACCTCCTCCCTGCCACCAAGTACTTCTTTAGCTCTTCTAGGATGCCATGCCCATGTGTTTTTAACAGAATGGAAAACACTCCTTACCTGCAACCATCTGTGCCACCTCTTCCTCTAACTTTTCTGGTTTTCTTAGCGTTTTTTGAGATAGGAAAACCAGAACCAAAATATTTGAGAATGGATAAAGCATGGATTCACAGAGAAACAAAAATCCCCTCTCCTGTTTTGTTCACATTCCTTTCCCTCCAATGCCTTATTGACTGCTATTGAGCGACGGGCTGATGGTTTGGAAGAACACGACGACACCTCAAGCATCCTATTCTTGAGTGGCAACTGCGGTGTGAAGCGTTTACCGAAAATCCAAGCCTTGCAAGCTAGAACTCTTGAAATGTAAGTATTTGTCCAAACTATCGTGGATGCTATAGTTAATAGTGCTTTAGGGAAAGGTAGCAGACTAGATGGCTTCTCAAAATCCCACTCAGCATGGTGGGTTCCTTATGATGCTATTTCAAATACACGACAATTAATTTAAATGACATACATAGAATTGTCTCGTCTTTGCACCTTTAGTACAGGCGCTTAAACTGTTGTATCTACGCAAAAGGAGGAAAAAAAAAACACCCCCAAAATGCAGCATTAAGTTTAAACGCCAGATCGCCGTTACAGGGAAAAAAGTAGAAAACAACTTTTGATAGGGCAGCCCTGCGATGCCAGCCCCGCTGCCGGTACCCTTTGGGACGCTACCCTGAATTTGAAGTGGTTTCCGCCATTGACATGCAGAGCACAGCCCCGGCTTTCAAACCACTGACATCCTGAAGGCGAGGACAGAGCCGCCGCTTGGCCGGGCTCCCCGCAGGGTCGGCACACTGATTTACATGCCAATACCCGGAGCGGTCAGTTTTTGGACCGAGGAGAGCATCCCAGCCTGCGAAACACGGCGAACGCTTTTGAGTACCTAGGCATGGGAACATGTTTTTCCCTACACTGAAAAGATGGTGAGAGAGAGAGAAGGGGAAGGGAGAAAAGATGAGGTCTGGGCCAGAGCGTGAGGTGCCTTTCCACAAGGGACTCGGGGGAATGGCTGCACAACGCTGCTCTGTGAGGAGGGGAGCGGTGTCCAGGTCATGGCACAGCACCGGCCCCTCGTCCCTCAGGAGTGCGACTGAGCCTGCAAAGGAGATGGCAAATAAATCCCCATCATTCAGCGACAGCAGCCTCCCACTGGCAGGAGCCCATGGCTCTGGAGGCCATCTTATGCCCGTGCTCCAGCTGGCATGGAGGTGCCACAGCCCGGGGCTGCTGGTGAGATGGACTCTGCCCAGGTGAGACCTGGTGGTGCTTCTCAGTCCTCACCGTAAGACCGGACAGGAAAGATGGTAGCCAGCCGTCCTGATGGACTGGCAGGAGGCTGCCCTGGTCAGTGGCTCCGCAGGCAGCAGCAGGATAGCTCACCGGGACGAGCTAAAGTGCCAGAGCTCCGTAGCACCCTGCAGAGGGGTCACGGCAACACGGCGCTCCTCAAACTTCCCTGAAAACCAAATGAAAATGCAGATGTTCGGGGAACAAGATCCGCTCCTCTCAATGAGCCAAGCAGAAAATCCAGGTATAAGTCTGGGAACGGCATCACATTAACACTGCACTATTTTGTCTCCAGAAGCCACTGACCTACCCCAGTGTGGACCAGCTACTGAAACACAAACCGTTGACCAACCTGGCAGAAATGCAGCATTGGAAAACCCCACCAGACTGTTTTTTTTTCAGCCTGCGATGCCTTGGGGAACTACAGCCTGCTTTTAAGGCCCAAGGAAAGGTAATTTATACACATTTAGAGCATCCACATATACACACAAGGATTTTCTACACAGAGCCGTGCTTTGCTTGTGAAATGCTAGTGGCCCATGGAAAAGGAGAGAGGAAGATTAAAACCAGCTGTTCTGGAGGAACCACCAGATTTAAATGCAAACAGTATTTTAAATATTCAACCAGGAAGGGTACAGACAGCGTGGGGCAATGGCCTCCAGGTTTGCTCAGAAGCAGGGCCATACAAATTTTGTGAGGCTCAGAAGGAGTAGTGGATAATAAGGTATATCTATACTCATAGAAGATACAAATAAAAAAGCATTTAAGCATTTATGTTAGTGTATCTATGCCACTAGGTATCAGTGGAAGAAGGAGTAAGAAGAGACCCTTCTTGACATTTGGAAGGTGCCAAAAAAAAAAAAAAAAAAGAAAAAGAAGTGGTGGAGCATTCATATAACAATTTAGGAGAACTGTAGAATCACTGGTTTGCAGCTACAGCTCTGAAGCAAGTCAAACCACTGGTCTGGAGACAGCCATTGCCATTGGACAAACAGTGGAAAATGTGAAAAGATGAAAAAATTTCAATGTATCTTCTTTCTGTGACACACAGAAATATTCTCCTTCCACTTCATTTAATTTTTTCAGGTCAATTTTTTTTAAAGCTAAGAAACTGATTATGTTTTGGAGGAGGGGGTTGTTCTTTTTTTTTTTTTTTTTTTTTTTAATTAAAGAAGGGAGGCTTGTACCACCCTTTCAGTCCTATGAATCAAATTTGTGGAAAAGCATAATATTTAACATGTGACATAGTGGTAACAAAACAAATCAGCTCAACAGGCTGCCCAGGGAAGTGGCTGAGTCACCATCCCTGGAGGTATTTAAAAGATGTGCAGGCACGGTGCTTAGGGACATGATTTAGTGGTGGACTTGGTAATGTTTAGGTTAATGGTTGGACTCGATGATCTGAAAGGTCTTTTCCAACCTAAATGATTCCGTGAGTCTATTTATTCAAATTCATCAACTGCAGTTATTTTATTTGCCTAATTAGTTAAATGTGTTTGCAAGTCTTACTTCGATAAGCTATGCAGGTAGTTTTATTTTTAATAAAAAGACTTTTTTTTTTTAAAAAGTGAATTCTAGCTTGCAGTGCAATGCAAGTCAAAAATAAAAACCCAATCCATATCTCAGCAACAAATCTCTTCCACCATTTTCTAATATAATAAAAGGTAAGAAAAAAGAAACCAAACAGAACACCAAACCAAAACTACAAAGAACCATGAACAGATGTATAGAATTACTTCAGTCCCACTGAGGCATATCACTTCTGTTTAGAAATTCATACTGAGTTTACTATAGAAAAGATAAAAAGTCACAGATCGTCATGAGAAGAAAACTAATGAGTTATTTCAACTGTCCTGGTCTTGATTTTTGTTCTCCAAGAAAGACTTGCAAAGTTTTGCAATGAAATTTGAAACATACTTCTTCATCAACTGGTAAAGCATCCTTATCTCAAAGTAAATACATTTACCAGCCTGCTATTGTCTACACAGAAGAAAAAAAAAACATATTCCGGGGGCATCCCAAAAAGCCTGAAATGTCACTCAGCAAGGCACTGGAGTAATTGCTTTCAGATCCAGAAGACACACTGACCAGAATCTCAAATATCCTCCTGCCTGGTAGAGTCAGAGATAAGCAAGAAGACAAGAAATTCACAATTTGTTTGTTTGTGTCTCGTAAGGATGTGTTGAATGAAACATTTACTTTCAGGTAAGGAGTGGTTTGGTCTCTGATGCAGAAACAGGATCTGTAGCCTGATGCAAAATTTAACACGGGTCTGTATTTACCGCAGACCAAGGAAAACCAACTATGCAAGCCCTTAAATCTTCTCCTGGAGCCACACGAGGCTCACAAGAAATACTGATGGAAGCAATTCCATATCTCTACTTAGATATACATTCTCAATTGCAAAAAAAAGCTATTTTAGTTTTACGATGGCATGTAGAATTTACTCTAATTGAATGTCTCCTTGGCAGCATCCAGAATCCCTTGAAGGATGCCTTAATGAAAGCCATCTTAAGCCAGAGGTCTGGCTGTAATAAGAAAACATTATATAATATTAATCTGAATTATACAGACATTTATATGAGACAATTATTTACAAATAAAATATTTATACAACTGAAAATAGCTTTATACATGCTGTGCAGCCTCTTTCCAGTGACCTTTGAGATGGAATTCCTGTTACTAACTTGATAAAGGAAGAAGAACAGAATCAAGTACTGGAAGTAAATGAGAAGGGGAATAATATGCAATGTGGTTCTGAATGCGAAAAAGCCAGACTAATGTTATTAAAACAACCTCCTTCAACAAGGATAATCTCCTGGACTTGGAGGCGAGTAAAATACTTTATTTAAAATGCAGTAAAAATACCCCCAGACCAAGTAATAGGAAAGAACTGTATGCGAATAAGGAATCAGTTAAGGGAAGGTTACAATGGATTATATTAAAATAAGCAGTAATAAGCACAGACAGAAGTTACTGGTTATATTCCTCAGGAATCAATGTTATTTTATTTATTGGTGGCCTTACTACAGCAAGTGGTTGTGCGCCTACCACAGCTGTGCATGATGCATGTCAAGGAGGACTGGTTCATGCTACAGACATATCAGATAGCTTATAAACTGTGTAATTGAAATAGGATGGCTTTTAATGACACAAAGTGCAGAAATATATGCTTAGGGACCACTGAAGAGAACTTCTGGGGACTCATCACTTGAAGGCAACAAAGGAATCATAGAATATCTCAAGTTTGAAGGGACCTATAAGGATCGTCAAGTCCAACTCCCTGCTCCTTGCAGGACTACCATAAACTAAACCATATGACTAAGAGCGTTGTCCAGATGCTGTGACAGGCTTGGTGCCATGACCAGTTCTCTGGGGAGCCTGTTCCAGTGACTGGCCACCATCTCAGTGAAGAACCTTTTCCTAATGTCCAATTTGAACTTCCCCTGACACAACTTCATTAAGTTTCCTCCTGTCCAGTTGCTGGTCACTAGAGAGACGAGATCAGCACCTACCCCTCCACTGCCACCCTTGAGGAAGTTGTAGACTGTGATGAGGTCACTTCTCAGCCTTCTCTTCTCCAAGCTGAACAAACCAAATTATTTCAGCTGCTCCTCGTTAAGTCTTGCCCTTGAAGCCTTTCACCATCTTGGTCACCCTCCTCTGGAGACACTCTAATACTGTGATGTCCTTGTTGTATTGAGGTGCCAAAACTGCATACAGTACTCGAGGTGGGGCCACACCAGTGCGGTGTACGGTGGGACAATCACCTCCCTCAACCAGGTAGCAATGCTGTGCTTGATGCACCCCAGGACACGGTTGGCCCTTTTCGCTGCCAGGGCACAGTATTGACTCATAGTCAACTTGACATCAACCCAACCCCCCAAATCTTTTCTGTGGGGATGCTCTCCAGCCTCTTGGCCCCCAGTTTATACATACAACCAGGATTACCCCATCATAGTAGGGAGTGCAGCACTTGTTCTTGCTGAATTTCATATAAACTCAGCATGAGCCAGCAACATGCACTCAAATCCCAGGAAGCCAATCCTATCCTGGGCTGCATCAAAAGAATTCTGGCCAGCAGGTCAAGGGGGGGTGATTCTGCCCCGCTATTGCGCTCTGATGATACCCCACCTGGAGTACCGTGTGTCCAGCTCCAGGGCCCCCAACATAAGTAGGACATGGACCTGTTGGAGCAGGCCCAGAGGAGGGCCACAAAGATGACTGGAGGGCTGGAGCATTTCTCCTATAAGGACAAGCTGAGAGGGCTGGAGTTGTTCAGCCTGGAGAAGAGAAGGCTCCATGGACATCTTGTAGCAGCCTTCCAGTACCTAAAGGGGGCCTACAGGAGAGCTGGGGAGGGACTCTTTATCAGCGAGTGTAGCGACAGGACAAGGGGTAACGGTTTTAAACTGAAAGAGGGGAGATTTAGATTAGATATTAAGAAGAAATTCTTTACTTTGAGGTTGGTGAGACACTGGAACAGGATGCTTAGAGAAGTTGTGGCTGCCCCATCCCTGGAAGTCTTCAAGGCCAGGTTGGATGGGGCTTTGGGTAACCTGGTCTAGTGGGAGATGTCCCTGATGATGCTTTTAAAAACAGACTGCTTCCAGTGAAAGGTCTTGGCTCATAGGAACTACGGCCTGGGAGTTTCAAGAGGTGGTTCTGGGTGAACACTTGTACACTCTCACATCACACATTCACAATAGAAAGCTGAAAAAAGAAGGGATGATTTTACAGGTTAACCAAATATCATATTTTTGGACTTAAGATGATGTTAACTGAAAATTTTAAAGATAAATATTATCCATAGAACGTTCAAAATGCACAAAACAATATTAAATAACTGTTTAGTCCAACTTGGCAGTAGGAGTTACATTTCAGATCTTGAACAAATCAATTGCTGCCATCCCAATGCCACTCCCCCCACCCAAATATCATGTAGTACAGCAGTCTCTGGCAACTCCCAATCCCCAAATACAGGAATATGTTATTATTCTGAACACCATTTCTCCCAGATTTGGCAGACAGTATCTAGGGACATTTGGAAGTCTCAGTTAATTTTTCTTCTGTATTCTTTAAGCAAATAATCACTTACTGATGCTGATTAACTAAAGAAAAATTAAATAATATAATTAGAGTTACACTAGATGTAAATCAAGAAACAGCGCATTACTTAAGACACAGGAAGAAGAAAAACCATACAAGAACTTAATTTTGTCTTTTTGATATGGCTTAAAAACAGAGATGATGAACAAATCACGATTTTCAACATGTGAACATTTCTTTTAAAACAGATAACTCAAATTATTGTCAAATGACAAGCCCTCACCAGTTCCCCGTTTACTTCACAATAACTATCGATTAATAAAGGCATGCTTCTGAATACATACTGCATTACATTTTTTACTTTCAACACCTGGTGTCACCAGAATAACGCCGTATATTTCTAAAATGCTCTGCAGTAGTCTGTGCTTTGATTTTAGGGCAGTATTACTTCCAAAAGGAGTGGAACCGTAGAAGATTATGGGAAACGATGCACGTAGACGACTTTTGTGGTTAATTGATACATTATCAGTTAACTGACCATGACAGGTCATTTTAAAAATGAAACTCAAGGTGTCTAAAAGCCTTTGTGCCTTAGTCAAGGTCAGAAAAGGCCAGAAGCAAAGTGAAAATTCTGCTGTATCCCCATATTTTGGGCAAGGTAAATCCTTCACCTGTTTTGCAAAAAGGCTTTAACTGGTAACTTCTGCTACACCAGAATTTAGGTAATTGCAATCAATTTTTGTACTCGCTAATTTTCTGTCTAGTCTAGGGCTGTATTAATTGGTTATTATGATGGTTCCATGGAGAATAGACAGAGGGGAGTGATTTTGATTGATTATTGTTTGGAGCCCCTCAGATCTCCAAGATACCAAATAAAAAAATAAAGTATCAAAGAAGATTTAATTAGTCTCAGTCTCTCCTTCCTTTCACTCTGTCAGCAAGACAAAGCTGGTAAAAAATTGACAAATTCATGGAAAATGCAGAGAGAGTCAGAATTGGTGACCCTATATTTCGTTAAAATAATGAGGGAGTACATGTATTTATTTCCTTTAAACTTCAGATAATGGGCAGAAGAGAATAAAAGCCTTCTCAGTTTTTGATGCTTATTTCAAAACCCAAACAGAATTGTGGCAGGCAGGTAGATCAATTGGTGTAAGATTTAAGTTGTATGATGGTTTTTTTTTTTTAAATATAGCTTTTCAAATAAATTAGTGAAAGAATCCTAACTTTTGAAAGAAGAGTCGTGAGCTTGTTATACAAGGAAGATTGAAAATACTGTATTATAACATATGAATGCAATACTTTAGAGACTTCAGAACCTTTTGATTCTATTTTGGAAGAAAGTTCTGTATCGTAAAACAGAGGAAGATGTGGTCAAGATATTTGCAAAAACATTCAGACAGACACTTCCCTTCCACTTATTACACGTGAGTTTTCTACAGCAGACTTTCCAAAAGTCATGTTGTCTTTCAATATTTTTTCAGTACGATATAGAGACTTCTATAGGTATGGGGTTTTCAGGTTTTAGTCCAGCCATTGTGGATTTTAAAGCTAGAAGAAAAAGGCTAACACTAGCACAGTGTGTATTTTAAGGTGAACATATATCTAGGATCCGCAGACAATGTTTGGCGGAGATCCCTATGCTCCACCAAGGCACTTAGTAGCTCTCAACTGATTTGTGGGGCTAGCTTTTTGATGATAGAAGATCACCTAAAAGGAAGATAGACAAGTGACACAAATACTGCTATAAAGTAACAAAGCCCCATATAAAGAAAAAAAAAAAGTAATGGAAAGCAGAAATAAAGCTGAAGCCTGAGAAGAGGGATGCTGATTCATTAATAAAAAGGAGCTTTTCTGCAATTGCTTGATTTAAACAGATGTTAGCATTAACAAATAATTTTTTAAAAAGACTATCTAAGTCTGGTGGGCTAACAGAGTTAGACAGGTTTTACACCCATGATTTATTTAGTATAACAATGCCCCTTGATCTCGCTAGCTTCTTCAGCATTTCAAAACAAAAAGAAAAAAAACAAAACAAAAAATAAAACAAACACCCGAAGTTTTCTGTAAAACAGTGTCAATTATTTTAAGACTCCCTAGCTCCTCATCCCTTTTTAAAAGGGAAAAATAAAAAAAAACAAACCTGCAGGTCTTAAAGGACCCCTTTCTCCTGCTTTCTCCCAAAAGATACAAGCATTCAGTGGTCACTGAATGTGCTTAAACTTGACATGAACAGGAGCAGAAGTATAACTGGTAAAGTAATACACAGGTCAAAAAGGTTTGCCTAGAGCCGCTCAGCAGAGCGGCCAGACATCTCCTGCCCGACCTGCGCTCAGCAGGAGAGGCTGAGCAGAAAAAGACTGCCAAGACAGACCTAGGAGACACCACCTGGATGGAGACACCCATTATTTCCAGTGTCAGTTTCTATGGAAGAAAGAAGGGATGCAGACCTTCTAGTAATAATAACTAAGATTTACACCACAGACAGAGGTAGTTTCCTACCTCTACAGCTGGTAAAATGTGCGGATGCTGAAAAGCAATCATTTATTTTGATCTATGCTAGTTATTTATTTTGACCTTGGTAGAACTTTTGACACATGATATTCCCACAAGCAAGCTAGAAAAACATCATTTAACAAGAACTGTTGGTAATTAGTAGGAAAAAAAAACCACCAGCCACTGTTTAGAAAGACTGTAATATTTATCAGAGGTTCATCTCAAACTGCACATATGCCCAAAATTTCTTATATTTGTTCCAGTAGCAGGGAAATACTGGTAATGAAAATACTCAATGATGTGAAAGATGCAGGAAATGCCACAATGTAAAAAGGCTGCACACAAGGCTATTGACACAACTGCAAGCCCCTGCACAATTGCTACTCTGCAGCAGCTGTTCAAGTAAAGCCAGTGCAGTGTTCTAAGATTAGCCAGGAATAATCAACGCATAAACAATATCTGGGTAAAGATTAGCCTGACAGCAGTTCTGCAGAAAGAGATTTGGCAGTTATCATGACCGTGAACTCAACACGAGTCAACAACGTGGTACTCTTGGAAAAAAACAGCCTAATGTTTACATACAAGCAAGTGCATCATTAGTAAGACACATGAATGTAACCTCCTGCTCTGCTCTGGTCACGAATTGAGTAGTATGTCCAGCTTTGAGCAGTGTACTCTTAGAGAAATGCGATCAAGTGACCAGAAAGAAGAGAGAGAGCAATCATAAGTCAGGAAAACACAATCTATTGAGGAAAAACAAGAGCCTGGACTGTGACAACTTATTTTAGAGAAAATAGGGTCATGCTTTTAAGTATATGAAAGCATACTGTAATAGAAAAAGAGGGGCAGTAAGCTTCTTTCCACATCTACTTGGACAGAAGACCCAAGGAGCTTCAATTCCAAAGATGGACATTAGGAAAGACTAACGATCTACCAGTAAGCACAATGCTTAGGAAGAGCATAGACCATCCAGGAAGGCTGGGAATCCTCCACTACTGACTATCCTCAACAGCAAATCAGTCAAATCTGTATCAGAAACAACACCACTACTGCCAAACTTGCCTTTTGCCAAGGAACTGGATGAGACAATATCTTAGTTCTCCTTTAAAAGCTAAAAATAAAAGGCAGTTTGAGTCACATGCTATGCATGGAAAGTAATACTAGACTCATGGAGACTGCTAGACTGATTCTGTTGTCCAATCAGTAGATTCCCGCTACCTCAAGAAGAGATTTTTAGATCCCATTCCCTGCCTGTTTACAGATGGTACATTATGCAATTACTTGATTTTGGAGGCCTTTCCCCCAAATATCAGTAACTCTGAAAAGAGAGAATGAAATGTTGTATTCCCACCCATTCCTGCTCCACATAGTGCCTCCCAAATACATTCAGAGATATAATCCTGAGGTACTACACTGAATGCTCCCTGACCCCACAAATTTTACATTGCTTTCTGCACTGTGATCCAGCCTCAAAAGGCCAAAAAAGAACAAATGCTCCTGAGACACGCGGGTCTAATGAATCTAATTTTTCTACTTTCTAGGAGATGGCACAGTCAAAGACTGCTGTTAGTCGCGAAGCTGGCTTTGGCTGGACCTGGCTCACAGGAGGTATGTCTGGCTCAAAGGCAGAGCAGTGCCAGGCCAGCTGTACATCTCTGGCCGATAAAAATCACTGAAAGAATGCAAAGTGTGAAAATGACCCAGGACTGCACCACCACAGCCCCAGAACAGCTGCACAGCTCACTGTTACCATGCCCTCTCTGAAGCTTCCGCTTCTCGGGTAGAAAGCTACACAGGTTTGTGACCTTCAGGGTTTGCAAGGCAGCCATCCCCTTTTACCTACTGTACGTAAAAGCTGCTAGAAATCCAAATCTAAAAAACAAGCCGTCTCTCCATTTTGTCTATTTTTCTTCTCAAACCCTGTTTTCAGATCACAGACACGCGACATTTTAATCGCAAGAAGTTCTGAAATAACTATTTATTAGATATTTTAAAAATATAAATTATATTTTGTTTACAGAAATATGCTTTATTGTATTTGTTGTATTCATAGCAAGCTGGTGAGAGAAATCACTGTAATTCAGTATAATTGAAAATCTATACCCTCATGCGGTTTTTCTCCAAGTTGTTGATGTGGCAACCATAGACAAGATTATCACTATTTTTCTAGACATACAGGAAACAATCTTGTACACAAATTTGTTCACAAACTGTTTTCAGCATATGTGATCTCACTGGAGATTCACAGGTAAATCGCTACACATGCGTATGGGTGTAATCCAGAGCAAAGCCATAGGTCTTACCAAAAAGAATAATGTAAGCTGATACGTGTTTCTTAGAAAGACAGTTAAGTAAGCGATTATATTGTGGTAGCTCAGACAACATGATATGCAAGTTACATTCACAGCAGCTCTGCTCACAGCACAGAAATAATCAGAGCTGGGATCCAAGAAGAGGTGTTTGAGTAAATACTGCCTTTGTGCATGCTGTTAACACTGCAGAGTTTTTACAGATCACAAAAGAACAAGACTATTGGGGAGTTTATTCCTGCTAAGAGATAAAAATCATTAATCTTGGACTGTCTGCTCCACTGTCACTGAAAATACTTCCTAACACTTTTCCCTAAACACACTCCCAAAGGATCACTACTACCTACAGCAAAAATCCAGTTGATAACATAGTTGGGCTGATGGGCTTAGGGGGCTGGAACAGAGAACCAGAGAGGGGTGGGGGGAGCATCAAAGAAATAATCCATCCCATTTATAATCTCAAAAATTAGTGCAATAGATTCATTTTTGACCTGTCTGATGTGAAACCAAATTACCTGATTTGGCAGGGTCACGAAAGACAAATTATGCTAAAGGGAATTATCATCCGCGCCTTCCTTCTAGTATCTTACCTACCAGGTCATGCGTTTGCTGCACCACTCTGCAGACTCCTGTTTAAAATCAGGTTACACCACCAACATTAATGGTCAACAACAAAAACCAAAATAAAAACATATTTAATGAACGTAGAATTGAAAGGTCAGTCATGGACTTTATAATTTTTTAAGTCTGTCATAAGATTTAGAGCACAAAGTTCCTGTATCAGGAGAGTAACTATAAATAACAAGATCCAAAACTTGAATGGATCACCAAGCCAATGAATAAACATAGAGCCTAGTTGAGTTTTCACCTAAAACAACAATGAAATCAAAGTTACAGATGAAGGAGGCAGACTATAATTTGACAAATTAAGAAATTAAATCATTGGTTTTATATATAGAAATTAGGAAAAAAAAAATCTCTGCATTAGTAAGCTCATCATGTACAAAATCAAAGATACTTGATGCCACCCATTAGTGTAGTAAACTGTCATTAAGCATACTTAATTAAAACATATCATAACTACCAGCAGTAAAAGAACAGACTAGATGAGCAGATGGATCCAGATATATTTTGACCTAAATTTCTTGGTATTTCGACGAGATAAATAAAGGTAAATATAAACAAGAATAGAAGGGAGAGGAAAAAACAGCCAGCCAGTATATCTCATTAAGAAGCCCCATACTAGAAAGACGAAAAAACACTAACAACCTCTTTTCTCTCTTTACTGCACCTGTTTGTCTTCTCCAAGATGTTTTGCTTCTGTTAAGCAGGTTTCCTGAAGCTTCACATAACTACATAAATAATCACATTACTGAGAAATCTATTACGTCTGGAACAACAATCATGAAATAAGGCCCACTGCCTTAGGACAGTTTAATCAAAAGAAAGAAATCATTAACCTAAAACATAATTTAAATTTCTTAAAGGTTGATTTTCTTTTATGCTCATTCTCTCTTGAGTTTGACTACTGTTAGAGATAAGAGTTAAGAGAACAGGTCTCTATCTACAGAGTCCACAGAAGGTGGAGATTCTTCTTTCTGAGACCTTCGTATCACCTTCCCCAAAGACACCCTTCCTAACTAGACAAAGTTCATAAGCATATAACTTTGTGTTACTTTTCATGTTTGAAATGAGCTTCAGAAAGCTTCAGTAAGATTTGGCCAGTGGCTGGATTCACATTCTGAAAGTTTTCATAGCTGGTACATTTGAACTACATCACAGCAAGCACTGCAGCCGCGGAGCAGGTTAGTGGTTTGATGTGTGAAACGTGTATGTGTATGATAAGTGCCCTGCTGGGATTTATTCCCTACATAATTTTCAGCTAAGGCAAAATTAAGCCTGGGGCTCCACTCCATAAATTGTGTCAAAATACTTCTCCCATTCATATAGTTTCTTAGTTATTTATACATTTTTCCTAATATAGTGCAGGCTTAGCTCTGTGCAATTCCATCCAAATTTAATTTATTTAATTCTCCCATGCCCACATCCCAAAGTACTACTTATCAAATAGTATCTCCACACCTCACAGGCAACACAAGACAAAGCAGTACTTAGCATCGTGCAAAGTGATGTAGTTTTAAAGCACTGCCTCAAAGTACACGCTGCCACACTCCATACACGTGCTGTACTCCATGTCCTTTCAGTGAAAATACTATGCAACACTGAGCTCAGATTCTTACTTACTCATTCTACAGAAAATTTAACTTTTGATGGCTTCACCAGAATACAGCCTCAAAGAAAATCAATAGCAATTGATATACACTCTTCAACATATTTAAATGCAGACACATTCACTCCAAGATTACATTTTCCACCTAGTAATCTCTAGTAATCTCTTCCCCTCGCTTTTCTAATCTCTGTGGGGTTGCCACACCCTCTTTAGAGTTCCTCCTTTGCCCAGAATGAGTTTGGGCTTAAATTGTTCTTCAAGCCACAATCTCTCTTGAGCACCTGTGCAGGCATGCAGTCTGCAGAATAAAGAAACCTAATGCCTATATCCTTCTTCTACTGCTATCTATAAATCCAAGACCATCACATATCAGTTGACAACCACGGCAAGTAATTTATATTTTTTTTCATCCCTCATCTGATCATCTGTACCCAACTGCTATTGCTTAAAACTCTTTTCTTCGGTTGCCTCCAATTTTTCCACCCACATATTCTGGTAATAGTTCATCTCTAAATAAGTCCTATTGCAAGCTTAAATCCAACCTCAATGATAAAAAAAAAGCTGAATCCAGTAATTTTCTCTTCAATTTGTTATTATGGATGCTTATGTTACTAATCCCCTTCTCTAGCCTCCTAACATTTCTCTTCCTTTTCCATGAGCTTTTCCACAAACCCCATGAAGGATTCCCATTTTTCCACAGACTGAAACACTGACAAGACCTGTTGCCTTACTGTCGAACAACGTCATCTTGGTCCAGGTGAGCTGGGTTGGGTAAATCCATACAAGAGAGCATATTCCGGCACTCATTCCACATATTGCCAGTGTACAGTCCCACAACCCCTCGAGCACAGGAAAATAGATAAGAAACAGACGCCAAAAGAATGTTGTCACAAACGGAAGGCAGGAATCACACACAAGGACAAAGGGAAGGCTGGTGCCTAGCAGCATGGAGATGGGCTGCATGGGGAAGAGCAACGACACGCTGTCTTACAAGCTACAATTACGGAGGTCCCAAAGAAGGGGCCAATATCCCTTCACTGGAAGCCTGTAAAGATGCTGACACAGAACCAGTTACTTTACTTGGCAACATCTTCCAATGGCACTTCTGGACTTGCAAACCACTTGAGCCTGCATGTTTGCTTTCTTGTGATACCAATTATTTTGTAACTTCTAGTTTAGGAATTGCAACTATAGGTGTTAAATCAACAATTAAACAGCCTTAAACGCTTCTTTTCAAGCTTGAAGCACATGCGATGTGCTACCAGAATCTGAAACGTTTTATTCTAGCACCCTCAGTGAATTGCAGGTCATGCAATTAGTTAAATTAGCTTAAAAAAGGCAAAGCTAACAAAAGAATTAAAGAGTTAATTTAAAAAATAAAAAGAAAATTAGTTAAAGACAATAGGATTACAACTTCAAGCGGGGCCCTTGATGCACTTTGGCCTATCTACCTCAGCCCAGAAAGCCAATTGTATCCTGGGCTGCATCAGGAGAAGCGTGGCCAGCAGGTCAAGGGAGGTGATTCTCCCCCTCTACTCCACTCTCGTGAGACCCCACCTGGAGTACTACATCCAGCTCTGGAGCCCCTACTACAAGAGAGATATGGACATGCTGGAACGTGTCCAGAGAAGGGCCACGAGGATGATCAGAGGGCCAGAGCACCTCTCCTATGAGGACAGACTGAGAGAGTTGGGGTTGTTCAGTCTGGAGAAAAGGCAGCTCCAAGGAGACCTTATAGTGGTCTACCAGTATCTTAAATGGGCCTACAAGAAAGCTGGTGAGGGACTTTTTAGGATGTTGGGTAATGGTAGGACTAGAGGGAATGGATTAAAACTAGAGATGGGACGATTCAGACTGGACGTTAGGAAGAAGTTCTTCACCATGGGGGTGGTGAGACACTGGAACAGGTTGCCCAGAGAGGTGGTGGAAGCGCCATCCCTGGAAGTTTTTAAGGCCAGGCTGGATGGGGCTCTGAGCAACCTGATCTAGTGTGAAGTGTCCCTGCCCATGGCAGGGGGGTTGGAACTAGGTGATCTTTAAGGTCCCTTCCAACCCGAACCATTCTGTGATTCTACCTACCATTTCTCTCTACATTAAACCAACCCATAATTTCTTCTAATGAAGCTATTAGATAATGAAATTCTGTCATGCCTTACTCTCATATCACAACATGAATCCCTTGTTCATCACTAGGTCTAAATGTCATTCAAAACTACCACAATCACCGTTCTTCTAACACAAAATCAAAATAAGACCCTCATTTCTCACTCACTAGTTACAGTCTCACTTCCAATATCATTTTTCTCAGCAATGCTTTGAAGAAAATTGGTTTATTTCTATTTTCCTGCTAGCTTTCAGTATTACTGTGTATGTGGACTGTGCCTCTCCTGATGGGAAGTAATCTAACCTGTTTCCTTTGATTTCTAGAGAAATTCACACATTCTGAGATCCAGGCAACAACAAAACTGTTATTTATACAAGCTACAGTGGGTAGAAACCATAGACAAAATTACATACTTATTTTAGTGCTAAAATTCAGTGTCCATACTGTAGCCTATTTAATATGCAATTAAACAACAAACACTTGGGTTCAATGTAAAAGAATTCAGAAAGAATGCTATTAATAATTTCTTATGAACTAGGGGGTAGTATTCACCTCACTTATCTTTAATTTCCTGAAGTTCGGAATCTAGGCTGCTCATTCAGGCTTCACCAGTTGATGTAAAGAGATGTGAGCTGAAACTCTTGCCACAACTACAAATGAAACTTACATTTCAAATGCAAGTCTGTTATCTAAAGCAGCAGACTGAAGAGAGGGGCAGTAGTGAGGTCCAAAGCCACAATTCTTATCAGTACTGTGTGTCAGTAGAGACAACAAAACCTTAATTATTTGAAGTCCTGTACAGAAAATGGTTTGCCTATCAGAAGGCAAAACGCATTAAATGACAAATTTCACTAGATATGTAGACAACTTTCAGTCCCTGTGATGCAGAAGGCTGCAGCAGAGGTACAGGTTGACACACAGGATAAGGAGAGATAAAAACTACAGAAGCAAAAAATACTTTAGAGAAAAGAGAAGTCTTTTATACTACCATTCCAAAACCCTATTCAAATTGTCCATGATACTGTTACCAGAAAGTAACATAATGCCAACACATATTCCTGGGACTTGCGGAAAATAAGTAAAGAATGAGAATTTTAGACCTGTGATGGAAAATGAACATCTGTGTCTCCTTCTTCCCTAATAGGAAAGCTAAAACCCTGACTGTTGTTGGAGAGCCAGAACTCAGCCAAAACGGCAGTACAGCAGTCAAGATGCTGCTTGCTGGGATCCACGTTTCCTCTGACACCTCAATGACTTGCCTTACCCATCCTTACCTTAAGGCTCATGAACACGCCTTGCTGAACAAAAAAAGCAGCAAAGGCTGCGAGCACCCTGCACTATATTAATGGGAGCACAACCAGCAGATTGAGGGAAGTGATGATCTCTCTTGACTTGACACTCATTAGACCACACTTACAATAAACCCCAGTTTCAGGCCCCCCAGTACAAGGAAGATACTGATAAACTGCAGAGTTCAGATTGCCGCGGGGCGGGAGCACTTGCTCTGTGAAAAGCAGCTCAGGAACTTGTTCCACTTGAGAAGAGATGGCTTTGGAGTCACCCAGTATCAGTATTCCCATGAGAAGGTTATCCAGAAGATGCAGCTACGCGCTTCACAGTGGTGCATGTGGGAGTTGGAGAAACAACAGGTATAAATCAAAACAAGAGAGGATTCGACTTGATTCAAGCAACAGGGTTTTTGTGATGCAAACATTGAAGCAAGCTCACCAGAGGGGTTGTGTAGTCTCTATCCCTGTGGGTTTTCAAGATGTATCGGATAAAGCCCTGAACAGCCTAGTCTGCCCACACAGGTGACCTTGCTTTGAATAAGGAGGTTGGACTAGAGAATCCTGAGGTCCCTTCCAACCTGAATTATACTATGATAAAAGTCGCGGGACTGTATCAGGCTAGACAAAGTGAGTGATGGGAAAGAAGATAAAAAGAGAAACAGACTTGTAATTACTCTGGTATTATTTGATAGCACGTACATTTAAAATTGCAGTATTGTCCTAATAGAGATATTCTCTCCCAGCTGAAGCCCAGCACAGGTGGGATGATCTCCCTCACAGTTACAGTGGCAACACACAGCCCTGCAAAAAGGCAATGCTTCAGGGAAGGGATGAGAAAAAAGCAATTCTACGGGGCCAAGAAATTCTATCAGAACATCAGCAATATGATGGTAACTCTGGCTGTTAGTAAGGGACACGAGCAATTACCATCAAAACACTGCAGAAAGAGGTGGCCATATGGGTAATTCCAAAGGAAAAGAGGTGTCTTGTAAGACAGAGAAATCAGGAGTGTCAGTGATATTCAACATGTTTTCTCAAGATGTTAAGAGCAAATAGCTGACGCACTGAAAGAAATGACAACAGCCAAAAATTGTAATGTAAAGGGCATTCTTAAAAATCACTGTAATGGTAAATCAATAGAACGTTATATTATCCTGGTGTAGTCTGTCCTCCTTTAGTGTTAAATGGTTTTTGGAAGTGAGGAAAAGAGAGCTGGTTCACAAAATGTAATTAACCTTCTGGAGCGAAAAAGAGCATAAAATTCTAAAGAGCTACAGATTTTGATTTAAGAACAGGGATTTACTATTGCTTGAATAGTTCTGATTTTGATGAAAAAAGGTATTAAGCACACTCTTTAGAGAGACAGAATGAAAAAGGTATTACATTTGCAAACTCAATGACATGACTACATCCATACATTTCCCCTGACTCTTATTAAATTATCTATGTAATACTTACCCTCTCTGTCAGAATGCTGCAAAAAAATATTTTGAAAGATGGGAAAAAGGAAGGTAGCATCAGTTCATATAGAAAACGCACCCTATCATGGCATGTGTTCTCTGCCTAAGCAGTTCATGTCACGTAAAAAGTCGTGCAAGTTTCATATTCAATTCTACTTAAATCAAGAGAGTTGTGAAAATTATTTGACCAGGTTCAAGTTCAAAGAGCATACGGTTTTAGAGCACGGATAACATACAAGACTTGAGTGGGAACGGGGGGGGGGGGGGGGGAGGGGAGAAAAAAGAAGTACATTGCTCCCAAAAGAGAGACGACAAAAACTACAGTGACATGAAATGTATTTTTTTCTACAAACAGTAACTATTAATGCTACTTATGACTATACAAAAAAAAAAGTTTGGCTAATCCATCAGAGAGTAAAAGGAGCTAGTAGCAGAAGGCAAATGCCACCACATACCTCTGGAATTTATTATTCTCTTATTTCATTTCATGACACCCTTAGGACTGCAGCTTTGTGCCTGTAACTTACACTCACAAATTCAAAACGCAGATCAGGCAGCCACGAAACCTCGCTTCCAAAAAGCTCCCAGGGAAGAACAAACGCAATCATATGCACAACAGAAGCAGAACAGGCAAAAATCTCAGTTACATTAGCAGTCAGACGAGAGTCGTTTTCAAGAGGAAACTTCTTTTGAAACAAATAGTTGGGTTACTATTGGGAGTCACGAAAATGTATAGACAGAGTCAGACTTGGTTGGAAGGGACCTTTGAAGGTCACCTAGCCCAGTCTCCCCGCCAGAGCAGGGCTAAAGCCAGTGCTAGACAACACTTTTTCAAGCGAAGAGGCTGCGCTCAGCGGAACAGTGGGTGGGAGAGACAGCAGGACATCTGGGGCAAAACCAGGCCTGGTTTGTGCTCGGTATTCTCTGGTGGCACCTAGCTTTCCACGTCAAAAATCAGCTAAGGAAAGCATGAACTGACACGATGATCCTTTCTAAAGGATAAAAAGCAGACACTGCAGTAAGTGAAGCATTCAAAACAACATCTCTGCCCTGAACAGATAGGAGAAAATGATCAGCAAAAAACTCTGATCATACATATAAAGAAGTCATCAAAAGAAAATTTATAAGGAGCTGATGACACGACAGATATCGACGTGACCCATTCTCTTTTGTGACCGAGCGTTGCTTTGGTTAATATTCCAGTGGTCTCAAAACAAACTCATGAACAAGCTCAAAGAAACTTGCTTGTAAAGGTGATGCAGAACACCACTGTAATTTGGAAAGCGAGGAGCAAACAGGCAGCAAGAACCCAAGCAAAATGAAGTCCGACACGCATGTTGAGTAGTTAATACTTGTCAGCAATAGGGTGCAGATTTTAAAACACTAGGAACGTATAGGAAGTCCACTTTTTTTTTTTTTAAATACTTAACACCCTTGATAATTCAGGTTTTGAGACAGCCAGTAAGAGAGACATCTGTTGTTTAGCTTTTACTTACCAATGGCAATAGAATGCTGTCATACACTTAGGTAAAAAGACATGTTAGTTTTCATGACTTTGACAGCTATGATGAAGCAGGGGCAGGAGATGAGTGCTAGTTGAGGATACAGACACTTTACAGACAAACTGTAGGTTTTTAAGGCTTTTCTCAGGTGGAGGGGAGAAGAAAGATGGAAAGATGCTCATTTTTCATTCAGATAAGCAAAATTTAAAGCCTCTCTTAGTGGCCTATGCCAGACCATGAACAGTTTTAATTGTCAAGAAATTGCTTTTCCAGGTTGACTGCCTACTTAAACTAGAGAGTGTATAAAACAAGTCCACTCTTCACGGAGTTCTACAAGAAAAAACTTGGTCATGGAAATATTTATAGTTCTGCCTCTGTACATTAAGCTCTATGTAAGTCACTACCTTGATATTTTCAAAGCATGGCAAAAAATTACAGAAGTAGCAAATTAAAAAGCCCTGAAGCAGAAAATGAGGAAGTTAATTGTCTGGAGTTAACACAGATACAGCTAAATGAACCTTAACTCAAAAGCAAAAGGTTTATGTAACTCTAAAATGGAAAAGGATTCAGAAAAAAAAAAGCAGAAAATGAAAAAAAAATAGTGAAATTAAATCCTTGGGAGGTTTGCCAAGTTCAGAAAAAAATACAATACAGTCCAAGCAATGCAGACAAAAAGATTAACGATTAAGTGTTATCTGGTAAGGATGTAGGTATCAACTGTCACAGCTTTTCTTCACCTATGGTATCTGGAGTGTCTTCTGTTCTCCTTCTAGTTATTTCCTCTTCAAATACACGTCATTAACCCTTCCAAGGTAAAGCTAAGTTACTAAAATGGGTGTCTGGCTCACAATGGACGCCATCGTTTGGAGGATGCCCTGACCCCCTGACCACCAGGCGAACGCAAGGTGCAGCGCCCGGGGCCCGCCACCGCTGTCCCCGGCTCGGCGTTCGGACGTCTCTCCCTCACCCAGCCGCTATTACCGGGGCAGAGCGCCAGCTACTACCAGCCCGGCTGCTTCCGGCACGCCGAGGCGCACCGCTGCCACCTTGCCGGGCTGGCGCACCGCGGCCGCCGGGGGGAGGAGGCAGCGCGGCGCCCGGCGAGGCTGCCCTCAGCCCCGCGGACGGGATTCCGGGGCTCCTCGGCGGAGCTCCCGTCGCACCGGCTCCGCGGCCTACCAGCCCGCCTCCGCCACCTTCAACCGGGGTGCTCTCCGCCGGTGCCAGCTGTCCCCTTCTCCCCCTCCCCGGACCTCTCCTCCTCCTCCTCCGCCACCGCCGCCCTCCGCGGAGAGACCCCGTCAGGACCCGCCGCCTCTGTCCCCCCTCTCCCCGCCGGGGCAACGCCTCAGCCTAACGGCCGCCGAGGCGCGCGCGGAAGGGCACAGTCCGCTCGAAGCGCACGGAGACACCGCGTCACGTGGCGTTGGTGGCGGCGGCGGAGGGAGGGAGGGAGGGAGGGAGGGCCGGCCTGCCCCGCCTCCCGCCGGACCGAGCGCGCGCGCCCCCCGCGGAGGCGGCGGCCACTCACTCGCCAGCGCTGCCGGTGCCCTCGGTGCCTCCCGCGCCTTCCCGGTGCCGTCTGCCGCCGCCGCCTTCTGCCCGGCCCGGGGAGCCTCCCGAGGGAGTAGGCGGCGGGGCGGGGCCGGCCGCGGGGCGGGCGGGGGCGGAGCCTCTCGGCGGGCTGGCCGGGGCAGGCGGGGGTAGAGTGAAGGGGTGAAGCGGGGTCGTTGGCCCGGGCCGCCCCGGAGAGAGGCAGAGGGCCGGGCGGCCTGGGCCGGCTGCGAGAGCCGTAGCTGGGGGTGTGGGACAGCGCCCGGCGGTCCCCGGGAAGGGCCGCCCCAAAAACCGGCAACGGCAGAAGGATCCGCACTGGCGGCCCCGGAGCCATCACCAACCCGCATCCAGCAGCACAGCCCCAGGCAGCAAAAGTGGCTTATAGAGAACTTTTAAAACCACCACGGTATTATTTTAAAATATATCGACTACTCTACAGAAGGGCTGCTGGCTGTAGCCACAGGTTGATTTTGAGCCTGACAAAGCAGAAGTTTTTAAACTTGGCCAAGAGAGCGGCTTTCTCTTGACCTCCTCCTCGGGCACCCCTCACGCTGGCTCCGCGGGGAACCAGGCTGCTTTTTAGCAAAGCATCCTAAGGCTCCACGCAGTAAAATCACCGTAAGAAAACAAACAGGTGGTCAGGAGGACAAGGAGTTACGATGCCTTAATGCTCTGTTTGATGCTGAAGCATTCCGTACTGGTTTGCCTGGAGCATGGGAACACCATTCTGCAGCCCAGTTCCTGGGACAGTGAGTGATGTTCCGGCATCGGTTCCTTCCTCCTCCAGCAGTCGGTCAGTTTAAAGTGGGGTTACACCCGTTACAGACTATTCCCTTTCTTACACAATGAGCATTCAATGATTCCATTCCAGCTCTAAAGCAGGGTAAGATCGCTCAGAGTTTGAGACAGTATGTCCTGCTTTTCTTTCTATAGTTTATTGTTTCAGAGGTTGAATTAATTAGTCAGGTATTCCATCACTTTCTCAAGTGCTGTTTTGTTTTTTTTTTTATAGACATTTGCATTCAACATCAATACACTTGTGCAGAATCAGGATTTTGAACTGTTGCTCTAAGGGGAAGAACATCTTCCTCTGTCACACTACCAGCCTACCATGCCCATTACATTTTTCTTCCTATCTTCTAGCAGAACCCTGAATAAAAAACTTTACACAAATAAACAACATTGTCACAATTAAAATCTATGCAAAAAGATAGCAAAATGCAGATTTATTACATGGCTTCACTACAAATGTATTTAATTCTTGCTCAGCTGAAAATAAATTGGAACGCACCATTGGCAATCTACATGATTAACACTACATTAAAAAAACAGTTCAACTCAGCAATCACGAGCTACCAATTTCAGTATCTGTGGGGATTTTTTTTTCCTAACAAAAATACTTATTTTTAAAAAGCCCTGAACCACTTGACATGTATCGCTGCTGAACACCCACGCCAGAACACCGCAGTGCAGGTAATCCGTCCTCCGGTGCTCAACAGCCCGTGCAGCTACAGGCACATCCTCTTCTTCCCAGTGGCTATGTGGTCCTTTTCCCCTAAAGCACAGGCTCCAAGCTGCCGCGCTTATAACATTACACCTATGTACAACCACTTCACGTTATTGTGGGTCCAGCACCCAGTTTAAAGCATCTGTTACTGGTGGCACCTGCTGCTTATGGTGGTACGTGACAGATGTTTGGCACCCTCGGCGTTTAGGTCACTGAAATTCAACCATGGGGTCTTGCTTTTGTTTCTAGCGGATTTTAGTCTTTTCTAGTTTACCATGCCCTCATAAACATGTATTTGATAGAGACATATCAAGAGCTGTGGAAAGAAGCACCATTCAGTGAAAGGGCAAATCAAGAATCCCGCGGGAGCCTACATGTAACGGTAGGTATGTAAATGCACCTACGCTCACATGAAATGTCGAACACAAGCAGGAACCAGCAAATAAATATAAAGATATTTAAACTGAAAAAAAACCCACGACATAGGAACGGGCTATACTATCACGTTTAACATTCTAACAGCTACAGCTTGAAACAGCAACTTCAATTTATGAAAAAAATCTCACCTTTGCAAATTTACAGTTGCTTTAGATTGCTTTTAAAACAAAGTGAAGGACAGCAAGAGTCAATTTAATAAGAAGTTGTTACCATTTATTGTGATCATAGAAAAGCTAACAATGGGCCTGAATGTTCTGTTTCTGTAGGCAGAGATTTGACATTCAGATGCTTTATCAGCCGTATAAATTTAACTGTCTGCAGAAACCAAAGCTCTTTTAATTTGTCTCATCCCATTCCCTCATCCAGCTACTATAACACTCTGACTCTCAAGGCAGGTACCTGCCAATTTGCTTCAATGCCAGTCTTTTAATATTCTTGGTGCAGATAATGTACGAGAGGCGGGTGGGACTGGATTACTTCAACTAAAAGCAGCAGTGAGATTTTCTTCGTATATATGAGCTGATCACCTTAGTTACCCTTTGAAGTTAGTGAAGAGGAATACCTGCTTCAAGTACATGATGCCTCATGTCCTAAAGATGCTTTCTTTAGGAGACGAATCATGTTTCAGATTACCTTGTTTTTCTCCCCAGTGACTATACAGATGCAGGTATCTCAAATATGAAGGAAATGAGTTCCCAGTGAATAGGCCCAATATTTTTAACAAACCATTCAAAAGTATTGAAGATTTTTATTTCTGAGTGCTCATAAACACACACACAACCCACATCTCTAAAGTTTAAATCCTAAGAGGAAAATACATGTACATGGCATTGGTCTAAACATGAGAGAAACATACAATTAGGGAACTCCCTTGGAAGTTTTTAATGAAAAAAGACTGTCACCCATAGCAGTCATTGTGAATATTTTTCTGACTCCATTCTGTACATGAAATCATTCTGTATTTCTCTCCTCAGAACTGTATTTGAACAATCAATCTTTGAAAGAAAAAAATGTATCTGGGTTTCTTAATTTCACTACAGAATCAAGCAGGCCAGCTGATAAGCAGGAAACTTTAATCTTCTGTAATTAGCAATGGTGGAAATGTAACGTGGGGAAAAAAATCCACCAGGCTGGAAAGACAGACAACGTTTGTAACAACATTTATGTACAAAACCACTTTTTCTTCACCTTTCTCTCTTCCAGGTTGTGTGTTCTGTACTATTCCAGGTATTATGAGGTATGAAAAAACAAGCAAAAAGTTAACATTATAACCATTTTAATAAAACTCACTGTATTATTTGCACTCTCAAAATATTTCTGAAAATAAAGTAAAAAAATATTTAGCATTCTTGAAAGTCTTAAGGAATTTTTTATTAAAAAAGCAGTCTTGTTTGTTGCTTATTTTGAACCCTATTCTGCCTCAACATTACACTCAGACATAAGGGTATCCTTCCTATTACCATCATACAAGTAATCACAATGAATTTCTGTAGCACTGAAAATGATATAAAACAAATAAACCCTCACAAAAATATATACAAGTAGCCGGAAAACTAAGCAAGGAGGAATTATGTTGTCTGTATTGAAGAGTAAACACCGTTTCCAAATACCAACAAAACATCCAATTTGTTGGCACGTCTCTTCCATCTAAGACTCTTGAGTAGAAGGACAAACTAACTTCCACAGAGGAATTCCTACAACAACTTTGGTTTATAATGACCTAGAGAGAATTAATACCCCTTACATAATATTGATCTAGTGGATTTCTGTAAAGCTAATATGCCAGGCAACAGGCAAAACTATACATTTGAACTTCATGATGAGAATAATAATTTAAACTTGGTATGTCATAATCCAAATATACAGAAAAGACCTGGTTATATTAAACACATTTATCTTCTCCTATAAACTAGCTCATCCAGCCAGATCCCAACTCTTTAATACCTCGTGACTGAAGTAGCTAAGTGTTCTCTGCATCTGATGAATAATAGGCTATGTCTGGAAAGCCTTAAAAGGTTGCTGATTGTAAAGGGTGTATCTGTTTCAGCATGTTTTAGATACAAAAGTTGGTGTGACTAAACTATGCTGGTTACCAGAAGATGACTAGCCATACTGGTGCAGCGTTCTGATGGAGCAGTACAGAGACTTATCAAAAAGCGTGTTTATATCCTGCAAATATATTCAGAAACTAGTTTCTGAAAATTTTGTCCCAGAAACCTAAAGAAATGGAAACAATCGCATCAACTTGGTACCCTATATGAACTAATTAGCCCTGCTGAGAAACAGGCTATATTTGCAGGAGAGGAGCACTGCACTAGCACAAATGCACGCCTCTGGTACCTCAACTAAAACCAGTATGGCAACATACCATATAATGCAGGCATATTAATTAATTCAAAGCCAAATTCGCGGACAGCACCACGCTGCCACAGCCTTGCTGGCCAGATTTACAGTTAGTCTGGCAAGACTATTACATTACAGTAGCTGCACTACTGGTAGTACCCAAACTAGCTTTGTCAGAGGATGCTTTGGTAGCTCTGAGTATTGCAATGTGCTCTGTAGACACACATGATTCTTGAAACAACTGTCGTTTCCAAGCAAATTTATAATGTCAAAGCAGCCCATTGTAGGTTCAAAATATGGTATAGATGTAGAATGGTTACACGGTGGTCAGATGGCAAGGTCACATGACATCCTGTCCTAGGGCAGGCATTCCCCTGACACTTTAAATGGTTCCACACATAGATGACTTGTGTATGGAGAACATTACACAACCTCCTAGGCAAAAATCATCAGACAAATTAGGAAAGTTGCAAATACTGCACTGATCAGTTTCTGCCTGGGGGAGATGGTCGGCAAGAATAAAGGAATATGAAAAGAGAGGTAAAGTTTTTGCATCCAATAGCAATCTTCCAATCTTAAAAACAAAACAAAACAAAACCCCACAAATAAATAGACGTGACTACTTCCTGAAGCGGGAATGTAAATATTAGCACAAGACAAACAACTCTGGACAGGCAGAGTTTAAACGTGTATTAAAGCATAGCACAGTTTGAAAAGTGACATCGTATCAATGTATACTACCTCTGAATCATGCCACCTCAATGTGATCAGCTTATGCATTAACAGCTGTGCTTATTTAACTGCCACTTCAGCAAACACATGAGCCATGGGAGACAAAGGTGAAGCCGAGTTCCTTCCAGTTAATACATCAACAGTCAAGGTCAGTTCCTCTGCCCAGTTACTTTCTCACAGAAATTCTCTCCTTATTTACCAACAATATAGGAGCTGAAAGGTGTAATGTCCTTAACCAGAAAGGACTGAAATGCCTGAGAACACAAGAATTGGCTCCTGTAGATGCTATACTGTATTTAGACCACAGACCTGCTGCAGGAGCTAAAGCAATTCTGACTTGTTGCCCAAGTTGTCTGCGCTAGATGAGGCTGCCTGCAAGAACAGAAACTCCAGCTGACTCCTCTCTCGCCTAACACTTCTTTTCCCTTTGCTGCTAGCTAAAATCTCCGTCTAATCGAAGAGTATTTTCTCCACTCAAGCATACCTCAGCAGTACACTGTCTGACAAACGTTTATGGTCAAATCCTTGTCCTCATTTACTCCTGTACAAATCCAACACTTTACAGAGTGGAATCAGAAACAGGAACCAGGGCATAACCCAAATAACACAAGTAGACTGACGTGCTGGAGAGAATCCATTCTTCCACTGGCTCTGCAGGACTGTCAGTAAAAGGCAGTAATAAAACTGAAGTGGACAGATATTCTTCACACTTAAAAAGATCAGGATTTAAACAGGAAATTGCACTTTTTAAAGAATCACTTTCAGAAGTAAAACTGCCTTCTGATATTCATCCTGCTACTAAAAAGTCAGATGATGATATCAAATTACAAGTGAAAGCCGTGAAATTCCATCTGCACTGCTTTCGTATACCTATAAAAACGTTCTAAGGGACTTTAAAAGCAGTTCAATAGTAAAAATAAAATGATCCCTCAAGCTGAAATGTTAGGATCTGTAGGAGGGCATAATTGGACATTCAAGTGTGCGGTGCTGGTGGTGTTACTGTTTTTGAGAAATAATGACCGAATCCTTTACATGGTCAGAAGTACCCATGTAACATTAATCGTAAACAGCATGCACGGACAACCTGAAAAGAAATATCAGGCACCGCCTTTCTTTTGCAATTGCTCCAGTTTTCTTCTTAAGAGGTTGTAGTTTTCCTTCGTCCCGGGTGCCATAGGATCGAGCTTCAGAGAGACTTCATAGTGCTTCTTTGCCAAGTCAAGATTTCCCCAGCGATGGTAAAGCACAGCTGGAACATCAATGAGGAATTTCATTAGCAATATTGTTGAATAACGTGCAATCTTGCCAATCACTTGGAAAACAACATTAAAGCATTTGTTTTCAGTGAGGGTCTCTCGCTGGCTGGTGGCACAGTAGCTGCTTGTTCTGTTGCCAAATGCAGGAGCAAAGCCTGGGAGCAAAACTGGCATGGGAATGATGAAGGAATGAATTACACTGCAGCCATAAATGGCAGCTCTTATCTGGTGAGCTCATTGAGGGTTACAAGCATAGCATAAATGAACCAATTTGCAGACACTGAAGTGCGGCTACCTCTGGGCTGGATTGTGCAGCCCTCTTGATCTGTCATATCGTGTGACAGCTTTTCTGGTTTAGTGCCCTATTCTTCTGGCTAGCAGTTTTTCTAGGAAGTAAAATGGAAATCTGCCCAGCAGGAAGAAGGCTCAAAAGATTGCTTTTTCTTTTTAAACACAATGAATATGAAGCAAACAAACAATACAGCTGATAAGAGTTAGAAAGGCTCTTACCCAAATTACCGTGATAACTGGCAGCATTTGGATTGGCTTTAATTGCCTTGAGGAACAAAGCTTCAGATTCCTGAATAATTTAGAAGAACAAGTCAACAGGACGGTCTACTCTTGTAGTATATAAAGTAATGCAAAATTTACCCACAACTGTAATTAAAAACCCTCCCAATCTATGCCATATTTATATGATACCACTATATGTATATTCTAAACCTGTGTGCTCCTGTAGCTCAGGTGACTACAGCCTCTAGAAAACAGAAATAATGCTACAAGTAAGTGTCATGCTTCCACAGGCTGCTGTTATTTTAGCAGAGAGCTATTAAGCATTGGTGAAGTTTGTGAAGTAGTTTACTTAATTTTTTTTTGCCTAGTTATAATATTTTCAAACATTATCTACTGAAGTTTTCCCTATTTATTCAACCAAGTTAAGGATAATATAATTCACTATCTGAGCAAACTGCTTTTAGACACCTTTCCCTTTAAAATAGTTTTTAGCATTTAAAATGGGGGCATTCCAGTAAACTCCTTTCAAACAGATCTTTCAACATGGTTCTCAATGAAGAGTAGCTGAGTGCCCGCTACTTAAAAAATCAAGCCAATTGAAATATTCCTCACATGTCCTTGTATGTTATCTTTTCCTTATTCCCACTTGCAGTGTGTACTTTAAAGACTGTTGATAGCTGAGTCCTTCTTAGAAAAGCTGAGCTCCCTCACGAAATATTCAAAGAACAATTTACCACTAAATTTATTCTGTAATTCAAACATTTTTATTTTCCCAAACTAGCTGCTAATATAGGTACTTTTGTTCCAGAGCATATTTCCTGAAGAAATTAAGAAAGATAAACCCCCCAATCCAAATGGAGCGTATTTACTTGCTTGTGTGCCAGCTTAGATATTTTAGAGAGCAAATTTTACATAGATTTCTATGCTGTGCCGTGTTTTAGGGAAAGTTGCGCACTGAGTTTCAATGCAAATGACCTGAAGATAAAATTACCTCAGTGTGGTAGGCTTCCATGTGAATGCACATACTTGTTATCTGAGGTATGTGAGAACAATAACCTAGGGCAAAGCCCTTTCCATTGTGCTAAGCTTTTATTACTTATATCCACAAAGCACAACACAGGCTCCACTGAAAAAGAAAACCTGTCAGCCAGATTTTTGGTTCCAACATCTTCTCATGTGAAGCGTGAAAGAAGTCTCTGTAAGGGTCCCTCCTCAGGGGACAAGAAACTTCTGATGTCAAGACTGAGTCACTCAACTCTGAGTGACTTAAGGGCTTCCCAGTATGTCCAACTTCAAACCTAAACTACATGCTCCTTTCAAAGCATTCCTTAGCACAGCTGATGCTGCCGCTCTGAAGCCAAAAGAGCGTGATGCAGAAAGTGCCTTCATCTTCTCGGGTCAAGGAAATTACAAACCCTAGGGTTCTTGACAAATCCTTTTGCAGGACATTCTGTTTCAGGAGAAGGACTACATGGATAGAAGTGAGCAAGGGAACCAGATGTCTGGAAATTTAGGGAGTATATAACTCCATAGTGCAAGTTTTAGCATTGCTTTTTCCTGGCATAAGCGGCAGCTCCAGCATTTTCATACCCAGACTATTGATGTTCCTGGGTGCACTGGTCTCTTCGAAACCCATGCTATTTAGTGTTTTCATTAATGTTTTGGATGATGGGACTGAATGCACTTTCAAAAACTTTACAGACAGCACCTAAGAGGAGGGAGTGATCAATACACTGGAGGGGAGAGCTGCTATTCAGAGGGACCTGGACAGGACAGAGAAATGGACTAGTAGGTATCACAGAATGGTTGAGGTTGGAATGGACCTCTGGAGGTCATCTGGTCCAGCCTCCCTGCTCAAGCAGGACCAGCTGCCAAGGACCATGTCCAGGCAGCATCTCCAAGGATAGAGACTCCACCACTTCTCCGAGCAACCTGTGCCAGTGTTTGGACAGAGTCCCAGTAAAAGAGCATCTCCTGATGTTCGGAGGTAACATCCCATGTTTTGGTTTGGGCCCATTGCTTCTTGTACTGTCACACAGCACCACTGACTCCATCCATTTTGCACCTTCAGGTACTTACATACGTTGAGATCCTCCCCCTGAGACTCCTCCAGGCAAAACATTCCCATCTCTCTCAACCTTTCCCCATAAGAAAGATGCTCCAGTCCCTTCATCATCTTCATGGCTCTTTGCTAGACTCTTTCCAGTATGTCCATGGCTCTATGGGAACTGGACACAGGACCCCAGGTGTGGCCTCACCAGCAAAGAGGAAGGATCACCTCCTTCAACTTGCTGGCAACACTCCTAATGCAACAAGGATATCGTTAGCCTTCTTTGCCGCAAGGGCACATTGCTGGCTCATTTTCAATATTTTGGTGTCCACCAGGACCCTCAGGTGCTTTTCTGCCAAGCTGCTTTCCAGCTGGGTAGCTCCACGCGTATACTCTGCTGGGCTTGTTCCTCTCCAACTGCAAGGCTTTGCACTTTCCCTTGTTGAACTGAATGAGTTTCCTACCAGCCCATCTCTCCAGCCTGTTTAGGTCCTTCTGGATAGTGGCATGACCCTCTGCTACTCCTCCTAGTTTGCTGTCATCTGCAAACTTGCTGAGGGTGCACTCTGCCCCATCAGCCAGATTAATAATGAAGATGTGGAACAGGACTGGACTGCAGGAATCTCACGAAGTTCAACAAGAGTACATGCAAAGCCCTGTATCTGGAATGGGATAACCCCACGCAAAAGTACAGGCTGGGGGGGCAACTGTCTAGGAAACAGCTCTACAGAAATGTATCTGGTGAGCCTGGTAGACAGCAAATTGAATAAAAGTCATCAGCGTACCCTCACAGCAAAGATGATCAACCACATCCTGGGCTGTATTAAGTAGAAGTACAGCCAGCAGGTCCAAGTGAAGTAGTCCTTCTCCTCTATTTAGCACTTGCAAGACCACATCTAAGTATGTGTTCAGGCTGGGGATCCCCATTGCAAGACAGACATGGGCATACTTTAGCAAGTCCAGCAGAGAACCACCAAGATGACTGGGGGCTGGAGGACAAGACATACAATGAGCAGCTGAAAGAACTGGATCTCTTCAGCTTTCAGAAGAGGAGATGAAGGGGAGGCCTTATTGCTATCTACAAGTACCTGATCAGATGATACAGAGAAGACTGAGACAGACTCTTAAAAGTCAGTGAGACAGGATGAGACACAATGAATGGAAACGGGCATACAGGGAATTCCAATTAGATAAAAGGAAATTTTTTTTTTACCATAAGGGTGGTCAAGCACTGGAAGACGCTGTCCAGAGAGGTTTTAGATTCTCCATCTGTAGAAATGTTCAAGATTCAACTGGAGATGACCCTGATTTGGGTCAGGAGTTGAACTTGATGACCTCTGGATGTTCCTTCCAGTGAAAATTACTCTATGATTCTAACTCAGTCACCTGAGAAACATACTAAGACTCAAACACTTGGCAAGTGTAGTGGTGGTGGAAGATAACCTCCTCTTTTCGTACAACCATCCAAGCCTCAAAATCAACAATGAAGTGGCACTTGAAAGCATGTAGTAGTCGAAAGTCACACAAAATTGTATTTTTTTTCCACTGCAAATTTTAGTATTTTGGTCTAGTAAGTAAATCTCTGCTTTCTTCACTGGGCAAGTTAACAGCAATCAAAGTGAAAGATGTGCTGTCCAAATTAATTCAGTTTTATGCCTAAAAGTTGCCACCTACACAAAGGAGAAGCACCTAATGTATGGACTCATCCTTTCACTGCTGAAGCACGATGGGACAACATGTGCAATGCATTCCCAGAAAATTGAATGAAATAAGATTCTCAGAGTTAGCTGCCATTACCATACATCTTCAGCTACATGCTGAAAACATTTTTATCACCACTGCTTTGCTCAGCAGCTAGTAGAAGTGTACTGGCTGATTAAAGGCTATTTAAGGTGCATCATATTCATATTACTGTAGATATATGGAATAAATATACATTGCAGTACATCCGGTGATGTTTCAAATTGCTCTGTCTTGCCAAATCTCTTGTTGCCAAGAAACTTGCACACTGCATATAGCAAAGGCTTTGGGTAAGCACACTGCATTCCATCTGCTGCCAAGGCCACAGCACAAAATTGTAGGCTGGCTTTATTTCAAATACAAAAAATGCTGAATGGTTTTGATTTATTGTACTTTTTACTGAAAAAGCATAGATGTATATGTAACAAAAATGCAGCACAGATATTTTCAAATAACTAAAGATAGCTTGGTTCTTCATCTATTGCAACAAGAATGAAAATTTAAAGGAGAACTCTAACTTGGTGTAACATGTTAATTGAAAAACAAAACAAAACCACCAAAACAGCTCATCCTTGATGTGCTTTTGTTTCTGGAACAATAAATCGTTCATGAGTAGATACAAACAGAAATCATAAAGGGTTGGGGTTTTTTTGGTCACTTAGGAAACCCATCTTCTGCTGAAAATCAAAGTGCATTTGAAACTGAAGGAGAATATTGTGTGCTTATTGGAAGGAAATCTCTTCTAACAGTCAAACCTTTTTGACTCAATACCTTTTAACATAAGAGATAACAAAAAAACCCCAGAACAAATCTTACTTTATGGCAACAGAGCCAATACAGTAACAACTTTTATACAGACACATAACAAGTAACCTAATAAATGAAATGCCGGAGGTTATACAACACATCAGACACAGCCAGGCAGCCCTCTAAAAATTACCTCCGTCACCCTGACAGTCTCCATCCCCCCACCCTCCCTTCCTGAACACTCAATAAAAACACTTAAAGAGCCATCTCTGTTTTTACTTGGTGAGGGGATAGACAAGAAATCTATATTTTCCATGCTTTTTACTGTCTTTTGGCATGCTCCCACCTAAAAAACCTGTATCTCCTCTTTCCAGGCAAAGCAAAATACAGCTGCTGAGATGATAACCTTTTCTAAGTAAGCCTACTTTCCAATCCGCTTGATTTGCTTTTCCTGTTATAACCCATCAATTTCAAGTTACTACTAAAGTTTTTTGCTCTACACAAACCTACTACTCCGTATTGAAATAGTAAAACACTCACCGGCTCCCATTCTTTCTTCCCTGGACTCCACTGCTCCTTTTGCTTTATTCAGGATGCTGACTTCAAGTCAGCTTCATTTTCCACTACTATCATTTCTACTTTGTTTCCAACACATTCCCCTGCAGCATAATGACCTTTCAGGGCTAGCAATCAAAATCAGTACTTCCTTTTTTTATTTTTTAAATCCACTAAGATAGACTTGTTTCTCCTACACCTGGAAAAGTTTTCTAGCTTGTTTTCAACTTATTTTTTTCTACTTATTTCACTGTAAATGCTCTTTATTCTGTCATGCTGCATACTCTTGATGAATAGCTATACAATCTATTCTTTCACAGTCATGACTCACCAAAATAACCCTAGCAATTACCTCCTCTATGATCTCATCCCTTATACATTCTGGATGTTAATTTGTATCCTTCTGGAGCTTTGTTAGTGTCACCTAAAGTATATTTTATAACAGTGTCAGGTGGAGAGAGAAAGAGAGTGTACAGAAAAAAACTCCAGACAGTCTAGCAAAACAGTAACAGGGCAGGTGTCTAGCAGCATCACTAACAGAAAAAGCAAGTGCTGGGTTGTCACAGGCCCTGGTTCCACATGTGGACAGGTCATGACTCTACAGATGAACAGGACTGTAGAAATTTAAGTGGACAGAGTAACTGGTGGAAAAATGTATCTATTCTGAGAAGTTTAGCATCATAAAATCTTCTTACTTTGTATATACTGAAGGATGTTTCTCCAGCGCTGCTAACATTATCATTATCAAAAAGTCATCAAAACCTTCAAAAGCCATAGTTCAGTAAATCATGTTTTTCTGAGGAATACCAAAAACTTCCTTGATTATTAATTTGTCCCTATCATATACATACATCAGTGACTATGGAGTCAATTAAAACAACTAAATATATTAACTGTGTATGATTTATTCTCTATCAGGTCATACAATTCCTTTTGGAAAATAACTCATTCTCATTGGTTCCATCACATTTACTACTTGTCAATGTAAGTAGCTAATGCTGAGGTACCACTCGCAGGCTGGTCCAATGCATCCAAGACAAAGTTCGATACATCGCTCAATGTATGGACTTTTTCCTCATAATATTCTGGGATTACCCAGGTATCGTATCCTCAATCTGTGATAGCAAATCTGTAATATCTCTATTTTAGATAGCATCTGAGGCAAAGAGGCTAGAATTCATATTGGGTAATGGTAAGCCTTGCTTCCTTTACATACGAAAAGGACAAGGACTAGCATATCACATCTAATTTTTCTTCCTGAACCCAGGCCTCTAAATCAGAGCAGGCTCTCTCTATCGGCAGTGAAGCAATACAAGACCCTAACTGCCCTCTAGTGTGCTTAAGAGCCTATTTCTCTCCACTGACCACCGACATAGTTTAGGGCAGCAATATTCCTAACACAGGCATCTAAAATAAGGTGGGATGAATTTAGGCCAGAATCACACAGCAGTACTGTGGGCAGTACAGAAATGGACATTGAAACCTTATTATCTAAGTCATAGTTCACAATGGCCTCCTCGAACAGTTTCTACGAAAAACTTACACATAGTATAAACAGGAAAATAAAAGCCAAACCAAACACTTGGAAAGCTCCAGTTACCTACCTTGTATTTTTGCGATTTCCCCAGTACGTTTGCCAATGAAAACATAAGGGAATGATCATTAGGTATTAATCCCAGGGCCTCTCTTCCAACTGCTTCTGCTTGAGCTAGATTGCCTGGGAGCCCAGGTAGAGGAAAAAGAGAAAGCATCTTTTAACACAGTCTTATTAGTTACTTCTCATGCTGCAAGTACACATATTTTATGAATAGCTGATTACATGCATTTTTAAAGAAAACCAGGTATCACACACATACAAAAGTAAAGCCCTGCAGAATAAGAAAATAGAAAACCTCCATTTTGTTTTCAACAGATAACACTTTCAGAAGAACAACAAAGCACAGATTCAAATGTTCTCAAGTTTGGTCTGTAATACAGACATGCTTGCACAATGGTGGCATTTCAATCAAGCATCAGAAATTCATGCTTGCTTGAATAAATTTCAAACGATTTCAAGTGATGCTCTAAACTACTGAGTCAGAAGGTATTCTTATATTTATACAGGGTGCGTTGGTAGCCAAGTAAGAGGCAGAACTTCTTTTAGATAAATACAGGTAAAGATTTAAGTTTTGCAAGATGCCGAATTATTCATTAAAACATTCAAATGGGCTTATACCTGTGTTATCAAGCAATATAATCATATTGTTCCAAGCCAAACTATGCTCTGGTTTCAGAACTGTAGCATTCCTCCACGCATTCAATGCATCTATATGGCGATTCAAATCTGCATACTAAAAAGAAAGAGAACCCCAGTAATTTCACCCTGATTTGTTTTACTTTCTTATCATGCACTAAAGACACCACAGAGTTGTTAATGTCTCATTCCATTCTAGTAGAACAAAAATAGATGTTTTTGTCTATAGACAAAAATAAGAAATGTAAAAAGAATACTAGGGTAATATGGAAGATAGACTGCTGGATACTAATTTTACACTTTTACACTTTTCTCTGGGAGCCAAGCTTGTTTTCAAATATGCGTGTACCAGCAGGATGGGGAGGAAAACCAGCATGCAATTTAGAAATCTACACAAGAGGATAAGTAAATATTTAATAGAAATATTTCCAGTAATCTAAATAGACTTTTGGCAGAGTTCTACTACCTAACAATACTAATGACTGCAAAACAGTCTAATATTGAGAAATGGTTAATAATATCTCTCGAACAAAAGAACACAATCTGTATTTTTGTTTATATATCTTTATATGAAAAGGTAGGACTACTAAAGGTGGTATGGAACGAAGTATACCGGGAAAGCAACAGGAAAACTACTGAAAATATTAAGTCACCCTGAACTACACATCAAGCAAACTAGAATAACTATCAGCATTTAACAGTACAGCAGAATTACATACAGACACAGAGATTACTGTGATAGCTATCATTTATTCAAAAGCACTTACCAACCGCCCTAAATTGTAGTAACAATCTGGATATTTTTTCCTATGTTTAATTGCTGTCCAGTAGCTTTGCTCTGCCTCTTCAAACCTTCTTAAACTGTTCTGTACTATTCCTAGATTCATCCAGGCAGCAGCAAAATCAGGCCTGGGCAAATTGGGGGGGGGGGGAGGAGGGGGAGCAAGAGAGGACAATTGAGCATTTGGAACACAAGATCCTATTGTATTATTTCTGCTCAGTTGGTGCAGAACACTGCTTAGCATTGTTCTAAACATACTGTATTTGTACAGCTAAGGACAGCAACTCCTCCGCTTCTTGGAGCTCATTTCTTTCTTTCAGAATATTTCCAAGGTTGTTCATGGCATGTACATATTTAGGATTCAACCTAAAATTCAAAATTTAAAGGATGGTTATTATGTATGGGACATGTATTACTATATGCAAATTGCTAGCTCTGCAATGCTGCAGACCATGAAAATGAATACCTAAGCATTTTCTTCATGTTAAACATGAAAGCAATTTTAGGCTAGTTCATTAAAGCAGTAAAATTACTAATACCTTACAGCTTCTCTGTAGTATTTGATTGCAGCACTTTGATTTCCTTTGTCAGCCAGGTTTTTGCCAACATTGTAGTGCACCTGAAAACAGAGATGAACATTCTACCAGGTGCTATACAGTCAGGTATTTCGTGGAGACAAGTTGCTATAAATTCTTATTCCAAATAGATACAGTCAGTGCTTATGTCATTCACTGCTGGCTTTTGTTGTAGGTGGATACTTAAGATCGGACAATATATACAATGAAGACAGCAAAACAAAATTTGAGGTATAAATTAATGAATCAGCTTACCTGTTCCAGCTACTTAAGAAAGACTGTTCACTTCCTGATTTTATAAATGAGGTCATCACACTTTCCACAAGACTCTCTCTATTGAGACCTCCTGCTCTTTACTTATTTGTCAGTAAGAGAAAGTCTGACTCGATCAAATCCACCACAGCAGAAGAAACACTACAGCAATGTAAATGGTGATTAAACTTTGCTTTCACCATAGCATAAACTAGAAGAAACTCAACATTAACAGAAAAACTAAGCTCCATATTTCAAAACCAACCAAAAAATAACAAGCACACACTAGTATTGTCTTCGGATAAAAATACATCAAACAGCATTTCTGAAATAAAAATAACGTGTACGGCAACATGTTGGAGACCCTGCTTGTTAAAAAGTGGAGAATTAAGGAAGGATCTAGAGCTCTGAGGTACAGTTACAGGGAAGAAGACGCATCATCTGAACTAATGGAAAGGACTAGCTAGGAATAAATATATTTCAGGAAAAATCTGACTTGGAAGACACCTTAAATCCTACTTTAAGACAAATCTCAGAAGACTACATTACCTGGGTCAAAGGGAAGACTTAAGTTTAGAAACGTACTGTGAGTACTGACTCCTGAAAACAGACTTCTCAGCAACTATATCAGAACTCATTATTTAAATTACCTTAGTATTTGAAATCAAATTGTATATACTTCATCTAAAACAAACACACATTGTAATTTCTTCCATACTTTGAAAATCTAATTTAAATCTTTTCAAAAATGTTATGCAGTAATTACTTCAGATTAAAGTACAAAAAGATAGGTTTGTAATGCATTTAGATAACTCTAATTCACCTTCGACATTCAGAAAAGGATTTTCTCCCATGTGTCCATCAAAGGAAAAATCCTAATTGTGTTTGGCACAATACCTGGGACTTATTGATCCAGCACAAACAATTATATTTGAACCTAATTGTTATGGTATTTAATTATTGAATTCCACCTCTATATGACTATGACTATGCAGTCAAATAAAGTCAAACAAGTAAAGTTAAGAACATTTTCCATGCTTTCTAGAATGAGTGAAAAAGTAGTTTCGCTGGTTTTACAGACAGCAAAGATGCTATAACTAAAACAAAGATACCAAAAGAACCCCTCAGCCTACCATAAATATCTAATGACAAAACCATCTCTACACTGGATTATAATACACAGTAACATCCTGCTCTTAAGAAAAGAGTCAGCAAAGGGCTTCCAGGCAGACACAGTCATTTGAGAGGTGAAGGTGGCTTCTGCCATAGAGCCATGTCTCTTCACTTCACTGGCCATGACAGAGAGATGCAAAGGTCAGCCTTTAGCCCTACTCCTCCAAACCAGGCCTACAAGAACTATCTGCCCTCCGCTAAGCACAAGGCTGTAACGCTCCTCGACTTCTCCTGTGACCCCCACCTGCACAACATGGGGACACAAGTACTTTCTATATACCAATGGGTGGGAAGAATCTGGCCTTTAAAAATTTTAACGCTTTAAATTTCATCTCTAGAGACGTGGTTCTTCTGCCTTTGACAGATATTGTGCATGCCAACCTGGGAGAGAGGATTTTCCTTTCCTGATTAAACATTTAAGAGCACACATAGCATTTCATTATTAAATGATTAAAGATACATATTAACTGGAAATGACGTGTTACATTATGCCCACATGCTCCTTTATCAATCTTCAACAGGCAATTACTTTACAGTAATAGCTCTAAAAGGAGCATTTCTCAGGGATGCATAACAACACAGTGTTCTCCGCAATCAGGTACAAATACCCTAAGATAGAACCTAGTAGATCTCAACAGGCATAGGTTGTTTCAAGCTAACATAACCATGGCACCATAGCCTGGCCAAAGGATTGGTTCTGTGTTCGCAATACCTCAATTGGCCTAAGAATCCAGTATAAAAAAGCAAAATCACTGTACATTATTCTATGTTAGACACCCACAGTGCTTGAACTCTTATTTGCTTAAAAGTGCACACATTTAAATAAGGAAGAGAGAAAAAAATGTAAATTTTCCTGTACAAAACCAAAATTACTGTCAAACTGATTTTTGTGGCTTTTTTCCTCAGAGGAGTGTAGGAAGAAATTGAAATGTAGTATCATCTTCTAGGAGGTACACCCCCTCAGTTGGAGCACGACTATTATCAACTATTTCATTCTCTCTTCCTAGCTGCTTATAATCACCTTTTCTGCAAATATGAACATTTGCTGAGAAGGATGGAAGCAAAGCACAGATGTCAAAATTTCCACAGAAACATGCAAATGCTTCTGTTCGACGCCAGCTTCTTTCATCAAACATTCTTTCCTCTACTACTGAAATTCCATTTTCTAAATAATAACAAAAAAAAGCCCTTCACATTTTGTTTTGTGCAGCTAACGTTGTCGAAAGGTTCTTCTGCATGACTGTGCTTGTATACAAAAAAAATTGACATCTAAAGTGGTATCTGTGCAGCAAAACACTGCAGGTAGCCCCTATAAACATAGCCCACAGCACTTAAGGTAAATTCTGCAGAAGATAATCCCTTTTTAATATATAACGTAGAAAAGAATTCTCAATATCTAAAGCAAATGCTCTCTAGATCAGTTTCATAAATTCTTAAACAGCAGTAAATCTTGTTCTGTCACAAAGAGGTTTTACAAGACCTTTTAAGAAAGTATAGAAAGTAATCTCACAAACTATTGTACACTTTCAGTATTAGTGTAACTTGCCTTTGACAAATAATTACAGTTTGCAAAAAGCATTAAGTACAAAGTGACTACCCTTAGTATGTCAAGGCACACTGGTTAGTAACACATTCTGTTGGGGAGTATCATAACTTCCTTGCTTATTATTACAGAAAAGTTGCTACTGAAATGGCTTTTTAAAAATTATGTTTTTAAGTTCTATCCTTTAAAGAAAAGCCAGCAGCAAGACGAATGTACAGATTACATACATAATATTATCAATTTACAATCATTTAAATTCAGTTATTTCAAATCTAGGAAAAGAAAAATGGCAGCTATTTCCCACGTATTTAACAATGCAATTGCAAATTTTATTTAGATAATCAATTAGAGGAAGTCATCCAGCAATAAAAACCATCTCCAGATTCTTAAAATCTGCCATGTATTTGCTTAAAAGCTGAGAAAAATTTGGCACTTCCAATAGTAACTTATCAAATGGAAAAAAAGGCAGTAAGATGAGCATTTTGAGGAATAATCTTTAAAATTAAAAGAAACAATGTGCAATGACCTCAGAAGGTCACCCCTGGACATATACCCCTGGACATATTTAACCAAGATCCGTAACATACTGCTTTCTCTCTCTTTAAATAAATAAATAAATAAAACACATATACTTAAAATATTTTAACTATTTTAAAGAAATAACATTTAAAATAAAATATAAAATATTTAAAACATTTAAAAATCTGTATTGTGAACTTAAAAAAAAAAAAGTCAAAATCTTTGTAACTTCATTATGGTACCTGATTATTTCCAATAAATTTTAAAATCACTGGGCCACATTTATCAAAGTTGATCCTAAATTTCACCCTCTTGAGCCAGATGCATCCAGCACTCAAGGGGGTAGATTAACTATTATCACAGACGATCTGATTTAATGCAGTTTCCACACTTTTATCTAAAGACATGTTTAAAGAAGATGAGTCGTGAAATTAGAGAAGGCACTGCTGTAACTGCTTCTTACTTAGAATTAAGGTAAGTTTACTCTACACTGCTCACATACAGACGATTTGGAATTAAAGAGAGATGTACCACAAAACATGAATTAGAAGCTGCAGCTTTTGTTGCTATTTGGGAGACACCTAGAAATTCTGGGACCCTGCTACATAAGGGAAGTAAAGCATGACTGCATTACACACATTAAAGATGTTCCAAGTACAAGAAGAAAAAGCTATTATCTGCATTCCATCTTTTGGTCTTCATCAGCCTCCCACTGAAATAAATGGACCACTGAAAGTCCCATGGAGTCATTTTTAAAGGAAGTCTGCAATTTCAAGACAACAGAAGATCAGAACAGAACTTAGTTCCAATTTTTACATTTACCTTTGGCAAAACTGAAAAAAAATATAGCTGAGTCTGTAAAGAAAAAAGAGACTGGCTCTCATACATGGACTCTCTAATGCTGTTGCCTAGAAAAGTTCCCTATTACTGTGATTACTCTTTCAACAAAATTGGAATGTGAGCCTACAAAACCCTCCCTGTTCACATCCCCACGCTTACCATTTGCCCAAGCTGTCACTAGCAGTAACACAGCTCAGGCATGTCTACAGGACCCAATGTTGACAAACACAAGCTCATTTTCCCTATACACTCATTGGCTTTGAACCAGCTGCATTAGTTCAGTAGCTTGCACACAGCTTATCGGCTCACGCACGGAACTGTGCGAACGCGGCTACACAGCTTCCCAGCCAGACGTGGCTTGTGTCCAAGGAGCTTGGAGCACAGGCAAAGAGAGTGTGGATCTGTCTAAAGCACTCTTACCATGGCAGATGGATGAAGCTACACACAAAGAAACAGATTGCATTTGCTCCATTTATAGTATGCACTTGTCACGCGGAAGACAAGATATACTGAGGTCATCATTAAAAAGAAGATGGTTGCCTACTGCTGCCACACAATAAAATACAACCCCTCTTTTCCTACGTATTGAAATCTGAGATTATTGAAAAATACTACCATGTTGTAAATATTGGCCATAAATGCTTTTTACAGCTCACTACTGCATATTTGTATTCCAGTAGATACTAAGTTCATCATTCTCTTTGCAAAGTTGAGCATTCACAGGTTCCTTTTTAAAGTCTGTGTCTTGATCTGTATTGTCTAGATACCCCTCTAGATTACAGAAATCTAGTTTTTTAAAATGTCGATGTATTTTTATTGACAAGCTGCTTCCTAGTCCTAGGCCTTCAAAGAGAGTCTCTGCTAAAATTCAGACAACACGAGGGCTCTGCGGTATGCTCCAACAGATCACACTCTCAGCTATCAAAGGACTGCTGCGGAGGTCACCTCTATTGGCAGGCTAGATTCAGCCTGCCGTGCCAAACACTGGTGTTCAGCTCAGTGAAACATGCTATCCAGTCCCACCCTCTTACTTGTTCCCTCATTAAGCCTTGCAAGGAATATTGCAGTTTTCCTCAGTGTCCGTGTCTGGAAGACTCTAGCCCATTCAGTCGCCGTGAAAGAGCAGAAGTGGGTGCAAAGATCTGGCCCCCACGTCCTGCAATTACACTGATGATAGGCTGCTTTGTCCCTTAGCTGTATAAATATATACACCACTGGAAAGTATGCAAAAAGGACTCTAAAATGATAGCATAGGCATTATTCAGGTGAATACATTGCTAAAACCTACTTACTTTCTTTTCAATATTTTGTTGTAATAACTTGCAATTATACACACAATTGTTTTGGAACATTTTATTAGCGGTATATCCAATTTGGCCGGATGCCTTTCCTGAAGTGTATTCCCCCTTCTGCCTCCCCCCTCAACTCTGACCCTCAAGTTCTGAATTACAATATTGTAATTCGCACTGTCTGGTATTTTGATGATGCTACCACTGTAATTTAGGTGGCTGACATGTCAATCTCATATTCTTGCACCAAGCAAGACTGTGAATAACACAGAACAACAATATATTAACTATGCGTAACACCTCCTCTATCCCAAATTGCAAACCACTTTTTTAAAAAACAAAGATAGATTAAAAGTCCACATGAATGACTTACTTTTGCATTCAGAGGGCACACAGACAGTGCACTCCTAAAAAGCTGTTCTTCTGACCTCCACTGACTGCTGCGGAGTGCACAGCGCATAACATTTATCAATAAGATTCCAAATACTGCCACAGCAAGAATTTTCTAAAGGAACGAGAGACAAGTTAAGAAAACAAACCATTCAATTGAAGCACTTCATCATCAACTTTACTGATTGTTTTGACGGTACCTTTTTCTTGGCTTGCTTACTCAAGAGACTAAATCCATATGTAAACAGTATACAATATCCAATACTGGGGAGGTAGATGACTCTCTCTGCAATAACAAATCCTACTCGGAAGAACAGGTTACTTGCAGGAAGAAAAGGGATAATAAGAAATCCAAGTCCCAGTGTAAGAATTCTGCAAACAAGAAAGATTCTCGAATCAACCGCAAATCTTAACAGAAGTACCTTTTCCACTTATAAACTTTATTTAAACATTGTAGAAGGATGTGCATATGGAAATGTGCATTCAAAAGCAGCCTTTGGGTATTACATAACAAAATCAAATTAAGTTTCAGTGAGGTTTTGACACTTCACTCCATCAGGCACTAAATTCTAAAATCCTAGCTGCGATTCCCAGAAAAGCAATGTTCATGCTTCCAAGCCAGAAAATAGCCCCATTAGACATTAATGACATAATTCCCATTTAAAATAAACAGGCAGGAAAAGTAATGGTACTGTTTATTTTTAGAACTGTCTAAAAGCACCTATTTTTGGAACTAGTAAGTCAGTAACAGGGGAAAAAATATAGGTCACTGCTATAGAGGAAACTTAGGTACATGTCCTACTGAGAGAGCGTTTTCTTTCCTAACAAATACATCAATAGTAGAATCCACTGTGCTTAACCACCTGAAAGTCAGTCATCTAAGCTCCTTCTATAGTTCAGAGAGAGACCTTCTTTGGTTTAGGTATCTGTGTTAGGATGAGTAATCCTCAGCAGGTAACTGGACTATACAGAGCTTAGACAACCGAGACTAGGTACCCTGCTTTTACAGAACTGACGTAAGGCAATATGAATCCCAGGTCTGTGTCAGGTGTTTGTTATAAAGGCCACAGGCATGATAGTTTTCTACTCTAATATATTACAAGTAAATTTCTATACTGTAATGAAGATCTGTCCTCTTATTCTTTTCTCATCCCCAAGAGTCTTAGATCTTCACTATACTTTTTGTCTTTACTTTTGACTAAAAAAACTGTTCAGCAATATAGGCTTAATGTGGTTATTTTTGTAGAAAGTATGACATCACTTGTAGCAAGAATTCCACCGCTCTCCAAAATGACTTTATCTATGCAAATGAGCATAGGAGCAGTGGAAAGGAAGGCAGGTGGGATGTTAACATTGGAGGGGATGAGGGGGAAGAGATGAAATTACAGAATACTACGGAAAAGAAAAAGAAAATATTCAGCACTCTGAACAACAGAATGACCTTGTTGTGATTGAGCTTTTGAAAAATTTTAAAGAATTGAGAAAGGAATTATTCATTAAATCCATGGGAACAGACCCTGAAAAGTTAAAATGAAGCCCTTAGTGAGACAGAAGAGTTAAAAATTATTTTTTTTAGTTGTTTGGGTAAAGTACAAGATGTTCCCTCAATAGATACTATGAGTCACCATTTGATTTCTTAATTGTCTGGCCACGGCCAGCATTTATACCTCCTTTCAAGGCACATCTCCTCTTTCTTTCATTATTAGGAGACGATTAAAGGAGATGATGAATTGTAAGTAGCAGGGGCAACAACATACATCAATTCCTACTCTGTTGTGAGCACAGATTACTTTTTACCACCTACAGTGTTAAGGATCTCAAAATGCCATTTCAGGGATAAAATAGAGCAGCCATCCATACCTCCTCCTCCGTTTCCCACTAGTCAATGTACAGCGATGGGCCCAAATTGGGATAAAACTGTAATGACAGCTATAAATATTTATTTGAACTGCATTTGCTAGACATTGGTTCCAATGAATTGTTAAAATTATCAGTAGTGGATTTAACCAAATAATACTGTACTCACGTTGGCCGGGCATCTAAAATTCATCACTGTCTCTTACCTTCTCTTATGGCTGTCTTCTGAGCACAGAGCTTGGCCTATCAGACCAATTAGGCAGAACCAAAGTGCTGCTAGTGCAATTATCCTCCAGTCGCTGACGGATTTAATGAGGGGTATGCAGCCCATTGACCAATCAAAACACAGCCACCAGGGACACAACAGCAACCATGCATTCAACGAATAGTAGTAATTATAGTTTATAGCCTGTCAGTCAAAAAGAAAACAAACATTTATTTGATACTAAACTTAAGGGCGGGGGGGGTTAACTTTAGTTCTTCTCTCTGCTATTGTTTGCCTTATCACAAAACATATTTTCTACAATAAAGAGGCCTTAAATACTGGTAGACTACAACTAGTTACATATCCTATACAGCTGTGAAATTAATTTTTAAATTTTTCTTAAACATAGCTAGGTGGCTCTCCTATTCAGAACAGGGAAATTAAATTCTGTGCTTTCTAACCAATATCCACACGTAAAAAGAATAATCTCCTACAATCGGAGACAGTACAAAAGACATTGCCCACTGTCTTCGCCCTTCATTCTCCATCTCCAGAAGGAGCTTTAATGCAGTCAGAGATACAAAGCCAAGACATACTCCAAATGTACCAGACCAGAACTTTAGGCTATTTTCTTCAATTGTGAAAGAACAGATGAAAAGCCAAGCACAGTATGTGGAAAAGGGATGAAACCCAGCAAAAGCTAAATTCTTGCATGCATGGGAAAAATAGCGAGTAAATGGAAATGTACTTCAACATGTGCAGTGCATGCTAAATTGAATGCAAAGAATATACAAGGTATACTATTTTTAAAAAATTACAGAAAATCACGACAGCAGCACAAGGGAAGGTGACTCATCAGATATCCTGAAACGTAAAGACCGCCCACTTCATTGTTTCTTTGAAGCACACGAAATTAAATTTGATGACAAAGACAAATGTTCTGAGTTGTCCAGAAAAAAGCAACTTCATAACTTACTCTCACAAACAGACTGTCTGCAAATGAAGCCGGGTTGTCTACTTCAGTGAAAGCTGGTGGCCCTGTGCCCATAATCCTCCAGCGTATATAAAGTATACTGGCCCCTCCAGACATCAGAAGAGTTATCCTGAAAAGCAGCCCCTTTCTTAACAGCCCAGCATTCTACAGGAAAGACAGAAAAAAACCTGCTCATATAAAAAACATTATTTTGTTCTCTTCACAGATACATTCACATCCTTTTCACCACTATCTTAGAAAGAAGAGGCTATTCCTGTGCATTTTTGCTATTAGAGTTGACATTTTTATTATTTTTGCAGTTACTAGAAAGCTCTCAAACTTTATTATGTTTTCATTGACTAATTGCAAAATATTATTTGCAAACATTTTCATTTCCTTCTCAATTAGAAAAATTTTTAGTTCAAGAAATCTCTCTTCTACAAATCCTCAGTAACTCTACAGCTGATGTAATTTTACACAGTGATTTCTGATAGGGAATTTGAGCAGAATACAGCCTTTAGTATACGGCGTGTTTTCTTTTTAAAATGGAGGATGTTACTTTGTGAACTTTGTTTTAAATAGCCATATACAGTTGACTGCTTATCATGGAAAGTTTTTGTCCACTTAGGTTTCTTCAGAGGTAAAATTACACGCATACAACAAGAAAACTGCATAGTTAGAAACTGGGAGGAATTAGAAACTGAATTAAAATTTTCACAATCACTAACGTGATTAAAAAGCTAGTGACAGACAGGCACCCAAATCATTTTGGTCAGGCTAAAATTACCCAAGATCTAAAAAAAAATTGTGTTTAATCTACATTAACGCAGTTGATTTACATGACATTTTATAACATACACTCTAGGGTCTAAATAAGACAATTCACATAAAACATAGAGAAGTGATGTCATAGAAGCTAGATTTGACAGACTTTTCAATTTTTCCCTCCGCGAAGTAGAACACATTTTCTCCAAGCACACATCAGTTTCATAAATGAAAAGAAAACCACTGTATACTGTAGATGTTCTTCAAGCTTCACCAGTAGAGACTGGAAACAGAATCATCAGTAACTATAACGACATCCCTGTCACAGCTTTGAGATGCAAATCCAAGCTTCCAAACCCTACCCAGCTAGCAAACGGTAACTCAGATAGGAAATGAAGGACATAGCTTCTCTCTGACCACCTATATTACAGTGCTGTGGGGCTGCCTTAGAGCTTTCGGAAACCTGATGGCTGAAATTGTTCTACACAGCTTCAACAAGACATTAGAGAAGCAGAAGATGGAAGACGGGAGTTTCTCTGAGATGAGAGATCATTTGGGCCACTTCTCTTTCCATTCTACACATCTGAAGATGAAAGTGTCAGTACACAATGGATTTTTCCATGGAAGAGTTGACTTAAAAGAAGAGTTGATCTTAAAAAATATGGTTGTGTAATCTCCAGTATTAGCTTTCCTTTATTCCTACCTTCCTCCCTTAGTCTGATATGCTTCTATTACCTTTAAAAACCTACCTGATAGGTATACATGATCAGCTCTATTCCTCCGTGGGAGCTGGCACGCTGATTATTATCACCTTTTATTGCAATATGCTGATTAGAAAGTACCACCATAATTATTTAGATCAGTATTAGTTATATCTGAAGACTAAAAAAAAAAAAAAGTAGACAGACATCCGACAGCGGCCTGGTTGAACATAAAAGTTAAGTTTAAAAGCAATATTCAGATGGCTTTTTAATATTTGTAGTTGATAACAGAGCCATCATAAAATATTTAGCTGAATGCCTAAGGATAAAGACGTTTGTAATGCTGATTTTACGTAAGTTAGCCTTTGTGCTCAAATGGTTACTCCCAACTTACACATCTCAGCAACCAAAGTCACCACAATGAGGATTATAGGAAAACCGCTCCTAAAAACTGGTTTTGGAAAAGCATTGTGCTACAAAGGAAAACCATATAGTGAAAATTTATAACTACCTTATGACAGATTAACTACATAAAACCTCTTCTCCCAGGCTTCATTTCATGTAACAGTACATGCAGCTTCTTAAAGGCCAGATTTCACAAATTGCCACAAAATCTCTTAGTAGGCAGAATTTTAAAACTGGAAGAAGTGTAAACGTATCATCTTTGATTTAGAGTTAGCTGGAATCTGGCATGAAACTGAAACCTGTCTCAATTGAGAAGAAAAAAATATCAAGCCTGTCAGTGTTTAAGAGGCATTTGGAAAATGCCCTTAATAACATGCTTTAAGTCGGCCCTGAAGTGGTCAGGCAGTTGGACTAGGTGATCATTGTAGGTCCCTTCCAACTGAAAATATTCCATTCTATTCAATCTAAATCTACTCTCTTTCAGTTTAAAACCATTGCCTCTTATCCTGTCACTACAGTCCCTGGTAAAAAGTCTCTCTCCAGCTTTCTTAGAAGCCCTTTTTATATATTGAAAGGCAACAATGAGGTCTCCATGAAGCCGTCTGTTCTCCAGGCTGAACAACCCCAACTCTCTCAGCCTGTCTTCATACAAGAGGTGCTCCAGCCCTCTGACCATTTTGTCACCCTCCTCTAACAGGTCCATGTCTTCCATGCCCGCTCAGAGCTTGATGCAGCTCTGGCTGGGGTCTCATGTGAGCGGAGCAGAGGGGCAGAATCACTTCCCTTGACCCACTGGCCATGCTTTCTCTTATGCAGCCCAGGATACGGTTGGCTTTCTGGGCTGCAAGCACACGTTGCCAGCTCATATCCAATTTTTCATCCACCAGTATCTCCAAGTTCTTTTCCACAGGGCTGCTCCCAATCAATTCATCCCCCGGTCTGTACTGATATTGGAGATTGCCCCTACCCAGGTGCAGGACCTTGCACTTGGCCTTGTTAAACTTCATGAGGTTCACATGGGCCCACTTCTCAAGCTTGCCAAGGTCCCTCTGGATGGCACCCTTTCCCTCAACTGCACCACTCAGTTTGGTGTCATCTGCAAACTTACAGTGGGTGCACTCAATTCCACTATCTATGTCATTGATTGTCCTGGTTTTGGCTAGGATAGAGTTAATTTTCTTACTAGCAGCTTGTATAGTGCTATGTTTTGGATTTACAATGAGAATAATGTTGATAACACATGAATGTTTTTAGTTGTTGCTAAGCATTCAAGGACTTTTTCTGCTTCTCATAGAAGTTGAGAGGGAGCATAGACGGGATAACTGACCCAAGATGGCCAAAGGAATATTCCATACCATAGACGTCATGCTCAGTATATAAATGGGCGTTGGTTGGGGGGCAGGGATCTGCAATCACTGCTTGGGACAGGCTGGGCAATCAATCACCAGGTGGTGAGCAATTGCAGTGCATCACTCATTTTGTACATTCTTTTACCATGATTATTATTATTATTTTCTCTTCTGTTACTGTTCTATTAAACTGCCTTTATCTCAACCCACTAGTTGTGGGTTTTTTTCTCTCTCTCTTCTCCCTTTCTCACTGGGGGCAGGGAGAGTGAGTGAGTGGCTGCATGGTGTTTAGCCGCTGGCTGGGGTTAAACCACGACATTGATGAAGATGTTAAATAGTATTGGTCTGAGTATGGACCCTTGAGAACACTGCTCATTACAGTTTCCACTTGGACATTGAGTCACTGACTGTAATTCTTTGGATGAGGACATCCAGTCAATTCCTTATCTATCTAACAGTCCATCAGTCAAACCCATATCCCTCCATTTGAGCAGCAAAAATGTTGTGGGGGTCCATATCAAAGGCCTTACAGAAATCCAGGTAGATGACACCAGCAGCTTTTCTCTTGTACATTGATGCAGTCACTCCATCATAGAAGGCCACTAGATTAGTCAGGCATGATCTGCCCTTAGCGAAGCCATGTTGGCTGTCTCTAATCACGTCCCTGTCTTTCATATGTTTTGACATAACTTCCAGGATGATCTGTTCCATGATCTTACCAGGCACTGATGTGAGGCTGACTGGCCACTTATTCCTAGGGTCCTCCTTGTTACCTTTTATTTCCATCACTTTAATTCTGAACTGGCTCTGCTTTAGTGACCTACAGCTCTAGACTCTTTCCTTGTCATATGCTAGTTGACATTACTCTCATTATACAGCAAAATTCTCCAGCATTCCTATGTGCTGCCTGAAATACTCCTGCACCCCTCACTTAGCTGTTCTTGGTCAAATATACTGTTTCAGTTCTAGAGATTCCACTTTCACTGATTTCCCTCTGAAGCTCTCACTTGACTCTTTGCAAAGTAATTTAAAAGCTCCGCAGGACTTGTGCTACTCAGAAATATGAGCAAGACTTCTCTGCAGTGAAACCACTGATTGATGCAAAGTACAATGAATATTCCTTTGCCTTGCTGAACCTTGGATGGGAGAAACAAACGATTTAGCTGTTGAACAGTAGTGATGTTCAAGAAGGCTGTTGTTCTATTTGGCTGCTATCAGTCATTCACCTGAGGCTGATTGTTTCTGTGATTTGCTTGCTAGGGCAAATACTAGGTGCCAGATTCCACTTGACCCAATACCAGATAAAGTGATATCAACAAAAGTCAGAAATTCGATCCTTAGCGACTATCAGGGCTTACATATTTTTTCTTTTAAACTCCAAAGCTAATAGGAACTCTCTCCTGTTTGGTAATTTGTAATCTGAAAAAAACAACCCAGTGTAATACTTTAGTGGTACTGGCCAAATTAGACATAATATTTTTTTAATGTACTTTTTCAAATATCTAGCTATCTCATTCGAGAATCTGAATACATCTCAATACATCTCTCTCTCTCTTTACTCTGACCAAACTGTGTTAAACAACGGTTTCAGGTGTATAGCTACTGACCCTGGAGAACCTGTTGCATCAAGCAGTCAGCTCTTCCACACTATATTTTTAACATACTGTTGAGGGAAGTGTAGAATGGATTTTATGAGATAATGCAATTCTAATGCTATCCCATTACTACTCATGTCGCTGTAAAGATGTCATAGTGCATTGTCTTACCAGTCTGCCTGAAAATACCTCTATTTTTTTTAATTCTCAACAACAATGAAATTGTCAGAAGTTGTATCTTTGTCTTTTAGTACGTGACTATCTGAATGGCCAGAATGAAAAAAACTCTGAGGACTCACCTCCAATGACTTGTCCTTATGTAGTAACTTTTGAATAAGTTCCAAAACATTTAGCTTGTTAATCACTAGTGCGTCAAACACTGCATTCAAACCCTAAGCAACCAAGACAAAAATAAGAGCATAAGATAGAGCAGCTAACCACAAATATTTTTTAAATATATCTTAAATTCCTCTTCTTCTATGAGTTACTGTACATGTTAATTCTGATTCCAAACAAGTAGAGAGATACACTGGTAGTGATGATGGCAGATTAAGAACCTGAGCTCAGATGAGTAGAATATCATGTTATACTGTAATGGGAATTCTCCTGCTACATGGAATAACCCTTCAGGGAATATCAAAAATCAGCAAGCTAAACCCCATATGCATGGTCACAATGGTATTCTGCTCTCTGTCTTCTTTCCCAAATGTTCCACAGCGTAAACGCTGCAGTCAAAAGTTAAGGCTTCTGTCAGTAAGGTGGAGTTTATTTAAGCCTTCTACTTATTTTTTTTGCTGTGCAGCATGGTTATCTTTTGACTGTCAGGTTTCAGAAATACTATTTTTAAAGGGTACATAAATTGTCACAACAAAGGCTCAGAAAGATTTAACAGAGGTATATACATAGTGGAAGTTGCTGAAAAAAAGCAAAGTTCTATGTGACATCAGCCGTATGTGACAATGTTTTATGTGACATCAGCCATTACACATAAAACTAGAGCATATTCAGTGCTTTGCAGCACTATACTTGCACATCCTATGCCCAAGCAAGCAACCAAAATACGTCCAGGGGTAATTCTGTTAAGGTGACCAGCAAAATCCAACTTTAACATTTTCCTGTCAATGTTTCAGCAATCACCAGCCACGACAATCCTTGAACATTTAGCCTATATTCTAATAACTTTGGAAATTACCTCAATGTTCTAAAGACTGAATGGAAAAAAAGACAGTAAAAATAGTTCCAGGTGAGCCAAAGTTAGGACACTGGGAGGCCACAAGTCTCTTTCTGACAGTCAAAGGGAGAAGACAGGAGACAGGTTAGAGAGTGGCGTGGTTCCACATAGAAAGGCCACCTGGAAGTTAAAAGGCTTTTGGCTCACTTGCATGGAGATAGGAAGGCATGACTCCTGCTGAAAAATACATTCAGCCAATAGGCAATCTTTTTAATGTGTGATTTATCCTTTAATCCCTCTGACCTGTCCCCCTCAGCACAAAAAAAAATAAAAAATAAAAATCATACTATCAATGCAACCGGAAATAGATAAAACCCCCAGATCCAATAACAATTCTGTGTCTGCTAGCTCAAATTATTACTCATATCACTAAAGGAAATAATCACACCATGTTTTAAGAGAATTCCTTATGTTTTCCTTACAGACACCTTTGAAAAATACATCACTTTACAAACAACCATCCAAAAATAATGTCCTAAAGCAACAAGTTTCCTGTAATTTCTTCTCCCTTTTTGTCTAGCGATGACAAGAGGGTCCTTGCTGCAAATAATTCTTCTGATTCTGTTGCTTTATCTATTTCAGTTAAAGCTACAAATGGGATTTATTTATAAGATATATGGCTATATAAAAGGTAAAAATCACAGATGTAGCATTTCAGGTGGCCGATTTGGTCACCCAAAACAGAATGTCTTCACTGAAGTAATAAAAAGCAAGAGCACAATGAACATGAATAGTATATCTGTTTGTATCGACAGATCCTTACATAAGGGACAGAAGGAAGAGATTCAGTATTAGAAATGCATAAACAATGACCCTACTTCTAATTACACTTTTCACAAGAGGGTAGAGCTTTTAAAAATGCTCTCCTCCAGTTATGTCTTTGTTCATACGCCTTCAATGAGAGGTTTGAAGGCCCCTCTATCTCGACAATTACATTCAAAAACAAGGCCAATGAACACAATACGCACTGAAACTAACACTGTAAATCTTTTAAATTTTGCAAAGATACAAAAGATAAAATGAAGAATTCCAACAGACTGGCAGGGATACAATCAAGACAGATCTACTAGAATACTGTTTTTTGTCAACATTAACTAGTTTTCTGAACAGAACAAAAAGGTGTGCATGCGATTAGCTGTGGAGAAGATTCATCTCTGGAGGCTTTACAACTGCACCTGACAGATGCTGAAGTCAAAATTCAGAGGATTCTTACCAATATTGTAATTCCTTGTTCTTTGCATAGCATGGCTACCGCACCTAGGATGACACTCACCAGCACCCAGAATATAGAAAAATTATGTCCTTCCTTATCTGTCAAAATAAAGCACATCATAACATTGGGTTTATACATTTAAAGGTAAAGTTGTAAATCTAAGTTAAAATTAGAATTTTAAAAACATACAGCATTTAATCTCACTATCTTTTCTATCAGTCAAGATCTGGATACACAGACTTAAAAAGCATAGGGGACCTCCTGCAACATGCTGGCATTTGTCCCTTTATTGCAGTCATTTTCTATTCTCAGAGACATTAGAAACCTCCCTGTTTGCTAGACGTTTTAGCCAGACTAATTAGAATGGCAGAAGCTTCACATAGTTTCCACAATTCATCATCTGGAAAGGTTAATTTCCAATAGTTAGACACATTTATCATCTTTAGCTAGAGCTCTATCATTACTGGCCATTCTCTTCCAAGCTGTCACAAGCACAAGAAATTCTTTCTAATGGTTACACATGAAGTGTCACACACACAAACTGTTTTAACTGTAGTCTAATCTACAAAGGCACAATGAGCTGCTTCTCCGGGGCTGCTGCATTTAGCAAGTACCTCATGTCATTTCATTAGCACTGCAATGGAATGCCACGGAGCTCAAAAATTTCAGCATCTCAGCAGAGAAGCAGTTAGTTCTTGCACTCAGGAAGCAGTTTTACAGCAGGGTGAGGAACTCTGGGGTTAAGAGATCAAGAGTAACTACAGCTTCTACTCAAAGAAAGAGTCTTTAAAGACTGCACCATGTAGCTGATTTTGGGTACTACAAGCAGGTATTTCTGAGATTAATGTAACAATAAGCCCTACTTCAGCCAAGGTACCATCACACACACAGTAGATGGGTACTTCACATAAAAACATATCTGTCACAACCTCTACTCCACAGGCGCAAACAACAGAGGGAAGCACTCAGCTCGTTCAGAGGCAGTTTCTTGATTCAAGCAACGTGGGTTCTATAGGCATCACAAGAATCAATCTTTGACTTGGCACGTGAAAAAACAAAGTTGAACTCTACGTTCATTGACTGAATCCCTTTCTTACTTTCCTTCATCTCTAGAGCAGTTCTTCCCTACTGTTAATGCAGGTTTGACCCTTAGTACTTAAACAGAACTGCAGTAATGGTCTATGGAAAGGGTAAATGGCAGAATTAAGATTAATTTCACCAGAAGTAGGCACCTACACCTATGCTAGTATAACAGGCTTCCTTTCTAACTGGTTGAGAAGGGGACACCTTTCGGGATTAAGTTACCTAATTAAATGCAGTTGTCCACCTTTTAGAGAAGTAGCTCGTTCTCTTCACTGAAGGCAAACCAGTATACTAGCTCAGATACTGTTGGGACAGATACAAACCATAACAAGTATGAAAAGATCTGCTGGCATCGGCCTCCTTTCTCATTTTGAAGCAGACTCCTTTTGTGGCAGAGAGCAGAAGTTTTCATAAAAATATGTGGAAGAACAGGTTTTGAAGTTGCTTCTACCACTCCTTTCTTACCAAAGACTTAAATGTTCAACAGAGTGAATATTAAGATGTTTGAGATTCATCATTGCAATACCTAACAAGCATTTGCTTCTTCTCCCTCCACTCCAAATTACGTCTTCACAGGTGAGGTAAGACTTAACATCAGAGGTGCAGATGTTATAAAGTTAAAAGAAAGCCTTCTGAAGGAAAGAGGTCATACACATCTCAACAATACCAAAACAAAACATGGAAATACAAAATACATAATGACTAAACTAAAGAAACATTGCAAGTAAAAAAAAAAAAGCAATAAGGAAATTCCAACTCACATCAATCATACAGAAGAACAACGGAGAGTTGCAACTCATGGAGGAGGAGGCTTCAAAATTTGTTTTCAGAATATTGCTAAGAATAAAAGGCATCTGTCTTAAATGCATCCCTTGAAGAAGTTCTTCCACTCTTCAGACTCTGCACTACAACAGACCGTTCAGCCAGTTCTTGAAATTTGGTTTTGGTTTGTTTTGTTTTTTGTTTTTAATGTAGAAACAAACTAGCTGAGAGAATGCAAAGTTGGAAGGCAAAGTAATTGACTGTGTTCACAAAATGACAATCAGTCATCCTGAGGAAGTATAAAAAGGGAGAACAGCGCACAAAGCCAAGGGACTTCATTGAGTTTACTGAAGTATACTATACTTTCTTCAACTGAGAGATTTCTTCTTCCCAGAATCAAACTCTGGCAGAAAGAAATCAGGACAACTAAGCACTTCTCAGAGAAGCAGTATTCAGTACGCAAATACAAACTAACTCAACATGGAAGAGGGAAGTATATATAGTACGAGACCAGCTGGCAATTCACAAATGCTTTGATGATTCAAAACATAAGAAGTAATAGGAAAAAAGGAACTAGGTCAAATTATCAAGGACGACAGTAGCACAGTCATACAGAAACAAACTCAGAAAGGTCACATCACAAAATGAGAAAGGGTATGTATGTAAAGAACAAACCCCACAATGCCATAGATAAGAAAAGCAGCAAGGACGGAGTTATTCTAATACTCAGTGGGAAAGAAAATGGACAATGCCTGGAAAACAGAAGTGTTCTGTGCCTTTTTGCGTCATTTTTTTCACAAAGAGGTCAGCTGCAATCAGATGGCAAGCACAACACCAGAAGAAAGGGAGCAAGAACAAAAGGAAAAATAGTGAACTACAAGACACAGAATTTAGAGAAAATAATCTGGTTTAAATTACAATTGATTAAATTTACTTCACCAAGTCCTATACAACCCAAAGTAATCTCAAATGTTACCTCTGAGAAATCATGAAAAACACATGAGAATCCAGAAGCTTAAAACAAAACAAAAGAATACCTACATGCCTACTTTCAAAGAGGAAAAGAGATATGAAAGAATTAATTATAGAAACAAAGCTAAACTGACTGGTCAAAATTACCCAGAGAAAAAAACCAACTTAAAACAAAATATTTTCTAAGTGACCCTCTAAAACATAAAGGAATATGATTAACTGTTTGCCATATTTTAACCGTTTATATCAAACTAAGTATAATTTCTGGCTTGGACAGGAAAATAAAGGGCCTTTCTGTAAACATCCTATACCTTGAATTCACAAAGGTATGAGAATACCACTGGAGACAGTGTGAAATATGCCAGAAAAAAATATGGGCTGCATGTAATTATTATAGAATGTGTACAATAACAGCTGGAAAACTACACTAAGAGTGTAGGTCATTGTGAAAAATGTAAAGATACATTCTGGATTGGGTCTTTCCTTTGTCTGGCTCTAATAGATAACTTAAAAAATGTGGATGATGGAAGAAAGAATATCCTGGTTAAGTCCAGATGTGCTGCCAGGCTGCAATGGCCAGGAAGCATATTAAGGAGAAGTCAGAATTCCATTGACAAACTGAAGAAATAGTCTAGCAAAAAAACCTGATAATCGAATGCCATTCAATAGGCACACATTCAAAGTTTTGCAGAAACAAACTTGTCTTCTTGTGAACATCTCAAGTCTCGGATGCCAGGAATGTCTCAGCATTTCAAGTGTTGCCAAGCTTAAGTATGGACTCTCAAAGATGGTAAAATCACACAGCAAGAGAGAAATAATGAGGATCTTAATCCCACAGTGAGGGGTCCCATAATGAGGATCTTAAGGGAGACAGTCTCCCATAAGGTCCTTATAGAGAAGCTGTTGATGTACAGGCTGATGTGCAGTGAGGTGAACTGAAAACTGGCTGAATGGCCAGGCCCAGTGGGTGGTGATCAAGTGGCACAAAGCTGTGCTGGAGACCACAAACTAGCGGTGTACCCCAGGCATCAATACTGGGTCTAATCCTGTTCAACATCTTCATTAATGACCTGGATGATGAGGCAGAGTGTACCCTCAGCAAGTTTGCAGATGACGACAAACTGGGAGGAGTGGCTTATATGCCAGAGGGTCACGATGCCATCCATAGGGACCTCAACAGGCTGGAGAAATGGGCTGGTAGGAACCTCATCAAGTTCAACAAGGAGAACTGCAAAATCCTGCACCTGGAGAGGAACAAGCTCAGGCACAGTATATGCTGGGTGCCATCCAGCTGGCAGGCAGCTTGGCAGAAAAGCACCTGAGGGTCCTTTTGGACACCAAGTTGAACATGAGCCAGCAATGTGCCCTTGCAGGAAGGAGAGCTAATAGTATCCTGGGCTGCATTAGACGAGATATTGACAGCAGGCCAAGGAAGAATATCCCTCTCTACTCTGCACTGATGAGGCCACACCTGCAGTACTGTGTCCAGTTCTGGGCTCAGTACCTGAGAGCCATGGACATACTGGAGTGAGTCCAACAAAGGGCCAGTAAAAGGGTGAAGGGATTGGAGCGTGTCTCCTGTGAGGAAAGACTGAGAGAGCTGGGTCTGTTCAGCCTGGAGAAGAGAAGGCTCAAGGGGATCTCATCAATGTACATAAATACCTGAAGGAAGAGTGCGAACGTGAGAGAGACAGGCTTTTTTCAGTTGTGCCCAGTGACAAGACCAGAGAAAATGAGCACAAACTGAAACACAGGAGATGCTGTCTGAACATCAGGAAATACTTTTTTACTGAGAGGGTGACTGAGCATTGGCACAGGTTGCCCAGAGAGGTTCTGAAGCATCCATCCTTGGAGATAATAGAAAGTCATCTGGACATGGTCCTGGACAAGTGGCTCTAGGTGACCCTGCTCGAGCAGGTCAGCTCGGGTGACATCCAGAGGCCCCTTCTAACTTCAACCATTCTGTGATTCTGTGATTCAAGATCTCCTCCTGAAAACCATAATCTCTGTTCCTTTGTTTTCTTTTGCAGCCTCAAAAGATCAGTACAGTCATAAACAGAATTGTAATATTATGAAAATTCATCAGTGATTAAACTTCAAAGAGAAAGGATTTCAATTAAGAAACATTTTATCTTGTGCTTGTTCCTGGGTCAATATGCACAACACCTCCCGCCCCCCCAACTGCAGAAATCTCAGTAAACTAGGTCGGAAAAATAGATACAAAAGACCATCATTCAGCAATGCCTTCAATCTTTTTTTTTTTTTAATAGTGATTTGAAAATGTAAAGCACTGCATAAGTGCTAATTATTATTATGAGATACACACATGCCAACAGAAGTAATCAGACTAACGAAGCACATTCCCCTAGTACAGCACTGCTTCCCACCAGAAAAATCGTGTGTCAGAAAACGAAACCAATCTTTCGTTGGCACCTGTGCCTGGTTGAAACTGGTACACCATATTGTGAGTGGGCATTGTGCCACTCTAACAGATGGACAAAATTGTAACCATGCCAAAGAAACAGAGTACTTGCTTCTTTTTTTTTTTTAAGCTAGAAAAATATAGCGTTTCTATACAAAATCAAAAAGCGTTGCTCAGATGGTCCCTCTTTAGGAGTACGTTAAGTCTGAAAGTTGAAATAACTATACAAACCATAAACGAGCCATGAGGACTCCTCCATTTAGATTGCTAGACTTAAGTATAAGCATTCCTAGAGCTAGGATGCATATACAAAGTGTTTTACAGTGTGGAATTGACTGATCCTAAATTTATGAGCAGCACACTGACGATGCACCTCAACTCTGTCTTCCTAAACACTAATCCTATTTCAAGAGACCTTATATTGCAGTGTCCTAAGTCCACAAGTCAATGAAGACAAATTCCTTACAAGTTAAGGATACGAAGAAAATACTACATCTAGAGTACCAAGCTTTAAAGTTAAACTAACAATATCCCAAACAATTACTACCAATTCAGACATTACACATTCAGCATCTCCTTCTTCAAAGCTAATTGAGCAACTTAGGGCTCAGCCAGGTGACAGCCTGGAGCAGTTTAAGAAGTCACCATCTTCAGATGAAACCTAGTAATTGATTCTGTGAAAGCACCTACTCCTTCGAAAGTCTAAGCAAAGTCAGTCATGTTGAGCTCCTGCAGGAAGTTTTAATTTTTAACTGAAATAGATCACAAACGCTCATATATTCCATTGATGTGCCCTGCCTGTGGGGATGGTGTCTTCCAACTAAACTAGTACAAATACCTATCTAGCCAAGCTCTAAGATTTCCCTGTTTGTGAATTGCTAAGCAAAGGGAGAATTAACTAGTCTTAAAGGATCACATAAGAATCCACTGTTAGAATTAACTTAAGCCTGAGATCTCCTTGTGTGTCTCCAAATGTACATACTACTGCAGCTCAGCTCAGTGTTTCACTTAATAATGAAATTACAATAGCAAATGCCGTTCCTAAACATATCCAAACATCTCAAACTCGTTATATATCACTACAGTAAAGGGATCATCTATGCGTGAATAATACCATCTTGTACAAGTCAAATTTAGCACTAATTCTACAAAAAAAGGTTATAGTTTCTTCTCTACCCATTAAAATAATAAAATTGTTAATTTTTCCACATACAACTATTCCCTCCCAATATGTTCAAATATGAACAGTAGGGCACACAGTTGAAAAATCAGAGCCCGCATGTTTAATAATAGTAAATACCTCTTGACCAATTGCAAAATAGTGAACAAATTCCCCATATCTTAACAATGATCTCTTTCGCACAGGAGACTTAAACATTTTCAATCTATAGGAAAGCCTCTGTAACATAAACCTCCAATAGTCACAAAACTCATCACTACGGTCTATTTTGCATGTTTTATTAAATTAGCAATGAACTAGTAGATGATTAACGGGCGACTACCCAGAACAGAACAAAACAGAAACACAACCAGAACAAAGTCAGTTTTAGAAGACATAGCATATGAGCAAATAGTTGATCCCCTATTTAATATCCAGGCCAATATTATTCACATGAAGCAAATATCATGAACTCATAATTCTACATCGCTCAGAGACTGCCAATGCAGATGGCAAATACATGCAACTGGATCACTGTCAAGGCTGAAGACGAAGGCAAAATGAATACTATAGCAGTTTTAAAATGCCTTATGAATTCCCACAGAAGCTGCATTGCAATTCAACAAAGTTAATAACCCACAATTCCCTTCAGAACATACCTAAACAGTTGTCAGCTCTTGCTGTCTCCAAAGCCTATGCAGTGGATTTGTTCCCACAGTTGTGTTTTAAAACAGCAGGACAGAATGAGAACAACAGATTAGTTCCTTGCAAATATAAATGTTATCCTATCAAAGATGGTAACATCGAAAACTGTATATTGGGAAAAAGTAACAGAATTTTAGAACTTCAGTAAGACATCATTATAGCCCACACAGCGTGTTAAATGCTGATACTTTTTAAAAAAATTAATGCTACAGATTTTGGCTAAAAGAAACTGTCTACCCAAATATCCACCAAAACCACAAATAAACCACATCAGACAAACAAGCTGCAGTATATCTTGAGCTTTACAAAACCCACCATTTTCCTTTGGAAGTTTTCCAGTCTGACACTGATATTTTTCTGATCTCCTGACTGTTTTCAGTATTATATATACTTCCCCACAGTACCCCCAAATCCTATACAGACATTTTATGAGTCCTTACTCCCAAGCAAAAAACAATTCTTACATTCATTCACTTAGACATCAAGTGAAAACAAGCACTAGCCAGTCTCTCTTCTCTGACTTCTGTCTCTGTTAGAGAAGACTTCAAGAACAAGAGTTCAACAACTATGTCTGCTCTCGTGAAAAACAAAGAGATTTCTGGAACTCAACTGCGCACAAATCTCACATTGCCTTGCTGCAATAGTCAGGTTCCTTATGAAAGACTTAGATAACCTATCTGTCCAATAGTAGCATTGGGATGCTGCTGGTGATAAAACAGTATATGCTACTAAGGACACAACCAGATCAGTAGCATGAACTCCGGCTTTTCAATATTTGTTTTACGCTGATGCCCAAAGTTCATCATTAAAAGCAAACTAGAATCAAACATGTTTTGGTAACTGTATTTGAAAGACAATACAAATACAGTCCACAAATCCTGAAGGGCTTAGAGTTGTACCTCTTTTCAATACGCCAAAAGAAACACACTACCGTGCATCTATTAATAACAATTTTTAAAAATCCACCTTTGATAGCTCTTCTCCTGCTACTTCTAAAAAGCTGGTGACCTAAGTGCTATATACATGTGACAGCCAAATCCAGAAACAAGAACGCATGCAGTTGACCTAGGGTTTAGGGTCATGCCGGCCTTTAATACATAAAAACCTATCAGGACAAAAGGAAATAGTATCTTAGAACATACTGGTAGATCCCACTTTTCTGCAGGATCATCATAAAGCAGCTATATTTGACTAGAAACATAAGCCTGATGCAATGGAATGCACAGAGGGTTTTTTGGTTGTTTTCTCCCCCTCTCTCTTACTAACAAAGAGTATTCCACAAAGATAAATTACCATCTTGGTCTGACCTAGAAAGTGACACAATACCAACTCTTAACTTGGACTGGAACCACCGATGTGCACTGGCAGTATTGCAGACCTTCTGGATCTTGTGGATTTGCCAGCAGAAGAAAAACGTTCTGCGAGAAGAAAGGGTATTTCTTCTTTGCTGCTTAGGAGACATTGTTTAAGTCTATTCTTTAAACTATATGTGCATATTTTTAAAATGCTTGTTCTTTACCTATATTCAGAATGGTATTAGTTTACATTTCAGACTAAGACAGTTTTTGCTGTCTTTGACTCCCTCAATCTGTGCAGAATCAAACTCAGCTAAATTCAGATAAAAAGGTCTTTACTCCTTACTTATCCTATTATTTGTGAATGGCTAGAAGAACTGCTCACAAGCAAAGGAAATTCATACCACCAAAATGGAGGCATCCAAGGGTAAAACTTCATATTTACTTTAATACAACAAAACCACTGAAAAGTCATACTCTACTACAGCCACCTCCCCATATTTGGTTACCTTTTCCTAAAGCCTTTCGTACATAGAATCACAGAACAGCCAAGGTTGGAAGGGTCCTCCAAAGATCATCTGGTCCAACCTTTTGTGGGAAAGGAAGCCTACAAGAGATTACCTAGTACCCTTTCCAATTGCGTCTTAAAAACCTACAGTGACGGGGACATGTCTTTGGAGAGGTTGTTCCAGTGACTGATTGTTCTCACTGTAAAAAATTTCTTTCTTATAGCAAGGTGAAACCTCTCCCACTGCAATAAGTACCCATTGGCCCTTGTCTTCTCTCTGTGGCTCCTTGTGAAGAGAGAGCCTCTGTTCTCTTTATAGCTGCCCTTTACAATATGGACACTACCCTTTCCTACACAGACAATAATGTTCAAATAGCTGCCTGATGGGTTGGACCAACCTCTACTCCCAAAAGGAAAAAAAATACAGCAAAGGCAGAAGGTAAAACTGGTTGTGGTGGTTGGTGGGGTTCAGCTAGAAGATACCTGAGTACAGTGGAGAACAAGACTGCTGTTTGGAGGGACAATGGCAAGCTGGAGGAATGGGCTGACAGAAGCCTCATGAAAATCAAAGACAGCACCATGCAACAGTCCAGGCTGGGGACTGCCTAGACAGCTGCTCTGCAGAAAAGGATCTGGAGTTCCTGGTTGACAAGTTGAAGACAAGTCAGTAATGTGCCTTTGCAGCAATGAAGAAGGTTAAATGCACACAGGGCTGTAGTAGCTACAACATATTCAGCAGATCAGGGAAAGAGGTCGTTCCTCTTATAAGGCCACATCAGGAGTACTGTTCCTCTTGTGAGGCCACATCAGGAGTACTGTGTTCAGTGTGGTGTCCAACACAAGAAACACATCAACAACCTGGAAGTCCAGTAAAGAACCACTAAGACGGTTAGGAGGCTGAAGAATATAGGACAGGAAAAGTGGCTGAGGCGAACTGGTCATTTGGCACCCCTTCCCCCACCATCCTTGAAGATTTTCACAACTCACCTGCCTAAAGCCCCATGCAATCTGATCTATGAAGTTAACTCCGCTTTAAGCTGTTGGACTAGAGACGATATCCAGAGTTTTCTTCTGACCTAATTCACTCTATAATCTATGACAAAAGGAATCTAGATTGCTCCATTTTAGCAGCCACCTGCAGTGGCTGCTATTGTCACTTAGCCCAACTAAAGTGACAATAGAATTGCACCCTAAGTTACAAGCCTAGTCTTCCTAAGCTCCTACACAACCAAGAGATTCTGGTACCTCTAAGAAGATGACTGCAAATGCCTAAGATCAGCTATTCTGACTGGCTATCAAAAGGAGTCTGTCTCTTTCCCCACACAGAAGGAGCAGGGAGAAAAGGTTTTCAAGTTGCATGCCCAAGTTATATGCTTAAGGTGACAAAGTAGGGAAACCTCCTGAAGGTTCAGCCAGTAAAGCCTGAGAATACTACATACATAATGGACACAAGGTGAAACACAGTTGGCTTATGAGGCTGGTGGTCAAGTTTGTAGCGATACTAGTGGTGGAGACAACCTGAGATTCATCCCAGAGTACTGAAGGAGCTAGAGGATATCATGGTAGGACCCTTCTTGATCATCTACTGAAGGTCTTGGGAGTCTGGGGAGGTCCCGGCTGACTGGAAGCTAGTCAATGTTACTCTAATTTACAAAAAGTGTGTGAGGGAAGACCCAGAGAACTACAGACCCATTGGTCTAACCTCAGTTCCTGAAAAAATTATGGAGAAGATTATACTGAGTACTGTTACAAGGCATTTAAAGAACAATGCAATCAGGCACAGTCAACACAGATTCACAAAGGGCAAGTCCTGTTTAACTAATTTGATATCCTTCTATGATAAGGTCACCCATCTAGTGGATAAAGGAAAAGTGGTGGGTGTAGTTTTTTCTGGATTTTAGTAAGGCTTTTGATGCTGTCCCTCACGGCATCCTTCAGGACAAATTGTCCAACTGTGGGATGAGGGGGTTCATAGTGCACCGAGTAAACAACTGGCTAAAGGGCAAAGCTCAAAGGGTTGTAGTGAATGGGGCTACATCTGGCTGGTGACCGGTCACCAGTGGTGTTCCTCAGGGTCCGATTCTAGGGCCAGTTCTGTTCAACATATTTTGTCAATGGTCTGGATGCAGGAGTTGAATGCATCATTAGGAAGTTTGCTGATGATACCAAACCGGGAGGTGCTGTTCACTCTCTCGAGGGACAGAAGGCCTTACAGAGGGGTCTAGATAGATTGGAGCATTGGGCTATGATTAATGCGATAAAATTTCACAAGTTGAAATGCCATATTCTGCACCTAGGATGGAATAGCGTCAGGCACAAGTATAAATTGGGAGAAGAGTGGCTGGAGAGCAACCCTGCAGAAAGGGATCTGGGGGTGCTGGGCGACAGCAGTCTCAAAAGGAGCCAGCAGCGTGCCCTGGCAGCCAAGAGGGCAAACCGCATCCTGGGGTGCATCACGCACAGCATCACCAGCCAGTCAAAAGAGGTGATTATCCTGCTGTATTCAGCATGGCTGCAACCTCACTTTGAGTACTGTGTGCAGTTCTGGGCCCCACAATTTAAGAAAGATGTGAAGGTCCCTGAATGCATCCAGAGGAGGGCAATAAAGCTGGTGAAAGGGCTGGGAGGAATGTACTATGAGGCTGAGGACCTCATAAGACTTCTCCAGTTTGGAGAACGGGAGGCTGAGGGGCAACCTCATTGCTCTCTACAGCTTCCTGAGGAGGGGAAGCGGAGAGGGAGATGCTGATCTCCTCTCACTGGGATCCAGTAATAGGACATGTGGGAATGGTTCAAAGCTGCACCAGGGGAGGTTCAGACTGGACATTAGGAAGCATTTCTTTACCGAGAAGGTAACACTGGAACAGGCTTCCTAGAGAGGTGGTTGAAGCCCCAAGCCTGTCAGTGTTTGAGAGGCATTTAGACAAGGCCCTTAATATAACATGCTTTAACTTTTGGTCATCCCTGATGGATGGTCAGGACTAGACTGTTTGACCAAATTATCATTGTAGGTCCCTTCCAAATGAAATAGTCTGTTCTGTTCTATCTCACCCACCTTTCTATCTACAAATGAATGATTTTCACAGCAAGACACATCCAAAATGACCAACGAATCCCACCCAGGCTTTTCAAAACCAGTTTTCAGACCAGAACCATTCTGACCTGAAACCTTGACTCTGAAATGTCTGGGTTTTGGCACATTGCTCATCAGCCTGCAACAAATCATGTAAGGTTCAGAGGAAAGAAATACTCTGAAGCTTGGGCTTGTCCCTTCAAGCTTCATGCAAGACCTTCTAAAGAACTTATTAGTGCTCTTCACAGTGCTGGAAATAACTTTTCATTCTCTCATTTAGGACATGCCAGACAGTGTCTACAAGAACCTGAAACTGTCACCAAGCTACCCAAAATGAGGAAACTGTTGGGAGGGACTCAAGCATGTAACTTAGGTACAAATTCTTGAGTACAAAGAAAGTCTAAATTTCTTGAAGAAGTCACTAAGGGAAAAGCAGGCAGTGAAGGTGATAGTAAACATTGAAAATTGATCTGAAAGACAAAAGGCACCACTGTGCTGGCAGATTGTAGCTTTCCTTGGCAAATCTGATTACGAGGCACAGCTGACACTATTATGATGCAATGTCCAATAAAAAATACTTAGTGCTGCTTAGTATCTTGTCTTCACAACATTTCCCTCCTTCTGTATCAATGACAAGAATTTCAGTACAAGAATACTATTAAAATTACACTGACTTCTAAAAGCTATCAAACTGGCCTTGGCAAGTTGTACAAGCACTCAGAAAACCCCTAACCAGAGTACACATCCCATTCTTAACCATTCCTAAGATGAGCCCCATAATAAAAAAATTACAGTGTCCTATATAAAAGACTCCAATAGTCATCCTAAGAATTTGGCTCTTGAGTTCTTCAAGCAAGGTATATTACCCTGACATATAGGTCTACCTGTACCAACAAACTGGAAAGCACTAAAAAAAGAAACATTAAAACACAATTATACACGGTAAAATAGGTGAGAAAAAATAAATGAGCAACCAAGATCCCAAGGACAATTTTCATCAAGAAATTACTAGTTCAGTTGAAAGAAATGAAACCTACTCAAAGGGGAGAAAAAAATCTCAGAAGTGAACAGTAATCACCATAAGTATCATTTGAAGTGGCGAAGATTAAGTTAAACTTATGATATCAGCTGTGGAACCATGCAAAATAGTTCAATCTTAACACTATTCACAGCATCTTAGAGCTCACTGTGGACTAACTTACCCGCCCCAGCCTACACTAAGCTCTGTGATGCCATCTATGACTATGTTGTTAAGCTAGATCATTCAAAGCCAGCTCAGCTACCTCTGTAATACACTGTCAACTCTGGTTAAACATTACAGGCCATGCCTATTGACCTGATACTATACAAGCTTTTCACGAGACAGCTCTTCAAGAGTTCACCAAATGATTCCTGTATTTCCTTTGGTGGGACACATCCAGATACCAGACTGCATGTCCTGTATAGTTTTTCATAATCGTGAATTGATGTATTCTTGTGTTTTTATTTAATGGAGCCCCACGATAATTTCTCCAAAACCGTATTTGAACTGCCAACTTGCATTCACACACAAGATCTAAAAGCTCACTTGAAAAAACATCTACAAAGGAACTGCTTATGTTAAATACAGCTGTCTTACAAAAACCATAAATAACACCATACTCATCATGTAAATGCCAGCACTTGCATATTGCAGGAATTTAGAGGGCTTACTCATATGAATAATTATTTACAATTCATTAAAAATACAAGTAAGGTTCCTAAAGTTCGTTCCCATTTAAGCTATCCCAACATAATGGCATAAAGTATACTAAAATATTTAAGAATATACATTTGTAGGTTTGTTTTCTTTCTGAAATACTTATTTAAATGTTTCTTTATGCTTATAAACAATAAAACATTTAACAAATAAGCCTATTACAAAATAAGACTTTTCTTAAAATAAATTCTTGGTGTTTAATGGGAATTAGGGACAGCAACCCTTCCAGCTGTCCCAACCCTTCTAACAATAAATACCTGCTAAAGCAGATTTTTAAAAAATATTTTAGGAGGGTATAAACATTAATAAATTCAAACCACATCAAGATGACATTTTTAGCATGAATGCAGAAAATATACACAATATAAAATTAAAGGGGCAAACAGAATGCTTACTTTCTTTAAATGCTTTACAGTAGCCAAGGAATGACAACAAAAAGAACAGGGCACACAGTAGGTCTGCTCTGCCAACAATCCCAGCAACCTTAAAAAAAAAAAGTTTCAGATTAACAGATTTTATTCTTAAAAAAACGGAGATAAAGTTACAGACACATATACAAAGTGAAATGATGTATAAAAGAATATTGCTGTATCACCCTTTTTTTTTTTTTTACCTGGTTTACTGGATTAGTGATACACAGTTTTCTAAGGTGCACCCTAATTTTGATTTGGTTTTGCTTACTATGAGCTAGGTAAACAATTTGGCTTTAACTTATGAAAAAAACGCTGGTTTTAGGCATGAAGAAGGACCTCGCTGAAGAAAATGCAGACTCTGCCCCATTCCATCTGTTTTTTGAATGCGGCTGCCTTTGAGTAGAACTCTTAGCAAACATCCTGAACTCCAACAAAATTGGCAGCTCTGCTCCAGACTGTCCACTTTCAGAGTCAAGACAGCCTTCAAACTGCAGTCTGAACACTCAGAATGGACAAATCGCTTCCAGCCTGCAGAATCAGAAAAATAATTCCCCCTCTGGCAGTTTTTTGTGTAGTATTAATTGATTGCATTAGAGCTACCTCCAACTGTATCTTGTAACAGAAGCTGTACTAATTCAAAAAAAGACGAGAAGCACATTCTGGGACCTCTGTACCCCGGATCTGTGACAACCTATTTAAATGAAGAGCACCCTCAGGGCCACCAACAAGCTTTGGTTCAAGCCCTTAAACTGTATTTACAATAACTTGCTGAGACATAGATTGACATATTCTTGGATCTTCATTCCTCGATTACACAAGTGTCAGGATACAACGTGAATTTTTTGTGGAAATCATGACACAGGGAGGTGGCAGGGGACTGTATAGGCCCTGATGTTGGGACCTCACTAGAACATACACACGGAGCAAGGATCATGGAAACACCCCTTTGTTTTCAGCCTGGCTCTACTTTCTGGAGTGCTGGGTTCCATGTTTCCAGCAGAAGATGTCCACAGAAGTCTTTCTGAAGCAGGGCAGAACAGCTACAGGTTTGGGTTTTTTAATCCATTTTTTGAGCTGATGGTTCAAGGACAAAAGCAGAAAACCTTGGTTCTTGTGTAGTACACCAGTTGTCCCATTTTGTGAGTGGAACAGAAAGAGGAAAAAGATAAATTGTATCTTCATTTTGTTTAAAGGCACCTGCTAACCCTCTCTTAGGAAAAAGGAATTTTTTTTGGTGTTGGTCTGACATGATAGAACACCTATTTCTAAATAACATCAGAGAGAGAAAAAGAAGTGTAGAGGCATGAGAGTAGGACTGAATCCACTGAAGAGACTCTATCCCACTTTATCCTCTGGTTCACTTGAGCACTGTAAAAGGAGAAACAGTTGGACTCCTAAATTCAGTTCAGAAAAACTTCTCGATTTATTCAAAGCCATGCACCTAACTTCCCTGCTTCTTTATCTTATAAAGGAATTACAAGAATTAACTCAATAGCTGTGGAGTGCTTTGCAAGGTTAAAATAATGAAGTGTCATTCTGTGTCAGGAGCTGCTTTCAACTAACAAGATAAAATTTTGAAAATAAATGCCAATTTGTTACAACAAAGAGATTAAGGGGCTAATAACACATATACGGCCTCAGATAACTCCAACGCTCCCGTGTAATCTCAAATGCAGGATCGGGCCCATAGACTCTGGTAACAAGGTAAACAAAAAAAATACAGTTATAAATTATCAGGTATATTCTTATGTCTGCGTTTCATTCAGTATTTCATCACTCAAGTGTTACAAAGAATAAGCATCTTTCAGAAGACAGAACTACACCACAGGAGTGTTTACTTGTAGGCAGAAAAATGATGACAGATGTTTTTCTTACATAGGTACTGAAAGCATTTAACTTTTCAAGATCTGTTTTACATGACAGTTTGTTTTGTGCTGTATATACCAAAATCCAAAGCAGCAAACAGACAGATTCGTCACAATTTTATGTCAAAATATGTCATCTCATTTCAAAAGCAGGATGTCATGATACTTAAAACTCACAGCTTTAAAATCACGAGAAATGCTTTTTGAGGAGATGCTGCCTGACAGACACTCATGATAGAACCATAGCAATATCATGACTACTTCAGTGCAGGAAGATTTATTATTCACTGTGTAAATGATTAGAGGCCTTTGTTCACTCATGGATTTTAGAAAAGACACAGCATGTAAGCATGCTAGTTTCTTCCTCTTCTTCCAGTGTTTGCCTAAAGCATATGCAAGTCTTCAAACCTTGCATATGCAAGCAGACCACATTAGTTGTAATTTATTTGAAATGACTGAGGTCTTATTAACATTTGCCTGCAGATTTAAATATAATTTTAGAGTCAAATGGAATGAAGAATAAAATTATGGATATTGATAAAGGAGTCAATAATAGGTCTATTGCAAAGCTAAGACACAAGTGAGATTTCTCGTTACATGTCAGAACATCAAAAGCAATGACGACTTGTTTTACTTCACTTTGACATCTAGAACTGGTTTTGGAAAACAAATACCAGGGGCCTTTCTGACGCTAGGACAATGTGCTCTCACTAAGAAGCTATTCTGCAGGCAAGCAAACACCACAGAGTGACTGGCGGGATGGTTTAGCCACACTGCCAAAAAAGGTGCCAAATTACTAATACATAACATTGTACCATCTCTAGGTTTCCAATACATGCAGGGTCCCCAGTCAGCTGAGAGGCATAGCTATCCATAACAACCTCTTCCCCATCAATCATGTGCAAAGCAAATGAAAAAAAGCCAGAACCATGGCATATTGTGAATAAATGAAAAATCAGTGCCACAAATATAGAATAATGTGCACAGAGGATTTAGTGTTCATTACTAGCACAAAGATCAAAGTTAAAATTAGTACTTTTTTAGTAGCTCAGTCCTTCCAAACAAAAAAAAAATGATTCCTGCATTGTGATTATTTTATATTTTATTTATTCATTATTACAAGATCAAGCAATCAGGGACTACATCCAGCAAGCCCACTGGTATAAGGCCATAAGATTTTCTTAGCTATGAGTGAAAAAGTGCTTTTTAAGAAAACCGTCTCCTCTTCACTAGAATTTCTACACAAGGACTTTGATCTTTGGTCAGGTATTTCAGTCAGTTGCTACACATGTGCCATGTTTCTATTCTGCATCTTTACAGCTTCAACTTCCAGCCACTGTTACACTTTTGTCTGCACTGCTATCAAATTTGCGTTCCCCATGTACATAATTACAGGCTGTGATAAAAAAAAGTAAATCCTTTAATCCTCTCCTTCATGTTAAAAATATAAACCCGTGGAATTTGATCTCTCATGGCATGGGATGATTTCCAGTCCTTTAATCATTTTCATGGCTCTTCTGGGTCCTCTCCATTTTTCCCAGTGTCTTCCTTGCAGCATGGGTTCAAAACTGGATGCAGTATTCTAGTAAAGTCACATACAGAGTTCATATAATGCCCCACTCCAATTTTCTATCTCCCTGTTTTTTTTTATCAAAGCAAATGGAAATGAAAAGTGGTTATGCATTTGCATCCAGTTTATCTTCCATTCTCCTTGGCTGCTCATGAGCTAATGTTTCTAGTAATGAATTCTTAATCCAGTAATTAGGGAAACTCTGTAGTTTAGGGCTATCCTTCTTTAGTTATTGTACTTAAATGATTTAATTTATCTTCCTTAATAAGGTCCAGCCCTATGGAATTACAAGCTTTTGGACGTCCTAACCATAATATTTGATTGCTCTCATAAGACATGTGCCAAGAGAAGCGTTAAGAATATATAAAGGCAATGCGTAGGGTATAGGGCTATGACAGAATTAATTAGTAAAGATAGACAAGAACTTCTAAGATATACATCGTTGGAGCTAATTATTCAGTACTTACACATTCCGTGTGCACTGGATGCACTGCAAACAGCAAAGCAGCTAGAAGAGATGTCTTTGGAGCCAGGTTTAGCCGCCTTCCTTTATTACTGAATTGCAGTCCACCCAATAAAATCGAGAAGACATCAACCATCAACACTGAGATGGTACAATGCAGTATTATATTGATGACATGGAAACCAACTGGGTAGAAGCCTCCAGCAAAAAGGTAATTAATTCTATATAAAAACAAAAACATTAAGGCTAGGAATTACGTCAGTGGTTTGAGATATGCAAACAGAAAACCTAAACAACCCCACAGCAAGATCATATTAGATACACATACACAAAAAGGCTGAAAAATATCAGCAAACCCCAGCACGCATGGTATTACCACTTAGCCACCACAGTAGGCTAGAAACAATGTCCCGATCTTTACTCAAAGGTATTCATATGGGATACCATATTCAGCATATGTATCCTCGTCAAAGACATATGTTAATGCTATTATGTTAATCATACCTATGGCTACTTAGAACTGGCTTTTGGTGAGCAATGTAACTTCAATGTTGCAACGCAGGAGTTTCCTACAGATAACCAACCCAGACTAGTGGGGGAATACCCTTGGTCTTAAGAGAAACTACGTCCCAAAACAACCTGATGAAATAATTTTAATTAAATCCACACAGTGAGGAAACTAATATGCACTGAGACTATGATTTCCACTGACATTCTAGCTGAAAAATGTCATAGCATTTGGACTGATAATATGGAAATCATCTGTGTACAATTCAGTATCAAACCAGAAAGTAGTCAGTTAGCACACCTTAGTAACTAATTTCTGAGACTGGTTACAGAGAGGTTTCAGGCAAGTAGTAGAACCAGAAGGAAGTGTGAGTGAAAATGCAGTCTCAAACCCTATTCAAGATAGGAACTCTGTGGTAAAATGGAGAGGGAGAAAAAATGGAGAAATACCTTGTTATTATCTGTGTACTTTTATCAGTAGGTAAGATATACAGAAACTTACTTTGGATAGGGGATTTTATATAGTTCATTTGGTCAGCCTGCATCTGGCTTAAGTGAAATCTATTTAAAAAGCCTAACCTATTATAAATGTGAAACACAGAAGTTGGAGCTTAGGGAAATTGAGAAAACCAATTTCTTACTTGTGAAAATAGCATTTTATGGACCATCTCCACATGCTCATCTATATTTTCAGATATAGCAATGACCATATCCCAGTTCACTCTTTAAACTAATCAGGATGTTACTACAGATGGAATATACCACAGAGACCCTAAAAAGGAAGGAAAGCACGTGCTGCGTAATGCACTGAAAGATTTAATAGGTTTAAGACTCTGACACATTCTATTCAGTTGCATAGTTTCCTTGATGAAAATGTCAAGAAACCCCAACAGACAGTGAAACCCACAGTGCTAAGTACTTAAAACACTGACACTGCACTCAAGAGTCAAAGTTTTTGCTCGAATATGAGGACTAAGAGTGGGAGTACTCCTGCAGCCACTTAGTCCCTGGCTTAGACCAGACACAACTGCAGAACCAGTGCCAGGTCCCCATCCACAACACTGAGTTGCATGGGGAAAATAAAGCCACTTAAGACTGACTCCTCAAAGATTCTCTGCATTAGTGTGCCAAATTTCTACATGGTCTACTGCTTGCTCAAATCTTTGGGCAAAAAAAAGTGAGCTAACCCTCATAAAACTTTAGTTATTTGAGAAAACCAGCAAGTTACATGTATAGGCAGACATCTCTCTCACTAGGGTTCTCACACACTGATTTGAAGTTAGAATATCAGGGGGGAAGAGATGGAAAGACTATTCAGTGACCTAGTGGCAAAAGGCCACAGTAGATTGATGCTATTTATAAAAAAATCATTTGACAGGTCACAAGGAAAGCAGAGAACAGAAACTACAATAGCAGGATAAGTGGCAGCATGGCTAAGTGAAGGGAACATACACCTCCTGGTTCTTTGATGATGTGACCTACATACTGAACCACACTGCCCCTAGTACCAAGGTATATAAGAGCATAAGATGCAATCTCTGAAAGGTACATTGAAATACAGAATGTCAAAATAATGTATACTTTGGGAAAGAAACCATTTGAAAATTAAAACTCAATTTGAGATTAAGGTAGTGAACAGGAAAATCAATTCAGGAAAGGTATCCTTCCAGACACTTTGTCTCTCTCTTCTTCTGTTGCCTCCCTATAATCAATTGAGCCAATATAGGTTAAAAAAAAAAAATCAGACCTCAAGCAAAAAGACAAGTCTCACCTGAAAGTTAGGACAGTTAGTGGTCGATATGACTTATGACTGGTATTGCTGCTGAGTTTGCTACCCCAAAAGTCATGATGCCACAGGTCACCAAGTGGGGTTTCTGCCCTGAGGTCCTGAAATGAAAGATCATAAATTAACAGATTCTTAATATTTCTGTTTTGTTCAAAGCAGCTAAAACACAAAAAAGTTCTAACTAATACAAGGTCATGCTAACACAGAAATAGCAGGTGTTTTGTTGGCTCACTACTGACATTTGACAAGGTACCCAAGTTTGCAATGAAGGTCACATTTTGGATGTCTGTCATCATAAAGGCCGAGATGCTCGGATTCTGTAAGTACGTATAAGTACATGCAATTTAGTAGAACTATGAGTATTCATATCAGTTGATAATCTGGTCAATAGCTGAGATATGAAATACAAAAAAACCCCACCCTTTACCTTACAGTTTTGTAAAAAGCCTTTGATTTTAGGTCTAGGTTATCTTGTGAAGGAGACCAACTACAAATTGCTGCAAATAGCTATTTTTCTGCCAGTGTCAGTAGCACAACTACTAATGAAAACATGAAAGCAAGAACACTAAAGATATAAAACAACAACTAAGCTCTTTTTGAAGACTTACTTCGCACAGGACACAATTCAAATAGCTTTTTTTTTAATTCTTAATATGTGAAACGAAGAATCAAAATCTCTACATACTGCTTTAAAAGATTAAGAGCAGAAGACAGAAAAGTAATGATTTATTTTAATTTGGGGTGGGGTAGGGGACTATTAAAAAAAACCACTACAAAGGAAGAGTCTACTCTTTGCTTTTATCTTAGAGTCATGCTGATAATGAAAAAATCCAAATAACCTAGGCTATTGAATGGAAAACACACATTTTGGAGAGGAAAAAATAAGGACCTTGGTAGCATCTGCCTCAGTTTCCTGTGAGGACAAGATGGGAAGCTCAAACTAACATACTCTTCTACTTGTCCCTCTTCTCCTGCTTTCCTGAGGCAATTACATACCAATTTATGCCATGGCAAACATGCAGGATAAATACACTACGTTAAAGACAGAACCTAAGAACAGAACTGTACTAGCAAATGAATAGCTTTTGTATGAGCGCTGGTATTACACCTGCAATCAATCACAAGTTACTCTACCCCCACTTTCTCCTCTGAAATTGTTCAAGAGATCAACAAACCAATACAAACACAAGTAAGCAGACAAACCAGACTGATGAACCCATGAAATGTCTTACAAAGCCTAGTGTCCTACGTCTTATTCCTCCTACATCTCCATCTACTTACAGGATTCCCACGTTCTCCTACATCTCCATCTACTTACAGGATTCCCACATTACAATACCCTTGGTTCACTAACTCCAGTTCCTCTCAAATGCTGATACCATCTCACTTGCTTCTACAATATCTTGAGCGCTTTCTGTGGTCTCCAGTACCTTCCATCTCATTCTTAGCTAGCATTTGTGGCCTGACAACAAGGCAAGAGAGAACATATACCACTGCTAGTCCCAAGGTACAGCCAAATGTCTGGGCCATGCTGACTATCTGCTGCTAAACTGAACTTAAAATAACTCAGTATTTCTTGTTTCTCTCTTAACACATTCTGACTTCCATCTATACAAAAATAATAATTAAAAAAACATCCAGGAAGAGACTTATTTCTATCACTTGATCAAGTTCATTGAGTATTAGACAACCTGTTAAAAAAAATAAATTAGGAAGTAGGCTAAAAATCCTACCACACTGTCAAACGACGCATTCTCTAATAGGTTACTAATCAATACGCAGAAAAGAGAGCAGGGCTAACACCGTAGTCTTCGAAAAGTCCTCTATTGCAGCTGTGAATTAAGGCATCCTCAGGGAAAAACCTTAAGAAATCAAGATTCACAGGGGATCTTGTTGGGCTTAAGAATCATCGAGGCGCAAAGTTTCTTCACAGTCTCACAGATGTTTCTCCTGCCAAACAATAGCTACAAATTTCTTTCTTCTCCCAGGACTGCAATTTTGGCCTTAGGCACCTAAATTCCTGTTCCATTCCTCACTGGTATGCACAAACCCAGGTCATAATTTGACTCTCAGAGCAGGAGTGCACTCAACCAGCAGGCCACTAAATCAATCAATATAGCCTGCTTTTCCAGGGGCAAGTTGGGACTGGATTGTACACCAATATATGCTGAAGTCTTTGTACTCTGCAGGGGACAGCCGTCAGTGGGCGTTGTGGCCCTCAGACTGTTTTTCCAACCAATGGCACTACTCCTTATGTGCATTTGACAAAGAAAGGGCCAATGAAAGAGAGATTTTTTTTTTTTAGTATTGAAATTTTAAAAGTATGTCTTCTATGTTACAGATGGTTTTCAATAACATGAGATGGGAAATAGATTTGAGATGTGCAAGGCTAGGTTTCCCTTTCATCTAGAATCAGTCTTCTTTTGTCTTCCATAGGAAGAATGCAGGAAAAGCTGAATACATGTAATTACTTAGTGATTAGATTACACTTCCATATGACCTAGAAATCTTCAGTCATGTGTCTTGCTCTTGTATCCAAGTTCTGTGAGAGAAAGTTACTTACATTATTTTTCCCACTCCGTGGATTTACACTAAAATAGGAATGGTTTGCTCTAAGAGACACAGGTGTTTCAAAGTTATGTATGACTTTTCTCTACAAGAACTGAAAGTAGGTATCAAAGAATCTCTAAATATTTGATTAGCAGCAGCTTACAGACATCAGAGTTCAATACTTAAAGAAAGGTCAGTTTTTCTATATAAAGGCTTATGGAAATGCCACATTGTGTCTGAAGCTCCTCCTAATCCAACTGTTTGTCTTGCCAAGCTAGTAAATAAATAAAGACAAAAGTCAACTGCTGTGCATCAGTTAAAATGCTGCTTAAAGTGACAAGAAAGCATCTGGAAAACAGTCTTGAACCCCAACAAAATCTAATAACAGAATGTTCCATGATACGGTAGGCGTGGGGTCAACTAACAGTGCATCTTTCACTAACAAAAATAATTGAAATATTGGGGTGGTGGTGGTAGCTAGTAAATTGACAAAAAGGTCACTGTGTGGTACCTAAGAAAATACTGGTATAGTAATGCTCAATAAATCTACAAAATTACTTCACCTGCTGTCTCTCTTGTTGAATAGGAATAAAATATGCTCTACCTTGTTTAATAAAACTGTGCCTTTGCTAGATAGTCTCCCTCCCCATTAAACTGGTAAACTGATTATCTCTGTATTTTTCCTGTGGATATTATATTTCCACATATTCATCTGACCCCTGTGTTAAAATGATACTGTCACAAAAATCTCATTTAATTTCTAGGGAATAATAAGAGGATTTTGATGTGAAAAATAGAATAAGCCTCACAGTTTTTCAAACATACAGACAGGGTATGAATTAATCTATTTAAGCAGTTGGTTGAATTTCTCAGCATTGCCTATGGCTATGATCCTGGTGCAGGTTGTTGTGTTGCATAGATAAATTGAAACATTTTGAAAGTAAAAACTGAAAGAAATGGAGAAAGATTACAAGTGTGGAAATTGCACATGAACAAAACAACCTGCCTTGTTTCACATCAGTCTTTTGTTCATTCTGTCAGGAAATTAAAATATTATAATTGTGACCCAAATAAAACTTTGCAGAATGAAACATTGCCAGGAGCTGTGCAATTTAAAATATGTTTCTTAAAAAAAAAAAAAAAAGTCACTGTAGGTTCTTAATTTGTCTATAGCATTCTCTTAGAAGCTTTGAGATTTATTTCCAGTTTGGCAGGTGTATTTTTCCCCCATATATTTATAACTCAAGGTATGATGACTTACACAAGCATAATACAAATTTGTCTAAGGAAACAGTAATTCAGTGGGATTCTAAAAGACACATTGTGATAAGTTGCCTCCTAATCTTTTGCAAGGCGAAAACCCATGAATTGTGTTCTTCTAGCTGTATCAGTCTCCGGATTGTCCTCCCTCTATCCCCATGGCTTCAGGAAAACAGAACCAACAGATGAGGGTGATTCTTTTTACCCTGTGCTTGTCTTTCCAAACATTTAACAAGGATCTTCCAGAACAGGATAAGAGGTGTAACACAAAGACGCACCCATGAGCACAGGCTCACTCACTGCTACATGTGATTGTATGAAGCGTCTCAGCAAACATAGACACTCAACTTCTCAAAGTCAAAAGAATCTCAGATAGAGGTTTGTTTGAATCACACGTTAATTTCTAAGTATTTCAAGGATCGTTCTTTGCATGTATGATCAATTTTAAAACAGAGCACAAGAATACTTTATCTCTATTTAAAAAAAAATACTGAGAACTTTAAGTGGGGATGGAGCATAAGAAAAGGAAGCTTTTCTGCACCTGTAACATTTTTATGGTGTAAATCACAGCTGAAGAATCCCTGCACCCTACAATTGCTTAGCGATGCATTATGTATCTTGGAACCAGGGTAAGTTTATTCGTTGGGCTTATTCATCTGTCACCCTGAGAAGATAATGAAAAAATCTCCTATTAACATCAACGGGTATTAGAAAAGTCTACTGCATACTCTCACTGACTTAGAAACAAGCATAAAATTAGATCTATAGGCAGTCTTGATGTACAGGTACCCTGTGAATAAGCATTACTAAACATCACATCCAAATTTGATAATGCTTTCTCAGATGACAAGCAAAGTCCATTTGGTACGGCAAAAAGTGATCCGTTCCCATTGACCAGATATTGACACTTGTTAAGCAGAGCATCGCACTTGCAAAAGAATGAAAGGGGACACATTCTGAGGAAAACAAACAAAAAAAGCTGTTTAATTTGTTCAGTCTTTTGTTTATGCATTAGAACCCAAGTCATGTTATTAAAATAGCTTTAGGAATAAGATTTTGTTGAGTGTACTTATGCTTCTAGCTTTTCGGTAGAGCAGTGCTGCACAGCTTGTTTGTCAAATAATACTTAAAAAAACCTCAATAATACAAAACAGAAAAATGAAGTTCAAAAAAAGGAATATCAGAAGGAAGCTCTTTACTAGGATGAATACTTTGGGCCTACTTAGATCAACTGTTGTCATTATTTCTCTTCCTATTACCATTTATGTCAAAGGATGCAGGGGGAAAGAGAGACAAACCTTATTATTGATGATGGCTTCAGAATCATCAAAGACAAAATCTCCATCATAGCTGTTAGCAAAACAGAGGAAGGAAATTAATGCCACAACCATTTTAGCCCAGTATGATGGAAGAAGGAACCATGATACGTCATGGTCCAGGTTAGGTTCTGTTTGTGCCATTCTGTGAAATACTTGTTCCAAGTTGGGAGCTTCAGCATTATGTTGGTTGCAAATCTGAAAGAAACACATACAAATGTAGAATTATAGTTGCATTTCACTAAAAATAATTTAAAAATGGAGAGTTGGGTTGGGAGAGGAAAATGAAGCTTCATACAACGTAACATTTTCCTCTTGGTGCATTTCATAATTACTGGAACATATCTAAACATAATTTTGTAGTTCAAATCTGGAAGAAAGGCACAGTTTCTCATGGTCAGAGCACAGAGATAAAACCAAGAAATTCTTAGATTCTAAGTTAAAGCTTTGGCACAGGTAAATTCTAAAACCTTGAGCAAATCACTGTTTTTTCTGTTTCTTGCTATTCTTTTCAAGTACAACAAACAGAGGCACCATGGGGATTATAGAGCATTTATAAAGTTCTTAAGAGAATGATAAGCACTAGAATTTCCTTCCAAGTGTGAAAAACAAACATCACCAATTGCAAAAAGCTCAACTCTCTCTCATTAATTGACTTAAAAAGGATCTTGTCTTACACATAGCTCATATAGGGAACTCATAAAAACATTACAGGTAGACAGATACAGATAGCAGTTAATTGACTAGGCCTTAAATCGCAAGAATTCAAACAAGACGCGTCTGTACTGTTAACACCAAAGCAATGCTCACTAGATCACTCTCCACACAGCAAGTACAGTATAGGCTAGATTCCACTGCTGTATTCATGGACTTAAGAGGTTGTTGAGGTAGATGAAAAAGACCATGCAATCCAACAGCACTGAGTAATATATTAGTGTGGAGGTACTAAGGCTGGAGGTTTACTCCTGAGCCACCTTCACTTGGAAGGGTCTCTTCTGATGCTTCCAGCTGCACAGCTATTCTGCCTCTGCGTCTCTGGTGCTCTGACAGTATTGTGAGTGGTCTTGTTATCAAGTGCTTCTATAAATCGCAGAGGGAGGAGGTTATGAATGGAAAACTACAGTAAAAGCAGGACATAATGCAAAGTTTTTATCTGTATGCCTCAAGAATTATAGGCACATTTAGTAGCCCAGCTTCATGCTTTCTTCTTATTTATTGGCTTTTTAAATCAACTGTTGCAACCCTGAAAATACTGCATTTAATGTCTTTATGCAATCTAGGAAAAAGCTCTAGTCATTCAGCTTCTTGAACAGACTTGACCATTAGAGCTGCCAAGGCAATTGTTTTGCAGCTTTCTGTTTGCAACGCTAAATTCCAGTCTCCACAGATTTGCAATCTCTATACACACAGTGTCCCTTCTTGCTTTGGGGACTATATAGCAGCGCCCCCAAATTCAAGTAAAGTCGGTAACATGGAGCAGTGCAGAGAGAATGGAGCTCCTTAGCAGAGCAAAGCAGATCAGCCACTTGAAGAGCAAAACCTTTTCTCAAGGTAATTCACCTTTGTGCTCTGAGTTTGACGAAAACAAAAGACTAAAAGCAAGACTGTTAATCCGAGGGAAGCGCACTGCATTGCTCGTAACAGCCCAGACACAGCACTAGTGTCCAGTACCGAATCCAAATATTTAACCTACTCTAATTTTGCCCAGAAAGTGTCGTCCCCCCGCATCAAGCCTGTTCTATTTATCTGATGGACATCTGCTGCCATCCCCCTCCCCGCGCTCCAGACCGGCAGGCCGGTCCCTGGGGGCTCCCTTACCCGGCCAACGCGTTAATCGATCAGGCGGGCTCAGCACCCACGAGGGACCGCGACCCCCGCACTCCCCTCTCAGGGAAAGGCGACCCCGAGCACACCCCGGCCCGGCCCGGCGGAGCGCACCGACCCCCCGCGGGGAATGGAGTCACGGCTCCGGCGCCCCGCGTCCCAACGGAGAGAGCGGGCGCCGCGTGGAGCCTGGCACCAACGGCCGCCGGCGGAGCCCCTCAAACTTGCAGGCCGTCCCGAGCGCCCGGCGGGGGCCTGTCCCGGGGAAGGAGCCCGCCCCAGGAAGGCAGCGCCGGCCGGGTAGGGGCGAGGCTGCGGGGCGGGCGGGCGGACGAGCCTCACCGGGAGTTTCGCGGCGGCCCTGCCCCACTCGCCGCTCCCCTTTTGTCCTGGCGGCGGCAGCGGCCCCGCTGACGGGGGGGGTGTGTGTGTGTCCCGTTCCGTTCCTCCCCGGCCCTCAGCGCCGCCGCTGCACCCCCCCGCCGCCCGCTCCAGTTCCGCCAGCGCTCCTGCCAGCATGCGGGACAAGAGCAAGGCCCCCTCCCAGCGCCGGGGGTGGGGGGGCCGCGGCGCAGCATTACCTGCGAGGAGAAGGAGCCGGCGCGGCATCTCCCACCCGGCTGCGAAACTCTCCTGCCCGGCAAGCCCCCGGCCGGAGGGGCCGCGGCCGCGGTTTCGCCTCCGGGAAACATCCTCAAAGCCCATTGGCTGCCCAGCCGCCCCACCCCTCCTTCTCCCCGCCCCCCCGGGACAGCCCGGCGCGCCCATTGGCGGCGGCGGCGGTGACGCGTGGCAGGCCGGGCCGAGGTAAGCGGAGCGAGGAGATCACTTGCGGTCGTAGTGCGGCCGGTGCGGGTCGCTTCTCTCTACAGCTACCACGAACTTCGCAGCCCTCTGCCTCCTACAAAGGCGGGAGCCGGGCGGCTTTCCCCCCACCGCCCCCTGCGCCGCGTTCCCGGAGCGGTGCCTTCCTGTTTGTCCGGCTGGCGCTGCCCTTGCGTGGCTATAGTTGTCCCGCGCACCTGGCTGGGGGCGGGGGGTGGGGCGCGGCGCGGCTGGAGGGGGCTCGCGCCCCGTCGCGACTGTTAGCGTGACCGTTACCGGCGGTTGACGCTGCGCGTGAGGGAGGCTCCCCAGCGCGGGGGGCTCGCCTGGCCCCGGGGAACCTGGCGGGCGCGGGTGTTCCCCTGCCCTGAGCACCCCCCGCTCTCCCCTCGGGGGCGAGGTTCCTGCGGCGGCGGGCGTACGCGAAGGGAAGATTCCCCCTGAAAAAAAGATGTTACGAAGCCAGCGAGGTGGTGGCGAGGGGAGGAGTTCGCCGCCTTGGGCTACCTTCCGGGGCGAGCTCTAGGGCACGGTAGCAGAGCGCTCCTGCCTTTCCTACGGAGGCCCTGGTCCTGCCGGGCTTGTGGCGGGGTGCTCCCCGTTGGACAGATACCGTAAGGAACCAAGAAAGAGGCTTTATCGGGTGTACTTTGTTTGCGTGTTTCGTCATTGCCATTTTCTTGTAAGAAGGCGTGATTAAATGCAGAACTGTACTACCAAATGTTCGGCAGAAGCTTCCCTGAAAACAATAAAATCTTAATATACTGAAATTGGATGAGAAATCCTGGCCGTGAGCCAGGCAGAGACATGTAATTTGGAGTGGGATTTTTGAGATGTTTACGTTACCAAGTGTCAAATTAACAAGGTTATTTTATAGCTCCTTCGAGGCTTTAACTCTCAAGTGGAAATGCTACTTTGGGAGGGCTTCAGTGGTTGCTACCCTTAATTGTGTAGTTGACACCTGCTTTGAAGCATCTGCTGCTTCGACATGGACAGCTCAGCTGTTTGTGAGGCAGCAGCTGAACCAGCACAATTTCCAGGCTGGTATATTATTCAAGTATCTATGAAGCTTCTGCTTTTAAGATGCTAGTCTATAACTTAGGCTTGTTCAACAGCTACCACAAAGGATCTGAGGCGCTTCTGGATTGGGAAGCAGTAGAAAGCTGGCAGCCAGCTGTCACCAAGCACGCAAAGCTCTAATCGCTGCTCGGAAACTTCTGGTTACATGTGTTACACGAGATAAAATAAGTACACGAAGACTGTGACCTTCAAACCAGTAAATTGTCCCTTGTACTTTAAAATGATTTTGTCTGTTCTGCCCTTGTCTCTGCCTTAGTGGTACAGGTGGGCATAATCAGTAACCTTTGTATCTTACAATTTACAATCATAAAATGGTAGAGGTGAAAGATGTCTTTATGACTTTCTGGTCACACTGCCTTATAAATGCAAGGTAAAATATGAGATAATCTGTAACAGCACGCTTTCTAGGTTTTCTACTCCTTTGAGATTTATATCACTTGAGATTTATAGCACTTCCTAAAAATGTCTGGTTTGCCACATTAGTTCATGATAAGGAAGTACTGGCTGTGACATTTCCTTACTGTTTCAACTTACAACTCCCCAAACTACCCCAAGTAAGTATTATCAAGTCAAATTCTTGTAAACGATCTTTGCAGTCTTTCCAAATCCAACAATCTTCCTGAGATCACAATATTTATAGACATTTTACATATTTGTGTTTACTAATAGAAGGGCCCCAATTCAGAATAGAGGGGCCCAATTTAGGAAAAAAATATTTCCTTAGTTAGGAAAGGCACTCTGTCACGTGAACTTCTATAAATGCCAATGAAGTAAAAGAAATTCCAGTTCATGCTTAAATTCATACATATGTAAGAACTAATTTTAAGTGCATGTAAATATATGTAAGGTTCTGTGAATCAAGGTGGGGGTTTGCCTCACCAGACTGCGACGATCGCCAGACTTACACTAGTTAACTCATTTCACATTTCTGTGTTACATTTTGTTCTGTAGAGGGTTTAACTTCGTCGCATTTGCTGATGTAGTTATTTCTACTAATGGCCCATTCATATCAGATAGTCGTCTTGGTAGCTCCTTTGCTCACAGTTCTTACACATCTGCACATCCTTGATCTATGTTTTATAACCGGAATTTCATTTGTTCAGTGTGAGTCTGCTGATATCATCAGTTCTGGTCAAATTTATATATATCCACACAGCCAGATGCACAGATGGTATAAATCACCTCATCACCACTTATGTCAATACAGCAATATTGATTAACATTTCCTTATGAACTAGACAACATATACAGAAGTTCCTCCTTCCCATTATTTTCCATTTTTGAAATAAGCCTATTTCTTAGATTTTTATTATTTTGCATTTTATAATATGGGAGCTTTTACAATGACCTTCTATTCTGTTTTAATTTGAAGAACTGCAGAGCAAATACCTGTTCTGGAGAGTTCCCTGGTTCGCTCAAAATCTGATGCAAATCAGCTACAGTTGCATAATTTATCTCCAGTCTGCTTCTTCGGAGGGTTATTACATCGCTTCAATTTAAAACAGTTCCTAAATGCAACACTTTTTTTTTTTTTTTTTTTTAATCTGTGATTTCCTGGAGAGTGTATGTATGAAGTGAGTATCTCCCTGCTCTGTAGTTTTCTCAGCATGCTAAATTGATCTATCTAAGTGGCTATTGCATCCTTATTTTTAGCAGCCTGCCATTGCGGATCTGCACAAAGGCCAATCTTTCTTTTGTAAGAAAGGAGTGTGCAAAAGACGTCGTACGTCAAGGCATCAGCATCTCTGAGTATTGCGGTGACTTTGCAGACAAGACAATAAAATGTCAGGGACTATGGTAATGAGGGATTCAACCAAAATTTTTCAGAAGCTGAAAAAGACTGTCAGTCTTTACCGTAATTGTTTTTGAAACAGCTGCATCTTCTCCATGGCCTAGATTTTGCCACCATAAATGTATGTGTGGCCACAGAGCACCACTGCTTGCAACTATAGGTAATCAGCTGGGCACTACCTGTTGCACGCTTGGGGCATGCACAAGCATTATATATGCAAATATTTGCAGATATAATATGCATATTTGCACTGCTATTATTAATAGTACTTTGATGGTCTCTTCCTCTAGATAACTTGTGTCCCAAGTATTTATTCTGGTACAAGGTATTTTAAGTAGCAGAAGGTCTTAGGTAGCTTGTTTGTTTTGTACAGGTGTGTGTATATGTACACATACATATGTATGTTTACAAAAGCAAACTGATATGCCTGTTACAGTTGCAGTCTTGATCAACAATAAGTCATAAAAACAAAATACAAATGAAACAGAAGTTAAACAAGATTGTTGCAAGAGGAGTGGGATGAATGGGGCCTTCTTTTCCATTTTTTTTCTGTCTCATATTCCCACATCTCCTTGCTTTAGTAACTGCAGTTCCTCCCATGACCCACGTAAATCATCTTTATTAAAATCCCTCTATATTCCTCACTTTGCTTTTTGTCTTGCCATCTCTTCCAGATTCACTTTTTTCTATGACTGACCAGGGCTATGAGTGTGTTCCTTTGGTGAAGCCTGCCCAGGCTTCTTGGCTAGCTAGCCACCACAGAGAATTAGCGATAGCTGGAGCTCTCTGTGAAAGTGTCCCGTAGGGTTGCTGTGATTTACACAGCCATTATGATTTTTATGAAACGTGTAGGAATTGAACATTCTTGAGGCCCCAGTACTTTGATAACTCTGGATTAAGTGGGACATAACTTACTAGACAGACAGACCCCACAATTTTAATTTTCTTTATAATCAAGGCTTTCAGTCAAGTATTGGATCCTTCAGCCCTGCTACTGTAGACATCTCCTTGCTCACTGGTTGAGAAAGATCCATTGAAAACTTGTTGATATTCCATATAATGTTTAGGGTAGATTTGAATGATAATGGCTCATAGACTTAAATGATGTCAAAGTATATATTTAATCATACACTCTCCTTTCCCCAAATAGGTAGCTAAGAAATATTTTTTAAAAATAGTAGTTAATTCTGAAAATGAGAATTATGCTCTAAGGGGGTTGTGAAATGTGTTTTTGTCAATCTAAAATGAAAATGTTGTAGCATGTCAAACAATAACAAAGATTCTGCTATTCTGTTGTTCTCTGAACCATAAGAATCATCATCACTGCTCTTCACTAGAGTTCTTTAGACATAGTGCAAGACATACTTTAGCTTTTCTAGGGAAAATAGAGAACTGTCTATCAATAATCAACCTAAGCCTTTCAGGGAAAGTACCAAAGTAGTTATGCCAGCTCATTAAAAGTTCAGCATTAAACCTGAACTACTTCAGTCTCTGCCATCTCCCTAGCTTTTGTTACATTAGAGAAAATACAAAGTTTTCACTTAACTGTGGTTTTTCCCCTCCATCCTGCCTTTTCCAGACATTGAAATGAAAATAACTACCTGTGCTTGACACAAAGAAGCAGAAGATAAAAACCGAAAATTTAAATGGAAAGTGGAACTCTTAAATAATTTTCAAAGATACTCAAATTTCTGTCCTAAAATTATTTCAAGCTCTATGAGGAAAAGATTGGAGACGTAGTCAGACTGATCGCATGTGCTAACACTATATGATCTAAGACTGTTTTTGAGTTGTACATTTAAAAGTTGTATTGTCCTAATCAAAAGGCTATGCAAGCATCTCTGCTGTCAGAATCAATTTGTAATTCATTATTTTGGTTCTCCAGTTTAATAGTCTTTTATCTACACACAAACACATACAAATATAAATATAAATAGTCACATTTAAAGGATTCTGTATCTGTTTTAGGGCTAAGTTGGTCGGAACTTTATTGCACACTATATAAAATTGTATTGGGCAACACGTTGGAAGATTAGGGAAATTATAATTTACTGGAAAATCCAACAGCATCTAAAGTAGCTTTTCTTGAAATGCATTTGCAACAGGAGTCAGAGAACCAGAAAAATTATTTGTCCTTTCCCTGTATTATGTAATGTTAGCAAATTGCACCTTCGTTTTGCACTCACATAGTCATTCGCCTAAGTGAAATATAATTGTGACTATGGTAAGTCAGTCAAACGTTGTCATTTTGTACTGAGTAATATAAAATGATGATGTGAGGTACAAGAAACAATGAATTGGGGCCTGTGCCTTATTCTGTATAAAGGTTCCCTCTCCAGCTATTTTTAGTTTTTCGGCTACATGTCTAACCTTGTCTTTTATTCCATTTTCACAGACCTACTTACATAGCTTCAGGTTTCATGAAATCCTGAAAGTTCATCTGCATGTAAAAAACTCCATGACCAAGACCTATATTTAAAAGTAGGAGGAAAAAAGGGTCTTTGAAGATAACCCTAAAGCGATAAGAGAAGAGAACTCCGGGGAAATACATTCAATGAAACACTCTATAATATAATGAAAAAAAGAGAGAAGCTAGTAGTGCATGATTCATATGAACCCAGTTTATAACTCATAGATGAAAATCTTTATTGAAAGATCTTAAAACTGTATCAGTGTTTGAGGCAAAGCTGGTGAGCAGCGTGACGCGTCAGGCAGACATTAGACAACATCCAACTGCAGGCCAGGACATCAGACAGTAAAACTGCCATAAAATGCAGAAATTATTTTAAACTTTTTTTGTTACTGGTATTTGTGAAATTAAATTGTTATTCTTACTAAAATAATTTTATTTCAAAGACAGGTGTGGCTGTAAGCATGGGATCATACAGTGCTGCATGCATTTTAGTGTCTACCCAAGAAAGCACTGAGAAATTTAAGACATGTGAGTTACTGTGGAATGTAGTTAGAATGGCTGCTTTTAGATAATTTCCAGCTGTGCTTTGTAAATAACATATTTCTTTCCCTTCTTGCTCAAGGGTAATTATGGCTGTATAAGAAATTTAAGAAGGAATAGTTTATCTTTTTTTTTCATCTAGAGTGCTTGGCAAAGGAAAGCATCTTGTTTTAGAAGTGGAAAACCTGAAGGAATATGAAGTCGCTTATCCATGATTGCACAGCAATTCAGTGGCAAGAACAAGAAACAGAACCCAACAGAGCTGGTTATAACATGGTGTTTTCCTTCCTATGAGGAATTCTGATGTTTTGGAAAAACTGTTGCTGAGCTGACAGAAGAAAGGTAAAACCCCAACATTTTCATAGGTCACAAACTGCCCTCTCCTTCTCCTGCCCATCCAAGAGAGCTCCATCTCAGGAGAAACAAGACTGAGTTTTTCAGCTAACTGTTTGTCTTCTGGAAGGCTTTTTGTCCTCTGGAAAGTAGAGTTAACAGCACACCGCTAGGCAGGCTGCCATAGTTTGAATTCTGTGGCACACTCTGGCTCTCTAACTAGAGAGAGAAAAGGTGGTTCTTTTCTCTCTTCCCACCCTGACTTCAGCTCTGTGGTTCCCTGCCTTGAAGATTTTTGTCCATCATTTTGATTGTTTCCTGTGAGGAAATTATTCAGAAAAATTTCACAACCAGCTTTAGAACTCTGTTCATGTGGCTCCTAAAACAGCCCCTTATTCAGAAGTTGGTCTGAATAATATTTTGTCTGTTGAACACCTGGCTTTGTACAGAGCCTGTTGCATTTTTCTTATTTTTCTGTTGGCTACTAGGCCCTAATTAATTTTTTTTTCCCCTGGTAAGTTAGGGCCTATGGGTCTGACTCCCATTGTGATAGATACTATACAGAAACAGAGGAAAGACGGAATTCCTGCCCCAAAGAGATCATTTGTGCCCCACAATTTTGCAACACTCAAATGGGTAAAGCAGCTTTTGTTTAATAACATTTAGTAGCTCTTGTAAGGAGTAAGGCAGGGGCGTCCTTCCATTGGTGGTGTTCTTTTGCATGGACACAGGCAGACAGACTATTTATGTGCTCTTCTGTTCTGATACTGCTACAGAGCTCATTAAATCTCCCTTTTGCAAGGAAGGCCTGAGGGCTATTAATTACTCAGTTTTTCCATGAATAAAATGGGCAGAATGCTACTAATCTGTTGACAAGTCTGCAGGAAGCTGTCCAACTGTGAAATGATACTGAAAATTTCATTTTCTCAGAGATATTGTCATCTCCTCACATTTTTATTCTAAATAAGTTAGGAAAGCACTTCTCATTACCATGGAGACTAATATTTTATTGCAAAGATTGTAATTGCAAGCAAGTTTCAAGGTTGCAAGCGGATTTTCCAGAAATCAGGTCAATTGATGAAGTACCTGCACTCAGTGTCGGCTGCTGCAGTGCACATCACTTTCATTCCGAGTCTTATTTACATTCCAAGCCTCAGGGCTCAGCTGCCAGCAAATCAATTGTGGAATTGTTGGGCTGTGATAGATTCTGCAACAGGATAATAAAGGAAAAATAACTTCACTGAAGGGTAAACTTGCTTGCATCTACCCCAGGGTATGTCAGAGTAGCAACGTGTATGCAGGCAGTGACTGCAAAAGAGTTGATGTCCCACAGGATCATATGTTGGCTTACCCATAGCAGGTTGGTCTTGTACCCACAGCAAAAGATAGATGGCTCAGTACATCTCTCGCAATTACTCAGTTTGATTTACTGAGACAGATAAAGAAAGACAATCTTGCTGCCTTTTTTCCTTGCTTTTTTTTAACACATACAAAAAAGGTTAATTAATGTCAAAAAAAGACAAAAAGAACAAGAAATGGCTCCAGTCTGCAAGCTGGAAGTAAAAATATTAACAATGCACTCCAGTCCCACTCCCTGAGGCAAATATATGGAGAACTTTCAGCAAGTTTGTCTCTTTGAACTTTCTGTAGAAACCTTCAGGCAGAATCCAAAGACATAAGAGATTTCTTGACTGCATCTTGGTGGAAGGACATCTCCACTCTTGTGTCTTACTTTTGCATTTATTCCCTTCCAAGCCAGAAACTTCAAGAAATTCTTCCACAGATGCAGTGGAATGCATGCTAGGAAATGATCTAACATAGTCCAGGCATTGGTTATTTTTAAGAAAGGTATCTGTGGCTTTAAAGAGCTCTCGACAACCCACATGCATTTAAAGCATTTATATGTTTTTTCTGTATCTGCTTGAGGACCCAGTTCTGAAAAGTGCCAGGTGCTCTTGTGTGTGTTGACTTCAGTGGCAGTAGTTGCATAAAAGCGGATCAGCACTTCGGTGAGGAAGATGGGAACCAGGCAGAACTGTAGCCCTAGCTACTATCTACAGGCATTCACATTATCTTCTAAAGCTTCATTTTCCGAATGCAATTAGTTTGGAAACCATTTTGCAAGATGTCAGCTGTCTCTGAGCAAGTTTGTTCTGTTTCACAGGATCAAGCCTTGGTAATGCCATGTCCCTGAGCTCAAATGCCAACATTCTGGTGTGTTGCAAGGATGCAGTCCTGTACTCACTTGGCTAAATAATCTCTTGGTACAACACTATAGAGAGATGTCAGAAAATATGCTTGTGTAGCTTTAATGAAGGAACGTTTCTGAAAGAGCAAATTAATCCAAAAGGAGAAGTTGTCTGTTCCTGCAAGACTATCATGGTGCTCACTAACAACAGAAATAAATGCAGACAAAGAGCCTAATACAAGACCACTAAACCCGTTTGAGGCAAAATGATAGTACAGGGGTTTAGCTGTATTACTACTCTTAAATTCTGGATTTCATGAGAACTGATACTGGAACTCTATACTCTGAAAATGTATTTTAAAGTAGGTTACTTTGTGTGTTTTATTAACATATCACATTGGCTGAAATACTGGGCAGTAGTCAACAAATGGTATACTGAAACATGAATAAGAGTTATAGCTCCTTTATGTAGCAGAATGAGAGAGAAGGGAAAAAGAAGAAGGTAAGGAGAAAAAAATGAAGACCCCAGGCAATAATTATAGCAGGCAATAATTCCAATTATATTGTCCCAGAAAGTTCTATAACATGAATTTTTAAACATTTGCTTTCATGCAGTTGTGGTCCCCTAAATATGTGGCAAAAGATTAATAGCTGTTGACTGAAATAATAACAAAAAAATTTTGTGCAACTCACTTGTCCTCATGCCATTGATTTTATAATTCCTTCAGGAATCATTATTTTATGTTTAGGTTCACCAAGTCTCATTCTGGAATGATACATCGTAATCTGTATCAAATCCTTTAAGTAGTAAGGTAAAGCTGGTTCATACATGATAAAATTTATTTTAAGTATTTATCCATCTTGGAAATAAAAAAATCCAGCAACTTTGAGAAAGAGTTTCTAAAATAGTTATTAAAAGGCTGCAGGCTTCTTCTGAATGGTAGATAGAAAAGGATTTGTTAAGATTGGATAGGGTCAAAACATATTGGTATAGTTATACCAGTGGCTTCCCATACTGTTTTACAATCAATAGTTTTGGAAAAGGGATTTCAGCTTCCTGAACAGTGAAGCTACTGGCACCAATCACGTGCACTACCTTCACACATCATTGCATCCATCTTAAAGCTGAGAGATGAGCAATAAACTCCCTAGTTTCAGCTTGATTTTTATCAGTGCAGCGTTACCCCTTCCTTCTTATGGTCTTGATTGTCTAATGAGGAAAGAAAAAGGAACAGGCAGAGAAGGGAGGAGGTTTTCCCAGTGGCTAACTTTCCTCTTGCTCCAAATTCCCCTGTGTGGCTCCACTGGCTACAAGCAGAGACTAATGAGACAAACCTTATTAGGCCTCTATGAACTCCACCACAAAAATCAAAACTCATTTTCTGAATCCCACACAAATAACACCCCTCTAGGCCATCCACTTTTATCATCACCTTTGTTTTGGTTTGTTTTGCTCTTGAAGGTATGTTGAGATCTCACATTAAACCATCCATCTAATTCAAAAGGTATGTTTCTCACAGAAAGGATCTTTTCTGTGTGTTGTCACATCTATGGCATTATATCGTTGGTAGTAATAATATTACTCCTTTTTCTTGTTTCCTTACTATATTGAAATTGTGGGATGGCTTATTTTGGAACAAGGTAACAGCCCTCAGCCAAAATATGCTGATGCTAGATAAGTTGCTCTCCGTGCACTCATCTCTTGAAAGACCTGGCACTCACCTTCAATCTGATAGAAAAACAGGACTAAGAGCTTGGATGGACATGTTTCATTTGGCAAAGTTTAATATTTCCACCAGCCTGTCTCTTATTTTCATGCTAAAAATTTCAGCGAAGACAGGCCAACCTGGAGTAAGTTCAGTGTGCAGACCATTTGGTTGTTGATCTGTTTATGCAAAAATATTTCTATTTATATAATTTGTGGAATTATCAAGACCCGATTGTTTTTGTCTTCCCTGAAATTTAAAATTTTTTAACCTTTGGCTTAGATAATTTAACTACCCAAATACACAAACTAACTTTAATAGTTCTTATACCTATTTCTCTTACAAACAGCAAAGAAAACAATTTAAAACATATGAATAAAATTGTTCCAAGTTATTTTCTAAATCTTTAAACACAGGAGCAACAGCAACAGTTTGTTACAAAAACAGCTAGTTGAGAAGCTGCTTTCTGCAGGTAACTCTAGATCTTGTAGGCAGATGTATGTTCCATTTAGGCATTCTAGGCTCTTCCCAAGGGTGCGTCGCTGTCACTTCACACAAGTTTTGGTTCAAGGGAGATCTAGAGCATCAAAATTGCCTGCTTTAAACGCATACACCAGCTTCAGCTTTGCCATTGATGATCCTCAGGTTTTGGAAGTAGAAGACCTTGTCTTGCCTGCTAAAAACTGCAGTGAATTATATATTATTGGGGTTTTTTAAACATGCAAAAGCCTAATCACTGTGAACGCATTCAGTATTGTTTGACAGTGTGTGTTGCTAGTAATAATTAAGTTATATCTTGGCAAGAAAAGTGTTCTCTTAGGAGGTCCCCAAGGGCCACTTAAGCTGGTGATGGTGCGTACTCACTGGAGAAAGACTACCAAGGTCAATCGGAATACTTGAAGAAATCCTTATCAGTGTGAATAAGGATGGATAAGGAATCCATGCTCAAATTTTGGAGATTTAAGTAGTATTTAAAAATGCCATTTAAATGCAGATTTACCAGCATTCTTGTACCCCCTAAAGTTAATTACCTTTCTCTTTGGAGTGTGCTATACAGCAGGGTGACAATTACTTTTTTTTTTTCCCCATAAGCTCACTGCTGGAAGGGTTGTTTGAAAGAACCTCTTGGATTTTATTTTTCAGGACTACAGGGAAGAAAAAGCAACTGATCATGAAAACAATGTTCCTGTTTCTGAATTCAGCTTGCTGTTTTCTGCATTGGGTTTATTGTTCTGAGTTCAGCCCCGTGCTAGTCAAGCAAAAACCCAAATCAGCAAAGATTATATACATAAAAATAAGTCTGAAAAAAAATCAATTATTTTATTGGTGTAGAGCTTTATTAATGTATGACACGAACAGAGTAATCTCTACCTGTAGTGCTTTCACAAAGCTGAGAAGAAGGGGAGAAGGCATAGTTTATTAGAGGGGGACAGTACTTCAGGTGTGTAATTTACAGCAGAACAAGGTACCAAATGGGTAAAGTACGTGACAGCAGATGAAGTGTATGTAAATGTATTTATGTGTGTAGACATATTTATACACAGACACATACATTTATATATACATATGTATATAGGAGTGAGGGACTGTAATGACTGCTGAAAACGTCTCTGGAAACCTGCTTGGAGGGGAATAAGAGCAGCTTTTTAACGATCTCCTGATAACTTCATTGTTATTTTTGAGCATTGGCCATGCTGCTGTTCTTTTCTGTTGTATTCATATAGTACACTGCAGTTTTTGTGACTTTGGCATTTTTACATTAGAGATTTTAAGCTGCTTCATTGTGAGAGAGTGGAAGTTTTGTGGCTCTCAGAACGTGATTTTGGAGGATTGGATTTGTATTGTGAGACCCAGCTGAAGATCTTCTGCAGCAGGATAGCGCTTGTTGGTGTAACAGCAGAACAGGGTTGTGGCTGGGCAGCAAAGCAAAACACTTACTTGCACAGTAACTGTATTCTTAGGACTGCATCCGTTTTTTCTTCTGTCTTGTTAAGCTTTTAGTTTAGTAGAAGTCTAGAAGGGCTGCAGGGGAACTTAGGCACAAGTATATGAAAAGCAGGAGAATAGTTTTGGCTGACTGAGGTCAGAATAAGCATCATGACTTGGTTTCTCTTTGTATATACATATACATAATGTTTGGTCCCTATGCAATATGTTTTGTTATAAAAATAAAAAGCAAAGTTGAGGCAAGTCCTGCTCCATCTAAGACCAGTGCATACATTCCTATGGGCTTTCAGTGGGCTGAGGTTTCAAAGACAGCTTTGATAAACTACATAGAAAGTAAAGACTTGCCATATTTGACTTTTAGCAGTATACTTACGATGAAAACATGTGGCAGATGTGTACACTATTGAACCAGCTAGCAGTGAAGCTATTTTTGACAAGTACATTTAAGTATGGCACATACGCAAAGTGTTTCTGTGGCTTCTCTCAAAAGACAACCCAGTAATTTATAGGGATAAACAAAATGTCTAGCCACCCACTAGATGGTGGCAAGGAGCACAGTTAGGTGAAATTGTATTTACAGCACTGTATATATTATCTTTTTAGGAGCAGAATCAGATTAATCTTCCATGAGATTCTCCCCCATTGGTAGATGTTAGAGCTAATCCTGCTGAATAGTAGGAAAATCTATGTAGCTGCAGTCTAGAACAATAGATTTGCCCAGTCAGCCATGCTGTGGAGAAGCAAGAAAAGGAATAGTTGAGGTGTGTGTCTGGGTGCTAAACGGTATAAACAGTGCTACAGTTGAGATACCCCATCAAGAAAAAAAATATTTCACAGTGGTAGCTGTGTTACAGAGCTGCAAAAGCGCACTGATATCTTCAGAAAAAAACAGAACACACATAGCAGCAAATGTCTCTTGTTTCTAAGACAGAAGGGCGATCCTGGTGAGTTGGAATACCAAAACAAAAGCTATGTGACAGATGAAGAGCCTGCCTCTGTCTTCCCTCTCACTGACCTGTGCTGCATTTCATTAGTTCCCTTCAGTAGTGGCAGATGAGGGCCCTCACAGATACACAGTCAAGACCGCCAGCAGTCAATCCAAACTAGCTCCTCGCTAGAAGGCATTATGCATAGCATACCTAGAACACCAGGTTCATTGGTTGCCATAGGGGTGGTGATATCAAAGGAAGCAGTAAGCAGGAAACGATCTGTAGCTGACATCTGAAAAGGTAATGCTGAACACAGAAGGCACCCTTACCATCTGCGTGTCCTATTACGAAAACAAGACAGCTCCCACAAAAGGATCCTAGTGTTCCATACATGTTATACACGTGTCTGCTGCAAAGGGCTAGTTTGTATACATCACTGTCAGATTTGATTGCCTGTTTTTGAACACAGCTACCGAAGTGCTGAGGGCTCGGCAGAATTTAACAGCAGAATTTTGCTTGCAGTTATAAATAGAAGAGGGGTCTGCCCCAGCATGGTATGTGGATCATAAATAACAAAACAGCATACAAAAGCTACCCAAGAGGCAGAGTATCTGCTATTGTGTTTGGTGAGGATTGGCTGCTGCAGCTACTGACAGAGGCTGAATATAAGCAAAGTCAGTCTCATGTTGTATAAGAGAAAGGATGTGCATGGGTGGAAGATTTTGTTTGCTATTGTCTACGGAAGAATAAAATACATAGTAAATGAATACAAGGAAATATATTGTATGTGAAAGTACTTTGCCTTAACCCTTAACAAAATGTTTGTTGAGGGTTCCCAGATTTTGATTCAATAGAAGTGACCACAGTAAAGGTGTCATTGTAGACATGTAAAACTTCCTCATCGCTCCAAGAAATGTGGAAAAGCAAGCTGTCTGAGAGTGGCACTTTCTCACTATCAAATGATTAATCAAATAAGTGAGTTTAATCATGAGAGAAGGGGGAGCACAGTGGAGAGAGAAAGAGAAATGGGAGAACATGTAACAAGGAGGGGAAGATTCTTCTGATTCCACTTTAGATTATCTACAATGCAGTCTGAGTCCTCATGTCTCCATTCAGTGACTAATAGAAAAGCTGGATACTACCCTCCTACCATCTTTGCAACATATTTTAGCAGAAGTGGAGCTGAGTGTGATTTCACCATTTATCCCGTTATAGGATGCTAGGTAGAGCACTGTCCTGTCTTCTTCATTCCCATGATGCAAGCCATATCTTTAATCTGGATGATCCCCTGTGTCACAGCACATCCTGACCTTCTCATTGGTGTAGACACTCCATATTTACCCCAGATTTACGGTATGGCTCTTTTTACTAGAAAACCCTTCCAACATTATGCAATAGCTGCCATGTAAATTTAGTCTGCTATGGTCTGTCTGCTTAATGATTTCTTCCATTTAACTACCTCGCTACACAACAGCTGCTGACAGAGTGCCCCTACTTCTGTTTCAGGCCTTATAGCACCAAGCTTGCTCAGAAATAACCAAGTTTGATTTTTAAAAAAAATAATGTTTTTCTCTGTATAGTTCGTAAGCCACACAGAGCAAGCAAATAAAAGGCTTTATAGATTGCCTGTCTGGAACACCTTATGTTCAAAGCTCTTCTGATGTTTTTTCTAGCACACAATTCAAGTACTTTAGGAAAGACTGACACGTGCAGTCACACATAATTAGGTCAAACAAAAACATCTATAGGATGATAAAGAATGAATTAGGAAGGTCTCTGCTTCAATGACAAGTGCTGATTAAAGTCACAAGGGCTATACCTAGCTATCAATTCCACTCTGCAATCCAGAAAATGTTGTCCAGGCCCTTTATCATACATTAAATTAAAGATTAACACACACACCCCCCCCAAAAAAAAAAGAAAAAAAGAGAAACAGAAAAGAACAAGTGCTTATTCGTTCTTACCAGTAACAGAAATGCTATTTTGAAAGTGCTTCCCACTGGATTGAATGAACAAGGACCATGTTGGACATTCAACCAGACTGTGTCTTCTGAATGAGCCTTCAAATACATTTATGTTGCTGACTGTCAGTATATAGCATGATGTTAAGCAAGTCACACTGCTAAATATTCTTAAAGTTACAGAAGAGACTAAGCTGTAGATTTGCTGTTGCCCTCCTTTAAGTGTAGGTCTGATTTAGATCTAAAGCTCTGGGTCACAATCATTTATTCCTACACAACTCCTAAAAAGGCTAGGGATTTTCTCTCTGCAGTGGGAACCCTGCCAAGGCATAACATTTCCAACAGACGTTCATTTCCAGACCATGACCGAGTATGTCTACATGATAAGTTGAGGGCAAATCAGTGCCTTGAGGGCAAACTGTCAGGACTGAATATGTGAGTCGTGCAGACCAGCCTGTCAGTGTGAACTCAGCGGCACATAGGCTGCAGATCCTTCAGAAGACTATATTTTCTCTCGTATTTGCTTGATCAGTGTACCTGGGGACACATGGACAAGAGCAGCAGGAAGCTATTGTGTATACAGTAAACGAATGGGAGGCGGAAGGTACCATGCTCACAAGTGTTGTTCTTACAGCAGCATTATAGACAAAACTGTTGTCTTGTTTAACCACCACACGAACTCTTTGTTGTACAGTTATCTGCCTGATATTCCTTTCATACCTATTCTCAAGCTCCAGAGAGTTCTCTGGTTATCGACATGCTATGTAGAGCGAGTGCTTCTTTTAACATGCCTTACCTTTGGTGAAGATTGCGCCCCTTTAGGAAGTTCCTGCTTAAAAATATTATCCTGATTGTCTAAGAATTTGAAATTTCTCAAGGCGAGCAATGTCACTCTGGAAATGATGGTACCTTTTCAGATTGGTAGAATTGCAAAATCTTGCAGTGCACGAAGTGTCCTGTTCATTCCTTTTCCTCTCTGCTGGAACTGCTCCTGAAGATGTGGAGTAGAGTTTTGAATGGGATTTATATCACCCCTTCCAAGAAGACCATCAGACAACAGACAGTGGTAAATTTACATCACTTGAAGTGTGGTTCATGTAACTGAACACGCATAGCTCTTTATCTACATCTGAGCTACTCGTTCCAGGCTTCTTTATAGTCTACAGGAAGAAAAATAGACATCCCTAGATCCCCAGACTTATTTTGGAGATTTGCATTAATAGAAGCAGAATCCTAATCTAACAAAGTCTGCCTCTTTTGACACTAGAAACTATATGTCAGTTCTCAGGCATGAGATCCTCCCAAAGAGACTTCCAGGAGCCAACCCCTGACAAAAGCCTCTCGGTGTAACAGACTTCTTATTTTTACTTAAAATCTTGAATACACGATACAATAAGCATATAAAGAATAATGCAATACAGAAAGTACATTAAGAATTCGTATCTTCGATAATATGAAATGCATTAACAATAATTATGACAATAATAATGGAGAGAGAAAAACAAATGAAAAGGAGAGAATAAAAGTTTGAATTCAATATGTACATTTTACCCTACATATCATTATTAGGTAGTTAACCTATTGTGGACAAATTTTACCTAAACTTTAAAGAGGGACTTGGGAGAGTTTGCAGATGGACACCACAGCATGAGCACTGATTCAATAGTGAAGAAGTACTGCTGCAAAGCATAATTCTTCTTTTATTATTTCAACTCTGATATAAAATCAGCTTAATATACATAATATATCATCAATATTAAATTATATTAGTCTGTATAAGGTAGTTGAGTAAATCTACTGATAATACAAAACTGTCTCACTCTTACATGAGCTACATGTTAAAAAGGGCATTTGTGAATGAGCTGGCTTCTCTGGTTTTGCTCATAGGAAGCTCTGGCACATTTCTTGAGTGTGAAAGTTCTCACTACCAATTTTTGCTGGTCATCTGATTTCCCATATAAATTTTTGTCCGTGTACTGTTAAAGAGCTACTTATATTATTAACCCATGGTATTTAATAAACTAGGGCCTGATATATGAATTAAGATTTATTGCTGGGTCTACAGAAGCCTCCAGATGCTGCGCTTCATACCTGCCCTCTGTTTCTGTAATGCTGCTCAATCAAACCACAGATCCAAAGCCTTGAGGGCCATTGGGGGTGGTTGAATGGGGAAAGAAATCCAAAAGAACTCCACAACATATCCAAATTTGCAGTTCAGTCTCATCTCTCATTTTAACACCAGTTACATACATGATCTTGAACATCATTTACTTTTCATCTCGAGTCCAAACCCCTGTGGATAATTTCAACTACCTTATTCTCGCACTCCAACACTGGTCCAAAATCCGTTGGCTTCATCAGGAGCTTTTCAGCTGGCTTTCAAATGAGCTTTGGATCAGGCCCTCGGTAAATATAGATCACATACAGGGGAAAATAGTTTCCTAGGACATTCTCTGCCAGGATTCTCCATTTACTGTTACATTTTATAATGATAGCCTCTTCAGCTTTTCTCTCAGAAATTGCTTCAGATCAGTTGAAAGACGTTTTTCTCGTGTTAATAAAAACACATTTAAAATATCTCTTGCAATCTGGCCTGCTGTTAACAGCTGCAAAATATGCTGTTACATTATGCATGATGCTTGGCTGTTCAGAGTATGAAAAAAACCACCCTACTATAGTCTATTAATGATTTTAATGTTATGCTAAATGTTTGCAGTTTATTATTTCTGATAAATACGGCAATCTAGTGATATTTACACATTCATAATATGTGTTGTTAATAAGGATACCTATTTGGTATTAATAAAGTCAATTTGAAATTAATTTACGAAGCATCAGAGAGATCATTTTCTAGTGCATGTTTTTGCAAAGAGGCTTCACATTAAAGAGGAGTTGGGTAGTGGAGATTGTGTACTGCTCTGGGGTCATGTGTTACTGAGTAATTTTACATTCTCCCCTTTTGTGTTTATGGATTTTGATAACTGTTGTGATTCACTGAACGTAAAATGAACGCTTAACTGCTTTTATTACCTTTACTAGTTATTTAAATTTTGATTCTAAAGACACACAGCTGAGGAGTTATACATGAAACTTTTACTAATGAATTTCTTGTGTTCCAAACTTCTGGCATTGGTTGGGCATAACTTTTAGAATATCCATCACTTTACTAGAAAATGTAAAACATAAATATAAAGACAAGAAGATCAATATTATATAGTATATAATGATGTATAAACAAACATATAATAATAAATCATAGAATCATAGAATGGTTTGGGTTGGAAAGGACCTCAAAGATCATCTAGTTCCAACCCCCTGCCATGGGCAGGGACCCCTCCCACTAGACCAGGCTGCTCAAAGCCCCATCCAGCCTGGCCTTGAACACTTCCAGGGATGGGGCATCCACAACTTCTCTCGGCAACCTGTTCCAGTGCCTCACCACCCTCACAGTAAAGAATTTCTTCCTAATATCTAATCTAAATCTCCCCTCTTTCACTTTAAAAGCACTACCCCTCATTCCATCACTATACTCCCAGATAAAGAGTCCCTCCCCATCTCTCCTGTAAAGATCATAATGAATGCACAGAAAATGGAAATAACTGCCTTGTACCTAGAATGAAAACACATGAGGTTAATTTACTCCAGGTGAAAGAAAGTATTGAGCAATAAGGGACCTACTAGTGTAACATCAACAGTATGCAAGATAAAATTATAATGGAAAGGATAATTTATTACCTTTTTTTTTCCCCCAAGAGAATTTTATGCCAGAATAACTGAATTCATTTTTTGGGTAACAGATTTTATACAGCAGAGATATATGAAAGATCTAATTTGTTTGGTAACAAATGATGGGATTCATCTGACTAAATGCATGTGTCTGCTCTGGAGACATCTATTTCTAAGGTAGTCACCCCATGCTCCCTTTTTAGCAGTGCCAAAAAATAGTTTATTTTAGGGTATGATTCATCCCATCCTAAAGTAAATGTCTAAAATAAGTCAGATGAATCACATCCACAAGTGCTTATTTCTCTCCATTGACTGTAAAGTTAGCCAGGGGTGACTAGCTTAGCTGTAGATGACCACCCTAAAGACATCTGAAGTTAAATGGGAGTTATCCCACTGAGACACACTAATTTATGAGTAAAGCATCTGAAATTATGCCCGTAGGAAAGTGCTCATTAATAAGACAGAGGTACGAACTTTAAGATAGTTAGGAAGCTGTTTAAAGTGAAGGTAAAAATGGGCAATGTTGAAAAAAAGATGTAATGGTTTGAAGGGAACTACTAGAAGCATTTTTCATGAATCAGCCTTGGAGTGCATCTTAGTATTTTCTTTAATGAATTTGGCATGAGAAGTAGGATTGAACTAATGATATCTGATATGGAACTGGGTCATACTGTCGATACGGAAGAGAACTAGGACATCATACAGGAAAAATTAGAAAACCTTGAGGACAGAACAGTGGGAATGAGGTGAAATTTAATACAACAAAGTACAAATATTGCAGTAAGGGAAAAATCAGAAAAATTGGCTTGGTGCCTAAAGTGTATGTTGAAAGAACATTGATGTCTAATTTTAATAGAAAAATTACAAAAAAAAAATATCTGTTCAGTCATCTGTGTGCTAAAAAAGCAATAGATCCTTTGATTTTCTACTGAAAATTAATTACGTGCCTAAAGTTTTTCTATTCTGCATAGTTAAGAGTACTGCTACTGTGGCCGAACTGAACATTTGGGAACTTATTCCCTGCTTGGACTTCTTCGGGAGTTCCAGTCTAAGGACCCTGAAGACTGCAGTCTTTCTAAGCATTTTCTGTTTACACCTAACAAATTAACAGTCAGTATTGACATATTTCAAAATCATCAGATAGAAGCAGAATAGACAAGCCTATTTTCTGATCAATGACATAGTTGCTTGCATGCCTGAGAGGTATGTAGCCCAACCAATGCAGAACTTAACCATCTAATTATGAGAAAGGCACTCTTCATTTTTCAGGGGCAGGAGAGCATTCAGGAGTCAGTGAGGCCAAAAGAGTGTGCTAGCAGTCTCTTGCTTGCCAGCACTGTTTTTTTGCCAAGGAAGCAGAGGACCTAGATGTGGCTTTAAGTTTTGTTGGTTTTTTTTTTTAATTTTTTAAATCCTGACCACTTCACTCAGGAAAGTGCTGACAGAAACTCAGATGACTGTGATTCCAGTTGAGTGGTATTGCCGCTTGGTTACTCCCTGTTACTTGCTTGAACAGTGGCCCATCTGTACTAAGAGATGAGGGGTTAAAGTTCCTTTCTGCCAATAAGCAATTACAAACCCGAACCCTGGCTGCTGTGGGAAAAATGAAACTCAAGTGTCCTATTGATCTGGCAAATATTCTAATAATTAATCTGTTCCTGAAGTCAGGCAAATAGTTTCATGGCCATCTTTTCAAACTGACAAGCCCATGGCAATGAGGGTCATCTGTTGAAATGTTGCCCAGGGAGGCTGTAGATGCCCCATCCCTGGAAACATTCAAGGTCAGGGTGGACGGGGCTCTGAGCAACCTGATCTAGTCGAAGATGTCCTTGAAGATGTCCCAGCTTGTTGCAGGGGGGCTGGACTAGATGACCTATAAAAGTCCCTTCCAACCCAAACTATTCTATGATTCTATGAATACAGAAGTCAATATCTGAATAGGTGCCTAGAAACTATCTATAGGAACACCTAGAATGTGATTTGTGACTTGTTTCATCTCAAGATAGATACCTAAAAGTAGGCAAATTAGTCGTTCTGGGAGTGCTTATTTCTCTTCTTTGAGTATAAATGGAGCCTAGCTATCTCATGGAGATGTAGATTTTATAGGTAAGACATTGCAGGTCTGCATATGTGTAACTTAGGTATTTAAATGCAAAAGATGGTTTTTGTCTCTGAATCCATTTCACATCTGATCACATGCCTGCATTCAAAACCTGAGTTCTGCAAAATTCCCCATTCCTCTCACTTGGCATTGCTCATGGTAGAGTTTAGATATTGCTCCACTCAGTGGATTGGCTATTGCAAATATATATATATAACCCACATACATTTTTTATAACCTGCAGGCACCTGACTCAGCATTTTGGAGCTCACTCTTAAAATTTGTGGATAATTTCTAGGTGATGGAGTGTTGTATATCACATCACTTAAGACAAATGAGCTATCAGAATGTCCCAGCACTTTTGAAATACAGGGATCTAGTAACTAGAAACTCAGTCCTGGTGAGAGTTCAGCCAACAGCAGATGGTGAATGCTCTGCACTACTCCAGCATGGCATCCTACTCTGTAGATGGCATAGAGGAACAAGTGCTGAATTTCATTTCATTGTAAAATTCTCATTCCTGCTTCTCGGAAGAGATGAATCCTGCCTTAATTTACAAATTGTTGACATGAAGTATCAGCTTCAAATTGATGAGCTACAGTTCTGTGCCCCAAAAGTTAATTGGGAGGAAGCTAACCTTTTATTTTTCCACATTGGGCTCTGTTTTCTTAAGCAGATCATTTTAGTGCCCTATTCTTTGTCATAATATTTTCAATGTCAGAACTCATTTTTTCAATCAGTCACCTGCAGGCAGTAGGGGCAATGATTTTGTTGCATGGTGATTTATGAGGGTGAACAAAGAATGACTTGTTTTGTATGGCTGGTATTTCAGAAAATTCTGAAAGGGGAATGTAACCCGAGAAGTGAGCATACAGAAAATGATGCCTCTGGTGTTTAAAACAAAACAAAACAAAACAAAACAATACAAAACAATTCTTCAACAAATTTAAAAGTAAGTGAAACAAAACCAGCACAAGGAGGATGATAATTTATGTGCCTTTCTGACTGATGATTCGTACTCATCCCTGCTGGGTATATATTTTGGAGAAGAATTTAGAATGTCGCAAGCTATTTTCCTTCTTTTACTCACTTCTCATCTGTATCACCAAACATCCCTACTGTGTGTTTTGGTTCTAAGGAGGAGGGGATTCTGTAGCTCTGTGTGAATGCCTTGGATGGGGGCCAGCTATCACTGCAAGAATAGGAATAGATTATATTTAATGCCATTTTCTTGTTCTTTTTAACTCCACATCACTCCTGACACCATTGTTACACCAGAGCTCAGCGAAGCAACCCACTTTTGTATTATGTTACAATAGCAGTCCAGTTAAATTTCTTTTTTTTCTCCACTGTCATTTGCCATTTTATTTCCTTCTCACAACACATCAGTTTTTCAGCAAGGCTTAGGTAAAAATTTTAACATACTTTGTTACTCCTACCAAACCTTTTGCAATGCCAGCTATTCCCATGAATTCTGAAAATTTGGACTTTCTCCAGGAGAATGGACTGAAGCATGGGAGAAGGTCAGTGGAACATCATTTTTCATTTTACGCTGCTAAGCTGACCACAACTGCTCAGTTCTCACCTTTTCTGTGGTGGTTGCTCTTCACTGCCCTAAGCTGTAGACCTCAGGCTGATAGAGGGAGCTGAACTTTCAGAAGAAGGGGAAGACACAAGCTGCCTGCTGCTATCATCAGTTGCAGGGGAAGCTAGGTTGTTCCTGGCTGTGGGCATCAGGTGCTCATGAAGTAACAGCCAAAACAGCGTTTGGGGAAACAAAACGTGTTACTTTGCACCAGAGTACTGGGGAAGCCAATAGGTTGCCCACTTCTTCACTCAACAAGGTGACATATAATGAAGTGGAAGATGAGACTGTGCAGTCACAAAGTCCAGCAGAGAATAAAGACCTAGGAATGATTTCCCAGACCTGTCAATTGTGCATCCTGTGCAAAAGCTGAATGGAATTTATTCCAAGCTAGTGCGGTGCATGTATAATGCATGGAAAAAACCCTTAAAGTGTTGGTGTATATATAAGAATTACCAGTTGTCCTCTGGTACAGAAGAGTGCCCTTTTTCCCCTTCCCTAGGCTGACTATGTAACTTCTTACTCTTAAGAACACTTGACAATCACAACCACGTTTTATCCAGGTAGCGAGGAAATCACTCTGTCCCTGTTCTTCTATTCACACGTGGCATGTCAGAATAGAAAGTTGTAACTTGTTTAAGGTCTTCTTCTATCAAAATGCTTTTAAAGCGCACTTGGAAGTAAAAGGTTCCATTTGGCTTCACTTTTTTAACACCGCTGTTAAACCTAAAACTGGAATAAAAACAAATCGGTTGAGCTGTAATATTTAAAGTGCTAATAAAAGATGGAAAATTCAGGACTAGGATTTGATGCCCAGGGTGAGTACTGCAGAAGTTTCCAAGCAGCAGCTAGCCTGACGCAATAGCTCTGGATCTTTACCTTGTCTCCTAAAGGAAAAAAAGCCTTTTCAATAAAAGTTGAATAAATTAAGTAAAATTTGAGATCTTCAGCGTACTTTGTTAACACCAAAGAAGGTCTTCTTGCTTCAGTGACGCTAAAAGAAATTCCTGGTCTGTCTACTTTCTTCTGTCTCAGTACCTTAAATGACTTCATATCCCTACTTATTATACCCTTGTGAGGGCACTGGGCAAATTTTTTTCACTCAGCAGTCGTTTTGGGCTTCAGTCAAAGGATTTTTCCTTGATTTTTGTAGCCTTATCTTTGTAGCATTCGGCCAGTGGTAGGAAGCCCATGTGCCTACCTGACAAACCACAGCGGTTCTGAAGCTGCCATAGGAGGTTTCTTCTAAAATACGCTTCATGTTTCTTTCAGCTGTGATCACTGCGAAGTGTATCAGTGCCCCAGCAATCTCCCGAGAGTGTAAAAATATCTGAAAGCTCCTTTAGTAAATATTCTGTGCTTCATGCATGGTGAAATGAGAAAAATATGTTAAAACCAAAGAAACGTGCTTTGTTTTCATTTTGCGGTGTTGTGTCTGAGCGGGGAGGGAGGGGGTGTCTGCATTAATTCCGAAGAAAGGCCTGATTTATTTTACCCGACGTTAAGTTGCATAAAAATCAGTTCTTCAGTCTGTCAGGGCATTGTGTGGGCCGGTGGCTCCATGGGGACTGAGGACCCGAAAGCTGAGGCGGGGCTGCTCCTCATGGGGCCGGCAGGTCAGGGTCTCCCCATCCGGGGCCCATCCCACCACCCCAGGCAGGGAGCAGGGTAGCCTGGGGGGCTGCCAGGATGAGGCAGGGGCAAGGTCAAGCCGGGAAGTCAATCCACAGGTCAGGGTCCAGGTCTGGACTGGTGGGGCCTGGGGCCAGGCAGGGTCATGGCTGTGGGGGCAATGGCTCAGGCAGGGCCCAGCCTCAGCTTAAGAGTAGCTGCCAGGAGAAGCGGCTCAGCCCTGGCGGAGATGTCTGACAGCGCCTCCCCAGTGTCGCTGGGGGAAGGGGACAGCCTCTCACGCTTTTCCCGGGGTTATCAGCACGATCAAGTGCCTGTATGCTAAATGCAAGCGGCGCGGGGGACACGCAGGAGGAATTAGAGGTCTATGTGCAGTTGCAGGGCTACAACCTCATTGCGATCGTGAACACGTGGTGGATTAGCTCACACAACCGGATGCAGCGGATGCAATGGATGGACAGAGGCTCTTTGGAAAGGAAAAGCCAGGAAGGCAAGGAAGGGGAGTTGCCCTTTATGTGAGAGAGCAGCAGGAGTGCATGGAGCTCTGCCTTGGAAGGGATGGTGAGCCAGATGGGAGGTGATGCGTTGGGACTGGTAGGCAGACCAACATGGGTGACGTTGTGGTGGGTATCTGTTATAGATCGGTAAGAGCAAGTAGATGAGGCTGCCTTCAGACAGCTCATAAACCCAGATTCTCATCAGGGATTTTAAATACCCTGATATCTGCTGGGAGGGCAACACAGCAGGGCATAAGGAATTGGTTCAGTTTCTGGAGTGCCTTTATGACAACTTTCTAACACAGGTGATCACGGAGCTGTTGAGAGGAAATGCTCTGCTGGATCTGATATTCACAAACAAGAAAAAATTGCTTGGGGATGTGAAGATTAGTGGTTGCCTTAACTGCGGTGTTTGTGAAACCATGGAATCATAGAATCATAGAATCATTTAGGTTGGAAAAGACCCTTGGGATCATCGAGTCCAACCATCACCTCCACTCTACAAAGTTCTCCCTTACACCATATCCCTTAACACCACATCTAAACGAGTCTTAAACACATCCAAGGATGGTGACTCCACCACCTCCCTGGGCAGCCTATTCCATTGTCTAACCACTCTTTCTGTGAAGAATTTTTTCCTAATGTCCAGCCTAAACCTACCCTGCTGCAGCTTGAAGCCATTCCCTCTTGTTCTATCGCTAATTACCTGTGAGAAGAGACCAGCACCAATCTCTCTACCATGTCCTTTCAAGTAGTTGTAGAGAGCGATAAGGTCTCCCCTCAGCCTCCTCTTCCTCAAACTAAACAGTCCCAGCTCCCTTAATCGCTCCTTATAAGATTTATTCTCCAGGCCCTTCACCAGCTTCGTTGCCCTCCTCTGCACTCGCTCCAGCACCTCGATATCTCTCCCGTATTGAGGTGCCCAGAACTGGACACAATACTCAAGGCATGGCCTCACCAGTGTTGAGTACAGGGGGACAATCACCTCCCTCCTTCTGCTGGTCACACTATTTCTAATACAAGTCAGGATGCCATTGGCCCTCTCGGCCACCTGGGCACACTGCTGGCTCATGTTCAGCCTCTTGTCAATTAGGACCCCCAGGTCCTTTTCTGCCAGGCAGCTCTCCAGCCACACTTCCCCAAGCCTGTAGCGATGCATGGGGTTGTTGTGGCCCAAGTGCAGGACCCGGCACTTGGCCTTGTTGAAGCTCATACCGTTAGCATTGGCCCATCGTTCCAATCTCGGATGGAGTTCCCAAGATTCCTCCTCCGTGTTTCCTCCAGGTTCCTGAGGACTAGAAGAAAGCAAATATCACTCCTGTCTTCAAGAAGGGCAAGAATGAGAATATGGAGAACTGAGGCCTCACCTCAATCCTGGAAAACTTTTCCTGACGTGTTAAGGACAAGAAGGTGGTTGGGATTAGACAGCATGGATTTTTGAAGTGGAAATCACACGTCATGAGCCTGATAGCCTTCTATGATGAGTTGGGATGGCTTGGTGAACAAGGAGCCCCCTCTACTCTGCCTTGGTGAGGCCGCATCTGGAGTGCTGTGTCCAGTTCTGGGCTCCCTGGTTCAAGAAGGACAGGGAACTGCTGGAGAGGCTACAGCAAAGGGCTACAAAGATGATTAGGGGACTGGAACACCTCTCTTATGAAGAAAGGCTGAGGGATTTGGGTCTCTTCAGTCTGGAAAAAAAGACGGCTGAGGGGGGACCTTATCAACACTTATAAATACTTAAAGGATGGGTGTCAGGAGGATGGGGCCAGGCTCTTTTCAGTGGTGCCCGGGGACAGGAGAAGAGGCAATGGGCACAAACTTGAGCATAGGAAGTTCCACCTAAACATGAGAAGGAACTTCTTTACTTTGAGGGTGGCAGAGCACTGGAACAGGCTGCCCAGAGAGGTGGTGGAGTCTCCAACTCTGGAGACACTCAAAACCTGCCTGGACGCGTTCCTGTGCAGCCTGCTCTAGGTGACCCTGCTCTGGCAGGGGCATTGGACTAGATGATCTCCAGAGGTCCCTTCCAAGCCCTACCATTCTGTAATTCTGTGATTCTGTGAGAGAATAGTGGGTGTTGTTTATCTTGACTTTAGTGAGGCTTTAAAATCTGTTTCCTGTAACACACTTGTAGACAAGATGATGAAGTAGAGACTAGACAAATGAACAATAGGGTGGCCTGAAACCTGGCTTAAATGCCAAGCTCCAAGGACTGTGATCAGTAGCACAATGTCTGCCTCGAGGCTGGTAGTGTACCACCAGCGATACTAGGGCCAATACTGTTTAACATCTTCATTAATAGCCTGGATGGTGGGACAGAGCGTAGCCTCAGCAGATTTGCAGATGATAAAAAACTTGGAGGATTGGTTATTAGACATGATGGTATGCTACTATTCAGAGTGAGACCTCAACAAGCTGGAGAAATAAGAAAACAGGATCTCATGATGTTCAACAAAGGCAAATGCAAAGTCCTACACCTGGGAAGGAATTATCCCATGCACCAATATAGGCTGCAGGCCAAGAGGCTGGGAAGTAGGTATTTGCTATTTGGGGGTCCTAGTGGACAATACGGTCTTGGAGCAAAGAAAGCCAAAAGCATCCTGGGCTACATTTGGAAAAGCATTGCCAGCATATCGAAGGTGATTTTTCCTCTATAGTAAGCATCTGGAGTGCTTGGTCCAATTTTGGGCTCCTTGGAACAAGAGACACATGGGTATACTGGTGTCCAGCAAAAGGCCTCAAAGATGATTGTGAGGTTAGAGCACCTGACTTTTGAGAAGAAGCTGAGAGAACAGGGACTGTTCAGCCTGGAGAAGAGAATGCTCGGGGGGGTATCTCGTCAGTGTGTATAAATACTTGAAGGGAGGGTGCAAAGAAGAAGGAGCCAGGCTTTTTTCAGTGATGTCCAGTGACAAGACAAGAGACAATGGACACAAATTGAAACAGGGGAAATTCATAAGAAAACACTGATTTCCTGTTGACAGGTTGTCCAGGTAGGTTGTGGGGTCTCCATCCTTGCAGACAGTCAAACCCTGACTGGACATGGTGCTGAACAACCTGTTCTAATTGACCCTGCTCTGAGGACTGTTGGACTAGATGATCTCCAGAGGTCCCTTCTGACCTCAACCGTTCTGTGATTCTTTGGACTGGGAGGTTGCTCCCACTGTAATCACCCTAAGTGAAGAATAAAAATTGTCACGTGCTTACTATTCCTTTAGGCCCTGTGCAAAAGAAAGACCAGAGAACAGAAAGATTGAGCAATGGTGTCTTCCCACTGAAAGATGGTGGAAATGCTGGAGGCTGTAGAGCTTCTACAAGTTGCCACGTATCATAACTTCTTATTCCACCAGTGCCATCTACTGTATACAAACTAGAAACAAACACCTCAGGAAAAATGATAATTCGCAGAACTACGGCTTTTTGCGTATTTACTAAATCATCGCATTCTGACTGGAGGAATTACAAAGAACAGATGCTAACTGATACAGCAGCTCACACCCTACTGAGAGAATAATGTGGCAGTCCTTGCTCTACTTGCTAAAATATATTTAAATTTAAAATGGCCTTATATTGTTTCATTTCTCTGTGTTATAATGAACATCCATTTCACTGAAAAATTGGCTTTAGTTTTTACCCAAATTTCCTGAGGGCTTCAGAACAATAAACACTTTGGCTACACCTATTGGCATTTACTGCACAACAGGGATATGTTCCTCCCATTCTGCTACATTGAGGAGGAAGAATATTATCACCTACATATCTCATTGTTGCTTCCATTACAATTGCTCTCTTGTGATGCAACTCAGACATGAGGCATTTTTCATTAATGTAGTTTACCATGGAAACTCATGCGAGAGAATCTACTTCTGCTGTGTCTATTGGTAGTAGAGAGGACTTTATTCTCAGGTACTACTATGTTTCCTGGCACTCTATTCTTCTGGCATGCTCTTGGCTGCAAATTAGGCTAAAGCAATAGCACTCATATATGTGCAAGTACGTGTGTGTGTATATATATGATATATATGTGTGGGTTTATGTGCAAGGATGCACAGGCTCGTACGCACAAACACACATGTGTATGTAGAAGTACGTGATCAGAGGCAGGTTACGCTAGCTCGGTCCTCCAGCACAGGCCTTCTCTAGAACTAAATTGCTTCACTGTCCCCTCTTCATGGTGGGAGGAGCTCACAGGGACTTTGATGCCACCTGCTACCCTGTGGAAGGTTCAGCAGAGCTCCCTCTCTCCAGCCTGCCCTAAGAGTGCTGAAGAGGGAAGGTAGAGGGCATCTCTTAGGTGAACAGCACTTTTGCGGGAAAACTGCAGTTTTGGTTTGATTGAAAGTGTTTGTGAAACGGAGATTATTTCTGAAAAATGAAAATGCTTTGTTCCGGTGTTTTCAAAATGATGTTTCAATTACATATTCCAAAACCATGTTTCAGTACTGCATTTAACAACATTTATTTTGACTAATAGTAGTAATAACCTTACAAATATGCTAAAGAATAAAGGGAGAGAAAACACTGTGTTTGGGCTTGATGAAAATTATTTTGTTGCCTTAAGTGCTTTTTTCACTTCTTCTGACTTCAGTGGGGGAAATGAAACAATAATGCTTGGAATTGACTTGAAATGCTTTTATTTTCTTTCTCAAAAGACACACTGATTTGCCGAGCATTATTCTTGGGCTTTTAAAGTATATGCATAAGGCTTAATTTGGAGTGAGTTTGATCTGGATCAGGCTTGGCTGATATGGGCCTAACCTAATGTAACCTCAGTGCTGTGGTTTGCACATAGGGTGAGTTAGATGATTTAAACCTATTGGATCTCATTGATTATATTTCATTTTAGGCAAAACCTTAAGCTAACAGATTTTTCTCCACCTGCGCTGGGGAAAAGGTGAAATTTAATCCAATTCCTAACTAGTGAAGCCTGTGCTACTTCTTCACAGGATACAGAAAGTCAGTGGTGCCGCTGGGAACTTAAACATGGAGTTTGCATGCTGCTCCAGCCTTCCTGTATAACAATTGATAGCAGAAGATAGCTCAATTTAAAGTAAAATAGATAGATGAGAGCACCAATGTTATATTTCACCAGCTAATGGATAGCAGGCAACCTCTGAGTGAACTTTTGAATCTGTCTCTGCTGGTTACAGACAAAGTTGTCCAATGAGTAGTTGGACAACTGAAAAATGAAGTCTTTGGTACAGATTTACACCCTTCATCCCTTCCACAGGAAGCATACCCATCTCTGCTTGTCCTGTGCAGTCCCTGTGCCTACCCCCGTAGGGTCTTCCCTGTCTCCTTTCCCGTTCCCACATTCACAGTGCTGTAAATTTCCTCCACATCTCTTTTAATGTTCCCTGCAATACTTTACTATCACTAGTAAAAGAAGTATTTACGAGAATTATGACAAAATGACTACTCATGACGATAAGGAAGGTCTTAAAAATACGAGCCATCTGTAATCTGATGCAGGAAAGGGTTTGAAATGGTAGCTCAGAAAGGTGAGTGCTGATTGTATCTCAGTGACGGGCTGACGCTGAAACCTGAAAGTGACAACTTCAAATGTAAATCTACTGAAGTATTTAATTACTGACTTTTTACATGATATTGATCAGGAAACATGCTTCTTCTGTTACTCCTAAAATAAAGAGTTTAGGGACCACTGGATACGACATTATTTATTTCAATGTTTTATTCAATCAAATTGCAATTGCAATTGCATTCTTTCTCTCTGCTTTCCACACAGAAGTCATGCTCCTTGCTGTGGATCAGAGGTTCAGGCTTCCTCACGATACAGACCCCTTGCCAATATGAGCTTGCCCAATTGGTTTGAAATATATTTGTTTACTTGTCTCTCCACTTATTCATTTTGAAGAAGGGGGGTTGTATTTGGTTTTAGTTGGTGGAATCGTCCCTCACAAAAAAGGCAGCATTTTTTCTTACTTCCTGGATTCTTCTTTCCTTAAGGAAACTGTAATTTGCCATGCTTTAATTTTGATTTATTTTAGGTTTACTGTGCCCTCACAGTGGCCCCTGTGGTGCTTATTCACAGATCTTGTGGGTGAGAATTCTTACTGGATAACCTGGAAATACAGGAATATTTATCTGCCCTCTCCCTTTCATTCCAGTAAGACTCAGCCCCCCCGCCAGTGGCTGAAGCCAATTCACAGTACATGTACGGTAAGGTATTTCCTTCATAGCTGTGCTGGTACCCTGCCATTTTTGGCCTCATAAAGGAAGGTTAGCACTGCAGTTAAAAGCGGAGTAGGAAAAGAGGAGAAATCTAGGTTCTCAGATTTGGTTAATTAAAATATATTGCTCATGTAGCTACAGGACGGTGAAAAGAATTTGTTTTTCGCAATTCATTTTTTCTAATCTCCTTTTGTGACCTACATCTTCTGCACTCTTGTAATTTCTTTTAATAAAATTATAGTTTAAATGTATGGCTTTGCACTGTTTCACATTTTTTTCCCTTTTTGACATACAACACGGGGGACATTCTCTGGAAACAGAAGAAAATGGTTTCCTAATGCTGTTCCCAAGATTACTCCTGTTTCCAAGGCAATTTATTAGAGGCATTTATATTCTCCATTCTAATCTATCCCGTCTCTGGCTGGCAATGAATGCCCTCATCAAATATAGCTATTGATCAAAAAGATCGTAAGCAAATCTAAACAACACGTTTATTAATGTGTCTTGTCGGAATGGAAATAATAAAATACATTTGACAAAGTAGAGGTGGTGAAGAGCCTCGTGTCTGTGTGGCCTCTCTTCTACATAGATGCCCTGCAAAGGTTTATGGATCAAAACTAAGGCTGTAACATGGATCAAAACTAAGGCTGTAGCATGGATCTAACTGTTGTGGTTTTGACAAGATTGGCAGGGTCTTTGTTAATCCGTACGTTCTTCTCATACAGGAAGGCTGTAATTATTGCTGGCAGCAAAGGGTAAGCAAAACTTCAGGGTAAGAAATACATCGAAGGCAGCAGGGCAATCCGCTGCCTCTTTTCCAGACCAGTAGACAAGTTGAAACACAGACATTACGTGTACCAATTTTTTTCAGGAAGCCAATAAACATGATATGTTGAAGTATGTTCCACCCCCTTACAGATAAGAAGGATCATAGGAGGTAGGTAAAGGAAAGATCAAACATGTCATCTTGGCTGTCTGCCAAAAACCTTCCTTCTAGTGTCCATGCCCTGCTTTGGGCCAATCATTGCTTAAGTTTTTGCTTAGACCCTGGTTCCTTCTAAAAACCTGATGACCTTTCAAATGGCCTATATCAAGGGTACTTTTAACTATAAAATACATAGGCCTATATAAACTGGTTGATGAAAGTTAGTGGTAGGATATACCAATTTTTCTGTATGTAAATTTTCATTATAGATATGGCGTTTAGGAGGTAATAAAAGCGAAGAAGCAACTCACACTGGCCACTTGCCTCTTATCAGACTTTGCAGAAGCACATGAGCTGGAGTCTGTTTTTAATTTTCATGCCTTGCATACATTTCCTGTAACTCCATCGGCCTTTTAGCAAGAAACAGAAGAAAGCTGGAAGCTACCAAGGAAATTACTGTTTTCAAAGTCACAACCTCCAGCTAACACCGGGGACAGTTCTGGTCAGTGCATGAGTGCACCCATAGGTCCTAACTGCCCTGAGCAGCCTCACCTGAGACCCCCACCGATGCATCCCTCTTCCCATGGTCCAGGAGCCCTGTTTTGACTCAGCCCTGGGCACCCGGCCCTGCTCTGGACTATGCTTTGAGTGTGCCTCTGCCCAGCCTTGTCTCCTGCCACTCCTGATGTGACGCCCCAGACGGACCCCAGTCCTGGCTCATTGCTTGCCCTGTCTGTCCATGGACCCTGTTGCTGCTGGCTCTGCCCTCTGTGCTGCTGAGACCCTGTGGGACGGTGTCCATTGGGGAGGTCCCAGCAATCTGTCAGGTCTGCTCAGCTTCTGGCTCAGTCCCCACCTGTACTGCTGCTCCCTGCCTGCCCCTCTCAGAAGAGTGGCTTTAGGACTAATCCTCTCATCCTTATTTATGGCAGAGTTTGCAGGCTTTTTGTCCAGGTCCACTTTACGTCAGTGATGCTGCCTGTAGGAACAAAGACTATCATGTCAGTGAGCACTCCTGGGAAGACAGCATGCGGCCAGTCAATATATAACAGCTTGTGAATATAAGCAGAGAATCATGAGCAGCCAAGTGGGGTGCTTGCTGTGCGTTTCCTGAATGCCTGGTGGTTGTTATTGATCCTTGTAATTCTGTGCCTGGGTCATCAACTGAACGTGCAACGTCTAGACCGGTTACAGAGATTTCTTCAAATTGGTACCTCGATTTTCATGGGAGTATCCTTTCATCTCTCGAGAAAGGGGCTCATGATCTCCATTTCAAGTCAGGCTATCAGGGTGTTTCTGTGAAGGTGACTGTTATTAGCTCCATGCCAGTATTTCTTTGATGTAACTGAAGCGTAACATGAATGAGTTTTCTAGACTGGGATGATTTCTTATGAACTGTTTTTACTAAGCACCGCCGTTATTGCATGACTTTCATCAAAAGGATCAAACAGGCGACAAGCAGCTCAGAGATTAATTGCTTTTTGTGAACCGCTCCATGCACTTGGCTAAAACTGGCTCAGCTCTCACCGAACACGGGGATTTTCTACAAAACAGCACACCAGAACCCAGAGGTTGAACAACGGTCCAGATTTTCAAGAGGCAGCACGACAACAGCGGAGGAAGCAACAAATGTAATTCTCCAGGGGTCATTGCCCTGACTAAAAACAGTCTTTTATTTACACTACCAATTTTCATTTTATGTAGCTTTCTATGTATGGGAGGCATTACCTTCCAAACAAATAGTACTTTGTGGGTTACTATCAATTCAACCCCCCAAAGAGGTAGGCTGATTTTAAGAAAACAGCAGCTGCCTGTAAAGTTTTACTTTCTTCTCTTGGATTTTCAATATTTTTTGGCTTAATCACTTGTAGTGCAAGAAATTGTCTTTTTTACATTTTACCCAACTTAAGTTTTTTTTTGCAATAAGTGTACCAAGACAGTATAAAATGTAAGAATGCCTCTTAATTCCCGAGTTATAGAACCAGAGTAGCTTATTTCAAAGAAAGGAAAGAAGGAGGAAGGGAAGAAGGTTGTGATGAGTACCCGTCTTTCTGCTGCTACCTGGTGTTCCCATTTCCCATCTAAGTAGTCTGCACTCGGGGATGTGACATTGGGACACTTGTAGGAAGAATGTTGGCTGTCTTGTCTGCCTAATATGATCAAGAAATGTTTTTACAAGGGGAGCTGAGGTGGGTGGAGGTTAGCTTTAGGTAAATACGGATAGACTGAATTTGTCCTCAAGGTCACACCCTGTGTGGCAGTGTAGAGACAGGATTTGGTTTCTTCTGTTGTAGCTGCTCCAGTTTATAAAATCCACTCAGATATAAGCAGATAGAGAGTATGAAAGCACCCCTCTACAGACCTGAATTCAAGCCTTTGTTCCAATTTATATTTAGAGTATTGCTGAGGGTGCTTGGGGTCCATTATCCTCTTCAGCACCTCTTGTAACTAATTTGGATTGCCACGTCTAATCCTGTTTGTTTCTTGTTTTTGGGCAGCTTGCTCTTCTCTGAAAAGCACCTGGGCATAGGCAGACTACCTCAAGACTGTCATGGGCTTGTGAAATGTGGGTGTTACAGCATTTCGTATTTCAGTGTTCCAGTCCCTCTGTAGATTTACTTCCTAAGCCGTAGTGCATAAGTTTTTAATATAATAGGTACTGTTTTATGACAAATATGGATAATGACGTATCTTGGAAAAATGTGCATTACCTGTAATGAATCTTCTCGTCTTTCATGATCATTAATTACTTGCTGAATTCTCAAGGGTCTAACTAAGAAAATACTTAAGTGACTGGTAATGCAGTGGCCAGCATAAAATTCATTACTGCTTAAGCATAACACATTGATCTCCAGGGTATTCTGTGAATAGTGTTATGTCTTCAACATGTTTTTCAAAGAGGCTACACAATGTCTTGGTGAGGCAATTAATTTACCATTTATATTTCATTCCAGCACAGAATGTTTTCATATCATATTTTTGGAAATGGGAGTGAGTAATTTAATCTTGGATCTATGGTTAGAATTTAATGGTCAAAACAAAAAAAATGCTCTACAGCCCCAGACACCTGCCTGTTTCTTTTAATGTTTTATATGTCTTAACATCGATGCACCAATGTATATTATGAAAAGATGAATGAATAAATAAAGAAAACATACTGTCTGTTCTTCTGTAGCTCATATTTATTGCAGTGATTTATCTGATCTCCATAAAATGCCGGTTACAGCTGCTGAAAATACTAATTCTTCACAGAATGAAGCATTCAGCTGCTATCATAGCTCCAGGCATTTTTTTCACATCTGAATGCTAGGAAGATGCACATGATTTATTTTCTACATGGGAACACATACCAGTGTCCAGTTTTAAGAGCGTTCTTTACATCCTGTTATTTTAGCATACATTACATGGCACGTTCTCTGTTGAAATTTTGGCCCTGCACCAAAGCACTATTTTTTGTTAGTAGTTACTTATCTAATATGCAGCTGATTAGTTCTTGTTTTTTTCTATTCACATTTCATATTTTAATTGCTGGTAGTTAGCTGGTAAGGTATCTCAGCATGCTAAAGAAGTCCTAGGAGCGCAGTTCAATTACCGGGGCTATTGAGCATGTCAGAAATTACAAGGGGAGATGAGAGTTTTATGGTTCTGGATCTCAATGTGACAGGTAATAAGGTTGTTTCTGGGACAGTATCACCTCTCACAACAAGCCGAGTGTACTAGTATTGTCTCTTCGCCGTAATGGAGAAACTTTAATTGTCCTTTTCTTTGGCACTGCTCTGAGCGTGTAAGCTATTAATTTGCTGGTGTGAATATTCACATACCATCCAGGGTTTGCCCTTCTAAAATATACACTGCACAGTGGCACAAGGGCATGGAATAACACACATTTTCCACATTGTGTGATAAAAGTGAAAATGCATATAATAATGTACAGGAGCCGTTACTCCGGTTGTCATGAATATGCCTGGAAACAGGGAAAACCTAAGAGAGAACTTATTCAGGATACCGTTGGGACAAAAGTGATATTTCATTAGCGACTTCTTCAAAGTTCTTCTTATCCATTAAGGAGGCTTAAATTACACGGCATGAGCTACTAACCAGCTGCACTATAATATTATGCAAGGTTTTTGATTGGTTGGAGAAGCAACACTTTACGCCATATTTAGTTATTTGTGATTTTATGCTAAGCTTTGCAATCTGGTACTGTCACTTGTGTTAATGTATTAACAGTTTGAATATTTATGTTGATGCAGGCAGCTGCAATTTTTGTGTTTTCAGATATGACAAATAAAGCATACTCCTCTAAAACTGCATTAACTGTAAGGTAATGATACTTTGTCCACTGCTGAAAATCTACATCATGCACTGACATTTGCTAGGTAACTTAAGAACTCTCCTTCTACTATATGTAATTTAATAGCTGGCATCAAGTGACTTTCTCTAAGGGGAACAGAGGAACAGAATTTGTGGCCTGTCTAATGAATAATTGGGATAAGCTTTACATATTCAATTAGAAATAAAAGGCTATTTAAACACTGCAGTATCAAAATGGGGCCAATCATCACCTGGGCACTGTATACAGATAGTATGTCCCTCTCTTCTCTGGTTTACTTTTGATTCCAAGTTTTGCCAAAAGAAGTTGAGGACGATCTTGTACTATTTTTGCACATGTAAGATTTTGGTGCTGTCAGGATCCAGGGCAGTATTAGTACAAGCCAGAACCATGCTAGGAATTACAAGTAATCACCAGGTCTTTTCTGCAACCCAGGCTATAGCAGAGATTGCTTTGGCCACAATCCTTCTTTACTACTATATGCCTCACTGCCAGACCATCCTTCATTAAAGTGCACGAGTGAGATCTGGAGAGAGCTGGTGGACAAAAGCTGCATCACCAAGAAATAATTTCCTCTTGTAGAAATAAAGACAGATGTTTTATAGCCTTCTTCTACATCCACATCATCGGAGTCAGAACATAGGCCGTGATCAAGACCATGAGTATAAGTATCTTTCATCTTTTTCTCCTTGAACTGTGAGCTTTTCATGTGCCTTTCTTTTTATACTGTTTAGTGCCAAGCTCATTGGTGGCAACGTAAGTATCTCACTGCAACCAGAAGACACTTACTTCAGACAAAAAGAAGTCTGCGTACTATCCTCACAACAGCAGTCCTCTGAAATTGATGGGTCTCTCTGTTTTGGTCTTAACACACAGCCTGAAACTAGCTTGTATGAACACACCCAAGCACATACAAATATTTGGGTGTGAGTCTCACCCTTTAGAAGCGATGCTTTACCTGCTTAGGATGCTCTGAAAGCAAACATTGTGTTTCTGTGAAGCTCTACCATCTGGCAGCATAGCCAATGATATTTGGGGTTGCTTGCATGAGTTAAGAGAGTAGCTCTTGGCTCATTACGTGGCTGTATCTGTTTCAGACTTAACAGGTTAGAGCAGTGCATCTTATGGAAAAGGATGCTGAGCTCCAGTAAGACTTGACATGCGCTGTCTTCACCTTTATACCATATCTTGGCCATTGCTTGTCATCTTAAGGCAGTTGAGTAGACAATAAGGGTCAAGGAATTTCACCCAGGGCAAACACAGTATAGGGATACCCTTCCTTTTCCTATTGCTCATATCCTCCTCTTTTCTTTTATGCTGACACCTGGGATGTCATAAGGTATAGGCCAAGTATCTGCCATCGACCAGCTACCTTCCCTTCCCTCCATGGATCCTTCCGGAGCCAAATGTTCATATTTTTGTGGCAAATGCTGTCTGAAATCTGGGTCATCAGTTTACAACGTGCCAGTATTTTCTGTGCCTGCAGTTTTGCTAAATTGTTCATTTTTCATTGTTATTTAATTTCATACTATGTTGGACAAAGCAATTTCGAACAAACACCAGACTCTGAAAATCAATTAAATTTCCAGCATTAATAGGTCTGAGCTGGATTGTTGTTTATATGAAGAAAAAACTTTTCAAAGAGGGAAGAAGCAGGGTGAGTTTTCACACATGGAGCTTCCACTACATCATTCCACTGGAATGTGGGATGGGGAGAACACTTGCAGTGCCCTTGTGAGATTTGGGCTTCACAAATCCAGCTGTCCATGAGGTCACCACGGGCTTGAGCTTTCCATGCTGAAACTCGGGTGTCGGTACTATTTTCCTGACACTTTGCCTTTCTTTCCTGAAACCAAGCCACTCCGCTCTTCTCTGTGGTCTTCAAGTGGGAAAGTTGTTTGACCCAACCAAGTAAGATTGCAGTGAATAAATCAGAGGTCTCCTGTGGAGATGCTGACAGGGTCAGGTAAAGGCAAGGAAAATATAGATTAGGTCACTTAGTCTCAAAGTATTCTTCAATCTTAAAACTTCCTTATTCACCTACTTCTTTACCCCCACAGAACAACTGCTTGCTGAGGCAATTGCATAAGACCTCAGTACTTGCATGCTATGGAGAATTATCATCTTGGTGGTTTATTTCCATTAAGCTAACTATTGTATGTAAGAATCTTTGAATTACATTTTTAGCATACAAAAAGAAAGAGTGATTTATTTCCTGTATTTTAGGGATTTTACTGTTTTTCTTTTAGCCTTAGTTTTATGCAGCCTCTCTTTCCCTTATAAATTATTGATTTTGTAGACAAATAACTGCTCTGCTGCCAGAAGTTAAATGTCTCTGGCTGCCAGGCACATGAGCTGGCCCTCGGCTTGAGCTCTGAGAATCATTCAAGTAGAATTTATGAACAATAGAATTGATAGTCTCCTTTTGCATGAATACTTGCCCGTGTGGGTCAACTACCCAGAGAGCAGACTTTGAAATACACGTGTGTGTTGAAACTGAAAAAAATAAATCATCCCAGTGCCTTGGCGACTGCCTTTTACCTTACAACCCCTGCTCCCTGGCGGAGGCTTGGCTGCCTCACTTCAAGTTTCCCGGGGAGCTTACTGTCGCAGGTCGAGTAGCAGCGCTTTGGAGAAGCGGAAAAACCCAGAGGGAAAATGAGAAGCAGGAAACTATTAGGGTTAGAGTGACAGGTGGACCAAACCGCAGTGACTCCGCTCGTATTGGCCCTGTATTTTGGTAGGATGTTGTGCACGTTGCAGCTCTCGGTGGGGGTGAATCTGGGTCAGGCGGAAAAGAAAGTGCTCTGTTCAGAATAAGGCTCCTCACTCAAACAGAGAGGAAACACTATAAAAGCACAGGCTCACTCACACGTGTGACAGCTGTGGGTAACTGGGAAGATTTCTGACAAGATAGTTTTACTTTACAGCTGACTTGTCGAGGTGCATGTGTAGAGTGAGTAATGTTAGTTGCAGAGAGCTTTTCAGTCCTCTGAATGTGGAGGAAGAGATGTAGAATAAATCTGGTTACAAATGTGCTGCAAGTGAAACAGGGAAAGCAAAGAAGAGAAAAGGAAAATCTACCCTACCTACAGACTGGGTTGGCTAGGGGCCAAATATTCAGTGGACGTCAAGGAGGCTGTTAAAATCCACCCCCACCTTAGATAAATCAGAGAAGTCTCTAGCTGGTAAAAAGTTTCCTTTTAATGATCAGTTTGAATGTGAGAATTTTCTTTTACTTCAACTCATGATCACTTCCAGACTTAAAGTTTAATTTTCCCTGCTTTCAGAGCTATTGCCTACTCAAGATTTTTGTGACAGCAGCCTCACTTGCAAAGTCCATCTACACCTCTCTTGTATCTCTGCTTAACCTCTTCTTTAGAATCAGTCTAAAACTTAATTTCCAAATCTCTCCTGGTTGTGGCACTGCTGAGAACCTGAATCATGTTTGGTACTTGTTCCTGCACGCTTTCCGTGTCTCTTCCAGAGCATGGCTACACAAATGTGGTGATGCACTATGCATACCTTCACAATTTCATAAGGTGACATTCATATCAGTTTTGATGTTCTGTTGCCATGATTCATATTAGCTCGGATTCCTGTTCATGAGCTGTTATCCGAATACTGTAGTTGTATTTGAACGGTTTCTCCCAGGTCAGGGTGTGAGTGAGTTCAGAGAGTGGGTCCCCAAAGGTGAGCTGAAATCCACTTTCTGCCTTACTTCGCAATTGCTTCTTCACGTGCCATTTTAGAGAGCAAATTAACTCAAACTTCGAAATTATTTGGGAACATAACTCCTATTAATATGCAGTTTTCCATGGCATTTATAAAGCATCTCTTTCTCTTAGAAATTACTGATTTTGTTGATAGCAAACTATTATCTTGCCAGATATTAAACCTCTGTGGCTGCCAGAGACTTGAGCTGGATATCAGCATGTGCTCAAAGGGTCACAGGGACACAAAAATATTTTTCAGCTTGGAAAGCCTACTGAATCACTGGCGGGGGAGAATAGGAACTCACTTTCTGATTCTCGGGGAAATACTGTCACTCCAGCCTGTGGAGAAAGAACAGGGACTACAGATCTAAGTGGGTTTCGGTGCCAGATTCTTATTCCTCAAATAGTACTGATGAGCATAATGGTGACAGCACCATCTGTGATTGACATCTTGGTGCCATTGGTTAACATTTCCTCCCACTATATTGCTGGACTCTTTGTCTTCATCCTTGTGGTCCTGCTTGTGCAAATAAGAGGACACTTCTGCTAGCTTCATAATTGGGAGTACAATTGCCAGCTGACTTTCAGCTCTTGCATCAGCTGTCATCATCCACATTCATTCAATGTAGCTTCACATATACCCACCTGAAATCACCCATTGCTCTCTCATGCTTGATAAGACTTCCCTAAGCAGCTTCCAATATATCCACGCTTTGACAGTTCTGCTAAACACACTTAGTTGAGTCACCTGCATTTCATTTACTGTATATTATGGGATAATTTGAGACTGTATTTGTTACAGCTCCAGAAAATGGAGCCCAGGAACGAACTCTTAGGAGAGACGGGATTCATCTCATCTAATGATGGCCTCCTAAAATCAAGCGCCCAGTCAGATCTAGTTGTATGAGGTGTCCTGTATCTTCACTGGCAAGGACTGGCACTAGGTGATTTATGTTATCTGCCTTCTGTGACAAACTTACCTCTCTCCATGCTCAAGTTCTTCTAATTACATAATAATTTTTCTACAGTACTTTTACTGTGAATATGCAAGTACCTCAATTGTCTATTAGTATCTACGTGTTCTGGTAAAAAACTACAGTGCTCTGAAATTTCAAAGTGTTTCTCACTTTGAAAGATACAATCTAAACTCTGTATTCAGTTGTCACCAAAATAAGTGGAAATAAAAGGAAACTGCACATGAAAGGTCAGAGGGTAATGTAAAATGGTCATGGTATAAAAAGAAGAAAGTACATCAGGAGACTAAAGGACATGGCTGAAGGAGGGCAAAGGAAGAAAGCGATTTTCCTCTCACTTCCCTATTTTAAGATTTCAATATTTAATTAAACATTCAGTATAATAACATGTAATAACAATATTGTGGGCTAATAAAGTCCTTGGCCTTCAGCCACAGAATCTATTAGTCCAGATTATGCATATTACCTTATAAACAAAAGGTGCCCTCAAGTTATGATTATAATCAGGTTCTTGAGTTGTTAATTTCCACTACGGAATGTGTTCAGCTGAAACCAAAAGCAGTAAAGTTAAGTCAGAATGAGTAATATGGTTAGGACTTTTCAATATGAAAATGCCCAGGTGGATGCTGTGTTTGTGTACATTGCTTTCAGCTGTTCAAAGAAGAGAGTCAAGTATCTGTTTTCAAAGATTCTGGAGAACTTTTATTGCAGTCAAAGTGTTGAACTAAGAAATTGTGGTGGCCCTATTTATCTGAAAAACACTCAGGTACTTTTTTGTGTTTGGGTTGGCATAGTCTTAGGGTTTTGGGCTTAGTCTACTGTTTGAATGAAACAGAACGGACATTTAGATGCTCTTTCCTAGTTTCTCTGTTTAGTTTGCCTGTCTCATTATTTAATATGGGTGTGAATGCGTGATAAAATCCCTTGTCTTGATGCAATGTATTTCTTATATATTTCAATGGTGCTGAGGTCATATATTAACTACAATGATCAGCGCTTCTCAATGTCTTGGTGAAGGCTGGTGTTTTTCCAGTCATAGCTGCTGTAGAACAGGTGAATTTTGGCTATCCTTTATTCAAGTAGTTTGCAATAAGTTTTCAAATAATGAATCTACATTTAATGCCCATTACCTAGGAAGAATATTGACTTATAACTATTTAGTGTCATAAGTATTGAGTGCCGTGAAATTGCTTCTCCTCTGCAGTGCTATTTGTTTCTAGGCTGAAAAATGTAAAGAAGACAACTAAAAGAGGAATTACCTAAAAATTCAAACATAATTAAATCTCATTAGAAAGTAATTTTTTCTTTGGTTGCACAACAGGATATAATCTCCATTCTTTTTGACCCAAGGTCCCAGGCACTGCAAGATGTACGTTTATTCCTTTCCAAATGTCAGTGCGAGAACTCTGCAAATCTCACTGGGCACCTACACCCATCACTATCCCCCTTTTACTCAAATATAATTTACACAGTTTGCATCTTGACTCTTAACAACAGGATGATGGTGGGACTGCGTGATTCTAAGTTTCTTTCAAATGCTTAAATGTTTGACATTGAAGCTGTATAGATTATTAATTTACTTCACACGTGATACAGCACAGTATATCTGGGAAAAAAGCAAATTCTTAAAGGCACAAAACCCACAATAAATTCTGTAAATAGTGGTTTCGTTGAACAAACAATGAATATTTAAGAAAAATCCCTTAGCTACAATATTTAAATACAGTAAATGAAGACTGCATTCCACTGAGGTTACGCTGTTGCCAACATTAAAGTGACTTTGGATATAACCTTCTAGGCATATGAAAGAGGAACATCCCTCGGCCCAGACTTACCTGAATGTGAACACTTACATATGATATCCTTTGTCTTGTCTTCAAAACTTTTCTATGCACACGTGCATGAATTGTCCACAATTCTTTCCATGACAGGTATATGCCTCCTGAGACTGTAGGAGTTTTCCCAAATTTTGTGCTCTCTTGTGGCAATATTGCCAGCTACTCTCAAAGATTAAGTCAAATCAAAGCAAGTCAAAGATTGCTTGCTAAACATTGAGTATAAAAAGTAAGTGTAGCATAAGTAATTTAAATTACTTCTTGCAGCCAAAGGCAGTAAGCTCTACAGACTGTTTTTTACTGTTTTCAATAGTAGAAAGAAACGCAGAAAAATATCCCCTTATTTCTCAGTTCTGGAAGCTCACATTGTCTCACGTGCTGAACTAAAGATCTCCTTCGCCTATTATTTTTAAGCAAATAAAGCATATTTTGTTCCTACAAGACTCCCATCTTCCTTCACTGTTGCATACAACATGTTGGTGTATCTCTTCTACCATCTGCTCTTTTGTTATTTCTTTCTTCCTTCTCTTGCCAAACTGATGTGGGACCAAATTCTTTTTATGTTGACAATTTGGAATACTTTTTTTTTAGGGTAATTTTGTAGCTCATGCAAATAAGGGACTAAACTGCCTGTCCAACAATTACAGATAGACCAGTAGGTACAGTGCAGTCTCTGTATACAAGTCCATCAATGATCCCTGTAGCATTCTGTTATATCCCTGACTTTCGGGTTAATGAACCATATATATCTGTCAGTAGATGTTAAGTTTAGACTTAAAAAGTCTCTATCGGGTAGTTCATAAATCACTGTTTTCTAGAAATCAAGTATAATATAAAAAGGGAAGGGTCCTTCTCTGACATGCTCTCTTAAATATCTTCCTAAGAATGTGCTGCTGTCTGGCTACTGTTGGCCAAACCTGTACAGCAGGATGTTACGTTCCTAGCAGGCCTTTCCACCTTTTCTTTTACAGAATTCACTAAGCTGTGGACCAGTTCCATGTACCAAGTCAGCCTGCTGGCAAAGGCAAAACTGCAAAATTTATCTTCTGCCATGATGTAACCTAATTCTATATTCTTATTTCTGTCAGTTTGTGATGTTATTTACTGAGTGAAATCATTGCTCCTTACAGCTCCAAGCATTTATTCTGCACAAGTGTTTGTGTTTGCCTCTGCAAGAATAATTTAGCAAATCTATGAATCCCTGAAGAAGAAATAGCTTTGTTCAGATTCAGAAAGGGCTGTAGGCAGTGCAAATTCCTCTCCCAGCATCAAGTTGCTTAATTGCAGATGCTGCAGGGCTCACCTTGGCCGAGCTTATGTCCATTTGAATGCATTCAGCACTGGCACCTTTTGTACTGGCACAACTCTCTTAAATGTGTGGGAACCTGAGGGTTTGCACACTGGTTACCAAGTGACATGATGGATGCACCCCTCCTTGGGTGATAGCAAAGAGCCGAGCTGCGGCATCAAGCTACCACTCTTCTTAGCTCAAGGACCTGATGTGTTTGGTGCAAGTTAATTTGTGGGTCCCAGGTCCGGCAGCAACCTTGCATGAGCATCTGCCGATGATACCCCACCTGGTGTGATCTGCTGATCCCCTGCTATGCGGCGGTGCTCTCTGCCATGTCTGCATGCTGCAGCAGGAGAACCTCATCCAAGGACTCGCATCTCTGCTGCTGGGACAAAGCCTTTTCACAAACAAAAGTTTTTTTCAAGGGAAGGGTGAAAGAACACCTTATGGTGCACCTGATTTCTTAGTTTTATTTTGCTTGTGATTGTGACATACTTCCAAGTAAAAACTGGTTTTAAATAGAATATGGACCAACTTCAAGCAGCAGAATTTTGCTGTTAGTAGTCTAAAGTGCAGCTCTGACTTCCGTTTGAAATTAGCTTTCTGGGAGAGCAGTGGTTGTAGTTGCTTATTTTTATGCAGTCACATTGGTGATTATTATTTTTGTTGCCTTCCAAAAGTGGCTTGCGTTTAGTCTAGGTTTAGAAATAATAGGTGTAATATGTCATAAGTATCACTGAGTTTGTGGGCAAAACCAACTGTACTATTTACTACAGAACATGAGGGATGTCTCCAGAATATACAAAAAGCATTTACGGAAGATGAGGTAATACACTCTTACAGAATATTCTGAGACCTGTCCACTAAAAGATCCTACTTAAGTAAGATGACCCTCCACAGGGTGGTTCCCTGGAGATATAATGGCTACAACAAATCTGTCAGATGACTGAGAAAATTAAGTATTGATTTAAGGCTGGGTCTGGTGTTGCACTGTGTTATTAAATTCAGTTCAGTGGTGTTAATTCTACGTTTCACACATTCTTGGAAGATTACAGCATTATTTTAGTTTCCCCAGCAACACGATCCTTGGATTCTTTTTGCTCAGAAAATCTTGTGAAAAAATATCAGTAAATAGAACATACACACGTGTGGATGAAAAAAATGTTTTTCTTTTAAAACTGGTCATGTTAGGACTCATAGTTACGTTAATGGCGAATTCCAGTTTGATTTTGCATCGGCTTGCGCTGCGTGTCCGTTGGCAGTGGCAGGCATCAGAGAAGGCCTGTGAGCTGGGTGCCTGTGTTGAAGTCAGCCCCAAAAGCCAGGAATGGGCCAATTCCATTTTTATCACTGTCCCGGTGTACATCAAACTAACTAGATTGTAAATAATACTTTAGCTGATGGCCTTTAGTATCTGCCAGTGCGACTGAGTGACTGGTAGCCCAGAGAACAACACTCGCGTATGGAGCTGCTGGTGGCCTCCACTCTGGCAGCCATGTATCCAGAAAAAGGGGTAAAGTGAAGTCTCCAGGCAGGGCTCTGCCATCTTTCCTCGGTTCTGCCCATGCTGCTGAAGGGGATGGGGCGAGGATCACTCCCACACTGGTTGCCCTGCCGACTTTCCATCCCAGTGCTCAGAAAACTGTCCCTTAGTGCAGGCAGCTGCTTCCCCCATGTGTTGCACTTGGGTGCAGGAGCCCTTTGGATTTAGTATGACTCTCCTGTGACCCTCAAACGCAGTAATTATTTGGTCTGCTTTTCACGGTTCAAAGGAGCTGAAGTAACATGAGGGCTGACCTGCAGCTCTTCAGTGTAGTTATTTTACAGCACGAAGGTAAGAGTATATTTTCTGTGAGGAAAAACTTCTTGACTTTGAGGGTGCCAGGGCACTGGAACAGGCTGCCCCGAGAGGTGGTGGAGTCTCCTTCTCGGGAGATACTCAAAACCCGCCTGGATGTGCTTCTGTCCAACCTGCTCTGGGTGAACCTGCTTTCGCAGGAGGATTGGACTAGATGATCTCTAGAGGTCCCTTCCAACCCCCACCACTCTGTGATTCTGTGTGATTCTGTGATTTTGCCTGCCCTGGGATGTGGCGTAAGGATCTGGAGGGTCCAAAGCCTGCTGGGGTGGTGATGGAAGGCTGCATTGAATAGAAGACAGCAAAAGAAATGTAAGTCACCTTCGTATATATTGCGTGGTCCTGGGAGAAAATTTTCCCTTGAAATGTGCCTGGGCATATTGTTGTCTTGAGGGCAGTGATTGCCTAGTGTCCCAAAGCAGAGCCAAGGGGAGAGCGAGCCACTGACAGTCCCAAGCTCAGTGCTCGAATTCACTCTGTGGAAGAGCAGATCTGCTCCCTTTCGTAGCAGCAGGCCAAGCAGAAAACCTAGATGCTCCCATAGGCATTTTTTCTTTCTCATATAGAAACAGGAAAAAAAAAAAAATCTTTACTGTAAGGAAGACCCTGGAATTATCCCAGGTTTCCAATACTTTGTCTATATTGCTTTGAAGTTTTTGATTCCACCAGTGTGGCAAGATTTATATGTTTCTGTAATTCCAAAAGGCAATATAAATTCTGAAAATAGATTTCCCAGTCTCTGAAAGCAATTGTTATCTTGAAAGCGGAGACAACCTTGAATGAAATATAAGTGAGGGACAGAGTGAGGCAGAGAGGGTGAACTTCATCTTGCAAGTCTGCCTTCTGCTGCCATGTGACCTACAGAGATAAGAGTGGAGTGAGAAAAAAAATGGCATTGTTCATGCTAAATTAGTCCCAAGATGCTTCTGAGCAAAAATTACTGACTGAACCACATGTTTTGGTAGTGATTAGGTAGTGTTTTGTTTTGACTAATTTTATGTGTACTGGGAACTGAAGTGAGACCATATGTTTTATGTGTTGTAATAACCTTCTCTTAAAATCTAAAGTGTTGGATTAAAACACTCTGTTTAAAGAGAGAAATAAATATTTAAGAGAGAGATATTTTAAAAGAGACAGACAAATTAAACTAGCAACCATTAGGAAAACTGTTATAATGTTAAAGGACCCAATTGAACATGTCAGCTGATCTTTTAAATATGGAATGTTAATAAGTCCGTACTATTATTATGAGTACATGTTACTATGAGGGTATCTTGGTATAAAAAATACAGTCATATAAGCAAATGTATTTTTAAAAACTACCAGAAACTGCTAGGAAGAAAGATTCTCCATAATAAATCTTTAACACAGTATTCATGCATTTGTCACTGTTTTTAAAACACTGCTCTCCCGTCACAGCCCTCTGGATTCATGGTCATTAATATTTGGCATTTTCACAGGGTTCCTTCAGAAAACATGAGAAACACGTCTTCTCTTAAAGGTTTTATTTTCCACCGTGAATTTCTTTTCACCTGATGCAAGTAAATCTGTACTTTTTCACCTGGGCTCATCTGTGCCTATCATTCACTTGGCAGAGCAGTGGGTTTAAGATCCTAGTTCACCCTTATTATGCTTTAGTTCATGTACCAGAGAGCCGTCGTCATGTCCAGCCACGCAGAGCTATTGTAAATCTTTCTCCTAGCCGGGCTGCTCTTCCTAGGGCAGCTCCTCAGTCCAGCTCCGTCAGTTTATTTCTATGATATTGAAATGTTCAGATATCATTCTTCTATAGGAAAAAACCCTGCCCCAAATGTAGGTAAATTTATGGTGATAAACAGTGTGGCAGAATTCAGGCTATAAGAAATCTCCAAAGAAATAGGTCTCCAGGTGGATGTCTGCTGGGTACCTAGTTTTCATCATTTACATACACAGGTTTTCTTACAACATTTCCCAGTATCTCTATGTTTTTTGTTTGTTGACATGACAAAGACCAAACAGGGAAAAGGGAAGACTTTGGTTAGTAAGCTTACTAATAACTCAATAGTTTTTGGGGCTGGAGTTTCTATTTGGAACTGTTGGAGGGAGGCTGGAATGGAAAGGGCTGGACTCAGCTGTACCCAGATGGACATCTAGTGCTAGAGCCAAGACAACGTAAGCTATTTATCATATCTACACGGCACTGGTAGATGTGACAGGTGAGACCCAAGGGCCACCCGTGTCCTTTTGGAGATGCAGATGCAAAGCAGGTGGCAAATCCTGGAGTCTCTCAAATGGTGTTCTGTTTGGGCAGTTAAATCAGGCCTCAACAGTACAGGACTTCTCAAAGTATTTCCTCCTCTCATCCTTCACTGGGAAGCAGCACTAACGAGACCAAGGCCGCTACTTCTTTTCTCTCTCTCTCTTTCTCTCTGTCCTTACTAATGGAGCCACTAATGGCGGTTTTAGTCCTGCAGTAATTATTACTCTGACCTGAAGCACAAGCTCATTGAGCGGAGTCAACTAGTAATGATTTTCAGTCACAAGTGATTTGAATGATTTTGAACCAGTGACCTAGCTGTTGAGGTGAAAGTTGCTATAATTATTCCTCTGAGCAATTTTCTTTCCTCTGAATTAGTTTGTTTTACTATTCTTCTCACAGTTTCATAAAAGAAACAAGAGTTTTCTGTCTGAAGGCAAGTCTAAATTGGTAGTTATTTAATCTCTCCACCTGTGTCTACACATGAAATGGAGATGCTTGAGCTAATGGAGATCTGAGGTAGTGAATCCATCTACTGCAGCACTACATGCAGTTTAATACATCCCACTGCTGACATGCTAGTGAACGTGTGTCCGGATCTGCTCTGTTAAAGTCTGCAAGGAGTTCAGTTGCAATGTTGCCGCTTGCTTTTGCAGGTCTTTGATGTTTCGAGTATCTCTTCACTACGCTCTGTTTCACTGTGTAGATGAATTGCCTGTAACTTGTGCTGTGGGATCCTATGTCATGAGTCCTGCCCTACTGTTGAACCCATTTATTTTATTAATGTATGAGGTCCTGCTGCACAAGAAGCAGACTTCTCACCTTGCCTGAAACCAGCTCTGACAGCCTGGTGTCACCTCATGTTTGGCCAGTTTGGATTGACAAGTTATTTGTCAGCCTGACGGTGGCCACTGTGTGTGTGTGTGTTTGCGAATTTCTGTGATGCTAGTGTTCAAACACTACATACTGCAGACGTGAACTTCCCCTGAGCTACATGTTTTTCAAAGATGGGAAAGACTAGAATTCCAAAGCTGCAGGATTTTCTTCTAGAAATTCATTCTTCTAGAAACTTTCAGGCAGGATATTAACTTCCACAAGGTTTGGTTTTATTTTTTTTTTCCCCTTGCCCTTCAACACCTCATAAACCAGAGGATACCATGCATGAACACTCCTGCAGAAAGCACTGGCAAAGGGGTACAGGTTGAAAAATTTTTAGACATTAGGAATTTACAAGCATGGACAGACATTGTTCTTTCCCAGTGAGAATCCATCAGCTTCCATCAGCATTACCTTCCATTTGGAAAGTGTATCTTATTTCTGGCTTATGAAATTCTTTTTGGCCTACCCTTTTTGGCTTGTGAAGCTATACAGCTGTTTGTAATGTGTTGTCCTGACTTCCAGAGGAGTTTCTGATTATTTGTTGCAATTAGGTTTTAAACCATCAGGGTCAGGAGCTGCCAGCGTTCATAGAGATTTTAACTTCTGGTAAGTCATACAGGTTTTGCAGGTAAAGCATTGACATTTCAAATGTAGATTCAAATGTAATTTTCTTTCTGGTTAGTTGGAAAGGGTCTAAAATGATACACCACTGTATTGTTTTCCTTTTTACGCATTTCAGTAGTATCTTTTGGTATAGCTTTGGCTCTTCATTTTTTTGCAGTTGGGTGAGCAGACTGATGCATTTAACAAAGGGGGAACTTTAGCCACTTGCCAACAAGAACAATGAGGGTACTAATGAGGCCAGATCTGCCTGCAGTAAAACAACGGAAGCCCAACAATGGTGTGCAAACAAAGGCAAACCAGTGAAGCAGTTTTGTAGTTTAGGTGAAGAAACCACTGAATCAGACAAATAAAACAGTATGTGAAACAGAAATTGGAGACCAGGATTCCTCCACTGGGGCTGAGAATCACGCTCCCTTTTCCACACTCCTTGTCCTGCTAAATTTGAGGGTTTTTTCTACACACAGGAACACCTTCAGTGGTAGAAATGAGGAACTTTAACTACTTATTTCCTCAACTCAAAGTAATCTGTAGTACTTTGGGTGGAGACTGAGGGACAAGACATATGGAGTTCCTCTGTTCAAGAGGAGGATGGATTTGAGCCTGTGTATTTCATTTGCTAATTGAGTGCCCAGAAAAGGCAGGGAATTTGAAAATTAATGCCATAGAGTAACTTTGTTTTAGTTTTTATCTTATTTTTTTTTATTTATTGTTGTACTGGACTGAAAAGATGCCCTTCATTCAGTCTGCTGCCTCTTGGTGCTGCCTCTTGGTACTGCCCTTGGTGTCTTTTCAAACAGAATAACTAAATTTACACATGTACCTGTTCATGTATAGCACTCCAAGAATGGCTTTCCTGGACATTATCTTTGTGTAGGATGCTGTTGTCTTCTTTACTACCCAACTCTTAGAAATCTTATGTCTTAAATAATTCAACAGCCATTAGGAGATTTTTGCTGCAAGGACCATGCTCTTGTGTTGGGCAATTGAAACTAGTAACTCATTGAATGATTACATATGGAAATTGCACTCAAAATATGTATGGTTTTAAGATTCTGTTTGAATATCATGTTGTGAAGGACTCGCAATATTTATGCACATTTGTTTCCAGGATGAAGGATGGTCTGAAATGAAAAAACATCAAATGCCATAGATTTTACAAAGCTTGTTCCTGTTGCATGTCATGCCATGTAGTCTATGATAGTCTTGAAGTCTAGAAGTAAAGTCTATGAAATCTATTACAACCCATAAGTCTATCATAAATGATCCACATTAAAAAAACAAAAGGAGGCAGCAGCCTGAGATTACTGAATCTTTATTTATTCTGTAACAAATTCCTTGTGTTCTTACACATTGGGAAAATTCATTTGAGTAAATTGGATTGTGCTCATTTTTCAGGTAAACTACATGGTCCAAGTAGTTTGAGTATTACCAAAAGCAGATGTTGACTTTTGTAAATATTCATTAACATCAGGAGCATTTTAGGCTTTGTTTTGTTTTTTCTTTCCAGTAGCGGTATTTGGAACACCCAAGTGCCAAAGCAACATAACTGACATTTCAGGTCCCACAGAGTTTCTGAATCTATTTCCTGGCTTTGAAGTTCTCTGTTCATATATGTATACCTGTGCACGTATATGTGTGTGCCAGTTCATGCAGACTAGAGTTAGAGAGTTAGTGCATTTCATTAATTTAGGTTATTTTTCCTCCTCTCACCAATAGCTGGGAAAAAAATCATATTTACTTAATTTACTACATTACGGTAGCAAAAATGTGTATCTTGTGGGGAAGCATGCAAGTCATCACTGAAGGGTGGAAGAGAGGAGGAGAACAGAGGTGGCAGCAGAACTGGACCAAGGAAATTTGAAAGCCACAGGAAGGGTTGGACATAGAGAAGGCAGTGGCAGTGATGCTCATGGTAACTTTGCATACTTTCATTTTGTTCAAAATGCTATGTACCGACATCTTAAACTGGTTTTATTTTATACTGCAATCATACTTTATGACTTTTCCAGGTCTTGTAATTATCTAACAATTTTTTAAAAATTAAACTTTTACTATTTTGAGGAAAATATCTCAGAAATAATTTATCCAATGAATTCTCCATGTAAATTTATTTTACAATGAAATTATCTCCATGCCTGTGAATTAAATAGGCCAAGATTCTCCCCAGAGGGAATTTTTATCTTGAATCTGACTATGTAATCCATTTAAAATTGGCAGTTTATAACTGACACTTCATTAAATTGCAACTTCTGCATACTGCTAGAGTTGGTGCTTCAAGTTGGTTAGTCAGGACCTGATCCGTAACCTTACTTATGCAAGTGATATTGTAAAGGTATAATCTTTCATTGCATGTGTGAGGTCTCCAGGTCTAAAGAATAATACATTTTGATCAATTCAATAATTATCTGTAAATGTTGTTGCTCTTTTATTGTGTGTGATTCTGCTTCTGGATTTAACTGTGTAAATCTGCACATGTATTAGTCCTTCATTAACAGTCACAATAAATTGTGCAGCTGGAGTGAGATAATTGCATCTGTGGGGCATAGCAAAATGCAAGATAGAAATGCCAGTTCCCTGGGGTTATGATTAGTCTATAGGAACCATTCTCCCTTGACTCTTTTTTTGTTATTAGCGTAAGTCTTTATTATACGAAAGACTCGGCGTAATGGAAAATTTGTACTTGCAGTTCAAAAACTTTTTAAAAAGTTCAGTGAGAAGTAGGGGGGAGGGAAAGTAATTTAACTGCTTACATGCCACACTTCCTTGTAGCGGAAAGTATAAGAAAGAAAAAATAGTTCCGATGAAACATCTGCTGACTTCTGTTAAGGATGCCACATGCCCCTGAATGTGTCTATCCACCTTTAAGAGTCTTGCCACCAACCTGCCACTCAAGTTCCTCCATCTGAAAAGAGGACATTCATAAAATCATAGAATGGTTTGGGTTGGAAGGGACCTTAAATGTCATCTAGTTCCAACCCCCCTGCCATGGGCAGGGACACCTCCCACTAGACCAGGCTGCTCAAAGCCCCATCCAACCTAGCGATTCTCACAGACAACTGTAGAAGAATGATACTCATTCTCATTTGTTGTCAGTGAAATGCACAGAGGGCAATCAGATCTCTCCAAAGTAGTTTCTCTACTGAGTTTAGACTTTTCTTATTACAATGGGATAGCCCGTGACCCTCATGGATACAGTTTTTATGCAGAAACTATGATGTCACCTATCCTAGTAGATTTGCAAATGATTTACACCAATGTAGCTGCCAATGATGATTTACAATGGTGCACAAATTCAAGCAGAGTGACAGACCAGTTTGCATAGAAAGATAATATGAAGATACTTGCATGGATTCACTTATGTTTCTTGATTTTATAACTGAAATGGTGATAAATTTGCAATTAGTTCAGGAGGACAAAAAATTTTGGCTGAGATCTTGCCATCACTACTCCATCAAAACAAAGAGGCTTTTCTGAAATAAAATTAGAATATCACAGAATATCCCGAGTTGGAAAGGACCCACGAGGATCATGGTGTCCAACTCCTGACTCCAGAGAGGGCAACCTAGAAGTTAAACCATGTATCTAAGAGCGTTGTCCAAACACTTCTTGAACACTGACAGGCTTGAGGCCCTGACCACTTCCCTAGGGAACTTCTTTCAGTGCTTGCCCACCCTCTCAGTGAAGAACTTTTTCCGAATATCCAATCTGAACTTCCCCTGATGCAGTTGTAAGCCATTCCCTCACACCCTACCACTGGACACAAGAGAGAAGAGTTCAGCACCTCTGGCTCCACTCCTCGTCATGGGGCAGATGTAGACAGCAATGAGGTCACCTCTCAGTCTCCTGTTTTCGAAGCTGAACAAGCCAAGTACCCTTAGCTGCTCCTGTTAAGTCATGACTGCTAGTCTTTTCACCATCTTCCTTGCCCTCCTTTGGACACATTCTAATATTTCTATATCCTTCTTACATTGTGGAGCCCAAAACTGCACACAGTACTTGAGGTAAGACTGCATCAATGGTGAGTATAGGGGGACAATTGCTTCTTTCGATCAGATAGCTATACTGTGCTTAATGGATACGTTGGCCCTTTTGGCCAACCAGGGCAAACTGATGACTTGTATAGAGATTATCATCAACTAAACCCATAATCATTACAGTAATCTATCCACTGTCTTCCATGGTAGATGGTACCCATCCTTAAACAGTGTGAAGCAAGAGTAAGCATGAAGCTAAAAGTAACAGCAGAGCCTGTTTCCCAAGACAATTCAGCAATGCATCAGTGGTCACAGAACTTGATAATGACTCAGACGCCAGGGCTTTATTCAGGTTCATTGATGATATTGATGACTAAGGAGACTAGATCAGAGGGTGATTCCACTTCCATCAAGCTGTCAACTGTGTGTGGTCTGTTTATGGCAACTAGGGAAATGTATAACCCAGTCATACACAGCAGCTCGGATCCCTGTTTTGCAGCAGTGGAAAGAGTAAAACACACTGAAAACCAAGAATAAGCAAGGTTGTGAGGTATGCCCTTGTAGTTTTAGTAAAGAGAGGTCAGCAGTGGGATATTTTCTTCACGATTTCCTGACTGCACTGGGATACTTGCCAAAGCTAATGTTTTGTTGAGAGATACGAAAGCCTTTTAATTAAATGTTCAGCTGCCAAAAGGTTAGGGTAGAATTGTTCTTTCTTTCCAGTTTTTGCAAAGAAGACATAGAAGGATCCTACTATTATTATTACAGAAGGAGTGAATGCTTCATGAAGGCAGCGAGGAAACATTGCCTAGCAAATAAAATAATTCCTGAGAGGAAAAAAGGCATTTGAATCTTTGGAATAGTTCTTCATTATCAGGGGAATTTTTGTTGGCAGAATACTTGGAAACAGGCACATAGCAGCCCTATGCTTTAGGACTCGTGGAAGTCACAAATAAGTCAAGAAAAATATTACAGTTTATTTAATCCTTTTGCAGCTCCATAAATAAGTGTCAGATTTGTTGAGAATTATTGATTTTTTTACAGTCTGTTGAAGGATTAATTCTCACTTTTCTCTGTCTTAGGAAGAACATTTCAAGAAAAAGTCATATTTGTACATATCCAGTGAACGAAATCTCGGGTAACAAACAGAAGCACCGTTTATACTTGACAATGTATGCAGGTAAACTGCGTTTGATACGTCTTCAGCTGCAGCAATTGTTGATAACCTTCAGGACAATATTAAGTTGTTTTTTTGTTTATTGTCTTTGGAACCATTCGTCTAAAAACAGCTCTAAAAAATACAGCTTCAAAGGTGCAGTTTCCCTCTTGGCTTCCATGCTGACTTGTATGAAATCTAACCTTTTGAACTCACGCTTCATTGCCTCAGAGGTGCATGAAGGTAAATCTCTGGAAGTTAAGGCAGGCACTAGTTTATTCCAGAATCTCTCTCTTTTTCATAAACTTCTCACACGATGCACAAATATTCTCCAAACTGCACAAAAGGCTCAGGTCAGCTGGAGCAGTTTGTCTCAGACACTGTTTTGAGAGGTTGGAGGTGTCGACATGATATTTGATTATGTTTCCTCATGTGTCAGGCTTCAGTCTCAACTTCTGTTCATGAATCTCAAAAAGATATTGTGTTCTTTACTTCCAAAACATCTACTGCTCTAATGTTCTTGAGGAAATTCGTTCTATTATGCCTGTGGGTTTCTTTATGCCTGGCTTCCTGATGACATTATATACAAATCTCACGTTTGTTTCGTACGAAACTACTTTACAAACTTGATCTTTTGATTTTTCACACATCATTTCACAAAAGCACAGCATAGATTTTTACTTATATCAGCATAAACATCAATGGTACATGTTTATCTTACTTAAATAAGCAGTTGCACTTGAGCAAATAGAGAAACAGAGGGACACTATAATAACATCTGCACAAATGGCTCGATACTGCATGGTATCCACCACTGCACTTTTAACACACAGCTTTCTCCTCTCCTGATTGCTTGCTCTGGGAATGACTGGCAATTTAGCTTTGGCTTAAAGTTCTAATTTCCCAGTGAAAAAAAAAAAGGAATACAAAGTCAATTTTGTACTTTGTCTACACCTCCACAGGCCTATGTAGTATTTTTCTTTCTATTGATAAAATGTATTCTCTTCTCCTTGAGACAGCGCTAGAGAGAAGACCCTCTACTACGTATTTTGAAAGTAGGTTCCTAAATCTGTAAATGGTTCATATCCAGATTCTAACATAGTTCAGTGTCAGAGTTTGCCAGGGCATTTCTGACAGTGTTTATTCCTGTTAAGCTGGTATCTTCTTTTTTTTGTCTTCTGCCAGATTTTCCTGGTTCACCACTGATACTGATCAGCCTTATCCGTGTAGAAACCTCTACCAGTATGGACAACAGTGTCAAAATCTGGCCTTTAGTAAAGAACAGGTTATTCAGAAGAAAAAAAAAATCATGTGGTTGAACTAAGCAGATACTAATGACTGGGTGCCACGAGTACTGATGACTGAACAGGAATGAATTATTTATCTCAGCCTCATAGACAATACTCAGGTACGTGTTGTATAAAATTACATATTGTATTACCAGTACAAAGTTTAAGCCATGTGTACAATGCCCATGATAGCTGAACAACCTCTTGACAATTGAGTGTTTATTTGGAAAATGAAAAGCTTATTAAAAACCTCAGAAAAAATATTGTATACTTTTTGTTATGCACTTTATAGTCATGATGGTTAACAAATCAATTAACATGTTAGTATGTTAGCATTTCCTATCTGAATAGATCTGGCTCAGTAATTGTTGCAAGGCATCATTCATTTGTATCGCTCCAGAGAACATACACTGTCTGAATTCTACTTGTGTTCATTAATTCCTTTCCACTTCACACATAAATATGGTACTTGACATGCTGTCCTTGGTGATGTATAATAGCAATTTGCTTCTGACCTCAAGGTCACTTTCTTTTTTGTGTGTGCTGCAAACTGTGATTTCAGGAAGCCTGTATGAATGCTTATGGTAGAGCTGGTGCTCTGTAATAACCCCTGTTGCTATGCGATAAACAGTTAATTACTTCGAAGGCTATCTTGTATTCTAAAGATACAGACCTTTAGAAGTGTATTTGCTGTGTGACAAACTTTATTTCATGGACTGGAAGGAGACATATGCCTAATTCCTTATATAACAAAGCACTTCATACCCAGCTCAGGGTATTGTTTGCAGATTTAAAAATTTGTAATAATGGTTACTCCTTACTTCCAAGGCCTGAGTTTCATAAGCGAGTAGGCTCAGACTGAGGACCTGGCTGAGAAAAACTGGCTGTAAGGCAACTGAAAATCCTCCAGTGGGACGAGATAATTGTTTATCATAAAAAGGAGGTTACTATAACTGTTGTAATTAAAAACAAGACTATGGTATATAGCATTTAACCCTCATACTCATAATTCAACAAATGCTGCATAACTCCTTCATAGATTTGTGAGCTTGAGAGTTATAAGGAAGACAGAGAGGAGAAACAAAGTCTATCGTGTGGCCTGGAGTGATGGCTGGCAGCCCTGTCCCACGGGATGTTCCGGGTGTAAACAAGGAGGAGGGTAGAGGTGCTTGTTCCCTTCCCAAAGGCTGGTCAGTACATGTACTGGTTGTAATTTTTATCAATCTGGAAGAAAAAAACCCAACAAATGTGGAAACCGTCTGGTGGGAAAACAGTCGGTTCCCTTATTTGATCCTACTAATACAAAAAATGCTAAGAAACAGAAGATATTTTTTACTGAGAACAATGCACATATTGATGTGTGCCGGCTCCACTTCATAAGTGACAGACATGAAATTATAGACAGTAGTTCCAAGAGCTGTCAAAGGAAAACAAAACAATTGAATGAGAAGGCTATAACAACAGGATTCAAAAGCATCACACAAAGAAAGTTCGGCTTTTTGGTTTAGGTCATTAGGTTAATCGGGTCCTCACTTGCCTTCAGTTTTGCAGTTACTCCCAACATGTGGGAATCGCACCTCCTTAGCCCTTCTGGGGGTTTTACAGAAGGATTTTCAATTAGGACACAGGATTTGGAGCAAAGGGCTGATGTTTTTGTCTTGGTTTCAGAAGAGGTGTGATGGACCTCTTCTGACAACTGAGAAAGGCTTCCTAAGGGTTGCCCTCAAACTGCATTTCTCAGGACCCAGAGAAATAGTACTGCAAACTATTAAGATGCCTGAGTTCAGCAGGCATGCATCCAACTTCTAGCTCTATAGATCTTGCAATTTTCTTTACGGTTGTTCTGACTAATGCAAATTTGTGGGATTTTAAAAGTTTTAAGCTATGAAACCCCTTTTTCCAAGTGCATTTCAAGCCTTTTGTGTTTTCAGGTATTTTCTAAACTATCTGATTATCCCAAATTTGTGCACTGAGGCTGGAAGCCTGCTAGAGTGGGTTTGGGATGGAGACATTTTGTCCCTGATTTTTCTATCTGTATTTTTAAGTGTGGTGATTATCATAGTTTTAGTATACTGATATTCGAGTGGCACAGAATTGGGATTATAAAGCCAGACCTGGATATGCTTCAATCTATAAATGTGAAGTCTTTTGTAATTTTGGATGTCTAAAAGACAGTAGTTGATGATATTGTTCATTTTCCTGTATTTCTCCAAACCGAAAGAAAATAGAGCTTGACAGATGAAGCTGCTGCACTTGACAGAAGTGCTGCTTTCCCCTTACTGGTTACGCTAGAACAGCGTGGGTGGAGAATTCTGTTTCTAAGAGTGAAGAGCTGAAAACTGACCCAAAGAAGAAATGGCAGGTCAAAACCACTGCTAGGACACCAGACCTTTGTCACTAGAATGGCTCCACACATCTTGCTGTTGCCAGATTTTTTTTGCATTTTTATGGGTTTATCCCAGCAGCCTTTCTGTGTGTCCTACAACTTCTGCTCTACTGAGCTCTGGGCTCCCTTCATTCTTGGAGGGTTTTAGTCTCACTCCTTGAGTGTTTCATGGACTGCTTATGATTCAGCTACTCCTTGACTTTGTAAGACTAATGCGTGATAGAGGGAAGGTGTTACACACCTGCCTGAAATGAAGGTTAAATACCTGCCTGAAATGGGGGATCATGACCGTTAGACTCAAAGAATGGAAGACTTTGCATTCAAGACCTTTAATTTCAAGTTTTATAAAATGATAGTCAAGATGCCTTCTGTAGAACAGATGATGCATGTAGCCTCTATCTTTTTTCTGAGGATGAATATAAGAAGAAAAAACTGTCATCAGGAATTTAAAAGAATAGTAAGCCATATTGATTAAAAACAAATGCAGAAAGAGAAGAATAGGTAGGGGCAACAGTCCATATCTGCCTTACACCCTCATTTTTCCGATTTAGCTGCTCAACAGATTTATATTTTGTACTCATTTTGGGAATCTCTAAAAAAAGAAGAGCAATAGAAATGAGGAATTAGTGAAGGAGTGGAACACAAAAGAGCAGTGCAGAAACAGGATGGTGGTAAGAAAGAAAGTGGTGGGGCTTTTTCAAAATACTTGGTCACTAGCCAGCAGTGCTGATAAGGAAGCTGGAGAAGGGTATTCCCTTCTGCCTTTTTGTTCTTGTTCTCCTTCTTTCAGTCCTGATTTTTCTCTCTCTTGGCATTTAAAAGCAAAACTGTCTGTCAAATTCAAGCCAAATTCAATGATGAATTGCTCTACAAAAAATATGCTTTATGGCAAAATTGGTCAAAGAGATGAAAAACATTTCCCGTGCTGTATCTCTTAACTGTGCTACAGCAGAGGAACAGGACAGTATACATAATTGGTTGTGTATAATTTATATATGATGTGAATCTGTATTATGTACAACCATAAGCACAGACACCATAATTGAAAAAAATATATTTTGATCATTTTGGGTACTCTTAGGCAGGTACAGATAATATTTAGATGTGAAACAGAAGGAACTATGTTTGTTCTCAAACATTGCCTACCATGCTGAGACAAATCCACTTCTTTTTGTCCCAGGTTGGTTTTCATCTACTGGAATGTGCAGTCTAAATGTGCAATAAGAACAATTAACATTTCATGTTGGTTTTTATATTCTCAAGTGCTATGGTCTAATATTTCATTCTGCCATCAGTTTTCAGGTTAAGGAAGAATGTGTTTAGATAAGAGATTTCTCCAATGGTAATATTCAAGATGTTTTTACAGGGACCATGAGGACTATTTAGAAGGACTCTTACGGTAGAAAAGGGGAGGTAGTATAACAATTTCTTTCCCCCATTCTTGTTTACATTCTCTGTGTTAAGCTCCTGAGGTGAAGTAAATCAAGTCTTTTTGAACTAAGCATTATTATTTCTGCCAGACAATGGGAACAGTTTCTCAGCATGGTAAAGGAATTGCTAGTAGTTCTTGAAAGGAGAGAAAATGATTTTTCGGTTGCCTATAGATTTCCTGGCAAGTCTCCTTACGGAAGCTTGTGGGCTTCTGAGATATCTGTTGACCTGGTCTAGAAAGTCAAATAATCATCCCAGATGTTGCTCCACATGGAAAGAAACTCAGAAAATTCTCAGACTGGTGAGGAGCAAAATTCCTGGGAGTGTTTATGTGCTATAAGTTTGGAGCTGTTGCTTATTGTAAAAACAAATGCCAACCAAGCGAAAAAAAACCCCTTTCAAATAAAAATATTGTAAAGTACTAGTACTTTGCCTGGGGCTGGAAATTAAGGTCATGCAGAATATTCATTCATGTCCTTCACAGTTTTAAAGTGAAGGTTGTTTGTTGTGTTTTCTCCCTTCCTGTTTTGAGAGAGCCCTCCATTTGAGCATCTTTCCAAGATGTGGTGCAGTAGGGCTATTTGGGAAATCTCAGAAAGCTTGTGGAAAAGATAAGCCTCTTTTACCCTCCTCAGCATGGTTCTGGTGTTGCTGGATCCCCAAAACCAGATTCCTGAGATGAGTAGGGTGAAAGATGTGGTCCTTATTTACAACAATTAAAAACAAGGTGCTTGCACAGGATTTCAAGTTGTTTACAGCTGTTTTTCCTGAATTCATAGAATCATAGAATGGTTAGAGTTGGAAGGGACCTTAAAGATCATCTAGTTCCACCCCCCTGCCATGGGCAGGGACACCTCCCACTAGACCAGGCTGCTCAAAGCCCCATCCAGCCTGGCCTTGAACACTTCCAGGGATGGGGCAGCCACAACTTCCCTGGGCAACCTGTTCCAGTGCCTCACCACCCTCACAGTAAAGAATTTCTTCCTAATATCTAATCTAATCTACCCTCTTTCAGTTTAAAACTGTTACCCCTCGTCCTATCATTACACTCCCTCATAAAGAGTCCCTCCCCATCTCTCCTGTAGGCCCCCTTTAGGTACTGGAAGGCCACAATAAGGTCTCCCTGGAGCTTTCTCTTCTCCAGGCTGAACAACCCCAACTCTCTCAGCCTGTCCGCATAGGAGAGGTGCTCCAGCACTCTGATTGTCTTCATGGCCCTCCTCTGGACTTGCTCCAACAGGTCCACGTCTTTCTTCTGTTGGGGGCTCTGGAGCTGGACGCAGTACTCCAGGTGGGGTCTCATGAGAGTGGAGTAGAGGGTCAGAATCACATCCGTCAACCTGCTGGCCACGGTGCTTTTGACGCAGCCCAGGATGCGATTGGTTTTCAGGGCTGCGAGCGCACATTTCTGGCTCATGATGAGCTTCTCATCCACCAACACCCCCAAGTCCTTCTCCTCAGGGCTGCTCTTAATCCATTCCCTGCCCAGCCTGTGTCTGTGCTTGGGATTGCCCTGACCCACGTGCAGGACTTTGCACTTGGCCTTGTTGAATTTCATGATGTTTGCGTGGGCCCACCTTTCAAGACTGTCCTGGTTGCTCTGGATGGCACCCCTTCCCTCCATCATATCGACTGCACCACACAGCTTGGTGTCATTGGCAATCTTGCTGATGGTGCAGTCAATACCACTGTCCATGTTGCTGAAAAAATGTTGAACAGCACTGGTCCCAGTATCGATCCCTGGGGAATGCCACTCATCACAATTCCTGGCTCTCGTTTGAAGTCCATCCCAAAAAGACTTTACAGTCTTTGTGCAAGCCTACAAACCAAGAGGACGCAAGCAAGCATTCCAGGATGAGTATTGATGGGCAATTACAATATTGTTTACTACCAGTTGCGAATGCGAACTTAGCACAATGAATGTTAAAGGGAAACCTCTGTGGGCCATATGTTCCTGCTCTCCTGTATCATTCCTCTTTCACACCAGTTCCAGGGAGGCAGCCTGCTGGCTGCATATGATCTGCTGAGGCACTCGTATCTGGCTCTTCTTAAGGGCGTTACTCTTAATGAGCTGAGCACCTGGGAAATCAGAAATGAATACCTGTTCTTCATCCATTGATATGGGAAATATGAGAGCCTAAGAGTGTGAGATTGCAGTCTTGGGACACTGGAGGAGCTAACAAGCATTTGTGTTCTTCAGTGCCATGGCATGAATGGCCAAGTCTCTTACTTTGATCACATCAGGACTCTGCTCCTGCAGATTCATCACCAATGAGACCATGCTAGTGAGGGCTTCCTCTTCTATTAGGAATTGATCTTTCACATTCACAGTGCTGAGCAAATCTCTAAATATTTTAAATGTAGTGCAGCATTTTTGTGCCACTCCTGTGAAATACACCATAGGGAAGGGCTTCATCAATTTTACAGAGTGGTCACAGCACAGGCAAATCACTGACAGAAGGAGAATGGTTTTCAATTTGCCAGAATGTAGACTTCAATAAGTATTTCCACTGATGAAGAGGCTTTGAAAAGGCATGGTCTTGTAAGCACTGCAGCCAGAGTGAGGAACTAGAGTCTATTTCTGTCATGTGTAGAATGCAAATGACAACTTCAAAGACAAATACAGTCAAATAGAAGTAGTATTAAGCTCTTATCTAAGGGGCTCTTCACTTTCATTCTCCTGAGGTTTGTCTGCTTATACTATGGGGTATTTGCACCTCCCAGGGTGACCTTGGTTGGGCAAGTCATTAAACATCTGTGTCTCAGTTTTCCCATCACTACAAATGGTGATGACAACATTTACCTACTGCACTGGGACTCTGTAAGGCTTAATTAGATAACATTTCCAAAACATTTTGAAAAGGCTGTAAATTCTCCAGTTGCTGAATGTGACCAAATTCAGGCATGGGTGATATCTCTGGCTTGAGCAGTGTGATGAAAGATTTTCTACTTTTGACTTAGATATCATGTCGTGTTGCACCAGGCACATCTGTGAACGGTACCGGGGTTGTATGTGATGCCACATAGTTATGTAACCTGTGATCCTATATAAAAATGCCATCCTTAGTGCATTATGGATTACACACTTAAGGCTTGATATTCATTTTGTGCTGATTTCATGCTACTGTAATTCTATCAATTTCAGCTACACCTCATCTATAGCAGAAAGAGTAGAGGCTGTACAAATTCTCTGTATGGTTTGCATTCAGCCTCATATGATTCATTTTTGTCTTTATGGGAGCAAGCCTTTTTGTTTTTAATTTATTCTGTTCAGGGTTAGCATGCACAGGTATGTTTGGTTGTTACCCTTACTGCGGTGAATGGCAATTGCTATCGTTAGTGTTGGTTGCTGGGGGTATCCGGCAGAAATGCAAATGGAAAAGTCAGGCTCTGGCAGGATGAAATTACTGAATTAGTTCTTCTTCTGAAGCATGCTTTCAGTTTTCCATAGAATCAGATATTCCTTCTATTTTTATTCTGCTTGCACAGACATACGCACACTTTGACTAGTCCCTTAAAGCTTTAACAACTCTTACTAAACCCATCGCTCTGCTTTGTGCTTTACATCAGCCAAGAATGGTTGAAACTGGCAATCCTCACAAATTCCACACCACGTTTGTCCTTGCTCTTGCAGTCTGTGACAATTCTGGCAATGGCCCCAAAAGCCATTGAAAACAATTTTTCACTTTGATTATTAAATCTATCAAGGATCTTTGTAAATATAGCTTGGAGCTCTTTCTTCTGCAAAACCAGGCATGTTAAAAGGGGTGAAATAACTACCATTTGCTCTAAACTGGATGAAGAGGAAAATGATTAGAAAGTGCCAGTCCAATGGTGCATGCACTTGGCCATCTGCTACAGGGACAGTGAGATTTGGAGGTGGGAAAAGTAGATTATTTTCCACTTTCCTTCCCATTCGTGGCTTGCCATAATGCCAGTGCACAATGTTCTAGTCCTGCTGTAGCCTTTCTTATCAGTGCCTTTGCTGAGTGAAATGTGGGGCTTTCTGGTTCTGGTATGTTTTCTGAATTCATTGATCTTTAAGGATTCAGAGCCATGAATGAAATCTCCCCACTTATGCCTGTACATGCAGCGCAACATTTCCAACTCCAAGAAGACCAGCTCAGCTAATAGTAGGATTTGGGTCAACTTGCCATTTCTTCAAGTGGTCCAGGATGTGCTTGTCTTTTAATACTTTGTAAGAGGATTCAGTGCAGAATAGCTAAAGTGAAATGAAGTGCCTGGCAAACTAATGGGAGAGGTTTCTGAAGATTTGCTGTTCTGGAACTTTGCAGTTGTCTTACAACTAAATAAAACAGCACTTGTAAAGTCCTTTGCTCTGGTTATGAACACTATCTTTGCTCAGTGCCTTAACCTTTGAAAGGCTAAGGGTCTTCTATTTGCAGCCCTGTAGTCTGCCTTTTACAAGTAATCTGTAAGCTTTTATGTAAGATGCTGTAGCAATATTTTCCACTGTAGTTCTCATGCTGTTGTTGTGCTGTTATTCTCACCATTTTACACCTACAATCCCTAATATTATTGTGGTGTTAGGATTCTCATGTGAAGTTAATTGCCACCTGCATAAGAATTGGATCTTTGTTACCCGCTTTTTCCTAGTCCTTGTTTTGCAGCTTTTAGTTTACATCAGAGGAGAACCAGAACTCAGTGAATAACAAAGTAGATAATAATAATTGAAATAGCCAATGAGTACTACTCAATGACGCGCATGCACAAAGATTGACCACGGATGATTAGGCAGCACCTGCAGCTGATCAAAATGTGCTCCAGTCAGTGCTAACAGTGGGAACAGTCATGAGAGGTCCTGATGAAAAGTATTCAGGATTATGGGAAAAGCCTGGTGAAAAATCATCATCAGCATTTTTTGTGCTTGATGGTAACCTTGAAGTCAGTGTGTGTGACTAGCCAAAGACCCCACAAATAAAACCATGTGCATTTAAGGCTATCTCAACATCCTTTGTATGACACCACGCCAAACACATGCTGAGCAGAGATTCAAGCCCAGGACAGTCTATCTATAGCTGTGAGCCATTCTTTTGTTGAGAAAGACTGATAGCATTAACCCTCAGATAACCCTAATTCTTAAAGACAGGAAGGAGGCTCAGCCCAGCAACCAAGGTGGTCGCAGTCAGCTTCTGCACCTGCTGGTGCAAGAGGGGAGCCACCTTGGTAAAAATGGAAAAATTGAATCTGCAGTGGTGCTTGACAGTGATCTGTAGGATAAATATGATTGCTCTTAGAGAAGGAGGAATAATCCAAGGGAGGATGCATTATACAGCTAGTAGGTTGCATAGTCCAGATGAATTCAGAAGGTGTTTCCCTTACGTAACCAGAAGAAGAACACCTTCCAGGTAAGTCTCTGACATCAATAAACATTTCAACATGGTTGATAAATTTAATCAAGGAGGATTTATCCTTTTTAATTGTAGCTTTCAGAGTGTCAGAGGCACAGCTGGATTCCGGACAAAAGGCGGACTGATGGGTAATCAATCAGCTGGCAGGCCTGTACAGGTAGCCCAAGGCATAGAGTAAAATAATGAGAGTTCCACTGTCATTTCAAATCTGCTCCAGCAAATTTAATAAGGATAGGGTTCTACTTTTTCTATCAGTGTTTGGTAATGTACTAGAGAGAATGGAATTGTGGGGTTCATGTTGATTAGAACTATCCAAAAGCTTACCAGTCTTCTTCATGATGAAGGGCTGGCTCACCTTGAAATAGAAAAGTATATAGACCCAGATGTTCACAGCTACGGAGACACAGGGAGTTGGTGATTTTGGTGCTATGAGTCCTGGCACCATATCCTGCCTACATGTGACTAATAGAATCAGCATAACTGCTCTTTCTATTTCCATGTTGGCACACTCATTATTTTTTCTGCTAATACCCTACATGTACAGTTGGGTTGTCAGTCCTGTTTATCTAATGGTATTGAATAAAGTGCCTTGCATTATCCCAGTATAGAATATGACTGGAGTCCATTTGTGGCTTCACTGAAATTTCAGTTTACTTCAGATTTGAGCCGCATGGAACCATCACACTATGGCTAGGAAAGCCATTCATTTCTCCCATTTCTTTTCTACTTTGTAGCAGACATGTTGATGATTAGCTGCCCCTTATTAAAGAAAAAAGATGACTGTCACTTTTGGAGTTACTCTCCTTGCATTTTCTTCACTCTAAATGTCTCTTCTTCCCCCAGAATAAAAAGCAAGCAGGCAAGAAAACAAGACACCCAGACACCGGCTGAGTACCCCTGGGTTTTTTGTTCTTCTCATCTTCTGATAAGCACAATTGGAAACAACTACAAGTCTCAGTGAAGCAAGCCTATCTGCTTGGATTAGCCCAAGTCTGATCTACCATGCTAATTACATTTGTCTTTTCATTTCATTGCCATTATTGCAGCATCTTATGCCTTTTACATGTTTTTGTTTATAAAATATTGAATTTTAGCACACAAACTCTGCTATGAGGAAAACAGGCAGATAAGTCAGAAGAATACAAGCTCTGAAAATAGAATAAGCGGGAGACAGGCAACAGGAGAGATGTTTTTTACAAGTATACAGGTATGTTGGGTCTTTGCATTTGGAGAAGAAATAGAAAACTAGCCACTTATCCTGTCTGTCAAGCAACCTTCTGCTGATAGGTTTTCTTTGGCATTCATCAGTATTATTTAGAGCACATATTTTTACTCAACCTGGGGCGTTATGAAAATAATTCCAGAGGATTCTCCTGTCTGAAAATTTTGTAAACCTGCTGTACTAAAAGCATCTCTTGTGAACTTCATCATTCAGCTTATTTTTGGAGTCGATCTCAAACGATTGTCTATGAACAGTCTTCCTCCATAGCTTGTAAAAATAGGATTATCCGTTTCATTAACATTTATTTTTCTCGCAAAACTGTATGCTTTGAATCTGCCCTCTGAGCCATACACGACCACTTGGAGATTCACTAAGTAATGTGTCTGAATGACCAGAAAGATTAATTCAGGAACACAAAAAGCACCCATAGGCACTTTGCATTCCTTATTATGGAATATTATAAACAGGACTTTTACTGCCCGGAAAAAAAAAAAAAAAGACAGAAATTTAACTTGAAAATAATCTATAATCTTACTGTCTTTGCAATAAATACACTTTGTTATTCTCCCAAGCTACAGCAAATGATACGTTATTGTCACTCAAGCTGACAGTTAGCAGAGGGAAGCTGTCACCAGTAATCACAATTGTCACTGGTCAGGTAGCAATGGTCCAGCCATTACCCTCCACTGCTGTAACTGTGAGGATGGATGGCTCGAGGTTTTCTTGATCAAATTTCAGGCTTTAAGAGAACTACGATGATTTATTTTTAATTTTTTTTTCCTATAGGAAGGAAATAATGCACCCATTAGAAAGATTTTTTGGTTTTTTTTGACTGAAGAAGACAATGCCATGAGGCCAAAAAGGAATTATTTTTTTCCAATCTGTAAAATGAGTAGCCTAAGTGAAGAGAGAGCCCATGCAGCAAAAGATGAAGAAGCTGTGGCAGACCTGGCCTGAAAATAAAGGACTACCCTGAACCATGTACCTCTACAAGCTCCAGCACACATCTGTGTTTCTCATAGCAGCATGATCCCTTCCTCAGTTTTCTTAGCAGATTGATTTTTTTTTTTTAGCTAACAGTCCTAAATGCCCCTATCTTTTAAGGTAAATAGAAGCCTGAAATGGAAAAATTATCAGACCTTGAAAGAAAAGGCCAAACAAACTGATTGTTCCTGCTTGATTTTTTCCTTCAAAATCATGTCTAAATTCATTAATAATGAAAAAAAAAGTATCAGTCTGCACACAGTCTGAAGCCACTCTGGGATCAAGCCTTCTGCTGGTGTCTCTAATGAATTCTTGTTTTTCATTTGCTAGGAGTCAAAGGACGAGGAGATTTTACCCAACCTCTGTTACTTGGGTCTATAAATGCAAGCAGATACTCTTTCAAAGTTTCTGTTTAGAGGTCAATTTTTCTTAAACTTTTTCTGTTACTAGAGGCAAACATAAAAAAAACAAGGAAGGCTTTTTTTTTTAGCAGAGATTTCACATTTCCAGCTTGTCATGTCAATGGTGGAACTTCCATCCGAAACCCTCTTGAGAGACCCTCGTGAGCTCTCTCATGCTCTTTTCCTTTCCTCATAGCTCTGAGATTCCCTCCTAGTTTGATTTACAGTGGCTATACGTAACCCACAGATAACCCCTTGGTTATAAAAGAAGGCAGCGCTGTGTCCGAAGCCTGCCTGCATATTCTTACAGCAACAGGTAGCAGAGATCCCCATGATCCTCCAAGCTGTGACTTAATTCACAGCTTTCAAAATTGTTGAAGCAAGGTCTTCCTTTTTTTTCTTTTTGTTTAACACTTCAAGATGCTCTGCAAAAACTTGGAGGCTGACATTTCTTTTGGCTCTGCCAGTTCAGCTGAATGGCTGTAAATTGAAGAAAACGTACTGATCGTACCAGGTGTTGCCAAACCTCTTCCCTGTCCTGCTGAAGAGGTGAGGTTGAGAGAGGTTATGTACAAGTGTGGAGGGACTGGGCTTTCAGGTATCTCCAGCCTTGAGCCAGAATCATTGCAGAGTTAGCAGGATTACCTCGACCTCCTGGGCACTTCTGCTCTCTTTTGCTCTGTTTTTACCTTAGCACACTGTCTTGTACATAAACCAGTAATCTCCATTGCATGATGAACTACAGTTCTCCTATCTGGTCAGTCTGGAGATCACAGAATCAATGATAGGGGTTGGAAGGGACCTCTGGAGATCGTCTAGGCCAACCAGACTAGATGTAGGGTCTGGCTTAAGACCAGCAAATTCATTCACACTCTTATTTTGACGATACAATTGCTCACCTATCACAGGGGAGGGAATGTCTCAGGAGGGCTGAGAGCATCTCTCCTGGGGGCTTTTCACCTAGTAAGCACACAGCTTCTGTAGCTGCCTGCCTGGCAATGATTTTCTATGTAGCCTGAAAGTGGAAATAAATGATATCTATGAACTCTGTCACCTGGAAGAAAATAAAACTAATTTAGTTTATGTTTCTCCTGTAGATTTATTCCTCTTCCTGGTTGTTTGAACAACGTGAAGGTCAGCATCTGAGCCGGATCGATTCACAGCTCTGCAAAAGATTCCTGTGTCAAATAACGAACAACGCAGCTTCGGAAGTGAGAAAACCTAAAGGCTTTTCTCTTCAAGGTGATACGTGCCTCCGCTGCAATGCTGAACAATTTCAGTAGAAGCTAAAGAAGCTGAGGATTTTGCAGAACCAGATTTTGACACAAACATGACTGGGTGGACATGAGATGGTTTAGTAATCCAGGTATTTTTGTGCTGTAATCACTGGGCTTCTGATTATTCCTGATCTCTTCTGACAATGTTTATAATAAGAGGTGTTTCAGATTATGGTCCAACAGGGGCACTAATTCGTATCTGAAATGCCTGTATATGAAACCCTGAAATGAGGCATTTTCAGAAGTACCTCCTCGCTATTTTCTGCTACTTGCTAAGACTGAAAAAGTGAAACTGTTACGATCTGCCTTTGTCCATCAGCATACAAAAATGGGAAGCTGTAGGAAATAAATGAAAACCAACAGAAGATAAATAAAATTTAGTTAGGTCCTAAAAAGGCTTTGTTTAGATGTGGGCAAACAGTTTGTTGATGCCAGCTTTTGACTGACATGACAATGTTGTTTTCTGGTTTTCAGACTGTTTACTGTTGTACAAACAGATCAGAAAGCCTCCTAGCAGCCCTGGGGAGGAACTGCTAATTGACTCCATTCATTGGAAGAGTGGGAGGACTGCTTGCAAATGTGTGCCATTGCCCAGCTCTCTTTAGCAGGCTGCAGCTTTATTAAGACAACTGGAGATGAGGAGAAATGGTGGGTTTGCCCCAAAGCTTTGCCTCTGCCTGATGTGGCACTGCTGAGGCTGGGGACACTCATCTTGTTTCAGCAGCGTTACTCGAGAGATTGTCATTCCCAAAAGGCAGAGAGCTCCTTGTCACCACCCTCCTGCCAGGTGGAGGGTCCTTGGATCCTCCTTGGATCTGCCTGCTGCACTCTTCACATAGTCGATCCCTAATTCGTCCTAGACATGATAAGCCAGACAGCTTAAGGAAATTAACTGCTTGGTCTTTGCTAGCCCGTCTCATATTTTCCCAGGGAGCAGATTGTCTCAGCTGGCTACCTGATCAGCATGTCGTCCTTCGTCAAAGGGTAACGACGAGCGGCTGAGTGCGAGCAAGGGAGGGTGAGCTCTCCACTCGGCACAGCTGCGACCTGCTGAGGACGTGTCCACAGGCAAATGAAGACTCCTCTGGTGGTGCAGGGGAAAATATTTCTGGTGTTCCAGAATGAAGATTTCTATCCCGGGGGGATAAAAAAAACCCAAACAAACAAACAAACACAAAAATTATTTGGAAAGAGTGGAGAAGGAAGTCCTAGAAATACGAAACCCTGTCTGGTCCAAAATTTTACCCTATCCTTCATGTTGCTCCACAGCTCCTTCAGGATTGAAGTCAGCATTGCTGAAGCTGCTTGGGCATGAATGCTGGCTGTCTCTCTTAGGCCAGCCACAGGAACAGTGATTCAGTTTATATCTGTGGGTAGTGGGGTGTTTTTTTCAGGGGTCTGAAACAAAAAGGAAAAACCCTATTTGTGCCATTAGTGCACTGAAAAGGTGAGGAAGGTAACACAGCAGTATAACCAAAGTTTCAGTTTAGAAGCTCTAGGGCTGGGTTAATAACTTTTCACAGCAGGTCTCCAAATCTTTCTTATCACAGTTTATAAAGTAAATTGAACCATATGACACGTGCAAAAGGAATACAAAAGACATGTAGGATGAGTCTGAGTGGTGAGAATAAACTTACAAGACCTGGCGAAGGGTAGGAAACATCTGCAGGAATAGCTATAAGAAGGCAAAGCCAGACCACCAAGGAAAGTATGTGCACAGAGAGGCAGAGAGAGGTATGCCTACGTCAAGGAACAAGTTTCAGGTACTCCAGGAGTAAATCCACAGCAGAGAGAAGGACAAGAGTATAAACATGCCAAAGAAAGCCAGTACCTAATAGAGAATTAAAATGGGAGAAGCAAAAAGTTGTGATTTGCACAGTCAGGGGAGAGTCTGTCGAACAAGTGTGACGGAGGGACATATTAGCTTATTCTGAAAATTGAGGCAAGATTGCATAGGTTTTAGGCAGCAGTTTGCTGAGCCTCAGGATCTCGTTCATGGTACTTCTAGACGAAGCTCTTCCCCTGCTTAATTGCGTTGCATTGCATGTGTCCCTGTGGCCAGCATGACAAAATTCTGGATACCTGCATGGATGCTGTGGATACTCAGCACTTCTGGAAAAGCAGGAGCACAGGAAATGCCAAGCCAGGTCAGACCCGCAATCCATCTAACTCACTGTGGTACCTTTCTCTATTGTCAGCACTGAATGCTTCAAAAGGAGACTTGAGATGTGGGGAGCTGACAGACAGTGGGTGATCTCTCCTTCACAATATTGCTGTGAAGGATGACATTGTTGCCCTTCCCTTACCAGCAGTAAGAGATTCCAAAACATCATTTCAATGAAATATGATGTGGCTTGTGACATCCACAGTTTAAATGCTGGCATGAATCCGTTGGTGTCTCCCAACAGGGACAGTAATCTTCAGTGACCTTTCAGGTGAATTGTAATCCTGACTAAGCAGTATAGACAATCAGTACGCGAAAATTTTGCTATTTACCAATTAACATCTGCATCTAGGACAGCAGTCACCAGGATGGGGCTGAGGACAGACATCACTGGTGGTGGAAGAAAAGAGGATAAAGGACACAAATATGTCACAGGTGTTCTTACCGGGCAACTGCAGGAATATAAATTGGTGTCTCTGGCCCTGGGCCTGGGATGGTGAAAGTATCCCAGCACAGGGCTGAATCCTGGATAAGAGCCAATTTTGTTTTCTTTTTATTTGCACTGGAGCTACTGAAAGCATTGTTATTTAGCAGCAGAGGACTGAACAGGCCCTGGGATGAGTGAAGGAATCTGAGTGCTCTGAGGCATGGTTAAGTGTTGATGTAAGTATTTTGCCCTCCCTTTCCCTTGCCTGCTTTTGGTAGTTTTCCTTTTAAAGAGCAGAGAAGCCAAAAGAAAATTATAACAAGAAAGCAAAACTATGATTCTTAACTCTGAAGGGCTGCACTACCGTCCTCTGAGTGAGATGAACAGCAGCCAACTACAGCTGTGAGCTTCTGAAAACGTATCCTGTAAACTCAAAGAGCTAAATCTAAGAACTGGGAACTTAATAATTTACAAAGAGATCTTGTGAATAATTTAAAGGTTGCAAGAGAACCATTCCCTGGCCTGAAATTAGCTAGTCTGGTTGCCTTCTTGTACTCGTCACGCTGGCAGCTCTTCCAGGGAGGGATGTTGGCTGTTGTCCGTGCCTGTTCAGCAACCAGTGGAGCACAAATGTTGGGAGGAAATAACAATAATAATAAAAATAAATCTATTGTCCAGCAGCTAACAAATGGCAACCCCAAAATAGAAAGGGGGGCACTTCTTGCTGTTTCAGGGGAGTGTAAGTCTGTTTGAAGGGACCAATCAAGGCAAGACAAGGTGTCTCCACTTATTACATCGCCAAATATGGGACAGTTTTTAGGAAGCACGAATGTCACGTCACTCCCAACAAGATGATTTCCCTGATAATACCAAGCCCTTTTCCAAGACATGTTGCCCTACAAACCCTCAGTGCCACGATGACATGGATTCCTTAAAGGGAGAAGTTGGAGGTGGTGTCACCCTTTCTGTCCTACTGGCTCTTGAGACAGACAAGTGTGATGGGCACTGCATGTGGCATGATGGTGCGTCAACAGAAGTAGACACTGGATAGCAAAAAGACCAGCCCAAAAAGTTTCAGTCTGGCAAAGTTTTAAGCAATAAATAGTTGGGAAAAAAATAATTATGAGGAAGCCTGAACTCCAGGCTTTGCTACCAGCATCGCCTGTAGTCCCATTTCTCTTTCCTCAGAATAACAGAGGTCATTTTTCTCAAAAACAAGCATGCCTTTTTTCTTACAGTTACAGGAGCACAGCAGTCATCAGACCCAGCCCACTTCCTTCCTTTCCCCCTGATCCCAGCAGTTAGAGCATCACAAAATACAAGTTCTTGCCTTTTGCAAGGGCTATATCCACTTCTAAGTCAGCAGTGAAAAGATATCCCAGCATGAGAAGAGCAAGCATGCTTTGGTATGAAATGTCATCTTTTGAATCAAAAGTAAAACCAAAGTTTAAACAGTTGTGTTTGTTTGGTAAAGCAGCACAAGTACGCTGTTTGGAAGCGTGCTCACTGTGGCCTGATTTCACGCGTTACCCGTTGCCGCAGTTTCACAGTTTTGTGCCAGGCTGTCCAATCTTGGTGCGTGAGCCCATCCGGTTGCCCGTTTTCCTTGCTAATTATTTCTGGACACCTTTGACAGCTTCAGTCACTTTCATAGAGTCACGGAATCATTTAGATTGCAAAAGACCTTTAAGGTCATCGAGTCCGACCTTTTTGCAAAAAGGTAGACGTCTCAAAGGTCATTGCTTTTCTTTGAACTTGGTGAGGGTGGGTGCTGGTGAGAGAGGTCCTGTTGAAACCCTGACAGTGTGACATTGTCCTTTATTGACACCATAAAAATTCAGCAGGAGAGCTGAAGTATAAATGTCCCAGTTCTGGCAATAGTTTCACTGGTGCTTGCGGCTTCTTAGGACCAAAGTCAGTCAGCTACAAAATTCAAGTCTGACAGTAATCAGACTTTATTAGCATCTCACAGAACCACTTGTTCCTTCCTAATGTCTCCTGAAATTGGAACCTAAAATATTTTCCAGTTGCTGTCCTGAATATTTATGTGCTGCTGCGGCTGCCCATGTGCATGTTCAAATAATCTCTGTAAAAAATGGCTGCCCTAATAGATAGATAAAAAGACAGCTTTATCACATGTCTAAAAACATAAGGTGTTTTTGGTATTGTTTGTTATATAAATGTCACATAAGGTCAATATTATTATGGGACAGATGAATAATATGTGTGGGACTTGTTCATCAGCTGTTGGCAGCTAAAAATTGGAGTGGGTGGACATGAAATAGCCCCTTCAGATGTTGCCTGCTTGATAAATATTGGGATTGTAATTGCACCTCCAGAAATCAGCTCTAAAAATAGAGTGAGACAAAAGAAAATGAGATGTGAATAAGAATTTATAATAATGTTTTGTATAATGTGTCCTTCATTAGCATCCATCTGGACAGAACTGATTAAGTCTCTTAGCACACGTCACCAGGCAGGAGAGACAAAGATGAAAGGATATTCAACAGCAGACAGCCAAGAAGTTGTGCCATCAGTAGAATGAATGCATAAACACTGACAACCCGCGGGCTGCACTACATTTCCCCTACTTTACTTCTAACTGGTGCTGTGACATGCGTGATTCAAAAATACGCTCTTTTCAATCAGGACTTACCTTGCCTGCAATTCCCCGTGCTGTGTAATGAACACGCTTGGGGAGCAACGCATAACCTCGTCAAAGGCTCGATCCAGACAGAAGGACCAAAGTTGACAGAGGCACTTCTAAAAGACCAGGGGGAAATGCATTCTGTACAGACAATTAATTAGAAAATGTGCATGTAGTGTTCAGGCTGCTGTACTGAGCTGAAAAACAGAACAGCACAGGATAGATTTTCAGGTAACAGGCAATTCATTATCAAACAAACATATTTATGTAGAAAAGATTTACTGTCCATAATAATCTTTTTGGATTAATGACTTTAATTAGCAGAAAAATAGCAGAATCGAAATGTTGAATCACTATACAAAGATATCCCACACTCTTTGGTAATGCAGGCATTATTAACTTTGAAAAGAAGTCAGGCATGGAAATTATTTTTTTTTCCTTGCAAAAGCTTTCCTTAAAATATCAAATTAAAAATCAAACCATTATAAACAAGACCTCAGGCAGATCATGCATTCTGAGTTATACAGGCTTAGCCTGAAATCAGATAGATAATTTGTAAGTCTTTTAGTAGGAAGCATCAGGAGAGTCACTATAAAACTATCTAAATCAGAGGAAGTTTCTATATTTTTAGCTTTAATTTCTAAAAAAGCAAGGTCTATGTAAACTCTCTGTGACTGAACCCAACCCAGTATGATGCCTAGAAGTCTCAAAAAAAATTAAGTTCCCAAGTTTTCTCTACAAGAAAGCTGTAACATAATTTCTCGTCTTACTGGATACCCAAGGCACCACCCAGGAGAGATGTCTGTTAATACCCCGAAGAGAGGGAAAAGCTTTGGTTAGAGCTTACGCTTTCCTGGAGGCTACAAAATGCACACGAAGAGAAACCCTGCCTATGAGGAGGCACCCGCCTGTGCCCTGTGGAGAGTATCTGCAAAGCTACACAGGGAAAAGTCATTTTGAAGATCGATGGTGAGGCTACTGGGGATTGCTGAGAAAGAAAGGGATGGTGCAGGACCTGCTGCCCCTTCCCCTTTGCCTTTTGGGATGGAGACCACGTTGCTGTGAAGGGCTGATGTCCAGGGCTTCTCCTGCTGGCGGCCAAGTCGAGCCAGAAGGTTTTGGAGTCCCTCTGCCTTGCCAGCAACTGCTGTGAAGGATTTTATTAGTCCGGGCAGCGTAGGAGTGTTCGGCTGCAAATGGCTGATCCTGTTTTGGGAACACCAGCAGTTCTTCTCCTGGCTGACCCTAAGCATCTCCCCAATGCCGTTCCCTTCCTCAGCAGCCTTGACAGCTTTCCCTGACGGAGTGAGGCTGGCTCGCTTCCAGCTTTTCTCACGCAGGCTGTGGACTGTGCTAAACCCCACTTTTTTTCCTGAACAATTGTGTCTTGATTTCCCATGGAAAGAAGCCTGGGATGATCCCTTCTTCAGCCCGTGGGTCTCTCTCCTCACTCTTAATAACTCTTGAACTCAGCAGCTGTTTCCAGCCAGTTTTGACAGAGAGGCAGAGGTCTCAAAAGTAATTATGTTTTTACCAGTTTTATAAAAAGAGGCAGTTGGGTAGATGAGAAATGGGAGTATGAACACTTGCAAATTCACCCCTGGCTTATGTCTGATCCCTCTGGCTTATTGGCATCGCTGAATGTGCCAGCTCAAGGATCACCGCCAATATATTCTGTGGGAAGACATTGCATGTATTTGTGGTGTTAATGGAAAGTTGTTGTGTAATTTGGCAAACAAAAGTAATCTCACAGGACACAAATGGCAAGAAACGGAGGCTTTGTCACATCTGATGCTCGTGGAATTACTTATTCTGCATGAGTGAAAGACCACGTTGCAGCCAACATTAGAAAATGGGTATCTATCTATTCATCAGTTCACCTCTAGTCTGTGAAGCTGTTAGTCAAATCGCAGGCCAAGGGAAAGGTTTCTTAGCAGAAGCACTATAGCAGTAACACGATCTGATCAGTGCTGAAATGCTAGGCAGGCCAAAATTGCAGTGAGGTGTAAAACAAGGGGCCTCTGCACTGCTAAACGGGAGGTTTAACAACAAAGGGGAACAACTGGTATGTCCTGAACTGGGAAATGTCACTGTTCCATTGCTCCTCTGTCTGCTGTATATAATTACAAGGATTGATGCTCTAATGATGTATTTACAGATGGGTTGTTTACGACACCGTACATCAGGAGAATGAAACGCTTTGGATGATCCCACTGTAAATATCTCCCAAGCAGCGGCATTCTGCTGATATTTATTAGGAGATCTGATTGCGCTCAGGATGGGGACGGGACATTTCTGTGAGCAACGAGTGCTCTGAAGCAATCTTTTTCTACAGAGACCCAAAATTGCTTAGAGACAGTTCCATAAAGAAGCAGCCCCTCTATTATTCCCACAGTGAGGCATGTAGGCAAAATCGTGTTAGTACGTAGTGAGCTATTTATGGTTACAATTTGAAAGAAAGATCCTTTAGCTTCCCTGTTTAAATGGTGGTTACCATCTTGCAAGTTGTTTTTTTGCCTGTGGTTCTTGTTGAAAATCATGTCTGCTATGAAATACAGGTATCCTTCTGGCTTTCCCCTCTTTCCCTAAATTTCTCCAAAGCTGTGAAACTGGGAAGCTTGGAAGAGAAGTGCTTTATAGCATTATGAATTTGCTGACATAAATACTTACTAATCAGAGTGATAAATTTCTGTCTGATCCAAGCAGCAAAATAAAATAAAAAGGACATATTTGTGCCAGCATATATCAAAACCCCTTGAGCTGTGCTCCTCTGTCAGACTTCATAAATACTGGATCTGTCATCCCAATTCAGCTGCAGCACTACAGACAAGACAGTAGGAAAGTATTTATTTGATATGATTATGATATAAACTTCATGTCTGACTCTTCTCTCCCTCATAAAGAGGAATATTAGATTAGATGTTACCACGTGTGCATTGTAATCAGCCTTCTTTTCACTGACTTCTTTTTGATCGGTGAGAGAACAATTTTGCTTATTTTACCTCGGCCAAGAAAAAGCTAATTATATTCATTTCTGAAAATGCGGTGTTATTAAAATTGAGAGAAATGGTTTTGAATAAAATACAGAACTTGGAAAAAGGATTATTTCTATTATTAGCAACAAGGCACATTGTCTCTGCTGTAATTGTGGGGATACTTGAAATAACCCAGCTTTTTGTCACCGTCTTAAAGGGCAAAGAGAAAGTAAAATGTACCAAAGAACTGCACTTGAGACAGATGTACTGCGCCTACAACCCGGATGTCAGCTGCTTGACTTAAGGTAGTTTGGGAGGCAGATCCTCAGAGAGAAGAGAGATAGACACTTAAAAGGCCCTTTCCCCCCATTCACCTCCTTTTATCTCTTCTCTTGCGTCTGTTTTTGTCTCATCCGTCCTTTGGCAGTAGCGCAGCATGCTAATGAGCAAATACCTGGTGCGGCTGAGGCCGTCATTGGGGAGTAATTACTGCTGGTGCCGAGCGCCCGTTCTGCAGTTTACCAGGCGGTGTGTGGTTGTGCGTGAGCACGCAAGAACTCATATGCATGTGAGGATCACGAAAGGTCGCTGAAGATACTTTTATTTCCCATGCTCTGTAGCGAGACAGTAAACACCCGACATACTCATGTTGCTCGAGTTCAGCCCTTTATCCCTTCCAAAGGTTTGTTATTATGCTAGGGTTCTTACAACTACTTATTTACATGGGTTTCTACTGAATATAACGTCATATTTGCTTTGCGTATTTCGGTCCAGCATTTTTTTGTTCTGCTCTCTTTCAATAAGTTTTTTTGAATGTATCCTTCTGGAGAAAGGCAGTGACATTATACTGAAGCAAACAGCCAAAGATACTTCAATCGCCTTCTAGATGAATGTATGCAAATGTCAAGGTGACAGCTTGCTGGTGTTTACAGTTTCATCTTCAAATGTTGAACTATGCATTTAATCAATTTATTATGTGGTCCTGTGACAGCTTTTAATTTATTACCAGCAATGCAAAAGGTGCTTTCTTAAATAAGCAGGCAATAGATGTTCTGTTGAACAGCAAACCGAAGTTAGAGGGACGGTAAGGAAATAGTTGTATGTATGTAAGTAGTAGAAGCTAAAGACCAAAAGACAAGACAAATATTTATTCAGGGAAAAAACATGCCATGGATATTTTGTTGAATGTGAAAGTTGGAGAGAGCAAAGGTGATTGATGCCACAATTTTCCGGTAAGTAGGAGGGTCCCCTCTAAAGCTATGGTGTATATTCTACACCATCAAACTACTTTACAAGGTTGCTTCACTGTCACCAAGAAATGTTTTTAAAAAACACCTCACAAAATAAAATCTAAATAATAGAAATACTCGTTTTCCTTATTTGTTAAGAGGAATATTTGGCTTTATGTGTTTTAAATGCAGTCTGTTTAGAAAAATGCCCCAATTTCATTTGCTAGAAGTGGGTTAAGACCTCGAAGCAGAAACATTTAAAAATACGTTTGTTTTCAGCAAAATTTATTTTTGATTTGCTAAAAATATTTTGAAAATGATTACTTGAAAATGTGTACTTGCAAGCTCCTTTTTACTGTTTTGTACAATAGCATTTCTGATCATACTCTGTACAAAAATATCTGTAGTGGAAACAAAGTCCATACACTATGATGCATTTGTACCACGAAGAGTTTCCAGTGGCAACACGTACGGTCTGGACAATGTCACAACTAGAACAACACCTTTTTTTTCTATAAATATACGATTTACATAAATGAAAATTACACATGTCCAAGTACAGTATAATTATTTTATATTATATAAATAAAACTTTATTCAAATAGGTTTAAGGGCAAGTATGTGTGACAGCCTCCCACAATTTAATTCCTAAAACCAACTAAGTACTGAATTACCGTATTCTTACTAGCTATAATCTAATGCTCATTATAGATGTTTTAAAAGGGAAGAAACAACAAAAAGACTCTTGATTTGTTTTTTTTTTTTTTGCTGAAGGATGCTTAAAATACACTGCACATAGGGCACATCATCCTCTCCGCAATAAGCACAAAATTTTAATTAGCGACTCAATGTCAGTGGCCACAGCCACGGTGCACCCTGAGTTGGTCAGTGACACGTTGGGTGTTAGGAGCTCGTCAGAGCAGTCAAATCAACCATCGACACAGGATTTGATGTATTTCAAAGTGATCCTGCTGACTGGGTGTAGAAAAGGGGAAGGAAAACCTAACGGAGTGGTAATTGTCAGAAATGCAGGTGCCCGGGCAGCGGGGAAGGAAAACAAGGATGCGTGGGACTTTGAACAGGTGGCTTACATGGCAGAGGGGGAATTCGCCGCTTGGTGCTCCTGTCTTCTCTGCCAGGGTTCAAATGGAGGAAGAGTCTTTACGAGGATGCAAGAAAATCAATAGGTGAGAATTAAACTGAAGCAACCGTGCTTTCTTTCCTGTGTGAGCAAAATGGCCAGTATAACGTCTCACCGTCAAAGCACAGTTTAAATGAATGCGTTAAGAGGAAACATTTGAAGAGGGTGGGAAATGCAACCTTTTTGGTCTTTTGGATGAAAGCCGCGCAGAGGCAGAGCGTCGGGAAGGGAGAGCTAGCAAGCGATGCCGATTCGGTGGTTTGGAGGTATTAATTACTGACAGAAGGACACAGGCATCTGTAGCCATGGCAGGGTTTCCTGGCATATCCAGCAGTGCTGCTGCTGCGGTGCTGCTCCCCAGACCGTGGCCAGCAGATACCTGAGGCCACCTGCCCTGCACCCTGCCCTGTGCGAGCCTGCTGGTGCCACCTCCTGCCCGTGCCCCAGCTCCCCAGCTGGCTGTGGGACAACTGCTCTGCTGCAGGGCAACGGGGCACAGCCTGGGGCGCTGGCACCCCGAGATCTCACTTTTTAAACTTGTGCGCCTCCAAGCTAGCACCGCAATGCTTGTCCAAAAGGCCACAGGTGGAGATGCTGGAAAGACAAAAGGAGATAGAGAAATGGAAGATGGATGAGAATGAGGATGAGGATGAGGATGAGGGAGTGTTCCTGGGAAAGCTAACCCAGTGGAGAAGCCGACCCTCAGGAGAGGGCTCACAATGGACCATCCTGAATGGAGGAAGGGACTTGTCTCTGGCCGGTCAGACAGGACTACCTGATCTGTCATTCCAGCACTCAGGCTCTCTGGGCTGATTGCCTCTTGCCACCTTATCACTGTCCTTAAGGCGACACATCTGTGTTTTTGCAGGAGCTGTGTTTCCTCTGACTTGAACTTGGACTGAGCTCCTGGCTCAGCTTGTGACTGGTGCCTGGGACCTCCCCGTGTTTTTGTATTTTGGAGGTGCTGTGTCGGGGTCTGTTCTACTTCCTGGCTGGCTTTGCTGCCACCCTGCCCAGATGACAGACCTGTGCAAATCCCTTGTTTAGGTCCTCCGCTCTCCCACATGTTTTTTCAGAGAGATAAGGGAAAATGGTGCACCCCACCCTGCGGTGGAGGATTGCAGAAGGGCAGGTGCAGATTTCAGAGTTGGTTTCACCTACCCAGAAAACCACACTTCAAGAAGTTGTGAAAATCAATCCATGGTGGGTCTTTCAGATGAGGTGTCTTTTCTTCCCATCACGACGTTCTAATCCTTTGCCAGGAAGGCAGAAACTTCTTGAGCTAGGTACCAGCTAATCCTGCTAATAGCAAATTCCTGATCACTGAGGCCCCGTCTCACCAGCCACACAAGAAAAGTGGCAGGACCCTCCCACTCAGTCAGAAGAGAAAGAGCTTGCTTTCTCCCACTCCCTTTTATTTCAACCCCTGCCAGGTGGAAAGAGATAAAGAAGAGCAAAATTCAAATATGTCCTTCCTTCCCTGCCCTCAGTGCTAAAATAAATAGAAAAATAAATTCCTGATAACTAAGCAGAGCTGCAAACTGGCTATGGCAAGTCATTATAGTATGTAGATTTGTTTTCTTTATACGCAAAACCAGAATCAAAATCCCATATAAGCTTCCGCTGGCAGTATCTGAAATTGCGTGCCTGATCTTTTTATGCAGCAATCCCTCACTGAAAATGCTCCTGCAATTTAAATGCTGCGTGAAGCATTTACTGTTCATACTCTATGCAAAGGTCTAAGGGAGGAAACAGGAATTGATCTTATTGCAGTCATTAATGTGACCGTCTTCAGCTAAGCAGCATAGTACAGTGTTCCTCGTTATAGAGGGACCTCAAACTGTATTTTTTTATGGTCGCATATAAACTGGCCCATAATAGCGTATCAATAAACCTCAATTACACTCAGGAAAATACTAAAAGCAAAGCTCAAGTGAAGCTCAATAAAGTCTACAGGCATATTAGAGCTGTGTGGAACAGTGACATCCATCTGGTATTTTTCAGTGACTTCTAGTCAATTACTACATTTCACCGTATGTAATCCTCTTTTATCTTCTGTTCCTGCTGCTACAGTAATTCTCACTCTGCTACATCTGTGGCTTTACTGTGAATTTTTATCACCTATGAGTAAGTGGATCTGTTTTTTTTTTTTTTTATTCACTAGCAGTTGTGCTGTACCTGCTTGGGAAAAAGAACCCCCAAACAACCCAAGAAAAAAAGAAGGATTTAATTGCAAGAGAAGTGAAACACAAACCTAAAGACCGCAAGCTAAGGATGTGAAATAAACTTATTCAGATATGGGCAGATAATAATGAGCATGGCAAAGGTAACTTTCCAATCAGAACATGAATTGTTGAAAACATGCTGGAGGTTGAAGTGTCTGGAGTGACATGTATTTTTAACAACCTCCTATGGTTTGATCATATCTGTGACAACCCATTAAAAAGAGCATTCTAAAATAAGTCATAATTGTATTTTTCTTGGAGAAGGAAGCTTTGGCTGTCATGTCCTTATGACGAACATTAAATCCAGAACATGAAATTCCCTCTGCGTGTTGAAAAATACAAGGTTAAAACCTGCAGCAGAGAAGTTGATCTTACAGCACCCATGCTCCGAGCTCCTCTAATCACATGCTAAAGCCTACGAAGGCTCCCACTGATTTCTCTGCAGATGGAGAGGGTGCAAGGAAAAGCCTGCTCATTTCACAGCCTTGTGCAAAGGGCAGGCATCGCTTAACCTTTTATACTGGGAGAAGCAGAGAGTCTGTTCTCTTGGGGCTTCAGACAGAGGAACCTGGCTTGGTGTAAATTATGAGATTCTCTACGGGAATACTGACTGATGCATGGAGCCATCTTCACAGTTACCCCAAATTCAAGGGACGCTTCTAGATCGGTAATGAGCTGAAAGAGTCAAAATGAGAATAGAGCCACAGAAGAAAAAGATAGAAAGAGTAGTGAGAAATGCATGGGGTGGACCTGCACCCTTTCTCTTCTGCACTCTTGCAAGCATGCATTTTCCTGATGGTTTCAGGTGATTGACACCCGTCCCACAGAGAGGTGAGTGGAAATGTCACCCTGTGGCACTGTCTTTTTCTAGAAAGGCGGCTTTCCTTCCCAAGCACGAAATCCCAAGGGGCATGGAGCAGAGTCGCTTGGACACTTTTTGCTTGGAAGTGATTTTGCTGTAGATGAGAGAAAAAAGAAACTAGGGCTCAGCTTGTTTAGCCAACTGAAACAGAGACCGATTGCTCCCTCAAAATACTTCAGGAAAACAGGACTCTGAAAGGCAGAAGACAAGGCAGAGAGCAGAACTAAATAATATAAACAGGCCAGAGCTATATTTGATCTGCAAATTAAGAGGTTTCTAAGCAGAGGAAGAACGAGGCTCTGGAGCTGCTTCCCAGTAGGAACTGGGGCTGCAAGAGGCCTGATCAGATTCAAGATAGAGCACAGTCAGCTGAAGAAACGGATAAAGTGATGTGATTGAGAGAGGCAGCAGGAAACAGGATTTGATGGTGTGGGAGGTTCCTTCCAGGTCTGTACTCCTATGAAAAATGTTGCTTTACTTTAAAAACAAACAAAACCAGGTGAACTATTTGACCTTGTCTGCGTTCTCCAGTTTGAATGAAAATATCATGGGTAATATCAGGGAGAACTACAAAGGAGAAATGGTTCAAAATGCACATATTACCCTTACTCAAAGACATTATATTTATTTTTGTAACTCTTTCCAGTTCCAGAGAGGTGGATTCAGGGACAGGCAAGCTTCCTTTCCCCTCCCCATGCCAAACCTGGCAAAGGGACATGCTGCCCCGAGGACGATGGTGCAGCAGTACCTTTGGTGTATTCAGAGCTGCTAAAGCTCTAGAAAAGCAGCTTCCCTTACGCTCCTAGAAATCCCTCTGAAGAGGCAAATCTATCCCTCCGTTGCGATTTGCTTGGGGCTGGAATTGAACATCACCCCCGTGCCGTGGATGAGATGCCAGCAGCAGGAGCGGGCGGGCAGGATGGCACAGCTCCCCAGACCCACTGGCTGCCGGGATGCGCGCAGTCAAATGCCACTCAGTTCCCACAGTAAGCAAATACGCAGCTGCCACGAGAGAACTGTTATACACTTTTAAATCCTGGTTATAAAACTTGTTATGTATTATTTACTCAGCACTGACAGCTTGCTCTGCGCTGTGCACACAAAGCAGTGTGGCGCGCTGCCAGCGGGAGCTTTTGATCCCAGGGATTAAAAAGCAGGCACGTTCCGAAGGTTTAGGAGACACAATCTGAATCTGGATTACTGGCTGGGTGCACCCAGCATCCTGTCCCACTGCCGTCTGGACCCCGTATTTCCTTTCCAACGTATAGATATTCATTTGCTTTCTGTGGAAACCAAGATGCATCAAGGACTCTTGACCTTTCTGGAGTTGAGATACTGCTGGGAGAGGTACCTCAGAACCAGGAAATGGTCTTAAAAATGATACCAGATCCCCAAGTGGAAGCAACTAATTCACGCTCCTGGTTGATACAGTCTGAGAGATCCAAGGAGCTATCTGTCTGACCCTTGCAAATGACGCTGAACAGCTGTCTGGTCTGGACTTCACTGTCTCAGTTGAGGAGGGACTCAATCTGCTGCATTAACTTAAGCACCCAGTACCCTGGGGGATCTCTCCTGAGATCCCTGGTGGTGCTCAGGAGGCTGTCTCATGCCTCTCCTCGCTCCGGTTACTCTCCAAGTTCTGGGTACAGAACAATTTCCAGGTCTTGCTGCTTTCACCATCATCAGGCAATATTTCCAATAATTATGCAGTCGCAACCCTCTGCCATGCAACACAATTAATTTTTATGAAGTTGTAGTTCACTGAAATGGAAGACTTGCTGGTGTCCATTAGCAGTGCTGATTGATGTAAGTGTCTTTATTTTGGCCACCCTTGAACTTTAATTATGAAATTAGAGGTTGTTCAAAATGCCACAGCCAGACAGCCCACTGTTCCAGGTTTAAGTGATGAAATGCTTCCTGGCCTTCATTTTCTGAGCTGGCTTCCCAACCAGTGTCAGGTCAGGACAGATGAACAAGGGTATAAAGCAGTATAAAACTCCATGCTCTGATTTCACAGTTTTTGCTTTATTAATTTAGCCCCTCATTCTTCCTTGTAACATATTAGGGACCAGAGCCACAAAACAAGAAAATTCAGATACCTTTTCAAAAGATAACTCATCTTCAGTGAAGATCCCCATTCTCCCAGCCTTTTGCACGCTTGATATCCATACATCGTATTTTGCTTACCTTCTAGGAAGTGGAGTTGGATGTGGTTCTAGCTGAAGAGAACGCTTCCCATTTTATCGAAGGGGTGCATAAAGGAGGAAGCAAATGTCTTGAGTCCTCTGCTGAAATCAAACCCCTGGAGACATAATCATGAAAAGTGTGGGGTGACCTGAGACAGGCTGTGCGTGAAAGCTCATGGCAGGGCATGAGGATCAAAGGCTTCTAAGCTGCAGAGTCCAAGCTTATTTCTGCCACCCTGTTTCAGTCTTAGACACACTGCAGCAGCCAGACTATGCTGACTATAGTTTTGATTTTGCAAAACCTTTTGACTCAGCTTTTGCAAAACCAAGCCACAATAGTATGAACCTGGGTTTGAATTTATCCAAGACAGCAGTGTCTGGGTCAGGAAGTGAGAGGAGGGCTTGGGAAGAAAAAGTTAATGTTTTTTAGTTGATCTCTGCACTAAACCTCACTAATGTGAGTAAACTTTCTAATGTTCCTGCCTGGTTCTCAGATTATGCAGAAAGCCAGGCGCCTTGTTTCCCTCATTTTTGCATTTAATAAAACTTGCGTACATCTGTTAGAGGTCTCGATTCAGTCAAACTTGAACATATGGCTAAGCAAACTCAATGAGACTATTCGCAGGCTTACAGTTGAGCATGTGGTTGGGAGCGTCGCTGAGTCAGGGCTATAGTGACTTGCAAGTAAAGGTGGCACAGAGATTGATACTTAGTTGTTAGAGGCAGAAAACAATTGCCTGGTTCTTTCTGACTTTTTCATTTTTTTCTTTTAATACATCTCTTTTATTGGTAATACACAAAACTATAATATAAACATAAATAAAAAAAAAGAGAGAGAGAGATATCAAATCCTGTCAAGTTATATCAAGAGAGGAATAAAACGAGGACAATTTTATCTGAAACTCTACTGAAGAACCATTTGTTCTTACTTTCTTCTGAAAGTTAACCTCCCGTATCTTACCCTCCAGAGTGAGACAATCAAAAAGATGATGTCTTATAATACATGTAATAAGAGATTTTTTTTTAAGTCTACACAATGCGTGCATACTGAATCAGTGCAGCATGGCTGACTCGACATGAACCAACAGCCGTTTGGTTCTTGTTTTCATAATTCATACTGGACACGAAGACACAAATATTTATTCTCAAAGAGCTGTGAAGAAAGTGTATGAAAAAAAGCAAAAGAAGCAAAGAGTAAACAACTGGTCAAATTTGAAGTGAGCACATTGGGAACAAAATGTTAACTTAGGTAAAATAAATAAAAAAGGAGTGGGAGAAAGTGATAGCAGAGTAGAGAGTTGAGACTGGGAGCCTTCAGATGTCCCTGTAGCAGCACTTCTGTCAGAGGAGCGACTGCTACAGGAGAGCAAAGTAAAGAGTCTTTGAAGTATGGACATGAAACCATAACAAGAGACAATACTAATTGCCGGTATAGTTCTTAAGGTTGTCCACGGTGGAATAACCCTCTGTAAGAAGGGTGCAGCCTGAAAGGATGGCTGGGGAGGGAGGTTTGGTGGCCCTCTGCACCCCTTGTCAGTGCAGGGGCACCGGGGGAGGTCAGGTGCAGCGTCTGTGCTTGACCAGCCTGGAGGAATCTGCTGCCCACCACTTTGTGGGCCCAGTTCAAACACTGATTTCTAAATCTGTAATCACATCTCAGAAGGTTCGTGCGTGCCTGATGGATGGAGGATGAGGGGCTTGTACTCTGGGCAATGGAGACTTTGAAGAGGACCAAAGGCACAGTGTTAGTAGACCTGTTCATGAATTGGGGAAGTTTTTGGTGGGAGTGCCTGACTCTGGACAACACAAACTGCTGTGATATAAAATGGAAAAGCCCGGTACTCAGGCCTGGATGCAGAGCACCATGGCGTTTGGGTTTTGGATGACTTAATGGTGCTGAGCCACTCTGTACATCAGGTGCCATGCTGTGCCACCGCCATTCCTCTTTGGACACGCCACTAGGACATGTGCATGGCAGGAGAATCCCAGCATTGATGCCTTGCTGGGGAGGAGGCTCCGTTCCTTGCCGTTCTGGCTGCTGTCACCGCTTCTATCTCCTCTCAGCTCTTGGTCTGACTGGGAAGCCTCACCTGCTGAGGAGACGAGGGAGCTGTCGTACCCAAGGGGCATTATAGCAGCAAGTCTCGATTGAAGCATTTTATTTGCTGGGTCTTTTATATATGTGTGTGTGTGTGTGTTGGAGCATGACAGAAAGCAGGAAAAACGCAGTCTTAACATTTTCTATCGAAAAGCAGTTACATTTTAAGGTTTTTTTGGCCGGTCTCGTTGGTTAGCAAACTGAACATGAGCTCCCACTGAGATGTGCTGGCTGGGAGCGCGGATGAGAGCCAAGGAGGTGCAAACAGCAGGGTGTCAGGCAGGAGCGGGAGGTTGTACTGCTCCCCCGTTACAGCGCCAGCAGGATCGTTTGCAGAATACTGTGCCCCGCGCTACTGCCAGGCTCATAAAGAGGCATGGGGGGGGGAAGGAGATGATGAAAACTGGAGAGATTTTAGATAGGATGATTTTAGAAACCCAAAGGCATTTTAGAAAGAAACGGCAATGACTACAACTATGGAAAATACACTCCGCCATAAGGGTCTTGTGGAAGCAGCCCCTTTAGCCTGTCAAAAAAGAATAAATAAAAAAGATAGAAGAAGCTGAGCTGAGCTGAGAGCAGCCTTTGAACACCCCTAGAGAGGGTGGGAGTATCCGACACTGGAGAAGTCATTAACCCCATGGAAGAAACAAGAGCTCATGTATGTGTTCAGACTACCAGCTGAAGCTTGACATTTCGGGGGGGGTTTGCAGTTTTAAGCAGCAAAGGTAATTAATCACTGGAGCAATTTGCTAAGGGATGTATCCTTAATTTAAAACTGAATTGGCTTCAAAAATATATTATTTAACTCAGCCGGGAATTAGCCTACTGTTTTGTAGGAATTTAACCCATATAATCACAGCAGACCCGGTGGCCTTAAAATTTATTAAACTATTATTTTTTTAAATTGACCCAGCTTATCTTCCCTCAAATAGTTCGGTTGCTAGCCCATTCACATCAGCCATCTTAGGGGGATTATTCGTAATTACGGAGCAGAGTGTCATCTCAGGGGAAGAAAGGTAGAGGCAGTGATTTCTTTCCGTTGTTTAAGTCAGTCTGAGCTCTAGTAGAGGATAATGCATAAGAAATGGCAGCTGTGTTCAGTGAGGTCAGTCTAAAAGAAGGCATGGTATAGCAGAAACTTTAGGGAAACTAAAATTAAATCCAGAGGAGACTCTTGGTTAATAAAGCTTGTTTCTGAGAAAGGGCAGCGAGAGCACTTATCACCCTGGCCAAAATGCACATTGCATGTTCTGACTTAAAAAATGAAAGCAACTATACAAGCCAAGTCAAAACAAAACAGGAACAATTTCTTCACGCCTTATGTAGAACAGACGCTATGGAAAAAGATGAGAGGTATCATGCAACAGACATAGCAAAAATGACACACTGTAGATATGGCATAACAAAGTCATTTAGGTCATAGAAAATATAGTTCAAAATAATTTGAGCTATTTCTGAAGTGGATATAAGTAAGGAAAAAAACTTCAGCCTATGAACTCTGCATTTGCAAGTAGAGAGTAGGGAATAACATAATATGAATATGTGAATAATTAAGATGCTACAGACACTTGTGGAAGCGGGGGGAAAAGCTGAAAGGTGCCCTTAGATGTGAGTCTGAATTTGACTGACTTTTTAACAACATGCACAAAATCTACCATTTTCATGGCATGCTTAAGATTTCATGTCTGGTGCTGAGCTTTACGCCGAGATTAATATTAACAATAATATGTATATGAGCTGGAGGAATGAGCCAGACTACGTGAAGATCATATCTACTTTTGGCATTTACTCGTGCTATGATCACTCAGTCCAGCTTCCTGCACTCAAACCCTTGTTTACCATTCCCCAACAAGTTCATGTTTTCTGTTTCATCCGTACAAATCTGTTAGGAAAAACCAAACCAACCCAGCCCCTCCTCCCCCACCTCAGCCAGCTGTAAGGCAAGGGGCTCAGGTGATCCGTCCCATTCCTTCTGCAAAGTGATACACAGCCTTTGCATTACTTTGCAACGCATTTGCCAAGCAGTGCTAATTTATCCAGTAGGTCACGTAGCGTATTGATGCTGGGAGTCGCACTCACACGGTTAGTCATTTTGGTATCAGTGAGATTCCTTGAATGTATAATATCTACTCAGTGGGACTGAGGCTTCCAAAATGGGACTGGGAGAATATAAATGGCTTTTGCCCTAAAGCGATAGCTGCTATGCCCTGGTGTGGATTTGCAAAGTGTGACAGAGACTCCAGATGAGGGACACCAAAAAATTAATTATGCAGACAACTGAAATTGCTGAGGATTCCTTCCTTTAGGGGACACCATTCTTTCTGCTACTACAGGCTCATGATTATTTATTTCAGCTCATAATTTTCCATCACAAAAGTGCAGAGACACAAATCTGTGCCAAAGGGAGATGGCTTTTGAATTAGAATTGGAAGCAACCTCAGAAGGTGGGGGGCATACGTGCTTAAAATGTGACTTGAGGGACAAAGATAGAAGAGACTGCTTGGGGGATCAAGTCTAGTCCCTGGGGGGGTGGGCAATGCTGAACAGGCTCTGGACATGTTTAAACAGCAGTGCAGGAGTGAGCTGCACCATGTCCTGCTTCCCTGGTCACTCACAGCGGGAAAGCTGCGTGTGACCCTTTCTATTTTCAGGGGCTGAGCTTCCCTTCCTGTAGAAACCAGGCATGGGGACAGCAGAGATGATGTTTACTTGGGTTTTGGTTGCAACCTGCAGCATGGAGCATGCCCAGAGTGCGCACCTTGAGCAGGGAGTTGAAATGTGCTACCCCATCCCAGGAGGAAGATGCAGCAGCCGGATCCTTGCCGTAGGTGCAGGAGTCCAGAAGGGTCTGCAGAATGCTACATTCCCAAAGCACTCCCATTTCCATATCAAAGACGCACATACGCAAAATGAAGAGACACTTCACATGAGCATTACTTTACACATATATACGAACTTAATTTGCTCATGCAATGTTTAAACCGAGAATCCAAAGGATGCTATCAGAAAGGGTTTAATATTTCAAGAACAAGGGAGGCGAGAGCATGCAGGAGGAGTAAGGCTATTTATGGATTCAGTGGTAGTGTGAGCGTTATATAATTCTCTGAATCGGAATATAAAATTGCACTAATTCTTTGATTCCTGTTCCACTTTGTCTGAAATAGAAAAGGCTTGCTTGTAGTTTGTTCCTGCTGTGAACAGATGTAGAAGCTTTTTGCAGATAGTTTTGGCCTGCCTGAATATATTATCAGGTTTATTCATGTAACTGAGACCATTTTGACAGAATTGGCAGTGTTCTGTCTTCTGAGTTCAGAAAGATCAGTCTGGCTTAGCAAGAGTTGCTTTCGCTGCCTCCCATGAAAAAGGCAAAGCCTTTCTGTCTCATTCATAGAAGTGGAAAATCAAAATGATTCTCATCCTGGGATTCACCCCCCTTCGCCCTTTGCTGGGTAAATTTGTGCGAAAGCGGAAGAAAGCCAGACGACAAGGCTTTTCATGGGTGCTTCAAAGCCTGAAGCAGGAGCTGAAAGGGAGCTGCTGGAGAGCAGGTACACACGCATCAGCTCTCAGCTTTGTGCTTGACACCCAGATACCAGGAACAGCTTTAGATACCTGTTCTTCCAGAACATCGTTTGTCTATAAATAGTCCGGTGAGAAACAGAGGGCTGATGTGTCACAGCTTTGATTTTCTCTGGGCGAGCTAAAGAGGGCGGCTTGACCCGCTGGAGACACCTTTTGCCAACGTGTGTGCTCGGCGACAGCACACGTACACAGTGAGCAAAACTCACACAGTTAGACTTTCAAGCTTTCACTCAGTAAAAAAGAGCAGATATATAAAAGAATTTTCCTAATACAAATTAAAGAAGTACTAGCCTTTACAAAGAGCTATTCTAGGATTGTCGTATCTCTGTCCGGCTTTCTTGCTATGGATTTGGAGAGCTGGACTGGAGGGACATTTGGAGCTGGACTGGTTTGCACAGGCCAAACCAGTGCAAACTGTTATTTGTTATCATTCATTGGTACTTAAGGTTGTTCCCAGTGAAATGGGGATGTCAAGAGACAGAATAATCACAGAGCCCGAGAGGAGACACGAGCAGGGAGGTTGGCGTGAGTGGCACAAGGCTACGCAGCAGGTGAGGGGCGAAGGGGCGCAGATCTCCAGTGTCTGACCTCGATTGTGCTTCCTCCCCAACTCTCCGCCCCGCACCACCAAGAGGTTTTCCACCCTTAGCATTAGGTCTTAAAATAAACAACATGATAGCATCCCATATGTGGTCCCTGAATTAGTGCGGAATGGAACCCGGTTTTACAACCTCTTACATTGTTTCCCTGCTGCTGCTGCTGTCACTTTTCAGCAAGATACCCCAGACAGCAGTCTGGCTCAGCAATGACAATTTCAATTAAAAACATTTGTTTTCACATCCTCTTAACAGTTTCCACATGGTGAGAAGTGCCTCCTCTCCCCATGTGAATTTTGGGTGTAGGACAGTGAGCAAAGCATGTATGCTTCTCTCTGTATGGAAAAACTTAATTCCACTGTGGCTTCATTTGGTTTCGTGCTGTAGCTGCACTGTTGTATATCTCACAGTGCTAACGGGGTTTTATTAGAGAAGATTAGCCTTTTTCCAACCTAGAAACAAAAGCAACTAACGTACAAGTGAAAAAGGAATTGCATGGAAAGGAAAAAGGTTGTTTGCTATAATATCTACCCTTTAAATATGCTGTTACTGGCTTGCAGATCGTATTTCTGCAACATCTGGGGTTAAGTACACTTTATGATGGTGTATGTGGATTTAAATAGGTTGAGGTGTTCCATAGCTTAATGTCACGACATTGCAAAGAAAAAACATTTTTCCAGCTATTCAAAAGAGTGTGTTCACATCAATGCACTAGGATTAAGGAACCATTTGTGATGTGCTGCAAATATGTCCATTGAGCAGCCTTGGGGCTGGGGCAAAGAGTTCTTAGGAAAATGGCGTTTTCCTGCCTACTAGCAACATAATCCTTCTTCCTCCAAAAAGCCTATTTCCCCCTCAGTACCTGAATCCACCACATTTCACAAAAGTCACAGCGATCAGCAAGTAGCCAAGGGGTCAGGACCTGCCCTGTGTTTGAAAATGATATGCAGATATGTTCGTGTTTGATGTGAGAGGCAGGCATGAGTAAAACTCTATCCTGGCATTTTTGACCTTGCAGAAAGCAATACTCACTAGCAGTGATTAAAACCTATCCTAGGGTGAGTCAGCAACCCCGTCCCCTCATTTTGCAGGATTCCTCAATGCTTTTTTATGTACCTCAGGTCTCTAGGTACCTCCCTACCCAATTTGAAAGCCTCTCTGGTGCTTATTCTTAATTGCCTGTGAACAGCCACCCTGAAATGGTGGGAGAAGGGTACCTACTTTTTTCCTAAAGCTATCTAGCTTCTAGTTTTTGAGCAGATACTTGTTTAAATTCCTGAAGAATGACAAAAAGATGGATACACTCAGGTCTAGCTTGACCTGTGTTAGAACACCTCTCACCTCCTGCATTGTAGCAGCAGGAGCACTCATCCAGAGTGGGAGAAACTCAAAAAGAATGACCAAAAGGCCCAAGACAAGCCCTCAGCTGAGGGCATGTCCCTTTCCAGTCGTTGCTGGGGCAGACAGAGAAGGCTGGTGAGGAGACAGCTTGCTGCTGCCATGGTCCTGGTTCCTTGTCTATCTCTGTGTCTCCTGTATCCCTGTCCGTAAAATGGCCAACCCTTGCTCAGGTCATCCCAGGGCAGCGGTGGTAGGTGCTTATTCTCAGGAGAGGCACAGGAGGACGCAGCCATGACCTGACAGAGAAGCTGAATATTCCTGTTGTTTTCCTGTAGTCTCAATGGAAGCATTAAATATTTACCAGAAATGTATTTCAACTGCTTTATTTCCTTACACGAGAAACGTATGAGAGGTGCTTTCCAAGTGTTTTGATGACTATGTTGGGTAGGAAGAGCATCTCCTCTCACTGAGCACTAGGAGCCTCAGCTAATTCTGAGACATCCCTAAGTCAGGCATCAAAATTAAGCAGATTGTGGAAAATCCTGTTCTTTTCTCTATCGCATCAACAAGGACCACAGGCGTTATGTTGCCTGTCTGTGTGAGTGCAGCAACTGTTTTTGTGGGGCTGAAATCAGGGACTTCCCGTGTAATATGCAGAGACCATATTGTTCCATCAGGATCCAGGTTTTTTGTGTTCCGGGGAAAATAGCCTACATATAGAAAAAGTGATGGAGAGAGGTGGTAAGCTGACTCTAATTTAAACTAGGCACTTATTTTTAGATTTTGCAGTCATATTACCAGACTGCCTTTCTCTTTCAGGGGGACACTAAGCTCTGAGCAAAGAGAGAGTAGAGTTGGTGGCTTGGAAAGGGCAACAACAGGGGAGGGGAACGGGATGAGCAAGTAGGATATGGAAGATGTCAGGGGCTGGCTATACTTCAAGGAAGGGTGAAGAGCAGAACCCCAAGGCAGAAAGCGGTAGATGTGAAAAAGAGAAGGGACGAAGAGATTTCCTCAAAAGAGAACTCTAGACAACCAGAGAAGTGAATGCAGCAAGACAAGGAGGCAAAATGGATACTTACATTATATGAAATTTAAAACAACAACAATCAAAATTTTAGAAAAATCACTTACCCTACAAATTGTCTTACAGATTCCAGCAAATGCAACAGGGTTTGCTAGTCTCCATGGGACTACCATCCTGAGGAAGTGCTGTTGAACCCTGAGAAGTCCAGATTTCACGGCATATGCAAAAGTAAACGATATTTTCCTAATCAGAAAGGTAAATTAAATAAATAGTAAATTTATTTTTGAACTATTTTTGAAGTCCAGTAAATAGTTCTGGAGTTTTCATGCCCGAATATAGTGCCTGAACACAAGTATCCTGTAGACCTGTGGTGTTACTTACTATGTAGATATTTCTTCATGCTATTTCTCTCCTTCTTCCACTGCAAAAAGCATGAGCTTAAAGCGATATCTATATTACCGACTTGCCATTTTATAGAAATCACCCTAAATGGGAGGCTCCCAGAAGCAAGAACAGACCTAAGCATCTTTTTGATCAGCTAAATCATACCTTCTGCATTCATTAGCGCTGGAATTAGGATATGGTAAAACTGAGACAATATGTATGACCGAAGTTTTCCTGTATGTGGGCAGAGTAAGGCACAGCTGTGCAAGACTCGATGCAAGCCTGCTGATTTGACTTTTCATTGACTTCAGAGGCCCCTTGTGAACATCCACCAATCAATAACTGAATAGATTAAAACAAGAGGTCTCTAGAAGCAAATACTAGAGAAGCCTGTTACAGTGTATTGATATTATAGCAATTTAATCCTGGCATGAGAACAAATATATCTACCAACTGTCTGAGCAAATAAATTGGCTTGCTAGAATTGTTGTTAATTTAACAGGGCTGGGGTCATGCTAAAATCACCTTATCTGTCCAAGGATAAGGTGTGGACTAAATCAATTGTCTCTCTTCATAGTTTCTGGAGAGAGACAGATGCCTCCAGAACTGTATTCATCTCAGGTGAGATATATACTGAAAATGCCTGAGGTGAGTGAGAAGGCCTGGCCTTGAAGGTGCCTGTCCCCTCCACTGATTAAGCGGTTGTCCTAGTCTAGAGATCTAATCACTAGGCAGTCAAAATTAAATAATGATCTCCACCATTGGTGACATTGCTGTTATGCAAAGTTCAAGAGGTGGAGGAGAGATATACATCACCCATAACTGGGAGACGCTAGCTCCTGCTTATGTGGGCAACAGAGAGGAACAATGATGAATATACACGAATCGACAGCTTCGAATGCCCAACAGGCATCAAAACTACTTGTCTTCACTGGCCACTTGAAGAACTGACCTTGCTAGCCCTGGATGCTCTTCTATCTGAATCGCTTATTGGCCTCTTGAGCTTAGATGTCATTGCCAGTTGCCAGGATGATTAATTTGGGCATCTATAACAAGCAGTATGAAAATAGCTGTTAGGTATTCATAAAAAAATAGTTTTCAGATGCCAAATGATAGTTTCTGTGAATGACACCTCTCCTGGTCATCACAGTGGTACTCTGCGTTTGTACAGAGAAACCTGGACTGAGGAAGGACTTAGAAAGGAGATGTTACTCTGTGCAAAGTTGAGATCTCTCTTTTCCTGGTAAATGAGGAAGGCCCATAAGTGAAGTTGGCAATCCACAAGATTCTGATCAATTTCAATTCTCTCTTAGAGATTCGTGTAGTTATCTTCAAGTGCTGATAAGGTTTTGTGGTAGATAGGAAAATTCTCTGGAGAGTGGTGGTGGTAAGAATCATGGAATCATAGAATCATAGGGTTGGAAGGGACCTCTGGAGATGATCTATTCCCACCCCCGAAATGAGGCTTTTTCAGGCTGTTCATACCTACTCGCTTTTCAGGTTAACCGAGCGTGCGTTATGCTGTTAGCACTGCAGAACCAAAGAAAGCATGTGAGTGGGAGCTCATGCGCCCCTGGGGCATCTCCATCTTCAACAGAATTATTAATTAATTTCCAGCATCACCTGCTGTGCTTGGTAACGTTTGTCTTGCTGTGGCTGCACAAGTTAGAAAGAGGTTGGCTTGTCTGGCGAGAGCTGGACTGAATTTTAATAGTCAGTAAAATCAGCATTAGCTCTTTCTGTATTGACAGAGAAATGTGGAAACCAATGCTACAGCTGCTCTCAGCAAAGACACTAGCAAAGGCAGGAAAGGGGAGCAACTGTGAACGTACTCTAGGTCCACAAGAAACTAATCTTACTCTCATAGTGTGCCACAGAACTAATGATTTTTTTTTCCTTAGGTTTCAAGAGTGATTCAGGCTGGAAAAGCCAGAAAATAAGATACTCTGTAATCTCTTATGAGAATTGCCTTCTTACCACTCTCTGGTACATAATGGTATTTGCTGCTGGATTTCCCTTTGTAGTTTGATTTGTGTGGGTTTTAAAATGTCAAAACACAGTTTACCCACTTTTTATATACTCATAAATCCAAATAAATAATAAAATAAAAATCGGGCCATTTATTCAGTCACTTTTCGGCGTATAACCTCATTTTAAAAATACAGGCTTAGCTGCAGGATAAGCAATCTTTCAGCATTATGTTTCCAATCTGTCAATCTGATCTGAGCTTAAAGGACTCACATTCTGCTTTTTCCATAGAAACAAAACACTTATTTGACAGTAAGTATAGCTTAAGCTGCCTTACAGACAACATGCATCCTTACGTCTCCATTGTCATTACCTTTGAAAATTGACCAGTTGTCAGCTGAATGGACCTTGATACCAGGCACTTTGAAGGTCATTGAGTGGCTCAGTACAGAGGATTTGCCACCACAAACATTGACAGACTCTGGAGAAAATGCATGTAAGGGATGAATCTCATTCCTCCTTTGTGATCATGAAAATCATCCCACATTTATGTTTACGTGTAAACCAAATATTATATATCCTTAATTATGACTTATGCCTCGTCTCTTCTTTACAAGGTCCCTTTTCAATGCTAGAGTAGATCAATAAATTTAAACTTCCTCACTTTATCTTCAAGGCTAAGGCAGCTCTGCCCCGTTCTACTTTTTGGACTTGATCACCTTATTCTCAAAGCCAGTTCTTTATTTCACTAGTGCTAGCTACATTGATGCTTTATTCATTCTCTTTTTGCTACCACAGTTCTCTATAACAAGCCTTTAAGAGAAAAAACTTGCTGGCTCCAGTTCCCTGAACACTGTGGAGGCAAAACTACCAACAATGATACAGCTTGCAAGGTCTTAAAATGTCATTATTAGAAATGCATTGTAGACGATCTCTAGTAGGTAGAGCTCTACGAGGTAGCAGACTTTACTAAGTTGCTTACTGTCCAAAACAAAAATCTCATTTCTTCAATCACACTAGCTAAATTAAACCTAAAAACCTGCAAATATTCAAGCTGCCTACTTTCATTTGTTCCACTGTTTTAGTCTTTTTTTTTTTTCTGTTCAGGAAACAGGAAAAAAAAATAAATCCAACTCCTTTTGAAGATTAAAACTGCATGCAGAAGATGTTTCAGCAGAAAGGCCCAGAGCAAGTATTTGCCTTCGTAGATCTAAGTGGGAAGCCTGGAGACTGGAGAAATAAATATGCTAGAAATATTCCTAAAAATAAAGACACAGTAGAAATTGTTTATTTTGCGATTTCGTATAAGCAGTCCATCTGTTATTTCTGGGTGGTCAAGAAGTTTATGCTGGAAAGATTATCCTATAACCCCAAAACAAAGCCAAACCACAAATATTTAAACAGCTATGGAGATTTTATAGTAAGAGCCACTAGAAAAACTCTTTTTGGAGAAGTCTCACAATGAAGGAGGCAGACGAAAAAATTTTGAAAATTCCTTCAGTAAGAGTTTAAACAAAGGCAGTGTGAAGTTTCCTACCGTCTAATGTACTCAAGGTAACATTTGTAAATGCTGAGTTAAAATGTTGATTTTAGTTGTATGAGTTTACAATTTTATCTATCTCAAATATATTTTTCCTAAAATAGCAAGGAGTGTTGGACATGCACATATGAAATCAGCTGATGTTTCAGTGTATTTTTCCAGCTAAGTGACCTTTCCTAGTGATTGAGATTTCCCCTTCCATACTTAGTGAAGCCTACCAGGGAACATAATCCTGCTGTCTGTACTTGTGCTGAGTAGTACCTAGGAGCACTCGGTACATCTAAGCTGGAAACACCAGAAATTGGCTTAGAACCAGAAATGCATTTGAGCATCTAAAAGCGTATTTGCACAGCTCACTGTGTTGCGGTGAACAAATCCTTCAGCTGACTTCAACTCCATGCCCCAACACTGCGATGGCCAAGGGGCATGGTGCTAGCTGGGCCTGGCTGTGTGCCCTTCTTGGGACCTGAGCGATACTGGAACTGGGCTGTCTGTAATAGTATTCCATCCCACAGTAGACATACCCTTGTCCTCCACAGTAAGAAAGTACCTGTGATGACCGCAGCCATGCTACAGCTATGTCCTCTGCTATGTCCTCAGCAGCCTCCAGAAGCAGGACCAAGGTTATTCAGACCTAGATACCTAAAAGTGAGTATGAAAGTCCAAAAAAATAAAAAATGTGTATAGAAGTCTCTAGACGTATTCGCTGTCTTGATTTTTGGAAAATTAGAATACATTCAAACTTTGCTGATTTCAGGGGAAGCTACAGTTGAGAACACAGTCTGGCTTCAATAGCTAGGATTAAGTGTGACCTAAATACAGTTTTGTGTCTAGCATTCTCTTCAAGAAAAATATAAAAAAGACAAGAAGAAACAAAAAAATCCACAATTTAAGATCTGCTGGGTCTGTAAATAGGAAAGATAACTGATAAGGAACTAGCAGAGACTTCCATAAATACCAATCCATGACACATGTTTACATTTGGGCAACTAAGCTTAAAGGACATAATTTAAAATATCACTGGGGCTGTTGGTAAAAAGCATGAAAAAAACCCCATGTCACATGTGGAATTTATCTCATCCACCAGGAGTCATGGAAAAGTCAGATGTCTGCTAAAAGCTAATCATTTAGACTCATGCTGTAGCCAGCAAAGACATACCTTCCAGAGGACTCCATATCCCCCATGTCTAAGGTACCTACCTTTACATGGGATAAGCTTCTGTCTGAAACTATCTTTATTTCTTCTCTGACTATAAGGAAAACTTAAATAATTTGGTTACATTTCAAGCCTACTTTTTAGCAGTTATAGATAGACAAAATAAAACGGAAAAATAAAAAACTTGGAAAATATGTAAACACATAGAAAATAAAAAGTACAGAAACACAAGACAGAAAAAATGAACCCTATGTAAAGGGTCTTTGTAGAAATACAGTTCTTAATTATACTTAAATTCAGGAATGAAAAAGAGAAGCACTAACTGAACTAGTAAAAAAGAACTATTTTTAGAGTATCCGTTCAGCAAACAAGAACTTTACATTTAAGCAATCCACTGACCTCTCCTTTTATGACCTTAATCTTGCATAAAGAAACAGGTAGCTATAAATTTTAACAGGTTTGGATTATGCTTTGGGTTTTGTGGTTTGGGTTTTTTTTTTGTTTGTTTGTTTGTTTTTTTTGGCAAACCCCGCATCAGTAATTGCACAGCAAAGACAAACGGAAAGTAATCTGCCACTGGATCTAAGCAGCATTGTTCCACGGTGGTATTTTCATGACAACCAACTGCGTTTTGGAAGAAAGCAACTGGAACCAGACAGCACCAACACACAAAACCAACAGCACCAGAGCATTCAAACTACGCATCGAGATACCCCCTTTTGCTGAGGAGTTGAAATACTCTAACGTAACCTCTGTGACTTGCCCTTCAGCAGATGATGTACACGATCGGTCACTTAGGGATGCAGTGACTTGAAATATTTGCATGGCTTCTTGGTCTTGTCTTGATACAGAAGTGCCCTGCATGTGCAGTATGGTTTGGTAAGATACCAAGAAAAAAATAATTTCACCGCAGCCTCTAACACCGGTTACCTCTGCCTTCCATGAATCTAGAGAGCGATCTTCTCAGCAACTTCTGCTGAAGTAGGATAAAATCAAACTAGGTGGTAGTCAAGCTCCTATAGACCCTTTATGGAAATGTTTTCTGCAACGATTCAAAGACACTGAAGCCATATCGACTAAGAGAGAATAATTTCATATAAATACACAAATGTTAGGTAGTCATAGAGGGAAAAGCTCGTGTTTAAGAACCTGATGTAAAGCAAAACATCTGGAGACTTCTCATTCTTGAACGGTACATGGATTCTAGCTAACTGTAAATAACCATGAACAAAGAATATCTCAGTAGCCAATATTTTTCTCTGCTGGTATCAAATGAAACGCATTTGGTATCAGCTGGAGTTTTTATAGTGCTAATGGAAGTTATTTTCAGTTATCACGTCAGCCCATAAGTATACAAAGGCAACAATTTTGCTCGTAATCTGGAGATCAGTTTGTATGTAGGGGGTATACTTTAGACTGTTTCTGCAGTGCAAGCTTTTATCTTAATAAATGTGGTGAATCATAAAGAAAAAGGAAATGATAAAAAAAGGAACATTCAGCCGGGGCTAAGGTTGGGTTCGGAAACATTTCATAGTGTGAATGTCTGAACTCTAAAACATGATGTCCAGTAAGCCCTGTGCTCAATGGGGAGCCATTGTACCTGAGAACTAAATAGGACTGATATTTTTGTTACAATAATTCCTCTGATATTCCTTTAGCATATGATGTGAGATATAAACTAGTCAAATTCTGCTGGGCTGCACAGCATACATGTAGCTGCAAATTTTTTTAATAAACTCATGCATTTTTAGCACATATCAGACTGCCAAAGGATTAAGTAGTCTGATAAATAAGGAAGAGTTTAACTCTGCTTTTTATAGCTCTCCAAATCCTATCAGAAATGCCAGTCTCTAACTGTGGAATGTTGATTGGTATTTCAACACACTTTGGTAAGAGGCAAAATCGCTTTCCAAAATCGCTTGCTTAGAAGGGTTTTCATATCTTAAAACACTGTTGCTCATTTTCTGTAATGAAAAATTTAACATTAGGTAACATTTAACATTAAAATCTATCTAATGCAACACATGCATAGTGCTTAGAAGTTACACAACGTGGTGTGTTACAGCATGCATAGACAATTTGTCTGTGCAAGTGAGGAGGGTCAGGCTCCCAAAAGGCGATGCAGCTGAGTTTCCTTATATTGCTTAAAAATATCAGTGACTGTTAATGATAACGGCCCTTAAAGATGAACAGAGCTTTTTATAATTCCAGTCAGTCATTACAGCTACGTGAGGTGCAGGCTGCCGTACTGCACAGTGCTCCCTGGCATCCTGGTGTCCCAGTTGTCAGACTGGGCTGTCTATCAGGGTACACAACAGTTCCATCCCTGCTTGACAGGTAAAATACCTTCCCACTGAAAACAGAGTGAAGTGTGGAGGTACATGATATGGACCCAAGTTTAATCTTGGTTGCACGGTTGGGGCCCAACTGGAGTTCCATCAGACTTGGAAGTGGTCCCATATTCCGCCCTCTGGCTGGAGTCCTGTGATTGCAGCAGCTGCAGGCTTGTTTCTTATACATTTGTAAAAGAACTGTATTTTAACTCACTGTATAATTATCTGCAATATTTCTACATTAGGATGCTTGCTTTTAATGCTGATAATATAACAGAGCCTGTCAAACTGTGTATTGACCTTCTATACTTCAGGTAAATCAAGATCAGCTAATGAGGTAAACAAAAGCAACTGGCTGAATTTAGAACATATTGTTTCTTCTTTTAACAATGCTTAACTTCAACATTTACCACCGTTTTTAACACTTCTGGTAAAATTTGAGTTGTGTGAAAGGCACACCCTCTAATTTTGTAAACAATTAAAAGAAAAGGCCAAAGTAATACAACAGCTCAAATGTTTTCTTTATTCAGTGACTAAACCTCACTACTGTTTTGAGCTGAAATGCAGCTAAACACAAAATTGGAGAATCCTAAGTTGTCACAGAGTTTCAGTCCTTTAGGGCTTGAACCCCCAATAATGGATCTGGTTTTATGTATTCTTCACAAGAATTATAGGGACATAGATTGAAACCAGCGCTACATTCATAATTTTCCATTCAGATAACAAAGCATTGCGATACAACTCTTTGGTTATATTTCTTTAATGGGAATTTTATTTACTTGTGCAAAAGGTTAAACATCAGCCCACATCCTTTTTGCTATTCTAGTAAGATAACTGAGTCATGAAGCCTACCTGAACTGACGGGCAAAGGCAAACCTGCGACTGCTTTATGTAACCAAGATGACAAAGCCATTTTTCCCAGCACTACTGAGATCTGGGTCTTCTTTGCCTTTCCCTTTGTGCAATGGGCTCCTCTTTAGCAAAGAGAGTTCCAAGGCTGTCAAAAAACCAGCGTCACCATGACACCTGGACTCACTTTGGATTCATGACTGTAAGGCAGAACAGAATTAGGATTCTTCTGGTGAGTGCAGGTGCTCTCATTTTCATGCTAAAGACCAAGGTGGTAAAGATCAATGTCTGCCTTAATGTTAAAGCAAAGCCATTGAAGTAACAACCTGAACTACCGTAACTACCAAGTTGCTTGGCAAGATGATGGTCTATTCTATTCTATTCTATTCTATTCTATTCTATTCTATTCTATTCTATTCTATTCTATTCTATTCTATTCTATTCTATTCTATTCTCCAGTCCTCTCCTGTCCTGTCCTATTCTTTATACCAGCCTCACTACCAAAAAGGTCCAGCATTTTTTCAGCAGTGTATTAAGAAGCATACTTAGCATCTGTTATATTGAGATTATTTTTTCTTGCGTTTTCCCTCTGGGAAAAGAATAACATGTGCAGTGGTATGTTTATGTTGGGTGGGACACTTCTTGAGACTTTCTTCGGCTGTGCAATTCAACCTCTATTTGCCTTAAAGAAAGAGACATTCAAGCAGCAGAAGGTGCTGAGTTTTGTGACAGTCCTTAGTTTCCATGTGAGTTCAGTCTATAGTCCTGCATCATCCAGTCCCTTGACAAAGCTGCTTGTCTGAAACAGGAAAGCTATACGCTTATAATAGAAAAGAGCATTATGCCAGCAGAACAGAATTGTCAACTACATAGTCAGCCTGCAGCAGAGTTAAAGAGGGGAAGCCTTGACGAGGAAGTGCAAGACTTTGAGCCTCGTTTGATATTTTCTGGAAAGCCAATGCAGAAAGCAGTAAAATGGTTTTATATGCTCCTACGATGCTGTTTTGCTGAAGATTCATGCTGAACATTCTGTACCAGTTGAAGTCTAGGTTATTTCATTGCTTTTGTCCATATGGAAGTGATAAAGGCATTTATAGGACAGGAAGGATCAATACACAAAACATAGGATGCAGTCGCCTAACCTCACAGAACTGCTTGGTTACTTAGGAATGCTGCTACAAGAGAGCTTAATGTTGGTAAGGAAAACAGGGTGGGGACTTGAATGTGGATGTGGATGTGAATTTCCCTCTCTGCAGACCTTTCAGAATGTTCTCCTTTGCTTTTCTATCAACTTGATTAGTTAGGAGTTGTAAGTAAACGTTGAATATGAAAAGAGTAAAAGTAAACATTTGGAGACAGCACAAAGAGAGGTGGAATCTCCTTTTACTATTCTCCAGGACAGATTTAAACTGTTTCAGTGAATTTCTTGAGCCTTACTTTCAGCTGGCACCACTACAGCTCATACTAGTGGCTGCCAAATGCCGCAGAGAGATCCCAGCAGATGGGAATAGTATTGAGAGCGGCCGATCAATCATAGGCAGTGCTGTAGCTGTTCCCGTTACACCTTGCAGCCTGAATCCACAACCGACTGTTTTCAGGTTATAACTTAGGCTGAGTGTGTAGTTAGCCTTTGCCTCATTTCTGCTTCTGATTGCTTAGGGCTGAGAAGCTGGATGTTGGGCTGACAGCAGGTCAAATCAATACCAACTTCTTTAAGGATCAGCAGACAATTGGATGTGTCAGAGGAAAAGACGAGGTCTCTCTCCAGAATGAGTGTTTTGGGTCTGAGGTGGCACGGGCTGGTTGTGGCTCCCTCCCAGCAGCCAAGAGGCGGCCCAGGGATGCTCAGTGAAGCTTCTGTCTCGGCCTGGGCTTGTTTCGTGAGTGAATGTGCTGAGGGCTGGCAATGCAAGCAGGCTGGTAGCTGTGGATCCTTTGTAAGGAAAAGTGACGTGAGGAAAAGAAGGCAGCTGCATGATGCTCACTATCCTTTTCCCTCTATAAAAAGGCAAAAAAACATTAACTTGTTTCTTCACTGACACTCCTATGTAAGAATTTACTGTAGTTGAATCAGGGCTGTTACGGGATCACGACTGAGTAAAAAAGGCAGGCAGTGCACCAAAGTAGGAATGGACAGTCACGCTAGCCTCAATTATAACAACAACAATGTCTTTTAGAACTGTATTCCAAATACTGATAGACCATGTACAATGCAATACCATGTTGAAAACCAGAATTTCAACCAAGTAATTAGTGGCCCCAGGCTACCTTTCAAAGAAAGCTTAATTTACAGGCATGCTTTTCCTTTCTGTGAAGCTGTATTTGACACAGAATTTGTAAGAAATGCACAAATGATTCAGAAATTACTGAGGATCTCCTCCTTGTCCCCAGTTTTTCTTACGATGACTGACCTGAATTTCTTTTAAGTCAATAGGAAGATAGCTGTGATGCCACCGAGTACCCTGTAGATCCTACTTCTCGATTCCATTGAGATTACTTGCAGATATAAAGGCTGAGTAGGCATTTGCAGATTTGAGCTGACATTTATCAAATGTAAAACTGCAGTAATGGTAGGAGAAATAAACAAATTGTGATTCTTTCTTTTTCTAATGATCAAGATTAGAGACCTAATTTTTATAGGTGATGCAAAGCTCGCCCTGCCCAAACTAAAAAAAATCCCAAACCTGTGATAAAGACACTAAGTATGTTCTAAACCTCTTAAAACAATCAGAGGGAACCAGTAAATAATGAATATTGTAATTAAATCTAGATCAACAATAAAATTTGAATATTTACAGTGTTATCATGCTGCAAACCCCAGCTTAAATTATTAGGAAATTGCTATATTTTTCTAAGGAAATAAATTGCTGCCTCTGCCTCCATCCAATTTTACATTCAAAGCCACAGGACTTAAGTAATAGGAGAGGAAAGAACAAATCTTTTCTTAACAAAGGTTTTCTGTGCTTTCGCAGTAGCCATCTGTCATGGTTGAGTGTTGCTAATGCTGAAAAAGGTATAACCACCGTACCAGATGTCAGACTTTTATAAACACTTACTGCCGAAAGCTTGGTAAGAACATGAATTTATCAGGTTTCCTGTCCTGTTCTGTACCCCAGTCTGGAAGTTCACCCTCACTTTCTGTTATCTTACTTAGCCATTGTTTTATATTATCTGTGTCAACAGCGTTTTCTGTCTTCTGGGTTGGCTAAGTTTTCTTTAATTTGTATTTTATCTGATGTTTGCAGAGTATTTTCATATTAGCAGTGGGCAAAGGGTCAAGCTTCACTGGTTTATCAGAGTTGGTTTCTTACCTCTTTTCTTTTCCTTGATAAAGGGATCATCGTATTTCATAGTGTCAAGAAAATTACCTTTTCTTAAAACACAAATCATGCCTTTCTTCATTCTAGAAGTTGCTGCTTAAAAACAGACAAAAAAAATTCAAAATACATCATGACAAAATAATGATACTCAGCATCATAACATCATGAAGACAGCTGGGAAAGAATATCTTCCCTATTGGGCTGAACTGGCATCCAAAGTGTCCCTCCAGTGGAAGTCAACAAAGACATCTCAGGGTCCTGTATTTAAATATTTTTTTTTATTGTCTCAGCACTTCCTACCCTGCCATGAACACGCAGAGAACATGTAAATTTCAGGTTTGTTTTTTTTTTTTTTTTATATTTCCTCCTTTGAAAAAGGAAGAAAGAAACAACTGACACATGAAAAGAATGCTTTGACATTTGAATGTTTGGTATACAGAAAACAAACTCCATGATCTTTTCTTTGAAGTTCATTTCTGGGTATTTTGGAGCAAATGACTCCTTCATTCTGCATTCCAGAAGGAATGTTTCTAATGGCCTACTCTGAATAGATTTTTACAGATTATTTCAGAAGAAAACCCACTGTAGTTCTGTTAAAAACAGTAAATCAATACATTGCCAATGGTGTTTTGTCTATTGGTTGTCACTTAGTGTTTCTTGATTGAATCAATGCAACCAACAGCCTCTCTATAATTGATCTTCTAAACTTCTAGATGACATTAGACAGTAAGGATATAGGTTTCTAACATATAGACACGAAATCTTAAGACTGGGTTTTTTTCACCTTCCTTTCAAGATGAGAAGCTGGACTGAAGCAGTCTAGAAGGGCTTCTTGTTGCCTCACTTTATCTCCCTTCCAAAAGTGAGATATCTGATTAAAACTAGTCCTCTGGGAGCCTACTGAGTCTGTAAAGAGAAAGAAGGAGCTCCAGCAGGTGATTTTTCTTGTTCCTAGGTAAGCGTCAGGTAGGTAGGATGAACTGCCCTGGAGAGGAACCCTGAAGAGGAAGGAAGCACTTGTACCACCTTAGCTGAAGCTTTACAGAAAAAAATGCCAGACCCAGACTTCAGCATAGGAAATTTCCCTGGAAAAGAGTCTTTGCTGCTGTCAGATTAGCTCAACAATGGCAAAACTACCAGCCTTTGTAGATCTGCTGTATTAATAGCTAGTTACAGAACAAGTAAAAAAAAAAAAAAAAAGCTGACATAAATATTTATATATTTTTTATCACAGCAGTTCTGATATTTTCTCCAAGTGGGAGACCTAGAAGTCAAAGAGAGTATATATAGGTGTCAAAAATGGGTTTTGGGAGACATGCACTAAAATAGTCATCAATGCCCTGATGCATGCCCATCATTTTTTGTGAAGCCAGAAGAGATCAGTGGCTACCCCCCTGACTGTTATTCAAACCAAAGCCACTAACTCCAGACCTCTTTTGACTGCTGCAAATGCAGTATATTCCCAGGTGGTTATTCTGTACTCCCAGGCGCCAAGAAGACATGTGGTTATTTCACTGAAATCAATGCAGTCTTTGAGATTGTATTTCATAAGAGACACTAGCTTATTGATCATGACATCAGTTTTAATCAATTTTTATAAAGGTTTTGGTTCAAGTTTAAGGCGCTTGTATGGAGGCAGAAAACTTCCTGGAGATTTAGAAAGAGTTACTTGATCATGCAGTAAAAATGTCAAAATATTAATAACAAAAAAAAAATCTATCTTTCCTTCTGCTGATATTGGTTGCATTTTACAGAGGATAGCTGGTCTTAAAGGAACTCAGAGCTCAGTCTTCACTACAGTCCTCTGAGACGGGATAAACATGAAATAATCACTTGCTGCTGTATTTGATAGTTACTACAGACACCTCATGAGTCTCTACGTTAACTTAACTACCATGCCTTCACTGAAGTCCCTTCTGAAACGTAGGGAGTACCAGTCACATGTTCTAAAATTCTGAATATTTACTTTTGTATTTGGAGGCAGAATACATTCTGTGATTTATTCATTGAATGCTTTATAAATGCAGTTGCAGAAAAGTATGGGTAGACTGCCTTCAAGTGATGCCCACAGTCTTGAACAGACACATTGTTTACTCCACTACCATGAACAGTAAGCCTGAAACAAAAATTCAGCTTACACTGAGCCAATTCTAAAATATACATCCTTTGCATAGAGAAGAACTGATGTTTAAGGAAATGTCAGTGGGAAAGGTGAAGAGCTGTGCAGAAAAAACAGATTTTAAAATCGAGATATATTTTTCTGCATCACAGAGAGACGGTGAACTCCTTCCACTTGGGCAATGCAGTACCAGCATCTCTCTAAACTCACACAATATTTTTAGGTCTTGATCTTGCACACTAAAGATAAACACATGTAACTTTCTGCAGACGTAGAATTGCCATGCTTTCCCCTGGGAGTCATTCAGAAGCAGGCATATTAGCTTTGCATATAACACATCCACTTCTTTGTTACAGTTTTCATAAATGAACGGCATTTCATCTTGAAATGTAATTAGCCTTTTGAAATGAAATCCTACCTTACTGAAAGAAACAGCATTTTTTTCAGTGAGTCCAAAATAATATTTCTATTTCAGCTTGCAATAGGTTAGCATCTATGCAGAGATTCGGTTACCATTACAGATCTGTGAAGTGCAAACCTTGTCCAAGGGGTTACACAAGAGAGAAAATCATATCTTAAATTTTAATTATGTCCTTTGCTTTATTACAAGTTATTTTATCTGAGGAGAAAAATCACAGCAAAGGTTTTGCTTCTAAAATAATATCTTAGATGATTAGGCCCCCTAATGTCATCTGATGATTCACAGTGATAGTTCTCATTTATGGCCAATTGACACCAAATGGCAAGAACAGACCTGAGGGCAGACTGAGCAGATTATTTTTTTACAGCTGAACTCGGCCAGCACACCAGCTGTATAATTCCACCATACGTTACTACTTTCAAGGGAAACGTGAACATTTCTTCTCTCAAGGAACACAATGCAGCACAATCAGGGTTTTGGTCCTTGGCCCCTGAACCAAGCTGTTATGAAGCTTCAGTACTCCGGTCATACTTCTAATAGATAGCGTATCTAATAAACAGGAGACCTCTCTGTAACAGCCTTTGCACTATAGCAACAACTGATCTCACAGCTTGCTTCAGTTTTCTGTGATTGCATTCTGAAGAAAATATGACTAAAATGGAAATTTTCAGGCAAAAGCATTAAATTAAAAAACCCAAAAACCTGTCAGGCAAGAAAACTATCCTCAATTAATAGCTGGTGCTTTCTGTTGGAATAGTTATGCCAGTCACAGTAAGAACTGTCACCTTTAAAATATTTTCCTCTGTAGAAACTGGAGTACTACATCCCCAGCGGTAGATTTCACCCCAGCCATGCATGCACGAAGATGGTCATCATGCGTTTGCAGAGGTGGCCATCCAGCCTAGGTCTTTCTCTTCCCAGGCCACAGATGCTTCATCAGCCAGTTTTTAATAACTTCTTATTCAGAAGGGTGACCAGGAATTCTCAGTCATCTTGCACTTTGCTCACACTTACTCCCCAGACAAAACTCCCTAACGCCTCCTTCCCCATCCCCTCGCAGCCTGTCAGTGCAGCCATTCGTTAGGGTTTGTGTGCAGCTCAGGGACTGTTTCTCCTTTCCAGGCTTACTCTCAGAACTTCAGAGCTTTCTGCAATGTAGTAAATATGCTGTTTATTTGGGATGTAACTTCAGAAGGATCATTCACATTATTAAAATTACCATGTGCTAAATTGTCTACAGCATCCCTGCCCCCTGCCCTGAGCCATTTTCCATGGCAGTCTGGAGTTACAGACTCCCTCTGTAAGAACATAGGGACCACATTGGTCTGCTTGCTACCTACGCACACTCCTGTGCAGCTATCTGTCCTGACTGTGGCTAAAACTATATTTCCAGGTAAGGTATAGGAACAGCACAAAGTATATGATGCTCCTCCTGAATGCCAGCCTCTGACTCTTATGGTTACTATGAATTTAGCAACTGCCAGTGGATTCCCCTTCCATGAGCTTAAACAGTGTCCTCCTGTCCCACAGCTCAGTTAGGACTTATCCTTTGTACCTAATCTGTACTACTGCTATTCATTACATTTTCAGTAATAAAAATGTATTTGAAGTTGTTTTCTAACTTTCAGAAGTTACGTTATACATATAACACCATAATTATAAGTATATTGTATTGTATTATTATAATTATAATACTATTTTATTATCTTCTATTCTATATATTATATTGTATTATATCATATCATATATCTATGATATTATACATATTAAAATATATTATATTATATATATTACATTGCATTGCTTTGCATTGTTTTGTGTTGCTTTGCATATTTGGGAGTTTTATAACCTAAATATCTACATGAAAAAGAGTAAAGCCAATTAATTTCCAGACAGACGATGCGCAATTTGGGCCAAGAAGAAGTGAAGGACCACAACTGGCTTTATGAGGTCTCTCCACACATCTGCATCAAATTAACAATTTACAGTGCTTCAGGGCCTCACATTTTACCACTTTAGCTGTTTTACCACCGAAAGTTATGAGAGATTTGTCACTGGCTTCCATGGGAGCAGTACTGAGCCACATATGAACAACTCAAGGTCACACAGCTATAAAGTACCAGGTCCAGAAAATGAACCTTTGTCTCTTGACCCCTTATGTATTGCTTTAACCTCAAGATGAGCCTTTGTTCCTTTGTTTTCCTTTAAAAAATATTTTTGATCAAAACATACTATTTTCTCCATGATGTTACATGAATAATTCCTCCTATAGTATGTCTTGGTTACATTTCTAATAAATTTTTGATCTGGAAAGAAAAAGAACATGCAGTATCTTCCAGCTAAGTTATCTGTTGAAAAATTAATGGAGCAGTTTTATACTTCCTATTGATCAGCTCTTCCAAATAGGCTTGTAAACTGAAATCAGGTCTTCCTGAACCGAAAGTCTCATTCCATGTTTGGCTGCATTTCTGGACATATTTGATTAAGCTAACAGTAAAGCGAGGACTTCTTCAGGCTCCAGAGGTGTTGAACAGAGGCAGAAAACCCATCGGATAGTTTGTTGGTGACCAAGACTTGCCCCGATTTACATACCCTGGAACATGAGGAAAGACACGTGACTGCGGCTATGACCTCCTGTTCATTTTACAGTAAAGATGGTTATGAAGTGTGAGCAAAGGAGTTATGAAAAATATGTTTCGGTACTTAAATACTTCCAAAATACATCCCCCCACCAACACTTCCCAAAACAACCTCAGCCTTTTGTAAAGTTTTTGCCTATATTATTTATATTGAGGACCATAAGGGACAGCCAGCCAGAAATGTGTAAGCCTTCTAAGGGTAGTAATATTATTTACTGATGGCATGTTCCCATGCTGCCAAAGAGAGCAGATGCTATGGCGAAAGAAAAACAACTTGGAAACAGAAAAGCACTAATCCCCATTACGATGTTCATCTCTAAACATTCTCCAAAGGCATTTTATGAACTCATTTGCAGGAAATGAATCCATACAAGATATGGGCTTTGGAGGGAAAAACCAGCATAAGCTGCGTTTTACATACTCTGACCTCAGAAATGATATCAGATTAACTGTCAGTCCCTGTAGAATGAACCAACAACAGCCCCTGATGTCGGGGATTTATTCCTTTACTTGTGTTACTTGGTTCCCAGAGGTAGCTGTGGAATTACTGCTGTTTGCTGACAGGCAGAAGTGTGGCTATCACCTCAGACAAATCAAAAAAATTTGATAGGGAGTTGTTTTAATTAAAAGCGAAAAACAAAAGGGAATTACGAGTTTCATTGAGGAAACTCATTCTGCTTGCTAATTATCCGTCACACGTGGGAGACGTAGGCTACTACAATTAGCACTTGGGAGAGACGGGGTGTAGCACAGGATTTGCCTCACTAGCCAAGGTAGTTCCCAGGTTTGGGGTGTCCCAGGACTGACAGCACAGGTCTGGCACTTCTCTTTGTCACTGCCTTTGCTCTTTGCTGTGGTATTGGTGGGAAGGAAAGAGCAGGGCAAGGAAATGTATTTGTCCTGTTGTACTTGGTACAGGGTGAAATGTGTGCTTTGTAGGTGGCTTCTTTGTAGTCTTGCATGAAACAAAGTTATAGACAAACTTTTCTACGTTCTGTCATTTACTCAGAATGTGTTAAGGTGACACAGAATGTTAAAATATCACAGGTTTGCATTTTGTTAGTGTCTCAATTAGACTGACTACTCTCTGTAAATTTAAAATAATGATAACAGCCTTAACTTCTACTGGAAATCAGCAAAACACATGTGAAATGTGAAAAAAAAATCTCAGAAAACTAATCAGGGAAGTAAAAAATACTAGTAAAACAGGTGCCAGTCTTCTAGTACATGTAATTTAACTCCTTTTGGTCTGTTTGATGTCATCTGGTCTAAAACCCCTATGTATTTGTTTCTAGAAACTCGAAGACTTTATACGTGAAAGACTTAACATAAATGTGCAGCTTACAACAGTAAATAAAGGCACTTAGCTTTACAGATGTGACTTGGCCATGAGATTTTTCAAATTCTTTCTGTGTCTGTACAAAATATCCTTAACCTGAGGGAAATTATTCATACATCAAACATTTCATTTTATACCTCTGCAAGAAATAATTTATGAGATACACATAGAAAAAGTTTTGAAATGGCCAACTGCTCCAAGCAAGGAGCCAATGTTTCAAGTACCAAATTTCTTTATAGAAATGTGATAATGTTACTGCAAAAAAAAAAAAAAGGTTGGGATGTTTGGGTTTTTTTCCCCCCTCAAGAATTAATCTTGTGAATAATCTGCTCTGTTATTTTCATTAGTGACCCTGGCAAAAAGGGCTGGCGTTTCACAGATGAATTTTCTAGTGCTGATGCCATAAAACTGGTTGGCACTATTAATATCAACGAGAATATGAGTATTTTGTACAAAGCAGATGACCCTGCAGGTTAGGGAGTTAGAGCTGTGATGAAATTTAATAGCACAAAGTGAAACTTCAGGAATTTAAGGATGAATAACAAGTGTTGCTGTAGCAATTACAGCTGTGGGTTCATAAACTGAAAACAGCAGGAGGAGGAGAAAAAGCTGGGTGTGGTGATACCTTATGGGATGGCCACTGCTTGCTGACCTTGTCAGATCATGTACGGGTCAAGGCTGTATGACCGAGGCTGTGATTAGAGCCTGGCTGGAGGACTGGGCAATGTCCCGGTCACTCAGGTTGAGTTGTCCCTGTCTAATACTGTTTTGGTCATGTTGTGAGAGCAGCCAGGTGTTTGCCAGCTGACCTATATGTGGAAAAATCTATGTGAGAGATCTTCTCCCTGTTGGCCTCATAGTGGTGACCCACTATAAAATATTACTGCTTCAATTTGACACACAGCCTGTCAATGGACCATGTGGGCTCAGGGCCCCATTGCCTCTTGCAGAAGAGCCAAAGGGCCTCCTGCCTCAGCTCCTGGTCTCCTCTCCTTCCTGGTGACCTCATAGGACCTGCCAAGGTGATAAGTGGTGTGATTCTGGATCATAATCCACTCTGCTTTTACATAGTGGTTATAGGAATTCACATTTTCTCTGCTTTTAACTTCGGTAGCAAGTAAGCAGATGAAATTCCAAGCTTTATATTAAACAAGTCCCCTGGAAGCAGGGACTGCCCTATAACTGAGTGGTGCCAAATTCTAAGCAGTCTGAATTCAGTTCCTTTGCCTCTTAAAATAACTTTGAAATGGTTTTCACATCAATTCCACAGGCAGGCAAGATTATTGCTGCATAGATTATGAAAAAATGTGTTTGAAATAATTCAATTTTTCAGAGCATTCAACCTCCAAACAGTAAGACTGTGGTCTGTTATCTAGTACACCAAATTGAATGGACAACATTGAAGCACTGATTATTAACTGTTAATTTTCAGCGGAAATAAACACTGAATCCTACCAAGCCTCCTTTATCAATAATTATATTTTTATAAGAATATGCTAATAATGTTAACAATTATAAATTAAATACGTTAATAATTATATGTTATTGTACTCTGGATGTAGCTGTGTCTTAAACAGTTGGCAGAACCAATCCTCTTGATTCCCTGCTTGCAAAAGTCTTGACTTGTCTTGCTAACAACGAAATAGATTATTATAGCACTTTCACTTTCTTTCTTTTTCAGTACTGTCAGTCCGTGTCTCCAGACTTTCATAAAATGATTTTGCTTCTTAAAAACACAAAAGCTGTCTGAAGGCTGAACATTTCTAATGCCTATGCTTCTGCCCTTTGAACAATTTTCATGCTGTTTTTTACAAACTCACTCTGACTGCATTTTTTAGGCTTTTGACTGGAAGTTTTGCCCTTGCTCTATATCATCTTAATGGTTTATGATCTCATAGTTCAGTGAACTTCTGTATTGTCTTGATTTTACTTCCAAGCCTTGAATCCCGATCTGAGGCTGTCTCCTCTGCTCCGGCTCTTCTAATTGCCTTTTTCTCTAATCCCCATTATATTCTACTTGGGAACTCCACAAGCCTACCAAGACGGTGTCTCTAACACCGGAGACTTGGCTTTGTTATTGCTTCACAAAGGATTGTTGAGCCAGGTTCACATGCTCAAAGATTTCTTAGCAGGGTCTATAGCCCGCTAACATGCATTGACTGTAATTGTGAAAGCTACTCTGGGGGGAAAAATAGAAACAGAAGAAGGGAGAGCGAGCAAAAGAAAAACCGAAAAGGCTTTCCACAGGCCCAGCCAGGAGAAGTGACGGGGGTCCCCAGTCAAACATCCTCCCCAGGTGCCCTCTCCAGTGCAGCGGGGTCCTCCCCCAAAACGTTTTCTGTGGTAACTACATACTCTCCGTCAGGACCTGCTCAAACCCTCTCTTGCTGTTCTTGCTTATGGTGCTATTAGCACTGATAGGAGCACGCTTTAATGAGGGGTTGCTAAGCTCAGTTCATTCATATTATTAGCTCCTGTAATGTAAACCAAAAGCTGCAACCAAGGATAGGAAAAAGGGGGGAAAGGAAGGTGGGATTCTCATGCCAATGGCAAAAAGGAGGATCTGCTGTAACGGCACTAGCAGGGTTTGTAGGTGCAAGGCCATGAGAATAACAATATGAGAGCAATAATATGAGAGCAACAAGGAAAAAATATATCCCTAGAGGCTCTGGAAAATGGTGGAAAGCTGGCAGTGAAAGGCAGGCTGCGGAGTCATGACTGCAAGGCCTCAGCAATGTAAAAGGTATCTGGGCCACTGACCAACATTATGAAGTCCAAGAGTTTCCCTCACTTTTTCAATTCTTATATGAAAATATATTTCAAGTTGTATTCTTTATAGGCTTATGATATAGTTCAAATCTCTTTGTCACACCCTGATAACTGCCTTGCTCTTCCTAACTTAGCTGCAGGGTGATAAAAAAATCTTGACCCTCTGGTGGGCAATATTACAGAATAGTTTCTGAAGTGGGAGGGAAAGATGGGTTGTTTTCTGTTCTTGATGTGCTCTGAAAAGTTAATTAAGAGATAAATGAAGAAAATGCTTGTGAAGGCAGGAGAAGAGCCTGTATTCCCTTCTACTAGTGTCAACTAAGTCTAACAGATCCCATTCACACCAGAATGATTGATTTTCTAATAAGCCAAGCCAGGAGGTAGCTTGTTTTTATGTTTCCCATCTTTCTTTGAATATTCTGCCTGGGGACACACAGAGGAACTGGCTTTTATATAAATGAAGCCTAACTAATCTTAGATGTCTCAAAAAGGACAAGTCTATGTGTGTGCTCTGCATGGCTTCTTGGTCTCCAAGGAGTACAAGAAAAATCTGTGCCATTTCTAGTTTGCCTGTTAGGGCTTATTTCATGCCAAAAACTCCTTTCTGTAAGGAAGGGTCTTTCTCTTTCAAACCTTGCCACTCTTGATTCAGTAGCTTTGAGAAGGGCCTTAGGTCTGTCTCCTCCCTTCATTGCACCTGATTCCTTGCTGCACAGAGTGGAAATTCCCTTCTGTGGGTCTTGTGCACAGCCATTACAAACTCTGGCCATTTGCAGATAGGGCTGTTGCATACCTCCGGAACGAGCAGTTGACATACCTTTGTTGACATCTCAGGGAGAAGATGGAAATAAACCAGTGGGCGTGACATGTAGTGGGGTCCAAGAATTTCCAAACAAGTGTAGGGGACTACTGTCACTCCAGGGTACCACCTTACTTGAGCTTATAATGACCGAAAGGAACAGGCCCCATAGTGCCTGAGGGGACAGTGTTAAGATTAACCTGGACAGGTTAAGAGCAGCCAGTTTTTGGGACGTGGCCTGTGTATTTATCCCATGGGGCAAAGAGCTCTGGTGGGAGCATAGTGACAGCCATGTGAGAATATCCAGAAGTACAAGAGAAAATTTGCCCTCATGAGCTTGAGCATATGTCAGAAATGATCAGGTGTGGTGACTATATTGGGCTATATTGGGAAATACAGCTTCTTTCCCACTGGGAGGAGGACAGAGAGCACCCTGAGCAGAGGAAGTTCTTCCACCACCTGGTTGAGCTTACAGGGTAAATATGGATGGTAGAGAAAGCAACTTAAAAGGAAAGGTATCCATGAATGAGAAGGTCAGTCCAGAATCTTGAGTCTAGGTGGAGACACATATATTGGTCATGATTGTCCCTTGAGGGTGGTGGATCTGGCAATACCAGTTCGTCTTGTGTCACACACAACCACTTTTTCCACTGAATCATAGCCACCAAGAAGGTGAAAAGTTAGTGTTAGAACAGGCGATGAGCTGCAAAAGCATCCAGTCCTCCTGAAGTCTCCCTGGATAAAGTTGCCTCCATTCCCACCAGTGGTGCTGAACACCATTAAAATTCATCAGGAGGGAAATACAGAGGTGAGCTATTTATTTGTGCTCTGCTGCTTAGTATAACTGCAATACACCAGGGTAAGAAGACGGTGTTGCTAAGAAGCAGATATGTGCTTTCATAACATTTTGTGTAACTGGGCAGAGAGAGGAAGCTGGCCTGACCCAGGAGGCCAAGGATGGCATGTCAAAACGTGAGAAGAATATGTACAAGTCTGCTGTGTCCAGTGTGCAATAAACACTCATAATGTTGGTCAGTCCCTTTGAGGATGTTTAAATTAGATCACTTTGCTTATATCATCCAAAAACTGCCCTAGAGAAACCTTGGTCAGGACATCAGTTTTGCTGATGAACCTGGCGCAGTGTCTCTCCTCGTAAATCACAGAAAGATGTACGCGTGACCAGTAGCCTGAATGATGGATGGCCTCCATGACAGCAAAGACTGCCATGGATTTACTGATGTCACGGTGATACATGTGTTTGATACATGTGTGCCCTAGTGAGCATCCAAGGGTCATTGCTCTTTCTCTTGGGGTCCCAAAATACGTAAGCTGTTTCTCTCAGGCCAGGAAGGGCACTGCTCTCATTGAAGGGGAACAGGAATACAGCCTTGGTTAGCTTAAAAATATTGGCTGGGCTGAATGCAAAGGTAACACTGTGAAATTCAGCAGAATGTGAGACGTACATAACTTGAGAGGACATGGTCTAGTAGTCCCTGTGGCCCTGTTATCTATGAAAATGATGTGCCTCTCAATTAGTCCTAACAGTCATCAAAGCAGGTGCACAGTCACCTAACAGCAGGCAAGCTGTGGTCTCTAGATGCAGCTTGGAGATTATTTGAAAATTCTACTGGGGAGACGAAAAATACAGAAACCACCCGGCAGTGGTCAAGATTTCAGTTGATATGACCTACATAGTAAGGATTGATGTTGGAGGACCCATCTTAGTACTAGAGCTTAATTAGGTAAGTGTTGCAGCAGGTTTTGGTTGAGATAACTTTATGGGGCACAAAGGCATTATGCAGCTTCACTTCAAGAGGAAGATTGCAGAGCTGAAAAAGAAGTGCAATAGCAGTGAATGCAACCATGACTTTTTTTTAAAAAGTTGAATCATTGACAACATCTTTTAATAAAAAAAAAAAAAAAAAAAGACCGAGCATGACGCTTTTTTTCATTAGCTTTGTGGATGGATTGAAAATTCACAAAAGTGAGGGAACAGTAGCAGTGTCTCCTCTGCTGCAAAATATTGAGACAGATGTAGTACAGTCTAGCCATAGCAATGCACCTGAAGGAAAGCCAACAACACTCTCATTTGTAGTTCTGGCTTGTACTCTGAGCAGTGTCTGGCAGTGAGCAGACTATGCTTTTCCTTTTTGTCTAAAATTGAACACCTACAAACAGGTTCAGATTTATCAAAAGTAGAGTTTGAAAAAGTTACAGAAAGAAAATTAAGAGATAGTGAGATCCCTGCCGTGAAGAGTTTTTGGCCTACTGTAGCAGCTGCCTTTTTTGCAGAATGCAGAAGGCTGCAGGATGACTCCCATAAGCCCTTCCCTTTACCACTCCATACAATGCTGAGAGGGGCGAATATAAACTAGTATAATTATACCATCTTAAAACCTCCATGGACCCTCTTATTTTGGCAGAGGTGCTTTTCTTTTGGCTGAACCTGGTGCATGAGTAAATGTCAGTTTCCAGATACAGCTCTGCCAGTGGAAGAAGATACAACCCCTGGATGCACATTATCCCGTCCTGCTGGAGGTTACTGACTTGCTAGACCTGTTACACATAATTACAAGCTCAGATTTACCACTTCGGCTGCAGCGGAGCCCAAACTGCACGTCTGTCAAAGCTGAGATTCATTTAATGGAAATACAAAAGACCTGAGCAATCAATATCAAAATTGTCCAAATGATCACCTTCTATCTGCAAACAGTCCTTTCGCTTTTCTCTAGTGATCAGGGATTCTGGGTTGCCATTTTTATTTTTGTAAGCGTCTTCCTGTTTGGGTTTGAACAACCCCTAAGATTTTAGCTTCAGTTATGAGTCCTTGTTGCATACCTGGATAAATGCACTAGTCCTCTCCAGCTATGGACTGGTGACCCTTGCACCTGATTTTGGAGGCTGTTAAATCATAGAATCATAGCATTGTTGGGGTTAGAAGGGACCTCAAAGATCTTCTAGTTCAAATCCCCCTGCCATAGACAGGGACACCTCCCACTAAACCAGGTTGTGCAAAGACCCATCCAGCCTGGCCTTGAACACTTCCAGGGATGGGGCAGCCACAACTTCTCTGGGCAACCTGTTCCAGTGCCTCACCACCCTCACAGGAAAGAATTTCTTCCTAATATCTAATCTAATCTACCCTCTTTCAGTTTAAAACTGTTACCCCTCGTCCTATCATTACACTCCCTGATAAAGAGTCCCTCCCCATCTTTCCTGTGGGCCCCCTTTAAGCACTGGGAGGCTGCTATAAGGTCTCCCCGGAGCCTTCTCTTCTCCAGGCTGAGCAGCCCCAACTCTCTCAGCCGGTCCTCATAGCATAGGTGTTCCAGCCCTCTGATCATCTTCATGGCCCTCTGCTGGACCGGTTCCAACAGGTCCGTGTCCTTCTTGTGCTGAGGGCTTCAGAGCTGGGTGCAGTACTCCAGGTGGGGTCTCACCAGAGTGGAGTAGAGGGATAGAATCACCTCCCTCAACCTGCTGGCCATACTTCTTTTGATGCAGCCCAGGATGCAGTTGGTTTTCTGGGATGCAAGTATGCATTGTTGGCTCATGATGAGCTTCTTGTCCACCAACACCCCCAAGTCCTTCTCCTCAGGGCTGCTCTCAAGCCATTCTCCTCCCAACCTGTATTTGTGCTTGGGATTGCCATGACCGAGGTGCAGGACCTTGCACTCGTCCTGGTTAAACTTCATGAGGTTCCCACAAACCCACCTCTCAAGCCTGTCCAGGTCCTTCTGGATGGCATCCCTTCCCTCTAGCATGTCGACTGCACCACACAGCTTGGTGTCATCAGCAAAATTGCTGAGGGTGCAATCAATCCTGAGGGTGCAATGTTGCCAACAAAGATGTTAAACAGCAACAGTTGCAGTACTGACCCCTGAGGAATGCCACTCATCACCGGTTTCTACTTGGACATTGAGCCATTGACCGCAACACTTTGAGTGTGACCATGTAGCCTTATCCATTTTCCTTATCCACCAAGTGGTCCATCCATCAAATCCATGCCTTTCCAATTTAGAGACCAGGATGTTGTGCAAGACAGTGTCAAATGCTTTGCATAAGTCCACGTAGGGGATGTTGGTTGCTCTTCCCTTATCTACCAATGCTGTGGCAACATCGTAGAAGGCCACCAAATTTGTCAGGCATGATTTGCCTTTGGTGAAGCCATGTTGGCTGTCACCAATCACCACCTTATTTTCCATGTACCTTAGCAGAGATTCCACAAAATGTATTTGTGGAAACCTGAATGAGCCACAGCTTCCCAGTCCCTTCTGCCCCCTGGGAAATTCTTCCCGTCCCCTCTCAGGCCTGGCTTTTTGGACCTCTCCAATGCCCCTCAGGCTTTCTGGAGGAGGTACAGGCTCCCAGCTCTCTGCTGCCTGTGCCCCTCTTTTCTGTCATTCCCTGCAGCCTCAAGAACCTGCTCTCCATTTAACTTGCTTCATAACTTTGCCAAGGAGCACAGTAAATAACTGAGAATACAGAAATAAAATAAATACCATCTGTTAATTAAAAATTTGCATAAACACTGGCAATCTAAGTATGCAAGTGAAATAACAGGGAAACCCCTTATTATTCAATGCCTTATCTCACATTCTAACAGACAAAAGGAGACACTTCCATTTTATATATTTATAAAGCTATTTGGCAGGCTTTTTCAGCCTCAGAAATTAAACAGCTAAGGCAGGCATTTATGTTGGTAAGAGTAAGGTTTGGGCCTATAGACCTGCAAAGTGACACATGCACGTGTTTCCTAATTTGCTATAGGCAAAATGAGTCAGGTAATCTTCGACCGAAGATTTAAACTGTCTAAGACAATCAGCCTGAGTTTTCCTGAGATGAATTAAAGCATTGTTCCACTGTCAGAATGGGCAATGGTTTCTGACAAGGGGTAGTCAACACCTCTAGAGCTGGATGGGGAAAAGCAAAACATCTCTATGGCCTAAAACTGCTGGCATGATTCAGCCTTTGAGGTAGTGTCACTTCCAGGTGGCTGAGTCTTTGGCTGTAGCAAGAGAGGGAAGCTGATGTTAGACATGCCAGTGGGAAAATGTACCTGGCTATGTACAGATTTCATGGAGTTATTTTTAGTGTTTGTCTTGGCTTCTTTGTACTCAGATGCCCAGTAGATCTAGAACAATGAAGGAATTCAGTAAGAACCTTTTAGCATTAAAGATTTCCTCTGAGATATGATGCATGGCATCACCAGGCCTCTTTGTCCTCAATAAGCCTCACATGGGACCACCTACCCACATCCCCAGACCCCATTTCAGCTCAGCCATGCCCCATCCCAGCTCCAGAGGTGCCAAAGGAGTGCCTGTGCTTAGTCCTGTCTCTGTACTGCCATTAGCTGGGATGGGGCCCCAGCTTGTTGCTCCCTAAAAGTGTCAGGCTCTTTGGTTGGCCCTGTTATTGGCCCGGGCTCTACCCCCAACACTCATCCCTGAGGTCCTTGCGACACCCTGCTCCCCAGCCCCAGGGGAACCACTGTTCAGTGCTGGTTTTGGAATTTACAATGTTTCTTATATAAAATAACCATATCTGCCAACACCAGCTAGTAGGTCTGAAGGACTTTTTCCAAACCAAAAGTGTGTGTGCTTTGTGCTGCCTGTACTGACTCCTTGCCATCTTATCTGCCCTGTCATCCTGGGGATGAGTCTCCTGCTTTTTCCTCTTTACATGGGAGGGCCCTTTCGTTCAGCAACGACCTCTGGTGTCCTCTGTCACATCTCTTGGTCATGGCACTGTCCTGTTCCTACAGCTGCATTCTTCTGATGGGCTGCTGAGGACTCAGTATCTGCTTCTCTCCTACGGAGGGAGTATGAAAGGGACTAGACTGCCTTGGAGAAAGAGTGGCATCCAGGGGATGAGATTCACCCATAGTTTAAGACACCTAAATTTGGGATTTCACTCTGTTGTGGTTTTGCCTGGGATGGAGTTGACTTTCTTACTAGCAGCTGGTATAGTGCTACGTTTTGGGTTTGGGATGGGAGTACTGTTGATAGCACTCTAATATTTTTGATTATTGCTAAGAAGTCAAGGCATTTTCTGCTCCTCACACCATCCCGCCAGTGAGTAGGCTTGGAGAGAACAAGAAGCTGGGAGGGGACACAGCTGGGACAGCTGACCCCAACTGACTGAAGGAATATTCCATGCCATAAAATGTCATGCTCAGCATATGAAGCTGGGGGAAGGAGAAGGAATGGGGAAGGCATTTGGAGTTGTGGCATTTGTCTTCCCAAGTAACCGTGGCGTGTGATGGAGCCTTGCTTTCCTCGAGACGGCTGAACACCTGCCTGCTGATGGGAAGCAGTAAATAAATTCCTTGTTTAGTTTTGCTTGTGTGTGTGGCTTTTGCTTTACTTGTTAAACTGCATTTATCTTAACCCACAAGTTTTCTCATTTTTACTCATCTGATTCTCTTCCTGATCCTGCCGTGGAGGAAGTCAGCGAGCAGCTGCATGGTGCTTGGTTGCCAGCTGGGGTTAAACCACTACACAGTCTTAAGGATCTAGTAATGAGCTGTGTCTCTAACACTCCTGTTGGCCAATATTGGTCTCTAGTGTTCTCCCCAAAAATGGCACTGAAACACCAGCTTCTGTTGGGTTACCAACATTTAGAAACCTCCTTTCAGATACCTAATTTTTGAAGCTCAATTGCAGGCTGGATGCAGTTGCCTGCACAAGGGCAATTTTGGAGATGCCCTGGGCTGCGAGACATTTCCATGAGGTTTAACAAGGCCAAATGCAAGGTCCTCCCCCTGAGTCAGGGAAATCCTCAGTATCAATGTAGACTGGGGGGAATGGATTGAGAGCAGCCCTGCAGAGAAGGACTTTGGGATACTGGTGCACAAAAATTGACATGAGCCTGCAATATGTGCTTGCAGCCCGGAAAACCAATTGTATCCTGGGCTCATCAAAAGAAGCATGGCCAGCAGGTCGAGGGAGGTGATTCTACCCCTCTGTTCTCATGAGACCCCACTTGGAGTACAAGAAAGACATGGACCTGTTGGAGTGGGTCCAGAGGAGGGCCACAGAAATGGTCAGAGGGTGGGAGGACCTCTGCTATGAAGAAAGGCTGAGACAGTTGGGATGGTTTAGCCTGGAGAAGAGAAGGCTTTAGGGAGAACTTATTGTGGCCTCTCAATTTATAAAGGGGGCTTATAAGAAAGATGAAGACAGACTGCCACTAAGAACGCCCTTAGTGACAGGACAAGGGGCAATTATTTTAAGCTGAAAGAGGGTAGATTCAGACTGGACATAAGGAATAAATTCTTTATGATGAGAGTGGTCAGATACTGGAATGGGGTGCTCAGGGAAGTTGTGGATGCCCCATAATTGGAAGTGCTCAAGGCCAGGTTGGTTGGGGCTTTGAGCAATGTGACCTAGTGAAAGATGTCCCTGCCCATGGCAGGGGGGGGTGCACTAGGTGATCTTTAAGGTCCCTCCCAACCCAAACCATTCTGTGATTCTGTGATTCTATGAGGTTAACAGACACAATGCATGACTTTGGGGTTGACCCACATACTGGAACGCCAGGCAGGGTGCGTCTCAAATACACTAGAAGTCTATACTTAGGCAAAATTTTCTCCCTAATCAACACTGTTACTGGCATCTAAAGAGTGACTCAGTTTGCATTTCATCAGCTGAATACATCTCTTGGCTCCTTTAACAGTATTAACAAGATCTTCATTGACTGGAACAGGAGTTCAGATGCATTTATTTGGATCCCTATAAGGAGACACCTACATTTAATCTGAGTTGAATCCCACTCTTGATCTTGATCTCTTTAGCTGTATAACAGTGCCAGACTATTTACAAATCCTTAGCCTAGCAGGAGATTTTAAAACAAACAAGGAAGCAAGCTACTATTCAATCCAAAACACCTTAAAACAGCAAAACTTCCACTGCAAGGAGTTCAAATATCTTGTTTTTTTTAAATGCAGGGTGATAGTCTCATTGATTTCTGATTCTTTTATGCATATATGAGGCTGGACTCTTCAGAAAAATACCAGATATATTCAAATTTTAATGACCTTGTGAGAGCTGACGGCATAGCTATGTACATATCTCCCCTGTAACATAAAGTCTTAATCCAGCTGTCAATTACAATGTAGGCATCCTTCAGACTGTTAGTGCTAAAAAGGAATACAGTCGCTCCTTCAAGGTCCTGACAACACTGATTATTCACCAAGGTAATACAAGACAACTGTTGTAAGAACATTCCTAGGAATGTCAGTCCCATACTTTGTACGAGGTTTCTTTCTGCAAAACACACTTTTTATTTCCTTGTTTAGACATCAGCAGAGAGATATGATTTTGCATTTCAGTAAGTAATTCAGTAATTCCATTAACAGTGAGAGAGATTGGAATGTGCAGCAAGAGAGGCTATATGCTAAAGTATTCATCTCTCATCTCTGCTGCAGAATTGCACTGTGTTTATCTAGGAGTACAGAAATTTCAACCTGCTCTCTTTCTTTAAATTCTGTACAAGCTGGTAACTAACAAGTACTGTTTTTGTCAGAGATATTTTTTATGATGATTGTCTCTGTTTGCCAATTGTGGAATATCAGCAGGTCATAGATTATCAAATGTCTATTTGTAACCCCAAAAACATTATTATGAAATAAAGACAAGAAAAATAAGTAATTATGACAGAAAAGATATTTTGTCTCCTTGACAGATGCAAGACTTAATGGGAAATCACCTACATCCTACTTTACCTGGGTGTGCTTAAAAGCACTTTATGCTACAAACTGTAAGAACGTATAAAACTATGAAGAGAAGAAAGCTCTGTTAAAAAAGGAAAAATATATTTTATCTCTGTGCATTTCCACCAGGGTTTTGAAACTTGCAAGCCAGCCTAAAGCTAGGCCTGCAACCAAGTGTAGGCGCTGATGTTTGGATCTGCTTTTCAAAGGCAAGTTCTATATACACAGGTTTGAAGTCTATGACTTTTAAGCAAATGTGCCGTCTTCTCTTATGAAGTTGGAGAGAGTTACAAAAAGTGGGATTTTTTAAAATTGACCACAATCTTTCTTTTCGTGTCTATAACATATGAATGAAATTTCTCAGGAAATATTACTGGGCAACTCTTTATTCCACTGAGAGAGATTAGAGAAAATGAGAAACTGAAACAGAGCTGCAGTTAAGCAGGACTGGCAATCCGTCACTGCTGCAGGACTAGGAGAGCAGAGGGAATGACGCTGAGGCAGAAACACTAAAGAATGTCTTCAGAGTGAAATTAGCAGTAGTGTATTTGATGGAAATGAATTTTCTTCCTTTGTTCAATGTTTTTGTGTCTGAAATTGGAAAGTGCAATGACCTAATTATTTCCTTATTGTACTGGCATGGTTTCAAGTGACTGCCATTTCATACTGATTGAAGATTATTGTTGCTAACTATGTTGCTGTAGAAATTGCACATGCTCTTTCACTTCCATTTTAAAGTGTTACATTCAATGAAAATAGTCACTCTGTGCTAAGCGTTGCCCCACAGGTTTGTTGCTCTGTTGCTAAGTTTGTCCCACAGGTTTTTCATTATACTAAATCAGTGAGATCCAGGGAAAAAAGAAAGAATGAACATTTAGAATAAAACTATTTTCTAGTCCTGTCTCTGCGACTCAAACACTGGAAGAACTTGTTCAAGTCACTTGCGCTCTTTATGTATCTTCAAAAGGAAAAACCTCTCCCTTCATTTCTCAGTGAAGCCCCCTAGGTTTCACAGTGTTTTAATTTGCAAGAATAACATAGATGCAATCCAGAGATTCATAGATCCATCAATTCATAGAACTGTCTAGGTTGGAAGGGACCTTTAAGATCATCGAGTCCAATCATTAACCTAACACTGACAAAATGGCCACTAAACCATGTCCCTCAGCACCACATCTACCTGTCTTTTAAATACCTACAGGGATGATGATTCAACCACTTCCCTGGGCAGCCTGTTCCAGTGTTTGATAAACCTTTTGGTGAGGAATTTTTTCCTAATATCCATCTTAAGCCTCCCCTGGTACAACTTGAGGCCATTTCCTCTTGTCCTATCACTTGCTACTTGGGAGAAGAGAGCAAGCCCCACCTCACTGCAACCACCTTTCAGGTAGTTGCAGAGAACGAGAAGGTCTCCTTTTCTGCAGGCTAAATAACCCCAGTTCCCTCATCCACTCCTCTTAGTCTTAAGACTTGTTCTCAAGACCCCTCAACCATCTTCGTTCCCCTTCTTTGGATACCCTCTAGAATCTCAATGTCCCTCCTGTAGCGAGGGGCCAAAAACTGAACACAGTATTCGAGGTGGGGCGTCACCAGTGCTGAGTACAGGGGGACGATCACTTCCCTGGTCCTGCTGGCCTCACTATGCTTGATGAATGCCAGGATGCTGTTGGCCTTCTTGGCCACCTGGGCACACTGCTGGGTCATATTCATCAGGCTGTGAACCACCACCCCCAGGTCCCTTTCTGCCAGGCAGCTCTCCAGCCACTCTTCCCCAAGCCTGTAGCACTGCATGGGGTTGTTGTGTCCCAAGTGCAGGACCCAGCACTTGGCCTTGTTGAACCTCATACCATTGGCTTTGACCCATTGATACAGCACGTTCAGATCCCTCTGTAGAGCCTTCCTACCCTCAAGCAGGTCAACACTCTCCTCCAACTTGCTGTCATCTGCACTTACTGAGGTTGCACTCGATCCCCTAATCCAGGTCATTAATAAAGATATTAAAGAGAACTGGCCCCAGTACAGAGCCCTGGGGAACACCACTTGTGATCAGCCACCAACTGGATTTAACCATTCGCCACAGCTCTTTGGGCCCAGCCATCCAGCCAGTTTTTCACACAGCAAAGTGTATGCCATACAAGCCATGTGCAGCCAGTTTCTCCAGGAGAATGCTGTGGGAAACCATGTCAAAGGCTTTACTAAAGTCCAGGTAAACAATATCCACAGCTTTTCCCTCATCCACAAAGTGTGTCACCTTGTCATAGAAAGAGATCAGATTTGTCAAGCAGGACCTGCCTTTCATGAACCCATGCTGACTAGGCCTGATCGCCTGGTTGTCCTGCCTGTGCCACATGATGACACTGAGGACGATCTGCTCCACAACCTTCCCAGGCACCAAAGTCTGACAGGTCTGTAGTTCCCCGGCTCCTCCTTCCTACCCTTCTTGTAGATGGGTGTCACATTCGCTAACCTCCAGCCAACTGGGATGTCCCCAGTTATCCAGGACTGCTGAAAAATAATGGGAAGTGGCTTGGTGAGCACTTCTGCCATCTCCCTCAGTACCCTTGGGTGGATCCCACCCTCTCCCATAGACTTGTGTGTGTTTAAGAGCTGTAGCAGGTTACTCACCATTTCCCCTTGGATTATGGGGGCTTCATTCTGCTCCCTGTTACTGTCTTCTAGCTCAGGGGCCTGGTCCTCAGGGAACACCTGGTCCTACTGACAAAGAACTGAGACAAAGAAGCCTCAGCCTTTTCCTCATCCTTGGATTCTATGACGGTGAATATGAGCAACAAAAGTGTTCGTCCTTAAAGGTCAAGGACTGAAGTAAAACTTACATCATTATCTTACTTTTTTTTATTATGTGCTAGAAACATTACAGGCTAGGAGACTTCCTAAAGCACCAATTCAGCTGTGAAGTAAAATGTAATAGTTTATTGACCTGTCATTTTATCAAACTACCCACGCATTGTTAAAAGAGTGCTGGGGATGGTAGAAGTTGCATTAATGTCTACATTCATTTGCTACATAGATCTAAACTCCTCTGTACTGCTGCTATAAGAGGATCCACATATCTTTTTAATTAATGCTAGGTTTTAGTGATATTCATTATAATTTACTATGTCATTATGGCTTATTGTAGATGCTCAATTTGAAAGGAGATGACAAATCTGTGCTTGGAAGAGATGGCATTTTTTAATTTTGCAGGCGATTAAAAAGTATAGGCCAAATGCTGTCCCTGGATTTCACTGAATTCCTCTGAGACAGAATCTGGCCTTAGTTTACAATAGACTTGTGCAAGGTTGCAAAGAAAGCTCATTTGCACAATGTTGAAAGGACAATGTTCTACAGGGTATATAAAACAGCTCAGCTTGTCTTTAACTGCTAGCGAACTCATGTAGATTCAGGCTAATTACTTTTTGGCACAGAGAGACCCGAAGTCTTAGTTGCTTGTTCTGAGCTGTCACTTAGAAATTAACTGTCAAAATCCCCCAAACTTGTGTGAGTTCAATGGCTTATTACTTCAGCCAAAGGTAGCATATACATTTAATATATCAATTTATAAAATACATTGGTTTTGCTACTTGAGCAAGACCATTACGTGTCTTTTGTTTTTTAAAGTTTAGGTACTTAGCTGCCTAAGCCTAGTCAACTAGTGAAAAAACTCCATAGGTACACATCTCACAAGAGTTAGAAATAGCTTAAATGAGACAATATAACAATTTCTGTTTAGAGAAGCAGGTCTTCTATTGATGTAAGAATGCTTAGAATTAGATCTTATGTGAGTAGTGTTTGAGTTCTTAGGGACTTTCACCATTTTCCAAAACATTTCTGAACTGTGCTTTCTAAGTTAGGAAGGGCCTGACTGTAAAAACAGTGTAGACCCAGATCATGTTTTACTTGAATCTTTATATGAAATGGTTTATGTTGCATCCTAGTATGCCATAAATTAAAAATATTTCATTTTGTAGTCTGTTTTTTGTTTACCTCATTGATTTCAGTCCAAATGTAATCTCTGAATCTATATGTAGACTAAATGGGAAAGTTTCAGAACTGAGTGGCTGGCACTGATTTCAGAGATCTGATCATAATCAGCCAAATTTGAAAGTATTGGCCTAAGATACCATGTACTTCGAAATATTTCTCATTTAATATCCCTTTGAAACCTGTTCATGCTTTATTGCAAACTGTGGTATTGGCCTGTGTGTCGAAAAGACCTTTCTTCAGCAAATTTTCATTGCATATATTCCTCCTCTGATTTTTTGGTGTGGTTTTTTTTTTTTTAATTTTTGTAATTTCTTGTTTTAAATATGTGTCTTTAGGGATTTTCTGAACTGGTCAGTGACTAGGAAAATATTCCTATGTCTTCTCAAATATAAAACACCATAACAGTCCCACGACTCACTATTATTTGGAATGCAGCCAAATGAAATATTAGTGGCAATTGTTCATTTGATGACTAATGTCTCAACCTTCAGAAATGGTGGGAGAGAGCCAGTAATCATTAAAGTTATAAAAGGCATTTCATGGGGCTATATATATAGCCTTACAGGAAAGTGTTTACTCTTTTCTCTTCTGCTTTAGATCTGGGTCTGCTTTTCTTTTATCTGCAAGGAGAAAATTGAAAGCAGTTTCTTTATTTTATTCTCTATTTTTCCAGGGCTTTACTACTTGATCTGGTGCCAGCACCTAGGCAACTACTAGTCAAATTTGCCTATAAACATCTTTTGCAGAAAACTCAAACCAAACATGAATGGAGCTTTTCTCCCTTATTTTTTCCTTTCTCCCCCACGCAGGTTCTGTGTGCAGCTGGTAGCAGACACTGCAAAACTCTGATTTGGCAAAATTTCAGCAGCTTTGTATGCACACACACAAGGCTTGATCCACGTGAGCACCATGTAAGATCATGAGGGACAGAGTCTAGTAAAGAGATTTAGATGTTCTAGCTAAGACTCATATACTCCTCTTAACATTTGTGCCTCTAACCTAATCAAACTGCTTTGTCTTCTAATTTTGTTTGTTCGTTTCCTTGGTTTCCTTTTTCTTAATATAAGATGATCATATTTATCAGTCAATCAATATGTTGTTTGTGATATTGTAATTTAGTCTAAGAAAGGTAGAACACTGTAGATGAGCAGGATCCTCACAAGATTTTTTTTTCCCCACAAATGAACTAATGTTTCATGTTTTTTCTCCAGATTTCACTCACCCTAGTGTAAATAAGAAATAAACAATACAAGTTGATGGAGTTGAGAAAGGGACATAAGTGAGGCGACGATCCATCTGAAAGGCTTGAGCGAGGTGCTTCTCATTTTTTTTACGTGCATATATTATTACATCATTGTTGTCAGATTTCTTATGAAGGACCTAAATACAGATCTGATTTGCTTGCATGACTAAAGAGTAGCTAAAGCTTATGGAAATGCAATACATTATTTCTACAGTCTGCATGCACAATTCTAATGTTACAAAATGCCTTCTGTACTTGTAACTAGTGGTGACTGAACTAAATTTTGGATATAATCAGGAAAAAAAGAAATGTTGTAGTGAATGTGTAAATTTTACTGGCAAGATTTTAGTGCATGTACAATCCATGAGTACTAGGTTAGACAGTGGACTGGGAATTCCCAGTTGACCTGAAGGGCTGAATATCACTGCATACCCTCCCCGAATGCTGCTGCTGAGCAAAGCACTGCAGATTCGCATCATGGAAGAGGCAAAAATGCTAAATCTGTACATCAGGTAAACAAATGTTCCTTGGATCATTCATTTGGTCCATCTCTGTGGAAAGGAGAACTTCCATGGTAAAACATGCTAAGAACATTGGTTGTTTCTCTCATGTTATCTTCATTCTGATTAAGTCTGGATGCAATTTCTTCAACTAATCTTAGCCATCTATGGGTTAAATGCATAAACCTAAACTACCTTTGTAGTCAGTGGAGGGAAAGAGGCTCTGAAGAAGGCAACTCGTCCCCTCTTTGGAGGGTGGTTTAAGAGTGCAGTGTCACGATCAGCCTAAGTCTGCATGAGATGTGATGCTGTTGAAATGACTGGCCCCAAGCTCCCTCCTGTCCCCAGCTGAGCATCTGTGCCTCCTTCCTTGTGCTGGGTTTAGAAATCCAACAACAGTTCATTGAGGTGGATCTCTGTTCTTTTGTTTTGCTGTTCCTACAGAATAAAAACTTCTAATGTTCACCAAGGTAGGATTGCAACAGCACAAGAGCCATGGACTGATAAAAGGCAATTGTAAAACTTCAATCTCCCATAGCCAGCATGAATATCAGTTTGGATTTTCCTATTTCTTTCCTGTAATTATGGGAAATGTAGATAGCTAATGCTTACAGGGTCAAAGCTGAGCAAGATGAATCTGTCCCTTTGACTGGGAAACTAAGAATAACTTGCTATGCAAGTACTTCAATACTTAGCTTAATTTTTACACAGAAAAACATCCAAACTACAGGCATATTTGCTGCCAGAAAGAGTTAATAGTGATAGATATTTATTTCTTTTACGTTATGACCAGCTGCTCTGCATTTGCTGGGAATTTATCCAATATTTGTTTCCAAACATAAATAGGCTTTTCTAGAAGTAAATTAAAATAAGTATTTATTCTTTTACATAAGCTTTGTCTCTCTTTTCTAGTCTTCATTGTTTTGTTCACTTCTTGTTCTTTGCTTTCCCAATCTCTAGCAAACTTTTTGTAAGATCTTGAATTATCTCCAAGTAAGACTATCCAGGTAATCTGAGAGCCCAGCAACCAAACCATCCTTTACTTATACTTTTCCTGAGGGAGAGAAAAATTAACAACTTGTTTTCTAAGGAGAATTGACGAAGATAGTGGTAAGATCTAACTTAGAGATCAAGATGGTTCTTAAAAATTAGGCAAGTAGTGGGACAATCCAGGTGAGGAAAATGACTCATGACAATTTACTTAGGTGGATGATATTCTCCCCTCTAATCATTTGAAGGCATCTTTCACTCTCCAATGTGGGGGGTAGGCGTTAGTTTTAAGAGATTAGGAAGGAATTCATCATACCAAATGAATACCTAAGATAGTCATCCTAAAATTCTTTATGAACAGGGGTATATTGAGGGTGCAATTCTCAGCTTCATTTAGACATCTAAAATGGATCAGACGAGCAGCACCCTGAACTTCTTTATTTTTCTCCATGAAAAAGGGAGTCTTAGGTGATTAGTTCAGATGCAGACTTCCATATAGTAAAGTTATAGCTTCCAAGGCTAAGATTACCCTCACCTTAGTTATCAAAGATTTATATCCATGACAGATGCCCAGTTAGGGGACTAGTTGCCCCTGTCCACTTTCGCCAGATCACATCTATGTGGCTTCTCTGAAGTCTGCAAATGGAGGAACTTCAGCTGTAGCCTTTCCCTTGGTATGTATAGTTACAGGATCTGTCGTCTTTGCTAAACTGGCTAATTTCACAAAAATTATAACCAATTATAAGACAGATCTGTGTCTAAGGATATCTAGAGATAAACATCTGCATTGTAAATGTCTGAAGTTAGGTAGGTTGAATCGCATCCAGACTGGTCATGCAAGACTGCTTCCATAGAAAACCAGGCTGCAACGGGTCAGAAATTTAAAATAATTGCTTCTCCCTACATTAGTCTAAATGAGCATTTAAAAACAATGTTAACTCTACAGCAACACAAAGTGCATTTGCTGTGTGAGGGGAATACACATTTGAAAATTTCAATTAGACTTCACCGAGGGGTACCAAGAGTGCAGTGTGAATTGAAGCCCTAATATTGCAACGGGGCTTTCCTCTTAACTTCAGCAGCACAGGATTAAGTCAATAGTGAAGAGGATGTTATCAATTAGCATGTACAATAAGCGACTCTTTGACTTAATTACCTGCAGCACTACCCTAGTTGTAAGAGATGCATTAGCAGTACATTTACAGTACATACTCGTCCCCAAAGCAGACTATTCAGTTTCCCCAAAATCACACTGAAGCTGAGGTTAAGATACCTTTGTGACACTTTTTCATGGCTCAGCAAACTCAGTATTAAAAATAAACTTAGCTCCCATTTTGCCAGCCTGAGTGATGCCAAATGATCAAGAATGTCAAAGAACAGAACAGACCAGGCTGCATTTGTCCTGCTTCTGACAAGGCACTACCAAATATACCTGTGACTAACAAAAAACCATTGTTGGTAAAAACACATTATAATTAAAAGGCAGGTAGGCAGGTTCTCTTTTGTTCAGCTCTTCCAGCATCATTGTTAATATATATACATTTCTCAATTCCTTCCTGGGAATAGAACAGCAGTTTAAACAAAAGTAGCTCCATTATATTTCTACATTGCTTTACTTTGTTCTGTCTGGCGACAAGTTCATTTGGAGGTTAAGGCAGTCTAATTGCATTAACTATGAGCTTTAACACTAAGGAGTGGTTGGGTGCTGTGATTTTTCTGGTGATAAAGCTGACTAAAGAAGCTCCTACCTCCTTTCAAACCCAGCTACACATGCCTATCCTCTGGAGGCAAGCCCATCCCCCTTCTGAATCTCACTCCGATAGCTCAGATACATGTATGTTTATGCTCTCAATTGGATCAAGAAAGTGATACAGATTCTGACAATTTGTTCAAAAATGTGAGTTCTTTTAACCTTCACTAGTTCAATGTTTATAGTCAAATGAGGAGTGAATATCTTCAGATCAACACCAGGCAATTGAAGATCACATACATTCAATGAAATAAAAACCAAGATAAAAGGCAAATCCACAGAAGCTTGATATGCTTTTGCTTTTTATTAGCAAGGCCAGCCCTGGCTTTCATTCATTCTGTTTTTAAAGAGAGCATCAATGACTTTTCCCAGCATTAAAAGCTATCATTTTTCCCATTTACTCATGATAGGTGTGGAATATGTTGTGAGTTACATCTCTTCAATGCCTCTCTGTCTTCCTGTTTGATGCTGAAATTCACATGATCTTTTGACAGCTGCTTGCAGAGAATTTTCTGGGATTAGCAACCCAGTGGAGATGAGGTACTTTTATTAGTTAATAAAAAAAGAACAAAAGTGTATGGTCTTTTGAGAACTGTTAGTTTCATTTGTGCTGCTGGATATGCAACACCGCCGTGAGGGTCATATACAAGTTGCTGACATTTGATTGCAAGGCTTTTCTTGATGCACATCCATCTTCTCTGATTGAAGGTCCCCACTGGTTTCATTCTCTGACTAGACAGCTGTACTTGACCATAAAGGCTGCTGTAAAGATCACACTTTGTACCCCACACTGCCTAATTTTCAGCTTCAACATTCCTCAGCACCTTCAAAGAAACCTCAGTAGTAACTAGCTTCTGCTTCCTTTTCATCCAGCTTCTATCTTAGCAAGGATGTTGTGGGTGGGAGGGCCTTTGAACTGAGGCTGGAAGGCAGGACACCTGCAATAGCTTTCCTCCACATAGGCATTTGCTTTACCTACCTATTGGACAGTCCCTATCTTTTCCATTCTTGAGACAACTTTTCAAGCAGCTTCCACTAGGAACAGATTGTCAGCACACACTTTTTTTCAGATGAGGTGTTTGCTGAGAAAAATCCTGAGTAAGGGCAAGAACCATTTCTTTCTCTAGAACAGCGGTGTCCTGTTTTTTTTCCCTGCGGTGAATAGAAATTACAATGCTCGGTATTTTAAAGCAAAGAGGTTTTAATTCAATCTGTGTACCTGGCCACCCAAGTTAAATTCATTTGAATTATGCAGCAAGAAAGATATAGAGACAATGGTTCAGATCTGCAGCCATTGTAAACCATGGTGGCTCAGAGGCTCCATGGCCACTAGACTTGACCCAACCAGAATCCTCTCCCTTTGGAGGAGGTGCACTTTGAGTTTTATCTTCCATCCGTAGTACTGTGCTACACAAACTTCCCAGACTCACATGGACCTTAAGGAGAAAGATATAATTCATTAATTCATCTGTCTTTTTTTTTATAATGAAGCATTTTTATGTTTCTTGCCTTCTTTTAATAACATTTGAAAAGAAATCTTTGTCAGTGATCATTAGAAAAGCCTATACATCTCATAAATTCCTTCATTTTCTGCCATTGTTCAGCTCCCAGCCAAACTGGGAATATTAAATTGCATCTCAATTTAGTTTTAAATCAGAAGGGAAAATTTAAACTGCTTTTGTTAATAAGTAACTTAGCTAACTTGGTCCACAGTCACAGGAACGTGAAGCAAGACATGATTCCGCAAGTTTCCCTTCCCTGATTTGCTGATAAATCTTAATCATAACCCAAAAGGCCTGTGTCTAGTAATGAAGACGAACTCCAATCCCAGTCTTATTCACTTCCTGGAGTGTTTGTTAAACTGACTAACAAAGGGGCATACAGATAGCTGTAAGTCTTAATTTCTTGACGTTATAAAGGAATATATTTCAGTAGAAATCAGCCTGAATACAAGTATTTTGCATTCTAATCAGCACGATCAGAGTGTTCCTCCCCACCTGGCAGTATATCAAAACACCTACTTGGTGGTAAAAAGCTATTAAGCAGTTAAGAGTAGTAATTCTTATGCTATAGAACTCACATACTTACTTTTCATATGCTCTCTAACTTTCCTATAGTTGGTAGATTGATTTACCCAAGTGCTACATTTGGCATATTTCATTTAAGCAATCTCAGGTTGAAGTGCTGGAAGTTTTACTCAAATGAAGACTGCACTCCCTGCCTTACTGTTCTGACTTAAAAATTACGAGTAGCCACCGCACTGTGCCTAATTATGGCCTAGATAAGTTCTAGAAGGATATGGCACAGACAGCTCTGTCTTGATCTGTCTATAGTATAGCTCTTTGACAGAGAATTAGACAAAATCAATTTGATATGCAATGGGTCACAGATCATTTATTTTTCTGATTTTTCAAAGCATAGTCTAATGCAATGAAAATTTACAGTAAGATTTATGCACATTTAGGTAATACTTCCCTCCAGTCTTCATTTCAAAGCTTTCATAGCTTTGTCAGTCAATTTAATTCAACATCTTAACAAAAGTAAGTCTAATTGTCTTGGCTTTCAGCACACCTTTATTTTGAGCAAGTCAAGCTTGTAGTAACAAGAATGAGAGTCGTAGACTAGCAATGCACAACAACAGCTGAATCTCCCAGGGCAAGTAGTTGTCTTTCACAAAAGGTGTGTTGATTTGTCTTCATTAATGGATAGAAACCAAGTACAACAGATCATACTCGAGCATTTGCTTGTCTAGCTTCCAGTTTACATCTCTGGGTCTTTTCATCAATTAAGAGAGGTGTTAACCCCTTTTGTTAAAGTTGCTGAAGATTTTTCATTTTGTTTTTGCTTTGTAGTTACTGATAATTTCTAGAAAGCCCCTTTGAGGACCCAGTGGAGCATTGCTACAGGCTTATGCAAGCGTTGTTCTACAGAATCAGATAGGTAAAAAGTAAAAATAAGTCAAATATTTGTTTTTTGCCCTAGAGGGGGTGGAGGGAGAGAAACAGGAAAAATTGATGAGGCATTTTTGAGTTTGGGGAGATTTAAAAAGGGCCCATGTTTTAAGCAGCTGTATATGAAATGCTACAAGATGAGTGAAAAGGCTTGGGGCTGTAAGTGGAATTTGGCAGGGAAACAGCATTTGCTGAAAAGAAGCATCTATGATTGCTGTGCAGGGAATTAGTTTCATTTGACCAAGCTATAAGCCTTGTCAAATTATGAGTTGTAGCTGTAAAATATGCAGCTTTTTAAATGTACTCTCCACACATATGCGTGGCAAAGTTAGCTACATAATGAAAAACGTAGTCAGGTAAATTGCTGCAATTCAAAGAAGGCTTCATGAAAAAGGTAGCTAGCAAGCCTTGTCAGGCGCTAAATGACTGCTTGTGCAAAAAAAAGAGTTCCTGCTGACTTAGTAAGAGACATTATGCTGCAGTTATGCCTCCCAGGGATGCATTGCCTGCTGGCCATTGTCAGGGACAAGACAATGGACTAAAGAGGATCTTGGTCCAGCTCTATGTGTCGATTCCTATATTTCTAAGAACAAAAATTTTACCTGAAACTGAAAAGTTAGTATCCGAACCTGGAATCCCCTAGGCAAAGCTCATTGCATCAGAAAATGCAAATCACACTTGATGGGTCTGGTTTCATTAGATTAAGCTGTGAGGATTGTGTCATGCCACAAGGAAGCCAGTGGGACAAGACCACAGTTAATTTTCATATCAGTCAGTACAAAGGGACATTTTCCTTTGCAGGCCAAATTCCCAGCTGAAGGTTCAAGGATGCCCTCAGACCCTATATTCTGAGGCTATGGAAGAAGCTGCCCGTACAGCTACTCAGTATTGCTGCTGTCTACGACTGTGCATCAGCTTCCGCATCAATTTTGTAGTGATTATGACATCATTCTGGAAAGTCTCATTGGGAATAACAGACTGGGCTGTTTTCATAAGGTACGATCATCTTTTGTTTAAAAAGGATAACAGTCTGAGTCAGATGAAAGAAACAAAGCTCTGTAGGAGATGTCTGTAGGAACAGGGGTCTTGTCATCAAAGGTATTTTGAGAGGTCAGTTCCAATTGAAATTAGATCTTAACATCACAAATTCCTATAAACTTCATTTGAGGGAAAAATAAAAAAAAGCTTTGTATTAATTATTTTTGTGACACGTCAGGTCCTTTTGCTCTCTTTTCTTACTTAAAATAATTCCTTAAGTGCAGTCTACTTTGTACTACATAGGTTTTGTCTTCAATATCCCTTGCTTGTCATCAGATCATGTTCAAGTTCTAGCCAAAAACATCTGCAGAAAGTTGATACTCCTGAGAGCACTAATCTCAATATTTACTTAGTTATGCACTCATACTAAACATCCCCAGCTAATACAACAGACAATTAGTTTGCTGATTCATGGACTCTTTGTCTTAAGTTTCAGCTAGGAGCAATAAAAAATAAGGTTAAACATGCCTTTGAAAAGGCAGTCTGATTTACAAGAAAGCTCTGAGGTTCATTATAGGAGGCTATTGATGATTAGCTGCTTGGTTTGGTACTGGTGCAAGCTTTTCGTCTGGGGAGCTGTTGAGTTTCTTGCAGAGAGTTCTTGAAGTCCATTAAGGAGGGCTGCCCCAGGGAGCCCTGTAGGCAACCTGCACTCCTGGCGTTATGCAGGGAGTGCAGTCAGGCTTTGCCCAAACCCAAACATCTACCACAAAAAAACCCAACCCCAAAATGGCATGGTCACAGAATCACAGAATCTTCATGGTTGGAAAGGACCCTTAAGATCATCGAGTCCAACCAAACAACCTACAATCTCTGTCACTAGAGCATGCCCTGAAGTGCCATATCTAGACGTTTCTTAAACACCTCTAGGGATGGTGACTCAACCACCTCCCTGGGCAGGCTGTTCCAGTGCCTGACCACTCTTTCAGTAAAGTAATTCCTCCTAATATCTAATTGAAACCTCCCCTGCCGCAACTTCAGACCATTCCCTCTGGTCCTGTCATTATTCATTTGGGAGAAGAGGCCAACACCCACCTCTCTCCAACCTCCTTTCAGGTAGTTGTGGAGGGCAATGAGGTCTCCCCTCAGCCTCCTCTTCTCCAAACTAAACATGCCCAGCTCCCTCAGCCTCTCCTCATATGACCTGGTCTCCAGACCCCTCACCAGCCTGGTAGCTCTCCTCTGGACACGCTCCAGCACTTCTATGTCCCTCTTGTACAGCGGGGCCCAGAACTGAACACAGCACTCGAGGTGAGGCCTCACCAGTGCCGAGTACAGAGGCACGATCACTTCCCTACTCCTGCTGGCCACGCTATTCCTGATACTAGCCAGAATGCTGTTGGCCTTCTTGGCCACCTGGGCACACTGCTGGCTCCTGTTAAGCTGGCCATCCACCAGCACCCCCAGGTCCTTTTCTGCTGGGCAGCTTTCCAGCCACTCTTCCCCAAGCCTGTAGCATTGCTTGGGGTTGTTGTGACTGAAATGCAGGACCCGGCACTTGGCCTTATTAAACCTCATACAGTTGGCCTTGGCCCATCGATCCAGCCTGTCCAGGTCCCTCTATAGAGCCTTCCTACCCTCAAGCAGATCAACACTCCCACCTAGTTTGGTGTCATCTGCAAACTTACTGAGGGTGCACTCAATCCCCTCATCCAGGTCACTGATAAAGATATTAAACAAAACTGGCCCCAAAACTGAGCCCTGAGGGACACCACTGGTGACCGGCTGCCAAGAGGATTTCACTCCATTAATCACAACTCTCTGGGCACGGCCATCCAGCCAGTTTTTAACCCAGCAAAGAGTACACTTGTCTACGCCATGATTTGCCAGCTTCTCCAGGAGAATGCTGTGGGGGACGGTGTCAAAGGCCTTACCAAAGTCCAGACAGGCAACGTCCACAGCCTTCCCCGCATCCAGAAAGCAGGTCACATGGTCATAGAAAGAGATCAGGTTGGTTAAGCAGGACCTCCCTTTCCTAAACCCATTCTGGCCAACCCTGATCCCTTGGCCGCCCTGCACTTGCCGTGGGAGCTCACTCAAGATGATCCTCTCCATGATCTTTCCTGGTACCGAGGTCAGGCTGACAGGCCTGTAGTTCCCCGGATCCTCCTTCCGACTCTTCTTGTAGATAGGCGTCACATTAGCCACCCTCCAGTCATCTGGCACCTGCCCTGTTGACCAGGATTGTTGCTAAATGATGGAGAGAGGCTTGGTGAGCTCTCCCGCCAGCTCCCTGAGTACTCTTGGGTGAATCTCATCCGGCCCCATAGACTTATGTATGTCTAGGTGCAGAAGCAGATCATTGACTACTTCCTCCTGGATTATGGGTGGGTTGTTCTGCTCTCCATCCTTCCAGCTCAGCAGGCTGAGCACCCTGGGGGTAGCTGGTCTGACTATTGAAGACGGGGGCAAAGAAGGCATTCAGTATCTCAGCCTTCTCCTCGTCCTTGGTTGCAACTTTCCCCCCCACATCCAGTAAGGGATGGAGATTCCCCCTGGCTCTCTTTTTGTTGATGTATTTATAAAAGCTTTTTTTGTTGTCCTTAATGTTAGTGGCCAAGTTGAGCTCCAGCTGGGCTTTTGCCTTCCTAATTTTCTCTCTGTATAACCTAACGAGATCTCTGTACTCCTCCTGAGTTGCCTGTCCCTTCTTCCAAAGGTGGTAAACCCTCCTTTTATTCCTAAGTCCCATCAGAAGTTCCTTATTCATCCAGACTGGCCATTTTCCCCGCCCTTTAGACTTGCGACACTTGGGGACAGCCTACTCCTGGGCCTTTAAGATTTCCCTCTTGAAGAGCGTCCAGCCCTCCTGGACCCTTTTGCCCTTCAGGACTATCTCCCAAGGGTCCTGAACAAGTGTCCTGAACAAGCCAAAGTTTGCCCTCCGGAAGTCCAAGGTGGAGGTTTTGCTAACCCCCCTCCTTACATCGCTACGAATTGAAAACTTGACCATTTCATGATCACTAAACTCAAGACAACCTCCGACCACCACATCTCCCACTAGTCCTTCTCTGTTTGTGAGCAGTAGGTCTAGCAAGGCACTTCCCCTGGTAGTGTCCTGGTTCCGGTGGGGATAGGGTTAACTTTTCCTGGTATTCCATGCCATGTGAGCCACACCCACCCTGAGCTGCCGGGGGAGGGGGCAGGAAGTTGCTGCTTAAAAGCGGGCTGGGGCGGCCCCGGTCCGGCCGGCGAGCGGCGAGCGGCGGGGGGAGCGGCGGTTCCGTAATCGCGTTTGTATATTCCCCTATCCGTGTTGTTGTTGTTGTTGTTGTTGTTGTTGTTGTTGTTGTTGTTGTTGTTGTTGTTGTTGTTTGCCTGTTCCCTTTGCTGTTCTGTTAAACTGCCTTTGTCTCAACCCAAGAGTCTTGCCTTTTCTTACGATTCTTCCTGTGTTGGAAGGCACGAGCGAGCGACACGTGGTTCTTTGTTGCCATCTGAGGCTAAACCACGGCAGTCCTTTTGGCGCCCAACGTGGGGCTCGAAGGGTTGAGATAACGACAGAATCCAACTAGAACGTGGAAAAAACGGTTTTGGGTTTTTTTTGTATGCATTTATTTTATTAGGTAAGTAGTCACTGGTCATCATGTTGCTTGGTTTGTTCTCATGGCTGTGTTACATAAATTCCTATATGGCTTATGTACTCCCTGCGATGCTGTTTACCATGTCTGGAACAGGGATGAGGATTATCATTCTGCTGTCCTGTGCGATATCTGTTTATGATATGATAACATCACTGTTCAGACGGCTATTTTGGGGTGTTTATGCGGTTTTGCTGTCCTGTCCGTACATTGGACACCGTCTCTCAGAATTTGTTAATAATTTCCCCAGCCCTTTTGCCTCCCTTTTCTCCTTCGGGTCAGGTATGACAGCTTTTGAGAATTTTGAATATCCTTGGGATACTCAAACTAGCGTGTTCGTAGTGCTATGTCTCCTGAATACGTTCCAGGTCTTGTTTTGGGTTAAGCGACTATTTAAGACTACCACCCGGAGATCTGCTCCGAGGCCGGATAGTCAGGGGTGGCATGGCATGTGGGAGAGCATGGGCAGGTACCTAGAGAACTACTCACCTCCAATGGTCTGGGACTTCACCCCTGAACAATTACAGGACCCTGATAAAGTGGTAGAATATTTGAAGGGAAAATGCTGTGGCTATTCTAGAGAGGCACAACTCACCGCGCTGTGCTGGGCCCTGGCCAGAAGGCAAGGATTTCGGAATGTCACCAGAGGAGGAGGTGACGCGTGCAGAAGAGGCCCCACCATATAATAAACTGCCAGAAAATGAGAAGAAATATGCCCTGTTCACTGATGGGTCCTGCCGTATTGTGGGAAAGCATCGAAAGTGGAAGGCTGCTGTGTGGAGTCCTACACGACGGGTTGCAGAAGCCAGTGAGGGACAGGGTGAATCGAGCCAGTTTGCAGAGGTGAAGGCTATTCAGCTGGCTTTGGACATTGCTGAGCGAGAAAAATGGCCAGTACTTTATCTCTACACTGACTCATGGATGGTGGCAAATGCTCTGTGGGGATGGTTACAGCAGTGGAAGCAGGGCAACTGGCAGCGCAGAGGCAAACCCATCTGGGCTGCTGACCTATGGCAAGATATTGCTGCCCGGATAGAGAATCTGGTTGTGAAAGTACGCCATGTAGATGCCCACGTACCAAAGAATCGGGCCACGGAGGAACATCAGAACAACCAGCAGGTGGATCGGGCCGCTAGGATTGAAGTGGCTCAGGTGGATCTGGACTGGCAACATAAGGGTGAACTATTCATAGCTCGGTGGGCCCATGACTCCTCAGGCCATCAAGGGAGAGATGCGACATATAGATGGGCTCGTGACCGAGGGGTGGACTTGACCATGGACACTATTGCACAGGTCATCCATGAATGTGAGACATGCGCTGCGATCAAACAAGCCAAGCGTTTGAAGCCTCTTTGGTATGGAGGGCGATGGCTGAAATACAAATATGGGGAGGCCTGGCAGATTGATTATATCACGCTGCCACAAACCCGTCAAGGCAAGCGCTATGTGCTCACAATGGTGGAAGCAACCACTGGATGGCTGGAAACATACCCTGTGCCCCATGCCACTGCCCGGAACACTATCCTGGGCCTTGAAAAGCAAGTCCTGTGGCGACATGGTACCCCAGAGAGAATTGAGTCGGACAATGGGACTCATTTCCGAAACAGCCTCATAGACACCTGGGCCAAAGAGCATGGTATCGAGTGGGTGTATCACATCCGCTATCACGCCCCAGCCTCTGGGAAGATAGAACGATACAATGGACTGTTAAAAACTACACTGAGAGCAATGGGTGGTGGGACTTTCAAACACTGGGATACGCATTTAGCAAAAGCTACCTGGCTAGTTAACACCAGGGGATCTAACAATCGGGCTGGCCCTGCCCAATCAAAACTTCCACGTACTGTAGAAGGGGATAAAGTCCCCGTAGTGCACATGAAGAATATGCTAGGGAAGACAGTCTGGGTTAGTCCTGCCTCAGGCAAAGGCAAACCCATCCGTGGGATTGCTTTTGCCCAAGGACCTGGGTGCACTTGGTGGGTGATGCGGAAGGATGGGGAAGTCCGATGTGTACCTCATGGAGATCTGATTTTGGGCGAGAATAGCCAATGAATCAGATTGTGTGCTGTTATAGCAGTTTCCTCAAGATCTACATCTTCAGCCTACAGACTGCGTGCATGAGCCACACCAGGTGCACCAGTCACAAGCTCCGAAAAATACAGCATGCAACAGACCAGCACCACCCAGCATCTCACCTGCCCTGAGAGACTGTTCTAACAGATGGAGCCCAAAGCCGTGGATTAAAAGAACTCAACGGATACTTTGGAGGGATGACCCATAAACTAAGGGTATTATATGTGTGTATATATATATATATAACAGGGGAAAGTGGTGGCAATTCATTGGAACCTGCTGGGCATGGCATAGATGGTATGGAATAAGGGGTGGATAATGTCCTGGTTCCGGTGGGGATAGGGTTAACTTTTCCTGGTATTCCATGCCATGTGAGCCACGCCCACCCTGAGCTGCCGGGGGAGGGGGCAGGAAGTTGCTGCTTAAAAGCGGGCTGGGGCGGCCCCGGTCCGGCCGGCGAGCGGCGAGCGGCGGGGGGAGCGGCGGTTCCGTAATCGCGTTTGTATATTCCCCTATCCGTGTTGTTGTTGTTGTTGTTGTTGTTGTTGTTGTTGTTGTTGTTTGCCTGTTCCCTTTGCTGTTCTGTTAAACTGCCTTTGTCTCAACCCAAGAGTCTTGCCTTTTCTTACGATTCTTCCTGTGTTGGAAGGCACGAGCGAGCGACACGTGGTTCTTTGTTGCCATCTGAGGCTAAACCACGGCAGGTAGGTTCACCTACCAGTTGTGTCAGGAAGTTATCTTCCATGCACTCGAGGAACCTCCTAGCCTGCCTGCTCTCTGCTGTGTTATATTTCCAGCAGATACCTGGCAAGTTGAAGTCCCCAACCAGAACAAGGGCTGGCGATTGCGAGACGTCAGCCAGCCGCTTATAGAATACTTCATCTGTCTCCTCATCCTGGCCGGGTGGTCTATAGCATACTCCCAGCACAACATCTCCCTTATTTCCCTTCCCCTTCAACCTTACCCATAAACACTCGACTTTATCATCACTGGACTCTAGCTCTATACAATCAAAACATTCCCTAATGTACAGAGCCACACCCCAGCCTCTCCTTCGTTGCCTGTCCCTTCTGAAGAGCTTATAGCCTTTCATCGCAGCATTCCAGTCGTGACAGTCATCCCACCATGTTTCCATGATGGCAACTACATCATAGCTGTCCTGCTGCACAACGGCTTCCAGCTCATCCTGTTTGTTGTCCACGCTACGTGCATTTGTGTAGACACACTTGAGTTGGGCTACCAATTTCACCCCATCCTTGGCCCTTTATCCCTAGGCTCATTACTAGTGGGCCTGGTTTTATCCCCTTCCCCCTTCGATTCTAGTTTAAAGCCCAGTCCATGAGCCTTGCTAACTCTTGGCCTAGTACCCTTTTCCCCTTTTGGGGTAGGGTTTTCCCATTCTTAGCGAGCAGGCCCGGTGTCCTGTAGATCAAACTATGATCACTGAACCCAAAGCCCTGCTCATAGCACCAGTTTCGGAGCCAGGTGTTGATCCGTCTGATTTTCTTGTTTACCCATTCGTCAGTCCCCAAAGCTGGAAGGGCAGAGGAGAACACAATTTGTGCTCCCAAACCCTTGACAAGCCGTCCCAAGGCCCTGAAATCTTTCTTCATTGCCCTCAGACTTCTAGTCTCCAGCTCCTCACTGTCTGCCTGTAAGATCAAAAGAGGGTAATAATCTGAGGGCCGTATCAGGTCCAGGGTGGAAGGTATCTGTTCGGGTAAGAACCAGCACCAAGAACTCCTTATGTATTTATAAAGCTGCTCATTTAAAAAAGAAAAACTTTGAAGAATTAGTCATTTGAGCTTCTGTGTGCTTCAGATCTGCAAAGCAAGCAGGGCACCATGCCATATATCCCTCTCCCTGCGACTTGTTTCAGGAGGCTGATTCCCAAAGAGCTGTCAGCCAGCCGTGCTTCTTAGCAGTGATGCTGAAGCGTTCACTCAGGAAAGGAGGTAGGAGGCATTTAAATCACTGTCTCAGGCTGCCAAGATCAAAGCAGAAGTTGCACATTTTTAAAAGTGTAATGTGGCAGAACATCTAATAGCTGCAGCGCAGCAGCGCAGCCGGCATTAGGAGTGCAACACATGAGTGGCCTTTGCCTGCCACATGGCTGGTGGCACCAGCAGGAGCTGCCTACCCCAGTGGGAGACCAAAGGGGGAGACAACCAGAGCCTCCTTTCGGAGGGCTGGAGCAGGAAAATGAGACTGGCACTGAGCATGGGAAAATAAGTCAAAGAAAGGGAAGAAAAAACACCCCCAGGTCACTCTAAGGGTCTGGAGAAGAAACACATGACTCTGGCCTGCGACTTTTCAGAGTGCCATTAACTCTTTAAGGACCGGTGCCCAGAAGCTCTCAGCCATCAGAGGGCAAAAGCAGAGACTTGGTATGGTGCCCACTCTTAACTCCACCATTACAAAATTCAACTGATTGAAATTGCTGCCGACATGGGGAAGAAAACAGGGTAATTAGGCAGCCATGTCACTACTCTTATTTAATTTGTATTAGCAAAGCAGCTAGAAGCAGGAGGCATTTCTGTGTCAACCGTGTGTTACACAACCACAGAACAAAGAGAGGGTCCCTCTCCTCACAACCTGCAATCTTAATATCCACAGGCAAGAGTCCTTAAAGAAACAACGAAAATGTTGAGATGTGTGAGAGGCAGCTGGCCAAGCATGTCCCCAGGACCTGCCTGTGCTGAGGGAGGGAAGAAGAGGGGGCTGCAGGGGAGGAAGGCACACACGGTCTTTGCCTGGGACAGCAGAGCCGCTGGATGGAGCTGTGGACGGGGTGAGATGGCAAAGTCACACGTTCAGGGAGAAAATCCTTGCGGGGATCTTCTGGCTGCACGTCAGCGGCACAGGGTGACACTTGTCATTGTCGGAGCAAAAAGCTGTTTCACCGGCTGAGGTGTGAGATTGTAACACTGGGAGTGAGCCGTCAGGACAGCCAGGACAGGTACAGGGGCATCCCAGGCAGCCTGCGTCAACTCTGAGGAGCAGAAAGCCAGGTTATAAATAACGTACTGTCACTGGGGCTAGGCAGTCAATTGTAGCCATAAGTGTTTGCTTAAAAAAAGAAGAAGAAAGAAACCCAGACATTTCCCAGCCCTAGGATTTAGAGCTTGTCAAAGGTGTCAGTCTGACAGTGCCGGAGCCTGAAGTCCTCTCATTATCCACAGAGCAGGTGCAGCACGGGAGGCAGCAGGACAGGTTTTTCAGCATGCATCTGACAAGCCCTGCCTTTAGCAGTAAGATGCCAGTTTTCCGTGACAGATAAATTGTTGATCTCCTGATGGAGTGTGCAATTTGTGGTGGTAGGAGCAGTGGGGTTCGGAGAGCGATTGCACTCTCATTGAGAGCCGAGCTGAGGCAAACCACTGGCTTTGGATAACTTGAGTGAGAAGTCAGTCAGAAGTAGTGCATTACAGTCAAGACCCATTACAGTGTAATTTAAACCAGGACCTCACAGACAAAAATTTACTTCAGCATTTTATGACCAAAGTTCTGAGTGTTGGCTTTCAGACCCTCAAATCATTCAATATCTTACAAATTCCTCTCTTGGATCTCCTTATCCTTCCTGACCTGCATCAATAACCAGGGACGTGAAGATTTTAGGAAAGACTGGTGAGAGGGGCATGAGCCAGGTTTGATGTAGAATTGGCAGAGCCACCTCACACAGATGCTTCACCCAACCACACATCCACTTGGAAGCTGTTTTTCATTCAGTGTTTGTCATATGCTAAATGCAGAAGCAGCTCAGCCTCTCGGGACCTGCTGTTCCTGATAGCCTGGAAGCTGGAGAGGAGGAGGCAGGCTGGATGAACAACCCTGCAAACTCAGGAGGAGCCAGATCTGCCGTGTCTTGGTCCCTGCAGAAGTATACTAACCACTTGGCAATCATGCAAGAGACAAGGAAAACAGCTACTGTATATTTTGAGCTGAGATCTCTGCTGCTGTACGTAAATAATACCTGGCAAGGGCCTCTTCTTTCTGACTTGGGTATGGGGTTGCGTGGTCCCGATATCATAATTTTCTACATCTCTAGTCTTTGTCTCTAGTCTCTCTGTCTCCATGTATGGAGCAAGTTTTATAGGTTATTAAACCACGAGTTTATTCTAAACTAAGGATTAGTTTAATCAAAATGGCAGCACATCTCGGCAACTTGGAAAGCACTGGTCAAGAAAAAAACCTCATGCCCTAGATATGTGTGATAGGTAGGTACCTACAATTTGTCTCAGTTTTAATTAATGTCTTGAATACTTTTTGCATCTCACCCTCGACCTTTAATTCCTTATTGTCAGAGTCCGCAGTTAGCCATAGTTTAGTTTGGGGTTTAGTTTATTTCCTTTGTTATTCATATCCGGCAAACTGGCTTGTAAAACCCTGTGCTCATTTAATGCTTGGAATTAACTGATTGTGTTTAGGAGTTTCACTGGTTTGTGCCATGTCCTTGATGTACTCTCAGTATTGTTTGGGATAGCAGTATACATTTTTGACTTGCATTTTGATATTCTGCACTGCCACTGGAAGCTGTCACTGTTTTCCATTATCTGTTCAAAATTAAACAGATGGTTTCAGAAAGCTCCACACCTACTTCCTTTTCAGATACAGATTATCTGTGTGTGTGTAACAGAAAATGTGAACTTTATCACATACTTCCCTACCACCCTTTTTGATGTCAATAGTAACATTCTCCATCAGCATCAGACAGGGTGGATACACCTTCTTGCCTGATTTAAGATATAGAATAGATATACATACTGAATATTTTTATACCGTTACTTTCCATTTTCCCATCTGTATCTACTTTATTTGAAGGAAGGCTTGTTTTCTTCTGAGTATGCTTTGAGTGGCTTTTAGTGTCTTTATCAGTATTGATTGTTTGCTTTCCTTATCCATATTTTTCAGCATTCCCTTTCATCCACTCTTTATGCATCCAGTCTTTATGCATTGATTTGTTTCAAATTTTTATTAAACAGTAATGCTTAATCCTTTTTTTTAAATCAATGGGCTTTTTGCCCATAACATTAATGCAAACTTTGATTTTAGAGCATTCTTGAATCACATCTAAAACTAGTCAGCTATGCCAATATGTGCTTTAATTTATAGAAAACTGGTGTTTTTAAAGGCATAAGTTTATACATCATCTATTGATGCCATGTCTGTGTGTACAACACAAATGTAATCAGATCATGATCATTGCTACCTAGGCAACAGTTAATTTTTAGGTCATCTTGTACTGGTGATTGGCTTGTAGAATACTGCAGCCCCTGGAAACAGGCATTTATTGTTTTCTGGGAGAAAAACTGTGCTCTAAACAGCAGCTATTTGCTGTCAAATGTGTAGATGTCTTTTTTGAGCAATCACTGTAAAGTAATTTCAAAATGTGGAACGCCTTTCAACGGTGCTTAAAATTTGATGACATGGACTATTCAATTACCTGAACAAGTTACTCATCCGAGAAGGGGTCATAACTTCTGAAGCAAATGATCAGCCCTCCAGAGCGGGAAGACAGGTAATATATCAGTTGAGAATTGCTTGTTTTGTGAGGGAATCAGCCCGTATGATCTATATAAACCCTAGGGGAGACCCATGATTTCAGGAACAGTTTGTCGTGCCTGGACTGGCAGCTTTAAGGCATGCACTTCTCCCTCCTGTGTGAAAGTGCAGCATTGCCAGGGGCGACTAGCAGATGAGCTTGAGACCCTGGAAAGGTCTGGTTGGAAATAGCATCTCTTGGACTTCATGGACAATTGGTATGGTCCTGCCTGGCAATTCTATTGCTAAGGAGGGACAAAACGGGTGAGCATGATGGCTTCTCGTCCTACAGACCTCTGACATTACAGCTCGGAGTCTCCTGCCCAGCTGCTAGTCCCTTTCTTGCTCTCTGCTATATGAGCTGATGCCCACCCTGCTGCTTGTATAATCACAGGGACTCCATGTCAAGCCCTTGGAAGAACACTACTGGTCACCAAGGTGTCCAAGGTGACAGAGTCCCCTTCTGATGTTCTACAGCCAGCAACTGGGAAATCTCCCTCCACCTCCCCACCCCTTTGGTCTCTCTTAAACTGAAAGAGGGTAGATTTAGATTAGATATTTGGAAGAAATTCTTTACTGTGAGGGTGGCGAGACACCAGAACAGGTTGCCCAGAGAAGTCATGGATACCCCTTCCCTGAAAGTGTTCAAGGCCAGGCTGGATGGGGCTTTGAGCAGCCTGGTCTAGTGGGAGGTGTCCCTGCCCATGGCAGGGGCATTGGAACTAGATGATCTTTAAGGTCCCTTCCAACTCTAACCATTGTATGATGCTGCGATTTTATGATTAGTTCAGATTATATTGTCATTTATTCGTCTTTAAGAGAGGAAGGTGGCAGTTTGCATATTAATAGATTGAAATTATACATCCATTTTCAGTGTTAAACAGGGCAAACAGTCAGGAGATATTTACAGTAAGGTCCTAACCTTACAGTAAGTTTCTATATTTGAAAGACTTGGGTAACATAACCACGCAGCTTTTTAAGTGGTTGCCATAGGAGGAAAGAGAAACATTTACACGCAGCGAAGGAGAACTAAAGCAAGTCTTGCAAGGTACTGTTCTGCATTATCTCAGGCACTTCAGTGTCAATGGGGAATTGGGCATGGCAGGCATCCAAGTGCTCAGCTTTTTACAACCAGTGATGTTCCCTCTAATGTTTTTCTCTTTGAGGGAAATTCATCAGATGGAAAACATGAAGACATGTTATACTGTTCTGATCATCCTCCATTCTCTTCATTCATGTGTGTTTAATACAGCTGACCCCAAATGTTCAAAATTCACAAATCACACTCCCATAAGTGATTTTGAGTTGGAAGCCAGAACTTTTTAAGGAAAAAACATAAATAATAAAAAGCTTTTTTATTTCCTTCTCTTTTATGAGCTGTTAGGGTACATATGAGTCACTATTATAAGGATTCTTCTGTGAAAGTTAGGTCTAGATATTTCTCCTTGCTTTGCCTTTTCTTTCACTTTGCCTTTCCTTTCACCTTTCTTTCCCTTGCCTCGCCTTTCCTTGCCTTGCTTTCCCTTTCCCTTTTCCTTTTCCCTTTTCCCTTTTCCTTTTTCCCTTTTCCCACTTTCAGTCCTTTCACGTCTTTTTTTTTTTTTTAATTGATGCTGAGATTCTCATAAGTAACGTGATCCTGGACTATAAGAAAAACACTCCATTTCACAAGTCTGCTAATAAAAGTCAAAGCATTATCAATACTGGAATTTACCCTTGTGTACAGGGTTCCCAGGCTGCTCTTTAGTTGCCTTTTTGAATACGTTTTTTTGAGGAATGATGCTTCTTTTCTCTCTTTTTGGTTAAGAGAAGCCCTGGGTAAGAAGGTATCCATTTTATCTGTCATGGATTTTCATACATTGAAGAGAAAGATTATGAGTTAGTCTTGTGCCTGGCTTCAGCTCTTTAAAGGGGGGAGGGTGAGGAATATTAAATCTGTGAGATCAGTTTCTGTATTTCTGTGGGCCATGGCTTGAAAATACGATTAAATATGGTATATTTTTTTTAAATGATCACTGAAGATCCTTGACTATTTAACATTGGTCCCTATGGGACCACCCACTTGCCCATCTGAAGTTGCTCAGCTGACATGTGGGTGTCTGCTCTGGAGGGAGATGAATCCCTCTCCACACATGGCATAAGGAGCAACCTATTAAGTTATTCTAAATACAGGCATCTGTCTCATGCATCTCTGATGTCCCAAAGCATCTGAGAGATCTGCACTGGGCTGATAGAGCTGTTGTGAGGCTCACGTGAGGCACGGTGCAGAGTGGTGGCTGGAGGAAGGATGGGATGCCCTAAGGCATCTCACATGGGCCTACGGACCAGAGCATGGGAAAATGAAATGATGTTTGATGTGTTGTCTAGCTTTCCATGGAGTATATTGGGAATTAAGACACCCAGCTCACAACAAGACACCTTGAACCGCCTTAATCTGTGAACAGAGTCTGCCTTCAGTTGTTACAAGGTGCAAACACATACAATTTAAAACTCACATAGATACTTCGATACTTGGACCAGTGGTATTTCTACTACCAGATGTTACCCGACTGCACAAAGGTGAGATATTGTCCTCCGTGTAAGAAAAAAATCAAAGGCAATGATTGCATATACAATGGGTTTTTTTGGCTCAGTTTCCAGACCATTACTTTTTTTTTTCTTTGTATGTTTGCTTTTTTTAAGTTCAGTGATGTATTTTGAAATTTGTATTGCACCCTTTCTAAATTCCCAAATGTGTTATTCGAAAAGCACACCAAATTATGGGTTTTCAATGGCAAGATGCATATCTGCCTCTTCGCATATGCATTTTATGTAAAAAGAAGAACATGCTTCTAATTTGCTCACTACTGTGTGACCTTTGTATTATGGTTTTGCTACGAGAGTTTCAAAAATTGTTTTGGACCATTGGATCATGTCTGCAGGAACAAAACAGCAAATATATTGTTGCTTTTCATTAAGGCTAATACATGCTAATAAATGCTAACAGCATTTTCTAAAGTACAGAATAGTGATATCGGACTCCAGTATAAGAATCAGTGGATTAGTCTCAGGTAGGTGAGAGATGGATAAACCACGAAGATCAAAATTAAAAGGAAATTGGAAAAGGAAAATTAATTGGAAAATTTTAAAAGAAAATGGAAAACTCGGGGAAGAAAGGGTGTATTTTAAAACACTACAGTCAGATTGCTGTTTGTTGCTGTGGGTTCCTGTCCAGATTGTCCTCTTTCTTCCCAAAGGCTCACTCTTCCATAGGTCCTGTGCTTCTGACAGCCCCATGGGGCCACCGCTGGCACCCGCTGGTGTCTGAAATAGTGGTAGAGGCTTGTGTGTTGGCAAATGAAAAGAACAGGTGAAGGCTTGAGGCTTTGCTGTTTGCTGAGATGATTAGGACGCATTCAGGCTAGCTCTGCTGCTTCTCCCCAGAAGCCAGATGTCTGGTGTCTTCCCTGTGCTGCCTGAACATCCCCTCCTGCTGTACAGGATTCATCTGCTCTGGGGAGTCCTACTGCATTTAGGCAAGTATATGTCTTCATAGTGAAAGCAGAGATGTTACGTGATCCCAGCTGTGGCTCTGAAGGTGACTATATTTCATGTAGGAAATGTCCTAGCCTAGTCTTCCCAGCATACGTACAGGGAGATTTTGCTCCGCCTCGTAAGGATAAAACAGAGATCTCCCCTGACTAAACTGGAATCCCAGAAGTTATGTATACCTGTGAAAAAAGCAGAAGAGTGGAGGGATACTCTCAGCTTGAAGTCAGTCAGCCATGAAAAGATATTGCAAAGGATAGGGAAAAATTAATGCCAAGGATTGAGTTGCCTTAGATCCTTGTTAACTGAGAAAATAATAGACCACCAGATTTTTCTCTAGGGTCTAGCAGCAATTTCTACCATATTTTAGGTGAACAACAGAATTGTGAGGTTTTTACATGTTCTTTTCCGGCTGAGACAGACAACCGGTTATCACAACGACTCACATTTATTATGCCCCAGGTGGAAAGTGAATGATGCATCAATGAAATTCTTTCTTTCTTTCGGCTGGAATTCTGAGACCTGCCCCAGCAGGCTATGATAACAGCTGCCCACCCACAAACACAGAGCCACACGACAAGGTTATTGTGAAAAAGATTGGTTAATTGGATTCATTGTACAATAGCACAGACTCTCACGAACAGTCACAGGGAAACAGAAATCTCGCAACAGGCAAGATTTTTTTTTTTTAAATTGTCATTTCAACTGAGAAGAGAGCTAGATTTCCACTGCAGATTTTGTTTTACACTCAGAAATCAACTTTTCTAGAGAGCTGATGTCTTGGATGAACCTGCCCACGCCATGCAGCTTTCGAAAGCAAGCCTCTTGGTGTCCAGGGCTGGCACCATGGCTGCAGAAAGCTCTTGTGGCGCAGCCAACACAAGCACTGCAAAAGCTGGCAGTGAGAACTGTTAAACACTAAGCAAAGGAGCCATCGCTGTCTTTATTTCTCCCTTTATCATTTGTAAAGTGCTTGGAAGAAGATAGTTGCCGAAAGCATTTTTCAGCCCTTTCTCAGCCGTGTTGCTACTTTTCTGTCCACTTTTAACCAGAGTACTATAACAGCACAATTGACAAGAGATAGGATATTTTCTGTTCCTTAAAATCAGAGGCTTGCTGTGCCCTGCTAGTTCTGCTACCCATTAGCCAGAGGGAAATCTGGTGTTTTTGCTTGTCTGGTACATTGAAAAACATTGAAAACTAAGGAATTAGAGAAAGAAAATAGTGGCTGAACATACAAAATAGACAGGGAGATGACAGCTGGATGATGGCAATAATATGTAATCTTGAGAATGAATTTTGTTCATTAAGCCTGCAGGGATCCCACACTCAGCTTCTATAAAACAAGGTCTTTAAAAATTGCACATAAAGACTAAAATGGCCATAATACTTTCTTTTGTAAGCGATAAAGCAATCACTTAGAAACATGAATCACGGCTCTGCAACATGACTTCGGTCTGTGTGTGACAAGGACCCAAAGACGTGAGCTACTTTCAAAAATGATTGTCATCAAGAAGTTCTGGAGTAAAGCAATGGGAATAACAGAAGTTGTGTCTCTCTAAATTACGCTGAAAAGCAGATGCATTTTTGTATTTACTATTATTATCTGCATTCTGCATGCCATCTATGTTTTAAAATCCTCACACAAGCTGCCCTTTTTTCCTTTTATTGTGTTTCCATTTCTGAAGTGAAACTCTGGACCCACTGAAAGCTGCGGAAGTCTTGTCTTTACTTGTCTGTTGGCAAATAGTCATATTTGATTCACCTCAGCAGCCCAAACAAAAAGCTGTGCTTTTTTATATATCCTAACTAATTTCTTATGACAGAACCCTTCCTCCTTCCTCACTGTCTTGCTGGAAAACCGCCTTCTCAATCTTCCATCTTCTTCACTGGCAGTAGGTGCAAGCAGATGGTCAGGGAGCACAATAACTTCAGTAATAGATATTATTACCTCTATTATTGGCACTCTTAGCAGTTGTGTACTGAGGGTTTCTGTATACTTTGGAGTATGATGGAGCTAAATAACCATGTTTACAAGCAGAGACAAACTACTTGATCAACCCATACATTCGCTTCCTTTGTCATATTTAAATGACTCTTTCAGACTTGTCAATAAATAATAGAAACGCATTGAGTAAATCAGTAATTTATTAGGTTGCTGGGGTATCATTTTATTCATATGAGGCATCTTTACACAAATCAGTAAGAGTTAGTCACAAAAAACCAGTTATACCTTTCATCCATATTTGCAGGACTTAGAGTCTTTTTTACAAGTGTGTGTAGTAAGGAAAGCCAAGCAGCAAAGAAAACAGGCAACTATATTTACTACACAGAGGCCTGTTAATAAATAGACTGGGAGAAGGAAAAACAAGTTAAATGGTATGGGCAAAAATCAGTTGAGCCTGTGTAAACTCATCAATTAAACCTCAGAGAGTCTGGGGCAGTCTGCATGGGAGCTGTGACCTCTGCTGTTACTGACTGAGACCAGGTTTTTCTAATTAACGCGACTCTCCAGGGACCACTGAAATGATGATGAGTTTTGTGCAGGTACCTGATCACCATTGTAAACAGAAGCCCAGAAATTCAGATTGCAGGTGCTTCTCTGTGTGCTGCTGAGGTGTATTTTCTCTCTGCATGCAAGAAATGGAGTCCTACAAAAGAGTTGTCCGGGCACTGCTCTGAAAATTCAGTCCACACAAGTCAGCTGCTCTTGCAGTCTTGTCATTCAGCCTCACTGCGACTGAGTGTGACCTTCCATATATATGGTTTTATTTAAGCAATAAATTGCATACTCCATAAGAGTATATTTTCTCATAATTTCCAATAGTATTTAAATACACCAGAGGTTTTTGCTTCGTGCACTTTTTGTAGGAGGTTGTTGCATATTGACACTTTTGCCTCAACAGCGGAGAGGAATGTCTTATTAAAATTGATGGTTTCTACTACATGACCTTTTCAAAAAGCGTTTTACATTTTACTTAAGATTCCCAAGCAGTTGAAAGCCTACTATTCACATTACATTTCTGTCCCATTTAATTTCCTCACTCCTCTTCTGTCTTGAGACAATTAGAAACCAGACAGGCTTTTCTCTGTCTTTAAAGGGGAGACTGCTTAATGGAACGCAAACAAGACCTTCTGAGAACAGAAACAACATTATATCCTTACACAGATGGAGATAGAGGTGATCAGTGACTAAATAATAAATCTGGGGTCTCTCTCTACTGGGAAAATTAAAAGTGTCAGGGCACAAGCCTAGTCACTGGGATGTAGCTGTGATACTGGGGAGCTGTTACAACAGTACCTGACATGCTTTTGGACCACACCAGACCACACAGATGGTACCAGTGTCAACTGCATAGGCTTGCTGCAGGCTTCACATTCTCCTAAGCAAACTGGCAAATCTTCACGTTCCTCTCAATTATGAGTCTTAGGCAAATTTCAAATACATGTTGGGATAAAGCCACAGTTCGGGCACGTTGGCCAAGGAAGCTGTTCAGAAAGGCAAAGCGTAGGAGAAGAAAAAGGTGTAAAGCTGGAAATGGTTGTGCCTTTGCTATGGTAAGGTGAAGTCAGAGATGTAAGTGAGGGGGGAAAACCGCAACAGCTAGGTGACAGCCCATGGGAGAGAGATGGAGAAGGGCTGCAGAGAAAACCCAGGGCTTCAGCTGCCACAGCTGAAGAAGCCATAGGGGAAAAATTAAAAAAAAAAAGAGGGATGAAGTCCAAAAGCTTTGGAGATGGCAAGGAGCTACTTGCAATGTTGAAACTCCAGGAGTCTACTCCAGGAGGAGTCTCACTGAATTAGCCCTTGGTGAGATGTGGAGGTCCTCAGCAGCCAGCTCATGCTTTTCTATGCAATTTCATGAACATAATTTAAAACACACCCTGGTGTTTGCCTCCAGTGGTATTAACCCTATTTTCTGAGGAGAGGAATGTGTGGGCTAAAGGTAAAGAATAGCAATGCAAGCGTTAACATCCCTGGGGACTTCATTTTAATGTTTCTTTCTCAGAAGTGCATTCCTGGTGCCATGGTGGGACGCTAACAGATGAAGTACGTCTGGCTCCATGTCCCGTAATATTTCAAACTTTTGTCTTCTGGTCCAGTGAGGAAATGGTGCAGATCTGAAATGCCACCCATACTCTGACAGTTCAATTGTTGTTTTATATTTAAAAAGTGTCCTGTTGTTCATGGAAATGTGACGCCACCAGAAAACCAATAGGAACTAGCTGGAATTATTTACTTTCCTTAAACACCAGCTTTTTATCTGCAGCAAATCCATGCTTGCTTTGTAAATATCTGCTAGTGATGGGGCTAGTTGGATTAAAATAATCAGGCAGTTAAAGTACCAACCTAGGAAAAAACATTCATTATAAGCAGTGTAAGGCCAAAAGGAAGCCATCCAAAAATGTTGTTATTGTTCCTTACCTTTTTGTTGTATCTTAGAACACAAATTGAGATTTGACATTAAATGGCATACGCTAATCTCAGCAGCTTGTTTCCTTATGTTTCTAAAGTATAAAAATGACATCTTTTGCTCTTTTGTCACAATTTAAGACTTCCGCATTTCCATCTCAGCGTTTAAAATATGTTTGCTGCAAGTGGGAAGGACGATGGCAAAACACATCAGAACTGCTTCTGAATATATTGACCTTGAACTAGACGTCTCCCGCTGGCAGCGTGAGGCTGGTTACTGTCACACCTTAGCCAGGGTTCATTGACCGAGAGCTTCTAAGTACGAGGGTAGGCAATAGTGGGTGATAAAATATGTGCATGTGCACGCACAAGGCTGAACCCTTGACTGTATATAATTCAAGAAATATGTGGTTTGAAGTCCTGAGCATTTGTGTAAGTTACTTGTGTCCGTCTGATACTGCGAGCAACTAACAACGGGACCCTACAAAAAACCCCCAAACACACCAGGGGGAGGTATGTGAAACAAACCCTCCAGTTACAAGAATCATTCTGTATCCCTTTCTACACTACATAACACAGTTGTATATCAACTATGCAAGCAAGGAAAATTCTTTTTTTATAAAATAACTGATTTTGAAATTACAGAGCAGGTAAGTACACTGTATGTTTTAAAAGAAATTTGTAATTTAAGTGTTCTCAATAAAAAGGGACTGATATTTATGTAATAGGCTTTTATTTCTGGAATAGCTAAATCATTTATTGCTATATTGCAGTTAGGGAAAGCCAAGTGATTACTGATGTATGCTCTAATTAACCATTTCTCTCTTTTCCAGATCTGTGTCAGCACCATCATTGCTTCTATTTTAATAACAGAAGACATTAACAGAAGACACAATAACATGGGTGGGGGTGTAGAAAACCAGAAAAAAAGTCAAGCAGACAAGTGGAGATAAAATGATTAATGGTTTGTTCAAAAAACACCATTGATTTAATAATTTGGGGCTTACTGAGGTGTATTTTGGAAAGACCAATTAGCTGATGGCTAGGAGGAGATAACCGTGTGTGGAGTGCCCTTGCTGAGCCTGTAAAGGCAGCAGTATCTAAAGGTTAAAAACGGATGCATGAGAACCTGCTAGGAAACAATTCAGTGCTGCACATGCATGAGGTCAAGTGTGGAAACCATTTCCTGCTTATTCCGTTTTTAATCTCCAAGCAGAGAAGAAATCAATAATCCCATATTGTGCACACTTCTGAATAAGAACTAACCACCCCATTCTGGGTAGTCCATTCACATGAGCTCCATGCGTTGCTAATAAAAGAAAAGAAATAAAAGATCTCTTTTCTCCGTTGCCACAAATTAGGAACTGTATTTTACTTCTTTCCCTTGGTGCTGCTTTAAATACAGGTTAGCTCATGGCCACTGCACACCTGAGAGGGACAGAGAAAGTAATGTACAACTATTTGGATATAAAATGAAAATACATCCCATGAACTGCTTTGACTTTCACAGACTCTGCAGGCAAAGTTGAAACATCCAAGAATGGGAGGAGTATTTGCCCTAATTCCTAAAGCAGCATTTTACCATTTTACTCTCTTTCTCTTTCCTTTTCTCTCTCTTTAAACAGAGGCAATTGCCTATGGGAGCCGAGGCAGGGGCTCATAGACCCCATTCCATCAGTCAGTTCCTTTCAGTGCAGATGATTTTCTTTTCTCCGTTAGCAAACATTGATTTTCTTAGTTTTGTTTCTTTGGAGCTTTGCCTTCCAAGGCGCCGCTCGCTCTCATTGTGCTGCTGCAGATCATCAATAACAGCACGAAAAACTCTGACAATAATGTGGGCTACTTACCTGCTGCTTTCGAGCCAGCAGAGAAAACACACAAGCACAAAAGAAAGCAGAAGGGAGACTCTCTGGTGGTTAATACCTTCTTAAAACCCTCCTCTACTGCGATGCCAGCAGCAAAACTTGACAGTGGTCAGGCTGCAGCTCAGCAGAGACCTCTGCCTAATGCTGCGGCTGGCAGCATCCCTTCCGTTCGCTGGTCTCTGGTGCGTCTCCAACTGATTTACCCATCCCTCGTAAGCTGTGCTAGGTAGGGACCATCGTTTCCACTGCTGTGTCACGGGGAAATGAGGCACTGTTCATGCTGTTTAAACCCGAGCTGGATCAAAGCGTTTTATTTACTTATTGATATGTAAGTAACGAGCAACCACTGAAGCATACATTCGGGACAAATGCAACAGGTAAAGCACAGCGCTAGACATTGAAAAAACGTTAATGAACGCCTGAAAATTTCTGAAGAGCCTTCTGTAATGAAAGCCATGATGTTTTAATCCTATGCCACCATGCACTCCGCTTGGCAGCTGGGATCCCCCAGGCGCACAACCTGCCTGTGGGATGTGTGGGTGCCTCAGCCCCATGGGTACCTCTGCTTCTCCCCACAGCTCGATGAACCACTTCCCAAACAGCATTCACAGAATCATCACAGAATCACAGAATCACAGAATGGTTTGGGTTGGAAGGGATCTTAAAGATCATCTAGTTCAAATCCCCCTGCCATGGACAGGGACACCTCCCACTAGACCAGGCTGCTCAAAGCCCCATCCAGCCTGGCCTTGAACACTTCCAGGGATGGGGCAGCCACAGCTTCCCTGGGCAACCTGTTCCACTGCCTCAACACCCTCACAGTAAAGAATTTCTTCCTAATATCCAATCTAAATCTACCCTCTTTCAGTTTGAGGCCATTACCCCATGTCCTATCACTACACCTGATAAAGAGTCCCTCCCCATCCTTCCTGTAGGCCCCCTTTAGGTACTGGAAGGCTGCTATAAGGTCTCCTCGGAGCCTTCTCTTCTCCAGGCTGAATAACCCCAACTCTCTCAACCTGTCCTCATAGCAGAGGTGTTCCAGCCCTCTGACCATTTTTGTGGCCTTCTGCTGGACCTGTTCCAACAGGTCCATGTCCTTCTTGTGGTGAGGGCTCCAGAGCTGGGTGCAGTACTCCAGCTGGGGTCTCACCAGAGCAGAGTAGAGGGGCAGAATCACCTCCCTCAACGTGCTGGCCATGCTTCTTTTGATGCAGCCCAGGATGCTGTTGGCATTCCAGCCCAGGGCATCTCATTTCCAGAGAGCTATCTCCGCCGCCTCCTGTTTGACAGGTTCGGCCTGACTTAACGCCAGTCCCTTACCTAAAACATCAGGCTGTGGGCTATGTGCTTGTCACGCTTCTGTTCCCACGACCTGCAGCAGCGAGGCGTGAAACATGCGTTATTTGCAGTGTGCCTGTAGTCACTGCTGAGCACTGCGGAGATGCTGACGTGCTTGTGTTAACACTCGGGCTTGGCAACACCGTGGTTGAAAAGGCTGGTTTTGTCTCTTGTTTTGCAGGCAGAACATGAACTGCTCGCACTTTTTATTTTTAATTGGAGTAGCTCAGGATTTAGCTAGCACAGCTACAACAAAAGGCTTTTCCAGAACTGTCCTCTACTGAGGCTTAGAAATATTTGTCTAATTTCCATCCTAAATATATTCATCGCCACTTTTTATCCACTGATGCTTGCACAAGCTATGTTCATTAGTCTGAATAACAGCTATTTCACAGGCTGCAGCACTGGAGGACTGGTAGGAAGCCCCAACATCCAGGCAGACTTGTAGGCATCCTAAATCCATTTTTCAAGGAATTCTTCAAGGCTGGGGGAACAGCTTGGTGCGAGAGCTGTGTGGAAGCCAGACTCTCAGCTGGGGAGGAATGCTAGCAGCAGTAGGAAAGATTTCGCAATGAAAATCAATAAATGCACTATTATAGAGGATTTTACATGCAGTGGGACACAGTTAGCTTCACTTGAGAGTGGAAGCCAGATATTCTTTGGTCATTATCCTATCTCCCACACCTGATGCAAGATGGTTCCCAAGAGAAGAAAGAAACTTTCCAGAAGTGGAATCTTCATCTGGAGATTTATCTACACAAACTTAGATTTTATTAAACAAAAGGAAAAGAAGACTATTGCTTTAGCTTGCGTGCAAGAATGCTTAGCTCAGGGTGTTACATTTTGCCAGTGTCAACACGTTGTCCCCGGAGAGCCTCTGTGACAGCTCCTGGAACCATAAGAAGTGAAGAAGTGGTTTGTGGCTTTGTGTCTGTGTACTGGTTATGCTCATTTATGGTGCTCTTGGGAGGCAGTGAGAGGCTGGCAGCTCTGCTACCAACCAGCCTGTACATCAGAACACAACCTGCATCCCAGAGTTATGTCCCCTTCTTCTGACCAGGGGCATTTGAGAAGCTTTCTGCTTCAAGAACCTCATGATGGTCAACAAAACTCCCATGCAGGCAAGGCACCAGCCCTCTTTTCTCAATATGCTCGTTGTTTCTCAGCCAACAAAAAGATCTCTTTTCCATGCATGCCAGAACACAATTTGCAATATCTTCTTAGGGAAAATGTTTTCTTCCATTTCATGATGTGTGGCTAAATCAAACCATCAAAAGCTTCCCTGGCACAAACAATGTTGAGGCTAATAGTGGCAATAAGCTTTGATTTGGTTGCCCCGGACTAGGGATACTGCCTTGTCCAGGTATCTCCAAAATTTAGTGCAAGATATCAAAGTTAAGTCATAATTTCTTATTGCCACTCCCAGAGAAGTTCTGGAGCTGTTGCTGCTCCTTCCAAACTGACATAAGCCTGGAAGTGCCTCCACAGACATGCTCTCTCCATGTTGTATTCACTTCCATTTTTTTTAGTGTCACGGATTTCTGCTTACAGCACCCAGTTTTGCCCGTGTTTGCCTAACAAGCAGGCACTCTTCAACAGTTTTCCTACCTAAGGCTAGTGAGTCAACTTGCTCTCTCTGAGCAGAAGGAGAAAATTGTTTCCATAGTTTTTGTATCATCAGCTTTCCAAACCACATCAAGAAACTATTTTGAGGATTTATTATTTTTTTTCACTATATTTGTATAGAGTGCAAACATTCACTGCTAGCTTTGGTTTTAAATATTGCCTTCTCAGAGTTCACTGATGATTTTCAGATAGCTGGGAACACGTTATGCCTCTGGCAGACATCCTGGGAAATTTATGAGTGCAACAAGCCTCCAGTTCTTCAGGGGTCTTTGAATAAACTTACACGTCAGCATAACAAGAATGAACAGCAAGCTGCTGTTGGTAGTCAGGGACCTTATAAGACTGCCCAGGGACAGTAGGTTCTGGAAATTAATAACCTTTATACTTTATGTTCTGCTTTTCAAATGTAGATGAAAATAGTTGTCTGTGGACGCAAAACCAGATCAAAAAGAATGAGCAGAACTGTGGAAACAGATTTACCTCTGTGGGTCATTTATCAGCTTGGGCAAGGTAAGTAAGTGAGCAGCCTCATAAATGGTATTACTGAAGTGCATACAGCAAAATTAGGAGATGTTCCTGCTGAAGACTGACTCCTACCATTTCAGATTCATATGGCAGGACATGTAGTACCAGGACTTTGAGGAATGGACCACTTGAGACAGATGTCTAGATTTAAGCACAGGACAGATTTCATGCATAGATGCAAGGCAGTGTTCTTTCTGGAGTTCAGGAGCTGATTGAGCTGTCAAGTTTCAGGTTGCTGCATATCACTGGTGGGCATCTTACAAGATGACTTATGTTGTTATGTATATTTCGCATGTGAGATGGAGCCCATGGCTGGACTTGCACAGTAGAGTCATTCCTCCATATGGGATCCTATGATGAGCAGTCCTCAGGCTGTTGCTTAATGGGGAAGGCAACATGGTAATTGGCTGTTGTTGAGAGAGTCTGGGTCCAAGCTGAGCTTCTTTTCAAGGTGGGTCTGTGCCAAAGACCCCAGATATGTCCATATGTGGAATGACACAGGGGCAGAGCCCTAGTGGTAGAGGCGTGTAGGGTAGGAAGCACCTGTGTAAGTCTCCCACTCAACAGTGGCATCATCTGGTAAGAAGAGACCCCCACCCCACTGAGCTGTGTCACGTTTAGCCCCATAAACTGCAGTCTACAAAGGGACAATCCTCAGCCACTACGCAGCCATAGCCAGATACCTCCAGACTACTGTAAATTAAAATCTTTCACAGTCTTGCCACTTTCCATAACTCAGGAGCCAGTGCTGAGATGTATTCTAGCGCTTCAGAGGAAGTCAATTTTGGTAAAACACCATTTCAGTTGAAAGTAAGAATAGTGGGTCTTCTGTTGGAGTGGACAGGAGCAAGGCACTTGCGGGGCTGAGAGCATCACCAAACACTTTGTCAGGGCAGAAGCACTTCTGGGAACTGGGAACAACAGACAAGTTCTCCTGCAGTACCCTAAAAACTAGTTCCTGAGGAGGTCCCAGGTCATGGGGTGCTGAGAGGCAGCTGCAGAAGCATTAGTGCCTGGCACACGTGAGCAGCGCGCGGGTGTTGTCACTGGGGATCTCGGTTATAGGCTCATGAGATCTGCAGCGCTGCCTTATGCAGGCGGCCCTGGCAAGCACTTTCCCCAACGCCTGGGTGCACCATGGCTATGTGCCATGGACCGGGCACATGTCCCTACAACAGATTTTCAAAACCACTCAGTTCCTGCTGGAGTTGAGGTTCTCCAAGTCCACAACGGTGTGGCACCAGGCTTCTCTCCACAAGACCTTAAAGATTCTGGGCCTTGAAGTTCTTCAGGCAAAGATTGCCTTCTTTTGTGTGTTTTTAGAGCATGAAGGAGACCTGACCTTAGCAGGAGCCGTCAAAAAGAAAGCATTGCTTTTGTGTGGCTCCCAGGTAAATATCAAAAAAAGGACAATTCTTGGTGAGGAGGACTTTCTCTGAAAACAAGGAGATGTTAAAATAATTATTATTTGGAGGCTGAAAGGCTTGACTTTGGAAAGTCAGAGTAATTTTAAAGTAAACCTACTTTAAAGTTTGTTTTAACTGGATTTTTTCATCATTTGTCTCAGCAAAAGAACAGGTGGTCAGGGCTTTCATGTTTGGTGGCTTATATTGCATTTACACTTACATGTCCTGCAGTGCCCCACATCAGTAGGAAACAGCACTGTAAAATAATAAAAAATAAATTAAAACCTGCTTTTATGCTGTATTGTTGTTTTGTCTATTGTTACTAGCAGAGATTCACAGGAGAAGCGTAGCAATTAAAAAAATGCTGGAGTGACTTCAGGTCATTTTTAATTATTTGTGACACTAGGAATGAAATGCTAATTACAAGTCAATGTAATGAAGGCTACTACTACTGCAGGAACTCCTGTCAGAGAAGCTCCAGCCATATCATCACTGAGATCACATACTTTGATGCTTCTGGGGGACCCAAGGGGATGTAATCAATGAAGGGGTGCTTCAGATGAGCACACTTGTCGAAGGAGAAGAGGATTGGGACACTAAAGTTAGAGGAAGAATTCAACCCAGAGGGAAACAACCGCACATGGTTGGTTAAGCCCTAGGACACACCAGGTGTGAAGATGTTTGGGAAGGATGAACTAGGGTCCATTTGTGTTGGCGGCAACCCGGAGGGAGATGCTGTATCTAACGGACAGGAAAAATGTGAGACCTTCATAGCCCAACCAAATGCAAGGAGAGACTTGTTACTGCTCCTCTGTTTGGCCAACGATGAGTCATTGGCACCCCAAATCACCAAAGCGGCTTCATGGCAACTGGCTTCTAAAACTTGCAAATCAAGGTGAAGAAAGGGAAGGAAAAGCATGTTTCTGCAATCAGGAGGCCACACATTCAGTCCCTGAACACACCTTGTCAAAGGTCCCTGGGCGTGGTGCAGTTCTTTTAGGCCATTTGCTTTATTTTTAGATCAGAGAGATCTCTACTGGCTCGACCCGTTCTTTATTCCATCTCATCAAAGTAAAAAGGCAAAAAGCTTTCCCACTATGTGCCACACAATGTGAGAGCTATTGTCCATCACAATATAACTAACAGTATCAGAAAAAGCTTGTCTTCTACATTGTGTAACATTTCAATACATATAAATTTTAGTTATCTTAAACATTATTATAATATAATGGAAATAGAAAGCAAAATACTACCAGTGGGACTGTGCTGATCAATACTGACGCATCTCTCTTGTATTGTTGCTTAATACTCCAGGAGCCAAACAAAAAGGCATGAATACTATTAAAGGATTTTTTTCCACTCAAGAATTTTAAAGTTTTTCTTGTAGCTGCTGTTACAGACCTAACCATAAAACCAGAAGATTGGCTGCACCGAGCCAAGCTAAGGATCCAATATCCTGTCTTTGGCAGAGAGCGATAACAGATGCTCAGAGAAAGAATGTAAGAAATAGCGCATTTATAGAGTGATCTTTCCCCTGGTATGCACTCGCTGTTTCCAGCAATAACCATTTAAGAGTTTCCAGCGCCAGCCGTGGCATCCAGACCATCACGATTAATGAGGGACTCCTCTCGCTGGGCTGTCACCAGGTTGTTGTAATTAGGTCCCGAGTAATTCTGCGCCAGCTGGAGCTGGGCAGAGTCCAGACGGCTCCCGAAAAGGGCTCGGAGGTGCAGTCCTGGGGGCAGACCTCCTGCCTGGCACCCTCCTGCAGAAAGCGGACCTGCCATTCATCCGCTCTCCGGGTGGCGGGTGGCTCCGTGCCGAGTCCCCAGCCACCGGCACGGCCGCCCTCAAACCTGCCCTGGCACAGGTGCTCTGGTCTGCGATGCTGTTCCTCGAGATGAAGTGACAATTAAAGAAAAAAAAAAAAAAGGAAATATGAAACACAAGCATTTCCAGGAGCCCTCCCAGTAACTTCTACTGCTGGAAAGCTCTAATTTTGCATATGTTACAGGAAAAAGAGGTAAAGTCTATACACACTTCCCTACAGTTTACTGAAATAGTTTCCCAGGAACTGAGCATCCTTCTTTATGAATGTGTTAAGTGACTGAATGACTGCGTCTTCCCTTAAGTCTGACATTGCTTTCTAGAATACATTAGATACATCCAATTTTGATAAATCCAAGTGTTTTTCTTCCCTCCCACTATTTTTCCCTTTGTGCTCAGACCTGCTAACATCCTCCCTATATCCCCACGTGAGAGGCCTCGCTATATGTTTGGGGATGTTATGGGTCCATGTAACCACTCAAGCACCAGGAATCCACACAGGGCATGGGGCAGCTCTGATGCGAACAGGATCAGGCTTCTGGCTAAGTGCGCTTGGACTATGCACCTGCCCTCGTCCCCAGGAGACAAAAGGGCCCCAAAAGGCAGAGAAAAATTAAAAAACCTCAGTTTACAGCTGTTTTTATTCTGGAGCCATGGACAAGCTGTCCTTCACCTAAACAGCCCATGGTCAAACCTTGAAAAAGCACAACTGGGCTCAGCTCCCTTCCAGGTCCTGCATCAGGGCTCCCCCAAGGCTGCCTAGTACAGAGATGTGCTTTTTTATGCTGAATTTTTCCTCCATCTGGGACAACGCAGGTCTGTAATTCCACTTTGCATGATACGGGATTTGTGAACTTGACCACATCAGGATTGGGGATACGACTGAAATCATGGCCAGTGCTGCAGTAATTTAGCAAACCAAAGCTGAGCTATTGGAGCGTTAGAGGCCTTAGGGTGCTGCATTACAGTGAAAAATACATCCATATATGTATATATGATGGGCCTAGTCCTTACACACTGCATTTTTTGGGAATGTCTAATTCATCCAAGTCCAAGAACACAACAACCTGTTTGCTTCAAGGCAGACACAGCTGTTGACACCCAACTGGTCTTTCATGTCCCAGGTCTCAAACAACTGGCTGGGTCAGCCTGAAGGAGAGTCCCAAACTGAGACAGTGATCACTTTGGTGAAGAGATGTGTTGGGTGATATACGAGATGTCTCAGGCACCCTGGGTGAGTTACTCTGCTGGATGCTGGTTTGCCACAGAAGCGAAACAGCCTTGAGGGTTATCCAGCACCTGAAGAGCAGAGCATTCAGAAACTTGATCTACCTGCAGGCACGTGCTCAGCATCATCCACAAACACTTGCAAAAAGGCAGATTATGGAAAAGCTAAGGATTCGAAAGATCCATTTTGGCCCCACTGTCAGGGCTGAGGAGGGAAAAGCATGGGAGGAAGCACATATGAACCCTACAAAAGGCAACAGCAAGCACCTTCGATTAGGAGGTGGTCATGGTCATGAATGGCTGCTTACATCTCATTCCCCCCATAGCTCCGTAACAGAAAAACCTCATCAGAGACCAACCTCACTCTCTTTTCCACTATCTCAACATGCCCCAGACTCCTTTCCAGCGGTGCTTGCATATCGCTCCTTCTCACCTGACTAACGTCCACGCTGACAAGCCTCTATAGCTTCCGTCAGGTTTCTTTGAGGGAGAGCACTTCTACTGACAAGGTTTACACCTGAAAGAAACCAGGGTGTCATGGTTCTGGCTTTTGGTTTTACTAATGCCCTTGGCTTTGAAGCAGACTAAGATACCGTGCTACCCCATCACCTACAAAAGGAAATGTTTTTCCTTTGTGCTCTAAGGAATTCATTCTCCCTCTGACTATTAAGTTTGCAGTGTACTACACGCTCGCTTGCAGGTGCTAGTAAAGATAATTTTTGTGCCAATTAAAGCTCTGACTTGGCACAGAGATCATATAGGTTTGCAAGTTGCTTTTCTCCTGCCTGGAGAACATATGTTTCCCTCCTATTTCCTCACCTCGGCTTTGGGGACAGCACCGTGCTAAACAGTGCCACGACCTGTCTTCCTGAGCTGCTCCGTATCATTTTAAACAGAAGCTACTGGAGACACATCTGGGACAAATGTTGCCCGTGATCACCCAGCCTTGCACCGCTGATGTGGCGAACCCACCAAGTCCACCGCGTATGACGGTGGCCCCAGTGTGCTCCCATGTCCTTTGCAAATAACGCCCCCACTCCTCGCTACCATACCTCCCCTTGCATTGGGCACCCTCTCCGTGGCTGCACAGACCACTACCACCCCTGGCACTTTGCGGACTAGCCCCTTGCCGGTGGTGACGGCAGGTGGGATGGGACAGCAAACTCCTGCAAGGCCCTGCCTACTCACGTCTTCAGATGAAAAGAAAACTCATGTCCACAGGGAAGCTCTGTAAAGATTTCCTGAAAAATTATTTTATGCATCTTGCATTCTGCCTCTGCTGCTGGCCATTGCATTGCACGGCTTCAGCAGGACTCGCAGCCACTGCAGGGCTCTTCCGAGGAGCAATGCCCAGGAAAACACATCCAGACCCTCCTCAACGGCAGGCGTCTCTCCTTCCTCATTCCTCCGTGCCCTTGCTGCCCCGATCCTCTACCCACTGCATGACTCTAACTTAGCAGCCGCCTGCTTTTTTCCTCCACTTCTCCTCCTCCTCCTCCTCCAGCTAAATGTTTGGGGGAAAAATGGAAAAGAACGATGGAAGGTTTTTACTCCGATTTGGGCTCCAGATTACATTTTTAGCCGGTAGGTATCCCCACTGCACATGGGAAAGGAAATCCCTCATCCCTTTTCTTAGCACACAGAAACTGAGCAATGCAGGAGGTGTTTCACCGGAACGCTAAATGCAATAGGGAGTCACAACAGCAAACAGCAAGGCAGCAGCACCTTGCGTGCTCACAGGTCGTGTGCCAGGCCCCGGACACCACTTAGCAGTGCACTTGCAGCGAATTTCTGATGCAGACATGCGCTGAAGATTTTAAATGAAATTCATATACAACTTAAGTCAACTTATCCCTGGGTGAGACAGCTCACCTGGCAAATGTTTCGATATGGCGTAGTCTGGTGGTTCGGATTAGATGAACACGTGAGGGCGAAGCCCAAAATAAATAGCATAATCAGTAATGTTAAGCAAAGACGTGGGCGTGTGGGTGAACTACAACTGGACAAGTCACTGCACACAGCTGGGTACGGTAGACGTGTGTGCAGCCAGTCTGAAATGGAAATCAACTACAGTAGCTTAAAGTGCCCATTAAGGAGGGACACCATGGGCTCACTGCAGCCAAAGGGAAACTTCATGCCGCTTTCAGTGGACGTCATGCACCATCCTGTGCTTTTCCCCCCCCCCCCTTACTGTAAAAATTGTTACGAAAAAATAATCCTAAGCACTCCCTGCTTTTCATGCTCAAGCACAGAAAGCAATCTGCACTTTCAAATAGTTCTCAGAATGATTAACTATCCATCAACAAATATCATCTGCAATGGTATTTCTCATCTAACCATAGCTTGTAAGTGAATGTATGTAGATGCTTACAGTCAGGCAAAGAAAATCCAGAAATGAAAAGCAGGCACCATAAAAAGCAGGTGTCACAGTTCAAATTATTGAGCATAAATTCTGTGTCCAAGAAATGAAATGTGCGTTTATTTTGTGGCATTAGATTTCTGACGTCTTCAGCCATTTGTTTCTTCAACTGCGGGTTCTAGATTTTAAAAATGATGTAACTCCTGAATTTTCCTGGGAATTGAAATGCAAATATAAGCTGCATTCCAGCTGACAAGCAAATACCACAGTCATTGGAGACATAGAAAATGAAACATTGCAGTTAACTCAATCTTCTATTATAACTTCTGTGCACATCATATACAAGTGGGAATGCAAGTGCCATTAGTTTCCCAAAAAGTCACGCTTCCACGAACAAAATAAAGCAATTTTTCAGTACGTACTACAAAGTTAATGAAAGGCCGCTTGTCATATAATGATGCTGGAAGTTTCTTCTCACTGTGGTATCTAAAAACTCTACAAAGCAAGAAAAATATTAAATTTCTACCACAAAGATGATAAACCTATTAATCTTGTGTGTGTGTTTGCGCAACCAGCCGATCTAAAGTAACGCTAGCCCTCTAGTGTTAAAAAAGAGTTTAAATTTGACATAGTTCTGCAATACCTTAGTAGAAGGCTCAGATAGTGAAAATTGTTGAAACTGCCTGTCCTTGGCATTTCTGACTATCCGGCTCATGGGGAATATAATGTTTGATTACAACTGTGGATGACCGAATGTATATTAAAATAAAACATTGTAGGTAGATTGGCTCAGAAAACTGATCTTACGGATTGCACTAAGACCTTTTCCTACTGAAAAGCACCGATTTACTTGAAAGAAGAAAGGCTTTGTGAAAGCAAACCGAGCCCAAGCTGATTACTTGTGTCTAAAAGTGAAGTAAGAGAGAGATGGGTGCCCCCGGCTCCCAGGGCACCTGGCAGGAGCTGTACGGCCACACTGCATGGGGTGAGACCCTCTGCAGAAGCCCTGTCACATGCACAGGACATACGCTGGGCCCTGTTTGGTGTTTAGATGGGCCAGTTAAATAATCATCATGTCCTTTGTGTGTTTTGTTCAGCTCAATCGTTTGGAATAAGGCAAGGGCTGTGTTGCACTGCCCATAGCGTGAAACCAGGAGGATGTCCTGCATGCTCTGTGGGACATCGGGGGGGCTTGTGGAGATACAGAGCTGCTCACATCATATTTGAGGGCTGCACAAAATGGAGGGAGCCACACCCGGCACAGTCTCATCTGAAATGTCTCCGAGGGGGAGATTCCTGGTGTAAATTACCCCAGACTGTCCAGCAATGTCTTGGGGCAACGTGGTTGGAGTGGCCCACAGCAGAGCTGGGGCTGTGCTAGCACTGGGTGCCGCGGCTGCTCAGAGCGCAGGGTGCAAGATGCTCCTGAGACAGCTTTTATTTAGCACCTCAGCCGCTCCCCCAAGGCCTCCTCTGTGCAAAGGAGTTGCAACCATATAATTAAAGGTGCGGTTTTAAAACCATTTAAGACGGTCGATGTGGCAGACCTGTGGGAACACTCTTACTATTAGAATAAAACCAAGGTTATTTGGGTCTTAACACAGATCAATAGGAAAAAAGTCTTTAAACTGAAATAAGCATTTCCACAGGTATTCAAACTGATTTAGAGAAATCAATTTGCAACAACAGGTTAAATTTAAGCTGGTGCAACTTCCTCATGTAGATAAGCCCTTACAGATACATGCTGAATTGATGTATGCATATAAAGCTGAAATACATCTATAGGCCAAGGTCAGAGATATGTTCTTGCTGTTGCTGATCCAATTAAGATGACAGTTTTAATACCTGGATTTTTAAACCTGGAGCATTTTACAGAGCTCAGAAAAAGAAGAAATTGGGTGAAGAGTTAAACCAGACAAGCTCAGATTATCGTACTTTCTGGTGGGAGAAGAGGTGGAGCTGGCTAGAAGCATCCGTGTTTGAGACCACCTTACTCACAGCAGATAAAACAGTTCACCACACCATGTCCTCAGGAGTGTCCACAGCACAGGAGTGGATAAATTGCATGTTTAATGTCACTGACTTGAAAGTTTTGGCAGCAAAGCTTAGGCGAGCCTTGCTGTGCCCATTGGCCGCTCTTGCTGCCCAAGCACCGCAGTGCTGGATGTGTCCCTCTCCTGGCAGAGCGGCTGGAGAGGCCTTGAGTCTGCTCAGCCTCCGCCAACCTCAGTAGAGCTTTAACTCCCCTCCACAGCAGGTGCAGCTGAAAAGCCAGGTTTTGCCATGGAGGACAGAGGCACGGGCACCTATTTACATCTACCAGCTTTGATGAGGAGCTGGCTGTCTCCAACAGTGGGGGCAGCTGGGGCCAGCAGTGCCTACAAGGGCACCACAAAATTCACCGCCACGCATCTGGTAGCACTTGCCAGGCAGCTGAGGAGGAACTGTGAAAAGTGATTTGTTGTTTTCCTTGGTGATGTTTCGTTTTTGAAATATTTGAAATGTTTGGGAAGAAGGCTCGCAGTGATGTCGGCAAACCAATGTTTTGGCTGAACCAATGTCAGAAAACCAGAGTACAGGGCATGAGAGAGGATGTGGCATCCAGCTTCTCTACCAATGACCTCAGGGACTTCTTCTCTTACCTTTGGAGCTAAGCTTACTCACAAACACTAATCCCACCGCAGTGATTTCCATCACGTGGACAATCCAGTTAGAAGTTCCCTGCCCAAGTCTCTAGGACCCACTGATGTCTATCTGGTATCAACCAGTTTGTTTACAACAAACAACGCCCACTTAAGACACTGGAGGCTTGTGACACTGGTGGCTGCTGCTTGAATTCAGAAAGAAGACAAGGCTAACGTCAACAGCTCTTGAGGCTGATGGATAGCTTTTTTCCTTTTCTATTGTACATAGACATTTCTTGCCTTTCCAGTAAGCTACTCTTTTATGAAATACACTTTTGTAGGTGCCCAAGTAATTTACCCGAATTCCCCAGTGCAGATATGCAGGTCAGGTAAAAGTCTGAAACCAGTAAGGGTACTGGAATAAGTATCTGAGAAAGGAACCTGTGGAAGTGGGATAAAATGCCACTGCCTGTACACTTAGCTCACTGATGGGTTAATAACTTGGTGCTTAGAGGTTCTTCATTGAGAACAATGGGCAACAGCTGCTAATGGGGTCCACAGTAGCCCCTTGGGATGAAGAGGAAGGTTAATTGAATTCTAGTGAGGCTCCCTTTGTGTTGCAGGGCAATTGAACAAACCAGGGCAGCCAAGTTCCCAACGTCAGCCTATGCACTGTGGCAAGTTCATCTGCAGTGTGACTGAACTGCCTTTCACATGGGGAGTGAATTTACCCTCCTAAAGCTAAATTCAGGGAGACTCAGATAATCCTATTGGTAATTTTCACTGATGACTCGGGCCGGTCTTTGTTTTAACTTGAGGAAATGTTGCAGGAGAAGGAGTGCGCATTCTTGGATGGCAGGTTTAGCACACATCTTGCTTGCTGGGGCTCCAAATGTACTGTTACAACAGTGAAAACTCCTCTCCTGCATCATTTATTCATGGACATCCTTAACTGCACAATAACAAGAGCTGTGGGCATGTTGTGAGTAAAAGAAGAGAACAAAAAAAGATTATTTTCACAAAGTCATTCACTTGCTTTTGGCATCTAAATCTTCTTTGGCTTCTCAGAAGCTGTGACACTGGTCTTCAAATGTAGACAATACTGAACGTCTGAAGATGTTTAAGTCTGATTGGTCCTCATTAGTTAAAACAGTGATGGTACTTTCAGCTTGCCAGATAAGAGTGTACTTTATGTTTTTAGCTCTTAATTCAGTTGGATATCTTCCAGTAGCAAATGGTTTCAGGTTATTAATTTCTTCATTACAAAAGTGATTGTCTGAAATCTTTCCTGACTTTGGAATGATATTGAGACACATTTTTGCTGCCTGTTCTCAGACTTCCCACAAGCTGGTTTTTCTTCGAGCACTGACAACATGCCCTACGCTTTTTACCCACCCAAGCCACGAAGACTTTTACAACTTGCTTCTTATGGAACAGAGCTCTCTCAGTGGATGAAAAGGAGTCTAAACACTTTCTTCTTTTCATTTGTATAGGATAACTCTGTATTTAATTCCAGGAGCCACGAGCACTGTAGATAGTAATATTCCCTTGGCCATTTTTTGTTTACCTTTGTCTAGGGTCTGTTCTTGTTTGAACTTTTCTCTCAGGCTGTCTGGACTGACTGATTTCCTGATGCACTGTTTCCTCTTTGTGTCTCCCCACTGTTTGTGCAGGCTGTTTGAACTTCAGCCGTTCTTCAGCTCTCCTCTCTGCTTCTGCACCTTCATGTGCAAATGTGCCTTGGTTGCTCTGCTGCAGAGTAGAAGGTTATCACTGTCTTTAGTTATGTCAGGGGTGCCGTACTAAGGAGGTCACCTGGGTGCTCTAGTATATATTATTTTCATATCTTTGTAACTCCATTTCACTTCCTATACCTGCAAAAGTAAAATGGGGGAATAAACAGTTGAGTACTGCTTTCTAATGGTCCAGGAATCTCCAGTGTTTTGGAAGATATTGGAAGGCAGCCTATGAAAGCATTATGACTTTTCCACCACAGATTTCCCCGATACCCACATGTGCATGCGCATATTCACATCCAGGCTCTAAAGCAAACAAAGAAAGTGGGTTAAATAAGAAGAAATAACGAACAGTCCTATTTAATCCCATTTTTTGAATGAGACCCCTTGTGGCAGTACTGCTGAGGTCGGTTGCTGGCCTCACCGAAGGCTCTCCAATTAGAAGAGTTTGAAAGCATCTCTTTAAATAATCCTGTACAGACCACACACCTAGCCACTATGCAGCATTATCACAGATAAGCCAGATATAGTGGATGCAGTTAGAATGAAAACCAGAGGAAGGAATATTGCTTAAAGCAACTCACTTTTATTGACAGAGTACTGTAAGGCAAGGAAAAAATGTTTGCCAGATTTTTTAAAAAGAAGACTTGCAGCAAGAATGATTCAGAAAGACCTGCGGTTCAATATATTATTTAACTTTCAAAGATATTATCTTTTATAAATCCAGTATTTATCTTTTTGTCATATATACAAAAGCTCAACTTAACCAAGCACAAAACAGAACACGAAATAATGGATTTGCATATGAAGTTTTGTTGATGGTTCATAATCCAGTAAACACGAGAATGCACATGTTCTGTTAGTATAGAGTTACAGTTGACTAGATTTAAACATAAATATACCCCAAAACAGATAAAGAAACCACAAAATACAGATGTGTTCAATATGACTATTTTCAAAAAAAATCCAAACCATGTTCAACCATACACAGCGAACAAAACATTGATAGATGCCAAGAAAACTGTATTCTATGGCCAAAACTAATTTTGCATTTATGGTGAAGGCATCTGTGAAAACAATGCTGTATTCTGACCACTCTACATTAATATTTTGGCCAGAAAACATTGCAAAGAACTGGCTTTTGTCTGCTTTTCAAAGGATATATTTTTAAAGTGGTGATGTACATTAACTGTGAGACTCTTAAAAGATCTCACGTCAGGCCATGTTAGAGCAACCTATCATTTCCATAGGAAACAATGGTAACAGAAAGGTCCCAGCTATGCTAAAAAACCCAGCGAGGGGCCGAGCAACAAAATCTGCAACCTCTTAGTTCTTCCTGGAGGGAAGGGCACAATTTTACCTCACATTTTTAGACAGCATTAAATTCTGAAACTAACAAACTCTGCTGCTTTTTGTGGCTTTTCTTCTCTACCTCCGTCCCTGTATAGCGTTGGCCTTTCACTGGAAAAAACTTTTATGAAAGGGGTAGCTGCTTTTTCACCAGCGATAACGTAGCACTATTGGCGCTTCATAAAAAAAAAAAAAAAAAAAAGCTAACAGGTCAAAATATGATGCATCGGGATAAAAGGGGCAAAGGTACTTACCCACAGTACAGTGCCATGCCTTAGCTCTGCAGGGCTGTAGCATGGGTAGTAACACGGGTAAGCTAAATTCACTTCTACCTATACAGGCAAAACTGAACCGTATTTTAAAAGCCATACAATACTACTCTGTAATTAGAATCCCCAACATGCTTATTTTTATCACACACACAAGAAGAAAGTTATCTTATGACTACACAAAGAAATGGGACCCAATCAACAGGAGAATAATGACACCATACATATATGTAACCAGTATATTCTGAAAATGAAGCATAAACCATGTTTTTCACACGGAGGTCTTTTGCTAGATGCCTAAATGCACAGTTTTCATGTCTTTTTTTTTTTTTTCAATTTTCTCTATGAAAATCAAGCTCTTTGCATAATTAATCAAAACCCTAATATATTTACATTTTAAAAGCCAATCTTTCACCTTCTGATTTTAAAGTGAGTTATACTGTATCTTGCATATTTAAAAAAAAGGTCCGGAAAAAGCTTAGATTTGTAATTTAGAATCTGTACTTCGTAAAAATACTTCCCTTGAACATGAAGTCAGTGCTGACCTCTTCAGGTCATTTGTGAATAATAAAATCTTTCTAAAGAAATCTTACTAAATAAGAACTGAGGGAAAACACAAAAAGAAGAAATACATTACCCCTGTATTGTAAAGTGTTGCCACTTTAAAGTATGGTATAGGTTGAAGAAAAACATGGAGTTGTGTGTATCAAAATACATTTTCATTATATAGCTACAGAACATATGAAATCTTTCAACGCTCTGTCTGCTAAAGGCAATATAGCCTCTCTGGCTTTGTTAGTACTGCTATTGTATACAGGTTTCTTAAAGTACAGTTAGTACCTATAGCGGTAAATTCTAACATATAAGTGTGTGCTATGCTTCATATAGCAGAAGGATAAGCATTTGAAAAAATTTATGATATTGATTTTAAAGAAATCATACATCACACAGCATCTTAAATTCTAAACATAGAAAATTAGATTGTACTTGAAGTGGTTGGTGTTGCAGTATGACTTAAATTTTTGTCAGATATCAAGAAGGTCCTCTCCACTCTCATCACTCTCCACAGTTAATTGTCTTGTCCACCATTTCTTGACTTCTGATCCACAAGAAGCAGCATCCGACATGGGATTCATTTTGCATACAACAGATTTCATAGTTGAACGTCCACCAAAGTGGAAGTTGACCGAAGACTCTGAACGGCTTATTGGTTTTTGGGCTACGAAATTAAACAGAAAGTCCTGTATTAGAGCAGATCTGCTTCTTGAACATTTTTGCGTAGAATTGAGCTATACAGAACTAGCTGGACTGGGTCAGCTTTAAACTGATTTAGTGGAGAAAGAGTAAGGCTCTGTTCTAATGTTTTTTTTTTTCAGCTCCAGCTGTTCACCCCACTCCCACTAATCTGCTGGTAGAATAGTTTAACTGAGCAGTGCCTCATTGCCTTCTGCTGGGATAGCTGATGCAATAGGTCTCTTCTTACCTGGCTAATTGCAAGCTAAATGGTTTAAGCTGACCTGCTGGCAAAATGGTGAAAGTGATAAGTGCCAGAAAAAGGAAGGGGAAAGTGCATTTAGAGTTGGCAGCTACACCCAGAAAGTGATATTTAACTATGAACTAGGGGTGGAAGCCAGTACAAGGTGCTGGTGTGGCTTTAGGAAAGCACTAAAATACATGCCTAAGTATATGAAAACCACAATTGACCTTAATGATGCTATTCATGATCTTAAATACATGTCTTTGTTGGAGTGGGGGCAGAGGGCTTATCATCTGCCAGGCTGTACTGTGCATGGAGGTGATCTTCCTTTTCTGAGACTGTCCACTGAGGAACATTGAAGAGTGACATGGCCAAGGTCACTGCAAAGAAAGGAAACCCCAAACTCATCATTCTCACTTGAAAAACCTATCCAGTTGGCTACAATAGTGCGATTCCTCCTTAGCACGCTCCTTCTTTTACTCTTTCTCTCTGTTCCCACAAAATGTTGATCTTCGCTGCTCAGTGACTTGTAAGTGGAAAGCATGAATCAAATGCTCTCTATTAAGCTGTCCTGTTTCTTGGACAAGTACCCTGGTCACAAAAGTAGGGTTAACGGTACTCATAGCATGACCACCTATTCTAATTCCACCTAGATATGATTAGGGTCTGAACATTGGCAGCCTTTGAAGGCAGCGCTCTGACTCGGAAAAGGACTGACTGATGGCAGCTGAAAGCGGGTTTGATGTGCTGACACCTAACCTGCTGGTCACGAGGCAGCAGAGGTCAATATGCACTTTAAGAGAGAATATTTCGGGTGGTGGAGAGTGCTCTTGAGACTCAATAAGGCCTCAGACTGTACTGTGTACCTCTCCCACCCTCCTGTAAGGCACAATCTTGCCTTCCTTTTCTAGCAGATGGTAGTTTCTAGAGTAAATTGAGGATGTTTCCTGTTTGTGAGAAAACAAACGGGAAACTGATTGTATATTTGTCTAGTTCCTGGCTGAAGGGAAGATATAAAAAAGTATTATTATGGTTTAAAGTATAAATCATACACCTAGTATGTTTAGGCAAGAAAAGGCACTCAGAAGTTACTACTCTTGTCAGGAAAAGCATTCATTTTCAATGTGTTTTACATGATAAAAGAGAACTCTAAATGCACAAAATGCTACCCAAACATACAGGATGGTACAGCCCCCAATCCAAAGATCCTGAGTAAATGTATGAAAGAGTAAAAAGCCCTAACAACCTGCACATGGCAATGCTTGAGTCCATCTTCTGAACTTTCAGAAATGAGAGGAAGGGGAGAGATTGCTTTATTTCAGTATGCATGAGGGTAGAAAAACCCTGATGTGGGTGCAAGCAGCAGGCGGAAGGTAGAACTGTGAATCGGGAAGCCTCTCATGACCTTGTTATTGTACAGCAGTGATTTGGCATGTGAGGACTATAGTGACACACATTTTTCACTTACCTGATGTCAAACACCATTGCCCAATTTTCCGCTGAGGTTTTCCAGTGTCTGCAGAGTCTTGTCGATAGCCACCTCTGTCAGAAAGCGTTGGGCTAAGGAGCTGTTGCTGGCTACTTGTCTGAACAGAGGAAAAAAGAGTTTCAGTCAGTTCCCCATTGCATGGAGATAATCCTAATAAGGGTTAACGTTCTAGTCTATTTCCACGCTTTATACATGAATGCAAACAAAATATACTGCCATTTGTTAAGGCAGCATGGTTTCTATTCCTTACTGCCCCAGTAACTACTATTAATAGAAAAAAAAAAAAGGCCATTTAGGCTCAATTCCATTATACATTCCCATTGAAAGGTACAAAATTGTTCTTAGTCTTCTACAGCGGAGTCCTTACGTTGTACCTTCTTCATTCCCTATCCTGGAAGAGCCCAGGACTCCTACTCACAGGACCTAGCATGCCCAATATTATCACTCTCGGTGTAAAAACTAGTTCAGAATGTTCGGACAGGAAAAATTCCAAGTCCCTGAGCCTGTACGCAGCTCATGCTAGAGCTGAAAGTTGGTGCTGCCAGAGTCGTACAGCTGAGTTTGCCCTTTATGGTGCTAGCAAGACAGCTAACTAAGCTGGAGAATTACTGCCTTAGACCACCTTGCCTTTACATCTGAAGGCAACGAATGAAGTTTTAAAATGATGTTTAAAAAAGAACAAATAAGAAACATGGGAGTTTTCTGAATTTGTTCTGAGTAGCTGATAGTCTTTGGGTTAACATACCTCTGGCTGTGCACTGTTATCCTGATTAATAGCATTCATATCTTCACTTGGCTGTGTTGTCTCAATGCTGGGAGGATTCAGAAATCGGCTCAACTCCTGCTGTTGACTCTCCCGTAGACTATGGATAATGCTGCACGACTGCTGTTGTTTCTGTCAAGGTACAATGTGTGACAACAAAAATGTTCTCGTTGGTGTATCACAGTGTTTGATTATTTTTTTTAAAGCCTTCTAAACGTTTAACCAAACAGTGAGCGCCAGATGTGGATACCAGGTGCATCGATAAAGCTACATGTATTAGACGGTTGCTATTTAAATAAAGTGATTTCCAGCATATGTCTAACCTTTATGTAGGAAATAGAGGATGAAACTTATAAACTGTATTAAGGGGCAGGCAGTTTGCTCATCTGTTGGTTTAAACCTAGAGTTTAAAAACATGTAAAGTTTTGAATTTATGAGTTAAAAGTTCTTGCAAAGAAAAAGAAACATGGAAATTGGTAGAGATTCACTAAGAATTCCATGAAGGCAATGAAAAAAATCTGATTTCTTTCGTGGATGTTGGAACAGTCTGTCAATAAGACTGAATAAAACAGTAGTGGAAACCTTGGGACTGAGTATAGATTTACAGTACAAATAGAAAAACAAAACCACTACCATTATGAACTTACAATCTAATTTGCTTTTAAATTAAAATAAACAGCCCTTAGGAAGGGTTTCACTTTCCTGGGTAGTTTTCACTTGCTGCCTCTAGAGAGACTTAGAGACTAACAAGAGAATTTGAAAATATATATTAACTTCCATAATTACATTCAGTTTATAAAAGGTTCATATAATGTGAAACGATCTGAACCATGTTATTAGAGTGAAATGAATAGCATATTTACTTTAACATAGTGTAATTCAATATCATAATGAAATGAACAACAGAGTTGAACAAACCCAGAACTGAGAGCTGAGATTAAATTTACTGCCCTGGTTATTACAGAGATGAGATCAGAATGAAACTATCTATCTGAATATGCCTTGAACATTGATGTTTCAGCTGGAATGTACATTACATTCAAATTGTCCAGTTATGTTTTTTAATAAATTTACAAACAGAAAAAGCCAGATTCCATGATCACAGGTCTCTATGGAAACCCCTCCCCACCTCCAAGAAGTAAGTTTTTATAAAAACAAAAAAATCATAGAATCATAAAATAGTTTGGATTAGAAGGGACCTTTAAAGGTCATCTAGTCCAATCCCCCTGCAATGAGCAGGGACATCTTCAACCAGATCAGGTTGCTCAGAGCCCCGTCCAACCTGACCTTGAATGTTTCCAGGGATGGGGCATCCACCACCTCTCTGGGCAACCTGCTCCAGTGTCTCACCACCCTCATTGTAAAAAAATTCTTCCTTATGCTGAGGCTCAATCTACCCTCTTTTAGTTTAAAACCATTACCTCTTGTCCTATTACAAGAGGCCCTGCTTAAAACTTTATCCCCATCTTTCTTATAAGCTCCCTTTAAGTACTGAAAAGCCACAATCGGGTCTTCCTGGAGCCTTCTCTTCTCCAGGCTGAACAACCACAACTCTCTCAGCCTGTCTTCATAGCAGAGGTTCTTCAGCCCTCTGATCATCTTTGTGGCCCTCCTCTGGACCCGCTCCAACAGGTCCATGTCTTTCCTGTGCCGAGGGCCCCAGAGCTGGGTGCAGTACTCCAGGTGGGGTCTCACCAGAGCAGAGTAGAGGGGCAGAATCACGTCCCTCGACCTGCTGGCCACGCTGCTTTTGATGCAGCCCAGGATACATACAGTTGTCTTTCTGGGCTGTGAGCACACGCTGTCGGCTCCTGTCTGGCTTTTCATCCACCAGTACCCCCAAGTCCTTCTCCTCAGGGCTGCTCTCAATCCATTCATCCCCCAGCCTGTATTTATACTGGGGGTTGCCCCGACCCATGTGCAGGACCCTGCACTTGGCCTTGTTGAACCTCGTGGTTCACACGGGCCCACTTCTCAAGCTTTTCCATATATGCATCAAAATATATACCAAAATATAGAAATAAAAATATGCTTGTCAATATATTCATCGAAAGCACCCAGCCTTTCAGTAACTGAAAAATCAGTCACCAACACAACCAGGCTGTGACTTTTTATATAAAGGATGAGTTGGTTTTAGAAGAAAGAAGAGAATAACTGTAAAACTATAATTTTCATCCGAGGCAAACTTTGATGAGCGTGTATTGCAGCTATCTCGAGAAAAGGCAAAAATGTTTCAGACAATCAGAAGCACTGCGTAAACAGAATACAGAAGCGTTGGCTAGGTCTATACTAGTAAATTAAATAGATTGGGATTTCCTGCAGAGCTGAAGCCAGTCCAGAACTTGCATGATCTGTCTAATCTCTCCTCTACCACACCAGACGGCTTCAACCACTGCCCGCTGGGAGCGATCTCCACCCTCACCCATGCCTGGAGGGCAGTGGTGCTCCTACGACAGTCGTCTGGGGGACCGCACGGCAGTGGTCTGGGAGAGTATGAGCACAGGCCAAAACTGTGCTGAGGAACAGGCTAATGAGTATGGCTGACACCATCCCAGTCCTGAGCCAGTACCTTGGCCCTCCTTAATTGTGTGCCATGGTTCATATATCTGATTTGCATGTACACATTGCTAAGTTGCACACACAGAGTTACTGTAATGGCTCATTCAAATGATGTATTTGGATATGGATTCCATATCTGCTGGTGACTGATCATGGTATCTTCTGCCAGCAGAGGCAAGGAAATTATACAATTACATTCTGTGAGGAAGGATTAGTCTATGAGGTTTCATCAAATTACATTGTTTTTTCTTTATTCCTTTGACTTTGGTTTTCTGCACGTGCATCTTCCTGCTGTACTAAAAAGACAGATACGTTTTTGGCAGGAAGACAGTTTTTGCCTTCAAAAGATGCTTATTTTTGTAGCGCTTTCAACTGAGCTGTAACATACTTTTTTTTGCTGAGTTAGCAACTGCTACATACTTCTTCACATAAATATTATCGTAACTCCAGAGTAAATGAAACACAGTGACAGCAAATTCCAGCATTGTTGAGCAGTACAATTTCTGCAACCATTTAGATCCTGGTTTAGCTTGACTTACTGCTCTGATTCGCTTTAAGCACTTCTTCAGCCACATGCGTATGGTCTGTTTGGCCACCTCCTCTTCTATGGTATATTCCAGTTGTTCCCTAGCAAGCAGCTCTTCCAGTTGAAGACTTTTTCTGATATCAACAGACCTATATGAAAGCATGCTAGAAGAAACACAGTTTTGTTTTTTGTTTTTGTTTTTTTTTTTTTTAAACGCTGGTTACCTTACATTTTAATTTAGAAAATCAAAGGTCATATTTAAGACCCTAGTGCAGAAACACGTAATTCAGCTGTGTGCAATAAATTCGCATTTGAAGGTAAAAAATGCTGAGATGATTCCAGAAGAGACTTGTGCTCAAAACAAATGAAAACCTGATCACCTACATCTAGCTATCCAATACACATGAGCTGCTGAACTGTAAGCAACTAGGGCATTTGTGGGATTTTTCCCCACTCTAAGTGTTTGTTTGGATAACGTTCCCGTTTCTATTTTATTTCTAGTCAGATTCACCATCATGTTGCTACACGAGTGGGGACAACAATTCATTGCTTGGGATACAAGAACAACATGTGACTCCTGTTTATGACAAACTGTCTCCAATGAAAATGTTAAAATTACTTAGATCTGATTCCCTAGGACCTGTGTTTTCCATCACTGATATTTTTTCAGAATAAAAAGGGAAAATTAGTTTTTGTATTACATTTAAAATGGCAGTGCCTCCATGGCTACCAGTCCTGCCTTTTCCCAAGCCTAATGAATACCTGTTAGCCTGGAGAGAAATACAGGCCATTATACCCATTCTGAAAATGTAGAGAAAATGTCAGGGTACCTGAGCACGTCATGGAAAGTGACATCACCACCATTATGGAGCCGTTCCATTTCGTAGCACATGTGCTTGAACAGTAGCTTGTCCTTGTCAAGATCCACCTCCAGCCTGCCCCGCAGAAGCCTCAGCAGAAATTTCACTCGGAAGGTAGGGATTACTCCCTGGGTAAAATTGCATAATAGATGGTAAATTATTACTGTGACCTAACAACCGACTCAGACACTCGATCAGTGAGAGAAACACTATGTCATGTCAAACCCTGGCCTATTTAAGTCACTGTGAATACATTACTGAAAAATATTCACATGCAGCCAGCTCTTCAGCACATTCATGGCAGGCTTTGCTGTTATTCCACTGATGTACAATGAGAATCTGTGCTGATCATTTTGTCAGAAATGTTCAAAATTGAGAATTATATGTCCAAAGAGATGCCTTTGAAAAACTGAAATTAAACCACAATTTAAACATGCACAGCCAGGCCTATACCTGGCTGTAAACCTCTCCCCTTGCATGTGCACCTTTGGACAGGAGAATGTTGGGAGTTACTGGCTTTTCAAAGGTCTTCCGCTCTAGGAGTCAACCTAGCATGTTATACACTCTTTGTGATAACAGTTCTGATCTGCTGTTAGAAAATTAGGGCTGAAAGTATTTCCCTCTGAAACTGTGGTATCCGTACTCTTTAAATATTTCGTTCTGCTAAATGAGCCTGAATGGAACTATTTTTGCTGTACTGTGTTTTTCTGCATCAGAGAGAGACTGACAGTGCTGGGCACAAAGGATTCAGATCTCCACTTCCATCAGGACAGACTGTGGCTTCCATCTCCAGCACAGCCATGTGCCAACTACAAGCAACGAACTTCTTTCACCATAATGTTGTTCATATTCAAATCTTAGTGATGTCATGAATCATTCAGATGATGATTTAACTTGTGTGGGCATTTGAACAGCTCAGTCTCCCAGATGCTCTTCTCATCCCAGAATCACAGAATGGTTGAGGCTGGAAGGGATGTCTGAAGGTCACCTTGTCCGACTCTGCTTAAGCAGGGCCTCATAAAGCCTGTTACTCAGGACTATGTCCAGGTGGCTTCTGAATATCTCCAAGGATGTTGGCTCCACAACCTCCCTGGGTACCTGTGCCAGTGCTCAGTCACCCTCACAGTTAAAAAAGTGTTTTCTGATGTTCAGAGGGAACCTCCCATATTTCAGTTTGTGCCCATTGGCTCTGGTCCTGTCACCGGGCACTACTGAAAACAGCCTGGTGCCATCCTCTTTGCACCTCCCTTCAAGTATTTATATACATCGATGAGGTCCCCCTGAGCCTTCTCCAGGCTGAACAGTCTCACCTCTCTCAGCCTCTCCTCACAGAAGACATACTCTAGGCTCGTCAATATCTTTGTGTCCCTTTGCTGGGCTCTCTCCAGTACGTCTATGTCTCTGTTGTACAGAGGAACCCAGAACTGGACCCAACACCCCAGGTATGGCTTCACCAGTACTGAGTAGAGGGGAAGGATCCGCTCCCTTGGCCTGCTGGCAATATTCTGCCTAATGCATCCTAGGATACCATTAGCCCTCTTTGCCGCTAGGGCACATTGCTGGCTACTGGTGTCCACCAGGACTCCCAGGTTCTTTCCTGTCAAGCTGCTTTTCAGCTGGTCAGCCCCCAGCATATACTGGTGCCTGGGGTTGTCTTGCACTCCCCAGGTGCAGAACTTTGCACTTCCCCTCGTTAAATCACATGAGGTTCCTCTCATCCCATTTCTCCAGCCTGTTTAGGTCCCTCTGGATGGCAGCATGTTCCTCTGCCGCATCAGCCACTCCTCCCAGTTTCGTGTCTGCCTCATCATCCAGATCATTAATGAAGATGTTGAACAGTATTGGGCCCACTATTGATCCCTGGGGTACACCACTAGTTACTGGCCCCCAGCTAGACTCCGTGCTGCTGATCATCACTTTCTGGGCCTGGCCACTCGACCAGTGTTCAGTCCACCTCATCATCTTCTCATCCAGCCCCTACTTCATCAACTTCTCTATGGGGAGCTCACGGGAGACAGTGACGAAATCTCAGCAAAACCCTTCTGAAGATCAGGCACATAAATGGATGTGAGTCTGTAGACTTCCAAAGGAAAAAGTCTCACGGAGCTGGGAGGAAAGATGCTGTTGTATTTATCCTATGAATATCTACATATGTTTTTAAATCTACTATTTTAAGTACTTCACAGTAGTAAAGAATATGGGTTAGTGTTTGAAGGGCCATGAACAATATTAGATCATGCTCACTGAACTTTCACAACCTGAACAGTAACCTCTCAGTGAGTTTTGTCAGCATACTTTATTTTCCCCATACTTTTTTTTCAAGGAAAACTACGGATTTACTGGATTTCTGTGCTCATTATCAAGTTTCTTACCTCTCTTTTGTCATCAACCATGTTCCATATAATTTGAAAATGCCTAAGATCATTGTAACTTAAAAGTTGGTCTTCTTCGGTTGAATAAAACAACGAGAAATTCTCCACAATGATAGCTGAAAACCACAAAACCAAAATACGCTATAAAGCAAGCCTGTAGTTACATTCCAACTGGTTCATCTCTATAAGCAACAATGAATTTTAACAGAATATGAATTCTGTTGTGCAAACTTCACACTAATAAATGCCTGTATGTTCAGATGAGGATTTTGAATAGGTAATATTCTGTCATGCTATATCATTATTCACTGTGCTCACTTTTTAAAAGCTCTATCTTAAATGCTGGTGAGATACCTAATCTAACCTCTTCTAAAATCAATTAGGAGAATTCCAATGATGTTGGAAAAATGTTAACTGGAAGAAGGAAAGGTCAGTAAATAGTAGTCCTTAGGGTAACTATAGTCTACAAATACAACACATCTCTTTGTTCAAAAAGCTTTCATTCCCAAACTTTCTGTGTTTTAGCATACTACACGCCAGAGAAGTATCAAACACATCGTATGCATTTATGGCAACAGTGAAGGTACAAGGTAACCTCATACCTGAATAGCGCAACACACTCAAATCTAACATACTACTTGCCAAGATGGACGTTTTTGTTATTGATGTGTATTTTCACTTACCAACAAGCAAATTTAGCATGATGTACGCAATGATGACATAAAATGAACAGAAATACATAAGAGCACCAGCGTAATTTCCACAGTCTGTTTTCCAGTAGGTGCTGTTATCTGGTGTACAAAACGGAGGCTGAACCTTCAAAACAAAAGAAAACAAAGTCAATCAATCATAAAAAGAGATTCTTATTTTCTCTGCAATCAATACAATACTTATGACTATCATTTTTTTTAAAGCTTCACAATTAGGAAATAATGCTGTAGGCATTACTGTGGGCAGTTTTTTGTTGTTCCTCTAGCAGTCAGAAATCAGAAAACAGAGAGTATGACAAAAAAGGCCTCGCCGTGGACCTCCCTACCACATACAAGGCACATTGTGCATTATGCCACTGTAAAGAAACAACTTGGTGCACTGAAATGTGGTGGTTTTCAAAACACTTCCCTGCCCATTAATGTTAAAAAGGAAGTGAATATGATTTTCGTCACAATGGAAAACACAGACAGAAGGGTACTTAGGCAAAATAAAATTATTCCAGGACAAATTTTGAGGTCAATAAGCCTACTATTCCCAGGGAATGAGCCAAAGTACAGGCATTAAAGACAAAGTTAACCTGAAAAGTCACCTTGCCACAGTCGAACAGTGGAAAAGTGAGTTACTTCTGATTTTGAAAACATCTTTTTATTTTTGTTAGCCCCATGAAATATGACATTGTGTGTGTGTGATTGGAACTGCAATTTGTGTGTCATGTTCTGAGGTTTAGCGAACATTATATCTCTTGAAAAGACAAAGGCAATCACAACATTCCTTGTACAAAGCTAAGATACTGGAAACACTTTGAGATGCAAGGCTGTCTCCTGTTTCTTGCCTACTTTATCTCTGGCAGTATTGTATTTACCATGCAGTCGTGCATAATTTTGTTCCAGTCTTCTCCAGTAACTATTCTGAAGAGTACAGTAATAGCCTTGCCAGCTGATGAAAAATTTGCATGTCTGTTTTAAAGGATAAGAGAGAGAGAGAGATCATTTCATGTCCCAGAATTAAAACATTGGCAAGAAAAAATGCAAATAGTTTCCATTTTCTACTGTTCTACTATTTTAAACTGAAAATAGGTACAGTATTATTTGAATGAGCTCGCTGAACTATTTATTACATGATTTAAGATATAATAACTGAATGTTAGCTCAGACACAGTTCTGAGTATTTTGGCTCATTTTATCAAAGAGCCAAAGCAGACTCAGGGCCAGATCCTATCTCCTGTCTCCATTCTCTTCCCGTAGTTTGATGATGTTATTTATTGGGAAATCTCCAGTTAACAGCCAGTTCACAGAACTGGCCCCTCTCTGTATCAGCCTGGCCTATGGCTCCTGTTCCTGGGTGATGCCGATAAGGCGCAGTAGGTAGGCTGTGTTTCAGCAGCTAGTGCAGTGCTAGCTTTGAAGCTGGCATAATGAAGAAGAGCTCCCAGTCTGCTCTGGGCTGGGTCGGCTGTCATTTGGCCCAACGCGCAAGGACTGGAAAGATGGCTCAGTGCTTCCTATCAGAAATTCTGATTAGAGCTCTTCAGCTAGACCTGGGGACTTCTCTGGTTTTTACTGTGGATAAACTTCTCTCTAGCAGAACATGATTTTTTTGGACTGTTTCAATAACATCCCCATGAGGTAGTACATACTGTACCTGTTAATGTTCTCTCCGTATTTCACTGTACCAAATAAAACCACTCCAGCGAAAGCATAACAAAGAAGCAGTAAGAACATTCCCACTATGATGAAGAAACTCTTGTACATGCTGACAACCACGGTAAGGAGCAGCATTTTTAGTGTCACCTGGAAGGACAGAGAAAAAGGAATCCATGACACCATCCATGAAAGCAGAGATAAAAGGGAAAAAGACTGATTGCATTTGGCATTTTGACAACAAATTCTTTACACATATACGTTAATGCATGAGCCCAGTGAAATGGTACATTATGAATCTGATTGGAACTGTACATTTTGTGTCTTCCTTTGAAATTTAGTGTGCTTTTTACTTGTTAAAGAGATCAGCACATCCGCCTAATTTACAAGGTCAAGCTATTGCTCCTCAAAGAGTACACATGGAAAAACACAGTGTAGGATAACACGGCAGTAATACAGCATAAACTTAACTATAATATTCTAGGATCAGTAAACTCCAGAAGTATGAAAATTAGCATTGTAAGTGCAGTAGACTACTTTGGACTACTACCAGTGATGCTGTTAGGTAGAAAACACAGATACTGCAGCCTAGTTAAAGCAATGGGCTGATGTCCAGAGAAGGGGACTTCCTTAAGATCAGCACAGCTTGATTCAACTAGTTAATTTCTCACACAAGTTGGCCAAAGAGCTTAAGGGAGCATAATTTTAGAAATTACATAGGCAGTAGTAGGCCTAAGTAATAGATACTACTTTCCCATGCATGCGTATTTCACTCTTGATAAAGTAAATGCATGCATACATATTACTCTTGATAATATTATTGCCCTAGATTGCCTTAACATCCTTAACCACTTTGGATGCTATGGAAAATTCTCTTGAATGGGACTGAGAGTAGCAGTTTCCTTCAGAATCATGCCAAACTGGTAACTCATGCTGACTTTTAGCCATCACATTGCATAACAAGAGATAAATTACTGAAACTGATGCACCTCCTAACATGAAAGCACAAATGAGTAGGTTAACACCTTGAAAAAACTTTAGAATCAATCAGAGAGCTTTGAAGGCAATCACTTGGCCTATTTGCTTAGGAGAAGCAAGGATTTTTCATTTGACTTCTAAGGATCTACAGGCTCTGTGTAGTTTGATTGAAGGAAAACTTTTTATCTTTACTGAACAAACCCTCTGACTTACTGTTCTTAACCCCAGCAACCCAGTACAGCAGTCTTTTTATCACATTTACTTTAATATGTCATACTTCAAAGAAAATGTTTGGATAGTCTAAAAAGTTCTACAGCAAGAGAATGCAGAGCCTCACCACTTGCTAAAAAAATGTGTTTGTTCTCTGCCTATGCTTATTCTGCCAGCCTACTCTCAATTACACCAGAGCAAATCCAAACACAAAAGAAATGTAAACTTTAGAAGTGACTTGCTTTGTCGCCATCTCAGTGTTTCCAGAAGAATATCTTGGGCCAATATTTTTTAAAATTGAACATAAATGCTTTACTGTGACAAGACATACATTGTAGAGACCCAAGACGCAGACCTGCACTCTGGAGGAAGAAACTTGTGTAAGAGAGCACTCTCCTAACAAGATGACTGCATCCACCACCACCCCACTAGTCTTGCAGAGAAAATAAATAAATAGCACGCACATCACTCCACACTGAAACGGCAAAGACTGAGGGCAGCACAACGTATGTTCAGAGTTTTAGAGAGCATTTTTTAAAAACTGTGTGGTATTGCAGTTGCACTTTTTAAAAAAAAATAAAAAATGCATCTTTTCCAGTATCCATAATACAGTGCTATTATACAATGTACCTAAAATCCTGACATTTTAAAGACAGAGTATAAAATGGGAGACAGCTGCTTGAAGTCTCCTTTTTTTTGGCATATAAAATGGAACCTTACAGAACGTGCATTAGAGATGCATAGCAACTAGTCCTTTAATCTATAGAACAGCACTGCAATGGTTGTAGTTCCTAATTTATACTTACGTGCTTCCCACAAATTGAGAAAAACCTGAAGACAATTACGCATGCCCCCATCATGTATGTGTACGCATTCTGGAACAGAAACACAGAAGACTTAATACATTGTCCCCCTGGTATCTCGGGGAAAGATCAGGATAATTGGTCTTTTAATAATGTAGGGCAGTTGCCATATGAAATAAGAGAAATCATAAACCAGTAGCACCAATATTTCATTAACAGTAGAGCAGTAAGAAAATAACAGAAGATGCTCTACCACTTCAAAAACACTAACCAAACTTCCCCATACATCAAACCAAAAAAACCTTCAATCATCTATTAGCTGGGCTGTAGCTATGTCCAGTGGCCCAAGCCTACTTGTCTGGGCAGCTGCTGGCTTACAGGAACTCAAGACTTTCCAAGCTACGCAGCAGCAGGGAGCAAGCTGTGGATGTCAGGGCAAAATGGCTAGCCAGACAAGGTTTTCCTCTGAACAGAGCCTGAGTCAGACAAGAGAGAAACCCCCAGCCATTTTAGGGTGGTGACTTTCACAACTTGTGATTGGTGACAAGCATCAACTATCCCTTCTCCTTCCCTCATAAGTAAGTGAACCAGGGGTGTAACCAACGATAAAAAACCAGGATGAGATGAAAGGAGAGCTGATTTCCTCCCCTCTCCTTCATGCTTTCTTGGATTAAACACAGCTTCTTAACCAAAACCAGTGGTCCAGAATCACTGCTGGGTTTGGGACAGATTTTACTGTTCAGCAATTTTGAACCTATGCCTTCTTCCAATCCACTGTTCCCATCTGGATTTTGTGCATTATCTCTTTCTTCATTGCTGCTCATGAGACTGCTGTTGGCAAGAGCCCTCAACCTCTTCAGGTTCCTTCCTTTCCTCACGCACATCCCTCCCAAAGATTTCATTTTTTTACCACATTTAGAGACTCATAGAATCATAGAATCATAGAATTGCTGAGGTTGGAAGGGACCTTTAAGATCATCAAGTCCAACCTTTAACCTACCCTGACAAAAGCCACTTCTAAACCATGTCCCTAAGTGCCCCATCTACCCTTTTTTTAAACACCTCCAGGGATGGTGAATCCACCACCTCCCTGGGCAGCCTATTCCAATGTTTAATAACCCTTTCAGTGAAAAAATGCTTCCTAATATCCAATCTAAACCTCCCCTGACGTAACTTGAACCTGTTTCCTCTTGTCCTATCACTTGTCACCAGGGAGAAGAGGTCAGCCCCCATCTCTCTACAACCTCCTTTCAGGTAGTTGTAGAGGGTGATAAGGTCTCCCCTCAGCCTCCTCTTCTCCAGGCTAAACAACCCCAGGTCCCTCAGTCATTCTTCATACGGTTTGTCCTCCAGACCCCTCACCAGCTTTGTAGCCCTCCATCTCATATCAGATAACTTTTGTAATTCATCATTGCCCAAGACAAGGATTCCTTCTTCTTAGCATCAAGCTTAATTTGTTTCAGCAATATTTCAGCCTTATTAAACTCCCAAGATTTTATCTGGATGTGTATCATGGATTCTACTGCTGGTGCTTAGCAGATAAAATCAAGTTTAATCATTGAAATTGTGTTTTGTGAATCTTACCAGTAAGGCAAAATGAAGTATCACCCATATAACTCCAAGAGACGTCACCAAGAGATCATAACGATTTCTTCTGCTTTGCCAGAAGCCAGAAGGTGACATGGCAATAATCTTCATTGTGACCTATGGATAAAAACAATTTCTCAGCTGTACTGAATAAATGGTTATTTCTTACTATAAAAACCTCTAAAAAGTTTGACTGAGGTCATCTTATCATCTTGTTTTCAAACAACCAATGGCAGGTTTCACGTCAGCTAAGTGTTCCCATGTGGACAAGTTAGGTTGCTAGACTAGGTGGATCACATAAGCTTCCCTTAGATGGAGGAAAGCTGGTACTTGTGGAAGACCACAGATGACTTGAGACGAGGGGATGAACGGTATTCTTGAAGAGTCTCTCTCCAACAAGTATTGAAGGAGTGCAGCTGACTACCTTAGACTGAATCCTTAATGTGTAGATTGCTGATGTGAATGTGGGCTTAAGATTTCTAATAGTTAAGCAAGTTATGAAGCTAGGAAATTATCATATCAATAAAATGTAGCTAAAAGAGGTAGTAGTATCCTATCTAGCTAGCTGTCCATAAGCAGGCTAAAATCACATGAGCACATTTGAACTCAAGAATATAATTGTGTTCTGTAGCTCCCATACTTCAAATTAATTAAAAAGCATTCCTATATTGCAAGTATTTCTTGCTTTAAGGAACAAACTGTACTCAGCACCATCTGTACTCAGCAGCATATAAGTGAAGAAAGCTAAGAACAGTAAAGGCAGTACATTTTACAATTTTCCTGGTAAAAAACAACAGCCAAAGTGCTTGACATTTCCACTACGGGTAATAGGAGTGCAGGCAGGAAGCTTAAGAATAGATACTGATAAGAAACAGTGACAACAGCTAACAGATATCGAGGTGGGGTGATGCACGTAGAGAGAACACCGGAGAGTTTCTCATACACAATTTGTATATCAAACCTCAAAGCAAGTCAAGTGGTACTATATAAAGGCATTCATTATATGATTTTTTTTCTACCCCATCTTGCAACACTGTCATTTAGTAGTATTCTTTACATTTCTTAAACCTAAAGTGTATATAAAGGGACACCAGTTTGAGGTAAAAGTCTGATTTTCCAGTTAGTTTTTTGCCATATGATGTTTTATGAAGCCTGACTACAAAATGAAGAATACAGTCTCTGAACCTCTAAATTTCATCTAAGGTACCTGAAGGTATCTTGCCTCACCTCTATCCGGTCAGCTGAGGTGCCCTAGAATATTGGAGATAGATGCATGGGGCTGGCAGGGATGACACAAGACCTGCAAACATCCCTGCCTTTTTGTAGCGGCTAGTGGAGGTAAGGGGAGATCAGCTAGGGTACCCAAAAAAGCTCTTGATGCCTTCAGTTATTTAGACAACTGAACCTCACCCTACATCTCCCTTGATCACAGTGACACCTTAAACACCTATCTCACACGTAGAATTTAGACACCTTAAGTTGAGATGTCTATAATCTTGAACTGTGCAAATAGAAAATCACATCTCCCTCTATTCTGTGATCATCAGTGTGGCAACAAAGGTGAGATCTCCCAATTCTTCCTGTTCTTTTATACCACATACACTAAGGTGAGCAGCAGAGGTTTAAGACTGACTCAGTAGTCCTTAGACTGGACACAGGGCCATCAGCTATGCAGGAAGCTTCGGCCTTCCTCATGGACCACGTCTGCTAGCGGTAGCAGACCATGTACATCGCAGACTTTGTAACCAGACTATGCTGCATTAGGGAAGATCCTGGGCAGAAAGCTGCTTCCTCTGTCCATAAATCCTGCACACTCACAGTGTGATAGCTTGCCTGTTGAGACAGTCAACAAATTTTTCTTGGCTCTGACAAAGTTCCTTTGAAATTCTAGAAGTGTGTTTGTTTCCCCTGGCAGTATAAGAGAAAAAGAAGTATTTCGAAAGACATAGTTACTAGGTAAATTAAAACCCGTCTGTGTATGATACAAATCAAACTTTTCTGTGTTTGCTCAGTCTCTCAAGAGATATTGATTTCTCCTGGGTAGGGAAAAAAGACGCAACAACAGGGACATACTCTAGCTACAGCTGCTACAAGGTATTCACTTCATTGTTTATTCATCACTGCTGGCAAAACCTATCACTGGAACATAGGAACTGTCATATTGGATTAGAGCAGCGGGAAACGTAGCCTACTATCCTGTTTCTGATAGTGGTCAGTATCAGCTATTCAGAGGGGACTGAAAATAAAACACTCCACCACAAACTTACAAAAGAATCATGTACTAACCTAACCACAGAGGAAGCATCTTCTTTAACCTCATAAATGTGCGCTTTGTTACGCTATGGATATCCTTATACATAAAAAAATAAATAAATATGCTTTCTAAAATGTGTTTAAGTCCTTAGATTCCACTCTTATGAGAACAGGCTAATTACGCTTTGCACAGTTGATTGTGGTGATAATTTTCTCATAGACAGAGAATCATCACCATACAGGATCCAGATCTGTGCAACAAAAAATACTGGAATTTGACATAGTTTATCAAAAGGTGTTAAAATGAAGTAAGATAATTGAAAAAAGCAAAACAAAACTGAGAGAGGTTTGATGACGTCACAACTACAGAATGGTGGGGATTAACGCACCCTGTTCCAAAGAATCAGGCAAAATAGAAATGGATCGAGCAGAACTTCCGTGTTCCAACACAGACCTTGTGTTGTACAGAGTGAATTTAATCTGACATGTTCTGCAAGAAAAGAGTTCACTGGGTTCACCAAAACACATGTTGAAATGCTCGGAGTTGAATATATATAAAAGGACACAAAGCTGAAGGTGGTGAAGTATGACTATCAAAAATTAGAAATTTATTTCTACAACACATGTTTAAAGATAAGTGACATGGAGAGCCACAAATGTACGTGTTCAGAAATAAAAACCATAGCCACGAATGAGACAACATCCCTAAAGCCAAAACGACATACATGCATACTAGTCTTAATCTCAAAAAGCCATAAAATATATTACTTTACCTCAAGGACAAAAATGAAGGTGAAAACAACAGACATTGTTGCTAAAGGCACAGTCACCGGATCTGCAGCATCCCACTGAAATACAAAGAAAATCTGCTCATAGAAGAGTAGCTGTTAAACAGAACTACATGTCTATTCATTGCCTCAAACTTTTCTTGCAGGTTTTGTTAATGAATAGATTTCAATTTAAAATATATTCAGGCAGGAATGGCATCTTGGTGTATTCTTCTCTCACGGAGTTACAGCTTAACTGGAAATTAAAAATAGTGGACCAGGCTACAAAAAGGCAGAAATTGACTCAGCTCCACAAGTTACAATTAATCTAAAGTGATCTGTGCCAACTGAGACTGCTGTATCTAGAAATCATGTTTCCCTACATTCACCACAGTAATGCCTCAACTGATCATTAATTGGTGTTAGGCAATGTGCAACACATGCTGTACTACGAAAATGAAACGCTTAGAAGAAACACAATTACCTTAACTGATAACAGCACAGACTGGGCCAGAACAAGTACTGCAATAGTTCTCTTAAAAAATGGATGCTGAGTTATATCATACATCTTAGCTCTAAAGCCATCGTTATCTGAAAAAGAAAGAGTTCGAGGGGGAGAGTTAAAATACACAGTGGTATTTTCCCCCTATTTCTTGACATATTTTCCATGTTCATTAGTGGCAAAATAATCCTTTACCAGTTTCAAAATACATTTCTAATTTTCTGCTACAATTTTCCATATCAAATAGAGCTTCTGAATATATAATTTCAAATACTGAACACCAGTGTTGCATGAAGGCTTTGGTACTTGTAGGGCAAGTGCATCATTCAACTGCTGTCAGGTTAATACATTCCATTCACATCATTAACAGCCAACTGCAAATATTTTTCACTTAGAAATTCACTTTTTCATTAAGGCTTATCCTAAAACCATCGAAGCACAGTCTTTTTTTGGGTTGATTTTAATAGCCTTATGCAGAGATCTGTAGTTGGAGCCTCTTTCCACATTAACTTATGCACAACCTCCTAGTGGCCTCACGATTACAATTTTAATTTGAATCGCAGACTCCTGGGGAATTACGAACACTAGGGCTCAACATGAATAAAATCAAAATATCTTTGATACCCGGACGAGGTGGGAGATGAAGAGGTTGTGCTATCTTCAGTCTGCTTTTCAGATCTTCCCATCGCCTCTGATCTACAGTCAGTAAAGCCGTCCCCTTAATAAACAAAGAGAATCGTATAAAGCTTTTGTCATACAAAAGCTAGAACATTTAATGCTGTAAACATGAAAACAACATTCTCTTTGGTGCCTGAAATGAAGTTACATACGCGAGCCTCCTTAAATAACACACTGTTTGGGTAAAGGAGTCTAAAGTATCAGCTGGTACTCAAGAGGATTTCTGGATGCATTGGCTGTGAGTTTCTGGGACTCAACTCAGCAGGCGCGGTTGTTGCTCTTTGTAGCAGCAGCCCAGTGTGGGCAGTGAAACACTGCAGGAGGTCTTCCATTTGACTGAACATCATTTGCCAGGAAGCGCTGTTTTAAAGAGTGGTCGATTTTGTCCAGACTTTGCTGCAGAAAATCCTGCGGCTTGTCAGTGCCGCTACGGTTTCTCAGGGAATGAGCCCTCTAGGAGACCACTGCCGCTCTCCACAGCTCTTCTGCTTGGGGTGTAATCGAAATCAAACAATAGTATGCTATGAATCTACAACAGTCTCCACAAAGGAAGCACAAGGAGAGGTGGAGACACACCTTTAGGGCAGGTGGTGGTAGATGGTAATGTGTGTGTTTTCATAATACAGGAAGAAAAAAGCAAACCCCAAACAGAATTCAACGTTATTTAAAATGACCTTCAAAACAAAATGAGGCCCTCATCACTTCAGAGAACTGTAAAATCTCATGGAAGGAGTCTGGAGTTACAGAAACAGCGGAGACCATTTCAAGGTAAATGTCACAAGCCTGTCTCCCAGACACTCATCTGTTCCCGGGGTCAGCACGGAGCCGCACCGAGCTGGGCAAGGGCTGGTGTGATCTCTGGGGCTCGCCTGGGCATTGGCTTGTGTAGGCGCTGGAACTGCGGCTGGCTGTGCGGCTGATAAGGTCAGGAGAGCTCCCTCTCAGTGGACATAATCTCTTTATGGAGCTGCGTCCCCTAACGGCACCCTGGGAGGAGGTGCCTTCCGACATGATGTGGGCAAAGCGACTGATGTAAGGATGCCTATGACTCGGGTCAGACCCAAACCATACCATTCAGAAACTGCAAAGACAAAAGGTGGCAAAAAAAGCAGACTTTTGTAAAATTTAGAAATAGTGATGACAAGTGGCTCTGCTGCTCAGAAACTACCACTTCCACTGGCGGGATCATTGTAAGGGGACCACAGAGCAGAGCCCTGCGAGTGGGACTGCTGGTGGAGGAGCTGCGTTTGCATTCAGACTTCAGCTCAAAACTGCCAGGTAATACTTGAGTCGATCACATCTTCACTGCCAATGGAACAGGTGGCCCTTGAGAGCTGTGGCAAGTGACAGGCAGGGGTTGGTGGAACGCTTTGGGCTACTGCGCTGTTGCTGGGACAGCTGAGGACCCAGCTCAAAACCACCCATGGTACTTCCCAGTCTGACCCAGTCCCAGGCCTGCAGCTCCCACAGCTCACCTGAAACACCATGACATATCAGAAATATTTTGGGTTTTTTTTGCTTGTTTGTTTGGTTTTTGTGGCTGTTCTCATGTAAAATAGTGCCCAACTCTGACCCTCCTCACCAGCTCCTGGCACTACTCTAACCACGTATCAGCCATGAACTTTCTGAAGCCAACACCTACTTAAAACACTTAAATAGCTCAGCCAAGTAACTTGTTTAAAGAAGATGCAACTTAACCTCCCACAGTGGACTATTTTGCTCTTTTCTTTCTGGAGTAATTGGCCTTCTCTCTACCTTACTTCACATTTTTTTCAGTTCCTGGCCATTTCTTCACTCTATTTGAATGTTGATTGTGCTGAGATTTTTTTCCCCACTGCACAATTAACTAACCTATTAATCTTTTCAACTGAAATCTGAAGACGTTTTCTTTTCCCTATAGTAAATACATAAAAATTAACAGGTATTCAAGAACAAAGAGAGAAAACCAAACATTACATGCTGCAGTAGCTACCTGAAATTACTAAGAAACAACTGAAGAAGCTGAACCAGATGACATTATTCACAAATAATTTATACTGACTGTCTTTTTAGTACCATGTAAATTCTATAGAAATATTGCATGATGTTCCTGTTGTGTCATTTACAGAGAACTGTTATTAGTTAGTAGCTTCTCTGATGTTCAGACTAATGCCTTCCCTGTATTCAGATACGGAATTAAGGGACTAGAGCATTCATACCTGAAAAGGTGGTTATAGTTTGAGGAAAACGTACAAGCAGAGAAAACCACCCCAAAACGATAAATGGAAAAATTAGATAATTTTCTGAAAACAATGGGAACCCTAATTCAGGCCCTACACCTCAGACTTCCACATTTACACTGGCAGCTCATGCAGGGGCAATCTGGGCTAAGATGAATTGTTTAATTATCTCCTGTGATCACAATCCTTATAAGCCTCGTGTTCACACCTCCTTAGTTCTTCTCATTTTGAATCACACAAACTTTCTATTTCCACATGAATATGAGCTGTCCTGTGTCTTTAAAGCTGCATATCTAGGAGGAGGGAATGAAATATGAATCTGATATGCAGTCACATACAATTAAGGGCTTTTTTCCCTGGTTCAAGTTCATATCTCAAACCTTAAAAAAACCCCACAAGCCACTGGTGAAAGATTTACACTGATATTGTGGATAAATCACTTCAAAAGTAACCTGTGGATTGGCCCACATAACCTTATTCCACGGTTGACTACACAGGTGAATACCACGTTATGAGTTAATGACATCTCACTAATTTGTGAAAGAAACCTCACAAGCTGCCTTTGCAGGAGACAGGCTGACACAGTGAACTTGAGCTTGTGCGTGACTCCGACGGAAAGAGTGGGAACTAAGAGTGAAAACGCTGTTAGGAGATTGACAGCACGTAGTATGATCAGGTCTACCAACACAAAAGCATAGTAAAAGTCATACTAGTAAGGGCAAGGATCCAGCTGCTCTGGTACCTTTTTGTTTCTATGACAATGGCCAAAACCATATGCCTGTTGGTGGAGCAAGGCCACCCAGAGCAGCGAGTGGCTCCTGATGACTCTCCATTGCCTACAGAGCTGGCTCAGAATTCATGACACATACATTCAAGGCCACATGCAAAACTAAAGGGGAAATGCATCACTTCCTTGCTCCTCAACACCACGGGCACCACACCTCAACAGGGTAAAGGAAAGATTTTGATCAGCCATGGTCAAAAGGTATTTAAGATCAAACTCTGCAATGTGATACTTCTCCTTCTTGCTTACACTCGTGCCTATGAACAGGTGTAGAAAGTGTAAAGGGGAATGAAGAAACAATTTATATGACAGAAAAGCTCAGCTAACATCTCAGTAGAGTTTCATGAACTATGATGTACATGACAGAAACATACATTAAAATAATTTTAGCCTTTCAAATAATATTTGAATGACCTGTAATTTAAATAAAATGACTTAAGTATTTTTTTCAAGACTTGCCAAAAAATATTTTTTACTCATCAGTGTAACGCAGAAACATTTGAAGGAAAAGTAACATTACAAAACTAAACAGGAAGGGACAAAAGCATCTATTAAAATCCAGTGGGATTTTCATGCTGGAGAAATTTCAGCTTTGTTAATTCACTAGTCAAAATCTAGCGAGTAAGAAAATAATTGAAAAGCATACTGCTCCTTTTTCTCCAGAACAGATGTATTTTAACAAGAATGATTGCACTTCATCGCACCAAAATTACACTGGAAGCATGCAGGTATAAAAATACCTTCTGAACAGCAGGGGTTTTAGGCTATTTATTTGGCTCACAGCCCGTTTGACTTCAATTCATGATACCTTGCTCGCCCGCACTGGATACACAACAGTGTGCCGCTCAGCTCCCTTCCAGAAGCAGTCAAGTGCTTTTCTTGATCGGCAAACCCAACTCTTGTCCTTGCTACAGAGTTGGGGTCAGGGCCATAGCAGGGCCACGGCCAGCACCCAGTTTGTCTCCAGCACTAGCACACTGGCTTCTTTTCCACCCCCAAGTCCCAGAGCACACAATCATCCCTTCCCTCCAGTACCTACAGTGATAAAAATATCACTGTAGCTAGCTGCAACACAGACATCTCATTATTTTTGGGCACTTTGAACCGAAAGATGATAAAAATTAATAATTGTGTCTTGGTGCCACAGGGGCGCCACAAGAGGTTCAGAAAAAACCAGTCATATTAAGGGCCGTGCAGTGTGTACGTGGCAGTCCCATCCCGAGGATGCTATCATTAGGAAGTGCAGATGTGAGCTGCTCTGTAACGCTTCACCTGGGGATGGGTTTTTCTACTTTTCAGGGTAATCTGCAAAGCCCATGTGAACTGCAGTTTTTTCCTAGAACACTAGCTAGTTTTTTGTTTCAGTGATGGACAATTAATTTTACAAGGTACTCTGCTGCTTGACAGGAAAAAGCCATGCAGCTTTACTTTGGATCTGAGATACTGCAATTGCAGGGCTATAATGAGGCCCGTTAGTTGTAACACGTACAAGCATAACATGCCTTTTCACCTGCTACTGCCTGTATGCCTACATCGAACTAAAACAGCAGAATGTGGAGCATCTGTAAATACATTGTGCTTTAGGTTCAACTTCCATCTGCCAACATGCCTGCGTTGTAAATAAACTCAGACAGCTTTGAAAGAGTGTGTGATGGATTGCTATCATCCCAGGCTTGAGTTTTGTAGCAAATATGGATCAGGTGTGGCTGAAGCCACTTTCGGGCTTGCAGGCTTGCTTTGTAACTCAGTTTTAAAGGCAGTTTTACGAGGTAGCGCAGACAGTGTAATATCAGTTTCGAGTTTCTTACAGAGCCAGTTCTACACATGATAGACAACCTCACTCAGTACCTTGTTTTCATTGAAATTAGCGATGACAACTCCAACAAAGAGGGTCAGTCCAATCATGCAGCCAAGGAATACAAAAACATGAATGTAGATTCCATGGATCTGAATAGACAAAAATACGATTAATCATTAAAACAAATCAAAGTATGTGCTGTAGAATTCAAAGACTCTGATGTGTTTCCTTACCGGCCCAACGCGATGAATAATAACATCTCTGACTTCCACCCAGCCTTTTAATGAAAGAACTTCGAATAGTGCCAGCATTGCATTCCCCACATTGTCAAAATTAAAATTCCGAGGATTTGCCCTGAAATGCAGTACACAAATAGGTGTGACTTCAGCAATACAGTTGTTCTTTCTATTATTTGTTACTTTGATTCTTCATAGTCTAACTAACATTTAAATGCCTTGCCATGTTGAGGTGAAAGCCTCTGGAATATATCATTCAAAGTTCTGTCTCAAGAATAACAAAAGAATAGCAACAGCAATAAATACGTGCAGCATAATCTTTCTTGATCCCTATTTATGTTTTATTTTGTTATTCAAAATCTGATTCACAGTAATAAAACTTAAAACATGTTGCTGCATTTTAGTGATTTTGTCAATGAAATTAGCAAAATACAGCACTCATTAAAAAAAGGGATCTGATGGCATTGGCTAAATTCTAAAATAAATTTACCTGAAGGAGGCCAGTCTCAAACCCACATAAATCATTCAGAGCCCAAAGTCAGTGAAATTGTTTAGAAAATGTTGTTCCTTATTTCATTATCATCGGGAACTGATGCTCTAAAGCAAAACTTACTGTGAGGACATCATATCTGCTTGCCTTTCTTATACCACATGCTCTGACCTTTTGTGTCAGTTGAGATTCAAGGGGATGTTTCCAGCTGAACGTTTTAAGTATCCTTTTTGGGATAGGTTTGCACATTGCTCTACCTCTACAATCCCAGATAGGTAATCCAAGATGCCCAATTAATATTCAAGAATTTACAAGGTAAGTAGTTGTATTCCAGAAGAATTTGTAAGTGCTTGGTGCTTCTGAAAAATCCAACATTCAGTGAAAAAGAGAGCTCTCAGACGTAGTTCTTTCTTTTAAATTTGGTCCTTATACATCTGGCTCTTGAAAATCTGGCCTGACACAGCCAACAGGTGGTATAAATATCCTTGCAGTAAAACATTTTTTTGCAATAACAAAAAATTCCCCAAAGTTTACAGTCATGCTGATTAGGACAGTTTTTGCTTATTTCTGGATCAAGCTGAAGAGGATTGAATTTGCTTACTTGAGGAAGAATTTGTTTGAAGCATACAGAGACAAAGACTTCTGCAGATGTCAGAGTTTCACTGACTGTTCAAATCACAGCACATTATTTCATTAGTGTAGGATGGCTCTGAATCTACCACTGCTGGTACATCCTTTATCCACGCACAGAGTCAATTAAAATAACTGTGGCTGTTTAGCTGATTTTGCGAAAAGCCAACCAACTTAAAAATATAAACAATTAAAGAGAGGGGGATTTTGCCTGTTCAGGCATTGGGAAATATTAAATGGACTTTATCAGAGTACTAATCATAAACATAAAGTTAGCTCTTCAGTCATGTTTTACTGCACTACTGCACCAGATACACCACAAGGATTCCCTGCGCTGGAAAGGGAAAGAAGCTGCTAGCTGGCATGGTTGACAGCCATAGAAGAGAAAGACTGGGTTTAGGTATGGCTTGCTCATTGGTGGTTTTTTTGTGGGTAGCTGTAGGCAGGTTGATTTCCATTTCTTTTTCTTCCCATCTTTTCCTGTGTATTCTTAGGTTCTGCTGTTGATGTATGGCTCTCAAGATGTCTTCACAATAGTACTAAAGCACAATTAAGTGATAATTTTGGTTCAAGTCAATAACTCCCGCTGTAATAGTAATCATCTCTAATTCCTATCTAGGTTGAGCACCTACAGGTATTTTATTCCTTTCTGCTTTATGAATAGAACAGCGGGTAAGTGGAAAAGTGTCATATATCTGTGTTTTTACTAAATATACCAGAATTTTTACCCTTACTATCATTTGAGTTACAGTAAAAACCCTCCATCAGCAGGTTAATGCCATGACATTTGAGGCATTTTATATATCAACAACTGAGTTTTTGAAGAAAGATAGTCCAATGTGTAGCAACTCACCAGACTCGTGGCACCCAAAATCCAGGCTTTTTCTCTCCAGGTCTTAACTTTAAATTGAGATTTTTGGAAACACTTACATTTATTCTGAAGATGCCATGGCAATCTTCCTGTAGTGAAATAAACCACAGCCTGAGATTAAACAATGGCCCATGAGAGGTGCCAAAATGCCAGTATAGACAGCACATTTGCCATGATGGGGAGGCAATGTAAACAGAAATGAAGGGTTATTCACAGGTCTGGGTTTAATAGTCATGGACGCTTACCCAAAGGAAAAATGCATCTTAGGAAGGACTCAAAAACTCCTTCTCCTTCCAGGACTGAGAGTGCTTTTCATTTTGCAAGACTATCTGGCCTTTCACCTCTTCCCTAAAAACCACCGCTCTCTCTAGGTGATGACGACATTTCTCCAAATGGAGTACGAAACACTATTAACTTTCTTTATGTAACCTATGTAGCGTTCCCAGTGTTTTGGACTCCAGCAGCCTAACCTATTTTATAGCTGCTGACCTAGGAATGCAAAGGTGTCATGTTCATTCCATGGTTAATTCCGTGAGACATCCAGTCCTTTGCAGATAATACAGCTTTTTCAGACAGTCCCAAATATTTGAACTTGCTTTACTTTTTTACATGAAAACCCAGCCTCGCCCTCACTCCCTCAGTCCTTTATCACTATTCCCTCCATCGTCATGCTTCGGAACAAGAAAGTGCCCAAGATCTCCATCTCTCAGTTGACAGCTCTGATGGCCCCACTAGCTTTCCCCAGCAGGCAGAGAGAGCCCAGCATACTATTATTTCGAAGCAGGAAAGCAATTCTTACCCTAGAGATGATGTGTGGATCATTGCATTTCGCCAGTTTTCCAGCAAACAGCTGCACTCCAAAGCTTGCGAAAACAAGCATTAATGTCAGCAAAAGAATAGAAACCTGTAAAGATGAAGTTAGGCTTGTCAAGCTCTCCTCCTGCAGGCTTGAAAAAGGGGGTCAGAGCCTTCTGTGAACTGCAGGGAGGATCATTTTGTTGTATACACCGGGAGACAAGGCTTTCATAACCGACATGTTACTTTAGGTTCTGATCCAGTAACCTGGTGCTGTCTTATTATTCATATTATTATTATTACCATATAATCTAAGAATTGTAGATAAGGATAAAAACTTTTTTGCACTCAGTGTGCAACCTTGCTAAATTCTGCATGCATTAGAACTGCCATTCACTTTAAAGAGAACTCTTCAAGTACTTAAATATGTGCTGCTTCTCTTTTGCTGAATCAGGCTTTACTAATTAATCTGAATAAGCCATTGTTAGATATATAAATCCAAGATAGCTACAATAGATATGCATGAGCAAATTATGATGTAAATATCTTTAATAGGATACAGTATCTATGAAATGTTAACTAGCTTTATACCTTTTGTCCTTGTTCTATTACTGCCTGCAAATACTTTGTAGCTTAGCTTTTTATAACAACCTGACCTAATACAGTATTCTGTTCAGGAATAAAATGTCTGTTGTTTAGGCTGACGCATATCACTTAGGGAAAGCTGAGTCCCAAGACAATAGATGAGGTTCTTCTGATGAAGAAATCACAGACTATTATCATTATTATTACTGCATAATAATGATAATAATAATAAAAACAGTGACATAACAATGAGATCCAGATCTGTGATGGAAAACTGCATTGTCTCTGGTTGTCCCTCAAAAAACTTGGATATAGAGACCTTCAGCTTGGAAGCCAGGTTTACTTTTGTTCTTGCAGAGCTGCCATACCCTACTTCTCATCTTCCTTTCCCCAACTAGAACTGTGAATATGGGTTAGATTTTATTTCAGTAGTCCTTGTATATAATTATGGACGAATACATACTGAACAAATAATATGATTTATAAAAGAATTATTACAACAGCATTATTCAGTATAAATGTAAATGAGTTACTTATATTCCTAGTTTTTAACCTGTTCTGTGGTCATCTGCAGTGGTAGGTACAATGAAAAGTAAATAGACAACAATGGAGAAAAGATCAGGAAACATAAACCTTATAGCAAAATGGTATCTTATTACTCCTCCATATCTCCTTTTTAAGAACAAGAACAAAACAATTGGCACATACCAAAAAGATTTCCTTAAAGCCACTAAACAGCTCTCTCACCACTTTCCTCATCTGAGGGACCAGTTTGAAAATTCGAAGAGGTCGGAGGCAGCGGAGCACCATTAAGAGCTGAGCCCCAGATTTGGCAGGGACGTTCTGAGGCATCCAGCACAGGAATATCAAGCTTACCTTGAGGAAACAGAGCAGGAAAAGGCAAAGAAGCATTAGGCTTACAATGTCTTACTTGACATAGGCACAGCACAGAAGATGTGCTATATAAATATATAAATAAGCACTCCTCTTCCTTAAAATTAAAAGGAAGATCAAGGCAAAAGAAGCCTAATTTAGCAAAAGGACTTGGATCTCCTGTGCCTAGATGATTGTCCTAACTAATGGACATCAGCTTCAGCCTCTGTCTTCCCCTTTGACTCGAAATCTGTTTTATTCTTTTCAGCAGATGAAACAGTTCCAGAAGAAGAAATCAAATTGGCTGATTCAGAGCATAGACACGGACTATATTCTTGTAGCAGGCAGCATCATTTCTCTCCCCCCTTCTCATTTCAAACACAGACTCTACCCTGAAACTGAGATATCCTCACCTGCAAACTCTGTTAACAGTTTCCTTGCCAGTTTTCCCTACCACTTTGTTACAGGCAAAAGTAGTTTTGTCACTGTGTGGTTTTACCACACAAATATTATATATACATTTGGAATGTATATAAAATGCTGTTTTCAAGCAGCATGGTTCTGTCTTGTAGCCTGAACGATCTCTGACAGATAGCTATTGATTATGAAGTCTGTTAATTACTTTTTATCTTTTTTAAAAAGTATTTATAAAGTCAATGTTGTTATAGGGGGACAGAGGTGAGAAAGTTACAAAGAGGTAAGCACACAAAAAGTGGAGGATCAAGCTGACATCATCAATATGATTTAAAACATAATATCATTTGTTAAAAACGACAGTGGTAAGAGACAGCCACCCCACCAAAGCAAAATTTGCCAGTGCTCCTCACTTTCTTTCATATTTGTTTAAGACGACCACAGGCACATTTGGAATATCCAAACTACACCACCTAAATTTTCCTTCAGATAAGCAGAGGGATTCAGAGGGATTTCAATGAACTAATGCACATACTGATTATGCATACCACAGTAGGAATTTTGTTGAAGTATGCACATTTTTATTTATGCTAACAACGGAATCTTTGATACAAATTGATCGTGACAAATTTTATGCAGCACATCTGTCCGGTGGATTAATCTCTGAAAGATTTAATCTAAATCCATCAAAGCCATTTTGCTTAGTGATTTCTTCAGTTAGAAAATGTTTCATACTGTATTATACTGAGCACTGGTTTTGACACGTTCTGTGGTGTTTATTGTCATACGTGAAGGGGAAACGGACCCCCTTCTCTTGTATTTGAATGGAATGCAAGAAATCTCCAGGGGACAAAGAAAACAGTAGAACAATTTTTTCCTGCGAACCAGTACTGATAGGTGTGGAATACAGAAAGACGCTGCTTTGCTTTCTTTCTGCCATAGCAACACCAGCAACAAGGATGTGCCCTTCTGTCAAATGATAGAGGCTTTTCAAACATCTTCTATAAAGCAGGAGAACTGTCAAGAGGGGAGGAAGCAATGAATGGCTAAGAAATACATAAAATAAAAATTCTCCTGCTTAAAAATACCAAAGCAAGGTCAGAGACCTTGAGGTTATTTTGGAATGAAATGAAGTCTGACAATTAAAACAGATCAACAAATAAACATTTAAAAGGGGCCATACAGTGGCCCTACACTAAGTTGCCAGGTGCTTATCGAATGTCAGTGCATTTTTAGATGTCTAAACAGGTATTTGGACACATGGACTGCACACGAAAACAGTGGTGTTTGTACACTAATTACACTACCGCATTTGCACCAAGATGCAGAGCCAAACTTTTTAACATTAACAAACATTTAATATATCGAAAGAGATCAAAATTAAGAATGCTACAGAAAATTCCCATAAATATAAAAACTTACAAGATATATAAATATGTCCATAACTCCTCCAAAGTCCCTAATAACAGCTGTTGGTGTAAAAAACAAGCCATCTGCCATAATCTTCAGATTAAGCTCAATGCTCATGAATATTACAAAAACATATTCAGCAATCTGAAATTCAAAGCAGAGAACAGTCATAGCTTAGGAACAGGCAGTGGAGAAAAAACAAAGTGGCCGTGCTTCATTAAATGTAAAATGGTTCACCGACAGTACCTGGAGTGTTGGAGCATGCATAACTCTTCTAAAGGGGGACTCGAACATCATGGAAATGCAGGAGCATATAGTAACAATGATCATGACCCAGTCCAGGTAAGTAACCAAACCCAGCAAGTCACTGTGAACAATACATAAGGATAACCATTACAGAAATTCCAAGAGTGCTGTGTCCCTTGAATTGTGCCTACACCACAGTTAAGCGCTTTCCGATGAAAAACAAATTCAGCTGAGGAGCGTCAAAGATTTCAGTATTTCAGAAATGCGTAGTAAAACGAGGGAAGTGACATGCAAGAGAAGAAGAAAAGAAGAAAAATCCTCTTCCCATTCATCTTCCTCCCCAAACAACTCCATAGAAAGAAAAACCTTTTTTGTGGGGGAAAAAAAAAAAAAAAAGAAAAGAAATCTACATGTGCATGCACAGATACATGCATGTGTGTGCTCACACACTTATACTGCAGGCTTATGTGACCAAGCAAAGTTACTTTTGCAGTGCTTACTAAAGCTGATGGTATTTGGTATTTTTCACAGCTCCAGTAACAGGATCTGTTTTAGAACTATAAAAAGAAGAAAAGATACAGTCATTTCCATTTTGTTTTAGTCAGCATTATAATTATACCATGCATCCATCACCTCAAAGTAGTTTATATCCAAAATCAAGGCTACGTTTTATCTTGGTTTAATTTAAAACGTCTGTGTAAGTTTCATTTAATTCTATGCCACTTTAATCATATTATCAAAACAGCTAGTATCACTTTAATTCACGGCCTACCTGTAATTCCTCTAAAGATTCTTTAAACTGCTGATTTTTTGGATCTTGCTTTTGTAAGCAAGGACTTAGTTTTGTATTTTGCTTGGGGTGGGGGATAACCTGCCATTGAATTTTGTTCCAAAGTGCTTCTTCAGGAGTTCTTTCTACAAAACCTCTTGGACCATATCCTCAGCTGACACAAAAATAATCCTTCCACAAGTCCTATTTCTTTATAGAGTCACAGAGTCACAGAATGGTTCGGGTTGGAAGGGACCTTGAAGATCATGTAGTTCCAACCCCCCTGCCATGGGCAGGGACACCTCCCACTAGACCAGGCTGCTCAAAGCCCCATCCAGCCTGGCCTTGAACACCTCCAGGGATGGGGCATCCACAACTTCTCTGGGCAACCTGTTCCACTGCCTCAACACCCTCACAGGAAAGAATTTCTTCCTAATATCCAATCTAAATCTCCCCTCTTTCAGTTTAAAACTGTTACCCCTCGTCCTGTCATTACACTCCCTGATAAAGAGTCCCTCCTTTTATTACTTCTTCAATTGTTTTCTGATTAATATTTCTAGATTCTCCATATCTGAATCTTCCTGTGAAATTGCTCCACCTAACACCCAGAGAGAGTGAGAACCACTCTGTAAGTAATAAGCACATATCTAGGCGAAATGAGTTAAATTCTTGCTCCAGCAACTATTTAGCCTTCATATGCGAAGCAGAGTGGCTTCAGCAGGAGAAACTACAAGAATCCTATCCAAGAAGGCTCCCCTGCCCCAACTGGTTAGGGGCACTTTTTACATATCTTTCAAATCCTTGTAGCAAATCATGCTAAGACAGGATCTGCACTGAGGGTTCCTGTATCCCATGCGAGGGCTCTGGCCACTGGGATGAGAAATTGCCATCGCTTTCTCGCTGAGCTTAAAATGAAAAATGGACTGACCTAACTTGAAGCGTTACCAGCAGAAGAGATTTCATGGTTACGAATTACAACAATACAAGACGCATACAAGGAGAACAAGAGGCATCTTCCACAGGCCAGGTTCACCCACTTACACCAGTCAGTATACACAATATACTGGTTTTGGTGCCTTCCCACTGAACCCACTGACTTTTTTGTCTTCTTAAGCTCCTATCTCTTCCGCACACTGTATACAGTGGCACTCCTCAGCCTTTTTTACTAGAACGAAATATGTATCCTATCTGTTTGAAAAAGACGTCTAGAATATCTTACTTCACAAGCTGTGTGGGACAACGAATCCTACAATGAAGTAGGTAGGATTTAAATAAACAAAAAAACGACTGTTTAACAAAATGAGTTTACTCTCCTAATTGCAAACGTTTTAATTAAACTGTTGATAATATACATATCTTGTTACCCTCGGGCACTCCACAATGCTAAGAGGCACTGACATGTATTTGACAAGTGGATAGGAATGCATGTTTGTGTGTTTTGTTTTGCTGTTTTAATTTGCAGCTGCTTCCTGGACCAGTGAACCTCAATCAAGTTAGCAGCTGCATAGAAAAGTAGGCACCTAACTCAAGAACTCAAGGATGGGCTTCTACATAGGTGTCAGAACGCTTAAATATGGGTATTGTAAAACTGAGTATCTAACCTTCCTGTTGTTCTACCTAGAAGTAATTTGCTGAAGGGCACAGAGAAAATCAATAGTAAAGCAGGTGCCGAAGCCAGGTCTTCCAAGCGCCAGGCTCACAGCCTTGAGCTAGCTTCTGTCTTACGCTGTCTGCTTGCAAGGTGACATGCATTAACCCTTCAAAATTAGGGTAGCAGCCATAGACAGAAGTTTAAAAAAAGAGCTATAAGATGATTTTATATCAAGCTGCTTGTGCTCTCAGCTTTTCTCCTTTTGTCTCCCACAGCTGAACACCCCCTCCCATTCTGGGTCTCTAATTATGGGCTAAGGAGTCTTCGGGTGAACAAAGTGGGACTCATCTCTCTTCATCTTTTTCTATTCTTTGAGTAACTGTTGGTGTATAAAGACTTCCCGCCTTATGATGACGAATAGGAAGGGAATAACAAGCTGACTGCCCAAGGTCTAAAACTGGGGGTATAAAACATTCCCCTTTCCACTCAATTCATGCCTGCAGTTTCCCCACCGTTTTGTCCCATCTCAGCCACGCAGGCTGCTCGGACATGTCTGCCCTTACAAAGCATTTTACCGCTTCCTTTCCTCCAACAGCAAGACTATACATACATATATACATACCATATATGACTTCCAGCTCGTGTGGTGACCACATTATATATATGCAGTTTCCTTTTAAAATGAAAGTTAGACCTAGATTTCTGAGGACATAAAAGTAAGCACTTGTCTGAACCAGCCGTTGATGTGGAATCAACTTACGCATTAAAGCGAGCGCGTACCACCACTCGGCAGAAATTCCTGAATCTGTGCTCACGACCAACTATGAAAAGTGGCTTATCAAAATATGGGTGATTCTCTCGCAGCTCCTCCTCTTGGACTTTCCTTTTGAAAGACAGGATGTAAATTATTAAGTGATACGCATTATACCTGGCAAAAACATCACTTACACTTCATTCTTTTTTCATCATGACTTGATAGTTTTTACTTCATACAGAGAATAATTAATACAGAAAAGTGTGCACTCAGACTTTCAATTTTTAAATACCTTTTCATTTCAGCTTGTTCTTTTTTTTCCTGGATCATCTTTATCTCGCTGTCTTCTCTCTGTGCATTTCTGTATCTCACTGTGTTGGAGTGCTAGAAGCAAAACGATTCCTTTTAAATGAGGTCTGTGGGTTGGTGTTTTTTAATGTTTCAGATGAAAGCAAGATACGGTATTTTACATAGAAAGATTCAAATGAAAAATCTTTATTTCCAAATGCACTGCACATCAACTCAGTCAAGCGTTTTGTACAGTATTTTCTACCCACAGCACAAGGCTGCTTATTTTCATCAAGGTTAATTTCAGGTTTAATTTCATGCGTGAAGTCCCATCCAATGCGACTTTTAACTTTAAAAGCAAAGGTTTTGTAAGCTCAGCGGATCTCTCTGAACCGGAATGAATACCATCAAAGTTACTAAGGGCAAAGACTGGGAAAGAAAGGGCTTTCGACACCCTTTCAGCTTCCCAAGCCTGCCGCACGTGCTGCTGGGCGGCAAGTTGTGCAAAACATGAGTTAGTGACTACAGAGCGCAGGGAGGGAGGAGAGGGAGGGAGGGGAGGACGCTTGCCTGAGCTCAGGCAGTGGAGGGTACAATCAGAATTATTATTCAGAGTTAAGTGAGTCTTTGGAGCACTCCTGGTGGGATAATGCTGGGTGTTACCCTTACTACTGGACACAAGCAAAGCCATAGTTTCTTTAAAAGGTTACTAACTTACAGTTTCTTCCTGACACCGGGTAAGGTAATTAATTAATTACTTCCTATGCAGTTGTTTTTAAGTATGAACCACATCTAGAAAATTACTATCATAGTTTGCAAACAGAGGGACTGATATCGCCCTTTGAATTTGCATAGTCACAGAGATCCACAAAATATCCTTATGAATTTGCAGAACTGAAAATGCCCTTATCCGCATGAAACCACACCGCAGTGAAATCCGTGATTATTATTCTCCCTTTTAGTCTCTGTCCTTTTGTCTGACAGTTTTTGTGTTTGAAAAATATTGTCAAACTTCCATTGGAAATTTTGAAATCTTGTTTTGCCAGCCTGTGTGATTTGTGTAATTCCAGAGTAAGGCTTTTTAAGGTATCCTGGGTAGCAATTGTTGTGTTCCTAATGTAGTGTCTACAGCTTCAGTGAATCTATCTCAGCAAGTTGTTTCAAAATTGGTAAGTCTATAAGTGCAACAACCATGTCAATTATTTTGAGGATAATTCTAATGCAGTTACAGTATTTGTTTTATGACTTAATTTCGAGATTTCAAAAGACAAATTGTAAACAACATCAAAGATAGACATTAATCTTACACAAGCATTTATTACGTAGTACATATTCTTATTTCTTATATTCTCAAACTGAAACCATCATTTCTAGGAGGACTTACATCTTGAGTCAGTGTTTCAAGAGATTTTCCTCTGCTGATCCGCTGGCTGTTGGAACCATGTCTCAGTGACCTGAAACAATCATAATCAATTTAACGATACAGCTCAAGATGAAATTTTGACCTTTATAGGATGGCCATTATAAAGCACTGCTCTCCAGTCACCCACTATCTCAAATTCTTATCATTTTTCTCTCGCTAACATCAGAAGCTTATATGTTCTTCAATTGTTTTCAATCCGGTCTAACATAAGCCAATTTCTTTCCTTCTGATGTTTAAATTGATAGCTTTATAGTCGGCGAAGGAAATGACATTTGAAATAAAAAGGCATTTTTTCCATTTATACAGTACAATGAATTTCATTATGGTTACAATGAGGAATGTAGAATTCAGTTCTTTGTACAAGTAAGTCATTTCAGTTTTTCACACGTTAGGTATTGCTCAAATTTAATTCTTTTTGTCACCTTTATTTTAACAATATTTTTAAGCCATCCTTTCAGTCCATGTTTACCTGCGTTCTTGTCGTATATGATGCTGGACACTAAGTATTGACCTTTCCTTTGCAGGCTGCCCCTCAAAGGATCCGCTCAGCATGCGTTGTCTAGTGCAGGCCCTAGGAGGAAATATAATGATAAGGACACAGAGTTTTCAGTATAAATGATAATTTTTCAGGTAGCACGTTCAGACAAATCAGCTTGGCTTTCTGGGAAGCAAGTACACAGCTTAATGGACAATAACAATAAAACAAAAATGGACTTTCCATGAAAACATATTTCCGAGGCAATGGTCCCCACTCTGCAACATAACCCATCACCTGATGAATCTTCTTCGCGCCTTAGCAAGGCCCATCTTTGAGGTTTTTTTCAGTTTGCTGCAGAATTTATGGTCCCTCAAGACTTCACTAAATGTGGAAGGGGTCAAGCAATGCACTAATCATCAGTAAAATAAGCTGCTCAGCAATAAAGAGGGGAATAGTACAAGTACAGCTGTCATTTTAGGGTAGAATCATAGAATTGTCTAGGTTGGAAGGGACCTTTCAGATCATCTAGTCCAACCATCAACCTAACTCTGACAAAAACCATCACTAAACCATATCTCTAAGCACTATGTCTACCCGTCTTTTAAAAACCTCCAGGGATGGTGACTCAACCACTTCCCTGGGCAGCCTGTTCCAATACTTAATAACCCTTTCAGTGTAAAATTTTTTCCTCATATCCAGTCTAAACCTCCCCTGGAGCAACTTGAGGCTGTTTCCTCTCATTCTATCACTTGTTACTTGGGAGAAGAGACCAACCCCCACCTCCCTACACCCTCCTTTCAGGTAGTTGTAGAGAGTGATAAGGTCTCCCCTCGGCCTCCTTTTCTCCAGGCTAAACACCCCCAGCTCTCTCAGCCGCTCCTCATAAGACTTGCTCTCCAGACCCCTCACCAGATTTGTTGCCCTTCTCTGGACACGCTCCAGCACGTCAATGTCTCTTCTGTGGTGAGGGGGCCCAAAACTGGACACAGTACTCGAGGCAGCTCCCTTTCAGGGCCATAGGTGTCAAAATATTTATGTACACACTCAAGACTTACAGCGTATCTTTGAGTGTTCTTCTGCATAACTGGGACCATATATGGTTTGAAACGAAAAGCTGCACATTGCTGATATTCTGTAGTATGAAATGACTGCTCTCTGGGAATGCATTGAACTTGCTGCATTTTTGTTGTGTGGGTTTTTTCACTTGTTTGCTCATTTGCTTCATTTTGCTTTTACTGAGTTTTGGCAGACGCATTTTACACTATTTTGGCAGAAATTAGTATTTGTTGGTTAGTAAGTGTGCTGCAGCTAAACAGAGCATGCGTATCTTTATTTTGCTGGCTACAATGATATGGATTCGCTTAAGAAAAAGAGAGGTTTCCAATAAAAGAGCTCGCACAACTCCGCTGATGGCTAAGACATGGAATTTCAACTCTGGAAAAATATTTTCACTTTCCAGGAATGCTGCAATTTAAGTTTATACAGTGTACACCTTATTTGTCATTTTGTGCTATGCAATCATTCAGAGAAACTCACACAAGACCCAGCTGGTAATATTTAATACTTTTTAATGAATTGAATCTCCATGGTTTTTTTGAAAACATGAAAAAACCTGCATGCTATTGGAGTGACCACTCTATTCACCAGTCTCATGTAAAGCTTGGATAAATGCTATCCTTAATGGCATGGGATGATCATGCTTGATGGCAAAAGGCATCCCAGGCACATTCTTTCCTTTCTATGACTTTGTTTTTCACTCTTCTTCATTATTTCTCCTTCTTTTGGATTTAAACACATCAATGATAGGAATAGGGATCCAAAGTGAAATCTGGAACAAAAATGAGAAGCTTAGAATGCTCGTCAGTGGCATCACTAAAAATCATACTATCATGCTAGAAAAGTACATTGAAATCTGTCAATCTTCTGGACTATGTACCTGCAGAACTCTGAACACAGTCCAGCAGCTGCAAACTACATGCTCTAAATTCGCCTTGAAAAGCACAAATGGAATAAAAAAACCTGAAAATGAAAGTGCGATTTGGTAGGTCATCAGAAAGCCAGTCTACAGGTTCAGAGCCTACAGAACAATACTATATTGGAATACTACAGAATTTTCATTACCTGCAAACAATTATGAGGTCCAAACTTTTGAAGTCCTTGAAACTCTTTCATCCTTTGGAACCCCTGAAAAATAAGTAGTGAACAGAGTGTTCAAGCAACATTCTTTGAGCTAATGCAAAATGTTAAATGCTTCGATCAATACTTCAAAATACTATACCTCTCATGAATATTATGAGGTCTCTTGCAGCCGGTGTGCATATGGCTCACTCTTCGACTTCTTAGGGAGCCATCCTCTCCACAACAAGTGTTTACTCATCTTCTTGCATCCCAGTACAACATGGATTTGTTGTTTTTCTGTATTATTTTAATGAGTGAATATTTGTGTTCTGTAGTAACTGCATAGTTTACTGTGTACTTTTGTTCTTGTTCTCCCTGAAACGTGCTCACACTGAAGTCTTAGCAGTGTGGTGTGCTTCAGTAAAACACACAATTATCAACGTGATTCAGGACTCTTTTCACTATGACTCTCTATCCTTCCTAAATCTTTTTATGCTCTCATTATACTTGCATCTAACTTGGAAAATATGGTTAAATATGACAACCCAAGATTCACGATGAGTCCACCTGATAGGTGTTCTAGTGTTTCGCTCTTTCATTTTATAAATTTAATTCAATAAGGCACTGTTTGAATAGCAACAAAAAGGCATATTTTCATCACAGCTACACTACTCTTCTTTGGGAAAAATATACCATTTTTTAAGGAAATCTGAATGTGACTGGTAAACTAAAATGACGTACTAATGCAACCCGGGTAATTCATGATTTTTCTTTTCTGTGTTTTTTCTTGCTTCCTTCCCTATGTCTCTAAGGGAAAAAACAAATAGTCATTTATTTTCTTCATTGTCTGCTCAGACTGTTGAACTATGGTAGCATACTTTCTTTCCTTTAGCCATTTTGTATTCTCATCGTCATTCTTACTTTGCTGTTTCAGCTTTTTGTCTACCAGATGTTTGTATAATAATTATTTTCCTTGGATTACAGAAGAATTGACAGAACCAATGGAGAAGAAAGAACCTCAAAGGGCCATTTCGTCTATCACCTCTCTTAAAGCAGGATCAATGATATCTACACTATTCTGGGCTGATGCTTGTCTTAACTTCCTTTTCCATACCTGCAGTGTTGGAGACCCCACAGCCCACTAACTCTACTTCACAACAATGCTTTACAGTGATCTAAAACATGGTGGTCACTTGGCACAAAACCCATAAAACAGAGTAACTTCTTACCAATGGATGTGCGCATTCCAGTATTTCTTTCTGTTTGTCTTTAGAAGAGGCAGGTGAAATCCAATGATGTTATATGCTTGGGGAGATTTAGGAAGGTGGTGACTAAGTCTGGATTTTGCTCCTGATGACAATCATCATCTGAGCTTAACTAGAATATTTGTTCTGAGAAACGCACGGTATGCCTGGCACCTCATAAACTGACCTTACCTGGAACATTTGTTATGAGAAATGCGTAGTATCAAAGCCTCACAATCATGAAGAAAGAAACCATAATCTTAAGAGAGAAAACATAAAATATATACAGAGAAACTTGCTGCAAGTGATTTAGAACTGACTATTATCAGTTATTTAATGCAGATAAATTTCTAATAAAGGATACCAAAGGTACGCCTTCTATAATGAAACAACTGGCTATATGGACAAGGGAAAAGCAGTGTTTGACACACTGAATGGTAGAGTATTAAACCAGAAGGATCCTGATAAACTTGAGGACTGAGTCAGCAAAAGTTTCAGGAAATCGGACAAGGAAATGTGCAAAGTTTTACACCCGGTGCAGAATAGCTCGATGCATCCATGCAGGCTGTGGAGTGGCTGGTTGAGGAAAAAGATCTGGGAGTTACACTGTGCACTGGGTCTGGATGGGATGGAGTTATCTGGATGATAACTAGATGAATGTGTTCCTGCCATCAGTAAGGCAAACTGCCTACTATATTAAAGTGGAGTGTATCCAGCAGATTGAGGGAAGTTATTACACCTCCTCTCCTCAGAGCTGGAGAGGCTGCACGTGGGACACAGTTCCGGGTACTCCAAGAGGGATGCTGGAACACTGGTGCAAGTACAAGCGATTGGCGGCTTACAACACATGACCTCCAGGGAGACTTGAGAGAGCTGGGCTTGCTTGTTTTGGTGACGGGGAGGTTAAAGCATGAAGCTAAACTCTTGTTACTGTGAGATGACAGAGCAGCAAGCAATGGCCAGAAACTGTGGCTTGGAGGATTCACACTGGACATCAGAAAAACCCTCTCTCAAGGGTATGGTAATGCAATGCTGGAACCAGAGTAGCTGGAAGACATAAAGCTGATCTGTTCCAGGGTCAGCAATAGTCCTACTCGAAGTGGGCAGCTGGCCAAGTGGAGGTATTTAAAAGACGTGTAGATGTTGTGCTGAGGAACGCGGTTAGTGGTAACTTGGTAGTGCTAGGTTAAGGGTTGGACTTTATGATCTTAGAGGTCTCTTCCAACCAAAATGATTCTATGATTCGATGACAACATGGTCATCAAAGTTCCATTCCGACCAAAATGATCCATGTTCCTGTGCTAAACAAACTAATGAAAATATTTGCTCATTCTCTTATGAGAGGTGGGGTATTATACTGCTGTATTAGTCTCTAGAGCTAATTTATTCAGAGATTAACTTTATAACTTTCCTAGAAGCACAGGTAATCTCATTTCTTGCTCATTCTAATATGCAGAAAAAAAAAAATCACTGTATTTTGCAGAAATACTTGTATGAAACAGTTCTGAATTATCTTCTAGCATATTAGCAAATCAGTAGAACTGGATATGTAATTCAAGCAATTATTTTTTTTCCCCAAGATGTGCTCGTGGCAGCATTCAGCTTCAGACATATGATAAATGCACTTCACTCAATTAGCTGCTTATGAAACTGAAAGTTCCACTTAAGTATGAGCTGTTATCTCCTCAGGGCCACAAAAGCATCAGACAAATCTTGACAAGAACAGTGAAAATCCTATCATTTTACAGTTTGACTATAGCATCAGCTGTAACAAAAAGCAAATAACACGCTGCCTATTTTAAAAATGTTAGTTTCCGAAACAGTCACAGTATATATTTTATAATAAACTGAATTTTTGTCATTTTGGTGAATTTGATTTTCTTATCAACAGACCAGAGAACTTTTAAGTTTTCCCTTGTATTTTATAAAATAAAGGCGTAAACACTTATGTGAGGGTGACAGTGCAGTGGTGCAGGTTGCCCAGAGAGGTTGTGGAGTTTCCATCCTTGGAGATACTCAAAAACCGCCTGGACGTAGTCCTGGGCAACTGGCTCCACGTGCCCCTCCCTGAGACTGACAGCGATACTTTGATTATATTTTGGACTATGTGAGACTACATTTAATTTGCTCCGTTTCCCCACCACTCTGTGCTGTTTACAACTTATCCTCAGTACTGGAGAGAACAGACTTATACCCAATGTTTTGATTGGACCTTCTCCACCCTCTCTACTTCAGAAAGCCAGTGGGATGAATAAAGGACTAGACATCTACTCTTAGCCAGTGATTCCAGAAGGAATGAGAGTCAGAAGAACTACAGGCACAAAACTTGCTTTTAGGACAAAAAGCAGTACCCATAGCAAGAGACAGGGCGAGAAAAGTGGGAAACAATGAAGATATGCAGGAGGAATTAAATTTGCTGGAGGCAGTGGTTATTTCTGCTAAGGGAAACGCATCATAATTTTCAGAAAGAAATGGTGCTGTTTGTAACTCAGAGGTGCTACTCAATATGATTGAGTTTTGAAATAGTTGTTCTAGTTGTCTGTAACTCACTTTTGTTTTGTTTCATTTTCCTTGGAAGGGTGAAGCCCCCACCTCAGAATGGATTTATGTGAGGAGTTAAGCCTCTCTGTGCACTGACACTGGCAGGGGTGATGCAAACCACTGCTCAGTGTCAAAAAAACCAGGACAGTCGTTGTTCCATCCTTGACTCTGTTCCCAGGACCAACTGCACCAAGACCTCAAGGGGTCAAGGTGAAGGTTGGTTTCTGAGCAAGGATCTTCAGAAAACAGGTGTCTCCCCTGGAGTGCAGTAAGAAACTTGCAGGAAAATGAAGGGACCCGAGACCTCCGTTTTGCTGCATAAGGTAATGTCAGATGAGCAGGTGAGACAGGATTGAGTGTATGAAATCTCTCTCTGGGTGGTTGAGGGCTATTTATGCCCTTCTTCCTCTTCTTGGGAAGAAGATGCCAAGCTGCAGTTCAGTGTATAAAGGGAAAAACAAGGTTTGGAGAGAAGAAGATGCATAAGAGAGACATGAAGGTACCTGTGTGTAATGCATATTCCTTCTATGTGGTTGGTTATGTTGAAACATTTAGAATTTGATTAAAATATAATTTGACAAGGTTTAAAAAGCAGGGGGGGTGGAACATAAGAGGTGGACTTAAGCTAGAACAGTCTTAAAATTCTCTTTTCAGTACAGGAATTCGATGAAGTTGAAGTTGCCCATGGGCAGCTTTACTGTGCAGAGGGATTGCTTCAGATAAATGCTCCTTAATTCAGGTAGACAAAAATTAAGAAGATGCAAGAAGTAATCTTCTCAGAAAGGACATCCTGAGTTATCTCTTATTGTTCTTGGCATAAACGCCACTTCTTCTTTTGTCAGATGCTCTAAAAATCTGAGACTCGGCTACTTTTATCAAGGAGTATACAGCACTTACAAGTAAAGCAAAAATAAGAAAAAGAATCTCTCGTCTTTTGAGTTTTCCCTGTGTTCCCTGAATCCAAAGTTTCAGCTGTAAATTTTATCCCTTCTTATCACTTCTTTCTCTGTTTGTAAAATTCCCTTGCACCAACACTGGCATCAACACGGAAACACTGGCAGCACTCAGGACCAGCAGCCCCATCACCGGCAATGCTCTCCGTCAGCACTCCCACCAGATATACCATGAACACCGTTTTCTTACTTGACAGAAGTTCCCTCCTTTTCCCTGTGCTCCTCGAAAGTTCATCACTGATGACCCAGGAAGTAGATGGGAAAACACAGTAAATATAGATTAAATTAATATACTATGTAGTTTAATTAAAATAAATTAATAGTTTAGAAAACGAAAATTTATTTTTCCGCCCAAACTTTTCTTCAGAGGAATTCAGAGGTGAATAAATGGGAAGTCCTCCCAGATACAAAACTCTGGCAGAAGCCGTGCTCTAAAGGACCGAGTGGAAATCAGCAGGATTGAAACTGGAAGGACTGAATTCTGATCTTGTCCTGGTCCCTCTGAGAACTTAGTGAAGTCCAAACAACAGTTTGCTCGGATTCTCCTCTCACTCTGCTTCAGATTTCCCCTGAAAAGGAGAAAGTTCTGTGCTGACAGAAGAATCAATCAGAATTCTGAATTTCAATTTGCAGGACTTTATTTTTTCTTCTGAGTAAGAAAGACTGTAGCCCCCTACAGACGTCACAGGTTTTTCAAATTTTTTAAATATAAACCAGCAAGGTATTCTCTATGTCTACATGTTTCCTTTGTGGAATAATATAAGAAACATGCCAAACAAACTGACATTCATGTAACCCCAGAGGTGTCAATAACATGTCACAGCTGTAATATAACATAGAATTTAATTGCAAATGTTTTACTGAAACACTGCCATGAACCCTGTATCTAAATCCATATTTTTAAAGGTTTTTGATTAGGACGAAGCGACTTGTATTTATCTATCCATAACAGTAATGCCTGTAAAATCAAGGCACATTCACATAACTGAAAGAAATGCTTACAAATAGAGTCCTAAATTTTGTTAAAATAGAATACTTATAGTCTTGTAGTTACATTTCTCAATAATATTTTGACAAAGAGCATTCATTTGAATTAGTAATTGTTCATATTTTAATTACCACGGGTTTAAAGACAGATAAAGTTGCACGTTAATTTCTACACTTCTCCCTGTGCTGTATTCTTATAGAATATCAAAAAGAACTGAAGAGCTGTAATATTTCTCAAATGGCACGTAATCACAAGACGCGTTTCAAGAAACTTCACAATTCAGAAAACACACTGAATTTCTAGAGCATGGCTCCTCATAAAACACTGCCATACTTAATCTAATCCCACAGCTGTACTTCTCAGATCAGTTATTCCCGCTTACGCTGCTGATTTACCTCGGACCAGTCATTCGCAATATGCTAGAGATGCGCCTGCTTTGGTGAGAATGTAAATATAAAAAAAGAATGATCTCTAAATTCTTGGCATTGCTAACGCACCTTATATCAATGACAGTCATTCTAATGTAAAACCAATAATGGCACAAAAAGCTGCAGCGTGTTAATATCCATACGATGCCTTTAAAAATGGGTATTGGAGACTTAGGAGTGCATTATTCACTTACTGTGAGGCTGAGTACACGCTCCATATGGAGTACCTAAATGAGTGATCATTATTAAAACATTCAGGAAATCCTTCCACAGAAGTCAACAGTTCTGAAGTCTTCTTCATTGTACATTTGCTACTTGGAATAAGATTAGCTGTATTCTATGCTTTCTAGCATACAACCCTTGTGAATGTTTATGTGCATATATATGCAAGAACTAGGCTGGAATTCGTTAGGCAAAATGGCATTTTGTCTCTGTTTATGAAGAGACATTTTTTGGTTAATTTAGAAGGAAGATGTAAAAAGAGCTGAAAAATGATCTTTCCGCATGACACAGAATTGGGTTTGTGTGGCAAGGTTTTGGTAGCAGGGGGTCTGCAAGGGTGGCTTCTGTGAGAAGCTGCTAGAAGCTTCCCCCATGCCTGATAGAGCCAATGGCAGCCAGCTCCAAGATGGACCCGCCACTGGCCAAGGCCAAGCACATCAGCAACGGTGGCAGAGCCTCTGGGATAACACATTTAAGATGGGGGAAAAAATGCTGTGTAACAGCAGCCACAGAGAGGAGTGAGAATATGTGACAGAAACAGCCCCACAGACACCAAACACAGTGAAGAAGGAGGAGGAGGAGATGGTCCAGGTGCCAGAGCAGAGATTCCCCTGCAGCCCATGGTGAAGACCATGGTGAGGCAGGCTGTCCCCCTGCAACCCATGGAGGTTAACGGTGGCACAGATCCCCACCTGCAGCCTGTGGAGGACCTCATGCTGGAGCAGGTGGATGCCCGAAGGAGGCTGTGACCCCGTGGGAAGCCCACACTGGAGCAGGCTCCTGGCAGGACCTGTGTTCCCGTGGAGAGAGGAGCCCAGGCTGGAGCAGGTCTGCTGGCAGGACTTGTGACCCCATGGGGGACCCACACTGGAGCCGTCTGTTCCTGAAGGACTGCACCCCATGGAAAGGACCCACTCTGGAGCAGTTTGTGAAGAACTGCAGGCCGTGGGAAGGACTCACATTGGAGAAATTCGTGGAGAACTGTCTCCCATGGGAGGGACCCCACACTGGAGCAGGGGAAGAGTGTGAGGAGTCCTTCCCCTGAGAAAGGAGCGTCAGACACAACATGTGATGAACTGACCACAACACTCCTTCCCTGTCCCCTGCGCCGCTGGTGGGGAGGAAGTAGAGAAATCAGGAGTGAAGTTGAGCCTGGGAAGAAGGGAGGGTTGGGGTGAAGTTGTTTTAAGATTTGGTTTTATTTCTCATTATCCTACTCTGATTGTATTGGTGATAAATTAGATTAATTTCCCTGAGTTGAGTCTGTTTTGCCTGTGACGGTAATTGCTGAGGGATCTCCCTGTCCTTATCTCCACCCACGAGCCTTTCATTACATTTTCTCTCTCCCCGCCCAGCTGAGGAGGGGAGTGATAAAGCAGCTTCGGTGGGCACCTGGCCTCCAGCCAGGGTCAACCCACCACAAATACATACTGAAGAAGAACAGTCTCTCTCTTGTTGCTGTTCAAGCATAAAGCGTGTCCAGAGAAAAGAGCAATTTATCTTTGATAATGACAGCAATCGATGTACTACAAAAGGATACACTATAATAAATATCATGCATACAGTAACATTTGTGGTAAACAAGGTTATGAGAAATCAGATGACAATCAAAACAATATCAAATCACTGCTGACTCTTACCTTAGAATTTTATTGATTGCTGTCTCTTTTTCCAGAAGGTTTCTTGCTCTGATGCTGAAAACAGATTTACGGAGCTATAAAATTAAGAAAAAGACGGTGTACTTTTTAATTGCCATAAAATATAGCATGTGCAATCTGACAGACCAATGAAACATTATGATGCTGAGTGTATTTAAAATTAAACACATAATGTTCTCTATCATAAAGCTGGTTTTCACATTTTGTGGCACAGGTACCCTTTTCCAGGAAAACGGTGGTGGAAAAGATCAAAATGGTGACACGGAGAAAATTCCTTGAGGAATGTGTAAGATCCTAGCCTTATCTTGGAGCTTTTGGCCTCCCTATTCCAACCGTTACCTAGCTCTGGGTGCAAAGAAGCAGACAGTTTTGTTGATTAGCACTAATATTATTCCCTTTATTGCAGATTTCTTTTCTTCTCTGGTTGGCCAAGTGACACCTTTGTCTTGATCCTTGCTAATCCTCCTCCACTTTGGATTTTGAGTAGGCTGGATCATACTCCGGAGATGCCTTGACTACACAGAAGAGCCAGCTAAAAAAGCGTAGCTGTCTCATTTCAGTGCCTAGAGTTAGGTGAGATGGAAGTAGGTCTCCTGTTTCTCCTGAAACCAGGCCTGCCTGCCTGTTCTTGTCCTTGTCATCTTCACTATCCTTTGTTTCCCCTTTTTTTGCCTCTGATGTAGAGCAAAAAATGTGATGAGCAAAATGTGCCTGTGTTTGCCTCTGGTCATGAACAGTGTTTTAGGCATATTCTTATGAAAAGGAATTGCTGGACGTTAAATGAAAGGACTGGGATACAAGAAAAAAATAGCACTTAATTCCAAGGCAAGTAGTAATGAACATGCCAAATCGAGGAGCAAATCACAGCTGAAGAATTTAGCTGAGGAATTGCACCTGTGTTTAACAGAAAGACTCTGGCACCTTGTAAAACTTAATTCTGTCAACTGTTTGGAGATCATTATCTTGAAGGAAATGGTTGAGAGAGATTTGAGCACTCCTAGCAACACATGCCCTGTTTTTGATCGATCTGAAATGAAATCTTTAAGCCCATTGCGTTAAAACTATTTGTTATAAATATCAGATTTGTTTAATTGATCTGTGTCTGACCTAAGGATGTAAGTAATAGATTTCCAAAACACCACCTCAAATCCAAAGTCACTAGACAAACAATTTTGCTCAAACTTCGCTCAAGCCTCAGATTGACTCTGATCCACAGTCAGATGTCTTACTTTGTAGAAAAACAGAAGCCTACAAAATACCTTAAAACTTGTTAATTATACTGGCTGTCCTTAATAAAATGGCTACAGCTTTTCAAGCCACACCTGTAACAGCAAGCTACAAACTCAATCCAACAGTTTTCAAGCGTGGTCCCTTAACCTTTGTCAAGTCCTAACCCATCTCTGTACAGTCTGTGGAAGTAAGAACGTAAGTGATTTGAAAACACCACTATTATGACGTTCTGTGGGTTTCTTAAAAAAAACTGCAACTGGACAACTGAAATAAAGTATGCAAAACTTCAGAGTGTGGTTTGGAAAATAACGCATTGGAATTTCAGGTAAGACTGAAAAAATAGTAACAGAATTGTTGAATATTTGAAAATAAACCAAAAAAATTGTTCCATTACCTGGATATGGTTAACATAAACTGAAAATCACAGTTTGAGATATATCATTATTGTGTAGGGGTAAATATTTCATATATTGAAACATACTTCTGTAGGTTTTAACTCATTTGCGGTACCTCAGCACAGGCTTAGTGAATTTTTCAGCATGGTACTTTATTATGGATTTAGATAGAACTGAAAATGGTGAAAGCAATGGTTACTCTTTCACATCTTTTTTCTTCTAATGTCAGTGATTAGTAACTGGAATCCCGGATAACTGATTTTTCCCCTTATCAGGATTGCAGAAAGCAAGCTCTAAACCACAGGAGTATCTATCCTTTTGCAAGGTGTTATCCAATAATTTTTTAGGGCTCAACTAGGAACATCAAACTTATGGGAATAACGAAGGTGGAAAACCAACTTTTTTGTTTCAGTTATTTTTTTCCTGTTATAAATTATTGCTTTAGAATAATTGCAATTACATTAAACTTCAGGGGAAAAAAGTATGCTGCCTACTAATGTGTTATGTCCATTTATTTCTAATAACAATTCTTTGCTTGTTAACATCTTAGAAGATGAAAATATTTCAAACACAGAAAGCATTAATTTCCTTCCTAATTTCCAGTTTTTGCTCATCCAATTTCAGAAAAAAGCAAATAATTTTTCCTGAGTTTGTCTACAGCTCCCTATCTGGCACAGACCAATTTTTTTAGGTGTTAAAAACAGGTGTGAAAACACCTTGGCATGACGCATGTGGCCCAAGCAGGGAAATTCACCCAGGTCGTCAACAAGGGAACGTGCCCTGGGAAAGCGGGAGCAAGGAGTCCACTTGTTTTCAAAGACCTTTGGGCGTCTGTACAGATACAGTTAGTGCTTCCCCAGGCCAAGTGTTAAACCATCTAGTGCCAGCACGGAAGAACATCTCAAGGAAAGCTGCTAGCAGGTCTACACCAAGTGTTACTTACGTCTGGCACATAATGTCTACCAGGGACTGCTGAATCCTCCCTCTGGGCAGCAAGACTAACAAAGGAGACGGCAGTGGGGTGTGTTTTGCATAAAAGCATACTGCTAAATCCCTCTCACACCTCAACTGGAAATGATTTGACCCCCTGTTTTTGATGCCTTCAATGAACACCCTAGTCGCCTGCTGGAGATTTGCGCAGCCAGAGGTGCAATGTCGTCAGAGCCAGACAGACGAAGTGAAGCAACAGGAAGGAGCCTGTGTCTGGAGCTACTGAGATGGGGGAGAAAAGACTGGGCTCTAGTTCCTACTCCCAAAGCTGTTCGTGAATTTTATTCTGTGATGCTTACACAAATAAATGACTGAGAAGTCACGGGGATGGGGAAAGGGACCAGAACACAGGGTGTTGCACCAGGTTTTTTGTGCAAAGAGTGCATTTATTTTTCCTGTACTTTTTTTCAGAAGGGCTAGCTATGAAACTTGCACCTGAGGCAGTACGTCCTTGGGCATTGACCATGGTCCAAGCACACCCAATGGATTGAGGCTTAGGTGAAGTTCTGAAGGTTTGTTACCAACCTGCCTGCCTCTGTGTTGTGACAGAATTTAAATTGGAGCCAGGTATCCAGTTCTTTAATCCAAGAATACATGAGCATGCACAAGATCCTATACTTTGAGGCCTAGGGATCTCAGTGGTCCAAAATGGAACTGATAATAAAACCTAGGCACTTCCAATGATTATGGCTTTTGAAGGTGATGGTCCTCATTCCTCTTCAGGACTTAGGAGTCCTTCCTTCAGCAGAAGCCTGGTAAATTTATCTTAAATTTAAAATATCCAGAAAAAGCAAACCAAAATAATATTTTTTGATATGCATGATTGATCCGTTTCTCATATTTAAAGGAGTCAGCAGTCAGTCAAATAGCAACATACATATGTCAATATGCGTGTTGAAGAAAATCAAACATTACTATAGATTTTTAAAACATGTCCTTATTTGTATATTAGATAAATAAACCAAATTGCTTCCCATTTAATTTCCCAAATTTGCATAGCACACCAGGCAAATGCAATGGAACTGTACAAACAGAAAATGGGGGTGATCATCAGTATTTTGTTTAATAATGCCTAGACGCCACATGCTGGTGTAGGAGGTGGCTGGCAATTAAAACTTGTGATACCTGCCGAGTTCTTGAATGTTGCAGAGGAAATTATTATCAGTGTTAATGTACAAAAGACATCACTCAATCAGATGATGTGGAATTAAATAAGTACAGTATACTCTACTGAGGTTATTTTATGGTATACCTGTTTAGCCTGCTGGGTTTTTTATTACAGATTGTGACGTACTGTGAAGACACCCTCAGTGTATCTTTATTAGCCGTTATTTATTTATTTACTTCTTTATGCAGCCTATAAGTACGCTCAGTGCAGAAATAACAGTGCCGTGCAGCTTTCTGCTATAGAGCATTATCTTTTTAGCATAAGACACTGCCCTGAAATCACCTAACAGCATCTGATTCCTGTTAAATATGTTTTCAAGAACACATTTTAAAGAACTCCTGCAGGTTACTTTAATCTGTAAGGGACAGCTGTGACAGGTCAGCAAATTACCAATAATATTTCCTGGATTAGATTAAAGATGGAAAGCGTGTGCCCCTATGAAACCATGAATAAAACTCACGTCTTCGTTCCCACGCTCCATTGAATTTATTTACACAGATGTGCCCGCAGACACAGAACTAGGAAATCTGCAGGTACTGCTTTGTCCACAAGTGCTACCACTTCGGCACCTCATCCCCTTCACTGCTGCTGTTGGCAGGACAGACCTCAGGCAGACAAAATAACTCAGTGCTGTCAGATGCTACATCCTACAAAATCCCATTTGTCCAAACCGACAAGGACAAAGCAATAAACCACCTAACTGTTGTAAAAGAAACTAAATCACAGAACATTGTTGCTCTGCAAGTGCCACCCGCTGCTTTGGAACGGTACTGCAGACATTTTAAATTGCTATACTCACTTGGTAGTATATTTTAAAATTCCAGGCTTTCTACCCTGGAAAAAGAATATCTTTGGCATAAGATTAAGAGCAAAGCAACAGAGGACGATACCTTTGCTAGATGAAAGCTAATGACTGTGGACCTAGATGTATTGGTACAGCACTGCTGACTTCGGGGAGATCCATGCCATTTTCTAACAGCTAAGATATGGCTCAGTGGTTTTTAGAAATGCTATTCATTATCAAGCTTTTGATAGATTTTGCTAGCAACGTGTTTGCAGTGCACAAACCCCAGCAAGCACTGCATAAAGCAATTGTTTTCAATGTGGATTTGACAGAGAATTGTATGCTATCAACAGGTAAAAACTGTGGTGATGTAGTGTATTATTTTTGTATCAGAACACTGCAGAGCTGGCAGAAGAGACAAGCATTGGTAGGTGTTCTGCAATACAAGGTGAGACAAGGTCATAAGTAAATAATGAGATATACATGTCTGAAATGTTTGGTTGACAATGGGGGAAAAAAGTATGCGTGGAATATATTTTTCTAATGTAATTTCTTAAGCGTTTTATGAAAATCAGGAATTTTAGCTTGGTGCTCTTGACAGCAATCTTTTATAGGCAACTGCAGGACCATATGGGAAGAGTCTGCTGTACCATGCCAGAAATTCCAAGCAAGGAAAAAAAAAATCATCCAAAGCTTCTGTTTCAGTTTGGAATTTGTTGGATGCCAACTGATAGGTAATGTAGACTTGTAGAATGAACAGATTGTTAGGTATTACATTGTTATTTAAACATGTACAGCTTCTAGGGAAAATATGAAGACTCACTTACCATAAGCACTACATCAGAGTGAATTTTAAGAAACAGTGAGGAAATATTTGGACAGAGTCTGTTCAAAGCTTGATCATTCCATTAAATATAGGACATTTTTGGCCCACATGAGTTTTCTGTCTAGCCTCTTGAATGCAAACGTTATTATTTGTTCAACAACATTCTGCCTGTGCATCTTTCGCTTGAAGAGATCAGACTCTCAAAACGAATGTGACAAAAACACGAAGAGTGATGGAAGGCCAGACTGCAACTTGTTGGTAGGTACCTAACAAGATGTTCAAAAGAATTTAAGCAGGGTAGATGACTAAATCCTATAGAAATCAGTGGGGAATTCCTTAAGCCCTTTTGAAAACTTTGCTTAATGACTACAGAATCATAAAGGATGCGATTACAAGGGACCTCTAGAGATCACCTAGTCCATTTTCCTCTCTCAAAGCAGAAGTAACTGTTTTCATTTGGACAACCCTTGGCAAGGTTGTTCTATATAAGAAACAGGCTTGCTACAGAGTCGAGAAAGTGGTCTAGGATTAGATAAGTGCCAGAAGCAGTCAAGGGCTGTCCCTTTTGATCAGATGTCTAGAATGAAAAGTGGGCATAATCTCCTTAACTCTTGGGAGTCGTTGACCTGAAATAGCCTTAATTCCTTTTGTAGCCCTCGATTGCTGCCTGTCTCTAAAGGAAAGCCACGTTTTCTAATTAGCTGACTACTGGCCTGGAAAATCTATGTGTCCTTTCATAACCAAAACCCTTTTTCAATTAAGTCTCGGGATGTGGACAAGGCTAATATTAGCATACTCATAAACCCCCCAAAGACTTAAAGGGGATGATAATAGTCCATCTCAGACATTTGAGGGAGCAGCTCCAGGTAGGGAGAAGAATCCCTCTCTTTTATGTCTTATCATACTATGTTTGGGTTTTTCCCTTTGGTATATCTGAGTTTTTTTCTTTCAATGGTTTAACAGGTAGGATTTTCATAGAATCATAGAATCATGGAATGGTTTGGGTTGGAAGGGACCTTTAAAGGTCATCTGCTCCAAGCCCACTGCAATGAGCAGGGACATCTTCAACTAGATCAGGTTTCTCAAAGCCCTGTCCAACCTGACCTTGAACACCTTCAATGATGCGGCATCTGCAACCTCTCTGGGCAACTGTTACAGTGTTTCACTGCCCTCATTGTAAAAAATTTCTTTCTTATAACTAGTCTGAATTCGCACTTCCTTAGTTTAAAACCCTTAACACTTGTCCTATTGCTACAGGCCCTACTAAAAAGACTGTTACCATCTTTCTTATATGCTCCCTTTAAGTACTGAAAGGCTGCAATAAGGTCTCCTGGAGCCTTCTCTTCTCCAGGATGGACAACCTCAACTCTCTCAGCCCGTCCTTATAGGAGAGGTGCTCCCTCCCTCTGATTATTTGGCAAGCGCAACTTGGATAGGTTTGTTTTCTTTTGTTTTCTATCTTTACCCAATGCAGGAGCCAGGGAGACCTTGGGTAAAGTTAGTAAAGGGGGCTGGGTAGACTACTCATGGCAACCAAGAGCAGGGTGGCAGTGAGAACTCCTGCCCAAGCTGCTGTGGGGTTGTAATACATTCTGCTGGGTGCACAGCAATGGAGAAGGCGGCTCCACTCCACACCCTGAGCTGGGGATCTTGAGGCTCAAGGGAAGAAAGGACTGCCAGGCTGGGCTGGACTGGGAATGGAAGAAGACTGATATGGAGTGAGAGTTTCAAGTGGGAGGTAACTTGGGGGGAACAAGGAAGAACATTACTCCTGCTTGTACGAGCACATGCATAAAATTACCTTCACTAGAACAAAGTGATCATGACTATATTTAATCAATTCTTGTGAACGAGTCCTGTGAGAGGGTGAGGGAGGCCAAAGTGCTTGGAGAAGGAGGTCTGGATTCCTTGGTAGGAGCAGGGAAAGGGACAGTACAAGGCTCAAATAGAAGGGCTTTCCTATAACGCAGCCCCTCGTTGCCTCTCCCTTCACTCCAAACTAATGCATGTTCTTTTCTGTCAGGAGCCCTAAAAAATTTGCTTTGTCTGATTTTTTTTTTGATTGAAGGAACAGGAGGACTATGATCAGCCCCTTCTGTTTTAATGCATCTTCACGGCCTTTGTATCAAACCCTTGAAATCTTTTAGTGCAAAAATAATGAAGTAGAAAGCTAATGCCAGAAAGAAATGCTGAATTATGGCACTTTGAAAATGGCTAAGTATTCAGTCCCCAGCCTCTTTTCTCTCAGAATGTAATTGAAAATTGCTCTTTTCCAGGCAGAATTTTGAACACACTATGTAGAGGCAAGAGCAATAAAGCAATCTAAAATCATCAGGAGCCAGAGACAGACCATAACAAGAACAGTCTTGTTACTATTGCAGTTCCGTCTTCTCTGCTCTGAAGGCAAACATGGTCAGAAAAGTTGATCATTACCAACCAAGATGTGTATGTGGTAAAATACTTAATGAGAAAGTGTTGTCTTCTGTAAATTGCTTATTTAAACACAGGGACATAGGGACTTTGTTACATAGCTATTTTATATGAAAATAAACAAAATCTTTAAAACATGCAAAACAGACAAAGAGTTCTCCTGATGAATTTTCAGAAAACTGTGAATATATCACTGCATTTACATATATTAACTTCATTAGAAAGATCTGATGAGAACAGACGTGGGACAAAAATACTCTTCTTTCTTTGAAAATCAAGACTGTAATGAGGAAGAAAATGCTGGATTCAGAAGCCATTCTCATTCCAGCAGGTAGATTGTTTTAATGACTTTTCTGAATGTCAAAGCTAGATAGATTTTGGCAATATTCTGTGAATGACATAAATAGGTAAGACTGAAGCACTTGGCTGTGTTTAATTAACAGGCAGTATATGGAAAGTGAAATTGTAGGACAGAGTTTTACTCAGGTACCCAGTAAAGGGAGATTAAGATAAAGTTTGAATGATTTTTGTTTATACTTATGCACAAAGTTCTGCAAGAAGTACTTCAGAAAAAAATGTAGTATTTACTGTTTAAAAATAAATAATCTTCTCTACTTGGAATAATTGCAATTACACTTTGTTACTTTTTGTTATATTCAAAATTAATGTGATAAAATTATTCTTTCAAATTGCTTAGAGAAAATAATAATCAGGAACACAACAGAATGCTCTTGTACTTCTGGTGCCAATATTGTGCTTTGCATGGTAGAATGCCCAAAATAAAATTCAGAAGAGGTTGATTAACTTGGGACACACATTTATTAGAATAAGAAGTAGAAATTCTGGAAATGACAATTTATGAATAAATATTCTACTCTTGATTCTTTTCTATGAAGGAAAAAATACAAATAAAGTTTATGACTATGTCTTCATGTCTGATGATTTTCTGAAAGATATATTGGGACACTCTGTCTTCAATACTTAGAAAAGCTGAAAGGCTATTTCAGCTTTTACAATCACAAATACTTTCTTGTAGGAATAGTCCTTTCAGATAACTCTCAGAATACGCGTGGTTCTTTTCACAAGAAACAGAATAGTTAATGAAAGAAGCTGAGCACAGATCAGAAAAAGACATGCTGGAACAAATTGCCAGATTAAACAACAACCTATCAAGAATAGGTGGCATGTCTCAGCAGCTCACAAACAGAGTATCTATGATGTTAACCAAACGTGTTAAAAGTTATGGACAACCTTGTGTGTTGAATTTGTATGTGAAATTGTAAACAGCTAAAATCATTAACTGGTGTCAAGAGATAATGATTTCGACACAAACCAAAGGGTCATCTCCAAGGAAGTACTGAGGCCCTTCCAGGATGAGGCTTATAATTGGGTTGATGCTTATGTTCCATCCCATCTAACTTTAATGGATATCAGCAGGATCATATCTGGGAATGGAGGCAAATAGCCTAAAATACGCGGGTGCAGAGCTCAGCAGCCCACCTGCAAGGCAACACAGGTCATTATGAACATATCACCTTGGTGCTCCGACTCCCCAAAGAATGCAGAATCCAGCATGAGGTCTGCTGCTTAATTCATAGTCCTCCACAGTAATGGCTATGGTTACCTCTGAGATCAGCTCTTTTTCTGACCGTGACCTCCCGCCATTCTGCTGTTAGCAGGAAATCGACGGGAGAGGTATACGGTGTGGGAGGTCCAGCTTTCACAGGAGCTAGATCTTAATGATGGATCTTTGCTCCCACTGGAAAAAAGGAATGGTTACTAACTTCACTGCTTGCAGAACTAAAAACAAAACTCATAAACGTGAAAGGAAAGGAAACAGGATGATAAAGAGGACAGAAAAGAGAAAATATATTTGCTACTATCCAATTAGTCTTACAAGTGCATAAATAAGGGAGCTGGTTTGTTTATATTCCTTCATTTAAATGGGAGATGCCTGAAGTCTGAACTATAAAATACATGGATATATTAAATTCTCTTTTGCTTTGTTTTGTAATTCATTCCTGCTGTGCCACTGCTGTAAACATGCACACGGGTATCTGTACATATTGAGCCATAGGCATTTTCAAAGTTCTTCTCATGAGCCTATCCATTTTGGACTTTAATTTAGCAGCAATGTGCTGTGTTGTGCGGCCAAAGATAAGTAACCAGTTCAGAAGTGTCCTCCTCACAATAGTTTTCTGCAGGGCTTGCTAAAAGTTGTATGTCTCTTAGGAAAGCACTCTGAGGTTTTTTTTCTGTGCTCCTCTGATTCTAGTCTTGAAGTTCAGAAGCCAAAGCCAATGCTCTACAGCCACCTCCGCTGTATTTTACTGGACACATGATTTGTTGTAAATCTTACAGCTTATTTAGTTCTTTGTCCCCCGAAACTTGCTGTGAAACTTGCCCTCAGGCTCTTGTGAGAGCCACCACAGTGAGATGTCCTTATTTTCTGCCAACTTCCTTTCTTCTCATGCACCCTCTCACACAAAAATTATATGTTTCCGTATTTCATCCAGTTCTCCTATCCAAGAATTTACTGAAATCTTGGTTAGCTAAAGAAATTCCCAGCATATTGTGAATACTTTTCATACAAATGTAGAAGTATAAAAGAACACTTCCCTCTCTGTCTCTAAAACTCCCCTTCTTCCACAACTACAATGTTCATTTAATACCGTAACACCCTCTTTTCATCTTTTAACCCTTTCCTAAGATACTTTTCCCCTCAATTTTATAACAGCACTGTCTCCTTATACTTGCACTTTTTCTGAGCAGCCTTCCTTGTGTCACCAGAAAGTATCTTCATGGTACCTTCTACTACTACAGGGGTATCCTCACCAACCCGGACAGTCCTGGTATCTCTAATTATACCCAGAGCTCTTTAACTCATGGCCTGCAGACCACATCAGGACAGACTAGCTCAGCACGCAGTGGAGGAGGTCAGCGGCAAGATCAATGGGTTTAAGAAAACTTGCTCAGCAGGACCTCAAGCTGAGAGCAAAAAATGACCATCCTGCATTTCCAGCACTGTTAGGTTCCGAGAACTCCAGAGAATTCCAGTTTTACACACAAAGTTACAGGTAGTCATAAACAACTCAACCAAAGCATCATGGTAAGCTGCCCGTCAAGCATCCATAAACGAGATAGCCCAGGTGTTCCTGGCATTAGATGTAGAAGAATGAACCTGTCTCCACACACCCACTCAGACCCCACACATCGAGAGAGAACTCTTAGGGGATGTATAAGAGGTAAAGGGCATTTAGGTATCCAAAAGTAATTTTTTATATTAGTGTTTGATTAGTTTATTACTTTGATAATAGTTTCGAAATTTGGAAGAGTTAGAAAAACTTCTGGAACTCACAGACTTGTCTAGAAAAAAGGAGTATAGCAGAGAAATCTGTTTTCCGAAGCTGCTGTTCTGATTTGGCATTGATGAAAATAATTTCAAACCAATTTTCATTATGGTTATGGTAATACATACAAATAAATATTTTTTTCAATTATTTTGAGAAGGTAAAATAACTTAAAAAAAGAAAGAATGCAATGAAAATTTACTCCCCTTTTACAACCTAAAACATCTTTTCAAGGAAGTGGGGAATTATAATAGTGAAAAGACTTACCCATTACATAAGAGAACTGCTTTATCGATCTGCACAAATTATGAGTCAGACTGATTCTGAAGACAAAACCAACACCATATATATATAGTGGCAAATTTTTAGAGAAAGAAGAAAAGAATGTTGCTGAAGTGGAAATAAGGGAAGGTATGTATTAAGTACTTCCTATCACTTCAGCAGGTGTGGAACGCAGAAATACTGATATAAGTCCAGGAGAAAATGGAGGAACTAGCCACAGTTCAGCCACTGTAAAGGAAGGACAGAGTCAAATCTGTCAGCAGAATCCCACCTTTTGATTCCAACCTATTTTTTTCATTAACTACAGTGCAAAAAAGATGTGGAAAGTTTCTGAAGCCATCACACTGCTATCAGGAGCAGTGGGAATGCATCCTACTAGATACTGGGATTAGTAAAATGTTTGGTCAAGTTTCTTTTTTTACAAAGAAAAGTAAAGTATGCATGTAGGATTTATAGTTAAGTGCAACCAGTCATTCCAAGCTTGTTTTAAGGATAAGATATTTTTAAGAAGATTTGTTCATCCAAAAATGAGGTTGCCTTGGCAACTGTAACTATAGAAAGCCAGAGCAATTACTTTCACAAAATCCTTCCTAGTGCTTTCTCCTTCTTAATAGGAATGTGTAAATACCTTGTTTTAAGCTACATTTATCAGAAATATTACTTATCATTGATTCTACCCTTGAGGCATGGGAATCCAAAAGTATGTGCGTAAAGCAGGTTGAATAGTGCAAAACCGATTTGCAAACACATATTTCAATTCAAAAATGAAAGTCAGATCATGCACATTTGCTCTTGGAGGGAAGTGAAAATTTGAAAAGAACACAGCATTCTGCTTTCATATTGCAAGATCTCATTGAATAAACTGTGCTATGTATTCCTCTATCTTCAAACACAATAACAATTCACTTTTGTGAACAGCAGGCAGAAGGAATTAAGGTTGCAGTTTAATATACCTAAACTACATTCATGCAAACAGATCTACTGAATCATTGCACAGCTCTGCATTGCACACTGCGGACTTATCTGTGTGTCTGGGACAAGTTTAAGGTCTCTATTTCTCTCTTCATTACGTGGTAGACATGTACCCTGATTTCCCTGGCACAGTGTTTGAGATCCATCATTAGCGATATTTGGCACAGCTCTGCTGACCCCTAGGCTTGTCATTTAATAACTTATCCAATTTTTCTGCTGTGCTTGTTAGAGTAGATGATGTCTATTTAGGCTTGATTCGTTTCGTTTCTTCCTGTGGCCTTCCTTGTCTGATAAATAATATTTCACCACAGACCTCCCTCTCAGGCCATGCTGTTCAGCTTTGGCTTACTGATGCCATAGAATACATCAGCCATAGGAATGGGTTCTTGCACTGAAATAGGGATGGAAATTCACAGTAGTTTGCAAATTGTCTCTTTTCATTCATTATCAGAAGAGTATCGTTTTCCCCAACTCTGCTTCTTGTCTGTACGAATGTTTTCCTGAGTTATAGTTGCAAACCACACACTAGGAAAGCCAGGGTGATACTGTGCAACTACAGTACGTACCCTCTTTCTTTTTGTTGTCTGTGATTCTGTAACTTAAAATGTATTTACAGACCCCCGATGTTAATATTCAAACAGGGATACAAGCACCCTGTTATGAATACCGAAAGGACTTCTCTTTTGTCAGTTAAAGTGTCATTAATAAGTTACACAATATTACAAGCGATCAAGAAGAGATATCAGTGTAGATGCCACTAGAAATGTGGGAAACCATATCTTCCATGATGCATATGAAGACTTTTTCTGCCCCTATAGTTTTGCAAGGTGCCAGAAGTCACACACATTTACTTTTGCTGCATCATCATCATCATCATCATCATCATCATCATCATCATCATCATCATCATCATTCCAAGCAGTCCCAATACTTTTTAAATACAACCATCCATGCCAGTCTGGCTGGGACACCAGCAGCATTTCGCGCAATGGGTATCAAATATATGCATTCAGCATCTGTTTTCTAGCAATTCCCAGGCCTACAGAGAGGTTACTGCCTGTAAATAATTAGGATAATTCATAAACTTTTACTCATCTCCAGTGATTTCACAGATACCTTGCTTCAGTGAAGTGCGTTTTCAATGTTGTAACAGCTTCAAGGCACTCAAAAATCCAACGTGATATTCACAAACTTTAATTTTCCACTAGCTTCTCGGTGATTAACAGCAAGACTACTTGAAAAAATAGCTTCATAGGATGGATGCATTGAACAAAATTATGTATCAAATCCTGAATTGTGAAGTCAAAGGAGACAGGAAAATTTAAACCAAACGAGGATCTGCTGTGATGTCTGTTTTAGGCTCAATTAAATACAGCCTTTTAGCCTGCGTTCAGTCATCCTAGCTTGTGTTCACTTTTATGTAGTTTGGCAAACTGAATAATCTGAGGTCTTTCCTCACGATACTCATGGAAAGACATATACACTGCCCCATACTCTTGATTTACCTTTTGATCAATATATTTGTTTTCTTCAATTGCTGATCTTTTAGAGTGGTCACATGAAGAAGAAGATGCTGAAGGAAGTCTTCGTAGCAAACAGCTGGTATCTTGTTGCTGGCGGTCAATAAACTGCTTCATAAAACTTTCCCTTGTGAACAGATAGAAGACATTGATGGATTAAAACCCCAGGAAGATTTAATATTTGGTTTTCTTTATGACATGTCACAACCCATTAATGCTAAGATGTATAAACTCAGAAAAAGTTGTACCGAGCCATAGATGGATAAAAGGACAGAGTGCTGAAATAACTGATAAAACTTATAATTCATTTATTAAAGAAATACATAACTTAATTGAGAGGTGGGTGGTTTGCATGTAGTTTCAAAGAAACAAATTTCATTCCATTTAGTATTTATTTATTTATCAGTTAAAGTGCTAAATATCTGAAGTGCCTTTTGCAGTTTTCAGCTCTTTTGAGCTCATTAAACAGCGAGTTGTTACTTCAATGTAAATCAAATACTGATATAATCCCAAGGAAACATACTCTCTGCAAGAAATTCTTTCTTGAAGATTTCAAACATCTGTTCATATAGCTGCTTTGAATGTCGGTATTAAGGCGCTTCAGCAATTCTGTGCCTCACAATTGCCATGTTTAAAATGTAGAAGCATTTCTGTTTACAACAAATGTACATTTATCTTGCTGTATTTTAAGTTTAGTAGAATTGCCCTATTTTCAGTGTAAATTGACTACGTCAAAACTAATTTTTATCTATCTGGAGAGATAGTTCTACATAGTACAATACCTTCAGATTTAAAGATATGATTTGCTAGTGATAGTTTGAAGTCTGTTTCAGTATCTAGCGTGATCAAGTATGAGTCTAGAATATACTGGGAAAAACACAGATAGAAAGAAATACCAAAAAAGCCTAAGACTAGGAGAAGAACGCCCTCAACTGAGGGTCTGAGCCTTTGTTAAGGTGAGTTTTACAGGGCAGTGGTAACTATGTAAGTACAAAGAGGGGACAAGGTCATCACAGAATAACCAGTATTGGATGGCCTGTGTTATCCCCTCTAATGATTTGCTGCCAGTTGACCTTATCTTTAAAAAGCTACATGAGAATTGATTAGACTGCTAGTTCTCTATGTCAGCCAAGAACGTAAAATCCAAATGGGAGTGGAGAAACAACAACACACTTTTCAATCATATCGTACTTGTGTCTGTTGTGGTCAATCTAGTTGCTTTCATGAATACATTATAAGGAGTGCTAGGAATACATTATAAGGAGTATTTTTTTCTATTTTCCAAAAGTAATAATGAGGTAAAGTCAAAATGTCACATCCTTTCAACACCAATGTTAATTCTGTTTCATCTCTGATTTTCTGAACTGTCTAATCCACAAGCAAAAAAAGTTAAATATTTTGGGTGCTATGGGGCACCAGACAAGTTTACAGCATCCTAGCAAAGGAAATATTTCAATACCTTATTTTTGGGACTGTGAAATCTGAAGGGAGCTTGGAGATTTTCACCATTTGTGGCCTGTTTGGGAATTTTTCAAAGATGCGTAGACGCAATGGAAGCTTCTCCTTTGTATCTGCATTTGCTTCACTTTGCTTTAGCTATAAAAAAGGAAATGAAAAAAATGACAGAAAGGGAAATTTTGCTCTGTAATATCCCAGTCTTGTTTTTCAGAACCCAAATAATAATAGCAATAATTTAAAGAAACAGAAGATGGCAGCAAAGAACTACAGAGGGTAAATTTGATACTAGTTTATTGATCTGCTTGTGCTAGCAGCTGACAAATACCTAACAATACCATGCCTTTAATTGAAAGTCATAAAATGGGAGGATTGCTAATAACTTTAATTTTAAAATACGAAGTATATTAGTGTTCTATTCAATATGCTTATTTCTATGTTTTCTTCACAGATCCCTAACACTTTATCAAGCAAATAAACACCCATGATTTCTTATTAGGCGCATCTTTCTGTATATGCTGACAGCTCTTCGACATTCAAATAGAACATAGCATTTTTAAAGGGAGCAATTTTAAAGGAATCCAGCTCTCAGAAAATGAAAATAACAGGAAAATTACATTTACATGAGTATTCTAAGTAACAACAAAAGACTCAAAAGAATCCATCCACATCAGCAACTCTGATACTGAGCTGCAGCAAATCACTAACAAATGTTGCATTTAGAAGTATCCAAAAACAGTTATTCCATGGAATATCACACATCTAAGTACAGAAAAGGCATATACATCTATCTATGTGGACAGATGATGGCTAAATCTAATGATATAAGAAGAAAAAGATATGATATGGAGATATGATTACTGAATTCTGATTACCTTATAGCGGCAATTCAATCGTGTCATTGCAACAAAATACCAAGTCAAAAAGGATCGTTGAAATTAATTTTTACATTTATTTTTAATGGTATGTGTATTGCATACTGTGTCAATAAGCAGAGACGTAACTGAGATGATTTCAATTCTCCTTCTCCCACCTGCTTGTGAGCAAGGCTTAGAAGCCCACATTTTAAAACAGATTTTCACCATCAGCACCTGCAGGGAACACTGCTGACAGACATCAGCTATAGATTTTTACCAGGGGCAATTGCCCAGGAGGTCGAATGGAGTTTTAACTCTCATTTGCGCAGCCTAGTGAAATGCATGCTCCCACAGCATGCTATAGAGGAACAACTGCTCTGCTGCACCGTCATGCTATCCGCAACATCACCACTGCCAGCCGTAGGGCGGCTTAAGCTGAAAATCAATTCATATTCGGTTGGATCTAAGTTGTCATGTGGACTGAAAACTGTTTGAAGAGCTGCACACAAAGACTAATGATTAATGGTAAAGCACTGAGTCAGAATAGAAGGGGAATATTGCATAAATCTCTATTATGTCCAGTCCTATTTAATAGCTTCATTAATGATCCTTAAAAGGAAGAAATTACGACATTAATGAAATTCACTTGATATTAAAATATGAAGAGTTGCAAATACCACAGCAGACAAGGAAAAGGACAGATTTAGAAATAGGAGCAGGAAATAACAGACTGAAAAAATTCTAGAGCAAGAATAAGAACATAAAATAAACAAGAACTTGTACTTCAATACAGCATCAAAAGGCCAATTTGGGCACCAATTACATTACCAGCCAAAGGCTATGTTCTCAACCCATCTCCGTTGGTTAGACATTCTATAGTTTTAGAAATGGTACAGAAGTCCACAGCTCTTCTCCATGCTGCTTTGAAGAGACCATACTTGGGTACGCGTTCACTTCTAAATACCATTTTATCAATCAGTCTCACACTGACAAGCCAAAATAGTGCAGAACAGAGCCATGAAAAACAGGGCAGAGCTACATGGGGCAAAGGAGAAAAAAGGAGAGGAAAGACAAGGTGCCCAATATTTATACTACATCTACCGTAACTGATAACAAAGTAAGGGGAGGGGAGACAATGTAGATTTATGTAAGAAATATTTGAAAACTAATTATTTCAATAATATGATAGAGTACCCCAAATATAGGAATGAGAGGATGAAATATAGGATGAAATTAAGAAAGGGAATTCTTAGGCTAAGAATAAAGATGACTACCCTCACAAGGAAATCTCTGAGTGTTCAGTGAGGTCTCTGGAGGGAAGTGCCTCATCATTCCAAAATCAGACTAGACAGAACCTTTGAAACGCCAGAGTACTGCAGAAAGAAATCCCTCACTGACAAGGAAATGAACTGGATAATCTAACAGGGCTTTTCTGCAACATCATACTGTTGAGAAGCTTCAGGAAGGGGTAATTTTTAGAGGGAAAAAAGGTTTCCAGTTTCTCCTGGTTTGCTTTTTAATAAGAAATCATTGCATAAATATGCAGATTTTGGCATGGGCAAACAATGTCTCTTACAGCTATGAACTCCTGCTCACAGAAGTCAGTATACAGAACAGAGAGCACATGATGGACTGCAGTGCTGTCTGAAGTCTCAGCGCAGAACAAATCAGGGAGATCGTGGAAGCAGGAAACTGTACAGTTCGAAAGGCAAGCAAGGGGACAGCAATATCCCCTGTCTAAACAGGAGAATGATTCAAGATAGGCTTTAAAATAACATAAAGTCAAAGCAGTTCTACAGAATATCTCCAATTATTCATGCTGTGATAATATCACATATTGGGGAGCACGAGGCATTTAGCTTCACTGAGTTCTTCTCTATGCACTTAGGGTGTAATTGTTGCTCCACGTGACGTAAATCCTATTTTGTATTGCTGCTCAAAACCTTTACATTTCAACTTTCTTTACTGCATAACAAACACTTATATTTTTTTAAAGGTACACGATTATGTTGAAATGTGGCAGTGATGGTGCAGAGTGTTTCTAGTAACGGCTAAACCCAAAATAAAATATCAGGACATTTTGTCTATGATTTTTAGTTTTATTTACTATTATTACTATTGGCAAGGAAATGCACACTGGTCTGATTTGCTCTGCGTGGCCCTCGATCTCCAGCTCCAAAAGAGCCTACTGGGAGCATTCTGTCAGCCTGGCCTGCCTAAATTCTCTTGTGGCTGCTCGAACAGTTCCTGTAAAGCCACAGAAGGAATTTATGTCTATTTCCACGGTGCTTGAGTTTACAGGGACAGATTTGATGGCGCAATACATACAGAAAGCTGTCTGCTCTGACCCTAAACCAGAAGAAATTATCCAAATAGTACCTAAATGGCAAGGAGTGGCAAAGAGGAAATGTTAATTTGGGATTCCAATGGTAGCTTGAATAATATGTTCAGATATGGGTCCCTGAAGTCCAAGCTCTCCCTAGTCTGTAAACATAATTGTCTTAGATCAACACAAAAGACGGCTGTGAGAACGGCAGACTTATTGGTGAAGACAGCATAACCGTGTGGGGTTTTTTTGTCCCTGAAAGCCATTATGGCCATATCTCCTTTTGGGCTGGAGCAGTTTGAAGTGAATCCCCCAATCACCAGCACTTGCCGTTTGCTGTCTTAGTTCATGAGCTGTGTTGGTAAGCAAACGAGATTCTTTTTGGAGGATGCAAAACCCCAAGCTCCACCTTGGTGACACGCAAATGCACTCCAGCCATTGAGACTGGTGTAAGGATCGGAACCAACGACCGGTCCGTAGAGTGGCTTCGCACCCCATGTGTGACGGGGCGCGATGCCCAGTGTGAGACCGAATCTCTTCTGAAGCAAAACCCTGCTGTGAACGCGGTGCCAGCAGAAACTGCTTCACCGTACCGATTCTCTCCCATGGCGCAGCCCAGGCATTAATGCGTGGTGATCTCATTCACGCTCCTTAATGCAGCTTCAGCCGTAAATTTCTTTGTGACTGCAAGGCTTCCTTACAAAAATAAGTGATTGCTAAAACCAGCTTTAGTGTAATTAAGATCTGGGCCCTTAAAACTGAAGAGAACCTGTCCTAAATACACACATGGAGCATGAATGGTGGTGAAACTGGAAGACAGGGGTAGAGGCAGGGGGAATAAAAGAGACAGCAGGTAATGACCAGTGAGAAAAAGGGGCAGGGTTAGCTCTTTGACGCAGATGCACCCTGGCTGTGGTCAGACAATTGTGCTGGGCTGGTCAGAAAAGCAATCACTGCCTCGCCGGAGATAACAGCCTTGCCGGCAGGAAGCTGGCATCTCCCATGTAACCACACTGGTCCTATTCATAAACCATCCCACCCCTGCCAGCTACTAAAGCTCTCTCATCTGTGTTTCAGAAATGGAAGTGGTGACATTTAAAAATAATAAAAAAATACGCTACATTACAGTACTTGAGCCACACAGTGTTGTGTAGAACCTGAAGAGGAGACTAAGGCAATAAACGGTGGTTCTTAATTTTTTTATCTTAAAACATTGTGGTACCATAGTCACCCAGATGCTTATCACTGTGAGCGTGATCAGGGTGAAAGTAGGAGTTCTTCTAAATTGCATATTGCAACTTCTTTGACAGCAGTGACTAGAGTTGCTGAAAAAGCATTAAAGCATTGGAGTGAGACAAGCAGCAGGACCTGATTAGAAGAGCTGCATTCCCACAGGCTCTCCCTCCCAGCAGAGACGTGCCACAGTGCACTTCAGATCTTCAGGTGAATGCAGGGGGCTGTCACGCCTGTCCTCCAGCCTACATCCCCTTCTACGGAAGCAGGACGTTGGAAGTGCCTGCAAATGCGGAGGTCTCATTACGGACTCAGGTGGGAACTGCCAGCCCGGAACGTGGAAGCGCTCTGGGCTCTGGTAATATGAACAAGACCACTTCAACAGTTCAAAGGGCTAACTAAAGTGAGCACCTCTTAGTATCACCAACTTGCATTTAGAGACAGAAACATCCTCGGATGTAAAGTTCTTGGCAAAGCAAAAGGAAAGCTAAAATTTAACATATTCATTGAGTTTCTAAGAGATTGAAACCTTGGTGAGAACATGCCAGAGGAGAAACAGAGTTAACCATAGCCAAAGGGCTAAGACCTACCCTTCCTAACTTTTTCTTACGTTCTCTATTCATTTAATTCGGATCATGGAAGAAGAGCCAGTAATGTGCAAAATGTAAAGTGTGAAAGATTCAGTTTTCATATGGCCTGTGAGACAAGTGTATGTGAAATTCACTTAAACGCTCTGTAAATATTTCAATGAAATTAAATTATTATGAAAAATTTACTGCAATGCTCTAACTCTTTCATTTTAGTTGACAGTTTTCATAGCAGGCAGAGATCAATCATGTTCAAAATTAAAAGCTTTGCTAGTGATGTACACACAGTTTATTTAGGAACTGGCCAGCTGCCCAGAATAATTTCATGGTGACTGAAAAGTTCAAACCTTTTAAGAAAGTTCAGGGGGCCTCCCTACAGGATAGTTTTAAATTAATATTGTTTGGTACATTATAGTGCACTGCTATACATCAACATTTTTCACTGCAAATCTCCTTTAGGGGTTGTATTTGAAGAATAAAGTGACTATACAATATCTGTGTTATACTGTTAGCAGGATATGCTATGTGCTCCAACACTGAACACTTTGAGCATGAAAATGCATGGGGATGAAAGACATTACGAACTGACACCAGCACCCATCCAACAGTTTTCCAGAATTTTTTACTTATCCAGATTCTTAGATTTACCATCACCTTTGGCTTGTCAAAAGGAACTTTGAATGAAATCCAAGTAATTAGCATTAAATGACATGCAAATGAAACAATTAAAAATCAGAAAGGCAGATTAAACAAGCCACTTTTTTTCCTTTCTGTTATTATTCTGAAACTGCATAGGTCTGGCAAATTTTTGGACATGAATGAGCTATACTAAAAGAATATATGCATATGGGTAAGCCTTCACAGCCCACACTCAGCTTTGGCATCAATTTCTATCAACATCTTTGTACCTACATTTGATTTAAAGCTCAACTCAAATCAGCTGTTCAGTTACTATTATTTACACCTGCAATTCCATTGACAATGAAGTAAAAGCTCAATTTTGTTTGAGCAAACTGCACCACGAAAAAACGGAAGGTAAAAAGCATTCTGAAAATCAAGGTAAAAAAAATTGCAAATCGAATTTGGGTATAAGTAACATTCGCAGTGTTAAAAAGCAGTATTTATGATGTGTAGATCTTATTAGTATGTCTATAGTGCTATATAAAAGACTGCCAAGGGCTTAACCCCTTGCCTAAGGTCAGATGGTACCCGCTGACTTCAACCATAGTTCGTAATGTTTGGCTCTTGGTTCCTCTAGGCCCTGTGTCATGGCCCTGAGGCATAAGAGTTATTTTTCTACAGGTTTTCCAATTCTTCAAGGCACCTGAAACAAGGTGAGAGCTTTTACGAGCAATTCCCCTGAGCAGCACTTCTGTAGGATTCTGGCATTTGGGTTGTGTATCGCCTACTTTGAGCGGGAAAAAAGCTTGTGAGTTCGGCTGAAGGTGGGATAGCACTATAGGGCTGTGTGGCTTGGAGTCCAGCCTGGGAAGGCCTTGTCCGTTCTTTCTTTGAAAGCAGTCCCTCAATTAAAATATTCCCTGAACTGCATCAAAGTATTGTCTGGGAGAACGTAGCTGGAGCTACCGGAGAGAGCCAGCAGTGAGGGAACAGTTAAGCGGCATGCACCGACAAGGGGTTAAGGCTTGAGGTTGCTCTCCTCTCCTCTTTTAGTTAACTGCCCACACGTACCAGTTGCGAATTTTGCCCTTCGGGCTCACCTAAACAAATGGGGACATTGCAAGCGATAAAAAATTCTCCTGTGTAGGGACTGTAAAACAGAACCTAAATTGATTTTAACCACATTCTGCGCTGCCTTGGGGAATTTTCAGTGAAATGTACCAAAAAATATGATTACAGTGGTGCTGGCATTCACAGTAGAGACCGCACTGTTGATAATATAAGGGTAAAATAAACTGAAAAAGTTCCTGGTAGATGGAGAAACAAGATTGCACGTATATTTCTCATACGCACAAGACTTTTTTTTTTTTTAATAAACAACTTTTCTGTGTCATAGGGTTTATATGCTGTATGTAGTATGATTTGGTGCTGTGACTGCTATTTCCCAATTGTTCATTTAAATAACTTTTTCTTCCATTTTGCACGAACTCTTGCAAATTAATAAGATATTGAGTAAGGTTTCACAAATGTGGGTTTTTAAATAACTTCCTTCCAGTAATTGTAGCTCCTATCAGTTCTTCAGAAACAAATGCTGCTGACAAGAGGTGACTGCAATTCAAATGGTATGAAGGTCCTCTAGCAAAATTTGGCTAAGATTTCGTCCATTTATCTAATAGAGGACAGGAATCTAGCGTGTCAGAGAGTTTGCCTTTGATTAACGGAGATAAATAAGATGAATTTTTCAGAGCTATTACCTCATACTGTCTACAGACTCAGGCAAACATTGCTACATTGATTAGACTTCAGCCATATTTCCAAATCTTCTGCTCTGCAGTGGCAAGAATTATACCATTTTAAAAAATATGAGATCCGAGATTATGCACAGTTGGTGTGTGTAATCAGGGCCCCAGGAATGTTCTTACCAGACCAGACTCAACTTTCTAGCTTTCAGACTGAGGTACCTACGTGAGTTAATTAAGTTATGATTGTCTTCGTCTCTGTTTATAGCCAAAAGTGACGAAGAGGCACTTGTAGAGGTCACTTCAGATCTTGGGCCATCTATATCTTTCAGACATGTTTATCTTTTTCCATTGGCTAAGAAGGGAACTCGAATCCAGTATGTTCTAAAGAACAATCAGATGTGTGATTCCCAGCGTTAGGCAGGATGAATCTTGGCCATAGCATCTATGATGGTATTCATCTCAGTTAATTACAGTTGTCCAAACGGGAAGTACATCGTATAATCATCTAGGCACTTCCTATGTTTAACTGAAAAAGGTATTTCCAGATATTGACTCATCACATACAAACACGTAAGACAGACAAGCAAGATGGAATATCACCTTAGGGTAACTCCTTCATCGAATGTAGAGGCAGTATAAGGCTACGTCTATACTAGTAATGTACTGGGGTATGGGCCCAAGAACCGGAATAAGATTGTCCATTTCTGTTACACTGCTAGCAAGGCTGCTTGCACAGTTTTGGCCTTGGCCAGCTAGCACCCTCCCTGATCATGCCTGAGCACAGTCTGGGGCTTATCCCATCTGGGGACATTTCCAGTAGGCAGTATGGATACTTCCTATTTAAGTGGCAGGTAGTTTTGGAAAGGGAAAATAATTTAGCTGTATGCAGAAGCCAGGCTGTGCCGGGCAGCCAGCTTTAGGGACAGACAGCAGGTCCTGGACATCTCTCTCTCTCTCTGGATATAGATCAGCTAAATTAGTAGCTTAGAGAAGATGCTGTAGTTCAGATAAGGTAAAATGGCTTATTTTAGAGAAGATAAACCCCACCCTTATTTTAAAACAGTTCAGGGGTAGGTACATTTTTGGATGGATAGTTTACAATAGATAATGGACATGAAACATCAATCTAATGCTAACATGCATAAACATTCTTTTAATAGCTTTTTCACATATAAATGCAGCTTTATCATTTTCATATCAATTATTTTTCTCTTGGGATAAGCAGCAGAAATATTTTTATTTCCATACAAAGGTTACAGAGTCACAAAATAATATCCACTACAATAGAAAAATGCATTACATGCTCCATTTCATCAGGGGAAACTGCTTCACTTCAGTGAAGAGACTTCACTTAAACTAGGCGTCATTATCTGTTATGAACTGTATATTTGATGAACAATAAGCAATGAAAATATTTTCAAGTGAACAAAAGCACAAGATGTATGAATTCTGCTCTTGTACAAACATAATCATTCAATATTGACTAGGTACGACGTGTTCATCTCCAAGAGTCAGGGTAAAATTCATTACAACCTGAAAGGGTGCTTCTGTGCAGGAAGCAAAGGAAGTAGCATTGCAGGTCAATTCAGAGACTCTTATGTCTGCTTACCTATTCCAGACCCCGCACAAAGGAAGATTCCTGGAGGTAGCTTTGTAAATGGCGCTTACCCACACATAGCCAAGACACACAACTTCATCTGCCCTGCTGGGTTCGCAGAAAAATAGAGCCAATCTGGGAGATGATAATTGCGGACAGACTTTCAAAGGTTCTCACCACAGGCAGCTCCCATTTACTTAAAAAAGAGCTGAAGCGACTCAGAGAAGCAGGCTGTGACTGACCGAGGAAGTCATCATCTTGACTTCCTATCAGGATGCAGACAGTGAGAGGTACATAAAATGCTGAAGAGCAGTGAGGTCACAGGGACAAAAGACTCAATCTGCAGAGAATCTGTGTGTCCCTGCTCACAGTTTAACAAAGCAATATAACTTTGACCTGGGCCCTCTTAATACCGAAGTATAGGAAGACTGGAATTTGATCCATACAGACAAACCCTTTATTCCATGTGATTTGTATAGGCTGATCTATGCATCGTCCAGGGTGTTACACCAGATAGATCACCACTAAACTGGTGCGGACATAAGGCATATCCAACTTGATTTACTACTTAGTTTTATCTGCATGATAGGAAACAAAGCTATGCTATGTGAACACAATTCCAGACTCCAAACCCAACCTATATGTTCCCTATGAGTTTGTGAGCGCTGCTTGAGGTGGAAGCAGCTAGGTGTCGATGCTGATTTATATTTGTCACAGATCGTGAATGCAGGTGCTTGTGCAGCAAGTTTCATGTCATTTCTGTGGGTTGTGGCAATGCAAACCTATGTTTCCTTCTTTTTAGGTGTGCTGCAGTGTCTACGGACATTCCTGTAAAGGGGTACTTCTCTGGCACAGATCAATATAATAATATCGTCTAACATACAAAGGATCTCTACAAAGACAAGAAGGATAATCTACTCATGATCACTGTAGCTAGGAGAAGAATGTTTCACCTGCAACATGGAATACAGTTCAGATGAGACACCAGATAAATCTTCCTAAAAATACCCTAACCTAAGTACCAAATGTGATAATGAAAGCATTATTCTTGGTCTACTCACAGGACATGCTAAGCAAACATCAACCACAATGCGCAGTGCTTTTTTTGTTTCCAGTGCTTTTACTATAAACACCATTATCATGTGGATTTGTTTCATTAAATGTATTCAGCTAAATATGCATGAAGCCGTACACTTGATCTGATCTTCATGTAATTGACTTTTTTGGGATTGGAAAATTGGAGAGGGTCTATAGACGGGGCAACAAGATCTTCTCTGTAAGGTAGCTCTAGAGAATATAGAGGCACACTCTTCACAAGGAGACTTAGTCACAGGACAAGAGACAAAGAGCACTATTTGCTTCACGAAAAAATCTGTCTAGATAGAACAAAGCAATTCTTCACTATGAAGAAAATCACTGGAATAAGTTCCCTAGAGAAGCTGTGGAATTTTTATCACTGAAGATATTAAAGACTTGGTCTGACAAGGCTCTGTGTAATCTCATCTAATGGCCTGCTTTTCAACAGCAGGTTGGACCAGATGGTCTCCAGAAGTCCCTTACAACCTTAACTTTTCAATTATTCTATGATTTGGTGATAGCTATGAACTGCAAAACAGCAGATATTATGCTCTTCAGTTTCACGGCTGTGCATGTGCCTCTGCCATCTCTTGATAACTTGTACTTTCATTCAAACCATCATTCGGCTCTGTTAGATTTTGTGAGAAGTTAATTAATATAACTTAGGTGTAAGTGAGTATTTGCAACCCACGCAGTGGACCAATTTCTACAGTCAAATATCCTTAGCACTGAGAAAATGTAACTGAAGTTGACAAAAAATTCATAGCTGTAGCTAAGGCCAGAATCCAGTATATTTCTTTAAACAGGAAAGAGTTTGTCTTTGCACAAATTATCTGCCCCTTGCCTTTTTGTGGTTTGTTTGTTTGCTTTTTTTGAACCAGAGACAGTACATTTAATGTGACACAGGTGGCCTGAGTTTTAGATTCATTGCAGTTTTAGAGTATTTCTTCAGTATAGACAGTCACACAGAAACTCAATTTAACCAAAGGACATGCAGAGGAAACCTGTGTGTGTGGTAACTGGGAGGACACAGAGACTGATCCTAATTACTTCAGAAACCTTCTTTACTGGAACGGATGAAAAAAAAAGACAGTTTGGTGTTACTGGCTGCCCTTTCTCCCACATAAGTTTGCTGATGAAATTTTAGCCAGGGCTAGATTCCTGTGTTCTGTTATTCCCTTTCACAAGAGATGAGGATGGTTCTTTGTGTTCTTGTGGTGATGGATTTCTTCTTTAAAAGGGGAGATACGGGTAAGAATTATCCCTTAATTCTGAAATAGTTCTCCCACTCGTTGGGTATTATGAAGGAAAAACAGGCAGGCTTTCTCATCTTCTGTCATTTTTTTAAAAGAGTGCCTGATCTATTCTTGAGGAACTATAAGGAGAAGTCCTCTGAATTCTAAGTGGAAAATAAGTGAGTGACCTACGCTCAGGTACCTAAAAATCTCAGTAAATATATAATGAATTAATCCTTTTAAGCAGATAGCTTTTTTTTAATGACTGAACAAGAAATTCAATCTCATGCAAAGGCCAGACTTCTACTTTTTATAAGCACAAGGTTATATACAATGTGTACACAAGTACATAGATCCACAAGCTCCTATGGGCCTAAGACACCGTTCAGGAAAGGCAACGCAAACCTGTGTGACGCAAAAGGACCCAAAGGCAATCACAGCATGGACTTTCAAGGAGCCAACTGCTATCAAAATAAGAAGTAATGCTACACAAGCTCTCTCTTTTCTTCCAAAGAGCTACAGGACAGTCCCTTAATTCCGAGGATGGAACATCTAGAATCACCTACGTGCCCTGAGAATCACTTGCATTTTTCCTAGGTATCAACCAAATAAAACAAAAAATAAAGATTAGATTAGCTCCTGGTGATATAAAAGCTAGGTAATCATTTTCTTCCCTGGTGATACAAATGAAGCAGCAGAAGCTTACATTTTTATTTTTGTTACTGCTATTCCCACATTCACAGCAAATCTGACTCCCATCTCTCCTCCTTGAAAAGTGTGTGCTTTGAACATGATCTTTGACTAGAATTGTCAAAGGTCTCTATTTCATACAATAGAACCTTCATCCAAGAGAAGCCCTCTTGAATTTAATGTGTTTTCTTGACAAATAATACCGTATTGCATATACAAGGGATTGGCAACTTGTGAATTAATAGTTAGGTGTTTATTTCACCATTGGGCATCAAATATATAAGCCAGAATTTGTGATCCATTGATATTGTTTTTTTTAAAAACAGTAGATAGATGAGGTAAGAGCTAGAACCCAAAGGTGGAAGCTACAGCCTTCAGGAGACTTTCAAAACTTTCTTAGTTATTAAAAAAGGAAAGAGTCTGGCAGAAACAGTTTTCCAGATGACCACATTTTCCGGTCTTGAAAGGACAGCTTGTTTTCCAGAAATGGACATATTCTCTATAAAGTTTACTACTTTTGAAATAGCGCTACTTTAAATGCTCTGCATATAGCATGGGAATGGAGGACCAACTTGAATTTTGTTAACTTTCTACTATCTTTGCTCTATGATGAAAAGAAGGATTTCATGCATTTTATGTAGTACTTAAAATTCAGTTTGGAACCATTACTGTACTTTTCATTTGTTAATAAAATGTGTTTGACACTTATCTTTCCTGCCACTTGTTAAAAATCCATTTACATGGGATCAGATATAATGAAAAGGTAATTTTTCATTTTTATTCTATTTTGTACTTATTTCCCATTTGGAATTACCTCAAGCTCTGTCCTCAGAATAAAAATACTCTGGAGGCAAGTAAATCTAACTACGCTTTAAAAAGCTCGTAGATTTTCACACACATTCACATATATATATATATAATTTTATGCCCAATGTGTTTAAATTAGATATACCAATTATAACACCTTGTTCTCACAATATGTTTGTGAAAAATCCCCATGCTGAAACTCCCACTTTAATGCTGAAACCTTGGCACAAAATTAGGAAGTGATGCTACTGCTGAAATTGTCATTGGCATCTTCCTAGATCTGTGGAATGCCTGGCGGTGCTGGGTGAAAGGCACAGGGCCCCAGCAGTGTGTTCTGACCAAACGTGTTCAGCATCCCAGAATGGGGTGCAGCAAGATAGTCAGGACCAGACGAGGTTTCAGCTTTGTAGCTCTTTCCTGTGCAATGCTAATGGGAAGGGAAGGGAAGGGAGGGGAAGGGAAGGGAAGGGAAGGGAAGGGAAGGGAAGGGAAGGGAAGGGAAGGGAAGGGAAGGGAAGGGAAGGGGAAGGGAGGGGAGGGGAGGGAAAGGGAAAGGGAAAGGGAAAGGGAAAGGGAAAGGGAAAGGGAAGTACAGTTTTGCTCCTCACTGAATAAAGGAGTTGTTAATAGGTCTGTTTGCATCGCCAGGACAGCGAGAGTCCTTCGTATTAACAGGAGTAAGGTCAAAACTATCTTCTGAATGAATAATGACTGTACCTGAATGGCCTGGACTTCCCCTAGAAACAACTTGCTTTCAAATACTAAACTGCCTCTGGGGAGAGCAAATGGAGACAAAGGGAAGCAAAAAGATGAAATCCCTGAAAAACAGTACCAGTAAAGCATCAGCAAGCTAGCTGCATGCAGGGAGACCAGACTTCAGATTATTTCAGACTGCCTTGCTAGTATTTTTTCTATTATGGACTAGATATTTTGAATTCTTGTTAAAAAGAAAATGATTTCCAGGAAATAATGATGTTACAGAAAATCTGTCCTAGTAATTCTACATGCCGATTTACTTAACTTAGAAAAAAACTGAGAGGGTTTGTAATGAATATTAAACATTACTTTTTCCAAGATGCATTAAACTGCCAAATTTGCTTGCTATTGCAGATCACTTCAAATAGACTTACCCAGTGAAAAGAAACTTTGGTCAGATTCTAAAACTGCGTGTACAGGTGCACAAAGAGAGAATGCAGTGGAAGTAATAACAGGCACGGTAGGAAGGAGAGAGCACTGAGGAAGCATTTGACTGGAATGACTGTACATCATGAGCTAGGGGGCATCAAATTAAATAATCAAGTGGCAGATTCATAAGTAGAAAAATAAATATTTTTTCACATAGTGCATCGTTAAATTTATCTTTGCTACCACAAGTCGTAAGTGCTAAATAAATACACAGACTTGAAAACAGATTTAACAAACACATGCAAGAAAAAATCCATCAAGAAATACTAGACAAAGATACACTGTGTCGGATACTGGAAGTTCCCAAATCCCTGGAGAGTGACTACCACTCAAGTATGAAATATCACTGCAGAATGAAATGTCACTATGTGCCTCCTCTGTTCTTATGCTAGTCCCTAAACATCTTTTACTGGCCATCGTCACAGACAAGATATTGAACCATGGGGACCTTTGCTTTAACCCAGTACAGCTGTTATTGTAGCCTACAGGTTCTTCCTCAGCAAGCTTCATAAAAAATGTCTAAGCTCAATATTGGCCATTTTTTTACCAGAAACATAGATAGTGAAATTATATCAATTGTTGCTTACAAAAAACTGCCAAGCAGTTGTCAGTGCCTTGGTTCTACTATCGGGTGACATTGATACCGATATAATTAGATCTAGAAGTGAGACATGGGTTACCAGAAGCCATCCTTACCCCAGAAACTAGGGCTTCTGAGGGTAAGGGCTGCAGAAGGCTTTCCTCTGATATCAGTGACCATCATCTTGAACACCAAGCAACATTATACTTAAAGAGCAGTAATTTTAGGATAGAGGCCAAAAGGACTTACATTTGAACGTAGTGCACTTGGGTCACCAAAGTAAAAGTCTCTAGTAGGGCTTGCTCTCTTAGGACAGTCCACTGCCATTACAAACAAGATACGCAGGTACTCCACATCATTTCGTTACTGACAATGGATAAAATAATCTTGTGGAATTAAGACACGCTCAGTGAAAAAAAAAAAAAAAGTACTAAACACAAGAAAGCTCATTAGAGGCACTGCTGGAGCTGTTAAGGATTTAAGGATTTTTTTTATGAAGAACAATATTCTTATAAGGCATGCACACACATTGTCAAGCTTTGGGAATATATTCAGCACTTACATAAAACTGGCCTGATTTTAAAAGGGATCTGTTATCGTTCTGCAACTTGTAAAAATCAGGGCACTTTGAAAAAATCTGTATACTTGACAAGTTTATTGCGTGTGGGTGTGTGTGTACACCTGCATTCACATATGTATATGTAACAAAGATATTTGCAGGATCCGAAATGGAGGAAAACTTTTATGATTCTGAAATGGTTTGCACATATGTGTGTCTGTAGATTCAAAATCACCCAGGCTGCTGGTACTAGAGAGCAAAAATATATGTTATGTTTTTATAGTTGGGCTGGAAAGCAGACCCAAAATATACATTTAGGATATGATAATCAGATGGCTAGAAAAGAAAAATACGCATCTACAAGTACACTCAGGAGGTCTTCATATCCTTTACTCTTCTCAAATAGCATAAAAACAACTGCAAAAAGAAGAGCATGTCCTGACATTTTGATTGGTGCTTTTTTGCCCCGAACATAATTGCTTATCCTACTGCCTAGAGGGTACCTCATCCTCCCAGAACTAACATGTTATTTTTAGTGCAGAATGGAATGTAGCACATTGCAAGCACTTTAACTACCTCAAGGCACTGGTGGTATAACCAAAAAATATCTGATTCAGAGTCTTTTCTGTATGTTTTAAAAGATAAATACCAAGATTCTTTATTTTTTTAGATTTTTTTTTCTTTTTTAAAACATGTGTGAAATATTTTAAACGAGATTGAGGCACACACATTTCTTTTCAGAAGGATGTGGTCTATGCCAATGAAAATAAGTCTCTTTCTTTGTTAGGTGCTGAATTATACCTTTTCTAAAAGTTCCTTGCATGAGTCTATGCTCCCCTATCCTAGTTTTTAACTTGATGTCTGGAAATCTCTAACCAGTAAGTAAAAAAGTAATTGCTATTAGCTTGCATATTTAATAGATGCACTTCTATAGGCTGACCACTTCCATGCATAGGGGCATAACAAGAACGTAATGTGACTTTGAACTTTTAATTACTTCTCCAGTAGGAGTTGCACCCTGACACTAAGTAAATTTCTCTCAAGTGTAAGCAATTAACCAAGTGTCCTGGTTTCAGCTAGGACAGAGTTAATTTTCTTTCTAGTAGGTGCTGTGTTTTAGATTTGGCATGAGAAGAATGCTGAGCAATGTTGATAACACATACTGTTTTAGTTGTTGCTAGGCAATGTTTATATTAGTCAAGTCTTTTTCAGCTTCCCATAGAAGCTGAGAGGAAGCATAGACAGGACAAGCTGACCAGGGGGATATTCCATACCACAGACAATGCTCAGTGTAGAAATGGGGGTTGGCCAGGGGGCAGGGATCTGTGATCACTGCTTGGGACAGGCTGGGCAACCAATCACAGGGTGGTGAGAGTGACTTGCATTGTATTATTTTATTTTGTATATCCTTTTACTATTACTATTATTATTATCATCATAATCATCATCATCATCATCATCATCATCATCATTATCATTAATTATTATTTTCCTTTTCTGTTACTGTTGTATTAAACTGTCTTTATCTCAAACCATGATTTTTTTTTTTCCTTTCCCCTCCTTTTTCCCTCTTCTCCCTAACCTACTGGGGAGGGGGGCAGTGAGTAGGTGGCTGCATGGTCCTAGTTGCTGGCTGGGGTTAAACCACGACACGAAGACACTTAGCTTAGTAAAACAGGTATCCTGGACTCCAGACACAGGAAAGAATGAGATGGGGGAAGGAGGTGGGTGGAGAAAGAGGGATATCTGCAGAAGACAATTTAGCACGCCTAAGACCTCACTGTGTCTCTGAACAAGCCTGTTCCTCTCCACGGCTCAGAGAACGGAAGCAACCATATTGCCAAGACCAGAAATTAGAGGGAATTATAGAATCATAGAATCTTCATGGTTGAAAAGGACCTTTGAGATCATCGAGTCCAACCCTACACACACCAAAAAAAAAAAAAAAAGCTCAAAAAACCACAACCCCTACAATCTCTGCCACTAGAGCATGCCCTGAAGTGCCACGTCTAGATGTTTCTTAAATACCTCTAGGGATGGTGACTCAACCACCTCCCTGGGCAGGCTATTTCAGTGCCTGACCACTCTTTCAGTAAAGTAATTCTTCCCAATATCTAATCTAAACCTCCCCTGCTGCAACTTCAGACCATTTCCTCTGGTCCTGTCATTATTCACTTGGGAGAAGAGGCCAACACCCACCTCTCTCCAACCTCCTTTCAGGTAGTTGTAGAGGGCAATGAGGTCTCCCCTCAGCCTCCTCTTCTCCAAACTAAACATGCCCGGCTCCCTCAGCCTGTCCTCATATGACTTGGTCTCCAGACCCCTCACCAGCCTGGGAGCTCTCCTCTGGACACACTCCAGCACTTCTATGTCCCTCTTGTACAGAGGGGCCCAGAACTGAACACAGGACTCGAGGTGAGGCCTCACCAGTGCCGAGTACAGAGGCACGATCACTTCCCTACTCCTGCTGGCCACGCTATTCCTGATACTAGCCAGAATGCTGTTGGCCTTCTTGGCCACCTGGGCACACTGCTGGCTCCTGTTAAGCTGGCCATCCACCAGCACCCCCAGGTCCTTTTCTGCTGGGCAGCTTTCCAGCCACTCTTCCCCAAGCCTGGGGTTGTTGTGACCGAAATGCAGGACCCGGCATTTGGCTTCATACAGTTGGCCTTGGCCCATCGATCCAGCCTGTCCAGGTCCCTCTGTAGAGCCTTCCTACCCTCAAGCAGATCAACACTCCCACCTAGTTTGGTGTCATCTGCAAACTTACTGAGGGTGCACTCAATCCCCTCACCCAGATCATTGATAAAGATATTAAACAAAACTGGCCCCAAAACTGAGCCCTGAGGGACACCACTGGTGACCGGCTGCCAAGAGGATTTCACCCCATTAATCACAACTCTCTGGGCACGGCCATCCAGCCAGTTTTTAACCCAGCAAAGAGTACACTTGTCTACGCCATGATTCGCCAGCTTCTCCAGGAGAATGCTGTGGGGGACGGTGTCAAAGGCCTTACCAAAGTCCAGACAGGCAACGTCCACAGCCTTCCCCACATCCAGCAGGCGGGTCACATGGTCATAGAAAGAGATCAGGTTGGTTAAGCAGGACCTCCCTTTCCTAAACCCATGCTGGCCAACCCTGATCCCTTGGCCGCCCTGCACTTGCCGTGGGAGCTCACTCAAGATGATCCTCTCCATGATCTTTCCTGGTACCGAGGTCAGGCTGACAGGCCTGTAGTTCTCCGGATCCTCCTTCCGACTCTTCTTGTAGATGGGCGTCACATTAGCCACCCTCCAGTCATCTGGCACCTGCCCTGTTGACCAGGATTGTTGCTAAATGATGGAGAGAGGCTTGGTGAGCTCTCCCGCCAGCTCCCTGAGTACTCTTGGGTGAATCCCATCCGGCCCCATAGACTTATGTACGTCTAGGTGCAGAAGCAGATCATTGACTACTTCCTCCTGGATTATGGGTGGATTGTTCTGCTCTCCATCCTTATCTTCCAGCTCAGGAGGCTGAGCACCCTGGGGGTAGCTGGTCTGACTATTGAAGATGGAGGCAAAGAAGGCATTCAGTATCTCACCCTTCTCCTCGTTCTTGGTTGCAACTTTCCCCCCAGCATCCAGTAAGGGACGGAGATTCCCCCTGGCTCTCTTTTTGTTGATGTATTTATAAAAGCTTTTTTTGTTGTCCTTAATGTTAGTGGCCAAGTTGAGCTCCAGCTGGGCTTTTGCCTTCCTAATTTTCTCTCTGTGTAACCTAACGAGATCTCTGTACTCCAAGCCTTAAAGTCAGCTCCTACAGAGTTTGTGTCAGTGAGTTTTATCCAGATCAGGGCTTTAACATTATAAATAATATCTATAAACCACGATAATTTAAAATTCTGTATGACATTTTATGATGGCTTTTCCATTAATTTAAGCATTTACAGGACTGTCTAAATCTTTACTACTAGATGTGCCACTGTATTTTTGTAAGGATTATCCTATTGCTAGTAGTTTAAAACAGAAATGAGTTTGTTTATGTTTCTATAAAGAAAAAAAAACCAAAACCCACTTGTAAAGTTTCTAGAATAGCTTGCCAAGTCATACAACCAATACTTTTTTACCATGCTGAGTTAGTGCCACTGTCCCACTAGCGGCAGTATAAACGTATTAACTGAGATGTATGTTTTGTCTACTCCTTTCGATGTATTTATTCACATAAATGGAAATTACAGAAGCTGGTTATGTGAGAGAAAAGTTCAATTTGTGCATATCATGCATCTTTTTCTTTAGGACAGAATCATCACAGTCTAAGCACGCACTTACATAAAGAAAAAGGAGAAAGCGTGAGGAGCCCTTTTCTCTCTCATCTCCTAGCAAATCTAATAATTCTTGTGGATATTACAGTAGTGCTTAAAGATTTCAGCAGAGCCTGAGACACCATATTGTCCACGTGTTGTATCAACACCATGTAAACAGGTGTCCTCTGTCCTCATGAAGTTAGAATCTGAATTCACCAAGGCACAGGAAGACTGGACTGGAAGAACTACTGATGTTCCTGTTTGCTAAATATGGAAGTGGAAGGCTAGCATGTCACTCATATTGAACTTGCTTTATGCTTTAAAGTGACAGTAAGAGGCCTCCACACAAATAAGGACTGGTCCTTAGTGACCTGCCCAAATTAAAAAACAAAACCGGGTCTCACAAAAATAAAGCCCTTTTCCCCCAGATTTTGCAAGGACACTGAAAGACATTTTGGAGCTCAAGAATGAAAAGGGGTAGTGGGAGAAGCATGAAAGAAATTAAAAGATTAAATGAAGCCTATAGGTCATCCTTGTTATTTGAAACCGTTCAAGGGGTCACTTTTTCTTGGTTGGGCATGATGTATTGAGGATAGTCCTGGAAGACAACAGTGGTAATGATGAGACAACATTGTTCTAAGGTTGTAATTGACATACAAAGTCAGTGACCAGAGAGCCGGCAACATAGTTCAGAAATCTTAGCTCCTACTTGATCTTTGAGTCAAAGTTTTATTGAAACACCGTGCCTATAGGAATGCATCACTGCTGCACTATGATGGCCATCAAACACCAAGTACTGCCATGGACATGTAACATTCTTCTAGATTTTACACTTCGTCTGGTGGATGGGAAGCTCCATTTTGAAGTGTGTTCATTTCAGCTGCCCACAGGGGACCTTGAACTAACAGGTTTGATTTCTACACGAAGTGATATGAGTGGAGATGATGATCATTATGCAGTTTGTACTGCAGTTCACCTTAGCTTTATATAACTTCATTCTGTTGAAGTTAATGTTGAAGCTCCTGCCAGCTTCACTTGCACCAGTAAGTCAGCCTTAGTGTTTTGCAGCGGCAGATATAACTTGTTTTTAGGTAGTGGGATTCGTAACAGAAAGCTTTATGTCAGACACATTTGTGTGTGTGCATGTATACATGTATAACACAGAGGAGGTTTGAGAGAACAGTATTATACAAAGCAAGAATATACATGATTCATTTTCAAGGTAACACTAACAAGACAAAGCAAATTTAGTTGTATACATTGGAAAAAAGAAAACAACATCCATCTCATTGCGAGCGACCTTGTAACTTTCTCCTGCCCCTGTTGATGCTTAGTCCAAATTGCCATGTTACTGTGAGCTTAGGGAGAGTCAGCGAAATCCCCACACATATGCATGAGAATATGCGTTTTCAGTAACACCTTAAGCTAAAAAAAAGTATCTGTCGAAACTCTTACCATCTCTTACAAATTACAACTTTCAAGAAGTTTCTGCAAATATTCTTCCACTTTTTTTACTAACACATAAATGCATTACAGGCTTTTGAGTCAGTTTTTCAAGACAGACACATTTTGAAAGAAAAGGAAATATAAGTGGTACCAAATATAAATGAAGATCACATTATAGCACTCTCGGAGAACACCTTCTAGTAACAATTTGTTACTACTCCTCAGCTCCTGAAGCTACAGCTTCAGTAAATGAACTGGGACAGTTTGATCCCCTAGAACTGAGCCAGAAAATAATTTTCTTCTCATCGTTTAACACTGAAATACATTCTAAGAATTTTGAGAGAGATTCACAAAGTTTTTAAATGAGAAGAAGAAAAAGAAGAAGAGGAATAGGACGAAAGATAGTCCAGAACCATAAAGCTGAAGTACGGTTTTATACTGTGGAGGACTGCATCCTCCACATTTCATGCCATGAAAATTTGGTGTCCCTTGCTTCTTGAATGGCTTTAATCCAAGCCTATGATACCTTTACAGGATGCAGTAAATGGATGAGACCTGAACATTGGAGAGTCCTTTTAGAACAGCTTTATGCAGATCTGTTGATATCACAATTCAAAGATTAAAAATGACAGCCAGGATTAATGGGTTTTGTTCCTAAAGTAGCTCTGGCAAGTCTGAAAATTCCTTCCAGGTACTGCAAGCAGCTTGTTTTCACTCAGCTCATCTAAATCTTTTCATACATCAGGAACTTACTTAAGACATACAGTGAACCAGCGAAAGGACGACATTTTCCTCTTCTGTTATCCATATGATTATCTAGACCCAAAGGCATATACTAAATGTAAAGGACATTATGGAACAATAGTCTATTTAATACAAGTTGCCTTGTTCAATACAACTTTAATTTTTTTTTTTTTGGTTAATGTTGGTAAAAGTGTGAACTGCTTAAAGCTTCACTATTGCAGATGTTCTGGTTTCAGAATAATGCAGGCTCTTGCACTTTAAATATCAAATCACAGATGGTTTGGGCTGCAGATAGCTGTGTAACTGTGCATTACTCCAAAACCCGAATTGTTTATGGTTTGGTTTTCGTAACAGGGAGAAAGGCAGGATCAAGGACTCTTCCAATACATTATTTTCTTTTCCCTACAACAGTCCTCTTTAAAATGGCTTGTTTTCCCAGCAGTTATTTCCCTCCCAAAAGGAAAGTACTTTGCTTTTAATAAGTAAGTCATGCATGATAGTGTGGCGAGCAGTTCACAGACCACTGGCCAGCTGCCATGTGAACATGTTCTGTGAGAAACCAGAGTTCTGCACAGGGAAAAAAGGCACGTAGTGTCTTAGTTACTTCATGTGCTTTCATTTTAACAGAGACGAAAATAAGTGCTTTTTAGAGCTCTCTTAGAGTGTGTAATTATATTTTCTCAATTCCCAACTCCACATTAAGGAAAACCTTTTACTTTTGTATGTTTCAGGCATCCTATTTTAATTATCCTTCATACCAGACAATCTAGACTTCCTTCTCTGGCTGGAATCCGGCTTAGGTAGAATTTCTTGGCTTCACTCATGGTACTGGGGCACATGGGCTTCAGTTTGGCTGAGAGTCAGATTTTGACTTATCTTCTCTCTATGACCCGTTCTGCTGAATAAATTACTTTGTTAGCCCTCAGCTCCGGAAAGCTCTCACAGGGGTTTAATTACGAAGATTTCTTGACCAAAACAAAGGTAAGGATCAGTGCAGAGATATTTATTCTTAGAAGTTCACAGTAAAAAGTTAAAGAAAAATAAGGCTGCTTTCTTCATTTGTTCCACAGACAATGATACAAAAAGACAGCAGCAGGAGTGTTTAGCAGAAGCTATAAAAACAGCATGTATTTTCACTAGCTAGAAAACCAGTGAGCTGCTTCAGTTGTTAGAACTGCTTTACATGAAGAGAGGATGAATATCTGGAGGGCAAGAGTGTATGGAAACCACGTTGCATAGCTTAGCATCTAGAAATAGTTAAAAAAGCAAACAAAACCTGGAGAAGTATAAATACACAAATAGACTGCTTCGGCAAACATCATGAATGTACACTCAAGGGGTTGGCAGTAAAACCTCAGCCTTTTCTTCCTGTTCATCTGATTTCAACAGAACAACAAAAAAAACCCCAAATCTGAAAAAGAGTTAAAATTTGTACCCATTCCCAGCAGTGAAAGTAGAAACATGCTACGTACGAGAGAGACAAAAAAACTAATGGAAGATTAGGTTGCAGACCTGACTTCTGTATTTAGTTCTGGAAAAGATCAGTGTACTACCCATTTTTATCTCTTTGCCAGTGTGACTTTCATATTAGAAACCTAGTTTGTGTGAAAGCTTTCTCTCCCATCACGAATTTCAGCAATGAGTATATGCTTTGCACAGAAAAACACTGATATTCAATTATTAGAAGGATATTTTAGTCCAAAAGAGAGTAGTGATCTTTCCCAGAGCAAGAGACAACTTTAAAAAGAGAGATACCTTTGAAAGGTTTCAAGGAAACCAGTGCTGCATCTGTGAATATAGGGAGGCTCTCTTAATAAACAGATGGCTGTTTTGCAAATTCCCAACAATAAAAGGATGGGTAAATTCTTTTGATAATGATCGTGTAAGAAGTGACTACAGGCAGTAACAAATGTATGATCTAATGTAAACAAAAGACTGAACTAACTGTGTCTGGATATGAAAGAAAAAGAATCAGTAGTTGAGAAAATGGGAACCATAACGACAATAGCTGAGGGGAGAAAGGTGCTGAGCATATTGGCACAAATAACACTGAAGCACCATAGTAAATAAATAAATTTAAAAACTCCCAGTATCTTGACATTGATGCAGCAGCACTGGTTAACATATCATTGCAGGGAACGTAAGAGAGATATCTTCAACGTCATTGGCAGTGCTGTGAGAGCCTAATTCTCTGGGGAAGCAATTATTTGTATCTTTGTCTTTTAAGACCAAACATAACTACAAAAACTTAGTAGGATACATCAAAACACGTGAGAGCCACATTTCTGACATATTGCCATAGCAAATGGTCAATGTCTGGTTTAACACAGATCACACTGCCTTTTCTTCTGAGCACGACTTTTGCTCCACAGGTGAGCCAGGGGCTGTATTTCCTTCTGAGACAACCCAGGTGAGGTTGGAAACCTCTACAAAAATCCCGTCGGATTCATACCATCCACCTTTAGAAAACTAAATGAAGTGCAACCACGAGGGACCTGCTATTTTATGAACTAAGCTCACAAACGAGAAATCCATTCTTTGTTGTGAGTGAAGACAGGTCACCAGCTTTGAATGCTGACTTTTATCCTTCTTTCTTGCCATTATCATCTACGTTCCTAACCTAAATTGGGATTCCAACCTAGGAACGTGAGTAAGATGCCTAGTGTCAAGTTTGCGTACTCAAGAGTGTCTGGCCATTCCCAAATCATCTGTGAGATCTCTCATTTCACTTATGTGAGCTGATTAACTAAAACCCAACATTTCTATTTCTTTGTCACAGAAAATACCTGCCCTTTTCCCTTATTTCAAGTTTGCAACACATACTGATATTTAATACTGCAACAGCATAAGTAATATTGCTTTCTATATTGAATTCTATAAAGATGAATTCAAAGTAACTATGTGATATTCTCATTTGTCAGTGCCTCGAAGTAACGGAAGACCGGGAAGCAGTATTAGCTTAACACATTCTACATATTCAGTGTGCGTACATGAAACCTACAATCTCTAAATCCACAAATGAGAAATGCACGGAAAATGAACACGACAGATACAAACAAAATAAATGAATAAACACACCACTTCAGTTTTAAAATTAAAAGAAAAATTATATACAAGGAAATGTAAGGGAGCAGTTATTTGGCACACTAGTTTCACTGTAACAGTTCCATATGAAATAACGTAAGCACGCATTAAGTGCACTTGCATGGTGGGGTCTGAATGTACAAATGCTCAAAAGCGAATGGTAACAGACGATGACATGGCCAAAGCCAATAGGTTATGTACATTGTAAAAATTCATATGTGAAGAGTGTTCAGATTGGTTATAAGGAATCCAAAGCCTCAGCAGCCTCCAGAGTGCCCTGGAGCCTTATGCGGGCTTTGCTGGGGCCCACTGGAGGCCCCTGCTGCTCTCCAGAGATCCCCCATCCTAGAAAATCTAAAAGTTCCAAAAAAAATATAAAATTACTTTCAATTACAAATTCTTTTCTGTAGATATTCTGGTGGGTCAAACAGGCTACGTTTATTATAATCCATTCCTCTGGTGCTTCTTAGCACCCAATACCCACAGCGACATCCTTTTTAGCTGCCTCCAAAATTTGCAACACAGACCGTAGATGTAACAAAAAGGACCATCCCAGCTCTCCTCTTCCATGTTGTCATCTAAATCTTCCCTGGCAAAATTAGAGGGGATGAATCCTCTTCTGTTGTCTGCCAGCTCTCGGGCAGACCGTCTTCATGCACCTGTGAAAAGAGATAAACATGTCCATCCTCTAGTTGAGGCTGCTCACTGGGACCATCACAAGGATGCTCAAAGCTTTCCTGATCATTGTCCCAGAGCCTGCAGGATGATGGACTCTTTGCCTGCTACCGGTTCTTCTGTCTTGCTTGTGGGCTCCTCCTCTGAAAGAAGGCTGGACCCAGGACTGTCCTCTGCCCAAGCTGACTCTGAGGGGCTCTCAAACTGATTCTCCAGTTCACTCACCTGTGCTCAAAACAGCTGCAGGGTATCTTTGCAGTTCCTTTTTACTTGTGTCTGAGAACTTGACGCTATTTCTCTCATGACTTGCATTTTGCGCTCTGCATCTTTCAGTTGGGCTTGAAGAGAGCGGATGACTTGGATAAGAGAATTGCACTCCCCTGTCACTTGTGTCAGACGCCTCTTCAGGTCAGCATTTTCAGCTTGCACCTTTTCTGCCCAGCGCATCTGCCCACGGAGGCGAGAATTTTCTTCAGCCAGTCTGGTGTTTTCATCTGTCATCTGTGTGAGCATCTCCTGGAACTCCTCACAGCTTTGGCTGAGGGTGCTCACACAAGACGAGCCCTCGTAGTCTGCAGCCAGTTGGGCCTGAAGCTCCTCGGTCGCCTTCTGTGAGACTCCATTCTGCTGGTCCCGTGCCAGCAAAGCTCCAGCAGGCTCTCTCCTTTCTCCAGCTCCCTGCTGATAAAATGGTTTCATGGATGGTTCCTCAGCAGAGCTTTGGATGGTCAGCGCCACTGGAGTATTCATCAGGGGCTTGATGGTGTCCTGCAGATGCCTGCATCTTTCTTTCAGCTGCTCAGTGAAGGCCGTTAGCTTGACAATTTTCTGCTGGAGCCTCTCTGCCTCCTTGCACGCATTCGGAGAGCTTGTCTTTCTCAGGAGACGCTTCTCCGTCTCAAGGGCAATGCATTGCCTTTCCAGGTCTTGCAGGACACGCTCCAGACGGGCTTTCTGCTCCAGCAGCTGGCTGCAGGTGCTCCTAGGAAGCATCGAGTTTTCCCCCGCGGGCTCTGGCACCTGGAGTACACCATCCGCCACAGCCTGGCACATTGTCTGCTGCCCAGAGCCGTGGCTTTTGGGGGTTCTCTCCTGTTGTGCCAAACACAAAGACTGAGGCTCCATGGGCTGGCTGGCTGCTGCCAGGGCCTGGAGTCCATTTTTCTGTGGGGTGCAGGAGCTGTGCACCTCCTGATGGCGCCAGTGCCCAGAAGGGACTTCAGGACGGGCCCAGCAGTTCAGCTCGTGGGAGCAGGGACGCTTGCACCCCAGCTCGGCCTGCACCATCTTCACCTCCAACCGGCGCTCCTCCTTCTGCGCAGGGCGGCCAGGGGCCTGTGCCAGGCCCCGACGGGGCGAGGGGCATCTGCGTGCCACAGGCCCCTGGCCCACACCGTCCCGCCTCATGGCTGAAGGCTTGGGGAGTGGGGCCTGCACCGGGCCCCGACGGGGCGAGGGGCATCTGCGTGCCACAGGCCCCTGGCCCACACCGTCCCGCCTCATGGCTGAAGGCTTGGGGAGCGGGGCCTGCGCTGGGCCCCGACGCGGCGAGGGGCACCTGTGTGCCACAGGCCCCCGGCCCACACCGTCCCGCCTCATGGCTGAAGGCTTGGGGAGCGGGGCCTGCGCTGGGCCCCGACGCAGCGAGGGGCACCTGTGTGCCACAGGCCCCTGGCCCACACCGTCCCGCCTCATGGCTGAAGGCTTGGGGAGCGGGGCCTGCGCTGGGCCCCGACGCAGCGAGGGGCACCTGTGTGCCACAGGCCCCTGGCCCACACCGTCCCGCCTTGTGGCTGAAGACTTGGGGAGTGGGGCCTGCACCGGGCCCCGATGGGGCGAGGGGCACCTGCGTGCCACAGGCCCCCGGCCCACACCATCCTGCCTCATGCCTGAAGGCATGGGGTGCGGGGCTGTCAGCCACCGAACCCTGCTGCCCACAGTCACCACTGGTCGTGTGCCTTGGGTCTGCGAAGGGCGGCAGCCCCCTGACCCCGTGTCAGCCGCTGTCTCCCTTCGCCGTGCAGGAGCAGAGACAACGTCTGCCATGGGCCAGCGTTGGGCGAGTGCGGCATTATATATGCTGCCTCCGTGTGAGCACACAATGGAGGGGTGGGGCAGCACGGCCTTGCACACAATGGAGGGGTGGGGCAGCACGGCCTTTGGGGTGGGCTGACCTTGGCTGGCCGCCACATGCCCACCCAGCCGCTCTATCCCTCCCCTCCTCAGCAGGACCTACGGTGGACAATATAAGATGAAATACAAGATAGGCTGACAAAAAGGCAGTTTAATACAGAAAAAGCAAAGGCCGCGCTTGGAAGCAAAGGAAAACAAAAGATTTATTCTCTACTTCCCATCACCAGGCGGTGTCCAGCCACTGCCTGGGAAGTAGGACTTCAGTACGCATAGTGGTCGCTCCAGAAGACAAATGCCTTAATGATGAGTGCCCCCTCCCCTCCTCCTTCCTCTTAACTTGTATTGTTGAGCACAATGTCCTACGGTATGGGATATCTCTTTGGTCAGTTTGGGTCAGCTGTCCTGGCTACGTTGCCTCCCAACCTTTTGCCTACCCTCAGCCTATTAAAATACGCACGTGGGTTGGGGCAATGTCAAGTACAAATACAGCCAGGGCAAAGAACGGATTGAGAGCAGCCCTGAGGAGAAGGACTTGAGGGTCTTTGTGGATGAGAAGTTCAACGTGAGCCAACAAAGTACGCTCACAGCTGAGAAAGCCAACCGTATTGTTGGCTTCATCAAAAGAAGCATTGCCAGCAGTTCGAGGGAATCGACTCTGCCATTCTTCTCCACTCTTGTGAGACCCCACCTGGAGTACTGTGTCCAGCTCGGGGGCTCCCAACACAGGAAGGACATGGATTTGTTGGAGCGAGTCCAGAGGAGGGCCATGAAGATGATCAGAGGGCTGGAGCACCTTTCCTGTGAAGACACACTGAGAGAGTTGGGCTTGTTCAACCTGGAGAAGAGAAGGCTCTGGGGAGACCTTACACCAGCCTTCCAAAGTAAAGGGGCCCTACTGGAAAGATGGGGACACACTCTATATTAGGGTGTGTAGTGACAGAATGAGGCTGTGACAGTGTGCTCCCTGTGCCCAGGTGCCAACCTGACATTTATTTCTGTAACCCTGCCCAAGCGATAACCACCCATGGTGGTCACAACGGTAGCATGTAGTCGTGATGGCTGCACCATGCTCAACGTCGTTTCGATGTGACAGATAACAACACAGTAGCAAAGGGCTAACTAAGCAATACTGGTACTGTGGTCAATATGCAAATATGACTATAGATCAAACATCTTACCCCCATAAATAGTGAACAGCCCAGGAGCCCTTTGAGCTTTCCTGAACGGCACCGGGCTGCATGACAGGATCTCCCCTTGAGCAGGGGCGCCTCTCAAGGTGATGTTTACTTCTCAAGATCAAGAGATTCCTTGTCACAGCAGGTCCTCAGTCAGTGACTAATGGCATGCTAAATTTTGAAATCTTAGCTAAGTGATAGAAAGAATTGACTGCGCATATATAACCCTTTAGACATAAACCATTGACCAAGTCTAGGAGTAAGATTGGATCCAGCCGCACCTAAACTCCTCTCTGAGAAGTTTAGAAAGCAAGGGGTCCTTTCTGAACCTCATGACTCAACAGGAGGGTCTCCCTGACAGCTTGTCTGACCCTGGCCTCTATGCAGTAAATAACCAAGTGTACTTTGCCATCGAATCTCATAAAACACTGTCGCATTTACTATCAACTTTGTTACATCGCTGTTTTATATCAATAAATATTTCACTGCTTCTCTCTTACGAGTGAAGTTAATCACTCTGTTCACAACACATCCTTGACAGAAGGGTAACAGTTTTAAACTGAAAGAGGGGAGATTTAGATTAGATATTAGGAAGAAATTCTTTCCTGTGAGCGTGGTGAGGCACTGGAACAGGTCGCCCAGAGAAGTTGTGGATGCCCCGTCCCCAGAGGTGTTCAAGGCCAGGCTGGATGGGGCTTTGCACAACCTGGTTTAGTGGGAGGTGTCCCTGGACATGGCAGGGGGTTGGAACTAGATGATCTTTAAGGTCTTTTCCAACCCAAACCATTCTATGATTCTGTGATTCTGTGATAAATTGTCTGGGTGATTATTTTTCAATAATTGAAAAAACATAATTCTATAACAATTGCTGATGCACCTGCAAGGTGAAGAAAACCAGCAAATGATAGGTGAAAGAAGACTATAGCCCAAATACTACAAAAGAGTTTCCTACATATTAAGCTCTCAATTTGGTATTTTGTGCATGAAATAGGCAAATGTTGATGATTTTGCCCATCATTGCACAGATTAACGCACAGCTATATATTTATGTAAAAGTGACAGATATCCTCCTCTCTGGTGGTTTGTGCACAAAGTCATAATGGCCAACATGAACTCTCTAGTTACGTTTGTTTTATGTGATTGTCCTTTGGGGTTTCAAGCATGAGAGAATGGCTTCTTGGTAATCTTGGTCCCCAAATCTGGAGGATCAATCATGCAAGTTAACTTTGCCAAATGTCTTTAGCATTCACCTAACATAGTCAACCTAGACCCTTCTTCTGCTTCCTGTCTGTGGACCCTTGCCAGTACTCTCCCCTGCAGCAGTGCTATGGTGTCCTTATAAAATATCATAGAATGACAGAATGTTTTGACTATGAAGGAACCTTTGAAGATCATCTAGTCCAATCCCCCCTGCCATGGGCAGGGACATCTTTCACTAGATTATAAGCAAAAAGATGACCTAGCTGTAATTTTAAAATAATTTTAATTACATAACTGTCTAAATTGACTTTCATTGAATATTAAACCAATTTATAAATCTTTTACAATCTCTTTACAATCTCTTAATTTCTATCTAGTGATGGTCAACTAACAAAATACTGCTATTTTCTTCAACATCTACTGTTTTGTTCATTTTGATGAAGATGTTTCCCATCTTTTACCATAAAACCACCAGTAAAGTAATGCTTTATTGAAACTACTTCCAAGTACAATAAAAACATGTTCTTACTTGTTTAAGTTTCTTCAGATCTTCATCAAGTTCCAAATTGTCCAAAATAACAGCAACAAACAGGCTGAGTAGAATCTACAAAACAATTGCAAATTATTTGTTACCATGACAGCTTGTCGTATTTTTCTTAAGAAGTACTATGAAATGACATGGAAAAACGAGGGCCCTACTGATGTAAATGGGAGTCTTGCCTTTGACAGCTGTTGAACTAATATTACCTGCTACTATATGTCTGCTAGCCATTTTGCAAGTAGCAAATTGGTTTTTAGCATGTCATACAATTACTATATGAATTTTAAAATTTTGAATTCTAGGTTTTATGATCAATGCATTATGTATGTTTAACAATATACCCATAAAAATGTATTTCATATGAAAATAAAATTAAAATAACCAGAAATAATAATAATAAAAAAAGCCTAACACAAAGCAGAATCCTAATACAGGTCATAAAGTTAAGGTGTTCTCAATTAAGGTGTGAATTTTAACACAGAGGCTATGTAACATTAATTTACTTTACGGACTTGCGTAATGCTCAGAGTGCCTCTGTGCAAAGTAGCTAATTCCACTTTGAAAGAAAAGTAAGCCGCCTTATTATTTGCATGCACTGGGAGCCACAGTATAGGAAACTCATGAACTTTAAATTACTAAACACTAAATACTGTGTAGATATGCATCTAGGAGGAAGAATACCAGGGTAAAAAAGTGTATATCAGATTATTATATTTTCCTTGCGTAGAGATACTGACCAGAGGCCAAATAAGCTGAAAATGTGACTGATATCGCTAAGAAGGAGACAGAAGTAGGAGAGCAAGGATGCAGGCGAGGGAGGATACCACCATTCAGCATATATCCTCAGACAACTTTCATCTTAAGGCAGTAAATTTGTATATACATAGCTTTACAGCTGTCAGCAACTGCTAAGGTTTTAGTCTCTGAGGTTCAAGGCAAATATCCTCAAACATGCTGGGCTACTACAGGCAAGTAGCAATTTCCTAGAGATATCAGAAGGAATCTAAGCTCTTTTAAGAGAGTTACAGGCTTAAAATATTTCTGTGATCTTGGACCACTGAGTGACAACCAGAGCAGACATTATCTGTCCACCACTGTTCTAAATGAAATGCAAGTTTGCCTGTCATTCAATCACATTGGAAAATTATTCACCACCTATATGGAAGATGAAATTGAAGTAGCTTAGTACACCAGACCAGGAATTTGGAACTCAAACTGCATCTAAGCTGGGTGTCTGGACCTTGTTCCAGAGCAGGATTCCCTTTCCCTCCATGAACTATAAAGGTACAGAAGACACAGGAGGGACTCTCACCCATAAATTTACAAAATGTCAGTGTTCAGAAAAAGAAATGTTCTTTTAGTAGGAAACGGTCTTTAGCAATATGTAGAATTTCCTGCAGCTGTTTGAAAAGACATATTATATATGCCACATACTTAAACAGAACCTCATACAGTTTTCAATGATCCAACTACTACAAGGAGTGGAAGTTAAGATGGCCTCAGAATGGCAAAGCAAGAAAGAATTCTGGTAAAATACATGATTGCTGCCACAAACTGCATTGATCCCTAATTGCTGACAAACAGTTTTGCTATCATTCTTTCATGGTTTTACAGTATGTTGTTTTTCTTCAGATACTTTATACAGTTTATGATATTCCAGTACCTGCAGCTCAGAGCATACTAGTTAAGGAAGTACAGTTTCACACTCTAAAGAAGTACAGTACTCATTAAATATATCACCACTTACAGTCTTGTTTCACACACAGATATGTATCAAGGCATCAAGACTTTCATTAATTCCTTTTTCACTTTCTTTCAACAAGAACCAGAGACGATGTACCACAAAAGAAAAGTTAAACACAAACTTCTTATTTGTTTAACTTCCTCCACTGCCATCTCAACTAATAACAGTCCTCGCTTCCAACAGAGGTTTTGTTTTTTGAGCTTCAACTTTTCTTTGCCTTCTAATGTGAAACCTATTCATTTCTTTCCAAGGCTCTACAGTCTGCTTTGCCAAATGACTGCAATTATCACTTCTCAATTCTAATCCTCCCCCTCTTCTGGATGGTGAAAGTCATTTCTTCATTTGACTTCACTTTTGTTAGTCAGTGACAGCTGTTTATTCTTAGAACTCTTCTTTTTGGTTTTAGTAGCAGCCCAACCATTTTTGTGCTCCTTTACAAATTCCATGTTGTTTTCTTTCTTTAAGCTTCTTTTGCCTCCAGACAACTCTGTCCTAGATAGCTTTTCTCTTCCAGGATCTGAGGAAGATCTTAGAACTGAAACGAACAACTTTGTAAGGCCAGGTAATTCTGCAAGGCTGCCTTAGCAGAGTTTCTTTGTCCATGTAAAATTTGCATAGGTGAATGAGAAGAAATGTGTATGCTTAGGAAGTAATGCAAGGACCGTGTACTTAAATGCAAATTCCCTGTAAAAGGACGGAGGATGGGGTACTGAAAAGTGACTTCGCTCCTAGCAAAATGAGTGCTTTGAGTAAACAAATGGAGAAGTCCCAGATGACTCTTTCAAAACATGAAACATACAGCAGAACACTAAAACTGCTCTTACAGCTAAGTTACTTCTCAATTAAGGTGTGAATTTTTAGCACAGAAGCCACCTGACACTAATTCACTTTATGGGCTTGCTTAATGCTCATCTAAGAGATAAAAATGGATCCCAGTTCAATGTTCTTGGCGAAGAATCAGAAAAACAGCAATAAGATTCTCTAACCAGTAACTGCTTTCAAATCCATGACCAAAACTCACTTCCCTTTTGCTTTCTAATGCCACTTCCCAAGGACTTTTAAAGATCACTTAATCATGAAAAGTTGCTTTTCCAGACCCCAAGGACTCCTCTGTCTGACCCTTGTGAGCAAAATTACATGTCCTATATATCTGCTGATATGTACATTCATTTGGCTTATACTTTAATTTGGTTAAAAAGCTCTAAGAGCATCAAATGCACTTTACTGCCATTTAGAAAGTGGTTAAGATTTCAATCCATATGAAGGAATATGGTTTGAACCCACAATTACAGTTGGATTATTCAGTCTTTAGAGTGAAACAGGACATACTCTAAAGAAAAAGAAGTACATGGAAACTGATGGAGATTGCATAAATACGGTTAGTACCTTACATAAGTAGACAACTGAGCAAAGAAAGAAAATGGAATGAAAAAAGTGAAAATAAGTGCACCAAAACCTGCAGTGAATGCAAAATACAAAATGAGCAAAAGTAGGAGCAAATCAGGGGTGTGTAAAATGGCTATTCCCCTGACTGTGGTATTTTCTCTGTGTTGGTATTCAAAATACAGTACCAAGCCTTTATTGATAGAGAATATCCCAAAAGCTGTTTTCCTTACCATTCTCGCCAGACAAAAATGTAATCATCCTATTTGAAATGCATACAGAAAAAACGTTTTTTTTTAGATACAATCCCCATTTCCACACACATGCCGGAACCACTGCATTAGTTCTCATCATTTTATTGCTTGCTATACTGTATCACGTATTTCCCATGCATTGATTTTGCATCAGGCAACAGAAAAGTAGTGATTTCCAGTTAAGAGTTTATATCCTGAGGCTTTACACTTCTCACTTTAATTACTGCTGCCAAGAGAATGCAACGGAAGCCGAGAAGACCATTTCTACATGATGAAGAAAAGCACTTGTTTAACTCTGCAGTCATTAGAACCGTGGAGGTACAAGACAGTTAGCGATTGTTGCTAACAAGTTGTTAGTCTAGCAGCGTGACTTGGATCTTACGAAGAACACCCACCTCGCAGCAGAACAAAGGCCACCCCTTTATGCCACATGGCTGAAGGGTAAATTCTACCACATCAAAGAATTAATCCTAAAGTCCTCTATGCTGAAAATGCGCATCACAATTAGTTTTAACTAGCTGAGAAAAATAAGTAATACAAGAACTATGAGAATAATTCAAAACAAAGGCAGGCGCAGCACAGCAGCAAGTGAAGACTTACCAGAGTAGCAAAAAGATGATATAGTATAAAATAAATAGCAACTACTGGTGCCCACATATGTCCTACAGCATTCAGTGTCTGATCCATGACATCCACCCATCCTTCCTGTGTCAGAATCTGAAACATTGACATGAACGCCTGAAAGAAAAAGAATTAAAAACAAATTAACAATTCGCAAATTACACTAATATGACAGTCCTCAAGTTGATTTATCAGAGTAGAACACCTGTTTTGGTTTGGTATTTAAATCTTAATAAACAAATGTATTTCAATTTTTGAAGTTGGGTGAAATGCTATTCCAGAGCTAAAGGAGAAATAAATAGTTTAACCTTTGACTGAACTGTAATCTGCAACGTGTAAATATAGTCCTAGGTCCATTCGACCACACGAAGCGCTATTTTGTTTCCTCCAGGGCTGACAAAATAGGAGAAATATCCTGAGCACCAGAGATCATTGTTTTGAATATTATACCGTATTGTGATTTTTTGATTATGTTTATTCTTCTGTGTTACCTGTCTATAAATATACCTATAATAAAGTGTTATCATTAAATGTGACCACACATATTATCTTAGCAGAAGCATTCTAGGCACCCCACAGATGAGATTAACCAATACAAGGCAAGGTCCCAGCACTTCCACTCGTTTCAGTGAGTCAGATTTTTGACCTATACATTTTGTAAATAGCATTCTTTGTGGAACTGTTCCTGTAACATTTTCAAATCCCTTCAGATCAGGGATACATGTCAAAATAGAAGGAATAATGACAATGTTTCAACCAACTGTCTTCGGTGATAGGAATATATAAATCCAGATAAACCTAGAACCCAGATGTCTTAGACCTTTGAAACCCCAACTTGAGCCTACAGCACAGACCAGAATTTAACTCAACATGAATAATGTGTGAGCATGACATGTACATCATACCCTGGTGGCCAAGAAAGCCAATGGCATCCTGGCTTGTATTAGAAATAGTGTGACCAGCAGAAGGAGGGAGGTGATTGTCCCCCTGTACTCAGCACTGGTGAGGCCACACCTTGAGTATTGTGTCCAGTTCTGGGCACCTCAATATGAGAGAGATATCGAGGTGCTGGAGCGAGTGCAGAGGAGGGCAACGAAGCTGGTGAAGGGCCTGGAGAATAAATCTTATGAGGAGCGATTGAAGGAGCTGGGACTGTTTAGTTTGAGGAAGAGGAAGCTGAGGGGAGACCTCATCACTCTCTACAACTACTTGAAAGGACATTGTAGAGAGGCTGGTGCTGGTCTCTTCTCACAGGTAACCAGTGATAGAACAAGAGGGAATGGCTTCAAGCTGCAGCAGGGTAGGTTTAGGCTGGACATTAGGGAAACATTCTTCACAGAAAGAGTGGTCAGACACTGGAATAGGCTGCCCAGGGAGGTGGTGGAGTCACCATCCCTGAACATGTTTAAGAGTTGTTTAGATGTGGTGTTAGGGGATATGGTGTAAGGGAGAACTTTGTAGAGTGGAGTTGGTGGTTGGACTCGATGATCCCAAGGGTCTTTTCCAACCTAAGTGATTCTATGATTCTATGATTCTACACGCAGACACTGAGGACTGTGCTCTGCCCCAGACACAGCAGTTTGACGGTGGTAGCCAAGCAAAGTGGGGATCTTGACAGTCTGAAATCTCCGAATGATGCCAGACTGTTGCACAAGTTTTTTTGCTTTTGCCTGACATCAGAAGTACTCTCTTCCCAGACAGCAAGGGCCAAAGCTGTTATCTTACTGAAGTTTAATACGTAACAAAAAAAGTGTTAGAAACTGAGGACATTAGCAGTGCAGGCCCCAGATAATAGGATTCCTCCAATTCAAAATGTTGACTAGGTGATAAAGGTATATTATGTTTATGCTCAGTGTGCCTGACACCCCCAGCAATAGCAGATTAACACAATAATGCCCTTGGCCCAAAGAGAACAGGACTCTTCTTGTGACACACATGAGAAAACAGTATGTGGACAGCCCTTCGTATCAGCTTACCCTAAGCCCAAATGCATGCTGGAAAAGCTGAAAACATGTAGATATATAAACTTATGTGCTTGAAAAACAACAAAATGTCTTCTAATTCCTTTTTCAATGCTGCTGGCAAAACTGGTGGAGGGAGACTTCAAGTTTATATTACTAACTATAGGAACGTACTATGCTTGTGCTCCTTATCAAGTTTGCAGAGTTTTCCAAACAAAACAATGTCTTCTCTAAGCAGTTCCTCCCAATGCAAACAGGACCCTTAAGGTTACACCCACACCCTTAAGGGATTCCACTCCAGGCTGTGATTTCTACCCTGCAGTTAGGCCAATTTACTCTAGAGCAGACTGTCCATGTGCATGTGTATAGCACTTGGTCCTGCATCTCCTCCTGGCCCTACGTGATGTCCCTATGGCCATAACACATCATTCCTATTTGGTGACAAGAAGCTGGTTCCATCTATCTGAAGGAAGGATAAGGATGTGGCATAGCTTAGTGTTTCTGTGTTATGAAATTGAGGGTACATGCTATATGCTTAAAATTTGAAAGGAGGTCGTACAAGTGCAAAGCCTGCTGGGGTGATGTAGGAGGGCTCGGTAGGGCAGGGACAACCTAATCTGGTGCCTCTTGTTATGGAAGGCACTGCATAAAAGGCACTGCCTTTTTGGAGTGCCCAGTTGGAAAGAACTATTCCCCTGCCTGTGTCCAGGGATTGCCTCCGAGAGAGTTTGCTGGAAGCAGGGACAATGTTAACGATGAAGCAGTATCAGTATCAGGAGGCCAGTGCTTGAGCTCAGTGTGTTGCCCTCTTTCACTGACCGCTGATAAGGATCCTAGGACTAAAGATTTTTCTCCTGTCCATTATAACTAGTACATATTTTACAGTAATAAGAATTGGGTCATGGCGTCTCTAGATGTCCAGCGGAAGAGCTGTGCACTTTTACTCTGTTAGAGGGGTCGCAAACACTTAGCTGCTAAGGCCTTTGTAAAAAATTTGCCTGCTGGTTGTCACAAAAAACCACCATACCAGAACCCAGCTTGGTTTCTTATTGCTGCTATGTTCTGTGCCATTCTGAAGCAGACATAAGCATAAGCACACTGTTGGGCTAAGACCAAGGAGTTTGAGAGCTATTTTTACAGATGCTTTTTAGAATTAAATCACACTAATCAATTTTTCAGAGATGATTAAGCCTACAAGTCCACACCACTCGCAAGAAGTGAAGCTAAGGTGTACATAGAACAGATCAAGGCATCCAAGTGAGCAATTGCACACACTGGGAGACGAAGTTAAACTTCAGACTTTAATTTCTACATCAGCAACATCTTCACCAAATGTGATGTCCCAACCTTTCCTTTGAACAGGCAGGTCCCACAGACAACAATGGCTAGTATAAACTAGAAGCAGCAGACAGAGAAAACTGCTTGCAACTACCTTTCTTTAAATGTCAGCTAAAATCTTTGCTATGTCATGTGTTGGGAGAGTCTAAATATGGGGGCCGGAATTTGCAGAGTGCCCTCCACTTGCATGTTCCTGCCAGAAACCTTGGCCTTAACTAGCACCCTGCTGACCTGCGGCCAGATCCCCCCTTCGACTCAGTGCCCCCTCACAACCACACGCAGAGTCCCTACACTGTACAACAGTGTACAGACTCTCAGCAGTGATTCCTTGCCTTACAAAAAATCCTGATGAAGGTCCTGCAAAAAAAAAACCATAAAAACACCCCCACCACAAACACAACAAAACACCAAGAACTGTTATCTAGCTCTGCAAAATACCTCAAGTCTCTCCCCACGCAAAACATGCAGAGAAGGAAACATTTCAAAACTTTAGCTAGGAGAGGCCTTCTGTGGCCAGAGGAGCACTTGTGAAACGAGCAGGAAATCCAGCCTTCTTTATACCTTATAGCTTCCAGTAGTGCTTGAGGGTGAAGAAGACAAGCAACCACTCCCTGAGTGACCAGCACCACTTCTCAGCTTCCCTTTGTGCTGGGGAGGTGAAGCTGAACCAGGCAGTTGCTGTTTCCCTGCACTCAGAGCACCTCTGGGGCAGCGGTTGTCCTGTGTGACCTGGCTGGTATGACACTCCTTGCTGAAATATAAGGTGGGCGCTACAGTAATTAATACACCCACTGCTGGCTTTAGAAACACCCGAGGGACTGGATAATTGAACCACTGCAGTATCCCTTCTTCCGAATCACACTAAATTACTATAGTTTATTGCTTTTTAAAAATATGTATTTTAATAAATTCTTCAAGGTATAAAGACACCTCCAATACTATGTTATGGACCCCCCATTAATACAAGCACTAGATTAATTTGGAAAAGACATTCTTTTAACATCATGAAAATCTAATTTTCCATCTAAAACCATTGTCCAGAAAGCATATACTTACATAAAATGACCTTTCAATATAATTTAAATATTTTATTATAACATTAGAGTCTAGTATACGATAACACATTAGTTTTAAGAAAATACAGCATTGCAGAATGAGTATGTGCTTCGCACCCAGCAATCTCCTTCAGAGCAAGTTATTTTTAGTTGAAAGGTATACTTCCCACTGTTTATTTTAAAATTAATTTGAAATGCAACTAGCTGACAGAATCAACATCTGTGAAGATGAGACTTAGAGATTTATGCAAATGGTGATTTTCTGAATTAATCTGTGTTATAGAAAAGACTGTCAATTTCTTTGAGTATTTATGCCCTATTACTTAATTAGCTGTTTTGATGATGGAAGTTGAACTACCTTTTTATTTATAGTGGGAGATTGGCAAAGGTTCGGTGGAATGTACGAGCTGAAGCGCCAGTTCTGATACCTTGTCCGACTACTACACGGGTGGTGCTACACGAATTACTACTTAGAGTTATAATGTACTTGACACGTAACTGCGGCTTGTCTGTAAAATATTATGGGCCAAATCCCAATGCCTGTATTCATGGAAGCGGCCCTTCAGTCAGTGGGATTACTTCTGCAAATTAAGCTAACAGGATTTAGGCCAGTGCTGTGAAATATTTGCAATCCGTTCTACCTGTGTAAACTTACCTTTTTTCTCCTAACAGAGCCATGAGTGCTCAACAATACCCTGAGAGAACAGTAGCTGTCCTGTAAAAATGTGTCAGTGGCACTGGGACTGTAACTGCATCAGAGAACTAAGACTACATCGTTCAACTTTTTTAATGGGTGATGCTGGGGTTGAACTAACGTTTCACAACTTGAGCTTTCTCCAAGCTCAAGGCTAGCAGCGATGTTCTGGTTTTGCCAAAGTCAGGGGGATCAAAGTCAGTCAGATACAACTGAGATCAGTTGTACCTGCCTTGCACCTTGTGTTGACCCATTTAAAAGAAGATCAGTATTCCTGGCCTTGGAAGCTGAGCCTTCAAGTAGTCAACACATGGCTCCAAACGCCAAGAGAAATCAGGGCATGGAAGTCAGAGACACTAACAATGTGGTTTGTCTTCCATACAGTGAATTTTAAAATTTCTTAGCGGCCATCTTACAGTGATGCCTCTGAACAGAACCCCTGCCATCCCATTCCTTCTTCGGGAGGTCAGGGAAGGAGAAGGACAGGGTCACCCCCTGTCCTTCTCATGGCTCAGTACTTGCAGACCAAGAAGACGTACAAAAATAGAGATGTCGGATCGGTTGAAAACAGTATAGCAAACATCTATATTTTTTATATTTAGTATTAGTGAGAAAGCCAGTCCATTCGAGAAGTTGCAATGGCCAAAAGAAGGGTGAAATTTGTAGCCATGGCAACACTGAGATTGTGCCTATTGACTGTTGTCAGGAAACCATGTGAAAACATGCAATTTAGAGGCATTAGCGGAAGGAGGAGGTCTACTTGTTCCAAAACCCATACTGTGCCTCCTTATAAAGCACTTACTGTTTCAAAATGATTTTAGGTTTTGTCTGTTTCAGTGCAGGAGGCACTTTAATGTGCAAACTCAAAATTTAGCCTGTAGTGTCACCATTTTTGTTAGTGTGCTTTTCCTCTCTGTATTCGTAGCACAAAAAGTCCACTGCAACAGTCCTGGCCATTTTAGGTTTGCTCTTCTTCGGGGGTAAGCCCCTAAAAATTTATTGTAGCAAATTCTGCTGATGCAGACCTCACACTATCTCATCTCCTACATTACGCAGTAATGCAAGTATTTCTTCAGTCACATTTTGAAAATAATACATTCTAGACAAACCTCAGATCACATATTTTATAATTGTCTTATTGTAAACTGATTCAGTGGTCTTTATTTAGAGCAGACAACACCAGTCGGAATTCCCCAGTCTTTGCTAGGAAGACACACTCCTTTGGAGGGACACCATCACTCACATCATCGATCGCAATTTTCGAGTGCAAAATTTTAACTGAATCTATTACCCTATTAAGAGATGTTTCATTAGAAAACTACAAAAAGAAACCATATACTATAAAGCATGCTTCTGAACCATTCATAACGAGGTGAATACGTATACAAATAAACAATAATTAAAAAATAATGAGAGACTCTTGCTTCTGGCTATGATATAAAAAGTATTAAAAATGTTTCAATCCAGTATTGCTGGAACACTCCTTTGATATTGGTAACAGGTCTTTTGACAGAAAATAAAAAACAAATTTGGATATTTTCTGTTTGAAAAAAATGGAATTATTTACTGGAGTAAATATTTTCTAACTCTTCAAACAGGTATTTTAGTACACACATGTATCTGTTAAAATTCAGTATGATAGTTCTTACTGAGGCCTAAATGGCCTCAGATCAAAATGTCCAAAATAATTTAAAACATTACTAACATCTTGATATATTTTGTCAATGTTTTCCTGCAAGAGGATCTTTCTCAGATACTTCTGAAATACCTTATACAAGGTATATACCTTATACTGAAATATCTTATACAAGGGACTTGGGCGTACAGCAAGGTGGTACTATCACTCAATTTAGAGACAGAGGCCTGACTTCATTAGGAAAGCTTATGTTTTATTATATTCTTTTTGCTTTCTTCAGCATTTAAAAAATGAATTATATTGAATGCTTAATGATGTTACTGGCTGCTTTTCTAAGCACGTTTTCCGAAATAGAAAGCAGGGTGGTACACTGTTCCCTGTGGGAAGGCATTTTTTGTCTTACATTCGCTGGCCAGCTTCCCATACATCAAGTCCAGGTTGATAATTAAAAATTGTTGCCTAGCCATTTTGTTTGCTAAATGCATGACCCTTGAGGCTGCCTTATTCATTGTTATTTAATTGTTCTAACCAATGCAGTTTCACTAAAATAGATACATTGGATAACCAAACTGGAATGACAGAAACAAATAAATTGTCACTGGAAGCAACCCATGTACACTCAGTCTAATCCATTATTAAAGAAATGGCAGTATTTTTATTCAGAACAGTGTGCTTCAATACATACATTAGCTCCAATTTCCACTGATTTTCAATGTTCTGTTCTGAATTAACACAATGCCCCTAAATATCCATTATTTATATCCAAAAGGCAAACACTTATTTTGTCAATGCAGACAGGTTTTATAACCCTGTGTAAAATGAGCATTCCTGTACAAATCAAGAACAACCACTTTAATAATATGAAAATATAAATTATGTGTAGACATGTTTTACATGAATTTTGTAGCTAATAGTGTTGATTGTGCATGAATCCTCTTTCTGTAACGTGGTAGAGTGCCGTTAAGGCATATGCTTTGTCGTGTCATCATCAGGGTGCATACATAACATTTCCCTATATTCCCTCAACAGCAGAAATATAATACCCAACCCAAAGAAAGACAAACCTCACTCCTGAAGGACTATAGGAAGACTCTTACACCCAGAAAATCCAATTCTTTTATCTACACATATGGAGATAAACTGGTTCTCATGGTTCTCAGAAGGAAAGGAAGACTGCTAGTATAATAACAAATACGATATATCAATGATATGAAAATAATAACGAGCAATGAGTAATCAATGCTGTTTATACTTGCCCGTGGAAAGGTTGTAAATCTATCCAGTTCTTCCACAAAGCAAAACATCTGTAAACTGATTGCTGACATTACGATTAAAAGGCTGGCAGTAAATACCACCAAACTCCCAAGTTTTTTTCCTGGTCCAAATATCTTATACACAAAATCTTCCAAAGCAGGAGAAATCTTTATAAGCCGAACCACTCTAAGAACCTGCAAAGAAAGAGAAAATACAACTGTATTAATTATCCGATTATGACATTAATCAACAGCTTTTCACAGGGTCAGAGACTCCAAGGCCAAAAAGGGAGACGCGGTCTTGTAGCCTAGTAAATATCAGGTTGCCACCACTTGTCAATAGACCACAAGTTGTGTGTCAGGTTAAGAGCACAAGCCCTGGAACTTGCCAGGCTTTGTCTGTACTTATTCTGGCCTGCCTGAAGATTTATTTTAGCTATTAACAGCAGTCATCTAATGACCAGGTAACTGTTAATTAACTTTGTCTTTTGCTTAGCTTTTTACAATTGTGTGGCGTAATGCTTATTGTTACATAGCTCTTCTCCTCTAACATATAGTAATAACAAGCTGTAATTTTGCATAGAATGAGCTATCTATGACCCTTTCATAAAATGCAGCATCCGGGCTTACAGGCATGGGATGACAGCAGAGATCTTGAGAGTGCAGGCACAGGAGGGTAATCAAGGCTCTCAAGGCTATAATCAACTCACCAATCGCCAACAGTCATCACAGAAACCCAACTGGGTAAAGCTGGTTTTGGGGAAACAAAGGGAACAAAGACACAGGCAAAACACACTACAGATAGTAAATATGAATGTAATGTGGAACTACAGACCAATGAATGTTTACAGTGTGTTACCAAACGTAAGAATGGCTTCAGGCAGAGGTGAAAATATATCAGCCTCATTTTAGCACCTGAGAATCTATTGCAGTGCTGGGTAAATTGCTCCAGTTTGATTGTCATCACTGTTTAAAATTCATACCTACTCTAAATGGACAGGGTCCTGAACAGTCTTTGAAGAAAGCTCTGCTTTGAGCAGCAGGCTATATGAGATGACTTTGACGGGTCACTTCCAACCCAGATTTTCCTATGATTCTACGTTATTTATTACACCAGGTTACATATTCTCATAAAGAACTGCCAACTCTTCTTCCACAAGTCATCTTTCCATTTCAGTAACCCAACACAAAATTGCTTGGCATTGCCGTGTAACCTAGGAAGGTTGGTAATTAACATATTTTGCTGTTTCATACTATACACAACAAGAGAAATTTTGGGCAGCATTTCTCATTAACAGAGGAAACAGCATTGCATGCCACTGACATATTTGACATATTTGACACCTCCCAGTATTAGTAGTGGTGGACAAACTGTGATTGTGTGTAGAACTCCTGACCCATTCATTGCTGACTCTACCTTGGAAGAGCTGCTAAGGGCTCTGATCCTCCTATTTCTGCCACTCATGGTGGCACAAACAGTGACATAACATCAGTATCCACAAGCGGCAGTGGCAGCCACAGCAGTTGCTGGAGAAAACAGGCAGGAGCATATGAGGCAAATGAGATTCTGCAGTTCTTACGAAGGAAAGGAGTCTCTAGCCCAAGGTATTGCCTTGCAATATGATTCCCACAAGAATCATATTGAAACTGAAAGGCAGGAATTACAGTGCAATTACAGGCTGACCTTATGTACAAGTCAAATACAATTACTGTGCTGTTTCGGAGAGAAAATAAGTCTGACAGAAGGATATGGTAGTTGTTTACAGAAAGACTTCATGGTACCTTGTAGCTTGCTAATAACGTAAACTTCTGCATTTTGCATGAAACTCATCTCCCTACCTATCCGTCAGGTACGCAGAATATGCTAGTCATCTAGGCTCTGTCGTCAAAGGGGAGAGAGAGAGAAAAAGTAAACTCAAGAGCTGGACTTATTCCAAACATACCAGACCCCTTGTGTGAGACGGGACAAGCCCTCACTGTCTTCAGTAGTTTAAAAGGGCCCTAGATACAGAGATTACACTAGACAGCTTGATTTTCACAACATTAGAACAAGGTGAGATAAAGTCCTATCTTTCACATTGGTACCACAATCCCATCACATATAATCTGAGTACATGAAACTGGTTACCCAGACAGTGACAGACAGTGAGATGAGTGAGATTTCCAAGTACTGTGAGCATGCAAACATGGTGCCTTCTAACTTACAAAATCTACTTGCAGTGCAAATGTTAGCTCTGTTCCCGTCAACATTAGTGTAAACACTGACCCCCGCGGGTGTAAAGATTTCATGTTAGTCAGTATTCTGAGTTGTACTTTAGATAAACTGTGTTATCTGCCTTACTTTTTTCCCCCTTCCTTTGGGGAATTTTAATTGACCTTTAAGCAACACGCTAATCTTATTCATACTATTTGGGGTTTTTTTGCATTTATTTTCATTAGGTGACAAATTGAATCTAACAAAAGTACACTCTAATGAACATTTATGCATTCTATGTAATTGGATCACAAATTGTGTTAAAGAGCTGCAGAAGCTGCACTATTTGGATTAAATATAAAAATATGTTAAAAAACAAATCAAAACAAGAAATACAAAAGAGGAACCACAGCTTTGTTACAAAGAATGTCTGCATCTCCTAAAAGGGACAATATTTATTCTGAAAATGACTCAGCGATATTTTGCCCAAGCACAAATACAATCCCACCTCTTCAGTCCAGTACAGGTCAAATTCTATTCAAATCTCTCCCTTTTATGACGGTTCATTACAGATCTCTGCAATAATATGCAAATTTTGTCATTTCTCCACTGATCTGCTGTTCTATAGATTGTAGCCATGGAATGGTGCTTTGCTGTAGTCTTTTACAGAGAGCTTTGCAAAGTATTTTGAATGAAAGTACAGCGAATGCAAGAAAGAGAGGTGGGAGGGTGGACAGTAGCCAATGTGGTTAAGAGTGAACGATGTGTTGGTGAAAGGTAACGATAAAGACCAATGAATAATGCAGACTGAAATATATGCGAAGGAAGACTAGATAAGCCAAATGATATTTCTGCTTGCTACCCTGGAATGTGTCACATAAGACTTCTGTTTTCAGTAATCTGTTTTGTTGGCTGACAAGGAACACATTTAACCTGTCATCGTTGCTACCTAAAGGCCTGGAAATCTGCCTAACGTCAAGACGTATCCATGTGAAAAAAAGACTTTTTGACCTTGGTTGATTTGAAAATGTGTTATCTAGCTTGCCCAGAAGCTTAATTGCGGGGGAATACAGTGCGTACTTCCCTTACACACTGACATCAAAGGTAAAGTATTTTCCAACCTTACTGTCATTTGCCTCTTAGGGGGATCTGGATTGCAAAATACAACGCAAATCTTCCAGTGTAGCAGGTGTTTCTGCTCGTAAAATGTATGTCTCTCATATATTTTGGAAAAAAAAAATAATCGCATCCTGACATTTTCTGTCATAAAAGCTAGCACTTTTTTTGAAAAAAACCTACCACCATCCCCGTCCTACAAAACTAATTATATCCATTAAAAAGAAAAGACATATTGTTTTACTATCAACATCTGGCTACATTTTAATTAAACTTCAGCCCTATGAGTTAGTTACCCATTTAGTCCAACATGTTCATAATTGATATTTACAATTCCTAGAAAGAAATCATCAGATGTTAAGTGGAGTCTGCCCTAATAAATATGGACCAACTATTAACTAAGTTGCTAACTGTTCTAACGGTGAGCTCCCAGCCACATTTCTGTGTGCTTTTGACACAAGAGTGCAACGACATACTCCTGACAGCCCATCCTTTCTTGCAGGTTAGAAATATCATGCCACATTGAATAACAACATTTTGCATATTTGGACAGCCCAATTAAAGCTATAACCATCTAAAAGCCTTCAAATGACACTAGGTGAAAGCAAAATAGAATTTGTCATCCTGGAAGCTTTCTCAAGCAGGTTTGTAGAGCCATTTAGAAAAAATACAGGATGACATTTGCAGAAGTCTGAAAAAGCCATCATATTTCAACCCATGCGTGGGGACGCTGCTCCCCCCATATTGTACTCACTTAATTACACTATGTGTCACTGTAGCGAATCACATTTATTGACAGGACTCTGTCTGATGATTTATTATTTGCCTTTATTGATTATTAATTATTCACCATGCCAATCCATTGCTGAATAACGGACAGATATGAATCCTTTAATATATATATTTTAAATCCCTTTCTTTATCACTGTAGAATATAACACATTATAATGAAACTTGGTGCTTTCTCCCACAACTGGAGCAACCTGAGCACTTCAAGGAGGATGAATGGGGAACTGGTTGGACTGGCTGACAGAGGAAGAAGCAGAAGTCGAGGCTCAATGAAGGACAATGAATAAACTAATCCAGAACCTAATGAACAGCGTAGCTCAGATAAGAAACAGGAGTTACTGAAAACAGAAAGGACTTCTCAGCGAACTTAGAAAGAATCCTATTTCTGTAAATCCACCCAATAAACATAGTTAAGAACACATATATTTGTTATTTTAAAGATATTCTCAAAATGAGTCAATCCTGTGAGAACATCAGTAGTCTAAGAGTGGAAGTAAATCAGAGCAAAATGTTAATGGGTAATGTTTTTAATTAGTATATAGGGTAAAATGTAAAAGTATCTGATCATACCTGAAAATATGTAAACTGAGAGTGATAGAGGTCTGGATAAATATGAAGAGTAGTTCCAATCACAAGCAGCAGCTCAAATTTGTGAAGAGATGAACTGATGTATCCTGTGAATCCCAAACACCAGATCTTCAGGAGAGCTTCTAAATCAAATAGAACTGTAAAAGCAACCTAGACAAATATATAAAACAAGAAAGATGCGTTCAAAACACTGAGTTAAATTACAAGTTTCTATGACATGATGTCTATCAAGGTTTTGTAGGGCTAAAATAAAGATCTCCATAATATTTAACAAAACCACTCATACACTATATAGAATAAACAATCAATAATAGATTACCTCATATTGGCTTACGTTATTCCTTAAAATGTGCACTTTATGAAATTTTTTGAAGTCTCAACACAGACATCTAGGTAGATTCCAAAATATGGAAAGCATGAAATAATAAATCCATCCAGTTGACCTTTCTCTTTGTGTCACAGATAAAAAGTAAAAAATTTATGGGACTTTTTTTCAAAATGTAAACAACACATACGAGCTGTCTGAAGAATTTTAAGAGATCTAAGGAACAAACTGAAGTTTAAAGGTCTCTTGTCTGAATATTGCTATTTTCTAAAACATCCATAGTAATATGACAACTAAAACAGGCGGAAAGGGCGTGGTTGGACTTAAGCATTAGAACAAACTAAAATAAGAGGAAATTCAAGCTCAATCCAGAATTGGTAAATTTGCACAATTTTAAAACGAGATAGTGTTAAAGAAGTTGAGCAAAGAGAGTAAGGTGGGAAGGTACAGGGGAAGAAATCTGCTTGTAGGCATTGGATGATTGTGCCATTCTTCCAGAGGCCTCTCTTGAAATATTTACACACTAAAATGCACGCTATATAGCTTGAAAATAAGGGACAATTTTGCATAGCTTTACACCTCCAAGACTTTTTTTGTCTTACTTCTCTCACTACTGAAAATCCTTCTGGCTAGACACACTTCTTCCTCACCTGCCTTCTTATTTTACCACTGTATATACTCTGAGATACTCTCTCCCTCACTTCCCAACAGCCAGGAAACCCAGTGGCAAAGATGTTTTTCCTTGACTCAGCAATTTTCCTCTTTGACCCTTTACACACTTTGGGGCTTAAAAGAGACACTGAAAACAACATTAGGTGGCATCTATATACAACTAATACTTTCCAAGTGCTGTGCAAACATTAACAAAATACAGCTCAAATCTCCTTTGAGCAGAAGCATTATTAGTCTTTCAAGATGGAGAGCTAAATTGACTGTGGGCCATAAGGTTTACTGGATTCAGCAGGGGATAACAAAATTAGAGACTAAGATTTTAATCCAGAATCTGACAGTGACAATCTCTGGGATGCTGCCTTAAGTAGTTATATTATTTAAAATTTAAACTCTCCAGTCCATCAAAAATATATTTCAACATGAAAGACAGGTTTTGTGAGATAGCTAAATAAAATTTTACATATTTTATTTGTACAGGACTGGCACAAGCATGAGTGGAGATGGAAATTTATCACTGCAGTTTATATCCTATGTTTATTTCCCTAGTCCACGCAGCTGTTTATGAGCAGTGCTACCAGCTATATCATCTGGCTTCCTCAAGGCACACAAAACAGTTATCAGGCTTCAGATATCCTCTGAATGATTAAATCATAGAATCATAGAATTACTGAGGTTGGAAGGGACCTTTAAGGTCATCGAGTCCAACCTTTAACCTACCCTGACAAAAGCCACTTCTAAACCACGTCCCTAAGTGCCCCATCTACCCTTTTTTTAAACACCTCCAGGGATGGTGAATCCACCACCTCCCTGGGCAGCCTATTCCAATGTTTAATAACCCTTTCAGTGAAAAAATATTTCCTAATATCCAATCTAAACCTCCCCGGATGTAACTTGAACCCGTTTCCTCTCGTCCTGTCACTTGTCACCAGGGAGAAGAGGTCAGCCCCCATCTCTCTACAACCTCCTTTCAGGTAGTTGTAGAGGGTGATAGGGTCTCCCCTCAGCCTCCTCTTCTCCAGGCTAAACAACCCCAGGTCCCTCAGTCATTCTTCATAAGGTTTGTCCTCCAGACCCCTCACCAGCTTTGTAGCCCTTCTCTGGACACGCTCCAACACCTCAATGTCCCTCTTGTAGCGAGGGGCCCAAAACTGAACGCAGTACTTGAGGTGGGGAATCAAGGCAAAATGCTTCATAGGACTCCAAAAATTTCTTCACACTAGAAAATTTCAGTCATACACAGTGTAGGGACACCTTCATACTCATATTCTCGAATGCACCTGGCCAGTTTTTCAACCCTTGTCCTGGCAGCTCAAAGAGCTCAAGGAGAACAATGAGCCACATTTGAAGAGATTACCTCTTTACAGGAAAATCTCTATCTATCTAAAACACAGGGAAAATGTTTTATCAAAAAAATCTTAAAACGAAAGCTCACTCTTAATGAAAACACATTTAATTGAGTCCTAAAAGAACAAGGGGGTTGAATTAGAAAAAATGGAACCGTGGGTAGAAAGCAGCTGGAATTCAGCCTCAGAGCAGGTGGAATAACAATGCCATTTAAATACACACGTACATACTTCAGAGCACACAGGCTTTCTATTAGGACAAGACCAACAAATAACGATGTTAAGTGTATTTTAATTTATTCCAAAAATGTGTGGGCGGGATCATTTGCATTTTACATGCTTGTCAAACGAATTCAAACCACTAGCACTTAAAAATGTATCAAATGGTTTGCATAACATCTGATTACATTTATACACCTGTCTTCCTGCTGACAGAGCTTGTATTTTTTTCCTTCCTTGTAATTAATTACAGGAGAAGATTCAGAATACCTAGAACTTTTTGTTAGGTGTGAAATGTAATACAATTTTATAGACTTTTTTTTTTTTTTTTAAACTGAAATCACTCCTTTCATTGCTGTACAGACAGGGGAAAGGCATATTCACATGAGAAGCCAGAGCAGACCCACGGAGAAAAAGCAGGGCGAAGACATGAGCAGCCGCCCTTCACCAGGTTGCCAGTGTTGCTTTGGGGAGGCCAATGGGGAGCTACCAGGAACGGGCTGCTTCTCTGAGGGCTACCTCCCACTCAGTCACCTGGAAGCCTTATGGTGTTCATGCCGCCTTCAGCAACTTTTACTTTTGCCGGTAGCCCTTTAACAGCGTTCTGCAGAGGCAGAGCTCAGTATCAGCCAGCATCCAACAGTGACAGACCCAGTTCGTTTTCCTTTGTAACTGTGGCTTACTGGAAAGGTTATCAAGCTGTCGGGAAAAACAAGAATTCTTCTGAGCAGGATCAGTGGGATAAAGGGCACAGACCTCCAGCACTTCCCTTGCTACCAGATTTGACACAGCACTCGATCTGTCCTTCAGCCAAGACAGGGACAGGGCAAAGGCTACACAAAGGCAGCAGTGCAAGGGGACAGGCTGCAAAAGGAACCTAGGAAGAAGTGTACAGAAGCATCTGGGTTTGAACCCTGGTGTTCAGACCCTTTAAACCAGTACTTGGAGGAATCTCACACGTCTCCAAGGGGACTTCTAGTCTGTAACCTCTTTTAATGGAAGACAATGTGGCAGCTGCATATAAAAGCAAACATCCATCACTATTCTGTCTAGGTATTGAGCAGGTAAAGTCAACAACCTCAATAACAATTACCAAAATGAGTTTGAAGGTTTCCTCTTTCTAGGTTCTTAGATACTGCACTGGGAGTTTGAGTCATCCTGTTAAAAGTCTGGTTTTGCTTAATGTGCAGTTGAAATGCTTGTCAGAACCTCTTATTTACAACTGGGTACACAAAATTATGCAACCAATGGGATCTGGGTTTAGAATTCGTTTCTTTCTTTTATCTTCTTGTCTAACCATTGCCTCCTCTTCTCTTGAGTCTGACTTCTCTTTTCAACGACAAGAACAGTTGTTTTTTTTTCTTGGTACTGGGTATCTCAATAACTTCACTTAGATTTGTCTACTGAATTTAAGTGGATGCGTTTCTACAGTTCTAGGCCATGACAACGTCTGGTCCATAGGACGGACCGAGTGAGCTATTTTATTAGACATGTCTGCCCCTAAAGCCAGCAGTTTCCAAGATGACTTCTGGAAAACGTATCAGAAAGCTGGATATGTTTGCTGTAACCTGTCTGGCCATTTTCTTTAGCAAAGGGAATCCCCACTGCTGCGGTTGCTCAGGTAAGTTCCCTCTGAAGGGAAAGCTTTCTGCAGCCTAGTCTAATGGAAAATACAGAGCAACAGCAGTGCATCCTGCTCCAACCCATCTCCCTCACCAAGCAAACAAACCCGCCGCTATGGAGTAATCCGCATTGTTTGAGTATTCAGCCTCTTCAAGGCTCTTAAAAACAATTTCTTTGTATGCCCCGTGCTGCAAAGAACAAGTTTCACAATAACTGAGTAGGAAATAACACCAGCTTGTCAATTTCTCCTCTCTCCCAGGATGTTTTTTACTCTTCTGCTCTTCTGATCCTGTATTTTACACCTCCTTCTATAAGATACTAGGGGTTTGTTCTTGTTTGATTTTTATAGTGTCTCTAGTAAAAACATTGCAGGTAAAAAAAAATAAAGAAAAACAACAAATGGGCATCAAAAGAGTATGCCTTACAAATAAACAAAATGCCTTTCTCTCTTCCAGAGAGAATATTTCTCTATTCTCTAATTTACCTTACATACTTAGAAAGGTAAACATGTAGAATGTAAACAAATTAGTTTTCTGAAAACCTCTCCACTAATAAATGAATAATCTAAGCTATACAGAGACAGCAAAATATATCTTTAAAGAAAACTGGACATTGCTCATAGGACAGAATTATAATACACTAGTCTACATGACAGACTCAATGTGAATTATTGAACACTGGCAAGTATTTCTGTTGGAAAAAAAACCCCAAACCCTACACTTGAAATAGATGTTGAAGAGAGTGTTTCTAGCACTGATTAATAAAAGCATAATTATACTACATATTCAGTGCCAAAACAGAAATAGCACATGCAGCATTTCCTATTTTGGATATAAATAGAATTAATGTTATTTTGTTAAGAATCCAGGCCCCGCTTGCTGTATCCTGGGCATAAAGCAAAAATGCCTACCGTGAAAAGCTAATGCTGACTGAATTATTTGTTTCTGGCCTAGGATATTGTACTGGTTTTGGCTGGGATAGAGTTAATTTTCTTCATCATAGTTTGAATGGTGCTGTTTGGGAATTGTGATGAAACAGTGTTGATAACACAGGGATGTTTCAGCTATTGCTGAGCAGTGCTTGCACAGAGTCAGGGCCTTTTCTGCTCCTCACACCGCCCCGCCAGCGAGCATGCTGGGGGTGCTCAAGGAGTTGGGAGGGGACACAGCAGGGACAGCTGACCCCCACTGACCAACGGGATATTCATAGAATCACAGAACCATAGAATGGTTTGGGTTGGAAGGGACCTTAAAGATCATCTAGTTCTAACCCCCTGCCACGGAGAGGGACACCTCCCACTAGACCAGGCTGCTCAATACCCCATCCAGCCTGGCCTTGAACACTTCCAGGGATGGGGCACCACAGCTTCTCTGGGCAGAAGAAGTGATATCTCGCCCCACGACTTGTCTCACTTTTACCCTGCTGATTCTCCCCCCTATTCCACTGGGGGAGAGTGAGCGAGTGGATGAACTTTTTGACTTGTGATTCGTCTGCCATTGGTATATGGGTTGCCAACAAGGCAAGACCAATGGCAGAGGAATCATAAGGAATATACTGCTATCATGCGCTCTAGCCTAGGAATGTCCCTTCTGGCTCCAAAGAAGGAACGTGTAATTATCAAAGCTAGGAAAACTGCAGTAACCATAAAGCTAGGCATGTGCACAATTCAGGCAACTGTGATCAACGCTTTCAGAGAACTGATGTCAGTGAATTTCAGCACTGGTGGCTTTATACTCAGATAAAGTGACAATTCACAGTGCCCATGAAAATAAGTATTTTTAATAAAGATTGATACAATACTGATTTCGCTCTTGACTCTGGAAAAACAAGTATCTACTTGAAACTATGTTTGCACATTAGTACCAAAGACTTCAAGCCTTTTTCTTCTTTTAAAAATTGAATTAAATAGTACTAAAAAGACACGTAGGCAAGTTTCTAAGATCTCTAGTGCATGCTCTACAGTAAAGTCTTTGACCAGCGAATGACTCAAGCAGACTTCCTGCCAGAATGTCACTTATAAAGAAACTTCTTACCTCCACTTCACTTGTTCAGGAGCACAATGTCCTCCTTCACCAAATTAATGACTGAACACATGTTTTTGTTTGCAGTCTTCTCTTGAGGTTACTGAAGCCAGGCTATTTGCAACATTATTTTGGTTATGCTTAAGGACCTTCTTGCAGCTAAGCATATGCCAAATAAAGATGACGTAGGAAGAAGTACTATATTCTTCAAAGACAATGTTTTGTCATTTTTTTAATCGTTAAATTCTTCTGGATCTTACGCTCCTGCTAGAGAAAGACAGCAACTCTACAGCCATTCATTGCCTGCAGAAGTTATACTTAAGCGTCAGCTCACTACCACTGACATTTTGTTTGAGGACATTACCTTTCAAAAGGTTGTAAGATAGGGCTGTCAGCCATTGTCAGACCGAGGAACCTGAGCAAGTTAGCAAAGAATTCTTGGAATGCTTAAGGAAATAAAAAAATTACATACTAAAATGTGCTTGACATTCACATTTTCTACTTTAGCTTATCTTGAAAAATATCCAGGTAGTCATTTCAGCGTACTCACCTCAGCTAGGTAAAATTCATCATATTGTCTCTTGAAATTTTCTCCTTTGTAGTAGTTACTAGCAGCAACAATCACATCTACAGCCACCATGCTTAGTATGAACATATGAAACACGGATGACCTCATCATTTTCTGCAAAAAACCCAAAAAATTTTATCATCAAAATGAGTCAAGCCACACGCATTATAAAGTTTTATTACAAAAACATAATCAGCTATAATATGTTTTTATAAAGGTGTTTTGCATGATTGTAATTTATTACTCAAATATATTCTAATATATTGCTTCAACTGGTTTATATGTGCAAGTTTGGGGTTTTTTTTGACTTTTTAGTTTTTTATTTGCCAATTGACTACTTACTTACTGAAGGTTTATCATTTAATACGACATCCATTGCTTTAGTATGTTTTTAAAGCATAAACTGTACTTCTAACTGCTCAGTTGCCCTTGGTTAATACTCCTTCATTATGATTTACTCATGCAGATCTTAATGACTTACTGGTCAGGAAAAAGTAACATCAATTCTATCTTGTGGATGGCTTTCGCTCAAGAAAGACAAGCAATATGGGATTCATCTGATGCCAAACTATTGCCTAAAAGTATAAACCATATCTACATATAGTGGATATGCACATCTGGGCCAATGAACTGTGAAGTAGTTCACAGACAATTCACATATCTGTGCACTTAATGCATTGTGTCACTGCTGCTGCAATCCCACATGAGAAAAGAGAAATGGAGGCACGCAGCACTGGTGAGGAGTTTACATCCATGAGTTGCCAAAATAGTTTGGTAAGAGGTGTGCCAGAAGTTCAAAGAATTAACTTCTAGGCCCACAGCACAAAGAGTGTGGACTTATGATTTACCCTGAAAGCTCAACCACTACCCTCACCGGGCCAGCCACAACTGTTCCAGTAGAAGCTAGAGACAAACAGGTAGAATGTAGTGTTATTTTACATTAAAACATCTTTGAATGAATGGTCACTAATATCTATATTTTTTACAATCTTTCACAAGTAATACAGTTTGTATCTTCAATGCTTATCTGCAAACACAACATAAGTTATGCAGCGTTATGGTTCCTTGTGTCTGTGTAAATTTAAGTTGTGCAGATTGGGAAAGGCCATTTTTATTTGGTCCTGAGTTTACATGTAAAAGCGCCTGACAAAATTTCAGGAAAAATAAAATTCAAAATACAGAACTCCGCCCCTTCTTAACTTCTTCCTAAAGACTTTGTGTGCCTGTACTGGCTTATATTCATAAACATGTAATTATTTAGGTTGGAAGGGACCTCTTGACATTATCTATCTACCCCTTCAAGCTCAACCAGAGTCAGATAGAGCCGGTATTCCAGGACTGTGTCCAGTCAGAGTTTGAATATCTCAACAGATGAAGACTCCACAACCTGCCTGTGCAACCTGGTCCACTGTTTGACCACCTTCACAGTGAAAGATGTATTGTATTTCTTGTATTTAGATGTTCAAAATCAGACAATGTGTCAGTGAGAGACAGAAGAAAAATACGGTCACAGAATCTCTAAGATTAGAAGGGGCCTCTTGAGTACCTCCGAGGACAGAAACTCCACAACCTGCCAGCGTAACCTCGCCCTGTGTTTTTACAGTGAAAAAGTTTTTTCTTATGTTTAAATGGAATTTCTTGGTGTTTCAGTTTGTGCTTGATGTCTCTTATCCTGCCACTGGACACTATGGAGAAGAGCCTGGCTCCATGTTCTTTGCTTCCTCCCATCAGGTATTTTTCCATACTGGTAAGATCTCCTCCTGAGATTTATTTTCTCCAGGCTAAACAGTTGCAGCTCTCTCAGTCTTTCCTCATATGAAAGCCCCTTTATCATCTTTGTGGCCCTCTGCTAGACTCCGTCCAGCATTTCCACACCTTTCTTGTACTGAGGAGCCCAAAACTGGACACAACACTCCAGATGGCCTCACCAGGCCTGAGTAGAGGGGGATCACCTCCTCCAGTCTGCTGGCAATGCTCTTCGTAATTCTGCCCAGAGAGTTGTTGGCCTTCTCTTCCTCAAGAGCATATGTCTGGCTCGTATTCAACTTAGTGTCCACCAGGACCCCCAAAACCTTTTACGCTAAATCGCAGCTGGTTGGTGCCAAGCCTGTACTAGTGCATGTAGTTATTCCTTCCTCGGTGTTAAGACTTCACTTTTCCCTTTGTTGAACACCATGAGGTTCCTGTGTGGTCAGTTCCCCAGCCTATCAAGGTCCCTCTGAATGGCAGCACAACCATCTGGTGTATCTGCCATTCCTCCCAGTTTTCTATCATTTGCAAACTTGTTGAAGGTGCGCTCTGTGCCATCATCCAGATCATTAAAGAGGGTGTTGATGAATCAAGAATGGCCTTGGAATAACATTGGCCAGCTCCCTTAGCAATCATGGGTGCATCCCATCAGACTCCACGGACATCTGCGTGTCCAGTTTAAATGTTTCTTAATGCAATTCTCTTCCACCAAGAGCAAGTCATCATGGCTCTAGACTTTCTCACCAGTCTCAGGGGCTTGGGATTCCTGAAGGTCAGTCTTACTCATCAAGATGGAGGTGAAAAGGGCATGCCTGGAGCTCAGGGTCTTGACCAAGCTACTCTTCATACTCTTCATACTTCTGTTTTTTTTTGTGATTAAATTAGAACATAATACAGTATGTATGGAAGGTTGCAAGGACTAGCACTTGTTTAGGCTTTTAGTAAAGACTTGTACCTGCCTACAGGAGAATTCATCCCCTGTTGAATTCCACTGGGGTTTTAAGGTAGTTTGCTTAAACTGAAGCTGAGTGGAGACTAAGCACATATTTACAAGCAATCAGCTAACAGGACTGCCTCTTGTCTCTTAACATCTGAGCTTCTTGTGTGAATCACTGCTCAACCCTCCTCATGCAAACCGGCTTCCTTTTGACGCTAGTGGCATAAAATGGTTGCATATTCCAATCTAGAAAGGGAGGCTTAGGAGATAAAGCCTGACAGTCAGGAATTTACAGAAGAAGCCTGGGCGAATAACAATGCCTGAAGTGCAGTGAAGTCACCAAAACAGAATGGCTAAATGAGGTCTTGCTTTTATTTTTAATCCAGAAGGCAAGCTACAAGAATACAATAATTAAAGATAGAGCTACTGGCATCTATCATGCATTTTTGTCAGTGGTGTGACTCAAAACAGGTAGCATTGTATCTGTTACATTTCTATTTCACACAAGTTCTAAACAGATAGTTAGTCTCTCTGCATATTTTACACTGTATTTTTAATAGTGTCAAAATGTCCTTCATAGTAACAAAGTATTCTGCCTCAATTGTGAAAGGACTTGCTAAAAAAAAGTAGTCAAGTGAGGCTGTAAAATGTGCTTTTCTCTCCCTTCACAAAAAACAACAACAGGAAAATGGTAACATAGGGAGAAGAATAAAAATGCATAAACCGCATCGGTATACATGTACATACATGCATACTTTCTCATATACTCCATACCTTCGGACACTCATAAAAAGATTTTCCAGTGGTATATTTTAACACTGTAAAATAAATTACAATAACATAAATAAAATCTTAATTGCAGTATGATTCTGTAATATTCAATATAGCTTCTTGTCAATTACTAACGGTCGCCTTCCCACCTCAACTGAACTGAAAGGAGACGATTTAGCTAATAGAGAGTATCATGTTGGCATAACACAATTCAACACCAAGATAATAAGGAAGGAGGTTCAGACAGGACACAAGCTAGGCAGAGGCTACGTAAAGGCAGGAACAGCTGGCCGAGACAGCAAATTAGGAGGTGGCTGTGGCAGGCGATGTGAAAAGCAGCGAGTTGCTGGCAGAAAGTCAGAGAGCCCACAGGGCCAGCAAGGTGGAGGTATCTGAGCAAATACACACGCACAGCAAAAACGCTATGCTGAGGAGACCTAAAAAAGAAATTCATTAATTTAAAATCCCAGGACTGGCCTGCTCCCGGGGGCCAGATTGGCATCTGCGTTTCTTAATTTTTTCTACAGCGTGTCAGAATCTAGCTGCTCACTTGTCACGAATGCTACGTGTGATAAGCAGCTTTCCTGTTGGCCTCCCAGAGACGGACTGCGATATCCTTAGGAGATCAATCACAGGGCTGTAGCCCACACGCCTACTGTGCCCAACTTCCCCCCGACTTTAATCTGTCTTAGTTTGTTCTTTCTGCATCACAGAACTTTAATTTGGATTTGTACTCTTGAAGTGGCTCAACCGCACCTCTGCTGTATGTTTGACCGTGAGAGTTCACTGTCTCTTTACACATTTCTGTGTTAGGAACGAGGTTTAAGAGAAAGCTGAATTTAGCCCACAGCGCTTGCCCAAGCCTTAAAAATCACTTTGGATCACCGGATCAGCAGTGTGTCATTTGGATTACAGCCCTTTTCAGAGCACCCAGCCATGGAAAATTCTCTGTGCAAACTTGAAAGAAGAGACATAATGCCAGTTTTTGTTCTTGTTTAATTTACTGACCATTTTCAGCCCTTGGATGTGTGTTCCTTAAACTGTGTAGGAATAAGATGAAAGAAATGTTCTGATGTTGCTGTCAGCCAGTTGCATGAATGGAGAATTGTGTCTAATATTAAACTGGAGTTAAGATTAGCTGTGCTGAAGCAGTCTCAAGTGAAATGCTCTGTTGCTGACATCAATCAACTACAAGAGTGAAGAATTTCTTACATCTACTATGAACCACTTCTACTGCTGGTATCTCACTTCATGCAGGATAACGATTCCCAGAGTCCAGGACACTGTGAAGAACGTGGATGGCACAGTGCATTAAAGATGCATGGCCATAGAAACCAACACATGACAAACCGTTAATGATTCAAATTCTTTCAGTGTTTGGAAACACACAAAGGAGTTGAGGATTTGCTTTGTGTCTAGATGGGAATTTCATGAAAGCAGAAAAGACTTTTAAAATACTACTCATTTATTTAACATTAGGAATGTGCCTGTTACAGCTGAGGAACTCTAAACCAAGAAGTGTATGCAATATCCTGGATTCACCCAAAAGCTCAAGTAAGCGATGACACTGGAATTGCTGACAGGAGGAGCCTACCTGGGTCACCTAGTCTTATGGAACATTACCATGCATGGCCTAAAGCAGTCTTCTGTCACTCAAGGAGTATCAGAATGTGGTACATTGCTCTAATACTTCTTCCACATTCCTGCACAGCAGAGGGAGGATGAGTGACATAAACTGGCCTTTGCCAGCTCACTGCCATGGAGAAAATCCACAGCAGCTGCCACCTTACACAGCCAGAGCCACACAGACCCTGGCTCAGGGAAGCAGTCACTAAGCAAACTAGAATAACTGAAGATGGAACTACATGTTCCTAATGCTAAACCCCTTTGGGGGCTTAATATGCATATCATTCCTTGTACCACCACCCTTTACGTGGGGTTTTTGTTCCAAGTCCATAAGCAAGTCTTTCAAGTCTTACTAAGCAAGCAGGTAAGTGTTGCAAACTTCTATCGTCTGACTGACTTAATAATAAAAGACCACATGGGCCGTGTTACCCTGATATTACAAGCTCAAAACTGGCCAGGCTGGTAATGTTCAGTATTATCATGTGAAACCTTGAAAAAGGTATCTTCAAAGGATTCACTGGTCTCAGTTCAGACCTACAGAAATTCAGACTGCATTTGACAGTACTTAACATTCTTGGTGATGGTTTAAGAAAGAAAAAAGAAAAAAAAAAGAGGACAAATTGGCTTGAAGAATAAAAAATTACCAAGAAAGCCCTAAAGCTTATTAGTACTGAGCAAGACAGGGTGAGGATTTGATATGCAGAAAAGCTCTGCTTATTTTGGCCACTGAGTGTGTGAAAAGCTGGAAGTGCTTAATTGTCAAACTGGCAGGGTAGCTCTCAAAAGTACCAAACCTATTAATGAACAGTGTAAACATCATTTAACTAAACGACTTTGACAAGCACTTTATGGGTAAGCAGCTTTCTTCCTAATTTTGATACTCTTGAATTGTGTATTCATCAACAAATACACAACTCCAGGAAAAATACAGTGGTATCTGCATCTCTTTGTATTTCAGATATACTTTAACACTTCAGAAAACAATAGCATCTCCTCCTCCCTGTTTTAATAGGATGGCTCAGGCAAGCTGCTTACTCCCTTTTCTTCTTCATTGGCTTTTGCTATTTCCCCGAGGAAGCTAGGGACTCCTAAAAGATTCCAGCCAAGATTCCAACTACAGCTGTTGAAAGACTTGATACTGGCTACGTGGTTGTTGTGGTTAATTCTGTACTTATCGCTACAATTGATGTTGTAGGTTATTTGTACTCATGTCTACAGATGCCTACAGAAGACCATTCTCTCTGGTAGCTAAAATAGATTTTGATTTGTTAAAGTTGCTGTTTAGATGTGTACAAAAGAGTTGGGTGATATTTTAAAACAGTTGTCACAACTCAGAAGGTTACATTTGTGCTACTCCAGTCTTTTTTTACTTATGGGCATGTTGCAGCCTAGACCACACTACCGCAGTGGCACGAAGGCAAATACGACTCCCAGTTCATTTCCGTTCAGAGCACCACCATGACTTGTGGTGGCGATAGGTTCTGTAACTGCACTGCAAGTCGTATGGTACCTGATGCTCTTCTGAAAGCCCCATTAGCTGGGGTCACGTGAGCGTCACGGAATACAGAACCTTTGTTCAGAAGAGCCAACAAAGCATGACTCAACTTCATTACAGCAGCACAGAAAACTGTAAGTCAAATAAAAAATGAAAATGCATTATGAGTAAACTCTCTTCTTATTTTGGGTATTTCTTCAGAGCTTGGCCCACAACTTCTAAATGCATGTAGAGGGATGTAGGTTTTATACAACAGGGCCAGCTTAAGTTGTATGTATGGAATTCATACCACTGAGAAACACAGGGAACAGTCACTGAAGGTGCTAGCCAATCTTGATTTGATGTTGGAAGCAGAAGACATCACATGCCTCCGGCATTATTATAAGGTACTGCCCCTGGAACAAGACTAGATATATCAAAGAAAACGTGACTTTTAGGATCCTAATGCGACATGACTTTTAAGAGTCACTGAGCAAAGATTCAATCTTGGCCTAAAGAATAGGGCAAGTTTTTTGATCCTATACAGGTTTAGTGTATTTGTGTAGTTTATTTTGTCCTTTTTTTTTCTTTTCTTTTTTTTTTTACAAAGTACTTGAAGATACCTTGACTATGAAAGGAGCTTTAGAAAATCACATTCTATACACTGCTAATCATAGATAATTCATAGCATGAATAGGATAAATTTGATTTTCATCTTGTTGGTTAATGGCCATCTGAGCAAGTACAAAATTGTGAAATTGCAGGAAATTTTCCCTTTTGTTTGCAGAACATTGTAGAGCATTTTACAAGCTGTGTAACTAATTTTCTATAAACCACTTTGCTTTCAACTTACTTTATGACTGCCTGACAAAGATATGCTTGTAAGGAGAATTTAGCAAATTATTCTCATGCTCTGCAAGCTGAACATTTCTGAAAATTATTAAGCATTAACCAAAAAATTTAAGGGAACAGGCTTTTTAATATCTTACATTGATGCAGTTATATATAGTGTGGGACCTTAAAAAAACTTTGTAAATCTGAGATATCATCTACTGTATTTGAGAGGAACTTCCAGATGCTAGACAAATTCCAGTAATGCAACTTCATTGGGGAAACAAGGTGGAAGGCGAGTTTTTAATTAAAGGCACTGAAAGGGGTGGTATTTAGACACTGCAAAGAAAACAAGTCAGTAGTCTCAGCTCAAATATTATTAAGTTTGGTGATGGCAGGGAGGCAGTCCTAGCTTTCCATTACAAGCTGCCTGTCCCAGTGCAATGAGAACAGGGTGATTCTTCACCAATTTAGGCTATAGAGACTTGCTTTAACATTCGTTATGACAGCAGAGGAACTTCCTAGAGTAGTGATATACTAGAGATGAATGTAAAGACTCTAAGATTCAAAGTCCAATGAAAAATGAAAAATCTCCTTGGAAACTCTAGTTACTTTAAGATCACCTTAGCATAGAGAACCTTTGTTACCAGTTGTAGGAGACAGAAAGTATGGTGATATTCAAGGAAGCACCCACCCCTCCCCTCAAAAAAACCCAACCCAAACCCCAAGCCATCATAACTCTTGCAAGTTTTATAATATACAATTGCAAACCTTTCTATAAATGTTTTCTGGCTGCAGCAAAGGTGACACCGTCCTGGCAGAAAGAGCAGTATAGAAAGTAAACTGTCCTGGCTTGAAAAATATTCTACGTATTTCACTTTACTGTGCTTCTTTTTCCACCTTGATTAGTTTGTAAAACTCAAGGTCAGCACTGTATCTAACTGTGTGTTTTTACAGGGCCTCCTAATACTCAGCCTCAAAATGAGCTGGAAATGGGACTATTACTAATGGCAACATTTCAGGACATGTAAATATGTGCTCGGATATGTAAGCAGGGTCCTGCTTTTCATGCTATCAAAATATGTTTTTTAAAGCAATAAATGTAATTTTCAGATTATTAATAGCAGAAATCAGCAGTTGCCAAGGACTATCTTCCAATACTCTACATGTCTCTGTAATATTTGAAAACACAAGGAATTCATGAGCCTGTCATATTGTACCCGACTCTCCTGCCTTTTTGCATAGCAAATTTTGATTTTAAAATTAAAAAAAAAAAAAAACTCAAAAAAGGCAAACCGAAATCTGGTCGAAGGAACGAAGTAAATTCAGTAACATGAGAAGAATGAGAAACTACACACTTAGAAAGCAAATGAATGGCAATAATGACAGAAAGCTTACTGAAGAGAAATGAAAAACTGTAAGATACAGCTTTTCCGAGTAACCAAACTTCAAAGGCAGAAGTTTCTGTCAGAAATTAGATACTTTTTTCCTTCTATCTTAGATTTGATAGCCAAAGCCCTATTTCTGCTATAGGGCTGAAGAATGCGTGTTGCATATGCCTCCTTCAGACTAGCTGCGTCCTGTGAATTCTTAGCCTGCCATAACAGAAGGAAGCAGCAGCAGGGGGGCACTCCTGTACGCCTCTTCCTAGCAGTAGTCACTCCTCTCCTCCCATAAACTTCTAAGAGAACAGTCAAAAAGAGACATGGTGACTCTTCTGCCCTAAAAATCCATGAAATAATGGCTTCTTTGAAACTAAGCGAACCTCCTCCTCACCAGTTTATAAATCAGCTAGCAGAGATATGTCATTTTCTTTGCAAAAAGACAGAGAGGAAGTAAGCAGCCTTTCAGGGACTGCAATCTGACTTAGAGAAATGGAGAGCAGCAGCTGCAACATAAAAGAAACCTAAAAATACTACTTAAATTGTTCGTGATAACAATAATGCATAGAGATCGTTACCTTCCCCTCAGATTTTAGAACTGTTAGTAAGTGTATCATCACCTCAGCACTAATTTTCTTAAAGCTACATGCTATGAAATGCAAAATAGAACCCAAATAATATGAATGCAGATTTAACTCTTTTTCCTAAACATTGCAACACAGCTCAATTCAGAAAATGCAACGAGACAAAGTAATTATCATATAAAGCCTGAAATTAAATAGGCCAAATTAATTTTTGGTTTATATCTAGTGACTTCATCTAAGCTATAGGGTTGAAGGTAGCCTGTACTTTACAAAGGTGTAATTAATCACCTACCTGTCCTATGTGGATTAGTATACTCCCTCGCACCACAGTACTTGCAAAATGGAATTCTACAAGTTCTTTTCCTTTCACAATGAAAAACACTGTAAATTTGCAAATTATCACTGATGTCTCAGCAGCAACCTAGGTATCTGGACTAGTTTCAGAGCACAGCGATAAATGCATTTAACCTCAGGTACAGGAAGCAGTAAAGACCCAATTTAACACTTCCACCTGGTCATATTATACACCACATATATACATAAATATATAAAACCCCACAGAATCATAGAATGGTTTGGATTGGAAGGCACCTACAAAGATCATCTAGTACAACACCCCTGCCACAGGCAGGGACATCTTTCACTAGATCAAGTTTCTCAAAACCCCTTTCAACCTGATTTCGAACACTTCAAAAATATACGTACATATATGTATGCACATACATATATGTATATATACAAAGTCATAGAATCATAGAACCATTTAGGTTGGAAAGGACCTTTACCATCATGAAGTCCAACCACAAACCTAACACTGCCAAGTCCACCACTAAACCATGTCCCTCAGCACCACATCTACACATCTTTGTGATTCAACCACTTCCCTGGGCAGCCTGTTCCAATGCTTGATAACCCTTCTAGCGAAGAATTTTTTCCTAGTATCCAATCTAAACCTCCCCTGGCACAATTTGAGGCCATTTCCTCTCATCCTATCACTTGTTACTTGGGAAAAGAGACCAACCCCCACCTCACCACAACCTCCATTCAGGTAGCTGTAGAGAGTGAGGTCTCCCCTCAGCCTCCTTTTCTCCAGGCTAAACAACCCCAGCTCCCTCAGCCGCCCCTCATAAGACCTGGGCTCCAGACCCCTCACCAGGTTCGTTGCCCTTCTCTGGACACGCTCCAGCATCTCAATGTCCCTCCTGTAGTGAGGGGCCCAGAACTGAACACAGTACGCGAGGTGAGGCCTCACCAGGGCCGCCTACAGGGAGATGATCACTTCCCTACTCCTGCCGGCCACACTATTTCTGATACAAGCCAGGATGCAGCTGGCCTTCTTGGCTGCCTGGGCACACTGCTGGCTCATATTCAGCCGGCTGTCGACCAACACCCCCAGGTCCTTTTCTGCTGGGCAGCTTTCCAGCCACTCTTCCCCAAGCCTGTAGTGTTGCATGGGGTTGCTGTGACTGAAATGCAGGACCCGGCACTCAGCCTTGTTCAATATATGTACACATTTATAGGGTAGGCTAAATTTATAGCTAATTTGTGATGCTGTAGTCTGTCATTCACATTATAATGGACGCATTTGACATTATTAATCTCTATTTTCTAAGTTTTTAACTGAAAACTCAAGTTGCTTCAGTATCTGCGTTATAATATTGTATTTACATAGTTTCTGAATCCTCTAGGTGTAGTCTTCCACTTTATGTGTATCAACAACGTTGACATTTCCTATTTATATATTTTTATTTTGAAGATATGTTAACCACAAAAGGAAAAAACCATAACAACGTTGTGCTTACTGTGCAGCAGGACGGTTCCATCTCTAATACTACGTTTGCCATTATTCAAAAGCTGTACCACGTATGAGCTGTGGTAAATACTATATTGCGCACTCCTTCAGAAACATGTTAAATATAATTTTGACAAGTAATTGATTATTACATGCTTCAACTTTGCCCCAAATTGCAGGGAAGGTGAGTGAGCAGAAAAGGAATTTGGAACTTAGCTGCACTGTAATTTTTTTCCATGCCTTCAAAATTTCCATAACTTTTACATTTCACAATTGTAGAAGCCTCGCTTCCAACAATTTTCCATTAATACTGGTTCCTTGAATTATATGCCTTTGAAGACCTCACCTGGAATGCCTCCTTGAAATTGCTTCAATAGGCTACTTACTTTCTTTCACTTACAATTCAATTCAAGAACTGTCTTTGAAACGCCATTTATTAACCAGATGTGAATCAGCCATTTGCACTGTCTCTGTTTTGTTTGGCCTTTTATTTCTCGATTTATTCAAAGTGTCTTCTTGTTTTTATTATCGAAGTAGCGCAGATTTTCTAGCTGCTTTACAGATATGAAGGAAAACATTGCTCTTATTGTACTGAGTAGCTCATGAGCTGAAAGGACAATAGACCATAACATAAGTATTGCACCACACCTGGTACTTCAACTGGTACTTACTCAGGACCATCATGAAATCCTTCAGAATTCTTGGTATTATTTTTAGGACATGGCATTACCCATGTACCAAGACAGGTACAGCTGAGCTAGAGAGGAGTTAAATACACTGCCTGCCCTTCCCTTTTCACTCTCTCACAGTTTAAATTGCCTACTGAAGTATTTAGCTTGGATTCAGTTTCAGCACGACTGTGTTGCTGTGTCAATTCCAGTGAGCAAGCCGGTCATACCAAAGATGGTATCTACTAATTCTGCATAGACGCTATAGAAGAAATGGCTCTTCAGGGGGAACCCAAGCTCAGTGCTGTAGTCACGTGCTTTAACTCACCTCTCCTCACAACAGCATTCACATACCACGTGTGATTTATGTGGGTGTTTTGCTGATAGTTTAAAGTGACAGAGGGCAGAAGAGAGCTGACGCTACTGAGAATGAGTTGGAGGACTGGAAAAAAGAAAATCTGCTGTCAGGAAGACTTTGGGGCGTATTTCCTAGTTCCTTTAAGCTCATGAGAAAACAACATACAGAGCAATTCAGGATAAGCAGACACAGAGTCTCTACTTGCCAGCAACCTCTTTTACAAGGATGAAGCACCATTTTGAATTCCCAACTATTTCTTGCTTCTTACATACTGAGAAAGCACTAACAAGGCTACCTTGATCTCCAGGTGTAAGAAGTCAAGAAAGGAAGGCAAGGAAACGCACAGGCAGTGGAAGCAGTGACAGGTATCCTGGGAAGAGTATAGGCACACTGCCAAGTTGTATAAGGATGGAGTCAGGAAGGCCGAAGCACAGCTGGAGCTGAACTTGGCAAGGGATGCAAAGAAGGGCTTCTACAGGTATGTCATCTAGAAAAGGAAGGTCAAAGGAAGCATACACCGCCTTGATGAGAAAGACTGGCAAACTGGTAACAACAGACAAGAAGGCTGAGGTATTCAACAACTTTTTTGCTTCAGTCTTCACTGGCAGCCTCTCTTCTCACGCCTCTTGAGTGCATGGATCGCAAAGCAGGGACTGGGGGAGAAAAGTCCCTCCCCACTGTAAAAGAAGATCAGTATTGTGACCACCTGAGGAACTTGAATATAACAAATCTTATGGGACCTGACGAGATACATCCCAGAGTCTGGAGGGACTTGGCTGATGTAGTTACGAAGCCACTCTCCGTGATATTTCAAAAGTCATGGCAGTCAGGTGAAGTGCCCGGTGACTGGAAAAAGGGAAACATTGCACCCATTTTTAAAAAGGGTAGAAATGGGGACACTGGCAACTACTGACCTGTCAGCCTCAGCTCTGTGCCTGGGAAAATCATAAAACAGATCCCCCTAGAAGCTATGCTAAGGAACATGGAGGACGGGGAGGTGATTTGAGACAGCCAGCATGGCTTCATCAAGGGCAAGCCCGCCTGACCAACCTAGTGGCCTTCTACGATGGAGTGGACAAGGGGAGAGCTACAGATGTCATTCATCTGGACTTCTCCAAAGCCTTTGACACAGTCCCCCACAATATTCTACCCTCTAAATTGGAGAGATATGGATTTGATGGGTGGACTGTTCAGTGGATAAGGAATTGGTTGGATGGTTGCATCCAGAGGGTAGTGGTCAATGGCTCAATGTCCAGATGGAGACCGATGACAAGTGGTGACCCTCAGGGGTCCATATTGGGACCAGTATCTTCATCAATGACACAGACAGTGGGATTGACAGCACCCTCAGCAAGTTTGCAGATGATACCAAGCTGAGTGGTGTGGTCGACATGCCTGAAGGACAGGATGCTATCCAGAGGCACCTTTACAGGCTTGAGAGGTGGGTCCATGCAAACCTCATGAAGTTCAACAAGGCCAAGTGCAAGGTCCTGCACCTGGGCTGGGGCAAGCCAAGCACAAATACAGGCTGGATGGAGAAGGGGCTGAGAGCAGCCCTGAGGAGAAGGACTTGAGGGTGTTGGTGGATGAGAAGCTCAACATGAGCTGGCAGTGTGCGCTCGCAGCCCAGAAAGCCAACCGCATCCTGGGCTGCATCAAAAGCAGAGTGGCCAGAAAGTCGAGGGCGGTGATTCTGCCCCTCTACTCTGCTCTGGTGAGACCCCACCTGGAGTACTGCACCCAGCTCTGGAGTCCTCAGCACAACAAGGACATGGACCTGTCGGAGCAAGTCCAGAGGAGGGCCACGAAGATGATCGGAGGGCTGGAGCACCTCTCCTATGAGGACAGGCTGAGAGAGTTGGGCTCGTTCAACCTGGAGAAGAGAAGGCTCCAGGGAGACCTTATTGAGGCCTTTCAGTACTTAAAGGGGGTTTATAAGAAAAATGGGGACAACCTTTTTAGCAGGGCCTGTTGCGATAGAACAAGGGGTAATGAATTTGAACTAAAAGAGGGTAGATTTAGATATGATATGAAGAAGAAATTTTTTACAATGAGGGCGGTGAAACACTGGCACAGGTTTCCCAGAGAGCTGGTAGGTGCCCCATCCCTGGAAGTGTTCACGGCCAGGCTGGATGGGGCTTTGAGCAAACTGATCTAGTTGAAGATGTCCCTGCTTATTGCAGGGGGTTTGGACTAGATGACCTTTAAAGGTCCCTTCCAAACCAAACTGTTCTACGATTCTGCTTTAACAGAAAAGGACAAGAAAGAAAAAAAAAAAAATTAAAAGAGGAGGAACAATTTTCTTCATTTTGAAGAAGTGACGATGAAAAAAATTAAATCCAAATGCTTCAGGGGTTGTCTGACATGGAAACAGCAAAAAATATGTCCTCCTAAATAATTTCTTTTCTAACATCAGAATGTACACGTGGAAGCATTCGGTTCTCTCTTTGTACATCTTGCTGTCAGTATTTCCAAAGGGCATGAAAACACAGAAAATGAGGTTCTAAGAAAGCAATTCCTCGGGGAAGGAAACATTTTCTTTCGTGGGTTTTCTTTTTACTATTATTGTACTTCCCAGCCAAAGACAGTAAGAAAAAAACCCTCCTTCGTGGAAAAGTTTTATAGTCAACTAGGGCTGCTTACCTTCTCTTAGTTCTTATTGCATATTTTTATCTTGGTACAATGATTATCATAGCATGTGTGCTTTGGAATTCTTTTGAAGGCTGAGCTGAATTTCAGTGCTTTTTCACAGCTCTTGTATTGTTTTAAATACAAAGCTGATTAAAACTTACAGAAGTACTTGATCAGCATTAGAGTGGCAGAATACATCAGTTCTTTCTTTGAAAACTTCCCTTCTGAACTAAAAACGGTCAGATGTGGGCTTTAGGTAATGAAGACAAATCTACCATAATTAACGAAAAGCTTTTCCTGGGTCAGACTGGCCTTTTGTATTGATTATTGGTTTCTGATTGCAATGCCTTGCCTAATGGAGTACATTAATCTCCTCGGTTACCGTATGTACTGTACCTGTCTTGCGAACACAGTGTACAATATAGTTCAGACTGGCAATCGCCACCTCCCTTAAAATACTTTTGTTTCTGGTCTTTATAACTTCTACAGTTTTGTGTGCCTCAATGAGGCAAGAAAAAACTCACTTCATACTAAATGGCTTAGACCGTTCAGAAACAGCTAGTAAGGTATGGATGGGAAACATAAGGAGCATGCCCACAGAGGTACACTACAGAAAACATAATTTTTAGAAAAAAATGTTTTTCTGAAATGAGTTACTTGGCTATATAAATAAATATCAAACATTTTAATGGAATTTCTACCTTTTGATTAGAACAGTTTTTCCTTGCATTTTCCTTGCATAATTTAATTATGACACTCTAAAACTTGCGATTTACATATAATAAATCAAATAAATCAAATGCCCCATTAAAGAAGTGATCAGATGAATAATTAGAAGGAAAAAATTCCTTTTTGCACTTAGACTCAAAACGTACTTTCTAGTAAAGCAGTTCTCATTCCAACAAAACACACAGAAGAGAATCACTGGAGTATTTCCAGCATTTCCACTGGAATACCAGCCACTCCAGCCAGTAAATTAACTTCACTGGGGGACAGATTTAAACACCTCTATGCAAACGCATGTAGCATGGGGAATAAACAGGAGGAGTTAGAGACGTGTGCACACCTGCAGGGCTATAATCTAATTGGCATCACAGAGACATGGTGGGATGGCTCCTATGACTGCAGTGTTGGAATGGAAGGATACAGACTTTTCAGGAAACACAGGCAGGGCAGATGAGGAGGGGGTGACATCCTCTATGTCAACAGAGACCAGCTGGAGTGCATGGAGCTCCACCTGGGGATGGACGAGAAGCCGACCAAGAGTTTATGGGTCAGGATTAAAGGGAGGGCAGGGACAGGTGATTGTTAGAGTGGGGGTCTGCTACAGGCCACCCTAGAGGGAAGAGGAGACCAAGAAAGCTAGTTAATAGTCAAGGATCAGCTCCTCCAAGCTCAGGAGGGATGCATCACAACAATGAAAAATACATTGACCCAAGGTCAAAGATTTATACATTTTCTTAATTGCTTCGCTCTCATAGGTAGTAGCGCATTTTTTATTTCCCACTTTCTAAAAAGGTTGGATTTGGACTGGACCACACTGGAATCCTTTTTTGTAAATCTTTTGGAGAGGCTAGAATCATAGGATGCAGGAGACTACAGCAACACTGACAGCTTTAACACCACCTAATTAAGAGCTGCTTCACTGAACGCTGCTAGAGATGGATGGGATTACAGCAAAATAAATGGGACTGATCAAGCGGTAAAGACACACAAGATAATGTGTGATTTTGGATTAAAATGATAAATTTTGGGGCATGCCCTCAATACTGAGAAGTGACACGGATAGAAAGAAGTTGATTAAGTAAGGGAAAAGAAAATACATACTTTTCCCTTCTCACAAATTCCTGAACTCTTATAATGCTCCTCTCCCCATAACCCATCCTTTCAAATATTATTCCCCTATGTCCTTTATAAATTTTTACTTCAGAAATACTTACCTGATGCAAAAGCACACAGGGTGCGAATTAAGAAATCTTATCTTCACAGCAGGGGAAGGACAGAAGAGCAGAACAGGCACAAAGGGGTTAATACCATGGTGAGCTCGTAAGAATAGTCAATAGAACTGTGGGTGGCAATGATTGGGAATTGCCATTCATGGACTGTGAAACTCATTCTAGGGTAAGGATTTACGTAAGCCCCACTTCTAGTTCCTGCTCTTCAACTGGTGAGTGCGGTATTTTCCCAAAAACGTCGAACACTAAATCAAGTTGGGAATTGAGAAGAAAGCAAATTAAATAAAAGAAAAAGGCGGGTTAAAAGTTTGCCACCAGCCCATACACAGCTGTTTTTAAAAGTTTAATTAATAAAAAAATCTATAATTGTGAATTGATTTTGATATATACTAAATCAAAACGAAGCAGCTAATTAGTAAACTAAATCTCTTCTGGTCTGTATGGTAAGAGTTTCTATTGAAGTTAACTTCAAAGGATTTCTTTAAAAATATGAGCATCAAACATTTTTTTGAACAACAAAGGAATATCCTTTGATACGAAAATGTTGTTGTCCTATATTTGTAATATATAATTCTTATTTGATAATTCTCAATGGATTTATAAGGTATCTCATATGACTTGAGGAAAGAAGAAGGATGCTGTAATTAAATGATAAAACAAACTAATAATATGAGTCTGACAATATTGATCCAAGTTCTGCAAATTTAGATGTTTTCTCATTTGAAAAATCACTCAGCTGATTTTATTTTTCCAAGAAAGATCTACAACACTTTTAAAAATGGTCACATTAATATATATCATGAAGTAGTATTTCCATTTATACAGCCATCCCTGAAAAAACAGGAAAATATAGACATTCCAGCTGTTTTATAAGCCTTAGGTTTATATGATTTTGATTATATCAAGTATTAAAAATTTTATTTTTCTTTACTGAAAACCATCTCTTTAATTATGGCCACTGAAATACACCTAAAGCTGACAAACTATTTGTCAGGCATCATGAGATATACGCTCCCAGTGTATTTTTATCCTGTACAAATTCTTTAAAGGGAACCGTTGTTACTGACATATTGCAGTATACTCAATTAATATGCTATTCTAAATACCAGCGAAGTAGGAACTCTTTAGACCTGTATGTCCAATGTTCAATTTCTACTAACTAGAGTAATTTTAGCAGATGAAATTTGGTGTGTGTGTAAACTAGAATGTGCCTCCCAAATGCTTCTTGTTCTTCTCATGATGGGTTTTTATATATACTTGAAGAGCAGGGCCTACTGAAAATGCATTACCACAATATTTGATTGAATATTTGCATTGTGAATTCAGCTGGAGTCTTGAACGTTTAAATGACCTAGGCTTTGAGCTATCATCAATGACTGTCTTAAAATTATACGAATCACCTCCTGTTGACATCTCTTTCTTCTGATTATAAAGTGCCTAAGGCGATCAACTCCTATCAGCACATTTAATTGCCAGACTCCTAAGACAGCCAAATAAATTCCATTCCTTCTGTGTCTATGTCTGTACAACCACACCTACGCATAAATATCTATTCTTGCCCTCATTCCCATCCCTAAGGCTTTTAAGTAATTTTAAAATTAATTTCTAGTTAATGTTGCTAACCCACCAAAGAGTAAAAACATTTACATTAAAACTGCATCCATCACTGTCATACATCCCCTTCTAAGCCACAGGTATATTCCATTATTCCCCCTTTGCATACCATATCTTATTCTTCTCTTAACAAACAGTAGGATTAACCTTACTGGTTATATATTCATGACTAATAATGAACTGAAATGGTGTGTAGAGAATAAATTGTGCATTGATTTGCAACGTGGGTTTTTTACGTGAAAAAGGAACTTCGGTGCCAGCATTACTACAGGTAATATTCCAAATGCTCTGCAAAAGTACCCAGACTGGTTCATATATACCCACTAGCATTACTGTCCTTTCATTTAAATGATGATGCCAGTTCCTAATGTTTTCCGTTGAATACATTTGCATAATCACAATCCACAAAAGTGCGTAAGTTTGTAGCGTTCACTATGTGTCTTGTACATACATTTATCTATCTCAATATAAGCTCCTTACTGGTTTATGACAACACAGCACACTCACATGTGGAACAGTCTTCTTAGAGATCAAGATTTTCAAAGCAGTCGAGTGGACTTAGACATCTAAGTTCCACTGAAGGAATGAAATAAGTACAAAACAATTCTTGGAATTGTTGAACCACAGTACATCATCAATTCCGAGAACTTGTCAGTATTCTAGAAATGTGTTCAATGTTAAATATAAGCAGTGAAGTAAATTTCTTACAGCTAGAGTAAATTTAAGGAACACCCTTTTTTCATGATGTTTACAGCTGGCGGAAATAAACAGCTAGTTTCTCCCATACACCCCTAAATCTTCATGGTTTTAAGGAGGAACACTTAGCAAGAGCATGTCTCTTTTGCTTCATGGGTTCATGGCATTTTTATTTTTTTCAAGACTGTTTGGCATTTAGATTTGTTTCAATCTGCCATTTTTAATGACTGCAAAGCCAATGTTGTATATTCACGACATTAGAGATTAAATCCTTCTCCAGTACAGCCAGTGGCAAAACACTTGCTGAGTTTGGCGGTGACAGGGTTTTATTGCTCCCCTTCTGCATTTTCCCCAAACAGAAAGAGAAAATCTGGAGGAACAGAGTGTGAAAAAACCCGTGCTTTTCACATCCCCGTTCCTCCTCACCTTTTCTCTCAGGGACAGGTAGAAGGCGGTCTCTAATGATCGCGGCTTGGCTCTACTTAGCTCTGTGGAACACTGAGAATCCCCCACCAAATTTCTTTCAGAAACCCAATCCGAGAACAGTGAATCATCCTCTTTTGCAGCCCCATCAGTGAATAACAACCTGTCTCAGAACAGTCAACTGAAAGGCTGGCAAGCCAAAGTTGGTATTTCTGTATCATACACAGCTCTTTCTTTGCCCAAGTAGCCTTGCAGGCAGATCATTGCTCCTGGTTTGGTTTTAGATAACGTCATTCTCAGCTGCAATAAGCTCTGCTCAGTCTGCTCTGTCCCCCAGGAAGTTAACCCTGTCACCTCTCGAAGGATGCCTACTCACTGCCACCTCGAAGTCTCCTAGCATAAGCTGTAAGATCCTAATGCTGTAACATAGCTACACCTTGTCTGACTCCATCCACATCCTTTGCAACCATCTCCATGTGAAGCACGCTCAGGAGCATCCTTGAAAAAGGAACAGTGCTTCCTTCTCTCACAGGGATCCTTTTGACCAGAAGCACACAAATAAAACAAATACCTTCCACTGCAAGACCCCGTGTAAACCAGACTCCCATCCGTACCTGCACCCATACCTTTCCACAAACAATGCCAATGGCATCAATAAGAGGTGCAAAATCCTTTTCAATCCATTTCAATGACTTTAATGAGATTCATATATATGCCTATGCTTGCTAAACTGGATTTTTTGCTGAATGAACTAGTGGTATTCAGGAAACAAAATAAGGACCTATATGCTCAATAGCTTCTTAGTTGAAAATTACTTCCTGTTAAAAGTAAATCTGATAACAACAGAACATTACTAAATCTGCAAAGCTATGAATTACAAAATCCTGGAATACAGGTCTCCTGTGTCTGGTGTGTGCATGCTATCATACAGCCCGTAATGACACGGTCACCAAAGTCCAGAACTTTTCAGTGAACTTCAAGGGGCTGCAAGATGCACATCAGTGGATGAAATACCCTGCAACATGAGGTGTGAGTAAGGCAGAGAATGGCATACTGAGAAGGATGGCTTCATAGTTAAGGCAGACAAATACTTCCTTGGAGAACTGTATTTGATGTCTACCTCTGCTGTGACGCTAACCAAGCTGTCTGAAACTTTTCCCAGCCAGTCATTACTACCGTGTTCCTCATTTTAAAGGTATGTGAAAGGCAAAAGGGTGAAAGTGTGAATTTTCCAGTGTGTTGCCTGCCATGTCCTGCCATGCTTTTCAAAGGTGTAGCTGAGTGCAGAGTTCTAGGTGGTTGTGCTTTACAGTTATGCCTTACTATTGCCATAGCACATTTTTCTCTTCTTATTTTTTTTTTTTACTTTAAATTCAGTGCTACTGGCATTTCAAACTTGTCTTTCACAAAGTCTCTGTAAAAGAAACATGCAATGCACAGAAAAATGGGAGCTTTACCTAAAAGAGTTAATGTACAAATATGAGAAAAATGTGTTGGTTTGCAGAATTTACGGTTACCAAAATTTTGCCTTTCAAATAAGCTTATCTTTGAGTGTGCTTAGTAGAATGATTATTATGATGGTGTGATGGAACAATACCAACTGAACAGACGTACTCTGATCTTGGCAAAACACTTATACTGTGGGTAGGTATGGCAAAAATCTAGCTGATACCTAGCAGTGCACAAGCCACTGTCTGCTTTAACAGTAAAAGATTTAATCTATGCAAGAAAGAGCAGGACAGGAGCTATTCTGGCTCCACAAAGCATACAAGAGGCGTGCACTCAGCAGAAAATCAAGACCCCCACCTGAAACGGTTCAGATTATCTTCCAGAGACAGAACATGAGATTGCCCACCCATAAAAATCTTGCTGAGAGGGCTTTTATTGTTGTTTGCTTTTTCTCTGCCCTGTTTCAGTGACTGATACACATAAAGGTATACATATGTGTATGCATACGAGTGAAGAAGCATGTGTATCAGTTCTGATTTGAGTGACAGCAACTAAATGGATGATGGAGAGCAGGTCTGCAGAGTGAAGGTTTATCAGCCTTAGCTAAGGACAGCCAGCATAGACCAAGTGTTGCTGAACCTTGGCTGGAGAAGAAAGAAAGAAGAAATTAAGGATCTGGGAATGGATCTATTGGTGTTGGCTTCTAAGCTATGCAGTATTGGGAAATTTTACCTTGGGCAGGGGATGAAATGGAGTGACTGAGGGTAAAATTAGTAAGACTTCTCTTGCAAACAACCATGAATAGTCAGTAGGAGGCAGTTTCTCAGTAAAATAGAAGAGGCTTAGAAGATAGCGAAGAAAACTGAGAAGTTATCCAAGATGACAGTACTGAGCCAACAGAGTAACAGACTGGATGGCAAAACTGTACGTAGATAAAGACAGCATGAGGGAGGGAACTGGGTGTACAGTCAGCTTTCACTAATTAGCGTTCCAGTTCCTCCTCTGAGTATCTGGGATCCTACAGAGGGAAGTGGAGGCCAGAAATAATGAAAGGAGCACAGCACTTGTGCTGCCAACTCTGCTATATTAGCAGCGTCTGTAGTAAAAGATCTTCTGAAATCAAGCCTACTAGTGTATATATCTCCTTTCTCGGTCAAACTTTTCTGAAAAGTTTATGACTGAGAAGAGGAAATGATTTATATACACTTTGTGCAATTAATAAAATGTCACCGCATAGATTATATACACCAAGTGGCATTAATGGCAAAATAATGTCTAGCACTTCAAGTATGATGTCTCAAGCTACTATCCAAAGGATGAAGTGAAGATTAAAAGAAAATGACTGATTGTGGACAGCAATTGTGAAAAAAAACCCCAAAAATGGAATTTAAGATGAAATAGCATGTTGTCAGTCTAGGCCTATAAAAAATATAAAAAAATTTATGTCACAACTAGCAAAGAAAGTATCTGCTGAAGCTGCCTGCTTCTCTCCACTAATTATAACCTTCTGTGCCTCAGTTGGGCAACTGAATTTTAGATATGTAAAGTAAGTTAAATGCCCATTCCTGCCCATAGGAACAACTGGTTATTGTGTGCTAGGAAAGAATACGCGAGCGTTTTGCCAACTGTCCTGAGAAAAGGAAGCACATACAACAGTTCTGCGCTGAGCTGAGGTAGAAAGATCAAGGCTCCTTGTGTAGACAAAAGGCAAAGTTGGGGAAAGAACCCAACAGAGCCGAGTGGCAGTTTTTCGGTTGTGATTCATTTTTGCCTTTCTCGTCATACGAGAGAGTAAAAGAAGTATCTACTGCCCCATACCCTTATCCCTACCATTGCAGAATTATTTTCTAGCCTTTGGTCCAGCCTGTCCTGACAATGGCTGCAGCCATTGGAGGGCATTTCCCTGCTACCACACAATCTCTTCCACAGAATCTACAACATTCATTGTTGCCATAAATTCTCTCTTTCTTAATTTTATGCCATTAGTCTTAGTCATACTTGCTTTTACCATGCAACTTACACCCTGTTCTACGCCATCCTAGTTTTCTGTCCTCTCTACTCAATCGTTTAAAATACTTACCATTAACAACCAGGCATGTTTGTTTTCTGTACACAAGAATTTGTTAAAAACTTTTCACCCAAGGAAAATTCATTCTCTGGTGCCATCTGGTACTTTTACTCTGTTAAAGGAATGAAAGCCAAGAAGCAACTCCAGAAACTGATCCCCATATCCAGTCTGCTTAATTGCTAGCTGGCTGCACAGCTCTGGTTTGTACCTCTTCAGTTAGTTCTCCTTAAAACAACACCCTGGCACGGCTCCCTCTATTCTGTACAATCCTCTAACATCACAAAAGTCTTTGCCCCCTTGAATAACCTCTCAAGTATCAAACCTGAGAGCATGCAATGCATGACCTCAGCATCAGACCACAAAACTATTGTTCTGGTGAGCCGCAACACAACCCTTGCATTATTTTGGATACTTAGAACTGAAAAAACCACAGAGAAATAACTATGCCTGAAGGACACAGGGATGCCACAGGGACTCAGAAGAGACAAAGGGCCAAGCGCTGTGTAAAGTGGGCATGATTGATCTGTTCTGGAGAAGGAAGTATGAAAGGCCACAGTCCATGTCAGATGGCCTCTGGGCCAGATATCCATCCTGGCCCTCTTTAGCTAAAAAAAAAAAAAAAAAAAAAAGTCTATAAAAGGGAATGCACTCTCTTATTGCCACAGTTCAGTTTTTTACATTATCTGAAAGCTCCAAGACAAGAACATAAAATGATTTTACTTTTTTGTATGGAAGAATTAAAATAACAAACAGGAAAAAAAGATCTCAAACTGCAAAATACTCACCCTGAATACCAAACTAAATCTCAGGCTAGAAATCAAAGTACATCTATGCCAAAGAAGGGTTGCAAACATGTGCTATCAGTTCACATACATTAAACACGAAGAAACTAAGTGTCCTTCCTCCACATGCCACATTGCTGGCTTTCCTCTTCACTCCTGTCAGGCCTCAAAAGACCCTCTTTTCAAAGATCTGAGGCAAGCGTAGGAAAGAAAGGGAATCTGGGGAAGGAGAAGCAAGGCTGTGAGGGAAGCAGCTTGAAGATCTGAATTTATTGTACTGCACTGCAGCCTTCAACTTGTTAAAATGCATAGGTCAGCTGAAGACTCTTCTCTCTAGCTGGCACTTTGAGAATTCACAAAGCATAAAGGATGTAGACTTTGACATGACAGTGCAAATACTACTCCGTGTAACAACTGCATTTATGTCAATGAAGTCACCCATACAAAAACATGATTCTCAAAGCTTTAGGTACCTTCTGCTGATTTCAGTAGGATTTAATAAATGCAAAATACTTATGAAAAATCGGCATGTATGCTTACTGAAGCAGGACTTAATTTTGGTTTAATTCTGCACCTCAAAAATGTATAATATAGATTATTATGGCCTACTAGAGAGAGAGGAGGTAAAGACTTTGGCTTTAGAGATTCACCCCAAAAGAGCTGGGACACCTATAATAGGAAAGGAAACACCCTGCACTCTGACGCAGTCTGTAGAGTGATGGGCTGCAGATCTTCAGCTGCCCTCTGACAATGCCCATCTCCTTCTATTGGCTCTGTGATCCTACCTACCACTGGCATCTGCTAAGGGCTTAAAGACGGGTGAGATAAATCAGTACGACACTGATTCTCAAAAGAGTTAGAGTCAGTGTTCAGAATACCAAGAATATGATAAGAAAAGGCAAAGGCTTTTTCTCATGGATTTTTTTTTTTGGTGAGACATATTTATGAATAATGGAAAGTAAAAATTTTAATCTGAATATGAAATAGGCACTTAAAATTTTCATAATTTAGTAGGAGCTGTTTGTTTAAATACCTATTAGCTTAGACTCATCCCACTTCTCTTAGGAACTTCACTGAGGTGCTAAGGCGGCCACATAGTTTATGCAGTCTCCCCATGACAATGAAAAAATACAAACAATGTGAGAGGCAATTCAGCATCCCCAATGTGAATTATTTTCAGATTCATTATGGGAATAACTCTCTCCACTGACTACTAAGGAACCCAAAGGATTAGAGACCCCAACAGTATCAAAAAGATATCACAAAGTGATTTTTTTTAAAGTTTCACAAATCAAAAAAGAACATCTAAAAAGTAACATCTAATAACGTACACAGCTGTAGTACATGATGTTCTTTGCAGTTCTAGTGAAAAGAGACCTTTCTTTGAGAAATACTAGAAATATGGAAAATACTGGGGAGGAAAACAACTTACATGAACAAAAAAAAAAATCCCTGCTAGTTTTATTCTAAGACTCTGCAGTCTTCCACTTTGCTCAGATTTGTCATCCAAGTTACAGCTCTAAAGGAAGTCATGCTGCTGCTGCTTCCAACACTTTGATTGCTGTAATTGTGCTAAACGCAAAAAAGCTACATGACAATTTAAATACCTGTTTTCAGTTTGATGGGATTTGAAACACTGGACATATTTAACCCCAGATATAAAATTTTCTAAAGGAAACTCAGCTGAACTTTAATTTTAGTGGCATTACTGAATAGTTTCTATAATCCACTAACACTGATGTGCCCCAAAATTTCTAAGTGCAAATTACGAGTACAAGCTGCACTGAAGTCCATTGCTGAAAAGAATGCTAGAGAAATGTTCCACTCTGCCTGTTCGGATCCTAGCAAAAAGACTGACAGTAAAATAATAATCCACATAGGTGAAGCAGTCTTTTAAAAATATTATAACAACGCGCATATTTTTATTGTGGGAAATTTTTAGCTTATTAGTTTGGCCATGATGTTGGAAGAACTGAATGTCACTACTTAATGTCATTTATCAGTGAACTGTACAGGCCTGTGTGAAAGAGCGTCAAGATTTACAAAAATTCCTTATGCAAAACTTAATACTTGTGGAGCAGAAAGTTTTCCCAGGGCAGCATTTGAAAATTAGGAGTTTGACAAAAGGTTCTACTTTCAGCTTGTCCAAAAATAAGGGGAAGATCCTGACTGATTATTAGTGTCAGATGAGGCTGCCATAACTCTGACATACAAAGATTTTTGAAAACCTACTACCTCAGACAAATTCCGAATACTTGTTCCTAAATCTCCCAAGGAGGTGCCAAGGGCCCGATGTGACCATGCTTTCTGCTGCAGCAGGCCCTCCTCTAATAAAGAATACTGCCAAGGAAAACCACTACCCTTTTATAAGCGTAATCATCGTTTAACACCTATTCGTTTTGTTGTTGCAATGGAATTCTGATACTTTACGTCTGCAGGAAAATCACATATTCAAGCTGAAGGAGTCGTGTTCATAAAATCTATTTGTTCAAATGCAAAACAGTGAAATCAATAACATGTTTTCGTTCTTTTTTTGTTTCATTTCTGTGGTTAGATTGCTACAAACTGTGGCTAGTAATTTACTTTGTAATGAACAAGAACAGACAGTTCAGCAAGTAAATGGAAAACTAGGGAGAAGAAACCATGAACATAAAAGAACTATGTCTAACTCATTGTTAACATATGTGCTTCAAGCAAGAGGGGAAGGAGGGAAGGGGAGGAAGGGAGGAAAGGGGAGGAAGGTTGGTTGTATGCTTTGCAGGAGGGAAATATGCATGCAATTCTGTACCCTCTTGAAATTACTTTTCTTTTGGATGCATGTATACAGTAGCAGAGAAATAGAAGCATAGACCAAATTACAATAGGAATCTAACGCTGGTTAAGTTAATTAATGTTTGTTAATACCAGACTATTACCTGTAGGAGATTTGAAAGTTGTCTTACAAATGACAGCCTTGTCACCAAATACACTAATCCCCTTTTTTACCAGCCCTTCCTGATGTTCAAAGTCTATTTCCCTTTCTGAGGTCTCCTCATGACTGATAATTCTATTTGTATACACAAGCACAAACATAAACCAACCATACATACCCCACACTTGGTGTTTACAGCCTTCAGGCACTCCTGTCTGCCCTCTTCTTGTTACTGACTGGATGTTACATCAGCTTCTGATCCTGTCATTGTCAAGTTTCATTGTTTCAAATTCTTTGTTTTATTGAAAAAAAAAGGAGCATGCATCTCAAAATTATAACCAATCATCTTTGCACTACGTTTTTTTGTAATTTCTAAGTAATCTCAGGAAAATCAGCAAATTAATTCCTCAACTGTAATCAATTAAAATGCTACATAGTTACTTTATGTAACTTGTTCCTACAAGATGTTCTGAAGGCCAAAACAATAAATGAGTTAAAAAAAAGGCTAGACAAATTGATAGGTGATAAATCCATCAATGGATACTAAATATCATGTCCTACATTTAACATCCACTTCAGAAAGTCCCTAAATGAACGATTGCTGGAGTCCAAGAGAGAGAGCGATGGCATAAATGGATATCCAGAAGCTCAGAGAAGGATGATCTCTATATGCCTATTGCTGGAACTGGCCAATTCTGGAGACACAGCAAAAGCGTTGTTTGTCTGCTAGTTTTATGCATTCTCCAGTATCTACATCATGAGGCTTACTACTTTTCAGGTCCCTTTTAGTAAAAAATGGCAAATTTAAGTACACCAAAAAAAAGTATATGGGCAAAATATGTTTGGTTCTCCAGTTTTATGACATTATCTTTTTAATTCGTATCAAAAAAAGATAGTGGTTCTCAACACCACAGCAGCAGCTCATTTACATTCCAGTTGCCCTGTCCCCTCCTTCCTCCAGTTAAATGGACTGTAATCATTTCAGCTGTCTGAATTCATGACTTCTTTTAATAACATAAACTGAAGGGAACACCAGTTTACACTACCAGACGAGACAGTGAGCTGAGGTGTCCCAGGAGTAAACTCACTGCCTCTTCAGTTGCCATTCTTACTCTGGTTAAAGCCCTGAAAAAAGGGGGCAAGCAGACAGCAGAGGATCGTAGCAGCTTTACCCTCCTCATCTGAAATGGCATAAAGCTGAAACTGAGCACACATTTAACGCCAGCTCATTTTGAGAATCCCTATCCAGGGTCCAAGAGTTAGATGTTGGAACTTCTACCCCTTTCACTACATCCATCACACTTCACCATTTCTTTCCATACCCTATGTACAAGTGGAAAATACTGGAAGTCTCTTTTTTAAATTATTTTCTTTTCATAATGCCCAGGATTTACTATCTTCCCATAAGGATAGGAAGGTTGGATGGGGCTGGCCTTGTGCATGTTCCTCTTTTGCCAACGTTTAGTTTTCCCACAGAGTGTTCCATTTCACCTCGTTTTTTTCACCATTTTTACTTCACCAAAAGTAACAGCTTGCTTTTACATTTACACTTGGCATATTCTGCCCTCGAGTCTCCTCAGTAAAACTAATAAGGTTGTTTTTCAGCCCTGCTTCAGTGCCAAGTACATCGCTGAACTATCCAAGCTTCAGCTAACTGATACAATTTCTAGGCTTTCTAAATGAGAACAGGGCATAGAAAAAAGTAGATTTATTTTTTTTTAATGACAGCCTCAGAAGTTTAGGATTTGGAATCAATTTAATCTGCTTCTGAATAAACTTGTATAATATACTCAAATAATAAACTCATTCAAATCAAAACTTAATTTTAGCCAACTGAAAGAGAAGATTTTTCTTTCACTGTAAGGGAGGATTTCAGTTAATTGGAAGAAATGTATTATATATGAACTTAATTTAATGAAAGCCACTGTAGGTAAGAAGAGAATAGGACTGAGCAGGCATACCTTTTGCTTGATTCCAAAGTTACACTAAAGGACAAATTAGTATATAAATAGACTACTAAACTTTTCTGGTTCACTAACAATTACTTCCCATGAAAGAGAAGAGGAGAAAACTCACTTGTGCTCTACTTCTGCTGCTCTGGCAGTAAAAAATCCCTAAGTACTGTTTCATTACATTTCTCTCCCTCTCATCCGATATATCCATTATGAAACTGCTAAAACACTCAATTCCTGCTTCTCTGGCCATGTCTCCTCCACCCTCTATATGTTTTCTATCTTTCGATATTACTTTGATCTTTTTGTCTCTCCTTCAAGGTTCTTTAAAATTCTGTAATTGTGCAGAATTCTGTAACACATTCTGAATAATCTGCAGCGTGAGGAACTGAATTTTTTTTTTAAGGCAAAGAGATATGATTAAATTTCTGACATTAATCATATGTTCAAGAGCACTGTAATCATAATAATGTCACTTGCTTGCTCAGATCATAGCTTTGTGACCTTGTATTTCTTCCTTAGATAGAGAACATATGATTAAAAGTGAATATAGTATTCTAATCTGTTGAAGATTTTAGTATCAAGAGTACAAGTGCACATACAGTTTGTGAGTAGGTGACCACTTCCATTTATGCTGACATATCACACAGTGTTCCCAAGCTTTTCCTAAACATCATTCCATCTCCAGCTGTGCATTTCATTTCTGCTGGACATACAACCCCAAAATATTACTGTGAACAGGGAACTGCTGTCTGGCTCATTGCTACCCACAGGAACCACAGTTCCGGACTTTCTCTGTTCATTACAAACCTAAGTATTGAGAAGACTGAAGATGTCATCGCTTGGTGTTAGTAATAACAACCACAGGTTCACACAAGACATGTGACTTGAAACTTTCCAGTTCAGCTTTAAATCAGTAACGCGCATTTTACAAGCCTTTGCAGACAGGAAAACAAAGAGAAGAAAGGAGTGATAAAAACATCAACAACCTCTAAAATTAAAAGGAAATGAATAATAAGAAACACGGTGTGCCTTTAACATGGGATTAAAGGGGTAAATACATGCTCAAAGAGTTTTTTAAAGGATTTTTTCTGGAACCTGGTGCTCAGTTTTCCTTTATTTGTGAACTAAGAGCTTCCTACTGTGCTCGTAGGAGTAAATCACGGTAGGCAGGAACTTCTAACACACTACAATGTGTTAAAGTGATATCAACAACAGCAAAATAATGTGGCGATGTGGGAGTCTCAGCATGCATTCATGCCAAATGGTTCATGTTGAAATGGAAAACACAAAGATTATTTTTCAGTGACAAAAGAAAATCAATATTTAAAATCAATGCCAGTCAATGGGAACAGTGAGAATAAGTAACAAAAGACCACAAAGCACTTTTGGGAACACTCAAAAGAAAAATGCAAAAAATATAAAACGATTATACTGAAATAAAAGCCTCTTTGCCCCGCATTAGAATAGATTTGCAAGTCAAAATCAGAAACCATACTGATACTAATTTTTCATGTTGCCATTTCCAGCCACTTCTAAAAACCTAAAGAAAACTTACTTAGGTGTCTGACTTAACGTTCTTTGAAAACACCAGATTAATGCCCGTCTTTCTTGCCCATCTCTTGTGGTTTAGTCCTAATTTACTTTTAACTACTATGGTGCTGTATACAAGAGGCCCTCACAGATCCCAGATCGGTAGGCACAAGCTGGTTCTGTTCTGCCCGTATGCCATGAGCCCAGTGGAAAGGCAGGTGTGCTGTCAGGAGAGACAAGAGGGGATACCCGGGCAAGCACAGTGGCGTTTGCTCACCTGCCCAGCAGTTTAGACGTTACCAAGGCACACCGCTCACTAGGTGGGATTCTGAAACGCCTTTGTAATCTCCTCTTTGCAGATCAGCTGTGACAGAAGTGTAAAGACGTGGTTAACCTGCTTATTCCTTTTATCAAATTGAGCAGTTTGGTGCAACAACGACATGTTTGTGTGAAGCAAAGGGAGTTACAAAGGCTCTGCACAAAGCCTATACGGTATTTCTGTCTGAATTACTGTTTGCTCAGGAATAACACCAGACCTGCATTGCTCCATGTGCCATTGCAATGTTCTACCTCCCAGGCTGAAACCCCGGACCTGGTCTGTGGGAGTAAGCATAATCATCCAAAGGCCAAACTAGTAAAACCCAACACACCCAGCTAGTCCATGTGAAGCGTCTTCCAAAACCTGCTGTGGTGGGTAGACCCCGGTTGGACGCCAGGTGCCCACCGAAGCTGCTCTATCACTCCCCTCCTCAGCTGGGCGGGGAGAGAGAAAATATAATGAAAGGCTCGTGGGTGGAGATAAGGACAGGGAGATCACTCAACAATTACCGTCACAGGCAGAACAGACTCAACTTGGCGAAATTAGTTTAACTTATTACCAATCCAATCAGGGTAGGGTAATGAGAAATAAAACCTAAATCTTAAAACACCTTCCCCCCACCCCTCCCTTTTTCCTGGGCTCAACTTCACTCCTGATTTTCTCTACCTCCTCCCCACCAGCGGTGCAGGGGGACAGGGAAGGAGGGTTGTGGTCAGTTCATCACATTTGTCTCTGCTGCTCCTTCCCCCTTCCCTCCTTCCTCTCCTGCTCCTCACACTCTTCCCTTCCTCCAGCATGGGGTCCCTCCCATGGGAGACAGTCTTCAACAAACTTCTCCTACGTGAGTCCTTCCATGGGGTGCAGTCCTTCAGGAACAGACTGCTCCAGCATGAGTCCCCCATGGGGTCACAAGTCCTGCCAGCAAACCTGCTCCTGCATGGGTTCCTCTCTCCACAGGGCCACGGGTCCTGCCAGACGCCTGCTCCAGCGTGGGCTTGCCACAGGGTCACAGCCTTTTTTGGGCATCCACCTGCTCCGGTGTGGGGTCCTCCATGGGCTGCAGGTGGATCTCTGCACCACCGTTACCATCCATGGGCTGCAGGTGGATCTCTGCACCACCGTTACCCTCCATGGGCTGCAGGGGGACAGCCTGCCTCACCATGGTCTTCACCACGGGCTGCAGGGGAATCTCTGCTCTAGCACCTGGAGCACCTCCTCCTCCTCCTTCTTCACTGTGTTTGGTGTCTGCAGAGCTGTTGCTCTCACATATTCTCACTCCTTTCTCCTGGTTCCAGCCATGCAGCTTTTTTTCCCCCTTCTTACATATGTTATCACAGAGGCATTACCATCATCGCTGATGGGCTCGGCCTTGGCCAGCAGCGGGTCTGTCTTGGAGCTGGCTGCCATTGGCTCTATCAGACACAGGGGAAGCCTCTGGCAGCTTCTCACAGAAGCCACCCCTGTAGCCCCCCTGCTACCGAAACCTTGCCACGCAAACCCCATACCCATGTATTAGAGAGGTTTTTATGTTACACACCACACATAAATCACATTATTTTTTCCTCCCTCAATCCCCACTTTAGAGAGCTGGATGTATCTGTTTGCCAACCTGGATAACACAAGCCCATCTTGTTGTAGTGCCTCTCAAGTAGTTCGTAGGTTTAAACACCATGGTAGACAAATCTGGGAGGGATACACCTTCCCACCATAAGGAATGTGAACTAAAGCAAAGATACCTACTACGTGGTTTTCTCAAAGTCTACAGGAAACATGTGCTTGGCCAGTAAGTTGAACCCGGATCTCTGCAGGCCCTCTCCAGTCTTTTAGCCGCTAGGGTACTTCCTCTCCTGATGTACAGTACAGTTTGTTGAGGAAGTAAATTCTAAATAACTCAATACAATGAGTTTCACCAAAGCACAGATCCAGACCCATGTAACTGTTGAAACAGAACTTTTAATAATGTTCCCTTTCATAGTTGGAGCAGTAATATTTACAGAGCCCAGAAAGGAATTAATAAAACCAAACTTACTGCAAAATTTAATTAAAATTATACAGGGCAATAGAGAGTCTTCACTACCTTTTTCCAAGAACTCCATCCTTCACAGGATATTGAATGACAATATACTTACCTAATAAAGGTCAGAAGAATGCACATTAATTGAATGTGTCCTAAAGGCAGGATATATATTCTCCAATCTGATTAACTCTTTCCTAAATTCAGATTTACGCACCATGATCCTCTTTAAGAACAAAACACACCCAAACCCTTAGAAAAAAACTACCACATCTCTCACGAGGGAATTAATGCACAAAGAATGCCTTTAATATATTGCAAAGACTATAAATACATGAATTTTTTAGGAAATCTATTTTTTTTTTTACTTTGGATTGATAGAACTGAAACAATAATGCATGGTGACATGAATAAAGCTGTGCATTTAGCCAGACTTTGAGATTTTGCTTTCTTTGGGCTGTATTTTAGTCTGTATTTCATAAGAATAAAGCCTACTTTGGGCAATAGTCTAATCAAATAATATTTTAATGCACTGCTTTCCTTTGGATAGCTTTATCCAGCAAGGTCATAGATTACCAAAAACCCTGCAGATGCTGCACAAAGGGATGAAGAATGAGTTAGTTGAGTTGCAGTTACAAAAAGTTGCAGCACCCACTGATGCATGAAGTTTACGTTCCCTGGAACACAATTTACTGTGTGTTCACATGATTCCTAAAAAGGGCAAGAATGCAATACTACGGACAACAAAGGCAGACCGGGTAAGTCAGATGTTTTCTTAACTTTCATCTGAAGGAGTTCTCATTGTGAGTTCAGCTACATTTTATCCACATACCTGAGACAGCTACTTAAAAACGCTACAAATGATGTTCCTGTTGCTGTCAAAATCAAGAAATAAATTTGGGAAGCGGAATTATCAGTTAAGAAATATGCTGTAATTAAATATAAGGCAGTTGTTTGACAAAACAGAGATATTTGGGAATGAACGGCTTGTGGAGAGGATGAAAGGTGCTTGCCAGCTTTGTGTTCAGCAATGTACATGCTGCCAAAAAGTACGTGTATTTTAGTTTACACATTAAAATAACATAACCAAAACTGCCAGCAAACATCATGCTATCAGATTGCTATAGTAGATTTGGCTTTCTATGTGAAGCAAATTTGTTTCATGCAGAAGTGACATTATTTATCTTGCAAATAAAAACTTTGAGCTGCTGTACAATGTGCTGTAATAAAAAACGATTTATAAAAATATTACTTATCTTAGTCTGGATTTATTTAAACAATGAGGACAGAGTTTTACAAACTCACCTATATCCAAGTGAGAATATTGTATCTGGAAGTTTCAAACATTGTATTGCTTACTACCTACATGCCTCTTCTCCCTTCTGTGAGCCTATTTTCAAGATGGAACAAGAGAAAAGAGGTACTTCTGTGTATATTATGATTAGTCCTGCCTCTTGGCATATGTTATTGTAGTCTGCAGTTAATAAACAAGCATTTCTGTTGTGAATAACCTAGGAGCGGAATCAGTTTGTATATAAAGTCTGAGAGATAAAGTATGATCACTTATGGGTTTTTATATTTAAAACATCTAAAATCTTTTTCTCATGAGCACTCAAAACAGAGCTTTTATAAGGAATGCATTTTTCTGATCCTCTCCCTTTGGCTGTGGTGTATCTTTTTTTGTTGATCTGTGATTTTCAAGAATAAGCCTACACTGCATAGAGCAATGGATTTAAAGAAATTTATGACTAAAACTATTGTAGCTATTTATCACCGTAGTCTCCTTATGCCAACATTTGAATGGTGCTCGTTACACACAGTGATTTATTAAAAAGCAATGTCATACCTGTAGACATGCAGGAGCTCTGCCCTGGGGTTTATTCACATCAACAGCCACAAGCTGCCAACCTCCAGCAGCATCTTCATGAAACATCTTGAAAGGGAAAATTGTCAGAAATGTTTTATGTGCAAATAAATACAAGTGAAATCTAATACATTCCCCTTAAGGACCTGCATACATTTTGATGATAGCTAGCTTAAAATATGAGGGAAATGGTTCTTACTGCTACAGAAAAAAAGTAACATGCTCTTTTTTCAACATTAATAGATGCTGAATTTTACTCAGATAACATCAAACACAATGTGTCTCTATTAGTCCTAATGTAGAAACTGATTCAATTAATCTCTGATCAGTATCATTACACGGTGGTACTGTTCAGAACAAATTCCTTACTAAGGTAAGCTTGTCCTGAGGAAACACAAATTCATTGTGACCAAAAAATAAGTTTCACGGTACATTTGGAAATGACAGACAACCTCGTCTTTTTTACCAGCAAAATTACCTTACTCCAAGGATCAGACTTTATTTTTGTTGCACTGATGCGTATCAAGAGTAGCTGTACAGTCCTCTGTACTGTTACCTAGAGCTTATAATTCCTGCAAATAGCTGAATGATATCCTGGCTCTAATGACATGAATGGAAAAGGCTCTCTTGACCACAGTGGTATTCACATTTTGCCAATAACCTCTGGAAGCATTGGTATAGGCACTCTTTTCTTTTTTAACTTGGAAAATTTGGACATAGAAAGATGCAGACTGCTGGGCACAAGTAACAGTGAGAAACGGTGTCCTTGAAATAAAATGAATGGCTCTAGTATTTTCAGTTGCCACCTGAGAGTCTGCATATACTATATAATGAAGAGTGGCGAAGTTCCCACCTTTTCCTTGACACCCAGCACCCAAACAAGTCACCTCGAGAACACAGCCACAGCAGCGTGGTTGAAGCTTAAAAGCCATCCTGAGAGAAGTGCTCATTAGACTGGGGACAGTATCACACAAATATGGTTCCAATGCTGCCAACTCAGATGACCACTGAGGTCCTCCTCTTTGTACCACGCTTTAATATGAAGTGCTAAAGTGCTTTACAAGAACCTCCTTTTATCCTTCGAGAGAGACCCCTTCCTTGACTTTGACTCTCAGACACTCATTTTCTTTTCTATAGGACTAAGTCTTAGGACCAGCTTAATGATTTATGAAGTGGGCAAATGAAGCAAGATATTGTTGCTTTTTCTCAAGGTTATTTCATGCATAAAACAAGCAAGGTTTTAAACTTCCATCTGGTGCTTTGAACAAGAAACCCTGCAAGAAATTTGCTGCCCTTCCTAAGGCAGAAAAAGATAAATCATTTTTGTAGTTCAGTAAGCTGGACTCCCTTTATGTCCCATTAGGAACAAAGTAACCATTCGCTTGGCTGCAGCCAACGTGCTATTTTTATTGTGCATGATGCAATTTATATTCAACATGTTCATGTTCTTTGGCATGACAACATTATTTTGGGAATTTCTTTTATCCTTGAAATTCCTTAACGTTGTCTGCTTCTTAAGTTTCCCTACATTCATCTCTCTGTTCCAGCTTCTAGTTGAGAGTACGTTCAGGAATTTGTCCCATCAGAGATGGAACAAACGTTAAGTTCCTCAGACTAAGTATGTGTCATGTGGAACAGTCATTTTTTTGTTAGATTTTAAATTGATATCATCAAGTCTGCCTTGACAAAGACATACATAGAGTAGAAATTACTGCCAAAATGTCTATTGAGGCAAAAAACGTAGCAGCAGGCAGAAAAGGACTAGATTTACATATGGATTACAGGAATATCCAAAGGAATATCAGAAAATATTTAATAAATAATTTTGAAGCACTTAAATCCTTTGGCTTAAGAAAATAAATAACCTCTAGCTACAGAGGTTAGAAAAAATTTCCTCATGGGTATGTTTCTCATATCTGTCTTCCCAAGGGTTTTTTGCAGGCAGTCGGTACCGGTCCCTCTTACAGATGGCAAACTGCGCTAGCTTGGAAAAGCCTGTCCTTTTGTACATTCGGGATACATAATATGATTGTTACAAGAATGAGTGGGAGAATTGAAATCTCAACCCTTCAGCCCCCGTTCTTCATACTGGGTCTTTCACACCACCCAGCCCACACATAGCACCCTTCCTATCATGGCTTCTTCCTACTCATTCTCTCAGATTCAGGGTCTCACTTTCTGTGGCTACCTCAAATATTAGCCTGGCTCTTTCACTGCCTCAGCACCTCATTCCTCCTTGGTCTCAATATGCCCTTTCAGTTCCAGCACCAGCTTCCCCAAACACTTCAGCTGCCCTCTGACCTCACTTCTTCCAGCTACAGCTAGCGATTTCAGCTCTTCTGCCTTAGCACAGAAAGTGATATTCAACAGCAACCCCAATTCCAAACCCACCAATGACATGACAAAAAAAGCACTATCCTACTTCCTTAAAAGAAAATAAGCATAATAACATAGCTATACTGAGAACCGCATCACAGTCTTCTCTATTATTCTTTTTTAAGGAAGTCTAGTTGGATAATATACCCTAGAATTTAATTTTAAATGAAAATTCATATATCAACTTTGTATGTAGTAACATGCTACGTCAAATAAATCAGTTAAAATAATAAATAACAGGAATTTTTGGCTTATTATTCATTAATTAACTAAACCAAATCAAGTCCCCAGAAAATCTCAGTATCTCAGGTGTTTCACCTGGGTGGTGGCAGTTGAAGTAGTACTGCTCCTGGACCCCCACATCTGCTGGAACTGCACTCTAATTTCTGCAAACGTTTCAATGATGACTGCGATGAAAACATTCTGAAAAAAGAACAAGAATGGTCGACACAAAGCTCAGCAAGAGGAAAAGAGAAGAAATTAATTCTAATATGATCTACATTTCAGACAGGTTTAAAAGAACACATTTTTCAGTACCTTAACAAGCCAGGCCAGAAAGAAAATTAAGGTGATGAAATAGAAATATGAACGCCATCGGGGAAAGCTGTCGATTGCTCGGTACATAAGGAACACCCAGCCTTCTTGAGAAGCAGCTTCATAAACAGTAAATATGCTTGTGCCTGTCAGAAGAAAAATGAAAATGTTTTGCATTAAGCCTCCCTGACAGTTTTCAATATCAGCAAACAATAATCTTTTAACTATTTTATTTTCCTTTTCTCTAAAGGGTATCTATCAGCTCTCTTTTCCTCTCTTCAAAGAGAAGTTTTTCAGGTGCATTTCCGCGTTTCTTCCTTTTGCAACTGAATATGAATTGGTTTTGTATCAGACTGGACTCCCTTCTCTCCCTGGACACACATGCATAATCCGTTAGGCGGGTTCACTGGCAGTATGCAAATGTCTCCAAAGGCAGACTTTGTCCCGTCATGTGACTTCAGCAGCACCCGTGAGAAAAGGCAGATTTAAATAAAACTACCAGGACCAACATTCAGTAGGTGAAAGGAATCACTACTAGTATCAGCAACACTGAGTAAGCAGCAATACACAGAGAAGGTGCCCGACACTGGCAAGCGCACTTAAGCATCTACAGCAAGCTACCGAACAGTTTCAAAATTCAGGCAGGTAGCCAGGCTAGCTACGTTAACACACCTGTGTTGCCTTAAAAAAGGTTAAAGCATTTTTAAGTTGAACTTCCTGTATCACTCTGGGGATGGGGGGAGGATATGAGGGTTTCACGTGTGCAGAAACCATTTGCGAATAACAGCTATGAAGTTACTCATTGTAAACTTAAGATCCAGACTCATCCTCATGTCTGAGGGATACTACGCTCCAGCCAGCTCCCCCTTCCTCCTTATCTCTGCAATGAAAGCTTCAAAATACAGATTGTGGTTAGGGCTCATACGGCATTCTTGTTTGAAATAATTTTTGTTCTGAGAAGGAACACAATTAAACTGTGAAATTAAACTGTGAAATCTCACAAACCGCTGTGAAATTGTGTAATTGTCCTACAGCCACCTGCTAGCTTCGCTCCACTACTGCTTCGTTTCATGAAACGTTTTGGATAAAAGAGAGGGAGCGTGAGGAGTGCTGCCCTTAGCAAAACACAGCAGCTACTAGCAACAGGTACATAGCAAGCATGAACCAGCTGACTATCCGATCCTCTTCCCAGAGAAAGCAGCGCTTCTAGTCAGAAATTCCTGAGTCTAGGAGTTTCCCCCCAAAATCACACCAGCCTATGAGGAGCTCTACGCTGTTATTCTGCCACTGAATTTGCAGGATCTACATCCTTTTGTCTGCTAACACAGGTGGGATGAACTTGGAAGTGGTTTTACCTTAGGGAGTCCCTTCTGCAGATAAATCTTCACTGATAAGAGGAGACAGGGATGAATGGAATCTTTTCTGTATAAACTTCCTCCTTTGATATGTAGGTGTTGAATGGTTAACATGGTCATGGTGGGTAGGCGAAAATGTTAATCCTTTCTGTTAATTTTTCTGGTTATTGGATTCCTTCCTATTTACTGCATATGGTTCTCAGGACCCAGGGACAGAAATAAAAATAAAAAGGGAGGAAAAAGCATTCAAGTGTAGACAGAAAACCCCTTTGTGTTTCTTCAGAAAAGAGAGTGGTCTCTATCAACACCGAAATATTCATCAGTGATTACTTCACAGCTATTTTGCATTTCAAAAATTCATAAAGTAATGGTTCAATTATCTAATATTATACTGTTGCTGAACTGATTAAATTATTGAACAAAACAGTGCTGTTGAGGACAGGCAGAGATTAAGAAAAAAAAGGAATCTATTAAAAGTTGCTGGCTAGGAAACAGTAATTAGTCATTACCAATGGGAAAGTCACAGTGAAGATTAGTAAAATAGAGGGGATGTCATGCAAAGTATTTATAACGCATACACTGGGCCATCCGCCACAGTAAAGCAATACTGTGAATGGACAAAAATGCACAATTAACCCAATTAAAATAATATGTGCTTGTCTGTGACACTAAAGTAAAAAGATGGCTTGTATATAACTGGTACAGGTGTTCTTAAGGCTATTAAAAAGCAATCACCGCTAAGAACATACATTCGCATTTAAGATATGTGAGTAGAAAGTAATAAAGCTTTCCATAGTCATGCCAGGAACCATGCTGTTAACTATGGCTGTAAATACTGTTTCAACTGGATACAGAATAAAGGCATGACAGTAAGGGATCCAACACCATGAAATGTTTTGTTTTCAAAAAGAGTAATTCTTAGTTAACATCTGCCTTACTGCATGTTTTTTGCTTCTAAAAGTTACATTTCAAGACGATCAGCAACTGATTCTAATTTTTCTGAGTATTTCTTTAATATCTAACTACATCTTCCCAAAGCCAATGTCTAAGCTATTAAAAAGACTCTCCTTTCACAGCAGCATGCCCTGTTTTTCTCACCATGTTCAAATCCATACGGAGGGAGCGAGACTATCAAAATTTTAAATGATAGCGGGATACATCACAAAAAAACCAGACATCGAGATGCTGCCACGTATGAAACCTAACTTACGCCCCTTAGATCAAATGGTAAAATTCCCCTTCTCCACAGAATTCTGTCAATATTCTGAATCAGTGACACAGTGCCTTTTTCTACTAGTTCAGAGGGCTTAAGCCCTGAGCACATATGCTAGGGGTCCCATGGTTAGGGCACCGGAGAGCGTAGGACCTCCTGCAGTTTGCGTAAGAAAAGTAGGAATATGGGTGGCAGGGGGAAGGAGGGCTTGAAAACCTGCAGAGCCTGGCTATTCAGATACACAACAGGCCCCACGTACTTCAAAATGCAGTCATCTCTTGTCAATGTCCTGCACATTTAGATCAAGATTCATGCAATCTAAGTACAGGCATCAGCGAGATATTTCAGCCACGAAAAAGCTTTGAACCATGAAGAGGGTTAAACATATGACTATAATGACATTACTCATCGGTTTAGGCACGTTGGCACGGGTAACTTGCTGAATTTGGGACGAGGATTGCAACATCTGCATCTAGAATATTGTTAAATCTTAGTAAATAAAAATATCTAGAGAATACTTATGATAATTTTCCTATTTGTTTCAGTAGATGGCTAAACCTTGGTGGTGAGAAAGATTAAAGTCATTTAGGAGGAACTTTCTGAAGACAGCAGAATAAAGGAACATCATTTGAATTTTTTTTTGTTTCAGTGCTTTTGTTTGAACTTGTCTAATAAATTCCACATTCTGACGTTACAATAAAACAATTGCTTTAACCACGCTGATGGTTAATCAAAAAAAAGGAAGCAAAACATTTCTCAATACACAGATTAAAACCAAATAAATCAATATCATAATCTGTATCAGTCTCAAAAGACTGCTTTTATGGAACCAGTAAACACTTTTACCTTTGGAAATGTTTTACAACTGTGCACAGTCATTATCAAAAACAAGTTCAGAAAATGAAAGATTTAGTACGGGAAAAGAGATTGAATCTTGCTCAATTTATCCAACATTTTCACTTGCTTCATACCTTATAGAAGAACAGACAGCAGAGACAAACTGTATCCCTACTTCTAGCGCATATTTAGGTACATGGGCATTCAGCATTGAAATGCAGGGGGCTTATGCCTTCTCCAATACATGTTTCTTTCAGATCCATCAGCTGGGAGCATTAGCCTGAAGGGGCACGGAGGAAGCAGTTGCTTTAACACCCAACTGATTGTAATAAAAGAAACTTCTACTGGTCTCCATGCCATTCCAGGATGCAAGGTCACCTGGCTCTTCCATGCTATACAAATAAATAGAGTAGCATGGAGAAAAAACTGGAAGAGCCAGAGCACATAGGTGATGATTTTCCATAGGGGAGTGAAGTAACCTATCCTGCCAAAACCTTATCTTCCAAATACCTAAAGAACACAGAAAGTATTTATTTAAAAAAAGAACTCATAGTTGAGAGAAGAGAACAATAGTATCACTATGCAGGGATGCTATTTTACATAGTGTTTTATATTTATGTATATTTTGTAAACACAGAGGATCTTCTGCTTGTTTCTGTGGCTCTGTCATACCACCATGCTCTGTGACATCAGCTCTTGCTATAATCAGCTCATTCTGTGAATGGACATAATGAAAACGGGAGTGCACTGAACAATGCTGTAATTTTATAAATGTAAAAATAAAGGAGTAGAGCTAAAAGGTCACATGGAAAATTCATTAAAACTGGAAACAGAACCCTTTCCTCCTAACTCATTACGTTCTTGCTTCTAGATTCAAAATCACATGTTATTAGGGGATGCACGATGTTGAGGTGTTGTCTTTTATTAATATCTTTGTGCTATGTGATTTGTAGCTATTCCAAGTGAGAAATAGAAAATGAAAACTAAGCTTAGGTATGCCATTAACTCCAGCATTTTCTGCATGTGTAACCTATGTTTATTGACTACCTTGGTCTACCACATCACGTTTCTCTCAGTTTTCTTGTGCCTGCTGTGAAGGTCTAAGAAAGAATATCTACAGGAGGGCTACCTTATGTAAAAAAAACCAAAACAAAAACAACAAAACAACATGATAAAAGTTCATTTTTTTTTTCTTTTTAATCAGGAATTATTCAGGCAAGTAAATATGCACGCGTTGTTATGAAAAGCTTAAACCACAACATTTTGTCACCCACAGAATGCCTCATATGCCAGCCAGTAACAGGTTCCTTTTCCTTACGTCACAGTAGCCACTAGATGGCGATGGTGCACCTCGGGCACATCTGGAACATCAGGCAGCGGAGGAGCTACCGCCCCGGAGGGCGCAGGCTGATTAAGATCCCGGTGCGCTGGCAAAAGGATTGATTTTTCTATTTCCCGGCAAAACTAAGCAGCCTTCTAGCAGGTGCTGCTGTCTAATTTTACTCTATTTGTTGTGCTGAATACGGAAAGGCAGCCTTCCTTAAGATGGCTTTGTGAATGTTACGGCCATGAAGAAACGACCTCTCACTCAGGCTCTAGAAATGTTATCAACCCTCTTTCTGTCCCTGCTCATTATCTCTGATAAAATCATGACGCTGAATGTTCCCGCAAAGCATGGATACTCCCACTGTGCAGCCAGCTTTTAATTTATGTCTGATCTTTCAGTATCAAGGTATTTGTAAAACATTGCGCGCAGTCAGGGTTTTCCAGCTGTCTTACACTATTGCTTTGGTGAAACTAGAAGGAATAAAAATTACCCAGAAGAACAAGGACAAAGTTGTTTGCACTTCTGGGAAGCAGCTGGTAGATATGATTGAAATCAACAGAAAGATCAATTTCTAAACGGCTTCATGGAGTTTCTTACTTGTCTCCGAGTGAGTGATTCAGTCTATTTTCCTCTCCCAAACTAACTCATATCAGCCAGTTTGCCAGGCAGCAGAAATGAGGAGGAAAAGAAGGAAAACGAAACATGCCAATGCTCTGCTCCTCCTTTGAAACCTCAAACCCCAGTGCCATTTCCCTGTGACTGAGCTGTGGAAAAGACGGCAAAAGGGAAACTCTGCGAAGCACTGATTTACAACATCAGAAGAAACACACTGCCAGTCTGAACACAGTCTTTTAACCTTTGTAAATGTAAGGACTTCAAACATACAGTAGTGATGTGTTACTGATTCTTCATTTTGAAAATGTTTCCTCATGAGAAGATGAAGCTTCTACATATGAGAAGAGATTATACACAGAGACTGCACACACAAACCCACCAATAAGGAGATAAAGAAACATTGCAAAAGTGCATTAAATGCTAGGATCAATGCAACTTGTTCTACAGACTTAGTTCATGGAAAGATGGAAAGTCAGACAACTTCCAGCAAAAATTTTGATGGACTTAGTTAGCAATAGTTAGCAATGTTGGCATATGTATTGACTGCACAGGGTAAATAGGAGCATGGCAGATCATGCTTAGTTAAACCGTGAGAGTCTTACATGTGATAGTGCTTGTGCTTCTTGATGTAGAATTTTATGCTTTGCAAAGAGAAATTTGTTTTATGTTTGTAAACAAGTCCATGGTGTAAACAGGGACAACCATTGTTCAGAACAACTTTAGGTGTGCAGGTTTATGGATATTTAGCCTAACTAGCATTTATATTTGCTTTTCTTTAATACTTTTTTGATCAAAATGCTCCTCAGCTACACGTTCACAAATAAACTAGCAAACAGGAATCCAAAATGTCACCAGAGCTCATAAGGTGGCTTTATGTGCATAAATACTGTCTGCTTTTTCCTTTTTGCAATTACACAGCTGTAGTGCTAATATACATTCTCTCTTATAACCACTGCTTTTTTTTTTTGTGTGTGGCAGCCTAACAAAATTTCTGGCAGTTGATGAGAATCAAGGAAATGCTGAGCTGTGAATTGTTCACACCTCACACACCACCTGGAAGCCCTGCAGAGCAGTCAACAACTCCCACCGCTCCTTCTCCCTAGAGAGTCTTTTTAAAGATTCAACTTTTCTCGGATCCCTGGGCTCCCATCCTCTACGGAACGCGGAGAGCTTCAGGCTGGAGCCTGGAAGTAGGACACTGCCATAGCTGTGCTTTTGCCTATCAGAGAATCAAACCGTAATAATACTCACTTCTCAGATCTAGAAACCAAAAATACAGAAATTCCTAGGCCTCGGTTTTAGAGTGACAAACACTGTGAAGATGGGCCTGCCACCGTCTCAGTCTTTCCAATGAAACGTCTCTGATTTAAAGTACAGTCATAGTAGAGTAAATGACTGCTGCAGTAAATGTTATGACAAAACTGTGTAACATAAAAAATGTTAAAAAGAGGAAACTCTATAATTTATATTAACGTATTCCTTTGAAAATGAGCTATCTTTTTATAGGACTGTTACTTCTTCTTTTAAAATACATTATGTATGTAGATGCCTTTAAAACCATACGGTAAAAGTGACAGTCCAGAAATCAAATGTTCAGAAATTCACACAGTTTGTTACATTTAAAATTTAATGAACACTTTAAGGGTTACCATATTAAAAAGACACATTTAAGACAGGTTCTCAGTACAGATATTATGTATTTGGATTGTCATTCAGCCATATATTAAACATAGCGAATGACTACTAAGATCGAGCTAGTGATGGATCCCTTTGTTAGAGAGAAAACAACGTATGCAAATCTTCCTTGACACAAGGCATGTAAATTCAGCACTGACTTTCGTACATTGTCAATCAAAACTATTCACTTGTTGCACCAACTTTCCCAATAGTCATAGACAGAGCAATCTAATTCATTGTAAGTGCAGTCATGAAACAGCAAAGCTAGCATGCATCATGATGCCAACTGATTTGCTTCATTAATAAAAAAATGTATCTGCTTTGTAAGATGAAAGAAGTATGGATGAATGAAACCATAGAACATATTCACATAGTACAATATCCGCATCTAGCGTGACTATGATGATACTTTACCCAAAAGCAAAGTTAAATAAGTGGCATGACTGTACGCTTTACCATGAGATTATTTCATCAAGTCTTGAGTCTGGTCAGCTAGAAGCAACTGTCTCGAAAGCATGAAGGTGTCTGGAGGCAGAAAAAATGTCCTAAAAGAAAACATGCAGGACCTAATGAGAACATGCATTAGTGATTAAGATGAACGGAAGAATAACTGGGGGATCTGGAGATGCACAGAGATCCTAAAATTGTGTGCATATTTGGGAAATGCTGATTACAGGAGATTGCCTGACCAGAATGGAGCATTTCCAATGTGATATTTATATTAGCAACAGTGGAAAAATCAGAGAAGTTCAAAACAAAAAGCCTTACAGGAAAAAAGAGGCTAGCACAGTCTATAAAGAAAAAAACATCATGTCCAGAAAGTGTTGAAAAAGATCTTGCAAGTGATTTTCAAACCTACAGCAGCATATTTTATTTGACCTCTGTGACAATGCACTGCCTTATTTCCAGTTGCAGTGCAACCCCTTCATCCTGAAGTTTCAAACAGTCCCATCAATCAACAATTAAAAAAACCCAAGAGCACAAATATTTAACTAAGGACCTCTTTGTCCCCAGCAGAGGTTTAAGTGACAGAAGAGGACCAAAGAGAGCTTGAAATTCACTCTACAAGAACGCATGCCGGTGACTGTGTGTGGGAAGTGGCTGGCCAGTCTGATGATGAGTAACAGCAGGCTAGGTATGCTGGTACACAGGAAGGTATCGAAGGCGGAAATTCCACAGCATATAATTTCAATATCTTATAAAGGCTATTTTTTTAATTTTTTTTTTAACTGTAGGGTAGGAGAAACAATTTAAGGGAACCTAGACAACCAAAGACGCTGCTCTGCCCTAAAGCTCTGTTTCAGTTTCGTTCAGTTCCTCTGGGCATCACTTGTGAATCGTGAGCACTTCCCCAAGGATGTACTCTCTCTCTCTTAAAATGAAGAGATCAGTTCCTTCCTCTTGCATGGGTAACATTCTCAAAAGCAGCTGCACAAAATTTTATCCCTCCCGCAATCAGTGGTAAAACCGCTGTCACCTTAAAGAAGATGTTTTTAAAAATCCCTCCCCAAAGCATCCTAATTTGATTTGCTCCAGCTATAGCGTATCTCTGAACATGAATTTATTCTTTACTGCATAAAAGTTTCACCTAAGGACAACAGTAGAAAATCCCAACCAGCAAAACCTGCTGAGTATTCAGTGACCAGAAATAAGACAGCAGCAACATGTACGTCAATGCATTTCTGTAAGAAAATAACCCAGACAGTAAAGCTGGCCAAGGAGACTTTCTAAAACAGATAACGTGTTAGAAATCTCATTAGCCTCCACACATCTGAATAACAGGAGCAAACATACAGTGCCAAATGCATCTTAAGAGACTAGTCTAACTGAAGAGACAAAATCTTCCGTTCCAAACGGGAGAAAGGAGCTCCCTGATTGACCGTTACAAGAAAACCCAAACAACACTCACTCAGTGACCAATTTAGCTATTAATGAGTTAAGTGCTCCCGGTACCTGTTACGTGCCACTAGATATAAAATCATTTACCTACTCTGTTGATGTGAGCGAGAGGTTTGCCCACTAGCCTAATACGTGCAGTCAGGGAGCAGGTGAAGACAGGGAGAGGTGGTTTAGTGTGCTCATAGCTCACTAAACCCACAGCACCTTTGTGAGATAAGCGTATCGTTAATTCCATTTCAGAGATGGCTGTCTTAAGTTACAGACTCTTAGACTTTCCTCAAACAGCACCAGAATCAATGTCTAAGGTGAGGTTATCTTAAAGATTTCTGACTTTAAAAGAGGGATTAGACTATTCAAAATTTTTGTTCTTTTGCTGGATGTTGAAAGAGAAAGAACCTGATTTTCTATTTTAATAAAAAACATACATGGATGTCAGCAAGAATAGACAACAACTTTTTTTCTCTCCTTCAGAAAATGAAAGGTTGAGTTGAAAAGAAAACCAATTCTTGTGTCGTCTGACTTCTTTTATTCTTGACTGTCTTACAGAAAGTGTTTGCAAGACTAGAGATCTACTGATTATCAAAAGAATTCTTGGAAGACTAGCACTAATAGACTAAGCAACTGGTAGGTTTATTCAGAAACAAAAATCAAAACCTTTGGCAAGAAAAGCTGTATGAACTGAGAGATATTTTGGGGCAGAGAGAACGTTCAAAGTTTTAATATATTCAGTTTAAGCATTGTTTTCAATATTATCTCCTTTTGCAGAAATCCTTTCTGATCTTTATACACTACTGAAAATAGTTCCGCACACCCATAACAGAAATTTCCCGGAATTCTCACTGTCAAATCAATGATTTATTTTTTTTTCCCCTCAGCATTGAGTTTACCTGCAAAGATGTTTATTTTTTGCGTAGGTGTGTGTCAACTCTGTGCTTTGACTCAGAGCTGCTTTATTTCTTATAGAGCTATGATATTTAACATATTTTTTTAAAGCTTTTTGCTAAAGTGGAAAATGTGTCATTTTGTACTGTGCCTCATGAACATGTGGTTTGAAAAAAAAAGTTTTGGCATTGCTCAGTGAAGCAGTTTCCCAAGAAATACAGATCAGTCCTAGCCCCAGTAATATTTTATCAAAGGATGAGCTAAACAGTCCTCATTTTTCACATGAAAATGATTTTCAGTTGGTGAAATGAAATCAGAGCTTTTAGATCTGAAGGTGCAAACAAGTGACATGCATAAATTTGGGGATGACCTTCGGCATGTCATTTACTTCACAGTGACTACCTCTTTGCCTACTCTTCATCTTAACAAAGTCTATGCGCTCCCTTCACTGAAGTCCAAGGCCCCTCTAATTATCTATCACTTAGGAATAAAAGCATACATGAGGACAGTTACTGCTGGACTTTACAAACACATCTGTTCCTCAGTAACGTGTCTGCGGGTCCGACCATGGCTTGGGTAGGGTTTTATATTGTTACATTATGTCCCCCTGTTTTTCAGAACAGGAAATAAATCCTGATCCTAACTTGGAAGCTCTGCCAGCACATTTATGTAATTTTTTTGAAGAAAAAACTATGTTCATAGTTTTTAAATCGCGCTGCCCAAAATCAGGCACATGAGCTGATGTTCAGATAGCTGGATGTAGTCTGATTCTTTGAGATGCTGAAGGAGACAAGTTCAAAATTTTGAGTCCTGGCCTGAATGCTAGTGCTTGAAGCCAAAGGGAATTTTATCCTTCCTTCAGTAGAAACAGAGTTAGATCTACGGTTCTTAGGTTCTGCCACATAAGTCCCCACAAAACATGAAAGATGCTGGGAAAACAGTATATTTAATCAATGTGTTGTTTTCAAAACACTTATTAAATTGCCTGCCACATTAAAAATAAAGCTAGAGATTGATACTATAAGGTGTAGTCAAGAGAAGAAAGCACAACTGTTTCCACACCCATTCATTTTACAGCATCTGGGAGATGGGCTTCCTAAATGAAGACAAATGCAACAGAGAATCTCAAAAAAACGTCTGCTTCCAAAACTGACTGTGAGACAGATCTGTGGTGCCCTGGCATTAAAACTCTTTCCAGTGACTTTCCTCTGGAACTTGTAAAAGCACCAACTAAATGCTTTTAACAGGATTCATGTGCTTATGTCAGAAATAATTGAAACAGAGGGGAAACAACTGCTAAGCAGGCAATAGCATGCACTGAAATAACTGAGAGGACTGTAGAATTTGTCTCCTTGGAGCTCTTTAAGAATACATCAGATAAGCATCTATAAGGAATGATGTAGGTAGAGCTGACTCAATCTCGGAGTGGCCAGGCAATGAGCTGGACCTTCAAATAGTTATCCTTTTGAGGCTCATACTAGTTTTCCCCAATTTTACAGCATTAAAGAACTCTGTAAACCCAGCATCTTACCCTTACTAGATATAAAAAGAATGATATTGTCATGCATAAAGTAATCTGTGTTTGTTTAGGCTGCACATAGAAACTACCTTTTCCAAACGCTGCATGTAGACGCTACAAAGAAACAGAGTTCTAAGTCCAAAAAGCACCTTGCATTAGGGTTTAGCCTGGAAAAATGTTGCAGGAGTGGTGATGGAGAGCCAAGTTCCATTGCTTCTGAACAGGCTAAATCATATTCTTCAGCAAAAAGCCCTTTTTTCTTTTTCTTCCATAAAGGAAGCATTTGTGAGTCACGGGCTATAGACCTAACTTCTGTAAAGTAAAAGATATAAAGTAACACTGTGAATGTCATTCTGGACATGATATTATGATATATTAACTGTAAGACTCTGAATACTATGTTAAAAGCAGCACAGACACATGACACAAAGTACCGATTCGTTATAAACTGACTCTGCCCCTTAAAAAAATCACTTTTTTTGAGGGCTTCACTTTGTACTGAAAGGTTGCACATTGCGACTTGTATTGTCTATCTGCATCCTAACTTGTGCCACAGTAGGTATTGCCTGCTCTCCTACCGCCAGCATAAATTTGGCCCCTAGGCATTAAGCTGGTGTAAATTCAGTATTGTGTGCCTCTATCCGTGACTTCAACAGCAACACATTTATGTATCCTGCCTCATCCTGAGCAATTCCTACTGTGGGCCTTAACACATGACAAGCCACAGCATGAGTCTATTGCAAAGCAGCACTTCTGCGAGCACTTACGTAGTCAAACACTGTAGCTCTGTTCCCTGATGTTATCTTCCCACGGATGTGCCCGTATCAAGCGTAGCTCCCTCCAGCCCATACACACCTTCAGTACTATTCCAAACAGGCTCACATCCTCAGCGTCTTCTTCAGGCTGACATTCCCTCGTGCCATATGTACCTTCAATACTGGGATATAAAATCACGTCCCTGGTGGGCCGTGACAGCAGGGATGAGACACAATGCTCACGGGAACCTCGGACTGAAAAACACCACATTTTTGAGTTATGTTTTGGGGCCAGAGAGGTGACTCATGGTGTCCAGGGCTGTTAAAAACCAGCCACTGTACATAAGGATACACAATTCTGCCCCAGAAGAGACCGGGCTTGAGCACTGTGAACAGGAGTCAGTCTATATCACATTGTTTGTAGACCAAAGATCAATGCCAAGCAGAGGATTGTATTACTACAAATCCCACCTCAGACTAAATTCCACAGTTCACGCATGTTTTCACAGTATATGGATCAGTAGCACTACACATCAGAAAGACAGACGGCCAAATATCTCAGTGCAAATACAACCTCTGGTAGTAGCAAGTTCCCAAGTTCAGGTTGCCAAAACCTAAGAAATACAGAGGATAAATATTACTAAGCACTTGTCTCTGACCATGAGGACAAAAGGTAACGTTGTCATTGAAACAAGTGGCCATGAACATGAGCTAAGCTGCTTTTAGGCATTTTCTAACCATTGGAGAAATGAAGTCCTGAAAGAGTTTTTCATCTTGTTTTGCCTCTTCCATTCCCAAGTTTTCTGAGTTGGGACTTCATACTTCTATGAACAATAGATACGGCACGGTTCCCTATGGTCACAAGGAGTGAACAAGAGCATCAGCGAGGTTCCTTGCAGATGAAAAACAAGGTTTCATCAGTAAATGTGATGATATAGGCCCCAAACAAAACTCTACTAAGTCCAACAGAGTCCAGTTGTTTTAAATAATACAGGCTTAATCCTCAATTAGCAAACAGCACAAAAATGTTAATTATTTCATTTTCATTGGCTTCCTGAGAGGGGAAATTTCTAAGAATGCTTCTAATGAAGTTATGCAGGAAGGATCAACACTGTGCTCTGTTCTGGAAGTTCTCATCAATGTGGCTGATTTAATAAAGTACTGCACAACAGCTGGGGACGGTCATTCTATGGTAGAGAGTCTGGTTTTGTTACAAAATATTTGTTTACTCTGAACTGCATTGAAATTTTCCTGTCAAAACTCTTCCTAAGTTGTACCTTCCCCGTTATGCTGAGGACACTATGGACACAGCTGCAATTCTGCATCTGTCTGTGATAAGTGAATTGCATACAAAACTAACCATATCACCACACTTCAGTCAAAAATGTTCACTACAGCAGTCCTAACCATTCAAACGCTCTAAAAAACTGCTGCCAGCATAGCGTGTTAAATCTATTGATGGCCCTAATGTTTAACTGAAATGAAGGACTTCTTAAGGACCAGAAGGAAGTAAACATGCGTTTAGGAAACAAAAGAAGTCATAGCTCTTGGAGATACCAAGAGTCTGCAGATCTACGAAAGAATGTGTTATGGATTTCACAGCACTTCTAAAGAATGAATGAAATCAGAAAGCATCTGGAGAAAGACAAGCTGGTGGAAACTAGCTAGTTTGGTATGATAACATAAAGCATCATGTCTGAAACTTTTGGCAAAATATTTGAGGGGAGAACAGACAGAAAACAGATAGGTATAGCAACTAACATAGCCTATTTTGATTAGGTTTAAGACACTTGTGAAATTACCGTAGAGCACGTTAACCACAGTTTGAGTAAACGCACAATCGAAGCAGCATTCTTCACTGGACAAAATGACCAGGTAAGGGACAGCAAAGACTAATCTGATTGTGAAATAACCATACAGACGCCTATTAATCCTACAACCTTCCCAGAACAACTGTTCAAAACTGGTATTCTCCCCTGATACTCAAAACTCTCTTCAGAATTTATTTTAGTGCCCCAATGACTGCAGTCAATATCCTTAGCTATTTCCAGGGCATTTACCATCTCGATATGTGAATGTCAGTGAAATACATATTCGTGGCTATGATATAACAGTGGCAGAATGTTGACTTTTTAAATGGCTTTTGCAGTACACAATTTCCATTCACTGCCACTACCCTTCCGTAGATCACCATTGCTGCTCCATAGTGCTGTATCAGATACCGAAGACAAAAAGAAAACATCCAGGTAACGGCAGAATTATGATTCTACATGAAATGCAAAAAATTAAAATAGGAAAAAGAAAACACAGATAGAGTTTGTTCTGGAGAAGAGGATTAAATAGTAATTCAACTGAAGCTTCTTTGTTTGAGAGATTATGATAGACATATTTAATTAATTGTCACTTAACCTCAGAATTCTGAGTAAAACGCCTAAAAAAATCAGATGAAAAATAAATGTAAGAAAAATATTCATATGTAGAATATAGCAAAGTTGGCTAATGCAGAAGGATATGTAAGTAGTACACATATCACTATAAAAACCGTGCAAAACCTGCCACAGGCAGGCGATTAGAAGAAAGTAATACCACAGTTTATCAAAAGAGACATACAGAAGTCCTGTTGTGACTAACCTATTTTATTTGAATCTGACAGCCCCTGGGTAACTTCTGTCAAGATGAAACAGCTATGTACAGAGTCAGCTTTTTGAGAAACAGAACAGATTTCTGAAGTTTTTATCTTGTACATTTTACCACAGAGCAGCTATGCTCTCTGAACGGTCAGATGTCCTTGTCCCATTAGTAACTGATGAGGTCTTCTGACAGAAAATTGCCTAACTGGTTTCACCTCTTTTGAATTTTATGCAATTAAATTTGATTTTGATTCTTTATTAAAAAAGTGTATAGCTGAGCTGAAAACGGGGGGCCAAAGTCACCCAATCTCATTATAGCTGTTTAAATTAAGTGTCAGAATTAGGGGCTTAGTTACTGCAATCTTCTTCACAGTGGAAAGAATAAGGTGATACTGTTGTGTGGCTCACTCCTTTTCAGATGTGAACTGAGACTCTTAAATTGAGCGTTCATGCTAATTACCTAATCTTAAAAGGCATAAACTGTGGTCAAAATCTCTTACTGAAATGAGGCAAAGTACCAATCATTACGGTACTCTCAACTGCAAGGTGACAGTAGTACAGATTTGTTGGAAAAGTCGAGGATAACCTTCTAAAGGAGTTTTTGGATGAGAGTGGAAAACGCTGACTGCAGTATGGGAAAAGATGTATCTTGACACTTCCCAAGATGACCAGTTACGCCTTCTCTGGAGATAGAATAGCATGTCTTCAAGAAGTCTTAAATTCTGCTGTGTATTAAGGAGAACCTCCAAAGCAGCTTGTACCATTAAAGAGTGTGTCCACTGAAAGTATCTGTAGAGATTTTAGGAAAGATAGCCATTATTTGCATATTGAAACATTTCATAGAACAAAAATGCCCCTGTGGCAAAGAAATCAGGATGCACTTCCCAACACTGTGTCCGAAGTACAGAAAAATACAGAAGTGGTAACTATTTGTTAGATGTGTTAAAGATTTATTCAGATCACCCGCTAGATACTGCAAGATCTAGCTGCCAGTTTGATCACAACCAAAATTTATGAACAGAGCAAAGAATACATATGGTATTTAATGTTCTTAGATAACACTTTTAGTCATTCAAGTAATTTCTATTCTTTCTCAGTTGCTATGAGAAAGGTAGTAATTGGAAGTGAACAGTCTTATAGTTTTTTGAAGTATTTCAGTAGTTAACAAGGGATCCAAAATATTATACTATTCTTTTAGCCTGTAACCTAGGTCTTTTCCAATACCACTCAGTGCATACTAGATATTGTGTAAGAATGTCTTCACGTGGCAATGTCCCAACACTGACCCTACAGTAGAATACAGTAACTACTGAAAGTCCCTAAGAACAGCAGGGAAAAGACACTTAAGAAAAGAAACATTCAATATTTAAAATATTTGAGTAACAGAGTAATAAATTGAGACTGTGCCCTATTTAATGAAGAAGGAGTATGCCATTGCACATTTCCCACAGGGTATTGCAAGGATAGCAGCATGTATGAAGCCAGTTACCACAGACGAGCTGATGTGCCGGAGAGTCACACCAAAGCTTCTGCTCTGTGTGCGCTACCCCCCCTAGAGTGACCATCTGTGATCTAGATTTTCTGGAATAGCACTATTCCCTCTTATTCCCCAGCAGAATTGGGAAAGCCAAGATGCAAGCTGGCCCTGTGTTATCAAATCAAAGGTCTTAAATCAAAGATGATTTGGTAAGCTGCTCTAATCACAGTAACAGAGGGCATGCGGCATGAGTACTGCAGACTGTATTTGTAGTGGGTGTTTTTGCTCATTTCCACCAACTTTATGAAAATGTGGTCTAGGATAAAATAATCAAATCTCAGGAGACAAGGTAAAAACAATGCGTCCCATGTATTATGCACGTGTTGAAGGTCAAAGCCTGTAAACTGGTCACATACTGAAGCTCTGGTCTGAAAGCAGAAATCTTCCACTGCGAAAACAATTACCTCTACTACCCAGTAACTGCAGCTTTCATTATGCAGAGCTATATTGTCTTAATGGCACTGACTGATAATTAAACCGATAGGATCTAATTTTCTTGGTATGGAATGACAGGTTTCTAATTGCCTAACTTCACGCTTTGCCTATTGGCTAAGAGTTTCCTGGTCATTAACGTGGCTGAAATTAGTCACGCCGTTTGTTTCAGGGCTGCTCACACTACTGTCACACCTTTAGCTCCTCTTTCTATTTTTTCACGTTGCTCTCTATTCCTTGACAGCCTGTGAGTTGTTGAGTAGCTATCCACACAAATAGTTATTGTCTTTGACACATACCTTTCTTCAATTCTCATGCAGAGTGCAAACTGGTGGGCTGGGAGATCGTTCTTGCTTGAAGCAGCTCTTTCTATTTATTTTCTTAGTAAATCCTCATTAAGGAGATGGTCTTAACGTCCCTTTATTTCCCTTTGACCATGGTATTCCTAGCATGCACGTGTCCCCTGGCTGCTTTACGCAGCCTCTCAAAGTTCTCTGACCCTTTGGTTAGCATTCTGCATTAGAGGAAAGAGAAATGTCACTGTAGATAATTGACCTGAGTGTTTTAACTCACGCTTCCCATAGGAATTATAAGAAAACAGCAGCAGCAGTACAAAAGCAAATTTCCTCCTTCACCTTCACAGAGTGCATATCACTCAAAATCATGCTGGGAGGCCTTGCTATGCTGGAGCAGGGGCAGCAGAAAGTCAGCATAAGGAGGTCATCTGCGGAAATAGTACTTACACTACATTTAACTCTCAATCTGCAGCAGCGGGCACTGACACAGTGCAGACTCTCTGGGGGTGCAGTGCACAGGCTGCCCTCTGCTAGGGGCACCTTCCTGGAGCTTGGGTCCTCCAGAGCCACTTGCAACGTCTCCAGCACCACATTCCCCAGCACGCTCCATTCCAGGACTCCTTAAACCCTTGTGCTAGAGCAAATAAGCCCTCTTGGGACACAAAACAGTAGAGATCAAGGAGGGGGGATATCTAAGTGGTTCAGTAAGAAGCCAACAGCTGTGATGGTGCCAGTGAGCTCTACTGAATTTTCGATATTTTTTTTTGTTATTGTGCTTGTGATCTCCTACTAATCACAGGACAAAACTTACTTACATAGAATTTAAGACTATGCTACTTGAGATAAATCGAGAAACAGTATATGAAGTTACATGTCACTAAGGGATTGATTTATCTAGTCATAGAGCTTACAATAGAAAGAAGCGTAATGACATGCAATTAAAGCCTGCGTTTGACCTGCCTCAACTTCCATTTTCTTATACCCTTCTAATAAGGCAGCCTTTTTGCAACACTTTGCTCTTCCATCTCTTCAGCTTATCAGTGACAGTTTAAGGGCCTTTTACTTAACATCAGGAGTATGATTTTATTTTTTTTTTAACACTGACATCCCTATCATGCAAATACTTATCAGAAGGTATATTTAAAAATGAAATCTAACCAAAACACAATGGTTCAGTGGACAAACCATTCTGTCTGCATTCCCAGGTGCAGATGGGAATAGAAGAGAGAGAGGAGGAAGCGCACAGCACAGACGTCAGACAGGTCATTAAATTCTGCACAGCATACTATAATGACATGAGTGATGTATCAAACTATATATATCAGGAAAAGACGGCCACCAGGAAAGATCCACAATTACAAACAAAATTGAGAACAAAAGAAAAAGTAAAGCTTTCTAGAAAGTTGTTTTATTCCATTACAGATCAAACTATTTAGCTGCTGAAACTAACAAGGAACACCCTGAAATGGCAGGGGAAAGTATGTTACACTGAATTCTCTCAGCAGCAGTAAAGTTTTCTTTGACTGTCAGTATAAGACAACCGTACTAACATATTCACATTAGTTTCACCCGATTGCCTGGTTTAATGCAAGACTCAATTACTTTGGGATTAACACAGCAATAAATTAAAATTCTGGAGGGCTGCTCAAATTACTCTAAATTTCCAAAACTCTACAACATCCCACATACCATTTGTTAGTATAACAGAGCGAATTCAGTGGATGTTATTTGTACAATTTCTTTTGTGTGTCTCTAAACCATTACCTAAAAAAAATAAAAGAAAAAGTCTTAATTAACTAGGCAACTAAAATGGCCTCACTGAGAAAAGTGGCAAGCAAACAGAAACATCAAATAGCTAAGGGAGTTAACTGGAGCATCTTGCCTTTTTTTTTTTTTCTCAACTTCAAGCCACTTACTCAGTTGTCTAAAATCAGAAGTATTGTCTTAGTATCCTTCTTTGAAAATCTGTGGGTTTAGATTTCTCTGTGTTACTCTTCCAACACAGGAATACAAAGAGTTCACTATGACCATCAGTTACAGCCAATATTTACATCCCAGTCATGCCTCTGGACCCCCATAGTACAAGCAGTTTAAGCACTCTGTGTGTGCTGTGGAGTGCCAGGACATGGGTGCCTCAGCCCTGGGGAAGGGAGACTGGAGCTGCCTTCTGGTCCACATATCAGGGTTCCTTCTCCCACAGAAATCAAGCAGGAATAAAGAGGTAGCAATGAAGTATCTCTCTGGTGTAAGGTCACGACACAGCCAGGGTATACAAAACCAGGACCTGAGACATGCAGGTCCACCAGTTGAGATACAGCCTTTAAATAAAGCTCATCAGCTTTCCACTGAAAATTCAGGCCCTTACATAATGTATTTAAGACACGTCTGTTTCTAATCTGCCAAAAATTTCTCATGAAAGGCTCTTTGCTAAGACATTCTCCAGTAAAACTTAATCTACATCACACACACAACGATACAACAGATGTGACTCCCTTCAGCAAACGTAAGAATTCTAAGAGCTTGAAGAGACTGAAAATTTTCAAGAAACATGCTCTCTGCTAGAGTCTGATCATTTTGGCATTGTGTTCCCTGCAAACCAAGAAATGTCCAGTTTTCTCCTTTCCACATACATCTGTGATCTGTGCCAACTCACTAACACTGCCTTATGTTAGAGAACCTCCATTTTAAAACGATTCTGCTTGTTTCGATGGAACTGTCATACTAAAGAACAAAACCGAAATAATCTGAAGATGTCTGGCAAACTACACCTCTTCAGTGTAAGGCTCATCGAGACCTCAGGTTTGGAAGATACGTTCAGTCCTTCTACAGCAATAATAATTTTGCCATGTGCAACAGAATTTTTGCTAAACAGAGCTAATTGTCACTCACCTTAAAACCACCATCACCCCAAAATTGTTTGGTAACTGCCATATCTCATCTCTATCAGGAAGAAATAGTGAATCACATGTATTCATCTGCTTTTCATAAACCTTACTGCATAAATTTTAAGTAAGAAAAAAATCTATTTTCAAAGTACAATGTACAGGGATATTCACTTACATATATAGTTAACAGAGGGTTATAAACCCTGTCCTGTCAGGCTGCCGGAGCAAGTGATTTACAAAGGATAAAAAGTGTATTTATGATCAAAGGAAGTCAGTAAATAAGGGCCAATGACTCAGTGTCTGCTCAGGAGAAAACTCCATACTGAGGATATCAGCATTTCTAAAACCAGTCAGCTGCTAGCCAGTAATCCTGGGAAACGGCTTAAAAATTGGCATTGTGATTATAAGGTTTATCAATGCTCAAATAAACTTAAATCTAAATGGGGTCCCTTCCAACCCTACGATTCTGTGGAGAAAACAGGTATAATGAGGACAGGACTGTCTCCAAATCAAGAAATAACTTTGCAGAGGCAACAACCCAATATGAGTGTCTTTGAGCCCACCTGATGCAGCAGCACAACTGTTCTGACAGCATTGTATCTGAACAAAACAGAGACACCTCCTTTTGGAGCTGAGATAAAGTACACGTAGCAATAAACCATAAGCATTCATTTAAGCGGGAGAAGTGGCAAGCGTAAGGTGGGATATCCTTGCCAAGCCATAGGAACAGTGGACCACCACCACACACCACCACAGCCGTGGAAACTACAGAACTGGTGGCCTCCTTGGACAATTATGTGGCTAATGTTAAAATTCTTGCTAGTATTTCTTATTCAAAAGGTGCAGAAATAAGATCAAAATATAAAGTCTACCTTGCAGAATGTGGAGATAGGTCAAGGGGAAAAATTGTTGTCTGCAAGGTGTTGGTTTACCAGACTCTGCTTTACCGTGCAATGCAAGATATGCACATCCCATGGACACTGACAAGGCTGGAAATATTTGTTCCATATGAACACATTTTGATAAATTAAGTTTGCCTAGTCTTCTTCATTTCTGTTTCTGCTCATAAGCAAGAGTCCTTTCTTGGTGCACCGATTGGAGAATTAATTAATGTCACCTTGCTTCTTAGACAAGCCTGAGTAATTCTCTAATACCAAAATGAATTTTCTACACATTGCACTGCAAAATCTCTGAGTTCTGTCAGTTCAAGATTATATTGATCCTATTTTCTACGTTAAGGTTAAGATATCAAATAAACTACTGAGCATGTCAGCAGTGGGGGAAGGATGGACCAGAATGCCTGAGACTGTTTTAATTGTTCAATTAGTAAGTTCACAATGATATTAATTGCACACGGAGGATAAGGCATTCAAAAGTGAAGCACTCTTGATTAAAGGAAAAAATGGTTACTCAGCCACCTAGGCGACATAAAAGCATGAGAGGCAGCACATGAATGAGGCAACAAAAAATCATGGCTTGGTGAACAGAATAAAAATCTAGAATTTCTGAGGAAAAAGTCATCAAGGAAAAGTTACCTTTATTGTTTTAGATTCTGACAAGAGTCCCAAAACCTTTGTTTCCACTTGATGTACCGAGAAAATTTCAGTGAGAGGAAAATTTCATCTAAAAGATATTATCCTGTATCCCGTACAAGAAATAACACTAATAAAGAACACAAGCAAGCATAATGTAAGATGAACAGAGCTTCCAGTACTTTCAGACTCACATGACGGAAAAAATTACACATTCTGATAAAGAGCACAGGAAAGAGCAATGGAAGAGGGTGTTTGTGGGTAAAACCCTTGTAGAAAGACGGTCAGTATTGTGCTTTCTGAAGCTAAGCCCCTACACAAACTGACATTTGGAACCTCAAAGGAAAGAGTGGCTAAACAGTGAGTGGAATTCAAGGTGAGCATCAAAAGAGAGGAATATTATGTCAAAAATGCTTTTTTGTATTCTGTGAAAACTGGATACATTGTAGAACTGCATTTTTTCACTACAGAGAGGAACAGCAGGTTTACAACCATTAAGAAATCTTTGAGAACAGGAAAATATAAAACAAGGAGTAAAGTCAAACAATGCTTAAAAATACAAATGCTGAAGTACAGCACAGATACCTACCATGAAAGAAAACACCAGCCCATTGACCATAGTAGGCTGGCATTACTTCTTTTCTGTCATCGTTTTTTTAAAGTATCAAAGTGTCAGAACCATAGTTAGAAAACCAGAAAGCAAAAGACAAAGAGTACTTCTCCTATGCTATGATGGCAGGTCATTCACTTCTCAGACACATACAAGAACGAGACCAAACTGTCAAACTAAAGAACAAATAATATATGGAATCAATCCTAAAGCCCAAAGGAACCTCTTGGATCATTTAATCCAGCATTAAACTAGAAGAATGTAAATTTAATTTGCATAGCAAAAAAATCTAAGATTTTCACCAAGTGTTTCCTGCACCAAATCCAGTAGCTCCTGTATGGGCTCTAGCATGGTTTTAGGAGAGATATATAAACACATCTACCTACATGCAACTTCCAACAACTGAATTTCATTAGTACTTTTCCTGACAAATAAAAAGAAACCCCAAAAAACCCTCAAAACCCCAAAAGCTTTGTTATTAAACTCTTTTTGATGAGAAACTAAACATGGCCTTGTAAGCAGGTCCTTAAGAAGCAGCAACCAATGAAAACAGTATTGTGCCTTAAGCCTAAACAAGGATTTATTAGTTGACTCCCTTTCAACTTGTTCATTATCTCAGGAACTAACTGAACTTGTTTACCTTATTCACATAGCCATGCTTCACTCCTCACAGCGTTCACATTCTTCATAACATTCTCAAGAGGAACAACACAATGAGGACTGCAAACTGTTCTCACCTGCACAGGGCATACGAACTGTTTTCTTTACCCCTCTGCACTCGCCAAAAACCTGTGTAATCTTCTCAAGGTGCCTATGTAAAAGTGACCCAAGCTGTCACGTCTAGGTTTATTTAGGTGCCTGCAGTTAGCGTGACTGGCAGGCTTTTGGTAGCAGGGGGCAGGCAAGAGCCCACGGCTAAGCCTGTTCTGAAGCAGAGGAGATGATTAAGAAGGAAAGAGAAACAGCAGAATCGTAAGAATCGAGGAACAGCAAAAAAAAACCCCACTGTGCACCGGCCCCAGCTTCCTGCACCGCTCCCCGCCTCATGTGCTGCAAAAGCAGAGGAGTGGGGACTAGGACGCGGGGAGGTGTGTAGACTGACGCCGAGACAGGTGAAGGAGGAAAGGCGTTTGTCTTTCTTGCTTTTTAACTGCTGAATGAGTGATTATAAATCTATGTTAATTGGCAGTGAAACAACTAAGTCAAGTTCCCTGAGTGGCGACTCTTCTGCCCACGACAGTGCCTCAGCTGGGACCAGGGCCCTGTTACTCTCCGTCTGCAAGGCCTAGGAAGAAATTCCAGTGAGAAAACCAAAAATCTATCACCATTTTTGAAATAATGATTTTCAGTGGTTCAGTGGACCAACGGGGCATGTTTTAAGTCATTGTGGCTCACATTTAGAAAATGTGAGTTTTATCACTAGACAGTCTGAATGGCTTCCCTAATTACATTCTGACACCTTCACACACCAACATCGTTATCTCTTGTCATGTTACCACATGATACCTCCACAGGCTGCGGTCACGGACGAAGGCCTCCTTATTAGGCACTTTACATGCAAGTGTCTCAAAGAGCTGCATAAGTGGAATAAGATTAGACCTGTTTATCAAAGTATTTAATGCTATGATGCACTTGGTAGGATAAACAGAGTATTAAAACTCAATATGCGTATCAAGCGTACATATCATCTGTAGAATCAAAGAGTCTGAACACAAGTTTCGATGAAATCATTACTGAGCCAATGCTTCCTTCGTAAGAGCTCAATCTCTCAGCCTTTAATGGGAACAGTTAAATGGAGGCTCTGACTTAACAATGACATCTCCTCATTGCTTTCTATTATCCCAGACACCAACTGCGTGAGAGCCAAGGGAGCCAGGCTGTGATGCTGATCTGCATTTCTGGCCCTCTACGACTGTGCAAAATGACACTGGCCTCATTCAGGTGGAGACGACTGCGGGAAAGGGCAGTGCAGGGAGGAAGGAGGCGTATAGGAGGCTGAAAACATCCTTGCAATCCTTTTCACTGTCAGTCGGATCTCCTACTTTGAACAAATAACCTGTAAGTATCATTTTTATTCTGTTCATCAGCTCTTAATTCACTGTTCCTTATGGACTCGTACGTCTCAGAGCTGGACAAGGGGGCAATTGCCTACAACAACTAATCAGTCATAATTCACCTGCTTCTTTTGCCCATGCCAGGGACCTGGAAAGACCAAGTGGCTGCTAATACTGACACCGAGAGACCAGTGTGTCAGGTGGATGTGGAGTGATGGATGAATGAAAAGGTCAGCCTCTGCCACCAGTGACAGGCTCTTTTCTTCATCCACTGGCAGCAGGAACTGCAAGGTGGATTTTCAAGTGTTTTCTTTTATGTTGGCATGCCTTGTTAACATTTAGCCTCCTAAACATTAAAGGTGGTTTTATACATTTTTGTGTTAGGCAGTCCATGGAGAAAAAATTGGAAATAACTTCACAGAAGAACGACAAAGAGGAGGTCTTTATAGTACTCCTAGTCACAAGTCTCGTGTTACTTACTGTCCTTTGGGGCCAGGAACTCCTGCTGGTGCAGACTCAGAGGGAGGTGGGAGCGTGCTCTGCTACAATCCCTGCACAGGGGTGAGTAGGGCATCCTTCCTTAATGCAAGTGTCTCACTTTGACCACTGCACTACTATATCGAAACATGGGTCACTTCTACTTTCTCTTTAAGAACCTGTATCAGTCTCCTGCAGCCAAATATACTATATAGGTGCCCACATAAACAAATGGACTTGTAGCTCTGAATGCTTGCTGCTTCTAATAGTACCTCATTGGGGATCTGATTTAGGCTGACTTTTCAGCTTTTCTTCCAGACTGGTGTGAGCATCCTTCCTCCCTTTCCAGCTGTTTGGTTTTCATGTGTCCATCACACCTCACCGCTCAACACGCTGCTCAGCCACTATGAATATAATCCTTGAGACAGGTACACAACCTCTAGGCGACATTAAATCTCTCATGGAAAAGGTACTTAAGGAATTGGGGTAGTGAGGTGCAAAAGCCAGATTCACATATACTATCTTAACCTTAATTTCTTCCTTCTGAATGATGAATCTAATGCCACCCCAATCTTCTTCCAGTCTAAGAGCAGGATCTTTGCAATTCAAACTGTTTGCACGCTCAAAAGTCTTTTCCCAATCATAAAAGGATTAATGAGAGAACTAACATAACTCCCGTGTTCAGTAGATAAAATTTCAATTTATGGGTAAACAAAGGGGCTATTTTGATCCCTGTAGAAGTCTGTTATTAAAACAATACCTAGAAGTGATTTGAGGAAGTTTATTTTGGCCACACTGTGATGTCTCCTTTAACAAACATTAACTTAGGTTCACTTTCAATCTAACCATGGAAAACATTTTCAACAGTGACATGTAAAATCTTTTCTTCTAATTACCAATTTTAAAAAAGGCTTTCAACTGTAGGCATGACAAGAACATTTAAATTCTGGTTCACATATTATAAGGGAAAAGGCCTTATAATAAAAGTGGGAAATATTTGAGACCTAAAGCTCTATTGCTGTTTTACAGCCCATGAAATTAGATGATTTTGCTGGCTCATTGTGCCATCAAAGTGTGTTCACTTCTACTGTAAGGCAGGTACGGTTTAGTATAGATGTAATTTCTGTATATGTCCTTTGAAGCACTCCTTACCATTGAATTTTCACTATTTGTCTCCAAGATACAACAGGTGTGTGCTTATCTCCTATACGTAAACCGCACATTAATATGGCAGTCTTTTTCAAATACTCTCTGCAGGCACCAGATGTAATTACGATCATTTAATAGGGTACCGGCCCTAGCAAATGACAGATAGGTTGATGATACAGCATAGAATAAGATCTCCTTCTTCTCCTTTCAGAATGATCTTTCATGTCTTAAAACTTCTTTCCCTTACTTTCTAGAATATTTTTTAACTTTTATGTATCTTTCATTCTGGACCTCCTTTTCCTTTAGAGAATATCCAAAGCACTGTAAATCATGAAATAACATTCTCTAGGATTACATGAAGAATAAAATCAGCAATGTAGCTGCAAGTGTACATCTGTAAATGATTATAGATGATTGCACCCATGAGGCATGTGGAATGATTACTAGCCAGATGTTACAAAAATCTGAATGCAAAAGGATCTGTACTTTGTGGAAAGTACAGGTAAGCAGGAAAATTGCCCAGGATCCAGCAGCAACAAGGATTTTGGCACATTTGTGTCTACATGGTACCGTTTCCGGCAGCACCCACATACACAGCTCTACCAACAGCCTTAGTGTGGTCCTGATAGCAATTACTGCCAAGTTAAATTTTGCCCAAAGGTAGATGCACGCTCAGATAAACAGTGGCATGGAAGGCAGAAGTACTTGTCATAGTTCTCCAGTTGCCCAGCCTTGCATGGTCTTATTTCATTCAACAATTATATTTATGCTTTTTAGATAAGTCAGATCAAAATAGATTTGAAAATACAATTGCATGCCTCATGAGTTGTACAATTACTGGGGTTTATTCACAAAACAATGGTCATTTTTCTCAATATTTAGCTCAACATTTTTTGCATACTTCATGATGCTGTCGTCCTATTAGCTACACTCTATGGAATTAAACACAGCTAGGAAAAACACAGAGAAGAAGAGAATTAAAGCAGAAAGAAGAAACAGGCCAACTGTGAAAGTACCTGATGCTCTCAGTGGGAGAGAAGGATGAAAACTGTTCTGATATGAAGGAAACATCAACCTTTTTTACAAGCCTGAATCAAAATCAGCTAAGAAGTCTGAGAAAGAGAAGGGCTTGACAGTACTATACAGGTACAGGCAATAGTAAGGAGCTTTGCCACCCACATGCATACAGCCAGCCAAGCCTTTCATTCATATCCTTTCTCTTACTCCCACTCAGCCCCACAAGTAGCATTCGAAAAGTCTTTCAAGCATCCTGATGGATAAAAGACTTCATTTAATATGAAGGCTCCCACTGCATAAGAATAAAACCTACTTAAGAAGTCAAGTTCTCTGTCAAACTGTTGGAAAGAGTACTCTGGTTTCTAGTGAGTTCATGAGCAACTTACTAGAAGCCAGCAGCCTCTCATTAGCTGGAACCTGAAACATCTGAAGTCAATTCACCTAGGGGGACAGATTATTTTTTCTCTATTATTCCTTCCTCCCATTTCAGAACTTCACAGAGAAAAGGATTTGGAGTACTGAGGCCTTAGCTAATTGGTTCTCCACTCAACATTTCATTAATTCTCCAGTTTCACAAACAGTTCTAAGACAGACCTCTGTGACTGTTGCTCATACCTGTCATAGAGGTATAGCCGGACAGAACTGCCCTGTCTTTTAGTAATTGCATTCCCATTCGAGATAACACTGGTAAAGCTGGTAAAACTGACTGGTGTTAATTTCATTCTACATCCAATGTAGAAATATGTACACTGAAGAACAGAGGCATTAGCTGTAGGTATATGCTGCTGTGGCCCATGCTTGAAAAAATTACCTTCACAAACATTAGGTGTGAGTATTATATTATTAATACATATCAAAAGGGTGCAGGCACTGAAGAACCTATGGCACAAATCTTATTGTATTATTGCTGTACAAATGCAGAAAGGAAGCAGGTTTCATAAAGAGATGAGAAGCACTTGATGGTCTACATCTTGATTTTAAAAAGCTTTTAACATTGTCTCATCATGACAACATACAGAAATATGGCTAGGTGAAACTACTCTGTGATGGGTGCAAAACCATTTGTTAAGTGTCCTTATGAGCAGCTATTAACGAAACACTGTCAGAAAGGAAGACTGTCAACCAAGGTTCCAGCAGACTCTGATCTTGGTCTGGTTCTATTTGTTTTTTCACTCTTGACCAAGTTGAGAGAAAATAAATTATTCTCATTGAATTTCAGATAAAAGTAAGCTAAGAGGCACTAAAAGTATTCAGGAGGAAAGAATTAAAATTCCAGAAGAACTTTGCAAATTGAAGAAATAATCTGGGAAAGAAAAAAAAAATAGTATGCTATTCAACGGAGACAAATGGAAGGGTCTACATTTAAAAAGAAATAATCAAGTAAACAAATAAAGGACAGGAAGCAGTGATGGCAACTCTTTCTAAAGGACACAAGGGCTGTAATAAATCAGAAAAACACATGAATCACTCATAGCATACTGTTCTGAAAATGGAAAACATCTCACTGGGATGTAGAAACTGTAATAAAGCTTAAAGACACATAAAGTAATGGCTCTACTGAGGTATTCTGCCAGTACTGCACTTCAACAAAGAGGTGAATCAGCTGGAGAAAGTCTAGAGAAGGACAATAAGAATAACTTAAGGTATAAAATACATGTCTTTAAGCAAAAGATTGAAACATTTGGAGCTATATGGCCCAGCAGGGCCATAGAGGGTAGAAAAGGCACAATGATAGTCTTGAAAGATGCAGAAAAGCTTTTTTAAAAATTTTTCTCTGTGTCAATAGTGAATAAGGTGAGAAATTATGACCTAAAATGGCAAAAAAAGAAAAATTCAGGTTATACTTTAGGAAAGGCTTCCTAAGAGTACAGACACTGAAGCAGTGCAGTAGATTGTCTAGAAAGATTGTGAAGTTTGCTTCACATTGGAAGGGGATGGCCTAGATTATCTTGACAAGATGGCTTCCAGCCATATTTATCAGTAGTCTATAACTATATTCTTCCTTAAACAATACAAACATACCTGCATAGAAGCACACATAAACCAGATAAACAGAACACCTCAAAACTAAAAATAGAAAATTTGGGAAATAAATACTTTGTCAAATACCAAAACTTACACTATCATCTTTCCAATTTTCATTTCTTTAAAGCCAAAGCCACTTACAAAAGTGGGAAGAGGGTACAGCCAAAATTAAGGGATTTTCCAAATATGAAACCACTTGGCACAGCCCTCACAGTATAAAAAACTCTAGTACCTTTTATCTGATTAGGACAGTTTGGTCTTCAATGAGTAGTAAAATTGTAAAAAACCCTCCCTTTTTCTTTAAAGAGAAGAAAAATAACAGAAATAATCAAATTCAAATATGCATAGCTTGTACTTATATACCGCAAATTAAGTAGTGCTAATTATACAGTAGCTGCCAAATGCTATGCTCTTGTGATTTTTGTAATGATAGATTTCAGGAACCAACAGGACAGGCTGCATAGTAATACCTGCAAGTAAAATATCAATGAATGCATACAAAAAATAGTATAGTTACACAGAAAAGATCTCCTGCATTACTTACCTGTTAACTACATAAAAAGGTGCATTACAAAATGAAGATTTACGAACTATTGATGAACTTGCTGATTATGACCCTATTTATAACATTCCTAATTTGAGGAAGCTTATTTAACATTTTGTGACAAAGCTGCTATGTCTTACCCAGTATTTTAAAGTTTAGTAATCAGTTTTCAACTGATAATCGACTTAACTTCTGGCTGCTGTACCAACAGTGTTACATCCTGGTTACCTATTTCTAGACAAAAACAACGCATCAATGGCAAGTCTCCTAAATCTATTGGCAATCTTTGACCTTTAAAATACAGAACTCAGAATGACATACTTGTAAAGTATAAGACTGCAACTCAGGAGACCAGAGTTTGAGCCCTGTTTTTTAAATCAGCATTGCAGGCACCCCTGGACAAACTATTTCACCTGTCTTTGCCAATCATCTGCCCTCACCATTAAAAATATACTGGCCTCCTTTAGTAAGCACTCTGAGCCTCATTCAAATCATCGACCCACTTAAGCTTGCCTAAGGCATTGCAACTACTGTTCCCTGGTGACCAGGTAGGCAGCTGGAATAACAGCCCTCAACGCCACAAACAATTTTGCATGTCAAGATAAGAAGGGCGATTTCAATCTGAGGCACAATTCTTCTGGTGATACACCTATCCCACGCTCCCCTGCCAAACCATCTCCAACTAGAGAACTTACTTACATGTGGATGTTTTTAACTTCTAGCGTGAACTCAGCTCATGTTCACCCAGGCACGGCACTATGCCACTGCCTTAGGAATCTGAAGGTTGCCTGAGAGATCAGACAGGGTTAGCCTTTGAGATCTACTGAAGAAAAAATTTACATAAAAGATAGGTACTATCAGTAGTGCTATTCAGTTAGCAGTACTGGTACAACTGGTACGCTTCTGACTCCCAGAGGAAACAGAATGGAGCTTGGTTGAAATCAGTCTCTCCCTTTCTCATGAGAAAAAAGAAAGGACACAAATGGCAGGTTTTGTTCAGAAAGCATTTGGTAGCGCAGAGTACTTATTGTAACAGAACTCTGAGACTATCTCTTGTAACTCTCTGGCTCATTGTGTATATTCAGCCGCCTGGGAACCAACTGAAGTGATTTCAGCTGTAAAGGCTTTCCATATTCAAAAAGACTTTTTGGAGAACAGTCGTTCAGTCATTAAACCTCTTTATTACCTTCAAGTTCAGCTGGGGCCAGGACAACAGTCTGGAGATCAAGCCAGGAAAAATGAAAAAAAAAAAAGCTTATCAGAATCAGAGAGATGCAGCAGAAAGAATACAGCCTGCAGGCATGCTTTATCATTTGAAGGGACTTCCCTACCTGTGCTAAAATGAAAATTTACAGCTGCAGGCTCCTGTTGGACCTTTGTCTGTTAAACGAATGTGAGGTAACCACAATGTTCTGACAGGGTAACTGTGTATTTTCCATTTGGATATGCATCTTGCCACAGCTGCCCATGCTCTTGCCACCTTTCCTTGAATTACTGTTCTGCGCTCATTTCCTTGTGGGGATGACACGACACATTGCAGCTAGCAGAAAATGTATTCTCCTGGTGACTCTGCGGTGTTTCTCACAAAACACAAATTACACCTGTATTGCAAAATCTGCCTGACTCCCAATCATTTTTCTGGGTGGTGCTCTGACTTACACAATTCGGATGGAGATTGCCACAGATACACATGATCTAATTTTCCCTCCCCCTTTCTCTTTAGTACCAAGGTGATCATCAAAGTAATTCTGGGTGGGGTTTTTTGCATGGGAATTACTACTAAAATTAGACAAATAGGATGAATTATGTACTCTAAAATGAATCATAAATAAACCACAGAAATTAGTCATTGCATTTGCATACTGGTGATAATCAACGGTTGACTCCTTTAAATAAAGACATTGTTTTAAAGTTATTTAAATCCTGGGATCCCAGGCAATGTAAAAATAGATTATAACTTCATCATTCCAAAGCAAATAGCACAGCTTCTCTTTCTGGCATGTGCTCTACTTGAGCAGAATACTGATTGCACTTGATATCTTTTCAGTACAGACATGAGCTAGCTGTTCTATTCATTTCATAAACATTTTTAAATGGATACTGAAATGGATGTTACCAGTAAGACAGACCTATCTCATTAAAGCCACTGTAGCCCAGCTCTTGCCTGCTTAGTCCCAGATCTTCAAGGTCCATGCATTTAAATCCAGGTGGGCACTGGTAACCTTCTTCCAGCTCTCTGGAACAGTGGGTGTCTGGGATAGCTAAATTATTCCAGGTTACATTTCTGTGAAAAATACAAAATGAAGGTGTTACATAAACTCAACCCATAGCTAAACTAAATACTTGAGAGGACTAAAGTGAAAAGTTCATCAGCTATTATTTTTGCTATCTGATTCTTTGGTGTATGTTACTTTCATTAATTAAGCACTTATTGTAAAGGGCAAGCTAAAAGTCTCCTAAGACTTTAGTCTTATGTAATGATAGTACAAATACTTACAGCAGAAGGTTCAGATGCCTAGAAACTAATGCCTAGAAACCCCATCAAAAATGGAGACTCTTTAAGACTTAGAGGAGTTAACATACAGCTGCTCCAACTGCTCTTTAATGCAGTTTGGATACTTACTGCTTCAGGCTCCTTTGAAAATGCTGAGAGCATGTTCAACAGCAGTCAATACTGTGACTTTGACTTCCACAGACATTACCTGAGCTAGCTTTGACACTCTTTAAAAGGATCATTGTGGACGACTTGTCAGCGACCTGAGCGTGTATTCAGCTTCTTATACCTTAGTCAGGCCAGGTTCCCACCACAGATGGATAGCCACAGTCACAGGCAAGAAGTCAAATCATTACATGTTTAGTGCAATTAGTATCTAGGTATTGATGTGACTGAAACAGATCTGATTCACTTTTAGGTCAGTCCAGTAATGATTTGGTAGAACAGATGAAAAAATCTGAACTGGTTTGAACTGGTTCAAACTGATTTATGCTGGTAAATGTAACACTGAAAAATGGAAAGACCATGAGACAAGGGGCAGCACTGCAACACACTGTGTTGGCCATTTTTTACTGTTGCCAGAGGCTGAGCATCACTTGTCTTCCCAGCTCCTTTGGCACCTGGGGCTGAGCTGCTGAAGAGGCTCTGTCACACTGCACCACAGGGGGAATTCAGGTAGGTCATTGCTAAGGGACATAGAAGTTAAAGGAGAGAGAGGACAAGTTTGTAGCTCCCCGTCCTGTTAAATCTGTGGCTGTGGCATGTACACATACAGACGTGTATCCAAGTACTCCCAAACTTCAGTAAGGAGAAGCTCGGGCAGTTGATTCCCCCTAAGCATTTACAGCACCCAGTTAGTAATCGCAATACATAGTCCTTTGCCAAAACCAAACGCTGGTCACCCCATTTCCCAAGAAGTAGCTTAGTTAAGAGGTAACCTTATCAAACTGCCCCCCTCCACCCTGAGCAGGTCCCTGTTAGGGCCTACAAAGCAACACAGCACAGTATTACAGAGCAGAATGGGGGTTCCTGGTACTTGTGCTATGAGTCAGCTGGGCAAACCAAAGAGAAGAAAGGTTGTAATATGACATAGCTCCAACTGCGCTCAAAAGGCACACAGCTAAGCAACATCCATTTTTCTCCTTGCTTCTATTCTCTCACCCAGCAAATGAAAATCCTGATTTTTGGTTCAGTCCTAGGGCGAATCAGACATGAAAAGCTAATCACGGTGAGTTCTGGTCTGAGAAAAAAAAACAGTCGATAGCATTTTTCCATTCACGTTCAGGTTGATTCTGACTTCCTGGTCACAGCACAGACTTTTAATATAGAAACACCCAAAATGAATTCTGAAAGTTACAAAGAAAATCTTGTAGCATTCACCCTGTTATCCTGAGGCTTCAGACCAATGCCTTAAAATTCATCATTTTAATTAATCTTGCTTGTCCACAGAAAAGGTGAAACTTTTCAGTCTGCCCTTTAGTATAATTGTTATCTTATTGTTCTTCTGAAAGTCCTTTTCTTTTACTCTAACTCACAGATGCATTTTGACAACTAAATTGGATGAATAAAGCTTTAATTACTTTATTTTTCTTGCTATTATGCACTGTATGTGATGGCAATAGGTTAGTCTAAATTTATCAGTGTGAAACTGAAGCTTCCTACACAATTTTTCTTTGACAATTATAAATGCAGAGGAATAACTGTAGTTGCACCCATCCTGTAGTCATTTCTTCATGACACCAGAGCGCCATACGTATCTGCATGGATGCACACACAGACACGAACAGTTTCAGCTGAGGTTTTAAAGAACACCCTGAAATTTAGCTATGTGCATAACTAGAAAGACAGACAGATACACAAGGATAGGTGTACTCATTTCACTTTTTCTAAACCTGCTCGGCACATATCATTCAAGGATTTAAAAATTCATCTGGGCACCTTAATTCCTTTATACTAGAATATGTTAATTCATACCTTGTTGTATGCTTTAAGTATGCTAGATTTATGATACTGCCATCTAAAAGCCACTGTAATATACGGGATTATCATAAGAAAACATTGCATGAATATTTTCAGAAATGGAAATTAATTCATTGGCTCAAGTAGATTCAGAAACCTGGCTACTGGTAGCTATTGAATTTTACATTATGGTTTGCATTAGAAAATCCCTCAGATCCAAGAGGCTAGCAGCATGAAGGCATATTATTAATAGCACTGCTGGCTCAACCACTACAATGCAAAGCACTCGTTCTAAGTGCTTCATTCAAACCTAGGCCATTTTTGTATCACATCAAACCTCATGAAGAAAAAAAGCTGTCTCCATGCACTGAGTATGATTTAGGCTAAAAAGGAAGAATCTCTGCTTATAGTATCTGTACCTGTACAGATATAGGCTTTTTAGGACCAATGTCACTAAGCAATTTGTGTCCTGCCTCAAGACAGTGAATAAGCATAACTAGTCTACATGGACTAAGCAATATTAGATATCTAGTTTAGAAAAGGCCAGATGTTTTCAATATAAGATTATTTGGTTTATTCGTTCCCAGGCCACACTCAACATCAAATAAGTACTGAGATGCTGATTCAGCACCTAACTTGTTTTAACCATCTCAAAAGTTCGATTAGGCAATGTGCTTAAATATCTTCCTGAATTAGGAGCCTTAACAAAATTGCGAATTCTTGCAACACGACCAAAGAAATAATTCAATGCAATAGACCAACCGAATATTTCTACGCAGAATATTCAATGTGTATGTAGTACAGCATCAACCCAACAGGTGAGCTGAGAAATTAGTTCTGCACAGGAACGCAAAGGATGCAGAAGGAGATAATTGACTCCATATTGCTTGATAAGAATCCTTCAATAATAAGATTCTTGCAAAAGACATGAGTGCTACTCTGACATGTTTTTAACTGCCCGAAGAACGTTCTGACTACATACATACATACGTAAGTACACCACAAGAAGAACCTGAATTTATGTGTCTTGGCAGTACACGTGGCTGTTTTCCGTGGTATCTGTAGCAAAACTGGCCTTTCAACCACTGTGTGCTCATGTGAGCACAATCTGCCTTTGAGCACCATCTTTTCATTAGGGCCATTCTTCAAAGAGAGGTTTTGGCAACTTAAAAGACAAATTACCTGAGGTAGCTCCTAACTTCCTATTTTCTGTTAGCCTGACTTTCTCTGCCGAAAACAGAAATGGAGAAAAAATGGGATTTTTTAATTCTGGTATTCTATCAATTTTCTAGGATATCACCAGAAAGCTATTCAAAATTACCATTCTAGTCACCAGTTTCCAGATCCAGAAAATTAAAGAAAAAAATTCAGAAGGACATTTATTGATAAGGTATTGCAAAAAAAAAAAAACCACCCTATGGCCAATTAGGTAAAGAAGTCAATAACTAAAAGTGAATTATCTGGAGCTGAAGGTTTCCTGTATTAGTTGAAAGGAACCCTATGTCTGTCTCTGCACCAAAACCAGGCACTGCACAGCTGCTGACTAAAGAACTATCGCGTTGGTAAAAATACCATAGCAGTCATAAAAAATGGCTGGCGGATCACGAAGCAAGTAAGTAGCAACTGTACAGCTTCCGAATAGGGAGTAATACATTAACCGGACCTCAGAGGAATTGGCAATGGTTTCTGTGCTATATTCTGTGCATTTTCATTAGTGACCTGCGGGATTGTGTGAAATCGGCTTCATCAAAATCACACAAAGCATATGCTGAAGAATGGCAAAAACCTTTGAGAATAGAGAGATTACGTAGTTCTGAAGAGCTTAAAGGTTACTCTCAATAACTGTGATTTAATGTCAAGTAATGAATTCAGAAAGTGATAGAACCTACATGCAAAATGGACACTGCTGTATAGAAAGTACTAATATAGAAATAGGCTTGAATCAGATGATTGATAAGAGATTGATTCTCTTTAAGACATCAAGAAGTCATACTTTCCTCTTCTGCTGTATGCATTTAGACATCTAACTCTGAGCATGCAATTTTGAAAAAAAATTTCCATTTCTATACATTTTTTGAAAAGACGCTTGTTTTTCCATATTGCCAGAACACAAGGCACACAAGGCAAAAGCACCACGCTAGTGAGAATACAGCAATAAACCTAAAATAAATCCAGAAGAGAGCACAGAGCTCCATGCTGCAGAGAAGTTCCTGAAGCTTAAATTAAATTGATTCTGGGCCAGGATCACTCAATAAATATTTTCTGATGAAGTAATACTGAGGTTCTACATGGACTTTAGATAAGTTACCTCATGAGTGTTATTAATACTGCTTTCTTACATTATATAGGTGAATGATATCTACTTAATTTGTCTTTATTCTGAAAACCAGGGTGATCTACTTCTGTGAAACACCTTCATTGCACCGTTCTAGACAATTATTATAGCCCATGAACTTTTTTAAGCTTTAAATTCTGTACTGTATCAGTATTTTTTGAAATGAGATATAATTTACAGGCCGGATTCATAGTGGGAAAATAAGGTCAGCTGTGTCATGAGCATCCTGGTTTTAACAGTGTTTTTGGAGCTTTCTTTGAAGCACCAAAATATAAATGCAAGATATGTATAGATGGGCAGATTAATGACAACGCAACCTCTCAGGTCACAGATCTGAAACAGCAAATACTAATTTCTAGGGTAGCAAATACTAACTTCTTTCTTGCTCATTTCTTACTAAAACATTTAGTCATACAAAAGAACAGATTTTTACATCAAATGCAGAATAAGCTCTATTTAGGCACAAATACTTTGCATTCTAGATTTAAAGCCCCCTCCTGCAATTGAGCGCGTGCAAATACCCCAGACTTGTAACTCAATTTGATTTTCCTCACACAGATTGCTAGTGCCGTTTGGGATGCCTGATGGTGACCCTCTTAACCTTTAGATGCTGATCTAGGAAGTCACAGGTCTCTGTAGGTCCTGTGCCACACCTGAGAGCCCTGTGCCGTACTTGAGTATCTTGGACACATTAGTTATTTCAAGTAGCACTAAATGCCTATACACAGATAACTGCATCAGGCCCTTCGAGTTAAAAATTGATGGTTCCTATGGTCAATAAGCCAAGTCACCAGCCTTAATTTGCTTTCCCCCTATACCACCATCCAGTTTTAGAGCACAGAACCTTGTTTTCCGATCAAGAGACTTAAAGAAGATAAATTACAGAAATGAAAAACAACCAAAACAAAGATATTGCTGGTGCATTCATAATTTTTGGCTGTAATTTTATACCAATAAAAATCAGGAAATCTGAGATTAAGGTTCCTGTGACAACACTGTACCAGTAACATTGTGCAGAAGGGAGGTTTTAAATACTTCTTCTATTTAGAATATGTCCTCTTAAAAGCTCACGCCAACTACTATACAGCTGCTGATATCACCAGGTAGTTAAAAATATTTCTTTCATATTCCAAGTTACTCTTGTTTTCAGAAACTCTGGGAAGTTAAAAGATAGGAATCTGAATTGGAAAAATACTTGGTTTTTGTCTGATTCCTTGTGATAAACAAACCGGAGAAGGGGTAAAGTTTATTTGTTGCTTGGTGACCGTGAAAGCAATCTAAGCACCTAGGCAAATATCCTTTCATTTGTCCTTTTAAATGTGTCTTTTATTCCCACATCCATATCTTAATTCTTACTGTGTTAACGCAATCAAGTCCATTTTCTCCAATGGGAAGCTCTGAAGATACAACTGCTATTAACAGATGGTTCCTAGACTACTTCCTTACGCTACTGCTCTTTTTACAGAAAGACCTAACAATAACAACAGCGACTCCTGCACAATTGTTAGAATAATGATTGTGTTATAATAATTATAAAAGAACTTTGTTTCTATCATGAAGTTTTCTTTTGATCATTTTCATAATTATTATGACATTATGACTTCAGCTTAACAAGGAAGATACTAACATATAAATCAGTGATATTGATATTTCTAAAATTTGCAATAGTAGTTTATCATTATTATTTGGCACATTTTTTTCAAAGTGTAATCACTGTCAGCTAACTCTCCTGTCACTGAAGTCAGACACATACATAACCGTTAACTTCAGTGAAAAGGAGTCATACTGTAATTGAGTTCTATTGATAGATCTTCCAGTCTGTGCAGAAAGAGATTGCAATTTAGGACAGTGCTGCAGCTGGAGTCATTACAGGTTCTAGATAATCCAGTAACAGGATCATCCAAACTCTCTGGTGATAGTTAAAGAAATTTCAGAGTACCTCTCTGTCTTAAAGATTACAGATATGTCTAGGCACAATTCTTCCTCTGATATTTTATAATCTTAGCATTCCCAAGGGTCATTTTTAAATGTTATGTTTTACTTTCAGACAAACTTAGGTCTAAAGTCATCATTACAGAACCGGTTTCCTGTTCTTAATCTGAGAACAAAATCTGTTTTATCATTAAAACTGTAAGTGTGAAAACTTCATCCATATTTAATGTTTCTCATAATTATATCTGTAATTATAACTATAAAGCTTTCAAACCTTTCTGGTAACAGATTGTCTCTGATATTTATTTATTATTTTTATCACATTAAAAGATAAGATAGGGCATGCTTAAAGGACTCACAATTCTAGAAACACTATAAACACAAAGCTTAAGCTTTGGCAACATGCCATATTTTCCATTTTAACTTGGCAAACACAGATTTCAGTACTCAAGAATTAGTAACTGAGGAGAATATCAGACAGCATCTGCTAGGGGTAATTATACTCAAATCAACAGGCCCAAATAACTCAGGGCATCTCTCATCTCTTCTATTAATTTTTAATAAAACTTGAAATAGCAGGGAAATTCCGGAAGAATGCTAATGTGCCATTAATTTTTAAAGAACAAGCAGCACGACTGGGTAGCCTGACATCCACCAAGACAAAAGAAAGACCAAGGTGATACAAAGTCTAATTGATAAAGAGTAAAGAACATGAATGTTATTAATGGCTGGCAGTATGGATTTAGAGAAAATAATTCTCATCATATTAACATGATTTTGATAAGATTACAGATTTTTCCAATAAAATTGCCTAGCTTAGACTTTGTAAAGTGATTCATTCAATAACACATGACTATTTAAGAAGTTGTCACTATGTAATATCAATAAAGCACCTGCTAAATGGGCTGAAAACTGATTAACTGACAGGTCAGAAAAACACTTACCAGAGAAATGATCATCATGATCTTTTGTAATCAATGAGGGAGAAACAGGTATAAAATCAAGAATATGGATAGAAATATAAATAACAATGAGGACAGAGAAGTCTGACAAGTTATCAGGATCATTTGGTTACCTGGATCCAGTAAAACGAAATGTGTTTTAATACAGCCAAATGCAAAGTTATAGAGGTAGGACCACTGAAAGAAAACCTTATGGCCTATGAAATACAAGGGATAGAAGAGGATGGAGATACTGTATTATAGGATATAGATGCGACATGAGAGTTTGAGATGAGGGGATATAATAGGGCATCCTCTCATATTTGTCCCAATAACATCATGGCAAGAAAGAGCCAGTGCTTTCCCAGACTGTACAAGTAAAGCAATAATGAATTAATGTCCCTCTCTGTATGGCACAGATACAAATTATGATTAATATTACATACAGGGATTTTGTTCATATTTTTTAAAATTTTTGAAAAATTGAGGAAATCATACTAAACCATGAAAATGAGAACACTGGAGAACATGCTCTGCAGTAAGAGACTGAAAGAGCTGAACAATGTTAGCTTATTAAAAAGAATATTGAAAGGTGCCTCAATTGTTGTAAGTGGATTCACACAGAGAAAATACTGGGAATTAAGGTTCTGTAATCTAGCATAACAAAGTATAACACGAATAGAAAGCTAACAGTTGAAGCCAGATGATGAATTAGGAACATATTCTTTAACAGTGAAACAGTTTTGGGTATACACAAAAAGTTCCTTTTCTTAGGAATTGTTCTTCTGCCAACTAATCACGAATAGATACCTATCCAGGAGACACACTGGAGTCAGACGCAAGCTATAAGGTTTCATAGAGGGGAAACAAAATGAAGTCTGACTAGATGATCCAATTGGTTCTTTTGACTCTAAATCCAATATACAGACAATGTAATATTTTACTACTGCTAATATATAGTCTTTCAGTGTATTTGCCCCAAGGTACATAGATTTTTATACCTTATCATTCAGTTCAGATCTTTTATTCGTTATTTATATGTTCAGTTTCAGGTCTCAGTATTGTGGTTTTTTGACAGTTTTCACAGTCCTCTAGTGTCTAAGCTTGAGCCTTTGTGTACAGAACTTGGAGATTCTTACTTTTTTGGTCATTTTTTCAAGCAGAGAATTGTTTACATATTTACTCAACAAATTAAGAAAAGTCTAGTCTTACTCTCTTTCTCCTCCCACCCATATTCACTAATAAGGCATGATTAAATTAGACTGCCTATTACATGAGCAGTAATACGAGGAAAAGTTTGATTTGATTTTGATTGTAGCTTTCTTTCATTTGATACGTGACCTAAGTTAGGGTCTACAAAATGTGCCTTTGATGTTCCACCTATTCCTCTTCACCGCACAGGAATTTTGAAGAGGTTCAAATTAAATCACCAACCTTATCTCACACTTCAGGATGCGAAAATTCAAAGACTGAGACCTTATCTGAATCGCTAGAAGCAGCTGCACAATAAAAGGCTGCAGCTCTGTTGTCCTGACTTATCCCCCCTCATTTTAGGCAATGAACACGGAGAGAGAGAAACACACCTCCAGAGATTCGGAGGTCAGTGGGTTCAGAAGCGCCCTTCTCTCTCTGCTAGACAGAGACGGAATTGAAGGCATTTACGTTCTTAACGCAAGTGCTAACATCAAAATCACATGACTCTGTACTCATGGCAGATCGTTTATGTTATGCAAAGCCAATGCTGTTATTGCCCAAATGAAAACAGGATGGTTGTGGCTACTTAATAGTTTTGACAATCTATTGGTTTGATCGGTAGTTACTGGCATTAGAGGAAATTAAATTCAAATCTCTCTGTCATTACCGTTCAGTGTAACAAAGCCACTGAAGTTAATCACAGAAAAATGAATCAAAGAAGAAAACTCTTCTATGGGCAGTGCTGGAATGTACATCCAGGCACTAGAAAGCAAAGCTCAAAGAAGAAATGGATTTGTTCCAGTATGGATTTGTTCTTGAAGAAGTATGCATGGGATTTTAGCTATCTTGAGATTTTACCAAATGCCACGTGGTATAACAACTCTAAGACCCATTTTTGTGACTGCTACAATCAATCACGAGGGAGCTGAATTCAAATAGCAATTGCGATATATGTATGCTAATGCAAGACTTGTTCCACAGGAAATCAAAACAAGGTGAATTAATGACGTTCATACAACAAAGAAGGCTGTCGCTACAAGTGCTGATACATAGGAAATAAACAGGAAGAGTTAAAAACAAATCTATCTCGTTTGCATGAATCTGCATTTCACCGAGGTGTATCAAATTAGACTTATTTACAACTTGAAGTGATCCCATACCTACGGTACCTATTACAATCCAAGAAAGTATTTCCTTAGAGAATTTAAAAGAAAGAGTGTTCTCTTTTAAATTGCAAGGACATAAACTGAAATATATGGAACAATCTAAGATGAAGACTGTATCCATTTTGATTTTAAAGTATGTTCAGGATCACTTCAAAAACCTAAGTTTGCGTTATCAGACTTACCTGGATTAAATATAGAAAAATACCTTCTGAGTAGCTGTCTACCAACTATAGACAGGGACAACACAAGGTCATTAAACTGCATTATCGGATTTGAAAATCATAAGCCTGAAGTTCAGCTGGGATTCACTTCCACCAAAGCTCATAGGCACCTTTGGACCCATCACCGATAAGAGCAGAGTTAGCTACAACTAGCGAGCAGGGGAGGTCCACTCTCTGGACCACTGCACCACGCAGTTTTATCTCAACAAACCTTCTGCTTAAGGTAATTCAGGGTAATCCTCAGCATCATAAAAGAGTACTGCCCTGAATCCAAATCTAAACTACATGCAAAACAAATTTCTTCCTAAAGCTCGTGTTGCAAAGTGTCAAGACCATACACAGGATGCCTTCATCAAATGCATTTCCACAGGCTAGTCACTAATGCAACATCTGAAGTGGCAGGAGATGCGACTCCTCATAGCAAAAGAAAGGGGCCCCTATCACCGAGCACCTAAGAACAAATTTTCAACCTCATCCAGCTAGCTCAAAATAGAAAGCTATCTAGCATATGATGATAGAACTGGCTGTTCCACCAAAGCTCTCACTCGACCCACAAGAAAGCAGCTGGATCTCTCCATTTTATAGTACGACTGGTACACAAGGTTGACAGGAAGACTTGCTGCCGAAACTGGATCACTGTTTTATCTGGTGAAAGGGCTTCACTGACAGGGCATTACATACAGAGAACAGTATGTTTAAAATATACAGCTGTAGAACCTCAGTAAGGTCAAATAATTTTGTCAATAAGGGATCTGAAGCATTGCTGGATCTCCGAGAAATCCAAATGTAAAAGCCCAAATTAGTCTCGCCTTCAAGCCTACAGGCTACATCAGCTCAAGAGAGAAAACTAAATGAGCCACTGACAGTCCGTAACCAAAGCTTGTTCTTCAAATAACAGCTGAAAAGCCCCCTCATTAACCTGCCAAGTAGAAAGTGTAAAAAAAATTGGTCTGGATTGTAGTTTTAATACTGCCCCTAGGCAATGTCCATGATGATCAAGAAAAGAGGCAGGCGATATAAAAGATCAAGCTGTAACAGGTAATAACTCTTGTTCCTGCTGCCTTGGGGAGCGCGAGGAAGCTAAGCCTTTGAGGTGAGCTAGAAGGGCAGAGATGAAAAGGAGATAGAAGGGAGAGGGTTGGCAGTACGCTATGAATCTGTGAAGGAAACTTGTCAAATCAGGCATCAGTGAGCCCAGCAGAACCTGCTATAGCAGGGACAGAAGCGTGGACAGTATTTTAAGCACTGGAAAAGAGGAAATGTTGTGCATTTGTGTCTGTTCATCAAGTATAAAGGCAGCTGATAAGCCTGTTCTATGCTAAGGAGATGACAGGGAGTGAAGCTGTCATCTCAGGATGACAGGAAGATTTGAGGGCTTTTCCGGAAAATTATTTAAAACTCTTCTATCAGAGTACTGAGGGACCGACCAAGTAAGAGTCTGAAAAAGCAGTGTTGGGGGAGAGGAATATGTGTAAAGATTGAGTAGAAACATACTGTATGACAGTGTAAAACAAAAATGAATAATAACACTTCTAATGCGTGTTTTGCTGAGAGAATTAGATATGCCATGTGGGGTAGGATGAAAAATGAAGTTGGAACATCCAAGAACACACTCTCACCCTATCTCCAAAGTTTAGTTATACACAAAGAGAGAAAACAACAAGAAGCAGCAAGCCACACTCTCACCTCTGCCCTAACACACAATAGTTCCATGCCTGCATCCAATCCTCCCCACTTTCCATGTGGCCCCCTTTAAAGGAGATGTGGCAAAGGTAAGCAGGTCTTCAGATGCTGAGCGTAATGATACCTGACTTTTTTTATGTCAAGAAGGACCCCATGGAATTGTAGAAAAATAAGGCTGGATATGAAGCATCAAGAGGATATTAAATATAGTTCCCTGCCCGAGACTATTTCTACCTTTCCCAAAAGAAGTTCCCACAGCCTGTTTTAAAGATCCCCAGTGGAGAAATTCAGAACCTCTGTAAGGAATGGGCTCCAGTGCAGCTTATCCCCACCACTACAAAATTTTTTCCTGATATCCTATCTAACCTGAAATTTGCTTCCTGAAATTTAATACAAATACTTCTTATCCTAGTATCCCTTTTCACCTCCTTTAGACGCTCTACAAATGATGCCTGTATGTTTTCTGATACTATACTTTATACATTTTTACAAGAGCACAATTCTGTTGATTATGCTCCCAAATAACTTTATGAAGACCTACCTCCTAAACAGTCATTTACAATGCTGTATTTGTACAGCTCGTTTTTCGTGAGTGCAGTATATTGTCCCTGCTGACTAACGTGCAATTTTTTGAGTGTCTTCAATTTGTCAAGATCATTTTCATTCTAATCTTGCCTTCCAAAATGTTTACAGTCCCTCCCAACCTCATGTCATCCTCAGTGCAGTAAGTATATTCTATCTGCCATTATCCAGGCTGTTAATGAAACCTCCAAATAGCACAAGACAGACTTAGGTGGATCCCCACTCTTTCCGTTCTGACAACAAGCCATTAATATCAACTCACTGAACATGTTTTCCAAGCAGTTTTGCACCTATTGTATGATTATTTTCACCTTAACTGTGTTTCTCCTGCCAGTTTACAAAAATGTCCTATGAGACTGTTACAAAGGCTTCCTAAAATAAAGATCACCCTCTCTTCTCTCCAATTCACATGGCTGTTATCCACAGACATAGATAATTATATTGGTTTGACATGGTTTATTCTTGACAGATCCATATTAGCTGCTACTCACTTCCTTGTTATCTTCCATCGGCTTACAAATTTTTGTTTGTTTATTCACTACAAAATTCTTTCAGGGATAAGTTTACCTGGTGTTTCTTTCCCTGTCTCTTATCATTTTCTTCTTTCTAAACTTCTGCTGTTTTCCTGCCTCCCAGTTCCTCACTCATCCTCCACAAATTCTCGGAAATAATAAAATAGCTGAGATGACAGCTTCAGTCTGCTCATAAATATCTCAGGATGAATACTCCAGTATTGCCCAGACCTTTTCGAACTGCACTAATCCAAGGGACTGGGACAGGAATCAAACTCAGACATCACATTCAGCTTCCAGAAAGGAGTACAAAACTGAAAACAGTCACGTGGTTTTCAAAACAATATATAAGATAGATCACTCATAGAAACAGAGCTGAACTCTCTTTTAGAACTTCTTTCTTACCATTTCCTGTAACTGCTTGCATATCCGGAAGTGACTCTTCCTCACAGTGTCTTCAGGCTAAGGGAGATGTACTGCTCAGTGGTTAACTGCTGCCTAACTTGCCAATGTCAGGACATCCACAGACTTCTCCATTGGTTGTCTGGCTTTTTCTTGCAATGTAAAGAAGATAACTTTTCCAGCTTCCTTTCTATTCAATAAAGCATCTGATCGCCCACCTGCCGAAATTCAGTGGAGAGCACTCTTACACTTCTGTTTTTCTAATGATGTCTGGTCTTTCCCTCCGTTTTATGATATACTGGAGGATGTCCTGACTTGAGGCATCCTGGCCTCCTGCAGGTTTCTTGTAGAAAGTTCAGTACTCCCTGGGCCTTAATTCTGTAAAGCGATTATAAGGTAAAAATCTTATGGATAAATATGGAACTTTTTGAAGCTATTCAAATTCCTGTATTTATAGTCAGCCAATTTCACCACAGTCTACAAAATTCACTCCAGCTTACTCAAAAGGAGTATTTACTAGCCAGAGAAGGTCAGGAAACACATAAAGGTTGACAGGTGGAGCAGAAGTTCAATAAACTTTGATGTCTTCACTGGGACAAAGAATTGTGTAGACCCAAATGGCTCCACATCGGAATACAGGTAAGCATGTGTCATTACTGAGACACTAGCTGCTGAGGTAATTGGGTTCCAATCACTCTATTGAACATCTTCAAAAAGGTCACCTTCTTGCTCAAAATGGAGCTGGGCAAACAAAAATGCTGGAAAACCTGTATGAATAGAATCAACAGCCCAATTGCTTTCGATAACTGTCTACATAACAGTTCTAGACAAAAATCAGGATTTCTGCTCAGAAATCACACACCCCCGAAGGTGAAGAGAGTCCACTCCTGAAGAACACTTCCCTTGGGCACCTATACTGGCCATCACCCCAGCACTCTCTTCCACCCTTTTGTTAGGATCCCATTTGTATTGAATCACCTCCCTTTTAGACTGATGCTGTATTTTGCTTGATTTTGGTTGGGGTCTAAACAACATAAGGCCTTTCTTCTCTTTCTCTTTTCCCTGAGGAGTTTATACTAGAGACGTATCACCATTAACAGATCGTAAATAAATCCCAAAGGCAGTAGTAAAGCAGTGCTGGTTGTTCAACCAGCATCAATATATTAATGTGCCCTGCTAAAGAAGTCCTGTTACGTTGATTTTTCAAGCTTGGTCTTTGATTTCTTCCTTTTCTCAGAAATCCAATTACTCATTCTTATTTTCCCACTGCTGATGTGAGACAGTATCTTGTATCCCTTTTGTTCTTTTTAATCATATTTATTTCCTCTATTAGATATTGTAGTGAACTTTCAGCTCCAGAGTCTTTGAAGCTGTTTTCTGACATTTTCAAGGCCTATCATAGACAGATGGAGAGATGACCAAGAACCTCTTAGATCTTTCTATTACTCGGTAATTATTTTTCTTATCTATTTTCCTGGGCAGTTCCTACTTTAAACAAGAAACCTTGCAAAGAAGGATTTTAAATTGACTGCCACGGTGACAAGGCAGTCAGGTCTGCAGAAATATTCAATCTATACCCTACTGAAAGCATTTAAAAAAGGCCCTTAAAGAATGACTTTGGGAGAAGAAACAGACAAGTACTAGATTTTATGCCAGTTAGCCATATTAGCCTTCATTTTCATGAAGGCAGGCTTCCTTTCCCCTATCTCCTGTGCAGGCTGAGAAGTACAAACAGAAAATTTACTGTTGTGGAATAAATATGATCCAATCATGCAGTATGAAAGTATTTTTGTGTAGTCAAACATGTCTTGGTAGTAAAAATAAAGAAAACGCTCAGTAGCTACTGTGTGAGGATATATAAAATACTCTAGCAGAGCCAAAGCAGTGGTTTGGAAATAATGTCTCTCTCCTGTCCTTGTGGAAGTACCTTTTGTATGCTGGAGGTGCCCGAGAGTAAATTACAATAGATTTGGGAACACAACCTGTTTTCCCCATATTTGTTCACTTTGAAATTAATCTCAGATGTAACAAAATAACCTGTCAAACTGCTTATAAAGCATGGACTTATCTAGATAATTGAATTATCTATACATTACATTCCAACCATACCGTGTGTCTTTCAAGGAACTAAAGAAGATCTGTGCTAAGGAAATCCATGTAGTATACTGCTTATTGGCAGAAAAAAGATATACCAGTTGGAAAAATCATCAGGGAAAAGCTGTGATAGCATAGTTGTAAAAAGATAAGTAATAATCACAAGGGAATACCAAGTGAGAAAATTGTCTATGAAGAAGATGGTGTTCCCTGTAGGGAAAAAAAGTCTGGCAAATTAAAGATTATAAGAACAAGGGGAAAAAAAGATTTATTATCAAACAACAAAAAAACCCACTTTTCAGCCTTTGGAAGGAAGTCAGATTTTGCTGATTTCACAGATGGAATGAAAAACTCCGACTGCAGTTAGCTCACTTCAGTATTTCTGTTTGTCAGAGTTAACATTAGAAAATGACTGAGGAGGTGGAGAGACAGGAGGTCAGGCAGTGTGGGCGGCAAGACGGATGGAAAGATAAAAGAACTTGCAGCAGTCAAAGAGGCAATGAGTGTCTGATGAGGCTGCCACGTCCTTTCAAATAAAAAAAGAATAGCAAGATTTTAAGATGCCGTTTTCAAAAGACACTTGCCTCCCATATAATAATAATTCAGAAGGCAGTAGACTTAAAAAGAGTGATTTCTAAAATTTCTGAAATAGATGAAGTCTTGACCTCAATAATAAGACTTTACTCTTGCTGCTTGCCATGGAATTCTGCATAATACAAGGCAAATCACCTAAAATTAAAGTTCTCACAGGTGGCCACTAATTGGATGCTTTTCATTTTCTAATCTTGACTTGGGAGCCTGGGATCTGGTTTGCAGAAATACTGAGTATTTACAGCTGTGGCTCATTAAAGACTCTGAAGTTATTTAAGGCCAAGTACAGCCAACTTTGGCCTGCAACAGAACCACCTGAGATAGACAGACAGGCAGAAATTGAACCTCAGAGACAAAAGTAAAATTTGTCTAGGTAATTTTTGTGCTTTTGTGTGCTATTACATCTCAGCTAAAAAACTCCCCAGTGTTCAGAAGTGGCATGCTTCCTCCTTTCTAACTACAGTTTGGCCCAATGTTTGCCTCTAAATTGTCCTCTTTTAGCACCAGAACTGTTCTTTCTTTCTCTATGTTTATTTTCCCAGCCCACGGTGGCTGTTCTTATAAATTCTGCATCTGGGAAGGTCAGCCCTGACCTATGCAAAGAAGGCACAGCCTAACTCCACCCAGAGCCTCTACACCACATTCCTCAAAAACTAAAAAAGGATCAGATACATATAAGTGTTCACAAGCTATAATGATGAAAGTTACAGACAGGAAGAAATAAATGTTTTCAGAGTAGGAATGAGCAATATGCCAAAAGTAAGGTACAAGTCCCCATGTCAAGCAACAAAGAAAAAAAATACATTGTTCACAGACTAAATGAGGCAGTACTTGTAGGGAAAAAGTGTTTTTCAATGACTGTAGTTCTCGTACACAACAATAGGAGCCATTTAAAGTTACAGTTCTGGTTTTGAGATGGCAAAAGTGATTGATTAATTTCTGAAGGTGCCTAAGGTACCTAAAAAGTAACTTAAATTAGATTTATAATTTTTAAACAGCTAAAAATATATATACTTGATGATACCGGAAGAAAAAGGAGTTAAGGCTAGATGCTCAACCTCAAAGAATCCCAGAATGGTAGGGGTTGGAAGGGACCTTTGGAGATCATCTAGTCCAACCCCCCTACCAAAGCAGGTTCACTGAGAGCAGGCTGGACAGAAATATATCCAGGCAGGTTTTGAACATCTCCACAGAAGACGACTCCACAACCTCTCTGAGCAGCCTGTTCCAATGCTCCAGCACCCTCAAAGTAAAGAAGTTTTTCATTATGTTCAGATGTAATTTCCTGTGTTCCAGCTTGGGCTGGTTGTCCCTTGTCCTGCCACCGGCCACCACTGAAAAGAGTCTGGCCCCATCCTCTTGACACCCACTCTTTAGATACTTATAAACATTCATGAGATCCCCTCTCAGCCTTCTTTTCTCCAGGCTGAACAGACCCAGGTCCCTCAGCCTTTCCTCATAAGAGAGATGCTCCAGTCCCTTGATCATCTTCGTAGCCCTCCATTGGACTCTCCAGCAGTTCCCTGTCCTTCTTGAACTGGGGAGCCCAACTGGACACAGTACTCCAGATGTGGCCTCACCAGGGCAGAGTAGAGGGGGAGGATGACCTCCCTTGGTCTGCTGGCCACACTCTTTTTAATGCGCCCCAGGAGACCATCGGCCTTCTTGGCCACAAGGGCACGTTGCTGGCTCATGGTCAACTTACTGTCCACCAGGACTCCCAGGTCCCTCTCTGCAGAGCTGCCTTCCAGCAGGTCAACCCCTAACCTGTACCAGTGCATGGGGTTATTCCTCCCTAGGTTCAGGACCCTACACTTGCCCTTGTTGAACTTCATTAGGTTCCTCTCTGCCCAACTGTCTAACCTGTCCAGGTCTCGCTGTGTGGCGTCACAGCCTTCTGGTGCATCAGCCACCCCTCCCAGTTTCGCACCATCAGCAAACTTGCTGAGGGTACACTCTGTCCCCTCATCCAGGTCGTTGATGAATATGTTGAACAAGACTGGACCTAGTACTGACCCCTGGGGAACACCACTAGTTTCAGGCCTCCAACTAAACTCTGTGCCACTCATCACAACCCTCTGAGCTCCACCATTCAGCCAGTTCTCAATCCACCTCACTGTCCACTCATCTAACCCATGCTTCCTAAGCTTATCTATGAGGAAATTATGGGAGACGGTGTCAAAAGCCTTGCTGAAATCAAGGTAGACACAGTCCACTGCACTCCCCTCTACCCAGTCAGTCATGCCATCATAGAAGGCTATTAGGTTGGTCAAGCACGATTTCCCTTTGGTGAATCCATGTTGATCTCTCCCAATAACCTCAAGTCTATAATTTCCTTAATTCTGTGTGTTTGACTTTTCCAACTTTAACCCATTTTAGGCAGGCTTTGATTTTAATTTTATGTACAGGATATTTGACCCTTTCAACCTATTCGTATAATTCAACTTTTCAACAACCTAAAATTTAGGTGTTTCCATAAACTTTATTTTTTCTTTTTAAATAACGCAGTATTCAGACAGCAACCCAACACATGCAGAAGAAATTAGACAAAATTTTTCCAGGCAACTTTAAAGCTATAAATTTAGCTTTCCGTATTGCAAACATTATTATGTCTCACTTCATCTTCTTCTGCTGATTTCAGGCAAAAGCTCTATTCAGTGACACAAACAATTATATGATGTCCAATTTTCCCTGTGTTGTCTATTCCATTCATTGTTTTTCCAAACAACATAGGTAAATCACAGAATCCCAGATCTCATTAATTACCAAAACCAAAATTTTCACAAAAATTTTTTTCCCCCCACATCTATTGGAAACTGTGTAAAATATTAAGCATCAGTACTTCCCAAAGGCTGGGTAAAAACAGTCTTTAAATCTGAGCAACAGGTCTCAGTGACCTCTTAATCCAGAAAGGGTGTGAGATTCCTGGGGTAGTTCTGCCCTATACTTTAGGTCTGGCCCCACACTAGGTGTTCTGGGAAAAGACAGGAGAACATAGCGAAAGCTGATGAATCATCAGTGACCTAAATCAGCCACAAGTGGCAATGCTCCTCTTAAAGCCGCCTCTGCTCTCCTGCTCTCTCACCACCCCCCCCCCACATACACAGTCACTCACCTCCTAACTCAGACTGCAGCCCAATGCCGTAATTTGTAATCTCTCTGTCACAGTTAAAACTTGTATTTTTCATAATTCCTAACATTTTTGTTTCCCTAATTTACCTTACTGTATTTTGGTGGACTACTTTTAACCTATTAAGTCCATTTCACATCCACTGATGCTAACTACACTGATACATATGCACGGAATGAACAGCCCCACATCATGCCTGCATAGGCTAACTCACCCTGGCTGCGTGTCGTCGGTCACACAATGGTATGTAAAAGTTCCAAACATCTGCACTCCCAGGATCCCATACAGGAGGAGAAAGAACAGAAGGAAAATTGAAACGCTCCAGATTTGCTCTCCAGAACGCCTGGCAAAAAGATAAAGATGACACCGAATGCACAGGCAATGTGAAGCTCCAGAACAGAAAATATGCTCACACAGAAAAGTAGTATTTCATCCTGCAGAAAATTTTTCCTTAAAGCTGATCTCTTACTCTGTGCAGAGATAGAAAAAGGAGCCATGATTTTTTCTAAACACGTAAGTTAGTGTAATTGAAGCAGCTGTAAACAAAACACCCAAACAAATAAAATGTGTAACACCTAGCTTTTGTAAAATAGTGTCTAATGATTTCTACAGACAAGCTATGATGACAAAGTAAAGTTGATACCAAATAAAAACCAAAAAACTCTTTCACATTACCATTACATGGCTTTTGCCACTACATGCTGTTTCAAACATACTCTACGTGTGTTTGCTTGCAGGTAAGCATGTCTGTACATATACCAAAACACGTACACTCGTACCTATAATGGTTAGGGCATGTGCTCATGTCTTTTTAATTATGAATATTACCCTACTATGAGTGTCCACCTTGATTATTAATGCCCATATTAATGGAACAGAATTTCCTGCCATTGTCTGAAAATTGCTGGCTACAGTTACTAGCAAAATGCTTTAAGATTTATTTAAATATTCAACAGTTTTCATAATTTTCTAGGAAAGCTGATGATTCCTTAAATATGGAAAACAGCAAGAATTTTTTGGCCAGAACTAAAACTCAGGAAGAAAACACCCACTAAGCATGAAGGGTCATTCTCTGAGCTGAAGGGTCATTCTCTAAGCTGTATAGTCAGTCTTAAGTCAAAACTGAAATTTCCTCTGTTGTTCTTCAGAAAACAGCCTTACTTACTTCAAGATATTTGTTATCCTAGTTCTTGGCAGCTCAAAACGAAAATATATCCGGAATGCTCGAATCATAATGAGTGGTCGTGGAATCCGTAACATGCCCCAAGGTGACATCTGGTCAACTATTTCAGCAATTTCAAACACCTACAAACAAAAGAATCAGGAGCTTTTCTTGATGACTCTGCCCTGTTCCTGTATTCATTTACCAAACTTCTAGAACTATGAACACTATACATGATTTTTATTATCATTTTCAATCTCCTCTTTGTTTATTTTATGGTTCATTTTAACCATGTTTTTTAAAAGAAAAGTCTTAGTAAATCCTTTAATCCATTTCTGGGTCATCCTAATGAATCTTCAAAAATATACTCTGCCTATGTTCATAACGCTTCTGTTTCAAACACCTCAAGAAAACCGTGCGAGCCTGTGTTAGCTGCCTGCTTCTGTGCCAGTCCTACCCCACACGTTTCCCACAACTTAATTAAAAGTGAATAATTTACATTTCCAAATATGAAAATTAGTGTCTGTTAATATTGCACACCACTAAGGTTTTTACTATGATACAAATGTACATATACACAGATTGCCTTATGATTTGCAACATAGTTATAAATTCTCCATTTAATTCCAAGTGCACGAGAAAACTGTACATGTTCTTCTAGACGCTTACAACACAAATTTCAGCCAAGCCACAGAGCAGGGAACCATTTCCTTAATACGTTGCCCATTTAGGCACTCCATAAAGACTATTTAGCTTAATGATTGGGTGAAAACGTCTGGCGTTAATCCTTGTCTCTTACTCTCTGAGAATAACTGCTTAATTTAATATTTGCTCAAAGCACTAAGAAAATGGAGGGAAAACCTGGCAACGCATAAGCTGAGTAATTTACGGTGCTTATCTGTAATGACCAACCTTCACTCTACAAGTACACATGATGCACCAAAGTTTCCCCTGTGTATGAAGCAGAAAATTACACCGTGTCTTAAATTTGTCAGAAGTGGGTAAGTTATGCCTGACACCAATCACTATAGAATTTTTACAACCCTTAGACTATTGCAGGCCCAGTCTCACAGTCTTCAGTCTATTCTTACCCAAAAAACTGGCTATGGCTAAAGACCGACTGGTTTGCAGGACACAATTTGACCTGTACATTAACAGTCTATGCTTTTTTGCAACACGTTCAAGTTCCCTTTTTTTATGAAAATTTATCAAATTATTTCCAAATCTATTTATTATTATTATTTTTTCCATTGTGCTTTAACTTTGATTATGGAAAAGGTTTTTTAGGTGTGGGCCATATTACATGAAACCCCTGCACTCACCATACCAATACGCCTGCAGCATGGGCAAACATCTGCCATTGGAATCATTCTCTCTTTAGTTGCCTACGCCGGTCACCGTGGCATGCTACTAGACTCAATGGAAGGAGATGAGCACAACTGTCATATGCAATAAGAGGAAAAACTGCTCTCTGAAGATCCTTCTCTCTCGACTATGCAGAGGGTTTATGGTAACAAGCTTCAGACTAATGTATAACTTCTCAATATGAAACATCAAACAAGGTAAGTTCTAATACTAATGTAGGTATGCTGCAATGTGCAATTATGGAGCTATTGAATTGAGCACAGTTTTTTAAAAACAATTTGACCTATGTGCAGCTATACCTCCTCAACTCGTAATTACTTGGTTGTGCCATATATTTGTCACAATTAAGAAACTATTCATTGAAAATGTTAAGTGTAATACTTACCTGTAAAACCAGTGACACCCAAAGACAGAAGACCATGAATCCATCAAACACACACCAACGATCCTTTACATAGGAGCTATCACCCTACAAAAGAGAGAAAAGCTAAGAGGTTAATCGTTGTTATACTGTCAGGATTTACAAATACCATAAACAAAAGTTCTTGGAAGAAGGAAAATTCTCTGTACCACTTTTAAAACACCACTTTTGAAAGATTTCAAAAGCCTAATATGTGGGCTAGAATATGCTGGAAACATATAAACACATCTTATCATAGAATCATAGAATGGTTTGGGTTAGAAGGGACTTTAAAGATCATATAGTTCCGACCCGTCTTGTGGGTGAATAAATGGTAGCTTCATTCTTGTGTGGTACTTGTCCTCAGCTTCTGTCAAAAAGAACTCAGACCTCTTACTTACACTTTGATGCAAATCAAAAAAAAATCAGCAATCTAGCACTCTGCTGTTCAATTACTTCAACAATGTTCGAGAGCTTCAATTTATCCTTTTACATTCATTTTTTTCATAAGTTTTCAATCATTTTTCATGCTCTAGATAAATCTTGCCATTTCCAAAACACTAGACAGTAACCACCATCTCACCACAGTGTAGGCTTTCAAGTTTCTTTGGACATTTCCTCAGCAAGTATTTACCATTTCAAAATTACAATTAATTCTTTAGACTTCGTTAATAATTTTGGACTCCACTAATCGTCTAGCAGAAGGATCCAGATCATACCTTTGCACTTCTGAATAAAAGAAATTCAGGGAAGAAAACTCAGCACAGGATCACTGATGACCCATATGCCTTCCTACCTGTTCTCTGGCTCTGCTTTAGACTTCTTCAACTAGCTCCCTAAAGTAACACCTGAGCATGGTTTTGGTTATAGTTCAATCCAGAGGTCACTTCCTAAAAGGCAGCATGGAGATGACCGCATCCAAGCTCCGCTTCCTCCATACTGCACTATTTTCAACCACTGCTCCAGTTTGCATCCTTAAGGTATCCTCACGTCTCACAATGACTTGTGACACGGTCCCTCCACTGCAAGCTATAAAACCACTTTTTTGGTGGGCCACTAATGTCTCATACTTTACTGCAACCACCAGACTGAAAAAAGATAAAAATATCTACATTTATTAGGTAGATTACGGCTGAGAGCTAGATATTTTTGTGTACCACATGGAGCACAGAGAAAGTTATACATAGATACAGCTTGTTGAAAGGCAGACTATATAAGACTAGACCTACGGAAAGTGGATATCCCAGTTTCATGTTGTATGGCAGTAAAAACATATGCAGAGTCATTGGCAGTGTATCTCAGGGCACACAAACACCCCTTTCCAAATCAGGTTTCTCCTAACAGATTGAACATACCCTCCCCTGCCTTATAAGTTAGCTGGTTCCTTTTCTCTCTTTCACGTTCTTCGAGATACAAACTACAGTGTTTAACATCCACTTGTCACAGGTATGATTGAGGAAAAAATTATTGTCAGGTCCCAAGAATCTTGAAGACATTACTGGACTTTGGCCTGTTTTGTGACTCCTGGCTTGATACACATTGTTTCTTATCTCAATGATAGTTATTTCTGTCAACCTGTACTTGTTTTTAAATGTCTCAGCATTTTCATTAATTCTAAAAGCACAGACAAGATGTTTCAGTTTAATCTAATATTTTCAATGACATACACTATCCTAAAAATGATTTATTATTCCTCACAGTAGATGACAGCAAGATATATTGTGTAAATAGAGACAAAATATGGTGGTTTTTTTTTTTTAAAGTTTTATTTCAGTTGCAAAAATTCTTCAGGGCAGAAGTGAACATAGTAACGATGTAAGAAAAATACAGCATGTGATTTTCAAATTAGAAATAAAGAATGGAGAACTTCAACACTATTTTCAGAGTATTTTCTAACACATAAGGATGTTAAAGTTCTCCTCGATCCAAGAATTAAGAGGAGGAAGACTGCAAATCAGGGAAGCAACAGAACAGGAACTTTTGTACCGTTATTTTAACCTGTCCTTCCCGAAGAAAGTAGATTTAGTTCCTTAAGTAAAGTCTGAGCTAATCAGAAACTCTTCACTCAGGGCAGAAGACACTCAGCTGTTTCAGCTCTATCTGCTGTGAAGCAGGTACATGTTATTTCTCTGCGGAGATCAGCTACCAAGACCCTAAATCTCTTACAGTTTCTCCTCTCACCCCGTTCCCTCTTAGCGAGCAAAACTCCGGCGAGACTTTTATCAACATGCAACTTGAGTCCTTCAATTGTGTCTCTGAACAAAGATGCTGATTGGTCTTTCTCTCGCTGAAGAACTCTTTGAAACTTACTTTTTTCTCTTAAGCACCCTTTGTCTAAAGCAAGAAGTTTTCTCTGAGCTGTGCTGTATAGATCCGAGCATGAACTCGTGCTTTATTCACCCTCCTCTGAATAACACGTCGAGTACTCACTAAAAGCCACATCTTTTTTTAGAAATTGCTTTTTCTCTCCACAATATGTGTGGCATGATTGAAGCAGCTCCGCTGTTTTCTCCTTACAAAGGAAGATGTCGTGACCCTTTCCAGTCTTCTCACCATTCAGGCTGCTCCACCACCTCACTTCTCCCGTTGTCATGTCAGGCCAGCTTCCCCCGCTACATCCTCCCCGTCAGGGAGGCTTTCAGAGGATCACCCCCAGAAACTTAGGGCACTTGAATTACATCTGTAGAAACTACTCATCTGGGGGGAGGTTTTGGCCCTTTCCGCTTTGCATGTAGGGAGGCTTTGGCTAAATCCTTTTCATGTTTGTCGTTTGGCTGGCTAGTGGACGTGGTGGAGAATCTTTAATGCATTTATACTGTGTATTGGCAGATCAGATGTTATTTGGTGTTGGAGGTATTTTTAAGGCAGGACCAGCTTAATGTGAAAGTCAGAATATACTTTTAGTATGAACCTTGATACTGACTTACAGCAGTACTTCCATGAAAAATCTAATTCTGATTAAACACAGGCTAGCACTCACATATTAATAGCAATGAACAGTGAGTTTCATTCATATTTAAAAAAAGCCTTGAGCTGAAATTCCACACTCACAGTCAATGGCAGCCTGTTCTTAGACTTGGAAAGGAATACAGACACATGAAATTTAAATACATCTGGTTACATCTTACCTAAAATAGCTAAAGTATTGAAATGTGTTAAACCCTCACCCTTTTTTCATCATGTCTGCTGAAACTTGAGAATCATTCATGAGGTTTGTTTTAGCATTTTCTTGTGAATGCACTATCCCAGACCATTTACATTATGGTTTATAAGTCTTTGAAATGTAGTCTGAGCTTTTGCAAAAGATGAAGAATTAGTGCTGCAGACTAGAAGCCTCTTGCTGAGACTAATCCAGACCTCTTAGTCCTTAAGGTTGCTGACTCCCTACTGCCTACAGTGGACAGTGAACTCTTTAATGTGCACAGCAAGTCCTGAAAGCTTCTCTAGCAACATGACTTACAGTCTACCTAGACAACAAAATCATTTGCTACTGACAGAGCAGTGGATGCCAGTTCATTTACACAGTCCACGACTGCAGGCTTGGGACAGCCTTTGGAAGGCTTTTGAGCAGTACACCATGCCCTCACCTAATGCCTCTCCCAGGCAAACTAAGGGGTGCTGCTCGAACTCAGTGGACTAGCTAACAGTTATTAAACATATAGGATTTTAAGACAGATAAAACATCTGAAGTCCAAAGCAATAAGCTTTTCAGCTGTAAGATGGATCAATCTTTCCTTTGTTAAATGATTATTAATTGTTTTGTAATACCCCTCTAATCACCCCAAACAGTTTCTCCTAATATGCTTCCGTTATTCCCCTCAGTATTTATTTACGACAGGTCTGCATCACTGCTAGGCTAGCACACAACCATGGAAAAGACTGTTTTGGTAAACCACACGTGGCATGGATTCAAAAGTCTGCCTCTCTCTTACAGATGCTAATGTGAATTAATCTGAAATTTGACATCCCAAAAGAACAGAGAATCTTGACGTAACAGTCTGTAATGAAACTATTCACTGCCCTAAAAGAACTACTTAATTTTCTATGGCAATGTTGCCATAACTGAGGAATAATACCTCAAGTTCAGCATAAGATCTTAGTGTTTCTTTACCTATTCAAAAATAGGACCAACAAAGAAATCTCCTCCCTTCTCCCTACGTTCTCCTTATTTCACCAGTTTTTGCCTAATTTTAGCACCATTACATTTACTGAGTACAATGTATTAGCTCATTTCTTCATTTTTTATTTTCACGTGCAATACTAATACCTCAATAACAGCACTGAGATGCCAGAAGATGCACTTTCTCAAACGTAAACAGCACATTAAAGATAAAACACCAATTGACAGTATTTGATGCCCTAAACAGTTGTTACACAAGTTAACGGAAAAAAATCTATTCAATAAGACCTAACTCATTGGAAATGTGACCCAATACAAAATACAGACAGAACCATAGACAGAAGTAATGACACCTGAGGTAGTCACTCCATGAGAGCCATTACAGTTTAATTTACACCAGAAGGGAAGACTAGCCAGACTGTAATTTGTTAATAAAAGTTTATACCATTACTAACCTTGCTGAAAACAAAATACTCCATGAAATCAACATCCGAATTGCATAAAGCAATCTGCTAGAAGATTGATTATGTCTGCTAATTTTGTTAAGCAATTTCAGTATCTCATTGGTAAAGCAGACAGCTTAGCTAGATGATAGCACAGTCATCTCCTAGGTCATTTCTGCCCTGCTTATCTCTTAACACCTCAGGAACACCTCAGGATGAACAGCAAATCCCTGCAAGTGAAAAGCCTCCTCTGCCTCCCCACTTGCCTTCAGGAATTTCTTTTTCTCTCATCCCTGCTACAACCTGTTCTCTGAATCCTTCCACCTCCCCCCACACACACAGTATGTATCTCCTACCTGGTCACACATACATCCCTTATGTTTCTGGCTCAACTTCACACTTTCTTTATTTTCTTAAATACCTGTAGTTTACAGGTCTGCTTAGCAGCAGAATGATGTGGACAATCCAGCTCAGCCCCCAACCTGTCAAATACTTTGAACATTTTCTTCACACAGAAAAAAGAATTAAGAGATACAGCCTAATCAAGAAGAAAAGCTGCATCTGACTTTTGTTCTCAATTCTCAAACGTGCTCAGGTGTCCAACATTACCCCCCTTCTTCCTTCTTCAGAGTTCGCAACTCCTCAGCTGCCCTGGGGACTGACTGAAGCAGGGACCTCACACAGACAGAGGACTCTCAGCCACACTGCCCATTTAAAGTCTGTTTCCTACTCTGTGTGACATTAAAAAATTCAACCTGAAGCATTTTATTATGCAACGACCAGCAAATTATATACTACCCATCTTTTAATGCAAAGTACTTCTGTAACTGTAAAATGATGATCCATGCAGGAAACAAAGGAAATTGTGGCTTGCTTAGCTGAGACCACGTTAATAACAAAAAAAAATGGCATATTCTAAAATACCTGGTCACCTCCAAGCTAGCCGTCTGCAACGGTGATAGCATCACTTCAAAATGAACCCAGATATTTTTCTTTTAAAAGTCTGTATTTGGGAAAAAAAGAAATAATAAGGGGGGACACACACACACGACACGACAGCTTCTCACTTCTGTATGTCCTCTTTTTCTCATGAAGTGTCTTTGTTCACAGTGAAGGAACTTATTTAAAATATATTCACATAACAGCAATGATTTGTAACAGCCAATGGAATTAGAATTGCTGTGTGAAGCTTAACTCTAAATGGTTATAGTGGGTGTAATATCACTTTACCATCACTGAGTTAAACAAGTCCAATTTGTAACTACTCATGTATTGTACTGAACTGCTCCATCATCAGATGCTTCCAAGTAACACATTACACAGTGCATAATTTATCTTTGTCATAATATGTAATGTAATATTTATAGTACTCTTGTAGTCTGCACTAGAAAAATGTTGGAAAAATCACTTGATGTTACAGCACACAAAACAAAGTTACTCTATTTATAATTGAAAAAAAGGAAACACAGCTCTTGCTGGTCCTTTGGATTAGAGGGCGATTCCTTGCATGTTACAGACACACAACACAGTTCCAATCTATCACTACAGAAAAGGTATAATTGCTACAGAACCACTACTTCATAGTTTGCAATAATTAAAAAAATTAGATTTTTAAGTGAATTTGTTGGGATTTTCAGATTATTTTAGGAATGGCAAATGAAGATGTAAGGCTGTTTCATTCATTAAAGAACAAACGTATTTTTAAGGCACACTAGATTTTTGTTAATGTATGTAATTGACTTCACCAAACTTAGTATTTCATTTTTCGCGTTGTAATGGGAGGTTTTTAAACTATAGCATTCACCATCTCATTGGCTGTTTCCAACAGAAATAAAAAAAACAAACCACCAAAAAGCCTGTAAATAATCAAAATAGAATTCTTATTGGGCTGTTCAGAGAAAGAATAAAAAACCTCCATCTCATTTGATTCGGTGACTTCTGTCATGAACAAAAAGTAAGTTTTACAGAAGTTGTGAGAGGAAGAAACAATCCCATCTGTGAAGTAAGAATCAAGACTTTCAAGCAAACAAAGACCATTTTACTTGCTAAAAATCCTGTAACAGTGTTTGCTCTAAAACAGGGGAGATTTGGGAGTTAAAAACGATGTTTCAAACCAAAACTGTTAAAGGAAATTTAAAAACAGAACAGAAACAAACATGAAAACATTACACAACACTCCCTTCCTCAAGCAGAAAAAGCATCAAGGGAAATAACCATTTCCACAAGACGATGGAAAGGACTGCCTCAACACACCTCCCATCTCAGCAAAATCACTGCAGAGCATTTCAGTTCAGCTGAGTGACAAGTAATTGAGGTTGTCCATTATTCAGAGGTGCCAGGCACAGCCTTCATACGTAGTCAACAGAAGACCATTGCTAATACCTAACAGTATTAGCATTAATAGGTATTATAGGTAACAGTATTAGTATCAATAGGTATTGCTAATACCTAACAGTAGGTATGGCTACGGAACACATGGGGAAGGAGCTTCGCTGGTGTATTACATTGCTGCTTTTTCGGTACACCACTTTACTGCTGCAGTTGGGTGCCAACATGCCCTGTAGAGAGATTTTAAGGATTACTACGCTGAAAGCCTGAATTTAATTTCCCTGTCCATCTGCTCATTAGCCAACCGTGTTCAGTGCCATCAGTATTGCCTTACTAGCTGAGTCGGCTCCTTTGGATGTATTAAAGGTTCAGCAAATCTAAAAATGGCTGATCAGGAGAATTAATAGGTTCCTCCTACCTGGAACAGTACTCAATGTTTCCAGGAAGTGCCCAGGAAAAAATTCCTCACTGTGAGATCAATCAAACATTGGAACACATAGTCCAGAGAAGTCCATCTCCCTTGCTGGAAATATTCAAGACTCAGCTTGATAGGACCCTGGATAACCAAATTAAGGCCCTACTTTGAGTAAGAGGTTGGTCCAGACCACCTCCATAGGTCCCTTCCAACCCAGACTTTTCTCTGGTTGTGTGCATCTAAGATAATCTCCTCAAGATGCCAGTTCCTTGGGGCAGACTCCAGTTCTACATCTAGTTCCACACACGTGGACATCTGCTGATGCCTGGAAATACACTGCAGCCTTGAGAGATGATATGTGTTAAACACTGCTATGCTTCATCCAGCAGGATTCTGCCCATCCCAGCTCCAACATTTACGGTGGATGCAATGGACGGATTTGGATCCAAATGTTTCAAGGTGAAAGTTTTCACCCCGAAGCATCAAATATTGCCTGGAGATTGAGCAGGGTGATTTGATAGGCAAACAGTCGCATCTAACATGACAAAACTTGTATTTATGATTGTCATTCGCAGCTATCCTTCAGCAGAAGAAAAAGCCACAATGATGAAGGCTGGAACAGATAAGGAGGCACTTTTCAGAAAGAGGATTTTATTATTTGGTAATTAGCATTATTAAAAGCTGGAGAATCCATTTTACACTACAGAGACCAGGAAAAGCTTATTGAAATAACAATCTTAGCATAGCTGTAAGAATGCAATATTTATATTAGTGGTGGAGAACACAGTACTTTGAAATGAAATTTTACATTCAGCTTACTTCCTTAAAATGCCACACAAATTTCATCATTTTCATGAAAATACAGCTGCACAGAAACATTCTTATTCTCTTCCACAGAGATTTGGATGTCATTAAGAGTTTTTCATCTTGATGTCTTGTTTTATTCTCCCAAATTAAGAGAGAAGACATCACGGCCATAAAATAAAATAAAATAAAATAAAATAAAATAAAATAAAATAAAATAAAATAAAATAAAATAAAATAAAAATATTGACCTCCCTGAAAATGCAAGTTTCAACACAGAAAGGCACATTAGGGATGAAGTTCTCTCTCTTCCTACCTGAATTCATAACATGTTAGCCAGTATGTTGATTTCACTGCTGTCCCAGTATATGTGTCATTTTACCCTGACATGAAGTGATATACATTAAAAATATCGCTTGATAACAGCTGCTTTCATCATTGAAAGTGCTATTAGAAAGGAAATAAAATTACCATTACTGAAAAGTAAAGTTTTATTCATCCAATTGGTCTGTATATTTAAAGAGCAATTTCTAAATACATTATGAAAGTCAGCACGTGGTATATTTTTTCTTAGCAACTTTAAGGTTAAATTTTGATCACCATGGTAAGTCACTATTATATGGACACATACTTCAATCCATGCCCCAAAATACTTTCTCACTCAAAACTTCTATGACCCATTGACTGCTTAGAAAAATTACCATTTTTATTTTAGAAGTGTATGAACCATGTAAGTTCGCCAAGTAATTTAAATGCCTTTGATTTTCTAATACTCTAATGCAAAAATAGTGCAAAAAGCCCCACTGTGTAATATGAGTCATTACTTTCCTGTAATAAACACTCCAACAAAACCAGGCACAAGTAACCATAGAAACAGGTGCGTATATTCCAGTGCCACGGTCTCTAACCTTCCCTGGTCCACAGGCAGTAACACCCAACCAGCAGCATGCTGCAGGCAACTTCATGTTTGTTTTCCTCATGATAATCAGTTGTAATTTTTTTAATTTCCTGTGACTGGAAACAGCATCGGAGCATTTCACTAGCAACATGATCCCAGTAGGCTGGGAACAGATGTCCTCGTGATGGACATACGCACTTTGCAAAACAGCAACAGAAAAACACAGGAATATGGTGAGACAGAAGAATCAACTTTCGCAGGCTGAATGCCTTATTCAAATAATGGATATAAACACTGTTTGCTATGAAATAATATTTAAAGCTATCAATCACAGCTGCCAACACCAAAGAACTCCAGTATTTTTTAAGTTAAATTTTAAGACAATTTGAAATAATATACTTTTTCCCAACACAGAATAGCACGGGGTCTGCACTACACACCTAGGTTTCCAACAGCATTATATATAGTACAGAACTGTAATCTTTTAATATAAATATGTAAAAAAAAATTTCATAGGGACAAATAATTTTCACCTTATAATCTCAAGAACTAGAACTGAAGGGGAAACTCCTATCTTAAATCAACAGGGTCTTTTTTCATGTTTGCTCTGTGAGCTTTTCACTACCACAGGGAAGTAGTTTTCTCTTTCTATTTTTTCCCCTCACATAATTACACTCTGTTTAATCAAAGCATCTTGTCATTTTCTTATCCTTGCCACTGATTCTGCTGGTTATGCCCTTGCCCTCCAGGTCAAGGTTCTTGCTCCTGTTTGTGATTTGTAAATCCTGAGACTGAGCTTTCACCACCAGGCATCAGGAGCACATGAGAGCACGCTGACACAGGATGACAGGAGCCACATATTATGTTTTACTACCTGACCTTTGAAAACAACACAACTTCCTGATCCTTAACTCATTTATACACCATGGGCTATACAGCATATCATTTCGGTCACTTCAGAATTTCCATCTTTTGTTTCCAGCCTGTAACATAGCAGAAACTTCCTTGGAAAAGTTACTAAAAGCTGCTAAGCCAGCTGACAGTGTTTCACCACAATTCAATTACTATTTCCATGATTTATAAGAAGGATTAAACTAATTGTGTGATTTCTCCATTCCTGTTAGCTGAAGGTGGAACGTTTAACAGTAAAAGTACTGAAAAGAAGGCAAAACAGACACTTGTAATAAGCTATAGTAAACAACAGATCTGTAATACATAAAACAAACTTCTGAATTAGGATGATTATGGAAGAAACTCATTTAAGCATAAATGGGTTAATGCCATAAGCGCTACAGGAGGAGCTGTCATACAGATGTATACTTTCTGTAGTGCTCACTGTCCACTGACAACAAATCTGTAAGTAACGAGTTAGAGTAATCACTCACTGTGAGATACCTAAAGGCTAGGTGTCATCATCCAGCCTAGGTGCTTTAAGATTCCCTTTTAGTCAATGGAGAAAAACTGGCCAGAGAAATTACCTTTTGGAAGAGCCTACTTTAGACACAAACAACTAATTACAGACAATTGCAGACCCTCAAATTAGCGCTGATGAATCCCAGTAAAAGTATTTCTATTTAAACACAAAAATCTATATAGTGCAAGCAAAGATAAAAAAGCTTCAGTATATGCAAACGGCCATCAGCTGCCACTGGAAACAGCTGCAGACCCCAGTTTATGATGGCAACCAGAGCATTTCATTACAGCATGAAAAGCCTGTCTCCACCTCCAGAGAACTGCATGTAGAGAGTTAATCCCATACGGCTCAGGTAAGGCTCCAGCCTGCGCCATCCTCAACTCCCTCCTCTTGAGAAGACAAATAGCAACTACAGCAACCGAAGCACCTATAAGAAAAAACGAGGAGGAAAATGTGCTCTCCGCACACGGCTAATGCTGCTTGGGAACACCCTCTAGAAGGCCACCGATTTCAATTAACTAGCCTTTAGCAGGGGACAGAAGCAAAGGAAAAGGATCCCATCTATCTGTGACTGCGTCGGTAGAAGATTAAGCTTTGTTTCAGTTCCCGCATGAATTCACCGAGAGTGCTGAAAGCTACTGGTGCAACCATTCACTGTAGCCCCTTGCAGGAGTACTGAAGTCAGCGACCAGCGCTCAGTGCTACTGAAACAAAGTCTGACAAAGCCCCTCACAACTACTTCAGTTAGTACAAAAGTTTTACTGTGAATGTAATTGATTTAGCAATGGGGGAAATGTCAAGAACCATATTTCTGACTTTCTGTAATCTCCTTCATTAGCTGACGTGTCACAACTGCACAGTGAAAACAAAGATATTTCTATTAAATTCAGTGCACTACTTGTGCTATATAAAAAATTTTCTAATTTTCAGCATGACAATACTAAAATAAGTGTCAACTAGGCTTTTTTAACAGACGGGAGAAAGAACTCTCACACTTTTTATTTTAGTGTTACTCTTTTAACAAAGGAACAGGATAAACCATGCGTCTTTTTCACAACATGATTTCAATGTAGGTTTTCTAATACCATCATGACTGTGATTAGAAGCCGCAATGAGGATGCAGGATAATGAAGATAATTTCAAATATCCTCACAGTATCCACAGAGTGAAATGGTATCTATTCATCTCTCATTCCCTAAAGGCTGAATTTTCACCTGAGATATCTGTTACTTGGTTCCTTTTGTTGTCGTGAACACGAATTCTTTCACATCATGGACACAGTTTCCTCAAAGTTTCTCAGATTTTGGCACATTTTACTCTTTGGTTATTTTATTTTATATAATGCCACCAGTGCCATTGTATCTAATACAAGCAATTTACCTGGAATATTTCTCTATCTCCTTATTCCACCTCCTAATACAAAAGCTGAAAGTAAAAACTTCTAATAAAGATAACGTACCTTTAAAGTAAGGTATCCTTACCTTGCTCATACCCATGTGAGATGACTTTCAGAAGATACCTTATTAGAAAGCAGAAGATAATTTTTAAAGGAAATACAAAGCCCTTTCATCACAGGTTAGGCTCCCTGCAATCTTTCAGACGTCTGCTGCTCATCTGTTTCTAGGCTTGACAGTTACCTTTCTTTCTCTAATTTCACCCCACCTCCTTTTTTCAATGAGGAGATCATTTTGGAAACTTTCCTTGAATCAATGAACAGACCTATGTCAAGCACATGTAGTCATGTTCAGAAATGACATATGAGTGGGCACGTAAATGTGAGCTTTGATTCTGAGGGACCGTGAGTCTTGCCAGTTGGGTTACGAGTTGACTCGTGAACTATTTCAACAGACACAAACATTAGTCCATTCATGGTGCTCTCAGAAGCCTGCCAATCAATCAGTAAGTTATGCAGTAGACATAAACTGCATGTAATTGGCAGACCAATTTAAATCTTATTCAAGATACAGTGAAGAAGACTGATCTGCTTTCATTTAAACAGACTTAGAACTTCCTTGATGCAGCTGATTATAGCAGAGCTCTTTCTGACCAAGGAGCCTGAGACATGAAAGAAATCAGAACCAAAGAGTCACCGAACTCTATTCACATCCTGGGAAATAAAGATCATGTAAACAAATCTAGGATCAATTGAAGAAAGTGGAATTCTGAACTAAAGAGATCATAAAAATACTAACGTCAAATTGAATTCAGTAACTTGCACTAAATTTATTATATTTAGTACATGGTGTAGTACTGTGGTGGCCAAAATTGCATTTATTTCTTAGAAGGCTGTATATTCATTCACAGAACCAATGAACTATATTATGGTTGCACACAATGTTAAACTTTTAGATTCTTTATAGAAATATAAATCACCAGTAGCAGGCAGTAAAATCAAGATCATTTCAGCTAAATGTGGAAGTTCCAGTTTAATGATCTCAATGAATCAGATGTTAGTCACTTACCTAGACTTTGCCTGTGTCTGCAAATCTTCATACTCCATATTCTGGCAAGCATCTTATTATATGTTTCCTGATAAACTCCAAGTAACACAGAGTATTTCTGACCTAATAAAATATTACTTAGAGCATAAAAAAGTGATTGCCAAAGAAGTAAATTTATTCTGTGAGAGGTTAGTTGATAACAAACCCATCACTGTTCCCTGTACCAACATAAAAGCGATACCTTACTTCTGCTAAATCTCTGATTCTACGCTGCATTATTCAGCCACCCTGGTACCAGTGGGGCTTTGTGTTTCACGATACTATGATTCAGCCTCTATCTGCTGAACAGATATACCCTAAGTATAGCTAGAGAAAACATTACACCATGAAGATGATCTAAGTTAATGCATTTCCATCTTACATGAGAGAATAAAAAATAAAATTAAACTAAGCAATCTCTTGAAACACCCCTGAAGAATTATTGGACACTACATTTGGACTGAGAGACTTTTAAGTCCATGACAGTATGGTTACTGTTCGTGCTCTCTTGTCAACAATAATTAAAAATAGAAATTTGATTTCATACAATTAAAAATTCCTGTTCCTAAAATTTGTGTCAACGCATAGCCTTTTCCCACATACTATGTTCTGACGCTCTAACTAGTCAAGCAGTCTCATAGCCTTTAAACTTACTTTCAACCACCCCTGAAGTAAAGCTGTACTTTATATATGTTTGTAGGTCTAAGACAAAGAAATAAGATGTATGTGGTAATGTTAAGAGAAGCTCATTCACCATTTTATTAAAATGGCCTTTTTTATTTTACATACTCCACAGCTTTTTTAATGTGTAGAAAGTCTGTGAAATTTACTATTAATCTTTTTAATTTTTTTTCAACTACATTGAAAGAAATCAGGATTTTTAATGTCTAAAACATCAGGTCTTTTTAAGTTGTGTCTGTAACAAAATTTAGTAGACATCTGCTAACATGCGTCATAAGCTATTCCTACAAAAATATTGATGTGGCTAAATCACGTCATCCATTAATTCATGTGCTATCCTGAGAACAGAATTTGTAATGCTTTGAAATCATTAAATGTGTGAGCTACATAGAAAGGTTGCAGAGAAAATACATAACTATGAAAACTCGCATATCTAGGAATCCAATACTTTTTAAAAATAATATTAAAATATTGCTGTACTTATTACAGCATATTTTCATGACTGAAATCCATATTCAAAATTCTTTGCTCATAAAACCCTAATAGATTAAATGTAAATCAAAATAGTAAGCCATAAGAGTTTCTCTTATAACTACTTGAATAACTTGCTCGATGAAATAATTAACAACTTTTAATGGCATCAAACTATTCAGTTCGAGGCCAGGTAGTATTCATTAAAGTTATTCTCTAGTCAGTGATGTTATATATTTACTGACTTTATCTATTTGAAATAGATTTAATACTGTGTACACAGTATTTTCCTGAGCTACTCTATCATTTCACAGTAAGTGCTCGCACAGACCATCATTCTTCAATTTAGAAGACAGTTTATTACAAGCATAAAAACATGTTGTAAGAAACAACTGATTCTGTCTAATTCTCTATTTCTCTCTCATATAAAACCCCACAAAGCATTGCAAGTTGTCTTACTGTACTGTACATATATTTTATATAATGCGGACAGACAACATTAGGTAGACCATTCTAGAATTTTTTATTTAAAAAGACTTCAGTCAGTAAGAAATTATAGCCTGTTATTTCATTACCGGAGATGAGTTCAAGGTAAAGACGGACACATTATTAGGACTAGTTCACTTGTTCATGACAAGTAACAAGAGCCTGCAATACCAAAAACTGTAATACGATTATCATACTTTCAGTGCTTTCTTCCCAGGTAGTGCCTATATATGAATATAATCCATTAGACTGCACATTTATACCCATTTCAATTCTTCCAGAGGAGTCAATCTATCATAACACCTATTAGAAGCAAACACTGTATGACAGCAATAATAAGGAATATCAATATACTGTTTTGAAAACAAAACGACCTACACCCCTGTAGTGGATATATCCCATACTGTGATCTTCTGGTTTCTTTAATATGTGTATTTTGTGCTCCTTGCCAAAACACGGCAGTGGCTACTTTCTTTGTAGGTGGTGGATATCAATATGAGCAGTGCCCTTGTAATGCAAAGAGTCCTCTGTGTCGATTGCCTTTGCAAATGGAACACCCAACAAACACCACTCACAAGGCACGGGCAGCCCAAATTTTGATTAGATTTTACTAGCACAGCAACAACTATTCGGAAGGAAACGTGAGTAAAAAAAGGTACAATCTCACAGCAATGTTTCAGTTTAACTTTCCTTCCAGGATAACAAAATACTTGCATGGATGTATCACCGTATTTTGTCACTGAGTTTACACAAGGGAAGCTTTTTACAGACAAAAGGCTAGGATTTTCAGAAACTACTTTTCTTTTCTAAAGCCCCTGGGAACCAAAGGAAGAAAATTTGTCATTTGTCCTCAGAAGGTGTTAATTAGACATGACTTAACATTTTCAAAATCTTCTTAGCTCAGCTATACTTCCATTGTTATTAATTGGGACTTAAGTGGATGGTGCCTACCTTCTCCATAAATTAGATTTCTCTCTGGACTACAATTTTGCATTAATCATGGTTCAAAAGTTTATTAGCATGTCAATCCCTAAGGCATTTACAGAAATACTGATTTATGGTAAAGTTCAGTAGAACCATATGGCAATACATTCAACGATCCTACGTTCACAAAGTCTTGAATGCACTTAAATTAGGACTACAGTTCATAAACAAATTTCCTTATACAAAGATGTTTCATATACAAACATCTTTAATAAATGCTAATAGGTTTCTAAACAGTGACATATTTTACTTTGATTGCCACTATCTTTGGAAGTCCATGGATCACTGTGTTCTTGGCAGAGTTATAATAGTCAAACAATATTTTCCCTAGAATCCAAAGAGTAAGTCAAATATTTCACTAAAAAAGGATTATTCATTGACTAGCAGTCAAAGAAACAATTTGATAACATATTCAAAGAGCTCTGATTTAACATCTGAAAAAGGCTAATCCAGTTCTAACATTTTTTTATGAAAGCTGCTATACATGGCACAAGCCCATATCCTTTTCCTACAGTTCTATCTTACTCATGTGAGTAATGTGTAGGCACCAGGTTCAGTGAAGCCACCCTTCCCCTTTATTCAGCAATTGTGAGACCACATCCACAAGCCTAATTTTGAGCTGCGTGTAGTTCTGGGCTCCTACAGGGAGGACACAGACTTAATGGAGCAAGCAGAGGGCCGACAAAAAGCTCAGACGGTGGTGCATAAAACGTAGAAGGAAAGAGTGAGAGACATGGCTCTGCTCAGCCTTCAGAAGGTGGCAAAGGGGAGACCTTGTTGCTACCTACAACTACCTAATTGGAGGATACAGTGAAGATGAAGACAAACTTTTATTGGAAGTGCATAGTGGTAAGACAGGACACAAGTTGGAACACGGAACATTCTGATTAAACATTAGGAAAAAAAGTTTTTTCATGAGGTTGGTCAAGCACTGGAACAGCTATCTAGAGACCCTGTCGAATCTTCATCCTTGGAGGAGTCTGAGATTCACCTGGACAACCCAAGCCAGAGGCAACCTCATCTAACTGGACCTCTTTGGGCAGCAGGTCAGACTAGATGACCTCTGGAGGTCCCTTCCAATCTAAGTTATTCTATGACTCCATGAATAGCACCAATTAAAGCACTTTATTTTACTGTAACTATTCACTGATGAATGCTACAAGACATTAAGCTGTAAGCAAATCCTCAGTTGTTAAAGTAACAACAAATGCAGCCATTTTCTACTTAGACTATCGTTGCATAACAGTGGTTATGTCTAATCTATTCTACTGTCTTTAGAGTAAAATGTCAGTGTGCAAACGAAATAATCCCTGTTGTCATCTATAAATGTATTACATGAATTATGGCAATGGAACCAACTCCAGAGAGCTACTCATTCTGTACGGACAGACTCATCAGACACGCTTCAAAGATAAGTTCATCATATGATGATCAAAGATAAGTTCACCATATGATGATCAAAGATAAAGTCACCTATGAGAAGTGGCTGAGGACTCTGGGTCTGTCTAGTTTGGAGAAGGCTGAGGGGTGACTTCATTGCTCTCTGCAGCTTCCTGAGGAGGGAAATTGGAGAGGGAGGTGCGGACCTCTTCTCCCTGGGATCCAGTGATAAGACATGTGGGAACGGTTTAAAGCCGCACCAAGAGAGGTTTAGACTGGACATTAGGAAGCATTTCTTTACCAAGAGAGTGATCACACACTGGAACAGGCTTCCTAGTTTAAGAGGAAAACCTTAAAAACACAACTTAAAAACACACATTAACTTTTGGTCAGCCCTGAAGTGTCCAGGCAGTTGGACTAGACAATCAATGTAGGTCCCTTGCAACTGTCCCTTCCAACTATTCTAATCTATTCTAGTCTATTCTAGTCTAGTCTCGTCTCGTCTATATTCACAAACCCACAAATTTAAACAGCACAGTGAAAGATGATTAGAATACGCAGCAACATATTATTCATAGTCCCTAGGTTCAACTGTGAACGAAGATGGTATTTCCACACACAAAAGCTGAGAAATCAAGCTTGATACAAAAGTCAGCCTGTTGGCCTCCCCTCCCTCTCTCTGCATTAATATCCAGGTGCCCATTTCTTTGCAAAGTCTGTACTGGCTGTAACAGTAACTTGTTCTTCCCACGCTGTTCAAATGTGCATGCTGGTCATCAATTCCCCATTCAGGACCCTGTGTCCTCATCTTCACATGCTTAATGGACACCTCGCAATAAGAAAATACAGGTAGTGGCCCATAACAGCACTTCACAAAGGACTACTTTGGCCTTACGGAACATATGCAGATTTTTCTCAAAATCATCTTATTTCGGAAAATTTTCTTAATATTAGTATTGATGAGACTTTATTTCTTACTATTAATATTTATTAAGTATGACAACATAATAGCTTCATTTGGCAGTGAACAAAAAACTGCAAACTCAGAACAAACCGAAGACCTAAGTACAACTTCAGATGTCTCTGGAGTCACTAGACCTTTCCGAGAGTGAAAGGGAAGGATAACACACTGATGATCTGTTCTGTGCAATAGTGACATAGTTGTATCGTCAATAAGGTCTGCAGATGGATTTTCTATATGTAAGCTGGATTTGTATCTTTTTATAGAAGACTGGAAACAATCAGTAAAATAATGCTACAAAATAATGATTGCTGGAAAATCCTGCAGTTTTACATTCTCCAGTATCATATCTACTTACACAAATTAGTCCAGCAACAACAGTAAACATATGATGACGGAAGTATTTGTTTACCTATGTGCATTATATTACGGAAAAAAAATCAGTAAAGCAAGATAACTGTCTCATTTAGCTCACAGTAAGACATATGTTCTTATTTAAATAAAGTAACCACACAACACATCCAGCCTTCTGAAATGAAAATCAAAGTTCTAAGTCCATATATGGATCTCTAGACATTTACAATATATATGTATGTAACTTATTTTTCCTTTCATTCTTCATATTAATACAATGAAACTACCTATTTCCTTAGCAGGAAACCATTATTATGAATGTTGCTGTTATATTTGGGGGGTATTAAACGTGCAGTACAGCTGCACCTTTGTCAATCTGTCTTTTCAGTTTATATGCCATGGTGTTGCACGCAGTTAAAAACAATCGAAGCAAAAAGAGCTGAGAAGTTAAAAAAGAAAGATCAACTGTCACCAGCATATATTCAGATAATTTTCTTAAGCACATGTAGAATACTGTTTAAATGCTTACCTTAACTATCCCACGAATATGCATTTTTGCTATCATCTCTGCAGTGTAAAGAAACATCAATAGAGTATCAAGAGCAAATGTCACATATTGGAGAGGTGGATAATGCTCAAAGGTCTTTGGAGTGTTCATACAAACAGAAATAACACTGATGATGGCACAGATTCGCAGTAAAGAGTGCACCCACTGAAAAAAAAACCAAGACAATGGGAGATTGCTTTGATGTTCAAAAAAAGCTCAAATATTGAGCCTCCACAACTTGTACTGGCACTTTTTGTAAACACACATTTGCATTTTTCTTTTATATCATGACCCACATATTAAAGTTCTTAATCCAAAACTAAGTCCTTCTGACTTTATTTTGAGATATATATATACACACACACATATATGTGTATATACACATATATAATTTTATTAGTTAATTTGGGAGGTTCTATAATTCAGAAACCAAGAATTAAGAGCCAGGAAACTGAGAATTAGGATTCTATCATTTCTACTTTGCAGCTTTTGTAATCCCATTTCTTTTAAAATGGCAACTTGTCACATTTATATGCAGACAATATGTAGAATCAGTTGATGTTACAAATTGGGTGAATACATTAAATGAAAATATCTGTGGAAAATTTTAGTTCTGCATTTAGATGAACTGATTTTTCAATCAGGTTACAATTCCAAAAATTATGTAAGAGGCATGAGGATTAAAAGCATCCTTCCATTTATGAAAAGAATAAATATAAAAGAGACCATGTCACAGAAAGCTACTTCTTAATATCAGGATTCAGTTTTGTTCCAAACAAGTTTTGTTGCTATATGAGAACAGTTCCTTTCTCTGACTACATAGGTCTCGGTCTCACTAAAATCATTATTAATAAAGCTGATACTCAGTGCCAGTCACAGCGAGAGGTCTAACACAGGTCTATTTCTAAGTAGAATGTATCAACACAGGGGCTTAAGGTTGGATTTTTTTTCTTTTAAATCAAAACACCATTGAAACATCTTAAAGCCAGACAAATGAAATGAATCAGAGTTGGTAAGGTTGTATCTATGAAAACAAGAAGTAAAAGAAGACACTTCAGCAAGAAAAAAATAATCCAAACAAAAAGCACTGAAGTAAAGTGTATTTACAGAAATTTTTCATCTGAGGAAAAATTCCACGCTCATTTATACCACCTCAGACCTTTTGATATCAAGAAGACTTAAGAACGCTCACCTAATTTAATGCTCACTGTACGCTCACCTAAGTGTAATGATATTTGACCTGAAGTGAATAGCTCTATCATTTGCTTACTCTAAGCCCAAATTAATAATTTGGAAGTGGAAGGCACCTGATGAACGATCTCTTATGTCTTATTAATACCCACTTTGTTTTAAATCTTGTTTCAACTGGAAAATTTAACATTAATATTAAAGTGTGGCTGATACAAAAAATGTTGTCTGCCACAGTAAAATGTTGATATTATACATGCTAAGCAATATACAACTAGTCCATCAGCATGACAAGAAAAAAATTATTCCATCAAGAAGTCATGTACAGTGTGCTCAAAAACATAGGTAAATAACTCAATATATATTTCTGCAACGACATTTTGAGCTTATTACAGCAGTCAGCATGTAAATTCTATTTAAGATTACTTCACACGAATTAATACCCAGGTGTTGTCTTGTAAATGATTTAGGTGTTAAAACTCAGCAGCAAAGCTGAGGGGATCTAGCATCCATACCACAATGGGATGGCAGTTCCATTAAATGAATGTAATGCTAACAACGTGTAATGCTAACAAGGTAAAAATTCATACACTTTAAGAAAATGCGAAAATGCCTTTTCTGCAAAAGTATGAATCATTCAAAATACAGACATCTTGGATGCACGACTGCTGAATAAACAATTTCATCATGATAAACATATTTACATGGTAAAGGCTTTTTCTTAATACTGCACATTCTATTAATAAGTCCACTCCCAAAGAAGCTGTCCCTAGTTTCAAGCTGCCAGACACTTTTACTCCTTTCTATTGCTTAAGGCAGGTTGTAGCTTAAATGATACCAGAAAAAATGTGAGCTGTACTTCAAAATAACCAGTCAAAATACACTTTTATATTAGTAAGTGATGTAAAAGGAGATTGGAAAGTCAAAAGTGATGACTGCTGGCTACTATTTTGGCAACGTTCCTTTTGACATCCTTTTCAAAAGCTCATTTTACGAACTTAACTTCTAATTTCAATAAACACGTTAAGAACCAGAGACACTGAAAGGATGGCTGTTCAAAAACAATCAGTAGATGAACTGGTTGGCAAACACTATTTGATCATCCTCATCAGTCTGCAACAACCAAAAGAAACATTTTTTATTTAGTTTTGGACTTTTTGAAAAAAACAAACTGGTAGATTAGCAACTGTAGCTCAATACTTGTTTCTGACAAACACCTATTTCAGAATCTTTTGTGGAATTCATGTTTCAACAATACAAGCCACATTTAACTTAAAATTAGTAACTACAGAAACAGATACCTACTGGTTTGTTAATCCACAGAATATCTGCATTGTCTGACAAAGATTCATCAGGACCAAAATCTGTAACTGGCTGGGCTTCCACCCTTGAACTTTGTTTCCTTTTTAGCATCCTGAAGTTAGCTTTTGTTATCTATAATCATGAAACCTCCAAACCTCCTTGGGGAGAAAAAAAAAGAGAAGACATTAATTCACTAAAACCATTTTATAATGCATTTTGAACAGTTTTATAAATAACCTAAAGCGGTTTTATTTTCATGCAAACTGCTTTTGTACTTACTGATTAACAGGATCTTCATTTTATTAAAAAGCTTTGCCTATATAAATCACTGACATGACTCTTGTTAGTTTACAAAAATTTACATAAAGGTATGCGATGCAAACAATTGGCAGAAAAATTTGCAATATGGAAAGAATGCTATTGCTGTGAACTTAAACCTAGAGTAATCATTGGATGGATTTGACCTGGAGCCATTTAATTTTATAGTGACATTTCCATTTATTACACTAGGCTAAGATAAAGCCCAACAAGCCAAAGGCAAACAGGCGATGTTAAGCAGCCAACAGATGTTAATGTTCTTTACTGAAATCAGAAAAGCCTTTTGCTATATACTACTATTAACATGTATTTTTCTATCACTTTTTTTTTATGTTAGCAATTATCTATCCAACAGCCATTTAGTTGGCTCTCTCCGGGGCTTGTGTTGGCACATGGAAACTCTGAGGAAAATGTGTTGCTTCCACAAGGTCAGGCCAAGTCTGGACATTCTTGTGTGGATGGCACAGACTGAGCCTTCTATAAGCTCAGCGATGTGAGAGACACAACTAGCAGATACACCACAAGAGCGGAAGGCTAGAACTTACTATTGATTTTCCCAAAGACACACTCCAAGGAGGAACAGTCTGCCCAGCTGGGAGCACAGGACATGCACCAGAGCTGTCATTCATGAAATACAATCCCTTAGGGATTATTTTTCAGGAAAGTGAAGGAGAAGGGGAAAGGTAGGTCCTGGGACCTTGTTCTGCACCTTTACTCTGGGTCAAGTGTGGTTTGTAGGTGACAGTAAACTTTTGAAAAGTTTGTCAAAGCTAGTATAAAATACAATCATAGAATGGTTTTGGTTGGAAGGGACCTTTAAAGATATCTACTCCACTCCCCCTACCATAGGGAGGGACATCTTTCACTAGATCAGGTTGCTGAAAGCCCCGTCCAACCTGTCCTTGAACACTCTCAATGATGGGGCATCCTCAACTTCTCTGGGCAGCCTGTTCCAGTATCTCACCACTCCCATCATAAAAAAATTTTTGCTTATGTCCAATCTAAATCTTTCAGTTTAAAACTGTTGCTCCCTTGTCATGTCACTACAGGCCCTGGTAATTACAGGCCCAAGTACCACAGTGATGACTGCAACATGAATGCAAGAAACACTGTCCTCAATTAGCTGGAGGCTCAGGACTGCAGAAGTGCCCACATACTGGGTCTCAGTTGGCCTTTTCATCACACAGGCTGCTGCTTCATGTCCAAACCCTATGCAGCTATACATCCTTGGCTGTCTCTTCTTTTAGCTATTATGGCAAACACAACCTATTAATTTTCTTCCAAGTCCCTCAGAGTCTACTCCTACTTGGTTCAGATTCAAGAGGTCAGCTCCTATCTCTGTAATTCCCTTGCTACATTTTCAGGAGGGTTCTTCTGTGGTTTCTCCCATGGTGTCTCTCCATACATGATGAACTCCCTACCTGAGCTCCTTGCAAGCTTCTACAAACTTTTTCCAGTACCTTGTTTTGTATCTATCATTAAAATAAAACTCCTGATCATGATGTTAGTATGACCTTGTGTTTTCTTGCCTATACGCACCTATCTCGTATCTCCTGTCTAATATTTAAAAACCAAGTCTATACCATTGGTTTGTCTTTTTATAGACCATAAAGCAACAGGGTCACGGTCTTGGACTGATGGTCCCAGCTGGAGGAGCTGACATTATGCAATAATTGATTTTTTAAAATAAACAGAAATTATATAAAGGCACCAAATATGGGACAACTTCTGACACCTTTGTGTTGGTCAGTCACACCAAGCTTCGCACAAGTGAAACTGCTAAGCTGTCACTAAAAATATCCAAATGTTTTAAAAGGAACATTATAAATTAATAGTCTTTCTCTAACAAATGAAGACCAAAATAATATCCATACAAGTTGTATGTTCTCTTAATCCTCATGCTCAAGCTTCTTTCCAACTTCTTTCTTATAACTGAATTCACCACTTCCTCCTCTTAGCAATTTTTCCTACTTTCTCCTATTTATTTCTAAGCCTAATGTATTGACCTATTTTCTCTGCTTGGACCAAAGCATAACTAGAAACGCTTGAAGCCTCAGAGATGTTGGTGTACTTTTTGAGGTCATGAAGCCTTGAAATGGCTACATTTAGCACAGTGATAAGAAATTTACTGCAATGTCTTGGGAGCTGCATATCTTAAGAACTTAGGGGAAAAAAAAGAAGGCACTTTCTGAAATGTTTCTTGCAAATATGTTCTATTGGAAACTGTTACTCAAAAGCTAATCAGTGAATTAGCAAAATAATAATTTTATCTTTACTGTTTCTGGTAATGGCTATGACAGTACTCCTAGTAAACTCTTAAGAAAACATGTACCAATAAATAGAGGTCAGTAAGATAAGTACAATCAATAAATATGAGAAAAGGCTCAGGATATGAAACACTGACAAGCCACTACTGATTTTTTTTTAATAAATGACACTCTAAATAACAAGCTATGGCCATTTGGGGAAGAAAGTACATAATTACTAACTGCCTATTAGAGAGGCTCTGTTATTTTTATGCTTTTCTCTGTAGTGCTTATTTATACATCTGATGTGTAGGAAGATTAACCATATCCTTCTAATGAAACTCCCATTTACCCTGTTACCCAGTGCCTCTTTTTTTTTTTTTTTAATTTATTCTGACACAGAAAATATCATGAACTTCAGATGTCCATAATGGATTCAGTTCATGTACTTAAACGTTGTGACTAAAGAGATCAGAATTCTTATTTTTAAGAGGAGGCCCTGAATAAACAGATCGCCATGTATATAAATCCAATGGAAGGGAGGAAATGTTTATGGAATATAAGAACTAGCTTGTTTACTTACTTGAAATGAGCAGAAATGCCCACAAAAAAATGCAGAAAAAAGACCAGAAGCCAAGAATCTTCTGGAAATGGTCTTTAGCAAGATTATTCAAAGTATAGCACAATAGCTCTCAAGCTTTTATGCAATTTTTTGTTGTTCTCACTACTTTTATTTTTCCAGGGAACACACAGGCTCTTACATGCGTCTCTTCTGTAGAGCAACTCAAAACCCGCTGCAGCCTTGGGACTCTGCCATGTGTGTAAAAAATTTTAACTCTTGGATTACAATCGCTTTTGCACCTGTTTCTGCAAGGGGGAACCAGCTCAAAGATAAAGAGGAGGAAAGGAGCTGTGCACCGACTCCTTACAGCGTGTGACACGCAGTGAGCGCCACACCAAGCTGTGCTAATGGGGAGGCTGCAGTCCTCCCCAACCCCAACTACAAACCCACTCCTGCAGTTCCCACATTGATTCCGACACACATCATTAAGTCTTTCTTTGATCACAACCTGTTATTAACATGAAAAGCTTAATACGCTCTCTAGGATATATTTCTAGCTCCAGAGTTTTTAAGAAATATTGGGTGCAGGCAAGGAGAGGTTTTGAGAGACGAAAATATCACAGAGTTTTGGGGCTATTTCCACTACACATTTCTTTGCAGTATTTTCTTTACAGTAGTAATGAAAATCCACAGCGCAGGTATCAACTTTCTCTGGGAGGAATGCAGTGTCTCTGCTTTTAAATCTCTCCTCTATTTTTAGAAGCAAAGACAAAAGACAAAGGAAGAAAACTAAAAAGAAAATTACTCACACTCTGAGCCCCTTCAGATCCTTTTGGTCAGCCTTTTCTATCCCTCTCTCTCCCTGAACTTGCACATATGTTCAGCAACCGCTACACTGTCTAAAACCCCCACCAACCACTAAATTTGCAGCTTCTGATGAAACTGAAGTATAATACCGCAATAGCTGGAGAAGTTAAGACCCACTGTGCACTTGGGAAAAAAAATCTGAAGAAGGTCTAATCCCAGTTTGTGATATCCACGCTAACTACAAGACACTCCTGATGATGGAAGTTTGCACTTCCTACAAAAATCAAAAGACAAATTTAAAAAAGCGGCTGATCTTACACATCAAAAGCTGAGAAATCTGTGTCTCATTTATAAACCAAGCTCACCGTTTACAGCATAATCTGCTCAAGAAATCTCTATCACAAAGTCAGGAAAACATGCTTATAAATGCTCTGGTACACAAAGAAAGCAGCTGAAAAATGACTTCACAGAAAAATAAACAGGAAAATAAAGCAGATATTCCTACCTACGACTTATGGAGAGAGATTAAAAAACAGAAAAATCCTCAGAATCAGCAATGTCTGGCTTCCAACATATGTCTTTCTCACTGTCTATTGACTTTGTCACCTGAGATCATGTAAGCACCGAACGTCCTCCCAGGGCTGGCCACCTAAAAGCATTCTCTTCAACACCAATTCTCTCTTCTTTGAAAATGTCAGCTCACTTCCAACTTTTCCCAGAGCTGGGACACACAAAGTGGCACACACACTTCCAAGAGAATAATTATCTTTGAACCTGTTATTACCTGTGAAAGCTAAAATGAGTGACAGGAAAAGGACGTGAACACCCATACATATAGCATGATGACAAATCACCATTTCCATATTATACATTAAAAAAAACCAAATCAAACAAAAGGCTACCTTGAAGAAGAAAATGCTCTTAACCACAGTATGCAATATATGGCTATAGGAAAAATCTAAGTTCTCATTCTTTCATCTCAATAGCCTTCTCCTTTCCCTCTTAGCAAACTGTTGCTGTTTCTCTATTGCCTGCTCCCTCCATCCCCACGTTCTTCCGTCCCTGCTTTTGGGTGCAGTTACAGGTGAACAGCATTTCAGTATTGTTTTCATGTAGCAAAATATTTGAAGTGGGCAAGTTATGTACATGACAGTACAGATATACTTAATTTGAGAAGGGTGAAGACAGAATTCCAATGGATACAATCACATGGCACATGCCACTATGGGTGTTACTAACTCCTAACTGGTTTCAAGGAAAAACTTATTTCAGTACGTTTTCTCTCTGTGTGGTATTGTTATTGCATCTGATAATATGTCCTAAAAGATCTCTTTGTTATTTTGAACACAGTATACTGCTAACAGTTGATGGAGCTTAAGTATTTATTAAAATCAAACAAGATTCTTCACAAAGAAGGTATATCGAAGGGAATACCCTAAAAATGAGCTACATTCACATTTTCAAATAATTTGGATACAGGTAGGAAAGAACAGCTGGTACTTACTAACAGGAGCCCAGGTCAAAAATACTGGACTGGGGTTCATGAGTTGAGGAAGGTTTAACAATTTCCTAAGGCTGCCAGTGTAACAACATCTTGTCTGAAAACAGAGAGGTGTCCAGACTTTAGCTCTTTGCTCCCAATACATCTCCGTTGTCTTATTATCGGCTAAGGACAATGCTTACACAATATTTATTTCTTAAATGTAAATTCTTCCTCTCAGACCTAGCCAAAATAATTCAGACCTGCTCAGCAGACAGAATCAAATATCACATTTCATACAAAGGCAGATCTCATGTGAGCCTGATATACAGCCTACCACTATTATCACATAATGTCATAACACAAGTCCTTTTTACTATAAGGCTTCTAACATTCGGAAGATGCAATTTTGAAGAAGCTATGCATATACATGGTGCCATGATGCAGCCAGATAATGAACTTAATAATTTTAAATAAAATCGGTTTGATTTTTGACATTTTTCAATTGAGAAATTGGATTGAGTGAAAGGAAAAAACAACTGAAGATGATTTTTCAAATGGTACTGTTAGACCACACCATGGCACATTCCACCACACCACTTCTTTTACACGCAAAGCAGAGACCAAGGTACTCAAAAGCTACTTCTCTAGTAAAGAGTAGGCACTCTCTCACATTTCACAGTCCAAGCTCCCCAAGTATCCTGAAAGGAGAGACACAACTGAGCGTGAAGTGGCTACTTTCCTGCACAAGTAACCATTTTTTTCTTTCAGTGGAAACCAAAGCACGGGAGCGGCGAGCACCCTCTGTCTCCCTCCAACATGTTGTCCATTGGCATGACCGGACAACAGGACAGCTTTCCAAGCCCTGCTATTTAAATATACCCTTAGATATTACTCTCTTAGAATGGCTGATGAAAATATTAAAATTTAATGATGGACACTGAATGAACAGTAATTATATGTAGAGAATATACTGATAGCAATGTATTCCCTTTATGGATACATAGCATGATTTAACAGCTAGATTTCTTCAAAAGTTCACTTTGACTGTGCTTCCCTAAGATTAGTCTACTGCAGTTTGGTCTATATGCAATCCTTAAAAGCCCATAGCCGACAAAGATGTGCAGCAAGATGCTTAGTAAGAATCATGTCAGGAAAAATACGAGAGCGATATTCTGGAACTTGTTTTTGTGGTCTACTCATCTTCAGGTCAAAATTGTGTTGTAGCCCTCCGTGAAAGGGGGCAGGAAGAAGCAGGTGATTCTTTGAGAGGATTCAGGGAGCACCCCATCCGCTCTCTAAAATACCCCAGTAACCTGCTATGAATAGTGCAGATCTATTTTTTCAGTGTTTTAAGGAAAGGGTTGAGGGCATCCTTCCCAGAATGACGCAGGGGTGGAAAGGAGCTTCTCTGTAGGCAGACGGCTGGCAGCATGCCTGCTTAAGTGATTATTTTAATGTTGCTGGGATTTTGTTGAACCACTAATTACATGTTAGTGTGCCTAGAACCTTGTATACACATCTTTTCATAATTTAAATTGAAATACATTAAAAATTAAAATAAATACTGGTTATATTCTTTTAGCATTGTTAAAACTTTTGCTAAAATAATTATTTAAGAAATTTGACTATTCTAGATCATCTTCCCAAATTAATCACTTGCCATCATTTAAGGAATTGCCAGTGAAACAGTTAACACCAATATATTTCAAACTTGAAATCCTGAAAACAAAATTAGGACTCTTCCTTCTTATTCTCTTATCTTTCCTTTAAAACATGCCATACCCATTCTCATTGCTGCGGGGCAGTTCCTAGAAGTTGCAGCCATAAACTTTGCTACTGTACTACCACCTTCATAAACACAATGATTTAATGTAATGCACCAGGAAGAAAGGCCAAACCCAACGCCTTTATTTTGGGGAAAAAATAAATGGAAAACTGAGATCACAGAATCAGAAGCGAACACGGGGTGGAAGGACCTCAGCAGGTCTCTAGTCCAATCTCCTCTCAAACAGGGTCGACTCTGGTGTCAGAGTTGCAGTTTACTCAGGTTACTCCAGTCTGGTCTTGAAAACCTCCAACAATGGAGACTGTAAAATTTCTTTGAGCATTTTGTTCCACTGCTTGATTGTCCCCATGGTGGGGAAAAAAAAAAAGAAATGAAAGATAAAAATATCACAGAAAATAAAGAAAGGAAAAAGAAAAAGAAATTACCTAGTAGAACTAAGACAATTTGCAATTGTAGTCTAGAAGTGGTGCCTCCCAAAGCAAGACACTTATCAGTACTTAACCAATACAGCAAACTTCAAATGAAATAAAAGAGGCTACGGAGTTAAAGAAAGGGTAAATAGAAAAAGACTGAAAGGGAAATAAAATATGATTCAACTCACAATGGCCACATTAGGCTGACTTTGCTCTTTACCTCCAAAAAGATTTCATGCTCAAACTCTACAGGACTTCCAAGTCATTTTCCAACGATGGAAGTATTCTATTAGTAACACAGTAAAAATAATTTGTGAATGCAACACCTCTATTTTACTCATAAACACATCAAAAATCTTGTTACATCAAAAATCTTGTTTTCAACTGCCTGAATTCCTAAATACCTAGGACAGTGGGGAGGAAACCCAAATCCCCAGGAGACATTAACAGTTCTATCTCATCATGAGATACTTATGCCTTAAGGAGACATTCTTATCCATGGAAATCTGAGACTCTCCACCTCTCCCAGAGCTTGGTCCAGCAGCCCTTTACTCCCTACAACACAGCTTGATACTGCTCATCTCCTGTGGCAAAGGTTTAAGACCTGAAACCTCTGTGACTCAAGACCTGGGCTGGATGAATGCCACATAGGTCTACATAGTGTTCACCGTCCAGCAACGTCCAGAAGCTGGAAATAAGTCAAAACAGAGTAAGGTGTATTTCCAGGAGGTATAGCTTAAATGGGAATGAACTGCAATGGGCCAAATTTCAGATTAAAAAAAAACCAGACACATCAAACAAAAAGACTATGGCTCTACATTTCTAAAGCACGAATGACATGCTGATTGTTAGGGCTTTAAAATTTCATTTTAAAACACAGTATCAGGCTCAACCGGTTGAACAAAAATTCCCCCAACTGTTCCTAAAAGCCTCCAAAGGTATAGGCATGAACTTGCAGAGAGCTGGAGTCTTCTGGGAGTCAGTAAGAACAACTCAAAGAAATGTAATTTTTTTCTCCCTCCATTAAAGTTTCTTAACTTTGTGATTTATGCAGCAAAACTTAGCTCACTATTAATATGTATTGTTTCTCTGTTGGTCACTTAGAGGGCAGGTGGGATGCAGCTGCTGAGGAAGGAAATGAAAAGCGAAAGGGGCAATGAAATGAAACAGGAAATTGAAGATGCTTGCGACAAAACCCCGAAAAGCTCAAATAGCATTTAGTTAGTATTTTCTCACTTTGAATATCTCCTTTATGTGTGACTCAGAAAGCAACAAGGGGTAACCAACCAAATCACAGCTGACTTAAAAGCTACATCTGCACGGAAAGGCCATCAGAAACCTCCATGCTTCCCAGAAACGTGCGGGACTGTTCTGTCATGTGCGGGAGTGCTACAATAAAAAGATGCCAAAGCAAACAAAACAACACAAAAATAACGTTAAGCACCTCTCTCCCCACTCAATAAACAGCGTTGAGGCCCCTGAAATGGCAGGCCAAGGATGACTGACCTCAGGCCTAGGTTCGCGCTCTCTCCAACCACGACAGCCCCTGCCAACCAGGCGCAACCTCCCGGGGCGGGGGGGGAGGCAGCTTCCCACATGGCCTCGGCCCCTCCAAGCACCACCACCCCCTCGTTAAAATGAGTGCACCCCCCGCACTATGATAAGGGTAAGAGGCCTCTTCGCCCCACGGGCCCTGCTCTGCCTCAGTAACGAGGCGAGGCACGTTTTCGCCCCACTGAGGGATGCTGAAAGAGGCGGCGGGGGCAGGCCCAGAGGCCGGCCCGGAGCGCCCCTTCCCACCGCGGGAGAGGACGGTGGGGGCGGGCGATGAGAAGGCCGCCGCCGCCCCTGCTCCCTCTCATCACCCCCCCCCCCGCCCCGCTCCCGGCGGAGCCGGCCAGGCCCCTTGCTGCGCCCGTCCCCTCACCGTGCACCACCGGGAGAGCCACGGCGGTTGCCGGCGATAGAGGGGGCCGGGGGGGGAAAGGGGGCGGGGAGGAGCCGGGGCCCACCGCGTCCCGAGCCGAGCGCCGCGCAGCAGGGTCCGCGCCCGGCGCCGCCGACCTACCGCCAGCATCTCCCTTCATGGCGCGGTCGGGAGGGGGCCGCCGCCGGCCCCCGCCGGTGTGTTGAGGTGTTTAGGGGGATGTGTGTGTGTGTGTGCGCGCCTGCCTCCTCCTCCCCGCGGTGGATCGGGGCGACGGGGCCCGCCCGGCGGCGGCGGCCGCGCTCGGTCTCTCGGCAACGGCGGCGGGCGGCCGCGGGGACGGGGAGGCGTGGGGGTGGAGGGGTGGGGAGGGAGCGGGTGAGGAGGAGACGGTACTGACTGCACACAGGCACGTTAAAAATACAATAATAATAAAATAAAACAACCACCACCCTCGAGTTGCTAAAGCCTCACGGTTGTGAAGAAATACGGCTTAACGGCTTGGGGGGCCGGGTGGGGAGGGGGGAGCCCACGGCGATCCCCTCACGCAAAACGGTCCCGCGGCGGCTTTGAGCTGGGCTGGCTGAGACCCGAAACGGGCAAGTGGCCCGCGGAGTGAGGAGGAGCCCATGGGGAGGTTAGTTAGCCCCGCCGAGGGTGAGCAGGCACCGCCGACCATCAGTAGGGTTTCGTTTGGGGGTTTGTTTTCTTTTTTTTTCTCCTCACGTTGGTCAAGTGCTAGGACGGTTTTCTTATTGTGGTATCTTATTTTGTGCATCTCAAGGCTTTTTTAGTACTTGTGCATTCTTTGCCACCGCAGAGCGTTTACTTCACTGGTAGCATCAGCCTTAATTAGGTCTGGTTAATTTTCAAACTACTGAAGAGACAAAGAAAAGCTCAGTCTTGAGCTCCGCGGTGAAATAAACCCATAAAATAGCATCACCTTTTGTTAAGAGATACCGCAAATAAATTAATAAATAAATAAAGTAATAAATACTTGGAAAATGGTTTCCATAAATGAATTCACCGTGTTCAAGGCCAGGCTGGATGGGGCTTTGAGCAGCCTGGTCTAGTGGGAGGTGTCCCTTCCCATGGCAGGGGGTTGGAACTAGATGATATTGAAGGTCCTTTCCGACCCGAACCATTCTATAATTCCGTGTTCCGGTCTGTATTTTATCTTCTTTGACAAAAAAAAAGGTAAACATTTGAAAATCATACTTTGTCTTTACATGGTACCAGTTGATTGGAAATAATGTGAGCCCATAGCCTTCCGGAGCTTGCAAAATTAGCAAAATTAAAGATGTAATCCTATAAATGCAGTTGTTGCTATGATGGCATTAAAGACATGGAATAGGATTTGAAAAACAAAACCGTTAGCAAAATACCCCGGGAAAGCAGAAGGAAAGTGTATGGCATAAATTGTATTAGGTTCCTTCAGATTTTATCTGTTTGACGTTTACAACAAAAAGTAATAAGCCAGTTAGGGAGCTGGCTTTAGGATTATGGATGCAGTCCTGCCAGCGCTTACATATGTACATTATCAGCATTAGCAATTCCAGTAAATTTAAGCACCTAATTTTAGTGTTTGCAGGACTAGTGTCTTTGATAGCAATCAGCCAGCTGGTATCTCATTTAAAAAAAAAAAAAAAAAAAGGAAAAAAATCAATTTAAGAATAAAAATGTGCTTACAAATAATACTCTTCACATTTTGTCTTTTTCCACCCCAGTTATACTTATTACTTGGGATAAGTTGCTAGGCAGCATTATGCTGATGGTGATAGCATCTCATCAACGAAAACTGACAGTTGCAAACAATGAAACTTTGCAGCTATATCTGAGCAAAAGAAATCAGCATTTGCCTGTGTGACTTTGTGCAACAGTTCTTCTGTGGATACACTGGCCTAGGAAAAATAATTCTTAATGGAACAAGTCAGGTTGGAAGGGACCTCGAGAGGCCATCCAGTCTGACTGGAGCTGAAACCAGGTTCAGCTATGAGATCACACCAGCTTGCTCAGGGCGTTATCCAGTTGGGTCTTAAAAACCTCCCAAGACAGACACTGCACAGACTCCATGGGCAACCTGCTCCACGGCTTGACTGTCCTCATGATGAAGGAGTTTTTTATGACATGCAGTTGGACTCTCTCTTGTCTGCCGTCTCTTCTCCTCCAGCTACACACCCTTGGGAATATCCCAGCTCCATCCTCTCAGCAGCTTCCTCATAGACCCTGGCAGACTGCTCTTAGGTGTCCCCAAAGCCATCCCTTCCCCAGGCTGAACAAGCCCAGCTCCTTCAGCCTCTCCTGATGGAGCAAGTGCTCCAGCCCCAACCACGTTGGCGGCCTGCTGCTGAACTCACATATTAACGTCTTTCGTGGACTGGAGGAGGTCTCTAAATTGGATGCAGTATTTTAGATACCATTTAATGAGTGATAAATAAAAGGGGATTAATTTCCTTACATGTGGTTTGTATTCTAGAATACGTAATTCCTTATATATTTCAAACTTCTGCTTTTACCTGTCATCACATTTGGTAACACAGTGTTGAATTTTGCCCTGCCTGCCCATGCTGAGCCTCTATGAACTGCAGGCTACTAACGGTGACCCACACTTTCAGGAGAAGGTTGGATTCCCTTGGACAGCCTGTCCATGAGCACGACTTGCATCAGATGATGCTAATGCTGGAAGAAGGTTTTAGCCCTTGATGCCCTGATGTACCTGCCTATGCGCAAAGGAAAAATAGTAGTGTCTTTCATTTAAAGAATTGTGCAGACAGGGAAGGTTTGCTGTTTGCAAGAAAAAGTCCTTTCTTGCTTTGCTATTTCACCACAAATTTACCTTCATGTCTGTCATGTGAAAAACAATTATGAACATTTTGGAACTCGAGTGGCATATATCATGTATGTGAGCATAAAGTGGAAAACTTAGATATTTATAAAATTGCTGATACAATTTTGCAAATAGTCTATCAGTCATTTAAAGTCCGTGCTGATGTTTAATATTTAGGGGTGAAGTTTGGTTTTATTCTGGTTTAGAAAATTTCCATTGACCTAAAAAGCAAGCAATAAACACACAGGTAAGGACTGAATTTGGGAGCTAATCTTAAGATGTTACTTTATGGTAGTTTGAAATAGGTCAAAATAAACAATATGTCTCAATAAATATTTACCCCTCATCTCTATAAATCTAGAACAGATAAAGGACTTTCCTTATTCAGTCTTTGAACTTCAACACATGGTTGAAACTGGCCATGGGGAAACTTCCATTTAAAAGGAAATTTTGGAAAATTTCAGAAGACTGATATTGAGAACGCAAGGGGACAGTTCTCAGCCTTACCTATCACTTTAATTTCTGTAACATGATCTGCAAACACAGTAAGGTCTTCATAGATATAAGGTAATTAACAAACCGAAGTTTCCTAGACCTGCTCACTCAGTAAGGTCTGAAGAAAAATAGGGAATGCAAAGCATCTACTTAGTTTTGCATGGTTTGTTGCAGAATTTGGATAGCCCTCAAGCCTTGTTTTTTTTTTTTTCTGGGATGCAGTTAACTCAAGCAATTAAAAGGATAAAAATTGGAGTAAAGTGTTTCCAGCTTGTGCCAAAGCAGGCAGGTAATAACATCCTCATCTTCCCCATTTTCAGTGAGAAAGAACAAGAGTTAAGAGGCAAAGCACTAGCAGGTCCCCAATACGAGTTGGGGACCAACTGTTCTGTCTTATAAAGTCCAATTGCTACTCTCCCATTTGCTGACATCTGTACAAATATGCATGTTTACACAGCAATACGTATATTTTAATTATCCTGCTGTCATTGAAAGGAAGTAAAGCCACATTAGAAATAGTGAAATTATGGGCTTTTATTTCTGAATTTATTTGTGCTTTATTTGTAGCTCTCTTGTCCTTACTTTCCATAAGTACCTCTTAAGGAGTTGAAGCGTAATATAAACAAATCTTTAAAACATTCCAAGGAGCTCAGCTTTTTGAAAATGCCATTGTTGGAATTCGATTTACCACTTAGGAAAGTATTCACTGCTTGATCAGATTTCATATATTCCATAATGAGTAAAAGAATTCATGAAATATTCATTTTGAAATGATGCTTGAGCTTTTAAAAAAGGTCAGAAAATGTCACTTAGAAATTCAGAATTCAAGTTCAGACCCAAAGGAAGATTTAATCATTTAGGCTTAGGATACAAGTCAAAACCTGCTCTATTCCTGCTTTGTTGCTGTCTAGTCCCGGGGTGTCCAAAGTCCTTAGTCATCTTAATGGTGGTTACCACTAAGTTCTCCCATGGTCTGAAGTCCAGCTCTGCACAAGCTGAGCAGCACGCTGGTCTTGCCAGGGCTCCACGTGATTCAAACCAGCCCAGCAGCCCGGCTTTCTTCCGTCCATCTGCTCTGGGTGATTGTGGCTGAGAAGTGGTCTTGCTCTGAAGCCTAGAACCGTAAGAGAAATGGTCATGGAGCAACATCAGACTAATGACTGGAAGAGAAGGTTGGTTAATGTTCATGAGTAATTTTGATCGTGATGGGTTACAAAACTGCTGTTCTTGAGTGTCTGTGACTGGTGTCAACATTGATGAACCAGAATAAAGGACATGGAGTGTGGTTTTCAAACTTTCAAACCTTAAGGAAGGTCCTAAGTCTACAATTAATTATGAATGTATTTGGTTTGCTTTCAAAAAGTACCGAGTACTCAAAGAGGGGTGATAATGGCATTCTCCCCACGTGTCCTTTTTCTTAATTTCTGTCTCCCCTTCATTTTCAGTGTAATAACAAGCAGCAGGACCCAGTGCAAGACAGAGCATTCAAACCATACGAGAGTGGTTGCTGTTGCCTGGAGAATCTGGTGTGCGTATGTTCAACTCAGGCACTCAACCTGAGTTACTCCAGTTTTGCCCCTAAGAAGTCAGCAGTATCTGGTTTTTAATTTACTATCCCTAGAGAACTCTTTGGTCAAAAATATGAAAATGATCTTTCGTTGTAACTCATTCAGGTAAACTAGTTAGAAAAATACAAAAATCACAAACATTCTTGATTGTATTTGACCCTATTTTAGATGTGTTAAGATTCCCAGCTGCAAGGAACGTTGTCCCTTTGAGAAGTAAGGAACAGTTTGCCTGCAGAGTGAGAATTTATGTTGGAACATGACATGCCTATTTATTTCCTTTCTTGGCCTCTTCAACAATACCGTTAGCTTGGATTACACCAGACCTTGACTCACTTTATGAAATAAATGCTAAACAGTTAAGAACGCAGTAGTAAGTTTTTTAAAACATACTATTATTGCTGGCATTCTGAGCTGCCTTGCAAGCTCATGCTTAAAAATCTCATGCTGCCTTAAGGCCTCTGCAAAAGCAGGGTATTATTGCTGTTTGGGGGAATTAACTAGTAAACATTAAACAAAAAAAAAGACCTACCTACTATTTAAAGTTTCATCGGGGACCCAAGAGAGCGAGCTAAGGTTTTACACTGGAGTATAACACAGTAACATCTTGATTAATGTTGGCCTATGAACTGTTTGGGTAGCCTACATTCGCTACTATTCAGGCCAGCTACATTCAGGCCAGCTCAGCTTTAATCTTGTTCTAACCTTGATCCTATAACTCCAAAAGCTATTTCTATTCCCTGCATGATACCATCAGCTGTCCCAGATTCCATGTCATGTCAGCAAAACGAACACGAGGTTTTCTGTTCTGCACAGCTCTGGAGTACCCTGTCTCTTGCTCCCTTCCAAGGCTGACCATTGGCTCGTGCAGCAATGACTCTTCAACAGGTGCATGCATTTCTGAACTGTTTCACTTAGACTGATTTTAGTTAACTCCATCAAGGACTTTGGTCCATGGGTTTTAAAGTGGTTTGTCGTAGATCTTTACAGCTGTCTCGTTTCGTGATTGCACATCCTTGGAAGAAGTGGTGAAGAATCACTGGAAGCTTCCAGCTCTTCTCATTCTACATTTTATGATGAAATAATAACTTGTGTGATATGTGGGATTTTCAACTTCTGGTTAATTTTAGAAAATTGCTATGTAAGCGAATGCTTCTGCATTGTCTCCACTGATACAAACCCACAAAACCACTGATAGTGGTGTTACTAAAATGGCTTCCATGGAAACCCGGGAGGATTATTTGACAAATTTTGGTGGTCTTCAGTTATTTTTTAAGCTTAGACTGTTCACTGGACATTCTTTGTTTTGTTAAAAAAAAAATTTTCTTAAAAATAGCATGCAGTGTGGTTTGCAAATCTAATAGCTTCGTTAACGTGACAACAAAATTAAGCTGGCCACTAAGAGGCTCCAATAAAAGAGTAGGCAGATTCCATCTGCCATCCCATACCAAATGAAATCTTGTTCAGTAGCACAGCCTGTCATCAGAGTCATAGAATTATGCAATATTTGAGGTTGGAAGGGATCTCTGGAGATTGCCTAGTCCAACCCGCCTGCTCAGAGCAGGGTTGCCTAGATCTGGTTGCCCAGAACCCTGCCCGGATGGCTTTTGAATATTTCCAAGGGTGGAGACAGTCTGATCCAGTGTTAGACCACTGTTACAGTAAAAAAGCTTTTTCTTATGGTTTGGTTTTTTTTTTTTTCCTTATGTTTTAATAGAATTCTAATTTGCTTTACTGAAAAAACAACTCTGGCAATGTTAAATTAAGATATTGCTTGCCTTCAGAAAAAAATAATCACTGCCTATGAATTACCTAGTCTATCCCAGGGCTTGCAACTTGGTTTTCACACATAATGTCACATCACACTTCTTCACAGTTCAGAAGGCTATGAAACCACAAAATAGCCATCACCAGTTTGGATAGGAAGTTACCCTATTGGTTCCTCTCCTGGTAAATAAAATTGCAGGAGAAAGGCTTATCCCAATTCCCTGACCATACCAAATCCTGCAGACTTTTAATAAGAACACTAATAGCGATACACTTAAAATGAGGTTCAAGTGTAGGTGTGTATAGCAGCACTTATTTTCTTGATTCCACATCTTTATTTGAAGACATTTCTTGTCTGACAGGTATTATTTAAACCTATTGCCTACTTTTCAAAAGGCTGTTCAGTATTAGCGTTATGTTCCACCTCCTCCTTCTCGTCCTCCTCAGCGTTGTGTTGACTTTCTCTTCTCTACCTTTACTCTGCAGGTAGTGACATTACAATGTGTACAGTGTATATCTATCCAAGCACCTACAGGTCTGAAGCCTTAGTCTGAAACTGCAATATATAGGAAAAGGAGCATTTCACAAGCGCTTTACTTCATGTAGGTTATCCAGTAGAGAAGAAAGCTCATTAAGATTATATACAGGAGTGGCTGAAAGGGAGTGAGCAGTCCTCAAGACAGCGTGTCAGGTTCTCATTCAGAAAGAGACGGGCTCCTTTTAAATTGAGTTTACAGCCTGTTTGGGAGCCATGTAGCTCCCAAATATAAGCATATCTAGTGTGCATATGCACATACGTACATACATACATGTATATATACACACATACACGCATAAAAACATTCTAGGCTTAAGTGATTAAATAGTAGGTTAATTAGGTTAAAATCCAGGAAGGGAGCACTGAGATATTGTAGGAACGTACACGTGATAGCAATCATTAAACTTAAGCTCTGGGTGCACATTTTAAATACTGCACCCTTGGGCTATGTAACTGTGTGTTCTACAAATTCAAAAGGTCCACAGCCAAAAGATGTGTATAACTTGAAACCTTGACAGATGTAAATAAATAAAAAATAAGAGAGTGATAAGGTCAACATACCATGACGGATGTCTTCTCCTCGTACACTTGAAGTTATAATTTGCAGGCTGCTTGAAGGTCTTGTGAATACCTATCAGCACCAGTCCGCACAGGGAAAAAGGAGGAAGATGAACAGATGGCAATATTTTAGTGTGTGGATTAAAGGTAAATTTAGTGCCAAAAGGGAATTACTATTGTTTAAAATGCAAAGCTTTCTATTTATTCTTCTCTCACTCCATACTTCTGGCAGTACAATTCCTGACAACCATATTGTTCTTAAAAGTGTTCCTTTTTTGAATCTAAGGGGGTTTAATTTTTATTTTTTTTTATTGTAGCACTACAAATGAGTTTGAAAAACTGTCACAAAGATAGAACATGTAGTGCTGCATTAAGCACGGACTTCAAAATTCAAGGACTGTCAAAAATAAAGGCCTGCCAATATTACTTAGCTTTCCACTAGATCCATCAGTCAAATGCATAAGGTTAGCACAACTGTAAACATTCACAAGACTGAAGCCAACAGAATTTAATACAGGATTTTTACTGGCTGCATTGCATGACAATATTCTGTAACATATTTGCAATGTGAAATATACTATCAAGGGCAGCAAAACTGTTAAAAATTTAGTATACAGTGTGCAACAGCTATATATAGGGATTTGAGATTCTTTTCCCATAGTTTTCCTTGTTCATGTTTTAGGGCAAAATAATGTGCCATGTAGAGGATAGCACACTACAAGTAGAGAGCAAATTTTTACACTTCACAACTTCAAGGTGACCTATTAAAATAAGACAAAAGTTTTATGTTTTAATAGACCATTGGAATCATGTTGGGTTTTAACCTGTATATCTTCAGGGAATAAGATTGTCTCTTTATAGATGTGCTAGAACAGATTTTGTCCAATCTCTTCTTTTGTCATTCAGTTAAAGTTTATATTTCAATTGAATGGGTACCTGACTGAAAACTGGGTTTTGTGGGCCCCAACCTGGACTTTAGAGGTTCTTTTTTGCATCTGCAAGACCAGCAGTTAAATGTTTGATGTAGTTAATTTTTTCAGGAAGACCACTAGCAGAACTAGTTCTGTTAGCAGGAATCCTGGGAATTGTACCCTTGTGCGCACTATGTTAAATGTAAGCCAGCTAATTACACTGTTGGGTAAGGCACCATCTGAGTCAAAGGAGTTTTAACCAAATCTTAAAACGTTATCTAGAACAGTATAATCTGTGGTATACCAGATATTTAATATGAAAATAAAACAAGAGTTATTCATTTTGAGAAATCTACAGAGGGCTTTAATCTCCAGTATAGGCTCTGGAAGCAGTGAATGTTTTTTCTGCCAGCTGCCTGCTTTAAAAATGCACATGTGTGTGTGTAGACTAGGACACCCATATCCTACCATCTTTTGTGGTGGCACTTTGGTTCTTTAAGAGTTTTCCATCCCAGGGAGGTACTGGACAATCAGCAATTTCCCAGGACAACCTGGGGGGTCAAAAAGTGTTGCAGCTTTTCCTTAGCATAAAGACATGCATGTGGCCATTCCTGTCAAGTTTCACTTATTTAGAGAGACTAGCCCTCATTTTAGCTTAGTTTTAAAGCACTTCCAAAACCTCCCATTGCTCAGGTGAGGTATTGTACTATGTGCTTTAACGAGGCACTAGGGAGCGGCTAACTGTTGTGGTTTGGGCCGGACCGGCCACTGAAAAGAATGACAGATGCTCTCCCCCACTTCTCTCTCCAAGGAGAGGAGGGAGAGAGAAAAGGAGACTTAGGAGTTTAGAAGAAACTAAACTAATTTAATGAAATATTAACAATAAAATAATAAAAAGGAAAATGATGAAATATATACAATATATACAAAACTGTGTCAAGCTCCCAGGATGACGATCATGTCACCGCCAGGCACTGGGAAAGTCCCAGACTGGACTTAGCAATGGATGGGAACTGGATTCTGGGTCTGGAGTCAGGAACACGGGGATCAGGACCAAAGGCAGATGAACAGATTCCTCCTCAGACACCAGCCATTGAAGAAAAAGAACTGACCCTTAGATCCCTCAGCTTTTATACTGAGCATGATGCAGATGGGATGGAATACCCTGTTGGTCAGTTTTGGGTCACCTGTCCCGTCCGCTCCTCACCGCAGGTGCGACCCCTCTACGCTGTTCTGTTTCTGACCCTCCAACGGGGCAAATAATGAAGTGAGCTGGCCTTGGCTGTTATAGCAATAAGTATAAGCAGGAGCCTCTCTGCATACTATTCCTTGGCATAATTATAAATAATTGAGTCTTATCTCTCTGAGAGCGAACAGTGTCTCTACAATATGCTGTTAATTTCAGAGAGTTCAGTTAGTTAGAAGAGGCTTAGCTAAAAAGTAAAATTACTGAACAGAAAATTGGCTCGGTTTTACCTCGAACCAGGACATAACTCATAGTATTTTTTAATTTGCAGTCCCGCTGGCTGGTGTAGGTTGGCAGCCGGCGGTGTCGCAGAGTGCTGTGGTGTGAGCAGGTGACCCTGGGGAAAGGAGGGGAGGGAGGGAGGGACGTGGGGTGGGAGGTGGGAGGGAGGTTCTCCAGATTCCCGGCAGGGATGCTGCAGCTGGGGGGCACTGGTCCTGTCTCCTCAGCCGTGCGCGTTTCCCCCACCATGATACACATCTTATCCCCAAACAGCCATCCATCAAAGGACGGGGGGATACACATACCTCAAATATTTACGGTGCCTGCGCTTTGAGAGTGAGACGGTTCGTTCACATCTGCGAACGGGCCACTTTTAAAACATCAAAATAAACCATCTGGCTGCACGACTGTTTCTAATTACTTCCCTGCCTAGACTGTAAACTCTGGGGTTTGGCACCGGCCTCCCTCCCAGCGTGCTGCCCAAATCCCGCTCCCAGGCAGCTAATCAGAGCCACAGGGGGAGCAGCCCTGGAGCTGGGCTGGTCCAGCTTGCAGCTCTCCGCACGCCTGGCCCGTCTGTCCAGCCGTCCCGTCCGCCCAGAGCGCGCTCCAGATGCGGCGTAGCCCGGTTCGTACCATGTACGCGCAGGGGCTGCCGGGGCTGGTGGTGCTGCTGCTGGTCACCTCACTGCCAGCTGGTCACCCCGCGCCGCCGGCCGGCCCCCCGGCCCTGCGGTAAGTGCGGCTCTGAAGCCTCCCCCCCGGGGTGGTTGTGACTGATTTATGAGGTGTCGGGAGCGCGGAGGCTGGGGTTGCGCAGGGAGCGGTGGAGCAGTTTGCGAGCTCTTCTTCTGCCTGCTTAAAAGTGACACCGAGGGAAGCACTCCGGGTTGCTGGTTGGTGGCATGCCAACTGCGGGGGGTCATTTGCTGTGGTGTATTTCACGCCTGAGAGGCAGGCTTTTAAAGCAGGGAAAGGGAAAGAGCTGGGTAGTGATGACATCCAAATCTCTAAATTTGGTAGGCGCCTAACCTAGGTAGGTGCCTAACCACAAACCCCAGTGTGCTCCTGCTCTTCGGCGCAGCGAGGCAGACTGCCCTTGTTTCTTCCTCTCCAGCAGGGCCAGCACTCGCCTGCTCTTAGAGTCAGCAGCTCCAGAGCCTCCAAAATCTTGTGTCTGAGAAGCACAGGTACTGGTCACCTGAATCCTCAGTATTCCCTAGCCTTGCAAACAGTTATTTTTGGCTTGGCCGGTCCTTTGTTCTCTTTTCCTACAATGCAGCTCCTGATGAAGCAACGTGTGGTTTTCCCTCTGTATGTCCTGAAAGTCCTGATCTCTGTGCGCTGCAGCACATGGTGCAATTGCATGGCAGAGCTGCAAATCTGCAGATCTAGCATCCGGATTCTGCTGACTTTACTAAAAACCACAGCCATAAACTACACTATTGCATGGAAAGCAGTGGTTACTTTGGTTTCCTTTTCTGATGAAAGCATGGATCCTATATATCTGACAACCAGAAGGATTACTTCGGCAAGTGTATTTTATTAGAATGAACCATGGGCTTGCTTTTTGGTATCATATATTCCTGTTATGCTACCTAGATGTTTGGATGTATATGTCTTTTCTACACCTTTTGGAAAAATTCAATTCAAAATGTTTCATGATAGATAATCAAACTATACATGTATAGTATGTGTATATACCAGATACACATAATGAAAAAGAAGATGCGCCTAATGCAGTTAACAAGGTAAGTAAAATACAGTATAAGCATTCCCACAGGTAGGAATGAGATTTCTGATGAAAGAGAAGAAAACTGGGTGATTTTACAGCAGTGGCATTAGAAACAATATCCTGGGGATCGGCTGAAGCCATGGCAGAGGGTAGTTTCCCATGTGAAACTCATCGTCTTTGATCTGCAGCCCCTGGCTTTGACCGTGGCTTGTTCTGTTTGCTGTCCTCCACAGGAGCGGTTTGGGTAGTTCTTCTTCGTGCCGGCTGTCCCAGACCGAATCGGAGCTCAGGTGCCGTGTCCCAGGGGGGAAGCTGTGCAGTGACAGGGGCAGATGCGAGTGTGGAGTCTGCATTTGCCAAGTGACCGAGTCCGGCAAATACTATGGTCCTCTCTGTGAGTGCCACGACTGGGTGTGCGAGACCTACGACGGGAAGATCTGCGCAGGTAAGGAAGCCACTGTGGTGACAAGAGCTTAGAAAATTCAGAGTATATATTATAACGAGAAACATGTTGGGAACACAGCACGCTGATGTAGTAGAGACAGGGTTATGTATGTGTCCCTGAACCATCATTCTAACCAGGATTGTGGGCACATCCAAGAATTTCACCAGATTAAAATGTGCAAGTCAAAGGCACCATCTCTGCCATAAAAAAGCTGTGCCCAGAACGAGCTTCATCTGCAGCAGGGGCAAAAGCAGGAGCTGCGTTGAGTTGGAGGCTCTGCAAACTGTGTTTTCAATCTAATACAGGACACAATATTGCTTGCGTTTTTCATATAATATTGCTGCATTTGAACTGCTTGCCTAGTGATAGGCATATGATATCTACCAAGGCTTTAAACTATCTCTGAACAATCAATTTTCTCCTATAATTTTTTTTTTTTCTTCTCTTACTATGAGAAAGATGGTTTGCTGTAACAGGTCCCACACTGAGGATGTATAAATATGAAAACTCTGTTTTTCTCTAAGTAATGATAACGCTTTCCAAATAGAGACGCGTAACAACGTAATTGTATTGTGGTTTCAGAGATTTCCCCACTGACACTGTATTCTTTAATGTCAGATGAAATTACATACATTTCTGGGACAGAATTTAGTCCCTGCCAGTTGTTGGAACATGCCGCTTGGTTTGCATCTAAACATTATCACTCTTTCATCTTTCCAGCTGTCTTTACTTAAGTTTCTGGGCTATTTCAGTCAGATTTTGGACTTTTTCTTTTTTTTTTTTTAAGCAGCTTAGAATAGGATTTTAGAAAAAAGCAGGGCGAAGAAATGCCATCACATTCCTAAGGGGATTCAGCCTGGAGCTTGATGAAAGAGGCCAGAAGGGTACTTCATTTCTAGTATCCCTGTTTCAACAGCTTTACCAGATTCACACAAACGTGTCATCTTTTCAGGCCAAAAACTGCAATTAGGTCAATGGGAATTAGGTCAATGGGAATGCTACAGGAATTCTCCTAGTAAGAGGACAATACAAATGCATTCCAGCAGTGGGTTTGGCAAATTTTCTAGGAAAAAAGAGCAATTTATTTTAGCAACAATGTAGCTAAGAATAAGAGGTCCAATAATAACACGAAAAGACCAAGGATGGGATTATGAGAAAAAGTATTTGTATTTGGCACTTATGACTTTAAAATTTTGTGGAGAAAGTGATTTATAGACTCTGTAGTTAGCAGTATTAAGTCCAGTTACCTTAAGAAATATCGGGGTCCGCCGATCATTTCAGTGCTTTGCTGACCCAAACGTGAATTTTCTGATTGGTGGTGGGATTTCAGTATGCTTACTGTTCTTGCTGGGGTGATTGTATATAGTGAAATGGAAAGCTCCTTCAATTTTAATATTCTGCTACAAACTCCACTATTATGTTCCTGTTAATGTCACGAGCAGTGGCTGCAAGTTTTGTCACTGCTTTGGTCGAAAGGGGTGCTGACAGGATAAACAAACCCAAGAGACTGCTAACAATATTTAGCTTTTGTGTAGCACTTCATGCAGCAGTTCAAACATGCGACTGTTAAGTGATTAAACATTTTTTAAAAAACAATTTTTTGTAGTTGTCACCTTTTGTAGCTGGAGTATTGAAGCCGTGTTACCACTGAGATGTCAAATAATTTAAGTTCAGTCTTCTGGAAAAAAAAAAATAGTGAAAAATCAGCACAAAGACATAGAATCATAGGGCTGGAATGGACCTCTGGAGATCATCTAGTCCAACCCCCCTGCCAGAGCAGGGTGGGCATAGGGAGGGAAACAGCTGTGAAGGGCCCAGAAGTTTTGCTTGTTTGCTTTGTTTTTTTGACAATGCTGCTGAAAGTCCAGCTGACTTTGTTGGAGTCCTGGGCTGCCCAGCACTGCAGGAGAGTGGCCCTGCGTAGCCCTTCAGGACTGGGACATGGGGTCTGGATCCAGGCAGTGGAACTCCTCCTCTCAGGCTGTGCTTGCTGCCCTCTTCATTTTTCCCCCACGTTTTTAGTCACATATCTTTAAGTTGTGTCTATTACGGGAGGAGGGGAGCGTAGAGAAGATGGTCAGATCTAGTATAACTGGCGGGAGGCTGGTCCTTATGTTGTATGAATAACATCCACCCCCCCAACCGTTCAACAAACCACATCTTCTGATGTTTCTTAACATTACGCCACCAAGCTGATTTCCCATGTATGACGTTACCTCCCTATCTTTGCATTTTTAAGCACATTTTTTGACGCAATGACGAAATTGTTTTTGCTCTAGGTGGATAGCCAAAATGTCTTACTGCAGTTCTGTTCGTGTTTCCTGCTTTGTTTTTCTTTTCCCTATTTTTATTTTGATTTTTGCTGTCGTATTTCATTGCGGGTCTCTCCTGATGAGTACAACAACAATAACTGCTGACTGGTACCACATGCGGAACTTCTAGACACTAATTGAATATTCCTCTAGAGAGCCGTGGTATTTGAGGTTAATGCTGTTTCAAATAAGCTTCTTTTCAAGCTGCCAGTGTGATGCCTCTTTCAAGTGACTGATGTCTAATCACCAGCGATGTTCATATTCAGAGTTGGACAGGCAGAGTTTGAGTCAGGAGTGCCAAAGAGAACTGTTTGCCTGCCAATCAGTTCAGACATACCTTTGCTTCCCTCTCCTGTCCCAAGCTGAACAAAACACTTAGTTGCTCAATATGCAGCTCGTTATCTTCAAGGCACTTTCTGGATCAGATCCACCTTCTGGATCAGCCATTGGACACGCATATTCTGAAGCGGGAAGGCCTGAAGATAGAGAAAATGTCCATCTGTTTATGATTTGCTTTTTCTTATCACCTTCTATAAGCAATGGGAAAGAGATTATGCCATGAGTAGTGAAGAAGAGCAGAAGCAAATGGCTCTGTCCTTTTACTCTCCCTTGAGACCTCTCTGCTGTATTTCCCTTCCATGATGTTTCCAGGTGCTTTAGAGGGAATTCTGATCATTTTTTTGCCTTTTATCCCACTGAGATTGATAAAAGAATAGGTGATCTCTCATGGCATCAGAAACAATGAAGAGAGAAATGAAGTGCTGTAGTCTGAGTCACTGAGTCTCCTGTCCCCGTCGGTGGCCTTTTTGTCTGCCTGTCATATCATAGAGCATAGAGGAAAGACGAATAGAGTCCCAATACTGTCATTCTCTTTGCAATGTTGGTGACATCTTTATTTTGTCATTTGCTGCTGGTCTTCAAGGAGATGAGCTAAGAGGAGGAAGACTGAATCAAACACCGAATCAAAATCCCAAAGGATTTATTCTTCATTCAGAGCAGACAATATATTTGTTGCTATTTATTTGCAAATAGTAGTTCTGATTTCAGACAGTTTCATATTGCCTCAGGCTTTCTTAGCACAAGTGGACCCTGTGTTGTGTGTAAAGGAAAGTGGAATGCGGCACTAATTCCTATCACATCACTGCTTGATTCCTATTTTTCTGTGGTTTTCCAGCATAGAGGGCGATCAATTTTAGTGATTTTTTTTTAATTAATTTTTTTTACTGTGCCTATGATTAATGAAGATGGAAAAAGTAAACTAAGCGTAGACTTCCATGGCCAGCTGGTGTGGGAACACTCTAGATGTTCCTCCAGAACAAGGCATGGAAATTGCCAGCTGGGACATGAGACGGTATGATTGCACTGCTCATTGCTGGTCAGACTAAGGGGTGGATACAATGCGGTGACAGTATAGAGGGTGACATATGAAGAAGGTTCCTCTTTGTTCAGAACTATATTAATTGTCTTTGGTTTTCCATAGTTACCCAGATTTTATAAACAATTTTTCTTCCAAACTGAAATACCTTTTACACCTGCTGGATAATAGTGGCACTGCGTGCTTTACCACTGCCATAAGCAGTTGCTGGGGAATTTTTGTTGCCACTGTTCAGACCAGCGAAAGATTTTTCTGTTTCTTTCTCCAAAGCTGTACTTGCTGTAAGTGCTGTACCTATTTTAAGGCTAGCTCAGCAATGTAATGGCAGTGTTAGTCGTAGGTTTTCACAGCCAGAAGTGTTATCATAGTTATGTGAAGGACAGGAAGATATCAGTGCCATTATTTTCCACTCTGTACAGCTTTAAACTATGCAGAGAGCACAAGTGAAAAAATAAATTGACAAGGAGTGGATGTGGAAATCCAAGATAAATCCGAATTAAAGTATTGATGTAATACGTAGTTATGCATCCATGTGAGTTTATTGGATACGTGGCCCTATATATCAGTTGGAGAGAGTTGGGAAGTTGAGAATGGAATTCGGAGAACATTTTGAGTTGAGGACTGCTCTTTGCACAAAAGCTGAATAATGCTTTCAGGCAGAGCTGTCTTAGTTGAGTTGGAAATGCTCTAACAACTGCACCTTTGTATTCGTACTGAAGGGAGGTCTGATGCACTGACTTTTCATTGAGAAGCATTTCTTGCTAAAAGTGTGAAGAAAAGCCAGTCTGGTGACCTGCATTGATTGCCATTTGATCCAAAGTGAAATTCAAAGCCCCGGATTTTGAGAACAGGTGTAAGCCTCTTCTCTGTCAGAGGCCACATTTGTGAAGATTCAGCTGTGGCACATGTGGTCACTGGAGACACAGCCTCCTAAAAAGACCAAGTTAAAAATAGGGCAGGAGGCTACTGATGAAAATGGGGGTTGCAGTTCTTTTCTGACCTGGTTTGCTTTAGTCTGGATTTCAGAACTTGGCTTAAGTGACACTTCCTCCTGGAACAGGGGTTTGCAGGTGTGATAATAGCATATATATTCATCTCAAAGTGGGTCCTCCAGATTCAGGTAGAAGTGAAACGGTGACCGCAGAGACCTCATTGCGGGCTCGCTGCCTTGCTCAGTGCACGAGGCCCCGGCACACTTACAAAGCACAAGCTAAAGCCCATATTATTCTCAGCTTTGTGCTGTTGGTACCTGATGGAGGTAAACTCAAGCAGCCTTTGAGACATCTACAGTTGCTGTTGTTCCAAATGCAGCCTGTATGTTCATAGCAGCAGTGAGCTTGGCACAAGGAGGAAGCTCAGAGGAAGGCACTGCGAGGGGGACTGCTGGAATGGAAGCATTTTAAAAGTATCTTGTTAAACAATTTGTAGCTAAATGCCTATCCCTCATTTTGAGCACCTTTATCTGCAGATGCTACTCTTGGAAAATACGTGCTAGTTTATAAACTAAAAGTGAGTGCACTGGGCATGTGGAAGGAGAGGCTTTTTGCAGCACCTCACAGAGCTGGAATGCAGCCCCTCAGGCCATCACCAACAGCAAGGCAGGGGAGGGAGCAGCATCTCCTTCACCTTTTGCCCTTCTTTAGACTAGGGTGACAAGCTTATCTGTTGCAGAGAAAAAAAGCAAGGCTTTGACACGGTAAATAAGCGTTCTGAATTTTTATGCTATTCATAGTCTTAATATGAACTGAAGTCTTTTTTTATTTATTTGAAAGCATACCCTCTATGACAAAATGACTTTCACAGACTGAGTCCTTTTATAAACGTTTGTGTTTCATTATCATTAATATGGAAAAGATATGGATCACAGAAAATAGATGGTGTACTTAATGTTACAGAAGAGTGTATTAATGGCCTTACCTGCTTCATCAGTGAATGGGTTTCAGTAAGTGTTCTTATGACAGCCTTTGTCAGACAAACTGACTGGCTTGGTAAGATTTTCTAGGCTTATTTAAAGTTTTTTTGTCGATAGATGGTCCTCTAAAGGGCTTCAAACCATCCATCACTTCTGCCACTGGATTTTAGATCTTTCATTGTAGGTGTTCCCAGGTAGTTTGTCCTGACAAAGAGCATGTCACTAATTTTAAAAGTTGCTGTGAGCTTTTTTTAGGAAGAGAGAACATACTGCTAGGGCTGTACCAGGAAAAAGGGCAATTTGGGCTTAAAAAGGACTGGTGCTTGACTTCCATGCAAAGAAACACCCCAAAGTATATATGTGGTACTGGAATTTATCAGTGTTTTAACTGGAGTATGTGTTGGTGGAGGGAGGCCATGTTATTTGGCCTCCTGTACCACAGTTGTATTGCTGGAGTCAAATTTCCTTTGGAGCTGGAAAGACTATGAAGAAGGCAGCAAAGGTGAAGGAGCTGGAATTTGAGTTTTTTTCTTTGAGTTTTTTCTTTGATTTCTTTGAAGTTTTTTACTTTTCCCTAGAAAGAGAGGATTGTTTTGGCCCAAACCACATGCAAGCCCTTCTCATAGCAGTAATTCTAGATTGGAAAGACACAGATCCAGACCTAGCGAGGTACGTTTTCCTCCACTCCTCTGTTCCAAGTCTGAGTATGTAATGAAAAAATGTTCTCCTTTTAAACAATATTTTGAAAGGGTATTTAAAAGTTTCCTTTCCTAGTGATGGAGCGAGTCTTTATTTGCAGATAGGGGTTTGTGAGTTGGTACATAGGGAGTGGGCTGGAACACCAACTCAAGCAGTTTACATGATCGATTCTCATATGAAGAGGAATAAAGATTCAAGAGAGTTTAATTGTAGTTGCACCTGTCCCCTTTCTTGAAAGAGTAATTACATTCCTAACGCTCCTAAGACCTGGTTCGCCCTTCTGCCTGTCCATCTGAGTAACAGCAGTGATATCTTCTAGGGCATTTTCTTGCTGGTGGCTTAAAGAGTGGCAGTCAGAGTCTTTGGAGGCATATTTGCTGCATTTTATGGGGAAGGTGACTGGGAGTGCCAACTCTGACACTAGCAGGGGTGAACTAACTAATAACTTTGCGATTTGGAAAACATTACAGCCCAATGCTATTGCCTTGGCAGCATCATGTGGCACGCTCCAGATGTTGTATCTGGGGCAGCTGCTCACAGCATTGTGTTCCTGGGGGCGATGCTGGGGATGGGGAGAGATGCGAGGGGCTGCAGGGGAATCCTCCTGTGCCTCGAGCAGACCGCCACAGTCCACCTTCCTCAGTCATGCTTTTTCCAGTCCTCTGCTCCCAGCAGCTCCAGTTCGGTCTTTTAAACCAGGTTGGTGTCATTCATTTTAAATACTGGGGATGTTAGCTTTCATGTTCTACAGTTAGAGGTTACTGAGTGAAAAAATAGCTCTTTTTAAGTATTTTTCCTGTTTTGCATGGATTTTCCTATTTAATTAAAAGGATGTATTAAGGTTATTTAAATCTTGAAGTTGCATGGTTGAAAGTTAAGAGATGTTAAATCATAGAATAGAATCATAGAATCATTTAGGTTGGAAAAGACCCTTGGGATCATCGAGTCCAACCATCAACCCCACTCTACAAAGTTCGCCCCTACACCATATCCCCTAACACCACATCTAAACGACTCTTAAACACATCCAGGGATGGTGACTCCACCACCTCCCTGGGCAGCCTATTCCATTGTCTAACCACTCTTTCTGTGAAAATTTTTTTCCTGATGTCCAGCCTAAACCTACCCCGTTGCGGCTTGAACCCATTCCCTCTTGTTCTATTGCTAATTACCTGTGAGAAGAGACCAGCACCAACTTCTCTACAATGGCCTTTCAAGTAGTTGTAGAGAGCGATGAGGTCTCCCCTCAGCCTCCTCTTCCTCAAACTAAACAGTCCCAGCTCCTTCAATCGCTCCTCATAAGATTTATTCTCCAGGCCCTTCACCAGCTTCATTGCCCTCCTCTGCACTCGCTCCAGCACCTCGATATCTCTCTCGTATTGAGGTGCCCAGAACTGGACACAATACTCAAGGTGTGGCCTCACCAGTGCTGAGTACAGGGGGACAATCACCTCCCTCCTTCTGCTGGTCACACTATTTCTAATACAAGCCAGGATGCCATTGGCCCTCTTGGCCACCTGGGCACACTGCTGGCTCATGTTCAGCCGCTTGCCAATTAGAACCCCCAGGTCCTTTTCTTCCAGGCAGCTCTCCAGCCACACTTCCCCAAGCCTGTAGCGATGCATGGGGTTGTTGTGTCCCAAGTGCAGGAGCCGGCACTTGGCCTTGTTGAAGCACATTCCATTAGCATTGGCCCATCGATCCAATCTATCCAAGTCTCTCTGTAGAGCCTCCCTATCCTCATGTAGATCAACATTCCCGCTTAGCATCATGTCATCTGCAAACTTGCTGATGATACACTCTATGTCCTTATCAAGGTCATCAATAAAGATGTTAAACAGAAATGGTCCCAACACCGAGCCCTGAGGAACACCACTTGTGACCGGCCGCCAGCTGGATTTAACTCCATGGACCACCACTCTTTGCGACAGCCCGTCCAGCCAGTGCTTGATCCAGCAGATCATATGCTCATCCAGGCCATGAGCAGCCAGTTTTTCCATGAGAATTCTATGGGGGACAGTGTCAAATGCTTTTCGAAAGCCTAGGTAGACAATGTCCACAGCCTTTCCCTCATCCAATAATTGGGTCATCTTGTCATAGAAGGAGATCAGGTTCATCAGGCAGGACCTGCCTTTCCTAAACCCATGCTGACTAGGCCTGATCCCCTGCTTGTCCATTATATGACTTGTAATGGCACTCCAGATGATCTGCTCCATGACCTTCCCTGCTACTGAGGTCAGACTGACAGGTCTATAGTTTCCCAGATCCTCCTTTCTGCCTTTTTTGTAGACGGGTGCTACATTTGCTACCCTCCAGTCCATTGGGACCTCCCCAGTTAGCCATGACTTCAGGTAGATAATGGAAAGTGGCTTGGCGAGCACATCTGCCAACTCTTTCAGCCCTCTTGGATGTAACCCATCCGGTCCCATAGACTTGTGCGCATCCAAGCGGTGTAGCAGGTCACTGATCACTTCCTCTTTAATTGTGATGACCTCATCCAGCTTCCCCTCCCTGTCTCCCAGCTCATGAGGCTGGGTGCCCAGGGAACAGCTCGTTCCACTACTAAAGACTGAGGCAAAGTAGACATTGAGCACCTCAGCCTTTTCCTCATCCTTTGTGACTATGTTTCCCTCTGCATACAATAAGGGAGGCAGATTTTCCCTAACCCTCCTTTTATTGTTAATGAATTTATAGAAACATTTTTTGTTATCCTTAACAGCTGTAGCTAGGTTGAGCTCTAGCTGCGCTCTGGCTTTCCTAAATTTCCCCCTGCATAGCTTCACTATATCCTTATAGTCTTCATGAGAGACCTGCCCCCTCTTCCAGAGGTCATAGACTCTCCTTTTGTTCTTCAGGTCCAGCCAAAGGTCCCTATTTAGCCAGGCTGGTCTCCTTCCCCGCCTACTTGTTTTTCGGCACACAGGGACAGCCTCCTCCTGTGCCTTTAAGAGTTCTCTCTTGAAGTATGTCCAGCCTTCCTGGGCTCCTATATCCTTCAGGGCAGCCTCCCAAGGGACTTTGTCCAGCAGTCTTCTGAACAGGTCGAAGTTTGCCCTCCGGAAGTCTAAGGTGGCAGCTTTACTAACCCCTCTCCTTGTTTCTCCAAGAATCAGAAATACGATCATCTCATGATCACTGTGTCCCAGATGGCCACCAGCCTTTACTTTCCCCACAAGTTCTTCCCTGTTCACAAGTAGCAGATCCAGGAGGGCACCTTCACTCGTCGGCTCACTTACCAGCTGTGTGAGGAAGTTATCTTCCACACATTCCAGGAACCTCCTGGATTGTTCCCTCTCTGCTGTGTTGTATTCCCAGCAGATATCCAGGAGGTTAAAGTCCCCCACAAGAACAACGGCAAGTGACCATGAGATTTCCCCCAGCTGCTTATAGAAAGCTTCATCTGCCTCACTGCTTTGGTTGGGAGGTCTATAGCAGACTCCCACAGCGATATCAGCTTTATCACCCCTTAACCTAATCCAAACACTCTCCACCCCATCATCAGTATACTTGATTTCTGAGCTCTCATAGCATTCTCTAACATACAGGGCCACTCCACCGCCTCTCCTTTCCTGTCTGTCCCTCCTGAAGAGCTCGTAGCCATTGATTGTGGCACTCCAGTAGTGTGAGGCATCCCACCACGTTTCTGTGATAGCCACTATGTCATAGTTTTCCTGGTGCATCATGGCTTCAAGCTCCCCCTGTTTGTTGCGCATACTGCGTGCATTGGTACAGATGCACTTCAGATGTGCTAACGATTCCAGCACCTTTTTGTGAGTGTGGGCCCCATTTCCCACCAGACCCCTCTCAGGTGCTACCATGATTTCTAAATGTCTGTCCCTTCTTTCAAATGAAATGGCAGCGTGAGAGTCATTGCTAGCCCACCATCCTTCAAGCCCTGGCATGCCTCCTTTGGATTTATTCCTGACAGGCCCAGTTATCTCCCCTTCCCCCCTCATATCTAGTTTAAAGCCCTGTCAGTGAGCCTTGCTAACTCCTGCCCCAAAATTCTTTTCCCCTTCTGGGACACGTGCATCCCACCTGCCACCAGCAGGTCAGGTGACTCATACAGCAGCCTGTGATCAAAAAAACCCAAAGCCCTGCCGATAACACCAGTCCCGGAGACACGAGTTGATCTGATGCCTCTTCCTGTTAATTTCCTCGTTCATGATTGCCACTGAAGGGATAGAGGAGAATACAACTTGTGTTCCTGACCCCTTAAGCTGTCACCCCAAGGCTCTAAAATCTCTTTTAATCGATTTTGGCCTCCTTCTACCCACTTCATTACTACCCACCTGAAATACCAAAAGGAGGTAATAGTCAGAGGAGTTTACTAGGGCCGGAAGTTTGTCCAACACATCCCTGACCCGTGTCCCACGGAGGCAGCAGACTTCCCTGTGAAGTGGGTCAGGACGGCATATTGGCCCCTCCGCCCCCTCAATAGAGAGTCACCCACAACAACGACCCTTCTGCTTTTCCTTTTGGAGCCAGTGGTGATGCTGGGTCCATGGCAACTTTGTTTTTCTAACATTTCTGGCCTGGGTGTATCGTCCCCCTCTCCAACAGCCAGTTCCTCCTGCAGGGCTTCATACCTGTTCTGCAAAGGCAACTGGGAAGGCGGGAGGGGCCGGGAGGGGACTCGCCTGCTTCCCTGAGCAGGGACCTGTTTCCATTCCCCTCTTCTCTGCGATCCCCTCCTGTCGCCCGGTGACGAGAGGGGAGGGGGTCCTCTGACTTGTGTGGGGCCTCACCCTGTTCCCTCTCTCTCAGGGAGCGGGTCCACCAGTCAATCTCCCTCTCACGTTCCCTGATACTCCTCAACCTCTCCACTTCTGCCCTCAGCTCAGCCACCAGAATGAGCAGATCATTTACCTGTTCACATCTGACACAGGTGTTGTCTCCGCTGCCCTCCGTCGTAAGTGCCAGGCTCCGGCACTCTTTGCAGCCAGAGGCCTGGATGCCCATATGTTTGCGTGGGGCCTCTGTCTGGGTGCCCACAGGTTTTTTAACAGCAGCCTTCAACCAGGTAGCAACCATGGCCAGATCCCTATACACAAATGACACCTTGTGACTCGACGGTCAGTTGGGGCAAGCACTGGTTGCTCTGTGCCCTGTGGCCAGGGACTAGTCCCTGCCCTCCCGGAAGCTTTGGCTTGATCGACCGGGGGAGGTGCTGTCTCCGCCGCAGGCTCCCTCAGCAGCCCGCCCCCCAGCTGACAGCCCTCAGCAGGGGTGAGGGCTTTTGCCGGCTTCCAAAAGCCTCAAAAAGAGCTTTTCGTCATCCCTTTTCGCTGCAGATCCCTTCCCCAGCGCAGTCTTAACCCACCCTGAAGCTGGTCTCTGCGGCAAATCTGGCTCTCTGTCTCTAATGAAAGAGTCCTTTGCATTTGCACCATGATACATCTTGTAATTTTGTATTCGCTATGGTTTTCTCCAGTGGACTTATGCTCCAGTGACAGGAGGGAAGTGGTTGCTTCCTGATGTTTGAAATAGTTTCGTTTACAATCTTGATAACGTACTTAAAGCAAGATGTAAGTGTTAATCATTTACCTTAGTCCATTCATTTCTTTGAAATGTGGGGAATGCATATGGCAAAGCAGTTTGTTGTCGTGTAACACAGGTTTCTTCATGCCCTATTTCCTCACTCCAGGTGTTTTAAACTATGTTTTGCAGAAAGTAACTGGATATTTGCTAAACTCAATGGTGCAAGCTGATTGAGTCTCAGAAGCCAGAAGCCCCTCTTCTTAAGAAAACCCTCTTCGTACTTCCTAACCCTAGGAGAGCCAAAACTTCTACTTCCTGAAACATCCAGACTCATTTCTTGTCTGTCCTTTCCCCTTTAGAAATTCCGGGATACGAGTAGAGCTGGTATATGGTTTGAATGGCTTTTCAGCAGATGAAGGTAGAGGTGTTTCTTTTAGAGGTGAATAATGAAGGGCATTTGTGTGTGAACAAGAGGTAAACTTGCCTAATCCAGTCTATTTCTATGTCTGTATGTCCTCGTGAGTACGTGCTCTAAAAAAAAAATTAGTTGAGGGATTTTCTTTGTCTTTTCAGTTGTACACAGTTTTTGACTCATTCTGGGAGCAATGTCTGTGATTTTTAAATGAGTAACAAATCTGGATGTCTAAAATACATTTCTGTGGGGAATAACCTATTTTCCAAGGGCATAGTTCAGAAACTAAATTTAACCACTTTCCCTTTCTTTCTCATATAGCCACATGGTGATTACCTTGTTTACTTTGGGGAATCTTTGAGATGCTCAACTATAATCTTTCTGCCTCTGAACAGGGTTTACTGAATTCTTAGGGACCACAAACTGATGGTAAAATCAGCTGGTAGTGCCACGCTCATACAAGCAGGATAGATTCCTCCCCTCCAGTAAAGAACGCAAGCTCCACTTCAGATGGTGTGAACAAGTCCGCTATATGGCACTGGACTAAAGTGAGCACAGCATGCAGGTCTGATATACACCTTTCTTTGCAGTTCTTGCAATAAGTTACTAGAGGGTGTATATTTTTCTTCTGACGGGAAGCTGAGGGTCAGAGATCAAAAATATGCCTCCTGATCATCTCAGACTGATGGTGAGACACGGAAGAGAGCCCAAGTATCTGAGTCCCACTCAGGGACTCTCAAACCACTGAGTCGCCAGCAGGTGCAAGAAAAAAATGAGATAGTATAAAAATTGTCAGTTAAGGCTGTGTCAATTTTTTTTTTCATCTGTAGGTGCCAAAAATACTATTACATACAAATAATAGTCATGTATTCCTTTCCCAAAGAACCATCTGTGCATTACATACTACTGAATTGTTGATTCCTATGTATCGTTATCCAAGTGAGAGCAGCTTTGATTTATGAAAACATCCAGTGCGTTTCCAGCTTACAAGTGTTCCAACTATAAATAAGGAATTGAATTTGTAGCAGGTCAATCCCACAGAGAATCAGTCAGACAAACAGTTTGCTCATTCAGAATATTCTTAAATAACTTTGATTAATCAAGCTAAGAGTAATCATTTTCAAAGCTATTCCAGAATTATAGGCTTTTAAACAGAAAGAAGGTTTTAAGTTCGTATCATTTTAAGCTTACCATGAAAAGATTATAAAGAAATATTGACAACTGCAGGTGCAGTGATGTGCCTGGTAGACTGTATTCCAGAGAACAGTCTTCAAAATGGTGGTTTGTAAAGTCATGCTTTGAAGGATTACTGGAGAAGTTCTGACCTCTCCCTCCAGGAGCAGGGAAGAAATGAAATGGAGAACAACCAATTTCATCTTATGAGCAAGCTTGCAGAAGGTCCAAATCATGCTGAACAGTGGCGATGCCATGACAAAAAGCCATGTAAGAACATGTTGCAGTGTGGTTCTCCTGAACGCTTTTGCAGAATTGTGCCTTTTAATCACTATGTGCTCTACATGTGAAAAAAACACTTACACGGGCGCTCACAACATACAGCACTTTACCCTAGTGATCTGCACTGACTTTGTTCTTTCTCAAGCAGTTTTTAAACTGGAAGTAGAGGCAATGAATTAATTGTACAACTGTAGACTGACTTGCAGTGGTAAGGGTGAGACCTTTCTTCACAGAATTGTAGAAGTCAGTATTGCAAATTTACTTAGCTTTTTGTCTGTTGCCTTTGTAGTCAGGTAAATTCTGTGGTAAGCAGATAATCAGTAACAAATGTATTTAAAATCAGAAAATGGTCATGCAACACTTCATTAGAGTACTATTGTAAGACTGGTACTTCTAATGACCATCTTTTGAAAGAATTTCATTTCATTCTTGCTTCTGTTTGAAGCCACAGATAACTCTCATCACAAACACAGCAGGTGTCATGAAGCACAATTCCCAGTTTGTGCTTAGGAAGAGATCCAGGCGCCAGCTATCACTGAAAGAAAATTGCCCATCACCTCCAGAAAGGCCAGTTTCTCTAGATGAGAGTATAGGAACAACTGCAACTGAATATAACTACTCTCCATTTATGTAGATTTGCCTACGGCCTGTTTGTGGAAATCTTTTATTTAAGGCAGAAAGCCCAGGTTTCATTTTTACAATTATACTTCATGGAAAAAAAAGATCAGCTCTCATTTAGCTTCTTAACCCTAGGTGATTCAGCCAGTGCTGCTTAACCTAAGGCTGTCATGCCCTGAAGAGCTTTTGGAGCAATGTCTTTCCTGCTTCTGTTCCGGAAAATCCATCTGAGAACTTCCCAGAACGAGCCACTCTGTGTAACCTTTTCCTCCACCAACCCCAGGTGGAGGAACTTTTCTTCTCTTTCGCAAACATATTCCTTTCTCATTCCTAGGGCTTTAGGGCATCATCTTACAGTGAGAGGGACTATTTCCTACTGCCTTTTTTTCCCAAGACTGCTTAATTAATTGGAGCATGGAGGAGAAATGTTAGAGCATATCACTGGCAGTGGTTGTAAACTGCTTTCCTTTGTATGTTGCCTCTTCTAAACAGAGAGGCTTAACTGTGGCATAAATTTGTGTAGCACAACAAAAAATAATTGTGCAAGGTCTTTTCAAGATTTATAATGCTTAACTTCCTACTAGCTTTGTGTATGTGACAAACAAATAAAACAAAAAAATTGACTGGAGATGGGACGGGCAAAATTATCAAACTCCAGTCATGTACTTTGTTAGATTTAGGAGTGGATCCTGTCACTCATCTCTACTCTTCAGGTTAATAAATGTTTTAATAAAAGCAAATAGTGTGGCTTTTAAAAAAGAAATCTAAACAGAAGGCTACGTTTTCTGCTGACATAAGTCTAAGGAAATCAATACAGTTATGCCAACAGAGAATTCGTCTCACAACATTTCCTTCCCTTGTTTGACCAGAATCTCCAGTTAATAGCAGACAGAAGTACAACAGCATCATACAGACCCTGTCATTTACCTGCAAATGAAAATGGTAAAACAATAATAACAACAAGGAAATCTCCGAAGTTTAGAATGCTTTTAAGCTTGACAACATTTTATGTGATTTTCTGATTTGTTTTTCTTTTGTGTATTGCGCTACTTTAAAGAGTTACATGTTACTCAGCGGTAGTTTGACAGGACATTTACCAAAATAATTTTTCTCCAGACTGGCAGAGTTGGACTTAGCAGAAATGAGACTTTTGTGTGAAAACATTCTACTATATGAAGCCCAATCTTTCAAAGATTTAGACTCTGCTGTATTATTTAAGGAATTGGTTACACTGACAGAACTATCCCAAGTTTTATTAAATGGTCTGCTGATTTGGAAAGTCACAATAAGATTAAGATTTTGTAATTGGATGAGCAGTGTAAGTAAGTGTCAATCCGCTCTCCCCTTGCCATCTTAATGCTTTTGTATATGAGTTCTGTGGGATTTTGTTTTGTAAATAAGAAAATGCCATTTTAAATGCAACTGTTAATTGCTTAAACGTATGTCTACTACACTTACATGCAGGTTGTAAGAGTTTTTATTTACAGATATTAGCCTGAAAATATAGCATGATTTCTCTCTAGGTGGTTTCAAAGAAACATGTCACCTGAGAATTTTTTGAATGAAGTTCTTGCAGGATAATATCTTGGAGGCTATATCTAAGTAATACAGTGACCGCAGACTTCATTTTATTTCATGGGTGCCTATCAAAGGAACTCATAGTTAGCGGTTTTTAAAATAATCTTACTCTGCCTGGGACGTCATTTGTCAAGCTCTTTCGAAACAAGCTCATAGTTCCTCTGGCCCTTTATATGGGCTTCTAGTCCTCTGTCTTTCAGGGTTCCAGATGTCATCTTGGCTTTTCCTCCATCTTTTTCTGGATGAGCCGTGGTTGCCAGCTCCACTGTGAACATTTTGGTTATCTGCAATTGCCAAATTATTTTTCCTAATTCCAGTCCCCTTTCTCAGTCTTTTCTGCTTTTTGGGTGGTCTCTATCTGTCCCAATTCCTTGGCACTGCTCTTCACAGGTTTCCTAATCCATTCCTCTGGCTCATCAAAGAACAGTTTCCATGAGGATGTGGGTGGAAGTTAGACCTGCCTTGGCTCTCTTTACATTTCCTAGTGGCTCTTTCTCAAACCCATGACCTCTGCTCTCACACTTGTGTCCCAGGACTATATAATCTTAGAGGAGGCATGCCTTCAAGAGGAGCTGAACTGCCTTGGGTATTCACTGACCTTGTAGAGGCTAACCACAGTTGTATGAAATTTAATACTGTTTCTTAGCTCATACTTTATTCATATGGGTGTTTTTCAGTTGTAGAGGCTCCTGGTAGGATATGAATCTAAACCACAGAATCTTAAATTTAGGCATAAATCAGGTGTGCACTGCTGTATCGTAATTTCTCCCTGCTTCTCCTCTTTCTCCTTCCTGGAGTAGATAGCACAGCAGAAATTTTACAGTTTATTTTAGTTACTCTGAATTATCCGAATTATATTTCTTATTCCCAAGAGAGGGAATGTCTTTGACCATAGTAAAAAAGCTTGCCTTAGGGAGACTGTGGAATCTCTGTCACTGAGGGGTTCAAGAACAGGTTGGACAAATATCTGTCAGGAAGGATCAGCATGCACTTGTTTGTGCCTCCAGGTACAGAAGTGGACCAGATGATCTCTTCCAGACATCTCTTTGAGGCTGATTTTCTTTGATGCTTCTGTGAAACCAGTTCTTGTCCTGGTGTTCTGCCTTAGTGAGGAGGATCTGTGGTAGTATAATCATAGTTTTTGTCATGCTATTATGTTTCTAAATGTAATAATTTATTGAAAGGGATACATAACCATTGATTTTAATCTGTTAAGACTAAGAACTTTCATTTTTCACAGTATTTATAAAATATGAGTGTCTGTTTTAAGTTTCTAAATGACCACATTTCTAAATGACCACTACCAAGTCTCTAAGCAGGAATGATCCTGGGAACAAGCTTGCTTGTTTAAAGTTTAAGCATCTTTTCAACAGAGAGGCATAAATTAATGCTTTCTAGAGATAAGTGGTGGATTGACTTCTGTAACAAGCTCAGAGTCATGGAAAACATTTTTTTTATCTAACCCTTGCAATTTGATGTAAAGTTAGCAGTAGAAGCATTAAACAGAAACATTGCTATTTTTTTATTTGTTTTGTTTAAACAAATGGATTCTTAGTCAACCACTGACCTTATGGATAACTGGCAAAATGTACAAAAATGCAAGGCAAAGTGAATGGTTGCCCTGCAGTTTGATGCAGGATAATACAGACCAAGACAAAAATGGTATTCTAGAAGATCCTTATCCTTGTTGGCACCATTAAACAGCAAATAACATAATTCCTGCTTAAACAGGAACCACATCTGTTCTGCATTTTTCACTGTAAGTAAACATGTAAAAATGTTTTGTCAGATAATGAAAAAAGGGTAGCAAGTAGCATTACATTACTAATAAACTTATAGAAATAGGCCATTTTTTAAGTGCTGCTATGGGGCTATGCATTCCCTATATTGTCTCAATGCAATATTATACCCTCCAAAAAGTTAATTATTCTTGGATGGCAATGAACTGAACCCTGTGTTGATAGCTGAAAACATTGCCTAGATTGATGACAAGCCAAAAGATGTTGCCATTGTGGCAGTGCAACAGTTCTATAAATCTGATTTCTTTCATATTAATGGAAATTGGGGTATTGCCCCTACTATTCCCTTCTTCACCTTAAAAACACCCACCTATACACAGACTAAAGCATAAAGCACAAGCCTGTATGAATGTTTCTTCCTTCTTTCCCTCTGTTGGTCTTCCTGCATTGCTTGGGCACGTGGTCTTCATCATACTTGTTGTGCACATTTGTAGAAAGGAAATGGGGAGTTCCACCCCCAAAGAAAGCTTTCCCCATCTTCTCCTTTTCTGCTGCATCCAAAAAATATGAAATTATAAGCTTAACTTTTCCTTTAGCACAGTGTTCACCACATCTCTTCAGACCAGCCCTTCATGGAGTTGTGGTTTTGGTCTTGCTGATATTGTGTCCTTCAATTGTTTGTTGCTGCTGCAAAGCAATGATTTCAGAAGCTGCTGTAAGGGAAAGTCTACATTTCTGGACTGTGTATTTTATAAAACCAAATAACTCCGCAGTGCTTAAAATTTTTTCTTAGGTTAGCCTTAGACGAAAAGACAGTACTTTTAGAGGGTGATGTTACTCCATCTGTACTATATGACACAATTGTCACCTGGCAAGTGTAGTGATGGAGACCAGTGTTGAAGAGTCCTGTAGTGTCTTGGCATAATGAACATTCCCATTATACACTATTCTTCCCCTTTTGCTCTGTCTTTCCTCCCCATGTGAGTCACATAAGTGGCTTTAAATGTCTTTCAGTGAGTCATATAGTATTGCTGATGGATAGTTCTGCTAATTCTGTCCCTACTTTAATGTCACTATATAGAGAGTCTCTTTGCTACCTAAAAACTAACATTTCATGTGGTCATCTGCTTGACACCTTTATAATAAGTACTTGCTTTCCTTAAGTACACTTTTTTTTGTCATAGCAATGTCAAAACCTCAAGCTTTTGTTTGTGTTCTGAACTGTCAGTTTGAATTTTTAAATCCTGTTTCAAAAATGGATCAGACTGAGTGTTACGTTGGCTGCATACCTCCTAACACCTTCTGGCAAGCACCAGAAGCCAAGAGTTCCACTCTGCCGTGGCTTATTGCTTGGCTGAAAAAGAATCAGAATGCACATAGGAAATTTAATGTGGTGAAAGTGAGAAGAAGAAAAGGATTGAAGGTTGGAAACAAATGTAAAGACTTCGTATACAAGTGGCAGCTGGAATGTATGAGACTACATGCGGTACAAAGTGTTCCTCGGAAGAGGAAAATGTAGGTCTGTTACAGCAGCCACAGTTTTTAAACAGTGAATTAATTTTGTGATGTTAACATTCGCAAAATTCCTAACCCAGTGCTTCGTTCAGCCTCAAATGAAGGAGACAAATGCCTGAAGACATTGTGCACGTGGTATAGGAAGGGGAGACTAAGCTGGCAGATGCCAAAAACTGATAGGGAAATACTAACACCTTTCCAGGCAAACAGCTAGGCAGGAAAATCCTATTTTAGACACTTGGATAAGCAACATATATTTCTGGAAAAAATGTGGGAGAGAGCCAAAAAAGATGATTTGTTTGACTGCTGTGCTGAAACATATTGTATTGGCATTACAAGGTATGTTTTGGCATTAAAATGAAATGAGCAGTGATATGAACATAGTTCAATGTCTTCATTGCTTCCCCCTCAAGTAATGGCTTCTTCCAATGTAGCGTTTTAATGATAAAAGTATTTTCACAGTCTTTTTGATAATAAGTGTACTTAGAAATGCAATTTGAATAAAATTGGAGCACCTCTCCTATGAGGAAAATCTGAGAGACCTGGGTCTGTTCAGCTTGGAGAAGAGAAGGCTGAGAGGAGAACTCATAAATTCTTACAAATATCTAAAGGGTGGGTGTCAAGAGAATGGGGCCAGACTCTTTTCAGTGGTGCTTGGTGACAGGACAAGGGGAAACGGGCACAAGCTGGAACACAGGAAATTCCATCTCAACATGAGGAAAAACTTCTTTACTTTGAGCGTGGCAGAGCACTGGAACAGGCTGCCCAGAGAGGTGGTGGAGTCTCCATCTCTGGAGATATTCAAAACTCACCTGGATGCGTTCCTGTCCAGCCTGCTCTGGGTAACCCTGCTCTGGCAGGGGGTTGGACTAGATGATCTCCAGAGGTCCCTTCCGGCCCCTACCATTCTGTGAATCTGTGATTCTTAAAAATAGTATTTCATTCCTTCTCAAAATACTGGAACATGTGAAATAAGCAGTTAAAAAATAATAGTAGCATCATAGCTTTTAAAACTTCTAAGTTTGAAAACTAAAACAGATGCTGTCCAAATGCAGTGGAATGACTTGGTGAGCAGAGCATTAGCATCTAAGCAGTAAGAGTCACACTTCTGGTTTCTATAGAGACAAATCAATGCAAAGTCGTATTGAATTTTTTGCTGTTTTGAGATGTAAACCTTAAAAACAAATATTCCTTGTATTGTAAATGGAATATAACCATCCATAATGCTTTTAAGTACCATCTGTTTTCCTGTTCTTGTGTGTAGTTCTGCTGTTGGTATAGCGTGTATGTTGGCCAAAGGTGCGCTTTGATATACCTGACTTTCAAACAATTCCAGAGGTAATATAACAAGATTAGGTCTGTCGGGAGTTACTTGGTCTATAAATATGTCTTGAGACTGCTTTTTTTTTTTTTACTTCTTTGCAAGATGTCCTAGTGATGTATTCAGATTTCAGTTCATCTTTTGTGCTACTTTCCAAACATCTAATGTTAGGGTATTCTACAGAAGGCTCTCTGAAGGTAGTTTATTGCATACCATAAGCGTCATTCCTACTCTCAATTTCTGTGTTTTCTCTTAAGTATATTTCCACCTGTGTTTTAACATGGGTGCGAAATTTGATCACTTTTGCTATTTTGTAAAAGAGCCTAAGAACACTCTCTGATTTACAAATCCTGAGGAATGAAAAGTGATACGGAGCTGTGCAGTCTGCTGAGTAGACTTGTGGGCTTCCCTCTGTAAATGTTTTAAACTAGTATTGTCATGAACTTTCAAGACATATTTTTTGATTCCTGAGTAATGAGCCATGGTTGTCAGAATCCCATAAAGAATCGCGCGGTAGGTAAATGAACAGGGAATTGACAGAAACATTGGTATTGGAACAAATACTATAGAGGATGGCTAGAGGCAACCGTTCATCCTAGAGCATGAGCATTTCATCAGGATGAAAGAGAGAATTTCATCCTAGACGATGAAGTGAGAAAGAAGTAAATAAGCATAGATACAGCTGTTAATAACTATTAGAAACAACAGTCATTTTGCTTCATTATTTTGCCTGCCTGCAAAACTTCAATTACTTTGCCTTCAGTGTTTGTAGTGGTCATAGTGAAATTAGAACATGCAAAATGGGTTTAGGTACAAGTAGCAGAGAGTACATAGGCATTTGTTTTTCAAGCAGCAGAAATGACAGGGTTAGGAAAATTCAACTTCAGGAATATTAATATCAGCTGTGCTAAGACAACATTTTCAGGGTCTTCTTACCACTGCTGTTGACAGTAGCTGTCTTTGTGTCACAATTTTGATTATGTTGCACACTCGACATTACAGGCAACTTACCTTCATGATAAAAGAGGCATTTCAGTGCTCCTTTCTGAAATTCAGCTGTACACATCCAGCTGTACTGCCCACCAGGAATCCATCACATGTCAGAATTAATTGGTTAATTTTTTTCGCTTTTGTGAAAAGTGCTAGTTTTCATGGTCAAGCAGGAATTTTGACAGGAAAAAAATGAATACATACATAAAAATCCCCCTGAAGCACATCCCTTTTTCTATATACCTCTTACTATAAACATACGAGAATATATTTTGCCATCACAAAGTAAGGCTTGTCCAGTCTCAGAGCTCTGAATTTTTACCATCTTTTTCAGCAGCATTGGTCAAATTGTGAAAAGAGAAAGAATGGGCTAGGTTGTAGCCAGTCTTAGAATGGCATCAGAAAATGATTTAGGTTGGAAGGGACTTGTTGAGGTTGGCTGGTCCAGCCTTCTGCTGAAGGAGGGCCAGCTTTGGAATGAGATCAGTTGCTCAGGGTCATCGCAGACATGAAGTCAAAACATGTCTATGTGACAGGATAAAAAAAAATTGCAAGAAGTACAGATGAACTTCTGCTGAAATAGTGCTCAATTCATCTGACTCATTTGACAAAAATTAGAAACAGTTAATAATTTTTGACACAAGGAGAGATGGGTTATGAAACTAAACTGATTTATTTTCCCATTTTCTTCATATTTTTTTTAATATAGCAAAGTATAACACTTTTATCCTGAGAGTTGTTTTTTAAAGCTCTGCAGTTTGAATCAGAAAAAAAAATAAGAGAGATAAACACAGAGGCAAGAAAGAAAAATTTTGTCTTGGATTGTCTTTTAAGGAAGGGCTGTTAATTAGGCTAGTTCTACCTTCCTTGCTTGCACACATTCAGTCCATCCATCTGCCCCAGGTTACTTTCTGTTTCTCAAGTTTCTCTGACCTCTTAAGGGTCTAGCAGACCTGACTTTTTCTATTGAATATGTGTTAACTGGTTGGGTTGATTATTCCTGGGTTTCTTCATGAAATGTGTGATGAACTGTTGGGCATTTCCTGTTGGAAGACAAGCGGAAGGTGGTACATGATACAAGCCAGAAAGCAGAGGGATAGACTTGCTTAGTCCTGCAATTGAGCATTTTTGAAGTTGCAAGACCTTGAAAGTTCATCAGTCGAAGATACCCTGAAGGAATGAACATGATAATTTCATTATTCTGATTAAAAAAAAAAAAGAAATATTAGCTTTATAGCTTGGGTCCAAGCATCTTTTTGTTAATGTAGGGTGCAGTCATAAAGCTGCTATCTGTGTCTCAGACTTTGTGCCTAGTAAGAGGCCATTAATAATCAAATGCAGTAGCATGGTTCATCATGGCTGTGTCAAGTTGCATTGTCACTGGTAACTGAAAGCTTAATGACTCCAAGACACACGATTTCTGGGAGCTTCAGACGAAGGTTTTTTTCTAGCACTTGATTACAGCCTTGCCAAGCCAGCAGCTGCGACACTGCTTAAACACTGGATTAAGAATTGGAAGGTCTTGTTGCCCCAGCTCAATTTGACTATGGGACAGGTTAACTTAAACTCCCTGTGTCTCATTCTCCCTTCTATAAATGGGACGTAATGTTTACCATCCTTCCATAAAAGACTATTTTAGATGGTGGTTGAAGACTTCCACAGAGCTGTTTGGTGTTAAAAATACGTAGTATATTGCTACCAAATAGTTGGTCTGGTCTTGTCTGTTAAGCGTGACATCAAGAACAAATCTACCAGCAAAAAGTTAAATAAAAAACCTCACCTAGGTGACCCTTTGCTCTATTCATCCATCAGCAGGGAAGTAAACAGTTTGTCTATGATTGCTTGTCTCACGTATCTATTACAGTCTATTTGTTCTTCCTACCCTGTAATTACTCCATTGGATGTGCTGAAATATCCTCTGATTCACATTCAGACTATTTTCAGAAACACCCTTTAATTCTGGCGTGATATTTCATTGCTCAGTAAATATGAAGAGGTGCTCAAGATTTTCTTTATTACAAAGTTCTGGATAGCACTGTGAAGTTACTGCTGTGTGAGGTTCCAGTTTGGCAGCAACTAAAAACTGATTTCCTGCATAATCCGAATGCCAAGAGATGGAGGCAGCAACAGTAGGAGGCACAAACTTGCCTCTCCCTAGTACTAAGAAACTAAGTCCAAGCAGTCCCCTTTCAGTGGGATACTCTCACCTCTTCTGACATTGTCTCTTTATTATGAGTTTCAGTTTGATTTTTAACTTTAAAAAAAAACAACAACCCACCGCATTTAAACTTTTTAAATTTTTTGTTTCTATAGTTTTGATCATTTCACACCTTGTCCTTGTGCCTTAAGTGCGAGGAAGGGAGACCTAGCTGGCTGCCCCAGGTGGGCCAGACCTTAAGACCACGAATAAAGTTCCCTTGCAAGGAAGTTAATGGAGGTGACCCAAAAGGCTGGCTGATTGCCTGGCTGCATCACACACTCTGAAGCGAAGGTGGTGAGCATATGAATGCAGCCCACCTTGGGGCATGGAGCTACTGTACCTGCTCTCTCTAGAGAAGCACATTGCTCATATATGCCTGTGGTTTCCTGGATGTGCGTCTAACTTGTTTGTGTGACCACATGGTTTTAATCCCCATCCCCAAATGGCAGGCGATAAATGAGGAGACTCACAGGTTTGCTGGATGTCAGAACGTGTGTAGCATCTACTGGAGGGTTTAGGAGGACAGCGTTGGTTTCTGGGCCTAAGCAAGCTGAACCAAGGGGTCTCTGCTGCCAGAAGAAATACAGATGTGTTTCCATATCTGTACCGAGAGCTGGAGAGACAGCATCTAGGCTTTGCACAAGAAGACAAGAGCATACCACATCCAGATTGTCGGCCTAATACACTATCCTGGTAAAAACCAGCAGGTCTTGTGATACCCCATGCTTTTTGGCCTGCTAAGAAGGAAGGACTTGTGCTACTCTTTCTAAACATGCAGGAATGATCAAGTTCAAAGAGGAACAAGATCTCAGTGTAAGATTTTGGGTTCATTTTTTAGTTCGGAGCCATATATTTCCATTGGCAGGCATGTTAATGGCTTAATGGCTTTCCTTTTTTTTTTTTTTCTTTCTCTAATATTTCTGGAATACAGTGCTAATATTGCGTTAGCATTATTTGGTGTATGCTGTAATTTACTGCTAGAACTGACAGGTTGCTCTGGGGGATTTCTGTGTACAGGGTTTTGATTTAAAAGTAGTGTAGTGAAAGGTTATAGGAAAAAAAGCATAGCAAAACCCTTGCCAAGCCAAGTCATTACTTTGAAGACCATGTCTTTTCCTTACCCTAGTGTTCTTTCAGAAAAAAGATTTTAAAAAATGTTGACTGTACATATGAATCAGTTGAGTGACAGAAAAGTACCATTTCCCCAGTTTTGATGAGAAAAGTAAAAATTCTGTAGTGCTACAATACCCAGAAATCCACACTGCTTTTAATAACAAAAAAAAAAAAAAAGAAAAAAAATACTTACTGGTATTAACTTTAGAAGAAGCAGTACTTTGAGGAAGTCAACAATATGCTTTACAAAATTATCACTAGTCTCTTGAATGAAGGGTAATGACATTATATGCAGGTGTGAGTTGCTTATCACACTTTTGGAAAATGTGTCAGACTGAAAAGTATGAATAAACATTAAAAACTTTTTAAAGGACTACAACGGTGTTTGAAAGTGTTAGGAGAAATTTGGATTTTACTTTCCTTTAAGGAACATATTTTCCTTGGATGTTGCTTTGTTTTTATGAGCACTGACATTTAAGGAGCATTTTATTGTCCTGACTGCTGTCAGTCTATTCTCACGAAACATGCTTAAGTTGAAATTCTTACTCTTCCCAGTTATAACTCACGTTGTTTTCTTAGGAAAAGATGTTTTCCATCTTGCTTGGGACCTGTTGCCTTACTTGTTTGAAAGTTGCCCTTTTTACCGTGAACATACTTTGAGTTATTATGGCTAAGATAATGAAAGGAATTGCATATTATGCCTGTTTTCACTGGGTTATTCAAATAAAGACCACTAAAAATGTATCCAACTTAGACTTTAACTTTTCAAGGGTTGTTTTTTCTTTTTTAAGGTTACATTTCTAATTCTTTTTAGCTTATTGATTTAAGATTAGTGGCTTTTAATGCTGAACTAATAATGCTAGGTTGCTTATATTGGTTAAAGCTTTCTTCCATTTATCTCCTTGGATGTTTCTGTAATCTGAAGTGAAAGGTAGTCCTGTTTAGAAAAGTTGGTCTAAAATAACATTCTCTACTAATTACTTTTCAGTCAGATTAGATACCAATGGAAATGAATGGAAAAAGAAAATTGGTCAACAGTCTAATTAGAACAGATGCAGTGTACAATGTTATTAATATTAAAATATCAAACACAAAATGCTTGGCAAGTATGAGAAAAATGAGTTCAAGAGTCAAGCAGTACCTTGGGCATGAAAGACATTTTAAGACTCTTCACTGCTATATATTTCCTTTTCCCTTCATCCACTTCTTTCCCCTTAATTAAAAGCTATTACTTCTTACAGACTTTAGTCAGGAGAGGCAGAGATGAAACATAAATACTGAAAGACTTATTACCTGCAAGCTTAAACAGCTTTGATGTTTTAAATTGTCTATTAACACTAAATCAAAATACCTGAAGTAAAAAATAAAGTAGGTAAATAGTATAGAAGACTACAAATTTAGGCAGCTTAATTTGTAAGATTTTGTGGTTTTGGTTTGGTTTTTTTTTTTGATGTCTCTTTGATACCAAGAAGTGTCCAAAGGAAAGACAAGTAACACTTATTCCTATACCATTTTATATCCATTACATATAGTGTATCTGCCCCGCTAATACAGTCCGTTATATAATTAAACGGAACACTACCACTGCGGCCACCACCTTGGGAAACTGTTTGAAAATAACAGATTTTTCAAGTATTGTGCCCCGTTCTTGGACTGTAGTAGTTAAAAATTTCTTATATTAAGAGCACGGTGGCAGTACTTAGTGCTGCTGAGTAGTTTGGCAGAAAAGGTGATGATTTAAAAAGCCATTGGACGTTGATTACAATTTACAAGACACAGATACTGGCAGAATGGTCAATAAAGATATTTATTAACATTAGTATTAATAGATAAGCAGAGAAGTAATAAACAGAACTATAGGAATTCATAATTTGAAAAGAATGTGCAGTAAAGGAGGGCCTGAGTAGGAGGACCAAGAACGAGGCACATGGTGGAGGATAAAGACTGGTTCCCTGGAGATACTCAAATTTGTTTAAATGATCAAGATATGACTTGTTTATGTTAAAGTATATTCACACCCTTTTAAAAAAAACTTTCCCATGTATATAAGAGATGACCACAGTTGAATACTGGAAAGTAAGTACATGGTTTTTAAATGAGACGCTGTCAGATGGCTCAAAAATTGCCTGCCTTTTGAGGAACTGGGATGTTTTTCTTCTTCAGAGGAGCACCACTTTTATGGGTTTAGTTGGCTCCAGTCATAGACCCCAGGTCTGAGCTGGCATTTAAGGCAGCATCTGGAAGTGAGTATGGAGCTACCTGGGACAAGAGTTCACAATTCCAGATCTTGCCTGCACCGCTTTGCCTACCCTTAGCTAGATTTATTATTTGCAGTTGCTATCCTTGCCTTTTCAGTCTTGTGGCTGAAATACCTGACATTCCTGCTTCCTTACGTCTGTGTTAAAAATGGGGCATCCTTCCATCTGCAGTCAGGTTCAAAGGACCAGTAGCAACTGAAATAAGCCACCTGTGCAAATGATGTATTTTATTTTTCAGTGTCTTTAGCAAAGGTATATTTTTGGAGCATAGTGGCAAAATTTTACCAATCCAGAACCATGAGTTCACACCATCAGCATAGATGTGCCTTACACACAGTAGCTTGATAGGTTATTCTGGCTCAGGTGACCTGACTTTTCTGTCAAGAATAAGTCCTTGGGATTCATTCTCAGTGCATGGACAACCGCATCTGGCCTCTGCAGGTCAGGCTTAACAGTCTCCACTGCCACTATAAATCTATGAATCTACTAAGCCTTCTTTTACAAGGGAAAAGCAGCTTTACAGTATTGGTGTGGAGACAGCCAGGGTTCTTTATGCTTTATTTGGTGTCGTGGGATGCTTAAATTTTTTGAGTCAATATTAGGGTGATAATCAGGGGATGTAACACCAGAACAGTGGTACGTCTAACTGATACCACCGATGCTAATGAATCTGGCCTTTGATGACTAGGTGAAATAGGTCCAAGGGGCTGGGAAAGCTCAAGAATATTAAAAGAAGTGGAAAAAGCACCAGAATTTTCTTTTTGTCACTAAATTTGTAACATTGACTTGAGGTAGGGAGGAGGGAATGTCCAGCTTTTACCACCCAGGCTTCTCTTTTCAGAGATATACATGGAATAAAGACTGTACATCTCAAGGCTGTAATGGAAAATGGCCAATGTGGATGTTACTTTGATTAACTCATAAAAGGACCCCTGAAAAAATAGTATTTAACAACAGTTATTGTTGTAATGTGAAAAGACCATTGCATCTTACTGATGTGCTGTCTGTGGATTCTTTGAGAAAGTTACTGGCTGTATGAGCAGAGAGGAAAATTGGCACTGATTGAAATTAGCACTGACCATTCGCAATAGACAGCCTGTGTGTGTCTAGAAAGGTCTCACATTGGAAATCAATTATGAATACAGTGAACTACTGAATGTGAAAATTGGAAGTGAATGTAACGCTGAATAAAAATGAACAAAATTAGCCTTAAACGGAATGTCTTAAATGAGAACAATAATATTGAGGTAATGGAATTCATTATTTGTGAACAAGATTATTATTTATTCTTTGTGGTTTCGTTATGCACTTTAATTAATTTGACAAGGCTAATAGATACACTTTCCAATTTTTGAGATACTGTTCAATTAGATTCAGTAGCAAACAGTGAAAAACCAAGCAATCTGACAGATTATAGAAAGATTTAAATAAATCAATTGGATGGGTTAATAGATGGCAAATGCTATTCAATCCACTTAAATGTGAAAGAATATGTAAGAATACAGAGTAAAATATGGTGGTATCTGTAGGAAGCTTTTTTCAGAGCACAGCGAAGTACGATAGAAACAAATAATTAACTCATAAGTGGAGTTAATGGGAGTGGTGTAGAACACTGTCTGGGGAGATATTTGCTACTGTGGTGGCCCTTCCTGACCAAGGGGAGGACGGCTCTTGGGCCAGCTGCAGGGAGGGAATTTATGGGCTACTGATAAGGTTCACTGTATCATTATCATCTCACTTTCTCCTATGTTTCAGCTCGGGCTTTAAATGATCCTAGAGGTTTGTCCTCTGCAACAGAAAAAGCAGGTGTATTGTAAAGGTCACAACCGGCGGCATTTTCACCAACAGGTGACGTTACAGCCTTGCCTTGGTGAGAATTTGGGGTTTCTGATTGGGAAGGTGAGAAGGAAATTAAATCCTACTTGTGCAAATCGGAATTACTTGCTGGGTCCAGGCAGCACTTGTTATTGCAAGGAAAAAAGCCTGTGGCACTGGCTTTAAAACAGTAGTGAAAGCTTTTTGCTTGAGGAAAATATGTGCTGGTTGTTTGGGAGATGAGAGTTTGTTAGTGCTTAGCAGACCCCTGTCTCCTTTGGCAAGTAGATTTATAGTAAAACACAATATCGGATAAAGTGTTTCCATGGCAATGCTCAGGCCTTTTGTCAGCATTTTTCAAGTGAGGATTGCGAGGTGTGGTGCCAGGCAGTACAGGGCAAACGTTTTTCCTTCTAAGCACCAAGAGGAAACTGACCCTTCTGAACTACGGAGAGGCATGAAAAGGCGAGAGGCAGCAAGGTGGTGGCTGCGGGAGGCTTTTTCTAGGATTGTCCCTGTATGATTCCAGCTGGGAAATAGCTTGGGACTGCCTTTTGAGGGAGTTAAACAGGAGGACCCTTGATGCTGATGCGAGAAGAGAAGCCACAGAAGGAAAGCTAAGAGCTGCTGATGCAAAAGAATAACTGTTTAAACAATAGATGTGAATAGTTGCCCAGATAACAATTCAGCCAGGTGGTTACTGGGCTATTGGACTTCAGACCTGAACAAGGTCTGATCCATGGGATTGCAGGGTTGATTATTACACTCAAATGCATGCAGATAACTGGAGAAATCCAGCTCCTATTTAAATGGATTTTTTTCTTGTTGTGAGGAGTAGTATTTCCAGTGCAGTTGGATGAGGAATGAATTTTGCTTAAAGCCCTACCAAGAGCTCCGAGATGTTAATAATTTTTTTTTTTTTCTTTTTAAGCCTGAGCTTGCCAATAGTCCTCTGCCTGAGGTAGGCAGAAGAAGGGATGTGTCCTGGAGGATGGGGGGGAAGAAGGGCCCCTGGGTCCTTTGGAGGTGATTGCACCGTTCATAGTTCTGCAGACTTTTTGGATTTGCACAAAATTTCTCATAACAGGCATTCTTGGAATACTGTTATCTGAGAGCATCTTTGTATGGGTGATGGAACATAAACAAGCTTTTAAGTTACTGAAAGAGAGAAGGTGTGTCTTCATGCTGTCTCTAAATGCACAATTTAAAATCCCCCTTAGTCAAACAAGTTGATGACGTCAGTAGATGCAAATTTAGGGAAGTCACAAGTTAAACAGGAAAAAACGTTTGCATAAACTTATGTTTTTAGATGCTGTGTATATTTTTATAGTTACCAGATATGTACTTTGACCACTGGCCTTCCAGTAGATCATCATGTTAGCTTGAGTTACAGCTTATGTAAAAATGGATATGCAAATAAACTTTTCACATAAGCTGGGAAGACAAACTACAGTAGTAGATGCTGTCATGACAGGATGGTGTCAATGAGACTGTGAATGAACGAGGGACACCATTTAAAAGAACAAGCGAGGAATTGTGACTTTCTTCAAGGTGCTCACAGGCATTCTGCTAATGAATGTAGAGGATATACTCCGTGTTTTCAATGCAACTCATGAATTTATTGATTCAGTTATCAAGCCACCGCTGAATGATGGTAATAGGACTGCTTTTGCAGCAAGCCTGCAGAGAATGGTAAGCACATCTTTTCATGGTAATTAGCCGTCAGCAAACTGCAATGAAAACCAAGCAGCAGAAAGAAGGATGAGCAGAACTTTTGCTGAGAACAGTGTCCATGGGCTGAGCACAGGGCACAATAGTCCCTCAACAACAACTGGAGCAACTATTTCTGGAACATCAGAAGCCTCAAGTCAGACAATGCTCCCAAGAGAGGATGCAGCTTTCCAGGTCTGGGAATGCAGGGCCTGCCCAGAGCCTCTTACCAAGGCAGGGGCTGGAAGAGAAGGTGTCTTGGGTGCAGGTTGAGGGTCTCTGTCACCAAATAAAGGAGGTGCAGGGGGAGGTCAGCAGACTGCACAGTATCAGAGATGATCAAAAGGAGATTTTCCAGATCTTCTCCAAGACCATGTGGCTACAGGAGCCTGAGTGCCCAGCTGTACTGAAGGAGGGGCAGAGTCTGTGTTTTCCAGGGTGGGAAATGATGACAAAAGCTGGAAATTTGTGCTTTCAGGTACTCACAGAAGAGTGTTGGTGCCCTGGTATCAGATGAGAGACTAGGAGCTATGTTCAACAAAGAACCAGAGCTGGCTGATCCTGAGCCACACAGCAGCACCAGGAGGAAGCAGCAAGGGATCACTGTGGTGGGGAATAGAGGCCATGGTCTGGTGTCCTAATCTGCTGCCTAGGGTGTTTTGTTACTGGCAAGGGACATGAGCCTGAGACACGGAGAGACTGCTGAGCCTGGTCCAGCCTTTAGACTATTACCCCTGCTGCTCCCCCACAGACAGGGGAGACCTGGAGCATATCAAGCGTGGCTCTGGAGGTGTGGGTCAAGACCTTGGGGGCCCAGGTGGTTTTCTTCTTGATCTTGCTGGTGGAGAAGGAAGGGCTTTTACTTTTAAACCAAGTTCTCAACTCATTTTAAAGACGTACTCAGTTATTCCTTTAGCTTTCATGAACCTCTTTAGAAATGAAATAAGTAAAACACCTGAAAGTACTTTTGAAAACAAAATGCGCTCCATTGAAAGTGTTTACATTTTTAAATAGTATTAGTCTTGGTAATATTCTGATTTAGGTCTCTGTTGCGTGAAAAGGGGCCAAGCGGTTTTGGCAGAAAATAAACCCCCTTGCGTTCTAACACTCCTCACTGAGGTGGGAGGCTAGGTGTAGCTAGGTTTAAATTCTGAGTGATGCCCAATTCAGCACTATCAGTCCAATCGCATTTAATATGTATTAAACTATTACAATTTGGATACACTAATAGTGGACTGCACCTTCAGTCTAGTCGTGCTCATGAACTAACACGGCCACTCTCGAGTCTTTGGTCGCGTTCAGTGAGAAACCAAAACGACTCGCTACTTAAAAAAAGTAAAACAACAGATATATAGGTTCTTAGGATTGCTGGTGATAAATACACTGTCTGCAAAGCACGTGCAAATGAAAGTATTGTTACATATACAAAACGTGTGACAAAGTTATAAACGATACAGCCTGGCTCTAAATGTAGAAAAGAGAGTCTCTAGAGAAATCTCTAAGTTTCCCGAGGAAGCACTCAGTATAATCTAAGTCTTGCCCAAAGGCGTCCCTATGGGGGCGAAGAGAGGCTCAGCCCGTCGACTGATCCCAGAAGTCAGTGATGTAATTCTTTGAGATGGTGTCTTCCCTGGGTATCCCCCCTCTCTCGGGCTATTTTTATACTATTTGTTATCTTTAAGGTGGAGTTTGAGTGACTTTAGTCATACATACTTTTATCATGATTGGTGTAAATTTTTCTCGCTTCACAATTAAAGGTATAGTTTACGAGAAATTCAGGGTGCAGACTTAAGAAGGAGTGGTTGCACCTTGGAGGCGGGTAGCCTTCGGGATGGAGGTGTGTTTTAGTATTATAATGACATTATAATGAGCAAAGTTCGCACAAAGGACAGCATTTTATCAAAATTTGACAAAATGTTGGCTCCGAGTATCAAGCGGGCAGCTAATTGGCAGCTTATCTGTTTCATGGTATCATCCCATTCCTGTATCCGCTATGCATCATAAGGTAAAGCCGTGGAATAATTGCATCCTGTCCTATACCTCATGTAGCTTATCAGGGAACCACAGGTGTTTGTATCCTTCATGCCAGCTGCGGCTATTTTCTACCTCAGAAGCCTCTTGATTTTATACTTTTCCTTAATGTGTGAACAATGCTCTACTTTTGTATTTTTAGCCAATTTAGTATTTATTCCACAGGTCTCCAAAATATGTGGAAGTAACTTTCAGTAATCCTTTTCTTTGTTTTGATTTGAACCACAACCCTCAATGTTTGGGAATATTTCTGTAACTGGTAGAATTCTTGTAAATGGCATAAACTTCAGTAAGTTTTAAAAATCTTTTAAACTTAAGTTTAATGTGTACATCTCGTCTGCAAAGGTGCTGCAGCCTTATAAGAGCGAAGTCCTGGTCTGTGAGCTTTGAAAACCCTTACTTCTTTTCCTTTCAGTGCTAGGAGAGATTTTACTCACGTAGACCTTCAGAGTTTATGCCAAAGGTTAGGTTTTAAATTTGTGTATGGTCATTTGGGATCCAAATGAATGTTTATATTTACTTTAACTTACTTCTGTTGTACTTGCTACCATTTAAATTTTGTCTCTTTTCCCATGGAAAACAGTAACAAATTGAAACATTAAAGAAAGAAAAACCTCATAATTGGTGTCTGGTAATTAGAGACATAGGAACTCAAGCTAGGCTCTAGGCTGTCTTAGCATTATTAGTTATATTTTGTCAACAAAAGATATTCAGCATGTACTGCTGAGGAGATCAGTGAAAGAATCACATCAATGACTACTAGAAGTTTTAATTTTTTTAATGCCTCTGCTATTTCAGTGCAGAGAAAAAGAAGAATGAAAATTAAGGACAGTGCTTACAATTTTTCTCCATTGGGATGGCTCTAGGAGGGTCTCTTGCAATTTTGTCAAAGAAACAATTCCCATTGATATCACTAAATGCTGTGGTTTTGTAAAGGCTACAAAGTCATACTCTGTCATCAGCCTTTTAACTATTTTTATACTCTTAATAGGCAAATGTTGTGATCTAGAGTTCCTTCAAACGTCCTGTTACTCTACAGAAACAATGGTGAACTTGGTTTAGTTTTTTTATGACTCATCTCAGAAATCTTTGTTAAAATATTGCAGAAATGGATTTCTGTTTCAATTACTTCGTGCAGGGTGGCAGTAGTTACAATGAATTAGACATATATTTATCAAATTAGTTGTTTGGTAAATTTCTTTCTCCTCTGATTATTCTAAACTTCCTTGACAACAATTGGTGAAAGCATGGTCTGAAATAAACGTTTTCCCCTAAATTAAGCATTAGTCATTAGTTTTATACTGTAGTTATCTCTGGTAGGATTCCTATGCTGAGCTCTGGATGTGCTTGTGTAGAGAAACATCTGGTTATTTGGCAGATTCTGCAGACAAATTTGTTGCCAGCTTCAGAGCTGTCTCCTCATTTGCCTCATGATTTGGCTTTTCTTGGCAGATTGACTCAAATTCCTTAATGCCATTTTTTCCCCCCGATTTTCTTTTTATGATAAAGGCAATAATTAAAAGTTTATTAGTGAATGTTGGAATATGATGGAAGTTCTGCTTGGAATATCACTGAAAAAGCGTGGGTGACAGGAAATAAAAGTTTGGAGGTGGTATAAATTGTTCACTTAAAAATAACCTCTTTGTGTTTTCATGTAGCACATAAAATAGCTGAAAATCCAAGTCAGGACAATGACAGTCCTGACTGTCCAAACGCTGATAACCATGATACTTACTGCCGCAGGGAGAGTTATGCTCTAGCAGTATTTGCACAAAATATATCTCAGTGTACTCTATGTAAATTTTTGCAATTGCGGTTACCAGGGCCCATGAGAAAGCCCCAGTGTATCTGGCAGCATTTCTCATGGCATCCTGTATGCTGAAAAAGTAAAATAGCTTTTCAGGAAAAATAAATGACTGGATGTGGGGAAGTCCTGATAACAATACTTTGTATAAAGCTGATCAGAACGAACATCATGATAATAATATAGAATCATAGAATGGTTAGAGTTGGAAGGGACCTTAAAGATCATCTAGTTCCAACCCCCCTGCCGTGGGAAGGGACACTTTCTAGTAGACCAGGCTGCTCAAAGCCCCATCCAGCCTGACCTTGAACACTTCCAGGGATGCGGCAGCCACATGCACATATACGTATACGTATACACATATACAATGCCTGTCAAGCGCTGTCAATAGCATCATCTACTCTGTGCACACTGACAAGGAATAACGGATACGTTTGTGCATTTTCAACATTGCAGACCATTATAATTTGCTAACATTTTCCAACCAACTGCCCTGTGAATAAATCATCTGCCTATTGGCAGAATGCTCAGTTTTGACAGAATGCACAGAAGAATTTTGTTCTGTGCACCTACACTCTTCTGTTATGTGGCTGCTCTTGGAAAAACACTGGGAGTTGGGTGCCTTATGCCCACATTTGCCTTTACAAATTTGGTGTGTTTATAGTGAGATATGATTATGGCACTTTAGGTTGTGCTTACTTTCATACTTTTTTATTATTATGATTTCTATAGTGAGTTTTTCTTTCCCTAGACATTAGATGAGTAACATAATCCAGTTGGATATTTAAATTTTGATCTCTTTTGTCTCATTCATATAAAAGCTATTAGGGAGGGTTATTTGCTTCACATCAGTTTGCTAGAATAAACTTGACTAGCCTCAGAGACAATGTTAATCTCTTTTGATGCAAATTCTGCTCCATATGCCAAGACTAGGTGGCAAGGCTAGGTATTAATGGGATCATAAGGGTTTTAGGCAGTTTCTTCAGGATGTAATTCTTTAGCCTGTTTTAATACAGCCAGACCATTCATCCAGTTACATCCGCTGAATGTCAGTCTTTGTGACTCCACCTGCTACTTTTCTCTCATTTTGCTATATAGTGCGTGCGGAGATCCTAGGTGTGTCAGGGCTGTGTGGTGCACAGGCTGCCTGCCTGGTTCATCTGAGATGCCCAAATCAAGGTTTGCCTGCGGATAGAACTGTTGAATAGGATACAATTTCTAAACTGCAGTAACCGAAGGTTCATATAAATGCTACCAAGTGAAAAAGCAGAAAAGTTGGAAAAGGTTTTGTGAGGACCTACAGACATTTTATTGTTTTTTACAACATTTATTGTTTTGAAGTTTATCAGCCTTTAGAATTAATCCAGATTAATAATTTAAAGACGAGTTGTCTGAATGGTATCATATTTGGCAGCACTCCCGTCTCTTTATGTACGTAAACATGTGCTATGCTGCTGTGTTAGTGAACTATCAATGAAGAGAAAAGCAATGCTGGAGCAGTGTCTGACATACTCAGATCTGGGAAAGATGAAAGTAACCCTGTGTAGCCACTTTTGAATACTTTTTTTCCTAATACACTGGAGCAATTATTCAAGAACATCATCCATGTGAAAATATGTTCCCTGTGGTGCTATCAAAATAACTGCGACCTTAGCATAACTACTGCAAAAAGTGACGGCCAAACAAGCAAATGCAGATTTAATTTACTCTCCTCTCTTTTAAAAACAGTACACAAATACGTTTATGATATCTTTCTCCTTTTTTTCAGCCTAATTTGCTTCTTTTTTAAAATCCTTTTTCCACTTCTAGCCATAAGTGCTTCAGTATAAATGAATACTGATGATGAATTAATTCAGTCTACACTAGATCTGCATAGGCTAAAAGTAGGTTATGGTACAAAGCTCTGGTTTCTCGCCAAAGTGATAATTTGAGGCCAGCAGAGGTGCATAAGAGTGAATGATTTCACTTATCTTGTTTTTTTCATAAAAGAGGAGTATGACACTAAAAATGAAGCTGGATTTTGAAAACTGACTATAAAATGTCACTGTAGCATTCTACTTTTATTTCCTAATTGTGTACCACTGTTTACATGCTTTCAGTAATTTTCTTCTCTAAGCTTCATATTGCTCCTTACAGATATTGATTTTGATTTAATTTTCTTCTTTTGAAATAAATCATGTTTTTTTCTATGCCTCATTTTGTGTCAGCAGTGATTTTCTCTTGCATCCTACCAAAACTGTAGTGGGGGCCTCTTGTGCTGTAGCTGGAGGGGTTTCCACAGTTGTGGGTGGGTTTATTTTTTTCTACCCCTCCAAAAAATATAGTCTAGCACAGCCTTGTAGAAGGCGGCTGTCATGTTTAGCTTATCTTTTCTATTGTTGGGAAGGAATTGTTAGGATTTTGGATACATCTCTTGTCTTCAACAGGCCACCAAATAAAGCCAGGGAAACCTGACAATCACACAATGGCTTTTCCTCTTTGACTTTCCAAATAGAATCACAGAATTGTTTTGATTGAAAGAGACCTTTAAGATCATCAAGTCCAGCTGTGAACCTAACATTGCCAAGTTGCCACTAAACCGTGTCCCTCAGCACCACATCTACATGTCTTTTAAATGCCTCCAGGGATGGTGACTCAAACACTTCCCTGGGCAGCCTGTTCCAGTGCTTGACAATCCTTTTGGTGAAGAAATTTTTTCTAATATCCAATCTAAACCTTCCCTGGTGCAACGTGAGGCCGTTTCCTCTCATCTTAATTGCGTGTTACTTGGGAAAAGAGACCAACCCCCACCTCGCTACAACCTCCTTTCAGGTAGTTGTAGAAATCAGTAAGGTCTCCCCTCAGACTCTTTTTCTCCAGGCTAAACAACCTCAGTTCCCTCAGACGGTCCTCACAAGACTTGTGCTCTAGACCCCTCATCAGCTTTATTGCTCTTTGGACCCACTCCAGCACCTCAATGTCCCTCCTGTAGTGGGGAGTTCAAAACTGAATGCAATATTTGAGTACCAGTGCCGAGTACAGGGGGACAGTCACTTCCCTAGTCCTGCTGGCCACACTATTTCTAAATAGATGAATCAGAAAAAATTTGGCTCCAGATTTTGAAAGATACCGCAGTATGAGTACTCAGGATTCATTCCCCATAGGTCAGCTCTGCAGATATTGGTTGGATGGTGTATCTGAAAGCTGAAGAAACGGAATGAGCCTTTGTGGCTTTCAAGGCAATGAATAGGGAGCCAGAACCACAGTATGGAGCTTGCAGTAGAAATATTTTGGGAATCCAGAGAAGCCACTTTAAGTGACTCCTTCTTACAAATACGTTTTCTCTGTTGTGCAGGAAATGTATACATACTTTTTTTCTGTACCATGCAGTAAAATTATATAGGTATGTGTGTATTTCAACCTGTAGGAAACTGCCTTGCATAATCTGGATCATACTGAAATTTAGGGGCTTCATTCATCCGCTTACAGTGTGTGAACCTAACAAAATTCTAAGTGTTAGAAAAAAATTGCTAAATTGTGCAGCTGTTTGTGGTAATGTTGGTATGTTAAACTTGATGCCACTATAACTATCACCTTTTTCCCCACGGAGTCCTTACAAAAATGAATTATCCAGTCTGGAAGTTTAAAAAAGCACTGAAATTGAATTTACCTAGTAGTTTTTCTGGTCAGATGGCCACATTTAATCTCTGTTTTAAGGAGAAACTGTGTGCTTGAAGGCTTTTGTCCTACTGTGAATAACTGTATTTTAAGCTGTCATGATTCCACTGCTGCATTTCATCCAGAGCTCACACATTGACTACAATGGGAACAGAATTTAACTGATAGGTATAGCGTGTTTCTGCCTGGGAAATTTTTGCACTTTAGGTGAAGCGAGGCAAGCACAAGAATAGATCTTAGGTGAAGAAATGTGACACTCTTTATCCTTAGGGACCAAAAAAGCATGCAGTACAAACTACAAAAACTTGAGATGCAGAGACTTGTATGGTCTACCTTACTAATTGCTCTAAAGTTCCTCACTGGCTGCTGTATTTTTAAAATATGAAGAGAAGATTAGAGTGCCATTGCACTTTATAAATAATTCTTGCACATTTAACTCATCATTTTCATTATTAGTCAGGAAGCAATTAACATTTTAAATGCTAATTTTTAGACTATTAGGGAAATATCCGCTGATAGGACTGCTGGTATAGGAGCATGCCATGGTAGGTTGTTATAACATGAAGACTGTAGGGAAGAATACTATATATTTCAATTCGGTGTCAGCAAGAAGTGATACAATACAGTTCCATAGCAAGCAAGGGAAGTTTATTTTAACCTGTGGAGGAAAAATAACAAAGCAGAGGAATCCAGAAAGCCTTATGAGAGAAAAAATTAAAAATAAAACAAACAAGAAAGGTTTTTTTGAATGTCCGGGTTGTATGTTTTTTAAAGTAGAACATTTGGATTAGTGCATTTTTGCACATCTAGCATTAGAAATTTTTGCTTGTTATCCTCTTCCTGTTGTAATCCCACCAGGATCATATTAAAATAATGACACGTGGAGAGCTCTGGCACTCAAAGTCTGGAAATTATATGCAAGCAGACATGCCCACTGATGGGACATGCAAAGGATTAGGATTACAGTTTACTCTCCGTCTTGTTGTTCATTCCAGTCAGCAGAGGAGATTTTGAAATTATATGGGACATAAGAAACTCACGTATGAGGACTGGTTTTAGTGAAAGAGAAAGACCAAGTCAGAATATCATGCTTAGGGGACAGGCAACTGGAGCAGGGCTGGAGACCTGCTTTTGGGTCCTGGCTTTGCCAGTGATGTTCAGTCAGGGGTTCTGCTTCCAGAAAAACAGGGTAATGATACTGCCTTCTTTCTCCGGGCACTTGGAGCTTTGTGTCTTCTAAGCTCTGTCATAATTACTGTTTTTTTTAAATAATAACTAATTGCATACTTGTATCCCTCTAGACAAAGACAATCAGAAGCGATTTAGAAAAGTTATGGATATGTATGTAGTCTCTGTTGTCCTTCTCCCCTCCCATCCCTTTGAATGCTGACATACTCGGTTTTAGAAAATCCTCATGTTAGCTATGTAGACATGGAAGTGTGAAAGAGACTTTGTTCTTCCATTTTGTCATGATAATTGGCAGAGTCATGTTTTATTAACTACAGAAAAAAATAAAATTGCTAGATCCATCGGATGCCGGACACTGTTGGTTAGGACATAACATTTTGCCCTAAGACACTTCTCATTTCCATTTTGCTAACATCTGTATAACACCTAGCCTCATAACAAATGGATGGGTTAATGAATTGGCTGAATGGTATGGTCTCTATTAGCCCTCAGCTCTCTCCTAGATGGGGAATAGAGTTTGAAGTCATTCTTCGCAAACTCCTGCTTTAGCAGCAAGTTTACTAGTAATAAACCAAATGCAGTAATGAAATTCAGTTATGTCTTCTGGTTATACATTCAGAGAGATGCACCTGTGTAGCAAACTGCCAGCAAACGTCCATCTGAATGATCTTATTTTTGCAGACGCATCCATTTTGCTGTTTCCAGCAGGTAGCTTCTCAGAGCTCACTGGCAGCCCTCATTGGGCTCCATCAGCGAGCATTTGTTTACATCATGATTTAATATCTGATAGGACTATCTTTGTTCGATCCAAGTACTTTCACTTAAAACCGGTTATAGCTTTTAAGAACTGTGAAATCTTTTGTTTTCTGCTTCTCATATAGGAAATATTAATTGCATGTAAAACCATAGTCAAACTGGAGTTGATGGGAATGTGAGCAGGGGCTGGCAGTGAATACTTCATCCAAGTTGCATGAATGTTTTCTACAAAGCCAAATACAAAAGTTATCAGGTTCCTAACAGGAGCAATCAGAAGGTACTGCAAAAGAAATAAATAATACAATATTCTAAGTAAGCTGTCTAAAAATAATAATTCTGTAATAAGTATTTATGTTAAAAGTTTAGTAGGAAAAAAAACAAAGACAAAATGATGATAAAAACAGTACCAACAAACAATAACAACTGGAAGGTTAGCAAAATAAAATGAAAAACGACTACACAGAAATTGAAACTCGCTTTACTGGAGCAATTTCCCTGTGTAAAACACATGCATAATGTTGTATTTACCTGATTTCCGTGGCATGTTGCAATGGAATTATTTCACTTATTCAACACTTGTAAAATTAAATGTTCTCTAAAATTGCGAATTATTGCTAAAAATCTGAGAAAACCAACAAAAGGTCATAGCAAGCCTTAGATCCATGTGTGCAGTTGCAAGATTTTGCAAGGGCAAGAAAGGACTTATAGCTACATTTTTTTGTACAAGAATCCATGACTGGTCCATACAATAAACACCTACCTTAAAAAAAAAAATATTTGTAGAAAGCCACAAATACAGATGATGGGTCAAATCAGTGTGTACAGCCCCACTACCTTTTCTTACTGGTGTAAGATCACAGTGACGTCTCATTCCAGGCAAAAATTTCCTGGCTTCTACAGAGGAAGAAGCTCTGTGGAATGTCCCGTTCCTGTCCTCTCTTTCTTATAGGAGTCTGTAAAGTTACTGTGCATTAATTAACACCCGTGGCAGTTTCAGACCATCAGATAAGTCAATTCTTGAAACAGAGGTGGGAAGCTAGTATTGCGTGAGGTGTTTCTATCCTGCACTTTTGAAATTAGGGTGGAAACTGCTGCTGAAAATAGCATGAATTTTGTTCCCTGGTTCTTTTTCCTTTCTGTCTGCTTCAGAGAGGCTGAGTTAGAGTACCAGGACAGAATGTGCTGGGACCATGGCTGACACAAGATCTTGAGGATGAAATCCAATTTCACCAAGACTATTTTTCATTTTGATAGTTTCCACTGCAAATTAAAGCCCTGGTATGAGAAATATGACTGCCCTTTGGCTTTGTAGCTTAATAGCATGTAGGAAGTCTTCTGTGTTCAGGTCAGCTCAAGATCGTGCGGACATCTAGCTTTTCAGCTTTACTCAAGTCCCAGTGTTCCACCAGGAACACTTCTGCAAAGTGGGTTAATATGTTTAGAAGAATTTTCTCACGGATCTGTTTTTGACAGAAATAGTGAAAAGGTGAGATTCTGGCTGTGAAGTAGGGGAGGGAAAATGCATACTGAAACAACTTAAAGCATGCAGAAAAAGGTATTATAACTTGACTAAGAGCTGAGTCTCAATTAGCTTCCACAAATATAGTGTATGGCTTTTCCTGGAAGTATTTGGCTGCTGCACCTCAGATTCACCTTGAATTGAAACAAACTGAGTATTCAGCTTTCTGTAATTTACAGTCTGATAAATATCATAATGATATTATTGTTATTAAAAAAAAAAAAAAAGTTCTATATTTCTTACCCCTGCACACATTCCTATGTGTAATCCAACCTAAAACATCCTGATCTGGTGTATGTTATTGCTGGAAGCTCTGGAGGTATTTTGCAAGACTGTTCATACTAACATAGAGGAAAAGCATTTCCAAAGAGGCAAAGAATATAAGAGTTTAGCAGCTATTTAGGGCTTGGTCCAAATCCTGTTGAGGTGAAAGAAAGAAATTGGTAGACATTGAAATGAAATAATTGTCCTATTCACAGGTCTTGTAATCTCAATATAAGAACACCAGGCATGTGAGGATGAAATTCATAGTGTAATTTGCATTACGCATACAGACTGAATACTAGGGATATGTCACCTTCGCTGACATATGCTTCATGTGTTTTGGGGGGCAATTGTCCTGGTGCAGTCACATAGCAGTAAAGGCAGGATAGATTTTTAAGAATTTTATGTCATTTCCTTACTTGTAATAGTAGCGTTGAATTGTCCCTTGAGTCTCCTGTGTACTCCATTTGAAAGTAGCAAATTTGACAAATGATGGTGAGAGCAGGCTATGTTCCAGAAGGACAGATGGAAACTGGAAGAACTAAGAATAAATGTATATGATTTACAGAAGACTGTAGAGAACTTTTTGTAAAATAATAACATAAAATCTGTTCCATTCTGTGGTATTGTATTCCTGGGAACCCAAATCACTTTCCAGTTGGCCTTTTCCTTTGTCTTTCTTTTCCCCTCTTGTACTGAATAGCATTGTTGTACGGTCCTCAGCCAAAACAGGAGCAAAGGGCTAGCTGGAAATTGTTCCCCATTTCACACCTGTGCTACATGTGTGTCCCTGAAAGACTGGGAACATTTCCAATTCAAGCTGTTCTCCTTGATGCGCAGAGCCCTGCTACCTGTGAGGCCTAGCCACAGGATCAGAAATTCCTGAGTTTTCGATGGAGCTCTCTTTTGGAGGGTGTAGAGGCAGAAAAATCAGTATAAAACCCAAGTTAACAAAACTGCAGTGTTCTTCCAAGGCTGCTGTTCTGTATGAAAAAGGAAAAGAGGATACTTTTCTTCTTATATTCGATTAATAAGTAAAAAAGTATGCATAATAAGAGCCTGTTGCCATTAGTATTTGATCTCTCAATTTCCTTCAGAAGAAAAGCTAGTTTAAGAAAAACCATTACAAAAGTGAAAGACTGAAAAAGAGAGGGTGCGTGAAGAAAAAGAACAAAAACCTGTTCGATCTAATTGCCTTCCTTGAAATCTCGTTCTTAGCATTTGATGATTTCTACTGAAAAAATGGTGATCCTGCTCCATTCTAGCTCCCATTGGAGGTACCAGCTCTTAAATGCAAGAGAAATGTCACAGCATTCTCTGGGATAGTAAAATGAATTTAAATTGGTTTTGGACATTTGTTTTACTACCTTTGATTTCACATGATATTCCTGACAAAAAGTTGCGTACGGAAGGCAAAATTTTAATCATTTCTGCGAACCTAGGAACAGGCAGGAGCACAGATGTGCAGCACACTTCTGTTTTGAACTGTAGTATTTTTTTCACCAGTCCTATCCTTACCTTATTTTCCACCATCTGTTCCAGCTTCCTTTTCACTTCACACAAATATCGGGGTATCCTTTCCACTGTGATCTTGCACTCCTATCCTTGAGCAACTGAAAACCTACCAGTGCATTACATGGGTTAATATTATCCAGACCACCTGGTGCACCTAGGTGATATTTTCTAAATATCGTTTTAGTTTCTCTTTGATTACATGTATTTTCCAGGTCTCCATTCTTTCAAAATATCTTCTTGCACGCAGAATACACATCCTAAAATATTTTCACATTCTATTTTTATGGTCAATAGACCCTGTCTTTATTAATTTTCTGCTGGTGCTTTCCATAGTCAATTTTTTTGGTTTGTGCTACCAAAGCTAGATTTTTCACCTAGATTTATCTTTTAACTCTCAGTCCTCCAATAAACATTTGTACTTGGTTAGCTGCCTACAATGTATCTGTATTAATAATTTTCTACTTTACAGTCTTTTTAAATAATTTTCTGTTTGTTACAGGCTCTGTGGCATGTACGTATGTTAGTATATTGTCTTCTTATTCTAAATACATGTTTATGAAAATATTGTTTCAAATATGTAATGTACATTTTCCTTTGGAAACAGCTCCTCACATGTTTATCTTTAGGCATGTTCATCTATCTAAAGAGACTATACACAATATTTGCGTGCAAGAAATTTTATGACTAGATAAATTCTGAGCAGCAGCTATAATTTCTGAATGCTTAAAGCCTGAAGCGATTTGTGGACCTCTATTGTGTATGCAGGAAATGGAATGAAATCTGGCACTTGTTGCTAGGCAAAGTGTGCCTACCAACATAGCACTTAAAAGTAATCTGCAAAGACCTGGCAGTTTAACCAGTAGGAATGCTAAATCTCTTCCAACACAGTTTGCCAGTGATGTATTTCTAAAATGAAAGTAAACTTCTTTTCCCAACCAGTAAGTCATCCCCACAAAATGTAAACCCCACTGCTTCCATAGGCTGCCAGCTCCACGTGAGAAAAAAATAAACATTCTGGGGGGGCTTTTTACTGGGATGTACTGAGCACCTCGCAAGACCATTGATTTCAGCAGGAATTAACGAACCTCACAATTGCTCTGTAATGCACGCAATTTGGCTTTTGAAATTCAGCACCGGTATTCAAGGGGTGTGACACTGGGAGGGGCGCGGATGTAGCAAAGGAATTTAGCTAGAATTTTGAGTAGGTTCAGTGTTTGCTTCTGCTCTGTTGCATGCGGTGGACGCTGAAGTGAAAGGGAAAGCATTATGGCTTTTGAGGACTGGAGAGGTCACAGGAACGCATCCCTCAGGGTATTCCTAAAACAACACAAACAAACCAGCAAGTAATCAGTCATTCTAGATGAGAGAAAATCATGTTTGAATATTATATGTGCATTTGGGTGGGCTAATAAGAAGCAATTAGAAACATGTGTGATCATTTATATAGTAAAATAATATTAATTGATATCAATATTATATTCAGTAATATGCCATTTATATATTAAAACAACATTCACTGTCTAATTTGGATTAAACCAAGCAGTGTTCTTGCTGAATTCATTAAGATACACCTTTTTTAACAACATCACATGTAATTACATATACCTTTACTTTAAAATGTTTGTAATGGACAATGTTTGACTAATTTGTATTCAATTAAAGAATAGAACTTCCTTTATTCCACTATGATCTAACTCACTTTTCTCTTGTGGACTGCTATATTGTACGTATGTACCAAAGATCCCAGTTGTATACATTTTGTAGCTTTGATTGGCAACTGCAATATAAATGAGATTCTGCTTTGCTCAATGATTGTCATTCAGACATTCTTTGCAGGGAACATGAATTTGAACTAATGGCAAGAAAATTAAACAGTTCTTCTATTGATTTGTTAATTCTTATTATTATAAAGGCATTTCCTTTAGGGAAATTTCATTCTGTTCAGTAATATCTTCTGCAAGGCTAGAATTGATTCTTGCTGTGATCGCATCTCACCCTTTTGACTGACAAGGTTGAGTCTTTCTGGAAAGGTATTTTTTTATGCTTTTCTTTTTTTCTTTGCATTTTCCTCCCTGTGTCACTGCTTTCTGCCTTTTTTTCGCTTCCTTCTCCATTTTAAGTATATGTTTAACAATTGTCTATATTTTCTCACCTTCCTTTTTCATTTTTTTCGTTTTTTTCTGAATCCTCTTTGCAGTCCTGTAGTTGTGTTCCCTGTGCTCCACATTGTAACCCAGTCCTTTCTACTCATCTGTGTCTGCCTAGTTCCTTTGTTCACTCCCTCAGACTCTGACATTTCTTCTTCCTTTGCTTCTGGGTGCCTTACACATGCTGTATTTAATACTGTCCTCTGCCTACCCCTACAGCCATAGTCCTGATGCACTTAAAGCAACTCTGATGTTTGTACTCATTTCTTCTCCCCTCATCCCCCCTACAATCCTCCAATACTACACATGCCCCTTTCAGCCTATGCTTTTATCTTTTTTTATTTTTTCCTATGGGGAGCATCGACTGGGGATATTTTACTTAAGGAGATATATGTTCCTCTTAGATTTTAATATTTTAAGTACCATTTGCAAAGTAGTTGTGTTGATCTGTCATTCGCTTACATTTGTTGGTCTAAGCCATCTTAGTCAGTCTTACACTTATCCATATTCATAAGTTTCAGAGTGTTGGCATGAATTTGTTGACCTTGTCTAATCTATCTTTCAAATTGATCTACTTCCTAGAACAACTAACATATCTATAATAAGCAGAGATTATTAATTTCTGTGATAATTGATTTTCAACAGAGTATGAAAGCTAGCCAGGGTTACACATTGGAAAAACTTTGTGAAATGAAGCTCTGCTACCAAAAGTGGGAACAGGGGAACTTGGAGCTGTTTTTGTTTTTCAAGGCACTATTTTAACAATGATTAATCGCATTATTCTTAATTTCTGTGACTGCAGTAGGTTCTTTATTCAAGTTAGTTTCTTTCTTTTTGTCTTTAAAATTCTATTAATAATCATTTAATTCTTTGACTAGCCAAGGTCTTGCTGTAACTAGATGGGCTTCTGATTATGTCACGCTTGAAAAGGCATGAATAACCAGCATGAACAGAAGAATTATGACTGCAATACATGTTGTGTTAGAGTTCCTATTAGTGTGTCTCAGTCAGAAGCAGAAATACCTTGCTTTTATCCTTGATTTATGAACTTTCCTTATTGGTTCTTTTTAGTTTTTCTAGACCTTCCACACCCACCTTCCCCCTCAAAATGTTTTTAAAATATACAATTAAGAGAAGGGCTAGGAGGAAAAAAACAACCAACCAACCAAACAAACAAAAAAATCCCTTTTCTGTTGTCAAGCCAGCTTGGTGAAACTTCTTTAACCATTTGACTCCCTTTTTATTATTGTCTCCTTTAAAATGTTCATCATCTCAAACTCAGAAGAACAATAAGAGTCTTGTTTACTGAATCCCTAATTTAAGAGCAGGGTTTTCTGCTCTTATTTTTTTCATTTATTACCACCAAAGTTCTTAGGAATTTTCTCTTTTGAAAGCTGACAGAGAATCTATCTTTTTGTCTGTGTATGTGAAAGATCTGTTAACAAAAGCTGCCCAACATCCTTTGTTAGAACAGCCTTCCTCTCTGCTGCGTGATTGAGCTTTTGAAGATCCCCTCATCATTTCATCAGATGAGAGGACTTCTGTGCCATGAGCAGAATGATTAGACTTGGGATTGAAACCAGACATGTGAAAATCAATGTGAGTTTTGCCCTTGACTGCAGCAGACCGGTCTCTTCTGTTTCCTTGTCTGCTTCCAGGATTCATTCTGTATGTTCACTTCCATTCCTTCCCAGCTTCCTAATCTAAGAAGGAAGAGCACAGTGCAAAGTGTAGGGACAAGATCACTGACTTACATGACCTGAGTGTGGAGACAGTGCCTGTCTCACTCTGCCATAGGAATACCTTGGGAACATTAGCTGAACTCACTTGTCTTACATGTTTTCCAGTACAATTTATTCCCAATTGTAAAGCAGGAGTAACTTTTTCCCCCCCACGATTTGTGGGCATTGTGAATGTAAAGGGCCACACAAACACCTTATAGTAGATTATGATATGCTAAGATGATATGGCAATGAAACTATATAAATATCTGAAATTAAAAGCGTTCAGGGCTCCACTCAAAATTGCTTCAGAACTTTGAGATATTTTTTTTCCCTGTGCTTCATACTTTGTCAGAATGGAAAATGTCATTCAATTGTTTGGCTTGATTTTGTTTTTTTGCTAAATTTGTTACTTATTAGCACTACATTTAAATTTGCGTCAAAGAGAAAAACAACATAAATGAACTGATTAGTTCAATTATACCACCCACACCTAGAAATAATCTTTTTACACTAGGAATCTGAAACATAAGGTTTTAAGAGCAAATAAAACAATCTGTTCACCTTCTATCCGTTATGTTCTTCTAGTTTAAGAGATTTCTCTGATTTATTTCAATCCAAGGAATAAAAATAGAGTTAATTTCAGTTTGCCATGAATTGCAGTCTCTGGTATTTTAAAAAAAGTATAATACTGTGCTGATTAGTCTTTGTTTAAAAGGATGGTAATCTGTGCATACTATCGCAGTTGGAGCCCTGTTCCCACCTGCCAGCTATTTTCTCACTTTGTCTCTGGGCAAGTAGTTTTTCATTTTGCTCTTTAAGTTATCTGATGTAGAGAATAAATAATATAATAGTACTTTATTTTGCAAAATACTTTGCAAAAGTTGTGCATTACTTTTCCTATCCCTACGTTGTCTAACTGTGCCTTTTACAGAAAGATCTGAACATATTCACCCACCCAGTTTTGGTGATGTATCTATCTTGCTAAAATGCTTTAATTGGTTTTCAGACTGTTCTGTATAGATCTGCGAGGGGCCATGAACAATATGTAAAATTTTCACAAGAAGCAACGAAAGAAATCAGGTTCTAATATGTATTTGACAGAATAGGTGAGTTTTCTGAAAAGGATAACATGTTAGCTGGAAAACGTCTAAGGCTCTGTAAGGCAAGAATAATGTACATCCTGGAATAGACCTTTTTTCTCCAGGAACTAAGCAGGCGTACTTTAGATCTGAATCAAACCAAGCCACGTGCTGGAGCCACCTATCTCTCTCCCTTTGAGTATAGACAAGCTTAGGACGATCCAGCTTTTAACTTAACCAAGGAACTCAAGTGCATTCTTTTCCATGGGAAGAATTGAAATGCCTTGTAAGAGTTAATAATACTCAGATACCAGGCTAATCTAGAGTGCTTTCTTAATCCTCTCTAAATAAATATCTGGAAAAAAGTGAATTTTTTTCCCATCCCCTCCCCCTTCTTCTCTCTGCCAGCCTTCCTATTTGCAAAGACAGTGCAATGATTTGTTAAGGAATCCTGCTTTGGATACCTTATTTCTTCACCAATCCGTCAGTTATTCCACTTGCTGAGCCCCCCTTCTGACTGAATCACGTCCCTGGATGTAGAACATTTTCAGAAGCCCGGGTGCTACCCGCGCAGACCTGACCATTTTTGAAGACTGACTGCAACTGCAATATATTTTAGCCTTCTGTCTCTGTTAGGTTAGGGGTAAAATTTCCCAAATGCCATACAGCAAGTTTTGGGAAGTGAAGTCTATTTTAGTTTCACTGAGTAGCCAGCGCACAACTTGCTAAATTGGCAAGTCTGTACTTGGGAGACTGTGATAACAACAGGAGGTGCTGCAGGAGGTTCGGCTGGACTGGAGAAGAAACTGCCAGCCTCAGGCATGTTCTAGGAAACAGGATCCATCATTATTTTGCTGAGCTTTAGATTCTTCTTAAAGCTTATAAAGAACTCCACAACATCTGAACAGGTTAAAAGTTCGCAAATGTTTATCTTTTCTAAAAGCATAGGGAAAAAATTAGACAGTATTAAGAGATGATTAATGTTCAAAAAGAAAGGGAAGAAAAACCTAATACCTAGCAGTACAGTGGGGGAAGAGTATAGCCAAGATAAACCTCAAGAAGCATTTGTTTAACATTTGGCACTGCTGAAAAGAGTGGATAAATGTGGGCACAACTTAATATGCTCAGAATTACATTTCAGTTTTGACCCGTGTTCTTCATTGGAATGCCAGGGTATGCCCCTCTTAGGTGTTGGTGGTGGTAGGGTATTTTCAGAACTTTCTAAAATGAGATTTTAATGCACCTACGTTTTCCCCCTATTGAAAATGGAATTCTATGCAAGGCTCAGCTTGTTTTAAAACATTACTGGAAGTTAGCATATGCTTGAATACTTTGGTTTTATACACCTCTCTTTGTAAGGAGTTTTCCCAATACACTAACAAAAGTTTTGGAGAGGTTAGTGACTCAATTTCAGGGATTACTAGCGGGTATTTAACAATTTATATCTGTGCTGTGATAAGCTATGGAACTGTTGTTTCCCATTTATATTTTCTGTGTGCATCTGCATTGTTTTGAAGAGAGAGGAAACAGCATTCCTACCATACAGAAGTCTAAAGGAGACGGTTAAGGACATTTATGATCTTGGCTTAGGGATTCATAAATTACTAGAGAACTTTCCTGTTTAACCAAAAGACTGGAAAATATGTTTTTGATTTAAATCTGAGGAAATTCATTAACTTTTTTTATGCTTTCTTGTTGAGATGCTGCTGTGCAAAGCACACCCACAAAGAATTTATTATAACCTAAGCTTTTTAACAAAAGCTGTAGGAAGAATGTGCAAGTACATCCCTTAATTTGTTACATATGTAAAAACACCATTGAATAAAATTGTTATCCATTCCAATTAACTATTTATACCTATCATGAAGTTATGGAGAAATTATGTTTTGTAAAGCATATACACAACTATGATAACAAATACTAAAAATTAATCTATCATTAATAGATAACAGTAAATGTAATTATTTCAAATAAGGAAGTACATCTTCTAGGATATCCTTGGTTTGAAAAAAGTCCTTGGATCACCAGATAGTCATTCCTCAAGCACAATTACTGAGGAATGATAACTTTTCATGATGCTGCTAAATTTCATTTAAGTGGAGTCACTATGGGAGGTTTGTAGTTGTTTTATGAGTGTGTGTCCCCTTTTCTTCCCTCCAGCTCACTATGCAAAGGAGATTTGGCATAAATTTGTTAGCTTCTGGCTCAATGGTGACTACATAGTCATCCAATAGGCCTTGTACAGTGAGTTGGCTTGGATTAGGCATAGATTCTCCTGTGTGCAGCTCATGTACAGGTTGTGCCAGGCTTCTCGTTTTGACCTTTTGGGCATTAGGTTTACCATGCTGTGAATAATATCTAAGACTCATTTTTGTACTCTGTGGAGCTGTCTTACCCAGCTGACTTATTCCATGTAATATTTACATAACTGGCATGTTTACTGTGAGCTTGTTTGACCGGCTGCTAACCAGCAAACTCTAGAAGGTCTGATTTTTTTTTGAGAATGCTACAGAGAATTGTTACACACCTGTGCTAGTGTTTGTTATGGATCCCAGTAAGAAAGGCACTCAAGAATCCATAAGGTATTGTTTAAAATACCTTTTATTGGACATGACACAAGAAGGAAAAATGAAATAGCACAGATAATCTTAACATCTTTTCAGATACTGGCAACCTTAAGTTGTGCAGCACCAGGTGGACCTCTAATGAGGGCCCGGCAGGCTGCCTGGATCACGTCCGTGGCTGAGGTTCACCAGCATTAGGGCCTTCAGAACTCTTACAGGATTTTATTAAAAATAAGAATTATGGGCCATTTCAACTGTCAAGCAAAAGGATGTTCACATGAGAACTGTAAGATAAAGGGAAAGACATGCAGGTGGCATCCTCACCAGGCATTGTGTGTGAGCCTGGCCACATGTTTCATACGTAGTAAATCAAATGTTACTACTGCTAATCTGAGCTCACCCAGTCCTTAAAGCATAGTTCGTGGTGCCAACCTGTGCTGTACTTAGTCTGCAGTCCCAGCTGCATTCATTTTGAATGTGCAATGTGTATAACATAACTTTACCCCTAAATAACTTTCTGATTTCTTTTTTTTTTTTTCCTCCCCAGTGATTTGATATACTGGTAACTTCTGGAGTTAGTTTGTACCTAACCATATGTATTTTAAACATATTGTCTTTAGCTAAGTCTTCAGTTTAGTGACTAAGCTTTCAAGGATTAGCTACAAACTTCGCATTAATGCTGCTTTTTCTTCAGGTACCCAGCGATGAACTAAAACCGTCTCTTCCCACAAAATGTCTTCTGGTATCCAGGGTTTAGAAACCCCAGCTGTGGTGCAGTGGGCACTTGGCGGTGTTAAATGGCTGATTTCTTCAGCCGGCTGTTGGCACTCCGCATCTCCGTCTTTTAAGAAGAGCCAGGAGCAGGGCAGAGGGGGGCACCGGGGCGGCCACAGACATAAGGCGTCAGGCATCTCCCTGGAGGCGAGTATGAGCTAAAGGTGGGCTGGGATGTGGGCCTATTGGTGGGCCTGGCTCAGCAGGACCCACGGCTGGGCAGGGCAGGGCTGCGGGGAGCTGGAGACCAGCCCTGCTGTGGCATCGACAGGGCCAGGTGGCTGGCATGGGGACCTGGGACATGGGCAGGATGGGGGCAGCCCTGGGAGGCTGGGCATGGGCAGGGAGGGCTGGTGGTGCCCTCAGGGCCCTGGCAGGCTCACAAAACTGCTGAAGGAAATAAAAACATTGCAGGGGATGGGAGCCCAGAGTTTGTTTCTACATGTACGGTCACTAATGCCTGATCAGAGTAGACGCTCAAAGCTCCAGGGGACATTGGGGTGGGAAGTGTGGCGTTTGACTACGTGAAGAGAGGCAGTAGGCATGGCACCACGACCTAGCTCTGTAGACCAGAGCATTGGTGCTGCTGGCAGCAGGGATAGCAGGGAATTTTTGGATGAAACAGAATTTCACTGGAAACTTCGCATTTGTTGAATCCAGAAGGAAAAGAGCTTTTCTCAAATTGCTTTTCATAGAGCTTTTCTCAAACTATAGCCACCGAGTGTTAGATTTTCAGGTGACTACCATAGATACCTGAAACTGGAACATTAGGAGTCTTTCATTTGTCTTTGGGACTAAGATCCACAGCTGGAAACCTCAAGAGCTCTAATGCAAACATGGCTTCCAAGGTTTCCAGACTTACTGGCAGACGGCCGAAGAGGTGAACCTGTGGAGGCGCTTAGGTTTTCACAGGTTCCTTTCTTGTGCCAATGGGAGACTAGAAGTCCTTTGATGGTTTGGCTTAAATCAAGTAGCTGCTGGGCAGACCTTTGGTGGCACAGTTGTTAATAAATCTATGTGCTGCAGTTTTTTGAAAATTAAAATCCTGCAGCATTTGGTGGTGGTGGTGGTGGTGAAGCCAAGCATCAACTTTTTAATCTTACAGAGAATCAGGAATTCTCCTTCAGTCAGTTTTGGATCATCACTTTTGAGCTTATGGAGCCCAAAGGTCACGCGCAGCCGTGGGCCACGGAAGGAGACAGCAAAGGGTATCTGGGCCAGCATTTGTTAGTGAACCTGGACCACACACCAAACCAGCTCAGACTCAGGAAGCAGGGTTTATTTAACCCAGCTATTTCAGCTCTTGAGCACAGTAACACAAACAAGAACCTTTTGGTTTGGTAAATCTTTCATTCCCACAAGAATGTAGTTTTTAGAGTGTCTACAAGTTTTAGTGTCTACAGAGCTAAATATATGAAGCTCCTTTGTAGTTTTTTCCTTCAGTGCAAGTTATTTTGTGGAAAGGAATTGTTCATGTCTCAGGTATAATTTTGTTTGATATGTGCAGTATCTGTATAAAAGTCTATACTGGGAAATTAACGTATGGAAAAGCACTCTTCTGGAGAAGCCAAAGAATACTTGGTCTGCCTATTAAAAGATCTTCCTACTTAAAAGTTGATTATTTTTGTTCTTCAAAAAATGAGAAACCATTTGGTTAAAAATAAGTAAGGAATCTTTCACAGAACTGTTGAATTATTAACGGAAACCTTGGCTCTAGACTGTTTTGATGGATAAAACTAATTTATCTCTGTCTCCCCAAGATATTTATATCATCTGTCTAAACAGCATGAATCACATTTGAAATTATATCAACTTGTGCCACCTCCGGGGTAACAAACTGGAGCTGATTCAACTGAGTGTTGCTTTCCTTCAATTTAATAATTCACAATATTTAATTGATTTTTATTACAATTGAGTCTGTTCACTTTAGAGGGAATTTGAATTCATAGCCAATAGGGGGAAAAAGGAAGTGCCGCTGATCAGCAGTATTGGAGGGAGGTTCTTATATTTTGTGGTCTTCTAGTACAGGTAGAGGAAAAATGCATATTGTATTTGATTCTTGATGTGTATGTATACACAAACACAAACTTATTTATACTAATTACACATGTGCAGTAATATAACACATAGTTTTTTACATAAACAAACATAGGGTTTATATATTCTTCAAGTAAGGGACTTCTGAGGTCTTGCACATTTTTTTTTAAACCATAAACAAAGATTTCAGAATTTGCCATGAAATGAACTTCCAAAAAAAATCCTAAGTCAACTGAAACTTTTTGATGTTAAAGAAGAAATGTATTTTGTTTTGTAATTTTGTAATTTTGAAATGTTGTATTCTCTTCAGTTTTGTTTCTTATTCGTGTCATCCCCTCTTTTCCCCACCAAGTTGAATAACATTTTCAAAACCTTGTGGTTTACTTCTAATAAAATTTTATATTGTTATTTTTTTTATTTAAATATTTTAGTTTTAGTAAATAGCCTGTTGAAAGCATTTTAACTTACTGTGCTCGGTTCTTGCCTCCTCAGTACATGAGAAATATGGAGCTACCAGAGAGTCCAGCAAAGGGCCACAAAGATGATGAAGGGACTGGAGCATCTCTTGTATGAAGAAATTCTGAGGGAGCTGGGGCTGTTCAGCCTAAAGAGAAGGTTTGGGGGAATCTCATCGATGTATATAAATACATGAAGGGAGGGTGCAAAGAAGACACAGCCAGGCTCTTTTTGGTGGAGCCCAGTGACAGGATGAGAGACAATGGACACAAACTGAGGTTCCCTCTGAATGTCAGGAAGGACTTTTTCACAGTGAGGGTGACTGAGCATTGGCATAGATGACCCAGGGAAGTTGTGGGGTCTCCATCCTTGGAGATATTCAAAAGCTGCCTGGACACAGTGCTGGGAAACCACCTCTAGGTGGCCCTACTTGAGCAGAAAGGTTGGACTAGATGGCCTCCAGAAGTCCCTTCCAGCCTCTGCCAGTTTGTAATTCTGTTATTTTGTGACTTTTTCTCTAGTCATGACACATGCCAGTTGATATATCATTGATACCATATTCAATGCATATTTCAAAGATTGTGATGTAAAATGTAAAGTGTGAAGACTGCAATTAGCTAGATTATTTAGTAAACTGGTTTTAAAATGAAAATCACTTGCCTTCCCGATAACTGAACTTGCCAAATGTTGAGACTATTAACTAAAGCAAGGTTAGGCTTTAGCAGATGGATAGTTTAGTATTGACTAAGTGGAAATTTAGGTAATTTAAAATGAAAATATCTCCTTTGACCAGAACAGGGAAAATGAATAAAAGAGACAGGTCTGGACAGCCACAGTGGGCTATTCTTGTTTAAAAGTCTGTGATTAACTGAACATCTCCACTAAGCGCTACAGTATTAGGTCTTCCATATTATATTGTTTTAATACATATTTGCTGAAAACTCGGTTTCTAATGCCTTATTTGGAGTTTGAGCAGAAGCAGGTAGATGGAGATGCAAAAAGGGCTATAAAACCATGTTATCTGACACACACATTTGTGTTCAGAGAATTTTTAAGAGCACAGGAGACAATCTCACCAGACCTGTCTCTTGCTGTGACTAACCTTCAGTACTTAATAGGATAGTGAGAGAGAAAAACTTTAAAAAATTAAAACCAGTAATGGACCATGTGAAAGAGTAAAAATCCTTCCTGGCCTCTTTCAGAAATTGTTGTTCTGAAGTTCTGAAATATAGGATTAAGGTAGTACATATTAAAAACAACCTATGACCAGCATGTGCAATTGAAGTCTTTTTATAAGCATTAATGCAATTTAAATTCTAATCTTGACAGTGGAATTGCAATTGACAGTAAATGTAGTTTTAAACAAGTCTAAGTAAAATCATGCATGATGACCTCTTTGAACAGAGAAAGATAACTGTAGTCTTAATATGGGAGAGTATGCTCTCTTTTTTTTTCTTTTTTTTCTTCCCATCTTGAAGAAATTAGGTAAAAGTTTGATTTCTTTAAACAGTCTGATGTTTTTATCTTCTAGAAATATTTTTCTACTGATATGGTTTAATTCATTTTAATGTCTAAATGCCCTCCGGGGACAACGTTTTGATTTATTTTTTTTATATTCCAGTTCAATTTTCTAATCTGTTTATTTCCATTTCTAAAGATACTGATTTTAAGGTATTGTTTGATCTGATCCATAGTTTCTCATTTCTTCTACTGTAATAAATAACGGTTTTTATCCAATGAGAGCACATTGCTTACAGATCATGGATGCTGCCGATGTGAACCTCAAGTGCTTTCTTAAAATGTTCTTCTGCAAATACTAGTACTTTTAATCTCCTAATTTAGCAATAGTACTTTAAAATCAACTTGTTTGGACAACTTATATTGGGATATGGATAGAAGATGTTAAAACCACTGTATTCACATTGACTTAATTGATGGAGAACACACCAAAGTATTACATTCCTTATGTCACATGGACCAAAAGGGTATTGCTGGAAATAATATTGGAGAGTGTGTATAATAGAAATATCTATTATAGCCATTATAGCTAATTGATTTATAACCTGAAAATTAAATAACATCAGTAGTCATGCCCTCACACCCACCTCTGGCATATTTTTATAGTGTAATGTGTGTCCTGATTGATTTTCTTCTTTTAGAAGAAAATATTTGTTGAATATTTGTTTACTAAAACATTGTGCTAAGCAATCCCTGCTACACATAGCACAACAAGTGCAACAGGACTTTTTATTTTTTTTTCTTTATCTACTAGAGGGCTTTTCCTGAAGAATTATATGCAGTAATTCGGTTTGTTTTTATCCGTTCTGTAGTACCATGAGTTGGAGTTACGATTTAACACCATTTATGATGTTTTTGTTATTAAAGTGCAGTCAGTAATAACTAAATTGAGATGATTTGTCACCATTTTTTGTTTTAACTCTGAAAATCCATTTCAGATGGACTTAAAAGAGGGGGAGGAATCCAATCACTAAAGAGAGCTGAGACAAACTGTGTTACAGCCCCTGTGTGCTCTAGTCACAGTAACTCCGTCCCTCTCCCAGGTTGCCTAAAGGCCAGTGCTGAATGTTTGTATCCATTATTTTGGGCTACTTCAAGGTCTGGACACCATAAATGAACACAGAGAAATTGGCTTAACATAAGAACTTCTAAGTTCAAAGTTTTTTTCATTTTTCATAGCATTTTGAGAATAGGTGTATAAAGGTTTAGGGTTTTTTGCTCCGTAAAACCCTCTGGACTTACTGTATTTCTTTGAAAATCTTTGATGCAATTCTTATCAGGGCTGTGGTTTGGTGATAAAGGGGCTTGAGTGGCAAAATTGTCTTGAAATGTTTTACTATCATTAGTCAATAACAGTAAAAAATAGTAAAGTAATGGTAGTAAAAAATGATAGTAAAACGGCAGCTGTTTCCCCTCAGATTTTCTTTTTTTTTTTTTTGAGTTGTTTCTAAATTCAGATAAGTTCCCTTACCCAATCTATAGTTTAGCCTTATAGTGTCAGCATAGGCAGAGAAACAAGTGATTGGGATGCGAAGGAGAAGCCAGTAATTTTGTGAAAACCTCAGCATTGCTGAACGTAATGTCAGTAGGGACAGAATCCCCAGGGCATACTGTAAAGGTCTAGAAGATGGCTGGCTTTCATCAGAGGCAGCACAACATAAACAACCAAGACCCCAACCTTAAAGAGAGATTCATTTCAAGCAAATTGCCATAGGAAAAAAAAAAAGTAATGATACCAACTTTTTTTTTTTCAGAAACCGCAACAAGTTTTTCAGAGGCTGCAACTCCAACAGTTCTGAAAAAGAGAGACTCAGAGATATGCCTTATCTGAATGCAAAGCATAGTTACTGAGAATCTCAAACACAACTAAACCAAATAGGCCATTTTGCTAACCTTGTCCAAGTGTAATCTAAAATATTTTCACTAGCTTTACATTGGTGTAAAGTAACAGACTCTGCTTCGCTAGCTACTGGAAAGAAAGTCATTCAGTTGGAAAGAAGTATTGAAAACATCTTCACTGTGCTGGTCTAGGTTGAAAGTGCAGAACAGTGTTTTAATTTTTTATTTTCCCAAAATTTTCAACCCTTGCAACTCAATCATCCTTTCTGTCTAACATCCCAATTTAAAGTGGGAATCTGTAACAACGAGTTCTTCATATTTCTTCACCTATGAAGTGTTTTTTAGATTTGAGAAGCACTTCAGGAATCACTCAGTGGTTGCTAAAAATGAATAATAATGAGCCCAATTCAATTGTCATTCCAGCTGCAGATTGCCTTCCGATGGCTGACTTTATGCTGTAGAGAGGAATCCGTATGCTAAATCTCACCTGCCTGTACGAAATTGATTCCATTGCAATTTTAAAATGAGAACTGCCCTCAACTGTGTTCTGACATAGCATAATTGTGCTTTAGTCATTTAAAAATAAGTGACAGTGGGGACATCTGAGTCTATTTTAATGTCTGGTCAAACAGCCTGGATCTTTGTACTCCAATAAGACACCTCTTTTGTAGTGAGAGTTACTGTGCTATATCTAATGCTGCACAACCACATAAATAGGTATTATAGCAAAGGCAGCACCTCCACTAGCGTTGGCTTAATGAAACAAGGATTTAAGAGCTTGGTCCTTGCAGTTTAACAAGCACATGATTATAGTTTTACAATTGCCCCTAGACAGGGAGTGCTCTTTTTATCTTACTGAGAAAAAGGGTGAATGTAATTTCAAAGATACTATGTTGCCTCATTTGGTTTTGGGTTTTTGTTTGGTTTTTTTTTTTTTTTGTTCATACATACATACCTAATCATATATGACATCTGAAAGCTCTCAAACACCAAGAAATTTGTCCTTACCAAAATTTCTATGACAAAGTTAATTATCATTATCGGCCTTACAAAAAAGAGAATTTAAGCTCATCTCTTGGAGCCCTGGTGATGTTGTCCTGTGCCAGAGGTTATCCAGAAAATGAAAGATCCAAGGGCTGAACCCAATCACCTTTCTTTCAATTCGAGGCCTTAACCTCAAGATCAGTGTTTTCTTCTTTTTCTTTTCTGCTAAGTGGTTCTAAGGAGCCTGCATTTTTGTGCCCCACCGTTGCTCAGTAAACAAGAAAATCATGACACAAACATATGTGTACATTCACACATGCTCTTAGGTGACAAGAGCACAGGAGGTAACAAAACAAGCCATTTGTTTTGACTGGATTGCCTATGGAAAGTTTAACCACGAGGATGTAGCAAAGTTTTCAGCCAAAGTGAACATTAGTATGAAATAAAATCTGAACCAAAACTGGTACAAAGGTGGAGAGAATCTTTTCCAGTGGGAGGCACAGAAATAGCGATAGTACTGCTGAATGCTACGATTTTTGTAGGTGCATAGAAATAGAAGCAATGTTCAAATCCAATTTCTGGTTTACCCAATAATTATGTAATAGATTTGTTTTCATAAACTGATGGATTTCAACCTATAACTAAGCTGATATCCTTCTCCTTTTTTATTCAAAGTGCTTCAGAATATTTTAAACCTGACATAGATTATTGTATAGATAAGTGAAACCAAAGAAAATGAATGAGCGAATCTTTATTTGCGTGCACGCATGTCTGGTGATGCACCAAAGTCCCACCAGTTAAGTTTATGTATCCTATTCAATCACTGTATGCTTCCCAGTAGTTTAGTGAAGAAAGACAGCCACCCTCTGAGGACTATCCAGCCCACACAGGACCTGAGTCACTGCAGAAGTGCCTGTCTCTCATGATGGATTACAGATGGATCCCAGTGAAATCAGGCTTCCAAATTGGTGCCTTGAATACATACATTCAGACATGGATTCAGAACTTTTTGTCAGAGATTTTACATTTGTGTCTTTGCCCCTGGACCTGTAGGTATGCAAACATGTAGTAGAAAAACATTTTTAGAATGCGCTACGAGTGTAGTTAAGTGTCTAAGGGCAAAAGCATGTGATCAGAACCAAATGATTGTGGTTTAAATTACCATTTTTCAGCTAAGATATTTTAATTCCTAGCGTATTGCAACTTTGCAGTTGACTAAAATTCTACAAGTGTTTTCCCTGGAGAACTCGACTCAGTCTTCTGAGGTTTAGAGACCTAGTGGTAATTTTCCAGCGTAAACTGGATCCGCGTCCATTTTACATACATTGTGCGTAGTATTTCCAATGCAAGTTTGCTACTGTTTTCTGTCCCTGCTGATATATCTTCAACAGGTACATCTCAGACTCTTTTCAGCTAAAGACTTAGTCACACCATATTTCCACAGCTGACATGAGTCTACACGCAGGCTCTTGTTTTCAACTGGGAAGGCCTTAGCCTATGGCACCGTTTCCTTGTCCCTGGTGTGTGACCCTGTGCTTTGCATTTCTAGTTTCAATCCACTTTTATTACTTCAGTCCTTCAGTCCAGTTCATTCCGTATGATTTTCCATCTCCACCTTGCTACTGAGGGCTTAAGGGTTTGTTTCATTGGAAAGTGTTGTTAGCATACCCTGCATTTTTGTATCAATATCAGTAAAAAACATTTAGTTCACAGTAATATCCCTTTTGGTCCTGATGTTGTTTCCTTCCCTTAAACCAAGTTGCAATTCTTTTACAATTCTGGAGTACCTTTTCCAGAATAATTTTTTTCCTAAGTATTCGATATGTATGATACAATCAGCTGTATTTTCTGTGTTCCTTTTCTTAAAACATCAGTTATCTTATAAAGAGAGATGCCAGGTGAATTTGGCATAATGATAGTCTATTCTGGGATAAAGCTGTTATTCATTATGTTCCATTTTTCATTACCTCAGTGTCTCTAGCTATGCAATGCTTCATAATTTATTTCAAATCCTTGCACAGCTCATGAGGTCAGAGCTGCATGTTTTTATGTTGCCTGGATCACGTACATCCCTTTTTCTTAAAAGAAAAAAAAGTTAGGTTTTATATATTTCAGACATTTGATTGCCAGCCTGATAGATTCATTAAAAGTCTTTGTTATTAAACTGGCCTTTCATGTGCAAGTATTGTAAATACTCTTGAGTGGAGATTATGGGGTCTTGCCCTTCTGGTCTAGACACTTCCTTAAAAAACAGTTTTATGTCTTTGTTTTGTTCTCATCTTAGATGAGTAATTTTCATTTCCACAGTCTGTATCATTAGCCACACTGCATTTGCCACTGTAGTCAACAACCCTGTATTAATTTTGTTTTGGACTGTCTGTAAATTATCTCTAATCTTAACTGCTTTTTGCTGCTTGGTGAAGCCACTCTTTTTCCTGTTTTCTTTTTATTTGGATGATGAAAGTACATTTTAGTACTTGCAATTTTGCAAGATCTTGCCCTGCCTAACATTTTCTGTTCTCGCTTTCTTCATGTATTTTCTGACATCTGACAGTTTTCCTTGCATATTAGTTTCATTTTCCACCCTACAAGCTTTCTGCATACTCCAGATACACTCTCTGAGGTGACTGCTCATCTAGTTAGAAATGGAGCCCTTTGTTATAAAATGTTTTTCCACATGTTTGGAGCTGCAAGTTTTTCACAGCCCACAGCCACAGTCTTTTTCTTAAAGGAATTCTAGCACTTCCTTGAGTCTTCATTATTTCCCTTCTTTTCTGATTTTTTTTAAAGTGAAATTCTGATTTATTTATGTTTAGCATTTATTCCTGCTACTGCCATTTTTAAAAAAAAATGGAGTGAATGTGTCATCATTTACTCTGAGATACAGCTTTCTCGACCAACTATTTAATGAGGTCTTGTAGCTCACTTTTCTTGTGTTATGTGTCACATCTTCAGATACATGGGTCTACCTCTTCATGGTAGAATTTACTGGGAAGTTACAAGATCACCTTACAGCTTTCATAATGCTATGTGCTCCTTATTTACCATTTAATAATATTATTTGCTTTCTAATTACTAAAGAAATTTGTATACGACAAAAAGGATCCTACCAAACCTTTCTGAAAAGAATCTGAAAACAATTAGAAAACTTTTCTACCCTCTAGAATTTTCTTCCAGCTTCAGAACTTTTTGCCAGAGATACACACTTGATTTATAGTTCATCATATCACTATTTTTGCCATGAGGAAGACCATAAGATTGGTACATGTGGATGTGGGAAGTAAGCAAGAAGAGGATTACTATGTCAGACTGACTTGCAGATCTACTGTATCATCTATGTGACAGGGAAGATACAGTGAGTTATACAAGCTATTGCAGGCAGTTTTATGGCCTTCTACTCTTCAATATAGTCCTCTCACCCAATTTTTTTGGGCAGATTATTGCCATTGTTTTGCAATTAAAAAAAAATATCCACTTGGCACAATTAGGGTATTTTAAGGGGGTCGTCAAGGTGAAAATCATTAATACAATCTTACAAATTCATATTAGTTAAATTTCTTATAGTTGCTTTCAGTTGCATGCAAGAGGTCTTCCATTATTTCTCTCAATTTAATTTCATTAATTTCCTTTTAAAAATTTTTTTTATTTTCTAGTTAAATAAAGCCAAGAAACTGCTCTGTATGACTACTCTCATCGAGGTCTTTTATGCATTTTCTTTAAGCACACTGTATGAATTCTAAGTGAAATTATTTTCTTCCTTTATGCACCATATGTTAGATGAGTGCATCTCTTAACTGAGAGAGGCTAGTGCTGCTGGACCATCAGCACTAACCAGCAGTTAAGCTTCTGCCTTACTCCGTCATTTAGACACGGGAATGGGAAAACAGTCCTTTTAATAGAGAGTCTTTCTTCACCAGCAGACATCAAACTGTTAAATCAAAAGAGTGCTTAACATGAAAATGCAAAGTCATTGAGATAAGTAATCCTTGAAAGGAAGAAAAATATAGGGATATGATTATGTTTTGTCTTTAGGGTTTTTTAAGTTACCCTAGGACCATTTTCTGGAATGGCTTATGCTGTCGCCTGTCAGTGAAGCAGAGTAATCACAGGAGCAGGTTTTTATTATTATACATTTTGTATCCTAATTTTTTTTTCCTTGTCCTTTACCAACACAGAGTTATTCAGCAATTTTTAAGGTGTCAATTCCTGTTTTAAAACAAGGACTAATGTGATTCTCTCATATGTTTTTGAACTATGTTTTTTTTCAGCTATTGAACTGTGTCTTGTCTTAGGACCATCTTGGAAGGCAAACAACATTTTATTGAGCAACAAAAAATAGTCCTCTTTAAAATTTTCTCTTTACAATAGATATTTAAATTCCTTCTCATTGGCAGCAGACTGGGCTTGTATTTTCAGGCAGTTGACTCTAACTGCAGGCAACAGATGCATTTAAAATAGACTGCAATAAGATTCTATTTTTGAGACGTAGTGATTGGAAGGGAATCTTCTTCTGTCAATCAGATATAAATTAAGATGGTATTTACTTTAAAATTGACTATTTTACTTTACAAGATTTGGAATTGTTTTCACATTTACTACGTAAAATTGTAAAGGCATGCTAAAGAATTAAGTGATAGAAATTTGCACCTGGAATTCCGTGTGGAACATGATACCTAATGGGCAATATAAATAGTCCAAATTGTCAATTCATCTGCATATTTCGGTATTTTAAAAGAAAACTAAAGGATTTCCTTAATTTTATAATTCTTCATGTTATTAGATAAATTGCAAATTTTAGGCAATGTATTATTCAACTGATTATGCCATGTCCTAATAGATTGAGCAGCTGCATTGGTTCTTTAAGATACTTCACACTTAGCAAATAACCATAAGTAAATATAGTCCTACGAGTATTAAAGTATTGTGTTGATATTTAAAGATAAAATTCAGTTTTACAGTAGCAGCCCAGTAGAGTCTAAGTAGGTGGGAGAGGGCTGGAGGAACCAGTAGCCAGAAGATGGTTCAGGAAGAAGGAGTTGCACCTTTTGGTAGAGGTAGGGGCTGCAGCCGCTGCTGCGTGAGGGAGTTACTGCTTGCTGCTCCGGCTGCCCCTCTCCATGCTCCTTTTCATAATAGTTAATCCTGTGTCATCAGGCTGCAGTTTCTCACTGTTCTTTGCCTACAGCTGGCCAAGGAGGTGAACGGAATCTCTGCACTTAGTGTTTTGTTGTGCTAATAATAGGTCACAGTAGACAAATATGGGAATGAGAGGGAGACGAATGTAGTGAGAAAGCCCGTTGTTCATACAGGATGGTTTAGTTCTGTATTCCTTCTTGAAATAAAAATTCATACGTAGACCTATCAAAACTACATACATTAGATTTCACAGTCATGGTGATTTCAGGTGTCTCCTCATACTTAAGATCATATTTATTCATTTCTACTTTTAATTGCATATGAACTATGTTAGGTGAATCTGTTAATCACGTTAATTTAAAACTATAATTGGTGGAATCTATTTTAAAAGCTGGATTAGAAAATATCACTTTCTGAATGAAAAAAAAGGACCTGACACACACTTTCCTTCCATTGCTAGGCCATGGGAAGTGTGACTGTGGGAAGTGCAAATGTGATGAAGGCTGGTATGGTGAAGCTTGTCAGTATCCAACTACTTGCAATCTTACGCGGAAGAAAAGCAATGAAATGTGCAAGAATTCTCAAGATATCATCTGTTCTGGTGCAGGTAAGATGACTTTTGTTGCTTTTGACGGCTTGATGTTCTCTCTGCGTTAGCTTGAGAATCACTGTAATTTCTTTTCTAGTTAGAAATTTTGCAGAATACGTTTCAAGAGACTGAGAAATAACTAAAATGCTTTATTTTCCTGTAGGCCTATTCCTATGCATATGATGTGCACTGATTCAGAGTGCTTACTTTAGTACTCTAGTTTATCCATAGCTATTTTAGGTTAATGAAACTGCAGCTGTGTCATGTATTTTGCCCACCAAAAGGTTATGGTAATGGCATCAATGCAGAAAGTGATGTAATTTTTTGGTGTTTGTGTTTATAGCATGCAGAATATTTTTCCATGACACTTATAAACGGTACAATTTTTTGAGACACTTCTGAGCTATAACAATGATTATTAAAAACAGTTGTGAAAGATCTGCTGAATCATTTTAATGGGGTACTTCCATCTTCGCTTTTCTGATTCAGTAGCTCTCTTTTCTCTAATTGTTTAATTTTATAACTCATCCTAACTTAAATAGGAAGTCCTTTCCTTAAAAAAATCAGAGGAAAAAGAAACAGCCTTTTAGAAGACTTTGCTTCAGAATGGTAGAATTTTGAAGGACATTTGCAACCAGTCAAGGTTTGAGACCAGAAACTGTCTTCCGGTTTTTCCCATTACATTGATCTCTGAGTGGGAGCATGTTTCAAGAACCCCACTTCTGCTCACTATTGCTGGCCTTTAATTTTTGTCTGGGTCCATACATTTTCATACAACTAAATTTCTCACAAGGTAGCTGCTGACATGAGCAAGTCACCCAAAGGATTTGTGGGACTTGCTACAGAGAAGTTAGGCCTTTACAACAAGATGTGAGACCAATTTAATGTAAAATTTTAAGCATACGGCAAACTGAGTAAATTGTGATCAGTTAAGATACTTAGACAAGAATGTTAAGACCTTTTTTTTCTCTTTCTTTCCTTGGCTAGAAGTGATACCAGTCGCTGAGTCTTTCCAGGAAAACCAACGTAGCTGAGCAATCACTAAAAGTAGCTTACAGGGGAGTGTTTGTGAGATCAGGAGAAGAATAAATGCTTTTGGTTTTGCTGATATTAAACAGATCAGGAATTCCAATGAGACTGGCTAGGGAGTTTGGGGTAACTTTGGTGGGCTGTAGTCATATATATTTTGTCTAGACAGGATTGCCTTTTGATCTACTGCCAACATTGCCTTTGGGGTCTGAGATCAGTTTTTTATTTGCCGATAAAAGAAGGGAAGGGATGATATGAGTTGTTGCAAAAACAGTCCTCTGCTGTCACACAGCTAGCCATTTATTGTAAGTCTTTTCATGAACCAACCAATATCTGCCTAAAATTTAACTTTTCTGACTCAACCGTTCCTAACCATTTGTCAGAGCAACCAGGGCATCCTACCTAAACTGAGATTCTCCATGTGGGCTATGTCCACTTCTAGTCAGTGGGAACAATGGACACTTTTAGGACACAGACTGTCTGATCTCCTTAGATGACCAGTTTATGCATCAATTTAACATTTAATCTTTTTTTCCTGTTTGGGAATTATCTGTAAACAAAACGATTTTCTCAAAATTTTTATTTGTATTTATTTTCTGAGTAATTGTAACAAATAATTCTAGTTCTGTAGGTTACTTATATTATCAGTTAAATTTTTTATTATTTTATTGTATTAGCTCTTGCAGACATTTTTAAAGTTTATTTTGTAGACTGGCCACGTATGTCGCAGAGCTCCATTCTTCTGATCTCTGGATTTATACGATGTTTAGTAAAACTTGTGAAACGGTGAAATGTAAAATGGTTGCTACAAACTAGTTGTGTTATATCACATATATACGTTTTATGCCATGTGAGCATAAAACTTCTATTTTTGGAGGACTTCCTTTGCGTCAATAACCGTGTTTTCTAAAATATGTATGGATGTAAAGTGAGAAGTATGAATCTTGTGAATTAAATTCCTTTTTGTTTAAAACCTGTACTTGCTGGCATAATGATGCCAGGGACTTCTGAAACAGCTTGTGCAAGCCGATTGACCACAGGGCCCCAGTTAACATGGTACTGCCCAAACTTCCTACTATTACAATGTTAATAAAGGTGATAGAGGTAGGGAAAAGAGGTGTCTCATATGACCAGCAAGGTGATACTTCTGTTTCTAACATGATTTTACAGTATTTTTGCTTTTTTGACTGTGTAACTCCTTAATATGTTTATTTATGTTGGCTATATGTTATCACGCGTTATTTTCCAAACTAGAAAATAGCCAGCAGGAGCAGGAGAATGCGGTTGTTCACTTTGCCCTGGCGACTGCACTCCAGGTCGGATAGACTCTCTGAGGGAAAAGGGGGGATTCTTTCTTCCCTGCGAGCAACACAACAGCCTTTTTCTGTTTGGGAGGGTGGGTCATGGAGAGAGGCAGCCACTGAGGTGAGGGGGCAAAACTACTCAAAAGACCAAGAAGCAAATGTGCGACCAGACCAGAGGTGGCAGAAGAGAGATCTGTTTACAAACCCATTTCCATGCTTTGCATTGCCTGAGCACTCTAGCGTTTCCTTATGTCAGAAGGTTTTCTCTTGTGGTTCATGTTGTGAGAAAAACCAGCTCTACACTTCCAAAGCATTTGGGAGTCCTGGGAGTACTGACATTGAGGGAGAATCTCAGACGGACTTGTGTTCTGAAACCACTTGCTGGTCTGACATGGGTAAAACCCATCTTGTGAAAAAACCAGCAAGTGTCTTTATTACAGCTTCTAACGTTCTTGCAAGATCTACTCTTTTCTGAGACATCACCCACAAACTGAAGAAAAATGAGCCCTAAAAGCTTAAAGTTAGATGGGCTCAAAGTGCTGAAATAACAAGATATTATAATAGAGGTTCCTACAGTTCTTCAAATGAATGTAATAACTTATAATGTGGACATCAATACCACTGGAAAAACGTGCACTTTGCAGTAAAATTGTTGATATGCCATTCTAATACTTATGGTTTGTTCAATAATGCTATGAATGCATTTCTCTGCAATTAGCTTGTCTGTTGTATAATTAATGTATTGCTGTGGTAATTGCTTTCCAGCTTGAGTCGTTTTTTCCTGACATCTGATCATAAGGTCTTCATGCAGATGTTCCACACCAATGTTTCCTTCCTTTGATTCCTGGCTTCTTTTCCAAGGCTATAGTTAAAAAATCTCAGTCCTCACAGCATAGCTGTAGAAAAGGGACTAGAGACTAGAGTGCAAAGGACTTTATGAACTTAGGCAGACATATTTTCAGGTCCTCAGTAGCTATACCCTGTTACTTGCATGTGACATAGCTGTGGAACTGGTCAAAACCAAGCTTCATTCTTGAGAAGATGACCAAGTTAATTTTTCTTCTTTCAGTCAGCAGAAGATACAATATCCGAAGCTGACTCCATCCCTCAGACAGACAACTCCAGGAGTGAATTTTACTTAGGAAAACATGGTGCTCCTTATTAAAAATGAACCTCTTGAATGTTGTATCTGTTTACAGCTAAGATTAGGCTTTTTGTTGATATGGATTGTTTCTGTGTCTGTCTTTACTTGGCTGGATGGTCTTTAGATTTCAGCCTTCTCAGAAATAAAATATGTACCACCTTTGGTGGAATAATTAAACTCTTTCCATAAACTGCACTCACCGAGTACTGTCTTAAATGTTTACAGGCACATGTCAGTGTGGCAGGTGTAAATGTGCAAACTCAGAAGGAAATGGACTGGTCTATGGTAAATTTTGTGAATGTGATGACAGAGAATGCATAGATGATGAGACAGAAGAGATTTGTACAGGTATGTATTTTAGTGAGCACAAGAAGAATGGTGAAGATTAATACAGGCTGTTATAAAATCATTTAATTGTGTGGACCTACAAAATGTCTTTACTGAATGTATGACTTAGAATAAAAGTAACTATATTTGCAAGAATTTAGCTTGCAAATTGTAAGTGGGAATTTCAGATGCAAAAATGAGCTAAGCAGGAAGTTAAAGAATGAAAAAATCCTGTGACCTCCTCCTCTTTTTGGAAGAACCGCAAAGAGGATTATACAAGGTAATTCACTAAGGTAATTCATAGCTTAGTGTGTCTGTCTTTGGTAGAATACAAGAAATGTGAATGCTTTCTGGCACAGATGAGAGCAAGATGGAGGACACAGAAAAAGAAAAAACAATAGAAAAAAAGATTATTAAGAATTTTGTCAAGGAAGCAAAATGCAGGATGAGAACTCAGAAGCAATTCAGGAGATAAAAAGGAAAAGGAATGAATGAAGAAAAATTTCACCTATGATAGGAAAGGCAAGAGAATAAGATGGAGTGAACTCTGCTGATTGGTAGAAAAGCAACGAGAGTTCAAACTGTGCTTTCATTTCATTGTAAGATAGGAACCTGCAATTAAATGTTGTACAATACACACTGTTTATGGCATTATAAATGTTGTTGCCTATATTACTGGGGGGCTTGTCCTTGAACTGGAAGGTGCTATAAATATTTTTCAAGCTGTAGGCATGCATACTGTGTCTGTATGTGTATAGGAGGGTTCAGAAGTGCTCTTACACTATTCATACTCTGATAATAGTGCTTGCTCTGTGTGTGTATAAAGAGAGAGAGTACTTCTGTTAAATAGCTTTATCTGTCTTTATCCTTACACAGAGAACAAAATAAATTCTATTTATTTAAGTGCCTTTGAAGGCAAAAGAAATTTTTTTTTTGCATAGGACTACATAGGGATTTTAAATGAGGGTAAACAGAATGGTCCCCTGAAGTCCAAATCCAGTACAATATTTCCAGTAATTGTCTAAAATAAAATGAGTGGATGGCATTAATTTTTCTGTGCCAGTTATTCCATTTATATTTATTTGCTTGTAACCATTACATATGGTACCAAATATGATAAAAAATTGCCATTAATTTAGTTCCAGTAAATTCTCCTTCTGCTATTTTTGTCAGGTTTTTTTCCCCACCTGTGTTGCTGCTCATTTATATTTAGGGGTTTTTTTTAGCTTTTATTTCCCTTTGTTTAATCCAGTGGTGCCATATTCCAAAACAGACCAGATGCATCTCTGTAAAGAACTAGTTTTATGTGTATGCAGAAATCAAAGTATGCTGATATAAAAGGACAAAAAAATTGTTGGTAAGTCTCTGAGGTCTGTGATTCATCAGTATAAAAGCCCTGATACCTTATGTAAGGTTTGGAGCCTTCTAAAGTAAATCTAAGATATAAACCAATGGTGGGCTTGACTTGGTTAGGTTGTGAGTGTTAAGGTTTTGCTTTGCTTCCTAACAAACGTCTACAGTACATAACCGTGTGTTGAACTACACCTTATGCAGAAAAAATGGACAGCACATGACTTGAAGGTCAAAGATACATAATTCCATCACAGAAAAAGCAGACCCCACATGCCTATCTGGTTATTGCTTCTCTCTCCCATCCCGATGTCTCCTTTTATACCCTGGATGCCATCTTTCCTTCCACAGGATTTGCACCACAGGAATCACTTAGTTTTATTTATGAAGTAATAAAGAAACGGTGTTCCAACCCAGTTCTGCTTAGCTGGCGACAGCCCCTGGGTACTCTCCACAGACAGGGTGAACCTAATCAGCGCCTGTTGTACTTTCACAGTTTGTGTAGCACCTACTTAGTTGCTACATACCCTTTATTGCCCTTGGAGGTATAGAGAGGTCTTGAAGATTTTAATTGTCTTCAAAGAAAGCCAACTCAGAAGGATGAAACTAATGAAAACCCAAAAGCTTCTATTTACACACACGTTTCTAAAGCCTGCAGCTGTGAGCTGGGATTTTATCCTGCACAAGCATAGAATACCATGCTGAGATATGGATAACGTGCATTTTAATCTTTGCGCAAGGGGACTGCATTTTTTTTCAGCAAATCAATTCTTAGGTAGGGCAGAGTTACAAAGATGTATCAAGGTTTTCCAGCCTCAGCTGGATTTTGATCAGTCAGTTGACTGTTATCACTTTTTATTTAAGGTTGCATAAACCTTGGAATCAAGTTGCAGCTTATTTTTAATAAAGTATCATAGTTTCTAACAAGTTAAATTTTGATGCTGATCTTTTTTATCTAAGGCTTTTTTGGTCTAATGGAGTGATTTTTTCTTCAGTCAAGAGCAAATGTATCATTTAATTCATATTTATTAGAGGACTATACAAGTGTGAGTGAATCATGAAATCACTATGTTTTAATCTGCAAAAATCACCAGTAGATCAAATTAATTTACTCCACTGTTTTTCCCTTTATTTCTTGTCCACTGTTAAAGAACAACCTTTTGGTAATAAGCATTATTTTAGACTGTCTTTGCTGTTTAGTTATCTCTGTAAGATGGTATTGTTATCTTCTGTTATTTTTTGACATGTAACCAAACAATTGTAATGCAAATTTCATGTGTAATTGTAAAAACAGGAGAAAATTGTATTCCACAGGCCTAAATTTTCAGTCTTGATAGTTAAGGGTATAAATTGACCAGGCTGTAATAGAGACAACCAGGCCCACTAAGCTTAACATACCTAGAGGGAAAAAAGGACAAGATCCTGACTTGATATTTCTGGTGAAGAATTAATTTACGGCTTTAAGATTAGGAAGAGTTGCAGCTACTTAATTGAAATGGTTTGTGTCATTGAAGCGCATAGCAGAAGTACCTTAGTGGATCAAAATGTTCAGGAGTTGGTTACCTCAAACCTCAGATGACCTAACTATCTTTTTGGTAGATGTGTGGTTTGTTAAACAAACATCTAAAAGGTTCATTTTACTAATTCTCATTTTTCATGAAATGGTTTATCCAAGTTCAAAAATCTTCTTAAATGGTAAGAAGGGAAGCCATATACAATGTAGACACTTTGCAGTAAATCAAGGTCCCTCTGCTGGAATTTTCTGAGTGGTCAGAACACACAACGCTTTCTTAGACATGCCCACTACGCTGGGCAAGTGTGTCCTGTCTTAACATTTAAAGCTGTGCTTAAATTTTAACTATTACATTTACCGTCTTCCAAATTAACATATAAAGTTTCAAAAATTAAGCCTACAAATACAAAAACGTTAGTGTTGTTTTCTTAGTGTTTATTGATTAGATTTAATCTGTGATTAAATGAAAACATGTTCTAAAATTGACTTGGGGAAAAGTATAATTCAGATATCCTTTGTCTTATTTTATGTAGGCATATATGGTCTATAAATTTTTTCTATTCTGAGTGTAGCACTAAAAGTTTTTAAAAGAAAAGATCAAAACAGAGTAAATTGTTAATGCCTTTTGAAAACTTGCCTCTTTCTCACTGTATAAAATTTGTTTTGGGTTAAGGCCATGGAAAGTGTTACTGTGGAAACTGTTACTGTGAGGCTGGTTGGCATGGAGATAAATGTGAATTCCAGTGTGACATCACCCCCTGGGAGATCAAGAAAAGATGCACATCTCCAGATGGCAAAATCTGCAGCAACAGAGGTGTGGCATTTGCACGTTCCTTCTACGCGTATCTATACAGCTTGCTTTTATTTTACAATATGCATTTTCTGCAGTAGGTCATAGATTGTGTTTGCTGATAGTTTCTAGTTTGTTCTCACTTATTTCAAACCTGGATATATGTTTCCAAGTGAGTGGGTAGATACCTGTGTTTAGGTATAAACTTATACAAATCCACACCCATTTTTGGTTTAAGCTGACCCAACTTGTTTTCATCCTTCATTTTTGTGGTAAGACCGAGCAGGATAATTTGTTAGTATATCTGCTTTGGTGAGACACCTATCCTGCAAAATAAAATATTGGTAGATTTTTGACTTTTAAAGGACTGGTGCTGTAAGGCCAACAGGACTGTATGTCAACACACTCTTAAAGAAGACCAAGGACACACAATTGAACAGGGAAAATGAAAACACAAACCTTTTAGTTTCCACTGCAACCCGAGAAAACAACAAAGAAGTGTTCAGTAACAATGCTGTGGAATGCATACAGAGCTGGAAAGGCAGACTTCACACAATATTTCTAACTACACGGAGTTTTATTTGCACAAAGTTACAGAATTTGAATTTTACCTTATAGTTCTGTCTAATTTTGCCATTTTGTGGAAAAAAAAAAAAGGCAGCACAAAATAAGGTTGCTTTTCACTACGTGCTATGTTTGGCTTCATTGAACAAGGAGTTTAAAAAAATGTTATTTTTTTGGCAATAGTCCAGAATAATTACAGTAGAACATAAGTGCAAGTCACATAGACACCTCTCTCAAAAACATCTCTACCGACAAAACCTGCTACAGTGTGAACATCTAATTATCCTGAGAGCATTTAGAAAACTCTCTTCTCTTAATTATGAGGAAATTGAAAGATTGAGAGATCATGTAGGCTGATTTAGTCTTGGGACTTTAGAAGTAAAAAACTTTGTGTAATTCTGGGAATATTAAATATCCAAGTGGCTTCAGATCAGATGCTTGCTTTGCACTGAGAAAGTAATTTATTGTCAAAGAATTTATTCTCAAAGCAATTTTTTGTTCAAATTTGAAATTTTAATGTGCAAGTATTTATTAAAATCTACATTGTAATTGGGGGAAATGAGGATAAACAGTATAGCTGACATTCTGAATAGCTACAAACTCCTATACAAAGGTACATTCATGGGATACTTCTATATTTTTAGCTTTTCATGTATTTGTGATTTTATCAACATAAAAATTTTGTAGGCTTTTTGACTACATAAAGTTGCTTTCCAATACAGTATTTATACTCTCTTTAGTTCCTGCTTGCCCAGTTTTCTGTGTTTATACGTCTTGTGATATAGGTGCAATTCATCTTGTCAGTCTTGAGCCTTCCAAAAATAAAATACTGAGGCTAACCTTGCTGTCCAGCATCCTTCAGTGCTAAGATGGATACATTGTCTGTATCTTTCCACCAACTGTCTAGTCAGCCAGCTAAGACCAGAGGTGAACATTTAGATTTTTTAAATTTTGGTGAGATGTTTTTTTGCATTCCAATATCCAGGACAGCTGATCCAAATTCACTCTGAAGTCGTTTCTGGGCGGTTTAATCACTCTCCAGAGGTGTTTCCTTATTTTCTGGGTTGTTTTGTTTGTTTGTTGTTGTTTTTTTTTGGTTTTTTTTTTTTTTTCTTCTCCTTCATTAACATCACTGAATTGTGAAAGTATAAAAAAATCAGGTGCAAATTTCTTGAGGGCTGTCCCGGTGGCTTTATCACAAAACAGGGCAGTAGCTCTTCCTGCTTCATGTAAATGTCATGCATGCACAATTGTGTAGACCTTCTCTTTTTAGAGAATGTGCCCATATCTATGTGTGGTCTTTAGTCACCCTGCCCCGTTGTCCTCAAAGGTATTGTATTGTTCAGAGTAATCTGAATAATAAGGCAAAGGCTTTGGTGGAGTAGCAGAAGGTGAAGCTACCCTCCAGGAAATGAACTGCATGCAGCTGTAAGGTTAGGCAGCTTCTGAATAAGGAAATTGTCTTTTTTGTTCTGATTTTTCCTAAGTAAGTAGGATGCGTGTTGTCTATATATCCGTGAGCTTGTGCCGAATTAGTATCTCTGTCATATTTCACATTTCCCTTCTTATTGTAAACAACGGGGTGTGGCCCTGAGTATTGACTTGGGAAAAGTGGGAAAGTACCATTTTCATGTAGGTCTGTGCCGATGTTCTTCTTAGGGCAAGAATGCTCTCCTAGACATTTTCAGCTGGATTAGAATTTGGATTGCATCTTAGTTTAAATGTTTATGCTTTAACAATCATTAATTATCCACTGTGCCCAAGCCCAAATCATTTAAACAGCATTGATTTTTATTGTCATTAGTGTCAGGGCAAATTACTGTTGATGTCAAAGATTTACGACTGTTCTGTGCACTCCTTTTCTCTGTTGATCCCTAACAAGGCTCAACAGCAAAAAGAAACTTGAGCAGGAAGCCAACTTGTTTGTATAAAGTGCTGTTACTAAATGATCATAGAAGGTTTTAAATCATAGAAGATGAGCATACGCTCATGATTAACACTTGCAGCTTTAGAACTGCACTCCTGTGAGAGCAGAAGATTCACAAGTGTAAATTCCTGTAATCAAGCTATTATTACTCTAAATTGCTCAGTTAATTTTCTATCTCTGCCTCTTTTTTTTTTTTTTTTTTTTTCTCTTTCCTAGGCACATGTGTATGTGGGGAATGCACATGCCATGATGTGGACCCAACTGGTGATTGGGGAGATATTCATGGAGATACTTGTGAGTGTGATGAAAGAAACTGCAAAGCAGTGTACGATAGATATTCTGATGACTTCTGTTCAGGTAAGGAATATATATAAATGGAACTTATGTGTAGTTTTATGACAGAAGCATCCATTAGGTCTGATCTTCCTTAGTGCTCCAATTCTCATTTTCCTAGCTTAAAACATACCAAGCTTTAGCTGGGTTTTTTGGGGAGTGGACTTTTTAAATTAAAAGACATTATTTTGGAAAAAAAAAAAAATTCTGTTCTAAAGCTTTCTTAAAACAAGTCTTTTTTTCTATGCCTTTTAATGAAATTCTGTAAAGATTAAATACTTTTAGGTGCACATCTCCCTTCTGAATACCGTTGTCTTCAGTGTAACCCAACATAAATTGGAGAATGGTCAAAACTTTAAAAATAAATAAAATAAATATATATATCTTTCCTTGGGGAAATTTAAATTTGAAAATTTGTTAGATCAAGTTTTATTTGTTATTTCATGTTATATGGCAGGGAGAGGACAAGTGAGAGGAAGGAAAAGTGGAAAAGTGAATTAATGAGTTAATGAAAAACAGTACCTTGTGAGTACCAATTGGCCTGAGAACCAGTAGAGCATCAATATGTGGAAAATATGAATGTGTTGGTCCAGCTACACATCACTGACTGTACGTCTTAGACACTTTCACCTTCCTTTTTTCTTCTACTTGTACTTCAGAGCATTATGTTCAAATTAGTTAACATCCACCCAGCCATCCAAGGCTTGCAGTGTATTTAGATTGAGGCTCCATGTATCCGTTAACAAAAGCTGACATTCTGAGCGAGACCCTGCATACAATTTTGTATAGTTATTGATGAAGATGCTAATGCTGGGCAGGAGAGAAGGACTTTGATCAATACGCAGCATGCAATTTGTACACATAGGAATTTGGGAAAAATAAGTGAGGTGGTTTCAAAGGGACTTGACAGATTACGGGTTGTCAGCTCTAATGCGTCCTGTAGAAATCTGATCTGGCCTAATTAATAATAGGAAGACTGCAGTCACATCAAGGAAAATAATGATGTGGTATATTCTCCTATTGCTAGAACGAGAGATCCCTCATAGAAATACCGTAGGAGTTGGCTGAAATAGGGAGAGAAGACTGAAACAAACGTGATACATAAAATGCTTCGCCTCTTCCTGTTATAAAGGTGGAAGGTTTCTGAACTTCTGTGTATTTTTCTTAATAAATATTGATGAATCACTAGCTCATAAAATGAGGGGGAAAAAAGAAAAGCATTTCTAAAAACCTTCAGTGAATTCATTTGCTTGTTACTGTTTCAGCCACCTACAAATGTTATATAGGTTTATTTAATTAATAAGCTGGAAGGTTGTAGAACTGCAGTCATGAGAGCAGCAGGAGGATTGACTTTGGGATGTCGTCCATTTTTGAATGTATTATTGTGCTGCTGAGTATGTTTTTAGCACTCAGGGACCAATCAAAATGTCAGCGTCAGCTAAGGAATACAAAGCTAAAAACCAACGTGGTAAATGTGTTCTGTAGTTAAGGGTGAGCACAAGACTTTCAAACCTAATTAGATTAAAGCAAACCCGTGGCATCTACAGCTAATGCTGCATCACTGAAGCAGGGCTCGAACTCCCTCTTTCACGGACATCATTGCCATTGCTGCTGCTGCCCGGGGTGGTAGCGGCCGTAAGAAAGCAGAGTGAAAGACAGTATGGACAGCTACAAAAGGTTGGGGGGAAGATACTTCCTTTCGACATTGGATTAAGGACTGGTACAGTGTTCTTTATTACAGAGACATAACTGCAAATGAACAAACCTTACGAGAGACACAAAAGGAGGTGCCCATATGGCTCACTGGATGTAACTAAAACCCATGTTGAAGTATAGCTCATTTTTTCTTTCTAGTCAGGAAAAATTTTCATGCTACTTCTAATTCTTATGTTTTAGAAAAGCCTAATTTAGCCTTAGCTGGCCATCCGAGTACGCATTCCTCAAACAGATTGTGCAAAACTCCACTTTCACATGAATCTGGGTGAACAGTGTCTTATAGTCCTGCTGTTTGGACAAGGACTATAACATGGACAAGGTACATAAGTATTCACTTTTGTTTATTGTAGTAGACAGGATTTGCAATTAAATCAAGGATTTACTAGCAGAATTGTAACTGGACAGCTTTTTTGTTTGTTTATGTGAAATAAATTTACTTAGTGCACAAAGTGTGTATGCATTAGGTGTGTCTGCAAAATATCCTAATTTTTCTCACAGTTATTTGTAAATTGATTTAGAATGAATCCAAGAGGGATTAGTCAGTTTAGGAAAAATAATCCAGCTCTCTTAAAACCTACATCAAACAGAGCTGATATAGAAAACTTTTTCTGTCTTGTGCTGCCTACCTAATAGGTAGAGACAGGGAATCCCATTGTCCTGAGTAGCAGATTGAAATTATAGGAAATCATCTTTACATGTAGAGAGTTTTACTGTAGCTGAATGAAATGCTATGTTTATTTCATAAACTACAAATGACAGGAATTGACAGCCCTGCTGTGAGGATTTAACATCACACAACAGCAGCTCCCTCCAGAAGCTTCATATGGCTTGGGGTGACTGTCAATTTGCAGTACCTCATATTGGCAACCGGGTACCTTCTTTTAACATCTGAAGTGCTGTTCAGTATGTTACTGAATGATTTTATTTCAGAAGTGTTTGCAACATTAAAGTGATTCTCTTCCTTTAAAGAGAGAATAGCTTTCACGACTTGACATAGAAAGAAAAAAGGCTTCCATAAGAAAATTCCTGCATTCACTCATCTCATTAGCTCTGTTGCTGTGGCTCTAACAAAGAAAATATTATATGAAAGAACATCATCCTCTCATAAGTATCTATCTGGATCAGGGAACACATGTCTAATTTGCAACCTATCAGCAGGTACATATGAAAGCAAGGGACAGAATCACAGAAAGGCTTGGGTTGGAAGGGACCTTTAAAGGTCATCTAGTGCAACCCTCCCCTGCAATGAGCAGGGACATCTTCAAGTAGATTGGGTTGCTCAGAGCCTCGTCCAACCTGACCTTGAATATTTCCAGGGAGGGGGCATCCAGAACTTCCCTGGGCAACCTGTTCCAGTGTTTCACCACCCTCACGGTAAAGAATTTCTTCCTCATATCTAATCTAAATCTACCCTCTAAAGTAGAGGAAGCCTGTAACGCTTTTCAAGGAAAACAAGTAACTAATGTAAGGAAAAGTTATTCTTGTGAAATTAATAAGACTTGTATTCTGGGAACTACTCTGATAACTCATAGAATGTTTGCTTCCATGCCTTTTCTCCTTGTGAACTGGTAAATGCATATGGTTTCAAAATGTTGTGTAAGCCAGTCTTATATTATATTTCTGTGTTGCTGTGGTTTTCAAGAAGACCATGGATAGACAAGTGGACATCAGAACAATGCTTTGGGGTCCCGTGTCCAGTGAATGATGACTATGTGAAAATTGTGAAAGAAGATCTAACCTGCTGTCAGAGCTCATGAAAATAAATATTTGATTTTGTGGCAAGGAATGTTTTTGCTGACACTCAAGCTTTCCTCATCCAGTGCAAGGAACATTTTGTATTGCCAGAATCCCACTGCTTTGTGCAAAAAGCATTAGGCTCATGATGAAGGGACCTGGGAAATTAGCTTGTTTTCTCTTGGTCCGGATATGTTACCATTCATACAGAGGAAATTGTTTGGATGGCTTTCTAGGTTAAGTTCTCAGGAGGGATTCACCTCTAAATTCTTGGCTGTCACAGTTTTTAAAAACAACTTTCCAGAAAAGGTTCTATGGAGTTCAGTTGCTTTTTCTCACCTCAACTTGCACAGTGAAAGTTGTGTTTATGTTGCTATGTTCAGACGTGGTCAGGAAGAGTAAAGTTAGCTAATAAGATACCAAAACTACATCCAACTGCCCTATTGAAATAGGAATTGATTATATCCAATATTTTGTTATTTGCGCATCACTATTCAGCAGAAGCACTGATTTGAGACTTGGAATTGGTGTGACATTGCTGGTTTCCAGTGGATCATGTTGATTGCAAGTGGATAAAAGATGGTATTGATATATTACTTAGAGAATACGCTGCAACTGTGGTAGAAAAAGAATAACGTAAAGGTAAATGAAATACTGCCTTATGACAGCCCCACTTTTCCAGACAGTGGTGAAATGTGTCTTTGTAACGTCTATTCCACTCTTTTGCATGAGGAGTGTGTGCCAAGTGGCAAAACATCCCTTAAGAAAAAATATTAAAAGGAAATATAGAATCATAGAATCACAGAATCACAGAATAGTTTGGGTTGGAAGGGACCTTTAAAGGTCATCTAGTCCAACCCCCCTCTACATCTTCAAGTAGATCAGGTTGCTCAGACCCCCGTCCAACCTGACCTTGAATGTTTTCAGGGATGGGGCATCTACCACCTCTCTGGGCAACCTGTTTCAGTGTTCACCACCCTCATTGTAAAAAAATTTATTCCTTCTATCTAGTTTCAATCTACCCTCTTTTAGTTTAAAACCATTACTCCTTGTTCTATCGCAACAGACCCTGCTAAAAAGTTTGTCCCCATCTTTCCTGTAGGCCCACTTTTAAGTACTGAAAGGCCACAATAAGGTCTCCCTGGAGCCTCCTCTTCTCCAGGCTGAACAACCTGAACTCTCCTAGCCTGTTTTCATAGGAGAGTTGTTCCAGCCCTCTGATCATCTTTGTGGCCCTCCTCTGGACCCGCTCCAACAGGTTCATGTCTTCCCTGTGCTGAGAGCTCCAGAGCTGGACACAATACTGCAGGTGGGGTCTCACGAGAGCAGAGTAGAGGGGCAGAACCACCTCCCTCGACCTGCTGGCCATGCTGCTTTTGATGCAGCCCAGTAGATGGTTCAAAGAGCACTCAAAATAGACCAGTGCTATTTTCAGAAAAACTAGATACAGCAAACGGATTGTATTTTTTGCCAGTCTGATTATTTAGTGAAACCGTAACTTTGATAAAGTTAATCTAATCATGAGGTTTAAATAGCTATCGTCAGTATGGAGGCTAATCTTTAATTATATTCATTGTAAAGGTCATGGACAGTGTAATTGTGGAAGGTGTGACTGTAAAGAAGGATGGACTGGGAAGAAGTGTGAACATCCACGTTCTTGTCCATTGTCAGTTGAGGAAAGTGCTAAGAAATGCCAAGGAAATTCTAATTTACCTTGCTCTGGAAGAGGTAAGCGCATTTCTGGAAGAATTTTCATGCCCTTAAAATGTACTTCCATTAAAAGAATTTTTACAGATGTCCAGCGTTACTATTACTGCAAAATGTGAACTTGGCTTACTGTGCATGAACCCCACCCACATAACTTGTGAGTTGTGAGAAGGGAGGAGAAGAATACAATGGTCACCTATTTGTCCTGTCATCTAATACTTTTTATTTTATTTTACATATCTCAACATTTGTTTTGGAGGTTTTCAAGGATGCTTTGAAGTTTGCTGCAGATAAGTCTTTACAAAAGATACATTAAAAAGATGAACCTATCTATGCATTCTGTGACAAAACCAGCATGAGATTTTCAGCCTGTGTAAAATGTTGTGGCACCATTGTGGTAAGAGCTGTTGGGATTTACACTGCCTAAGAACCTGCCCTACTGAGTGCAGGACAAGCTTTTAAAATGCTGGTGTTCTTCGGTGCAGTTTGCTAGTTAGCCACTGGCTTTTAATTTGAAAGCATTTCTTTGTGACACTGTAGCCTTTTCAAAAGCTTTGACTAAAAAAATATGCTAAGTCTTACTTAACAACGGAAATACACATTGCAAGCAAAAAGAAACTTTTCTCAGAGGAAAAAGACCTGCTAATTTTCATCTGTCACTGTGTGAAATATGGTTTTCTGCAGAGAGAAGAGAGAAAAGTAAATATGAGACAGACTTTTGCTAGAACCAGTAATTGAAGTTGTTATGAATTCTGCCCACTTAAGTATTTGCTGGGAAAGGTCTAAAGCTGCTCTTGAATTATTGCGTTTCACCCTAAATGTCATTTCATTTGCAGTTTTTTCTTTCACTAATATTATCTAACATAGTCAAAAATTGTAGGCTGTCCACCCAAGTTAGAACTGTGATAATTGTATTTTTCTCCCCCTGTAAATGTGTAGCAGCTCATAAGCCAGTAGAGTATTAGCTATATCTTAAAAGAACTATGTATTAACATATTGTTGCTTGCTTTTTTCTTAACTAAGCTGCAGTTTTCCAGTGAATTACATCTCTCTTTTCATGACAAAATTCTGAAAGAAATTTTTTGGCTACAAGTTAGTTGGAACACGGGTATCTGTAGACCATTAAGTGCACTTCATTGTCCATGATTGCAAGAATGATAACTAAAAAAAATAAGTGTTGACATTTGATTCATTTTTTTTTTTTTTTAATAGTGGCTCACTCTTTCCCTATTCTCATTGCATGCTGAATGTCTCTCATCTGCTTCACTAGGAGTTCTGTATGTTGAGCATTTGGAGTCAGTTCTATGATTTAATTGCATTGTGCACTATGAGAGTCAAATGAGAGATACAAGAGTGACAGTCATAAAAACAAATTTAATTTAAATAAAATTCAGTCTTAAGTTACGGAACATATCGTTCTATTTATACTTTAAATTTTGTGAAGTTTTATTAAGAATAGTGCGAAGAGTGAGTTCAAAGATTTCAATATTAATGGCAAAAATTCTCTCCTATTTACTTTCTGAAAAAAACACCCAAGTATTAATGCTGGCAATGTTCTCCTATCGAGATACTAGCAGTGAAATAAGTCTGTTTCAGGTGAATTCATTTCACTGAATGATCTGTTGGTCAAAATTTTCAAATAAAAATACAAGTAGTATCTGTTGGAGCAAAAGGCTTAGTTGATAGCAGCTTTCACTGAACTTCCTTTGACTTCCAAACAAGACGAGATCAAACAAGGTTTATGAAGAGTGTAAATGGCACAGATGTGGATCTAGGACATAGTATGATAAAAAGCTGCTGTAATGAAGGAATAAGAGATTATGCATTCAGTGCTTGAAAAAAAATTCCCATGAAAACTGTCATTTTAAAATGGAATGCGGTATCTCGTTTTAGTTCTATGAACAATTTTGTTAAGGAAATTGGGAGAGAAAAAGAGAGAAAAGAAATTTTAGTCAAATCATCTGTAATTTACTGGGTAGTGTATTTTTTTTACCCTGGACTGCCTGGATTTCCCTTTCTTCCATCGTATTTTGGATATAATAAAAAATATGAGAAAGTTCCTGTATTGCTGAAGTGATGTAGGTTTTTACTTCCTAGGAAAAATTGTCATTGGACTTGCATAGTTAAATTCTTTTGTCCCATTTGACAATTCTACTGCTTGTCATCATAGCTTGTCACAGGCAGAAGCATTACACAAGCAAATGGAACAAGTAAAGATTTTCAGTCAAACACAACCTCTGTCAAATCTTCTGGGATGAGAAAGGCCATGGACTTGTAACATCACCCCCATTTTTCTGAAGTCCATAGGCAGGATTGCTTGAAAAGGAGGGGAAAGTTCTAAAGGAAATGGGAGTGTTAGCTTTTCCATTTGAACATTATTATTTTGGTAACCTTCTTGTTAGATTTTTCTCCTGACTGTGGTATAACGACAGTACGTTCTTGTACACGTCAGTAATCCACTGCACTGCTGGAGAAGTTGAATACCTAACGTCCTAATTTAATGGGATCTTTTAATAAAGCAGTTCATGTATGGAATAGGGTGCAGAATGGAGACGCCAGAGGGGCAGGTGTATGGCTTTATGGCTTTGCCATGTATTGTGTTTCCTTGATGAATGTTTTCTATTCATCTGTACCTTTTTTTCTAGGTTAGTCGACAACAGTTGTGACAGATAATATACTCTTTTACAATCACTTCTATGGTCTTGGGTAAAGACATCGAAGGACAAAGCATTTTTAGGATTTTTAAAGCCATTTAGATCGCCAAAATGTGTAGGGAGAAAAAGATAGAACTATTATAATTCATAGTCTCTTTCTATAGTCTCTGTCTAAATGCTGAAATATGCTCAGGTTTTCAGGTGGAGGAGCTTGAAACTTCAGTTGTGATACTCTGTTCCCAAGATTAACAAAAATTATATTTCCTACATGGTATTTTCTTGTTGAAATACTAAGTATGATTTCAAAATGTGATAATCCTTCACTTAAACAGTAGTAAAAAAAAAAATCCATGCTGCCTGAGGGTGCATTGAAGAACTAGTACTTCAAAGCTTTGGCTGGCCATTTTTAGTTTTTTGTGCATTTTGCAAAACCTTCTGATATGATTGACTATAGAACTCCCAGTGATTCAGCTTCAGTCTTTAAAATCTCCAATAATAGTTACAGAAGGTGAACAAGGGAAAAAAAGAAAAGAAAAAAATCCCCAAATCAAAAACCCTAACCAAACCAAGCCACAAAATCCTCTAAATTCCTCATAAAAAAAAGTTTTGAGATTTTTACATTTTTGTGTCAGGATTTGGGATGATGGGGGTTTACATTAAAAAAAATAAATTCTTCCTTTCACTTCACAAAATTATATAATGTTAGCACAAAAATCATGGCAAAATGATACTCAACATTTTTTCCATCAGTCTGAGGGACAAGAAGCTTCCGTCTTTGAACTTAATTTTGGTAAGGTGCTAGTTTTATACTTTGTTTTTACAAGTAATGATGAATGGAAAACAGAAGAGAATGTTAGCCTAATCTTAGTCTTTATTTTTTTTATGAGCTGACCCAATATGTTTGTAATATTAAATTTTCATGTAAAGTATTGGGCTATTATATAAATGTACCAAAAATTTTTATTAGTTACCTTTAAGGCAAATCATGTTCCTACATAGGCAGAAATACAGAAAGCACCAGCAATGCAAAATGAGAGAATTATCACATGCCACCCAGATTTTGAGAATACCAGGTTGTTTTAACTGTAAGTCATGTAACTTAAGCAGGAGAATAAAGATATAGGAAAAAAATTAACAGTGAAAGTAAGCTTTTTTTAAGTCAAGTGTTTAATGTATCAAGGGTGCATAAAAGTTGTATTAAAAATTTTAGAGAATTACAAGGAAGTTATGAAGAATACGACCTAATTAGGTAGTCACTATCTATAAAAAGCTATAGATTACACTTTCTCCATCTGCACTTTGCTCTCCTGAGAGCAGATAAAACAGTGAACTTTTATTCCAGACTATGATTCCCTTCCTGATTTTCTGCGGGCACTCATAGGTATAACAAGCTGTTTCATGGGTGCTGGTCAGCCTGTGGGGAGAGCAGAGATGCTGCCAAAAATATATTTCGCCATGGTCTAATATTCCTTAGCTGCTTCAGTGGGTGAAGGAGAGAGAAGGCTTTATATTGACATACTGAGCAGTAAGCGAGAATGTCTACATTCTCAAATGATGTTATAAAAGCAGAGGAAATATAAGTCCTCTCAGTTAGGTCAATCAGGCTGTCTTTACCTTCAGTAGTTCCTGTTCTATATTATGGGAGAGAAGGATCAGATGAAAATTTTGGGAATTCAAATACACCGTCACTAGGTACTTTCCAAAAATTACTTTCCTTACAAAAACATGTTGAGAACAAGGAGAGAGAGATTCCAGCCAGCTTTGTTTGTATAAAGTAAATAATTCCTTCTTGAGAGTGTTTTTTTTTTTACTTGCTGCACGACTTTTCAGTATAGAGGTAATACTTCCACAGTGAAAGTCTATCCCTTTTAAGAACACACTGTACAACAAGACCAGTGTCAGAAATAAAGGAAAAGATACACCAAAAAAACCTTATGGTAAGAAATAAAGAGAGAGCGTTTTGTTGTCAGGATTAAGGGACAAGACAAACCATTTTTCTCTTTAAAATGCACACCACTCACTTGAGTTTTCCCTGAGGGCAAAAAGCAGATTTCAAAACAGTTATAATAAAAAAGCCTTCAGGAAAAGAACTGAAAATAAAAAGAGTAGGTTTTGAGAATAGTAGATGAGAGCTTTTTTTTTTAATAATCTTGTTCTCATCACTTACCCTTAGTGAAGGCAGCCATCCCATGGCAGTGATCCAAAGAGAGATAAATGACAAATCTTCTTATTGGTAGTGTCTTTTACCATTTTAATCTCTTTTCTGTAATTGCTTTTATATATTTGTCATATGGAGAGAATGAAACTGGTTTTTTATCTGTGAAATCCCCCCTTACACTTGTGCTCTAGCATTGGCTATCTGAAATATGAAGAGTTTCTTTGATTCTGCACTGAAAAAGATTTTTGTTTTTGCAAACTCTCCTAAGTCCCATTTTCCAAAAATTAAATTTGTGAGTTCAGAAGTTGTATGGCATTTTAAAAGTTTACTGACATGATTACTTTACAGTGTATGGGATTTGTGTGGCAAGGTTTTGGTAGCAGGGGGACTACAGGGGTGGCTTCTTTGAGAAGCTGCTAGAAACTCCCCTCATGTCCAGTGGAGCCAATGGCAGCCAGCTCCAAGATGGACCCACCACTAGCCAAGGCCGAGCCCATCAGCGACAGTGGTAGCGCCTCTGGGATAACATATTTAAGAAGGCGAAAAAACGCATAACAGCAGCCGGAAAGAGGAGTGAGAATATGTGAGAGCAACAGCTCTGCAGACACCACACGCAGTGAAGAAGGAGGAGGAGGAGGTGCGCCAGGCGCCGGAGCAGAGATTCCCCTGCAGCCCGTGGTGAAGACCATGGTGAGGCAGGCTGTCCCCCTGCAGCCCATGGAGGGTAACGGTGGTGCAGAGATCCACCTGCAGCCCATGGAGGACCCCACACCGGAGCAGGTGGATGCCCAAAAAAGGCTGTGACCCCATGTGAAGTCTGGGCTGGAGCAGGCTCCTGGTAGGACCTGTGGCCCCTTGGAGAGAGGAACCCGTGCTAGAGCAGGTTTGCTGTCAGGACTTGTGACCATGTCAGACTCCCACAGTAGAGTAGTCTGTTCCTGAAGGAAGAAGTTTGTGAGAAGGCCCTACATTGGAGAAGTTTGTGGAGAACTATCTCCCATGGGAGGGACCCCATGCTGGAGCAGGGGAAGAGTGTGAGGAGTCCTCCCCCTGAGGAAGAAGGAGTGTCAGAGACAACGTGTGATGAACAGGCCACAATCCCCATTCCCTGTTGCCTTGTGCTGCTTGTGGGGAGGAGGCAGAGAAAATCGGGAGTGAAGTTGAGTCAGGGAAGAAGGGAGGTGTGGGGGGAAGGTGTTTTAAGATTTAGTTTTTATTTCTCATTACTCTACTCTGATTGGATTGGTAATAAATTAAATTAATTTTTCCCAAATCGAGTCTATTTTGCCTGTGATGGTAATTGCTGAGCGATCTCCCTGTCCTTATCTCCACCCACGAGCCTTTCGTTGTATTTTCTCTCCCCACATGCAGCTGAGGAGAGCAGTGATAGAGCAGCTTTGGTGGGCACCTGGCCTCCAGCCAGGGTCAACCCACCACATACAGTAACTTTGCTGTTTCTTCTCTATTTAAAATTATCAGATGTTGACTGACTTAGTGGAAGAGCAACAGTGCTCAATGCATTATTAAAGATTCCTTGTGGTGAACTGAGACAGTGAGTCAATCCCTTGTGTTCAGTGATGGATTCTGTAGTGCACAACGCTAGTCTCCAGGTTACCAACTCCTGGAGTCTGGAAACAAAGCTTAAGGATAAGGGTCAATGACGACCCCAAAGAACAGTGCCATTGGGCAGGGGCTGCTGTAAAGTCCTAATCCTTTTGGGGATATCTTGTCTTTACTATTGTTTAATATACACTTTATGTTTCTCTGAAACACAGCTCATCAAAGTCTTGGCTAATATAGGAAATGCTGTAAACGTCTGTTGATACAACACACCATGATATGCAGAAGGAAAGAGAAACACACATGGAATAAATCATATCTGTGTACTGACAAGAGTGGATGGAAACTTGATAAAAAAGATATGTGCTAAATAGGTGCCTAAAAGCAGGTGTAACTGTGCAATTCTCTTCTGACCTTTGAGAAGTCTTACATGGCTGATCATAAATATGACATAAAATATTCAGCCTGTACATAATTTCTGGGGTTAGATCATCAACTACTATAGCTTCATATAAACCTTTGGATGACATAATTCAGTATATCTTCAAGACTTTTAAACCTATACAAACTGTAGTACAGTAATGCCAATCTGATCATGTCTCCAACAGGTAGGTATAACAGATAGGTATGATGCCTTAAAAGTGCAGAAGGGCTGCTGGTGGCATGTGCCAGATCACGAGAACTAGTTCTGGGCTATTGCCACTGGAGCCTTATTTACTATAGTTTTATGTCCTCATAGTTCTGTTTCTTTTGTTCTAAGAGCAGTTATTAATTAAGGCCCTTGGGATCTCCCTCTAGTACGATATTGCCAAAACCAGTCAACAAAAAAAATATCCTGTTTCTATTAGGTACCTATAGAAAAATATTGTTTCTGAAGCCTATTGCTTGTTGACTTAGTAAAGGAAAATGACAGTAGAAGTTGCCATTTGGATAATTCACTATACTTTATATATGACAGCATGGGGTTAGAGCAGAAAAGTGTAAACACTCCTGAGGTAAAATCTAGGTTACTATCCCTGCTACCAGCTCTTTATTGCAGCCTCTTATTATGCAAATTGCACTATTTAATTGAAGTGTAAATTACTCTAATGTACATCATCTCTGAATTTGGCCTGCTGTTTTCATTCATTTCGCATGACCCCTGCATTCTGAAGGAGGTCTTAATTAAGGCAGTATAGTAGACAGCCTGGCAGCAAGTAATGTTATTAGCTGGTGTAACAAGAACAGAACATAAATGCAAGTCATGCGTCATGTCTCTATCTTTCACCTCATCAACTTTGAGACTGAGCTCTGTTATACATCTGTGTGCTTCAAGCAGAGAGGCACTCTTACTATACTAGTACTTTAATGCCGAATGAGCTGGCATAACAGTATTTGTTGTATAATTTGGTATACCCTTATATACTGGACTGGCACTCTGAACACCACTTGTAGTCTGTTGAAGTCTAAGAGAAAAAGTACAGATAGATAGTTGCATCACAGTCCTCCTAGATTTGTCTGTCAGTAGTTTACATCACTGGTTTTAAACTGGTGCTCTGATTCAGGCTCTGTGTGAGCCTATCTCTCTCTCCTAATTGAAGCAGGATCCCCTGGAAGCTGCCTTTTGTTAGGAAAGCCAATTTGGAACTGCAGAGAATATTTCACCTTTTTCCATTTCTGATTTTTTAATTTTTTTTTTTTTTTTAATCAGAAAGTGCTCAGGAGATGAACACTTCAGTATGTCTCTGTAGAGAAAGCTACTTATTTGTCAGTGACCCATCTACAGCACTCCTGGCTATTGGTTTTACTGTTGTCTTTTTGGGGAGACAGCAAGTAGCGACAGAAGAACCAAGGAAGGACTGGATATCAAGAGAATGTCTGATTTCTGCAGCGAACCCATACTTGCAGTGCTTATAACTCAGTAACAAATAAATGGTTCGGGAAGCACTTTGTTTCTGCCTAAGTGCTGTTTTTAATCTGTTCTGGCAGAAGCAGGGTGTGTCAGAAGTTGTCTGTTTCTGAGATGTCGGTGATACTGCAAGAGTGAAGTAGTTAACAAAATTTTCTGTAATAGAATTTGTTAACGTTCTGAGGTTTCTCACTTGTTTTCACAGTGAGAAGTCTGAGAAGAGGTAAAGAATAGAGGAAAAGCAATGTATCTATCTGTTTTAGGATGATACTTAAGAATTAGAGCTGTGGGATAACAGTAGTATAACAAAATATACCCAGTATAACAAAGGAATCTTTAAACCATGGCATCTATGGCTGGCAGAAAAACAACCATGGATGCCACTTCATAATGAGAATAACTTGTCATGCTCTTTTTCAGTATAGCATTTTTTGATTCAAATATCTTTTATTTTAGTCTGACCAGTAAGAAAGGCAGTATAGCACAAAACAAATTTTGATGTTTAAATGGTTATGCAAGAGGCAGGCACAGGTATTTTATGTGATATATTATGTAATTATTTATATATTATATATTTATATAATTATTCATATATGGTATATTCATATTTAATTATTTATCGTGAGTGTGGTAGGTGCCTGCCACAGACCACCTGATCAAGAAAGGGTGTAAATGAAGCCTTCTTTAGACAGCTGAAGAAAACCTCAAGATTAGAGGCCTTGCTAATCACAGGCAATTTCAGTCATCTTGATATCTGCTGGAAGATTAGGGTAGCTCAGTGCAAGTAATCTGGCAGATTCTTCCCACATCTCTCAAGCCACTAAACCTCAAGGAAGGAACAGAGGGAATGAAATCCCACCCACTGTAGGAGAAGATCAGGTTCAAATCACCTAAGGAACGTGAACATACATAAGCATCGCAGAGTCCTCAGGGCACTGGCAGATGCAGTTGCCAAGCCACTCTCAATCATATTTGAAAAGTCATGGCAGTCAGCCAACGTCCCCAGTGACTGGAAGAAGGGAAACATCACACCCATTTTTAAAAAGGGTAAAAATCATAGAATCATAGAATCTTCATGGTTGGAAAGGACCTTTGAGATCATCGAGTCCAACCAAACAACCTACAATCTCTGCCACTAGAGCATGCCCTGAAGTGCCACATCTAGACGTTTCTTAAACACCTCTAGGGATGGTGACTCAACCACCTCCCTGGGCAGGCTGTTCCAGTGCCTGACCACTCTTTCAGTAAAGTAATTCTTCCTAATATCTAACCTAAGCCTCCCCTGCCACAACTTCAGACCATTTCCTCTGGTCCTGTCATTATTCACTTGGGAGAAGAGGCCAACACCCACCTCTCTCCAACCTCCTTTCAGGTAGTTGTAGAGGGCAATGAGGTCTCCCCTCAGCCTCCTCTTCTCCAAACTAAACATGCCCAGCTCCCTCAGCCTCTCCTCATATGACCTGGTCTCCAGACCCCTCACCAGCCTGGTAGCTCTCCTCTGGACACGCTCCAGCACTTCAATGTCCCTCTTGTACAGAGGGGCCCAGAACTGAACACAGTACTTGAGGTGGAGCCACACCAGTGCCGAGTACAGAGGCACGATCACTTCCCTGCTCCTGCTGGCCACGCTATTCCTGATACATGCTAGAATGCTGTTGGCCTTCTTGGCCACCTGGGCACACTGATGGCTCCTGTTAAGCTGGCCGTCCACCAGCACGCCCAGGTCCTTTTCTGCTGGGCAGCTTTCCAGCCACTCTTCCCCAAGCCTGTAGCGTTGCTTGGCGTTGTTGTGACCAAAATGCAGGACCTGGCACTTGGCCTTATTAAACCTCATACAGTTGGCCTTGGCCCATCGATCCAGCCTGTCCAGGTCCCTCTGTAGAGCCTTCCTACCCTCAAGCAGATCAACACTCCCACCTAGTTTGGTGTCATCTGCAAACTTACTGAGGTTGCACTCAATCCCCTCATCCAGATCAATGATAAAGATATCAAACAAAACTGGCCCCAAAACTGAGCCCTGAGGGACACCACTGGTGACCGGCCGCCAAGAGGATTTCACCCCATTAATCACAACTCTCTGGGCACGGCCATCCAGCCAGTTTTTAACCCAGCGAAGAGTACACTTGTCTATGCCATGATTCGCCAGCTTCTCCAGGAGAATGCTGTGGGGGACGGTGTCAAAGGCCTTGCCGATGTCCAGACAGACAACGTCCACAGCCTTCCCCGCATCCAGCAGGTGGGTCACATGGTCATAGAAAGAGATCAGGTTGGTTAAGCAGGACCTCCCTTTCCTAAACCCATGATGGCTGGCCCTGATCCCTTGGCCGCCCTGCACTTGCCGTGAGAGCTCACTCAAGATGATCCTCTCCATGATCTTTCCTGGTACTGAGGTCAGGCTGACAGGCCTGTAGTTCTCTGGATCCTCCTTCTGACCCTTCTTGTAGATGGGCGTCACATTAACCACCCTCCAATCATCTGGCACCTGCCCTGTTGACCAGGATTGTTGCTAAATGATGGAGAGAGGCTTGGTGAGCTCTCCCACCAGCTCCCTGAGTACTCTTGGGTGAGTCCCATCCGGCCCCATAGACTTATGTACGTCTAGGTGCAGAAGCAGATCATTGACTACTTCCTCCTGGATTATGGGTGGGTTGTTCTGCTCTCCATCCTTATCTTCCAGCTCAGGAGGCTGAGCACCCTGGGGATAGCTGGTCTGACTATTGAAGACAGAGGCAAAGAAGGCATTCAGTATCTCAGCCTTCTCCTCACCCTTGGTTGCAAATGATGATCCTGGGAACTACAGAGCAGTCATCCTCACCTCTGTGCCTGGTAAGATCACGGAACAGAACCTCTTGGAAGGTATGTCAAAGCACATGGAAGATTGGGAGGTTAGAGAAACAGCCGACATGGCTTCACCGAGGGCAAATCTGGTGGCCTTCTATGATGGAGTGACAGCACCAGTAGACAAGTGAAGAGGTACAGTTGTCATCTACCTGGACTTTTGTAAAGCTTTTGATGTGGTCCCCCCAACATTCTTGGCACTAAATTGGAGACAGATGGGTCTAATGGATGGACTGTTAGATGGATAAGGAACTGGCTGGATGGCCATATCCAAAGAGTTATAGTCAATGTCTCAATGTCCAAGTTGAAACCAGTAACAAGTGGTGTTCCTCAAGGGTCTGTACTGGGACCAATACTACTTAATACCATCATCAACGATGTGTACAGTGGGACTGAATGCACCCTCAGCAAATTTGCAGATGCTAAGCTGAGTAGTGCAGTTGATAGGCTTGAGGGAAGAGCTGCCATCCAGAGGGACCTTAAAATGCTTGAGGAGCAGGCCCATGTGAACCTCATAAAGTTCAATAAGGCTAAGTGCAAGGTCCTGCACCTGGGATGGGGAAATCCCCAATATCAGTTCAGACATGGGGAATGAATGGATTGAGAACAACCCTGTGGAGAAGGACTTGGGGATACTGGTGGATGAAAAATTAGTTATCTCCATCCTGTGAGATTTTCAGAACTCTGTGGGTCACAGCCCTGAGCAACCTGCTGTGACAGGACTGCTCTGGGCAGGACTTTGGGATACCTGACCTGGAGGCCCTTCCAACATATGTGATTCCATGAGTCTATGATACAAACTGTGTACAAGGCATCTTGTAGTCAATCAGCTTTGATTTCTTGTGCAATTTTGAAGAGGTTGGGATACAACTGTGTAGCTGTCCGTTCTGTGGAATGTGTTATTTCTAGGTACATGTTTTTACTGTTTTTAAAGCTTATGTACTTCAGAGAGTAGAAACAATTCCAGAGAGTAGCTGGAAAACCTAGCATGACCATAAATCACCTACTGCTGCAAAATTTAAAAAGCAACCAGTTGACTTTGTCATATGTCAGTCCTCTTCATCATATTAATGGCTATTAAATCCTAGCATGTAGCTTCACCTGTCAGGAAATAGAAGCAAAATAAGTGATCTGTGCACAGATTAGTGCCAGCCATCTTTTTTGGAATTTTGAAACCTGGCATGTGTGTTACAGTTCGGCTTTGCATTTTTTCTGCTTACTGGTTAGAAAAGTAAAGGAGTGTGTGTCTTGGCTTTTTTCAGTCATTCAGCTCAGCTTTAGCTTTTCTCTCCGAGACCTCCAGAAAAAAAGAAATCAGTGTACAAATGCTTTATTGGCAGCTGTTAAGAGACGAGATTCTACATTGGGCCTCCACTGGTAAAAAAGGGAGATAAAATGCAACTCAGTGGGCCAGTCTGCACAAGCCTGCTAGCCAGCCAGCTTGTGTGGTTTTGTTTCTAATGAGCCATATGCCTATTGGAGTATATTTGGAGGCAGGGGTTTAGGTAGGGTTAATCTGGTGAATAGGAATGGGTAGGGTACAAAAGGCACAAATCTGTAAAAAATTGGACTTACTTATTTCACAGCTCAGGAAGGAATGTGGTTTTCTGATGGCTATAAGCATTAGCCACATGAAACATCCCTCTTATTCTCTCAGTCTGTGCTTCTGAAATGCTACCATCTCTGGACACATTGCAAATTTCCTTTTGTATGTGATGTGGTCTTCCTTGTTCTTGTTCCCTTGATTGTAAGTCTTCCTCCAGCAGACGAAGACAACCTCTTTCATCAGTGAAAGACATCTGTGAAAGAAGTTGAAGGCCAGGACTGCCTTTTCTCTGACCGCTCGTTATCTTCTGTACATAGTCTGTTGTGTATCCCAGTCTTGCTTAATTGTTCTTAGCCTATATCTTCCCATTTTCGGTTGGTAGGAGTCTTTCTTGCTGTTTTCTAAATGTCGATATCCAGTGATTGTTAGTGTGTCTTTTGACATAGTTGGTCTTTTTTCCCAGACACCCCTGTTCAAATTGTTTGAGCTTGGCTTCTTGTTTAACAGAGCAGGGAACGTAATACAGAAGGTGAACTGAAAAAAGAATTCACAATGTGTTTACCTTGTATCTATATAATATAAAAATCTCTTTCTGTTATCCAGAAAAAGGGTATGTGAGAAACAATAGTGTTGCCATAGTATTGTGTGTGAATTTGGGTTAAACTTTCAATAGTGCATGTTCTCTTTACTTTCCAGTGAGATGTATATTTGTAGATGATGCATGTAGAGATGTAGATGATGTAGATGTAGATGATTTGTAGATCTTAGAGGAATTCACCGTATTTTAATAAGATGTAATAGATCACAGTCGTAAGTTCTCAGGCCAACTTATGCTGTTTATGACCGAGAGAGCACGGTTAGTATTCAAAAAGTTCAGGCAAAGCTTTGCGTAAGTGGATACTTGCAAGTGCTACACTTTGCAGCAGGCTGGCAATTTTGGAACGTTTCCCTGTAGTGGATAGCAGTAATTATCATAAATGCCATTACCTAATCAAAGAATGGGCTGACACTCATTTGTGCTAGACTTCCTCTGAATCTTTTGTCTAGTCTGTCTCCTTCATTTGATTGGATAGGGAGCTGTATGTCGACCTGCAACACATCAACACCTTTGATGGATGGTATACGCTTGTATAGTCTAGAAAGGGAATATATTGTTGTGAATGCTAGGTGGAGAAACTGCATACACTTAAGCGATAAATCCAGATGGTGGAAGGTTTGCGGTAAAATATCTTTAATTTCTGCGGGAGAATGCCTAAAAAGCATTAAATATACTTGCTGTTTTGATATACCAAAATAATTTGTAAGGAGGTAGGATATAAGCTATTTGTTCCAGTCAGAGGAGATATAACTAATTAAAATTAATAATAATTTTAAAAGTAGATTAGATTTTTGCTGCTCCAAGTTGTCATCCTATTTTGGTTCACTTCAAAAATTATGTCTGACCTGAAGTCAGGATTTATCAATGTCTTGAGTACTTGCAGAGATATGGGAATGATTCATACTGCTGAAAAAATTATTCATTGAAATGTGCAAGTGTAATTGCATGAAGGAACATTTATGCAATGCATACAACACAACAAATAGATGCAAGTCCATTTTACATTTGTGGAAGGATAGCAGCTATTCAAAATGAAAGTGCCTATAAGTACCTTCTCTCTCGTAACTTTGGTATATCAAGTATTTGTAGTTTGGTCACAGTAACAGGAGACATTGCAAAAGAATCTCCGCTGGATAAAAAGAAGCAATTGAGGTGTGCGTACATGTTTGTGTGTGAGAGCTTATTAGATTCCACAGCTTGTTGACTAGAACAAATACCTGATATAAAGTCACGAAGTTGTACGTTGCAGCAAAAAGTAAGATGAAGGCCTGTACTGTCCAAAATTTTTACTCATCCCCATAATAAATGTATGTACATTGAAACATTACTGCATGAGTCAGCTGCATTTGGAAATGCAGAACTGACTGGCATATGCATAACAGAGCATTTTTGTTTTCCTGTACACCTGCCTACAGAGGGGAAAAACAAAGTCAAGTCATCATGTTAAATATACTCTAGCTATTGTAAACACGGTAGAATATTCTGGGTGAGGTTCATCTCTTGAATTTATCTAGACATCAAAATGTGTGATACTTCAGCCTTTTTTTTTGAGTGGAACCATAGTACCTCTAAATTGGAGGCAATTTGCCCATTTCTTCTGTATTTCTTTGTTAATATAAGATGAATTGTCATCGTTCATACTTTTCCGTACTGTCCTTAAGGAGAATGACTATCAGGCTAACCTTTAGATGCCTGCGTTTGGGTTCTGTGAATCCCACTGGTTTATGAAATTATTTACCCCAACTGTCATGTTTTACTACGGTACAAATAAAATGAATAGAAGTCTGTGTGGGCTGGGGCAAAGAACCTCTGCTGTTGATATGCAGATATGAATCCTTTTTCTGAATATCTTGTAGTTTATGGAGTGTTTTGAGATACCTTAGCAGTGACATCTCAACTAGTAAATTAAATAGTGCTATGGATCACCCCCGGGCACTGCAGCTTGCTTGCCTATAATGTCAGATTTTTGGATCAGTCACTGGCCCACTTTTGCCCTGTGCCAGCTAGTATTCTTCCCAAACAATACCTGCTTATAGTTCAGGAGTTAGCGTGGGCTAGCGACTGGCCCCAGTGGGCAGTCTGAATGAGGCCACCTTCATGAAAGACAGCTTGGTAGTATGGTTGCCAGTTCTTCCGTGCCAACTGGCCTCAGTGCCAGGGAACAGTCCCAATTCCATTTAATTGACTAGTAAAGAGACATCTATCAAATAATGTACTGTCGTTATAGTAATGGAGATTGACCTTTCTGCACTGTGGTTGGTGTGGTATCTGGGTAGCCCACAGGAAAAGATGAAACAAAGAAAAGAGTTTCCAGCACACCTTGCCAAGGACCCATTGCCCACTCTGAAGCTGTTACCTGCTCTCTGCCTTCTCCAAGACAGCAGCTTGTGTAAAATAAATGGATCAGTGCTGTCCCAAAATTGATTTGGTATAGTGTGACAGCAGATTAATAGATTTCCAGGTTGAATGAGTAGTTTGATTTCTTCCTTCTTTTGTGCTTCTTTTATGAAAATTTTCACTTAAAAATACCATAAGGACCATGACAACTCAAATGGAAGCAATTTTTTAAGCTGAAAACTGTTAAGAACTGAAAGTATTCAGATTTTTGGTGAATACCGTGACATGTTGTTTTCTAGAATTTGCTTTTTTGGAAAGGAAGCCTGGACTTCATGGCATAATTTTAGAAGTCCAACTTTCCATGGTACAAAAATGACACCCCGCCCTTTTTCTTAAATGGATTTAGACCTGCCCAAGTTCTAGCCTAGTGTTGCTTAGTTGCTTATCTGTCCCCTACTTTCTTTGATGAGTTCATTATTTCACTTCAACTATTTTGCTATGTCATGTTTATGCTGCAGAATGAGTTATTCCACTCCCACGGTAACTGCATATCAGTACAGTGTATTTGAAGCATATAGGTACAAAGATTAAAAACTTCTTTAAATTCTGTAAGAGAAAGCTATTAAAAAGCTAAGCAAACTTTATTTCTATGACAGACAAAAATAATCTTGCATGTTTATATCAATAGTTATGTTCTGCTTTAGATAAATTCTAAACAGCTGTTTGCAAACTTTGGATGAAGCACTGATGGATACATTAGAGATGCAGGTATTTGTAGGAGTCAGCACACTATAAAGGTAATTTATTAAAGCAGTGAATCTCATTTTCAAGGTATGTAGGCTTTCCTATCAGGAACAAAAGTCTATCTTTTTTTAGCGAAGTAACTTCAAGAAGTTAATGCGTTTAGCAAATGCTGAATTTAAATCAACGTGATCTTCATATTTACACTGAATTTTTACTGTACTACATTTTGAGGTTGCTTATTTGGTGTGAAGGTGCACAGTCATCGATGGTACGATTTATATAGAAAAAAACAGTATCTTGCAAAAACATGTAACATTTGATTGATTTTTTTTTTTTGCAGAAACTAAAAGGGTAATGTTATGAGTTGCTGTTAAGTAAGAATGTCTTTAAAAAGATGTTCTTTAGAAAATTAGTTCCTCAGTGTTTTAAAGGTCTATCAAACACCTATTGATAAAAGTGAGCAACGCTTTTTATGTAGATAGTGCTTTTAAAGTATTTTGTTCCCTGTGATTGTATCAACAATTGCATCCTTGCTTTGTGTAGGAAACTGAAAAGATAGCATAAGCTCCATGAGAGAGAGAGATTGTGGAATTGTTTCCCTACTTTTAAGTGCTTCTGGAGAGATTTGTGTGCTACGAGAACTGAGTACAGACTGGACTAAATATTTTAACTGGAAGCAAGAAACCTGGGGAGAAGTGAGACTGGGGGAAATATCTAGGCTTTTCATCTCTCTTGAGAGTTTTTGCAGTTACCAGTGGAAAGTGGGAAGCATAGTTAGCTAGCAACTAAGACCCCAAATACTTCCTGAAATCTTTGTTGGATGTAAGTATAAATATTGATATTAAACCTTGGGAAATAACTGTAAGGTAAAGTTGTTTTCTGCAATTTATATTTTGAGAAAAATGATGCAAAATTCACTGACGGTTCAAAGTCAAGAAAAGTCAAGCTGAAAGCCAATCTTTACACTGAGAAATTCCTAACAAAGTCTTCTTCCAAGTCAAAATCATTACCCCAGAAGTTGCGTATCTCTTTCTGAAACAGTGTTTCACAAAGAGGAACTAGAAATGGCTGTAATGCATAATGTCATTTTTGTTTCCTGAATACCATTAATGCATTTCTTTTACAGGAACTGCTGCAATTTTTCTAAGTAATAGGCCCACAGGTTCAAATGTTCTGCCCTTTCTTTGCCATCTTCATTTGTCCAGTGCTCAAAATACTTCCAGCAGACAGCTTTGTCAGTTCTGTTAGGAAAATTATTTTACGGCACACTTGAAGTCTGATATTTGCCTTTGTCTGTGTTCTCTTTAGTTTGTCATTTAAATCACACTTCAGAAAGCCAATAAAGCAAGACATGACCTGAAAAAAACTGAGTACATCTGATAAAATCATAATTTCTGTGAAATTTATTGGAATTTCAGCTCTCCAGTTCAAAAATTGAAAACTTAGTGTTGGGTCAAACCAAAAAAACCAACTATCTTACAATTATAGATATTTTCAGAAAGACAGATAAATACCAGATCCAAGAAACTGCTGAAATAAAAATATTAGTACTTCTGAATCTGTTCCCTCTGAGACACGGAGGCAGAGAAGGGCAGACAAATGAGATACTAAACATTAATGGTTTTATTTTAAGCTTTGGGGGTTTTGTTTGTTTTGTTTTTTTTTTTCGTCATCTGTCAGTCATGGTTTTAAAGCCCAAGTACCTGAAGACTTGCTGTTCCTTCTCTTTTATAAAGTGCAATATGTACACCCTGGCATTCTCATAGTTCTACTATAATGAATAATTGTTATCTATTTTACTTAGTCATTATAAATCAGTCATTGCCTAAATATCCATTTCAAAATGACTCTACTTTAACAATGAATGTTTTTCGTAAAGTTGTATGACAGAGAACTGAACACAAACCTCTATGTGTCTAGTGGGGTCCCTTTCTCTACTGGTTTACTCATGAATCTTTTAACTGCATCTTCTGCCTCCTTTACGCAGACCAACTTGGAACTGTGTCTTTGGAGTTAATTTATGCTGTTGTTTGCTTGCTACATATGCCTTTCTTCTCCTCGTGAAAGGTGTTCCTTTTGTAACTATGCCAGTGCTGTGTATGTTTATACGGCTGTGGAACATCCCCACACAACAAATTCCTTCTTTCTAAGTGGGTCATGAACCCAGCCTGTTATTTTCTACTAGGGCCTTGTTTCCAAACATAAGGCAATGATTAAGAATAGACATAGAAGAGAAACCTGGAACATAACACCTCATTTCAAATTTAGAGATTTCTCTTCCTAAATTACCTTTGGACTCATTTGCAGTGCTTGAAAGTGGCAACCATACCACACCTACCAACTTACGAACAGTGCTACTTATTGTTATTGCCAGTAGATGGCATTCTTTATATTAACTAAATAACTAACAGTTTGAAACTTTTTTGTCAGATTTTTTGCAGGGGGTGGGGGGATGATAGACATTTGCTTTTCAGAGCATGCGTGGAAGCCATAGGTACCTGCTATTTTGAAATATTTTGTCAAAATTCCATATTTCAATTGAACAAAGTAATCTTACTTTTTTTCCCAAACGAAACAGTCATTTCAGATTCATGTAATGATGCAATTCAACTGATGTACTAATTTTGACTTTTATTCGGGATGAGGAAGAGGAAGAGATTTTTGGTTTCCTCTTTTGGAATATAAAAAAGAATATTTAATGGAGCGCTTAGAGTTTAATATTGCTGCTTTCATTCAAGGAAACTTCTTTAAGAGATATTTCTTCTGCCCTGTTGCTTATTGTCTGCAGCACCTACAGACTATAGACGTGACCATTTTTTTTCTGCAGCAGATCTGTAAAGACCTGTAGCAGGTAATTTATAGATCACTAAAGTTTTTCTTTTTTTTTTCCCCCCTTTGAATGCTTAATCCAAGCCCACTAAAGTTATCAAGGAGATGTATATTGGCAACAGAACTTTTTTGACCTATTTCAGTGGATACAGAAATGAGAAGGCAGCTCCCAAAGAAAGATACTTTGATGGAAGCTAACCAGAAGATTTTTAGCACATTAGTCATATTGGAATCCATGACCTTTGCAATGATAAATGAGCAATTGAAGTATAGAAGATATTTCAAGATCCATTGCTTTTCAAAATGTATTGCATATTCCACTGCATAATCCATATATTGATCCTTGTGGCTTTCGCGTGTGCTGAATGTTTATTTCACAGGCACCAAAGAGTAGGTAGGAGCTGGATACCCCAAGGGTTTGTGCACTAGAAGTCTAATGTCCCCAGCTGGGATACTGGTATACCGTACACTTGGTTCAATTTGCTATCACATGCAAACTGAGTCAATCACTTTCTGCCTGTACCCAAATGTTTGCCCAAATGTGATCCCGAGGTGAGTGTGAGCAGATCCTCTCGGATTCTGGGCAAAGGAGCCTCCTCTAGTTGGAGAAGGTACTGACAAATGTGGAACACTCAGATACAGCTATTGGTGATGATGGATATATGTCTACTAAGTAATGTATTCATATCAGTAAAGGTTTAGTTTCTAAACCTAGCCTTTGAATGGCAGTGATTTTCAGTCCCCTAGAGCATACAGTGGTGGCAAACTGAAGAATTAAGTTGAAAGACCCTCTATCCGAGTAGGCTTACACCCTGTAGCATTGAAGAAATAAAATAGAATTTTAGCTTACTGCACGCTTTTGCTTACTTAAAAAATCTTCTATCACCCCCAGGACCATCAGAGATCCTGTATAGAGTGACCTGGTTGCAGTGTCACTGGACACAAAGGGCTTAGTCACAGTGGTGATTCTTGTCACGACACTGTAGTTAGAGGACCAAGTTGAAAGCCAGGGAAGAACAAAGGTGTTTTAATTATGTTTATGATTACAGACAAAACGTCTGTTGAAGGGATATTAAGGTCATCAGTAATGCTCTGCTCCCCAGAGATTATTCCATTTACCCAGTCTTCATTGGAAAAGTCCTTCATAAATGAATCTTAGGAAAGATGCTACCACATGAATTTGCCCCAGATAATACCTTGCTACACAAGAAATTCCATTAATTTTATGTAGCTTGAGGAGTGATATATTTATCCCTCTCTGCACAGAGGTTCAGATTTTTATGCAGAATACACGCTGGACCCTATTTGAAGAGCAGCTCAAAATGTCTCACACCCTTTAATGTTTCATATAAGCTTTAAGTGGACTCTGAAAGTAAAAGGAATTAATAGAAACCAGAAGCATCCCAAACATATGCAGACTTATATTTTTGTATATGTAATGGTATACTGGAATTCTGTTTGCTACTTATGTGTTAGATTAAACTAGAGGTGCACTTTAATCTTTGCTGTGATTAATAAATTTGATTTAGCTATCCTTAATCTGTGCCTTTATCAAAAATCACAAGCTATTAATTTGCTTTATCATTATTGAAATTATAATTAAGTTGAGCTGGCGTGCAAATGTTATAAATTCTGGATCTTTTCATTCAAAGTTTTACCTCTAGTTACATTTTTGCGCTGGTACCAGAATGAGTAATAGTTCTGTTTGATTAGTTCCAGCATGTATTAATACTTAAAAAATGTTACCATACCCAAGAAATATCATAGAATCATAGAACCATAGGGTTGGAAGGGACCTCTGGAGATCATCTAGACCAACCCTCCTGTCAGAGCAGGGTCACCTAGAGCAGGTTACACGGGAATGTGTCCAGGCGGGTTTTGAATGTTGGAGAGTCTCCAGAGTTGGAGACTCCACCACCTCTCTGGGCAGCCTGTGACAGGGCTCTGCCACCCTCAAAGTAAAGAAGTTCCTCCTCATGTTTAGGTGGAACTTCCTATGCTCAAGTTTGTGCCCGTTACCTCTTGTCCTGTCCCCGGGCACCACTGAGAAGATCTTGGCCCCATCCTCCTGACACCCGCCCTTTAAGTATTTATAAGTGTTGATAAGATCCCCCCTCAGCCGTCTTTTTTCCAGACTGAAGAGACCCAAATCCCTCAGCCTTTCTTCATAAGAGAGGTGTTCCAGTCCCCTCAGCATCTTGGTAGCTCTCTGCTGTACCCTCTCCAGCAGTTCCCTGTCCTTCTTGAACCGGGGAGCCCAGAACTGGACACAGTACTCCAGGTGCGGCCTCACCAAGGCAGAGTAGAGGGGGAGGATGACCTCCCTCGATCTGTTGGCCACACTCTTCTTGATGCATCCCAGGATGCCTTTGGCCTTCTTGGCCACAAGGGCACATTGCTGGCTCATGGCCATCCTGTTGTCCACCAGGACTCCCAGGTCTCTTTCCACTGAGCTGCTCTCCAGCAGGTCAGCCCCCAACCTGTCCTGGTGCATGGGGTTATTCCTCCCCAGGTGCAGCACCCTACACTTGCCCTTGTTGAATTTCGTAAGGTTCCTCTCTGCCCAAATCTCCAACCTGTCCAGGTCTCTCTGTATGGCGGCACAGCCTTCTGGTGTGTCAGCCACCCCCCCAGCTTTGTGTCATCAGCCAGCTTGCTGAGGGTTCACTCTATCCCCTCATCCAGGTCATTGATGAATATATTGAACAGGACTGGACCCAGTACTGACCCCTGGGGAACACCACTCGTCACTGTGCCCCTGATCTCGACCCTCTGAGCTCTGTCTTTCAACCACTTATCTATGCACCTTACTGTCCATTCATCTAGCCCACTCTTCCTAAGCTTCCCTATGAGGATGCTGTGGGAGATTGTGTCAAGTGCCTTGCTTAAGTCAAGGTAGACCACATCTACTGCCCTCCCCTCATCTACCCATCCAGTCATGCCATCATAGAAGGCTATCAGATTAGTCAGACATGATTTCCCCTTGGTGAATCCATGTTGAGTACTTCTGATAGCTTTCCTTTCCTCCACATGCCTTGAGATGACACCCAGAACGAGCTGTTCCATCATCTTTCCAGGGATGGAGGTGAGGCGGACCGGCCTGTAGTTCCCCAGCTCCTCCTTCTTACCTTTTTTGAAGACTGGAGTGATATTGGCTTTCCTCCAGTCCTCAGGCACCTCGCCTGTTCTCCAGGACGTTTCAAAGATGATGGAGAGTGGCCCAGCAATGACTTCCACCAGTTCCCTCAGCACTCTTGGGTGCATCCCATCGGGGCCCATGGGCTTGTGAATATCTAATTGATCCCTCACTCGATCCTCCTCAACCCAAGGGAAGTCGTCTTCTTTCTCCATTACTTCCCTCAGTGCCTGGGACTCCTGAGGGCTGGGCCAAGCAGTAAAGACCAAAGCAAAGAAGGCATTCAGTAACTCCGCCTTCTCCACATCCTCCATCACCATGGCTCTTGTTTCATTCAACAGTGGGACCACAACTTCTCTGGTCTTCCTTTTGCTTCCAATATACTTGTAGAAGCCCTTCCTGTTGAGCTTGACATCCCTGGCCAGGTTCAATTCCAAGGCAGCCTTGGCTTTCCTTGTTTCATCCCTGCACGCTCTGGCAGCATTCTTGTAATCCTCCCAAGGGGTCAGTCCCTTCTTCCACTTATTGTAAACTTCCTTCTTCCACTTGAGCTTTTTCAGAAGCTCCCTGCTCAACCATGCAGGTCTCCTGTGTCCCTTAGCCAATTTCTTTCTCTTAGGGGTGCACCGATCCTGAGCTTGGAGGAAGTGGTCTTTGAATACCAACCAGCTTTCTTGAGCCCCTTTGCCTTCCAGAGCCCTAGCCCACGGGATCTCTCCAAGCAGCAATATGCTGATCTTTTTTCAGTCTTCTGGATATAGAAAGAATGAAGTAGTTAATCTGAACAGCCTGAACTTTATTTTGTATTAGCTATCTTTTTATTTCATATCACAGATTCAAAGATATTTCTAGATACCTCTCTGTGACCTTTGCCACTGATCCATTAGCAATTTGAATATGATGCACCATTGATGATCATCTAATATAGATATTTGCAAGAAATAATCAACTCAGAGGCCCCTTGGTCTCATATATATGAAGTATTGAATTTCATTATTGGCATCTTACACTCATTAGTCATAGGTGACTGATTTTTGACAGGAGATATCACAGTAATGTTATGGTCAAGAAGGTATTTGTCCAGTTTTTGTGAGGATACACATGAATAGTAATTGAATAATAAACATCCAATGATTACTTTATAACCATTTCAAGTAGTTAATGCAGCAGAAAAGAAAAGGGTAATGATAAATAGAGGTAAATCATAAGTGTAAATATGGCTTTATAATTTACTAAGCCTTAATACTTCTTTGGTGGCAATGGCAACCAAGCAAAAGACAGGGAAAAAAGCTCTGAAGAGACAAAAGGAAGGACATTACAAATATAGATATAGATATAAATATAAATATAAATGTATTCATTAACATTAGTACAGGTTTTCCTGAGGTCTGAAATGAAGTGCATAATGATAAGCAGTTGTATCTAAATCAAAGCAAGATGTGCAAGAATCTGTCACTTGTAGAATTACCTAGCATGCAAAACTTCAGACATTAATTACAGTTGTGTTCTTGGGTCATCTCAGTGAATATATTAACGGTAGGTCACAGGAATTTCAGATAAAACTTCTCATTCCTGATGTTGAGCATAGTGAGGCTTATGAGCATCTTGAAAAGATCATCAGTCTTTGGGTAGGAATCTTGCACTTCTGTAAATTTGTAAATTGTATCAGTTTCTATTGAGATCAGGTAGATCTTTTCTCAGATGACAAACTTTCAAGGATGATCAAATAAGTAGATACTCTACAGAAAGAACCAAGTGATCTACTAGAGTTCAATCTCCAATTTGTCAGTTTTTCTTACTTCTATGTTTAACTTGTAAATTTTTAAGAGTAGAGTTTATTTTCTTTATAGCAAACAGATATGAAACTTGACACGATGGGTTTGGGTCAGCTAGACTTGAATGCAATGCAAATAGGACATGGAAATGTAGCTGGTGGTAAGTAATATCTAAATTAAATCTGAGGCTGGTTTAGGTGTAAATGATTACTCACACTAAGTGACCTTATAAATAGTGCTTACTGATACGGAGTTGTATATTGACTCTCATTTTGTCATATGACAAGTATAGCTGTGTTTCTGAAGAGCTCTTTCTGAGGTGGTAAATGTGGTTCTTTCTCAATGGGAATGACTCATATCATCACAAACTTGATATTGTGACATTTTCAGGTTTTATTCCATTTTATCCTTGTGGCTTGTTGTTACACTCTTCAGGGTGTTATGTGTTGACTGAACTGAATCAGCAAGGTGACATAATCTTGTCTAGATTCACTTAAAAGGATTGTGGAGCAATAGATCCTTTAGATAACGGAGTGTGATAATGATTTGTTCTACTTAAAAACTTGTTAAAAAAAATTCTCTCCTCACAGAGGGGTGACTTTTTGACAACTGTCTCATATAAGCAAAAGAAAGGCTATTCTACCTTTCATAAAAGCAAGTTCTCTTTAAGGATTGACATGCCTAGGTTTCTAATTGGGCACCATTTAGCCACAGTTAAGGTGGATGATTATGCGCACCATAATCTTTGAATATTCACATTTAGAACTTAATTTTCTTTTATCTTGCTTGTGCCTCTTTAAAAATTCATGTCTGTGAACAGCTGAGTGCGGTTTACTTGCACAGGCACTTGCAGAAAGTAAATCTCAAGTTTAGAAACTCAAAGATTTGCACTCTATTTGCCACACTTCTGTTTTTTAAACTTAGGGTAAAACTTGGTTCAGCAGACTGGCAGGTTTTTTCAGCCTCCTTCCAGAGGCAAGTAAATAAGCCAGTCAGGGACCTGATTATGATCTTTACATAGAATTACTTTATGTCAGTAAGGGCTGTGCGATGCTAAAGGTGACGCATTCTGTATATTTCACAGAGAGCTTGTTACGGTTTATAAACCCCTTTGTCAGCATCCAAAATACCTTGCGCCTCATGCAGAAAACTTTGCAAGACTGACATTTCAGTGTGGTTAATGCCCTTGAGTTCTGCTGTGTATTTTTTATGTAGTTTTAGATGTAGGAGGCCTTCAGGAGGTTCTTCATTTGCTGAAATAAATACTTGTGGGGAGATAATTGAATCTACATTTCTTCAAGAAGTTTTTGTGGAATTGCCATAGTAATGATGTATTTCTATAATATGATTTGCCTATTAATGGCAGAAATGTTTCAGTGTAAGGCACTATCATGGCAGACCATGGAAGACCCACACTGTAGCAGGGGAAAAGCGTGAGGAGGAAGGAGCGGCAGAGAGGAGCTGTTATGGGCTGACCAGAACTTCCAGTTCCCTGTCCCCCTGTGCCGCTCCTGGCAGGGGAGGAGAGGAGTCAGGAGTGGAGGAGTGAAGCTGAACATGGGACAGGGGTAGGAGAGGTGAAGTTTTAATATTTGTCTTTTTGTTTCCCATTACCCAAATTAGTAATTCTATGTAATAGTATCAGATGTTAAAGATTTATTAATAATTAAATATTAATATTATTATTGAAATTCATTTTCTCCAAGTTGGGACTGGTTTGCCCACCGAATTCAACTTTGAAAAGGCAGTTCACAATTCAGATGTTTAGTTTTCATACAGACACATACTGAGGTTATTAGTTTCTGTTTGATTTAAGAACAAAGCCCCATCTTCAAGAAAAGCCTATGACCCTGGTTTGGAAGGTGAACACAGCACTTTCTCTGGTGGCATTTTGATGATTAAACACCTTCATTACTATAGACATTTGTAATATAAATACCCAACAAGTCATTGATACTGTTTCCTACAAGAATTGGAAAAATAAACAAGCATGGATTCTGGGGTTGGCCCACTTGGAAAGAGGAAAAATGGTTCCCTGTTCCCACAAAATGTAGCCATTGAACTCTACTTGTTTTTGAGTATTAGTGTGTTTTAAACAAGGTCAAGTAGTACTGATCTTGGAATTTCTTTACAACTGGCCCTACATAGCTACCAGAATAGGAAAGAATGGTAGGTAAGAAAATATTAAGGCCAACATCTCTAACAATTGTAAAAGATGATGCTGTACTAAGCAAAAATATATAAACATCTATAAACTTACACAATCACAAAAGAAATTAGTGGCTAGGAAGATTCTTTTCAATTCTTTCCCCTCTTTTTTCTAGTTTATATTCTTTTAAAAAACAGTACTTAGAGGTATATTGTCCCTTTGTTCATCTTTTCTATTTTAACCTACGACAACAGAATTTAGTAAAACTGTGTATCCTAGAAAAAAGCATCAAAGCACAGGCTAAGACTAGTTTTACTGTTTTCACAGGTAACAACAGATCTCTCAAGATCAAGCAATGACTTATTAATGGAGACAAAGTTGAACAATTGAGATGGGGCTTGTTTGGTTGGTTGGTTTTTGGTTGTTTTTTTTTTACCCAGCACCATCTACTTCATTAATAAAACACCAAATTGTTGCAATGACGTTCTGTATGCTAATGATGTGATGAGTGGGACCCCTCCTCCGTTCCAAAAGGCCCCAAATAACAGTGTTTCTAGTTAGACCTGTAACAAAGCGTATTACACAAATGTTACACTTCTTACAGCTCTTTAAAGTGCTGCTAATTTCACAGAGAAATACTTCACAGGATGGTTTTGTAGTTTTGCATGTAGCTTCAGGGTAACCTCTTGCTCCAGTCTGAGGTAGCTCAGATCCCTCTTAGTGTTTGCCTTCAAAGACACCAGATTAGTGTTAAGGAAGTATAAAATACTGCACGGTGAGTCCTTTAAACGGCACTATTTGTGTGAGAGTAGGTGCATAATGGCAAGCTAATGATTCTACTGTGTCTACACGTTTAATAAAGCAAACTGAGGTTTGTATTTAGGCTCTGCATTTAGTCACCAGCTATCTCAGGCTTAGTTTCAATTACTCTGTGATCATTTGTATTCTCTTAGGGCTCCTGGTCTCCACTCGGGATTAGGCAGCAGTATTTCTGTAAGTGCTCTATGCCTACGTGGCAACAGGTGATGGCTCTTGTCTGAAGAGGTTTCTTGTTTAAGGAGGGACCGTTCTGTTCTGTTGACAATGAATGATGGCATATGGGAGACGAAAGGGAACATTGCCTTCTCAGGCTTAGCATTAGCTGGGATTTTAATTGTTCTCCTGTCTTCTGCATTATCAATTATAATGTAGCTTTCTCTGCTCAGAGGAACAACTATATGTTTTATTATGAAGTCTGATATTCCCCAGTAAGAAATATGTAATTGTGTACTTAAAAACAGCATGAAAGAATATTTTGAACTTTTAGTCTGAAATACTGAGTAACATCTGCTTTCACTGCCCATAGTGGGGCTCAATAACCTTCCTAATTGCCTACTACCTTTGTGGAACATTGAGGAGAAACTACAAGTTTTATATAATATTTCAAAACAACCCAGATTAATTAGATTGCACCATACATTTATTGCTACCTTCATATTTACTCTGTCAGGAATTCTTTGCACTGCTTTCTATTTAGTATGATTTGAGTTTGTATTTGGTGTTATGAAGACTTTTGACAATGAGAAATATTGGGCTAATATCTCCTACTAATCAGGACAGACTTGGTACCCAGAAGAGAAATTTCTACAAGGTTATCTACCTGCTTTTTTTATTCACACCTTGAAAGCTTCTGTCAGCAGCTTCAAAGAGGACTTTGGGATACTGTAAGGAACAGAAAAATTTCAAAACAAATTGTAGACTCTTGCAGATTTATTAATTTTTCAAGTGCTATTTGATAGCAGCTGAAAGGGTTATCTTTATTTCCCAAGTGCCAAGTGCAGGTGCATCAATGGCAATAATGTTTGCAATTCAACCCGTAGCATCGGTGTATTCAAAATCCCATAGAAGATTGTGTATTCATGGCTGCCTATATTTATGGTTATATTTTCATTCTTTGGAGTCAACGATAACTGCTTACATCTCTTTCAAATTTTTGACCTCCATTTGAAGGTGCTGAAATGATCTTTCTCATTGTTGTTTGATTTCCTTTCGGTTTAACCCCCCACCCCCACCTATTTTGATAGTAGAAACAAGGTGCTCTTGTTTTTTCTTTTGTTTTCCTCTCCTAAAAGTGTGCCCAATTGATACCTGGAAAGAAATGGCCTTCTCTATTCTGAGTCAAGCAAGAATGGTTATAATTTATGAATGTCCTAAGCCTTTTCTCATCTGACTTTTTATAGATTATTAGGTTGGCTTGTGGATCCGTAGGCAATCATGAAGGGTTCCCTGCTCTTCTGTGAGGGATGCATGGAAGGGAGCTGAACTTTGTAACATGGAATTTGGCATATCAAATCTGAATCTTCCAAAGGTTTTCATGGTCAGTGAAAAGGATAGAGAATCAGATACTATATATTATCACTTTGCTTCAGTACAGCAATTCCTGCGTTGCTCTGTTTTGTCTGGGCTGAATCAGGATATCTTTGTGTGTTTTGACAGGTTTATTCAAACTATCATCTTAACGGATATTCCATGACAGGTGGTACCTCTTATCTTCCAATTCATAAACAAAGTAGCACAAAACTATTTTCAGTCATCTGTAATTATAAATAGATGTTGGGTTCCATTAATATACATTATGAGGTTACAGTCAAACTGTCTAATGTTAACGTGGCGTCCAGATTTCTTCCATGGACAGGTCCTAACTTCTGGGAAAAGAGGGCGCAAAACATATGTGTATATTCCATAGTCAAGTTGTTGAGAGCAGAAATATTAGAGTCTATTTACTTAGACTTCTTGTTCCTATTGAAAGGGCCTTTTTTTTGTTTTCCCTTAAATCACTGTGAAATCTACATTTGTCTTCCCAACTATTTCAGACACATCCTGCAGATACAGCTAATTAAGAGCCAACCACTGGTTGGAGTTTCCCTCAGTGCTTTCCACTGATTTGTTTTTGTTTATGATGTGTTTTGTTTGCTTCATTTCTGTGATACATTTGTGCAGTCTTATTTAGCCTTCAGATCATCAAGTTATTGGAGCATCAGTGCACAAGGCGTGAAAAGAAATGAGTCATTCACCCATTCCCAATCTTTTGTTTCCTCAGCTGATTGAAGGGTTCAATAAATTACTGTGGTTCATAATGACTGTAAAAGTTAAACACTATTTTTATCTATTCAGCTGTGTTTTAAATACAGCATTGGGATCTATCATTCTGTCATGGAGAGAGGCTCTGGAAGCATTTGACAACTTATAATCTTTCCTCCTTCACATATTCATGAGAGAGGAAGATTATGCATGCAAGCAATAACTTTACACATTAATTATTGAGTCAGATATCAGGAAGACCATAACTTCATGAAAGACAATGCACAGAACTACTTCGATTTGAAGAAAAGATAAAGCTCAAGGGCAAAAATCCTGGGGTTTGAATAACAACTGATAATTTCCTGTCCTTCGTCCTCTATCCCTTATCTAAGTTTCAGGCTAGAATATCTATATTATGAAAAGTCCCCAAGGAAGAACAGAAGTGAGCAGCAGGAGATACAGCTGTTCATTTGGCTTGTTAATGGGTTTGGGCAATGCCTGATTGGTGCCTGTTACAGGTGGTGTAATGAGATCCATCTCTCAGTGAGTCAGTTGTATTTCTGAGCACGCTGCAAGGAGTCAGCAGGGTCATGACCCTGTAACTTTCTACACTTTGATATATTACTTTCTTCCTGGAAAGAAGGTGGAGCCAGGCAGTTGCTGTGCCCAGACCATGCAGTGTGAATGGTGGGCTTCTAGTATATCCTTCTCCCCTCTTTATTGCCTTTTTGTTTGGCTTAATGAATCAGCGCACCCATCTCAGTGCATAAAACAATGCTGAGGTAGCCCCTTTATTTGCTCGTGGCTGTTTGTGACTCAAACTACTAACTCCAAGTAATTCAACTGACTTTATTTTGGAAGCCTCTACATTCATTCTTAGACTATTAGTGCTTTTTTGATGCTAGCACTTGTAATTCATCCTGTTATTATACAGGAATAATTCACTGAAAGGATTTGTTTGAGAGAGAAAAAAAAACGCTTCTATTGCCCTTTCATCTACACACTGTAACACAGAAACAACGCTTGGCGGGAGTTAACCCATGTTCTTGAATAATCTTTTGCAGATTAAAAAATGGAGGCATACTGAGCAATTCTTTTCACTCAAGTGACATTTGGATATGAAGCTTCCCACAGCCCTGTTTTTCAGATAACGTGGACTGGATACGAAATGAATTTAGTGCAGAATGAGAGATGGCTGTTGTCTTTAACCTGCAGACTCTCATGAGAAACTCTGTAGACTAGAGCCCCTGTGGCTTAAGGTCATAAATGTTCCATTTCTAGTAATTTTAGCTTTTTCTGTGTATTGCATACGATAAGGACAAAGCAGTTACAGTTATCTACATACACATATGCAAGTGAATGGACACAGTAGCAATGACACTTGGCACTGTCGCATAATTTGTTCTGTGTTCAGCCGTAATATATCCTGCTATACAAAAGGGGCCCGAGTAAGGTGGTCTGGGTTGTGTAATTTGGAATTGCTGAGCTTTTGTACTTTTGAGGCTTTATCCTACTGTCACACTTGTTTTGCCAGAAATTGTATTAGTGCCTCCTAGAATACACCTGATTTTTATTTTATTTTATTTTATTTTATTTTATTTTATTTTATTTTATTTTATTTTATTTTTGAGAAGGTATGCATAGATGTGCTTTGAACCTGTCTTGGTGCAAACCAGTTATCCCTCATAGACTTATACAGACTTTTTATGTTTCTTCATAGTTGAGACTTGAAAAGTTGCTATTCTACTAAGTTTGTTATACGTCAGAGTTACGCTCAACAAAGCAGAGAAAAATGCATTGTTTAAAAGATATAGAGCAATCTGTTTTTGAAACTCTAGAAATCTCAGCAGGTTGAGGTTGTTTCACACCTGTTTCCAATACATGTCATTTGCTTTAGTTAAACGTATTTTCCTTGCAGGCTGCACTGTTTATGACCATCTTCTAGTAGAATTCCCCTATTAAATTCTTGGCTTAACTTCGCATTCAAGTTGTTGATCTGCTTTTCAGGCTTGGTGCCTTGCTTTGTTAAGCGCCATAAGGCTCTTTGTTCTCTTGAATTTCTTTTAATAACCTTTTCTGTTGTTTGGAATTCATTCTAACCTATGCATGCTCTTACACAACATTCCCACCGTATCCAAGTACCTTTCAGTTGCCCGCTAAGGAAAAGCTACCATTTGAGACATGCTCTTTTTCTCACCCTTTCCCAATGGAAGAATGTTTTGGTTTAGGGAGGTAAACTGCTGATTTATGTTAGGACATACTGAAAAAGATCTACAACTTGTCCTCAGGGGAGGGAATGGTAATGTTTGTGGCAGTCTTCCTGCTCTGTAAATTTTTGTTTTCCAATTGCAGACCTGCTCCTGAGAATCTCTCACTGCGTTGTAGATCAGATTTTTTTGTTTCTTTTGGATATAAAATACCTTTGTGCCTAATCTGGATTTGAGATTTCACAGTAAAATCTTTTATTTTACAAGCTATTTGATTCTTTAATCAAAGAAAACAGAAGAAAACCCTTTAGATTTCTTGATAGAACGTTTAGGAAGATTAATCCTGTTATAGTTTCATTTAAAAAATTGGCTCATTTCTGATGGGATGTCTTACAAACATTCATCTTCCCTAGGAAATACATTTACAATAAATGTGGAGCCTGGTTTTGATAGTCTAAGATTGAAAAGCAGAGCATTTCTTTCTGCTTTAATGAATGTCCCTTCACTTCTAACTCTGAGGTTCTTTCTGAGGACCCTACACCCAGCAGGGCAAGAAAAGTGCATTACTTGAAGTGTGTCCTTTATAGAAATTCAAAGTCTATCACTGTTTTAAAGGCAGCTGGCAAAAGCACACTTTTAAGAATTAATTTCTGTGTTGCTTAGAAGTCAGTAAAATACGTTGCCATATTGATTCTGGTCCTAATTTATGTATTTGGAAAAAGCGTAATCTATTAGTCAAAAATAGTATACAGCCTCTGGAACAGATACATAACTTCATTTTCAAAGGAGTGCAGGGTGGAGATATTGGATTCTATAAAATATTCCATTTCCCAGATTGTTTCATATTTTTTTAATGAATCAGAAAGTGTTGAGTGTAAATGCATATTGTGCATTTCCACCACAAGCTTTTGGGAAACTTATATTAGTTTTTTGCAAAAAATCTCAATGAAATAAATTAATCAACCGACTTTTTATAATATCTTTCCTTCCTACAAGGGAGGTATTGTAGTAATTTCTGTTAAAATTTTGTGATTTTTCTGGGTAATGGAAACCCATGAACATCCTGGTGCCGTAATAGATCAGAGGAGAAAAAGAACTAAGATGAAAAAAAAATTTTTTTACTGTGAGGGTGGCCACACACTGGAAGAAGTTGCCTGGAGATTTTTTGTAGTCTTCATCCTTGGAGTCATTCAAATCCCAACGGGACGCATGCCTGGGCAGCCTGCTGTAGGTCACCCTGCACTGAGCAGCAGGGTTGGACTAGAGGATCTCCAAGGGTGTCTTCTCACCTCAACTATTCTGTGATCCCCATTGATTACACTGTTACTCACATTAACTGAAAAGACTTTCCCACAAGGACGCATAAATCTGTTGAATTTTGCGGCATCTCTTCATGTCAACAGTTTCATTTTTCCATCAATACAAATGAATTAATTTCAATTAAAGATAAGGTATTGCAGTCCCTTAGGAGCAGGAAAGAGCAGTACTTGACACTTAGTGCATCTCTTTGCTAATTTGAGATGGTATGATTTCATGGTACTAGGCTAACACCTGAGAGTAGTGTTGTTCATATATTCCCATGAAAAGGAAAAGCTAAGACACTCCTTGGTGTGTGTATCTCTCTGGGTTTTTTTATATCTGTGCAGATATTGCTGTTAATTTGTGTCGTGTTGTGTTCCCTTTTTTCCTTGTGTGGCAACGACATGAGAATTGGAGGGTCAAATTATCACTTAACTACTCAGTAATTCAATCCCTTGCAGCAGGCAATCCCTGCAACTGCCTAGGCTTCTCTTGGAAGAGAGCACTGATGGCAAGAGGAGAGCTAAAGGGGGCAGTTCAGAGACCTGCTCCTTCTGGGTTTCACGCTCTACAAGAATACATCCCTGTTAGCTAGTTTACGGTTCACTTCGGCCTTTGTGCTAACTAGTGGGGCTTTCCTTTACTGAGATATTTGGAGCCACAGGCATCCTTAAAATTCAATTTATGTTCATTAAAAATCTGTCCGTTGAAGACAAATAGACGAGCATCCTCACGGCCTGAGTTTCAGCCACATCTCCCTAGTTACCATGGATCACATCTAATCAAGGGCTTTGCATGGTATATACAGCTGTCTAGGAGTTAATAAGATTCTTCAGACAAATATATAATTTCATTAGGAACATGGGCCATGGATCAGCTCGAAACTCTTCATTGTTGCTAAGAGTTTGGCCGTGGAGTCTTCTATACAAATCCTAAGTTTGTGTTTCATTGTATGTTAGCCATACAAGATCTAGCTCGATGTGAAACCATGTTAGTGCAGCAGCATGCTTGAGTTGTTAAACTCTGCTAAGCATCTGTATTCATGCTGATAACTGAGTTTTGGATCCAGCTTTGTTTGGAAAGACTGTACAGATCAATCCTTAAAGGTTTTATCTCCTTCCTGGCAGAAGCGGAAGGATGAGGTGAAAGCTGACATGTGAATTCTTGCTCTTTAGTAGAAGAAGCAACCGGTAGCTTGTTCTGTGTTTGGTTTTTTTTGTGTGTACTTGTTGAAGATGACATGAAACACAGAATTGCACCATTTGACTTGTGAGTGCCTTTCAGGCTGTTACAGATCTGTGTGCATGTTGCAAACTATACTGTACCTGCCATTCAAATTTTCCTCTGTTTGGACATTATATTAATCTGACATTTTGGGGTGGTGTGGGCTTATTTTCCCTAGAATTGTATTGATCTTCAGTGTCATGATAAGTCATGTGATTTTGGTACAGCTTGCTGTGAAAGCACAGCATTTGTTAGTTTTTGCCTTTAAGAAATAGTTGCAAGCGTGAGGTCTTGCAAGAGTTTCGTGTATAGAAGATACCTGTATCGGTCTGTACTACAGTTTTTCAGATAAAGGTCTTTTGGGGGAAAAATAACCATGAAAATAATTGCATTTGCAGTATAGAAGCTGAAACGTAGAGTCATAGAATGGTTTGGGTTGGAAGGGACCTTTAAAGGTCATCTAGTGCAACCCCCCTGCTATGAGCAGGAACATCTTCAACTAGATCAGGTTGCTCAGAGCCCCGTCCAACCTGACCTTGAATATTTCCAGGGAGGGGACATCCACCGCCTCTCTGGGCAACCTGTGCCAGTGTTTCACCACCCTCACTGTGAAAAATTTCTTACTTATTTCTGGTCTGAATCTATCTTCTTTTAGTTTAAAGCCATTACCCCTTGTCCTATCGAAATGTTGCACTCAGCATGTCCCTTTGGATTTTTTTGGTTTTGTATGCTGATTTTATTGGTCTTCTGAACACTGAACCTCTGCTTAGCTGTGGTGGCTTTTTTAGGGCAAGCCTAGAATGTTTTTCAGATAGATAGTAAAAGTGAGGGGGTTTTGTGTTTATGGTTTTATATTTATTTCGTATACTGTATAAAGTATTCTCTTTGTAGATAGTTTTCACTTGTGTAGTGAAACTTCTTGGGAAAATATATTTCTTTTTCATTAATTGCAGCTATAAATAAAGTAGTGCAGGAAAAGATAGAGATGGGTGTAATGTTTCCTGTTGTGATCTTTGAGACAGGCTAGATGAATGAGTCATTCATTTAAGTAGCAGTGCTGATAATGAAGGCTTCAAGGAAAATATTAAATTCTGTCATTGTGTCCAGCCTGTGCTCAGGCTCCTGATCCCAAGAGGGATGATCCCAGGATGTCCAGGTCTGCTGCAAAGCAGCCTGCTCTGGCAGTCGCCTGCTGACCGCTTTTCCCGTCATATTTTCTGAAAACCAAACTATTACTGTGCCAGGTGGAGAGACCCGATGTCCCTGGCAGCGATGCACCCAGTCCCACTGCTGGGGAGAAGTCAGGGCTGCTGCTTTTGGGGATGAAGCAGAGATTGACTGACTTTTTAAAGTAAATGCTTCATTTTCTGTGAGTGTGGCCGCCTGTGTGCACTGCAAGAGTTTTGACGTGTTTTGCATGCTACTGATGTTACGGTACATGTGGTTGCTGCTTATTTTCAGCTGACGTCTCCACTGCTCTTTTTTGTCTCTCAACTGAGTATCACTTTCTGCCCTTGTCTGATCTACAATTACCGCCCCCTGTAACTTACGCCTCCCACTTTTTCTCACAGAAAAATAATGAGTTCTCCTGATTATTTTCCTTATTTCTTCCCACTCCCTCAGCACCAAGCCTCACTAGCCTCCCCGCTCCAGGAGGGGGAAATGAAAATAGCAACAAAATTAGTAATTCTTCCGTGGCAGCCTCTTATTTGCTGCTGTCAGTGCTCTGCCATAACTCAGGTTCCTGGGGAGCAGGGTTAAAACCCAAGCAGTCGCTGGGACCTTACGTCTTCCTGCACAGGAATTTAATAACGCACCAGTTTTTCAGTTGCATGGAACTACTGAGAGGAGGCTTAAATGCCATTTTCCTATGAGTATATTAGCAAAGAGGAGCCAATCCACTTTCTTTAATGAAATAAATGCTGTTTAGTTCATTACCGCTTGTTGTTAAAAATAAACAAAGCAAAACCAAACCAAACCAAGCCTTTGTTAGCTTAAAAAATAGATCTGCAGAATTAATTGCTTTTTAAGCATAGCATTAAATGGTTTCTTTTATTTATCTGAGTAATTTGGGGTACTTTTCTCTAAAACAGCAATAAAAGTAAATCCCAAATTCATGCTGTGTTTAAAGCAATTTTGACAAATTTAAACTGGTAATACCAGGCTGTTTCTCTAATAAGATGTTTATGATAAGTGTGGAATGCTCCACCTAAGCCTGATTTCCAGCTGAAATCAGGTATTGCAGAGCTTGCCAAACTCATTGTGTTCAATCTGGTTAGCAGTAATTGTTTTGGGTTTTTTTGTTTGTTTTTTTTTTTTGTTCTGTTTTTGTCTTATTTGCTAAACAGAACTCTGACATTTCCTGGGAAAGGGCTGGGATGAATTTTTGATAGTCTGTAAAAATCCGTATGAGCAAACATGGCTGTAATTCATGCCGTGCTAAAACCAGAGATAGCATCCTAGTGCTGGAACGATGTTTCTCGCCACTGGGATTTGCCTCCTGTCTGCTCTCTCATACCAGTTTAATCCTTCTCAGTGAAAGCCATGAACAACAAATGTTCCTTTACACTTGTCGCAAAGCTGCCTGGTTCATCTCCAGTGCTTGTTGTGGATATACAGGTCCAAGCTCAACAGCTGAGTTTGGCTCTGGGGGCAGCCACCATCCAGCAGGGATGGATCCTGCTGCTGTCAAAAGATGCCCTTGGAGCTCAGGACTCGGCAGGACTCATGAGTGCCTTCTGCCCCAAGCATGGCAATACCTGCGCGAGCAGCAAAGCCGATGGATTTCCAAGGACCAGGCTCCTGCGAGCCGTCACCTCTCATGCAAACCAAGAGCTGCCAGCTCTTGTGGCTCCTTTGAGTGCAGCAGGAGCCAAGGGCCGGGAGCGCCTGACGTTCACAGCAGCACAAGAGCGCCTGTCAGCCGCTAAATGGTATCTTGCAGCTGCAAGGGGCAGTTCCTCCCACATTGTCTTTCTCCATCTGGAGATGCTCTTTGCTAAATTCCCCTTCTTGCAAGGCGTAGGTTGTGGGGTTGTTTTGTTGTGGTTTTTTTTTTCATAACTCCACTTTGCATGCTGACTGCTTTGGATACACTGATTGCTAGTGCTCTGCTCTCGGGTGCTGTAATCCTGCTCCTTTCTTGTAGAGCTTGCGAATGATGTGTCTAAATTCAGATCCATGGTGAAACTCAGAAGGTGCCACCACGCACCATGAGCCCTGGTGCCCTCTCTAATTATAACAAGTAAGCATTTAGGAGTGTTTGTTTTTACTGAAAGAAAGATCTGGCTTGATTGAACAGCCAAGTGGGAACACTGTTTTTCTCCAGATTGGCACAAGCTCTCTAACCGTGCCACATGCTTCCCATGTGTTATAGCCATCACTCAATCCATACGAGCCATGGTGCCTCAGAGATAGTCTGTTGCCACTGTGTAAGAGGAAAGGTGCCCATAACAGTGAGACAAAACTTGTTCTTAGACAATAAAAATCATCTGACAGTTTTGAACCATGATGCTGCAGGAAATATTGTTTCTGTCAGTAGACTCAGTGTTCTGCAAAATGACACATTGCTTCATAGCTCAGCAAGGTGAATGTCTTGATTAATCAGAGCTGTCTTCCTATGGAAATGGGGTCTGATTATTTATTATTATGGAAAATGTGTTGGCTCTTTCCATAGATAATGTGATTTTGTCTTGGACAGAAGTACTTTTGCTTTTAGAGGATAGTATAGCTTTTCTGTCTCTTCACACCACTGCTTGAGCTAGCTGTTGTCTTTAATTCTCTTTTAAGGCCACTTATTTTCTGCAAATTGGAAAAATTTTCCTGAGGACGCCTGGGTTTCCACTGATGGAGCATCTTCCTCAGAACTACTCATCCTCACCCCTTTTGCATATCCCTGTATTTTTGAGATTAATCTGCCTTATTTTGCTGAGCGCCAGTCACATGTTCTCCTTCTTCCTTTGTTCTTTCTTTTGGCAGATCACTTCACTTTGTTTTCACACCATCACCCACTTATTCTTCTGAGAGCTCTGATACTTACCTGCCTCCGTTGTCTGTTTCTCAGCAATAAGGGGAGACCTTACCATGCTCTACAACTAACTGAAAGGAGTTGTAGTCTCTCACCTGTAGCAAGGTGGGGGTCGGTCTCTTCTCCCAAGTAACAGGCAATAGGACAAGGGGAAGGGGCCTCAAGTTTCACCAGGGGAGGCTTAGATTGGATATTAGGAAAAATTTCTTCTCCAAAAGGGTAGTCAAGCACTGGAACAGGCTGCCCAGTGAAGTGGTTGAGTCACCATCCCTGGAGGTATTTAAAAGGTGTGTAGATGTGGCACTTAGGGACATGGTTTAATGGTGGACTTGGCAGTGTTAGGTTTATAGTTGGTCTTGATGATCTTAAGGGTCCTTTCCAACCTAAATGATTCTATGATCCTATGATTTGCTCTTCTTTCCGTTGATTTCACATCATCTTTTCTTCATTTTTCATGGTGTTTGGAGCACTCCAAACTTATCCTTCAGCCTGATTCTTTGTTACTGGTTTTGCTTTTGTATCTTGACTTCATGGCTGGATGTTTCCCTCTAGGGGTTCTCCTCATCTAGGAATCTGCTGTCAAAATCTTCTTGTTTGCCAGATTTCCAAGTTTTCAGTATAGTCGGCTTTCCCTCTTCTGTCATACCTTTTCATTCCCCATCCAAATTTTGGCATCATCCTTGGCTGTGAGTCTTGGGATCTTTTCTTTTGTGGAACCTGTTAGATTACATTTCTTACATGTATGTATTCCAGAGTGTGCTTACCAAAGTGTAAGTAGTCATTGTAATGGTCTACTCTTCTCTCCATGTCCCATCTTCTGCTGCCTTGGCAACCACCTAAATAACTTCTCCTACTCCTACCCTTAAATGCAAAAGCACAAAAAAAGAAAGAAAAAGCTCCCAGCAACCTCTCCCACCTTTAAATTCACATGAAACCTCCACTGTGTTTCTGCTTTGTTGACTTTGTTGCTGGCTATTTTATCAGTGAGCTTTTGTTAAGACTAAAAACATACTGAAATTGACTTTTGTAGGGTTTATTTCACAAGCCTGGTTTATCTGAAGGGTTGAGTTCTTTCTTTCCTCTCCATTGGAGTAACCTTGCTCTGAAGTTGCAAAGAACTGCTCTTAAATACCTGGAGTGGGTAGAGAGTTGCATCTACCTTTAGATTTCTATAATAGTGGCTACTATCCCTGGGAACACTATGTTCTCCATATATTCGGTTTTAGTTTACAATTTAGTGGACCTGCTTAGAGAAAGTATTCTGGGGGAGAAAAGGGATACAAATGGCTACAGCAGATGGCTTAGATGCACTCTTTCTCTACCCAGAAAGATAAAACCACTCAGTCCACTGGCTAGGTCCGGATTTCTCTCCTTTCTCTCCTTCTCTCCAACAACAAAAGTTGTTCTTTTGCTTGGCAGATCATTTTTGCTAGAAACTGTTGCAGGGAATATTGCTTTTTCTGTGAAAGGATTGCTTTTTTAGCCAGCAATCTAATTTCTGATGAATTTTTAAATATTTAATAAAGCAATTGGTCTGTAGAAAGCACTATTTGCATTGTCTTTGTGTTCTTACATGATCACTGAGGAGATTGACAAAGTAGTACTTTGTGTAATATCTATACTTATTTCCAAAACAGAAGAGGATAGATGTTTTCAATTTAGCATAGAATTCCCTGCAGTACTTATCAGGCTTTACAGTCTTAACATTTTTAATCAGTTGTAAAAGATCCTCTTACTCTCTGATTTATATAATAGACCTTAGCTTTTCTATTTTTGCTTCATTTGACTTCAGAATGTTTCCGATGCTATAAAAAATTGACATTTTATTATTCTTATTTTCATCTTAAATTTTTCCATATATCAATGTTGATAAAATTCACACTTTTGAAGCAGTGACTACTAAAGTCAAAAAAGTTTAGCCATATCCTTAAAACAAAAGAAATACAGTATTTGATACCCAGCATATTACTGACATTTTATGTGACCATTTTTCCTCAAAATCATAGTGACTAAAATTTTCAAGGGACTAATGACTGGTCATGTATTCTGAATTCTCCATCTGCCAGAGAGCTTTTAATGCTTTCTGGGAAATGTTGGACTTTTTCTTCTCTTTCCCTCCCTCTTTTGAGAGAGGAATTATAGGAGGAATTGAGAGTTATATAAACCTTCTCTGGCACTAGCAGAAGTTCGTGTTGTGTGGTAGTGTAGCAGTCCCTGCACTGATGTGAAAACTGCTTTCTTGGTCCCTAGTTTCCGTTCAGTTTCAAGCGCCTCTTTTGCTCATCAGTGGTGTTTCCTCTTCTCCTGTCCAGTGGGTGACACTGATCAAGGGTTCAGGCTCCTCCAGACACATTTCATGGCTGTCAGCATTTTCAGTGGGCTGTCCTGACGAGTGTTCTCTCACAAGCTGGTGGCAACGTGGGTCAGGACTGAAAGCAGGTAGTAGCGAAGGGGCAGGTGGCCGTATGGTGAGACTGCTCTGTTTTGCAACAAAAAAACAACTTAAGCACTCGGGTAAATCTGTGGCTTGTGACTGATTGGGAAAATGAAGGTCAGTTCCAGTCAAAGCAGAAATCTTGGCAGGAGCGTATGCCTTTTTTAGCAGTGATCCTTCTTGAAATTTTGGGCCTAATGCACACTATAAACCTGATTTCTTGCTCTCAGAACTAGCAACAATATTAATCTTTCAATATTGTTTCAGTCTTAGGCTCTTCATGCAAGTTTCTTGAGTTAACTATTTAAAATAAAAGGCCTTAATTTTATGGTTTCAGACCACTGTTGTATTTGTCAGAAAAGTTTGGAGACTGATCACAAATCCATCTTTTCTGTGGCAGACATTGCAGGAATAGTGTGGCCTCACTGGTAGGCTTTACTTAACGTGTTGCATGCATTTTGGCCAGCTTGAAAACTGCTAACTGTCTTTAATTGCTGGTTTTATTCAGGCCCTCCAAACAGGAGGCTGAGTATAAATATGTAAAGCTCATAATTATACATGTTCTCTCTAACTCAGTCCTAACAGACAGTGCTCTTGCCTGCTTCTGAGGTCCTATCATAGAATCACAGACTGGTTTGGGTTGGAAGGTCATCTAGTCCAATTTCCCTGCAATGAGCTGGGACATCTTCGACTACATCAGGTTGCTCAGAGCCCCGTCCAACCTGACCTTGAATGTCTTCAGGCATGGGGCATCTGCCACCTCTCTGGGCAACCTGGTCCAGTGTTTCACCACCCGCACTGTAAAAAATGTCTTCCTTCTATCTAGTCTGAATCTAGCTTCTTTTAGTTTAAAATGATTACCCCTTGTCCTGTTGCAACAGGCCCTGCTAAAAATTCTGTCCCCATCTTTCTTATAAGTCCCCTTTAAGTACAGAAAAGACACAATCAGGTCTTCCTGGAGCCTTCTCTTCTCCAGGCTGAACAACCCAAACTGTCTCAGCCTGTTCTCACAGGAGAGGTTCTCCAGCCCTCTGATCATTTTTGCGGCCTTTCTCTGGACCTGCTCCAATAGGTCCATGTCTTTCCTGGGCTGAGGGCCCCAGAGCTAGATGCAGTACTCCAGGTTGGGTCTCACCAGAGCGGAGCAGAGGGGCAAAATCACCTCCCTCAACCTGCTGGACATGCTGCTTTTCATGCAGACCAGGATATGGTTGGCTTTCTGGGCTGTGAACGCATATTGTTGGCTTATGTTGACTTCATCCACCAGTACCCCCAAGTCCTTCTCCTCAGGGCTGCTCTCAATCCATTCATCCCCCAGCCTGTATTTATACTGGGGGTTGCCCCGATCCATGTGCAGGACCCTGCACTTGGCCTTTTTGAACCTCATGAGTTCAACCTCATCAAGACAGATGAGTAAAGAAGATACTACTTTCAAGAAGTTTATACAAGTAAACCTGTAGAGTGATACCTATTCTACTAGCTGGTATCCTTTGATAACTCTTGGCTTACTGTTTTATTATTGCTGTGCACTCTTCCGGAAGTCTGTAAACTCAGGGTCACCTGCAATGAAGAATTTACTACAAATACTTGAAATCAGAGAGTGGGAAAATGAAGGATTGTGTTGTTTTCTAAAGATCAAGTTTGTATTTAAAAAGCTGTTACAACCATGCCTTTAGTTCCCTCATTACACGTTACATACTTTTCCTCAGAGACAACCTTTTTGGGCACTGGGAAGAAGCATTATTTCACAAATGCAATTACGTTTAGGGCAAAGATTTTAGGAGCCATAAGGCAGGGTCTTTAGAACAGATTAAATAGAAAGCCTTGTAACGAGAGGCTAGTGCACAATCTGGCCAGTTGGCAACAAAAAGGAAAAATTTGCTTACAAGTGAAGGGGAAGAGCATTTTAACTTAGAACAACTCAGTAGATGATGCAGTTGCTAGGTAATGTCTTTCATTTCTGGAAAAAGTCTTGAGGTGAAAGCTAATCAATAAGGTAGATACAGTGTGATGTCATTTGTTGCCATGGTTTCTGAACTTAGCAGTCTGCTATCTGCAGCTAATGTTGATGGTTGCTATGCAGTTGAATCTTTTCATATTGTTGTTTTGCTATTATAAAGCTCTTTAATCTTGGCTAAAGCTTCAAAGTGCAGAGTGTCTATGAGTTTAAACGTTGTAATAGATAGGCTTGTATTACAATCCTAAAATATCTTGAAATTTACTACCTAATAAACAACAGGCATCAGTAGGAAGCGAACAAGGTTAACATTTTGGTGATTAAACTTCCACAAAGCAGTTGACATTTTCTAGTAAATTAATCTGCAAATTAAATATCTCTGTGGAATTAGTGCTATGAGTCATTACATGGCAGATCATGTAAAAAAGAGGTAAGCAGTCAATCCTCAGGGTGATAAGGCAGTCAAATATATAAAGCCGTAAATGGCTCAAAAGCCATCACAGCTTCTTGAACAATGTCTTTGTGTTTCATATTTCTTTTGCTTTTGGATTGTGCCTCTTTATTATGTTTGGGTTTTGCTAGAAAATATTTTATAGCAGCTTATGCTAAGCATGAGACATTGGACAGGCTGAAAGGGAAATGAGACTTATTTTTCCTGATAGTTGTCAAGGTGAAGGAAAAGCATTCTCAAGTCGTATCCTTTAAATGAAACACAATACTTCATTTTTCATATTCTATGGAGAAGATGTTAGTTTTAGTAGAATGCCGTGTATCCTTTACTTGATTTATTTGCATCTCTTTACAGTAGTTTTTCATGATCGCTTGAGTTATTTAAAGCATTTTGGAGGGAAAGAATGAAAAAGAGATGAAAGGACAGAGCCCAGTGCAAGCCAGAGAAGGTAACATGGGGTGATCTGAAAGATGAGGTGATTTGTAGAAGTACAAAATGTTCAGTACCCAGCGGTGAAACATTTTAAAGGAGGGGAGGGCCCATCGGACAAAGTGGAAAGAGAAAAAAAAGTAGAGGGAAAATCAGAAAAGAAAGAGGCTGATGGAAGAAAGAGGAACTATTTTTACTGGGGTGAGAGAAGAAGGGAGGGGAGGAAGGGTAGAAAAAAATCGGATGATGGCTTGCTGAATTCTAAGATTTTTACATCTTTGGAACAACATTTGCCATGCTATCTAGTTTTTCTCTTTTCACGCAACTGATTCCTCCTCCTTCTCTTCCATATCCACTGTTCTCTGCCTAACAACACATTTCTTTAGAAAGCATTTTGCCACCTTCTTTCTTGTCTTCTTCACACATCTCTCCTCTGTGTGGTGACTTTGACTATCACATTTCTTTCAAACAGAGGAGTAATGGCCTTTGTAGTCCTACTCGTCCCCTTAATATAGTGAGTGAATTGTCAAGGGCATGCTCCCAATGGGAGACCTGAGGAAGATGTCACCGGGAAAAGCGAGGCATACGGCTAAAATCCTGCTCTTGCAATGTGGGTAAGGGTGTTCTCGATGACTCGTCTCCTGGAACTCCTCTAGAAATTCCCTGTTGGCTGTGCAGAAACACAATAGCAGCATTCAAGAAGTGTATCCTCAAAGCAGTGCTACTGAGAGGAGGCAGATGGAGGAGACATGCCGGCTTGATGATGATAGCAGATGTCAACAAGTTAACAATCTGAAAAGGAAACTAGCAGCACAGCAGTGCTTCTTACCCAAATGTATAAAGAGAGAGAGGAGGGGAAAGAAAAAAAAAAAAAGAAAAAAAAAAGAAAAGCAACACGGAAAAGAAGAGAGAAATTCAGCAGTGCTGATCAGCAAGAGCTGTAAAAGACTATCTGATGCTAAATCTGTAAAGTGGTGCTGTTGAGTGGATTTGTCTAAAGAAGTATTTCACTATTAGGCTGTCACAAAGGAAGAGCATTTACTTCAGATGCCATATGCCAACTGAGCAATTAGGCTTCCAGTCACACATGCCGTGTGTACTAAAGCGGGGGGCAAGTCTCAGCCATTTGCAATCGCTGTTGCATAAGGCTTGCTTTTACAATCCTGGATATTCAGTTGCTTGTGCTGTTGTGAGACTTGTTGTTTGGGATAACATACTTATCTTTTATTTCTCCAGAGTTTTTATCTTAGGGATATTTCTGTGCTGTTTTGTTGGGTTTTTTTCTCCCTTAAGGAAAAAACTGAATTGTCAGACCTTTTTCATATCATAAAGCAATTCCATTTTGAACAGATTAAAAGAAACATACATTTTCTGTCTGAGAAAAAATCCACACACCCTATTATATCAGGGACAGTTTAGTGCTTTGTACTAGTGAACAACTTCACAAAGCATACATACAATAGTGGAAAGTCTATTGCAGCTTTAACAAGAATTTCTTAATTTGTGAATTTCTGATGCTTTTTTGAGGCCAAATTTTTGTATTAACAGCCATTGAAAGACACTGAGTGTAGGTGATGAGCAGCCATGGGACTTTAGGTGCCTTTTCCTAAAAGAAAAGGATAAGAGAAGCTGGACACAACAAAGTCCCCAGAGCCTCTGTGACAGTCCCTGCATTGCACTTGCCTTGTGAAGCCTTTCAACCTGTTCCCAGCCCTTTCACGTGGGACTGTGATGTTCCATGTAGCACTGGATGGCCCAGTGTCACCGAGCACTTAACGCAGATTTGGAGTAGTTTTTCCAAGCATGAGATGGAAATTAAAATAAAAAAGCAGGTATATCAACGTAAGGTGTCCTGGCCTTTGAAGCCACATACGGGCCTAAGGTGCGATAACGCAAACGTGGAACAAAAAGTTATCAGCTATAGATACAAGACTTGTAGGTGTGTGATATATGATAATAGTTAGTTGATTAGAATTACTTCATCCCTGTCGATGGTGCTGAATGTAGTAGCAGATACAGTTATTGCAGTTGAGACACACCAAGTAAGACTAAGGAAAATACAGATATTTAACCCAGTTACGTGCTTTAGCTACCCTTGGTGCTATTTAAATAAAAACCTTAGAGCTTGCTGCTAAAAGTTTGCTTCAGTGTACAAAATTCTTGAAAACAAAGTAGTTATAAAATCTGAAGTTTGGAAATTAGATTTATTAAAGCAATTTTCATTTCATTTTATGTCTGTATGATTCAGCTAAGCTCTTCTCTGGAGCTTTTATATCTTTAGTTCAGGTCTTGGGTCAGTCATGCTGCAAGTAATCTCTTTTTATGAGTAGACTTAAGACATGTTTGTTTTCTGTGTATTGCTTTAGAAACGGGAAGTTAGTTCCCAACCCAAATCTGAACAAGCAGTTGTTCTTGTAATACTTGCAGCATATTTTCTCTTGTGTATGTCGTGATAAATGCACAATTTTATTTTTCACAATGTACCACAGGAAAAAAAAGTGCTTGTTGTTCAAACCTTGTGAGTTTCCTCACAATTCCTTCCCAATTTTCAGCAGCAGATGTCCACAAAAACAAGCTCCCAACCCCAAACCTCCAACAGCCTAGTAGAGCAATCCTGTGCACACTAAGAAAACAAATTTTTCATGGTTCTTGTAAAACGAAAACATCAATATTCCCACCTGATGTTTCAAATGCAAGGAAGCGGCTGTACAAGATGTCCTCTCCTGGGCTGTTGGCTTTCTATATCTCCTGCAAAGACTCATGAGGCGCAGAGCACACCAGAGCCAGGACGCCACGCTACTGATGCATCTCATACACGTCTCTGCTCCTGTCACTCTTCCGCTCACCAGGAATGAACTAACATTGGTACCTGTGGTAAAGGTGGCGTCTTGTGATGAGCCACACACTGCACCTTCCTCACTCTGCGGCTACAGCTGAGCACCCTGTACAGAGGACAAACCACATTTAAGGGCTCTGATGTTCTTCCATTCTCTGAGATGGTGAAATATCACTTCAGTGCAGAAAGGGGTGTTAAAGTCCAGCAGGAAAATTGATTTTTTTCATGTGGATGTTGAACTCCTTTTGCTGAGGAGGTAGCACCGGCATTATGCTAGCCCATGTAGATTAGATGTTTTGTCACAAATCTTCAGACATGTTGGAACATTGGAGACAAAGAGAACTGTACTGATATAAGTTCATAAAGCTTTTTTTAGAAGAGGAAAACTTTTCACAACATAAGTAGAGGTTGCAGATGATGTTGTTTGTATATTACAAGTAGAACATTGCTCCCACTTGCTCAAAATCCTTGTAAGAAACTAATCCTCGGATTTTCAGAGAATCATAGAATCTTCATGGGTGGAAAGGACCTTTGAGATCATCGAGTCCAACCATACACAAAAAAAAACCAAACCAAAAAAACCCCAACAAAACACAAAAAACCCAACAACCTAAAATCTCTGCCCTTCAGAGCATGCTCTGAAGTGCCAAATCTAGACATTTCTTAAATACCTCTAGGGATGGTGACTCAACCACCTCCCTGGGCAGGCTGTTCCAGTGCCTGACCACTCTTGCAGTAAAGTAATTCTTCCCAATATCTAATCTAAACCTCCCCTGCCGCAACTTCAGACCATTTCCTCTGGTCCTGTCATTATTCACTTGGGAGAAGAGGCCAACACCCACCTCTCTCCAACCTCCTTTCAGGTAGTTGTAGAGGGCAATGAGGTCTCCCCTCAGCCTCCTCTTCTCCAAGCTAAACACGCCCAGCTCCCTCAGCCTCTCCTCATATGACCTGGTCTCCAGACCCCTCACCAGCCTGGTAGCTCTCCTCTGGACACGCTCCAGCACTTCTATGTCCCTCTTGTGCAGCGGGGCCCAGAACTGAACGCAGGTTTTCATAGTTTATGTGAGATCCACCAGATGTTCAGGTGTTTTAGTGCACTTTTGCACATGCCAAAGATGATTCCAAAGGTTCCCTTTTTCTGGCACCTCATAAACCATGCAACCAACCAGGTCCAAAAATTACCAGCATTTTAAAATCCAAGGATCTCTGTATAAGACAGAATCATTTTTTTTGTCTAGTCAGTACAATATTTTTATATGAAAAAATATTTTTTACTTATGAAAAGCCATTCTAACTGTGGGAAGTCATTTCAGGCAATTTTGGGAATAGGACATGCAAAATAAGGTATGTGTGCCCACTGAGAAGTCTGTAGTTTTTTTCGGTCTGTGTCTATAAATTTCTCCACATTGATCAAGCTCAGCTGGATTACACTGCTCTTAGCGCCTCAGACTGAGCAAGGTGTGATGAGATTGTCCACCCTGTTTTTGGCAAGCGCTGCGTTTTGTTTGCCCGTTTTGTAGTACTATTTATTCCCTTTACTGGTCCTTTTTTCTCTCCACCTCTTAGTGAATTTTCTTTTTCCTTACCTGAAGCTGCTACATCCTGTCTATTACTTCCTTAAGTCACATCTGCCTCCCCCCACCCACTGTGTCTCCTGAAATTTTGTGGTCTTCTGTACAAATCTTCCCATCCCCCTTCTCTGATTTGCCATCGCTGAACATTATTTTAGATTGTCTGTTCCCATCCACCATGAAATGGGTTCTGCTGGCAGAAAGACACAGCAGCTTTACCTGAACGTGCTCAGGTTGCCTGAGATTGCTTGATAACAAAGAAATTGCCAATTTCTGACGGGTAATGCTTTCAGATGTTGAGCCTGGGACAGTTGTGGGGCAGAAAAGTCCTTCCTAAAGGCACACTCCCTTGTGTTTATCTTTCCGAGGTACCGATGAACCTGGTTTGCTTTTACTACAATCTCAGTGCAATTTGCCGCTGTATTCCTTACACATTAAAAAAAAAAGACTTCATTAATTTGTTTTCATTTAGAAGATAAAAATTCAGCACCATGCACAGAAAAATCCTTTATGTTGTAGAGTTATAGAGAGGAAAAGACAATGAAGTACATCTTATTATATTCAGTGCTTATTTTTACATCGGGAGCTATTGCTGTTTCTTCCTGATATTTTTGGCAATAACAGGGTAAAAATGTTTTATTACACAAATTATATAGTTCTAGCAGTGTTTTAAAATGAAAAGTACCTGTATAAAAGACACTTTCAGTCAGTCTATATAGGCAGCTGGAAATTGGTTTGAATGCATGTAACTAATGGTCACAGCAATTTGCATGGGAGCAGGTTTAATGTCAGTCTAGGCACTGTTTACTTTAGTTATGCTTTCATAAATGTTGGACAAGAGGAATGAAAAAATGCTATAGTAAATGGTGAATAAAATCAAAAGCTAAATGCTTAAGGCACGGATTTTTTGAATTCTAGTCAGTTATCTAACAAAATCCTGTGTTTTAATGAGATGTGGCACTTTAATTCCCTTTAAAAACAAAAAAATCCCACCCGAAGTTGGTCTTTTTTCAGTCTTCAAGTAATAACAATTATCGGTAATAAGTTAATACTCCTATTGACATCAACGGGAGGAAAGCGTGCGAAGAAATATTAAGACAGTAGACAAATAAATGTCTTGTATAATTATTCTATTTTTGGAATCTTGCATTGCGATAAGTAGGTTAAGCTTTTCCATGCTAATAGCTAATACAACCTCCATCATAAAGCTTCCTTCATCTGAAGTCATCAGACGATGAAATTTATTCTCCGTGGTTAGTGAGGAGGAGAGGAAGCCACTTGCTGTAAAAGGTCTGAGGTGAAGTTGTTTTTTAACTCATAAAGTGTAGCTCTTACACAGACGTTTGAGAAGGTGCAGAATGTTATAATTGGCCTGTGTTTAATTGTTTCTGTATGCCCTGGAATTTAAAGAGAATTTAAGGATGTGTTTGGCAGTAGCTTTCCCTCTATAATCAGGTTGCTATGGCAAACCTATTATTCTAGACAAAGAAAGAGTATGTTTAGTAAAGTGCTGATCCCTTTTCAGTATAATGTCAGCTTCGAATTACTTTTGAATGATTGAATTTGTGTGGTAAGTATTTTATCACAATAACTAAGAGAAGAAAGTCGCAGAATAGGGTGTGGCTTCTGTTATTTCAGTACCAAATACATCTGACAAAACAGTAGTACGGCTGAAGCAAGCTTACCCTGCAAATATCTTGGTTTTCCCAGGGAAGCAACCTGAAATTTGTTGTTACAGAATGCTATTAATTTTTGGGTGTATTACGTGGTGATAAACCGAACCTTTGAAGTTTACATTTGCTACATCCTATGTAGTTAGCTGTTCAGAAGCAAAAGGACTTAAATTCTCTGTTAAATTATCCCCACAAAGCGAGCCCACCTTACATAATCTAACCAAAACCTCAGTACTTTTGGAGGTAAAACATGCTTTTTAAGCCAGTACAAAGTTACGGTGTTCCTAGTGCTGATTTTGTCACTTTTGTAAAAGAACAAATGAACTAATAATTTGAGCATCAATTTCAGCAGCAGTGTACTAAACTACTGTAGCTTTGAATATTTAAAAATAAAGAAATAGCTCGGAGAAATCCTTTTCTAGAGCACTTACTTACTGAAGTTTCTGTCCATTTTCAAGACACTTTCATTTCTGCTGATGTCCTCAGTCAGATAATCTAAATCATACCCTGAACTTAGGTGGGAGCCAGCCAAAATAAAATTCAAGGCCAAGATATAAACAAGGAATTTGGGCTTTTTGAATGTCTGTTTTAATGTTTTATTCATTAGCTAAGATGCGAAGATTGAGAAAGTAGGGCCTAAATCCCCTTTGTGCTTGATTTTGAGAAGACAACCTGAGCTTGTATCTCTTATGTGACAAAAATGCGCCCTACCTGCCTAGGGATGGGATATTCCTCAGGTTTTTTTGCTGGTGAAACTGTTGCAGATTAACTAAAATGAATAAACATTAATTGCAGCAGGGACTGAGAGGAATCCGTTCCCATCCCAGTGCAAGTGGCCAGCCACTGCGCTCTCAGGTCATTCTGACTTATTAAATTAAGCATTACAGAAAGTAATGCTTAATTACAGAACGTGCAGAAGCCTCATTACAGAACCTTCCTTTGCTCGTCCCTCTGGAGGATTTTCCATCTCTGCTGACTCCTCTCTTCAAAGCAACTTGCTTAAACTGATTTTATTGTCCTTCAGGCATCCTCCTTCTTATAGCATTAGCTGGCCAGGATACCACTCTTAAAGATGGTTGTTTTGTTTATTTTATCTAGTCTTCACAACAGATGGGTCTTGTTTGTCAGGTGCCTATCTGCCTATGGGTGGCTGTGCTTTGGGACACTGCGATGTGACATTTTTGTAAAAGTAGCCAGGTTGTCTAAGGTGTATGTATAGAAGGAGACTGTGAGAGCCCCGAATAGTGACAAGTTGGACTCATTAAAAGTCTCTGTATTTTTAAGTACTAAGAAATTATTTTGTTCCAGTTGGTAATGTAACTGTCCTTCACAACTAATTATAGCTTAGAGAACGCAGGCAAATAACATCCATAATTCTGTAGACAACCATATCTTAAATGTTGACATGATTACCAAATACAACTGTATTTCATGATGTGGTAGATGCGCTTCCTAGAACAAGTTCCTTTCTGGAATGAATATCCTCATATAATTGCCAATGCAATGCATAGTTTTAAAACTATGTATATTATAAAGATGTCATGAAGTATTTGCTGTTAATTCTTTCTAGCAGCATATCCTTTTTAAGATTCTTGCACTTTAAGTTGATCATAAAATTCCCTTCTAGACTGAATCCTGGCACACAGAATGTCAGCTTGAAACTGCAACGTACATTGATGGTTGCGAAGGTGAAGAGTATAAAATGAGCTAGGGAATTTTTCCATAAGTGGTAAGATTCCCCCTACTCCAACTTAATTAGACTGTTAGAAAAGCCCCACTAAGCTTCTCCTTAATGGTCCTTTCCCATTCTGCAGAATATTTCAGTAAATGCTGGAAAAATATTGTGCGTGCCAAACTGTTTGGTTACATAATGAAAGTCTGCACTTGGAGGATTTTTTGGCTTTGTAGCTATAGTTGGTCCTACTGTAAATTTGGGTTCTGCAGTCAGTAGAGCAGTGTCCAGGCCCAGGCTGAGTCTCACTGCTGCTGTGATTAAATTAGATGGAGAAGAACAGGCTTTTCTGTGTCCTAATCCATGTCTCTGGTGGCCCTTTTTTACACACAACATCTTTTCCCAAGCCCATCAAATTTATTACTTTGATTCACAGTTTGTGTCACATTTAGATCATTCTCACGGTAGCATTGCATTAAAACAGTTTACAAAAATACAGAGTCAAACCCTTAGAAGTTAGGAAATAAGAAAACCAACGTTACCCTAAACTGAGTCTGTCGCATATGCACAATGTAAGACTGTCCTTGATCTTATATTTTTTCCACATCTGACCATTCAGTACTCACTGCTCTGAGGGCTTTCGAGTGGAAGATCTGTGGGAGTTCAGCTGACTCCATTCCCCCTTTAAGCTCTGGGGAGTTCTGTGAACAGGTTGATGGAAAGGAAGACTCTGACAGAGGTTGTGCTTTCGACTTCTATTTCCTCAGGTCTAGACAAGCAAAATTGTAGGGATTTTTGCTTTCCAGGTGCCTGACAGAATATTTAAAGAGTTATGTTTCTACATGAATAGAGAGTATCTTAGATAGCCCTGTGCACAGACTGTTTAATCACATTCATTTTGGAGTTTCTAGAGGTATGTGCTAAGTATTTTAGATCAATTATAGAGGTTAATCATGCAGTTAAACGTGTGCCATAACTCTGCTGCACCAAGTTGAGATATGAAAAAAATACGATGCCAAAGATTGCTTATTGTTTCTCTTTCCACCAAGACATAAGAGTGATATACTTTGCTTCTGGTTGCCATGGAGGAAGGATAGTTTTGTGGGGTTTTTTAAATAGTGTTTATGTGCAATCTTTAATTAATACATAGTGACTTGTAGTTTGTCCTTGGCGGGGTAGGGTGTAGAATAAGTTTGGTTTTTTATTTCCTGTATTTTCCTTTACTGAAATCATGACTCCAACAATTTTTTAACCTTACAGGGAGATGTGAATGTGGCCAATGCACTTGTTTCCCTCCAGGAGACAACAGAGTTTATGGCAAAAACTGTGAATGTGATGACCGACAGTGTGAAAATGCAGACGGCGATGTCTGTGGGGGTACGCATTTGCTTAATATATTATAGTATAACTAATATAAATCTTGACAGTTTATAACTTTCTGTTCTGCCCCGGTTTTATAATATAATATCACTATAGACTATTGAAATTATTGATTATTTATCACAGATTTTTGTAAGAAACAAGCTATAAAAATATTGCATATGTTAGTGAATATTTAAGACTTCAGAAACACTAAAAATGAAGTAGATTAGATACAACTAATAGCATAAATGTAAGTGCTGTAGTATATCCCAAATTCCATCAGTGTTAATTAAAGAGGAACACAGACACTTAAAGGAAAACCTGAAAAATTATGTAATTTTACTTTGTGTTTAGTACAGTTGATGTTTTACTGAGAATTTTGCATTTTACCTGAAGTTAATAATGACCAGCAATACTTTTGAGTATTTCATATTCACTGAGTGATATGTCTGTTTTCTAAAAAAGTAGTAAAAATATATTATGAAAGAATCTAAAATGCTTGAGATATATTGTCATAGTAATTGTACATGCAGATGGTTCATTGTAACATTGACAGTGAGAACTTCACTTGTTGATTTTTCAGGGAAGTATGTTGGTGTTAAGCAATATTTGAAGTTAGTTTTAGATATGTAAATGCATACATGCCACATGATATTTTTAAAACAGGTGAGTAGTATTTGCCCTAAATGCTCTTTTTCTAGATTTTATTTGCTTTATTTTTAAAATTACTTTTTGATTCTTAATATTAACAAAGTAGTTGGTATGAACACTAACACATTTTATTCTATTCATTATTGCTTGGTAAGAAAAAAATGTATTGCTTCATAATCTTTGTGTACATAAAAAATTCTGACTACAGGAAATATTTCTTCAAGGTCTCTGCCGTGCAGAAGGTAGGCATACATAGAAAATTGTAGTTCAAATGTCTGACCAGCCATAATAATAGTTTAAAACATTCAGTGTAATTCAATAATATGAATGTGTAGATAAACAATAATTTGAAATTTTATTTTGTTTAAAGGACATGAAAGCAGATGAAAGCACTGAAAATCTGGGGGATGTTTGTTATAAATAAAGTAGTTTGGAACCAAAAATCGTCATCTTTCATGGTTAAAAATATCTCTTCCATTTGCGTAATTCATATTTTGTATTATTTGATGACAATGCTTTAATGTTAATACTGCTAACTATGTTGCACATTTTAGAAATTATAGCCAAAAAAAAATCCATTCTTCCGTATTAGGAAAGATACAGTGATAATTTTAATTTTTGTTGCTGGCTAGGGCACCTCCCACTTAAATGAATAATCACCTCAACACTTGAGCCAGTGTCCAATGTTTCACTGTGCAGGAGACACTCTAGGTCACACTGTTACCTGAATAAACTTTACCCTTTAGTCTAAATAGCTTTGTCCAAAGAGAATAGAAGAAATTAATTAATTAATTAAAAACCATATACTTTAAGCTTATTTTCCAAACTTTGAAACAAGAAATAGAAAGGAAAGCCAGCTCGTGAGCTTATGAATCAGTTGTACTCTCAAGCAAGCTCAACTTCTCCGCCTTCATTCTAGCCAATAGCTTAGTTACTAATGTTTCCCTGCAGGTGAAAGAAATTATATGCAAAAATGCAGTTGAAGTGAATTTGAAATTGTGCTGCATAGCATCTGTTGACAGGACTTCAGAAGGCCCACTCTGTGATTTTTTTTATTCCGGGGAGCTGAGTTTATTCCTAATTCTTTCCCCCAAATAGTAGAATAAGTGCCAAGTCATGAATCCTGTTGTCCTGGGCTTTCTTGTAAGTAAAGGGAGAGGAGGAAGCATAGCGTAAGCTGATGATTAAATCCACCAGGGTCTGAGCTGACCTATGAAGTGCCTCAAGGGAGACTAGAGCATCTTTGCTCACTCACAGCTCTTTGAACTTGTTGAGGTGAAGCTGGTCTCTAGAGTTTTAGTCTTCCCAATTAGAACTCATGACACTACTAGTATCATCCTCTAAAAATTGTTGTATTTCTGTAGTAAATCTGTTGGGATTCCAGTGGTAAATAATTGGCAGATTATTTTTTCATATTCTTGATATTTTGTTTCGTGTTCTATTGTATTCCTAAATATAATTTGAGATATTTTTACATTATTCTGGATTTGGTTGTGATTTACTCCTTGAAGCATGTTCCTATATTATTATTATTGCCTGTTTCCATCCTCTTTCGTTATTTTACAGCCATGAACTGGTTTCCCCTTCCTCCCTTTCTGTTCTTATGCCACACGAGTGTTTCTTTCTTTGCACTTCTTTGGTTCTTCCATGTGAAGTGCACTGAGATTCAAATTAGCAAAAACATAGATGTCTTACTAATCGCTCAGTTCTCTTCCATACACTTTTCTTCTCTTGGCTGCTGGAGCTCTGGAGTGGCTTCTCTCATTTCCCCTCTCCCTCCATCTCTTTCCCTCCTTTCCCGCCCCCCCCCCCCTCCTTTTTTTTACTGCTGGCAGATCCTGAAGCTTTATTTTCTTTGACCATCCAGTGTTCATCTCTGCTTCTGATCCACCTGCCTCAAGAGGTCACCCCCCACCCTAATAACTTAAGGCAGCACCTATTCATGTGTAAGTACTAAGTACAGGAATGTTTGTCTTCCAAGAGTCCCTATCAATTGCAGTTTTCTGTTCACTCACCATTTAGCAAGTGAATTCCACTTACCATCCCTCACCTTCCAACTCATAATATGAGCCATTTACCCCTTATACATTTTCTATGATTTCATCTTTCGCTGTGGTTTCCACCAACATTTTCATTGAAATGTCTCTTCATGCAGCTTCTGACCAAATGTAGGGATTTCTGTCATTGCTATCCTTTTCAGATCCTCAGTAGCCTCTGATGTTGCTGATAGCTTCAGCCCTACTCTTTAGTAATTGTCACATGTTTTGCTTGGCTATCACTTTCTATCCTGATAACATTTTCAGTGTTTCCTTTGATATACAGTATTTCTCGTATCTCCCTTTTTATGAGATTCTACCAATTTTAACCTTATTTTCTTTCTTCTTTTGCAACTTACCTATTCACAGAACTTCTCTCTTTAATTTTGGGCTAGTCGCACACACTTCTCTCTTCCTTTTGGGTTTGTTCATGCTTCCATCTCAGCCTGAACCTCTTGACACCTGAACTGCTTATTCCTTCCTCTTTCCTTCTTCTCTTTTCATTACTATTTTTCTACCACTGTTGCTACCTAGGCTATCGCTGTCAGGACGTAAGCCCTTGCTAATAACTCTGGCATCAGAGAATAGCAAGCTGGACTCTGTGAATGTGCAGGGTCTGCCACTGAGCACGGAGTGCCTGTAAAGCACAAGGAAGGAATACCAGTGTTTTCAGATTAAATGCAGGCTGAAATAAGAAATGTGAATGACAACCTAAATGATTTGAATAAGAATTGTTACTGGCCTCCTCTGACGAGCAGAGATTGATTAATAGCTTGCTTTCCAGACCAGCTGTCCATGCTATGGTGGAAAGACATGAGGTGAAAGATATGATAAATTAGGGTACAACTGAATAAGACCCTATTACCATGTTTCTGCATGATTGTAGTGAGTCATTCACTTAAAAATTCAGCTGTCCATCACTGCAGTACCAGGAATAGAGACATTATGTCTCCACAAAGATAGAGGTTGCAGGAGGACATGGCATAGATTCCACGGCACTCTACTATTAGAAACGGATTCATAGAATCATAGAATGGTTTGGGTTGGAAGGGACCTTTAAAGATCATCTAGTCCAACCCCCCTGCTATACGCAGGGACATCTTTCACCAGATCAGGTTGCTCAAAGCCCCATCCAACTGGACCTTGAACACTTCCAGTAACAGGGCCCCCATAATTTCTCCGGGAAACCTGTTCCAATATCTCAACACCCTCATAGTAAACAATTTCTCTCTAATGTCCAATCTAAACCTACCCTCTTTAAAATCATTCTCTCATAAGCCGCCTTTAAGTATTGAAAGGCCTCCCCGGAGCCTTCTTTTCTCCAGGCTGAACAACCCCAACTCTCTCAGCCTTTCTTGACAGGATAGGTGTTCCAGCCTTCTGAACATTTTTCTGGCACCTCTCTGGGCCTGCTCTAGTAAGTCCATGCCTTTCTTGTACTGGGGAACGCAAAACTGGTTGCAGTGCTCTAGGTTGGGTCTCACCGGAGCAGAGTAGAGGAGCAGAATCACCTCCCTCAACCTGCTGGCTAGGTCCTTCTTTTGTCTTCCCCTTCCCTTCTCTGTGCCTCTGCACACAAACTTAATATGCTATGGCTGGAGGAGGTGCATCATGCAGCTTTTTGAGATCAGTATGTTCTACCTACAGACCCATTCACTACATTTCAGTTTTTTTCAATGATGTAAGATTTGCCCAGGGTGTGTTGCAGTGTTCAACCACAGCAATAGTTAACATCATGGGTTTTTTTGGCTTTACTTGGTTCTTTGAGTCTTTCATGTGCAAGTTAAGTTATTTTGGTGCACACACATGAGACTTGCAGGTTTGTCAGCCCAAGTCCTTTCTTTGCATGGCTGTGTAACCGATATACACCAGGCCTGATATGTACTTATCTTGTATCCTGGTGAGAGATACTTCTCTCTCTTGTCCGAGTTTATGGCTGTGTGGCTAGCTGCAGATGTGTCCTGAGCTCTCAAGTGTTGTTTATTCCCCTACTGTGGCCAGTCATGCTTTTCAGTTGATGTCACCATTGCCTGCTCCATCTCACTGGTTTGACTGTTGTCCATTACGTTCCGTTCTCTTTCAGAACTGAGGGCAGGCAGGCAACAAGAATTCAAGACAACGATAAAGATCAATTTGAAATTGATGTGATAATGTTCTTAACTCCAATAATTTTCATTTGTTCTCTGGACAATTATAGGCCTAGCTGTGAGTTCCTGTCGCAGCAAAGTAGCAACTATTGAAGAAATAAAGCAGAAGCCCTTTTGGATCCTCTGCATGCTACTGGTTGGTGCAGGATTACGGTACTTAAAAACTCTACAGTAGAAACACACCAAACAAAAATAGTAAAAAAGTGGCTGAATCTCCCCACAAGTTCTTCAGTAGCCATGGTGAAGGTTGAAACTCATAACAAGTAACTCATAGCAAGGCCCTCACATATTTCTAGGGATGCTCACATTTTGTTTTATGTCAGTATTCAGACTGTGCTTTATATAGTGGGTCACGAATTAGATAATTAGTGTTGATAAAACCTTTTAATATGTAGTCATGTATATTTGCACTGTCCTCAACACTAAGAAACAACAAAGCCTCTGGTCATCCCAGTAAGAAAATTCTTTGACTGGTGACAACAGAATACTTTGAGAAGTCCGATTTGTTTCTTTTTCAAGTGAGCAAATTCACTTTGATGACTTTTTAACTATTTGTTTTGCCACGGCACATCAAAATATAATGCTAACTCTGTAGGGAATCCGATTGTGTAATGGCATGTCACATCCTGTCACATCAAAGAGTAAATGCAGATATATTTTTGTTTATACCAATGCATTTGGTAAAAGGCATTAGTTCTCATTAGTTCAAGATTCTGGTTGTAGTATAAAGGCTTGTAAAAGCTAGAGGAGCTGATTTATTTTTGGAGGAAATACTGAGAAAATTAATATTTCCCTCCTTACTCAGGTCTGCCTTTACACCTCTGTCCTCTAACTGTAGGAAACCAGTGCAGCAAAAATCTACATGAGACTTTATGGGAGGGGAAGTTAATGTGTTTTTTATGAAATCCCGAAGTAAATTAATTTTGACCACTCAGACACATTCTCTCATTGATTTCATTCACTCTCATTCTCACATCCACAAGCATCAAAGTGTCTGGATTTAACTAGTTTGGTCAAGATAACTTGTGTGTGACACAGAAGATGGACAAGAGATGGTGCCCACCAAGTTCTCAGTAGCTCTTTTTGCTTCATCTTGACTGACAACAACAAACTGGTTTTTAGACACATCTTTTATATCATTTAGGACCCAACAGTTAGGATGATCCTTTTGATTTACGATTTTGTTTACTTTCACCTCTAAGTTTCAGGCAAGGCTGGTGCCTGTTGTCTGTGCTTCCTCATTTTTGACATTCTTAGGACAATGCTGTTCTTGTTGGGCTCACAAGGAAAGGAATGACCCAAGTTACGCACTGCGTCTGTGTTGACAACCTTTATTGTTGAGCACATGGTGTTCTGCTGACAAGTCAACATGAAATTCATCATACAGTTGTTTTACAAGAGTGCAGAACTTCTGGTTTTGGCAAAATAATACATTACTCAGTTTTACTGCTGCGAGTGTGTTATTGGTTATCAATACAGGTCTTATTTTTAAACTCATTCTTGTGTTTCTTCTAGTGCTTACCTACACATTTCCATTCATGCATCCTTCACACCAGTCTTAAGATTTCCAATATAAGTCTCTATGTCTTGTCAGAGAACAAGGGAAAAGCTGTGGTTTATAAGGCACACGTATACTTAAAGCCACAGTTCCCAGCTTTCTGGTGTTTTAAACTTTTACAACAGAGGCAGAAGCTTCCACATCACATTCTTAAAATTAGTGAAGGATTCTAGGATCGCATAGTCACCACCAGGATGTATAGTGGAACTGCTCTCTCTCAAAAGGCTGGTATAACTTGCCCCTGATTGCCGTGCTCCTTTGAATATAGAATTTTAATTTCTATCCAGCCAGACTAAGTAATTTGACTCAGAGGACGTGCTGCCTTTCCTTCTTTTTTTTTTTTTTTTTAATATAACTATGCATTATTATATGATAAAGATATATAACAGAAACTGTGAATTATTTTCTGTGAAAGTTCGAGGTCTAGACTACAGAAATCATGAATGACATTTATTTTTGTCATCTGTTCAGTGAAGCAGAAATGTGATATTTTCAGATAGCATGTTCTTATGAGGACCCATAAGACCATAACCATAAAAATGAGAGTTATGATTAATCATATGCTTCATTAAGCAAAGCTAAGTATTAATACTATGGTGCAGTTGCTGTCAGACAATTTCCTCATTTCTTGCAGTAATGTTGCTTCACAGAAACAGAAATATCTAGGACATTCGTGGAACTCTCTAATATACCTACAAAACAAATTAGGAGAGAAAAATAATACCAGCCTATCTCCCAGGCGAAGACAGCTTTTGGCACTGATTGGTCTGAAATTTCAGAAATATGGATTCACTTCCTGACTCTACCATGGCTTCTCAGACTACATGGGACATAATTTCAAAGCCTACACTTGCCAAAAGTCAGGCACCTTGTATGATTTCTGATGCCCAAGGCTACCCTTGCCTGACCCCAGCTTGGCTTCACAAGGACACAGGGACGCCTGCATAGCTGCTGCCATCATAAAGATGTCCTTGATATCTTAGGGTATGTCAAATGGCACTAGGCACCTGAATTGAACCTGTAAAATCTCTGTGATTCTCATTATGTTAAAATAAGAGTTTATTTCCTACCCAGTAAGTTTTTCATGTTTTCTATTGAAAAGTGTTTAGATCAGGGACCATGTTCATTTGGCCAAGGAATCTGAAACACATATAATTGTTACAGAATTCACTAGACAGTTTTATACAATTTAATAGAAAATTTTGATTATGGTATTTGTTATTAAAAAATGCAGTAGATTCTCCTGGGGCAAAACCCCCATATGCTTACTGGGTAAAACTGGTGCCAAAAAAAGTGAAAATTATTGTATTAGTGGAGAACTCGGAGTCTACTTGGCATAAAGCTAGTGGGATTTAGGGTTTTATTTTGAAAATGGTAAGTAGAGAGTTAATCGTTCAATGCCTGTGTGCTTGCAGTTACCTACTTCGTCCTAGCTCTGAGGCACATCCAGGGGCAGCAACATAAATTCAAAAAGATCAGTAGGTATTGAATTAGATACAAGAGTAACTGATGTAGCCAGTACAGGTGTTAATGTGCATGGTGTATTCTGTATTAAATTAATTTGGGTTTACTTAGTTAATTTTACTTTCCTAATTTTTCTTTGAAGTGCACTACAGGTTTCTGTCCTCGTCACCCAGACATTTGTGCAGGAGTATGAAAAGTTGAGACTTTACATAGATGCACAGAGAATTTAGTTTGCTTAGCGTTTCAGATAGCATAGAATGTGATTTAGGTTTGGAAAATGATTTTTAATTGATTAATAGACGTTAATTTGCAAAGGCCAAGAGGGTCTTATATGTTGAACCTTGTATCCTAGGCTATAAATAGCCATTACACTATACCCAGGCTTCCCCTATGTTCAGGTCTGTGTACTGTGTGCAACTAAATCCTGTCTCTGAGAAGGGCATCCAGCTACACTCTAAAGACTCTAAGACACGCACAGCCATGACAAAATCGCTAGAAAGTTTGTTCCAATAGTTATCATCCTTGTTTGAAATTGTTTTGTTTCTCAAATGAGTTTGCCAGTATGAGCTTTTCTCTCTGGTTCGTGCTTTGTCTTTCTCTGTTTTTTTAAGAATTCCCATTCTAGTACCTTCAAAGAAGGTAGTTCAGATCCTGCTGAAACACTTAGAATTTATTTCCCCCACCCCCAATAGGCTAAGCAGATATAGATCTTTGAAGCTCTTTCAACAGGCCATTTTCTCTGCCGTTTGAATTCTTTCTTTGGAACTTTTTGGGGCTCTTCCAATTTTTTCAAAATCTCTTCAAACATGGATATCACAGTGAGTTGCAGAGCTTTAATGTCCATCTCATGAATGCTCTAAATGTTCCTACTCATTTCTGTTCCTACTTGTTTCTCTCCTCTTACATGCATATGAGGATGGCATAAACCCCTTTCACGGCAATGTTTCACTTCAAGTTTTTACTGAGCTGTCTGCCTGTTGCGTTCCTCAAACCGGAGCCACAGTCCGCCTTTTTAGACTTGGACAATAATAAGCAACCTATAATATAATAGACAACCAGTATTTCACTTCACATTTATATTAGGGTTGTCTAAATGCATGTGGCATAACTGTTCCAGTTCTTCCGGTATTCAATAAAAAGCAAAATCAGTGATCTAGTAATGGTTTTACCAACTATTTTAGCATATTTGGGCAGGTTAATGAAGCCTGCTCACTTAGAAATATTTCTCCCAGATCGATGTTGTTTAATATTCTCTTATGTTAATAATATAATAGAAAGTTCTTCATCATAGTCCTGTAATAAAAAATAGAAAATCCTGTTTCTATTTAAATACAGAGAGAAATATTTGTTTCATTTACTGTACTGTTCTAAATCAGGGATCCTGCATTATGCTGAGATTTTTCATATTCCCAGTACACTTTTAAAACTTCCTGTTTTTCATCCAGTTACAGATTTTTGTCCCTCGCCATTCCCCCAATATATCTGTTTTATTTACAACAAAATTTCTCATTTATATTGGTTGCTGTCTATTTCATCTTTCCTTCTTTGGCTGTACAGCCTAGTCATTCCTAACTTGTTGCATCTCTCCACCGTTAGACCTAGGTGGAATTCTCTCTTACTGTGGAATAGTGTTGTTGGACTGTCAGTTAAATTCCTCATACAGGACAGTCAAATTCATATTTTTATGGCTGAAGATTTGTTTCCTCCATTTCTGCTAAATATTGACTTTCTTATATATTTATTATATTATATTAGTTTGAGAAACTTGTTCTCCTGAAGTGCCAAATTTTGTTTGGGACTGGCCTCAGTTTGCCCTTTGTGAACATTATCTGGTTATAATCAGTTAGTCTATAAGTAAGAACCAGCTTCCTCTGCAATGATTACTTCTCCTTTTTCATCATGCTGACAGTCCCATGTCATGGTGCCTTTTGTATTAGAAAATTATCCTGCAGGTTTTTTTGGGAACTCTGACAACAGCTGCATGAGTAGCCCTAAAATGAAGTTCCCCACAACAACATAGTTTTGTTTCCAGGCATGGTAAGAAATAATTTGTCCTGGGGTTTGGTGTGATTTTGTTTGATTTGTGTTAATAATGAGCGTCTACTACTAACCTGTCTCCGCTTTCTTTGTTGCTGCATTCATATTTCACATTTAAATCTTGTGGTTATGTGATTTATTGATAATTCTAAACAAAGTGACACTACCTTTAACATTATCTTTTTCTCTCCTTTGCCTCTCCTCCATCACAGTCTTTCTTCTTGATTGGAGATTAATGTTTAAAACATTCTGTTAAATATTTAAATGTTCATTAACACAGATTTTTATGAACGAAGATCTATGGTCTCAGAGCCATTGCAATATGCAATTTGTTTGTGATTTTAAGTGTTTTGTGTTGAATCTGAATTGATGATAGACCAACACTTTCCAGTAAATCTGCTTAATCTGAATAGTTAAATCAGTATTTTATCATGTTAGCCAATTCAGTTGGGCTGTAAGTCTTCAATGAGAGATTTTTCTTTTCCCCTTTGCTCTATGATTGCTTTATTCTTGAATTTCATGCTCCCTTATGAAGGGAATTATATTCATATCTAATAGGACCTATGAACAAGAGCAGCACCTTTTTGTTGCTGCTCTTGCTCATTATTTTGAGAGCCTGGTATTCATTGGAATGAAACCGGGACACTTTGAATGTAATTTGAATATTACATTCAACTCAAAGAGCCAAAGCAATGTTTTGGTTCTTCCTTTCGATCAGCTTGTTTGGACATCTTCAGGCAAAAGCAAAGAGTCTCTGCAAGGAGGATATACACAACTAAACTGTGTAAAGCAGTTATTCACATGCCAGCACCCACAGGAGATAGACAGGACTTAACGAGCATTGGGTGAAGCACTTGCATCCTCACCACCCTGATGGGTGAGGCATCCAAAGAGCTGCAGCAGCCCAAGCTGATGTCAACTAGGAGTAAATATTATTTTGGTAAAACGGATTCCTTGAGAAAAAAGAATCCTTTACGTTGTGAGGATTTATATGGCATAAAGGAGGAGAGGAATGACCTGGTCATCTCAGAAAAATGCATGTCAAAATTTCATGTGGTAAACTGCAAACTCTGTTTGCTGTAAATTAATAGATTATTCATTACCTTCTTATTTGACTTGTGTAAAGGCTTTACAGACATGATCAGTCTCTGTATTTGATACATCATAATGACTATACGAGAAAAATGATACAAAATCATTTTCTCAGTGAAATCAGCATGGAATTCTTACTATTCATTGCTAAAATAAGCACAAGTATTTGTAACTCCACAAATAATTTTCCAACACCGAACATCCAGTTGTATATTTTGCTCTTCAGGTGTTGCGCTATTCTCATATCTAATCTATATGTTACTAAGAAAAAATAAATAAAGCAGATAAAAATACTCTGACAGAAGCTTGCCCATAGTAAATTGGTCTAGACAATTGCATGCCATCTACCTGGAAGGAGCATACGGGGAAGTATATATTCTTGTTTTCTACCTCTTGTATTTTGGTTTGTAGTACAGTTGTTCTTGATCCCAATCTAATGCAGAAGCTAAAGTAGCATCAAGATTCTATTGTTGTTAGTTATCAATTTGTAATATTTGATATATGTTGAATGCATATATATAAATTTGTAATTGCTGAACGTCACTTGCAGAAGTATTATTACTGTCATCATAAGACTGCGTCGTTGCTACTGAACATTTAAAATCGTATAGGTAATAAGATTAAAAAAGAGATTTATTTTTCGGAGTCCGGAGCACAAAAATTGTTCTGAACATTCAGGTCGCTGTAAATGACAGACTTTGCAGCTTCCAGCATTTTCTAATTTAAATTAGAAAACTATTTGGCCATCAGTAAAACGTTAAGGAATTCCACTTACAGCAAACTACAAGGTTTGTCTCTCCTTTGGGCTTCTACCAGTGCTGCCTACGGGTGTATGATGTCAAGTTGCACTGTTGCCTCATGAGAAGTCCATAAATTAGAAAAGCAAAATTGCTGGTTTGCTTCTCTGCATCCTACAGCTCAATGCTTTGCCAGATACTCCTACTGCTTGTTCCCTTCTCCTCAGCCCGTGCTCCCAAATTATCTCAGTCCCTTCGTTTCCACTCCCGTGCCCTACATAGCAGGTAGGATAGGAAAAAATTCACTGGTATGTATAATTTCCTTCTTTCAAGCCCAGTAAACTGATTAGCTAAGGAATGATCTTCTCTGCTGCAGAAATATTATTCAAGGTTGAAATGTGAAATTGTGGCTGGGAGACATTTCTTACTTCTTTTTTTTCTGTTTTCCATTTCTGTATTCTTGTCACCTCAGATTTTGCCCTCAGATTTTCCCCTCAGTTTACTATTCAACATCTTTTCCTTTTTTATTAATCTTTGTACAAATAATTCTCAAAGATTCTATTTAATCTTCTATATTTTTCCTTTTTTTTATACATTGATCATAGCTTGTAGGCTCTCTCTCCGACACATGTTCTAGAGTTTCTTTGACCTTTCCCTCACTTGTCATTACCTGTCCTTCTTTCCCTAACCTTTCAGAGTGTATTCCTCTCCACTTGCCCTCTATTTTATGTTTTTTCTCGTTCCTCTTTTCTTTCTGTCCCTTCATTTCCCCCTGGTTTTCCCCCTTATTATTAATCATCTTTCGATAGCTATGTCCTTACTACTGTATTCTTCTTCTGCCTCTCCATCGTCCCTCTCATTCAGGCTTCTTGTCTTGATCTGGGAATTGAAATCTAAGTGTTGCTGTGGAGAGAGCCCACCATGGTAGCCTGCCCATTCGTCTTTGAAGTCCTGCCTTGAGGTCATGCAAGCGTGTGCTGGAGAACGCTCTGGTCTCTTCCTCCTTCCTGCTTCTCCCTGAGTATTTCACTGCAGCGTCAGAAATGAAAATGCCAAACCTTTTAAACTGCTGAGCTGGGATAGCTATGTCTGGAGAAGAGGTGCAGCAGAGAAACAGGATGTTGTCGGGGTGATGAGAGGAACTCTTTGCAGGTTGCCAGTTGTGTTTATGTACAACCAATTTTAGCAATTGCATGAGACCCTGGGGTAATTATCTTCATTCTGTACTGTATGAGTTAATCTGTAGCAATTGCACAACCCAATAAATTTGAGCTGATGCTGAGCTTTTTGGATGAGGGGAGACACGCCTATGCTTTTCTGCACGTCACTGGGGCATCCTGTTTAACACAGGAATGGGAGAATTGAAGAAGACCACCCTGCTGGGAAGCTGTGCTGTCCATCTGTCCATCTACCCCACGCCAGGCACTTCACACCGCAGAGGTCGGAAGATGACCTCAGTTGTGACCGCAGTCACTGCTTTCTGCTTGCTTTGCTCATAACCAGCCTTGGTGTCGTTACAGGCCATGGTGTCTGCTCATGCGGCCGATGCATTTGCCAGGATGGGTGGTTTGGAAAGTTGTGCCAGCATTCAAGGAAGTGCAACATGACAGAGGAAGAGAGCAGAAGTCTTTGCGAGTCGGCGGATGGCATATTATGTTCGGGGAAGGGTAAGAACTGGCATCTGAGCTACCCCATGTCCGTGCTCCACCAGAGGAAAACGATCATGTTCTGGAAGACTAGTGTGTGTGGCAGTGGGTTGTTGTTCAGTAACCCTTTCTTACAAAGGCACCTATTATTAAAAGGATGTTATATTTGGCTCCCGAATGCACTTACATCCATTTTGACAAACACCCACTACAGCCGTACGTGTTTAGCAGTGTTGCTCTCCTATGCAATTTGTTAATAGCATATAATTTCCTGTATGTGTTTATCAGATGCTCTGCGTTGAACAGCTGTACGTTATAAACTAACTGTTCGTGCTCCATCCAGTTTGAGGGACAGGGGCACTGCCTGCAGTAACACTACGGTGGGGGAGAAGGCAAATGTAATATCTCAGGCAGCCGTAAGTGGAGGAGAGTGTTTAACAGCAACATTTGGTATACTTAATCACCCCCCTCCCCAACACAGCAGCAAAGGAAAGGTAGATGTCTGCAGCCCCCACAGCAGAATCCCGCAAACTCTTTCATTTACTGATTTTTATTCAGGTCGTTGCATCAGCTTCAGTCCGGCTATAAAAAATTGCCACGGGGAGGAGAAAAATTTAGAAAATCTTGATAATTATCTGAAATTGTTCTCTGAGGTTCTTACCTTGCAGTCTTTCAGGCTAAGAAATTGCATTTACTGGAAAGAGGACTTTTTAGCTCCCCCAGAGCGCAAACTGTCTATTTTTGTAGATAATATGTCTGAAGGAGAATAGGCAAAAAAACGGGTGATGGGTCTGGCCTGAGGCCAGAATGCGCTCACTCCAAACTGGAGGTGACATTTCACGTGTTCAATATAAACCTTGCATAGACAGGTAAGAAACCTGCTAGCTGGAAAAAACAGTTAGTAGCCTTCTACGTCAGGCAGATTTCCAGTTGTCCTTTTGATAACTTTTATTTCAGTGCAAAGTAAATTCAAATGAGGTTTCCAGCCTGGCCTTCTTCCATCTGTACTATCACTTGTTAGGATTCTCCCCCACTGCACCATTTTATCTTGTTCCGCCCCCCCCGCCCCCCCCCCCAATTTTAGCAATGTCATAGAAAATGAGAAAGTTGCACTGTTTCTCTACTGTTTCCAGAAGACTTGGCTATCTTTAAATTAGTGTCTGCGTAAGAGGATGCTGAGTTACTGGAGAAATGGAGTTGCTCTGTTTTACTGCAGAAGTTAACTTTTCTTCTCTTAGTCTTGGTCTCCCTCTGATTTTTTTCTATAAACGGTGAAGGTGAGCGAATATGCTTAAAATCAATAAAACGCACTATATGAGATTCTAAATAAATATAAACATGACAAATGATGTCGAATTTTTAAACATTTGTATTATCTGCTATCATTTTGTAAGGATGGCTGAGGGCTATCTATTCCAGCCTGTAGGTCTTTCTCTGAGAACAGTTAGATTTGAGCATGTACATGAAGGCTACAATTTACTTTGAGGCGTCGGAAACAGATACTCTAGCAGGAATTTGCAGAGTCATCGAGGATTTTTTGGCTATGATTTTTTGGCTGTTGGCTACGTTGCCCAGGGGCTGGTTTGGGATCTGGTGGCTGCAGTAGGTTGGAGCAGTCTGAAAGTGGCTCTGGGTTGTAACCAGCTGCAGGTGGGTCCTGCTTTGAAACCTGAGTGCATGGATGGAGGCTCCAAAAGCCCACATTTTCTAAGGTAGCGGTGCACTGTTGAATAGCATTTATTTTCTGTGGGAATTACAAACCTGACCCTAAATCCATATGAAGCAACACTGGTGGGATTTTTTATTACTTTTTTTAACTTTCTTCGGCCTCCAAGCGCAAGTAAGGTTCCAATGTGATGGAAAGTTGCCCTGAGGACAGTCAATATAATACAGCTGTGTCAAGTTAGGTGCTATAGCAGCTTTGCTGTGGTAACATCTGGTCATATGTGACTGCTTGTCCCAGCAGAGAAATACCTACATAACATAACTCCCAGAGGTGTGTGGCCAGTGAACATCCAAGGAGGCTACTATCTCTTGCCTTTTCCCTGAGCAGGATGAGGATCACAGGCAAAACCAGTCTCGTTACTTGTAAATTTTGTTTCTATGCTTAGCTTTTTTTTTTTTTTTTTTTTTTTTAAGGCAAATCTATTCTGGATGCTCAAATACGTACCTGGAAATCATGTCTTACTGGGTACCCATACTTCAAAATCTGTTCATAGGAAGTGTGACCAGCATGATCCAGAGGCCGAAATGACAAATTGTTTTTTCTGTTTCGTTGCTTTGAGCAATAAGTAATCATTACTGGTCAAATAAAAGGGAATTTCGAACCTGTGCACTAATGGTGGTGGTTCTGTCTTTGCTGGAAACCCAGCCAAGATATGCAAGAGCTATAATGGACTGAGGGAGCTTGAGTTTCTGTACACAGGATTTAATAGACTCTAAGGAGTCCTGGTTTTCAGCAGATAACTGATGAACACTTTCAGAAAATTGCTCTCTGTTAATGTAAGCAAAGTTGGACATCCACATTCCCAGGCTCTTTTCAAAATCTTGGCTCGCTGACTGCACCACCTGTAGCAAAAGCTCTTCCCAAGGAAAACAGCAACACCCACCACGCTGCTGCCTCCCTGGCAGTAAACGTAGGGCTGCAGATGGCTACTGTAATGGTGCAGGACGCGGGCCAGGTAATGAGCCAAAGCCCATCCGAGAGGATCTGGCCGGGATCCCAGGGAACACCCTGCAACTCATTAGACTCATTTTAATTAAACTGAGGAGCCTCCCAGAGCAGCATGCTCTGTTCAGGGAAAAGACTTGATACATTCATTCTCCCTAACACGTTTTACATTATGGAGCCTGATCTTCCTTGGTTGACTCGGTGTTGAATTTGCTGTATCTTCTGCAAAATAGTTTTAAACATCGTGGGCATCCCCCAGTAGCAGCATCAGCGCTTGCTTATGCAGAATCACTTCAGGTTTCTTACAACGTCGTGCTCTTATTAGCTGCTTTAATTTCACTGAAAGTCTCATACTATTCACCATTATTTTCAGCTGTCAGTACCTTGTAGTTTGTATAAACAGAGACATTCGGTTTAAATTACCCTCAAGTATGTCTTAGTTTCTCTCTTATACAGCAACCGTGCAATATGTATGCTCTCCTCCACTGCCTCTTTATACAATGGCATTTTTTATCCTTGTAGGGAATCTCAGTATTTTCTGTGCCCATGGCTCGGTAAGCAATACTCATAACTCACGGAAAAAGTAGGTGCTTAACCAAATACTCCCATCCCCAACTGTTCCACTCACCAGCTCTTCCTGTATATATTTACGTGTTCCATATGTTACAATTTAAAACAGCTTTTCTCTAAAATTAGGCAATGAGTTAATTTTTTTCAACTTACAGTAAACACTAAATTACATTTTTAATTAAAAAATTAGATACTCTGCTGAGGCTGTGCTGAAGTTTTAGAGAGTTAGGTTTCAGTGATCAGAGACACTTCAGTATTTATGGGAAAAACTAGGGAAAATTAGTTGATATTGAAAGATCCACTTTTTTTTTTTTTAAATATGTATTTGGATTTTTACTACGGATTTTATTCAGACATCACTGAAAAGAATGGAAAGATGGAAAACCATCATTTATACACTTTGTCCCAGGCCCTGTTAAGTAACCCATGAATTCTGCTTAGGTTTTATTCTGACATAACCAAACTTCCTTCTATATATTTTTCTTTAATATTGCATTAAACGCATAGGTGACTCTATACTGGGATCATTCTGGAAATATTGCAAGAGCAACAGCACCTAACTCATTTATAAGCATGTTCTGTTAAAGGTCAACAGCTTCTTTGGTGGCATTTTTTTTCTTTTTTTGTAAGTTTGCCTCCCATCATTGAAAATTAAGTGTGTATCCTTTGTTATCACTTATTCGGGTTTTGAGCTTTTTGTATTGATTTGTGCTGTAACCGGTTCTTAGGGCTAGGTCCACAAAAGGATTTCTCCTTAGAAGTTACAAAGTGCTCCACCTTGGCGTTTAAGTGTCTGAACTCCATGTAGGGCCAGGCAGCTGAGGGTGGGCTCTGCAAAAGCCAGCTCTCTTCAGCTGGTGTTGGGAGTCAGCCAGGAGGAAGTGCCACCTCCAAGTGGCATCTTTGGTTGCAGAAAAGCCTCTCTCACACCCTTCTCAAGGGCTACAGGCTTCCTGATGCGTGATTGCCTGGGGGCAACTGTCTCTCCCCAGGATTCAGAGCTATGAGCCTTCTCCTGAAGGTAGGGGTGTCTCTGAGTCTTCCCTTAAAGGGAGGTTTCTGGTGCTCGGTGGGTTACAGCATCACCCGAATGTCACCATAAAGTCCCTCCTTTGCCTGTGGGAGTGTGACCTGACATCCCTGAGGAGGAGGAGGAGAGAGCAGCTTATCCCAATGAGAGGCATTGGGGTACTCTGCAAGAATAAGCAAACTGATGAACCCCTGTTATGTGCACAAACCCTTTCTGACCTAGAGCACATATTTAGTAATTTCCTGGGAGGCGGAGCAGCTTAATTTGTGTTGATGAGGATATGGGGGGTCTAAATGGTAGTCTTGGGCACCTCTGGTCGTTTGGGGACTCATCCCAAAAGGCTTTAGATGAGGAGGGCCATTTTCTTCCTGGGTACGATTTTACTGCCTTCAGTAACAGTGGGTCAGGGACAATTTGAGCTTTTCTAGTCAAAAAAAAAAGAACAGTTACTGGAAAGAGTAGCCCTGATTGTAGGTCTCTGAAACCAAAGGAAAGCTTCAAAATGTGAGTCCTGATTAAGTGAAATAGCAGAATGAAAGCATTAGTAGTAAAGTCCCACATCCTCTAGCTCACCACGAAAGAATCCTTTTATTCAAAAAGGTTTTTTCTTGATTATTTTCTTTTGTGCAATAGCTTTTTAGGCAGCAATTTTGAGCATACGCGCACGTGTGTGCATGTGTGTGTCTGGGTTTGCTATTTCCTAGCCTGAAAATGCCGGTGCTCTTTGGCTGCGAGTAATAATTTTTGTGATTTCAGGTTCCTGCCACTGCGGAAAGTGCATCTGTTCACCACAGGAATGGTACATTTCGGGCGATTTCTGTGAATGCGATGACAGAGACTGTGACAAACACGACGGTCTCATTTGCACAGGTGCAGTACAGGCTAACGCTTAATTGCTCTAAGAAACAGACTGTGTTGATGGGAATTACGTTAGACAAAGCCCAGCTCCTTCTTTCTCCAGTGACGGAGGAAGTGCATTTGCTGGTTGTTCAAACCTGCTATAATTGTTTCTTCGTGCAGCGTGATAATCAACTTAAGGTTTCAAAACAACAGTCAAAAGCCTGAGTATGAATTTAAATAAGTAAGCCAGCTCTGAAATCCACCAACAATTTTCGCTGTAATAGACTACAAGTTACTGCTTTTTAGCAAAGGACGTGCAGTGTCAGCATTGTGATCTGGAGAGTTCTTTAACTTTTGTTCTCTTACTGGACCTCCTGTGCGTATAATGCCTTCTAGCCGTAGACAAAATCCACTTGTCTGATGATCTTTGGTAGGTGAGCGGCGTGGCTGTGTGGGTTAACAGAGCTTCCCGGCGATCAGACAGTTCTCAGTGGGAGGCTGGAATACCGGACGGTTTTTTTCTTATGACGTGATGGCTGGTGATTAAAGCGGCTTCACCTTAACGTTGGCTGGGAGTTCAGGTGGCAGACGCGTATAGAAACGGGCAGGCTGCCAACCAACCCTCATGACAAATCTAGTGACAAGAAGCAACGTGGGAATTGCTAAATTAACTCGCTCGGCTGCTTCCTGTTACAAATCTTAATTTTAGAAAATCTCTGCTGAGCAATTATTAGACGGGGAGGAAATCTGCAAGCCGATGAGAGGGGGAGTGGGAGGGCTGACACTAGTAAATTGTGTCTTCCAGCTAGCCCTATTAGCAAGGGTTCTCTGCTGGGGGCAAGTGGCCAGTGTAGAGGCAACAGGAGCCTTATCTCCAGCTGCGGTGGCTATTCACGAATCTTCATAAGGTCAGTAGGAAGAGGAGCTCAAACTGGAAACCCAGGCTTAAAGGTCTCAAGCTGAGCATGCAGGAGTCATGAAAAATATTGAAATAAAATGAAAATATGGGACTCAGTACTTTAGGGCCCACACATTTTTCATCTAATAGAGAGTTTGAGATATTATTTATTTGCATAGCACTTCTGAGAATTTAAAGTTTTTCATGTTGAGTGAGGTTCTTATTGCTATTCTGTTTGCAACTTTTTATAGCTTTTTCTTTTTGCATAGTAGTTAAAAATAATCTTGTTTTTCCTTCTACCTGGAGGTACAGTGTGAACACTGAGCCTCAACAGTTGGGTACAAATAGTGGTGGCATAACCATAATTTTTGCAGTTCTGCTGATGGAATTATTGAGAGAATGCTGTTAAACCTTTGCAACTGTAGGTTTGGAGTGGCTTCTTAATGCAATGGTACAGTAATTGTTTCCTTCCAAAGGAAAAAAAAAAAAAGGGTGGGGGAACAATAAAGGAACAATGCAACTACTTTAGCATGGCTTTTTCCTTCCCATAGAACACATTTTAATGTAGTACATTTCTATTATGATAATTGCCCTTTATTCATTTCGTTCCAGGCAATGGTGTTTGTAACTGTGGAAACTGTGAGTGCTGGGAAGGATGGAATGGAAATGCTTGTGAAATCTGGCTGGGGAGAGAATACCCTTAACAAAGGACATCAAAGAATGAGGAGGTTTTTTGTTTATTTTTCTTTAGGCTGCTAGAACATTTAATTTCAGAAGTACTCAGTGTGTGGGTGTGCATGCACGCACACGTACATGGGTGTAAATACTTTAGAACGCTCTTTTGAGGGCCTGCTCCTTACAGAAATGCATGACAAAACTAAAAGAAAAAAAATGAAAAATGCTTTGGGAGCAGGACAGTCCAAGCTCAAAAAGGTGAAGTCATAAAATACCGGCCCTGTGGAACTTCTCCAGAGTTTTTTGAGAAATTCAATGGGACTGAGATTACATCCCTAATGCCTATTTCTTAAGCAACTTTTGGAAAAGGTGTAAGAAAGCCTTTTTTTTTTTTTTAACATTATTTGCTTGGTTGTCACCTCTCCATATCAGTACGCAACAATATTCCTGTAGAAGAGTAGCACTAGTTGAATATTTGTCAAATTATTAATTTGATTATTTTTATGGTGTTTGACAAATACATTGCTTGGCCCTTTTTTCTTTCTAAAACTCCCTATTAGGCACCAGCTCATAAATTGAGAGAAGCTGTAAAGAAGCTTATAAAAATATTAATGATATTTAATTTGGTCAAAGAATTGTATTTATATAACTGAGGTCCAATTACCTGACAACCACAGACCGAAGACCCAAAATGTTTGAACAGACCCCTGTCCACAAGAGAATTTCTTAGTTTCCGTGGTTAATGTGTGAGCAAGTCGGTTATCTCGTCTACATACTACGATACTTTCAAATACATAACCTATAGGAGTGTAAGGAATGAAACTAATAAAGATATAAATGTATGATTACCTATTCTGAATATGTATCCTGCAATTCATATGTACTTTTCTCATACTATTCTATGTATGTACAGTTGCCGAGTCCTCTTAAAAGTAAAGCAAATGAAAATTTGTTATACTAATAACTTTCAGGATGACAATTCTGTATGCTATTAGAAATCACTGTTTGGAACAGATTGCACTGTCACACATGGTATTCATTGAATTTAACTGCTTTTATAGAAGTGGGGAGCCTGAAGGTCAACTGACTGGAAAAATCAGCCATGCTATGCGGTAGCCTGGTCTCAGCCAAAGGTGTTCAGACAAAGGCAACAAAGTAATTAAACTTTTAATACAGTAAATACAAACAAAGCAGTGGTATGAACAAAAATTTTATTTTTATTTTCCAATGGTGAAATGCTGCTCAGTGTGAAATTCACATTGAGTTATGAACGATGCACAACTATTGGGACTTCCCTAACTTATTTACATGAGTCTCGTATTTATTTTTTTTTTGTACATGTAGATTTGGCAGCCCTTGAATTCTTTAGAGCAAAAAAAGATACATACATTTTAGTTTCAAAAGTGTTTACATTTTGTGAAACCATGATTGAGCAAGAAATTGCTTAAATGGCTGGAAAATATTTCTTTTTAATACCAAATTGGAACATCATGATTTAGGTGCCAAGGTCCTGATTTTCGAAGAGGTACATGGTTCAGAAATAAGGGAACTACAGATCAACCAAAAAAGGTATTTCCATTATTAGTCTAGAAATTAGTTTTCTTTTCGAAAGGACAATTTTGAAATAGGAAAATACAATGGTACAGAACATGTAGTAGAATGCAAAAAATTTGAATGAATTTATTTAATCACTTTTATTATCCCCCCTTCCCACGTAGCTTGCTCTTTCTCTTACCCAATTCTTTTTCCTTAACCTGGATTCTTTTTTTCTAAAAATGAAGCTTGTGAAACCCGTGTTCTCAGGGAGTATAATCACCAAATATCCATGCATAACTTATATTGAAGTTATGCAGGTAAATAACGAGACATACATCCCAAAGCTGCTAGCTGCTCTCTTTTCAGAAAAATATCAGGCAGAGTTCTAAAATGTATTGATACAGCATAAAGAATCTTCACTGTAAAATTAATCTTGAAATTATAGTTTATATTTTATACTTATAACCCTTAAACTCCGTAGAGCTTAGCAGGAATATTTTCTTAAATTTTAACATAGAGGCATTTTGTCAACCCTGGTGTCTGGAGAGCACAGATTGTTGGTTTTATTTATATTTATGAGTACCACTGACCTGGATCATCTTACAATCAGTGGTTTTTCACATATACATTAATCTACTGAATCAGAGATCGATCAGAGAAAGATACAAAATTTTCCTTGATTTCCTTCCGTTTGTATTTAGTACTGTGATAAGAAAATACTAGGTAATCAAAACTCTCATCTGGGTTCAGTAGATGTTTTTGTCTTGTTTCTTGGCATGATAAGCAGATCTATATATACTGTAGATCAGCCATGGTATTTCAGGTATTCTTATTCATAGACAAAAGAACAATTCTTTAGAGGGTTGCAATGTCATATTTGATGCATTTAACTTTGTAATTTTCTTTCATTTTAAATTTACATACTTAAAGAGTGTAAGATGATTCTGATTTCTGTTTAGAACTTTTTTTTAAAAAAACCCAATCAACTCCAATACTTTGGCTACTGGATGGATTACATAGCCATAACATTTCAAAAAGTGTTATCCAAGTTGTTTGTTAAGGTACACGTGGAAAGAGTATTCTAAGACAGCTACTGTCAGTGGTTCATTAAAATGTAAATTATCGAACAAAATGGTGCTATCGCTATAAACCTTAAAGTATTAACTAAGACTACTAAAATATAGTGTATACATAAATTCCTTTCCTATTTTTATTCTGTTTCTTATAATGTTGCTTAAACATTCCCCCTGCTCTTCATGCTGAGGTAACTGGTGATGTAACTCCCAGCAGATCTGTTCTGTGGCTCATTTCCTCACTAGAAAAATGAGATTGGAAGGAATAAGATTATTATTCCACATACGCAAAAATAATAGCTATATTAATAAATTGCGATTTTACACCTCACACCCTGCAACGGGAATTCCAGCTACATAAACTGTAAAAGCAGGAAGAGGCATAAGGGAGCGAGCCATACTGCTTGATTCTTCCATACCTAGTGACTTTAAAGATTTTCTTCCAGGCCTGTGGCAAAAGGCAGTTCTAGGTGGTAAAAGAAAAAATAATTGGATAAACGGTGATTTTGTACTGGCTGGATTGATGAACCTTATGAACAACAGATACTGCAGCCTTGCTTTCTTCTTATGAGACAAAGAACACAACCCAGAAGTGGGCCAAATGCTTCTACAATAGACTTGCAGGATTATGCCTATTGTATACAACGTATCTATAATATCATCTATAAAACAGCTGTGGATTGATTTGCTTGTATAAATTATTAACCTACTTGTGATCCTTTTTTCCCTGGCCATACTCTCTTTTAGAAACACATTGATGAACATTTAATCATGTACCTGCTCTGGCATTTCTGGTGCTCTGCCCTTGCTTCTTTACAGAATGACATCTCACTTTGTAGCTAAATGATACACCTAAATGATACCGGGATGAAGGAAGCTAAGTTAAATATTTCTGTGACTAGGTGACAGAACAAAAATTTTATTACATCTTTAAAAATAAGTCATAGCATTTGCGTTAGTCATCACCACCACTCCCCCACCTTGTTATTAGACATTTTGAAATGCATTGCACAAAATATGAGTTTATCTAAGGGGGCATTTAAAAGAAAGATAACTTCCTTAGTCTAATTTTACTTGCATTCCCATTTGAATGGAGATGAATAATTTCTTCTTTATACCAATAAACAGATGTATCAGCAAGACACACTTTTAATGCGTGGACCAAACTGCCTGCTTTCATACCTCATTGTTTACAGGGGTTTTAAACCAAGAGAAAAAATTTCACAATATACATATAAAAAAGTCAGAGTTCTTAGTGTTGTTGACTATGGTACGTACCATAGTCAAAGTGAATTGCTTTACTTTGTATTTGGGGGGGAGGACTTTTGTTAAGAACCAACCTGACTCTACACAAGTTAAAGTTTATGAAAATGGCAGTATATTGAAAAATTATTAGACAGTGGCTAAAACCCCAGCAAATTAAGCAAAAGCTGTGTTATGTCGACTACAAAGCACTTAAAAGCTATAGACGTCTTTCTATAGGCTCTATGATGTGAGCAATCTCATAAGGATTCTTGTGTATTTATAAAATTTTTGAAGTACAACAAAATGGTGGTTTGTTGAAGTAGTTTGTATCTACGTAAATCTGGATTTCTAAAACTTTGCAGGTGTGACTGATTTTGTCAAATAGAACTGTAGCTAAAATACAGATTAAAAAAAAAAAAGGAAAGAGATAATGACTATGTGCAGTGTTAACGTATGAAATGGTAAAATGAGCTTGGATTGCTGTGCAAACAGTCTCTCAGAGATCAGATAAAACCCAGAAGAAGAAGAAAATACAAAGCAAGCATGCAAAAGATCTGGAACGCTGCAGATTCACAGACAGCTGGACATGTAAGTACAAAAAACCCAATCTGTAAATACAAATTGATTCCATCAGGTTTACTATACAGTACTTTAGCAGTAACAGACAGTTGAAAACAGCTTTCACTCAACGGCAAAATTAATTTTAGAGGGAAGAAAATGGTGAAGTCTCATCCTGGAGAACAGCAAGAGAGGTATTATATTAAGGAGCTAAAATTTTCTTTGGCATGGTAAAAGGGGAGAACTGAGTTTGCCAACCTATTTACATGACGTTTCACCATCCTGTGGCCAGTGCAATGATGTTTTGCACAGTCTACTTCTTACATAAACTTTTTTGTTGTTTTCCGGTATGCCTTCATATAAATGTTTTATTCATCATGTTGAATCTGTGTATACAACAAATAAGAATAAACACAAACTGTACAATGCAGACAAACTCTTTGCATATATGTATGTAAATTTAGTAATACAGACCAACAGTTCTTTGATAGACACAGCCTACTACATGCAGTTCATCCTTGCCATCCTCTTCCCATGCAACAGATGAGACAAGAGACAAAATTAAAGGGAGGAAACAAAGCACAAAGACCCCTTTGCTATGTTGAAACAGATTGTAGAAAAAATATTTTTAGGACATCTATTCATTGGATTAAACACACATACAGATTTATCCCATAGAAACAAAACCAGAAAATAATAAGAAAAATGCTGTATTTCCAGTATGCACTAACTGCTTACAAAAATTAAATCTGGCCTGAATTATAGCCCCCCTCCAACTGGTTTGCAGACCATAACTACCCAGGATAAAAAGTTTAATGTTGAAAACAATACTTATGTAGCAGCCGGCCATGAAGCAGAACCCCCTTGCATGGCTCAGCCAGGTCTCCAGCCCTGTCTCTCCCTGGGTTCTTACACTGCAAGAGTAAAAAGACGGCTGGATGGAACATGAACACACGTATTCCCTCCTCATGAACTCTAATGAAATTCAGCTGAGACAGAATGGAGCCTTCATCTTACTCAAAATATTATGAAGTGCTCCTCTTATAGTTGTAGGAAAGCCTGGGGCCTCCCCAGGGACCCGGCAGACAGGACAACGTCAAGGTCTCCCATGGGTCCTCCAGATGCAGAGAAAGCCCCCAGCTCACCACGTGAGTTGCTTTGGTTTGGTTCTGTTTTCTCAGGGGTGGTGCACAGATCCCACTGGACCAGACGGGATGAGAAGGGGGCACCGAAGTTTTTGATAAAGTGTTGTTTTTCCTACACACACATACATAGTGCTAGCAGGCAAGGGCACAGTCTAAGTCAATGTTTCTTTGCATTTTCATCACAGTATTAGAGTAGGTTTGGTTTGTTTTTTTTCTTTACATGGATAGTGGGCTTCATGCTTTACTCATTCCCTCCCCAGAAAGACCCAACATCAAGTGTTAGCTTGCTGTTCTCATATTACATATATAAACAAGAAAGTCTGGTCTAAGGGGAAAAAAACCCAAAAGTTTATCTAGAATTTAGCAGCTTTACAGTAGCCTCCTTGAAGAGTGCACTAAATGTTGCTTATAAAAACAGAACTAGCATGAAGAGTTGATTCAAACTGAATCAGTTGTTCAGCTGAGCAGACAGGGAGTTTGAAATAACCAGCGGTCTCTGTTAGGGGCTTCAGCACAAAGATGTGATAAAACAAATTGCCAGAAATACAATGCTAAAAAAGGAATGGATGATTTCCTCTTTTTTTTTTTTTTCTTCTATAAATATCAAGGTAACACCAAGAGGCCAAGAGAGTGTTGCCACACAGTTTTCCAGACTGAGGTACGGTTTGGTCCTTGTTGCCCTTTCTGAGAAACAAATACCTTCTTAAGCATACAGAGAATACCCATATTTTTAGTCTTCTGAAAGCCTGTGAGTAAGTGTGCAACACTTCAGTGGCATCTCTGTGGCATTCTCTAAATCTTCCCCTTCCCCCCCCCGCCCCACGCATTGGTTTAATTGTTCACAAGTGACAAACTCAAAGTGTTGATCGTGTTTCTGGTAATATGATCCAAGGCTTCAATTTTATAATGCTTTTGATTTCTTCTAGGTTCATGTAGGAGAAAGTACAGTATACAGAGATCAAGGCAAGGCACCTTCAATCTAGCAATTTGGTGGGCGTATTATCCTAGGAAGCTGGGTGGAGGTACGTACTGGGATACCAGTGAGATACATAGGACCGGGCTTTGCATGCTTAGCTAAAAATAAAAATAAAGTTTTGTAATATGTCCAGTTTTAAAACTTTTTTTCTTTAAAACACCAGAAATATTAAACTATAATTTGTAACTACCCTTTGCATTGGTGCTGCAAAAAAGAACACAACAACATCCTTGCCCATGCTTTGCTAAGTAAGTGTGGGATTCAGCCAAAAATAACAATGGCATTAAGTTCAGTTCCTTAAAAACAGGAAAGGATTATATTTGAAATGGATTTAGGTAGCGCAATTCTGGTTAGTCTTATATTTTTATTTTTTTTTATTGGTGGTGGTTGTTTTTCAAACAATGAAGATTTAGTAGATGAGAAATGAGCCTTAATTCAGGCCTACAAGGCCTACAAAATTCTTTGGACCCACTTTCCCAAAAATGAGTGGGTCTTGCTCGCTGGGCAAGGCAAATGTTACCATTACCAGTAAGCCTGTGATATGTATAAAACACACACACAAAAAGAAACTATAGGGGGATGCCAAACACTCGTTTCAGAAAACTTCCCCTTGGTTGTGTTTGACACTCTTCCCTCCACTATAACGCCAACCTCAGAAGCACAGTATCTGTTACTAAAGAGTATTCACATTTAATCAATATTGTAAGCCAGAGACAACAATCCTATTCTTTATAGATATAATTTGCAATAATAGATTTTTGAAGGCTTCCTGATTCCCTGATTGCTTTCAAAACTAAGCCACCGGCAACAATTAAGTTATAGAGAAACACAATCCCTGCAAAAGGTCACAGACAGTGGAGCGAGCAGCCTTATAAAAAAGGGAAGAAGAGAAATCCATAAATAGCACAGGTTTACAGCATCTAACTAGAAATTACTTGATTATTTGTGTGCTACAAAATAGAACTTAAACACATGGATTTTGCTGAAACTGGACTCAAAAAGGGATTATGGGCAATTGTCAGCAGGCAAGGTATCAAGTGTACTTGTGAAGTATGTCATTCACATGAAGTGTCACAGTCACAGAAAAGATATTAAAAAGGCATTCCAATATCTGGTAGGGCATTCCATGGTCTGAGTTTAGCTGGTTCATCCAGGTGTCTTCTTGTTGTGGGTGGAGCTACACGTTGAGATTTATCCGCTGGCAACAACTCAGTTCAGAAACAGCAACGGGCAGGTCTGTGACGTGCCACAAGCTGATCCACAAACACTGCAGAGGGGAAGTCTGGCACGGATAAATCGCTCAACTGTACTCGGGACTCAGTAAGTCACAACACCTGTGAGGATCTGGCTATGTCGTCTTACTCTTGGTAACTGGTTTGCCGCCATTCATTATTGCAGATGCACTTGTGCTTTTACTTGGAGTTACCCCAGCCTTTGGCACTGTTTCTCCGATATCATGCAAAGATGGTTCTCGATACATGGCAACTGCAGGGAGAAGAGAAGAGGAGAGACATTTTTAAGAATGCATCTCATTTAAGACCTCATCTCAAGTAGGATTAATTTTCTACAATAACTGATATTGTAATATAATCCATGTTCCTGTTGCACGTGAGGAAAACTTTTTACGTTGTCAGACACTTGTTTTGCTTGACTGATAGCTTTGTTTGATTCTCCAAATTTCACACTTCTTGTGTATCTGACTCAAACACAGTAGGAAACTCTATGCTTGCTTGTTTAATGGAAACTATAGAAGTCTCGGAAATGAAAAACTACTCTTCTGTCTTTGCATGAGGCAGACACACAAAAATGTGCATATACATAGACACATATGTATATATATACACCCCCCTTAAATAAATATTCTGCAAGTTTCTAGAAGTAAAACATAAGAGATGAGACAGATGGTTTTTAACAAATGAGATTATACAATACAGTTGTCTAGACTTAAGTGGGTTTTTTTAGTCATAGAATCATAGAATTGTTAGGGTTGCAAGACTAGTCTTGGGGCCAGTTCTACAAAATTATTTGTACATCTGTCTCCCAAATCTGAGGAGCAAGGCCATGATCTCTTCAGGTGTGTACTGAAGAAATGTCCAGGACAGCAATGCAGAGAGTACACCAGAGATTTAGGTTTTTTAATTTATCCTTTCCAAAAATGTATGTAGTAGCCACTGATCTCCACTGAACATAGAAGTGCAGAAAACTCCAAATTAAACTATTAACTGAATTCTTAGAGGAATTAGAAGTTTGCCCCTGGCCTTCAGTCCCTATCTAACCACTTTAAATCCTTTGAGGAAAATACATGTGTTCAATTACACAGTTCCAGCATTAAGCTGCCTTAATGATTAATGCTCTTGGATAATTCAATTTAATTTTCCATGTCACTGAATCAGGTAATATTTCCACTTATACCTAACTTCAATAGCATTTATTTATATCAGAGCAACATTAAAAGAGATGTCAAAGCAGTCAAAGGAATTAATCATCACACTATGATTTCGGGACTGGCTGTGTGCTGCCATAGAGAGCACAATCCCTTTGTCCCTTGGCTAATTAGAGTAGGAGGCAGGAGCATCAAAGTACTGACCTTGATCTTCAACGGTGTGAAGTTTCATAATAAACATGAAGGGCCCCATAGCATCATTAACTAATCAAATACTTGTTCTAACATCTCCAATGACATAATCTAAATCCTTTTTATGGCTTCTGAAAGTCTGAAATTAAATGTCTTCTCTAGAGTACATAAGGCTGGTTATGATCTATGTCTTCAGAGTGGGCCCCCATAACTGTGTTTAGGACACTTTCCTGGTTAATTAAAAGAGCCTGATGAAATAACACTGTGACCTACAAAAATATTAAGTTGAATAACATGAAATGGAACTTTAAAGTAAGGAATTATATAGCAGAGTTGTCATATTTAATTACTCTTATGGGCAATGTAAAACAAATTATTTCTAAGCCTTGTCTAAGCTATTTTGATAGAGTCTGATGATCCAAAGATTAATGAAGAAGTCACTTATTTCCTAATCTACAAGAATTGATGTTGCTTTTAAAAATGCACTGGCTTTCCCTCCCTACAAGTCTTATAATTTAATATAAAGAGATCGACATATAAAGTGTCAATATTGTCAAGAGCTCATGAAACTACTGTAAGCTTTTGCAAGACATGGGAAGCACAAAGGCATGAACCTGAATTCAAATATGAAGTTAAAACATAGGCTTATTCAGATTATTTCCTTACGATGAAACTCTATAACATTTAACAAACTGATTCTTTAATCAAAAATTTTAAGTTAAATGTTAAAAGAAATGGGACTGATAACTAAAGTATTCCTCAGGTATGTGTTTTCAGATGTTAAGTAATGAGATACTTTTCAGAAGAACTGAGGCTATGTGTAGCAATAATATCAATGAAATTTGGAGCGCCATCAGGACAAGAAGCAAAAATCAGCACAGGTTTATAAAGGCCAAAAGTTCCAAGATATAAATCAATGTATTTCATTCATTCAGGAGGACCTCTCCTGTGAGGAAAGGCTGAGACAGTTGGGGTTGTTCAGCCTGGAGAAGGGAAGGCTCTGGGGAGACCTTATTGTGTCCTTTCAACACTTAAAGGGGGCTTACAAGAAAGATGGGAACAAACTTTTCAGCAGGGCCTGCTGCGATAGGACAAGAGGTAATGGTTTTAAACTTAAAGAGGGGAAATTTAGACTAGATATAAAGAAGAAATTTTTTACCATCAGAGTGGTGAGACACTGGAACAGGTTGCCCAGAGAGGTGGTAGATGCCCCATCCCTGGAAACAGTCAAGGTCAGGTTGGACAGGGCTCTGAGACACCTGATCTAGTTGAAGATGTCCCTGCTCCTTGCAGGGGGGTTGGACTAGATGACCTTTAAAGGTCCCTTCCAAACCAAACTATTCTATGATTCTATGATTTTTCAGAGGAAGTGTGACATCATTTTAGTGTACAAGGTTAGCATGACTTTTATTTTCTTCTGTCTTGGTTTAAAGGCCAACTTACACAAGTTATGTGCATTACATCAACTGGCCAAGTAATACAGTATGATTTATTTTATAAAAAGACCTTTGTGTTTTGTAGTAGAAAGCTTTTACTTTGAAATGCTGACATTTCATCCATTCCCTTTATAACTCCCAATTATCCTACAATATCCATTATTTCATTCTGCGTAATGAAAGGACGATTTTCTCACTGCAAGACTCACAACAGCTTTTATCCCTACCGAGAGAATATTTTAAAAACAACACAATGCGCTTCCACAAAAGATTTCTTTTCTTGCAAAATGACCTCTTAATCCCTGGAAAAATGCTTTTACAAATGCCCTTTCTAGCATCACTATGCCGAAGCACAAAACCTGTGCAGGGCACATACATTCACAAAGGGTACTTTAGAAACCGTTCTCTCTTCTTCTTACAAGATTTATAGGAGGATCTTCCAGTGAGGGACTGAGCCTTACCTTCCAATGGCTTGGGTAGAAAATGAGCTGCTGGTTTTGTTTTCTTCACTCTGTTTCCTTTCATGACCTGCCCTTCTTTGTTCAGCCCCAAGAACCAGGCCCTCCCGGACTCCTGTTGTCTGTAGAGCATGGATGAGTAGATTACATAATAATTTTCAAAAACTGACTCCTTGAATTTGCACTCCGGTGTAAAAAGTTCCTGTAGGAGGAAGAGTAAATGTTAAATGATATCTCTGAAGTGCGGCTTCTGTTTTGTTAACTTACAAATACCTCTTGATAAGTTTAAGATACGACTTATAATAAGGTTCTGCTTGGAGACCAGGAGATCTGTCTTCCTCGAGATGACTTCCAGGTGAAGTGATTTCACCTCCCATGGATGCCTCTGTTTTCCCATCTGTGCAACAGGGTTAGTGTATTTTCAAAGTACAGAGGAAGCAACACAGGTACAAAAACACTATATAAAATACAGGAATAATTATTATTGTGCTTATTTTTCTGTTAGGATATTCTCGTAAAGAATAAGAAAATCTATGATGAAATAGCATTACTGAGAAAACAGTTGTTCAGTTTTACTATACTAAGTGAAAAAAAAATCCCTCTATGCTTTATAACAACTAATACTTGATACTTAAAAATTACTGCTGCCAACACATTAAAATATACGTAATTTCCTGGAGTACACACAACCTTAAACACCCCAGGAAAACACTATTTTGATGTACAAATTTCCGTACAAAGAAATGTAATTCCTATTGACATCCTTGGTCTTCATCCCAATACCAGTAACGCTTCCAGAAGTCACACTGAGTAACAGAGCAGCTGTCCTAAACTCTTTACTACAGTTAACCTAAGCACAAAGTTCTGGATCTGAGTAGCCAAATTAATTAATTATTTATTTATTTTTTAATAACACAATTAACAGTAACAAAGTGTGAACATATATTGAGACAGAGTTTACCAAAATCCTTCGGAAAAGAACCCCAGCAAGTTATCAAGCAAATAAAATAACATTTCAAATATCACGAGAAAACAGGATTCTGTGCAAATGTGATTTTCAGCCTTTGGACCCATCTGCTGAAACCTGTGGAAGATAGTCCCATCATTAAAGGAGGAGGTAGATGTGGGAAAGTGGGAGTTGGCTTGCTAAGCTTTCAGAGCACAAAGTTCTTTCCCAAGAAGTAAAAAATCTGGAAACATCTCATATTTTCACTTCTCCATTCACAGCATTTTCCTTTTTTTTTCCTTTTCCCATTTCTTTTTGCTCCTGGCCCCATGCAGTACTGAGTTAATACTCAGCAGGTAATGTGATTTCAGGGTCTCTATGCCATCCCCAGCTGCCTATATATTGTAAGAACTTCACAGCTGTTACTCTCACAGATTTCTTGTCTAGAAATCAAACTCCTTAAAGACACAGTTCCCCATAGCAGAAAGCACAGATGTAGTGCTTTTCTGAAGCTGTACTAAATGTCACTCAGTGCACAACCAAGTTCTCCTAACGTGATGGGGTGCACAGTATTTGTATTGCCATGGCTTAAATTACCACCTGTAAGCAAAGCTGCCTGACGGATACCAGGCATACTATTTGCTTTCTCAATTATGGAGGAACTTTTAACCTCAAACAAAAAGAATTAATGTATTTTATCCAGCAACAGATGAAAAGCAGTTACTGCAGCAGCTGGGAAATAATTTGCGAACCTGCCCTAAAATAGGTTGCTTTCTCTGTGTGAGCTAGCACACTTAGTGTCTATAGGTCACACTCATTTACAGGATGCAAAAAAAAATTCTCCAATGTGTGCAATGGCCATCTTTTTGCGCTACCACTTCTTTACCACCTCTGTGCACAGCTGTATTTATTACATACACATGCAGAAATACAAATACAGTCTATTCCAGAGGCACCGACAGCTGATGACAGGAAATACCTCAACTGCACCTTCTCCTTTGCCACAGGGCTTTTTCTCTCTCTGTTCCAAGACTTTAAGACATCTGTTGTTTGTGTTACTCTCCTTTCCCCTCCACTGATTTCAAAATCACAGTAGGGCTCAAGGAGACTCAAAATAAAACGAGAAAGCAGGGTGGCATGCTAGAGGGAATGCCTGTTAAAGCCTAGCACAGGCATTTACATGCGAGTCATGTTCCTTGGCTGTTGAAACAGCAGATGCTAATCAGGAAATGCCTACACAGCTCTCCTTATTACCTGCTTCACTGCAAATGCTACCCCCTGTGTTCCCCACTAAGTTTTACTTCCTTGTAAAGCTCAATTACCATAAACACTACCTCTTAGCCAATATTCACTTTTTTTTTTTTGTTATAAACAAAAGCTGTTTGTCATTCCATGCTCCTCCATACTAGAGACGGTTGGCTGCCTGTAAACGCTATTTGTGTGTTTTCCCAAACAATATCCATTAGGATACTGAAACAAGATTCCTTCAAATCATATCCCTCCTCTGAATCAAACCTGGCTCTTTCCTCTCTCATGCCTTTGGCACATACAGTAGTGTTTCTGACAGTGCAGAGCATATGAAGTGGTAGGCACTTACTTTACCGGGTCAAAAAAAATGGATTATGTCAACACAATTACCTGGCTACTCTTGGATGCAGACAGATAGACTGGACGAACTGGCATCATTACTATTTCTTAGTTATGAAAAGCACAGAAATAATCTGCTAATTTTTTTTTGGCATCCGAGGAAGAGCCAAACCTGAATACTGGATTCTGCCTAAAAGTACTGCAGCTATCCTAGCCCAGATGTCTGGGTAGCGTAACAGCTTTGGTCAGGGTTTGCTTTCATCCAGTATATTAGGATGCAATTCTGCCTGGGATAAACTCTCAATAGAAAGGTCACTTAAATATATGTTGCTTTAAAGCAAGCTAATAGCTCCACTGATGTAGGGAGCATTCATGAATGAAAATTAGTCGCCTGGTGATGACTATGCTAAGCTGCAGTCACCAGTTCCTCTGAGGAAAGAATTACTCAGAAATGGGCACTTTCCCTGGGGCTCAGGTGGAGACTGAATATTTCTAAGTTAAGAGTGATGTCTAAAGCTTTGCCTCAGACACCATCTCAGCTGGCTGAAAAGCTGTAAGCACCTATATTTTCTCCAGTAAAGCAGCCATGACACCTAAAATGCTGTTTCTGCATGTACTTAGGGCAAATCTACATCTATATACCTAAAACTCAACCCAGTAAGAACTCTCAGAAAATGACTAATGTGCCAACAGCACAGACTTTAAAAAAAAGTCATCCACAGACTTTATTCTTGCTGGAGGGAAAGGCAATACAATGGCATTTTGGAAGGGAAACTCAATGGTGAGGGTACTCCCCTAGGCTACCTGCCTATCTGTATCCAACCTGAAGGAATCCAAATCTGCATCTGGCTGAGATGAATCATTTAGATCTTCCCTGCAAGAATGACTTTTTGGGTTTTGATCCCAGGACATCTTGTATTAGGAAGTGAATGAATAAATTGCAAAACCAGACATGACTTGCAAACAAGAACTTGTGTTCAGGATTTCTCTTCCAAGGTCAGTGCCCAGATTTAACCCATGGTCTTATATAAAAGGTGGTTTTCTCCTGTCAAAGCAACATTTGAAAAATAAAGTATATACCAGCTGCCAACTTCCAAACCCCAGGAGCGGGTTTTGGCTGTAAACTGCAATCTGATACAGCTTCCTGGGTCCTGGAGAAGTGAAGGATTTATTAAATTGCACCTTGCTGAGAAGAATTTTCACTTGGATATTTTTGCCAGCTTCCCATCAAGCTTTTGCTTGATGTGAGTCTTATTTGGAGATGTTTTAATTCTCCTGGTTGCTCTAGCATTAATAAGCATTGCAACACACAGGTCGTGGGTTCAACCACTTGGAATCAAACAGTTCTGTCATTGGGGAGTTCTTAGTTTTGGGGTCCCCACCAGTGTTGCCAAAACTCAGCATTGTAGTTTTACACCATAATAGTGGAGCCTTGTGGTAGTGTCACATGACATGGAGTCATGTGGTAGCGTCAGAATCTACTTTCATTTAAGAACAAAACGTAAATGAAATAAAGAAAAAATAAACATTATCCACCTCTCAAACTGAGGAGTGCCCGAATGAAGGAGCTCAGGTTACCTGTGTTGTCAACATGGAAATATAAGGATTGTTGGAAAGCAACTCAGATGACAACTGAGATGAATTCCCTACCAAGTGATGTCTTTCTGTCAATCAGGGTCTCAAGTCTGATATGATAAAGCTAGGCCTCCATGCTAATCAATCATATGGCACAGTAGCAAATGACTATAGTTCAAAATCAAACTACAGCAAATTTACTGTCCCACAAGTCATTGAGTAAATGCAAATATTTGAACGAGTTATCAGTGTAACTTCCAATTGCTGGGCTTTCACAGTATCATCTGCTCAATTTGGCTAGCTTTAATAAAGTTTCATGTATCTGTTTGTAGCCATGGTCTTTCACTTGAAATAATCGCCACAAAGCATACAGTTTTTCTACTCTCAGAAAGAATAAATAATTATGCAGCTATGGACAAGACATGCTGTGAACCACAGAGCTGCAAAGTAAAAACTAGCATGACAACAACCTAGCTAGCCATATAGCTTCTAGGTACTGTTTAAAAATTACATGAACACCTGCAATTTTAAACTATATCTCTCTCAGTAAAGCAATCAATAATGAACTGTTGGGGCTGAACAAAAAGTAATCTTCCACTGCGCACCATGAGGGACAGTGCAAGACCACAGCTCTGCCACAGTCGTCAAAACAGGCAGTTCCAAGGACAAGGGGACAAGGTCTTCCACAAAAGTTTCCTACCTTCTACTCCTAAACCTTCAAGCCTCTTTAAATTTGTGTTTTATTCTGAAATATGGGAAAGTAGGGTATCGTTCTAGTTACAGCTCACAGAAGTGATATAGGTAGCAGTCAGCTGCTTGAATTGCAGCCAGCAGCAAATAAGGAGACAGTGGATTCCCCTGGAGATGGGCACAACGGGACTCGTTCTTCACACCAGGCAGCGAAAGCGCAGCTTTCTACAGCTTCTCCTTGGTGCCAAGAAGAAAACAAAACCGCAAGACAAACTGAAAGAGATTGCTGGGCAAGGAACAGACAGTCTAATCAAGCACTGTAAAAAACCCCCGATACTATTCATTATTTGCACTTAAAAGTCCGGGTCATGGAGCAGGAGCTCAGTGCTTTGGAAGTACAGACCAAGTGGAGTCTGCCTGATGTGAACACCTTTCAATCCAAATAGTGATTGATATAGGGCAAAAAACGCCCCGAAAACATCCAAGCAATGATATCAGCATGCTAGTAGATCATTATCAAACATTTTTTGTAGGAATGATGGCAAAGGATTTTCAAGGAGAGACTGGAGAAAGGACAATGCTAGCTCTGTGGAGGCTTATGGGACACTTCTGTGCAGTGAGAAAAGCAGCATAGAGTCAGCACAAAGGTATTTTCGGGGTTCAAGGCTAGAAACACAGGAATCAAAAGAAGGAACTGACATTTTAATAGTGGATAGAAAGGTTGAAAATGACTCATGGAGAAGGGCCTTAAAATTGAAGAGCAGCAGTCTGTGTTTAATGAGGAGAAGGCACTCAAAAGAGAATAGAAATACAGTTAAAATAATGAAGCTGGGAAATTAACTGTGTGGCAGACTTCTGAACTGAGACGGTGGGGGTGGCACTGTATTCCTCAGTGCAGGAGGGGAGGATGCCGGAGTAATCGAGGTGTGAAATGATGAGATCCCAGAAACAGCTGCAGTGCTGTAGAAGGGCAAAAGGCCATATCATAGACATATTTATGCAGCAAGACCTGTAAGATCTGGAGGCTTCACCGGCACAGGAGAACTGGAAAATACCTAAATGGATAATTCTCTGACTTGCTGCACGTTGAATTAGGTGAGGTAGACTACCTTCGCACAGTACACCTATATGACAAATGCTGGTGTAAGAGAATAAAAAGAGAGTTACTCACGATTTCCCATCTGTAGCACCAAATTTTTCCAACTCTTAAGCTGGCCAAAAGACTACAGTTCAGAATGATCTTGCTCAAGAGCTCCTCTTCAAATGGCAGAAAACCCAGCAACACGTGGTTAGATATTTTATTGATAAAAGAGAAATTGGTTTTACGTTCCCTGTATATTCAGAAGACATTTAGCTGACCTGGGCCTAAAAGCCCCTTAATAGAAACATGATTTTTAAACCTAAAAACAAGACCAAGCAAAGTTGGCAGAATTTTCTGTGTGCAAACTGCCCAAGTAAGATACCAAGGAGCAGGAGGCTTTACCTGCCATACTACAAATCTTGCAGTGGCTTTACTAACAAAGCCTCGAAATAAAAAGCAGTAATAGCTGAACCTGCCAGTCCTACAGACGCCCCATGAAAGTGGCAAGCGCTCATAAGTCTGTTCACATGCTTTCCACAGTCTTCTGATAGAAAATTTCCTTACTAGACTACAACAGTCAAAGAACACCATTATTGGTTCTTCAGAGCTAGTGTCATTTCTGTTCTCTGGAAGATTCCTAAATATTTGGACTTTAAAACAAAAATTAAAAAAAAAAAAGGACTTGATATCATACAGGTAAAAAACAGGGATGATTCTTACTTGCTAAAGAATCACTGAGAATGCAGTAAGGATGTCAGCATGTAAAAGTAAAACTTTTAGCTATAATTCCTGTCTCTGATTTTTATCACTGCTTGTAAAGAAACAGAACACAACTTTTGACTAAATTTAGGCAAAAGTAAGTGTAAATCAATGTTATTGCAAATATTAGCACTTACTGAACTAGGATTCTAATTAGCAGGGATTTGACTGGTAATATTAATAACGTAGCAATACTTTTATTCATGTACGTTCATGAGCACCCAAAATAAGGTCATGAATAAAACTCACATAGCATACATAAAGACAAACTAACAAAAAATAGCTCAAACAGATTTCTGTGTGTTTAAGATGGTATTGATCACAGCCTGAATTTGGATTCATTTTCTGGCCAGATTGAACCAGAACATAAACCAGCTTGGATTACAAAAACATCCTTGTTTCATAACAGAAAGGTTGCTTTGCTTACAACTAACAGCTATGGTCATATTAAACTATGATTTATTAAAGGCAATAATATTTTGTATGGAAGGCAGAACACATACTCATCACTTCCATAAACGTAGCATTTGCAAGACTAAACAATGACGTCAGATAAAAGCATATTTTAAATAATAACTTCAAGAATTATCCCAAATTACTACTTATATACAATAGCAAGGAGAAGCCTTACATATCTCTCTCCCCATCCATGTAGAAGTTAGTATTATATCACAAGCAGTGCTGGGATATTTATGTTCTTTTGATGGATACCTACAATTCAGAGTCATCAACTCAGTGGGACATGGATGAAATAAAACAAAATTTCCTTGATACAAGCATTTCTGATATATGTTATTTAAGGCTGTATAGTTTGACTCCAAAAGTGAACTAATGTTTTTGAAATGAAGCCCATCATGCAGATCTGAATCATGACCCTCATATCAGGAGTGAGCGAATGAAGGTTGTTTAAATTCAAAAGAAAGTTTGAGGGAGCAGCCTGGAAAAGGTTACTAATTTTTAAAACTGTCTTTATGGCATTTATGTGCCAAAACAAGAATTGTTCAACAAGAGCTAAGGAGAACTGCTAAAAAATTGTTGCCTCACCTGAATAAAAGAAGCAAAATGAATTTTAGAAATATTAGCAATAAGCCAAATTTTGTAACAATGGGTTTAGAATGGGCTGCAGCCCACTGACATCCGTCACACGATATAGCGTATGGTCAAGTATAATATCCTCCTTCATCCCCACAGACATACAAAGGAGGGTGAAGTCATTTTTCTGCTTCAGTCCCACTCTGAACTTTCACGGAAATGTGTATTTTTTGGCTTGAGTGCATCCTTGGCTTTAAAGGAAATGCAGCCAGAATCCTTGTACCACTGAAATGAGATATTCTTTCTCCAAGAGTGCAATCTCCTCCCCACCTAATCCTCAGCACCTAGCTTTCTTTAAGATTTAAATTTACAGTAAAAATCTGCTTTAAGACTTCAGCTTAAACACCAACTAAAATTCCTTGCTGTATAAACACAAAAAGGCACCTTTTATCTCCTGTACAGCACCTGTGATTAAAGAAATCCAGTATCAATAAGAAAGGCACACACCCCAAGGAATGACTAAGAGAAATTGTGTGCGTTGTAGGGGATATTTTCTTCCACTACTGCTATGGGACGGTTAGTAGAAGAACGTGAGTAAACCAGCCTGTCTTTCCCAGTCGCTTCTACTCAGAACAGCCATAATTCATCTGCTTGTAGACGGCATCAGGTTCTCAGCTAGAAAAGGTCAGTGCCGAGGGAAAAATGGGACAGCACTAAATTAAGAGACTGAAAGGAAGGATTTAACAACATAGCTGTTGAAACAAACCGCGATGGGCTGGGGAAGAAATTCTCATCCAGCCGCCCATCAATCCACCGTTCTGTCCCTGGATGAATAATGCAGGAGGAATACAGAGTACCCTCAGATATAGACCGAACCTTTCCAAATGACAGTGGAATTTTTTGACACAATTTTATACAGGCACTTACAGTCATTACTGTAGACTACCTTCTGGAATCCAAATGCCTCAAATAATATAAATTATCAAGAAAAGAAGCAAAATAGTTATTGAAATGACCAAGTACCCAAAAAGGATCAAGAAGAATGACTTTTTCTTACCATTTACCACTAATGAAATCTCTGCTCCTCTGCAATACACTGAAATGTTTTTGCAGTGCATGACTGGTACATTAGCATTAATTAGCTACTATTGTGCAATGTCAGATAGGATGGCATATTTTCACGTATACAGTGTTGTTACATAGTATTTGCAGAGCTCCCTGAGTATGATGGTGCAACATGTCCATAACTATCTACAAATGCAAAAGTAAACATCAATAGATGCAAATTCAGAGGTATTTTGTAAGGTATACTTTAGTCTCTTTCAGTTCTACATGTTCCTTCCAAAAGATGTGTGAATTTATGAAAGTTTTAAATGGGTGTCATTTACAAGCTGAGAAGCTAGAAAAAGTCACAAGAACACTCAAGTTATAAGAAGTGGCCTACTTCAGTGTACTCTTTTTTATTTCTTTTTTCTTTACAGTTGTAAGCTTTTCTGCTTGCAGCCTTTTTTTATGACCTCTCAGTGCATGAATTATACCGCCTAAAGAATCAACTATTATAAAAGACAGGGGCTGGAATGAATAAAAATCAGTTAGAGTAGGTCAACTGTAGGAATCTCTTGCTAATGTCTCTTTGTCATCCTTTTGCTGTTTTATGCTGAGTGCTCTGAAGAAGAACATGAGCAGCAAGCCCAGAGGAACCTCAGTCTGAGGAGACTTGTGCAAGGCATTGCACTGTAACGAATGCAATCAATTTCTGAGGAAACGCATTAGCTATGTCTTCTCTTAGTTTCATGACTCAAATAAGCTGCAGTTGACCACTGAAGGCTGGGAAGCAAAGGGAACAGAGACCATTTTCAGATGTTTGTTACTTAACTCTTGTTATACAGCAAATACATATTATAGGAGAAAAACAGCAATTCTTTGCTTCTTTCACTGTGCATCTTCTTGCCCAGCTTTGTCCTTCAGCCACGGAAGAACTGCTGTAAGTATTCAACAGGTTTTCCCCATTTCCTTCCAAAGCAGCTTTCACATATGAAGACAAAGGGCCCTAAATCGTTCCTAAATCTTCTTCGTACACCCCTTTTCCAATGAGAAGGTAGAAAATGATGGACATCAAATATTAAAGATGGCCAAAACCTGACAGGCTGACAGGCTCTTAAATATTCTGTACTGTTTCCTGCTATGCATTTTCATTCTTTCATAGAGATAGATGTCTACAGCACTGTTTCACTTAAACATAAAAAGTCAATGTACATATGATGGGACACCCAACAGAGTTCTCCCCACCACATAATGCCTGTTCAGAAAGGGTAACACAAGAGCAAAGTTGCCTGAAATTATTCCACTCATGAATTTAAACAAAAGTCCTAAATTTCTTGCTAATATTTTGAAATGCAAGTGCAGTAAATATTTTATATATATATACACATATATAATGCAAGTAGTAATTTTCACTTACAAGTCTCTCTTCACTTAATATATTTCAGTTCATCTGGTGATCTAAAAATATTTTCCTGTTAGTATTTAATTTTCCCAGCATCTGTTATTTCAAGTATCCATTAAGAGAAGAACCTTAAAGAATAGAGATTCACACCCAAACATTCAAAAGCTGAACAGTGAATCAGTATCAAAGACAAAAGAAAATCCATTCTGTCTCCTGTTTTAACTAAACAATTAATGGGAAATAAAATGTCAGCCACTAAAAGGTATTTTTGGAATGGCATCACACTGTTAACCAGTCAGAAGTGGTGAAAGGAAACAAGTTAGACACTTTTGTGTATATCATTATATGTTAAAAAAGCAGAAACTTAATGTATCTCATTAAATAGGAGATGATTACATGCAACGCCTAACACACACTCAGCAGTGATCTTTGTTGTTGTTATGGATGGGTAACAGCCGGATGATTATAGATACATCCTGATGCTCAGATAAAATTCCTCTTTTAGCAACAAGCTTATAAAGGTTCATTATGAACAATGTGAATATATAGATGTCTGGCAAAACCCATAAAGGTATAAAAATCAGAGTGGTAGCAAAGGATTAGGGCTTTTTATTTGCCTCCGTTACAATACGCATTGCAGAACTGAAACAAAATGTTTAGAGGTAGTTTTACCAAATAGCATTCATAACAACAATAAACAAGATTTTTATCCATAGCTGTTGGCAACTGAGGGATAATCAATACCACTACTTGCTCAAGGTGTTAGAAATCTGACAATTTCCCATAAAATCAGTTAGCCCCTTGCTCTCAAGCCTCTACCTAAGTTGTTATCTATTACAGCATATTCCTGTAGCTGTCCTGTGGAAAGTCAAAGCTTAATATTGCATGGATAACAACATATTGATCCTAGAGCAGCTTCAGTCTATTCATGAACAATCCTGATGAATAATGAGATATAGATCCAATTTTTAACCCTTCTAACCTGCACCCAAGGAATGCAGACTGCAAAAGAAAGAAAAAGAAAAATCGGGGGTTTTTTTGGCATCTACCGTACTCTAGGGAGGACTAGGGAGGACTAACACCTCTATATGCTATTGCTTTCCAGCAGAATTGGCTCTACCATACCACACACAACAGTTTTTGCAATGAGGCTCAGCTGTTGAGAATACGTTTCAAAGAAAGCTATGAGGTTTCACTCAAGATTACTGTTGCTTTTACTGCTGCTTGGAACTGAATTTACATCACCTATGTTCCTGAGAAATGGAGGGTCTTCTCCTCTGCCAACATGGCATTAAAAATGCATTACCTATTGACTTGAGTGGCTAATTGCAAAGAAAAAATGAGCTAGAATATTACTATTGAGCTGTGTATAAAAACAATTGCAGATATAGGATCAGGGTCAAAACTCAAAAGAATAAGTCAATCTGTAGCCCACCTTTGACTGGCAAAGAAAACACAATTAATACACATATTAAGGTGTTCCCTAGGTGTTCCCAGTAAAATTACTAAAAGAAAATTGGTTCTCTTTTACCTCAAACCAGGACATTACATCATCTGTAAGAAGCAAGAGCAAACTGCTGAATGTGGTTTGCATTCAGCAGTCTTACAAACAGCTTATTGATTTCTAAACTAAAAAACATGGAGGTGAACATATCAGGTATTTTGATTTCCAAGTCTGTTGGAAACACAATTCTTCACCAGTTCACCAAAGACGAGGACAGTTTTTCATATCTTTCTTTCGCAAGAAAGGTATGCATCAAGCCATACTGCACACAAATGCTGAACTACAAGGGATAATTCAGAAAGGCTGGAAACAGGCTGAGCTTCAGCCAGTGACTTGGTTACCCCCAGCTGATGCCTGGTGATGCCTCTGAAGTTACCTTGACCTAATTGTTCTCTGCCGTTTCAGAGAACAATTACTTTACCTGTGGGCTATGAGCCTTAGTTCCTTGCTCTCTAGACCCTAGTGGTCCTTCATAGCTCAAATAACTTCCTCTTACACCTTTTTTCATTGCTTATAGTTTACCTGAAGAGCTTTGAGGTTGTTTCCTGTATTGAAACTCTTGTTTTCTCCTCAGCCATGGTGGTGAGGCCTATGTTCAAGACTGTGCCTATGCCAAGGAGTTATTTCTTGTGGCTCAAATGTCCTCCTCACCCTTCATGCCCACATGCTGGCTCCAGCTCTGGCCAGGGGCTCTTCCCCAAGCGGCAAAATTCAGACAAGAGGACGCACGCATTCACTCATACTCACATCCTCTCACCCTACAAACTCAATTGAAATCTTCAGTGTTGTAGCCAAAGGCAATGGAGAGACAGCCCTAGACTACCTGCCCATGTAAGAAGCTAACCAAAATTTCTGTACTTGGTTTTCAGATGATATCCTTTTCTGTCATTCCTGACCACTATTTTATTTATATTGTTTTTTGTTAATATGTATTTACATGGCTGTCTTTTTTCTGTATGTGCCCAGGTCTCACGGGCATTAAGAAAACCCACCAAAGCAAAATAAAAAAAACCCCAACAAAATAACAGAATCAAAAAAGATCTAGCAAGTTTGTTATTTTGAGAGAAGCATGGAGCAGAAAAAAAGAAAAAATCTCATCAAGGAAAAGGTGCCCTACCACTAGATCACGACTTAATTCCTCCAGAGCAAAGTTCCTTGTAGTTACTTTTCCTTGATATGCAAACTAATTCATTGACTGCTGTCACATTGTCAAGCATTGACTATACTTTTGTAAGACTGTGCCTCCTGGATTACAAGAATGTGGGATTTTTTGTATTTGTTGATCAACATTCCATTTTTCTTGTCCATTTCCTTCAAGTCAATATCTTTTGAACTGTACTTTCTCTCCGTTCTCCTACAATAATCAAACCATCAGCATATTCAGAATGTTGCTATGGGCCATATGAACTCCTTTTTCCCTGAGATTGTCACAATGATTGGACACCTGTTTCCATGCCCACATATGCTGAGGAATGTATATTTCCCTTGACCTTAAACTGACATCGAATAGGGCAAAGATTTGACTTCCTGCTTATACTTTCATCCTTTGAGCTATGAGCACACAACTGTCTCATCCTCTGCTTTACCTGGTTTTCCAGTTTCTCCCAGTTTCGGGAGTTTACCTGGTTTTCCAGTTTCGTCTCATAATTCCTTACAAAACATGATTTTCAACTATATCCTCATCAAAAGGAAAGTTAAAGCAAGGAGACTTGAAACAGGCAGCCAGAAGAGGAGACATCAGATTTGTTGGATTTTTTTTTCTTTTTTTCTCTTATTTTCACAAAAGCATTTGCATCTGTTTCGAGGGGGCAGGGGCTGAAAAATAAACACCATACATATGATTCACAAATATGTTTCACCATATGGAAAGAAAGATGGACCTGAGAAAAGGGGACTTATTTTTCCTCTTCTACAGTATTTTTAATTGCTTTTCATTAGAGTTGAAATAGATCTCTCATTTGCAGAAAATATGACAACACAAGATGTCACTCAATACGTACATTCAATACCTAAATAAAATAAAGTACTGGATCTTTGGAATGAAGGAATCATTTGTGTATATCTGTATAATAAAAAATAAATTTCTTCCATATGTAACCAGAATACATTAAATATTGTGGTAGCCTTCAACTTGGAGGTTTAGATACACAAGCTCCACTGCAGAGGCAAGCAGATATGACTTTTTCACTGGGACTAAAGTAGCTGTTTAGACTCAGAGAATAGAGTCATAGAATGCTTCAGGTTAGAAGGGACCTTAAAGATCATGTAGTTCCGACCCCCTGCCCTGGGCAGGGACACCTCCCACTAGACCAGGCTGCTCAAAGCCCCATCCAGCCTGGCCTTGAACACTTCCAGGGATGGGGCATCCACAGCTTCTCTGGGCAACCTGTTCCAGTGCCTCACCACCCTCACAGGAAAGAATTTCTTCCTAATATCTAATCTAAATCTCCCTCTTTCAGTTTAAAACTGCTACCCCTTGTCCTATCACTCCACTCCCTGATAAAGAGTCCGTCTGACTCAACGAATGTCAGGGCTGATCTCACCTGTGCTAACTCACAGTGGCCCAGAGGGACTGCCGGAGTACCATGCCCTAACCATGCCCTCTGCCGCACTGGCACACTCCTTATAACACGGGCCAATCCTACAGAAGTGGCTGGTTCCGCAGTGGAATAATGTGTAAATGAGAAATACACTTTCTGTGTCCATGACCTCCAAGTGCCAAAGTAAGGACAGAATACAGACAGTTTAAAATGCATAAAACCAACAATTTGTGGAAGAATAAGTGAGAGAGTGTAGAAAGAAATGTAGCTGTTACTGCAATAAATGGAAGATTTTCTAAACTATTTCCTGTGTTATGCTGCCTTGTTTTTTGGGTTTTTTTAATAATTTTTTAAGACAAATTTAGCTGTGAGTTTAATCTGTCATCAGTGGTATTTCCTCAGGACTTTGTTCATGCCACTTCCATGCCTTTGCAAAGATTTTTGATAGTTACTGAAAAAAAGCACTGAGTTTAGGGACTATTACCTATTATTCTGTTCAAATATCTGATTTCTATAACGGGTTGAGTCTGGAGATGTGGGAAAATGACAGCAAGGAGACCAAGTCTGCTCAGAGAGGCTGTGAGCTGCTGTATTTCATGCATCAAAGGTGATATATCAGAGGTATTATAGGAGAAACCAACCAATAGAACATGCAATTGAGAGCTTACAGCAGGTGAGACCCCCCTTTTCTGCCTCTTCAGTTGCCTGTTGGGTCTTTTTAATTGTTTGTACATTTGGCCTGACTAAAAGCAAAGAAACAAGAACAAAATGCCAAAACATCTACCTCTTTTGGAAACATGAGTAACTTTCTACTACATGGTCTACAATATTTTAGTACGGATAAATCACTTGGCTAATCCAGGGTTAATTCTTTATACACTGAAGGTCACAAATAGGTGGAAAGAAAGAAAATTCTTATATGTCCTTGTAAGTAATTAACAATCACCTATCAGATCTATTAGTGCTTAAAACAATATGACAGCAACAATTGTGTTGTAGTTTTTTTTGATCAATCACATATGCTCTTAATTTTAAGAGTAAAAAATAATAATTTATTTTTAAATCCACATTTGAAAGGAGTTTGGTTTGTGGTACAGTTTGTTTGGATTCCTGACAATGTAGCATCTCATTTAAGAACCAGTCATCTTTACATGTATATTGCCTTGCAGATTTGGTATTTCACCAAGCATTCCAAGGTGCCAGCGGGAAGCACCAAAATATTTGGGAAATCTCAGGGTGCAGAGCAGGTAATTTGGCTTCCAGTAACATGCTGGGAGAAAGAAGAGACCCCGTTCTTCAGGTTGTGGACTGGTAGGATGCTCTGTCCGCGATGACAAGGGGAGTGATGCTGCTGGGAGCTCCCCCTGCAAGTGTGTGCAGGTGTGCCATTCCTGCTGCTTCTGGAAAACCATCAGCTTGGGAACTGAACTCTCCCATGGAAAAAAGCAGCAATTAAAACAATGCTGCCAGCAAATATAAAATCATAGGTGTTGGATATATCTGCCTATGCCAGTCACTAATTTCAGAGAATAAACTTCAATTCTCTTATCTCCTTGCATGGGATCAATAGTTAAGGAGCCACCATGAATTGCATTCACAGTTTCTGCTTGAGGTACTCAATCCCCAGCAGTCAGAAGAACATGCTGTTTACATCGTGCGTGATTTACATCAATAAAAAAATGGGTATTTCACAAAAAGACAAACAGACACCCTTTTTTCTTTCTTTTCATTTCTGTCAAGCTTTATATCTTCAAAGGTCTGTACGAGTAATTCCGCCCACCATTGCCAGTAAATAGGTTGGAAGAAGCCTTTGGAGTACATGTTATACCTAGGAAAACCTGGGAAATTGAGATTAAAGGCAACATTCTCAAAGGCGGTCTCTGATTTTGAGATTATTGTGTTAGCAGCAATACCTGCGAGCCAGACGTTCAGCTGTGCAGTGCTGGGCAGCCCCTGCTTCACTCTCAGCAGCCTCACCACTTCTGAACATCAGACCAGGAACTTAGATGCTCAAAATATACAACTATGGAAATCACTCATAAAAGATCTTCCCCAAATTCGCAAAAATCAGTCCCATTTTTCAAGCCAGTTAAAATGCACTGCTTGCCAAAGTTTTGCCTCCTCAGGAAGCCATTTCATCACAGATTGACACTGTTATCTCCGTGCTGTCCCATCTGTACATACTGCACAACACTCAGCACAGAATTAGGTATTTCACTATCTAACTTAAAACCGGCCCACATTTAAACAGCTATGCAGATCAAATGCAGTTTGTGGTTGCAAATCAACACTCAAACCTATTTATTGTGGAGATGAAAAGATTTTCTGCTGGTGTTTCAGCAGTGCAAGTGTTTAAGGAAAAGGGAATCCACTGAATGAGTTTGGAGGACAAAATCTGCAAGCAGTAGACTATATGGAGAAACAGAAAACAGAAAAATCAAATGGTCAGCACGTAGTCTGGGAAGACTTGGACAAATAGCAATGGACACGAGGCAAAGTTGTCTGATGAGAATAGAGAAATTCAGAGAAAAAGCAGTACAGATATTCAGGTTGCTCAGCCATATGAATTGGCAGGGAAGTTCATATGGACTGAGACACTGTGGATAAACAAACAGCTCCAGAAATACTGTTCATAGAAATAATATTTCCCTCAGGGGTCTGTATTGGGACCAGTACTGTTTAATGTCTTCAACAATGACATACAGTGGGATCGAGTGTGCCCTCAGCAAGTTTGCGGATGACATCAAGCTGAATGGTGTGGCTGACATGCCTGAAGGACGGGATGCCATCCAGGGCGACCTGGACAAGATTGAGAAGTGGGCCCGTGTGAACCTCATAAGGTTCAACAAGGCCAAGTACAGGGTCCTGTACCTGGGTCAGGGCAACTCCCAGTATCAATACAGGATGGGGGATGAAGGGATTGAGAGCAGCCCTGCCAAGAAGGACTTGCGGGTACTAGTAGATAAGAAGCTGGACATGAGCCGGCAATGTGTTCTTGCAGCCCGGAAAGCCAACCGCATCCTGGGCTGCATCAAAAGCAGTGTGGCCAGCAGAGCGAGGGAGGGGATTCTGTCCCTCTACTCCACTCTGGTGAGACCCCACCTGGAGTACTGTGTCCAGCCCTGGAGCCCTCAGCACAGGAAAGACATGGACCTGTTGGAACAGGTCCAGAGGAGGGCTGCAGAAATGATCAGAGGGCTGGAGCACCTCTCCTGTGAGGACAAGCTGAGAAAGTTAGGGCTGTTCAGCCTGGAGAAGAGAAGGCTCCAGGGGGGCCTTATTGCAGCTTTTCAGTACTTAAAGGGGGCTTATAAGAAAGATGGGGATAAAATTTTTAGTAGGGCCTGTTGCAATGGGACAAGGGGCAATGGCTTTAAACTAAAAGAAGCTAGATTCAGACTAGATAGAAGGAAGAAATTTTTTACAATGAGGGTGGTGAAACACCGGAACAGGTTGCCCAGAGAGGTGGTGGATGCCCCATCCCTGGAAACATTCAAGGTCAGGTTGGACAGGGCTCCGCGCAACCTGATCTAGTTGAAGATGTCCCTGCTCATTGCAAGGGGGTTGGACTAGATGACCTTTAAAGGTCCCTTCCAAACCAAACTATTCCATGAGTCTATGAAACCTCTCCCCGCCATGTATCCAGTGAAGTGCTAGGGTTTGTTTACAGAGCTTCCTGTAAATTTTGACACTGTAGAACGGCATTTTTCCTTATTTAAAAAAGCACCTGGGATCAGGTAAACATATTTCTTTACAGTGAGGGTGACAGAGCACTGGAAGAGGCTGCCCAGGGAGGTTGTGGAGTCCCCTTCTCTGGAGATTTTCAAGACTCGCCTGGATGCAGCCCTGAGGGATGTGCTCCAGGCAATCCTGCTTTAGCAGGGCAGTTGGACTAGATGATCTCTAGAGGTCCCTTCCAGCTCTGAAGATTCTGTGATTCTGTGATATAGGACTGATGGGCCTGAGGGCATCCTGCTTCTCAAATCTGGACAGGCTGCGGCTCTGCCTCATTTCTTCAGCAGGAGGGGAATGTTTTAGCTGCCAAATCTTCCTGCCACTCGTCCCTTTTTAAAAATCACTCTCCCTGCATGTGCTCTGGGTGATGCCAGCAGAGACACTGACCCCAGGAATATCCCCCAGAATAATATAAATCTTCTTGCTTTACTAGCCCTCTTCCCAAACTGTGGGCCTTCGGACCCATGCAGGACACGTAGCTAGATCTGGGAAGTGAAAGGGTATGTTCACAGGGCAACTAAGTTACCAGAGATGTTTTGCAGCCTGTGACTATAAAGGTAGGCAGAATTCTGTTTAAACCACTTTTTCAGAGCTCCAAAGTGAGCAGCCTATTTGCTTATGATGATATCCAGGGGAGTACCATCCGCCCCTGGCCTCAGCCGATCAATTCGTGTTAGCAAAGCTATTTTAGAAACTGAAATTGAGTAAATAGAGTCATGCTCACAAAGAAAAGGGAGAAAAAAAAATGCCTTATTTTTCTAACCTGTCACTACCTCCAGAATGCTATTGCAGGTATTTCGTTATTTGATCTTATCAATAATAACAAAGGGGTGCAATATTTGAGAAAAAAATTATCCCTTCTCTGCCCACACGGTGTCTGTCTCCTTCCTGACACTTCTCAGGCTCACGACTTGTACAACACCCACAGTCGGCATACCTTTTACCCAAGAGTTATCTGATGCCTTGGCGTGTGTATCTATTAAACATAAAACTGACTCAAACCTAATTTACATTGGATTACAAAGCAGCGGTAAAATTTTGAAATTGTAGGAGTGAAGACTCACAGGGTAACACGGGTAGTGAAAATATAAACCTTGCCTGATTCACGTACACTCATCCCCCCGGACTTTTTAAGGGGCACCAGAGCACAGGCTTTGAAGGCCGTGACTGACTTAAGTTAAAGCCCTGAGTTTCAGCACAGATCACACGGTGAGGAAACTACAGGGATGTCATTAAAGGTAATTTCTGTGGGATCCAGCCTGGATCCTGCTTGGGAATGGGGGTGCCTGGCGCAGGGGAAGCAGGGGGACGGGAGCAGGGACCAGCCCCTTTCCCTGGTACCCACCCCGGGGGGTGCACAGCCAGACCCCAGCTTTTGAGTATACACAGCCAAACCCTGGGTTTTGGGTTCTGCTTGGAAGTTGCCATAGCATATGGCAGGGGTAAGACATGTCCTGAGCCTCCCAGACAAACCGTCGAGGCCGTTCAACACCATTTGCCTTTGTAGTCTTCCAGGCAAGCCCACCAGCCAGGCTGGGCTGGCAAAGGAAGCTGCTCCTGGCCAGGTCATGGCTCAGTTTATGAATATTAAAATAGTCTCTTTCTCCCTTCACTGAAACTTGGCGGATATGCAGGCTTTCATTATCTCAGCCATTTCTTTATTATGCTTTTATTAGATTTTGCTTCTAAAATCATGTCCTTGAGCAACTGAATTTTTACATCTTTTTAACTTCCGGGGAATATTTTTGCTCATACGTCACTCCTTGTTTACATCTCAGGGTAAAGGCCTTCCGTAGGTATCGTCACAGTTAAAAGTAAATAAATTGCCACTTATATTTCATGAAACTTATTTTTCTTTCCTGATAATTCACTACTTCTAAAGGAAAAAAAAATAGTAAATGGACAAAAAGGGGGAAATTATTCTTTAATAATATTCTGGTTTACGTGCTTTTAAATGAAATGCTAAAACCCATGCAAAAATTACAGTATTAGTATAATCTTCTCCCTTTCAATTGCATGAACTTTTTTCTGACTTGCTGAAACCTCTACCAGGAGACAATCCTCAGGGCCGATGAGCAGAATGGCAAACAGACAGAGCATATTTCAAAGCTGAGTAAAAGTACCCTTGAATAATTTATAATCATCAATGTTTTATTTGTCTAAATATAATATTTATGACTCTCATTTATGAAATTACTTAATGAAACATAAAATGTTATGAGCTATAATTTATTTTATTAAAATGAAAATCAGGAACATTCAATTACTGGTATGGATAATCTCATCTGAATTGAATCCCTATTGCTGGGCACTCCCTAAATTCTTTCTAAGGCTCAGAAGCTGCAGACACATTACTTACAGAACAACTGCTCTTCGTGAAGAATAGAGAGCCCCTATAGCACCCAGGAGACTGCTTGTTATATTTATTTTACATGGAATAAAACAGCAGTCTTAAAAACTCTCAACTGCCTTGGATAACAAAGCCCCAACCTGCAAACAATTACAAACATTAATAACCGTCATTACTTGACATTAGGAGGACACTCATATATTTAAGCTAAAATATATAAATAACTGTAATTAATAACATAATTATTTGAAAATAGGTACTCTGTGAAGCATTCCAGGTATTTATCAATGTAGGTTCCTCTAAGCAGAGATGGAGATGACCTCCTCTATACCTGCAACTGCTAAAGTCACAATTGAAAACTGTCAAAACACAAAAATTTATAATCTAGAGATTTGAAACCTAATCTAAACCAAAATGGCTGGATTGGAATATATTTCTCTCCTGTGGTTTCATGGCTAAGATATTCATTCCAAAGTGATAACAGAATTCAGAAAATACTACTCCGCATGAGTAAGTCAGCTGCACATGATGTGACTGATAGTGAAGGGAACTAGGTCAGCTATGTCGTTAAAGAAAAAAGAGATTACAGCAGCTATTCTAAAACCAGAACACAAATAATAAAGTTTAAAAAAGGTCTTGGATTGTTTTACAATTTTAAAAGTCCCTTCCTATTGTTCCATTGAATTTGCATTTTATTCCATGTTTCTGTTTTCCTCATGCTACAAGTTGATCCAACTTTTTTCTTGTGAAAAGCCAGACTCCTATTTCCTCAATAGCAAAAAAATCTCACACTTGCTTTATTACAGAGCAAGCGTTATCTTCTGATTCAGTAAGTTAATACATATAAATGTCTGTTCTGGCAAAATAAAGAGCACTTTTTCTATACTAAAAGTTACAAATCTCCTTGAATAAAGTCCCTTGGTAAAATATTCCCTTCTACTACATCGCTCTTCTCTAAGTATTACTGATACCAGGTTCAGCATCACTGCCCTGTCTTTTTGAGCTCATCTGAAATCTGAATTAGACACGGTTCTTCCTCCAGTGATGGTGATGTGCTTTGCTTCTTGTGCATCTTCCTTACAAACACACTAAGAGGTATTTTGAGTTGGGACACAGACACTTTACAAATCTAAATACACGAGATACTGCAAGAGACCAAAACTACAGGATACCAGGCAGTAACCTTAAGAAATCATTAATTTTAAGTTCCAGTTCATCAAACTGATGTATAAGCGCTCATTGAAAGATATATGAAACTCACAAAGTGGAACGGGCAGTAACTAACCCACACAACCCACAAAACTCTATGCTGTTGTATCATTAAGTGTTTCAGATCCCCTGAGCAACGCTCTCTTTGGATTTTGAATGCCTCAGCACTTAAACAGGCTAGTGATATAAAAAGGCAGTCAGAGATAACATATTAATGGGAGATAGAGATGCTACTACTTCTATCTGGCTCAGAAGATGGCACTCAACTGTAAAAGGTAAATCCAGGTTTCACTGAGCAAGCTGTAAGCACCATGCTGTTACTTGGTCATTTGGCGCCCCTTCTTCCAAACGTGAACATCAAAAACCACCATGATCACTGCCTCTGGATGAGCATGGAATAACATCAAAATCATCATTAAAAATATTTGAGATCCTTTATATTTTCCCTTTGTTTTTTTCAATCTCATTATTAATCTATAACAAGTTACAAGTATCTCTTTACAAGTAAAGGGAGAAAATTACAAAATGAACCTTTTTTGTAATCACAAGGTTAAAGACACTTGGGTTTGAAGAAAACCAGCATTCACTCACAGGCTCATTGACCTTTTATTTACCCAAAACCCTTGTCTATAGTGTCACTTCTGAGCCAGGCTGAGCAGATGGTTGAACGATCCCATGTAATTCCCCAGAAGGGAAGAACCGGTGTAAGTCTCGTGGCATGAACCAGCCTGAATCACCCACAGCTGCACAGTGCAAACACGTATTGGGGACCCTACAAGAACTGCATTTCTGTCATTGCAGATTTTCTTTCTTAGCAGAAGAGGAGGAACACAATTATCACCAAGGATGAACACAACGCAGGGCCATGAGTCCTAATACTCTATTTAGTCCTATACAGAAAGTGCTGTAAGATCAAGACATTATTTAACACCCACGGAGGTAAATTCCTGTGGAGTACAGTTGCAAAGAAAAACTGTAACACCCCCTGGGATTTTACTGATAAGTAAATGAGACCCGAGTGCACAGAGAGCCGATGAGAAAAGTCTTGGGAGAGGTGAGCTGAATTATTTTATTGCAAAGTATTGCTAAGAGCTACCTGTGCAGAAAAGACCAACAACAGAAGGGGCTGAGTGGAGCAGGAAGAAGAAGGATGAAGGTATGTTCTCTCCCAATCAACCCTTCATGCTTACTACACCTACAAGAGTAAGAGTGAAATAATGAGTTTCCCCATTCTTCTCTGGAGGGGAAGAAGACATAGCTTTGATTTCCATAAGTGGAGGCAGGTAAGGGTGGCCATGTTGCTTGCATCAGGCCACTGGCTGTGCGTTAGACCAGTGGCCCGGGTACTTGTGTCTTGTCAGGTTCTGCTTGGACTTGTCCTGGTCTGCCTGGAGCTTTGCCAGAGCTTGTTTATCCGTGGCAGCAACTATCACAGACTCCCACAGTAATTTAGGTTGAAAGAGACCTCAGAAGGTCCAAACTCCTGCTCGAAGCAGAGTCAGCTATGAGAGGAGGCTTCTCAGGGCTTTTTCTGATATTAGTTTACTTTCTACATTGGTGGAAAGCAATTACTGGAGAATTTAAACTTTTCTGACATTAAATGTTTTAGTTTCCAAAGCTGTTAAAAAGTCTCTGAACAGGCAGACACATAGGGCTTGGAAAGCAAGAGAAAATCAAACTAAACTTGGTATTTGCTGTTTTCAGATCTCATAATTTTTAAATCAATGGTTGCCAACGACTTGGGAGGAACAGTGCAGTACTGTACCAGCAATAAAGTGGTTATGCATTAAAAACTTTCTAAGGCATTTCCAACTCAGGCCATATTTAAATCAGCTTTTATCAGATGATAATTACTGTACTGTAAACCCAAACTCTTTAAATTCCAAGCATTCTCTTTAAAACATGTGAAATTTCCTCCAAATTAAGGATCTCCTCTTAATTGACTTCCCAAGAAAAAAAAGGAAAAGTTAAAAAGACCATCAAGCAGGATCTAACAATCACAGAGGTCTACTATTATAAGAAAAGGTAACAATGTTCAGTGAAACCAATGCCAAACAGTACTAAAGTTAATCAAGAAATTTAAAATTATTTTAGTGGCAATCCATACACCCTACATGTCTGTAAACATGTCTTCAGTCTACCTCTGAAGAAAATCAGAAGTCAAACTCTCAGCCAAAAAAAGACGTGCCACCACTTTTTGTTCACATTGTTTTCCAGATAAATTTTAAAGCTTCAGAAAGAAATTATTTTAAAAATATTTAATTAGTAGAAAGAATAGTAAATAATTCATTTTCTGTACATTGCACTTAGTTCTGATTTGTGGTAAACTTTGCAGTATATCAGCCTGAAGACTCCTACTCACCATATTGTTAATACCCTTTATAGTACCATAAGAAATAGAGACAGAATTAACCTACTGTTCCACTTCTAATCACTTACCGCTGTTAAAACAACATATGGCTGAGGTTGAATACATTTTTGAGAATTCTGTTTGTTTAGCAAAATTTAATAGCAGCTTAAATTAATCCCTGCTTTAAATTCTATCAAGATTACACTTAAATGTATGAGTAGTATTCTAATGTTTTTCAATCAAAAATGCGTAACACCAAGGCAGGTTTTTGTATTATATGTTATTAGCTGCTTTGCAGAACTGAGCAAGTGCTTCTATTCCCATCTTCCTGCTGGAACAAAAGCAAAGGCAGAGCCTGAGATTAACAACCCTGTGACAAGTGAAAAAGCAAAGGCATATTTGCATCTTCCAAAACACCCGCTCAGAAAAAGCTCTCTAAGCCTGCCTAACACTCTGTGCTTACCTTTTCTTATTTACTCTTTTCTCCATACCACTCTTTTAAGTGCCTGCACCACCTCCCGACCTGTGCTCATCACATTCCTTAATGTCACTTCCAACGTTCTGCACTTCTCCAGGTCTGGGTGAGGGCATCAGATGCGCCTGGGGCGAGAGAGAGACACACAGCCTCCTGCAACTCCTGGGCCCTGGTTTCATCAGCCACATGAAATCTGCTTTGCCTGAGGGGGAGGATTAACTTTTGCCCACTTTTAGTCAGCAGTACAAACGTAGCCCTAGCTATATTGCAGATTTCCATGGTTCTCAGAAAAATTTCCTTACTGTTAAATAACAGTTTTTTACCCATAGCAACACTCAACAATAAAATAGATGGGAAAACACAGACAAGTTGCCTACCCATCACTTTGTCCAGACAGCAGCAAATAAATGGAAACAATAGGACAGAAAGGTGCGGGACCCTTTCTGACATCTCTTCCACAGCCAAAAAGCTAAATGTTTACTGTGATAATTTTTGAGCCTGGGATATGAAACCTGTCAAAGATTTTGCAGCATATGTGCAGCATTTCCAGGACATAGAGAAATAAGCTTTGTAATGACTTACAGTCAGAGACTAGGACTGTTGCCAATCTTTATTATAATTTTTCAGTGCAGAAAAATGACTGTTTCGGAGACAATCACCCCACAACGCTTGAGAGCAGATTTAGCTACCGAAAAAACCCAAAAAACCAGGACGAAGCGGTGAAGTTGTTTTTCTGAAAGTGTAGGAGGGAGCAAATGAGCATCTTTTTGTGGAGCACATAAGGAGAAAATTCTCAGGTCAGAAGCAAACCAGAGTGCAGATGTATACAATTTACAGTTAGGGAAATAAAAGAACAGCGGGCTATTGTAAAAACAGAGCCGCTCTTAGCCAAAGTACATAAGCAGCACAGTGAGGTTTCTGTCCTGCAAATTTCCGAGCTCTCCCGCCCTAACCTATAATGAATGTAAGTGGATAATACTCTGCTAACTCCACAGAGACATAAAATTGGTCTCTTCCTGGGGCTTTTGGACAGTTTCAAAGCGCATTCTGCAAGAATAACAATCCTGTGCATGGTTCACCATGCTAAAGATCATTCAGATCTCACTGTCGGCAGACGAAGGTAAATAGCTGAAGTGAAAATTATTGCCCAGACCCTAAGAACTGCAAATGAACCACTGCACTACCCATCAGGCTTCCTGCTGGTTTTAGTCAAACAATTTCACAAATTCAAAATGCAGACTTTGGAAAGGATCAGCATGCTTTCCCTGAAACCTCCATCACAGTGCAGATGAGTCCGGCCCTCAGATGAGAGAGGGTGCATGGGGCGCCTGTGCGGCTGCGCGCCGAGCCATACTTTCGTAGAACTCCTGGAGCAAAGCATCACACACTGACACATTTTCGCGAGCTGCCCTATATTCTCAAGAATGGTGACAAAATAAAAGTGTCTCGTTGTTTGACTTTCTCCCGTGCCAATCCACACAGCTTGGACAACCAGTGTGAAACCGAATAGCTGATGGCAGTTTTTATGTGAAATAAAAGCCCAAATCTGGGGGTTCACGGGACTGTGGAATGGCTCCAAGAGGCTTTCTGATGAGTCATTATCCAGCTGTCTGAAGCTTTTGGCAGCAAAGACATCAAAAACATATTATGACTGCACAGCTTTTGCTCTGGATCCTTGTTCCAAATGATTTTTTTGCCTCTGTGTACTGCTAACTATGTTCTTCGCAGGATATTTATTCATGTACTGCTAACTACAATCATCGCAGGATATTTAGTCACTTAGTATTCTGCTTATGCCTCAATATTAGACAGCTGTTGGGTGGCCTTGGATGGTGCTATTCAATAATAGTGGTTGTAAATGTCACATTTCCTTAGACTACATCTGCATCAGCCAAATTTTCCTGCTTGTCGTTTTTTCCAGAGATGCCCGGAGGAAGAATTTCATCCCAGGCAGTGACCTACATGAGGGCAGGCTGGCTGCCGCAGCCGCGGGGAGCACCTTTTCGTGCCGTGTCTGCCTCCCCTTTGCTGAGCTCCAACTCTGATGTTGTTTCTCATGCAGTGTCTCCTGCACCCCTCCAGTCTTCCAGGAAATAACCCAAGTCTTTTTTAAAAAAAAAATAAAAATAAATAAAATCCTTGGGAATTATTGGGAAAGGAGTTACTTACATTATACTAGTTGTCACTGAAAAATGCTCCATTCATGCCAGAGAGACAAAAAAATCCCAAGGAAGGGTATGTACACTAATATACGTATATGTCTGTTTAGGGTGTAAGTACTACAAGTACACACGGCTGGAACATAGGACATAAAATCTACACTACAGTATTTATATCCAGTAGCAATGGATATATAGGATCTCTTCTGCATAACTTTAGTTACCAAGTCTTCTTATGTAGTCAGTTGAGAGAAAGATGTACCTTCACAGAGTGACCCCATGCAACCTATGATGTTGAAAATAAGTAGGAGTAATTGCCCCCTTAGGGCATTTCTTCTCTTACACTGGTCATAAAGAACATCTAGGAGACTGATCCCATGTTAATTGCTGAAGTCCGGAAAAAAAACCCCAAAGACATTGGGTGTGGAAAAATACTGAATAGTAAATATATGCCCAAGCGTTATGACTGTAAGCTGCATGCCCTTTAATAAGTTACACAAATGAATGCTTAACTTCTCTTATTTTGTGTTTAGTATCACAGGGACCTATACTGCCAGAAATCCATCAGTACCTAGCAGAGATAACTCCCTATAAAAAAAAATGCTGGGTGAACACCTGAACACAATTAGCATTGGAGAACCTTGGGGTTTGAAGTGGTGCTGGTGTTCACTACCCAGCTTCACCGAGCGCACACTGCAACAGAGGAAAAAATGGAACTATTCCCATACATTGGAATAAATTAATTATCAAAAAAAAGTATATTTAACTATCAATCACTGGACCACGCTCCAAACTGTGTTCATATAGAGGGGATGTAGGGTCCACTCAAACCTCATGGATACAGCCTACGTGGCTTCAGTTACAGGATCAGGGCTAATACAGTTTGTAAAAGAGAAAAGTAAAAAAAAAAAAGCCAACAAATGATAGTTGTTTGGTTTATAAAAAGTGAAGTTTAAAAGATGATTGGCTAGTATTGCTCAGGCAATCTATCTACATCTCCATACTACATCTATCACCATAGCAACTGCAGCCTGGGAGGTGTTTCCAAGACTCTAAGAGCAATTAATTTTCCAAGAGATGTAAAACAATATCTCTATTCTTTTGTAAAGGAGTTAGATGGAATGCACCAAGTACCTCAAGAGCCCAAATATGATAGTTAACATGATTTATTTCCTAGGTTTATTTCCTCAAGGGTAGGATCGTTATTCAATAACATGTTACATGCACGCAACTGTAAATTTTAAGAAGGCGGAGAAGAAGAACGTGCTCGGTCCACAGGGACAGGAAACCTGTGAGCCGCTCCAAGGGAAATAAGAAGGGCTGACCAGCAGCCTGGTCCCCGCTTGTGGATGATGGGGAAACCAGATGGTGTCTGCTCCCACGGACATGCAGCGGCACAGGGATGGGAAGAGGTCTATGCTAACAGGCCTATCCTCGCCTTCCCAACCTGTGGCACACAGGCTATCTAAAGAAATCATTAGCTGACATAACCAAAAGCTTGCTCCACAATTGTACGGCAACACTAATGCTTTCACCACGTGCAGCAAACAGGAACCGAGTCCAGTTTTTCTGCTCTGCGAGCTGAAGACCACTCTAATGTGTCACTGGCTTTAATAACAACTGGGACTGTCCCTGCAAAAAATCATATTAATGGAACAAAACATCCTATTAATCATCACCCCATGCTGCACGGTATTTCGGAAACCAACACACGCGAGCAAGTGCGTTAAGAGCGCCGTAAGATGCTGTGATTTCATCAGAAGAATGTTTCTTTCCAGACAGAAAAGAACCTTCTAGATAGAAGGGTGAATAACACAATGGTCATAAATTAATTTTAGTAACAACATTTCAAAGTACACGTGGTTTTCTACAGACTGAGATTTAGTGTCCAATATAAATATCTCATGAAAATCCAAGTGTGGAGGAAACACCCTCCTTATCGGTCCCCTTTCACTACTGGTGCTCTCTGTGCCAGACCTGGATGCTTATGCACTTTATCAAAAAATTCATGTTCTTCATCTCCACTTTGTTCCTGGGTCACAGCCACCTAACTCGGAAACCAGTGCTATCAGTGAAACTTTACACAGAACATTGCACTTCTTAAGCATGTATTTCCTGCAGTAAAATACAGAGAGAAATGGCAATGTACATAAAGCCAAGTTATGCATGTTCTGGAAGAGGGGCAGCTCCTAAAGACCATGGCACGGCCCAGTCTTGGTAACACCTGAGCTGGCATCAACAGAAACAACTGCTGCTTTTTCCTCGAACTGCCTCTCATCATCCTTAATTCGACTGCAGTCTTCCTGCAAGCAGTATTTCACCTGACATCTCATCATCATTAGTAACCTTATTTCATTGCTTTCATTACTAGCAACTCTTTCTCCCTTCCTGCCTTGCAGTTTTCAGACCCAACCACTTGAGGAACTTCTGATTATCATCATTTCCTCTTTGCAGACCCCGGTAATCTGGTCCTAAATTTATCATGGTGTTTTGCTACTGCTAGTCCCTTAGTTGGTGTTCATTTATCCTTTTAATCTCTTTGGTCAGGCAGATATCACCACATACTTAGTACTTGACCACTACCACCAGTCTTTTCTTAAATGTTATTTATAAATGTGAAAATACTGGAAAGATCACAGTAATAGCAAGCACAAGAAGCAGACTGGTGGGACTACACTAAAGCAGCAATCAAGAAGCCCACTTCAATTGATTACTCATATTAGAAAAATATTCCTGTTCACCTCAGCCTTTCATTAAGGATAAAGGTTTTGAACCCAAACGTATAGAACAACATCTGACTCCCGAGCCAGATGCTCAGACCACAAGTCAAGGCAGCCCAGATGGAAAAGTCCTCCTGGCCACGATGTAAAACCGTCACAGCCTCACCTGACAAATTCCATGCTAATCTCAGCATGGGTTTAGCTGGAAACTGCATCTCCCACTGAAAATTTAAGGAGCATGTCCTTGATTAATCCATTATAAGTGATTTTCCCAGAAGCTGAGAATGCCCCAGTGACCCAGGATCAATGCATAGCAGTGCTATTTACATTGCTACTAGACAAATCACATCTGCTTTGGGTGCTTCCACATACACTGTCCATGCATTCTGACCAACAGGGGAGAATAGTCTCTTTATACACCATTAAAACATCAAATTACAAAGGCATTTATCTTGACTTAAACTGTTTACAGATTTGGCATATTGGATTTTCTACAGCCAAGTGCTTTGCTACTTCAGAGTTGGCATGCTGGGGAAGAACCACCAGCTCATGAAACCAAGTGACCTCCAGTTGGCTGAGGAACGGAGAGGAAGGTGAATTTGAGACACCCCTAGCAAAACCTAAGAAATTGTAGACAAGGAGGAGAGAAAGTAAAGCAACTCGTTTCATCTGTGGGTTACTCATAGAAGGAAGACTGGTAACATTTGCACAAATAGTTACACACATAAAAGCACGCTGACCCTCTGCTTGCTTACACTGCAAGCCCAAACATTTTATGAAACGGGAATAAATAATCTGCTTCATTTTTAGCCAGCTGCAACCTAACTGCATGTATGGAGTAAAACTTCACATAATGTGCAAGTTGTCCCCACTTACGTATAAAATTTTGCATATGTGTGTGGCCATGCTTTTTTTTTTTTTTTTTGCACATCACTTGGGATGGGAAAGTCCATGAGTTAGATCAGTCATGTCTGTGAGGCTGCTGCTTCATTTTTCTACATGAAGGTTTAAGAATCTCTTGATCTAATGTTTTGTTTGTAAATGTTTGTTCTAGTTTCATCAAACAATTTCTAGCAAGTCCAAATGTGAACCAATACGTTTTTTGTTGAAGGAATCTCTCAATCTGTAAAACAGAGTGGGTGCTAGTGGTTACAGAAGACAAGCTGTGTTATTGCCATCAATTTCCAGCCAATAGGCAATATAATTCTCTCCTTTAACCAACTCTCAGACAACATCCAGTTTAACTGCCTAAGAAAGATTAATCCATACCAAGCAAAAACAACTCGGCCTTCCCTTGGTGAAGAAGGAAACCAGCAGATTCCCAAACTACAGTGCAAAGAAGCTCCTTTATCAAAGAGGGAAGATTCTTTCTGGTGATATGGCTGGTCAGCAAAGGATGTTCCTGTGGTGGAGCTCAAGAACACTGTTTAAAACAGATTGGGCAGGTTCTTCTGGAAGGCACGAGTTATAATAAGGATTATTATAAATGCTGGTAAGTAACAAAATGATTTATTTAGTGCCATTATAGTGAAGTATTTTAAGAGCAGCCAAACCACACAGGATTTCAAATATTGCATTATTATTTTCCAATAATGTTGTTTCTGCATTACACATTATAATTTATCTGATAGCTAATTGTGTAAAAATAGTCCCTATAGTCAAAAACAAAGCAAACAGAAAAAAAATGGGAGCAATATCATTTTACCAAATTGTTATAGTGTAAAAGTATAGAGTTCCTGTCAATATCGGAAACCAGGGTGAGGATAAAAAAATATATGGCCCAGATTCCCACCCGTGACTAGAAATACAAACGTCCAGACTTAGGTGTGACGCTTCGACAAACCATCTGTGAGTGGCCGTCTGAACGCTGCCCATCCTGCTCGCCTTTGGCTACAGCAGCCGACAGGGTACGGTGGTCTGGAGTAGTAAACACTTCATTATTCTCCTTAAATTTAGACACAATGTTGGCTTTAATGTGTCTTGGCACCTATAGTGGGCAGCTCATACAGGGAGCTGAGCCCTGGCCCCTCTCTGTAGTAGTCACTGTGCAGACTGCTTTAGATAACACAACAGGTTTGGTATCCACCTCCAGCCTACACCAACAGGAGTGTGTACATCAATCTAAAGATGCAGTCAGTGAGGAATAATTACATTTTCTGTAAGCACGTGCTGCTAAGGGAATATCATTTCTTGTAGCAGAGATCACAGTGGGTTATTTCTGCTTTCTGTGGAGTGCTGTTTCGCCTACCGGAGCCGAGCACACGGTGACAGACTGTGGTGCATAAGCACAGGCACACATCTTAAAAGATGCATGGACAGAACTCTCTTCCCCCTCCTTAGTTCAGATTTCCAGCTGCAGGCCCCTACATTTAATAGCCATCAGAGTTAAAACTGTTTTTTTTTTAACTTAGATCAGCTGAGAGTTGCCTGTGGAAAGCAGGAAGGGGCTTTACAGTATAATTAGCAAAGGGAAAACAGTGTCAGTAAATGGAAACATGAGGAAGAAAGTAATTTTTGTTTATGAATTATGAACGTTTCCACTTCGCATATCTCAAGTATTGTATAGCACCTAAGCTTTTCAGAAATGCTTCCTTAGTAGATATACCTATGAACGAAAAAAGTTGTTTTCCTTGCAGAAAACAACTTTCCAAATTGCATTCCTGGCAATTCAGAAAACAGGCAGGAAAACCTTACAGCTCCTGTGCCACTACAAACCCCGCACTCAACAGAAGACAGGTACGAGGACTTCAAGTGCCTGAATTTGAGATTTCTGGAGAACAGTTTATCTTAAACTAACCTAACTGTTGCCCAGCAGCTCTTGGGCCTACTGTATGTCATGGTAGCTTCTCCCAAAGCCACTATGGCTCAGTGACAAAAATGAGTGGCAGGCAGCTCAGTCCCAGCCTGATGCCAGTAAGGGTTGCTTTTAAGTGGAAAACAAATATGTTAAATACGGATAAACTTCATTTGCAGACACAGCTTGTCATTAGAACAGGGCAAAAGAGCTTGAGTAGGAGCTAATAATACTTTTCCTATAAGTGAAACGTCCTGTAACTATTTGGAATAAATGACATTATCATAGCAGTGAGAAGTCTGGGACATGCGGTCACTTTCACTCTTTTAATCAGAGCAAGGACTTTGTCTTCCTTTTTCCTCTCTCTCTCAAACACAATGTAACCCAATTAACACTATATCTAACCCTTATCAGCACCTTCTTCAAATGAGCTCTGAAAAGGAAATGAGAAAACATGTTCAGCTGTGTATAATGAGGAAGTTAAATAGTACAGAGTATTTTTCTATTATTAGTGGGGAAATAATTGGTAGTTTAAAAAGATTATTTCTCTCCAGATACATGCAGGTACATTCATTGATGAGAAACATTTATGTAAACATATATATGCCCATGTCTACACAAATTGAAAAATGGTTCTCATGGACTACACTGTATTAAAGAACGTATTATATTTTTAAACATAAGCGTAATGCACTGCACTTAATTTATAGGTACTTCAAAGAACATGCCCAGAAAAAAAGCACACAAATTAGCTCTATATTAGAACTATCACATGTATGCTGTCCAGAAATGGGGCCTTTGGGAGAAAGAGTGATCGCTACTATCCGAATTTTTGCTGTGCTAAGGCTTAGAAAGAAATGAAGTATGCACTGCAGGGTAACACGGCTACCAAAATTTTTACAAAACTACAAATTTTGTGCTTTGAAAGCTCTTTATCACCAGAAGTGAAATCTATTGCAGCTACTTCCCGATACTGTTTACTTTGTGCATGCTAAAATTCATCAGGAGCCTAACTGCCTCTTTGAAAAGTTTCTGTAAACATCCACAAATATTGAGAAGCGCTTGTCCTGTGCATGCAGAGGTGTCCCTCTCTTCTGAACACTCTGTGCTACAAGGAAAGAGGTGGGTTCAAATGCAAAAGGACCAAAAAGCCATATTCATTCTTGTGGGCAAGCTTTACAGCCACCTCCGTACATGCAAATGATATGGGATGCTGGTGACCCCACCAATATGTTTGTAAAGAACGGGCCCGATGCTGCTAGACTTCTGTCCTCATACAGAAGACAGACCAGATCTCAAGAAGATGCAGGTAACAGGTTTTTTGAATTATTACTTTCATTTTGTGTCAGTGGAAAGAGAAGTTTTACTTAAGTGCAGTGGACCAGTACTACAGAGGTCTGTTTTTTCCTTTCTTTTCTGAACTAAAAGAAACTACTTTAAATTTGGATTTGCTCCTTGCCATCCCAGGGTTTGCTATCAAGAATTTAAGCACATCCACACTTCTGACAGGCACTGTGTATCTCATCCTCTGAATCAAAACCCCTTAACAATGATCAGTTTTAAGTTCTGCTCCATTTCACGAAAATTACCTCTACTCTAATCCTTCCAATTTTTTTTTTCAAGGGAGACCCTTTTCCTTTTTCTACTTTAATGAAAATTCCTAGGCAGTTTGCAGGAAGCTTGACTGCCATGTTTGATTGCCCGGGTTTCATCATGTGGTTAGAACGAAACTGCAATTTTTAAGGACTTTTGATTACTTGAACTTATTTCACTCTACAGAAGAGTCAACAGAAGCGGCATCTGATGGGCTTTCTGGGTAAGGAGGAGTGCTCCAGGTCCTGTGGGGCATCCAGGCTGCTGCCCACCCAATACGCTGTGCAGGGCATCCGCTTACAGTGGCACGGGGGGCTGCTAGTAGAGGAGATCTGTTGTGAAGGGCTTGAGAAAGCTTCAAAATCTTCGCATAAGTTAGGAAGAAAAACACCTTTAGATACTTCTTGAAGGAGGGCTCTAGATGTTACACAGCTAAACACCCTTCACTTTAAAGTCTTTGTTAACTCACTTTGCATTTTGCAATCACGTTTTACAGGTACCCTTGTTTCCAAAGGTGCATCTTGAGGGTAGCATGTCAGGCTGGTTTTACTCTGTGCTTTCAGCCATAGTTTTGCTTCAGCAATGGTGCGTTTAAAATATTTAAGGTGCATTGCTGTTGTGATCCTAAAACTGCAGCAAGAATTCAAAGGAGATTTTTTTTTTTTGTCATGGACAAGTGAAGGGGACAAATATGGAGAATGTAAAATGTCTAATTGCCTCCTGGCTGTGAATACAGAAATTGAAAATTGCCTGAAATTGGAAATTAGAGATTTCCATCTGTAAATTTATGCTGTTGAAAAATAACTTTTCTTCTGCTTTCCAAAGTTAAAGGAAAAATCTCTATTATTAAAAATACTGTTAAAGAAAGCATATATCACTAAGCTAACCGAGTGGCATGCCTCTATGATGCTTGCTATCAGGAAGATTGAGCGCGGCACTCAATAAGCAAGAAAGGAAAGATACTTTTTTATACTTGGAATAATGTTATCTCCAACTGAATTGAATGGTTAACTGCCATTCTTTTATTTTATTCAAACTATTCAAGTAATTAATTTTGGAGGATTTTGCAACACCATATTAATGCTGACTTGACAACTTTTTCACCATTGTCTGGAAATCATGATGGTCCCCTTTTCTTTCAACACTGAATCGAAAGTGCCTCAAAAATATTATAAGAAATCTGAGAAACATTTGTATTGATGAAATGAGGGGCTCTACAGATGACACTGAAATCTGTAAATACATAGGAGGTGAATTACAAAAATAATAATAAAAAAATACAAATGCAAACACTAACGTGCTCTCTAAAATGACTGCCCAAAGGGCGTGCTTTCGGTCTCAAGAAGGATATACAGAGGTTACAGCTGGAGGAACTGGAAGACCTCTTAGGTACCTTTATCACACCTTTACCCTCTCCAGAATAACATTTCCATCATTTGAAGACATGGTGAAGGGAACAGAAGACTGTTTACTCATTAGACTTCCTGGCTGATGAGCAAATGAACACGTATTGCCCATGTCTTTATTGACTCACTCTTTGTGTTCCCAGTTCGAAGCACACAGAGCCCATGCATGTACCTTCACCTGTAGACTCTTGCTTCACATTCAGGTATTGTGGGCTACTGAAGTGAAGCTGAAATCTCCAGCATGTTTTAAACACCACTGATTTGCAGTTGTAGGTTTGTAATTAAAAGCCAATGTTTGACATCTGAATTTAACTGACATCCATATACATGGCTTCAGGCCAGTCTCCACTGCCGTTATAGTTTGTATAACATTAATTGAAATGCTTTCCTTGAAGGGAAACTTTCTGACAGCTAAGTGAGTAAACAGCTTGGATTCCAGTTCCCTTCAATCACTCTATTGATGTGATACAGTAGGAAGTGATTTTAAATCTAAACTGTCACTAAAGATCAAACCTCAAGGTTAAAAATAAGGAAGAAACAGATATATGAAGTTTTTTGCATGACAAAAAAAAAGGTTCATGCAGAACTGTGTTTTAGTTATGCCAACTTTGAAACAGATTGAATCAATAACAGGCTGTACACTACGGAGATGCAAAGTCAGGAAAACAAAACTAAATAGACTGAGGTAACCTCAAAAAAAAACCCTGGAAAATGCCCTTACTATCAAACGTGTTTGTTAAAACTACGACTTGTGCTATGAATGCTGTAGATTTGGACAAGAGACTTTGAACCAGGTTAGCGAGAGCTCTTGCTTACTAAATCAGAATTGTATAGATAGACCGAAATAAGCATTGTTAACAGTTTTCACAGTCATTGTTAACTAAGGACAATTCACAAGATAATTTCTCGGTGCATCAACAGCCTTTTGCATTTCACTGCTTTCACTTTTTACAAAGTAAAAGAGGAAAGAATAATAATAAAAAAAACCAGATAAAATCACAAGGTTAGGTGACCCAAAGCCCTGCAGTTTCCACTCTACCCACGGTAGCTCAGGACATCCCTGACAGTTCGGGTGCAGTCCTGACTCCTCCAGGGAAGCCAATGCCTCCCCAGTCCCTGAAGGAGGGATTATGGGCAGGATTACGTGGACCAGAGGAGAACAGCAGCTTTTAGGGGTGCTAAGGTTATACATTTCAGAAATGTTAAAATAGACATTGGGCTGCTCAGTATATTTCGGTTGTTTCAAGAGCAAGAAATACAATAAGCCATTTTATATAGCAGCCCTAAAATGATCTCCTCATCACACAAGAATGATGAATGAAATGATTTACCTGCACAGTAGTACGTGGTACTGTTCCCCATGTGAAGTCTGCAAGAGTAGAATCATTCTAGCCTTTTGTTAACAAGGTGTTCACATGAAAACTTCATCTAAGACTCCTGTGCTTCAAAATATGAAGGATTTATTTTACAGATTTGAAGGACAAGTATGACTATAACTGTTACAGTAAAGCTATCAGAAACCAGATTATCTTTAGTCAGTTTTTATCTTGTACATCAGTTTTATTTTGTTGATAAACACATGGCATAATTTATTTTTCAAGTATCAAGAAGGGATTTCTTTCTACATTACCTAATTTAAATTACATTGAAGGAAATAGTTGTATTGGACTGTTGCAACTGATTTCCAAATCAGAAGAAAAGTAATGATATTATTTGGAGCAGAAGATAATCTTAGCTAGGAATACATGAAAGTGGAAAACGCCTTTTATTCAAAGTATTACTTTAACTGTGATTAAGAAAAGTTATTTTCCAGAATATACGTCCTATGCATTATATGCTGTGAAGTACTTTTTAAAGAAACTTATACACTTCATGTTAAAAGAATTTAATTAGACACATGTCTCCATCTACAGACAAAGTACCGGAGCAAGCCAACCACCTCTCTTCTTGTTCACACATCAGAAATTAACCCTGACGTGTGTCTCCCCAGAAGCTCACCTACCTGACTGCACTGCATGATTTATACCCTAATGACAACTGAAGCCAAAAGCAGGGAACAAATTTTTTTACTTAAATTTTTAATTGAAAGGTAATAAAAATTAATAAAATTAAACTAAGCATCAAACTGCACAAATCTGAGGGCTAAAAGAAACTATTTTTTTATTTTTAAAATCAGCTTGCACATGTACAAAGGCTTGGACAGACACAACGTTTGTCCCAAAACAACTGCTGACATGTCTTCTCAGACACTTCCACAGTAAATGCTTCACTGCACACACAGCTGAAAACACTATTTCCAGCCTTAGGGGGACTTCAAAGTAAATCTTACGGTTCTCAGCCTTCAACTGAAAGGTATCATTCATATTAACCCTGGTACAGATTGGTGACAAATCACCAAATTTTGAAAGGTCAACAAGAGCTTTCTGTGTTCAAAGCTTTTCTCCCTAACCTATAACAAGAAATTTCCTCAAGAACTACTAGCACTGGGGTATACAGAGAAGCAGGAAAATACACAAAAATGAGAGAACAGAAACATACTGCTGCTTTCTCAAAATGAAATCAATGTTTCTTGCTTCCTTAACTGGTAGTAAAATTCACAGGTGTCCCAGTATTTGTCTTGAAATTATGGGGACGCTGCTTGTTTTGATTTGCAATGTGTTGATTTCTTCAGTTACATCACCAAGGGGGACCATAAAGCAAAACTTCTTTATTATTCTGTAGGCATTGCCATCTATCTTATTTTAATCAGTTTGAGCACTATTTCGGGAATGACCACTACCATAACTCAGAAGCAATGCACTGGCACTTCGACCGTTTCAAAGTGCAGACTCTATCTCAAATGCTTTTGCATTTCAGAACAAAGATTCCTTACTGGGTGGACCAAAAAATCTTTACCATTCAGCAAGGAGGGTGCAGAAATGTACTTCCACTGTTCTTTCTCCTTATTGACCAGGGAAATCATTACTATTGAAAAATTATGGAGAGACTATTACAGAACTTGAGGTAAGACTGAAAATAAGCAATTTTTTTTTTTTAATATAATAAAAACTATTTAGGTTTACATTGCTAGCTGTCAGATCATCTGTTGAGAATGGAAGCCAATAAGCCTACAAGAAAAATTGCACAGTAACACACTGTGAAGAATTTGTGTCTGAGATGCCTTCCAACGTGACTGGTTCAGATGAACAATAATAAAAGTTTCTTTTTATGCTTAAAAGCTTCATTCGAGCTTTGACAACCAAAAAATTAGCCAACAAGTTGCACAGTATAGAATGACTGCAGTTACTTGGAAGTTTTTTTTTATATATAATAACAGTCCCTTTAGTTTAACAAGTCACTAGAATAAACATATGTCATACCACAAAGAAAAGAAATGAAAAATTCTTCCCATTATCTTCTCTCTCTCCCCTATTCAACTACAAGTATATTAATTGCAGATGGCAAACGAAAATGCCTTCTTTTCTGTGCACAGCTATGTAGTTCTGTGGTGAACTGCAGATACAAAGTAAAACTCAAGAAGTCATGGTGCAATAAGTAACAACCTTACACTGCTGCTGCATGAACAGATTTTAAACCACAGAAACAAACACATAAAAAAATGCCTTTTAGATTTAAAATCATAAAGAACTTTCTCCCACTTCAGCACAACACTTGCTCAAAGTCCCAGAGCAAGTCTCTTTTGCTATAAAGTTTATTTGTGCTTGCCCTCACCTCCCGCCCAAGGGAACCTTGGAAAGGGCTTTAGCTGAAGCACTGGCAGGAGTACACTCGCTGAAATACTGCTTGGTACACTGATTTAGACATCTGGCTGAAATATCCAACCACTGGATGTCACTGTTACTCCACACGAAATAAGCACATACAGCCATGAGACCACCACCACCATAGAGTAGCTGTCTACTGCTGACTCCTTCAGAAAAAAACCGCCAAACTTTGAAAAGTACAGGGAATTTAAAATTCAGGAGGAGTGCAAGGGACAACTATGCTTGGAAAATAAAGTCTTAGGGAATTCGCAGTGCAAAGGCTGGTCAAAGGTGGCCTATGTTACTATGCCAAATTTTGGCTTTGAAAGAAACTGAAGGAAAAGTTGTCTCTTCCTTCAGAATGGGAGAACATGTCGTTCTTCAAGCTTTTTACATTTCTGAGCTCTGAGGCTGCACACTGGTTTCCAATTGATGCCCATTACTTATAGCCATTGTTCTGTAGGCACTTTTCCAGTTGGAAGAAGACTGACTGACATGACTCATTTAGGTAGCACCACAAAGACACACATGCACACACTCAAAAATTCCCATCAGTCCTCAGCTGGGTATCCTAACAGCGAATGGCTTTCAGTTCCATTAGTTTTCCCACGAGTAAGTTGGCTTTCTGGTGTAAAGGGTTGTAAACTGCTGTAAGCTGCTTCACATTGCCTTGTTAATGGAAATTCCAATAATCTTCAAAGAAGAAAAGAAAAGGGAAAAAAAAAAAAGGATGTTCATCCTGTCTCTAAAATGCAAAAAAACCTCTTCTTGACCCTAAATGATTTTCTCTGCGCCAATGCTGAACATGAAACTGTTTTGATCCACTGGATAAGGCAAAAACCTATTTATTTTGCCTTTTGTCTATCATGCTTCACCAAGCAATTTTTTTATCCTTATTTTAACCTCCTCACCTGGCTGTCTCTACTATCTCCAGTAGCCCTTGAAAATACAGAAATAACTCAGCTTGCTATTTCCAACATCACCTCCACGAAGCAACATGAGGATTTCCATAGAATCTGAAAAAAGACATTATTTCAATTTAAGGTATAACTAGCTGTGCTTAAACAAAAACTATGGTCCTAGTAAATGTTAAGTCTTTACTTTAAAAGCAAAAGTAGTCCTCATTTGTAAATGGCTATGATTTATTCTCAACAGGTTCACGCTACTTCTTTACAATTATTTCAACTTCTGTATCAGACTTCATCTGATGATTTCTGAGACTCTCACTTCTTTCAAATTAAAAGTAAGTGTTAGGAATGAAAATAAAATCAGAAGTTCATAATGAGAGTTTGAAAGATGTCTAAAATATGCAATCATAAATAAGGAAATTCTGTCCTTAAGTATCCTTAATTATAGTTTCTCTTTTCACCTTGCGTATGTGATAACACAGCAGAAAAAGAATTTTTAAGTCATCTACACATTTTTCAGTTTTCCTTTGCAAGTAAATATATACAACATTACTGAATTTGTTTAGCCTTGTTAAAATAGGATCTCTATATTATCAACATTAACTGTGAGGAAACTACCTCTCTACTGAGATACAGATTCAAATTTAGTACAGTGCCTGTATTTCCAGTCAATACGTGAATTTGTTACTATAGTTAGATATTATATGATTTTATGGTGTTGCTGCTCATGTACTATAATTTGTTACGCTTCTAATTAAACTTAAAGCTGTAGAAAAGCTTAGAAACATATAATCTGTATAATCAGAAAGACAAGAATGCCTGGGACTCAAAGACAGAAAAAAGCATATAGAATGCCTTAAAAATTATCTGCTCTTATTAAAATGCAGTGGAAAATACCATTTTAATGATACAAATCGAGGTATTTCCAGAGAACTAAAAAAGCAGAGTCCATATAGCTTTTTCACTATAAAATGCAGCACTGATTTCATATTTTTACATGACAGAAAAAAAAATGTGTGGGTCAGGAATTAAATGAGATTGAACAGTCATGGAAGTACTCTGAAAGTCAGAGACATGAGAAATAAATAGCCATAGTGAAAATATTTCAACGCAACACGGCTTTTGAACCATCTTGCTAGCGCCAGATGAGAGGAGATGAAAAATAATCGGAGAGTTGACCTTTGCTGAATGGCTCATCAAACCTGGCTTGCCCTTGAAACAGGCAGGACACATAGACCCAGCATTTCCCAAGACGTACATGGAGCTTAACATACGACGGCCACAAACTCTGTCAGCCCATTTGTGTAGCCATGATATTGTCCACAGTTTACTAATGAAATTGAATTTGGTGGAAGCATTCGTATCAATTCAAATCATCCACTGGAATAATAGATTGTAAAAGGCATGCAACAGTACCACACATTACACATACCCTCGCCATTTTCTGTTAGATTTTTGTCTATAGTTTACATTTGTTTGACTTCTCTTTGCACTTATCGACTAGCCAAATAAAATGTGGGTCATTCAAAACTGCAGTCAGCAATACAGATTCTGCCACCGCCAGCGCTTTTAACTTCAATAGGAAGGCAGAAATTGGTCAAAGTAGCTTCACGAAAGCAAAAAAAAATCTCTGAAAATGTCTTTCTATTGTCTTTAGACTGTTATGACGATGAAGCCTTGGCGATAGTTTCACGGGGATGAGGGCGCTGGGGGAGGAGAAGCCCTGATTACTGGAAGACCTCATACAGTACATTACCAGACGGTGCAAAACACTGAAATTCCGCAGTTGGTACCTTGAGGCATTTCCTGGCCTTAGATAAGGCCTAGTTTGAAATTTTTTTCCCTTTAATCTTTTTGCACTGACTTTAAACGATTCCCCCTTTCACAGCGGGTTGTTAAGCAGCTCCTGGTGCCGCCTGCCGCAGAGGAGCTCTGACATTGCAGGGGTATTTTCTTTGATGAACTGTAACGAAACCTGAGTGCGAGGCTGCATTGTCTTCAGCCTCCATAATGGGATTGCTCATTAAATGGAAGGTAAACATATTAAGAATGACAATTTCCATCCAATCATTCAATTTAGAAAAGGACAGACGTTCCTTGCAAAGTCAAATAGCACGGCAAGGTTATCTGTAATAGGGATTTTACAGTACAGCTGTCAGCATTTGGACATCATCTGTTTACCAACAGGTATCCCTGTCACCGTTGTTGGGTTTTTCCCGAAGCAGAGGGGAAAACTGAAGAATTACAGCATCACGTGCAGCATCCGTGGCCTAGTCCATTCAGCAAATGTTGATACTGCAGAGATGACCACTGTTTTCAGACACACACCTGCAGCTGCATCATTTGTTTACGCAAGAAAAAAAGAGGAAAGTTCAGCGGCAAAGGTGCCAGAACTGCACAATCATTTAAATACTGCAGGGGGCTGATCTTGCAAATGCTTCTGAGCTTGGTGCTTATTACCGTGAATACCCTTACTAAAATTAATGGAAGTACTCAAGCAAATAAAGCTTTTAATGCCTTAAATTGCCTGAGCCTTGAGGTCCACAGGTGCATAAATGTAGATCATTACACCCACATGGAGTCCCCTGACTTCCCAAAAAAACCTCTATTTAGGTGAAATCATCTGCCCACACTGTTCTTTTTTTAAAGATTAGAGATGCAGTTTGTGGAATAACATACCAGATAATTTTTCTGAACTTCAACAAGAAATGATTTGCTTCTTGTTCAGACAGATAAGGAGAAACATAAGATACAATGTAAGTGCCGAAATATAATTGATAAAATTTGACAGAAATGTGAATACAGCCACCTTCCAGAAATAGTTTGTGACAGTAAGAAAACTCTACTTTTATACTGTCATAAAATCCTCAACTACAATTTGTAAATAATACTTAATTTTGTAAAGGTTTTTCTGCTTTTCATTTGGAATCTGCACAGTCTTTTAGACTTATTGATGGTCACCCTCACCAAATATTTGTCCCCCAGCCTCCACTTTAAACACAGACCAAGGATCCAAAGACTAAAGATCACAAAATTCATACTGGTGTCTCAACGTGACACTGTTTCATACACATGCCCCTGCCTTCCCTCTACCTTCCTCTTCTTTCAGGGTTTATGCAACGCTTGCAGAAGTTTCAAAGTAATTAAACACACAAAGGCTCAGAGAGATGGTAAGGTGCTAGATCTGATCTTACTGTTTTCAGAGTTCCTAGAAGAAATGCAAATAAAGATGACCTCTATCATTAAAGAATCCCTTAAAATTGACCATATGATATTGTTCTGATCAATTGCAACAGAAATTATTATAGATAATGTATTTGGTTAATGGTTTTGCATCCATTTATTTTAAGAAATTTTCATTTAATCAATTAAATTACAACTGCTATGAAGATTGCATGCAATATTGTATCTGGCAATAGTTCACCACCTGGAAAAGTAATTACCATGCCTATTGCTTGTTGGATATTTAATTCCGCTCTTATATTAGACACAATATATTGGTACATCTTAAAGTTGATATCGGATTCACTTTGGATACAAATTTTCCACTGGTTTCTGTAATGTACCTGTACCAAACTCCATATGATACAGTAAAGGTAAAGCTTACTGGCAACTACTAAAAGAACTCCTTTTCTCAAAAATCACAACTGCAAAATGAATGCAACCTGTCACACCAAATTAAACACATAATAAATGCATAAGAAGCCTGTTTTTGTCTGTTCATAAAATATAGATGCTCCCAACGGGCTGCTGAGTCTCTGTTGACTTGCAGCTAGGGAGAAAGTGTGGGCCCATCTAAGCCCCAACTCCAGTGGCACAGAAATCAGCTAACAACTCTGGAAACTAAGCTACCAAATAGACCACAAAATACTAAAACAACCAGACAATTTTCTCAGGCCGCTTAGACATGGGGATCATTCCACGTTCGTTGAAATAGTGCTCACCATGCCATTTACTCTAGGGGAAGGAGACTTCTATTGTCGGTCCCCTTTTTACCTCTTGTAAAAGAGAGGATGTAACTTCACAATTTCTGCCCATAGATGAGAAAAGTTGTATTTCTAGGTATGACATACACGGTATGTGTGAATATGCATGACTGACAAGTAATGTATATGGTAAAATCTTTGAGGCAAGAACCACATGTTCTTTTTTTTGCACTATTTTACAGTATCAAAGTTGTGCAGGTAACAATAGTCATCAAGAAAATATTTACAAACAGCTGACAATTTTTTGGTATTGTTGAAAAGAACTAAACATGTATTCTTTTTCTCTCTTAGGTAGAGCTACCTAAGAAGAATCTCTGACAACAATGTTCATTCTCAATACAAATGGGAATTACTGGGGAAATTCTGGGTCTAATATCTGAATAAGGCAAATGGACTGACTGCATGTCAGTTAATACAGCATCCATCCCAGGCAATAAAACAACCAATCAGAAAAAAAAAATTAAAAGATTATACTGTATTTAATTAGTAGAGAATTAAAAGTTATGAATTTAAGTAGGCAATTTAACATGATACTATGGAAAATGCATTTTATCAGGATACTGTTTCATTCTCTGAGATGACTCTAAATTTGGCAGCTGACAAAGGAAACTGTTCATATACACCGTATTTTAACTTGGTAAAGGATCTTACCTGATACTTTATAGCATTTTGACTGAAAAAATTAAGACATGTCTCAACCATACTCCTTTCAGAAATTATCCTAGATTGGTGCTCTGCCATATTCATCAATGATTCCATGAAGTGCTAGCTGATGAGAGAGACAGGTACTAGGTGTACTGCTTGGTAAGAGGAGCAAATTCAGACAAAATACACGTTAATACAGCCACATGGAGACTCAGGGATTTAGGGAGAAGATGCAAGTAATACTTCCAAAACAAGAGGGAAGAATTATGAAAAACGGTATCTTTAAAAAGGACAGAAAGTCAGCAGAGACAAGCAATTTAGCGTGACTTCTCAGTGCATAATGCTTTGGAAAACAGGGCTTATAGTAGCCTAGACTTGACAAACCAGCGACCAGCTAATATTCAGAGAAGGCGGCTTTACCTCTCTATACAGCACGATCAGGTCAGGGATGGAATAGCATTTACATTTCTGATGCCCATTCTTTGAAATTTGTAATAAAAAGCTGAGAAGTTCTTTCATCACAGGTCTTTTTGGAAGATGTATATTACATATTTTTGAGGACTGATGCAAGGCTGACTGGTCAAAATGATGGGATGCCTACTCTTAAAATGTGCAAACCTTGAAAGCTGTCCAAAAAAACTAGTCATTCTAAACCGGCTACTTTTGTATCTTACTGTCTATTAGACTGCCTCTGCGAAAAAACTCATTATGGAATATCTCCCAGTGTATGCTGTCCATCATGTACATTGCAGGAAGGTTTCCAAGGGAGACTGGAATGAAAATTTAGGTGCATCAAAATTTAGTTTGCATGAATAATACACCACCACAATATCTACTGAAGATAGTCGTACAAAAACTCCTTGCTTTGGGACACTTGGGAACGCCCTATAATGCAATGACGTGTAAAGAGACACAACCAAGGTAAGTTCTAGCATCCAGTGTACCTCTTCAGTACAGAATAGCCAGGCAGGGATACTTGGCTTTGCAAAGGAGAAAAGACACATGAGCATACTTTCATACCCATACTAATTGCTCTCATAAGAAATTAACTAGAATGGGCATAGTACTAAAATGATGCGGTTACAACGCTGCTAGTTGCGCTAGAGCCAGCTACTTTTCATTGAGCTTGGCTATCTGAATGGTTTTATGTTACGTGTTACAGGCTGTGCTTAGAGAAAATGTTACTGACTTTTCCTTCACCCTCCCCCAATATCCATGGCCATTACAGGAGTGTTATCACCCTATTATAAAAAGGAAGAACTAATACAAAATTAAATGAGATAAATGGTGAGCATTAACGGGGTGCCTACATGACAGACTGAATAATTTTGAGCAAGTTTTGCCTTGTGCTCTGGGCCACAAGCCAGTCCATAAGCTCTGTGATAACACAGTTCTGAGCTCAGGGTAAAGGTTTGTTGAGAAACAGAGTATATTGGCTGGTCCTGTGATAGTACTAATGCAGATATATGAATTTTGAATTAAATATAGTTCATAATCTAATTTGTCAAGGTACATGTCAAGTTTGACCACTCACCATCTATCATATATACAAATACACAGTATGTCAGTGGTAATGCCAGGAACAGATACTCATTACCTGGTATTCCATACCAATATTAAACTAAAACTTATTGTATAGAAGATCTTAGAATTCATTTATTGCATCTTTTGGTGAGCATGTCTTAGAAAAAATATACATTTTTCAAAGAAAGCTATATAAAAAGCAACTTGCTGTATGTGGATAGGGAAAGAATTATTCCTAGCAAAAACATGGAACAACCTTAACTTTAAAATAAATTCTTCCTTGTTTATATTATTATTTTATACAATATCGAAGTATTAATAATAATAAAAATTATTCTATTCCATTGTTGCTAAATCTCTAATGTATAGTTATGAAGCCATGAATGCTAACCTTTGGCTTCCAGTGTAAGACTGCAAAGTATTTAGATGTGAAAAAATATTTTTTGCAATTTATAGTAACATGACTTATCATCATAAGTTATACCATGAAATCAGGAACTGTTTCTACAATTTACTGCATGCCCACTGAGAAATACCCTCTGTGTAAAACTCTGTTCAAGCAGGCATGCAGTATCTACCCAAGCAGGAAAACAGTGCACATCATAGCTTTGCAAGAAATAACATGGTATGACAGAATACCCTATAAAAATATGCCTCCGCAAAAATTCAACAAAATGCTTTAATTTTACTAAATCCTGAAAGGGTGCAAAACCATCAGAAATGGACTATTATTTCTGGTTCTCTTAGGAGAGGCAGAAGAAAACCACAATTGGGATACAGCCACTACATTCTGTCTAATGGAGAGAAGCTTTTCAAGATAGGAGATTTTATTCTTCAGAGGGCACAGAAGTCTGAGAGTTGAAAAGAAGGAACATTAACACAGATCATTTCTAAAACATACTGAATTCAGGGGAAAAACAACCCAAACTTCACAAAGTGAAAAACTCAGGCTCCCCAATCTCTTTCCATCCTAAAGCAATCATCAACCTCATCAAATCTTACAGTGTCCTTATCATTTGGATTTATCTTCTTTACATTTTTCTATAACTTCATTCATGAATTTTATAGTATTTCAGAATTTGTATCATCATAATTCCAGATTTTTACTGAAAATGTCCTCCAAGGTTTCTATTGTTTCACAGAGGAATTCAGAAAAAAATTATTCAACGAAAATATGTAAAAAATAGTTTCATGTCAATGCTCAAAACGTCTTGAAAGAAAAAGGGATAGTCTAGGTCGTCCATACAGGTCATTCAAGATAGTAAAAATATAACAATATATTTGGTTTTAGTGCTCAGTGATTTCACACATTCCTAGTTAGCATTAGTTTTTCAGTAGGGACGTATAGAAAACAGTGCTAATTCCAATTTTAATTAACAATTTCATAAGTAATCTGATGGGATAACAACATTAATTAAAGTCACAGATAACACTAAATTGAAAGCTGCTGTAAGCACTAATGGGATTGAAGATACAATAAAAAGGAATGACAATTTACTAAGAGGAACTCCTCCCCAGACCTGAGGATCATCCTGCATTGGTGTGCTCTTTTAACAGATAATCAAAAGTTAAGATTTTAAGTTCTCAACATCACCCACTATATTTTATTAAAATGTTCTTTCTTTGATATAAAAAGTAATAATAATGATAATATGCAGTCACAGAAGTAGAGTCTGCCTTACAGTGTGAAATAAAAACATTTGGATAAAGCGTCTTGGAACACACACACGGAGTAGGAGATTTTGACAACATTTTCCCAATGTACATCCCAAAGAGAACAGCATAATGAAAGTTATGTCTTAGAGAGGCATGTGTAGTAGAACTCTTTATTACGAATCTGAGATTTTGGTTATATGCTGCTGTATTCACAGAACTGATGTCTTAATCCATATGACTTCGCTTATACTACGTTTGAAATATCAGACACAGTTTGAAGCTTTTCCATGCTGCTGAATGAGAGTAATTTTGGAGGAAATGTACAGAAGTGGTCGAAAAGCTTCATTATTCATTCATTTAAAAAAATAAATAAGAAAGGTTGATGAGGAGAGGACAAAATACTAAATTCCACATCCAAATGTCCCTGTAGAAAAGGGGGTGCTAAAGGAGATAGAAGCAGACATAATTAAAAATTACAGGATTCACATTTCTAAAAGTAAAAATAGATATTGCTAAACTAGCCAGAGTAATGTCTTTCCAACCATTGAATTCCTCTATATTGTACTACATTTAATTGCACCCATTGTCTAAGAATTAATATTAGCTAATAGACTTGTTATGTTCTTTATTAGTGCTCATTATGCTAAGCTACACTGCTGTATTGGACAGCTGCCATTCCTATTTTATTTAAATTTTGTATACTAAATATATTTAATCCATTCACTGCTGCCAAACACTAACAAAAGGAAAGAACTCTGGGAAGGAAAACTGAGTTTAGATATTTAAATGAACACAATCCATTTAATAAAGTATTATCAAATAACAAAGAATAATCCTACTTTGCCGAAGGAGAAGAGCAGGTGGGATAGATCTTTTATATCATAAATATCTATCCCATTGAGATTATGCTAAATCCATTTTTAAAGGATATATCCTTTAAAGGCCTTTAAAGGACAAAGTTTAAAATGTGCCCCATATTTCACTAGACTTTTAAAAGTTTATATCAAGAAAGTGTTGTTGCAATGATGGCAAGACTGACTTGTTACTATAAGGAGGTATTTTGACATGGGAATATGACAAACAGCTAGAAGACAATGCAGATCTTGCTATTTTAACATTAATTTTCTTGTAAACATAGCTAGACCTAGCTCACTGCTAAAGACAGCAGGGACTTGACTTGATTTCCCTCCTATGCAGTGAGTTAGGTCTAGCTATGTAACCTGGTCCATGCTACAACCAAGCAAGAAGTGCAGCGAATAAGCACACATCCTTGCCAGGTAACTCAGCTCTCCACAGAAAGGGATGTAGTATTTTGCTAAGAGAATTCACTTCTTGGCAACTACTTATCTTCATATTGTATATCTTCATATTGAGATTGTCTGAACAAGTGGAGAAAGAATTTCGAGCGGAACTCCTGAGGGGCTGCATAGTCACCTGGTGGGTGCCACTCCAAAAAGAGGTAACAGAGAGACAGCAACCCACGGCTTCAGCTATTCAGAAGCTTTTGACTGTGTCAAACCAAACAGCACATGGCGGACTAACTGCAATTTTTTCCGCTACACAAAGAGGGACAAGAGTGTCAAAGATGAAGCACTAGAAGCCAAGAGTGTATCTGTTTTTTATGTGTAACTTACTGAAACTGATGACTGAAGAAAAAAACAAAAAAAAATATTTTAAACTTAACATGATTTTTAAAATTATTTTTGGAAACTAAATATTATTAATGACAAATCTTTGGTAGAAGAAATTGATTTTTTTCTGTCAAAAATCAATTCTTTAATTTTGGTTAAATAAACCACGGTTTTAATTTAAAATTGACAAAAGAATCAATAACCATTTCAAGAGCACTATTATCCAAATGGATAGTGAAAAAGACAAGCTGGCTGAGTGTGTATACTTCAACATTTCAGCACTGATGTCCTGCTCTAGTAAAAAGCTTGATTATGCCAGAATTCATCCTACCAATGACGTCCAAGTTGGAGATGTAGTTTGAAGGGTAGTCGATAGAGACAAGGGCCTCCAGAAACCAAATTCAGCCTAATTAAGTGACTTTATGGCGACTCCTGTATCCTCTATCCCACTGTCTACAGAAGGTGATAGGAGAACTGAACTCACAAGTTAAGTGTGCCAATTAGATGCCTGAAGTCTGGGGCGATCCTAAGCATTATCCCAGCTGTTTTTTGGTGTGAAAGACCTGACAATCATGGTTTGCATAATGACAGAAAAAAAAAACACACTTTGCTCACTATTGTCTTTTATCTGAAATTAGACCTGATGGTAACCAAGCCATTTAGGATGATTTGAGTTCAGATGATGCCCTACAGGGTATTATCACATAACACAGGTGAGTGCACTCTCAGCAAGTTTGCTGATGACAGCAAGCTGAGTGGAGCGGTCAACACGCTGGAGGGAAGGGATGCCATCCAGAGGGACCTTGACAGGCTTGAGAGGTGGGCCCATGTGAACTTCATGAAGTTCAACCAGGACAAGTGCAAGGTCCTGCACCTGGGTCATGGCAATCCCAGGGACAAATACAGGTTGGGAGGAGAATGGTTTGAAAGCAGCCCTGAGGAAAAGGACTTGGGGGTGTTGGTGGATGTGAAGTTCAACATGAGCTGGCAATCCGCACTCGCAGCCTAGAAAGCCAACCGCATCCTGGGCTGCATCAAAAGAAGCATGGCCAGCACGTTGAGGGAGGTGATTCTGCCCCTCTACTCTGCTCTGTTGAGATCTCACCTGGAGTACTGCGTCCAGCTCTGGATCCCTCAGCATGAGAAGGACACAGACCTGTTGGAATGTGTCCAGCAGAGGGCCATGAAGATGATCAGAGGGCTGGAGCACCTCTCATGTGAAGACAGGCTGAGATAGTTGGGGTTGTTCAGCCTGGAGAAGAGAAGGCTCCAGGGAGACCTTAGAGCAGCCTTCCAGTACCTGAAGGGGGCCTACAGGAAGGATGGGGAGGGAGTCTCTATCAGGGACTGTAGTGATAGGACGATGGATAACGGTTTTAAACTGAAAGAGGGTAGATTTAGATTGGATATCAGGAAGAAATTCTTTACTGTGAGGGTGGTGAGGCACTGGAACAGGTTGCCCAGGGAAGTTGTGGAGGTCCCATCCCTGGAAGTGTTCAAGGCCAGGCTGGATGGGGCTTTGAGCAGCCTGGTCTAGTGGGAGGTGTCCCTGGCCGTGGCAGCGGGATTGGAACTAGGTGATCTTTAAGGTCATTTCCAATCCGAACCATTCTATGATTCTATGATTCTAACTAAGCCCTCCCTGTCTTTCTTTCCAGTTCCCACACACAAGTTTTTCCTGTTTTGCTTTCACACAGTAAGCGCCCAGCTTTAACATTTTAGCAAATAAACAGATGAAGAGACGTAGACAATTGGCATTGCCCCTCTACTGCTTTTATACTACTGTGTTGGTGAATACAGTTGCTTGTCCTTCCTCAGTTCACAAGCTTGTAAAAATGCTTCTTTAAACCCATTGTCCATCCGTTATTTCAGACTCAAGTAAACTGAACTGTGCTTTCAAAATCCATGATCAGGAAGCTCATACAAAAGCTCTCCCCAAAAGAAAACAAAATCAGTCACTGTTTTGCTCTGGGAGCCCAAGTCCTCCAAGAGGCACAAAACCAGAAACCAAGGAAAAGATTTCCTAATTTTATCTACGTGATTGTTAATGAATCAACAAAATGGCAGGGTGTTTTTTTGGCAAGTTTTTTTTTTTAATTATTAGCAAATTATTTTAAACAGTGAAATCGCAAGAGTTTGCCTATTAGTCCAATTATAAAGATCTTCAGCATACTGAGCCACAAGTGATAGCTAAGAGCCCTAGGATGTCAGACTGAATATTCCCAAACAAGCTCCACAGAATATGCAGCTACGTTTATGAAACTGTCCAGTCCTTTTACGATCAGCTATGTTTACTGTTAATTCTAGCAAAATCATCCACCGCTGAAATTCCTGGGACTCCTTCCTACTTCTTAATTTCACCTGCAGTTTTTGAAACCACTGAATACCCTTCAAGCCATGACAACCTGCACTTCCCCTGCAGTGGTGTGAGGGCAGAGCTGTCTAGCAGAAATAGCAAAGAAAGAAGTCGGGGGGACAACACATGATAAAAAGGAGACCTTTCTTAAATTAATATTTTTGCTTGCTTCTGTTTTCTAATACTTTTAGGGATGTATGAGCACAGCCTAATCCCCTCAGATCACCTCCTTTTCGCAGAATTCAGTATGGCCCAAGTAAGCTGGGTGACTTTGAAATATTTCCACTCCCTTCACAGCTCTGCTGCACGATCCGTCACAGTAAGAAGCATTCAAATAAGTAAAACATGACTTCTCAACTGTTTAAATTATGTAAAATGCTAACAATATTCTAAATACAGGAAAACTGTTTCTTTAATGCTCCTTTCTGACAGTTAACCACAACTGCATCCATTTCAAAGGCTTCTGCTCCCCACACAGAATTAAATAGATGCTACAAATGTCCTTTGAACAAGAGCTGCCATCAGTGGGATAGGAACACAAGCAGCCTGGGGGCTGGTATCAAACAGTCCCCCAAAAGAAAGATTATGAAGCAACCAAGGACATCTAAAGAGAGAAATCTAGGCTGAGAACTATTTGAGGAATTATCTTGAGAGACATTTCTTCCCGAAAATATATCAGACATAGTTTACACTATAAAGCATCTTCTACCAGCGCAGTCCAGGGCATACATGTATTCTAGTGTAGTTTCAGTCCCGACAGCCGAACCCTGACCTTCTGCAAGTAAAGTAATAGCAATCCTTGGAGTTACGTGAGCCTTTGATTGACACTTCTCCACTGTGGCTGCCTGTGTAGGTGTCTGTCAGCACAAACAGCTCTAGCGTCAATGTGACAGTGCCATTGTCTGCAACACTGGCTCTGCTGGTCAGATTTTCTACCTCTGCTGCCCAAGGATTACAGGACTATACATTTGTAAGCTTTCAGATGTCACTGTGTCTTGGAAATGTCCCTTCTTTGCCTAGGTTATCAGCACAAACAGAGGCTAGCGCCCTAGATAAGGAAAGGGATCCTGGATTTTTTTCAGCCCAAGGGTAAAAAAAAAACAGTGCAGAAGACCAGCTGCCAGAAATCAGAGGGAATACAGATATTCCTTTGGACATTTAAAAAAAGACACAAAATCTAATGGAAGATGCTCTTCACACAGGCAAAGCACATCTTTGAAGCAAGAAAACAAAGGACATAAACAAAAGACAGTGCTGCCACATGTGGCTAAAGGCTAGAGCTTGATGCCATTTTGTACAGGAACTCAGTACCACTCCAGGAATGCAGAAGACTATTGCAGTGCCCACAGGAAGGCTCCCCAGTACCATAAGGCACGGAAGATTTCATAGGGAAAGGCAATACAGAAGATGCAGAGCCCATAGAGAGACTCAGATCTTTCAGACTCAACAAAACCATGGAGGAAGATGGAAATGGAAACCAGTGATTTACAACAGTCCATACAACAAGCATTAAAAAAGAAAAGAAGAAAAAACATCTTTATTGCCTCAGCATTTCATTCCCAATGTCCCATCGTAATCTCAAAACTCTTCTCTCCCCCCTGTAAATGCCAGGGAACAAAGACACTCTATTTCAAGGTAGCCAGTTTGTTTCTGGGGCATGTACGTGGTAAAAGAAGGTACACAGGGTGACAAATTGTTAATCAATCACAACCTACGAAGAGGAGCATGCCAAAAACACTGTGTCCCTAACAAATCTGTCCCTGAAATCTAGTGTGTGGTGGTGTTTGTTGTAGGTTGTTGGGTTATTTTAAAAGCAATAAAAACCAAAAAGTCTGGATTCCCAAAGAAAACACTTTATCAGAGACTTCTAATGTAGTCAAAAGTAAAAATGCTCATAAACAAAGCAAACAAATAAAAATGTATTTGGAACAACACCAATTCAAGTTAATTTAAGGGTGGTGAAAATATCAAAGCATCTCTGGAAAGAATTCAGCAACTGGATACTTGGACTATGCCACACTGCAAACATACTAATAAGGACTCATCAAAACTAGTAGTTCTACTCAAAAATACATTTTTTTTGTATTCAAGATCAAAAGTTCAAGCACAAAGAAAATTGCTTGCATGCTGTATCTCAATTCAATAATCAGGTAGAATGTTGTAAGAACAAAAGAGCAGCAACAGTTTCTCTCTGTCAGGACTGAGGTTCATCTTAGCTTTTGTATACCAGTGAACATTTATTTAAATTTTCATGGAGTGATGACTGTTTTGTTCTGTCTTTTTTTTTTTTTCCAAAAAGAAAATAAGTTTTGTCTTAACATGGGGAGGAAGGAAAGCAAAGACCTTCCTCTTGCACAGACAGCAGAGAGGTAGGTGCTGGCCCAAACTTTTGTGCCATGCAATGTGCTCATGCTCTAGTGAGGAAAGACGTGCCACAGTCAGTATGTATCTGCCTTTCTTTGCTACTGAGCTCCAGCAGGTCACCTCTGTGAAGGAGTGACACATGTAAGAATTGGTAGTTCTGAGGTGGCTTGCCACAACAGCAGCGATATTCAGTGAGTAAGGATCAGACTTAGTTTTGTGACATTTCTTCTGCCTATACAGTTTTATTCAGTGTCTCCAAATCAACTTGTGCCTGCTCAAATGGTAACTAATTCTTTGTCGTTTCTTTCAGTTTTGCAAGACAAAGATCAGTCTGGGCACACAAGAGTTTCGACTGGGATAGTAATGGCACTGAATCCTCCTGTTCGGCCTTGCAACTTGTTGTCAGTGGATGTTAACCATGCTTACTCTGGATTTCCTGATGACAAACTACTCTGTTTCTATTGTCCAATCCCAGGCAGGACGGCAAGCTTTTGCTGGTCTCACAGCTGACTGCACTGCAGGCATAGGACGAGCACTATTGCAGGAATGATATTCCCCCATACGAAAGTTCTGCAACAACCAACAAGTAGCTTCACTTCCCAAACCTGCCACTGCACATTTAATGGGCTCACGACTAATACTCCACTGTGAGCAACTGGTGTGTAAATGCCTGTATCATCTGGTGACTTTCATTTACTGTCTTCATCATGCATCCCTCAAATGATCTCATTTCCAACGTGGCACCCTTGGCTGCTCTGGTAGTTGCTTTGATTGAAGGAATACAAAAGAATTCGTCACATACTCTAAAACAATCTAATTTTTTTCAGCTAATTTTTCCAAAATAGGAGCTTCTGCCAAGGAAGTGGTAAAAAGACTGAAAGTCAGTTTGAGAAACACTGGCTAGGAAACAAGTTGCAGATAGTGGCTGGATACTTAAACAAGACACATAAAGAAGATGGAAAAATGAAATTTCAGGGAGTTTGATCCTCATCACCTACCATACCCTGAAAGCAGCTCTGTTACAGCATGGCACAATCCTGTGTGTCTAAAAATATTAGGACAGTAGGGTGCCTGCATACTGCTACAATTAGTTTCTGCTACTGTTGTGAGAAAGGGTTGCCTTAGAACGAGATTATAATCTGAAATAAATTCAGCATCATAACAAAGTTAAAAGTTGCATACTACCAGAAATTTTACTAGTGCAATATTTTAGTGCACTGATGAGTACTTGCAGGTGGCAGTGCTTGGACTTTATATCCACACTGGATTAAGAATAAATAATGCAGGCTTTATCTTTTGAAATCCTAGAAGAATAAACAAGAGGTATCCAGTTATTATGTAACTTGATGCAATATATAATCTGAAGTAGCATAAAGATGCTTATCACAAAATAAAATACTTTTAAAAGGTACATTAGCATGTTTGACTCCTACTGATTTCAAAATCTATTGACCAATTGACTGTTCAGGTATATGAATCTGGACTTTAATATAGCATTATTACTAGATAACACTATGATGTAGTCTACTGAGTGTACTAAGATATCACAGTGCCAGTAACATATGAAGGTAAATCCTAGATTTGTAATGGCAGTTTGTAAACACATTCCTGTAATTGTCACTCATGAGACTGCACAATCGCCAAGTTTAAAGTCATTGAGAAATAATTCTGGATCCCAGCTTTTACCCAGTTATTTTGTGTACAGGGAACTCACTGGGGTTACAAGATTCCTGTTATAAACATGAACAGAATAAATAGCACTATATTAAGCTGTAGTACAAATATTTGGCTCATTGCTTCATGGTTCACAGATAGTTTAATAATGGAAAATACGCTCCTTTTGTGTTTCATTAACCTTCTCATTGCCTTGAGCATAAGTCAACTCTATTCCTCTAAAAATGAAGGGATAGAAAACTGTGAGGTAAAAAAATGAAATTCAAGGATCACTACAATTTAGTCGCATGCCCATATCAAATTCAGAACTGACGAGCAATTGCTGGTTATATATGTCACTTTATACAAGTATTAATCAAAATATTTATACTTTGCAATTGTGTGAGCTGGCATGTACAAATCTTGTTGTGAGGAAAAATCTGTCAAGAATGTACTAGGGATTGTAAAAATGAAAGTATTAGAAGGGTGCTTCTCATCCTTCTAAAAGATGTCTAAATTATCAGCACTAAAAGGTCTCTAAGCAGGACCCCAATGCTCTTTTGCGTTTAAAAATGTCATGATATTGAATGCCTTTAAGGGCTAAATTCAATGATGCGATACAGTAAGAATCTGGAAAGCCTCAGATCCCACTCCTTGAAGGTAGTAAGATACAATACTTAGAAGTGATGACATTTTAACACACAGAAAAGCTGCTATTGACCCTAAAGTGATTGCTGCTTGCCCTAGGGCGCAGGCAAAACTAAATCCATATTTTGGGATATGAGCAGAAAATGCTTCTCTGACATAATCAAAAAGGAAAATCAAAATGTGCGTGTCCTGCAGCCTCTCAGGGATTCTGAATAAATCCACCCAGATCATAATGACAGAAAATAAGTAATGTGTATCTCTCTAGTCTGCCACAGTTTTGTTCCAGATGGATGGAGGGAGGACAGAGAGGAGGAGACTCTATTAATCATCATTCTCTATATAGCTTTCGTACCTCTGCTATCTTCTTAGAGAGCTCATTTCAGAGGGCTTTCATGCCGGAGATCTCTGTATGAGAAAAGTTATGTAACAAAAATTCATCAAGACTAGGCAACCACACCCAAATCTGGATAAATTTATGTGTGTTAAAATAATTCTTCCCCAAAATGACCTTAAAATTTTAACTATTTTATCAGCCCAAACTGGCTTCCTGAAAGAAGTATTTCTGTACTGCTGGGTTGGAGACAATACACAACAGAGTGTGATGGCTTAATTATGAATAGATGGGCATCAGGGAACTGCCAAAGAATCATTTGGACGAAAATCCACAGCTGAGAATTCAGATGTGCGTTTGCAGAAAGCATCGCTGTAGCCAGTATCCATGTGTAAACTGCCACCAAACAGATGCAGCTCTGCTTAGGGTGAGCAGAACTAGGAGGGAAGGAAATCCACTGCCTGGCCTCCAACATCACTGACAGGCAGTGCCGCAATAATGCTGCGGGTGCACGATAGCAAAAAACATCACGTGCAGGCAGGTTGGGAAATTAAGATAAAAAGCAGAAGGTGGTGTGGAGTATTTCAAGTAATAGGTATGTTGAACCATTAACTTCTTTTTTTTTCCCTTTTATATTGCCAAACACATGAACAGACTAGATTTTGTCCTATACTACACATATAAAATAGTGGAGAAAACAGTGTGGGCTTTGTTGCATAGGAGATGTTAATAGGGGTCTCTAATCTGGACTAGGATGCCACAGTGCATCCCAGGGAATCTTCCTTCTCACCCTTGGGATCCTGTCACACAGATTCTCATCACCTGTGCAGGCAACCGTTAAGGAAGAGCTCACGGGACTTTTCCAGTTTGGTAGAGAGGCTGGTTACTACTGCAGGTTTCAGGGACTTCCTGGGTCTGCTTGAGTGCCCACTTCTTCAGGGCACGTCCTGTTCCTGATAGTGATGCTTACAACGGACTGCAATTAGAAACAAAGCTACTTGTACCTTAACCTTTTCACTCATCATTTTGCCTTCAAGACTTCACTCAACCCTTTGGCACACCTGCTGCATCTAACTACTTCTATACAGAACAGCATGTGAAGGGATTTGAGTTGAGAACTAATTATGCCGATACGAAGCCACCAGGGAACACGCCAGTGCAGATTGCTCATTTGCCTCATGCGATATTATGTCAAAAAGAAAGTGGCAACAACATGTCAGGCAACCTAATGTTTCCAATGCTTGACACAACACATTACAGGAATGAAATATATTAAGCTTTAATACAATCACAAGGCAAAGGCAAAATCATGTTGCTTTAAAGAGAGGTTTACATGAAAGCACAGTTACGTTTGTGGATGATGAGAAGCTATTATAGCTTTGTCTTTTGTACTGATTTCTCCTGCACATTTAAAAATCTGTACAGAAGATGGACATGTTAAAACAACTTTAAGACTGTAAACATCCCCTGTGCTAAGCAGGAAAAGTGTAGGTTAGTGGCGACAATCTCAACGTCAGATTGTCTGCTTTGGCCTAAATCTCAACAGAAAAATCTATTTGAAGCTTCTTCAGTACAGAGGGAATAGCTGAAACAAGGACCGTTTTTAACTTCTGCTTTAATTTTGCTCACTTGCCTACTTTGCCTCAGATTTTTGCCTCTAATCTTCATTACTGGGTTTTGATAACAGCTTCCAGCCCACCACTTCCCAAACCTATAAAAAGAGCAGTACTTGAAATTATTACAAATGTAAAAGAACTTTTAAACTATCATATAAGCAAACAGACCAGTTTTCCTTCGTGAAACATGTTCTTAGGACAAAATGTGTGTTGGACTCCTCCAGGCTCAGAGACTAAAGAACAGATAAACTATAAAATTACCTCACTTTTTGCCAGCATGAATAAAATGTTATCTCTTTTGCATTTACATCATTTGCATGAATTGCTAAGCAAAACACTTTTTAGTGACTGCTATTTTAAACTAAGAAATTGTCAGCTTTCGTTGTTCGTAAAAGATTCAAATATGATTTCTTTAATACACGTCAGTTACCAATGGTCTGTAAAACTGGAGTTTAAAAAAGGAAAAAATCAAAACCAAACTAGAAATCTTAGGGAAGTATTAAAAAAGGAAGAAAAATGTACGAGAAGATCACTTTATGCTTTCACATCTCGGAATCTCTTCTGGTGATGTTTTTCATTAACCTGTCTGGCAGCATGAAAACAATATAATCAGACATATGGGCTTGAACCATGTGCATTGATCACCAGGCCTGGATGCAGGGGGGAGCACCTCAGTAAGGAGGGGACAGCTGCGAAATGCCAAGATTAGAACAGGTCTGGGGGCTCCTCGCAGTCCCAGGCACAAGGGAGAGGGCGAGGCATGCAGCCCTTGAAGCCACATGCGTTAAACTTGCCTGCTGGTAACCCTCCAGCCCTGAACGCTAGCATGCCTATTCTTCTACAATGGCTGGTTTTATACTAGCTAGCACCGAATCACTAAGTGTCCAGCTGAGGAAGCACGAAAATAAAAAAAATCAAAATATTTTTTGAAAGGAGATCCCACACCACACCTAGCCTACTACAGCAGTCTCGCCACTATGGCTAGACTGCTGCTGCCCACGTCAGCTGTGCCAACATTTCACAGCAGTATAGCACAGTCAACCAGCAGAGTAGTCTGATACACTAAGACTCAACAGATCTGTTATTTCTTACATCTGAAGGGTAAAAATGCCAACTAATAAAAGCAGTATAGCGTTCCCTCGTCGCAAACTGCAAAAAGATTTATTGATTTTTAGCAGTTGACTACATCTACTGAAGCAAGCTGTATTTTGACATGTACAATACAATATGGCACGGATGACTTTAACTAAACGCATGGCAAAAATATATAATTGCATCAAGTTCTCGATGGAAAATTATTTGGTCTCTCCTCATCTCTATTCTTTGAAACTGTTACAGCTTTAAACTGTCATAAGACATGGCTTAAGGACCAGGTGTGAACCCGTCTGAAGAGAATGCAGAAAACGTAAGGTGAGAACATGAAATATGAGGAAAGGACACTGTGAGGGAACGATAAGAGAACCTGGGGAAGGAATTTTCCAAATCAGATATGGCCCTGCTATAAGTTGATATCTGGTACCATTTGCTCTAAGCAATGGCTAGGAGGGTCCAGCTGGTTTAGGCTTTAGAAGTTAAAGCAGCTCATTGTAGCTGCAACACTGTTAAGTGCATATTACTAACTAAACAGAAATTCAAGTCACAAAACTGTAGTTTAACTGATCACTGGGAAAAGGTATTGTTTCTATTCGCATTTCTCTATTCACATTCAGTCCTTTCACACACTACGCAATAGGCTTAATTCCATGAGCACAGGGACAAACTCAAACTTATCCATATCCATGTTTAGGTACAGTCCTGAACACTTGACTCTGTTGAAGTCCTAAGGATGACCACTAGACTACAGATTTGGTGATGAAAATAATTATCTTGGGGCTCAATCCAGCTACCTGGGGCAGCATCTCTCTCTAGGAGCTACAAAAAAGAATGTTGAAATTAGGTTTAAATACTTATCATGCACAAAAGAGTGACTGTGAAATTCAGTGTATGCCTCTACAAACATCCCCAGAACACAACTGTGCTGTGAAGTCTCAGCATCAGATCCCCTACCAAACACAGAAGTTCTCTATAATGCTTTTCTTGATAAAAAGACTTAGGGGTGTTTAAGACGACCTTTTTACAAGATGTTTATAAACTAGAATGTGAAGTTTTACATGAAAGGTCCTAAACGTGATATTTCTTTTTTTTTAGTTAATTTCAACATTTGTGCACAAAATTCCTAAAAACTTAAGTACATTACACAGATTTGCACACCATTAAGTAAATAAATTTCTGCCATGTTTACTCGTTGCAGGTGTTGTATGTGGAATCAGAACTATTACAAACATGTCACTCTTCTTATTGTATTGAAGAGCCATGCACAGAAGGATACGTAGGACACTTCACTGTAGCTATGCCCAAAACTACATGAATTATTAAGAAACATACTGGTGCAACCATTCTTTGTTTCATCTATTTTGAATTCTAAATTAAAAAATGTAACCATTTTTAGTGGTACTTTAAACATGAGAAGTAAGGCAGGGCTAGAATTATATTTTAAAAGGAATACGGAAAAAGTGAAAACCGTTAAGAGAAGCTGTATCTGTTCTAGTTTGCCAAGGAGTGGATTAAGATCAGATAGAAAGTCAGAGGTGAAAACTGTGAAACCATACAGGCTGAGACACGGAGGTCAAATGCCATGATGTGAGCAGTATTACAAATTATTTAAATTTGGATCAACTTTGACCACATGAATGAGAACCAGCCTCCTTTTTTCCTCCTGCCTAAAGTCATCTCCCAGATGAATTTCGTTGCAGCCTGTTCATAAGGAGTAATGCAATATTTTGGCCAAACTGAATTTTTGGAAGAAGTTTGTACAGCTGTGCAACACAGAAGAGCAGCACGCACCTCACAGCACAGCACCGAGGGCTGTGTGGAGACTCCCCCTTCTCCAGCAGCTCCAGTGTGACAGCTCTGTAATCTGGAGCCTCATCTGGTCTGGAGTCTCAAAAGGCAAGGATAATATTTACAGTACTTGGTAAATGATGAAGGTGGTAATACCACTGCTAGAATTGACCAGTTTGTGTTTGCAAAGCACACTGGACAAGGAAAGCATTAGCTGAGTTTTAAATTGTGAAGGATATCCAGTTCACCCAAAACCATAGTTGATGACAAAAACTAATTCTTTGAAAACGCACAAATCCATAGATTTACAGAGGTCTGAATAACAAGCCAAATTGAAAAAAAATAATTGCTTTCAACAGGTTTTTTTTTATTATTATTTTAAAAGAAGTGTTTCTTCTCGCTTCTGCAAATCTTCAACTTTAGTGGTTTGCAAAACAAATAAACAAACCATTACAAACTGAATTTGATTTAAATGTCAGTCATGAGACAGATTGACACTTTCCAAGAACAAAAGCAAACACCGAAACTTTCTCCTATAAAGCAGAAGCGAAAAAGATCTTATCTTGCAGCTTAGCAAAGCCAAATCTGAACCACCACAGAGTCTGCAAAATCAAAAGCTAAAATTTTATCAAAATAGCCAGCCTTCCTTCTGAAAAGGCCATTGGTTATTCATTGCAGTGAAAACTCAAGAGAAAAAAAGGAAAAGAAAAAGCGTACCTAACCTTACCATATGTGAAAACAGGAGATTTAAATCAAAAGCCAAGGCAAGGTATAAATATAATGCAAAACAATTGACTTCAGTGTCCTCAAATACACAAAATAATTCAGGGCATCAATTTTACACCTACGTTCACTTCTAAAACATGTAAAATTAGTTATGGCACTACTATCGAATAGTAACTACTGTTGAAATGTCATGTTAATCTGTTGCTTTAGTTTGAGTTAAATCTGTTCTGTCTGAAATATTAGTTAATTGATAAAAATATATCCTTGAAAGTACTGTCTTTATTACATAACACACAGATGCATCCTTCATAGGCGCTGAAAAGAAATATAGGCAAGAAAAGAATAAAACCAACTACCTGTACCTACTATATATCCGCCTACGCATCATTGCACTATGTGCTATATCACTGTTTTATGGGCAACAGACACATCAGCTGTTCAACTCAAGCACAACAAATCATTTTTATAGCATTGATTTGCAAATTTTGCTCACTGAATTGCATTGCTTCAGCCATTTGAAATGAATGTGATCACTAGCAGTAATAATGGTTTCCTTCACCAACACAGCACCCTCATTAAACCACAAGCAAACCAGAAAACCGTTCCAGATTCTGTAAAATAAATCTGTCCTTTTATCAGAAATAAAGTATTCCTGAATCCCATCAAAGTTAGCTGCATCTGAAAATGCCAAACTGAGAGTCAGAAGGGTTTTTCCTTATCCAAAGGACTCACTATAGTGCATTGATTTCTGTATGTACAAAAAGCAAAAATTGATTTTTCATATGTACAAAAGGCAAATACTGATTTTTATTAGTTCCGTAATAATAACTGTGCTGTTGCTTGTTCTGTGAGCTAATGACTTCCTTTTTTTAATGCTTAATTCATGTTCTCACATATTGTTACCTTTGTTATATACACCTACTGTTATTCCAATTGTGTTTGCCAGTTTAAGATAGAATATTTCACACTAATGAAAGAGAATATATTTTAGGATTATATATTTTACTGCACAGAATTTGTTTCTATTTCTGTATGTGGGGGAAAAAAAAAAAAGAAATGACAACCAAGTTCCACCTCAATTCTTTTATCCCTGTTTTATGTTTTTAGCCAAAAATCTGTGTCAGAAAGAATTATACGAACCAGAGATGAACTGAACAAAGCTTAACAATACACATTTCACATGTGTCTAGTCTCCTTTATGGTCTGAGTTTTAACAAGCAGCTCTAGTTAAAAATAAATAAAATTAAAATCACAGCCACTGTCCGTGCTCCATCAGTAGCACTCTTCAATTGTGTTTTGAGCTAAAACCACCACACTCTTAGCACTACATTACTGTGTTTCCGTTGCATGACTGCATGTACAAAACCACGTATGTCACTCTTAAAATCGTGCCAATCAAAACATAAACAGAAAATTTGATAAAACTAGTGGAATTTCCTAGAGCTAGTGCAGAGAACTATGACTAAGTATCCGACATGCTTCATCTATCTTAATGTAGCACTGTCAGGCCTGGCAGCGGCGTAATGACTCCTCTGGAGGAGTGAAAAGGAAAATGAGCTGTTTGCAGCTGTCTTGTGGCTGGTTATAGGCTGCGCTGCTTTGCGTGCCCGTCCTTTCAGAAACAGGTTTTGCAACAGGGACCTCCACACCTGTGACTTTGAGGTCCAGCTTGGCAATCCTTGCCTAGGAACGGGCCACAGGTACCCCACAGGTACCCCACAGGACAGTGCAGAAGCAGCAGGAACCTCTCCGCACATCACCCTGCACCTCCTTTCTTCTCATTACCTTCCTCGCTCACGGTCTCAGCAAAATAAATGCTCGGCAGAAGTGAGCACAGGTCCTTTGCAGGCTGATTACAGTACTCCCTGTGCCCACAGCTAGGCCCCCACACGCTGGCTCTGTTTTGCAAGAATAATGAATATTGGCAGTTCCTAATAAGAGGCAGCAATCTCCCAGGCGTCCAGCTCTGTCTCCTGGGACCGCTCCAACTAAGAATGACACCAGGTTCAGAAGCTCAGGAAAGAGCCGAGATGGCACCACCTTGACACAGGCGCTCTTAAATTATACACCAATACGGCTCTTGGCTAATTACTCTAAAATAAATAAATAACAGTGATGATACTTCCTTCCAAGAGCAGAAAGCACAAGCGGCTGTTGCTCAGCTGAGAAACTGAATTTTGAAAACCTCACCTCTTGAAGTTACAATTTAAGTCTCCATATTGAATTCTGTACCTATAAAATATGATAAATATCTTTGTACCATCAAGGAGTAATACATAGCATGATGCCAGCTGCTGGCTGTTATCAAACATTTATCACCACGAATCTGGTGGAATACTGCTGTTGCTGAGAATAACAAGTACACGATTTCGGGGAACATAAAAATAGGGGAAAAAAATGCTTATTGACAGAAGTCAAAGGGAATGCAGAGAGGTACAGCGGATTTAGATGCCACCTCCAAAAACCTTTAAATACTGCCTTTACTCTACCTGCTTCATGCAGTGTCATTAGTAACCGTGCAGCACACAGCAGAATTGCAGCTCTATAAACCTGACTGCAGTCCCTTTGAATACAAGGCTCCCCAGAGAAGACCCACATCGGAACAAAGTCCATCTAGCCCTGTAACACAGGGCAGTGTCCAAAAATTGTTTCATTCAGAAAGAACAAAATACCCAACAACAACATAGAAAGCATATGGTACATGGAGAATCGGAATGTCTACTTTCTTTAAAAAAGGTTAAAAAAAAACAAACAAGCCCAAACCTGTAAGTCATATTCAAGTACGTTTCTAGCATGCTGGTGGCCTATATAAAATAGGAGGTATAGCAACAACGTCTACAGGTAGTACAAGGGAGATGGAGTAGGATGGAGGCAGACCTCTTTCAGTGAAGACGAAGAATGTTCGTAGATTAACATGTTTCTTTGCAGTTGTCTTAGAAGATACTTGGCACCATGTTTATTTGTGACTTGTATAAACTAGAAGATTAGTTCTGGATAAAGGACACAGTGCTATTATAATTGGTTTTGGACTTTTAATTGTGGAATTTTCATGTTTTCAATTAAACATTTAAATCAATTTGCTATACACCAATGGAGAAGGACGTTTGGGAATTTAGCATGCTGAACCACACATAAATAGCTAAAATCTCTATATAATTTTCTTTCATGATAACTCCAATTACAATATAGTGTTCTGCCAAAAAAAATCTTCAAAACATTTAGCTATTGCTGTACTATATGGCTTAATTAGAACCTTATGTTTATCACTTTATACACTGAACTTGCAGTCCTCATAAACTGCATTTACAAGCCAGTTAAGAAAGCAATGCCACCACAACCCTGAGTGATTCTATGTGCCAAGAAACAAATTCTATGACATATAAGAAAATTTGCAGTCTAAAGAAAACCAAAAATGACATCTGGTGCATCTCTCTATGAAAGACTTAATCATAGTGTAGTAAGAACTACCTGTCCTAGGAGACTTCATTCAAATTTAGCATATTTCAAAGAGAGTTTCATTGTCTGGACAATAGCCTCTGACTAATTCATCACTAATTCAGCTTATTTATTTTCAGTAACATATCTCCTAATCTACATCTGTATCAGAGAACAATCAGATCAGTAGTCATTTTGGACCCCAAAAATGCAAGGGTTTAGAACTTTTCCTTAAGTAAACCAAATCAAGGTAACCTTGTGCTCTATAATTCAGTTGCGAGGAAGCCACGACGCTCATTTATATACCCATTCAGTCATAAATTCTTGGAATTGATCCATGAAAACTACTGAATGATATTCTTGTATTTTGAAGGAAGTAGGCTTAGATGGGTGTCTTCATCACCAGTATCTATTAGGTTATTGAACCAAAGGAGGTTGCAGACTCCACGACGGTTAGTAGTTATATTCCATGCCAACGCCTACATAATTTTACTTCTGAGCAATCGTAGCAGTATAATGGATTACCTCAAATATTTCCTGATCCACTTGTGATAACTGAAGAAAATTAACAGATTGGTGTGGTAGGTTTATGTGGCTCCAAAACTTTTGACTGAACATGAACTTTTGTTGTTTATATTCTAATGCATGCATCCAAAATTCAAGTACCTCCTTGACACAATAGTATTTTGGTTGGAAACATTTTGTCCAACTTAAAAAAAGGTCAAACACTCAAGTTTTTATTTTTTGTGTTGTGGAGGCTTTTTAAGTCTTGAAGTCATAACCATCTGTCAGATTGCTTCCTAATCTCTGTAATATTTCTAAAGTATAATTTACCTTCACAGCAAGCTCAAAGGTTGTGCCCTACTGCACATCCATGTCATATTAAACTGCCTTCAAGAATTTATTGGCATTAAAACTATTCCTAGTTTTTGCTGGAAAGTAAGTAAGAGGGGAATGAAGAAGTGATGCATGCTACAAGCTTAAACTGAAGCCTCTTATGAAGGTACTTTTTAGAATGTAATAAAAAGTCACATTAAAGTTTACAGGATAAATTCCTCAAAGAATATAAACTTCAGTTATTACTGTAACATAGTACACTAATAGGACCTCCTGGAACTTCGCTTACTTCTTACTTGTGATAAAATTTCATTTATTGACAATCAATCATTACTTCTGTTTTTTGAAGAAGTGGAAAAATGAGAGGGTATGCAGCATTTAAATTACATCCGTGACTTAAGTGAAATATTTCTCTACTGTTAACATAGCTTATGAAAATTGCTTTTCTGTGGTTTCCTAACATTTTTCCCCTCTCAATAGCATGGAATATTGTACGAATAAATAGATTATTATGCCATTTCTGAACTGTCATCTGTTCATCACGCCATTCCCTTCCTGAACACTGTTTGCTCCATACAGTGGAAAGCAACTCAAACTAAAATGCACGCAGCACAACATAGAGAAAAGCTACTGAAAATCTTGAAGAAAACATGAACTATCCCTAAACACAGAAGGGTAAATTAAAACATAACTATATTCTTAAACAACTTGCTAAACTAAATAAGAGTTGCTATTATTTGTCTCTCACTTCATAAAAATATCACCTCTCAAGAATACATTGACGCTACTCAGACCTCACCATGAAACTAATGCCAGGAAAACTCAAATGTACATCACAGAAATAAATGCATTTTTTTCAAAGTGTTAGCAGCTCAACTACTTGTGAGTCCTTTTATATGGTGTACCGGTTTGGGATGGGGTAGAGTTAATTTTCTTTATAGTAGCTAGTATGGGGTTACGTTTTGGATTTGTGATGAAAACAATGTTGATAACACAGGGATGTTTTAGTTACTACAAAGCAGTGCTTGCACAGGGTCAAGGCCTTTTCTGCTCCTCACACCACCCCACCAGTGAGCAGGCTGGTGGTGCACAAGGAGTTGGGAGGGGACACAGCCGGGATAGCTGACCCCCACTGACCAAAGGGATATTCCATGCCATATGACGTCATGCTCAGCATATAAAGCTGAGGGAAGAAGGAGGAAGGTGGGGACATTCGTGGTTAGAAGACATTAGAAGACATTTTGTCTTCCCAAGTAACCATTACATGTGATGGAGCCCTGCATTCCTGGAGATGGCTGCCTGCTGCTGGGAAGCAGTGAATGAATTCCTTGTTTTGCTTTGCTTGCACACATGGCTTTTACTTTACCTATTAAACCATCTTTATCTCAACCCATGAGGTTCTTTCTCACTTTTAGCCTTCCAATTCTCTCCCCCATCCCAACGGGGGGGCAGAGAATTACACCTGAAACTAAGCAATTGTTTCTACGTTCTGTTTAATGAAAAATGTAGTGGAGTTTTCAAAAGTATTAATTCTGAATTTAGTGCGAGTTTTATGCTAAAATGAACATTTTTACGCTTGGAGCTGCTGAAGGAGGTCAGGTGCCAAATGCATTATAACCACACAACTGTGCTGCTGTTCCATAAAACTTCTGGTAGGGATAGAGGTCACGCTTTACTTCTTTGAGCGCTCTTGGAGATTAAATGGAGACCACCGCATGCATTGTTTTCTGACAAATAATTCAGACTTAGATATTTTTGTTTCATTTTGTTCCTTCGAAGAAAAAAATTAAGGTATAGACTTCCATGTAAAAAAGGACAGCACTGAAGACCAGTGTGTTCAATCTCAAATTTAAACATATGCATAACACTGGTCAAGAAACTAGCAAAATAACCAGTAGGAACCACTGAAAAAAGCAAATCAAAACAGAAAGGAAGTGGACAAAATATTAATGGAAGGATTTTCTGTGCTCTGTGGTGCTAACTGTATTTAATTTTTATTTTGAATTATTCCCAGTTCCCATCCTATATTCTTCTTTTTCTGTGTTACCATTCAAAATAAAGCTCTACCTGTATTTTATAAGGAAGGATCAGGATAAGAAATTTGGGGCTTGATATTAGTGATGTAACTATCTCACTGGAGTTCTCCGGAGGATTTTGTGTATTGACTGTCACTGAATTCATCAGATTCCCTGTCATGTAACAAAGACTCCTTTTTAAAAAGGAGTGTATAAATATTGCCATTGAATTATATACATTAAATCCATATTGTATGATATGATGACAGCTACCAATTACAGTGACTAATTTTTTTTCCTGAAATAATACCACACATACCAAGCAACTTCACTTTACTGTCTCAGAGTAAATTTATCCTCCCTCCTATATATTCATATATGCACAGTATTCCTTAAAGTTGGTTTAAAAGCCAAATGAAGCAGATTTCAATTCACAGCTTCTGAATTCAGCAAAAACCACAGTTACTTCTTGTAGTCCACTGATTAACATAAAACTCTGTTACATGTTAAACATGAAAAACACATGCAGAAGGGGGTATATCCAATGACTTAGGGGAAGACAGCCTTACCTCCACAATAAACAATAACATGGCCATGTACCTTCTTTTTTTGCTAATTACTATGGGGACATTACAAATATCCTTTCAAGTGAGACCAGATGCAGTGCAGTCCTTGCTCTAACAATTAGCTGCGATTCCCTCCATACAGAATAGAAATTTCCACATGGAATAAAGCAAGCTTTTCGTACGTAGGACGTGGTTATGAAAACTTAGGGACACAAGACGAAACAAAACCGTAACAATATCTTGTTTCGTGATGACAATATTTTAGGACACTAAAAGTGGGGGGAGAGAGAGGGAGGAGGGAGGGAGGGAGATAAGCCTTGCAGGCCAGGAGGCCAAGAAGAATACAAAGGTGGATCGTGCTACTTTTTGGAGCATGAGTTAACTTTCCGATAGATCAGTCCACCACTAGCCCACATGCAAAAGTAAGAGAGAAAATTTTATTACACAAAAAATTGACAACAATCTGCTATTGCTCTGTACAAGCCAGTGCTATGTAACTACAGTGTTACTTCTTTACAAGCAGACACAACAATTTTTTCTCTGAAAACTCTGTCTAGTGAGTCACACGCATGGAACTGAGCAGCCTCAGAACTCATCTCGGCTTCTGAAGCATCCCCAGTTACTAAGTTCACTGGAATCCTTTAAGTCTCCTAGAACAAACATGACATCTGTGGGAAATTCTCAAGCAAAACCAAATTTGCATGGTACTGCAAGATGCTACTGACCCCAGAAAAGTACTCCTCACCCAAAAAAACAGGAAATTCTCAATCTCAGTCTTCTAAATCTGAATTCCACAAGACTCTCTCAGTCTTCAGTTAATCGGGCTGAATTTACTGTAAAGTAAGCAATCAAAGCATTGCTTTTAGATTGCTATTTCTTTATATTTCTAACTGGGAAGTACCCAAAGGACTTCAAAATAATGATTCAGAATCTATATCAACCATATTGAACTAGTCTGAGCATGCATGCCAAATGAAGAAATCTTCTCTGGGAAATACACGAAATACTAACTGAAATGCATCAAGCTTGTGAAATTAGATGTAACATTCAGAACTGTACAGCTCTTAGTAGAAATAAAGGCAGACACTTACTAGTTTTTCAAATTCAGGCTGCTACCTTTCCTAAATAACAATACATTTTTTACATTTAGAATCAACTATGTTAACTATAATGAAAAACCTTAGCTTCAAATTATTACCAGACTTACTGAAATGGGCTGTCACTTAACTATGTATTTTTCATTTCTGATAGCTTAATTAAGTGTTGCAGTACAAATGACAATACATCCCAAGGTAAAGAAGATTGCAGTTAGTAATTATTTGATTGCATTATCTCTCAATCGGCCAGAGCGATAGACTACATAAATCAGAGTAATCATGCAAGTATTGGACTGGAAAAGGGGGTTTGGTTAGAGAGGTTATAGACCCTCCTGAAGCTGCCTGCTCTGAATCAGAAGCAAGTCTGTCTAGATCACGCTGACAAGAGTTTGTCTAACTCATAGTTAGAAACCTCCAGTGAGATGATTCATAGGTTTTTAGCTTTTCCCAGTACCTGTGTAGTGAAAGATTTTTTCCTGACATTATCTTCACTGACAATTAAACTAATTACCTCTTGTCCTATCCTAGATGAATATAAAAATAATTGATTGCTTTCCTTGCTCCTCTACAGTACAGATTAATGTAATCCAGTTCCCTCAACATCAAAACCCCACTAAATTGAAGATATAGCCTACACAAAGCTTTCTTCTTACCTTAAGGTGAGCTACACAATCAAAGAAAGCAATTAGACTGATTTCACACCGTACCTTCCTGATAAATTCCTATGGGGCGTTTCTTACTATATTTGTATATTTACAAAATGAATTCTTTTTTAAAGAATTTATCTATGATATCTAGAAAGATACTGCTTGCAAAACTCTACCTCCTCCTCCCCCTCCATCCCATCCCATCCCTCAAAGCTAGATACAATGCTTTCCTTGCTTTGGGTTTTTGGGTCCTCCCTTATCCCTTACAGCTTCAAGTCTTCAAGTTTGGCATGTTAGAGGCCAGTCAATAGCAGGCATTCCTGACCAAACACATCTAGCTAGTCTAAAAATCCTCTAGCTTAGAGTCTTATTTTGACTCATTCTCCAGTGGGTCCAATTAGGTTCAAATTAGTTCTGGGCCGCTTTGGCTTTCTAAATGCCATACACTGCTCCTCATCCTGTTAAAGATGGACCTATAGGCTCTTTTTTCCTTCTCTTACTTTTGTATTTATTCAGGCGATTCTTGCTATCATTTATGTTTCTCACTATAACTTTTAGAGCTTTATCTTTTCCAAATTATGTATGTGCTTCAGTTATTCCTCCATACCCATCCTTAGTCCCATATCCTTGTTTTCATTTGTTCTATAATTTGTATGACTAATAGTCAAAGCAGTTTCTTATTTTCTTGAGTTTTATGATTGTTTGTCTAGTTTTTCCTTAATCTTGTATCTTTTAATAACTGTCATGTCTCCTGAATACAACAGCCCATTTGTTTTTATGCCATCTTTTGTGACCACCTTTCCCCGAAAGCAGCCTCCAAACTCAGGTTTTCCTTAACTCCATCATCCTACAATTTCAATTTATGCACTGAAAGAACAGCCCTGAAAGATTTTAGGGTATCTATCTGGGATATTGATTTGTTTGGGCACATTTTCAGACTTTTGTTGATGCACAGTTCCAGACAGAGCTCCACTGAAATTAATGAAAAGGTTAAGCTGAAACACACTTAAGAAAGAAATACAATGGAAGAGGTTTCAAGTCTTCAGAACTAATGTATTTAGAGTTATATTAATCCTTAAGAATTACTTAACTTCTAGTTAATAATTTTTTAATTAATGTAAGAGAATTCTTGTTTAAGGATATAAGAAGTTATGCACAAGTTTTTGAGATAAAAAGCACGTTCTAACCAAGTTAGAAGAATCAAAAGCAGAGAGGAAACAAACACAAATAATGTAAATGATTAATATTGTAGCAATGTATCACTTGATTCTTAGCTAAGGACCAATGGGAGACCAAATACCACATTTTCCCATGAAAACAAAACCACCCAAGAACCCAAACAAACAAAGAAAAAAACCAAACCAAACCCCAAAACAAACAATAGAATAAAATCACAAAAACATAAATTCCAAAATCTTCCATCAACAAAAGATCCTCCAAAAATCTTTTCTCTTCTTGGTAATGGAGAAGTAACACAGCCTCCTGAATACAAGAAGTCACAGTAACAGTATGTAAAGAGGAAGGGAGAAACAAACAAAAAGCTTCATTACATATTAATAAGGCTTCTATTTATACTATAGATAGCATTCAAGTTCACATAATAAACCTCTATTCTGTAGTTTAAAATCACAAATTACCTTTCAGATATCAACAGTAGAGAGTATGATATATTTATTCACAGGTTTTCACATCATTTACGTCCAGTAACAGATTTGATTCAGTATCCTCTTACTCATCTGGGTCTTTCTCATTTCAAAACAATCTCGGCAGCAATTTCTGTTTCGTATACATGGGGTTTCAGGTGCACTTGTCTGCTTTCTGCCTCCTCCTGGTAATTGTCCGGTTGAGCCACTCAGAGATGGGTATTAGGAAACTGCATTCACATTACTATGATACATTTCCAAGTTAACTGGAATTTTTTATTACAGTAATTTTTTTTTTTTTATTAAGGTAGCCAGCATAATACTAGGCACTACTGGATAGGTGCTACAGTATATCCTGATGCATTCCCTTTGAAAAGTCTTTTTCTTTTCCCTGACAACTGGTTCAAAATTCTTCTTTTGAACAGCAATGTAAACGATTATACATAATGGAAAAGGGGAAAACCTTATCAAAATACCTCTGCTTAAGAGTTTGCTAACTCCACGTATATACATTGAGCTAATCCAACTACAGAAGGATGCATTTATCTTTGGCTCTTCCATTCTTAGGGTTATAATGAAAAGTATAGCCACCCTTCTTGTATCCTCCCTATCCTTCAGGAAAGGAAGCAGCAGTTGTAATGAACAAAAATAGAAAATTGGATGCCAGAATCTTTTCTTGGAAAATCATTTGTAGCTGGGTTGTGCATAAGCTACTTGCATAATACTCCTGATTTTGACCCCCTCGGGCATTCTGTTTTCAGCCTAATACTCCATTGCACTAAGCACCTGTAATTTTAACTGCAGTAATACTGCAGGATCGATTTATCCTCGTATTTTCTTCACAATAAAGGGTGCTGTTAACTAGGCTCTAATGTTGACTTTTTCTGAGAAATGTAGGTGATGTTTCTGATGTCTCATTACCTTTTTAGCAACTTGTTAAGCAAGGTAGGGAAAAATAAAAAAAAGAAAGGAAATATACATATTAGCCTGTTCCTATGCTCCTCTGAAGTTTTGGGGTTTTTTTGGCAAAAGGCATAACTTGTCTTTGAATTTCTTACTACTAGCATGACTAGCAGGCCATTTTTAGGACAAATGTTCATCCTGCCTTCCAGACCACTAATTTTCAACATACAGTCCAGAAAACATCTGAAGCCAATCTTCGAAGTGAAAGGGGCAATGGATGAAAAAATATATTTTCATGTATTATATTCCCTGGTATGCGGCATTTGAAAATACAGAAAGCAGGGAAAATAACCCAAACAGATTATATGGGGCTTCAAGTAAAAAAAGTTGAGATGCATTCTTGAAGCCCAGAGTAAACGCAATCATATAATACGCTCTATATATGGTGAGTTACACTTAGGAAAACCATTCAAGGAGTGGTACTAAGCTCCCCAGGACCAGAAACTCTGACAAGTGAGAAGACAGGTCTCTTGAGATGTCATGCTAACAACTAGCTTTAGATGTTACTTAATTTTATTTGTCAGCTTCTTAAAAAAAAATAGTAGTTTAATGCTAAGGTAATGCTTTGGTGTCATATTAGCTTTATTGTACAAAACGATATAAAGCCATTTCAATGTAAAGAAATGGAAACAAGGGAGTACCTTCAGTTGCAACCTAACATCTTTCGTTATTATGATACTTTTAAGACAAAAGAGAAACTACTTAGTAGATCTCATCAAAAAGCAAGAACCTTATCCAAATTTATTGACATAACTCCTTTAAGCATAAAAACTTTACAAATGATACCATTTAATTAAGTAGAGAGGGCTGTATAAAAGTATAGCTATTTTTCTGAGTGATATTTATATTTCAAATCACCTTTGATGCTATTAAAAAGTAGGGACCTGATCTAATAGTAGCATTAACATGATTGTGGCCTGGACCAGTTATCATTTCACTGCATTTCACTTGTTACCCATAAAACATAGATTTTATTTTTTGAAACTATGGGATCTTTAAATAGTTATAGATTGTTCAATTTACATGCTTAATCTGATACCTGAAATGATTACTTATGTTTGATCTGTACTATATTTTCTTTTCTATTCTCCACTGCAGCAGTTAAACTTAGGAGACAATAGTGTCAAATTTAGCAAAACTTTTCGAAGAAGTAGAAGAACGTACCAAAATTTGTAGCTTGGTTCCTGGTGCTGATGGTTTGTCTTACTCTAGCACAGCTAGGAGATTTCCACAGGCAGGACCAAACTAGCCAGATCAGGCTGTGAAAGTAAAGTTTTATCTGTGTAGCGATAAGGTTGCTTTATATAAAATTCCCCTGGGAGAAATTACATCTTAGTACCAGTATTCAGGTAATCCAGTTAGCTAACAAAACATGCTCAAGGTAAGAAACAGTCACCAGAAATATATTAAAAAAAAAAAAAAAAAAAGAGAGAGAGAAGCAAAAAATCTCATTTTAGACAGCTACTTTGAACATGAGGTTTTAGCCTGTGGCAAACAAACTGTATGAAAAAAACATACTTGTTTTCTCACTGTTCTGCCACTGTGTTCATCATTTTGTTATAATGACAAAGAGACAGGAATTTTACAGAATCTACATAAGAGGCATTTCTGGAGCCAGCATGTGGATGAACAATGTAATTTTGCCACAGTTTAGTGGCAGAAAGTAGGGTATTCCACTCTGAAATCTACACATAGGCTTGCTGCAAAAAGAATTTCAAAGTTTTGCTAAATTCATTCTACCATAAAGTTATCTCAAATTGTTTGAGTCTAGGTCAATCATTTTAGTAGAGGTTTTCCGGGTGACAGACGGCTTTGTGACTACATTCAAACCACGTGCTATGATACTATGGTGAATTTATTATGACTTTTAAATTCAAGAAAACAGAGAAATTCAGGTACCTGCTTTCTAACCCTGTCAGAGCCTGGCTTAAAAACAGTCCAAAGAACTAGAGGCTCTGTGCAGACAACCTTCTATTGTTACATGTTCACATATCTCAAATCTTTGCTATACACTTAGCATTTGATATATACTTCTGTTACCATGGCCAAATAAACTCTTCTCAATTAAACAGCTTCCTAATTTATTTATTTTTTTAATTTTTTTTAAAGGAAGACAAAAATGCTTACTGGCATTCTCGCATAGCACACATGGGAGTTACAAAGCTACATTCATTCCTGCCTGTCAAGTTCTTTGGGGTCCCCAGGTGGAAGCCATTAACAAAATAAGAAGTTTCTGACACCGTATGATGAGTATTGTTGGCACTGCTTAGGATCCGGTTTCACAAAACTTTTTATACAGAAACAGCAGAGTTCCCCCTCTCACCGAGTCTACCCATGTGTATGAAACTGCTGATGTGCATAAGAAATCCTCGGCGTATTCTTTTATTAGCATAATATAAGATTATCATTTTAACAACCTGTCCTAGAAAAACTTGCCTTCCTGTCAAAGATTTAACACTGGTATTTAGAATGCGTATGCCAAAGAAAAATACATTAATGAAAATTTTGCTTATTTTTATGTTTACTTGTTTTACCTATTCATACTACAAAACAAATGAGTCTTTTTTATTATATATTTGATTTTTTTTTGCAGTTAGAAGTAGATATTTACTTCAGAATAAAGGAACAATATATCACCTTAATAAGGGCTTATCCAGCAGAGCTTGCTTTCCAGGTCACTCCAATCACGGAGCGATATCAATTTGACATTAACAGAAAGATACTACTAACAATCTTAAGCAGGAGCTAGAGAACCCCCTGCTGTCTACCAGTGAGGGGAATTGAGTTGGAAACCTTTAGAAAAAGCAGCAGGCCATGAAATGCCAAATAAAATTCCTTCTTCTGTCCAGAGATAAAGGAAAAGAGTACAGTGCTACTTGAACAAACAGGACTTGAAAAAAAGAGAGAAAATAGATGCGGGCATTTTTATACATTTGTTGCTTTGCCAAATGGAACAACGTGAAGAAAAAAAAGGTTGTTTCATCTTTTTTGGAGAAAAAACACCACATATGCACAAACATGTTTACTGAACGTCTGAAGCCCTTTTCTTTTACAAAAACACCACCCAGTCTGATTAGAAATTACCAACAGATGGTAACAAGTAAGGAGGCAAAACAATTGTCTAATTTTCTCTGATTGTTTATAAAGTTACTGTTATATACCTTTGAATGCAATGCTTTCTGATGTGATTATCAACACTTTTATTGATAGAAGCACAAAAGAAATACTCAATCTGCAAAATACACAAGTTCACTTCTTGTAAAACTGGGTAGTAATTTCGATTATTCAGGATGTGTAAAGAGAGAATAGTTTCATTCTCATAATAGTTTGGGTGGGGTTTGTGGTTTGTTTTTTTTTACCTGAGTGTCTGTGATTAAATGACATCTTTACGTATAATTTACACTACTTTTATTCATGTGTGTGGGGATATATACCAACACATCCCTTTATACATATAAGCAAGAGGAGCATTTTTAAATGAGTTAGTATTTATATTGTGATTTTGTAGAATTTTGACTAAAAATTCCAGGAAGATTTCAGCATTCTATCTAAGCCTAAATAATAATACAATTCAAGGTCTTGAAAATTTTGTTGAGTAATTATCTCTGGAAATAAAATAAACTTTTTAACTGGATAATTTCAAAGTATCTCTTTCAAAATATTTGTAATTTTTAGTTAATATCTTCAAAATATTTTAATTTTCACAAGCTGGTATTTTTACTTTTTGTCCTGCAAGACCATTAACCAATAAGATTTTCCAGTATCTAGTACTAATTTTGCAATACTTTGGTTAATTGCATTAATGTAGCCTTCTTTTGTGGCCCTTCAATGTTTTCCTCTCATTTCCATGACTAATGTTTCAGTCCACAAATCTGTCCAAGAAACTTCTACCATTGTAGGCTCACAGAAAAAACATGTCTACTGAAGTCATGAGGATAACAAGGCTATAGCGTATTTATTTCTAAGACCAGGACTGCAGAACTCCATGCTATATCTCAGAGTTTGGTGTGTCTACAGATGAATGAAACTGAACATGCCTCTTCAGCGCTAACAAAATCTGTGATCTGCCAGAATAAAAAGACACTTTGTGTGAACTTTGCATCTTGTTTTCATCTGACAAGGCCAGTGCTCCCCCCCCACTTCTTATCAGGGTAACTCCAACAATTGCAGGTGAGGCTAGTTTTGCCTTGAGTAGTTTCAGGCAAAATTTGCTAGTGAGATTGTTTTCATATGATTGGCAGAGTATGAAGTGAACGTACTACGATCAACCTGTCAGTCATCTAATCCTAATCCTTTCTTCTGCCTCCTTCTTTCTCAATGCCATGTGAGTCGGACACAGTAGTTTAGACACTATCTCACTATTCCTCACATGCCATCTATACAGCAGTCACCTCCATACAATAATCTTTGAAAATCAAAGATCAACTGATCTATCTTCTACTCTAATCACGTCAATTGAGAAAAGTAGCTTTCACAGTTCTGAGTAGGATAGCACAGGACAGGATGCTGTCAGCTGTCAAAGATGCAGTGAAATTTCTGCAAGTATTAAGGGGAAATATTAATTTTGTCTCTTATTCTGTTTTCAAAGGCTATTCTTCAGCCACCTTCAATGCTCAAATGAATGCTAAATGGGTGATAGAATTTCCTCAGCTGATGCTTCTGAAGTTGTCACTTCCAATGCCTGAAAGGCTGATTCCTTCATCTCCTTTGCTGCTGGTGCCAATAGATACTTGAAAATGAAGAGACAAGGGCACACTCCTGATCTTCAAATGTCAAGAAGAAAATAGTCAACTCAGTCCCCCCCACAAACAACATAAGTGTTGAAAAGGAGTATTGAATGCTGCCTCTTGCTGTATTACCCTAAGCCTTAAAAGAAATTCTCCAGGAAACAGAGGCAGGAGGGAACAAAGCACAAGCTATGCATGTTGAAATTAAACGTACTTTTTACGAACAGCACTCGGATGCTGAATTAAACAGAGGGATTCTTACAGCTATACTTTGTTCAAGAAGAAACTGAATGAGAACGATGCTTACACTTATCCAAATCCTTCTGGTACCTAATGAAGTATAGCCCGATAACTCCAGATCCCACTGGAATGAATGGAAATTCCTAACAAATTTAAAAATTATTCTGTGCCATTATAAAAAGAAAAGTAATTCTTGTGAAAGTATGAAATTACAACTGCGACTGAGTTCTGAGAGAATACATTTTTCAATTCGTATCTCCCTAAGAACGTCAATAATTTACAGATAGTGCTTCCAGATTATTCTTGATTAATTATACTTTGCTTTTTTTGTCTGACCAGTCTATTTTCACATTATTGCAGTAACATGCCCCTTGCTCTTCCCTTGGCAGAGAACATTCAAACACATTCTAGGATAAAGAAAAAAATACCAACAAGGATTGTGGAATAAGGTTAATCATATTTTAAAATATGATTTTAAACTATTACATAATTTTAAATAAAATTTTATAGAACCAAAACCCCTTGTTTTTTTAAACAAAGCCATATGCAGCCAATAACATAAAACTGGTGGGAGAAATAGTAGCAATACTTGGCAAATAGATTTAAAAAACCTTATACTTTCACCTGTTCTTAACATCTTCTAAGCTACTTTTAGGAGTAGATCTTTTCATAATATTATTCTCTTTACTGATGATCTGGACTGTGCCTGTTTTGGCCTGTAGCCTGAATGGCAATGTGACAGGGTATAAATGCTTAGGGGACATCAGTCACAACACGGAAGTCAGATGTTGGCCAAGAGGGACATGAAAAAGAGAACATATTATGCTTTTGAAATGTTGGCTATATTTTGTTTTGTGCCTGTGGTATAAAACCCTTTCCATATCTTTTTAAAATTCACCAGCTGCTAGGCAATTCTGCAATAAGTAAACAATTCCATGGTGAATTAGGCAATCACATCTCTTTTGTGGAAAACTCCAGGTCTTTAGCTATGTACATCTGCGGAGCCGCAAAGTAACAGTATTTCATTTTCATGTTGAAACACTTTGTTTTCAGCTTTGCAGTCATAACAACACTAAAGATAAGTAATATAATGTAAATGGCTGGTAATGTCAAAAAAGTTTTATCATCCTGTTAATAAGCCAAAGCTATACGCAACGTGACATGCTATTGGAAAAAGAAATCCACAGGTGCTGCACAGAAGGAATTAAGTCTTCAGCTTTTTGTTTCATTTACTCAAAGTACAGGGCTTTCCTGCAGATCCTGCTTATTAAGTCCAGGGGTTCTTGTTTTGCCAGGTAGTGGCATTGTGTCACTTTTTATTACAAAATATTTAGTGACAAATATATCAGGAGAACAGAATGTAGAGAACAGTCACAAGTGAATTCAAACATGATGGGGTGAGTCGTCTACTCACCCCTGCTCCAATGCTTTTAGTGCAGGATTCAGGTTTGACTGCTGATTTTCTACAGATTTATGATTCCTTTCGAGACACCCTCGGGGAGAGACAGTATGTCCCCAAGGCTGTATTTGTAGTTTGCTAAAAAACAAGAATCCTTGTCAAGTCAACAGGAATCAGTCAAGAGAGCTTCTCATCTGACAGTGAATAGAATATGTTGAATAAATATTGCACAATAAACCTCGCCAGTTTAACCTTTGCAAGGGGGATTTTTGACAGTGCTTAGTTATGCTAACCCTGCTACCTATCAGATTGGCAATTTTAATTACCACCAGAATTAGGCCAACACTTGGTACTTCTGAGAATTTTGGAGCCCTCCAATATCCTGACAATATTTCACAAATTCAAAACTGGAACTTTAATTTGACTAAAGGTGCACACTAAGCTATGGGCAGAAAAGGCCCCACCATTGCTAAGTGTTGTTCTGATGCCACACCACAGGTAGTGCTTGGTCAAGTAACAAGACAGATGAACCTCATACATTCCCCCTGGAAGTCTGTATCTGCCTGTCTCCACCTAAAACTGCTTCTCTGGTGACTGAATTGTGTCCCAAATGAGGGAAAGAAGAGAAGGGAGGAAAGAGTCACATTCTACAAAGAAAAATGTCAAACGTAAGTAAGGTCTATGGTACTTGTAGAAATGAGCACATATGATCATGGACTATACATGGAAATACTCCAGGGATCACTGTTAGGGAAAGTTGCCAGCAGAGAAAGTGGAGGATTGAGGGATTTGACATGAGAAACTGAGAGGGAGATGAAGACTTGATGTTTGCTACAAGTATGTACAAGTTGTTACCGGATGCTTGCTTTCCTAGCCAGTTTTCTATAGACTCCTAAAACTCAGTCCTAACACATTCATTTATGTTGTAAGTGAACTCTAATCAGCAAATAGTTAAGTACAAATTTAGCTAAAGGTAAAAAAAAAAGTGGTCTCAAGTTATCCTCTAAGAGACGTTTAGTCTCAGGGGAACGAGAAGGCTTCAGAGATGAGCCCAGTCATTTATGTGGACATATTCACCCACAGTCCGTCACAGCTCTGCAAGGACACATGCCATATCTGGTTCCTGGCCACAGAAAATCCAATAGGGCAAAGCTGGTGGAAGCAGACCACTTCCCTCCCCCAACATGCATGCATAAAACAGAGGCCATGAATACCCTAGGGCAGCTCCCAGATTAATAGGCTCTGCCAACAAGCAAGAGGCCTGGGTAAGGGGTCACTAGTTAGAACATGCAGAATCAGCATCTCTATGGACTTGCCCAGATGGTCGAGTTTCCATGTAGTATCCAGCCCACGGCTAAACCCGACTCACCACGGAGGAAGAAACTGAAACATCCCAAATTTTTCCACAGGGGCACATGGCATATGGGAAGATTACAGGGGATATAAATTTATCCCTGACCGTCATTCACTAATCTTAGCTACACACTTGCCTATTCAAGTGAAAAAATGAATATGCTGCAAAAAAAAAATAAATGTGTGTAATAGCAAGGTTCCAAAAATATAATGTGTATTATACATAAAACAGTCATTAACATATATAACACTAACACAGAAGACATCTACAGCAATGGCTACCACATTGCAAATAACACTTTCGTTTAACAACAGTGGTGAAGACTGCTGTGGCTTTTTTCAACTTTTGGTATTTATAGAAACGTACCTTTTATACAAAGCCCTACGGTGCAGGGTTGCAGACTACAATAACCTGTTAAATATACCATCCTTCTTTTGCAGCTCAATCTTAAAGGCAACACATTATACCGAATTGTGTTGCAAAGGTACAATGATAAATTACGTACTTGAGCATTTATGCATTTAACTATTTCATAAATATGCATTTAACTATTTCATTCCTGCAAGATAATACTGAACTTTTCTTGCATAACGAAAGCATATTTTTGACTGACTAAAGTCATTCTTCATCCCACCAGAATTATTATTTTTTTTTAAATAGACTTTATATTTAAAAGCTTATAGTTCATTTCTATTCATCTATCTTGGTATCTAGCCATATATCTTTTGTTAATAGCCCTGAATAACAGAAGATGCATTAGCTATGCAACTACAGCAGTGATAGACAGTACCATATGTGTCTAATTGTTGTTGTTCTACTCCACACAGAGCTAATTTTTGTTTCTTATGTAGAAATCTTGGAGATGCAGTGAGAAGTTTTATTTACATCATAAGAACCAAATTTATTCTGAAAGGAATCTAAACTTACCATAAAATCAACCTACAATTGTCTTCAATATTTTGAACCAATAGTCCAATAAAACCAATTCACCAAGAATTGAAAGAAGTAGTAGGGTTTTTTTTCAGAAATATTTTTTTGATAATTGTCTAGAATTCAAGAGACTTTAAATCTTTGGTAGCTACTTTTCATACTTTGATGCAATGGATGAGTAAGATTAAATAGTAATGAATAGAAAATTAGAGATTTCAAACATGATCCTTTAGCTTGTGCAGTGACAATTACCAGGGAAGTAAAAGAACAGAAGACAAGAGGGGTATAGGAAGACTATGCAATACACAGTGACACAGCTTTCAACATTTAGGATTACAGACAACCACAAATGTCTAACAACAACAAAGCTGAGAATAAAGAAACATCCAGAAAAGTGTAGTTGTATTTATGCAACAAAACAAACATTGGCCAAAAACACAGGGAGGTTACCATGCGAGACAGAAATGCCAGAAGCGGAAATTTGACAGACTGGATTAAGCTGCTGGTCCATCAAGCCTCTGGTCAGCCTTTGGCTGCGACCACTGCACAATAGTTCAGAGGCAAACCTCCTTCAGCGCATCTATAGTAAGCGATGCCATATACTGAGGACAGCATTCCTCTCGATCCCTGTGGCAATCATCTTACTTCCTGAAGCATGAGATTAGATTACCCTCATTTTAGCATACCTACCTACAGTTACTATGCCTTGTCATACAATTGTTAGTTGAAAAATGTCCAACTGCAGCTGCGGACTCTGTGATCTTCCATGCTTTCAAAAGAAGTTTGGAAGAGCAGCTTTTTAACCTTGATGAATTTATGTATATTTTTGTAATCTTAGGGAAAAAGAAGACATATATCAAGAGATTTTTTTGCATGTGCATATGAGAGATAAAAGTGGGAAAGGAAAATAAATATTTTAAGCAGATATGGAAGTTTTTCCTCTAGATAAAAAATTTCAAGCAAGTCCTGTCAAGGATATTAGGGACTTTAATGAACCAAACAGGACACACGTTTTTGTTTTAAGCGGCAAGAAACATCACTGCAAGTTTTAAGTCAAATTCTTTTATTACCCCCAGAATAGCATTCAAATGGCAGCAGGGTGAAACAGCTGCCACACATGAAAAAGCCACACTGAAATTCTATATCTATGTAGTACTAATTATCTTTGTTGTATACTCAAAGTAGCACATTTCTTTAACTAGTATTGTTTATGAACTGTAGTTCAAATAGTAGCTATTTCCGCATGTGAAAGACTCAGGTAGTAACAAATGCAAGCATCAGACTCGAACAATGATGATCTCATCACGAGCATTTCTACAATGATGATATCATCACAGGGCTTTCTACAATTCTGTTCTGTTCAACTGTTCTATTTCTGCACTTTCTTAAATCCCTGCTTATCAGTGTCTCCTCATGTCAGCCTCATTCCATTCACCTCTTTCCTTCTCACTTCTCTCCTGCCCTATCAAACTCTCATGTGCCTGTGTGTGACTCCTTTTTTCCTTATCTTATCTTGTGTGTGAAAATACCGGCTTCAGCACATTTAATCAAAAAATGTACTGAAAACCTAACCCACTTAAAAAATTCATGGACTTAGTAGGTATTTTATAGCACTTTTCTACTGTACTAAGGGCAAATCGTGCATGACAGATTTGGTGGCCTTCTATGATGGTGTTAACAGTGTTGCCAGAAAAGGGAAGAGCAACTGACATCATCTACCTGGACTTACACAACGCATTTGTCACTGTCCCGCACATCATCATTGTGTCTAAACTGGAGGGACTTTGATTTGACGGATCGACCACTAGGTGGATAAGGAATTGGCTGGATAGTCACATTAAAAGAGTTGCAGTCAACAGACTGATGTCCAAGTGGCAAGCAGTGATGAGTGGTGTTCCTCAGGGACCAGTACTGGGACTGCTGCTGTTTAACATCTTTGTTGGCAACAGGGACAGCAGGACTCAGTGCACCCTCAGCAAGCTCGCCAATGACCCCAAGCTGTGTGGTGCAGTCGACACACTGGAGGGAAGGGATGCCATCCAGAGGGACCTGGACAGCCTTGAGAGGTGGGGCCCGTGCAAACCTTATGAAATTCAACAAGACAAAGCGCAAAGTCCTGTATGTCGGTCAGGGCAATCCCAAGCACAAATACAGGCTGGGCAGAGAATGAACTCAGAGCAGCCCTGAGGAAAAGGACTTGGGGGTGTTGGTGGATGAGAAGTTCAACATGAGCTGGCAATCCGCACTCGCAGCCCAGAAAGCAGACCGCATCCTGGGCTGCATCAAAAGCAGAGTGGCCAGCAGGTCGAGGGAGGTGATTCTGTCCCTCTATTCTGCTCTCATGAGACCCCACCTGGAGTACTGCATCCAGCTCTGGGGCTCCCAACATAAGAAGGACATGGACCTGTTGGAACAAGTCCAGTGGAGGGCCGCAAAGATGATCAGAGGGCTGGAGCACCTATGCTATGAGGACAGACTGAGATAGTTGGGGTTGTTCAGCCTGGAGAAGAGAAGGCTCCGCAGAGACCTTAGAGCAGCCTTCCAGTACCTAAAGGGGGCCTACAGAAAAGATGGGGAGGGACTCTTTATCAGGCAGTGTAGCAATAGGATGAGGGGTAACCATTTTAAACTGAAAGAGGATAGATTTAGATTAAATATTAGGAAGAAATTCTTTCCTGTGAGGGTGGTGAGGCACTGGAACAGGTTGCCCAGGGAAGTTGTGGATGCCCCATCCCTGGAAGTGTTCAAGGCCAGGCTGGATGGGGCTTTGAGCAGCCTGGTCTAGTGGGAGGTGTCCCTGCCCATGGCAGGGGGGTTGGAACTAGATGATCTTTAAGGTCCTTTCCAACCCAAACCATTCTGTGATTCTCTGTAGCAGGGATGTCTCGTACTATTCTGTAGAATACAGCAGGCTTATGTTATCAGTTTTTCCTTAAGTGCCACCATAGAATAAATAAATACATTAGCAATTTTCTGTATTTATTTTTGGCTGGCAACTTGAGAGACAAATTATCTACCTCCAAACACAGATATAAATAAGCATAAACCATGCAGATGTTTTCCTCCCCCCTGACAGTGTATTTCAACTACTTCTGGAACATGCTGAACTTGTTTACCTTTTGAGCAACGCAGACCAACTTACAGAGGAACATAGCCCTGCGACTTGCTGTTTAGTCCCCTCTCAAAAAAACATTTGTTACATGAGGCAAATATAAGTCCCCTTCCAACTGATATCAAATTGAATAAAATATAACAGGCTATGCAAAGAAGATATTCATACATAAGAAAGCACTTTAGTGCTAAGCCCTTAAAACTAGCTGATGGACCTTGCTTAGGGTTGATACATTTACACTCTTAAAAATACCACTGTTAACATAACCAGTTTCAAAAAGTCTTCATCAGAAGCTGTGATTTTCAAATAATTAAATTCACCTATTTTCCTCTCTCCAAAGTGTGCCAGTGTAGTTCCAAGACACAGATAATGACAAGTCCTATACCTGTCTTAGTAAAGTAAACACAGGGAGATAAGAGTGTGGAAGCAGGTTGAGACCCTAATGAGCAAATCTGACATAAGAAAGAAAAGCATGTTTCCTACTGATCACAATATTATTAAAAGAGTCACTCCACTCCAATGTGCCTACCTTCACAAAACCACAGGTACCTCAAAAGTAACAAGATTTACCCTATTCTATTATTCCATATTCTTCTGACTACTAGAACAAAAGCCTAGCTATTTAAAGTCATAGAGCAAGCTCATATTTGTCCACATCTCTCTAAACAGATATATTCCTAACTATTTCTATAGTACCTTGCAAGATGAGGAACAATCTCTGGCAAAACCTAGGTCAACCACTGTCATACTGCAGCAACACAGAATCAACAGAAAAACACTGCCTTGATGTCACATTAATCTATTTTTGATTATTCTTTAAAAAAAAAAAAAAAAAGAATTTTAAAACATCACATTTCCTCTTTGGTTTTGCATAGCTTAAACTTCCTTCTGTTCTGTTTATTATAAGGTTTTTTTACACCCTTGAACCTTCAAAGTACTGAAGACACTAAGCATTGTTATTCCAAAGCACAAAGAGAGGCTCTATGAAAAGCTACCAGAAACTTTCACTTGACTTTGATTTAGATACTAGAAATACAGATTACTTCGGTTCTCACTGTTTTGCCGGCTTTACTGTCTGTGTTCCTATCTTCTTCCTTGAGGCTGAATTTTGTTCTCCTCAGACAGGTCAGTTGTGTGGCCTTAAAGAAGTGACGGAAATACCAGCACAGGGAAGCTGCTGAAATATCAGGAGAAACCCTCAAAGGCTTTTCCTTCAGGTGAGAGTTGCCAGAGCGATATAACAAATACACTTCCCAGTAACAGATATTGATGTTTTCTCTCATTCATGAAGGCTACGACACAGAATGACATCTTACTGCTGTGGAAACACTACACAAACAACACCCTTCCAACACCCTCAATACCACGTACTGAGGCAGATCAAACACAAACCCCCATCTTACAAGAAGATTATTCTGTAAAGCGATCAATGTGCCATCCCTAAGTCTGAAATACTTTATAAAAAGTTAGTATGACCTCCCAGAAATGCAGCCTTGTCTCTCCATTACTCTCTACACCCTCCCAGCAAGGTTCCCACTGCCCCATACCCAGAGGAGGAGCCCTGGAGCCTCAGCGCACAACTCCCCCCAGGCACCATGCTGGAAAAGGTGATCAGGCAGTTCAGACCTGGACCTGCAGGCTCAGTCATCTTTTAAAGCATCTCTGTAGTTCACCAGCCTTACCAAGAAACCATGCAGTGGATTGCTACAATTTTAATATCTGCTGCTGACACTATCACAGATGTACTCTTCCCTTTCTGGTTTCATCCATATCTCAGGTCTCAGTAAAAATTGGCAGAAGAAATGGTTAAAAAGGAAACATGAAGAAGAAAGCACAACCAGGTTTTGGAGTTAGGATTTTTTTTTCTTGTTACATTTTAGTTTTTCCTTTTTCTCTTACCATGGTAGACACCAAGTGTTGGTAACACCCTGCTAAACTGCTCCTAGGATGAAAAAAAAAACAAACAGTAGCCCTTCCAAACCCTCCTAGATACATCAAGTAATTCTTGAGAGAAATTCATTGGTATAATCCAAGAAGACTCTCATACCCTTACCTCAGGAAAATAGGAATCATAAAATAGACTAACATAGTGTAAGTTTTACCTCTGAGTTCATCCTGTTATGATAGCCGAAAAACGTACAAGCAAAACCTGAAAGTTGAACTAATGAACGTTCTGCAAAGTGAGTTGACCAAAATTAGCATCAAAACCAACAAAAGCTTCTGCCATGTACTGCACTGCCATCTTCCTGCTGCGGGCAATACCTGTTCCCCATGGAGAATCCCTGCAGCTCTGCTCATTTTTTTTAGTGCATGGAGCCAGTTCCACTCCTTTTGATTTGGACAGGATCAACCCTTGAAATAAAACCTTGTCTTGCTCACCCTTTCCAAAGGCGAGGCAGGAGTAAGGCATATTTTTGGATTTTAATTTATGAAGTCCATCACTACTACGTCAAAAATCTTGCTAGTAACTGAGATGGTTCATTGTGGAAAAATCCAAGTTCTCCAACTAGCTTTCACAGTGATTAAGGCAGTCATAAATACTGAATTATTCACAGTTCATTAATCCATCTAAAATAAATCTCAACTCTGTTTTATAATTCTCATTGCTCACTAACATTCATCTAGAATCGGAAAGCTGTCACTAAATAAATATATCCTAATTATGGGTGGATATATATGGATATACATATATAAATATAGGTGTACGTACACACACAGAAATAAAGTTGGATGCAATAAACCAAAACTTCAAAAAAGGTGAGCTTAATGGGAAGTCTCTAAGTGGGCTAACCCTTAAAAGTACAAGGAAAAAAAATGAACATGAAAAGGCTCTTGTCCTCATATAAAATATGATAGAAAATAACAAATCACAGTATTACAACAATTGCTTTAAATGCATTGAAAAATAAGGTTATAATTTTGGAAAAGTATTTTCTCTCAGGAATTCTGCAAAGCCTTATCAAACTCCAAAGATTTTGCTTCTCCTTTATTTGACAGGGCTTTGATGGTGTGTGTTAGGGACCCTGACTCGATCAGTCCCCAAACGGCAGAATACAAATCTCAACCGCTGCAGCAGGAAAAATAGGTATGAAAAGCTCTCGAGACTGACTTTCCTGCACAATTTGCTGTCCTTCTATATCCATTCTAAGAAAGAAATACTACCATAACACTCTTCTATGATAGTTCTGCACTTTGTTCTTAGTTCTAATTCTGTGAATTAGTTGAAAAAATCTTAAATATGGCAGAATAAAATAAGAAAAAAACCAAGAGACTCCCAAACTGACACAAACAGCCATTAAAAAAAGATTAAAAAAAAAACCCAAAACAAAGCAAGAAAACAAAGCAAATCTGCATTTGTAATCTATGTTTAAAACTGGTCTGTCACTGTACCTTCATTTTTCTTTTACCAAATACCTTTCCTATCAGTGCTGTTTCTTATTAGTCAACATCATGTGAAGCTGATGATAAAAATAATTGAGTTGGGGCCTTCAATTTCTGAAGAGAGACATCTGTCATGGTTTCAGCTGGGATGGAGTTAACTTTCTTGTTAGCAGCTGGTGTGGGGCTGTGTTTTGGATTTGGGGTGAAAATAGTGTTGGTAGTGCACTAATGTTTTTGGTTGTTGCTAAGTTCTCAAGGACTTTTCTGCTCCTCGTGCTGTTCCACCAGTGAGCAGGCTGGGAGGACACAGCTGGGACAGCTGACCCCAGCTGACCAAAGGGATATTCCATGCCATATGAAGTCATGCTCAGCATATAAAACTGGTGGAAGAAGAACAAAGAGGGGGATGTTTGTAGTTATGGCATTTGTCTTCCATTACTCCAATTACCTCCATTACTGCTTTCCTGGAGGTGGCTGAACACTTGCCTGCTGATGGGAAGTGGTGAATGAATTCCTTGGTTTGCTTTGCTTTGTTTTGCTTGTGTGTGTGGCTTTTGCTTTACCTGTTAAACTGTCTTTATCTCAACCCACGAGTTCTTTTTCTCACACTTACTCTTCCGATTCTCTCTCCCATACCAACTGGAGGGAGTGAGCAAGTGGCTGCTTGGTCCTAGTTGCTGGCTGGGGTTAAACCACAACAGCATCAGCACATAGGCTGTGGATAGTGTCTACCTAGACTTTCAAAAAGCATTTGACACTGTTCCCCATAGTGGAAAAACTGGAAAAACTGGCGGCTCATGGCCTGGATGAGCATAGATCTGTTGGATCAAGCACTGGCTGGATGGACGATGCCAAAGAGTGGTGGTCAATGGAGTTAAATCCAGCTGGTGGCCGGTCACAAGCGGTGTTCCTCAGGGCTCAGTGTTGGGACCATTTCTGTTTAACATCTTTATTGATGATCTTAATAAGGACATAGAGTGTATCATCAGCAAGTCTGCAGATGACACCAAGTTAGGCAGGAGTGTTGATCTACATGAGGATAGGGAGGCTCTACAGACTTGGATAGATTGGATCTATGGGCCAATGCTAACGGTATGAGCTTCAACAAGGCCAAGTGCCAGGTCCTGCACTTGGGCCACAACAACCCCATGAATCGCTACAGGCTTGGGGAAGTGTGGCTGGAGGGCTGGAGCCTGGGGGTTCTAATTGACAAGCAGCTGAACATGAGCCAGCAGTGTGCCCAGGTGGCCAAGAAAGCCAATGGCATCCTGGCTTGTATTAGAAATAGTGTGACCAGCAGAAGGAGGGAGGTGATTGTCCCCCTGTACTCAGCACTGGTGAGGCCACACCTTGAGTATTGTGTCCGGCTCTGGGCACCTCAATATGAGAGAGGTATCGAGGTGCTGGAGCGAGTGCAGAGGAGGGCAACGAAGCTGGTGAAGGGCCTGGAGAATAAATCTTATAAGGAGCGATTAAGGGAGCTGGGACTGTTTAGTCTGAGGAAGAGGTGGCTGAGGGGAGACCTCATCACTCTCTACAACTACCTGAAAGGACATTGTAGAGAGGTTGGTGCTGGTCTCTTCTCACAGGTAATTAGCGATAGAACAAGAGGCAATGGGTTCAAGCTGCAATGGGGTAGGTTTAGACTGGACATTAGGAAAAAATTCTTCACAGAAAGAGTGGTTAGACACTGGAATAGGCTGCCCAGGGAGGTGGTGGAGTCACCATCCCTGAACATGTTTAAGAGTCATTTAGATGTGGTGTTAGGGGATATGGTGTAGGGGAGAACTTTGTAGAGTGGGGTTGATGGTTGGACTTGATGATCCCAAGGGTCTTTTCCAACCTAAATGATCCTAGGATTCTATAGGATTCTCAAATATTTGAGAAATTCTCAAAAATTCTCTATTCTATTCTCAAAAGCTATGGGTTTCATATACTGTGAGTGGAAAAAAGGACGCTGAGGTATTCTCCAGAGGAGGACTATACAGGACTTCAGTCTCAGTCTATAAATGCTACTTAGTCCACAGTGAACACTTCCATTTTTTTCTTTAAAATGTTTGTAAGAAATTGCTAATATATTTAAATAGATGTAAATTTTAACTAGCATTCCCATAACCTGAAACTTTTTTTCAGTGATGACTGTTGGCATATGAAACTTAGAAAACTTTTTTCATCCCTCTGAACATCAAAGGGAAAACCATATATGACGTGTAATACAGCACTTCTGCATTGCAGCTGCAACAGATACACAACAGTGACAAAGAGTCAAAAAAATCCACCAACAAGACAGTAATAGAAAGTGATTGGTTAAAAACATTTTTTTACAAATGACAGTGTTTAAAATATTCTGCACGCAGTATTTCTTCATCTTGATCCTCAGGGAGAAGTCAGACTTCTCTCTGATGCTTTGTCTTCTTATTTTCAAATGCATTAGTGTCTAAGCTGAAAGCAGGCTAATTGCTAAGGCAAAAATATATTGTGAATGTTTTCAATACGTTAATATGAAACAATCAAACCTGTATTAAAGTACTGATGTTCTGAAATCTCTACTTTTAAATTGCATTAGATTGCCAAATATTACTACTTTTCAACTTGACAAAAGTGTAAGTTGAAAATAATTTTGTAGGTGTACCAAAACTAAAGGTTTCCACTCAGTTTTCTAATATGTCACATCCCTGGAGGTATTAAAAGACAGGCAGACGTGGTGCTTAGGGACATGGTTTAGTGGTGGTTTTGTCAGTGTTAGGTTGATGATCTTAAAGGTCCCTTCCAACCTAGACAGTTCTATGATTCTATGATTCTATCTTGTTGTCACTTAATGAGCCACTCATCTTTCATTCTCCGCATGAGTACACTCCGAAACCACTCATTTCCTTACCTCACATAAGGTAAAGGGACAGATTGAGACACTCTCCCAAGAAATTTTTAAGTGAAATACACTCAAAACACAACATTCACAAAACAAAATTCATAAGTACTTAAAAAGTTGCCAATAACTACAGGAATATATGAAGCCATCGAGTCCATTAGTGGCAGTGAAGAATATGCAATCCTGCAAAACATTAAACATGTGGATTACATTTTCCTTATACATAATCTTTTATTTATATCCATGAGACTGATCTCAACCTAAATAAGCTGTGTTGCTCAAAAAGAAGACATAGGTACAAAGCATTTCAGATTCCCACTGGCGTGACAGAATTATCTTGTTAGACCTGAGAATGTTCTAAGGGTTGGGTTCATATCTATTCGAAGTTTGGATCCAGCCACCTCTTCTTATCTTGCCTTGTACTTTTCACTCCTTTCCCTTCCCCAGATGACACCATTCATTTAACTTCGACCATTTCCAGAACAATACATAAATGCAGTGGCTGCCAGAATTTGTTTATGTAGGGTCCTTTCCTGTGCAGAATTACCTGCCGGGAACGTGGTACATTTTCTGAAGGACTGAGAACTCACTTCAGAAACAGTGCCGGGCAAGAATGTACGCTTACCTGTACACTAAAAAAGTACTGTTCATGCCCTCATACTGAAATGAACTCCCCACATGAAGAGCTAGATATGGGAAGTCAGCAATGTATTTTCTCTAATAGCTCTAGGTTTTTTCTTCTAATTTTCTTCCTTCTGACAGCAACGTTTTCCTATGACAATTTTTTTTTTTATTTTGAACAGAAGAAAAGAAATATTTTAGATCATACTGCTGGAGTTTCCAGCAGACATATTATGAGGAGGAATTTTCTCTTTGTCTTGACATTGACATTCAAGATTAGTTCCATTATTTCTTCCTAATTAGCTTTTCCAAGACAATTGAGTATTTGAAACAAACAGAATACTTTCCCTCAGGACATCAGAAACTTAATCTGTCCAATTTCCTTTCAATGGACACTGAAAACAAAGCAGCTTATTGTAATTCAGTGGGGAATTAAGAACTATGTAACATAAAAAAATGGAAAAAGCACTACGTAAATAAATTCAACATAGATGGCAATAAAAGTATAGTAATGAAAAATCCTTTAAGCCACCTTGTTAATACCTGACAGAACTGCCTGTTCATATTAAAGTCTGTTTGTCTTTCAAAGGAGGTGAAGACACTAAATTTACACAAAACCGAGGATTTTTATATTCACGACAACACACTTACTGATTAGCATTAAATCATTTGGAATATCTTGAAGAATCTGAGGACTTTCCAATCACTTTATGCAGCAGTCTTGTTTGTGACTCAAAAGATTTTTTCTTAAACTTTGATCATTCTACAAAGATACAGTCCCTCACAGAATTCTTTATTTTCCTGATATTTGAAATAAATAAAAAAAATCAACAATGCTAAGCATACAATTACAATATTATAATAATAAACTGTAAAGCTGTTAATGACTTTTCAGATGACAGTTACACTTGTAAGTCATATCAATAAAAGTAACTGTTGGAGCAGCTTTTGAATTCTTATCAACAAGTCACTAAGAAAAGAATTGCAGGTCTTTATTTAAAAATTCTGGAGAATTTAATTGAAAATAATAATCTTTGTGGTGTATTGCACACTATGAATATAGCCTAGCAGAAAAAGAGCTATACAAAATGTTTTTTACGACTGCTAACACGCAGAGTTTCATACATAGTACACAGTAATTTCTACTGTATCCCATTTATAGATATGCTGCATACATACATGGGTACACAGGTGTGTGTAGTATATGTATATATATATGTAGACATTATAGAACTTCTCAAAAGTGAATATGCATCTCATTCCTGTGTAGATTTCACCTTCAGCTGTGCCTCTTAAACAGACTTCAGAAAGGTACTTACTGATGTGTAGAGGAAACCTTCTCCATTTAGGGCTATATACAACCCAGTCTTTACACCCTGGATAGCAACAACTCGAAGTCCCACTGGTATAAGGTTGAATAATGCTGTGAAGAAAAAACATGACCAGATATGAATATACTATGGTTATTACAATATTGTAATAAACATCATTAGTAAAAAAAAGAAAACTACTCCCTGTATATTTTTTTCTGATTTTAAAATTAAACTAATTCAGAAAATTTTGCTTCTAGCAAAGCTAATCCTTAAGATTAAAGCCTAAGTATCTATCTAGCAATAACTCCTGCAATAGTTCAGTATTTGGCACAAGTGCTAACCAGCAAATACAAAGCACAGAAGACTGGACTGTAATCCCCTATGCAGCACTGCAGACATGAGTAACTCGGGCAATCTGAAAAGCGTCAAAGAGCCCAACAGTTCCTTCATCAATGTAGACTGATCATAAGGGTAATACTTTTGAGATATCCTGCAGAAAACATAACTCTGATTCTGGCAAGTAATTTTCTTAGGCATTTTTATGGTTTTGGATTAAGCCATAGTCTCATTAAGATTGCTATCAAGGGGTCTGTTATTTCAAATCCAAAAAAAGGTTTTCTTTTGTGAATGATACATTTGATACAAGCAGTAGTACACAGGCCTCAGGTAATGGCAGAGGCTTATCCTAGTACAGGAAAGCACTGAAATATGTGCTTGACTCTAAATGTGCTTAAATGCTATTGAACTGCATATAGAACATGTTCAAAGACTGAAATGCTGTGGAAAAATATAATTAAAAAAACAGATAATAGCAGATACCTTAGCAATGGTATGCACCTCTGTAACAACAAAAACAGCCACAGCTTTGATTGCTGTCTGAAAAAGACCAGTGTGAAGAGCGTGACTTTACCAGCCTCACCAAAGAACAACAAAAGAAAAAGTGATATAAGTAAGAGACACAGACCAATTTTTCTAAAAATTATGCCCGCACACACCTATACTAAGTTTACTGACTCATACTAGGAAATCAGATGCAAAGCACACATCAAGCAGTCTCAGAATAAAAAATCTGGATGAGCCAGAGTTCATGCTAAGTGGTTTTCCACTGCAGATGAGTCACAGATTCACAAGTACTTGGACGAAAACCAAAAGCACAACCTGTGTGTTCAACACAGGCAGCAAGGACCACGGTTCCCCCAAGTCAGGTCTCAGGAACACACTAACACTTACAGTGAGTTCCTCAAAATTTAGGAAGGACATCCATAGATGTGACCAGAAAGTGTACCCTATAATGCTATCTGTAATCAGAATGCCAGGGGTAAAGCCCAAATCAAGAGAAAGAGAGCCATGTAATTGCAGTGGATAAGTACATTTTCTCAAGGTGTGAAAACTCCTGGTTGGTCAAAGGACACACAGCCACAGATGGTTTACGATGAAGATGATCAAACTTTTACTACTGAGAAAAAATGTAGGTTGACAGAATTTAAAGGTAGAAGTGGATGGCAAAAAAATCCCTTTCCTTCAACATTCTCACACAGAAAAAGAATATTTAACATAAGAACTTTTTAGGAATGCACAAAGCCAGTATAAAGCTGGGAATTGTTGCAGCAGAGCACTTTCTACGGCTGTAGAAAGAAAAATATATTCAGAAGTGCCCTGGAAGAACACAAAACAAATTTATGGGTTTACAAAGAAGAACAGAAGAGGTGACATCAGACAAGAATTAGCACAAATATACAGCATTTTCATTTCTGTAGTTTCTAAAAGTCTCCATCATGCTAGGATCTTTCCGGGCTGTTCACTAGAAGAATACCGAGTACAGAAGAGGTTCCCTCTCCAATCTATATAAATGTAAACCATTGAAATATGGCACTCACAGACAAGATGTCCTAGGACTATATAGGCTAAACACTGCATGACTTGACCAATCAGCCGTTACCCTCAAATGAAACAAAGTTAAAACAAGCAAAGCCAATATTGTGGGTGGTGGAGGGTGAGTCTGTCCCAGCAAAACTAGGTTTCAGCTGACAATACGTTTGTTTTTTTCTAGAAGAGAAGAAATCCCAGGAGGAAACCTGGATATGAACACCTATGCTAGAGGGAGGGCATCAACAACTGAGGGGACAGCAGGATGGAAAAGCAAACAATGCTCTTACAAAGAAAAGAGGTGAACACAAAAGACAAGTCAGCCATGGAAAACTGCTAATGAAAAATAACTCCAAATCACAGTGGTTCAGTCAAAACTTCTGGAATGTAGATATAATTTGACATATTACCAATAAAAATAAAACAGCAAAGCTAGAAAAAAACAACGACAATTGAAGGAGAATTAGAGGCCTGTAACATGGCAGTGTTTTATGCAACCTATAAAATTACTAGAGCGGCTTATAGTAGCTGGTGAATTTAGAAAGCACTGAGGAGAGGATATAATGTATCTTTTACTGCCACCAAGTTTTAATCGGAGATTGTCAGAGCTGTTGTAATTAGTCTAAGACCATAAAATTTTAGAGTGTGATCTGAAATGCTGTAATTCTGCACATACAGAACATTCAGTATTTTCCACAAAATGTTTCAGACTTGGGTGAAACTAGGGAGGCCAGTCTACATTCAGTTATTGATTGATAAATGCTCAGCAACATGCTTCATACTGAGGTCAGCAAAACATGCACCAGTATGGCACAGCATGTTTTTTACGTGCTCTGAAGTTGGCCAAAGGAAATTCAATTTGCTCCAGAATCTGGCTGTGCAGTACTCTTTACTAAGCAGGACTTCTGTGCCCAATTACACATTTCAAACCTTCCAAGGATTCACCTGTGCTGTCCCCCACTCTAATAAGAACCTGCCTTGAGAAAAGGAGAAAGCCTTCCAGAGTCTGCTGGCATTTCACATCTTGCAGCCAAAGCTATGCCCTTTCTTGAGAGGAGTATGAAAAAGAAACATGCCCCAGGTTCCCTCTGTCTTGAAGACAATGATCCAAACCCAAAACTAAGTGAGGAGTTAGTTAGGACCCTGAACATCTTTATGTACCTAAACTCAGCCTGATGAGTCCACAGATGAGTTGAGAGAGGGAGTGCCTTGGAACAGCTCAGAAAATAATGTAGTTCTTCCTGGTTCTCAGTGCTCCCATGCTGCACGCTCAAGTATAAAGCCTAGCAAATCCAACTGTAAATAAGACGTGGGAACATCAGGGAAATCAAATGAACCAATCGGCAAAAATGGTGCGAGTAAAATTCTTTCTCCTCTTCAGCGCTGAGCCTGTGCACACTCCCATAGCTCCGCTTTGTATTCCACCTAAACCACTACTGTAAAGCAGATGGCGTCTCTTCCTTTTCCTGAGCTTGCAAGCCTGCTCCCACCACACACAAGATCAGAAAATAGGGGTGGGGGAGAGAAGTTAACAGCAACAATTGGCATGAAAAAAGTTATTCTGTTAGGTGATGTGGAGGGGATTTGCAGGAACAAATTTGAATTGGATTCTAATCCTCCAGAATTTTTAGACAAAGTTATAGTTGAACTCCACTTTTTGATAAGTAATAACTTCCTCCTTGAGCACAACACAAAAACATTACATTTCTTTTTCCTTTTTTTATGTAATATCATCATATTATATTAAGTTGAAATCTGAAATGCCTGAAATCAGATATTTCCGTATCCTTGAGAAAGTCTATTTAGGTACGACTGACTTGTAGCTACAAGAAAATTGCCATTACAGATCACTGTTTTTCTCAAGAAGCCAGCTAGAGACCAATTGCTTAAGGCTTATAAACTTGCTGTTCTGCATGTGCACTGCCCTGGTGTCGGTTAACACAACTTCCCACAGCACCAAATCTGCAATCAGATCAAGGCAACTATTTCTTTAATTTATTTCCATCTGCAGGCGTATGGGCAAAAATCATGACTCCATCAGAACATCTTTTAGATTGGCAATCAGTGCAGGGAGGTTGCTATTGAGAGATCAGTCCATCCATTTCACATGGAGCAAACCCATTCTACCTGCCTGATGTTACACAAGATGTATTTAAAACGTGCTTTTTAGTATGGGTGAACATGGCCTCCATTGACCCTGTCACACTGACTAAGATTATACTGATGGGAGAAATGGGCTTACCTAACTCCCAAAGGTGATGTAAATAGATGACTAAATGCCTACGTAATTCTTTGAAAACAAACTGCAATTACAAACAGTGCAAAAATCAGACCACCAATATTTCAGTTCACTAATCCAAATTTAACAGCATCGTGGGTGTTGTTTTTTAATCTTCATGTGCTTTATTTTTAGTTATCTCCTTTACCTTACAAAGGTTGCTATGAAGATTATTTTATTAATATCTTCAAACCAAAATATGATAGTGGTAGGTACCTTAGAAAGACATTAAAAAGTTAATACTTCTGTATTCAATTTGGAAGATATAAATAGAGCATTAGGAGCATGCATTAAAAGATGAAAATAAAGGAATGTTAAATGGTTGTGTGATTTCTTGAACACCAACCCTACCAGGTACCAAGTGCCACAAAGGAAGTAAAGCTTGTTGCTGCATAATTAAGCAAGAGATGTGCACAGCACGGACAAACCAAAGTTGCTTGGTAATCTTAACTTTGACATTTACCAGTTTATGGAATTGAGCTACAAATGAGCAATGCTCTTTTAAACTGTTTTAAACATGACTGTAATTTCATAAGGGGCATACATAGCAGCATTTGAGTGTTAAAATCAGGTTTATCACCCATCAAGGGGAGTATCATAATTTATGTTGAATTTTTTCAGTGGTTCTTGTCTGATATACATTCTTCAGGTGAAACAAAAGAAGACATAGGGCTAAGAGATTCAGGGTTTCAATCTCAGAAATTAAAGAATCAGTATTGCCTGTTTCCCAAATTAATTAGTCTTCCTACTAATTCATTCATGAGAAAAGACTTTGAAGATAGACCAAACCCTGAAAATGAGCCAGTTTGGTGGGGAGCAGAATAGGAGGGGAATGTAACGCTTGTAACCACAAGCACAACATGAAAAACTCTTCTATGTCTTTATAGTTTCTGTGTAGTAGCTTCATTTTCCTAATTAATAATGATGAGGCCCATGGACAACACTGAAGCAAGTTCTGTTCACACCAGGTAATGCTGAGAACTGCTGTAAAATCCAGGAAAATTAGAGCTAGAGCAGGATACCTATGCTGAGTAGGACCTCAGTAACCAAGCCTACAGGTTTAACCGCAGTCACTCCTGCTTTCGCTACAAGCAAGCCACAAAAACAAACCAGAAACTGTAAGGCGTTAGAGGAAGGAAAAAGAGAAAACCAGCTAAAACAAGAAAATCAGTGTAATAAAGCCTCTTTCCACATATCACTGAGAATTTGGCAAAAAATTACAGACTGCACACACAAGATGGTTTAAGATAACAGCCTTGGTCTGGTGATGTGTTTTAAGGAAACTCAGCACCATTAACCAATAGGTGCATTAATTCATACTCTGTCACAAAACATCAGTAACTTGGAAAAGATATAAAAAGAAATCACAACAATGAACTGAAGCCCATTGCTCTATTTAGGTTGGGTTCTGATAGCGCGGCCACCAACATGAGCAGATGAAAATACATTCAGGGATGCAATTACAAGCAGTCACATCTTTCTTCCCTTTTCATGGAAGAATTTGTGCACAGTGATTTGTGCACAAAAAATCTTGCCATCTATCTCTGCAGACCCTAGCTTTTATTCAAACTTAAGGCAAGTTGGGATAATGGCTTGGGCTATAGCAGCTGACTGAAACCACTGGTAAAATTCATTTTGACTACAGATAGAGGCAAAATGCCACCTAATAAGACTACCAAGAAGCTTTAAAGAAAAAAAAAAATAAATAATGGTTGTGAACAGAACCACTCAATTTGAATAGACTATATCTTAATCTTTGCGCTACCTCTCTATAACACTGTGACTCCAATAATACGTAACTTATGTTCACTGGCATACATACAAAATGAATACAAAATTATGTATGCACTTGAGGGAATTTTAACTTCAAGCAGTCCTCTAACTGCTTGATACAATAAATTGCAGCAGAACAAAAAGTAGCAGCATGACTAAGCTTCAAACAGTTTTCTTGATGAAGACAAAAAAAAAAATCACTTCTCTGTCCCTTGCTAATCCACTCACTCTGGCTTCTCCAACACCCAGCTACTCAGACGGTCAGCACATGAGGAGGATCCTTTCACAGGCTTCAGGGACAGTGAACAGTGCAGAAGATGGGTGGAAGGCTGGCAGAGATGTACACTCTTCGGCAGTCTCTATTTCCTCCATTTTTACGAAACACACTTTGAATGGAAGTCATCCTCACTATCAGGGGAAACATACTATCTGTCCTATTGACAACTAAGATATGCCCATCCCTTATGGCAAGTTATGCCAAAACTTATTTACCTGTAAGCCTCAGACAGAAATTATAAAGATAAGGAGCTCACAAAATAGAAGATTAAAAGACTAGGAATTTTATCAATGAGATTCTTTTTTTTAAGAGAAAAGGAAAAACAAAATATGCTGCAATAGAGAAAAGCAATAGGAAACACAAAGTTCATCAGGAAATGGAAGGGAATGGGGTGGAAAGGGAAAAGAACTAAGGAGAAAGACTGGCAGCACAAAAAAAGCGCAGACACATGTTCATATATTCATGAATATAAAAAATGAATCAATCTTTTCAACTCTCAATATATATCATATAGACTAGCAAAATTTAAGGTGGAGGTTGTATGCTTTCCTGGAAAACACATTCATTTTACATCCTTATGGTCTAACCTGTCTTTACTAAAGGATATTGTAAAATTGGACTAGTGAAGAGACAAATAGTGAATCACATCAGTTAAAGACAGAAAAAAAATCACTTCTATGAAAAAGCTTGTTCTATCTAAAAAGTCATGTGGACTTAAAATACAATAATAGTACTTGTTCAAAATCTGCAATACTTCTATCTGGTATTTGGTTGGGTTTGGAGAAGTTCTACATTTCAGAATATCTATAATATAGAATATTCATTCTGGATTTTGGAACAACTGAGAAGAAAAAGAGAGATGGGCAGACAGATGGAAATCCAGAAAGGCGGGGAAGAGGGGAAAGGCAGGGAAAATGACATAGTAAGCAAAAAAAAAAGGAAGATCTGTAAAGGTGACAACAGCGAAAAGAGGAAAGTAAGGCACTATGGTCTAGCTTTGCAAAGATTCAAAATGCATAGAGTTCTAAGACTTTAAAAAAACCATAAACAACAAAAAACTTTCCAGAATTGTTGCAGTCATACACACCTCCTCACTGAAGCTGAAAATAAGAGAAAGATGGGCAGAGAGAGAAGGAGAGGGAGAAAGAGATACACACTCACACTCTAATACACATTTCTTGGACTTCATATAGGCAAAGCTTCTATAAAAAGCACTAATGATCTTGTCTGTACAAGGTCTTAGTATGTGGTGCAGTACAGAAGAGGGTATAAGAGATGGACACACTGAAGGAAGAAAAGATACAAGGAATACGGGAGAAAAAAAAGTAATTTGGAAAAGAAGCAGAGAAATACACATCAACATAGATTAATCAACTATTTTTCTCAATTCTAAAAAAAAAGAACAATAAAAGATGATCATGCTATCTGTTGATGAAATGTGTTAAAAATGACAGCCGGGCATTAACAGATAAAACAGGAACCTAACCAAAGTAAAGCAGAAACCTCAAATTCGTTAATTTCTATAGCCTAATTCCAACATCATTGAGGAAACTAAAGGCTTATTTATATATACATAATAAGAAGATAAATCTTTTGTATTAAAAATGCTTAAAATAGACCTCGATCACACAAAAATATGTTACTTAAATATGCCATTATCATTAAAATAAACAAAATACAAATGTTCTCTGTTAAACAAAAAATTAAAAATAAACTGTTTCTAGCATAAGAATAGGTTTGCTTAATTATCATATGCAGCTGAAGTTATATATGCTCATTGAATGAAAATATGTGGCAGTATCATAGGAAAACAGTACCAAAGCAGTGACCCACACAACCTTTCAACACTGATTTTCTTTGGAATATTTTTGAAAACTGCTACTGTCGCAGTCCCTACACTGGCAGAAATTCTCTTAAAATCAGTGGAATTCATGCTGGTATAGGGACTCTAGGATCTTTAGCCCCAGTTCAGCAAAGTATTTCAGCATGTGTTTTGAGCAGGATTTTGATAGTTAGACATACACTTATTTGCTTTACTGAGTCAGGGCCATATGGTCAGATTTTTCAAAGAATTTTTGTTTCCTTTTTTTTTTTTATTTGGTTTGTCATTTATTTGAAGATAAGAAATTTATGTTAAATACATAGCTTTTATAAAAAAATATTTTTAATATAATTTTACCATTCTTATAAAATTACCAGAAGACAACTGTTGGCCTAAATATCTCACCTCTGAGGTTCACCAGCACTCATGCCTTCTCTGTCATAGGGAATATATTTAGGCCAACGTCCTGCACGAACCGTGCTGGCGGTCATTAGGCTTTAAATGGACAGAACCCTCCTTTCGACAAAACACATTCAGAAACCCTCCAAAGGCATTAACCCCATGTCTGTGCATACACACTCGAGCGATGCAATCTGTGTGTGTGATTAAGACATTCCCCTGGGGCAGTCACTTACTAGAATTACTGCTGTCATCCTTGGTTCCATCGAGACTTCCATCGGGGTGCATTTGCAAGTAGTAGCCTTGCCTGCAATATAACCTGGTCACTATACCCTTGAGCTGGGGATCTGAAAGACAAACATATTTTGTCACTAGCCTCAAAACTTTTTCCACGAGTTATCCCTACTTCTCTCACTGTAGGAGGAAGTTTGGTGAAGCAGCATTGCCGTCTTAAAAGTACTACAACAGGATGGGTCCTGATGGAGATGGAGAAAAATCTCGCCACAGAGTATTATTAGGCCAGTTGTGTGTCCTGTTCTCTGCCTCCAACATCCTTCATTAAAATTAACAGATATAAAACACAGAAAAAAAGAATATCCCAAACACCCACAGTCAAAAGACTTTAGCTAGATTAAGCCCTGCAAAAAATTTTAGACATCAGCAACAAGTATAGAGCCTTACAAAAACTAGCAAAACATTAAAAAAGCCTACTCATTTCATATATATGAGTAACTTACTATACTTCACATAAGTTTTAAGGACACTTGCAGAAAAAGATCTGTCTCCTTTCACTATGTACCAAAAGCGATAAACTTAACTGGTATAATATATTTTAACAGTCCCATCTGAAGACTTCCCAAAATGTTTTTCCAATCTAGAAGTGGATACAATTCACCTGCCCTCTCCCACCCCCCAGGGAATAACTCCCACAGTCAGGAGAAGACATAACTCTCCTTCAACAGAGGAGAAAACATGAAAAAACCCTTAGTAAGCTAAAAGTATATGGGAAATTCAGGTAGCTGAACAGTTAAGCTATTCTGTTTAATACATTTATGAAAATTGCCAAAAAATGGGCTGCCAAGCCACAACTTTATGATTCATCTTAAGGATGGTGCCTTACCAAATCAGAAATTAAGCTGCTGCAGAAATGGTTCAGTGCTGAGGAAAAGGACATCACATCAACAACGTTACCTCTGTGTGATATGGTTTTAATATTGTTAAACATAAACTATTTGGCCACGCCCCAGGCAGCCAGTACATAAACTTGTGGGGACATGGCACTAAAAGCATCTGTACCGCATCATGCTTAGCTCTGCAATAATGAACTAAAATCATAAAAACTTTGAGACAGATATATAATAAAATGAACAGGTGAACTTCTAAAGCAGACAGAAATTATTTCCAGGCAGCCCTGTGGCCAGAATATAAAATGCTCCTTGAATTTGTGTATAATTGCTTTCACAATGAATCATGCTGTGTTACTTTCACTATCCTAAGGGGAGGTGAAAATAAACAGTAATAAACAAAACTGCCCCTGAGTGGAATGCTCTGAAGCTTTCTATGGAGACTCAGTGCCATGAAATGGTTATGAAAATGGTAAGTTTTTCTTGATTACCCAAATTACAAAGTCATATTAAACAGTAAACCCATCTAAATTAAAAATGTAAGATTAATCTGTAAATATCATAGAAACTGTTACTATAAATATTAACACCGTAGGACATTTGAGGCATGGAAATAAATAATATAAACATTTGATGGTCAACATGTAAGCACATTACAATTTTTTTTGCCTTTAACTGCAAATTTTGCTTTCCTTAAATTTTTACAAAAGCAAAAGTTTCTCTGTCTTTATATAAGAATATTCAGAAACAGATATTTTTTATATTTATAAACAATAAACTGTATTTTCTTTGAATGTACTGTCTCAATCAACTTTATCAGGCAATTCAAAAATATTTTCATCATTTAAAAATGGCAAGTTCCTCTTACACAGGCATTATTCCTATCAACACATGCTTTCAATATGAACTTCCAAACTGATGATTTTAAACATACTTGCTTTACACATATTAAAATGGCTTGTTAAAAGACTAAAGAAAAATATTAAAACAAAATTATTAAAACTACACCTTTAGAAAGTATTTACAGGAAAAATATTAGTATTTTGAAAAACAGTTTCTACACCCAAAGAATCATGAATAAAGGATTATTTATCATCACTTCTAGCTCAAAGAACTCTCTCACAGGAAGGCAAAGTACAGTCGACTCACTATCACCAGCTGTTTACATCTAGTTCCCGTCAAGGGAAAAACGCGAAACTTAGAAGTGACTTTCAACGTTGTTCTTTATACTCATTCTATTAATTTTTCTAAATTCACAAATAAAATCTAGTTTCTAACAAGAAATTGTACAATCATTTGTCTATGTTTTCAACAAAAACATTATTTAAAATCAACTCTGCTTTACCAGCTATCCAAAATTACATCTGAATGAAAATATTTTCATGGATAGCTATGCATTTCAGCTAGCATTTCAGGCTATGTGTGATGAGACAGGGTATGAATCCCTCACTTATTTGTTCACTCAAGTCCAAACACAACAAAATAATAACTACTATATCATGAGACCAGAGGATCATAGTGATGTATTTTATCTCACTTGTATACGGTTTCAATGGTTTTGTTTGTCAGAGAACTGAACAAAACTGTCCCAAAACGTGGCTCTTTCACTTGAATGTTTCATTGAAATCTGGAATTTACTACTAATAATGTGCTACTTATTAATATTTTCATTGTGCATAGTAGATCTCTGTATATTAATATATGGCAAAAAAGTTATTTTTTTTCCCATGAAACTGCAATTTTTTACTTTTTTTCCTGTTGATTATTAGAACGCTTTTAACTCACCCTCCTGAGAACATCTTTTGTACCTTAAACTCCTACGTGTCCTTAGCAAGATTAAAACTTTTATTCCTGAAAATTAATTTAATCATGCATTTTTAACTAGTTCTTGATCTTAATATTCGTTATTATATCTCACAGAACTTTGGATTTACAAATCAAAGTAAATAACAAATAAATGTTTTAGCCAAACAGTGTTCAAAAAAGCTAGGGGAACTGGACAACAAGACATGGTATTTCTTTGATCTTAGCCAAAAAGCAACCCAGATTTAGTGATGGAGTTGTATGAAGTGACTCATTAATCTCAACGCAAGTCATAATAAGCAATAGTCAAAAAGACAGCCTCAAGGTAAATATCTCCAAGATGAAGCAGGCAATCCTGTCAGGCAAGGAATTTATCTCTTCTCCTTGCAGAAAGATAAATGACTCCTACAGGTCCTTTTTGAGACACCTGGGCAGGAAGCAGAGATGAGAAATCCATGAGTCCCTGTATTTCTATAGTGTTTTACCTACCCATTGTCACTTAATAATATTACAGGAATAGTCTCAGCTTCAAATGCTTTGCAAATGAGTTTCTCAAATCCTTCTTGATCACACCTTTTTTTTTTTTTTTACTGTCTGCTAGAAAGCAGGAGTGACCAGCAATGCCCAGAAACACCAGCTGATGCTGGATGCTGATGCTGGACTGATGCTGCCTGTCTGCACGTGCACTGGGTACGTTATGTTTTTTAACTCCCACTGCAGCGATACAGGTAGACAGACCAGCAATTACCCTTACCCTTTACATCCCATGCACACCTTTTTCTTCTCACATGAAAGAGAAAGTAAATGGCAAGAGAATACAGCAAAATAATAAAACACAAATGAAGAGGATGAGAGTAGACGACCTCACCAAAGAGTTCCGAGCTCTCATGATTTTATTATAGATTTTTTGCCACTAGTTCTCTTAACGTCCTAGCTATTGCAGCCAGGTGATTATGTGAAAAATACAGTTTCTATTTAATTTTAAACACCTTGACTTCAGGGGAAAAAAAAAACCCAAACCAGCAAACTTCACCATGGATCAAAATCAAAGGACAGTTCAACATCTCCTAATGATTTTTATCGATCTTATTTTGCACCTTGACTTCTGATGTTGAACACTTCAGCGTGACAAGTCTGCGATGCCCCCACCATGGAAAGAATTATTCTGACTTGCAGTAATTAGAGGTTGTCACTAAAAATTCAAAGGCATTGTACTGAATGGACAAAGCAACAGCTTCTCAAGCCTCTCTTCCACAGCAACCTGCGTGACAGCAGCTACTTGCAGCCTGTTTTTGTTGCTTTTTTTCCCCTTGTCACTGGTGACGGCAGGATGCATGATTGCAGTTAGCATGCACACTCGGTCAGTAGCTTTTCTGATGTCCTCAATAAAGGCAGAGTTTAATTAAGATGCCTTCTCTCCTCCCTCGAATGGTGGCTACAAAAACGGCTTTGGCATTAACTCGTGATGGGCTGAGTGCAGCTTTTGCTTTAGAACAATTATGACATTTTATGTTTTGAATTAAGAATATTTTCTGTTCACAAACAGAATGGTTTTAGAATCTCCTTCCCCACCTCCACAGGTTGCCAGGACAGAACTCTTTAGAATTTTTATAGGTTTAAAATAAACAAGGGGACAAAGTCATTAAATAAGTGTGTTAAGGCTTTCACCTTTCTGTTCAGACATACATGAATTCACAATGCTAAAAGAACAATGATGAATATGCCCACTGTATTTTAACACCATGAAAAATGAATCCCTTAGCATCCACTGGAGTTTTAATTGTTAGTTTTTACCATAGGAGGGCTTTTTTTGCCTGACATTATTTACTTCCTCTTTTGAGTAAAGTTACTAAATAAAAGCCTGTTTGAGCTGGCAAGCAAATGCTTAATGGTGGGTTAGTTTCATATCAACTCACATTCTTATGGAGAATAAACTGCACTATCCAGTCAATTACAAAATGAGTTGCTCAGCGAGTCAAATGAAAGCCAGTATTTAGAGGTTTGTTCTGCTCAGATAGCATAGCATCAAACTCATGTTAACAACTGGTAGCTCCAGGTCCTTCACATTTTACTTGTTCTTTATTCCTTGCATTTTCCTCCTGCAGTTCTTACTTACTGATATTTCAGTATTAAAAATACCACTCAGGCTGGTTCAGAATAAATCAGGCGTCTTTTTTTTTAAAGATTTCTGGTGCTCCAATAGTCACCATGACTTGCCTGTCTTTTCTTGCTCGCTGATGTTATGATCAGCATTTTTTAGGAATCTTCTCTCTCATCTATTAAACTTTATTTGAAATAGCAACAACACTGATAATCTGTATCAGGATTTTTAAAAAAACCCACATCCCCCAAAAGCTGCAACCCCCAGATTTCTTGTGAAGTTGGGAAGCAAAACATCCACCCAAAGCACAGAGTGCCTCACCCACTCCGGACCCGTCTCCCAGTTAGTTTGTAAGGCCTGAGACTGAGACGTGTAAAACGCCACTTTTCTTGACTCCTCCCACAAAAGTATCCTGACAATAGTGTTGTGTGGAGCTTTGAACTGGGGTTGCTGCAGTCCCTCCTGCTGAAGCCACTCTACTCCACGTAACAACTACCCGCCACACACGGGATTAGAGTCCATCCACTAGACCACAGTTTAAGGCAGCCTCCAGCCCTTCATTGCCTTGCACAGAAACCCACTGATGTTTCAGATTAATGTCTGGATGCTATTCAAAACTTTAAACTATGTGTCAGTACTGCTCAGTATTTTAGAAACATTTTCCACTAGGCAATTCAGCTCCAAAAGGAGGGACCAAATCCCATGTGAAATGACATTTCTTTTTTGGATCCTCAAGTATTTCAGTTCCTGCATAATGTTTATGTTTAATTGCAACAGTATTCTAACAGGTACAGTCAGTACAGATGATCACATTACACTCCTTTTGCCTTGTTTTTGGCAAGTTTTGCATTGTCATTCTAGCACATAAAAGTGCAGGATCCTGATATGTATGTTACACAATCACAAAAGCAAGGTTCCTAAAGCAAGTACATAGCCAACGGGGAATTCAAAATGCAGACTTTTGTACTTTGTTTAAAGGTGACAAAATCCTAAAAAGCCATCTAAAACTGTAATGTTCCTTCATTATTAAATTCTTCAGCTGTTCTTATGATACAACTCTTGCATTCAAAAGCTTTATATACTTCTAACTTCTTTATTATTTTGACTGTCCTGTCACCCGGTGTCTCAATGTTTCAAAGTTTCTCATCCTCTTGTTTTTACTTTCTCTCATTGTTAATAGGAAATGATTAAAAAGGGACATTTATATTCTAGCGCTCTCTGATTTTAATATTGTTTTCAATAACTCATAATACACATCAGAAAACTAAAGTTTAATTAAACTTGAAATAAAAATATTTTTAAAAGAAAGTTTTGCTCTATTCAGGACAGAGGGGAAAAGGATATAATATGAACTCAGAAAAGCAATAGCTTCCATTATTCCCTGTTCCCATAAGTAATAATAGTACTTACTCTGAAGCGCGGTGGCTTTGTGAGCCTATTTCTCTGTGCTCACTTATTTTTCTGTCCTCAAAATGATTACAGGGCACTCAACTTCGGTGTTTATTTTTAACACTATTTTTTGTCCATTCATGCCTCACATCACAAGCTCGTCTCCCGCAGAACCTCGCTTTGAGAGCACATTGAGGAGAGACAGAGAGTCCTCCTACATTCCTGCACTGCCATTGTCACTGGCACTTCCACAGAGCTGATGAAATTTCTTGGTAAACTATGAAAGCAGGTCAGAGTTCTGCAAAATGGTTGCTTTTCTTGAAAGCACAGCATCGTACCCTTGGTACTGGCATCCTTGCCTTTGTATTGCAAATGTTTTTATGTTAACTGCAAAATGCGCTCCCTTACATTTGTGTGCACTGATGTTTTGTCTCCAGGTCTTACAACACATTTCAAACTACATGAGTTTTGCTTCTTGCTACGAGGTTTTACTTGAACATATTTGATCGTCAATAGAATTACAGGAACTTGGCTTCTAGCTGGGATAATTTATATCTGTTCAGATTCACAAGATGATTGCATTTAATAGACCTGTCTACAGCATAATTTCTAAGTCTCCTTTACCAGCCATATTATTTTTGGAGGGTATTTGTTGGAAAGGAAAGAGGTTTATGTTGTTAAAAAAACACATTGTTCCAAAATCACAATTTTACCCAGGTGTGGTAGTTTTAGTAACTTCATTTAATAATTTGCATTTATTTTCCTACTGGACTATATTGTACACCTCTGATGTGTCTGATCTTGCAACACATGGATTTGTTGGGAGATTCCTCCCTAAATACTGCCTTTCACAGTTGAACCACATTCCTTCTAATACGCTAAAATTCAATGGTTTCTAATTTCTCGACATCTAAAATAGCTGATGTTATACACAGAAATATTGAGAAAAATCTGGCCTCTACTTCCAGGCTTACTTAGATAGCACTAGTCACAGTTTAATGCATTTAACTATTGTCTGACAAGCATCATCTTCCACTGACCCAAAATCTTCTTTGCAACTACATTCACTTTCTCTAAGTTTACTTTGAAATGCTAAAAATTCTATTGTCTCAAGTGCCATGTTACAGCAGTCTTGCTATTACGATTTTTATTTCTTCTTTTAATTTTACATAAGCCTAAAAAATATCATCTTATGAATCTTCTTGGCTTAGATAAAATAATTTTCTAGTGTTTTGTTTAGGACTTCTTCCTATACCTGAACATCTAAATTTTACCTGATCTTTTCTTCCTTCTGAATTCTGACAGTAAAACACCAACATCATACAAAATAATGCTTAAAATTTCTCTTTAAAACAAAACCATTAAATACATCCCAGAGTTTAGTAATTTCTGTGTCCTCATTTTTGCAATAATCTCCACTTTGTTAGCTTCCCATAAAAAGGCCTTGTGAAAGACCAAACTTTATTTTAGTCACATTCCAAAAATACAAAAGCACCACAGTGTGACAGATTCTATTACCATTTAACTTACATAAAAAATTTGACTAACTCATTGCCCTTTGATTCAGTAAATAAATGGGTTTTAAGAATGAGATTTCTCTGAAGGTGTCACTAACGTTGAAAGCACAATAGGATGGGCATAGATGACCTTTCCAAATGTAACAAAGTATTTCACGTAACACCTATCTTACCAAAGAATCAATTTAATTCTCCCTTTCCATTTTTAGAATCAAATGTTTAAACATTACTTTTATTTTTACAGTTCTGACTATTTGTCTCCTTGCATACTGCATCCCAAAGCAATGAAATATTTGAAGTCAGCTTCTACTTCTTTCACAAACTGACTTAGAATTAAATTTGGAAAGCATCTAAACAATCTATTTTAAAAGTATTTGAAATTATCATGGTAATGCTCAATGGCAAGAGGATAGCAGGATAATTTGCAATGCTAAGTATAAAATCCTAAACCACACTCCATTTTCTACTGTTGCATACAGGAAGTTTCCATAATACCAAGTGTCAGGAATCCTTAACTTGTTATTAACTTCATTTAATTCTTGCCAGAATACATAAAAGCCCACAAAATGAATTAGTATATTCCCTCTGCTTAGATATGCAACAGCAACACTTCTGAAATGTGCACCTCAAGAACACAGCGTATTATATTAACTTTTACTTTCTTGCCAGTAGCACAAAATATTGAAAGAAGCCATGCACAGTACTTTCAAGAATTTTTACATTTTCATCTACTGACGAGCCTCAAAAGTGGAGGCAAACAGATGAATTGCACTGTCAACGAACTGGGACAAAGGAGATTTTACCTAGTTACGAAGTGATAACTAAGAATTGCAATATATATTCTAAAAAATCTTAGAATCATTTAGGTTGGTAAAGACCCTTAAGATCCAACCATAAACCTAACACTGCCAAGTCCACCACTAAACCATGTCCCTCAGCACCACATCTACTCCTCTTTTAAATACCTCCAGGAATGGTGATTCAACCAGTTCACTGGGCACCCTGTTCCAATGTTTGATAACCCTTTTGGTGAAGAAATTTTTCCTAATATCCATCCTAAACCTCCCCTGGAGCAACTTGAGGCTAGTTCCTCTTGTCCTATCGCCTGTTACTTGGGAGAAGAGACGGACCCCCATCTCTCTACAGCCTCCTTTCAGGTAGTTGTGGAGAGCGATGAGGTCTCCCCTCAGCCTCCTTTCCTCCAGGCTAAACAACCCCGCCTGCCTCAGCTGCTCCTCGTAGGACTTGTTCTTGTATGATATGTCATGGACTCATTGCAGAGGAAACACACTCGGTTTTCTTTGATAACTGAACAACATATAAGACTTTCCTGGTTTTAGGTGCAACAGATTTCAAATATCTCCTAACACAGCAGTCTCAATTTTTACTGTCACCACCATATTACTATATTTTACAAAATTTTAAAAAATCACAAATTGTCATTTCCACTATAGCTGAGTTGTGTAGACTGAGCTGAGATTTGTGCAGATTTAAGCACATAAATCAGAAAGCCAACAGAAACATGACTTCTTGTTCTTTTTCATTGGTGCTAACAATTTAGTGCACAAATGTAAACTCCTGATTAATAAAACAATAAAAGCATTAAGTTGTGACCAAAGACAAATAAACTTTTTTGATCCTTAAAAAAAAAAATGCAAAAACTCAAAAGGAAATAAAGAAGTGTTCAATGATGTACAAAACACAGGGATTGCTTGTTTTCTTTGTATCTGACAGTAACCATTTACCATGAAAAATATGGATCAGTAAAACTGTCTTCCAACCTTCAAAAAAGTGGAAAAGTCAAAATTTTCCTTAGTTGAACTTTTTAAAAATATATTATTATTTAATCCTTATGCTTTAATATAAGTCCTCACTGTCAAACCATGTCATTCACCAACACTGTCTGAACAGATTTGTTTACAAAGACATAAAATACCAGCAAAATGAGAACTGTTAAAGGCAAATTACATTTCGGTCCGCTTCATGAACAAGTAATATTACTGATGATATGAAGATATAGGACTCCAAAGATATGTGGCCAGGATGAAAGGAAAATAGATTGAGAAATGGATTATCCCATTGTGAAAAGGAAATAAATGTATTTCCATATTTGTTATTAGTTAGGAAAAATGCTTATTGTTTCTGTATAAAGCAAGATTACAGAGGTCCCATCAGACAAGCTGAAGTTTTCACTGTTAATATGAATAAAATACCTGATTTATTTAGAAAAATATTCATTTGTGTAGGAAAGCATGAATACAATGATATTAATTCACATGGAAGATCTACAAGAGAATTTTTAATATCATACATACAGTACCATTAATAATTATTTAACATTTTTATAACATTCCATTGCTCTTTCACAAAGGGTTGCTATCTTCAGTTTAATCTCCAAAATCTCTAACAGCAACAAAAATGAAAGCCAGGCAAAATCACTAAAAAAGTATAATTGAGGATCTGCAGCTCCTTTTTTTAAAAAAAAAAAAACCCAAATTATATACCCAAGAAATGTTGTGAGTTATAGGAAGTGGATTATTAAGAACGACTTGAACCAGAAAATAGCAAGTCATACTAAATATTTCAGTTGTTCTTTCAATTTTGCAGTGTAACTAAGTGTTACTCTGGAATGCTATTTAATCAGGGACCCGCTGAAGAAATAGCAGACATTTTCCTATACTTTACCACACACGCAAACACTTGTATCTTTTATTTGCAAGAATGCAGTGAGATGGAGAGACAGAAAAAGAAGCAATGCATGGCTGCTTTCGTTTTCTGAGATCACATTTTCCCCAAATCCTTCCTGTGAGAAAGTTGAGTCTTGTTCAACCTACAGACTGCAAGGCCTTACAATCTGTGGTATTAAACACAATTCAGAAATCTTAAGAGAAGCAGCTTGGAAAACTGATCTTCAGCCAGTGCAACAAGAAAATAATCCCCTGTACTTGAAGAACTTCAGAATTACAGACTCGTTTCTTCTATCAGTATGACAAAGACTTGCCTTTTTACTGGAGGTGCTCACTGCTTATTTATTGAGTTTGAGGTTAACTTGGGCCATCACTTCAAGGCTTTTTGTCTTCTCCTCATCTCTGCTATCCAAGAAAACTTGGAACACACAGAAAGAAAAAAAACCTCTTATAAGTTAAATGACCCGAGGAGCTGGGCTTTAAGGAAATCAGTAGATTTTGACACTGATGATACAGGACAGATCACAGAAAACTGTGACAGGCTTTTCGAACTCAACAAATCCTTTTGGAGGGACCTCAGCAAAAACATTGCTACCTTGCTTCTCTGGAAATGCTCTTGCTTCGAGACTGACTCTAGCACAACAAAAATGGCTATAAGTGGCAAACTCCTTTTATGCCACCTAATGCTCCTAGAGGAAAAAAAAACCCAAACCAGCCCACAAAAAAACCCAAACAAAACCAAATCATTTATCTCACCTAGATTACTCTGGCTCTCTTGGAAAGGCTATTTAGTACAGAATATTTAGCTAGTAAGCAGAAGCTAAGCACAACTATACTCGTAGCATGTATGAAAAAATGAGCAGAAACACTTCAGGTCAACTCAATTATTCACTAATAAGGAGCAAATCCTCCAATTCTGAGTCTTTTGATGATATGGCGGAGACACAGTCAGCAGAGACTACCCCAGCAGTGACTTCAAAATATGGTTTTTCATCCTACTTTGCCTCAGGTCCATCTCGCTCACCGTGGAGAACTGGCTACACATCTATCACATGTACTTTTTTTTAACCTGTTCAGGTGACAGGCTCTCCTTGCCCCGTTTCTCACATCCTGTCTTTCACTCCCTACCTGCTGTACCCTTCAGTCCAGCATCCTTTCCCAGATGCGCATATCCAACTATGCTGAGCAGTAAAGAGAACATAAGAAGACAGCCCTCCTCCCTGCTCCCCAATCACATCTTAACTTTAATAACAAAACATGTTTGTAAACTTAAACAAATAAAACAAATATGCCATCAGTCAAATATGTCCTCCTTCACAAATTTATAGAAACACTCAGGTTCTCTTTAGGCTAACTATGCACTTAGCAGAAGATACAAACTCCACCTCATAGCTACCAGGAAATAACACACAATCTATAATTTCTGGTTGTATACACAGAAGTCTATCAGCACATTGAGCCAAAGCCACCAGCAACTTCATCAGTGATCACACGCATTTTGCAGAGTAGTGAGATAAACTGAAGATCCATGGCAGTTCCGAATGCGTATTTTCTCTCAAGATGTGTAATACAAAACTGGCAAAAAAAACCCCAAAATCGAAACATAGTCCTCAAGCCTGCTGAGCCACAACACTTACACGATGATGGCTCCTCCCTTCACGGTCTGCTTGGCCAAAAATAGTTACACCAGCATCATTCCTTGTTAAGTCTAGCATTATCTCTTCATGTATTGCAGGTGTGCGAAGATACTAGATACTATTCCAGACCTGTCATTGGTGTCTTCCAGTGACATAATAAATGACATTCCTCTGACCAGGTATGGACATCTGCCCCTGAACTAGTGATCAAGGAGGAGTAGGATTCAAGAAGAAGCAGGAAGAAGCAGGCAAATCTAGGTATGATTTCCCTCATTCTGAAGGACAGGTCAAAAATGCACCGAATGAATTACACCCAAGAGAGCTTACTTATCCACCCAAATCACCTATCATATGCTTTTCAGCCCCGTTCACCCTCTGGAGACGCTAATGCTCTCAAGCCTTTGGATGAGTCTTTCCTCCCCAGGACTCAACTCCAGCCCCTGTCGGATTATTCTGTTTGGACTAGACTTAATGGTGTGACCCAGACAGCCTCTCATTCACTCTTAATGTTGTGTTAGGAGACCCACCTATACTATAAAAATGAAGCCATATGGGCACAAATAAACTTAAACTGGTTCGCTTAGCATCCTCAGCTATCAGCTGCTGACTGTTCTCACACCAGGGGTTCCACTCCACCCTTTACTTTGAAGTTTTACAGAACATAGACATTCAACTAGCATGTTTTAAACAGAAATCAAGAGCAATTTCATTCTCCAGATCCGTTTGCTGGTACTGCAACGGTACCTTGTGAGCCCCAGTGAAGACTGAGGTGCTACCATGCAAACCAGCACTCAGAGGAGCCAACAGGTATGCTCCTAAAGAACAAATTGCAAGCTGTTCTGAGCATTAATATTAAACTCTCTTTAAATCTCTTACATTTCCTACACATTTATTATACTGACAATTTAAATGATACCTGAAGCTGAAAGATTAGAGATGGAAAAGCAGGAAATTTGTCCCCGGGATTTCCACAGCAATTTTTGCCCGTGCCTGTTGAGGCTGCAGTGACAGCACTGCTATGAGTCCCTATGACTGCCACACGTGGCGCAAATTTGACTCTGTAATAATGTCCTAATGACAGCCTTCGGCTGAATGTTTCACCTTTCTTCAGCTTCACAACCCAGAGCCTGAGCTTTCCACGGCCAGGGCCAGGCTGGCTGCTGAGGGGCGGCTGCAAGGCCCCAGGGCCTGCAGTGCAGGCCTCGGCCTGGCCGAGCACGCCTGGGCCGCAGACTGGTCAGCAGGTGGGCACGCTACCTGCAAAACCCTGCGCTGACTCAGCGTAGCGTAAAATAACTCGCTGCCTGTCCCCTTTTCAGTTTCTAATCCTTAAATTAGGGTTAGACTTGGGCTGTTTGATGTGCAGTCCGAGGGCTGCTCCCATGTACCATAATCAGAGGTGCTGCTGGTATTTCGTGTGTGATACTTCAGGTGAAGTGCTGCAGGGTTTAGTATCATAACACATCTCCAGCACATGTTTACATGCACTTCACTAACACCGTAGCACAGCACGAAATACCTAACACTTTTACTTTTTACCAGGACATAAACCCAAAACTCTACAGCTCTGAAGTGCAGTCAGAAAAAAAAAAAACAAAACCAACCCAGAAAGGATATTACTAATTCAGAAAGCTGTCCAAATTTAATCTGCTTCTTTTTCAACAGAGCTCACATATAGCGGAAGTCCTTGTTTATTTTTCAGAGGCCTTTGATGTAGCTCTTTATTTCTACACTCAAATACAGAAATCTCCGACATAAATCTTGTTCAGATTTGACACACAAGCCAAACTCCCTTTTTGACACAGAGAGGAGAGGCATGTATGGGCCTTGATTATGCTTTATTAGGTTCTTCATTAAAATCTGTGCCAGTGGCCCCATCGAGTGGGTCATGTCGGATTTTTCTAAGGAATTATTTTTAGCTGTATGCAAAGTGTGCCTTTACCAGGGAAGGAAGAAGAGGAAAGGGGAAAGAGAAGGTAAATGCTCCCGTCACCCGAACTAACGCACCGTCAGCTGCGTGCTGCCGCAAAACCCACACAAGATTTTTTTTAGTGCATATTTTGTGGCCAAACCAGAAATATGCCGCTTTATAATCAATTTCGCTCCAGTTGTTTCTAGGGAACATAAAAATATGCCAAAGGAAGCACAGGACATTGGAAAGCAGCTGAGCAACAACTTTGCTTTCAATACAAGGCTTGAAGATGCTGGGCAATTCCCTACCGAAGGTAACCATAACCTTGCCATTGTATTGTCAAAGCAACAGAGGGGTTTTTCAGCAAATGCTTCCTTGTTGCAACAGTAAGTAGACAAGTAGTGGCAACTCACCTCACTGAAAAGAACTGACACACATGGCTCAGAAACTATTTACATCCTATGACTTCAGCTTTCTAAGATGAGTGCCCTGACTCGTGCTCTGAAAGGTCATAAACTACTAAGGTCATAAAGGTCATAAACTACATAAACTACTCAGGGTGCTCGATGATGAAGACAGAAGTCTGAAGTTGGATGATGTGAATAAAGGAACCGAGGTGTCACCCAGGATGTTTGCAACTGAGAAAGGACTTGGATATGAGCCCCCATAGCACCGGCAACTGCCTGGAGGTAGGACGGCTGGCCTTTGTTTTTAGAACAAAGATCAACAAATTTTTTTTGTAGTTTACCAAATAAAAGAAAAAGATACCTTGAAATAAAAATCGAAACGGAATGGATTAACAGCTTTTCCATTCTTCTCTAATAGGCCAAAGTGACCAATGGTGGTGTACCACTGCCAGTTGAAAAAACATTGGGTAACACCAAAACAAACAAAATAATGCGTAACTCAGATTTTAAATCCTTCATTTCCTGAAAAACTAAACACTTAATTCAGTCAAAGAGTAAACACTTCATTTCAAAGATGAGCTCAATTAGATAATTTTAAAATTAATTTGACTAACAACTTGAAATATTCAAGACTTGCTTCAAAGCTGGAAAAATAATAGTAACAAAAATTGTAAAATGCCTATCTGAAAATAAAAGGCTTATTCCAGATTGCTCCCAGGTTCATGCCTTTCCCCCTACAAAGAGCAAAACAGTTAAACTAAAATGTCTGCGAAGACTCTTGTTGCTTTGAGCTCTGCATTTTAGAATCAACAAGCTTGCAAAGAAAGGTACCTTTAAAAATAGCCCTGCCCTACGAAATTTCACATCTAAAGCAAAGAGGCACACAAATCCTTTCCACTTGAGATAACGGGATCAATTCTGTGGCTTCTGATTTCACTCACTGGCATCTGGCATAGTTCTGATGTATATGAAAGGGCCCGAAACCTAAAGACATTGTCATAGATATACGCCCTATTAGGAAAACACAGATGCACTGAGGGAGCAGAGTATTACTACCAGATTCAAATTCCCGTAAGAGCAGAATCTACACCCTGGGAAAGTGTCAGGCACTCAGAGAGGACAGGTGTCTGCTATCAAATTTCCTTGGTTGCTTCCTGAAATCTCCAAGTCGTCCAACTCTAATACAAAGAAAACCAAAGTTAGTTTTTAATTTCTGCCAAAAATTACATCACAAGTTGCCTCTGTATTTCTAGTTTGCATTTTTAAATTTTAGAACATGGTTAGTTTTGAATATTTTGACGTAAATATTTTAAAGGCCATACAGTTATTCATTGAAATGAATATTCAAGTCCAAAGTAAAGATAGGCTGCTTCCATTATGTCCAGGTTAAAAAAAACCACTGTGGTACCTACAAGATTTTGTATGGGTCCTGTTGATTACAACATTCTGTAGACTCTAATGAATATAATGAATATAAAGTTATGGCAGGACTCTAGCAGCACGAAGAAGGTGAGAATTGCCCCGTGGGCGAAGCCCAGAGGTCTCAGTCAGGAGACTAGGGTGGGTCACGCTCCACTTCAGAGGGGACTGGGCCAGCCCAGAGCACTGGGGCACATTCCTGGAGGAGGATGAGCACTGGCCTCATATTGCAAAGTCACAGTAATAAGACCCTGTGCCAGCAGATTCCAGGAAGAGCCTCAACACAGGAGCCCAGCATCACCCTCACTTTAAAGACGGCAAAACAGAAGCACAAACAGGATGGATGGTTTGTCCAAAGCAGTAATAAAAATGAGGTTTTCTGCATCCTAGTCCAGGATGTAGATGCCCCTACGAGGCTATGCAAAAGGACTTGCCTGGAAAAGACACAATTAACTACTGGATAGACAGAAACCGCTATTTACAAGCATGTCAGAGGCCAATTACTACCCTGAGTTTTAGATTAAATTGAGTGTTTTCATTTATGTAAGACAGTATTAATCCCACTGTTGAGGCAAATGGAAGGATTTGAATAGAGGAATTTAAAGTGGGGGAAGTGAAGGCAAGGGGAAAAGGCTTGCCACTGTTAATAAAATAAATAGATGTCAGCACAAATAGACATCACTTATTAGAAACCTTCTATCTATGTAGCAGAATGACAGCTTATAAAATCTTTCCCCAGTGCTTTAATATCTAGTGATGAATGCAACTGGAAGGGGGGGAAAAGAAAAAAAAAGAAACACTTGTCAACAGTTTCCAAACAATTCCAAATAAAATAATCTGCTTTAAAATTATATTTTGGAAAATTCATGCTAACTACTGGGTATGTGTTGTTCAGAATAAATAATTTCTCAGTGGAATTACCTCATTTGAAAAGTCACAAAGCATTTTAACGGTACTGTTTGTACACTGTAAATAGCTCTAAGACTTTTCTTAAACTCCTGAGACATTGAAAGCTGAATAAACTGGAAATTGGTATGAAGACTACCATAAGTAGTGTTGGGACGCCAGCAAAAATCTGAAATGTTGAATGTCTCAAAATCTCCTCAATAACTAAACATTAGTAAATGCTTCATGTTCCTTCTGACTCCAGTCATGTTAAAAAAAGATAAATGTTGGTGATAAGAGTTAAAATTAAGATAATAAGAATTTTTTTGGATCAATACAAGTGGAAGGGAGGCAACTGTAGGTAAATGTTAGGGAATTTTAGACTTCAAAATCTACTTATTCCACCATAAAGCACTCCTTCTTCTTTAGAAATCCAGCTTCTCTGTGAGAGAAGAATCCATTTTTCTCCTCATCTCTGCTGACAGCTGAAGACTTTGGGAAGCTCAGCTGCTACTGCAGTGCAAGGGAAGGCTCCCAAAGTTTCAGGCTCACAGCTCTGCCAAGCAGCCTGCTGCCTGTCCAGACTCTGGAAACTGTGAGGCTTTCAAGGGGCAAAGAAATTTGTTTTGGGACCTGTAGTACTGTTGTAGGTCTCAGCTCTCCTCAGGCCTGCCATTCAGCATCTCAGGAACCACAAGCAATCTGCTTCCAGAGTGGACTCTACTATTGGAGTCATTAAGACCTCTAGACCATAAATCTGATGTAGTCCTCCTAAGCTCCCTTCACATCTAGTGGAGCCGTCTATTTCAGGATGCCATGAATTACACCCTAGAAATAAATATTTTTCATTAACTGCATCACAGCCTGTCATGGTTTAACACCAGCCAGCAGCTAAAACCATGCAGATGCTCACTCACTCCCCCAAGTTGGGATGAGGGAGAGAATCAGAAGAGTAAGAGTGAGAAAAAATATGTGGGTTGAGATAAAGACAGATTAATAGGTAGGGCAAAAGCCACACGTGAAAGCAAAGCAAAACAAGAAATTCATTCACCACTTCCCATCGTCAGCAGGTGTTCAGCCACCTCCAGGAAAGCAGGGTCCATCATGGATAACGGTTATTTGGGAAGACAAACGTCGTAACTCTGAATGTCCCCCCCTTTCTTTTTCTTCCCCCAGCTTTATATGCTAAGCGTGACGTCATATGACATGGAATATCTCTTTGGTCAGTTGGGGTCAGCTGTCCTGGCTGTGTCTCTTCCCAACTTTTTGTGCACTCCCAGCCTACTCACTGGTGGAACAGTGTGAGGAGCGGAAAAGGCCTTGAGAACTTAGCAACAATCAAAACCACCGGTGCCCTATCACACTACTTTCATCCCAAATTCAAATCACAGCCCCACGCCAGCTGCTAGCAAGAAAGTTAACTCCATCCCAGCTGAAACCATGACACAGCCAAAATATAAACCTGTAAGTTGCTCAAGCTTTAGCATCTACATAGCAAGAATTTGCATTCAATCAGGTGAATCTCAGCCTAAGTGTCTAGGGAAACTCCACGGCCACCAATTCATTGGTTGGAAAACCTACTTTGTTTCTCCTGGAACTACAGTGGAATCAAAATATCCCATAAAAATATTCCGATTTAATGGTAAATGACCGCAACAAATAATCAACGATGTAACAGATGATTGCAATGAAACTTCTGTGAGAAGTGTTGCGAGTCATCTGAATTCAGTGAATATCAAAGCCCTTTCAAATGTTGTCCTAAAGGAAGAACATTTTCAAAGCTGGCCTTAACAGAAAATTACTTCCTACTAGGGAGAACAGGAAAATTTCTGTGCTCAGTAACTCTGGTTCTCTCTAAAGAGCTTTATATGACCACCTTAAAGTCGGAAGTCTAAAGAAACACATGCTAATTAGTTAAACCTTTCCTGAAAGACACACCTGAAGGGGAACAGTCCCTCCACTTTTGTGGCACTCACCTGCAGCATTCCAGAAGACTACTTCCTTGTCCTACTTGATATCTGTCTTATGCAGTTTCTCAAAGAAACAAGTTTATGAGATCCTTCAACAGCAATAAGCAAATTGCGTGAAGATCTATCTCCCTATCACAGTGTACTGGTAACACTACTGTACAGGTACCACGGTTATTCATCTACCCCAATTTATGTCCAAAATCAGTATATGGGTGCAAGAAAATGCAAAAAGTAAACCTCAAGGGGATGAAGTTTGTGCCCCTGTTTAGCAGAAAATGCTTCTAAGACACTGAAGTGATCTCTTTTGTTTTAAGTGTCTGTCTGGCAAATATTCAAAAGCAGCTGATGAAATACAGATTCTCCTGTGCTCCGCAATGATCCTCTTTTCACCTCATCAATCCAGAATGAGCTTCCAGCTCTGCAACTGTCCTACAACTACCACCACTCCACACCACCAAACACTCTCTGATCATGTCCTGCCATCGGTAACAAACACCAGTCACCTCTTATCTGACTATGGCAATGTATTTTGAAAAAGCTTTCCAGCTAGAATTAAGTAGAAAATAACATTCCTGCCATGAAATACTTTTTCAGGACACAGAACAAAACTTTCTTCAAGAAAAATTAAAAAGAAGGGAAAAACAATACCAGAGTTTCTCACACAGGAATAACTAGAGGCCTGGCAATCAGCACCCAGTGGAAGTTCAGGTTAAAGGGTTTTTGTCTGAACGAAAGCAAGCAGGAATTCAGACTTGAAATGTCCACGTGGCAGGAGAGTGCTTGAGCCACAGAGCTGCTTGTTACACCCTGGGGTTTAACAAAAAAAAATCTCCAGCCTCAAGATAGTTTTCCAACAGAAATTTTAACAAAATTACCCTGTTCTGATGGAAGCTCGGCATTTGGCCAAACCTGACAGAACAGTAAAACAGTTTCAGGTAAAATCAAAATATCAGTCCAACAATCTCTACCAGAAGGTCAGAAAAAATGTAGCTCATCTGCCTAGGAAGAACGTGACAATTTTACGTTACTTGCTCACCATAAAATATTTGGTTAATTCTTTTCTCCTTCCCATCACGATGATATACAGTCCTAAAGAACTGCTTCACTTTAAAAAAAAAAAAAAAAAAAATTAGATTTTGAAGCATAAAGAACAAAGCAAAATGCAACTGAACATGGCACAACAGAAGGTCACCTGAACAAGTCACAAAATAAATTACCCAGATCTTCTAAAGAATATTTTATACATTAGGGCAGAGTTTCACTACTGCTACAACAGCAATAGACAATCTCAAATTCAGCTCACAGAACACACACAGGTGCACCATTCCACCCCCTCCAGCAAAAGTGAAGCCTGCTTACCATCACTCCTTTGTCAGTATGTGAAAACACAATGTGGCACAAATCCTTACAAAATTTATGTTCAGCAGAGCTCTAAAAATAAATCCTAGATAAATGAAGCTATTTAATTTGCTAAAACATAGTCTTAACTCATTTTGCTAAACCATGGACCATACTTATCTCTGCTTCCTCATAATGCTGTCTGGAACTTTCTAACCTACACAGCTCTTGATGTTAAACCTAATATGTTGCTGTGCCTGTGTATCCAAAGTTTAGCATGTTTGCTTATATTTGGTAGTGCAACTCCTCTAAGAATGTAAGCCAGAAGACCAATGCAACATACTGAAATCTGGCCGCCAGCTCCACTCCACTGACTGAAATGACATAATTGCAATCAGGTAGTTGGTTGTCACAAACCAACTGTTATTCCCCTTGGTTGTGTTTTAATACATGAAACTGCAAGATCATGGCAGATAAGAGGCATTGCAGAACTAATAATATAAAAGTTAAAGCCTGAGTATTTCATGTTGTAGTACTTTCTGAATAAGTATTGTATACGTACAATAGTTTTTTCGATGGAATAAAATATGTATAGCTCATTTGTTTGGTTTTTTTTTTCCCCTTTGGCTAATCAGGTGTCTTATGAATATCACTGTACAATATTGGCCAGTCAGGATGTGCCTGTCAAAACAGGCTTTGACTGAAAATGCTGTTCTGACAAAACAGCAAATACAGCACACTGCAGTGAGAAACTCCACAAACCTAAATGTCAGTTTGTTTTCCCAGATGACAGTAACAGTCACTTCCTGAACAGCTTTGTTTAATAAGTTGTTGGTATTACTACTACTCTGATTTCCAAACTGAAGCTTTTAAGCAGCCAGAGCCGTTTCCAACGCACTGCTATGTCCTTCTGTGAGGAGCTGCTTATTGAGCAGACCACAAACCACTTCTGCCCTGGTTTTGGGTTTTGAGTGGTCTCAAGGTGTGGGCCCAAGGCAAGATGCCTTACAGTGGTCTACAGTGTCACAGCAGAGCCAAGGATAACCATTGCCTCGCCTACATCAGAGAGTCATATCCTTCTCCTCAAGAGTCCCAGTGCTCGTGGACACAACATCACCACTGTACATACGTGCCACAGCAGTCACATAACTACCCGGAGTAACCTTAGCATCCAGTATCATAACTGATCTACATGTGTTATGTATCTATAGCTGCACCCTGTTGCTAGGATATGCAAAAACAACTTCTTCCCTCCCTTCTACTGTTGTTTCTAATTTAATTTGCAGGCACATAGTTACCCAAACGGCATATGAACATTATGGTATCTGTTTCACTGCTCCCACTGGAGCAAGAGGTGGAGCAACTGGAGTAACTGGAGTTCCAGCACTGGTTGATCTTCCAGTAATGACTGAGCAGCAGCCTCATGGCTAGTCTTCCTTCAGCCTTGCATTGGCAATGCAGAAAGATGGCAGAATAAATCCCTGTGTTGGGATGGTTGGAGAACAATCCTGTTCCCTTTCAAAAGCATCCCTCCTAAAGTTTGCAAGCAAAGGTGGTGGCAAAGGGCTTTCAGAGCTATAGGAATTCATATTTCTCCTTCCCCTGTGGGAATGCAAATAGGAAAATTTCTATCTTGCTCCAAATATAGAGTATGAATGACCTCAATAAAGAAAATCTATTCAATCTTCTCAGTTTCCCCCAAAATAGAAGCTTAGATACCGGTAAATAAATAAACTAACAATATTCAGAATTAGCTCACTGATCAACTGCCTCACAATTTTTTAAAAAACACTGATCCAGTGCATCCCTACAAAGAGAGAAGAATAAACATAACTAGCCACACACTCAAAGTGCAGAAAGCCCAATTGCATCCAGTATGCAGAAAGACCAAGGCACAATCCATCATGAAAATGTTCTCTCAAAGCTCAACAAGGGATACAAGACCAAAAAAAACCCAAAATGGTATTCCAACAGTTGCCCCTTAAAGACACTTTTCTGTTTCCATGGCAGTAGACAGGAGAGTCCAAAACTGTGTAATTTTCATGTTACTTAAAAAAAAAAAAAAAAAAAGCCTTCACAGGGATAAAAATTCAGCCCGATAACCAAATGGAGGCATTCAGGACTCACCGAGCTGTCAACATATTAAAGCCACTGTGCGAGACATTGCTGATACTATGGCAGAAGTGAAGAAACATTTTTTCACCTCCTACACAGCTATGACATATCCCTAAAGAAGAACTCTGTATGCCACAATCTATTGGACTCAGGATGAGAGTTGCACCATTAGTCCTCTGGTGTCACATCTGAACTGCTTTGGAAAATAAACAGCCTACACCCGAACTGGTCCTATGTAATAGCACACATCTACCCAGAAATTAACTGGAACTAACACCATTTTTTATATATATATAATATTACACAATCAAAAACTAGCTGCATCTCATACAAATAGAGTAAATAGAATAAAAATAAATAGCAAATAGTTAAAGACTATTTCTGTGTCAGGTCTTGTCTGTAGTAGTCTGTGTCATCCTGGATATGATTAACGGCAACAAAAATACCTAAAAAGAAGCAAAATCTTTTTGCTGCTTCAGGCTCCAAATGTGGCTGGTTTCTCTACTGCAATTAGGAACTGAAGTTAATCACAGTACTTATATAAGTAAGAAGCCTACATTCAAAGATACTGCACCAAACAACCCCAGTTATGTGCTAGAGGGATACTAATATCAGGACGGAAATAATTAAAAGGTTAAAAATTACAATGTCTTTACAAGTCCCTTTAATCTAGAAGTACTTACATCTCTAGTCAAGTTGCTCAGGTGCATTCATCTTGCCCTTTCCACACGTTAACGTGATTGAATTTTCCTAAAGTTTAGCCAAAATTTGCAGTGAATGCTTTTGGAATAACAGTATCAGCAATTTACCAGCAACTCATTCCCCCCATAACTACTTATACTCCACTCTTATACTACTTATACTTGTTAGCAAAGAGTAGAAAACAGGCTTAACTTCCTTACATCCCTCCCTATATTTAAAACAAATGCCAACTGTGAAAACTAAAATACTGATACTGGGTGAAGTTGGTAACGAGCTGACAAAAATACAGTTAAGAACCTCTAAGCGTAAATATTTTTTTGAGATAAGATTCGCTATGTTCCTCATACTTATGCCACTCAGGCTGCTTAAACCATGGGGGTTTTTAGCTGTTATTATTGGCGCTCTGCAAGTGGAGAGTTTTAGTAAGTCAGATCCTGATTTTTTTACTGTTTATCCATGGCAAACTTTGAGTAGGACCTGCCCACTGACATCCAACGACCTAGAAAGCTACCCCAGAAATTCAACAGAAATGTTTACTTATGCCATCGGTTCATTTCAACCATTATGTTTGCAACATTAAGCCCTGGTAAACAGGGTGATGACTGATTGATTGAATTGTACTGAATATGATAAGTGGCACTGAGATGGCCATTGGTTTGATCCTGCCACTTTGTCATTGCGACGAGACACAAATGACTATTTATACCTTAGTTAAACTACAGCCAGATTATTCAGGCTTAACATACACTGATTTTAGTAGCTTTTAACTATACAGAAAACCTGATGAGTTTTTGTTTCTCTGTTGTTAACAGACACACTTTTGAAACAAAAGTGTCTGAGTGTGATGGTATACCCATCTCTAAGTAGAGATCTAGAGCGTATGGCTAATGGGAATGGCTTTTTTTTTCTTTCTTTCTGTGGTTTGGAGTCAGTTATCTTATCTCTATAGTGATATTCACTGTTTGCAAATAAAGATGACTGCTTACTAGTAAGAACCAGGGGTTTCTAAATGACATAATTCATATAAATCTGAGCCATCCAATCATTTTGATTTATTTAAATGCATAACTTTTTTGGTCATTTTACATAGATGTTACAACAGAATACTTTTTATACAGAGAATTACCTATCAATTTTACAAAGGTTTCCAGAATCATGTGCATTACATCAAAAGATTTGTTTTTAGGATACCAACATCACAACCTTGCAGTTATTTAGCACATACAAGCTACTTAGACAACAGAACTTAATGAATAAATTTACATCTACAAAAGGACTAAACTGCTGAATTTCTTACTTGTACACAAATTGCAAATTTGGGGACATCTGACCTTTAGAGCTGAAAATCAAAAAGTTGTATCTCCTTTTCCTTAAATATTGCCACAAAAAAAATCATTACTGAGGGTCTGTAGAAGCAGGTCTCTCATTTTCTTTAGCAAGAGTCTATGAACACAGGAACTAGAATGACAGTTATTTCTACTTTTTCAGAAAACTAAAATATAACTGGAAGCAACAGTGAAGTGGAATTTACCAATCTAATGCCCAGAAGAGTTCAACCACAAACTAACCTCTGCACAAAACCATTTTCAGAGGGGAACAAAAGAAAGATAAGTATGAAAAAAGGTTGTTAGAATCCAGACTGTTATTTTAAGCAAGCCAAAATCATGCTAGTAAGGAAGCTAAGACTACAGTCTCCATTTTTTAATATTTATAAAAAAAGTATAAATCATCTGTGCACCAGACTCTGTTTGGAGTTCATGATAAACACAAAACTTGATCAAATAAAGCTATTCAGATGAAAAAAATAACTTGCTTGGTAAGGAGAACTCATGATAATATGTATTGTTCACTATTAGTAATTTTCTAATGAGTCCCTTAGGAATAACATATATATTTTCAAATCCTGAAAAAATTGCATGAGTTAATTTCAATAATATTTACTAGAAACAACAAAGGTTTGCATTTTTTCAGACTACCTGTGTCAGCAGGGATCAATCTCTCTCAACTTTTCAACCCCAGGAATAGTTTTCTATTAAAAAGTTCTGTATCCTGTGTTATTTTATAATTAGTTTTTCTTAGCATAGTCATAATCCAAGATAATCGATAAGATAATGAAAAGGAACTAATAGCAGGAGGAATCCATTATTAATTTTTTGTGTGTCTCTACACAAGAAAAGGGGGAGACGGCCATACTTAGGTCTTCATCCTGTAATCATACCTCTACTTGCTTGAGGACAAGCATAAGTAATCATCAGGACTTCAATGACAGAAGTATACCTCCAGGTACAAGCCTGACCAGAGCTCTGATAGGACAAGACTTGCAGTGGACACCAGGGGAGCCTTGCTAAAATCCAAAAGGCTGTAGCAAAGCCATCCTGCCATGCAAGTCTCTTTCCAGTGTCGTAGAAAGAGATTTCATAGTTGATGACACTGGAACAGGTTGCCCAGAGAAGTTGTGGATGCCCCATCCCTGGAAGTGTTCAAGACCAGGCTGGATGAGGCTTTGAACAGCCTGGTACAGTGGGAGGTTGTCCCTGCCCATGGCAGGGGGGTTGGAACTAGATGATCTTTAAGGTCCCTTCCAACCCAAACCATTCTATGATTCTATGATTTTTGTTGGCTTAAATAACACAGTTTAAAATGCTGTTGGGAACAAAGTATTACACATTTCATGTGCATTTGTTCTGATTACAAATAAGAAACTGTCTGATTACACAGCAAGAAAAGTTAAAGAAGAAAATAGAGCAATGAAGTTTTAGAGTTAATTTATTTCATAGTCACTGGTATACAGATTACAGTGGCAAATTTTTCAACTCATCAGAATTTCATATGAAGAGATACAAACCACTAATTAAGGTAGAGAAATTCAAGTCTCAGTTATACATAAACTACGTAGATGAAAATGAGAGGAGCATCTCTTTAAGCTGGGATATTCACAATGCATAAAGCAGCAAGTGTGTGAACAACTGAGCACTCAGTAAATGTTGTAAGATTTTGGAACAGTTATGAACTATAATCCATGAACTACAGAATTTAGTTTACAAGGGAGAATGACTGAAGAAAAACCTTACTTCATCACATTTATGAACATACCAATTTGTTGTAAGACTGTTCTTAAAACCCAAATGAAGAAGAAACGATTATGGATTAAAACCAAAATAAATAAAAACATAAATACCTATTTTATTTACGCTCTAGCAAACAGAGTGTTCTTTATTTATTACCAATAAACTTCACACGTGTTCTAATCACAAAAATTAAGTCTGCGCTTATATAAAAAAACTGTTACGGATTTGTAAAGAAAATATAAGTATCATACTGAAATAAACTTCTTGTTGGTGAAGTACTCACTGTTTCATTGCAGAATATGCTTTTTCAGGAAGAGCACTAACATAATCTAGGCATTATAGATATATAGTGTTTTCATATAAGTAGGTATATATAAGCCATAAATTTAGTACTTAAGATCACAGAAGTCTGAAGTAAATTGTTGCCTTTCAAAGATATCCTTCTTTCACATTACAGAAAATACTGCAATAAAAGCATAGTAATTTTAGTAAAAAAAAACCCAAAGAATTGCTCTGGTTTTATATGGTAAGTAAGGAAGTGAGTCTCTGTAACACTCAGGGAGTGCAAATTCTCATCAAAACTGAACTAGAAATACCTATAATTCATTACTGCATTAAGGGAGACCCTGGTACCAGTTTCCACCTCTAGGCTCACAGTTCCACAAGAATCTCCGCTGTAAAAAACCTGCTGACCTTTTCTTAAGACTGACATATCTGCTGTTTGCTGAGTGACTTTGAAATTCAGTAGCAAAAATGCCCTGAGGCTTGAAAAGTCCCTTTTCATTGGGACATGAAATTCCACTCAGATTTACCTGTACAACGAGCATTTAAAAAATGGAAACTAATTTTAAAAAAGCATTACTTCCTTTCTCTCATTTGGGTTTTTTCAAACAATGCGGGAAATAGTCTAGCAACCAAAACTAGATGCTTTCTGGAGCCAGGCTTCACAGTACCAAAGAGGGAGCAGCAGCAGCTACATTTAGTGTATTGGGTACATCTTAAGACCAAAAAGGGCAGGCTTTGCAATGGAAATGATAGTTAATTAAGGACTTTTTTCTTTTTACCTTATTTAAAAAAATAACTTCTACAGAGAGAAAAAGACCATATGCTTGTGTTTCATAATACTAAATTATTCTTACGTAAAATAAAAGGCTTGGTTTAGTATTTTAAACAAATGCTGAGTTCCATCATGTATTTATTCTGATTACTGCCAATCAGCAGTCCAATATTGGTTCAGTTCACAGCAGTTTTACAGCACGGTAACTCCAATGCCTTCCAAAAGTTCTACACCTGGGCAAGTGATTAGAATCAAGACCGCAGATTTAATTAAATTGTTTAATTTAGTTACATCCTAGAGATTACACTTTATATCCTAGAGAAAGGATATACTTCACATTCCTATTTCAGTCAACTTCCTCTAGCTTCACTTATGAAAATCTTACTGAACAACCAATATTATATTTATCAGCTTGCACTGAGCATTTTACAAAATGGTAACCAAAGCATTCAGGGATCCTGAAAACCTTGAGGGAACAAGGTTTCTGTACTTTTTTCCAATATAGTCCATCAATTTAAATTTGATATCAACCTTTTACTATTTACTTCTTTCAATCTTCTATTCGCTTTCCTTTGAAATACCAAAATTCTCCATCTTCTTTGGTTATTTATTTATTTATTTATTTACAGAAATGTAAATTTAAATTATGTTCACCTATTTCAGCATATGCTGAAATCCTCTCTAGTTTATAACATAGAATCAGAACTTGAGAGTCCTGGACTCGACTCCTGCCCATCCCTAACTTGATCCAATTATATATTCCTAAATCCTGGCACCAAAAGCAGCTAGTGTCTTTCTTGGCACCAGGAAAGGGTGTGTTCCCTCATTTTCAGTCCCATAGGAAAATAAATTGGAAGATCTAAACTTGATCTCATCATGTTATCATATTTATATAATTGAAATGAAAAACCGCACCCCTAATGTACAGAAATGTTACAGTTTACAATGCAATGAAAGCAGGTTGCTGATTTTAGATCACAATAGAGAAAATCAGAGCTTTACTAATTTTCTCATTCTCTTCTACCATGGAATATAGTACTATATATTCTGTTTTCACACCACTCATGTATGGCAGCGCGTAAGATCTGAATTAGCACTAATAAAATAACTCTTGAGAACAAAAATGTACTGGTTTCAAAGGGTTTCAGAAAAAGCTGATGGCACAGCAAGAGTACATGCCATTGGGGTATATCTTCCTGTCTATCACTAACTCTAATACTTGCCCAAGGCAGAAAATAGCTTACATATGACCAAGCAAGGTAGGCCTCTGTTTACTCATTACAAAAAATGGGTAGCCAATCTCACCGTTTCGTGTCTCTTCAAATTTCTAAACTATGCTTAGAATCTAAACCAAAACACTTTAACAGCAAAATTTTCTGTAATAAACTTTTTGAGTGTTAGCTCTATATTAAAATTAATTACTGCTGTTTATAAACTACTGACTTGAAAAATCATTATTCAAAATGAGTTTTAAGCACTCAGTTTAATTCAAACTAACAGACTGAAATACCCTGGAAAAAATGACATCCACTAATAGATATTTTTACAAGACAGAATTACATCTTCAAATACATTATAGAAACCTGACCTCACCTATAACATTTCTATCGCCACACCATCATGAATCAGAAACCACCTATACTGAAATCTCCCTTAATATCTCTATTGACTGAACAACTTAGTTCTACAATGCATTTAATAGTTACAATAACTAATATACCTTAAAAAAAAAAATAAATATCAGTATGTGGGGACAGAAACTGACTGAACTTTGGAGATCCAGGAAGATCCCTCAAGCATTAAGAGTTCATTTGCTAATGAAGAGTTAAATCACCAATTACCAAGTGAAGATAGTGAGATGCAATGCTTGTATATAGGAAAAGTGAAATTTGGGTTCCTCCAATTTCCAATATCCTCCACATATGCAAATTTCCTGAGGTAAATAAACGTAAACCAATGCTTATCTGGAAGAAACAGTAGACTAAAAAAACCCCAAACACCACAGTACTTTATAGACAAAGCAAGCAAGGAATACAAGCCAAAACAACTATGCAGCCTTCAAAAAATTTTGAAGAAATCTTAACTTGCAACTATTACCAAACTTAGAATATTTAGAAAACATAAGCTAAAATACCTACTACTCCCTGAAGTTATCTGATTTCTACTTTTAGCACCATATTTTAAGATATGCAGTGCTAAGTTTTTCTACTCATTTTACATTAAAACAGGAGATATTCCGAAATAACATTGGTACAGCACTACATGTACGTTAAATAGCCACTATTCTATCACCCATGTTTAAGATATTTCTAAAAATCAATAGTCCCTAAAATTGTCTCGCCATTTTAAAGTTATTTTTCCCCATTTCCTCTCAAAAACATCTCATTCATCACTGTTAGAGCCACCAAGACCAGTTCAGAATAAGAGAATTACATTCCAGCCTTTACTATATTTCTTTTTAAAGCCTCCCTTAGCAAGCACAGGGTCTATGTGAAATACTCAATGCATGAGAAAGAAAACTTGACACTGAGTCTAGCAAACCACATGTTCAAAAATAATTTTAAAATATGCTTTGAATATTTTACATGAGATACAGCGTATTTACACATTTTCAATTTGTGATGAACATGTAGTCCTTTGAACAGATTAGCAGCAATGAAGGAAAATATTTTGAAAAATTAATAATTTCTTATACATACTCTTACAACTGGGTTTATAGTTCCAAAAGGGTTGTGGGTTAATCAGTTTCATTTGAGGAAAAGTAGTGAAGAATAAGCAATATCAGTTCAACACCCAGAAATACAGACGGTCTTGCACCTAGACAATGCAGAAGCTGTGGGCTTTAGTGAACTACCAAGAATAATTAATTCTGAGGACAGTCACATAGGAAAGCGCAGCTACAAGTTTTGATCCACTGAAACTTGGAGCAAGCCAGATCATCTGAGACTGGAGCGAACTGATTGGGATTCGATGCGGTTTCTACACCCACATGGACAGATCTCCATTTCAGTTCCACTTACATCATTCCACAAGTAGGAGAATTAAAAACTACTTAAGGCACTACCTATACGGGGAATTATCTTACATCTGAGATTATGGGCCACTCCCACATCTGCCACAAAACATAAACTGATATACTGAGAAGTTTTCCAAAAATGCTTTCTTTGGAGAATTAAATTACCTTTGTAGATGCAATAAAATCTAATCAGTGTGGTTTCTGAGCATGTTCCCTAGTTTTCTCTTTCTCATAAATATTAATGTAGAAAATCAGAGGCCAAGTCATTCCAAAATTCATACACTCCATGTATAAATTCAGAAGTTTTTATGCGGTATTAGCACACAGATAGAGTAAACACCACACTTGGTTTTTAATACATTTAAATGTTGAGTATTTTCCAGTAGAATACTCTCAAGGGACCTAATTAACCAAATGACGATTTTCCAGATTAGCAAAGAAGCTGGATATGTAGATGAAAATACAGGCTAAGAAGTTTGACTTTGCACTAGTGACAAGCATACATTTTTAATCTCGGCACACTGTAGTTGCATGAGGTGAAGAACTGACATTTATTTTCTTCTTCTTATTGGGTAGCCCCAGGTTATATCAGGTTATTTCACATGAAGACTCCAAATCTTGTCTGTCAATTCTCCCATTTGTGATTATATTAACATAAATGAAACCATTATAACTGAACAACCTCTAATCCAGGACAGGATGGTTCGTAATTGATTGATGTCTGGCATCAGCGTCAGGCAAGATCTTGGCTTCATGGCTACCCAGAAATTAACGACAGTGATTTCTTCATCAAATGACAGGTAGGATAAAATAAAGATGCCATAAATTTGAAATATCATAATGCTAAACAATATGAATCAAAGCTGCCTGGTAAATGAAAATGGTTTCATCCACTCAGTAGCTTATCAGACAAGTCTCCCACAGAAATCCCTCTGCCAGTTTAATTCATTAATCAAAGTTTTCAAAAAGTTGTTTAAAACTGTCATTGCACCTATCATTAGAGCCAATATATAAGCAAATACAAATATTGCCCTTTACCCTGAATGAGCTCCTGGATGTATGTTTAATGATACCCTCCCTAAATGTTAGTCTCCCAAAACACACTTCTGTTGATATTTTAGTATGCCCCTAAAGGAAGGACCATGAACAGAAAATCAGTCACAATGACAGAAAAACCTTATATTCAGTTGGGCATACATATGATTTTAGCATGTTATGTATTTGTAATAACTTTGTTCACAAATAAATCCCACTGAACAAGAACAGTACTAACAGGCATCTTTTAAGAAGAGTTTAAAAATAAAGAATATTTTCAGATGTTTGCTAACATGTTGGTAAGTGTGCATACATTGTGTATATCTACTTATCTAATTCACATACTCATGTATGTACAAGAGTAAATGTATATTTTTAATTTTAAAAGCAACATCACTAGTTTTTGCTGCCAGATTTTTTTCAAAGATGAGAAGACACTTTTTTCGTATGTAAGTACAAAGCAAAACACTTTTTTATTCCATGAGAAATACAGTCTAGCTTTTATTGCTCTACATAACAAATATTCTACATATACTTCTACTCTTCCATTGAATTGTATGAGAATGCCACGGATGGTTTGTCACATCTCGATTAACTCATTTTTCACAACGCTCTCATGACACTCTGTATATCATTTACACAAGGTTTATTTGTCAAAATCCCATTGCACCTTCCTGACAACAGATGTTTTGAAATGCATCCTATTTTGCTTGGCAAAGACTTATTTTAATGGGTTTGACAGTATGATTTCAGTGACGAATTCAGTGGTCATTTAACTCAGTTTAAGAAAATTAAAAAGAGACCCTCATAAATGTTCATTTTATAACTCATATAAGGTACTTCTAAAGCAATAAGCCTTATAAAATGTGGGGTTTTTTCCAAATTATTATTCATTCTGCATAAGATGTTTGAGTAACAACTTCTGCTTGATTGTTTCTTTGGTTTCCCTCATAAATAGTATGCAACTTTGAATCCACAGGTACTCCATGTATCACTTTACACATCATGAACATACACAGTAAAAGGCACGACAGTATTTTTTTCAGCAGGAATTCTTATGGAGATTCTTATGGCAATTCTGAGACCTTAACCTAAATCAACAGATAAATATCATCGCGTCTCCATTTGAAGGATTCTTAGAGAAAATAAAGTCGGGGGTTTAATGCTGCAGACTTTACAGGGAATAGCCCTTGTTCTGATTATTCTTACTGAAATCATCTGGACCACTGGCATGGGTTAGCAGTTGAGTTATATTTTAATGCAGTTCTCTTATTCAATAATGTCACAAAGTGCCTTATGAAAAAAATGAATGAATGAAAAAGGATGAATTTAGAAGTCTCATTAAAGCCCCTTCCTACCTAAGAAAATGTTTGGCATCTCAGTGCTGTGAGACCATCATCTCCTCCTGAAACCATAGCATAGTCAAATACCGAGTCTTCCCCAAAATAAGACTGCACAGGTGGTCGAGAACAATTGCTCAGTTAGCAAATCCCACTAAACTTGTTTTCATAAACAAGCATCACATACATAAATCCACCATCATAAACCAAGCACTCTAGTCATCTTTTTAAGCGCACATACAGAGTGCCTAAAAAGAAGCCACCATAGACTTTGCCACTGACATGTTCATCTTCCCTTTATCACTCTACTATCTAAAAATGGCAAGATTTAGCTTGCATTAGGAGTTACAGAAATAATCCTTTCAGTAATAAAGCCATGTAAAAACAAAACTGTATGTATTTTGTCAATTTATGTTATTTCAAGTATGAAGCATGGAAAAAAAAAGCAGGAAGGATCAGTCAGGACAGATCACTGATTACTCTTCTTAAAATTATCTTCCGACCCACCCTAAAGAGGAGCTATAGTATACATACCAAACTACAACACATGGTGGCATTCTCTAGTGTAACAGAGCATGGCTTGTAGTTTACCATTGACTGGTAGGTATTAGACATGTTTCAAGTGATACTTTACATTTTCACTCCTCATAATACAATCCTTTTGTTCTAAAACTACTTGTTTCCTGAGGACAAGTACAAAATAAGTCATTGCCATTTCTGATCGCTGTTGAATATTGAGCTGAACACCACTAAATTAAAAAAAATAAATAAAATAGAGAAGTCATTGCAATATCATTTAGCTCCTTTTATTTCTAGGGTTCTAATACAAAGCACTGATAAAATGCAATCACCACGGTACCAGTTTTAGTTGTCTTGGTTGACTACTGGCCATCTAACCCCAAGAAGAACTGCCTGTAAAACTTGCTGGTCTATACAAAGCAGCCCTTGACCAGCGGTGGGCAGCGACCAGATGGACCCACACTCGGGCACCCACCGGCATGCAGAGTGGCTCTCCCACAGCTCTGCCATGCCCCTCGCTTTGGCCACTGGGAAGTCACCGGCCGCTACGGCCAGGCTATGCCTACCAAAGCCAAGCGGGCAGCTCAAGGAAGGGACTGATGAGCGATGGTTCCCGGGCACCGGACCCAAAAAGCTTTGTCCTTTAAAGAAAAACACGGGCGAGGTGGGGACAGGCGGGGTGGCGGGCTGGGCTCACGCCACCCGAAGGGCTTCCTGCCTCGGAGCCCACCTGCCGTAGCCAATACCTGAGTCCCCAGGGCGAGCTGGGCCCGCCGGCCGCGGCTCCCCGGGGGGGCGGCGGCGTAGGCAGCAGCTGGACGGCAAGGCGGGGGTCCCGGCCAAGAAGCCGCCGCTCTCCTCCGCCCGCCGAGCCCCTCGCCCGCTGACAGGGAGCCGGGAGCCGCCCGCGGAGTTGAGCGGGGGCGGCGGGTGGCGCCTCCCGCCGCGGCGGCGCCCGGCCCGGGAAGTTTGTCGCCACAGGTTGCCCCTTTTCCCGCCCGCCCCTCCCCGGCAGCCCCCTCCCGGGCGGGACCGACCACAGGGACACACCTTGGCGCCGCAACCGCCGCTTCTTGAGCCCGAAGATGCGGACCTTGGAGAAAATGTCCACCAGGTTGCCGTTGCAGAGCCCGCGGTTCTTGCTGGGGCTGTTCCGCCTCCTGCTGGCCGAGGGCCGGTCCCAGTGCTGCTCCCTCGCCTGCCGCTTCTGGCGGATCAAGCCGCTGGCGATGGCCGCTGCCATGGCTGCTGGCCGGCTCGCCCACGCCGGCCGGCGCCGCGACGGGCAGGGGGGAGGGCGGCGGCGGGACGCTCAGCCCCGGCGGGGACCCATCCCCGGGGGAGCGGGCGAGCGGGTGCCTCCTCCGGCCCGAGGCGCGGCTGCAGCGGGGCACCCCCTCTTCCCCTCCCTCCCTCCCTCCGGCCGGCGGGAGCTGCCGCCGCCGCCGCGGGTCACCGCATGGGTGCCCCGCCGCCCCTCCCGCCGTGCCCCGGCGCAGGGACACCTGCTCGGGCGGCGGGGGCTGGCGCCGAGCGGAGCGGAGCGGAGCGGGGCGAGCGGCACTCGGGGCAGAGCCGCGCTCCGTCGGGTCGGGTCGAGTCGAGTCCGGCCGGCAACGTCGCCTCCCCCGCGGCTGCCCCTCAGCCCCGCGCCGCCGCCCGCTCGCCCGCCGCTGCCATCGCCGCGGCCGGGGCGGCTACCGCTGCCTCTTCCAGGCTCCCGCCTGATGATTGCCAAGTGTTTCAGAAATCAGCATCTGGAGAGAGCAATCTTCTTCTCCGGGGAGAGCTGTAATCACGGCTCTTCAGTCCCACCCCGCTCCAGCCTCCCCTACACACACACACACACGCACGCACATACACACACAGGCACCGCTGGAGCTTTTTTTGTCCTCCCCAAGGCGAGGGGCGGCGAGGGTGCAGAGGGCGGAGGAGGGGACTGGAGAAAGGCAGGAGAATAAAGCAAAGGGGGCGAGGGGCGGAGGGAAGGGGTGTTGCTGTTGCGGTTTTCTGGTGGGAACCAGCGGGGTCCCGGCGGATCCGCCGCCAGCTGCCTCTGCTCCCCCCTTAGCTTTCCGGGTGGCTTCGTGCGGGGCTCACTCCCCGCTGGGCGCTGCCGGGGGGACCCATGGCCCTCCCCGTGCTCCGCCGCCCACCCCGGCACACCGAGGCAGCCCGGCACGCACTCTCTCGCCAGCACCCTCGCACCGGCTCCCTCGCCGCACCCAGCGGTGACACCAGTACCTGTCGCCGTCCCCAGGCCGGGGAAGCTGCGGGGGCAGCGGTGGGCGGGTGAGGGGGCAGCCCCTCTCTCGGCCAGCCCGCCCGCGGCGGAGCAGGCCGCCCATCTGCCCCTGCTCGCCCCGCAGCCCGGGAAGGGACAAGGCGGAGAGTGTTGTCCGACGGGAGAAGTGGTTCTGCTGCATACGAAGGATTTAGAGCCGTGAGGAAGAAACATACCAACGAGGCTGAGGGGACCTTCCACCCAAACCAACACACGCTCTCTGGGAGACAAGGTTTATAGCACCATCAGACTTTTAACTTGGACCACGGATTTCTGAGGTTTCAGAAGAACCGAAGGAATTCCACAGGGCACCCAAAACCAGCCACAGTAGTTAGATTCATTGATCACCAGCACCATGTAAAATTATTTCTATTTTTTTTTTTTCATAGTCTACGTCTTGGAGCACTTGAGCAAGCACCAGCCAAGCTTGCTAGACACAGAATGCCTAAGGAGTCTCTGCCTTGAGGAGCTCACAATACACTGCAGATAATAAATACACTTAAAATAACGACATCTCATGTCTTTCCCTTCATCTTTTTCTGTTGGGTCTTCTCCCTTTTCAAATAAGGCGTTTACTTTCTGCCAATGGGGAAATTTCCTGAAGTTGTAGCTAACCAGAGGAAAGTAGAAAAAGGAAGCCAACAGCTACACACAAAAAATGCAGAGTTATCCTATAAGGAAGGGCAGATGCTTGCAGGGGAAATATCATGTAATAAATATCTAATTTTTATACTGGTTTGGGAATAATCTAATTTCTTATTAGATGGTTCTGTACAAAACCAGGCTTTGATGTGTAAATATCGATCCAGAATAATTCACTATTTTGTGATACAGAACCTTGTAGGTAAGAATAGGCTCTTGTTTCAGCAGAGACTTTGGTAGCTCCAATGTTGACCATTATTTCCCTAAATCCTTTAATCTACAAAGGCCTATTTTTATACAGAGGGTGAATGTGTACAGTGGGAACTCCCTTATATGGGGATTTTGTATTAATACTAGACCAACTAGGAGCAGAACATGCACAATCGGATCTGGATAATACATTTTAATTCTATTTAAAAGTGTCTCTAAAGAGATTCAGCTAAAACACTCGCACTGGATTTTCTGTCTGGCAATTTTTGCAGAGCAGCAATTGCCCTACAAAGGTTACAATTACCTTAACTAATGCAATTAGACAGAGAGGCTTGGGTTTGTTTCTTAAAAAAAAAAAATAAAAATTTCGCTGTAGTAGTTTTGCATACCACTTCCCTTTTCTATACTTCCCAAATAACAGCCCAACGCTCGTCCAAATGTCTCCCCAGTGGGTGCCTCCCGGTCCCGTCTCCGTCCTTGGCTTCCCCCGGGCCCTGCTCACGGCCGCCCGCCGCCGGGGCGGCCTCCGCCTTCAGCACCATGGACAGCGAGCAGAGACAGGACGCGTGTGTCCCTGGGGAGGAGGTGACAGGACACAGCCCAAAGTCTCCTGCTCCACCTGGCTCCAGACAAAGGAATGAATGAGAAGGAGCAGAGTGAAATAAAGGCCAGCCCTCCACTATCTTTAATTTTCACAGGAATGTAGGAGCGGAACACATACAGCCCTAAGTTTTGCGTGAGAAACTCTCTTCGAAAAGATCGGCTTCCTCGTTTCCTTTTGCTGGAAGGACCTCTTTATATTATCCAATGATGCTATTCACTATATATTCTCTACTACTATTGTTCCTTTTCCGTAGTTTCCTTCAAATACTGCGCCTTTGCCAAAACACGCTGACGTTTCTCAATGATATGATGCTCGGGGTGATGGCAAAAAAAGGAAAGAACTAAGGTGAAAATGGGCAGTATGCCTCCAGACAAGAGAAAATGTGTTTCTCACTCCAGAGATCAAAAACAATAGCTTTCTACTTGCATCTCAGAAATGCAGAGTAGTTGTTTACAGCTTGAGGTTTTGCAAAGAAAACTCAAGAGAGCCATCTGCTGTCTTAACCTGTAATAAAATGTGTGCAACTCTAGTCAAAGCGAAGGTTTTGCCAACAGATGGATTGTAGAAGTATGAACATATCGGGTACCATAAAAACTAGTAACTGCATAAGATCATGCATTTAGGACGAATGGAAATATCTTACTTATAACATTTACTACATTAAAATAGAATTTTATTTCTGATTAACAAAACTCTGCATATGAAAACAAACGATTAAAAGCAAAAGAGTGAGCGAAGGGATTTTCAATAGTTTCTATTTTCCCATCTGTTCATCTCTAACTACTAATTTATCATGGATTTCAAAATTTTTCTAAAATAAAAACGTTTTAGTATCTTTAAAATTACTTGCTTGAATGAATTTTAGAGGAAAGCATTCAACAGATATAAAGTGTGCATAAAATGCTTTATTATATACTAGGGTATGAAATATTATTATTCCTTAAACATTTTTTTTTCTGTATTACTGGGGAAAAACCATATTCCATTTAAACTAATTTAAAATGTCAATCAAAATGTACTATTTTCAGGCATCAAAGTTCAATATTAAAATATACACCATTAATATTTGTGCATATACATGTATTAGTGATACATAAAATGCTTTTATAAGGGCTTCCAGGCTTCCATTTGGAAAAATAAGATTCTATGCTTTCAATTCTATCCTAACTTAGATCCATAGGCTACAAAATTTACAGAATCAAAAATGTCATCCTTATGGTTTAAGGGCTGTGGGGTTTTGTGTTTGTTTGGTTGGTTTTTGTTGGGTTTTTTTTTTTCACTTCTATATTTTGCATTAGGTTGGATAGAGTTACAAGCTACAGTCATTTTTGGTCAGTGCAGATATGAAAACTCTACAGAGTTCTTTTCATAAACCATTTCAATATAAACAAAAATGCCTTTCTGTAGGTGTGTCCCCACATACACACACTCCACTCACTTTTTCTCCTCCCAGATATCCTGAAACCATTCATCATATCAAAACCAAAACAAATCAAATCAAACCCTGAGAAAAACACCCCAAATACTTACAAGCACAGATTTTCTAGAAGTTCAAAATGACAGTTCATTATATTGCTACTAAACATGTTTTAGTTTCATGGGCTCTAGTAAAGTTTTTATTGCACTTGCTTGCCAGCAGTAGGCACACACAGCTTGCTTGTCCAGTTAAGTGCTCTAGAATATGATGCTATAAAATCAGCCTATCTTATATACTAGAAATCATTAATACAGTATTGTGAATCTACATGTTCTACATTGCAGATCATTTTCTGTCACTGAAAAGGTTGGGGTTTTTGTGGTTTTTGTGTGTGTGTGGTTATTTTTGGTTTTTTTTGTTTTTTTTTTAAGATGGCGTGTGCTATATTTGCAAACAAGATTATACCTTACTCCTTAAACTTCCATTCAAACTGGAAAGACTACTCTTGGAGTAAAAGTACCAATTTATGCATAAAAATTGCAAGGTATGCATAAGAGTACATCTGGGCCATTGGAAAAATTTAATGTATTCCCAAGAAGAGATGACTCAGCAGTGAAAAAATACTTGTTTGTAAATTCTGATGGATTAATTTAATCAACGTTCCTGTGCTTTTGATAAGACACCAGACTGATTACCAGATTGCTGTTTCCAGCTAAGGTTGTGATTCTGAACAGTTGTTGGTACTGATAAAAAATTTACTGAAGGTTGCTGGCAATTTTTGTGGATCGTAATTCAAGTGTCTAAATTCAATTTCCATACTAAGACCCCTCCGGTTCCACAAAATGATATCATAAGAAAATGTGATACATTCTACAAAGAGGTGGGGCTAGAGGGGTGTTGGTAAGCCATAGTAACTTCCAATTCTTGATTTAATTTTCTTGGGGGACAAAACCAGAGCAAGAGATATAACTTGATGAGTTGAACAAGATGAAAGAAATATGGTCTATGGCTTATTCTGTAGGTTGGTAAGTGTTTAATTTTTTAAAAAAATAACAAGCTAGGAAAATGTTTGTTAACATAAAAGGTCATATTTGTTGTCACCATACCAGTATGAACATACTAAATCATAGATAAGAATCCCCTTTTCAGACAGTTTAAGTGCATTCCATGCTTATAATAAGACTAGTATGGTTGTGCAATAAGCTTTAAACAGTTTAAATTAGATCAGTTTTAGATGTTCTTGTGTGTTAATCTAGATATAACTCTCCTTATAAGTTCTTGTTAACTTCTCAGAAGACAATGCCCTGTGAAGTGCTGCAATTTAAAATCCTTAACACCCTGAACACTTGATTCTGGTTGATTAGACTTTGAAGGGCATTAAGAACAAAGTTTATTAAACACGCTAATATACTTCACAGAATTTGAATATCTATGCTTTTACATTGTTCTATACCACAAGCACTCAGCTTTCAGCCTCAACATTCACAATGCACTCAAGGAGCCAAACTCACACCTATTAAAATTAACTGACTACATAGGATACAATATGTAGTAAATTGTTTAAATACATCAGGTGAATCCTCAAAAGTAAGCTTGCAGTATGGTGTTTGAAGGACTGCACATATTTTAGCCAGCTTCCTCACAGGCTTTGGACTTACTCAACTTTATGTATCCAAGTCATTAAAAGAACCATTAAAACATAATTGATGTATATGTTAGAATAAATTAATCCACCATGCAAGGAAGTCCCACATTAGATGACTGGTTATGCAGAAAACTATGAAAATGTAAACATTAATATACATGACATCTAAGGAAGTGAGAATGACTATACCAGCTCAGAGCCATTGGCTTAGCTACTGCAATATTTGTTCTGCATTGACTAGTGACATTTCTTTCATATATTACCTGGGATATGTCTGCAACCCAAAGGACTGAGTACCTCTACGCAAGTAAGTATTCAAATTCATCTATGGAACTGAAAAAAATTGTCTTGTAGCTGACCAATATGACAGCACTGAATATATATTGTCTTATTCTTTAGAAATTATATAATTCTCAAATTGATTGGGTTATTTTTTCATTTTTTACTTTGCTTTCCTCCTTCCCTTAAATTTAGTATTGTTTATACTGCAGTAATGAGTCTCACGAACAGTGCTGCATCAAGGAAAATACCTACGTTAATTATTTAGAGTTTCATTTTCAGTTCCATTGGCTAACTCTTCATTCTTCAATAGGGAAAAGAAAAGTGAATGGAGATTATTAAACCATTTTAAACAATTGATCTTTCAGCAAGATAAGACTCATGATTACAGCTCCTAGCTATTAGCACACCTCCTGTGACATCTTTCATGACTCTTTCTAGTTTTCACTCTATCCTCTACTTCTGATACCACTTCTTTTGAGACCAAGTGAACAAAAGAAACCAAAGGGATTGACAGCAGAATCTGAACAGTGCACAGATCATATGAGGCTCCCCAGAATAGCTCACCCAAGCCCAAAACTTAACTCTAACAAATCTCCTTTAAACTACAGTTAACAATGACAATGACAAAAAAAGAATCAGGATCACTTTCAGGGACAAATCCATAAAAGTAATTAAAAATGAAATAGATTGTGGTTTCTTTTATATATATATATATATATGATTTTAACTTTAAATACTAAATAGTCCCCTTAAAGACAGATTCTTAATTACTAACAACAGAAACACATTGCCGTTTATTTTGCTTCCACTGAAGCTAACAGCAGAAGATCTGCCACCAGAGTGCTTCAGACAAGGCTCTGATGACACAAGCCAGAACAATGACTTTCATTAAAGAAAAACAACAAACCCCCCCATCTCTAGTCCACACGGATGCATAAAGCAGTTTAAGATTTAGAGACCTAAAGCCATCCTGGAGAGCTTCTTCATTAATTTCTCATACACACGGCTTAAAACAACATCTGTTGCATTTACTTATCCAGCCACGGCAGGACTTTCTTCTGTTTTGCCCGGCTTCTGAAACATGCAACAGACTTTGCTGTTATTTTCCCAAGTATCTGAAAGTCCCTGTAATATGACTCTGCTTAATTTTGTTCTACAGAAACAAAAGGAACGCCATTCCTGGAAAATTTGGTCTCTACAGTAAACTTTGTCTGGAGTCAGTACAGCTGGCAGAGCATGACAGCATTTAAGCTGTTACACCTGCTTGACAATACTCTCCTGTGAGAGTTTCCTACTCCTAAAACAGAAAAAAAGCTAAGGAGATTGCAATGAAATTATTCGCAATCTCTTGATTGGAATAATCGCAAATATTATCCTAAACGCACACTGATTTTTGCTGCACAAGTTCTAGAAAAAAAAGTGTCCTATAGAAAAGTAGCCATCAATATGAAAATTTCAAACTGTAAGGATAAAAATTCATCACTGTGGATAACAGTGATTTGGGGAATGATTACCACATACACACAGGGCATTGCTCCTTTAGTGGACTTTTACTTCACATCACAATGTTTACTGGTTCATTAGATGTTGGGTTTCCAACTGGTATCTTTATAGAGGAATCAAATTAGTCCTTTTCTTCATGAAATAAATAATATCAGTACATACACAAAACATACATAAGTGTAAAATTAATGAATATGTAAAATTTCACAGAAAAATTTTACACATGTACATGTGAGCATTTTTGTATGTATGAGAATTTTTAGTAGTTGGTAAGGAGATCTTTTTATTCAGTTGCTTTCTCTGAATATTATTTAAAAGTTAATAACTTGTCTGCACATGATATGACATGCAAATGCAAACTTAAACATGGAAGCTATATCTCAGTCTTAAATTATTAGGAAACACAAAATGCCATCCAAGCAATAAGAATATATGTTTATATAAAACTATATAGCTCAAGCTTACTGCCAGTGTTTATGTAAAGTTCTCCAAAATATTAATTTTAAATCCTTACGTAAGAGTTTCTGGCTTTTCTCAGAACAGATAAGAAACGTATGAAAATGTGAGAAAAAATGTGATATATTTCTGGACATTAAGAACAAGGGAGGTGTTGGATTTTGGTCATCTCGGAGAGACTCAGGAGAAAAAGCACATTTTATCCATTACAATAAAATGCTGAACAGAAAAGACAGGATGAGCCGAGACATACATAAATTACTAGCTTCAGAAGCAGAAGGATAATTCCCCCCCAAATACATCCAGTAATCCTGTAAGTATAGAAAGTGATTGTCACCAGCGACAGGAAGGATTGGAACGTGGCTGTCTGCACACTTACATGCATACATACACGCACGCATCCACAATACCACTTTGTGCTGGAAGAAAGCATGAAGGGCACTCCATGGCAAATAATTTAGAAAAAGGTAGTCTTCTTTTCTGCTTTTTAACCTAAACTTGGCAGTGTAATTAATTTGGCGGAGAACTTTTTGATAGTCATCTGTCTTTGTTTACAATTCTTCTACCATCTATTTTCAAGTAATTTTTGTTTTGTAATCCATTTGATGCTATTTTGAAGATATTTGCAATGAAAAAAAAAAAAAAAAAAAAAAAAAAGCCCTGAAACTTGAAATCCCATTCTTTTCTTGTTCCGGAAGCAAGGTAATAAATTATTTTTCTGGGTAGTAACCAGGACAAGGTGAGTCTCTGAAGGGAGCAAAAGTAGCTATAGAACAATGCTGGCTAATGCTGCATTCATCCAATTCATCCACAGGGTAAGCCTTGATGTCCTCTGAGATTTTTCATAAAGGACCATCCCTTTCTCTGGTGTTCAGACACAGCTAATGTTTTCTAAAAAAACCCACATGCTGTGTTTCCCTCTTTCCAAGCAAACAGATAAGTCAGTGCATTGTCTACTATTTCTACGGAATGGAATAAATATAAATCTCTAAACAGGTATGCCTTATCTTCTTTTTAGTTAATCTAGATATTCAGAAGTATCTGACATGATAATGCAGTTTGTATTAGCATAGGAAGTGACTTTTTCTTTTTTCTCTTTTCTCCTTAATGTTTCTTTCACAATGTATTATTTTCTTCGACTGACCGCGTTTCTTTGCATTGACATACTACTGCTAAGCAACAGATGCAAACCAATATTATTTACTACAAAAAAATAGAAGAATATTGATTAAAATAACCTTTTAGTTATTAGCCTTTTGTCCTCCTCTCTTTGATAATCAGTCTACTTCATCTCTAGCTTCATCATTACCAGTGCTAATTGCTATATCAAGCTGCAAGTTTCCATTTTACTTCTTCTCAAATAGAAACATTAATTTCTTCTATACTTCATTTATACATTTAAGAAAAATCCAGCAAAACCAGCGAAGAATGCTTTGACCTAAGAAAAAGAATTTCATAATTTCTACTTGCCTGTCTTGTTACTCACATAAATCAAGGCAGAGTTCTTTCTTTATTTTGAAGACGCGACAGTTAGAATATCATGAATACTACAATTAAAGTCTTGAAAAACATATTGCAATACCTGCTAATATTACAGTGCTGACATTCCTGGCTATTAGTTCGAATACTATAAGATTTATTAGTAGTAGTAATAACATGAGTAGTCCTAACATGGTGACATGATATTGCAACACAGTCCTACAAGCCTAAATTACAGAATATCTCACAGTCAAACCTTAACTCATTGAAACCTTTCAACAGCATATCGTTCTAATGTGCAGTGCAATTATCTGTTTTGCCAGCAGTGGACACTGTTACTCTAGTTATCCACAGATATATTGACTGGGGAATAACTTGCAGCACATCCTGGTACATTTTTCTTTTATTACTTGAGCTGCTGTAAGGACTTGGAGTTATTTGCACCAGACAAAAGCTGAGTAATAATTGTATGGTAGGAATATTTTTCAACATCCATGTGGCAGCAGATACACTGTCCCTTTCTCTCAAAACCCCCTATTTTAAAGTAACTTGTAAGAAAATTAGACAGACTTATTCACATGGGGTTTCTTTATTTTATCATAATGATTTCAAGTTGTAGAAGGTGTTCTGATGCAAACAATGAAAATTCTCTTGTTTGTCTTTTTCACAGAATGATGGTTATGACAATGAAGCTGTAAATCTTTTGCACTGCTTTTATAAAATTGCTACAAATAATGAAATTGGCAAGATAAAAAATTCTAAACAGGATATTTACTTCAGTAGCTTGTACCAGTTGCTGAATAATACAATTGTTCACAACCTGCAAAGAGCATGTTCTATCCACTGACACTTTTACAGGTACTTTAAAGTTAAGCTGAAGCGTAGATTTTTGGTTAGGAATTAAAAATAGACCAAGACAGAGAGTTGCAGGAGGATTAGCTAGGAATCAGCCTAGCTAGTTGGAAGAGAGTTTCCAGTCGTTTTAGAGACAGAAAAAAAAAATCTAAGAAACACAATGCACAGGTTTAATCACAGATAATAAATATTATCTTCTTAGACACAGTTAGAAGAGTTACAGCAATCACCTTCTAATCTCAATATTCAAGTGATTCATTAAGCTCCCCCTAAAATTCCCATCTGTCCAACACTATTATATAAATGCACTTTCCATTTAAGAATATATAGTATCTTAATAGCATAATGCTCATTATCTGGTTAATGCAGCTGAAAACTTACAAATAGTGCCTAACAGTCTGTTGCCGGTATGTGTGCACAGGACACCCAGAAAATCTACAAGAGCTGTGCTTTTTGTCATATGAAAAGTCAGTTGCAGATCCAGCCTATGTTGGTTTTTTTTTTTCTTTTTACTGTTCATCTCGATCAGTAAATTGATATGAGCTACCACACAGTCTGTCCATGCAGAGCTTGCAAAATTGCACATGAAGCAAGGAGAGGGCGTGACTTTACCAGCGGTGGGGTTGTCTCAGATCAGCCTAAGACTATTGTGAAATTGCCTCCCAGAAAGCTGGGAACTTCAGAAAGGTTGGTGTGAAGTCTGTCTTCAATATTTGAGAATACTGAACATCCACTGGGTCAATGACTCTCGTTCACAGCCTCTTATTATCTGGATAAAAGTGACTTAGAAGCCATCAGTCAGTACATGAACCCAGTCAAAACAGAATAGTTGGACTAGATGGAGAGACTGCTGAAATTGCCTCCAGCCACATCAGCTCTTAAAACTGCTTGGCCTTGAACACAGATAGGCAGAACACTGTCCCTTCCCAAAGTTCACTTTTCCCAAGCCATCCACCTTGAAACTGAACTTAGTACTGGTGTACAGGGTTGCTTTTCAGACTTAAGCCTCCGGGATTCATTTGTTACCAGAATTCTCTGAGTGTCCCTTGCACAGCCCTTCAGTGTTCAGGTAAGTCTTGTGTTTAAAAATAAAATAAAATAAAATAAAATAAAATAAAATAAAATAAAATAAAATAAAATAAAACAAAACATTCTCACCAAGACTCAAAGCTTTTTGACTTATTTCCAGCCTTAGTTTAAGCACTATGGAAACTTGCTTCAACTACAGATGTAGGAAGGAAGGGCTAAATTAATACCAGGAAACAGCTTGATGAGTGGAAGCTCTCTTTGGTGCAATCTAAACTGTGCTCTGTAAATAATAAGCGAGCGGTTCTGGCTATGCTAGACTGTTAAGGAAGAACAGAAGTCATTAGAAATGGAACATACTGGCAGCCAAATTGCTGTGAACCATAGCTCCTTGACTAATACTCTCTCCAGAGACAAAGCAATCCTTTCTGGACCTTAAGGACTCAAATATAAACAATCTACACATCATCATTTATTGGGAAAAAATATATGCTTACCATTGCAATAGGCCACTATACCATGCTGTAAATATCACTCGTATAAGTAAGGTTTTAATGATTTTGTTTACAATTGTGTTGAACTTTCATGCCACTCACATTTTTTAATTTGACTGCTAAAACCTTGAATATAGGTAGGTCAACTTTCCATAGAAATCAATTTTTATTATTTTAAATACCCTAATTTAAAAAAAAAATAAATCAAAATACCAAAACACAACAAGCAGCTGTCCCTCAGCATGATGTACAAGTACGATCAATCTCACTTATAATTTCCTTTGAAAAATATCAACACGTTGCAGACCAGCTTCCTCATTATTTCAAGATTTGGCCCACACCTAAAGAAATTTCCCTGCTTAACATTGCTGAAGGCTTAGAGAAAAACAAAGGAAGATCAAAATGATCTGAAATAATATTTTGTGATATCCATTATCTGTTATCATCATCTGCAAATCCCTTTACAGTTTATGCAAGGCTTTGCAAACATATAAAAAATATAAGCTTAGAAGTGTCAAATGATGAATCTTCTATTTATTAAAAGTATTAATTTTCTTAATTAAAAGCATGTAAAGGATCAATAAATTTAGTGAAACTTGGCTTTTGTTTACTATAGAATATTTAAGGTTGAAAGGGACCTCTGGAAGTCCCTTTACAAAAGATTTTGTAAATCAAAAATCTGTGCATGCAGACCTGGATCTCACAGCATATAGATATTTCTAAATCTGATATTTTTGCCTTCCAAGACAGAATAACACTTCTGTTTTACAACAGGATCTTTTAATTGAAAATGTATGCAAAAAGGATTAAAAATATTTTATTTGATATAATTTATTTCTGAAATTATTTATGATCAGATGACAGCACATTTAAACATATGGAGCTGTTGTCAGTTTAAACCTTAGTTGTTCCTTGCATGCTTCACATGATATGGGATTTTCTGAAGCACAGACAATCTTTGCAACTTCCAGTAGACTTTCAAAAAATTATTTTCTAATGGCCTTGATTTATGAGCCGCAAGACTCAAAGTTTTACTTTATACGAAATAAATCTATCAGTGGTCCACATAGATTTTCATATGAATATCAGTGGTTACTCAAGAAAGCTTAAGCAACTCTTTCAAAGGTCATCATAGAACACAATTTCTTACACTTTTACTTAAAAAGAATTTGATTAATAATTATGCTTTTAAAAGGCATAGATTTACACATAGCTACATGCAATTTTCCCACTGCTAAAAATGAAATGCCATAATGGACACTACAAAACAAAACTTCATAGCCTACCAAGGCAAAGGAAAAGACAGCTACAGGATGGAATGGGCAAAAGATAAAATGCATCTTTAAAAGTCCTCAGAATTTTTTTACTACAAGGATAAAGAAATTACATGTATATTATATGTATACTCAAACTGAAAACACACAAACATTAGAGAGACTGGAAAATAATATAACTGAAGATGTTCTTAAAGTGACCAATTTAATGATCCAAGCAAATTTCAAATCTAGTCAGTACTGAAGGAGGTTTGCTTTCTTCATTCCAAGTATTCAAGAAAGCAATGAAGCTATAAAAAAACCCTTTTTTGAACTGAAAGAGTAAATCTCTTTTGCAGACTGAAAAATAAATTGGCCTTTTTTGTCTATGGAAATAAAAGTATATGGAGGAAACTGCCAGGAAAATCATATCTATTTATTTTTAGAAGCAAAAATATTTTCTAAGTAAGGGTACCATACTGTTACCAGTCAGCAAATCTGATCTTACTGAAATGGAAATCTATATCATAACGTATCATATCAGCAGAGTTAGAGCAAATATTTTAGTAAATTCAGTCATCACTAACAACTTTAAGACTAAACCAGAGAGAATGGTATCACTTCTAATGGCAGAAAGGGAGAAGCCTTGCTCTCTGCCTCTTTTTGATCTGCTCCAAACAAAAATAGCACCTTTTGTTTTCAAACAAAAATTAGGAAAGATCAGTAGTTTTGATGGGCAAATCCCATTCATGGCAAAGTTGCCTTAAGGTGAATTGATACAGAGTTTGAGTTGCAAGGACCTTCACGGTGGTATTCAACAGCTTGTACTTGGAGACATTTGTCCAAGAGGTGTTCTGAGCATGCAAGACCCCACTTTTCTTCGAACGTAGTTTTTTGGTTTAGATTCAGAAGCCTAATTCTGCTTTTCTGACATGCACCTCTAATGTTTAAAAGAGTCTAAATTTTTTAAGTTCTTATAGGGTTTTATACCAACAAAAAAAGTTTGAGATAAGCTTTCTAAAAAGGAAATTTTCAAAGGTATTTAAAAAGGTTATTAATTCTCAGTAGTCATTAAAACACTGTTTGTACTAGACTTTCTGTATTCCAGCATGAGCTGAAATATCCTGGATTTTCTTTATTTCATGTTTATAATGTTCATCCTCATCAGAAATCTTTAGACCATTTAAATTTTCTCACAAAAGCCAACAAGGGTGCTAATTAAAAGATTATGTAAAACAGTTCTAGTGTGAGGCATTGAAAAATGACAAATTATCAAGGATTACTGACTTTCACACATTCCATTATACCTGCAGAAACTTTAATAATTTTGTATTGCAGCTCTGATCATTTTTCCTGTTTTTTCAGTGATGCCTGAACACATCCCAAGACAGATTTCCCCTCGCTTCTCATTAGACTTAATCAACATTCTGACATATCACCAAAATCTAGCCTGGATGTACTTTGTCACATACAGAGGCTCCCATTGTGACCTTACGCTTGAAATGAAAAAAATAAGAGCTTTATTATCTAGCTAACAGAAATTAAGAGTAGCGTTGGCACCTATTCTCTTTGTGTTAAAAGCTGTCTATCCCTTTCACTATTTCTCTGCAGTTAAGTGGCAAAACATTATGTTAATGGTGGGGGTTTTGGGTGGGAGGGGGGAAGGGGAGTGAGAGCATTAGATGAAAATCTGAGATGCTCTTTGTTGTAAAGCCCTTCTAGCTTGTAAGACGTTTTCTGAGGAGGAAGAAAAACATTGTCCCCCTTCACACACTCTGAATCTAAAAGAGTATTTCCATTTTAAAACCTATTTCCTACTTGAGGTAAATATTTATATTAAAATACTGTATAGTTCATTGGTCTTTTACATGTGCTTAATGATAATTTTATTCACCGGACTAAGTCAACTATTAATTAAAGAAAATGACTTGAGCAGTTCTCTCATAAAATTAAACATTATACCTTAATTTGTTGACACAGAAGACACAAGTTCATTCCTTCTAACCAACAGCACATTTCTATATTTTCTTGGGAAAGTGAAGTTTAATTTCTGTTGAAATTAAAGGCAAGCTAAAGCTACTACCCCGCTCGGGGTTTCTCTGCTCCAGATTAATGCAGAAGTGCAAGCAATTTTCACAGAATCACACAGAATCACAGAACGATAGGGGTTGGAAGGGACCTCTGGAGATCATCTAGTCCAACCCCCCTCTATTTTTCCAAGATCTCCTTGTGGATACTCAGCTTTCAAATGGATTTTAATGACAACAGACTGGCTTTTCCTCAAACATGTTTTGTGTCCTTTTTCTCTATTTGGTGGACAGCACCACTAATCCCCCTGTTACTCCGCTCCATCCCTTTGGCTTCATTACCTTTGCTATGCTACCAAAAAAACAATTCTTCCACATTATCAAGACTCAGTCTGCGTTATTTTTGAATTATTAATTAATTTGTTCTGGATCCATTATAATCAAATCCTATGCTCTGTCTTGTGGGGTGTCCCAGCCCAGAGTTATAACTTGGTGGCTATCGACTGAGCTCTTTGGAAGAGGGTCTCATATTTCTCTGTATGTCTGGTATCTAGTGCAAGGACTGAACCCCTGTGACAGCTATGCCAAGATAAAGCCTCCAGGCCACTGGTGATCCCCGCATGTTAAACATTTCTGATTTCATCACCTATCCATCCCAGTAATGGCTTCTTCCCATAATACAAAACAGCAGGAGGAAATCAGTGCTGTTGCCAATATCAGAGCAATTGGAAAGTTCTGATGTATAGCACAAAGCTGTGCTTCCTTTAATATAAATTAGACTGTATAGATTAGCTAACTTTAGTATAAATAGGGCCATGTTCTCACTGGTGCCTATGTGCTCTTTTAGTATAGTGCTAATTACAATTATTAATATAGGAAAGGAAGAGAAATCTGAAGAACAGCAGGTAGATTTTAGGAGACAAAATACAATTTTGTCTCTGACACACTCATTGTTATTGTCAGTTATAGGTAATTTCCTTGCTTACCCTCTCTCCTCACTGCATGCCAAATATAAGAACAAAAACCCTGAACCAGACATTAAAAAAAAATTAAAATTTTATGAGTATAAAAAAGAAATCAGGATTTTTTTTTTTAAACCAAGATCACAGACAGTCAGAACAGGCACAAAGTGCAAAAATAATCCTTAAACTCATCCCAAACCACATTATTATGTACTACAGTTTCCTCACAAAAGGATCACAGATAATTCTTTTATGCTCTGTGTACCATTGATTCAACTCAAGGTCTAAACAATATTAATATTACTCAATTTGGGAGAAAACCCCAATGTTTACTATAGCCCCTTGATAAATATTCACCTAATCAAAGAAAAATTACTAACAAAACACTGGAATCTGGAGTGGGAGATCGTGCAGGAATGTATATATAACATACATAGGCAATAAGAGCTCTTTAATGACCCAGATTCACTATTGATAAGGATTTATAAAGACAAAAGAGGCAAAGAATTCGATTAGCTCACCTAAATTTTATCACTAGGAGTTTGGAACTTTGGCTCCTTCTGTTGTGGACCAACCTGTCCAAAGGAGATGAACCCCCACCCAGTCTTTGGAAAATGCTCACCCGCCTCTAGAGATCATAAAGAAATCCATGCTCCGAAGAACTAGGTGAGGCATGAGGTAAGCATTCAATAGCTCTGGTACAACATAACCTTTTTGCACCCAGCTTTGTACATGGAGTTCCCCCTGTCTGCCCAGTTTAGGTTCAATAGCTGTGTCCTCTTCATAATCCAGGTCAAGATTTCACAAACTTATTTTGCAAAACTTGCTGATAGGTTACCCGAATTCTTTCTGTCCTGTATTTTGCTAACTGTCCCTCCTGTTCTTTTCTGGATCTCTCTCTGTCCCCCTCTGGGCGCAAGAGAGGTACTGCAGAAGCTGTTTTCTCTCTGCTGAAGGGTAGGTTCAGGGCAGAATCTGAGATGTCACCAGGCGGAGTGAAGCTGCTTTGCCTCTCAGCATCCACATTGTGCCAAACTGCAGCTGGCATGGTGCCATTTTTGTGTTGGGATGAAACAGAAAAGGGAACATCTGTTTGTTTAGCACGGTCAACTTGTCTTTTTGTGTAAATGGTCATAAATTTCATAACTTTCCATAGCTACATTAGGAAGTTAATCAAACGAAAAATAAATAGAACAATTAAAATTCATTAGCTACATCTATTTTAGCTAAATAATTCCCCATGGAAACAATTACATTCAAGCCTTGCAAGAATCACTTTGAGTAGAATATCTAGAGGTGCTAGATTCATTATAAGAAGATCTTGGGGATTAAGGGACAATACTAATGGTTTATTTTTGAAATTTTTTTTACTGTCCTGAGCAGTAAGAAAGATATTACAATCTTTGAGGTTTATTATGCACTTGTTTGATTAGGTAATACTTTATTAATCTCCTGAGGTATTAATCTTTGTGAATGACATGCCATCAGACATGCTTCTAGTACTTAACTGTGACAGAAATTATCTAATGTACTTTCTGTCTCACTAGCTTTTGCCTCCAGCTTTTTGCTCTCTCTTACTTCCCCTCTACCCACAATTCTTGCCCTTTCCTTCAATTTACTAAATCCTGTAATTATTCACCCATCCTATAAGGGATTTTACACTAAACAGTCACTGAGCAGGGTAAAGAACAGCCCTAGGAATAGGAACCGAAAGTGAGAAAACCCCTCTTTCATGTGAAAAAATTTGTTACAAGGCTACCGACATGCCCACTACTCCCTTCTCACAGTATTTACTGCACAGGGCTAAAGACTGAACAGAAGGAACGGAGCGTCCGTTCTCATTGCCCAGTCTGGAAATTACAATTCTCAAATCCTTCCTCTGCAAAGGATATATAGCTCAGATCTCTCATTATATCTATAGTCCCAAGCAAGTAAGCATATAACTGCAGAGGCTATATTAAAGAATTAGCAACATTTCATTCTATGCCAGCTGTGCATAATAGCAAGAGAAATTAACTAAGCTCTAATATTTAAAGTAATGAAGAGGGTTCTGGGTCCAACCTCAAGAGATGCCTTTGGCTGTAAGTACCAGGTGGACAAATACAAACAATTCCAGAGTAGTTTATAGCACAATTGCAGAAAAGAACTAAAATTCCTTTTTGTTAGCAAGGACAAGGAACTACATATGAAACAAATTTTATTCACAAAATGAATGATTTTGCTTGACAAAGAAACTGCCTTTGTGGTCTTATAACAGTAAACTTTCATGCTTATAAGTCACATGTGAAAAATATTAGTATTTTTCATTCTAGTGAACAGACAAACAAGTGTTAAGAGAGAAAAGACTTGAAAGGAACTAATATTCATGGATGACAATATTGGAACATTTTAGAGGTGGAGTCGTCACTGCTTTGAAACTTATTTTACAGTACTTATAGAAAAAATCAAGGCATCAAATTTGCCAGTAATTTCTGAAAAGCTCAACTCTCCATGCTGCCTAAAAAAATTTAGCAATACCAGCCATTATTCTGCACATCATAAAATAACTATCAACAAGAATTATGGCCAGAGAAGAAACTGACTTTCAGCATCATTCTCCTGTTGTTGCTGAAAGATGGTATTTCTTAAGGTCAAACAAAATTTGATCCAAATGCAGGGTTTAATACCTTAGCATCCAAAACGCTAGTATTCTAGTTAACAGAAAACAAGCAAATCTTTTTTCTCTGGCATAGCCTTGAAATGAAAGGCGTGAATTCAAGTAATACTGTCAGCTGCCTGTGTTACAAACCATTTTAATGAGAAAAGTTCACAGCAGGTTGCTTAGCCATTAACAAAACCAACAGCTACAAATTAAAAGGTTGACAAGCAATTTGGAAACGTCTAGCCATTCCTCACTTACATATAATGGTGCGGTAGAAGCAAAATGAATTGCTGTGTCAAAGTCAGTACGATGCACAAAAGAAATGTCAATGATTAGTCAATGAATGCTCCCACCAAGACATTCAATATGTCCAGACAGCTTCTTGCCTCTTGTGCACCTTTTCCTCAACTTTGAAAGTCTGGAAGGGGCAATAAGTACGGCCTATTAATGAAAAGCCAGGAACAGGAATCCATCCCTTGTTTTGAAAGTCGTTAGAGGTATAGCAATGCAATTTTTTGGTCACAGAAGACACGTCCGCTTTCTGTGGAGATGAAAGGTCCTAGCCAAGAGCACGTTTGTATTTGCATTTGCTCTATGTTTGGTTAGACAGGTATTCAGGTCCTGAACAAGATGCATTTTCATTTTATGCTCATCTAAGCACTAGTCTCCAGCTCCCACAGCGGCACACTGCTTCCCTCTTCCAATGACCAGCAGCTTTATGGGGAATCAGAGTTGCCCACTGATCTGATAGAAAAAAGGACACTGGTTTTAGCAGATTCATCTGCTGGATCATCATGCTGACCCTGATAACCCTGTAGCCACAGTGACTGGAGGTAGAGAAGAATAATATGAGGTCATAAAGAACAAAAGTCCTACCAGAAGAATGGTTTTATAAAACTTGGTATATTTTATTAAAATGTCTAGTGCTCTGTAATAGATGGCTGCCTTGCATACTTGAACTTCTGAAGTTTGCATATTAGTCTGGGAACTGTTAGCACAGAAGGTGTTATTGCTACTGGAAGTCTATGATTGCAATATTCTATCACAAAGACTTCATAAATATTTTAAAGAATTAAGTTACATTTTTTAAATCAGTGGAAATGTACTTTAGTGAATGTTCCAGAGACTCTTTGTAAAGAGATAGTGTCACACGCAAATAGTGAGGCTATTGCAAAGGCAATACCATGGACATAAGATAATTTCAAGGCTTTTGTATTGAGAGAAAGAAGATGCTTTGGAGTCAGGGAACTTTCAGACTGTTTTAACAAGTTCTCAAATGCTCTTCTGTTGTTCTACATTGTGTACATTTCTAGGTCAGCAGCTATGCTCCCTTCTGAAGGTAAAGATGAAAAATAAAAGTTAAAGCAGTTGATCTTGGTTCAGCCAGTATGTGCCCTCACATTTCTGACAAGGTATAGACTAGTCTGACTGGAGTCCCAGTTATGACCTGAAGCACAAGGCTTGTAATGGTATGAACTCTGCTCTGGAGTTCAGTGATACTTGGCACAAGAACTATCATCATTCCACAGGACAAGTCCTGTGAAGATCTGTGGTACTGTGGTCCTATCCTAGCCCTCCTCTGTAGCAACTGAGTGACTTTAGTAAGCTAGTAATGTATTCAGACCATTTATAATTTCCTCTGTAACGCTTCTTTTCAGATTATTTTATGACTGCTATCAGCAGGCACCCATGAAGACTTATCCCAGCCTGAGAAAGGCAAAAAGACTGAGAGCAGTGAATTAAAGCCATGAAGAACTACAGGGGCTGGTGACCTCTAGTTCTGATTAGAATACAAGTCCTCTCCCACTGCCAGATAAAAACAATATCTAGAAGAAGACACAATGTACTCAAGAGCTAATTAGTTTTGTAAACAGAAGCAATAATCAGATCAAATTATCTTTCCACTGTTTCTTCAAAGAAGATGCTATTGGACAAGTAAGTACGAATGACAGATTCAGTGAATCCATCTAAACAACCTCAAGAAGAAAACCTTGTTTATAAACTAGAAAGAATACTTGCACATGAACATTGTTTGGAGTTGTTCACTGACCTGTTTTCCCAATTTTTTCAAACATACAGATTCAAGGATGAGGTTGTGTGAGGCAACATAGAAACTGCATATTTATATTTGTTATTATGTTGAAAACCTCTTTCATGCCAGCCCACTTCAGAACAAGTACTTATTTTTATTACAGCAATAGCACTGATGAAGTGACTTCTCATGGAAATCAATGGCAAAATGTCAATGATTTTGATAGATCAGACCCAAAATAGCTGCCAATTACAGTACTCCAAATTTATTTTGGATGCATTTAAAAATGTTTATCTCAGTTGGGGCAGTGGAGGGAGAGCTGCTTGTTATTTCAGCTTGCAAACTTCTTCATGCAACAAGAGATATGAGCTATTATAGATAGCTTCTGCTTTTCTGTTGTGATGGGTCAGTGCACATTGTGCAGCAAGTTTAATGAAAACCAATAGAAATGTATGTCCAAAAATTACCTATGCTGAAATAACTGTCCTGTATAAGAAATGGCTTCAACAATGAGTAGATTTGTACCATCTTCCTCCAAAAGAGGATGTGTGTTTAAAACCCTGGATCTCCAACCCCATCCTGGTGTGAAGTAATAATACTGAATTTACCTTAAGTAGTATGGATAAAAGTAGGGGGGAGAGGGAAGGCAGGAGAGAAAAGCTAAGGAAGAAAGAAGATACTAGCCACTCAAATACACAAAGATGTGATGGGCAAGAAGTATAAAGAATAAATCAGAAATGAGGTTTGCAAATACAAGTTAATATAACTGGTTTTAAAGTGTCATCCTCAAGAAGAAGGTTGTTTATGTTATTCCTTTCAAATAATACCAAAGCTGCTTAATTTGCTACAGCCTTTATATATAAGGCATCTTTTTATTTTTGAGATATTTGATAGTTTTTTTTAATAGTTTGACTTCAACTATTGCTCAAAGAAATCCCTACTCAGGCTGAAGCACAGTTGAAAGTGTTTGAATTTGTTAATGCCAATTCAAGTCTGATTCACATAAAATGAACGAGAGGAGGCAGGATATGTGGATTAAAACTAGTGTTAAAAAGGCTCTGCTTACTCTAATTTTAACAGTCGGAGAACCAAACTGAATTTTAATTTGAGGGATATTTCCTCAAAATAATTAAAATCAAACTGAAAATAGCTCCTAGAAGAACTGTCTTATTCCACTAGAGATTCAGAAAAACACTGCTGAGCTGTGCATTCTGCTGAATTATGATACTTTGCACTTAATTGATGGCTTCACACACACTGGTGACTGTCTGAGAATACCTTACCTTTGAGCTCATTCTCAATATTCTATACTATGAACTGAAACAAATGTCAGAGACTTTCATTAAACAGTTACATCAAGATTTTACATTGCACAAGATATAGCTATACACATAGCACAAGAATATGTGGTCTATTACTTATTGTGGATAACATAACATAAAGTATATCAAAAAGGTTTTCTTTGAACCTGTATGCAGAGAACAGGAAAATAAATATGGACCCAAATACTCAGATAATAATGAGATTAACCACAAAGTGAACATTTTTATTTCCACAGTGAAGCAGAGCGAAATAGAGTCACAGTTATACACGTAGAAATTGAGCTGCTGAGAAACACATGTTGGTCTTGTGAACATTTGTCTCAAAAGTTTGGCATTAATGAATAAGCAAGTAGCCAGTACTAATTTTTTCCTATTTTACATGTTGGGGTTTTTTAAGCATTGGAAGTTTAATATGCGGGTTTAAAATTTTATAATACATCTTTTCAGAATGTTTTTGAATATCTGATAGTTTGGTCTTATTATAAATGAAGGGTCCCTATTCAGGACTGCTTATAAAACAACGGTGTTAATGTAAGTCAGATGTATTTACGAGACTTTATCGCCTAAAGCATGCAACACTGAATTAAAAGCTAGAAGTTATACTCAGGAAAAATTATTTTCTTCTTTAAGAAGCAATAGCTGAGAATGGTTTATGGTAAGTTTAACATGAAAACATACATAGCAAAAGCACAATGTTCTGTCTTGCCTAAGAAATTGCTCATTGAACATTTTTAGGAGAGGGGAAAAAGAAAGAATATGTTGTCATTTTCAGAAGGTCTGCTTCACTTAATATACTGTAAACAAGTATGCTGGAAAATTAAATTTTCGTGGAACTTAAAAGCAAATATAATTCAAGTCCTAAAAAGGAGGAGAAAGAAACCTTCATGTCCTTGGCAAAAGTTAGTCTGCCAGTATATTCAATCATCACATGACACCACTTCACTATTTTGTGGAACCTTGCAATAGATATTAACATGCAAAACAATTATACTAGCCCAAACTGCCCTTCCAAGAAGCACAGTCAAAGAAATCAGAAACATGAGCAGGTGAATTTTTTTGTCATTTTCTAAAATAAAGTCATTATTTGTCTGAGACTTGTCACAGGAGGAGTCATGCCCTTAAAGGAATATTCTACTGGAAGTTATCATCAGGCTAGTTGCAACAATTCTCATAAACAGAGGAAACGAAATGTTTCTGTGGCTCAAATACCATCAGAACCAGAAGCTCCAATTGCCGATGTAGCGTAATAGCTGTGGCTAAAATGGCAGACACACGCATACACACAAAAAGTACTGTTATTTTACATTTAAATAGAAAAGAATTGGATTATTTTTTTCCTGATCAGCTATAAAAACATCCTATTCTTAAACTGGATGCTTGCAGTTGAATTTCCTTTTAAAAATAACCTGTCGAACAGAAAACATACACGCCTTGCTCTGGTCAATAGTTTCTAAAGGAAATTTCCAAAGAAACTCTTCCATTCCTCAATCACATCAAGCTCACTAACCAATGCTCATGTATTTATCATCCCCAAATTTCAACCTCTCAACCTAGACCAAGGCTTTCAAAGGCAGGCTCTTAACTCCAGAGGCAATACTTTTAGGATTTCAACCTACCCATCTCAAACACTTGGAAAGGCTGATAATCTTCAGTTTTGGAAGGTCAAACCAAAATCCTTGCCCAAGGTTATAATATCAGGCATGTCGCAAGACAGCAAAAAATCACTGAGCCTTTTTCCATCTGTGGCACCCATACAAATTCCCAGTGCTTATTAACAATAAAACATACTTAAAAAGAAAAAAAAAAAAGAATTGTAAAACATGTATATTGGAACAAGTTTTGAGGAAAATAGCCATAACACCTCATATTGAAAGGAACAGTTGCCTATGTAAATTGATTCAAAACGAAGATGCAAAGATAACTTTTGAAAATACCTAAGCTCAGTAAAAATGTCACGAAATAAATATTTATTGAAAATATGTTTCTTTAAAGAAATATCTCCTCATTCTTCTTTATCCAGCTATTGTATGATATTGCTCATGCTTGAGAAGTGGGAATTGAGCAAAACTAAAAAAAAGAATAAAAAAAAAAGGGGGAAAAATCAAATTATTTTTGTGACAGTGGAATACATATGGTGAAAACTAAATTTAGATTGGCTGTGATCCCATACATCCCATTAATTTTGGCTTTCAAATCCAGAAAGGCTATTTGCAACAGACTCAGCACAGTGGGGTCCTGGCCCAAGACACCAAGGTATTAGAGGAGAAGAGTAACCAAGCATAAATATTCACACAATAAAGCAGACAGTAAGCAATGCAGTAATTAACACAAAATTCCACATATCCATTCTCCCCCACCTCTCATTTACCTCCTTGAAATGTATCTGCACGAAGATAAGATACTTGTCCTTAAACACAACCTGCTAGTGTCTTACTGGGCACTAGCAAAGCTTATGCAATCCACTATTAACAGGGCAGAGGTTTGTAAGGAAAATATTAAGGTTAGCATGAATGAAACGAATGGAAATGTGTGTTTGTAGGGAAGGGGGCTTAGGGAAAGAAAACGCATAGGCATGCGAGTGAGCAAGCTTTGATTTACAGGATATAGGATTCAGCTTCATGGAAAGAGTTAGTCAAGAGCATCCCTAAATTACAATTAACTCCTGATAGGAAAACATGCCTAAGGAAAGCTGTCTGTAAATTGCACAGAAATCTGAACTTTTTGAGTCCAGTGATTGATCTGCAGACTCCGTCCTCATTATACCTCTTCCCACCTCGCACTTTTTCTCATTGGACAAAAATCTTTAATTTTGATGTGACGAACTTTCCATATGAGAATAATAAAGCAAGGATTTTTCTATTTTCATCTGACATTCCACAGCCGTGTCCCTAGTTGCTTCTGTAGCCTGATTGGCAACATGGGTGATGAAGATCTGTAGCCTGGAAGACCACTGTAGAAAGAAAAGTTCACAAAGAAAGAAAATCCCAGAAACCCAGTACTGCAAGATCCTGCCAGATTCAAATTCCTCTGCCAAAGAGAAGGTATTGCATCCCATACAACTGCTCTGGCATTAGAAAAATACCTGAATTCTACTGGTCATCACCTTGCATCTGGTGTACTAAACTGGGAGTCACAGCGTAAAGTAAATTAGGCTATAGAGTATTTGTCTGCACACCAAACCAAGATGACCTGAGAATGAGAAAACCGTAGCTACTTTGCACCCTACAGGCCTATCCACTCTGGTTTTGTGTTGATTCAAATCATGACTATTTGGGTGATTGTTTTGAGTGATGTTAAAAAAACCCCAAACATCCAGACTAAATTCATAATCCTTCCCAGTTTTCTTGTTTGTTTCTGAAAACTTTGATAAATGAAGTCTGCTACTGAAAGATGTGCTTATCATTCTTGCGAGCTTTGGAGAGAAAGTTTACCCAGGCAGATGACAGAAGTGAGGAAAGAAGAAACAATAAAACACCAAAAACCCAGCTTCACTGATTTTGTTTCTCCAGCCCCAATTACTTTCTATTTTGATCTGTTGTGTCCCACAACTTGATAAATGGTTAAATTGATGATACTTTACATTGAAGTGTGAATGAACTGCTTCATTAGTGTTTGCAGGCTCCATTATAGAGTAAAAGTACACAACTGAGGTTGGACATAAAAGTAAACTGTATTTAGGGTACACTAAAAACACAGTAATTTTTCAATCATAATCTTGCAAACTAATACAAGTCAGCTGCAACACAATAGCTGTTTCTGGCTGTCAAAATAAGATATTTAGAGATGTATTTCTCCAGCTAAGATTCAAAGAAAAAATTGCCATTTTTACTGCTAAAGTTCTGCAATTGGCCCTAAATTACAGGTGAGGGCACTATAAGCAAAAATAAAAAAGGACAGGCTAAATGCAGATAGGTTTAAAGTGAAATATCTTTAAAATGCACAACAAAAACATGCTCTTTGACATTTCAAATCACAGAATAGTAACTCCCAAGCTGAGAAGCATTTTGTACTTGGTATGTAAATACTGTTATTTAGAGAAGAAATGAAGGGTTTCCCTAGAAAATGTATATTATATACATATACATATAGATATTTCAATAAAATTATCTAAAAATAAAATTCATGTAATCAAACAAGATTACATATGAAAAGTTAAATCTGCTGCCCAGTGCACTTGAAGCAGGGTAGAGTCTGAGATATGACTGCACAGCAAGAGGAATGAAAATACTAGTTGAGACTTTTCTTCTATGATTATCAAACCTCACTTGATAATGTTGCAGGAGCCCTGATATTCTAAGGTAGCTCTGTTGTTTTTTTTCTAAATAAATACAGTTGTAGAGCATTTCTGTACTTGTTTTCAAATAGGTTTCTGATATAGTAATGTACATCAGACACTTAGAATTATTTGAAGTTTAAATAGTAAGATTTTTTTCTGAATTGTTAAATATTGCTTAAAAAGGAGAATTTAGTATGTATTTCATCTTAATTTTATTTTACTAATTTGAAAGGTATTTCCAAATACAGCTACCATGATTTTCCCATAAGATATATCATTTCATCTCAAAATACTTAATTGAATTGAGCAGGAAAAAAGGCCGTGTTTAGTCACTGATGTAAATGAGATGATTTTAAAGAACACTCAGCACCAAACTGCTTCTCTGGTAGTTAATGAAGCACTTCTTCTATTTAGTTGCTTCAGTAAATAATACAAAATTTAAGCAACAAATGGATAAGGTCTTTATTTAAGAGAGGTACTCAAAGGCGTCCAGAGGGCAACAAAGCTGGTGAAAGAGCTGGAAGGAATGTCTTATGAGGAGCAGCTAAGGACTTTGAATTTGTCTAGCTTGGAGGAAAAGAAGGCTGAGAGGCGACCTCATTGCTCTCTACAGCTTCCTGAGGAGGGGAAGTGGAGAGGGAGGAGCAGAGCTCTTCTCCCTGATATCCAGCAGTAGGGCTGGATATACCCTGGTATACAGAGAGGATGATTCAAAGCTGCACCAGGAGAGGTTTAGATTGGGCATTAGGAAACATTTCTTTGCCGAGAGGGTGATCAAATACTGGAACAGGCTTCATAGAGAGGTGGTCAATGCCCCAAGTGTTTAAGAGGCATTTTTACAGTGCCCTTAATGACATCCTTTAACTTTTGGCCAGCCCTGAAGTCATCAGGCAGTTGGACTAGATGGTTATTGGTCCCTTCCAACTGAAATTTTCTTTTCTTTTCTTTTTTCTTTTCTCTTTTCTTTTCTTTTCTTTTCTTTTCTTTTCTTTTCTTTTCTTTTCTTTTCTTTTCTTCTCTATTCTATTCTATTTTTTAACAGAGTTTGGACCTTGACTTCATAATAATTTTTTTACAGCCTAAGATATGGAATAACTGAAATATAATGCATTTTTCTAGAATGACTGGTAGGAAAAAAGTACAGACTGTATTGTCTGAAAACTGGTATCACAGAATCATAGATTCACAGGGTTGAAAGGGTTGTCTGGAGATCATCTACTCCAACCCCCCTGCCAGAGCAGGGTTACCCAGAGCAGGTTGCACAGGAACGTGTCCAGGCGGGTTTTGAATGTTTCCAGAGAAGAAGACTCAACAACCTCTCTGGGCAGCCTGTTCCAGTGCTCTACCACCCTCAAAGTAAAGAAGTTTTCCCTCATGTTGAGATGGAACTTATGCTCAAGTTTGTGCCCATTACCTCTTGTCCTGTCCCTGGGCACCACTGAGAAGCACCTGGCCCATCCTCCTGACCCCATCCTCCTGACACCCACCCTTTCAGTATTTGTAAGCGTTGATAAGGTTCCCCCTCAGCCGTCTTTTTTCCAGACTGAAGAGACCCAAATCCCTCAGCCTTTCTTCATAAGAGAGGTGTTCCAGTCCCCTCAGCATCTTGGTAGCCCTGTGCTGCACCCTCTCCAGCAGTTCCCTGTCCTTCTTGAGTCGGGGAGCCCAGAACTGGACACAGTACTCCAGGTGCGGCCTCACCAAGGCAGAGTAGAGGGGGAGGATGACCTCCCTCAACCTGCTGGCCACACTCTTCTTGATGCACCCCAGGATCCATTGGCCTTCTTGGCCACAAGGGCACATTGCTGGCTCTTGGTCATCCTGTTGTCCACCAGAACTCCCAGTTCTCTTTCAGCTGAGCTGCTCTCCCAACCTGTCCTGGTGCATGGGGTTTTTCCTCCCCAGGTGCAGCACCCTACACTTGCCCTGGTTGAATTTCGTAAGGTTCCTCTTTGCCCAGAGCTCCAGCCTGTCCAGGTCTCTCTGTATGGCGGCACAGCCTTCTGGTGCGTCAGCCACCCCCCCCGCTTTGTGTCATCAGCCAACTTGCTGAGGGTTCACTCTATCCCCTCATCCAGGTCATTGATGAATATATTGGAGGACTGGACCCAGTACTGACCCCTGGGGAACACCACTTGTCACTGACCTCCAACTAGACTCTGTGCCCCTAATCACGACCCTCTGAGCTCTGTCTTTCAACCAGTTATCTGTCCACCTTACTGTCCATTCATCTAGCCCACTCTTCCTAAGCTTCCCTATGAGGATGCTGTGGGATACTGTGTTGAACGCCTTGCTTAAGTCAAGGTAGACCACATCTACAGCCCTCTCCTCATCTATTCAGTATGAGACAACTGAAGATGCTGGCATGGTGCATGCACAAGCAAAACATCTTCAGTCTTTTATTTGGCTTCCTCTGAGTAAAACAAACAAAAAAACCCCTTCCAAGACTATGAAGAAAGAAAAAAAGTAACGAAAAAAAAAAGAAAATAACTACTGTCTGTGGGATTTTAAACCTCCTGAGAATTCAAAGAGTTTGCAACCTTGAACTATTACTGCATTACACAAGCAACTACATTGACTTTAATGAAACTACGTAAGTGGAAAACTGCTATACTGGAGATGTTTGTGCAGAGAGGACAACTGGAAATATTTGTCTCATTTACCAGAAGTCTGTCAACCTTCATGAAGCGCTAGACATCAGGTCCAAAACCCAGGCTATTAAAAATTTCAACTAATCTAATGTCTGCAGGCTCTGTGACACGGCGTGATAAAATCCCTGAAGACTTGGATGTTGTCCCACATTTAAACCCATCAGATACAAATGTAAACAAAGTCAGCTTGGCAAGCAGAGGGATCCACAGCAGGACTCACTTCTGATACCTGGGATATCAGGCTGATTTTTCCATGGATCTTTATGCAGCCTAAACTCAAAGGCAAGTAAACTCAATGTCTAGTAGATCAAAGTCGTCTACTAGTAGGGACAAAACAATACGCTGAGTGCCTAGGTGGTTTGCTCAATGCCTTCTTTTTTCACAGCAACACTGGGAGACCTGTCTAACCCCAGGACGGTCCCCAGGATTCCAAGGCAGGGCACAAGGTTGTCTGTAAAACACACGATGAGAGTGAGGAACTAAGGAGCATGATGATGGAGTTGCCTACCCCAAGAACACAGCAAGAAGACACTTCTCTTTAGGGGATCTGATGATTATCAAAAATCTACTCAAAGGTCCAAAGCCTACTCCTCTCTCCTAAAAGCAGGCAGCTTGCACATCTTTGAAAAAGGTGATGGTCCTTTTTTAAATAACTATTCCAGACCACCCATTTTCACTGTCAGAGATAATTCACCTTTGGACTCCCATAAGTCTACTGCAATCATGCTTCAGAATCAACCTCAGTGGATGTTGGGTCTCAGGTCTGACCAGGTGAATTAAAATGGTTTGAACTCTGTTATACAGTTGACAGAGCTCTGTCCAATTCTTGTCTCCCTTTCCTTTTGAGAGAAAGCCTCAGGTGCATTCTGGATAGAAGCTCTTCTTATGTGGGTCCTATACACCGAGGCTGGGGTGCCATCCCACTCCCCACCTGCCCCCTGCCATGAGCTTGCTACCAGCTTGCCTCAACCTGTCAACAAGAAAGTGCTTCCTGATACATACTGAAACAGAAACTGAGGTACATGGGGTAAGGAAAGGGCCCCTATAGAAGTTAAGTCCCCTCAATATTAGGTGAAAGCTGAGAAGAACTTTTTTGGACTACAACTTCAACCTGGTTTCCAAGGAGGTGTTATTCCTAATGACGCAGTTGTATCTATGGATTGCTCCTCAGTGAATGGGAATACACTTTTCTAACATTTTGAAAGCACGAATACATCCAATGAACTCGATGGCACAAAAACCCCAAAACAATGTCACAGTGAGGCAAATGCAAGTTTTCTTTCAACTCAGTGCAGCCAGGATAACACCCCACATTTCATATTTTGAAATCAAGAAGGCCTTACTTCCCTACACTAATATTTTAGGTTAAGCCTCTAACACTTAGTAAGAATTTAACCATGTTAAGTGAAATGTTTGAACAGCTACTGTTAACAGTGGAAGTACAAAAAACAAAGCAATGCCTTGCTTTTAAAATACCAAAAAAGTAGGGAGTAAAAAAATCGTAAGTTGCCACATAAATTTCAACATTTAACAAAAGTATATTTTCTTTCACACATATTTTGCAATAGAAACAACTCAATATGAACATAGACATTGAACTGATCTATATTCCTTCAACAAGAGTGAAGTTTTTTTATATAAACAAATAAGTTTTGCTGAATCTTCCTTGCAAATTAAGATTAAACAGTTGGTATTTATCAAACAAATGATAAGAATACTATCTAGTATTAAAATTAAATTAAAATCTATTGCCTAAATAAAATATATCTATAAAAAATATTTTCGTGGCACTTACTGGTATAATTTAACTTCCCAGGAAAAGAAAAAAAGAAATATAGGCCTACTTTCCTACCTTTCCTCTTCCTCCACCGTCCCCTGCAGGAGCTGCCAAAGGAGCCAAGAGCCCCAAAGCTGTTATTGATGCAAGTGTTCTGCAGACCATATACTTTCTAGGACCCTCAAATGTATTCATATGCTACACATCATCCCTCTTCCAGTTTCAACTTTTCTTTATTCAAAAGTGTTAGAAGTGGTTGTTTTAAGGAGTAATTTTAGATAATGCAATGCAACTGCAGCAATTTGCGATGGATGAAACTTCGTCTTCATTGCAAACCATTTTAATCATCTATATAAGAGCAAAGTGAAGGATACTTAAATCATAACACCAAACAGAAGGTCAGTTTCCATTGGAGCAGAACTAAAGAAACTCCCTCTAAATAAATTCCCAAATAAGAAGTCCCAGGCATTTGATATCAAGTTCTGTGACAAGGAATTTATTTCATGAAGGACACAAAAACACTCACAGTGGGAAAGTGGCATAAACAGTTGAGTCTTGCCAGCAATGCTCTGCCGACGCCAGCTGCAACAGGAGGCGAACCTCAAGGCAGAAGGATGACTCTGCCTCAGCCAAGAAACCATACATTTTTGGAGATTATGAGCACACAGAAGGAAGTAATTGCCCTAAGAGATGGCACTGCTTATGACATGGATGCCTAAATACTCCAGGGGAGACATCTCCTTTACTTCAAGGCTTCACGCAGGTTTGAGTCAGCAGCAATAGTTACCTAATAGTAGCACAGATTCACTCCCATACATCAAAAAGAAAAACACCATTGCCACGTTCTAGCACCCATTTCCAAATCCCTCCTGATATATTGCTTGGTTCAGCCAGATTTACATTATTAAATTTGCTTGGGTTTGCAGGCCTGCATGACAAATATAGCAGAATTAATTTGTTGTCTCTTGCAGTGAAGTAAGATCCACATGTGTAAGAAAAGAATAGCTTTTTAATAAACCAAAGCAAGACTAAGTATGCATATCATAATAAACCAAGTAATCATGCAAATTAATGTCTGGAAAAAAAGTCTGATTTTTAGCCTAAGACAAATTTACACTCACACATTCCTACATCACATAAATGCATTTAGTAAATGGCTAAAGTGACAGTGCAGATTATTTATAAGATTTTTTTTTTTTTACATATTTAAAATAGATTAATTTTCTTGGTTCCTCTGGATTTTGTTCTTGCCCTGGCTGGAAATGTAATTGAAATGTTTAACTTTGTCTATATACGGAACCCCAGAAAATGGGGTACTTACTATTTTAAATAAAACAAACAAAAGGGTTGAGAAACAAAATAACGAAATGTCAAATTTTTGAAGGCTGCATTCCAAATAGTGAGGGGAGTATGTAAAAAAAAAGCTAGAATAGCTTTTTTTATCATTAAGAAACTGTATAATACAGTTTGAAAGGTGTGTATGTGGGTGCACACTGCAGACAGACAACAAATCATTCCTTCAGGATAACTGTGCATTATGATTAATAAATGCTTACCCAATTATAAGTCAAATGCCACATTGCCTCAAGGTATGATACTGACATTCCGCAGATGCAAAATCATTAGTAAATTGAATCCATGCACGTCTATGAAGAAGGCTAGAAGTAGCTTCTAAGACTACCTCAATTTATTGCATTGAAAGAAAAGGAAAAGGACATATCCAAGAAGATGTGAAAAATTTCCAGATGGACTGAGTGAAAAAGTTTCACTGGAATATTCTTTAGTGCTTTTATACTGAAATTTGTGTTTCCTCTTTAATATGATGCTGGTCTTAACAAGTGATGTCAGCTTTAAAAAATGCCTAAAGAACAGAATGAAGCATGGTGGTAAAACAATTTATGAAATGATGCATAAATAGCCTGTGCAGTTTCCCTATGAGACTTGACAAAACATACTGGCTTCTATCCAGACATCAAAATGTAATTAAGTATGATTTGTTATGTATATTCATGGATTATTCACATCTGAATACTTTGCTTGCTTGAACTGCATTAACGTATTTGGCCCTGATCTACAAAATATTTTAAGTGAAAAATCAAATTAGAGCAACTTTTCCTGGAGGAAATCAGTTTCTCTTTGTCTCCCTCTTTACAGATCTAGTGCAATTTATAGTTTGAGACATTGGATTAGTGTTAGACCATTAATCTAAATATTTAAAATAGTGACAGATGGTGCCAATACAACACACAGTGTGATCCTGCAGGAAGGAGAGCCCAGCAATGGGAGCAACACCAATATTCCATATGTTCAGGTTGTTGGTGAGCACTTTAAAGAGAAAATGATTTTGTCCCAATGGCAACAGAATTGCCACAATTCCTACATAAACCAACAAGTTGTCAAACTAGATCAAGAACTACCCCATGCCAAATCTCTACGTTTTCAGGCCTCAGACAGGACACTATTTTCAAACACAGAGAAAACTGACTCCACTGAACCAAGAGAAGCTCCGTTTTCTCTCATTTGTAAAGATGAGAAATCTCTCACCTTTAAACTCCTGCCAGATTGGCCTTAATCTTTCTGTGATGATTTAGTAGATCACAATTTTTGTTTGAATAGGTAGTACCTGATGATTACTTCTAGCAAAAGCAGAAGGAAGAAATGCCCAAGCAGCAGCATTCTCCCCTTGCTCTGCTTTTCCCTCCCTTTCCCTGCTCCACATGATTATGTTGGTTTGTGAATGTTCTGCGAATTTCAGTATGGCTCAAAAAACTTTTACAAGATGTTAAGAAAAAACACAACCTCCATAGCACACCTCCAACATTAAAGATGTTATCTTTGGCCATGCGGCCATCAAACACATTACTACTGTTTCCTGTATTAAAGAGGGCATACTTCAACATTCCTGTGTACTGCAAACTCTTCCCTCCTCTAAGATTTCATTTGGCCCACTTTATGGTAATTAGCACCAAAATCCAGGCCACATTTCCATGAAACTCCCTCTGTGTGTCAACTAACAGAGTGGGAGGCCAGTGACTGTCTAGGGACACTCAATAGCTGTTACACCCCCATCATTCATTTTGCTGTCTGTCGTATTCTGCCATCAAAGCCTAAAGGATGTTCACAAATCCTATGGACTGTTATGCTCTGCTCGGTTGTGCAGATACACTGAAAGAATGGAGAAAGGAAAGGGAGTAAGTACCAGGATTTGTTATAGAATAAAAACAAATACAGCTGATAAGGGTATTTAAGTAGAAAGAAATGCACCTAGTCAGCAAGAGAGTGTTGTAACATAGTTTTAAGCAGAATGTTGAAAAAACACAATCATTTGAAAATGGAAAAATAATCCAAAATTATTATTTTTTTTGGCCATACAGCTATCTAAATAATACAGTCTGTTTTTATTTATTTATTTATTTATTTGAAAATGCTTAGCATCCTGTAACTATGGTAACAATTTGCCTTGCTGAGTGCATCTTTGTTAACATCCCCTTGCTGTAGTAGTGCTTCCATCACCATCTGGCAGTGACAATTTTTTTGCTTGAGTGAAAATTCCTCCAACCTATAAAAACCAGGCCATTTATTTTTAGAGGGTTGACTGCCCCAGCTCCTATTGACTTGTAGAGTCCCAGTCAGAACCTCTGTAAATTTGGTCATGTGATTTTGATATCTTAATGAAGGGGATAAACACCAATGTAAAAAATGGAGTTATAAAGCTAATCAGTTGCCCTCTTTCGAGAGAAGGTTTATTTTTCAAACTTTCCAAGGAGTGATGTTTTAAAAACCATGTACTCCAACTCACCTCCTTTGCTTCACAGAAAATCAGTGGTATTAAGCAGATGGCAAAAAGAACTCCATTATTAATAAGACAGGTTCCAAGAATATCACATGAAGACTGGGAAACCTTCGGTTTCCATGGTAAATCGTTTGACTCTGATACACTTAAGAAACGTTTAACATTCCATACTCAGTAGGTCAAATGGAAATAATGTAATCACAGTCATTAGGTCAAATAAATAAGGTAAGAACTCAGAAGAACAGCAAAATAGCAAATACCAAATATGTATTGACAATGGGCCAGGTTGGGCAGATATAGAAGCAATAGTCATTGGGGCCTCCCTCCTGTCTTCATTTTGACATTTCAGTAACTCTTCTGAATTCTGCTCTAAAGCAGAAAACAGTGTAATTGCATCAAAAGTATAAAATAAGCATTATCTTTCAGTTAGAAACAATATAAGTGCTACTAAACATTAAATTAAATTAAATTAAACTCCTTTGGCCATGGTTATTAAAAGTCAGTTGATTAATAGATGATTTTTGCTTTAGACATTTTCCTCCAAATTACATGAACACAGCCAAATAATCCTTCTGAGTTTGGGGGGAATACAGGTAAACACCAAACCGATGACAGAGCTTAGGATAAATTTTATACATATTTATTTATGTCTTTGATGTGCATGAAGACTATAGATCAGACATAAACATGGGGCCGCTTTTTACCAGATCACTCATCCAAGCATGTGCCGCTGTTGATTTCTCCCTTCACAGGTCCAAAGCTTTCTATGTGTGCCCGTACACAGACAAATCTCTGCCTCAGAGTGACTTTTTTTCCCTGAAAGTAAATGTTTTCAGGAAAGAAAGGAATTGTCAGTAGCAGCTTAGGCTGGCATTTGGAAACAATGGAGAGAGCAGCATGTAGCTGGACAAGAAACATATCGATGGAAGAAATGTATTGATGGTCACAATGGGAGAGTTGAGAGACTTTCCGTTTCTAGGAAAATTCTGTAGGCTTTGAATGCTTTGTAGAACAGATATGTTTTAAACTGAGAGTATTTAACATGAACACTTGAGAAAAAATCTGAAAAAAAAACCCCAAAATAATGAGTCCTATTCTACACAGTATCAAATAAGTCAGATTTCTCAGTGAGAACTCCTTAAGTTACCTTAGAGAAATAACTAAATGCCTGGTTATCTTTGATGATTCAACATCTCTCAGGCTTGGGGTCTCAATACACCTCCCAAACCGCAATTTTAAAAAATCTGTTTTTTAATATTACTGCAAACTTTCCCTCCTTCACAAGGGAGTATTCTTTATTTTTTTAAATGCTTATTGAAGAAATATGCTACAAATTTATTACGTATGAGATAAATCATTTTATGAAAGGACTGAGGAGAAAATTCTCTAGTAAGTGTCTAGTTTTATTTTTTTAAAGGAGGTTAACATGTGTAAGACAACTTCGGAAAGGTTAGACAGTCTCTGAGGAAGACTATTACCCATTTCCTAACCAGAAAATGCAATGGGAGCATGGAGTTCCTTAGACAAAATGATAAAGTCCAGTGTTTCTGTTTTCTTCTTTACAAGGTAAAGAAATCTAACTTTTATTGAGACCATTAATCCCTCTTTGTGTTGTGAACAGTTATAAAGTGCATAGTGCTGTTCACTGGGAAAAAAAGTCATCTGTTGAAAAGAGAAACATTGCTTCTTTCAGTCTCCTTTACAGAGAAAACTTAATACACATCTTTACAACGCGTAAGAAATTATCAAAAAGTCACATGAACAAAACCAGCAGAATTCTCAGAACTACACATTTCTTGAACTGAGGTGTGAAGGTAACAATTTACCCCGCTCCAGCCATGAGCATGGTGCCAAGACAGGTATCTAACACCACTCAGATGGCTGGGAAGGATCAGCTTCTGATGGGGTCAGTCTCTTCACTGAGCCTGAATAAGTAGCCTGCAGTCATTGCCTGTTTCCTAGTGAGGCTAAAGGAAGATGAGCTGACCCCGCTTGTCACTCATCTCCAGTGATGCTGTGGAGGTCAGACATAGCTTCACAAATGTCAGCGGTGCTGTAGCATGAAGGACGCAACGGCATGAAGATGTGATTATTTTTTTTTTTGAGCGGTGTTAGACTGGAATTCATTTCATAGAATGAAAAAATCACAGAATGAGTTGAGTTTCGTTGCATATGCACTACAGATTTGCCTTACCTCAGCCTCAGGAAAGATAATACTTTGGTAATTCTCCCTCCCTGGGAAGCAGATGCATAGGAAGGCTGCTGCTACTCTTTGGCTGATTTGACACCTATTTTGTTTGGACATCAAGTCCATGACTAACAACTTTCTCTCCACAGTATCTCCAGAATCCCATCTCAGTGTTTAAGAAGAGAAAACTCCTCTCTTGCTACTGCTAATGAGAATTATAAATAGTTCGAAACAGGCAGAAAACATGGATGGGCATATTTATAAACTTGTTATAATAATTATAGGCTGAAAGATCAAAACCAAAGGGCACCAAAAGTTATTTTAAAGGCAACAATCACTACATTCACAGTAAAATAAACATAACATATTTGGCATAAAACAAGAAAACTATGAGCTATGGGTCAAAGAGAAGCCAGCCAAAAGTATACCCCAGCTGCAAAATAAACAGGCACGAACACAGAAGTACTATTAATCTGATTTGTTACACCTGAATAGCAGTTTTCAGGTACTGAAGCAATTCAAGCCATGCCATTTTTCTAGTTTACATTGTAAAAGTTAAATATGACTGAAGAACAAGAATGTTATTTTTTAAAATACATTAAACTTCCCACCCTAAGTATCCATTCTCAAAATCTACCCTTCAGTATTCTTATGTGTTGCCTTTCATTATTTATAACAGAAAAATTACAAAATTCTAGCAAATGGCAGAAAATACACCCACACACCCGCTATTAAGTATCTACTTATGTCCATAGGAAAGCTTTGCTTAAAACGTTTGTTGCATTCTTAGCAAATTGCCATATCTACTTCAACACATTAGGAGGGTTGTTGCAAACTTTGTTTTCAGGAAATACAGCAAATACAAGACCAATGTGCTGCAACATACATTTTACATTCACAATTCAGCCAACACAGACACTGGGATCTTTGCCCATAACCAGGATTTCTAGGTGACGCAGAGATACCAAGGGCTTTCCAGGAATCCCCAGGTTCCACTATTCCTCTCCACTCCAACTGGTAAAAGAGTCACTATTCCAGACCCATTCCCATTAAAATATCTTTCATCCACAGTACCGAGATAAAGGTAACACGTACCAGTATAACCCGGGGGTGGTCACCACGCCACTATAGGCCAAGAACACCTCCGAAATTAAAATGGACAGCCTTCTAGGCTGCATGGGGAGAAGGCGGCTATCATAGCCAGAGGTTTTGTGATGGTTATGCAGACAAATTAGGGTGCTATTAAAAAAAGAAAATCAACTCCCTCCTCACCCAGCTCAAGTAAAACTTAATCCACAGTAATTATACATCCTTTTGAAACTTTCAAAGTGCCATTTTTCTTGCCATGTTAGTAGCCCATGCACTTTCTAACAGACAGACAGATCTATTCAGTATGTGTCATGTCTATGCAAAAAAGTTATCATGAAAATTAATGGCAATGTTACGAACCTCAGAATAAAAGCAATTAACTTTTTTTCCAAATGCCAACAGTACAAAACCTCTACATCTTAATTACTTCTCTATCATCTTACTTCCTGTTTTTCCACAACATGCAGTTATTATCTATATAAAATACTCATGATGGAGTAGTTTTGCTCCACGTTAACAATGTGAATTTAGGTTTTACCCTAGTCTGGGAAGAATCTCTCCATCAAAAGGTTGAACTTCCTTTTAAATGGACCAAACACGGACAGATCATCCAAAATCCTTTTGTTTCTAGTTTCACAGTAGAAAGAAAAGAATTATCCTGACCACAGGCATCATGTCAGTCCATAAACAACAACAGCATGCTGAGGATTAAAGTAATCCATTATAACGGGTTCTTCTCTTCACAGGAAAAAAAAAAAAAGACTCTATTTTACTGAGTATCAAACAGATAAAGTTTATTCTACCTTTTCCATTTACTTTCTTGACACACAATCTCTCCAGATCAGTTAAAGTACAGGATCTGATCCCTAACGTGCTCTTTCCAAGAGGAGTGTGGATTCACTACTCTGTTGAGGATGTACTGGGTTTTGTTCTTGTTTTCGACTGAAATGGAAAAGCTTTCCTATCATCATGGCAAATAAAAATGCAGCTTTTGTTTCACAATTATCACAGCTATTCAGAACTTGAATATATGACTTGTTTTTTGCTGTAGCTGTACTGTGCAAATCTTAGGGGTGTCATAGAAACTAGGAATGATTCACTGGGCAGACATGTTTCTTCTCAGTCAAGAGCGAACCAACAACCCAGAACAACACTAAGAAAAATTGGTCTAATGAAGATGGTATCTTTTTTGAAACAAGTTTTATACACATCATTTGTTTTTCTCTATTTCTCTTGATAACTGAATTCAATAAAGCATTTTTCCATAATCTTTGTGCTGCAGCTATGATGCTTTATCTATCTGCCTGATAAACACTGCCAATTTGTACCATTTTTACAAGAGGGCAGAAGTGTGAGCCTTATGACAGGGAAAAAAAATACAAACCAAAACCAAATGATAACAGCTTTTGAATAACTTCTGTGCTTGAGTGAAACTTGAGTGAAACATTCAAAGACTACACAACACGATACTTTACTCCTCCCTCTAGCAGCAATCTTCCCCTTTATTTTATGAGAAAAATCTCTCTAACCTCCAGACAATCTCTGTTATGCAAGGCTGGGTACTGTCTCCCTGTGCCATTCAGTCTAATTAAGATTCTGCAACTAGAATTTAAGCTTACAATATTTTGATGAAACTTGACCCAGAAACTCAGGCAGTTCTCTATCAGCTCCACAGAATTAACTTTTCAAAAAGATAGCACACTCTATGCATGTAGTCGATTTTATTTTAAACAGAAGGATGATTATCCTTTCCCCATTCCAGATGTTTTCTCCAAAATCCCACATACAGTAGCCTATTAAATATTGTAAAAGATAACGGATGACTAGAGGACTTCAGATGCCACAATGGGATATAGAATCTGCTCCGTTTAAGTTCAGTCACATTGTGGCCAAGAGTGACCCACTACATATGTGATGTACAGAGTATTTCAGTTGTATTCTTTCTTAAAATGTTTCAGGCAATTAACTAACAAAAACTGGGAAGATGTGTTTTTATAAAAAGCAGCAATTAGCAGCACAAGGCATCTTCATATGATTGAGCACATTCTGTGTTAAGACTGGTAAGTAGGGAGCGACAAAGGAGAAAGGGAAAATTACGTACCACTATTTGTGTTTGTTGTAGTCCTCCCTCTTCTTCCACCCTACAAAACAAGATCCCATACAGCAAGTGTTATCTACCTACTAGGAAGCAGGAGGCAAAAAGACTGTCAATCACAGGGGTATCAAAAACAGTAATCTTCCACCCTTTCTCCCCCTTGTAGTCATTAAAAAAATAGGAATAAATCTTGCAGAATTAGGAAATACGCTATTATGGAGAAAGTCAGTATAATGTAAAAAGGGGAAAGAGGGAGGAAGGTAGGATGGGAGAAAACAAGACTATGACAAACACAATTACTAGTACGTAATTTTACACTTTTGTATATCCTGTCTCCTCCCACCCTACAAAACAAGATTCCATACAACAAACAGAAATGGTGAGAAATGAAATCGGGAGATAGTCTCTTCTTAATTGCCAGCCTGAGGAACTCTTCAATCAAAATCATCCAGGTTAAGCAATAAGTCTCGTTGATAACAATAGTGGCAAGAACTGGATCAAGGATCAAATCTCAGCTTTGTATAAAGCAGGCATTGTTGCCTCAGTCCTTTGGTCTAGAAGATTAAAATGCTTCCAATACACTGCTCATGAAAAGGGAGAAATTTAAGTTTTTTTCTGTACCCCATGGAGTATCTTCACAGCACTAAGCAATGCTTATTTCAAGTATTACTAATAACTTACTTTCTCATAGAATAAAACAGACCTCTTCTTCACATGAGTGTGGTCTAGGTCAGAGAAGATGCAAGTACATCTGATGGCTCTTAAGAAAACCAAGAGGTATAGCAATTCACATATAATGCTGAAAACTGAAGGAAAGAAACACGTGCTACACAAACAACTTCATCTGAAAGTAGTTGGTTCAGAAAAACAACAGTCTGATGTCATTAGGAGCAAATCAGAGGGCTCAAAGAGACTAATGCAGAAAATTTTCGAATATCCAGGTTTTGAAATACAGACTATCCTTTCCTTATTGTCTAGCAAGTTGTATCCTGAATACACCAGGTACAGAAACTTGAGCACGAAGAAGTGACGATCTTACTGGAAAGGGGAATTAACACCCAATAACTTCAGAGGTCACTTGATAACAAAACTATCCTAAAATAAGAGAACTCAACAAAGGTAAACCGGCTTCAAAGCATAAAAAAATAAAGAGAAACTGATGTTGTAATTATAAGATGAATATGATGAAATTACTACTAAACAGAATGAGGTAGGTGTGTCAAAGCTGCTTGTAGGTAAGTTCAAGAAGACTGAAAGATCATCTGTTGAGATACATACCTTTCCGCAGGAGGCTATTTTGCTGTTTCTACATGCATTTAAACCTCATAAAGTCTAAGTAGGCAACGAGAGCCAAAAGGGGAGGAGAGGGGGAGATAGATACTCATGCATTAACTGGTCAAATGTTACAACAGGACAAGCTTTATAAATGCAGTTTCCTGACACCTTAAACACATGTTTCTTGTAACTGCTACTTCTGGATTATAAAAGAGCTGTTCTTGAGGAAAACATAAATCACTCCTCTATATCAGTTCACACAGGAGCTACAGTTCATTCACTAAGCTATAGGAACTGGGATGTAATTAAGCTGTACATTTTGGAATAATTGTTACAGTATTGGGAAGCTTGCAAATTTTAGAGGGCAATATTTAAAATAAAAAAATCTTTATAAAAATTTATCTACACCAGATGCAAAGGTTTAAACCTATGAAGGTTAAAATTCTTCAACTCCTCTTCAAGTTTCCTTTAGAACAATATAAGTAAGTCACAAGGAGCAGACAGAGCAAGAGAGAACAGCAATATGATGGAAGAAGTAAAATCCAAGAAAAGACTGAAAATAAATATTCATCTTCTATAGCCCAGTTTTTTTCCAAGGGTAAACCCAATAGAGGTAAACTTTGAAGGCAGGTTGAAGACCAAATAACTCAATAGATTAAAAAAAAAATAAAGTAAGAGACTGAGAAAATAGAAATGTTCTGTCAGTCCCAGAGAACACAGCAACTAAAATAGGTGGAAAGCAAAATAAATTACCTATTTGCCTTATTGCAGCTACAAAAAACTTTATAAACTTCTATTCTCAGGTACCAAAGAGAATGTATTTGCAGACAATGACACATTAAGACAGCCAAGAAAACTGAAAAGCCACAAGTCACAAGAGAATAGGACAATGCAGCACCACCAGATGACCCATTGGATTAGGGAGGACAAGGCAAACTGGATCCTATAACTGCTGCACACAGGCAAGTGATACAGCTACCATGATACCCACCAACCTCTGGCTTCCTAAATATGCCATTCAGGGCTGGGTTACCTGAACCAGAGCCTTCAAGCAGGCTCAAAGTCAGCATGTTGCTACAGATCCAGAGGACATACCACTTCTGCTGTTGTACCTACAGAAATGTTTGCCAGAGAAGAAAGGATCTCAGGTAGAAATTCCAACAAGGAACATAACCAGGGTCTGCGGCACTGGGCTTTTTTGCTGTGGAGCCTGTTTTGACAGCCACCTTGAGCTCCAGTCAAGTCTTGCTTACACACATCAGTCGCTGAAGATGGAGGACAGCAGGCTTGGATTTCCCATACTCCACTGTCATACACTTTTGATTCAGTGGGAACATCCTAATAGACCTAGCAGTCAGATTACATCATCGTTAAATGCAATTTGCTGTCAGATACAGGGTGCCTGCCCAGATTAATCGGAGTAAAGCCTGCACAGCGTACATAGTGCAGAATACCAAAGCAGGCCCAAATCTCACTGCGCAGTGCTGGTAACATGAGCATAATGCTTTTAGGCCCATAAACTCTGCACTCAGTCATCTTGACTCCAAATAATATATGCGATTTTCTCGCTGAAAACACATTAATGGCCATGAAACCCACAGGGAGCACAGTAAGAGATGTCATTCACTTGTGGTGCCTGGAAGATCCTTCAGAATGAAAAGTTTGCCAAAAAATTACATAAGCAATTCCTACAGTGCAAAATTTGTTCTTTGGCAAAAATCACCAAAGCACTGATTTCAGCTAAACGTGTTTTTACTGAAATGAAGTATAGAAATTTTTATCATTCTTTTTCCAACAAAAAAAATGTGTGATCCCAACCACCCTACTGAAGTTGCAGAAGCTTTATGGTGAGTGGTGGTTTCCTTATACAAAAGACATAACATGTTGGAAATATCTGTTGAAACACTGTACTCAATCAAAACCTGAAATGGCCATTTTTGGGGTGGTAAATATCATATCCTAAAGGTTCTTGCAAATTCATCTCAAAATCACTAGAAAGTTTTGTGGTTTTTTTTTTTTTTTCTCAGAAGAAAACTGTCGTACTTGGGCATTCTCCCACAGTTCTGCAAAACATTTGGGTTTTGGTAAAGTTTTCTATCCATATAAATGTCATTGTTTGAACAACAGGTCCCACTGGCCTGAGTAGAAGACAGCCATAATTCTGGACCAGAAGCAGGCAGTGCAGGAACAAAAAGAAAAGCAGCTATTTCTGCAAAAAGGGACTGCTTTTTCTAGCTGGGACACACTCCGTTTAGCAAGTGGTGAATGTACACAGAATAAAGAGTACAGAGCGAATGACTATTAAAAAAGAGAATGACTAAATAATAAGAAGAGTTACAAAGAGACCACCTATTGGGCAGTGGACATGAAGGACAGCTTTATCTACTGTAGAGAACACATCAGCTGCCAGAATATGTTTGTGGGGGAAATAAAAATTAAAAAAGCCAAGGAACATACAAGGACTTAAATAAAGGCTACCGAGAGATCATCTGATGATGTAACAAGAAAAAAGCAGAAATCAAAATTTCTCCAAAAATTCTAAAAAGGGACTGTACCCACCTATATCTTCAGTCTGTATTTTAGCATGAGCTCAAGCAGAAGACACACACCTGAAAATAACATTCAAATACTGTAACTCCTGGTTTCCTTGAAAGTCTGTTTGGCAAAGAGGGGAAATAAGAAAAAAAAACAAAAAAGAAAAAAAAAAGAAAAAAAAAAAGAAAAGAAGGAAAAAACCCCAACCAATCAACCCTGGGCCATTGCAATATAGAATGAGGAAATGAGGTGGCTGCGACTAACTGGCTGTGCTCTGCCAGGGTGTCAGTGATATTGGATACTTTTATGACAGTGTGCAGTACTCAGAGTTGGTCGAATACAATTTTCCCACTTCTCCAAGAGACAGAGGTAACCTGTGACATGTGGGCCAAAAACAGCGAAACAAGTTTGAATAGGATTTTTCTTTCCCCTCAGCTGTCTTCAAGGAATGTACAAAAGGAGATATACCTCATGCCTGAATGGGCTCAGAAGCATAAGTGTTAAGAAAGCCAGTGAGCTAAGGTAGGATGCAACTGGTTTGTTTATACCTTCCATTATTGAATTTTCTTTCTGTCTCCTCCCTGCAAGTAGGTGGAGCTATATTGCTTGTTGTATGGAAAGTTATGTTTGTGGAGAGGAAGGCACATATGAAAAAAAAAATTAAGATGAAATCTGAAAAATAGCACTGACAATTTCTTTGGGTGAGGCTCACCTATCTCTGAAAGTTGAGCATAAAGAGCAGTAATGCAATCACCGCACAAGAGCAGCATCTTAGATGTTGGAGGTAGAAGGGAGGGAGGGAGGGAGGGAGGAAGGGAGGGAGGGAGGGAGGAAGGGAGGGAGGGAGGGAGGAAGGAAGGAAGGAAGGAAGGAAGGAAGGAAGGAAGGAAGGGAGGAAGGGAGGAAGGGAGGAAGGGAGGAAGGGAGGAAGGGAGGAAGGGAGGGAGGGAGGAACAAACTACCTACTAGATGCCAGTATGGAGTTCAGTTTTCAGGCATTTACTCCTACACAGATATGGCTCGAAAAAGTGAAAAAGTGCAAATGTACAATAGTGGTAACACTCATCAAATGAAGGAGACCAGACATTTTTCACACATTTCAATTGGGCATGCAAACAATCTTCACAAGAATGCACAATTTTGTTTCTCTAGAGTCTTATTTTAACCATTATGCTCATCTTGAAAATAATGGTGAAAAGATTCTAGGCTGGGGATTTATTTTCTGGGTCAATTAGGCTTATGTACTAGATAGCTCACCATAAATGCACATATCTGAGCTTACAGTGTCCTGAAGATGTTTCATAATTGTTTAGAAAGGTAACCAACCTCCTCTGGCTCAACAGCCTTCATAGCATAACCAAAGTTATTAGATACGCACATAACAGCTCACAAATTGCAATATAATTAATAATTATTCTCTAGTCACAACAGTTAATCACTCACTGTACTGTAGACAGCCAATACGTCAGGCAAATACCAGCTGTAAAAATGCAGCCGTATAATTAAATGAGTTTATTTTATTTATAAACCAGCACCTTTTGCTATCCCAAGTTTGCTTCATAAACAATTAGAGTTTGACAATACTGTGTTTACTATTTTAAGCCATTTGCACAGGAAGACAACTAAGTTCAAGACGCCTTAGGGAAGGAAAGAAGACATCACGAATATAAACCATATGAATACAAAACAGGATATAAACACTGTAGTTGAGAGCAGGTTTGATGGGATATGATTATGGGGACTACAAGGAGCGCCGAAAACCCAGAAAAAAAGTTATTTATATAACTCTACCAGGACGATCCAAGAAATACTAGAATAATACCATATTACAACTGACTTCTGTTATAGTTGCCCGCTTAAAATACTCCTGCACTGACACGTTTAAGAGAGATGCTTCCTTAAAGAAGGATGTCATTCCTCACTTGTATGAAAGCCAGAACATGTGAAACAACTTTACTCCCAGTATTTGCAGCACACAGTGGGTTTCTGGACTATAACTAAGCCTCTGAGGTACTACTGCAGTGTAAGTAACCGATCTAAACATACAATCTCTATGCAAAACTATTCAGTTGTGGCTGGTTGACCATCATATCTTTGAAAAAAACACTCGCTTCTTTAATTATGCCTGAAAATAAAGACACTTATTTATAATATTTTGAGTTTCTGGCCATATAAACACTTCTTTTTGGTTTGAGAATACACAATGAATGATGCTCTTTCTAATGTTAAACAGCAATCTAGCTGTGAATCCCATAAAATAATACTAAAAAAACCCCCAAACTTCAGGTAATAGCATAGAATGGCCATCCGGAAAGACACAAGAGAAAATTGTCTAGAAAACACACATGTACAAGAGCAGAGTGGGAACATGAGAAGATAAAGCTCTACATGTAGGTTTTACATGAAAGTCAAGAGGGGCGATGGCAAGATCTCTACCCTAGGAGAAGGTAGCGTGATTCACAACTACAGAAGCTGAACCCGCCATGAACAGAGTGAGAAAGCACACTTGGAGGAGAGAGAAAGAACTTTATGGAGAGATGGAAAAGAATTGGAGGCAGATTGGGCAATAGAATAAGACAAAGTGTGCGTGTGTGTGTTTGTGCGTGTCAGGGGGAGACTGGCATTAAGAGAAATTAAAATAGAAGATAATTAACAGAAGACAGACGTAGACATTAAAACCAGCTGAAAACAGATTTTAAGAAAGTATAATTAGTCTTTAGAAATACATGAAAGAAACATGCACATTATAAGGAGGTAAATAAATTATACTGTAACACCTTTCTAGAAATCTCAGTATTTCTATAGGTCTCAGCAGCATGCTATTCTGACTGCCTAAAACAGTTTTTAGAACATATAAAAATTATACAATACATCTATGTGTTTAGATACAGAATTTAAATGCCTAAGGTTGTAGAACTGCGTTTGAATACTGACGTCTTTTTGTATGCTATGATAATTCACTCTAACGTGTAACAACTGGGCTGTTTTTAAAACTTGTACGCCCCCAAGCATTAGAATAGGAGCTAAGATGACTAACTTCAGTTGTAGAAGTGCTGATTATGTACCCTCAGTGCATTACTTATTAACTTTTTCTTTAAAGAATATTATGTGCTAAAGCAATAAGAAGACATTATGCTGGGCTGTAACAGCTTGAATCCAGGGTTGGCATTTTGTCCAGTCTGCATATCAGACAGCTGTTGAGTGGTACCTAACTTGCATCAGCAATTATTATGGGTCCAGCACATTGTACAGAATGACAAATGTCTTGTTGATTTCCTAATCTCTTTATTTTTTAAAAAGTGTCTGCTCTTTTACTGGAAAATCTCAAGAATGGGCTCAAAAGGAAAGAAAAATAAACTGCACATTCCATGGAAAATGAAGTACCTACCTGTCTCCTGTACCTTTTAAAGCTCCTTCTTTTTACAGTAAGCATGACTCACTCCTTGTAAGCTGTTTTAACTTGCCACGTAAGACTAGTGATTAGAGACTAGATTTTCGCACGTTCATTTGGTTCTGCTATAGCTCTCCAATGAGTGAATAAATGAATACTGAGCTCTCTCCTCTACATGCTAGCCTCAGAAAAAGCCATCAAGAAATGCTTTGCAGATGATTTTTCTAATTGCCCATCTTCCACTCAGGTACCTAAAAAAGATTTTTTCCAAAATGCTTAGCAACTGACATATTTAGCATCTTCAAAAAAGATGATGTCTCATTTTGATAGCTAGATAAGATTGGAGTATCTTGTTGGTGTTTTAGAAAAAGCAAAATCTAGTTCAGGAAACCCAATCTTCTTCCACTGACACCAAGTGAAAAATATCTTAATGGTACTGGAGTTAATTTGGACCTTAAATATATTTTCCTGCATGTTATTCAGTTCTGCAAATACACTAAGCAGACAAAGATACAGCCTGCTACTTGTGTGAAATAACAAGGAAGGACAGTATAAGACATAATCAAACTAAGATATAAGGCAAGAATCTGCTCACTTAAACGTATTCAGAGCTACTAAAAAAGAAAGTATATTTATCAAGCGAAAAAAACATGGTAGTTCCTAATATGTACAACAGAAAACTCATCTGGGTTAAATACTGTATTGACCTAGACTGATTGAAGATTTTAATTTCCTAACCAGGTGTCATTTAAAACAGTATAATTTAATCTGGCTTCACATCCCACTATGGAATTTTTCACAGAAAAAATTTCAAGTGGATTTCCACCTCAGTCTCAGAATTTCTTGACAAGGAAGGCAAACACAACGAAATTTGGTTTCATGTCAGTCAACACAGTAATCATACACATGATAAACTTGCTGCAGCAAAGCTGCCCAAAGCTAGGCTATCCGTATTCCTCCAAATGAACCCTAAGACGTATGCGATTCTCCCTGACCTGTAATGCTGCTCCCCCTAAACCTGCCCATCATTAGGCAACGGATGACATCTGTAAACACCTCGGAATGGCAGAGTCCAGCACGCCCACGCGTATGTGGTATGTGCTTTTCCTCTTACTTCTCACATATGAACACTGTTTATATATCAGGGCATACTTAATAGGCAATCAGTACAGGAAATGGTACCTGTCACTACTCGTCATGAGTTTCTGAAGCCCGCAGTGCCTCCTCCCACTCTCTTTTTGGAGTTTCCTTGGAGGAGCAGAAGACAGAAATTGTTTTGACATGACAATAAACGCCACTCCTGTCCTCTCTAACAGCTGACAGCCAGGGAAATCCCAGGCCACACAGTTCACAGGCTCCTTCAAATTTCTGCAGGTGACTGAGCCAGGGAAACATCTGTTACTCTGCTCAAATTTGTTCAGTTTCTGATGTTATTCCAAGATCATTTTGGAATATTCTGACCACGGCAAGGACTCACGATTGGGTTTAATCCAGCGTTATGCAATCACCAGAGGGGAAAATTAATCCCTGAACAAAAACACTGCCATGCAGTTCAAGGGAAGGAGCGCTGAGCGCTGCCTGGAAGAGGATATGCGTTTCTCAGCTCAAGGAGTCAGGTCCTGCAAACTGAAGAGCTCCCTGCAAAGTCTGAAGGACTCTTAGCACTCCTCCAGATAACACAAGTTGTTGCAGTTCAATTTAAAGAAACCTCTGAGAGTCTTAGCTGATTTAGAAAAAGCATCGCTGGTTCTGTTTTACTGTTTGCATCGCAAAAGATGTAAAGTAACCTGGGAAAAAAATATTCCAGCCAAAGAGGAAAATGCCTAATTTAATAACATTGACATCTCAGTCACATGAGCTGGAATATTTTAGCTAAAAAATCAAAAATCAAATGTCTTCCAGTTTATAGGTATTAAAAAGACAAAAGATAAATATTGTGCAAATAAACACAAATGAACGTTTTTCTTCTTTGAGTGATCTGACTGTAGTCAACCAATTACATATACATCCATAGGAACCAGGAACTTATTTTTGTAATATGAAGACACCCCACATCCAACACTTCAACTTAGGAGAAGAGTTAATATCATCACTGAAGAACAGCTGAGAATTTTAGCTAACATCTTACATTCTAAATCTCACCACCACCACCACCACCCCTGCTGATTCTTCCGTACTTACACATATGCAACGAGTTATACTAGGATATAGGTTGCTGTTGGTTCGCATTACAAATCATCACATGGATGGATATGCACTATGTATCACCACTGTTAACATATAATTACTAAGAAAATTGCAAGGCAGCAGACCACACAGTTAGTTATGAAAAAGATTGTATCCAGATTTTAGGGATTTAATTGTTATACTCAACGGCAAATTTAAGATGATAAATTAACTAAGTTAATTCACCAGAGTAACCAGAGTTCAATCAATAGCTTGCACAACAGGCCACAGCTTCAGCTCATTCTCTTGATTTAAGCACTTTTAATAATGCAGTGTAAAATATAGTTAAATTACTCTGCTTTAAACTACTATCTTTGGCTCTGGAAAAGAGAAAGCTTCCAAATTCTACCCAGCTAGTAATTTTTCACTAAGTTCTATATGAAATTAAGGTTTCCAAATTTTATTGACACTTTCTCATACTGCTAGGAAATTCTTTGATAGCTATTAAGGATAAAGGGCCTCACTTAAAAATAAAACAAAGTAGAAAAAAGCAAGCAGCAAGATATTCCTCTCCCCAGAGAAAATGTCCCTCTTAGCTGGCAGCAGGAAGAGTAACAAATCAGCTGCTCCTGAATCGAGACAAGAGGAAATCAGCTGTTATTGACATAGAGGGATGATGCTGCCGCACTTCAAGGAGACTGCACGTCCAAGAACACTAAACCTTCTGGACACAGTGTCCCCACATGGGACTAACAGCTCACTGTGAAACTACCACATGTTAAGTCCCTTGAAGCATGCGAATACAACTTCTTCAGCCTTATAAAGCCTCTTGTATGGGATTTCTGAAGCCAGGAGGACTTCAGCGGCTTGTCAGATAATATTTTTTTCTTTATTAGCAATCAGGAGAACTTGCTGTATTTGAAGGATTTGACTCTTGGCCATGTTCCTCACTGTGCTAAGCACACTTTACAGAGCAATGCCAAGGAGTATTCACAAAATGTTTTCTTCTGTACATACAGCTTTAGCTTTCATAATTGCTCCCTCTCTCAGTCCTTGGGCTCGAATTCATCCCAGCAAAATATTCTCTTTTAGAAAAATCTACTGAAACGAAAACTAGAAGTGATACCTGCTTATATTTTTCATTTAAATAACCTCTCAACCCCACTCCCAAAATATCCCGACTAAACAGAACCCAAAATAGAGGATTACTTTCTTATCTGTAAAATTCTTCGTGTTCATTGAGGCTGAAAGAGTACTTTTTGCTTTGTTACTATGAAAAGAAAAAAAAAAAAAGTCTTTAATGAAGCCTCAAAATATGTATTTTTACTACAGAATGAATCAATTTACTAAGGAGTGAAAATTACCCAGACAATAAAAATTGACTAACCTCAGTATAAGGGAAAAAATATTTAGTTATTCATTCTGGTCAAAACATATGATACAAGCAAGACATGTCTACAATTACACTATCAGCCGTCACATGAAAAATAGCAATCAGAGGAAAACAGAAGAAATTGAAATTTTTTTTCTCTTAAGAACATTTACTTTATATACTTTAAAGACCTCCTACTGGTCAAATTCCAAAACAGATATCAAGTGTCCATCATTCAAAGTCATTTGAGGGAAAAGACACAGAAAAGGAACCGGTTTCCAGTTATTGCCTTTGACATCATGAGGAGGTAAGAGTCCAAGGTGTACAACAGGTCAGACACATTTCTGCTCAGCAGCCACTTAATCTGCCACTCCAGAGCATCCTCCAGAATACAAAATGATTAAAGACTATTAATCAGGGTAAATTTTGCATCCCTTTAAAGTCCTTAAAAGCCTTTCCTCCAAAACCTGGTATGAACCTGCTGCCTTGCAGCTGGGGAGACCACAGTCTAGAGCCACCTTCACAGGAAAAAGCATCTGAGCGCTCCTTGTCCTTCAGATCTTCAGTGGGTTTTTTTCCATACCTTTCCTTCACTCTCCTTCTAGATCAGCAGTTATCAGACGGATTATCCCACCCTGCACTTTACCCCGATGCTGCTTGGGGTCAGGCAGTGAACTAGCAAGTGGCACTAGGACAGCAGAAGTCAGATCCACCAGTGTCAACCAAATCTGAAGTCCTGGACACAGATGTCTTGCACATCACCGTCAGGATTTCCCCCCTCCACAGTGATTAAAAGTTACCAGAGGTGCAGGAATAGTATCTTTGTTAACAAGTATTTGGTGATTGTTAACAAATGGTACAAGACAAATGACATATTAAATGACATATTAAAGCTCTTTACTCAGTTTTCACAGGATCTTTTGTAATGGGGAGAGGGCGTGACTGTTGTCCTTTTTGCTGTCTTCATAACCCCCTTGCCTTTTGTCCATCTGTCCCATCTGCATAATGTTTGCATCTTCTTTTTGAGCTCTAAAACCTCTTTCTTACTCCCCTTTCTCCCCATCACAGATGTGCTTTTTTCAGTCTCTAAATCTCTCCTAGAAACCAGAGCTGGGAAGGCAAAGCTGAAGATGCCCAGCAATCTCAGTGTAAAATAGCAGCACTAAATTGCCACCTTTGCCCCACAAAAAGACTCTGCAGAGGACATTCATGTTCAAGCTAAATATTTAAATAGATACCATTGCAGAGACAGCACAAACTGTGTGTTGCACTGGGAATTGTAGCCTGTGATGAATGGTGGGAAGTCTGAGCACTTGTATTAAAAACTAAATAAAAAATAATTTAAGGCTTTTATTTTAAATGAAGATCAAGAGTTTAGTTACTCTTCCAGAAAACAAGAATTTGATTTTGTGAAAAATTTGGTATTTCAAAAGTATGGAATCTTTTAAACTTTCCTTCAGGATAAAATTAAAACAGAATTGGCAGAAGAAAATATGCATGCAAATTATGAAGGAGAAAAAAGAAAAAGAAAAAGAAGAAAAAAACCCACCTTTCCAATATCAGAGTAGTGATATTGTAGAACATCTTACTCAGAAGAGTAGTGGAGAAGAAGAAAAAATACCAATTTCTGACATGGAAAAATTTAAAAAATGGATAGCTATGCTGCCTGTAATAAGAGGGTAAAATTCTGCATGAGTCCCTCAGTCATTGTATTCTCAAATTCATGACAGCTGTGTCCAAACAAAATGATTCTCCATGACTCTGGTAAAGTCAACATAAAATTAAAACTTTGCAAATAATATAGGAAACATAAAACAGTGAAAGTTGTGATACATATTTTTGAGATGAATGAGAGGGAAGAAAGTACAGGAATATAATTATACCAGAGCTATTTGTTCCAGTTACTCGTATGCAGCAGGAACATGAAAAGGCAGGAGGTTAATTATACTCTGTAAATAATGTTTTCAAGTGAACAGCTCTGGTAAGTCTAATAGGTTCTCTGGAATTGCAACCATTATTTATTGCAAACACCTGTCCAGAAATATATATGAGCTGCAGTATCTGTGGAGGAAGTGATACATACCATATTTTAAAGAGAAGTCTCAATTCCTAGATAATATTAACAATTCCCATGTGCAATTTTATCTATATTTGTAAGTTTTCCCACCTTCAGTTTTGTGACTCAATATTATTAATCCTCTTAGTGTTACAGTCTGAAACATTTCAAATGCACTACAGCATTTCAGAAAACCACTGCGACACCCAGCTGCTCCCCACAATGAGTGAAAGTGCCATCGCACACAGCAGCAAATCACTGTTTGTCTTCCACAGTAACCACGTCATTTATAGGCCATTTATGTGGGGGTTTGCAATATCATTCAGAAGAACACTATAAGCAATATTATAACTTCAGCGCCGCCAGCATGACGCTTGCATTTTCATGTTAACTGATGTTTTTTGCCTCTGAGAAGTAGAGATACAGTTACTGATATCAGATAAACTTGGAAACACCAAAATAAAAGCGCTGTTGATAACACAATTTGGAATAACTCACTCTTATCTGGACAGGGAAGTGCCAATGATAAATTCAAGAGAATAGAAATGACAAGGGTCTGTGCAAGTGCAGAGGCTGTTGAGACTACTCCTCCAGCCTCTTCTATGGCTGCAGCTACCCAGCTCCAGATGCCCCCTTGTCCGGTGGCTTTACTCAGGAAATGGGGAAGAGAAGACCACACGCAAGTTACAGAAGACTTGCACATTATGATGGTGAAGAAACACAAGCCACATCACAAGAAAAATGTATATTTGTAAATATACCTACCTTTTTGTCTGATAATCCATGGAATTTGGCACCTCAGACTTTCGCTTTCTGCATGTATGGTACAAGATTACATGGGATAGTTTTGATTCTTCTACTTTAACAACAGAGCAAAAAATTGAGATGATGCTCTGCATATTTAAGAGGATTAATTTCTGTTAATAAAACTTTGAAACAACCTCAGAGCAAGTTATTAAATAGAAAAAGATTGAGAATTTTTAGAAAAACTATAAAAAGCTTGTTAAAAATACATGTGATCTTGTTTTATTTCATGTAACTGAAGTATTATACAGTTAAACAGTTCATTTAAATGTATATAGTCCTGAATGAAGAAAACTTACAATAATTCAAGCTTGCATTTACTCTTCTACGCACAGTAATACATGACATAAGCAGAAGGAGAAAAATCAGAGGTCTAGTTTTATCACTAACAACAAAAAATGAAATTCTTCTTGATAATGTTGAATAAAAAACATAAATAAAAATAAAGGAGTAGCACAGCAAGCTATTATGTTTTTCTAAATGCATGATTAGAATAACAAAACCCCAAAATACCCTAAGGCAGTGAATAGTTGCACCTTTCCAATTATATCTACAAAACGTTATGACACACAAGAGAGCTGTGAGAAAGATTCAATAACCTGGAACAAAAGACATATTATTGATACTACCATAAAGCTGAAACAATCCTGATCGATACATACCAGGGCTGTTAAAAAAGAAATAAAACTCACCGGCACTCCTTTTTATTTACTTACAATTGAAAAAATTTAATTCTGAGATGGAAAGCAAGGACCCCACCATATACTCATAAAAATCAGTAAATCATAAGATCAGCTACTTTCACGGTATTAAGTAATACATAACACTTACTGCTGAATCATTTAGAAATATAAAGCAAAACTATTGGCTAGACAGTCCACATAAAACAAAGGCCTTTAAAAATATATAAAAAACCAGAAAGATCTTGAAAATACAAAGGCAAAATGGAATTTACTTTGTATCATCTTCTGTTTTCTCCCTATATACAAATTAATTAATACAAGTTATGTTAATCTAGCTAATGCATCATTGGATTAACTTGGATGCAAGTAATTGTATCTGCTTAATTTCACAAGTTTTCAAGGTATATTTGTCGCATCACAGTTATCTATTTCCATAATGCTTCATTCTTTTAATTTTATTTAAATTTATTTTTACTTCAGCTTGTGCTGAAACAAGCAATTAGAATGATAATGCGAAATACTAATACAAGAAATCCAGTTGCTATCAGACCACGGAGACATACCATATTTGAAGACTTGTAACCAAGCATCACTAATTATCACAAAAGCTTTTCCCCCTGCTAACAAGGGAAAAACAAATCAGATATGGGAGAGCTGTCTGAAACAAGGGTAACATGAAGAACATATGAAGGACGGAAAGTTAGAAGATACAAGGCTCAGAATTTCAGTCTCTGTTTATTTGCCATTCATTATATATTTTGTATCATTTTTAGGACTCATAAAGGAACGACTTGATAGGTTCAATGTGAGGGGCGGACAGGAAGCCTGCAGCTTTATACGGGCAATCTGGGTGAAGGCAAGTACGTTCAGATCCCAGAGACAGGTGGTAAATAATGATGGTAAATAAAGGAGGGGACTTTTTTTGCTGCTACCTCCTTGTTTCATATGATTGAAAAATGGAACAGGACACTGAAGAAAATGTAAAATGACAAATGTGAAGAGAAAATCAAGATTAAAATGAACACTAATGTGATATTCTCGTGTTTGTTTTTTTTCTGATGATGAAGAACAGTTATTACTTTAAGTGAGGTGTAAGACAAAGACTAAGGTCTTTCAAGACTTGGATTTAGTTTATCCTCTAGATGAAATGAAGTCACAGGCTTTCTGCAGTTAGATGCTGAATCACATTTAATACTGCTAGAGCTTTGTTGTTTTATTCACCTGCATGTTCATTTTCACTACCATACCTTCTCCATCACAAGCGCTAGGACAACTTGAATTGCCTACTTGGATAACCACCAATTACTCACTGTATTTGTTATATCATACATGAGTAAAAAAGAATTAACAGGCCAAAATGAATATGACCTTCTTTGAACAGTTCTGATCTCTTCCAAATACAAATTGAAAGGTTTTCATGAAGCAACTTTAATAACGAAAAATTATATATAGATGCAAAGATGACTGTGTTAATTTCTGGGTTTGTTTCATTTTGTCCTTTTTATAAAGCTTACATAAATCAGATTTGATGTTAAGATCATTAGAGGGAGATGATGGGGAATGAAAAAAATAACTGATGAAGCCTTGAATGTTTATTTACCATAAACTGACTTGCAAAATACTAGTCTGCTATGACAACTGTCCATTCCTCGATACTAGTTTTATTTAAACTATTTTGACTCCTGCTCAGAAATGTTAATTGAAATTAGGAGCTTTCTCCCACTTCTTGTATATTTCACTTAATGATATAAGAGCAGCTCATCAGCAATTCTTCCATGCAGTGCAGGGTGACACTGTCTTCTTTTAAAACAAAAACAAAACAACAAAAAAAAAAAAAGAAAAGAGAGGGAGCAGATGTGAAAAGACGTCAAAATAATGATTTGCCAAATCCAAACAATTGTCTGCAACACATTTGTCACTTTTCACAAGAATGGATTTTATTATTTTTTTTATTTTTTGATGTGGGAGGAGGAAAGAAAAAAGGAGGAAAAAGAAAGCCTAGAGAAGTAATATTTAAGTAACATCCCCAGCAAAGACAATATTTGGAACATCCAGACCATGTTTAAGATCTACTTGCTGCAAAATTTAACAGGGGGTAATTTTTAACCTTGATGTTCATACCCCAGTGAATGTTGATTAAAACTTTCAGTCCTGCTGCAGAACAGAATGCATTTAAATTGAGACATGTCTATGGACAGGGAAACTACTCCTCCCAACTCTTCCTACGTACCACTTTTACTACAAAGAATTTTATATATTTTCTTTTAGAGAGTGACACTAAAAGTGCCACACTTCATGCAATAAACAACAAAAAAGCACTACCTTTAAAATGTATTCAGACCTCACTTTAGCATACATCCCACTTCTTAACATTTTAATTTGAAACAAATATTTGTAATTACAATTACTGTACAAAAAGCAGAATGACATTACTCAACAAAAGTCAAAGTATGATTCACGACACTGCTTTCCATAGCAACTGATGAAAAAAAATTATTATTACACATACACACTCACACATCCATGTACACTCATAAAAGGAAAGTTAATCCTCTATTGTTTCGTAATGATGCAGCCAAAAATCTAGGCCATATGCATGGAAAATGAAATTTAAGAAGATCTGCTTCAAACAGATAGCTAGTTTTCCTTTTTTTTTTGCGGGGTGGAATTGTGTTTGTGTTTTTTCTTTTAAAGAAAATGAAGAAAAGCATTATTCAGATCCAGCAAACAGCTGATAGAGGAAGGGGAAAAAAAAATCCCTAAGCTCAGACATTGGTTGCTTCCATTCCCATAATGCATTTTGGATTTGGGGAGAAAGTTCACACTAAATTATGTTGAAGAATATTGGAAAATACTGGAAAATTTTCAGGATTTCAATTAAGTTTTACTTTGAAATGTTACATAAACTAGGATTCTTCAGCCTTGACAACAACGCTGCTGTGGGCAGGGAGCATAAGAGTTTTCTGTAAACTCAGAAGATCCACAGATAAGGTAAAAAGAGAGCAAATGAAGAACTATGACAGCAAGTGAAGCTGGGGAAGGGCAGGTATGAAAGAAACCAAAGTGAGTGGTTGAGCTCTTTGTCACTGGATATTGTAGGTGAATCAAGGCGTAAACAGGCTGCAAAACCAATTTGAATGGATCTCAGGAAAAAAAACCTGAGTCAAATTAAACCAAAATACACCGACTGACTCTGGAAGCTCCTAAACTGCCTGTCCCTGGGAAATTACTTTCTGGAAAAAGTTTCCTTTCCTGCCCACCCTGTTCTTATTGTTCTCCAAATACCTATTATTGAGTGATGGCAAACAGAGCTAGGTGGTCCTTTGGTTTGAACAAGTAGAGTAATTTTAACACTGTTAAATATAACTGCCTGCATACCTGCCTTGAGATAACCATAATCAGTCTTAAAGAAACAAATGCCGAACATACCACCTAAGAAATAAAGCGAGCACAGCTCTGGCCTGAGCAGAAGCCGTCACCGTGCCATAAGGCACCAGCCTGGATGCCACGTGGGACAACGAGGAGGCAAAGGGGACCTCAGCCTGCCTCTCCCGGCTCCTTTCAGTATGGATTTGGACCAGGAAGCATGCGGAGCCCTCATGAAGAACAGTCATGATCCCACAGTGTGCCAGCAATGATCATCCTTCAGTTGATCATATGCTAATATATTTTTAAGGTCCACCACGAATGTGTTCACAAGAGGTATTTGCGTTAGAACAGGAAAAGTCAGTGTTGCTTTTAGCAGTACAGACTAAGTCAGCTCGGTAGAAATAATCAAATACAAATAAACTTGTGTCAAAGCATACAAGTAACACTGCTAAAACACGAGATGCACATCGCCATGCGTACATAGGATTGGCCAACACACCGAACCAAAACCTGCCTCAAATGCTGGAAGGATCCAAACAGCCTGAAATGAGCTTTGGAGGAAGGTCTGCATATGGACAGCTTTGCAGCTCTCCCTGAACGGTCGGCTGCAGATGTTTCTTTTCTCTCAGAAAACAGCACAATGAACAAAAAAAAACCCCAATAAACCACACGAAGATGACAAAAACTGATCAAAATACTGTACGATGATGTGCTTGAAATACGGTATTTTTAAACGAGCAGATTTGATTTGAGTTAGTATACTTTTAAACCACTTGCTGCATACTTGTAGAAATTGAGATGATTAATATAGCTCGGTGTCAATACTCAAAGCACTAAATATGCTCCACAACAATTTGGTTTAAAGAGATGTGCAAGTTCCAGAAGGTGAGGGTGCAAACTGTGGAACACATCCTAAAATAAAATAAACAGCAGAGGGAGGAAGCAAATGCCTTCTAACAAAATCACCCTATTTTTAAACCAGTCCCATTTTGGGGTGTTTTACATACATATTTCATTTTTCTCATTTGGTAGAGAAAATACAACAGTTTCTTATCAATCGTTCGCATTTCTAGGCTCAATTTCCCTATGGCATACAGCTCATTAGGAAATGTATTAATATTAAATTATCTTTTTCTTCAAGTATATCCTGCCATTAAGTAGGGGGTTATTACTGCCTCGTAAGTACATACTGCATTATCATCAGAAAATCTAGAATTGGGGGGGAAGAAGCCTTACTCATGAAAGAATACTATTTCTCTTTTTTCAGCCATCAGTTTGCAGTGGAGGCCTTACTGCTGACACTTAAACATTTATCCTCATTGCTTACAAATATGCACTCTCAGCTTTTTAAATAAACAGCATGACTGTTCTGTGTCACCGTGATGGAACTGGAGAGAAATACAAGAAGTTGGTAATATTGAAAGTTGGCAAATTTTCTTCATTCCTGTAAGAATTCGACATCAAGCACTATTTGAATTTAAATATTGCAGCCGTTCCTGTAAACTTGCTACGGGGTGGTATTAGTTATGACCACAGGCTGCTGTTAACACCGTATGGTTTCAGGAGAAAACCCTGCTGCTTGCACAATTCCTTCTGTCGGGACAGGGAAGTACTTCTGTGTCCATGAAGAGGAAGTTTCAGGTGAAGCTTGGCAGCCAGGGCGACAGAGGACACCCATATGTCACCAGAGACAGAGGGCCCTGGACATTGCAGGGAGCAGATACTCATGTGCATTTCTTACTGATACACAGAAGTAATTGTAGATTTCACACTGTACTGGTTTTGCAATATGTCATTAGTATTTCTATAGCTACTCATCCTATTCCCAGACCTTGGTCTAGAAGTTGTGAGCGTGCCCCAATGCCCTGTAGCCTTGCAGCGCAGCCCTGGAGGTGGCTCACACTTCGGTGCCCCACATATCAAGGGTGCCTAGCTGGGTAGTCTGGCAGGATTTGGTGTTGGTTCTTTCTTCTTCTTGGTAGGAGTGGTGACCAATGGTGAATGCAATGACCCAAGACCATTTTCTTAAAGCAAGGGTGTTCAACTCAAGGAATAAATCATGTCAATGAGAAATACTAAAGCAGAGATAGGTATGCATGGATGTCTATTTGCGGGATGCCAGCAGTGCAATTGGAGACATGACTGTAATAGACACAGATTTATTCAGGACAACTCTGATTGTGGTCATCCTGACGCCCACAGCAGTGACGTGTGAGAAATGGATTTCAGTGCTGAGCAGATTCTATCAATACCAGTTAAAAACAAGCAAGAAAAAAATCCCAACAACAAAAAAAACCCAACCCCAAAACAAACTCCATGCCCTCTTACTAGCAATGACCCAAAGGAGAAAACCACTGCAAAAATATCAGTTTTTCCATTGCTCAATATGAACCATAGCATTACCAATACTATCAAACTATTTAATTCCCAGTAGTGACTCAGGGATTTGAAATGAGAAAACAAGCACAATCTGTTTTTAATTTATTAACAAGGAAACAAACTCTTCCCTCGCTCTCCTCTCAAAGAAAAGAAGCTGTGAGGCTTTGTTTGACTGTGCTTTAGCTGTGGAGTCAAAACAGCTAACTGCTACAAGTATTGGAAAAATCAGTTAATTTGTTGCAAAAATTATCTAAAACAACATATAAAGGGAAGTCAAAGGCTGTTAGTTGTTCTCTGAAGTGCTTTCCTATGGGCAGCAAGAGGGAAATAGAAATAGCCTACTAAGAAGAATACATAAATATTCTATTAATGTACACAGGTAAGGAGAAGCATTTTCATTTTCTTTCCCCTATTACGGTTCCTCATCAAGATCACATTAATCGCATGCTAACCTCCAATAAATACACCCAAGACTGTATTCAAACGCATAATTTTCAAACACGTTTACCACCAACATTTTTATTATCCCCCCCCAAGATATTTATACTCCCTGAAGCACAACATTTTACAGATTGTTACAAATTTTAAATATTTCAGAATATTAAAACAACTCCCTATTCCCCTCACATCCTGATAAGAATCTCCATTTTGAGTAGAACAGCAGCATAATTTACAACACGAACTTCACCATCTATTCAACTCTGATACCAGCAGCACTGTGCTTCCAGACACCTCGCCTGGGGAATCACACGTCAAACGCAGATTTTTGGCTTTTTATATGCAATACAACACAGTCCAGCAAGGCGGTGGAAGCAACAGAACAACATTAGACTGTGCACTGCTTCCTAGTAAACTTTAAAATTTTGAAGGAAAACCACAACTAGCCTCGATAAAGAAGCAGCAATACAGCCCTGGAGCTTGCCCAGCTCCAGTGTCTTTGTCTCTGGTCCTTTGAGGCACCACATGGGAAACAACCTCCTGTGATTCAATCACAGCTTTACACAGCCTGTGTTCGGCAGCACAGGACAACAGCATCATCAGCAAGAGAAAAATTAAAAGGGAATGGCAGAAATACAGGAGTTGGGTCTCCTGCCCCCCCCCCGTCAGACAGGGCTTTGCCCGCCTTGGCCAGTGAAGAAATGTGAGGGGAGACAGCAGAGGCTCGAACTGGCGAAGGCTGCTTTGTGCTGAGGTCTGTGAGCAGATTTAGTCCCGAATGGTCCAATCAGAGAAACTAGCTAAAGCCTGCAGGAGCCAGAGACATCTGTTCACCCTCTGTCTTTTCACTGATCCCTCCTAGAGAAGGTACCGCCGATGCATTTTCTTCTGCTGCTCTCCATATGCACTCCAGACACCTGTTAGCCCTCTCCTCTCACCAGCCAGTTGCTACAGAGCTTTGCTGGCCCTCTCATGCCGATACCCGTCATTCCTCTGCCTTAGAGAAAGAAATGGATCACCACACACTGTCCTATGTATTTTAAAAATTGTTTGAGCCAGCAGGCAATGGAATTTTGCAGAGCACGGGTATGAGCAAACGGGCTCCTGCAGGGACACAGGAGCTACCACAGGTCATTCTCCCTTCACCAAACTCTGTGTTATGCAGTGCCAGCTGGGCCAAATCACTGAACTTGTGTGCCCGTCCCCAGCAAGCATCACCTTCTGGAAAAAGGCTAAGTGAAACAGCAGTTTAGCATCCATAATCCGCACATGCTACAGCCCAGCCTAAAGTAGCTGAAGAATTTTTGGCAGTTTGCTGCTCTAGGATTAGCTAAAAGTCCTCCCAGCTAAAAAAAAACAAAAAAAAAACAAAAAAAAAAAAAAGAAAAAAGACTATTTGGTAAGTATCTTTGCCTTTCAGATAGAAAATTTAAAATGGGAATTTCAGAAGGCAGATTATGAGATGCTATTTCAGAATAAGATGTCTGATCCTTGTTTCTAGCAAATATCTATCGGCACTTTAAAATATAGGAAATGATTGCAGAATAAAAACCGGCTACTCGATTTTCTTTAAATCACCTGCATGTATCTGGTAAAATTAACACATTATTAACTCTTGAGTGGAGTAGAAAGAGGGGAAAAAAGGTTAAAAGATGCATTGAGACATTTCCAGGAGAGAAGCAAGAGAGTGAGACAAAAACATCCCTGTACTGAATAGAAAACCTGAATTTAGTTAGTATCACACTGTGACAATAAACATGGTTTAAATGCTCTTAATGTCATGGCTGCTTCGGTCCATTCTGCCCGCTGTACATACAGACTCTGTGAGAAGTACAGCACTGCGAAAGAAGGGGAGCTCAGGATGACCCTGGAGACTACCACGCTCAGATTCATATAAATCTTTTTTCTATATGTTCTCATAGCTCATTTTCAGGTGCAGGTGGGGGAGACAACATCCTAATACTAGGAACAAATATTTAAATGAAAGGGAGATCATTTTAAATTATAGAAAGAACCTTTCACAGCAGACGGTAAGAAGAGTGGTGCTACTGGCACTGCTGGTATGTTTGTTATTTAAAGATTGAGTAATTGTGGTGAATTACTGTCGTATTAGCTTCATCCTCCCGCCCTCGGAGGGGCAAGCTTGTGTCATTCTGAGTTCATTGGGAAGCTACTGGTCGCAGGCTGGGGAATGGCCTCCTTAGTATTTCTGAGCAACGAACTAAATTTAGTGCAGGCTTCTCTATTTCATTCCTTCATCGTTCTCTCATCATTAACTTTCTACAATGTTTGTATAAATCCCTTTGAGTAGTGTTCCTGTATCAGAAAGTAACTATGACTCTGACAATTATGCTGATTTATTTGCCTTATTTAGCCATTCTGTAGCGAAAATAAGTTAGTCTCTGTAAGAGAGACTTAGTGGTCAGCAAATACTATAATTTTTTTTTTCACCAGTGTTTTAAACTTTGTACTATTTTTATTTCTGATTACTAACATATTTTGTTCTTGCGATTTGGTTCTAGCAATTATGCCTAGAGAATTTTATCTTCAGGTTTTGGCATGAATAAAATTAATAGAAAATCTAGTGATCTCATGCATTGAGGAGAGGGAAGTAGTAAGACTGTATCCCCTTAGTGCAAGAAAAGCAGCCAGGGAAAGGGGCAGGACAAGGAAGAACGGGCCAGCAAGCCTTGGTACACTACAAATAAAATGTGTGTAAATAATATATTTGTGAAAACTTAATTCCAGAGAGAGCCAAGCACTGAGGGGGAAAACAAAAGCATCTCATAAAGGTACTGGCAGCTTTATAAATGATGAGCAATCCTTTTAATGTTTTTGTGATGTGATTTAAAGAGCTCTTATTACTTTACAGGAAATCCAGGGAACAATGTTCCTGTCTCCAACAACATAATTATTAAACTGAGATATATACCAAGTTTCAAAGGCATCGGAGAGCAGGCTCCTTCCCTCTCTCAAAAATGTGGGTAAAAACCAAGCGGCCATAAGGTCTTTTCATCTACAAGCTTTTGTAAAACAGAGAAGCAGACTAGAGCTTCAGTCAAGCAGCCGGTTCTGCGGGCAGGCTTTCGGTACAGTATTAATTGGGGTGACAGGCCAGAGTTCTACAAAAGCATCTGAATTTACTTTAACTTCACCCAAATGAACAGTTCCACTGAATTCCAAACTTTATGAGAAAGCCTCAAATACCAGTGCCTTCAATACTTGGAGATTATCAGCAGAAGATGCGATATGGGAGAAAGGTGTTTAAAACACATTTACATAAATAAAATTCAAGAATAGCAGCCCTGCTTCCAGCAGCATTCATTACAGGCTGCTGAAAATGAGTCTGTTACCACAGTAACCAAGCTAATATTGGCTTTCCAGCTTGCAGGCATTAAATCTTTTAAATGCAGGTGCGAAGGATGAATTCACAGTTTTGGAGCAGGTGAATTTTTTCTGCCAATAATGTCAGAAGTGGAAGAAAGAAGATGCTATAAATTTTTATGGCAAAGACATAGTAAATCAGTTACCCAAGGAAAGAGGAGGAGGGACTTGTGATAGTAGTGAAATTTGCACTGGATGGAGCACAAGCTCAAAGTACACAGTCCCATTGTTCCTTACTCAGAAATAACAGATGTTATTTGGAGAGTTATTCTTGCGATGCTTAAGGTGAACTAGAATTCATTTCACTCCCTTTCAAGTGGAGGAATCGCAGTCAAAATATAGGTTATTTTTGGTCAAGTAAGCAGCTGAGGTCCTGAATAAAAATAAGCAGTAGACCTGTTGAGATGGAGCATCCTTCCCACGGTTGTTTTCCAAAGGGAAAAAACTTCAGGCTTGTAAATACCTACTACACTCCAAGAGAACTGCATTGTGCTAGCCTCTCCTACCAAATAGGTTATATCTAGATGCAGGTCACAGACATCTAATTTTTCCTAACTTAATGATTAGTTATTCCTAGTGATTCCAGGAGAACATTCACTGTTAACTCTTCCTATAATTATTTTCTAGGCACTCATTTTAACAGCTTTTTTTTTTTTCATTATACTTATATTGCTCTTTTGTCTTGTGCATTAATTGCAGTCTAAAAAAAAAGAGCCTTACAAACTAGAAGTTTTACAAATCATACAAAGCATCTACGTATTCCAAAGAATTTCTGGATTTAATGTTCAGTATTTCATGTTCCAAAATGGAATTGCAATCAGGAATTAAATTATTATTACATCATACTTTTAAAATAGACAAATATATGCATGTTCATACAGCATCTGGGCCTACTAACTGTATAGCTTCTAGCATCATCTCAGGAGAAATCTCTACAAGTCTAAGAACACGAGCGTTTGGGGAACAGAAGCCAAAAGATGCTTGTCTCAGCCTCAGGGGCCGTGGATGACACCAGGATGCCCTAACCTCTCAAAGGGGCTGTATTTAAGGTGAGGTTCATGAGTCACTTTTTTCTCTCGCCCTCTGACTGACTCAAGCATTTTAAAAAACCGTGAGGGAGGTAGGCAGCCGGCTGGGACAAGCCACCCTGAGAGCTGCTGGGGCAGGCTGTGTCAGCTTAGCGGAGTCTCCTGCCTCTTCCAGTGCACAAGCTCACTGGAAAAGCCCCAAGTTGCAAGGCCCACGCTTCAGGGTAGCAAGATGACATTTCCTCAACTCATCTGCTATTTTTTTGAAAATTATTTCAGGTAAGTTTGCTAAACTTTAAAAATAAATAATGAAAGAATATACAAGGAGGTAAATAAGTGTGCTTGCATTACCATGGGTATAATCAGAGATTTTACTTAGTGATTCACCCAAATGATTTTAATAAATCTTTCCTCTCTGAAGTTTGACTGTCAGAGATGACATTTCAGATTCAAGAAATCTCTGAAACACATTAGATGATAGAGCAGTTGAAAGTTTTCTTTTTTTTTTTTTTTCAAGCGAGCAAAGGATAAACGCAACAGGGTCTTATAGCACAAACGTTGGTGCAATGCTCTCGCTCAGTTTTAATAAGAGTTGTTGTCTTTGCCAATGTCTTCCTAGTGTTGCTTTTCAGGACCAAGCATCTATGCTAGTCCAGAGGGAATTTCTGAATTAACTCTTAAAACTTTTCAATGTAAAGGCTGTTTAGAATACGAAACATTTCAACAGCAGACAAATTACTGAAGCATTACACTATCCTGAAATCTATTTTTTCCTTTCTCATATGATAGTAATACCTTGAAGACTATGCAGCGTGACAGAGTAAAGTCACTGTCTTACGAATCATCAGACCTTTAAAAATACTGCCAGCTGGTGTACTATAAACAATGCTCTATACTAATGATTTATTATGCAGTACCTAAACATTTTTAACAGAGCTGTTTAGTAAAAATATTCTATGATACTTGATGCATGGGAAAAAGGAATGCAACATGCTAGCATTCAGCAGGAAATGATCAGAAAAATTGTTTTCCTATACTTATCTATGTTTTACTGATTTTCAGAAAAATTTAGGGCTAGATGATTAGGGAACTAAAACATCTCTCTTTATGAGGAAAGGCTGAGGGACGTGGGTCTTTTTAGTCTGGAGAAGAGAAGACTGAGGGAGGATCGTATCAATGCTTATAAATACTTAAAGGATGGATGTCAGTCTTTTTTCAGTGATGCCCAGGGACAGGACAAGGGGTAACAGGCACAAACTTGAGCATAGGAAGTTCCACCTAAACATGAGAAGGAGCTTCTTTACTTTGAGGGTGACCGAGCACTGGAACAGGCTGCCCAGAGAGGTGGTGGAGTCTCCGTCTCTGGAGACACTCAAAACCCGCCTAGACACGTTCCTGTCCAACCTGCTCTGGGTGAACCTGCTCTGGCAGAGGGTTTGACTAGATGATCTCCAGAGGTCCCTTCCAACCCTACCATTCTGTGATTCTGTGATACTACAAAATTAATGTGTCCCAACCTGCTAATAAGTCCTGCAAACTATGTTTCCATTTTCTTACCTCACTTTCAATCTTACACCAGGAAACTTGTAAAATTTTTGTGAGTAGTTCATCACCCTGGTACTCAACCAGTGGTTCAATGTGTGGGAAAACACCAAGACTCAAGCACTCCATGTCACTTACTGCTTTTCGTCCATTCACGGACACACCATTTGTGCCAACACACAAGGATGTTAAGGGTGTCCATTGACATCCAAATGTCAATTCTTGCAGTTTGCAATGAAAGATAAGTCAATATAACAGATATTTTGGCCAAAAGAAGAAGGTCTTGAGTAAATCTTTACTTAAGGTATCTGGTTTACTTCATATCTAATAGGAAATGTTGACCAGAGTGCAAATAATTTTAAACTGAAATTAAGAACTGATTTCCATAAAATCCCTAATAGCTATAATCAGTTAGATAATATCAGTATTGTCTAACATAATATTCAGATGTTGTGCCTCTAAGTAAAAACATTCACATTTTTTTTCTTTAATTTTTAATTACAAATTGATATCAAATATAACCCAGCAGCTGTGGGCTTTCAAAAATGTTGATTAAATGCAGAAAGATTCAAAGTTTTTGAAACTTCAGTTTCTCTGCCCCAGGGGCCTCAATATGGAGCTCTGTTAGTAAAGGAATACTAGCTGAATTGTAATAATGAGTTTAAAAAATGTAGAAAATGTCCATAGTATTTTTAAGAATGTCTATTAAATTAGTAGCATGGGACTGTTTAAAATCCAAACACCAAACACAGGTGATACTGAATCAAGTGCCTTACAGAAATTCAGTCAGCAGGCAGAGTTGTCATCTCTGCGTGACGTGGCATCACTGATGATTTTGTGACAGGTCCCATTCTTCATAAAATTATACTGACTGACTCAAGTAAACATTCATCCTTTGATATCTTACTGACTACATCTCCTGTGGTGTCTTCACGTTCTGATGATGGACTAACCGGGTTGCAGTGTTTTCTATCAGCCTGTACTTACATTTAACGCAAACAAAAACCCATTGCATTTTCCAGCTCTCTTAAGTGCATCATTAGTATCAGATTTGTTGAACTTTGTCACTGACTCAGAGCTTCGTGGTCAATTCTTCTGAACAAATTTAGTATAAGTTATCAAGCCTGCAGATAGAAAAATGCTCTTGTTTTTTAACTGATGTTTAACTTCCCCTCTGACTTCTGTTTAAATAGGTAATGTGGCACTATTGCTCTGACACCCTCTCAGCTTTCCTTAAAGAAAACGAATTCATTATTTCTGTCTTTTCTCCATAGTGCCCGATAACTTCATAATTCAAACTGATACCAGTGCAGAAGTTCTGATATGTCAAAGCTTAGATGTTAACTGAACTACTTGCTATGCACATAATCTTTACTGGAGTGTCTAACAGCGTCTAACTGCTTCAGTCACTCACTCCTAAATTAATTTATTCTCAGTTTTAACATTCCCTAAGAGTCTAGGTAATGTCAGTCACCTCAGCTCTCACTTGTACATAGAATATATTCCATTAAATTAATGGAATGTATACTAAAAACACTGCATATAAATAAGCACTTTAGATTTGAAAACTTTGGCATTTTCCATCTACTTGTAGGAAAATAAAACAGCCTTTCAGCACTCAGTGCAGTTCCAATTTTTCAAAAATCTAAACCTTAAATATTCTAGAAGATTTGACAGGTATATGCTGGTTTAACACTTGTAAGATAAATAAATGGTCTGAACCAGAAACTAATTTCTGACTCTCTCAATCTTATCGTTTGGGAAACAGTCACATAGTATATCAATATAGCGTAAAGAACTCAATCTCACGATTTTCCAAGCTGTCATGCAAGACAGCTAAGGGTCCCAACACTGCTTCAAGTAAAGGTGGTGTATTCTTGGTATGTAGAAATAATAAAATATTAACCTTTGAGTAAGACAACTGTTGTTTACCAACAATCCCCAAACACAGGCTTAGTTTATTTTCCTGTTTCTTTAATCCGCCTCCAAAAGCCCTGCCTGTTTTCAAGGCTTCCTGCAACATTTCTCCATGAGTATAATTTCCTTAGCTTCACCAGTCATACAGTGTTAAGACACATAATGGCATATAAGCTGCATCCATCCAAAGCAACTGCATTTTCCTTATCACCTTCACATGGGGTTTAATTTCTGGTAATATGGTAAGTCACAGATTCCTTTTTAATGTTATAGAGCATGTTGTTCTATTATGGAATTATTTCCTTACTCTACAGAAAGCTCGAAAATCTTATTTGTTTTAAAGCAAAATCTATATTGAAAATTTCTAGCTAAACTACTTTTATCAGTTGGGCTCTTATCAGGCAAGAATATATATTTTTTTTTGTCAAGGGATTAAATAAATATACAACATGAAAGGAAAACACTAAGATGCAAGAATAAACAAAATGAAAAACATAAAAGTATGCTCATTTCTTATAAAAGTAAGAAGTTTCCTTCCCTCAAGGGGCTGTCAATGAACTGAGCTAAAAACAGACGTGAGGGTAGCAGCACACAGCCCGCAAGCGCTACGCCCTCCAAAGCTTGTGTCAGATTTCCCTAACCTCCTCCTTCCCATTGAAAAATGTGTGCCAGTCATCATTCATGCATATTCAGACACAGCTGAAGTTAGCAGTTCCCCGATTTCAAGAAGTGAGGTAAAAGAAGTGAGAAAACCCACGGACTGCTGCTCTGGGTAGACGTAATCTGTAAATGACTTGAGACAAGCTGCAGCCCAGAGGAGAAAGGCGCTGCATAAACAGGCTAATTGGGCAGGCAAAACCTTCCTCTGTAAGCCATCCAAATAATTATTTTTTTTTTACCTCCAGTTCATTGTCCTTTAAAAGAAGAATTATACTGGTTTTACTTTGGAAGGATTGCTTTATTAGGTATCTAAACACTTTTGGCATAAACTAAGCAGAAATATATGTGGTTTTTTTACTAGAACATAACTGTAGTTAGCACTTCAATTTTTTAAAGTAGCTGAGGTCTTCAACTAAGTTCTACGGCTCCAACATTATGGACAAACTGCAGGACTTCACATATTTACATTATCATTTTAATGCACATAGAATTTCCTTCTGTAAAAAAGCATTAATAGAAGCTTCAACAAATTGATTTTGGTCTCTGCAGTAAAGCAGAATAATATTTAAATCCATTTCCTCACTAAGAAACCCACAAATAATCTTATCAGAGACAAATATGACATCAAAATTCTGCTGTTATTTGAAATAGCACGGGATTCAGCAGAATACTTTCCACTTCACTACATAGCTTTGGGTTGAGGAATTTGTGAGTGGCTTCCTTGTCCCATCATACTAGAGAAATCTCTAATTTCTACACATTCCCAATGAAAATATTTTTCAGAGAGATAAGAATCAAGTAGCAGAGATGTTTAATTGCTCAAGAAAAACAAAACAAGACAAAGAAGCAGTTTTCTACCTGCCAAACAGCAGGAATAAATAAGGAAGGTATCCCAGAGGTGTTCTGCTCCCTCCAAGTCAGGAGGAGTTTGTCTTTGGCCCTAATGAGAAAAGATAAGCCAACACGGTTGCAGAAGGCTTTCCCCAGGTGGTACCAACTCCCTTCTTGCTGTAGCCGCCTTCTGCATGGGGCATTCGGTGCGTTCGCATGCTCCCGGCATCCCTGAAATCCTGCTGTGGGTGTTGTAAAGTGTCCCCTGACAACATGTGCAACTGAAACAGGCATTTCCTTTGACAAAGGACTATCACCAAAGACCGAGTTGGTTTTTTCACAAGCACAATATAAATTGGCACCTTTGTAGTAAATTCAATAACGCTATATTCACTGTACTGATCACTGTCCGTGGCAGAGAGAAATAAAGGCCCTCCAGAATGTGACACGGTAAAATTTTAGCTGTGCTCTGATCTGTTCACCAGATACTTCTCCTTCCCCTGCTGAGCCCCGCCAGTGAAAGAAACCTTTGGGAAAGCAAAGTAGCAATGCTTCACTGAAAACAGTATTCGCTGATTTAGCTCTAGCACCAGAGCACAGTGAAGTGGTTTGTTAATTTAGACTTTTGCAGTTCTGCTAAACTTAGTAAAACTGATGTCATCGAGCCCAGAAGCATCTCTAGAAATACTCACACCGCTTCTTTTCAGAGAATGGAACCATCTGAAGGACACAGGCAGAGCTGGATGGAAAAGCAAAATTCACAAAAGCATTTTGAAACTTGTTCTCCTTCTTCAACTTCTTAGAGAGTTTTGAAATTTCATGAAAGAGAAAAAAAATCACCTCTCCACCAAAAGCATGTGGACCAGAAACGCACTACACCAGTGTAGACCCAACACCGACTTGTGCGCCCAGGTCACTTGCATTTCAGAGAAATAACCTAAGCTCTGAAATACCACGTATTCCAAAACAGATTTGCCTCATTTTAAAACAGAAATGAAGTCCTAGAAAACCCTGTCAAAAGTAACATTTGGAGACATACTTGACTTTGATAAAATTGGTTGTTTTTCGCCAGAGGCAAGTGAAATATTGAAGAGCAAGAGCTAATTAAAAATCATTCCTATCTTGAATACGTTATGTGAATACAAGTGCTAGGACAAATTTCTGATGTTTAAACAGCAAGAATGGAGCAAAACTTGGCTGCTTGCAAATAAAACTGCAATCCCACAACATGCTGTGCCCAAGCAAACAGGCTTTTCTAGGTATCTGAGCAGGACAGCTGAGAACCTGTGCAAATTATATTGAGGGAAAAAAAAACCAGAGAAGGGGGAAAAAATAGAGAAGGGAAAAAAAAATTAGAGAAGTTAAAAAAAATAGAGAAGGAAAAAAAGAAGCCCAGAAGGTGTTGGTGTCTACCCTCTGGGTTTTGCAGCAGTATTCCTTGGGATTACAATTCACCTCCCACTGAAGGCTCCCAGTGTCAGCCTGTCTGAAGTAGTGCTGACATACTGAATTATTTAAACAAGAAAATCTTCATAATAAGGTGTTTTCAAAAGCAGAAGAGAATTATTTTGCCGCAGCTCTGCTGCACGTCTAAGAAGTCGGAAAATAAAAGTGTTCTTCAAACGTGCTGTAGGTGATATCAGCACCGGGGGCCGTGCTGATAGTGGGAGGTGAACAACTGAATCCTACACTCAGAAAATGCTTTCACACTTTTTTAAAGGAAGAATAGATATGGGAGGGAGAGGGGGGAATCACTTTCTCTGTTTCTCTTGCCAAGTTTGGAGTTTACTGTTGTTAACCCCTTTCAGCTCACTGACTGATTTCCTTGAAGTTTTCTGCTGCCATCCCACTAAATTAGAAAGGAAAGAAGGCACAAGGTCTAGTGATGTGTACAGACCCTATTGCTGCTGGGAAACGCAGTGCCTAACGAACATGAAAGTAAACATGCCAAATACCGATTCATATTGATACCACCAACTCTATTCCCCCTGTCATATCTCCCCTCTGGTCTCCTCCTCCTTGCCTCGCCTCTGAAGCACGGCAGCCGAAACAGCTCCCGGCTCGGTGGCTGATGCCCAGGGGAGCGGCAGCAACCGGAGCGTAACCTCCGGCGCCAGCTGATCCGAGGCACGGTATGGCAAGCGTGAGGAAGAAGCCTTGATGCACTGTTAAGCCACCCTTGAACGCGTGCAGTCAAGCAAGAGACTCTACCAGTCACCAACTTACAGGGATGCAGTATGGTTTTTGGCGTGGTATCTTTTTCATGTTCAGTGTCGTTTTTTCCCCTAGAGAGCAATAACTCATCTACGCAGTGGGATGCACTGCTACATACAGCTCTGCATCCTCCCCGAAGAGGGATGGTGCAGAAACACTGCAAGTTACAGTATCACACGAGAGAAATATCTAGTTCTGAGTTTTCAGATTCAGCATCTCCCTGTGCAGCTTGGCATCTGCCATCAATACGATATTTTTCTTTCCAGCTCAGAACATATGCCTCTTCGTGCATGAGACAAGACTGGACAACGAATGACATCATCTGTATCTTTGTTAACCCATTTTCAGAAAACTGGGGTCCCTTGACAGTTGAATTTGGAAAGATAACTAGTTTTTCCATGTGCTAAACCAAGATAATCTCCTGTGTTTTGTTTCTTCTGGCATTTTGTTTAGCGCTTATGCAAATAATGTAATTTATTTGAGCCGTTTGCAACATTAAACATTGAATTCAGCAGACAGCATGCACAACCAAACTGCACAACCATATGAGAATGAGATGGTTTCCAAAGATAGTTACATTAAGCTTACATTTGCAGAATAAATAATTCAATCCTCATGCTCCACATTTAAATATTTATACAAATACACTGCTTGTCACAATTAGTTTGATTAAACTGTTAAGAAAAAGGAACTGTGCAAGAAATGAGTCTTCATCCAGGAGGAGAAGCTATTTATATTGTAGATAATGATGTGAAATTACAGAAGCAGCAGCAGGTCAGGAAGCGGTCCTTCAAATCCCCACAAAGATCTGACCCCCAGCTCATTCAGGGAATGTTTTCTACCCATTTTTTTTTTTTTTTGCATTTAGCAGACAACACCCTGCATTTATTTTCCTCTTTGTGTCATGGAAACAAGAGACATGTTTTCCTCTCTCTCCCATGGAAAGTCTTATTTATAGATTGAAAACACACTGTGGTTTACAGACTATTTTCTGCATAATTTTCTTTCACAAAATGCTCAGGACAAATTATTTACTTTCACAGCACACTCACCGCAACTCCTTGAAGCGGGAAGATAAACATTACTGGAGAACCTTTTCCCTTTAATCTCAGGGGCATTTTTCAGGAAACTTCAAAAACCCTAAATAGCCTCAGAGGAAAGCCTGGATTAGCGATCCTGTTTATAGATCAGAATAGGGATTATTTCTGATCTACATGAGGTCTGGTGCTACAAAGTTTAGGGGGACAGAATGACACTCCCCCTCTAGGAGGAAGAAATCAGCTTACCCTGTCTCGCTGGCATTAATTTTAATGTGACTAAGGCTAACCAGAGCTCTACACATGACATTTTGTAGTACTACTAAGAATTCAAGCTCTGACTGTATGTGCAATATTGGAGCACTGCTGTAACAAAATTTATGAATAGGCAAGTGGGTCACCTTGATCTGACACAGTTTATTCTGTGTTTTTCAGTAATAAAAGGAAAAAAAGGACGACAGGGGTTTACTCCACCCTGGACCAAGTTCAAACTGAACAGCATCGTGTAAGAGCATTTACTGCATAAAACAGCCAGCCACTGGGAGGGATTCCGCAAGACAAGCCAGACGGCTAAACCATTCAAGCTCGTGAGGGATCTGCCCTTGCATCAAAGGGCACTGAGTAGAGACTTTGTCCAGGGGACAAATAAAAAATTCCCCTTTTTTCTATCTAGTTATTTTGATACTGTTTGTGGTATAAGCCTATGAGAGACAGATTAGGAATGCTGCAAAAACTCATAAACGCCCGTTGTACCTTTCAGTGGTGGTTGGTGGTGCAAGAGCACAAAGAGCGTGAAGGAAAGAGTGGGATACTGCCTTTACAGAATCATATAGGATCACAGAATGGTAGGGGTTGGAAGGGACCTCTGGAGATCACTGATATACTTGAAGAAGCCCTTCTTATTGTCCTTGACATCCCTTGCCAGGTTTAATTCCAAGTGGGCCCTAGCCTTCCTCGTTGCATCCCTGCATACTCTGACAGTGTTCCTATATTCCTGTCAAGTGGCCAGTCCCTTTTTCCACATTCCGTAAACTTCCTTCTTCCATTTTAGGTTTTCCAGAAGCTCCTTGCTCATTTAACTTCCATGGACCTGCTGAAGAGGTTTATTTTATAGTATGATTCAATGAGACCGAAGAATTTAGTTGTGGTATCTATGAGGCAAGCTAGATTGATGAATGTAATGAAATTTTGCATTTTTTTATTATATATTTGGTTGACATATTTCCTCATATTCCACTTTCTCTTACCTTCTCCTCCCAAATAAAAAGTTTCTCCTTTTTCCTGTTTCCAAGCATGAATACATAATTATGTGTGAATGAAAGTGAGACCAAGAATATATTCAAAGATGTGGTGTTTTAGTTTCCCAATACCAAAAGTGAGCACAGGCAGCTTTGGGAAAGCTTTTCTACCACCTGGATTTATTTTTAGAAGAGCTCTAGCAAGCCTAAACCTGGTCCCCTTTATTGCTGGCATCTGGGAGAAGGTTAAACATTATGGTATACACACAAATGAATCCATAATCAAGGACAGAACTGTCACACTCACAGAATGAAAAAAATAAGTTTCACTATTTCTCCAAAGTTTAGCAAGCAAGGAGAAAAACAGGTGGACAGTTATGGAAAACCCCTGCAGGCAAAAGTTAGATATGCAGCCACAGTCCCCAAGAAACAAAAAATGGATAGTCAGGTAAATTCATAGAAGGAGTTGGTGTAGGGTTTATATTACTGATAAAAACTGTCACCACACCACAGACCTGCTCTTCTTCGGTAAAGCGACTGAAAAAAAAGAAGAAAGAGGCATCATAGGCCTCACTCTTGTGGACAAGCATGAAGGGAAAGTAAGTATGCATGTTAAGGGTATTTATCAGCTTGGCATTTTCAGGAAATCGATTACTGTGACCCTTCACATTCTCCCCTTTTATTTCTTTGTCACCAAAACAGACCAAAGAGCAACATTTCTGTGTCAGACAGGGCAGCCATCAGGAGCTTTATTACTCTAGTTCTACCTAGATAAACTTTCCCCCCAACAGTCCTCAATGCTGGCAACCTGCTGAGACAAAGAAGAGTAGAGTGCACGAGCTGTTTGCTGCATCTGCCAACCTGTTCCTGACATTTTCACAGGGGCTGTGGAAAGACTTCATTTTCACATTGATCATGTAGCAACAGTAAAGATAAATTCCATTGTAAAAAGAGGCTTCTACAAACCAGGACCTGTGTATCAAAAGCATTCTTGCATATTTTTTTCTTGACTATTTCAGCTTAGTAACATAGTTGTAGTAGAGAACACTTTACATCAGTGTAGTCCAGACCTGCCACTGAAAGAAACAGTCCCACTAGCTTGGTTTCAACCTGAAGATACTCTTCAGCACTCTTTAGTGCTTAAAGGTTTGTGCCAGTGCACGGCTCTGGCTAGCACAGACACAGGAACAAGGAGCCGGGTGGTGGTGGGTGGATGGACCATGCACTGGACTTTTCTTTCAGGAGTAGAGCTGGCATTAAACCTTCAGGAAACTATGACCAAAGGTTTGGGGTATGGGATAGGCTTATAATTATTTTGCAATTATTTTCCATCACTTCCAATATAGACTGGTTCAAGATATAGAAACATTATTTCTCCCAAATATCATATACATTTGCAATGTCTCATAAGATTTCAAGTTACAAAAACATACAGGTTAGCAGGGGGGATTATTTGAAGTATTGACACTGAAAAGTTATTATTCAAACAGCCATATAGTACTGGAATCCGAGAGACTGTCCTTCCCTTACCTTTCCACTGCCCCCTGTTTTTTTTTGTAAAAAAAACCTGTATTTTGGAACTTAGCCATGATCGTGCCACTTCCCAGCAGTCATGCAATCAAGGCATAATTTGTTCCATCAGTAACGTAAGAAATCATTTAGAAAAACATTATTCACTGTCAGCTGAGTCTGACTCAGGGAAAAAAAAAATGTCCAGAGGTTGTAGAAGAGATTGAACTTTAACCATACTATTAATTTCTATGATTTCACAATGTGCTACTCTCTAGTCATCGTCCCTTGAACATAAGGTTTCAGAAAAACAAGTTAAAAGCAAATCCATTTTAAAACAGGAGAGAATGATAATGCTAACCAACTTTCCCTTCTGTGTAGCAAAGAAGGAAAAGTAATTACAGTGACAAAACAATTTTAGTTTTTGTTCTCAGAGTGGCAGTACATCTACCATACAAATAGCTAGATCTTATAATTGTATTATAGATACAACAGGAATTTTACTACAGATGTTTAATATCATGTGCATACATGTGCTAAGTATAAGAAGTATTTGCTTGCCTGTAGATAGGCTACGTTGATTAAAATATTCGCATTAACACAAGTGAAAGCAAAGTCAGGGCCCGCTCCTTTTGGCGTTGGACAAATGTGGAATAGGAAGTCGACAGTGTTGAAAAAAACAGTTTTTTATTATGTGTGTTAGGACACAATTCTGTTTAGGGTGTATGACCTTTCCATGTCATTAGTAATGGAAAAAATTAAAGTTGATGGAACTAACTCTCTATATCCTGGAATAACGCAGAACCTTTATGGGATCATTTATGGGATCCATTAAAGCAACCCCTCCATGTGACTCACAGGTTGTTTTGACATGTCCTGTAGGAAGTCACAACGAAACAACCTTGGTTAGAATAATGTATCCCCAGAGAGATCTTACAGAATGTCAAGAAACTTACAGAAAATTTTTTATTATCTGCAATCATAAAACCTAAGAGTAGAAGGGGCAACAATAACAAGCCATGGCTGTCTCTTACTGTTCTTCCTGCTGTACTGGTTTTGAAATTGCTCTAAAACGGTGACTAGGATAAAGACCAGAACTGAAAACCATTAGCTTCAGTAAAGATTCAGGACATCAGTAATGTGTATTCCATAACTGGTTAAATACCATCTTGCATAATCATATCTTGCCAATACTGAAACCACCTTTAAGATGGAAAAAGAATCAGGTTAAGGCCAATTAAAGTACTATTATGCAAAACATACACAACCAATTCAGCTGAAGGTGAGAAAACAGGGTGTTCTCATCAGAGGTTTTTCAGCTGTAGGCACTCTTCTCAGTGAAATCCACATGGTTTTTCAAACCTGGAAAAAGCCACAACAAGCAAGCAGACTGCAGAGAAAAGTCCTTCCATGGCTGTATACCATGGGATCCCTCCCACCTCTCTAGTGGCTGCATATTTCTCTCTTGAAGAGCAAGACCTCATGACTCTGTACTGATAGCCTCAAACACAAAACATGTTCTTCAATCTTCAGAAACTCTCACACTTCTAATACTAGGATTATTTGTTCTGTAGACCTGTTCTGAACAAAGAGAGACCTATTTTATGAAAGATGTGAATAGGCATGTTTCTTTCTGACATTCTTAGAGAGAACGTATGCTAACAGAAGAGCATCTGGTCTTCACACCTCAGAGAGAACAGTTTCAGTACCCACATGGTTAAGATGTTTGGCTTCCTGCGTTTGGACAGCAAAACTTTTTGGATTGCATCCTGAATAAAGTTTATCTCCAATCCTTCTAACAAGAAGCAGCTTTCTTCACGCTGCAGTGAAACTTAATTACTTTGCGATACAGTAAAATATGCCTAATTATTCATCGAGACCTTTTCCCTTGATCATTCAATTGGCCTTAGATCACCTTTATTGGATTCAATTACATTTTCTTGAGAGGAAACTGTAACTCATTTCATATGCATGCTTCCCAATATTTTAAAGACACTGGCCGGGAGAGGGATGGTCCGAAGCAAAAAAAGCCTTTTGATTAGAGCGCTCGTTTTTTTGCTACAAAAATAAGGGTTTTTTTACCAGCTTCAAAGTGTTAGCATCAAAGACGCAGTTGTGATAGGACACTTGCTAATATTCACAGAAGTGTGAGGTAACTCCTGGGTCAAACCATTAGCATAACTTACACATATAATTATGCTGTTTTATTAAACCTTCTTCGAAAGCTCAGGCATGACTATGCATATGAATTCTACACACACTTTAGTTTTGGCTTATGGTCTCAACATTAACACTAGATATTATGGACTTTGCAAATGACATAAGACATAATTCTGAAATTAAAAAAATAAACCCATGTTAAATCTATAAGTTGTTCAGACGTGCAGTTGTTCAGCTGAGACACCCTGCCTGACAGACATCTGAGCTGTCAGCCAATGAAGTTTTCTTTTTTATTTTTTATTTTCTGTTGCATAATGTTAACACTGTTCTATCCAGAAGCCTCGTGCTCTGTGGTTAAACTTTCATAAAGAGGAACACACTTAAAATACTCAGTAAGTCTAAAGAGCACATTGTAGCTTCTGGAAGTATCATTAGATATGTCAGCATAATGGCCATGCAGATAATTTTCTTGCATATTGCAGAAGCCATCATACTGGAACTGAATCTTGTAGTTCAACGCATTTTACTTTTTGTTGCATAGTAATAAATTTAAGCAAATTACATGTTTTCAAATGACTTTATTGGAAGCAAAAGGAGAAACAAAATATCCAGTAGCAACCTCACAAAATAGTGAAGGCAACATACCTGCTGTAAACTAGGAGAAGCTCAATTTTAAATCACCAATTCATGGTACAAATAAGAGACAAGAAGAGCAAATAAAAGAAGGAAGCTACACTTGAACACAATATGCTGAATTTTCTTTCTTAGTTTGCACTCCATACTATACCAGAAATGCTACAGATTATTTTGTCCTGAGACTTACCTCCAACTTCAACTGATGTCTAAATATTCAAACATGTAGAGCATGTATGCTGGATACTTGACCAAGTAACTGTTGTTTCCCAGTAGCTATGGTTCATTAAGTGCAGACTTAGCTATGAATTATTCAGGATGACACCATTTCTTCAAGACTTCAAGAAAAATAATAGCCTACAAGTTGCAGTTTGAAGAACATGGCATGAAATTGCATTGCTTGTATTTTCACTCCATGCTTGTGCCCAGCTGCCATCATTGGTTTAGAGAGGGCAGGCAAAGGATTACAATTTACAGATAGTCTAAACTGCAACCTAGAAAATAAAGGCAGTAGTCACTTGTCCCCATTACTTTTATCAGGAAAAGTATGTTCCTCCCATAGCTTTTGTGCTTCTCTTATGTTCACATGGCGATTTGCAGAATATCAAATCTCTGGTCTTAAAAATCACTCCGCACTCCCAGAAAAACACAATTGAGGACCTGGAATTGAGTCTTGAGACTTTTGAACATAAAGGAAAGGAAATCAAAAGAAGTCTTAGAATGGGAGAGCTAGGAAAGCTGTAATTTAGACTTTACCAAAGTCTTGCCATGGAAGGCTGGAGGCCCAGCTGCTGAGACTCCCATACTTGTCAAGAAGAAAATAGCTCCTTGAGTATCTTCTAAAAACTGGGCCTGGCCTTTGTTTTCAACTTTACTGAGCTTTCTTTCCAGGAAGGGATGTGGAGGGATAAGGGAAAGGGACCAACACATGCACACTGTGATAAATAAAAGGGTTAAAAAGAATCTTACTGTTCCCTATGTTATTAACTACTGCAGCTTCCATGTATTTAGTTTATGAAATATGTATTTTGGCACAAGTACTGAAATAAAAGCATCCTTAAAAATAAAACTGAAGGTTAATCGTGCATATATATTTATATGCACAGAAAATAATCATATTTTGTAAGGGACAGAACTGAGAGGAGAGGGAAAGATGAAGGTTTATTTTAGATTCATGTAGCTGGAACCAGTTTATGTGGAACTGTTGTCCTATTGACAGAAAAAAAAGCCAACACAGTACCTCTTACTATACAAGAAAAAAAAACCCTGAGCCCTCTGTGCTGCTATTTGTGTCTTATGTACTGTTATCTGCAGGAACCACAAATTTCAGTTTGAGAGGTCTTTCCAAATTTATCCTTTTTCCTACAGAAATTTTGCTGACCATTTTCTTATTGCTATTATTAGAACCAAATATGAATAACGTATGTAGCTACATTTCATCTGTGCATACCTGTTTATTTTACAAGACCATATTACCTGGCCCATGCACCAGGTATCAGCTAGGGGCTGACTGGCTGGAAAGCAACTTGGCAGAGGAGGTTCTGGGGGTCCTGGTGAACGCCAAGTTGTCCATGAGCCAGCAATGCTCCCTCATGGCAAAGACGGCCAACAGCCTCCTGGGCTGCACAGGGCAGAATGCTACCAGCAGGTTGAGGGAGGTGATCCTGCCCCTCTAGTCAGCACTGGTGAGACACCCCCGGGGAGCTGGGTCCAGGTCTGGACTCCCCAGTACATGAGAAACACGGACATGCTGTAGCCAATCCAGTCCATGTAGATGATGAAGGGACTGGAGCATCTTTCATACAAGGAGTGGCTGAGAGAGCTGGTGCTGCTCACTGTGGAGAAGAGAAGGCTCAGGGGGATCTTATCAATGTGTATAAATACCTGAAGGGAGAGTAAAAAAGATGGAGCCAGACACTTCCCAGTGGCGCCCGGTGATGGGACAAAAGGCAGTAGGCCCAAATTAAAATGTGGGGAGTTCTATTTAGCCATAAGAAAACTCTTTTACTGAGAGCGTGGTCAAACACAGGAACAGGTTGCACAGGTAGGTTGTGGAGATATTCAAAACCTGACTGAATATGGTCCTGGACAACCTTGTCTAGGTGACCCTGCTTTGGGCAGGGACGTTAGACTAGACGATCTCCTGGGCTCCTGTCCAACCTCATCTATTCTGAGAGCCTGGGATCTTTTCAGCATATGTCACTTTGTCCTGACTTGTATTCATTCATAATTCTACTTTAAAACTTTTAAATTCTTCTATTAGAAATTTTTAGAAAAGTAAGTAAGTGTCGTAAAATCCAGTTTAACAAGTTTTTGCAGTCATAACCATTAAGGTTTCAGAAAGTTCATCATATTACATATCTCCCCAAATATATGCTACTTGATGTACTGCAACAAGTTAAAGATCAGTTTAGCAATAAGGGTCTTCATAATATTCACTGTTCTGTGCATCTCTCAGAGCCAAACATTAGCTAATAAAGATGCCACTAGTCTATAAAAGTTGCCCTAAGTTTACGTGGATAAACCAATGTATTTTGTTTTCTTATTTAATTAGAAATAAATGGTCATCCTTCAATACTGCCATAAAAAGAAATAATGTCTGTGAGTTCAAAATGATTTAGGATCTTTCTGTAATGACTTAATATTTCCTCCTTCCAAAACAAGGCAGTATATTACAACAGCCAAATCTGCAAGGAACTGGGTTAGTCAGGAGAGTCTACGAGACGCCACTAGTCACAAATAATACTCAAATGACAAAATGCCAAGAATATGTGGAAAAATAATGCCACAAAAACAAAGGCAGTCCAAAATAATTTCAGAAATCATCTAAAGTTTATAAAATCTTAGTTAAGTCAGGCAAAAACTTTGTTTTAACTATTTATTCAGGCACCATTCTATTTCCCTTCAGCAGTCTAACCTTACCAGATGGCTCATGCAGTTATCGATAATGAATGAAAGACATTTATATTTACTGCACACATTATAACCTATACTTAGGATCTTAACACTGCTCTGCTGCAAGGTTCATCCCTTTCTTACGGGTTTATACTATGCTTAGCCTAGTGGGGTACCAGTCTATGTACTCAATATCACCTTAACACAAATATTAAATCACTGTCGCCTCTAGCAGAAGATGTAATATGTTACACCTACACAAGTCTAATCACATGCTGCTGCCAAAGGCACATTTCCATTCTGCCTCCTGCCAGATCTCATGAACATGTGGCTGCTGGGCAAATGGGATAAGCTGGATGATCCAGTGCAACCCTGGATCCCATAACTAACTTTTGTTAGTTCATTCTCCACAAGAGAAATCAATGTGACTCATCTGCGTGTTGCACAAGTACAAAGGGGGCTGAAGCTGCAGGTCCCTGGGGGGTCAAGTGGGTATTGGACCCTTGCTTAGATTTGATTAGCTTTAAAGAAAAACTGCACCCCGACAGAGCTGAAAGTGACTTCTACAGTGCACTGGTTGATCATTACAAGCATGGAAATAACCTGGGTGATCTTGTACATAAATGCTGTCACGTAACTTTATTGATTTTTAACTTATCCTAAGAGTCAGACTGCTGATGGAACCAACTTGGCTATATAGATATCAAATCCTAGTTTCAGAAACACTAGAGTAAGAATCATGCTTAATTGCAAAGCAATGTGCTGGCACTTGTCAGTCAAACAAGCAGAGCAACTTAGAAAAACATATGCCACAGGGAAGAGTACTTGATTAGAGTCCTAGCCTTGGATGCAGACTCATTTTCTTGCTCTCCCATAAACCTCTCAAAGTAATTTATTGCTACTAAATCTACAGAGTGGCTGAGGCTGAGAGTATTCTAACACCAACCACCAGAAGCCCGAAATGTAAAATGTCTGGGCCTAAATCCATAAAAGGACTTAAAAATAACTCAGTGAAGGAATTAGCTGTCTTTAATTAGGCATGTCTAAATGGCAATGGCTAAATAATTTCTAATTTTTTAGCTCTTGGTCAAAGAGCGGAAAAGAAAATTCAGAGCTAGACACAGAGCGAGTGTACAACGCACAAGGAGAATTGGAGATAAGGCAAGAAACTCATGCTCCAAGTGGGAAGTCATCAAAAACCAAGCAGTGGGAAATATAATTAACAAGAGATGTGAGCTCATCTTCCTTGGAGCTTCAACTCAACCTACTCAACCTGTAATTCTCAGCCCTGATTTTGGCATGCCAAGCAGTGCACAGAACTCATCTTTCCAAGAAACAAGCTGGGGGCAGGGACGGACACCTTGTTTCCCCTCTATGAGAGTCAGTAACTGATCCCTAGGTGAACTCCAGAATTCAAGGCCTTGTCCTGGAGGGTTGGTATTGGCCTCAGTGAGCTCTGTAGACCAGGGACCAGAGTCACAGCCTGGGACTGGCTTGCACCATGCAGCCTGTCTCTCCTGAAGCCTGACTGCTCTGCAGGCAGTACTGCCAGAGCAAGATCCTGACGCAGCTGCCTAAGAGCTGGACATACCCCAAAGACTGACTTCTGGGTCCTCTTCCCTAAGACTACCACACAGTTTACAAGAAACAGTCATTGTATAAAATGGAGCAATTTTTACCTGTTATTGGTGCTGGCAATAGAGCTACAGTACAAAAGGAACAAGTGTAATTGCAAGAAAAATACTAATGAAAATGAAATTTCAAAACCTGTGGATTTTCTCATGTCACCCAGCCCAACACATGTTCCAGGCCATGAAACAAGGGAGAAACTTTGCCACCTTTCCTAGTCACCTTCCAAACTGCCTTACAACTAGTATTAGCTAGGAGTTAAGACGTTCAAGTAGAGGCCTGCAGTCGCACGCGGTGAGAAGTCACTTTAAGGATAGTTTTAGCAGTTTCAATGGTTAAAAGGATTTCTTCTTTTGTCCCTATTCTCAGTCTTGACTATTTCATGCATCTGGCAGAGGTTTTACAACGTATGCTTTCCTATGTGCTGTGTCTCACCAGAGAAGCACTGGTTTAAAATTAGATTGACTACATTGAAATAGCACTTTTGAAGGACTTCAGAAAGGTCTCTTCTCCTGAGTAACAGGCGATAGGACAAGAGGAAACAGCCTCAAGTTGTGCCAGGGGAGGTTAAGATTAGATATTAGGAAAAATTTCTTTACTGAAAGTTTTATCAAGCATTAGAACAGGCTGCCCAGGGAAGTGGTTGAGTCGCCATCCCTGGAGGTATTTAATAGACGTGAGGGTGTAGCGCTGGGACACATGGTTTAGTCATAACTTGGCAGTGTTAGGTTAATGGTTGCACTTGATGATCTTAAAGGTCTTTTCCAACCAAAACAATTTTATAATTCTATGAAATCATAAACACTAAAAAATAAATGTTTATTAAAAAAGCTACCTCATGCCCCCCTACTTTAAAGGAAGGAAATAATTTTGGTTTCAATAGACACGATTAAAACTACGATAAAGACAAATTGGGAATTTGTGCCATTAAGCTAAGGTCACACTGAAGACACTCAACCTCCAAGAAGAACAATCGGGAAAAACGCCTGCTCCTGCCTCACTTGCTGGAGCCCGTCCAGCGGCGGGGCTCCTGCACAACCCCTGAGAAGCACAGGGGCAGCCACCGCTGCAGACGATCTGCACCGTCCTGCTCCGCACCGCTTCATCCCACATCGCCCCGCTCCTGCAGGCATCCCATGGAGCAGCCAGCCCTGCCTGCAGTAGCGGGCGCGGCGATCAGGTGGCCTGATTTTTACAGCAGGAGAAGAAAAGCCATCCTCTCCTTGCTCTCCCACGTTGGGCTTAAACCTGCCTTGGAAATTCAAATGAAATTGCAGAGCTGCTTCTTTTCTACTCAACTCTCTGGTATAATAAAATGAGCCTCTTGCGTTCTCCTTAGCCTGCCTCACAGCTGGCATTTCAGTGAGCTGCATCTTTACAAACAACCCGTGGTTTAGACCTAAGACATTCTAAAACCTTTTTATACCCTTTTTTTAACTTTTTATAAGACAAATACCTCAGTGGGGAACTCCATGAGCCTCCCCACCATCTTAGGTTGTTTATGCTGGATAGAACAGATTCAAAAATGGTCACATGATGAAGCAGGAAACAAATAAATAAGTATTGCTTAGCAATTGACTCTCCTACTTCTGTTATGTTAGTTTTTTCAAGTTTGGCTTTATCTACTGAAAGGCGTTAACTTTTTTCTTTTCTTTTTTTTTTTAATCTCAGGAGGGTTTTTTTGTCAAAATGTATCTTAGCCTAGAACAAAAACCAGTTACCAAAGAAGATGGGTCCCCTCATTAGCTCATCACTCAGTGACCATTTCTGAGATGTTTTCCTCTAAGCAGGTGGTTCACTCACAAAAAGTCTGGAAAATGCAACCTCACCCATTATTTTTTTTCTTTCTCATTTCTCTATTGCAGAAGTGGTTGACAATAGAGTTTCTGTTCCTGAAGTTCTCAAGTACCTATTTTTACATGCTCACAGAAATCCCATATACTGAAGAATTTCAAGCAGTTCAATCTGGTTTTAAGTTTCAGAATGAATCCAAAGACCAATAAAGTACACAAAACCATTTCCAGCATTAGTTGCCTCTAACACCTTCTCAGTTCAGTTCTCTTGTTGGCACTGATTTTTCCTGTAAAACTATGCAATGCTATTGCTTTCCTAAGTATACACTTAGAAAATCACATCATTGATTGCTAAACACAGGGTTTTTTGTGAAGGAGCTAGGTCAGAACACTGAGCTTAGTACAGTAAATAACTGAGGAGGAGTTTTGGCTATAAACGCTATTAAAGATGAAATTCATATGAAAAATGTTCTGACATTGTTTGAGGATATGCTGAATAAATAGACAAAATCCAGTGTAATCTAAAGCTTTTCACAAAGTTTGCACCAACCATCTGTGCTACAAGAATGGTCCTAGAGACAAAAGTACTTGGATGTCCTCTGCTTCAATAATTAATGCCAACACATAAATTTCAAACTACAATCATCACTTAGTTATTTTCTCAAAGACTTAAAGATTCCAGAAAAGTCAATTCAGAATAAAGATAATTTTCACTTACACTTCCCCAAACAGGAGTGCTTACGTTTGTAGAGTGACTGGAACCTTGATTTAACACAAGGTGACAGACTGCGAGAGACCTTATATCCCTGGGTCACTGTAACTGTCAATGTCAAGCAGCCACTTCCAGAACAAGGGTGACAAAGGGTACAAGCCATATGCTGTTTGTATTTCAACAGTCTTCTGAAAGAAACCTCTGTCTATAACTTATATGTGCGAAGCAGTTACTCACTTAAATCTCAAATACTGTTCGCGGTGGAAAAAATATAGCACTCACTTGGGCATCCATCCCAAGTTTAAATAGGCATCTTCACTAATTTTGTTGAAGATCTTTCCATGCTAATTGTAAATACATGTCTATATTTGCAAGGAAACTATGCTGTGGGATTCCAAGGCCCAATTTCCATCACATGGGACTCAGAAGAATTTCAGCTCTCTATCAGGATAATTGGCAAATGAATCCACACTCTGTTATTGAGTCTTTTTGAGCACAAATTATGCAAATTGGTTAGTTCTTCCCTCCTAGATAAAAAAAGCAAATCTTCGCACCAACTAGAGATATTAGGAAATCACTTCTTCCAAAGAATTTTACCTTTCATTGCATTTTGTGATACTCTGATACAATTTTTTTTTTTAAATTGCTCACCAACCTTATAGAGGAATGCTAAATTTTAAAATATGAATTTGTTTCATAGAGTTTGCTTCACTTGTTTTTCACTCTACTCAAGAGCTGACTAGTTTCTTTCACTTCTGGGTCCAGCCCAACAGCAGAACAAGAAAAAGGGAAATGCCTCTGCTAATCCTAGAACAGGCTCTCGTTGCCTTTAAAATCCGTTTTCTCAGGAGACACAAAGTTAGGTGTTCAGAGGACTAACAACATCCCTTTGAAACAGAAAGCTCTGGGTATTTGGGGGAGATACCATCCCCTGGCAGTGTGAAAGATTTATGCCAACAACACTCTAGAGAAAGGAATACTTCAGGCACAATGACAGTGAGATCTTAATAGAAAGAAGATTACACTTCCACTGGGTATTGTAAGTATAAGGCTTTTCTGTGCCTGAAGATAACACAATTATACCAATTCTTCTAAGTTACCTTCAGACATGTTCATTATTTACTACCGGAATGGTAAATTCTGTCATATGAACAATGTTAATCCTTACAGTTCAATCTTTTGCATATTTTCCTTTCAGGTGTGTTCATAGTAGGTACAGTTCTCACAGGGTAAAATATTTGTTCATTAAAAATAGTTAAATTCAAGCAGTATTATCCTTTGCAATAGTTAATTTTCTTAAAGTATTTTCAATAGCATTACAGAAGGCAACAGACTAAAGAATTCATAGTATATTGAAGTGGAAAGCGTTAATATCAGTTTCACCTAGGTCTTCATCTAAAAGGAGTTTCACTTTATACATTTTAATTTTTTCCCCGTCAGAATCCTTGGCAACTTTATTAACAATATATACAAAAAATATTAGGCTGAATTAATCCTCTTGCTTATAGGAACTGTGGTATTTATATGCACCCAGGTGGGCGACAGGAACCCAGAGGCTGTGGGGCAGAGACCAAAACCTACCCACTGAGAAAGAGAGTAGGGAGACCCAACTGAGCCTCCATACACAGACACACAGCAAAGCCCAGTACTCTCCTTTGCTCTAACTGCAATATTTAGCTGATTACACGGATGGATTTACAGCACAGATTTTACTTCTCACGCAGAGATTTATTGAGCTGTAACGAATTATGAGAGTCCCTGGAAACAGGTTGCTGGTGCTAGTCCTGTGAGATTGCTGAACTCCGCTGACAATCTGGCTGAGACGGGCCCACTGCCTCTGGTCTGAATTTTTACAGTAGCTGCCAGCAAGCACACACTACAGATTTAACATCTCATGTTATTTGAAACTGCATAGACATGCACACACATAAAAAACCCTGAAAAGTGCAATTCTAGTACAAAGCTGTATGTGTCTGTTACGTGTACATAACAGCTGCAATCCCAAACTCTCACCCTTCCAAACCCCCCCCTTCCAATTCTGCAAAAGTGCTAAATTATTTTGATAGCAAGTTATCTGTGACAATAATACAAATATGCTCATTTCTCACAAAGAAAGAACATAATATATGGCTCAAAAATTCTGTTGAAAAAACTAACACAGACTAGAGCACAGATATTAAATGGAAACAGAGATATAAACCAATTCCACATCAGCTGTTTTAAGACTTCATGAAGGAGTTATGACCATTCAACAGACTTGCTGATGAAAAGCTGAGGAAAGTTGAAAACCTCACAACCCTCCATTTCCAGGACCAGTTAGCTTTCCTTCCAAATCAAAACAGCGTTCTTCCAATGATTTTCTTCCAAGATCGAATTTCAGCCACTATCAAGTTAATAAAAGCAACCTAGAATCACGACATGCTGCCATAAGGACTGAACTAGCAGCAGCAGCCCTATCAGAAAACCCATTCAAATCAGACCCTGTTTTCCTTCTCTATCCCAACAACCTGAAACACAAAGTCCACAAACTAAGAGCAGGGGAAAAAGTTAAGTACCAAATCCAGTGAAATTTCCATCAAGAAAAAGAATGGTGTTTTTCAAATTCTGCAGTTTCATTAACATTATTTAATATTAACATTATTTCCCTTACTGCTTATATTGTCTCGTTAGTGCAATGGTCGAACAATATTCCCTGTTAATCTATAAAGATTAACTTTTAAATATATTTACACAGACTTATTTTTTTCTTTCAGAATTGCTTACCAAGTGTTTGTCAAACCTGGGAGAAGGATTTTAAAAAGCACACAGTTTGTTGCACACATTTTGTGTGATGACAGTTATTAGGTTCAACGCGAGTACAGTGGTGTTCCCACATGCCTTATGTTTCCACTAATAAATCATTGAGGGAATGTATTCCTGCAGCCAAATACTACTTCAACAGCGGTAGTTGTCTAGCATCTTACCAATAACGTTGCACCAGGACAGACCGTTAAAGGACCTGAAGCTGCAATCCTGGGGTACCAGATCATCACTCAGTCGAGAGCATCTGGGAACAGGTGTTATAATTTGCCCTACTGCAAGTGGGCAATTCTTCAGTTCTTTCATAAATTACGTTTGGTTTAGAAAAGTGGAAGTTTTGATGAGCAACAATCAGTATGCATAGGGAGAAGGGAAAAGCCTTTTTCTCCCTCAGACTTGGCTGAACAAGGGAATGAACCGTCCCACAGGATGCCAGAGAAGAAGGAATCATCTGTGCTTAATGCTGCAGCATCCTCTCTTCATAAAGAAGTTTAGTATAACCCATCATATCTGGGGGGAAAAGGCAGTCATCTCAGAATCACTGCAACAGAGTAACAAAGAAGCTGCCATTACCTTTCTAAAAGCTGTTACTGTATTCAGTGGGACTGAAATGAAAAAGGCTGAAAACATTACACACAGGAAAAAAAACAGGGAAGGGAGGAAAGTACCTTTTACATTACAGGTACTGGTAAACCAAATGGCTTGTGGAAGTTATATTTCACCAGCACAGCTAACAAACTCGCTGCAGCCAAGATATGATGGGTTAAAATCAGCTTTTCTTAATTTAATATGTAACTAATAATACAGGAGGAAGGGAGTCTAAAGCCACCCAACTTCATTCCCAGAGCAAATAAGTCACTGCTACAGCACAAAAGTATGATCTCACCACTCGTTTCATTTGGTGTGTTTTGACAAATTACTGAAGAACTCCAATTCTTCAGTACCGCATCTATTCAAGAATATTTATAGGCTCCCTCTACCTGCTCATCCCCTCCTTTTTGCTAAAAAAGACACGTCTCCAAGGATGACTAACTGGAAAGGGGAACACAGGCATCTTTATTGGTAATTACAGCTGCGATACACTGCCAGCCTCATGGGCTTGCATCTTCCTCCAGGGCTCCAGGTGTCACAAGTGAGATGCTGAAATTGAAGAAAACTACCGAGGGACAATTACCATTTTACCTCAAGTTCCAATATATTATCCAAGGGACTGATGACTAACTTTATTGTGAAAGTAAAAGCTGAAATGAGACGCTGAAAGGTTTGATGGGAGGTACATAGACCCGTGTGTAGGCTCTCCTCATTACAACCTGAGGGAAGGCTCTGAGTCTTTCTAATGACTAAAACACCATCTGACAAGTTTTAAAATGCCCAGGAGGAAAACATAATTACAACTTCTTAGCACATGCTGCTTCCACAGGGAAAAGTTTGTTCTTTTGCTTATCTAAGGCAACAACTTGTTGACTGATGTCAGACTTCCTAAATCAAAACTAAAACATGTGTCTACCATAAATGCAGTTGTTGGCGTATATTTAACTAATCTTCGTGTTAGGATCATGTAAAAACAGACAGATGAGCTTTCAATGATATGAGGCACTTGAGTATGCTTCTCTGCACCATAAAGTAAGCACCTCCCATTTATCATTATGTTATAGCAAAGCATTGAACCAGGGCTGCAAGTTAAAAAAAAAAAACACCATATTACTGCTTGTGTGATATCATATTTCTCAGCTGGTTTGTGTTGACAAGAATTTCCAAGTAAAAAAACTTCCACGGCAAAGATTCAACAACTACCTGCATTTTTTATTTTTTTTTTGTTGGTGATAACAATTCGAAGGAAGAATTGGGTCTCTGTGAGTGTCCCACCTCTGAAGAGCTTGAAATTTGGTTTTTCTCCATACCAGATCAAGAAAATAAAAGCCTATTGTGGCTTATTGTGGAAGAAAATAGAAGAACTGAAGGCCAAAAATTTCTCCAGCAAACTGGTGTTAAGAACATTGTATATTTAAACATACAACGTAACCAAAAGGCTTACTGCTTGCTTAGAGGCAGTGTAGAAGTATGAGAACTGTCTGTACCAACAGTTGTGGGGGAGCAGCAGTGCCTGCAAAAGCAGGCAGCGGTTACCCCTGCGGTAGCATCCCCGGACAGAAACGCACAAGTAGTAAAGCTCTTCCAGAGAGTTTTCTTTCCTCCACTCTGTTACCTGCGTCTACCAACTCTCTGCCTGGCATGAGATGTTGATGGATATCTGCAGACAAAGCATTTTGAAGTCACAAAGGATCTCTTTCTTGGTTGTTACCTGTCTGTCAATGTTTTCCTGGAGGAAAAAATCCTTAAAAGCCCCAGAGTGCTAAACTGGAAAACCATGAATTAAAATACTTGCAATTACTTGTATACAGACTGAAGAAAAGCTCCAAAGGTAGCTCCAAAGGCTTCTTTATTTTTTCCACGATGAAAAAATAAGCCTTTCAGCTTGTGTTACAGTACATTTTCAGAAGTAAAACTGTGGGACGCATCAAGCAATTCAAATATCGCACATGGCTGGGCATTTTATCAGCTTTTACAAATTATGCTTTTGACATCCAGTAGAGCTAGTACTTGTAGTGAGCATAAAAAGAAAAAAAATCCAACAAAAGCCCAGCAAACTTTTCAAATGTAAGTTTAACCTGACAGCAATCTTGTAAAAATGTTGGTAATTTCAGAATTTCCTACCAAGACCCAAAGAGAAATAAAATCAAATTGGGAATAGAAGCACTGATGCATAGGTAAGCAAGGAGATTTCTCAAGCTTTTTAAAAAAAATATTTTGTACACACACAAATGCATTTCATCTGTATGAAAACTTGAGCAAAGTAACTGAATGCATAATAAATTATAACTTTTTAAAAAGCAGTGCTGTTCATTCACCTTCATTTCTTAAAGGCTCAATTACTGACAAATGGATTCCCTAAAAGAAAATAGGAAAAAAATCCCAAATTATTTATATTAGTCAAATGATAGAATATGATGGTTCATTAATTCAAACGAATTAAATGCCTTAACGTAAGAACATCAATATATCAGACAGATCTTACAAATTTAGCATGCTAAATTCTGTCTACTTTTGATCCACTGTAAGCATTTAGTTAATTTTTTCTTGCAACAACCTCACTATGCAGAGATTTATAGCTCTTTAATTTTTACACTGTAATACACTCCCAGATCTCAATGGAACTATTCATGTCATTAAATGTAGAGAATACACATACATCTTTTGCAGGAGTAAAGCCCAATTCTCAGACCAAGCTCCAAATTCAAGTAATAAGTCAATATTTAAGTAGGGGGGAAAAAAGCTGCCAATTGCCTTTATAATTCACTTAGTTTTCCAAATGCGTGCTCAGGAGGAAAGAGGGAAAAACCCCTCCCCTTTAGCAGATCATCTAGGCAAACCATTCAAGGAAGGATGTATTCTGGGTAAAGATTGACAAGTTGCAAGTCTGTGGAAAAATTAAAAATTAATATGTAAAAGAATGTCTGACTATTTTAAGGTAATTCATGTTTTCACCTCAACATCTGAAAATGCAGACCTTGTTCTGTTACTATTTTTTTTCCTTTTGTAGTTACAGGCACATTTTTAATTGAATGGAACTGCAGAGAAACTATTAAAGACAAATGTTACAGTGAAAACAGAGAAATTAGGGGACCTAAATCTCTGAGGAAAGAAATCCTGAGCTAGGATTAAAGAAAAAGACAGGCTTTTACTGTTCTTCTAGGCCTAAATTACCTTCATTTGGCTTCAGTAATGTAGAAGTTAGGCACCTCTGCTGGGGTGCAGTTCTTGATTCAGACACTGAACTTTGGGTGCCTGGAGTCCCTTTGTAGGCACTTGAGATCTAGTCAGTATCTTCAAGGGGGACAGAAGCAGTCATCTCACCATAAGAAACCACCAGTGCTGGTCACCTGAACAGCACTCTCTGCTCTGCTGGACATATTGACTGCATGTCCATTGACTCCTGCTCCAGACACATTGGCATCTTCTTGAATGTCTCAGTTTGGACCTGAATCACATCCCGCATCAATGTCACTACTTCAGGCTTCTTTTCTAAAGCCAGGGAGAAAAATAAACACTTCCCAAGGAAAGTTCATCCCTTCCAGAGTATGTACAGAATAACTAGGACGAACTGTCTTCCAGGAGTACCTGCTCTGCTCCCAGCACCACAAGGCACGGTTCACCGGCTGACTTTGGAACAGGCATACTGAAGGACAGTCATCACACTTCAGAAATCTACCATGCTATTACTTAAGCTTCAGACCTGCAAGATAAATCCTGCCACCGGGACTGTCTGGAACGGATGGTCCTTGGTAGGAGTTTGCTCTTTTGAGATGTTATTTCACTCAAACTGGAATTCAGTGAGGCCTGCTGGAGCCTGACTGAATGGCAAGACGAGCAGTGGACATGCAAGCTTGGCTCACTTTGGTGCCCACCTGGAGCCCATTTCTTCTTAGCTAAACCCAGCATTTTTGCCCGCACCCCACCTCTGAATGTGAAGGTTTAGTAACTTTACTGTAAAAGGGATGAGATTCCTTTTCATTTTTTGGAACTTTTGTTTCACCCTAATAACTATTAACCCCTGCTACTATTTCACCTCTGCAAAACAAAGCTCATTACTGTTTACTGCAATTCCATTTCGCACATGCTTCCTCCCCTCAGTTTCATTGTACCCCTGGGTTCCCCATCCTACTCTGGGTCTATGACTAACCTCTGTTTCAACAAATCTGACTGCCCACCATTTCTCCTTCTTTTATGGGCTTTGATAATAGACAGTAAGCTACTTTTCCTCCCACTGATTACAGCTGGCCCACCTATTTTCTTTTCCCTACCTCCCTAGATGTACTGTCCATAGAATCATAGTCCCTGTGTGGCCATTTTTCTACCTTCTGCAAAATCTTCTTCCCCCTGTTCTACCCTTTCATCGTTTTACAGTTTCACAGGTATGCTGGGTTTTTTCAGTGTCTCAAATCCCACAGCAGTGCTTCGTATTGTGTACTTAGAAACGAGGACTGAATGGTGGCTGCAATTGCCAAGCCACAAAACTACTACACTTTGAGGATCAAGTGCCTCAAGAGTAGAAGTAAAAAACTGGTGGAAGCCGACAGCCAGAAATGGGTTTGCTGCTGAGACATGGAGGCATGCTGAAGATGGACAGGGTGATCTGTTTTCTCTTGTTTACAAGTAACTTTGCCATCAAATGCATTTACTCTGAAGGGCAGAATAAGGCCCATTGCATATAGAGCCCTTTGATAATTGTACATCATAAATGCCCACTTGGAGGTGCTAAGACAGTGCCCATTGCATATTCGACCCATCAGGAAACGTAGGTCTCATCCAACATGACCCGTCAGGCTAATCGTGCTGTTTTTCAAACGGCATGTCACTCGCTCAGCACGTGTGTGCGATATTTTTAGTCCCTGGCCTCTCTCCTGGACCTGCTGTTTCTCTGCCGGGGGCACGGATGCGGTCGGTCTCCGAGGGGCACACAGGCAGACTAGTGGCAACCCCGCAAAAGTGCCTTTGCAAATTTACACTCGCATGTATTGATCTACTGTGTAAATGCTGCCACCTCCAAAAGAAAGCAGTGAAGTTACAGCAGCTCAGAGCCAAGTTCTTAGCAACTTAGTATAAGAGACGGCCTGTAAATTCCCTGACGAGGGGGAGAAGGCCCTCCAAGCCTTCAATGGAATGCCTCAAAGGCTCGCAAGGAAATAAATAATGCAGGCCTGACGTTCAAAGATATGATAAGGCTCACAGGAGCTGGAAAAGCCGTGGGAGGACTGCCACTCATGTGGTGAGCTTGCTAGTTCTCTGTTCTCGAGGCCATTGTGTCCGACAACTGAAAGCTGACACTGTCATAGGTATTTTGGTAGTGGATTAAAGCCAGTATGCTGTATACTGCTACTCAAGCTAAAGAACTTGACCAGAATTTGACTAAAACTCCAAAGTTAAAGCTCTAACTTTTATAAGGAGTCCTATAGGACTGCTACAGCATCGCTGGGGGAGAGACTGATGGCCACGGTCTGACCCACGGGCAGGCTGGGGGAGGCCCCAGGGGAGCTGGGCAAGGCCAAATACTCCTTCGTGCCCTGACAGCGGATTTTTGTGAAGGAAGTTCATCACATTGTGGAATGAAAAATTCCTATTTCAGACCACTGAAATCCGAGCAGATTGCAGTTTGAGGAGACACTGCTGCACTGTGAATCAAGCTGTGCTGAACATCACATCTCATCACATATTCTCATCTCCACAGCCATGCTTGAAAAGAGAGACTTCATAATGAACTAGGTACAAAAAAAGGGCACACACCATCAAACCGAAAGGGTGTGGACAGGTCCTGCAGCTAAACCAGCTTAGACCTTTATGGCAAGCTACTTAGACCATGGTGAGCCCCCTTCAAAAAGAAAAATCTTTCAAAGCAAGCAGCATCTGCAGATCTTCTGCAGCCATCAGTGCCAGAGGCATATTTCAACAGCCTGAAATGCTGCACTGCTGGCAAAGCTATGAATTTGTGGTGTGATACTGGGAGAGCTGAAACTACAGAAATGTTTTTGATGTTCCAAAGTTAAAAAAGAAGTTTTCAAAGTCTTTGCAGTTTATTATCACTCACTGATTAATAAAATAACAGTTCTATAAATCATCAGCCGGTGAAGCAGATAACTTGGAATATATTTACTAAAGATGAGGATATATCTATCCTCTGTACATCATTTCTGAAGTTTAAGTTAGAGGTAAATTCCTGGCTCTGCTGAACTCATAGGAATTTTATAACTGATCCCTGTAGTGCAAGATTTCACCAGCTATTCTGTTTGTTCATACAAGTGTTGAATTCCTGGCTTTGAACTTATTTTTCTCTACACTGGCTCAAGTGTGTTTCAAATGCACAAAAAAAAAATCTAAGAGCAAGAATATACACTGTATACATTGCGCCTGTCACTGCAGGCGTCCACAACAGTCTGAATTATAGCAGTGCAAGTCTATAATTTCTAGCAATATTGGTAGTTACATCCCATTTCAAACTCGAACAAACAAATAATAAAATGCATACTTCTGGCATAGTCAGAGCACATCCCCATGTCCCGAAATCTCCTTCCAAGCAAAGAAATTACGTTTATTTTGTTCTCATCATTCTTATGATATCTACAAATGCAATATCCCTACAACTGCCACAGTCGAAAGGTAAAAAACTCATATTACAGTAACATAAACAGCAGACTCTACAAGTTTGAAATCTCACACACAACAAGAATTTATTTAAAGAAAAAGGACAAACTGATATTGCAGATTTATGTAGGCGACTTGTGGTGGCTTAATAGTTCAAGTATATATAAAATCAAGAAAATTTGCATACAAATGTAGTTATTTTATATTCAGTAAAATTGGAACATTCAGTCCCAAGAATAATTTTAATAAAACTTACACTAACTGTAATAAAAATCATCTTTGTAACTTTTATCTGGTAAATTAGTGCTGCTTAGTTGGCAGGCAGTAATTTGTTAATCCAAAGTGGTCAAACTATTGTGATTTAGGTGACTGTACTCCTTTCATGTAACCACTGTTGAATACCAATTACTTCATAGATGATACTTAACTTAAGACTTGGGAGAATCAGCCTCTCCCACATGGAAAAATTGCTGCTTAAAATGCCTGGATCACTTCATTGTTTTTTCTGGTCCCCTATCTCTTAATTGGGGGCAATCACCATTTCACACAATTTTTATTAAGCAGTGTTTGCAAATGTAAGCTGCTTTGAACCTGACAGTGCTAAGTGCTACTAGCACACTGAAATTACACGTAAGACAAAGATCTTTCACAAATCTTCACAAACGTACTCCTCCCTATCTCAGTTTAGATAAAAGTGGCAACTACTTGGATGCATAAAAGGTTCCATCTATGATTGATATATAAAAAAAATACAGGTGTTTGTTGGATGCTTTTTACTGCACCCTTGGAAAATCACTGTCAATGCAATAGATTTACCTGCTCTGTGTGGATGAAGATCACTACTTGTAACAAATCCTAAGAATTTCAGATGGTAAAATCAGAGCCGAATTTAGTATAGTAAAACCTTACATACCTTAGTGAGACTAAGGACAGATTGAGTGTTATTGGTTATATCAATATCAAAAATACCTAATTTGAACTACGAATAGTCCTGGTTAGTATCAATGTTTCCTCTGTGCACATCTGCAGCAAAGCAGCAGCTCTGACTCTTTTTAGCCTACATCTCCAGCGTTGGCAGCCGTGCAAACAGGAGGTGGCCAAGCCAGTTCCCATTAGTCACACCCAAACTGCAGTTCAGGCTCCAGGGGCACCCTGTGCTCCCCACACTCCCACCTACCCTTGTCCAAACACCCAGCCTGCTTCCCAGGGGAACAAAGAGACGGTTGGAAGAAGAAGAGAAGAGAAGAGAAGAGAAGAGAAGAGAAGAGAAGAGAAGAGAAGAGAAGAGAAGGAAGAGAAGAGAAGAGAGAGAAGAGAAGAGAAGAGAAGAGAAGAGAAGAGAAGAGAAAAGAGAAGAGAAGAGAAGAGAAGAGAAGAGAAGAGAAGAGAAGAGGAGAGGAGAGGAGAGGAGAGGAGAGGAGAGGAGAGGAGAGGAGAGGAGAGGAGAGGAGAGGAGAGGAGAGGAGAGGAGAGGAGAGGAGAGGAGAGGAGAGGAGAGGAGAGGAGAGGAGAGGAGAGAAGAGAAGAGAAGAGAAGAGAAGAGAAGAGAAGAGAAGAGAAGAGAAGAGAAGAGAAGAGAAGAGAAGAGAAGAGAAGAGAAGAGAAGAGAAGAGAAGAGAAGAGAAGAGAAGAGAAGAGAAGAGAAAAAGGTAGGCATCCTCCATGTACCCCAGAGTGCTGCTGGGGTGCAGTGAGGAGGCACCCCCGGGAGCTTGGAGCTCCCACGGCTCTGATGTACACCACAGTCAGAACATCAGATGCCCCATGAGCTGTGATAAACACAGCCATTTAAACATGTAGCCTCTGTAAAACTCCACATACTGATAAGGGCATAGGTTCGCATGCAACAAGGTTACAGAACTGAGCCCCACGGGCAGCTCCGTGCTATTCTCGTTATTGCTATCGGTATTCCAGCAATGATATTGACAGTGATCAGATAGGGTCCCTTGCACTGCACTGCGTGCAGATACGCAAGATGGCAGTTTTCCACCCAGGAAGGTTTTGTGTTCTAAATTTAAACGAGATCCCATTTATAAATAGCAACAGAACAATGTGGTTAAATAGCCTCCTTTGCCAGTGTCATAATGATTCCAAATTGCATCAATGGAAGCAGAGAAAATTAACAGCTTTGCCTTAGTCCTTCGTATGTTATGTTGGGGAACTTGTCAATATGAGTCTGTTCCCAGCACTTCTATTCCTGTAACTTGCTGTAAAGAAAACAAAATAGAATGTCCCTGAAGACAAATTATCTAAACCTGAAAGGGGTCTAGGATTAAGGTAAAAAGTCCAAAGTTGATGATACTGTCCATGGGAACTGCTGAGGTTGACTGTGCTTAAAAAATAATAATAATTAAAAAAAAAAAAACACAATAAAAGCAAGAATCACAAAAAGCAAAAGTAAAAATTAACTTTCCTATTTTCTAGTGGAATTCTCCTACAGTTTAATATTGATTCTTTTTCTTTAACTGTTGGATACAGCGTGCTATACAACTTGGTTTCACTGTGTTGTTTAATAAAAAGTGTTGTTCTCCATTATATTACTGAAGTTTACAGAGGGATAGTTAAATGCCATGTAAATAACAAGCCATAGCACATTTCACCAGATGGCTTTTCAAAGGCTCGTGTAGGCATCCAGAAAACCTACAAAGATAGCATTCCTAATGGGAGTAGTTACTAAGCACACCTCTAGAAGCAGTACAAATATGAAGAGTAGTACAGGGAAACAGCTAAAAAGGGAATAGGTCTGATTTATCACTGCATTACCCTAGTTACACATGACTCTAATTCCAGCAATTTTTCCAGGAATCGGTCCAATCCAGTTTTGGTGGACAGAGTTAGAGTGACTTTCGGCAAAGTAACGCAGCAATGAATCAGATTCTCTACCAACTGTTATTATGGAATTCTCCTTATCTAAACCTAGGAGGAATTATGACATATCTTTGAAAATAACTGCAAAAAAACTTCGTAGTGATCGTCACACATTTAGAAAGAGGAGTAAAAAATTTCTCAAGGCCAAAAGAAGGTGGAAAAAGTGACTTTCATTACCAAAGCTGAGATGTAGTAGAAATCTGAGGAGATAAAGCAAAACAACTATGTGCATGTACTCCGAGAGCCTGACTGCTCAGATGCAGAGGTGGACACTGCTGCAGCCACCCTGAGGGAGAGCTGCATTGTATTAAAAGCAACAGAAAAACCAACATCAATACATATTCACTTGTATATCAATACACAGTCATTTGTATATCAAGTATATACAAGTGAGGAATATATGAGTTTATTTCAATGCTGCTACAAGTACAAATTCTCATTTCTAAAGCACGATGATGAAAACAAGTTTTAACTAGAATGTGGTAAAGGCAAATATCAGAGCTTAAACAGAGAAAATATCACACATGAATCTTTGTAGGGGAATTTCTGGCTTGAAGTCAAAGCCAAATGAAAAATTATGTTGAAAGATGCAGAGCTGTGATGACCTCATGTTCAAAGGGAGCGGACTTCTGACCATTGAGAACAGGAGTGAGACTCAAAAAAGGGGGCTTTAATATAACCATCCTTGCAGCTAAGTTTATTAGGGTTAACAAAATGGTAGAGCTGTGAATATGAAATGGGAGACCTTAGTGTATAGAAGGAAGGTGGGAGGAGAGATTCAGATAAATTAAATTAGGTAAACCTTAAGAAAAGAGAAATACTGTGGATAGCGGTTCAGAGGAATTAATTCTGGAATCTGGGTGAATGAAGTGGGTTACCTGAAGAGGCTGCTCTTCAGGGGGCTGCTGGGGGTGGCATCCACCTGCCCAATCTAAAAAAAAAAATCACACCTAAAGGCTGTTATAACCATACACATTCTGAACATTGCTTTTGGTGCTTTGATTTTTTTTTTTGTGTTAAGCCTTAACCAGTGGTAAGTCAAACATTCCTTCCCAAAATCAGAAGCTGCCCTTTCTTTTCTTCAGTTTCATAGAATCATAGAATCACAGAATTGTTAGGGTTGGAAGGGACCTTAAAGATCATCTAGTTCCAACCCCCCTGTCATGGGCAGGGACACTTTCCACTAGACCAGGTCGCTCAGAGCCCCATCCAGCCTGACCTTGAACACTTCCAGGGATTGGGCTTCCACCACCTCTCTGGGCAACCTGTTCCAGTGTCTCACCACCCTCATGGTGAAGAACTTCTTCCTAGCATCCAGTCTGAATCACCCCATCTCTAGTTTTAATCCATTCCCTCCAGTCATACATACAAGTATCTAACGGGTGGGTCAAAGGAGGATGGTGCCAGACTCTTTTCATTGGTTCCCAGTGACAGGACGAGGGGCAATGGGCACAAGTTAGAACATAGGAAGTTCTGTTCAAACACATGGAAAAACTTCTTTACAGTGAGGGTGACAGAGCACTGTAACAGGCTGCCCAGGGAGGTTGTGGAGTCCCCTTCTCTGGAGATTTTCAAGACTTGCCTGGATGTGGTCCTGAATAATGTGCTCTAGGCAACCCTGCTTTAGCAGGGGAGTTGGACTAGATGATCTCTAGAGGTCCCTTCCAACTCTGAAGTTTCTGTGATTCTGTGATTCTAGTCCTACCATTACCTGACATCCTAAAAAGTTCCTCACCAGCTTTCTTGTAGGCCCCTTTAAGATACTGGTAGGCCACTATAAGGTCTCCTCGGAACCTTCTTTTCTCCAGATTGAACAACCCCAACTCTCTCAGCCTGTCCTCATAGGAGAGGTGCTCCAGCCCTCTGATCATCCTTGTGGCCCTTCTCTGGACACGTTCCAGCATGTCCTTATCTTTCTTGTAGTAGGGGCTCCAGAGCTGGATGCAGTACTCCAGGTGGGGTCTCACGAGAGTGGAGTAGAGGGAGAGGATCACATCCCTGGACCTGCTGGCCATGCTTCTCCTGATGCAGCCCAGGATACAATTGGCTTTCTGGGCTGCAAGTGCACACTGATGACTCATGTTGAGCCTCTCGTCCACCAGCACCCCCAAGTCCTTTTCTTCAGGGCTGCTCTCAAGCCAGTCACTGCCCAGCCTATATCGGTGCTTGGGATTGCCCCGACCCAGATGGAGGACCTTGCACTTGGTCTTGTTGAACTTCATGATGTTGGCATGGGCCCACCTCTCCAGCCTGCCAAGGTCCCTCTGGATGGCATCCCTTCCCTCCAGCGTGTCAGCCACCCCACACAGCTTGGTGTCGTCGGCAAACTTGCTGAGGGTGCACTCTATGCCACTGTCCATGTTGCTGACAAAGATGTTAAACAAGACCGGTCCCAGTACTGATCCTTGAGGGACTCCCCTTGTCACTGGCCTCCACTTGGACATGGACCCATTGACAGCCACAATTTGGGTGCGGCTGTCAAGCCAGTTCTTTATCCACTGAGTTGTCAGTCCATCAAACCCATATTTTATCAGCTTGGAGACCAGGATGTCATGCGGGACAGTGTCAAAGGCTTTGCTCAGGTCCAGGTAAATGATGTCAGTTGCTCTCCCCTTGTCTATTGATGTTGTGACCTCCTCATAGAGGGCCACCAGGTTTGTCAGGAACGATTTGCCCTTGGTGAAGCCGTGTTGATTGTACCCAATCAGCTCTTCGTTATTCTTCTGCCTCAGCAGTGCCTCCAGGAGGATCTGCTCCATAATCTTACCAGGCACAGAGGTGAGACTGACTGGCCTGTAGTTCCCTGGTTCCTCCTTCTTTCCCTTTTTGAAAATGGGGATTATGTTTCCCCTTTTCCAGTCAGTGGGGACTTCACCAGACTGCCATGACTTTTGGAATACAGTAGAGAGCGGTTTAGCAACCTCATCCGCCAGTTCCTTCAGTACCTATGGGTGTATCCCATCAGGTCCCCTGGACTTGTTCACTTCCAGGTTCATCAGATGGTCACGAACCTGATCTTCACTTCTGATGGGCAGTTCTGTCCAACCCCTGCCACTATCTTCTGTGACTCCGGGAGTGTGGCTGGAGCCCTTGCCAGTGAAGACTGAGGAAAATAAGTCACTGAGAACCTCTGCCTTCTCCATATCACTTGTCACCAGCTCCCCTGTTTCCTTTCTGAGGGGGCCCACACCCTCCCTAGTCTTCTTCTTACCATTAATGTACCTATAGAAATTTTTGCTGTTTCCCTTGATCTCCTTGGCTAGATTTAATTCTAACTGAGCTTTAGCTTTTCTCACCAGGTGTCTTGCTTTTCAGACAGCTTCCTTATATGCCCCCCATTCTAGCTGTCCTTTCTTCCACTCCTTATGAAGTTTCTTTTTGTGTGACAGTGTGTCCAGGAGCTCCCTGTTCATCCAGGCCGGTCTCCTAGCATTCTTTCCTGCCTTGCTCTTTGTCGGTATAGTTTGCTCCTGGACACGGAGAAGGTGATCCTTGAATACTGACCAGCTGTCCTGGGCCCCCTTTCCCTCTAGAGCTTTGTCCCACGGCACTTTGGCCAGCAGATCCCTGAAGCGATCAAAGTCTGTGTGCCTAAAGTCCAGGGTCGTAAGCTCGGAATATATCCTCCTAGTTGCCCTGAGGATCATAAATTCTATCGCTTCGTGGTCACTGCAGCCAAGGTTATCACTGAACCTCATGTTGGTCACCAGCCCTTCCCTGTTGGTGAGAATGAGGTCCAGCATAGCACCTTTTCTTGTTGGTTCCTCTACCATTTGGAGGAGGATGTTGTCATCTATGCCTTCCAGGAACATCCTGGATTGCTGGTGCCTTGCTGTGTTGTCCTTCCAGCAGATGTCAGGGTGGTTGAAATCCCCCACGAGGACCAGGGCCGGTGAACGTGAAGCCTATTCTACCTGCCTATGGAGGGCCTCATCTTCTTGGGTCTGCTGGTCAGGTGGACTGTAGCAGACCCCTACTGTAACATCAGACCCCTACTGCAACATCACAGTTTCTTGTTTTGTGCTTCCGTTTGCCCAGAGACGTTACATACCATTATCTGGAGAACATGTAGATGACGTGTAGAATGTAGGTAATAGCTAGATACCTTTAAATAAAATGAAGTAAAATGAAATAGTTATTGCAGCTGGGGGAGGAGTGTGTACGGTATGAGACAATATCAAGGGCTTGGACGGAACACAAACACCCTGGCAGTTTCTATCTGTAATCAGGATTTATTTTTATATCACCAATAAAGCACACTTGAGTAGTTTCTTGAAGTTCTCTTTGGTTCTTGCTCCCTTTCTCAGGAGTTCTGCAGTAGGAAACTTCCTGCTTGTTAAATGTCTTGCCTTCTTTTTTTGGGGGGGGGAAGCAGGGGGGGCAAAAAAAATATTTAATTAAAGTAGAGATACTACAATTTAAATTTATTTTATTTATAGCAGTAGGAATAATTTTTGGTAAAATTTTAGTTTAAATTTTCCTCATTTATTAAAACCTTTCCTTCCCCATTCTACACCCTCTTTTCTCCTGCACTCGGGGGTGCTTCATCATTTTAAGGTTAGCCACTGTGAGGCTGGGGGTGCCACGTAAAAACCCTGATTGAGCAATAACGATACTTCGCAGTTGCTCCAAGGAAACATTGAGGCTCTTTGCCAATGTGAAAGAAGCAGCAAGCTAACTGAAAAACCAAACCAAACCAACCAAATCAAAAGAGAGGAAGTGTGGGATTTAAGGTTATTAAAAAAAATATAAAATGAACTATTAGAGGAGTTCAAGTTATAGTCCTCCTAATAAACTAAGCCAACGATGGCAGAATACTCAATGAGCAGAGGCTCATTGTGCATTTATTAGATGTACAGCTGTATATTTTATAAAGTGATAGTATGTGTTTTTGGTGTAGGAGCATATTCTCATTGCAACAACATTGTGTTAAACCACAAGTTTCTAAGATACATACTTCTACCTATTCCTATCTAGCAGCAGCTGTAAAGAAACAAAGTCCTTACTAATATTTCATCTTTTTCAGTGAAACACTGAATTTGCTATAGTAAAATGAGAATGGACATTCGAAGTGAAGACATCAACTATTCTTAAATACAAACGTATAAACTCTACGTTTACTAACATTCTAATATACTCATAATTTATCAAGTCCAGCAATATTTGCTTTAGACAAGGATGAATAACAATATTTGCTAACCTAAATTTGCAAACCTTGGCATACACACACTGTCAAAAATACATCCATTACAATACATACATGTATTGTCATAAACGTAAATTTCGTGTTCTTTGGACAGAAGGCACAAGCACTTCCAAATGAAAGCACAGACTGTGAAGAATGAACATTTTGTATCTGCCCATCTCTCAGATAATTGAAGCCTTTAATTTAGTCCTTTTAAAGTACATGTTTTTGTCTTCCAATCTAGTTCAAGAAATGTTACAAGTGATTCAATAGCTGGGTCAAAGAAGAGGAAAACCAGAGAGCTTAGCTCATTCATTTAATCTGTTGTAAATGCACCCTATGCCTTTACAGTAAAGCACTTCATCTTCTCGCTAGTGCTACCTAAAAATGGAACCAGGGTTAAGGGGGTTTGTATCCTTCTTCAGTGGAGTACTGTTTCTCTGCAAATCTGAGTGAAATGATGTTTTTTGTTACACAAATTTAGTATAAGAATAAACAGGTGACATCAGAACTAAATATGCATTTCCTGTTCTTTCAAAATGTCACTTTCCATTAAAGCAAAATAAGATACTAAAATTATGCCATAGTTGAAATAAGAATATTAACAGGTCATTGTCTACCAAAACCAGGAAATACATAGCCCTTATTTTCTATAAGGATTTATTGTTGGTGGTTTTTTTACGATTCCATGATCTAAATTCTATATGAAATTCATGCATTTCCGATAATGGCTGTCTGTATGCTGTTGGGGTTTTTTTTGGTGGGGGTGTTACATGTTTTAAAGAAAGGTATAGTCTGGACAATTTTAATAGCAAGTTTCAGTTTTGAGGACAAAGTCCCTGCAAGCACCCTTTTGAGTTATTTGGGGTTTAGGTAGATACATAATGAAAGTATACCTTTTGTTCTCAGAATGTTATCCAAAATCAAACAGGAGTACAAGGTGGAAAATAATCCAAGCTTGACTTCTTAGTGTCAACACTTATTTGTGTATCATGTTATAATGTATAGGTCAGGGAGAGGATGAAAGAGACTTCAGTCATGTTGCTAGATACATGTATGATTATGCATATGATAAATCCTAAAGAATCCATGAATGCAAACCATGCAACCCACAAGTGGATCCTCCCAAAAAACACCGTAAAGAAGGAATGAAGATGATAATGTAATCTCTTGTACCAATTTCCCTATTCCTTTGGAAATCCTTAATCAAACGGGGTTACCTGGTAGACTTTGGCCACCATAAATCAGGAAGCTCTGGTAAGCCAGGACATATATTGCAGTTTTTTCCTCCCACAAATGCCACTAAGACACCTGGGTATCCTACAAACCAAACCTGCAAGGAATAATTTCTAGTAAATTATCACCAATATTTCAGTTACAAGTGGGAAGGGGGTCTCGAATAGCCTAAGACTTCCAGAATTGCACATTTGTCATCAATAAGAAAAAAAGGAGAGAGACAAAACCAGTTTAGCTGACCAAAGTATGTGTAAAATACAAAACAAAGGTGGCAAATGCAGCGTATATTCCTTGTCAAAACTGGCAGTTCTGACAAGAGAACAGAAAACATTGCTTTAACAATTTTAGATCTATTGGGAACATCTGAAAACCAGCACGTTGCAGAGGATATTTGCTAAAAGTAAGCCAAAGACACTTGTGATGGCAAGTAATAAAAAAATGACATTGTTGCCATACATGGGAAATGACGTACAATTCATTAATTCCACAGGTTTGCTCAATCTTGATGAACACAGACAAGATAAAAAAGCACGATTAAATTGAATTTTGCATCGCCAACACTTACAACTAGGCTCCCTATAGTGCTTGTTATAGGACTAATAGACAATATAGGAATAATAGACAACTCCACTCCAGATTCACTAAAGAAAACCTCACTCCAAATCTTAAAGTAATCCCAACTTTTTTCTTCTTAGTTTGTAGCCTTTTTACTTGTAATTTCCATTCCAAGCTTTTCCCTGCTAAAAAAAGAATCAGTGTAACTCCCTAATAATTTTAGTGACTTGACAGACTTGTTCATTCCTGAAACCTTTGAATGAGGAATGTAATTGTAATTCTCATGATACAGCTGAAACAGCCCGTAAACCACTTCAGTTCCACTTAACTTTTGCTACAAGTGGACAACACCCAGCACAGAAAAACCCAGTCACCGCTGCTGACCATCACTATTTCCACTGCAGAACACAGCTGCCGTGGTCTCTCAGTAGCTGAGCAGATTAGTGGAACTAAATACTTTGCAATATGAGCAGGTTGCAAAGCTGCTGCAAAACTAAGTCCACCTCACAAAACCACATTTCACTGACACATAATGTAGTTGTGGAGGCACGACTGTCTGTAAAGTGAATTCTGAAAAAAAACCCAAAATTTATTCAGACTACACAATGAGTGTTTTCCCATAAAACTCACTATATAAAGAAAAACATGAAGGTAAAATAATACATGGGCACCACAATCAGCACCAGTCAGAAGAGTCTACCTACCATGCGAGATTCCAGGCAAGGACTGATTCCGCATCAATTTTGTCCTCCTTGTGACTTTGTGCATATTGATACACATGTAAGTGATCCCAAAAATTTCCTAGCACAACGGAAATGCTAGCAATTCTCTGACTACTTTTGTGGAGTAAAATTAGTGGAAAATCAGTCCTGTTCTCTGCAACAGGTGGGTCCTGCAAGCAGCAAAAGGTGTCGTGGTGGAGAACACAGGGAACTCAACAACCAAGGTTATAAAAGCAAGAATGTGAGAGCCTGCATGGAGCAGAAATAGAAATTGTATCATTGTCACACACAGCAAACAAGAACACTGAAATACCAGGTTGGTAAAAAGGTCATAACCCATGAATGCCAAAGCAGGACAGCGAAGGAGTTTTCACATCCACAGCGAAAACTGTCATGGTCTTTGAAGCAGAGAAACTACTATGGCTTCTACGGTAGAAGCGTGGGTATGACAGTAGGGCGCTGACCCCTGGACATTCAAGGCTTTTGAAGGTCTTTCAAGTAAAGTTGCATGAGTTTTTGAGGGCCTTAGGAAGAGTGGATTGCTTATGGGAAAGGAGGAGTTAATCGGGAGGGTGGTCTGGGTTGGAGGAATGTTGGGCAGCAGACAGCAGCGCGTGAGAGCATGTGAAGATAAGAGCAGGGCATTAGGGGAGGAAAGCAAATGCTGTGGGGATCACGCTGGGGAGTACAAGGCCAGGAGTGTACCTTTGCTGCAGAAGGGCTAAAAACAGCTGCTGCTAGGAGAGGATGATGAGGTTGGGAGGAGAGACTGAAGAAAGAAGTTTCAGATATAAAAAAATGGGAGGGGAAAAAAAGCAAACTGTGAGTTGGCTCGGGTTAAGGCAACTGTTATAGTGATGCTGGAGAAAACACAGGAGAGGAGACGGGAACTCAAGGAGCACAACTCTTACAAGAAGATAATTGAGAAGCTTAAACAGAAGTGACTGGGTACAATAGGTAGAGTGGCTGCAGTACGAACCAGAAGACAGATATCAAAATGGGGCCCTGAAGACTGGCACAGAGACATTTGGGATGAGCTCATTCCACCTGTAACTACACCTTGTGAAAGTACATCACCCCCACGACCCTGGAGTCCATACGGCCCTTTGCGTGATGAGGGACAGGCATACTAATCAACAAAGGCAACCCTTTCAGCCCCACTAGCAGACAGATTTTAAGACTGGGCACATCCCCTTGCTTGACCATTTGGGACACATTATTAGATTAAAGTATGATCAGCTGGGGGGAGTTACAATACCAACCCTAATGGGGTAGCTGTAGATGGAATGAATGGCTCTACCTTGTTAACAGAGTCTGGTGCAGCTTCTGATATTTTGAAACACACTGGTTGCCTGGGGGACCCAACATACCAGGAAGTATGGCTGGATGGCCATGCCCAGAGAGTTCTGATTAATGGGGTGAAATCCTCTTGGCGGCCGGTCACCAGTGGTGTCCCTCAGGGCTCAGTTTTGGGGCCAGTTTTGTTTAATATCTTTATCAATGATCTGGATGAGGGGATTGAGTGCACCCTCAGTAAGTTTGCAGATGACACCAAACTAGGTGGGAGTGTTGATCTGCTTGAGGGTAGGAAGGCTCTACAGAGGGACCTGGACAGGCTGGATCGATGGGCCAAGGCCAACTGCATGAGGTTTAATAAGGCCAAGTGCCGGGTCCTGCATTTTGGCCACAACAACGCCAAGCAATGCTACAGGCTTGGGGAAGAGTGGCTGGAAAGCTGCCCAGCAGAAAAGGACCTGGGGGCGATGGTGGATGGCCAGCTTAACAGGAGCCAGCAGTGTGCCCAGGTGGCCAAGAAGGCCAACAGCATTCTGGCTTGTATCAGGAATAGCGTGGCCAGCAGGAGCAGGGAAGTGATCGTGCCTCTGTACTTGGCACTGGTGAGGCCTCACCTCGAGTACTGTGTTCAGTTCTGGGCCCCTCTGTACAAGAGGGACATAGAAGTGCTGGAGCGTGTCCAGAGGAGAGCTCCCAGGCTGGTGAGGGGTCTGGAGACCAGGTCATATGAGGAGAGGCTGAGGGAGCTGGGCATGTTTAGCTTGGAGAAGAGGAGGCTGAGGGGAGACCTCATTGCCCTCTACAACTACCTGAAAGGAGGTTGTAGAGAGGTGGGTGTTGGCCTCTTCTCCCAAGTGAATAATGACAGGACCAGAGGAAATGGTCTGAAGTTGCGGCAGGGCAGGCTTAGGTTAGATATTAGGAGGAATTACTTTACTGAAAGAGTGGTCAGGCACTGGAACAGCCTGCCCAGGGAGGTGGTTCAGTCACCATCCCTAGAGGTGTTTAAGAAACGTCTAGATGTGGCACTTCAGGGCATGCTCTAGTGGCAGAGATTGTAGGTTGTTTGGTTGGACTCGATGATCTCAAAGGTCCTTTCCAACCATGAAGATTCTATGATTCTATGATTCTAAGTCTGCAGGGAGGGGTGGTGCTCTTGTATTCAGAAAGACAGGAGAAAAATGTCACTTTAGGAAACGGTCTCCAATTAGGAAACGGTCTCATCTGGATTCAGCTCATAATTGTTTGTGTGGGGGTAATACAGAAACAAAGCCCCATAGTAATCTTGGCTACACAGTGGTGAACTGCAGTGATGCCCCAGAAACACCTGAAATGCTGCAGTGGTGAGTGGCAAGACAAATTTGTACACATGTGCTCAAGATAAGTTAGAGCGTGGAAAGATTAATACACTTGTATTAATAACAGGATCTGATCCAAACCCACAGAAATCATAGGAACATCCAAGCAGAGGAAGGATTGTGACCCATGATTATTAGCCCTGTGGATTATGGAGTGCTAGTCCAATGACTATAATTTACCAATTTATTATAGACTGATGGAAAGATGTGGAGTCTGGATTTAAGGGCAATAAACACTATAACTCCACAAACAGCACCTCGTGCTGCTAAACTTCAAAAACTCATAGTCATAGAAGGACGAGGACATAAAGCAGTTTTCAGTCATGCACATAGAACTATTTTGTTTCTTTTCTTTTTTTTTTTTTGTTGGTTTGTTGGGGGTTGGTTTGTTTGCCTTTCCCCTAGAAAGGAGTGCTGGTATATGTTTCTTTCTATATTTCAAGGGAAATGCATATTACTTCACATGAATTCCTCCTGAGTTTCACAAGGGTCCTGCAGTCTGCCAAGCACACATCACCTGAATGTGCGATAAATTAATCCATGATTGAAGGAAAAATAAAATATCATAGATGCTGTAGTAAATTTCTGTTATTTTTGTTCAAAACCTTTACATTTTTGATAACTATGTCATTCATACACACAAAATAATGTGTTAGGCTAGTAAGGAACAAGAGATGCAGCATTCAGCACTGTCCATAACTTCTGCGACTGCCAAAGGAGTTTAGTGTGTGATGTAAATGAGGAATAAAAACAACATTTGAAATCTACTGACGGCTGAAATATCACTCAAAATTACTCTTCTGTGTTAAAGAGCAGGAAAAGACTAAGCTTTTATATGGTGAATTGTTTAAAACTCCTTTTTCCAAAGTGCATACATCGTGAAAAAAATCCATTTTCTTTTTTCAGTATAACAGACATCAGCCTTAGATCACTTTTTATCACTAGACGTTGATACCGGCAGACGTATTGTGCAGCAGCCGGTTATTGAAAATAACAATTTGGCTTTTTGTAAAGCAATTGGTGCTGCAGTTATCTGAATAGCTGCTTGACAGGAACGGCTTGCAGCCTAGCCTGGTTTCTGCTTTCCCAGAACCGATTCCTGTGGAGTTCCCACCCAAACTTCATCTCAGTGGTAACATTAGACAGGCATATTTTAAGAATTGTAATGTTAGTGTAACAGTACAGCTTAAAAATCAGTAATAGCACCTGTATTTTAGCATTTGACATTACTAAGTGTTTTAAAAATAGCATGGGACAAAAGCCTGCCTAAATCAAACAGGCTAGTAGTAATGTTAGAGTGAAGGTTGAACTTAAATTGCTGTTTTACTTCTGTATTTTCATTAAGGCTGACAATCTTTTTCAAAGGTTCTGCAAATTGCTGGGTCACGGAAGGGGCAAGGACAGCGGCAAAAAGCTGAGCCTGCCCATATAAAGGTGATCCTGCGTTGAACAAACTGTAACCAACAAGCTGCAAACTGCAGTTTCTCTTTCAGGTTGATCCTGGTCCGGAATTTATGGTTTCTTTTCTGATCTCTTTGACACTTGCTTCTTGTGCGATAGTAGAATCATAGAACCATAGAATGGTTTGGGTTGGAAGGGACCTTAAAGATCATGGGATGCCATGGGCAGGGACACCTCCCACTAGACCAGGCTGCTCAAAGCCCCATCCAGCCTGGCCTTGAACACTTCCAGGGATGGGACATCCACAGCTTCCCTGGGCAACATGTTCAAGTGCCTCACCACCCTCACAGTAAAGAATTCCTTACTAATATCTAATCTAAACCTACCCTCTTTCAGATTAAAACCTTTATCCCTCATCTTATCACCACACTCCCTGATAAAGAGTCCCTCCCCATCTTTTCTGTAGGTGCCCTTTAGTAGTGCCAGGAATACATTGCCGCAGTGAGATAGCATTACGGCATCCCTCCAGCTGCACTGGGGAAGATGTTTACCACGTGTGGGTTGGGGAAAGGAGAAGGAGAGGTGGGAGGTTTCACAGGCAGCCCAATGCTGGGCTGCAAGCAGAGCATTTGCCCTCAGGACAGGAGATCCACACGGGCTGTGGGCAGCTTTCTGAAGCCACCCATGGTACACCAGACTTGCCTCACTGCCCACTGTCTGGGGAAGCCAGTGAAAGAGGAGGCTGACAGACAACTGGCTATAAAGCTGCTGCTTCACTTATTTGAAAGTCCACATACATATTTAGGTTAAGCTTTAATGAGTGCTTTTTCCCTTTCTGCCATTCTGCTAAACTGAAGGACAAGGGGGTCTCTGCTAAGAAGTGAATGAAGCTGGGCATGGCTGGGGGAGAGGGGAGCCAGTCTCGGCACTTCCCAGCATCAGCAGGTAAGAGGCCTTTCAAATGTCAGTATTCTCATCTGTAATGACAGCCTCTTTGAAAGGCTGGAAAAACCTCAGCCGCAGCTTACAGTCATAAATCAAAACAACAGCTCGACAAAAAGCAAGGGTTTGCTCCTATTCATCTAACACCTTACAGTGCCACGCTTTTTGAAGGCAGAAAATAGTTTTCAGTTACAAAATAATTTTCTTTCTATAGTTTTCCATAACAGAGACAAAGGAAAATTCAGAAGCTGCACCCATCCTTCTCCACATTATACAAAGAAAAAAAATCTTGCAATGCAAAGACCACTATTGATTTGAACAGCTGATCTTGGATCAGGTACAGAATGTTTGGTCTATGTTTTTTTCACCTCTTTTAAATGGAAGTCCTGACGTAATTTTAATAGCAGTGGCATAACCACTACAGTTTAATGCCGTCTTGCTAATGAATGAAAAGAAATGTCAGCGCAAGCTGCACCATCAATTCTAGGGACATCTTGCCTCTTCAGTGGTTTTAAGACTCAAAATCTACATGCATTACATTTAATCTAATCTGTAAGGCAGCACTTCCAAGAGCTGAGTTTGTACTGGAAAAGAAAGCGACATCTTGTTTCCAAAGACATTCAACTCAAATGATTCTGGAAGATTATAGCAACCAACAGCCTAACTAATCTGTCTGTTCAATACATTTTCTTGAAGACCACCATACAGAAATTTTCATGTTATTCCACCCCATACAAAATACCACCTTAACATACTGAAAGAGAAAGAAAGGTTTAAATGCATTGAATGTCTATTAAATTATAGAGCATCTTCATTAAAAGCTTAATTATTTAAAATAGATTTGATTTTCATTAATTTTCTCTGTTAACTATTGTGGATTTTATTCTTTAATTATGTTTATTTTCCTTCTTTAGTGCTATTTATGTGTTGTTAATTCATACAGCTTTTCTTGTGGTGGGCATAGGCTTAGGTGGGTGCAGGCTCCACTGCAGGACCAGAATCTTACTTGATGCCAGCTCCGGTACTGCTTAACAGGCACCATTTTAAACATTGCAGATCTTAATGCTTAGCTATAAAAGCTGTCATAGGATCATTTAATTAAATAGTTTCTGGAGCTGCCGTCTAGCCTAATAAACTTTAAAAATTTTCTCACATGCACTGTACACTAGCAACGTAATGGCAGCTTGGATCCGAATGCCTTCGTTCACAAAGCAGAAGACATTTGATGAACTCAAGATAATTCCACCTCCTCTGCTATCTGGAGCCTTGGCACTGTGTGTGTACACCGTGCAGGCTTTTATGCCAGACAATGATTAAGATTTTCAATAGACCCGTGTCTTAATAGAGCTGCAAGTCCTACATCAGCAGCAGAAGTATAAAATCCAGTGTAACGTTATGGCAAAGTCCATTATTTAACCTTAGGATTTCATATACTGCACCACTTGAGCTTTACCCTTGCAGTCTATAAGGTAATAATAGCCATTTCAACGAAATTGCAGCCTTGCAAAGCTCTGCTACATACACTGCCTTCTTCACTGTAATACAAGATTTACAAGGCAATATGTAGGAACTGGAACATTTTAAAACCTGATGCGGATATTTGAAGTAGCAAAGCACTTTACGATAGTTAATGGTAGCAGATGGATGACAAAAATGAATCATGATAATACTATTTTTCTGTAGAGGTGTGAGCAAAACAGATGTTAAAATCTCCTTTTTCTTGATGCACAAACAGTTTGGTTTTTTCCAGTATTTAATCTAAGTCAGATCTCTTTCCATTACAAATTCCCTTTGCTCCTGTTGCTCTTGGCACAGGAGGGCATACGCTGCTCCCTCACTCCCAGCCTGCTCGCCGCTAAGCAGGTTGGTTTTCTCAGGGGCTTGCAGGTCCCCATATGTGCACAGGCTCCCCAGCACAGGACCAAGAGCCCATGGCGGTGGCCCAAACCACGTGGCATGCTTTTGTGTCCTTTCTTTTTCTTGCAGCCTAAATATTTAATAGGGAAAAGAAAAGCACCCGTCTTTGCCTGCCCAGAAGCCAAGGCCCAACTCCTGAGTGGTGTTACAAGCCGATGCACCAGAGTCTCCCTCACCTTCTCTCGCAAATGCTTTATCTGATCAAAGAAGGTCTGCTTTCCTTATTCTGTAATATACTGTGCATGTTAATACCCGCAAGCCACGTTTAGATCGGGAATGAAAGGAAACAATTTAAGAATGAAGAAACGGCTGACCCAAATTGTCACACTCTCCTTGAGGACAGCGGTTTTTGTTCCCTAAGGATCATTGTTTTGCCTTGGAAAGCAAAGACCCTGAAATCTGTATTTTGTATTCCGCACGTCTGATGTGAAGTAACAGTAACTTGATATGAAGGACATCTTGAAATATTCTGCCTTTGTGAATATGAATGTAGGAATCTGCAGAAACTGTGAATGAACATTTACAACAAACTGTGAGCCTCCTACTGATGCACTCAAATACAAAACAGGAGGCGAGAGAGAGAAGGAAAAGAGATGAATTTGTTTTCCTAGCAAACAGCTGTCTTCTTTAACAGAAGAAACTAAAAAGAAAACAGTGTGCGAAGAGGCCAAAAGCTGCATTAATTACAGTATTTTTAGATGCTACAAGCACAATTTTGATAAACACTCTAAACTGTGAAAAAACTGTACTGTCAATGCAATTAAGTCTTTTTTCTTGGTGCAGCATCATCAATACATGTGCCAGCTGAGAATATATTGTGGGCTGTGCAGCGCAGTTACCCTTTGATTAATGATTCAAGGCAATCAGTAGGGACCACACAAACTCCTGGGGGATGCCACAGTAAGCAGCACAATGTCATCGTTTAATTTATTCTCTTGACCTACATTAGAAAGACTGAAAACACAGTCACTATTAAGAGCCAAATTCCAGCCATGTTTATAGAAAAGCAACTCCCACAGACTTAAAAATAATAGGTATGTAACTTAGGAGAAAAAATTGGCATGGAGTGATGACTTCTTGGATATTTGGAGAGATGCTTTTTATCAATTTAGAACAACTGGAGGATGTGGGAAGGAGTCAGACTAATTCTTATGTTAGCTTTAGTGGCTGGACTGCAGTGAGATGCCCATACCACAAAAAACGATCCCTCTAGCTGGAAAAGTTTCTTAGCTGGTTAGTATTTCTATTTAGCCGGAGCATGGCATTAGAGCTGGTACTTTATCAGGATAGACCTAAAAGTCAGTCGGAAATAATCTTTTTGCTAGAGGCACCCACAGCTAGTGACATCAGCCTGTCAGATGGATTGCTTTTCTTCATTGACATGAAGTCCTCCATTACATGCCAGTGGGCAGTGATCACATTATCTCATGAAGTATTCAGAGCTGACCAAGGTAATATAGCATATTTGGGTTTGTAGCCTTCAGCACTTAGAAAACACTAAGAAGTTCAAAATGTTGTAGCGGCTCCTTCAAATAATGTTGTCTACTGTTTGGGTAGCAAATATGTCCTCTGCTTCCTGAGCCAGCTGTCTGTACAGTATTTATTCTTGCCTGAGGTCTCAGTTATTATCTTCAAGTACGTCATCGTTTCAACCAAGGTTAACTGAAAGGCCAACTTTAGCAATGTTGCCAACAGTGCTCTTCCTCTGACATGCTGAAATTTTCTACAGAGAAGGTGAAACTCATCAGCACTAGAGACAACATTTTCTCCAGAGCTAAGTGTTTGGAACGTATTTCCTGAATAACCAAAGAGCATCTATGTGCAAAAGTTATTTTCAGCTTTGATTTCATTTATAAACTCAAAGCATCTCCACTATTCTCGTTTTTCCCATAGGGAATAGATGCAAGAATAGATATCATGGCTGCTAGTCACATTGCTTTCTGCACTTCAGAAAGCTGCTCAGAAACTACAGTATGAAAATCTACATAATATGAAATGTAACAAAACAATATAAATGCTTAGATATATGAGATTACAGATAAGCAATAATTCTGGCAGTAGTGGGAGTTGTCAGTTTAAGCAGCTTCACTGGGTTGTTAAAGAGGAACACATATCAGTAGAAGGTTAATATTTTTGCTAAGTAAAAGTAATATAAAATTTTCTACATTAATTTTTTTTTAAAAAAGGTTATCAATAAAATCCCTATGTTGTTGCTTATGAAACATATTCCACAGGGTCATATACACTGAAAATTGACTTCGAGTATACGAATTGTCACCCATTAAATACTTCCTCTGAGTATGGTCATAAAAAAAGTCCATAACAAAACAGCATACTCTGTGCTTAGGAAGCCCTCAAGGAGTTGCCTCTAACCTAGCATTAAAGAACTCTGGCAGTAATACTGCAACTCCATCAACTGTCTACTAAATTTGATATTGACCAATACTCAATTGGGGCATTCATCAAGAATTCGTCTTTTTGTCTTCCAGTGCATAAGAAAGTTGATTTTAAATTGGTAAGTCACAGCAGCTGCTGAAACCATCTTCTATGTATTTATAGGCAGTTCACCAGCTGTCATGGTCTGCCATAGCTTTCCTCACCTTCAAAGAAGAGATGGTTTAGTGTCTACACCTTTACAACTGGAATGGTAGATAGTGCTTGTCATCTTACAGAAATAGTCTTAGATTAATCAATTATTTAAGTGTTAGGCAAAACCAGTTATTTCTATTTCTGAATCAATGTAACTGATATGGACCAGTAATAATGTATCTCTCTGAGCTACTTAAGGGTTGTTAAGGTTCTTTCATATGCATCCGGCATAAAAACACGACTCTCTCTTTTTTTCCCTCATCCTTGTGTGTGCATCTCTCTTTATGTAAAGAAGTAATCCATTCTCCCTGAAAAGAGTAGAATTTTTAACCTTCAAAATCTAGACTTCCAAATCCTTCAGGCGCTTGGAACTGTGCTTCCATGCTTAAGCAGAACTAGCCCAAGACTGAGAGAGCTGAGGAGTAAAGTTACTTTATTGGCAGACAGTCTCCATTCCAAGGATTTCTCTTACCATTAACTGTTTAATATAAAAATAGGCCCTCGGACCAAGCACCAGAACCACTGTATCCTATTTCTTCTGCTTTCCCCTTGTGATCCCTACCAGCTAAGAAGCTCTATCCTCAAAATTTAAGAGAGACTTAATTGGACTGATTTCAGCAGGAGGAAGGAGGGTAATCCAATCAGTGTACGCCACAGATTTATATTTCCCTGGCAATACACTTTAGGGACTTAAGTCCTTCATCAGTGAGACCTTGAATATGTATTTTGCAAACGGAAAAATAACTTAGAGGCAATCACTCTAACTTTAAGAATAAACTGTCTCGTCTTGTTCCAAAGAAAGTGGGATTAATTGTTCTTTAGAAGAGCCTCCCTCTCTCCTCTGATTGTGGAGAAAATCTGGTTGAATCCCCGCAGCAAGGACCACTTTCCCTGAACTCTGTTGCTGCTCCCTTCTTGCTTCATGGTCTCATGTGTACACATGTCCTCTTAACAGCCACTGGATCAGAGAAGCCCAATTTGATAAGAATCAAAACTGACAAACTACCTACCTGCTCAAGTGCCTCAATGTCCTTAGGGACCAAAATCCAAGGTCTAAATAGGAAGAACATAAGACATTACTGACCACCCAGGTAGGATGGCAGCACTGACTGCTATGCCGCGAGAGATTAGAGGCAGAAAGGTCAGGAAACACGAGAATAGTAGGAGCCTTCAATTACCCTTATAAAGATTCACATTGGTACATGACACAGAGATCACATTTTTATGAGGCCATTGATAAGGACATCTTGAAGCAGCTGTGAAGGCAGCCCACAAAGTAGGACGCCTTCCTCAACCTTGTCCAGACTATCGGACATGGCTTGGCTCAAAACTTCTCATGTGAATCTATATAAACTCTGTATCCCTACAGGAGTAACAGAAACCAAAAAGGTATGCCTCAATTTTGCTCTTTCAAGAGGCAGAGTCACACAAAGATGAAGAAATTTGTTTAAAACGAGCATCTAAGGGAATGAAAACCTTACAGAGAGCGTGGAGATTGTTGAAGGAGCAGCACTGCTGAATGCATGCCACAGATTTTTTTCAAAAAGTATTTTTAGAAAGGGTGGAAAAGTCATAAGGACTGAACAGCAGATAAGGGAGGTTACTAAAAGCAAGAAGGCACCCCTCAGGAGGCTTAAGCTGTATCAAACCTAAGGAAAAGGAAATTATCATGAACTCTGGCAGATTAAATGTAAAAAACATAACTAGGAGGGTCCAAAACAGAGTTTGAAGGGCAACTGGTAAAAAGAATTAAAACTAAATGCAAAATCTTTCTTCAAACACACCAGTAGCAAGAAGCTTGGCAGTCTGTAAGACCATTTGATGATCAAAGTACACAAAAGGAACCTGAGAGAGGACAAGATTGCAAAGAATAAAATAAATTCTTTGTGTCAGTGTTCACTGTAAAAGAAACTGGGCAGATTTCCATGCTGAAATCCTTATTTTGGGGGGACTCAGTAAAGAAGACCTTTGACTTCTGTATAGCATTTTACAGTTACTTATAAGTGAGTGGTAATAAACTGCAAACACCCTCTGGCATTCAGTAAGCAGTTCTAAGAGAAAACAGGGATGAAACCGGTAGTTAACAGCAGTGGTGAGTAACCTCTCCCTGCAAGCTGTCAAAATAGTCAAAGATGGTAAATGCCAGTTGTTTTTCAAAATTGTTTAGATGGTAGGTAGATTTGCACATCCAAGGAAGAGCAATGAAGCTGATAAAGGGTCTCAAGAACAAGTCCTGTGAGGAGCAGCTGAGGGAATTGGGGTTGTTTAGCCTGGAGTAAAGGAGGCCGAGGGGAGACATTATCGCTCTCTGCAGCTACCTGAAAGGAGGGTGTAGCGAGCTGAGGGTCTGTATTTTCTCTCAAGTAACAAGCGACAGGACAAGAGGAAATGCCCTCAAGTCACACCAGGGGAGGTGTAGATTGGATATTAGGAAGAATTTCTTCACTGAAGGGGTTGTCAAGCATTGGAACAGGCTGCCCAGGGAAGTGGTTGAGTTGCCATCCCTGGAGGCATTTAAAAGATGTTTATATGGCACTAAGGGACATGGTTTAGTGGTGGTTTTGGCAGTGTTAGGTTAATGGTTGGACTCGATGATCTTTAGGGTCTTTTCCAACCTAAACAATTCTATGATTTTTTTTGATTCTACATAAGGAAAATCATAAAGTTTGATGCAAGGACCTTTATGTTTCAGGTAACACAGATATTGTTTTATCTCCATCAATAAGAAGATGACTAATCTATTTGTCAAAACTTGAAATAATAATTTAGACTGTGATGCAAGAATTTCATCCCTTCACTTCTCTCACATCACACTTCTTTAGACACTAATTTTGGATTATTAATGCAATGGGAGGTTGAATATTAATGCAACAGGTTTAAAAAAAAAAAGATGCTTTTTGTTTTGGATGAACTATTTTTCCAAGACAAAATGTATTATCCCTCAAAAACACAAAATAAAAATACTTTAATAAACTATCCAAAAATACCAGCCTGAAAACAAGTCACCCACAGTCTTTGAGGCAATTTTAATGTGTTTCCTTTCATGTACCGAAGCACTTGCCTCTAAACTGCTTGCTCCTTTCAATGATGAAGATTTGCCTGTGACCTGATCCTTGAAGAAAATTGACTAGAAATGATCTAGCAAAGACATAATTTTATTTTGTGTTGTACTTTGTTCTTGTTCTCAATATGTTGAAAGATCCTATTTCCCAATGTTTATATAGTCTTTTCAGAGCAGTGCTTTCAAAGTAATTATGATGTTCACCATTTGTACCCAGATGTCTGCTTGTATGGACAAAGGTGATGTCAGAGCTGATGCATTTTCCAGGAGGAACATTTGTCCCCTTTCTTCCCCCTGAAATATGCACATTCGACTTTTTTCCTACCCCTCAGAAATCTGAGTGAGATCCACCTTGTCTAACTGTAGCTATCTATACGTTTCATTCTTATATTTCCTCATAAAAATATCAGTACTGGGCAAGCACAGGGGTTCATCTGATCTGGTATTCCATGGTTTCCATCAATGGCTATAGCCATCTGCTTGAGGAGAGTGAAAACAGGGACAACCATATAGAATCATAGAATCATAGAATGGTTTGAGTTGGAAGGGACCTTTAAAGACCATCGAGTCCAATCCCCCCTGCTGTAAGCATGGACATCTTTCACTAGTTCAGGTTGCTCAAAGCCCCATCCACAGCCTTACCTTGAACTCTTACTATACTTCCCCTGAGTACTTTCCTAGCTTCCAGCTGTTTTCCATTCAGATGATTTCCAGATTTGGATGTGGTTTTCTGTGTTTGCTAATCCCTAACAGATACTTCTTCTAAATACTTGTACATTCCTCCCTTGAGCCTTTGTAAACTTTTATGATTCACAGGATTGCCTATCTGCAAGCTCCTTGATTCTGATTCCCATTGCATGAAGAACTGTCTTCTCTTTTGCCTGTTTTGTTACAGGCTTCTCGTAGATTCATTCGATGCTCCTAGATTTTGTACTGAAAGAAGCAGAAACACTATCTCCTTTTGCCATGGCATTCATGATTTTAGAGTTATTATATCCTTGTCTCCTCCATGCTTCTTATCTCCCTGTCTGTTTTTGATGGGTCGACCTTGGCTGGCTGCCAGGTACCCACCAAGCTGCTCTATCATTTCCTCTCCATTAACAGGACAGGGGGGAAAATTTAAAAAAAAAGCTCATGAGTTGAGATAAGCACACGGAGATCTTGACTTACCAGGTACCATCACAGGCAAAACATATTCGACTGGGGAAATTAATTTAATTTATTGCCAATTAAACAGAGTAAGATAATGAGAAATAAGAACAAATCTGAAAACACCTTGCCCCCACTCCTCCTTTCTTCCCAGCCTCAGCTTCACTCCCAATTTCTCTACCTCCTCCCCCTGAGCAGCACAAGGGGATGAGGAGTGGAGGTTGTGGTCAGTTCATTACACGTTGTCTCTGCTGCTCCTTCCTCCTCACGCTCTTCCCCTGCTCCAGTGTGGGGTTCCTCCCATAGCAGACAGTCCTCCACAAACTTCTCCAATATCGGTCCCTCCCATGGGCTGCAGTTCTTCATGAACTGCTCCAGCATGGGTCCTTTCCACCAGGTACAGTCCTTCAGGAACAGACTGCTCCAGCATGGTTCCCCAGTGGGGTCACAGGTCCTGCCAGAAAACCTGCTCAACTATGGGCTTCCCCCAGGGTCACAGCCTCCTTTGGGCATCCAACTGCTCCAGCGTGGGGTCCTCCACAGGCTGCAGGTGGATATCTGCTCCACCGTGGACCTCCATGGGCTGTAGGGGCACAACCTGCATCACCATGGTCTTCACCATGGGCTGCAGGGGAATCTTTGCACCAGTGCCTGGAGCATCTCCTCCCCCTTCTTCTTCACTGACCTTGGTGTCTGATGGGCTGTCTCTCTCACATTTTCTCACTCCTCTCTCCCAGGTGCTATTTCACAGCAGATTTTACCCTTTCTTAAATACATGCTCACAGAGGTGCTACTCAGCTTTGGCCAGTGGTGGGTCTGTCTTGTAGCCAGCTGGCATTAGCTCTGTGTGACACGAGGGCAGCTTCTGGCAGCTTCTCACAGAAGTCACCCCTGCAACCCCTGCCACCACTACCTTGCCACGTAAACCCAATATACATGGCCAGCCCACAAAGACATAGCTTGTATGGAAGCTGTTCGCTGCCTTTGACTGCCCTCGCTGCTTTTTCCTGAATCTTTTCCATTTCTGCAATACATCCTTTTTAAGAAGAGGGGCTAAGAATGGTATGGTGTTCAAGATATGAGTGAACCTCAGACTTAGAAATGCTCAGCTTGTTCTTTGTTTAGTTTTCTCTTCTTTTCCTATAAATTCCTAATACTTTACATTTCCTGATTAATACTGAGATGGTAGTTCTATGAAAATAACTGACATAATCAATTATGTGGCCAGCAGGTGGAGGGAGGTGATTCTCCCCCTCTACTCCACTCTTATAAGACCCCACCTGCAGTACTGCATCCAGCTCTGGAGTCCTCAGAACAGGAAGGACATGGACCTTTTGGAATGGGTCCAGTGGAGGGCCACAAAGATGATCAGAGGGCTGGAACACCTCTCCTGTGAGGACAGGCTGAGAGAGTTGGGGTTGTTCAGCCTGGAGAAGAGAAGGCTCCGGGGAGACCTTAGAGCAGCCTTCCAGTACCTAAAGGGGGCCTACAGGAAGGATGGAGAAGGACTATTTATCAGGGAGTGTTATGATAGGACATGGGGTAACATCTTCAAACTGAAAGAGAGGAGATTTAGATTGGATATTAGGAAGAAATTCTTTCCTGTGAGGGTGGTGAGGCACTGGAACAGGTTGCCCAGAGAAGTCGTGGGTGCCCCATCCCTGGAATTGTTCAGGACCAGCCTGGATGGGGCTTTGGGCACCCTGGTCTAGTGGGAGGTGTCCCTGTCTATGGCAGGGGGATTGGAACTAGGTGATCTTTAAGGTCCCTTCCAACCCAAACCATTCTGTGATTCTGTGATTCTGTAATGTCTCAGTGAAATTATTGGTTCTCAGAGTTTTTTTTCCAGGCTCCTTTGCCAGAATCTCCCATCCTCTAAGTTACTATACCTCCGGTTTTGTTTAAAAATGTATTTGCTGAACGTGTAGGATGAAAATTTCAAATAGCAAAAAGCTGGAAATAACAAGAATGTTAAAGTCATTTGCATGGTTCTTGCTTATGTAAGCAAGCCATACAAGTAAAGAATTATTTTTTCCTCATGTATTAATTCAAATTCTAACTCACATGGTAAATAAAGGAGTAAAAGGAAAATTCTCACAAAGAATGAGAAAATGTTGATTTGCCCATGACCAAGCCGAATATTTCCGTAGCACCCTGATTAGGATGCAGTTACTGCTGCCCTGAACCTAGAAGAGACTGTCAGTAAGCCAGGTGATGTTTGGTATGCCAACCAGCTGGGGCCTGGGATGCTATAATGAGTCTGAGGTTTTACTTTTCCCTAGGGAAATATAAATCCTGCATGCATTCAACTGTTGTATTTCTGATACACGTGTTTGCATAGAGAAGATAATGAGATATTTATAAGTGGCATGATACATTACCCTATAAAATTGATGAGCAATCCATGCATCACGCTCTAAGAGAATCAAGAAATTAATCAATCACAAACTATTCTTTCTTGCTTCTGAATTTTAATTTTTAGAGGAGCTGTGAAAACTGTAAACTATTAAGAAGTCAAAAGTTAACATTCCGCAATAACATGTGATTTTTGCATCTGATTTGAAAACTACCAAATAGAAATATTTAAGTGCTTATTCCTTTCATTAGATAACACAGGTGAATGATGCAGTCAGTGGTGCTGTTGATCTACCAGAAAACAGGCAAAGGGAAAGAAAAAATCCACAAAAATGGCATATTCAATAGGTTTTGGAAGGGAGAAGAACTGTCCAAAAACATGAAGATATACAGCTTAGGGCAGGAAGCCTTTCATATGAATTACACAGGCTACAGGATTATCGTTCAGAACTGCCTTTCAATACCTCATGAAGTACTGTTCAAGGACTGGAATAGATGGATGACTGGAGAAAGCGTACCTCCACTGTGTAATATAATAGCCAAAAACTTGGCACAAGTCTTTGGACTCAAGAGTTAATTTCACTTTGAGGCTGCTGCAGAGGCCATATAAGTATTACCTGTTCCTTGCCTGAAGCTGGCTATAATTCAGTCTTAGACAAGATATACTAGAAATATTTTCAGAACCCTGCAAGTTCAGAGTTGTTCACGTCAGAGTTACTCCACAATGATGCAATGCCTACTTTAACCAAGCCTACAGTTTATCAGTTAAAAATACCTTTGGATGTTTTCAGCAAAAACCATGATATTGAAGAGATTGTTCTTCAGTTCATTGATTCCACTAGGTTTCGGGCTGGTCTTTAGTCCTTCAACATTAAGAGTAATATCACAGATGGAAGAATTAATTCTATCTGAAAAGACTGCAAGTCACTTTGTTGAGAAGGAAAAGGGACAAAGTAAAAGCAAGCTAAACGACACTCAACTGAAACCGCTGAGTTAATCATCTGTTTTGTTCTTTTACACCCCTTAGAAAGACCCTTGCTTCCTGTTCTTTTAATATCAGCCTTCCATTCCCGTTATTTCATTCTTTCTTTTGGACTTCAGCTAAATGACAACTGAGTATCTTAGCAAATGTGTTTTAAGATTTTTGAATGTTTTTTGCAAAGGGAAATCATGGCTTCAGCAATTTATTTCAGCTTGAAAAATAAGAATCCTTTGACTCCGTCAAGGCAGGGAAAAGGTTTAAAAAATTCTTGGAAGTGAGCATCAGCTATATAAAAGAGAAACACATGACAAAAACTTGAGCAAATTACTGTCTCACCAAAAGACACAATGTTCATCTGATTAGCGATACACTTAAATCCCTCTGAAGACATTTAGCTTTCCCTCCTGACCCCTAAACTGGAAAAGAAAAAAACATCAGAACACAAGTTCCTCTGACCTGCAGAGATCCCCATTGAGGAAAAGAATGAATTTTAGGGTTAAATTCAGAGGCATCTAATCGAATATTGAAAATGAAATTCCTATGTATAGTTAGTTCTAACATCTAATGTAGAATGTAACCTTTTAATAGCTCTAGAAGACTCAAATGGATATGATAATGACTTTTAATAATATCCCTTTTTCCATGTTAAGAGAGAGAATTGATAATCAATTTCAGCTTTATTTCTTATTTTGTATTAGAAAGGGATAAATTACATGAATAGGGTTAAATTTGAAGTAATTCTCAGTCACAAATTGAGTACTTGAAAGCAAAGATTAATTTGTGGTTGAAGCAAGAAAAAAAAAATGAAGCCTGTATATTTGGACTGTAGGATAGAAAAAAACAAACAAAACAAAACAAGGCAGCTGGATAACAAGAAGAGGTAATGCCACAGAAGCCAACCAAGCATCAGGCTTTCTCGACGTTTTAGACCCCATTCTTTTTAATCTGAAAATAAATCACAAAAATTAATATGGTGAAGGATAAGACTTTTCTGAGCAGTACAAAGATTGTATGTCAAAAAACTGAACCAACAAGTCTCAGTACCTTTCAGACCTAACTATTCTAGATTCCCTCTAATTTGCAACAACTATGGCTATGAATAGATCCCTTTCTTTTAATCTAAGCTGATTTATTTACTTGCATATTTACGTATACAGTTCAGCAGCTCTCAGTCCCAACCTGTCCCTGTATCCCTCATCCATTTCTTATTTGAATTTTTCCTGTTAGCTCCCATGTTCTCTAACTTGACTGTTTTTCATGTGATGCTATCAAAAACTTTTTTCAAAATAATATCACAAGATATTTATTAAATTTTTAATTTTTATTTTTTTAATAATTAAGCTTGGGGTTGGCTACTAAAGGATGATGTTCAAAGTTGTCAATACAGGTGGTTTTTTTTCCTTAGGATGCTTGGAGTTTCTCAAGCTTACCTTTCTCTTCAATTCCTCATTGGCAACACGCTATGATTCCCTCCCTCAACACAGTCAAAAATTTGCCTTCATTCTCAGAGTTCTCTTTTACCAGAGCTCTCCACTGACATTATTGATACATTTGAAGACACATGCTTTGCAGTACTCTTTTCCAGAGAAGCAAAGGCTGCCTGTGAAATTTGAATGCTATCACTATGGGCAAAGCAAAATAAACAAACAAAAAAAAGTCAACAGCAAAAATTTGCTTTCAACCAGCATCATTTTTTCCTCTTCTCCCTGACCTTTCCGAAATCACGATGATTACTTTAAATGAGGTGTACAAAATGACAAACACCAGCTAGTTGTCCTAGTAGCTTCCTTTGGGGAAAGCCTCTATTTGAAAGAAATGACTCATTAGTTTCTGTGCTTTCCAAATGACAAAATGCCTTCACTGCACTTCCCTCAAGCTCTGTACTATACTTGCCTATTGAAGAGATAACAACAGTAGTTGATTTTTCCTTAAGGATCGGGTTGCCCTCTGAGACCCCTACTCTCTCTGAAAACAGGAATCAAGTTCCATGGAGAAAATACAAAAACATAAGTGGACTTATTTCTATAAACCGCTGCAGAATTGCATATTTCTGGGAAGTTCTAAAATAAGCTAACAAAGTGAAGAAATTAAAAGTAGAACCAGTTCTGCTCTCTGTGAAACTGAGGGCAGCTGCGTCCATTCTTGAAGCTGGGGATTTGCTCAAGCCACAACACTTGCACCTGAGGACACTCTGAGATATCGGGTTCCCTAAGACAACCAGTCCAGACGGAAGCAAGCAACTGATAGGTTTAGCCTCCCACAGTCACAGGCAACACAGTAGAGCCCAAACGGTACCACAGGGACCAGGAAAAGTGAGTTTGGATTCTGGATCTGCAAATAGCATCAGCTGTCACTGAAACCAACGCAATGTAGTCCAGGTTTAGCAGATATGTGTGAGAACTGATAAAATGAACAGAAAGAATAGCAACAGAGTGTTTGGAAACAAGCTACACCTCGTAGAAATGTAAAAAATAATCTTAAAAAAATTAATTTTAGGGGAAAAAAAGAGACAAAATCCTTTTTTTCTCTCTTACACATGCACTGTAAAATGCCTATAGTTTTATAGGCTTTCTTGAAGCCTACAACAGAAAGTTGTTATAGCCATGCAGTGCTCAGATACAAAACTCTCACTAACATCAATAGCTCTGTGGATGTATTTAGAGGAATATTCCCAGACTAAAACTTAGTTGGCGAAGGAGAAGTCAGTAGGAATGTATCTTCAGCTTTCCTTCAAACAACACTACTTTCAGTTAAGTTCTACTGCGGTCCTTTATCTTGGCCTCTGCAGTTTGCACATGGGTCATCAGAAACGTACACCACAACTCTGCTGTGTAATTACTGTACCTGCACCGATGGTTGACTATGCCGGTGTTCAACCCAGCCTACAGCTACGAACTGTAGTGTGAAGACCTCCAAGCCTGTATTAGCACAGCAGGTTGGGGACATCCTGCACACCAGGAATGATGGCTGCCCACAACTAGACTTTGACAGACTCTCATGGGGTCCTCCCCACATGAACAACGCGCTGCCCAGGCTATTCCTAGATTAGCATGGAAACTCACTGCACCCTTGCCTAAGCACTCAGGACTTTGCCATGAAAACAGGCACCAGGCAGCCCTCATGCCAGGCTGCTCATACCATTTTTTCTCTTTGAACCTTTATTTCTCCTTGCTCTGAAGAAACTTCTTTCAAACACTTTCATGCCCTGGATAGAAGATACCCAAATCAGCTTCCTAATGTGTTTTTAGCAATGCTTGCACTAAGGCTCTACTTCGAATGTGAGAACAGGATGCCTTGACAAAACAGCTCCACATCCCAAGCCCAAGTGTGGAGTCTGCCACCATAACTGTTCTGATTAAAATAGAAAGCATTACTGAACATAGACAAAAAAGGCCACAAAGTACAGATTGCTAAATTCATAAGGATTCTGCAAATGGGTCATCAAAGTTTACATTTACAGTACAGATGCTAAAACCAATGCTCTAACTGCAGTATCAGTATGTTTCTCAACATTATTTTTTTAAAGTTTTCTTCCAAAATGCTCACAGGAAGGTGAATTCTCAGCATGGACTGGAATTGTCAGAAACCTCATTGAAAGGCTTTCTAAACATACAAAGTAATAGCAGCACATACCTAGTGGAATTGGATGTTGTCCTTATAATTACAGCTTAAAATTGTTTTCAAACGAAAATAAAGCATTTTAATAGGAACTATTTAATGAATGAAATGTCTTAATTTCATGAAGACAAACCTTGGATTCTTAACTCAGAATTTTTGCCATTTACTTAGAGCACCTATAAGCTTTCACTCCTGCCCACTGTGCAAACGGCAGGTCTCCCTGGGATTTCTATAGGGCTTTGCATGAATTCTCCAAACAGACTTTTCGGTTAAGATACAATGTATTATATTGGTTATATTTATTTATTTATTTATTCATTTCAAAAGCAGAAGCCTACAAAACCAGAAGAAACTTCTAAAGCAATTCATGAAGACAGTAGCTTCACTGATCATTTGTGCTAGCTGAGGGTAACCTGTTGCCATAAATATAAGAAAGCAGACAAAGTCTTCCAAACTCCCTGCATATTTTCACATCATGTAACTTTACATCTGAAAATACACCACCTAATTCATCTGCTTGTCTCTGATTAATAGGGTAATTTATTTACATGTTGAAATATACGTAGGAATTTTCTTCTTTAAGTTAACGGCTGTACCCATGAATAGTGGGATGCTGCCTACAAGGTAACATTTTTATGCTTCATCTAACCTCTCAATTTTCCTTCATAATGTATACCTTCTATCATTACTGTTTTCAGAGAGCTTGGAGGAAAGTTCAGGACACCTTTGTCTAGAACTGAGCAAATGAAGAAATAATTTGTATGCCTACTAATTTTGTGCAAATATAAAGCAATATCATGCGTTGACATGCTATTATGAATCTTGATTCCCACATATAAGCTTTATAGTACTACCTCCTAAATTACTCTCCTAAACGTATTTGTCATCTTGAAACAAACCCTGGTTAACAACAAATTAATTCACGTTCCTGAAACAGAATGCACACAGTGCTATTAGGTGAGGGCTAGGAACACGGCCAGTGAAAATGCCAGGCAAATCTCTGTTGACCCACATTGTACTCCTGAGCCCAGGAAATGAAGTCCAGGCTTGACTCTTATCAGTACTCCTTGGACTCTGCCAGGGCTGCGAGGGTAACCGCACATCGGTGCCGCAGTGTCACCGCGCTGTCAGCCGGGGCCTCGCCACTGCAGAATAGAGCCCTTGTCAGTCTGGGGATAGTATCTAGAAAAGGTTCAGCAAAGCACAAATGAAGGGCTAATAATCTCAGCCCTAGAGAGCAAACCCTCTGACAGTTTGACGCTGCACTGAAATTCATAAGCACAGCTCGTCAGTCCATGCCAAAACTCTGAAACAGCCATAAAACTCTGCGTAGTCTGTTGTCTCTGCTCATGAAATTGAGAAAAACTCAGCACTTTAAAAGAAAAGCTGCAGATAAAAGGTAGCAGGGTGGGAGGAATGCAAGTAAACAAGTGCAAGAGTTTAAATTCTTCTTATTATTAGCGGAATTTTTCCCATTACTTCTTTTCCTTCTCAATCAGCTGCTTTTTTTTTCTTTCTTTCTTTCTTTCTTTTTTTTTGAAGATTCTGAAAAGACCTTCATCTCTGGGTTTGGTTTCTCCACCTAATTCATCCCACCCAGGATCTATGAAGCTGGCAGCACGCTATATAATTTCTCTCTTTGCTCTTTTCTTCCCCCAGTCCCACAGACTTCCCAGTGGTGAATTGGCTGCCCCAGAAAAAATATGATTCAGATCAAATTTTGAAAAAATAAGGTGATTTATTTTTTGTAGTTTTTCTTATGATGTTTGGATCAATCCATTATCTACCAAATAAAGGAAACCACAGAAAGAAATGTCTTAATGCATGAAGGAACACATTTTTATTACAACATTTAGGTATTTTTGTATAAAGTACCGTGATGGCCTCCAAAAATTTATTTCAAGTGGACACCTAGTTTTCAAATGGTACACACTAACTCATTCTCCAAGCACCCTTGCTGGCTGTTCTCCTCCTGTCCTCCCTTTGTTCAGGGGGTTCATTGAATCACAGCTTTTTTGCCTGCCTGAGTTTCACCCACTCGGTATCAGGAATGAATCACATCTCCGTAGCATCTCCTCTCCTCCCAGCCAGAGACTCCAAACAGAAGCAGCAGCCCACAGACCAGCTCCTGATTTCAGTCATGTGAGCAATTCTCCCACCCCAGTAGATGTGGGGGACCACCTGTGGCGTTTGCGCCCCTCAGGCGCTGGCTGGGTACTGGGATGCCAGGGGAGCCCACCCCCTGGCAGTGGGAAGTCATAAACTGACAAGAGCTACCACAGTACCTGCTGCGAAGTCCCTTTCCCTCCCATGCTCTTTCCTCACCTGTGAAACGTTCCCACCTACTCCCCTTTCCTCCAGGAATATGGCTCTAAGTCAGAGTTTCCAGCCCAGGTTGTAGTGGCACCGCCCAGCAGCAGTTGCTTCTCTCGTCAGTCCATTGACCCATGCTGGGGTAGGTTTTACCCCATCCTGCAAGTGACCTGGATTATTGACTAATAAATGTTTCAGAAAGCAGTTGGTCTACCATCTTCTCTTCCACCACCACCCCCCCCCAAATCCTTCTGAAAGCAGCTGGGGTTCAGATTTTCCAATATTTTAAGAGAGAAGTAAATGTTCTACACACAGAAATTACTGCTTATTGTAGTCCTGAAGTGCTGGAGCTGATTCAAGATTTTCCACTGATGATAAAATAAATACATTCACACTAACAGCTTCTTTTGACAGTTTCTGTTATTTTTACTTTATGTATGTGTTTTTTTAAAAAGAGGCTTTATTGCCCAGAACTTTCTTTCCGGAGCCCTTTTTTTTAATAATATCATGTCAAATAAAGTAACAGAAAGAACACAGAGGGATGGGGGGCAAAATGGGGGGGGAGGGGAAGAGCAAGTGGGGAAAAAAATTGAGGCTCATGAACACATTGAAGGCATCATATTCAAATCATGGCAATATTGATGGAGGAACTTACCCTGAGGAGAGAGGCAGGCACAAGAGCTGTTCACAGACCAGAGCTTGGAAAGAGATGTTAGTACCAATTAGCTTTAGGGTTTTAAGCGCCTCCTTATGAACATGTCATTTTTTTCTTAGGCTTTTTATGGAATCAAAGATAATGCATAAATCCTCCTACATCTCTCTTGACCAGAAGGTCAGACCAGATTCTCCTGTTAGATGTCTGTAAGCAGGTGCTATGGCTATCCCAGTTGAGATATTCACATCCTCGAAGTTAAAAACGTTATTTCAGAGGACTGACCACTAGAACTTTATGTTACACCTAGGCAATATAAGCATCACCACATTACTGTTTATAAGAGTATGTATTATTCAGATTGCACTCTGTGTGAAGGTTCATAATGCATCCCAGTATCCAAATGTTACTGGAATTGGCACAAAATTGGTGCTGGGGCCGGTTCTCTTTAATACCTTTATCAGTGATCTGGATGAAGGGATCGAATGCACCCTCAGTAAGCTCGCAGATGACACTAAACTGGGCAGGCGTGTTGATCTGCTTGAGGGTAGGTTGGCTCTGCAGAGGGATCTGGACAGGCTGGACCAATGGGCTGAGACCAATGGTATGAGGTTCAACAAGGCCAAGTGCCGGGTCCTGCACTTGGGTTACAACAACCCCATGCAGCACTACAGGATTGGGGCAGAGTGGCTTGAAAGCAGCCCGGCAGAAAAGGACCTGGGGGTGTTGGTGGACAGCTGGCTGAATATGAGCCAGCAGTGTGCCCAGGTGGCCAAGAAGGCCAACAGCATCCTAGCCTGTATCAGGAATAGTGTGGTGAGCCAGACTAGGGAAGTGATCATCCCCCTGTACTCGGCACTGGTGAGGCCCCACCTCGAGTACTGCGTTCAGTTTTGGGCCCCTCGCTACAAGAGGGACATTGAGGTGTTGGAGCGTGTCCAGAGAAGGGCTACAAAGCTGGTGAGGGGTCTGGAGGACAAACCTTATGAAGAACAACTGAGGGAGCTGGGGTGTTTAGCTTGCAGAAGAGAAGGCTGAGGGGAGACCTTATCACCCTCTACAACTACCTGAAAGGAGGCTGTAGAGACATGGGGGGTGACCTCTTCTCCCTGGTGACAAGTGACAGGACGAGAGGAAACGGGTTCAAGTTACGTCAGGGGAGGTTTAGATTGGATATTAGGAAACATTTCTTCACTGAAAGGGTTATTAAACATTGGAATAGGCTGCCCAGGGAGGTGGTGGATTCACCATCCCTGGAGGTGTTTAAAAAAAGGGTAGATGGGGCACTTAGGGACATGGTTTAGAAGTGGCTTTTGTCAGGGTAGGTTAAAGGTTGGACTCGATGATCTTAAAGGTCCCTTCCAACCTCAGCAATTCTATGATTCTATGATTCTATGAAAACAGAAGCGGGACAGCAGATCTAATCTCAAAAAAAGATTTAATACCTTTGACAGAAGGAATAAAAATTGAACAGTTGAACAACAATAAAGGATCCAAAAGAATGAGAAATAAATTGCATCTTATTTTAGATTAATTTATCTCTATTTTGGGAGTAAGAGGAGGGGTGGGAGAAGACTTTAGTTGGGAAGCAAAACAGTGGAAGCAAGTGGACTCAGAGGATGAACAACCTTCACTGCTACCTCTCTCGTCATTCCCCAGAGTCACAGACCCATTAGGACAGTGAGGAACCTCCTACTTGTTGAATGTTGTCCCAACAAGACCCAGCAGAGAGGCAGATGCAGATTTTACTACCATGCCCATCACCTCTGGCTAAATCTTGAGCAAGTCCAGGGAGACGTCTGTTTTCTGCTGCTCCCTACTTCTCTCCTCTCTTGAGAGTCTCACTTTGACGTGCAAGGCCATCTTTTTCACAAGGCAACATTTCTGTGAACTCGTGACAAATGAGGTAACTCAATAATATTCTCAACAGCCCAATCCTGCTACAGGTTTGCCACATCGCAGAGCAGCTGATGACACCATGTGTTCTGCCTACGTCTTTCCAGCACCTGAGACAAGAACGGCTTTTTCTATTTTTGCTACTTTTTTCTAGTACATTTTGTCTTAAGAAAAAAACTTTAAAGCAGCTGTCCACCTCAACTAACTTTTTTTCCTCCATCCCCTCCCTACTACCTAAGAGAACGGTCATTAGTTCTAAATATAGTGAAAAGCAGTCGTGCCCTTTCCCCATTAAAAAAAAATAGAATAAAACAAAATAAATCCACACACTTTCTAGAAAAAAGCAAGTTTAAAAAGCAAAACAAAAATGAAAAAATGCTGCAAAAACGGAAGTCTCAATTTCTGTTTAATATTTCCATTGCTTGTCTTTCTCTGTTCTCCTTTTTCTCATCCATCCTGGCCAGATAAAGGTTTGCTAACATGAACAAAGCAGCCCACAGTACCCATCGGTGTCTACATTAGCATGTGGCCTACTGCAGCAGGAACAGATCTGTAGAGCAAAGCAGGTGGTGCTAGGGTCCTGGCATCTGCTAAAATGCTGATATAGATGTACTCCCGATTACTCAAAACTGCAAATGGTCTCTGAATTCATCACCCACAGTGAGAGAGACACATTAAGAATCTTTAATTCGTTAAGTTTATTTATAGAAACACAATGAAACTCTGCTCTTTCCTTGACTTAAAAAAGTGTTATGCTAATATTACTAACACCAAAGAAGCATTGTGTGGATTTCAGAATTACCTGTTCTAGCAGATGAAAGTACCAAGGTAGTGAAGTAACACTTATGACACTATAAAAGCCTTCCCATCAACACAGTAAAGTCAGAGAAGATAGTCTTCTACTACTTCTTTTCTAAAAAAGTAGTTCAGCTTAACAAAACCTCGCACATTCACTACTTTGTTGGGGTGGGGGCTGGAATCTCACTGCAGCTTTTCCTTTGAGATGTCTTTGACTATCACTTGCTCCTGGATCAATATTTTACTTCTAAGTTGGCTGGATAAATACCTTTTCTTAAGTTCTCCTTAAATCCATTACAAAATATCATATCCTTTAATGTCTACAGCAAACAATCGAAGAGGAATTCTAATTAAGGTGCCTGTGGCGATGGGCACTTGTAGAAAGGAAAACGCCAGCTACTGCAAACAGCATGCCTTTCCAAATATGCCATACTCTGCTTGTTTTGCAGCTCCATGCTCAAGTGGTCTTGAAGATTCAGACTTCAACATTCAGCAGGCAAGGGGAAAAGTGAAAACGCACCTTCTTTGCTTTCCAAAATATATTTAGGAAAAAAAAGCCGCAGTTGGGTTAAACAAAATGTTTGTGACCGCTCCCTACATGGAGGGAGCTCATGGGAATTGACAGTCTCTAGGCTTGCCATCACTGGTGTGGAATTATTCTTACAGAAAGAGGTTGTGTGTTTTCTCCAAGCTTTCATGTTTTTTTGCTTAAGGTTCAAGAAGGAAACAAAACAAAGCTGTCTGTAGAGGGAGATCTGGTTTTATGTACCTTCAATCTGCACTATACATTTGTGACCAACCTACAGGGATAAAGAAATGATCAGCCCAAACCGCTTTACATGAAATTAGCACTGCAAATCATTATATCAGAATGTGCTAAAATTGCAAATAACAAGTGTTTGACTATCAGAGTATTCAAAAACGAAATTTACCTATAAAATCTTAATTCAGTCTTTTCTGTACAGGCAAAATGTATAAGTCATTAATTGCACTTTCATTTCCATACCCGAGAGCGGCTGCTTACTATTAGCAAAATTATGAAGAAAAGAAAATGAAGAAAAAAAAAAAAGCTGTGCTTGTCCATTTCACATCTAAGATGACTCACATTCAGCTATGGATCATCAAAGACCTGCCAGAATATATATAAATTGAAATTCCTCAGAACTGCATGACTTCAGTTTCCCTTCAACACACATCCTAAAAAAAGAGACAAAAATCACTAAAAAAATCAAAGACTTTCTGAGGCAAATACTCAGCACCAATAGTTTCACTCCTATGTCTAAATTTGGCAAAGTTGTAAACCACTCAAAATAGGATCTTCCAACACAAAAACAAAGCAAAACAAAAGAAACAAAAAAAAATCCCTACTTGGTTTCTTTAAAAAAAAAAAAAAAAAAGCGTCATTTACATGATACAAGTCATTCTAATTGCTTCAAGAAAAAAATAAATTGAAATGTGCTTTGCAATGCTCTGTTTTCATTTAAATAATCTTTTGCACGTGCCTGACTGCCTTGTGGAGAAAGATTCCTCCTGAAACACTTGTGACTCCAGCGAGCATTCTTCAAGATTTTAGCGGGTACCTGTGGGGCCCTGGGTGCCTCCCTGAGGCTGCCTTCGAAATGCAGAAGCACCTTCTGTACAGAAGTAGAGAAATCTCATCAGTCCACTCCAGCCCTGATTCCAGAAGAGACTTACAGGGTTTTTTAAGCTTATGCAGCTTAGACGGATCTTTCCACCTCTGAGGGAAGAGCAATTGGCATGCATTGCTAGCTTTCTATTTCTTCTCTTCTAGAGGTAAGGTGTGCTACATGATCAATCATAACAAATGCAGGGAAGAATATAATGAAATAAAACCACTTTACTGTGTATAATGAGTGGTTTAGTCATACGGTTATGGAAAACATTTTGAAACAGTTAAGATTAAACACCACAGGAAGCTGCTGAGGTACATTATTTATCAATATGATCTGTACGAGTACTTGGCCCCCTCATCCTACAGATAGTTTCCGCTATGCAGTGCTTTACCAGGCACTAATTGGTAGCACTGTAGGTAATCTTACAGTATATTTTCCCTTGCCTTCAAAAGTCAAAGAGTGAAGAATAATGTTCTTAGGCTGATGTTTTTATCCTTTTTTTATTTCTTAAGGAAAGACTACAGGAATAACTGCTAAAACTTGAAACATGGCACACGTGGCCCTTACTGACTTCATATTTTACTTCATATTTTTTAAAAAAAAAAAGGTTTTCACATGAACAAAGACGTTCATAGCTTTTGCACGTATAGCAGAAAATTCGTTTTAGCATTTAAGTGAACATGTTTTCAATTTGATTTTACAAATCCTTTAATATTGCAGTAACTTCAGGGACATTATTCTGTAACTTAATGGCACTTGCCTGTCAAATTAGCAATGAATACTCACACATTTTAAGTGTGATCTAGAACTGACAAGTAAAACTCCCTTGTGACACAGTACCTTCTAGATACAAATGTGCATCTGTCCAAAGGTGATGCACAACACTCACATCCTATAAGTGGCTAAGCTAATCATTTTCGTAGCATGAAGGAAGCAAATTTTGGATTTCTTCTCAACATGATGAACACCAAGCGAAGAGATGCTCCATAGGTTACAACAGTAAAACCCCTCTGCAGTTTGCTGATGTTTATCTTTCCAGCAGACCTATGATCTGTTGCTTACATAAAGTCTGGGAAGCAAAGAAGCTGTTTCATGATTGTTTCAGAAAGTGATCATGGGACGCTTTCCGGTAATACAAGCATCCAAAGTTATTGTTTTGCTTCGGTGTTTTACTTCATTTCCAACAGCTCAAGGTTAGTCAAACTATTCAGCTGACTAAGCACTTGTATGATATTATATATAGCAGTTCTATACTGAAGACTTTAATTTTAAGTAACTATGACAGAAGGCAGTTGGAAAGAAGAGGATAAAAGAGCAAGTGAAGGTAGAAGTTTGCAAATTTGGGAGTGATGCCAACATCATCTCAGATGACAATGCTATACTACAGGTTGGGTAGAGTTCCCCCAAGGACCGTGGACCTGAGTTTTTGTAGGAATCCTTACAATCCCTCCACCTTGTTAAAATCCATGCTGAATGTGATGCTGGGCTTTGAAGATGTAAAGTATGGATCTATGCGCAAGTCACATACACTTCTAGACTTGATGGATCATATTCTGGAGCTACAACTAAGGACTTAATCCTCACTTTTTAAAATCAGGCTCATTTCTTCACAAATGTCCAAAATCTAAGGGACTTGATAATACAGGATACAGGAAACTAATAACATATACATATTATATGTATAACCTCATCATTTTCAGTTTATTAATCCCAAAACACAATTTCTAAAAAAACAAATCACAAATACACAATACTGACGTGAATCTATTTCGTGCCCATTCATCTGTATAGGAGAAGCTTTAGGTGCTTGTCCGAGCCCAACTGTTTCACAAGATATCATACTCCTCGCTGGAAGCAGCCTTGTTACCACCAAAAGTTTATTTTGATGACACATCCACAACCACCAAGGCATCAAAGAGCATTTCTTCTACTCAAAAGCCTCTTAGTTGGCTGGAGCAGCTGCCTTCATGACTCTGATACCTTTTTGCATACCAGCTGTAAGCAAGGGCAGGGATGGGGACAGAGAAGGTACAGCAGACCCATTTCTCAACTGCCACCAGCTGGCATTTACTTTGAGCGAGCTCCTGTCCCCCCCAACATGTGCATGCAGCACAGTGTCAACTCAACACTAACGGCTTTGCCAAATTTTCTTCCTCCCTCTCCAGAGCCTCATATATCTATAATATGGTGAGGAACCTGCAGACTGGAGATACCTTAATTTCCTACAGTGCGCGCCTACGTAATTTTTGTTCACTTTTTTATTCAGTCAATGCTACAAATGCGTATGCTAGTGCCAGCTGTGCTGAGGGTATTTGAAAAGCCGATTGAGCCCTCTGTCCCCCCTCCAGAAGATGAGATACCCGAGCAGGCATGTCAAAGTACAGTGCAGTCCCATGCCTGCAGACTGCTGCTGTGCTTTAACATTTCTGTACCTCTCAATGTTTGTAGCAAAACATTCCCTTCAAGCGTTAGCCATCTGGCAAGGTTTGCTTATCAAATCTTTCCGCATGCCTCAAGGGAGAGCTGTGGGCAGATCTAAGGCAGTAACAAATACACCAGATTAGACCCTCGGTCTTTTTAGATTTTATCTATTTTAATGGAGAGTAGGGAGAAGAGGAATACTTAACATAACTTATATTCTCCATAAAATTCCCCTGTATTTTGGTAGTATGTACCTTTCCTACACACAGAACATCCTGTGCTTTCAAAGCACTTACGTAAATGTAGTTCGGAAACACTAACCAGAAAGGAACCACATCGCCAGACTAGGTATAATTATCACTCTAATATTCAGATCAACTTGAAATATCTTAAATTGTTCATCACATCATAGCCAGTTATAAAAACCCGACACCTGAGAACAGGATGCTGGCTTACTTGAGGAATATTTGTATGACTAACCAACCATGTGCTTCAGTTCAGGTTTCAGAATCAAGCCAATAGTTGGTAATTTGTTCTATTTCACAGATTCTCGTATTTGTAAAACAGTTGCAATTTTTTTTTCTTCACTCTTCAGAAGATACAAACTCAATCAGAAGAAAATAATGTCAGGCTTAAGGCAAGAAAAAGCAACCCAATTGTGGATTTATGATTTGGTTGTTTGAAGGCTGCTAATTCAAGCAACCTCTCTCCCCTTTTATTTTTATATGACTACATAAGAAATTTCTGTCAGAACAATTAGTCAAAGAAACATTAAACACCATACTCGATGGAATACATCCAGTAAATAGTCATACTGGAATCAGTTTATCTCCAAGAAATTGAAGGATATGGGCTCCAATTCTTATGTAAAACACCTTCTTCTGACTGAAAGCAAGTGAAGATACCACCAATTCAGAAGATAATCTCCCTGTCTTCATCTATTCCGCCTCTGTATACCCAGTACTTACTAATACTGATGTTCAAACTCCGGAAAGAACACACGTTACAGATTAAGATACCTCAATCCCTCACTTCCCAACTTAAAAATCTTGTCTGAACACACAAAAGTCACTATATTACCTGATATTGTGTGAAAACTAAGTATAGTTTTATTTCTACTTAATCACAGAATCCCTCAGGTTGGAAGGGACCTCAGAAGATATATAGTCCAACCTCCTGCTCACAGGAGGGTCAGCTCTGAGGTAAGACCAGGCTGCTCTGGGCTTTACCCTGTTGCATCTTGAAACCTTCCAAGGATGAAGGCTGCCCAACCACCGTGGCCAACCTGTCCCACTTCCCAAGCATCCTCCTGAGGTGAGAAAGTTCTGCTTTATAAAAGCTTGTAACCTCCCATTTTTCAGTTTGTGGCCACTGACTCTTGTTCACCTGTACACCACAGAGCCTGGCTCAGAGTTCTCAGTCCCCTCCCTGTAGACATCATGGTCCTGCTGCTAGGTCCTCTGAAGCCATCTGAACAGAGGCTGAACAGGCCCCTCTTCCTCAGCCTACCCCAGCACTGACCAATTTGAATTTATCAACATCTTTCTTGTACTGAAGTCGGTAAAAGCCAAAGGCAGGACTCCAGGTGCTGTGTGGGGCAGAAGGGGACAACCACTGTCCCGGTCTCCTGGCTGTGCCTCCACTGATGCAGCCATGTTGTCCACATCTGCTGTCACAGCTCACTGCTGGCTCTGTCCAGTTCGTTGTCTGCCAAGACCTCCAGCTCTTTTCTGCAGAGCTGGTCCCCAGCCTGCTTCATTGAGGAGGGATGGTCCATCCCAGCTGCAGGACTTTGCGTTTGCCCTTGTTGGATTTCATGACTGTTCTGTTGGGTCACTCCTCTTGGTTGTCTAGGTCGCTCTGAATGGCAGCCCTACCCTCAAGCATATTGAGGGCCTCAGTTTGTTGATGGTCCCCTTGGTTGGACTCAATGATCTTAAAGGTCTTTTCCAACCTAAATGATTCTATGATTCTATCATTCTATGATTCTACCTCCTCCTCCAAGTCATTGATAAAGATATTAAACAGGATAGGGTCCAGGCCAGACCCCTGCATTACTGCACTTGTAACTGACCTCCAGGTAGAGTACAATTGCTGAATTTTAGCCAGACTATTCAACTGTTTTTTTCACCCATCTGGTAGTCCATTGATCTAGTCTGTAACGTCCTAACTTGGACAGAATATTGTGGCAGATGGTGTTGAAAGCTTTGCTAAAGTCGAGGTAAATGACATTCACTGCTCTCTCCTTTTCCACCAATCCAGTAATTCTATCAAAAAAGGCAGTCAGGTTTGTCAGATGTGATCAGTCCTTAGTAAATTAATGCTGGCTGCTCCCAGTCACCTTCTTTACATGCCCAGAAATTTGCTCCAAGAGGACCTGTTCTACAATAACCCCCCACAGAGGCCACAGTGAGGCTGAGTCCCTGTAGCTCCCCAGGTCATCCTTTTTGCCTTTTATGAGGATGGGTGCAACATTTGCCTTTCTCCACTCATTGGGGACCTACCCCGATCTCACCAACTTTCAAAGATGATAGAGAGTGGCCTTGCAAGTACATCAGTCAGCTCTCTAGGCAGCCTTGAATGAAGCCAATCTGATCCCATGGGCTTGTACAGGTTGTGCTCTCAAAACTAATCCCTGGCTCAGTCCTCATCCACTGCTGGTCGTTCTCCTCCTTCTCCACGCCTTTCACTGAGCACAAAGGCATGGGAAACCTTTCTGGTGAAGACTGAAGCAAAGAAGATATTGAGTCTTTCAGCCTTCTGTTACTAAATCCCCAGCCTGATTCACCAATGGGCTCACGTTTTCCTTGTTTAGCCCGTTACTATGACAGTAGTACTAGAAACTTTTTTTTAACCTGGGTTTCCCTTACCGCTTGCAACTCCAATTGAGCTTTGGCTTTTGCAACACCATACAGGACCAGGCAGCGTTTCCATATTCTTCCTTTGTAACCCATCTTTGCTTCCATGTGCTGTGTACATCCTTTGTGTGCTAGAGCTCAATCATGAGTGCCCTTTTAAGCCCAGCTGAAATCCAGGTATAGTTACTTGCTTTCCTGAATATCAGGATGAAGCACTTTTTTTGCTTGGAGGCTGCTGTCATTAAGGACCTTTAGACTCTGTCCTTAAAGACCTGCCAGCTCTATTGAGCTCCTTTGCTTTTCAGAGCTGCCTCCCTTGGAGTTCCACCTATCAGTTTCCTGAAGAGCCTGGGCTCTCCTGAAGCCCAGGGTCTGTGCTCTGTTACCCGCCTTCCTCACTCCCCTCTGATTTTGAACTCCAGGATTTCATTGTCCCTACAGTTAAGGCTGTCACAGATTAATTATCACATCCAGTTGAACAAAATGTTTTCTTCTTCTGCATTTAAGATCCAGGTGACTATCACCCGTGTCCAGTCAATCTAGCATCCATGTGGTGCAGGGATATCTGGCATTAGTTCCAAGTCTCCTGGATTGCTTGCACCCCATCTTGTAGCCCTTCTAACAGCGCGTCTTATAATAGTTAGCATTTTTTCCCCAGGAGGATCTGTAAACAAATCAAGTGAATTCTTTACATTTCTCTGATTTTAATTATTTATTTAGTTTTAATGTCACCATCACAGTTCAGCATCTTTTGAGTATACCTCAGTCTTCCAATAGTCCCCTCTGGTTTTTGTCCTACATATACCTTTATAGGTTGTTAAACCTTTTTCTCACTAAAATGAAATTTTACACAGAGCTGTACTTGAATCCATAGTAGCATCATTACTTCCTTGAAGTGAGCTCTCCTTCACTCTTTAGCTTATGTAAATCTTTCCAAATGGTCCATGTGAATAGCTTTCATTGGGTATATATGTTATTGACGTTAAACTTACTTGTTTTATTGTTTGTACCAGAATGAAAGAATCAACCTAACTGCCAGATCCTCTCTCTAAGTCCGTAACAGCACAGAAAACCAGAATGATGTAGCTATTTCAAGCCAGAAACATTTTGCAGAAAGAAGGAAGAGTGGTTTTAGTTTCCACTAGGCCAGTTTGGTAAATAAGGTCCAAATGCATAAAAAAATTTTTTTTTTTTCCTATTTGCAAATGATACAATACAATCCTTCACATACAATAAAGCTCAGTTTGGGAAAGGATTGGCAGTTGGGGAGTTTTGTTCAAAGCCTAAGGGCTTTGAGGTTTTATTTTAGGATTACTGTTGGTTGTGAGACTCAAAGTGCCAGCTTTTTAATTAATTCTTTAATATACTTATTTTTTCTATATGTAGCCCTAAACACTAAGCAAAGGATTGTGAAACTGTGTAACACAGCTCAAGTAATTATGTTTCAAGTTAACCTTTTGTTTTCTTACGTGCCCGTACTGTGTCTGAATGCAAAGACCATTTTAACTAGCATAAATTGAATCTGACTTCTCTGTTAAAACATAAGTGTTGCTTTTTATTTTGCATATGCCAATCTTCAGTGCAGTCAATAAGCAATTGTATGACAAAAGGGGAGTTTGGGACGATTTGTTTCTCGGTTTTTGCTCAGGCGAAGGGAGCTCATGCAGAGGAACAGTGTAGGCAACTCTGCCAAAGGCTGGGAAAGGGACACAATGCAATCTACAGACTAATCCTTTACATGCATGTTTCAAACTTTCACTAAACAACAGTACATAGGCTCAAAAGAATAATGTTAAGAAATGACAGATTCTTCATGCAGGCAGACTAAAGATGCAGAAAACAAAGAAGACACTAAAAGGATAATGAGAGTTTAATGCTGCAAAATACTGAGTATCGTGAACATACATGTATGTCAGAAACATTTTCAAGATTTGAGGATGTCACAGGGTCACTCAGCACCTTGGAGAATAAATGTTGCAAATATTGATTTGAACAAAACAGTTTGCAGAAAAGAGTGATCAGAGAAAATACTAGCTACAAACAAACAAGGCACAGCACACATTACTTCAAAAATAAATCAAATTTTGGCTGAGAATTTACAAAGAAATGGGGCAAGTATGGAGTATATTTTTTTTTCCCAGCTGAGTAATACTCTGTTCGCCATGTGCCTTGTGAACACCTGCCTGAATGTCAGGTCAGATGAATCAGTCACATTTGAGGTTCTGCTTCTTCAAATACAATTAGCTTTTTTCTTCTAGACAATGAGAAACCTTCTTAGAGGTGACTCACGTATGTGTCTGTAGCTGAGTTTCTATGATGTGAAACTTACTCATTCCAGGAAAACTTGTAGCTTGCTAAGAAAGAGCCACGGTGCTCCAGCCTGTGAACTGTCTACCCAGTCCGTTCGAGAACAGTACTGACACAGCAGTCACTATAAACCCACTCGGACACTGTACAATCACATTAATGCAAAGGCAAGTCTTGAGTCACCTGGCTGAGGCATGCAGACCTCAGGAAGCCGTGAGGAAAGCACTCGGAGAGACCTCTTCAAGCAGAGTGACCCTGAACCAGACCCTGAACCAGGCCCTAATACCAGGTAATGCAATGAAGAACTGCTTGCCTCCCTTATTTAAATGCATAAGAAAAGAAACTAAGGGCTGCACACAGACACGCACATAATATCAGAGTAATTGCATTTGTGCTTTCCTGGGTGCCTCTACATTAAGCAACTCTTGGCTGCTAGGCTTTTATTATTATTACTACTATGTGGTGTGAACTCAACCCATATGTAAAGTGCTATAAGAATAATTGTATGTTTAGATAGGTTGAAATTCTGAGATAATTAATTTAAGACTTTACTCTCTAACAGCAAGAAGGAAGCACCTAGATCAAAACCTAGTCAAAACAGGCAAAACGCTTCTAGTTAGAGGTGTCCCTGCCCATGGCAGGGGGGTTGGAACCAGATGGTCTTTAAGGTCCCTTCCAACCCAAACCATTCTATGGTTCTATGATGAAAACCCCTAAGTAACTTCCTGAAAGAGATGCAAAGCACATTTTTAAAAAATGCCAGACTGACTTTTCAACAACCTCTTTGTTTGCACTTGGTAGGCACAGAAGGGTCACTGAGCAGGTCTGACCCCCTGCTCCTGCTTCCCAAGGAAAATGTTTTGTGTATAATTGAGTACAGCTGTTTCACATAAAGTGCTAAACAGATGTTCCAGCACCGGTTGCAAGCACTATAGCACTTTGGCCTGGGGCACAAGGGAAGGTGGTGTTGTGTAGGTGAAAGAACCTGTGGTCCTGCCTCTCAGCAATTCTGCATCCTTGAACACTGAGGCAGGGATGCAAAATGTAGGTAGGAGAAATGTCAGCACCCAGAGTAGCCTGCTTCATTGTCCATCACAGAAGCTGATTGTACCCGTGTGGTTTGGCCACCCTGGGAATTTGGCAACATCTAAGGAAAAAAGCCCTTTTCTGGGTATCAAAGTCCGTATCAACACAGAATTTGAAAAAGGTCTTTACCTTCCTCTCATGTAGGCACAGCTTTTCGTGATCCTGCAAATCTGAGATCCTTCTGCTCCCAGACATACTTTGGACACTTTTAGCCTTACAGTGACCTTCCCATCACCCCTTTCTTAGGACCCTTTCTCTAACCACCTATATTTCAACAGTGCATCTTATCTGCACCTCACAAATTTCCATGCATGCATGTGATTTTCCCATTACAGGTTTGCTCATCTTTTCCCGGCTGAAAACTCAAATAAATGGACCCCAAGCATTGCAGCAGCATGCCATATATATCTGAACAAGATCTCAGCCTCCACCAGCCCTCGGTATGATAATTACAAGTGGACCCCTCTCATCCTGCTTGAAAAAAAATACGAATCCCCTTGTTTTTAAAACAAACCAAAGTATTTTCAAAATAAACCAATAGCATGTTTTGAGGTACCTTGAAGAGCCTACAAAATACCTGAATGCTTCTCAGAATCTGAAAACTTCAACAACAAGATTAGTCCAAACCTCAAAGTCAGAAGTGCTAAAAACTTTGTAGTTGTGTACAGTGTTAACTCAGCAATAAAGCAGAAGTTTTCAGCCTGATTTTTGATTTAATTTATGCAGAAAAGTAAACCAGTTCAAAATACACTCTTTTGCTTCACTGATTTATTCACATGTACAATTTCACTAAGGCTAACTAGAAGCACAGGAGTTCATTAATGAGAGATTCAGCCTCAAAATTCTCTTGCTGAAAAATTTGAAAAGACATTTGAAAAGACATCAGCGAATTTAACGTCTCACAGAGTGCTGTGACTGAAGCATCTCCTCAGTACCACAGTTAAAAAAAAAAAAATTATACCTATTCTAGTGCCCAGTAATTCAAAATAGAATCACTAAGCTGCCCTCCTACCTGAAACTCTTTCTTCAGAAGTTGTTAGCCACTGCAACAGTTTTTTTCTGTCTGAAGCTGAAGCTTCTTTCACAGGAATTAAAATTACGTAACTACTGTGGAGTGGTTTTCCCAGAAATTGACACCAAAAAGAAGTTTTTTAAAAAAAGAAACAACCGGTGAATGAAAGTTTGATAAAAGTTTGTGGTTCTTACTCAAGAGAAATAGCAGCTGTTCAATCATTCCAACTGTACTCCTGCGCTTTAGGAAAACAAAAATAAGCTCTAACTGGACTACTGTGCTTTAGTAAAACAAAAGTAAGCTTGCTTTTTCCATTTCAGAACATTTAAAACAAGTCTTCAGGATTATTAGAATGTGGTAAATCATGAGCATTTTCTTATCCAGATTCTAGGTTATTGAGGAATGGGTGAAAAAGAAACATAAACCTCTTCATCCACTTCACATTCATTGCAGAAATAATTAAACTGACACACACCTAGTGAACTCATTTTTAGCAAAAGTAAGAAGTGCATGTTTTACAAGCTGTATCTTCTGAGATAATTGGGGTAGATTTGGTAAGTACAGTACCATCCTAAGATTCAAATCACCAAAACATTAATAACCAGCCTGTCAAAAAAGTTTATATCAGGATATAAATTCTGCCTTTTTTTCCCCTAGAGAATCTCTGTTATAAGACCTTTATTTCATGTTTCACTCAAAAATAAGATTTTAAGCATGATTATTCAATAAATCCATATAAAACACAAAAACTTTCCTCAGCTTGGTCTAATATGAAAATACTACTTGGTGACCAAAATTCACCCTTTTCTTAGGGCATTCATTTTCCTGATAAAGAAACTGAGAGGTTATATCACATATCTTCAAGGCTTCTTCACAGCTGGACCTTCTGTTGGACATGCAACGTCTGCACTATGCAAACCCTCATTAGTTGCAGCTCACAGATCCTCTGGAGGTGCATCCTTCCTGCCTTAGCAACTTACCAAACCCCATTCAAATCTTTTTAGGGAAAATGCGCCACCAGGCACAGACAATGTCTCACTGGTGACAGCCCAGTTATTGGACAAATGTGATGATAAAAACACATTTCTCTCGGTCTTGTCACTGTTTCATGGACAGCCCTCTCTCAGTCCCCTAGACCTGCGTCCAACACCTTCAAACCTCTAAGGCCGATTCATGTCACCCCTTCATGGTCACGGCAGCCACCCCTTGGTCACTGCCTCTCCCAGATGTAGTTGCTGACTCTCTCCAGTCAGCTGAGGGACAGCTGCAGGTGACAGCCTACCCACCAGCTACCCCCAGCTAGCAAGGACAGAGCATTCGGGGTTTAGCTTTGGGTCTGCGCCTCACCAATGTGCTCACCACAGCTGCCATGTGGACAAGCTCGAGCTCAGCCCCAGCCAAGCACCTAGCACACCTTTCCGACAGGGAGCTTTTACTTTGGTCTTTAATTAGGTTAGGAGTCACATCATCATCATCCAAACACATGCCATAATAGCAGGCATTTATCTTCTTGGTTTTGACTTTAAAAATCTATTGTGAAAGTATTGTGCAATACCATGTTGAAAGCAATCCACTCTCCTTCTCAACCTTGCTTATTCTGTCAAAAAAAAGCAGACTTTGATTCCCTTTCTTGCAATTCTATGAAAAGTGGAAATAAACTAGAATTAAAAACAAGTGTTTTTCACTTTTTTTCAACAGTTTTTTTCTCCCTGCCAAAAAATTGTGTTCAACAGTTTATTTCATATTAATTTCCTCTTGTGATAACCCCAGAGAATACTAAATCAATAAGTTTACACAACTTGATACCACGAAAGACACTGAAAGGGGGAAAAAAATCTTAGGAAGTGTCTTTTCATTAACGGTTTAATCTTTTTTCATCTATTCTTTTTTTTTCAGGTGATATTTTTCAAATTTATTTTAGTTTAGATGGATTGACCAGCACTCACTGTACCAGGAAAAGTTACCTTTTCAGATTTTCATCTCGCAAAAAAAAGATTAATTACACCAAAAACTCACTGAGCTGCACACTATTCATGTGAATGAAATTTAACTATGTCAAATGTCAGATGAAATTAATCAGGAAAAATCTATTACTTTGCATTGTGTTCATCTATGACCAAAAAACTGAGACTTGTGATACAAATACCAAATTAGAAGGCAAAACATTAAAAATGCAGGCTTGGGAAAGAAGAAAACAACAGTTAAAGGAGGGGAAAAGGAATACAACTGTGTTTAATGCAATTATTGGGTGCACAGTAGGTAAAAACACCAGCTTGCAGCAACTCTAAAGAAAAGAGATGCTCCCAGGTGGTATTATTCTACACAGCTTTATGCCTCATCCTAACAAAGAGCCTTGAATTGTGCTTCTCTGCATCCAGCAAACACCCATAGGCTCACAAAAAGAAAAGGACAGCATTTTCAGATTATTATTGTCAGCTCCCTTCACATATTGTTGCAACTGCCACTTTTTAAAATATTAAACACCCTGGAAGAAACATTGACAAAGCCCGAGATCTGAAAGAAAGAGCACTAAGGTGAGCTCACCATGCAAGCAATTTATCGCTACAGCTTGCGTTCACCTCACCTGCTTGGCAATTTAAAGATCGTGTACGCTTAATGAAGTCAGCTACCCAGGGGAATTATGGCATTGCCCTTTTCAAATAACATAAATATTAACAAGGATTTTATTTCCTCCCCATTAAAAATCTGTAGGTTGTAATAAGTCCAATTAGAATAGTAGTTAATTCTCACATTAGTTCCCACCTTCTCCGAATCCTCAGTTGTATAACCAATAATACTTTTGTGGATTTAAAATGTGCTTTTATCCAAGATGCAAAAGACTTTTCAGACATAGACTTACAACACACCACTGAAGCACACATTGCTCTCCCTCTCTCAAAAAAGGTACTGGAAGAAGCTTGAAGGCTTGTCTACGGAAGGGAGCTGATGAGGCTGATGTGAACTTACAGCTTCCCAGCTACTTCAGGGCAACTCACGCACCCACACGGTGGGGACGCAGTCAGGACAGCCACCTCGTGGCACAGCAACACAGGAACGGCTGACAAGAGGGCCCGGTGCAGATGTATCCACAGGGCGACACAGCCACCGGCACCCAATGTCTGTCCCCATTCTGCTCAGTGTTTTCAGCTGTATGGGTGAGGTGGCCTCACTGTGCCACGCTGTTTTTTGTTTAAGTGGGCGCAGGTTGTGTGCTCATGTTGGGGATGCCAGCAGGCTGGGTGGCCATGTCAACCCACCTCTATTAGCAGCAGTGTCATCTTAGATCCACTTAAGCTACATATGGGATTATACCGTACTCCATTTTAACATACTTCATGGTAACGTTTCCGTGGTACAGGCTCTGTGCAACTTGCCCAAACCCAAGAGAACAGGTGTATCTCTACAGGTACTTTTGCAAGAGAAGCAGAAGGTAGCAAAGCCAAGTCCGGACAGAAATGGAGGGACTGCCCTGGAAGGTTAAAAGAATTAACTCAAGGTGTGATTCGATGACAGCTCAAACTAATCTATGGTGGAGCTGGCACACCCTTCTTTCAGCCCAAAACCTAACCTCACCGAAGAAACCCATGCTTGTGGAAAGCAAGGGCCCCCTACAACTCCAGCAAACACTACTTTATCCAGCCACTAATATTGCAGCTGCAGGTTATTTGCAATAAGTAGCGAAATGACAGACCTTTGCATACTTCACTGCAGCACAAACAAAAACCACTTGTTTCTCCCCCACACTAATTTATAACTAACTCAGCTAATCCCAACATAGCACATGGCCAGTACAAGACACACTGACTGCACTGGGCTCTAGAGTTCTGGGCATATAAATGTGGACAAAAACCCAGGAGGCTTTCCAAGAAGAAGGAGGAAACCAAAGTCTGTATTCATAAGTGCTGCTTTGAAGGGTGTGGCAGGTGAAAAAAAGGCTTTATTAAGGTGGTAAAGATCTGCGCTTAATCCCAGTGCTTCTTTACAGAGTCAATATTCTCTGCCTGCGCATGATTACCCTTCTAATCCTGTCACTCCTCTACCAAAAGAAAACACCCTACTGAGAGAATAGAGAGCACCTTAAGAGAGAAGTTTCATTATGGACCAGTTTGAAAATTAACCATTACCTAGAAATTTAATGGCTTTGTACTCTTCAAAAACTCTTACACTCAGGTTTGCAATTAAGCTCATGTATTGCATTATGTGAACACTATGGTAGGTATCCAGAAATGACTTCAATATATAACTTCTTGTAGGAAAACTCATTTACTGAATTTGAGTTACGTGTTCTTTTTTGTTTTTTTTTTCCTGTCTACACTGCAGCACATTTCTGAACATTATGGCAGATAGATAGTCATTCCACCTGGGTTCACATTAATTGATGAAATGCCAGCTGATCCTGTCATTTCCCACCAAACTTTCCCCCCAACTGCAAAACTACAAGTCTGACAGTCACCCTCTGAATTTTTTTCTAGTAGGGTCTACTCAAAGTAAAATTAACTCCAGCATTCTCATTACCCTCCTTTCTACGCCAACACATTGAAAATTATTAAATGTGTAATTACATTATAAAAGTGAGACATATCTAATAACTAAAATACGTTATTTTTCTTGCACTTACTTCAGCTTTTACTTCAGCAGTATAGAGAAGCACAATTGTGTGCTATACTGTTTTCAGCATTGCAATAAATTCAAATATATTGGAATAGTCACTCAGCACACATTTATATGAAAACAGTATACCAGCTTTCATGCCAATTATTCTCTAAGTATTCACAAGAGAAAATTCAGGTAAGCATGTCATTTGAAAAGGACAAGCTGCCAAATACTCAGCTCACAGAAATCTTTTTCTTCTAATTTTTTATATGGTAACTCCATTTTTTTTTCATCTTATGTTATGCAAATTTACCTCAGCTTCTACACAATGCTATTTACTACACTTCTGGCTTAAACTTTCTACAGTGACTGTGATTATGTCTGATATTCAGAAAATAAAAGGCATTTTTAAATTGCATTTAGAAAGGATACGATTTATGCTATCAATTAAGATCTCTATCTTTACCTGTCATACATGAGTCTTGAAATTACTCATACACAAAATCATATCCACATGTACCAAACAACTTCAGATCAGATTCTCCATACTTCTCTGCACAATAAATTTGAAGGAGAAAGGTGATCTTCAGGTAAAGGCTATGAGCCTGCACTTGAACCATCACTGTCAGGATGAAAAAACCTTTGTAATTTTCCTGTGTCTTGTAACACCATTAGCAAAATACAAATAGTAACTATGTGACTAATCAGGTCACTGGTGCATAATAAAACTACAAATAAAGGTGATACGGACAGCTTGAGTTAGCTTTGAACTAGCTAGTGTAGTTTCTGTGAGCCGTATAACCTTGATCGTACCTGGTGGCAGATCAGACATTGTTTGTACTCCTGTTTTCCAGGATCCCAACTGTAGGAGCCTCAGTGATCCCAGACACCTGCTGAACCCTTCCCCACAGGCAGTGAAGAGAAGATGCCTGGAGAGCCACCCCTCCTGACTGTAAGCCACCCAGCACAGGGAACGGGACTGATGCGGTGCCACACAAAAGTAATTCTCTTGGATGAATTCAACAGTGAAAATTATCTTAGAAAAAAATGTGTTTATGCTTTATATAAGACAATTACCAAATCATTATATATTATTAATGCGTGTAAAAGCCTGAGGTAGAAGGCTTTTACATCAAAAGGAAAATACGGCCAAGCATTTACAACTCAAATTTCTATGTATATTCTATATGAGATATTGTAACAGGGATTCAAGTAAACAGTGGTTGTTGAATCTCTGGTAATACATTATTTTCACCTTTTCACTCTGAATATCAACTGCAGCAGTTGTGTTGAATTAGTATTACGTAGCTGCTGTCCCTCCATAACTGAGTTTTTTTCTGTATGTACAGGTCTGAGTGCTGATGACACAAACTAGAGGAAAGCCACATGAAAACATGGAGAAACAGCTCTTAACTTGTACAGTTACTATATTCCAATGCCTACCAACAATCTCTTGCCTGGAGATTATGACGTTGATATAGTGCTGGGTTATGAAGTGCTGTGTAGTTTAAGCCGTGTGAGACTACATTAAGGTTAAATTTTGGATTAACCTGGTTTGCACAAGCTGTTACAGATACCTGCAGGGATAGGCAAAAATAATTGGGTTTGTTTTCAGAAATAATAAGGAGCATATAATAAGGAGTGTGAGAAGAGCAGAGTGATACGCCCTTTGGGAATAAGCCCTATCCTTACTGAGCTTACATCTGAATATGGCCCAAAAATTGTTAGGAATTGGACAAGTGTGACTGCAATAACTGCTTCAAGGGATGGGGATAAATTAGGACAGTTCTCCCTCTCAAGCAGAGGCCAGGGTGTGCAGAGGGCAAGCAGAAGTGAATCATAGAATCGTAGAATGGTTAGAGTTGGAAGGGACCTTAAAGACTATCTAGTTCCAACCCCCCTGCCATAGACAGGGACACCTCCCACTAGACCAGGTTGCTCAAAGCCTCATCCAGCCTGGCCTTGAACACTTCCAGCAATGGGGCATCCACAACTTCTCTGGGCAACTTGTTCCAGTGCCTCACCACCCTCACAGGAAAGATTTTCTTCCTGATATCCAATCTAAATCTACCCTCTTGCAGTTTGAAACTGTTACCCTTCGTCCTATTGCTCCACTCCCTGATAAAGAGTCCCTCCCCATCCTTCCTGTAGGCCCCCTTCAGGTACTGGAAGGCCGCTATATGGTCTCCCCGGAGCCTTCTCTTCTCCAGGCTGAACAACCCCAACTCTCTCACCCTGTCTTCACAGCAGACGTGCTCCAGCCCTCTGATCTTCTTCCTGGCCCTTCTCTGGAACCGGTCCAACAAGTCCATGTCCTTCCTGTGCTTAATAGCCACTTAGCCTTCATTTCAAAGCCACTGGAAACATCTGTCCCTTTCTTACTCTTGTGACAGCACTGCTAAAGGAAGGTGAAACAGCTCTGTGAAATGTAACTCTTTCAAGAGCACTTATCTACTATCTAGTAAAAACCTCTTCTGAAAGCAAGCTGGAGGCCCTCTTGATGCCTTTATATAAAAACATTCCCTTTCAAATTAGACAAGTTTACCTTTGCATACTACTAATAATTACCTGTTGACCTCTGTGGCTGTTTTTATCTCTACCTTGGGCTTTATGGGGCACATATAATTCCAGCTGGGAATTAAAGAAAATGAAAGAAAAAGCCCACTGCCACCCTGCATTAACTTCCTAGTTAATGCATGCATGCTTTGCCTAATTTTGGAAAACACCTTAAAATTTTACATTTGTATGGAATAAATTAATTACATATAAGGAGAAAAAGTCACCACGTGTCACATGTAGGTCTTTATATAACAAGACAGGGGAAACATAATTCATCAAACAAAAACAGCATATCCAGACAAACTTATAGCCCTGAGAATACAACAGTGAAATTGCAAATAATATCTCATCCTTTTTTTTTTCTCAGACATAAGAAAAATTGTCTACTTATCATTTTTGGAAAATAATTGCAGAAATAATAAGTTATTTTTTGAAGGCTTTAGATATTGTAACAACACATTAAAGTTAGTATGATAGTAGTCTCCAGGATTGTTTTATTCCTAGGTGTTGAAAAGTTAGGAATGTTAAGAAACAGCTGATGTTGCCTAGGAGAAAATATTCCTATCTATTTCATTTCAAGTTTTCAGGACACATTCCCTCCTGACCATTAGCAAGAATTTTTTCAGCTTGGAAGCATGAAAAAAAAGCCTCCAAAATTTTGATTACTGAAATTTGGGATAATTAGTGAAAAGAAGGTTCACAGTATGCTTGTCCTGTCTCCAGCAACTGCTACAGTTGACTATTAGAGAGATGATACTGTGCTAGATGAAACATTACATGGATTTCTCATGTTACCAAATTGATCTTACTCCAAGAATGAATGCCTTCCTCTCCTGAAAATGAAAATATGAAAACTTGGATCCGAACATCACTCATAATAAATGCTGCAAGCCACAGGTATGATACATCATCAAAGAGAAGAAATCACTTTTGTTAAAATAGAAGAAATATTCTGTAGTGTAATTCAGCAAAAAAAAAAAAAAAAGTAAATCATCAAAATAAGTTGAAATTAAAAGATTAAAAGATGACCACCAAGTTTAAAAATAATGTTGTGGGATCAGCTATATAATTCAACCTGTATACACAAAAAAGAAATTCTTACTGGCTAGCAACTAAGCTTCCTCTGGAATTTATGGCTCAGTCTTACTCTCACAGTAATGAATGCTTATGAATCTTTTACTGAAATGAATGCTTATGAGTCTTTTAATTTTATAGGAAGACATATGGATCTTCCACTCAAGTGAAGTTATTACTGAGTCTTAATGATTATTTTTTTTCAATAGTACAATATTATTACTTTCTAAATGTTCAAGATTTTTCATTTTGGCACTGATTTCCAGTACCTGTTAATAACAGTACTGCTTCTATATCCTGGAACTGGTACAGTTGTTCACCTGCACTGCCCGAGGTACCTCTGTGACGATGCTGTACATGCACATTTGAATTATGAATCTCTAGCAGTTAATCTCTCATACGGCTTGTCCTGTTTGGACCAATGTAAAGCCTAATCTGGCTCAAACAGGAGCAATTTCAGATTTCTTGCAGCAAGGTAATACCCCTTACTCTTAATTTATAGGTGGCTGCACTTCACTGAATGCTAAAAACTATGAAAATACTGTCCTACAGGTACAGGCTAGAGTCACAATCATGCACACAGTTCTTATAAAAAAAAAAATCAAGGTTGGTCACTTTTAAAATATATGAATTAGCTTCTGCATGTGGGATTAATTCCACAGACTTTATCAAGATAAGGTTTAAACCTCCATCTATTAAAGATGGAAACATAACTTCTATTTCACTCTGGTCTATAATAAAAGCAAGATTCCTTTCTGATGTCAGTAATTAAAAGTTCTGACATCTTTAAGAAGTACATCCTGGCTAGTAGTATATTTAAATTTGTTTGTTTTAAAGAAAAAATAAAAATATAATAATGAGACTTACATTTTGTAGAAGTAACTACAAAATAGAGAAATCCCACAATCAAAGAAGGCTTTGACAATGAGTGGAAGAGCAGTATCGATTTTTAGCAATATTACTGTTATGCAAGTTTTCGATCCAAGATGCAGAACTAAAATCTGCCTTTCCAGCTTTTTATTTCTGAAAGTTCAGAGTGGGGTCTCTAATTTGGATTTGTGTTATTTGTACTATTGTTATCTGCCTCTGTGTTGTTCCCATTGATTTTAACCTAAAATGACACTTTTAGAAAGTACTTATTTAGTTCCATGTTGAAGCTGAAAAGCACAATCTCAAATCTATTTGAAAGCCACAAAACGTAAAACCCAGCTATAGTTGCCAGTTCCCTGTACTCAATCGCCCCATTCTTTGTGTCCATGCAATGAAGGCAACAGGAGATGTAGGCTAGAAAATGATTCAGGGACCTATCCAGAACAACACGACTCGAACGAACAGAAGATAACGAATCTGGTTGCTGATTGTATGAAACAAGGAATGGGTGACAAGGCAAAGGCTGGCACGGTGATTAAAAGAAAAAACCACCCAAAACCATCCAGATGTTCAGCTGAATGACTTGTGGGTAAGGAACACTGGGACAGTCTCATGGGTGAAGTGGCAATTCAAACTGTTCCCTTCATGTCTTCTCTCATCTGTTACAGTGTGCCAGAAACAACAGTAGGAGAAGTTCCATTTGGGATGGGACTAAAGAGTAGGAGAATGAAGCTGTATGACACACTGTCAATCAAAAGGGAGTTTATTCTGGCATTTTTGGTTCAGGCCCAATTCAGGGTGTTGTATTGATCTGGGTAGCTCTGCCATGCTACCAAAGCAAGACTTGAATGCCGACATGGAGAACCCCACGACAGGTATGGCATGGGCCTTTGAGGAAAAAATTGTCTTAGTGCACGGAAATTTCGCATCACCGCTGTGGAGATGTTTGTTTTGGGTATGGGATAGAGGGAGGGAGGAGGGCCTGTTCCACAAGAGCTATCACAGTATAAAACACCTCTCGCAGGAACATCTAAAGACATTTTATAAATACCGATGAAGTCTCCCGAGACCCTGACAATTTTCAGAAATAATATGCTTGTATTGTGGAAAGTTACTCTGCTGTCTGGAGGAGTTATCGAATTGCACAAGACCATAAATGCGTAACAAAGCTCTCAGTAAATGCAGGTTATTGCAGAAGAACTGTAAGAAAATATTGTGGCATAAAGACAGGGAGGGAAGGAGGGAAGCTGATTTCTCCTGGGAGAGATGCTCCGCATTTCCACCTCCAGATGTTTACAGCTACCTGCTGTTACTATCCTGCCACCAGGAATATGCAGCCCCTCTCGCAGGACAGTGCTGGTCAGCCAGGCTCAGACCTCCTTTCCTGCTATTTAAGCTTTTTCTTTCAGAGTTCCCTGGGGCAGGCACACATCTTACCTCCCCCTTGCAGCAGCTCAGTGTCTTGCCAGACTGCAGCAATGGTGGCAGAAGAGATGCTTATCTTGCTTTCTGTATCATAAATTTATGTCTCAGAAGATGTGCAGCTTATTTTTTTTAAGCACACGATTTCCCCCCGCAAATACACTTGTCTTAATATGCTTTTAATCTTGTTAGTGGGCAAGTACTTGGAAGCAAACTGCAAAAAGTCCATTAAGTGTCATGAACACTCTCAGCCTACGTGCAATTTTAATTTAACTAATGTTCTTTAATAACATGGCATCTGACAGTCAAAATTATTTCCATTCAAAAAAGAAAATGCATGGGAAATTGCAATGACTTAATTTTGTGAATACGTAACATTAAGCAAATTATATTATTAAAAATTATGTTATTCTATACAGGATCCAGTTGCCAAAACAATATTTTCAGCACTAACAGCATTTTTACATTTACACCTATAAAGCTATTATTACGCATCCATTGCAATAAAGTGATCCTAGTGATTGCTCTCGTAACCAAACAGGGAAACACTTCCGCCCAACTGGGAAAAAAGAAAGAACAAAAAGAACAGAGCTGTCCCAACACACTGCAAAAAAGCAATTAAAACTTATGCTTCCTTTCACTGAAGTTATTGATATTTTTTTAAATGAGCTCTCAGTTTACACATTTACAACAAAATGGAAAAAGAGGGCTGGCCGTCTATCCGTGCCAAGTCAGAGCAGTGAGTGAAAGCGGCATAATCACTAGTATTTATTTTCCCCGATTTTCCTCCTGTGCTCCTGGATCACAAGAAGTTGTGATGGACACAGCTGTTGACTTTCTGTGAGAGTTAAGCCCTGAATTGCCTTCCCACTCGTTAAACTCACCACAATGGATTTGTAAGCATGGTTGTTCCTGAGCACCTCGAAGTACCTCTTAATTACCAAAAAGTGTACATATCTCTGGCTGGATTGTGTGGGTTTTTTTACCATACAGAGTAACAAAAATTTCCTTATAATTTGTATTTAGTTGACAATGAAACCACTCAAAAATCAGTTGTGATTGGACTTCTTCAAGTGAACAGCCAGGTGGACAGTGACTGATTCAACCTGTTTTGTGTATTCTTAGTGATAACAACTGCCACGCTAAAGAAGTGTCACAATTGAGTTTATACAAGGTTTTGCAGACAGGCCATGCACTTCCCAGAATACAAACTATTAGGATTTAGCTGCAAATCTGCAGAAGTTTTAGGTATTACCTTTTTTTTTTTGTTTGGTTGGTTGGTTTTTCTTTCCTTTCCTTTCCCTCAGCTTAGTGAAGTTTATCCTGCTTCTGTTGGTATTACTGAAAAACGCACATAATATATTGCTTGAGTGAGTTTTTAGAGTGCGTCAGAGCTGTTTATCAAGTACAGGGCAGACTTATGCTACTGCTTCATTCTGGAAAAAAGTTAATCAGCAATTAAAAAAAAATCAATCTGTGTGGACTAAGCCCCCTAGATACCAAAAATGAAAAGCCTTTTCAAATACAGAACTGAAAAATCCCACCAAAGGCAAATATAAATTTCATATTGAAAATGAAAGAAGTCTTAACAGTAACCAAAAGTTCCATGTGAAAAAAAAAATACATACATACACATACAAAAACATCCAAGATCCCAGACGTGAGGTTTACTCAGCATCCACATGGTTTCTTAATTTAATGCAGGAATAGTTCACAGAAATGAGGATGATACTGAATTACAAGTATTTGTTCAAACAAAGGCATGGGAAATATACATTTTCCATATTAATTTCACATATTCAAATCACATCCTAATGTGATGAAAGTAATAAATTAGTCTGCCTCAGAAATTTCCTTAATTTAGTCAGAGTTCAGAAACAGTATTGTGTGTCTTATTGATGAGTTGTATTCAATAATAGTGAAACACAAACACCGTGTGTACAGCTACACTGAATCAGAAACAACCATCAACAAATAAGTTGATAGACTTTGCTTCACAGAAGCTCACCCTACATATCTTTGATGTTCTTCTTTTAATTCTCTGCCTCAAATAACAGATTTTTAACCAAAATATTGAATGTGTTCAACAGCTCAGGGTAGATAGTAGATATCTTAAAAAGTCAGTGTTAGCTTTATTAGCAGCACTCTTTGCTTTGCCTTTTGTTCATACAAAAGGGAAAGAAAGTGAATTAATCTAAGACAGTTTAAATGGGAACTCTAGGCAGCCTTGTTAAACTGCTTGGTTTTGGCTGGAGGTGAGAGCACTCTTTTTCACTAACCCTTTTATCAAATTATCTCATCTGGTTTACTTGACTTCCGCAGTGAGGCATGACTTGAAATTTGGGAGTTTTCATATTTTATTTCTAATAATTGGATAATATCAGCTAAACATTGCTTATACTTTAAATCCAAGCCTCACATCCTTTCATTGAACTTTGGGACGTAAAGAGACCTTGGCATATATGGCCGATACAATAAGCAATTAATACATTTGGGATCATCCTGAAATTTTGTCCTAATCAGGTTTTTCCCTAATCCTGTTACCGGAATAGGACCTTGGAGTGTTCTCTTTTAGCTATAGAGGGCTTCAGTGTCCAAATGAGTGTGGCAAGAGAGGAAGACCTCATTTGTGTCATTTCAGTGCTCCTCTCTCCTTATTTGTGAGTATCATAAACGCATAGGACATGAAGGATCATTAAAGATCATTTAGTCTAACTATTCGAGACAGAATAAAATATACATAAATAGATGTAGGTAAGTTAATAATCTAAATCTGCCACTAAGGCCAATTTGCTTTTAAATTCCAGGTAAATGTATAGTTAGTTGACGAAAATAGTTCTTTATTTGAATTCACTTCTTAGGGCCAATTCTGTAAACATGCCTGTGTACTAGTCATTAAACAAAGACTTAATTCCCCTTGAGTCATTTGAATTGCCTGCAAAAGAAAAGCACAGTATCTGAATATATGCAAAACACTGACTGAAAGCCAAAAAATATCCTAATGGTGAAGACACTTGCTGCTTTGTGCTGTGGTTTGTTAAAGGGGAAGTTTAATGGAAAATGGTGATGTTGGAAAATTATTTTTACTTTGAGTATGAAATAAATGGAAAATTAATATTAAACGTATGCAGAAAATTTTCTAAATTATAAAAGAATTTTAATTCCATTAGTTTTTAAATTCAAGTATTACCATCTTTAAAAAGTCACCGGTGATACCTGCTTACTGTACTGTAAAGAATAAATATAGAATATAGATCTGTATTCTGACCTAAATTTGTTCACTTCCTCTAGACAACTCCGTTGTGTTGCCACATATCCATGTTCCTACTGTAGTAAAAGGAGATATGCCAAACTTGCCTTGTGCTGAGTTTACAGAGAAATTACAATGATTTTAAGGTTGTGCTCAGGAATCAGAAAAGGCATTTCAGTTCTTAGCACAAATATTATAAACAAAATAATAACAGACTCAAACTTCTATTTCTAAAGACCATATACACAGTTATAATTACAGTGAACCTTAAAAACCCTACTTTTAAACTACTGAGATGTTGTACATAAATTGTTAATTTAAAGACAGTTATTATGGTTGCAGAAGTCATTTGCTCATATTCAGCCTTTAGGAAATGCCAGAACTAAAAGTGCCCATTTCTTTAAAATGTTTTTCCACATTGCTTAGGCCTTATTAAGTGCATCAGCTTGACAGCGCTCATTTGATAAACAGCTATTCAACATTTCATTATTGTTGGAGGCTTAGCCCAATATCTTATTTACTACAAATGACTCAATTCCTAGTCTGAAAGAACAATCATTAATTTCCTTACGGGCTTTTTGAAGGCTGCCATCATTTACGTTAACCAAAGACCTAAGGAAAATTCATCTCTTTTGCAGGGGAGGGCCATAACAGCAATCCTGATTTCACAGCTGGGAAGCTGTGACACAGTGACGTCATGTTTGACGTGTCCACAAATACTGAGTGAAAACTGACAGGTTCCCACTGAGCTTAGGTGAACTAAGGTACATGGAGTCTCAGCATTCCCACAGAACTGAGCATATTTCCACAGGACAGGCAAAATAGCTGACGTGAAAATAACCCTGTCCCTCCCTCAGCAAAATGTCACAGTCTTCCTCCTAATCACTGAAGTGCTGCAGAGCTCCTTTACAAATGGGACGTGAAATAGTTTGGCATGTAGAACTTGGTAGGTTTCACAAATGCCACTCTTAGGAAGGATCTGGGGTGGGTTTTTTTTTTTTTCCTCTCTCTCCTGTGTGAAATTTTCCTCTGAAGCTCAGAGGGAAGCAACTCCCGAGAACCAAGGGGGCTGCGGGACAGTTGGGACAGCCACACACTTCTGCAGCAGCCACCAGACCTCAGCACACATCCCCTGGCACAAGGTGTCTGTGCTTAGGCCAGCACCCCCCACTGACCATATCCCATATAGAAAAAACTGCAGCAGAGTAAAAGGTAAATACAGAGAAACTGCTGTAGTGCTCATGCCCTAGAGCTGTCACAATGGTTGCGTTCAAACATTAACTTCAGCACTTACATGGTATTGTCTACGACCATTTATATCTGGCCAAGCCAAGGTATCTATTATATAGGTATTTAAATCTGAGCTAGTTGCCCCGGGCTCTCTTTACAATCGATGGTGAGAAAGAAGCTGTTCTAGGGCATGATTCATCTCCTCCTAAGGCAGGTGTCCAAAATAGGTCAGATGAATCACGCCCTAAAAGCATCTGTTTCTTTCCATTGACAGCTAAGGGGCCAACACCAATGAGTTCAAATGCAAACTGCTACCACAAAGAAGACTTCTGAAGTTTGGGGGGGCTGAACCCCACCCAAGCCCTACAAACAGGTTGAGGTGCCACGACTTGACCTTGCCAGGAAAAAAGGCCATTTTTTATTCATCCTCCAGCCCATTCCCACAAGTGCGTCTTTATCTTTTCCCCTTCACATAGGAGCTGTTTTCCTATTTCCCATTTCTTCTTTCAGAGGCTCATGTCACCTTGAGCTTCACAGCATGCCCTTCTAGCAGCACTCCTCTAAGTGCTCTCCCCACTTCCTTAGGCACTTCCCCTCCTCTGCAGCCTTCTCCTGAGTGCATTTATCCCTTGCAGCTGCACTTCATCATCCCATCTGCTGTCTTGCCAGTGCCTGCATTAACCATTTCTCTGCTTAAATGAGCTTGTAAACCCTACCTCATGCCACAAGTTCAGATACTTTTATTAGCATTTATCCATAGTGTGCACACTGAAGAGCACGTATGCATGTCAGCTTATTGCATTTGAAAGAAACAACCTAGACAAGTGATAAAATAACATAACTATTTAAGTCTTTTGGTCCTTTTGAAATAAGAACAAATTTGTGGTTTTCCCCTCAAAAAGTATTCTACAGTATTCAAGCACCCCACACTATAATAAGAGAAATATTGCAGCAGCATAGTAATGGTGATACTATAGTTCAATCATAATGAAAATATAACATGCAGATATACAGAAGCAAGTTTCATGGATGAAGAAACCGCATCTCTTTTCCTTCCAAGTGGAACTACAGTCTATACACTGCAGGAAAAAATGTTAACTGTGTTTCACACAAGTTAGAGGTTACATTACCATGCATCAACACAAAATCACAGCAGAAGCACAGACAACTCCACAAAAAGGGAGACAAAGACAGTGTCTCATGAATTCTTAATTCATTAAGGAATGAATACACTCCTACAATTTGTAACAGAATAAATCTGTTCGGAAGAACAAGGCAATTTGGGGAAAGGAGGAGTATCTAATCATTTCCCCTTTGATCTGAAGATAGACCTTTTAAGCATCACTATATGCAGCTGAAAGAACAAGAAAGGAAGGTAAAAATAAAACTATAAATATTAAAGACTCTTTAAAAAAAACAATCTCGGTGAAGTTTTCCCAGTTCCTAAATGGTAGCTGTCAAGTGAAATGGTGAAAAGCAGATAACAAACAGAATAACTTTTGTCTCTATAATGTATGAAGTTTCCTGTGTTTCTAAGCCTTATTTTCACAATCCAGAAGTCATCAACTCACCCAGCTGTGAGGAAAACAAAAGCATTTTGTAGTCTTAGGTTTAAACTGCACAAAATAAATACATCATTTTAATTTTATGTAAGTGAAAAGTATTACTGAATGAAATGAAACTATTAATTTACATTCAGCTAGGTGTATTCTTGTAGGATTGCAACCTATTTCATAACTAAGTATATTTCAAAACCTGCAACTGTTGAATTTTTCATATCTATCTCTTTCTTATGCGGTTCAAAGAAGATATGCAAGTATGAGTATAAGGGAGCAAAAATGATCATCGTCTGGATTCAGCATTCTTTTCTTCTCTTGAAGTCAGAGAAGAAAGTGTCAGATACACGAATGGAAGGATAATCTCAATAGAGCAAGAATGTCTGAGGGTGGCTCCATGGACAAACTACATTTTTAACTTAGCTGTCTCTATATAGTTTTAGTGTTCATCACCAAGAAGCATTAATAAAAAAAACCATGCCCAAACCAAAGATATGGGTTTGTTAAAAACATGTAGTTGGCACACTGAGGCTGTGACCTGGCAAGCTGTGCTGCAGTGGGTACGGGGGAATTGCCATGCCCACCTCGAGATCCGCTATGGGAAACAGCAGTGACCCTAGAAGCAGCAGTTTGTCCCTGCAACCCAGCCACAAGAACTGAATCTCCATCTCTTGTCCTGACTTTATCACAGTGCATTTACTCTTCAGCCTTAAGAAAAAGATATATGGAAATCATCCTAAGTTTTATGGTAGCTGTATCTTGGAAGATGGCCAGTTATTTGACAGGGGGAAGAGGAGTATGTTTATTGGATGCAGTTACTGTCTAACTTTTAAAAAAGCTTTTCGAAATTTTTAAACTTTAGTGGCTCTTTTTTTTTTCTTGAACAAGAGTGTGTATTGTCTCAATAGTAAGCATATTTACTAATCTCACCAGTGACACCACTGATGTCTTCTCAATGGGTCAGAGATTTAAAGGGAAGCTGTAAACTTGAAAATCAGATTTTCAATGGCATTTTAGTGCTTTTTATTTTTCACTTTTTTATTATAAAAGAGGAGATAGCAACATAGAGCCAGAGAAAAAAAAACCCAACTTTTCTAAAGGTATGTATATAAAATGTTCCGAAGTATTCTCAGGCCAAAAATCAGAAATTGACCTTGATAAAAATCTCTTCAAAAATTGTTCCTATCCATTCTTTTTCTTTCCAACTCCTCTGTTAAACATTGTTCTACTGTTATTCAAATTAATCAGAACAGGTATGCACTAACAGATCAGACATCACTATCTGAAGTAAAAACAGTCTTCCAAGCTTTGTTTTATTGCCTTGAAAATGAGACATATACATTAAACAGGTCAATTTTATTGAACTAGATCATGCTGTTTGCCTCAGTTTTCCACGATAGAATATTTGTAATTCTAACATTAACAGAATCTGCTAAAGGTCCATACTAACATGGAGGAAAGTGCAAGATGGCACTCTCTTCTGTAAGTTGCTCAGTTATGCATGCTCAAAAACTAATCACTGCAAGTAATCATTGTAAGTTAACAAATTCCTGAAAGAAGCTGACAGATCTACACCCTTCATCTCTGTCTTGATCCTGCTGTGACACCCATGGAAGCAACCCTCTGCATTGTTATGTCCCTATGCATTTTTATGCCACCTTCTAAGGTGCTGTCTTTCAGCTTAACCTCCTTTGTATCAGCCTATTATTTAAGGGTCCCAATTAATTTTAACTGCTTTTGTATTGCACAAGCCGACCCCCCATGCAGGTATCATGGCCCAGGTGTCTCCTGGGCCATGGGAGGGATGGGAGTCCCAGCTGAGGCTGGGCAGGGCCATCGGGGCACGTGGGTGCACACAGGGCACAAGTACAAAATAGTAAATATATTTCTGGGAGAAGGACATGCTCCTTTAAAAAAGCAGCCGCTGGTTACATAAAGGGGAAAAGAAAATTTCATTTCAAGAACGATAATATTTCAGATGCAGAATGGTACCAAAAATGATTAGTTTTACATTCGTTAGGCCACGTCACTGAAACGATTACCAGTAATGGTTGCATTGTCTCCTTCTCCCGGCTACGCTGGTAGATTTAACAAAAGGTATTAATTCTACTAACATGCCTCATTTTGCCCTTAGACCATCAGGACTAGGAAAATGCTACCCACAAAGAGCGTTAAGAGTGACAATCCTCTTAAAATCTGTTATTGTTGATACAGCTCCTACCCACCTGTTAAAACAACAGGAAACCAGCAGGGGCAGAGGTCTGTCCTTAGGCAGTTGGCACATCTCTGTCTGCCCCACTGCCTCCCACGGGAGGGGGTGTGCCGGACAAGGCTGTATAATGCAACCACGTTTCGCGAACATCCTGGGCACAACGTGCTTGTAACTTTTCTGCAGGTTTCAAGTAGGGCTGTCACGCTCTACTTCTTTATCATTTCAGAAAACGGGAAAAATGAGCATGAAATTTACCCTACTAATTCCATACATGCAAATTGTTCTAGCTTGGGAGCATGCAATTCTTATATGCTACTTTTTCCATGTTTGTTTTTCAAAAACTCATATCTGCATGCAATTTGTTCAGTTGAAATAGTTCCTGAATGTCTAGTTTATTCATATGCATTAAGCATTGTGTCCTTGCCTTGGACACAGCACGTGCACCATCTCTTCCTCTTCAAAACTCTGTCCATTTCTTCCCCTGGTTTAGCCAGCAAACCAGAGAGAAAGGCTTTTAACTTTCTACGCTTAACAGAAAGATATTAAGAACTGGCTTTATCTTTGATATGGCAACAAACTCTAGCAAAAATAAAGTGCAACTCGATTCCATACTGATCCTCAAAGCCTGACTGTTACACATATTTTAGCTAGTGTAACTCAGGGGCTCTTAATTTCTATGGGGAAAAAAAAAAAAAAAAGAGTTCCAACGGACATCTTATCTAAATTAAGTTTATCCATCAGGAGAAGTACCTAGTATAGCTAATGCCAAAATATCATAAATCTGTGTCACAGTCAGCATCTTCTTTTGCAATGTGGTGGAATAGGACCAGTTTGTAGATCAGTTCAATAAGTCACAAGGAAATAAAAGGTGCAACTTACCCAAAAGTTTTGAGGACATAATTCATTTCTGCCAGATTTCTGAGTTTCCAGGGCAACCTCGTGTTTTATTAAGTGGGAAATTGAAAAAAAAGAATGAACTGGAAAGATATTGCTTTGCAAGAGATTGCTTAGGTGAGATTTGTTAGAGAGATTGACATTTACAACAATGAAATTTATTTATGGTTTGTGCAGCCACTAGAAAAAGTAGATCAGATTGCAGTTGATTTGGGTTAGACAAATGCATTCTTGGGAAATTAAACAAAGTGTCTCAATATCAGCATACCAACTGACAAGTCTTTTAGCAAACTGATACTGTTAAGTGTCCTCCAATGGCCATGTGCCAATACTGTTATCCTGCCTCTAAACAGCTAGCTATCTGTTAATGTTATCTGTCCAGAGGGAATATCAGCAATGATATTCTAAGTCTGCTTTGATTGTCTTTTTAAGTGCTGTCTTGGTACTGCCAGCACCTTGCCAAGAAAGTCAAGATATCCTTCTTCAGCCTTTTTAGCTGGCGCTTTTGGTTAATATTCTTTGCTCATCAATGTCAGGAATAAAAACATACAATACATATGTATATTGCTGTGAATCAGCATCTGTCTCAGATTTCTCCATCAGTTCCTCAAGCCTGTTTGTGCACTTGTGTAAGCCCCAACATAATCAAATCACTTAAATAACTATTTCTGTTCTTCAGCTGCCCATTCACTTGCCTCCCTGAAGCTGTACTGAGGCCATGCAATATCCAGCGCATAAAATCACAACCAACACGGGCATAGTAAAAACATTCATCAGTTAATAATTATTTTTAATTCTCCATATTGACTATGAATGCCATTGGGTATTGGGGCGGATGTTCAAGATTTCTGGCCAAAACATACCTCTTCAATGCCAGTATGAATCCTTTCTGCAGAAAGTCCCGGGAGCGAAGATATTTCCTCCAGTACTAATTGTTTCTCTTTCTTCTTCATTTATTTTGTTGTCTTGAGCTAGCTGTACAGTTTTCTTGTTCTTTCTATAGCATTACAGTCTCAGATGCCTGCTCACTACCAGCAATTCCCCCACTCCTGTGATACAGCTTCCTTTACTTCTGAACAGGTCCCTGCCCATGGCAGGGGGGTTGAAAAAAGAGGATCCTTAAGGTCCCTTCTGACCCAAACCATTCCATGATTCTATTATTCTATATTAGGAGGGAGGGGAAAGCAAAAGAAAAAAATGCTGAGGCATTTGAACACAGCCTTCATGCTATTGCTGATGCCAGGTGTTCACAATTCTTGAACCATGTCCCCACACACTGCAAGGCAACCCATTACAGTGGGTGAGAGAACATTATTTGGGTGCCTTTATTTTTCTTTCTGTTTTTTGAGCATTTAAACAGCATATTTAGACTGTTTTCTGAGTTTTTTCTTGAAGACCCTAGAGCTAAGAACATATTTAAAACGATCAATGGGTTTCTGATACCTATCAGAATTTATCACTTGAGAAGTAGGCCCATGTGAACCTCGTGAGGTTCAACAAGGCCAAGTGCAGGATCCTGCATGTGGGTCAGAGCAACCCCCAGTATCAATACATGCTGGGGGATTAATGGATTGAGAGCAGCCCTGCCGAGGAGGACTTGGGGATACTGGTAGATGGAAAGCTGGACATGAGCCGACGATGTGTGCTTGCAGCCCAGAAAGACAACCGTATCCTGGGCTGCATCAAAAGCAGCGTGGCCAGCAGGTTGAGGGAGGTGATTCTGCCCCACTACTCTGCTCTGGTGAGACCCCACCTGGAGTACTGCGTCCAGCCCTCAGCACAAGAAAGACATGGACTTGTTGGAGCAGGTCCAGAGGAGGGCCACAAAGATGATCAGAGGGCTGGAACACCTCTCCTACGAGGACAGGCTGAGAGAGTTGGGGTTGTTCAGCCTGGAGAAGAGAAGGCTCCAGGAAGACATTATTGCAGCCTTCCAGTACTTAAAGGGGGCTTATAAGAAAGATGAGGACAAACTTTTTAGCAGGGCCTGTTGTAATAGGAGAAGGGGTAATGGTTTTAACCTAAAAGAGGGTAGATTTAGACTAGATAGAAGGAAGAAATTTTGTATGATGAGTGTGGCGAAACATTGGAACAGATTGCCCAGAGAGGTGGTAGATGCCCCATCCCTGGAAACATTCAAGGTCAGGTTGGATGGGGCTCTGAGCAACCTGATCTAGTGGAAGACGTCCCTGCTCATTGCAGGGGGGTTGGACTAGATGACCTTTAAAGGTCCCTTCCAAACCAGACTATTCTATGATTCTGCATTGCTCCAAAAACTAGAACCTTCAGAAAACTTCCTAATCAGTGATACATTCGAGACCTATGGGCAATATAGTCCTTTTCAGTCTATCTAGATAAGTTCTTTTCCAATGTATCCTAAAATCTACAGTCTTTGTACTTGCCATTTACCCAAACAGATAATTAAACAAAAATTTCATTAAGTCTATTCTGTGGTGAAATTAATGTCTACAGAGCAAATCTTTGTTGATCATTAAACAGCAGCATGGAATCAGGGGGGGTATTTTCTGATGGCAACTATTCACAACAATAATTCTCATTTCTCATTTAAGCAAAAGTTCTTCTAACCAGTATGTCAATACACACTTGAAAAACAGTTGGCGATAGGCTGTTGCAGGGGATTAAAAACTAGCGCTTGCTACTGTGAGCACGTGTGAAAGCACATGTACGTGCATCTTCAGTTAGGTTTGTGTTCGTTCAGCTGTTGCTATTCCAAAAATAATGGATTGGATATAAAATGGTAGGCATTTCTCTGTGCCTTTCTTGTCTGGATACAAGCCAGAAAACAATTTTAAGCTTAACTGAAAGACTTTTTTAAATTGTTTTCACAGTTTTCCACACAAAAATGTTATCCCTTGTACCATTCTTTAAATATGTGTTGGTTTTAGCCAAGCTGTAAGGAAAGGGCTGTGAAATTCAAATGAAAACAATGACAGTCCCAATTGCTCTGTGACTAAGAGATTTAATTGCTTCTCCATTTGCTTCCTAGATAGGGCAGTCTGCTTAACACAGGTGCTTGAGCCATGTATAGTTCCTAAAACACGTAGGAGCTGGTATACAAAAGGCTGACCTGGAGCCGAGCAGAAATCTTGAGCAATCTACAGCACCACTACATGCTCATTTTGTGATGCAAATTACACTTCTCTTAAGCAAGATTTTATGCCTGTGCTGAACCTTGTCGGCTCAATCTGCCAGATTTGGGCAGCTAATTTGCACTCCAATTTTCTCGTCATGCAAGTGGAGAAGACGAAATCCCTGCAGAGGAATAGCATATCCACCTAACATAAATACACAGATTCTGGCAGAATGGCTCTCTCTTTGGACACCTCTGAGGTATCTAACTCCTTTCACTTGTACTTTATGAAAATTGTTTAGGAGACTAAATAAATTAAAGCTAATTTGGAGACTAAAATTGAAGCCATATTAGGTAAAGGTCCTCACAAGTCAGCTGTATTTGGCAACAACATTTACCTGCAACAGATTCTGACCCCTCAACCTCATATATTGCTATTAATTAAATATTTATTCACATCTGTGATGTTAATGCATCCAGATATGGATGCATAGTTGAGCAGAAAATTTAGACAGAGGTATTCTGGTATTCATGAGAAACCTGGTGACGAGAGTCTCATGCTAACGGATCAGTAAACCTGAGTGGAAATTAGCAGACGAAAAGGAAAAGACAAGAAGAAACACATGGTTGATAGTGTATGTTTTAATTTTTTTTCTTATTCCACAGAGGTTAAGAGGAACAGGAGCTTTTATAAACATCAAACCCAAGAGCTACAACGAAAAGAAAGCATATTAATAAATGAAAAGAGAGATTAAATTAGTGATGTCTCAGTAATGATTGTGATACTGAAATCCCTTTTCAAACCTGTCTTTAGAAAGATAAAGAAGTCTGAATAAATAGAAAGCAGTGAAGACACTGTAAAATAAACTATTGAGAGAATGAATGAACTCTTGAGAGAATGAAGATGAAAGAATGCATGCTACTTTGGATGAAGCCTATCATACTCTGCAGCTGTCTTGGAAAAGCCACAGGCAAGAGAGTGCTGGAAAACTGGAAGAACACACTACTGGCTCACAAAGGGGAAAGAAGGATAACATTTTTTCAAATACATTATTCATTGTAACTACTCATGGTCTTTTATTAGACCAAGTAAAAAGGGCAAAACAGGTACAGCAGTACCAGTAAAATGTATGTGTGGGTATAAAATGCAGGTAATGTCCCGTAAACTTTTTATTAAAATTTTAAAAATGCCAAAACACAAGAGACTTTGAAACTAAGTGCTTCATTTTTCTTTCTACTTAGAGAATTTTCAATTTTTGTCTAGTCCCTGTTCACAGAAAAGATATATGAAGTTCTTTAAATGAGAAGGCAATGACACTACTAAAAATGTATGTTCCTGATGGCTTAAGAAAAGCCCTATTTCTTCTCCAGGCAAATTCTATGGGAAAAAGAATACCAGGGGCAAGGCAGGATACCAACACTAAATCCTTGACCATGTTATCTCTATTAAATTATACAGGAAGAAGGCAAAAATGGTTTTAATTTATCTGTGATAGCAACTGCAAGGACAAATGAATGGTCAAATAGATGGTCAACACTCCTTGTAAATAAAGAGAAGAATTAACATTAGACCCTGTCATCCACAGCCATATAAGCTTTGGATATTACTGAATGCCTCTAAATATCAGGGCAAATAAGCATTCAATTCATGTGTCCATGTTTATATCTTTCCTTGCATATTTCCATGCACACACATAGAATAATGTTTTCATACTTCTGCAGCAGGGAAAAAATTCCCACTAGCAAACAGACCCCCACACTGTAAACTGCAGAATCCCTTATAGCTTTGCTCTGGTACCTATAATATAGGTACCAGACAGCTGTGCACAGAGATTAATTTTGGCATGTCAATAAGGGGCTATTTTGAGCAGTGGAGATGTACAGGTTAAAGTCAGAATTTCAGAGAAGAGGATGACACATAGATGATTTTATTTTAATTTTGACGTTTTCAGAAGACACGCGTCTCTGCTTCCAGCATGAATTTTGTCTTTCTTATGTAGAGCCAATATTACAAGCCAGTACTATAGCTGGGGGAAAACAGAACTTCAAAATGAAAACTAGATTCAGCTTCCGGCTGCAGTTCGGTAAATGTAACTGTAGCTAAATATAGCTATTTCTTTTTTTATAAAAACAAACATGAAACCTGTGCAACTCTATCAAAGTAGTTCGGCCAATTTTTTTTTTTATTTGATAGCAAATAACACAGGTGCCCAGGTAAAAGAAATTAATGCTTCACTGTTAAGTAAAAGAGATGTTTTGAATGCAGCTGAGGAGTGGGACAGTGTAATGGTTGTGAAAAAGGAGACTGAAAAGCTGTGGGTAGCAAGAGTGTAAAGGGTAACTGTTGAAAGGCATAGAAAGTACTAAAAATAGAGAAAAATGAGATTTTACAATCATGAGAGAGACAATAACTTTTTGTTGTCAGTTGGAATGCATGTATTTCTTTTTTTGATTAAAATTCATTTGGATTAAGCTTTGGGCTCCAGATAAATTAACCAAAATTCTTAGATAAGAAAGTTTATGTTATGTGGGTTACTGGCATATTTATAAAATTAAGTAGGTTTTAGACACTTCTAATTTGTTTGCAAGAAAAAAAATCCAAAGAAATAGAATTTTCTTCATATAAAGAAATTTTATTAAAATATGCTGAATTAAAATTAGTTCATGATTTCTGTCTATAAAAAAGTCACATGAAACAACGTTCCTTAAGCTTTTTTTTTTTTAAACTCAGATACCACTGTCATCAACAAGACCTTGTAAAACTACTCCTCACATTGACAGATGCAGTTTTTTAATAGCGTGACATTCAAAATACTGCAGTAAATGATGCAGAAAATACAAGATTGCAAGGTGTGGAGATTGCCATTAATAACAGATAAGACAGCAAGAATACTATTTTTGGAACACACCACTATGAAAATTTTCATTATTTGTTTTTGCCAGTACTTTAGTATGTAGAAAATTTTTTTTTTTTTGACTGCCTAAAATTAAACTCATGAAGACGATGTGATGCAATGCATATGCTTTGATATGTTTGTGACTTCAAAGGTGGTGGGTATTCAGAAGCTCCCATTGTGTCAGTGCTAAATTCTGGATTCAGTTATCTCATGTAAGACACCTAGCATCACTTTGAGCACCATGAGGTATCTGGCGTAACCTTAGCTACGACTTCATAAGGCAGAGAGTTTCCCAGAAGCCTTGCGTTATATTAGCCAGCAATACCTTAAACGGCACTTCACACCTGTATTTTGTCAATTGAGTCCTGCCTGAAGTATTTACCTTTGAGAATGAAAGATTGAAATTAGCCTACAGTCATTCCTCATCCATACTAATAGCACATACTGTACACCTGAGAAAATACTACATATTTAGATGTCTGAAAATGAAGTTATGACATAATTCTAAGTAAAAGTCTTTTCCTAGTATTCCTTTTTTTGACAAAGGCCCCTACTGTGCATGAATCCCACACAGAAAGACATTTTTGCAGAATTGAAGCCCGATAAAGTTTATCCTTGTGTTTCTCCTTTTCAGTGTGACTGTGACTATGACCCCATTTTGCCCAAGATGATATATAACCAGACTTCAGGAACATCTATCATGCTATACTAGAATGGACCTTTATATATACATAATCAGCAATAAAGAGGTTGACACATTATTGAAAAGTTTTCTTTTAAAATCAGTTAATTGCTTCACATTTTGACCTCCTAAAGTTTACATTGTAACTGCAATCCATTGTCATCAGCACGTTCAGCTAGGTTGCATCAGCTAGTTTGCAAGCAAAATAATTAAAAGCAAAGGGTGATGCTAAGAAAGTGGGAAGAAATTAAATTAAACTATTCACAGAAATTTTAGTACCATCTGCTAAGGTACATAAAGTCTCAAAAAACAGTATAAACTAGCCAAGAGTTAGTCATGAAACATAAAATTCAGAATTACCTTGTATTTTGTTAAATGTAATAGAAGGTAAGTATAGCAGCTAAGTATTAACCAGGTGAAAAATGACATGTTTTGACATGTTAAATACTATAGGTGCAACATTTTTCAAATACATTTGGAAGGAGAAGATCCAACATCCCTACCCCTACATCCAGCACTCAGCATTTACTCTAAGAGGTGCTAGTGCATGAACCAACATGTGTTTCTAGTCTGATTTCACTGAAGGAGGACTTCACTAGCAAGAAGAAAAGGAAGTCCAGATAGGATCCAGTTACATATGAGGAGCCAACAAGCTGTATTTTGGGTTTGACGAGTTTTCACGGGAAGAATTTGAAGGGTTGGACAAAATTATTGACCACCAAGTAAGGTCCCCTTACTCAGCAGTTAGAGCAAAAGAGTAGAAGAAAAGACTACTCAAGTCACATAGACTACAAAGCGGTCTTGAAGAAATCTCAGCAAACATACTGCTGTGTACGCTTTATGGTGCTGAGCAACCACATACTCCATGGGAAACATTTGCTTAGTATCTTTTGTAGAGGACAGACAAAAGGCCTGGAAGGAGCTGTGTCATGGGCATATTCCTAACACCTAGACCATAGAACAGACCTTCAGCACGAGAATAAAGCCACTACAGAAAATACTATTTACCTGGCAACTAACACTTTTAAAGCCAGGAATGACTGTCACCCTGTGCAGTGTGAAGCTTCTTACCAGTCAGACCAGCGCTAAGTACTACTGGAATTTGAAAAGAGTGAGGCAAGCAGAGAAAATCCTTCTATGCTTATGCACATCCTCCCATGAGAATGACCAAAGCTAATTATTCAAAGTTCAGACCTGTCCCCCATTGTCAAGCAGAGATAGTTCTCCTGCTGAGTTGGACAGGAGCATAACTGAGCCACAGAAGAAGTGTGATGAGTTATACGCAAACCTGGTGGAAGAAGGGTGTTCTGCAAGGACGCGTATTAACTTCCTCTCCCCAAGTCCAGCACTTTTCCACTTCTCTGCTCTTCAGAATAGAGGGCAAATGCTCCTGGTACTATGATTACCTAAGCAGTATCATTTTCATATAACTGTATTGTTATTATTATGCGTAACTGTAATAAGAAAACTTTGACAGCATGCCTGCATGAAGCACTTGAACCAGCTTATAAATGTTATTGTCACATAAAAATTGCATGGCCTATGTCAAATTAAAAACATTGAAATATACATTAAGCCTTAATTCTCTCCTTATCAGCTATCTAATAACCACTAAGCACCTTAATTACACAAAATATAAAGCCCATTACTTATATTTATTAAGTTTAGATCTCTTCCATCACCAAGAGAATTGCGTTCAAACCTATCCCAAGTATATGTCCAGATAGATATCACTTTGCTGTTGAGCTCACAGGAAGGTTTGTGAGGAATCAAGTCTTCTTGTATAGTTCTTCAGTGAAAGAATGTATTACTGCATTCCTTAAATTTCTCTATGGATTATGCAGTAGACTACTGCTCTGCGTGATCCTGACTTTTCAAGGTTAAAGAGAGAAGGATTAGGCATGGCAGTATTTGGAAGGAAGTGTGGCAATCAGTATCTGTTCCACAGTGTAAACAGGCAGAAACAGCTGTGTGGCATCGCCAGGTATCCAGCAACTCGCTGCAATTGCAGACTGCAGAATCAAACCGGAGGGCAACTGGCATCCCTTTCTAGTGAACACCTGCAGTATAACAGAAGAGTTATGCTAATGGAAACCTCTAAAAACTCACTGTGACATCTATCCAGTCATAAGTCTAAAGGCCTATAATAGACAGAAAGTCATTTCAGTTTTCTATAAACTTGTTACTTGCAAAGCTAGGAGCCTTTAGAAAGAAAATTAGAATACAGGTAAGGAGGAAGTTAGGTCAGGTGTTTTGTTCAGGGACAGACTTTTTAGTAGGACCTGTTGCAATAGGAGAAGGGGTAATGGTTTTAAACTAAAAGAGGGTAGATTCAGACTAGACAGAAGGAAGAATTTTTTATGCTGAGGGTGATGAAACACTGGAACAGGTTTCCCAGAGAGGTGGTAGATGCCCCATCCCTGGAAACATTCAAGGTCAGGTCAGGAGTCTGAGCAACCTGATCTAGTTGAAGGGGTCCCGCTTCAAAGACCCTGTTCCAGGGTCCTTACCAAAGAGCTTTCCATCCTTCCCAAGGTTTCGAGAAAAAGAGGGTGAGTTAAAAAGAGATTCCTACCTGACCTCCAAGTCTGGGCAATGGATCCAAATTTGCCTCACAAAGTTGAACACTGAGCTCTGCTCCAAAGACTAGCTTTGCAAATCTCAACTATCAGAAATGACCCAAGACTATTAAAAATGTTTCTGGTTTGGAAATAGTAGCCATTTTAGACATTCTTCTGGGCAAGGCCTCATACACTTGTAACAACCGATCTGTAAAAGCACAGCCATAGTGATTTCACCAGAGTAAGCAGAATAAATTCTTTAACTCAACGATCCGCACAAATTCATCAGGTTTTTTGACCAATCTAGCTATGAAGCCACAAAAGCCTCCCAGGATCTAAAATATTCAGCATTGCCTCATCTAGCTGAGACAGGAGCTTTTAGGAAGAAAACTGGCACATCCAAGGCTTCACTGAGGTGTAAATCTTCCAAGGTTAAAATTAAGGATGAAGGCTTAAGTTAGTTGATGCAATGGCAGTGACAAAAGCTGTTGTGCTAGATTAGGTGATATTGTCTCATGGGTTCGGAGAAAGGCTACATCAGCCTTATAAGCCCTATAGGAAATTAGGAATTTATGAGTCCTCTGTTCTTACTATAGCGCGCTGGGGCGCAGATGTGCTCCCTGTCTCTATATGAGGAGTGGGAATGACTGCCAAACACATTCAGAAACAAGGAAAAGGCAGTCCTGAGGATACGAAGTGGTACTGTTATTCCAGGTCAGACTGGAAGAAGTTTTGACTCGAATTATGAGTGGCCAGAAATAATGTAAAGAGGCTCGTTTCTATTTGTGGTCCCCTCAGGAAAGGGTTGGCTGCTTCAGCACACAGATTTCAGCACTTCTTGCGCTCTGGTGGCAAAGCAGAACTCCCAGCAGTAAGAGATATATCGCCCAGGATGCTGCATGAGGTGATTTGGTATCTAAGAGCCAGATACGTGTGACTGGTAGAGATTAGGTAGGCTTCACAACAGATTTCCCCCTACTACCACAGTTGCCCATCTTGTGCTGATGCGAAGAAAATATTCCCGGCCTTGACCCAGCTGATTACCCTCAGTACTCTTTTGCACTGAGTGGGTCAATAAGGGCGACAAGAAGGCCTGCTCCCTGAATCAGCAGGAAACACAGAAAAAGCTTATAGTGTCCGTGCTTGCTTTGGAGAAGGCAGTCCAGTATTTAATGCTGTGCTCTGCCACAGGACCTGCTTCCAGTCACATGAGGGATGGAGGAATGGGCACGCTGCTGCCTATTCCCCCTCTGGGGACCACCTATGGCGGAGCTAGCCGAGTCCCATGGTGTTACTCTGGAGGGGCACTTTGTTCTCTGCCAGATGAAGAGCGACAGGTCATTTGTGAAAGTCCCAGGGCAATCCTATGAGTCATCCTGTGTTTAATACTCACACCTCCTGCACGTCCTTCTGGGGAGGACAGCCTTGAATGCAGGCCCACAGAGCCACCTCTTTGTCGCGAGGAGAACAAAAAAGTGCAGAATCTCTTACATAAAGGGTTGGAGATGAGCGGTGGAGGAGGGAGAGAGGTGTCTTCCCATAATATCCTGTCTCGAGGAGTCTGCCAGCAGACAAAGCAAGCGCTCTGGAAGCGGTTCAGCTTCCTGCGTCGTTGAATAGGTCTGAACCTACTGTGCTCCTACTGTCTCTCTTTAGACTCGAGAATTATTGGGTATAAAAAGATGAAATTTTGCCCAAATGTGCTCTGCTGAACAGATCTGCAGAAGGAAGTGAATCTTTGTCCGCTGTTGTGAGAAAATGCAGATCAAATAGGCAAGCTAAATGAGTTAACAGCCTCCAGCACACCCTCAGAAGATGCACAGCAGCAGTGAAAGCCACTACTTTGGAAGGGTTTTATCCTTTGCTGACCCTCCACAACAAGGCTTAGATACTCCAAAGCAGGCGAGCGCCCAGCTGCCATTGAAGCCAAGGCCTCCTATTTGGGGAGCAGCCTTTGTCTCAGCACCGAACAGAACAGCCAGCTGATCACTGATTATTTTTAAGTTCTTCTGAATTCCCAAATAATCCATTTTTAGCACTGCCTTTGGTTAGACAATTTCCCTTTAAGAAATAGATGTGGTTGATTGATGAACAAAGTGCCCTACAGATCCTCCAGTCATAGAGTAGCTACCGAGAGTAAAGTAGACCTGTCCTGAAAGAACCATGTTGTACAACTGTTTACAGGGGGAAAAAAGAAAACAAACAAAAATAAACCTGGGCCGCTAAATTATTTTCATTGTTTCAGAGCAGTTGTCTCAGATACCCACAACTGCTTTATTGAACCTCTTCAAAGTCCTTGAGAGGATGTCAGAATTATACAGTGGCTTTTATTACCTTTAGGTTTAGTGACCAGCGTGACAACAGCCAGACACCTCCCAAAACTGAAGGGGAACTCATGGCACACATGCTTTTCCTCTACAGCCTTAATCTGTTGGCACTGCAATCACTGTCACAACACACTGAATTTTCTTTAAGGAACTGTAGTAAATTAAGGATGAAAAACAAAGTAGCTCACTACTGGATATTTTTTTTTCTCAATGCACATTTACCTTGTATTTATTGTTTTTTCACTGAAAATGGTAGGAACATGAGTCTTTCTGAGTTTTGAAATATCTCACCGATTCTTCTCTTACGTTCTTCAGGCCTGGGTCCTATTACATGGCACAAACATTTAATGACACAAATATTGCTTGTCATGAAGAATTATTTCCAGAAGAAAAGCTACTATGAGAATCCATCTAACAATATAAGTAATGCGAGACACAGTGACACCGTTCCTTTGAGTCTTTTTTCTGTATTATTGGCTTTCCCGACCGGCTTTTAACAGCATGATGAACCACTTACTGATTATGAGTGATCTCATCAGCACTAACAACGTCCTCGAGACTCAGCACTATGTCTCCTTTGAAACACTTCTATCAATAGCCAAGTATCATATGGTAATTATCAAAGGCATCAGAGGCAATTCAAACTATTTTGTAGCTTATTACAAGTACTTTTGATATACTGCATCCTTTCCGGAGGGCAGATGACCCAGACGTGTTCTAAACAGCTTCAAATTTAATACCTCTGACCTACGCAAGGCTTGTTGATAATGCCAAGTAGGCTATCTCTTGCTATTGTACAGCTTATATATTCCTAGAGAGAACCTATCCCATCATCAACAACAGCTGAATTTAGTGCAGTAAATAGCTTCTCTTTAAATTTCTATGTAAGGACCCTGTTTGCAAGCCATATTATTTGAATGTTGGGTTGATATTCCAACTGGGTTATCTCGATTTCTCTGAGGGGTGACTGTGCACTTGAGAAAAGGATAGTAATGTTCTCTGTAACTGTATGGCCATAGGCAGACGACTTTCACAGTAGCCCACATACATGTTATAGCCATGACTACTGCTAGGACTCCGGTTCATTCTCTAAAATAGACTTAGATTTTGATCATTAGTTGTTAATTAATGAAAAATGAAATTGACAACTTTCTAGTGAAAGCTGCATGAAAACCAATGCAGTACCAATAAGATATTGGATAAATTATGGACAATTTTGGATAGTGTCAAACAGGCTGAATTTTAAGCATTAACTACAAGAAGAACTTCCCAAACATCATTACCATTCCTACTAAACTACCAATTCTCCCAGAAGACCTAAAATACGTACCGCGTGCTTTATTTGAAAAACAGCATCTTTCAAATTAAATGGTTTTAGTTACTTCACAGGCCAGAAATTACTTTAACTCTACAGATTGCTCACCATCAGAAGGTAAGCTGTAACGGGACCACCTTTCTCTGTTTTTCAGTCATTTCTTTGCATTCACCAAAAAATGCTTGTCTAGGCTGCACAGTCATCTCTTGGCAGCAAAACATTCCTCTTCTCTAACAAACTCCAGGTGCTAGTTTTCAAGAGGAGGAGATGGAGCTTAAGCCCTCATCAACCTCCATCCTCCGAGTTCCTCACATCATCCCTCACTCATCACCTTCTCCTCCCTTCACCGCCACAGTCCTAGCAATTCACCCCTTCCTAGCTGCTTTCTAGGCAACAGGGTGAAGTTGTAAAAGCCACACCATGGGCGCATGTGGGCACTTCCCTGACCCCTGAAGCTTTGGCACATTGCACTCCATCCAGCAAGGACCCACACAGGCCCATGTTGTGACCAAACATGATGGTGGGGCCCAACCAAATTCATCATGTGACAATTTTACCTGTCCCTGCTCAAAGAGATTAAAAAAAGATGAAATCATTTCTGAAGTAGGCACTGAACACATGTGCTTGCTATCTGCATCTTCATTGACAATGCGACACATTTGTTGTGCAGTTCAAGGCAGAGAAGCCGAACCATATGCTCTGTGACCATTAGTAAACCCATAGCACTTGTCCAAAGGAAAAAAACGCTACGTGTGTACTGACAAAATCTAACACGTTTCTCCCAACTAGCCTCATTTACACTCCTGCTCCGTGTATGGGGAAAAACAGTTGATAAATAAAACACCCTTCTGTGAGCCCAGACCCATTTTGAACTGCTGTTCCTCACCCAGCGCTGTGTGCGAGGGGGATGCACAGGAAGGCTGTTGCAGAAAGGCACCACAGCAGCAAACCACTTGGAATAATTTAATAACCTCCAGCCCAACACATCCCTTTTCTCACACACAGATACATCTATTTCAGTGTCCTCAGATCGATGCCTTCACGTTTACAGACTGAGGAGCCTCTGCACTGTCATCAGGCACTGCTTTAAGCAGCAGAGACATTTAAAGCAGGGACAAACATTGCAGAACAGCTATTTTGCACCATCCTGTTACCATTATTTGTTTTCTCAATATGCTTCCCAAGGGATAGAAATGCACTCCACAGTGTACAAACATCACACCATTATCTTCAACGCATGAAAAAGATACCAAAGTGAAACACAATTCAAAGGATGACCTTTATGTGCTACTATCTGCAGTGCAGTAATTAATTTTATCTGCTACGCACAAATAAAATGAATAGCAGTTTTGCAAAATACATGAATAAATGAATGAATGAATGAATAAATGAATAAATAAATAAATAAATGGGAACCACCGGAAGCCTCTTCCAATACATCCCCCTTTGTTCCACTTTGTGAAGCTGTACACAGGGGGCAAAAATAGAAGACAATGGCTAGCAACGCTACATCTGTGCTTTGAAGTGCTCACTTGTTCATTCTGAAGTGTTACAAAGAATATTTTGGCTTCTGATGCCAAGAAAACCTTCCAGCAAACAGGACTTGATTCCACCTGCCATCTAATATCAGAGAGTACAAAGAACCCTGCTGATATCGTTCGTGCTTTCAGACGCAAGCACAAACTTGCTGGCCCGGGGCAGACCATGCTGTGTTGCCTGGGTAAGGGTGGGCTTGGTCTTCCTGTGGGTGACTGGCCTGGGTTGTCATGGAGTAAACTGAGAAGTCGGGGAAGAAACTTCTGCACACCTATTGTAAGGTTTCAAGCAAGCACAGCTGAGGCAGATCAAACAACTGCTTAAACTGGAAAGTTTCTAACAAGGCAAACCACACCGCTATGTGTCACACAGCCTATTCTTTCTTAGAATAGATCATCATGGGCAGATGTCTCGGAGAAAACCCAAACTGTCATTCTTGCATGTATTTTAAAGAGTATTTTTGGATCCACCATCCCTAAATTTTAGCAACAGACATGCTCCTGACCTTTATCCAATGGTATCAGGCCTTGTATTTCTGTACACAAGTCATAGAAAAGAGTTAAGAAGAGCCGAGACTTGTCTTTGAAAATACCCTTGGCTCTGCCCCCTGATTAGTACTAGCCATCAACATTTAAAAATAGTTTTAAGGTAATTTTCCATGAAATATTTACAGAAATTCAAAGATATTTTTTTTTTTTTACATCAGAAATATACATACATTTTCATTTGTTAGAAATACGCAAACTCGGTGTTACCTTCCCTTTCACCTTTCCAGCAAAAAGAGTATCACATGGAGGTTAAGCTTTCCTAAAAAAAAGGGTGGTTCGCTTCAAAGTGTCTTTTTAACTTTTGTAATGACATAACAACGCTGACTGAGGTGACTTTTCACCTTCCTTCTGCTGCTCCATGCTTTGATAGGAGTGAGACACCGTGAAGTGTTCTGGGCACACTCAAGTCCTCTCTACGTTTCTGAACTGCAGGAGAATTATTTTTAATCCAAGGGCTCAGCCATGCAGCGTATGTGGTGCTAACTCCACACTCTGAATTCACTGTAAAACACTGGGGATCTTTTTTTTGGGATTTTCTGCACATTAGGTCAATGGCCCCTGTTGATATCTAATTTGCACTGATCACTCAATCATGTAAAGCTGTATGTTAACTAGGCCAATAACTGAAACATATTGTAAGGAGATTTAAGCGTTGCAAAGCTGACAAAGATTACTGAAGTATCAAACAAAAGAAGAAGGAAAGAACACATTTCAGTGGAATGATTAATTGTATGAACAATTTATTTTTAAATGATCGTGAATGTTTTTCTCATCCTTAATTAACAAAATAACTTTAATGCAAGAACAGAGAAAGTTCTTCACTCCTCCGCTGCCACAAACAGTGACAACTCCTAAAGCCAGAAGCAGCATAGCAAATCAGTAATAGAGTAGCACAATCACTCATTACTTTATAAAGTCTTTCAGTAATTTGGAGCTTTTTTCCTTTAAATTGCAGAATCAGGATAGTCCATTACAATTGGAGTTTTTATTTAAAAAAAAATAATAAATGTGTAGTCTTCATGTTGATGATGAAAAGCTTGAAAATATGACATGAAGATGGGCAGAAAGAAGTTACAAAAAAACCTGACCTGTGAGCATATTTTTTCACCGCAAAATATTCCATATGTTTGAGATTTGGTTTATATTTTTAAACAAAGTATATAAAAATAGGGTTTGGGTATCTTTTCATTGTTTATAAATCTTCAAGCATTTGACCACTGTATAGTTATGACTGCCCTTACTTGGCAGGTGGAAAAGCAGAGGCACAAAATGTTTTGAGACCCAGGGCTCAGAAATGTTCTCTAGCTTTGATTTCTCCTGCATTGTATAACTCAAAATGAGCTACTCTGGACTGTATTTTGAGGTTTTGAATATTATTGCTCTCTTTGATGTTTCTAGAGATTTCTCAATACCAAAAAAATAAAGGGGCTACTAGGACACTTTAACTTTGGAATTGAGTCCATGTGTTGTCCCAGAAACCCCTGAATTGTTGAAGTATGCTGCAGACATGTTTCAAAGCTCATCTTTTTTGAAGGAACTTGCTGATTTTACATGTTACACCTTCCAAATGGCATTATATGCAGGTGTATCTCTAGCCCAATTCACCTATTATTCTTGATGTTAAAATCTATTGAGAATTCTCACATTCTTGGGAGAGTAAGCATCACTTTATCCTGTAAGTGATCTCAGGGATTACAGTAAGAATTTTAAAGGATAAAAGACATTACACAACTTGAGTAAAGGAAGAAAAATCTCATCACATTTAAATACGAGGCTTTCAAGGAGTTTACAAGTCTTAGAAGGATTACCAGGTTAAATAATGCTGTATTTGGAAAACTTCTGTTATACTCTACATGGGAAAACATGGATTATACCCCAACAGTGGGGCTGTGCTAACATCAAGAATCTCGTTATTAGTGTGCCTGAGCTGTATTTTATCCCCTTTTTGTTGTGTTAGTTCAAGTTTATATTTTGCACTTTTGGATGAACACATTGTGTAATGCTGTCGCTTCTTTTTTTCTACCAGCCTGTAGACACAAAGGTGATTGCCTAACTAAACAGTAATGCTACATGAAGCAATTCAGCACCAAGCCTCTTCAGAAGTGAAATGCATAAAGAAATAATTAATCTGTTAATAAAATAACTAATGAAATAAAATAGTAAAAGTCAAATGAATCAGCTTACAAAAAGGCAGATTTCATCCCAAATATACACTATTTCAAAGAAGGCTTATATTTTTGAAAACGACTTTTACATTACCTGGTTTTGAATTGCTATGAAGAAAATGAGGCTTCGTCGTTTTAAAAGAGATTATTTTTTTTTCCATTTGCTATCAACAATATGCTCTGTATCTGATGGACTCCATTAGTTTGGAGGATGGTTTTATTTGTACTGGAGCAAGAAAATACTTAATGTATTTTGCTTTTAAATATCAGTTTCTGTCATTGCCAGTAGATGTTTATTGCAGCTAGTCAACCCTGAGGGAGATTTACCTATTGATTATTGTATTTTACCCAGCACAATAATTTACCACTAATTCTTATTTTGATAATAGGGTCAAACTGAAGGATATTTCTTGCATGGAAAAAAGTCAATGAGATGAATCAGGCTCTTTTCAAGAAATAACCGTATAACGTGTACTTTTGCTGAAATGTACACTTGTTCTGCCTCCAAATGTATTCTTCAATTTTTCAAAAATTCAGTTTATTATTTAAAGTAGCACTTATCAGTTTTAATACATTTGAATACATCTTTCTTCATTCACAGGACTCCGGATATTAACTGAACTTTATTTTAATTGGGAGCTCAGGCTTAACAGAATCAATATGCAGCAGGTTCTGCAATCTGTCCATGTCTCTTTAGACAACATGGTCTTTCCACTGCTGTGTTTGAGGCAGGACTGAACATCATTACTCCAGAATGACTAGGAAATCGAGACAAGAGCAAATGGCTAAATCAAGTTAAGGTAAATTTTCTTGTTGAAATTAAAGTGTGAAGGCAGGTATTTAAGTGCTAGTACACTTCAAAATTAAAGCCTCTCTGTGTCTTTCTGCTTTATAATGATATACTTCTACAGACAAGTTTTATTTATTGGAAATTTTTTTTCAGGAATGACTTGCTATCGTTCACCCTTCAGTTGACTATATTATGTCATAAATTTTACTATGTATAAAATAATTTTTTCTAGCTTTCAAACCGCTTCATAAAAACTTCAAACATGTTGTGACAGAAATAGAAATTAGTATTATGTCACTGACAGCATCCCTTCATCTTTGTCATCTCTAAGAGGACTTTAAAATTGGTATTTTTATACAAAGTAGAAAGCAACTTAAACCACTTGGAAAAAAATTGTATATACTTCTGACTGTAGGTTGAAGAGAGAGAGTGTCGGGGTGAGAGAAAATGTCATTCCATATAAACAATTCTGAAGCTTTTGGAGCTGATAGCAAGAAGGAAATAAAAATTTGTACTACACAGCTTTCAAATGACGGTTGATCTTCAGCTCTGATGGAACAACAGCAGCACAAGTCTGCATCAATGTCTAGACAAGATGGTGTCTAGAAATAGTGTCTACAGCCAGTAGTAGTATTAGCTGCAGATGAAGATATCCTGTCAAAAGTGAAAACAGTGTATACCACATGCATTCTTGTATTTTAAAATATTCCTAATACTCTCAAAAAATAACCAAGGAAACAACAGATTATTTTCACTTAATTATGGGATAACAAATATTTAATTTCGAAACATTTTGGTATTTCCTTGGTTTGAGGCACCAATGGCCACCGAGAAAAATATATCCTTTCACACAAGTCATTAATTTTAAGAAAAACTGATACATGATTGACTGTGCATAAATTTTCTATCCTACTGTGTGGCAAACAGCAGTACTTAATTTTCCACCACAGTTGAGTGATCAATGTGAATAATTATGCATAATATGTTGTAAAGCAACATATTTTCTCCAGAATCCTCCTTATCACTTATTGTATTTTCTTATTTCACAATGTTAGTACTGCAAAAGTTTCATGAATTCTGTTCTTGAGCTATGCTAGGGTTGTGTTTGTGAGCTGCTTGATTTGCATGCTGTCCTACATCTGACAGTCATTTCTAAACGATTGAGAAATTTCTTCTGCACAAACTCCAGTAAGCCTTGTGACAATTACTGCTATCTCTGCAGATGCATGAAAACTGCTCTCCTACTCACTTTTGAAAATGTAAAGTCTCTCTTTTTGTACTTTGACTCACCAATGTGATGTTACCACCATGGTAGCACTGAATACAAATAAGAACAGATTGACTAAAAATATATTTATAATATCAAAATGTAGACTTAAATCTTTTTAGATGTTCTTTCTTCCATCCCTCACATCGAACAGACCTGAGATTCTGCACCCTATAAAGTTGGTATTCGGCTATGTGATCTGCCTATGGTTATTCTGGAATTATTTTATTTATTTATTTATCTATCATTTTATAGTTACATAATCTGTTCATAAATTTGAAGAAGAAATTTATGCTCTTTTAGGGTTTTATTAATTTACTGCATAGATCCACTGTTTCAGTGGTTCCCAGTAACAAGACGAGGGGTAACGGGCACAAGCTGGAACATAGGAAGTTCCGATCAAATATGAGAAAAAACTTCTTTACGGTGAGGGTGACAGAGCACTGGAACAGGCTGCCCAGGGGGGCTGTGGAGTCCCCTTCTCTGGAGACTTTCAAGACCCGCCTGGATGCAGCCCTGAGTAACGTGCTCTAGGCAGTCCTGCTTTAGCAGGGGAGTTGGACTAGATGATCTCTAGAGGTCCCTTCCAGCTCTGAAAAAATTCCATGATTCCATAATTCCGTAATCTAATTATGCAATACCGAACTTTCTATTTACTCCAAACTAAATATACGCTTCTAGGCTTCACACGGCAAGGTGATTTGGGAAAGAGAAAGAACTGCCAGCCAAAAAAAAAAAAAAAATTAAAAATCATAATTCCAATTTGGGGCACAAACTTTTATAGTTTCTTCAGAATTTACAGTCTCTTTCTTGTTAGGTCATTCAGTCTCCAAACTCTAGTCCCAGTTTTGGAAATGAGGGAATTGTTTAGCAGCAGTCATTCACCTCCATTCTCCTCTAAAATTTACCTTCAGTCCTTACCCTTTGGGGTGCCCATTTCACTTACCATTTTGGCACCTTCCTTACAGCATCTCCTTAGTGATTCAGAACAAATCAGTGCCAGAGTACAAATTATTTCCCCATACTCCTGCACATGGCCTGCTGAGACTGAATGAAAATTTCTTGAGAGCGCTGGTGAAGGGAGAAACATCCAGATTTTGCTCAAAAGAGTTGTCGTGCCCCTTTGTTTCACAGCCCTATCACGTTTCAGAGCAAAGTACTCACTGCAGCTTTTCAATAAAACATAATAGCACAGCTAAGGTGGCACAGATTTACTGTCTGCACAGTCAGAAGTGACCCTCTCCAGGAGTTCAGTCCCTTACTCCCCCTCACCCTACTGGTGTAATAAGTGGACGTCTCATGTGTGAGGCCACATCTGTGATCTTTTCTTCGGGTATATAATTCGACCTTGGGAAAACAGAGAGATGCTCTTCCTTAAAGCTTTGTAGCTGATTTCTGTCAGAATCATTCTTCTCAGGCTGCATTTTACCCTGAAAAGGAGGTTTAATCAACACTTACATTGCTTCAGGTTGTTCTACAAAGGTTTGATAGATTGAGCCTTCCAATTGCTCATGGGACAAACGAATGAGAAAATCTGTGTCCCTTATAATTGAAGAGAATTTTTTTTTCTCTCAGAAAGAAAGTGAAGAATAGATATCATAAAATATTGGAAGTATGGTCACCCAAAGTCCCCAAACCTCTAGGCATATTTTACTTAGCACTGGACAACAGCAAAGACAAACTGTGTTTCAGAGATCTAAAGCCTTATTTGCAACAAAATGCTACTAGCAAGTTTGATGAGGATGTAGAGGAGGGTGATGACAATAAGGTCATGCAGTCATCTAGTTTTTCTATCACACATCTTGATATCTTAGATCATATCAAAGATTTCGTTCTCAACAATCATCTCACTTTGTCTGCCATGATCCAGCCATCATGGACTGTTTAGTCTTTTCTGTGTATCACAAAAAGAAACAACCACAAAAAAGGGCAGCAGATGTAAAGACATTTAAACATTAAAAGCCCCAAAGGTAAAAGGGAACAAAGAAGATATTAAGTAGTGCAGAAGCCTTCCTGAAGTTCATTCCTTTAAGTAACATAGAAGAAATGCCGTTCCTTCAGAGGACAATAAAATTTCTTAAGACAGCTTGAGGAGAAAAAAGCTCATACTAGTACTGAGAAGTGCAGAGGCTGAGAAACAGGAGAATTCAACCTCTGGAAATTACAATTAATTAGCAAGAGATCTGATGGCATTTTTAAAGCTTTTTATTTTTAACTCTAATGATATATTTCTGAACTGCAGTCTGATATAACTTGAACTCAGCTCCCACTTTTGGGGTTTGCAACTACATCATAGATCCTTCCCTTTAAAAAAAGATGCAAAATACCCTCAAAAGTGACATTCTGAGGAATAAGCCATGAGAATGGTCACCAGCTCTTCCCAAGCCTTTGTATTCCAGGCTGCTAATATTTCAAAGCTTTCTGAATATCAAACAGACCCCATTTCTTTCCTACAGCCTTTTTTTCAGCACAAAACCTCTCTGTCTTTTTGTGGTAACTACCTCTGAGATGAAGTCCTGGTGAAGACGAGGCTCTGATAGGTTGAAAAAGATTTTAGGACTTCCAGTCTCCACCCTAATCTATCCTTTGATCTGTTATTGTATCTGAGAGGCATTAAAAAAAAATTGTGTTCACTGGGACTTTGCATCATCTTAGCTAAAGAAAGAGTGCAGCTTTCATCCTATGGTGAACATGCCCAGACATAGTTGAGAGAAAAGTGTCTTTGTTAACAGAAGTGAGACACCATCTGGGCAACCGCTCTCCTTAAATTCATCATCCTTTACACTCAGTGTTAAAAATACTGGGAGAATTAGGCCTCTCTGTAGGGGGGAAAAAAAAAAAAAAAGAAAAAGAGGTTTAAATGAAAACTTTGAGAATAAGAAACTATCAAAAATAGAGAGTAGTGGTTTGAATGGAATTTCAATGGATTTTTTTCTTTCTTGCCACTGTATGCCATACCTTTAGAGAAATGCTAACCTACGCTACCTGGGCAGGGGACTTAGTGCTTCACCTTGCAATGAATGCAACACGAATATAACTGGTCTCTAATTCCAGTCTTCAGACATTTATTGAGTGAGAAAAACAAAGAGTAAGGAAGGAGGGGGGTGGCAAATGTACTAGGAGGCAGAGGAGAGAAATTGCACATGTATGTGTGTGGGAGAGCGGAATGAGTTCAGGAGAAGAAAAAAGTCAGCTTTAAATCTCCTTTCTGCCTTAGCCCAGATGTCTTTGTATTTTCAGATTTTGGTCCAGCATCCAACACCAAGACTTATTTGCTGTTGGAAAGCTACTTTATAAGTGAAAACTGTGTGATTTACAACTGAATCAGAAATTGCTTCTTCTGCAGGTAGTAGTTAGGTTCAGGAAGTTAAAAAGAGGAGATTAGGATTTGAAAAAAAAAAACAACCCAAAAACCAAAACCTGAGAAAATGGAAGAAAAAGGAGAGATGAGTCTGACAGGCTAACTGAAAAATATGTAATATTTGATATGCATATATAAAAATACCATATAACAATATATTCGAAGTACCAGAAAGAACCTGCCTGAGACGTTTCCCTTTTTCCTGCTGTGCTTTTACTATTAGGAAATGTTAAGGGAGAGAGAAATTGCAAAAAAAATCCCTGAAATTTTATTATTGAAAGGCATCTGAATCTTATGATTTGTAATCAATATTTTATGAAATTATGAATTACTGCATCACTGTTATCCTTCCTAAGGGCTCCAGAATAATCAAAGTGTGCATAAACAGCCTAGCAACAACACCCTTGAGAGTTATGGCCGTAAAACAATTTTACTTTGTTGCAGTATATTTACATTTAAAAGATACCTTTTAATTAATGATCATGACAAGGAACTGAGGAAAATGAGAAAGGTGACTGCTGCCTGCGTTTTAGGTGCATTAATTTTTCAATAAGCCTGATACCAAAAAAAAAAGTGCATTATTCTGCCTGGATAAATAAATGAAATAATTCATCATTTTTAGTCCTCAGTTGTGAAAAAAATGACTTCATCCAAAAAAAAAATGAGGCTAAAATTGGCAGATACAGAAATTATCTTTCATGAGAAGCAGCCTTCTAAATTAGATTGCCCCTTTATGAGTAAGCAGAAAAGATTACTATGAGACTAAGCAGATCTACAGGAAAAGGCCTGGAAAAACACACCTTCACTGCAGGAAGAGTCTTAAAGACAGCAGTTAATGACTCCTGCCTTGTTTAGAGAGTTTCACGTTCTGGAATTCAAGGAACTGGTTTTGGAGCCCCCAGTACACAGAAACAAATGCAAGTGAGAAAATAGCAGACCTGGTGGCAAAAGGAAAATGTGTTGCATGGATGTTTCCAAAGATTTAAGAGAAAGGAAAGTATAAAATATTAGTCCTGCAACAACTATCGGCTCTGGGGCTCTTGTTCATATTTAACAATGAATGGATATGACCCTAAAACTGATTTTTAAGACCAATATCGAACTGAGAAAAGCATAGTAGCACCTTACCATCTATTCCCTACCTACATGGGGGTAAAAAAAAGGGCTGAGACCCATGACTTGCCAGGGTTAGCAGAAAGTTTCCTCAAGACCCTATAACCATCTAGAAAAAATATCAAACCCCAGCAAACGCTGGGCTTGCTGGTAGCAACGTTGTACTGGAACTCATTTGTTGAGCTACAATTTTATTTTTATAAAAAGAAGACAAGGGGAAGAGACACAGAAAAGAAAGGCAAAACACTGGATGCTTTCCATTTCTCGAAGTTAAGATCCAAATGTAACATCAAGATGATGCTAATATTATACAAGCTTGCTGCACTGCACCAAACTCACAGAACATACTGCACTACTTAAAACACTGCCACACTCTCTCTACAAGCAGACTGACATAAAAGAGCCTTCTCAGTTATTTCTAGCATTAAGCTGCTCATCAGTCAGAGAAGGCATTCATTTAATCATCTTAAAAGGGTGTAATATATTGCTGTGTTATCCATTCATTGATATGTATCCAACACTACAGCGGTATGTAAAACCAAAATCCAAAATAATTGTGGTTTTCCCCTGCACAGAACCTTCCTTTTGTGAGCAAAAACACAGTGTTTCTTCACCTGCATCATTGACACTAGGCCTGCAAGGACTTTCTATTATAGAAGATCATGCAGTTTTACAGCAAGACACAGGATCAGTTAGGCAATAAATCGGATAAATGTCACATTACACTGCAGGAACAAAAGAAAACAAAGTGCTGAAATATTTATAATACATACATCAACCTTTGTACAGTTAAAACATTGAAATCTGCTTAATTCTAGATTAGAGCCTTAGTAACAGAACGGAGGGAGAAGCCTCTTCACAGGCGAATCATGCAGTATATGCCTCCCCCACCAGTGTAAATTTTATCAACTACGATAATCCCAGAGTCTAATAATCAAATTCCAATCCAACATACCAGCAGAGGATGCAGGACATCAAGCAGCTCTAGTCCCATGGCACACAGACGCCCTGCATTGCATCTTTGCGCTATTACAGCTCGAGTCTGCCCATTTGCCCTTATGCTTAGATTGCACTGGGGTCCTCCATATCCCTAACATGGGACATATGCAGATCATCAGGCAGATTTTATGCATTAGCTGGCTAACTCCTCTAGAAAAGGCCCAGAGACTTTGGTTGGATTAACATCTACCAATTGGGAACCAATATACGTGTCCCAGCATAGGAAAACTTTCCTTCAGAGTAGTAAAACATTACAGCCGCTTCTTACAAGGTTTTAGCTAGGTCTGTGTACCCTTGTTTTAGGAAGGAAGAGCATCACCCAAAGTATGCACAGCAAGCTGCATGATCTGGTTTCAGGACCTGAGGCTGGCTCCTGACTCATTTTATTTACTAGTAAAGATATAACCAAGCAATTCAACCTACAAAGAGAACGAGCAGTCACTTGTTATAAGTAGAGAACGGGAGAATTTGACATGTAGACAATGCCTAAGACTCTTACCAACAGCAAGGAGCCAGTCAGATAGACATACCAGGATTATGTCAACTGGTGACCTGTGATCCATGCTGAAGAAAAACGTGAAAAAATGCCCAAGGTCTGTACCTGTCAGAGTTAGGGTACCTAGCTTTGCACCCTGAGTCTTTATAGGGCCATATCTTCTCATAGTGTTCTGCTTAGGGTAACCCCGTAAGAAGATTTTTTTACAAAACCCTTCCAGTTTCCTCTTTTCCCTTACTAACAGCCAAGAGTCTGTCAAGAAGCCCAGACACCCTCAGGGAAGATAATGCAGACCGGGGCAGATCTGCTTGAAGCACTGATGTTTCCACAGACTACCATAATTCTCCATTTTAAGATTTAAAACTGGTGACAGATGCTGGGCCAGATCGTTCTCCCTCAGGTGCACTGGGGCAAGTGCCAGGGTCAGATAATTCTGTGCTAGAAACTGGACAAGGAGCATGACCTAATTCTAGCACGTGTACACTTCTTGTGCCAGAAGTACCTCCTGTGGTATTACTAGCTGTGTCCCATATGGCCTATTTCTGTTCTCATTTTTGTACAAAACCACTGCTCATTACCAATACCCAAACACCAGTCCAGTGGTTTTACAGGTTCTAAGACTTCCACCAAATGCATCTTAGTCAGGAAATCTAAACCACAAATAAAATGGAATAACCTGCATAGTACTAATGAGATTATTATATCTAAGCCAAATTTGTTGTTAGTAATTTTCCATAACTAAAGAAAATAAATGTCTTTCCTCCTTTGATGGTACACCAATTTTTTCTGCTTATAAATCCTTGACATAGAGTGTACGTGGACATTGGAAGTATTCCACAGACTCTTCCATGGTAATGAACTTGCACTGATAGAAGTCCTTTGAGCAGTTAGGGAAAGGAATTATACTGAGGATCTGAACATACTGTACAACAGTGAAAAAGAATAGAGTGGATGACAAACCTTGGAAAGGTAAGATATTAAAGTAAGAGGGAAGGAAAAACAGGTGAAGAAAATGAGAATGCCATGTTGTAGTTGTACTGAGGAATCTGCAAGCCTTAAATACTTGTCACTCACTTAGAAGAGGAGAGGAGAGGAGAAATAAGTCAAAAATATATTATGTATCTACAGGCAGGGTATTTTTATATTTAAAACCATCTGTCTTACAAAAGTTCAGGTCGCATCATTCAGTTAGATAATTATAAGCCCTTCCAAAGACCCAGTTTTAGTAGAAAATGCTAACTTGATATGAGTTCCTGGCCTGAAATAGCAGTAGGCTTTGCTAAGGCATGACAGAGGAAAAATGAATGTGGTCAAAAATCCTTCCAGCTTCAAAAATTCTTGCTCCCTAGGGAAGGTACAGTTGCATTTGTAAGGCTGCTCCAAGTCACTGGGACTCCAGTAGCCCCAGGATCCATGATTCAGAGTGCCACGGGCAAGACACAGTGAACAGCATCGCACAGTGAATTTGGATACTGAGGTTTATTTGACAGCCAGTGAGATAAAAAATTTACCCTACTTCATTACGAGGCATCCCCTCTTTCACTGCCCCAGTGCTACAGTTACTAGATCTCGCCATCCCTTTCCAGCAGTCAAGTCACTGCTGGCTCAGGACGGCTGGGCAGAAAGTCAGGTCAGATCCTGCTATGTTGCTGCTCGCCATGACCCATCTTGGTTGTTACAGGCCAAGGTCCCTGGCCATGCCCTGGAATTCATCTCTACGCGGGTCTTTGGTGAGATCTTTGGTGTCCAGGGTCACTTCCAGGACCTTTCTTCTAATGAAGATCTTCACCTTCTTCTTTCCAGGCTCCCTTCTTTTTTCAGAGACTGTTTCTTCTTTTCAGAAACCCTTCCAATTGACATCGCTCTTCTTTTCAGCACCCCAAGCCCACAGTTTTCCTGATCTAAATTGTCTATGTGCAGAAGCACAGCATGTGATCAGCCTCTAATTGCGGTTTCTGGCTTATGTCTCTCTTATTTGGAGGACTGAGGATGTGACACATTTTTTTTAGTCCAGGTGTTATCAAAGTTTACAAGCAACTCATACTGGTAGCAGCTAGCAAGTATCAGGCATCTGCTCAAGGGTTCAGAAACTCAGCTTGGGACACTCACCCACACATATGCACACATCCCATTAACTGCTGCCTCGTGGCATTCATACATAACTCAACCCATTTTTTCACCTATGACAGTTACCCTACCTCATATCAGGCAACATCTTCTAGAAACAGCAAAAAACAAATAATGCAGATGCTGGATGGCTACACCCTGGTAAGGAACCCCGGAGCTTCCACACTCTCTGGTCAAACTGGGAGACATATCAAAGTGAGAGCTGGATGCTCTGCCCTTCCCCCAGGAGTCTCCTCTGGAAGACACAATGATTTTGACTAGTCACTGATCAAGGACTGAGGCAACAAAATGCCGTGCACCATATATCCAAAGATAACTTCCTGTGCTGCCTATACCTTCAGGAGCACAAGGTAGTTAAAAAAAAGGAACCATTTAGAAACTACGGCAAAGATCAGTGGTAGAAAGTCTCAGATCCAGAGATCCACAGCAGGGACAAAGGTAGTTAAGAAACAGACACCGCAGAATCACACTGGAAAGACAGTCCCTGCCTTAAAATATTTGCATTTAACAACAGTGAAAGGCTCAAAGACTTGAGGAAAAATACCCTAGAGCTTTCCAGAGGTTGCTTTAAGAGGTCTAGGCAAATCTGGTAAAGTCAAACACCGGCCATGACAAAGTTGATGACAAACACCACAATATCTCAACTCAAGATTCACTGGACACAGAGAAGGAATATGTATTTTGTAGCTACAGTAGACACCTGAGAGCAAGCAAATGCCAGTTCCTGCTCCAAAGACTCATATTGATCATATCAGACAAACATTTCTCAGATGAGTCAAGGACCACAGCAGTTCCTTCTCATATGGTAGTGAGCTTGCTTTACATGAAGCTATGAAGTCAGAAAACAGAGAAGCTTCCCTCCTCCTTACTGAGCCATGCCTACCAAGTGGTATTGGGCACTTTCCTGGGAGAAGGAAGATTTGGCTAATTAGGGAACTGAACCAACATTTGCTACTTGCTGCCTGAGCACTTCACCTGGCAAGCCTCACTGCAAAGTGTTCTCTTCCTATCTCCTACACCCTCCCACTCCCACCAGCTGCCTTTTTCTTCCTGGACCTCTTGGCATGGTCCCTAACCTTCCCCACACACTCTCATGTTGTCTGTCCTATGACAGATTGCTTCAGTTTTCTCCACCTTCTCTTCCTTCTGACCAGTTTCGCAGTGTAAGTTAACACTATGAGCAGAGCTTGACAGCTTAGGCTCATTTTTCCACAATACCCTCCCCATATCTAGTTCTGGTATCCTCCAGCTATCAGAGGTTGAGGCTTTAGCCCCAGAGGCATCAAGAAACCAGCATCAGGCTTCTCCAACTCTGCTTTGAACAGTAGCAGCAGACAGTAATGCACTGTGCTCAGTGTGTTCAGTCTATGCTAGCAGTGCTCCAGGGGGTTAAGGAGAGGAAGCTCATCTTTGCATCCAAATGGGGCTTAAGTTCGAGCTCTTACACCATATCAAGAATGAAGGAGCCTGTATATACACAGAAGTCAGATTCGAGGTGCCCGAGTAATTTTACAGTCAAAGAGACCAGGGCTCATGCTGCTCTTCCAGGGTTAAGGAGCAGATGAACAGCAGTTTCCACATCACAACTTTGTGTACTGGCTTCTGAATTCTGCTTGAGACACATTTAGATTTTGACATCCTCCTTTTGGGTCTGGCCTTTTCTGTTTCAGTCAGATTCCTCGAATGTGCTTGGTATTATTAAAAAGTCTCAGCCACAAAGCCAATGATTGATGTGATCAAACAAGGCATCCATATGACTTGCCAGATATAATACGGTTATACACTCCTCACTTTAACACAGATGCCAGAACAAGCCTGGCTTTCTCATTTGCAATAACACGGGAGAGACATGCAGCAGACAGGCAGTTCGCAGAGGCTAAGGCAGTAATAGGAGGTTGCTACCTATTATGATACAGTGGCAAGTAGCGCCATCAGGGAAGATAAAGGAAGTATTCAAGATTCAAAAGGGCCATGAAAAAAAGGGTCTTCTGTTTGAAAATGAAGGCTAAAAAGAAATTCTAACAGAGTCTCATACATCTTTTTCTTTAAAAAGATTCTGAAATGGTAGAATAATGTTACAATACCCACTGCCACCCTTCCCAGAAGCAATAGGGTCACAGAGAAAACAATTCATGCTCAATCCTTTCCAAAGCAAGGCAACCCTGAACCTGTCAGATCTTCTCATGGAGACCAGTCAGGAGACCAGTCGTTTTAACATCGTGCTGACTGTAAAATGGGCAGGCAGGTCAGTGAGGGTAATCAATCTTCTCAGAGAACAATGAGCTCTAATTGGATACTTATACCTGATTGTGCAGCTCAAAGTCTGCCCAAACGTGTCCTGCCTCAAAATGCTCTGCCAAGGAGTCAAAAAATACACCAGACTATTTCTGACTGTGAACTGGCATCATGAAATGTTCCATCAAGGTTAATGACATGATCTCCTAAGGTGCCAAGGCAAATCAAACACAAGACTTGAATTTCCTTTTATGTTCAGGGTTGAGGACTAGAATTATTGTTGCTTGAAATGACAGAGAGCAACACAGCCCCCAGATTCCACTATAATCATCCACTTTTGAGTCAGATATGTAAAGGAATTCGAAAACAATGCCACACACATATTACAAAGCCTCGGTGCATACATTCTTTACACAGTTCAGACACCTTATGCTGCTTTATCAAAAATGCTTAAGACATTGCATTAGTCTGGACTAAAAAACCAATGTCTTGGGAGTGCAGCAGAAATAATAAGCTAGTTATTACACTGAAATTTTGTATCGTTTACATTTTAAAGGAAAGGCAGAAAATCATAAATCTCTCAGTCAAAGGCTTTTTGAATGGCAAATTGCCTTAAATATGAAACAGAAAATGTAATGCATATAGTTATTATTACCCTCCCTACCCATATATGTAGTAATATTCTTTTTGTAGCTTTCTGGTATCACAACCTCTATGTTCCACTTCAGCAAATATTGTGTAAAGCGTCTATAGAGTAGATCCACTCTGGAGCTGCAGCACTTGTGAAGATTAGCCATAGTTCTGCATTATACCTCTTATATTTCCAGCATTTGCTGAAGACCGACACAAAATCAAAGACCAATAAACCATAAATCAGGCAAGCCCTCAGCAGGAAACAGATCCTTGTAATCTGACAAGACAAAGGGCAAGGTGGTTTTCCACCAGAGATAATGCTATGTGTTGATATGCAAAAATATTTAATATTGAGCCTCTGTTTAGTATTAGTATTTTTATTACCACAACAGCATGCAAGTTAACATCAAGAGCCTGGGTCCCTATCTTACCACATTCAGTTCAAAGATCCCTATTATGAAGTTAAAGCTCTCAAGAGCTCAACATGCCATAACAGACCAAATGATGGATATTATAATTTGATCACATCCTCCACATAATAACCATCTGACTTTACTCAATCTTGTAAGATATGGAACACACATCTGCATCAGGTCTCACATTGATGCTGCTACTGCATACTATACAGATAGATAATGAAGGACAGGCGAATACTGAGCAACATCTTCCTCCAGAAGAATAATCTTGATGACTTCTGTGCCAAGAAGCCATCACCCATGACAGTTTTAACACTGACCTTTAATACAAGTTACCTCACAGTAGGAGAAGTAGAATTGTTCAGCCTATAACAACTACACAACCAGTAACAATTATAGAATATTTGTGCAATCACTAGGCTTAAACTGCATAACAAAAATCTAAGCAAACAATTTTCCTTTCCTGACAAGTGATTCCAAAGGACTTCTGCTCTGCCTAAAGGTCAGGTGGAATGATGGATACAAAAAACCTTTCTGTTCCTGACACAGTATCTGTGAAGAGGAGGTACAGGCTGATAATCATCGTTCTATGGCTTTTGAACTCCCTAAAGCAGGGAGTTTAGAGAGGAGGTGTAAAAGGACGGAGCAGAGGAAAGGGAAGAAAATGAACTTTAAAAAATCTCAGTAATGTTATAGTCCCATCATCTTGCCTTCTGTCTTCTTGTATGATGAAGTTCTCTTGTTTCTTTTGAAGAGACTGGGAAGTTAGTGCACTGAGTTTGCTGAAAACAGCGTGAAAATTCCCACACAGGAGAGAAAGGTATTGCCGAGCCAGAATAGAGAGATCTGCATGTTTGCGTTATGGTTAAAAAGAACCAACTACACAAATCATGGTAATTCATTCAGCCAATAATGGCTGTTACCAGGGAGAGTTTAGGTATTCGTATACTTCACTTTTCCTGGACAGATCTGTATGGCACACTTTTCCTGGACAAATCTGCAAGACGCAGGCAGAAGCATAGCTAAATGCACTAGTTTGCTCAGGTGTTGATAGCATTATAGTACAGAAATAAGATTGTGGTCAGTAATAAGCTTGTAGTTGTGTAACCTGTGGTGAAATCTGTGCTCCTGCATCCCTCTGTCAGATTTAAGTGAATGCTAGTTTGGAGATATCTGTACCTGGTCTGATCAGATCTTCCATCTGCAACAAAAAATAACCAAAGCTGGGTGCATGTTATGAAAAGTAAGCAGGTAGCAGGAATCCAGTCTCTTCAACTTGCATATATGTTTTAAAGCACTGCATCGCAACTGAAGTATCAAAGTTGCTGGTACAATCAATGGAGTAGTTGCCTTTAAAAATCCCTGAGAGAGGCAAGGTAGGGCCCCTTGTTACAGAAGCAAATGGAATACCTTGGTCTGGGCAACTATTGCCTTTTTAACAAGACTTTGTAAAAGTTGTTTGGCAAACAATTTAGATATATAAATTGAAATCGAGGTATTTTTATTAATAGCACATAGCAACAAGGTTTCATTTTCCTTCCATGTTATTCGTGATTAATTCAACAACCTCCATAACATCAGCATCCTGACATCTTGAATCAGATGCTCAAAGTTAGAATGCAAAGGAAAAATCACAAGGAAGAATATTTATCGCTGTACACTGATAATTGCATACAATTCCTATGCTGTCTGTGACTTCTTTTCAGCGGACTATAAAAAAAAATAATAACAAAAAAAAGTTACAATTAAGTCTAACCATTTATAGCAAAGTCATAAAGACAAGAAGAAGCCCACACCAGGAAAAGTGCATTTATAACTTCTTTCGTATTTCTCAGTGTTTCTTTTTTTTTTTTTTCCTACATTTCTTTGAAGGCAAACAGTAGAATAATTAACATATCACTAAGTTAACTTCTTTTTGCATGTTTATATTTTCATTTTCATACAGGAATCTGTACTCTCATCTTCTTTAAAAAATACATAAAGCTGCAGCTCCAAATAACTAATGTTTCAGCATAAAATTGTGAGACACCATTGAGAGTAAATTCAAATTTTAATTGCTTCTGCTTATTTTTTCAAATGTGTTTGATGAAAATAGTTTGCATATGTGTGTATGTACTTGTACAGACATGTCTGTAGAATGAAAGAAGCTTAAAATAAGTGATTCAGGCATTACTCTGCCATTTTACCTAGCACCGGGTTTTGCCTCAATACAGCTAACTATAATCTGGTGTTGTTTCAGCATCAGTAACACATCTTCTGGTGCTGGCAAGAAAAGACATTATTTGAATTAGTGGGATTCGTTTCCATTGGAAGCAAAGTCAGTCCTACCGAAGGACACAGTGGCTTTGCTGATCCATCCCAAGGGTTACTCTGGTGCAGGCAACCCGGGGGCTCGGACTGGCAAAAAAAAAAAAAAAAAATCCAACAAAGATAAAAGCTAAAACTGATGATTAGTTACAGCTGCAAAAGGTCACGAAACAAAGGGCAATACTTTCAGTGACAGCCTAGGTAATTTTGGAGCCTACATCTCATCCTTGTACAGCATTTAAGAAGACAGGGCCAGACAGATACAGACCAGGGCGCCTGAGGCAGCAGGTAGCCTCTCTGTGAATCTCAGCTGTATCCAGGGACTGAAATCCCATTAATTTCAGCTAGTTCAGACCTGTCATTGGGCTGGTCATTGACCCCGGTAACCAGTTAGTGCACAATGGCTGAACCCCAGGAAATTCCCAGGTCTGCCACAGGTGACTGGTAAAACCATTTTACTCGATTTTTTTTTTGTACTGTTGCAATGAAAGACATGAATTCCACAGTCGCTCTCTTTCTATTACTGCCTGAATCCCTGTGCTGATAATTTATTAGGTTTCTCTGTTTGAAAAACTGCAGGTGGTAATAGAATCTGCAGAAATTTAAGACATGTTCACAGTTTGATGTGGTGGCGTTCATAAAATATAATGTCCATATGAACACTGTATTATGAAGGTGTGGATACTAGCCTGATTTTATGAACTCCCTATGTACGTCTTTGTTAAACTACAGCTTATATTTTAATTGTGAGAATAGTCCGACATATCTATTATTATTTTTACTTCCCTTTCCACATGAAATCTAAAGCAGTGGTGGCATCACTAACTAATGGAGATTCATGGATCTTGAAAATCTTCTGTTTAAATGAAAACGTCTTCAAAGATGGTCAGATCAGGAAAGTTAGGCCAGGCAAAATAAGAATAAAAAGTAACTCACTACCAGACAAGAAACACCAGTCCAGATATCAAGATCCCTAGTGAATCAAACTAGAAAAAGTTGTTTTTTAAGACATACACTCCTTTATCTCTAGGTAGGAGAAAGGAAGGGAGCTAAACATACAGAATAGAAAACTGGATCCTGCATGTATATTTTCCTCATACTAAGTGAGAGTTTGGAGTTTCTGCGAAGTGGGTGCTGCGTGTCTCTGGTGTCTCAGGAAGCCGCAGGAAAGCCCCAGCCCCTGCCTGGTGCCGATCCTGGCTGATGGTGTGCTGATGGGACCCCAGTTCACACCTCTCGTCACCCAGCCAAACGCACAGCCTTATTTCGAAGCATTAAAAGACCACAAACCCTTTTACCCTTTTTTTTTTGATCAAGGAGAAGACAAGAAAGAAGCCGGAACGAGAGCGTATCCGAACTAAAGGAAGCTCAAGGGAAAATGTGGTTTCATTTGTAGCGCGCCATATGGCAGGAAAACGGCCCTTCAGAACACCCTTTCTGGTAGCTGAATTAACTGGGGCTGTGCTGTGATGGGATGCAATTTGACATTTACCTTCTTTTGTTATTTATGACTGTCAGTTTGGAATACAGTGCCCCAAAAGCGGCCTCAGAATATCTTCTGGTTATTTATTTATTTATATTTATCTAGCTCTTCATTGAGAGATTGCTGCTAACCATGTGCAAGATGCATGAGTAATTGTCACTTCTGTATTCTTTTAAAATGAAATACATTTTATTATTCAGTATATCTGTCATCCTTATCTCCTCTCTTAGCTCTAGAAGTTCCATCTCTAAGTACCTATTGTAAATCATGCATATAAACTCTGATATTCCCAGCATCTCAGAGTATATATTTTCCATATTTCTCAGTGCGTCCTCCATTGTTTGGGGTATGAAACATGCAGCAGAGAACCAATTTGTCTTTTTATTGAATCGAGCCCTTAAAAACAACAAAAAAATGGAGATACGTGTGAAAGGACCTATAAAAATTCCAGCAAAAGGCAAAGACTAAGTGATGAATAAATTCATCTCAATAAATTGTGCCTGAAAAGACGAAGTCAAATTCACTACTTTCTCAAAGGCAGTAGTAAATTCTAATATTCCATTTATGTAATATTTTCTCCCAATTCTCCTATGCATTTAGAGCAGACACTTGATCCGGAGTCAGCATAATATTAGGAAAAAGGAAAACACATAACTGTACAGATCATTAAGATATGGCAGCTAGCTCCAGCATCTCTGCTCTGTTTCCCTTTCTGCTCTAATCTACTTTTTGTAAAGGTGCATCCCTAGTTCTATTATTGATTGAATGCACAGTTCTCATTTGGGCAGGCAGCTGGCAAGCACAATGTTATACATGATGAAAGTGAAAACCAACATATTGGAAAGGTTCGAGCTTCAGTAAATGAATTACCAAATCTATATAAATTGAGCATTGACATCTGTACTCTGGACATCTCCTCTTCCTGACCCTGCCTTGCCATGTCAAGTTCACCAATGTGGATGGAATAATTTATGTCAAAGGAAAAAGGCCAGATGAAATAATCTAATAGTCATTTTGAGCCTGTTCTGTAACTTCCATTAGGAACATAACAAAACTGGGTATGCTACCAAATGAATTCACTGTTAGGAGCTATAATTTCTTCATTATCTAACAGGATTCGGTTGAAGAATTTAAGTGTGTATTTAAAGCAGTGGTTTAATTCTGTGATTGTAGAGATACTTTCCTGGAGACTGTGAAGGGCACCCTTGGAGACCAGTCGGACAGTTCACTTCAAAAGCAAAGGAGGACAACCCTGAAAATTTTCTACCCTTTAAATCCATGCCTCTGAGCAAACCCATCCAACTGGGGGCCATATCTGTAACCTGAAAGACGGGGCAGGAGCATCTGTAAGGACTCACTGGTGACTATTGAGCTGCTGGAGGGAAGAACAGCAGGGAGGGGGTATTCAGCTACAGCAGTGCTGGCTGGAGAGATTTCAAGCCTGCTAGCTTGCTAGTGAAATCCACTTGCTATTTTTCAGGAGATCAAGAAAGAAAGACAGAGGTGGGCAAAATAACCCGAGAAAAACTGCCTTTGGAGAGAAAGCCGCTTAGGAAATCTTGTCTTCTTAGAGTAGACCATAGAGCAAGGTAGTTTAGCCACAAACTAACTGATAGTTTTGAAGTTATCAGAGGATAAGGAATTCTCCTGGTGGGGAAAAAAGGGTGGTTATTGGGCTTGCAGAGTGTTAAAAGCAAACAAAATGGCAAAACTCACACAAACAAACTCATTCCTCAGAAGTTCATAGAATCACAGAATCATAGAATCACTTAGGTTGGAAAAGACCCTTGGGATCATCGAGTCCAACCATCAACCCCACTCTACAAAGTTCTCCCCTACACCATATCCCCTAACACCACATCTAAATGACTCTTAAACATGTTCAGGGATGGTGACTCCACCACCTCCCTGGGCAGCCTATTCCAGTGTCTAACCACTCTTTCTGTGAAGAATTTTTTCCTAATGTCCAGCCTAAACCTACCCCATTGCAGCTTGAACCCATTCCCTCTTGTTCTATCGCTAATTACCTGTGAGAAGAGACCAGCACCAATCTCTCTACCATGTCCTTTCAGGTAGTTGTAGAGAGTGATGAGGTCTCCCCTCAGCCTCTTCTTCCTCAAACTAAACAGTCCCAGCTCCTTCAATCGCTCCTCATAAGATTTATTCTCCAGGCCCTTCACCAGCTTCGTTGCCCTCCTCTGCACTCGCTCCAGCACCTCGATATCTCTCTCATATTGAGGTGCCCAGAGCTGGACACAATACTCAAGGTGTGGCCTCACCAGTGCTGAGTACAGGGGGACAATCACCTCCCTCCTTCTGCTGGTCACACCATTTCTAATACAAGCCAGGATGGCATTGGCCCTCTTGGCCACCTGAGTACACTGCTGGCTCATGTTCAGCCCCTTGTCAATTAGAACCCCCAGGTCCTTTTCTTCCAGGCAGCTCTCCAGCCACACTTCCCCAAGCCTGTAGCGATGCATGGGGTTGTTGTGGCCCAAGTGCAGGACCTGGCACTTGGCCTTGTTGAAGCTCATACCGTTAGCGCTGGCCCATCCATCCAATCTATCCAAAGTATCCAGTTACAGACTGATGAAGAAAGAAACTCCTGTTGTATTGGAGGATGATGTATTTTTACATTAATTTGAAAATGTATTGTCTAATGTTATTCTTCAATCAAGATGGACAAGCATCTTCAAGCTTTATTTTTGCTCCATAGTTGTATAAAGGCTGAAAAATCCTGATTCAGTATACAGAAGAATGAACTACAGTTCAAGATGACAGCAATGACTGGACGCTCCTTACATCGACCTCCCTGCAACAGCTCTTTTTATGATCATCTCCAGATGACAAATTAACAGGAAAGGTAAAACGAATTCTTGAGTCTTTATATTTTATAACACAAAGTTTGTTTGCAAAACATCCAATATTTATTCCTCTGCTGAACCGTTCCTTTCAGACAAAAAAGGAAGTTGCTGAACTATCATTTTAAAAATTATTGCTCATACTACAGTATCTGACACATTTTAGGAAGCAAAGAAATACTGGGTAAAGTGGTCATATGTCAGCTGGAGCCTTTTCTTTAAGATGCCTTTAAGATGCCTTGGTGACTGGGCTGAAGAGTACCACTCTTCACTGTTGACAACTGGGTACCCTGGTTCCTTTGAAAGGGTTACAGCCTTAGTGTTTTTTAATCTACAAGCAAAATGAAGGTCTACATTTCGCCTGCTATCAATTCTAGTAGCTGAGAATGGGGAAGAAGAGAAAGACATCGAGAACCTTGAGAAATCATCTCCTACCCTTGGGAGAAAAGAAGAGAGACTCTCTGATAAGAGCAGGATATCTCTTAATTTATAAATCCAGAATTCACCATAATCAATTGACCTGATTAATCTATGCATCAAATACTTAAATCAAAGAAATTTAAACTGACCATTTCTGGACAGGACTGTAACTCTTACCAACAGTGCTACTCAATACACATGTAGACGACAACCTCTGTGTTCCCTCAGGACACTGTAGGAGCACAGAAATCCATCTGCTTGCAGATTTTGCCATACAAATGCCCCAGTGGTAGCCCTCACTGAACCCCAGCAGGGAAATAGAGGTGGATGAGGATGAGGAACTGGATAACGCAGCTTCAACATTTGCCTCAGTTATAAGATAAGATGCCAAATGCTTGCTGAGGGATAGCAATTTTTCAACAAATACAACTTTGTTTTTCCATTTCACTTGCTATATATTATGGCAGAAAGCAAAAGAAAATCTGTCCTGGCAGAAAAATTGTAATGACTGTTTTGCTAGTCTCCCTTAAAGGTCAGTGGGAGTCAAAGACTGTAGTGCAGCAAGGCTCAAACCTCACTGTAAGAATTTTAGACATCAGAAATCACTGTACGTGGCTGGAAAACCCTTGGCTGTAACAATTACATATTTTCTACTTGTCCTTACCAAGATGAAGTTTGCAAAGGACACAAAATCTAGCGAGAGAAGGGAAAGATAAAATCAACCTGTTTCTGGTTTTATGGACTTCTTGATTAATTATTTTTCTTCACCACAACAAAACTTGAAGAGTTGCACCAAAAAAAAAAATAAATATAGGGACTGGGGGTAGATGGTGGAAAGAATATACTATATGTTTATTGGGTGTCCTCAAACAGAGATGCAACCTATCCAGTAGGAATATAGAAAGAGACAGGCTATTTAGATGAAAGTCCTAGAGGAGGAAATCTGTCTTAGATAGTCATGGGGAGATCCAGCTATGAATGCTACAGGACCTGCAGAAGGATATGATGGTGTTAAAGGCAGTAAGAAGGGGTCTTCATGCCTTCACTAGCCACATCCAAAAACTATAAAGCAAAGGCTACCCTGGCAATAGCAAACAGGCAGCTGTGCCTATGCTGCACCATTTTGATATCAGAAGCACTGCAGTCTTGTTAATGTTTAACTCCTCCCAGATATCTTGCTTGCAGCAAAATTAAATATCTCAAGAACCCACATTGTCACCTCAGCCACACAGCTCAAAGGGAGTCTTTGAATATTGCACCACAACTTGCCAGATTCTTATGGTACACCTACGCTGCTAAATCACAGAAGTTTTCCCACTGCTTATTTGATATTTCCTCACACAGTGGAAGCCGCATTTACTACCCTCTCTAAAAAATCCCTAGTCACTTTCCTGCAGACACTTCACTCCATAAAGGACAGACTGCGCCAAAAGGCAGCACACGTGGTGTGCTGCAACTGTGTCCCAAGTTTTGGAGGCTTAAGCACTCGCTTCTTCCCCAGGGATTGCAACAGGCTGGGTGCCACACTCGTAAACGCTGCTCTGAAGGGCAGCAATGTGCTCCCCACGCAGGGCCCAAATGAGAACGGAGGCCACCTGCCACATTGTTTCCATACAGCCGGTCTGCTCTGGAGGACCTAATCCTAAAGAAAATGGTTACGAACTATATCAAGATCCTTGGTTTTCTTTTATTTAGCAGTAGAAATAGCCTTAGTGTCTGAAAAATGTCAAAAAGGTCTTGGAGACAGTATTTTGAGGATGCAGACCTTTGCTGCAGAAGGAAGAACAGGGAAGGAGTGTAGGGTTTTGCCTAACAAAGGGGGCACCTTGGCAAGAAGATTAAAATCAGCTCTGCACCACAAAAAATGAATCTAAACTCTTTTAATTCTGCTGCCAAATTATGTAGGAGGATTGAGAAACTTGTAGGCAAACAGATTTGTCTGGGGAGAAGATGGTATTTTCTTGAAAAGGTTTTTCTTTGCTTGGTTCTCATTTGCTTATTTGATGGACTTAGTATCCAAGCTAGACGGGCCTGGATAGAAGTTATTTCGAGGCCCTACTGAGACAGCTGCTTGAGGGCCTAAATATGCTACAATAGTCTTCTTGAGCCTGAGTAAGAGTGGCTGTAAAACCCTTCAAAGGGTGCAGTATCCCCAGTGGGATCCTTAGAAGTTGGTAACTACTACCCTGCAGGCTACGTATCTTCCATGGACACTCTTCCTGACATCTCCTTTGCTTGTCTTCCCATCTTTCACATCAAGGGACTTACATTTGCAGCCTTTGGGCTATTAAGCTAATTAAAATACATAGTCTTCAAGATGGAAAGTCTGCTGATCTGGCTTCTGTAAAGATGTCAAAAAAAAATCACTTTTCCTCTGAGTCAGAATAAAATCAAATTATGCACAGAGTAGATTAGATTAGAGAAGGTCTGTTTCTTAAAGTACCTTATCTGTTCTCTTCTGATTATAGTCAGTCGAAGCAGGCGGATTCACTGAATGCTGTTTATAACTGTGAGCCTCACGCTTACACAGGGATCAGATTCTGATCCAGTAAACGTTTAACTTATTCCAACAATGATATGTGTAATCTTCATCCGACTCCAAAGCACAGGATTTTATCAAAAAAAGCAAGTAAACAGAGATGGGCGTATAAGTGCATTAATGGCTCCTGCTAAATCACAGTGATCCTCTTACAGGTACACAGGCTATAACGGATCTGCAGTTGACAAGAGGCAATGCATAGCGGCTCATGCATAGCTCATCCTGATGGCAAAACAGAAACGGTGCGTGTTGACAAGATAAGGGAACTGAACTTTTTGTAAAAATGGCTTAGCTGTCCAGGAGCTGCCATGGAGGTCTAGTGGGCATGAGCGGGATGAAAGCTCAAATTTAAAGAAGGTCAGTGCTTGAGGACTACCCCAGAAGGGAACTCGAGACGGCATCTAGTCCGGTTCCCAGCCCGAAGGCAGTAGCAGCTACACCTCCAAATTACGTGAGGACAGCTCAGTTTTCGGGGAAAGGCGGTATATTTCATCTGATGAGCTGAGAGAGTCAGAAGCCGCAGGTGAGCTTTCAACCTCACACATCAGGGTGAAGGGTGCACATGAGTTCACTGCTTTTTCTGACTGTATCGGTTGACATTACAAAAGATAATGCCTCTCCCTGCAAAATGAGCATCCCTTATATCATTAAACAGTCACCGCTGTAACAGCGGCAGTTCTGTGCATGTTGCCGTCTTTCTTACTGTTCTCTTCTATTGCATGGGTGGGTTACTGCTCCAAGATGTTTTATAGTCTGGTGGAAACACAGCATGGGAAGTTATGAAACTCTTGAATAAAACATTCTTATGCCACTGGAAAGAATAAAATCAAGAATTTAAAAAAAAAAATTAGTTCCTCCTTGCCCTTTCAGTAGATGACATCACCCTCTCAAGAAGTGAATGTCTAGATAAGTAATATTGCATTATCTCCTAGTTAATAAGCAGCTTATGAGACATCTCAAAGAGCCTGTAAATTGAAAATTTCACAATTAAATCACAGTTGCATCACTCTTGCATATAACCATTTACCACTTTTATCTTTGTCCACCCCCCTATTCTTGTGTTTTCCTGGGTTCGTTTAGTTCTTTTAAACTTTCTGATTAACTAGACAGATGAAATAATTGGGATAAAATTCTTTTAGTTCCTTTAGCTATTGATAATTTGCCTTAGCTTTATAAATTGTATTTTTATCATTCTAATACACTAAGCACGTTTGCTTTTAGACAGCTATTGCTATTGAGCTTTTTTTTCGTTGATTTCTGAAAAGTAAATAATATTTTACGTAAGCATTTCTTAAAATACAAAGTATGTTTAGGATCTGATTTTTAAAGATCTTTCAGTCAAAATAAGTTCAAATGCATAACATCGAGAGGTAGACCCTTTATTTAGCGCCTATACATTTATACATAAAAACTCATTTACATGTAAAAATGTCACTGTTTTTAAGTGTACTACTTCTCTGATAGCAGACACCTAATTAGATAATATTTGCTATGCATATATCTAAAACCCTTCAGAACTAGAAACAAAACCTTTACCTCAGTGAAAAACTTTCAGGAACGTGGGCCACCAAACTTTTAATTCTCACTCACCTGACCTGAACATCATTTGAAAAAGCAGTGGGTGGTTCCATATTTTGTACTGAAGGGGACAAAGTACCATAAATTGCCAGAAGAAAGAAAATTGTTTGTAGCAGTGTGTGTTTATTAAAGGTCAGCCACTTGAAGCAGCTGAGAGGTTTAGTATATTGGTGTCTCTGACAAAGACAAATTAGTGAATGGCCAACGGTGTTTAAGCATAATGCATCTTCTGCCTCTGAATGCTGGCACATGATTATCAGCTCCACATCTGCTGGATGCTCGCATACCATTCGCCTAATTTATACATAAACAGTGCTCACGACTGCTGCTTGTGTTCGCATTTAAGTTTTGGAACTTTTCCCCCTATAATAGGAAAAAAAGAATTTTAATAATAGGAACTTTTTAAATAGGAATTTCTTCCCCTATAATAGGAAAAAAAAAAGACAGAAAATATGTAGGAAAAGAAAAGAATTTATCATGTGAAGGACAGAAAGATGGGAGAAAGGGATAAATGTTAAAAATGCCATTTTTATTGTATTCTGAGACGTCATGAGGAACTGATATTACCTCACAGATGAAAGACATCACCTCAAGGCTACCTTTTTCATCAGCAATAGCTTGGACATTGCATAGGCCTTGTTTTAAGAACAGGGAAAATCAGATAATCGTAAGATAAATTTGAGTGGTGAGGATGAATAAATGTCTGATTATCTCATCTACCACCTTATTTACTTGAATTTATCTAGCATATACGTGTATATTCTAATAGCATAGATTGACAAGACCAATCCTTCTCCTTAGCCTCTTACCTTAGTGTAAAATTTATTTGAATGCCAGACCAAAATTTGTTTGAATTTCCAAAAATGGGACAAGGGCAAGGAGACAGTTCAAAGCCATGTAATTATAACAGCAAGCATCTCAAACACTGAAAAAGCTATGCAATATGATTTATCAATCTGAATCCAAGAAATCACTCAAAAGGCAACCTCAGCCTTTTTGAAGTGGCATTACAGTAACTTATAGAGACCTCTGCAATGATATGGAATAGTATCAGGCTCCTATGAAAGCTGAAGAAATAAAATACAATTTCAACCATGAGAGCAGTCCATTCCAACTCACCTCAAAGCTCAAGATCATCTCATAAAATAGCACTAGCATTTCTGCAGACAAACCAGGCAGGCAACTTAGATAAACATTTTCACTGGCACAAAAACATTTTCAGCAAATAACATGTTCCTCAAAACAGTTTGTTCATTAGATGGCAGAAAAAATGGAGTATATTTTCCTTGAAGAAAATGTTGCACACAGCTCTATTTGCAATCGTCTCTAAATCCTGCCTGCGGGGTGGAAGCCCACAGTGCTAAGGAGTCACATCAGATGTCCAGTGTCATGCAGCGTATGCTTAAATAAACCAAGCCTTGGGACAATTAAAATTACAGAGCAGCAGATGCAATGAGAAGAATGATGAATTATTCTGACTGTAAGGCAGGAATAAGTTAACCTATCATAGAGAGGGACTGGAAGAATATTTGATCCCTCCTGGTTTCTGTTGGAGCACCTTCGTTTGATGTCCAACTATGATCGCCTCTATTAGTATGAGCAAAATTCAGTACTTACAGACTCACTCTGTCCAGAAACTCTGATACACAGACTAGCAGACTTCTCACTGTATGACTTATTTTTTAGAAAATTTTTTCTTATAGAATATATCCTAAAAGCAACAGACAACAAGGCACTCTCTCCTTCTGTAAAAGCTGTAGTCAGATACTCTCATAAAAGTGGTGTTCTCTCGCAGCCTCCAAGTGAGCAAATATATTAATAAAGGAAAATTAAGTAGCCTGATGTAATGAATCAGTAATCACATTTTACTGGCCAGATGATTCATTTGTACTGTAATTACATATTGAAGCTCTTAAACTGCAGAGATATTTCCCAGTTGCTTCTGTTTGCTGCCTGATGTTCTTCAAAAGGTGCTCCAAGCCATGGTCCCCTGGGCTCTGGCAGGCAGGTCACTCCAGAGTCTGCCATGGACACAGCTCCTACAGTAGACCCAATACCATGCTGGCCCAAAGGGACAGAAAATTGGGCAGCAAACTCTGTTGTGTATGCAACCAGACAGACACGGTCTTGCCTACAAGAGCTGTATGGGGAAGGTGCTGCTGCTTCTGCTGCCGCCTTCTCCTCTCGTTGTCACCCAGGGGTGCATATGGCTTTCCCTTCCCGCCTCACCACTCCTGCTTTGGCACTACTTTATTTTCTGCCTAAGCTCAGGTCACACCAAGTCAGCAGAGTCTTTGCCACTGCCCTCCCCGTTCCTCCTGCATGGCGCAGAGGCAGCAGAGCCCAGGGCAGCACGGGAGCAGGGGCAGCGATGCCTGCTCTAGGCTTCCTACGCAGAGGAACACTGGCGATGAACAAAGACCTTCAGATTAAATGCGGAGTTATATTGCAGTAGTAATAATAGAGGGCTAATTTAGATGAGCTCTCTTTTCCTTTTATTAGACCACAATTTCTTTTGTAGGCATACGTCGCTTTCTCTCTGTCTCTGCAAAGCGAGTCAGGCCTGCACCGGTGAAGAGCTGTCTTGTACATCCTGAACTTTCTGAGGACGTGTAACCTGGAAGAGCACAATTTTCTCTGCATCTAACTCTATTTATAAGCTCTGCTTTTTCTTTCCTATGAATAAGGTTATAAAGATTCTTTGGCAAGAGCTAAAATTAGTTTACCATTTTCTTTACTTCAGTTTTATATGAAAATAGGAGATAATCCAATGCCCAAACTATCTTACAGAAGAAAGCTTAAAAGGATACTACAAAAGAGTTCCCTTAATGTCAGGCATTAATACTTCATGAAAATCAGACTGAATCAATATATCAGACTCTATGTAAAGATCTGAAATCTGCCTTTACCAAATGCTAACTTCTCTTAGGCTTGTGTTCAACTTTGGCAGGCATGGATCCAACAGGGAACACCTCTCAATGATTACGTATTCTGAATTTGCATTTGTATTTCCTTAAAACTGTTTTCTATTTCCAAATACAACTTTCCACAGAAAACTGACCCTCCTTAAAAAGCTGTAGTGCACCCTCATCTTGTAAATCCCTGCCTGGCCTACTGCCTCGGCAACAAACTGCACAAAGCTAAACAAGCTTTCCCACCTAATGGGCCATTTTGGAAAGTTGCCCGCTGAAGGTAAAATGCTAGCTGAATTCCTCGCATGGTCGCTACTGAACTAGAAGAACAGTTTCCTGACTTAGGTTGGACTCCATTTAACTTAGCGTGGGTGTTTAAAATTCAGGCGTTCACGTTTTTGGGTCAGATATTTGATATTCATCTGATAAAACACAAGTGGCTATTTTAGTATGAGAATTATCACCTTCTTGAGTTGCCTTTTCCTCTTTATTGGCAGTTAACAGGGCTTAGGAGAAATAGCTCACATTCAGTAGTCTTCCAGACAGCAAAAATTAAACAAAATGGATTCCACCCATAGTCCTTACGTTCTCTTGAAGCTGTAGAGCAAACCCAAAAAGCAAAACATTGCTTCTTTGTTTTGCCAAGATTTCAGCTTTTCTACACTGAAATTTGCACAAATGCATAAGAGCAAACAAATGCCTCAAGGGGCTCCCTTACTGTTGCTATACACAACAGAAAATAATTATTTTGGGAAATTTCAGGAATACTCAGTTTGCATTTCTTTTTTACCTATTTTGCCCGATGTTCATCTATGGATAGCGTACCTTGGGAAACAAATAAGCACTCATTTTTCTCAGGATTTTGATAAAATAGGAGGAAAAGCAAAACTTCCGTGGAGTTTGGGTTTTAAGCTCTCTGTAACCTCTTATGCAACACCTGATATATTTCATTTTTACAATCCACATAGGCTTGTTTCAAGTGATTTCTTAAAAACATTCTGATACCATCACTAAGCTTTCAGATTTTGAAATCACACAAAGCAAACCAAGAACTATTTTATGCCCCATGAAAACAAAACAGTTATATGCATGTTTACCCAAAAGTGCTTATTTGATGTTCCAATATACATGTGATTCTAAAGCAGCTAGCTGAATTGGGAACTATGCATATGAAAAACTTAGGAAGTGGCCCCAGCATACCTCTTTGCTATTGAACATAGGCATCATCAGGCTTTGAATAACTAATACAACTAGAACTGAATATCTGTTTCTTAGAGCTAGACCAGAATAATATTTGTCATTTTAGAAACAAATCTTAAGAAAAATCAAGTTCTTGTCTGAAGAAAGTGACAGTGGTACTGTCATCTACAGCAAGAACCATCAATGCAGGTGATACACTATAGGTAGGAGTGCAAAAACTTCCCCAGCAGCACTGATAATCTCTCTCAGCAATGCCTCAGATAAAATACTTCTGAGAACAGAGATTAACACATTCACCAGATCAGTGTTATCCTTGGCCTGAGCATGTGTCAGTAAAAGCATAATTTTATACATCTACAACCAAAGCATACCAATTATGGTCTGAGTTTAAAAGTTCTGGAATGACTAACTGAGGGAAACAAGACAAAACAACTCTGCTGCAATGGAGTTCTTGAAAACGTTAGATTTTCAGTGTGAAGAAGATGATTCTAAAGTTGTGATATCATCAAAACAGAGCTGCAGCCAAGCCTAAATTCTCCTATTTATTTGCAGTAAACTATACATTTCCTGACCCATCATATGAATGATTATTTCAGTGGTGTTGCCGTCTGTCCAGATCCTATGCAAAATAGACAACTTTCTGTCCGGCTCGACGTGCCAAGCACTATGCTGCGAAACACAAGACAAATATCACAGAGCACACCTCCTTTGCACACATCTCTCTCTCCACCTAGACCTTATACTAACGCAATGCCCGAAGGAGCTTATGAGAGGAGTCTGAGTGTTTACCGGGTTGGTCGGTACAGTAGCAGGAGCCCTGTCCACGTTGCCACATGTTCAGAAAGCCATAGGCAAATGTCCACTGCATCAATACGGATCAGCTCCAAAGTGCACATGTATAAAGTCTTCCCTTCCCGGGATGCCTGCCTATGAGCTGAGCAGACTGGGTGCATTTGGACGCAGTAAATCTGATGCATTTTTTTGTGTGTCAGACTTTCTGCCCATGCCCAGATCAACTCGATGGCACATACACAGTTACTGCTATCCCGGATAAAACAGACTCATTCTGCAAAGGACTAGCATATGCTCTTGTGTTTATGGCACCTGTGTATTTTCAGTTCTCTGAAGTCCTAAAATGGACCTCAACATAATTTTATGCTGTTTAAAGTTACAGCATAACTTATGCTGCTTTTAACTGCTGAGGGACTCATCCTTTACATCCAGGAAGGGGAAGAAAGGACCATGGAGTTTTTTCTCTAGGAGCCCCATGCAGTAAGTACCCTTTGCAATCTGTTTCTGGTGATAATATCTGCTGTGGAGCTGGTGAAGGAACAAGGCAAAATCTGTCCTTAAAGATTCAGCTCCAAAATATGCATTTTGTAATTTTAACTACATTCATCTGCACTAAATATCAAATAAAGAAAAGAAATGGAAACATTGTGAATTTGCATAAGACATAGAGCTTGTGAATTAATAGGAAGAAGCAAGAAACTGTTTATTCCGAAATGGAAAGGTTTTGTTAAGAAAATAAAAAAGAATAAACAGTTTGGAATACGCTATATCTTCAGAGTTGTTGCCCCTCATCAGAGAGTGACACTCTATTAAAACAAATAGTATCTACAGAATACCGATAGGAAAAACACATTTGCATTCTTAGTAAGGATATTAAAAGAAAAGAGATGTAAACAATCTTGTACCCTTACTGATGAAAAAGAAAGTGCCCTCAACTTTCAACTCAGCCGCTCCTGGATTTTGGAGGAAATCAAAAAATACAACTTGAGTAAATTGACTAACATCAGTGATCATATCACTTGTATCTGTGGCATTCAAACCTTACCAGCATTATGTGCTGAAGTAGGTGTCCCATGTTTGAAAATTAAGTTCGCAAGTCCTGGACACTTAAAGTGTACTTGCCAGTGGAAGATAAGCCCCACTGATTGAAAAGATTTATTAGTGAAAGCTAATATTCAGAATGCAGGCAAAATGGCTGTATTTGTTTCAGCAGATTTGCATTCTTTTATGCCAGAAAGGTGTTTACTGATACTGAACTTCAAGTTAGTGAAGTCAAAGATGATGTCTTTCAGTTTTTTTGATGACTGAATCATTTCCTATCCTTTTAAAACACCTTATTTAGCAATATGTGCATGCCTTTTCTCAGCGCTTGAGTATGACTACTTTTGAATCATCAGATTCAATTAGTGGCACCATGTCACCTAAAGAGCAAGGCTAAATCAGATAAAGAGGATAAGAGGGAGCACAAAGTGGTTTAGTGTGAAAAAGGATTAGATGCATTTATTATAAAAGGGCTGCTTCTTTACGGGAGTAAGGCAGTGTCCCACAAGTATTTGAAGACTACTAAAGCCGTTTGGGGGAAAAGAGATACTTTACTTGCAAAAAAAAAGGCAAAAAAAAGTTTTAAATTTCAGGATTAAATCAGGAAGAAGCACATTCATGCATATTTCCAGAAAAAGCGCCCTACATTCAGCCATGGAATAATCTGGCAAGAGAAGAAATTCAAATCTCATTTGCTGGGGCTTTTAAAATAGAAGTCAGTATTATTTCAATAATACAGTAATAATGCAGTAATTCCCTACTGAAATACAGGGAATGATCTTGTGTTTCCAGGAGACAAGTATGACAGATCCTCCTATCCTTGCAGCCCCAGTAACACTATTGTGTATGATGGGACCATCGTCTTCTATTAATGCTGCCTGAGGAAGATAGGAATACCCGAGATTCACCTAAGTCATAGTTTCCTCCCCTTTACACTCCTTCCAGTGATACTGATGCCCAAATGACAGTGTTTACAGCTTCCTTCCATGCTAGACCCACTTGGGGACGTCTTAACACACTGCTTTTGTAAAGAACGAGAGAAAAGTATCTATCTTTGTCTACCACCTTGCTCTGGCTTGCACATCAACACAGCACAAGGCAGAGCACAATGTTCTCATCACTATAGGTAATGGCCCACCTTAACATTCATATCATGAGCTAAACATGCCATTTTACAATCTTTTTCTTTAACAATGCAATTATTATGGCACAGATGGCTTAGATACAGTCTCCCATAACTGTAGGATATGCGAGGCGGTCAGATGAGTGATCAAGACTGTTACTTGTATTTTAATCTCCTGTCAGCCAACCCAAAATTGCACTACATGAACTAATAGCTCCTTCAAACTTCATATGTATACCACAGTTATCCCAGAAGATAATAAATGCTGTGGTAGCCATTCGACAGACAAAACCACCAAGCTTTTAACAGTTTCAATAGTTGAGATTAATGTGACAAATTTTAGTATTTCTGAAAGAACATAATCTCAGTGTTATCTGCAGACCACAGAAGCAGCAAAGGCTAGTAAAATGATATCTATTCAGTTTCTTCTTTTCCTGTAAGTCCAAAGCATTTTGGTATAAAGAATATGCAGTTCAATGTACTTTTTCGATAACTACAAAATGAAAACCATCAGACTTTATGCTAGGTAATGTTGCAGCAAACAGTTTTACCTACTCTACTTCTTTATTTATATAGAAGTTGTCAGGTGAAAAGGATTGTGCTGGTTCTGTCGTGGTGCTTTTGAGCGCAGGAACGAATGTCTGTGCTGCTCCCCTGCGAAACAGGAGTGAGAACTTGGTGGTTGGATTCATTGCACGTGGTCAGGCGGAGCAGACGTGCCAAGCACTGAAGTCACCAACCCATCAGGACTTTCCCTGTGCTTGAGATGCAGGACGAAGAAGAAACTAAGCTTGCAGGTGCACCAAGACAGGACTGCTGGAGCCCTCAGCTGCAACAACTCACTTGCTGAACTTGGCCGTAGTGCTAAACTTTCAGCTTGTATGGTGGTTTCTAGTACTGTTTTCCTAAGTTACCTCTCCAGGAGTATTTGAGACCATCCACTGCCACAGAATTACTCTGATGATTGCTGTCAGTACTGCTAACAGCCTTGTTTCATCACCAGATTTTGCATCTTTCAAAATATCCTCCAAGATGATGAAAATCACGTTGAAGAACAATTTGAGAAATACTATCTGAATGTACAGGTAGGCGTTTTCCTAGAATCAACTTATTTCCAAACTGGTTGGAACTGCTTCCACACCTGGCATACATGCCCAGTTTTGCCAGAGATAGGTGGATGCTCTCAGTGTCACATATGAGAAAAACAAATGAGCACAAAAGGATTTGGAAATGGACAGAACCACTTTCACATTACCAATGGGTTTTGCCACTCTTTTTAATGTCTCCTGTCAAGCTGTCATAAAATTATGATTGTAAATCCCTTGTCTCTCACCTTTCTCCCTGCCACATACACATCACCATCTCACACATGTAGAGCTCCATAGCTCAGCCAGTCTCCACTGATTGCTCTCCAAGGCTGATCTTTGAAAACCTAGTAGATCCTGCTGTATTTTACTGACATACATTTTTGACAACAAAAGAAATATTATTTCTGTAAAAATGTGAAGTCATTGAGGTATAATGGAAAATACAAAAGGACCTTAAGAGGCTAAAACGTCCTGTGAAGAAAGAAATTTGGAAAATGCAGAGAAAAATAGAATGCCTTGTAGAAAATAACCTGACGGAAGCGTGCAATACAGTGCTGACACTTTGTACTTAACTAGTGCCTTTCATGGAAGGAGATAATGTGCTTTACCAGGCACTGGGAATGATTCTTCCATGCTACACCTGAGGTAGCCAAGGTCTCAAAATGTTGTGCGACTTGCTTAAGATAAAACAAAGTGAAGAAAAATGCAGGTAGTGGGAGAAATACAGGCTGTCTGCGGTGTTACCTTCCTGGTCACAGGATGAAGGTCAAGGTCAGAGGAAGGCCAGAGACTACTTCAGTTGTTGTGGGATTCTTCACCCTATGTATTTTAAAATTGTTCCTGATTGTAGTCAAGCAACTATTTTGTTTTCATTGTTGTTTCTCTTTTCTGGCTTTGAGTCAGCTTGTGATGGACTCTCTTCCCATGCAAGGGAGTAAAAGCAGAAATCTCCCATTACCACCTTAATGCCAATCTCTGCTCCCTGCTTTTGCCTTCTCCGGGGTCCAGAGAAGAAAACCAGTGATGCAAACACACCTTCAGCCTCCCTGGAGATGACAAAAAAACTCTGGACTTAGACTATAAAAGGTTTTTCTTCTACTCTGAGATTGTGTTTGCTCAAAAAAACCCGTACCCAAGACCATAGCTTCTGAAATATCTCCTTTTCTTGTTTGGGTTTTTTGGGGGGTCAGGGGTTTTCTCTGTATGGACTCACCCCTTTTCTTCTTCCTGGGCTTTTTCTGCCATGGCTTCTAAACACTGCTCCGTTTAAAGAGATTCTAGGTAGGTGTAAATGTTATGTATATAAAAGACCTTCGATGAGGCAGAGGATAAGCATACACTTACATAGTATTTTGCTGAGCCAATAATCAGTCCCAGGCTAAAAAGCAACCCCAATGCCCTGTGGGCTATGTGTTTACTTAGGCTATCACTGTTCAAGTCACAGCTCCATTTTAGGAAGCACTAACCCCTGGTCTATGGAGAAAAGAGGTCTTATTTGCTACTTCCTTCAGTTGTTAATAATTATTATAATTCCAAGCAAGTTCCCAATTAGTGTGAGCTAAACGCTCAACCCTTCCCTTCATAGTTTCCTAAATGAGACTCTCTGAACCTAAATAAACATAATATTTAGTTTCATTTAAATACAGAAGAGAGTCAGAGATACTTTCAAAAATATTCCTAGAGCTACTGTTCAAATAATTCATACCTGGTCTTTATCTGGCTGTTACGTTCATCTAGAACAGCTAAGTGTTTAAAAAAGAAACAGATCTCTATTTCATGGGTTCTTGTTTTAATTTTTTTTAATAAACTGTCACAGGCAGAATGTGGAGAGCTTTTAAACTGGTTATATAACTCTCAGAAAGATCCACTCCCTCCTTAGTCATCAGTAACACTATTAAGCGAGCAGCTGCAATCCACACACCCTTTTCTGCTTTTATCATGAAAACAGAATGAAATTTATCAGTTATCAAATACAATGCCTTCTCTGTATGAATAAATTATCTTGTGGTTATAACTTACAAAATGTTCCCATCTCTATTCATACCAAATGCATCAAGTCATTTGGATGACAGAATGCTACAAAAATTATCTGAACTGTCAGGAAGCTGCAATGACTTATTGTATAAAAATTATTCCAATTTTTACCAACTCAAAACAGCAGCAAAGAGGGAAAAAAGAGAAGTCCTTCCAGAATGTTGGTCATATATAGTACAGAAGTGAATCATCATTGAAGAAATCATGTTTGTTCTTTCTAAGGAATCAATGATTTACATGTTAATGACACTTGACAAGAAAGTCATGATCCCTTCTTTCAAACAAATCTCTCCCCCCCATCCCCCCCCCCCGAACGGTACTGTATGAAATTTTGGAAGTATCAATAACTTTATAACACAGATGAATCTACAGTACACATACCTTCTTCTGTCTCCCACTCAGATAATGTCATCCACCATGAAATGATGTAAAGCCTGAATCACTAAAGTCACACCTGATTTTTAAAATATTTTTAATTGACTCTGACAAAGTCTGCACATCAGCTGAAAGGAGCTCCACTGATGAGGGAGACATACAGAGCTTACCGATAGAGCTGGAAACTAGCAGAGGTCTTTAACCTGTTTTTTATGATTTTGCAGCTGGAATCAGATCAAAGTGTGTCTGACAAATATTTACATAACTGTAAAGAACGTGTCAATCTATTAAAAAAACAAAAACCATTTTTTTCTGTCCATTTCAGTGATTATAAAGCCAGTTCAAGGTTTAGGTTTTCACAGTAGAGTATGTCTTTTCAAAAAGATTTCTCATAAAATAAAATTGTAGCTTCATAAATCAGCAAAAGAAGTTTAAAAATAAACTTTTTTTTTTTTTCTGGAGACAGCAACTTCTCCCTCAACTGCAAAAACTTGAAGCAGTTTTCACTTGAGCTGAGTCAACACAGATTGAGCTGAAGCATCTGGTCCTATGAAAGCTGCTGTGAGAGTTTGCAGAATTTTAAAACCTATTTCAGGAGCATCGTGGTGACACTGTAATTATCACACTGCACTACTAAATAGGCTTGAGCTCCATTTTAAACACACAGAGCTGTGCTCCAGCATAGCCCAGAAACAGTAAGCTAGGCCTCGCCAGTGGCCTGGCTAGTCCAATATTGTCTCCTACAGCAGCCTGCTCAGATCTCTTCAGAGCAAGACGAAAGAAATCCTGAAATAAGCAATTATTAAATGACTCTTTAGGGGCAGGAAAGTCTTCCTAATCCCCCAGTAATAACTAAAGTTTGGGTTATGCCTCAAAGTGTTGGGATACTGAATTTTCCAGGGTCACAGAGGTGGGTCCTCAGCACGTAGGCTGGTTTAACAGCACTGAAGACAATGCAATGGCCATGGCTGAGGCACCAGCCCAGTAACTGGTGTTTCTTTTTAATCCCTGTTGTATGTCGGAATGCCTTATACTCCATATAAACCTTCACTCATCTTTTTAACCCTAGTTCTTTTCTTCACTGATATCCACAGACATTGTAGATGTACAGGCATTTCGTGCAGTACAAATATTTAATCTGTTTTTCATCTAACTGTACTTTAGTTTGCTTGCTCCTGCATCTGTGAATAATTGGAGGTTTTAGTTTACCTTTTTCATCTCTTTGCATTGCTTACTATCCATCTCCTTCCTAGACTGAATGGTCACAGTCTTCCAAATCTTTTTCTCCTTTCAAGCCTTTCCTCCTTCTACTATTCCAATCTGTTTAAAAAATGTTCTTATCATCGATCTTCATATTTTTGACAGTGGAGAAAAAAATTACCCCACATCAGTAGAATAGTATTAATCAACACAGAGCACAGAATTGCCCAGATTATCCCCAAAAAAATGCCTTTATTGATCGACCTCACATGCAACAAGGTCCCACGTTCTTCCTCTGTCAGGCTCTGCTTAAGGAAGTTGTCACTGAAAGAAGAGTGCTACCACGGAGGAAGTATGGGACTTCTGTAGTCCTTTGAGTGGGACCAGGTGACTGAAAAGCAAGTTCCAGCCTTGGTCCACTCACTCTACACAAACCTCAGCCTTTGCATTTTACTCATAAATGTTAAAATAGAAATACCAGCAAAATGTGTTAAAGTTGGAACAAATGCACTCCAATGCCTTTGACCTTGTGATCCATGACACGCATCACCAGTAATTAAATTGTAAGATGTGCTCATTCTGCCTATAATTTCCTAAGTAACATCTTGAAGCAGAGAGCATTACCTTTTTGATGTGAACCTACAACATGACCTTTACCCCTTACTGTAGGCCCTAGGAATTTTCTAGGGAAGACAACAGACAGAATATAGAGCTGGTAGCAGAAGGAACAGTATTTGACCTTTCTGTTGTTATTAATAAACAAACAACGTGTTGCCATGTCCTTAGCATAGCACACTGAAAAAAAAGACCTTTCTGTGCCATACATTGCCCTTTCCAATGGCAGGGTGTTTATTCCTTCCGTCATTCCTCCCTCTCTTTTTTCAAGAAGGCGACTTGTATCTGTATAATTCCATCTTGTATCTGTATAATTCCACCTTAGTTTATTCCAGGGCATGATCAAAAATACTTGTGGTTGTGCTGCTGTTGCACCAATTATTATAAAACTCTTTGATTTGCCAAACACATCTAATTTTTCCTTTTACCCTAACATTTTTCTTAAGTGATGCTCTCCTGAGTAATCATGGAATTAACTTAAGGAGTGTTCCTCCTGCATCAACCTTAACCCTGTCTCCTTTGATCAGACATTATCCAAACTAAAAATAAAACAGCTGAAAATCCTTCCAGATGATCACAGACAACATACGTACAAATTGTGCCTTACAAAATGATAGACGCAACAATAATCGGTCTGGTCTGTCTGTGTATAGATGACTCAATTAACAGGAACAAGGTAAACTGAGGCATCATCTGGGCTTCTGCTACTCTAGTGTATGGTTTATCCATAGGCAAACAGGAACATATTGTTCTGATAGTGGAAAGGCAAGATGGGAAACTCCTTTGATTTCCTGCCATTTATTGAGGTTGCAGACATAGTACCTCAGAAAAAGAGGCTCTGTAGTGCCACACTGTGTAAAAGAAGAGCTCTTCTATTAAACGTCTGCTTTTGTCTACTAATATATAGAAGGAGTTCAAAAGTTGAACCAGGTTGCCCAGAGAGGTTATGGGCATCCTTGGAAATATTTAACACTTGACCCTGGGCAACACTTGACCCTGAGTGGGCCCACACTGAGCAGAAATTGAACCAGATGAACTCCAGAGGTCCCCTCCAACCTAAAGGACCCCATGATTCTATAATACATATCTTAAATGCTTCATTTTGGATGTATTGAAAGGCAACGTAGGTTTTTGATGACCAACCCTGCCTCAAGCTTTCTTCCTGGAAGGAAGCAGGTAGCAATGATCTACATACAGTGCTTATGGAAGTGAGGGCCTCAGATCAAAGACACACAGTCTATAGGCCATCCGAGGCTACTGCGAGAATAAAATATTCAAATGCAAGTTTTTTGTTCCTTGAGCCTAACCTTGCTGAAAGGAAAATGGTAGATGCATAAAAGTGCTACAAGCCACAACGACATATGCTCTTGAAAAACTAGCCCTTGTTTTCAGATTTTGACAATCACAATCTTTCTTAAATTTCAGAATAACATCTTCTTTTGTATTTCCTATTGGAAGTATCTAACTATCTGACCAAATTTCATTAATTGAAAGAAGGAAAATCTGTCATTCATTCATAAATATGAAAGCAGAAGAAACTGGTCTATGTTTTTAAAGTGTAAGACTAAATAAGGCTAATTCTGAATTATGAACTTCAAAGATAAATCTAAAATACAATGTTGACATCCAAATTTCAAGGAACGGAGGCATCAAATAAAATTACTAGATTTTAATGTGACCACGCCTGTCTAAACATTCACTGGGGACAGCTAGACAATATTTACAAAAGCTGTTGCAACATGAGCCCGCATGCACAACAAAATGCAAATAGTATGAATTGTTGTTGATCACTTTTCATGCAAGTGCAAGGTCACTTAGACACAGGCTTTAAAAAAGCGGAGTGAGGAGGCTTTTAGTGAAGCAAATACCACCTCCTAAATCTGTCTATAACAAGGACTGATTTTCTCCTCTGTTTCTCGTCAGAGCGAACATTAGTGGGAAGAAATTACAGTACTGTGCAGATGCTTCCTCCCTGCCAAAATGAAGGCATTTAGGGGAGAAGAAAATAGAAGTTGCCTACTAAGGCGTTTGTTTCCTTCTAGCAGTTGGGTAAAAGTATGAAAAAAGAATTATATAACAGAGAATACACCAAAAAAGTACAGGTGTATCCTGCGTCTGGTCTTGTAATGAATCAAAGACCTTAAAAAAAAAAGTGCATGTGCGCACACGTCTCTCTTACCCCAAGTTTAATGTTGTGGTTTTAATTAGATGTGATAACATAGTCAAAACTGATTTTAATGATTAAGACAAAAAATCTTCCTGGATATGAGGGTTGTAGTCTAAAGTGATGAATAGGTTCATTTACCCAGCTGATAAACACGAGTGAAGCCTAGATGGGGTTGTTTTCCCTAGAAATGGATGCAGAAAAATGGTTAGCTAACAAGTCCTCTATCAACTTCCTGTGATCTGAAATCTCAAAGATCCCTATTAAATAAGGATACGTTCAAAGGGGTGAGGTCAGAAGGAATGTGATAAACTGTCAAAGAGCTTATAGGAAAATGTTGCTTTAAAAGCCCTGTAGCATGTAAGACATATCAAACAAGATGAAAGGCAACAAATGTGCTTAGTTTAATAAAGGATGCCTCTTTCAGGCCAAAAAACCTACTTTGACTTCTAGGCTGGCTTTTCAGTTGTAAGTGTAGGAAGACATATCAGCCAAAAATACAGGAGTTCATCAATTCTTGGGGGAAAAAAAGAAAAAACATAAGGAACCATCAAATTACTTAGAATGTTCTTAAAATTTTACTCCTAGTTTCTTAATTCGAAACTCTAATTTAAGGCCAAAACCAGGATTTAAATAAAGCAAATTGGTCTTGTTTTATGGGGTTTGTGTGGAATATCTCCTGGAAACTCTGTGTTCCCAAAGCAGAGTGTAGGGTAAGCACTGAGGTTAGTGATGTCCAAAAGGAACAGGGGAATGGCAGAAAGGCAGCCAGCTTACAGGCAGAGCATACAAGAGGGAAATGCCTACGGTACTAGCATCAACACCTCACTTTAAATAACTTTAAAGCTATGGCAAAGCATCAATTTTTATGTCAGGGTACTGTCCTAGCAAAAAAAGTAGAATTACCTAGGGAGAGGTTATTCAAACGTTAGCTATAAAGACAGCATACAGACACTTTGCCCAGTAGGACAAAGATAAAGCAATCCCTTGCCTGTGCCCTAAGCAGTGCCTGGTGACTCCAGAACTCCAATATATAAGAGCTACTAAACTAAATGATTTGTTTTTAACTTAAGCGTGTTTTCCAGAAAGGAACCCTGTCTAGATCTGAAGAGGTAAGGAGACAGAGAATATAGTCCACACTAATTTGTTCCACCTATCATTCACTTTCACCATTAAAAAATTGATGCCCAGTTTCAGCTACCAGCCATTAGTTTCTGTTGTGCCTTTCCCAACTAAAGTAAACAACAACTTCATTTCTGACATTTTGCTCTAGCTCTTGCAGACTATAATCAAGGCATATTACAATAGACTGGTCTCGCCAAGTATATTCTTTAGCTTTAAAATCCTTTTTTGTGTTTTTCTCCTGAATCTTCTCCTTTTGCTCAAGTCTCTTGATCAAACAGTGGCATCAGAACTGCACACGCCGTACTATGTGTTACCAATCAGAACAATGCTGCACCCATCTGCTTTTACCCACAATATTTATACTAACATGCTCAAAGACCGAATACAGACTTTCTGCTAAAGTATCGCCCTGGTGCCCGTGTTGAGGTGTTCACCCACCATAATTCCCAAGTCCTTCTGAAAGTCACTACTTTCCTGCACACAGAGACCACGTTTCTGTAAACATGGTCTCTGTCCCTTGTCCCAATGTATACTTGCTCTAGCAGATAGACCTTCCCAAACAGTCCAAGTTGCGCCCCATGACCCCTCTTCCTAGAAGATGCAGTTATCCGCTCATTATATCACTGTTTTTATTTGTTTTAAATCAGCAGTGACTTTTAAATTTCATTTTGAAACTTTATGAAAAAACCAAGCAACTTCTCAGATCCTAGAAGTCCCAAAACTAGAATGACATGTAGAACGAAGTCAACAGCTTTATGAAACTGGATTTATTTACCCAGTTTTCTCTCTGTCTTTCAATCTAATTTATAAACCCTGCAAAATGAAATCAGGGTTGTTTGATGAGACTTATTTTCCATAAAACCATGTTGACTGATATTAATAAACTTCCTATCCTTTAAGGTGTTAATAATTACATCCAGTATCATTTTTTCTATTAGCCCAGGACTGATGTTAACTTTTGGTTACCCATGTCAGACCAACTATACTTCTCTAATGTTGGAACAACATTAGAGGTAGTGATAGAACTGTGATAGTTCTCTCAAATTGCAATATTTTTCTGATATTTACTAAAAATTAACAGTAGCGCAGCAGATATCTTCTCAATCAGCTACTTACAAGTTCTGCTGCTACAAAACTGCTTATCCCTAGCAGATGTTGTTTAACATCCTAATTGTTTATGAACCAGGATCAGAATGACTACATTATTTTCATGTAATAAGGATACATCATCCTATTTCTTTCCAAATACAGAAAAGAAATTTTTCTTGAACAGTTTTGTTTCTCCTGAATCGTACTAGTAACAACTTTATAATTTCCACTCCATATTGAACTGACAAATTTGCCAACGTTTCTTTTGTTCTTAATCTATTAAATAATTAAAAAGCTCCTACTGCTGTTAGCTCTGTCAGACACAGATTTTTCCTGACAACTTTTTATTGAGATTTTCTGCTTTTAGTTATAATGAACATATTTAGGTTATGATCTCTAGTCTCTGGTCCCCAGATAGATAGCCATCACATTCAAGTGCTATAGCTAATTCATCGTTATCTGTCATACCAATGACAATTTACTTTGTACTAGAGGCAATACTCTCCAGCTCAGACATTACTTACTGTCTTTTTCAAGAACTTAGATATTTTATTTGTTGTGTGAAATCGAGCATGTGCGATCCAAATTCAGTGTCTCTTTCCACACATTACACATAAATCTGTATCTGGATAGGGACAGGGGAGAAATCATAATGTGTACTGAAAGTACGACAGCAGAACATCTGAAGTAAAATCTGAAAAGTAACACACTGTGAGACAGCAGGGGTTTTATTCAAATAGTTTCAGCATCCATAATAAAAAAAAAGATAAATGTCAGCAAGCAACAGGAGAACCTGCGAAACAAAACTAGGTGATTTAGTCTGACTGGTAATGATATAAGACATCATGGAAGCACAGAAAATTACTATAAATGAAGATAAATATAAATCCTGACCCTAAACCACACAGGAAAGAGTTTTTGTAGCGGAGGGAAGCAGCATTATATCTGAAAAACACGATAAGAAATCAGTGAAGAGATGACTTCAACAGAGTATGAATGAATACAAATCTTGAGTTATAAATATGTAACATAGTACTGGTATTTCAAAAGCCAGTTGACCAAGAAAAGGAAGTCAGTTGCACAAAGTTAAGAAACAGCTCCAAATGTCAAGTGTTCGTAAGATATTTCAGCTCCACGTGCAAAATATGTCACATGTGCTTAACCCCTAAAATTATGGCTTCTCAGAATAGCTTCTTTCACAGTGTGCGAGATTCGAAGCTATTCTCAGGTTTCTTCTTTCAAATATGCTGGAATCGGTTTAAGAAGTAACTGCAGCCAAGACACTAATTAACAGTGACACAATACAATTAAGTTCAGCTTCCTCCATGGAGTAATCATACCATAAAGTAATATTGTCACACTAATCTTCTGAGAGGGGTACTGTAAAACAAAAAGTGAAGAAGCTAATCAAAAAGACACAGCAGTAAAGAAAGAGTGCACTAAACTTTTTAACCACAGCATGAGGAAAACTCAGGATTTTTAAACAGTTTTGCTGGTAAAATACCAATACTTCTATCTCTAAATAGCACAGAAAGAGGAAGAAAAGAGAAATAATGGTAATGGGGTGAGTACTTCTATGCTTCAGAGAATAGGACTTAATTTTAGGCAAGTCAATAGGAAGAAATGACAGCAAGTAAAATGCTTCCAGGGAAAAGACCATGGGCACCCTGCAGAAGAGTTCAGTGAAGATTTCTGCTCACTCTGCAAATCAATAAAACAAACAATGCTGGGATGTACAAGGTACTGAACAGAAAATAATACTGGAATGATTATAAGGCTGATACGTGAATCATTACAGCCTTAACTGGAACACCGTGTTTAGTTCTCTGAAAACAAAGAGGAGCAAGAGAGTGTGGAAAATGCCCTCCACCCCAAGCCTCTAGTGCCACAGAAAGACCAGAAGATACGAAGAATGAAGATATTAAGGCTTACGTGGGAGAAACGTCAGTGAGGTAGCAAAAAACCCCCTTAAAACAAACACAAAAAAAAGGGAGAGGGTTCTTTAGAAAGTAAATTTTATACCCGCTTTCATATTCATAGTGATAAGGGGATGATTAACTAGACTGAATAGTCACAAATGAAAAATAAAATTTTGAATAAAATGTTGAGCAAATCCAGAGAGTTTGCTCTTCTGTTGTAGCAGCAGGAACTTACATCTCACAATGAAAGAGCGCTTTTTACAGATAATGCTTTCATTGTATACATAAAGTTCTAGACAGCATTTTAAAGTTTATGTAGAAGCCCTTCCTAGCTTAAGGGACAAAGCCAAAAATGCTTGTTTGATAATTAAAAAATGGAAGATATACTTGAACATCCTGGGCCAACTGAATCTTGACAGTGAATGACAGATAATATCATTAGCAATAGGTAACGAAGGGCCTTGGGAGGGACAATTGGGGGTGCCAGGGAAAGATCATGGTCAAAGTAAGAGCTTTGAAAAATAACTTTGTAGCAGATAAATGTGTGCATGGAAATATTGTCCTCGGCAAGGCCTACCTCTTTCCTTTCCCCACATTTCCCGGAGATGCTACAAATATGGGTAAATGAGAAGGAGGAAGCCTGAAAAGACAAACTGTGGCAAGCAAGATCATCAAGATCATATTGTGCCCCAATATTTGCAATGTAAAATCAGGAAACCTCCAAATTTGTGTGGCAGGACAATATAACCTCACACTCTAGATACAATTCTTTCAACATGTTTAAAACTCAGAAGAAAGAAAAACTAACATTTCAGATAAACGCTGGAATTTCTTTGAGAACTACATGATATATATGGCAGCAGAGTCTCCTGCAACATCCAAAATAATGTTAGCATTTAAGTTTTCGTGCAGATGTAATATTGAACACTGCATAACATTCCTTGGAGGCCCCTCTGGGTTAGACATCTTAGTGTCTCCTGAAAACCTGCTTCCCAAGGGCTAAGACTCCAGGTAGAAAGGTAATTACTGTTTGGAGGAAGCAACCCATGGTGCCACACAGTGTGCTCATACAGCAGTCTTCAGAAAATAGGTAAATAGGAGAGTGTGGCACTTTAAAGCCCTGCTCAGCCTCCACAGCTCAGCCTTGTGCGGCAGCCTGTCACAGTGCCGCACACGGACTGAAATAGCTCAGCAAGTTAGTACTATTCTGCACCGATTCTTTAAAGAGGACCTCTTGAGAAATAGTCACTTTAGATAATGAGGCCTCATGAAATGACCTACTTGATCATTACTGAACATTTTTCTCTATACTTTTTCTGATGGGTTGAATGGAAACAGTATGTTTCCTTATTAGTAACACTCCCTCTCTTTGTCTTCCAAAGCTGCCTTTTTTTCATGAAGAAACAGTCTGATTTTGCAAGTGAGGAAGGTAAATATTGACTGGTCCTCATATTGAGTCATGCAGTCTCTGCAGATGGACTAGAATGAGATTATCATGATAAAATGATCTTCTTGATCAAGCCTGGATCAAGGTGTCCTGTCTCCTACAATCCAGGTGAAAATCAACTAGTCTAACACAGGAATAGAATGTTAGACATCCAGGTCTGAGTGAATTGGCCTGAGCACTCTGTATTCAATGGAAAGAAAACAGCATTTCCAAAGAACGATCCAGCTCAGCCCAAAAAACGTGTCTAAAAATGTCAGATGAAGCACTTTCTGTAATTGTTCTCTTCTCTTCATCACCTACAAAATGAAATTAGGATTACCAGATCAGATTTAGAGGTTTAATTCCAAGGCAACTATAGCAAGATAAGAGGCAGAACCTCCTTCTCATCTCATATGTCTACCCAGAACACTCTAACATACGCTTAAGCTTCTTCTTTCCCTACAGATTTTTAAGGCTTGCTATTCTGGGTACATGCTAATTGCCGTAAAATTGGTCCAAGCTCAACAAGGGAGTGGGAAAGGAACACACTGAACATCCATCTGCTTACCCCTTGCGGATCTTTGTAGGATGTCCTGACTCCGAAGAAAATTCTTGGCTCCGAAACCTTTGAAATTTCCCAAAACAAGTATCAGGACCTGGATCCTACTTTCTTATGCCCGTGTTCTGATGCACATTTTTCCTAAGGAAATACCTACTGCATTTATTTATTCTTTTCTTCACCATCCAATGGTATACAAAGAGATCTCATTTCAGTTACCTTCAGGTCAGCTTCTACAAAATAATTTTTTAAACGTTCTGCAGCTTTCTGAAAGACAACTCATTTGCATCGCTTCGCTTGGCATTCGAGCGGTGTATGTCCTCGGATGAGTCAGCTCATGGAGCCCAGAGCACAGAGCCTCTGCAACCAAGGCCTGAGCTCCACCGCCTTTTCGGACGTGCAGAGTAAGACACCACAACTGTGAATCATGGTTCCACCTCAGAACAACCTGTGCCTCTGGTGTACCAGCCCATCTCCCATGAAAGCCCAGCCCTGCAGCTTGTTTGGCAAAATGTCCCTTCACTTCGCCGGTATGAATTACATTTCCATTTCTAAGGCATTTACACTGATTATTTTTAGGACTTCCTGCGGAATGATTTTACTACCAGACATCAAGTCAGAACAGATATAACCCATCTTATTCTCCCCCTCCCCTGCCTCCACAGAAAGTAGGGAGAAAAGCCTCAGTGTGGTGACAAATTACAAAAAACCTGCAGTGGAAGCAGAACGAGCTGAATGGCCACGAGATTGATCCACAGTGCTGTGCTGGTGTCCCCACATAGGTCCCTCATTATTTTACAGCTTGAACCAGGAAATCCTCCCTACTAGGGAGAAAATGCTCCTCTCTCCTCCATGTTTGTTGTGTACCTCCTGAAGCAATGCAAGAAAAGGAGGAAAGAAGATCCCGATAAGCGTCATAAGTAACTTGCAGCCCTTCAGATGGCTACCGGGAGACAGTAAAGTTTTTGGCAGACGGGGGCCAGATGGCTATGATAATTCTTCTGCTTTCCTGCACCAGCACCACATGGCTCCATGCAGACAAGACAGAGAAAGGGCAGATTTTCTCCAGATCTTTCTCCAGTCCTAGAGACTAGCCATCACCAGGCAGTCAACAGCTGGCTGCTGGTAAGATGAGAGAGGATGGAAAGCTGAGCTTGAAATGTACCGTGCTTAACCACATAAATGCCACAAACTCCTGCCTTCGCTTCCAGAAGACTGCTGTATTGCTTGGCCTGCTCTGTCTCTAGTGGCCTTTGCTTTTCACCAGTTAACAGCTGTTTTCTCCTCATCTCCCTCTTCAAAAGCAAAACTTAGAAAATACCGTTTAAAAATCCTTTTTTAATTTTCACTGAATACACCTCTGAATGAAAAACAGTTGGTGTTTCTTTTGTTTACAGATGTGCACTAGAAAAATCAGCTATGCTTATTTTTAACATCAGGTCAGTTTTTAAACTAATTTCAATTTTTAATATTAAGCACAGACTTCTGTGCACCACTACTGAACTCCAAATGAATTTATAAATACACTGTATATTTGGATTTCGGAGAAAAACAACTCCCTTGCTTTATTACTTATAGAAACTGCTGGTAAATGGTATTAGCCTCATCAAGGGGCGGCAGCCATCATTTGGTGTTGTTTGCTTTTAAGAGTCCTCACTACCTGTAGGTAATGATAATTCTGACAACCGACAATCTTCTCCCAATGAAGGAAAAGGTTTCTTCCCACCTGGATCAAAAGCGGGATGTGGGAGTTCATCTCTGGAGAGAAAGAATTATAGGCATGAGACAGTCCTTGAGAAAATGCCTGAAGTAACCGTGCCTGACTTTAATGTCCTCTTTCATTTATTTATCTCTTAAGGAACTGAAATACTGCTACGGGATTTCTATGATAATTGTGTGGGAACAGCATTTCCTCACATAACTTACATTTGATTTTAAGAAAATTAAAACGTCTCTCTCCTCCTCCCTTTCAGGTAAGTGCATTGGAATATCATCAAGAATGTGGCAAATTATTTTCTTCTCTTATGAATTAAATTTAGGCTTCATTACAAAACAGCTTAAGGGCAAATTTTTTATTGCTTACAGAACCAGACTTTTAATAGCTTCCAGAAAACTTTCTGAATTGCTTCCTTCAAGTACTGAAATCGTTAATTTTATGTAATATTATATCAACTTCTGTATCTTATTACAAATGTTAGAAAATGTCCATATCTGCAATTTTAATTTATTTTATTGCTTCCACCTCTGAAAAACAAAAAATAGTGGGGAAGCAAGATGATATTCAAAATGACTAGCAGTTCACCAGTCATTAAAAAGTTGAATAATTGAGTCCCATTTCTAGCTATTCCCATTAAAACCAACAGAAGCAAAAGCATAGGCTAAGAACTCAGGAGAAACCAAAGATTTCACAGCCAGATAAAACAAGATCTGCCTCTACCGGATCTTAGTATGCACCTTCATCCCCCTGAAAGAACAAGAGAAAACTTGTGGGGAGAAGGAAGCCTAACTGTGCATAAATGGACTGAAAAAAAAACTTGGAACTTTATTTCAAAAAGTGCTGAAATTATAAAATATATTTATATGAAACAAACAAAGACATCTCAATGCATTGAGTCCATCCATTTCTTGACTATGAAGTTCCTTACATGGTCAGACTGACAGCAGTGTTTTGGAAAAAAGTCTCCACCACCACTACACCAAACAAATTACTCAAAATACAGTTTTACTAAAAATCCTCATTAATTTTTGTACAGACAGACCACGCACTACTTCAGGACCAACAAAGATTAATTTTTTTCTGCAAAATCTTTTCCTATCGACAGATGCCTTTTCTGTCATCCACTTAGCCCCCATCTCCCAAGTTATCACATTTCCGAAGAGACGTGGATACAGTCACTGCCTTTTAACATGATGCATCTTCCTCTTGAAACCTACAAAGCGCACAATACACAGTGCACAAGTCTACTGAAATACTTCTTTCGAGAACCTCCTCTGAAATTAACCATTCCTAGTAGACCCATTCGTCTCTGATAAGACTAATTCCCAGTGATGTAAGGACAGAGCCAGGACAGGAAAGACCAGGAGACGTCGTCTTCTCTACAGCTACTTGTATATGTGTTTTAATACACGTGCATGTGTGTCCGCTATATACAGTCATTCACTGCTGTCACACACCAGAAACTACTCTCAAAGGTAGCTTTAATTTTGTAAATAACAGACAGTTAAGCTCTGGAGACGCTACTAATGAACCTCCATATCAAAAGTCCTGCTTTGTGGCTGACATCATAATTTGATCTTAAAAATATTTACCTGGCCTGAAAATTGCTATATACAGAAAACAGAATGAATATTCTCTCAAAACCTGAAGAATATTTTAACTTAATTAAGCATTTACAAAGAAATTACTTACATTTGCAATGCTAATCAGAAGAACATCACATTAAATCTTGTATGTAATTTTTGTCTCTAAGTAAATGCGAGGCAGTTTGCTGTTACCCTTTCAAATTTACCAGATTTTAATCTTTCTGAAAAGTCAAGCATTACTTATAATTAATAAAGATTAATAACAGTATGCACACTGTCCAGCATTGGGACCCAATCCTGCTGCCAGGTATTTTGGTGAGTTTTAAACCCAAATGGTCACTGACAACCACCGGGATGTTTTTCTGATGGTGACTTCAGCAGGGTAAGGACTCTGCAGTGTATCCCATGTGTGATCGTGCTCTGTTGATTGACTACCTGCATCTTGGGAAGAATTTTGGTCTCTGTTTCTGCAGGGTAACCAAGGGGGCTCCTCTTTAACGGGCCAACAAGGTCCTGCTGTTCTGAACCGCATGGCCGAGATCTCAGCTTTCAAATCTTTAATCGCACAGAGTTAGTACAGAGTCGGGAAAGCAGCTTATAGCTAACATTTCAAAAGCAGTACTATTGTCAGGCTGTTTTTTCTTCATACCTTCTCCTTGTTCGCCATTATAACTTAAAAAAAATCACATCTTCAGCATCTCACAATTTGGGAATTTAAGTCACATTGATCAGTAAAATTTGTATCTATAAACATGCATATCTTTTGATATCAAATGCTTAGAAATAACTCCTGTCTAAATTGTTTCTCAAGGGACTAACATTTGTGATTCTCTGTCAATCTCATGAAATCATACCATCTCGCAGTATTCAAAACCATCATTGTAACTTTCCAGGAGCTCTGGAGTCTTAGTTATTTTTCTAATCAAGGTTCGGCATCTAGATATCACAGTGAGAAGTACTATAAAAATCCACTTTATCAACAGCTGAGATAGATAGAAAATTCTTTTCTATTAACACAATCAGCAGGCAGTTTTCAAGGAACAAATTTAAGAAACCATGAGGATTTCAAACGAGACATGATTTTCTATCAATGAAGCTGATGAAAAGAAAATGGAAGGGAAGAAAAAACACAAAGGGGGATATGTCTTACAATTGTCCCTGTCAACACATGCTTCAGGTGACCAAAGCAAACTATGAAGGCGATATATTACTTCTTGTCATCAACCTGCACAAAAATCTGCCAGGAACCTGCATCTGCTCTGAGAATACACGGAAGCTTACAGAAAGAAGATATTGTCTGCAAGCTGAGCATCTTTGCTGCTCTTCTCCTTCCACACAGCTTCATGGTGGAATGCAGATACTGGGTTCCTGACATTATTAGCTCCGCCACAAATATAACTTAATTTGGTCTCAATATGTGAAATGTTCTATTAATTCTCCTTTAAAAATAAAAAAAAGGCCAAAGGTTTAATTCTATACATGAAGAAACTGTTTTAGAAACCAGACAACCCTACTAAGTGTAAAAATATGCAAAAATCACCAGGGGAAAAGCAAACAAATAAATAAACAAATGGCAATAATAGAAAAGGTCATCTCAGCTCTTTTACCTCCCTCATGCAGGAAACTGTTCTTCCAAAATTGTGCATATGTCACTGCAACAGTATCTGGTGAGATGGTAAATACTATTTTGACCTATTTTGCCGTTTGTAGTTTTAGAATATAAACGCTGAGTTTAAAGGAAACAATGAATAAAAAGATCTCAAGGATAGATGCTGAAGTGCAAGCCCGCGCAGGAAAAAAAAATGTCGTAAATCAAAACAGTCCTTATAAAGCAAATGCTTTCCATTCTTATGAAAAAAAAATCACTAGGAATGCTTTGGCAAAGATTTTTCTTTCCCCTGGTAACCGCATTACCTTCTACTTCTTTATCACCCCACAGTCTCTTTTAAAACACTGGTTTCCAAAGCGAAAGTCTTTGAAGCTTGCTCGGAGCCTCAAAGCAGGAGGGGTAGAAAAAGAAGTGTCCCTTGCGGGCAGCCCCCTGGCAGGCATCCCAAGCCCTGGCTGGGCAGTGTTTGGAGCTGGGATCATTCCCTGCCACATGCCATCCTTCCTGTGCTGCTCGGATGTGCGAAGCAGAGGGGCTGGTCTTACCTGCCAAAGGGAGGTCCCTCCAAGGAACTGCCTCATGGAGAGCAGCAGAAGGGGTGGTACAGAACTGAACCGCCCCTGCCTTTTCACACCCTACCGCATTGCGTGAGGGAGATGTGTGCATGCTTGTGTGTGCGTGTTTCTCCATGTCAGGGTGTAGCTCCACAAATAACACTTTTTCTCAGAGGCAAAGCTGGTTTAAGAGATTCCTACTTTGGCTTCAGGTCCCTGTGCATCTGCCGTAGCCCCCCGATGCATCACTTGTGCACTTTTTCTGAAAAGTTATTTTTTAACCCAGATTATTTCCCAGTCTTGGTGTGCAGAGCAGATCCAAAGACCACTTGTACCAGTACAATCACAAAGTTAGAGAGCTGAGGGGAAAGGTGGGAGTAAGCAGCCAAGACCAGAGATCTCCTCAGATGCCTTCACGTGTGCAAATAGGTCCTGAAAGTGCACACGTGTGCCCTCTTCAAACTCTTCTAAGCATTTTTCACTCACACTATAAGAAAAGAATTAAAAAGAAATGAGGTCAAGCCTACCAGTGACGCACTGCTCATTGCTTCAGTTTCTCACCTTCCAGTAACACCATTAGATCAACAGCTACTGTGTAAAAATAAGTGTAGCCATGTCTATACAATGAAAGAAAAAGGTTAGAACAAGGAGACAATGAGAGAGCACAGAAAGGGGAAGAAAGGAAAGAAATTGAAAGATGCAACCTTTGGAAAAAGAAGAGAAAAGAAATCAAAGCCAAGCATACGGTACTATTTCAAATCTGCTTTCTTTCTCCATGCTATCATGGACATCCTCATCATCATACTCCTCATAAAAATAAGAATAGTGTGCATTACCACAAAAAATATATTTTAATAAGGATAAGAGATATTACTACAACAAAAAGGTGGTTGTCTTCAATACTTTCTTTCCTTCACCAGTTGCAGTTCTTATGTTTGTCCCTTTGCCTTTTTGAATCATTAGATTGATCTTTCCTGCACATCACACACACAGAATTTCCCAACAATTCTGTTCAATGTTCAGCAGAAAATGATGGGGAGGTGACCGAGAGCACCAGGCCATATTATGCAGACAACATCTCCAGGGCATCACTGGGTGTAGAGCAGACACGATGATTTCTTTCCTGCCCAGCTGCTGAAGTGCACAGTGCTGCGTACAGAGACATTACTGACCTGATAAGAGCATTTGCACGATTACATCAAAGAAAAACACTGGTGTTTGGCATGATGAGATTAAATGAATTACGATCAAGCAATTTTACCACTGCATTTTTATTCGTTCTGGGAAAGGATGCTTTAAGGACCACCAAAGTTCACTGTGAGCTTTTCAGGTCAACAGTATTTCCATTAACACTCCTAATAAACCCACAGTCCTATTTTCATCAGCTAACGTGCAATCCGCATGCCAACAGGCAACACTGCGAACCACTGGCAGTCACGCAGGAGGAAAATACATCCCCGCAGAAGGTCATTCTTCCTTCAGCGAACATGTGCCATTCCCTGTCAGATATCTGCATGCCGAAAGTCAGGGTTTCGTCAACCCTGCCTGACTTAGCAGAGGGCATGGGAAGCCCTGGATCTTCCCCTTCCCCCAGCCCAGCTCCACTCTTTCAGTAGTCAGCTGGCAGCAGGAACCTGTGGCCCTGAAAACTACGCTGATTATGTTGTTGCCTCGTGCACCGAGCAGAGCATTATTAAGGCTGACAGATATAAAGACGCATCTTTTGCCTCGCACATATGTATCACAGAGGTGGACAGATCATTCAGGGGATCTGTAACTCCACAGCTGTTCCGGTATTGGAGGCAGAGTGCAAGACAGTGACATACAGAGAGATCACTAACATCCCCCCCCCAGCACAGACACCTCCAAACCATGCAATTAGGCAGGATTGGTGCCACCCTCCTGCACGCTCTGCAGATGGACCTGCTTCCACTTAACCATATCCTGCTGCGCTTTAAAGGTTGTGAAGGAGAATATGCTTCTGGACTGAGAAGCAGCAATTTACCATATATCACATGAAGAACTGGATTAACAGCAGAGCTCAAAGGGTTGTAGTGTGGGGGGCAACATCTGGCTGGTGACTGGTCACCAGTGGCATTCCTCGTGGTTCAATTCTAAGGCTAGTTCTGTTCAAATATTTATCAATGATCTGGATGCAGGAGGAGTTGAATGCACCATTAGCAAGTTTGCTGATGATACCAAACTGGGAGGTGCTGTTGACTGTTTTGAGGGACAGAAGGCCTTGCAGAGGGGTCTAGATAGATTGGAGCATTGGGCTACCAGTAATGGGATGAAATTTAACAAGTTCAAATGCTGGATTCTGCACCTAGGACGGAGTAACGCCAGGCACAAGTATAAACTGGGAGAAGAGTGGCTGGAGAGCAACCCTGCAGAAAGGGATCTGGGGGTGCTGGGCGACAGCAGTCTCAAAAGGAGCCAGCAGCGTGCCCTGGCAGCCAAGAGGGCAAACCGCATCCTGGGGTGCATCACGCACAGCATCACCAGCCAGTCAAAAGAGGTGATTATCCTGCTGTATTCAGCATGGCTGCAACCTCACTTTGAGTACTGTGTGCAGTTCTGGGCCCCACAATTTAAGAAGGATGTGAAAGTACTCGAATGTGTCCAGAGGAGGGCAATGAAGTTGGTGAAAGGGCTGGAAGGAATGTCCTATGAGGAGCTTAATAGGCTTGTCTGGTTTGCAGAAAAGGAGGCTGAGGGGCCACCTCATTGCTCTCTACAGCTTCCTGAGGAGGGGAAGTGGAGAAGGAGATGCTGAACTCCTCTCCCTGGGATCCAGTGACAGGATGCATGGGAATGGTTCGAAGATGCGCCAGGGGAGGTTTAGACTCAAAGCATTAGGAAGCATTTCTTTAACCGAGATGGTGGTCAAACACTGGAACAGGCTTCCTAGAGAGGTGGTCAGTGCCCAAAGCCCAACAGTGTTTAAGAGACATTTGGACAATGCCCTTGATAACACGCCATAACTTTTGGTCAGCCCCAAAGTGGTCGGGCAGTTGGACTAGATGATCATTGTAGGTCCCTTCCAACTGAAATAGTCTGTTCTATTCTATTCTTTTGACGTTGTCTATTCTATTCTATAAATTACAGAGGAGAAAGCATGAGATGTATAGTTTGCTTTTCCTACATTCATGTGCCATATGCAGACTTGGTAAAGTACGGCTGTATGATTAAGCAATCCCAGCTGCTAAACTGATAAAGCAAGGAAAACATCCAAGGATTTATCTTTTTTCCCTCATGAAAAGGGTGGGAAAGCCAACATAATTTGACATAATTGTTCCATTTGACTGACACTTCATTTTGCTCATCCATATGAAAAACAAAAGGCTACATTAATAGCAACTGCAGCAACTAGCTTTTTTCTCGTGGAACTGATTGCCTTGAGCCCTGGAGAAGTTCCCTCACTATCTATCCAGGCATGTGGCAGAAGGGCAATGGCACATCTTCCCCCAGCAGGTTTCTAGCCTTTCAGCCTTTTCTTTATTTCCCCAGCGAGAAGCACACAGAGAATTTGGCCTCATTTGCAAATACTTCCAGGAGTGCCCACACTGCAGTTGCCAGAGTCTGTACTCCCAGTTCCAGCACAGCACACGTAACACAGCTGTGGCTGTGCGTGGGGCAGCAGTACACTAGGAACCATTTCAATGGGAATTCACAAGAATTTTTGTTATGAAAAGCACTGGCCTCTGTGGTTTCAGTCAAAGCTGTGCCACAGCCCAACGAGGGGAACAGGTAGCAGCTGTTGCACATACATGCATTCTATCCCCTGCTGCGTGCCTGATGTAGTGGTCTTGATGATTAAAGAGAAATCCGTCTTGCAGTATAGGAGATGAGTTTTTCACATAAGGATCAGTAACCTGGCAGCCATTAGGGGGAAGTCCAACCAGCGCTCTCCATGGCATCTCACATGGCGGGTCAAGCCCTAATGCGTACAATTCCTCACATATGGACTAGTCCCCCTTTTTTACATTTGAACAAACCTAAGCAAGAGAAATACTACAGCACCATGCTCCACTGGTTTCCTTTGCTTCTTCAAAATGCTTGTACTGCATTTCTAATTTTCTAAATTTCTAATTTTTATTTTCTTGAGGTAGAAATAATCAAATACTTTGAAGCTGCAGACTATTTCTGACACAAAGTAGTTGGATTGCATCCTTCTCTTCAGCCCACTGATGTAACCATTGATGTGCTGGATAGGCTAATTTCCTCAGCAGCAGCAAACCAAGGCCAACACTCAACAATCACGTTTGTTGCCTTACTGTTTGTTGACGGCTACCTTGCCTTTACCTCTGGCATACTCTGGCAGCTCTCACTACTCAGTCTGACTCATTATTTTAACTGCTCTGTTCCCACACCTTCCTACATACGCTTGGCACAGCCCTTTGACCTTCTTCAGCACTAGAAACCTACGTAGCTAACACTTGGTGAGAAGAGGCGTAAGAAGGCTATGAAAAACATTTTTTTAGTCTAACTAGTGGTTCCCAAGCAGTCTGGACCAACAGATTGCTGTCAGACCTTGACATTTCTCCTGAACCACTAAGTACTGTGCCACTAAGCAATGTGCCTACCACCAGCCAAGGGACACACTGACTTATAGACAGAAGAGAAGTGATGACTGCCAAATGAGAAGAAAAGTAAAAGTATTCACGAAATGAGTTCCAGACTAAAATGAAGTAATCCATGGGACTTATTCTTGAAGACCATTACCTAAAATATTAATTGGGGAACAGGGCAAGTAAATCAAAGTCATGTAATACAAACATTGTAGGAAGGAAAGGCATGAGATACATAAATTTATTAACTTATCAAAAAGAAGAGTCTTACAACCACATTTATGTAAACTGAAAGATGCAAATAAACTTTAGCAAGAGGTCAGCGTTTTTGTGCTAAATCTTCCCTAAGCTTCCCTAAAGGTGTCACTTCTGGGATGAGGACAGCGTCCCTTTGTGCCTGCAACTGGGAACTGAGCATGAATATGAGTTGTTGCCAGAAGAACACTGCTTCAGGGCAAAGCCCATCTTTTATTAGCTAATCACTAAAATTAAGCTACTTTATAATAAACATGATAAGTTGTTGCACTTACGGTATCACTGTTTCCAGGCAGATTCGGTCTAAGCTTAAACCTGATTTTTATAGACTGTGGTTCCCTAAATTATGGTCTTGTTTCACAGACCATGAGACTTGTGCAGACAAAAAGTTTATTCCTTCTACCATTTCTTACCTGTGACTACTTTGTTTGTCTTTTCTTCCTTTGATAGCTCGTTTTGGCCTGTTCTAGGTGAAATGCAAAAGGCAATAACTTTCGCAGTATGCTATAAAAGGTCTCCAAAAGTCATCGCTGCACCCTCTTTAGCATATTAGGAAATTACTCTGTGTCTTTCTTACCTTGATGTCTTACTCCTTTTTTTTTTTTTCATTTCAGCCACTGGTACAAGAGGTACTGGCTCTGAGGACCTGTTTAAGGCCTAAAGACTCTGCTGTGCTGTATTAGAGCCAGTGGAGGTTCCAGCAAAGACTGTCAACTGTCTGCTTCCACGGGACAGCTTTGCACCAATTTCTGTAGCCTCAAAGACTTCCAGGAACTTCTGCTGACAACAGTTCAAAGACTACTAGGTCCAAGCCAACGAGCACGCATCAGTTAGCACCTAGAAAGTCAATGAGTAAACTTCTTCATATTTTCCTTGAACCCAACTCAGTGTTATGCATTGCCTAAATCCCTCAACCTCTCCCTAACTTCTTTGTCCCCAGATAGCGTTACTCGCACTGCCAATCTGCATTCAGCTGCTGAGACTTCCCACTGTAAAACTGTGTCAAGACACTGAGGATGTTTTGACAGTGCAGGCTGTAATATAAAAGATTTGACACAGCTTAGAAAGAGGTAGAAATAAATGTATTTCAAATACAGGGGCGACCAGTTTTAAAAAATTTCATCAAAAAGAGCCAGGCCATCATGGCAACAGACCATCCATAGACATAGAAATGCTCTCAGGTAGAGTAGATTATTTTAAGGCAGTGTCTTCTTGATACAGAAACTCTGCAGTATGTATTATTATGCACTAGGGCTCAAATTTTTTAAAATATGATTGTCTAGAGTCAGCTTCCTAAATCAAATGTAAGTACTATATTTCCAAAAGTGCTGAACACCAGCAAGTCCTGCTGCGATGCTTTCTACTTCTGTGGCGTGTTGACTTTAGTATGATGAATACTTTGATAAAACCAATCCGTTTATTTAGGTGTCTAAATAAGGGCTGAGCTAGCATACCAAATTTGAGACTGATAAAAATTATTTTCCATCAAAATATGAGATGCCTCTGAGGTGAAAATGCTGACACATTCTTAACAGTAACAGCAAATCAAAATCCTAGAATAGAGTGCACATTTACTTGTTCTCAGAAAAACAGTTAATTTCATTAAACCCATTACAACTGCTGTTTGAATCCCCTATTCATGTAATAGAGCTCAATGTGACTTGGCAAGCAGGACTTTTTTAAATGCATGTGTACAGTTCCTGAGGAAATGAATAGATAATGGACATCTTTTCTAGAAGCAAAACCATGGCCAGAGGGTGCCCTTAGAGCAGTAAAATCACACAACTTTGTGTATCTGAGAGAACAGTCAGAATTTCTAACATTTGTTCAAACCCTCTGCATTTGCCCTGCCAACAGGGTTTTAAGGACCAGAGTAGCAGGGAAGTAGAACTGAGCACTGCAAGAGGCAGAAAGTCATGTATTAGTGGACCAACAAACATCCAGGGCCTAGCAAATCTCTACCTCTTTTTTATTTTAAGAAACAGTCACAAGATACAAGCCCTGTATTTTTACAAAACAAAATATGGTGTAGAATATGGATATATCTTGAGGCATAAGCAATATGGGTATGTTTTTAATTGTCTCCAGCTCAGCCCTTGATTTTTCTCCTGCTGTCGATGGTGGCTGCTTGGATGCTTTCCATATTAGGTTGTACTTTGGTTTTATTTCAATAAGACACTGGATTGCAATGACCAAAATATTAAGGATGGATTCTTAGCAAACAACAAACACTTGTATTTCAAAATAAAATGGTACCATACCACCTGTGCCATTTACAAAATGTTGCATCACATTGTCATGAATTAACCATAGGATGTTGCTGTGACTCAGCTGAATTCTTAGTTGCAACATACTCTCTGAGCCAATGGCATAGACATAACAAGAAGAGAGAAAGAATATCATGATTTTTTTTTCCTGGCTAGACACAGTGGATAGAAAATACAACAGTAAAGCTGTGGCAGCTAGAGTTATTTGCTGTGATAAAGCAAGCATTTCAAGGCCATAAGAGGAATCAGACAGTTGATACACTAATTCAGAATTCTTAATTCGGACCGCCTTGTCATATTTGTGACCATTTCACATATGCCCTTAGTGCATATGAAACTCACACACAGTATTGCTTAAATTCTCCACTCTGCATTGAAGACTTTCATGCTTCTTTGACAGTACACAGAAGGAATCAAGCAACCTTTAATAGGGGAGTCAAACAGTATCCATGAAGTTGGTGCAACTAGCTTCTGCACTACTGAGGAAGCTGGCAGAAGTGCTCACCAAGCCACTTTCCATCATTTATCAGCAGTCCTGGCTAACTGGGGAGGTCCCAGTTGATGGGCGGTTAGCAAATGTGACACCCATCTACAAGATTATGGAGCAAAGTTATGGAGGAGACCATCTTGAGAGCCATTACACAGCATGTACAAGACAGCCAGGCCATTAGGCACAGTTTATGGAAGGTAGATCCTGATTGACTAACCTGATCTCCTTCTATAACAAGGTGACCCACTTAGTGGATGAGGGAAAGGTTGTGGATGTTGTTTACCTAGACTTTAGTATAGCCTTTGACAACGTTTCCCACAGCATTCTCCTGGAGAAACTGGTTGCTCACGGCTTGGATGGGCGTACACTTTGCTGGGTGAAAAACTGGCTGGGTGGCTGGGCCCAAAGAGTGGTAATGGATGGAGTTAAATCCAGTCGATGGCCACTCACAAGTGGTGTTCCCCAGGGCTCAGTATTCACGCCAGTTCTGTTTAAGATCTTTATCAATGACCTGGACAAGGGGATCAAGTGCACCCTCAGTAAGTTTGCAGACAACACCAAGTTGGCGGGGAGTGCTGATCTGCTGAAGGATAGGATGGCTCTACAGAGGGATCTGGACAGGCTGGATTGATGGCCAATGGTACAAGATTCAACAAGGCTAAAAGACATGTAGACGTACTGCTCAGGGACATGGTTTATTGGTGTTAGGTTAACTTGGTAGTGTTAGTTTAACTGTTGGGCTTGATGATCTTAAGGGTGTTTTCCAAGATAAATAATTCTATGATTCTACAAAGAAATTCTATGATTCTACTCTGTCCTGGAGCCTTCAATGTCAAAAAGGCACGCTAGAAGTTTGCTAGAGTAAGAGATCTATGATACGTGCTGCATTAATGCTAAGAGACTATCATTAATTGATCAGGAGAGGCAAAAGACCCCTCACTAAACCAAAATGCATTCTCCTGTCAAGAACAATACAATAAATATAAGACTCCTAATAGAGTATTATTTTCCTCTCCCTCAGCTCATACGCGTGAAGTCCCAGAAAGAGGATGCTGCACTGCAGCATTGTCCATGATTCTGATGTTCCCATTCCTACCAGAAACCATACCTGCATACCAGCTCTCTTGAGGGTACGAAACACTCTGCCTCCAACACACACACGTGCATAAAGCATAGCATGATCCAACCAGTATTAAAATAATGATTGTCATAGTAACCTATGGATAACTTGCTCAGTGAATATGCTTTGCATTGCTTGTCCAGTCTCCTGTGGAGTCCATCAGAGTTTCTTCCCCATCTTCCAGGGTGCCTGTGGAGTAACAAGGACCAGGCAGAGACGTACCTATGGCAGTGATAGCCATTTTGTTGGTCACATTAGGCACAACAGATACTCAGTAACTGAGGCAAGCAACTGGCTAAAGAACTGAATGCCCAGAGGACTAAAGTGATGCTGGCAAGGAGAAAAGCAGATGGAAATACACAAATTCTTCCATAATAGCACTCCCCTTGATAAATGGCTGCCCTGAGATCACTGAGACCTTCAGTAACTAGGCTGTTCTCCTGGATTTATGAATGTTTCAGAATATCTAACTGTAGCTGCTGCTATAAAAACACCCTCCTTTTTCCAGGGCTTAAAGAAGGTTGGACTTCATCTAATCAAACGAAGACTGAATTGTAATGCCCTCATATATAAAGCCTCCGTCTTATTTACAGAGCTATAGCTCTGAGTAGTCTTTACGATTCACCTCTCTCTTTATGACACTTCTAATCTTTAAAGGAACTAATTCAGTCAGAACAGAGAAATCAATAGCATGTGATTAAGTGCATCACTACCTGCCTGCCCTGTTAAATGATGAGTCAAATTCAATAATATCAAGACGTCCTCTTTAAAAGGCAATTGTCATGCAACCATTTTCATGTGATCCTCCAGAAAACCCATATCCCACTACAGCAATAGGACTGCCATTTTCCACAGCAAAATTCATAAAAGTATTAGAACTTTTTCTTGACACCCCACTCAGAGCTGGAATTAACTCCTAGAAGAGAAAACAGATTTTCAGCCTTCACAGAAAATTGCAAAAGCTACCATCCCTCAGGAAATCTAAAGAATAATATAGTTCTGCTATTATTTTGGAAGTGGAGAAGAGAGAGTAAGTGTCACTGACACGAGCTTTTTAGGTTTTGCCAGGTACCCGAGTAATACGGAAATGAACCTGTAATCGAAGAAAGATCTGTCTTTGCTGTTCTTTGTGGAGTGCTTTGGCTCTACAGATCAAAGCATAACTGCAAGTCACTTGAACTGACTATCTACAAGTGAAGAGGGAAATGCACGAAGTGATGGATATGAACGTTGAGATGGGCAGAAAGCAGAAAGTCAGAAGAAAATCCTGTTGGTTTTGTTGATCCTCGCCGATGGACATAGCCAAGCCAAAGCCAGTTATTTTAGCCACTTTTGTGATTTCTTTGACTCCCTTTTCCCTTCTGTGCAAATCACATCTGTCATCACATTTCTTGTCAGAGCCTGAACTAGAAAATAGTTGTGAGTTTTCTCTCGTTTTCATAAATTACAGCTGTAGGAATGAAGCTGTAACATGCAACAAAAGCAGCAGTTCCTCAAAGCCACCAAAAAGGCCTTTTAGAATACCGTTGTTTTGTACTAAAGCAATCACTGCTATTGCAGTTACGGACTTAAAAATGCCCTATTTAATCTTTAACACAGATTTATGGCTCCACAGTTCTATAACTTTCTGTGAAGAAATCACAGTCTTTAGTCTTGTTACTATCAAGGTTTCTATGGAAAATTCTTTTCTTCTTTGGAAACCAATGACACATTAAAGATTACATATACACCCACATGCACATAAACACATTTTTTTGGTTTACTGCATATATTCACCTCCTCTCTGAGACAAATATAAAAAAAAGCCTGAGCTTGGATAACTCTATGTGAAAGCAGAAGGCGACTCAGAGGCTGTCTCATAGACCAGGTATTAGGCTACCTGCGCATTTTCAAACACTCCTTGGCACTATTGTCGCGCTTTGAAGCATTACAGCCAGGTTTCCACAGGTAGGGGTGCACGCAACACAGCCTGAGCTCTGCTAACTTGGAGCCTTCTGACTGGCTTCCGCTCCAAGTTGCGTCCGCGCGGCCTCACCGAAATCAATGCTCGTGTGCCTGGCTAATTGCTGGTCATTTTCTCAACGGCAAGGCGTATTGACTCAACAGCAGCTACGCGTTTGATCTTTCTCTCCAACCACTGGGGAAGATGGAAACGTATCTAGTCTTCAGCTGATTTCAAAAGAGTAGGAATGAATGACAGATACAGCAGCTTGCAAGTGGATAAAGAAAAGGGGTTGCAGTTTTTCATGAATAATAAAATAATGAATAACTGAGGGATACTATTTATAGCATACAGGTGCAAACAGAAATCAGAATTGCTAGCGACAAAGCCTGGCTTTAACCAGACGGTACAATGAAAATGATAATATTAAAAAAAAAAAGCAGCAGCAGCAGCTACAGCAATAGGAAAGATGAAAATCACAAATACATCGTTTTCCAGAAAGGAAATTGTGACTGAAGCTAAATAAGAAGCAGGATAATACACATGCTTAGCTTGGCAGCCTGCTGTGTAAGACAGTGCTTCAGCAACATGTAATTGTTAACTTAAAGAGTTGCTTTGACATTGTTTATAAGTGTGTAAGAATACAATATTTAGCAGTATTTCAAATGCTAACAATGCAATCTAAAGGAATGAATTAAAATGAACTCAAAATAGTATGAGTGTTCAGAAAGATATATGTCGATAAGAAATAAAAAGCTCATATTAATTGCAAAGTGCTGGTTACTGAATATGTAACTTTGCTTGGCATCAATAACAGGAAATACATTCAGTGGTGATAATCCTTAAATAATTTTTTAAATTTTTTTAAAAAATAGAGTGTGCTAAACATTATGCCACTTCCATAATGCAGCAAGTATTATCTGTCCTCTGCCAGTTTTGAATATGCCACAAAATGCTATAAAGGAATTACACACTTCAAATTATAAGCATGTGGCTACTGCTATTATAATAAACATATTACTGCTATGAATATTTAAAAAATAACAGGTATATTTGTAATGAAATTAATTCTGACATTTACAGCATTGCATGACCTTAAGGCAATGCAGGCAAAGTACCTGCAATGCACCCAAAAGCTGCTGTACCTGTCAATAAATTGTAAGATTGCATGAGCTTTGAAAAGAAAGAGAGAGAGAGTCTGAAGCAACTGGAAGACAGTACAAAAAACCATATATATATATATGTATGTATATACACATATAAGCCCCACTTTTCAAACTTTCCTTCTTGCCTCTGTAAAGACTGTTGGCAATGCTCACTTTTATTATGTGCTTTAAATGGACATAACACTAATAAATTACAATACATGCAATGCTTTGGCTGTGAGTCTACCCTGTATAAACAAAGTGTATACAAAGCAATTTCATTTTTTCAGAGATCATGACATTTATAAACTACTCTCTTACAAAATGAGATTAAGGTTGCTAAATGACCCGCGTAGGCACATTTTACTCCAAAATGAGATCCATAACTCATAACATAATGATGGTATATGGATACCCATACAATACACTGGTGCTTTATACTACAATGGGTCTCCAATAACAGTACTGACTTCTGTCATGTTCTGTTTGTACCTTTCTTTAGTCATAGAAACATAGCATAGCAGCATTTCCAGAGACAGATTTCACAAAACATGCAAGTGGTGCACAGAAATCCCTGAGGCATTGTTCCTCCTTCTCAAGCAATGAACGTGGCTCCCAGCCACAAGTTATTTCATAGCTGTGGCAAAAAAAAATAAAAAAAAAATATATATATGCTCACTGTAGTGTGAAGGCAATAAGCTAAAGTCCTCAAAACACTCTACCCAAAAACATGTACATTAAGAAATTATTAGCATTTGTCTGTATTAGAATGGCACTCTCCTACCCAAATCAAAATCAACAGGCTTTGCAAAAGTCATATTATAAATAGAGAATAAGATTGCATTCCTTCTGAGGGATCACCTGCTCTAGGTGAACCTGCTCTGGCAGGGGGATTGGACTAGATGATCTCCAGAGGTCTCTTCCAGCCCCTATCATTCTGTGATTCTGTGATTTTGACCACACCGTCTAGCATATATTTATCCTTTCAATACCATTGTAAGGTAGAGAAATGCCCTCCCCATGTCGTAGTTGCAGATCTAAGAGAGATCATTTGGTTTTCCCAACCTTCCAGGAAATCCACAGATGGATGAGGAACCAACTTGGTCTCTGCAGTGCCAGCTAGCATCCTCTCTATTACATCCAGTATCATTTCTGGCATTTAAAGTTGAAAATTCAGTACAAATTCAGTACAAAGCATATGACAATCCACATGAACAGTAGTGGACTGATGCTGTTAATTCACTTCTTCTGTCTGCTTTTGAAGGAATTTCTGAACAGCTGGATTTACTGTACTCTTGAGACACAGAAGATGCTGCGTGCACCAAATCTCTGAATTTCCTTTTGCCTGTGCATGCAGGGTAGATCTCAGAGTTATCAGAAAGTAGTTTGCTGGGGGCAGGTTGTGGTTTGCATTTTCTGTTATGCTATTTTGATTCAAACATATAATCCAACATGATAGCAAAACTTCACAAATTCTAAGCACCAAAATACCACACTCTGCAATGTGAAGTATTCTAGTGTTTGACTGGGAGAAAGATACAGTATCTCCCACAATTCAGATAAAAGGCATTTACAAAATTATGGTATAACTTATGCAGAGTCCCACTTTTTTAATGAAATGTAAATTCTATTAGTTGACATGTGAAGGAAATATTCTGGCATTACACTTACAGCACACTTACATTGGGAAATAGCCCACAAGCTTCAAGGAGACAGTAAATAAGAATCCCAAAGGGATATTGTAAATATTGTCTACATATAGAGTATGTCATATACCAGTTGCAGTACACAATACATCACACTGTAATTATGCATATCTAAAACTACAGACTTCTCCTGCATTTTGTATTCCCAACCCTGACTCTCTTCCTATTAACTTCTGTGACACCGTCATACTAGTACTTTAAATTTCAGTCCTTGGTTCTGTAAGGGAAACAGACTTGATTTATGCAGCGATGATCCTGAAATCAACAGTCTAAAATTTTTCAGCCTGATTATGAAGACTGCTGGATAACTTATTCACTGTAGCAGTAAGTCTCTGATAAGCAGGCAAGTACTTGCTGGTGAGAATTACCATTCTTTGGACAGTTTTATCATCAGAACTACAAACAGCTGTTCTTGAAACCAAGCTTTGGCTTCATCGCATTAAGCTTTGCTCACCATTCCTCTTTCCAACACGAGAACTGGTAATGGCACACACTGTTTAAATCCCCCTTCAATTTATCCTGTCATATTTTATTCCAACAACATAAACTGTGATATTGCAAGATACTGAGTGATAAAGTACTGCGTGACTTGTACTCCTGTGAATGTCAATTAGAGTTCAGTCTCTTACAGAACTGGGATGATATTCCCCATCTTCTGTGAACAAATAATCCAGTAAAACAACCAAAAAAAAAAATCTAGCATACTGCATCAAGTATATTTCCACGTCAAAATATCATAGTCTTCTTGCAGATATTGGCAAATTCTGAAAATATTTTTGCCGAGAATAAAGCAAAAGCTATTAGTAGATTACAGATCTGCAATTCAGCACGCAAATCCCCAGATCTAGTGTCTTTTTTACAGTCCACAAGTTTGAAGTGAAACCTACAGAAATTTTAAGAATCTGTTACGAGGTTTAGCAGACGTTGAGGTTCTGCACAAAATTAACCTTCTTCAGATCACCCCCTTGTGATGTTCCTGATTTGAGTATTTTACTTGGAAGACGTCAGCAAGTTTGCAGCTGGCCTTCGTCCTTTATGACCTCTGCCTTTATCCTTGAGCTATACTGAAGTGGACATAGATGCAAATGTACCATTAACTATACATCCCAATACTTTGTGGTTTTTAACCTGCTCTGAATGTTTAGAATGAGTATCCAGCAAATCTGAGGAGTTTTTGCAATTGGTTGTCCTTCAGTCTAGATTTTGAAACAATTTAATGTGGTATTTTCAAATATAACTGAGTCGCCAGTGAACATAAAATCAGTACATGGAGTCACTTAAACTGTTGCCATCTGCATCAATATTATCTAAATACCGGACTGGAAGATTTCTGATTACAACTTTGCATCAAATCTAGTCTATACCAAGGCTGGATATCCCATTTATTCAAGATAAGGAATTATGCTGAGAAATAGAAAGGAAAATAGTATTTTTAAAAATCTGAATATTGAAGGATGCTATCGTGTGATAAAAAATAAAGGTTTTAATACAGAATTTTTGGTGTTCAGATACATGTAAGTAAAACATTCAATCAATTACATCATCACATAGTGTCCAGAAAAATGTATAAATCAGCTATAATGGAGATGCAGCTACTCCACAGACTCTGATATATTTATGATGCTTTTAAGCAAGTCAAGGCAAAACACTTCTTGCATCATTTAACTGAACTTAAGAACTCTTTGGAAAGTGAAAAAGGAAAATTTCACTAGAATATATAGGAGAACCCTAACACCTAAATGACACTTGACATCTAAAGGTAAAGCCAAAAAAAAAAAAAATCCTGCAATTATAAGTGCTTTATTTCAATAAAAAAAAAAATAATTTTCTTTGTGCCTGATGGCCAAAGCTATCAGAACCAGTTGATAGGTCTACCTGTTGAATGATTTATATTGTAACTATAATAGTATAAAACCAGGGCCTGAAACAATGAATTATTTAGAACAGAGTGTGTTTATATTCATCTGAAAGCCAAGTAAGGAAACCACTCGACTACTTATTTCAAACAAGGTAACTTTTAAACAGGAAATAATTCCTATGCTGGATAATTTAAAAAAAAAAAAAGTTCTAAGTGCAACCAGTTAGCTTTGGCTAACCTGATGCAGTGATTGCCAATACATGAGAGTTTCCTAGCTGAAATATAGAATGATTTGTGTCCTACTGATTCTAATTACTAAGAATGGAATTTAAAAAATTGAAGAAATACTATTCCAGCAAAGTCTGCTGGCAAAACTGACCTGTCAGATCTCTATGACAGTCTGACAGCATTTTGAACAGCCCTGAGATTTTTCCAAGTCACGCTAAGATCCAGTTCATCCCTCAGCAGCCTAGTGCCAACACAGTGCATGCCTATACCAGACATTTACTATTAAACGAGAGGCTCTATTTAGGTTGAAATTTGTGTTGCACTGTTGGTGTGCTCCACGCTCCCAGTGGTCCCATGACTGAACTTGTGTGACAGGGTGCCCTTGGAGCACCTGTTGTTTTGGACACAGGGTCCTCCAGCATCTGGTGCTGCCTGCAGGTTGGGGTTTCTACTAGCAACTGCAAGACAACCTTGGGTGGCTGAACAGCAATCTGCTACTGGTCACCTATTAGGACTGTAGAGTAATTTGAGTTGGAAAGGACCTCAGGTTTCTAGTCCAACCTCCAGCTCAAAGCAGGGTCAGCTCCAAGATCAGACCAAGGCATTGTCCAGTTTGCTCTAGAAGACCTCCAAGGCTGGAGCCTGCACAGCCTCCCGGGGCAGACGGTGAGTTCAGGCACACAGTGGGTGCCAACAGTTGGTGACTGGCCTCAACTTCATTGCCCATATACACATCATGTCCACTTTGAGCCCTCGAAACAAAATGGATTGGCCTCATCCTTCCCCCTCCGTGCGGCAACTGTCAGTAATGGAGATGCCGTGTGCCAGATGAATCACAGTGTACGAACCCCACCTCCCCCTCAGATGTAGTAAATGCAGCTCTCTGCAGCACCAAAAACTGCCTTCTGACAGAAGTACCTTATTAACTGTAACTTCAGGAGAAAGGGAAATCTAGAACTCACCTGAGTTACATGTTCATATACTAAAAAAATCACTATTAATCACGTCTTCGGAGCCTGTCCTCTACAGAGAACTTTTTAAAGCAGCTTCCATGGATGATTTCCATATGCACAGGAGTGATTCTCTTGGAACTCTCAGGAACTGATTATTTTCCCTGCCTCTTAGAGAACTAATTCAACAAGAGACAATGGAGAAGAGAATCAGGTCCTTATTTACAAAATAACCCATAAGGGCTTTAGTTAATATAAAAGAAAACAAGACCTTTTCTAAACTTAACTTGGCTATTTAACAGTGTTTTCCAATGAATAAAGCAAAAGAAATATATAACAGTATTTTCATAATGCAGCTAAAATGTTAGTGTGCTACCAGTTTTTATAAGACAGTCACATAAGGGCCATAAGGTTAAGGCATTAACAAAGAAATTATTTTGTCTGTGGTTAAGGACTCCAACACACAGTCTGAAAGGGCTCTTTGCTTATGTCAGATGCACATTACTATAATGCCAGTGACTCCCCTCTGATTTAGACTAGTTATTCCAGATTATATTAAATCAAACCCAAATCTTTTGTACACCTCCTAACAAGATCCCTGCACTTAAGAAAAATGCAGGCTTTTGAAATGCAAAATTAGAGCTTCATCCTTCTTGATGAGTACTTGTTGTCATCCTAGTCATTTGTTTTGCAGTATTGTCTCAGCTATAGATGGATGCTGCTCTGTCTTACAACTTTTTACTGATCTTTAGAAAGAAGACATCTTTCCCAACAATTGCTGCAAAAATAAAGGCAGACAAAAAGGAGAGCTTCGCCATGCAGGTTACATGCAACAGTAACTAAGCCTGGGAGTAAAAACAGGGATTTCAGTTTCTCCCTAAGGAAACCATTCTTGAAGGAAGGCTTATACAAAGGTTACCCGTCTTCTTCTAATTGCATGAACAGAAAATGTTATAGGAAGACCATTTTAATTATAACTACATTCATTTCTACCAAAACTGCAGGTGTACACAATTACAAATGTAAATTCAATAAGGCTTACTCTCCTTTTTAAACTCTTACCAGATAAGAATAGCTAATCTGAAAACTCACCTTTTAATTGCACCTCTTGACACGTCAAACCGCGTACAGGTATTGTGTTCAAAGGCAGCAGTGCATAATCAAGCTGTATATAACCATAAAGACTACCTTCTGGCATATAACTCTACATATGCACATGTGATGGCACATATAATTGCATAAAATACTTTCTGTTGCCGTCCAGACTGGGTTTGAAAAGGTGATGGATATGTATACGTACATCTGTGTGTGCGTGTGCATTTATATATATATATATATGCACACAGACCAGAAGCAAAAGAGGCTGGTGGATATTTATTTGCCTAGAGAAGTGATGACAATAAGAGTTTACTTGGTTTTCCTTATTAAACCAAAACTGTCTATCATTTACTTAGTAGCTGGTGAGTCCTGCACTTCCCTAGGGTGTTTATACTTTCATCACCGCTCCGTTGCAGATCAGCAACTTAATCTATACAGAAGAGTGAATACCAAGTGACTCAGCCTAACGGAGCACGTCTCCATACCCATTTTGATTACCAGACCTCATTTTGGATTGTGTGCATTTTCCATGCAATAGCAGGTTGAAGGCCCTAATCCCTATTTTCTAAGTACTCAATGGCTGAGCAGCAGGATATCTAATAGTTCAAAAGCAGCGAGGATTTGGCAAATAATTTCACCTTTCTGGCACAATGGAACTTTCTACAGTAAAGTTTTTCTCAGTAAAATGCATCAACACCAGAGATGGGGTTCACCTTCCACTTCAAATGCAAGTTGCATTTCCTTGACTCTTCCCTAACAATCACATGCATCTTTCTAAAAAGCCAGAACAATCAGTTCCACAATATGCAATACTCATCTTAGGAAAAGGACTAAATGGCTAATATGATATTGTATCGTGTATATTATACACTATTATATTATATTAATTATATTATTAATATATGTATTAATATGTGATACTAAACATTAATGACATTTAATAGATTTCTGAAAGGAGCAACAATGAAAGAGGAAATTTTCCTTACATAAGAGGTGTTAAGCACAAGACAAGGTTCTGGTCAGTCACCCTTCCTTACTCGACAAATGCTTTGCTTTGCTCAGGTACAATAACTGATAAATATCATTATCCTATGGCAAGAACACAGTAAATTAGCTCAGATACTGTATGCAACACTACAGCTTTTTTGTAGCTTGTACATGCCCATCCACACGTGCCCACATCCACAGCCCAAAGCAGTAAAGATGTATTCACCACCTGAACACAGTCTAATCTTTTTTACCATACCAGTCTAAGCTCACTAGTCTGGTTAAGGCATACTGGTTTCTGCAGCCAAGAGAGCGATTCAGGAGTGCAAGATAGCTTCCGTAGCTTCTGTAGCACCTGCGTCCTGTTGTTTCCCAAGCCCTGATGACCCGCTGCCCAGCTAGAAATGGACCAGATGAGGTGTCTTTGGCACAAACTCAGAGCAGAGTCACACTCTCACCATGGGTTTCACGTAATGGCTGCGCTGCTCCATCTCACGTCATGCCATTACACTATAATAGAGTCTCCCTGATTCTCAGAGAGGGTTTACCAAGATATTCTGGATGCACCATATTTTTATATAGTGCATTAGAAAGCACTTCCCAGTACACAATGAAATAAATCGTCCTCGCTATTTCACTTTTTTTCACTTAATCCCCAATTCACAAAATTGGGTTTTTTTCAATGGGTTTACCACATGAAACAGTGAGAAATAATAATAGCCAGTAATTAAGTCAAATTTAGCACTTATTACTCAACAAGAACTGCCTAGTAACAGAACATGTTTTCCACAAATGCATTCATTGTTCGGAATTCTTTTGAGCATGTTTTAATGCATGCGCCTCCTCTCCTACAGACTTTTAATAAGCTGCCTATTCCGAGAATGTGTCATAAGTTGGATACTCACAATTCAAAATTGGAGTTAATTTGACGGGTCTCAAGCCAAACGTGCCTTTTGCTGATTACACAAGCATAACTCATCTGACCTGCATTATGCCCATTCACGATTCTGAATCATATATTTATGTTTCATTAATATTCTCCAGTAATTAAAAGTACCCTGTTTTTCTAACTACTCCTATGAGTAGCCATGTTCTCCTGAACAACTCAAGCTACCTACGGGGGGAAATCAGAGTGAAACAGCTTCACCCAGCTCTGTTCCTACTTTGAGCACAAATCCAAGAAGCTATACACTTGAAACCTGACTATCAAGTTCTAAAGAGGGAACATACGATGCCTTTGCTATGATATTAATATCATTCTGCTTCTCTTCTGTTTGTATAAAAGAAAAATATGAGCTATTGTCTTGCCATAAGTGCCACACACTTGGTGACAATTGTTAATAATTTCATAGCAAATACATAATTGATTCATTTGGTATTCATCAGCTTTGTCTCACAAAGTAAGTGTCTGCCCTCAAAGACCTTTTTAAAATATGTACAAACTCTGCAGTACCAGACATGGTTTTTTGGACCATTTTCTTTTTCAGTCCATAATATAACTGCACACATATTATGAAGTTACATTTTGCCATCTCTCTCTCTCTCTTTTTAATTTCAATTATAACTTGCAAAAAAATTCAACACCCCCTTACAATAGGAATCACTCAGGTTGAATACTCATTATGTGATCAAAATAGAAAGCGAGGAGTTTGAATAGGCACCCTGTATTTATATTGTCCTCTGACTGTATCCCAGCTTTAGTTTCCCAGCACAGAGAATCAAGTCTTTAAGTTAAAAATAGTCTTCAAGTCTTTGGTCTTTAAGTTAAAATTAGCACTCAAAAACATTCACACTTAGGGAATTATAGCTCGAGCAACAAATCTCACCGCTTCAGTTGCAACACGTGATAACGCTCTTCTGCAGCACCCGAAAAGCTCACATAATGGGATGTTCCCTACTAGGTAGAGACTCAGGAGGCGTAGCAGCCCCCGGCTGGGCGTAAAGGGGGACTCTGAGCCAGAAGCTGGAGCTTGGTGTGCCACAGACGCCGTACTACACATCCAGCGTCCAACCCACGGACTCGGGGGAACAGTGTCAGGGTGATGACAACAGTGCCACAAGGCAACAAAGTCGATCTACTTCGGGGCCATGTGGCACATCTCCGGCCCATGCGCTCTTTTAGTCACCAGCCTTCATCCCGCAACTTGTGCGGTTCACAACCATGCAAAATGAGAGTGAAATAAGCTGACAGATTGGATTCGGTATTTATGCTTTGCACAAACACAGGAGGCCTCACACCGTGCACAGCAGTGAAGAAGTCAGCCTAACATTTCTCCAAGTTGTTTACCAGCTAGCTCTCACTCCCACATATTTGCCGACTGATAAAAATGACAACTTTTCTCCATTTCATCTGGCTCCTACTAGCAGTCTACCGTGGTTTGAAATCTCCAATCTGACCACTGAAGCAAGTGGGAGCCTGTAATGAGAGAAGTGAGTCAGTGAAGGTCTGTTTTCCAGCCACTCTTTGGCACAAGCAGACCATATTGGTCAAATCTCTGTACAGACTTATTTTCCTGGGTTTGCTTAGATATCCGTTCACCAGAACTCACTACAGGCTATAATGTTGGCTAACTAATGTCTTCAAATATACACCACCATATGCAAGAATATAAAAGAAAATTAATTATATCATATCTGTCCTCCAAATACAATAAACTTGTGCATAGGGTTGTTAATGTCAATAGACTAATACCTGGCAGGAGTAATTATGTATTTTGTCAAAAAGCCAAATATATAAGGCATGAAATTAATAAAGGTATAGCTGCCTCTTCAGAACTTAAATAGCCCATTAATGGAGAAATGGTCTCTGGTTTTGTCTCCTGATTTTGTCACTGCAAATTTTCCCAAATTTTACATATCTACATATATATATATATATATATGTATATATATACACACACACACATTGCTACCCTTATGAGATTATAACCCACAAGCAAAACCAAACTCAGTCATGATGCTGAATAGAGCAGTTTTATCCTGACTTTGGCCGTTCTTTGGAAGGGGTCACCTCTTTTCACCTTGGAGTGTTTTAGGGAACCCTTCCACAGAGCCTCCACCTTCCTGCTTCTGCGAAAAGGCGGGGGTACTTCCCCTGGCTCCTTCTTCCCTGTGCTGCTCCGTGGCCCTCCATGAACACGGACAAGCCTCCTTGTTCCTTCATGAATTCTAGCATTACTCCTGCCCAGTTTCCCATCTCTGCCAAAACTGCTGCTTTCCTTTCTTCCCATAGAGTGTGCCTAATTGGAGGACCAAATTACCATCTCTCTTACCTCCTACCCCATGGATATTATTTCCAAACAGCTCTTACCGCTTTCCTCATCTCACCTTTTCCCCCCTGGGCTCTGATTACATGCAGACGGGGGTAAGATGGGGAAATACACAGATTCCAGGCGTCTGCTACATGTTCTCCTTTGCTTCTCTCTCTCCCCCACATCACCCCAAGTAAAGGGAGAGGGTGGGTAAGGAGATGCAGCGGACTTCTTGGTTTGCCCCACAGGTTGCTGCTCCCGGGATGGCGGAAACCGGTGCAAGCTGTGCAACAGCTGCCTCAGCTGGAAGCATCCTGCACCCCGGTTCAAAGCCATCTTCCACCCTCCCGCTCTGGCAGCCATCCCACCCTCTGCAGCCAGCACTGAAGCAGAACTGCTGAGCTGTCAGCAACTTCTCACAAGAGGCCAATTTTTACGCCGCATAATTGTAGCAAAAAAAAAAAAAAATATTCATGAGAGTTGGCAACCCGTGTTAAAGTTGCATGCATATCTGATTAGCTGTGTCTTTAGAATACACAGTCGTACAAAATATTGCAAAATTATTCATTTTATTTTTTTTTAAAGTCTGGATTGAATTCTGTCAAAATATAAAGCCTGTTTTCTTCTTCCATCCCTCCCTCCAAGTGAGTATAATCCAATTTTCCTTTGAAACTGTAACATTTTATTTCACATTGCTTGGGAGTTATGAACAAAAAGAGAAAAACAGTAATAGGAATGAAAAAGGAATTTGCTAGCTTCATCTTTATTTAAGCAGACAGAGATTGAAACAGGACTCTTTCCTACAGTTACTCCTTGTCGTCCACCCACTTCCCCAGAAGATATCCAGAAGAGAAGTCTCCAAAATAGTTAATCAAAGCTTATGGAAGTCAGTCTCAGGGGCAGTTTTATCTGCCTCCGACATGGCCTTAGCCTGAGAGTTCAGACTGCTGAGATCACTGCACAGGAAAGGAGCCAGGACGTTACAGATCTAGACGCTGTTGGGAGACCGATGGGAGACCTGCTCTGGCTCACCTCAACAGTCAGTGTCAGAAGGCCAAAAACACAGTCACCATCCAGGCTTGAGTGTACAAGTTGTAGCTCACCAGCAACAGACAAGATTTTAACCAGTTTGCCAGACTGACTGGGACTTATTTTCTGAGATTGGAAACCAGGGCACTGCAGGAAGATGCAGTGTTGGAGGAGAGTTGGGGTCACATTTTCTGACCCCATAGAAGAGTTTGGTCCTGAGATGCTGCTGTTTCACTTTTGCTTGCGAAGGCTCAGACGACAAAAGCTGCGTTTCAGGCTGGGGCCAGGGCTGCCAAACATCCATTTCATCTGGCAGTCTCAGCTCACAGCTTGGCCTCCTGCATCCAGCGGAGCTGCCTGGGAAGGCAGCTGATGGCACATCAGCAATTGTCATTGCTCATCACGTCACATGGGACAACCCCAACCCATCCCACCTCACCAGTGTGGTTGGGAAGTCATAGTAAGGAAGGACAAACAGTTTCATCCCAAGAGGAAGGACACAGTCTTATTTCCTGACTCTTTATCCACCAAGATACTGCATGCGACAGTCCCCTTCAAACCTGCCCCCATCGCAAAGCTGCCTCAAAACTTTCTTCCTGGTCAAGCAGGAGTAAGCCCACTTGAGTCATCTTCCCAATCACAGGCAATTAATATGCAAATTGGCATGATCACTGATATTATATGCCACACAAACAAAAACTGAAAGTCTGTAATAAACAGAAACCAAGACGTGTACGCCTGTGTGCATGAGCTAAAACTAAAACCTCTCCTTCCCTTCTCTCCTAGTTCCAAAAGTAAATATTCTTTATTCCACAAATATACATTATGTAAACTGCCAAATAATACTATGAGAAAAGCTGTATCTAATTGTTTAAATTTTCTTTACGATACTTCAGGTAGCATTTTGAATGCTGTTTTGCTCAGTGTGAATATCTGAGCGCTGAAGCTACTTTCTCAAAACAATATTTAGAAGATTTTTATACCTCATTTCAAGAGTTCCATATAATGTCCTGGGTGTGTTTGTATAACACCTTCTGAAGCAAATAACAATGTAAAACCCAGGCTTCTGTTCAGAAAGTGCACAGAGGAAAATGTTGCAGTGGCTACACTGATTTTGCTTCAGTACTTTGATACGTGGTTACTTCTAAACATTTGACAAAAATAAGCCTTCCATAACGACTTCCTATAAGGGGTCTAGAAAGCCCAAAGTAATAGACGATTCCCAGTGCCATACATAAAATTCATCCACTTCTGCGGTGAAACACCACCTTTAATTTTTCATTGTCCTCCTACAGCTTTAAATAATGTGGTCACCGTAGTTCATTTTCTTAGTGGTGAAGCCTTATGCTCTAGTTCATAAAAACAGAGCAGTCCTCTTCAATATATTCATCAATGACCTGGATGAGGGGATAGAGGGGACCCTCAGCAAGTTTGCTGATGACACAAAGCTGGGGGGGGGTGGCTGACACACCAGAAGGCTGTGCCGCAATACAGAGAGACCTGGACAGGCTGGAGATCTGGGCAAAGAGGAACCTTACGAAATTCAACAAGGGCAAGTGTAGGGTGCTGCACCTGGGGAGGAATAACCCCCTGCACCAGGACAGGTTGGGGGCTGACCTGCTGGAGAGCAGCTCGGTGGAAAGAGACCTGGGAGTCCTGGTGGACAACAGGGTGACCATGAGCCAGCAATGTGCCCTTGTGGCCAAGAAGGCCAATGGCATCCTGGGGTGCATCAAGAAGAGTGTGGCCAGCAGGTCGAGGGAGGTCATCCTCCCCCTCTACTCTGCCTTGGTAAGGCCGCACCTGGAGTACTGTGTCCAGTTCTGGGCTCCCCGACTCAAGAAGGACAGTGAACTGCTGGAGAGGGTGCAGCAGAGAGCTACCAAGATGATGAGGGGACTGGAACACCTCTCTGATGAAGAAAGGCTGAGGGATTTGGGTCTCTTCAGTCTGGAAAAAAGACGGCTGAGGGGGGATCTTACCAACACTTATAAATACTCAAAGGGTGTGTGTCAGGAGGATGGGGCCAGGCTCTTTTCAGTGGTGCCCGGGGACAGGACAAGAGGTAATGGGCACAAACTTAGGCATAGGAAGTTCCACCTAAACATGAGGAGGAACTTCTTTACTTTGAGGGTGGCAGAGCACTGGAACAGGCTGCCCAGAGAGGTGGTGGAGTCTCCGTCTCTGGAGACATTCAAAACCTGCCTGGAGACATTCCTGTGCAACCTGCTCTGGGTGACCCTGCTCTGGCAGGGGCATTGGACTAGATGATCTCCAGAGGTCCCTTCCAACCCTATGATTCTATGATTCTATGATAAAGTTTAGCCACAAAGAAAATACTTAGTCAGTGCCTGGTCATGTTGTCATATAAGTGAGAAAGCAGGAAACAATAACCAAAAAAAAAAGAAAATCTGGGAGCAAATAAACTATGAATCCTGCATACTTAGTTTATCAGTTCACATACCGTAGCTGCTAACTCAAACAGCAACTGCAACAATTTCTTTTGTGAAAGTCCACCTGAGGACCAGGTGGCAGTCCTCAACCCTGAAAGGTGTTTGGACACTGAACTCCTCGTAAGGAACTGCCACCTACTTTAACGACTCTTTGCACGGGGAGAGGACACCTTCTCTCCCCAGTTAGGCTCACACCAGTAACAAAATGGTGTGAGATACCTGGCATCAGATTGCATCCAGTGAGGTGTTTTAGCTCCAGACGAGCACCAGTTTCAGATGGGTCTAGACAGCTTTACTTGGAGCCACTTGGATGTCTCTGCATTGCACTCCTCAGCACACCACGTTATAGGAAACATTACTCACTTGGGCACGGTGCAGCACAAGTACACACAGACAGCTTGGTTTCTAATCACACCTGAGCTAATAAGTTCTCCTGAGACTTATTAGTGTCAGCTTGAGCTGTCTGGAAACATCTTGCCCATATTTAAAAAAAAATTCTCAGTCATTGCTCTGAAAAGGTCTAGTGCATCCGCGAAGTAGAGCAGACGTCTGTAAAAGCACCACAGAAAACCTCAGACTGGGTATTTATAATAGACTTAACTAGAATTTAGCAGCTAAAGCCTCTGGTTGTGCTGCGCATGCTTCAGCCCAGGATTTTTATCAGTGGGCAGGGAGGATTTTCTCTCCGGTTGCTCCTAACACCTTTCTCAAGCTGTCTGGGAGGTACTCCCTCCGGTGCTCCTGCAGCGCACAGGCGATGCTCAGTGCTCAGGCAGTGAAGGCGAAGAATAAAAACCAACAGGCGATCAAGCCATTAAAGCCCAAATCTATCATAATTAACAGATTCAATGGAGATCAGTTAAGAAGAAAGTTAACTGCTCTGCCAACAGGAGGATGCTTTATAGCAGGGCTTCTCATTCCTTCCCGGTACAAGGGCCTACAAACTACGGGATTTAACCCTACGGCTGTAGTTAAAGCAATACAGCTTTCTGCAGTCAATTAGACTTAACATTTGAATGCTTGATTTTGCAGCTCCTTTTAATTAAGTTTAATTTATTTGGTTTGGTTTTAATAATGTATTGACAAATATTGTCAAGCAGCAACAAAAACAAGTCGAAAACAAGCACTGTGATGACATGCGGCAGGTTCAACTGCCTCACACCCCTGGGAGCTATTTACTTTTTTTCACATATCTGAATGCCAGGGTATGAAGTCTAGTGAGCAAAGAATGGGTTTGTGGTTCAGACACTGAAAAATAAGGTTGTGTTCTTAGAAAGAGTATTATACAAAAACGTTAAGTCATTATGCTTTTCTATTCCTCCTTTCCCTATCTCTATTTAGAGGTTAGGAAGACTCCCTTAGCCCATAGAAATTCTGGAAGTCCTAACTAACATCTGCAGAATAATTTATGATCATGGATGGATACAACTACTTTAAAGCAATTAATTTTTATAGGCTATCTTTTCTATAGGGCGTCTGAAAAGCACTGCATGTTGCAAACTGGAATTTCTATCTACCATATAGAAAGCAAAGGAGTACAGAACTCCTGGTTATGCTCTGTTCTCTCAGAGTCTTCAGCCCACTACTGAACGAATGGATTTAAATGGACCTGATTTTAAAGGAAAAAAGTGAAAGTAAAACTAGCACACATCTGGTAGTTTCCATAGCACTAATTCTTTGCACTCTTCCCCCCCCCCAAAAAAAAACCCCACATAATCAAAATGCTTGGCATTATCAATGAAAACCAGACAAAAACTTTTACGCCTTTCTCCTTAAAATTGCTACAGTCGCAAAATATTCTGGAGCATTTTCATTACTTCTATTCATACAGGAAAAAAAGGTAATGCACTTGTTTCAGGTATTATATTATGCGGCAGTCCTTCTAGGAGGTAAGTGCTGTTGTGACAGAAGCAAATCTCCACAGCATCACTGATGTGAAAGAAAGCCTTTCAGTTTTCATCAGCTGAGACACTCTTCTATGGTGAGGGGTTTGGCTAATTTTTCTCCTGAGGCTGTTGGTATCTTGCTGCAGATCCAATAGCTTAAACATAGGAGGATTGTCAACATTGTCCCCACATCATATAGAGAAGTGCTTATGACTCCTGGGCAATTTTCTTTCTCGTGTTCATAGAGGGAAGGTTGCAGTCAGAGGAACTGGGGCATGACTTCTTTTCTTTGTTCTCCCACTGCCGTCTTAGCCCCCCGGGTTCAATGTCAAACAGCGTTTCTAACCTGAACCAGGAAACTAGAAAGCTGGTCCAGGAATGCATGCCTGCAGTGGAGGTATTTATTTACATCATAGGCCTATGCATTAGCTTCATGCCATAGCTGTAGCCAAGAAACTGGTCTTAAAAGAAAACACCAGAAATACTAGAAAAAGGGGTGATCTCTATGCTGCCACAAGCAGGTGCTTCTTTGTTCCCCCACCTTGTTGATTGCTGAAGTCACTCTCACTCCAGCATGAGCACCTGAAAATACATCCCGGTGTTTCTGCCTGCATTTGCACGTGCTGTGTTCGAGTCATCTGGATACCAACCACGTCCAGCTTTGAACGGATGCACAAAGTTCAGCAGAACAGGTAATATTGCTTCCACTCATGTAAATATTGTGTGTTAGCAACTCTATGTGAGTCACAGCTCAAATTCTGAGATGAAAGATGCTGAAAGCCCTCGCCATTCATCTACCTGCTTATACCCACAAGTAGTAGCCATTAGAAGTCACTATTTGTCAAAGATTTGAAACAACATCCTGTAACTTGTTATTTTAATTTCTGCAACATATGACAGTAGCGTACACAGTCAACTGATAAGAGGAAATGGGGAAAACAGGAGACTTGAATTGCAGTTTAAGTAGAACTACTCATTACTGCATAGGGACAAATGAGTGAGGAACAGAAAGCACCTAACAACACTTTGAAAAAATATTATGAACAACTGAGGTAGAGTTGTCAATTTTAATTGCTATCTACATTAAAGCAGAGCACCGCCTTTGCGGTTGTGTCCCACGTGTCATTGGGAATCTGGGAATCAGGTGCCTTTTTAATCAGCAGAATCGCACCGCTCCGTGTGCCATCAGAGACAGATTTGTTGTAACTAGAAGAAATGGGGTATTACTCTACGACCTGCAGCTCACAGGTCTGCCTTCTGGCTACTGCAGAAAAAGCAGAGATGTGGCTTTTCCCACCTTATCAAGAATCAGCCTCCTGGACATCCCTCTATGCCCAGAATAGAGGAAATCAGTTTGTGCCAGCCACTCCGGAGGAAAACAGGGGAGAGAAAGAGCTAGGTCCTGCCTTGTCTTGCATATGCCAAGTGCAGAACTACGTACAATCTTGCCCTTACCATATGAATAGTGCCATTTAAATGAGTGCACGTTATTGTGTGGGCATTTTCTTGAGAGGCATCTGGCACAGTCAGCACATATTTTTAGTGCTTTTTCTCCTGACCATGGCAATACTATGCAGATAAAGAAGAGGCACTCAATAAAATCCCATCCTTTGCCACTGCCCAGTGAGATGTCAAATTTGGACAGAAAGCAGTAAGTACTGTGGAGTCTTGGCATGAAGAACAGTAACCATCCAAAATTCTCTTTTAACTGTATGATGACATTATTCTCAATCATTTTTGTCCCTGAAAAGGTATTTCAAGCAAGACAGGTTTCCAATCTTGGTTCTAAAAGTGAAGATGTATATGACCACATCTTCAGGGCCTCCACTCCTACAGCTGCTGTGACCTGTTTAGTTAATAAGAGAGAACAAAGTCACTGATAAGACAAACGAAGCATTACCTTCCCTTTATCCCTGGAACATTTTCAAAGACCAATGAAGACTGTTAACAAAGAAATTTACTTAGCGTCAAGGTTAGCTAGAGTAAACAGTGAGTAATTGCTATCTTTTAAAAGACATTATTAAGGTACAAATACTTTCCTTATTTCCTACTTAAGTATTTTCCTATTTATAGAAGTAAAATCACCTTAGGCTAAAATAGCAATAAATAAATTACATAGAATTCACTTTTCATCTGTTTTCTCCCTGCTTATTAAATGTGAACATTTTTCTTAGTTTAGGCACTAAAAATACCCTACAATCTTTAATTTTATTTCTTAACTGGTTTGCTCTCTCTTTGGCATGCATATGTTTGCTGCTTCTATTAATAAGGTTCTGTATATGGTTTATTACATTAGGCCACTGGACCACTCCCTAACTGGGTCTTTTAGAAAAAAAAAATATACAGCGTTTAGTGCCAGTTTATAAAGAGACAATCCTTAATAAGTCAATACACTTTCATCTATTTACAGGAGTGACAACTTTGGCCCAGCAATCTCGGGGGTTCTTGTATCTCCTCAGACTTGCATGCAGGCAATATTTTTCTGTTGTATTTATAACACTGTATGTGAATGAAAAACATGAGTTTAGACATGAGCTTGTGAATTGTAGGAATTGTCATCTTTGCATGCAGAATTCAAATTCAAATTCAAAGCTGCAGCCTGAGCCTTGATGAGGTGGCACAGATCGTGCAGCTCGGTATGAACGCGCTGTACAGTGAGTCGCTGGATACAGTAAAATCAATCCACACCTAGGCCTCTTGAGGTACCACTAACAGCGAGGAAGGGTCCAAATGCGTAGAGAGAGAGGGAAAGCAATCTGCAACACTTTTGTTCCAGTTTCCAAGAGCAGAGGGAAGGAAAAAAAAAAAAAAGTGGGAGGATGGGAGGAAAGATACTCAGAAAGAATAACTTAGTTTCTGAAGGAAAAATAAAACAACTGGATCATTTGCAGGAATAATGCATCTTAAATACAGCAACTTTTTACTTGCTTTTTGCTACTAATCCTTGTAACACAACCAAAGGTTAGCGGCTTTACCTGGGCACAGACAGGGCTTTGAGCCTGCTATTACTGAATTGATACAGTTTCTGAATGATTGAGCTGTTCATTAAATCTATAAAAATACTGAAATGCATTGGTTGGGAAAGGCTGGTTAAGAAATTGAATGTTTCTAAATCAAAACGGAAAAACCTAAAAGCCAAATAGGCCAGTTGCACCTTCCATATTACATTGTTGCTAACGGAATGGATCGTGATTTATTAAATAAGCATAGGGAAATTTTGTCTCCAGCACCCATCCAAACCAAAGGCAGTGCTTCCCCTCACCGAAAAGTGCTTTGGGCTGGGGTTGGATAATCCAAACAAAAAGGTTTTTTCTGTAATACAGCTGTTATTCCAAGACATGACAATGAAACCATGAGCTCGATCCCACCATTAACACAACAATCTACCTGTAAGAACATTTTGTGATCTCTTAACATCAGAATGGGAATTTGTATAATGTGTATTAACCTATTTATCTCTCAAATTATCGCCAGACCTTTTAAACTAAAATTGCCTGCAAAGAACCAAAATCTAGTAGAACTACCATCCACTGAAAAATCTTTCATGCTTCTTTGTATGTGCCAAACCGTGAGATATCAGGGCAGTAACACCAAAATTGACCCATAAGTGTTCTTGCAGGTCCTTGTACAATTATAAATATGACTATTTGGCTCCTGTTTAGACATTATCTTCTTAAATCCTCTTTACAGTATCACCAGAAATGGAGCAAAGTCAAGTGGACACGGCTGAAATGGCTGCGGCATGATTAAGAAGAATCAAGATAAAGGTAATTTTGTAAGTATTAAGAAACTTGTGCTATCCATGAGCCTGGCAGGGCCGGAAGGGAGGGGTGTACACAGTGAATACTGTCAGTATAGCACACGGGAGTGCAGGAAGGCTCTCTGTAATAAAATTGGAACTACTTTTCTTTTTTCACCTTCTGTAGAATGGAAGAACTTTTAGTAATAAGACCCAAAAATTTTGATATCTCAGCCACAAACCCCAAAGCTCATTTGCGGGACACCTGGGTACTGGTGGATTTACTGGCTTTGTTCTTTCCTCCCCCTATTCCACTCATGCAAATCCCTCTGCACACAAGCTGGATGCTACAGTGAGCAGGTCTTGTGCTCTCTCTAGAGAAATTTCAGAAGCCTTTTCCCTTCCCATCTGTTATTTGAATCCACCCTAATTTGTTCTGAGCAGAGCTTGTTCTCAGAAGGGCAGTATTTGCCCCACAGCATCATAAACACAAAGCTCAAAATCTCTTTGCTCCTAAAGCAAGGGTTTCTTCCATCATGAAACAGCTTTGCCACACGGAACCTTATCAGGTAGCGGGGCCATGTGGACTCTTATCAGGTAGCGGGGCCATGCACCATGCTCCGAGGGTGACAGCAATTGTCACCATGGCATTGAAAGGAGGCACCGGATACTTCCTCTCACCACTGAAGGGAACTGTAGGAGAAGGACCATGAGATCTCTTACAGAGCACAGCAGAGGTGTCCTAGCTCTCAGGCTTTTTAAAGTCCATCAGGATTTAAAATACACGAAAACGTATAGTGCTGCCAAGGTGCTGCACCGCGGCAAAGGATGCGAGCTGACAGCGGCTTTGTATTGTGCCCACAGAACTGGAGAGAGCGGTGAGAAAGCCTTGCTCCACATCCCATCCCCAGGAGGAAAAATTTCCCTGCTGGGTGCTTTAAAGCAGGATTTTCACTCTCTTGCTAACAAATGCATCTGAAAAGAAGATGGGAAAAGAGAGCTGAAGGAGGAAGGAGGGGAATAAGCAGATGGACTGTAGTAGAAACCATGACACTGGCAAAAGTGATTTTCCCATGCCCATGTCTTCTGTGGGCAAAGAAGGGGAAATACAGGTTAAAGAAACTCTGTAACACGATCATATTTACATATCTGAATTAAAATATTGCCTAATCTTAGTTAGGTAACTATGCATCCCAGGGCAAGAGCAGTCCACCCAGTCATCAGCTGTGGAATATAACAACAAATGTGGTGTCTTTTAACAGGGCTATGACAGGAAATGTAGGAGCAATGGCTAATTTATGACCTTGAAAATAGTGTGGTAACAGTTTGCCCGGTTACGAACAAAACAGAAAAAAGACAACAGGAACGCAAAGGCACAGTGACGTAAAATGAACTTGTAAAAATATCTGAGCAATAAAGCTTCATCTCCATCCTTTGGGTATGCAAGCGTTGGGTGTGATGAAAGATCCGGCTCCTCTTGAAGCGCAGGTACAACATGAGCACACGAAGTACCACACTGCAGACACTCCTACTTATTAGCGCTAAGACAATCGTGAATGTAGAACTGCTCACCACTAATTTAAACAAATTGCATATAATTGTTTCCCATAAACTCTCCAGAAAACACTGCTTCACCACCTCGGCTGCCTGGCTGTCTCAGTGGATTCTCAGTTCAAAAGGCTTGGGCACTCACAGAGGGTACGTCGAACAATGGGCATAGTACCACGGAGCTTTTTAGCTTAACTGCCTTCCTAAGTCAAACAGCGCTGAACTTAAAGCAAGAATTTTTACATTTTGTTGTGGTGATGGACCTTTATTTCATAATTAGTTGAATGTACTGCAGTCTGCTGGGCAGCACGTTATATACTGGCCATTCCACCAGTGCCCTTTCATAAGCTTTATAAACTCATCATTACATCTAACCTTAAAAGAACTAGTATTTCTAGCGGTGTTCTTTGGAAAGTACTGCTAATATCTACCGATGCCACATATTTCTACACTAGCCTGATCTTTCTGTACTGGATTAAAAAAAAAATAAAAATGATAGTACTCTGTTGGTGTCTTAGGATACTGCTGTTGGACATCCCCCTCAGACAGAAAACATTAGTGCCATGTATCAGGAGCAAAGAGGCTACCAGGTGACCCGCTTACTAATTTGTATACTGCAATGTTTGCAGTTTGAACTTTCATTCTCTGATATTCCATTTTTTAGAAGTATTTTTTCAAAAGGATTAGCAATTCCTGCCAACTCAGCCTTTCATTTTACAAATTTGCTTCGAAGTCCTTCTTTGAAGACACACTGAGACTTCTGAAATCTATTTGTGTAACCTCCAGTTTGTTCTGGTTTCCACTGTTGTCTGTACCTAATAGAACAATGAAAAAAAACGAAGAACTTTGTGATTCTGAGAAAAAGCCTAGTTCTCTTTAGAGGGAAAACCCAAGATGACAGCGCCCACATGGGGGGAAATTGTTGTTCTGTCTCAACCGTTCATTTGTTGCTTATTCTATTTGGTTTCTGTAGAGCTAGTTTGGTTTCATTATACATTAATGCCCTTGAATGCAAACTGGGAAAGACATGCTTCTTCTCCAAATTAGTCACTGTAAGTTAAAATAGACAAGAAGATGGAGCAGACTGAGCCTCATGCTGTAAGACTTTTTCAAGTAATATTAGATTAAGCACAGAACCATTTAATCTGTACAAGAAAATCATTGCCTTCCACAGAAACAGGGGCCTTCCCTTACAGAGACCAAGGAGTGGTGGATTATCAAGAAAGGATTTGTGTATTTAAATTTAGCTAGATTTTAAAAACCCAAAGCAGTGTGTCAAGGCCAAAAAAACTTTCTTTTCCTCTGAGGGCAAAGATCACTTCCATCACAAGAACAGTCCCATGCTCTGTCCATGGAGAGCATCCTCCCTTTACCTTCCTGTAAAACCCTTCTTTGGAGGTTTTCGATGACCTAATCGGACAACGGAGCAAAGCAAATAGGAAGGAACTTCCAGAAGAAGTTCCAGCTTTCGGGTAGCATGCCAAAAAGAAAGACAGTGTAAACAAGGAGACATCAAAAAACTTCATTTTCCCCAGCCTGGAAGGGGGAATGAAGAAAAAGGTATTTTCATTCTTGGAAAGAATCTCAGTGCAGTTAGTCTGGCCCAAGTTGGCTTAATTGCCACGCCGTGTGAAAGGTCCTGGACATGTTACATTATTGTGCTACTAACTGAAGAAAAGTTTCCAAGATAGACACCTAATAAATTGAGAGGCATTTCTACTGAAGTCTTTTACTCCTCTATTGCTAAAAAGACGCTACCGGCTTAGAAGATTTGACTCGACTTCCAAATTTACAGAGTGGTTAGAGTAGTTTCAGAAAACCCAGCTCTTTGTAACAAGTCCACATGCTGGACACAGACCCTCACTGTGCTTTATTTTAAGGCAACAGAAAACTATGTCCCATCATCAGAGGTTTTCACAATTGACTTTACTGTAGGCATTTAAAACATAATAATCTCTGTTCTTGTTAAATGTAACACCTTTCTTAGTCCCAGATTAAGTAACGATACTTAGGTTTCTTCAGATTTTAAATTCATAAAGGAATAGTTACCTTAAAGGGTTTTCAGGGAATTCATGAAAAGAGGATAATCCGCTGCTTAAATTCAACCTTTTTCATATTTAGCATTAAATGCTAGAGTAAACATACCCTTTTCATCCTCAGAGAAAAGAATCAAGAGATTCCAAGCGCTATAAACCGATTTTCCCTAGAACTATTTAAAAACAAAACAAAATAAAAAACAAACCCAAAACTGCTTTATCACTTCTAATTTTCATTAATACAGGAAAAATACAAACAAATATACTGGAGCATACCATCAGACTATAAGCCAGGCTCTTTTAGTTCACAGACCATGACCAGATTTAGCCTGCCAAAACATTTAAAGCATCAATAATCAGTAAAAATGTTTCTTTACTTGTGCTCCTCATGACTATATCAGGGAAGGGAGGGACTGGTGGTTATGTGGGCAGAAGTATATACCCTTTAATTAAAGGAAGATCAAGAAGCACTTGCAGCAGCAACTCAGATCGATGTCCATATAGCTCAGCAAATAGAAGATGGGTGTGCATTAAAACAACAGGTTACTCGGATGACCAATAGTGTTGACCAGTTTCGTTGTACGTGCTCACACAAAGGAAGGGGTGATCCCTAGTCAGGTCAGTGAGGAGGAAAGCAAGTACAAGTCAGTGAAGTGGAAGAAAAAGGCTTTATTTATAGACAGAGGAAACCTCCTGTCCTTCAGCTCTTCCTTATCCTGGAGCTACATCTTCTTGTCAGAAAGAGGAGAAAGGGAAAATCTGTTGCTTTCCCCAGTAGGACTGAGCCTCCCTTCCTGTCTGTCTGCCCTCCTCAGAAATTCATCATGATTCATTCCTTGCAGACTCCGGTCTCTGCTGCTCATCTGAAAGACTTACTCCGAAGCGGGATACTCTGGTCTCTTTACTCCACCAGCTTTTCAGAGGGTTAACCGAAAGCCCAAGGGAAGCCCCTTTCTAGGTTCTCCTTCCTCAAAGGATGAAGCTGGGATTCATCCCTTCTGCTGAAGCTCTGGTACCCCTTTGCCTGGCTGGGTTGGTGTCATATGCTGTCATTAGCCCAGGTGCATTCCCACACTGGGGCTGGGGGCACAAGTAAATCACCCGACAGGCAGACCTTGCCCTAACTTTCCTTAGTGGAGGTGAAAGGGGTTTTCTGATCCTCTTTGGCTGTGCTCATACTGCTAAATAAAATAACTGCTAGACCCCTGATCACCCACACTTGTTCCTTAACTCCTAGGCAATTTTGGAGTACTTCAGCCAGCTTTCTCCAAGCCAAATCTGCTGGGGTGGGTGGTAACTGTAAGTAATGTGGACATGAGCCAGCCAGAGCCATTTGGACTTGGATGAATCCCTGGCCCTTTTTAATTAAGCAACATAAATTCAGTCTTGGGTTCCTGAACAACTAGGAGGAGTTTAAGGTGGGGGAAGGGTATCAATGCTAAACTGAAGGTGGACAGTTCTTACTCACAATTCTTACTTGCCATCTGTTAATGAGAAGACAAGACTGGATCTCCCTTTGAAGTTACTTTAACATCTCCAGTATAAGCTTCTTGATGCAGATTTATGGTGATCTACCAGGTCTGAACGTCACCTAACATTCTTGGCCTGTTTGACTGTGGACTTAATAAGCCACTGGAAGAAAAAGGCAAATTAATATTGAACCTATACTATCCTCCTTCATGGTGCCTAATGCTTGTAAGCGTGCAGAAATGCTTTTGAAACTTCCTGATAGAGACAAAAGCTATTTAAGTGCTTCCAGTGTCGGATACCTCTATAGTTTATACCACCCAGTGCATGGTTTCTGATACAAAGATTTACAAAGTTTAAGATCCACAGAAGCACGTACGCTGCACGTGTTGTAAATCAATTTGGGGGGAGAGGGGGAATAATAGATTTCGTCTCACCAGCAGTTACTGTAGCAACTGACTGTTCCAGCACAGCTTGAGGGCCACCCCCATGAGTAGACTCGTGTCCCACCTCTCCTGCAGGTGTTAGCCCAGGCAGCTGGAGCACAGGTAGGACTCCACATGCCCACGCAGGTCCAAAACGGCAAGGGTGGCCAGGCGTGCTCACGCAGAGGGCTTGCAGACCATCCGTGCGACAGCAGGCAGGCAGGCAGGAGGCACGGGACACTCAGCCTAAGGTCACCGTGGAGGCCACTCCTTCAGAGCTGTGCAATGACAGCTGGTAGGCCCACAAGAGTGTGGGAACACCTTCACTTATAAAGGTGAAGCAACATTTACAAGGATATCTCACCTTTAGCAAGATAGCTATAAATGGAATAAATTGAGAGAGGCTAGACTCTCAAATGTAACTCTCTTAGATGTCCTTGGGAAAGATACACTTCTAGAAATAGATGTTTTCCATGAAAATGTCCTTAAATTTCAGATCTATTTGCTCTTCAATTGATAAGTAGCTTAAACAATTTCTAAATTCTGCTTGCCTGTGGGACTCTCTATCACTAACCTTTCTAAATGACTACAGATTCCTTTAATCCCTTTATTATTTACTTTATAATTTCTTTTGTCATTCTGGTTTTTCATCTCCCTCTGAGAATAAGTGGGAGAGAGAGCATCCCACACTATTCATGTATCATCCACACAGCGCTTGAAAAAAATCTCACCTAATGTACTAGCATCACATTCTGACTTACTTTTGTTCAAACTTCATCAAGTTCCACCCCCAAATTCTTAACCTACATATATGACTACAAGTGCTTAGTATTTATCTTTTCCTCACCTTTCATCTTAAATCTATTAGCAGGCATTTTTTTTGGCAGCCAGCTTAGACCATAGTCACTCCAGCCTGCCACTGAAAGCCAAGGAAAACGGGCCTCAACAAATATAATGAACCCTCATGTTGATGTTTCTCTTGATATTTTATTAAAAGGTTTTAACCTAGACTGCACAACTTACAGCTTACTTCTGTGTTGGTTATAAGGTCCTAAACTGCTGCCTGCGCTTTCATCGTGATGGCAGCTGGCGCAATTGGAATAAAATCATTCTCACCCAGCATCTAAGGGGCCAAGAAACTAAGCAGCCATATAGTTAAACTACCATGATATTCACCTGTATATCCCTAGGTTCAGTTCTTTTTTTCTCATTGTGCTTAAAGACTGGTTTTTCAATCGGCAGCACCATATTTACTTAGGTACCTTGAGGAACCCCTTAGACTGTTGATTTCCTCAGTGGTGTATGGCAATGGTCAAAATCAACACGCGTGATGCTGAAGTACTAAGAAAGCCAATGTCTTCTAAGATACACTTTCACTGAAAGCCTTCAGGTGAGGAGAGAATATCTTCCGTGGCACACAAATCACAGGACTCATCTCCACTTCATGTCAGTAATGCCCCAGATACATCACCTCTTATAAACTGCAAAGATGAACTGAAATGAGGAAAGATACTAGAACACAAAATCACAATGACTGCATTCCCACTACCTTGGCGCACATTTCTCCTACCATGAGTAAACTCTTTGATTTTACACAGATATGTATTACCTAAGAAACTACAACAACTCTGTTTTTTTTCTCTTACACTTTTACAACTCCATGAACATTGTCAGGGTTTAAACTCCGGTTCTAAAACAAAACAAGACCTCCTTCAAAAAATATGAGTCTTCAATACAAACACTACATTATGACATATTTGCTGTAAAATAATCCCGTACTGCTTTTAGGTGTCCTGTTCCATGGAAGAAGAGTCCATGCTACAAGTTTCAAAGGCAAGGCAATTCATCTTTGACATGTTTCAAAACTTTGTGCAGGTAGGCAGAGCCCAACAGTTCAGAACACGGGGAGTAATGACACCCACAGTCACTGGTTTTCCCACAAATGTCCCTGGTCAGCGGGAACCCCAGAGCGTGTTGCACTGAAGTGGCATGTTATAATCCTCTCATGCACTAATGTCGCAAAACCAGACTATCAACAATGAACTCAATCAAAGGTGAAGAAGGTGAATAAAAGGCAAGCGAGATCCAGGCACCAAGTTTGCTCTGTCTGTACCCTGCAGAAGGTATGGACATATGTGGAATGCCCTGCATCCACACAGGTCTTGCAGTTCTCTGGGAACTCTTCAGCAGGGTACCACAAGTTTCAAGGAGGCACGCAGCACTCATGGCAGCCAGCAAAGCCAGGACCTGGCACCGATCCCCTACCAGGTCAAGTAAGAATTGCTCAGCTTTATTATCCAGAAAACTTTCCTGGAAGTTGAGTTGTCCTGCTTTAACAGCAGAATCCCACATAAAGCATTTTATCCTCAAGCGAGTATTATCCTCAAACAATCCTCAAAAAAATGAAAAGGATAACATTTGTTCTTAGGTCTTCCGAATCATCTTGCTGATTTTGCTGTCTTTTCCTAATCAATCACAAGTGCTTTACTGCCTCTACATTTATGTACTTCTGTTACTGTTCTGCTACTGTAAATTAGCAGAAAGTGGGAAACCCATCATTCATACAGCTCATTCCCAATAAAACAAAGGAGAGTCCATCAGCTTACCCTTCATCCATCATAAATATCTGTTACATCAGTAATAACCTGTACAGTCATTCTGCTCACTGCCACTAGCTAATTATTCAAAGTGGTGGTGGAGACAACTTAAAAATATCTGAAAGAAATATAATTAAGGGCTAATTTTCCTGAGATACCCTAACTCAAAGTAAAAAGGTGAGACACCTGCACAAGCAGCAGGTGAAAGAATGGAAAGAGGTGTGAAAGGCTGTAACAGAGGTGACAGTGTTTGGGACGGGTCAAGGTCATAATCACAGAGATAAAACAGGTCTGAGTAAAGCCAGGAGACTGGCAAATGTCTTTGTAAATAAGTATCCTTATTTTTTGAGGCAGAAAGTCTCCTTCACATGGGGACAAACATGAAAAAAAAAAACATTTATACTGGCAAGGGACTAGGAGGAAATCTCTGGGGGACACAGGCTTTACAAATTTTAATCCACCTGTCAATGACATTTAAAAACATGGATTTTAGTCAAAGCTGGAAGAGTCCAAGCCACAAAATTGCACCTGGGTTTTAGACAGCCTGAAGTTAATTCACATCTGAGATCTTGGGTTGATCTCCTAGTGGGATAATCTGCCTAAATCACGTTTATGTTCAGCTTCTCGGGGACTATTAGCAGTCTGAGTATCGACTTGCAATTTCTAGTTACAAGAAAACCAGAACTGTAAAATGTTTTTTCATATCATAAGCACTATGAATTAATAAGCACTACTATTAATTTAACCTTTATTAAGATATTCCTGATAGGATTCTCTATTTTATAAGATACTGCTGTACTGATGATTTAACCGATTATATTTTTTTTTTGAGCATTTCCCTACTGTATGATTTTTCCTCATCTTTTTCTCTATTTCCCACTATGCCCTGGTAGCTCCTGTTCATCTTGCTCAAAGTCAGTAAATGTACCTATATTAGCAATGAAACTACTGGGGAATAGTGGTGCTCCATAATGCACTTCTCTAATGGGAAGCATGAACTGGGAACTGTTTAATCTGGACGTTTTGTTTAAACATAGCAGGACATGCTTAGAAATACATTTACTGAAAGAGTAACAAGTCTGGCAAACTTGCTGTCTTAAAATGAACATTTTTGGCTCAAACCTCATTAAAGGGCAACGAAATTCTTGTCTATTTCCTTTGCTAGCATTGGTGAGAACCAAGAGATTTATATGTAAACAGAAGTCTTTGCTTTTATATGCAAGCTCTCTCTCTTATTCAAACCATTCAACGCTGGTATAAAATTATAGTTTTTGGTACACTAGAGTTTAATTCTTTAAAACCTTGTTCAAGGGAACGATATCCCGCTTCTTCCCTCAAGAGAAAGGACTTTGTGAAAACATGCCCTTTGCAGAAGATACTTCCTTATCCCATAGGCCTAGAAAATCTGCAGGAATGAACTCCTTTTACCTGGACGAAAGCAGAGCATGCAAAGGGATGTGTCAGCTGCTGCCTCGCCTTTGTCCTCCAAAGCCAGAGCCATCCTATATCCTCAGCAAAGGCAAGTTATACCGCACTGGAACTGAGATGATAGAAATGCCCAGGATTTTCTGACAGTTCAAGGAAAGAGAAGGCACCGTGAAGGAAGCGCTCTTCACCTTATAGATGGGATACTCACCCCTGAAAAGCTCCCCGTAATTGGTAATCACAAACGCGGAGCAATAATAGCAGCGTTAGCCTCTGTTTTTCAATGGGAGAAGAACCAAGGGGCACCCACTGACAACACAACCCTCTCCACACCCTTTCCACACAGTTCCTGGTTACGTGGAGCTCGCTGCCACGCAGTTTTTGATGCCCAAAATAGAAATGCTGTTTGACAAGTTAACGTGTATAGCTCCCTCAGAAGGTACTACATGCAGTGGCCTGCTTAAAAGCTCTGATTTAAGACAGTCTAGTGACAGATGAAAAGTGAGAGGATCGATTAGGGGAAGAATCAAACCTAGATTTTCCCCATGTCTTACATTTTTCTTACACCACCTAATGCCCAGAGCTGGACACAGGACAAGTTCAAGAGCTAAGGTGTGAGTCCCACATATTCTGTATCCTCACTATGTTCTTATTTTTCCAAATGACAAAGTGGCACAAAAAAAAGCATGGATGACATGATGAATTTACAGAGAACAGCAAAGTCTATTCCCCTATCAGCTCAGTGAAATACAGACCTTTCTGGAATCTCCTTAAAACAAATTTTTCATAGAGGATTACAGCTTGTTTGTATCACTGCCTGAGAGCAAAAGCCAAAACAATTTCAATGGAATTAAAATGTTTAATTTACCTGGGTTCGATTCTACTGTCTGATGGGACCAGGTTAATTTTAGGGGCGCAAAATTATTAAGCCAAGTATTTTTCAAGAGACTGCCTTCAGTGTGCAAACGTTAAACTTGTTCAGTGCCATTCCTCATCCTGTTTCCAGTTAGAAGTAAGATAAGCAGGTGTCAGAGTGAAAACACAAAATACAGATGTTAAAATTACACCACCAATTTCTGCCAGCAACTGAGCGTCATTTATTGCCATTTGACCCACACAACCATCCAATATTAACTCTCAAATTATTAAAGTGTTGCTTAAGTTCAACACAGTATATTACCTAGACTACTGCATTGAATTTTACTGCAGAAGGTGCTATTATTCTGACTTGTGCATTGAATTTTACTGCTGATATTATTATTCTGACTTCTCAATGCTGTCTCATCAGCAACTATTTACTTTCCTTGCTGCTATGTAATGTGAGTGCTTCTAACAGAGTACGCTACAGACAGACAAACGTAGCGTTCCATTTATCCGCTAAAAGCCTTTCACGTAATGATTTTTGAGGTTTTGCCCTCAAAAAGATCCTCTTCAAAGTCAGCATGCTCCTGGTTTGAACAACAGCTTGGTTAGTTTTTCACATGCTATTTACCTTTGCTGCAGGTCATAGCAAAAAGAATACGTCACTTACATTTTGCTCGCTGTGAGTTCGGTCCATCGTGGTGCCAACCATCAGTGCCCTTTGCAATTATAATTTTCAGTACTTTTGAGTGGCTCAGAACCTCTAAGGATTCACCTCGAGAACCCGGTAAGTAACTTTTTAATAGCCAATCTGAAGACGAATATACTCCTTTGAGCACCTTATCACGTGGTATCCAATAAAAATATTTTCTTCCCAGTTGCTTTGCTTGTTCTGACAGTAGAAACACACTCTGTGCAAGAAGCAGGCTCTTTTTAAACTAAACATGGCCCCAGTTTATTTCTAGGTACACAGTTTTTCCACCGCATACACTGTTTTTGTACAGTGGCAAGAAGCTCTCAGGTACGTTAATTGTACATCAAGCCTTGTGCTACACCACAGCAATTTTGTTTTTCACAACCAAGATTGCAAAATTTTATGATCATTTTGCTACTCGGTAAGTTGTTCGGTAAACTAGTAATGTCTTTGAAAAGCTATCATTCGCTGAAACGCGGAAAGCAAACCAAAGGACCAACAGCACACTTGTGCAATGTTCAGACATTGTCTGCAATTTTTAACAAGCAGAAAAGCAAGGCATAGGGAAGTGACAGCGTGTCCAAAATCACAAAAGCCATCTGAAACAGAATTAGGTATCAAAAAAAATCACTGCTCCCAAAATAACAAGATCATCCTCGACTGAATGAAACCTGCTCCGGTAGGACTCAGGGCTCGCAGGCACTTTTGGCAAATGTCTGTAAATATTCAGCAGAGTTTAATGTGCACACAACCGCTTCATTTGTCCAACCACGTTCTAGACTCACACCGTTTCATCCTACATGTTGAGTGACTACACAGAAACCTCAGTAGTGACCCCACCAACTATGAAATACCATCCCAGAGTCCGTCTAATGCCCCCCTTCCTATCTCTTTAGTTTTACAAAGTCGTCTTGAAAAACTGGTTTCCAGTTTCAAACAACTCCCTCCTCTCCAGGCTGTATTTTTACAGGCATCTCCTGGACAGAAAATCTTTGCAAGGGGACAAATTCTGAATGTATAAATCACTCCTTATCTAAATTTGAAGTCAATTGGAATTATAGCTCAAAATTAATATACTTAACATAATCGAAGCAGGTAAGTAAACACCAAACTCAAACAAAAACTGCATACACATAAATATTTAAACCAATGACATCTGTAAATACATTTTTCATATTTTCCCTCAGCCTAAGTCATCCTTTGTATATTTGAATTAATTTATAAATGGCCTATCATTAGCAGACGTTGAACTAGGTGCAAGCATTTTATCACAGTAGAGAGATGCATGAGCAGGCATAAATTTCACCCCTTAACAAGTAGAATATGCAATTTAATTGGATCAAGAATAATTAAATTTGTACAAATTCAGAAAATGCATTCCACAGAGGACAAAACTTCAGTAGGTGAGATACATGTAAATGGGCAATTTTACATCTGAGCGAGAGAAACACACCACGCCTTTATTAGCAGTGTAGGAATTAGGGTATTCAGGCAGTCAGAGCTGCTTTTCAGACCTACATGAAAGAAACTTCAAGGACCTGATCCCGCAGCTCTTACTGAGGCAAAATACCCTTTGTCTTTTGGTGGGAGGTTTGTTTTCTATGAGTAAGGAAGGCAGCGGGGGGGGGCAATCTACTTAAAAATTCAAATACAGACACACACTCTATATTTTATGAGCAGGAACCAAGCTTCCGCTTCGAACACATCCTCACATAGAAACTTTTTCAAAATGATAAGCAACCACGAAGGAACAGTCTTGCCTGTTTTACAGAGAAGGAGTTTAACAAGGGACTCCTCAGAGATCCCAGGTCAGCCACAGCCGTTCTTCTTTTTAAGTAAGTTTTGTGTTTGAGATTGATATGGGGTTGATACTAACAAAACCCAAATTCCTCTATCAGCAGCATATTCATAGTAATGCCAATTTCCATCTACTCTCCTGTCAACACCCCTGACTCAGTTGGAGAGATGCCTCTCCTTGGAGGTAAATGGAGAGGAAACCTGATCCATCCTCTGCCTGCTGGGCTGCCACCAGGAGTGAAACGTGATACGGGGGGCATCTAGTACTCCAGCCAACTAACTCAGCTCCCACGGGCACCCTAACAGCTGTCATCTCTTCACTTGTTGCATTTGCTTCAAAAAACACCCAGAGATACTCTCCTTCCCCATTTCCCCTCAAGCCCCAAATCCTCCCCATGACTTGGCCGTGCCCTAACTGAACGTAGGAAGGCGAAGCCACCGGCATCTTATCATTACAAGCCCTGGCTCAGTCCTTATGGTCTCAAGCAATTTTTAATTCTTTGTGAGAAAAAAGTCTCTTTTGTCTCACACTTTGCAAAGTCCTCTCCATGTGTATGACAAGCTGGATGGGCAGATTTAGATGGGAATAATTACAACAGCAAGTGAGGCCAAGGGAGCCTAAACACATTGCAAATATTTTCTTGCTGGACAGGACGCTGCAGATATGTGGGGCTTCATTACTTTCTGTACTGTTGTACTCAGAAAAAGTTAAAAAACATAAATCAGTCAGTGCAAGCAAAGCCATGTCTATTGATTCTCAAAGTTGTTCTGTTTATGAAGACATGTAAAGATGTAAACAATTGTAGCAATTAAAGGCAGCTACTCTTTCCAGGATCTCAAATTTGGTCATAACAAAACTATGACCAAGTGAAAACCAAAGCCTCCTGATGCAACGACCCTGCTAGAGACTTGCACACACCCCACCGGACACCCCATCCCTCCCTGCCCCGCTCGCCCCTCGCTCCAAGAGCTCTGTTTGGTGCCGGTAAACCCGGCAGGGACCCCGGGGAAGGCAGGGGAGCCACGGGAGGAGGACATCGCACAGACGGGAGGGCTGCAGAGGAAACGCAAAGCAGAGAACATCTGGAAATGAGCCACCCAGTCCCGTTTCTGGAAAAGGACCAGCTGTTGAAAGGGACCAAAAAAAATAAACAAAAAAAAAAGTGCACCAGGCCGAAAATAGCTGAATAAAATGAAATTCCAGCCCGCGTTAGCTGCCTAACCTGCTTCATTTTCCGCACGGCTGGGTCAGCAGCAGCTGCTCGCTCGTGTCGTGCCTTTTGAGACCAAAAAGCCCAGTCGCTCCTGAAAAGTTTGGCGGGCAAAGGGGACCGGGGAAGGGCCGGAGGCGGGGGGCGGGGGGGGAAGTGGAGCCCCCTGCGCAGCGGAGCTCGGGTTCCTCGGCTCCCGCGGGGGGACCTGCCCGCAGAGGGGGAACCCCACGGCCCGGGGCGCCGGGTGAGACAGGGCATCACGGCACCGGGTCCTTGCTCCCCCGCGGGAGACGCCAGTCAGGATGGATTTGATCTGTCCCCGGAGCAGCAGCGCCTGTGACCGAGCTACCAGCTAATCCTGCCAAGCAGATGGTTAGCTCCTCACCAGGCAGTTATCCCGCAGTTTAGCGGGAACGGGATGTCAGGACGGGGGGTGCGGCTCGGCTGGGCTCGGCGTCCCGGCTCCTCCGCCGGGGATCACGTCGGACCGGAGCAGAGCGGCGCAAACTGCGCGGGGCGGGGAGAGAGACCACCGACCCGGCCGGCGGGGAGGCAACAGCAAGGCCCCCACCTCCCTCTTCAGTTCTGCCACCCGTGGCAGCTGGGGGCAGAGACACCCCCCCCCCGGGTTTCCGTCCCCCCAGTTCTCCCCGCTTGCTCAGACCGGCCCCCCCGCTCTCCCCCCCAGGCACCCCCTGGGTCGGTTCAGGCCTCCCCCAGGCAGGGCGGCAGTGGCGGCGGGGGGCAGTGCCACTCCTGCCGCCAAACCCCACTTGCCCCATGAAGAGGGGGTAAGTGCGGCAAAGTCCCTGAGGAGGGGGACAGGTGCGCTGCCGTCCCCTGGCACCCCGAGGGACATGTCTGGGCTTCAGGGGCCATCTCCTTACCAGCCTCCCCCCCACAAGGGAAGGACACTGGCCTTTGGTGGAGGGGGCTGGGGTGTGTTATTATATCCCCCCCGGCCCGAACTGAAAGGTCTAGAAACCACCCCCACCATCCCCAAGCCTTTCCTGCGGAGCATCGCCGCTCGGCCAGAGCACCACGGCGCTGGAGCCGGTGTTCCCCCCACCTCCCCGGGGGGCGGCCGGCGGCGGCAGCGGGCAGGGCAGCGGGCAGGGCAGCGGGCAGGGCAGGCTGAGCCTCGCCGCGGCTCCGCTCTCTCCCTGCGGCCACGGCCCCCGCCTGCGCGGCCCGGGCAGGGGGAGAGGGGGCGTCCCCAGGGGCTGCGGGAAGGCGGCAGGCTGCCCTGCCCCTGCCCGCCCCATCCCGCCCCCCCGGTTTAGAAGTTGCCCCCGGCCGGGGGAAGCGGCTCGCTGCTGCGCCAAGGGGCGAGTGAAGCAAAGGGCATTCTGCGGGAGGCTGAGCGCAGCCTCCGGCGGGGCATTTCGGCCTCTTTGGTATGCTGAGAAGTGGCTGCTGTTTGCTGCAGCGGCAGCGGCGGGGAGGAAAGGGGCGAGACGAGCCGGCAAAGGGGAGCGAGGGGCGGGGGGGAAGGGGGGGAAGAACAATTCTGCCGTGGTGCCCACCTCAACTCTCTGCACCGGGCAGGAGGCGGCACCCCGGCTGTGCCGGGGCGGAGAGGGGTGCGGGCTGCCGGGGCTGCTGCTTGTTGATGTTGGGGTGTCAGAGAGGCAAGGAGAGCCTATGATCTACTACACTGCAGTGCCAGCGTCAGGAGCCTCCTGCTCGGGAGCTGCCACTGCAGGGCAGCCGGCACACACACACACACACACACACACACACGCGGCATCCCTCATCCCTCCCCGCACAGCCCGGGCTCCAGCCGCTCTCGCCTCCCCAGTGCTTGCAGACAACCTGCCGGCCGGGGGGAACGAGCACGGCGCCGGGGGACGGGGGGGACGACCAGAGCCCGGTGTGAAGGGGGCGGGGAGGGCCGGTATTTCCCCTGAAAAGCTGCCGGCTCCCCCGCCCGCCGAGCATCCCTCCTCGCCCACCTTGCTCGCCCAAGCCGCCGGTTTGGCCGCACGGCCGCCCCGAGCAAGAGGGATGCAACAGCAGCAGCGTGACCCCCCCGGGACCGGGCGGCCCAGAGCACCTGCATTTGCATTCCTTATGTAATGTACTGCAAGTTTCCCCCTCGGAGCCCGGCTGAACCGAAGCGCATGATGCCGGCTGCCAGGCAGACATGGAGACGCAGGCAGAGACACCGGCGTGTGCACACAGAGGGGTCATCCCGGCGGGGAGAGCGGCGGAGGGGACGCAGCCACCCCGGCGGTGGTGCTGCCGCTGCCGCTCGGCATTGCCGGCTGAGTTGCCGTCTGGGCACAAGCCCCGAAAAAGTGTCCACCTCCTTTCCTCAACACCCCCCCAACCACAACCACCACCTCCACCTTCCCGGCCTAGAGTCGCGGGGGGTGAGTGATAAGGGGGAGCCCCCAGGCCGGCGGCGGGGTGTTGTCGGGGTTCACTTCAGAAAGCCGAGCGAGGCGGATGGGTGTGTGTGTGTGTGGGGGGGGGGGTGACATATTGCAAGCTAATCAGAAAGTGCTGTGCAGGACCTGAGCCCTGGCACACTCGCCCACCGCAGGCAGGGCCGGCTCACGCCAGCCCGGGAGACCCGGGCTCCTCTTCCCAAAATTGACGGGGGGTGTGCACGGGGGGGGTTCGCATAGGGGACGGGAGGGGAGGCGGGGGGGGAGGGGGGGCTCTACCGGCTTCCCCCTCAAAAAGGGTAGCGATATAAAAGTTTCCTCCTTGGAAATAGCACATAGAAACTAGGAGATACAGGCTGGGCTAGGGTCGCCTTGGACATTTTTTTTTTTTCTTTTCCGTCGTGACAGTGGCTGAAGCTAATCCAAACCGCTCCTTGCTTATTCATACACGTATGCACATGCATGTCCGTGCTGGCCTCCTTATATTTCCCCCTTCTCCCCTCAGCAGGATTGCAGATCTACCTCGGCGAGCAACAGACAGGATAGCATAAAAGAAAAACAACGCAGTGCAATGGATTGCTTACCAGTTTGGTTCTTGTTTTTCTTAAGACTCTTGCCACAAAGACACTGCAGCATATGCGATCCTTTGCTGAAAATGTTCCAAAGAAACCACATTGATTTGGGCGAAAAGCAATCCAGCAGCTTATACACCCTGAGAAAGAAGAGATCCTTGTTGTTGCATAATAATAAATTGAAACCAGTTCTCCTGAAGAGGGGCACCAGTTTTATCATAGAAAAAATGATTATATTCCGATCTTCTCCCAGTTTTTTTTCCTCACGTGGTGTATTTCTTTGAGACTTTTCAACGGATGCTTTTTTTTCAGCCAGGCTGAACGGTTATTCCCCCTAGATCAACACTGGATTATAACCAAAAGCGTGGAGAGGAAAGAAAAGAAATCCCTTTTTTTTTTGGTTTCAGCACGAAGCCAAACGAAAAGTAAGGTAGCGAAATCCCAGCCGAGGCCAAAACCTCATCAGAGACACCGGCAGAACGCGGAAGAAAGATCCCCCGAGAGAACACCATAGCCTGGCACTTGACTGCTCTAGGAGGATGGGTGGATCTGCAGAACAAAAGCCACGGCAGGATCCATCCTACTGAACGACTGCCATTGTGCAGCCCGGCGGGCGGGATGAACGCAACACCGGAGACCCGCCGAAGCCCGGCTTGGAGGGCGCAGAGAACGGCTGCCGGCCGCGGGCGCCGACCCCGCCCGCAGCCCCCCGGCGATGTCCCCGCAGTCCCCGCCGCCGTCGCCGCCGCCCCGCGACGCCGCCCGCCCTCCTCGCCCGCCCGGGCCGTTCTCCTGCCGGCCCCGGCTGCCGCCGCTGCGCCCCGCACCGCCGCGCAGGAGAGGCAGCAGCACCCCCGCACCGCGCCGCGCCGCGCCGCGCCGCGCCGCCCGCCGCAACCTCGGCGCCCAGTCGCCGGGCGGGCGCCGGGGGAGGAGGACGGGGGAGGGGGGGGCGGGAAGGAGGAGCCGCCGAGCCCCCGCCGGCACCCACCGCCGTCACGTACCCACGTGTGGCACCGGCACCGGCACGGCCCGCAGGCCGCTGAGCACGGACACCCCCCCCCAGCCCCCCACCCCCCCACCCCGGTGTGAAGTGTCCTGTCCCCCTGGAATTTGGCCCGCCCCCCGAGGCTGGTTTTTGGCCATCTCCGTAGTGCCGTGTCTCTGGGTAGGAATGGCCAAGGCAGCCACCGGCCGCGTAAATCAAGCTGGGAAAACGGTGTTTCTGGAGGCTGTCCCTGGCTGGCGTCGGACCTAAAAAGTGTTGGGGATTGCCCCAGCAGAGGCAAGTGCCGTCTGTTTCTTGTGAGGATGGTATCGCGTATGGTGGAGTCCTGGGCCGCGACTGTAGTTCCCAAGCACTGTCCAACAAAGGGCAACGAAGTTGGTGAAGGGTCTAGCACACAAGTCTTATGAGGAGCGGCTGAGGGAGCTGGGGTTGTTTAGCCTGGAGAGAAGGAGGCTGAGGGGAGACGTTATTGCTCTCTGCAGCTACCTGAGAGGAGGGTGTAGCGAGGTGGGGGTCGGTCTCTTCTCCCAAGTAACAAGTGATAGAATTAGAGGAAACAGCCTCAAGTTGCACCAGGGATTGGATATTAGGAAAAAAATCTTCACTGAAAGGGCTGACAAGCATTGGAACAGGCTGCCCAGGGAAGTGGTTGAGTTGCCATCCCTGGAGGTATCTAAAAGATGTGTAGATGTGGTGCTGAGGGACATGGTTTAGTGTTGGACTTGGCAGTGCTAGGTTAACAGTCAGACTTGATGATCTTAAAGGTCTTTTCCAACCTAAATCATTCTATGATTCTATAAATACCTACAGAGGCAATGATAAAATAACCCCACAAAGCACCTGCTGCATGTACAAGTTGAGAGGTCCACAGGCAGGTGGACCAGCTCCTGAGTGATGCCACTTGATGCTCAACATAGTCCCATCCAGGAGCATTGCCCTTTCACCAGTCCCCCCACCCCGGCCACTGTGGGAGGGCTGCACCAACCAAGCCCATAGTGGTTGCACCTATGCATGGCAGTGGTGGCACTAGAAGATCTGGAAGCTGATGTCCTTGTTCTCCCTCTCCCCTTTCAATGCTCCGCTTGGCTGTGTGGATACTGGAAGTTGTTAGAAGTGATGGGACAAAGAACATGAATAAATGAGGGAAAAGACAATGAGGAAGCAGTAGAAAGCAGTTGGTGAGATGAAGAAGGTGGAAGGAGAAAACAGGTGGTAGAAGTGGGGCAGTGGATAGCTCACTCCTCTCCTGCTCTGTTTCTCATTGCCAAAGTCATCTATATTCCCCTTCTTGGTCATCTTTACCTCTTTGGACAAAAGTCCACTCTTTGACCATTAACTTTCTCCAATAAGAGAGTAAATAATAGAAGTATCAGGACACTGTTTTCACCTATGACACTTCTATTAATACTTGCATTCATTCAGACATGGACAGATGTTGGTGTTTTCTCCTGAAGCTCTGAAAGCTGCCATTGCTTCAAGAAGTGTAAGGCCAAGTATGACAAATGCAGATGTTTGAGCGTGTGCTTTTCCTGCCCTGTGAGGATTTCTGTCTGGTTACCAACACTTGGGGAACTCTTACAATAAACATTTGGTCTGTACACCAACAAAAGCACTGGGAACTGAACATTTTCCAATTTCAGTGAGATTCTGGATTTATACGTTCAGATGAACTGCTGGGTTGCCAGATCCCTGACTACATGATGCTGAAGCATCATTACCTTGTTTTACAGAGATTAAGAATGACGCACAGGAATGAAGGGCTGTATTGTGAGAAGTGGCCCATGGACTTTGCAGATCATTGGGAAGAGGGGGTAGGTGCCTACCTCTAAGCAGCCAAGTTTGCAAAAATAAAAATAAGCAAAACTTGATTGATAAAATTTAGGAAAAGTGCTGTCTGTTGAGCTAATGAATGGTCCTTCCTGGCATGCGGACGTTACACAGGCTGCTGGGAAGATGAGCTGGCTCGGCCACCTTGCAGCCAGCTGGCTGGGAGTTCGCAGCAGCCCTCGCGCTATTCATGGTAGCTCGTATGTCATGGCTCCCTACAAACGTAAAAATGATCTAGAGTCTTCCCGAAATATCTGAGGTCTGTGTCTATCTTTCCTTGACCGCAAGAGCCAACATTATACAGCTGGGAACAGTCTGTGATCTGTAGAAAACAAAAAGTCATTGACAAGCTTTCCACCCAAGTAATTGGTTTATACACCTCCCTCAGGCTAGCATGCAACTCCCGACTTTCTAAATGAAAGTAAAAGTTCCCTTTAGCATCTCACCATCATTCAGATGTCAGGAATTGTGGCTACAGAACTGAAGACGGCTGGTTCTGATGGCAAGATGTGATTTAAGGTTTACTGGAGTTAGAACAGAAGCAGAAACTCTATATCTCAACTGAGAAAGCTAACATTCACCTTGCCTGTTTGGTAACTTAGTGCCCTTGAGGACATCCCCAAAACATGGCAGGCCTGCAGAGGAATACCTGAGCAAGAGCAAGAATTTATTCAGAACTCCTCTTTATGCAAAGTCAAAGTCATGGAAAGATTAGCCTTTCGAAAGAAGAGTTGACCTAAGGTGGAAAAAACCAGATGAAGTCTTTTCTTCTCAGGTGAAATATGTATAACAACCTTAAAAAGTCTGAAATATATACTTAGACCTATTTAGCCTAAGTATAAATTATCCTTTTCAACACTTCGATTAATTTATAAATGGCCTATCATTAACTGACACTGAACTGGTTGTAAGCATTTTATCACAGTAAGAAGATTCATGAACAAAAATAAATTGCACACTTTACTGCATACAGTGTGCAAGCGATAACTCAAAAAATAACCTGAACAAAGAGAAGGAAACATTCCCTCAAGGGTTCTTATCTGTCTTAATAACAAGACTTTACTTGAAAAGGGATATACACACAAAAGGTCAGGAGACTGGTGGAAGAAAATGTCATCTACATAGTCTTTGCTAGTCAAGAGAAGTGGAAAACCAACAGGTAACATCTGGTCAGCTCTTCCTCCAAGGATTTCAGATTGCCATTTGGGGGAAAGGAAGAAAGCAGCAGTCAAGTATTCTGGTCACTCAGGCTGTACCAAGGAGACTCTGATTGATAAAGAATACTGCAAGTTTGGGAGAGAGGAAGAACATAACAAAATGAAAAGCCCATTGCTTTTATAGCATGCCACCAAGAGTCCCTGTCTTCTGGATCAGAGAAATGAAGCTATTATCTAAAGACTCCATGTGGGAGGCCAGAGTGATGGTGACGGAGGAGACAGTTTCCAGGTAACCCATCCTCATGGGGTGGTGGCATCAGAAGATTCATTTTTATGTGAGGAAAATTAAGCAAAGCCTTGTCCTGTAAGTCCTTTGAGAACAGAGACAGTTTTCCCAAGATGTCAAAGCACACCTACCATATAAGCAGCTTGTATATTAGTCAGTAAAAGTGTGGACTGAATAACCCCCTCAACCCAAAGTTCTGATATACACTGATTGTAAGAGTAAATTAGTCAAGGTTTTCTATTTACACATGACCAGTAAATTCCTTTGTCTTCTAAAATACTATATTTCCATATAGTCTAGAAAATGCAAAGATGGTAGCTACCATTTAGTGAGACTGAGCCTGCAGCACAAAACATCTAGATGTCTACCTGTGAACTAGATGGTTATATTCCATAATAGTCCATGAAGATCTGGAACTTGTTTTGGCTGCTGCAACGTAGACGTCTAGAGCCATCTGAGACTTCCTAGGATATCTTGCAATCTAAGACATGGCAGATATGATTCTGGATCTATAGGAGACCCAGGCCCTTATGGAGCTGCAGGTGGAAGCCACACAGTACATCCTAGAGCATCTTAAAAGGACAATGATGGCTACCTATATGTAGGCAACTATAAGGCTCCTAAATCCCTATTGATTACACTGGAGCTTAGATACTCAGCTCACGGGTTTACATGTATAGAGATAATTCAGTTTAGGCATCTTATCCACAAGTTGCATCCCAAACTAAATAACGGTAGACTCTTGCCATCCTTGGAGATAGATAGTTCTTAAATCCTCTTCATCTTCTATGCTGGGGGTAGTGTCTAGAGGAGTAGGTGAAGCTGAACTCTTCATCACATTTCATATTAGATATTTTTACTATTGCACAGAGAGAACATCAGAAAGAAGTGCCCAAGTACCAAGAGCAACGGAGATAAAGGGATCCGGCCTTTTTGGAAATGCCACATTCCTCCTAGTGGGAAAGGGAAGGAGGGATTGTCATTCTCCTTCAATTCAGCATACGGGTGCACTTGCCCTGAAGGACTGAAGAGGATGAGTTTGAACATTGGATGATCTTACAAATTAGAACATGCTGATCTACCAGTTCCAGCCCAGTGCCAATTTCTGTAGGACTATAAGGGTGACATTTCTTACCTGAGAAAGGAAGGGAGACAATGGGGAATAGATCACATTCTCACACGCAGAAGTTAGCCAAATCCATAACTACATATATACAAAAAAAAGTTATCAAATGTCAGGGTTTCCCTGTTTTTCCAAGGTGAGGAAAGAGCTGCAGGGAGTTCCTGGGGCAACTAAGGTGGATAGTGCTCTAAACCGGTGGTGCACTGGTGCCCTGTACTGGTGATGCCTGGTTGAGAGCCAGGGTAAAGGTAAACATACATTGATATCCTGGGATTGTTTCAAGTTACTCAGGCAAGTAGATATTTTCATGTGGATGAGTGGTGTCCTCCATTATCTCTCTCTCTCCTACCAGCCTGGTACCTCATGATGGTATTGCCTGTGTGGGAAAGGAGGAGCTGACTGAATGGGAGGAAAAGGGCTTTGAGCTGCCTGCTCAGTAGGGGCCAAAGGTCCTGATGTTCAGGAGGAGAAATTGTGAGGAATATAGTAAGATTTCATGAGAGACTAACTGGGAGGTGGGTGGGATGTGAGTGTGATGCGGACTGTTACATGAGATGGTCTGACACTAAGAAACCCAAATCAGAAACCTCAGTCTGTTACCTCGTTTGGACTGGAAGCACAGTGAAATGCTTTACAAGGAGGTGCCAAGATCACTTTATTGAACAATCTGTTGTTATTAACGTAGTAATGCCAAAGAGCTTTAGGCAAGGATCAAGACCTCGGCACTCTGGGTCCGGTAAAACACAGTCAAAGGCTGTGTGCCTGAAGTAAATCTATCTTTGCAGGAAAGAATAAAAGACCTCACTTAAAAGAAATAGCCAGATTGAGACAGCTCAGGTATTACACAGAATGGTAGGGGTTGGAAGGGACGTCTGGAGATGATCTAGTCCAACCCCCCTGCCAGAGCAGGGTTACCCAGAGCAGGTTGCACAGGAACACGTCCAGGCGGCTTTTGAATGCCTCCAGAGACGGAGACTCCACCACCTCTCTGGGCAGCCTGTTCCAGTGCTCAGACAAAATTTAATTCATTCGTCAATCTGTAAATAACTTGAGATATGTTCATAGAAGCACAGAAATGCTTCTGCATGCCTTACCTGTATAAACATCTCCCCTGACAAATGTGAGGTCCAGTGGCCATAAATGCATGTCAGTCCACCGCAGTATCTATATCACCCCTGCTTTTTCCAAGGGAGAAGCTAAATGCCCATGGTCTGGCAGAGCAGAGAGTCAGCAAACAGGGTGACATACGATGCGGGAGGGACCTGTGTAGGTTTGCCTGCAGGATTCTTCAGGAAGCCTATTAAAATTCCCTCCATCAGGCTTGGGACAGAGGTGCCGGAGCAGGTTGTGATGGCCGTACTTACCTCTGCCTAACCATCAGCAGCCAGGTGGCAGTGAGTGCCTTTAAGGCACTTGGCAGGGGTTAGAGACAGGTGAGGGATTTCCAGATTGAGCTTTTCTGCCTGCAGGTGTCTCCTGGCTGTGCTGCTGGGGGCTGCCGGCTTCAGCACAGAGCCTGTCTCCACTAACCCAAACTTTGGAGAGCAGAGCCCTGGCCTCTCCACGACGTCCGAGCAGTTGTAAAGCACTCTGGTTATGGCAGGGGAAAGCGCAATATCCCTGTTTAAACTGCGAGGATAATACTGCAGCGTCTTACTCTGTGGAAACGCAACTCAGTCATTGCAGAGACCATCGTTTGCAGCAAATCTGAGATCGCTGTTGTCATATAAACAAAATATAGCTGTGGGTACTAGAACAGAAGGCATTAATTTTTAAACAAACCTGGTCCCGGCACTGCTCTCAAATGCAGATTGTGCCTCTTTTCTTTCCCTTCAATAATGGAAGTTTCATAAAGTGCAAGAGCATGTACTACAGGGCAGAGGGTAGTAATTTGAGAAATATAAAAACATTGAAGAAGGAGTTACAGTTAAGATAAAACAAATACACTGCAAGAAATGTCTCAAGGACTTAAGGGCAACGACATTGAAGAAGCAATTAACTGTAAATCTAAGCAAATATTGCAGATTTTAGGACAGATGAAAGACTTAGAATAGCTGAGTATAAGTTGTTTAGGTGGTACAATGGTTTGGTATCTGTAGTTGCTTGATTTAATTCCAGATATGTGTAATTGCTATGAAGACTGACTAGTGAAACTTTTATAGTTCTTAAAGGGCAAAACATTTGTGTTACAGCTCTGTGGCTAAATTAAAAATTGTGTCAGTAAAGGACAGCAAAATGCTTCAAGTAGTTTAAGTGGAATGAAATAATTCTGCTTCAGCAGAGCTTTTGTGTCTCAGTTTATATTTGTTGTATTGGAAAGATGTGAAGAAATCAAACTATGAGGGAAAGAAGAAGATACCGTAGTGTTTTTTCACTGACTTGAGCAATAGAAGTAACAAAGTCCTGGAATGATCCTTAAAGCAGAAAACCAGCAAACACTGACGAAGGCATAAGTAAAGCATGATACCTTATACTTCATGCTATGATCCAACGAGGGAGCATAAAATCTCTGTTGCTCTAAATAAGAGTGTAACTGATACAGAAAGCAGGGACTTGATTCCCGACAAGATAAAGGGAATTACAGTGGTGACAAGCTCGAACACGTGTTTGCAGACTGTTTTTATTTGCCTTGGCACCATTTAGCAGAGCACCCTAAGGCAGCAGCTGCACAAAGTGGTAGGCACAAAAGGTGGTGCGGTGGGCTGCCAAGCCATTTAAACAAATCACAGTGAAATGTGTAGACAATGCAGCACTGTGACCATGAGGACGGATCATCAAAGAACAGCAGAAATCTGTTTGCCATCAAAGCAGAGCAGGGGAATTTGCAAACACGTACCTGCTGGACACAGAGGACTTTTTTTTTTCCCCGAAGTATTTTTATCTGCAGTATTTTCATATCAACACATATGTTCTCTGAAACAATAATCATCATCCACAGGAGGAAATCAGAGTCCCCTGAAGGAGGAGAATCCAAACCATTCAAAACCTAAATCAAGTACATGTGTTTTCCCTTAGAATAAATTATTTTCCAGGCTTAGCTTGTTGTAACTTAGCCAGCAATATCATATGTCATAAGATAAACACTAGCCTTCAAATTGGTAAGAAATAGTTGGAGATATAGAAGTCGACTCACCTGTCTAGTTGCCTGATACAGGAACTGATCTTACTGAGGAAATTGCAGACACTCAGCCATGGGAGACAAGAGGGGAAATCCAGTTTGCCCTGCCTAAGTATCTTTATCTTTCCATTGATTACGCAGAGAACTGAATCCAGCCCACCCGCAAAATTAGCCGGTGGCCAAAGCTGGAGACCTGGAAGCAAGAGATTCTCTTCAGCCTAAAGGCAGTGATTGTCCAATCACTAGATCCTATCACTGCCATTATCTATAACAACGGTCCAATACACGGAAGCATACATAGGCCAGGCGTCAGATTTCTCCACCTATCAGAAGGTCTTTGAGGTCTACAGTAGATTCAGGCTTCCTCTTCCCTGACATGCCCACAAATGTGTCAAGCTCAGGAGAGAGCTGGGGCACATCTCTAGTTCTTCCTTTGTCTTTTCCAGCACACTGCAGGGATGTGTAGACTGTCCCAACTTAAGCACAAATGTTTAAGTAGCCTGATGGAGAATCATGGGGCTATATTTCACAATATGAACTTAAAAGGGATGGAGTCACCTCAGCACTGTCTCTCCAAACATGAGGGAAGGGAAAGATGTGTGCAGCATAGACAGATGGGCCAAATATCAATGGGCAAAGGAAAACATGGTATTAAACATAACTGATGAAGGAGGTAAGGAGCCTTCCCTTTCATTTCCCAGGTCATGACAAAGCAGAGCACATCTACAAACGCAGAACCACGCTCCCTCGTCCAGGAGAGGGAGATGCAGAAATTGTGAATGCTCGGTAAAAATTTGTCATTGTAAGAAAAAAAAAAGGAGCTCTTTTTGCCCCATTCCCAACAGTGTCTCTGATGCAGCCTTTCCTGGCATTGCTATAATGAACGATGAGAAATTGCTGTAGATGTGTTTTCATGAGTGTTAGGACATGTTTCATGTGTTACGTTAGGGGCTGCAGCCCTACCATTACAGATATTTAGGTATTATTTCCCAGGGAAAGCAGTACTTTGAGGACTTGACCCAAGGTCATAATGCTAAGGTCACTGACTGAAGCTTTTTCTCTGTTGTATATTACATATATGTCAGATGCTATGAAACAATAATTTGTGAATAGCCCAGGTAAATAAAGACAAAAAACAGTTAAAGGAATTAAAGAGCTTAGTAAGCAGAGACAGTGCCAAGAGTTGTTGGGTTTTTTTTCAGTGAGAGCTCTCTACATGCCAGATTTCATTATCACTAACCATTTCCACAGCAGAAGTGATCAAGGAGAACAAATATACGTATTCTCCTTTTTTCCCCTGCTGACCATAAAAGTAGCCAAGGCTTACCCAAGACAGAACTAATTCAGATCTACCTTGAGTACCTTGATAAGCAATTCCGCCATTGAGACACAACTGAGATTTGGAAGTCTGTCCTCCCAAGTGACCCACTTTTGCTTTTTCTTCCTGTCTAAATAAAGAAAATTCTTTTCTTGGTAAAGACTACACCAGGAAAACTATTCATTCTTTAGCTCCAAAGCTGTGCTTTCTACTTCAGAAAACTGTGTAAGTTTTCTATATGCTCTGGTTCCAAGAGCTTATTAACATATGAGTATTGCTGAAGACAGCTGTAATAGGACCTATTTTTTTTACATCTAGGAATGAAATTAATCTACAGTGGACGTATAAAGTCACTATTCAAGACTGAATTCAAATTTTGATGTCTGATGATAACCATAGTGAGTGGATTTCAGTTCCCAGTTTAAAAATGTAAGATGTCTACATGCATTTACACATAATCTGTATACGTCTATGTGTGAGAGACCTGTCTCTGTTCCCAATGTAGTCAATGAGATTTCCTCAGCACAGTGAACAGACTCTAAAGAAGAGTGGACTCTAGAGTTTTTCTGCTCACCTCAAAACAGACACCAGGTCAGCTTTGCATCAGGTCAGCTGAAAACCACTCTTGATTCCACTGACTCGACTGATTAGTTTTCCAAAGTAGAGAGGGCATTTAAAAGCCTTAATCTGCAAGTTGAACCCAGTCCTTTATTATATTGGGTGATATGCCAATAAATGGAAAGCGAAAACTAGTTAGGTTAATTTTAAAACTTAGCATATTGGCAATAAAGTGAATAAAATAGTAGGTAGGTCAGACATCTACTGATGAAAAACACCCTGTATGTGGACATGCTGGTTTCTGCACGTGCAAGTTAAGCTACATTGGTTTAACTTTCTACTATGATCACCACCCACATAAACAGCTTGATCTTCTAAGGTGCTGGGAATTCATACTTTCTGGAGCCAAGAAAAGCTGCAACAGTACATCAAATCTGAAAATTGGGACATTTATTTAGACTGCTATGTGGCAATGTTGATTTAAATACCCAGCTTGAAAATGTTGGCCACAGCTTCTTCAGCGGGGAAAGAAAACAGTACCTTACCATAGGCAGTGGAAGACTTTTTGTCTGGTCCTATGATTATTCTTCCTTGTTCTTCCAGTTAGCATATTCTTCCAGTTAGCAACTTTGCTTTTTTTCTAGTTTTTCCCCTGCAGGTTCTGGCATGGTGTTCTGCTGGTTGATATCAGTGATGACCCCTCTTTGACACTTTTGGCATTTCAAAATCAAAAAGTATTTCTCAGTACTGTCGTTGTTGAAGGTAGAGACTGGCACCACACAGAAGTCGTGTCCTCCCTTGCCTTTCTCCTTGTGCTATCATGTATACAGAGTTGGAAATGATTGGGTAAATTGAGACTTCTGATTTATTGTTATGCTACATTTATTCTGCTTAGGTGTAAGTGACAGTAAAAGCAGTGTTAGTGACCACAAAGCAATGGAAAGTAAGGCTTTTCCAAAGGCATTTGCTATCCTCATTTACAGTCGGTCCCCCTTACTCGTCACTCTCTCGTATAAAAGGTTTTAATCTGGAAGGAATTTACAGTTGCAGTTACTCTAAGGTCTTGTATACTGCAAGAATGAAGTAGCAAGGTCTATCTATGAATAAGAATTATGTCTCAAGTCCTTTTTTGGCAATACTTCTTTGAAAAAAAAAAAAGGGTCTGGAATGGATTCTATTTGCTATACCAATTAAAATTTAGCAGCTCCAGTAAAGATGGTGAAGGCAATATAAACACAATCTTGCCGTAGGATGAAAGGTGCCAAATAAAACACGTATAACTTCTTTCTTCAGGTCTTTCTCTTCATATCAATATCTAGTGGATGCTTGTGCTGAACAAACTGTTAATCTACAATATCTTTCTAAACAACTTTTTCTTTTCTTTTTTTTTTTTTTTTTCCACAAAGGAAAAATATTCACTATGAGTTGTTCACATTTTCTTCATACTTTTTCTCAGCCAAAATATTAGTTGCAGGTCAGATCTGGGCATCTCACCATCTCTTCAGCTACATTAACACGTTCATTTTTCAGTTGCCACTCTGTGTACTACGTAGAGTTTGCACAGAGATCACCAAAAATATTTCAGTTGAAGGCTTTACTGTGTACTTGGAGCATGGGCCTCAGAGGTAACAATCTACTATTTAATAAATTAAAACACATAGTGATGTACTTTTGTACTGCAAATGAATAAGAACATATTGTAAATAATAAATTACAAGAGACACTGACAATGTATCTACCGCACATCTTAGATCTCGCATTTATATTACACTAAATGACTACTCTGCAGCTTGTGTCACAGAAGTGTAGAACAAGGTACATTAAAATGAGGAGTGTTAAAATGAGAGTGCTGTTGGAAAACAAAGCCCAAGTTTGTTTCCCGTACGCATTCTTGATAATCTGGGGTAACTGCCAAATCACTGGAGTTGCTATTCATTATTAGAGATACAAATAAGAGCAGAGGATGGCTTAGAATTATGGGCTAATCGTCCTCTACAGAGACATCTGAACCATTCTGATATTATTTTTTAAATAAAAAAGGACTGCTCAGGGGCAGCATTTCGTTAGTCTTCACCTAAGAGATAAAACAACAAAGCATTAAAAAACAGAATTGAAACAATTTGCTTTAACCCCATTTACCCATCCGAAGTCAGATGTAGAGCAGCAAAACCAAGAAATCTAGAAATCAGCTTAATCAAAATTAATATCAGTTCAGATGTTGCAGGAGCTGCAGAAATTCTGCTATCAGTTCTTCAGCTAAGGCTCATTTTCACATTGAATGATGGCAAGGCAAGGCTTGCAGAAGTCATTTAAGAGTGAACAGGTTACTGATTATATTAATTAATCCTGCCTCCGATATGTATTAGGTTTCAATGGAGTTCTAGAGAGACTCCAACTCAGGTGGTAGCTGGCAAGGATGAAAATACTGCTGTAGAAAACTAGGCAGAGCAGAAAACAGTTGTGCTCTTCAATAAATAACCTAGGGTCCAGTACTTTTGGAATATATTCCTAATGTATTCTCAGGACTGCCTGAATCTGGGCAGGAGGGAACACTTTCCATGCTTTCCCTTCTGCAGTGGTAGAGGGCAGAGGGGCATCTGCTGAGAATGAGACCATAAGAAGAAACTTGTCTAGATATCTAGACATCTAGCGCCTAGCTATCCCTGAGATGTATTGGACTCACATAGAGAAAAGTAAATAGTCAGCAGAGGCTGATTCAATAGCTTCCTATTCTGGTTTATGCGAATCTCTCTTTACATCATTCATAAACTCTCGTGGGATCACAGAGTGATGTAGAGAGCTCTACATATGGGAAAATCAGATTTTGCTTCATTAACAAGTATCTTCATAAACCTGTTATTACACAGAAATAAAATGGCATTAGAACTGATGAGAGGCCGAGGAGAAAAAAAACAGGCAGAGCCCCTGCTGCAGTGTGCCATGCCAGCAAGGAGTGCCCAGCGCTGGAATAGGCATGTTGCTACTCCTAAATGGGGGTGCTGCTTTGGTTCAGGAATATGAGGACCCTGTTTCTTCCCTATTATAGCACACTTCGTAAAGAAGCTGAGTTAAGCAAGCACATGAAATATGGTTTGATAACAAGAATGTTTAGATTATCCCTGATCTGGGCATAGAAAAAACCCTCATGTCTCTCTTGATTTCATATGAAAGAGCCAGGAAGCTAAAATGTGTGTTAAGCAACTGGAAACACCTGAAAATCTTTAACTGAAATAGCTACTAAAATTGTAATTTCTTAATTTATTTATATTTTTACTATTTAGGCACCAAATCTAAGTCTCATCGTGTTATTGAGGTTATTTCCAAGTTAGCTGCTACAAGGTTCCATAAAATTGGGAGGCTTCAGGGCTTTTCCACAGTAAGTCTATCAGCTGCCAAATAGGGCCAAAATAAGGACAGAAGATGAAAAGCAGAACGAAACTCGAAGTTCCTCACTCTCACCACACTCAACGCTAGATGCACTGCTTTTTGTCATTGTCCATCAACAGGAGTAGAAGATAATGTTCCACACAGCATTAAAAAAGGACACTGTCAACCTAGCTTTAATAAATTAAATCAAAATCTAATAAAGCTACTTTCTCAAAAGGGCACCTGCCTCTGAGATCATCTCCTCTATATTCTTTCTCATTATTTAAACTAATTTTATCTAATTTAATTTTTTTATTACTTTTCCATTCTCTGCTGCTGTGAGACCATTTCTTCCCCATACACAGATGCAAGTAGCTTGCAAAGATTCCCCTGAGGATGTCTGGAAGTAGAACTGAGATCTTGGGGACCATTTAATGCATAGCCGTGGCACTGTGAAAGCTTTATGCACCCACCCGTCTCTGTTTGTTGCTTCTCCCTTTCCCTAGCTTCAAGCAGAAAGAGGCAAATTGGGAAAAAAACTTAAGTGTGATACTATAATTCTTAACTGCCCTTGCTGCGCGTCATTAGGATGCTTAAAGGCATTACAAAGGGGGTTTGAAACCCTTGAGGAAGAGAGGAGACTGTAAGATTTGCATCCTGAGTAGCTGCTCTCTCCACTACCCTATCCTACAGAAAGGCGGCAGCAGCAGCAAGTTTTAAAAGGTTGGAGAAAGCCCACCCAGCTTCAAAAGGAGGCTGAAGGACCCTTCCTTAGGGACATGATCCTGTGAGGAGAAAAGGAAAAGGGGTAAGATGCCTATGTCAAGACTGAGACTGAAGATGTACCTGAGTATACAGTGTTCCCATCTTGACTCTCACCTCACAACCCTGCACTCAGTAGTTTGACTTTTGGCATGTTTCTACTCAACGTGATAATCATTCTGATCCCATACAGAGATCTGTCTCAATTACCTTCTTCTTTACAACACCTAAGATTGTTTTTGGATGTGCCCATAAGATCTTTGCCTTTATTCTCACTGATGCCATTAAGTCTTCAAGGCCCTCAGCCCTCCATGAAGAATCCATCGTTTCCATTATGTGGTGGCTGGGTTTTTTTTTAATTAGAGGTGTCCCAAGAAAACACTAAAAATCTTCTTCCCAGATTTATATCATTCAGACCCTAGCACACCAAATAAAGTAAATAGTTAATTTTCCATGGCAGCTTGGCAGTTATTCTGTGTGTTCCCATTAGGTCTAGCGGGTAGGCAGAAAAGAAAAGCTCCTCCTCCCATCCATTGGAGTAGTGACTTCTCCAGAGTGATGCCTTCTGTTCCTGCTTCTTTCTCAGGACATCACAAAGGTTGACCACATGCTTCTGAGACAGGGAACAGCTTCTCAGATAAATAGTCCTTTCCGCAGCATCTGCAGGGATTCAGATCAGAGAAACAGTACTACTCACCAGCTGCTGTGTGGACTTACACATTTTCTGAACATTCTGAAAACCTTTACAGATTAACTAGTCCTAGTAGATAACATTTTTCTACCATCATCTAACTGAGCTCTGTGACTTCAGCCACAGTTCAGACGCTTTAAATTTACACAGCCATATTTACAAGATCTAGGCTTTCATCCTAGAAGAAGCATGACTATTGAATTCTCATTTCTCATCCCTTAGACTAGGGCATGACACTGACTGAAGGGTCACTCATTTCACATGCAAAGAAATAAATTGGAAATCATTTCTCTCAAACTGAACAGTTCTCGGAACACAGGCCATATTTTCCAAAAGTGATGTTTTAGAGAACATAGGCAGTGGTCTGCAGAAAGCTGGCCAGTGCCACTCATGATAGCAGTGCTTGTCTCCAGAATGAAACTGCATCAAAGAAGGCTAACTACCCTTTTGACATAATTTCCTAATGACACCTTTTTCACGTAAGAAGTTTTACGTCATTGCCATGAAGTACAAGTGCTTCTGAAAGTGGCCCAAACAATGATTCAGATAACGACACTTCTTAGTTCTACCACTTCCTGGTCCTTATCTACTCCCTTCCACCTGAGGGTGGCCAGCTGGCTCAAGTAGGCTACACCACTCCTCCTCGCCTCTCTCCCAAGGCAGCTGATGCCATTTGCATGTACAAAAGCAATTAAGCCATGGAGTAGGTTGGTCTGAGTAACTTACTGTGCTCGCCCTCCCACACACAACGCTCAGCTGCGCATTTCCTCTCCTAGGACAGTAGGCCAGTTTGTGTGGGCCTTGCTTATGCACACACCTCTTCTTTGTTGTTTCCGCTGCCTTCCTACCTGGTCTTGAGTTTTGCAGCCGTTCCTCTTTTCTGCCTGACTTTCTGCTCAGTTTCCACTTTTAAAGAAGTGAAGATTGTTTTAAGTTTGGTCCATTCTTCGGTTTTCCTGGAAAATGTAGTAGGACTTCAGGTTTCCTGCATTTCCCCCCAAAAAAATAAGTATGAATGTTTAAGCTTCCCAGTTCCTTCCCTTTCTATCAAAGCCACCCTTTTCTCCACCCTGCCACTCTCCTGTTGAGCAACCCAGACCACTGCGGTGATGGTAGTTTAGGAAGATGCTGAGGCTCAGGTCAGCGTGGTTTGAACGGACAATGTCTTGTTGACTTTAAAGTGAGCTTTATCGGCTTCCAGATTAGCAACACCAGCCACAGATCTGTTCTCACTGACAATTTAGAGTTATGTAAAGCCATCAGATCAACATGGAATGCTTACAAGCTTTCTGCTGTTGTTGGCAATGCAGGCCAGATGTGACCACCCAGGAACAAGGCTCTGTTATGAGTTTTAGGCTACTGGCCATTTATAAGACAATTCAGTGGCAACACCCAGGAACATCTAAAGAAGTCAATGAAACTGAACCAAATTTGTTGCTGATGGTGCTTGTTTTCCGAGCCAAGAGTGTATACCTAAGAAACATAGCATATGCTCCACCATTTACATTTGCGTAGCCGGCAATCACAATTTGGTTGTAAAGTGACAGATGTGGAATGAAACCATTGAGGAACAATAAAAATTAGAAACCCATGAAACTACTTGTACATGATGATCACTTATCAGAACACAGCTATATTTTAACATATGGCCCATAAAAATGTTACTCAGTATATTTTAAAATTTGAAAGAATGACCTTTTTAATTGCTGATAAAATTGGCTTGCTCCCCAGGCAGTCCGGTTTTGATGAAGCTATAAAGAAATTAACTGTTTCGTGAAAAAAAAAAGCATAGATTATATTTACAGGAAATACCACAGATGAAAAAGGAAATTTAGAAATATGGTGTGACTTTCAATTATCATTTTTTAAAAATTCTTAGTGAGAAGAAGTAGAACTCAAAGTTATCACAAGCCACCATTATAAACATTAATTGAACTGATTAAAAATTATATAAATAATTTATCGGATTTTAATAATAGAATAACAGACTAGGTTTGATGAGCTAGTAATACAAAGATTTATCTACAGACTGAAACACATTATGCACAGGGTACATCATCTTTCATATTCATAAAAGATCCATTTCTCTTCTTATGAAAAGACCGTGAGATTTGATCTACAGAACCATCATAGGATGCCCCAGTGTGGCTGGTGTAAACCTATCACAGTAGCTGTACCAGACGTATTGATTCATATCTCTATCTTATTTTAACCCTGTTACTTTTCAAATAGTCATTTGAAGTCAATAGCATGACACAGGGTCCAATGCTGCCTTTTTAAAGCATTTTTTCTTATATTAAATGCTGTAAAAGCATTTTCTTGTGAAGAAATCATAGCTCATTTTACATTTCTCTCAACAGCATTTACTTAACGACTTCACCACTTTGGAGTTACAGCTGGGACTGACTCATAAGATATTTATATAAAGGACTATTTTATCTTGTAGCTAAATTCCCATATACAGACAAACTCTAACCATAGATAGAGCAGGACAAGATTGGTACCAAGCAATGTGGATTTATATTTAGGATTGCTGAAGACTCAATTTTACAAAAAGTCTCTGAAGTGATCTTACTACTTATTCATTTCCTAATAGGCTAACCTGAGCTTATTTCTGGGCAGAAAGTGCCTGTGAATCTTGAGGAACAGACGACTATTGTTTTTACAATCCATTTGCTACCCTCTTCTACCCAGAACATCTGGTAGCTACACAGCTGTATTCGTTCTTATCATAGTATGCTCAAGGAGGTATCTCAATTACTTCCTAACAGAGCTAACTGAACAGCGTTTTTTGTTCTTTAGGTACACTCTTTGACAAATTTAAAATAATATTTTATTATTTTTCCCTGAAAAACAAAACAAGAGCACTTAATGCTTCAACAAGATGCACTCTCTTCTCCATCTCTACGGTTTTGCCCAGTAAGATATCCAAAAAAGAGAAAGAAATAATGAGTAGTCAAGGCAGCCTAAATCCATGAAAGGTTCAGAACAAAATTGTGTAGTCCAGGGGGTGGGGTGGGGGGAAGATAGCTTCTACTGAAAAGCAAACTGAAAAATTTGAAAATTCCTTTTTCCATGATATGCTGCCAAATCAGGGGAGACACAGACCACAGCCAGTATCTGCTAGGAGACCTTTTATTACCAAAGCTGTTACTCTTGATAGAGACAGGCTGTTACAATTAGTAGCAGGTAATTGTCTATCAACTGCCCCAGCCACACACCTGCTCTGGGGGCAGAGGGCTATGGGGTGGGCCCCCACTCACCATCCTTTGAGGGTCCCAGGCCAGGTGCTGGGTCTGTGCCCACCTGCAGCCTTTGCAGGGCAGCAGCCTCTGCCTCCGCTTCCGCCTCCTCCTCCTCAACACCCCACCTAATGCTGAGGTCAGTGCCCACTGGCAGTCCCTCTCAAATTTGGCCGACTTGTGGTGTTGTGAGTTTATCAGTTCTCATGGGCTCAGGGGAGGAGGGCTGGACGGAGCCTATCAGCTCTCGGGAGACCCTCACACAGTCCTTCTCAACTCCATCGCCTGCCTTCGGCCAGCTGTTTCCAGTAACTCTTCCCCCATCCCTGTCCTTATGTCCCCATAGAGCCCCTTCACACAAACCAGCACACAGGGGGCTTTTATGATAAACTGGCTGCTATTTTTGACAGGAGGAGAAGGAAGGGAGGAAGGAGCCTCCTAAGCTAAAATCTTAAGATCATGGTTGCATTTTTCTCCATTGCAAAAACAACTTTTTGCTCTGGGTCTCTGCTTCATCTTGTTCATTACTGAGTTACTGTGGAAAATGTTGCCTTATAAAAGCCTCAGATCAATACAATAGATACGTGCTTATGTTCCTAATAGTTGGAAAGACTTGGAGAATGCCAGCTGATAAACTTGAAGATAGCACATCACTACAAAGTGAAGATCATCAGTCCCCACAGGGTAAATTAGCTACTTTAGCTACTCTGTTAGTAGCTTAAACTCAGGGGTTACGTTAAAGCTTTCACTATATTACATGTATTATGGTCTCCTCCACCCCGGTGTCATAACGAATTCATACGTATTGGCAACTTCTTGATGTGTCTGACCGCAAAATTGCAGCTGTTCAGCTATTTCTTGCAACTCAGAAAGGGAGCACTCTCAATCACATGATGTATCTATGTAATTTCCAGGAAAAGAGATGGGAAAGTGTATCAAAATGACAGAACTCACACTCAAAAATCCTTGTATGACAGTGCCCAAGGTAAGAAACCCCATGCCTGTTGTTTTTCACCAGGTTCTTTATAATATTTTCCCCTTAGAAGAAAGGGTGAAGATTTTCTCCCCTGCTTAGTACACCAGAACCTGTTTGTTAGGACATTTTCCTGGGAAAGATGGAGACAAACTTCCCTGGGTCTATGAGGGTGCACAACGAAGGCTGGTCCTGCTCTGGAGCAAGCATTTTCATCAGTCTGTTAATATCTACATGATAGGAAAGTGGGACACCATGGTTATCATTTTCTCCTTTTAGAAAGAGCTGGTCATGCTTTATTAGGTCCATATCTTCAAAGAGGACTACATGGAGTGGATTCTAAATAGACAAAGTCATCTAGCATTTAAGTCTCTGTGCAATTAATGAAGAAAGATAAACATCTGACTTATTGAGGCTGCACATCCCTTCTAGTATCTTCAGAGACATCTATATGGCTCCATTAACTTTAAAGGAAATGTGGGCACTTTCTTTTCCCCTGCCAGGTCCAAATACCTAAAATGTCTGCAGATTTTTGCACATCAGTTAGACACACTGCCTTTCACTTGCACAGACTCCCCTTCCACAGGACTTATTACAATAAGTAATTTAAAACTCCCAGGGTAAAACAACTCTGTGTCACATCACATGGTATTTATGTTTGGTACTTTCAGGATACAGTGAAATGATCATCTGACTTCCAAGGGATCGAGGCACCAACCTGACTGTCCACTCCTTGTACTTTCTTTGGTCTGTCTGTACAGCGCAAAGTGAATGTAAAACACCATCTACCAGACTTCTTGGCTTTTTTAAGCTAATACTCAAAGAATTATAAGTGTCTGTGACATGGCAATATTTTATTCTGTGTTTGTACCCTGTCTAGCTCAAAGGAGTCTTGGGCAGGGAGTGGAGCTCTGTAATGCTATGACTAATGTGATTGTATACGAGGGGTTTTTTTTTCATCTCAAAATGTCTTTTTTTTTTCTCCCCCTGCCTGCAAAGTCAATTCCAAGAGGATTTTAATAAGAGCTTGGAGCCAGATTTTGGAAGTGTGACCAAAAGCAAGTGGTAGGACTTTGGTCTTGTGGGAAAAGGTACGGGAAGCAATGCCTCAAGGTGAGGGTATGGACCATCCAGGTAGAACAGGTCCTGGGAGAGTTGAATCTGAGATGCTGGACAACTACACTATCTCTGAGGAGAAGTGGTAAAGCAGACCTCATTACAGATTGTTTCATTTTCTCATACAGATGTGCTAAAGGTGGTGGACACCTCTCCCCTGTGTGAGAAGGACTGTTCCTCTGTTTGTTTGCACCTTCTCCGTTTGTCTTTGCCTTCTGAATGTATTTATATTTTCTGGAAGCTCCTTGTCTCAGAGCCTGCTAGCTACTGGGCTCCTTTTGCTTTTGCCCAATAAGATGTGACACTTTTCTGCTGGCGATAGCTATGAGCCTAAAGCCCTTGGCTCTGGGTGGAGGCGTCAGCTCTGACTTCTGGACGATGATCTGGGATCTTGTCCCAAGTGCTGCCTTCCAGGTGTTGCAGAGGTTGAGTGTGGCTCGGTGTACCAGCTCTCTGCTCCTGAGATGTGAGAGACCCACAGACTGCCCTGCGGGGAAGGAGAGAGGAAACAGTCTCTGCCTGCCCATCCATGGTGGCAGGGTGAGCACATTGTAGCAGAGACTGAAAGGAGCTGGGAGTAAGAAGGGCCCAAAAGACCATCAGTAAGCAGAAAGCTTTAGGGCAACAAATGGCATTTGATGGCTGAATTTGATGCCGTATTCATGAGGGAGATCATTAAGAGAAGTGGTGATTTCATCTTTTCATGGAGTATGTCATCTTCAGAGGCCAGAGATGACTGTTAAATTACTTAAACTGACTTCTCATGTATTAAAGGCATGTAAATGTCACCCACACATTCCTGTACTGAACACAATGACTTTAATTAGACTTAAATATTTCAGTCCTCAGGCAACTAAACCCTTTTGTACCAGAGAGAGGGAACAGACAAAATTGAGGCATCAGTCTGCAGTGAAGGGGACCTACTACAACAGAAAGGACCTGTTTTCCTTTTACTTAAATTGCAAAAAGTGTCATGAATCCTTCCAGCATGGGCTTATTTTTCACCTCAGAAACATTTTTTTATCATCCCAGATTTTATGTTCAATTGGACTTTGAGCAAATGTCAATCATCAGTCATCATTCAGCCTGGAGAAGAGGAGGCTGAGGAGAGACCTTATCACCCCCTACAACTACCTGAAAGGAGGTTGTAGAGAGATGGGGGCTGACCTCTTCTCCCTGGTGACAAGTGATAGGACGAGGGGAAACGGGTTCAAGTTACGTCAGGGGAGGTTTAGATCAGATATTAGGAAACATTTTTTCACTGAAAGGGTTATTAAACATTGGAATAGGCTGCCCAGGGAGGTGGTGGATTCACCATCCCTGGAGGTGTTTAAAAAAAGGGTAGATGGGGCACTTAGGGTCATGGTTTAGAAGTGGCTCTTGTCAGGGTAGGCTAAAGGTTGGACTCGATGATCTTAAAGGTCCCTTCCAACCTCAACAATTCTATGATTCTATGATTCTATGATTCTAACTGACAGGACCCACCTGGTACATCTCAGAATATCAGTCCATCTGCTGTCCTGCATCCAGCTCCAGTCAAAGTCTGATGCTTGAGAATAAGATAGAAAAATGGAGAAAAAAAAAATAGTTGTCCAGTTGTTCTTATTCAAGTGAGGAGCCTTGGGAACAGATTTCAGTTGTTTATTGAGGGGTGACCTTATCACAGGCTACAACTTCCTCAAGGCGGGCGGTGGAGGGGAGGTGCTGATCTTCTTTCTATGGTGACCAGCAACAGGACGTGAGGAAATGTAATGAAGCTGCATCAGGGGAGGTTCAGATTGGACATTAGGAAGGGTTTCTTCACTGAGGGGGTGGCTGGTCACTGGAACAGGGTCCCCAGGGAGTTGTAGGTAGACCTGCGAGAAGCAGGTAGTTGGGCTCAATGATCCTTATGGGTCCCTTCCAACTCGAGATGTTCTGAATCTATGACTGCGGAGCTGCCAGTTCTGTGGGATTATGCAGGCAAGACTGTTGAACCTTCCTTCTTCTAGGGGTGTGTGGATAAAAGTGTATGACAGAGAGGTATTTGGAGCCACAAGATACAAATCAAGAAGGAACACAACCACCTAAACTTACTTAGGTACCTGCCTGTGCAGCCTTCAAGCTCTCAGAAGCTGGATCAAATCCTATCTTTAGGACAGCAACTAACGTCACCTTCCAATTATAGTGACTGCACCACCCTCCAAAATCAGCATTAATTTATCATCCTCCCTGTTAGAAAACTGCATTATACGTCAAGGTGAATTTGCCTGACTTCTGTTCGTTGAATCTGGTTGTCTCATGTTATGTAAGACTCAAAGGACTTTCAGTCTTTCTTTCCTAAAAGCCAGAACTACACACTTTTGGATCCTTTTTTCCCCTATGTGTATGAGTAGCTATGCAAGATCTTATCTCAGCCTCCCTTTTATAAGCTGAATAGGACCAGCATCTCATCTTAAGAGTTATTTTTAGCCATTTCATTTTGTGACTCTTCCTCTTGAAGTGAGGATAGCAAAGCCACTATGGTAGCCCAGCATATTACGGTAGCACAGCACATTACTGCAGCACGGTAGTACAGCTATTGCAGAAATAGAACTATTACGATGGTGTGTTGCTCCTGTGTGCAAAGGCAATATTGTATCCCCCCCTTTGCTTTGATACTCCCTATTTTTCCTTTGATCAAGGAGGAGCATCACCCTTGAGGGTACACTTTAAGGACAGTATAACACTGAAAACTGACAGTAAGGTGATGAAGATGGCCATTGAGTAAGCCAAAAAAAAAAAAAATAGTTTCTGATTTCTGGAAAAAGATTTCTTGAAAATATTTCAGGGGGGGGAAGAAATTCCATTTTTAGTCCTTATGAAAGTTGAAAGTGGAGAACTAGAATGTTTGTATATTCTATTTTAAAAAGGAACAGGAATGTGCTATTTGACTGATACATGTCTTGTCATTATGGACCTATTACCACCTCAAGAATAAGAAATTACAACATTTTAAGGTTCAAGGACAGGACAAGGAAATAATCAAACAGAGAAGAAATATCCTGACTGCCTCACCCTTCTTCTCAGAGTGAGGCTCAAATCCAAAAGGAAGAAAAAACCTGAATACATGCCTCATTGGATAGTAAACATTTGGCAAGGGGCAGTTCTAAAAAAAACATTTGAAACCTGTAAGGTTCACCTACTTACAGGAAAAGGCGTTTAACTCCCCAATTAGGTAAGTAACTTAAAATTTAGATGCAAGATTCAAAAAAGTTCTGATGTGTCCAAAATATACCACTTCAAAATCTTTTGGAGGCCATTAAGAAAAACAGATTCATCAATATTTCTCAGGAGAATTTTTTAAAGTATAGTTTTATTAATAACCGGTTATATCAGAATAGAGTAAAATATTTTTAAATGTGTGTAGTGACCAAAGCAAACTTATTTGGAGATGCCTGATAAAATGGATGTATCTTACCCTCAGGGAAAACATAGAAAGTAATTGGATATTGTAACTCTAGAAAAGAAAAAAAAAATGTCAAAGAGAACTATTTATGATAGATACTCCAGAACTATTTATCATCACTCAATGGACACCTATATGAAGTGTAAAGAACATGTCTCTCTCTTTCAATCATCATCATCAGCTAAGTGAAAGGAATATTGCCAGACTAAAAAAGTATATTACACCATCAGTAAAATAGCTGTATAAACAGTTTACAACCATTTCAGATTGCAGTACAATACGTTGGCCTAAGTAGATCACAAAAATTGTTCATTTATGCTTGAAAATTGAATAACTGAATATTCACTGAAGAGGAAAGTTTCATAAGATACAAGTGCTCGTTAGACACATGATTTCCATCATCTCCCTGTGGAAGTTAGGTCCTTGGCTGACTTTTGCACATTTAAAAGACTTTCCTGCAATCATGTGGTCTAAAAACCACAATTACTTTTTTGTTCTTTTATAAGAAGCCATATTCTTTCTACCAAGGTCGGGGGTGTAGCTCCCCAGGATTGTTGGTTTCTGCTGATGTTTTCAGTCCTGAAGGATGGATCCCTACCAAGAAGGTCTCAGAATGGGAACTTAGCATCTTGAAAGGATCTGATCTCTGAAACCAAATAAAAGCAAAACAAACCAAAATGATAGAGTTGCCTTTACCATCTAAATTTGGAGATGAGGTGTTATAAGTGTATTCTGGGTTTGATTGAGGAGGTACAAGCAGAAGTCACAGAATCACAGAATGGTTTGGGTTGGAAGGGACCTTTAAAGATCTTCTAGTTCCAACCCCCCTGCCATGGCCAGGGGCACCTTTCACTAGACCAGGCCGCTCAAAGTCCTATCCAATCTGGCCTTGAACAGCTCCAGGGATGGGGCATCCACAACTTCTCTGGGAAATCGAGGGAATAGAGTAACCCAGTTAATTAATATGCTAGAGAAGGTATCCAGCTATGGATGCTGAGGACTGAAACACGGATCAGAGTTGGTTGTGACTAAGCTGGACCTGGATGACACATCAAATTGCTCAGGAACACAGTTCTGAGCTTATTGAGTATCCCCGTTAAAGTAAAGGGCTTCCTTTTGAAAGTTTCCAATCCATGTAGCACAATTATTCTTGATTCTTTCTGTTTTGCCTTCCCCAGAAGCACCTGTCACGGGCTCTGTCAACCTCCTGATGCTACAGCTGAAGTCTTATTATTTTGTAGAAAGCTAAATATTGGTGGAGATTTGGGCCATATAGTTAAGTATATTTACCCTTATGACAAATCATAAGGCTATGATTTGTCATTCAGCCCCACATTTTTCCACCCACATGAGTTTTTAGCATTTCTGCTTCAGAGAAACTAAATTCATTTTTCTTCATGGTCACTTGGATAAGAGCAAAAAGAGATATCACGGCAGCCTGTGTTTTAGCCATGGAGACAATCTCCTGTGACATCAACAAATCTGACAAGCCCAACCCCAAAGGTTACCCCCGTCCCAGCAGACCCTGGAGAAGGTCGATGTGCTATCTTCGGCCTTCAGCTAGTGCCAGGGAGACAAGCTACACTTACTGTTTGCTAATCTGGTATCCTACACAAGAAAAGATATGTCAGAAACTCCACTTTTTTTTTCTCTCTGTGCTCTATTCTTGTCTCGCAGGAGAATGCCATTCTCCTCTTCTTTGTCCTCTCCTCACTTTTGTGCAGGGCCTTCTCTATCTCTCAGCAGGTTCTGACACAGCGGGGACCTTTGTGAGAGCAACTGAAAATAAATATGTTCAGTCTTCCCTAAGCCGCAAAAAATTTTCCTCGTGTTCATCTTTCTGGAAATTGCAGAATTTTACTTTTTTAATTATTAAAAGAAATACTTGCGTGCAACAATTCCTTTAGAAAAGGTTGAGCTCAGATGAAAGTCCAGAAAGCCTTTAATTCCTTCAGCTGCTGGTTCAAACCTGCCTTCCCTCTGGTCTTCTTGAGGGATTACCTTTCCCTCTGAGGAAACGTGTGTGTCAGTGAAGGAATCTGCCTCCATTGCCTCCAACTTCTTGCTTTTCCTTTCAGCGCAGGATCTCCAGTCCTGACCCTCTGCCTTTACTCAAAAATCTTTTTCCTTGAGCAGTTTTCCAGATTCTTGCTGAAAACTGAGTTTGTTTCTGATACATGCTGCTGTGCCATATGGACACCAGGAAATGTGCAGAGTAGCTATGTTTCAAAGAGCCTAAAGGTATTCTGGCTCGGCTTATGCTGGTAAATCATCTTTTAGGTAATATCTAGGATTTGCTTGGGGAAAACTGTGTACCATCCCAAACGATGAAACTCATGCCATTTGCTCCTCTGCTACCAGTGCCGAAATGCAATTTAAGAAGCGACAAGCCACAGAACTTTTGGGTCCATTCGGGGAGGTTTTGGACCCCTTCAGCCCTTCACCACCTGCCAAGGAGTGAGTGACAATTGATGTCAATAAAACAAAGCGATGGTGCTGTTGCAAGAGGTCTCACTTGATCACGTGGATTTTCCCTTTTTCTTGCAGGACCCTGGGCTTGAGTTGACTGTCACTGGTTGGTGTAGAGGATTGCCAGGTGTCACTGCATCTGGGCACCGTTTGATCCTTTCCATTCATAACTTCTCGGACAGCCAGTTCAGCAAGCATCAACAAGATGTAAACCAAGCTGCACCAAAACTGTGAATATTTTCATAGTTACATGTCTTTCTATAGTTGAACAGTCTTTGAACTGGAAAAAAAAAATCCATTTAAGAAGACTGGAGCTTAAACAAAATACAATGAAGAAGTTATAAATGGCTTAAATGAAGCCATGCTTATGTGAAACTATGGCACTCGTGAACAGTAAGGAATCACATTTTCTAATGAATGAATTAATTTTGATTGCTTCACAGTTTTTCCTTTTTGCCTTTTGCACTCAATGTGTGTGTACGCATTTGGGAATGAGACCATCTTCCCTGTTGCAGTTACTTGCAGGAGCATCAAATCATGCCTCTCCATGATTTTAACAGAAGTGACAACACCGATTGTCAGATGACCTTCAGAAAGTAGATTGTAGGGAGGAGAAGGGGAACTAGAAGGACACATTTTAATGTTTTGCTTTATTTTACGTATTAAAATTGCATTTCCTGCTTCATGGACCCCTTTTCTCTGGGGGAGGAGGGAAAAAAGTAACTGTTTCTCAATTTTCAAATGTGATTATCTTCTGCCTCTAGTGGAATTAACACAGTGAGTTGGGTCTTTTCACCAGTGTGACTAACAATAATTCTTTTCTAACGCATTCTTATATTGAGTATTTATTCACTCTCCTTTTGTTTATTCTTTGAAAAATAAACTAAGCCTGCAAATGTTTGAGCCAGTTTGATATTGATGCTGGGTCAGGCTTCAGGTTTTGATATTTATCATTTGTTCAGTGAAATGGAACTTTTTAAAGACAGTTAATAAATCACTTTGTCAGCCGAAAAGTGAACCACCAGGAAAAGAATGGAAGTGGTAAAAAGATTTTTAAAAATATCTTATACATATTCTGTGACTTTCTGTGAAAACTAAGGAGGGAACATTTTCAGTCAGTCTCCTTCAATCCGTTCCTGCTTGTCCTCTGAAACTTTTTATGCGGCTGCAGGGTCTAGCATGAAATATATGTGCACATGCCAAGCTGAAAGATAAATGTGGCTCTTTGTTCTCGCTGGTTCCTCTGGATAAACCCAGTACATTGTAATGGAAATACCTGCAGGAGCTGCAGTTCACCTCTGCAGGCTGATGTGAAAAGATGTATAGATCTGGAACTACCAGAACCAAAGTGGCATTTCTAACAACAGGCCAACACCAACAATTAATGAGTGAAGTCGCCAGTGAGGTAATTAAATGGCCATTTCACTTGAACATTTGTCTAACTGCCAGAAAGTTCAAAGCATTAAGTTACAGGATTCATGCAGTATAAAGAGAGAGAGTGTCCCTGGGATGGGCATGTAGAGCTCATCTGGGCATGTGGGCAGATGGTGGGATGCCACCAGGACCCCTGAGCTCAGAGGTACATCTGCATCCTCTCATCTGCGCACACCCATCTTCTTGCAAGGTCAACTCTGAGGATTTCTACACTAGCAAAGCCTGAACTGAATTTTTGCTTGAAGCTTAAATACGGACTCCAGTCCCTAGTCTAGCCCAGATATGAATTTGACCGCTATTGCTCGATTTCTGCTAACAATATAATTATGCAGTGATATAACTGTATATCATGAAAGCCTTGAAAACTTAGTCCTGAATTTGTATCTCTTCTTCATGTAAAAGACCCCATCTGTGAGAGGAAGCAGTTCAGCATGAATTCAATATTATTTGTTAAATCTCCTTATATGACCCAAAAAATGCAAATTCAACAGATGCAAATATTTCAGAAGGAGCCTGGAATGTCTTTCATGACTGTTATTAGCGTAAGTAATTACATCCTGCAGTGAAGCCAATTTATTCAACATTTACTGTATTGGACAACAGGAGTCTTTTGTGCATGACGGCAGGTAACAAAATATAGCACCTTTAGTAATCAGGTTTTTTATATCAGTGACTGTTTTGGAGCGTGTGATTGAGTGTGCAATATTCGTGTCATGAAATTCAAAATTTCAGCAATTTTACCCAAAGCCTGGTGATTGTTACTTTGTAACAGTTGAAAAAGCAATTCCACTTTACTGGAGTTTGTCATTTGACTGCTTTGACAATTACGGTGTGTCCAACACAAGCAGGACAAAGACAGGACAAAATTACAACTGACACCCTTTTAGGGTACAGTGTTTTTCTTTCAATTGTGCTGTCATCAACATTCAGCGCTTCGAGTAGCGGGATGTTGTGGTTTGCTTGCTTGTTGTATTTTGGTGCCTTCATAAAGCCAAAACCTGCACATTTAAAACCTAAAGGAGTGATGAAATACAGAGCCAACGCAAGGAACCTGCTGAAGTTTTATCAATGCACTCAGCTGATGTATTAGAGCAGGATAACTCCACTTATTTCTGCTGCTTCAAGAAGCTGTTTCTGACCAGGTCAAGCCGAAGTGGGCCAGCAAGTCTTCTTGAAGTATAGGGCCTAAACACATCCTGACGGAGGTGTGTGCGTGCTTCATCCCTTTGGGGAAAGTACTTGAGAAGAAGGTAGGTACTCACAGACTAATTCTCATTTACAACAAGGCCCTCTCACACTGACCTAGCTGTCGATACAGAGACCTTAGAGTATGACGAAGGTACAGCCACACTTATTATTATTTATACTCTGTCATACCATGAAAATGGAATTTCCAGATCCTTGCCCTGATGGGCCAATGAGGCCAAATAGCATTCACCTCGCTTGCGTGACTAGCCTCATCATCTCTACACAGCTTCATCCCATGAGTAAAGGGAAAGGATGTGTTTTAAATTCCACTGAACCCAATATAAAGGACTCTCTAGAGGATGAAAAGCTAAGGCTCTGATCCTACAAATATTTTCTTGTTTGGGGCATTTTACTTCATTTTGCTTTGTACTCTTGTATTCCTCATCTTCCACACCAGCTTCTTCTTAGGGTTTTGCCACACTTTGATCTCTCATGGGAAGTCCAGCATCCCTGACAGGACCTTGTTTTTGAGGCTGCTCAGCACAAGCCCAGCTCTGACATCCTCACAACAACAAGCCTCTAGTTTTGTCTTTCTCAGAAGTTCTCGAGAGAGAAAAGTAACGAGCATTCCTGCTTACTTATATAAGCGTATAGTCTTATTCTCCGTATTTTGTTCTTTCTCTCTGCGTTCCCTCCAGTTTGGTACCAATGAGGTTCATCGATTTGTTATGTCAAGTTACAAAGTAAGCTCTTCTAAGCACGTGTGCCATCTTTTGTGCTCATATAAGATCTGTCTCCAGGATGCCCAGTGCAATGGATCCCAAATCCATATTAGGGCTACTCATATGTGCCGCTGCATTACAGATAATAACAGTATTGGCAGTAGTCACAAGAATATATGATTAGTGCTGCATTTTTGTTTGTATAACTGTGAACCACACAACTGTGGGGTTTTTTCTATAAAAAAAAGCCCTGTGATTTCAGCAGCAGTATAGGCTGATTTCATAAGCAGGTAGTACAAGAGCAAATTCACCCCAGAGTCCTGATCATCCAGCAAACCTTTTGCTTTTGATTCCCATGACATGACTCCTTTGTGAGGATATGAATTCTCTGAATACATATTTTCAAGGAATAGCTCCTTTTAATGGGGTGCAGATGATGTGAAAACATAATAATACATTATGCAAACACAAAGCCTCAGTTAAGTTTTCAAGAGCTCTATATAGCCTTCATTTCAGTTGCTTCTGTTCATTCCATTTTTCTTGAAGCTGTGTATTCTCCAGAATGCTTCCTCCAACCAAAGAATTAAGAATAAAAACATTTCCATTTGGCATTAGCTATTCTATTTCTTTTCAGAAAAGAGCAGCAGTCTTGGTAGTGTTCACACTCTGCTATTAAGGGCTAAGAAACCTTTTCCTTAATTATGTTTTTTCAGACAATCCTTCATTTCACATTTCCCAAGGCAGATAATGCCATGTTGCAACACATCAAATCTTGGCACACCAGCCACACACCTCATTATCCCAGGTCATGGGATGGAATACAACAAGCCTGGTATAAATGGATGTCATGAAGCACAATGTAGGATGTCAGGGATGAGTCCTTGACATGCAGTACTTTTCTGCAAAAAGTGTAGCGTGATGAAAGAGCGTCTTCTCTTAACTCTCCAGCATCTAAAGGCAACAAGCTGAAAGTATGTGCAAAAGCATAAAGAACTCCCGACCTTGCTAACTTGCTCCTTTTTAAGATCTTCTCAATAGAGGTGATTACCTAGTTAAAGTTGCAAGCAGAGATGTGTCAACGTAATAGGATCTCTGTTAATAAGAGTCTCTTCCTGCTTCTCATCACTCAGGATTCAGGCCATTCGGCTTTGAGAGACAGGATCTCTTTCCCTCTGGAAACCATCAAAGTCAATGACACGTCTTAATTGTCTATAGAGGAAAATTTGGCCCTTACTTCAGAAGGATTGCTTTGTTAGACACCTAAAACGTATGTAAAAGCAAATTGCTGAATTAGGCAGACTTGATACAATCCTCCCTTTTTTTTTTTTCTTGTGTTGGAAGTATATTTGGCTTGTTAATGACTAATTTATTTGATGTATGGAAATAGCTTACAGTTAAAAATATAAATACAACCTCTAAAAAATTATTTTTATTATGTAAGAATGGAATATGATGATTTTAGTAAACTAATCAAGATATCTGTGTCAATCATTTGTAAAAACCGTAGCTAAAACTTCCCGTAATCTGAATGAAAGCAGGAAGTAATTTTGCAACCAGAATCCATTTTAAGCACTTACACATCCTGTAGCCATTAGGGGCAGGGTACGCATAACAGGAGGACTGAACTCTAATAAACAAAACCAGCTTATTCTTTGGGAAAAAGAAAAGCTATCAGCCTTCCCAGAAGAAAAAAAAAGACAAAAAAAAGAAGAAGCAGGGCTCCTCCATCTCATGTTCTATTCATCAGCCTTTCATCACCTCTGGCATTCTTGGGGCATATTTCTATGGAGTCGTCTCCAGGCTTGAAATGCATTGTAATATTTTGATGGCATTGATAGTGCTCTGAATCCTGTAAGTACCATTCGTTCTCTCAAGGTGATGCGGATCGGAGGCAGGAGGGTTTGCTATTTGTAACAACAAAATCGAGGAAGAAAAGGATCAAAAACCCCCAAAATTGTGCTGTTTCAGCTTGAATGGGCCTACATTTTTTAAGTTGTTTCAGTGAAGCCTGAAGTACACAAATGGAAGCAAATTTTAAAACACTTTTCCTTTCTGGGATTTTTGTAGCTATTACATGAATTATTTAAACCTGTTAGACAAAATGGAGGAGAGCGAAGAGGGTTCATTTGCCGTTTAGTGCTCTCCATTGAAGGGAGACGAAACTCCCTCCCAAAACTAAAGTGCAGTCCTTTTGCAGACGTGTGACAGATGGGTGTAAAGCTCAGTAAATGCTGCAGTTACGTGCCCGTTTGCACGCTGTTTTGTCCTGAAACAAAAACGTTCGGGCTACAGTTCTCTGCTTTATAAACCTGCTTCATTTCACAAGACCAGAATCCATATGCAGCCCGTGATGCTCTGGCAAAACAGCGTCCATGCTCTGGTGCCACGTTCCTCTGCTCCGCAGCATGGGAGAAGGGCATTTGCCTTGTGCTCTGCTTCTTCCAGGCTCCTTGCTGGGGGCTGTTATTGTTTGAGCAACCCACAACAATTTATCGTCATTTAGACAATTATTCTCTCAACTGATGACCCCTCCCCACCTGGGAAGGGGAATCAGGGAAAAACAAGGAAACACAAGGCTTGAAATATAAACGGATTTAATAGAATAAGACTAAATAATTAACATTAATAATACTAAAGAACCAATATTGATCCTGATACCACTATAAAATATACAAGGATTATACTCAGCCAATGCTATAAGTAGGGAGCTGTGTGCTCCCAGCAGTGGACAGCAAATGGTGGATATGACTTCGGGAGGAAGGGAAGGGCTGAGGGGTCCAGCGCTGGGGCAAGAGGATCCCTGGATCGCAGCCATCAAGGGGGAGAGAGAACTCTTCAGCAAATTTTCTAATTTATATTGAATGTGACGTTCATGGTATGAAATAATCCTGTTGGGCGGCTTGGGTCAAGTGCCCGGATCTCGCTCCTCCTCATCCCTGCACCTGATGAGCTCAAAAACACCGAGACCTTGAAACCCACATACCATAACTGGCTATGAAGTAAATATTTTCACAGAATCACAGAATCACAGAACGGTCGGGGTTGGAAGGGACCTCTGGAGATCATCTAGTCCAAGCCCCCTGCCAGAGCAGGGTCACCTAGAGCAGGTTGCACAGAAGCACAGCCAGGTGGGTTTTGAATATCTCCAGAGGAGACTCCACCACCTCTCGGGGCAGCCTGTTCCCGTGCTCTGCCACCCTCAGAGTAAAGAAGATTTCCTACATGTTGAGTCTTCCGAAAGTAAAGTTTTCCCAAGCATTTCCCAAGCATACCTTACTGAAAAGTAAAATCACTGAAAGAGAAATTCTGTGTCGCTTGAACGAGGAGAGGAGCCAACCCGTGGTTGGAGGAGGTGCGAGAGCATCCCTGAGCGTTATCAGGCTCCTGAGCTGCACGGAGCGCTCCCTATGTGCAGCACTGAGTCAGGCACTTTGGGATTACGAAGTATTATATCAATAGAAGAGGACTGTGTGCACACAGTATGAGTCTGTTTGTCTTCCCTAAAATTTACTGGCGTGACTCATGACTGGGTTTCTCTGTGCCGCTAATGGTGTAATTGAAATACTTTTCCAGTGGTCAATTTAACATGCTTTATACCCAACAGTAAGATGACAGGAATGGCAATTATACTCCCACATGCATTTTGCAATTTTTATTCTCCATGGGCTGGGCAGAATATATGCTTGTTTATAAAGGCATGGCAGTTTGCACCACCGTGCTGCACTCTCCCCATGGCTCACGAAGGATTTCGGTGGGTTGTAGGCTGTGCCTGGAATGGGATCAAATCCGCCTGTGCATTGCTGAAGCCATGAGGGCAGAGAAGTAAGGTAAGGAAACAGCAGCAGAGCGACGTGAAGGGATGTACGGAAAGGCATTATTAATGCCAAAGCAAGAGAAAAATACTTAGTAAAGATAAAGTGTGGGATGGTACGATATGGATAGCTGGAAGAGAGCTGAACCTGAGCTGAGGAATAAGTGAGGAGGACAGATAGACAAAGTGAGAGACAGTGACGTAAACTACTTGGTTGGTGCAGAGAAGGGTGAAGGAGCGTTGTGAAGACATGCTGTATGGAAATGAGAGGCTGAAGGTGTCCTGCTGCCTTCCCTTTCATTACATGACGGCACTTGATGGTTGCAGAGGAGCAGCCTCGCAGAAGATGCAAGCAGTAGTCCTCATTCCAGAGCCGGCCAGCCCCAGGCAGACCTACAAGCATTTTGCACAGCAGGAACAGTATTTGTTGTCTTTGTGAGAGGTCTCAGCCAAATTTGTGGTGGTGACAACAACACACTTGGGGGTCAGTCAGCCTTATCACACAGGCAATGCTTCTGATGGTCGAGCTGTTGCTCTTGGTCCCTGCTAAGAAAGCAAAAGTTGCAAGCTGTCACACTGATCGCCTCTGTCATTTAGGGAATAACCTAATTTTCTGCAGCAGTGGTATGTCTGTGACACAACCGAGGACTGCAAATGTTTAGGAGAAATATCTTTCGGGGTGAACTCCCTCCCGGGGGCTAACTGACTGTTTAAGTTACAAATGCTGCAGTCTATAAAGAACTATTCTGATGTAACTCAGTTGGTGCAAGACCCTGCAAAATGATACACTCGAATTGGACCTGATTCCTTTGCATTGCTGGCAAAAGAATCAGGTCTGGGCTTCCCTTTTTCTGCAGTTTTTCAACATTGCCCGGTGCAATGACACACACACGCACTTGAGATTCCTCTCAAGACTGTTACTTGGGTGCAGAAAATGGCAGTTTATGCTACTGGAGGGACGTGCTGGTACGGCCACACAGATTTGGTTTGCGTGTGAGTCCATTCAGGCCCAGAACCAGACTCTGTGCAGAACAAACTTTCTTTGACTCCCAAAATTTCCTCCTGTGTCACCAAGATTCACACAAAGCATGGCTGTTAATGGGAGCTTTATACGGGGGCTTTGCTGGGTGAAGGACTTCACCCAGTGAAGTTATGGCAGCTTCCTGGTTATGTATTGAAATAAGGACAGAGGACTTTGTATTTTAAAAAGTGAATATTAATATCCTTTGAAATACCTAACTGGAAAATATTTTTTTTACAGCTAGATGGAGTGATTATAGCACTTTAAAAATCAATCACTGTTCCCCTTTTAAAAGGTTCTTTGCATTTACCAAGCTGATGAATAGCCTAATTAAATTCAAAGGAGTTAAAAAAAAACAAGTTCAGAAACCGAAGCATGCCAAAGTGCTATTTTGGGGAACACAAAATATGACTATGTCAAAAGCCTGTTTGGTGAAGCAGCATGTGATGAAAACTGTCTTACTCAATTGAGGCTGCTCCCTTTCTATCTCTCACAAAAATTTTGAATGAAGAATGGCAGCGCTGTTTTTTCATGGTCGGAGTTTGTGTTTCATCCTCACCTTTTTCACTTCCAGTAGTGATGTAAGACAGGAGGAAATTATAAGTGCAGTACTGTAAATTACTGCTTTTCATTTTTATTCTTTGTAGAATTGTGGATGCATAATCATTTTTATGGCTTATTTTACTGTCCAGGCAGAGCAGAATTCCATTGTGCAAGGCACTGTGTTTATGCAGAGCATAGAGAGGGCTGAGTTACTTCAGTGTAAAATGCACACAAGAAAAAGACAAGAAATCTCCTCTTGAACTGGGGGATTTTAGGGATCCTACCGCATACCTACAGCTAAAATATTTTAATTTTTGTATATTTAATTACATAACTAATTTATATCTATTTATTATCTATTTATATTTATTTATTGTTTATATCAATATATCATCTATATTGAATTTATGTCTTTTTTCTTCCTTACACTTCAGTCCAGTGAAACAGCAGAAGGGGGCTACAGACATTTACGTTTGCTTATTCTAAACTTCTAGTGAAGCCTTCTTTTATTTTCTCAGGCTTGTTTAAAGTTTTCAAATATGACAGCAGGAGTTAATATTTCCTTAAAGATGGTCAGTGGATCTCCTATAGGAGAAGTTACCTAATCTGGCATTTGGATGCTGAAGAACCAAATTCTTTTTTCTGCAAATGAATCATCTATTTGTCTAACCTCTGTGCAATAGTTGTAGGGACCAGAGGCATGCAAAATTTTGAATTGTTATCTCAATTTAAATGCAGGGAAAGAAACAGAAGGGATAAAGAGTATTAGGGATATTACTTTTACCCCAAATATGAAAAGGCTGGCTGCAAAAGAAGAGTTTTAGGTAGAGGAAATGATAAAGAAGAAAATATGATTGTGATTAGAGAAAACATACCATGCAGGCAAGTAGAGATAAGGTCCAGAGAGATACTCGATGGGTAGGTGAGAGATGGAGTTGAACTAGGACTGAGGGGCTAGCAAGAAGGTGAAAGGAATAGGAGGCAGCTGAGGCAGAGACTTACAGCATTAAACCCAAAGGCAGTGGAGTAAGGGAGGGAAGTGAGAGGACACTGACCATCTACTCTTCCCTGGTGAGGCCACATCTGGAGTACTGTGTCCAGTTCTGGGCTCCCCAGTTCAAGGACAGGGAACTGCTGAAGAGAGTCCCAGCAGAGGGCTACAAAGATGATCAAGGGACTGGAGCATCTCTCTTATGAGGAAAGGCTGAGAGACCTGGGTCTGTTCAGCCTGGAGAAGAGAAGACTGAGAGGGGACCTCATCAATGCTTATAAGTATCTAAGGGACGGGTGTCAGGAGGATGGGGCCAGACTCTTTTCAGTGGTGCGCAGTGACAGGACAAGGGCACAAACTGGAACACAGGAAGTTCCATCTCAACCTGAGAGAAAACTTCTTTACTTTGAGGGTGGCAGAGCACTGGAACAGGCTGCCCAGAGAGGTGGTGGAGTTTCCTTCTCTGGAGATATTCAAAACCCTCCTGTCCAGCCTGCTCTAGGTGACCCTGCTCTGGCAGGGGGGTTGGACTAGATCATCTCCAGACGTCCCTTCCAACCCCTACCATTCTGTGGTGCTGTGTGGTTCTGTGACTGGAAAAAATGAGAGCTGTGGACAGACACAAAGGGCTGTGTCTAAGAAATAACAGAGAAGGAAATGTTAGCAAAGAGCATATAAGAGCAGTCCAGTGAGAGAGCAAGGGAGGAAATAGCAGGCATGGAAGAGTAAAATCCAGCACTACAATGGCCTTAAGTGAGGAGTAGCGCAGTTCAAAGGAAGGGCCAGGTGTCAGCTTAATGTGGGGAAAGGAACAAAGCAATAGGGGAGGATGCTGAGCTACAGTAATAGATCTGTGGTATTTAAACACTGTGCTCGGTGAAATGTGGGTTGACTTTTCTTCAAGCTGTCAGGTTTTGAGCCATGTTCAGGATTACCCTTGGCCTTGGAGGAGAGAGAACAAGAGATTACTCTGATTTTCTAGTTGTAGATCAATGCTTCAGAAAAATAAACAGAAGAATTTCAAGCAAAAAGAGAACTGCCAGCAGCTCCTTTTATTGTTTGGATTTTTGTTTGCTAGCTTATACTGGAGTTTGACATTACTTTCTCTTTGCTTCCAGATGCATTAGCACACACTTTTCTACGAGAATAGTGTCACTGGCACGTTTGGATTGACTTCTGCTACTGACTGACTCGGAAAGTGAAGTCTTCTGGGGGAGATAAGCTTATAAGAAGCTCCATAAAATTTCTACTTGTCTTTTTTTTTACATTGTGCAGAGGTTATCAGACAGCCAAAGTTCAGTCACTCTCAAGTGCAGGTCACAGCTCAGGAATATACAGGTGCCAGAAGAATTTACTGCAGAGCGGCACAGGCTGATTTCAGCATGAGAATGGTCCATCCAATGAAAAATTCATAGCACATAAAATTTGGAGTTTCCGAAAAACATCTCACAGTGAAAAGCTGAAACCTGTGATAAACTTTGTAGATGGGTTTGCTAACATTTTTGTTTTGTAAAATTCATGTGTCTGGAAAAAATATCGATCTCCTGGACATTTTATCCAGACATTACTGTTTTTAGTTAAACACGCCTTTTTATTCTTGCTTCTCGTCTCTCCTCTTACTTTTTTCTTTTTTTCTTTTTTTCACGGTTTGCACCTCAGTAGACAATGGTCTTGGGCTAGTACTAACAATGCATCCTTCTACCAGTAACTCCTGGCAAATGGCTGATGTATCTCCATTGAGTAGTAAGTGCAGTTGCACATTTGGTCAGCAGTTTGGTCAGCTGAATGTTTGAAATTTTTGGAATCAGTTTTTGCTCTTGCATGCTGAGCCAGGTTTGCAAAGCATCAACAGGATGATTATCATTGCGCGATACTGCTTTGTGCTGATCCCGCAGGGTGCCTTGGCTATGTATATGTGCAAACGAGACATACGTACTGCTTTTCCATGTTTAACTTAAAAAGGTATGGGCTGGTTGGCAAAACTGCTTCTGTGTTCCTGTGCTTTATTTTTCTTTTGTCATGCTTCATTTGTAAAACCGGTGCTTTGTGTGCATAAGGCATAAGTGATCTCTAGCTTTAGTTTCAGGCATATGAAGATATCACCCAAGGTGCCCAGTTTCATCACGGCACTTTCATTACTCAGCTCCCAAGCAGAAAGAGCCTCATCCCTCTTGACTCCCCCGAACCGTACACTGCTGGGAGCAACAGCACAGAACTGCAAGACCATCTCGCAGTGATAAGTTTTGTTAGATATTTGCCTGGATGTCTGTACTTCTAGGTGTCTGAATGTTCATTACTACCTTCTCTTGTACTGAACGTAATTTTATTTTTTAAAAAAAGAAAGCTGTGTTTAAACACCATTATGGCTGGCAACCAACCAACCATCTCGATGTGGGTGGGAGAGTTTATGTACTAATGGCATGTGCTGTTATTTACACCAGGGCAGGTGCTGCCCGTGTAGGCAGGGATGCTGGGAGCGGAGGGTGACAGCGGGGCAGGACCCTGACCCACCCTGTGCAGACCCACATCACCCAAGCAAGAAGAGCAGAGCAGGTGCAGGGACGGTCACCTGGGTCAGCCAAGGGACCGGATGGCCAGGGCAGTTCACAGCTACAAGGCAGGGCCAAGGTCGAGCTGAGAAGCCAAGTCAGCACAGCAAGGCCAGGCTTAATGTGGTACAAGACTGAGCGCTGCCTTTCCTGTTGTGTAGCCCGGGTAAGGGACAGGGAGCTGAGCTTAGAGCTCAGCTGAAGCCTGGGTTTGAAAGCAGATACCAAGTTAAGGGATGGGTAGGACCTCTCTCTCTGACCCACCTCCTTCCAGGCCACCTGCTGCCAGGTGACAGAGCTGGCTTGAGCATGGTCAGCCAAACCCAAGGGAGATGAGAAGGTGGAAGAGGTTGCAGAGCCTATTCGTGCATGCAGGGCCATGAAGCAGATAATGATCCAGAGAAGCTCACAGTCCTGCTCCCTGATCACCTAAATCAAGGAAGGTACTGTGGCATCCTGCATTTTCTGTCCTGCCTTCTCTTCCAGTGGAAACCAGCCAGTGGGCAGGGAATGGAGGAAATGCAGCCAGAGCTCTTATCTTAATATGCAGTCCAGACATAGCTGGGATAGGGATCTGCCTCCAGGAGCTGGAAGACAACCTGGCCTTTATTGTTTAGGCATAGATATCAAGGAGAAAAGTGGTATAAGTGCACACTGATTTTGGTGCCCAGCCTGAGACAACCAGATTCTGGTATTGTTACTGTTTTGCAGCCCATGACACACAGGTACCGGGGCCAGTTTTATAAGAGTTAATGTGAGAGGCTATTGGAAAGAGTTTGGAGTGCTAGCCAGGGAGTATTTTTCATAATAGCATCACAATGCATGTTTTGGCATCTCATTCCAGCATCTAACTGTTTCTAAAGTGAAGCCACCACGCTCATTTTGGGGGCAGAGGGAACCCTGAGGTTTCATCTAACCAGTGCTTAGCACAGATAACATCTTCAGCCTCTGCGATGATCCAACTCTATTGCCTCTACTGCCAAACTGAGCATGTTTGGTAATTTTCTAAATCGTTTAGATTTGTGCTGATCCTTATGGGAGAGAAAACATACGGCCTGCCAATAAACTTGAAGTTTCTTTATAGAGTGGGAGCCTTAGTGCTCTTCACAAAAATGCTTTTAATAGCAGAAAGACAAAGAGCTTGTCCCCAGGCTCATTTTTACCTAAAATCTTGTAAGAGATTACAAATTCCCAGCCTGAGAAAAAAAAAATAATAGCCCAGAACTTTGGTTAATCTTTGGCAACATTTTAAATAACTGAAAACAGTCTTCTAATGCAATGTGTCAGGCAAATTGAACTGTAGGAGGGACTGTCAGCTATGCCTACCATTTCTTATACTCATCTCCTATTGGAGATATCACTATTTAAAAATCTTAAAACATGATTAGCATGAGCACTGCACCCTTCCTAATAGTTTTCCTTATTTGAGCCTGATAATTGTCCGTTACATCACCGTTACTGCAGTTAATCATACCTAGCTTTCTTCACAGGTTTGCTGCCTTTGCAGTTAAATTTTACCTCAAGTAATAGCTGGTTTTAGTGTTGTTGCCTTAAGGTCTAGGGGCATCCTAGTCCTTGTTTCTGGCCTCTTGGGGCATGCAGGTAACAAATGTCTTGAACTAAATCCAGGAGGAAATGCAGTATGAGATCCTTTACCGCTACTTGAGCGACCCTTCTGCATGTATCTAGCTTTTAAGTGTCGGAAGTTAGAAGAAATTAACCCCATCCCAATTGGAATTATTCACTACTTAGCCTCCTCATCATTAGATGAAGCACAAAGAAACATGAGCAATTCCCCAGATCTTCACCTTCATTTGCAGGTGTCATCTAACATTTCATTGTTATTCTCCAATAGCAGTGAGGATACCATCCTGAACCCAAATACAAAGTAGGCAAATTCAAACCTATGCAATCAAATAAACAGAAGGTTAATAGTCCAGTCACATCTGCCTGCTCTGAGGACTAACCGTGTCTAAAAGCCATGTTGTCATCCAAAGTCATAACAAGCTAAAGGAAGAAGGATCTGTAAGCCATCTTTAATCATAATATGGCTAATTTTTTATTTAAAATCCTCTTTAAAAATTGAAGCTGTGATTTCCCTCTAATTCAGTACAAGAATTTCTTATTTTTATCACTTTCCAGAAAACTGATCCAAAACAAAATCCCTCAAGGCTTTGAGGGATTATCACATCCCCCCTTCTCAACATGTTACACATGGATTCTTATGAAGCTGTTGGCTTTTGTCCCTGATGGAGAAACCCTTCACTTGCGTTCTTCAAGAAGTAAGAGTGATAAATAACAGAAAGTCCTTCTTTCCTGTCAGCTCTTCCAACTGCTTCAAGCCAGATGGAGCGTTCTCTTTCTGCTTCTCCCACCTTTGATTTTGGAAACGCTGAACTATTTATTGTTCAGCAAGGAGCCACAGCTTGTCTTTCTCTTCTCATCCTATTTTGTGTCTCCCGCTGCTGTAAATAGTTCCAGACTGTCACCGTGACTCTTCTTCAAAGCTTTTCCAAGCTCGTGGAGGATGACTCTGACCCAAGTTTTGGCAGTTGCTCAGTTGTCCCCCAGGATCCCAGTATTACCACTGTCCACAGCAATCCCAGGGCTACCAATTCATCTTGGTATAAAATAGACATTTAGGGCAGATAAAAGTGCCAAGGACCCCATCTAGCCAACGCTTGAGAAAGCTGGAAGCAGCAGCAGAAGCACTGGCAGCTGTGTGTCCATAACCTCGAGGAAGACAGCATTGCTCTGGTCATTCCTGCTTCATGTTCAGAGGGTTTTCATCTAAACCACACAGGCTCAAGCCTGTTTATTTCCGTACTGATATTTAAATAAAGCTAAAATTCTACAGAATTGGATAGCACTTGTTTGGAAGAATTGAGGTTAGAGAGGAGCTGTTTCGTCAAGTCTTACATATTTAGTAACTGACATCTTCTACTATATTTAGCTCGTGTACTGAAGAGCAGATAGCTGATTATGCAACATATTGAACTTTTTCCGGCCTCTTTGCAATGAGCAGGGCATTCAGCACCCTGATTACAACCGTAAACAGTTAATAATTATTGTAATAAGGACTGTTATCATTAATCTAGCATTAAACTTCTGAGATTTTCAAAGCATTTTACAAAATTATGGTGGAGAACTGTAACACTGCTGCAAGTTAATTAAGACCTGCCATCCTTTTTTTTTTCTTTTTTTTTTTTTAGAACTGAGGATTAAGGACCCGATCTGGAAAGGAATGTAGATGATATCGACTCAATATTGATAACATTTAATTAAGGGTTTAAGCTCATGTAACTTATGTGCTTTAACACCGTTAACGGCAAAGTTATACTAAGGTTCTGTTGGCCAGACTTTTCCAGAAGCTTCTCTTGCTATTTATAGTGAAGGCACAATTAACCCAAGTGTTAATGAACTTCTAAATCCTGCTAGTGTAACATTTGTTAAATGTGTGAGGAAAAAGAGGAAGGCTGGAAGAAAATTCATGCAACAGAAAGCCATTCAGTTTTTTTAAATCCCGTTAATGGTGAACCAACCGTAAAAGTATCAGACATAAGGAATTTTTTTTAAGAACAGTGTTTTTGTCAGCGTTTAATTTCATGTAGTTGGCACTTCCCAAGGCTACTGAGGAAATGGATGGCATCGGGACTTTGAGATCTGAAGACACTTCCCCAAATACACGGGCTTTTTGTCTCTGAGCACTCTCCTCTAAAAATTAAATCTTCACCCTTCAATGACGGAATGAAATAGATTTCTGAAGCATCATTACTGTGCTTTATAACTTCACAAATAAATCAGGAAAGATACTGCACAAGAAACAAACATCTTCTACTCTTTAGTTTCTCACCAAGTGCTAATTTTCAGTGCTATGCTTAAAAAGTCTATCTGTTCTTTCTGTGATCAACCTCCTTATCATTTAATAAATTACCATGGTAGAAGAATGACTTTGACGGGTTAACTGTGAAGTAAATTGGCTATTACTAGTCAGCAATATTTCTTAATACTATATTTGTGTATATAGCTGTAGGTGAGTTGCCAAAAGAATATAGTGTGTCAATAGGGAAAACAGTGTTCACATTTGAAATAGAGAAAAATTTAAACGAAATCTCTGTAGCTGATTCTGTTGACTTACTGTTGTTTGATTCATTCATGCTTATGCAACATGTGGGCACAGCCATGGTAAGCCTTCCAGTGTTCACTCATTTAAAAACCACAAAAGTTACTGTTGATAAATTAACGTATATTTTATCATCTGCTGAAGTGTCAGCCCTGGGGAGATGGACGAATTTTTATTCTGTATTCCCCAAGGGACCGCACATTAGCGGTGCATCACCACACATTGGACACAGCAAAGCAGATCAGTTTTGCCTGAAGCAAGTTGTATACCCCAAGAGAACAGCATTTTGTATTTGACTTAATGTATGCTTAAGTATCATTGCATACAAAATTAATTGATTACTTTTGTCTTTCTACTGATAAAGACACAAGGTCTTTCACTTCCCTTCTCTTATTTATTGACATTTTGATGTAACTTTTAATGAGTTACCTTGTATGTTCTTTTCTCTTTTAGTAAACCAGCTACCATTTTATTTTTGACTTTCTGTTTAACTGTGACAAATAACTTCAGGTTTAGTAGAGCTTTAATTTTTGCTCCTTTAAACATTGATATGCCCTTATTTTGTTGCAAACCACTCTTCCAAAAGAATACTGAATATACCAGAGCTAAAGAGTGGTAAAAAGAACTGCGCAGTTTCCATGTAATCCCAGCCTACCTAAACTCAGCCACATAACATCACCTATCGGGCAGTAAGGAGGCAAAAGCATTGCCCACCAAATGAATGATAAAACCCTATATAACTCCCATCCCTTCAGCTTTCCAGTCTCATCCAGCCTTGAAGGACAAGAAGTTTTATGGTCTTTTCTTTTGTTCTGTAGCTGTGGGTTGGGTGGTTGTTTTTTTCCTAATAGCAACTTTTGGGATTTGGAGGGCGATAGAGTAGTACACTGATTAGATTCCTCAACTTTAACATCCATGATTTCTCTGACTAGGCAAGAGAAGGCAGCAGATACAATGGCTGAAACCCTGACTGCTTTGTGACACTAATTGGGAAGTTGACGTAGATGCCGGCTCAGATCAGAAGCAAGCACGGCAGTGTCGGTCTCCGTGCTCAGGCTCACACAGCCACCATAACGGCCTGATGGCTGAGCCACGGTCACTGTCGACAAATGGGCCCCAGCTGATGACAAATGCCACGCGATATGATTTAACTTAGCCCACTGTGAAGAAGGATAACAGCAAGCCGCTTCCCGTACATTTGTCACCGACCGGGAACTGATAGCTCTTGCGTCTCGGCAGACATGCATGAACATTTTACCCTGTGGCAATCTGGTCATGTATCTGAGCCTAGTGAAGAAAGCAGTGAAGAAAGCGCTAGTGTCGAAAAGCTCGGCTACGGGGAGCTGGGGAGGGAAGACAGAATATTTTGTCACAGTCACAATGTGTTTGGAGTATTGTTAGAGGCGTTTGGCATACTGCACTTGGCTTCTGATGCACGTCTTCCTAAATGTGTTCAAAGGCTTAAAAGTTTTAATTACAGCCCTTTATTTAAATTACTGAGCACTGAGAATATTAAGAATTTTCTGAGTGACAACTGTATTGCTTATGGTGGATTGCTCAGTTACCAGTTAGCGATAACATTAAATTTATATGATGCCAGTATATAAATTAGCTAGAAATCATGGAATATCATATGAATCCATTTGGAAAGTCACTGTCTCAGAGGCTTGCTGAGGTTAAAACTCAGCTTTGCGTAGTCATCTGATATATAAACACCAACAGATCCAGAAACTTTATTTGTTTCTGGAGTACTGTTATTAGTCAATTTTTAGTCTGTTAGGAGTATCTCAACACACATGCTAATTAACACAGATTACCATAGTTTAGTATCTTCTCACTCATGCTTCCATTTTCCAGCCAGTAGGTCTGTTATGAGAAGTGCTATATTACTTTTAATCTTTTGTTCTATTTTAACCTAGCACAACCCACTGCCTTTTGTTCACATATGTGGCAGAATGTCACTATGGTAATAACTGTGCTATTTTTTTCCGCTGTTTTAGTGGTATGTTAACATTTGTTGGAAGCTAGAGATTTTGCTGGGGTACTATTTCTCACATCTGGAGCATATTGCCCACGGAGGTTTATATTGTTGATTCAATTTCTGATTATAAATCCAGATCTAAATTTTATTTGTTCTCCTTGGCTTTCACTGAATGAACTAAATTTGTGGTTTTGTATTCTTTATGTGTAATTTTCCTTAAGACACTCTGTGAAAATCACTATGTAAGCACAATTTGTGCTGCATGGTGTTATTAAGTATTCTCTTTTAAGTTGTAGAGTGAAAGAACTGTATAATTCATTTTGTCGTAGCTTCCCAAACAAATATATTTTGCTAAAATATTTTTGATTAAAAATTGATGTGTCATGTAGCTACTTCCCACTGATCTTAAAGTGAACACAAATAAGATAGGCTGGAGGATTTTCAAAAGATGTGTTCATCTCATGTATTTTCTTTGGATTGAATCAAAAAAAGATTTCCACTGTTGCACAGCTACCTCATGTAATTTCCTATGCCAGTATTCCTATGGAGGTCAAAATTTTAGAGCCAGATCATCAATAACAGAATGTATACTTCATAGTTGAGATATGCGAATCAATCTCCTTTCTTTCACTTTGAATTTTAATATAATACAGATCATAGTATGGAGAACCACGGTATGCAGTACAGCCTAAAATATTCTGCTGGTGAGAAGGCAATGTGACAACTGCTATTTAAAATAAAAAATCCCATTTTTACGTCAGGCCAGGAGGTGATTATGCACCGTTACTTCACAGTTCACCATAACAGTGAAGCAGTGAATGGTGAATGACTGCCTTGAAAACATGGGTGGCTGAGTTTCCATACAGATTTTAAGCAAACTACACTTCCACAGTAATCACCTCTGGTGCATTAAACATCTAACAGGTAGGGGTTTTTTGTTGTACCAGTATATTTTATGGTGTAAAAAATTTTGGTTTGCTTGGAGAACAGTTTTTACAGAAGTTTCCTTTAATGCTTTACAGAGGGATAGCTTTGTCTATGAAGCTGCAGCCAGATTTTACCCTCAGATCTACAGGATCATCTTCCATTTAACTTCATAGTATTGACAAATGTATACGCAATCTGATCTAATTTCACTATGCCATAGCTTACGTTGACAAAAAAGTTCCAATTCAAATAAATCCTATGCATTCCCTTCTCTAATAAGCATTAAATTTGAATCAAAATGCTACTGAAACAGGAATATCTCCAGATTTCAGTATGCATCTGAATTCCACTGAAAGGTACTGAACCAAATCCAAATGGAAATACCCTTCAAAATGGGCAAGTGACATTTAGAACCAGATCTGAGTTTAAGTGACTCAAGTTGAATTACCAAGTTACAACTGTTTCTTGATTTATTGACATATCTAGGGCACAGCAAAACTTGAGATCCTTTGCTAAGTTCTACTGTAATCCAATTTTGACTTATCTTTGAAGGAATCATCATCTTTCTGAGTCACTGAGGTACAATAGAACTTCTTCTGCTCTTGTCACTGGCTCTTTCCATCAGTTTCTCTTCGGCTCAACACTCTTCAATGTCCTGTCCTGCCTGCCCTGCAGCCTTTCCGGTCCTCAGTCAACATGCTGCTGGTATATATTTTTATTTTTCCCATTTTTCTGGAATCCCACTTCCTGGGAGACCTCTTTTGCGTCATATTCTCTGTAAACAGTTGTACATTTGTAGCTTCTTAAACCTATGTCTACTCCTCTGTAGAGGAGTATTTGGGGGGAGAGGGGACAGATCTAGGCTAAGTAACTCAGAAACCAAACTTGTACCTCAATTTTCTGTCCCTAGTTCATCAGTCCTTGTAAATTGGATGGGTCTCTGTATTGCTAATGGCATGAAGAATGTGTTTTTGAAAGCCTTCAGGAGGAGGGCCTATCTGCCTAAATTTTAAGTGCAAGTTAAAAGCCTAAATTAGGCACACTGTGGTCATGTTCTGTGACTCTTTAGATGCAGAGATGGGATATTGTTTAGGCCTGTTCTTCCTCAGCTTAAGACTACTAAAATTGAATTTTCTTTCTTCCTATCCCTCTTTTATGTTATTGTCATTGACATTTCAGATGTACTTTCAGTAATTCATATTTCCAGCTGTGCAGTTCTCTGACCTGTCTTATGCTTCTCGTGGGCATCTTTACTTTTCTAACATCCTTCAAAATCCATCCTTTTCTTTACATCTCCACTAGAAAAACCGCATGTCACATTTTTTCTTTTTTCTTTTTTTCTTTTTTTTTTTCCCCAAGGTTACAGTATCCTTCTTGTCCTCCAGTGTCTCTCACTGAATATTTCCTTCTTGGAAGGAAAACTAGCTTCTTCAGCTTGCCACATGCATTCAGTTCTGCCCTAAATTACAACTGACATGAGTTCTAAGATCCTCAGCTGGGTCCTTATCTTTTGCAAGATAAAGCATTAACTCTGCTCTCTGCTGTTGAGAGAACCCACACTAAGTTGCTGCGTAACTGTGGTTCTTCTCCTCATTTGAGTGCCCTTCTGCCTTCGTACTCCCTCTCTGTTGTTCTCCATTCATTTTCTTACTTTGTTTCTTTCTTTGCCTTTTCTCCCTCTTTTGGGGTTTTTTCATGTAGCCCTAGCTTAAGGTGGTGGAGGTGGGGGCAATCCAGAAGACATGATGGTGTGTTCCTGTTCTCGGCTGGCCTGGCAGGACCCTCTTCCTCTCTCCATTGACTATGGAAGGAGGCAAAGACAGCCAGCCTTTGTTGCGCCAGTCACCCACTGTGTCTTCTCCTATACTCTTTCCTCTAATTAGTGATTTTCTTGTTATGCATTAAGGAATATCTCTCCCTATAACTCCTTCCTATCCAAAACCTATTTTTCTGTCTTCGGCCTCCCAATCCAACAATGATTCCATGGGTCATTGCCTAGTGGTTAGGGGCAAGAGTATCTTCAGGTTGGATTGCTATGGAGAGACGAGGAATTTATCCTTTTAAATCTGAAGGATATTGGTAATTGTGGCACTTGTACAAGCTGTTCTCATGTTCAGGGAATGCTTGCTTCAGATTGCATTTTTCGCATAGTTGTTATTTCTACAAGTAAGATTTATTTTTAATATCAAAGCATTCATGTCAGGAGATGGTTTTTAACCTTCCTTGGTTTTATGTTTAAACTGCACTGAGAGTAATATTTCGATTAAAATATTTGTCTTAGGCTTGAATGACAGAGCAAATATTAATGAGAGATTCTGCACCACAAGAGCTGCAGAGAATGAAACAATCTTTACAAAACACATTTTTTTGTCCTGCTCACTTGAACGGTGAATGATTATGCTACCTGCCTGTGAACTGCACTTTTTGTTCTAATTGTACTCTGAGTTCCCAGGAGAGGGTCACACAGGACAGACGACACCCATTCATTCTAGCATGTGTCAGTTTTAGTGGACCTCCACTCCATGTGAAATAGCGTGAGCTGATCGGTCATCTTCCCACAGAAATCCTTTGCACTTCTACACATCTACTATCATGTCTCGCTGACCAAAAATTCTGGCCTTATTGAATTTGTATTCTGTCTAGAACACTATTGACAGGAAAAGGCGATAGGACACTTTAGTTACCTGTACCTTCCTTTCCATTCACCACTCTCTCTTCACTGATAGGTATTACGAGCTCAGTATGGAAAGAGGGGTCAACCCATGTTTATATTCAAGGTTAAAGATGAAAAAAAAAAAAGGGACAAGAAGACTTCGTATATGATCTTTTTATCTTGTTCAGCTGCCACTGCAGAACTTTATTTCTGCCACACAAAACTGGTAAAGCTTGCCGTGTCTGACTTCATATGATGGATTACTTAAAGTGAAAAATTATTCAGAGATAACACCTTACATCACTCCAGTGCAATCTCACATGAAGATAAATGTTTGAAGTGCGCTGATCTGAGGCTTGTAGAAAGAAGAGACTGAGGAAGTTCAACAAAAACAAAAGCCAACATGAATGGGCTTTCAACAGCAAGATGAGAGCGGAAGTGTGAAACAAGATGTTACAGCACTCTGATAGAGAGCACAAAGACTCGTTTGTGTCTGATCAGTGGTCCTTGCAGTCCAGGAATGAAAGGAGAAGAAACAAGACTATAAGACAGTTTTATTTCAGGATTGAGGTGAAGTAAAACTAAATACTAGATAACCAGATCCCTGGCAAAGAGACTAAGACAAGTGATATAAAACAGCTTCCTTGAGATCTCAGCACTGGAAGTTTCCTTTACATGGGTAGCTTCAGATAGAGACTTTCAGTGTTTACTCCACTGGGATTATGGCATCCTCATCTGAAGCTGGTGCCAAAGGTCTTGGCTTTACAGCCAAGAAACTGAGCCTAGGATTTATAACATCTCCTGTGGCTCCTTCTGCTTCTCCTACTGGTCTGGAACGTTTCAGTGGTAGAAGTGGCACAGACAGTAAATCTGGCTCAGTTTTCTGCAGTGTTTCCACACCGACTTTGGGTGATGGCCTAGAGGTCTCTCTCAGAAATACAGTAACAAAGGTGGGAAGACAGTACGTTGCAGGAGCCGTGAAACTGTGTCCCAGAAAGCCATCTGAGAGCTAAGTCAGAAGTAGTTCCTTCTCCAACCATCTCTTTGCGCACAGAAGTTTCCTAGATGCAGCAGCTCGCATGTGCCTAAGAGGAAGTGGAATTTGGCACAGGCTCTGAGCACTTAGAGATACAGAGACATCTGAATATCCCATCGATAGGAGATAGTTTCCTTGTAGAGACACCACCACTAGCTCTGGCAGGGCCATGCATGACTCTACAACTCCTGGAAAGATTTCACTCAGTTGTGCGTGAAGAGGTGAGGAGGGCTTTGAAGACGTCCTGGAAGAGGAGTGGGAAAACCTTTGGTAGCCAGTAAGCAGATGCCCCGCTTCGCAGTGCCGTTCAGCCATGGGGTCCTTCTGAGCCCATGTGAAGCACTTAAACCCCATGGAGCTTTCTCCACATGAAGGGAGTGAAGGCCTGGTTGCCTCCTGGGACTTGGACTTTGCAGGGCTTGGGGCACATAAGGAAGCCGGGCTGTTGGGTTAGAGGGGTCTGGCAGAGATCTACATGTAACAGGGGCTGTGGAAGGGTTAATGCATGGTTGGAGAAGGGAGCCTGAGAGTATCACGTGCTGACTGTGCCTGGTGGGGCCACTCCGTGTCTTACAGCCTGCTCTGAACAGCATTTCTGACACATTTGACAGCATCCATCATTTGTCAGGATTAGTGTCATTGTCATCTGGAACTTAATTCGGTTGCCAACACATATGCATCTAGCATCATTCCTGATGCTTTGGAGTGCCCCACTTGGACACTAGTTACCACCCCAAGAAGGGCATGCATCCTGGACAGTTGCTACATTGCCTCTGCCTCCCTTGTAGAGAAGTTTCAGACATCCCAGGGCATCACAAGTGACATTAAGTGTCTTTGTGTGAGAAACTGAACCCAGCCCCGGGGTCTGCGGTCGCTCAGGTAGATTTGGCTTGCTTGGCAACGCCTGTCATACTATTTAGTCAGTGTTACTGAGGTCGCCTTTGTGGAGAGCAGGGCCACACTGGACTGCCCTTCTGCTCTCCAGGCATCATGAGTCAGGCTCTGGCTGCAGTAGAGATGTGGGTTGTCCAGCATCAAAATTTGTGTGCAGCAGGGAAGGGAAGGAGTCCCTCCTGGCAGTTACCCCTCTGATTAGCATCACTAGCACACAAAAAAATGGAAAAGCTGCATCTTGCACTTTGAGCCTGTTGAAAAGTGTGTGTGCTGTGCATGAGTGCTGTGCATGAGGGTCTGGGCCCCGAGCTAGAGCATCAGCCCTCAAAAGGGCATGGAGACAGCCTGTGTGTGTGGTGAGCTCCATGACGTGAGGCTGTTGAGAGGACTGGAGGGAGGGCCAGAGACCAGAGGCCCAACTGTAGAAAAGCAGCCACTTTCCAACACTCCTGCCTCCCCACAAGACAGCCTCAAGGCCAACACAGGCTGCACATCTTCATGTCCTGAAGATGCTTTTGGAAATTCTCCTGCAGGATGTCATAGACAGAGCCCATACAGTCCACCTTCAGTATTTCACCTTTATATAAGTGTCTTTCTCGCCTGAAGTAAAATCTGAATGCTTTTTCCATACTCACAGATCATTTCCTAGGAGAAGATGAGGAGAAAATTTCTCTCTGAGTAAAAGCATGTCTTTGTCTAAAGTCAAGCAAGAAAGAGGTCAAGAAAGGCAACAAGCAACTTCAGTTCCTGCCATGGAGGGTTGTTTCAGATGTCACCCAGCAGTCAGTTACTGCTCTCCAGTTAGAGTACTTGTGGTTGAAGAAGTTTCAACCTTAGATTTTACAATTAAAATAAATTAAAAGCCAATATTCCTACCCAAGTTTTGTTTCAAAATTAGTAAGTTTTATAATATCTAAACTGACAGTCAAAATTTGTTACATTGGGAACTGATGTCAGATACAGCTACAGCCAAAACATAAAACTGACAGAAAAGTTTGTAATACTTGGGTATTATGACATGCTAGAGTAAACAGGATTTTGACTGACAGCTCAGGGACACAATCTAACCACCCTTGTATTGTGAAAAGTATGTTAGCAGTAGAGCACAGTAAGTGGTATATGTGCCAATATGCAACAAAACTTGTTCAGAACTTTTTATACTACCAGAAAACAGATGATGTAAAGACAGCTTCAGTTTTTCTTTGTTTGAAGGATTTACAAGAACATTAGAAAAATCAGATAAACCTGCTTAAAGTATTTGAATTCTTTGAAATATAGTAACTTTTTCCCTGAAATGCTCTATTTTCTTTTTTCTTTTTTTTTTCTGATTTTCAGATTAACAGGTCTTTGATTTTGCAATGTTTTGTGTTGTAGAAGCCTCATCTTTCTTCTGTTTTCTTGTCACTTTTTGGACTGTTTGTTCATCGGGTACGTCTAACAATGTGTCTGAGCTATAGTGAGGAAACAAGAATTCAGCATGGTATTCGTGTTAGGGACCTACTACTATTCAATATAATGCATTTTTTAAATACATATTTTCCATCTTCTCTTACAGACCGGCCCTTATAGCTTTACACAGGCAAGCTAGGCTTTTCCCAGTACTGTACTTTGCAAGATGACAAATTGGCAGACCTCTCTATTCATCACCAAAGTGGCACCACTCTAATACATAGGTTCTGTAGTTCAATGTAATTAAGATATGCATTATTGATGTGTCTCTGCAAGAAAAGAAGCAGCAAAAATGTATCTTTGTCATCAGGATCAATCTGAATATGATGGCATCTGTGGATATCAGTTTTACCTAGTATCTTACAAGAGCAGTTCTGTTTTAATTAACTATCTGAGGTAGTTCTTTCCTGCATTCATTTAAAAGGCTTCTCTGGTTTCCCTACCAGGATTTCTGTGTTCACTTTTCTCATTAATCTCCTCCACATAATCTGAAAGTAACTTCATTTTCTTTCCCTGAATTACCCCAGTCTCTTCTCTGGTTATTTAAACTTATCTCTACTCACTATTTCTTCCCCTTTCCTTTATCCATTCTTCACCTATGAACTCTTAATTACAGTTTCCCTCCTTTTGCAACTGCTGCAACTTAGATATTTCCAAAATTTCTTCCTTGTGAAAGATCTGGAGAGTTAGGTCATTCTGTATTTGAGGACTCCCAGCTGTGAACACTGTATTTCATTTCCCAAACACTTCAGGACTTCCTAGAAGACTCTCCTGGGCTCAAGGCTCATTGCAATGCATGATCCATTATTCTACGAGTAAAATAAATGTCGTGGTGCCGGAAGACCATTGCCTTTCAATGGAGAACTGAGGTGCAGACATGACAGCTGGCCCATGCAATTTCAGGGCAGAACTTGGACATAGTGGGCAATTTAATGTCTTTACCACCAAACCACTTCACCCTTGTAGCTGGTAATACTGACTCATGGTTATCAGTCACAGAGGAGTTACAGATGATTCAGAGGTTCATTAATGAAGCACTCTTTGACGTAGTCAGAAGCTATACTAATTAGGTTCAGAGATACAGCCAGAAGATTCAAGAATCTTGTTTTTTCCTTTTGTTTGCTTGTAATTGCTGTTCTGCAGTACAGCAGTTTTCCATGCTAAAGGATTTATTTCTAGTTGCTGCCCTTTAATGTAACTCTCTGGTGGTATTTTTAAATGATTCATACACTTTTTATATGTAACAGCTTGTTTTTTAAATGGAAGATGTAGAGGAAAATCTTAAAAGACACACATCTGTACCCGGAGCCTTGCTGACGACATTGATTTGAGGAGTCAGTGATCTTGAACAGGCCACGTCTGCTCTGTTAGGGCTCATACTTAGGGCTCAAGAGGCCCCTATGTTATTAATATAATCTGCAATTTTTAGTATAGCTTTGGGAAAAGTAAACTCTGCATGGATCAAAGGGTGGTATGTATTGATCCTGGCCAGGAGAGCGCTGCTCGTTGTGGAGGGAACGAACTACATCATGGTGAACCTGAGCAGACACAGGCCAGTCCTGTGCTGGGCTGCACGTCCAGCGTGGCCTTCAGCCCACCTTCTGCTGCACATGCCCCTTGGCCGCAGGATGAGCTCAGCCAGTTCTTCGTACCAGGGGACCTGGCGGCAGCTCCCACCCGATGCCGGTGGTCATGCCACCTGCCTGGCCTTAGCTTCGTCTAAAAGGGCAGCAAGAAGTTCTCATGTGAGCATCCTTTAGGAATTGTTTTCTTGTAAACAATACAATTCTTGTATTATACAATATCCCAAATGATCAAAAAGGGAGACCCGTTCTCCACAGACAGAATCTGCTCTGTGCAGCATGCTGGGGAAAATCCACCCAGGTTAGGTCCGATGCTGAATGAACACAGGTACCCAGAATCTGAAGGGACATAACATTTACTCACTATCGATATTCCTCTTCTTATTCTGTCTTATCAAAGCGGCTATCTTATTAAGCCTTTTGTTGTCAGCCCTTTTGTATTGAGATCCAGGAAAACCCCTGCACCGGCTCACCCTCTCTCTCAGCCTCCGCCATGACAACTTCCCCATCACACCCCTCACTGCTAGGTCACTAAGGCTCTTAAACTAGCACTAACCTGATTACTAAAAGACAGCTAAAGAATGAAGGCTGAAAGGGAAAAAAAAAAAAAAAAAATGAGGAGACTGAAGCAGCTTCCAGTAACTGAATTCAGGACTTCTCTCTGAATTATGTATTGTATTCTGCGGTCACTGTCTATAAAAAACAGTGTTTTCATTCATACAGCTTAGTAACAGGATGCAAGGCAACACAAGGGAGGAAATAAAATTCATGGTGTATTCATTGCTAAAATATTACTCTGAACTGGGAAAACCATCACTTGAGGACTTCTGATTCTCAGGCAAGAAATTTGGTGGTGTGTCTATACACCTACAATAATACTTAGATTTCTCAGGCAGAAAGTCAGATGATGATATGATTAAACCATGGGAGCATAAATCAGGATTCTCTTCCAGGTGACTTTCATGAGAAACTTTAATTAAACTTTGATTAGGTGTAGATTCAAGAGGAGAGGTATTTTTGTCTTGTCTATCCACCTCTGTGTTCACCACTCCATTTCTTCACTGTCTAATAATTTTTGAGCCTACCAGCCAATTTCAATCAACTTTGACAGACTGGTCAAGGTCTTAAGTATATCAGGCACCAGGCAAAGCAGTGGCTGGGTAGAAAAGGGTCCCAACTAAACACTGACATGAAAGGAAAAGGCATTGATTTTCTCAGCCTCTTATGAATCCCCAGGCGCTGTTTGCTGTCCCCTGGCAAACAGCAAGTGCCTGAGGGGCAGCCGGCCAGTGCACGACAGCCCCGAGCCCGGCAGCGCTCAGACTGAGCACGTGGGATCTGGGAACACGGTCTGCTGCACTGAGGGATGGGGAGGACGGGAGCTGGAGCAGGGAAAACCAGCTCTCATCCTCCCATGGCACAGGGAAAACCAGAACACACCAGTTCTGCTGCTCAGAGAACTATTTGCTTCTTCCTCTCTCCTTTTTTTTTTTTCTTCCTCTCTCCTTTTTTTTTTTTTTTCAATCTTTATGTTGTATAAGAGATGGAAATGTTTCTGTCCTTTTTGATCAGTCCATAAAATCAGTTAACCCATATCCTACTCCAGCAGAACAAGAAAAGCATTTGTACAAGTACAGAATTGCCCATCCACAGTGGGACCCCTATTCCCATGTCCTCTCAGTTATTATCCGTAGCTTGGCCTGAACATCATGTTTTATATCTCCTCTCTTTTCTAGGCTGGCTTTCTGAGGGCAAAAGGGATTTATGTGATCGCTCTGCCTACCTGCTTGTGTGTCTGTCATGCACGCCAAAAACCATTGAACACCCTGGCCGTTTTTAGCAAAACCTGAAAAAATAAGAGAAGTCTGTGATAAACCATGTGAAAATTGGTGGTTCTGGAAAGGGGTTTATATTAATGTTCCCCCTGAGAAGCGGTCTGGCAGGAGCCAGCCTGCACACAGAGAGCTTCAGTAGTTCTGCCTCTGGCGAATGAGTACTGCAGGCTGAGGAGTTAGGACTGGGGCTTACTGGGGGAAAGCAGATGTGGCGGTGTGCTCCCCCTTCCCAAGCGCCAACCTGACCTTCATCTCCCATAACCCTGCCCAAGCAATACCCGTCCAGGGTGGTCACAGTGATTGCATGTAGTTGTGATGGCTGCACCATGCTCAAAGTGGTTTCGGTGAGACAAATACCAACACAGCAGCCCAGTGCTAACTTGAGCAATGCTGGTACTGTGGTCAATATGCAACTATGACTAGAGGTGAGTCATCTTACCCCCATAAACAGTGAACAGACCAAGAGCCCTTTGAGCTCTCCTGCACAGCAGCAGACTGCATGACAGGATCTCTCTTTGAGCAGGGGCGCCTCTCAAGGTGACGTTTACTTCTCAAGATCGAGAGATTCCTTGCCACAGCAGATCCTCAGTAAGTGAGGGCTGGAGCTCCTATGCTATGAGGACAGACTGAGAGAGTTGGGGTTGTTCAGCCTGGAGAAGAGAAGGCTCCGCAGAGACCTTATAGAGGCCTTCCAGTACCTGAAGGGGGCCTGTAGGAGAGATGGGGAGGGACTCTTTATCAGGGAGTGGAGCGATAGGACGAGGGGTAACGGTTTCAAACTGCAAGAGGGTAGATTTAGATTGGATATTAGGAAGAAATTCTTTACTGTGAGGGTGGTGAGACACTGGAACAGGTGCCCAGGGAAGTTGTGGAAGCCCCATCCCTGGAAGTGTTCAAGGCCAGGCTGGATGGGGCTCTGAGCAAGCTGGTTTAGTGGGAGGTGTCCCTGTCTATGGCAGGGGGTTGGAACTAGATGATCTTTAAGGTCTCTTCTAACCCAAACCATTCTATGATTCCATGACTAATGGCATGCTAAACTTTGAAATCTTAGCCAAGTGATAGAAAGGACTGACTGCGCATATATAATCCTTTAGACATAAACCATTGACCAAGTCTGGGACTAGGATTGGATCCAGCCGCACCTAAACTCCTCTCTGAGAAGGAGTTTAGAAAGCAAGAGGTCCTTTCTGAACCTCGTGACTCAACAGGAGGGTCTCCCTGACAGCTTGTCTGACCCTGGCCTCTGTGTAGTAAATAACCAAGTGTGCCTTGCCATCTTGAATCTTGTTAAAACACTGTCATATTTACCATCCAACTTTGTTAAATCCCTGTTTTATATCAATAAATACATTGCTGCTTCTCTCTATGAGTGAAGTGCATCACTCCATCCGCAACAGCAGATGAGAGGACAAAGGATACAGTAAATCAGTTGGATTACAGACAACTTGTCTCAGAGACTGTTGCTTCCATAATAAATAAACAAAAAAAATACAAAAGACTTGCAATTTTGTCTCTTCATGTTAGTCATTCTGGAGGAAAGGAAGAAAACACTCCCTGGCACCACGCGAAAGTTTGTACAGAATATTTGCAGGGAGTGACTCCATTGTACTAGCAGAAGCTTTAACCAAAATGACTGAAGTGTTTATGAATTTTTTAGTCCATGTAAACCGGAGTAGTTTAATTACATATAAAAAAGGATTGCATAACCTCTGTAAGGTGTTGAATATTTCATCTCAGCCTAAGGATGTTAGAGTGCTGCATTAGTTGAAAAAGCCCTTGAGGATGTGTGAAAGTGGTGTGTGAGAGTGCCTCTACGTATGTTAGATCAGGAAAGCATGCATACATGTATACATATACACATATACGTGTGTGTATATATAAGGGAGGAGAGAAAATAGCAATGGGCAGTGTAATATGTGAGGAGTAGGCTGTATCTCACTGAGAGGAAGCAGGTATTTACAGGGAAAGATACAATCAGCTTTCACTATAAAATCCTATTTTAATAGTATAATCATTTTGACTTGAAGCATTGTTGTGCCTTGAGTCTTCCCTTTGATTTCCTTTAAAGAGGAAAGGGAATGCTTATGTAAAGTCTGAATAACATTCATAAACTCTTATCTGAGTATCAGGATGTTAAACAATACCCAGTTTGTAATATTTGGCATTTGCCTAAGATGTCTTTGTTTTTATGCAATCAGTTTGCTGCTGAATGTTCAAACTCCTTGTGGCTATTTGAAGAAAACAAGATTTAATTTAGCAAGGTATTTATTGTTAATTTATTAGATAATTTGGTCTCCACTGACATAAAGAGACGTTATTCATTCAGTCATTAATTTTGCTCCTGGATTCAGCAGAAGCACACTATAAAACCTATAATTCTCCTAATCGCAGTTCATAGACAGCGTACACTACATTCCCTTTAGCTCAGGATTACGGGTCTACACCTTCCAAAGAGCAGAGATCTGAAATGAGCTCAGTGCCCTTGTTGGGTTTCCTGTGAAGAAGGCAGGCTGCATGATGAGGCTGGGACTGTTTTCCCTCATAAGAAAAAAAGAAATTCATCCTGCTTTCACAGGTCTGGAGAGAAGTGCCGCTAAAATATAAAACATTTGCTGATGTTAGTATTAACCTAAGTCATTCTTCAGATAAAGAAGATTTGGGAGTGGCTCCTGACCCATTGAGTCACAGGGTTGGCTACAGCACTCAGGCTGTTGTGCTGGGGGGTCGATCAGCCCCTAACCAGCGTGTGAGTGAAGGTAAGTTCGGCTATCCAGCCACGCTTGGTTAAGCAAGAACATCCCTCTCTCGGTAGGCACTGAAAACTGCTGCTAGTACATTAGTTTTAGTCATCTGTCCTTGCCATGTCTCCTAGATTAACCCATTAACAGCATGTAAGAGTTTAATCATTTAAAGGTATCCCCTATTTAGCCCTTGTAAAGTATAATACTTGTCTTTTCTCGCCTGTCACGGACCTGGAGCCAAGGTCAGCTCTGAGTTAGATAGGAGCATTTTAGTGAGGTCCAGAAGCACGGGGACAACATTCCTCTGTAGGTGCCTGGCCCAGAAGATGAGGAAGACCTGCCCGGGCCCAAGGATTGCTGCTGTGACCTGGCAGAGGAGAGCAGGCGAGGAAGATGTTCAGCAAGTGCTGTGGAGTGGGAGTCTGGGACAAGCTTCATGGTACAGGCACCAAAAAATCTCTCTCCAGGAACCATGTGGCCAAAAAACCCCAGTTTTATAAAACAAAAAGCAAAACTAAAGGTCTGTAAATGCCGTGGGAAAGGGTTAAAGCAATAAATGGTTGGTCTTTGCCATTTCCCTGTGAATGTAAAGAGGTCTGACAAGCAGCCTCTCTCTTCCTCTGCTGGCGAACCGAACTGCTGCTTTCCTGTCTCCGCTTTGATTTAGTCCAAGCTGTCCACAGTGCTCCTTGGCCCACTTTTCATTCCAGTGCCATGAGATGGAGGTTGTCTTGAGCTCTTCACCTGGATGGCTGACCTGCCTGCCCCGTGTCCCTGTGTGACTTGCCTCCAGGGTGGTGGGTGAACATCAGACCCAGCTGAGCCCACCAAACCCATCCCTTTTGTGCAGCAGGAAAGGCAAAGCCCCATGCTAAGTGGCAGTGGAGGCCCAGGCTTTCCCCTTTAACATGCCCCAAAGCTCCTCAAAACCCTGAGGCTTCAAGTCGTGTTGGGTCGGTGCAGGTGCAACACAAGCTCAGGTCCAAAAGGACTTGGGCCCTCACTGAAACAGAGTGCCAGCTTAACCTTCTCATCCAGTATGAGCTCAGGGTTATGTGTCATTTGACAAGTTTAAACAGGGTTTTTAATGAACGTTGGCATGGGACTCAATCACAGAGGCAAGCTTTTCTGAGGTAACCCTGGGAAACACCCCCAATGTATCTATGTGGAAGAAACTCTCTTTTCCCTCTTGGTGAGGGGTCAGGAGTTGTAGGTCTCAGGGCTCCCAGTCAGCACCTGCTGTATAAGCACACTGGACACCTTCTCAGCAACTCACTTGGCTTCAAGGGTTGTGTTAGGGGTGATCTCAGAGATAGTTGCCAAAATGGAGAGGATTCGCTGCTCTATTTGTTCCATTCCCACAATAATAAAAAACAAACAAAAAAAAAAAAACAAAAAAAACCCAACCAGAACCAACAAACAAAAAAACCCCACCTGGTTGCTTTGTGCTGGGATAGCAAACTGAATTAATTTCCAAAATCTCAGCAGGAGGAACATGCATGCAGGAGAAGGCAGCAAGGCAGACAGAAAAGGGTGCAAGACCCTATCTGTTGGCAGTGGTGGATTTTAAATCCATATACTCCATCCTGTGAAAACTAAGTTATGAATGTGGAGAGATGAATGGCTTCTAGCCTTTCTAGGCTTTAAAATGGATCTTGCCTAACTACAATCCAAGGCAATTTAACCAACAATCCAGTGTGTTCATTTGTAAAGCTAATTGCAGAGAGATGCTTACTGAGATTGTTCAATGCCTTAGGATTGTTTTGTCAGTGCCTCACTCACCCTGTCCGCATAAGGCACACACCCTAAATACCATTTCTCCAAAATGGATGCTTTTAACTTTAGTTTTTGCCTTTGCAAAAATAGCTTTATCAGTCCTGGTTATCACCTGGAAGATATAATTTCACTCGATGGATTTTAGCTGTTCCCACAAATCCTCTAGGCAGTTTTTCAAGAGAGGTCTCTGCTTTGCTTTGCTTACTGTCCTCTTTCCCCCAAGCCTTTTTTTTAATGCTATATAATCAGACAGAATACTATCAGTCAAATTACAGCGCAGATGATACTCCATCAGCCAGAAGGAAGAAGAGGAATTACAGAGGCTGGTCCAGACACATGCCAATAGCTAATTAGTTGACATCTTGTGAAATCCTGGGAGATTTTTGGAGAGTCGGGGTAGGGAGTAGAAGAAGGGAGGATGGTAATAGGTGTTGGTGATCATTTTTTTCAAGTCTCCAAAAGAAGCGATTGATGCCCCTGTTTTGAAAATTGTGGTGGGTAGGGCATTTTTCTATCTCTTAGCATTTTGATCTCTACTCTCTATGATGCTGCCAGGAAACACTTCGAAGTTAATTAGAGAATATTTGTAAAGCGCTTTGAATATTCAAGTGCTGTGTAAGTACCAAGGTATTAGGGAGGAACTTTAGGCTCCAACAGCACCAAGCAGGCAGTGGTGCCCAGCTGGCTTAGAGAAGAAGGGAGCTGGATGGGGAGAAGAGGGCTTCAGAGATGTGTTGTGAATCCACCTGAGACAGCTGAGTAGCAACAGGAGGAGGTGGCCATCCTAGACATGCTAAACCAGCAGTCACTGGAATGGGTCACAGATGTAAGTCTTCCATTACTACAGGTTCCTAAGAAGAAATCTCTGCAGCACAGCATTAGTAGTCACCAGCTCCTAGTTGGAAGGAACAAGCATCAGCTGCCTCTTTGCTACACTGTTCCAGTCCCTTTTCATCTAGAGGATGAAGAACTCAAGCCTTTTGGTGTATGACCATTTTTGTGTTGACTCTTTGGTATTACCCACGGGGCACCTCACACATTCCCCACCAGAAGGGAACGGATCTTGTCTCTCACCAATCCATGAGCACAAGACTGGAAGCGATGAGAACTCTGCGATGCTTTTGGTGTCTTCTTCACTGTTAAGAGAAGCATGGAGACCCTCATGGGATGTATTCTTCATTCACTTGGGAGTGAAAATGGTGATTGGTAGCTACTACCTGCTTGTACAAATGTGTCTTACTGTGCACGCAATGGTCTCATGATCCATGGGAGCTTTGACTGGCTAGCAGTTTTCAAAATCAGACCTTTGATGTTCAATGAACATAAAATATGTAACTTTAGATACCCAATAAAAGTACTTAGAAATCCATTTTAGCGCATAGCTTGCAATTTTCTAGCCTTTCTTATCCTCTGCTATTGCTCTCAGCAATTTCTGGAAAATTCAAGGGAGAAGAAAGGGATAATAAGGTTAATGAAAAAAGTATCTTCTCTTAAAGCAGATTAAAGACATTAGAGATGATTGTATATCTTAAATAAACAATGAGACAAGGTGAAGGTGATGAGCAGGACTCTGAACATTGTTAACATCAGGACAATTGCCACTAGTTTTAATGGTATGAAGTTACCTAGGCTCTTGCAGGTGGTGAGCATTGCCAAAATTTTCATGCTTAATTTTGAAAGCCAATAAATTGAATATTACATACGTCAGAGTGACTGAAAGGGAATCGTACCCGAGGTCTCAGGGTTAGGAAACGTGCATTTAAGAACTATTAATTAATTTTACATCTTTTCTCAGGGAACAGACAAGCAGCATGCCCACACTGATCTCTGGCAGACTCCACTTGACTGAGGAGCATCTTGCCAGCATGGTGCACGTTGGACAGTTGCCACAAGGCCTGAGTCCACAGGCTGAAATCTGAGCGTGTTTCTACGGGAAGGTTGTGGTCCTCAGCCTCTGCAGTGCAGCCCACCCGTGCCTCACTTTTCTTCCTCAGCCGTTCTGACCAGCCACCCAAGTTTTACGGCTCCAGGTGATGAGCCCTGGATATTTTAAATGTCCAGCAGCGCTCAAATAATTTGTTCAGGCCTTTTAACGCTGTTCACAGGTGGGAAGCTGCCCTGGGTGGTGAATCATTTCTGTTCCAGTAGGGCTTCAAAGAGTCTGGTCACAGGACTGAGAAATACTACGGGAAGTGCTGGGATTATAGATATTGCTCTTGCTGGCAGAAAAAGAAAAAATCCCAAGCCAGTGACAGCGCAGACTTCACAGCGCACAAGGCTGGAAGATCCTTAACAGGACACTTGGAAAAAAAGTCAGGTTTAAGCAAGCTCATAAAATGGAGAAGGTAACTATTGATTTTATCAATGGGTAAATAACAGCATTTCTTTTTGGCCCCACTTCTGAGTGGCAGTGAACACTGGAGCCTACACGATGCAGAAAGGAGTGACTCCTGTCCCTTTTGGGTATGGCTGTCATGATGTAGATAAGAACTACTTATCTCTCCTGCAGGACACTATTTAACCCTATGAACATCAGGGTTTCATTTTTAGACATCTAAGAATACCAATGTAACCGTAGCTCGAGCTGCCAGCCAGGATCCTGTCAGATCAAATTGCACCACCAGGGCAATAACTTGAAGGAGTTTAAACAAAGGGTTTTGCATCAACAGTACTTTCTTCAGGCGAGGTATGTGGGGGAGAGAAGGCTGGCAAACTGAGGGTAGCACCAGCCTAGGAAACCCAAAGCGTTACTCGCCTGTGGGACTGCTGCTCTCGCCTCCTGGCAGAACGCAGCAGGCAGCAACCATCCCACCTCTTCAGTCCTTCTGTCCTTGTAAACCGCAGGTAGCACCCTTCTCCATGCTTACACTCACTGGACCCCAAATATCAGGAAGCTCTGTCTCTCATCCATGCCAAATCATAGAATCATAGAATCTTCATGGATGGAAAGGACCTTTGAGATCATCAAGTCAAACCAAACAACCTACAATCTCTGCCACTAGAGCATGCCCTGAAGTGCCACATCTAGACATTTCTTAAACACCTCTAGGGATGGTGACTCAACCACCTCCCTGGGCAGGCTGTTCCAGTGCCTGACCACTCTTTCAGTAAAGTAATTCTTCCCAATATCTAACCTAAACCTCCCCTGCCGCAACTTCAGACCATTACAATGGACAATGTGTAGGGGCCCCATTACCTTCTTGGGTAGCTCCGGTGTCCGGTGCAGCTCTGCTGCACAGCAGGGGTTCCCACCAGGAGGTTTCCTGCAGTCAATGGTGGTGGCCCCATTTAACAACCATTTCTGTCTCCACCACTTTGCTGCTGGTGGCTGCCTGAGCTCCTCCAATTGCCAGAACTCTCTTCTTTGTCAGTGGCAACATCTACAAATGCCATTACTTTCCAAATTCTTTCATTTATTTTATTTTAGAAAGAAATAACTGCAGTACAGCTCCTGCCTGCACCTTTGCCACAAAAAGGGAGACAGCCTTTGATGACCTGTTTTTGTTCCACTTCACTTTAAAGGCTACAGCAGCTAACTCCAGTGGCTCCTTTCCTTAGACATTTTTACCATAATTCTCTCATTCAGATATTTTTAAATAACAATACAAATGTATGAGTCATCACTATATGTATGTATGTGTTTACATATATTTATAAACTTGTATCTATAAATGGTGTATACATTTAAGTAGTGTGTATATATATATGGTGTGTATATGTGTGTGTATATGTATATATATAAAATTGTGTATATATAGGTAGAAAGGGTATGTGTATATATGTGTGCATATATATATATGCACACACATATATATATATATATGAGGCATAGTTTAGGAAAATGTCCTAAACTATTGCTTAATTGCACGGCAAATAAGTCCTAGGTGACCCAGTCAACAAAACTTCTCCAGTGAAGGCTGATCCCTACTTCCTTCCCTACTTGAAGTTCGTCAGGACTTTACAAGATCCGCTGGCCGCCTCCCTCTTTTCCCAAAGGATCTCTGCAAGGTATCAGACTACAGGCTCACCTATGCTTCAGAAACAGAGCCTGATATTTCGCTGTTTGAAACCTGAAGTTTGAAATTCCTATTAAAACTGTACTGAAATTGGCACTGAGAATGCTGATCTCCTGGAGCAGTGAGGAAAAGTGAGATCTACTTTTCTTTTCTGTTTATCTCTCTCTTTTCTTTAATACACTACCCTGTCGCAATCTGATCCCAGCAATCTTTACTTGAAGCACCAGTAACACATTGAGCCATATATTTTTTTTTATTACATTATCAAAAAACCAGCAATGACTCAAATATTTTCAGCACATTAATAATGGTTTTGCCATTTGATTGCACTCCATTTGATATCATATAACATATTAGTGTAATTTTATAACAGGCGTGACATAACACACATATAGCTTAAAGCTGGGGCAAACATGAGTATTTCTCAAAATTAAACATTCTATGAAAAATATATAAAATCTTTGCTTGCAATCAGAACACCGAAAGGGAGAGGAAGGAGAATTGGATCAAGTAATTTCCAACTGATTGATAGAGCAAAAACTTGTTTCTGGTGGAGAACCAGTAGAATTACGTATTTCCCTGTAAGGGGTCTTGCAAATCACTTTGGCAGCCACATTCTACTACGTGGTCTCCCAGTCTCCATCGCAATCTTCCAGTACTCATATGGCTACACAAATCTTAATTCTAAGGCAGCTAGTAGATCTGCGTTTAGTTTTTACAAAAATATTAAGAAATAACATTTTTATTAAATTAGTAATTACTTGTTCTTGTGATACTATATTACATCCTACTTTTTAAGCAAATTTGTATGGTACAATTTTGTTAGAAAATTATTATTTTATTCTTGTAATGCCATTTTACAGGGCCTTCAATAGTCAGGTAAGCAATACACTTTTGAACTTGCCTGAAGTAGGCTTTATCTACAGAAGTCCCTCTTCATTCCTTCATATTATCTGTATTGGTTAAAATGATGAAGTAAGAGTGGTCACGCTGGCTCAGACTGGAGGTCCCTTCAGGCCAGTACCCTGTCCTTGGCAGTAGTAACCAGGGGAGGATGCTCAAGGAAGTGTGGAAGAACAGGACAAACACGTAGGATGTTTCTCCCGTACAATATAATCTTCAACTTTGTGTGGCCCATAGACTCAGTGGTTTATAAGCATTTAACAAATGCCAATTGACTAAGAACCATGAGGTCTCTGAACCCATACATTTTTAGTAGCCACAACATCCCATGAAAATGGATCCCACAGCTTAATTATACTCTGTGTGAAGATATGCATCCAGTTTTGTTTGCTGGGTTTTGTACTGGGAGATACAGAGAGGAGCTTATTCCTATTCACCTTCAGCATGCTACTCATGCATTTACAGTCTTCGGCCTTATCCCCCTCATTCCCCTCTCTTCCAGACTACTTCCAGCATCCCAGTTTACTGAGAAATCCATGAATTTGCTCATCTTTGTAGCTCTTCTCTGAACTTCTTCCAGTTCTGTTTTCTTACTTGTCCTTTCTTTTTTTTTTTGTATTCTTCCCTTTCTGAAGCCAAAGCAAGCAGAACTGCATGTAATAAGCCATGGAGCTGTGGCATAACGATGTTCTTCCTAATTCTCTATACCTTCTGCTAAAAACTCTAAATATTTAATTTGTTTTTTGACCTCTGTCAGGCACTGATTTGATGTTTTCATCAAAGCATCCAGAAAAATCCAAAATGGCCTTTTCGAGTACATGTACTCATATTCCTTTGCCCTCATTTCCCTGAATGATTTTGCATTATCTGAAACCTCTCATCTTGCCACATCCCCTTCTCCAGGCGCATGCACATGCCCCAGCACAGATCCGTGCAGAACTTATTATGACTTCCTCCTGTTTAAAGAGCTGAAAACTTATTTCTGTGCTGTGTTTCCTATTCCAACCAATTACCTGAACATGAGCCACCAGCATCCCCTGGCAGCAGAGACGGACAACAGCATCCAGGGCTGCACCAGCAGGAGCACAGCCAGGAGATCGAAGAGGCACTGGTTATCCTCTTCTGCTCAGCACTCACTAGACCACATCTAGGTTACTGCGGCCAGTTTGGGACCTCCCAACACAGGAAAGACATTGATAAGCTGCAGCGAGTTCAGTGGTGGTCAGGGTTGGAGCAGTGCCCTTGAGGAGAGCCTGGGGCAGGGGGCTTGTCCAGCCTGGGGCAAAGATGGTGTTGGGGACACCTCACAGCCACCCCAGTGCCTACGGGGAGATCACCGGGGAGATGGGAGTCAGACTCTCCAATGTGGTGTGTCATGGGAGGATGCGACAATAGACATAAATTTAATCTTCCCTGAAGTTTCACCTTTTCTGTCAACCAAAAGCATTTTAAAACCTGTGGACTGTCTGCACTGACTTAAAACCCAGTATGTTATGCCCATGCCTCATGGCCTTTTCAGGGTCAGAGAAAATAACTCCTTTATTTTTGAGGATTCAAAAGTCTTGGAGTTTCATTCTAAACTGGTTTTCACCTCACAATGACATGCAATTCCACTTTGTGACTCCACTTTCCTGATCATATTTGTATTCCTCACGAATTCATGGGTAAGGATAAGGAGAACACTCACTCCAGGAGATATTTTTGGCTACTTTTCTGGACAGGACAAATAGATGTTAGGCATTCCATTAGTGTGATATGGAAAAAAAATCAATAAATTTATTGAATTTATTATTATTTAGGCCTAAGGGTTATTGGAGAAAATTAATTAGCAATTATAAAGGCATATTTTCCAATTTCCCAGTTCTATCTGAACTGTAAAATATTTTGAGCACCTAATCAAATCCAAGAGCATCTAGCAGATCTACCATGCAAAGATCTACTAATTTATTTTTCTACTACTACTATTTTTCTAGAAAGAATGTTTTTCTTCTAATACAAAGGTCTAATTGTTAAGACTTCAGAATAATGAAATAATGTATTTTCTTTCCTCTACAACTTCTAAGATACAAAATTTAACATAAATTCTTAATATTCAATGTATATAATTAAGGACAGAGCACTAGAAAACTATAAAGCTATTCCACAATTTTTTTTAAGGGACTACAACTTTGAGCAGTGAATGATGCTTCAACTATGTTTACGTGGAGCAACAGTCACATCTAGTGGCCACAAAGTTAATCATTTCTATACACTTTGCATGGCTAATCTGAAAGGCATTTTTTATATTCAGTATCAGGTGCTATTATTTTCTATTTACATTGTATGCATCTTAATAAAAATGGAAATACCTGTATAAGGAAGACAAATATATCTCATATATCCGTGTACAAATATATACTCAATAATTCTGAATTATGTTAGAGTAAAAAATGCTACAACAGTAATGGAGGGAAGAAGAAAAAATTCAGAAGGCATATAAAGATACTCATATGGGTAAAGAAACCTTTTTGACTTTGGCACGGCACGATGCCATTTCAAATGTAACATGCAAAATGGTAATATAGCCAGAATTATCAAGGATTTGAGCTTTTTATACCCTTGAAAGCAGAATGACCATCCTGAGGCTTGCCACATATAACAGCAAGCAGACATGTACAAGGTTTTATTAAACTAATCTTTCAGGGCATGTTAGAGCATATGGACGAAAACCTTTCCTCTCTTGGTTAGCCAGGATTACTTCCTCTTCTGGTGGAAGAGAGATCTGACTGGGAAAAGAAAAGGAAACCTTCCCAGAGATCAGACGGGGGCTCCATGGCCACCACTCTGAAGGACTTCAGGGAAGTTATACTACTTTCCCCAGCTCCCCCAGCGCAGCTACTTACCGCGGCACCTGGCCTTCCTGACTGCTCCATGCAGGGCCACCAGTGCCTTAATTCCTAACAAGGACTGATCAGCAGCATCCAGTCCTTGAATTCCTCAATCAAAAGATAGGATATGGCACTATGTATGGACAAGGGACAGCTCTGCTCCCCAGCCCAGCCCTACACGGGGTGACCTGATGCTTCATCTAATGCTGATCTTGTCCTCTGGCCTCTCTTCAAGGGATGACACAGGCAGGAGGGGACTACACATGATCCAACAACAGAGTCTTAGAGACAAGCAGGAAGCTGAAACAATTGCTAACATCCCAGAAAGTGATGGGAGTAAGTCCAGCCATACAGATAGATGGAGTGTTGAATCATATGCTCTCTCACCAACCTGGACACAGCTCACCCTGCATACCATACTCAACAACCCAGTGTCACGTCCCACTCCCAGTAAAGAGGGCGGGTAAGTGACTTCAGATTCGTAAATTCTCAACAGTGTGGACTAAGGTGAGATAAATCTCAAGGTCCATATAGAAACATTTATTAGCTTACCAAAATGGTTAGTATAGGTCTTAACAAGTCCACGATGCTTGGTTAGATAAATAACAAATTATGGCAAGTGGTGAGGTATTCATTGTGTTACTTAACAACAGGTACAGGACAACTTATGGCAAGCGGTACTTAAGGTCGTCCTTAAGGTCGTTACTTAACAACTCTACCTGTTACTTAACAATTCTAAGAGAAAAGAGAAACTGAGGGATAGAGAAAGGAAAAGACAGAGAAAAAGACAGAGATAAAGAGATCACCGGTCCTGGTTCCAGCGTTTTTTTCAGGGAATCTTCCCAGGTATAATCTTCTTCTTTCTTGGAAAAATCTTCCCAGGCACGGTCTTCTTTCTCGGGAAGAATCTTCCCAGGCACAATCTTCTTTCTCGGGAATAATCTTCCCAGGCACTATCTTCTTCTATTGTTTCTTCTTCGTTCCCCCTAGAGGCACTTATTTTCCCCTTTTATGTTTGCTGAAATCAGCATGGCCCACCCCCCTTGCTGAGGACAGCCTCGTCTCAGGTTTCTCCCTTCTCCCAGGTGACATGTAGCATGATTTGGGTGGAGAGACGAGTGCCACAGTCATACATGTTTAGCATGATCTCTATAATCTTCATTAGCATATGCAGGGGTGTGCGGTTTCATATGCATTTCACGGATAATGAAGCAAAGGTCACTCATCCAACACAGTGGCCTTGAGAAACGAGAACTAGCAAGCTCACCACACAAGTGTCAGAACTATCCTGTCTTCACAAGACAGTTCTCCCACACTTTCAGTTGCCAGAAGTGTTAGCCTTATCAGTTCTTTGAAGGCCAGGCCTGCATTATTTATTTCCTTGCACGTGTTTGAGGCATTCCATTGAAGGCTTGGAGGGCCTTATGCCCCTCGTCAGGGAATTTACAGTCCGTCCCTTACACCCAGCACGGTCAGGTCTCCTTCCTAAGCCTGAGGACAGCCGTTCCAGGAAAGACAGGCAACACCCACTGCCTTTGACATCAGCATGAGTTAAAATCTTTCGGTCTACATGATATTCCTTGAATATCCCTTCCTCAAATTTCCTCTGCCTCATGGTGACCTGATCAATGAAGAATCTAAGCATATGTAAACTACTTGGGGATTTGAGGTATGGGATTTGGATAACGCATGCAGAGTATATGTTCGTGCTACAAGACTGCTAGTATTCTTGTAGAGTGCAGTTTGGTACAAACCAGCTACACCACACTGAGAATGACATCCAACTTGCCTGGGAGCTGGAAATAAGCCACAGAACAAGCAGAGGACAATCAAACTCCTTCCATTGCTCCCTGGAGCTCTGCATCACTCTTCAAGTTTGAGGTTATTATGTTCTCAAGTACGTGAAGTAAATTCAAAGGAAGCAGGTCATTCCTGGGTCAGGCATAGTTTCTGGGTCAAAAGCAAAGAGAAAAGTTCTGAATCACAGAGCTTCTGTTAATAAGTAAAATGAGACATGGCCATGTGCATTTGTAGCATTGCCAGCATGAAAGGTTATGCTTAGACTTGTCTAATTTACTCTTTTATCTAGCTTCTTTCAAAGATTACACTGAAGTCACAGCTTTAACTTCAGTAGTAAATGCAGCTCTAGTTCAAACTGTTCTTTTCTCAATTAATGAATCAGGAGAGAAAGATTGTGCCTTTGAGTCTTGCACTGAATTTAATAACAACAGTTAAAGAGTTTGCCCACCCTTGGTGCAGCAGGTTGCACTGATCCAAGAAGTTGCAACAGCAGGTGTTGTGTCACAAGAAGTAGCAACAGCAGGTGTTGTTCTTCAATACTTGCAGAAATACTTGCTGAAACCTGTTGCAGACCCACTGACCATTGCAATCATTTGCAGTTCCTTGTTCTGCAGCATGAGACCACACCGAAGAATGAAGCCACATGGGAGACACGCAAACAACGTACAGGCAGACCCAGCACATATTCTAGTACCTTTTGCTACCTTGTTTGTAGTTGTTCCCTTTTCTCTGTTGGAAGGCATAGCACTATGTCCATGATAAAGACACAGTAGACAGAACATAGCCAGAGATGTCATTTGTCTTGGCTGGGCATGTGTGAATACACTCATGAATCACCAGAGCTGTGCAAGGCATCCAAGCTCCTCACACGGCCTTTGGTTGAGCTCCATTATTATGAAGCCATATTTAAAAAGCTCATTTTAAAGTTTATCACACATGACTGGCATTAGCTGCCACAACGCACAGAAAAAAAAATCCTGCTTACTTATTAGTGGATATCCACATTTTTTTCACCTGGCTTCACAAATGGGAGAGATTATGAAGTGTAGGATATGTTTCTACTTCTCAGTTATTCTGTTCTCGGTTTATAATGTGAAGCCTTGGTTTCATACGCTGTTTTTTTCACTTAAGCTTTCAGGCTTTGTCCTTTAGTATAAGAGCTGTAGAGCTATAAGTAGAGCTGTACTCTGAATCATGGGGACCAACTGGCAAGCTAACCCTGGCCTATCTCAAATTCAGGATATTCTTTATCACACCATTAAGAAACATGAACAACTTCTAGTTCTGAATGTTTGCTGCCCTCAAGAGGAGAACTTTAACAAATACCTAATTCGTGACATTATTAAAAGCAATGACTGAGGGCTGTTGGGTTTATGTTTTGCAAAACAAAACCACACCCCAGTCATTTTATCTCCAGTAGACTGGAGTCTGCAGAGTCTGAAACACATAGCTTCAGAGTTGTTTGTATTTTTAAATCAGATAAAAAGAAAAAAACATATACTAGATAGCTGTAACACCACCACCACCACCATATAGTTTCAAGGGGAGACAAAATATGTATTTGGAAGACAGATCCATGTAAGATTACTAAATAGACAAGCCTTATCAGGCTCAGGAAGTCCTCTGAGCTCAAAACAGTAGAAGTTTAGGAGATTACTCAAAAAATTCATTTATGTTTGCCCTTCCTTCTTCTTCCCCCAGCTTTATATACTGAGCAAAACATCATATGGTATGGAATATCCCTTTAGTCAGTGGGGTCTCCCCGCAATTTTCTGGGAAAATTGAAAAGTAACAAAAAAATGGAATTAGAGAGCAACTTCAGAAAAACACACACACACAAAAAGAAATTGTTTGAGTATTTAAGCTCAAAAACAACCTAAATAGTTTCAGGTATTTTTCAAGCCTTCTTTTGTGAAATACTTTCCTTAATTGCTAGATGTTCTTTTAGCCTTGTGCTGCTCAAGAAATTATGTTAGAGGCCCATATGCCATATAGAGTCAGCACAGAGAGTCTGCCCGTGATACTGTTTAGCTGATGGGGATCTCAACAGCAAATGTACCAGATGTCTGCACCTGCATATAAAACACTGGAGGTTGAGACGACAGTACCATAAAAGTCAAGAACAGCACAGGTTATGCTGTTATTTGTCCCCCACTGGAAAACAGAAAACAAAAGGCCATTACCGGGTACAGGACCTTGTAATTTTCTCCTCTGCTTCCTTTTCTCTTGTCAGTCCAGGTTGTCACACAACTGCATCTATGACCTGAAGAGAGACAGCAATATCCTCGCTGAGGGCTACTGATGTGTTCAAGTGGTCATTAAAAACAGTGAAATTACTTAAGAGATCTAAAAAGTTGCTACATGTTCTACCTAGTTTGTATGAAGTTAGTAGCTCCTCTTTTTTAAAATGGAGGTACATTTTCACTGAGTATTTGTGCCACTGCATGGTGCACAACAACAAAGATTGATTTAAGTGAGGGATACGGACACCACTATCTTCAAGGAAATTGCTGCTCCTGTTTAGAGAGACTTGTCACAAAAGACACCCCTTACACTAAAGGAAAACCACAGCTACCTCTCTTACCTTGATGCAGATTTCTTCTTCTTTTCTTCATTCCTCAGGGGTCAGTACTTGGACCAGTGCTGTTTAACATCTTTGTCGGTGACATGGACAGTGAGATTGAGTGCACCCTCAGCAAGTTTGCTGATGACACCAAGCTGTGTGGTGCGGTCAACATGCTGGAGGGGAGGGATACCATCCAGAGGGACTTGGACAGGCTTGAGAGGTGGGCCTGGGCGAACTTCATGAAGTTCAACCAGGCCAAGTGCAAGGTCCTGCACCTGGGTCGTGGCAATACCAGAGACAAATACAGGTTAGGAGGAGAATGGTTTGAGAGCAGCCCTGAGTAGAAGGACTCAGGGGTGCTGGTGGATAAGAAGGTCAACATGAGCCGGCAATGTGTGCTTGCAGCGCAGAAAGCCAACCGCATCGTGGGCTGCATCAATAGAATTATGGCCAGCAGGTCGAGGGAGGTGATTCTGCCCCTCTACTCTGCTCTGGTGAGACCCCACCTGGAATACTGCATCCAGCTCTGGAATCCTCAGCACAAGAAGGACATGGACCTGTTGGAACGGGTCCAGCAGAGGGCTATGAAGATGATCAGAAGGCTGGAACACCTATGCTATGAGGACAGGCTGAGAGAGTTGGGGTTGTTCAGCCTGGAGAAGAGAAGGCTCTGGGGAGACCTTACAGCAGCCTTCCAGTACCTGAAGGGGGCCTGTAGGAGAGATGGGGAGGGACTCTTTATCAGGGAGTGTAGCAATATTATGAGGAGTAATGGTTTCAAACTGAAAGAGGAGAGATTTAGATTGGATATTAGGAAGAAATTCTTTACTGTGACGGTGGTGAGGCACTGGAACAGATTGCTCAGAGAGGTGGTGGAGGCCCCATCCCTGGAGACATTCAAGGCCAGGCTTGATGGGGCTTTGAGGAACCTGTTCTAGTTGGAGGTGTCCCTGCCTAGGGCAGTGGTGTTGGAACTAGATAATCTTTAAGGTCCCTTCCAACCTGAACCATTCTATGACTCTATGATTCTTTCAGGACAAGCTGGTACTTAAAGTACATTCCATAATCCTGACTACTGGAATCCAATAGCTGCTGCTCATTTCCTATTCATGTTAGCCAAAAAGATATTTGGTGTTCAGATTTGTCCCTTAGAGACAAGAACTAGAACTTTAGAGCTCAGATCACGTCTCAATTTTAGTTGAGGCTCATCAATAATAAAAAGCATTGCCAAACAATGTTGTAAAAGTGGTTACAGGGAAATCTGGAAATATTCCTAGTTGGCTTATTGTGTAGTTTCTGACTAAGAAAATATAGTTTCAAATGCCTCGTATATTTACTTCTAAATGAAGAAAGCATTTCTCAGACAAAAGGTCCTGAGTTCCATTATAGGGAATATGTATATATTTCATATATTTGTGCAGATACATGACACATTTTCCAGCCTTTCTAAGGTGGGGTTTTAGAGTTTAGGCAGACATAGGAAATCTTCACGAGCAGCTTGTAAGGATGTATGATTTACATTCCATCACATATAAGCATGAATTGCTGTACTTAAATCTGTACTAGCATGTGCTGGTTTTGTCTGGGATAGGGTTAGTTTTCTTCATAGTAGTTGGTATGGGGCTATGCTTTTGGATTTGTGATGGAAACAGTGTTGATAATATAGAGATATTTTTGTCATTGCTGAGCAGTGGTTGCACAGAGTCAAAGCCTTTTCTGCTTCTCACACCAGCCCACCAGACCAGGGGTGCACCCGAAGTTGGGAGGAGACACAGCTGGGGCAACTGACCCCAACTGACCAGAGGGATATTCCATACCATATGACATCATGCTCAGCATGTAAAGCTGGGGGAAGAAGAAGGAAGGGGGGGACGTTCATAGTTAAGGCGTTTTGTCTTCCCAAGTAACCGTTACGCGTGATGGAGCCGGAGCCCTGCTTTCCTGGAGATGGCTGAACACCTGCTGCCGATGGGAGGTGGTGAATGAATTCTTTGGTTTGCTTTGCTTATGCATGCAGCTTTTGCTTTACCTATTAAACTGTCTTTATCTCAACCCACAAGTTTTCTCACTTTTATCCTTCTGATTCTCTCTCCCATCCCAGTGGGGGGAAATAAGTGAGCGACTGTGTGGTTCTTAGTTGCCAGCTGCAGTTAAAGCACCACATAGCACAACTTGCACAGGAGTATTTGCATTCATAAATTTAAAATGCAAAAAAGCTGTGGTGTCTTACAAAATTCGACTAATTAAAAGCCTAAAAACCCCAAAGTGACTTTCATGTAACAGAATAAACACTGTTGCAATGCCGGCTGCTTTAGCAATCACCCTATTAATACAGTATTTCTGTGACTGCAGAAATTTAATACAACAAAAATCATTGTGAAACCACACGAAGGAAGAAGGTGACACAAAATCACTATGCTAAACAAAACCAATTTTGGTCATTTACATTCATTATCTCATAGATCGTTCTCTTGCACTCACACATTTACCCGCAGCAAGATGTGTCTGTCCCAGTGGTCTGGACAATTTCACTTGCCCATGACACAAGGGACAAGGAACATCAGCCATCAACCCCTAATTAAACCTCTTGGATTCCTCTTGCTGACAATGGGTTTTAGACCTAGATTTTATTCACTTTGCGAGTTAGTTACTATGGCATGAACTTTCACCTCAGAATCTTGCTTAAAGATTTCTCCTCCATAAACTTTTGGGAATGTTGCTACCCATGGTCTGTGTATCCTCATTTGGGGCATCTTTGTGGTGACAACCTTACTGCCATCCTCCTGTTACCAGAGTTCAAGTCTTCTGCTTAAGTGTCACCATGCTGTGGCCCCGTCAAAGCTCTTCTGGTCTTGCTGTAAACAACACATTCCTTGGTGTTCACCCCTTTGACCGACGTTAACCATGTCTCTGGTTATGAGTATATGATGTTCTTCAACCTTTGCTTGGTGTTGTTTCTTCCAGTGCTTTTGTATGTATACATTTCCATCCGTAATTTATTCTACTAATCTTTGTACTTCTATTACAAATCTCTGCATGTTATGCAAGGCCCAGTCCAGCAAAAAGGCTCAATTCTGTTTCTACCTTTAGAAAAACCTGAAAAATGAATCTGCACACTCAGCTCTAGAAATAGCAAGTATATATTTATATTCAGCAATTTTTTTCCTCATTTCTGCAGCATAGTTAAAGAAGAGCCCGCAGGCCTTCTCGCATACGTCCTCTGCTGATGAAGGCATGGCTGTCTCACTTTCATTCATGTTCTTAAACAGAACATACTGCCTTGGTTTTGAATGCTCTCCAGCTAAAAAACAGATCACAGAGGCCACATTTGCTGTATCCTCATCATTCTACGCTATACCATTGCAAACCTCAGCTGCAAGTTAATGACAGAATTACACTCTCTCATTCCCTTAAATGTCTGTCTCACCTCCCCATATGGGGCAAAAAATGCATGTCCAATTTTCTTAGGGAAGATAAGTTTCTAGAAAGTCACTCCGCAATTGGAGCACAACCTCCAGTGATTTGGGTGATTCTGAATTAGGAATTCAGAGAAGGAATGCTTCCTATAGAGTCAACTGCCAGCTGTGTTGAGTGCCTGTGGTGGCCCTCAAGGCTTTTACACGTGGGGATGTGTCGGAGCCCAAGACTCCCTAAGCAAGTTCTTTGAGATACTCCACACGAGGAGGGCTTCATGTTTAATACCAAATTTCCCTATTTGTAGATATTTGATGTTACATAGGATTTTGATTTAGCAGAGTGATACAGCAATTTACTAGAATCACAAGTGCAATACAGCAATTGCATACACAGCTGGGTCGCAGTACAAACCTGATTGCCATTGCCAGTTTCTGTACACTCACCGCTACGACACTGGGTATCCCAGTCTCCAGGGAGGAACATGTGAATTGAAACCAGCTCAAGTCAGTCGCTCTCTTCAAAGTTCGTTTTCTTGGTTGTTCAGCTTTTATACTTCTAGGTTTGGCTGAGTCACCTACACACTTCTCCACCCATGCTGTTTCTCTCCCCTAATTATCTCAGGCAAGGCTGTTTACACAACTCAAAACCCCACTGGTACAGCTGGATATCGAAAACAAAGGTCACCCTCAACACCCTTTGTGCTGAGGCAAGTTCAGCTTTCCTTACAATAATTGGTGGCCGTTCCTTATAGCCTTCCCTGAGCTCATCATTCTTGCCCATCTCCTCTGAGCTTCTTTCATCGTAAGCATTAGGTGTCACAAGGTGCAATTCTTTTTATTTCTTTTTATACCAAAAAAAAAAGCAAAGTTGGAAAACATTTGTTAGTTACATTGAAGATAAAATGTGAGTATGGCATTTGGCTTTGGGCTTCTATTCTCAAGGAATTATGTTTTTTAAAAGAAACCCTACTAATAATTTTGCCACAGAAGACCACTAAATGTTTGACACTGAACTGGTACTGAACTTCAGTTGCAGCTTTTTGCTGAGGCCAGTGTCTTGCTAAATGAACCCTACCTTCTTAAGTTTTCAGGAATAATTGGTTCTTTGAGCAGTATTATTGAGAAAGTGTTTAAAGCAATATGTGAACAGCTCTTCATACAGATATAATTTCAGACAATTTTTAACAATTTTGTAAATGACAATATAGCCTAAAACCATCAGCTGGGCCTCAAGAGCCTGTGACAGAGAACACTAAGAATTCATTAATTCTAGCTTCTGTTAACTCCGACAGGCATTTTTGAAATACAATTATGTTGGAGAGTAACAGACAGCTATTGTTGACTAATGATCTCATCATTTTATGTGTATACAATGATCTCCTTATTTTATATTTATCAAGGGATGAACATGGCAAACTGACCCAAGCAGGTAAAACAACTTCATGAAGACAAAGCTGAGGACACATTGTCCAGGAAGGAAGATTTGTTACCAAAATAAAAAGATGGATGTTTTTCTCTCTATGAATAAAGACCGTCAAAGTGCACACTGTGTAGATCTGATACCTTTGCCCAAGCTGAACTGTTCCATACTAATAAAAAGAAAAAAGTATTAGGATTGTACCTTCTCTGAAAATCTTTATGAAACAGATCCACCAAAAACCTTACCCAGGCACTTTGCGGAAGTCTCAGTACAGGGCCTGGTAAACAAAATCCAAATCCTGTAAATCCAGCTTCCCTGACAGGGTGTGCTGGGGACCGCATGCAGTGGCCAGGGCTCCCCGTGAAGCGCCATAGTCCCATGGTCTATTTTAACTGGGGAGTGCCGTGCTGTGAGGGGCCATCTCCACTCTGCACCACCAATAGCATGACAGAGGTGGCACAGGAACCTGCCTCAGGTAAATGCTCCCAACTGCTTTCGTGGGATAGTTTTCAGCCAGATTTATTCCTTAATCTGCTCCATGACGAAGCCACACCAGCACAAGTGACTGGGGAAGCAGAAGAATGAGAGTGAATGGCCAAGGGTCAGGCTGGGAGTGTAAATCTGTTCCTCCTGGAGGACTCGTGTTGATTTACATTTACATGGGAATAAGGAGAGCCAGCGTGAAGGGGAGGGAGACAAAAGGCAACGGCAGGAATTAGGTACATCTCAACCTCCACCTCATTCAAGGATCATCTATCCCCATTATAACCTAGAAGTTAAATCCTGAAGCTAACCCTCTCTCCTAGAGCAGGAATGAGGAGGAGTCTCTACTGAACACCTCAGTAATTAATGAACTCACTCGGAGCACTGAACCGCCTCCCTTGCATAACGTGATTTGGTCAAACAGTTCCTCTCCCGATCTAGCTGGTAGGCTCATTCCTCCTCTCAACATGTTGTAACTGAGGCAGGGTTGAAAGAAGACATGAGTAGGTGAAATCTGTAACCTGGTGACTAAGGTAATCGCTTGCAACTGAAATTTAAAGAGTTCTTGTGCTCAACTCCAATTGATACTTCGCATTGAATAATTCACTGCTAATTAGAGAAAGAATGAAAGCCCCAGTACTTCTCCACCCATGTCAATGCTTGCATTAATAAGACATTAGGTCATGTTGTCTCCTGTTCATTTTGGGATGCTTCCATGCAAAACAGAAAACCCTGACTCGGAGAGAACCCTGCAGCAGCTACAGCACTGAGTTTGCAGGAAGATGCAAGCTCAGGCAGAAGAGAGAATTGAATCCCAGCATCAGACTTCTGGGTGTAACGTCAGGCAGAAGACGCAGCAAATATCTCCTCAAGTCTCTTATCTGAAGTGTGTTGGGGCAGCACGTGAAATCAAAGGGGATGGTGTGCTCGGCTCTGTGTCCTGACAGGCCCAACATGGGAGCGAGGAGGGGAACTGCTCGGGGCTGTCAAGACTGAAGCAGGTTTGCCAGTTCTCAGAAGCAGACCTAGAAGCACATCCGTATTGGAAATATTCTGAGCTGAATCCGGACGGAGCTTCACATGCCCAAGGAAATCCAGCCACCTGTAGACATTTAGATGTTGGCAGCCCTAAAGCGTATCTCACAGTAGAGGAATGATCATTAAGCAAAATGAGGAGCCCCGGTTTTTGCCGCTTTCAAAGGGATCTGCAAATCACGTGTGCCTTTGAAAAGCAGAGTCCCCGGGACACGGCAGCAGTTGCTTGCACGTTCGCTGTGGCTCAGTCCCCAGATTTGGATACAAACGGCTGAAAAGGTTCCTAATACGGAGATGTGAATCTATTTAACACAGCAAACCCAGATGAACCCCTGCACAAACTTAGGTCCCGAGAGAGGCTCAATCATTACTGTAATGAACAAACCATATAGTCGCAGGAAGTTTTGTGACAAACTCTTCTTTTGAGTTTTCAACATGGCAGCTCTACTTTTGCCTTTACTTTTGTGGAACAGCAACAGTATTACGCAGAGCAAAATAAAGCTCTATTTATTACTATCCAGAAACTTAGACACAGTAAGGGGAATGAGTGTTGAGTGATATTATCGTTATCATTATAACGCATATTATCATTATAAAATAAATATATTGCAGAATTATTATAACAAGATCTTTAAACCAACTAAACATCAGAAACCCGAGAAGCTCAGAATTAAATGTAAAATTCTGAAAATCAGATGCACAACCTTGATCCTGCGCAACTACAGCAATTATACAATTAATACGATACAGTTATGTTTTAAAGACTGTAACTGAGTTTTCTTTCTTCTCTCATAATATTGCTTTAAAGTTTGTTAAAAGACGTTTGGCACACCTTCCTCAAATCCTGATTTTTCCTGCAGAACCTGCCCTGCTACTTGGCAGTGCACATCACTGAGTTGTAAATATCCATACAATTGATGTACCTGCTAATTAGATGAGTTGCTTGTGGTATAACTCTAAGACCAAGGGAACAGAGCAGAAATTTTCAGGGTTAGTAATAAATGTTTCCAAATTGTAACATACAGCTTGTTTATTGAATGGGATATGAAACATTTTGAGAATTTGATGTAGTTTAATGTCTCAAAATATACTAGGAATAGGATATATTACAATTCTGTTGATCTGAATGTGCTGCCAGAAATACAAGCATCTCCCATTGAGATGCATTAGCAAAGATACACAGAAGGAAAACTAAACTCAGATAGGCAGTGAATTAGGTATTAAACAAGTGAATAACCACCTTGTAAGAATAATTGTCTCCCCTGATGTCATATAGTCAAGGTTTTATGTAATTCTAAAAAATCTGAATATGCCTGACAGACACCAGCAGTATTCTAAGAAAGTCAAGCACATGGTATCTAGTCAACAAAATGTAAAATTTTGACTTATGATTGAAAGCCAAAGACGGAAGCAGATTGAGTTACACAGTAAGTACATATGGTACAGCTTTGACTTTTTTTTCCTTTATAATACATATTTTTAAGGCAGTGCTCTTCAGGTTTATTTTAGTACTTTACTTGCATAACAATTATGTAGATCTCTAAAGCCACCGATGAGCTGTAAGACATCACCAATGGTAGCCCGGAAAATGCATAATGTACCACTATTTGCTAGCAACCCCGCCCCCACATTTTTGCTAAGAAACAACAAATGCCAGATTTAGTTCAATGAAGATTAATGTGTGACAAACATTCAGTAACAGTATCATCAGACTCATGAAATAAAAAAATTACACAAACAGAAAAAATTCTCAAAAGCCAAAATCCCTGTTAATGTATCCAGATAAGTTTCACTTTTTTTGCCCCAATGTGTGGGGCAAAACAGAACAGAAACTTGCCTGAATAAAGCAAAGTGATACCCAAGTAACTAGACAGCTTGTACCCTTACTGCCGGTTAAAATGGCTAAAAAGCCACACATCAGACTCAACAAATAAGGCACATTTTAAAAGTTCTCTGTGTATTTGGCTTCAGATAGTCAATAGTTCAGCTTTCTTCGCAAGTTTATATGTGACCATGAAGGCTAGAAATTAACTTTGAAACTAGAAACTAACTTAAAACCCCTCTTCAAAGCTGAGATTTTCCCTTAACTACTTCACCAAAAAAAATTTCTTTGGAGCTCATCACGGCCTTTAGGTAGCCTTTATAGTTCCTTCTCTTTGCTCAACAGCTGCGCAGGCATCAAGCTGCCGTGCAACGCATCACAAAAGCCATGTCAACCTATAGTAAGGGAGATGCAGCGGTCCTGCAGGTAGTGCAACCACGTACCGTGTTTTTATCACAGAATCGCCTAGGTTGGAAGGGACCTTTCAGATCATCTAGTCCAACCATCAAACTAACTCTGACAAAAACCATCACTAAACCATATGTCTAAGCTTTATGTCTACACGTCTTTTAAATACCGCCAGGGATGGTGACTCAACCACTTCCCTGGGCAGCCTGTTCCCAGCAATGAATAAGCAAAAAAAAAAAAAAAAAAATAATAATCAGAGTAAATGTTTCCACATCGGTTCTGTTTCCGATTCGGGGGATTTCGCGCCCCCGCCCGCGCTGCAGCACTGGCAGGTCCCCTCAGCGGTGCCGGAGGGGAGGGGAGGCTACCCGCCGCCACCGCCGCAGGCCGCGGCCGAGCAGCGGCCCTGAGGCGGCACCGACACGCCCGAGCAGGCCGCAACGGTCTCGCCCGCCGGGAAGCGGGTCCCGAAGGTGCCCCGGGCCGGGGCCGCCCGCGCCTGCCAGGCTACTCCCCCGCCGCCGCCGTACGTGGCCGCCTGCTCCCGCGGCCTCCCCGGCCGGCCCAGCGCGTGCAGCACGTCGCGCCTCCCATTGGCTGCCTCCCCCGCGGGCCCCGCCAGCTCCGCCCGTAATTGGTCGGTTTCGCCCGGCGGGTTGGTGCAGTGGTACGGCGCGTGCGCCTTCTCTTGGCTACGCCCATTCTGTCCCTCTCCCCTCCCTCCCCCGCTGCCGGCCGCGCTCTGGTCTCGCGCGGCCCCGTCCCCGTGTCCCCCCGCCCCTCCCGCCATGGCGGCCGCCGCCGAAGAGCCGTTCCCCTTCCACGGCCTCCTGCCCAAGAAGGAGACTGGCGCCGCCGCCTTCCTCGCCCGTTTCCCCGACTTCGATGGGCGGGGGGTGCTGCTGGCCGTGCTGGACACCGGCGTGGACCCGGGAGCGCCGGGCATGCAGGTAACGGGCGGCGGCGGCCCTGAGTCACGGCGGCGGGAAGCCCTCAGCGGCGGGCGGGCCCTCAGGGAGCGGCGGGGGGAGCACCCGGGCCCTGCCGGGCTGCCCCCGTGGCGTTGTGGCGGGCGGCGGCTGCGTTCCCCAGGGAGGGAACGGGGACGAGTGTGGGGCCGGGGCTTTCGTCCGGGAGCGGCTATGGCCCCCGGGCGGCCCGGGGCGTCGGCCCCCGGGCGGCCCGGGGCGTCGGCGGGAGCAGGGGAGGCCCCTGAAGGGAACCCTGTCCCGGGGACTTGTTGTTTGCTTGCAGTTCCTGCTAAGCGTCCCTTCGCGTGGGCCGTGGTGCGGGAGAGCGGGGGAGCCCCGTGGCCGGGGGAGCCCCGTGGCCGGGGGAGCCCCGTGGCCGGGGGAGCCCCGTGGCCGGGGGAGCCCCGTGGCCGGGGGCTCTGCACCCCTCACCCCGGGTGCTGGCGTGAGGATCCGCCTTTTAAACCATTTATAGAGGTTTTATGGTATACTTAAATCTCTCTGGCTGCCTTCTTTCACGTAGAACACGTTATAAAAGAATACTTTGTGTTTTTGTTCAACCTTAGCGTTACTTCAGCAGTCGGTAGCTAGAGGCTACGAGCAGCCGCTTAGGTCTTTTACATGAAAAGTATATTTCTGGCAAAATTTGCATACCTCTCTTCCTCATTGTGGTTGGTTTTTTTTTCTTGAGTTGTGTTGCAATAACAATCTGTATCAAATTTTGCTCTGCCAGCTTTTTTTTGGGTCTGCTCGTCTTGTAGCTCAGATTGTGTAGTGATTGCCATTATGGTCTTGATCTCAGTTTTGTGGATTTCTGTGTATGTGATTTTAATTCTGGCATTTCTCAGCACTTATTTCTTTTAACTCTTGTCTCTTAACATTCTTTGTCACGTAAGTTTGTATGAGGCCTTTTGTGTCACTGCTCCTTCCAATTTCTTGTCAACATGTTTTCTCTGAGATGTAGCAAAGGAAGCCTTGAGAAATGATTCAGAGTTGTATGCAACTTTCTTGGATACTGCATCCTTTATATTTTTAACTAAGCGGGGACTGTGTTGGTTTCTGCCCTTTCTTTGGTATGGTCATAGATTTTACTCCTAAGCGACCTAGTTCAGAGATCTAACCCTGGCAGATCTTTAATTTGGTGTTCTGAAATGACCCCTGATGGGGTTCAGGTAAGTGAAAGCATGAGTGAAGAGGACAGGTAGGTGGAACGAGGGACTGGATAGCTGTAACTTTGATTGATTAAAGATGGAATGAAACTGGTGATTTTTGCAAAAAGTTGTGGGTAAGTAGAATAGTGATTGGGAAGCTTAAAGAAAGCTAGCCAAAAAGCAAATAAGATAATACCATGGGCAGACCAGAAAGTGGTAAAAGACAGGAAGATGTGAATATAAATGGGATGTGCGTAGTTCTGTTAAAGGAGGAGCTGCTGCCAAAGCTTTCACACATCATTCATGGTGGCGCGCGCACACACACACACACACACACACTTTCAGGCGTGCTTCTTCCTTCAGGCTTGACCCTAGGTTTTCTACAGCAGAGTCTCAGGTGTTGGTTTTTATAGAATAATTAATTTAATTGAAAGGTACAGCACCAAGAACAGCCCGGGCTGGGTGCTTCCGAAGACAGGGATCCTGAACAAAGAAATCCCTGGGCAATTATACCCTTGTGATCTATACACCCGCCCCTCACGTGCTCTTCACGCGTTGTCCACATGTCTTTTAGTGCAATGGTGATTTTTAATCTGGGGTCTTCTGACATTTTATTGGGTTCTTTTTCTGTGCCCAAGCAGGCAGGCTCTTATCGTGCTGATTTACAGTTTCAGCTGAGGGTTAGAGCGTCCTTATCTTCTGGTTTACACTCCTTGTTCACCTGCACTTGCTGGCAGAACGTGGAGAACTGAAGAGGCTCGGACTTGGGAGAAACACTATCAAAACATCAGTGTGATACTAAAACACTTTCCTGTACTAAAAGACTAAACACAGCACAGTACCAGTTACTAAGAAGAATAACTCTCTCATACCATAAAGGCTTCAGCAAAGCTAGCTGGTCATGCTAAGTAAAGCTAAGCAAACAGCGTAAATCACATCGTATTGTAATACTAGTAATTTATTGTAATTAAACCTTACTTATTTATGCTAAACAATGAATATCCCTCAACAGCTCTGAAGTTTCACATATGAAAACAAAAACCCTACATCTCTAGAGACTATAAATGAGGAGTGGTCAAAAAAAAAAAAAAGGCATGAGTTTATGGGCAGTTGAGGGATGTTTTTGTTTTGAGATGGGTAACCTAGGGCTCATAAGGGCTAATAAGGGATATTTATGAACCCTCATGATCTCACTGTTGACTATACCAATTTTCTTCAACCTGTTTTCTCTATGTGGAGGATAAAATTTCAGGTAGTGAAGTAAAAGATTTGTAGAGAACTCTGGTGGGGGTTGTGCGTGGAATTCATCTTCCAGTGGGTGAGAGCAAGTTTGTTAGAGAAACACGTAAAGAAGCTCTGTGCTCTTTCCACACTGTCCACTTAATATGCCTGACTTGGGCTACTTGCTAAACTACAGAATGGGGAGGCTTATTGCGCGGGATGCGGGGAGTTATAAAGGAGACGTAGGCAGCACACAGTCTGTAAAATAGCTTTATAAGTGTTTTTTCAGCAAGAGGATGTCCTTACTCTGTGTAGTATTGGACCATTTACATTTTGCCTCCACGAATTAAGACTGTCCTGGGCACAGACAGCGAGACAGCATGGCTGTACGGCAGTAAGTAGTTTCTAAACTTGGGACACTTTTTTTTTTTTTAATGTCCCTGTCTTCTCTGCTGTGCTTTCTTTTTTACTGTCAGTCTTATTGTCAGTTCTTGACCTGGCATGGTGTTAGAACTGTGAGAACTGAGTCAGTTGCTTAGAAGGAAGAGAAGGCATTAAGTGTAACAAGGTTAGTGGGTATTAGAACTTTGAGTTCGCGTTAACATCAAGAATAATTACAGGCCAAGGTGAGCTACCCTGTTTTGAACGTTGTGGGGGTTTTAGTCAAAACAAAACAGTTCATGTTTTGCTGCTCCTTAGTGTCTCATTCCTGGGTAGAGTTCCTTTGCTTGTTGATGTTATACTTGGGTTTATAAACACTGATACCATAAAAGTATGGCATATGACCACTTGCTGAGGGACAAAAAGGATTTGAGGACAGAGTATAACAAGGAAGTACCATTATGTTTATAGTCTTCCCTGGACATTTGCTGCTATAGAGAGAATAGTTACAGGGCTTAATAAACCTTCTTACATTGATTTCATTTTTCTGTTGGTTGATTTGCTTTGCCACACAAAATGTTAATCTAACTTGCACTTACTTTCATTTTCTGAATATTTTGTAGCCAATGCCCTCGAGGGTACTCTTTACACCTTCTTTGCCATTGCTTTACACTTGACCTGTTGATGTCAACTGTAAAGTTCAGTTTGTCTGCTTCTTTCATGCTAGTTTTTCCCCCTCTCAGGCCTCTTGGTAGAATCTGTTTCCTGTTATCTGCTGAGTTATGGCTTGTAATTCCTCATTAAGGCACAGTGACTGGTGAAATTTTAGGTGGACAGATAAAGTGTGTTTAATGGAGCGTTGTGGTTGTGTATGTATAGTCTTTGTTCAGCCCCACCCTGCCTTGTTGCTGTTGTCACTTCTTGTTGCGTTTCACGATAGGTAAGTCAGCTCATCTGCTTCTTGCAATTTTGCTTATTTTGAGAGGTGTCTGTTGGAATTATTATTTTCTAAAATTAGCTGGTACTTTTATGAGATGACCTTTTAGCAGTAGCAGCTAGTTTGGTTTGACTTGCTTTTCAGCACTGAGTTTAAAAGAAAATAATATTTTATTTGTGATGGTAATCAGCTGTCCCGTGACCGAAGTGCTGAAGAACTTGTTCATCTCTTCTTGCCGCAATAGGTGTCAGTTGGAATCAGTAACATTGTATGATCGGGCAAAAACATGCTCAAGTGTGTCTGGCTTTGACTTTTAATTTGGGATTCAAGATACTGGTGCCCTTCTGCTTCTATTATACTGATCAGATGCCAGGATTATGCAGATAGATTATTTTTAATGTGCTCAATTTACTAGATTATTTGTTTTTAAAAAGTCAGAGCTAACATGAAAATGTTTTTCAAACTAAAATGTATAAACAACAAAATAATTTTCAGTTATAAACTAGTAGACTATTTATTTTTTCAAATGGTTGTAGGCAAACCATGATATTAAGGGTAGGATTGGGGATTTTGTTATAAATACACTATAAAATATTTTTAATTGTATAAAAGTTCTTAATTTTTCTGAATTTTAATGGGAAAGGTACTAAAACATACCTTCTGTCTTTAAAAAAAATCATTACTTCAGGATTTATCTGTTCACACAAAAATTTATGAAGTTCACTTGATTATTTTATTATTATTATTTTTTCCTCAGAATTACAAGACTTGAAAAGGAAAACCCAGTTGAACTCTTAAATTTCACTGTAGCATTGCTACCGGTGGGCAGTATGCCAAGCAACAGTTCATGTCAGCAGAAGAAGCCATATCAGTTACTTGCACTGAGTGACCGTGAACCTGTCTGGATCCCTGCCGTTAGGAACTGAACCTTGGACCTTTGCACCTGAAACTCTGAGTTTCTTATGTCTGGCTGAAAGGCTCCGATTTGTTGATTCTTATTGTGCAAATTTACGTGTGTGTGTGGACCTGCTATTTGGCTAGGTGGCAAAGAACTATGTAGTGTAGGAGTTGCACATTGTCTTCCTGGCTAGGAAACAACTTTTAAAACTACCCAAGCTTGCTGCCACATAAATCTGTGTTCTGGCCACCTGTTGCAGTATGACTTGTCTACTTCAAACGAGTCGCCGTGGATTACATTTTCATTCTTGTCTTCTTGTGCTTTGATCACTGGATAATTCACTTTGATTAGGGGCGTATTGAAAAATGTCCGATTCTGATAATCTCAAGTTTGGCTTGCAGTTGCTTTATTATTGGAGCAGCTCTTGACTTTTCTGTGAGTGGAGACTGGCATTTGAAGGCATTAATTACAAACGCTAGAAAATTATATGGTTTGAGTACCTACACACTGTGTTTCCCAAGTAAACTTTCACTAGAGTGTAACTGTTGTGTAGATGTTTTACCAGGTTAGCATGCTTTAACAATTTTCTTAACTGAACATGAGTTTCTATGAACAGAGTAACAGTGTTGGCTTCTGTAGTGTGGAAGTTCTTTATCCTTATTTGTTGAGGTGTGATGAAAGCTTGGCTCTTGTTGTCTTTTTGGCAGCAACAGAGTGACTTTTATGAAACAGCTTGATCATGTTGTTAACTTCCAGCAGCTGAATTCACAATTCCAGAGTATGATTTGAGCAAAGCTACCTGCCATATATGTTGTGTCTAGCATCAAAATTATCGATAGAGAATAAAGGCAGCAATACTAAATATTTAAATGGTAGAAAACAGCAAATGTTGCTGCTTTTCCAAACAAGAAGCTTTTTTCACTTTCAGTGTCATTTGTGTATAGGACATGTTGGGAAGATTATTGATGTCTTTTTTTCTTTTTTTAAGATCAGTCTTTAATGTAGAACTGTAAAAATAGATGCATGTGGCCAAATCATAGAACCATAAAATTGTTTTGGGTTGGAAGGGACCTTTAAAGGTCATCTAGTGCAACCTCCCTGCAACGAGCAGGGACATCTTCAGCTAGATCGGGTTGCTCAGAGCCCCGTCCAGTCTGACCTTGAATGTTTCCAGGGATGAGGCATGTGCCACCTCCCTGGGCAACCTGTTCTGGTGTTTCACCACCCTCATTGTAAAAAAAATTCTTCCTTATATCTAGCCTGAATCTGTCTTCTTTTAGTATAAAACTACTACCCCTTCTCCTATCACTACAGGCCCTGTTAAAAATTCTGTCCCCATCTTTCTCATAAGCCCCCTTTAAGCACTAGAAGACTGCAATAAGGTCTCCTGGGAGCCTTTTCTTTTCCAGGCTGAACAGCCCCAACTCTCTCAGCCTGTCCTCATAGGAGAGGTGCTCCTGCCCTCTGAATTCATATTGCCCTTCAAGCAAATACTACTGTATATGGAGTATAGTTTATTTGCTGTATAAACTCATACAATACCTACTAGATGAAGCATGTTATTACAAGAAGGTAACATTGAATGTTTTTGCTAAATGTTAAAAAAAATCTTAATCATAGTCTCAGTGATTGTGTGGAAGGTTCTTCTAGGTGAAAGGAACTTTAGGTAGGTTAGTGGTTTCTTTTTTGATGTTGTGTAGTTGCCTGCAGCTACTTGTAAAGTCCATCAGGGCTAGTTTTAATTTAATTTGAGGAGGCTTTAAATTTATGCTTGTAAACTCTTCTTAGCTAGTCAGCTCTTTTTCTCCTCCTCCTGGTAAAAATACTCCTTATACAGTATTAGGTTTATATAGCCATAACTCCTAGCCCTTCAGATTGGTTAAAACACGAAGCAGAACCCTTGAAACAGGAAAAATAAGGTGATGATAACTTGTATTCCTTTTAAGTTTAAGCTCAGTTAAGCGACTGAAGCTTGTGAGTGCATGTACTTCAGCACCTTTCATTTTGTGAGAGTTGGGCACTCATTACTGTAAAATTTGGCCAGAGTGGTGGGATGGAAGCAATGTAGCATATCATTTGAATACAAGTGGTAGTTTTTGCAAATGGATTTGCCAATTCAGGCTTGGTTTTAAATTGAGGCTCCTGTGCTTTATTGATACATTGTGTTTACTTGTTTCTTTTCTAAATCCTTTTTAGAAATGAGTTAGTGAATTTCTATAAAACAGAGAGATGGACATGTTGCTCTTAGTTCATTGAAAAATTGACTGATTTCAGGTGTGTTTTATGACTTTCGGTTAAAGGTTGGGTGCTTAAAAAAATTAGTTGATATTTTCATTAATAAAAATGAAAAATTTCCTGGTTTGTATGCTGAAGGGTAACCAACTACATTTTTGATTTTTCCGTGCTCGTGTTTTCAGATTACAACTGATGGGAAACCCAAGATAATTGATATAATTGATACAACAGGCAGTGGTGATGTAACTACATGTACCATTGTAGAACCTAAAGATGGGGAAATTACCGGTCTTTCTGGAAGAACTTTAAAGGTGAGTATTTGGTGGTGCAGAAACACCACTGGGCATCTTTTTCTTTCTTGTTTAACAACAAATTTAGCACCTATTTTGATTTCTGCAGAGCTGAATTCCTTTTAACTAGGTTTTATCCAAAGCTAATACTACATTTGCTCATCTTCATACAGATGGCTTGACATTTCTTTTACTCTTCATATGTCTTTATACTGAATATTCTCTATAGCTGAATGGGGGTGTGTACAGAGTTTTGTTGGGGGCTTGATAATCATTTAATTACTCTTTGTGCAAATCAGTATTTGGTATAGCTTTGGAAGCTGGCTGAAGAAAACATGCTAAGATGCTTTAAAAATATCAGGCATGGTTCTGTCTTCAAAAGTGCTAGTATTTTCCGCATTTGTATAAACTACAAGAGGAATCATGTTAAGCTCGTGGTAAATAGTTGTAGAGACTGAAAAATCTGTGAGGACTTAGTTGTAGACTCACTGCATTCTCACTATGAATAGAACAGAAGTGGTGTAGCGTTTTCAGAAAGGATACAATAAGATCTAGAAGAGGTCTCAGCTACACAGAATCCTGATGTTACTGTCGTGTTCTTGCTTGGCTGGTTAGATTGATGAGGTGATATGGGGACATCAAATCTTTCATCAAAGCTTTCTTCTGAATTTTGCATGGCATATGCTTGTAAAGGTGAATCCGTTGCTCTCTTTTGCTGTTGTTACTAGGAATAGTGAATCTGATATACTGAGAATCTAAACTGCAGCAAGATATGAAATTAGGCGTTCAGATGTTTGTCATGGTCTCTAACCTTAATACCCCTTTGTGCTACGGTGCTTCTTTTCATTTATAGTGCTATTATTTCCATTGACCCCCACCCAATAAAGTCACTGCTGGGGTTGTATGTTTTAAAAGTAGAGTATCAGGGCAACTGATACTTAGACATTAAGTGTCAGTGTCACACGAAGTGATACTGATTCCTTCAGAACTGGATCGAAATTGCCATGTTGTGTTGTGGAGACACAGAAATAAATTGGCAATATTTGCATGTCTGTTCTGCTAAGCTCTCTTATACAGTGTTGATTTATTTATTTTTTTTTAACACCATTAGTTAACCTATTTCTAATGTATTTTTCTGTAGATTCCAGCGAACTGGGTAAATCCTTCAGGCAAATATCACATTGGCATAAAAAATGGTTATGATATCTATCCTAAAGCTCTTAAGGAGAGGATTCAGGTAAGGAATTACTTTTTGCTTATGGTATATGGTCATATTTCACTGTTCTGAGTCTTCAGTTTTTCTAGGAGACTACAGTATGTGACTTGTTAACACATGTAGGCTGCTGGCCAGCACTGCAGAGCTATTCTCTCACTGATTTTTGTTTAGTTTTGACATGATCCATTTCTTCTGTGAGTTTTCAGAACAACAGGAGGTGGCCCAAATGTCCTCCTCACAATTGAGGTCCATTGAGGCAAAAAGTCTAGAAATTACTGATACCTGTGTCTTTTTTGTGTATAGCAATTGATGTTTATTTATAGTATTGTATTGAACTTTTTTTAGCCATTGTGTTTCAATTCAGAATTTTAAAATTATTTTGGTAGTCTTCATACTTTGACAGATGTATTTGTCAGTATTTTGTGGAACCTGGTTTTATTTTACAGAAAGAACGCAAGGAAAAGCTCTGGGATCCTGTTCACAGACTGGCTTTAGCAGAGGCCTGTAGAAAACAAGAAGAATTTGATGCTGCTCACAGCTCTCCCTCCCAGGTTTGTGTAAGTCTAAATAAATTTGTAAACTTGTTGTTTGCAATAGTTTGTTACTGGATGAAAGGATTAAGATATTTTTTTATGTCAGTGCAGGAAAGATACTTGTGATTGTTTTGGCAGGTAACTTACCAGTGTATCTTCTGATTAACTTAAAAAGTCTGTATATGGATAGTTGTTCGACTTGCTTAGTGTTGTTAACTTTCTGAACTTGTTAAATATATGAAAATGGTCTTACTTCAAATGCTTTGTAGCATATTTTTAGTAAATTTTATTTTTAATTTAGTATGTTCTTTTTGAGGCTGTCATCCTTGCTGTGTTCAAAGTTGGAATTTTCTAAACATATCCTTTCTTTTGTTAACTAGGTACTATTTCAGTGAAGTATCAGAAATGCCTCAGGTCACTTCTATATCATTTAACAATCTGTAAAAACAATTAGGGCTTTAAATATTACAATTAAAGAAACTTTAAATAGTTATACATAATCGACCAAAAATAAACAGTGCGATGTTGAAGGCCATTGAACTTCTAGATGTTTGTGACTCCTAGGGTAGTCTTACATTCTTGATGAAATAACGGAACAAATGTGTAGCATCAGAAAGGAATATAGGATTACCTATCTTGTAATAATTTGAGAAATATTCTGACTGTATTTTTCTTGCCTTATTAGGTAAATAAGCTAATAAAGGAAGAACTTCAAAATCAAGTGGAACTATTGAATTCATTTGAGAAAAAATATAGTGATCCTGGCCCAGTATATGATTGTCTAGTATGGAATGACGGTGAGACCTGGAGGTAAACGTCTAAACTTGCCTGAAAGGTCTTGTTCTACACATAAACCAACAGCTTGCATTAAAGACTGTGTTAACTTTTAAATCTACCCTCTTTAATAGAGGTCTTAAATATGATTTGCTTTAAAATAATCCTGTTGTGTCACTTAAGTTTCATGACATAGTTCTGATCCCAAATGAAGATGGGGTAGAATGAAGTCTTATTAAAGACAGCGTGATATAAAGTGTACAATTGTGGGATATTCCTCTGAGGCAGAGTAAAGTTGTTTTGAGTATCCATTGGTGACTGGGGGGGGAACACACGACAAAAAAAAGCCCAGAAAACAAACAAATGCCAGAAAACCAAAACCAGAAGTCTTTGCACAAACTTCAGGATGTATTATGGCACTTCTCTTGACTGATAATGTGCATAGTACAAAACAGTGGGTAAGACTTCAAATATTTGTGTACCAGCTAGCTCTAGTAAAATTTCTTCTGTGGAGAAATTGCCTGAATTTCCATATGCTTGCTTTTCAAAGACAGATTTATTTGAATTTAGTAGCATTTGAAAATCGGTTTATTTAGAGATCTTTGTAGTTTCTGGATCTAAGTGTAAGCAACCATATTTAAAAATACTGACTTAAAGAAGTAAGATACCATAAACATAGAACCAGGCTTCTTGAAGTCTTTGTGGTACTTTTTGTTGGGGGAGGGGAGATAACCAGAAGTTTACAGCAGCTGGAAAATGGCCTTTTTTTGTTTTTGTCAACAGAGCCTGCATAGATACAAGCGAGAGTGGTGACTTAGCTAGCTGTACAGTTCTAAGAACCTACAAAGAGGCTCAGGAATATGGATCTTTTGGAACATCTGAGATGTTGAACTATTCTGTGAATATATATGATGATGGAAACCTTCTTTCCATTGTGACAAGTGGAGGTAAATGAAAGTAATCTTAAGAAAATTTTGCTGCTGAGTAGGTATCATGAGAAGCTGCGATTTCTGTTGGGTCCTGATTCTGATACTTGGGATGGCTCAAGACAGCTGTCTTAATACAGCATTCATTACTGCGGCAAGCAAGATCAGTGTTCAGATTTCCTGAATTAAACCTATAATGACAGTTCACTTCCAAATTTGCTTGCGTTTTTGTCTGTAACTTTGTCAACTTTGTGTTCATATGCATATATACATAGAGCATGTATACTTACGTACTGCATCTGAAAGCCTAAAATAGAGAGAACCTTCTTTGAAAGTACCTTTTTTCTTTTGTTTCTTAAATATAGAGTTCTTGATTTTTAGTTGCTGTCCTTTGTGCTTGTGTAATTTAAGAATCTTAAATAAGACACCCGAGAGCAGAAGGGGTATTAATCTTTATTTTGGTTTATCCAAACTTTTTTGTGATAGCAGGTGTCACTATAGCTGTAGCTCCAACCACTCTGAACCCATATTTGTATATTCTTTATATAATCATGTTTTGTTTTGGAAGCATCCCGAGTGGTTATGGTGGTATTTGATTTGAAAAATGCTCTTAATTTCTCATGAAACTATCCCATCTCAGTAGAACTACAGAAGCAATTCTGGTTTCTAAATTGATGGTAATTTTTTTGAGAGATTCCTTTTATACTTCTGTGCGGTTTTAGTTATCTTTTTTTTTCTTAATCTCCACTATCTGAGTCATCTCAGGTATAATTTTTGTAACTTTGAATAGGAAGTGTTGAGTGTTTTAAGTAACTTTTGTTAGTGGAATTAAGTTAATACTTCCTTTCTCTCTGCCTGCTGCCTCCTTTCTCCCCTCAAAAAGCTGTTTTATTTTGCAGATTGATGCTGTTTACTGGCTCGTTTTATAGAATCATAGAATTATTTAGGTTGGAAAAAACCCTTAAGATCGAGTCCTACCCTTAACCTAACACTGCCAAGTCCACTATTAAACCATGTCCCTCAGCACCACATCTACACATCTTTTAGATACCTCCAGGGATGGCAACTCAACCACTTCCCTGGGCAGCCTGTTCCAATGCTTGACAACCCTTTCGGTGAAGAAATTTTCTCTAATATCCAATCTAAACCTCCCCTGGTACAACTTGAGGCTGTTTCCTTTTGTTCTATCACTTGTTACTTGGGAGACAGACTCCCACCTTGCTACAGCCTCCTTTCAGGTAGTTGTAGAGGGTGATGAGGTCTCCCCTCAGCCTCCTTTTCTCCAGGCTAAACAACCCCAGCTCCCTCAATCACTCCTCATAAGACTTATTCTCCAGACCCCTCACAGCTTTGTTGCCTTTCTCTGGACCCGCTCCAGCACCTCAAAGTCTTTTTTTGCGGTGAGGGGCCCAAAACTGGACACAGCACTCGAGGTGGGGCCTCACCAGTGCTTGAGTACAGGGGGATGATCACTTCCCAAGTCCTACTCACCACGCTGTTCCAGACCCCGGCCAGGATGCTCTTGGCCTTCTTGAGGACCTGGGCACACTGCTGGCTCATATTCAGCTGGCTGTCAACTGACACCCCCAGGTCCTTTTTCGTGGGGCAGCTCTCCAGCCACTCTTCCCCAAGGCTGTAGCGCTGCATGAGGTTGTTGTGACCCAAGTGCAGGACCCGGCACTTGGCCTTGTTGAACCTCATACCATTGGCCTTGGCCCATTGATACAGCACGTTCCGATCCCTCTGTAGAGCCTTCCTACCCTCAAGCAGGTCAACAGTCCCACCCAACTTGGTGTCATCTGCAAACTTACTGAGGGTGCACTCGATCCCCTCATCCAGATCATTGGTAAAGATATTAAACAGAACCGGCCCCAGTGCAGGCGGGAACACCACTTGTGTCACTGGCTGCTGATTGGATTTATATACTTATAGCTAAATAACTGAAAATTAATTGAGCTGTAGTGTATTAAATCGGTATAAATGAAGTTCACTAAACATACAGTGATACAACTTTTCATTTGCTCAGGAGCACATGGAACACACGTGGCTAGTATTGCAGCTGGATACTTTCCAGAAGAACCGGAACGAAATGGCGTGGCTCCTGGAGCTCAGATTCTTGCAATCAAGATTGGCGATACGAGACTAAGTACAATGGAAACTGGCACTGGTCTAATAAGAGCTGTGGGTATTTCACTGAAGAAATTATTAATCTCAGCAGTGTGACTTAATTATAGAATGTTGTGGAACACTTTCTGCTCTGCTTGCTTATAGGCCATGTTTTTATGGTTCTAGAATATTTCCAAGAAAAAAAAAAACAACCACCAAATACCCCCCAAAAAATACAAAACAAAGAAAGATAACCCAACCAAAAAACCACACAAACCCAACCAGAATATATTTTAAAACATATCTTAAGACTAGTATTTTATTACAAAACAAGACTTAAAGTTCCTTATTCTGTGTTGTGAGTGTATTTTTTTTATAGTTACATAGATAACTGCAGAATACTTAAATAAATCTAGAATAAAGACCAATACCTACCCATGTGTCTGAGTTTGTTTTAACTCTGTTTCTTAAGGGCGAGGAAAAATATCATTCCTTTTTAACAATGAAAGGCCCAAGAACTTTTCCTTATAGTGAGTTGATGGGGGAAAAATTTTACACAAGCAAATGAACTGAAAATAGGAAATTATATTTGTCGTCCATAGAATATCTTGCTATTGCAACATGAAGGTGTACAAAGATGTTTTTGTGACTTTTTGGAATTTAAGCAAACTGCACAGGAAAGGAGAATTTGATGTTATTGAGGACAAACATTTGAGACAATACTAACGATGTCTTCAGTTTTCTCTTAGGTTAATGTCTTACTTCATAGTTTGAAACATGGCAAAAATAAGTCCTCAGGGAATGGGTTTTTTTATTCTGTTTGTTCACTGGGAAAATACCACTTAAAAAATTGAATAACAATTAAATAATTGAAGTAAATTAAATTATTTTCTTGTATAAAGTAAAAAAAAAATGTATATTTTTTCATTAGATCTGTAGCATATCAGTTTAAGGAGATGTTTTTTGCCATTCCTTAAGTGACTTATTCTATGACCAGTATGTATTTTGGTTTTTATTTTTACTTTATCAGATGATAGAAGCAATAAAATACAAATGCGATCTTGTCAACTATAGCTATGGAGAGGCAACACATTGGCCAAATTCTGGGTGAGTACTACTGTGGTTATTATATAGAGTATTTTAATATTACAGAAGTGGAATTGTGTCTGTTGAGCTTTGTGTAAATGAACTATCATTAAGAATGAATTGTCCAGGCCTACTATACATTAAATTGTTGCAGTTTACATTTTTAACTCTCTTCGAAAGTTAAGTAAACCTATCAAAAGTACTATTGATTTATAATACAAAGAATATTTTAGAATAAAGAATTTTTGTAGTTGGAACACAACCTAATCTGTGGGATTTTTTTTGAAGACCTAATATGGCTACACAACTTTTACTCCTTTTTAAAACCAGGAGATATTTTCTGCGGTCAGCTTCTGTAGTGGAACCGCCTCTGCTAAGTGTGGGAAGCAGGCTGCATAATATTCCTTGATCTATGACTGGTCACAGAGATTTTTACTAGAGTAGGAGCTTTGGCCTGTGGGAAGAAAGCAATATTGTTGATTAAATGACTTTTTTTTTTTTTTCTCTCACATCAGGAGAATTTGTGAAGTAATTAATGAAGCAGTGTGGAAACACAACATAATCTATGTTTCAAGTGCAGGAAATAATGGCCCTTGCCTTTCTACAGTAGGATGTCCTGGTGGAACTACATCTAGTGTAATAGGTAAATAATTTGTTTCAAAAAACAAACAAACAAAAATTTGACCTTATTCAGCTTCTGTTTTTTCAAGCTTTGTTTTTGTGTTACATGTTTGAGATCACTGGTTGGTTGCTGAACTAAATCTAAAAAAATATCAAAGACTCCTGTGCTACAAGATTAATTCTGAGGGAGGCACTTGCTGTATGCTTAGGTATAAAAATTTAGATTGTTATCTTCTTACAATTCAAGACCTTACTGATGTAGAAAATGGAGGTAGGAGGCAGATGGTCTTGATTTGATGTGGCTTTTTATAAAATTTGCAGAAGAAGTCTTTGTGGTTTGACCTATTTGAAGATTCCAAAATGACTTTTTTAACTGTAATTGTCTGAGCAGACCACTTCACTCAGACCATTAGCTGCTGGTAAATGCAACTTGTAAAAAATACAGGCAAGTTGGATTCTAATTCTAATCTTCTAGAAAGTTTTGTAATGCCTTCTGAATTGTCAGAACTACAGTTTGAGATCATCTGTCTTCATCAGATACTCTAATTTCTATTTGTAGTGAAATGAAGCTTTTAAATTTGAATATAAAATAATCCCCTGGTGTACCCTAGACAAGTGCTTCTTGGGGAAGAATTCTTTCAGCTGCAGTGCCACTTCTGTGCAGGTCTATTACTGGCATAAGAATTGGTTTTTGTGGTGGGCTAGAGTATGTTTTTGATATTTCAGTGAAAGATTAACCCCGAATGCTAGACATTTTGCTAACTTCCCTAGTCTTAATTTTTGTGTAAATCCTCTGATGCTGCATTACTGCATTACACAAGATGCTTGTTAAATCTCACAATTTTCATGCAAGGAGATTAGCATGTAGACTTGAAAGTTGGAGAGACAGCATTTCAGGACAGCTAGTAGAATTAATGCTCTTTACTTTCTAAAAGTTAATGTGCAATTACTACACTACTGAGACTGGGGGCTGAAACTAACAAGCTCTTTTCAGGTCTGCATCAGCTTTGCTCTTACGGTGCATCTACTCAGTCAATTCAGCTTACTTCTTGTCTCGCTCTGGAGACTGGGTGATCATTCACGCTGCATGCAAAGTAGCTTGCTCCTTGTCCTCCATATGGAGTGAACCAGACAGGGTGGTGGTGGTGTTTTTTTTCCTTTTTTTTGAGGGTAAAACAAAATACAGTTGACAGGTTGGCTTACTTCACACAGGCATTACGTACATGGACCTTGCCAAATTTATTTTGTCAGCATGGTTATGGTAGTTTTCTACCATCCCGATAGCGGTTGTGCCATAAAGAAAATGAGCTTACACTTTAGAATAGATATATGGGATGGATGCAATGTGCATTCTTGCATTGTGTTCTAAAAATACAACTTTATCAGGCTTTGACATAGTAATGTACACGCTCTGGGCACTTTGATATACAGGAAAGTAATAACTGTCTCATTACTGTGTTTGAACTGTGTGGATGTGGCCATCTGCTCCAGGTGGTGTGGCTGTGAGCCATGTGAACATGAACGAATTCACATACATTGCTTTGAGGTATGGTTGGTGTAGTTTGTAACAATCTAAACACAGCCAAAGGGGTGCGGGAGAGAGTGGAGACATGTAAAAGTGATCTGTTGTGAAAGAAATGTAGAAGGTGAACACATTCCATTCCAGTTGAATAAAAATGAAACTTTGAAGTTTACATAATGTTTTCATATTATACAGTATGACCATTAGCATTGTTACTGCATAGCATGCTGCTTTACACTTCCTTGTAAAACTATCCGGATTTAATGAGGTGGAAAATGTATGTTTCCATTTTTAAATGTCAAGGAAAAAATTTTCTCATAATGAATTTAAAACACAGAAATACTTTATTTTTGCTTTTAATAAAAATTAATTGTACATCTACAATGCTTGAATGTTTTTTTTACAGGTGTTGGTGCCTATGTATCACCTGACATGATGGTTGCTGAATACTCTTTAAGAGAAAAACTGCCAGCAAATCAATATACTTGGTCATCCAGAGGGCCTAGGTAGGTTATCCTAAAAGAACAAATTCATTATTTTGGGGTTCAGATTTTATAATTCAAACTCTAAGACTGCATCATTAATACCAGAATAAAAGTGTTTCTTTCCCATGGGAAGAGGGTAGGTAGCCTGCTGTTCTTGGGAGGCCTTCGTATGTCGGGCTCTAGAATTCCTGGGGGAGGGGGAAGACCACTGAACTGCCTCAGCACAATCTGTATATTTCAGGAAAGTGTATTCGGTGAACGCAAACCTATTCAGAGAAAATAAAAGTTGTGGAAAAGTTGTTTGGAAATTTGTTCTATTTCTGAAATTTATTTTTTCCATAGCATTTATTTCATTAAGTTAGTGTAGTGAAGTTAACTGTTCTGTTAGTGCTGAAATACTGTTACTACATACTACACCACTGTTACTGCAGTGGTGTTGCTTCTGGCTTCAGTGATGTTGCTGTGATGGCACAGCTTACTCAGGAGTTTTGCTTGAGTCCAGTAGAGGTTTGAGCAGGCAGAAAAAAATGCCATTCTACTGCATGTGTATAGAAAGTTATCTCAAAAGTCTATAAAAGAAAATTTAGGGATAACGAAAACTTCAATTTTTATTTCATATCTCAGAAGCATTTGATAGTAATGTGGTAGCCAAAAGAGGAAAACAAAAAAAAGCAATTGTGTCTCTTCCTGAGTTCTTGCCTGTGTTTAGACTTCAAAATTGTGAGTTTTGGAGTTACTATATAGTGTCTCTTGTAGTTTAGCCTACAATAGTATTGGGTGAAGGAAAAAGTAAAAAACATAGCTTGAGGTTGGTCCTTGGTTTATTTGCTCATTACGCAGCAAATGCTTCCCTGTTAGCATTGGTCTTTAAAGTTAGCCGTCATGCTGTATTGTATATTTACAGGCAAGTATATTGTTCCAAGAACCTTATTATGTAGAGTTGTCATGTTTCATGAAGGGAAAAGAGAAATGTGGTCTCTACCTTCAGCTGGCAAAAGGAGAAAGATCCATAATTAATATTGGTATGCATACGCACGCACACATGTATATGTAAAAACTGCATTTTGTGTGCTTTGTCACTTTGCATTGTAAAACAGTCAGAATGAGCATATGTCAGCTGAAAGCCCAAGTGCGGCCAAAGGAGGATTCCCCTTTTGTAGGGGTGCAACACGCAGGTGACTGGAGAGTTTCTAGGGCTTTGCTGGAGCAGGCTTGGGGTGGCGGATCAGTCTGTCCAAGTAAGCATAGAGGTTTTCAGGCAGATACACTGTGCACTGCTTGGCTATCATAAAATATATACAAACATTACATTATAGTATCATACTGAGAGTACTCTGATTTGAGACAGATTTTAGACATATGAAGCTGTTAGTGTGGGATGTAAATACCCTAAAATACCCTGCTTCTCCACAGAAATTAATAGCTCAGGCCCACTGTTGTCCTTATTCAAGTGGTGCAATTTTTATCTATCCAGAGCAAGGAAGATGGAGTGTATCTGGCTCATACAGTTGAAAACTAGATGCTGCTTTAACTGTGCCATAGGTATCTGCTACGTTCTTAAATATGCTAGGGCAAGAAAGAAAGGTGGCTTAGGCCCAGGTAATCCTAATCCACCTCTTGACGTTCCTTTTTTTGTCTTTTCCCCTTGCTCTCCTTGTCTCAGTTTCTGTATTGTAACTTGGAATTTGACCTGGTAATGAAGTGTCAACATGCAAAATTAGAGATCTGGATTTTGGATCTTTTCTAGTCTTCCTTTCCCTTTTACTATTTTTCATTGAAAATAATGACTGTTAAATAGGCTATGTAGAATACTAATTTATTTATTGAAGTGTTTAATAGGTTTATTTGCGTTCATTTTCTAATTCAAATCCCAAAGATGTTCTTCTGACTAAACTGAAACCTGATGAAGACTATCGAAGGAGTGGAAGTTTAGGAAACTTTCACTGTAAATCAGGCATAGCTGATGATTAACGTGACATTTTAAATTGCTACTTAGTGGCATGCCTTTTCTTGGGCTAATGGATTTAGTGAAGTAATATACTTGTGAATGTTCCCTAAAGCTAAATTTTTTTTTTCTCTAAATGCACGGATAACTTAAAGATAAAGTGTGCAGGAAAAAAAAAGTTTGTTTTTCAACCATTCTGTTTTAACACTAGCACTGATGGAGCCCTTGGAGTAAGTATCAGTGCCCCAGGAGGTGCTATTGCTTCTGTTCCAAACTGGACTCTGCGAGGAACACAACTCATGAATGGCACATCCATGTCTTCTCCCAATGCATGTGGAGGCATTGCATTAGTATTGTCAGGTAATGTGCTACAATGTTAAATACAGATGCATAGTCTAAAAGAGAATAGATACTTTTTCTTCTAAAAAAAAATGCTGTAACTTTCTAGTTTTTTGTTGTATCCAATAATACCCTTATTTTTAATTTCAGGACTCAAAGCTAATGATATTCATTACACTGTTCATTCTGTCAGAAGAGCTTTAGAAAATACTGCAGTGAAAGCTGAAAACATAGAAGTATTTGCACAAGGACATGGTATTATTCAGGTAATTGCTAGCAAAAACCCCAACGTAATATAAATAACTGCTAGTGGAAAACTAACCCACAAAAAAAGAGCAGCTTTCTAGATGAGCTCACTCAGTTTGCTCCCATGCTACTTGATTCTCAGATCTGACTGAAGGAGAAGAAGGGAATGTAGTGGGAGGGGGGGAGGAATGAGACGGTTGTGTTAACTAGACGCATTCTTAGACTGATCAAAAAGGTATGTGGACATAAAAGTGGGATGTGGAGTTGGATGCCTAAGTTCTGTTCTAATGTCCAAAAATGTTTTTATGCTATTGTCTCAGAGAGCTTGAACTTGTTCTGTGCAGACAAAAGCTTGAACTGTAAGTTCTGGGCAGTGAAAATACAGAGATACCCACGCTGGTTCACAAAGCAGTACAGCTGCAGTTGTGCAATGACTTTGCTCTGGGCCTGCAGTGAAAAGTCTTGAGTGTTCATTGTCAAGTGTTCATTGTTCTGAGTGTTCATTGTAGGTGACCCTGCTCTGGCAGAGGGATTGGACTAGATGCATCTCCAGAGGTCCCTTCCAACCCCTACTGCTCTGTGATTCTGTATCCTGTGGACTTCTAAGTAGCTTGGAAATCTGTGATGTGATCCTTTGTATGATGAAGGCATAATGACTGACAGTCTCCCTATGCACAAGCTTAAGTTCTTGAAGAGCTGCTGCTGTCTTTTGCCTACAGTCACTCCCGTTCTAGCCAAATAGAGGAACTGAGATTTTGCTCTCATGCTTAGAGATGCTAAATATTAAATGCATAGCCCTAAACTCATGTTCTGGAGATGCCAGAACTTAATAGGTAACATCTGTAACACTGAGTTTGATACAGAAAGCAGCAACGGTGGTAGCCATATCAAATCAAAAACATTGGTGCGTTTCATTTTTTTGTGGCAGTCATATCTTATGATTTAGTAGTCTGTAATTAAAGCATGTGTTAAAACGTGGTTGAAAGTTATTTGGGAGAATGAGACTGTTGTATATCCACTTGTCTCAAAGGAGAGTGCCCTAATCTCTGCTGGTAAAGGTAGCTCACTGTGAAGTAGAAGAGAATGTAAGATTTTTGGAGTCAGTAGAATTGAAAGTGGGATAGAAGGGCGTCTTTTTAAAACAAAAAGGTGAACTTGTCATCTGAGTTTACTGTGACAGCTCATTTACTTAAATCCTTCTCTTATTTCATATCACTGTTTAAAACTTACACGGGCATCCCATATTGCAATGTCATACTGCATTTGAACCGCTCAACTTCTTGTATTGTGTAAAAGGTTTAAATGCTTAATTAGTGTTGCTCCATGTATGAGAGAGGCACCTAAAGTAGGGTAGTAGGTCTGGATCTTTGAAGTCATCTCTGAAAACTTCTGTTATGAATGTTTTGATGTATTTATAGCAAAGGAGATTTGTGGAGGCTTTTTGTTTGGGTTTTAGGTTGTTGGGTTTTTTTAATATTCTTGACTTTGTGCTCTGTGTGGCTGTTGCAGACTGAAAATGTTGCCTCATTTTCTACATGTGAGTATTGTGTAAGGCACAGTCAGTGTGGCTCAGGCAGCACATGAGTTACTTCACTGTTGCTGTGCTTGCCGAGTGCTTCGTATTGAAGAAAATATGCATAAATTACTGTTAAAATTTGTTAATTCAGAATGTTTTCTTTCTAACAGGTTGATAAAGCCTATGACTACCTCATTCAGAATTCATCATTCACAAGTAACATAGGCTTTACGGTTACTGTCGGCAGCAACCGTGGAATCTACCTCAGAGATCCTGCCCAGATAGCTGCACCTTCTGATCATGGGGTTGGCATAGAACCTGTCTTTCCTGAGAATACAGGTAGCAAAGAGCTTTTGTATGTGGGGGAGGGAGGATAGGAATAAAGTGTAATCTTCAAACAAAAAAGCTGTGATAATGAGGATTGATAGGAATCTGTACCGTAAAAGGAGTAAGTGCAATTCTAGATTTCATGGTAAACGAAGGCATGCAGTTAAACAACTTTTCCATTCTAACCTCAAACTCCTAACTGCAGCACTTCCACATTTGTTGCTTTGTGGTTCCTCTCACTGAAAAAAGGGATATCTCTTTGTTCTGAAGAAATTTAAAGTGAAGTTGTGGGGCCAGGGAGGAATACAAAAAAATCATCAAATATCCCTAATGTTTCATGAAATTGTAGAACTTCAGGGTTTTTATTGTAGATAACTCTTGACAAAGAATGATTACTGTTCTAAAGATGAAAAAACTTACCCAGAAATTAGTTTCTCAGTTATTTAAAGACTATAAATTCTAGATTTGGACTTATATCTAAGTTTCTACAACCTGAGAAAAATCTTAGTTTAACAAACCAGACTTATATTCAGTATGTAATAATGGAGAAACATGAATATATCTAAAGGCAAAACAGGAGTTGATACAGGTTTTAGTTACTCACTAACAGGGTAAAAAATAAATTGTGCAACTCAAAATAAGGTTTGACATCTTTTCTCCATAAACCATTTTGCCCTGATTTACTTCTGCTTAACACAAATTGGAACTCACTGAGAAATTGACTTACATTATATGCAATCCTTTCCTAAAACTAGTGATCTCCAAGAAGGCTGTCATGTGACAAAAGGGTGAGTTTAGGGGAAGAATGAGTATGAGTTGGGACAGGTTACTGACTCAGAGTAACCTAGTTATTTGACAGGTTACGTTGCAATTGGTGCTTTTAAAATTTACTGTATGACATGGAGAAATGAAATAATCATACGCTAGACTCTTCTGCAGGAAACAAACAATCTGAAAACACAGACATTTATAATGGATGACTGGCCTGTAGCATGATGTTGTTTCCCTAGTAGCTGTCCATTTGTTATTTCTGTGCTATGTCTGGTGTCTTCAACAAGACTGAGTTTGAGAAACTGTAGGAAGACGTTAAGGGAGGCTGATCTGCTCAGTTTGTCTGTTGAAGCTCTCTTTGAGCTTTTATTGCTTCTTATGTACCTATGAGGGAATTACATCTGATAAGAATGCTCTTTCCTTCATTTACCAAAGATGTAATGAAATGTCTGAAAATTAAGTTAAGGTTAATTAGGACTAGGAAACGTGAAAGTTTTTTTTCAAAGTGTCATTAAACTTTAAAGCAGGAGAAAGCTAGTTTTTAACCACTAACATTTCAATAGGCTTGGATGCTATTCTGGAAGCTGTGCTTTAACCCATAGCTTTTTTTTTACATGGAAGCTAATTTACAAAATTGGCTAAATTGACTGTTTGCAAAATCAGATTAGATTATCATAGTAATTTTTTATAGACTCTACCTCTTGCTTAGGTTGCTCTATAATGTAATTTGATAATTAGCGTAACCTCCACAATCAGTGCAGTTGCTTTTTATTGTATTTCTCTGCATTAGGCAAGACTTTGTATCTAAACGATAAAGTTTATGCCTGCTTCCAGACTATGTTGTGGGTAACTGAAGTGTTGCTTGCCAGCCTACCTTTGACTTTGTCAGGTTTGAGTATTTTTGCCAGGGGGAAATTTCAAAGTTGGGTACAACCCTTATTTTACTGTACTGCTATTCTGTTTTTCTTGAGTTAAAAGAAATAATGTAGAACACTGTCCTTTTTGGAGAATCTGACATCCAGGGGCCATAAGAAATTGGTTCCTGTTACGTTTTATTGATGTGTATGTTTTAATGGCAAATACTGTGTTACAGTAGAATACGAACATATATTTGTGTTATTGAACTGTTTTTTAAATTTGTTTCTTGACAGAAAACACTGAAAGAATATCTCTCCAGCTTCATTTGGCTTTAACTTCAAATGCACCGTGGGTCCAGTGTCCTAGTCATTTAGAGCTTATGAACCAGTGTCGACATATAAATATTCGTGTGGATCCACGTGGCCTGAGAGAAGGACTACATTATACAGAGGTATTGAAATATTGGTGTTCTAAGCAAGATTGTGTGACGTATCCTTTTCTTGTGGTCTCTGTCAACTTTTTATAGAAGTAATTTTATGTATTTTTCTCAAACATAATCCTGGAGAACAAGGATTAAAATATTTTTAATAAAACAACAACAAAAAAGCTGAAATAAAATAATAAGGCTGTTTGGGACAAATTCTGAGTTGAAACTAGGTTAAGCTATCGAATGTCGGTTGGAAGCCTGAAAACTTCTGGGGAAAGACTGAAATAAGTATGAAAACTAATTTTTTTTTTCTCAGTGTATGTTGCTGGTTTATTGTTTCTAGGGTGACAGTGGTCAAATGAAGATTTCTTTTTTTCTTTTTTCAGTGATAACTACAAAGATCAAAAACTAATTTTGTCATCTATAATTTCATTTTGACCAAAGATTTTAAGTGGCTGTATTTTATTTTGTTAGGTGTGTGGATATGATATAGCAATGCCAAATGCAGGCCCTCTGTTCAGAGTTCCAATAACAGTTGTTATACCAACAAGGTAAGTAAACCCAGGCTTTATCTGCATTTTTTAAGTTTAATTTTCTGTACCTACTTTCCTTGAAGCCAGTTATTTCACCACCTTCTTTCTCTGTGAGTTCTTGAGCTTACTACTAACATTGAAAAGGGAGCAGAGATCTGAAAAGGTTCTCGCAGCAGACTTATACAGCAGTGGCTTTTTTGTAGTTTGGGTTCTGTCAGCGAGAAGGCCATGTGTTCTGCTGGGGTTAGCCACAATGGCAGCAGCTTCCTAGTCCATCAGAATACAGATGACTTCTGGCTTGTTGACCAAAGTATCAATTAATATACTCGTTGACTCAGGTTAACTGGAGTTTGTTTTTTCATTTCTAACTGGTGGACTAGAGTACAGAAAAGGCAGGGGACGTTATTTGGCAGGTGAACATTGGGATAAGCTTTCATGATTATTTCAGTACAGTGAATTTAGAAAGTCAGTGTTGGGCCCATCATTGGTTTAAACATATGACTTCAGTGATGTTTATAAGGAAGGAGAGTATCTTATTAAACATATTCAGTAGAAAATCTGGCCCGGGGGTAGCGGGGGGAAGTAACTTTTCTCTTAACTCCCTCATAGAAATATTACTTTTTACATACCTTAGCTCACTTTAGTGGAAAGTTACTCAGCCAGGAAAAGCAGATCCACTGAAAACTGGGATTCTTTTATACTTAAGTTTAAGCACAGTAACTTCGGGGAGGCAGGGAGGCTGTCTACATAATGTGGTGGAGCTGATGTTTTAAATCTTTTAAATACACTGTGCTATCAGATTCTGTACTAGTACAGACTGAAATAATTGATGCTGAGGACTAAATATCCTCATTGTACGTGTGTTTTGAGCATATGTTTGCATTTAAAAACACTTTTAACAAAAAAAAAAAAGGGGCTTCGCGTCTTGTTTGATTACTGTTTGTGTTTTCTTTTTGACATACAGGGTAGATGAATCATCAAGCTATGACCTGACATATACAGATGTTCATTTTAAACCTGGTCAAATCCGAAGGCACTTCATTGATGTTCCACTGGGAGCTACGTGGGCTGGTAGGGAAAATGACCACGTTTAACTAAATTAAAAAATCTCATCTGTCAGACTTGACAAAGTTGTTTTAAATTATTTTGAGTTCTGCCTGAATAAGAACTGAAGGATCTGACCCACGAATACGTAAAATATTTATTTGATTTTAAGCTCTTAGAGGAGTGATTTTTGAGTTATCTTATGGTTTCTGGCATAGTACAATCCTGATTCTCAGTCTTCTAGAAACAAGCAAATACAATCTGAAGTGATTGCCCATAACTGGAGGAATACTTCATGCTTATGGAAAAGTATTACTGTCTGAGGCTTTCTTAGTTTTTAAGGTATATGGATGCAGTGTTGAAAGATGTCTTAACTGAAGAAAATCTGATTTTCATAGTGGGCAAGTAGCTCGTAATTCTGCAAGAAGGAAAAAAAATTGGTTTTCTGTTCTCGAAACTAAACTTAATTTTTTTTCTTTAATCTAGAAGTGACAGTATGTTCATGTTCAGCTGATGTGACTGCCAAGTTTGTACTTCATGCTGTTCAGCTGGTGAAACAAAAAGCTTACAGAAGTCATGAGTTCTACAAATTTTCATCCTTACCAGAAAAAGGATCAGTGACTGAAGCATTTCCTGTCTTAGTAAGTTACCTTAGGGTGGTGTGGGGGAAGGGAGGAAAAAATAATATATCAGTGCAGTACAGTATAACTCATTCTGCTTTTTTTTTTTTATTCCAAAGCAGAACCCCAAATGCAAGAAATCATATGTTTGTTACAGTAGTGAATGTGTCTGGGTTTGAGTTTTGAAAAGATCTCTTAATAGCTCAATAGTGTTTCTCAATTATGTGGGAATGTCCTTGTAATATGTATTAATCTCTTCAATTTCTTGGCAGTGGTTTATACAAACCAGTTTGTTTCCCTTTCAAATAGGGGTTATGACTTGTTGGCTAGATGTAGTTCAGCATATTTTGCCTTTAGTGCTTTATGAGGTAATCTGGGGGCATCTACTTGACGTTGAAGCCAGGTGATAACGGTCTTACATTCATACAGCTTAGATACAGCAGGCTTAACTTGAATAATGCTAGCTCAAGGGTCCAAAATGGAGCCAGGGAATGCGCTAACGGTTCAAAGGGTGTGGATGGTAGAGCCCACTTCTCAAGTTTGCTTAATTTAGGTGTATAGCTCTAAAACCTAAGGATGGTTATGATTTCTGTGCTATTCTGTCCCTTACCCTCTGGAAATGCCAGTAGTCCCAGTGACACATTGTGAATTTTATCGTGTTAGTTAAAAACCCAAAACCAAACAACAGAAAACCCAACCAAGCAACAAGGAAAATCCCAAACCTCCCAAGCTTCATGTCATCTTATTTAGGCAGAGAATGGGATCTCTTTATCCAATTCACATTTTCTAGGGCACACATAGTAAACTCATCTATGAACTAACCTGTCTGCATAGTTTGAAGGTTAGGAAAGGAAGACGTAACATTTAAAAGCTGTACCTTTCTCTGTAGGGTATGCCCCTGGCGCTCTTTGTTTTGATGTGGTCATCGGTCATCCTATTTTGTTGGAGCTGTCTTGTGTTTTCTGGACCAAGTGTAATGTCTTACTTGGTACTGTACAAACCTATACAACTGGAGTAAACTGGACATAAAACCGTGTCGTTTTTTGAGCAATGCTCCAATTTTTTTGGCTTGGGATGAAGGAGGCTGGGGTGAACAGAAGGGGAAGATGGGAGCTTGACTCTAACTTTGTGCTTTTATTCCCCAGGCTGGAAAAACTATTGAATTTTGTGTTGCTCGATGGTGGGCAAGCCTTAGTGATGTTAGCATTAATTACACAATTTCCTTCCATGGCGTACTTTGTGCTACTCCTCAACTAAACATGGTAAGTTTTCCAGAGTGTTTATTTTGAATTATTCTGAAGTCTTGTGGTATCTCAGAATAAAAAAAAAAAAAGCTTTTCCTCATTCTTGCTTGCATTTTAGAAAGACTAAAAGTATCTTTATATGTGAGATGTTCACATTTTTTTCTTTAGACTAGGTAAATAGGATTTCGGTCCCACAGAAATGTCCACTACAGTTCTTGATGATTTTTTTCTGTGCCTTTTCCTTATAAATCAGTAGGGGAAAAAAATAGAAAGGGAAAAAAAAAACCAACAAAAAACCCAAACCCAACACCAATATTAGGACATACTAAAAGACTGAAGTTGTAACTATACTTACGTTAGCAAGTAAGTGTTTGTGTGAGTAAAATTTGCTGGGACCACAGTTCTTAAACTTGAGTATCTAGACTACCGTTGCTAAAAGACCATACTCCGAATACTGTTTTCAGAATAAAATGTAATTAAAATTTTTCTGCTCAGTGTTTTATTGAGGTGTGCCAGTTGGCTTGAGATTCATCATTTAGGGCAGTTGAGGGCACAGTGGATCAGCGGTGTCATGATTTCTGAGACTCTGATACTAAAGGATTGAAAAAGTTGCTAAAAACCTTAGTATCCATAATATTTACAATACTTTGTCTTACTCCTGTGTTCTTTGCTGTCCTGTGCAACTTGGCTTGGATTGGCTTGACTTTGCCTTCCTCAGGAGAGGGCTCTTTTTGAGAGCTGAGATGGCAATACCTACATGAAGCAGCACCATGCTAATTTATCCTGGCGCCTCCTTTTTGTTTTTAGCTAAGGGTCAGAACAAATTATAGCTGTCCTATGGGTTAATTTGGTTCTTTTCAGGCTCTAAGAGCTGAATAAAATGGGGAAATAGAGTGGGTGCATTGTGCTAAGGTACCAGGTCTTGAACCAGTACAGCAGGAAAAGAAAAAGGTGGTGGTGGTGTGCACAGCAGCTCCCCCCACCCCAGCAAGATTACATTAACTGAATAATGGAGAGTTAAAAATCATAGAATCATAGAATTGTCTAGGTTGGAAGGGGCCTTTAAGATCATCAAGTCCAATGATCAACGTAATGCTAACCTGTGTATGTAGTATTTTTCTTTTTTACAAAGTTAAACTATTCTGTAATAATGATCCTAAGCAGAAGCACCATAAAATGCTTGTTTTAAGATTCTAGATGACTGATACTTGTATTTATTGAATTACATATTCAAAGGAAATAGTCACAAATACACAAATAAAACCCAGCCCTGCCTGAAGTGTGACTTGGACAGTTCTATAGGAAGTACTTTAATTATTAAGGGGGGAAAAAAATATAAATAAGACTGTAGCTGCAATTGCTAAAGTTTTGCAAGTCCTGGTATACCTGCTGTTTTAAAATAGGGTTAAGCTTGTCACATTTTCGAACTCATGTGGTATTACTACTTACAGTGTAGACAAATACAGCTTGCATTGTATTTTTGATGGGAATATCAGGTGGTCCACATCTGGTGTTATAAGTGCACAGAAGTGTAACTGTTAATATACTCTTTCTTTAGCATGCTTCAGAAGGCATCGTGCGATTTGATGTTCAATCCCTGTTGAAGTATGAAGATATTGCTCCATGCATAAATCTGAAAAGCTGGGTTCAAACGCTCAGGTAGAGTTTCTGGGGAACTGTATTGGGAAAGCAGGAAAACTATTTGTATGTAGTTAAAGCAGTAACAATTTAACAGTGAAATTTAGGTTAACAATATTCTTGTCAAATTTTAAGTGGGTTTGGGAGCATCAATTAATACAATTTCTCATCATTCTCTATTTTAGTTCCTTTTAACTTTGAAAAAATTTGAGAATTATGGTGACTTTTTCCATACAAATTATTTTCCTTAAGCTAACTAAAAAAAAAAATAAATTACAAAAATATTCCATTGCATCCAAAGGAGACACCTAGAGGTAAAAGGCACTTTACAGAAACAAATTGTAGAGTTAATTGATGCTTCTGTTTGTTGTTTTGGGTTTTGGTTTGTTTTTTTTTTTTAAGCAACTGCTTCAGATCCTGCCTGATTTTGGCCTGGGAAGACTGTCTTCTCTCTCTTGCTTGGCTGGAATTGGTTTTGTACTATCTGGTGCAGAAAGTTGTGTTTGTCTTGTTGTCAGTTTGACACATGCTGATTTGGAGGAAAAGCTCGTTGAAAAAAGTCCGAACCAGTGCAGCAATTACTAAAGTTGGTCACTTGAGGAGGAATTAGAAATGCCATACAGCTTAAGCAGTACTTTTAAGACTTGGGCTAGACAATTTCACAGTGGCCAGTAATCCAAAGTCTTTCATTATTTGGGCCTCTCAGTGGAGACCTTGGCACTCTCTTGGGACATTTGGGTACTTGTAACTGGAATTGAGGTCTCTAGGAGTTTATTGTTTAATGAACACGTCACCTAATGTTAGGTTCAGAAATACCCGCTTTGATATGCCTTAAGTGAGGAAATCAAACAATCCCCTAATACATCTTTGCCTCATTCCTGGTTTGTAAAATGGAGATGCTCTTATCTCCTTGTAATATTTGAGGCACTCATCTGACAGTAAATGAACTGCAGTTAAGTAAACTAATGAGAAATATTTATTTATTAAAATTAAGGCATGAATAGTGTCTCTTGACTGAAGTAATGAATCATAACAACACAGAGGAAAAAAAGTACTGAATGGCTTCTCATTCGGTCTCTTGCGTTTCAGGTGCTTGGAGGCAGGGTGAGCATTAGGGAGATGTATCATGTGTGGTATTACTTGGTTCTTAAGTCTTCTGTCAGCAGTCTATCTGGTGTCTGCCAGACTAGGAAACCTGGGTTAAATGGACCTGTGGTCTGACCCAGCACGGATATTTTGCTGGGTAACTAGTCTGTGCCCTTGGCAATGAAAGAGCTGACAGAATCTTACAGAAGAAGTTTGGTCATGTAATAAAGGTTGTCAGAATGAATGAAATGTAAACTTAAATGATGCCAGACCGCCCTCGTTCTGCTATTTATTTCCAAAGCTCTGATTTTCCTGTATCATTATTACTTAGCCTTGTATTATTTGATGCTTAAGGTCTATACTGTTTGCTGCTCTGAACAATAGCTTGTCCTCACTGTCTCTGAGTTAACATACACTACCTATGTCAGAGTAGTAACACAGAACCTGCTCTAGTGGGAGGTGTCCCTGCCCATGGCAGGGGGTTTGGAACTAGATCATCCTTAAGGTCCTTTCCAACTCTAACCATTCTGTGATTCTATGTTAACATATGCTACTTATGTTGTGTACGTTAACATTCTTCTGTGTTACTACGCTGATTTCTGTAAGGCCTTTTACAGATTCTCTCCTCTTACAGATTCTCTCAACTGTTTATTCTGTCCTCTAATTACTGTGCCATTAATTTTTCAATCTGTGAATAAAAGTGCTGATTGCAGCATGGATACTAGAGATGTAAATTAACCTGATTTTTTTTCCTTAATCCTGAAGTCTATTGGTTTTCCCAATTTTTATGTGGGTGGGTTTTTTTTTTACGGTCTTTAATTTTGAGCATTTAAATGTCCTTGACAAGTTCTGTTGGCTTCTTTCTTTGATGGTGTCTGTAATGTCACTAAACCTTGGTTTTGAATTGACATTCATTTTAAAAGAGGAATGTATGCTGCCTGGATAGTTGCAATATTTTAAGAGATGTTACTGCAAGTGCTGAACTCAACTGTACTTCAGAATATGCTTCTGCTTAAGCAAGACAAATTTTGATAGAGGATACATGTTTCTTAAGAGTACCTTCTGTTGTTTTTGGTTTAACTGCAGACCTGTGAGTGCAAAAATAAAACCTTTGGGCTCCAGAGACATTTTACCAAATAATCGTCAACTGTATGAGATGATTTTGACCTATAACTTCCATCAGGTAAGGGTTATGGGGAGTTGGGTTTTTAAAATATCGTTAATAAATACAGCATGTTTTCTAAAACCAGATTTTAACTTTAACTAGCTTTCTGTTGGAAATGGGGTCTAGATTCACACTCTATAGACTCTCTCTAGTCAAAATTCTGATTTGGTTCTCTTTAGGAGCTACTGTTGCTTGAAACAGGCTTTGGTTCAGGTATCCTTTGGAATATATATGTAAGGATTATACTTGTTTTATTCAACAGTGTATTAAATGTTTTGACCTTTCTTTTAATAGCCTAAGAGTGGAGAAGTAACTCCAAGCTGTCCACTTCTTTGTGAATTGTTGTACGAATCTGAATTTGATAGTCAACTATGGATTATTTTTGACCAGAACAAAAGACAAATGGGTTCAGGAGATGCCTATCCACACCAGGTACAGAGTAATGTATTTATTTTACCTCCTATTTTCTGCACAGTGTGAAAACTTCCATTATTTTTAACCTCCCAGGCTTGCTGTTAGCTCCTAACATTTCCTGCTCCTAACATTTCCTGAGGCATAGGTATAATGTTCTTAGATCTTCACAAGAAGACAGGTTCAGTGGTGATATATTTGTATGAAAAAAAAGTAATGACAGGTTTGTTTCCATGGAATAGAACATTTGGTTTTGGTTTTTTTCCCTCTTCAAGGAAGGAGAAAGAGTTATGGTGTGTCTTATTTCTACAAAAAGCTGTTAACTTCTTGTGATTTTTAACTGGTGCTTCTCAAGAACTGAATTCAGGTTCTTGTTGTCTTTATGTTTAGGTTTTTTACAAAGATGATACCTTGAACTTTTCTATTTAAGGTGGAAAAGATCTGTTTTCAGAATTATTTAATCCAGGAAGAAATACCAATAGGAATCACGATTCCCTAATCCAGGAAAGGGAGATTCTGGGAGCAGGGTAGTTCTTAATCAGTGTCCCTTTCTTCTTAGGGCTGCCTTTTGTACTACAGCAGCAGCAGATAGGAAACTTAGCATGTTACTGCTCAAAATATCCAAATGGTGCCCCTTTAGGTTGATAGAAATGAAAGAATGTTTTCAAAATTAAGAATTTTATAGTCTGGGTTTTTTTGTTTGGGGAAGGGCTGGGATTGGTTTTGGTTTTTTGTTTTTGTTAATAAATGGAGATGGTGATATCTGCATATTACTAACTGGATATAAAAGCTCAGGGCAAAGAATCTGTTAGCTCTTTAAACTGCAGCCTTAAATCTCACAGGAATCTCTCAGGTCCTTCACCTGAAGTTACACACTGAACTGAAAGTTTATAAAGCCAAACCTGCTAGAGGTTTTGAACTGAAAGTTTAGCAAGAATTCAGTTTATTATTTCAGCAGCTAATACGATTATAGAATAGGAACAACTAATGTCAGCCTATTTTGTGGTCTGAAAAATTAATTTTTTTCAGTCAAACTGAAATGTATTTTGGCTGCTATCAAGTCTTGAAAGCACTGTTTTCAGGAAATTCCAAAACTGAGCAATCTAGCATATTTTAAATAGCTAGAGCTATATGGATCAAGAAGAACATGACAGTCGTACTTCTGGGTTTCTTTGTAAACAGTGAAGTATTTAATCTTGACATTTATGAGAACTTCTTTCTTTCAGTATTCTGTGAAACTGGAAAAAGGAGATTACACTATTCGGTTACAAATTCGTCATGAACAGAACAGTGAGCTGGATCGCATCAAAGACCTTCCATTTGTTGTTTCTCACAGGTTATCTAGTACCTTGAGCTTAGATATTTATGAAAACCATAGCCTTGCCCTCTTAGGGAAGAAGAAATCCAACAGTTTGACATTACCGCCCAAACACAGTCAGCCATTCTTTGTTACATCTCTGCCTGATGACAAGTAAGTTACTGGAGTCCTGTTTTTCTCATATACATGTAAACAAGTTGCCTCTGCACTAACTAAAATAATACTTTGATAGTGGCTTGGTAATTCCTCTTGTGTTGCTCTTTCACTGTTTGGGTTCTTTGCTGTAGCTCCCATGGAACGTTAATAAACCTGGTTTTAACACTGAACTTTCTTTGTTTGAATAGAATACCTAAAGGAGCAGGACCAGGATGTTACCTTGCAGGAGCTCTTACACTGTCTAAAACAGAACTTGGAAAGAAAGCTGTGAGTATTTGAAATGGATGACGTCTTCTCTTTCTGAAACTTCTGAAACGACTAAATGGCATGCCAGGAAGTGCTCTCTTTCGTGGGTTTAGTACTTTAAAAGAGCACTAGGGTTAATAATATAAGACATTTTAGAAGCAGTTGTTTCACTATAAGCTCAGAGTAACTTCTAAGTAGTTCTATTTTTATTTTCATCTTATAATTTCAACTTCGATTACACTTTCTAAATTTTGAATTCTAATTCTTTCACTCTGAATCCTTGTATTTGTAGAAGCAACTGCTTTTTTGTTGGTGTGGAGCCTTTAAAAGTGATTTTTTTTTTTAGCTGCATAGCTTAGTATAACTTTTGAATGAAAAATACATATATATTGTATTTTGTGCATGTTGATTCTCTGATAAGCAGCTGTACTCTTCCTTGCATGCATACAATTTTCAGCAAAAATGTGTGCTTTCTTAACACCTATATGTTACTGTTAGAAAGTAGTAGTGATCTTGCTGACTCAAATGCATAAGCAGATATTCTTACCTGCTGCACACTGATGTTGTCAACCACTAATACGAGTGTATGTTCCAACAGAATGATGTAAGATCTCTCTGTGTGATACTAGAAAAAAGCTGTAGGGTTTTATTGCTCATAATGCAGCATCCTGTAAAAAATGGTTTCTTAACTTTTATGAATCCATAGTGCAACAGTGATTATAGTAACCAGATCGTTCTTGTGTGTATCTGGTGCTGAGGTATTTAGAAGATTCCCCTAGCTATTCTTAAATGGAAGGCAAAGCTGAGAATAAATTTGAATCAATCCTGGTGATTGTTAGTATTTAGAGGTAGTTCATCTATGTTCATGTATCACTAGATGTGGCTGAACAATGTATATAAAACTAGAGTATGTTTTCATAGAAAGTAAGTTTCTGTGAGTAGGTAGGCATATACCTTTAGATATTGTTGAGTAGAAAAGTTTAGTTCATTCAGTCTGATTTGGTTGTAGTGGCACTTTTGGGGCAGATTACATGTAACTGCAGGTTAGTTAATGTCTGTCAGGAGAATTTATGTATCAATGAGGGAAACCCCAGTAACTAAGTAACTAATTTCTTTGTGATTCCTGCAGCATTGCAAGTATACTTTTATTAAATCCATGGTAAATCCATTAGTGTAGTGTAGTTTCCCTTCCTTGAACTATTGGTTGTAATTCTTGTCTATCTTATTTTAAAAAACAGGCTAAGTAGTTATGTATAGTGATTTCTGGGATGAGAAGCAAGAGGTAGGTAGGTATTGCCTGTCAAATTTCATGTGCTGAAGAATACGTCAGAGCTTACACACAGAGAAATTCTAGCTGAGGTGTGTCTTATAGTCTAAGGCATTACTGTTATGCTCATATTTCACTGGAAAAAGGATGGTATCAAATAGCATCAGATACTTTCTGCTGCCTTTAGTGAACGTCAGTATGTACCATGAGGCAAAAAACGACTAGGCAGCAAAGCTGTCTCTAGGTCAGCAAGTAGATGCAATGTGCGGGAAAACGTATCTAATTTCTGTGTTTTTATTATGAAACAAAACAATGCCACTAAACAGTCAAAATCTAAAATCTACACATTTGAGACTGAATTTCTGTAATTTATTAATTTAAGCTAAGTGGTTAACAACACTTGCTTGTCTTACAGGAATAAAGGACTGTATATGCAATAATGCATTGTTTTATTAATTTTAAAAACCTGAAAGAGCATGCTTTAAGAGCATGTTTTATCATAGATATGACTCTCTAAAAAGTTTAAAAATCTGTAGGTTGAAAGTATAACCATAATTGTACAGAGAAGGTGTCTCCATCCTGTGTGGTGTGTGCATGTTTTCTTACAGTATGTTATTCTAACTCCCAGGGGCAGTCTGCAGCAAAGCGACAAGGAAAATTTAAAAAGGTACTGAATGTTAGTTTTTGAAAAAGATATACTTAAGTCTTTTTGCATATGACTTAAAGAATTTGTCTACCAGTATTGGTTTTTTAATTTGTCTCCTTCATCTACCTCCTCAGTCCTGAGTTATTTACTTCAGCATCTTAAGTGTGTCTACTGGTAGAATGACAAAACACAACTGTAAGACAAAGCTGAGAGGTATACCTGAGCATCTGGATACTTCTGTAATAAGTGATGTAAAAATGCATGTGGTCATTAGTGGTCTGTAATTTTTCTTTTTACGAAATACTTGGGAATCTTCAGTGTTTGTGGTCAAGATTTTCTGTGGCAAATGTTTCTGCCTATTCTGTTCTGTCTGCAAACTGAGAACTGAATACAAACCTAGCAGCTTCATGTAGAATTGAGTATCTAACTGTATGCTAACTCTACTGAATTGAGAGCTGGCTTCATTACAGTTGTAAAAAACATACTGTAGCGATTTTTTTCTTAGGAGGTATGGACTTGATTGAAGTCTCTCGATTCATTATTCTACTCAAATATAACTTCTTATAGGCTAGAGTTTATACAGTGATGTAGCAGGTAGTAGTATGTGTAGAAAGAATTTTGGAGCATGTATAAGGTATTTTGGGTAGGGAGTGAGGGACTTTTAACATAGCAGTGTTTAGTATTGTCCCTTCTCATATTTTTACATTAGGTGGTACAATATTCTGCCAGCAGGCAGAGACTGAAACAGTCTTTATTAAAAAAAAAAAAAAACACATTATTTGAATAGGCTACCTTTTTAAGGCTACTGGTTTTGTTTTTTCTAGCTTTGTTCTCTAAGTTGTAAGGCTATTTACCTTCTTTTGTTTTCAAGGTACTGTGTCCTGGATTGACATGCAAATTAGTCAGGATTCTTGTTAGAAATAAGGCATGAGAATCATGAATAACACAGTTTATTGGTGTAACCTGTCAGTTTATCACTGTAATCTGCTATTTTGTTAACAGTGAGCTGATAACTGAGCCTGCCTATTTACTCTGGTCTTGATGTAGTGACTGTGTGAATGTGATTAGGCTCTACAAGAAGGATTTTAATGTGCGTTGCTGCAATTTTATTTTCATACTGCATCTAAAAATTATGCTGATCACTTTTAGAAAGATGATTTAAAATCCCATGTGAACATGTGGCTTCCTGATGAATAGGGTATAAAATCTTCACTAAGTCAATCTGTAACAAGGGAGTTAAACTCTAATCATAATTTAATTTGCATAGCAAAACCTATTAAACTTTGCTCGTTCTGTTTGTTCTTTTGTTTTTAGAACAGACTTCAGATCTGAGCAGTATACCCACCCAAGCCAAAATAAAAACTGTCCTTGATACTTCCACCTATTATTCATAAGAGGCATCAGTGTATGAGCAGCAAATAAATTAAAAAAAAATAAATTCAGAATTATGAATATTTACCCTGCCCTGTCATAAGTCTACATGCTGTTAAGATGTTTTCCAGCATGGAAAACATGTTTATGTGTTTCTTCTGTGGCCCAATCAGTCAAAATGGTGTGTGTAGATTTTTTTCGTATTTTTCACAGTCAAGACCAGGCCCTCTTGTAGGATTAGGAGTGTTAATTTACAAGTCACACTTTTATTTTGTGTGTGGGTTTTGCTCTGATACTGGTGACTAGTCTGTGGAAAACTTTTGGTTGGTTGGTTGGGTTTTTGTTTGTTTTGTTGAGGAGGGAAGGAACTTTTTAGCTAATATCTATGTGCATGACATTACCAGAAATCCATGGTGGGGATTTCTAGTTCTTTGAAAGTACTTTTATTTTCACAGAATGGCTGAGGCTGGAAGGGACCTCTGGAGGTCGTCTGGCCTAACCCCCCTGCTTGAGCAGGGCCTCCTAGAACTAGTTTCCCAGGACCATGCCCAGATGGCTTTTGAATATCTCCAAGGGTAGAGACCACACAACCACTCTGGGCAACTGTGCCCAGTGTTCAGTTACCACCACTGTGAAAAAGTATTTCCTTATGTCCAGAGGGAACCTCCTTGTATTTCTGTTTGTGGCCATTGCCTTGTCCTGTGCACTACAGAAAAGAGCACCACTGAAAATTTCTCTTTACACCCTCTTTACAGGTACTCACACAGCTTCATGAGATTCCCCCTCCATCCCCCAAATGCCTTCTCTTCTCTAGGCTGAACAATCCCAGCTTTCTCAGCCTTCCCTCATAGGAGAGATGCTCCAGTCCATTATCTTCATGGACCTTCACTGAACTCTCTCCAGTACAGCCATATGCCTCTTGTACTGGGGAGCCCAGAACTGGACACAGATGTAGCCTCACCAGGGCCGAGTAGAGGAGAAGGGTCACCTCTCTCGACCTGCAGGTAGTATTTCTAATGCAGCCCAGGATCCCATTAGCCCTCTTTGCGGCAAGGGCACATTGGTTCTAGCTGGTGTCCCCAAGGACCTGCAGGTCCTTTCCTGCCAAACTGCTTTCCAGCTGGGTGGCCCCCAGCATGGACTGGTGCATGAGTTTATTCTTCTCCAGGCGCAAGACTTCGCAGTTCTCCTTGTTGAACTTCATGAGGTTTCTGACAGCCCATTTCTGCAATCTGTTAAGGTCCCTCTGGATGGCAGCACAAACCTCTGCTGTATCAGCCACTCCTCCCAGTTTGGTGTCACCAGCAAATTTGCTGACGGTGCACTCTGCCCCGTCATCCAGATCATTAACGAAGATGTTGGACCAGTACTGACCCCTGGGGTACACCGCTAGTTACTGGCCTCCAACTGTGTGCCGCTGATCACCACCTTTTGGGCCTGGCCGTTCAGCAGGTTTCAGTCCACCTGACTGCTCATCCAGCCTGTATTTCAACAGCTCCTCTGTTTTGTATGAAAGCAGTTTGAGGTTATGCCAGGAAACAGCAGTCTAATTTCCCAGAGAAGACAGTCAATTCTTTTATAACTGGACAAAAATGTCATTGGGATCTTCCCACAGAATAAGCAGGTGTCTTTGTTTTACTAGACGCATACAGCAGAACTGTATGCCTAATCCATAATTTTCTGCTCGTAGAGCTATTCTGGGGAACTTAAATTTATCTATAAAAACCCAAAACAAACCCCAAAAGAACCCTTGGGTATGGTTTTTTACTTAATGTCTTCCTGTCTTCAGTGTGTCTGGACTAAAAAGGAAAAAAAATAATAAAAAAATATCCCTTCTCTCTGTATATTTATGTGTGATATGTATGAAGTTCCAAATTCAGTGATGTTTTTCCTTTGAACTGATCCCCGCCAAAGTAGAGAGTGCTCTCCTGTTGTGGCTCAGGAAGCTGTTAGAACCTTAGAAGTGCCCTTGGTCTCTAATGGGGAAGCATGTGCTAAACGACCCTGTGAAAAACAAATTGGTTCTATGTACCTTCCTTCTTTCACAACCCAACTTTTGTAATGCAATTACCATCTGATTATTTTTTTTCCCTTTGTCTGCAAGTTTTGTCCCGAACATGATTAGAATGAAAATAGATCACTGACTTTTTCTGGGCTGTAAGAAGCATTTTTTTGTTGTTTTACATAATGCAGCTTTTGAACAGCAATATGTAACAACTAGCTAAGGGATAGAAAATTTCTACATTTCTCTCCCTACTCTGCCGTCCTTTCCTCCAGTTTGAAGCAAGAAATGCATTATGCAGATATTGATAAGTACTAGCAGAAGACTAAAAAATACTATTGTGAAGTCAGACATAAAGGGATTTCTTACTTTGAGCATTAGGATGCTGTCACTGTTTATTAACAAGGCCTTCAAAAATAGGATGAAGCACATGTCTGATTTAGTTTTGTGCAGGCCTGGCTGGTGACTCTAAGCAATTTAATTAATTTTAAATTAAATAAGAGTATTGCCGTAAAAATAAGCAATGTTGCACAAATTTTGTGTGTCTTAAAGTAGATACGAATTCCATATGCACATTCAACCGTGTATGTATATGCAGATGTCTGTGGTATTTATTAAATGGAAAATGAGACCAGGGATGTGTTCCTTCAAGGAGCTTCTTCCTGTGGTTAGTTTTGCTGTGAATGCTTTAAAGTACAAGTAACAATAGTTCACATGTCTTTTCCACGTAAAGTACCAGATGTTGAATCATCATACAAAAATTTAAATTTAAATCTTTAAACAATATGAAGTTAACTGCTAATTAAGCTATTTTTAAAAGGTGACTGTTTTGAGGGCATTGTGCTTGTTTATGTATGCAGTTTGTAGTTCTAGTTAAAAGTAAACTGACTGAGGTTTATCAAACTGCGCACAGAGCACACTGACCAAAGTGCATAGCCTATATGCTCCCAAACTTTTTAATATTGCTTAATTTTTTTAGAGGATAAACAAAAGGCAACTTTCTCATTAATTTGCCTTTCTTCTCCTTAACCTCTAATGATGAATGTTTCTGTAATGGCAACGACAGTGTCACTCGGGGATCTTCTGGTATCTAAGGGCTTGCCAAGTTTTATAAATAATGCTAGTGTTTAGAGACAGAATAGAGAAAAGAAAGAAGCGTTCAGTCCATCTTAGGGGCTTGTGATAGTTTAGTTAAATGTGATAAGCACCTAAACCTTATTTATCCCTGCTGCCTGTAGAGAAGAGTGCACCTATTTTTCTGTAAGCTTTTTCAAAAGGAGGGTCCCTAGGTCTGAAGCTCATTGTTTTCCTTTCAATGGTCATAGCTTGTAATGCTTGCAGAATCTCAAGAGACCAAAAGTAGCTAGCTGAGAGAATGGGGAGATGACATTTTACTGTTGATGGTTTAGCTACACAGAATTAGTCTCTTAAATTTAAGTGTTTATCCACATAAGTGGGATTTTGTTAATCTAATTACGCTTGGTTTGAAACTTAAACCATAGTAGTAGAGCCTTCTTGTATAGAGAAGGCTTGAGAAGGCAGAGGCCATTCAAATACATAATTCCAAACAATACGTTGCCAAGTAAGATTGAAGAGGATGTTCAAGAAGGAAATCCTGAAATATAGAAGAATATTTTTAGGAAGGCAGGTTTCTTTCTTAGGCAAGTCTCAATAGAAGACGTCTTTTAAAAACACAGTAGACTACTGATTCAGATTTTTGTACTGAAGTAATTTCTTATGCATCTTAAAATGTTTGGTTTGCTTTTTAATGAACTACGTGGTTGCTTTCTACTGTTATAATTACCTTAGCCAGCCCCATACCATGTTCTTGACTTCTGTTTCCTTGCCTCCATGTGCTTGCCTCCACGGCCTGCTCTTGCCATGCTCTCGCCTAGGTCTTGCTTACACCTCTTATTGAGGCATACTGCCTGGTCATGCACTTCATACTCAAAATGCACATGTGCAGGATAGTTCCTGTGAAAGCTACACTTTAATGTAGATTAGTGATCTGAACTAGGTTTTTAAAAGATACATGTGTGTCAGTGTTGTCGTTCATCTGTGATTACATATTAAGTAGCTGGAAAAATCGTTTTAAGGGAATATTGGTGTCACTTTCTCTTACTAGTATTGTTTTCAGTAACCCATAGCAAGCTGCTGGTCTGTTTGAATTATCAGTTCAGGTAAAATTCTTCTGCGTCAATGTTCTTGAATGGTTTCAGAAGTCTAGTGTTGAAGTCCGTTATTTGAAGGCTATGCATAGCCATTTCTAACAGTTACCTTTTCACTCGCTAGTTAAGTAACCTGAAATAACTCCATCTTGTGCGGAAGATTTCATTTCGGTACACAACACTGACTTTTTTTATGGAAACATTTTCCTACAAATGTATTTTGGAATGATTGGTACGAATAATTAAATTGCCACAGCAATTGAGCGTACAACACAATATTTTGCACAATGTTGCAACAGAGTAATGGTATCTAGAGGATATAAACTTAAGTGATCTTCTCTGCAAAATACCCTGTATGTAAAATAATGGGACACGTGCCCTCGCTGTTTGGGGAGAGGCTTTTTAAAAAAAATGCAACATTAAAACCAAAACCAACAAAACAGCCTCCCCCAGCAACTGTGATGTTTTAGAAGCAATGACTGAAATCTAGTTCTGGCTTATTTGCAAATTTCTATATAAATCATCTCAGGAAATGGACTTCAGAGCATGGTCTAAAATCAGTTAGGATTTTCCTTTTAAATAGCAGTAGATTATTTTGTCATGGTAATTGTTGACTAGTATAGCTTGAACTCAAACTATAGTGATATTTGTATGCTAGCATATAGGGTTTAAGAAAAAAATCTTGCTGTTGTGTCTACTTAATTTTAGCACAGATACAGGTGAAACTGGAAAGTCTGTAGCAGCAAACTGGAAAACAGCTGACTGTGGATGTATCAGCTAATTCAGTAGGCACATGGAAGAAGTACTGTCTCAGGAGGAATATGCTTGTGTTATCCTATGGCATGATTCAAGTTTATGCTAGTGTGGTATTATTATTTAGAATTCGGTCATCTTTATTCGTTTGATTGCCAGATTTGTAGGACGGGGTCTCTAACTGTTTGTTTTTTCTTTGCCTTTTAACCAAGTTTTTTGCTTTTCTTGTAAACAAACTGACCAATATTATTTGAAATTATATTAATTATATGAACACAAAAATGTCAGACTTCCTAAATTTTAGGCTCTCTTGTCTTACACCCAGTGTGCTGTTTCAATGTTTACATCCTTACATTGCTTAAAATAAAAAGTTAAAGCAGTTCCTGAATTCTTAATGACTAATACCTTTGCTGTCAGAATCCTTATTCAGTGGATGCATAGGTCAGAGTAGTTGCTTGCTATGATTTAGCTTTTATATATATATCAGAAAAAAGTGTACTGTATCCCTCTCAGTATGTGTCTCTCTTCCCACCTCCAGGATGTCCTTACTGTTCACTATCATCTGATACCGTCACCATCAAAGAGTAAAAATGGCAGCAAAGAGAAAGAAAGAGAACAGGAAAAAGAAAAAGATGTAAAAGAAGAATTTGCTGAAGCTTTAAGAGATCTAAAAATACAGTGGATGACCAAGTATGTCTGTTGTCATGACTACACAAGCTTGAAGCAGCTGTACCAAAAGAATACCCAGAATCTGTACTTTATGCTATGTCCTCCTCTCTTCTAGGCTGGATACCGCTGACATGTATAATGAGTTGAAAGAAGCATTTCCCAATCATCTTCCATTGTATGTTGCAAGACTTCATCAGCTGGATTCTGAAAAGGTCATTTAACACTTTCTAAACTGGATTTGTCTCAATACATCCATGTAGCCTAAACAACTGAATCTTTCTTCATACACTTTTGGTCTTGAAATGACTGCCATAGCTGTACTCAGTACTATAAAGCAGAAATTCCTAATTAGATTGACAGCTGTCTCCCTCACTGACTGCGATTTACTTCATCCCATAGCAGAATGAAAGAAAGTATGCCTACCTGTAGTGTGTTTGCGTATCATTTACTCCTTGTTAAGTTAAACACATTGTAAGTTTCCTTACTGGTTTAGACTACAACAGTGTTATTCTAAATGGTGGTTACTGAAACAAGCACACATCCCGTTCTGCTCCTTTACTGGATTGGTAATTTCTCCTAGCAGAATTGCTCAGACAACTGAGGACAGTAACCCCTTGAAATGACACAGCTTAATCCACCACCTGTCATTGTCATCAAAATGTGATGTGAACACACACATCACACTTTCTGTGAACAGAAAAGTTTACCTATGTCTGCTTTTTTGTTTATCTTGAAGATAAACAGCTTTGTGTATGTCAGTAGGTTTAATATTTTTCTGTTTATTTGATCCTGATTTTATATTTATTTCTGACATTAATAACTACTACAGTTATGTAAGAAGATTAATTTGTACTGAAAGGCGCTTTTCTTTCTGTAAACTCTGCGTTTTGCTTATACCCACCCCGTATTTTACAGTTTGTTTGTAGTGAAATAGACTACATTTGTGGAAAAACTTGATGATGTAGAGTTCTTACTTTTTTTTAATAAAAAATTGGAGAACATGGAGAAAAGGACATGTTGAATTATCTGACGTTATTTCTGCATACCTTTGCCATTACCCTAGTGTTAGTAGAATCAACCATCAAGTGGTGTGATTTCATAGTGCTAAACACTGTTTTTTATTCTTTTAGGAACGAATGAAAAGACTTGATGAAATTGTTGAAGCTGCAAATACTGTAATCTCTCATATCGATCAGACAGCATTAGCAGTATATTTTGCCATGAAGACTGATCCCAGGCCTGATGCAACTACTATAAAAAAGTACCTACCCAGTAAATAATTTTCTTGCATCCTATTTCTGCAATCTATGTACTTTTGTCTCTGTTTGTAAGAAATGAAATTACTATAACCTTTTTGAATAATTTGTTTTATTTTTTGGGGCACAAGTAATTTCAAACTTGACTTCAAAATTATTTTGTTCTCTTACTATATCTCCAGAATGCAGGAACACTGAAACCTGCAAATTTTTACTTAGAATTATTAAATAAAATAAACAAGGGTGCTTTCAGGATTTAAATGTGTCAGAAAAATGGGGTATTAAGTTTTCTTTGTCAAGCTTAATCTCAGATCAGAGGGACCACTAGAATCTCGATATAGAGGTGTTTGTTTTGAATGCTACCTGCCTTTTCATAATACTTTGCGACCTTTTGGATCTGGATTTGAAGACAAATCGACAGCAGTCTAGGAAGTAACAGCTTGCAAAAGATTTCATTTGTGAAAGGCACGATGACCATACTTGTGCTTCAGAGTATTTTTGAGACCCGTTTGGTTTTTTTTTCTTTACTTTTTGATTGTTCCTCTGAATTACCAGTATATTTCCTTAGGAACACAGTATTTTGAAGGTGACACCCTAGTCTGCAAAATAACTGGTGGATTTCACAGTGTGTGGCGTGGTGCTGTTTTAGTTGCAAATAGACCAGCAGGTTTGAAGATAAGGCCCTTAAAAGGGGAGATACCTTTTTGTTGATTATTTAGGATAAAATACCAGATTTTAATTGTAAAATTTGTCTGTGTATTTGTTTATTTTTCTTAATATTTGTGTATAATTCTGGAATTGCTGATGTAAAAGCAAAGCTATGTCATAACAACCTTCATTCTAAACATTTCTTGGTAAGTTGACCTGTTAGGTCATGTGGTTGAATCTAACATCTGAAACAGAACACCAAATTCAGTGGTGCTTTAAATGGGTGCAATTCCTTTGAAGTCAGCAGAATTGTATCTGCTTATGTTAGTCGTGGATTTGACTCTCTCTGTTTATAATGCCAAGAACTGTGAAGCTGTATTTCTAGATGCTGGCTTATTCAATCTTAGAATCCTGAGTTGCCCTTGCATTAAGACAGCAATGGCATTTCAGACTTAGAAGAATGATTGAGCTTGTTTAATACATAGTGTCTCTAGATAATTTTTTTGCAATTGCTTTAATTTATAGTAAATAGCCATGCTTTAAAAATTTTGTGTTTATTTTCATTTTGTATGTACTAACTGCTGTAAACTTTTTAGCTTAAACTCAGTACAGCACTGATTCTGTTCTTAATGAGGTATCTGCAAAAAGTCCTTAATATTTTTCATGCTGTTTTTTTTTTTCTAGTGAAATGGAAAAACAGAAGACTACTTTAGTGGATGCACTTTGTCGAAAAGGAAGTGCACTGGCTGACCAACTTCTTCATCTGCAGGCCCAAGAAGGGGCTGCTTCCAGTGATGCAGAAGGCAAAGATGAAGATCATGAGAGCTGCTCAGAAGCTTTGACAGAGACATTCTGGGAAACAACAAAATGGACTGATCTTTTTGACAGCAAGGTAAGAGAGCAGAGCAGATTTTTTTCTTTTCCTTTTGCATGTTGGGTTTTTTGACGGTTTCTCCTGGAGTTATGCACCACCTTTGTGTGCACAGCCTCATACATTCCTCCCTTCTACTTTTTCATGCTGTCCCTATATGTTGTGCTTTCTTAATGACCTTTTTCCACAGAGGTTTTGCCAAACCTGTCAAATCCATGGTAAGCCTATCTCTATGCACGTGAATGTAGAGGTTAAGGGAAGGGTGTAAAACAGTACCAGATTTCTATGAAAAAGCTGCTTGCTTTATTCAGTTGCTTCTTTCTGTACCTTTCAGGGAATATTTTTGATTAACCTCTGCGCTGTTCTAGCTGTACACACACAGAAGTGTGCAGCATCCCTGCTCTGTTCAGTCCTGCATTCTGTAGCCTCTTCCACACTATGGACAAGAGAAGTTTTGTGTTTTGCTGTCAGTAATGTCTGTAGAGGTAAAGGAAGAAATCCTTGGAGATAGTTCCACTTACGTATTTATTAGCACAGATTTCCCTGTCCTTTCAAGGTTTCTAATGCTGAGATTAAGTTTTTCTGTGCTTCATTCAAGACAACTATTCCAGAAGAAAAAAAAATATGCATTGTAGGTGACCAGTTCTGTAGCTTTTAATTTACAGAGTTCATGACTTTGTATGTCTAACAGTTGAGTTGTTGAGAATTAATTAGTTGCTGTACTTAACTCCTGCATATGGCTGTGTTTTAGTGGAAGATGAAGTGAACAGTGTATTTGTTTATTATTCAGTTAAATTGCCAAAGCACTTCAGATAGTTTAAAAAATTGATTTAAAAAATTGCTTTATTTCCTTGACAATAAATAATCTTCCTTGGTAACAACTCGTACTTTAGCTGGAGACCTGAACAAGGAGGTTGATGGTGGTTGCCCTCACTTCTTTTAACGTATATATTCTTGTACACCTACATCTTTTCAGCATTCCTCTTTTAATCTTTAACTGACAATAATATCCTGTGGTAGCAGATCTTGCGCTTTAATCATACTGGCACGTGATTTTCTTGCTGTCTATTTGTAAATACAGTACTGTGTTCCAGTATAGTGACCCCTGGTTTACTTCTGTCTTTTAATTTGTAAAGCTGATGGGAATAATTTCAGTGGAAAAAAACTGCCAATATAGACATCTTGTTGAGAGTTGATCACTCTTTGTTATGGGTTTTGTTGTGGTTTTTTTTCAAGAAAGAGATTGATTCCTGGCACTCTTGAGTTGTGTGCTCTGGGCTTGGAATGAGGTAACTCTGATTTGAATTGCACAGATTTAGTCTCTCTGACTGCCTTAACCATGGATTTATCTTAGGGCATGTTCAGGTTTTGCTCTGAAAATTGGTGCTTCTGTATGGTTAAATTAGTACTGAAAGGCCAACAAAACTTTTTATATTTTTGTAGCATTTCATATGGAAATAACTTCTATCCTGTTTAGCCAGTATGTTTGTCCGTTTTTCCCCTCTCGGTTTTACTGGTCAAACTGAAATCTAAACTGATTGACTGTCATGAGCCCTACACAGCCACTTGCTTACTCCCCTGCAGCAGGAGGGGGAAGAGAATTGGAAATGCAAAAGTGGGACAGCTTGTGGGGTTGAGATAAAGACAGTTTAATAGGTAAAGCAACAGCTGCATGCACAAGCAAAGCAAAACAACAAATTCATTCCCTGCTTCCCATCGGCAGGCAGGTGTTCAGCCATCTCCAGGAAAGCAGGGCTCCATCATGCATAATGGTTACTTGGGAAGATATGCCATAACTCTGAACATTCTCCCCTTCTTCTTCCCCCAGCTTTATGTGCTCAGCATGATGTCTTATGGTATGGAATATCCAAATATCCCTTTGGTCAGTGGGGGTCAGCCGTCCCTGCTGTGTCCCCTCCCAACTCCTTGAGCACCCCCAGCGTGCTCTCTGGCGGGGCGGTGTGAGGAGCAGAAAAGGCCCTGACTCTGTGCAAGCACTGCTCAGCAACAGCTAAAACATCCCCGTGTTATCAACTCTGTTTTGGTCACAAATCCACAACATGGCCTATAGGAGCTACCATGAAGAAAATTAACTGTCTTCCAGCCAAAACCTGTACATTGAGGATACTTTTAGCCCATAAACATTCTAGAGTGCTCTGGGTATTTCAAATGAGCGGCTTCTGAAAAGGGAGAAAACGAGGTTGTCATACTACATCCTAATGACCCCTGGCGTGGTACTTTGTCCTGTGCTTTTCTGCAGCCTTTCTGTCCCGTACCCATACATAGCCTCACTTACTCAGCCCTGCCTGGCCCGCTTGCAGTTTTTCTATGTCTCTTTCACAAATTGCCCTATATCAGTACAATTATGATTACTAGTATAGGTAGTACTGCGAGGGCCACAATGACGATTAAGGGACTGGAGCATCTGTCGTATGAGGAGAGGCTGAGATTATTCACCCTGGAGAAGAGAAAGTTCAAGGAGATTTTGTCTGTGTGTACAGATACATGATGGGGGGAGCAAAGAAGATGGAGCCAGGTTCTTCCTAGTGCTTCCTACTGGCCTGACAAGAGACAGTGCGCACAAACTAAAACACAGGAACTTCTACTTAAGAAAAAGTTAGTGTTTTGTTTGGGCAGAGGAAGGGGGGTGGTGTTTGAGGTCTTTTACTGTGAGGGTAGTTAAACACTACAATAGGTTGCCTGGAGAGGTGGTGAAGTCTCAGTCCTTGGAGGTAGTTGAAACTTAATCAGACGTGATCCAGGATAACCTGTTACAGGCAGCCCTGCTTTGAACAGGGGGTTTGGAGTAGACAACCTCCAGAGCTGCCTTCTGCCTTCAGTCATTGTGTGCTTCAGTGACTGCTTGGCAAGTAGTTTATGTAGCTCACTAATGTAGTTTTCTTCATGCTTTCTGTGATCTAGGAGCATGTATGTTGGTCAGTAATGATGTACTGTTAGTTTTTCTAGCTATCAGTTTAATGTGTCTAAAGATGTCATGATGGATGTATCCTCTCATCTCTCCTGTGGTACTGCTCAGTAATTCTAATCCCTGCAGCACCTACAGATAAAAAAAAAAAGTTTTGAAGGGAAAGAAATATCTGCTGCTACTTAAAGCTTTCATATGATTATTGGAACTGAGACTTTTAGTCGTTCACATTTATACTTTTGAGTTTTTCTTTTTCTGAAAGCTCTTTGAAAGGGATGAGGAGTGGGGGTAATGTGTCTTGGGCCTTGATGGGATTGGGAATTTTGCTTTGAAAGGAGATAGTAGAGCATTTTAATGATTTTTCCCTGATAACAGGTTTGGAGAAAAGGGTTAGGTGAAAGCAGTTATTTTCAGTTGAGAAAAAACAACTTTATTTTTCCTTTATTGCTTCCTAGAAGCTTCATGCTTGCTGCTGTTCATATTCTTTCATTTCCTTTACTAAGAGGTGTCATCTTCATCTAGTAGTTTTCTTAAAAACTGGTTGTAGTTAAGAATTGCAATGTTCAGACCAGCTGTTTCAGTTGTTAGCAGTACGGTTTCCAGCCAATGATAGAATGTTCTTTGGTCATTCAAAACCATAAACATATGATGAGGATCCAATTATGCTTTATTTAGCTTTTTTAAGGGTCCGTATGAATGACTAAGATTACATAATTACCATACGGCCTGACACAAAAAAGCATAAGAAAAAAAATTACAATTATATTCCTACTGTCTTTGTTGTAAACTGTGAGAATAGCTGTACACGTGTGTCACGGGCTGTAACTTTTCTTCAAAAATTAACTTAATACTTTACAATTCCTTCATTCCACCCACCTCTGCTAAACTGCATCTTACATTCAAGCTGTCTCATCAGTATTCATTCATTTTTATTCATAAAGGCTGACAAGTTTTGTAAGTGGGATTGTGTTTAAAACTTTCTCAGCTTCCTGTTTGCATAAAAATAAGTGTCTTCTGCTCTAGAGATGGACCTGTAGAACATTTTAAATATCTGCAGTGGCCTTTGGTCTTCCTCCTTTGCAGCTTCTTCTGTCTGCTTGGAAAAAAAAGTTGTATAAATCTCCACTTCGGTGTTGCATGCAATATGCTGTACTTGTACTTCCGGATTATTTTGCTATTTTAAAAACAAATTTACTAACTTAGTGCAAATAATTTTATTTTGCAGATTGTTAGAGGAAAATTTGGAGATTTGACCATTTGACGGGAACTGTACTGTTCATGTAGTGTGCTTCCTTTGAGATGGGGAGATTAGGAACAACGTTGAGGACTTAATTTTGTGAAGTAGAGTTTAAAGCTTCAAAACAGATTCTGTGAAAGGAACAAGTATTTTTGCTAGGGTAGGGGCAAAAGCATTGATTATGTTCTTCAGTCCAGCTGACTTATGTTTGGCAAAATTCACCCTGGTAGAAAACAAATTATGGCATTAGTGGCCTTTCTGTGGTGCTACTCTGGACTGACTTAGACCGGATTGATAAAATGAAGTGTTCTGACTTGGCGCTCTCACCTAACTTTGGATGACTCATTTGCCTTGTGGGGAATAGAGGAGGTTTGGATGAAGGAAGGGTAAAGTGGAGTTGTGATGTAGAATCAGGGATAGACCTTGTGTGAATGTCCTTCAAATGAGAGTCCTCAAGAGGCAGCCAGCTTATTCTAAAGCACTTTGTTGGAAACAAAAACCTGGAGCTGTTCCTTTGTGTGGATGTGGCTTTGTGGCATTGACATTTGAAAGATGGAACAACTGGCTGAGAAAGGCTGGAAATAGGGCCCTTGACTACTGCGCTGATCATTCAAGTATATATATGGCTTTAGATAGAAACATGGCTCTAAGTGGTTTTACTTCTGAGCTTCCTGTAATCAAAGTTCAACCAGATGTCAATAATTGAAAGGCGAAGTAAATTTTTGAAAACACGGAGAGACCGTGTTTCCTTTTATGTTGTTTTTGAAGATGAGTTGGGAACATCATTACTTTTCTGTGTGTTTCTGCTCACCCTCTAGTAAACCAAGTAGCATCACTTGTTTCACCTGTCCTCTGCAGGTGTTGCCACAGGGCACTCCTGAGTTCCATTGAATTGCCTGTTTTCCATTGAAGTATTGTGCTTATCCCCATATTGTAGCAAGTATGTAGGGAAGCAGGTGCTGACTTTTGATAGCAAGTGCATTTGTTTGCACTTTCTTGTTAGATCACTTGTCACTGAAGGTTTATTTTAAATGAAACATGAAAGAAAATATTTATGTCCTCAGTGTACACGAAAGCATTTCAAATCAACTCCAGTTGGGAGAGCTCAGTGCAGCAGGCATTTGTTTGATTATGCAAACACATTTGTGATAGTGCTTTAGGATTTTTAGTAATAGAATGTAGGTTGTCAATTTTTCTTTTACCTAGAACACGGCTTTAAAATATGTAGGCCAAAATCCCCAGTTTTAAACAAAACTCGTACAGGAGAGTAGTAGGATGTTGCCTGTTTGTTACTGGGAGTGACTCATCTGTAGAATTTAAATGCCCCTCAACCTTTAAAGTAGCTATTGGACATAAGCAAAAAGTCATGTTTAAAAATAAGTTTAAAAACAAATAAAAGGCCCAGACCTTTCCATCCTGTCTTTTAAACATCTTTAGCCTGGATTGTCTTTCATATTACTGTCTGTACTGTCAGATGCAGCTGTCTCTTCCAGCCGATCGTATTCAGTCACTGCCAAGAACTTGTTGCTGGATACTTGATTCACTTAACCCCCCCCCCTCTTAAAAATAACATGAGTCAATTTTTGTTATATGAATATTGCTTTTATTTGTAATAGGACAGTTGATAGAGCAGAGAGGAATCAACATAGCTAAGAAACCTTAGTTTATTACTATAGATGTATATGAAGCTGAAAAAACTTGTTTGCTGGTAATTATAAACATTACAACTTCAGTGTTCCTACAAGTGGTTGGAGTGTGTTACCTATAGGTTGTATTGCTTAATCTAGTATTTTAATTATTTGTAAATGTAGAAACATTTTAATCAACTGTTTAGATAATGAAGTAACTGATTATACAAGTCTGTTTTCATAGGTATCAGTATGTGGATACTAGAAAAGTTCTGTTAAGTAGTTTAGTGTGGCTGGACTCAAAAAGTGTTCTTTATAAAAAGAATGTTTTCAGGCTTTTAAGCACTTCAGCCCTGCAGATGTCTTGAGAGATCGTTTTAGCATTTTACTGTCCTAAATATGCATCTTTACATAGCTGATGGCAAGGTAGCCAGCTAATTAGGCCTATTTAGGCTAATTAGCCATCCAACCACGTTCATGGGTCTGGCTTTTAGCACACTTTGTTAGAGGCCATGAGCTTGGGGAATAAAGTATCTCTCTAACAATAATTACTATCCTAGAAGGACGCTTTGCCTTTTCTTATTACCCTTTGTTTATTGCTTTTTGGCCAATTCCTGGGCCATATCACTTGTTCCGTAAAAGCTAGCCTTAATTATATTTATTGATATTATTAAATAGCACCAAATACTTAGAATTCATTCCTATTAATTCATCTAGCAACTGCTTTTAGGTACTACAAGTGGGTTTATTCGCTGCTGTTATACATTCAGATAGCAGCTGTTTTCTCTGTTACATCTTAATAGCATTCCAGTTTACATTTGGTTTACACATATCAAGGAGTCATAAACTTCACTTCTGTGATATTGTAAAGCTTGCAGTATTTTAATTATAAGGCTTAATTTGACCAATATGTGTACAAGTTATGAAGTATTATTTCTTATCTAACATTTTTTGCTTGTAAACCTATTCTGATTTGAAAGCATCTCATGCATTATTCTTAACTTCTGAAGTGCTAATGAACTTTTAGTAGTTTTACTTAACCTGTATGCAGTTGATTAGGGTTTTTTCCAAGCACTAAGACAGAAATTATTGTCTTTTATCAAGAGCTCTTGGAGCATGGTTTTCAACCTTTGGGTCCAGCAGAGAACTTTTTTCTCATTTAGAAGTACCCAAACTTTTATTTAGCCAGAGCAAGGGTGTTTCGTAAAATGCTTTGTTTTCTTGCCACAAAAACTCTAGGAAGCCCTGTTACGAAAGAAATGCTGTCAAGTGGCTTTCCTCCTGCCTTTATCACTGATGTTCAATAACCATTCAAAACTTAGAGGGTCAGGTAAGAGCTTTCTTAATAGAGCAGTGACATTATTTCTGGTTAGCTTCCAATATGTTATATTTGCTGAGAGCTCCAATGCATTTTTCATTTGATTTTGTTTTGTTTTTTTGTTTTGTGATTCTATCATCTTTTACAGAAGGGAATTTTTATTTTTTTAAGTTTACTTTAACCAACTAAGTCTGCTAATGGATCCACCAAGCAGTTATTCAGAAGTGTTTGCTAATGTGTTTTGCTTTAGGAAAATATCCAAAATAATTGGATTGAGAATGCAGCATGCAAAGTATTTTTCCAATAGCAATATTTGGAAAATCTATATGTGAATGGTGCTGTATGCTCATTGTTGCATATATGTGTGTGTTTTTAAGCTACAACAGCTTAAGTGAATACTTCAACACAACAAAATAAGTACTTGAAGACAGAAGAATGAGCAACTCTGAGTGCTTGGCGTATACTTCAGAGCTTCAAAATTACACCTTTAGTTGCTTGATAACTAAGCTTGTTATTTCTTTTTTAGCTCAGTCTTAAGTGTTGATCCTGCAAAGATTTGTGTGTGCGATTAACATTCAATGGAAGTGTTCAGGCAGCTAAAATCAGGCAGGTTCTTCAGTCCTTGCAGGATTGGGCTCTTGGATTCATTAATGTTTATATTCTTTAAAAATATTAATATATTTTTTGCTGTAAAGCAAAATATTTATTTCTGAATATCCTTGGAGTGTTTTTGTTAGTTTTTCTTAATGGGACATTTTAAGTGGACATTGAGAAAATGTAACTTTTGTTGGAGAAGTCAAAGGAAATGAAAAATAATTGTAATGAGTGAGGGGAAATTAATAACAAACTCTTAATATGAGATTTCATAAACTTTGCCAACAACAGAAACACCACCATACTCCCTAACTTTGCTGCTGTGTCTGCTTTGCTGCCTCAGTAAAAAAAAAATTAAAAAGCAGTTTACTATGAGTGTTCCAAAGGGAATATATGAAACGATGTCTTGATTGCACTAATTCTTAGTGCTGTAACGGGTGAAGTGGTATGAACAATTTTGCAAAACCCTGAACGCTGTCAGTGTTTGGGTGTTACGAAGCTGATTTATTTTACATTAGCTGTTAAGTAGACACATTCATTTGCACATGTTAGTTATAGCATTGACAAGTATTGTAAGCTGTCTCTTTATAATTAGCGTTATTAAGAGGAAGCTTTTTTATAATCTCTTCTTAATAAATTACCAATGTTGAGAAGCTGACCCAAAACCTGAGGCTTGTCTTCATTGCTTACCGGTCTTCATTGCTTGTTCATAATTATGTGCATTTCTCTGCGTGTGTGTGTATATCATTCACTGTGTATGTTCACACTTGTTTCTGCAGTAAGTTTGTGACTTCCTAGGAATCAAAACTCTCAACTGGGTCTTTGTTTCTGAGATACCTGCCTAGTTCTTGATTTTATTTTTTTGTTTATACCATACAGTTGCCTCTAGAGAATGAAAATCCAAAGAAACTAGAAATGTGATGCATAAAAATTATAATAGTGACGTCTGTGTTACATAAGGTGTTCTGAAGTCAGAAGTAGTCTCTAGGAAGTTCAATGTTTATAACTGCTACTGTGAATCATCTGTTTTACTCCAAAGAAAAATGCAAGCTATCTTTTGTAAATGTTTTACTTTAAATCACTTCTGCTACCTGAACAGAATCTGCTATTATTTGCTAAGCGTTGTAAGATTAAAATATTAAACGATCTAATTTGGTTTTGTTTTTCACATTGTAGGTTTTGACTTTTGCCTATAAGCATGCATTGGTAAATAAAATGTATGGGAGAGGTCTCAAGTTTGCCACAAAACTTGCAGAAGAGAAGCCAACAAAGGACAACTTGAAAAACTGCATTCAGGTAAGGTGTATTTGATAAAGTAATGGGCTATGCTCATGCTGAGTAAGCTTTCAAAAGTAAGATGTAAGTCGTCTTGAATTCTTGATACCTTTTACGTTGTAGAACCCGCTAAACTTAACATTTTAACTTTATCCAGGCTTGTGTGGCTTGGCCTCCATTTTTAATAGTGACTACTTCTTCCTTTTTCTAGAATAGCAAGCTTGTGAGTAATTGTTATTTTTAGCAGTTTTACTTTCTGAAACTTACTGTGGGGCATAAAGAAAGTAGAGACAACTTAGCCAAAGATCTTTTGCATATTTAAAATCACATTATGTTGCTGTTTAACCGCTGTTATTGTTACTATTATTAATCACAACTATTGCTAGCAGATGGTAGGTGGAGAATTAATGGGAATTACTGTAACTCCTAGGACAAAATGATTATGCATTGAATTGAAAGACTGTAGACCATGTAGAATGGTTTTCTTTTTCCCCTTTCAGGACTAAGTAATTCAAAGATTGCCAGTTCTCCAGTCTGTTACCTTTCTGATAGTAGATGTCTTTAGTAAGATGTTGATATCAATGCAGTGTTTGTTGGAAGGATTCAGATTTTTAAAAGAATAAGACCCTAGAGCTTCTAATTATTTTTTTTAATGTTTGCTTTTTTTCTTCAGCTAATGAAGTTGCTTGGATGGACTCATTGTGCAACTTTTACTGAAAATTGGCTTCCAGTCATGTATCCACCTGATTATTGTGTATTCTAGAAAACCAACAGTTGTAAACTTAAAGTGATTTTATATGGGGCAGGATAGGAAAAGATAAGTTTGACATGGAACGCATGTTTTCGTTACTGAATGCTGACTATTAAATTGTGTGTATTTATCAGTAAAGGCACCTGGGTACAGCTTAATACCTGTTAGCCTGACTCCTGTCATCAGGGAGTTTCCTTATTGTGCATCCCATTGCTGGCAATGGATGTGCCAGAACTGCCAACACCAAGGATTTGGAATTAGGCTGGAAAGGCTTACTGCATGCATGTTAGGTTCTTAACTGTTACTTTTAACTGCAAACCTGTAAAAGCTCTGTATTTTTTACAGTAAACTGAATTTTAACATGTCTGATCTTAATTTCAATTGTATGAAGGCCTTAAAGCTACTTCAAGAGTAGCTAAAATCTTATTTATTAGACTAAAGTAATGGGACATCATTACCTGTATTGTTTGCAAGAGTTTACATTTAATTTTTTTTTAAAGAAAAATTCAACCTCTCAAACTGTTACAATATGTAACTTGGAATTGCTGATGCACAGGTGCTCTTGTAAATCTTCATTTTGGAGTGATTTCAGGCAAACTCAAACATCCATGGGAAGCTGAGTATCAGGACAGGCTGATACATGTATAAAAGTGCCAGACAGTTAAATCTTAATCAGGTATTGTAAAGCTATACATATATGTTTAATAATGTTAAAAATGTAAACCACAGCAGAATAAACGTGCAAAGTTGAAGATCAAAAAACACCATGTGCACTCTGATACTTTAAAAGATTATTTTATAATTAATAAAAACAAATAATTAAGCTAAAAATTGTATTGGTTTCTGAAAGAGTACATAAATGAAACTTGCTGAAAGAAAACCCCTCACAAACAACAGAAGTTCAGTGCAGCCCAGAAGATCAATGCTTTCTGTTAAAGCCTTTTTACTAACTATTGCTACTAACATTGTTCCATCAGTGGAGTGAAATTGGTCTGTTTGAACAGGTCGTTTGTATCAACCAGAGACAAATTGCTATATCATTTGTCTTGCCAGGTTTTTCGTAACTTGTAATGCAAAACTCAGATACAACTGCAACTTTACAAACGTAAATGCACAGAAGGTGCACTGTAATGCTGCAAAACATTCCAAACTGTAAGGTGCTGCCAGTAAATGAAATTAGTAACAGTTTTCTCTTTAATTCTCTCTTACTGTGGCTTTAAGCAGCTTGACATTTGATTCTGGAAATTCTGCTAGAATGGTTGTCTTAAACATATTGCAGAGTTTTTCCAAAAATTCATAGTCTGTACTGAATCTGAATTTATTTGCCCATAGTAATACTGTTCCTGGCTTACAAAAGTAAACCATTGTTGCTAGCAGGGGGTCCAAAGCTGCATGGTGGTATACAACATCAGTTGCTAGTATGAAATCATAATGGTAAGTTGATACAGGGAAGTCTTCATTGAGGCCTTCTCCCCATACCAGTTTTCGCACTTCAGGTTTGTGCATATTCATGTTTTGCGTATTTCTTGAAATATTATATGAGAGATTCTCAAGAACTTCAGGCAAATCCGTAGCTGTAACATAAGCTCCTAAAGAAAACATGATTTTGTTTCAATTCATAGGTATGTAGTTGAACATATATATACATATTTAAAAAAAAAAAAACCTCTACCTGCATAGCTTCCCCAGCTTCCCCCTCACCAATAACTAGGGTAGTTGCTTTATTAATAAAAAGGTATTTTACAATAACTATGATTTTTTTAAAAAGCGGTGACAAACAAAGTTTATTTCAACTGTTGCTTCATTGCCTTAAGGTGACAGTGGCAGATCTAGATCACCTTTCACAAGAAATCTAAAAGGAAATATGAATTTACTAACCTAAGATACAGGCCACAATGGAAACCAAGCCTGTTCCAGCGCCAATTTCCAAAACTTTTTTGTCTTTGAGGTTGAATTGTTCTTGATTTGATTCCAGATATTGAGATAAAGCCAGTGCCTAAAACAGTTAATGCATATCCATAAGAGGGTAACAGGTAAGTTGCACAAAAATTCATTAGATGTTTTTATACAGGTTTGGTTTTTTATAAAATGAAAAACACTAAAGGCTGTAACATAAAAATGTAATATGGAAAGAATCGTGATGTGTCCTGTTTTTTATATAAAAAAAAAATTAAAGAGCTTATTTTTAGTTTTAGGTTTATGGGATGTGGATTTGGTGCATACTTCTGTACTCTGTGAATCCTCTGAGAGCTCAGGATAGGCAATGTTTAGGTGTAAATCATGCAGTCAGAACAGCAAACAGGTTTGTTTAACAACATGTAAAAAGTAATGTTCCAGTTTATTATCATAAATGTTATGGTTTATTGTCACTGTCATAAAGTGGATTCAGGTTTCAGCAAAGATTTTTTTGAAAACCAATTTTTGCGGCGGGGGGTTTGCAAAGGAAATATTGAAAACCTATTATTTACCAATTCAACACTTGTCTACTGATAATAGTATAAACTTTAAGGAAAAAAAAAAAAAACAAAAACAAAAAAGGAAACAAAAAACCCCCAACAACCGCACTGTATGGCTGTGTGGAAGTATTGTTTATCAGACTTTTGTAAAGATCTTATCAATAGAATATAAATCGGCTGTTTATAAACAACATAAACCGATGCCAAAGAAATTGACTTCCCCATTTTGCTTCTCCTCTTTAGAGTTGTGTTACTGGTACTGTTTTAACTCTTGTGCTTTTCATAATGCAACACTGGCTACCTGCTCTGGAAAGCTAACAGCTAACAAATCACCAGTCCAATTTGTACCACCTCTCGATTTTCTTGGAAAGTTTTACCGTCTGCATTCTGGCACCTGATTAATGTGAGAACTGATGATCTGACATTTCAAAATGAGATACTGTTTCACCCACCCATACGCTTTCTTTTTCTCTATTGTTTTGAAATTGTCTGCCATTTTCTGTGAGCTTTTTCAATAAATGCGGATCTGAAAAATTTTGAAATCCTAATTTTCATGTCTTTATCAGTTGACCCTCTCTTCCCTCAAAGGCAATTCTCTCAGTCCACATAAACTTCCGGTTTTAAGAGCAGGAGAGGCAAAGACTGAAGAAGAACTGTTTGCGAGTTTGGTTTTCCTTATTGCAATGGAACTGTTCCAGCCTGTTCTTTAAGTAAATGAGTTTAGAACAATTAAATATGCTGCTTTTAATCTCTTGCAATTTTCTTTTCCAGCCTCCTTTTAGTACTGCTGACTGTTTGCTTACCAGCAGTGACTGATTGGAAATATGGAAGAAGCTGAACACTTCTTCCCGAGTTCCCCTTCTTAATTTTTTTTTTTTTCAATATCTGCATCCAGTTTACAAATATTTAGGTGCTGCAGTTCTTTTGGCATGAGCTGTCAAATTAGGATAAGGCAAAGCTTTCTGCTGAAGTACTTCAAAACATCGTTCTGCATAGAGAACTCTCCGCTGTCAGAAGTGTTATCTGAGAAAGCTTCCTTAGTATTTGTGTGCCATTGTCATGGTTTGCTCTTCTGTCGCGTCCGCTTTCTGGGTACCGTACCACATACTTACCCCCGGCCACACCACGGCTCCAAAGTGTTCTATGGACTCGTGAATGACGATCTGGTGGCCTACGTACGTGTAGTGCTCTTTATCAAAGTAGTGTGAAACTCTAGGAACCCAGTTCTGTAGTATTTTAAGAATTACTGGTGAATCTGCGTGAGAAAAAGGCACAGTTTGTATTTTTATCCATCGGTGTTTATATGCAATTTGTTAAAGGGTAAAAAGTGTTTTGTGATGATAGTACGTAGGCACAGGGACTAGAAAAAACTCTCAGGCCATCAGCTTTGAGACTGGTTGATGACCAGCAGTGGGACGATCTGGCTGGATGGGGAGTGAAAAGAGCAATGGTCATTTCCTGCCATTCTGAGTGTTCGCAATTTACAGATAGAAATGAGTCTTTTAGAAAAATCTACTAATTCAAATATGTAACTCTGCTAATAACAGCTAGAAGACTTTCAGGACCAAGTCAGCCTGTATTTCAGGGTATGCTGTAGTTCATGTTATGCCAGAGTGTGCCATGCCGGGGTGTGTGCGCTGTAGTTTTCATTTGTCGGGCCAACAGATCTAGAACATTAAGCTTCTTTTTACTAAAGAAGGATATAGGATTTACCTCTTCTGTTGAAGAAAACCTAGCTCTTTTTAGTGGCTGTTTTTTAACCATTCTTCCACAAGAGGGTTGTAAGGTACTCTTTAAGCATATGTTGACGTATACTGAAGGACAGAATGGTAGGGGTTGGAAGGGACCTCTGGAGATGATCTAGTCCAACCCCCCTGCCAGAGCAGGGTTACCCAGAGCAGGTTGCACAGGAACGCGTCCAGGCGGGTTTTGAATGTCTCCAGAGACGGAGACTCCACCACCTCTCTGGGCAGCCTGTTCCAGTGCTCTGCCACCCTCAAAGGAAGGAAGTTTTTCCTCATGTTCAGATGGAACTTCCTGTGTTCCAGCTTCTGTCTGTTGCCCATCACTGAAAAAAAGGACACTGTTCTGAATGACTCAACTGTTGTTGGAAGCCTGGTAGCAGGATATGCGTAGATGATGCAAAACTAACTTGAACTGCAAAGAAAAATTTTGCCCTGGCTTGCATGGATTTGAATTGATGTCTGCCTGGAATCCTTGGTAGGCGTTTGAGCAATTTAGCCTGTTGAAATTTGTAATACCACAGCTTCAACAGTGCCAGCCCAATTAATGCATATTATAATCATATCTCTGATTGTAATTGAGAAATAACTCCTGGATGTCTAAATAAAATCCGGAGACCTCTGTAAGCATACATCTTAATTACAGAGATAGTCCTTTTTGTAGAATTTGGTCTGATGATAAATGCAAACATAAGGGGAAATGGGGGGGGGGGGGAAATAAAGATCAAAAGGAAAAATGAGACGGTGACATCTACTACTTGAAGACCAAGAAAAATGAAAGTATGAAATGTTAGCGTGCCATGGCAATTGCAGTATTTAAATTGGATTAAACCTGAGCCAGATTCTGCTGTTGATGATGCACACGCGGAGCTGCAAGTGCAGTTTTCAGCCTCATACTGCTCTTCACAGGTTTCTTCTTCCTTACTTGGGTGCTCCATTACTTTTTGAATTTTGTTGGGGAAGGGTGCCTGCTGTGCACAGATCATGGCAAAAGCGCTGAAATGGAAGGGAAAAAATAATGTTGTAAGAGCTTGCAGGCACTCACTTTGAGATATGACTGGAAGAAGACAGTGAGTAGTCTGGGTGGGCTTTAGTTTTGGGATTTTTTCAATGTGACATCCCCGCTCCACTGGACATTGCTGCGAGCACTTTCTGGTGATGCAATAATACTATAAGAGGTTTTATTTTTATCTAGTTTATCATGTTTATTATTTTATCATTTATGCAAAATCTTAGCATTATGTCACTAAATTGATGCCATGAATCAGTCTGAAAAGTGAGCTGTTTGCATGGTACTCTATCGGTTGAAGCAACATCTGACAAAGATGAACTGTCTTTTAATGTCTATGACTTTTTATCTGTTTAATTTGCTGTTTCCCAAAGAACTCTGGACTTGGCACTCCTGCGATAAAACTGGCTAACTTACTGCAGCCAGTGCTCTTGATTTTTGTCTCCTTGTATACAGTTGCCTTCTCTTCTCTGCCTCTTCCTGCAGAACGGCTTAACTGAATTACCCTGAAATGTAGTGAACTGCAGAGCATGCAGATTGCGGTCAGGAAATAACTGCAGCGAGAAGCTTGGATCGGTAAGCTTTTTCGGAGAACTGGGTGTCTGTTACGAATGACTGTGCATCTTCAGTGTATAGGGCAGCTCCCAGCATCAGAAGAAACTGCTTGGTACCAGCTAACAAGCAGCAAAAGCAGGAGTGGGACTGGATCGAAATTTGCCTGGGGAGAAATAATGCCAGTGAAGCTTTTTGCTTAACTAGAGTTTTCTTCACTGATGGCACCTATCTCTGTGTGTGTGTGATACATAGATATACACACACACATATATATATATACATGTATAAAGAGAAAATATTGGTTCATAACTTGCTCTGGCCAGAGGCTGTACGACTTCCCACATATGATGTCTGGAGCGTGCTACATTTTTATCCGTCGTTGGCCTTAATTCTGCTAATTTTTGAGAAAGCATATTTGCTCTCTCCAGCCATGTGCACAGCAGAGAAAGTGTTGTGTAATTTGGGTTGCATCATGCTGCAGGAGGCTGTTCTAGATATCCTGGCCAGAAGGAGAGGTTTGGCAGCCGCTGGGAGGTTCAGCAGCGCCTGCAGGTAGTTTTTTAAGGGGCAGAGTGACTGCTGACTTGTGTGGGTGGTGTATTTGCACACATGATAGCGACACCATTGCAGTTTTACTGATACCTGATATATTCCTTATTGCTACCCTGTTTATTCACAAGGACAGGATTTGTGTTCTAACTCCTGTAGCACTGCACCTGTTCAGTCGTGGCAGTGATTTTGTACTGTTTCAGAAAAGAGAGTGCTTTAAAGTAAACTGATCTTTGCAGATTTCTTTTTTTGTTGTTGGTTTTTTTTTCATCAGAGGGCCTCCGTCTAGCTGGTAACAGGTTCTGGCTATGCACCATTTGTGTATAATTGGAGATATGATGATGGTAGGCAAGAGACTAGTGATAATGCTGCAGTTACAGTGTTCTTTGGCATAAGAATGAATGCATCCATCCATGTTTGTGTTTCACACCTGAAAGTGTGATTCCTTACAACAGCAAATGGTTTCTATGCAATCTCATGTGATGAAAAGTATACTTCAAGTTTCAGCAATGCCTCTTTTTCATATCTTGAGCTAGAATAAAATCTGGTTGTGTTTTAACGCTTTAGGAAATCTCTGGGAAAATATATTAAGACTTGTGTAATGAAAAGAGAAGAATGTCAGAACTGGTGATGGCTACAGGCAGAAAACACTTACTTGAACACCCAGTTGTCTGAACATTTCACATTTAAACATGCAAAGCGCTACATTTTTCAAAGTTTGGTTTTGGCTTTTGTTTTTATTTGATAAGGCTCTTATAGCATGAAATCTGTACTACTTAAATGAAGGGCCAATCCTGAAATTACAAAGGAAGGGGAAACTTTGCGTTGTCCCATACCCTTTTATGTAAAAAACAGAAAGGCTTATTTAATGAGTCAACTGTTTAACTTGTCAGTTTGGGTAAAAAATGATCCTTTGTTATTTTTCACTTGGCTTAAATAAGTTCTTACTGCAATAGGTCAAAATTTCAGTTGGCTATGCATACTAGTGAATCCCACAAAATAGCTTGGAAACAAGCTTAGTAAATATGATTCATTGTTAAGTACTTGCAGTAAATACAGTTGAATCTCTGATCATGATATATACACCCTATTGTCGCTCATTCAGTACAGACTGAATTCTGAATTAAATTAGACATGTTACATTACATTACCAGAATAAAAATTGCTGTGTTTTCTCATGCTTTGTCCTTTGAGCTCCTCCAAAAGAGGAGTCTGCTTAAATATTTAGAAATGTGCTTTGTTGTTTTTATTAAATCCCTTCTTAAAATGATCTGGAGGTCTAAAAGACACCTAGTGGTTACACTGGTACTGTGATGAGACTGGTGTGGTCCTTATGTCCATCAGTTGCCCAAGTTCTTAGGCGGTAAACTAGGGGATAAAGATTACGCACTTTGCATTTGTACGTCACCCAATACACTGCTCTCTGGTTTGTGGCTGAGGCTTCTAGATAATAATATAATTAATCTAGATGATAATAATATATTTTCAAAGGTGTAGTTTTTGCAAAATAGAAAGGTGTTACTGATTTGGGGTTGGGGTTTTTTTTATATATATAGCCTACTGCCATAACTGCTAATGATATATTTCATAAACGAATAAAAAGGCATTTTTTTTTAGCTGCAAACTACAGGTCAGATTTGGTCTTACAATTTCAAGAATTCAAGTATGTTAGCATCTTGGCCTTAATGATGCACAGCTTTATTTTATCATTTTAAATGACAAACTGTACCTGAAGACTACAGACACAAGTGGGTATTAAGCTATTTGCAAATAGGGGGTGTTTGCATTATTACATACCCCATGTGTAATATGTTCAAGTTGCTGTTGTGCTTCTAGAAATGTAAATACTGACACTTCTTACTATTTTGACATTTTTCTGATCCATGTTTCACTGAAAATGCTATATCTCTAAAAGCATTTTGGTTTAACGTACTAATATCGTAACCAAAATCTGTCCCCTTTGAAGGTATTGTCTCTTTCGCCATGTTAACAGCTGATTTCTTTGCAAAATGATTCTGAAGGGAAATCATTAAATTCTGTGCTTTTCAAAGTTTTTAAACCCATATTGACTTCATTAATAGTCTTAAACTGTTGTGGAAAAAACAACTTACAAAATAACATTTGATTTCTTCAGAACCTAAGGAAGAAGGAATAATTCACAAAACTGTAGCTATTTGAGAACGCCACATAAAATTAACAAGGTACTTAAACACTGAAGGGCAAACTGTAAGATGATGATAAACCTTAAGGTAACAGTTTATCCCCTCTAAGAATAAATCTTGTGCCTCTTAAACTTCCTAAATCCATTGCTTGGAAAGAGCTTTTCAAATCAGGCTACATGGCCAGAAATAAAAGTGGGTTAGTGAGCAGCACTGTGTCACTGGGTCTTTGGCTGCAAACACAGGTTTGCTGAAATGTGTTTCTCTCACCTCTGCACAAACTTACACAGCGGGGTCTGGTTTAGTCTGAGTTACCTGGGCAAGAGCCGATTCCATTCGTCCACATGGGAAATGCAATTGCAGTCTGTTCTTTGGGAGATAGGGCTTAGCTATACATTCATACCGTACGCAAACATATGTGTTTCTTAGAGCTCATGCAATTTTCTCATGTTCTCATGCACTAAATAAATAATAATTTAAAAAAAAAAAGATGAATATAAATGCTAGGAAATAAAGGAAATGTCAGTGCTAGAAACATCACTATAGTAAACCCACGTGATATTTGAGTCCACAAGGTAAATAAATGCATCCAAATACTGAAACCCAGCGATGCTAGCCACTCCTTGCAAATTAGTCGGGGTTAGGAAGGCTGGATTTCGTTGCCTAATGCAGCTGTAAGAAATACAAGAATTCAGCCAAGCGCATTCCTTCGTTAGTTAGCAGAGAGCACAAAAGCACCCGAGCCGAGGTTAGCTGGGCGGCTGTCTGGTACCTGCTGTGACAGAGGGCGCTGGAAGTTCCCCGTGGGCGGATGCACGCTCCAGAGGTTTTTATACAGGCATGCACCTGGAAGGAACAACGCTCAGCTCCGACCAGTGGGATCGCAGGCTATTTAGAGTAACATTACCCGGCAGTGCTCAAAGAACTTACTGTGTTACACTAAACTCTTTCACATTTGCAGTACAAAACGAAAACGCTCTCGGGCTTTCAAGTCCCAAGCGTGCCACCCTTCAGGAATAAAATCTCGGCTTCCTCCAACCTCCTCTTCTGTTTTCGCAGCTTAACCGTTCCCTGCATTCGCCTTATGGTCGGCGGTGCCGAGCCGAACAAGCAACTCGCCGTGGGCAAACGAGCGCGTAAATAATGTGTGTGGCCACTTGGCAGTAGCCCAGAGGCAGAGAAAAGTTCATGAAGCTCCTACTGCCATGGAAAGGTCAAGTGTTGCTTGCCCTGTTGAGCGTATGGCTGGGGCAGCTCTGGGGATCCTCCCCTGCCCCCAGTCACGGAGAGCACGGGGATCCGACAGTCCTGAGGGAATAACAGCTTTCCCCTCGTCGGTTGTAACCCCAGGAAATATTAAATCTACTGAAAGAGAGAGCACAAACATGAAAATCACACTTTCATCAGAAAATCTTGCAGTTGCTTGTTTTAAAATGGATATTTATAGATGTTGGAGATAACACAAATATATATATTCCTTACATATTTCAAGAGTTTGAGGGTTGTATATGCATTTGCCGCTTTGCTGCCCTCCTGTCCTCCCCTCTCCTTGGAAAAGACGCTGTAGAAAGAAATTTAACTAGAGGGCGGGGATTTAAAGGGAACTTTGAAAGTCCTAAAGCTAGAAAACAACCCCTGGCTAATTAATGAATAAGTGAAGGTTGGCAGTAGAAATAAGGCGCGGGGGCGGTGGGAATGAGGGAATGTAGAATTTTAACTCAATGTATAGGCATTTGCATCTTTGGATGAGCAGCTTTGGAATTCAGGCAATGCTCTCTTGAAGAGTGGCAAAGGGAAAAATGAGCCTTTCTCCTCATACACCATGGGCTGTGTATTTCTCACGGTGGCCACTGCGTGTCTAGTAGTCACACCGAGTGTGGGAGGCGCTTGGCGGCTCATTCAAACCCTCGCCACTTTCTTTCTTCTGAAATTTGATAGTTAAGATACTTTTTTTTTTTTTTTTAATACATGTAACCTAGTATTAAGTTGACATTGTAAACGTTGTGTTTCACAGACCCGCCTGACTTTACAAGTCGTGGAAATGAGCGGTGCCCAGCGAGGTCAGAAGCTGTTGTTATAAAGAAGGCGGCAGATCCGCTGCTGTCGCAATGACCGCCGTACCTTTTTTTAAAGACGTGGTCTTTTTAGCAGGCACATTCCCGCTGTCACATTTACTGTATTTGTCACCGGGGATGAATGTCAGTCGGGCTGGTGCTGCTGTTAAAGTTCTGTCCTAAGCTTTGGCAATGGGATTGATGCTGAACATAAATAGTTTCCTTTATTTTTTTTAAATCAAATCAGAGGAACTGGCTTACTCTATATTCTGTCTCTTGCGTAAGCAACTAAAAAGTGTGATAACTAGGAACAGTTTTACAGCTTATTTACAAGTCGTGTAGGTATGACTTCATTTCTCAAGCATTACAGGAAGCAACACTGATACTCTGAAATGTAGCTGTTGCTGGCGTATATTTACTATATACTTTCTATAAATGCTTCTTGTGCTGCCATCTGTCTCCAAACACTTCTCATTTAACACTGAAAATGAGTGTTGTCTGCAGGCGCAGCCCCATGGAATTAAAATTTCTCCAGACTTGTGTGAACAGGCAGGCTGAGGGGAGTACAGCACCTCCGTTCCGTGCCTAAAAGGGTGGGTTTCAGTTATTAACACGCAATTCCACAGAGCTCTGAATTATTCTGTTAGCTTTTCTGTTGCTGTAAACACTCATGGGAATTTGCCATCTAGACCATTTGTGGAGGACAACGTGCAGCAGGCTGCCAAATGCGATGAAGTGAATAAAAATTCTTCATATCTTTTTAGAAGGCATTTATTTTTAATGTGAGTTGTATGGCTTGGGTTTTGTGGGTTTTAAGTCTGGTTATATGAAGCCTAATGACTGGTGTGGTTTTTTTTTCCTTTTTTTAGTGTTATCTAACTACCAGGAAAGCCGGGATGAGTATTCTTCCTAACTCTGCCTGTCTCTGAACTCAGCAGTAGCATCCTCTTTAATATACAGGCGGAGCAGAACTATATTAATTTTAACGGATTATAGTCATTTAAAAAAATTTAGAAGTTCCTATGCTGTTAATAATAACAAATTCATTGTAAAATGGAAACGAGATGTAAAATTGTTAAAAACTTAATTAAAAGATTGTGGGAAATAGGTATGAAAAAGCGATGGTTTTCTCTGAACCCATCAGGAGCAAGAAGGCTGCCAGATTTGTGCTGAAAGAAGACAGAGTTAAAGCAGACAAGATAAAGATATTCTTATCAATGACATTAACCGTGACAAATCACCAGGACCAGATGGTAATTACCCAGAACTCTACTCTGAAATTACCAGCCCCGAACGAGAATGTGGTACCTGCTGCTTAAAGGAGACTTCATACCAAAGCACAGGAAACTACAGATGTGAGGTTTTTGGGGGTCTTGGAGGCAGCTGGGAAACAACCGGACAGTGAGTCCGACATCTGCACTAGGTAAACCGAGAGGAATGGTAGTGATGGTGTTAGCTGGTAAATTATAAGGCATAGCGTGGAAAAGGAAGGAGGTTTTGGATGTTCTTTGAAAGTGTCAACAAGCACATAGTTCAGGGCCCTCGGCTTAATACAGCGTACGTGGATTTCCACAAGCTTTTGATAAGGTCACTCGCTAAAGATCCTTACGGAAATTCAGCTTTGCTGGGATAAAAAAAGGGGGAGTTATCTTTTGTTTTAATAACTTGTTAACAGCAAGGAGGCAATAAGCGGTGTGAAGTTGACGGTGTCGCGGGGGAAGCTGTGCTACCGAGGGTATTCCTGGAAGCTAGCAGGAAACGAAGAAAATAGTGTGGTGACAATAATGTTGAATTATTCAAGGTAGTGAAAGCAAAAATAAGCTGGAGAGTTCCACGAGGATCTCTGACACGTTATGAGAGGTGATAATGTGATAAATGAAATTCGGTGCTGACAAGTATAATATAATACACAGGGACAGCCTCTAACTCAGTACCACCTCGGAAAGAGCGTATTGGCACCAGAGAGACAGCTCTATGGAAATACCTTTGCAAACCGTGTCAGTAATCAAAACCATAAAGGGACTGTTGCGTTTTTTTATACTCTAGGAATTCGGAGTCTGTCTCATGTGTTCAGTGTGTGACTCAAGTCTGCCATTGAAACATTCAGGGTCTCTGCTCCTGCGGGATTTGCCGGAGCTCCTGGGTGGCCTGGTGATTGACTGACGAAGAATGGCAGACTCCCAGTTCTAGAGCAGATTCTCCTCCTCCTGACTGCTGTAGGCATCTGCTGGACTTTTCTGGATGTGGAAAGCATGTTTGCATTCTCCAAATTGCCAGGACTTCTTAGCTGCTGTCAGCAGCCAGCTAAATGCCTACAGCATGGTGTTGACAGGGCCTGTGCTGTTTGCTGATGCACCAACAACTACAAGGTGAAATTTGTTCCAGGTTAGCATCTTCTGTAGTTTGGGGTTTTTCTCCTATTCCTTATGGCTGTGGGATGAATCCCCAGCTTGAAGTCACTAATACCCGAAGGTAACACGGGTGGCTTTCCTGATTAGCAGCAGCCGAAGGTGTAGAGCAACACAGAATATAACCCTCAAACAAAACCCACTGTTTTAATTATTCTTAAAATGAGAAATCCTTTCTCCTTGGTACTGGCCTTCTTTTGCTCGCCTAGCTTAGGTGACCCAGGAATGGTGACCCAACCACTTCCCTGGGCAGCCTGTTCCAATGCTTGACAAAAGCATTCTTTTTTGTTTTTTCTTTAATTGATTTAATGTTGCATGTTAAGTTACCCTTATTTGCACATACAGTGAGATGATACACATAGAATCACATAATGGTTTGGGTTGGAAGGGATCTTAAAGATCATCCAGTTCCAACCTGCCTGCCATGGGCAGGGACACCTCCCACTAGACCATCTCATGCTCAAAGCCCCATCTCAAAGAAGGGAGCAAAGCAGAGTATTGACAAATAAGTATTTAAAATTATGCTACCACATAGGGGATCTTCATGGTCAGGAACATGGAAGAATGAAGTAATGCTCCAAGATTTTATACTGAGAAGAGGGACACCAGGCTGCGCCCACCTTACCAGTGGCTCCTGACTGCCGTTAGCTGTGCGTGGTGCATTTAACAGCTGCTCTGTCCTTCCCTGGCTGTAGCAAAGCTGTTGGGGAAATTAGTTGTGCATCACTTGGGCTCATTGCAAGAACCAAGATGGTGAGTAATGGGACTACAAATTGAGCATTTGTTTCTATCATCTAACCATTCTCTGTGACTTAGGCTGCTCTGGATTAGGCTCAAGAGCCTCGTTTATGTGAGAACAGATGTGTTCTGTGCTTTCTGTGTCCATCTGTGTGATCTTGAGGGGCTTGAGAGGTGGGCCCACGTGAACGTCATGAAGTTCAACAAGGCCAAGTGCAAGGTCCTGCACCTGGGTTGCTGCAATCCCATGCACAAATACAGGCTGGGTGGAGAATGGATTGAGAGAAGACCTGAGGAGAAGGACTTGAGGGTGTTGGTTGATGAGAAGCTCAACATGAGCTAGCAATGTGCACTCACAGCCCAGCAGGCCAACAGCATCCTGGGCTGCATCAAAAACAGTGTGGCCAGCAGGTTGAGGGAGGCGATTCTGCCCCTCTACTCTGCGCTGGTGAGACCCCACCTGGAGTACTGCGTCCAGCTCTGGAGTCCTCAGCGCAAGAAGGACACGGACTTGTTGGAATGGATGCAGAGGAGGGCCATGAAGATGAGCAGCTCTCCTATGAAGACAGGCTGAGAGAGTTGGGATTGTTCAGGCTGGAGAAGAGAAGGCTCTGGGGAGACCTTATAGCAGCCTTGCGGTATCTGAAGGGGGCCTATAGGAAAGATGGAGAAGGATTTTTTTACAAGGGCATGTAGTGACAGGATGAGGGGTAATGGCTTCAAACTAGAAGAGGGTAGATTTAGACTGGATATCAGGAAGAAATTCTTTACTGTGAGGGTGGTGAGGCACTGGAACAGGTTGCCCAAGGAAGTTGTGGATGCCCCATCCCTGGAAGTGTTCAAGGCCAGGCTGGATGGGGCTTTGATCAACCTGGTCTGGTGGGAGGTGCCCCTGCCAGTGGCAGGGGGCTTGGAACAAGATGATATTTAAGGTCCTTTCCATTCTATGATCTACTGAGCAAGCATTCTTCCTGCCTTACAGGAAAAGGAAGGGACAGGTGAGTCAAATCTTGGCTTTGGGTGGGTGGTCTGAGTAGGACCTCCCTTCACTTGAAGTGAAGAGCGCTGGACTGTTACTTAAATACATGCTCTGTAGTACCACAAGCAACACAGACTGATCTTTCTAGTAATTTCCTTGTCATAGAGGTTTTTGTCCAGCTTCTGTAGGTCTCTCCAGTCCTAGCAAAGACTCATTATGTAAATGAATGTGGGCCATTTAGACACCGTGCACTTGCATGAGGAGATTGGTTAGAGAGGTACAACTGGGGGGGGGGGGCAGTGGAGGGAACAGGGAGGCACAACACCTGGCACAGCTGGATGTGCAAGGTGCGTTTGACTGCGGGAAGTCGCTGCTGAACCGGATCCTTTGCCCTCGTACTCACGCGCTGACAGCACAGACAATACGTCACGTTCCTGGATTTTTTTTGCAGCCGATTAACTCCTGCTTTATTATAAAGCCATACACTTCCGCGCCCCTCAGCGATGAGTTGTGGGGGTGTCTCCAAGCCTTCTCTAGTTAATCTTTCAAAGTCTGGTGCTATTTGCCTTGAAGGGATTGTTTCAATTAGAATTTCCTTGTTAATCTTAAGTCTTCTGCTGTGCCTCCTCTGTATTTGGACGGCACCGTTTTTAATAGGGACGGGTTTATCCCTTGGTGGCACCTTTCTCACTGCTTATTCACCCCGCCTGCTTGGAGATCCGCTGCTCCCTGGGGAAAGAAGTCATTAAAGCTGAACTTTCATCTGAACTCTCTCAAAGCTTGGGAAGAATTTTGCCTCTTCGCGAGGAGCTCTCTGCCCTGCCACGGGGTGTTGTCTTACCTCCCGTAGTCCCGCTGCCATTTCTCAGCTGGTGGCTCAGAGGAGGACTCGGCGCCACCTGCTATTTTTTCCTTGTGGCAAGGAAAGAGATCTTGAACTAATTCCATGGGGCTTTTTATAGAGCAAAGATTGTGATGGTCTTAATTTACCGAACTGGAAGTTTTACAGCAGGGCTGCCTTTTACTCGATCTGTTTGGGGCTGGTTACTATATACAGAAATGAAGGACCAACTTTAGCTGCCTGCGCGAAGGATGAGCGCACCACTCTGTGACACAGGCTCCGCTTGACTCCAGTTAACATCATACAGAGATAAAAATGGCAGAGCTTTTTTAACAGGTTTTTTTTTTGGTTTTTTGTTTTTTTTTTTCTTTTGGTGGGCACTTAGTTATTCCCTGATGTAACACTATTCGCCTAGTATTAAATTCTGCAAGTTCTTATTCAGGTAGAGCTACTGAAGCCAGGGAGAGTTTTGTCATGGTGAGGGAGCACAAGAAGGACATGGACCTGTTGGAGCGGGTCCAGCGGAGGGCCACAAAGATGATCAGAGGGCTGGAGCACCTCTCCTATGAGGACAAGCTGAGAGAGTTGGGGTTGTTCAGCCTGGAGAAGAGAAGGCTCCAACGAGACCTTATAGCAGCCTTCCAGTATCTGAAGGGGGCCTATGAGAAAGCTGGGGAGGGGCTGTTTGCAAGGGCATGTAGCGATAGGATGAGGGGCAATAGTTTAGAGCAGGGCAAGTTTAGATTAGACATTAGGAAGAAGTTCTTCACCATGAGGGTGGTGAGACACTGGAACAGGTTGCCCAGAGAGGTGGTGGAGGCTCCATCCTTGGAGACATTCAAGGCCAGGCTTGATGAGGCTCTGAGCAACCTGATCTAGTGAAAGATGTCCCTGCTTACTGCAGGGGGGTTGGACTGGATGACCTTTAAAGGTCCCTTCCAACCCAACACATTCTATGGTTCTGTGATTAAATGGCTGAATAACAAGAATGCAAGATCTGAATAATGGTATCTGACCGAAGAGTCTCCTTGCTTCTCTACTACTTGTGAAAAACCTGGTGCTTCTCTAGAAGGAAGATAAAAATGGATTTAGAGTAATTTCAAATGAATGACTGATGAGTAGCTTAAGCAATATTACAATTAAGCAATTACTTTTGCAATAGGAACTTAAGTATTTAGAAATGAGTCTTTGCAGACTATTATTAGAAGTAACTTGACCTTATTAAAAACATCAGAAGAGTCTTGATTGACTTGGCAGCCACCTTAGAATCATAGAATCATTTAGGTTGGAAGAGACCCTTAAGATCATCAGGTCCAACCATAAACCTAACACTGACAAGTCCACTACTAAACCATGTGGGTTTTAACAAACCTAGCCTTGTGTGAGCTTAACTGTACAAATACATAAATACTAAGTCCATTTCCTTAACTATTGTGCATGCCAATCAAAGATCTAATGAAAATCAAAGCAGCTCTATGCCTGAATTAATCCACAGACTCTCTGCGACATTATTGATACCATAGTTAAAGTGTCAGATGGTGACCGTAAGGTAAATTTCTATGTCATTGGAGTCAGTGGGATTTTTGCTTTGGACTGTGAGAAATATAATATTTCATCATTTGGCTGGAACTCAGGGGGGAAAAAAGAGAGATTATGACCTTTGGAAGAAGGGACAGGCAACTCAGGAGGACTACAAGGATGTCGTGAGGTTATGCAGGGAGAAAATTGACCAAAGACCAACTAATCTGGCTACTGCCATAAAAGACAATAAAAAATGTTTCTATGAGTACATCAGCAACGAAAGGAGGGCTAAGGAGAATCTCCATCCTTTATTGGATGCAGGGGGAAACATAGTGACAAAGGATTAGGAAAAGGATGAGGTAGTTAATGCCTACTTTGCTCCAGTGTGTAATAGTAAGAACAGTTGTTCTCAAGGTACTCAGCCCCCTGAGCTGGAAGACAGAGACGGGGATCAGAATGAAGCCCCCATAATCCAAGGGGAAATGGTGAGTGACCTGCTACAGCTCTTAGACACCCACAAGTCTATGGGAGAGGCTGGGATCCACCCGAGGGTACTGAGGGAGCTGGCAGAAATGCTCACCAAGCCACTTCCCATCATTTGCCAGCAGTCCTGGCAAACCAGGGAAGTCCCAGTTGACTGGAGGTTAGCGAATGTGACACCCATCTGCAAGAAGGGACAGAAGGAGGATCCGGGGAACTACAGACCTGTCAGTCTGACCTCAGTGCTGGGGAAGGTTATGGAACAGATCATCCTGAGTGCTATCACAAGGCACGTACAGGACAATGAGGTGATCAGGCCCAGTCAGCATGGGTTCATGAAAGGCAGGTCCTGTTTGACAAATCTGATCTCCTTCTATGACAAAGTGACACGCTTTGTGGATGAGGGAAAGGCTGTGGGTGTTGTTTACCTGGACTTTAGTAAAGCCTTTGACACTGTTTCACAGTTTCTCCTGGAGAAACTGGCTGCACATGGTTTGGATGGGCATACTCTTCGCTGAGTTAAAAACTGGCTGGATGGCTGGAACCAAAGAGTGGTGGTGAATGGAGTTAAATCCAGTTGGCGGCCAGTGACAAGTGGTGTCCCTCAGGGCTCAGTTTTGGGGCCGGTTCTGTTTAATATCTTTACCAATGATCTGGACGAGGGGACCAAGTGCACCCTCAGTAAGTTTGCAGATGACACCAAGTTGGGTGGGACTGTTGACCTGCTTGAGGGTAGGAAGGCTCTACAGAGGGATTGGAACGTGCTGTATCAATGGGCCAAGGCCAATGGTATGAGGTTCAACAAGGCCAAGTGCCGGGTCCTGCACTTGGGTCACAACAACCTCATGCAGCGCTACAGCCTTGGGGAAGAGTGGCTGGAGAGCTGCCCCACGAAAAAGGACCTGGGGGTGTCAGTTGACAGCCAGCTGAATATGAGCCAGCAGTGTGCCCAGGTCGTCAAGAAGGCCAAGAGCATCCTGGCCGGGGTCTGGAACAGCGTGGTGAGTAGGACTTGGGAAGTGATCGTCCCCCTGTACTCAAGCACTGGTGAGGCCCCACCTCGAGTGCTGTGTCCAGTTTTGGGCCCCTCACCGCAAAAAAAGACTTTGAGGTGCTGGAGCGGGTCCAGAGAAAGGCAACAAAGCTGTGAGGGGTCTGGAGAATAAGTCTTATGAGGAGTGATTGAGGGAGCTGGGGTTGTTTAGCCTGGAGAAAAGGAGGCTGAGGGGAGACCTCATCACCCTCTACAACTACCTGAAAGGAGGCTGTAGCAAGGTGGGAGTCTGTCTCCCAAGTAACAAGTGATAGAACAAAAGGAAACCGCCTCAAGTTGTACCAGGGGAGGTTTAGATTGGATATTAGAGAAAATTTCTTCACCGAAAGGGTTGTCAAGCATTGGAACAGGCTGCCCAGGGAAGTGGTTGAGTTGCCATCCCTGGAGGTATCTAAAAGATGTGTAGATGTGGTGCTGAGGGACATGGTTTAGTAGTGGACTTGGCAGTGTTAGGTTCACAGTTGGACTCGATCTGAAAGGTTTTTTCCAACCTAGATGATTCTATGATTCATTTCCTCAGGTTTAGCTGTAAGGGGGTTCTTGTGCATTTGGTATTGTGGTTTTTCTTCTTTTTTTTTTTTTTTTTTGTTGTTTGTGTTTATAGAATGAGTTTGGGTGTGAAAGGGATAGTTTGAAACCTCCAATTTCACTTGGATTTAATCAACATCTGCGTGCTGCAGTATGCAATGTGTTTGAAAGCTCAGCAGGTTTGTCTAAGCAAGAACTGCAGAATTTAATCCTGAGCCGCTACTAATATTTGTTTTTTAAAAAGTCTATTAAGGTCCTACATCTATCATCACATCTTCGTAGCTGATGTCGACAGCTATAAATGGCCTTTAAAGTCAGTACTGACTTACCTGCTGTACCTTGCTGTGCAGCTGCTTCACAGGCAAACCTGCCCTGGCTGTCTTTTAAGTAGGAATTAGGATGCTGACTTTGGTCTATAAAAGTCTGAAAGGATTACAATCTCTGTGTTTAAGAAATGACTTTCTTCCTGTGATGATCAGAAGTCATCCTTAAGCCCTTCCGAGCTCACTGAAGAGGGAGCCGCTGGCAACGTACCCCTCATGATTCCTTCAGGACATCAAAACCACCCTGATTTTGGTCTGCAGAAGCACGGATTGGGCTTTGCTGCCCTTTGGGGATCTAAAGCAAAGTTTGACTGTTTGAAGGGAGAGTTTTGTCCTGCATCTTTTTTTTTTTTTTTTTTTTTTTTTTTTTTTTTTTTTTTTATCAGAGGGACATTTAGATCTTGGCACGTTTCCTCAGCTTCACCTACCGTGTCAGTGTGTTTTGTGGAGGTGAGAGGCAAGGAGTCCCAGGAGCTCGGCTCCAGGGAGGTAGTCCGTCTTGGCAAACCTTTTGTTGTCCTGCTGCCCCCGCAGTCATGCAGCGTGCATGTAATATTTTAGGAATGGCCCAGAGAAAGCAGAATTACGTTATCTGGAAAGTACCAGTAATACTTAAAGCTATGAAAGATTTGCCTGGCAGCTTTGGTAAGGCTGTTCAGAAAGGATATTTTGGGACAACTGTTACGTCAAGGTTAAAACTATTCCCCACCAGCACCACCAAAAAGACAAGGGGTCCCTTTGTGTGTTAAAAGCCGGTGACGGGCCCCACAGATACTCTCTTGGCCTGCTCCCCTCCAAGGACATGGAGGTCCGGGGGGTCTCTGTATTTGAGCCTACTTGGGGAAAAAAGACAATTATTTTAAAAGCTGTTTAAGGACCGTGGTTGCAGCATTTCAGCGCAGACAGAACCTCAGAGGAGGGGTGGCTGTGCTGTGTCGGAAATTATCATGAAGTGAAATGTATGTCAGGAGTAACAGTATCCTGCCACAGAGCACGGGCTAATCCAGCGCTACCACGGTGGCAATCCCAAGCAATTACATCTGGTGTTACAAGCCTGTTTCTGTGTCCCTTACGCATCCCCTCCCCTGTCCCGGAGCTCTCTCCTGCCTGTCCTCAAGCTTGTTGTCACCGGCGGGTGCCCTTCTGCCCCTGCGGGGGCTGGGGTGGTGCGGAGGGATGCTCGCGCCTGCCTGAATGGAGGTGACCTGCCCTGGTGTCACTGCTCCAGGTGACGCCTTTCTGCGGGGAAAACACCATTCACCTATCTATCTCCACGAGAACACTGCGCTGCCGTAGGGATGCTTCTGTGTTACTTCTCTTTCTGGTCAAATACCGAAGTGTATTGCTAAGACGGCGAGGAGCCCTCTCCAGCTGTTTCACATGGAAACAGTTACTGTGGATGCTATACAGTAAATGCTTTCCTGCGCAGTTACCCAGGCGTGAGTTACTAAATTCATTTAGAAGTATAATAGGCTTATTTTGGTTTTAATTATCACCTGTTCTGCAATGTAGCTCTTCTAAAGAATGGGATTAGTGGTAGTACCGTGTGAGCTGAGCAGTCTTTCCCTGCAAAAACCGCCACCCACAAAGACTTAAAAAAAAAATTAAATAAACAAGAGCTGAGCTTTGCAGTATCAGGCTCGTTTATAATAACATCTTCTTCGGCCCAGGTTCTCGACCTAACATTTCAGTCGCTCCAGACAGTCATCTTGGTTCAGTGGGTACCAGCTCAATCTTCAGCAAAGTCTGTCTAAAACATGATCTAGCCAAAAGGAAAAGACAGGAGCAGAGACAAGAGACATTGTCTACTGTGAACTAGACTTCTCGGTGTAATTAACATGGCTCAGCTTTTTGCAAAATGTTTAGTTGTAACTTGCATAACTCTCTGTGCGTCAACACTGGCTTTTAAATACTTTTTTTTCTGTAATACTAATTACCGTGGGCATATCCAGCGTGTGCATGAGTTAAGGCAGCTGTACCCTCTTTGACGGCGGTCTCCTGTAGTTCCCACGCTGAGCGAGATACCTGCAGGCATTGCTGATTTATCACTCGGATTTGAACAAGGTCAGTGCCGGACCCTGTGATGTCCCTATCGGTGAAGCTGCCCCGCTGCTGGAAGCTGAGGCTTCCTCCTGCCTCTGCGGGTGTCGGGAGGCGGCGAGCGGCCTGGGGTGCCTGCCCGTGCCTGATGGACGCGGTTCTCGCCCAGCTGTTGGTCCTGCTGCCGGGCGCTCCCAGAGGTATCTATGGCAAAGCCACTTGGGGCGAGTTGGTTTTTTTTTTCAGTCCTCGCTGACCAGATCCTGCAATGTCACGCAGGCGCTGGGGAGGACGCGAGACCACGGTGACATTCACACCTTGCTGATTCCGTCCCAGGTTCACAGGTTGGTGACAGGAGTGGCTGTTCATGCCCCCTCCCCCCCCCCCCAGGCCTTCAGCAGGGCTTTTTTTACGCATTTGTTGGTAACCCACAGTCACAGGAGGAACTGGATGCTCCTCAGGGACCACCCCGATTGGCCTCAGGGCAATACATGGTGCTCTCATTTCTTTAACCGATATTTAGGCACCACCAACAAAGAAATTCAATATATTGACACTCTGAGCAGGCTTATCCCGCTGGGAGTCAAGTATGTGCTGAACACGGATAGTTCGGTGTTGGAGAGCAGCTGAGAGAGCCAGGGAATGAGGACAGTCCGGACTCGTGCCTTACACCATCTGTGCATAAACCTGTCTGTCCCCATCTCCTTTCTACAAGCTGAAGGGGAAGGGAGCCCTTTAACAAGAATCTCGCTATGGCTATAGAAGTTTCTGAAACACCCAATGGAGATTTGGGGGGTTTTTTTGTTTGCTTGTTTGTTTTGTTTTGTTTTGTGTTGTCTAAGGGAGTTGCTACTTCTTTCTTTCTCAACTTGTGAATTGGTTCAACTGAACCTGGTACCAGGGAAAGACAATTTGCTGCCCCAGAAAGCCTGCACATTTGCAGGGTATTTCTGTGCTTTTAGCCTCCTGGTTTCTACTAGAACTGCTTTTGGTTTGGTTTGGTTTGGTTTTTTAAATGATGCTTCTGAATTTTGACGCCAGGGTATCCCTTGGTTTATACACAGTGAGTTGAGTTTGAAAGCTGGCTAAGGGGGAGAAGAATTTATCCCCTTGAGTTAAATGATTAGTGAGAGAGAAGGTAAGTTCACATTTATCCACAAATATAAAAGTGCTCTAGAAGTTTATTCCCTGTCCCTGTGCAAACTGTTAATTTCAAGCTTCCATTTTTTAAACAGCTGGTATGGGGTTCAGGGATCTCAAACACCAGGTTTACCCAAACCCGTCTGAGCTGGGGTGTCATCTTTGCTCTCCTGTATCTCTCGTGTTTGTCTCTGGAGCTGACAGTGGAAATCTTTCATCAGCTCGGCACCGAGGTTTCCCTTTATCCCCGCTATTCCTCGCCTGACACGAAACCACAACGTGGCATTAGGGGTTTGTTGGAAGGGAGTTTATAATCCTTACACCTGCTCACTGAGATAAAATAAGAGGCTGGGACTGCGTGAATTGCTGTCTCACAATGGAAAAACATGCTCACAAGCAAGAGTATCTAAGACTACTTACATGCAAAGATAATTCTGTGTATTTGCCAAGTGAATCTCTTTGCAAAGTCAGAGGAGACGCTGTAAACAAATATGTAAAGACATTCACTCTCTCCTTCTGTGCCTGGGGATGATCCCCGTTCATTTCTTTAGTTTACCCCCTCCTGTCATGGCCTCAGTGCACGTAAGACTTCTTTCGCTGTTTGCTGCCCCTACCCCTTTATTACTGTGCAGAGAGGCTAAAGTTTGTTCTCACCCGAAAAGGCGAGCAGACAAAGCCCGTGTACTTCAACGATAAATTTTATCTGAATTATTCAGACCCTCGGTGCGCATGGTGCCACTCTGCAAAGTCTATGCTGATACCAAAAAAGAATTTCAAACCACTGAATACTGAAGTAAAGTTCACAAACCTCTCCTGGAGAGACTGGTTGGCAGTAAAATGCAAAAATCTAGCAGTGCAGCTCAAACTAATAAGAAAGCACTGGGGGATCCGTGATGTGTAACTAACGGGGGATCCGTTAGTGTCTGAGGGCACAGCTTGCATTACTTTGCTAAGGGTCACCAGGTCACAGAACTGTAGGATAAAAAGTGGAAATTTCGGCATCAGCCTGCGATATGTTTCTGTATGTAGCGCAAAATCAGCACGGAGCCAATCGGTGCTGCCCCTGCTAGCCAGGGGTGAAGCCACCACCGCCAGCAGATGTGGGAAAAAAACCTTGCGAAGAACATCGGCGCAGACTTTGGCTCAGCCCTTCCCAGAGACATCAGCGTGCCCCTGGTGCCGAGTGTACTGGCAGCGTCCTCCCAGCCATCTGCAAGACTGCCACGGGCAGGATGCAGTGCCCAAAGTCCTCTGAGACACCTCGGTGTGTCCGGAGTAATTGTGTGGGGCTGATGGAGAAGACACGGCACTGCTAGGGAGACCCTCACCCTCCTTACAGCAGCAGCTGGAGTCCAGGTGGGGTACTGGCGATGGTACTAGACACCCAAACTTAGGCCACTTAATCTTGCTGGGGGAGGAGATTTGACTGCAGGTGAGGAGATTCAACTCTGGGTGAAAACAGCTAAATTCAGGCATCAACATGGGAATTCGGTTCAGTCCCATCCACGGTGATATATTCTGTATAGTCAATGAATCTAGAAATGATTAATCTCTCTAAACCCAGGATTCAGTTGCCTAAAAGCAGGTGTCTAATGCTATTTTAGGTGTTGTGGAGTATCCCGGTTGGCATCCTGTTGCTGCACCAAAAAGAACATGGGCTTTCTCCGTCTTGCGTCATGTCTGACAGCCCCGTGCAGATGTCTCATCTGCCCTGGAGTATCAAATGGCAGGAGGAGCCAACATTAAGGGAACTGAAGACCATCCGTGCTAGTAGGGTATTTGAATCACCCTCCAGCTCCCTTGACTGCACCAATCAGATCTCTGCTTATTGTAGTAGGAGCCAAGATACTAAACTTAAAGAGAAGATATAAGCCTGACTCCCCAAAATAAAGCTGTCTCACTGACGAAATCACAAGAGTCAGGACACCGAAAGCCCCTTTTCATCCACAGTTAGATGATTTATGGGTGCAACTCTCTCTGTACCACCCTTCTCTTACCTCCCAAGATGGCATTCCGGCTTACAGGCTGATGGTTATTTTTAAGTCAGTTTTTCACAGTCTCTCCTGTTGTAACCGAGCGCCCGGCATGAAGAGGGCTTGAGCAATCCCTTATTACCTAGAGAAGGGTGCCATAGCACGCGTTCAACCAGGCAGTCAGCAGCAAAGTCCGGCATGAGGCAAGGGGTTGACTTTAACTTAGGTCTTCCCCTTGCAGGGTGAAATAGATGGGGAAGTGTCTCTCTGGGAAATCCACCAGGTCTTATGCTTGGACAACAGCACTTGGAGTTGACTAATTGTAACTGTGGCCAGCAGCTGATGAGTTGGAGATTTTACCATGGAAACGGAGCTACAGGGTAGATTTCGCCAGAGCCAAGCAGCAGCTTAGGGTGGAATTTGCGAGATACACATTTTGGACTTAGTGGCCCAAGTGGGGCTTACGATTGTGATTTGTGATTTAGACTTTTTCTGTCTATGTCAACCCTTGGGAGAAGTAACAGGTAAAATGGGATGGAAAGTATGTCCTCTCAGTCCTCTCAATCAGTAGGCTGAAAAGGATTCTCTTCCCAACAGAAAAAAACATTCTCTTTCCTCCAATTTCTTTTCTTGGGGAAGATGTCTAAGTAAACTTAGAAAGGTTTAAGAGCTACAGAGAAAACTGTATAATGAATATCATTGTTTTTAATTTTGACTACTAACTAGAAGCTGTACTTGCCATTCATGTAATAGTCTAACCGTCAAGTAGCAAAATTTCATAAAAGTCTCAGAAAATTGGGTTGCAATTGCTTGTTGAAGGCAATTCTTCCAGACCAAGTCAGGAGCAACTATACCGAAATCATTCCTGGCAGACGCTCGTTTGCTCTTCAAGACCCCCAAAGAGATGGTCTTCATTTTACTGAGGTCTGTGATGAGCAGTGGATTGTGGATGCAGGTGCAAGGGTGAGAGGAGGTTCGCACGGTTTGTTTTTGTACAGCCTCTGGTTGAAGCTCCAAGTCAGAAGATCACTCAGCTGTGGCACAGTCATTAGGGACGTTCCAAATCCCATTAAATCCAATAAGATTAAATTGAAGAATACATGTAAGCACTTTGCTGAATGACAACTGCAAATGCGTTTGAGCGTGAGCTGGGATTACTTGCCACCTTACTGTATCGCTTGGTGCCTCACTAGACTGAGACTTACAGGGGAAGAAGTCACTCCAACCCCTTATAAGCCACCAATTTTCACAGGGAGCAGTAAGTGTTGAGTGTCCTCTGAGTTAAACTGTGCTTCTTAGCAAGATTACAGGGAAAATGCTCATTTGAAGAGAATTAATAGCATAGGTGGACAGTTCCACTATTCTACTCCCAGCCTCCACAACATTTCAAAACTATTTCTAAATTGGAAAGTTGATATGTCACCCACTGGTGCATGCATCTGTGCTGACAGAGGACCACCTGGAAGGAAACTGCACTTTGGCATGTTGTTTTTTTGCAAACTGCATCAGTCTGAAGACCGGACAAGAATGTACTCACTCCGCAAACCTGGAATGAGATCCTGCAAACGGAGCTATATCCAGCGAAGTTTTATAGACTCGGAATTATCTCCAGCATCTGTGCAGGAAACATGAGAAAGGACATTCTCTCTCCATGGTTTACGATGTTGCTAATGAGGGTAAGGTTGCCTCCGCTCCCTCTTGTCAGCTTCCCCATGCACACCCAAGCTATTCCATCATTTTGGGCCCTCCCCTTCCACACCGAACTGCTACGTGCTCTTTTCTAAAGGCTACCACCAAACAGGTTGGATGTGCCGTAGTACACTTGTAGATGCAAGAAGACTCGCCTAAGAGCATTCTCTGTGGCATCTGCTGCTCTTTTCGGGTATAAAACCGTACCGCTGGTTTGTGTGTTGTCTGACTATCACAGCATTTCTCAAACGTTTCTCTGCTGCTCAGCTGATGGGAGAATTTGGGACTAGTTACTCATTGCCTCAGTCCTTGGTGATAAAAAGCATCTTCAAAAAGCAACACTGGAATGACTCTCTCGAGCATTGTGGCACAGCTCTTTTCAGCCAGCTGCTATCTGGGACCAGGACAGCAATAGCCAAAGCCATCAGAGTCAACTGGAGGTAGCCAAAGTAGCATAAAATCCCCTTATAAAACCAACTTCTGATGTTTTTTTTAAATGTTTGACAAAACAAACATCACCTCACTTGAAAAGGACAGCTTCTGCAAATGTACTACTTAACTCACAGTGTTTTAAAGGTTTATTTCTGCACTTCTAATTTAACACCTGGCTAGGCTGCTCTGAATTGTAATCATAGAATCATAGCATCATAGAATCGCCTAGGTAGGAAGGGACCTTTCAGATCATTGAGTCCAACCATCAACCTAACTCTGACAAAAAATATCACTAAACAAACCATATCGCTAAGCAGGCTGGAGAAGCCCTGCCTCTGTGCTCAGAAGCTCCTTTAATAAGGATCTTCGATTTTTTGGTTTTAAATTATAGCTCACAAAACATCAAAATTCTTATTTGCTACTAAGCAATACGTCATAAACAACAGAGGAAAAACACGCATACAGCTAAGCCTGTCATGTGTAAAACTGACATTTTTGTTTAAATTCACCAGTGAGCAACTGTGCTCTATTATTTAGGAGAATGCCTTGCCAGTGTTTGCTAATCACTCTTCCTAACAGTAACAGATATCCTGGGGGGGTCCAACAAATTGTAAGTCAATCTTCAGGTTCAGTGCAAGGCAATATCCTGAAAGAAAAATGACTTGGACGGTTTGTGATCAGCAACTTGAATTACAGCCTTGGGTGCTCTAAGCACCACACCGGCTCATTTAAGAAGCATGACCACATGTTTGCGAAGTGAGGACTGGGTTCTTATTTCATCGCAGAAGCCAAGTTAGAAATCATAAAGATAGCATGATAGCAACAGCCTGCCTTATCCAGAGGCGGAAAAATTGGAAACTAACTGTTAAGTATAAGAGGAAAATAATGACGTATATGTATCATGTTTTACATAACATATACAATACTAATTATAACATTGGGCTGATGATTGTTTAATAAGAGAGCTTCTGTGCTTGTACCATTGCTCTGATCTCTGAATACAAATGTGGTACTCATTTTTTCCTGTTGTGAGCACCAGTTCTTACCGATTTATCGGAAACTTATTTAAATAAACTTCATGTTAAATAGTTAATATTTAAATAAATGACTAGTGTCCCCTGTCTCCAGAAAGGTCCCTTTGATGTAATCTGGGCTCTGCAGCGTTGCTGAAAGGTGGGACAGAAGAGAAGCAAAGGCCAGGGGCTGCCTCCCTTTGCGTCCCCGTCGGTGTTACGAGGGATGAGGCCAGGACCCTGCAGGCTCTGCCCTTGCTGCCAGAGCTGGCCTTGGCTGAGCACGTGGGGTTAATCCGAAAGGGAGAACCTGCTTCCACCATTAATCCAGGGGAGCAACGATGGGAGCCGAATGCAAAGCGACAGGCCTTTTGGCAGAGCCAAAATAAATCGGGGAAAAAACACTCAGAAAATCCTTCCTCCATCGGTTTCGGGCAGGGGGACACCTGGATGGGGTTCGAGTCAGCTAATGCAAACCCTGCAGCATGTGCCAGGCGAGGAGGTGCCCAGGCTCAGCAGAGGGAGAGATGAACTTTCCTGGTCCCGGTCTCTGGCCACGCCACCCAGAGCCAGACCGGATATTTCTGACCTGCTGTCTCCGAGGCCTAATTAGCTCAGGCGTAGTTTCTGATGAGGCCTGAGACCCTCTGGAGTCAAGCAGCACAACATCAATCACTTGATCGTAGATCTGACCTCCTCAGCCTTCTGCAGGCCTGGAGGGGACAGCCTGCACGGTCACCTGAGCTGGTTCCCAGGAGCTCTCCAGGAGTGGGGCCACCAGCAAGCCAGGGATCACGGGGAACTTGGTGGCGTAGCACCCACCTGCTCACCCACCTCCACATCGAGTAGACACCCTTGGTACAGCCAGACAGCCACTCCCACTCACTGGAAGCAGGACGTTTTGTAGTGAAGGAGGAAGAAGAGAAACCTTGTTCTCGCTTCCACGCACCATCCTGTGCTGGCACGGAGCCTCCTACCCTGCCAAGAGTCTTGCAGCTGACTCATTTAAATCAGTTAAACTCACACGCCAGGAATGAAGCCTGTGTTTTGAGGGCTCGTCCTCTGACAGAGTGCTGCAGCCACCCTTCTCCAGTCAGATTCAGGAGTACCTGGATCCAGCACATTCGCATTGTACGTGGACAGAAATACAGATGTTGAGAAGTCACCTCTCTCACCCATTTTTGCCCCATCGTTCTCCCTCTCCTGCTGTGTTTCCAGGACACTCTCCTCACGCCTTGGCTAGAAAAGTCCACTGGCAGGGTTTTACATGAGCAAAGACTCCTTTCACAGAAATAGGAACTTTTGTCCTCTCCCTGCTTTAAGGACATTTAAAAATGCATTTAGACCTCTGACCAGGTGCCAAATCAGTTGTTGTGGCTACTACGATATTTCTATTTCAAGAGCACAGTGAGTAACTGAGGCTGTCTTTGCTGGGCTGTTGGACCATGGAGAGATGCAGTCACACCACCTCACCCATCAGGTGGCCTGAGGACCCAGGCAGCAGGGTTATTGTCTCCCTATGGAAAGGGAGCTGTCGTTCCCTGATGGAAAGCCATGACCAAGAACTAGTCAAAACATAATCTAAACACACCTGAGAAGTGCCCAAGTGCACCACTTGTGGCATCTACACTGTAACATGGCCTCAGCACACCAGGGCTCTGGCCCTTCCAAGCCTGCTGAATGAGTACCTAAGCAACCGCATTATTTAATTGCACCTTTCTACTGTTGGTTACTTTCTCTTATTGACTCAAGTAGTGTTGAGTTTTCCAGAGTGGGGACCGTGTCTGTCTGCCTGTAAAGCACTCGGCAGAGTGATCTTCCCATGGCTGGGTGTCCTTTCAGACCATGCAGTTGGAGACGACCCATCTGGACAGGGATTTCACCTCCGCCTTCAGAACGGAGAATAGGGAGGTGACAAATCCTTTGAATTGCAGACTTTAATGCGCACGCTCTGATTCAAAGCCGCCTAGTGCAACGGGACATGGTTGTGCTGCAACGGTAACACAGTCTCGTTAGAATAAAGTTCACTATACAACCTAGGCCTCCTAATTTGATGATTTTATTTCACTGAAATTCTAATTCAATAGAGTTCACAGTGGCACAGATCTGGCTTATCACTCGAGCACGGGTATCTCTCAGCATCAAGGAACGCGTGCCACACTCAAGTTATGGACGTGCTTAAGAGCTGATGTTTGACCTTGGTCCCCAGCAGCAAACTCCTTTGGATGTGATGTGGACCTGATGTAGTTGTACGTAATCTCTCCTTCAGTGAAACGTGGTCTGGAAAGCGGCTGTTTAATAAGCTGCAGATGCATTTTGTGTCTTCATATTTAAGATTATTTCTTATTTTAAAAGAGCCTGTGAGTGTTTATTTCTATCAGAGGGTGCAACAAGTAATTATTCTTGTATGCTGGAGCTTCCCAGCCTCCCTCAGCAATTTTTCCGAAAACCCTTTGACTTCACTGTATAGAAGGATCCTGAAAGTGTTGGGAATAATCTGTTCCCTTACCCCAATGCACTTGAGATGTGTCACCCTCCCGGAACAGCCCCGCTATCCCATTCAACACTCCTGACTATACATACACCGAAGAGAAATTAAGTTTAGGTTGAAATATGTACATCCGTATGTGTGTACATGGACTCTACATACACATATGCATACACACATTTCTTTAAAATGAAGACCTCACAAAGCCTTTGACATACACCTATTTAAAAACGTGCAGTGAGCTTTCTGAACCCAGGTGAACACGTCTCACTTCAAGCACCCTTGAACTCATCTGGATCTTTAACTCAGCAGCTGGACCCCTGCGGCACCGGAAATTATGCTGAAGCTGGACACGGGACACGGCCAGGCACCGTCAGGCCAGCGCTCCCCCGATTCTGCTCCCCACACCTCCCAGGACAGAGGAAATACCCTGGCATGGTCCTTCCCCAGGAAACTGAAACCTGAAGTCGGAGCACACGTTACAGCCCTGCCGTTGCCTCTATGACTGATCCGCCGGGATGGTGCCAGAGCGTCACCTCTGGTATCTGTGATAGTGTAAGAGGTGTTAACATCCAGTTACAGGAAAAAATGAGCTCTGCAACCAAGGGGAAAACTGGTGCTGCCTTTCCGTAAACTGGGAGATTTTCGTTCCTGGGAGAGAGGGTTTTTTTTTGTCAAGTATGAAATACTTGGGGGTGGCTGACACACCGGAAGGCCGTGCCGCCATACAGAGAGACCTGGACAGGCTGGAGAATTGGGCAGAGAGGAACCTTATGAAATTCAACAAGGGCAAGTGTAGGGTGCTGCACCTGGGGAGGAAAAACCCCATGCACCAGGACAGGTTGGGGGCTGACCTGCTGGAGAGCAGCTCGGTGGAAAGAGACCTGGGAGTCCTGGTGGACAACAGGATGACCATGAGCCAGCAATGTGCCCTTGTGGCCAAGAAGGCCAATGGCATCAAGAAGAGTGTGGCCAGCAGGTTGAGGGAGGTCATCCTCCCCCTCTACTCTGCCTTGGTGAGGCCGCACCTGGAGTACTGTGTCCAGTTCTGGGCTCCCCGGCTCAAGAAGGACAGGGAACTGCTGGAGAGGGTGCAGCAGAGAGCTACCAAGATGATGAGGGGACTGGAACACCCCTCTGATGAAGAAAGGCTGAGGGATTTGGGTCTCTTCAGTCTGGAAAAAAGACAGCTGAGGGGGGACCTTCTCAACAGTTACAAATACTGAAAGGGTGGGTGTCAGGAGGATGGGGCCAGGCTCTTTTTAGTGGTGCCGGGGGACAGGACAAGAGGTAATGGGCACAAACTTGAGCACAGAAAGTTACACCTAAACATGAGGAGGAACTTCTTTCCTTTGAGGGTGGCAGAGCACTGGAACAGGCTGCCCAGAGAGGTGGTGGAGTCTCCAACTCTGGAGACATTCAAAACCTGCCTGGACGCGTTCCTGTGCAACCTGCTCTAGGTGACCCTGCTCTGGCAGGGGCATTGGACTAGATGATCTCCAGAGGTCCCTTCCAACCCTACGGTTCTATGATTCTATGATTCTATGAAATCAAATTGCTGTAAGATGTGTTTCCATTAAATCGAAAACAAGGTCTTCTTTTAATGTGTAGCTATTCTTCCAAAGTACAAGGGAGATGATACACAGATTTTGCTAATGTATGAGAGTGGGGAAAGCACTATCAAAGTGCTAGCACTAGTGTCTAGCACTATCAAAGACTAAAGTTATCTTGCTCAGCATCTGAGACCTCCCTAAGTTTCAGAAACACAATCTACCTTTCTCCATTTTTATTCTGTTCATTTTAGGCGTCCATTGGCATGGGGTTTTATGTTTGTGGTTTCCAGGGTCCATGGTGAGCTGTTAGGCGAGTTAAAAGGCCTGATGCAGAGAATGGCACCAGACATTAACCTCTGCACATCAGTATTTGGGATCCCCCTGCCTCTGTGGGGATTAGGTTACTGGTGAGCGAGAAGGCCGCCTTGGTCAAAAATACCCTGGGGACAGTCCACTTTCCAACTTTCCATAATAAACAGCAACGAAAGAAAATCTGCCTGGTGTCCCCACAGACTTAGCTGCTCTCTTCACTCTCTCACAGGGGTTTGGGGTGTCTCTGCCTCGGCGAGCTGCGGTTCCTTTCGTTGCCCCATGAGGAACCGGGAGATGCTCTGTCTCGAGACGTGCTCCCATGTGCCACCCAAGGGTGACGGAGGCTGTGCTGGCCCTTCACAGCTACAGCAACGAGATGGTGAAGTGCTGCCTATGGGGTCAGGCTGCTCCCTCTCGCTCCTGTCACCCCACCATGAGATGATGCAGGAAACAGAGTGGGCAGGAAACTCTACACTATAGGGGCAAAACAGGGAATCATTTCCTCCAGCTTTTTGCCCATTCAGTTCCCTGAATGCAACAAGACTTTCTACAGGAGATTTTTTAAAGCAACCCCCTGAATGAATACAGGAGAGAGCGGGAGGAGGGCCGGGCAGACGCTGACGGAGGAAGGAGACAAGTTAAAGGGAATAAAACCTCACATGTCCACCTTCCTGTGGGACACGGACATCTCGTCTCACAGCAGGGGCTGAACCACATGCCTGTGATTTCTGGCAGCCAGAAGAAAATGGAAAGGAAGATGAACCTTCGAAGACTTGCTTCAGCAGCGGGAAGTCCATCCCTGCTCACTGCCCCTCTGTGAACTCGCTCCCTGGTCCCCAGGAGGGCGCAGGCAGAATGTCCTTCCTCTCCAGCAACTGAAATAAAGAGAAAACCAGCCATCACCTCTTCCCCCACATCCCACCCCAGAGGCCTTTAGGCACACTGGGACTGCCTCCTGCCACCAAGAGGTTTGTCACCTCTCCTGACCCAGCAGTAATGGCACTTTGGCCTGCTGAGGACAAGACGGTGGTGCTCAAGACAGTGGCGAGTCCATCCAGGGAACGGGAGCTGTAGGGCACAATAGAGTTGGGCTTTTGTAGTTACTTCTCTGCTGCCTGGGGGGACATAGAGGCATAGCCATGATGGAGGTCACCTCATGCTTTTGGCAATCATCTCCTCCACACCCGTTCCCAGCACTGCTTTCCTTGCCCTTCCTGCAGGCACCTGGCAATATATTGATCATATCCTGGCGTCATTTTGAAGCCTACCACTCCGCTGGGCCAGGCAGCCTGCAATTACTGTTTGGGACATGGTGACAGAAGGGTGGGAGGCTCCTCCAGAGCTAGACTTCACAAGCAGTTAGGGAAGAGGGCCCTGAGAAGAGGTTTGTGCTACACACAGACCACTCCTGTCTCAAATACGGCCTCAGACACAGTCTCATATCAGCAGCCTGAACTCCTTGACTGTAGTGCCTGCTCTCTGCTGACGGAGCTGCCTCATGCAGCATGCCTACAAATACTACGTATACCAAGTACGGCCTGAGGAGCATATCTAAAAAATGGTGTTTCCCAGGGAAAAAAATTGATCTTGCAGCATCCGAATGCTGAAAGCGAGGAGGACACTGCCACCAACACATGCAGCCCTGCCCTGGCAGGCATTTTCCGAGCTTACTCATAAGCCCTCACCTCCACGGCATTAGCCACACACATTCTGCCTAAGCCTCACACCAGGTGCCTCTCCCTTGCACAAAGACTTACTTACTTATATATTGCTGACTAATTTTATCCCGAAGGACCAGGATGTAAGGGAGATACTCAATATGTGTTTCTGCCCTATGGATGCGCCTTCAAGCCCTTTACCCTAAGCACTGGTGGCCAGCTACCCGCAGCAGCATGGGGTTCAGCCTGGGCTTCAAAACCTGCTCCACAACTGAACAGAACAGCCCAAGCTGAGCTCCACACTGCAATGCTTTACTGGTTTGACGCTACCCACCTAGAAGCCTTGTTGATGGGCTTATCTGAAATGAGGGCACTACAGATGTACCTCGGGCTGTTTTCACAGCACCACTGCTCTTTCCCTTCTGACGGGTATTTTGATGGAGATTTCTGCCGTCGGGGGAATATCTGGAGAAGAATTTTCTGAAGGGAGCAGCTGACCGGCAAGGGATCCAGCCACCCTCAAAGATGTCATGTGAGATTTTTCACAGGATGCCAGAGAGGGCACCGAAATCAGGAAGATCACAGGTTTTCCAGGCACGGATTCCCAGTCACCCTACCTGTAACTATTAACACAAGCATTACTTCACAGTGAATGAACTCTACCCACTCCCCTTCCAGAGACGTGGCATGAGGCTCCTGCAACATTTAATACTATTTAAGCTCTCAAAATAGGGCTTTAATGAGGCTTAAATGCTGAGTTTGTAGTAGACCTTCCAGAGAGAAAGTTAATTTCAGCCCACAGGCCTAATATTCATGAACTTGAAAGCAACTCTGGTATAAATAAATAAAAAAAAAAAGTGCTGCTTTACATGTGCATAAGCATATCTGCATAATTTTGTGGGTATTCCTACGTGCTTGTATTTACAATTGCACCCCATGAAGTTTCTGGACAAAGATTAAAAGGTATAAATATAAGCAGGAGAAGAGATGGGGGGGGGTTCTGCTGTATTTTATTGTATGCAATAAGCACAACATTAGCACTGCAAATAAAGAATGGGAAGCTCCAGGACTGTGCATGTAGCCCACCGATATATATGTATTGCAAGTCTCTACTGCAAGTCTCCATCTGCAACCACAGTGTGCTGGACAAAAAGTGTTACCAATGTTCCCTGTGGTCCCTCGAGGCTCAAGACGCTCTAACCAGTCCTTGTGGCTTGGAAAATCCTTTTATCAATTGCCTGCAGGTTAGTCAAAAGACCCGCTGTCATATAAATGGTCTAATAAAGGTACATGTAAGTTCCAAAGGTGCATCCTTATTTTTACAGCTGTTTTGGGACTGGGAAAAGTAAACTGGGAAATCAAAGACCTTTTTTATTAATATTTCTGTCATTCTGTTCCCCTGCTTTTCTCAGCAGTTTCTCACCATCTCTAAGATGCAGGAGGAGGAAGCCTATGCTTACGACACTCCTGCAGTTCTGGCTGAGACAGGAACTCGGTAGGCTCCAGGACAACCATGTAATTCAGTGCACAGAGACAGCAATAGGCCATCCATATGGATGAAGACCTAACTTGCAACGTATATTAGCTTTATCAGCATGGCTACCACTTTAGTGGCTTCAGCGCTCCTGCTACTGAACCAATATCCCGTGGTATGTGCAGGTAGAGAGCAGGCCACGCTGCCTGCACTCAGTATGAGAAACTGTTAGCACAAGTAACACGACTTAACATTCTTCAAGTTGACAAAAAAAAACCCCAAAACTTGAAAAATGTCTCCAGAACAAGAACACACAAGAACAAGAACTTAAAGGAGTTATTCTTCATGAAACTATGAAATGTCCATCTTCAGGTTCCCCGGAGTCTCTTGGGTGTTCAGCCAGCGGGACAGTGATGAGACCTCAGCAGGGTCTGCAAGTCACCGCTCGGTTTCACGGAGGTATGAGCATATCCAGGAAAGCAGGCTGGCAGAAAAGACACTCAGCTGCTGATCATTTAACTACCAGCTATCCAATTTCACCGCTTTGGTAACAAACAACTTTGGGACATATACGAGAGATGATAACGTGGCATTTCTGCCCACTCTGCTACCTTGAAACGCGGAGTTGGGTCTGCAAGAGTTAAAGAATGGGAGGGTTGCAGAAAACAAATTCCTCTCAAGAATCCTCCACTGAAACAAATCAGAAAGAGGACCGAGAGAAGGACAGACAGAGGTCAGTCCAGGAAAAAGGCATCCCCAAAATGGTATGTAACATCCTCCAACTTCTTGATGGATTCACCTGCAGTTACCCGAGAGCCCTGCTTGGTCTCAAGTCAGCACAATCTGCTCAGGCCAAGCCACTTGGGGTGCCCACAAACTGTGCCAGACTGCAGAAAATCTGCCTGCCCTGACAAAAGAAAAGAGAAACATTCTTGGGAACAGTCGAATAAGCACAGTATGAAATGTAAGTACAGTTCAGTATCAAATATTATGAGACAGTATCCAGTATTATACTGGCAAGCCCTGGGACTTGGACTTTGCACAAAAATATTGTGTGAACATTAAAATATATATGCACTGACCTGCATGGTGTGTGCAAATAGAGAACAAGAAATTAGTTTCAAAAGAAGATACGTGGTTGGTTGCACACTTGCCCTAGGCAGAAGGTGAGAGGACAAACATCTGATGCTAATGATATTCTTTAATATAGGTATAAGCTTACTGGGACTGAGAGGGCTAAAGGAACTAAATTATCTGTTGTGTTCGTACTGGCAGAGCCTCTTCCTTCTCCTCTCCTATACAATCACAATGGTTGCTGCCATAATGTAGTCTTAAAAGTCCTCAACAGCTACCACAACGAATGTCACACAACGCTGCACTGGCAGGGATAGGACCAGCCATAGCTGGCTTCTGGTTCTCTAATTTCTACGGTCCTAGGAAAATACCACTAGCAAGATACTTAACTGCGGTGATGTCAAAGCAGACACATTTTGACACATGAGACACATTTTGGCTGCATCTCCTTTCATGGCATCACCCCACTAATATAGATTGAAAGAAAGATTTTAAGAATTTTAATAGATTGACACATTAATGCAAACCTGATGCAAACCCGTTATTTTCTTCCAACTCTTATTTGACAAATCAACTGAGCAGTCTCACCAATCAACTGAACTGACCTCCTCCTTTGCTGATACAAATTCATACCTGACTTCTGGTTTAGATAGGCTACAGACCATGTGAGGGCCTATAATCTCAGCCCAGCACTTAGACAAGACCAAGAGCTCAAAGCAAACCAAGCATCCAAAAGAATGACAAGTTAATAAACACAGTTGGCCATCTAAGACTGATTTGGCCACAGTACAAGACTGGGCTAAATCTGATCTTGATCCAAACTAGGGGCTGATTGATCTCCCTTAATCTGGAAGTGATTAATTTTCTTAAAGGTCAAAATTCTAAACTCACTGCCCAGAAACCCTTCAGTCATGGGTGGGGGAAAAAAAAAAGGTCAACCCACAAATCCAAAACAAACCACAGGGAGCAAATATCCCCTTTGGAGCGCATAAAATTGCTGCTTTCAGTCCTTCCAATTAAACCACAAAACAAATAGCACCATAAATTTCACCTTGCAGACGATCTTTCCCCAGGTCCCCTTTTCTTTTCATCGCCCCTTTCATTAGCTCTGCCCCCGTCCATCACGCTATAAAGCACAAGGCCGACACCTCGCCCTGTGCCCCAGCACAAGCTGGCATCGGGGCGATGCAGTTTGCCAAGCCTGCCTCCTCCCGACTTTATCACCAACTTGCCTCTTGACTCCATAAATGTGACACATCAGGGATGTGCCTGATGTCACTGCTCAGGCATCCTCAGTCTGATGTGCTGCCATTGGCAAAGACCTACGAATTCCCTATGGAAACGAGTCCTCCGACTTCTGAGTGTAATGTTACTATCCTTAGCGTTTTCCCAGAAGGATAAAGTGCGATGAACTTTTTTTTTTTGTGGTTGTTTTTCATCTAATAGGATTTACTGCGGAACAGACATGTGAGAGACCAATCTTCAAAGTAAACGATGGGTCTCCTCTTACTGAAGTAACCAGGTGATCTAGTCAAGGCTGCATGTCCCAAAGTTCAAAGGTTAAAACTGGGATGACCAGTCCCACATAAATAAAAGTCATGTGATGCTACAGGATCTTTGAAGTACTCACCTTGGATGAAGTCCTGTGCTTCATCTTTCTTCTAAACCTATTCGTGTCGTATAATCTATTGATTGACAAGTACTGAGGAAAAAAAGTGCCAAACACGTCTGGGCCTAAAAGCTGTCACGTAGACTCCAGTAATTTGTTGCCCTCGCAGCATCTCATGGAAGATTTTCCACTCGGCACTACATGAGTCCTTCTAAAAGGAAGGCAGATTTCGTGACACGCAACCCATAACTTCAAGTGGACGTCAGGATACCTGACATGGTTAACTTTACATAGCAAGAATCTCAGAGAAGAAATAGGTCAGGACACATTTAATGGTGTATCTGGGAAGCTTTTATGATGCTCAGCTTTATTTAAAATCTGGATTTAAATGAGCCACACATACAACATGTTACTACCTACACCATTCCCAAATCTTCTCTTCCAGCCTATCAAAGTCTTTGCAATAGCTGTAAGAGCCATTTCTGTAGAATTTTATAACAGCTTTGATCCATTAATTTCAGCTGAGCTCCATCTGACTGACCCCAGCAAGAGAAAAAAAACCCAGCATAGTCAGAGCAGGTCTTTCAGCCTTATTCAAAAAGCATTGCTAGTTTGGTCACCATGTAACATCCAATCTTCTATGCATGTCTTCTATAAATTTTGCAACTAAAACTACAGAGCACAAACGCTTGGGGTAGAGATCACTGACACCATACTTAGCCATTGCGTTTCAGGTAGCTATAAAAGATGGGAAGCCCACTTGTAAGAACTGAGGTGACAGTACAGCTGATGAGGACTGGAAGCTCCTGAACAACATCGTTTCTGGATGGCCTGTCACTGGCAGGGAGAATGTGGAGAAGAAAGGAGGGTGAATGTAGGACAGCTGTGGTGGAAAAAAATACAGCATACAGAAACAGAAAGTGGCGGGTTTCTGCTCAGTTGAGAGAGTATGGATACAAGGAACCAGGAAAAGGGTAAAGGAAAGGCTTTTCACCTAGTGCTGTGGCTGGGAACACAGGAGCGCTGTAAGGCAGGTCTCTCCACAGTTGATTTCTCCTGTGCTCAGAAGGGCAGGTCTTGTAAATAAAAGAGATTTGCATCAAAGACACTTGACTCCAAGACAAATGTCATCTCTCCAGATCCACTCAGATTGGTTTTAGAAATGGCACTAAATGCAAGACTTCGAGAATGTCCACCTACTTGGACTACCAAGTGCAGCAAGATACTAACTCCTGAAAGGACCAATGCATGGAGCACACGCGATGAAATAACTACTTTGCCGAACATCGAGCGTAGCTTTGCATGACACCAGAAGGATTTAAAATAGCTGGCAATAGCCACGGAAGCATTCCCCCACCTAAGACTCATCAAGCAGAGTTAGGTCACGTCTGAACTGTCCTTTGTCCACGCTGTGAGCTAGAAGACGTCTCTGAGCAGTACCAGGACTTTAAAAAATTCTTTCTGGGGCCATCCATAGCCACATCTATCAGTTTTCAGACATTTAGAAACCTGTTTCCTTGCTTGCTAACACTTCTGGTGTGTATGTATGAGTATGGATGTTTATATTTGAAAATATACAGCTGGTAGCAAACTAGATCCTGTTACTTATGTACGTTCATGACAACGTGTAAGTTAAAAGAGGAAAATAAGGAGAAGCCAATAATTAGACCTTTCAGTTTAACATCTGTTCCTAGGCACTATTAAAGCAAATGCACACTCCTTGCGTACACTGAAATCTATTCATTAATGAACAGCATCCAGAATGGATGTCCTAAGTTGTGTCAAGGCAAATTATTTTTCCTCCTACCCCAGTGTAGCAGATTTTGTGAATAGCAGTAAATGTTGACTTTAGTAAACTTTGCCACTGTTTCTTTCTATCAGACCAGAGAATCATAATATAAATTAAACTTCCAACAGTACACGTGCAAAACCAGAAAATGCTTCTCAGTGATGCGAGTGATATTCTATCAGAACAGAAGAGTAAATCAAAGAGAGTTCCACACGCTCCTTTCTGTAACTCACTATGTTTAGAAATAACTTGGATCACAGAGTAGATAGATAATGTACTTCTTAAATGTACAGGTGACGTGAAGCCGAGAGGGATTGCTGGAATGCTTTGGAGAACAGGGTTAGAAGGCAAACCTGCATAAATGAAAGACATGAACCTGGAGGAACAACTGAGGAAGGTAGGACAGACATCCGCAGAGCCTCAGGGTTACTCTGCAGTTGCCCATGCTCTGACAATTTACGGATAAACAAAGTGCTTCATTTTCTAATTTGTGTGAATCTGTGTGAGTTAAAGGTAAAGAGAGGTGCAATGCCATTTTCTCCATCTTAGAATGAATCAGTTTATTAACAGAAGTGAACATGGCCTAGGGACTTGCAACAAGATGCAAAATGTACTGAGTTCCCACATTTAGGGCTGTAACACGGTGTTTATAATTATAAATAGCAATAATCTCCAGATAAGTAACTCAGTTGGGTGACTGATGACATGACTGCAGAGGGTATCAGTTTTTTCGGACTAAGAATTAAATGTTGAGTTTCAGATCTTAACACAATGTTCACAATAAAGTTAATCCTAGTGGTGGCAATAACGCTCTTTACCATCCCTAACCCCGCTAATCATCTGAAGAAGCAACAGATAGAAACAGAGTGAAACTTCAGAGTGGAAACACACACGGAATGGAGTTCAGCATTCAAAGATTGCACGAACATGCCAAAACTATTAATTCTTCCCTTGCAGGAACGGGAGCAGAAAGGTTTGTTCCACTGGCTCCTGGCCAGGTCAGTTCCCCATCAGCCAAGGGGAGAGAATAGCCAGAGTGACCTCCTGCCAGCAGTCCCCCGTGCGGTCCCAGCACACGAATGAGTTCTAACAGCTGCCACTGGAAAACAAAGCGGTTGCATTTGTCAAGAACAATGTGGGAATACAAAATCCCTACCAAAGATCCTGGGAAATGTGGAGCATCCAAAAGTTGCCATCCAGAAGCACGCGTTATGATGACGCCTTCCTTAATTAAAGTAAGGACCTGCCATTTAGCACCACAATTACAACGCCAGAAATGTTGCCAGAGAGTCTCGTGCAGTTCGAAAAGGAAAGTTTTTATGCATTGCACATTTGTTATCTGACATTATCAGTGCTCCCAGAGTTCATGACCAATATAATGCTACAAAGGACACCAGTTCTCTGTACAGGTCATAGTTTCATAAAAATCAATATCTAACAAATACATATTAGAGTAAGTGTGTTACTGATACAATACAGTCTGAACAGGCTCATTAATGATGGATGAACACAATGAGAAAGCTGAGATCACAGGAAAAACTAGAATAATAAAACAACAATGTTGTTATCAATGTCCAATGAACAAATCACCTAATAAATACATTTTATGAGACTGAATTACAGAATTACCACTAACAGAAATGGTTTCTGTTTTGTTTGAGTAATTCACCTTCTGTCTAACCTAAGATCCCCAAGGAAGGTACAGCCAAGACAGTTTCTGACCTTGCTGGCGGTTGACATCCATATCTGCAGAACGCGTGCATCTGGCTTGCTCCTTCACCCTTCCCAGAGAAAGTCATCCAACGCAAATGGCCAAGTTCTCCAGCTCATCATAAAGACATGGAGATTTACATACACCACGCTAAAATCCTGTATTTTTCTGCACATTATAGTGGTTCTGCGCATCACCTGCCCATCGCTTCCTCTTCCACAGAGGACCTCAAAATCTTTTCAGACCCTCAAGAAGTACGATACAATAGTTAAAAATTAGTCAGTGTTATGGATATCACTACTTTTTAACCCAGGAAACTATACTGCCTAATCAAATAATAGCTTGCTGATCACTTTCAGGAAATTAGGAAAGGTGCTTTTGATACCTGTGCACACAGCACGTGCATGTGTTGCTGTGTATCCACATCCTCAGCAGAAGAAAAAAAATTAAGGGTATTGGTCAAAAGTCAAGTTTCTAATTCAGAGTGAGAGCAGAACTTTTAAAACAAATATGTATGTCTCCAGTCTAAAACAAAAAAAATGATTTTGATGGTCTTTTATTAAAAAGTTTAATAAAACAAAAAACCCTATCTGTTTCTGATCCCCATGCCCTTTAGCTTTTAGTTATTTTGCACTGAAATATAGGAAAAACCCCACATATTATTTTATATTTTTGTAGTTATTTTTATACATTTTTCTAAACAAATCTATTCCGACACAAGATTAGTGGGAAAGGTCATCTCTGTTGTTCCTATTGCGTATAAATCTAAGTCTCTGGTATGAAAAGCTGTATTTATAATCCAAGGAAAAGAACAGGGATTGTCTGATGCGCTACTGAAAGTTAACAGGTCCCAAGTTTAGATTGGGGATAATGTCATTCTTTGATAAACAGCCACTGTTTCTTCAAACCCAGCTGTCTTTGGCATATCAAATCTGTCAGAGGTGCTTACAGCAGTGTATAGGTTATTGTAACACGCAGCATATATTCTCACTGAGACATGTCACATCACATACCTTTCATAATTTTCATATTTGATGACAAATTTAGATTACTATGCACGATGTGTTGTTTTCAGAATAAACTTCTATTTCCAGGAGTGATGTAAGGTTAAAGTTATAAAATGATGCAGTGCATCTAAGAAACCACGTTCTCCTAGATGCTTAATTAAAAATATTAATTCAGAAGTTCAGAAAAGATTTATAATCAGTATTTTCAAGGGTGAGAGCTTACACTTAGACTCTTGTTTCATATTTAAGCATGTAAAGAAAGGCATTATGATTTTCAATGACTCCTGGCAGTGAATACCTCTGGATTGCAGAGGAGTTACTCAGCACACTTGAAAATCAACCAGAATCTACTTAAATGTCCCCCTAAAACCACAGAAACCTAATTTTCAGTAGCTAAATGTGAGAGTTGCCTAATGTTGTAAAGTTAAAAACCAATTCCTTCACATTTTAATCAACAGTTTTCGTTACATACATTTATCCATCATAAAATATAGACCCATGATTTTGAATCTAATATACATATTTGTATCTAAAGCTCCTAGCCTTTGACACATTAGCAATACTTGGGCCACTATAAAGGACCATTATCTTCCAGAAGGAAAGCTATTGCATGAAAAGTGTGGCAAAAATAAACTGGTCTGACCCTATTCCCATGGATCAGAGGATTAAAGAACTACAGAGCCTCTCCTTCCTCTGCACACTCGTGCATTCATTTGCATTGCTCAAGACTCGGCTGGGTATTAGCTAGCCTACCTTCAACACTGTGTTTATGCAGAGAAGAGTTTTAAGTATTGAAAGGAGATAGGGGCTAAGAAAATGAACCGAGAAAATAGGAAGAAAACTGGCAGCAGCTTGCTGTCTGCAGAAAGCATACGAAAATATTTTACCAATGGGAAGAAGTTACACATGGATAGATTTAATGGGATAAATGTTCCTGAAGGACTGCTCTGAAAACAGTATGTGCATAAAGCAGGAGAAATACAGCAGGTGAAATACAACAGATGGACTGGAGAGGAAGGAAAAATTTAAAAAAAGAGAGAATGCAAAAATCAGACCAAGAAAGCAAAACAACACCAAAAATATAAACTATACCAGAGCACATAAGCATCCATTAAGTACAGGAAAGAAAGCAATGAAGAAGAAAAAACCTAGAAAATTAATATGAAGTTATTCTTAACTCTTTTTCTTCTTCCTTGCATTCTTGAGGTGGAGGTCATAACTGCTTTGGGATAACAAAACTTCTCAGTCCCCTTTAGCAAAAGGGGATGTATATGTATCTATACTATACTATACTATAAATGTATCTCATTTATAATGGCTTAATGGGTGTTAAGTATTAATTGGTATAGTGTGATCTCCACCCAAGATTAATTAATCTGGCATTACTCTGAAGCATTTTCTTTCCCCTAGTCTGCTAGACATCCTGAATGTGAGCTATGGCTCAAGCAGCTACTACCTCAACGCCGTTTACAGTTCAGCTCCCAGCAAAAGGTGTACAACTCGGGCAGGCTGTGCTGGTGCCTTTCACTCAGCTTTGTGCTTCCCCATCTCGCTTTAGCTTGACATTTTTTAGTCAAGGTAGAAATTTAGACAAATAAAGCTCACTGTCTTTTTCAGCTTGGTTACAGCTGAACTTCTCCGCTTCTGTCCTTAATGCTTACACTTTACAATAATAATGCCTGGGCTGGGAAACTGCCTATGAGGCTGGCATTCCTCAGATGGCAGGGGTTCTCACTGAAATATGCGGACGTAGCGGGTACACCCGAGCTGCCCTGCCGGGTTCACTTCTCAGAGGGCTGCAGTATTTGGATCCCAGAGTTTGACAACATCCAGCCAGCAGAATGATGTCGAGACATTCAGAGCACAAGCCAGAGCACGCTTATTTTCCAGCAGGTGAACACGTGAAAAATAAAAGTTCCACTTGGTGATGGCACCTTCAATCAGCTAAGTAATAGGGTATCCTAATTTATATGTGTTTGATACACTGATAATGAAAGAAAACATGTTCTCTGACTAAATACTTTGCCATAGACGATTTTAGAAAAAAATTTTTTTACATATCTAGGGAATACCCAATATATAAATACTATAAAGCATTGTTGTACAGTATCGGTGCTGTCTTCCACCAGTTAAACACGCTAAGGTGTTTTATTGTGCCATAAAGCATAGCCCAGGGGACAGCTGTATGTTGGTATCTAAAACACTAGCCTTGTCTCTCTTGTTTGTGAATGCCACGTAGGTCCAGTGTGCCGACAGCTGCCACAAAAATCACCTGGTGTCATTCTGGACAACCAACTCATAGTAAGGATCGTATCTGTAGCCCTTGGACGCAGCGAGAACCTGATTTTCCAAGCATTTGTCTTTATTTATTCTGAATTATCACTAGCACTGTTATCTTCCATGTGTGGATGAATAAAAACGTATGGGGAGTGACGCGAACCCTCTAAACAACGTAACTCAGACTTAATTAATTCAGCAAACAAACAGCCATCATTTTTTTTTTAATTCCCTCTCCCGTCGCCATGATTATTAAGGCACGTTCCTTCTGGGCAGCCCAACATTTTTTAAAAGTACTGCCTGACGCCCACACCACGCGCACTTAAAACACCTCACCCGGTAACTCGGGGACACTGTCGATGCCCACAGGGACCGAGCGCTGGCCTACACCAGGCCCCCCCCTTTCTCTCCGGGCCTACTCCAGCGGCGCCTCAACCCAATCCCCGTCCAAAATTCTCCTCCAGCGTGGCCCCTGCCTACGGCCAGCAGCGGCCGGGGCGACGGCTAGGGCTGGGGCCGCCTGCCCCCGGCCACTCCGGCTGCGCACCCCACCGCCCCGCTGCCGCCAGCCTCCCCCCTCCGCCATCATCCCTCCTCACAGTGTCCGGACGGCCGGCATGCCTCGCCCCGCCCCTCTCCCTTCGGGGCGGGGCCTCGCACACCTGCGAGCCAATCAGACGCCGCGCCGGCCGCCCGCCCTGGGCAGGCCCCTCTCAGCGGCTGCGGGCAGGAAGGCTGTCATTCACGTGACGTCACGGGATGAGCGGGCAGGCAGAGGTATGGCCACAGTCCTCTCGCTCCTCCCGGCGCCAGGGGCGAGCGGAACGCGGCCGCCAAGGGCTTCTTGTTCGCTCGGCCGGCAGGCGGGCTGCTCTCCTCGGCCAGGGGTTCCTGAAGCCCCCGAGACCGGGGGGAGCCCCGCGGCCTGGCGGGCACGGGCGCCCCGCGGGGTAGCCGGCGCTCGGGGCGGCCCCGGGCTGCTGTGGGGAGGCCGCGGGGTGCTTGATCTGGCCCGGAGGCAGCGGCTGAAGGCGGAGCAACCGCCCGTCGGGGTCCGTGTGCATTTTTGCCTTTGGATGTGTAAAACCCTGCAGGCTGTGTCAGCTGCCGTGCCCCTCTAAGGAGGCTCCGGAGCTGGGGAAGGCGGGTGGGGTGGGTGTGCTGCTGCCCCTGCCTTCCCAAGGGAGGTTTAAACACGGCTGTTGGTAAGCTAAGCCCTGCCTGGCCTGTGTCTGCCCTGGGCCCCGGTAGTCAAGGAGCAGCATCTCTGTCTGGTTCAGGCTTCTGCCCATCTCTGTAGACACAGGTGTGGCTGCTGGCTGTCCCACGCGTCCGCTGCCGTCCTCTGCCTGGCATCCTCAGGCTGTAAAGCTCCTTGAGGCTACTGACAACCTCTTTCACCTACACAGTGCCTCTGTAGGATCCCTGCCAAGGAGAGACTTTGGGCTCTAGCATGAAATAGTGTTTTATCCCAGCCCCGGCGTGTTCTCCTTTTTGCTTCCAAAAACTGTGGCACACACATGTGGTGTCCAGTCCCCTTTCACTCAGCCCAACGTCAGCTGCCCTTGTGTCTCATTCAGCTCTTCCAGATGTCTGTCATGGCTAGAGGCCCTCTGCCAGCCTGGTGCTGGCTTTGTCTGAATTCAGTCTTTGACTATATGCAGCTGTTGCTCCACTGAGTGGTTGCCACTGTGTAATTTGGAGATGCTTGCTGGGCTGTGCCTGCATGTCTTATATTTCTGTGGCTTAGGCTGCTGTCGCTAGTTAAGAGTGTGTGTGCCTTGCTCATCTTAGGATATCAATTATACAAATATATGAAATATGTATCTTGTGACATCTGCCAATATTTATTATTGAACACTTAATGAAAAAAGTAATTCCTGAGGTTGTTTTTCTTATAGTTGCATGTAAGATCTAAAACTAGTGTATTGAAATCCATTTTTCATATTACTCTGTTTTGGTCTTTTCCCTGTGTAATCAAGCTTGTACATGGATCCTAAAGCTACAGGATTAAATCGTTGCTGCCAGCGTGAAGTTCTTTTAATCCTATATACTCCATATGGCTCTATAAACCCAAAGTAATTTGGTTGTAATCAATGTTTAGGGGCTTCCTTAATTCTTTTCCTTAATAATGTCTGTGAGAGATGGGAGATAAAAATACTTTTTCCACTATAGGGAACTGTAATTATAGAAGAGTTTTTATTTCCTATTTATTTTTGAGTCTCATAGAAGAGTTGTTTTTTCTTATTGTGGAAGAATTAATATTCAAGTCAGTTGTGGCGGTTAGCTCTTGAATAGCTAAATATAGATATGTAGAGAAGGTAAGAAGCATTTCAGTTTATGCCTTGAAGCATCCTTTGAAGATAAGGATGCGTCATTTTCTAATGGAGAAAATAATGTGTGGAGTGATAAGGTGACTTGCTCATTACTACATGTAAAATCTTTGAGCCAGAGGTAGGGTTACTTTTTTGTTACTCTAATACAGAAGAAACAAAAGTGGACTTGCAATTTTGGTTTCTTTCTTAATTGTCCAATTGTTCATCATAATGTGTAGATTGGGAACACGCTTGTTTTTATTTTTAATTATATTATTTTTTGTTTCATTTCTAGGTTAAAGTGAAAATACCTTTTGGAAACAAATATCTTGATGCTATCTTTTCTGTCCCAGAGAAGAAATCAACATATGGAGTGATTCTTACTCATGGAGCTGGAGGAGATATGAATTTCCCTCACTTAGTGTCTTTGTCAGCCTATCTTGCATCCCATGGAGTTCTGTGCCTGCGGTTTACTTGTAAAGGCCTTAACATTGTTTATAGGACTAAAGCCTTCAAAGCAGTTGTGGTAAGAAGTGACCAAATTATGCCAAAGCTCAAATCCATGAGTGTCATCTTCTGAGTTTCTTAAATTATGACCAGAGATTAGTCAAGCAACAGTGGGAAAATTAGAAGTGATGGTTAGCTAAATGGAGCACTGTCTGTGAACAGAAACAGCAGGAGCAATTTTTACGTGGGCAGTAGCTGGAACAGCTGCAGCAGGTATGTGGGTTTGAGTTCAGGGAGAGAAAGAAAAGCTTGACAAAAGGATGTGAAAAAAGCAAGGGTGCTTTGTGGGAAAACTTACAGCTTGAAAAAATTGAAGTATTTAGGATGGAAACAAGAGGTAGGTGTTCTGGAAAGGCTTGGTGGGGGGAAGAGAAGTAAGGGATACAGCTTTGGGAGCAGCTTTGAGGGGAAAGAAGCTGACCTGGGAATTGTGCTGGGTGTCTGAGGGTTGGCAGCTGGGAGAACAAGACTTTTGGGGAAAGAGTAGGGGACTCTGGGTCACAGGAGGAGTTGAAGCAAAAGAGATTGGGAGTAGCATATGGGAGCCCTAGAACCTAAATAGTCTTTGATTTCCAAATGAGTTTAAAGTTTTATATGTGTGTAGTTTATCTCCTTCTGCTGCTGCTACATTATCTAAGATGTTCTTATATACCTAGATTGTATTAAAATGAGCAACCTATTGTTGTAATGGTATCAGCTTAGAATATCTTCCTGTTCTGGAGCGCATAGGAAAAAGTGGAAATTTTCTCCGGATCAGCTGCTTTTACTGGGACATGGGAAGGTAGCTTGAGTGCTTTGCATTGAGCATCAGACATTTTTATTGGGGAACTAAGTCCAGTTCTTAAGGAATTCATTTGTATGATGTCATTATGATTAGATGTACATTATTTTGAGGTTAGACTTTGCTAGCTTTAATGGGGATGTTCTCCATTCTTTTTTGAAGAAGCATAATGTTGTTGGTGAGTTTATATTAGTATTTTGCTGTGTAAAGGTAATTTAAAGGCCTGTGCTAAGATATACCACCTGATTAGTTATCTCCTAAAAACTGAAAAAGTTGTTGCTGAATTTTATATTCTCTGTCAGACATAACTGATTGTGTCTTAAACTTTTCCTTGGAAATACGTGACCTCAGTCTCAGTAAAGGGCATTTTTGCTAACTTGTTTTGCCTTTTGATGGGCTCAGAGCCTGCATGTGGTCTGTTGCTACAACTGAGTTGATACACAGTAGCTGCTTATGTTTTGGTGACTTCACAGGGCATCTGGAATTTCAGACTTGGTGAGAACTAGTGTGAAATTGCTTATGGTTATTATGTTGTTACTGCAAAATGTTATGAAATCATTTGTGTGAAAAAACAAGATAGCAACTTGTATGTATCTGTTCGTTGTTTAATCTGCAGTGCTGAAAGAGCTTCGTGTTTTGTTTAGTAGCTACAAACAAAAAAATTGTCCACCTCTCAGCTGCCTTAATTCTGACTTGTAATGTTTCTCTTTATCTTATTTATTTAGGAATACTTAAAGCTTTCTGACGATTATAAACTTTCAGGTGTCTTCCTTGCAGGTATTGTTTTTATTACCTATAATTTTTTTTCTTATACTGTCTGTAATGATAGCAGACTGTACTCCATTTTTTTAAAGTCTGTCCCACTTTGGTAAGAAGTGAAGGAACAGATGTGGATGACAGGTTTCAGTGTGAGGTGGGCACTAAAAGCTTGCTGTCTAACGTGGGAACAAGCTGAACAAACTCCCCCTGGTCAGTATTGCCTAGGGAGTGCAATTTGGCTATCTGCTGGGAGAACCCTCTTTTACAAAGAGCTGAATGTTCTGTAGTCTTCATTAATTGATTAGCAGTCCACCGACTGCCATGGCAACGTAGGTGCCAAGCCCGCTTGCAGATCTGCATTAGGGTGTCTGAACGCTACCAGCCCTGTCGCTGGTGGCCGCGTGGGGCGGGTGCGTGACTGGCTTGAGCAGCGCTGCTTCCCGGGTCGCAAACGGGAACACCCAGCCTGCCGCGTTCACCGCATTCTCTTGGGAGCACGGCTGTCTAGACCTGTTCACCCCCCTCATGATGCCCCAGGTCTCGCTCCAGAAGGAGGATGGAAAGAGCAATAGACCATGTTTTCCAGGTAGTCTGGAAGAAAACTTCCTTGTCACTTGTAAGTGATAGGGCACGAGTTCTCTGATAATCCGTATGTACTTTTTAACTGTGTATCTTGAAAAATTCCAGTTACTGGTAAATGGAAAACCATTTTACCAAAGCAGGTTTTGGTAGAGAAAACCTAGTGGCAGATAGAAAATCTGTTATATTATGTGGAAAAGGAAAGTAGATGGGTGCAATTAGGAATAACTTGATACAGGAGACCCTGAGTGTTCTGTGACTAAGCGAAACTAAATGTGTGCTGATGCAAGTTAATCCCGCTGGAATCAGCTACTTCTGACACTCAATTACAGAGCATTGTCAGCTCGTATGCCTCTTCTTTGAGGAGATATTTTGATATCCCCTTGCTGTTACTGACTGATCTCATGCTACAAGTTCACACTTCGTTATTTTTCCCCCCCCCTTCTACTTTTACTTTTAGGCTGAATTTTGAGGTGTGCATAAGCACTTGCTGGATTTGTTTTGGGAGTAAGGCACATGAAACTGTTTTTAATTTGAGCAGGTTAAGGTTGCATGAAAAAATGATACAAGATAATAGCATTGCTATCTGGAATTTCAAGGTTCTGGAGCATAGGACCTGTCCCTCTCTTCCTCTTGCCCCTAGGATGGACTGCCGTTCCTTCCAGTATTGCAAAGGATCCCTCTCCATTTATCTTTTTTCTTTCACCCCTTCTTCTTTTTAAATGGGCATGTGAAAACATTAATATAACCAGGCAAATATTTTAGCATAAAATGTTGAAATTAGGATTAATATTTTTCGTGGAGTAGATGAATAAAAACATCCCTAGCATCTTGTACTACTGGTATGCTGAAATTCACTCAGATGGATTGGTTTTAAGAGTTATTTACTCGAACAGAATGTGGAATAGGTGACAGCAGATACACTTTTTTTTCCTTTATTTTAACATGGGAGAAAGGCCGTTCCATGGGCTCACGAGCTGCTGCCTCTGTGATACGCCATCTTAGCCAGGAGGATGATGATGACTTCATTCAAGGTCTAATATGTTTATCTTACCCATTGCATCGACCAAAACTTCAGTCCAAGCTCCGGGATGAAGATTTGTTATTTATCGGGTGTCCGGTACTGTTTGTCTCGGGATCAGCAGATGAGATGTGTGAAAAAGTGAGTACCCTTGTAAATCCTGCTGTGAAGGGGCAGCATGGAGGAATAGGAATGAACCTGAGTGACATCCGTACTGGTGTACACAACGGTGGCCTTGATTAAAAGCCTTCTCTAAATATATATCTGTATCTTCTTAAGTGAAGCCTTAGGCAGGAAACTTCATTGGACATAAGGAAGCGGGGGGTTTGGGGGATGCTTTCTTTTGCTGCTTAAAACTTCTGGATTGTGCTTGATCATCCACTTTAGCAAACTCATCTTTGGGCCACTAAAATACTGCTGATTTAAATGTTTTCTATTTTTTAGTAGGCTTGTATAAATCAAAAACAGCTTATGAAAGGAGCAAGTTATTTGATGTTCTGTTTTAACCCTGTCAGGTTACAAAACATAAACACTGTGCTGTGCAACCAGTCTCACATTTGTCACATTTTCATAACTAATTCTTCTAGCAAAGCAGTTCCACCCACAAGTCAGGCTTCTGTGGTAGAAAGTGACATTTTTGTAGAGATGAAGAGCAGGTGTGCAGAGATGAGACCACAGTGGCTTTCTGCCTTGTTTTCTTGCAGAGTAGGTATCTGTTATTCTTGAACTATTTAGCTTGAATTTGGGTCTGCACAATTGGCGTTTTCCATGCTTGGACAGTTTCTAAGGAGTCACAATGCTTTCGCGAGGAGTTGTCACCACGATAAGTGAGGCGAGCAACCAGCAGGTCCTTGAAGGAGTGCCCTCTGCATGGGGAAATCTTTAAGAATTTCTGAGCTCGTTCTTAGATGTGTTTGCTGAGAAAGTTGAAGAGAGCCAAAGCCAATCTCTAGGCAATTCTGTTGCTGCTCTGCCACTGTAGACAACTCTGACGGAAGAAGTTCTGTCATTTTTATTGCTAGTGCTGCCCTCTGGCAGCGAAAGTGGATTCCTTCATCCTTCTCCCTTCGTGGGAAGGAGCCTACACAGGGCTGTGACCTTTGCAGTTTTTTAAGTTCTAAGTTTCTACTGTTTTGTGTTTGAGCGAGGGCTAACCTTTGAGGAAACGCCATTACCGAAAATGGTATCATCACACCATTTCTATCAACATGTTTTTAATGTGCACGCAGATCCATTCTGTTTTTAAGAGCTGCCTATTATGTGTCGGCCAGGCAAAGCAAGAGACACCTGTGAGCTGCACAGTTTGCAGCAGCTGATTCTCCAACTTTTTCTTTCTTATTTTCTCCACAGCAATTGCTAGAAGGTGTGGCAAGCAAAATGAAAGCCCCTAAAAAAATCCATTGGATTGATAAAGCAAACCATGGGATGGCAGTCAAAGGACGAACAACAGACGATGTCATGGAAGAAATAAATGCACAAGTTTTTTCGTGGCTTAGAGAGAATATTGAACTGGAGCACAAATGATTTGAAGTGTTTAAGGAGTATCTTCATTTAGATGTCCCTAAATGCAGCAAATTAAGAGTGTGTTACTTCTGAGACGCATTTTTTAAAACAGGTATTTTCAGAGGTCTAAGTGTAAATGCAAATAAAACATTTTTGTGTGAATGAATAACATTATGCAAAACAGTAAAGAATTATTTAAAGGAAGGACGGAAATTTACTGCATATTTAATACCATGGCACCATTATTTTCTGTGTTTCTATGCAAATAACTGTATACAACACTGAGTGCTCTCCATTAACAGCTAAACGCTTTTGACTGATGTTTGAATACACTGGAAAGAATCTATTTTGGCAGCAAATCTTTAGATGTGTTTAATTTCTGAGTATATTACTGATGCTATGCTTATTTGAAATTAAAACCTGCTGATTTGTAGAATTCTGTGAGCACATGCCCTGAGGGTGGCCAGCAGGGCTTGAACTACCCTGCCTTGGTGCCATATCCTGGCACTCCAGTGATGCAGGGGGAGGAAGCTCTTGTCATTTATGATGTCACTACCCCAAGGGGACAGATTCTCAGCCTGCGTGGGGAGGAGGAGGAGGTAACGCAGGCATGGTTGCACATGAAGAGCAAAGAACATGGGCTGGTTTTGGAAAGTCACCCTCCAGCAACTTCCCTTGCGTAAAGGACTGATGGCAGTGGCCCTTTGGAGAGATGGGCATGGAAAACTATTATGTAGAACAGATAAAAGACAAAGTAAGTTTATAGCGGTGGAGGAACTCCTGGAGGAGGGAGGAGTTATGGCATGTTGCACGAGGCTCCTGTCAGGAGAGCTCAGAAGAGGCAGATGGGGGTCTGGACCTCATTACCCCTTAACAGAAGGAGCTGAGGCCTTCAGCTGAGCTCTGAGGTTGCGGAGTGGATGAAATACTTTGTGCGTGCTTGCAGCTGCAGACTTCCCCATTACGGGCTGTGAGTAACCTGCTGGTATAACCAAAGGTTATAGCAATACATTAATTGCTTTCAGCAAAGTCACCAGCAAGTATCAGCTGAATGATGACTCTCTGTGATGACACCTGAGATGAAGTGGCTGGCTGGTCCTCAGAAAAGCATCTTGGCTTTGTCTCCTGAGACGGTGATCCCATCTCCGCTGCCGTCAGTTCCCTAAAACCTGCTCCGGTTGTTCTGCATCTCTATGGCTTGCTGCTCGCTGTTGCGGTGCCACCAGCTGAAGGTGAGCAGGCAGCTTTAGCCTGGAGGTCGTTCTTGGGAGGAGCTGTTGTGTGTGACAGCACAGAGCTGCTTAAACGGACTTTGAGTCAGCCCTGGTGAGCTGAGAGGATTTCTCTGACGTTTTGTCCAAGTGCTTAGATCAGATAGCCTTTTAAAAATCAGATAGGATATTCTTCTGTTGTTTCTCACAAGATGCCTCAAGAACACTGATCTCCCAGCAGTAGTGTCGTTCAATAAGCATAGCAAACATTTAGATCTTTGCAAAGAAAATAACTGTGTGGTTTTTAAATTGACTGGCTGTGTTACAGAGAAAATAGATCCTCGCTTTGGACTGGAAATGTGCTAACTTTAGAATTCGATGAATTTAGACTTGACTTTAAATTCACCTATAGATCATTTTCAGATGATGTTGATAGGCTCAAAAGTAACAGTTGAATTACTTAGTATGAGCAGAAAGCAGGTATTTTAAAAATCGACTAGGCTGCTGATACAATGATTGGTTTAGTTTCAGTAGTCACTGTTCGATGCTACTTAATTCTTTTCATATTGTCAAAGAGACTGAGTTTCAGAGACGAAGCATCCGTGAAAATCATATGGAAATTAAAACTTCTATCTAATATTCCTGAAGTGTCCAATAGCACTGTGTTTTCCCTTCAGATTAAAAAAATATATTATAAACGCCACATCATTGTCTTTGAGCATACTGATTGTCTCAGAAGGAATAAAGTTATGGTCCAAAAAAGATGACTTTGGATAAATACATCAATTTGGGGGGGGGGGGGGTTAGATTTACAATTCTTATTCATAGAATCATAGAATTGCTGAGGTTGGAAGGGACCTTTAAGATCATCAAGTCCAACCTTTAACCTACCCTGACAAAAACCACTTCTAAACCACGTCCCTAAGTACCACATCTACCCTTTTTTTGAACACCTCCAGGGATGGTGAATCCACCACCTCCCTGGGCAGCCTATTCCAATGTTTAATAACCCTTTCAGTGAAAAAATGTTTCCTAATATCCAATCTAAACCTCCCCTGACATGACATAACTTGAAACCATTTCCTCTTGTCCTATCACTTGTCACCAGGGAGAAGAGGTCACCCCCCATCTCTCTACACCCTCCTTTCAGGTAGTTGTAGAGGGTGATAAGGTCTCCCCTCAGCCTCCTCTTCTCCAGACTAAACAACCCCAGCTCCCTCAGTCGTTCCTCAATAGGATGGTTTGGGTTGGAAAGGACCTTAAAGATCAACTAGTTCCAACACCCCTGCCATGGGCAGGGACACCTCCCCCTAGACCAGGCTGCTCATAAGGTTGCTAGGAAGTATCTGCATTTCCAAGTTATCTCACGACAGTAACACATCACTGATACAAACATGTTTTTTATTTAAAAAAAATTATAAAAAGGTTCTTGAACAAGGCTTTGCAACCACTGCATGATAAAAAGAAAATAGGGGGTGCTTGCTTTTTCTACCATATGTAGATCATGACACAGTAGACTTCACAATATCCATTGAGAGCATCCATTGGTATTTTAGTCCAAGTTTTTTTTCTTTCCTTAAGAAGACAGTCTGAATGTAGGTAAATATTTAAAAAAATCATTTTATTTTTTTCTATTAGAGTTCGTCTTTGGCCTGTAGACAAGAAAGAAGAAACATTTTTCAGTTAATTGGAAACTCAGGTTTTAACTGTCTAGTCAAACAAATACATGAAAAAATGTTTTCAAGTTCGATAGGTGTTAATGTTCTGGTAACTGATACTGTGGGGTATTGAGCAACGGCTGTTCCAAGTTGCTTAAGTAAGAACTGAAGACATCCATCACTTTACATTTAATGCTGTATGTACTGTACCTTTTTTCTGTGGCATGTACATGGAAAAAGGTCATCATCAGGCTGCTGCACTTTCTCCATCCCATCTCTGATTTTTGGCTCACTCACTTGCAAGCTGGCATATTCCTGGGTTTTAAAAAAGGAAGGTATCGTAAATTCATAAACTTGTTAGATTGTACACCTGGTTGTAAATACTGCACCAACTCAGCTGAGTAATTGTGTAGAAACTCTGGGGCTACACAATCTGTTACTCCACACTGTGTCAGCGACAGGGTAAGCAGATACTTAGCTGCTGACAGGAGCCCCTTCAGGTGCCTCACTGGAGTGTCAATATCTGGGTGCTAATGCACAGATATTTTCAGCTGCGGTTCACAGGGTGCGTGTCTGATGTGGAATTCTTTGATCATTGTGGGCAACATATTCTTGCAGATTAGGTCAAGATTTATGGGTCCGATCGCTTCTCTCAAAGCGCCAGCGTAGCCTTAAGGGGTTTCATAGGAGATAACTGCATGCAATGGTTGTAAACCAGCTGAAGTTCTTAATTGCTGCTACTTGCTTTGTGGCTTCAAGTACTGGACTGGCCCATTTCCAGCAACTCCGTTGCCCTGAATTCTTTCTGTGGGATTTCTGTTTTTGTGGTAGCAGGCATTAAAAATATACTAACCTGGAAAAGTTTGAAATAGTAACAAAAAATGTGATCTCCCATGAGATTGTTTCTTGCAAATTCTTGTCCAGATTTTGCAATATTTTTTGCCTGTCGAAGAAAATAAAAGGGTTTTTATTTTAAATTCTCAAAAAATAGTAGTTATTTCAGGATGCTGGTATTGATTCTGGAGTTCAGTGTTGACAGTTTAGGGTAACTTATTTAGTTTTATTTAAGCATTCTTAGAAGTAAGGCATTCTTATGAAAATACTCTTGATTTTTCCAAAGTTCAATTTAATTTCAAGTTACGGACAGTATTATGTATTTTTTTTTTTAAGTGTTTTTCTTGTTTGTAGAACTGATACCAATAATTTGTACGTCCTTCTTATAGATTTTTTTTTTTAAAGAAATTTACTTTTTGCTCTATTTTGTCTAGAAACATTACTGAGTACTTCTAAATGTATATTTACCTCTTCATCATGCTCTTTTGCCCACTGTAGTTTTTCTAGTAGATCACTCAGGTCACTTTTAAATGGAATATAATGTTTCCATGGCTGCAGCTCATTATAAAAATGCTCATAGTAGATGGAATCTTGCTTTAGCACCACACTGTTTCCTGCTAGTAGATAAGGCAATCTATATGCTGCCACTGTGCCATCAATATTAATTTGATATTTATACTGGAAAGAAAACGACCATCAGTTATTAACAAACAGAAGATCCGAGTAGCTTGGTTAGGTTATATTATTCTGAGGGCACTGGTATTACTGACTTGCCGATACTGAGAAATGTAGGATTGGCTAGGCAAGCATCAATGTTTAAGTAGCTTTTATTATTTAGTTTGGAATTCATCACAGTGCAGGGTACACAGAGATGCCCTCTTCATCAATTAAGTTCTCCGGAAATTCTTAGACGCTCATCCTCGGATGTGAGGGTAGATGTGCCACTTCATCCACTGATTTTCCCACTATGTTAGTTATGTTAGTAGACCTGATCGCTGAATCAGGAAAAAGAAATAAAAAGGAACTTGGAGTTATATAGATTACACAAGGTTCTACAGAACCTTTAGATGTAAATCAACATTATCATTCCTCAGTGTAAGAGCTACAGAGCAGTTAATCCCACAGGAAGGGATGCCTATTCACGCTTGTTATTGGTGGTGTGCTGAAAAGCTAAAAATCACTTTATTATCAATAATATATACAAAGTTATTTGATAATGGGAAACATCGAGAACCTAGTTCTATGAAAAACGGTTATTGGCTTACCTTGAAAAAATCAAAAAATGAAATGTGCTTAACAATGGGGCCATAGAGGCTTTCATCATGTTTGAAAAAAAAGAAGTTTGTGAAAGCAGCATCTATAATCTCTGGGTATTTTCTGCTGAGTTTTACAAGTTCAAGCCTCTCTTTTCGGCTGTCACGTCCTCTCCAGAACGCTGTGGTATTCTTGTCTTCCCATGATGGGCCAGTATTTGCTTGAACTGACATCATATCCAGACTGACTCTGGAGGAGAAAGAAGTGATTTAATAGTGAAGCCTACTGGAATTTTTTTTAAGTGCAATTACTTAAAAGAGTTTACAGTACCAATAGGCAAATACCAAGGATGAAGGTAAGTCATGAGGACACCCATGTATGTATTGTATCAGTATTTTTGCAGCGATAAAAATAGGTAAGGAATGTCAAGTTTATAGGCCTGTGGCAAGGCAGTATCAGTTCAACTACAACATGGCACGTGGAAAAAGTACCTGTCAGTTGTCATGGAAAAACGTGGCTAAAAGGGGTTATGGTGCCAGAAAGACGAAGGTGATACCAGACAATGCAATAGCCGATAATGGTGATGAAGCAGTCACAATAGCTCAAAGCAAGGGTTTTATGTAACTAACTTAACACAACATACTTCACTTCCTTTGCTAAATTAAAACACATGAACTGTGGGGGCAAGGGGGAGCAAACTTAGGAAAAGTCTCGATGATAAAGCCAAGGGACCTGAACTGAATGCAGTGAAATGATAAACAGGTTCAAAGTGGATAACAAAGATCTTTTAGAAGCTGGCTTTGTAGTGTTTCAAGACAGTGACAGAGCAGTCACAAAGGCCAGTTATCATCAGTAATCAAAGTGGGAGATGGTAGGTCCTAGGTTGAGAGTTCTGGCTACACTGGACTTTAAAAGGTACAGAAAAAAGATTCTAGGAAAATCAGTAAAAAAGAGGCCTGGCCAGTTGTCAACATGTTCATGGGGGAGGGAAGAAAAGCAAGCAAACAAAATACCTACCCTCTAAATGCTGTTTTCAGTGACTTCACCATGTTTAGATTAATTTTTGTTTTTGAAATGAAACAGTGAAGTATTTTAATATTTGTCATTTATATTGCACAATACATAACTTGGTTAATGGTAAAATATTGATTACACAGTTATTACCTATCTCTCGGGTGCCAATGTCTTAATGAATAAATAAAGAGTAAAACAGTTAATATACTGTTAATACAAATACATTTTTGGAAGATCATTCACTGTGAATTTTGTGAAAATTTTAAGCAATTTCTTACCGTCCCATAGTCTCCAAAACTGAGTCTGTTAAGTCATATGTTGGCATAACAATGTCTTTTGACTCACTGGACCCACACCATGAGAAGATGGGGTGCAGGTTCTGTGGGGACTTCTTTTTCTCCAAAGGCCAGTCCCCCAAATTAACAAAAAATTCTACATCTGGCATTTTCACCTAAACAGAAGCAAAGTAGGCACAAGTGCATTTTAATACAAAGCATTACTAATTCTGCTGGAATCATACATTTTGAAAACAACCTCACTAAGAGAAAAAATAGCCAGGTCTCTAATATACTTAATGTACCTGTAATAAATTGTTAAAGTTCAGAAACATGTTAGAAGTACTGAGACCGTAGAGTAAAGCCTACAAGATACTATTAAAAAAAAACAAAACAAAAAAAAAAAAAAAGATTTGCAGGAAGTCACGTAAATGCTCTCTCTTTTTTTTTTTTAAGGGATAGGAACACACCGCTTTAGGGGATGGTTTCTTGTTATACATTTCATGATTGGCCACACAATCTTTGTACCAGGCTAGCACTGGGACCTAGTAAGAAATCATATAGTTCCAAGGTAAGTTGAACCACCTTGTTGACTGTATGGAAAATTGCTGTTGGGTGGCAAATTAGTTTTCTGTTACATCAGTGAACTGATTTGCCCTGTGTCTGCATGATGACTAAATCTAACAGAAGAGAAGTAACAGAAATGAACAGCCATGATGGGAAGACCACATTTAGTCAGCGCTGGGGTTAATTATTAAGCATAACATCCTCACTTTTTTTTTTTTTAAATAATTGGTAGTATGCAACCATATCTGAAATCACTGTTGCAGCCAAAAAAGCAAGTAAAACACTGTTGATGGCCAGGAATGTTGAGCACCAGAACCAGGAATGTGGTATTTGCAAGTGAAGTAAGAGAAGGTACAAAAAAAGGCAGCTACTGTAATAGGGATGGACCAGCTGCCTTCCGAGGAGAAGCTGAAAATGGTGGGACACTTCAATTTGGACAGCAGAAGGCTGATGGCAACATATGGTTGAGTTTTACATGCCCTGAAGGCACATATATTGTCAGTGCAGAACTGGTGCTGTGTCTGTTCTTAAACTCACCCTCTCATGGTATTTTTTTTTTAAATATAAATCTCCACTACATCCCCCTCAGTTGCCTTTTTCACAGCAAAAGAATCCTAGTCAAATTAGCTTGTCTTTGCATGCCTAACAGCCTTCTTGCTGTGTAACTCTTTTCAAGAAAGTGAAATGAGAACTGCACTGTTTTCACAAGATAGGCATGTCACAGGTTTCATACTGTATCATCACCTTTTTTCTTTTATTTTTGCCTCCCTCCTTAATAAGTCTTAATTGTGTATTTGGCTATTATGAATATCTGATTATTATAGTGGCATTGTTGAAAAAGTGTTGGAATAACTCCAGGATCTCTGTCCAGACTACTAACAGATAATTTAGAGATCATGATTAGGACGTGTGATTAGGATGTTTTGTTCAAGTGTTATCATCAACGATCTTAATAGCTACATGAGAAAATATCTGCTCTGAAGAAAGAACAATTATGAATGTTAATAATTCTCAAATTAAAATATACATATACACATAAAAATAGAGCTTAAACATATTGCTGACTCCTCATCATATATACGCATCAAAGCATTTCTCCTCTCAAACCCCTTCATTCTTCAGATCAGAATGGCTAGTGACAGGCTAACATTTCAGGATTCTTCTGTGCCCCAAATACGTTTCATTAAGTTTCTGATTTAATTTATGTTTATGGACAGAGGTAGAAATTAATAATTTGCCAAATATCAAACACCCTCTTAAATAGTTGAAAATATTTTCTCTAACTTGACGATGTGTGAAAGCCTTCAGCAAAGACCCCCAGAAATTCTAAAGACAGAGACCCAAAGCAGTACTTTTTGTATTCAGTATACAACACAAAAGGTTTCATTGTGTACCTTCATTGCACAGGGGGTTTTGGCTACACGTGCTAATCTTCAGCACTGAACTATATTAGTACAGTGCCATCTAATGGTTATAACAGACATAGAAAAGCTACAAATTATATCTTATCTACATCCTCAATGGTAACATCATTCAACAGGTTAAATCATCTTCTCCAACCCAACAGATCTTTCAGTGACACTGTCTTAACAGAAATTCCTGCAGTATTTAATGTGGGTGAGACAAATTGTGTTTCTGTCTTTGGAACTTGCAAATCTTTTCCAACATTTAGCCTAAAGACCTTTGATGCAATTTAATTCCATTATTTCTTGTCCAACACTACTGACACTGAGAACAGCTTACTTCCATCGAGCAACCTTTTAGATAATTAAAGGCTACATTCACATCTTCCCTTAGACACTGTTAGATGAAACAATCCACACTTAAATGAATCTTCATTTGTATGTCTAGTCATTCTTACCACTTTCCTGTGCAATGTCAGTAACTGAACAATATTTCTTGGAGCACAACACCCAAAGGTGGACACAGTAGCATAACTGATCCATTACTAATCCTGAGTATAGTGGAAAGGTTACTTCGCATTTGTCATGTGTTTGTTCTGTTAATGTGTGTGTTTAGCTTTTTGCAACAGCATGCCACTATTGAGTCGTTAAATTTGTGATATGGTAACATTGACACTTTTCTGCAGAAAATAACCGCTCACCCCCTATTTTAAATAGGTGTCATAACTATATGACTTATCCCGCCTTTGTGTAGTATCCTGCCCTCACCACTTTATTTTATCCATTTTCCATACGATTTTTCTTACTTGTTAAGAAAATTTTTAATTATGACGCTGGACTGTGAGGTGCTTGCAGGTTCTTTCATTTTTGTTATCTGACAAATCAATAAGCATATTCTCTTAAGTCCATCTTTCAGTCAAGTTATTAAATGGTGACTGAACCTAGAACAAACCACTGAAGAATACATTTGTGACACCTTTCACCTCTCTGGAAACATTGGCAACTATTACTTAAGTAAGGCTTTCCAAGCAGGTTACAGTAGTTTCTTCTAGGCAACATTTTCCTGTCTTGTTTGTGAGACTTATCCTCAAAAGCCTAACTAAAATTAAGATACTTGCCATCAATACAGGAAGCCTGTTATCTTGTTATAGAATAAAAAATGTATAGTTATGACCTATTTTTATGTTAAATCCATGTTGTTTCATACCAATTACCTTATCTTTCAGCTACTTATAAATAATGTGTTTATTTTTTTTAAGATTTTAAAGGATTTTTTTTTAGGTGAACAACTCCACATTTCAGTAGCTCCTCTCTCTTCTTTCTTCTCTTTTTAAAAGACAAAGTGTTTTGTCTTTTTACAGTCAAAAATAGATATTAACTTGGATATCTTTGTATTTCTCTTACTACTCTCTTCACGTAATAATCACACATTTGTGTATGCTGAAACTTCAGCCCTGCTATATTCTGTCACTATGTACATAATGTCATTTTTTCTCCAAAGTTTCCCCAGGGAAGAGCCTGCATGGTGCTTTTTGCTTATACATCAAGGGAAGTTTCCCCACATGCCACCTGTTAGGCTTTTGGTGCTCTTTCTCAACCCTTCCCGTCTTGTTTTCAATATATGGAATTTAATGGAGAATGGTATACATTCCCTATTTTTTTCAGTCATCCTGTAAGATGTGCTAGCAGAGACAGAATTTTCTGTTAGATGCTGCAGGATGATTTATTTAGTCTACAGGGAGCAAAATCCCACGCTCTGTCCGAATCTATCAAACTCTCCTATAAAACTTGCTATTCAATTAACATTTGTGATACTCCATACACTGATCAAATAAGCAGTCTAGAACATGCCAACTTCAAACAAGGAAAATGACCTTTCCATTACTAGTCAAAGAACAAGAAGGGCTTTTTAACAGAAATAGCAACAAATATGCTGAAGTATATTTGTTCCCCAGGCGTCTATAAATTAGGACATATAGAATAAATGACTGTACAGATGTACTCACTTTTCTTGTCAAGGAAAGCAGTATGGCATCCATGAAAATTCTGAAGCCAACATGTTCCCCGTATGTCTTTATATAAACCTGAAAATAAACAAAGGTTTTATTGGTCTGGTGTTTTCATTTCAGAGAATGACTGGCACAATTTAGAGCTCTTTTAATCACGTAGTAAGTAACTAGTAGCTGTATAGATTGATGAATCAGCTGTGAAGCTTTAGAAATCTCATGTCTCTAACTCATCACAGAAAAGTGACCAAAAAAAAAAAAAAAAAAAAAGAGAAGCTTTGCTTTGCTTGCTTTTGCAGATGCTTTAGGTCTGTCCCATGGAAACTGTCTGCCTGTTTCTGTTGTATTCCCTTGTTCTCATTTCCATAGGAGACTCTACTGAAGTCAGTACAGTTTTGTTAAAAGGAATTGTAGCTCTGATCCTCCATCGAGCTAAGTGGTATTTCTGTACTGCAGAATTATGCACAATGTAATTTATTGATGTATGTCAAATTAGATGATCACAACACGCCACAGCAGTATTGCTCAAGAGAACAGGAAACCGAATTAGCATTTAAGAGACTTGAGTCTGTGCCCAGTACTCATACTGATTGCTTGGAAAGTTAATTTGCCTTCACTGTGCTTGAGTTGCTTCTGTGCTTTAGTTGCTTCAGTTGTATCATGGACAAAAAGCCCTTTCCAAAGTAGGACAGATACTATTGAGCTCATATACAAACTGCAAAATGTTCAAGGGTGGAGAAGCAAGCAAAGTAAGTTTCTTAAAGAACACAAAACAATAAGCCTTTCAACTGGGAAGAGCTAAAAGCAGCCTAGTTGTGTGACTTGCCACCAAGTGCCCATATAGACTTCAGATCAACCCATGCCATACCTCATTATCTTTGATGGTGTAATGACACAAACTCTGTCTTTGTCCAAACCTCTGTGGAATTTCTTTTGCAATCTTATCTGGATCAACAATGGGAAAATTTGCTAGGTCTCTTTGAATCTGTGGAATGATTTGAGGGCAGTTCATCTCTTCCAGCCATGCACTGCTCTCCTCCTGAGGGCAGTCACAATTTTCATGGTAAATAGGTCCTATCAGGAACACAATTATTATTTTAATAAGTCACACTATTGAGCTGTTGTGATCAGAAAAGATGGTCAGGCACCCAGCATTCGTTGCTTGGGGCCAAACCTTCATCAACTCTAAACGGACACATTTGAACTTTTTTTTGACTCCAATGGAGTCACACCTAGCTACATCAGCTTCTGTGTGAGCCCTCTACATATATTTGCTAGGCAACAGCTTCACGGCATTTGTTTCTTTTTACTATTTTGAATAGTACGTGCAGGACACCTATAATGAATCTATAATACCAATGGAATTTGATAGTTCTTAGAAGTACTGAGGTCCCACAGAATCCTATGCTAATCCTAGAACACATTCTGGGACACAGTTTGTGAGAAAAAGCCATGACAAAAAAGTCTGTGTGTAGCGGTGCTTCTTACCGTTTAAAATGTATGGAGACTTTGCGACATGTTTCTCTCCAGTTTTGACTTCTATCTTCAGGTTTTTGTAGCTTGCATACATCCTGTATCTCACAAGGAAGGAACCATCTTTCCTGTCTAATACTTGCACACCAACCCGAGTGAACTGTTCATCAGGAGCAGTGATCTTCACCTGGAATGCATTTTCACCTGGTGACGAAGTAAACCTACCAAAAGAGTAAGTGGGAGGTTCAATAAGAAAGGACACACACACCAGCTTTCTCAGTGTGACACATTCCTTTTCAAGTTGACACATTTCCAGTGAGTTCACTGAGCCACGGTAGGTCTTTATGAGCAGATTCTAATGTTCACAAGCAAGGCATGATTTTTCTGAAGAGAATTTTGTTAGGCTACCTAAAACATCTCACAATGTTAGAAGCATTAGGTATCAAGAAGGTTCCACTCAGATACTCATGAGCACACCTCCAAAATTACTTGGTGCGCCACATGTTGAACAGTGTTAGAAATATGGTCTTTGATTATATGGGAATAGAACAACTTTAAAAATCCAGCATAACTCTTCATTAATAGTAGCTCAAGTGTAAAATGATGGGAAGGAAGAAGAGCATGCAGATAAATGGATCTTGGTGGATATATATATCAAGGGGCAACATTTTGAAACTGAAAGATGGTAGATTTAGATTGGATATAAGGAAGAATTTCTTTATGAGAAGGGTGGCGAGACACTGGAACAGCTTGCCCAGAGAAGTTGTGGATGTCCCATCACTGGAAGTGTTCAAGGTCAGGCTGGATGGGGCTTTGAACAACCTGATTTAGTGAAAGTGTCCGTGGCAGGGAGGCTGGACTAGCTGATCTTTAAAAGTCTCTTCCAACCCAAACCATACTACGATTCTATAAAAAAATACCAGGACAAGCTTCACTTCAGCAGCTTAATAAGTCTGTTATTTTACATACAGAAGCAAAATGTTTCCTGCTTACTTTTTTTTCCAAGAATTAAGGAAGTCAAGAACAAAGTTAGACATTTTAATCATTATGGTAGCTCATCCAGGGGAAAAAAAGGATATTACAAATGCCTGTGGCTTGGCAGGGAAAAAACATTTTAGTGAGATCATGTAATTCAGTGCGTACTTATGACATTTTGATAAAATTCACCATACACCAATTGTAGAAAAATCTCCATAAAACCAAATAATTTGAAAAATCATGAAGTTATCACATATCACAGAGGTATTAACAAAGTTGGCACAGTGAAAACGCTGCACCTGCCAACTTCCTTCCACCTCTTTAAACACAGTCACAAATATGTAGGGAGACCTTGGGATAAAGAGAGAGGGGGTGGGAGTGGGTGGACTAATGGATTACTGCCCAGCAGCCTGGTCACCTTTCCTAAAACTTGTCCAGACACACTAGAGAGCTGCCAGTTCAAATAAATACAGTTACTGTCCAAGACAAGCTGAATTGGCAGCTTCCAGACTTGTGCGTGCCATGGTGCATCTAATCTGGACAACATGGATGGAGCATTCTGAGCTCCTATCCAGCGTGTATGGTCAGGGTTTCTTTCCTGTAGAAATAGAAAGCCATGAGCATCCTCTGAAAACCAAGTTTACCTATTTCATTCCTCCATTAAGTTGACTTAATGGTCTATAGAGTACTTCCTAAATGACTCTACTCATCTTGTGCCTATGTGTTTAGGAGAAATACTGATGTTCATAACAGTGGAAAGAAGCAGGACACCTGAGCAGGTATATAATAAATTAAATATATTAGTTATTGTTAAGGTTTTGACAAAGCAGAACAAATCATAAATTGTTGGCTGGACCAACATGTGTGTTTTGCTGTTGAATATTTTCACCATCTTTTTTCATCCCCTTGTGCAGTTATTTGATACTCTTAAGAAAATTAATTAGCTTTTTCTAAGTGATATACAGAAAAAAGTCATGTAGGAAGCCTTCATCACCAGTAGCTTCCCTTTCTGCAAGAAAATCCCGAGTGAATTTCTGCCTAAAAGGTGAAAGTGGTTCAGCCGGGATATGAGCGTGCAAGGTCAGCCCTGCCGAGGATGGGGCACGCAGCCGTGCTGGCACTGCTGCCACTGAAGGCAGGGAGCGGGACGCTTCGCTCCCTCACAAAAAATCCGGTAATTACGATATGGACCCAGGGCCTCGAAATATTTAAGCGGCTGCCCAAGGTGGGGAAAGTCACGCACCCACACACCCGTTGCGGGGTGGCAATGCCTGGGGAAGGGCACATATAAATCTCCGCTGCTCCCGGCCTAATTCACTTCACCCTACTGACCGGGAACGGGGAGGTGTGCTGGAAGCCTGAGTTTTTAACCGCTCTCTCGGATTTATTTTTTTTCTGCCCACAACCGAAATCTCCGTCAAAATTGCCGCCGGCCCCGCCGCGCTTACCTCTGCCCTTCGGCGTCCACGGCCTGCACGTAAAAATAGCGGGCGGGGAGGGCAGCCTCTGCCCGCAGCCCGGGCCCCCATACCGCGCTGCGCTCGGGGCTCAGCCGCCCGCCCTCGCCCGCGGCGGCCCCCGCCGCGACGGCTCCCAGGGCGAGGCAGAGCGGCCACAGGCCACGCATTTACAGCGCTTCCCCCGACGGAGAAACACCGCCGGGGCGCGGGAGGGAACGCAGCCGGGGACCTTCCTCCTTCCCTCACCGCCGCACCGGGGAGTCCCGCCCTCGGCGCGGCTGCATGGGGTGGGGGGCGTGGAGGGGGAGAAACCGCGAAGCCGCCGCCCTGTCCCGGCTGCCGGCTCGGCTCCTCAGGGAACCATCCCGGCGGCGCCTGAGGGGAGCGGGGCGGGCGGCGCCGCACTTCCGGCGCGGAGCGGCGCTGCTGGGAGGTGTAGTCCGGCCGGGAGGCGGTTGGGGGGCGGTTGGCCGCCAGCGCCGGGTTATCCCGGAGCTGCCTCAGCCCCCGAGCGTCCCGCCAGCTCCAGGGGCTTTGCTGGGACCCACCACCAGGATCGCCTCAGAGGAAGGGGACCGGGGAAAGGCAGCTCTACCGGTAACTCTGACTTACACATTCGGACATTGCTGTTTTCTCCGTGTCATGGGCTCAAGCCCGCCCTCCCCGTTCGCTCCGTTTTCGTAACGTTAGGGTGAGAAATAAAGCGTTTAAAATCGTGAAAATGTGTTTTCAAAATCCTCCGCAGAGTGGCAGAAGCGGGTGCGTGACATGCAGAAGCTCAGGTCACCGTGCTGGATGGATGGGCACCTCACCAGCCCACTGCCATGGCGGCAATCACCCTGCGTGCGCCTTGGGTGACTCAACAGGCGGATGAAAAGCATTTTAAAAAAGCCACAAGGTTTATTGAAGATCTGAGAACCAGAAGTAACGCTGATTTTAGTACTAGTAAACAGTCAGCGTCTCCGTTATTTCAGCATTCACTCATGAAACTCTGAAATGAGTTATCAAGAAGCAAGCAAGCCAAAGGTGATTCCAGTTGGATTAATGGTAATGACTCGTGTGTATTCCTAAATAAAGCTTTCCTTTTTTTCCTAAAGCTTTCCTAAAAGTTGGAGTTTGGCTATTATGTTCTGCTTTTCTGAATGATTTTACGTGTATATATATAAAATATTGAAAATTTGAAACTGGTCTCTTCAAACTGGTCATGGTTAATAGCACTGGACTCTGAAACGCGGCGCAACTTGTGCGGCAGAACAGCAGATGCAGAAAGCAAGTGTGAAATGCCAACACTAAGTACGTACGCACACACACAGACCCAAATGCTTTCCTTTGTCACTTAGGTATGTAAACCTCACACAAATTAAGGCTTCTTCATGGGAGAACTTCATTCCCAGAAGGTACTTTCAGTTTTGCTCTTTATTGCTTTTCTCTTGTTAAGGGAAGGAATACGGACAATTGAACCTCATCATCAAGGAGTCATAGATTTCGAAGACATCTTTTATTTTACATTCTGAAATACTGCAAATGTGTTTATAGAAAAGCACACAAAAAATTTCTTGCTTAGAGAAAATTGCAAGCTGAAAAAGTTCATTGATTTGGGTCAATGAACACAGGCTTTTCCAACAACCAACTTAATCACAAAATGCCTTAAAAAATTACAAAGCTCCAACTTTTAAAGCATGGTTTTCATCTCCTGCTGTTCCCATTGGCATGATTTTTCAGGACATTCAGCAGTGAGAAGTCTTGGGATTTCCATTCTGAAAATTCACACAAGCCCCGTTTTATTTCTGTGACCCTTTAGCTCCTCTCCCTTCTCTCTTGATGTACTTTACAGGCTGCAATCACATTCCTCCTCAGCCAGTCTCCTTTAGTGAGGGGGAACTTTAAAGATGTTTTTGTTTAAAAAGAAATTTCATAGCTGTAGAATTCACAGAACATCCGTCCTCTTCCCAGCAGGGCGGCATCGGCACGTTAAAAAAAGGCAGAGCAGCGACGAAGTAAAGGTGACACACACAGCTCTCCCCTCCTGCCTCTTTCTCCTCCAGCTTTTCCCCCCCACACAGTCGCAGCCCGGGGGAATCTGCGTACAGCTCTGGCACTGTTTGTCAGCACCCAAACAAGCCGTGAAGAAAAAAAAAAAGCAACCTAATTTTAGTCCTGGCTGGCAAAGCCAACGCTGCTGCTATCCTAATGCCTATCATTTGGCTCGGAGAAAAAATGCTTTGGAGGCAGAATTGTTTAATTACTTCAAAGGCTGTTGGCCGACGGAGGCTCAGCAGACTTCCAGCTGGCGAAGGCAGCCGGGATGCTCTCCGAAGGCAGCCGGGACACTCTCCGCAGCAGAGGCAGGTCCCCAGTCTGATCCAAGGTCTCGTCTTACTCCTGTCCAGGTGGTGGCAAACTCGTCTGTGCCCACCGTTGCCAGGTTGCAGACTTCTGCAACTCTGCTCTGCCTAACCACTGACAGCAGTCACATAACTATAACGCTAGAGAAGAGACTTGATTCTTCTTTCCATTATTTGAGGCCCCTTTCAAAGAAACACTGCCGGGACCCGGGGGTCCCATGGGCGAGGGCACCCCACTGTCATCACCAGCGCCAAACCCTCCGTCAGCAGCACACCACCTAACTTTTTGATCCGTTTTGGTTTTTTATTGTAGATTTTATAGCTTACGAATCTGAATATTCCAAACCAAATCCATTTTTAATAATTGTGGCAGTATCGAACGCGCTCCCACTCATGTATTCAGCGTCACTCTGTTTGTTCACGTTGAAGATACGCGGTGAAGATGAGACGGGACATACCGTCGGCAGTTCCAGACACCGTTACCTGAAACAACCTCCTGCCCCTTTATACGGATCTCCCGAGGCGTTTCTGTCACACGGATGCTTACTGTGGGCCGAAGGACACCAAGGGAAACTCGGGACACATGAGGCCCGGACCCTGTCCCTCGTCCAGCAGGAACCCAGCGCTCACGGTTACGCTCCCCGGCCCTGAGGAGGGGACGCAACCATGTCCCCAGCGCCACGCCGAACTCGACCCACAACTTGCCCCCGCCCCATCCCCGACCTGCTCCTCCCTCCCCCGCCGGCGGGCCAGCAGCGGGCGAGCCCACGAGGGCGCAGACGGGGGGGGACGCGCGCGCGCACACACACGGCCACAGAGGTGCTTCTCACGGCGCCGAGGCGCAGCCGCCGCCTCGCCGGGACACGCGCGACCGGTTCCTCCGAGACAGCGTGAGGGCCCGCAGCGGGGAGCACAGGCCGGGGCCACGGCCGGGCCGCCCCGCGCCCGCTCCCCCCCCTTTCGGCTGCGGGAGTTGGTGCGGGCCGGCGGCGGCGCTAAGGAGGCGGGGGGCGGCGGGGGCGCAGGTGAGCCCGCCGCGTGGCTCCCGCCCCCGCCCTCTCGTGCGCCGTGTCTGTTTCCGGCGCGCTCGCGTCCCCGCTCCGCCGCCGGGGGAGGCGACGCAGGCGGGCGCCGCGCAGGTAACGGGCCGGGAGCGCGGGCCGCGCCGCGCAGCAGCCGCCGTTCCCCTCCCCACACCGCCGCCGGCCCTCGCAGGCGCCGGGGAAGGGAGCAGGCCCACCCTCCCGGCCAGCCGCGAGCCCTACCCCCAGCCCGGGGCTGTTCACTCTGGAACCGACCGGTGGCGGCGCCGGGGGGGTGGAGCCGGGCCGAGGCCCCGATTGGCGCCGCCCCAACCCTGCCGCCCCTCCCCGGTGCTGAGGCCGGGTGTGTGGGCCTCCCCGGTGGGCGAGTCCTGGGGGAGCTGGGGAGAGCGGGTCCTGCCGGCGCTGCTCGGCGGAGTCGGGGCCGGGCGCCGCTTGGCTGCCTCCGTGGCCGGCAGTTGCGGAGTCCGTGCGTGTGTTTTCCCGTTGCCTTGTAATCGTTCAAGTAGAGCCCGGCTCGCGTTCGGTTGGAAGGCCCGCTTTTGGCGGAGGAGGATTGGCGCGCTGTCGGTTCGGTTCGGTGACCAGAAGTCGAGTGTCGCAGGAGGAGGCTCTCGAGTGGAGCTCCTGCCTGCCAGGTTTCCCATCTGTGTCTTCGCACCGCAGACATGCAAGCTGCTGAGATGATGGAGAATGCATACTGTCAATTTGCTTTTCAAAAACAGATCATTAAAGCCAAGCCAGCCTTCTAAATTTGTTTTTTGATAGTTCTTAGCTACTATAAACAAAATCTGACGCGTTTCTTTCTCATATCATAAAAATAAAAGGGAACCCTCAACAGCTGTACAAGGAAAGCAATGGAACAGATTGAGGGTAGTGTTGTCAACTTACAATCAGCAGAAGTAATAGTTACTGTAATTTTTTGTAAGCTTGAATTCCACTCACAGCAAAAGTATGCAGGATTCTTCAGAATTAAGTGACTTTAAGTTGCTGTTTCTGACTTATTAATTTGCATAAATTATTTTGTGCTCCGCATACGCAAGGTATTGTGACTATAAAGAAACAGAAGTGATCAACCATAACTATGTAAATGTAGGAAGGTGTCTGGTTTGGGTGTCTTTTTTCCCCCCACTCCTGTATTGGTTTACAAGTCTACTTGTGATGCCTTAATCATGATATCACTGTGGTGTATGCTGTTGGCACCTCACAAATAATAAAAAGTGCTGTTTGAAGAATTCTAGAGGTGCTTAGGAAAAGACATGGTGTATGGTGTAGTGTATCTTAAAAGGTATTTCCGCTTTTATTGGATATGAGTTCAAAAATAAGCTTTGTGTGTTTTATGTTGATAGAGACACCTGTACTAACTTCTCAATTTCTTTCAGGTACCTCGTGGGTAGCTTGCAGAGGCAATGGAAGCAATGATGCAAACTCTGTTGTAATTAAAACGTAAAGAAAAAATATTCTTATCTGTACCATACTCTTTCAGTATCATTCAATGCCTAACATTTCAGAAGATGAAAAGGAGAATGGTTCTGGAAATAATGGAAACACTGAAAACAAACCCGGGAAAGAATCCCCAGAAGCTTCTCTTCACGATCCGGTGAAGCCATACTGCGTGTCAGACGCCTCCACTGCATCCTTGGTGTCTAGGGGAGATGGGCATTATCCATGGGGATGCCCTGTGACTCATACACGAGAGAAATTTTATACCATCTGCTCAGACTATGCTTTTTTAAATAGAGTAACATCTATTTGTAAAAGCCAAAGTGCTTCAGTTAGTGCCTGTCTGTCAGGCAGCGCTGCCTTAAATGTTGGAAATACCACACCAAGCTTACTCAGCATTCAAACTGGTGCTTCAGAGATAATCTACAGTGAAGATACTAACTTGGAAAGCTTACCTGGTGATCTTGGAAAGCTTCCACTGGCATGGGAAATCGACAAATCGGAGTTCAATGGCATGACGACAAATCTGAACAACAAAGCAGGTGAGGTGGTGAAGATTTGATAATGTGATAGGAAGAGGCTTCATGTTCACAACCTGTTCGTGGGGGGGGGCTGCTCAGCACAGGTGTCTCTTGAGGAAGTGCTATAGATGAGCCTGTACGTCATTTCAAACAATTTGCTCATCAGGACAGGAGAGGTGTAGGAGGTGTGAAAGTCAAGTGTAGCTGCCTGGGGAAGTGGCTCTAAACCAAGGCTGGCTCCTGCTTAACTGTGTGTGGTTTTTTGGGGTATTGTTTGGGATGGCTTCTGGTTTGCCTATGTTTGTGTTTTCTTTTTTTTTTTTTTCCCCCGCTTGGGTTTTTGTGGTCTTTTTTTCTTTCTTTTCAGTAGGAAAGTGCACTGTGCAGTCGTTACTTTTATCTGTTAAGTACAGGTCTGTCACTTGCAGAAATGTTTCAAGGTACTTCAAAAATGTATTTTGCAATTAAAGATATGTTTTGTTTATGACAAGAAGTAAATTAAACCAGTACAGTTACCTAGGAAAGCAACTGGTTTCTGTAACAGAATTGTATTTATTTTGATTTGCTAGATCTAGACAGTGTTAGGGAGCCCATTTCTTTAAAACTGGCTGTTTTGCTGCCTCCTGTGTTCTCTCTCTGCCTAGTCACTGTGAATCAAGCACTTGCATACACACTTGGTTTTCTTTGTCCTGTAATCCCTCTGCTTATCTAGAGAGGGCTATAAATTTTTTTCTTAATGGCTTGGCTAGCTAGTCAAATTGCTGTTTTCTGTACCTTAGTATAAGACCAGTTTAGCAAAACTTAAAGACGTGTCTGGTAAGTTGCTCTTTTCTTTTCATGTGTACATGTAGTGTCCTTAAATAAAAATATGAAACAAATGATAATATCTTACAGGATGGGCATTTTTGCTAAAATATATGTAGTATATTTCATTTGGATATGATGGTTTCAAAATGGGACAGAAATACTCCTGCTCTAGCATATGGCCCAACTCTTCTTTTTCCACTACCTCAGTGGCTTACAAAAAGGAAAAGACCTTGGTGGGTATATTATTATTACTGTATTTGCATATAAGCTTTCATCAGAAGGTGTAGCTAGTTACAGAGTTTGGCTGTGGAAAAACAAGTGTTTCATTATATTTCGCTGTGCATTTAATGTTGGAGATGGGAAGTCCATGTTGGTCTGAGAGTCTTATTTCTGGGATGAATGATTTAACGCATTAGAATAATCAGATTAACTGCTCTCGCTAAGCAGTCGGGCAGGTCATCATTAATTCTATTCAGATGTTTATGGAGCTAATGTCAGCTTTACAAACCTGTTGACAGACTTGATTATGTATTTGAGCTTTTTCCTTCAATTAATGTTTAGCTCCAGTTTGCATTTACTGACACAATCAGCATCTCTATTTGAGGTATATGCTATTACTAAAAATATTTAAGAAGAAAGATTTGAAAGGTAAAATAGGCATTCGTTTCTGAAATTTGTTTTGCAGGCAACATGAAGAAACAAGCGGCAAAGAAAAAATCTGTTGACAAAAAAAGCAAACAATACAGGGAGTGTCCTCAGCGTTCTGCTCTTGAAGATGTGAAGGAGAGGAAAGTGTTGGACCTCCGGAGATGGTAGTATTTATTACTTGTATTTAAAATTATTCCCATAAAGCTTCTTGGTAAACACTGTTGCTGGTTATCTGATTTCAAACTTCTTTATGTCTTCATACTATTTTTTTTTTAGTAGAAATGGGGATATATTAATTGTACATACACTAAATCTCATGCTTTCTACAAGGAGAATGAGAGCTTCTTTCCCACCAGTTGAAATTATAAAACCATTTTTCTTTCTAAACATTTCTTTCAATAAGAATTTTTTTTTGTGGGGGTTCATTGATAAAAAAGAATGCAAATTCATTAGCATGGTCAGGCAAAAAGTAACCTTAAACATAGTACTGCTATTTCTGACTCCTGATTTTTCTTTTCACTGCATAATACTTGATCAGAATCCGTCAGTTCTATACAACCTATATCATATGCATATAGTTCACTAAATTCACTTAGTTTACTGAATACAGTAGTATCTGACAAACTTAAAGGAATTGATTAATGTATGTGCTGCCGCCCCCCTTTTTTTTTCTTTTCCTAAAGAATGCACTTTTTTATATACAGGTGACATAAAAACATTTAATATAACATGGCACTTCAGTGGCTTGGCATACAGAAAAGTAGTTCAGCTTGCTCCTGTAATTCAATCAAGAATGCTGACTAATGTGTTTGGGATTTTGTTTGTTTTAGGTATTGTGTTAGCCGACCTCAATACAAGACTTCCTGTGGAATTTCATCCTTAGTGTCTTGCTGGAATTTCTTATATAGTACACTAGGAGCTGGAAGGTAAGTCACACATAGACCGCTTTGCCTCCAGAGAGTCTAAAATGTGTTGCTAATTACTTGATTAAACAATACTTTTTTTTTCCTTTTTTTTTTTCCTTCCCCAGTTTACCACCTATTACTCAAGAAGAAGCTTTGCATATACTGGGCTTTCAGCCCCCATTTGAGGAGATTAGGTTTGGTCCCTTCACTGGAAATACTACTTTAATGAGGTATGCTTGGTCCTTTTGGTGCAGCTAAACTGTTAACGTATGCAAAAATAATATAGAGAGATATAACAAGAGATAGAACGTTTAAAAATACAGTAGTAGTTCATTTATTTGAAAATAAATATTTGAAAATAAAAAGTTGAAATGAACACGTTAATCCTCTTAAGTTTTAGAATAATGTAGCATACCTGGGTACTCTGACAGTGCCCAAAGAAACTTTTCAAAGAGTGTTTTGCACTAGCCATTTTGTATAGTGCCAACTTGCTACACAGATGAGGTGAATGTGAAATTCTATTTGATATTTGGTTCCGTTTGTTTAATGGTTATATAATACTCTAATTAATCCAGTCTCCTGGTCAGGAAATTTTTTCTTTACCCTAATTTTCCTGCTTTTGAAAATGTGTGTTAAACGCTTGTTAAGTCACTGAAACAGCCTGAAAAGGCAATTGATATACTAGTAGCTTTATGTAAAGAATAATTTCAGAGTTGAAAATGAGGTAGAGTGCTGCACCTCTGCTGCAGTGACCTGTTCAGGAGGAGGAGGGGCAAAAAAAACCCAACAAACTCCCCAAAAAAACCAAACTAAAAAAAAACCGGGGCTGAAGTCAGAGAACACCTGAACTTGCAAATTCTGTTTCATTTCTGCTCTGCTGTTTCGTGATCTTGATGAATTTGTTCTAAAATCTTTGTTGTGTGTTTTGTTTTGTGTGGATATTTTTTTTTTTTTTAATTCAACTCATAAGGAATTTTAGTATTAAACAGGGCCAGGAACATATTGTAATGAGTGTTGAACATCTTGACAGGGCTTTGGTGTGTTACCCTTCTGTGAGATTTAAAAATTTTGCGCTGTTCTTGCCTGTTTTCATGAGTTGCATCTGATATAGTTGGTATTTTTTGAAGGCAATATATAGGGCTCGGCACAGAATGCAGGTGCTGGATTTGAAAATGTGGCAGCAGTCTGTTCTTCGATGGTAGCATACTGGCTAGATCATTGAAGAGTGTTATGAAAACTTCCTTTTATGCCTTAGGAGATGTGGATCTAGGTTTTATATCCCTTTATGAGTGTGTCAGGGTATAGCAACCCTTATAGACAAAGGTGATAAAATGTTCTGTCTCTTTACGTCAACAGTCTATATAGATGAAAGTTAAATTTGTAATTCTTCTTCCTCTGTGAATGCCTTATGCGCTGCAGAAAAGTTACCCCTTACTACGTTTTTTTCTGCCTGGTCAAATAATTTTTAAGTACTCAGACTGGAAAGCAGGAGGGCTGAGAGCCAACGCCATCACCTGTCATGGCTTTACGATTGAGGTATCTTCAGAGATGTGAATTTGAACCTTCTAATGTGGAAAAGTAATATCTGAGACAAAATCTTCTTTGTGGACCTCTCCTTACTGCTGCTGTGAGGAGTTGCAGTAAGGGACTCCTGTAATGCTTGGGTGTTGTGAAGCTTATGTGACAGAAGCCTAACACGATATGCAGAAAGTCTCACTTGAAGGGTCCTGCCTTTTGGTGTCTTAGCAGATTCCCTTCGTGTAGCTTTCAAATCACGGTTGAAGCTTGGCACCTCAGAATTTGAGTGTCTTTCTAAAGGCTGAGTAACTGAAAGCTCGAGGTGACTGGACTGAGCACAATAGAACCAACGTTTCAAATCCAGCCCTTTGGTTATTACAGATCTATGTGGGGTCTGAAAAAGCAAAATGAAGGGGGCGGCTTTAAGTATTAATTTATGTCTCTAGGATGTGTTAAGTTTTGTTTGCTGTTAGGGTACCACGGTCACTTACAATCTATATACTAACGTCGTAGGTACTTAGTAGCACACAGAGGCTTTTTTTCTAAACTGTCAAGCAAAGGAAAAGCAGGAGGAAAGAAAATTGCATTTAATAACTCTTGAGTTACTACAATCTTTAAGCTTATTGTTTCAGATGGTTTAGGCAAATAAACGATCACTTCCGTATCAAGGGATGCTCATATGTTCTGTATAAACCTCACGGGAAGAACAAGACAGCTGGAGAAACTGGTATGTAGCTAATCCTAAAGCATTAATCTTACGGTATATAAACTGAAAAAAATCCTACAATGTGTAGCATTTGACAGGACAAATTCTGTAAGTAGTACTTTCAGTTTGAAATAAGCTATCAAATAGCTCCAAATCGCCTGACTTTTCTGGTTTTACTTTATTTCTTATTTTGCTAAAACTTTCATTTGTACTTTTATTTTGATAAAATATATTCTGTGCCTATATATTGTGCTATTAGAGATCTGGAATTGTAAGGTATCCAGGAGGATGCTGCACTTTAAGTTCTGTGTTGGTATCCTGGAAGATCTGTATTAAATCTGTATTAAAAATTTAGAATGTACAGCACAAAAGTACTAATGTATCTAACAAATGTTTTATGCTTTTAAAAAATGCAGTTTTAAGGTTAGTAAACTCATGCATTCTGCCTGACTTTGACTCTAAACACTAGATGAATATTTAGTTTATGAAGCTGCATTTTAATGCCTACTTTTAAGTGTGCTACCTAAAGAAAAATTATACCTTTATACACAGTTTATTAGCCTTTGGTATAGTCTGGGTAATTATTTTCTAACTGGAGGGTTCTTTAAAAGGATAAAACCATACTGAAAAGTTTTTGGGGAAATTACTAAAGTGGAAATGTTTTGTTGTTGTTCTTGGTATCTCATTTGAGAATTCTGTCACGTTTTAGAGCCTTTTCTAGTCTTTTCCTGGAACTGAGCGCTGCAGTCAAATTACAAAATATTGTATGCCCAAATATGGAATGCATTCCTGAGAGTAGGAAGCTCATGATACCAAAACGTTTGAAAGTGTTGATATTACATCAGTATTATCATTGATGTGCCACATTTGACTTGGTGCAGTGGGACTGCATTTCCTAGGTTAAGAGATATTTTTGGTGTTTTTTTTTTTGTTTTTGCAGAACAGGTGATTTTTAATATGACTTTGATCTAAATACCATGCATACTTTATATTGCATTTCCCTAGTACAGACTGTGTGGCAGATGTTATTTTTTTTTTTTCTGTACCAGGCAGGAAATTAATTACAAAGAAGTTTGAAATCAAAACTGTATTTTGTGCATGCCTGTCAGGTCATGTCCTCTAATTTAAAAAGCAGTGTAACTATTTTATGTTATCAAGTAGGTCTTTTCTTGCTTAATATGTTATGCAGGATCCAAAGTGCTCAGTACTGTAACCTGGTCTTTCTTTGTAGCTGCAGGGGCCCTTGCAAAGTTAACTCGTGGACTAAAAGATGAATCAATGGCCTACATCTACCATTGCCAAAACCATTATTTTTGCCCAATTGGATTTGAAGCAACCCCAGTAAAAGCTAGTAAAGCGTACAGGTAAGATACTGTGTTTATGCTGATTTCAGTGGAGGAAACGTACAGAAAAAATTACTGCAAGTTGATACCACTTTTCGCCCTAAATAACATGAGCAAAAGAAGACAATCCCTGACAAAATTAGCAGATACTGATAGAGGGGAGTGCCAGACAGTGGAAAGAGTAGGTCCCTGGTGTAAGGTGAGCCTTAGTCTTGCAATGTGCCTACCAAGCAGTCTGCCTTTTGGCTGTGTTGAAGATGGAGAGTCACGTCAAGCAATGGAGAGTGCTAGCTCTGCTTTTAGAGTTCAAAATGGTAATTGTGTGGAGGTAATAAAGCGTAATCATCAACATCTAATTTGTTCCCAGTGTGACACTGTGACCATGTGGATAATGAAAGCTTTAGTATGTAAACAAAAGAATATAGAAGTTTTTTATTAAGACTGTATTCACTGACATGAGTGTGAGTGAGAGAGAAATGCGTGAGAAGAACTTGGAAAATATGCCCCAAACAGAAGTCCCAACACATCAGTCTACTTAAATTTAGCAAAAGGTTAATGGCTTGCTTACTTGATCTTATTTAAGGTTAAGGCTTACTAAGTAAGAATCTGCACTGGGAGAGCAAAGTAAAAAAAAAAAAAAATAAAAAAAATTTGTTTACTAGATTGAAAATGCAGTTTGAGAAATAATATGGTCTAGTGTGTGGAAACTTAACATGCCTTATATCTAGTTTGAGTTTATATTGTTTAGTGATGGCTGAGAGCAGAAATGTCAATACTTTACCCATGGTTGAAATGGATTCTTAGTCACTAGTGATATTATTTTTCAGTCAGTATTAGATTTTCTTCCTAAAAACAGATCTCTTCTAACAGTGTACCATGAAGTAGTGAGCTTTTATAGCCTTATTTTTGACTGGAGGTCAGACAGAAGAGCATCCTGTTCTCTTCATATCTTCTAATATCTGGGGAAAGTTATGTTTAAGTTTGAGAAGCACTGTCAATAGATTCTGCAGTAGTTCTTGTTTGCCTGTTTTTTGCATTAAAGTTACAAAATAGAGCTTTTCTTTAAAAATCAAGCTAAGACTATTTAAGTTCCAAAAGAAATGGGTAGATAGGTTGCTAGGCTGAGCTTAGGAGACAGTTCCTAGGTCACCCACAGACTTCCTGTATGATCTTAGGTTGCTGGATTTGGACTCGGGAGACCTGGGTTCAGTTCCCAGTTCAACCACAGACTTCCAGTGTGACTTTAGGTAAGTCAATTAATCTATCCTGTGCCTTGGTTTCCCATCTGTACAATGATGGCGTACCTTGTTATCTTAACAGGGAATTATAAGTAAACAAATCATTACAAGCAGTGAGGCCATATGCTGTCTAATTCCCTAGACAGAAAAATCTCAGGTTTTGTTACAGTAGAAACTGAAATAGTCTTTCACGGGGTAATTTTACACAGGAAGTCACAGAACAGTCCTCTGTATCTCATCGGTCTGTCCTGATGGCTGTCACAAATTTTCCTTGAGAAGGCTACTGCAGGTTTTGAGTTTCTTAGAAGTTTCTCACAAACTTGAACAAGTATAATTTGAGCTTGTGGTGGTGTTTTTGTTTTGTTTTTTTTTTTTAAATATGTGGTACTAGATGCTTAGGAGGAAGGGATTGAAGTGACCATTGTTTTTACGTGGGTTACCCTACAGATGCTAGTAACAACTGTCAGCTGGGGTGTAGTTTAAAAATAGTAGGAGAGGCTCTTTCCTGACTCTGTTATAGACATCATGGATAGGGAGGAAGATGTTTGTTCCACCTTCATGTGGCTTTCCACAACTCTTACTTCCATTGTTATGTATATATTTATATTTGCATCTTCTACTAGACTGCCTTTCATCCAAGTAACGCTATTTTTTTAGGAAGATCTGTCTTTTTCCCCAAATAATAAGCAATAGCTTGTATCTTGCATCTTGCTTCCAGGCCTTGTGAAACAAAAAGTTTCGCTGTATGCAATTGCAAACAGTATTTATAGAGCAGGAGGAAACAATTTTGAATGTTGGAAAAATCCTAAAAGGAACAATGGAATGTTAATCTCTCTTTTTCTTTTTAGTATGCACAATAAATCTTACTAGGATTGTATCTTCTATTGAACAGAGGTCGTGGCTTGCAGCAAGAAGTAGAATATTGGATCTTAATTGGAGAGCCGAGCAGAAAACATCCAACAATACACTGTAAAAGGTATGTTACTTAGGAAGAATATAAAAAAATATGTTTTCTTTCAAAACAACTTGTATTTCTTTACTGAGAGTCACCAGGTGACTCTTTGGTTCTTTTAAATGAATATACTATAGTTCTAACAGAAGCTGGCGCTTTAGTGAGAAGCTTCATGTTTTGACCTCAAGGCTGTCTCTACAGTTTTATATCATGTGGCAGGACACGTGTGGGCTGCTCTGAAAGCCAAAGCCCGTTTCTCCTGTTTGAGTGTGACACAGCTCATGTTAGTCAGGAAGAAAAAGACACCTCAGCTGCCTGCGATTATGCCAGTTGTGACTTACAGGCCGAATGAACCTTGGAGGAGCTTACGTTGCAGTTGAGGGTGTTCACAGGCTTGTCTGGGGTGTGTACAGGATATTATGCCGCTACCAAGATCTCCTAGCCCAGATGCAAGGTACAGCCTGTACTCTGCTGTGTTATTACTTTATCAACACGTTTATGATGTTTGGCTCATATGAAGTTGGTGTCTAAAACTAGGCATACAGACAAGGAGAGTTAGAGGGCACTATGTAGAAATTTCATCAATCAGTTATACTTGTCATGATAAATTAATAGAACAGCTTTCTTAGTTTTACTTGACTTATGAGTTCATAATGCTTAATATTAATTTCTGAAATGAGAACAGTGCAAAAGAACAGTATTTCTCAAGAAACCAATTCTGTGGACAAAACATAAGCTTCTCTGACACCCCCAAGTTAATTGTGGAGATATTTTTTTTCTTGATAAAACAGCTGTGAAAAAATAATAAAAAAAAATTACACAACTTAACAACTTCTGCTTTATTTCATCTTCTTTATTCTCTGATTATTTTGAAAAATTCTTTCAAAGTCCTTATCTGATGGTTTCATAGCCAGTCAGATCTACACCAGTACCAAAACCCCAGCTATTTTTTTTTTTCTGTTTTGATTTGTCAGTGATGTGACTGTCAATAACTGCAAATAGCTGCATATTTTGGACTAATGAGATTAAGTGCAACAAAATAAAAATCACATTATGCCTGTGGTTGCTGCACTGAGAAATGGCGTACTGTACATCCCACTAACAGAATTTTGTCCTGTGGTATATAAGCTACAAATGGCACAGGAAAAGGTTTCTGAATATAGAATACAAACCTTTGTAATATTACCTTTTTGATTGTGGAGACATTCTTCCTCCTGCTACGGTCCCAATGAGAGCTAGCAGAAAGTTCTGTGCTTAAGGCAGGAGGGAAAAGATGGGGGTGGAAATGGATTTTCTGAACTTGGAGGGTGGTGTTAAAGAAAAACAGTTAATTAGACATTGACAGAAATTAAATGTGTAGGCTTAAAGAGGTCTGGAATATGGGGATATTTGTTTCAGTTGGGCTAGAAGGAGCTGTGAAATTCTGAAGAGCTGAGTGAATGGGGAATGATTAAATTGATAGTTTATTACAGATGGAATTAAATAAAATAGAGTAGCAAGTTATGGTGAGAATTGTCTGGTAAAAAGAGATTTAGTGGGCGAAAAAAAAACCCCCAAGGGTTTGAACAAAGTAATATAAAAGGGTAAGAGATGATTAAATAAGTAAAAGCTAGTGTTTCTTCTTGCCTAAGCCACACTTTGCTGCTTCCTTTCACAAACTGATGAATTGGTAAGGGTAAGCAATGCAATTAATGACTCATGGTTCTCTCTCTCATTTTGGAAAGTGTTTGCCAAGAGCAGGAATAATCACCGAGTGCTTGGATTAAAAGTGACGCTTTTATATCTAGCTTGATGTCTCTAATACTGAGGCTTTTATATCTTTACATGTTTAGCTTTAAATCACTGGTAAGACTATTTAAAGCTGCAGATCTGTATTTGCATGCGTGTGTACATGAGTCTTAGTGGTGCTGAGGCTTCGTGAATGTCAGCTGAGTAGTAATGATCTTATTCTGTAGGTGGGCAGATATTGTCACTGACCTAAACACCCAAAATCCAGAATATCTAGATATTCGACACCTAGAGAGAGGATTGCAGCATCGAAAAACAAAGAAGGTAGGTAAACTTACTTAGATGGGAGGGAATTCATAGTAGATTTTTGTCGAACTTATTCATCCTTCAGCACTGTAAGATAACTTCACTGAAAGAAATTTGTTATGAAGTGTTGCTAAAGATAAAAACCAAATGTACCAGAGTCCTTTATATTTACTTGCAGGACAAGATACAATACAGCAGTAGCCTGGCATATGCTAGGATGAACCAAGGTATCTGTGTGTACAGTATATTTGGTCACAATGTTTAACCTTGCTGCTTAAAATGTAGGTGCAGCAAGTATAGAAATACTCTGCAGACAAATTACAGACATCCTTTTGGTGCATGGCCTTCTAGTGACATATAAGCAGGAAAGAAAGTACAGTAGAGCATCAAACATAAAAGAACGCATGTATATTTGTTGTGTGGACTTACTGTCAATATATACAGCTTCCATTCCTATAGATAAGACTATATCTTGTGGGTAGGGATGTATTTTTGATTTGCAGATTTAAAGTCTATGAGAAATAATAGGCTGAAGAGATGATTTCAGATGTGGAGACCCTGTGGAAGACTGTCAGCAAGATGAGAAGGGACCAAAAGAGATAGCTTGTGTCAAAGTGGCTGGAGAGTAAAAAAGACTAGCAGAAGACAAGTTATACTAGCCCATGAAAGTTAAAAAGGATAGCTTAAAAAGATGAGAAAGGAGGCAGTAATTGAATCTGGAAAACAATAAAAATTGATTGAGCTGAGTTGTTTGTTTGTGGATATGGCTTTTTGGTGGTGGGGTTTTTTTTGTGTGTGTTGGTACAGGGTGGGGGTTTTTTTTAATTTTTTTGAAGAATTCTGTTACCTGACAAGATGTTCATTTCAAATATCTATGTATGTTAGAAAGGTGCCTGTGTGCATTTAACAAAGAACCTTTTTACTTTGATTAGGTTGGAGGAAATCTTCATTGCATCATTGCCTTTCAGAGACTTAATTGGCAAAGATTTGGTCCTTGGAATTTTCCATTTGGAAATGTTAGACAGAATAAACAATCTCAAACACAAGGACAAGGAATTTCCAAATCTGAGAGTGAAGACAATATTTCTAAGAAACAACATGGGCGACTTGGTCGATCTTTCAGTGCTGGCTTTCATCAAGAATCTACGTGGAAGAAATCTAATCTTCGTGAGAGGAGGAACAGTGGGTATCAGAGTTATAATGATTATGATGGAAATGATTAAAATTAACTTTAGATAATAGAGTTGACATATTAAAGTTAGTTTTAATCAAGGCATATTAGGGATCTTTAGTCCTAGAATACATATGACTAGAAATTATGGTATAAGATATAGCTTCATAATTATTAAGTAAATCTGATGATACGTTTGCAATGGATGAGATCTGATGTATAAAATGACAGATAAGCACAGATTATTGTACCTTTGCAATCAAAAGTAAATATGACAGCAAAATCAATCATTTCTTTTGAAATAATTGTACTATGTCCTGATCTGTGAAAACAAAAGAACAGATTGAAATTAGTCAATGTAATAAACAGACTTCATTGAAAACACTTAGTATTCAAAAGCATGAAAACTTATGATATGACTTTATGAAAAGGGTTACTCTGCAAATGGTGTAGGGTTAAAAGTAGACATTGATTTCCTTTTTAACACTCCATTTTATTAAGGCTGCCCATATCCAGTGAAAAGGAAAAAAAATTATATAGGTTAGAAAACCATGGCAGACTTACAAAGTGAATGTACATTCTCCATTTAGTTCCCAGTAGACTTCTGTCAGTCAGATAATCATATTTTGTCAAGCAGGTCTCAGTTTGTTTTCCTGTAGCTGGATGCCTGTTTTAGGCTGAGAGGAATTGCCTGTGGCAGGGAAAGTTTGAGGACGGACCGTCTTTATTGCTTTTGCTCTGTGGGTACAGTGGCTGAATTCTTACCCTGGAGCCTCTTGAGAGCATGGACTCCCTTAACGTAAGCTTGTGAAACTCAGTATAAAAAAGCTGCATTTATCATTAGCCAAATGAGCTAGCTGAACACTGCGTTCTGTTGGCAGTTCTTCTCCTTGTTCAGTCTTAAAACCTCTGTCATTTTTCTGCTGCTCTTTTCGTTTTGTATGAAGGGTATGCAAGTGCCGAAAATTGCTGGCAGCCCTGATGATATACCTCTCAGCCAGCAAAACAATTCAAGCTGTTTCAGGTGTCCACGTGCAGTCTCTTTTTCTTTTTTTCCCTGATGTGAAATTTATCCACTTGTTTGCCCAAACACATCTGAACAGTTGTAACTTTCTGTGTACAAATGTTCATACCTGCTCAAGGATTAATTTTTTTGACATAAAAAGATTTGTCATGGAATGCAGGGGTTTTGTATAGGTTGCTGCTTTTGTTAACCAAAAATGGGAGACTTTTAGACTTTTGTTCATTCAATAAAATTTGTTTTCTATTTTGTTGTTTGCTTTTCATTTGTCTTGGGAATGGTGACCCTATGTTTAGTGAAGGTTTTCAGGAAAGTAGGTAAGCGAAGGATCAGAATTGCAATTCCTGTTTAGCGAAATAATCCTGGAGGTAGGATCTCTTCGCTCATAAGCCTATGCAGCCACTGTGACTTTAACTTCTAGTATGTAATTTCTCAAAGTCTGCAGGCTGATAGCTGAACAAACTCCATAGGTTTGGAAAACTAATTTTCCAGATTAACTACTTTCAGGCTTTATATTTGCAAGCTGAATTTGGGCTGAGGACTGGAATTTCTTTAGCATAGCTGAGCTGTGTTCTTTCGGCTGCTTCAGGCTTGCAGTGAGTTATGTAAATGCCTTCTAAGTTTTGCTTAATGATGATCGCTGCCTCGAGGAACAGGGAATTTCCTCTCTGACAGTAGCCTGCTGCCCTTCTTAAGTAGGGATTCCCAGCTGGGAGGTGGGTGCAGTGAGGGGGATGTGGTGGGAGCAGCGCGGCGACAGCACAGAGTTGCAAGGCAGATCATATTTGGGGGGGGAAAGAAAATACGACGTTTTTCTGGTGTTGGTACTTCGCTCTCCACAGGGCAGACGAGGAACCCACAGATGGCCGCCGGCCTCCTCGCTGGCATCAGCGGGGTCCGTCCGCCTGGGGCTGCCCGCGGGGGCCCATCGAGAAGGGCGGCGGGAACCTCAGAGAACGATGCCGGGGCGAGCGGGTCAGGCCGGCCGGGATCCAGCGCCCGCCTCCGCCCCGCCAACTGCTCTTCCCGTCGGGCCGCGGGGCGGGGCGGGGCCGGCGCATGCGCAGCCTGCGCGGGGAGGCCGCGGGGCTGTCAGGGGCTCGGAGGCCTGAGGCGGCCCGTCCCAGTTCCCGTCCCCCCGCCGGGCTCCCACCCGCTCCGCGCCCTCCGCCTCAGGTGAGTCCCGCTCCCCTGCCCTCCCTCGGTCGGTGCGGCCCCGCGGGTGTCCCCGGGGCGGGAGGGGCTTGTCTGAGCCGATGGCGGTCTCCGCTGACAGGGGAGTCGAGGCTCCCCAGACCTGTCCGGTGGCCGGCCGGCGAGCTGCTGTAACGCTGCGCTTGAGCGGAATTTTTTAAAGTTGGGGGGTTTTTTCGCGTACTGAAAGCTGAGGGAATGGTCCGGAACTGGCTCGGGCGGCTGCCGGGTGGCGGGACTCCTTTCCCCTTTCCTTCTGTTTGCAGTGATAACGCGTCCTCGTTAATAAAGCATACGTGGGCTTTTATAGCTTTTGGGTTATTCCTTCTTTCGTCCCTCGTAGGTTCTTTACTCTCGGAGTAGCTGAGAAGGGACAATGGGAGTTCAGGGACTTTGGAAACTGCTTGAATGCGCTGGGAGGCCAATAAACCCAGAAACGCTAGAAGGGAAAATTCTTGCTGTCGGTATCCTTTGAAAGTAAAGCTGAGGAACCAAGTTTGTGTGGGAGGTTATTCTATATCACTTATTTCTATGTGATCTATGGTGCTTTGCTTTTTTTTATTATTTTAAATCATGACAATATTGCAATAAGTAGATTTTATGCTTTATAGTATGTGGAATGCTAAGCTCTCTATGTTTGTTTGGTTTTTTTTTAATGTTTTAAAAGAGAGATTTTTTAAATAGGTTCCTTACACAAGCGTTGGGCTATAGGATTTTGTGCTTTGTAAATAAATGTGCTGGTCTCAGTAGGACTGTAAGATGAAAAAGTCTTAAATACTCTTGTATCAGCTTTCCTATCATACATACTTGGTTAAATGCTGGAAAGACGTGGAAAGAAGTTACCCTCCATTTATTTGTAAAAATAACTGGGGAGGTACTAATTGCTGCACAGTTGTTTCAACTCTACTTTTTGTCCAGGGTCGTAGGGGCAAGAATTTATTCTTCTCTGAAGTTTTCAAGTATTTGGATAACCTTGGCTTCGATAAGCGAAGCCTTGGAACAGTAAGCAAAAGCCACTCAGTCAAATATGTGTGTTTTATAGAAACTATTAATATGGTATACGTGTAAGATAGCACACTTTTTCCTCTTAACGGTTCTTTAAGATATCAGTATTTGGTTGAACCAAGCAATAAAGGGAGCCAGAGATCATCGTGGTAATTCCGTACAAAATGCTCACCTCCTCACTCTGTTTCATCGACTGTGCAAGTTACTGTTTTTCCGAATTCGGCCTGTCTTTGTTTTTGATGGAGAGGCACCGCTTCTGAAGAGACAAACCTTGGTAAGTACCTTTGCCGAGTCATTGCAATGCCAGATAGGATACCTCTGCTGATACGAAGTAGCCATTTTCCGTGTCCTTCTTCCTGTGCTTATGCTTCTGAGCCATGAGGATGGAGGGCTTGAAGTGCACTGCTGTGCAGCTGCTCTTTGCAGTCCCAGTCTTGGTTAGCTGTTGGACCGTGAAGCAGCTGCCTTTTGATATATGCAGGTTTGATTTGCATGGAAACCAGATTGCAGGGAGGTAGATGAAGGCGTAAGTCTGGGCCTTGCTCCAGAATGGACCTGAACGCAACTCTTGCAAGCATTTGTACCCAGAAACTAAAAACTGTTCCTGAGTCCCACAGAGGAAACTGACATAGAGAGATTTAGAGGATCTGAAGGCTCTGTCCCCGTTGATGTAGGGTGAGTTAGAAGTTGCTCGTAGACTCAGCATACAGATTAATAACATTAATTCACTGGATAAGTATCTACAGCATCCAGCAAAATCTAGTTGGTGTTAATCTTATTTTCACAGGCTAAGCGAAGACAAAGAAAGGAAATTGCTATCAGTGATTCCAGGAAAACTACAGAGAAACTCTTGAAAACGTTTCTGAAGAGACAAGTTATCAAAACTGCTCTTACAGGCAAAAGGCAAGAATATAAATTATTTTCCCCTTATTTATAAGTGGCAGTTAAGGTTTTGTGTAGCTATTAATCACGGTTCTGGGTTTTTTTTTTTTCTTTCCCTAAGCAATGAAGCTTTCCCCAGTATTACACAAGTTCGAAGAGAAGAAATCGATGATATGTATGTATTGCCTTCTTTAGATGAAGAGAAGAACAGGTAGGTAAAATTAAGAAAAATAGCTTAAATGGCTATAATAAACTCAGATAAAAGTATAAACCACATTTTTTGATGCTGCTGAAAGGCCTTTGGCCTGTGAGACTCCATAATATATAAAGTACATTTCTTTAATATTTTATTTCAGTTTCTTTTTGGTGAGTTTACTTTAGAGCTGTGGATACAGAAGCCTTCTAGTTATTTATGGGAAAGTAACAGAAGCAGCTTTCTGCCCACAGATTAAATTTCTGCACTGGATTCATGTTTAAGGATGAAAGTGCTGCCTCAGTCTCTGTGGCCATATCTATACAACTGAATGGAACTGATTGTTCAAGTTTGGGTAGCTGGCGTGTGGCAGCTTGATTCTGGTTTGTGTCCTCTCATTCGGTAGTGTAGATGTGTTCAGCAGAAGTAGGCTTTCTACGTACTTGTCAAGCTTGTGACATATCTAAGTAACACTGAGGGGGGAATGTGGAGCTATCTATTAGGTTACTCTTTTCACGTCTTATATATACTTTTATATACCTTAAATTCTGACCAAATAAGAATCGGGTAATGGTTTGAACAGCAACAGTTGTCTCAGTCTAGTTTTAACTGAGATACGTCTGCTGCCTTGTGTTCTCTTCAGATCCTTTTGACTTGTGTATGTATTTCTATGTGTGTGCATGTATGTGTGTGTATATTTATCTGTGAATTTTTGTACTTATCAGTGAAGGGATGACTAAAGTCCCTTTGCTTAAAATAGGAATTTTATTTTCCTAGTTAAATATCTACATCTTTTTTTTTCTCTTTGATTTTTAGCTCAGAGGAGGAAGAAGAAAAAGAATGGGAAGCGAGAATGACCCAAAAACAGATGTTGCAGGTAAGTGCAGCCTAATTGCCCTGTTACTGTGAACAATCCTGTCGTTTACGTGCTATGCTTAAAAAACAAACAAAAAGGTTAAAAAAAAAAGTGTTTGGAGGTGTAGGTCTTACTATAGCATTACTTATGAAGTGAACAAGTTAATTTTAAGTACTCAATGAATTCCTACTAATGAGGAAATCCGAATGCAATTTTCTTCACTAAAGTCCATCAGAATAGGAATTTCCTATGGTATAATTTTTTCTTTATCTTCTGACTACTTTCTCTGGACACGTGGAAAAGAAATTGTTTTTTGTAATGATATAAGTGAGATGTATGCATTTGTGCGCATGTGTATGCACTTATAGGACAGCATATTCAACAAAACTCCCACGCTTCTCCAAATATGAATTGATGTTGAAGCACTTTGATCCTTGAGTCTTCATATATAAATTCTATATTCTCTTCTGATGTGCTGATTTCATGGGAAGAGGAGAAATATATAACGGAAGAAGAAGGTGTAATCAATAATAAAACTTTCTCTGCTTTCATCAAAGTAAAAAAAAAAAAGGTAAAAGAAAACCTCTTGGAAATACTGTTTATCTTTGAAGTACTCATTCAGAAGGAGAACCTCTTTGGAAGGATAAAATCAGACTAGCTGAGGCTGTAGGACCTGCTTCTGTGATTAATACTAAATATCTTTTTGTAAAAAGAATAAAACCAAGTTTCTTACATAGTGTACGTCAATAACTATGTACTTTATTAGGTAGTAGTTACCTTTTTGGGTTTGTTAACTGTTTCCTTCACAGTATAGGAAATAGCAACAAAGATTTTTGTGTGGTCTTTTGTTGTTGTTTGAAATTATGCTCTAAATATTTTATTGTTCTTGCTGTGCTGTAATATAAAATACATGTTTATGTAGTTTTCCATTTTTATAGGAGGAGTTATGTGAAAATCCTCATTCTGTAGATATTGAATCGGAAGATTTCAACAACCTGCCTCCAGAAATAAAACATGAGATCTTGACTGATATGAAAGAATTTACAAAGCGAAAAAGAACGTTATTTGAAGCAATGCCAGAGGTAATATTTTAAAATAGTTTTCATGGCATCAGAATAGAGATATTGCCATTAATGCAGATGAAGACTAGATGAGAGTATCACATCTGGAAAATTTTACCCTCAGGCCTGTTTAATAAGAGACATTACATTGAGGGGAAAAAACCCAATGAGATAATGACTCTTAACAGAGCCATCCTGTGTGCGTATTTAGAGTCCTATCTCTTGATTTCCACTAAAATTGGCAGAACTAATTCAGTTTGGCAAGAATGGAAAAAAAGCCATGCTGTGTCTCATGTCTCTTCATCAGTACGCTCAAGATTCCAGTTGCAAGAACATACTACTGGTGTGGGTAAACCAGGCAGAATGAATGCAGCTTGAATTCCAAATGCTCGGGTTGTTAGGGGAGCTGGCAGCTGGGGAAAGGCTTGTGTAACTTAGGCAGATATGTTACTAAAGCCATTCATAGACAATCAGGGAATCCTGCAGTGCACTTCTACAATAGCTTTTCAAAGCACAGTTAGATTTTTTTAAAGCACAATACATGTCAGATCAAATTATAGTTTGTGCCCAAGTATAAGCTGAGAACCATCATCTAAAAACTGTCCACATGTGGATTCTGTTACAATTGTATGGTTTTTAAGATGGGGACCAGGCCCACAGCCAGCTAAGTTTTGTTGGTCACATCATTGAGATCTCATTATATCTAGCCAGTATTCAGAACTACTTAATGGTACCTTTTAGAATTGTTGTGTGTTACTGGGCTAGTGTTGCTGTCACTAGAGAGCGCAGCAGTCAGTAAAAGACAAATGTTACCAGCTTAAAGGAAACTCTTAAAAGGCTCTATAGAGCATTGTAAATAAACTTGCTTAAAAGGTGCAGCTAGTGGCATTTTATTTAAATTGACTTGGTTGTTTTATTGTTTTTGTTTGTTTGTTTGTTTTTTTTTTTAAGGAGTCCAATGACTTTTCCCAGTACCAGCTTAGGGGTTTACTTAAGAAAAGCAACCTCAATCGGTGCATAGAAAATGTACAAAAAGAATTGAACCAACAGCACTCAGGTGAAATCAAAACACAGTATGAAAATGAAGGTGGTTTTGTGAAAGAAGTGGAAACTAGGAGGGTAGTCTCTGAAGATACTTCTCACTATATCCTTATAAAAGGTGTGTCAGGTCTTAATTTTGTAAAACCATTCATTCAGTGTGTGCCATCTGCAGCTGTCAGTTTTAAGAAAAACCTGAAAATTGTTTACGGGCGCATGTAGCCGATACTTTGTACGAAATATGCATTAGTTAGACATAATTAACTGATCTATAGATACGTAGAAAATTAGTTTATTAATCTTTAAGTAATGATGTTCAGTATGTAAAATGGAATATTAGTGTAAAGCAGTTTTTTACTAAAAAAAAATTAAACAAACAAAAAACTTTTTTTCAGGAATTCAAACAAAAGAAGCTACAAGTAGAGACTTGGAAACTACTGCAGGACCCTCATCAAAAATGCTTGAATTTACTAAATTGAATAAGATCAATGAATCTCCTGCTAACACAAAGCTTGTTACATCTGACAAGCTGCAGACAGAGAAAGATAACAATGTGGTGACAGCACCACCCTCTCCTCGGACTTTGCTTGCTATCCAGGCAGCTATTATAGAAAGCAGCTCAGAAGAAGAACTGGGGGATAAAGATACAGGACGACAGAATGTGGACCAAACTGTAACAGAGGAAGGCAGTGTGTCTCCAAGAACATTATGGGCAATTCAGCAAGCTCTGAGTGGTGATGATACAAGGGAGGAAGCTGTTACTCTTAGAACAGATGGAGTGCTACCAGAAAGATCGGAAGTGAAGGATTTTCTGCTTAGTAGCTCAGATGAGGAAGATGAGATTCCTGAAATTACAGAAGGAAAAAAAATACCTATATCTGCAATTCATTCGTCAAACCAAGTGATTATGCAAGACGCTAAGTTTGAACAACAGAGTCAGGAATTGAAAAAAAATCTTATTACACCCAAGGACACCAGTATACCCAGAACTGAAAATTATTCTTGTATTCATGATACTGGAAAAGTCAAAGAAGATGTAGACGAAGAAGATAATGGTGCCAAAATGGATGTAAATTCTTTGGGAGTTAAGGATATAAACTTGTGCATGCAGAAGCCAAGCTGTTCCCCTGTAAAAACTAGTATAGGGGCTTTGATTCGTGCTGAAACAACAGACCTTTCTAAAAATGAGGAGAACTTGACAAGTTCTGAAAATACAGAGGAAGTAATTTCACAAACAGAAGAGTATGTATCTGAGGTACAAAAGGATATTAGATTTTTTCCAGAAGCAAAAGGTCCTGAGGAGGAAAAGGAAGGAATATCACAATCTGAAGACAGTGATTCTGATGGTATGTGCTTTTTAATGGTGTAAAAAGATAAGAAAATAGGACCTTATAGTACTTGTAGTCAGTTGAAGTTAACCTTTTCTCCTTATAAGAAATGCTTTAAAATACACCTATTCCTACGTATGTACGAGGTGTGAAGAAGATCTGATCTATGTTTTCCCCTTGGTGTTAGCTTTGTCATTGAAACCTGAGAATACAATACGGAGAGTCAGGAAAACGTGCTGTTATGTACGTTGAACTTACCTGGTGTATTAAGGGTCAACCACGTGATTTCTGTAATTTCACAATCCTTGTATCTATTTACTGCATATAGAAAAAAAAAATCACTGCCCAAGTTAAAAATGCATACAAATACTTCTCTTTAAACAAGCAGCAGGAAGCTGAAGTCTTTATTTTCCTTTAATAGGAAGCTTTATTGAAGTGGATAGTGAAATCAGTAATGAGGCTGAGTTTCCTACTAAATATGATGAAAAACTGGGTGATGAAACAGAACTTCCAGAAGTGGAGACAGACAGACATGATATTGTCACTCAGGACTTGCTGCAGGAGTCTGATGAAGTGCAGTTGGCAAACGATCAGAATGTTGAAAGAGAAGATGATGGTAAAGATGCAGCAGATGAGTGGCAAGACATCAGTTTGGTAACTCCTTGTTTTGAGCTAATAATGAAGTGTTCTGTCCCCAAGTAGTTTTTAAGGGAAACTGTTGGACAGCTTGTTACTGTTTCATTGCTTTCTCATATATGTATTTAATTCTGTGGGAACTGATTTTTCTTTAAAGCTGATGGTTAACCATAATCTCTCTGAAATCAGAGGGAAACTGTAAAGTTTTAGTGCTCTGATGAATAGGCCTATCTCTGGTCTTATAGTTTACGGCATTAGAGAAGCTATGACAATTTCCAAATGTGACGTAATGGAGCATATACTACTAGAATAATTATGATTGGAGACTTAGTGCTTTACTTTTCAGCAATTCAGGTATACTTAGATATGATGAAAATCTTGTTTTATGTTTCAGGAAGAACTGGAAGAATTAGAAAATGACCTTTCTGCTGAGCAGAATATGCTTCAGGCTCAAAAACAGCAGCAGGAACGTGTTGCTGCTTCCGTAACAGGACAGATGTTCTTGGAAAGCCAGGTAGTATTTGTTGAAACATTTTGATTTGATATAGGATGATGTGGTTTCCCCCTTCATCCCAGTCAAACATTTTCTCAAAAACTGCTAGTAACTTTGCTTAATTATAGATGGGGAATATTTAACTGAGGTTAAATGATGTATTCCTTAAAAGAAAATTGTGTAAAATGCATCAAAATACTTGTATATCAAAACACCATCCAAAGGATGACTAGTCTGCCCACTGTTTCCTGCTTGATATGAATGTTTCTGATATGCTTTCATACCACTTTCTGAGCTAATGTGATGACTGGTTGGTGGTGTTTTGGTTTTTTTGGTTGTTTTTAACCTGCATGTTTATGTCATGGAGCCCACATAATTGTAATGCATGGACTTTTCTCCATGTTAAAGTAGTAGTTACAGAAAGCACAATAATTAAGTATGCTTGTGTAATTAAGATAGCAGATTCTCTAACTGGGTAGTAATAATGTGATCAAGTAGTGCTTGACTCATGTGGCACTGTCTGCCTGAGAGGAGTAAGTGGGTTTTCCCCCTTGACTTAACTGTGCTTGGTGCTTGTTAGCAGAAATTTAGATTAGCTATGAAATATTAAATACCTCCCGAGTATGAATCTAGTAGTTCTGAGTCAAGCGGAAGTATAATAGAAGTTCATTTTTCGGATGAAAAATGAAGTAATTTCTCTCTGTCCTACAGGAGCTTCTCCGTCTGTTTGGCATTCCATATATTGAAGCTCCGATGGAGGCAGAGGCACAGTGTGCTATATTGGACCTTACTGATCAGACCTCTGGGACAATCACCGATGATAGTGATGTTTGGTTATTTGGCGCACGACATGTTTATAAAAACTTCTTCAGTCAAAACAAATACGTGGAATATTATCAGTATGTTGATTTTCAAAACCAGCTAGGTAAGCCTCAGGTATTGATTTGTTAGATACAGTCTTTAGTAAGACAGTGCTGCCGTGTATCTATCTGAAGTTGTATTTTGTACAGAATTTTGTGTTTCTGTTATTACTACGCCTGTTCTTTAGAGAATCTCTGAAGGCATTCGGTTGGATTGCTGTTTTTACTGCCAGGTGACCCCTCTGAATTTGCAGCTGTTAGTTAGACTTGCGTTCAATACACTGAGTTAGTGTGATGGTCATCAAAGCTGGAGTAACTACAGTACCAGTTTCTGGGTAAATGTCAGCATGGCTTTTCTGAGGTGGTAGGAAAATTATATTCTGATGCCATCAAATTTGTAGTCTTCTGGAAATGGAAGTTAATTTTGGACATATTGACACATAATGTGTTAGAAAAGGATCCAGCGTATGTATATGCTCTGTAAAAGGTTTTTATTTACTTAATAACAGCTTTGTTCTTCTTTCAGATTGCTTTTGTACCAGTCTAATCAAATTGTTGCTAATTATGTTAAACTATTAAACTTCAGTGTTTTGTAGTGTATTAAGGGAAATATGAGCCAACTTTAAGTTTTTCTTATGCCTTGTTTAAGCAGAGCTTTGTTAATGTCAGTTTTGACATTTTCAAATTTGAGAGAGACTATAGATTTTTGAAATAATATTTTAATGTCTTCAACATGTAAAATTTCATGGGGTTATGTGATGAAAAATACGTTTTCGGTTTCTTCTTCAGCAAATTCAATGAAATTTTTCCCTACTTATACCTACTTAGGTATGCTACTGTAGCTTACTTGGAAAGGATTGCTGTAAAAGCATGAGTGTGATTTTTTTTTTTTTTTTTTTTTTTTTCCCAAGCTGTTATTAATGTCATAAACTAGAGCTTTTATTTATTTGTTTATTGGGGAAGAATAGTAACCATCAGTCTTCATGTCACATTCCTCCACAGTCTTGTACTTCTATTCCTTTTCCATGTGTTGCACAATTCTTCTTTCTTGACAGTTGATGGATATCCTGGCTAGCATGCTGATGGTCTCACTGTGTGCGCTTAGACATGCGTCCCTCCTTTTCTCCACTGATTTTTTTTTTTTTTAATATTTTTTTATTATTGTTTTTTAAATCTAAACTCCTGAGGCTAGTCACTGGAAATCACAGAATGGTTTGGGTTGGAAGGGACCTTAAAGACCATCTAGTTCCAATCCGTCCCCCTGCCGTGGGCAGGGACACTTCCCACTAGACCAGGCTGCTCAAAGCCTCATCCAGCGTACCAAGTAGAAGTGGTCAGCTGAGTTCTTTCTGACTGTTTCAGGGGCTCTTTTGGTCTGATTAGTAACTGCACTGGCACAAAGCAAAAGGCTTCCAGTTTGGGAACACTTTTAAGAAGCGGAGGCATTGATGTTAGGGACTAGAATTCAAACAATGTTTTTATTTTTGATTTGGGGGTTATTAAATTCAGGTCAGCATTAGATGAGAGCAGGACAGTAACTGGAGAAATATATGTAAAATAATATCTCTTAGCTCTTAGAAACCCAGAATTTCCCAATGGTCTTTACACTGTAACATTTTAATTTTGGCAAGATGTATTTGCCAAGTTAGCCCAACTACTGGTGCTTGAGCTAGCAGTAGCATATTGACACAGCTCCAGAATATAATTTAGCAAATACTGATGTTGAATTAAATGTAACTTTATGTAGAGTTAATGCCCTTGTGTTCTTTTGGTTTTTGCCTTTCAGGTAATATATTTTTTTAAATTTGTAGGAGAACAGATGCTGAATCCACTGGTTTTATTTGGTTTATGCATTTTCTTTTATAGGGTTGGATCGAAGCAAGCTAATTAATTTGGCGTACTTGCTTGGAAGTGACTACACTGAGGGCATCCCAAATGTTGGCTTTGTAACAGCGATGGAGATTTTAAATGAATTTCCTGGGCATGGCTTGGAACCTCTCTTAAAATTCGCGTATGCTTCATTGTATTTTGCTTTTTTGTGTCTCCATAATATGAATATTAGTGAATCTACTTTTCTGCTGCTTAAGCATAAAACAAAACATATGGCTATCATTAATGAGATTAAGTTAACTGTAAAATATGTGACTCCATTATATCACTATTTGAAATGGCAGGTAAATAAGGTGACATGTTGATACAGCAATTACAGTGAGACTAATGAAGACAATAGAACAGCTGTAGAACTGTGCGACTGCCTTTGAGTTCATTGCAGAGCTGGATCCGTAGTGGAGTGGAGGTTTATTCTCCCTGATTTTGTGAGAAGGTGCTGTAGCTTGCTCATAGAGAAAAGAGACTTGATGAGTGAGGAATGGATGACCTGGAAAGAAACAGACAGGTAGGCTGTGGCAGAGAACAAGATTTGAAGAGGGCCAAGCCAGTTGTATTGGCAATGGCGAGGATGGTTAGAAATCTTTTTTTCTGTTTTGTTTTTTTTTTTTATTTATTTTTTTGTTTGTTTTTTGTTCTTGCATACCAAAAAACCTCCAAAAATTATCATAATGTGTGGAACATTCTCCCCGAGTGAGGCTGAATCCTCCCCAGGTGAGGCCTTCTATTTAGCAGTTTATGGGGAATCCAGGTGATTGCTGCTGTGGCTTACAGTGGCTGCATTTACTGTGTGTGTTTTGTCTTTTCTACTTTCAGATTGTATGTCCCTCTGGCCGTTTCTTATTTGGAAATTTCCTACCTCATCTCACGTAGTAACTCAACTAGGGACGCTAATTGAGGCTAATTGAAATTAGCGTCGTGGCTCTTGATATTCCAAATTATATTTTAAGGAGGTAAATGAATACTTTCCTCTGTTTTTCAGTGAGTGGTGGAATGAGGCTCAGAAGAATAAGAAATTGAGACCTAATCCACGTGATACCAAAGTCAAGAAGAAACTGCGGGAGCTGCAGCTTTCTTCAGGTTTCCCAAATCCAGCAGTGGCAGAAGCGTACCTGAAGCCTGTAGTGGATGAGACAAGGGGTTCATTCGTCTGGGGGAAGCCTGATGTGGAGCAGATCAGAGAATATCCTTTTACTCCATGTCAGGATTTGTTAGCTAAAAGTACTCGGGTCAAAGTTCATAAGGCTAGTTAGTAAGTCAGTAACAGACTGTCAAATTCTTAACATCTCATTTGTGTGAGGGGTGGCCCCCTGCCCTGTCTCCGTACGCTCTCCTATAAGGGTACCAGCTCTGGAATGGAAGGGAATGCAGCCGTGCATGTGTGGCGCTCAGGGCTGCTCTGCCCTCCTGAGGGCACAGGCTGCTTCACTTTGCATGCGAAGAGAGTCTCATAGCTGGACGGACTGGTTTGTTGTGATGTTACATTTCTGTAACTGTGCTGTGCCTATTTCTAGACATAGGGCAGGATTGTTTGTGCACTCCTGATGTATGTTTCCCATCTTTCACAAATAAGTTTTAAAACCTAGTCAGAAACGGTGATTCAGTCTGTGCTTTATCCCTAGTTATCCACTGCATTTCTTGCAATAAAGTCTTTTTCTTGCATCCCTTGCAGCTTGAGCTGCAGTGAATTGTTGAAAAGTAGATGGCAATGCGTGCAGAGCTAATGGTGTTTTAAACAGTAAATGAAACTTCCAGTGTGTGCAAGTGTAAAAATAAGGTTTACTTATAGGTATTTTGTCTTATGGCAGCACTGTGTAGCCAAAATGAGTTCTGTCTTCACTGAGACACGCTTTTGGAAATGTTGACATTAGAGAAAAAGTTCTGTAACTAATAGAGACATAACAACGTGATTAAGATGTGTAGCGTAATACTGCAGCCATCCACAGAAGTCAGCTGTAATAACTTAGAGTATGTTCTCTGGTTTTCTAGTAGAAAGAGCTTTGAAGTAGAGTAACTTTTCTTCAGCCATTGTTTATTTGAGGAATTTTCAGTTTGTGTGTTTACAAAATACTAGTAATATCCATTTTGTAAAGTTCCTTAACTTTCTGCACATTCTGTCAGAATCACTTTGGCTGGACCAGGACAAAGATAGATGAAATCCTTTTGCCTGTGATAAAACAGCTGAACTTGCAGCAGGTAAAGTATAAAACTATGTATGGTTTAAGTGTAACTGGAAAATTTTAAGAGAAGCATTTAAAAATGAACAGCAAAGCTTTAATCTAAAGTACATTTCTCAAAAGCTGAGATTTGGCCAATTTTTTTTTCCTCTTAATATATATATTTAAAAGTCATTAAACTTACTTCTCTAGATTTCATTTCTGTGTGATTTGGGTGTGCTGTGAGGAACTCTACATAATTCCAATTGTTGGTTTCAAGTTTTAGTATCTTTCGAGCACCTATCTCTAGTCCAGGTTGCTGTTTGTTCTGGACGCATCTGAAACTGCAGGTACATCAAGCACCTTCAGTACTTCTAAAAGACAGCATGCCCTCTCTAAAAATGATTTATAAAATTGTCCCTGAAATTTTGGTGAAGTGAGAGTGACTATTTGGTACCATCCGTCTCCTTTGAGGAGGAGTGCAGACTGAACCATTGAGCAAGTGCCTGTTAATATTATTACTCTAATTTTCTAAATAAATGTTGTGTCAACGTTAATAAAACTTAAAAGTGAATAGAGTTGCATGCTGTCATACTGTGAAAGTCAGTTGTAAAACTGACCAGCTAAGGTCAGATTCTTTTCTCCTTTTGCCGTAAGCAAGGTAGATACGCGGTCTTAAACGAGTGTTCTAGGTTCTCTCTGTCACTTAAAGTAGTGAACGGTACCAAACCCCCTAGTTAAATCCACGTATTTTTAGGTTGACTGGAATATCCTTTGGCAGCATCTGTCTCTCCTAGACAATTTTAGGGAGAATATAGAGAACTAGCTTAATCTGTACAGCAAGCTTAGCTGTGGTTAAATGCCACAGACCTGTTTTCCGTGACTACATCTACTCTTAAATCTTTATACTGTAGCAGCATGTGTTACAATAAACTTGAGTCAAATGACAGCATTTTGTTGCGGTAGCACATGCAAATGTAAAGTGCACTTAACAACATTTGCTTGGTAAACATTCTGTTGTTTTAACAGCTTGAATCTAAGGATGTGTTTGTAAGGACGTACTTAAAGAGCGCTACAGAGATTCTCTGTATTAGGGTTGAAAATAGCAACATATGTCTAAGCAGCAGCACAGTGTTTGGAAACTTTCACTGGAGTTCGCAAATTATTTAGTTTCTGTAAAGATTCTTGGTACATAATTTATAATTAAGTATAGGTATTACTATAATCATCTTATTTTTCACATGTATTTGCATGCATATTAATTTCATTAGTCCTTTGTCCTGCCTTAATTTGGGATGCTTTATAATATAGCTGAGATAACTGAATTCCCATCACAAAAACATTCAGAGGTGTTTTCTCTGTTTTATTTTTAATAGACTCAGCTTCGAATTGATTCATTCTTCAGGCTAGCACAGCATGAAAAACAAGCCATTAAAAGTCAGAGGCTGCGCAGAGCTGTGACTTGTCTGAAGAGAAAAGAACAAGAAGCCGCTGATGAAATTCGGGAGGCCACTGCTGTTACGGAGACTGAATTTAAACAGCATGAGCAAAGGAAAGGGGAAAGTACTGCAGGCTGCGCAAACCATCAAGCTGTGGCAACAGAAGTCCAAAGTGGAAAGAGAAGAAAACATTCAGATTCTAGAAAAGAACATTTGTATGGAGGTGGTTTTATTGGGAATTTGCATCTTTCAGAAACTTCTAGTGACTCCTCAGTAGAGGAATCGGAAAGCAGAGATTTAGGCAAAAGCAAAAAGAGGAAAAATGTCTCTGCAATGGAGACAGCAGACTATAAAGAGAAAAAGGGGTGCAGTAGCTCAAGTGATGAGGATGAAGAACTGGGAAATGTAGTCATGGTGACTGCCAAACCTGTGTTTGAGGCCAGAAAAAAGAAATCATGGAGTAAGAGAGGAAGACAAAAGAAAAAGTCTTAAAGAGAAAACGGTCTTAAAGAGAGACTCCGTGTGTGCAGATTTAATGATTTAAGCTTGTAAATATTCTAATGAATTTTTGATAAAAAAAAATAATAAATTATCCCTATTTGTCACATATTTGTCATGCATTTTGTGTCCAGAACTTAAATAGGAGGGATTTTAAACAACAACAACAAAAAAAATTGACCACATTTAGTCATAAAGACCTAGATTGGACTTGATAGAAGTTCCCAGTTTTGAGATTTTAAAACTGAGCCAAAATGTGATGGCCGTTCATTTGCATCCTACCTGAGGTTGCTGTTAAAAACCACATGCAATCTGTTTCTTCCTTAACTTAAATGAAATTTTGAAAACTACTCGGTTTATTTCTAGGTGCTGGGAGAAGGAAAATCGGTTCAACTAATGTTTTCCTTATTCCCTTCACTATGCCTGCCTTGAAAGCTTTGTGCTCAAAGTGGTGTTGCTTATTGAACCATTAATGAGATAATGTAAGCCCTCATAAAATCTCATGGAAAATCACACAGTCCTTGTATGATCTGAGGTGCCGTAGTTGTTTATGTTCTGAATGTAAATGCCCAAAGATAGAATTTTTCTGCAGAAGTGATGTTCAGAAATACCCACTGGTTGCAGCACTTAGTGTTTGATTAATTTGGGAGAGAAACAATGTGTTAGGCTCGTGCTTTCCCCCACCTCACCTGTCTCTCTGGATTGTAGGATTTATTTATAGCTCCTGTGGATTAAGATGGAAAAACACTGAATGCTGCCAGTCGTACTTGTGTTCTTACATTACATTTTAGTCCTCTTCCTTGCTTCTTTTGTCTTCTTGTATAATATTTCTACTTCATTTCTCATTGTTTCAAAGTCCAAGTAATGAAGTTTTGTATGAAATACTAGCTTCCGCTAAAAGGATGAAGGGTAGAGGTGAACTGGTTAGGATTTGGTCCTTACAATGGTAGGGAGTCTAATACTTCATGTACAGTGTTTACTAGGCAAAACCAATCCCTTTTGATATTAATTTTGTAGAATATTATCATATTTCAAGAAAGTTCTCAGCCTGGACAGCCAGTTTACAGTAGTGTTTTATAAATCATGCATTAGTATTACTGAATTTTGTTTTGAAAGTGTAGATTGGGTCTCGGTGATTTGTTTGATAGTTTCTAAATGCAGAAGAGCTGCTATTAATTTCTTCTGCCAAGTCTGGTAAAGTGCAGAGACCTCCAGTTCTCTGTAGGGCTTTGTTTAGTATTTCAATGGCACCTAGAAATCCTAGTTACTAAAAAGTGTGTAAAATCAGAGACGGTTCCCGTCCCAAATTGATTACAGTCTAAACTAGAGAAGTCTTAAAGATACTGGCGTTTGTTCCCATGGCAGTAAGTGGTTGTGATCCGTTGAGCGAATGTGCATCTTGTGTACGCATAAGAGGAGTGGTAGGTGTATATTTATGCACATTGACAGCTGCCTCATGGATATTTGGCTGTAAAATGGGCTAGGATTTTGGGGGTTGTGTACCCTGTTACAGCTCTGCGTTCCGGCGTGCGTGTGCGTTTATGTACCCCTGCCACAAATGCGCCTCTGCCCCTTTGCACATTGCCCTCCACTCCTGGAAGACGCCTTTGACTCTGAAGAATGATATTTAGCTCTTGGGTTACTGCTTAGTCACAGCGAGCGGTTACCAACACTGTGCCACTATTTTATTTTTGTGAAAAAAAAAAAACCAAACCCAAACAAAAACACCTTAAATACCCAAAGTTGGTTACTTTGTCGGTTGGAGCTCCCTTGACTGGGTGTTGGGAAATCTGTGCCGCCTTACATAAGGGAGGCGGCGTGTGGTGCCCGGGCTCTGCTCCCGCTGCAGCTGTCGGGGGTTTATTACTTGCTGCTGCTGTGGGGATGTTGGCAACGCGCGACACGCGCCTGGGAGCACACTTCTGCCCGGGAGGGAAACGGCCGGGCACATAAGGGCTTTTTCTGTTTTGCGTCCCATCTTTGGAAAGCGGCAAGAGATAGAGGTAATGTTGGCCGAAGCGCGGCGGATGCCAGCGGTGCTTTTGCTTGTCTGTGGCTTTAAATTACTTCGTGCCATTTACTTTAAACGGCATAATTCAGCAGCTGAGCTGTTCTGCACTGCTTGGTCGCTTGTAGTACCCCTGAATTCATATGTAAAAATCAGGCAGGTTGCTGCGTGGTTCAGTGTTACCTCAAAGGTTCTTTTTAGAAGGAAAAAAAACAACGTAGAGGGCCACAAAATACAAAATTTTCCCTTTTAGGGTGTTTTTTATAATGCAGCATTGCTTGTCCTTCAGAATGCAAAGGGACTGATTATTAACCCATTATTTTTATCTACCAATGGGAAGAAAATTTGTCTTTTTTTATGCTTCTGAGGTGGCTGACAAGCTGATGGATGTGTGTAACATTTACTGCTTAATGTCCCAGTAAGTTTCTAATGCTGCTTGTTATTCTGAAGATGCAGACGAGGACTTTGAATGCTGGTGAATCTTTCTTCTGTTCCCCGTATAAACTTGTTACTATTGCGAAGTTCATAGATAGACATAAATATAATAGCAGTATTTTTGTTCTACAAGATTTACGGTGATGTGTAGAAGCCCCCTAAGTTATTTTTCACCTTCGAATAGGTTAAGGGCTGCTGGCACTGCGATGACAAGGTTAAGCATTAAACCTGGATACCTTTTGTAGGGTGAAGTCAAGCGAGTTTGGTGCGTCCTCTCTAACAAGATGGGGCTGTTCTATACTGTTCTTTTTCATCTGAAGTCTTGAGAGGAAAACCATCCTCAGGCTTTGCACTGTGAGGAAGTTTTCTTGATAGTCAGTGGTTTTACATTGTTTTTTGGTGGTTGGTTTTTTTTTTTTTTTTTCTTTAATAGATAGAGATGCTCCCTTAATTGCATCTCTATTAGGTGTTTAGACATCTATAGATTATTAACTCTATGCTGCCTATAACCATTCGTGCAAAAATCAGTCAGATTTCTGTATAACAGTGCAAGAGCTTTAAAAATTATCAGAGCACTGATTTGTTTTTTTCTGCAAAAAACAAATTTTATTTTTTTTCTGTTTTTCTCAGTGTTTTTCTGATCGTAAAATGCCAAGAACTGGAGACTGTTGGTTGTCTGTCTGCTTTTTTGCAGACAGCTGAAAACCGTATTGTCCTCTGTCACCATTTTCCTGCTACTTTTTTTCTCCCGAGTCTGCATGTTCTGTGTCTGTTTATAGAGGCACATATGCATTCTGTCCGGCGTGTTGCCTAGAGCTCCTGCTTCCCGCTTATTCTCATGTGCAACTTTTACTAATAGGTTGTTTCCTTCCCTTCCAAGCCAATTAATTCAAACAAGATTAGATCCCTTCAGTGCAATTTTTCTTCTCTTTCAGGCACTTGTTGCTACCTTTCCTTTCAGTCATTTATAAGCCTACCAAAACCTGATTTGAATTGATTCTAATTTTAAAATTTCATAAGATAGCTTTAAATGTTTATCAAAGCTCTTTTTTCTTTTTTGTAAATCTGCTTGCTTCTTCCCTTCAGAGAGTAGAACAGTTGAACTCATTTGCTGCTTCTGGTTCTTTTATGCTTTCAATATTGCTATTTATGTGTCTGTATGTCTTTATTATCAATAGAAGTAACTTATAGCATAATACATGTAAAAATGAATTTTTACATATTGTGAAATGTTATGTGGGGGAAAAAAAATGAAGTCATTTTGTTCAGGCAGGCTTGTGTTTCTCTGTCCCAGGTTTTGTGGCATAGTATGGACTTGACATCATCACAACATAATCATCTACAAAATGAGCTGGTAAGAGAACGGGAAAAACAAGAAGGTAAAATTTTTCTTATTTCTCTCTATTTTCTCGGTGCACTTAGCAATATTGTTTAAGCATCGGGAACAAGGTGTCTTGCTGACAACGAGCTGTCCTGTCATTCATTTTTTCCTGAAGAATTGTGTTTATGGCACTTGTACAGAAAATACAACAGATAGCGCTGTTGTAGTATGCTAGCTATGCAGTGAGTATCTGCCGCGCCGGCGTGCTCCTGTCCCAGCAGTTTCCTACCAGTGCCTGGCATCCTGCCTGCAACCGGTTCCAGGGAATGAAGCCGTGACTATGATCAAGCTATTCAGGAGAGGTTTGTTTGCGGGGTGTCAGTTAGGGAGAATTGGTTATTACAAGCTCGGTTTCTGTCTAGACAGCGTCCAACCTAATCTTCAAATACCTTCAGGGGCTGTTGGCAGCTCTTTCTCGTAAGCAAGTTTGTGGCTGCACGGCTTTTCAAGATCCTAAAGCATCATGAATTATCTCATTTTTAGGGGTCACCAGGAGAAGCCAAGGTTTTAGGGAAAGTGCGTATGTTGTTTTGCGGCGGGGTCTAGTTACGTTCTACAGCTGAATGCAAAAGAAGGAGGGGTTTTTATTATTATTTTGGTTTTCATAATATTTTTGTTTAAAATCTCAGCTGAGTCCTGGTCCATATAGAGCCAGGATTTTGGGCTCCTGCTTTTTCGAGAGAGCTCAGCGTCCAGTTTTGCTTTGCTACTTCTTCAGCGAGGCAAGGCAGAGCTTTGAGCCTGACTGCAATACTTCAATTACGTGCTTACTGAAACTAATGCTTGTTCTTTTGCTTTTGAATACTTTTTTTATAAAGTACCACAAATTGATGACCTTCTCCGGAAAGCTGACATTGCAAAAGGAGATGGCTGACAGAGATTGGTATAGATTGCTGTTCCACAAAGCACTGTTCAAGTGCCTTAATCCTGGAGTTTTCCTTTAATACAGTTCCCTTTCCATTTGTGTAATTCTAACTCGAACAAAGGGCTCGAGTTGATTCTACGCAATGAAGTGCATTTGTTGGTGGAAGAAACATCTAGAAGTATAAATATTAAAGGTAGAACTACTAATATTTATAACTATATATATATTGATAATATATATAACTATATCCATTATAATACATTAACTATAATATTGATAACTGTCATTATGTATTCCATACTATACGAGGGCTGAGGTAAAGTTGCACAGGCATTTCTATGCTTCTGCAAGCTTGGCTGTCTAACCACAGAATGGTAGGGGTTGGAAGGGACCTCTGGAGATCATCTAGTCCAACCCCCCTGCCAGAGCAGGGTCACCTAGAGCAGGTTGCACAGGAACGTGTCCAGGAGTATCCAATCTGGATACTCTCTTCATGCAGGATTCAGAGCGGGGAGGAGTGAGTCCGCGTGTATTTTTATTTTTTTTTTTAGCTTTTGAATTATGAAAATAAATTGAGTTCTAGGACATTAGGTCAATGTATGCAAAATTAGCCTATACGGCAGAATCATAGAATGGTTCTGATTGGAAGGGACCTTAAAGATCATCTATTTCCAGCCCCCTGCCATTGGCAGGGACACCTCCTACTAGACCAGGCTGCTCAAAGCCCCATCCAGCCTGGCCTTGAACACTTCCAGGGATGAGGCATCCACAACTTCCCTGGGCAACCTGTTCCAGTGCCTCACCACCCTCACAGTAAAGAATTTCTTCCTAATATCCAATCTAAATCTACCCTCTTTCAGTTTATAACTGTTATCCCTCATCCTATCACTCCATTCCCTGATAAACAGCAAAAATTCCTATAGGTACATTAATGGTAAGAAGACGACTAGGGAGGGTGTGGGCCCCCTCAGAAAGGAAACAGGGGAGCTGGTGACAAGTGATATGGAGAAGGCCGAGGTTCTCAACGACTTCTTTTCATCGGTCTTCACTGGCAAGGGCTCCAGCCACACTCCCGGAGTCACAGAAGATAGTGGCAGGGGTTGGACAGAACTGCCCATCATAAGTGAAGATCAGGTTCGTGACCATCTGATGAACCTGGAAGTGAACAAGTCCAGGGGACCTGATGGGATACACCCATGGGTACTGAAGGAACTGGCAGATGAGGTTGCTAAACCACTCTCTATTGTATGCCAAAAGTCATGGCAGTCTGGTGAAGTCCCCACTGACTGGAAAAGGGGAAACATAATCCCCATTTTCAAAAAGGGAAAGAAGGAGGAACCAGGGAACTACAGGCCAGTCAGTCTCACCTCTGTGCCTGGTAAGATTATGGAGCAGAACCTCCTGGAGGCACTGCTGAGGCAGAAGAATAACGAAGAGCTGATTGGGTACAATCAACACGGCTTCACCAAGGGCAAATCGTTCCTGACGAACCTGGTGGCCCTCTATGAGAAGGTCACAACATCAATAGACAAGGGGAGAGCAACTGACATCATTTACCTGGACCTGAGCAAAGCCTTTGACACTGTCCCGCATGACATCCTGGTCTCCAAGCTGATAAAATATGGCTTTGATGGACTGACAACTCAGTGGATAAAGAACTGGCTTGACATCCGCACCCAAATTGTGGCTGTCAATGGGTCCATGTCCAAGTGGAGGCCAGTGACAAGGGGAGTCCCTCAAGGATCAGTACTGGGACCGGTCTTGTTTAACATCTTTGTCAGCAACATGGATAGTGGCATAGAGTGCACCCTCAGCAAGTTTGCCGACGACACCAAGCTGTGTGGGGTGGATGACACGCTGGAGGGAAGGGATGCCATCCAGAGGGACCTTGGCAGGCTGGAGAGGTGGGCCCATGCCAACATCATGAAGTTCAACAAGACCAAGTGCAAGGTCCTCCATCTGGGTCGGGGTAATCCCAAGCACCGATATAGGCTGGGCAGTGACTGGCTTGAGAGCAGCCCTGAAGAAAAGGACTTGGGGGTGCTGGTGGACGAGAGGCTCAACATGAGCCATCAGTGTGCACTTGCAGCCCAGAAAGCCAATTGTATCCTGGTCTGCATCAGGAGAAGCGCGGCCAGCAGGTCCAGGGATGTGATCCTCTCCCTCTACTCCACTCTCGTGAGACCCCACCTGGAGTACTGCATCCAGTTCTGGAGCCCCTACTACAAGAAAGATATGGACATGCTGGAATGTGTCCAGAGAAGGGCCACGAGGATGATCAGAGGGCTGGAGCACCTCTCCTATGAGGACAGACTGAGAGAGTTGGGGTTGCTCAATCTGGAGAAAAGAACGCTCCGAGGAGACCTTATAGTGGCCTACCAGTGTCTCAAGGGGGCCTACAAGAAAGCTGGTGAGGGACTTTTTAGGATGTTGGGTAATGGTAGGACTAGAGGGAATGGATTAAAACTAGAGATGGGATGATTCAGACTGGACGTTAGGAAGAAGTTCTTCACCATGAGGGTGGTGAGACACAGGAACAGGTTGCCCAGAGAGGTGGTGGAAGCCCCATCCCTGGAGACATTCAAGGCTAGGCTTGATGGGGCTCCGAGCAACCTGATCTAGTGGAAGGTGTCCCTGCCCATGGCAGGGGGGTTGGAACTAGATGATCTTTAAGGTCCCTTCCAACCCTAACAATTCTATGATTCTATGATTCTATAAAGAGTCCCTCCCCATCCTTCCTGTAGCCCCCTTTAAGCACTGGAAGGCTGCTATAAGGTCTCCCCAGAGCCTTCTGTTCTCCAGGCTGAACAAGCCCAACTCTCTCAGCCTGTCCTCATAGCATAGGTGTTCCAGCCCTCTGAGCACCTTTGTGGCCCTCCACTGGACCCATTCCATCAGGTCCATGTCCTTCTTGTGCTGAGGACTCCAGAGCTGCAGGCAGTACTCCAGGTGGGGTCTCACCAGAGCAGAGTAGAGGGGTAATCTTCAGATCAAATGCAGAGATATATTCCACTCAGCTAAAAGAGTAACTGTATTGATAATGATAGCAGGTGGTTCTTTTCCATGTCTAGAAAGACTATTTTAAGAGGATTGAGGAGAAAGGAATGGAAAATGGGATATCTTTAAAGTTTCATCTGACACCAGGCTTTGGCATATTAAATTCCATGCCAGATTCTGGAGGTGAAAGGTGCTGAATCTGCTGCCTGGAGACTTACCTGCTCAATCACCCTGAGCCTGTGCCTTTCTTGTTCTCACCATTTTCCTCTACAGCCTTCCCCATTCCCATTTCATTAACTTCACGTACCCAGCCTCAATCGCTGTTGCTGGGGTTTCTTATTCCAGTTCAGTTTCTCTGCAATTTCCAGTCCGAGGTTTTTATATTTGGCGCTTTCCCCTTTCCTTCTTCATTGGCTTGTCACAAGTTCTCCAGGTTAAAACTCCTTGTTCTTGTTCATGATTCCCATTACCACTGGTTCTCAGCTTACAGGTAGGTTCTCACCCAGTCTGATCTTTCCTCTGGTGTCTTTATCCAGTCTGTTCTTCTTCACACCTGCATCCTTAGATGTCTCTCTCTTTCCTCTCATGATTTCTCTTGATCATTAGCTTTAACTCTCTTTGTCTAAACTTTTCTAAGATCAGATTCTGCCACTCCCATCTTCATTTCTTAGGATAGTAAGCTATTTTACCACAGTTTCATTATTTAAATTCACTCCAGAATAATTTTATCTCTGAGACAAAAGGAGGAGAGCAAGTTTGCAAGGCGTACTTGTCCTTGACACTCCGTCGTCTCCCTTCACTTGGCCAGGGCTCAGCTTTTAATCCATAAATATCTGAGAAAATGCTGACCTGGTAACCTTCACATAGCTCCTGGCATTTTAGAAGGGACACACTCCTTCTACTCACCCTGCTTGACATATGTCCTAATTGACAGCAATTCCTGCCATCATTTCAAGTCTCCATGTGGAGTCCAGAAAGGTGCCTTAAATGGGACATAGCTGGAATGGAGGCAAGGGAGGTGCAGCATAACTCTGTAACTTAGAAGTTAAGATATCCAGCTGGGAAGAGGGACTGACTTAGTCTCTTGTTCCTAATTCCTGGGTTACTTCTATTCTAAAGACACTTCTTACCTTTCTCAGTCTCTTCCCCACTGACGCTTTTCCATTGACTTCAAAGACTTTGCTATAAAATGTGAAAAACATCCTGGCACAAGGGTGTGGAGCCCAAGCCTGCCGCTTCACACCTGAGTCACCCAGTTCATAGCTGGGCTTTTCCTTGCTGCTTGTCCGTCTAGCATGATTCTTGCAATCCTGGTTTTCCTGATGGTCCACCTCTGGTGGTGATGGAAGCCGGGGGGAGCACGGAACACACACTTCAGGTGAGTGAGCTGTGAATTTGAATCCTTCTGAGGAAGGTCCAGCACCCAGTTCCTCCCTTTTCTGTGAGCTTAAATTGCTGAACCATAGTTTATATTGTGGACTTTGCAACTAACAGTGCTGGTTAAAAAATGAGCCTAATTATACTATACATAAATGAAACTTTGCGATATCTTCCCACCACCTGCCTTCCCTTTCATCTTCCTCTTTTTTTGTCTCTTAGCTTTGAATTATGCTGCTATCTTCAAAAAAAAAAAAACCACAATGGCAAGCAAACAAGTTCTTCCATTAATGCTCATCTCAAAAGCATTAGTGCCACCCCCCCCAAATTCATGGAAGTCACACCATTAGTTGCCTACATTTTTTTTCTTCGCTGCAGGATTGACCTGAAATGTCATAAGTCAAATTCTACTCCTCTTAGGCAATAAGCTGTCTTCAAACAAAAAAAGACTAAAAGAGGTAGCGTGGAATAAGACTTGAGTATAATCCAATTAAGGAATGACTAAACTGCACCTTCAGACCAAATCAAAATAGTCTAAAAATACCTCTTCTCTGAATTTACCTCTTGGCTATCTTATAGTAACTTATCTCTGAGCCTTTGGTTTGAAAGTGGCAGCATTCAAATACTACAGTAAACATCAGGTGTACTAATTTGAATTAACACTTCCCTGTTCCTTTTCTCTCCCCCCAGCACGTAGACCTGCTTTTGCTGAAGATGTTACTAAACTCAAATGGAAACTTCTTGTGTATGGATAGAATGGAAGTTGGAGGCAACACACAAATAGCCAAAGCCCTTGTCTGTAACATATTATTCTCTCCCACGTCTTTCCTGTTTTCACATCTTTCCCCTTTGCTGTAGCTGCATTTCAACAGTAAATTAAATATTTCTCAACTGCCACGCAAGAAAGGTGGCGTGTTTGCATGGATTGGTGTTGTTAGGTTACTTTCGGGTCCTTTTCTCAAAGAAATATTTTTGAAAAAAAGAATTATTGGTAGGGGAAAATAGACAGGCATTTTGTTGGGTCCCTTCTGTTCCGCTGGCTGTGGTACCTGGCATGTTCTGGCGTGTCCTTACAAGGAAGTAAGAGCTTTCAGTGACACAAGGCCCTCTTGACTGGGCAAGGTAAGAGAAGTGAAAGATTAGACTAGACAATGGCTTACAGTGTTTAAATTACTCATCCAGAGCCTTCCTATCCATCAGGAAATTGGCTGTTGGCCTTTTATAATGTACATTAGACCATCTACTTTAAGAACACAGTCTGGTTTTGCAGCCAAAGGGAAATCATTTAGTTATCTTTAGCAATTAAATAGCTGCTGTGCCTAGACCCGAAGATGTTTTCAGCGACAAACACGATGAAGTAGCAAGGGAAGTACTTGGCACATTTGAATTCGTTATGTGTTCATGAGATAATCTGACTATGGTACTTCTATTTTCAGCCTTCTAATGGTTTTGGATGACCCGTGACTTGGATGGGGCTGGGATATCAGTGGTGTGAATTTCAAATTGAAAATGCGCCTCTCAAGCTTGGGTAAATACATAGACTGGATACTGTGAACATACCCCTCTCCTGTTCTTCTCTCCTCATGCTCTGAGCTAAGTGCTTCTTGTTTCTTGGCTGAGGAGAAGCTGCCCGTGGGTGGCAGTTTTGTATTTCTGCATTTCAAAGTATAAAGTTTCAAGCATTATGTTACCATGACGTAGTATCTCAGATTGATCAATATAATATACCTCGTCATTGCCATCACTTCGTCAGGTTGAGCTTGTAACGAATGTACTGGAATGCCTACACTTGGTTACATGGTCATTTCCCTCTTGGTAGGTAGGGATGAAGTAAGGAAAAATTAACTGTGTAGTTTAGGTAAGTACTGGAATAGTACTTTGCTTTATATTCTTAGAAAGGTATAGGTTACATCTGACTTCTGGAAAGTCAAGGCCATGATTAGATTTCCCTCCTGACACCTTCCTTTAAGGGTCCTTAGGCTGGAAAGGAATGGAATGAAATAGAAATAAGTGTAACGAAATGAAGATACTAAAGTGATACCACCTGGAATGTGCGGACTATTCTGTGATTCAGGTTTGTGTATGTTTCCATGGAGTCATTTGTAATGCTTGCAAGACCAGGGCTCTGACCCTGAGGTGTCAGTAGCTCAGTAGAAATTGTGAGACTCCATAGTCCCTTAGAATTGGGTCCTAATGTAGATTTGGGGTAAACTTCTTCTGAGCCATTGGAAATACCCAGATGCATTCACAGGGCTACCTTCTGATGATTCCTATCAGTGTAGTAATGTAACTCTTCTTCAGTTATCTCTTACAGAACTGGTTGCAGATCTGTTCCCTTACTGACCTTTCTGCAGGTATCTTCTTGACGTTGGGATATACAGATAGCTATTTCATATATGTATATGTAACATAGGTATTGTATATTATATATATAATATATATAAAACACATCTTGAATCTTTACTTTGGATGACTCCAGTTCCATGTGTCCAGAGTAGGGAGATCTGAAGAGTCCTGGCTATCATGAATTCTTGAAACTTCCTCTCATGCATTGCTCAATCAGTAATGTTGGCACAGGTAGTCCTCCTGTGTTCAGCAAACTCAGGCAATTGGTGAGAAGTCTTAGAGGAACCACGTACGTCTTCACAACTGTTGACACATGGTTCTTAAAACTGTTGCAAGTACAAGTCTAAATGGTAAATTTTAAATCTAAACTCTACAGGTGAGACTATGCTCCTTCTGAAGAAGGGAGAATATGTTGCTGTAGGGCTGAACTTTGTCAGGTCAAGTTCATGCTGAAGGCTTTGATTTCATTCCTTTTGCCAGTTGGAGAAGATCCATCAAAGCAGGAGAGAAGCAGAAGACGGCTGGGTCTTATTTCCTTATCACCTTGGGCTGTGACACCATTTGACCTCAAGAGATTAAGAAGGGTCAGGCCAGAGAGAGACTAATCTGTTCCCCTTTTATTTGCCATTAATGTAGGCAGTATCATTAGTTAGGCAGTGACAGGTTTAACGTATGCTATTAATTGATGGAAGATACCCAACTGAATTTTAAGGTTACTGTTTCCTGATGGAGCTGTATAGTCTCAAGCATGATTTTATGTGACAATTGGTATAAAGAGAAGATGCAGCAGCTGATCATGCAGCAAGTTTCTAAACAGGTTCTATATCTACTCATTCTAAGCAAAAAGTGTGCCAAGAAAGATAGCCTGAGGCCTATTCGTGTGATTTTCTTCACTGTTAAAGAAAAAGGTGCTGCAGTTTGCAACTTGTTTTATTGTGACCTGACCTGTGTTCCGTTATTTTACTTCTGCTTCCCTTCCCCACTTGAAGGACATCTCCAACTCTGTCTCAGCAGAACTCATGTCCTATTCCTTTTCTTTAGGTTTTGTTTTAATATAAACCACTTCATTTGACATTTGAATGTGTCAGCAAAATCCTCTGGTTCCCTACACAAGATTTTGCAGCTTGACACACGTTTCTCTAACCTGCCACTGACTTCACAACTCCAGTCTTCCACATGATTTAGTATGTCTCTTTGGAAAACTATGTTCGCATTTCAGTTCTAGTAATGATGATTGCTTCGCCTTTGAGAATTATGTTTATGCTATTTCTTAACGATGCGGTTGATATAGTGCAAGACGTGTCAGCAGTATATGACTTTTCTCCCTCAGCCCTGATATTAAGTTAAAATCAAGGGAGTTCAAAGCATGCTCCAAAGATGTTAGACTTTTGTGAAATATTTCAAAGAACACTGTGAGAAATTAACCTATTAGGCAGAAAGTCTCAAGAAACTTAAAGGCATTCAAATTCCTTTTCAAGAAGAATTTGGGGCATCTATAGACGGGAACTTCTTTGTGAACACAAGTTCAAGACCAAAGGAGTCTGTTTCACTAACAAAAATTATCTCAAATTCTGTATGTTACCTGAACAGGATCAGACTGCCTCATCTTTATGTAAACAAGGTTCTAGCACCTGAAACTCCAGTGGTTTCTGCGTATACATGCTCATGCAAGGAGTTGAATAGGCTGAAGAAAGTCATTTTGTGTATATACCACTTCCATGCCTCTCCACACCACAGAAGAAGAGTGAGGAGCAAACTTACCTGGTGAAACCCAGGCAAATGAAGAAGGGAGGAACCAGTCCTAACAGACCTTTAAGTTCTGACAGTTTAGCATGGTTGCTCGAGTAGTATTGCTGGAAATGCCCATTATGCACTTCCATCGTTACAAGAATTGAGAGCCAGGTCAGTCAAGCCTCCTCTTCTCATCTGACCCTATTCTAAAGACGAGGCAGCTCTTGTCATCTTAAAAGGTCATTAAAATCCATTCAATGAGTTGTAATTCCAAGATTTTTTCTTCCTGAACAAGGTAATATAGACTAACACAGAGATAAACGCTTCAAGGAGAATAACTTCCTATCAGCTTTTTACATCTGCTATCAAGAAACTAGTTTGATCAAAGTACCAGCAGAACTTTCTCAATGTTTGCAGGTGTTAAAAGACTTCATCTTGCTTGGATTTTGCTTACTCTGATAAGAATTTTCTTGTTGCTTGAAAGATTTCCCACTAGTTTGTTATTTTTCTGTTCTGACTGTTACGGAAGGCAGTTACAGAAAAATTAACTTCTTTCCTTTTGTGCTGTCCCACAGGAAGTTTAGTTATTCTGAAAGATATAAAGCAGAAAATAGAAGAGTGCCCTTTGCAGTATGAAGGGAAACTTGTATGTAAGTAAGTAAATCTGACTAAAAGTCCGCACGCCTTATTTTGTTAGCACTCTTCATCAGAATCCTGGTCCCAATAAAATTTCTCATTAGGGTTTTGAAACCTGTCTACCATATGGTGTCTCTGATGAAACATACACTCTTTTTGCTTATCCACAATAGTAAGATCTTCTTAAGGGAAAGAGAAAAATATAAAAATTACACAAACTTCTCCAGATAACTTACCTGGGGGATTACCAAAGGGATAAGATGGCCAAAGATTTAAGTGGTGTTATTGATCAGCAGGTTTGGGATTATTCTTTCAGGGACTTGGACAGTTTAGCTCAGGTGGGGAGCCGTAGCCTACAAATTCTTTTACTGTAGGTGCCATGCAAGCCTTAGGCGGAAAGATTGCTGATAATGTAGGGAATAGGTGGGAAGTGTTTATTGAGCACTAGAGGGGTAACTGTAATGCTGCTGAAGTAGTATAGATCTTCTGGCAGAAGTTTTATAAGTTAAGACTTTAATAAGTTATGGCTTCTCATCAAGGTTGGATCCAAAACAGATGTCAAGGGAGGAAGAATCAAGAAGAATGGTTGTAATTGGGGGGTAATCGAAGTAATAGCTTTTTACTTCCACAGCTAGTACTGATCACAGAACAAGATCAGACTGCTCTAAGCAATCAGAGAAGATTAAAAGCAGGCTCTATCTGATATGCCTGGAAACAGGATGATATATTAAATACACTTACGATTTGTGTAATATGAAGCTGTCTTATTAATTCTTTCATAAGTAAAGATTAATTTTGCCCTGGAGCAGCATTTCTCTGGCACTTAACTCATGTTTGTGCAGAGTTCCCTGCTTGCAGGCACAATGACGCATGTGTTTTCCCTCAACTTAACATTAGAGGCTTGCAGAAGATGTAATGGGCTGCCACATGCTACTTATTTCCTAACATCTTAAGATACCATAGTTTCAATGTTGACTATTTAAGTTACCTTTATAAAATTATACTAGTATTTTTCCAGTAGCATATACATTACATTATTTTTAATTTTGCCGTATCCCATGATTAGGGTTCCTATTCCCCAGTAAATTCTTGGAGTACTGTGGGTAGGTTAGTTTTTTGTTGTTGTATGGTTTTGGTTTTTTTTTTTTTTGTCAGTTGTTTTTTTTAACTTTCAGATTATGTCTTAGTGTCAACATACTAAGATTGAACATGAACATTTTTGCTTTTTCTTCCTTGTTTGTTGCTATTCTCTAGTTTCCTCTGATGCTTAGTGTAAGTTGAGTTACAAGCTTAAAGCATTGGCTAATGGAGCCTGAGCATCTTCCTGATGTGTTTTTTGTTTGGTATCATCTCTTTCTTTGTTCACCCCTGCTTTCGTTCCTTGGTCCTTCTATCACAAGGAAGGGAGAGCGACTTTGTCAATAGGATATGGCAATAAAAATATTGTGGCACATAGCAGAGCAAGTGACAACATTTGAGCCATCATGGACTGTAACTGCAGTGATTTGAGTGGGAACAAAATGTGAAGAATCTTTGTTAGACTAATGTGTTTTATGCTGATGAAAACATAAAAGTTTTCATTTTTAATAACCATTGGGCCTGCAGTTTCTGTGCAGATCCTGATCTTGATATCTGTGATTTCAGTGATAACTGCAGGCTTGATACAGAAACTCTGCTTTGGACAAGATGGTAACACAGTTATCTAAATGTCTAGCATGCTTTCTAGGGCGTGTAGCTTGTAAACATGTTTTGCTTTAGCTAATTTGCCAAGAGATCATAGTTGGCTGTGAAAGCAAATTTCCTATGAAAACTTGGAATGATTCTAGACTTTGCTAAGAAAATGCTCTGGGCAACTTCGCTTACTTTTTTTTTTTTTTTTTTTTGGTAACATTGTGGTGCAGCTTTGTGTGATGATGACAAAACTGAAACTGGCTTGGTATTCAGCTAAAAAAGAATGAATCCTCTCCTGTTAGAAGAGTTATCCAGGATTATGTTAGCTATGATGAACATCCTTCGCTTAGCAACAGGGATGGCATTCAGGATATCAAGCCAACTGGAAAGAATCCCTTTGACAGGGCTCTGTTGGGGTGGGCGGATAAGCTTTCCTGACAACACTAGTGCTTTCGCTCCTGTCTGTCATAATTTGCGTTGCTAGGATCTGTTTCACAACTTTTGTGACAGACTTATAAATGATACTGTGGCTCCTTTTGTTTACTGTCAAAAAGAAGCATAATGTGGGGAAAGTGAACAGTAAAAGGATATGGGAAATAATAAAAAAAAATCCGGGCACATAAGAGCACGAGTATCTATGCTAGGGCAGCTCTTCTTGAAGGGAAAAAAGAAGTTTAAAAATTTCTTTTGGATTGCTGAAATGGAAAGCAATATATGGTATCATTCCACTTTACTTTTTATGCACTTGGCTTCTTCAGCAAAACAAGAAATTATGTAGTCATAAACTGAAAACTTCAATTAGAATTCAGGAGATTTCCCATGTATCATGCTAACCATTAATGGTGAAATATATTTTTATTCGCAGATGTAATTCACATTCTTGCTTCCGAATCAGGTTTTCAATATAAATTTGTAGTTTCATTATCAGTCCACTCAGCCTGTTTCAACTTTTATACTTTTGCTTCCAGGGGAAAAAGAAGATGAAGAGATAGTTGCAGAAATCATGAGAAGGCGTTTTTTTCCTGCTCTAATAACACATAAGGCCTGGGAAGGCTTTCACTTTGCTGGCCATGAGATAAGAATTACAGAAGCCACTGATTGTTACGGGGCAGTCGTCTGGCCATCGGTACAATATTTATGTAGTACTGTTATTTTTTTTTAGTTTTGGAGTCTTCTAGAACTTTTAATCTGTTTTGCACAATTAATATGTTTTGTTGTATGCTGTAAACCCAGGGAAGACACTCTGTGCTTCCCTGTCTGCCTTCTGCAAATCCCAAACCTGAATTTAGCCTGGTTTCATCTGGATTCCTGGTTCTCAAAGCTGAAGTGGTATTTCTTGTTTGTGCTCTTATCACACAAGATGTATGATCTTGTGTCCCCTCCTCATCGACTAGTAACTTTTGATCCTATTACAATCCAATTACAAGCATATTTTGAAAGAAATATGGCAGTTGTATGATGATTACATTTCTGTACATTTTATAAATACAGACACTGTATAGCAGGTAGATCCAGGTTGCGGAAACAGCTGTGATACGAGCTCATGAGGTATTAGCACTCAGAAGCTACTCAACCTACTTGCGTGAGAAACAAATTTACCTTGTAAATACGCAGACATGCAACAAGGTTCAGCTGGAGCTTTCAGTTTCTTAAAAAGCCAGAAATCTAGTGGGAGAGAAACATTGTCCTTGGCTCCTGATATGAGAACCATCAATATGCCTGCCATACAAAGAGCCTTCTTCAAGGTTTTGAATCTGTGCAATGCAGCTGGCTGACTGTTTTGGAATATTTAAGAGTGAAAGAAACCACTGTGGTCAGGGAGGTGCCACGACGCACCATTGACGCTTGTGGCATTAAGAGAACATCCCTGAAACAGAACCATCTCCAGAAGCTTCTCTTGGAAGGAGAGGACTAAAACCCAAGAGGTTCCATTTCTGTCCCAATGGTATCAGTCTCCTAGGATTGTACCATTTTTAAGAAATACTGCTACAGTTCAGCTGAGGAGAGTTAGTATACTCTGCTCTTTTGTACTCCAAGTGATTTTCCTTGTCTTAGCAGACCTGGAAAAGTCATTTATACTTTATCTCTTGGCAGTCCCAGCACATGTCTTCGAGGAAAGGTTGGCTGACTACCAATTATTCTCACAAAATCGTGAGCGGTACTGAAAAGCAAATTTTTTTTTTCTCAGAAGGTTTAGCCAGTTTTGCTGTGGAAGGAAGGCAACCCTTCTGTCTGTATCTCCTCATGTTCTGCTTTCTTGTTCCATCCAGCAGTATTTGAACTCTTTCGAAAAATGTCAGCCAAATTTGTTGAGAGGGCAGAAACTTTGAGGAAAATAAAGTTTCTGCATGTTTCATGGAAAGGAAGCCAGATTTCAAAGTTTTCCTAATTTCGCCCACAGAAATTTTAATCCTGCCAGCTAATTTCTACATCAGAACATGGCAAAATTTTGAGGGAAGAAATTATAGGAAGATATGGGACTAACAGGAAATCTTAATATAATGTGATTTTTAAAAGTCAGTCAAACATCAGAGGTAATCTTTAGGAACCTGGCTTTAATTAGTCCTGGTGCTCACAGACTTATTTCTACACCAAAGCTTTGCTGATTATGAGAAATATGTAAATTTACATAGAAGACCCTACTCTTTTTGCTCTGAATGAAGAGGTAGAAACCAGAAGCTTTGTTTGAATTTCTAGCATGTCAACATTGGGTCCATTGGGTCAATATTCCTCCTGCTCCTTTCCTTCTACTTCTTAGCTGATTAAAAGTTAAACTAAGAGCATAATTTTGCTGTGTCAGTCTAAGCCACTAATAATTGTCTTTCCAAATGGTTGTCACTATTGCAAGAGGATGTGGCAACCATCATATGTATTTGTCAATGGAGACTATATAATTATCTAAGTCTGGGAAAAAATGTGTGAGGCAACTATATTTGTCAAATTAGAAATTTCTATTTCAACAGTGAACTAAAACTCATTGGTCAGTGTGGGACAGGACAGAAGAGCTGAAGAAGCTTAGTCACAGTTTATAAATGCATACATAAGGAGCCTTTTGTAGAGGGCTCTGTGGCTTCGTTTGCTGTAAAAGCTAGCTATGCTTAACAAGGTAAGCACAGAGGACCTGAAACCAAATTGAACTCACAGAAAAGGGGTAAATCTATTGGTCCCTTTTGAATCATTACGGTAATTAATTATTGTTAGAAATAATTAACTACCGGAAGAGCTTAATGAGAGTGGCTGTGGATTTTCTCTTACAAGCAGTCCTTATATCAAGATGTCTTTGTGAAGGACATGCTTTAGCTCAACCAGAAGTAAGTGCAGTTATAAGCAGGAATTGCTGACTGGAATTTTATAGCTCATGTTATGCAGCGTGACAGATTAGATAATTGCAGTTGTTCCTTCTGGCTGTAATGCTTTGCAAACCTATATTGAGGCATGTTGTGGCATTTATTTTGTCAGCCTAAAGAGCTCAAAGATCATAGTGAGCTGTGATCCTTTAGGGACAGCACTTGAATGAATATTGCTCATTTGAACAGACGTGAAACCACAAAAGAATTTTTTTTTTGCATGCTTTTAAATGACAATGCGGTTTTAGTGAAGGGGTTTGTTCATTTATTTATTCAGCATGTTAATGGATTCCCTCCCCTACAGGCTCTTGTTCTGTGTTATTTTTTGGAAACTAATTCTAAACAATACAATTTGGTTGACAAAAATGTGATTGAAATTGGAGCCGGAACTGGGTTGGTCTCCATAGTAGCCAGTTTACTGGGTAAGTACATGCCATTGCTCTTACGCTCTTGCAAACATCTCTTGGATGAATACTGGAGGGCAAAGCAAGTGGCTCAATTCCTCTAAAATACTATTGTTTGAAAGCTTCCAAGAGCAAGAAAAAGGCTTGTTTGGAAACCTGTTCTGTTATTTTTTTCTGTAAAGCTGTGAGTGTATTGGTGCAATAAATGAGGTCCCAGTAGATGATGTTGTCACTAACAGTGTTAAACAGGGGACCAAAATAAGAAACTAGTGGCCTCACAGGATGTGAGTGGCAACCAGATGAAGCCAGATGTAGGTATGACCAGCAGGTCACCTTCCTTTGACCAAACAGCTCTTGGATGCCAGGTCACCCTCTTTCTATTTTTGTTCTGCATTTTCTTTCAGCAATTGATCCTTGATTTTTCTGCTACAGATACTGTTGTGTTTTCTCTCATGGTAACCTATTCTTTCTCAAGAGTAATCCAAATCAGTAACTTCTGCATTTTAACAGAATCTTAGCTTTCTGTAGTCTGAGAAATCTTGTGACTATGTAAAAATGAAAGAACCTGAGTCAATGCTTAAATCTCATGCTGACTTTTTTTTTTTTTTTTTTTTTTTGAGTCAGTACTGGTATTTTTCAATCCCTATTTGCTCACTGTACTTTTAACCAATATGATATCAAGGACCTGTAAGTATCTGATCTCTCCCCACCCATCCCTGGCCGCATTTAGTTGGCAATCTGTAGAGTAGAACTGCCAGGAGCCAAATAGTTATCATACAAGCAACGGCTAAGAGCTATTGGGAGCATTTACAGTGTTCTGTTGCCCACAGTGAGGGCTACCTGGTAAAATCACTTGTGCAATGGCTTTTGTGAACGGGCTTTTACTCAAGTCTTGAAGTATGTTCAGAGATTACCTTTGTTTTCTCCCTGTTACAGGTGCACTTGTGACTGCCACAGATTTGCCAGAACTGCTGGGAAACCTTCATCACAATGTTCTACAAAATACAAAGCTGAAATGCAAGCACCAGCCTTGTGTTAAGGAGTTGTCTTGGGGAATTGATCTGGAAAAGAACTTTCCTAAGCCTTCCTGTCACTTTGATTACATTTTGGCTGCTGATGTAGTTTACCACCATCCCTTCCTGGATGAACTTCTCCTGACTTTTGATCACTTGTGCAGGAATGACACCGTTATTCTGTGGGCTATGAAATTTAGGTTGGAGAAAGAGAACCAATTTGTGGGCAGATTTCAGACACTGTTTGACTTAGAGGTGATTTCTGATTTCCCCAGTTTGAACATAACCTTGTACAAGGCAATGAGGAAAGGCAGGATGAAAGCCAGACCTTCCAAAGTGACAGTCTGAAAGAGAGATACACGGGGGTGACAGTTCCAGCTGTTCTGCAGCTTGTTCTTTTTTTAATAATTTCCACGTTAGTAGCTGCTACCACCTGCATAATGACATTTTTAGAGATAGCTAAAACAAAACATCCGGTTCCTAGTGCATCCCCAATGAATTCATAAATTGAATTTTCTATGTTTTATACACAGAAGAAATCTGTCTTTGATGTTTGCTTGACTTTTATGTGCTCAGTTGACAACACTAATAACTTTCACAAGTCTTACCACTATTGTCATGGGATGTGTAATGAATATTTCCAATACTTTCAAGTGCAGCTTTGGACAGTGTCTTATAAGATCAACCAATCATTTAGAATTTAAGAGTATGATAAATCTTCGTATTTAAAAGCTGTGGTGTTAAATCTGATCTTTCCCCATTCCCACTATTGTGTAAATCTTTCCTTTGAAAAGCCTTTATAGGACATTAAATTAGCTAAAAAAAACCCCCATCTGGGAAATATACTGTCATAATAAAGGGACAGAATATATGTGTTACTCTTTGATTTAATGATTATTCTTTTTTCTTTTTTCCCTTTCCAATTTTTATTTAGATTCAGGGATTTTTCAACAGACAGCTGCACACACGAGGCAAGAGGGAGTTAAATGTTTTGTTGCTTGAACAAAGGTCTTGAATAAGAGGAGTACAGCATATCGGCAACTGCCCTTTGCCAAAGACCTTGCATTCTTGGAGGTCTGCCCCTCCAGAAATAGACGGTTATCTGGACCTCAGGGAAGAACAATGGAAAAACGACAGTGGCCATCAAGACAGGAGTTTTGCACTGCCGGCTGGTGGTGACTGGAGGTAGAAAACTAAACCAGCCTGACGTGGTGTGGCTGAGGCATGGGCAAGCTTAGATTTCTTTTTTTTTTTTTCGTATGGGCAAACAAAATACTTTTGTCCTGGCCACTCAGTACTGCGTATTCCTCCTTTCAGTGGTCGGATTAATGTGCTTGAAAGCCTATTGGAGAACTGTCTTTTGGGAACAGTAATAAAATAATTCTTTGGACACACACTATTTTCTGGTTTTGTTTGTAATTGGGTATGAGAGAACTTCTAGTCCCTTGTGGGCTAGAAGAGAAGCAAACACAGCTCATGTGCTAATGACCATGCAGAGCTTTACCACCCCTGCTGTAGCAGGCAATTGCTCTATTAATATTGAGGGCTCAGGGGGCTGTCAGTCTTTATCTTTTTAGCTCCTCTTTGTACTCCCTCCAGGAGATTTTTATGTATCTTCAAATTTGAGCATTCTTTTATGGTGACTTACAGAACATACTAGTGTTTGTACCACTTCTTGTGACAGATGCAAGTTACTTGTTTACTCTGCTGCCTGGCACAAGTATGGGGCAGACCTATGACAAATGACTGGTATAACTGGAACATAGTCTTACTCCCAGCCGAACATTTGATTTTCTTGGGAGAAACATTCCCATCATTAGAGATGAAATGGTGCAGAAAGGAGAGTCTGAGCTGCCGAGCTCTTCCAGTGGGATCTGGGGATCCCATGTGTGAAAGGAGGTGGTGAGGAGAATTTTGCAGGGAGGATGGGTGAGGATGCGGCAAGAGGGACTGGAGGTGGAGGGAGGATTGCAGAGAAAAGGAGAACGTGAGATAGAGGAAGAGAAAGAGAAGAGGTTGCAACAGTGAGACTGACTTCAAAAAGGGTTAGGAACCCAATAGCACAAGGGTAGACCATCTTTCCTGCTACTGACTGTAAGGAGGGCATCCCTGGAGAGACATGAAGGATGACTCTGATAATAGTAGAGCAATCAGTATTTCTTGGGCCGGGCCAGCAGAATCATAGAACAGTTTGGGTTGGAAGGGACCTTTAAAGGTCATCTAGTCCAACCCCCTGCAATGAGCAGGGACATCTCCCACTAGATCAGGTTGCTCAGAGCCCCGTCCAACCTGACCTTGAATGTTTCCAGGGATGGGACATCTGCCACCTCTCTGGGCAACCTGCTACACTATTTCACCACCCTCATTATAAAAAATGTCTTTCTTATATGTAGTCTAAATCTACCCTCTTTTGTTTTAAAACCATTGCCCCTTGTTCTATTGCAACAGGCCCTGCTAAAAAATTTATCCCCATCTTTCTTATAAGCTCCCTTTAAGTACTGAAAGTCCACAATAAGGTCTCCCTGGAGCCTTCTCTTCTCCAAGTTGAACAACCCCAACTCTCTCAGCTTGTCCTTATAGGAGAGGTGTTCTATCCCTCTGATAATTTTCATGATCTTCCTCTGGACCTGCTCCAACAGGTCTGTGTCCTTCTTATGTTGGGGGGCCCATAGCTGGATGCAGTACTCCAGGTGGGTTCTCACCAGAGCAGAGTAGAGGGGTAGAAACACCTCCCTTGACCTGCTGGCCACGCTTCTTTTGATGCAGCCCGGGATAGAGTTGGCCTTCAGTTGGGTGCAAAATGAGAAGAAAGGAAGCCAAATATATTGGCTCTACTTTCTGGTATTCCTGCTGGGAGATCACATGTGAGATTTTTGGCTTGGAGGTTATTAATGAAAATCTTCTAATCCTCATCAGTTATTTTCATGTGGCAAGATTGCTAGGTAGAGGTAGTATCTTTTGTTGGATCAACCAGTATAACTAGAAAATTAGACTCTCTGCCAGCTGGTATGGAGTATTATCTGTACTTACAGATGTTATACTTATGCCCTTAGATTGTTACAGCTTTAGAAAAACACAATTACAGAATGGAAATAATTTTTCCACAAAGCGTAATAGAAATAGTTCAGTTTAAGTGAATAAAGAAACAAGCATGGATCTCTGCCATTTCTAGATTTCCTCTGCCCTTGTCCTTCCTCCTAGCTTCCTAGCAACCATCAAATCCACTGCAATTGATGCTTTAATCCCTGCATCCCAAAGGGCATCTCTGTTTAAAGATGTTTCATGGATAAATGGATTGGCTCTGTAATTAATGGATAACAGTGAAAATATCTTGTGAACTCCAAAGTGATGAAGGCTAAAGAGGAAAAGGAAGACTACAGCAAAGTCTTTATAGTGCAATCACTTTTAAATAGCTGTTCTGCTGACTAGCCCTCATATTTGGGCTGTGGGCTGTCCCCTGCTGAGCTCAACAAGAGATGTGTTCATAGTACGGATTCAGGATTGGGCCCTTTAGGCCCAACAGCTTATTAATATTTACTGTAATGTAACATTAGTCTTCTTTCTCACAAGTCTGTCTAGCACCACTGTGTGAAGCTTCCTGGGAAAGCTCTAGTGACTGGCTGCTCTATTGTACAGCCACCTTTTGTCCTCTGGTATGATGGGCAGGTTATTAGCCATGACCAATGGAGGCTGGAGGTCACATGTGGCATTTGCCTATGGAGTTTATTTCTGCCCTTTGAGTCTCACATGAATGTCAAGTATTAGTGACTCCTAAAGTCAGTCATAATTTTAATAATCACCTACTCTTTGTTCTGATATTTCAAATAAAGTAGCAAGTTGTCATTCAGTGCATTATGTTGCTAATACACATGGCATTTACATCTGTAGTTTTTGAAAGGTGGAGCAAAAAAAAGGTCAGTTAAATTTGTGGGTGAAAGAGCTCCACCGATGAGGAATGCCAGAGAGGCTGCCTAAGCTGACAGGCTTCTGCAGTGTCTTTTAGAGAGTTATGGTAATGACAACAATTGAAGAGATAAATCAGGATGTATGGTATGGGTTCAATCAATTCCTTAGATTTTTCCGTATTCCAACCCAAGAATAACTTATTGAGCAACAATGTATATAAGCAACTTGACAGCATTTGTTACATTTTCCACAAACAATAAGCTTTTCAAATGGTAATGTTTTCAGGAAGGGTTCTTCTTGTTTAGAGGATATATAAAATCATTACAGTGATTTACTTTGCTGCTTATTATGTAACATCTCCATCAAGGTCTTTTACAAATCATTGCCTTTTCCTTCTCAATATTAAAGTAACAAACATTTTCAACATTTTACGGTTTCCATGTGGTCATATTGAGTTTTTGTCTCTGTCTTGTTGAATGGTGGTGTTGCAACTCTGAGTGATTGGGTTGAATTTGCATTATTAAACCCACTGATTTGGGCTTTTGCCTCCTGTAACAACAGCAAGAAAAAGCTGTAGCTGCTGCACATTTAGAAAAAACATTCAAATGACAGTACACACGTACTTAGTAAACCCTGTTTTCATTTAGAAGCAGTAACGGAGGCCCAGCCGAAGCAATGCAACTGCCAAAAATTACCCAAATAATTACGCATGGTGCAAATGGCAACTGAATGATGAACAACTTATATTAGCTATTGTATAAGCACTAATCAGTGTTAGATGAACAAAGAAGACTAGCTGCCACATGTGTCCTCCTTTAATGGCGATTGGTAGTAAAGATCCATACTCCACATTAAAGATGTGGAGTATGTCAGCGCATGCAACACAATCATCTGAAGAAATACTGCATTTAGCAAACAACAGAGGATCCTGAAACCTGAATGGATTTAGAAGACGCAGATTCAGCTAACACCCTGTGAACTCTGGAGACCTGAAAGGTACAGGATTTTTGTGCACTCATAGTCACTGGTACTGCACCGGTCAGCATGAGGTGATCTCAAATAGGTTTAGTGAGAAAGAAAAATAGCTGCTGTCATGATGTCATTGCTTCATGGATGCGTTTCAGAAATTGATATGTTCATTCTTATAATAGCTATGGTGACGTCAAGGAAATATTGTTACACAGGTGTAAAGCAAAGAGAGAACTGAGCTAAATGGCAAGCGAGACGTTCAGTCACAGTGGAGAGTGCAGTACAGAAGTTCTTTCCCAGTGAATATAACATTTCCTGTGCTCTAACTTGTTAGAATTTGCTCACATTAAGGAAAAATTTAAATTAGTGTTATTATTTCTTAAAAATATGTTTTTCTGTGCCACTTTATAAATAGATTATAAAACCTCTTACAGTATTAGCATTCAGCAACAGGCAAGAGTAAAATCTCAAATTTTCCTTTCACATAATTATGCCAACCAACTGCACCATACACAGACTGTATTGGCTACCGTGGAATTTCAGAATCATGCAGGTTGGAAGGCACTTCTGAAGGTTACCTAGTCCTACCTCCTGCTCAAATCCGGGCCAGATTCGAAGTCTGAACAGGTTGCTCAGGTTCTCCAGTCGGTATATGGAAATGTCCAAGAAAGGAGATTCCACAACATCTCTGAGCAGCCTATCAATTTCAATTTTTTTTTTCCCACATGTCCAACTGGAATTTCTCTTGCAACTGGGCATCTATCGCTTGTCATTTTGCAGTGCACCTCTGGCTTCACCTTCTCTATAACCTTCTTGTGAGGTAGTAGAAGACAGCCATTAGGTCTACCCCTAATCTTCCCTTCAGGATGAACAAACCCAGTCCTTTCAGCCTCTGCTTCCTCCAGCCCCCGAATCATTTTAGTCCTCCTCTAGATTCTCTCTAGTTTGTTAAGATCTCTCTTACTAGTGGCTTCACAACCAGGCACAGTACTGTAGGTGGGGCATCATGATGACACTTAGAGGGAAAATAATCACTTTGAATGATTTTCTGGCTACACTCTTGCCAATACAGCTAGCTTGCGTCAACTGCAAGGCCACACTACTGTCTTTGTTCCTCTTCCATCAGGACCTCCAAGTCCTCTTCTGCAGAGGTGCTCGCTAGCCAGTCAACTCATGGCCTGTGCTGATGCATGTTTTTAATCTGTTGGACTTCACATGGATTTTGTTGGCCTGTTCCTTCAGCCTGTCAAAGTCTCTCTGAGCAGCAGCTCTGCCCTTCTCCCACTTTTTAACAGCATTCCATTTCAATATATTTTATCCACTGGCCACTGATGGAAGCACTTAATGGTATCAATCCCTGTCCTGACTTCACCTGCATTACTCCTGCAGACTGCTAGCTGGTCTTTGAACTTTTGCTCACTACCTTTTGAGTCTAATGATCCACTCCTTCTTTTAGCCACTTCGTAGTCCATTAATCCACTCTGCATCTCTACAATTCAGCTACAAAACCTCTAGAGGAAAAAATGTGATAAACTTTATCAAAGGAAAAGCAAATTATATCCACTGTGGTCTGCTTATGGACAGGACCAGTCACAGACAGAAACCAGGTTGTTCAGGTCCGTAGAAAATTTGTATTAGTTGTTTGCAAACATATGTGCTTGGAAATGTCTCCTAGGAGGGTTTGTTCCATAGTCTTCCTGGGGACTGAGATGAACTAGACTGGACGTAGTCGTCTTGAACCTCTCTTTAGTTCTTTTTGAATATAGGCTAATATTTGCATTTTCCCAGCCATTGGGAGCTGCCTTTGACTTCTGCCTTTCAGACTTGACAGACAGCAACCAGCAACCTTGGCATGCTCAGAAGCATTCTGCCCAGTCCCACGGAATTCTGTATGCTGAGTTTGCTTAAGTGGGCCCTGACTTGATTGTCCCACCCTAATACTACCTCTGTCACCCAACTTTGTCACTAAGTACAGAGATATGGAAGTCCTGAGAGCTGACCTTGCCAATAAAGACCAAGGCAAAAGAGGAAGGGGTTAGCTCGGCCTCTTTCGTCTCCTGTGTCATTCAATTCCCTGTCCCATTCAGCATTGTATTCATATGTTCCATGTCTTCCTTTTGTCATTGATGTACCTATAAAACCCTTCACATCTAATCCAGCTGAGCCTTGGGCTTCCTAACTCCACCATTGCATGTTTGAGCAATGGCTCTGTGTTCTTCCTGGGTGGTCCATCCTTGCATCCACTTCTGTGTGCTTCCTTTTTTCCATTTGAGCTCAGTCAGGATATATTTCTGTTTCATACTAGCTTTCTGATGAGCATGCTCAACTTTCTACATGATGGGATAGACCAACCTTCTTTGAGGAGGTTGTTTCTGAAGATGAGTCAACAGCTTGGCCCCTTTGCCCTTCAGGGCAGCCCACCATGGGCTCCCCACTACTGGCTCCTTGAGCAATCTGTCTTCTCCTTTCCTGAAATCTAATGTCTTTATTCTGCTACTTGCCTTCCTCACTTCTCTCAGAATATTCAACCACCATCTCAGGGTTGCTGTAGTCAAGGCAGCCACAGGCTATCATATCCCTGATCACTATTTATGAGTAGCAGATTCAGCAGAGCACTTTCCCTATCTGTACAGTTCAGCACCTGCAACAAAAAAATTGACCCAAAAGCACTCCAGAAACCTCTTGAATTGCTTGCAGTGTTGCAGGTTGCCTTTCCAACGTGCATCAGTGTTCGTTTTTCATGAGAATGAGGAACCATGATCCTGACGTTTCCTTAGACTATTTAAAGACTTTGTCCATTACCTTGTCTCTACCAGATGGTCTGTAGCAGATGTCCCTGTTGGTCTCCCCTCTGATCCTCCCCATAAGCTCTTGGCTAGCCCATTGCCTCATAGATAGCAGGGTGCCATGCACTGGAACCTCTACCTCACATAGAGTGCAAATACCTTCCACCATCTCTGTCCTCTCTTCCTGTCCTTCTTAAAGATCTGTGGACCACAGCACTGCAGTTGTGCTGTTTGTCTGAAAGAGAAGGCTCTGAAATATACCAGTGTGATTCTATTACTATAGAATGGTAGAATAGAAGAATGGTAATTGGAAATCGAGAGACAAGTAAATCAGGATTACTTACGAGACGCTGCAGACTCTTAGGAGCTATCCAGACAGAAAGTCTGAATGCACTAAAATCCTGAGCGCTCATGTTCCAGGAGGTCCATAATTGCATGAATTTTCTACAGAATGTTATTAATCGATTGTTAGATGTAATTAATCTCTAGTATCGGATTATTGCATTATTGAATTATACAGGTTATATATTGTCAGATTATTATTATGAATTAGCTATAGGCCGTCCATCCTCTGTGTTATTGACTACTCACATTCACAGAATCACAGAATCACAGAATCTTCAGAGATGGAAGGGACCTCTAGAGATCATCTAGTCCAACTCCCCTGCTAAAGCAGGATTGCCTAGAGCACATTACTCAGGACTGCATCCAGGCGGGTCTTGAAAATCTCCAGAGAAGGGGACTCCACAGCCCCCCTGGGCAGCCTGTTCCAGTGCTCTGTCACCCTCACCGTAAAGAAGTTTTTCCGTGTATTTGAATGGAACGTCTGATGTTCCAGCTTGTGTCCATTGCCCCTCGTCCTGTCACTGGGAACCATTGAAAAGAGTCTGGCACCATCCTCCTTCAACGCACCCTTTAGATACTTGTATGCCATAATAAGATCTCCCATCAGCCTTCTCTTCGCCAAGTTGAAGAGTCCCAGCTCTCTCAGCCTTTCCTCATAAGGGAGATGCTCCAGTCCCTCAGTCATCTTAGTTGCCCTTCGCTGGACTCGCTCCAGCAGTTCCCTGTCCCTCTTGAACTGGGGAGCCCAAAACTGGACGCAGTATTCCAGTTGTGGCCTCACCAGTGCAGAGTAGAGGGGGAGAATGACGTCCTTCGACCTACTGGCCACACTCTTCCCTATGCAGCCCAGGATTCCATTGGCCTTTTTGGCAACAAGGGCACATTGTTGGCTCATGGATAATTTACTGTCTACCAGGACCCCCAGATCCTTCTCCTCAGAACTACTTCCCAGCAGGTCCACCCCTAACCTATACTGGTGCTTAGCATTCTTCCTCCCCAGCTGCAGGACCTTGCACTTGCTTTTGTTGAACCTCATTAGGTTCTTCTCTGCCCGGCTCTCCAGCCTGTCCAGGTCACGCTGGATGGCAGCACGGCCCTCCAGAGTGTCAGCCACCCCTCCCAGGCTTGAAAGCTGTTCATGAAAACAGAAAGTGGTGTTGTTCTCATGATGCCCGTGATTATTACACCCATGTATGCAGCAATGACTGTTGCACTCCAAGGTGCTCAGCCTTGGCACCAGAGTAAAAGGTTCATTAGATATTGGCTGCATTCCTGCCAGGAGTCAATCAGCTTACAGTAGTATTAGCACTCCTGCGTTAATTGGTAGAAGTGTATGGGCACTTTGGGTAGCTGAATGGATTTCTTGATGGTGGAGACCATCTTTGTTTGGAACAAATGATTTTTTGTGATTTCTTCTACTGATCTCTCAAAATAAAATTGTTAGCAATGTTCCCCCAGTGGCCTGAACAATCACAAAAAGTGGTCCTGATGCCCTGACAGTGAAACCCTGGAAGGCTCTGCTGTCAGGCTTATGTGAAAGGTAAGAAAGGTATGTGATTCACCAAATCACAGAATCACAGAATGGTTCGGGTTGGAAGGGGCCTTAAAGATCACGTAGTTCCAACCCCCTGCCATGGGCAGGGACACCTCCCCCTAGACCAGGCTGCTCAAAGCCTCATCCAGCCTGGCCTTGAACACTTAAGGTCCAGCATAGTTTCATAGCATTCTATTCCAGTTTAATGAATCTTGGACAGTGTTTTCTTGGACAATTGATTTACAATGGGAAGACACAGAAAGAGAGACATGGTAGGTCTGATTTAGAGAATCGGAGACTACAAACAGAAAGAATACTTTCTTGCCCATCTCTGCCTGATATGGATGAGTGTTGAAATATTTTGAAGTGCATTCCATAAACACAGTCTGCCACTTTCCAGACTGGAGTCCTTCATCAACGAAAGGAAGCTTTTGAGGAGTGTTTTAGTCTGATTAGGAAGAAAAGCCTCATAGTTTCAGAGACTCATCTGGGATTTGGGCGGTGACAGTGAATGTCTGAGGACCCCTGCTAGTGCCCTGCCTCCCAAGATGGGTGGTACCCAACGCTCGAGCACAGGTGCCTGAAAGACTTTGGCTCAGACTATATGGCGGATAGAGTTTCTTCAACTTTTGCAATCTTGTTTTCCTAGCAACATGGTAGGCAAATAAATAATTTCAGACAGAGTGTATTCACTGAAACTGAAATTTTCTGCAAACCCGGTGTTTTGTACCGTAAGCCAGCTTTGTCAGAGAGTCCCAGCTAATTCTAATTAGGAAGACGCAGTGGGAATAAATCTGTTGAACAAGCTGTGCAGAAGGTTGTAGAGATAAGAAATCATATGGAAATTATTGCTGAGCTATGTAAAATAGCCCAGCTTTATTCAATACTTATTTTCAGTTCAGTGCCTATTTTTCAGTAAAAACCTAGCAGATAGTCCATATAGTAGCCATAAGCAGCTGAATAATAGAGGCAGGAGAAAGTTCATACAAGAAAAATTGTCTGACACAGCCTTTGAAGAGAAATCTACCTTTTAATAAGTATATAAGGATCCCCACTTGTAATCGCATCACTATCTATATGGAATGTTTAAAAGCTATCTGGGGAGCAATAATTTAGTAAAGTCTAGTCAGGGGGAACAAAGATCTCCTTTGTGAGTTTCTTGTTGTTGGTCTCACAACAACACCGAACACAGAAATTCTCTGTTTTCTCCTGTAAATGTAGTTAGTTCCCCATAATTTTTTCTCTCTTCCTCACAGGTTGTAACAGTTGGGGAAAAAAGGATGGCAGAGTGTAGAAAGAGGAAGAAAGTCTAGATCTGGGATTCTTTTTCATGCATATGGCATTATCCACTTTTTCTGCCTAATAAAACTTTGATATAAAATGTATATGTGTTTTAGAGAGTGATCTGAAGCCTTCTTGCTGCATCCTCCCAGCCGAAAGCCCTTTGTCATTCATGCAAGGTTAAGCTTACCCCTGGGTCTTTGGGGTCTGGCCCTATGGTTCCTACGTTCCTGGATGCTGAACAGTTCATTCTCAAAAACAAAGTGGAGATTGTTCTCCCCTACCTCCAGGAGGAAAAAAGACCTTGAACTTCAGTCTTCATCTTCTCAAATAAGTGCTGTAACCACTAGACAATTAGATAAAATTGTGTACCACCACTTCCCACACTGGATCAAGAGACATCTTCCATTTCTTTCAGTGGGCGGAGATACTTATTTTAAGTAGACTAGATCATTGACAAGGTGTTTAAGTTCTGTGTAATATAAATGGAGAGATGGAGGCACTGATGTTAAGTGCATTTGAAGACTCAGCGGATCTCTGGAGGCATTGCCTCTCTGCTAATTATCTAGGGATTCTTGATAATAATACTGAAGGGACTCCCCTTCCCTCCTCTCTTCTTTCTGACACCATAATCTTCTGTGATACACTTTTTTGGAGCGCAAGCATCTAGGTATTCCCAGATTTAAGAACTAATTACCACAGAGAAATACTACACTTGGTGTAGTATCTGAGGTTGCACAATGCTGTTTGTATCTCTGCTGAATCCCAAACCCTGTTCTTCAGTCTCTTTTTACAGGGCTGCTTCTTATGAGGGCTCTCTGCAACAGGAGGGCAATACTTCCCTTGGTGTGCAAGGTCTCACTTGATCTTGTCTCAGTATTTGGATGGAGTTCATGTCACCCTTCTGCTGTTCCTTGCCATCCAGGTTGACAGTGGCAGGTGTCTCTTCCTTCAGCCAGGAAGTTCTTTCCAATAGGCTAACAGCCTGCACTCTCCTGTGAAATGTGATCCCCATAGAAATGTGCTGAATCTCTGGGAAGCAAGAAACTGGAATTGTGCCACTTTTGCATATTCAGGGTGACCTTGTGTCAATGGAGATGCACAGCACCACCATGGTCTGAGCCTTCCCTCCCAGTGATCCATCTGTACAGTGGATCAATGCATTGAACAGTGGCTATGTCTGTCGCCAATATATTTTCCCAAAGCCAAGAGCATGGTAGTGACTGGGCTCAATGATAAACAGAGAGGTTGTCATAACATCTTACAAGCATTGGATGTAAAGTAGGCTTTTAATAATGGGAGAAGAAAACTGTTCAGGAAGACCCTGGCTGTACTTGTCTACAGCTGAAAGAGGACTTGCCATTTTGATGCAAAGGTGGGATGAGATCCTTGGAAAACCAACTATGAGAATTAGAAGTGGACCCTGTCACTGTTTAAACAACTTTACTGCTTCCCTTTTGGGTGTTTATGAGGTGCTGCTTGGAGCTTTGTGGTACTACTGGAACATCTCAGTTTGATGCTGCCTCCGTTGCATTTGTCCTCCCGTCCTTTATTCAACGAAGAACCCTCTCATCTCTCAGGGGTGTTGGCTGCTGGGAGCACCTGCAAAGTGAATGAACCCGTAGGCAAGCTCTTGAAGAAGAAAGAAGTAATATCTACCCCTTTTAAAGATGTAATCTCTGTAGGTGCTCTGATACGTGTCCTATCCAGGCCTAGAAGGATTTCCTGGAAATCTGGCTTTGAGATGAAGGGACAAGAAACAATGCTTTTAGGGCTAGGGGAAGGTACTTCTGCGGAGTGGAGTGAGAGTCTGTGTGTGCCCCTAAAGATATTGCTTGACTGACATACACAAACTCAATAGCACCATATTGAAAAGGATCAGCTAGAGTTGCTTTTCCATGACCTGGTCTCATCTTAAACCCAAACTTTTTTCATTTGTGCCTGTCAACAATCAAATTGCTGACTTTATCAGTATATCAGTCGTTGAAAACCATTAGCCCTATAGTATTTTAGAAGCTTGGAAATCATAATGAAGAGTGCCACCTACAAACATTAGTGCTGGGTAAGATGGTAGCTCCCATCTCAAGCCAAATTTGAAGAGGCTGAGCTTGCTGGCTTGGCAATACGTGTGTGCGTATGTGGCATTACATGGCAGGAGCTGTTAACAGAGTAGGATTTGCCATACTATAGGGTATATAAGGGACTACACCATTACATCCCTTCTCCCACAAAAGCTCATCAGTCCAGCATGGGAAAGATTTATCACCTGTACAAAGCTGTTGCACTCATCAGAAGCTGAAACACATAAAGCTGTTGAACTCTAGCAGCAGAAAGTATTTAGCTGCTTACTGTACACATTTCTGCATTCTTCTTCTGCCACACATTAGCTGTTCGTTCTTCTAACTTTAATTTTTCTTTTCTATATTTTACAATATTTGATTTTAGTAACTTGTGATGTTTTCCGTGTTTGATAAGGAGACATAAAATGTATCCCACCAAACTGGAAATGCAGAGATGCTGCTAAAAGGTTTTATAGATAGATAAACAAGCCTTGTTAAATTAAAGGCATACCAGGTAAAGAAATGGCTAGATAATGAATTCTTTAAACTTCTCTCTCATGACTTAATTCGAGATAATATAGTTAGGTAGTCTTCAGCTTTGATCCAGAAGTTCAAGGATTCAATTTCTGTCTCCATTTCCAGACCCACCTGTCACACATAGATAATAATCAGGGATAGTTTTACCTCTCCTAAAATAAGTTTAGAAGCGTGAAAGGCTCACATTAGCCACTGGAGGTCACTGTAGCTCTACAAAAAGAAAGAGACCCATTAATTAACAACTGACTAGCAAAAGGTTTAAAGATTGAGCGTTCCGAGATTTTCTGTGTTTACGGTGTGAAAACTGTGGGATAAAAACAATAAAATCCTATTGCAAAATGTGACATATTTTGGCACATATTTTTTAAACTTGTGCATGTTTAGGATTTATTTTGAGCAAATACTGTAGGAGTCCACTTCCCACGGGCTCCTTCTTTACGTGATTTCAAGTGCTTGGTGTGAGAGAGTAGGCACTGGGCTAGTTCCCATCCTCTCACCTTTACACAGGGAAGAGATTTTCCTGTCAAGAAATATCTGAAGCCTCTGCTTCCCTTAGCTGGCCATCTCTTTGGGAGACCTAAACCATGAGGATATAGGAAATGCAGCTTAGAATCATAGAATCATAGAACGTGTTGGGTTGGAAGGGACCGTTAAAGGTCATCTAGTCCAACCCCCCTGCAGTAAGCAGGGACATCTTGAACTAGATCAGGTTGCTCAGAGCCTCATCAAGCCCAGCCTTGAATGTCTCCAGGGACGGGGCCTCCACCACTTCTCTGGGCAACCTGCTCCAGTGCCTCACCAAACCCAGCTTACTGGGTTTTGTGATTTCTTGAAATTTTGCCTGTGTTCTTCTCTGTGCTCTCCAGACAGTGAAGTGGAACACCTGCTGTCCAGCAGGCAGATGACGTGCTCAGCCACAGCATGCCCTGCTGCACCCAGGCTCTTGGGGCAGGACCCAAAAGCAGCTCTCCTTACTCCTGGTCACTGATGCATAAGCAAGCATGGTAACTGGCTACAGCTGCTCTGTCACCAAACTGCCTTGACATAAACTTGTTACCTGCTGCATGTATAGCAGTGACACCATGGAAGGCTGCAAAACCTACCTGAAAAGGTTGTGCAGCAAAGCGCTTCAGCACAAGCTTGTGCTCAGGCATAGCTATGCCCCTGACTTCAAGTGATGTGTAACAATGGGGTTGGAGAATGTAAAAACTTTTTAAAAATGCAGAATCAGTTTGTTCTTTTACCTGGGTGCTTATGAAACTTCCCGTCTCTTGAAGTGTAACAGCTGCTCCTTGGAGATGTTTCATGGGAAGACATAGATCTTGCCCCAGAAAAACCTTCAGCTAAAGACAAACAGGATATGAAAAGCACAAGTGAGGGAAGACGCAGAGGGACTGAGATTCTGGTCCAGTAGATCCACATCTACCTAAAAGCACTGAGGTCGAGGTTCATCTTACCTAAGGTACAAACCTTGCGTTCCTTTTACAATTTAGCTCTGAGCGATCCCCCATCTCCGCCTCCTTTGAACTATGCAGAAGGAAGCATATGAGTAAGCAAGGGCTAACACCTTCCCTGTATGGAATTACCCATCTTTATGAAGAACCATGCCCAGTGGTGAGTAAGACGATCTGTGCTATCAGCAGCACGAGAGGCTTGGCTTGGGGCAATCTGCCTGTTTCACCGGGAAGAAGCTCGTTGTAAGCAAGGCAAGCTGCGAAACCAAATAGCAGAAAAGCTCACAAATACGGCACATTGCAGAAACAAGCCATGGTCAGTCACGGGTCTTTCTCTGAGGGAGGTGGTAACAAGCCGGTTTAATAGAAAATTCATGCGCGCTTAAGTGTTGGTTGCTTATTATGTGTATTGACAGCTGATAGCTTATGCAAATAACCCTCATGCACGTGTTTGGTCACTGATAATGCAAAGGGTGTGTAATAGGCTTGGAAGAAAAGTGTACTGTGGATTAAGAGGAATGATGACCAAATCATGGAGTGGAAACCTATAGGTTAATCTGTTTGCTTATATACTTACACTGCATGCAGTCAGTGTGTCACACCTGTAATGGGCTCGTGCAGAGAACCACAGCCCTACAAGGGCAGGTTTGTAATATGTCTGTTACTGTCCTGCAGCCGCTGGTTCTATGTATCTCAATATAGAGGCAACAGATTTGGAAAGGGCTTGAGATTTTGATGTTTCCATTTCAGATCATGTGTTGCCTCATTTTCCCTGGTGACGGAATGTCCAGAAAGCCTCTTCATTTCCTGTTAGAGATGTTTGAAATGATTGTCAATAGGGCCTTCATGACTGTTCCATCAACCCCTCCTTTAGGAATATTGCCACCCAGGCCACATATTTTTAAGGCTGATGTTATCTGTTAGAGTTGTGTGGTATCTTCATGGACTCGCACAGCAACTCTCACTTGTCTAAGGAGCTGTTAGGACATTAATATTGACATATTTGACTTCACTATGTGCGTAAATGCAATCAATACGTCATTTGAATTGAGTCCTGAGCTGGAGTTTGAAGGACGATTGAGAAATGCTATTCCAGGACAGTTCATTACAGGTGTCCCAGACACAAAAGATAGCTAGTGTAAAAATGCCTGTGAAGACATCTGGGGAAAATGGGAAAATAGGGGAATAGGGTCATGGCTGGTGTCATTGCTGGGCAATGGTACCACAAGATGTACGGACCCTCCAGCACAAAGGGTTTACCAAATCCTTGCGTGTCACAAGGCTTGTCTCGACAGAATTATAGACAGAAGGGAGAGGCTGGTACAAAGGACACTATGTGAGGGTCAAGGTGTGTGCTTTCTGCTTCCAGCTGGCAGAAACTAGGGAGGTTTAAAATGCTGACTTTGAAGTTTGATCTGATTTATTAGCCTTCTGAGTTTGTTTCTTTGAAAGTCAAGTGTGAGAAGAGACCTTATTTGAAGGCTGCAATTTTCCTTCCACTGTGTAAGCCTACATTTGAGTCACTTGAGAGATGAGCAGAGAGCAGTGGCACCCAGTTTGCCAGGAGCAACCTGGCAAAGGCTGCCACGAAAAGAAGTCTGGGCTGGATGCGGAGGGTGGGCTGAGTCTGGATGCTGTACCTGGGTTTCCCAGAGAGACCTGGAGAAGAAGGGACAAGGAAGCCTCCAGATGCGGTGGTGATCTCCAGATGGGGGGACCATGTGTGTGCATGGGTCCAGGTGGCGTGTGCAGAAGGGAGAGACACGAGGGGAGTTGGGCACTGGTGCCCCTGCTCCCTATTGAGAAACCTCCTTCATTCCTTTTCAGAGAGAAAATGGAAATCATACCCTTAACAACTCATCAGCCAACTCAGTTGTTTCCAAAAGGTTTTGTGTTTACATCCTTTTTCTACAATTCAATTTGAACGTCAGACAAGGAGAAGGATTTCAGAGGAAGAGAAGGTAGTTTCCAAGGGATTTGCAGCAAGGATTTCACCGTAGGACAACTTCGCAAAGGGAAATTTTTTAGAAAAGTTAACATTTGATCCTGACCTCCAGTGTAATTTGGAAAATCATCTCTCTAGCTCCTGATTAGAAACTGTGGCTGACAACCCTATAAAAACCAGCCATGCTTTAAATAGGAGGCCTGGCATCTGAAAAACATTATCCATCAGTCTGTCCTTAACACCACATCAGCATCTCCAGGAGAAGCAGGACCAAACACAGGGTGACGTACCTGCAGCTCAACTTCACTAATTATCTGTAACTGCCTGAGTGATTTTGGGCAAGCCCCTGCGGTCCTGCCCCTGTTTTCCTATCAGTCAAATATGGTTTTCCTGCAGAGTCCTATGGTATCTGCCTTCTCTCAGGCACTCCAGTATTTCACATCTGCTTACCAGTTCCTCCCTCTGTTTTCCCAGGACTGCTGTTTGACCTGTTACCATATGTTTGACAGGGTTATCTGACAGACATGGCATAAGCTGCCTTCGCCTCCTGGATTTCCCTAAGGAGCCTATAATGTGTCTCACTCTCCTCAAGGCTGTGTGGCACCTCCTGTTTCACATGGACCTGTGTCTACCACAGTGGCATGTCTGAGAACAATAACCAAAACCTGTGTGTTCTGCAGTTTAGACTTGCTCACGGTCTCCCTGTTCTTTCTATCAATACTAATCCTAATGAAACGATAGCTGTAACTTCTACCCAACCTCTAGCTGGGGATGAGCAGATTAAAGCAAGTCATCTTGGCGTACGCTTGTGAGCCTGATTCAGTGCAAAGCTTGTGCTATTATGGGTCATGAAACATAAGAGAGGGGGATGGTAGTGATAACTGGATGTGTCAATCCATGCCAACGGTTGCACCAAGTCCTTTCTTGGCTCCTTCATGGCAGGTTGCCTCTGGAAGAACAATTCAGTCTCCTGCTTTCTCTTCCCCTTCGGTAGGCTCAGTCCTGTGTAAGCTGTTCTGTTGTTTTCTTTTATTTGTCTGAACTTTCTGAGAGTACGTTGTCTCTACTGTGATAATTTTTTGAAGGTTGTGGGGGTGTTACTGTCATGGTCAGAGCCGTGCTCAGCTCCAAGGCTCAGGCACACCAGTCACACAGGCTGCATAAAGTTCTCCTCTTATCGAAACGGGAGACTTTATCTGCTCATGGCTGCGGATGCTCAAAGCACTGCCAACAAAGTCAGGAATGCTGTAATAGTCTTTGCCAGGACACCTCTGTGGTAAGACTGAACCTGTTTCCATGCTTCATGCTCACGCAGAGGTGCAAGGATTGCCCTCAATGTCTACCAGAGCAGCTCTGTACGAGACAAGGGAGGGGGAAACCTCCTCTGCTGTCCAAGCCTGGCTGCCTTTCTGCTGGGACACACATGCCAGGACAGACTGCCAACCTCCCTGTTCTACCCCTTCTCTCCACCTGCTGGGGCTGTCCTGAGGGTTTGGGCTTTTTCACAGCCATTAAATGCTCTACGGCATTTGGATCTTGCTCTGCTGGAACTTACTTCTGCTGGGAGCTTGGGGATGTGGCCATCCTCTGCAGCACCTTGCACATTCCTATTTTTAACATCATAAATTAAAAAAAAAAAAGCACCCCACCCTGAAATGAACAGTTTGTCAGGTCTGAGCTATCCACCAGTGAAGACACATCCTTCCTCCCCCTCAGCTTGAGAAGATTCGGCCATATGGCAGCGAGTGTGAAAAGGACCCAGAAAGAGGGTGCAGATGGACACGTACGTGCGATCACTCCTATGCTCATGTCGTGTGTACCATTGCTTTGGTAGAAGCTCCCTTCCCTGCTTTTTTTATCTTACATGGGCAATGGAGGCATTTTCTCTGATTGCTCGTGGCGCTGTGTGTTCTTAAGTCACTGAGGGTGGGCAATTAGCAGGGATTGTTTCTAGCTGTTGGGATTTTGGTTGCGTTATGCACAATTTTGGACATTCTTCTGCAAGGTCCTCTCTTAGAATGAAAAGATCACAAAGGAATTTCATGTTTTATTTTCATTCCTTCTCAAAAAGGAACAAACAAACAAATGAGATCTTTCCGTGCTTTGTTAAAAACTGCTGAGGGACGTATCCTGGACTGCTACTCTCACATCCCCATGGTAGATACTACAGTAATGCATGATCATACATATCCAGCCTATCTTTCACTACACTTTGTACACGGTGAATAATAATGTCTGACTGTGGGCCACAGTTTAGAGAACATAAAGTTGGGCAATTTGCAGTAAAATTTGGATTTAGACACATTGCTTCTAGTCTCCATCATTCCCAGTATAACAGACGGTGGAAAAAGGCATTAAAATAATAAATTGTCCACTGAAAAAGCTGTAAATCCAGACTCTGCTATGAATTTAGCACTGCAGAACTGCCTTAATGAGCCATGGGCTGCCACCTACTGACATGCTGTTCGGCAGGAGACTGAAAGCAAGGCGGCTGTAACGTTAGAAATGTTACCGGATTCACTGGCAAGCCGCAGAGGTATGAAAAAATAGGCAAGGAAGAAAATCATTAGTCTGTTCGTGTTCAGAGCAGGAAATAACAGCTGCGGCTCAGGGAGGTGGTGTTGTCATACTGTAACTGCTTAAACATCACATAACTTTGCGGTAAGGTTTTTTTTCTTGGGATTTATTCACAGCTGCCCTTCACCTTGCAAAATGGGCATGATATTTGGTCGGTGCAGCCACACCAAAGAATGGGTACTGCAAAGAACAGAGGCAGGTAGGCGTTCATTTGGCCCAGTGCAACTTGAAAGAGTTCAAGTCTGAGTTAATACGCTCAAATGCAGAAAACATGAAGAACCACCACTTTTACATTTTAGAGAAGTCTCAAGATTGTGAGGGCTTGATTTAGCACTGCTGAAATCTTAAAATTATCAATTCCGTAACTATCCAAGCAACTGAGATGCAACCAGAATTGATGAAGGAATTGTATTCTGAGCTGGGAATCCGAAATGTATATATTACAAAGGGAATTGTTATTATTTAACATTATAGATGTAATCACCTTAATAAAGAAATAATTATATAATATACAATATCGATTTCTTATTAATAAACATTTAGATTTTAACATTTAGATACTAAAAGAAATGCAAAATTCCCCTGCTGAATGGGGAATTCAAAGAATTATGATGGTTATAACACCAGAGGAATTCAGCTTTTCATGAAAGAACCAAAGCTTTAAACAGCACAGCAAAGGCATTTAAAATGAAAGTAAATTATTTTTCACTGCCATTTTGAGTCTGCTATTATGGGAGGTACCGATGAGTGTATATTTCCCAAAACATTTGCACGGTGTGTGCAGGAAAGGGTTAGATCACTATGTCTGGACTCTGGACTGGGATTTATGTTGCGTAGTTACATTGTCATCTCCATTTTCTGCTAGATAGCAGACTTCCCGGGCGCCTTAAAATAGATGCTTGGAAATGCGGTTCATCTGTCCTGCTTTAAATGTCTGTCTAAGGATGAGATGAGTCGTGTTCCTCGCCATCGGCGGTGAAGGGAACTGACACAGCAAGTTCAGAAGAACCCACCCCTTCTCTCGTCTGAGTCCTGAGAGCAGACAGGATTGGAAATGACAGCGGAATATTTCCCAAGTACTCTACACTTCCTCCTGCCCTTGAAAAGCTATGCAGGCAGAAGGGAGATTCAGTTTCTCTAACCAGGTCTACGTGGTCTCTGACGAGCGGCTGTGAGAGCAATCGCTAGCATAAGGTGCCTGCTGGCCAGCCCAAAATCTTTGTCTACTCATTTTTTGGGCAAGCAGCCCACAGACAGCTCATCGGGGTGGTGGGGATCTCATGGTCTGCTCTCCTCATGGGGTGCTCTTCCCTTGTACCCGAGCAGCGCTGGCAGCTCCTGCCTGCGCAGACTTTGGCTCTTGGTTTAGGGTGGCAGTGGGCCAGCTCTCAAACACTGTGCAGACACATTTCTCCTTCTTTCAGTTCTCGGCTTTTCTGTTGTCAGGGGAATCAAAAAAGACCAGCCGGGGTGATAGTTCTTGTGAGTAGGACACACAGTCACCACGATCCCGACTGAAACAAGCAATTATTTCCCAGGTGAGAACATTTCAACGATAAGCTGCCTTAGGATAACAGAGCAACAGGGGCGCAGTGGGGGATTCAGTCCATCTAGATGAGAACATGCTTCAGAAACCTGCAAATCTCAATGAAAAACTAATGAAAATTTAGCCTTATTTTTTTTCCCCCCTATAATCGGCCTCCTCACATCTTACAGCTGATCAATAATTTGCTTTGACATCTGAGTTGCAAAAAGAAGGGGGGAAAAAAGGGAAACTCATGGCAATATGCCACCTAATTGTATCTACAACACAAAATCACTGCTTCAGCTGTATCTGACAAACATCAGGGAAGCTTTAAACCTAACTATGCATGAAATTTCTAACAGACTTACCACATGTGTGAAAATTGCCTGCAAAACATTAAAAAGGATAAATTCTACACTTTATTGTGTTCTAATTAAATAGACAATGAGGCACCGTATCTGTTTTTTTTTTAAAGACCTAAATTCCTGCATATCTCATTATAATAATTAACAATACCACCGCAAGTGAAAATCAGTTTTGAGAGAGCTGATGCCCAAGTTGTCATGAAAGAGAATAGTGAGGAGAATTGCTTTCTACTTGGAGAAAAGCAAGCTGTGAGATTTCAAAAATAATTATCGTGACTGTGAAAAATCTGCTTGGCAGCTCATTTCATTTGTGTCTCAGGGTTGCCATTCTTTCTTTTCAATGATTTCTTGCTAGGTCTAAATACAGACCTCCAGCCTGAAGTTAATTCCCCACTTCAACTTTTAAACTCACTTTTGAAGAGAGCTGGGAAAGAATTATGTTTGGTGACTTCCATGATACTCGACACTTAACTGCACTTCATTTTCACTCCTGGATTTAGACTTCAAAGTGCCACGGAGCTGCTAATCCATCCTCCAGTGTTTGCCATTTATTCCTACTGTAAGTTCTTGTTTTGCTGTGGTTGGTATCAAAAAATGCAGGGGCATCAGGAGCGTGTGTCCAAGGACTTCACAGCCTGAGGTCTTGCTTTTGTGACTTTTTGTGCGAATGCTTAATTTTACTCTCCTTAGTAGTCCCAATGTATGCATTAAGGTATATTATTTTTTACTAAAAAGGGAAAAAGGAGGAATCCTTATAAACAGTTTCAAATGTTAAGTCTTGTCATAAAGAATCCTTTGTTCCTTTAAAATGTAGAAACAGCACGTATAGTGCTTGCCTAGTTTGTTCTTAATGTGCTGCTACAGGGAGTGTCTAGGGTGTTCCTATAAGAGGATTTGGACTGAGAAGTACTTATTATGGGCTCCTGTTAGGACTACACACTTGAAACAAAATTAAATATGCTCTGTTAAATTTTGTCTTGGGTCCACCCACTGGGGAAAAAAAAACCAAAACAACAAAAAACCATGGAGGGTTATAACCCTCCAGAAAGAATGGGCTTGAATGGAGATGTTGCTGGTATTTTTCTAATCTAACTGAAAACACATTATTTTGTGAAAGACATGACATTAAGCAATTTACTTTTTTCCTATGCTGCCTATTTTGCTTGCAAAGATTACCTTTTAAATGGTAATCCTTGACGCCAAGTCTCTTCTGAAAATACACTTCTAAGCATGTGCATGGCCAGGAGCGTGGCAAAACGTGGTCAAGAGGAAGCAGAGGCTAATGGGGAAGAAGATCTTCCTTCTCCCAGGGAGAAAGAGGGGCAAAAAAGCATCTGGAGAGGCAGGGTTTTGGAACAAAAATTATCTCTCTAAAGCTCTAGTTGTAGAACACGACACTTGTCAAAAGAGGACCTCTTGCTTTTGTTGTGCTTCTCGGTCCCACGTGTTTGCTGCCTTCGTTTGTCTTTTGCTACCTTGACAGTGGTAAGAGTGAAAATCTTTTTGGTTTATATAGGACTTGTTCTGTCTGTTGACCAGTCAATAACTGCTCCATGAGATTATTTTATATTTATATTTGCATACATTTATACTGTACACTTTTGGGGACTTTTTTAAGGGAATTGACATTACTCCTGCTATCTCTACTTCAGGGGAAGTTGCCTCCATAAGCATTAACGTGCGATAATGCTCAGTTTTCCACATCTAACTAGAAGAACAGGGAAGATACGACTCTCAACCCTTTGGCCTGGAGACAAAATATCCCACATCTTGGGCAAGTGCTCAGACTGCCAGGCAGTGATACAAAATGAGGGCACTCATCATTCCCTCCTTGCCCTGTTACAGATGGATTATGGCCGGGTGATATGTGAAGTCTAGGGTTTGGTGTCCTCAGCTGCGGGGTCCACATTCCTCCTTGGTGTCCTAGGACTGTTCCGCACCAAGTTACGTGAATGGTGACACATGACAGCTGCTGTTTTGAAGCAAAACAAATTAAATGTCACAGGGAGCAAAATTCTCTTTAGAAAACTCTTTTTATTCTTTTGAACATGTCCTAATTGCTTGTTAGTGGGCATAAATGTACTGAAAAGAGACCCTGCTTATAACATCTGAAGGATGAAACCCATCCCTGGTGCTCAGACGGCTCTGAAACACTGTTTTCCTTGCTTACAGCTCTGAACTGCTCTCCTCTACTGCTACTGTATTTATTGTTTAACTGAGACGAGTCCATTATTTAGCAAAGCAACTTGGGAGGCAGTTTTTAATAAAAGATACTATACAAAATAAAGTTTATTGTATTATAAAGCTGTATGTTGCAACCTGAATGTTACTACTGGAAAATCAACAACAAAACCCAAGTGAATATTTGTACATTCTACTCTTACCACCATAAAACGGATTTTGCTCTTTAAGTTTTATGTACTAATTTGCCTCCTCATCACGTACTAGTCAAAAGTAGCAGACCAGAAAGGCACTGCCATTTATTTTCCTGGACATTAGAGAAAACTCCATGTATCTACGTACTTCTGTGCAAAGTGTATATTGAGGTGTTAGTGGCCATTGCATGAGTTTGATCCCTCGACGACTGACTCTCTCCATTTGTGGAAAGCAGATTTGTCTCTGTCCTTCCATTTCTCCTGCCATAGCTCTGGCACACCTCTTAGACTTCTGTCACCCCATGCCAATCACTACCTTTGGTTACATGAGTCTGTCACTTCAGTAAGTACAGGAAAAAAAGGCTGAAAGAACGGCAAAGCTCCTGAAAATGATGTGTACGAATACATTGCACTTTTGATTTCAGCTGTTTTCAATCTGTCCTCTCTCAGCAAAAGTAAAACGACCTTTCTCTGACTGCTTACAATAACTATTGATTCTTTATCTGAAACTTTTGCAACACTGTAAATATTTGAAACAAAAATATATATTTTCAATATATATATAGTATTTATATCCATGATGTAAATATATCCATGATTTTCAAAATAAATGTGCATCTTAGGGCATTAGAAAGAGTGAAGACACCTTTCTCATACTGCTAAAAAAAAAAGTTAAGGACCATTAGCATTTTTACTGCAAGAAAGCCTTTTATTTTCTTTTTTATTTCGTTTTATTTTCCTTACAAGACTATATACATTGCGCAACGACTAAGTATCTGTTTATTACTTTTATTTCCCCTATTTTGCAGCAGCCAGGTGGATACTGCCACCCCCACTTTCTACCTCAGCTACCGCTCCGTTAGCATGGAGTGCCGATGGGCCAGCTCTCAGGACAGACGACTGCGCTTGGGTTCCATAGGCAGCGTGGCTCCCCAGGGACCTCCTCAGATCCCCCAGCTCTGCTACTTGGCTTCTGGTGTCTGGACCTTAAGTATTTATATTTAAAATTCACTGTCTTTCAATCCCTAAATAAATGGGACAAACAGCTACATGGTTTGGTCCCGAGTTGGAGTTTGAAACGCTTTTAGGAGTCTAGGCTATAAATCCTTGGGCTGGATGAATGGAGAGTTTATCAGGGAGAAGATTAAGTTTAAACCTAGTGTTTCCATGTTGATAGCAGCATTATTATTGCCATCAAGCACATGCTCCGCATATCTCACTAGTAAGTAGCTCTAGCATATCATTCAGCTTCAACGTCTGTTCAAAGGATTTTTTTGTTGTGCTCTTGTCAGCTTTGGATTGACCTTCCTCTCTTTCCCTTAAGTTTTTTGTTTGTTTGTTTGTTTTTTTTTTGTTTAAGGGACAAGTTTTAGAATAAAGACAAACCTAAATCTACTCAGGCCATATCATGCCATGGTGAACAAATACTGCAGATGAAGATTAAGGTATGTGATACAGCCATATTTTAAGTATATATATCTCTCTCTCAACAGGTTAATATTTAATATTTGTTTTGTCTTAGATGTGGCTGTTGCAAGAGGAAGAGCATCAGTGTTCTTGTTGGCTGAAAGTTCATTGCAAGCACATACTTATGCATTCACTCATTCTTTCTCTTGGTCTCTGCAGTTAACCTGATCCAGTTGCCCGTGGTGCTGCCTGGTGGCCAGCCAAGGCCTGGGGGTGCAGACCTGGGCTTCTGTCCAATGTTTGGATGATCTTGCAAGGATCATGCAAAGAATATCTGCAAAACCATTTATTTCTTTCAGATTATGCAGCCTGATGTCTTCAAGGATTTACATCATGTCCTCTTTTTTGGCCTCCAACAGTGCTGCTCTTTCTGAGACTTTTCAACAGCGTCTCTCTCCCTCATCCTTAGCACAGGTGGCACTCTGTCTTAGTCCTACCAGCAGTGCATCTGTTGTTTAATACCAGTTGTGCACTGCAGCTATTTCTCTTATCACATGCTGAAGGTTGAAATGACTGGACCTCTACAAACTCACTGTTCTTTGGCTGATTCCACAGATTACGCCTGGTCAATGTCGTATGCAAACGATCTTCCTGCTGCTTGTTCAATATCACATACAAACGATCTTCCATGCACCTTGTGATCAAAGCACATTCACCTTCACCAGCCACATAGCAGTCCTAACAAGTAGAACATGATGGAGCATTTATTGACTAATGAAAATTTTTTTAAACATAATACCTAAGTGGTGTTTTGGTACTCCCAAACACAGAAGACCAAAACAGTACTGACTTGCATAAAGCAAATGAATGAAAGTCTTCCCAGTCTGTCTTCTTAATTCTTAGTTGGTCTTTAAAAAGGAGTTGAAAGATATTGGCAAAGATCTCTGCATGTTGGGTTTTTATAATCTGGCATCCTTAAGTGACATACTACATACTTTTAAATTATTGCTATTCTTGCTTGTTTGGAGCCCTCCAGACATTTCCCACAGGTCTTTCAGTATTAACGCTCTATCCACCTCTCATTCAGCCTCAGAATTACACGGAGGGTGGGTTATCCCAGGATTTGACTTTAGGTATCTACTATAGGTGCCCAAATTAGGAATCAGCGTAGACAGTTCAGGGAAAGAGCTCAGATGCTGCTTCTCTGTGCAGACAGCCAAGGTTTCCAGCTTAGGAACCCGCCTTAGACTCCTTCAGATGGATCATGTTGCAGCAGGATGGGGCTGTGCACTGTTTGCTTTGAAGTTATGCAGTGGTCAAACATGTTCAACTATACATCGTTATCTACATATAAATCAGGATAACAGTTTTCAATCGTGCAAATAATCAGTCCTCTCTTGCACATTTGTTTAAGTGAAAACCTGCAGTTAGGAAGGGAGACTGTTGCATTTTGCTTGGCAAAGTTTTGGTGATAAACTTTGGTGGCCAGTGTTACAAATATCATTGTAGTCATATAGAATCATAAATTACAACTTGAATTGAAACTATACTTGCTGAATGATTTTTCTTCAATATATGGGACTTCAGATGGTTTGAAAAATGGACTGAAATTGCTTTTGGTTGAACAACAACATTGATCCTCATAAGATGGAAAACCTCTCATATCTCCTTTTAAAAGCCTAGTGTGTTGCCATAAAACAAATTGCTTCATATGAATGTCTTAGTTCTATGATTAATGATAAAACTGAGGAATTTTTTTTACGATACAGGAAAATATTTCGCTTTATCCAAAGGAAAACACCAAAAGGACAAGTGGGAAGTTCATCAAATGGGCAAGAAAATTTGAAAAAGAAGAATTTTGTGGTCGCCAAAGATTACAATTTTGCAAATTCTGGCTTTTGCTTTGGTTGCTTGTCTCTATATAATGCTTCCATCAAGTGTGATTTGTCTAACTGTGATAATGTCAATAGGTATAGAATAAAAAATGCTGCAGAAAAGTGTGATTTGTGCATATATATGTGTGATGGCTTCATGACTTCATATATGTTGGGGGTGGGTTCAGGCAAAGAGTTTGACGTATAAGCTTTGTAATGATAGTGTCTGAGCCATCCCCTCATGACACAGTAGTGCCTCATCCAAGAACAAACGGAGCTCTGCACTCATGGCTTGCTCTGCGACAGCTCCCTTGCTCCTTGCCTCTCTCTTAGCCTTGGCCTAGCTGTGGGTTCAGCTTTTGCCACTCCTGCTGCTCTTCTCTTGTTTCTGCAGCAGTGCCACAGTGTCCTGGGTTCATCTTTTAAGACCTGAGGCCCTACCTGAAGCACGCAGAAGTGGTTACGGTGCAAATCCTAGGTGCCATTTGGGATTGTCCACGGTACCTGAGACACCTGCCTGGGGCTGGCAGATACGCCATGGGACTTAGGAGAGATCTGTGCTCTTCCAAAGGGGCAGGTGCAGGCCAGGTGGGTACTCCGGGGCATCCGAAATAGTGCTGGCTACCAGTGCTCAGGCAACTTAATCACACTCTCAGACCCCTTCTATAATCAAGGGGGAGCAATAATCATTTTTAGAGAATGGTTCAAGATACTAGGTAAGCTGAATCATGCTGCTATTTCTTTTTCTGTCAACTGCAGAAGACTCTTCAGATGATAATGCTCCTAATGCTAAGCATCTCAGTTTGATTAGGTCTGGGTTTGTATATCTAGCTGTTCCAGATGACACCGTAACTGTGCAGAAAACCATATGCTGATTCTAATTAGTTTCTGATTAGACCCAGGCAAAGTGTTTTTCTCTGAATAACATATTTACAAAAAAACCCCTACCGTTTCAAGGTGGCTGAAAATAATTCATGATATTTGTCTCAGTTTTGCCAAAAGACTGAGTTACACAAAAATGACAGTAAGCTGTAAGGAAAAGTCAGAGGAGTTACTTGGATCTTTTTCAAAATGGTTGTTCCCACATTTGTCTGCTGGGTGAGGTTCTCATACCGACAGGAGCAAAAGGTGACAGACTCAGCACTGCCAGAGGAGGAGACGTGTGCTGCCTCTTCTTCCTCATACCCCTGCGGCTTGCCTGCTGGTCGTCATTCAAAGCCTTATTCGTGTTATTCTTCAATTCCCAATTAGAAGCCTGTTAGTCCTTTGGGTGGGTTGACTGGTAGACCTCATGCCACTTAACACCTCTTCTCTCTGCTGCTGGTTTGTTTTTATTCACTCTCTGCCTTGGAGGAGATGTCAGCTCGCTGGGGACAGGGCTGGCCTCTCCGCACCCAGGCTGCACATCTGCCTCGCTCAGGATGCCACAGACAAGGGTTCACCTTCTCCCCCTGCCTAAAGGTTGTTTCTTCTTGTCTTTCCCAGAGACGTGGGGTGAATGTGAGGGTCCTCTGGCAATGTTGCCTCAGCCTCTTCTGCTGACACCACTACCTTTGTGAATTTAAGCCAAGAAAAAACCTGGTTTAGAGAGAGGATTGGGGCTGGCTTCAGTTTCCATCTTACTGAGCCATTCTCGTTGCACTTTGAGTATTTCAGAATAGTACACGAAGCAGAGAGGCATCAATGGGAGGGATTACAACACCATCAGGAACAGCCCACAGCTTGCTCACTAGGAAGCTCTCCTGGAGCAGGGCGATCCCTCACGTGGGACCCGCATATCCCTGATGTGGGTGCTGTAACCGTCGGGCTGCTGGGCACAAGACGTGACGCCTCATTCAGCAGGCTTGCGTGCGTGTCTAGCCATCTATTTTCATTCCCTTTCCTTTTTTTTTTTTTTTTTTTTCCTCTGGAGAGCAAATGTCAGGATGACAGCACATTTTTCAGGGGTGTTGTTTTGCTGGCTTGTTTTGACAAGGATTGGCACATAGCACGGCTCCATCGCCGGGAACGTGTCTGTGTGTGAAATAACGAGCAGCAGTCATTGCCGACACAAAAGGCAGGGGTAACCTGAGATGTCTCAGCCTAAGTAGCCAGGACTTCCAAGGCTTAAAGAAGCACCTAATTCTCTCCATTAGCTGCACAGGGAATGAAAAGCAAGCCTAGCAGGTAAGGACTGCTTCCCTCAGTGCTGATCCCATCTGGCTGCAAGACGAATGTCTAAGGAGGGAGGGCCAAATGCTCTCCCCCTGCACTTACTGTATGCATTGGCAAACACCAGAAAAAGGAAATGCAGTGACATTAAAATACAGTAATAAAGTATTAGTAAGAGACCTTGGGTATTCAATTCACTTGGGAACTTGAGTAAATTGCCTTTTAGAGGCTTTCTGTGTATCAACAGGGATTGCTATAGAGGGGATGTTTAATTTATTTACTTGCTGTATTAAATTAGGTAATTTACACAAATTATCAGCCATAAATTGGCCATGGAGGAAATCAACCTGATCTCTGTGAATTAGCTTATCTGTGACCTGTTTTAAGCTACCTGATAGGATTTGATGCATAATTAATTAATTAAACAGGACAAATGTTGTCACTCTGAATGAGGTTCTAGCTTACTCATCTTACGAGTCACAGCTGTAGGTGTTCATCTCATTGGCCATGCATTACTCCATGATGTACCCCTCATCTGAAACTCTACTCGCTCTCTCAAAAAATCTATAAAATATTCTATTTGATACTCATCGACCCAGTTGCTTATTTCTATACTGTTGAACTCATTTCCTCTAAGGTAATTGAGTCAATCAGTTTCTCATTATTTCACTGATCCAGCTTTTGCATTTTAATTTTAGATATTCAGTAATTTCTAGTCTATCAGCTTCTAACTTTGATGTACACATCTGTTTATTACTGTATATTAACATTTTACTTATTATTAATTTTGTTGCAGTTGCTGTTTTATCACTACCAAACACCTAACCATTACTTGTGAAATTGCCCTGTGTCTTGAATTATTTTTAGAAAGGATTTATTATTAATACATATAAATAACCTGAAGTGTGAAATAGACATACAGTTATTTATATAAAATATTATGGACACTAAAATTCAGTTTGAAGAAAAGTTGAAATAGCTATTTGATGGTTGTTATAGCTATAGAATAGTCAGATATTTAAATGTCTATATTACAATGACATTTACAAAATTATTGATAATTATTAACCCATGTATTCAGCAACTAGAAGAGGGACAGGTACTTAACAGTAAGGAGAGAAAATCATGTTATACAATATTTACTACATAATTTTAGGCATAAATTGATAAGCATGTGTAAGAAGTGGGTGTGAAAGAGGGAAGGGAGTGTGAAAAGAAAAGCATTCCTACCACATAGTGTCCTCATTTTTCAAAATACTTTTCTCAAGGAAGTTGTTCTGCCTCTTTTGACACTTTGACCCCTTTGTCTTCAAGGATGTGGCTGGGAAAATTAGCACTGAAATGATAATTTTCAAGGCAACCTTGAGCTAGTGCCAACTTGCTAACTTGGGCCTAGAAGCCGTCCTTTAGCTGGAGCTATATGGAGTTACTGCACTCTGCTTGGAAGCTGTTCCATGGTGACTCGTGATACAAACATTTTTTTATTTAAACACTTTGATCATGCTGTTGTCCATGAGACACAGGTGTCTGTAACTTTGGTGGTATTGGCCAACTTGAATGTGTGGTGCTGTTATATCCGGATTGCACAATCGTTGAGAGGGACATGCAAACTAATGCTCCTTTACCACGGTATTCCAGGGAAGGAACCCCCTTCCTGTGCTCTAGGAGGCAGCGTCCTCATGACTGCAACGTCCTGGGGACTGAGTCTTGCCCTGGCCTGACGTGATCCCAAGATGAAGGGTCTTACATTTGACATTGCCCACTCAGGTTCTGCCTACACTGCTGTCCTTTGCTGCTGAACTGAATAAATGCAAACATTTATTGACTTCATCTGTTAACTCGATGTTCGTGCTTTACCCTTCTGAGTGCTAAGATGCTGCTTGTGAATTTAATGCAGAGGGTGAGACTGTTGCTGGAGCCACAAACATGGTGAAAAATACAGCTGCAGCATGAAAAACTAGAAAATCAAGGAGGTAGTGACAACAGGCTGGGCACAAGTCAAGCCAGGTGCTGGGAAAGGTCAGTCAAGAGGGGAAGAAACCTTGGGCCAATGAACTTGCATAAATTAACTTTTGGCACTACATTCCCTCTTGGGACTTTAGACACTGTAACGCTAGCAAAATGCAGACAGAAGCTTCAGTTCATAGTCTCTTCTTTAAAAAAAAAAAAAAAAAAGGTTGATCAGAGAAAAAGGCCACCTGAAGTGTGCAAAAGGGAAGAGATAATGACTGCTGAGGAATTCTTTCCTCTCTCTCTGTTCTCTCTTGTGTGTCGGAAATTTCATCCCCGCAAGACATACTTCCTTGTCACAGGTTTTACTTCGATGCCACCTCCCCTGAGGACAAGCTCTATGGACAGTCATCTGATAGAGTACCTTCTGTAAAAAAAGGACACCATTCCCAGACAAAATCTCCTCCACTGTTCTTCAGACTTAGCGACCTTTTATGATCACCAGACCCTTCACAGAGTCCTCTCAGAGCAATTTCTGCCCTTGCAAAATGCCACTTATCTTCCAACTCTCTGATCCAACGTAATGCAGCTTTGCCTCTCTTGTTTTTCTGCAGTTCTTGGCTACTAGGATGGAGATAAATAATCGGCTTCAGGTCTACCATCCAACTCTCAAAGCTTGGAAGAACTGAGGTGTTGGCATTGATTCTAGAAATTGAAAAGTATCTTATTCACATGCATTCTTGGTTTTGTTGGTGAGCATAAAATGCATCGATTAGCAGGCACTTCCAGAGTACTCTTCTCCTACTTGTTAAGGAACAAGGCAAATTAAAAGTTAAATTGAACTTCATGTATTGTGTATTAATAGATCAATTTTCACCTAGTACGGGTGGAACAGAGACAGCACTCAGATTGTTTGCTAATGTGTTTCTAATATGAGACAGCCCTTGAAATGCAACATTGTGTTTAAAAGTGACCTAAAAGCCATTTAGAGAAAATTTCATGTGGGATAAAAATGCTGATGAAGTGTGTATAAATATTTACACATTTGTTAAGAAGTTGAAATTCAGCACTAATTTTAGCACTGTGGTAACACCAAAGAGGGCAGGATAGTTTTATGGTTATTCTGAACTTTACTTTGAGTGAACATATGGCAAGCATCACTGAGCTCCAGGTCCTCCGCTGTCCTTCGAGAGCAGTATATGTAAATATGAGATTTGTGGCCCTGCACTGAAAGACTGTGTCACTGGCAAATTGACACCAATGACCCAAGATGAAATGTCTTCCCAAATTGTCATTCTCTCTGTGCTTTGTGTAGTTTCAAGAATACTGCCGGTGAGAGGGCAAGAATGAGAAATCAAAACATGCAGAGTAACTTAAATCCAGCATCATGAGAGGATCAGGTATACATATGTACCATGGAGACATCTATGTCTGGGTTCCTCAGGTCAACTTCCTTTATAGGCACCAGGGATGAACAAGCATCTCCAGGTTAAACAAGGGCAGAACAAGCATCTCCCATCCTAAAGAATATGTCAAGCATAGAACGGACAAACCATATGTGAAAATATGTCTGCTAACTAGTCACTTGGGGTGACTAGCTTAGATATAGATTGTAGACACTGGAAAAATCAGATGAGGATGAATCCCTCTACGTATGACTTCTAATTTTTCAGGGTATGTACATTACGGCAATACTTACTCCTCCAGGTGCTTTTGATCAGTCCCAAAAAAAGCCTGTCTTTTCTGCTGAGGTAAGCATACGCGTAGCTTTTCTGTTTTGAGCCTACTTTAAGTATATAAACCTTGCACCATTCCAGTGTTGTCCTTTATTGCATTAAAATTTGTCATTTTCCTTGAGGAGAGAACTGAGCATACAGTATAGAATTTCATTTCATTACGCTTCTAGATGTGTGTATCAGCAAAAGCTTGTTTTATAGAGCATACTTTATGCAGAGTTGAGGGTCATGAAATATGAGATGGTTTAACATTGCAGTGGAAACCATATACCACATTTGCTATGTCATTATGCTGCTGAAGGAGAATAAGAGAAATTAGTTCACCTACTTACTGTTTATCAGGTACACAAATGCTGCACTGTTTACTGCTTTTCTGAGCTAGATATATGTTTCTACATCTTTAGAAGAAAAAAAGGATTGAATCTTACTGAAAGTTCTTATTTTCTCAAGTCAGGTGAAATGTGGGTTTGTGGCAAGCTACAAAAATATAATTAGAGGAGGCAATACACAACCCTACCAGGAAGTTTAGATCCTTCTGCTACATAGACATGTGATTTTGTTGCAATAGACAAATCTCTTTGCAATGAAAGCAGAGTAGTTTCAGGGCAATTCAGATGCATTTCTGTAGCAATGATGAAAAGGTCGTATGGCCCGGTGAATTTTTGTTGCATAAAACATATCAGTGCATTTTTACCCAACAGGAAATAATTTTCATGTTGTTTATCACCAGTGTCATGCAAACTATCAGTCTCAGTATCTCATATTTTCCAGCACCAATTGCGTGAGGACTCCAAAGCTCAAGCCTCCAGTATTTCCTGGAAGCAAGAAGCTTGGGGAGAAAATGAAGAGATCCATCATAAGCCTGTGCAGCTCACTACGGTTCCTGCATTATCCTGCACTTAAACAGGGGCCTTGAACTCCTGACAGCATTATGAAGCAATGTTCATCAGTTCTTTGCTCTGGGCAGCACTTGTTTCGCTAACTTGAATCACCTCAAAGTTAAGTGCCTGGACTCCCTTTCCAGTTAATGAAGAGAAATCGCCACTTTCACAGTGTGATTCATCTCTGCTGATTTAGACATCTCGGCTGGGGCTTGCACTCCACCCACCTGTTTCTATCGGCTCCGTGGCTAAATAAAAGACATCAAATGTACTCATGTGTATGGGTGGCTCCTCTGCAGCCTTTCGTGAAGAATAAATGTTCACCAAAAAAAAAAAAAAAAGAGAAATGCAGAATTTTTTTTTAGTTGAGTGAGAGAAGAACACCCTTTCCAAAAGTGAGAAAAAAGAGGCATGAGAATCAGTATGAGAGAGAGAGAGAGAGAGAAGATGGCTAAAGCAAAGAAAAGGGGAATATTACCTAACAGACTAGACAGCAATCTCACTCTGGATCTGCTTCCATTTAGTTTAATGGTAACACTCCTGCCTACTTCATGGAATAGGATAAAGCCAAAGGCAAAGACAGCATTGCAAATGAACATATATCCATTAGGGAATTAAAGATCACTGTGATAGGAATGTTTACAAGGCTGAAAAATCAGACCAGCATTAAACATTAAAATTTAACTTTACTAAATTAATTAATTAACAGAATACTTCTCGATAATGGCTAAATCTCACACAATATTAATCACCATTTTGTATACAAACAGTATAAAGTCTTTAACTCTTATCCTGAATTAGCTGTGAGTACACATTATCAAGGAGCTGACGCCGTTATCATGGATGGCTACAGTCACTGGCGGTCCTTTGTCACCAAGGTGGAAGTGATCAGGCTTGAGAACCCATAAAAGATATCAGGGATGAAGTGGGCTTGTCTTCTACAATTTGCCTTGCTTATGCCTCATGTTTTTCTGCTATTGCCCCCTCCCTCCCCCCAAAAAAGGCTCTTCTCTGCTCCTGATACTGTTTATCTTGGTTTTGATTTTGCCAGTCGTCCTTCTTGTGTATTTGGGAGGACGTTCTGCCTTCTTCCTTTCCCTTGTGCTTATCTTGTCCTTTGTCTAGCAGCTTTTTGTCACATATTAATCCTACATACAATGACACCCATCTTTCTTTGTCCCTAAGGTGATCTTCTTGCTTACGTACTTGAGGTAAAATGGTTTCACATTCTGTCTGACTATGCCACCACCATGTAACAAAACACTTAAATACTGTTGCCAGTTATACTATTTTGGTGTTTATATTCATGATCAAGGCAAGTTAGTATTTGCTATACCCAGATCAGTACATTAATAATTTGTAGTGGGTCACAGACCTCTCTAGTGGCTACCAGCGAGTTTCTGATAGGCACCAGTTACAATTAGGTGTTCCTACTGTGATGACAAAGAATTAGAGGGATGAAAGGAGAGACAGAGCTCAAGCACAGAGATGTATCTCTCTTATCACCTAAAACTACTGTCTGGGCAGCTGGGTTCAAAGTAAAAGTCAGGAAAGTCACAGGAAAGAAGTTCACATATTAAAGCCCTAAAGGAAGAGAGACGTTTCTGACATACGCTGAAGCTGTTGCCTACCCCAGGCCAAATGAAAGCGTGGAGCCCTGACTTCTCAGCATATCAATCAGAGGTGCCTTGGACACTCTGTATGGCTTTCTGTAAAATCTCAAATCTAATCCGAAGTCTGACTTTTTGTTTTGAAGGAGCTTTGAAGCTTGCTTCTAAACCTAGCAACTTCTTAGTTTAGGACTACGGTCAACAGGCAGGAGGATCATTTCCCTAGAAATGTCAGATCATCTTATTTAAGCCTTCTGCTCCGGTGACCTTCTCCTATTCTTACTAATTTGGAAATACCGTAATATTACAGATTTCTTTTTAGTTCCTCTCAATGTATACCAATGTACCTGCGACCAGCTGAACACCCGGAGCCTCTGTCCTCTTCCCTTGTTCTACTCCGGGCTGATCCAGGTGTCAGCTGGGTCTAAACCAATCCACACAACAAAACATTAGTTTTCATCGCAGGGACTGATGCGTCAAATTCCAGATCTCACAGGGATGAAAGCCAACAAATGAGGTAGGACTGTTCTTTTTAAGTAACTCATTTAAAGTACTTTTCGATGAGGTTAGGGCACCGGGGTGCTGTGTTCGTAACTACCTGATGTGCAGTGAGACTAAATTAAGATTCTTATGCTTTTTAACTTCTCACTCCTATGAATGGTACAAACTGATACAGTCCTTAAGCATTTCATTTGGATCAAAGGCAATGCCTGTAATGTATCTGAGAATGTAAACCTTGGGCAATTCTGACCTCTAAATTCTCTAAATTCCAATGAACAGTAGCTGTAGGACTATTTTGTTTCACGAAGCAGTACTCATTTATCAGTGATTATCTTGAACTTTATCCCTTTTTGATTTTATAGAGTTAACAGTTGATGAAATCTGAATAGTACAGCGCAGGCAGTATTGCTGGAACTCATGTAATGATTAGCTTGACAACATACCCTTAAAGTGAACAGCAGAAATTTGCTTCAAAATATATTCCTTTTTTCATGCATCCATGAGAGTAAGAAGCAATAATAAGTAAAGAATAATTTTGTGAAATGAAGCTTCAAATTATTCTATACTTTCTATAATTTCTGAATGGGCTGTGTGAAAATCTGTCTTGAAACTCAGGGGTAGTTCATGCTTTCTAACTTTGGGTACTAAAACTTTAGGTACTCAGCCTAGCTTAGGAAGTAGTCTCCCTATCAGTCTAAATATAAACTCCCTTTAGAGAGGGAGAGGCTGATTTAGGGGGTGATTTAAAGCAGAAATATAATTTGGAGTGCTCTGAGGTTGCATACGGGAATAGAGCTGTCTCATGGTATCTCGCCACGGCTTGTTTCCTCAGCAGGGGAGCCACTTGGCATGTACAAAAGCAGAGGCTGTGGCAGTCAGCAGTGCAGGTGTTACTCCCACTGACTAGGGCTCTGGAGCAAAACTGGCTGAGCTTCAACGTGGAAATACCTTTATCTCCCCATTGTGCATAGAAGGATCTTAGGAAAACCAGGCTTGGTCGGAAATACTAAGTGAGTGCCTAAAAGCAGGTGGTGGCAAAGCCCTCCACCGTGTCAACGGTTTTCTAGAATGACAAGGTAAGTATTTGTACTATGCCTGTTTTGCTAGTATCTGATGCTTCATGCATCCCAGTGCAAGTTTTAAAAGGAGCAACAATACCTGCCGAATGAAACCCCAGCCTTTTGTAATCGCTTTGCCCTCTTTTTGTAGAAAACTAGACAGCTACATCAAAAGAGCCGTCTTTGTCATGTAGAATGTTTTGAGGGATGATGTGAACTGTTACAATTACCATGAGATAAAGGTGTAGCAGCTGAAGGTTTCAGTTTTAACATAGGCTTCTCTTTCATACCAGTAGGAGATCGAGATTAAATCTGTCATGTTTTCTCTGCATTAATGCTGCTATCTAATTTTCCTTTTTTTTGGCACAAATGTATATACTAATAGTACATTAAATGTTAGTCTTCATCCTTTTTTGTATTTTATTTGAAAGTGAATATAATTTCAGAAGAAGTATTATCAAGTTAAGAACTATGTAGTACAAGAACTTTAAGTGCTATGATTCATTGTTTAAATGACCGTAGGCCTCATTATTACTTAAGGAGGTCCTGCATATTCAATTTTGAGGAAGAGCATGAAGGAAGAAGGTTTATGGGAAAGTCAGCCTGTTGCACTGAGTCATACGCAAACATCTTCCGATCACACCTCATAATGATATCAGCAAATTTCAAGGCCTGGCAGAAAACACAAAAGTGAGCAAGTGCCACAATGTGCTTGTAATATCTAGAGAGAATGGAAAGTTTATATGAGACTGGGAAGCAAAGTGAGCTAAAATGCTCATATTTAGTAGGCCAAGAGAGCACCAATTCTCACACATGCAGTGCCATCCCCTTGGCTGAGATGTGGGAGTGGGATGAATGATGCATTTGCTTCTTTCAAAACATCACTACACCATAAAAAAGCAATTCTTTGCTTTCTTGACAATTCAGAACCACAAAAGGCGCTATCTATAATTCAGAGCTTCACTCAGAAATGCCTGATGAGTTCTTGTGTGACAGCAAGCATCCCTTCTGGAGGCATCCCCTGCCCACCATGCTGTGAGGTTGGGGCTAACTCCTCATGCTAAAGCCTGTTGGGCCTTTTCCATTCGTCCTTTTGCATGCTGCTGGGCAATGCGGTTGGGCAGAGGTCCTACAGGAATGCCTGCTGTGATCCGACACCTCCAAATGGGATCAAGGAAGGTGTGAAGTCCCCAGGAGCCAGACCCCACATTTGGCTGCCTGGGGGCAGCCTGCCCTGTCTCTGCCCAGAGCTGGTACACAGCCTCGAGCCCATCCTTGCAGGAAAGTAGCAGCAGCCTTTCTTTCAGATAAAAACTTTCACCCTGAGAACAGCAAGTGGTGGAGTTCTCCGTTTTAAATGTTTGTGTGTTTTTTTTTTTTTTTTACCTTAGCATTCCTTCCTCTGCCTGTCTTATTCTGATAACGTTTTTTAGACTTACGGCCAGAAATGTCAAATCTGTTACCTAAATTGCATAAATTGATGTTTCCATCTGTTGCTGTTTGAACACTCAACGTACATTTACACGTGTAAATGTCTATTTATATATGATCAGCATATATTTAAAATTTACTAGTGATTTTCAAAGTGACAATCTTAGTGCCAGTGTTTGAGTGGTAAAGAATTTTAGTGATGAAGAACAGTGGAATTATACTTGAATGATTTTTGGGACTTATTTTGATGTTTGTTTTTGCTGCTGTAGATTTTTTCATGAGTTCATTTTTAAACTATTCATAGTCAAAAAGAGACACGAAGGAAGAGCTAGAGTAGAAAAAGACCATAAGCCCTCACAATTCATATTGTATCAGCTATTAAAAACTATCTCCAAGCTTTCTAGGCTTCAAAAAATGGTTACTTCATTAAATAAGAAATGTAGACTAGACATGATGTTTCTTGCAGTGGACACAGAATTTCAAAGATATCTGTTAATAGTAAAATTCCAAAATTTATGAAAAAAAGATTTGAAGAAAGTAAGAAACAAGTGATATTAATTTCTAGAAATGATTTTGAAAGTCTTAAACTGGAAATGAAAAACCAGCTTGTTGTGTAAAAGCTTAAGAGCTTTTACAGATGAATGACCAGCAGAAAACTTCCAACAACTTTTTTGGACTACATGGGTAAAATTAGGAAAGCATTCTGTGGAGAGAAAACAAACATAACTCCTTCTTTCATCTGAAGAAACAGACAAAGTTGTTTTACTCTTGCAATATATAAATGATTCTAATCAAGCTGAAAGTGGTTTGGTTGTTTTGTTTTTTTTTTTAAATAAATAAAATAACAAAAAATATAAAAATGAATGAGATAATTTAGGAATTCTGTTTGTTCTTAGTTCAAGACTGTTGCAGATTATTTGCAAAGTCTTATAGAACTAAATGTTTTCCAATGCATTGAAGACTAAGTGTTTGAACACTGTACATTGCATTGTGCTTGGTAGGAAATCCCTGGTGAGTTTATAAAAGCTAGGTAACCAATTCAGGAGATTATTTTAAAATATCATTTGGACTCATTGTTTCAAGGGTACAGTATGAAAAGCTAAACTGGTTTTTAAACAATTCAGTACAATGAACTTGACTTAAAAAATGTCCTGGAAGTTTCAAAAGAACTATATATAGCATTGCAGGAGTACTGTAGCACAATTCAAGATGATTTATTAGGATCACCAGTTCTAAAGCTTATGGGCAGAAAGATAAAAACTTCAGTACTGACACCTTGAAAGCCTTCTGGGACAGAGACAATTAGGCCTATAGAAGTTATAAAAAGAACTATGGGTCAGGAAAATGCTTTGATGAGAATGCTTCCCTGTCATCTTCTTTCAAAGAGAGAGAAAATGTGAGCTTTGAAAATGAATGTGCTGGCACCTCCTAAGAAAAAAATACTGTTTCCTCTACCTTAAGGTTATACGCTGCAGCTTTGCCAACTATAGTAGAAGGAAGGGGACACAGTTGTAGAAGGAAGTGGGAATAGCTGAACACTACCAGCAATGACATTGTCTCTTTTTCTTGAGGTCAGAGAGAACGTTTTGGCAACAGTAAGAAACTGTCCCTCTGGATGCTGGGAATACAAGATCCAGGAAGCGCCAGCACAGTTCTGTGTGGGAAATGTACAGTCAGCTGCAGGGGGAATTTGGTAGAAAACAAAAAGGTGGGAATCTTAAAAAGCCATAGTGCTTCAGAGGTACTAAGCGACGATAAACTTCTTAACAAGCGATGGAACAGAAAATACATACCAAAATCAAGAACTGTTAGAGTTCTTCACCTGGATGTCATACATATATTCCAAGTTTTTAAAAATGCTGTGTTCATTTTTACAACTTCTCCATCTTGATTGCTGATCCATTTAATTTATATTTTAAAAAACCCCACCAAAACCAACCCCCCAAAATGCAATAGCTATCATAGTAAAAGGATGATGATGTCTTCTATGTATGACTTATCTTGGAATTAAGTCCAGGAGAAAAAAAAAAAAAAAGAGAGACTTTGCCTTGTGAAATGATTATAGGACTGATTACATGAAATGACTAGAGGCCCCCCTCTGTAATGGGGGACTCATAACATCATGATCCATGCTCTGAAGACTATTAGCAATGCGATAGAATTGGTACTATGCACCTATGAATGATGGTTTTGTTAACTCAGGGCAAAAGTTTATGTTTTTAAGTATAAGTATTCTAAGTATATTTTTGGATACATTTAACACGTGCATTGTGCACCAAAATCAGTGGTAAGTGCCTAACTTCTGCTCAGAGAAACCAACGGAAACTGCGGCTGCTCAGTATCAATTAAAAACCAGGTCACTTCCTCAAAAAGGCTTAAATATTGATGTGGGCCCTTGATTTCAGATATCCATGTTGCAAAATTCTGAGTTTAATACAGATTTATAAAGCAAATATTGGCCAGTGAAGAATTTATCTCTATGCTCCTCACTGCTTGTCGTTGCTGCTGCTAAGTGAAAGCAGCACCAGCTGTCTCTCTAAGCAGATAAGATTATGATGAGCTGCAGTAGTTTAGTAAACTCTTTCTCACTCGTTTTATAACATACAATAAAGTATGTCGACCAATATTTTACTGTTTTGTTCTCAGGAATAGCCTTACACAATTCATGAGATTGTTTTATTAGGATTGTTACAGGTCAAGGATCGTCATCAAAATTGGCAGAAGGCAATGGACCAAATTCTTCTGTTAATTGCGCATATGCAAACTTGCTAGGTACGGTGGTGTTGTAAGGATGCAGTTAAGATGAAAATGTGTCCTTATGTGTCTGACAAATGCTTTTTAGGGAGATTAATAGCAAAAGATGTTTGTCTTGTATATGATCAGTTGCAGGTGATTTTGAAAAATCTCAGAGCTCTTGGTGTTTTTGCTGAGAGGCCTTTGGACATAGACCTACTCTACCTTATCACATTTTTCATATATTTTTTAGGCTAAACTACAGATCACAGCCTCCGCAAATAAAGAAAAAGGTTGGCTCTGATGCATATAGTGTAAAAAATTACTTGTTATTTAAACAGCCTCAGTTTTGAGTAGCTATTTTGAACCTGATAGAGGTCCAGCTTCTTCAAAGATATTCCTTAAGATGTCCCCTGCTCCACACTTAAACAGACATTTAAGAGTCACTATGGATATGTAAGCTTTCCACCTCCCATTCCCCAGGCTTTGCACCAATAACACTGCAGCAGCAGCAATTGCACGCAGTTGTAGCTGAACTTGGGATGTGAATGAGTCCAAAGGAGAATGAGACCAGTATTTCTGACGGGTGAGGAATGGAGAGACAAAATTCCCTTGCAAGTGTCTGTATAAGACGACTTGCATCCGCTGGGAGTTCTGCATTGAGTCCTGACACTTGTCATGCTATTGAATTAACCAGGTAGAAAACACCTTGAGTGACAATATATAGGTGTTTTAGAGACTGTCAGTTCAGGGAAGCCGAGGAAATAGAGGTTCACAGAGCATGCAGGGCAAGCAAAGCCTGACTGCATGTCACCACACAGGACGGAGTAGTTGTTAGCTGGTCAAGTCGCCATTTCTGATTTATCCAACACAGAAACAAACATATAAGAGTTTAGTGGATTTTGGGGCGTGTTAGTCCCATTATGCACAAAAAGTATATCATTATAAAGAATCTGCAGCGAATGACATGAATGAAAATATTAATATAAAAAAGAATAAAGTAGCAACATGAAATAACATATTTACACTGTGTCTCCTATTAAAATTTCTTTGTCCTGACTGCATTGTCAACTATCTCTTGCACGGTTTCTGTGGCTCAGCCTCATAGTAGAGTGTAAATCAAAGCCATGGAGTCTCTATATACTTCAAATACCAGTAGTTTAATTGCATAAACCCTTCAGTCACTCAGGTAATCTCAAGTGGGACAACCCCTTCCATTGGAAATCTGACACCAGTACTGCAGCAGAAGGTTGCCTACCAAAAAAAGACTCCCTGCAGACAAGTAAGATGGAGTGTGAAATTTCCTAAATCTCACCCAGGTGTCACAATGGAAGCACAGAATCCTACATAACCCAAAAGCTTCTAAACTGTGATACAACTTAATTGTGAACTTTTTCTTGAAAGAGAAAAGAATTAAGGCTCAGGGAGGGTTCCATTATGTTACAGTTGTCTTGTATAGGCAGTGGGAGCATAAGAGACCGCAAAAAACATTTCAGATTCTGAAAAAAGATTTCTGCCTATAATCATGCTTCAGGCTGTCTCTCCATGCCTTTCCATTGACAAATTAAGTAACATAGCCTCAACTCGGATACCTGCAGTAGACTAATTCACGTGACTTCCTCTCTAACAGCGTAGGTTTTCAAGCTGAGATAGTAATCTTCTCTCTCTCTCTAATCAATGAGTCCACTGGACTTGCTCCTGTATGTCCTTCTCTTCCTTCTAATAAGGATTCCCCAGAATGGATAAAGTATTCCAACTGTGGTTTCACAAGTACCAAAAAGTCCTTCCCTGGCTCTGTTGTCTACAGTTTTACAGCCAGAATACTGATGGCCTTTGCTGCAGTTGCTGATGCCTGTTCTCCTTGTTGTTCACCAGGCCTCTGAGGTCCTTTTCTGCAGAGTTACTTTCTAAATGGGTGCCCCCTAACCTGTGCTGTCTCATGGGTTTTTTCCCACCTGAGATGTAGGACTTTACATTTGCTTTTCATAGAATCATAGAATGTTTTGAGTTGGAAGGGACCCATAAGGATCACTGAGTCCAAATCCCTGCTCTTCACAGGACTACCTAAAACTAAACCACATGACTCAGAGCATCGTTCAGACACTCCTCGAACTCTGACAGGCTTGGTGTCATGACCACTTCCCTCGGGAGCTTGTTCCAGTGACCAACCACCCTTTCAGTGAGGAACCTTTTCCTAATGTCCAATATGAACTTCCCGTGACAGAGCTTCATTCCATTTCCTCGTGTCCTCGTGGTCACCAGAGAGAGGAGATCAGCACCTCCTCCTCCACTGCCCCCTCCTTGAGGAAGTTGTAGACTGTGATGAGGTCACCCCTCAGCCTTCTCTTCTCCAAGCTGAACAAACCAAGTGACCTCAGCCGTTCCTTATAAGTCTTGCCCTTGAGGCCTTTCACCATCTTGGTCACCCTTCTCTGGACACACTCTAATACTGTGATGTCCTTCTTGTATTGAGGTGCCCAAAACTGCATACAGTACTCGAGGTGGGGCCACACCAGTGTGGTGTAGAGTGGGACAATCACCTCCCTCAACCAGGTAGCAATGCTGTGCTTGATGCACCCCAGGACACGGTTGGCCCTTTTGGCTGCCAGGGCACAGTATTGACTCATAGTCAACTTGCCATCAACTCAACCCCCCAGATCTTTTTCCACAGGGCTGTTCTCCAGCCTCTTGTCCCCCACTTTGTATGTATAACCAGGATTACCCCATCCCAGGTGGAGAATCCGGCACCTCCTCTTGTTAAATTTCATATGGTTGGGGATTGCCCAGGTCTCTAGTCTATCCAGAACTCTCTGTGAGGCCTCTCTAATTAGGAGTCCACAGCTCCTCCTAATTTAGTATCACCCTCAAACTTATTTAATGTACATTTGACTCCTATGTCCATATCATTTATAAAAACATTAGAAGTTTTTCTGAAATTTACAAAGTTCCTGTCAGCCTGTTTCTCCAGATTGTCCAGGTCCCTCTGAATAGCAATATATTGACTGCTCCTCCACATTTGGTGCTATCTGCAAACTTGCAGAGAGTATGCTGCTATCCGTGTTAAAGAAGGCACTAAAGTGTTGGTCCTGGTAATCATCCCTGAAGGACGTCACCTTTAACTGGCTGCCAGCTGGACTTTGCACCACTGAACACAACTCTTTGGGCCCAGCAGCCCAGCCAATTTCCCACCCACATTATTGTTCACTTATCCAGCCCATATCTTACCAGTCTAGTGATATGGAGACTATGTCAAAGGCCTTGCTACAGTCAAGGTATGCAGCATCACCTGCTCTTGCCCTTATCCAGAGCACCAGTCACCTCATCACAGAAAACAATCAGGTTGATCAGGCACAACTTGGCCTTGGTAAATTCATGTTGGCCATTTGCAGTCACCTGATACTTCATATGAGTGGAGGGGGCTGAGGTGAGGTTGACTATCTTGTAGTTCATGGATCCTTGCCAGTGAAAACTGAAGCAAAGAAAGGGATTGGGGAGCACAGGCTTTTCCCTGTTACCTGTCACAGTCTCCTTAGCCTTCCTCTTGCTGCTGCTGTTCTTATAGAAACCTTTCTTGTTGCATTCCTCCCCTGCCCCTGAAGATCTTCTACAGATTTTCTACATAATGAGCGGACACTGAATCTCTTTTGTTCCATGCGTTATTTACAGAGGAGAAACACCAAGACAAAACACAACCATATAGCTGGTTTGTTATAGGATACAGTGAATCTCACCTAAGGATGTCGGGGATTCTCTCAGCGCAGGGAGCTCTTTAGGTGGTGAACATAATATCTCAGCAGGATCTCTGCAGCCTGCCTGCCTTAATTCTGGCTTCAACATAAGAGGCATAAACTGGGAGCAATGACCATCAGTGCAATGAACTAACTGGTACAATTTAAAACAAAATTGAAACAAAATTAAAACAAAATTGAGGTGGGAGTTCACGCCAGCTGTGGTAGTATTCTATAAAGGTGTTTTTTTTTATGTTAACAGCTATGCTGAAAACATCCATGTACCACATAAAATCTTGTAATATCAACAAGATGAATCTCCTGTAAATAAAATTTTTAACTTCTTTATCAGATGGAAGTATTCTTTCTGTAAAGTTGTCCTTCAGATAGTAACCTTTCGGTCAGAGTTTATTGGGTAATAAATTCCAGGCATTATATTTACAGAGATATATAGACAGCCAGCATTATGCTTTGCAGTTTCCACAGTTACATCTGCATTAGCCTTGTAGAGTGATGCAGGCTCTATGCCATGTTGTGTGCAATGACTCACGTCCCTATACCTCAAGGCTGACCCTGCCCAGGGTTTGCTTCTTGTATTCACTGCTGCTTGAGCTTAGCTTTGGGCATCCGATGGGCTCTGTGTGGTCTTACGACATCAACATTTTTATCCTTATGTGATTTTTCAGTTCAATTGTGTCTGAAATAATGCAAGTGGTTGTGTTGCAGCCCACCAGGGCAGTGGTTTTATAGCATGCAATGGAATATCTATGTTTCACAGGCGCTTGGGAAGTCACAGGTGAAAATAGTTCTAAAAGCTGCACAACAATGGACAATCAGGTATGAAAGCAGTGTGGAAATGGAGTTTCTTAATGTCAGATACATTTTTTCTTTTGAAATCAGACTTTGCTTTATTTAGCAATAATTACAGGATCCTTCTATTTTTCACCTGACTCCACCTCTACTTTCATTTCAAATGTAGTTTTTATGGAATCCTTTTACAGCTCTTACTAGTGACGATGATTTTCAAATGCCATCAGATGCTTAATGTTTAACATGCTTTCTGATGTCCTTAACCTTAGAGGTTATCAGATTAGATATTCATTCCCTACAAGGGGGAAAAAGAAAACGGAAAATTTGCCTGGCTGATGTTAAGAGTATTAAGGCATGACCTGTCATTACTTAGGAAATTGCAAAGGTAATATTAGCTATTACTTTTACATTATTACTGGAGTATGAATCTTTGCAAAATATTATTTCTTTCAGAAATTGAAACAACATTCCATAAAAGTACTGCCTTATCCACTGCACAGCTTGAAAACACAAAGGTCTTCAGGTTTTGCTGATGACAGCAAACTTTTCTCTCTGTGCAATGCTTTGGGAAAAGTACAAAACATATAGATACTAATAACCTGTTGACTTGGTGGTTCTGGATAACTGAAAATGCTGCAAAGCTGCATGAAAGCAGCAGCTGCTTTCCATCTGGAAGGTGCATAAGGCCTGTCTTTTAAGTATATACCAGTATCTCTGATTGTGTAATTAGTGCCCCTAAAGACCTGCTTACAGTTTTTCCTTTAGCTTCCTTTGTGACTATTTTATTATAATATACTTTTAAGTAAAGTATCTCTACAGTAAACAAGGAACACACCAGTGTTGACTTAGTGCTTTTCTCTTAGGAAGGCAGAAGGGAGTATAACAAACATTCATTCCAGATCTGTGGGAATCGCCCATGAGGACCTTGCCAAGCAATGGGAACAGATAATTTAGGTTCTGTTTTATTTTTAATTTCTTCACAGAAAGCTGAAACCATCCAAGTGCGTTGTTGACAGAAAGGGATTTCCAGAAGGTGCTTGCCTTTGATCTCCTGCCATACTGTGCTATGGAAGTTATCAAGCGTTCGCAGAGCTGCTAGAGCAAAATTTGCCCTCTGAATGCTCTTATCCATCAGAGCCGTGTCCCATATCTGTAACAGCTGTCACAGTTTTCTCACAGAGTTATCTCCATCTGAAGGAGAGCAGGTGTTATTTCTAGCACTCCTTCGCGGCCTGGCATCAGCAGTCTCTCACTGTCACTGCAGGACCATGGCAGTGTTCCAAGTTGCGCGTTTCCCACAAACACCGGATGGCGGGGATCTAGGGATTAACAAGAGGGCCCACACCTAATTTTCTGATATAAAACTGTAGCACTCGGGTGCTTTGTTTCACCCACCTATATTCTTTTGCCTCCAGTCATACTAGAGGAATATTATAGCTCAAATAACCATCATCCCAAGGACAGTAGGTCTCGTTTTCACTTGCTTTGGGCATACACTGTGGTATCATGAAAATCATGTTCTTAGCTAACTGAAAAAAATGCTTCCTTTTCAACACCTCTTTCAAATACGGGAAACAGATGGCTCTCTCCATGCTTCATGACTGTTACCACTTGATGTGAAGTATCTTCAGTGTTTGAATTTGACACATGCAAGGGCACTGCTCTCTGTTTTAACACGTCTTCCATATCTTGAAGATATTTAGGGATGCTACGAGACATCAGTTCTGAGCAGTTCCTTAGGCTACAGTAGCCGTATTCTGTAGTCACTATAAGAGAAAAGAAATATCCAGTCACTATTATGGAAAATACTGTGCCTAGGCCAGTTATACATCTGTGTTGCCTGGCTGCCCGTTCATGAAAAGTGACTGTCAAAAAGGAAGAAGCATCTCTGTCTCACCTCTGTTACTCAACTGAATAGATCAGAGCACCATCCAGGTTCATGGCCCCCTTCTGCTAGCCGGAGCAAAATCACATAGGAGGACCTGATTCTTCTCCAGATACCTCTAGACAGGTCCAGGTAATTTAGCTTACTTATCTTAAGTTCCCATTTATCTATTTTTGATGAATCCTGTAAGAACATAATTTTGTCAGAAACAAAAATTTTAAAGAATTTGAAACAAACTGTGTCGGACTAATGAGCCTACGAAACCCCACAGTTTTTTGATTTTGGATCTACCATTTCTTTGCTACCTACCCATGCTCCAAACTGCGGCTTACTAACTGTTTGGAGCTTCTTAATGAATATGGGACATTCATTACAAGATCTTGAGCAGTGTACATAATACTTTCTATACCTAATTATTTTCAGCAATGAAGTTTGTTTTTCTAAAGATTATGATTTACAGAATGAAAGATGCATAGTAAAATTTCCTCAGTTTTCAGTTAGTATAATATAGTAAGATTTCACCAAGTATTTTCAAGGAAGCTTATGCTACTGCCTTTCCACACTGAAGTCAATTATAGTCTTAATGGTATCTTAAATGGTAACGTTCAGTATCCTAAGTCAGAAAAATAATTAGTATGGAAGTGACTCATAAATACACCACATAAATTAAAGATCCCCATCAGCGACATACTGTTACATACCAAGCCTTTGAAAAAAAAGGCAGAATACTTATAAGTCATCATTATGGTTTTGAGTTGCAGAAATGCAAAGCAATAAGCCTATTTGTAATGCTTATTTATTCATTTCTTTTCCTCCAGAGACTTTTCTTCCTCCATTGACTTCGTGGACAACTGAAGGAAATACTAAAGGAAAAAACTATTTCAGCTATTGTCCAAAAGATGAACGGTAAGAGTATTACCATCTCCTTTTCCTTCAGCTATGTTTTAAAAGCAGAATACATTAATAGCCAATTACATAACTTTCAAGTCTAAATGTAGGCTGGTATTTTTGTCTGGAATTCTTATTCCCACATTGCAAACATTTTGGGTATATTCCTTTCTCCACTGATTTTCAGCTTGTCAGTTTACATTAACCTGCCACTTCCTTCTCCGCTCCAGAAGGCTGTTGCTGTGAATCCCTCTCTCTGCTGCCTTCCTCTCCCTCTGTGACATACGTGGAGTTCAGGCTGTGACCTTGGCGTGCTCATCTTCCTGAGCCAGGCATCGTTTGTTTGTGGGTGTAGTCCTAAATGACTTGGCAGGTTGTCCCAGGAAACATTTGACTAAGCAGTAAATTGAACCCAGCTCCTAAACCTTCCTTCAAACCATTTTCCTAATGTCTACTTGTCTTTGCATAAAATATCCAGGCAGACCACATTGCCACATCTGCCTTTTTGCAAAGAAATAATGGCTTTGTGATGGTGGCAACTGCACGTGCATCAACTAGAGATACTATATGTTCTCCTTTGAGATATTCACTTCTATTTGAAAGACTATGCATTAGGTTGAGTACTACAGTGGCCCACCTAAACAAATAATTGATATCTGAAGCTTCCTGTAATTGGGCATTCTACTGATAGTAAGGATTATAAGTGATGATATGGACAATGCAATAAAACATGATGAAAGGTAATGAAATCCTGCACTTTGTCTTAACAGATTTGCTTGCTTACTTTCTTTCGATGTCTTTAACAGTTTAACTGCTGCCCAGTCTACTGTTTGTAACTTCTGATTTCACCCAAACATGATGTGCCTTTCAAACAGGCAGAAGCATACTGCCCTAACCCTAAAACATGCCACTGATACTGTGAAGAAAACCCATTTTGAAATGATGCTTTCATAGTTTATATTGAAGAACGCAATGGTTAAACGAATGTGATTGAAAGGGGAGCAAGTAGTGAAGCAGCTCATTTCAAAGCACTTTCTTTTACAGCCTTCAGTAGTGTCATGAGCATGTAATCTGCCTTCTAACTTCAATGCTTTTGTTGGGAGAAGGTGGGGAAGTGAAATTTGACTTTATAATCTGATATGCAATAAAGGAATAGCCCATCCTGGGAATAAACACTTTCCAGACCAGAGGTTCCCAAACCAAACAGTTCCTTGTTTCTGCCAGAAAACACACCTCTTCTCAGTCCTTTAATCCATTTCTGCTTTCCTGTATCTCCATCATTTAAATCAATGCAAACAAACAAAAAAATTATATATTTATTTTTCTTTGTATTATCTGAACAGGTTGACTGTTAGGAGAGAAAAGTGCTCCTTTAGAAATCAGAGGGTTGAAGTGCTTTAATTTCAGCTTTCATGATTAAGGTTGTACAGTTTAAAATTTGAGGGTAAATGAGGCTGGCATTCTAGAAAAACTCAATATAGATCAACTCAGGTCCAATTATTTTCTTATTGCTATCCTAGAGAAGAACACCTGGGTTACCAAAATAGCAAATAGTAGTGGAGCCTAATTGCATATCACAGCAAAAATTAAGAGATAAGCTAAGAGAGAAGGAGGTTCTGGTCTCAGTCATGCCAGTGCTAGAGATTGATTTACTAAGGATTTAATCGCACCACCTGATTTAGCCCTCAGTCATTTGATTTTGGTTCCCATGGTGGAGAACATCTGTATAATGCCCACCATAGCCCCACAATGTGACCTCATCTAATCTTTAGCACACTCCCATCAACCTGTAAGGGAGATATCAGGAAAAGGGGTATCACTGGAAACCCAGGTTCTCTTTATTTGATGATTCAATTGATCCTTAAGTGGACAAAATCCAACAGAATTACCAGATGAAAAAATGGAACAAGTCAAACACGGTGTTTTTACGCTAACTAGGCAGGATCTCTTTCTAGAAGCCTTCATTGCACTTTTCTCTTTCCCTGGCCTATCTGGGGCATTAGGAGCTTGCTTTAAGAAAACCAGTTCCCTCAGGACTAAAATTATGAGTATAGGTTACATGCCGGAAGTAGGAAAATTTTACCTACCTCATGTGAATTTTCAGTAACATCGAATAGATGCATACATTTTATGTGTGTTTGTGTATGTCTATATTTCTGAATATTATGTACACACATATGGCAATATCTAATTAACGTAAAGAAAAAGAAAATCCTCTTTAGAAAAGATGTTAAGCCATATAAAGGTGTGATATATATATCAAGAGCCAAGTTAGAAAGAACTTTTGCCATTTAAATTGCCAAGTTAAATACGGCACAATTGAACTGAACCTGTCCCTCCAGGCATGCATAAGCCTACACTTGGGAGCTCTTGGAAGCTGACTTAGCACCAGTTGTATCTTATTTAACTTGGCCATTTAAAGGGCTAACCCTTTAGCAACTTGGCTCACACTGGCCGTATCACACCTTTACATGATTGACCTTCCCCTCTCAACTTTCCCTCATTTAGTGCACGCTGAATGTTTTTGATCAGATCTGATTTATGTTATTTGGGCCAATTAGCATGAAAGACAAAACCAAAATCTCTAAAGGACAGGTCTGCGAACATAAAATATAATTGGATGGAAATGGACCTGTTCACATTCTTTTTGCCATAGCTCAGCATGTGAGTGTTAAGTGCTAGCTGACTCTTTTTGCCTGCCGGCTGTGCCATCCTACAAGGAGCTTTCCCCAAAGCCTGATAGTTGAACCTTCTGGGCTGTTGTGCAGGGCTCTTCCACCACACTAAAAGAAGCAGCTTTCCCCTATTTTGGGAGAAGATTTAGGTTGAATGCACTTATAATGGGAAGTGGAGAGGGCAGCTGGTGCCTTACTGAAGACTTTTGCTGCCTTATGTCAGGGCATGCATGTGGTAGAGCCAGATGGTACTACTAAAGGTGCAAAGAAGTTCAGGTCTTTCTTTTTCTGGTAAATACATGCCTGAAAGAGACTAAATTGGGGCATAGGTATCTTGTGGAAAAGTCTCAGTGGAGACTACCACAATGAAGAATAAAGAATTCATTAAAGAAAGGAATTTATTTTAACATCAAAATGCTGTTGCCATATACGCCATGGGAAACCGAACTTCTTCATCTCATAGCATGCATATTTGAAGACACTCCCAGGTAGACTCCTGTCATTTGAGTCAGCAAATTCAGAATCAATGACAATAGAACCAGATAGAAATATTGTGTTGCAATCTTTGCAGACTATTACCTATGATAATTAAATGCTTAGAAGTCATAGTAATGACAGCAGTATAAAGGCTTAGGCAGATTAGATAGAACGCAAAATGACTTCCCTGAGGTGCATACGTCAATGAATACGTGGTCTTATACCATCTCCTGATCCAGTATGAAGTTTTAGTCTATGCAATAAAACCTCTCCATTCAAGGTGATGTGTGGATGGAACTGCAGGGGGAGCGAAGGAAAAGGGCTCAAATACGGCCCCCAAGAGCACTGGGGTGCATAAAGATGGATTTATTGGTGGGAGGAGAAGGGAAAGACTGTGTCCCCCATCTTCGCTATGGTAGTGTCTGTGTAGCACACACAGTGCACAGCATCCTTTATGCTGTTCTGCAAGCACCTAGCCCTCCAATAACATAATTTGCACATGGATGAGTGGAAAAAGAAATGTACAATAAGATCTGCTAGCCAGGAGATGCAATTTAGAATAAATTGAGTGATGCTTCATATTCCTGCCTTCTCCAAGCCTCTCATATTAATTTAGGTCTTGATTACATGTGACTTGTCCTGCTGTGAAACGTGCCATGGGACTAAGGTCTCAAGGGTTATAACCGCTTCTTAAACATGTTGTGTGGAATTTGTAGTAAAATTGTATTCCTTTTTTCCATCTAAAATGTTTATAATGACTAGTTACAGTTCAAAACATTATTAAAATTAATGAGTAATATAATAGGGAAAATCACTTAATAATACTCTTGTACTAATTCACCTTTATCTCCTCTTAGCCTCTCCTGTTTTCTTCCCTGAAATCAGATAAAGTATTTGCTGGCTGACAAGTTATAAGAGTATAGGACTGGAAGGACTGGAATAATCTGATTAACAACTGCCTTGAGTTCTAAGAAGAGGTGTTTTGGGAAGCTCTTACAGGACATCAACCCAAAATGTCACCATGCTTTCTTACACCTGTAATACATCACAGGCAGTGAGCAGAAGACATGAGAATACTACTAGTGATGCAAGTCCCTGTAAGAGAGAAAACTTATTTAATCAAACTGCCAGAGGTACCTAGCAGATGGCCCCAACACTGGGCTGCGAGGTAGCACAAAAAGGCTAGCACCTCCTTCCAATCTTACCTGGAGAAGGGAAAGAAATATTCCTCCTGTCACCAAATATTTAGTCCTGAAAATGTGAACACGAGGTACCAAACACGTAAATGAGATCAGTACCCCAAGGAATTACAAGGTACAGTTCTACATCATGTTTCTAGCTATTGCTAGCCTTCAATGAGAAGGAGGTATGTGAAAAAAAAAATGCAGAAGAAATAATTTCTACAACTGTTATTAGATCAACAGAAGATGAATTGTCGGGAAGCATAGAAAACATTGCACGTCTTGATCTAAGTAGAATCTAGAAACATAGTAAATAGACAAATGAGGTTTTGTACCATGTAAAGTTTTACATCTGAGACTAGACTCTTGTCTCTAGTCAGTGGGGAGAAATAAGGATCTCATTATTCTCAGCTTAAAGATGCCTAAAATTGATCAGATAAACTACATTTTTAAAGTTGTCCTTTCTTTCCTTTCATTAAAAAGGGGAATCTAAAGAAAATAGACCAAATAGAGACCATTAAACTCAGGAAAGGTAAATCTCAGTCTATGTAAACAGGCTGTACCTTTTTCAGAAGTGTGACAATGAAGATTTATTCCTGCCCCTTCCCTGTGCTAGAGTATTGGAACATATTAATGAAACTGAGAACACAATTGCAGAGAAAATTCAGGAAATTGGAAAATACAAACAGAAATATTACTTGAAATCAACTGATTCTACGTTCTAATTTTCTCTGAGATGTAGTTTCATTATAATAACTTCAGTCATCATCATCTTCACTCTTCTAGAGAGTGCTTTCTCTGAGTCCCCCCATAATCCAAGTAAGCAAGAGTGCTTCTAGGGAATCACTCTGTACAAATTAGTCTTCAATAATGTAACATCTGGAACTTTAATCATCACTTTAATAGTTATAAATAAGCTCTGGTTGGGTCTGTTTTTCTGCGAAAACGCAGATAAGGATACAAGCAGGGGACACCTTTTATTAGAATAATTTACTGAAGCCACAGCAGTGAGAAGTGTGGCACTGGAGTCCTTTCTGCCCTGAGAGACTGACAGCCCATTCACCAGGCTGTATGAAACAGGCCTTATTGTGGGATGGAACAAAAGAACATTGACAGCAGTGGAAAACTGGCACAAAATCCATCTGACTGAAGTAGCACAGAGAATACAGTAAACACGATGTTTGAGGAAAATACACTGAATTTTGTGCAAACATGCTCTTTCTTTTCAAGACTGACCAAAAATGAATTTACTCTATAATACCAAACATTGCTTTCTGCCTTTGAAGTGTCTGTGAAGGTGGCTTGCACAGCTCTCTGAGAAGTGAAGAGAACGTTGAGAAGGCTGGATGGCCACATGCTGCAAGGACATAGAGCAAGTGCAGAGGATGGGGAAGGTATCCCTTGTCTGGACAGAACCTGCTTTTATAATCATTTTGCCTCTAGAGTTACAGCACATCATGGAGGGTGGCTCCCACTAGTGAGCTGAGTGGGAGAGGACTCATCAGCTGTGGCAGCGTGGTGGGATGGGGGGCACGGGTCCCACTGGGCAATGCTGGCAGAGGGGTCTTCCTTCCTTCCTGCTATATGTGTGCCAGCCAGCGAGCTGCCTTTTTATTGCCTGGGTGTAAGCCAGAAACTTGGGCTTCAGGTTTGAAACAGAAGTATTTAGGTGCACAGACAAGCAATTAGGAGCTGCCCACGGCATTTTGGAGGGGGGAAAACGTTAGCAGTGTGAGTGTGAGTTGTGATGTGCTCGTATAAGGGTCTAAAAATTGTCCCGAGACCAACTTAGTTAATACTATATACTGAGGCTATGGTCCTGTTTCCAGCAAAGCCCAAGGAAGTGGTGTCCAGTGGTGTCTCCCACAAGAAGAACGAGGGGGACATTTCCCAGTGCCTGGGACGTAGTCATTCTGCAGGGACTCCTGGCTGTGCAGGGTGAGCATCCATCTGTAAACAAGCAGGGGAAGCCTCCCGGTGCATGCAAAGGCAGTGCTGGAGGGTGTTTTTGTCCAAATCAACCAAGGGGCCAAGGCAAACTGGACAAGGACATGTCCAGGAGACTAGTAACACGCTGAATATTGGCTTCTTGCTGGTCTCTGTGTTGGTGTTTTTATTGAGGCAGGTAAATAAAGACCCTTTAATAGAAGCACATGCAACTTGACAGTATGCCATTAGTGTACCCTATATCTTTCTTGTTCAGAGCTAAAAATTAAACCAATTAAGGTCTGGTTTTATACTCCACCTTGGTATCTCATATCTCTGATGTCAGTTTTCAAGAACAAGATATGCAAAGAAGCAATAACTTTTTCACACATTTTGCAGTAGATAATATTTATGGTCTTCTGTTCTTTTTATTTGAACACGCTATGCTGGCATGTGCTGCTGTGCAGGGAAACCATCCAATCTCAGGGACTGATTATGCAAAATGAAACTCTGGAGCTCAGCTCTCCTGGTCCCATCATACATCATATTAAATGCTGATATTTGCACATTTCTGCGTAAATATTTCACATGATTTCAGATGTTTAGCTTCAGGACACAGAGTGAAAAATAAGAGGCAAGACAAAATAATTCAGGCCAGTTGGGAGGAAGGAAGAACAAACGCAGTAGGAAGGTAATTTTTTTTCGGTTGAAATAGTAAGTGGCAGGTCTGAGATGACCTGTGAGTTTAAGTCCACAGTTCCCTGGGTTTTTTAAGACTATTGAGTTTGTTTAGTTTGGTGGTATAGGATGGGCATGGAATTCACCCCACAATATCTGCAGCCAAAACCTCATCGTTTTTGGAAAAGAAAATAAGCTTTTATTACAGTGCTTCAAGAGATGGAGTACTCACTATCATCCAGGCCAAGATTTCAAGGGATCAATTAAAATCAATACAAACTACAATAAAGGATTTCAGTTATCCGTGTTAAGATCTAAAATTAGTCTAAAGTCTGAATTCACAAATTCCAATTGTCTATGCAGAACCTTTCTCCATGCAAAAGTAAGACCTACCTGCGTGGGTTTGATATCAGAGTTAGGGATGAAAGAGAAAGTCAATTTGTGCAGTCTACTACTCAATGAGAGCACAGTGAAAGAAATCGTGTTGAAATATTTTATATTTGCTTAGACTGCTTTCTAAACTTTGGCCTAAGAATATACAAATTATATTTGCAGCAATTACAGTACACCACTACTTAACGACACAATGATGGTAGAGAACAATACCATTCAGCTGTTTTGACAAGTCATTTCCTGTGAAAGCTCAGTCTGTGGCATAAATTCAGTGAAACAGTGTATTACTTAAAACCTTTTAATGTATATCTTACTTTTTCTGACTCAAACTAACCAATGAAATTAATGCAGACCGAGAAGTTAGGGACTGTACTGCACCCAGTAGATTAAAGTCTGTTAAAAAGTTGCAGAGTAAACCTGACTGAAGTGTTCATTTAAAAGAACAAAATTAAACAAATCTTTGTGTGTTTGCCAGAGTATAGGCTGAAGGGGAAAATAAATTATTTTCTTTTAACTCTTCACAGTTTAGCAGTCGCCCATTGCTCACTTGCTAATCCAAAGTGCATATCTTTTAGTTGAACTCCTGTCTCATATATCCTGTAATTTATCTGATAAGAAAAGCCATTTTTATCTTTGAAGTTGTAAAGATGAGACTCTCTGGTAAAAGTCTATGGCACACCCTATTTGATTCAGCATGTTGTTAAAGACAGAAGGAATATTAAACTTTGTGTTCTGATCGGAAATCTTGGAGCTGTTACTTAGTCAACTGTTTTGATGTCTAAATCTTGAAGGTACATTTTCAGAAAGAAAAGGAGGAATATTGAAAAATGTTCCTTCTTTGGCATTTCTTGATGTCAATAAGAAAAGTACCACAAACCCTTTTTCTCCAAAAACTGTTCCTACTAATTCTGGTCCCTCTTCTCAGTCTTATTTCAGAGCTCTTCTTGGTTGGATTGCAGTGCTGCAGTCAACACTTCTGTTTTTCCTTGTGGTATACCCACTTCTGTTTCTACCTGCTGGGGCTCCTACTCCAGTCAATATTCAATGTAGTTGCTCAGCTTTTACCCACCCTTCTTCTGTTATCTGTCTTCCTCATTTCTTTTTTTTTCCGTATAGTGTCCTCTATGCATATACCTAGTCATGCATTCACATGCATACTCCTGTAATAGATAAAACCTTTTTTTTTTTCGTCACCTTTCCGCTAGTGATCTAGCCAATCCGCATGCAGTAGGACAGAAGAGAAGAGCTCTCCTGTGGGAAGATTGCACCTCTCTGGCTGTGTCTAGACATCATTTGCTGTTAAATGTCATGTGACACATGGCGTTATCTGCCGAACGCTGACAGAGGGTTGGTGTGTACAATGATGCCTTTCTGGATGTGAGGTTTACCTCCTGCAAAAACCAGAGCAAGCGCTGTCCATAATGGGACTAGGACATGCTCAGGAACATCTCAGCATGAGGTAGAGGTGCCTTTACGCTGCCGGAAGGAAGACTGCCCTGCTATATTTATATACTGCTAAAGGAAAGAGGACCAGGGTGTGACTGATGTCCATATTGCTGGGGGGATGTCCTCTGCTATTACTGATGGGTACTGCAGAAACAAATAGCAGCATGGGTGAAGTGCAGCCCTTTGCTCACTCAGACTTACTTCCTGGCCACCTTGGTGTTCAGGAGCACATCCTTGTGCCCAGGGTAACTTACACCGACAAACTGGAGCATGTAAGAGGTTGAAGTGTCAGGGCTGACGCTGGTTGTTGCAGACACACACCACTCTGAGATGCAGCTGTGTTGGTCACTCTTTGCCAGTGTGACCTTCTCTGTCCATCCGCCATTTGAGCTGTGCTCGTAATTACCGTCTCTCCGGCCAAAGAGCTTCTCTCCCTTGGGCAGCCCCAGGGGCAGGGGATGGTCCCTTAGGTGTCTTGCAGTCCTGTGATGCTGCACCACTGATGTCAAAGTGCTCTTCTGAGGGGATAAAACACATGCCTACACATTAAATTTTGTGATTAAAGTCATAATCCACATATTCTGCCAGCTCAGTTCACTTATTTCAGTGGGGAGTCTGGAAACAGTACTCTGCTGCGTGGTGTCTGTCTGCTCCCCCTGGTGTCTACGCACTGTTCTCTTGTGCTCTTGGATCATCTTTATTTCAACCTTCAACTGAAAAGCAGGAATGTAAGCAGTTGCATCACCTCCAGGGAAAATCGTCATGCTGTTAGGAGGACAGGACTTCTGCCTTTGAGAATGGCCAGTCGCTAAAAGACTTGACACAGTGGAAGCCAGTCAAGAGCAGAACTACAAGGACAGCTTGGTGCAGAGGCTGTGAGCTAAGGATGCTGTGATAAGCTGAGCGTAAGGGCATAAGTGGCATACAAAGAATTAAGTGATTGAGCTTTCTTTAGAGAGTTGGGAAATGTGATTTAAATCTCCTTAGATAAAAGAGGAAATTGAACTCTGCCCCCCACCCCCCTGCAGCAAAAGTGAATTGGCTAATGTACAGTGAGAGGAAGAGGGCAAGGGTATAGAAAATGGGTCACCAACAACTGCATATATACAAAAAAAAAAAAAAAAGCAGCTGAAATGCCCTGTTGCTCAAGGACGCGACTAGGTTTGCTCTGAACATGATCATTAGACTGATCCCCTGCGGAGAACTGGGTGGGGGAACTCCTTATTTCTAGGGCCTGGCTGGGCTTTGGGGTAAACTTGTTTCTGACCTGAATGGTGTTATAAAGGAGACACTTCCAGAGCCTGCATGCCTGTGTTACTTGAACTGTCTGAGGAACTCCTAAATAGAACTGCAAGGTGCCTCTGGACTTCAGGCACTGTTGCTGAATAGTTTAGTGTTACGTACGAAAAACAGTTTTGTGCATTTGCAAAGGTGTTGATGGATCTGACTGATCAGCCTTGCAGCACCAATCCTTCTCCACCTCCTACCTTGTCAAGACGTCCTTTCTTCTCATGTAGAAAATGCAGAAGTGAGTCTACATCACCATATACATTTGAGTCACAGATTTTTGAAAAGCGGGCTTGAAGGCAGCACGTCACCTCTGAACGTGGCCCTGTAGTTCTCTGCAGTTGAGCACAAATAGCTCTTGCAATACAATTAACCTTCTTAACACAGTAAAAAGTAGAAATTCTCCTTCAAAAATTAATCCCAGGGATCGCTTTCATTCCTTCTCATAACCATTAACTTATTTAACAATAAAAATACACAATGTTCAAAGTGCAGTATAAATGGTACCAAGATCAAATTGTAAAAAAAGAAGAACATTATATGAAAGACATAATATTCTTTTGGGCTGAACATGCTCATTTTTTTCTATAAATGGAGGCCCTATTCCACAAAAGTAGAAATTGTTCTAATTGAAGTATCTGCTTCGTTAAAGCTTAATTTATCATTAACAGCATGAGTCAGAGCTGCCATAGATCTACAAGGAAACAACAGGGGAAAATACATGGTCTTTACCCTGAATTCTCTGGTCCCACTAAAGCCAGACAATTCTGAGCGGTTACAGAAAAAAATGGGTTTAGGTACATACTGTTACATCTATACCAGTAAATAAGCCAAGAGGAGGCAAGGGCTTGAGGACTGTCTCGTGACTGTCTGCACCCCTCCTGACCTGGCACTCTCGTGTGGTGCTGTGCTAGGTCTGGTGAGGGGGACTATTTCCAGAAGGGAGCCTGAAATGTGTCCCTCCTGCTCGTGGGGAAAGAGAGCTGAGCTTTGTACATGTAAGATGGCCAGTGCCACTTGGCTTTGGGGTCAGAGACTGCTCCCTGGATTATTTATTTATTAGCAAAGGTGTAGCCTAAACTTGCATTTCTGCTGTCACGTTAGCTTGGACTCGTGCCTGAGCCCAACCTATTCTCTTGTCATAGAATCAAACATAGAATGTGTTGGGTTGGAAGGGACCTTTAAAGGTCATCTAGTCCAACCCCCCTGCAGTAAGCAGGGACATCTTGAACTAGATCAGGTTGCTCAGAGCCTCATCAAGCCCAGCCTTGAATGTCTCCAGGGATGGGGCCTCCACCGCCTCTCTGGGCAACCTGTTCCAGTGTCTCACCACCCTCATTGTAAAGAACTTCTTCCTAATGTCTAATCTAAACCTGCCCTGCTCTAGTTTAAAACTATTGCCCATCGTCCTATCGCTACATGCCCTTGCAAACAGCCCCTCCCCAGCTTTCTTATAGGCCCCCTTCAGGTACTGGAAGACCACTGTAAGGTCTCCCTGGAGCCTTCTCTTCTCCAGGCTGAACAACCCCAGCTCTCTCAGCCTGTCCTCATAGGAGAGGTGCTCCAGCCCTCTGATCATCTTTGTGGCCCTCCTCTGGACCTGCTCCAACAGGTCCATGTCCTTCTTGTGCTGAGGGTTCCAGAGCTGGATACCGTATTCCAGGTGGGGTCTCACAAGAGCAGAGCAGAGGGTGAGTATCACCTCTGTCGATCTGCTGGCCACAGTTCTTTTGATGCAGCCCAGGATGCAATTGGCCTTCTGGGCTGCAAGAGCAGATGTCCACTAAAGTGGTGTCTTGTGGCCTGGCTCTGGACTGGAGGGAACCAAGCAGGGGAAACTAAGCACAGAGAGTGGGAGTGGCTCATCCTCCTGCACTGCCCTCATGGATGGTGCAAGCACAGCTGGTGCAGTCCAGCTGGCTGGAGAACAAGGGGTTAAATGTTGCTCTCTGCTCACCACCACTTGACCCCAGCTTCCTTTCCCAGCCCTCCCTGACTCCTCACCACCCAACTCATGCAGTTGAACGCCCTGCACATTTAAGAGCGCTGCAATGCTTCTGGGTAGGTGCCTGCAAGGACCTTGAGGAGGATTTGCTGTCTCTGAGCGAATGAGTTGCAGTGACTAGTCTGACCATATTCCAGTGACGCTCCAAATACCATAAGTGATGTTGGTGTTGTAAACAGCCCAGCTGGTTTGTTTTCTGACTGTGTGAGGTTTTTATTGTGTCTATCAAATGTTTTTTGTGGAAAAATTCTGAAAAAAACAATAGAATGGGTGAAATGGTACAGAATAGAAAGAAAGCAACTCCTGTGATTGTCCCTCTATGGACAGCTAAGCATGTATTCAGAAAATAATTTTCTCTGAATTTTCTCCTGTCTCTTCTATCACTACATTGTTCATTTCAGCATATACTGGTCTGTCTTTCCACTGAGATGTTATTTCCCTTTCAATAGGCAAAATATTTGAAAGCAGCTTGTGTTTTTCCTTAGGTTTAATGATTACTGGAAATGATTGCACAGACACAAGAACCTCAGAGCTCCAGTTAGCTTGGCAATGACAGAAGAAGGTGCTTAGGGAAAGGGTGTAAGACACAAGGGCATATAACTCGGCACCTTCCAGCAAACAACTATTAAAGGACTTTCCGAGCCAAAACCTGTACCTGGAGCATCATATTAAATTTCCAGCAGTGAATTTATGATCCATGAATTAGTTTTTTTTTTTTTTCATCTCTTTCTCAAGCCCACTTTTAACATATTGTGCATTAATTTTATCCATTTTTTTTCAAATGATCACTGGATATCTTAAACATGAAATATGCATTCATCTATGTAAGCTGTATGTTTTGTTCTGTTTCCTAAGTAGGTGTACTTTTATGGAAAATTGGTCCATATCAGATGTGGGTTATTTTATGAGTTCAGGGTATATTTTTAAAGAAAGAGCCTTACATGGAAAGAATTTGTGTTCTACCTACAGCAGATTTACTACTGACATTAGAAACACATCACCAGCACAACCTGTAACCCTGACATTTTCATTAATCCCTTGCAGTTAATTCCACTTGTGGGGAATTAATTGTACCATCAAATTATTTAAACAGGGACTTACCATCTCAATATGACCTCCTTACATCTATTTTGAATTCAGATGGGGCAAAGTGGCTTTTAAAAACTGTGATGAAATGTCCCAAATGAGTAACACACAAACTCATTGCAGAAGAAGGAGACAGAAGGTCTGCAGTCATATTTAAAAGAATGTATCAGATTACTTTAATGATATCTGATCAGCATATCTAATCAGCATATCTGAAGCAATTAAGTTACATCTATAAAATATGAAGCAATGTTAAATTTGTATGAGATGGAAACGCTGCGTGTGTAATTGCTAATATTTCTCATGGTCAGGAACAATTGCAGTGAATGAGAAACTGTGTACGAGCTTTGTGTGCTCTGTGAAAAAACAACTAGATTCTGTTTGCCTGGAACAGAAATTATGTCTTTTCATAACAATATCTAAGATAAGTAGTAACCAGGGAATATGCCACTTAAAGGAACTGATCAGCTCCCTGTTGTGATCAATAAGAATTTTCTTCAGTGTTGAGGTTTCCCTTTCTGTGGAGTTTTGAAATATTTTCTGTGATTGGAAAAGATTTCTCAACTGGTGGGTTATCAGAAAGTCAAAGCTCCAGTCCTTGTGGCTGAATCCCCAAATAATTGAAGTCCAAAGACGAAGATCTGTATTTCAACTTATTATTTTTAATGTTTCATGTTTTCTTAAATCTATCTTTATCTGAGGGAGGAGGCTGATTTATGATCTTTCAAATGTTACTGGCAATGGATTGAGTCATTTTACATTAAGTCCATTATGAGCAAGTAGAGATATCACTAATACTTTTTTATATGCTCTCTGTTTACACAGACATGGCTTGGAATGTCCTCACTGAATTTTATTCCTAGCCTTTTCAAAGTCCCATGTAATTCTGTGGAGAGATGCAGGGGTGGGAGAAATTTATTAAGGAGGCATACTTTGGGTAATTTCCAAGAAGCAGCTGGAAGTAACACTTTTTTTGTTTGTTTGTTTGTTTGTTTTTTCTAAATTCTGAAATATTTTGCAATATATTGCAATGGTGTTCTTATGGGCTTGCAATTATCCCATGCGAAGTGCTGACCCTTCATCTGACTGTGGACGGATTTGTATAGATCAGGGGAAACCCTGCAAGTAAGGATGACTCACACAGAAGTCACAAGGAGGGTTTAGCTGCCTACAAAAGTGCCCAGTGACATTTTAGATGCTGTGGGGCCACAGGACCGACGGAATACCTGTGACTTTCTGGGCTGGCAGCGGAAAGCAAGGCAGGACACCCCAGGGCGTCTCACATCACACTAGGTGCCTATGTTTAGGCAACTGAATTTCACACCCAATTCTGCATAATCTCTTTGTTTCCTTACAGAATTCCTCCCGTCCTAAACCAGGTATCTGAGAGGTGTGATGGCTTGCTTGCCAGAGATATCTGTCTTTTCCTACTGACAGTACTGACTGCTTGTCAGGGAAGGATGAAGGTCAATGCTGGAAACTTACTTGTAGATGGCTAAATTTAATGGAAATTAAATGGAGACAGTAATATCATTCCACAGTGCATATCTATTCATGAAAACATATTAGGACTCCTTCAGGGCTTTCAATTACCCATCTTCTGCAATTCCAGTTTGAAGACTGGCAAATATCCTGGCGAGTAACAGTTATTTTTATATTTGATATTTTAAGTTAATGTAGTGCTCAGCTTAACTGAGATATTAGTGCTTCTGGAGCGTAATGAATATTCCTTAGGAAACAGAAGCAGACATTTAATTCTACTGCCCTTCATTGCTGGCTTGGAAAATCCAGTCAGACTGGCTTGTTTGCCATTTGGTTGTGGTACGATTGCACTATATTTGCTTTAATTCTGGACATGAGCAAGTGACAGAGTTAATCTGGAGAGAGCAAGGGCATTCTTGTCAAATACCAAGCGGCAAAGGTCTATGCCTCAGGAGATAGAAAATACTGATTATTGTTTTAGATTTGCATCAAGCGTACAGTATGTTAATTGGTTGGACAAAAAAGTAAGCTCATTTCTTCTTTCTGAGGCTGACAAAAATAATACTGATTGGCAGAGTTTATAGTAGTGGTTTTTGAACATCATAACATGATTAGTCTAAAACAAGAAACTGATTTAACATAAATTGCAAATCAATATGCCTGTTAATGCTGTTCAAATTGCACTCTCTTCTGACTAACACAGCACACTATATGACAGAACCAGTGCTTCTACATGTCTTCTGGTCAGCTGAGAAATTAGTTATATGTTCACAGGAGATTATAGTCACCATACTAGGGAACACATCTTTGTACCCAGATTTATGGCTACAGACTTTGGTTGGGCAAGGGTGATTGTTGCATCCTTGCAGCCCTTATACTACATCCTTGCAGACCTTGGGTAGAGCTAGGCATTAATTCAGCTGTCATTTCAACTTTCAGATTATGTCTATCCTTAGACACACTTCAGCTCATTTTGACTGCAATGGCTTGAGAACCAGCAGTGCCCCCAAGTTAAAGCTCGGGGACTACCCAGGGTCTTTGGACATGAATAACTATCTAAAAGTAGAATAACTGTGTTAACCTAGAACCTACTAAGGCATCTGTAGGACTTGTTAGCCTGAACAGTAAATCCATGGTTACCAGTAAGGGTAAGAGTTAATTTGATTGTTTATCTGTTAGTCTGAACATCACTGCATGGTGCTTTTAAATTGCACATCCTGCAACGCCCCATCCACAAGTTGTTTCAATGGATAGAAGATTGCCTAAAGAACAGTGGTCACTAAGTGATACTGCCTGCCTTTGAAAGGGTTTTCATGCTGGAGAACATGAGAGGGGATGATGCTGAGCCAGTTAAACAAGCTGATCTTGTCAAGCCGGGGTTTTTCATTTGGCAATACCAAGACAACTGCAACTGCAAGGCTGGATGCCACAAGCCGCCTTACACTTAGAAGCCCATATCTCAGCATTTACACGGCTGACAGCCAAAGACACATAGTATCTTTCTGGAGACCTTTGGGGACATGCTACAACTTCCCCAAAAGTCCCTTATGTTGCTGTGAGATAGCCCACCCCAGCTTCACCAGTGATGAATGGACATTGATGCTGCCCTGACTTCTACATCTGGAGATTTAGCAGCTGTCATGACAACATAAGCCTGCTCCTGCCAACATTAACAAGCCTTGGGGGTTTTATTTTAGTTTTGGTGTGCTCTAAAGGCCTATGTTCATTACGACCTTTGAGCTGGCTTTGCTTCGCAAAAGCTTGGGACATATGACCCTTGCTAGAGGTAATTGTAGTGGCTGCAGAAACTGCATCCTCCCTCCTTCACCTGGAGCCCTAAGTGCACATATACATTAAAAAATGTGTATCAAATATGCCATCAGACATCCCATGTTCATTTAATCTTCATCAGGTTGCTCAGAGAGGTGGTAGGTGGCCCATCCCTGGAAATATTCAAGGTCAGGTTGGACGAGGTCCTGAGCAACCTGATCTATTGAAGATGTCCCTGCTCGTTGCAGGGGGGTTGGACCAGATGACCTTTAAAGGTCCCTTCCAACCCAAACTACCCTATGATTCCATGGTTATTAAACATATTCATTTTACACATAATCTGAGGTGTTTTTCTTACATCTCAAAGCCATAAACTTCGTCTGCATGTTAGGTTTCAGTCTCAATTCTTTCCCTCTTAAATTACTCCAGTGGGCAAAATTATAAATACTTTCTGACTTTATTCAGTTTAGTGTTTATACAGTTGCTTTAAATACACACATACACACACATAGTATAAGCAAGACAAACTATTATTCTTCAATACATTTTCAAAATCTGTTTAAAATATGTACGGAAGCATTGAAGTTTAGCATGGGGAAAGAGCAGCAGCTTGGTGTGTAAGAAAGACATGATCCTAACTAACTTCTGCTGCCCATTTTTTGATGGTCGCAAGATAAAGACAGTAGCCTTTTAACTACAGATGTTACAAATAGCAACTTGTCCTTTTCTCGATGAATGTGCTTTTGCACATTTATGATTCCTCCATAACAGACTTCACTACATTTTTCTGTTTAATCTTCGTTCCATAAAACATAGTATACCTCGTTATGTGCTAACTCCCGCTAAGTGTTAAACTCCTCCTTGGAGGTTATGACCACTCTGAACTCCCTCTGAAAACAAAGCAGCTTCAAGCCTCCCAGAGCTCAGGAACATTTCGAGACCCTTTCCCCCACATATGGTAGATAGAAATAATTTATTCTTTGTTTAATACCGGCATATTTCTGCAGCAGTGGAAAGCCACACGTCGAGAACTTAAAGTCCACAATTTTGGTTGTGTTTGTACAAAACCTGCCACCTTAACTCACAACACCTCGGAAGGTCCACTTGAATATGACAGAGAGGTGTATAGTTTCCATGTGTTGATAGTTGGCTCATTCTTGAATTTTTTGGTCAGCCAACCTCTCACTCATTTCATCTGAAGTTCTCTGGATGTTTTCTTTACATAAGAGCTACAGGACTAATGTTACTGAATGTATCCATAAAAAATTACAGCTGCAAAAAATTTACTGCACTGTTTCTCTTAGAATTATACTCCTTTTCTCCACACACTTAGGACAGCTTTCCATATGTACTCTTGAATTTTCGAAGACAAATAATGTATATGTACATCAAATTATTTCTGTCTGTGGTTCATATAATTAAAAACTTAAAGTTATCAACTACATCAGTGTCTACATGTCACAGGCACCTGTTAAGTTCAAATTTATTGAGTTCATAAAAAAAAATATAACTCTCTACAAGCACTATTGTCTCACGTTAACAGTGGTGAAAGTAGTCTTGGATGAATCAGGGACAATTTTGTTCCATTTTCAAATGCCTTCCTTTCAGTGCAGAAGTTGATGATTTCTTACACTTCCAAAAGCTCTACCTACTCCTTTTTATGCAGCTGTCACACTAAAATTGCTCTGGGCTTTGTCTCTCTGTTCATGTTTCCAGCACCTAAAAGACCCAGACTGAAGATGCAAAGATGTTACTTTCTATTACTTTGGGCAAAAAGTTAGAGTCATAAGGTACCTTGCACTTGTTAAAATTATAGTTTTAGAATAAATTAATGTTTCAAACAATTAGTACAGTGCAATGACTTTATTCTGCCCAGACTGACCTAAATGAAACTTTATTTCATTATTAGCTTGTTCCAATTTCATGGTTGATTCATGTTCAGTGAAAGTCCTCCAGCCTTATCAGATCTTCCACATCAACTCCTGTTGCTGCTCAGGCGCTTTTACAAGATTTCTCTTTGTTTGGTGTGGGGGCTGAGACTAGCAGACAGATTTGAAGGATCATGCGCTGGAGTTGGTAATGCAAATATCTGCTTGGTTTTTTTAGCAATAGCCCACCTTTATTCTGCCTTTCTTTAAATAAGCCGTAATAAAACATTAAATACTTTTAGGGAATTAGCTTCAAAACTGGATTCTACAATTGTGGCAGAAACTGTGTTCAAAATCAAAGTAGAAATCTTTCATAAGTTAATCATTTGTAAGTCTTACTGTACAATATCAGCAGAACTTCTCCTTTTGTTAAATATTTCCATATAGCAACGATGTGAAAAAAAATGCTTTAAGTAAACTGTGTATCATATCTTTTCAGTTGGTGGGAACAGGGGTAATTGTCTATTTGGACTCATTTGATACAAATCCTCCATTTATTTTAGCATGTGATGATGTTGATTTTGAATCCTCTTTTTCCTCTGTTTTCTCGACATCTGTCTTTGTTTTGACCCGATGTCTTCTGTAAAGACGGTAGCCTGGGAATTGGTATATATTTAGTATTAAATAAAGAAATTGTAACAATTGCCTGAAAAAGACACTGTAGTAACATGTAGCCATGCAACATTTTCCTTCCCTATATTGCTAAAATATCCCAACACCTCCAGACAGTTTCTTTAAAGCTATGTTTAATTATTTTATGTCAACAGCACTCATCACTGGAAAAGTACATTTAGAAAATAGCAAGGAAAACATTTTAAATTCTGCATTTGGTGTTTGACTGCTTTGTGTTCCTGTTGTGTGCGGTGACTTTTAAAAGTATCACCTGTCTCCCTTGGGGAGACTCTGGGCTCCTGGCTGGGTCTGTGGGACTGACCCTTACTTGTACGTGAGCCCAGTTTGGCAGGAACTGGGACAAAATGGTTTGTCTGTCCCCACGCCGTTGCCTGACAGAGAGGTGGGAGTCAAGGCTGTGCCTCACAGGCTGTGTCCCTGGGGCCATGCTCCGGCATCAGGCAAGACGGCTGGTTTGGGAGTGGGAGATCAAGAGTCACAGCTGGTTTTAGGTGTGAGCCACAAGGGACAAGGTCCCGACCCTCGTCAGGTTGGTTGTAGTAGCAGCAGTGCAACTCACGAGAGGTGTACGTGGGAGGAAAAAGAGACCTGTACTTCTAATGGAAGATGTTTTCTTACATTAACTTTGAAGCTAATGCCTGTTCGTTCAATCTCTGGTAGGAGGGAGAGTTTGCGCATGATTGTGGGGATGGCCCTGATGGGCAGCTGTACACCCAGGGATCCTGGGGCAGTGGGAGAAGATGCATTTGCCCTTCCTCAGCCAAGGGTAGTAACAATCCTGTGCTCAATGTATTCTCATGTGCCCAGTTGTAGGTGGCGGAGATCCCCTCCCTTGTGTGGATAAAAGGGGGTCTTCCAAATCTTGAACTGAGCCTTGTATATTCCTAGTCATGTACAGGGCACAGCACAGTCATGATGCTCAACAATCATTTGGGTCATTATTTACTTAATTATTTTCCATTTGATTATTTTTATCCCTTCTTGTTTTCTCCATATCTGTGAAAAATGAGACTAATAATAATAATAATGATAATTATAATGCTATAATAGAAAAAATATATATACTTTACCTCCTAAAATTAGTAGTGCAAACAACAGCTGGAAAATGCTGTAGATGAGTGGGAAAGTAAACATCAGTTCAAGTTGTTCAGGAGTGAATGAGAGCTGTACTATAGTTGAACATAGCTGAGTGTTTTGCATGCCGGTTTCCAGAGACACTGTACGACATCTAAAGGGAATAATAGAAAGACAATTGTGAAATAGCAGCCCTGTGAGTCCTTATGCTTTTTAGTAATTTGGGTAAGAAAGAAACATAAAGTAACGGATAACTAAGAAAATGGTATCCTTCAGCTCACATAGTCAACAAAACACTCCACAAGTCATATGGCTCTTACCACCAGAACACACAGTTTTATGGAATAGAATCATAGAATCGCCTCCGTTGGAAGGGACCTCTAAGGTCATCGAGTCCAACCATCAACCTAACATTGCCAAAACCACCACTAAACCACGTCCCTAAGCACCACGTCTACTCATCTTTTAAATACCTCCTGGGGTGGTGACTCAACCACTTCCCTGGGCAGCCTGTTCCAATGTTTGATAACCCTTTTTGTGAAGAAATTTTTCCTAATATCCATCCTAAACCTATGGCAGCTCAGCAATTGTAAAGGACTGTGATGCATTTTGAAGCTGTGTATGTGGCACTCACTATCTACCTGTCTTGTAACCATATTCTAAATTATAGGCTGCTGTGTCTTCATGAGAAATTTTACTGCAGTCCTGCCCCACTTATGTCAGTCCTGTTTCACTCATTTAAAATGTAGGACATGGGCACACAAGGGGAAGATGTACAAAAGATACGAGGAAATAGTATAGTCAGAATCTGTAAATAAAAATGTGCACAAGAAGGCTTTTATCTACACATAGTATCACAGAAACAGCATTGGGGAAATTGTGACTCTGTAGCATAGCTAATGTTTAGGGAGCATTCTCAGCATTGATTAATCATTAAATGAAATTTCTTTCACAGCTGAAAAAAAGCTACAGCTCTCTTTGTCACAGAGAATTCCATACCTGTGCCAAGACAGACCAGCTATGCGGGCCAGAAAGAATCCCAGAGAATAGCCAGCTGCTGGAAATATGGTGCCAATGATCCATAATTTGGGTGAGATAATCCAGGAGCCTTTGTAGAGTATTCCCCCAACGACAGCAATGAGCACGATGAGGATTGCTCCCACAATGGAACCGACCTGTGAGGGGAAAGAGGAAGGACTGCGTGAATAAGAGACCCCAAAGAGATTTAATTGCATTAAACATAGTGTCAAACCTGCCTGTGGAGTATCTCTGAGTCACTGAAACATCTTATTAAACCTAAAACCTAAAGTTTATGGCAATATAATTCACAGCAGACAGATTAGACAGCTGCCATTTTTCCCAAACAGGAGATTTGTGACATACTTTGATGTGTGACTACAGATATAGATCATGGCACAGCAATAATAGGTATCTATAGCAGATACCTGTAAAACTAGTCTCTTGAAGCCTTGGCTATAATTGTACTTAGAACTGGAGGTTAAAAATAATTTCACAGGTGTGATGTGAGTGAGGAATGGTGCACACATTAGGAAAATTTCCCCAGAGTTGTTGGGAAACTGACAGCCCAATATCTAGTACAATGCACTTTTCTTCCTCACTTCTTGAGCAGTCTCACTCTGGGGCTTAGGATAGTGTATGCTAACTAGATGCTAGATTGTTAGTGATAGGAAATTATTTGCCAAGTGGAGGAGTAAATCTGTAATGTGGCTGAAAATTTGTATTTGAAAACTGGCTGTGAGCTCCTATAGCATTTCTACATGGACATAGTCGCTGTGTTCGTCTTATTTCCTGTGGCTGAATGTACTGAGATCTTCTCCGCTACTTGCCAAAAAAAGGGTTCATTCACTCTCTTCTCAATATCCAAGTGAAATGTCTGCCCTTATGGCATATGTTGCCAGGGATTTCACCATCAGACTTCTGGGGCTAAGCTTAGGAGAATCCATTTCTCAGCTAAAGTGTGTATTCCCATTGAGCTGGCTTCATCAGTCTTTGGCTGAAGCCTTTTTAAGAGCACTGAGTGAACAAATACTTTTGTTTGACTGAGCTATTAACCACATGCACCTTGGAAGAAGAAACATGGTCTGGCCATGACAAGCTCTTCTATTTCACCTGGCACACTGTCTTTGTGCTCTTATCTCCATTTCTCACTATATGGACCTTAATCTGACAGTTACGGCTCAATCTTCACTTGAGGCTTCATTGTCCTATATAAAGCAAACTGTCAACGGACCTTACTGTGTGTTGCTCACCCACTTGGTAAGAAAGAGGATGAAACGGTGTTTTGCTGAGAGAGCAAGTAGAGTTTCTTTTCATGTGAGTGCAAGTCTGTGCTTTTCCCTTAACTGATTAAACAGGAATAGTACAGTTTTGAGCACAGCACTCAACAATATACAAGTTCATAAGTAACCTGTGAGCACGTTTAAAAATACAACACAATAAGCTAAGAGTTTAAGAAAACAAATTGACTTAGAAGGACCTTATTTGTGTTCTATCCTTCCTGAGCTGCTAGATGAGTTTTCTTTAAGAAAATTTAGAAAATATATGTGTTAACTATTAATGGTTAAAAAAGGCCAAGGGTACTTTATACGACTGACAATTGCTTTAAACCTAAACCTAATGTTCAGAATGATTAATTTGCTGTTAACGCTAATGCAGCTAAGTTGTTATTGTTGTTATTGCTGTTGTTTTTATGATGATGATGATGGTGAGAGTAGTTTGTGCTAAAACCCCCATATTTTTGATGCATCTGAAACTATTTTGCAAAGATAGTTGAATTTTGTGAATAGTTAGGTTTTTTTAACAGTTGGAATATTTTCAATTTTTTTTTTTAAATAAAAATTTACTTCACACTGAAAAAATTGCCCTCCAAAAATCAATAAACTGGTTTAGAAGTAGAATGCTTTTTTTTTTTAATCCAGAATGTTTTCATTTTTTATTATTTTGCATAGAAAAACAGCTTCCAGTTGACCTGAATGATTTTCCTTCCAATTTCAGTTTACATTATAAACTGAACTCAATTACTAACATAGTCGTAGCCAAAGACAAAGTAGGCTCTTTGGATAATGATGGTTTCTAATAATGTATGCAACTCATGCATGTTTGTGCAGGGGGAAAGCAATATGTTTCTGCAGTGTCTCATTTGTTTTCTGCTGAAAACTTCCTGGCCCTTAAGAAGTCAGATAGTAATACTATGAATAGCAATGCACTGCTTCAGTGGTGCCACTGATTGCATCATTTGGAATAATTTGTCCATAATTATTATTGCTTCAGCCTTATATATCCTACCTTAAGTATGACTTTTGCTTTACTTGGCCATCTGTGGTTAAAATACATTCCGAACGAAACGGGAATTACAAGAGCTACCAGTGAAATCCCTGTAAAAAATAAGAGAAGAGAAAAGAAAAGTTAAGCCCACGTATCATGCAGAAGTTCATGACAGGAGGACAGACACCGTGTAGAGCGGCTGGGGCTACAGAGCAAGCCTTCAGAGGATGTTTCTGGTATGCGCACCCCAGAGCACACATGCACCCTCTACCCACACCTGCCCATTTGCTTTTCTATAGAGTCTGTTTCCTTTGGCAGTCTGTTGAAGTAATTGCCATTCTGCTGAGCTACACGCTCATTCACCTGCATCAGAAAGGCAGACAGAAATTTGAGTGTGCTAATCATCACTACCCTGTGATGTGAGTAGCTATATTAAATGTTCATTTTGTCTGCACGTGTTTCGTTACTGTACCATATCAACAACCGGTTTAGAGCTTCTTTTGTTTTAGCCTCCCCCCTCCAGTATTTATTTTGAAATCACAAGCAATGTATGTGATTTTTTTTTTTCCCTGGGACAGTGGGAAACGAAACTGAAGGATATGGAAGTGACTCTGATGGCTTTTAAGATTAGCACAACATGGAACTGCATTTGGTAAGCGCTAGGGCCACAGCTCTGCAAAGCACTGGAGCGTGTATTTCCAAATACTTTGACTATTTTCTCTTTGTAGCTGGATGAGATTTTTGACAGGAAGTCAAATGAAGCCACTCCTGGCTGTGTAGATTGCAGCTTTTCAAAGAGACTCAGCAGTTTTAATCACTTGCTTAATTATCCACGTGTGCTTAAGTACTTTGCCGGATTATGGTCTCAGAATTTAGCACTTTGCAGGATTGTGCCTTAAAGCTGTTGCAAACACAGGGGAAGCGGCAATTCCTGTACGAATTACTCTATACTCTTATCCCAGTACCACATAGGTCTCCAAACCATTTGGAAAGAGAAACATGCACAGTCTCATAATAAATATCTGTACAACATCTGTCATGACTTCAAGTCTTTGTTCTGCAGAGCTGTGGACGAAGTGAAGTGATCTAGGTAACATGGAAGTTATTGAAAAGTAGGAGGATGAATATTTTTAAAAATCTGGGGTCATTTCTTCATGACTCTGCAGGATGATGACATAAAGGTGGTTGTTACTCAAGGGAGGATAAAGGACAGAGTCAGAAGGGAAAGCGCTGGTTCACTGGACTCACCAATGCTGTCGTAGGGGAGTACAATTGCGTTAGAATCGGTCCACATCTTGGTGTAAACAAAGAGGCAAAGCGGCATCATTCCCATTGCAAGCAGTGTGGAGCAAGTTGTCATGCTGATGCTGCAAAGACATCGGTTAGAGTGACAGTTCATCTCATGCTAGCCTATAGTCTTTCTCGTTTTCTTATTACGACTTCACAGCTTATGAAACGTTGGGCAAGAAATGCTGCTGGCTACAGTCAATTTATCCTGTATATCAGGTTAGAAAAAAAGCTAAATGGAAGGAATGGCTTCTGCTGAAAAGGACGGAACATAAAATATCGACGTGTTCTGCAGCCACAGAACAATAAGTTTCAGTGCAAATGAGGCAGTCGGACAGGCAGCCGTCAGAAAGGTCTGTTGGCAAGTCTGTCTGCATGCTGCCTGTCCGGCTGGCTTCTGAGAGGGTGACAGGCTGGACAGGGTCAGATGGACGTAAAATGGAGCTTTCCATTATACCATCAGTTCTAGAGTGTTAAAATTTCACTCCAAAGCCAACAGCAAAAAAAAAAAAAAAAAAGAAATCCGTCCTCTAGGATGCGTGATGTAATAAAATCCCCTTTTCTGGCTTGTTTTGCTCTAGACCAAAGAGTAGGTGCTGAGAATTACTCAGTGAAGCTGAGTATAAGTGTTGTTCCTTCTGTGGTTTGTGCAAAAACATTTCTGCTTTAAGAATACAAAGTCTTGAAAGCATCAGGCTGATACACCTTGCACTAAAAGATGCATTCTGCTACAGGAATCAAGAAGGCAGAAAAGGCAAGACAGCTAAAATAAGGAGGAAATTCTCAGAATCTGGTAAAATACATAAAAGTATGCCTACAAATCACACTCCTCTGACATAAAAATAATGAGAGAGGGTTCTGGTTAAGGGACTTTGGAAATTTCCTTCTGAGCCTCACTTCTGATTTCTCTTTTGTGTCTTTTGCCCTCAGAAAAGGGACTACAGACCCCCTCCCGCAAAGTGGGCAGATCCAGAGAAATCTAGAACAATTAGTACAAACCCCGCAGTAATATCTGCATTAATTTTAGTTCCTGTCACTCTCTGTTTCAGAGTCATTGAACAGAGCCTTGTAGGAGCCTCTGGCAAGAGTTCCTACGCACATAGAGAGAAAAGACCCATGGGCTACAATTAAGGTCAGGTGAAGCCCCAAATGGATAAAGAGCTTATTTTTCTTCCTCCATATTTCCTACAGCTTCATACTGTCCCTGTATCTACATCCTGCTCCAAAGTCTGCATGTTCTCTAACCCCAGTCCCTGTCAAAACCAGATGTCCCTATGGGAAGCTTTAGAGGGTATCACCCAGGTCTGAGTTACTAAGAAAGGTATAAAACCTCATACTTCACCTTCCTGTGATTGTATGAGCAGTAGAAAATAAATTCCTGCTCCAACGTGGTCTATTTGCCCTGGGATGTTTTGAAGCAGGACCGTAGACGATGGTGATGGGTTGTTACATATAAACATAAAATATTATCAGTTATAAAGAAAACCTTGTGTGATATTTCTATAATACTGTGCTGACTCCAGAAAACAGCCAAGCTACTTATACTGCTATTCTTCTGTCAAGAACTGAAGATACCGTACCTCCCATATCCTCTGGTCCCTGCATTATCGTCACGAAAGTACTGACCAAAAGTCTGACTTCTTAAGGTAAAGGTCTTTACCTGAAGAACAACCTTTTATAGGTATTTTCAATTTACTTCACCAGTAAGTTCAATCTACTTCGTCAGTATCATGGGATGTAAACCCTGCTCATATTTATAGCATCATCCATTTGGATTTTTACCATTGATTTCAGTGGCGCCACTCAGAACATACGGAGCTGAGAAAGCATAGTTTAGCTCAATGTGTTCTTCCAAGGAAAGGTTAGGACAGAATTTCAGACTTGTCCTGGATATCTTTCCATCTGTGGTTCCTTAGACCCATATTTATTGAAATTAAGTGTCTTACAGTTCCTCATATCATAGGTCTTTCCTCCACAGTGAGGAAGTTGGTGATTAGCAGAGCTGACCTCATACATAATTTGAAAGCTGGTATTACATTAACACCTGTATGTGACAGAAAAGTTCACTATTTTCAAAGGATGGAAAAAATGTCTTATTAAAGCTACAAATATTAACATTCTTAGTTTATTCGCCCTAGCTCCACATCTTTCTTACTTCTATTATTTTTTCCATTTCTAGTTCAAACTGGCATATGATAAATTGGATGAACGCTCCAATTTATGTTACTCTATGGGAAACAGAGAAATGATCCTGTTTATTTTAGAGCAAAGTAATCAGGATATAAAAATAAAAAGATGGCTCATTTTTAAAGGCTGTTAGAGTTAATGAACCCCCCACGGAATTTGCATCAAGAGTAGGGTTCACTTCTCCTGCATGTTTGATGTCCTAGGCCATGCCAGGTGCCTTACATATCTGTTTTGGAGTTCAGAGCACCCTGTCACCGAGACCCTCACACTTCACCACAAAGGGGTTTTTTCATTGCCCCCAGTATGCAGCGCTGCCTTAGTCAATGGCTTCTAGCCTGTAAAACTTTCCCTCAGTTTGAAGACTTTGCAGAAGGTGCCAGGAGCAGACAGAATTACTGCAACCGATTTTCAGTTGTATTAGTTCCCAAAGAGAAAATCTAGGCCTGTCTGTGCATTGTATAGAACACAAAAGGGGGGAAAATATTTTTCCACAGGTGGTCTTTTTCAAGAAACATTACTTCAAGAACTATTGCATAGCCACTATTTTGTACAGAGGATTCATATCCTAAAATCCTTTGGATTTTTTTTTTTGTTGTTGTTTGCCTTTTTACTGCCTGTTTCTCTTGGGAGAAACAAAGTCACAAAAGCATTTCTACCTTGGACAAAGATTTCATAATCCTTAGACAGTCTTATAGTCTTACAGTCTTCATTAATGGTATTTTCTGCAGAATCTGAAGATTTACAATAAAGACATTTTCTAATATACACAATGCTGTTCTACTATAATCTTCCTCGTGAATTCTCAATGAACCAAAGATATCTGCTATTCTGCTAATATTTACTGCTATTACAGTAACTAAACATCTTTACAAGAAGAAAGCTCCACCATGCACAGGCCAGGAAGGTATGAAAAAAAATCAGACAGTTCTTTTCAATATGAATTTTACAATGTAAAAATCCATGTGAACTACTCAGAGAATGTCTGCTCTTACCTTAGGTCCATGTCTCCATCCACCCAGTAGGCGATGACGTTGGAGGCTGTGCCCCCTGGACAGCATCCCATGATCAGCACCACGACAGCTTGAATAGGAAGCACGTTAAAGGCCAGGGACAGCAAGAAGGCTGTGAGAGGCATAATTCCAAACTGGCAAAGGAAACCCACAAAAATACCCCAGGGTCTTTTTATGTGGCCCAGGAATTTCTTAATGTCCACATTGCAACCCATGGAGAACATCACCAAAGCCAGCATGATTGTTAGAACAGTACTTAAAACTACGCTCAAAGTTTCATTAAAATTATCTTCTGGTAACACACAAGACGTGCCACTGCAAATAGTAGCATTTGCTGGACAAGCTGTGGAGTTTTCTGCCAAAGACCTAGTGTTAAATTGCTGGGAAAGAAGGTAAGTCTGCATTTTGAAATGCAGAACCGCTCAGTACATCCAAGTCAAACTTTCAAGCCTGTGTAAACGGTTGTTTGTCAGTGACTCCTTTTAAATGATCCAGGAAGCAATAAAGTGCAATAAATACTGGAACACTGTTGCCGTTCTTGAAGGGTTTGGAACAGTGCTGATTCATACAGTTATAAAAGTTGAGCTTGCTTGGTATGGTGAAAATTAATCATTTATTCATATGGTAATGAGAAATCCCACATCAAGAGGATAGCCGTGTTAATATTTAAGAGTGTAAAGGAGGCTTGTGGTGCAGCTGAGCACACGAAATGACAGTCACAGGAGAACGAGAAGGTTTAGCCTTCATTCTTTGAATTTCTTGTATGCCTCCAGGAAACCCACTTGTGCCTGCACCGTCACTGGCATCACAGGCGTCTGTGGGGTGGAAAGGAGCGACCGAAACACAAGAAACCACGAGTAGAGGTCCTGAGCTAGGACTTGAAGCTGCAACTCTTGCTAAGTGATGCAGCATTCACCATGACACATGGGCTCGTTTGAATCCGGTGGGATCCTCATTTGATCGTATTTCTAGTATAATAGAAGTTACAACTGGTGTACAGTGATAACTCTACCACAGGACTGCATGCATATTTGTGTCAATTTTGGCCCCTAAATGCAACTTTTAGGTAATCTTTCTGATTCTCAGCTTTCACATAATCCTGGAGATGGTCAAGTTCCCTGGCTGCAAAGTTTCCCGTGTTGCAGTCTGATAAAACGTCACCTGTTTTGGCTCTGGCACATGGAGAACTGCTGCCGCCCTGACATCTCCACGTCCCTACAGCCTGGGCAACTGGGTGATCACCCGGTGGCTGCTCTTCCCTGTTTGTGTCTCGCATTGCTCCTGGCCACGTCCACCTCCACACTGAGCTCATCAGACGGGGAAGAGAGGAGAGGGGAAGGCAGGGAGGCGGGCAAGGAGAAGTAGGATGTGCTTATTTAGGCAGCGTGGAGATTAATGGTCTTCCTGGCACCTTCTGCCAGGCACAGCTGGCGCAGTCATGCTTCGCTTCAGCTTGGGCTGGAAACAGCAGGCAGTGAGGAGTGCAGGGTGGTGAAGGTGGAGGAGGAAGGAGACGCGTTTGCTGAGCTGATTGTGGGGAGCAGGGAGTGGGGTGGCGGGGCCAGCGTGCTGCTTTGAAGCCCTGGTACCCAGCCAAAGCCAGCCGTGTTCCCTTCAGTGCGGCAACGCATTCAGCATCCACAGTGGGGGTGCGGGTGCAGGTCACCTTTTTTGCCTGGTGTGGCATGAAGGTTGGGAGACAGATTTTTCGTGCCTGGCTTTGGTGTGACTCGTCATTCTCCATCATCCCCATGGCTCACATGGGATGAGAAGCTGAGGCAGGGACCTGAGACCTTTCTGGGGTGTGACAACTGTAAGATGAGGTCTGGCTGTGCTTATGCCTTGTTTGTACATGGGAACAAAGGATCTTTGTGGAGTCCTCGATGTATTTGCCTCCTGCTGTGCATCCGTGTTCTCCCTCCCCTGCCTCAATTCATGTCCTTCTCTCATATATGCTTTCGTGTGGAACAACATCATAGATCAGTCCACACTTAGATATCTTTACCATGCTTATCACCCTACCTGATGGATGCTGTGCAAATATTCATGCACTAAATATCACAATAACTTTGTGCCACTGATACTCCGTAAGAGCAAAAGAAGGCAGGAGAGCAACCAGATGAGGTCTTCATGCCAAAACAACAGCAGAAACAGCAGCAACAACAAAACACTGGAAAGCTGGGATAATTTTGACTATACGGCATACCTGAATCTCAGTCTCAAATTTCTGAAAGCTTACCAAAGTCCTTGGATCTTTTGGTTGGTCAAAGGTTTACCCCTCAGGCTTCCTCCAAAATTTGGAATGTTTTCAAGGGAAGAATTTGGATGCTTCTTTATCTGTACCCAAGCTTTGGGGCAGAATTAACTTCAAGTGTAGATCTTAGACTAAAATCAAGTCTGAAACATAAAGTGCAATTGATGCCCCCCAAGCATCTTTCATTTTCAATACAGAACTATTATTTACTAGGGTAACATGCTAAGCTGTTCTTATCTTCAGCAAGCAAGACTCCCACTGAAAGCCTCGGCATTTTGTGCCTAACCTCAGTGTGGAAAATTATAGGCCTTGCTATTTCTTTTTTCAGTTTAAATGGTGAACCGTAGAGGGGGAGCTGACTGCATTAGAAAGGATTTCCCAGCATGCTCAGATGGCACCTGTTTCTTTACAAGGGGGTCAGCTAAATGGCTGTATCTCCTAAGTCTCTGTTGGGTGCCTGATGGGATAATGTCAGAGTAGCTTTATCCTCCCAGGCAGCTGGCAACTCCTACCCTGTGATTAGTGCCACATCTGTGTGACTATGATATGTCTAATAGAACAACAAGCAAGGTAATAAGGAGTAGATCAAAGGAAGAGAAAGCTACAAGATCTTGGTTCGGCAGAAAACTTATTCTCCTTATTATTACACTTGCTTTCAAACAGAATATTTTAGGAGCTCTTATTTTTCAATCCAAGCCTTTTAAAGGGCTAGGTAGGTTTTAAAAGCACACTTGTATTAACATTTTCTAGAAAACCTGTATCAGAGTCTGCATTTGCACTTGAACTTGCTTTTTGTTGAAACTAAAATTTTTGACGAGAGCATCCTGAAATCTCCAACAAGCCTTGGGGCCAGGGGTGACTTTCCTAGGCCTGTAAATGTCTGTAATGCTGTGGGAAGCCACAGGGTGAGTGGTCTGGGAGAGGAGGTGAGCGATCCAGCTATTTCTCAGGCAGAGCCTCAGGCAGAGTTTTGCTTTCGGCTCCTCCCTCCCCCTGCCAAATGCGTGTCTGAGCTGTGAAGGGGTGCTCGATGCCATCCCCCAGAAATGGCACAGAGCAGGTGTCCCTGATGTTGGTCTCCAGCCTCCGCTGAGGGAGGTGAGTGTCCAGATTTCATATTGGAATTTGACTTCTGGAAATGGAGTGGAGGGGGAGACCTTCCTGCACAGGCTTTGGGCTCGACTGAGGAGAGGTGGGACATCAGCTACTCACCTGCGTGAGCGTACTTACACACTCACCTTGTGTAAACTTAATCTGCACTTACTGCTAGGTTTGCCTTCGTTTTCTCTCCTCTATTGTAAAAGGGACGGTTCCCAGTCATTAGTTCATCAGCTAACTGTGTAAAACCTTAGATCACAAAAAATCCTTTCTGAAAACAGAACTGAATCCTTCTGAATTCAACTTATTATTAGGCTGACAATGCCACAATTTGGCACAGATGCTAATATCTATTTCAAGAAATCCTCATGTGTTGTTAGGGAACTAAATCCACATCCAAGACACTGAAATATTTACAGGCACAGTTAAAAACGTGGTATGTTGCAGGAGATACAGTGTTATGAAGTAGGCAGGCGGCTCTCTCAGGAGTGCTGGATTTCAAACGTTCCTCCAGTCTGTTTTGTTTTTTACAGTGTGCTTCTGGGATTTAATCCACATGCAGGCTAGTGGGAGAAAATAGATCAACAACCCCAAATTTGGCTGCTTTCTGTAAGTTTCCCTGACATCCTCAGGGAAAGCAGCATTTCAGAGGTGGTTGTCAGAGGTACTGAGCTGTACAGCTTCTGTTTTTTTGCCAGTTTTCCACCTGGGTTATGGTGCTAAACTGGTGAGATGGACTATGTACTGCTCTGTGAACCCAGCTGGCATCTTTTGCCTATTCCTGTTGTGCATGTTATTCAGTGTAATTTTAAATATTTGTTACTGATGTTCGGAGGAGAAAGTGGCAGCGAGCCTGGTGGCATTTTGGTGATGATTAACATCCCTGGTCTGATTCTGGACACTGTCAGCATACCTCAAAAATTAAAACAATCAATACTTAAATAGAGAAACACCAGCCTAACTGTATGTTTGCATCCCAAAACTACCAAATTGCTGTATTCTGAATTGTCTTCTTGAATTTTTGTGGTGATGAGGTTGCCAGCTTGTGCAAGTGAGTTCAGCGTCATTTCAGCAAACAAATCCAGGCAGATGAAACCTGTAAGGATCTGTCCCTGTGCCGACAATTAGATAATTGATTTATCCATTAACTCGAGAAGTTATAAAACATGAATAGCAGCAAGTGCATACAGAGCCCTACACTGGGAGAGACAATTTAACAGTTTGTCTTTTATGGCTGTCTGGTGCTTATTTCTGTGATGTTTCTCTTAATGAGACTTATGAATCTTTCCTGTCTGCTTAATTCAGACTCTGAGATGCTTCTTAGTACATTTACGTCTTGGTTAGACGAATCTTTTTTTTCAGATAACTGATTTCCTAAAGGCAATTGCCTGCTTTTTAATACATCTTTAAAAGAGGGACAGCAGTTATACCTAGTATTGGTGACCTTGTTTATAACTTTAAACTTTAGTGTAACTACAGATGGAAGATTTTTTTGTTGTTGTTGTTTGGTTTGTTTTTTTAAAAAAAAAGTTGTACTACATGATTGGAAGTTTATAGAGGGCATTAAGAAAAGAAAATCTCCATGGATTAGCAGGAGAGAAATTTATGACATTAAAATACATCTAGCTCAGGATATCTTCATAAAGAATAGTGAAATGTCAGCTGTAAAGCTGACTTACTGAATCTTTACATTTACATTTTTACATTTCACTGTCTGGTGCATACATCTACATTCTGCCTGTTACAGCTGAGTCTCAAATGAAACATTGAGGGCAGGGGTGCTCTTGCATTTGGCCGTTGATGAACTCAGCTGGGAAAAATAAAACCCTGATGTGTTATGTACTTGGATTACAGGCAAATTTAGCTTGCTGGTGTACTAGCCCTGAGAGATGCACCTTACACCCTCGGCTGAACTCCTGCACACACCGAATAGCTGATTTGAGCTATTGAGAACCATAGCGTGGTTCTGCTATGACTTGTCAGAACTAAGTATTATGCGTACAAGGGGAAATACCTAGTGCATTTGTATTTTCTTATCCATTTCAGCCTTGCCTATCTAAATCATGACAGAAAGTGCAATCTTTCAGTGTGCTCATCTTCAGCAGCCAAACACAAGCATTTTCAATAGAACCGAATATCTTATCCCAGAAGTGCATAGTTACTACGCAACTGCAGGTAAGAGCATGCAGAAGCCTTAGACTTTAAAGAACTTATCTCTTTTTTGATATGTGCATGAGGGGAAATCTGCACTTCCATGCTGTTCAGCAAGGACTGTCCGCTACAAGACAAATAAGTCTGCCAAAAGTGTAAGCCAGCCTTTTGGCTGCCCAACTGTAAGGGTGACCTCTGACATTGATTAAAAAGCTGCAAGACAGATAATTTAATACTAAATAAAAGAAATGACTTATGCTACCACCTATAAAAGTGCAAATTTTTGAATGATTCTATTGGGTTGGAATACCTTAATAAAAGCATGTTTTTCATGTTCCTCAGCAAGGATTGACTTTGGACTTCAAATATTACGCAAATATTTCAGTGCCTTTACTTGTCCTTTCAAAATTGTAATTTTAATTAGCAGTAAGGCTGAATTTGGGATAAGTGGTCAAAAAATATTAGACGCTTAAATTCTAGATCAAAGGTCTGATTGATTTTAAAATCTGCAAGGTTAAAGAAAAATGAAGTTGTTATACGCATTTTTATTCTCTTGGAACCAAAATTGACTCTTCTAATTTCAATCAGAAGGGGAAACAACTTATGCTGTTACTTGCTGTTTGTTGGTTTATCTTCTGGCAAACAGCAGGAAACTAGTGTTTTTGCCTGAAGTTCCGCTGCCCTTTCCTATCATCATCTAAGCCTGGAACCTGGCTCCACCTTTTAAAATCTGTGGTTTTATAATTGATAAATGACTTTAATATTTTTTCTTTGACTGAAATATTATTATTATTATTATTATTATTATTAAACAGGAATAATTTTAATTTTCTTTCTGCTATTTTGAGAGGTAAATTTAGAGCACAGAAGTCACAGAATTAAAGTAGAATAAAACAGATAGTAAGTGTATAATGCCCATGGATCCATTTACTTGTCAGTGGATGGGATGTAGCTTATCAAGGAACTAAGTCAGCACAAAAGAAGCAGCTCTGTAGATCAAAGCATCTGGTGCTGAGGTCTTTAAAATTTCCCTGCATGTGATTTGGGTATTTTACTTCAGAATAGGTTTAGTCTGTTACCTAATCTAGGTGTCTCTATCATGTGTTCCTTGAAACTGTCTGAAGGATCAGTCACGGGTTTGGATCCGTACGTCCCTACTAAACATTGGAGCACATCTGCAAATGTGTAGTGGGCTTTTTCAATTAGTTATAACCTGTTAAGGGGAAACAGTTTGCACACACCAAAACTGCTCTGCAAAACAACCTGACACATAGCGAATGGGAACAGTTTGGGGATTTACTTCAACATTGCTCTAGTGCTCCGGGCCAAAACAACAAAGCGGGTGCAGCCTCAGAGCATCCACGTTGTCTGCACTGGGGTGGCTAATGTGCTATGGGAGTTGTGTGTCCGGCTGGTGTGGTGGTCAGATGGAATATCCTAGGGCATCAAAAATACCATTAGACACATATGTTTAGACAGCTGCATCCCAGTCTGGATAGCTGTGCTGGAGAAGGGGAATTGAGCTTGAGGGTCTCTGCTGAGAATGAGGTAAGTCTCCTGTGAACACCTCTGAAGCAGACAGCTACACCGAGGATGTTGACAGCCAGATTTTATAGAGCACATCCTTTAACGAACACAGAAACAAGAAAATTGAGGAGAAGAAATGTTGCTAAGTTCCTGCTTTTGGTTTGCCCAGGGAGTTGAATAGGAGCAGAGAGCCATGCAGCTGGAATTGCTTCATGTAAGCACTGAGCAGTGCTGCTGGGAATGGGAAAAAGAACTGAAGAAGAGAAAAAGCAAAAGTAAAGCTCTGGAGATTTTTTATGGTTTTCTTTGTTTGTTTGTTTTCTTTTGTTTTTCTTCCCATTCTTAAGCATATGTTTTGCGTTGAATTAAGGCTTTGTTGAGGAAAGCAAACATTCATTAACTGAGGAGGCTATGCCCCCTTCTCAAAACTGGGCTGGTCTCTGTGAATATGGGAGATGCAGCTCCTTAGCGTTTCTTTTTCTGCTTTACAGCAGAGATTTGAACTCAGGTTTTCCACATCACGTGTTGGGAGGTGCTGGTCTCAGACTGTCTTCAGAGGAGCGGCTTTACCTGTACAGCTCAGTGGGCAGACGTGGGACCCACATATGCCATCTCTTCTGTCAGTACCCTAATTACCGGGGACTATTCTCATGTTCTGCAGATTTATAGAACCCAGAAAGTTCTGTGTCAGGTTGAAATATTTTTTTCTGGTGAATATAAAAGAATAGTCTCTTCGTTAAAACTGCCTTGGATCCACCTGAGGTAAAAGGTGGTGAGATTTAACTAATGCTGATTCTAGAGCTTTTTGATTGCATATGATGAGGTGTGAGGGAGGGGAATCAGATAATGGCAGTTGTTACAAGAATAAGATCCCACTTGTGCTAGATGCAAGGCCACAGTGAGCACCACTTCCCACCACTTCTGTTTTTTTCTGCTAATATTCCTCATCTTCCTTCAACATACAGGAAATGCCAACACTACAGGCACAGAAATGAAGAAAAATCAAAATGCAAAAGGGTATGCATTGCATACATAAATGACATATAAGAGGACACCTGTTCTGAAAAGCAAGTCTAGAATCATTACCCTCTTTTCCTCAGGGAAAAATTTTATCTGCATGTCCATCTTCTTAATTGGATTTTAATTTGCTTAGAACACCCATCTTCATTACAGTGGATAATACTGGCCAGGATTGCACAAGATTTCTAGGCCTTTAAAACTTTCAGCTCTTGATAAGACAGATTTCAGTGACTTGCTTGGCTGTTTGTTTTCAGAATACCTTTTATTGCCAGGAGACATGTTTTAAGAGTTTTTTTTAAGATTCACCTTAGTATCTACAAGGTCAAATATAATCGTAAAACCTTCAAGAATGCTCTGTAGATGCAACTTTGTCTGGGAGCTGCTGGACTCTCAGCACTTGGGAAATTTGAGCCACCTCCCTGGATATTGGAAGTTTACTTTAGCAACGCGCTTTTGGAAATTCAGACAGGTGGCTCTTTGGTTGTGGGAGTGGAAAGTACAGAAGATGTGGTGCCCCTGATCTGTGTACTGTAGTGCTGACGCAGCTGATAATAGGGCTGGTAAAGTCTCTGTGTGAATGTCTGCGTTGAAATGTCAGTGTAATTCTTGTTTGATGCTTGGAGCTATACAAACAGAAGAGGTGGCAGTAATGAGGTTTCATTATTTAATAGAACCTGAGTAATGTTTTGGGCCTTCAGTTAGCTGTTTGGCTGAAGATGCAAAAGCTTGATAAGATTGAACAAGTAGGCTTTGGGGTCTAGGAGAATCCGTAATTAGATGCTTGGTGTCTTCATGCAACATCCATCAAAATGGGTGATCCCACAAAAACAGTACAGCAGGTTGGGAGTCGTCCACAGCCATCAGTCGAAAACGCCAAGGGATAGGTCTGTGACCTGCACCTGCTCCCCTTCTGCACTGCCTCCTAAAATACAAGAGCTGGAATAGGACCTGGAGCCCAGGTCTCTTTTCCCACAAGCCCTGTTTGCTCATGCCCCCTCTCCATCCCGGTGAATATTTGATTTTACTGCATCATCCCTGCAGGAAGGCTGAGGGAGCACTGGCTGGGAGCAGCCCCTGGGCTGTGCCCAGGGCACTTTGCAGATGGCTCTGCTGGGATCTGGTTGATGCAAGCTCAGATCCCTCCGGGCAGAGATGGGCAATTTTAATTCTGCTCCTCCTTCAGCTCACGTAACTTTTTTAACCAGTGGACCTCGGGGTAGAAAAAAAAGCAGAGATGCCAGACATGCTTTCTGCATGTTAGTGCCCATGCTTTACGCCTGTCGGTGGAGCTGGGGCACAGTCAGGCATAAATGACAGCTCAGTGAAAGCCTGAGGATCTCACCCGCAGTCAGGCTCCTGCAGCGGCAGCCTGTTAGCGCAGCACCCGCAGCTCTTCTGGAAGCATGCATGCTTGCTAGCGTAGATATCTGTTTCGAAAACGCTCATCGAAATTATTTCCATCAGTTCTGTTTTGAAATTATTCCCATGAAAATATAAGCCATCTCTTATTGCTTTAATTTCTGATACAGCTGAATGTCTCCTATTTGGAGTATAAGGAATCAAAAAGGTGGATTCATTCCATCCTTATAAAAAATGGAATTTATATATGAAGATGTAAAAATAAATATATATAAACCACTACATATATGCATTTATACATAAAATACATGAGATATGAATAATGATCAAATATAGGCAGTGATATTTTGGTTTATTTTTTGGTATAGAGAGGACTTGTGCTTTCTGACAATTTCTATATGACTGAAGTGTCTCTTCTAAAAACTTTCCTAGCCTTCTTCAGTAAATGACAACATGGTTAAGGAATTACTTTTTTTTTCTTTTTTTCTTCTGATGCTGAAATAAGTATAGGGAGTTTTAGATTTCTGTACGTTGAGGTCTTCTGTACCATCAGTAACATCTATTTTCTCTTCAGGAGGACTTTGTGATCAATCAAAAAACTGATGACCTTCTGTCAAGTGGCATTAGTTAGGAAAAAAAAAAACCCATGTCTTTCTGAATACGTTTCTCAGAAATGGGGACATGTAATCTCTAAACTGTGTTTTTTATGCTCCTAATGATTCTTGGGTGATTCAATGCAGTTTCTCTATCCTTTTGCCCTCTATGTCTCAGTTTGCAAATCTAAATGTATGATATTTACATACACAGTATTCCAGTTCAAAATGTTTGAAACATGTTTGAATGCTTTTAAAAGCTTCGGGTATTAACTGAAGGAACTTGCTTTCTTTGTCTTCTAATTCCTAGACATTTAGACTATGCTTTAGTGATGTTTTTGAACTCTCCTTCATGAAGTCTAGAAATTATTTAAAAATGAGAATTAGGATGCTCATGCATGGAAAAAAACATCACTGTGGGACTTCGATGAAATTCATAAGTTGGTGACAAAACCCAGTTATCTGTTCTCGGTATTATCTGTAAAAACCTTTCAAGTGAGTTTTAAATAAAAGTGCATGGGCACAAAATACTAATGTAGATGTGGCTTTTACAAGAGTTAGGAATATAAAATTGATGAGTGGGACTCATTATAAAAAAATGGGACAGCACCATACTAACCAATGTATTAAATTTTAAAAATTTTATTAACCTTCTTTTAAAGCAGTTTGTGTACTTTATGTCAAATAACAAAGTTATGGTCCAAAAATTTTTCATCTACATCTCTAAATGTGTGGGTTTAACTTTCCCCTCCTTGTTTTTAACCAATGTGACCTGGAGGTATCTTCTGGTGGAAATAAAAATATCGAAAAAGAGTACAAGGTAGATCCTTGGAGACTGAAGTAATACCATTAGTGGACAAGCTGAAATAAAAAAGCAGCTCCAATTTAGACACGCAGCCTGGTGAAGTCCATTTACATTATAAAATATTTGTCAGAAGTACATATTTTTTTAAATAGGAAAAAAAAAAAACACTGGAAATGAAAGCAAAAAGTCTAAATTTTTTAAGTCACCCAAGAATATGGTTAGGAAAAAAAAAAAAAGGAATAACTTAGGTTCAGTGCCAGCATGTGAACTAACTCCTCTTACTTTTCCTCTCTGCAGAAAAGCTGCTATTTCTGTAGCTTTTATGACAAGAACAGTCCTGTCAGGTGGCCAGTTTATTAATGTCATGTGTGTGTACCCTGGAGGAGATGTCCTGCCCTGGTCCCTCTGCAGGGACAGATGCTCACGGCCAGGCACGGATGACACATTTTGAGGGTATTGCAGGCTGCAGTGGTGATGGGAACCAGACTTCGCTCTGAGCAGGACAGTAAGGAGAAAATCACCAAAGCAATGCGCAGGTCTCGCAGCTCAAAGCTTTTCTTTAGCGTAGGATGACTTTCTGCATGTGTCTTTTGTTAGCTACACATTGACCTTGAGATTTGATATACACTGAGCATGCGGGGCAGATAGACCTTTATCTCTCTAACCTGTCTTATCTTATCTGTTTCCTTTGGTATCAAACTCCTCCTTCTCTGATCACTAGCAAGAATGAAGAAAACCCCTTATTAGCTTTGTAGATTCCTAGAACCAAGCTTTTAAAAGCAGTCTCTGAAGTAGGAGATAGATAAATTCGTGTTTATAAATAAATACAAATAGTAGCATGGGAAAAAAGGAGCCTCGTAAGCTGGAATTTTCAGTGCTAAGACGTGAATGCAACTAGGCTTTAGATACACCTGTGCTTGCCAAGCTTTGTGTACCCTGATAATGTAAACAAAAGGAGCTGAGAACTTCAGGGGAAAAATGTTTCTGTGTGATAATATCACCTATATTCAGCTAAGCCTGGGTAAGACACAGACCACGACATGCCAAATAACAGACTTGCTTAGCGGTGGCATTATGTGGAAACTGGGAAATACTATTCCACTGAAAGATAAAATATTCACTTTCTAATATGGAGGCCTCCTTTCTTCACATCCTACAGGTCATCAGCGGTTCTTAGGCAATATTAATTTTCCTCTGATTCTGTGACTGAGTGACTGAGTAGTCTGAAGGTCTCCTTTTGTTTTCAGAGCAGCTTGTGCTCGCGTTATCAGCACCGAACACACCTGAGCAAATGGGGCTTGTTGAGATGTTTGATAGGCAGAACTTTCCAGGAATCCAATGGTCCTACTGTTGCCCTCTGTGTTCGCCCTTGGTGGGACAATAGTGACAAAGACAGACAGACGATGATTAATGCCTCATCCCCCGAGCCCTTTCTCCCTTGGAAGGCCCCCATTGTCTCTGGCCCAGGACATTTTTGCACAGTGGAGAGAGGAGGGGCGAGATAGGAAGAGATAACTTCACATCTGAATGAGACATTTTCCCTTTCTGATCCCTGGACTCCCAAGAACTGCTGCAGGAACCGGGAGCTGCCTGAGCTAGAGGTTTTCTCTTCTCCTCTACAGGCTTTCCAATTCAGTACTGGGAACTACATAAGGAGGAGAATTTAACCCTTTGGTTTTGCCAGTTTGATGAGAAAGATGTCAAGTCATCCTATCCTTTTAATTTTTAATTTTTTTTACTCTTTTTGCATAACAGGAGGACCTCTGTCATTGGCAGCAACGTGGAGTAAGTGCAGTGGGTAAGCTTCAGCTAGGGCTGAGGAATAGGGGTGAAAACATGTTGGTGAAATTAAACTGACCAGGGGAAGGTCACTGTGGAAGAGCTTTCTGGAGAGATGTGGAAGCTTTCCTTCTTGGGCTTGAGGAGGAGCACAAACACAGAGCAAGATAAATAAATTGATAATGCCAAGGATTTTATTTTTAAAATGCTTTTTACCCTACATAAGTATAAGTAACAGCTGATTTATTTTTTTTTGAATCAAAAATCTGATTCAGTTAGCTATTTCTTCTGTCTTGAGACCGCCTTTTCCATCCCAGACACTTAAGTATGAACAGCCAGTTCATATGGCATTCATCGATTCTTCAGCAGTTAAATTGAAATGGGTATGTGTCTTCATGCTGTCATTATTCAGCAATATGTCACCATGGAGAGTCATTTTTACCTCAGGTGAAAGAATGGAGTATACTGAAAAGCCGTCTATTAGGCTGTCATCATCCATAACTTCTGATGCTTATTGCTTACTCACATGTTTTATTCAGACACATGAAGCAAATGCGTTTTTCTGATTTCTGTGGTAACATTAGTTCTTTTAATAAAGTTCAGACCCGCAGCTCTGTTACTTTTTCAAAATTTTGATATACTTTCAGAACCATGATGGCCTCATGCCTTCAATCTAGCCTGATTAGCATACAAGAAATTAAAGAAATAGACTTTACATTCCACAGAATGTTACACTGAGTGTATGGAAGAGCAATAACTGTGGAAAGCTGTTAATGGTCCACTACTCTGTTCAGCTCAGACTTTCCCTGTGTGGGAAACTACTTAGACCAAAGCTGTGTAAGGAAGTGATATGGAGAGTGGAAACATTCATAAACTAGGGAAAGAAAATAAAAAGCATTTGTTAATATATTGGCACAGTCAAGCTTAGGAGACTCAAACTTAATCTCCTAAATTAAGGATAAGGATAAATAAACAGCATTCCCATAGGTAATTATCCATTACCTATTTAAAAACTGGGCAATATAGTATTTCATTACTTCTAAGGCAGGGCAAACTCACTTCTTTTGCTTTTTAATATATATTTATTATTATTGGCTCCTGTAATCACTGTAAATGACACAAATGTCCTCACTAAATGGTGTTTGAATTAAGCTCTGTGACATGCCTGCAACAGCCCATCAAACCTAATGCGCGGGCGATTACCAGCAATAGTTTGACATTTGGTTTTCACATTGAACAATGCTCGACAGCAAGAAATGGTGGAAATGCAAACAGTGATCAAACAGTGTGGTGATGAGAGACAGTGTTCAATCCCAAAGCCTTCTGACTGTCCTAGAACGATTACACCCCATGGGGCACAGAGCCGGACTCTGCATCCATCCAGACGAACACTTCTAGCGTGAAGAAATTCCAGGTTTCAGTTTAGTAACGTCAAGTCCATTGGTAAGAACTGTGGGGGAAACATCCATAGGTATAACTTGCAGATTGTGTTACAGTCTTCAAGGTAGTGCACATGTGCTTAAAATAATATTTTCTTACATCTGCAAGGCAGTTCTCCATCTTCTGTGACTGGGATAATTAGGCTGGAAGTCTGGACCACTTTAACATATCACGTGCAAAACTTGTGGTAAAAGAGGTGTGACTGACAGTAAAAGTAGCCCACCAGGGTTTGTTTTTTGGTTTTTTTTTTGGATAAAATTTAGAAAGTTATCAGCAGTAGGAAATAAGATATCAAGCAGAATGACTACATCACCAGCAAATACTTAGGCTGGAAAAGATAAACACTCGACCAGCCCCCTTTCACACTCACTTGTCATAAAAAGGTAACGGCGACATTATCTCTGAGTTTATCTGGTTCAAAGTAGCTTCTCTGAATCTCTTTGAAGCAGTTCATGGACTCTTTGGGGTCTGAGAATGGCGGCTTGAAAACTACTGCTCTGTAGCAAAGTTTCTGGTTCTTAAAGCACTTTACCTCCTCAGAGAAACACAAATTCACATTTTTGCAACCGTGGATGATGAAGTTCCCCTCTCCACTCCTCAGGCGTGGAGGAGTGTAAGAAAAACTTTTGCTAGGGCCCTCTCCACTGAGATGAAATAAACTCTGCAAATCCTCTCCTACTTGTGAGGACAGGGAGAGCTGAACTCGGATGCTTTTCTAGGAGGCACTCAGTAGATAAACTTGGAAGATGCTACCTAAGCAGTTTAATGAACAGAACATCTTAAATTGTTTTGACGGTTTTACTGAAAACTGATAGGAAATGTGAGACAGTAAGAGCAAACGTGTATATAGGTGTCATCAAATGTATATTTTAGTGTATCTTACTATAGATTGAGTGTATGTCTTACATTATTTTTTATAATACAAATTTTAAATTTTGAAATTATTCCTTCTACAGCAATGCTTTTGCCTTCTTGGGAGTCAGAGCCTCCCTGCCATAACAGACCTTTATTTGATGTAAAAAAACCTCATGCAACAAAACTATGAAGACGTATGTAGCCATGAGAAATCTGGAAACAGACCATGGTAGTTCAAGATAAGTACTTTGTGAAGAAGCGGAATTTGAGGAGGTAGCAAATGTAACAGGAAGCTGGTCTGGGGCTTTTTTCATCTTGGGAACTGTGATCACCCCACGCAGTATGAAGGCATTGGGCTACTGGTGTCACTGAGCTGTGGAGGAGGAGAAAGGACAGACTAAGGAGACCTCATCTTGAGCCTGATATAGTATCTTGCCTACTGACATAGGTGAGACAGTAGCTCTATTAGTTGTTGTGGTCTGTCCCAGTGTGCGTTTACTTCATTATGTATTTTTTTTTTTGCTTTTGTCATGTTAATGTTAGTTATGAACCTAACAGCTAGTTAAGCACCTTAAGTTATTTTTTAATCCATGTAGAGTACTGTTTTCTATCTAACTTCTGCTCTAAATACTTTCCCCTCCCATCTGATAGAGGAAGAAGATTCTACCTATTCACCGGAGACTTCTAAGTTGTTGCATCAAAATTTTAGCTCAGGAAAGGAAGAAACGAGTAAAAGTGAATGAAACTGAATAGCATTTGTCATCCTTTTTGGTTATAAAAGACCCTTCTTGCCAGAAATGAGGATTTTATGGAAAATTAGTGAGATTGACCTTTTGGAGTTGCTTGTCCCCCTGCCCCACCTTGACACCCCTGCACAGGGATTCAGCAATGGATGAAAATGACACCTCCCACACGCAGGAACAAGAATCACCTCGTCGCCTAGGTCATGTACCTTCACAGAAACTGTTGTTCTTTGTGTCACTGCTAATACCAAATCAGCATTTCATTAGAAAGGGTAAATCTGTAAGACTGTCATAAATCCAAGTAAAAAATGGCATCACTACCTTCCCACCTTTTTCTGCATTATATTGCTACTCTCTACAATCCTGTCCTTTTGTCTTAGCTTCTGGTGAAGTCAAAAGTGTCAGAGAAACATGCTTTTCTATGGACACTGAGATGAAGTAGGGATTCCTGGAGAACGTGTTTCAACTTAATTTCTGTCAATAGTTTCTACATATAATAATTTTGATTCTTAATGCTATGAAAAAGTTTCAGGGAAATTATTCAGTATGCTTTTTGGTTTATGAGCTCCATCGTTTCTGCTGCAGGATGTTTATTTTGTAAAAATTTAACTGTGGCCAAATCTGTATAGTGACAAGACACTTGACCTTGAATTTTGTTATACTGTGAATTATATTACAGATTTTTTTATTTTTCTATATGATAGATCAGGAATACCCGACTCTAAAAAATACTTCATTGATATTTTCACAGTTCTTATTAATGAAAAATGAACACGATAGTCCTACACATTTAACTTGACTCCTATCTTTACATAAAATGGCTGAATATAATAAAAGAGTTGAAGGACACATGAAAGGCAACTTAATTTTATGGAATGTAGAAGTTTTACTTTTTTGGTTTCAATTCCATTATCTAACAATATGTTTAAAGATTGTTAAACAATTGCTAGTCATTACAAATAAAGAAACAGCATTTCTCCTAAAGGTATCTATTATGGAATAGATAACCAGTACAGAAGAAAAAAAATATTTAATTTATTTGCAAATGAAATCAAAAGCATAAAGCAACCAGGCAGATAAAAATTTATGTCTATTAATGATTCTGTTGGGCTCCATGAAGTATCATATTTTTGGTAATGATGACAAAGAAACCCAAATAATGCAAGTTTATGTCAAATGCTGTCTGGAATTGCTGAATTGCTTTTCCCCTCTCAAAAACATAAGCCTAAGACCTTGTATCTGTATAATATTTTGAAACAATCAATCATGGAAACAGCATCTGATTGCAGAAAACATGATTTCAAAATCAATTTGTCATGCTCCTATATGGATTTAGTGCCTTCCTTGTTTTGACATTTCTCATTTGCTAAATGTAGGAATGCTACTGTAATTTCTCTATGTCGTGTTACAAATTAGAAGGCTGGAATGCAAGAAGTTTCTTTGATTTTGAATTTGTCCTGAATATGGAATTATTTGGTCGTTTTTATTTTCTGATACATTTATTTTGTGATGCCTTAGAAATTATGCTGCCTGATTTCCATCTGTAAATCATTTGCGACACCCAGTTCCCATCACAAAAAATTCTTGGTAATGGCTTTGACAACATGATTGGCTTTTAAGACCTGCTTGCTGAGGAGAAATATACTGATGTTCCTTCTAATGTTAAATTTCACAAAGGAGAGGACTGGATTTTGATGCAGCTCTCTGTGCAGTTAATACACTTTACAGCATGCTGGTTCATGACCCTTTTAAAAAGTACTTATCTCGGGGAAATTGCTTTATAACAAAAATGTGTACAGTGAACTGGCTGCCAGTTACTTTGAAGGAGATATGTGACATTGTCATATATGTAAGTGATAGGCCAGCGGTCATCATATTCCCAGAAAGGCTTGGCTTTTATTTACCAATCAGCACAGAGATTTACTGTAGGACTTTGAAATGGTGAAAAATACTAATGTTGAATAATGCGTCTGTTTTGTACAAATTTACCTTTTAAATTTTTTCTAGCATGGGTAGCTAATGCTAGAAAATGAGATGTTCAGATTCTTTTTCTTCAAAAGTGCATGGACATTGTTTATTCCAATGGCTTTTGTTATGATTTAAAATACATATACTTCTGCCTAGAAAGTTGTTTAATGCCTGTGAACTATATTGCAATGCCTAAGAATGGTATCGAGCTAGTTTCAAACCTTCCTCCCCTTCAGCCACGAGGTGTGTCTGGCACTATTTCAAACAGTGTTACCATCTACATCACTCATCTACAATCTGGGGTCACATTCTTGGGGAGAGTTTGCTAAAGATGCTTTAGATTTGGCACAGAATAACCTAAATCTTTATGAAAATTTGTTCGCAACTGTCAGTTTTTTGATACAAGTTTGGATGCCAAGATATCCTTTGTTGTTGTGGTTATTTACTGTAATTTAGAAATACCTTAAATGAGCACTCTTCTTTCTAGGTACCCTGTCAGGAATTTTGCACAATTACTATGTGCTACTAAAACTTTTTAAGTCCTCTGTCTGTGGAGGAGTGAGATAACTAGTGACCAAAAGGATCAAGAAACACCTCCACCTCCTAGGCTCTACTTTTCCGTCTTCCCTGACTCAATCCAGTAACACAAAGGCTTTCAGGAAGCCTTCCAGGTAACACAAGAGAGGGCTTCTGATGGAGCATATGCTTAGAAAATTAATAAGGATGGCTTTAGGTTTGATTTTAGGTAACTTGCTTAGCTGCCTGGATGAATCAGCTAAATTTCTGAGTGAGCTGCAACTCCAATCTGTTTTGGCCTCCATCCCAGGCAGACCTATTCAGCCATCCACTTAATTGCTAGTGCATCTTCATTTATGTACCTCTATTGATTTTAATCTCAGATGATTTATACAGCACCATAAGCAGGTAACAAGCCAAACCAATGACATTTCACTGGAGATGAAGATGCTTATAAACTATCTTAATTTGTCCAAAATCTGCACATATATACAGGGCACCTTTTGCTGTGGTTGTGTGTTTAAAGTTTGTACTTATCGCTTCTCAGCTAAACTTTTATTCTCTTTCCCGCTACAGGTTCACAGACTGTTTCCCGGTATTTTAAAAGTAAAGTACTTTTAAAAGTAAAGTACATTTGACTCCAAGATACCTCATGGCCTGCTGCCAGAGCTCCCTGATATTTGTTTTTCATTCTAGCTGTTTGTTACTGATACACTATTCCTGAATGTGTATAGGATTCGTTTGGCCTGAACTCAGATGCCAGTGTGATAAGGACCTTTACGTAGTTATGAGTGATGGGCCATCATTGGCTTAATTCATAAACACGGGAAGAAATTACGTAGTTTCAGAGTAAGATTCATTTCACCTATTTAGATCTTTATTTCAGGCTGAAATAAGTCCTAGACAATTTTTTTGCCTGGAAAAGGGTTTATTTGTTCCTGAGATCTCTTTGTAACTGAATGAAGGCTGAGCATGCTCTTAGAAGTCGACAGCTGCGACTTCCTTGACTCTGCTACCTGAAAGTCCTGGAGCAGCGTTAGATCTCAACTGAAATGTTCCTGGATGCATCTGTAGCACTCTTCAAATAGCTATTTAAAACAGCTTTAAGCTAATGTCTGCATTGGTTCTTATGCTTGGATATTAACATAACTAACGCTGCAATCAAAACAAGGGAGATAGATTAACATTGCACAGACGAGCTGTCTGTCCTATAGGTGTCTAAGCAGTCCATTTAAACAATACGTTGTGTTTTCTGATTTTATTGCAAAGTATTATGCGATCTAAAAGAAAAGTGCAAATGAGAGAAATCATCCTTGTTAAATGAATCCCATCTTATTTTAATTTTCCACTTCAAATCACAATTAATATGTATTATTCACACCTTTTCATTTCTCTGGCTATATTATATTAAAGTAGAACAGATGCTTTGTGCAGACGGTCCAAGACATGGAAATCGACTACCATTATTCATATTTTTCAGTTGTCCTTCACTGTAGGTAATAACAGTATAACAGAGGGGACTCACAGTTACTGAAAGCAAAGTAAGTTAACAATTTTAGGAGGCTGGTCACCGAGCGGTTCTGACCGTTTCTTTCCGCGGTTACCACATGTGTCGTATCAGACTGCTCATCCTGGGCAGTGGGAGGAGGAGCCAATGGATTCAGGTGGGAATTGCCTCAGGAAAGGAAAGTCTCATTTATGTCATTTAGGCTAGAGATTTGTGGCTCAGGTTCTGGCATTTTATCTACAACTGCATTGGCTGGCGTGTACCAAAATGAAGTCTGGGATGAGTTTGGGGATAACTTGCACCCAACAAAGCTCTTTGTGATAGAGTTCATAGCTTTAACTTAGCTTACTTGTGTAAAAGTCATTAGGATCTTAAACATGAGGTAATTATTTAAATCAAGAAGTCTACTAGCTATAATTTTTTTTTGAGGAGAAAAGAACCAGCATGATTTTTGTATGCAGCTTGTCTCTAATTTTGAAGGCTAGTCCATACCACAGCTCAGCACCTGGGGAATGGCAAAGTTTAAACAAAAGAACTGATACAACTCACTTGGATGACCTCAGTCTGTGGTCTCGGTTAGAGGGTTATCTCTAGACTGCATTAATTCATGTGAAATGTATATATCTCTATGATGCATTCAGACTGCTTCAGGCCACAGAAGCTGCCTGCACAGAATGAAGCTTATTCAAAGCTGAGCAGGGCAATGTTTTCCACAGCAGCACAATGATGTTGTTTCTTCAATAAACTGTGGAACAGTATGAACAAACATTTCTCTAACAATGCTGAAGAAAGATGAGAAGCTGCCCAAGAAATACTATAGGACTACTGTAAATGATGAAAACATTTTAAAAGCAGCCCGAAAATATTAGTAACTTTTGTATCCACTGCTTAATTATGACACTTCGTAATTTTGCATAATATCAAGTATCACACTGAAGCTGTGGTGGAAGCAGAAATTGTTACAGCAAAGGTAGAAAAACAGAAGCATTAGAAAAATATAAAACATGCAAACTCCCAGTTCTTAATCTGCATTGCAAATTGAATTGCAGAAACTGAAATTACCCCTAACTCTCTATTAGCTCAATGAAGGTCATCTTATGGAATAGCTATATTAAATTGAAAATCATTACCATAAATCTTTGTTTTCAATATGTACATATGATCCACTGTGAAAATCAGATAAGTTACATTCAAATGTATTGTTTAAACAATATATTATTTCCTTAGATTTGAAAAAGTAATAGACTGCTTTTATCTCTGATGTACAAGGATCATCTTCAAGAGATATAAATGTGTCTGAAAAGTCACAGAAGAGAGGTTTTTTTAGGTCATCTTTTGAAGGGATCTTTTAGAAGAAGGAAGGAAGGAATCCTTTAGAAGAAGGAAGAAAAGAATCTTTTAGAAGATAAGGTTTCAAGACACACTGGAATAAAGCTATGTCAGAAAAAGAAATGCAGATAATTATATACTCCCATATGATGCTGTTCTTTTGTTCACTTGTTTATTGCTGCAGTGGTGCTTTTGGCTTCTCCAGTAATTTCATGTGCTGTACTATATACTATATATAGTTCTTGTCCTACAATGATAAATGTCCCATTGAAAGTACTCAAAATATTTCAAGTGACAATTAATTGTAAAAGTCACCCTCACTTTCTAAAGCTCTGACTTTTAGTGCTAGAAAATGAATACGACAAGTTCTCATAACCCAGCTGAGGGCATTGTAAATGTAGCTGAAAGAATAACACCTTCCTAATCTAAATTATCACCTTTTAATTTAAGCACTTGAAATTTTGTGATCTTCCCTCAACTGCTTTCCAGATCTTTCCAGAACTGTGTTGAAGCAATTTTTCAATTTTCTTAACTTATCTACTGGTCCAAGCTCCCTTTTATCCCCTGGGAAGAACCCCCCCATACATTATATGAATCACCACGTGGATTGACTGAAGAGAGTGCAGATTGCTAGTCTTTGATTAGATTTCAAACTGTTTCTCTAAACAGGATAAATTTTGATCTAAGGATATACTTAACACTTTGTTGAACTGAGTTAATTAATAGGCGTTAACACAAGTTACTCCTTCCTTTTTGATGTTTTTTTAAACAAAAAAGAAAAAGAAAATAAAAGGAAATCAGTCTCTTGCTACCTACATGAAAATGAAATTCTGCATTGAATAAAATAGGAAAGCTATGTTACTGTTTTCCCAAGTACTCAGTGGCCCAATGAAACCGAACTCAATGGCTTAATGAAACGAATAAGGCTTTATGTGAGCTCTTGAGCACAGAACTCATCTGATCACAGCTGAAATCCCTATACTTGACCTCATTATTTTGGAAAGCACTGAGATTTCTCAGTCGTTCTTGATGCTTTATAACACTAACATCAATGTTTTTGGATGAGAAACAACTTGTGAAATACTTATTTTTATTTGCCTGCTGGTGTGTTGCTGCTTAAAATTGCACTCTATAACTAATTATAGCCTTAACAGTGGTACTAACTAATTTTAAGAATAGTATAAAAGACAGCCACACGCCATCTTCTAACTGCACACAGCCTATTAATCAAGGAACAATAGAGCTGGAGTCTGAGTATTGTAACATTGCTTTTTTTAGATCATGCCCAGCTCTGGTGTCCTCTGTGTGTTTGTACAGCATGTAATATAGCGAGATCCAGGGCTGCCTTTAGGGCTCGAGTGCAATGCAAATAAATACACACAACCTGTCTGTACAGCTAGTGTTAAGACTGTCTCTCTTCCACCAGTCAAAAGAAATTATTCCAAGGCTTGCAGAGAAAACCTGCTCCAACAGTCTCCGTCTGGGTATTTACACCACACTCATCGCCGTGGTAGTGGAGTGCTTTAATAAGACGTCATGTGCACAGTGAAAGGAGAATATACTCATTAGTGTCTAATGTATTGTTCAAGGTTATACACAGGATATAGAAGTTTAATGAGAACTTAATGAGACTTCTACTACTACTGATTAAGTGTATCTATCATTTTGAGGATGTGGGTAAAACTGCTTAACACTGTAAAGTTAAGGAAAAATGAATGCCCAGTATGTCACTCCCTTTTGCCATTAATCACGTTCATTAGCTGCATTCCAGTGACAAGACTCTGACCCATTGCTAGTGCAGTACTGGGAGGACCACCACCAATGGCCTGCTGATTTAAATAGTAATTAATCACATTAACTACTATGACTGTTTTTTGTTCTTTCTGTCATATGTGGCTTGTAGATTAAGGTAACAGACAAAAGCGAGAGTCCAGTACTTACCGTAAATTTATCATCCATGGTGGCTTGCCAAAATCCTAGTTCCAGAGGGGGAGAGGCAGAGCTGCTGAGGTGGCAACGGGGGAAAGAAACAAGGCGTCGCGGCTCTGCTTTAGAGGGCTGTTTACCCCAGGCAGGAACTCAGCATCTGTAGGAGCCTGTCAGCTACTACATCCAAAAATGATGATTTTTTTTTAAAAATCCTGATTTACTTAGTCTCTTTTTAATATCTAACTGTTATCTTTTGGCTCAGGGAGCACCCAGGAAGGCATGACCAATGAACACTGCTTTTATGGTGGACTTTGTAAAGGTAGGAATGGTATTTTTGATCTGCTTTGTGTCAAGCAGATTTCATCCAGTGTCTTGCTGACATTTTTCTTTGTCATGGGGCACCCTATTTCTAGTAATGAAAACAATATATTAATGTTTGAGACATTGGGGTGGAAGAACAAAGTTCAGATCACCAGATATTCCAAATACAGAGAGAACTATTTCTTCTGTGTTCAATAGCAAACCAGACAATACCTGGCCTTTGCAAGCCAGCACGTGCTAACTTCAGTTATTTTCCTATGTTACTTTACTTTTAAGGGGAAAGTATTTCTGCATGTTTTTGAAGGCACTGAAGAGCTCCTGTTCCCCAAACTGAGGTTATTTTGAAGGCTGCTGATGTCCTTAGCATAACCTTGAAAAATCCCCAGGTGCAGCAAAAATGGCAGCTCTCCTTGGGCTGCCCAACATCCTGCAGTTTCTCCAGGAACATTGCTACTATGCCGGGACTTGCAACATGCTTCCTCTGGTGGAAGATGAGCTGCTGACTTGTGCATGCCCTGCAGAAAATGTCTCCTGGAGAACACCTGACCTTGCTCTGGTCCCTTTACACTGTGCTGAGGTTTTGACCATAACCATCAAATGGTTTTTTGCTTTTGCTTCTTTTCTAACTTGCAAGAACATGGTGGGGTGTTTTGTTTTTGGTTTTTTTTTTGTTTGTTTGTTTTTTTAAGTTGAGAGGGTAATAGGTAGAGAGAAAACCCTCTAAATGTACATGCCTCACATGAATGTAGAATGTAGAGAAACAGTCTAGTTTCTGTAACTCTAGCTAATGAGGTTAATGTATTTTAAACTAAATCATGGGTACAATGGCACTGTAAATACTGTTCAGAAGAAAGAAAGAAAGAAAGAAAGAAAGAAAGAAAGAAAGAAAGAAAGAAAGAAAGAAAGAAAGAAAGAAAGAAAGAAAGAAAGAAAGAAAGAAAGAAAGAAAGAAAGAAAGAAAGAAAGAAAGAAAGAAAGAAGGAAGGGTGTAACCCAGCCTGTTCTTGCTCAAAATACGCTTATAGGATTGCTGTTGCTCTAATCTGTGACTTCTGCATAAGTTTTACAGATTTAGGTCTGGCAAGTTTTGTTTACACAGGAAGAGAGTACTTGAATACTGAATCTGAAAGATGTTTCATGTTTGACTGTAGCTCATTCATTGATAGCTCATATATGATTTTTTTATTTACTTGCTGGAGGCAGTCACATAATTCTTCCTAGTTTAGGGCTTTTATTGAATTAAGTTACTAAACTATATAATTTTATATAATTGACATGGATTTGTATGAAACATGATTTGTCTACTGGAAGTTCTATGAATCCTTGGGACTGTTAGATTAAGGCGGATGAATTCATCATAATCTGCATCCTTAACAGTAAGTATAGAAGAATAAATGATAAGCTCATTATATTACAGTATTAATATTTATTTTTTATTGTTTTCTTGCTGATTTCACTTGACTCCAGTATGTGGTCTGGACCAGAGGCAAGCCTGCTATAACAAGCGCTTTGAGTGATATTTTGCAGATATTTTCCCTTTTGCTGCAGCAGGAGCATCACTGAACAAACAGCCTTTAAGAGGCAACATTGAGACTATTTGTCCTGAAAGCTGGCCTACCTTGAAAGTTTTTATAGATTGTTAATCTCAGCTCAAACATTTTAGGGCCATTATTTCTGTGGAGTGTAGAGCAAAGTACATAGTTACGGCTACCTAAGTGCTCTCTTTTTAAAGAGGTTTTCCAGTTACTACTAATTATCTGAAATGATAGCTATGTGAGCTTCCTTTTTTCCTTTATATTCTGTTTTGCCTGAAAGCTGTTTTTTAAAGTTGGATCTAATTCCTTCAGGCACTTCCAGGGGTGAACTTGATAAAACAATTAAAGCCTTTCAAAATCTGTGTGAATATACGTATACTTAATGCTTCTCTGTGGCTCTGATTTTGGAAAAAATCTAGATTTACAGGAGTCTGGAAGGCCATAAAAACTTTTAAATTGCAGGGAGAGTTTGTGTTCCAGTAACTATTTTTATGCTTAGATTTTGTGTCTTGAAGGAAGAGAAGTCATTCATCTTTAGTTTTGGATCACCAGGCTGTTATCTGTTGGTTTTTGTTTGTTTCTCTGCTCGTTTTCTGTGTCCTCATAATTAGATCAAATATATTTAGATTTCTTTAGTTTTCATATGCAGCCTGGAGGACATGCTCATTTCAAACGTAATCAGGTGGCTGCATTAACTTTCCCTTTCACCAGCTGCTCCAGGCAGCCCTGACCACTTGGGCATGGAGGATTTGAGCATTACGTGCTACAGAAATGGCACCTGTCATCTAAAAGCCTTTGCCTTCAGGTCCAATTCTGCCTTCTCAGAAACCCTGGTAGGCTAAGTGTGTCATTTTCTAGAGCCTCAGCCTCATGAGCACTTTGCAATAGTGGTTCTTGTTGAGTGCTCTTCTCCCATGCTTTTAAGGGCTTAAAAAAACCCTCATGCTTTTTTTTTTTTTTTTTTTCATTTTTCTTTTTGAGTGGTTTCAATTTTCCTCTTATATGTGACCTCTGAGTCTCGGAGTTTGTGCTGTTTGCTCCAGCCTCTACCTGCAGAAGCAAAACGGGATTCCTCTGCCAGTAAACCACGTCTCCCTCCTTCTTTTGTGACTGAACTACCTGCCTTTGGGCCTCTTGACCTACCCCTCAAGCTTTTAAATAGATATACACACATCAGGAGTTAATCCACAGCAAGTCTGGCTGCTCTTGTTTTGAAGAGATGTGGACACCTCCAGCTGTAATTTAATCTTGCTGCAGCAGTAGCCAACTGACTCCGGAACAAATGGCAGCTACATTTGTCATGCTTGAAAGTACCCTTCCTCTCGATGCACAGCATGCTCGCTCCTGCTCTCAGAAGCACAAGGTGGAGTTCGGATGCAGCTGTCACGGTGTGATTTGCTTCAGGCTTTTTGCCTCAGGCTTTACTTCTCTGTCGATGTGTCCATAATCTCTGTGGTTTCAAAGACCCAGCTGTAATGCCCGACTTCTTTCTCCTGCTCCTGGGGAAAATGCTGCTGCTCTAAGTAAGTGCCCTACCTACGGGCAAAGTTGTCTGGACTTATTATTATTGCTCTTCTGTTAGTGGGCTGCATTGGATTATTTTCTTATATTGAGAATCACCCAGGTTTAGGGATCCTATCTCACCTCCGCCTCAGGAGATAGTTAGAATGTCCTGAGTGATATGAAAATTTTCAGAATGTCAACTCTTTGGAACATAGATGGGCTTCTTGTGCTGCTGCAACCGTAAAAGGTCTTTAAAATTACTAACATTTTCCTGTCAGCAGGGAGAAAGGCAAAATATCCAGGGCATGGAAGATCTGAACAGCCATCTGGAAGAGCCCAACTTTTACCATGGATGCTAGAGGGAACATAAAAACGCTGCATTTCCAAGTTTGGTGCATCACTCAGGAGTCTGGAGTTGGATGGAGTGACTCCAAGCCACAGGCTGCCGAAATTTTAAAAGGGCTGTTTAAAAGCCTGAGTCTGCTGGCTACTATAACAGGCTCCAAAGTTGGATACATAAAATTAGATGGATAGACCTTGACATCATTTGATTAAAACATATTTATTTTAACACATTATTTTTTAGATGAGTCTGTTAGAGTAGCCTATCCGTAATGTTTGGGGCTTAATGCCCTTGATGGCTTTAAAAAGGTTTAATAGCTTCCATTAGGCTTCCATTAGCGGGGCTGGAGAAAACAGGAAGATAAACACGCAGAAAGGTGATGATTTGTTTTGTTATTCACTATGTACCATAGTGGATGAAAGTGTTTGTATACACTGCCCGTGAAAACAGATGGCCATTACAGTACAGATTCCTCCTGATGTTCTTTGGTTCTCATAGACACGGGTTCAGAATTGAAGTTTAATAGCTTTCTAAGATTAGTGTCATAAGATCATCTGTAAAATAAAGCAAGCGGTCTCCCCTTCAGCCCTTGCCTCCAATGAAGTTCAGTGGTGTTCACATATGCTCTTCATAAGTTTGACTGTATGCTCTGCTGACTTCTGCTCTCTGTATTTTACTGCTTACTCGCGCATAGCAGGAGACCTGTAAATGTTTTCTGATGTACCTGCAGGGGAAGAATGGGATATATACTACACATTAAGTGGTTTCCACAAAAGTTTTCAAAAACACTTTATTATTTCACGTGACTCATATAACAGTATATTTGTATGAAAATGAATGCCATTTTTTAATTAAATAATTCTGACGACTATTTTCTAGGAAATAAAGACAATGAAGATAAACTTTAGTTCCAAACCATACCTGTAAAGATGGGTTCTTTTCATGCCACAGTTTTCTGTATCTGTAACCTGAGAAAGCTGCATGTGCAAATCTGTCCTGTCACCATAGGATCAGTTTTTGACATTGGTGGAAGGCCAAGAGTTTGGACCCTTTGAAGCCAATTTAGGTTACAATTTACTTTGTTATTGGAAAGTACAGTGCTATTGGGACTGGCAGAGGCTTGTGTGGAAAACACACAACTTTCCACATAGAGAAAAACTGGAGATTTGGGAAAATTTCTTAATTACCTTTTACCTTTATCGTCCTTAAGGCTTTCATTGCAATTTCTGATATGTTTTCAATGGCTCTCTTTCCTACCTAAATATAAAAGTAATGTTTGAACTAAACCCGCAGTTTGCCAGACTGTGCTAGTGCATAGGCATTATTAACTGCTTGCTTGGTGCTGAAGAAATTACAGACTTCTGATTTTTATTTTTTTTCCCCTAGAGATGATTGCAGCATTCATCTTAATATCTTATGGGTACAGAAGAGTGTTCCAGTAGACAGCAGGACATCAATTACAGATGTGAAGCATGCTCGCAGGCATATGGGTCTTATGTTAGCAGCCTGTTCAAAGAATTAAGTAGTGAGGATCCAAGACAGTCCAGATGTTATGAATTTCTATCAGCGGTCACTGCAGCGTGAAATCTCATGTGAGTTTCACTTCTTGGAATCATTCAAGGTGAGTTATATAACAAACCTCATAAATTATTATTATCAGGACAGGTTTAATGAGTGATTAGCAGGAAAACTGAAGGATTAATTAACTTGAAATGTTCTTGCAGAGTAGCAAACAGACTGAGCTTTTAGTATGTGAAAAGAAGGTCTTGGCTTTTATGCAAGTGGTCACCCCACTTCTTCAATGACCTAATTGGGTTTTTCAGTTCTCACTGGAGGAGCAGATTCACTAAAGCAGCGTATAACTCTTGGGCAAAAAATGTGCCTTAAGCACTTTACTCTTAAATTTTTAGCTATATTTTGCCTAAAGGCAGTTGTTAAAACTGATGTTCAGAGTCCAAGTAAATGAGCTGAGGTTTTTTCTTTCTGAATTCAAAAAAATTAGTAGTACACTGAGTCCCTAATTCTCTAGATCTAATTGAGAATTGCTACCACTTTTATGAGGAACGCTTTTCAAGGTCTGTGGTAGTATTTGAATATTACAGATTAACATCCCTTTCCCCCAACAACAATGACAAATGGATTTTAGCAGCTGGGAGCATAATTTTTTTCTTTTCTCTTATGATGGGTGAAAAACATGACAGAGCAGAATGGCTATGGATGCTTAGCAAAGGTGACCAACTCCTTGTTACCATAGATAGTGTCTGCAGAGTCACTGCAGTGTCACCAAGGACAGTCAGAAAATATAGAATATTATGTCAAACCAATTAAAACAAAAGTTGAGAGTTAAAACTTTTTATAATAAAAGTTTATGATAAAAATATATTTTTAGAGCCTACGATAAACAAGTCTTGCAGTGTTTCTTTGGACTAAGCATTAGATGTGGTACTCTTCCCTCTTTTCCTTGCCATTACAGAAGTGAGAGATGAAGAGAATATGAAGAACTAGGACGTTAAATGGTTTAGTCTGTATTCCACAACAGACATAAATCTGTGCTGGAATCCAGTCCGGTACTGTAATTCACTAGCTGTACATACAGTATCAGTAGAAACAGTTCTCCTGTACTCAAACCTACCTATTATTTGCAAAGCTAACAGAATTTTCCCCCTCATAAAGAGAACATTTCGAGTTTGATGGGTGAACTAAAAACAAGAAGCAGCTAATTCAAACAACAAAGGAATGAAGAGAGCTCCTTTGCAGGGGGTTAAATGAAAAGATTCCATATTTATTCTTCATGGTTTTATTACTTTCTAAAAATATATCGATTCAAAACCTTTTTTCCTCACCTATTTTTCTGAGCTTAACATTAGTATACAAATGCCTTAGTCTATAAATGTATTACTTAAGGGAAAAAAAAAAACATCCAGAAGAGAAAAACCCTTCCAAGTACAGCAAGATTGCAATTCTGCAAGGATTTACATATTTACAGAACTGTTTTTGCATACAGGAAGAGGAGTACTATTATAACTGCTTTCAAATTCAAGGCCTGTGTTAGGAATAACAGTTAATTGAAATGTAGATTTGAATGTAAATCCATTTTTAAGTCTTGAATTCTATTGCCTTTTCTTGTGTGAAATAGTACTTTTATCGGCATGGTCCTGATTAAATTAACAATACCTAAAATGAATCACATTGAGTATTATTAAAACATTTTTTAATAATTATTTTCGTTTCAGTAGTTCATTAACTAAGTCTGTAGTAACTTTTCGCTCAGGATCTTCATGCTTTTACTAGAAGCATATTTGTCAGTGCACATTTTTTTCTGGTGAGATTTCTCACAATTGTAATGTCAGAATTTGGATGTGTTAAAATCATGCAAGAAGAAAGGAAACCCGTGCTCCAGAAGAGTTATGCTTAATGACAGACTTGTTATTTTTTAGTTTTGATAGTTGGAAAATTCCTTCCTAATTGTTTCTGTCACCTGATTTTTTTTCATTAAATGAGTCTTCTACTTACACACAAAAATGTTTTGCATTTATTGCTTGTTGTAAATACGGTGAATAAAGTGTAGCTGTTGCAAACATTTTATGAAAAAAGAAAAAGAAAAAAAATGAAAAAAGAAGCCGAGCAAATTTTTTAATTACTTAATTCTTAAGATGTAGGGTGTCTGCATTTCTGAAGAAAAGTTTAATCATAGATTCATAGAACAGCCTGGGTTGAAAGGGGTCTCGAAAGATCATCTGGTATAACCCTTAAATACCATTAATTTCAGTATACTATAAAATAGGAATTCAAATTAGAAGTACATCTTTTTAAAATGTCTATTTTGAAGTGGGTTTTATGTGAAGTAATGTCTGCTTTCCTACTATCAAACAAGTATATGAAATCAGAAAATAACGTGAAAACTAGTAAATACGTACACCAAACTTGGACAGAGGTTTAGCTATGAAATGTATGGTTAAACAGAATGCACAGAACAAAAAGACTTTACACTATTTTTGCAAAGAGATTCTTCAGCCAGATCTGATGAAGACTGAACGTCTGTTTGATGGAGAACTGTTGTCACTTGGTTCCATCACCCTTCTTGGTGACAGTGTCAGCAGCTCCTGTCCAAAAAGGAGGCCTCCAGCCTTTGCTCTGAAGGGGACTGAGAACGCTGTTTGACCAATCCCCACTCCAACATTTTCCATCCAGATTAGCAGAGTTGAGACATATGCAAGTACTTGACTTGGGCATTTCTAGTCAGTCCTTGAGCACAAAGAACAGCAGAGAGAAAACTTCAGTGTACAGAGCTGAACTAAGCAAAGTCTTTTTAATAAAAAATATTTTCTTCTGATTTTTTTTTTACCTTCTAAGTCTTACAGTGCAAAAAAATCCATATTCTGCTGCAATAAATATTGAAATCAAATGCTGATCCTACTATAAAACATGTTGATATGAAAATGCATAAGATTATGTGGTAATATTTCCAAAGGTTGCTATCAAAACAACAACACATGGACTTGTGGAAAGCTTAATTAACCTTTGGTGTTTGAAAAGTTACTACTTAGTTCAGCCACACTGAGGAGATTATCTGTCAAAGAAGTGGAAAGCTGATGATTTGAACACAGGCATGCAATTATTCTCACTGGTAGATTATGTGCTGATGGGCTCCAATTATATGCCAACCAAACCTCTCTGAATCATCAAAGAAGAAATGTTAAAAATTCCCTTGGCTCCCAAGCATGATCTCTACTGCCATATGTCAGAGAAGTTTTCTGACTAATGAGAGTCCCTGGAAGACACTTCTTTCTCATCCCTGCATTACCACCTCTCAGAGCATCCTAAATGATTACATGAAATTACAGGCCATTTCTTTGGAGTGTATGTGTTAGATGTTTGTTACCATGAAATTATTCCAATTACCATACTGTCGGGATGGAATAATCTGATGTTAGCTAATGACATTGAAATTATGTTTTATACAAGTCAAGGTCAGCTGGAAGAGAATAGGAGTTAAATATCCGACACACATGAGAGAATGATGACTCCTTATAAAGATGCAGGAGAAAAAGCTCATCTTAATCTACCAATTCCATTGTAGAGAGGTTGGTGCTTGTCTCTTCTCACAGGTAATTAGTGATAGAACAAGAGGGAATGGGTTCAAGCTGCAACAGGGTAGGTTTAGGCTGGACATTAGGAAAAAATTCTTCACAGAAAGAGTGGTCAGACACTGGAATAGGCTGCCCAGGGAGGTGGTGGAGTCACCATCCCTGGATGTGTTTAAGAGTCATTTAGATGTGGTGTTAAGGTATATGGTGTAAGGGAGAACTTTGTAGAGTGGAGTTGATGGTTGGACTCAATGATCCCAAGGGTCTTTTCCAACCTAAATGATTCTATGATTCTATGATTCCAAGATGCAAGCTGAAAACTTTTCTCTTCGCTTCAACGTCTACAGCTTGTTGGCTGTATAACTGTTGTGAGCAAGTGGCTAAGCGCTCAGTCTTGTTATGTGCCTTGGGTGCATCCACAGAAGAGGAGATGAGTCTGGGAGACTCACATTGTTTGAGATTTTGATTATTTTTTCAAGTCTAAATTGAGCTTGTCAAGATCTTTATTTGTTCAGGGATATTTAACCTTCTCATTATGGAATACTAACTGTCCCTTGCTACTTCTGATTGCTTTTGAGTTACTGGAATCAAGGCAGGATAGGTGCAGGCAACTCCCATGTTTGCAAAATGAACCGCTGCTTCTCCAGGGATTTGTTTTCCTGGAGAAGAGGAGGCTCCAGGGAGACCTTACATCAGCCTTTCAGTACCTAAAGGGGGCCTACAGGAGAGGTGGGGAGGGACTCTTTATCAGGGAGTGGAGCGACAGGACGAGGAGTAATGGTTTTAAACTGAAAGAGGGTAGATTTAGATTAGATATTAGGAATAAATTCTTTCCTGTGAGGGTGGTGAGGCACTGGAACAGGTTGTCCAGGGAAGTTGTGGATGCCCCATCCCTGGCAGTGTTCAAGGCCAGGCTGGATGGGGCTTTGAGCAGCCTGGTCTAGTGGGAGGTGTCCTGGCCCATGGCAGGGGGGTTGGAACTACATGATCTTTAATGTCCCTTCCAACCTGAACCATTCTATGATTCTATGGTTTTTTCGATATCTGGGAAGGTAACGTACCATTTCTGTATGAAACATTTACCTAAATTGTTCCTTATGTTTCACATAAATATATGACTACTGTTATTTGTCAATGCGTTAATAACTGTACAAGCAAGTACATAAGACTAATGCCTTCGGATGCTGAATGAGACCAGCCCCAAAGGCAGTCATTCCTTTTGGAGTGACCATGGGTTGGAGTGACTGACATCTCACTCCCATAACCTTCCCTTTGACCAGTGCTACCACAAGTTATTATGCACAGAATTAGACATTCACAGTGATTTGAGGGTGGGATCTGACCCTCATTAGGTTTTGTTCTATTGTGTCTTAGTATTAAAAGAATATTATTGCCAATGAGTGCTACACAGATCAAGTCACAGAGTGTTAGCACTAATAAAAGGAATATATTTATTTCTTAGGTAAAATCAGTTTGCTTGGTTGGACAGAAATAAATTTGCTCTACTTCCTATCAGGAAATTGCTGTCAGGCCCATCCAGCAGATAAAATTAACTGACTCTTGATGTATAAGAAGGAGTGTGTTTCCTTGGTTATTATTCCCACATTTAAGATTACAATTTTATGTTTAAGACATTATATATCCAAGTTTGGTAAGTTTTCATGCTTATAAAGCTTGGAAAGCTGCAAGATCAGCAATTTTCAAAGCTTCTGGGGAAGCTATGCTTTGAGACCCACACTAGAAAACCACAACATCCACTGTATACAGGTCACAGTTTTGTCCGAGGTATGTGTATGTATGCAAATATGCCTATATTGTGTACTACCTTTATTTTTTAGATAATGATATTTTCCTAACTAGTTAACTCTCAAGCATTCAGAAAAATAAAGCATAACGTACGGATCAGCATGGCTGTGAGGAATTCCAGGCTTTAATTTGAAGGGGTTTGAGAGCAAGGTTGGCGATACAGATGTAGAGATTTGAGTTGAGTCAAACTTTCATAAAGATGCCCTTCCTTTCTTCTCTCTACAGCAGACCTTGGATCCCCTGCAGATTTACCCTTTTTATTTCAGTGTCTTTAGATCTGAAGCCTTGTTTGGAGGACAGAAAGGAAATGTGGGCAACTGGACATCCACCCTGTGGAAACCTGTCTTCCTTGCCTGTGACACTGAAGAGAGAGAAGTATTTCCTGGACAACTTTGGACAACACTGAAATAGCTGGTATTTTGTTGTGCTTTATTTAATAAATATTATTATAAAAGTATAAATATAGATAATCTTGCATTTTCTAGACCTATGATGTAGACTGTAATAAAAAAGTCACCTTACTTTCATATGTACAATGCAAATATTAACAGAACTCAAAAGGGCTTAATTCATCCTTGCTCTAACTCTCTTGATTTAATTAGCATTAGAACATGCATTGATTTGTCTAAATATTGTTTACATCTATACTGTCAACTAAACATAATATAATCTATTATATATAAACATAATATAATCTGCATATCACCTGGAACATATAAAATAATAGTAGGATATTAGAAAATTTATGGTTCAAATACTTTGAATTTCCTGATTAATAATATAAAAAGTCAAAATAAGAGTTCAATTCATGCTTAAAAAAACAAAATTATGGAAACAACATCTGTTATTTTGCAAGCCCCTGTTCGCAGGCAGGATGTTTTTAATACCATTCTGATCTAATAAAAATAGAAATTTTTTATACACTATATAAACTGCAGGTTCATCTGTTAATAACAGCCTCACTTTTGCTGCTAGCATATAGTTAAAGCAATAATAGAATCATATTTTCAGTGTTCTGAACAGTCATGCTGGAAATTACGAATTGAAACACAATGGTGTAATTTTTGTATATGTGCATTTCCTCCAGAGGCTGAGGGACCTCACAGGGTGCCATTAAGAAGTCAGATCCTATCAGGAGTTAACCACATGATGGTTGCTGAGGAATTACAGAGCAACCCCAATGATTGGAGTACTGCAGTGCATTAACTGTTAAACAAGTGATAAATGTTCAGCTGCTCCATCTGTTTCCCCAAATGTTCATGTGTAGGCATTAGGATCCTCCTCTTGGTTATGTTTCCTGGGTGCTAAAATAATACAAACAAATTATACACAGGGAAAAAAAAATGCTGGTAAAATTTTGTGCCTTAAAAGTTAATGTTCGTTCACTACATATGTTTTTAAAATACCCATTATCTTCAGACTGCTGCTGACAAACAGGGAGGTTATATTGGTGCCAGCTCCCCCATACATTTGTCCTACTCGTCTCACAGAGGTTCCCACCCATCCCAAGATGTTTAATCACTCATCAATTCCACAGTGAACAGTTCAGTGTTTTAAATCTCTAAGTGGTGTAAGTTTCTATCTTTAAATGTAAACTAGCTATCAGCAGTATCTATTTAATTGTTTCCCTAGCAGCTCAGTTATCTCTACATTGGTAGCATGAACCTTCTGGATGTGGGAACCTCCTCTAGGTATGGCATGCAAAGGAGATGGTAATAATCATCTCTGTCAATCAGAATCTTTATTTTGTAGCATTTTAGCTACAGTACTGTAGGAAGGTGAAGTACTCTGATCACTCCACGTGGATTAAAACAAAATCCTATTTGCCTCATCTATCTGAATAAAGGATTTTTCCAAATACACAGCCTATTACTCAGTTCAAATGATTCCTCCTTGTTTTGGTTTCACTGTGAGATTAAAAAAACCTTAAAATCTTTCTCATCAACACCAAGCTTTCCTCCAGGCAGTCTTTGTCTATCACTAATCGTAATTAGTGTTGCTTGTTTACTTAATGACGAGCTAGCAGTTTAAAATAAGCTGTCTCATAATTCCTGCTCCAGAGTAAGAATAACAAAGCTAAAACAATCAGTATGTTTCATCCCAGGTCCAGGCAGAGAGAAATTCTTTTTGAAACCTGTAATGGCAGGTGGGAGGTCAAGTAGAGTTCTGCTTTTTGGATGGTCTTTGCAGTAGAGTGTCTCACAAACTCTAGGATCCCTTCATTCCTCGTACAGCAAGACTGTAAAGAATTTAGGAGGTGAATGTAGGACTTAGAGCTGAAGTGTGTAAAGCAAAAAAAAAATCTTATTCAGAGCCTTTGTTGTAGGCTTTTAGGTACTTGCATACCTGAACTCTATTCTGAGATCCTCATCATCTCTCTTTACTCTTGGAAAAAATTTAGCCTGGAAAAAATTTAAAAAAATTTACTTCCTTTGCCTAAGTCACCATGGCCATGTCTAGATGGGATCTGAGAGTACTTCTAAGACAGGTGCCACAGGCGAGACCAAGTGAATGACAACCCACAGTGGATCTGGATTTTAATGTTTATTTAAGAACTAGTGAGGTGATTTTTACACTGCTTGATTATCTGAGGCACCCACTCCCTTACCATCTTCAGTGCTATCGTCACTAGATCTTGCCATCCCTTCCTGGCAGGGAGGCCACTGCTGTCCTGGGACAGTTGGTCAGAAAGTTGGGTGGGTTCCTACTGTGCTGCTGCTCACCATGACCCCATTTGTGTGTTAGGGGCCAAAGTCACTGGGCATCCCCCTGGCATTCATCTCCATGCGGGTCTGATCTCTAGGAACTTCCCTCACTGCTAGGACACTTCCTTCAGCCGAGATCGTCACCACTTTCTTTTCAGCTTCCAAAGCCCTCCGTTTTCCCAACTTAAAGAGTTTCTGTGGGGAAGCACAATGCATGGTCAGTCTCCAGATTGTTCTGGTTCATGTCTCTTTCTTAACTGGAGGATTCAGGATGTGACACTTTTGTTTAGTCCAGGTATTATCAAAGTTTATAGTCAACCTGTACTCAGGTTGTACAGCTCAGAAGTTCACCTTGGGACATCCACCCCCACACATGACCCAATTGATCTGCCCCTTGTTTGCATTCACAATTAGAGCTATTTTTTCCTCTGCCCTGCACGTTCTCTAACTCTGCACTTGGGTGACATGTATCATGAGAGTGGCAACACCAACAGTTAAGTTGCAAGAGAACTGAGCTTTCAGGAGCAATCCAGGACTCCAGTCACCTATCCTAGGTGACACTTACCCCATGTGGGTCACTTTCGAAACCTCCTGAGGTATCTTAACCGCCCTGCGAAACCCAAGCTCCTGATGATCTCGTAGCACATTCCAAAGATAAACAACTAAACTCCCACCAGATCTTGCTTACTGCGTATTTCCTGTTTTTTTCCACATTCAAATACTCGCCTGGTATTGGTTTTTGCTACAGATAGCATCACAATTAAAGCGTTATAGCTTGAGCTTGGAGATTTTGGTTGAATTTCAGCACTTCCCGTGGGGCTCCCCCTGTCCCTCTGCAACTCAGTTCCACGTTTGCCAAACCTGTGTAATACTCTTTTCTGCTAAGGGAATGCAGTATGCATAAAGGAGGAAATCATAAAGGATGGAAAACACAAGCATACTTTGGAGTTTCTTTTTGGTGCTGCTTTATTGCAGCATTCTGGAAGAATATTTAGCGTATTTTATTGTTATCCTTTTGTAGAAAGTAACTGAAAACAACGTTAGCAAGTAAACATGTTTAGAAGTGCATGCTTTCTTCAGGGAGGGCTTATAAAGCAGCTTATTATGCTCAGATCCTCTCTTCCAGCTCCCCTGATATCTTTGTATCTTCACTGTGCTCCAAATACCATCTGCTGCTGCTTATGTGCCTCATCACTGAAATGTAAACTGAAATTCCTCCACACTAGCACAACAAGTGTACACTTAAGAAATATCTTCCTCTGTTGGTGAGAAACAAAACCAGAACCGCATTACCATAGCAGCTATGGGATGTAAAATATTTATGATGACCTGTGAGGTCCTCGAAGTTGTTTTCTCTAAGCTTAGTAATGCAGTAAACACAGCACCCATTTTTTTTTTTTTTCTTAGGCTAATTCACGGTTATGGCTTCCACAAACTGGGTGGAATAATTCTTAACAGGGGAAAATCAGTGTAATGAACACATTAACTCTGTTTTTCCTAAAGATTAAATACAGTTTCTCTCATGTGATCAGGCAGCATGCTTTAAGTGTGGAAAGTTTCTGCACTCTCACGCTGCTGAGAGCTTCTTCCATGCAGCAGAGCAGAGGACCAAGCAGCTTCTCTCTTCTGAGCTCCAGGCACTCTACTCTGAAACTACCGGGTTCACGAAGCGCAAAATGCACAAAGTGCAGTTTGATATTGAGCTGACTCTAAGTAGAAGATGTCAGTTAGTTCAGTAAACATTTTGATTACTTCTAAGTGTTTTGGTTTTGATTAAAAATGCCTAGAAGAAATCTTACCTTGCTTGGGAGATGGCAACTTTGAAACCCACTGTGCTGTAAATCAGCATTGTATAACTGCAACCGGGACCTGAAGACAGTTCTGTGCTGCTGAGCACAAGAAGACAGTTTCATGCTTGCTGAGGAGGAACTTCTTGACTTTGAGGGTGGCAGGGCACTGGAACAGGCTGCCCAGAGAGGTGGTGTCTCCGTCTCTGGAGACATTCAAAACCTGTGAAACCTCTATAAAAAATACATGTTACTGTGCAACCTGCTCTAGGTGAACCTGCTTTGGCAGGGGGTTGGACTAGATGATCTCCAGAGGTCCCTTCCAACCCCCACCATTCTGTGATTCTGTGATTCTGTTAAAGACCATAATTTCTGTGACCAGTTGTGCTATCTAGAATAGGGAAGATGGTTCAGGACTGGGCTGGATTACTTGTGTTGTCCCTCAGGCACTGAAAGTAGCTGGTCTCTAACTGGCTCACCATGTGTCAAAGGAGGCTGTTTACCTTTTGGAGGTGTAGCGCACTGACGATGAGGCTTACTAATTTAGCATAAGAAAATATTAAGTAAGTACTGAAAATTAAATACATATGGAAAAGTGGGGGTTTCTTTTCTGCTGTCCTCTTTTTGGGTCTTGTTTATGATCTTTAGGCTTTTCTCCATATTTTTATGAGATAAGACTAACTTTTTCATTGTAGCTGAAGTGTTCTGTTATTCTAAAACTCTGGATAAAAAAAAAAAATCAAAAAACCCAGCAAGCAACATGAAAATCAACAATGGTGAAATACTTAGCCAATAAAACTCTGGGATCCTCTAATTTATGGATCTGTTGGCTTTTGTTTGGGTGAAGAATGCAGGACATGTATAAGTTGATCGGAAAAGAAAAGTGATACCTGCTGTTGCCTTTTTGCTTATTCTTCTGTAGAAACATCTTAACCCAGTTTCACTGAAAGCTTCCAAAAACATTTGTTATTGGTTAAGTTGCATTTAGTGGATTGGATTTGGGACAGTACCTTCCCACACTTAAGGAATGTTACACTGATAAAATAATGCCAAGTCTTCTTACTTTATTTCCTATATCTTAATGTGAAATCGGTGCGATAATTAGATAATTTGAAAATTTAATAGAACTTTTGTCCTTGATTTAATACAGACAGATCACAATGACAACTCTGAGCCAGGAGATGAAATAGAGAAAGGATACTGTAAACTGCATGGAGTCACCATATAACAGTAATTTTCAATGTTCTTGTAATAGGTACTAATAATTACACATTGCCTAGGGAGAATTCATCAGCTTGGTGTAACAAATAATAAAGCACATTATCATGATAAGTGTATGAATTAAGTTAGAATCTCAAAAAGTACAGAAGTTCAGTAATTCTAGGAAACTCAATCTGCATTAGCAATTTCACCAAAATGAGGGCATGTATTAGGTCCCTTATTGCAGAATAATGGAATTGTTTTTAATAAAAAATGGAGGTTTGATTGTAGAGCGAGATGGTAGACTTTCATTGTTTTGGCTGTAATAAAGACAGATGCATGACATTATGTATTTAAAATGAACATTTTTACTCACTAAAGCACTGCACATTATATACGATGTACGTAGCACCAGACTGATAGATTGCTGGGAAGACAGGAAGAATGTCGGTTTGCATTACCACAATAGCATTACTTCAAATGGCCCCTACCAGTGTAAATGAGATAATAATCCTGGCTCTCAATCCACTGTTTTCAAGCTAATAGGATCCATTTCTTCTTTTACATGCACTAGCACAATTTCCACTGAAGTCAATGGGTCAAACTCTGACCTTAAACACAGTTGCCCAACCCCATCCATATCAATGTAACGATGGCAGAATTTAGCCCGGCAGGCTTGTTTCATGCAGTGACTTTCCTGCCATTTGCAGGCCAGATGGGCTGACATGTCCATTAGACCTATGGACGCTACAGTTGTACAGCCCTCCATAATTCTTTTGATCAATTAAGAAACAAAAGTGCTTCTGAAATTTAATTTGCTGTATCTTTATAGGCTTTTTTTTTTCCAATATAATGAATCCTGAGTAGTGTAATTATCTTTAGAAGAGACACTAAATAAAGCTACCAATTTAAAATATTGAACAAAGTATAGATTTGTGGGCAAAATGTAGCTTGTGCAAAGAATTACTTTATCTCCCTCAATATCTTATGAAAATGCTGCTTGTCCTTTAGGAGTGTATATTATAATGTTCTTCAAATTTCTTATCCAATAAAAAAAGACATTACCATTACAAAACATTAAATGGAAGAGTTTTACGTTACAAAAAGTTACAAAACCTGCCGTATGAATGTAAATAAGTGTGCGTACACATCTAGTCAACAATTACTACCAACAGTTGGCTGAAATATAGACCAAGATAGGCATCGGTAAAATACAACTAGTTATAAAGATTATAGAAATATAAGGTTGGTGTTCCCCTTTCTATCATACTTTGCAGATGGCTTTGCCACTTCTTTAAGAAAATTTTATTTTTAAATTATGGTAGTTCTTGAGCAGTACCTATTGATTTTAAGAGTGAAGTAAGTAGTTAAAGGGAAGAAAGACTTTTCTGTGGTTACTGTACAGACTTTTGAATTACTTTTCCTGGATTCCAGTTCGGGTTATGTTATTGATTTCCCATAGCATCTAGAGAAGTCCTGAATTAATTTGATAACCATACTGTAGGTAACTTATATAGGTGTTTGCTTAGAGATTTCTGGACGTCTTGGGGTGCATGTAGGTAATACTGAATTTTTCAAAAGTACCTCAGTCCCTAGCTTCATCTTTAGGTGCGTAAATATCTCTAAAATGTAGTTCTGAGAAATCAAGTCTCATTAAATTTAAATGATGCGCAGGCTATATGTGCACTGGTAGTGCTTTCCTGGTACGGAAATACCAATATTCTAATGCAGATAAGTGCTCCAAGAGGAAATTCAGTAAGAACTGTAAAGTGATGCATATTAAGTCAGCACCAGTACATTAAATGACCCACTGAGTGGAACAAGCTAAATTGTCCAAATTCCAGATATACTGGTAAAGCAGCATTAATGCTAGGAATTCTGCTGGGGTAGCATGTCAGTCAGACATAACAACTCTTAGTACCCTGCATTAGCTTAACTATATCAATAGAAACTCACACAGAGGACCTGCCCTTAGTTCCAAAATGACTTGTGAAGTGTCACTTAAACTCTGAAACCATGTAGGCACCCTTTGGAAGGCTGCATTTTTGTTCCTAAACACTCCCTTGCAAATACTCTCTGTTCAAAGTTATGAGAGACCTTTCCGGACAGAAGAATTGTACCTTCTAGCTTCAACACAATGAGTGGGGATGTTGTCGTCCAGACACTTTTATAGCCCCAAGGCCAGGGCATCCTCTTGGGATAGGGATTCCAGATCTCTCAGCTGAGAATTAAGTTGGAACACAAGTCTCCCATTTTAGCTCGTTCATAGACCTTTGGGTAGAAGGTTGGCAGCCTCCTACCAAGGCATGAAGGTGTGGTTTCCTTAGTTTCTCTTGCTCTTCGTCTTGGAGGTCTCTGTTAGTTAAAAGTCCTTGAGGCGTTGAAATTTGCAGTGCACACAGTGTGCAGATATCAGATTTATCTTAGAAATACCGCCACAATTTGATAGTGAGGTATCCACAGAGACCAAGAAGAGATAATTAACTTTGGTGCTTGGCTGTCTGTTTCAACTAGATATTATTTCACCAATTTACATGACAGTCTTAAAGGACAGAAAGTTTTTTTTTAAGAAGAAAACACATCTATGGAATGAGCAAGAAGGTTTTGGTGTCCTGCCAAGGTGTGACTGCTTGTAGAGTGCTTTGAAGTCTTTAGAGAAAAGTGCATTAAAACTGCAGGTGGTTGTTATGAAGCACAGAGAGACTTCCCCTCTCAAATTTTCCTCTCTCATTGTCTCTGACTATCACCTAATTTCCTATTTGGCTTCCATCCTCAGTTCTTTCTAATACAATTGCCTCTTGGCAAAACTGCTTTACACATTGGAAGATCAGTCTTCGTCCAGACTGTTACCAAGCACTAAACCTCCTCATATATCACAGAAGTTTCTTCATATTTTTAGATCTGTGGTAACATTTAAAAAGTTAGGTCTTCATGGGAATATTATTCAACCTCTTTGTAATTGACTTTGACCTTCTGTCACATTTTCATGCATGTTCTACAAGGTCATGGGTATGCCTGGTTTTATTTGGCTTGCTGGCTTCTGAGATAAAAGAGAAAGATCCTGAATTCTCTGCTTCTAGCAGCTGAGAGGATTTAATACCTTGCTGTGACTGAGATACTGGGATGGCAGTAATGCTGTATGCTGATTACCTAAATGCAATTTACAATATTTACACAGCTTAATTTTTAAAGCAACAATTGTCTTTATGTGCTCCTAGGCGAACTAAATGCAATCCCATTTCCATCCTGTTCTTTATACCACTAGACCTTGTTCAGTCTTGAAGCAGTGATGGGAAAAGTGCTTAATTTTCATTAGAAATACTTAAAACACTTTGGGAGCTTGCTTCTCTGCGCTGCGCTGCTGCATGCAGATACTTATCCTAGCCTCTACTGAGAGCTCAGAAGTCATCTTTATGTTAAGATAATCCTGTACCCAGCTGCTTCTGTGTCCCCTGACATTACTATACTGCCCTTAACGTCCCTTTTTGCAAGGTTTGCTGTCAGGGCCCGTGTATGCAGTCTGCTCGGCATCCTGATCTCAGCTTTGCACCGCAAGCACGGCCACCTGAGAGCTGCCCGGGAGCTCTGCCTGCACCAGCTGCTGCCAAACCCCCTCCATCGGTCATGAACTTTGAGCATGGCCCGTTCGCTTTAGCTGGGCATTTCATCTGGGAAAAATGTGGCTGCACATTTCCTGTAAATGATGGAGAACAGCACATGCTTTACCCAATTTATTAGACAGCTTCACCTTCCTCTTGTTCTCCTGTCGCTGAGTCGCAGGTAAGATGATCGCAGTTACTGAAAGCCCTGTGGTTTGTGCAGCGTTAGATTTGTCTATAATGAGCCGTCACTATGATTTGGGAGAAGTTTGTTTTGCTTGAATGGTTTATCAGAGGTTTGGTGTCTGCTAATTGTTCCTTGTTGTTGGTTTATTTTTGTTTTTCCTTTTTTCTCCTTCCTTAATTTTTATTCTCTGACTGTTCTGTTTGGATTCCAAGAGAGAGGCATTTTTTTGTTTATCTAATACTTTAATTAAACTACTCTACAGTCTTATTCAAGCATATCACTGTTGGTATTAAATAATAGAAACAAATTGCCAGCTGCAGGACAAAAGTCAGGGATATGTTTTGACGGAAGCGATGCAGTGTTACTGATGCAAATTTGTACTGATTTGCTGCAAATAGACAGCAGTGTTTTGATACAGGGGGGAAGGATTTTCTCCAGTGTAGATGGTGCAGTTGTGGGATGAAGCTACACAGTGGAAAAAGGTGTCTTGTGTGTGTAGCACATGTTGCATTTCTGTTTCTTCAGTGGAGTGTCAGAATACAGCCCCATAGATGCCAGATGATGTGCCTCTTCCTCTCCTAGGAAGGAATGACCTTCATTCTTACTTTGTAAATCAGTTGCCTTTGCCCTGTACCACTCTAGGGATTTGCTGGGCATGTTTTGAGGGGACGCAGGTTTACACGAGTCCATAAGCACAGCTGCGTGGTGGCACTCCTGCATCACTGGACATGTGGTTATGGTTGGACTCGATGATCTCAAAGGTCTTTTCCAACCATGAAGATTCTATGATTCTATGATGTGTATTCACCGCCACAAGGCAGGATTTCCACCAGGTACTGATGAGTTCAGTGGTCGTACATCTGGTTGTCTGTGGTCAGAATGGTTTAATAAATCACTACATGCTTGTTTGTAAACACAGGTTAATTTTAATAGGAGGAATAGAGCAAAAACAACAGGATAGTCTGTGGACCTGTGCTGCAAACTGGGTCACTGAAGAGGCACAAGCTGTAAATAGATGTTTTGGAGTTGTTATTTGACACTCCAATCAGCTGCCAACAGCTTTCCTGGCTGAGTGCAACCCACAACAATTCGTGTAGTTGGTTCCCAGGTTTCTCGTTTTTTTCTAATGACCTGGTTGGGAAGCTCTGTGGGACATGCGTGGACTCTTCCAAATCAAAAGCTCTCTCCTCTTCCCTTCGGTGTGTGCTGGGAGAGATATATTGTCAGTCTTTGTTTTCCTTCCCTGTTTTGTTTCCTAAGATTTATGTAGCACCCTTTGGTCATACAGTATGTGATTGACTTAACAGGGCAACACAAACTTGCTGCAACTGACTACTGAAAAATGCTAGCCCCATAAATGCCAGCCTGGATCCCTAGTTCTGTCCTTGCCCCTGATTTGTGTGGCCTCAGTCAAGTCACTCGAGCCAGAATGATGAAATCATTTACTCTCCTGCAGATGTGTGTTAGTGCTTTGTGGGTTAAGAACCTTGATAGATTCTGTACGTGTTATTAATTTGAATTTGGTGAATAGCTTTCACTTGTGTGCTAGTGACCTACATATATTTGAATTACCTGTTTATTTGCCATGATTTCCTCTTTTCTTCTAAGTTGGCCAACTAATGCCCCATGGACTTGTTATTGTGAAGACGAAGTAGCTGGTGAGAGGGCAGTGCTTTGCAAATGTCTGGAGGTACATACATATTTAAAAGGAATTTAATACTCCTTCATGACTTATTTTGCTTGTTGTCTCACACATCGCACAGCATGCTAAGAACAAAAATGTTTTTTATAACATAGGCAGTGTACAGTTTAATGCCTTTAGAGGCACTGTAGCCATGATTAGAGGACTGAGGTATGTGATACGACTGATCTAAGCAGTCCATAGGAATGTCTGTTATTTCACCTTCCTGCGTGCTACTATTTTCTTAACAGACCAAAATATTTCTAGAATAGACAGGATTTCTTAAAATAACAAGCAGGACTCACTGGATTTTACCCATTTTAATATGATGGGCTTTACTTGAATAATTCAGTGTGACATGTATCTTCCAGATATGCAACTTGAATTCCCAAACTAGTTCATATGTGCATGATAATTCTCAGTAAGTCACTGAAGGTTTTGCATTTTTAAAACATAACCTCCTAGTAGCGAAGAGGAGAAAAAAACCCCAAACATTCTTGATATACACAGAAAAGGAAACAGGAAATTCAAGTTCTGGATAAGGTCTGAATGTTTATAGTTATAGATTAGACTTGAATCTATATTTATATTTGCTATGTTTTCCTTCAATTTAAGCCAGTTAAGTTGGATTAGTGTCAAAAGACACACAGTATGCAGTGATTGCACTTTTGTCTGCATTCGTGAAAGAAACCTGCTCCAGTGAAAACCTGGGGCACAAAATAGTTATCAATAACTATTTCTTTCTAGCATGCATAAATCAATGTAACTTTAAAAGTTACCTTAAAGTATGTCACAGGAATGCATAGGGCACATGGGTGCAGGGGCCCTGCAGAAGCGGGTGCGGGTTGAGAAGCTTCTCTGCAGTTTGCCGGGGCTGCAAGCACGTTCAACCTTCCTCTCCGCCGCCTCGTCACTCCATCCCGGGGCAGACACACCAGTGCTGTGCAGCACACTGGGAGGGAGTCACAGAGAAGGAGAGAGGTGTCCAAAGGAGGAACACACGGTGCTTTCTGCAGTAAAATTTGTCTCGTCGTCAGTGCGTGCAGGGCTACTGCGTGCCTGGGCTTCCCTGAAGGGGCTTTGTTTGGTGCCTTCAGATTTTGCCCGGGAGCAATTTGAGGATAAAGGGGTGGTCGCTCAGGATTTCCAAGTGCTGGGCAATGTGGCAGGAGCTACTGTTGGGTGCTTGTAGCGTGTTCATGCGTGAGTTTCACAGTGGGAGCATGCTGGGTCTGACGTGCGCCAGCTGCACCACATTTGCTGTGCACGTCCCACGCGGCGAGCGGCAGCCTGGGGTGTTACCCCGAGGAGTGACGGAGGTCTTTGCCATCCCTTTTGGCTCAGGAAATCCAAGCAAGTGGGATTTCTCAGTCCTCCATGCGTGAGCAACTGTGTGATTTCATCTGAATGAGCTTCGATTATGGATGGGGAAAAAAGGTTTCTTCTGAATCGCAGATTAAATCGGCCCATGAGTTTCTCAAATAGGGCTTTTGAAAAAAAACCTTAACATTATATTGTAATAAAACAATCTCTGTCTTAGAATGTAAATGGCTTAACAGTTGAGCTCTGTACCTAAATTGCATTTTCTGCAATATCAAGCCATTGATACAAGAAATAAAACAGGGAGAAAATAATAGCAAATCATACTGGCGCTGTAAGCAGCTCTGAGTACAAGAATGAAAAAGCACAACATTATTGTTTCTTACCACTTCTCTTAATCTCTCATGAAGTTCGTTTGTATGACCTTTAGCCACTTTTGCGTGATGATATATGGTGTAGTACTCTTGGGCAGAGAGTAAGTCAGTTAATCTTTCTGTCAGAGGAGTACTCTTGCAATTCACACAGTAGCTGGAATTAGAGACTGGTGAAGCTACAGATGAGACGTCATGTTCTGCAGCAAGGAGGCTTATTAATTTTACCCATGCTGGTGCTCCAGAATTGACCATCTGGTTCTGTAAATAACAAAATTAATTTACGTGTTGACCAACTAGCAGCAGTTTCCATTATGCTAAACACCTGTTATCACTTAAAGCCATTTTACTGAATATGATGCATTAGTTGTATATTATTGGTGTTAAGGATGCATGCAAAAATATGTCATCCACTTACATGGTTCAGATGTTGCTTAAACAATCTACTGAATTTGCTGAAGAGCTTATGCAAGAAACAATTGTATTTTAGAGGATCATCAGACTGCATTCTTAATTATCTTAAATATTTCTGATTACTGCATTCAAAATGCGCTCTCCTGTCTGTCGTTGTATAGGATGTGTGTGACAATGTTGTATTCCAGTGGCTCTTCTTGTTTGTTTCAGACTTTTGTCCAATAATTAAGGAGAAATATGTGTAGATATTGTCATATTCTTATTATTGGAGGTGAAAAAAGATCTAGGGAAAACTGGTAGAATGTGCCAACAAATCTTGGAATAGTCTCTTATTTAGAGAATGTGTAAGCATTTAGTCTTTCAAGAAATGGTTTGTTGTTGTAATGATATTTTAGTTCCTAAAGGTCTGTGGTTTTAGAATCATAGAGTCATAGAATATCAGGTTGGAAGGGACCTCAAAGATCATCCGGTCCAACCTTTCTTGGCAAAAGCACAGTCTACACAAGATGGCCCAGCACCCTGTCCATCTGAATCTTAAAAGTGTCCAATATTGGGGAATCCACCACTTCCCTGGAGAGATTATTTCGATGGCTGATTGTTCTCATTGTGAAAAATTTTCCTCTTGTCTCCAATCAGAATCTCCCCAGGAGTAACTTGTACTCATTTCCCCTCGCCTTTTCCATGTGACTCCTTCTAAAAAGAGAGTCTCCATCTTCTTCGTAGCCACCCTTTAAATACTGGAACATGGTGATAAGGTCTCCCCTAGGCCTTCTTTTCTCAACGCTGAACAAACCCAGTTGTCTCAGCTTTTCCTCATATGGCAGGCTTCCCAGTCCTTTGATCATCTTTGTGGCCCTTCTGTGGACCCTCTCCAGCCTGTCCACATCTTTTTTCTAGAGCAGGGACCAAAACTGAACACAGTATTCCAGGTATGGTCTGACAAGCACTGAGTAGAGTGGAATAATCGTAGAATCATAGGATCATGGAATGGTTTGGGTTGGAAGGGATCTTAAAGATCATCTAGATCCAACTCCCCTGCCATGGGCAGGGACACCTCCCACTAGACCAGGGTGCTCAAAGCCTCATCCAGCCTGGCCTTGAACACCTCCAGGGGTGGAGCATCCACAACCTCTCTGGGCAACCTGTTCCAGTGCCTCACCACCCTCACAGTAAAGAATTTCTTCCTAATATCCAATCTAAATCTACCCTCTTTCAATGACTTTATCTCTGATGGTGATGCTCTTGTGGATGCAACCCAGCATCCTGTTGACTTTCTTTGCTGCAGCATCTCACCGTTCACTCATATTGAGCTTGATGTCCACCGTGAGCCCCAGGTCCCTTTCCACAGAGCTTCTCCCAGTCTGTGCTGCACTCCTGGATCATGTTGTCCCAGGTGCAAGACCTTCCACTTGTCCTTGTTGAACTTCATAAGGTTCTTGTTAGCCCACTCTTCCAGCCTCCTCAGGTCTTCCTGCAGGGTGTCTCTCCCTTCTGAAGTGTCCACTTCCTCAGTCAGTTTGATGTCATCAGCAAACTTCACCAGGGTAGACTTGAACCCATCATCCAGATCGCTTATGAAGACATTAAACAGTGTTGGGCCCAATATTGACCCCTGGGGGACCCCACTTGTAACAGGTTGCCAGTTTGAAAAAGAGCTATTTACCATCACCCTCAGCCAGTTCCCCACCCATCGCACAGGCCACTGTCTAGACCATAACACATCGGTTTTTCTAGGAGGAGGCTGAGGGGAGCAGTGTCAAATTATTGCATAGTGCTCCGTGAAGGAAAAAACCTTCATATGACAGGAAAAAATCTTTCAGACAGCAGGAAACTTGATTTCTGTTTTATTATCTGTTTTGTAGAGTAAACTGAAGACTGGAAAATTTCCTGGGAAATTAGCACTTATTATGGACTGAAATTTTAGGAAGGTGGGATGGCCTGCATACTGCCTCTGACTATTTTGCTCTTAGCCAGCTGCATAACCACAAATAAAATCTTTTTGTAGCACAATGGACTTCATCTTCTAATTTGTCCCAAACTGGGTAATCAGCAAGCCTCTTGTCTGAGGTCTAGACAGGAATTCAATATAAAAATGAGAGACAGCAAAATTATTGGTTTAGAAAAGAGGCATATGTCTGTCTTCCAGCTAGATTTAAAAAAAAAAATATCTTGCTGTGTCTTTTACTGACAATTTGCTTTTCATATTTATATTAAACAGCAACACAGTTTTTCTTTCATTTCAGTGCTTTCAGTCTCACTTCACTGTATGTGAAAAGTTTGCTATGAACATTCAAGTTCAAGACTATGTTAATTTTGTTAGGATTTCATTTGTCTTGTAGTCCTGTCTGGATGTGTATAAGAGTTAGATGTGTATAATAAAACCAACATAATTGAACTAGAAGTTCATAACATAATTGAACTAGAAGTTTTCATCCCACGAATCAGTTTTGGAATCATCTAGAAGTTTCCAGATTAAAAATGGCTGCTCTACAAATGTTAACATATGGACTTTTCTAGTGAGCTCTGCCCTTACATGTATTAAATATTCTTAAAAGGTCTTAGTGCATAGTAAAACAAACTAATGCTGTGTGGGTCTCGCTGCATATGAAAAATTCTTTTGAAGTTTATGATTTCATCCAGGGAAAAAATTAAGGTGGCCTGTCCAAAGGCAATGTGGACATTAGAAATGGTTGTTTAGCAAGGAGGCATTCCTCTTTAGGCAACTGTCCATGAGGATCCTCAGTCCATTTCAAATACAAGAAGTCAGAACATAAGTTGAAAGAAGAAATAGCAAAGAAGGAAGTCAAGCATGAACAGAGAGGCAAATAAAACTTTTCAATTAGTCAAATACTTAATTGCTCAGCTCCCTCTTGGGTACAATAGAATGACAAGAGAAAGCAGAAGGCCCTGAATTTTAAATTTGCTCATGTGTGACGCTTCTGCCTCTCTAGACATTCACAAAATACTGTTTAAAGCTTGTAATATTAAACAAACTTTAATGTTGATCAATTCAGATTGATACACTTTTTATGGTTTGCGATACTACTGTAAACTAATGACAGAAAAACTTGGGTTGGAAAGGACATCTGGAGGTCATCTAGTTGAGCCTTGATGCTGCTGACATGAACTTCAGTTGACAAGGCAAGACCTCATGTAGAAAACACACTAGAGAGAAATTAAAATAAAATTCAAATGCAATTTCAGAAACTGACACACACAATTTTTAAAACCAAACAAATCAGAGAGTATATTTTGCCACAACCTCAAAATCTATTTTTATTCCAAATCAAGAGACAAATATATTTTGAAATTTCCTATTGTAAAGAAAACTCTTTTCCTTTCAGTTAGTTGAAAGGCATTTTCCTATTAAAAGGACAAAACTGTTCAGGAAATTCTTTTGGGTGAAAAACGTGGCAATTATTCTTGTAAACGTTGTCAAAAAACAGGAGTGTGGGAAGTACAGTATAAACACAGCTGTCATTTCCCATTTACCCCAATCAATAAAGAGGACAAGGCATCCCTGAGGTGTGATCCAGGCAGCAGGTGGTCGTATTTCCTATATGAAGATGCACCTCCCCATTGACTTTAGAATTAGACATGGTAGGCAATAAAGGCCTAAATGGATCTGCAAAGATCCATACCCTGAAAGTGCCTTTTCCTTTCTTGTAAGTTTAAATGGAGCCTGAGATGACCAGTTCAGATAAAAATGTCTACATCTGGTTGAAAGAAACCCATCCCGGAAGTGAAGCAGATGAGGGATAAAAACCAGATATTACTTTACAGCAATATCTACTTTTGGTGTACATTTACTGCTGATATTGTATTGCCAATAAGATTTGGTGACAAAATCTAATCCTTTTTATATAAAAGCCTGTGCATACAAAGAGAAGAGTCTACGAGACATCTTGAAAGGAAGACTATGTGAAGTGAAATAACTACTATTTTTCCACAGGATTTTGCAAGTAAATTCATGAACAACAACAAAAAATAATTGCACTGTCATATACGTTTGTCATAACTGTTCCTGAAGGACAAAATGTCTATATAGACAAATGAAAAAAATAAAGATGTAGACAAGTTGTGTCTCTGGAGGTTTAAACTTTTTTTTTTATATATATATAAACCTACCTGATTTGGTTTCGGGGGGGGTTTGTTTGTTTGTTTGTTTGTTTGTTTTGTTTTGTTTTAAAGTAAATGGCAGTGACACTGGATGTCTTTTTTGGAGGTATTACACATTTAGTTAGCCACATTCACTCTTCTTGAAGTGGGCCAGAGGTAAGTGAAACTATCACCTGTTTCTCCTGGCACTTTGGGTTGATTTGAGAGTACGACATTTGGCCTAGAGGAGAGAGGCATTGTGTCTGCACAGAGCTGAACAAGTGTTTTTTAATTAACAGTTTATTCAGCTCATGCATTTCTTTGTCTACGTGTAACAGAACACCCCTGGGAACATCACTGAGAGCAGAGGCTGAACTTGGGACCTTGAATGTGAAACCCTGAATGTTTACTGCCGAAAACTTCATCTTTGTCTAACAAAGAGACTTCGGCATCATAACCCATGATGGGGTCCCTCCACTCTGGAAAGGGTTGTTTCCCTGGGTATCAGTCAATCACTGTTTAACTGGCTGACTGACACCCAGCCAAATTCAGTCTTTTATCAAGTAATTCATTAAATTTATTAAATTATGCAGAGCCCATTTAGATGACCCAAATTAGCATAACGCTAATAATATACCATGTTTAACAGAAGAAATACAAGATGCAGTTTTTCCCTGCCAAGTTTCCAGTCCAATTTCTTTCTGGGGTTACTGGGTCGGTGCGAAAGACCTGGAGCAGTCGTCTCCACCCTCTGTCCCTCTCGAGGCAGCTCATGTCTGTGTCGTAGGACCCCAAACTCTACTGGAGTTAACCCAGAAGAACCGGACAGTTTTGGGTAGTGATCAGTTTTGAGGGGAGGGATTTCCCCGTCTCTCCTGTGACTTGCCAATGCTTTGAGCTACCTTGCTCGCGTGTTGCTGGGAATTTTAAGAAATTCTTATTAACGTACTTAGAAAGCAAGAGGAACCATGCTGAGCAAGGCCAAAGACTAGGTCAGCCTCCTGCCCTCAACAGGGCAGGGCAGCAAGTACCCGGGGAGAGGACGTGAAGACAGGGATAACCGTCAAGTGGTGCTTCTCTCCCCCATAGGAACTTGCAGGTTTGGCAGAGTTCCCAGCCCAGGCACTGCCCCCAGGCTGTATCCATTCAGACTGATCAAAGTTCAATCAAAAGTTAATTACAGCTTTTGGCTCCTTGTGCTGACATCAGCAAAGCGGCAGAGATTTCTGGGAAGTTTGGTAAGGTGGTTTTGCGTACTTGTGTAATTATAGTGCAACGGTGCTGCTTGTTTAGCAGGAGCTGCATGAGCAAGGTCACGCCACGGCGGCAGCAGGGCTAGCTGCGTACCTTGTCCACGGAGGGAGGGGGACTTTCTTGAGCGTCTTAGCCATAAAGAGTTGTTGTCAGAATAATTTCAGAGCAGTATTCTTCTCCTGGAAGCATTTGCAAGCATTATGTTATGAGCATTTACGGAGGGACAGCAGAGGTTTTTCCAGCCTAGCCTGACACGTCAGGCCATGTTATTTGTTTCTGCTGCCGCGCTGGATGAGCAGTAACTCTGCTTCCAGTGGGACAGACAGTGTTTATGAGCATCATGGTTTCTGAGAAAAGTCCCTCCAGTCACACTTGTTTAAATTGTTCACAGAAGATAAACTCAGAAGGGCCACAAGTGCAGTTAGAAGATTATTAATTCACGTTTTTTGTTCAGACTTTGTTGTCTGCCTCCCTGACCGAAGAAAGTATAATGGCCTCAGCGGCGCAGTGCACAGGAATGTAATCAATGCCAAGGTCTTGCTACCTCTATAAAACGGCAGCTATCACCCCCTAGTATTGCTGCTGTGAGGTATTAGGTGTTCTGCTGTGAAACACTGACCACTAAAACGTGCTGGCAGTGCTCTGTATGGATCAACCAAATAGCAGCTGCCAGTGGGCTGAATTCGACACAGTAAAAAGAGATTCTTTCTCCCCCTCCTCCCTGGTACACCATGGCAGGAGTACATATAATTTCGCTCTTTGACTGAATTGTTTGCTATCCTAGAGACCTAAAGCCAGATAAATCGTTTTATGGTCAGTAACAAACAATTATACTGTATCTGTTTGGGTTTTTGTTTCATGCAGGCTGCTTGACAACGTGATCTCTGTCCGCTAGTGCTTTTATGGGAAGGGTGGGATTTTTCAAAGGCGGCAAAGTGATTTAGGAGTGCAGATGCTAGTGGGTCCATTAGTTTTGTGCTTCCAAATAACAAAGGGCTAGTATCATGAATGCATTTAGGTACGATTTTTGTTTTCCCCCTCCCGAAGTCTTCTATGTGCCTGAGGTTTGGCTGCAGAGTGTGAACACAGTCAAAAAAATCCTGGGAGGTCTAAGAAACTCAGCACACATGGTGGATATACAAAATCCTTTGCATCGCTCTGGAGAGTCCTGATCTGCTACAACCCACGTAACCGGGAGGGTATCACCCAAAAGAGTTGCGGAGAGAAGAGCATAGGGACCTCCTCCTTCTCCATGCTCTACGTCGGGGGAGTCAGACCTGCAACCTTGAGACTCTCCAATGTTTAGTTTGCAGTAGGGACTGGGAACATCATCTTCTGTCTTTGACAAGATCCCACAGATATTTGATACTTTTTGAAGTGGGTTTGAGCCCATGAAGTTGTCATCTAGAGCTATTTTTTCCCCCAAAACTGGGAGGTATCCAGGACCTGACCCTCATTCTGCCCTGCTGGGAAGTGGCTGTTGTTACAGATCCCACCCAGCATCCATGAACTTCCCCTGTGCCCTGGAGGTGTCAAAGACAAAGATTTTGATTTGAGCATGACTTGTCTTTGTTTAATTTTATGTATTTGCTCAGGTGCTGCCTTTTGTGTGTGTAAGGTTCAGCAATGTCAGTCATTCTTATGGCTTTATTTAGAGCAAGCTAGCAACATAGAAAAGCCACCTCTGGAACTGGGATCCCCTCCTTGACATGACCTGAGTGATTTTTCCTGAAGAATTTGGAGAAAAAAGCCTTAAAGTGCTTCAGAAATTCTGGGAGTCCCTGAGGCAGAGCAATAGCTCTAGAAAATGCATTTAAATGAGAATGTACAAAATGGCTTAGATGGCTTAGTAGAAAATGTCCTGAGCTTCAGTTTTTCAAATGTGCTAGTTCAGAGGTGTGGTAATAAATATTAATTTTATTTTGACATTTGAAAGAGACATTTGAATGCTGCGTATGTGCAGTGCAGAATGATTAAAAATTATTGTGGTGTATGAAATTTATGTTTTAGCTAGCGTGATTACATCCCTCTAAAAATGTGCAAGGCTGTAATCTTTTAAAATTGTTTTTGCAGTAGAGAGCATTAAAATTCAGTGAAGCACTTCATATATTTTTAAACAATCATGTTAATTTGGAAGTGACTCAAATAACATTCGTTCTATTTTAAACATAAGTCATAATGATCTAAGTTAAAATTCTTTGTTTCCAATAAAAATAACCATGTCCACAAAGATCTCAGCAAAAAAAGTTTGCTTATACCATGAGCCACCATAGAGGTGACACCAGCTTGCTCAGTTTATAGCAGATGTGGCAAAAAGACTAAATGTATTTCCACTCCAGATCAGCCCTTTATTTCAAAATACAGGATAGTTTTCCTTCCACCTTTTCCTCCTCCCATAACCCTGCTCTTCACTGTGAGTGCCTGCCCTGGAAATTCCCTGGTGTGGCAGCGGAATTGGAGTCAGGACGATTTGCTGCAGGCTGGGATTAGACAGCAGCCGAAAGCCTGTGTGGGTGCAGTTCTGCTGCATTTACTTTACAGATAAGGATCTTACATCACGGTTGCACTGCTGAGGGTCAAATTAAAATTGGAGTGTAACGAGAATGAAGTTGGTGTTCTTCTGAACGGCAGAAGAAAATATAAAAATTAAATGGATATTCAAATCTTTGGAAATGCACAGCACAGCATAGCTCCTTCTTAATGACTGGTCTGAGTCAGTCTGTGTCCTCATATTCAAGGATCCCTCTTCTTTGTCCATTATGGATTTCTCTCAGTTAAAGGTTATAAGATGTTTATAGCTCTTCTGGATAGTGGCTTACCCTCATGTTGGATGGACCACAATAAGACATGCCAGTTTTGAAGCTGTATTCTTTTGTCTTCCAGTAAAACTACCATGGCTCTTTATCCATTACTCAACATTGACTTTCATCCTTACCGTATTCTCGGCTTTCCAAGGCCACTACAAAGTCAGTGTGTACACATTGTTATTTCAGCGGCAAGAACAGGCATTACGTACTTCTAACCCCCATGGACCTACACAATCCATGTCTCCTCATCTATCATGAAGCATTAGGTGGGGCAGGCTACTGTTCTGTGTCTTACTGTCTTGATTTATTGACTGGATTGCCTGGAAGGACCCCAGACCTGACTCACTACCAGCCTTGTCCAGGACACTCAACTGAGCCTTCTCCATCACTGCCCTGGCCCTGTAGAGGTGCTCGGGACTGCACCCTGCTGAGTGGCACTGCCCTGCCTGTGTGAGGTCAACCACCTTGGGTCCCAGGGCATTGCCCCAGACCATCTCCAGCTCCTCCCTGGCAGTGTAGGTGCAACATCTCTGCCTATGCCAGCAGAACAGAATGGATGCAGAGCTACAGTTACATGGTGGCAAAGGTGAAACTAATTGCAAAATATAAGGGTTTCACTGAAGAACTTGAAATTGCATGTTGGCTAATGCTGCTGTGTGCTGACCGCAGGAGCTTTGCTGGAAAAATGTAGAACAGACCTTTCTGTAGAACATATTTTGACAAACTTTGTGACTTTCCCATTAGAAGTAACTAAAATCAGAGAAAAGATTAAAGATGCAAGGTAGAAACAATATCTGAAGTGTTCTTTACTGTGTAATGTGTGTGAAAGCACTCTCCTTGATACCTTAAAGGTGCTTGGTATTGCAGATCGTCCTTACAAAAAGGAGGTGAATCCCAGATGATGCTTTTAGACCATCTGTATTTGGTGAGATGCTTTTAACGGGCAGATTCTCCCCTTTTTTTCCATCTGACCTTAAGGGAAAAAATACATTAAAGAAGGATAGTTCTGAGGATGGAGTGTACCTTGCACTGCAAGACAAGGTTCCTTCTTCACTTGACTTTAAACTCCGGTAATCACAGCTAACTCTTGAAGTAATGCTTTAAGGAGACCTACCAATCTCTATTAAAACTGAAACTGTCTTTCTTACTCTCTTGAGCTAGATGATGTCATTTATGATCATACTTTTTAGGGAATTGTAGACATACCTAAAATCATGAACCAGCTCCCTGTGGGAATTTGGAAGACACCTGTGAGTCATTGTTTTCCATTCCAGTTGGGTAGAGGAATACTGTAATATGTGATGGGAAAGAAACCCTATCCCACTAAGAAAATACCACTTAGTTGCCAAAACCAGAACATGAATGTGCATGAAACTTGCAACGTGCTACTGGTTGGTTTAGGGGCAAATAGTATCAATGTCAAGACCATGCACTTGTTGAAGAAACATCAGAAGCATCAAAGAAAATGTAAATCATTCACACTGTCCAAATCCATGAGAAGCTGTAGGTACCTACTGCTGATCTGACTACACTGTCCTGTGACTTGTCCCCTGCCACAGGGTAGGCAGAACTGCAGCAAAATGAGTGTAACATTTTTTACTTCTGAAAAATGTATGACATTCAGCATCCAGTTTTTACTTGTGAAAAAAAAAATTAAAAATGAAAAAACTGACAGATGAGTCAAACCCTTTCTGGAAAAAATACTGAAACAAAATTGTTACTAATGGCATTGCCATACACCAAAATTATTGAATTTCAGTTTGCAGGCTGGTTCTGAAGTGCCATATTTTGCTCCATAGTCATTACTGGTGTTGGCAGAAAGTCCATTTTGGAGTGTGCTCATGTAAACAGTTTTACATGTAAACTGGCCAATGTAATTAAGATCTTTTATGAAATAATAGAAATGAAGGTCAACTTTTCAGTTTAAAGCTAGATTTCAAGAGCTTCTGCTCATTTTTTCTGTTAAGGGATATCAAATAAATGTTCCTGGACTCCATAACTTCTTCTCCTTAAAATTACTCTGGTCACCCTTGGTATAAACTGCATTAAATATGTAGCACAGGAAGCCTTATCCACAGTCTGAAATGTGCACAATATTGTGTATACACAAGGTGTGACAAAAAGAAAGCAGTGTGACAGGACCGTGTGGCAGCTCTGTCTTCTGAGGTCAGACATACTTGTTGTGACACAGCTCTAGTTCAAAATGGGTTATGCTCCTTTCCCCACCGACTTTTTTCTGAACTGATCTGAAAATTCAGATCCTGACCCCTCACTGAGTCCCTTATTTGTCCCTCTTTTGGCAATGGGAGCCCATAACAGGGTGATCACTCTGGAGGAACTGGACAGGAGAAACTCTCTGCACTGGCATCCTGACAGTGGAGGAAAACCTGAAGCAAATGAGGATACATTTAATCTCCTCTAATCATTGACCTTTCTGCTCAAAACTTTAAGAAGATTGTATTCTATGCTGATGTTATTTCTGATGTGAACATATCCCCTGGATTTGGAAAATAAAACCAAAGTAATTGGATTTGGAAAATGAACTCATTTTCAATAGGTTGTTAGAGGAGTCAGAACAGGACTTTCAGGCCTCTAGTGGCTTGGTCTGAACTTGAATTTATGTTCTTGAAATTCAAAACTCTGCATGCCATTACTTATTTCCTGAGCCATACCATGCTTCTAATGTGTTATCTCTGATTTTTTTTTTTTTTTTGGTTTTTGTTTTTGGAAAGACATTTAGGCAAAAGGAAACTGTATTTCTGCAATTTCTTCTGTTGTGGCAGCTGGCACTGACAGAAGATGATGTCATGGATGGTGCCTTTCTGTAGAAGTATTTATAAAACATCACTATGTATAAATCTACCTAAATGCATTTTAGATCAATTTATCCCAATCTGTAGTCTGTAGTCCACCAACAGTCTGCTGAAGATTTGCTGACTGAATTTTTCTGGATCTATTTTTTTGTTTCCAGCTGTTGTAATGCTTTAAAAAGTTAAAAGAACTTGACCTTACTGTGAGTAAAAAGATGTTGTGATTACGGTAAGGTTATTAGGTGGTCAGCAACAGGAGTGAAGGTAGTCTCTGTACTGCCAGGTGAAATGTGGTAGTTCCCAAAACAAATCCTTTAAAATCTGGTTTGCATTATGAAACCAATCTGGGAACTTGTGGATATTAGCGGAATATAGCATGATGAATGTAAGCAGTCACTGTAAAACAACTGACTATCTGAAAAGGAACCTGACTGCAGCTGAAGAGAGAAACATGAGTCCTGCTCACATCCATTTTCCATCTGTTTTATCCCAGCAGAGATGACTACTTTTTGCAGTATCAAGCTAAGACCTGGTCTTTGAAGGTATTCACTGAAAAAAGAATAGCTGAAAGAAAATTTCCATTTTCCTAAATATGATACGCTTATTCATGTGAGCCATTCCACGCTGGGTAAGGGTGTGTAAGGGAAACTCTCCATGCCATGGAAATACCCTGTCATTTTGAAGATTAAGGTCACTAAATAGAAAGCAGAAGGTTACTTATGACAGAAAGACTTTCTGCAAAGGTTCATGGCTCACAGGAGGGAACTACTGATTGCCTGAAAGGCCTGAAGAGGCATTAAAAGTCAGAGAGGTTCTTCCCAGCGGCATACTTAACAAAGAGCTACCCTTCCTTCTTTGTGACATGGTGACATTACTTTTTTAATCCACCATAACTGCTCTTTGATGAAAAGGAGAATGGTGACAATACAGCCAATGAACCTGCCTGCTTTTCCAACTGCTATTCAGGAGAAACTGTATGTGTTTAGAGAAAGTCGGAGGCCTGAGTTGAAGGCATAAAACCCAGAAGTTCTTGAAAGGCTCCCAAATATGTCCCCGTGGTAATGGTATATTGGCAGAGAGGTAATTTAGTTTCTGTTATGAAGAATTCTTCCTTGGTTGTGAGTAGGAAAGCATATGCATGCCTTTTAATGACAGTGGTATAACACTTGCTACCCGCTTATTCACTTAAAACATCACAAACACAATGTAATTTATTAAAGTGGAAAATACTGTTGCCCTGTATTCCCATTTAATACCAGCACCTGCATTTCATTTGTGATATAGAAAAGTAAAGGCATGATACTTGTTCTACAACTTTTTCTCACTTGTTCGGTCTCCACTCCTCCCCACTTTTTCCTTGTGTTTTGAAGCAAGTACATTTTGAAGACAAGACGGTACTTTCAATGCCTTGGCCTGATTCTGAATAAGGGTCAAGAATAATTGTTAGGAATCAGGTGGCTTGCTTAGAAACAAATTTTTTTAGCACTTCTTATGAGGGTTTTGGAGTCAGTTATTTTCATGATCGTTTGGAAAATCAATTTTAGAAGGTTCAGTTCTGCACACTCAGTTGATAGTTTTTCCAGCAGAGGGCAAGAAAGTATAACAGATGAAAGTGGAGCTATTTTCCTGGACAGCTACAGTGGAAACGTTAAACAGTATAGCCTGAGGAGGGAATGTGAAAGCTAATAACCATCCCCCTTTTAGGTCATAACGGCTTTTAAACAGCCTTTTACTCTTCAAGGAAAGCCATTGAAAGACAAAGTAGGAAAGGAGCAGAGGAGGCCACCAGAGCTGCCAAGTGGTGTGCGTTTCTTTGCCAGCATGAGTTCCTTCAGCTGAGATCTGATTTCTGGGGCACGCGAGGGAAAGCTGCACGCGGTATCTTTTCAAAGCAGTGCCTGTACTGACATATAGATCCTCACTTGATGTTTGGACTAGCTGTGGGACGAGGAGGCACACAGCTGCCTATCTGATGCGGGGATCCTATCCTTCGCAGTCATTATGGCTGTTGAGTTCAAGCCTTTGAAGCTGGGTTAGCTTCCTCTTCAAGGGGCAAACAAAACTCTTGTTGGCCTCAAATGTTAGAAGCTTGAGCTGATGTTCAGGAATGAACATCTGGGATTTTGCATCCAATATGAATAAGGTTAGCCTATTGCCATATATGTGTTACTGTGGTGGGCATGTGTATGTTAAAGACACACATGTGGAAACACCTACAACTTTCACAACTGTTCAGTGGAGTGAGTTTGCAGACTATTCAATTTCAGACTGCAGACCTCATCTGTTACGCAGCAGTGTGTATTCACCAAGAAATTTCTCAACTTTCTTCATACCATTGCACTGACTTAAGAAATGATGTATAGCCTGTCTCTTAACTAGAAATACCTCAGTCTCTGATGTAAACCTTCTGTTAAGGTCCAAGCTTTCTGATGATACTGTTCTTTGCTGTTAATGGCTCCTTATGAATGAAAAACATCTGATTTGGACAAAAAAATGCAGCTACCTGTTCTTCCCCTGTGGGTTTTCCTAATTTCATTGCAGTAAAATATGTAAGTCATAAATAAGCAATCTCGTGCTCTTATTTTGCTGCCACTGATGGGGCAAATAATTTTATTTCTTATGATAATGGAGGCAGAATCCTGAGGAATCAAACAATCCTTGGTTATCAAAGCTGATCAGGCTGTACTGAGCACAGCCTAAATGCCTAAGAAGAATGGAGGTGATTCAAACTGTATAAAAAGGTATTTCATGTGCTAATAATAATAACAAAAACAAAATCATACTGGTTGAATGCCAAAGTTAGGAATACATTAGTAAAAATATGCTATTTTAGTAATAAATATCTGTTTAGAGTGTAGCCAATCATTTTGGACCAATGAAGTATTTATCTAGGAGGAAGCCATATGTCGGTTCTCATAAAGGTAGTTTTGCTTCTCTGTGTGGTTGTTAGTTATGACTGTACTATGAGTCAAAAATTTTCACATTGTCTGATTTAAGTTTCTAAAATCAGATTCTGTTTATACAGACAGAAATATGTATTTCACAATAAACCTGACATAAGAGTACAGTTAAATTTGTGGCCTTGGTGAACATAAAAGACTGCATAATAGTGACCACTGGATGGTTCTGTGATCTTTTCTGCAATATGGAACAGTCATATTTCACAGCAAAAAAAATCAACATCTGTACTTCGAGTTTCTCTTTTCTTTTGGTTCATGTATTGTCTCAAGTACTTTTGATTTGTTTATCTTAGCAGGATATAATGATCACTTTATGGCTAAAGATCTGTTCAATTTTTGGTACTGAAAAGACATCAGTATTTTGAAAGGGGGTTACAACAGAAAAAGCACAATATAAAATGTTACTCTTACTCTGTCTTGTGTTTGTTCCCTATGCTGTTTTTTCCCAAGTCACTGTAGCTTGGCTTATATATAAATCCAGATTTTTTGATGTCATGTATTATGTTTTTAACCAACATCTTATAAGAGTAATTTTTCATGCAGAAACCCATCGAGCTGCAGAGGTATTTCCCTAATGTACAATAAATAAGGTATTTCTTGTATTCCTGATATAGGACACAATTCTTTCTTTGGTACTGTGCAGGGCTGACAGCAGTGGCCTCAGTGACCTGTACTGAGCAGAAAAGTCAACTCACTTTGCCGTCAGTTGGCAGTAAATGATCACAAGTGGAAGCTCTGCTCTCTAACCTCAGCTGCTGGTCTTTCCACAAGGTCGTGGTGGGGTGGCTCGTAGGAAGAGGAGCTGCAGGCCAAGAGAGTATCCTGTAAACTGCAGTGAGCGTTTGGGATCCTGAAAATAAATGTACAAACCATTGGCAGCTCTTTGATAGCTCTGGCAGAGGATCCTCAGCAGAACCTCCCACTACCAGCTATGGTAGTTGTATTTTAGGTGTTGGAATTAGGATGAGAAGGATTGTGTCTGGAAGTGATGCTTCTCTCTACTGACTGTAGGCAGCCTTTGTCACCTTCAGACCTAGAGTCCTGCTTCAGACCTCTGCAACTGATCAAATGAATCCCACTCTAGGAGACTTTTATTAGGTCTGACTCTGTCAGGGCATCTACTGTATAGTTCTTCACATCAGGCTTATAGCAGTAGTTTTAAAAAAGCATTTTGTTCCATCCATTTTTCTTCTAGAATGCTCTTGTACACCATTCCTTATTTTTTGCTACTTATCTGGAATTTAATTTCTGGAAGTGTGTTCTAAGTAGAGGTTTACCAAAACTCATGTGAAATCCAGTTCTTGGAGTACTTACAGTGAAAAAAATCTGTAAAATGTACACACATGAACAGTCACAGCAAAAGGAAAGAAGTTTCTTTTTCTTAAACTGCACTTAAAACTCTTGTAGGATTCTGTCAGGCAAAAAAGAGACTATGAATTTTCTCCCATCGCCTCTTGCAGTCCTGTCCTCCTTTCTCCTCTAAGCACCAGGTTTTTTTCTACGACCTAGATCACTGTATTCCGGGATTAAACTTGTGGGTTTTGGTCAAAATTCTTGTTTTTTTCTTCCCTGACCATCAATAACCAAATTAATTTGAAATAGGATGTTTCTTGTTGAAATTACACTTTTAATACAAAGAAAATGCAAGTTGTGGTTTTTCTTTTGATATTTTGGATGAAAAATTGGTAACAAAACTCCCTGTTCTTGCCTCAGATTCTCTAAAGTGATACTGAAAACTCTTGAAGAAATTAATGGCAAAAGTTCCAATACTAATATGTTTACATTACACTAGTAATCATATCCAGTTTTTAGAGGATAGTTAATACCTGAAGTTATGCAGTCAAATTCTACTCTCATTGAACTTTGCATAAAGCTGGAATAATGTCATTGATTTAATTTCATTGGATTTCCTGACTGGAAGTGAGGTTGCAATTCAACTTAAAGCGCAACAAAAATAGTCTTGAATATCTGGTTCTTGAAGTACCATGGAATGAAGGATAGACATTCCTAACTCAGCCAAATGTCTATTTTTAAAAAAATGATTATTCTTGCATGAATCAGATAAAGGTTTCTCTGTGAAAGTTGCAGTAGTTTAGATCCATTTTGTCTTTCAGAACAATTGTATCATAATACTTCTCAAAACCAATTTGGTGAATGGCAGTTGTCTTGCCGATTTCTGATTCATCAATACCTGGTTTGTCACTTGGGTCATTACTCTGTCCATGCTGCTTTTATTTCCAGTTCTCAGCAAAAATGGAGAACGGGGTACACAGCACTTTTTTTCCTGTAACATTCATGACAGTGTCTACCATATGTTCTCCCTACATTTTTGTAAATACATTATGAGAACATACGCATATTATTCCTTAACTCTCTTATGCCAACACTTGTCTGAGATGTCTGTAAAGCATGCTATGTCTTGTGACAGTATAAAGATCCTCTGAATGCAATTAAAATTATTCTGAATGTTTTGGGTTGTTTTAAACAGAACTTCATGCACTATTTAGAACTGCCTCCAAAGGCTCTCTTTGTGTCTTGACGTGACGAGTGGTGCTCCTCAGGGATCGGTACTGGGACCAGTGCTGTTTAACATCTTTGTTGTCAACATGGATATGGGGATTGACTGCACCCTCAGCAAGTTTGCTGGCAAAACCAAGCTGTGTGGTGCAGTTGACATGCTGGAGGGAAGGGATATGCCATCCAGAGGGACCTGGACAGGCCTTGAGAGGTTTGTCCATGCAAACCTCATGAAGTTCAACAAGGTCAAGTGCAAGGTCCTGCATGTGGGTCATGGCAAACCCAAGCACAAATACCAGCTGGGGGGAGAATGGTTTGAAAACAGACCTGAGGAGAAGGACTTGAGGGTGTTGGTTGATGAGATGCTCAACATGAACCGCAATGTGCGCTCACATCCCAGAAAGCCAACTGCATCCTGGGCTGCATCAGGAGAAGCGTGGCCAGCAGGTCGAGGGAGGTGATTCTGCCCCTCTATTCTGCTCTGGTGAGATCCCACCTGGAGTACTGCATCCAGCTCTGGAGACGCCAACACAAGAAAGATATAGACCTGTTGGAGTAGGTCCAGAGGAGGTCCACAAACATGATCAGAGGGCTGGAGCACCTCTCCTATGAAGACAGGCTGAGAGAGTTGAGATTGTTCAGCCTGGAGAAGTGAAGGCTCCGGGAAGACCTTATAGTGGCCTTCCAGTACCTAAAGGGGGCCTGCAGAAAAGATGGGAGAGGCTTTTTATCAGGGAGTGTAGTGATAGGATGATGGCTAATGGTTTTAAACTGAAGGAAGGTAGATTTAGATTAGATATTAGGAAGAAATTCTTTACTGTGAGGGTGGTGAGGCACTGGAACAGATTGCCCAGAGAAGCTGTGGATGCCCCATCCCTGGAAGTGTTCAGGGAGAGGTTGGATGAGGCTTTGAGCAGCCTGGTCTAGTGGGAGGTGTCCCTGCCCATGGCAGGGGGGTTGGAACTAGGTGAGCTTTAAGGTCCCTTCTAACATGAACCATTCTATGATTCCATGATTCTATGATTCTGTCACCTTGTGATTAGGTTTATAAATGACATCTTAATTCTTTGGCTTGGGCATATAATTTTAGATGTGATAGTAAGAACCCGTGTGGATATTTCTCTTATTTTGACTGTATTTTTATGAAAAGCTGTAGAATTTAAACATGTGTCTTATACCAAAGTGTTCTTCAGTGAATGCTGGGCACCTAGTTCCTTTGTACTTTCTTTGAGAACCTCAGATTTTGTGATCTCTTAATTAAAATGGAAAAAAATGGAATAGATACTTTTTCAAAGATTGACGCAAACATTCAAAATTTTGTATGGATATCAGCAACAGCCATAGAGCAAGCAGATCTAACTTATAACTTTAGGGCTGTGGATAAACGCATTAAAAAAAGCCCAAGCCCAAGGCCCTTAATGTATGGATACAAGCTTGGTGAAGTCAGTAGGCTGATATAATGTGTAACAGTTTGCAAGGACAGTGATAGTTCTGTTGTGTCCTGCATGCAACCAAATGGCTATGAACACTTAAATACCAAAGGCTGATCTGTTCCATGTATTAGAGAGGTTTACACTGACAAGAGTTTGCATGTTTTTCAGAAGATTTGAATGACAGATTCGTGTCTGGGTAATCCAATGTGTGGCTGAAGTGCTCCAGGTTATGAACCTGCACAAGCAAATGGGCATGTGGAAGGGATGAGTCATGTAATGCTGCTGATCCTTCTGCGACTGCTGTAAATTTCAGACTGTGGACAGGAGTTGGTATCTCTAACACAGCCTGGTACCGTGGAGTGCAGTTAAAAGTCAGGAGTAACTGACAGTTTTGTGTGAGTAACCTTTTGTAATGCTTCTTTAGAAAGGAGATCCTAATTGTTTCTCTTTGATGGTCTTTTCTATCAAGGTTTGCCTTTGTGGATGTTTGTACTGGCAAGGGTAATTCACTATTTATGGTATGCAGAATTCATTAACGTTAGTTGCTGTACTGTGTTTTTTAATCACCAGCAACATGTGTTACAGGGTACAAATTTGCATCTGTTATGCCTGTCATTCTGAAGTGAGTTAGCAACTAAGACACTTTTAAAATGAGTTAAAGCCACATCAGTGTAGAAGTGAGGAAATCAGACTTAACTGATGATGTGCCACACCCACAGACACATTCCTCTGGCCACAAGAGTGGATTCACTGGGAGACCTCTACTGGCCTTTTCAGTCTGTTTCATATTTGGCTAAAACACCCATCAGAGTTTTGGTTGGCAATGTATCTGGGCTAAAAATGGAGAGGAACAGGATTAGGTGTCTAGGCAGCTTTGACCATTTGCGTCTGAGGAATGTCTTAGAGCCATTATTGTTCTCTAAACTGAGCAGAATTATATCATTTTTGCGATCAAAGAGTGTTAGAAAAAGAAGAGGTTTTTAGTGTTATTTTTTTCTGGGAATGTTTGTAGCCTCTGCTTTGGCAGTAGCTTGACATGAAAACACAACTGATATGGCAAATGTCTGCTTTAAGTTCTTTGTCTTTTGGCAGAATCATAGAACAATTTAAGTTGGAAAGGACCTCTGAAAGTAAGTTACTCTAACCTCCTGGTCAAAACAGGACTGATTTTGAAGTTAGACCAGGCTGCTCAGGGCTTTTGTCCAGGCAAAATTTAAATATTTCCAAGGATGGAGGTCTCGCAGACTTGCTGTGCAATCTGGTCCAGTGCTTGATCACTCTCAGGGAGTCAGTTTTTCACTGATACATAATCAGAATTTCTGGGGTTGCAGCTTGTGTTTTCTGCCCCGGGTCAGGCCATGGTGCATCTCCTGAAAGAGTCTCTGTCTCTCCACATAATCCCATCAAGTGGTGCCATACAACAATATATAACTGCTAATGCAACCCAGGAGGCCATTGCCCTTTGTTGCTGCAAAGGGTGCTTTGCTGGTTCATGTTCAACTTGTCCACCAGGATACCCAGGACCTTTCCCAAAAAGTTTATTTCTATGTACTTTTCTGCATGCAGTAGAAAACCATGGTGAGAGGAAAAGGTGGAATTTGGATCTCACGTTTAAGTAACTAAGTCTGTGAGTTAATTATACCAGCAGTCTCTCCAGAGCCTTCCTAGAGAGAGGCTCCTGCTCCAAATTGTCCTTTGGACCGTATAAAGAAAGCAGTATAAAGAAAGTTTGAGCAGAAACCATACTTAGCTCTGGCAATGAAGACTGGTGACTAAAGCTGGATGGTTGATGAACCCAACTTCATGCAATGTTGAAATTAAATAGATCATCAAATTGTATTGATATTTTATTTTTAAATGTAGCGTGATTGCACATTGGGTACATCTGCAAGGTTTTAGAGAATCTGGGTTACAACTTCAAATCAGAAATATTTTGGGTTTTATTTCTGGCAGACGTGGAGCGTCTAGTAAAAGTGCCCTGGAATACTATATTTATAAGCTTTGGTTTATAGTATCTGATTTTCCTTACTTTTGTTGGATTTGGGAGCAATATTTTTATATTTTCCATTAAGTGTTTTAACTAAAACTAAGCCTGGAAATTTGACAAATAAAATAAAGTGTATAAAAAAAAATCTTGTTTTAAAGAAATCAAGCTAGATTGTATTTGGAAAAAAAAAGGGCTTATATTGTAAAAGGCTCTGGGTATCAAAACACTATTTAGAGTCCAAAGTATACAGAAGAAAAGGTGTTTTAAATGAGTATTTAATGAATAATAAGCTGCTGAAGCACTAGTTATTGCTGGCACTAGCTGGAAGGAAATGAAAACTAAGTGCTAAAAGGAGAAAGATATCTCTTTTATGAATAATAGTGTTTTGAGAAAAAGAAAGTTAAAATTTGAAACCTTGATTGTAAAACAATATATAGCAGCATGAGGCTTTACAGGCCCTTTCTATGTCAATTAATGCCTTCACATTTCACAAAATATAAAGATGGGAAAACAAATGGTGTCTTATAGCTGTCGAGCTGTGTGGTAAACATTTCAGAGCTGATCCCTTGAAAGGTGAACAAGTATTCTACTTAGCTTTTCCTCTTCCTTTACAATTCAGAGTGACGCTGCTCCTCTGATGATTTTTCCTTTTACTCCCTAGTAAATTTCCTTTGATAGCATTTGGTCTTCAGTGCCCTTTTCTTCCCCTCTTAATGTTCCAGAGCTTTCTTGTGAGCCACAAAAGCTAAATATGTTTCTTCTCCAACTTGTGAAATAGTATGGTGAATATTTACTCATTCTGAACATTTTTTTCCTCTCCAGGAGTCATATACACTGGGAAGATGCATTAATAATGTAAGGAAGTAAAGCAAGGCTAGTCCAGTGAGCAGTATGTATTCCTAAGTATGTATATCCCAAGTGATAGAGAAGCCAACAAGGAGAGGTGGTCTACTGGACCTCATAGTCACCAACGAGGAGAAGCTTGTTGGGGATGTGAAAGTCAAAGGCGACTTTGGCTCTGGTGACCAAAAGATGGTGGAGTTGAGGATCCTAAGGGGAGGAAGGAGGGTAAAAATGAAGCTTGCTACCCTGGACTTCAGGAGAGCAGTCTTTGGCTTCTTCATAATTCTGCTTGGAAGAGTTCCATGGGATAAAGATCTGGAGGAAAGAGGGGCTCAAGACAGCTGGTTAACGTTTAAGGATCTCCTCCTCCATGCAACAAGCAGGAAGCCAGGCAAAAATGCCAGGAGGCCTTTGCAGATGAACCAGGAGCTGGCCAAACTCAAAGGCAAAATCAAATTATGTAGCGGGTGGAAACAAGGATGTATAACCTGGGAGGAGTACACTGAGCACGCAGGGATGAGGTTAGGAAAGCCAAAGCCAAAGAATTGAATCTGTCCAGGTGTGTTAAAAATCAAAGGAAGGGCTTCTATAAGTACATAGGTAACAAAAGGAAGACTAGGGAAAATGTAAGCCCATTGCTCAATACGACAAATGCCCTGGTTGCACAGGATTTGAAAAAGGCCGAGGTACCAAATGCCTTCTTTGCCTCAGTCTATACTAGCAAGACCGGCCTTGAGGAATCACAATTCTTAGAGACTGGGGGAAAATTAGCAAGAAATTCTTTACTGTGAGGGTGGTGAGACACTGGAACAGGTTGCCCAGGGAAGCTGTGGATGCCCCATCCCTGGAAGTGTCCAAGACCAGGCTGGATGGGGCTTTGAGCAGCCTGGTCTCATGGGAGGTGTCCCTGCCCCTGGCAGGGGGTTGGAACTAGATGATCTTTAAGGTCCCTTCTAACCTGAACCACTCTTATGATTCTATGAAAATCTGGAGCAAGGAAGATGTAGCTTTGGTGGAAGAGGATCAGGTTAGGTAATACTTAAGCAACGTGGACACACATAAGTCCATGGGCCTTGTGGGATGTTCCCACAAGTGCTGAGGGAGCTGGTAGACATCATAGCGAGGCCAATCTCGATAACTGGTCAATCATGTCTATTGGGGAAGTCATGTATGACCAACTTGATGGACTTCTATAATGAAATGACTGCCTTAGTAGATAAGGGGAGACCTGGATATTGTTTTCAAAGGACTTCAGTAAGACCTATGATGATAACTCCCATAAGATCCTCAGACAATGGGCTGAATGAGCAGGCAGTGAGGTGGATTGAAAACTGGCTGAATGGCTGGGTCCGGAGGGTGGTGATCGGTGACACAAAGTCTAGTTGGAGATCAGCAACCATGAGTGTACCCCAGGGGTCAATACTGGGTCCAATCCTGTTTAACTTCTTCATTAATGATCTAGATGATGGGAAGAGTGTACCTGCAGCAAATTTGTTGATGACGCAAAACTGGGAGGAGTGGTTGATATACCAGAGGATCATGCTGTCATCCAGAGGGACCTCAACAAGCTGGAGAAATGGGATGTCAGGAACCTCATGAGGTTCAACAAGGTGAAGCGCGAAGTCCTGCACCTGAAGAGGAACAAACCCATGCATGAGAATATGCTGGGCACCAGCTGGTTGGAAAGCAGCTTTGCAGGAAAGGACCTGGGGGTCTTGGTGGACACCAAGTTGAACATGAGTCAGCAATATGCCCTTGCCACAAAGAAGGCTAATTGTATGCTGGGCTGCATCAGGAAGATTGTTGTCAGCAGATCAAGGGAGGTGATTCTTCCTCTCCACTCAGCACTAGTGAGGCCACACCTTAAGCGTGCCCGCAACAGGAGAGGCATAAACATACTCAAGAGAGTCCAGCGACGGGCCATAAAGATGATGAAGGGACTGGAGCACCTCTCCTATGAGTAAATGCTGAGAGATCTGTGACTGTTTAGGCTAGAGAAGAGAAGGCTCAGGGGGAGAACTCATCAATATATATCTAAATATCTGAAGGGAGGATGCAAAGAGGACAGAGACAGGTTCTTTTCAGTGGTTCCCACTGACAGGACAAGAGGCAATGGGTGCACACAGAAACTCAGGATGTTTCCTCTGAACACTTTTTTACTGTGAAGGTGACCGAGCACTGGCAGTGGTTACCCAGGGAGGTTGTGGAGTCTCCATCTTCAGATGTGTTCAAAAGCTATTTGGACACGGTCCTGGGCAACCAGCTCTAGGTGGCCTTGCTTGAGCACGGGGGTTGGACCAGGTGACCTCCAGATGTGCCTTCCAACTTCAGCCATTCTGTGATTCCCTGATTCTGTGACACATAGGTTCCAGTCTAGGGGTAAGAATTTCAGTTCCAGGTGCTCATAATGAGTAAATACACCAGCAAAAAATTTGGTTATAAACAAAACCATAATCATAATATGTTAATCTACATAGGATATTTGGGCAAAATTACTCACCTTTCACTTTGTGAACCCTGGGCAGAATCAATGACTTTAATAAGGGAAATATATAAAGATTTCAGATTGTGGCTACATATTGTTCAGAGCCACTTTCTGTGGATTGTGTTACATGGACCCATCAGTACTCAATATGGTTTGTTATGTTCTCAACATGTCTGGACAAGTGTAGACTAGTTTCGATTACTTTATAACTTGGGTACCTAAATGTAGAAGACAGGGTAGGGTATGGTATATAAAATCTATGAGATATATCTTTGGTGTAACAGTTTTGATTTTAGAATAGGTTAATTTTGGGTATCAACACTGCATATTCCTGATTGTACTCCCATGAAGTGCTCACCTGCTAAATGAAGGCACTAAACTTCTGCCTGATGTTGCTTTCAGATCAAGTCCTTCCTATTTTCAAAAGATGACCATACTGTATTTTCAAAAGCCATCTGGCTAGTGAAGAGCCAAACTCAGCGGTGTTCCCATGGAACTTAGATTCCCAGAGCCTGAATTATTTAGAAATTGGAACTAAGACCTTCAAAGTTACTTAGACTATTTTGAATGTTTTCTTCTTGTAGCCTAGGCATTTCTTTGTATGGTTGAAGAGGAGAACATGTCCACAAGTAAATGCCAGAGATATTATCCTACAAATAGCCATGCAATTTGTTCTTCCTGCATTTACATTAGCTAACCTAAATTTATTCTACCAGTAAATCATTCAAGCTGTGTAGGCAGAATGCATAGGGAACATCGTCACAGCTTGAGTGACGATTAGCGTGTTTGAAAGAAAAATATTAAAATTGCCCATATTTGACAAGTTGTAACAAAACACTGAGTTTTAGTGTCATGTGCCTGCCTTCCTCCTCCTCTAGTGCCAATTTCTAGTACACGCACAGTTACATCTCACTGCAGAGTCTTTTTTTTCTCAAGTCTTACAATGCTAATAGGGAAGTTTTTAATGTGTGATTTCTGAGTGGCATTGAACTGAGACTGTGGGAGGTGAAGCTTATGTTTAATATGATTTTCCTTTTTAGCAAACTAGATTTTTCTGAACAGACACATTTAGATAGATATGATAAGTACTGGTACTACTGTTGCTTCAAGCTGTCATCACTAAAAATATTATGCTTCCTATTAGACAAAATTTATCTGTGACAAAACTTAAATATGGTGTCTGGGATTATGCCGGTGTGAATTTGGCAGATTACTCTGAATAGCTCCAGAAGAAACATCATCCATCTATTTCCGGATATAGATGTGTTGTGAAAAACACTGAAGAAGAAAGTGCCTGCCATTGTTATTGGCTTTTCAGTCGAAGTCTGACAAGAGTCCCTTTGACTGCATCTTGAGGTAAGATAGCATGAGTGGTCTTATTGCTTTCATGGTTCTTCAGATAGCAAGCAGTCTCTTAGACTCCAATGTTCAATAACTGAAATTGTTAAATTTCTTGTTCCAATATACTGCAACTCTCACTGCCATGCTATCACAGGAATTTTAAATTATGGGACAGTAATGATGCATACAAACTTGCTTCCTATTTCAATCATATACCTTTAAGCTGCATACTACTTCTGGTATCTAACCACGGCATTTTCAGAAATCATTTCTTCTTGCCACAGAATTTCATTTTCCTAAATTTTGTGTCTGGGCTACAGATGGAGAGAATATATTTATTGGTTCTCTGCAAATTAAACAAGCATTATGTCCTTTTTTTGTGTAACATGGAAATTGATACTTTGTACATTTCATTTTCTAACTGCAATATCTGGGTGATTTATCTGCTTTGGAGAAAAATTGATGTTTTTCCCCTATAGTTAGCATTATTAGAAGAGGCATCCACTACTGGAAAAGATCTGGAAATTCTACATTAACTGAAGAAGGTGATACTTGGATTGGACGCTTCAGAGAAAATGGAAATATATCAAAGAGTTAATTCAGAGAAGTTGCTTTTCCTTGTAGTGATACCTTAAGCTTTTAGCTGAAATCAGCACTGTGTTGTTGCAAATTTGTCTCTAAGATAAAGAACAAAACTAGATTTGATCACCGGTAATCACTAAACTGATAATCTATTTGAAAAGATCAATGAAGAACCATTCTTATCAGCTAGCCTGGCCTTCCGGATTATTCAGAACTTCATTCACTTTCTGCATTAAACTAGCAATTTCTTTAGCTTAGGATAAAGCAAGCCTTTTTGAAACAGTCCTCTGTATGTGGCAATGAAACTGAAGATAGGCTCGTTACCTTTCTGCCTCACATTTTAGTCAAATTCTGCCTAAGGCATGTGTTGTGTCTACCCAAGATTGACAGCATGCTTTCAAACACATTCTTCGTATCTTTTGAGCAATCTATTCCTAAAAAAATAATAAATAAAATAAAATAAAAAGTTGTTATCAGTGATTGAACAAACCAGTAAAGGTAAAGGTAAAACTTTGTTATCCTGAATTAATATAATTATAAAATATTTTTTAGGTAATATTTTACTTTCCTCAGAAAGATGCACACATCAGAACAAATATTTAAAATATGTTATTTGATTTTGTCTTTAAGAATTGTGACCCTTTTTGCAAGCCACTAGTACCCATGTTGGGGAAGCGGGGGACTGGGAGGGAATGAAAAAATTAAGGTTTATCTAATACTACTTTGTGGATAACCAAGTTCCTTCGCACTGCAGTTCTAACACATTAATAGAATAACACTAATACATAAAATCAATCCTTGGATTCAAACCAGTTAGTGTAATTTGTTCTGTCTGGTGTTTTACTCCATCCCAATGATTTTTCTTTATCATCTGCTTATTCTGGGTATTACCACTCTTGGATAAAGAGGAGTTATATGTCCTACAGTAAAGCAGTATAGCAAACAAAAATGATGATTTTCCTAACCAGCCTGAAAAGCACTTTCTGCTCAGGCTGCCACTGATGCAAAAAGGAATTGTGAATATATTCATTCTGCTGGGTGTGCAGCAAAAGCTCTGAATACAAATACAGTATAAAATATCAAAAGGGAAAATTCCTCAGGGAGTAGAGCTATGGGAAGTGAAGGGCAGAAACACGTTTTCAGGAAGTACTTTTCCTTCAGAATTACTGTGAGTTTCTAAAAGTGGGTTTGATGGCAGGCACTCAGAAGATGGAACCACACATGAATTAAACCCCACTCTGTGAATCTGCCTGTGGTTCTGGGAATTAATTACATGGCCTTTATGAAACTCTCCTAGTTTGCAGCAGCAGATCAACCCATGCAGTAAAACCGAGACTTTGTTCAACACAGCACTGGCAGAGCAATTAGTTTGGATGAATGTTAAGACTCTAAGACTATATTCTTGATCAAACCTGATCTCTGAAGTTGCATAGGAGTGATTCCTTCCCCCTCAGCTTCAGACACATAATAAAGGTACCTAATTTGGGGTTAAACTCACTTTGCAGTCAACAGAGATAGCATTACTTCCAGAAGTCAATTTTAGCCCATTTTTCTCTTTCCATTGATTACAGAGGAAATACAGTGGGGTCAGGCTACCCTCAAATTATATGCCACAGTGAAGTGCTTGAAGTTAAGTGGGATAAATCTGGTTGTGATCAGTTAATCCATCTGGGACCAGCCACGATCAGCCTAAAATGTCCCAGGAGTATAATGACATTCAATTTTCTTGCTCTTAGGATGAGGTAAAATAATACTGTCTTTGGGGATTGTTAAATAGCATTCACGTTTATGGCAGAGATCTGTCTTTCTCAACTGGCTCTGTGTCCAGCCTGTGGTTGCCCAGTGGGACAACAGACTATTCTCTTTAAGTCACTCCATGTGCAAGTATTAAATGAGCGCTTCAGCCCTGGTAGGGAATATTTATTGCCCTGTTCCCGTACCTCACTCCAATCTGAGGCTTCCTGTGCCAGTCTCTGATACCACAATCAGCCATAAAGTGGGGGAAAACCTCCTTCTCCAGGACCAACTCTTGGGTCCTGCCTCCTCTGTACGATTGCCCACTCAGGGGTGGAGGCTCTGGGCAGTGGGTTTCGTCTGGCTCTCCCCAGGGACTGTGTGCTGTTGGAGTGCTGAGGTTGGGGCCATGGGGCCCAGCTGGGTCCCATTAACCAACAGAAGGGCACAGACCCCACTGCCAAAGGGTGGGAGCCTACCCGTCCCCCCGCATCCCCCCCAAGGTACCATGATTTTGCTGACTCGCTCCACTGCCCAGGGTGATTGCCAGCTTTGCCTTTGCCTCAGGTCAGTCCTAAATCACGATTAGTGAAGGGAGGGCATGAATGGTGAGATTTATTACAGACCTTAACTTCCAGGCAAATTTCAGGCTCAAGAAACCAGAGTGGCTACTGAACTAAAAAAGTTTGATTAAGCGATGTATGGGGCTTTCTAGGTACCTTATTGTGATCAATATTGCAGTGGCCAGAAAAAGAAAAGTGACCTGTCTACAAAAAATACACTGTGTTTTCTTTTCCTGCTTGAATTCTAGATGGTTCTTCACTACAAACAGCATGCTGCTGCCTGTACCGAACAGGAGCATTTATAGTTAGGCAGAGCCAGTACTGACCATACTGAATACTGAAGACATAAAACTTTTTTGTGTATTAGATGCCATCAGAGACATTAACACCCCAAATACGAAACAGAAAGAAATTGATCAATGTACCAGAGGAAGAGTTCTTGAAAAGAAGCAGAGTAGCTCATGGCCGTTAGAGACGAGAGCAGTAAGTAATGTTTTTTTGTAACTGGTGGCAGCTGAGAATCAGCAGGCTCCTGGCAAAAGAGCCCAGGAGGAATCCCGCACGGCTGGGCATCTGTCATTATCCAGTTCTTGTCAGGGGCTCAGCACTGAAACTGAATAACCTCTTTCTGAAACTCTGGCTGATGGAAATGTTGATTGTTTTATGTAAACTGAAGGTAGCAGCTCATCTCAACATGTAAGAAAATCAGGCAACAGGCTTGAGATGGGATCTTCAATCACCCAAGGGTGACAAATCAAACTTCCATATACTATGTCAGATAGATGGAGCATTTTGCATGTTCCCAGGGGCAGGTGGGCAACTGAAAGGTGGGACAATTTCTTAAAATCTTGCTCTTATGGAAAAGCATCTGAAGTCTGTCACCAATAAACCATTGGGTGATTGCCACAATGGTCCATGATGCATGACAAAACATGACTTCAGATGTCCTGGACAAGAACAAAATGTCCAATAAATTTTCTTAATGGTCATTTCTGTTCCATAAAGGAAGGAAAACTCAGAAAATTTTAGAATTTAATTTTGCAAGGTAAAAGGTTGCGCTCTTGTACAAACTTTGGACTAATCTCTGTGGGAGAGAGGAGACAGTACATATTGCATAGCCTTGCCAATCGTTCTTTATTGTGATAGAGATCATCCAATCTGTACTATTTCCTTGCTGTGTTTAAACTGACTAGTCACATAATGAAAGAAAGAGAAAGAAAGAATGATTTTTTGAAAAATCACAGGAGAATTTGTTTTGCAACTATCAACTCTACCTTGAAGTTTGCTTTCTCATTCTAAATTAAAGATTCTCATGTATTATATTCCAATTAATAAATGGTATCTTGTTCTGAAAGGTGTAAACATGGCTGCAGTCATAGATAGCTATATGGCTTCTTTTTGGAATAAGTCCCTGACCTAACTTTGAGTTTGTTTGGAGTTGGTCTGAGTGAAAGGGCTGCTGTAAGTCAGACACCATGCCTGTAATTCAGGAAGCTGCAGAACTGCTATTAGGCAGCCATGTGTAAGCCTAGCTAAAAAAGACATTGTAAAAAGGCCTCAACATTAAGCAAGCTGATTATAATGCAATTAAGATGCTTTAGAAAAGCAAGACTAATTTCCAAGAACGTTGCTGTCATAGCTATCTTGCCTCTGGGACACAAAGTGGCATCTCTGAATGACACTACATTACAGAACGGGTGAAGAAGAATATTTATGGTGGTTGTGTCGTGGTCTCACACTAACCTCTCTTACGTTGCAATACAACCTCTTCTGGCTTGTCCTTGAACTGGTCCATGCCTTTAGCTGTCAGAGAAGAATTCGCAGTAAGCCAGTCTTGTGTAGACATGCCAGCATTTTGAAAGCTGGTTTGGGTAGCTCCACAAAATGCTGCACTGCATAACACAGAATTATCTCCCCTGTCTGTGCCTGCAGCCATTCTGACTGTTTATATAGGCAGAAATACAACCAAGTGCCTACATGATTGTGCCCCTTGTCCAAAGTAAGCTTAAACATAGGGACAGGGATACTGATCATATGCCCCAATTAAACACAGTTTTCAGTGCTCCTGTAGGATTAAATATGAACATGTCTTTGCACTTTTTGCTCTATGCCAATCAGGTTATCCATATGAAGACATACATAGCCTTTCAATGCAGAATTATACTAAAAGGGTCTTTTGAAACCATAAATGCTGCACGGACAATGTGTCTCTCTTAGATATCTATAATATTAGGAGAAAAAACCCCTTCAAAATTACATTATCTATCTGAGCTACCAAAAATCTACAGGATGCTAGTAATAATAAAACAGCTCAACAGTGCACAAATTCCTGACAGCTGTTAAGATTGCAAGAAGCTAATATAAACCCCAGAAGTGCAAGTCTAATAGGCTGTTTGATCACAATCTTGAGAAGATACAGGGAAAAAAAGACAGATAGCTGTACATACCATGTTATGGAATATCCTCTGTTTTTTCAGCTCTTACATTTTCTGAGGCAAGAATGTTGCATAATAATTTCACAAAATTTGATTCTTAAACATTTTTGAGTTAAAATGTATAACAATCTCCAGGAATTATAAACATGTGCTTTCCTCCTTTAAAATTTAAACATGGTAAGTTTTCTTCTGAATTTAATTTCTAATATATGCCTTTTTCAAAAAAGAGTATTTGGAGGAGAGGTAACTGCCGAAATAACAGTTGAAAGAAGAAAATAATAGTGTATTTTCTATCTATGAAGTAATTATTGTACATTTTCCCAAAGAATGCAGTCAACATTAACTTTTTGAAAGGATTGAATGGGTCACTGCATTGAAGGAAAACAAATTTTGGAATTCCTTCTCATATTGTCAACTGTTTGTACATGTAATGACACTGTTATGAACTGCCAGAGTAGTAAATACACAGCATCACTGCCAAATCATACGGAATTTAAACCTGCCATAATAATGCTTCATAATTACAGAGGAATGTGAGGTGGCCTGTGGAAAGAAAGCTGAAACTGGCGACACTGAATGATCCATCTATACTTAATGGCAATGTTACTAGTCAGATTTTTCTTTTCTTTCTTTCTCTTTATCTCCTACTTGATGATTTTTTCGTTTAGCTGTACTTTACGCCTGGTGCCGTTGAGGCCCATTGATAAGCACATAACTCCTGCTCAGGAGCTGAACCTCCATATTAGATATCTCTGAAGCAGACACATTAATAGACTGACAAATCTGGATATAGTAGCTGAGATAAAAATTAGCCGGTTTCATAAGACATAAGCACTTGTACATAACTATACAAGATGAAAAATGTCAATGTGATAGATTTTAATGGATCAAAAGATTCAACTCTCTTACTTTTTTGGCTTTGGTTTTTGTGGCTTTCAGGAAAAATGTATCATGGTCATAACCTCTAAACATCTATCACCTAATTAAAATAGAACCAGAAGCAATGAACTTATTCTCTACAAATTGGATTAGAAATTTTGTCCTTTAATCTCAATGTTCCAAATAAAAAATGTGCCAGATGAAAGAGACCAAAGCAATAGTTACATTTATGTATCCTAGAAAATACTTCTACTTAGCTGAATTATTTGCTGAAATATATTTTCAGGATTCTTCATATTATTTTAGTATGATTGGCTTGCTTTTTTACTAGTTACTGTTTAAACCCCTGGAAGATGTTTGCTTCACTTCTACATCATATTTGTCCCTCTGAAACGCAAAGGCAAACATACGGTAAACACATTTTCTCAGATGCATGGTTTTCCCTTTGCCCTAAAAGGTATCATAAGCACAGAAAGATATTTTTTTTTCTGTTGTAGGTCACACATTATATTCCTGACATGTAAGCATCACGAGTTCTTTGAACTTTTAAGATCTCATTATATGAAGAACTCATTAGCAAAAAAAACCCCAAAAAACCCCTCAAAAAACAAAACTAAAACTCGGATAAACACTACCCTCTCCATTAATCAATCTTCTTACTTTGTATGCTGCGAACGTTTTAGGAACTGCATGTGCCTTTGGAGGATCCATAGCTGCAAAACTGTTATCCTTCCAATAAGCAAGCTGGAATATTTGGTGTTCAGACTTTATTCATGGATGAAACAAAAGGTGTTAGTAAGAATGTTAGTAAGTTCCATTTCATGCTCTTCCTTTAGTCTTCTTGACAAGTAACTTTTTCTTTCATTGACATATTTGAAGTCCTGATAAAGGAATAACCATAGAAAAAAAGCAGAACATAAAATACACCATGATATCTTCTAAATCCTTAATCAGATGTCTGGCCTAATAATAACAATAACACACCCCTCCTTCCCAAATGCTTTCAGGCAAAACAGTCCTTTGAACCTGTTTCTATGTGTTGGAACAGAGTGAAAGATGTGAATAACTATTTTATACAATCATTTGGGTGAGTCACCGAGGATTTTTTGGTTGTTCCCTTCCCACTGTCTTCTTCCATACCCTCTGTACATATGGAAGAGATTTTACTAATAAGTTATTTCAAAAAGTCAAATTTCCATGATAGTGACCTGTTCTATAGTTGATTAAGTTATATTTTATGGTAATATCTGAATGCCATGTAAACTGGGACAGTAACATTTTGCTTTTCTAAGGCGTGTGTGGCTTGCTTTCTGGAAGGTTTAGGCTAAATACTCACTTATATGAAAATGAACATATTGCAGCTGCTTTTATTTTACAGGGTTGTGATCCATGGAAGAAAAAGCAGAGAGGATTAAATATTTGGAATATATTGCAAATCATACTGAATAACAACCTTCGGTATTCACTGCTCAGAGCGCTCGCGGTTCAGAAGTGCAGATGTTGCTTATGCATGTGGGCGACTCAGTTTGACAACCTGGGAGCTCTGTGGTCAGGTTTGTGCCCTGCACCTGTGCGATTCACCAGGAGAAAGGAACTGGCAAGGCTGCCTCAGGGTCTGCACACAGCACCTCCCATCTCCCAGTCCATTATAAGAAATAGCTAGTCTGGCAAACACAGATGAAAATCTCATAAAACCACAAAGGATATTTGTAAAGTCTGTTTTTTTTTTCCTTCAAAATAGAAGTGGATCTCAATATTTTAGGGACTAATTGTGACAAAACCATAACAAAACCCTCCTTGGCTGGCAGCTAAGTTAGGAAAAGAATCAAGATGAAAAGTGAAAAGAAAACACAACTTTTAAAAGAGTAATTAGCCACTGGAACAGACTATCAAGGGAAGGAGAGAATTCATCGTTGCTTGGAGTCTCCATGAATAAAAGTCTGCTTTAAAAATCGCATTTGCCGATGCCTGTAATTTTTATGATGTGTCTTGTGATGCTTGGTGGATTCTGTGTTGAGCCAGCTCCTATGTTTATTTGAAATGCTCAGATTTCACCTCACAGAGCAACATTTTTAGCCTTCTGGTCATGCTGAAGACTTTGTATGGCCCAAGTGAAGCCTAATGCCTTCATACTGAAAAGGTAAATAAAAATACCCAAATGTTTTTAAAAATCTCAGGGTTTTAAAGTCAATCTCATAATTTCTGTGCTTAATTTATGATTCTTGAATCTTTGGAGTTGTCAGTACTGTAAAAAAGGGTAGGGTTTCCTGCAGTTCTTAATCATCTGAAGGGAGCAAGAGTGAGCTAAGAAACATGCAGTAGAAGAGCAGCAACTGTAGTTTCTCCATGAAATCTTTCTCCCTGAAATCTCCTGGTTACAATTTCTTTTTCTTTTTTTTTTTTTCTGATCTTAAAATTCTGCAGTTTAAGAGCCATGTGTTACAATGGAAAAATCAGTGTCTTCTTTTGCTAGAAACTAATTGAAGTCTGCAAATAACACAAGCAAAAAAGTACAACATATTGCCTGTGCCACTATATGCTTGAAAAATGTATTTGTCTTTATTTCTGCCTCTCCATTAGACATTGCCTAGTGTCTATTGCCCACTGTGCATCTAAAAGCTCAGTTGTCTTGATGTTAGGGCACTTAGGACTGATGTTTTGTCACTTTTTCCCTTTGAGCTTTAACATTCAATCACGCATCTCAGTATCTTACTGGTCGCCAGACAGCCTTCAGTGTCCCACCAGCCATCGCCTGAAGACAGCTCGGAGCCTCCTGACACCTCTGTTGCCTGCTTTCTACTCTGCTTTTGAAGCTCAAATGGGAATCTACTTTGTTACCATTTGGATAAAATTTGCTACGGGCCTGTGAAACTTGTTAAGGTGAGAAGTGCATTGTTTTTATTCAGGTTTTCTTTTTAAAAAATCATCCTTAATTCAAAACAGGTTAAGCAAATAGGCAATCATTTATTTATCAGAAACAGACAGCAGAGTCGCAGATGTTCATAGAATAAATAAGTGAAGAAATAAAAGAAAAGCTACATTTGGTTTACTTCACTAGGATTAGACCAGAAAGGTCTCCTTTTACTTCTCTAAATTGGATTGTTTCTTCTTCTGTCAAGATCATATTTGAGTTTCAGGCTTTATGCTTGCCACTTCTCTCCTGTGCTGGAGTATTCTAGCTTTATTATTCAGCTTCTTCAACCAGGAGTCCATACCATGCATTTTTTCCCTCTGCAACGACTTCTGTTTTATCCTTCGAGGAGAGACAGTCTGGCTTCCCACCAAATTTAAGGGGGGAAAAAAATATAAGAGAGATTATTTCCTTTCCATAGTTACGTAAACGTCTTTTTGTCTGCTGGGACTCATCCTCTGCTCTTAACTGATTAATAAACAGCAATTTGCTTCAATGAGGTGCACAAATATCTCCTTCCTTTTGGTGACTATTTCTAACTCTTCAAAAAGGAACGTATCGTTCTTAGATCTTACTCTATTATCAACTTTTACATTAAAAACATACATGAAAAGCTAACAGTCTTAACTGTATACAGTTTATTGCTAGCTTTTGACTGAGACCAGACATGATGCCACAAAAGTTCTCTGGAGTGACAGTGGATTTTTGGGGTGACTAATCCACTATTACTTCCACTTAGATATGTAATAGTATTGTACATAAAATGTATTTCCCCTGAAAGTAGATATGAGTATCAGATTGTATTTCTCAATTAGGTAACTGGAAATGAAAGTACTCATATCTGCAGTCCATTTAATTTTGCCAGAACATACAGATGCATAACTCAGTTCTGTAAACACTTGTTGGGGGGAATTGTGTGAAAATATTCCATAATGTGGTTTTCTTTTAGCTGTTGCTTTTAGTTTATTTTAAAAGCAAATTCATTTTTTTTCAAATTATGCATTTATGAATGCTTTGTGGCCAATTTCAGTGGCAGAAGCCCTAAAACAAATTTTTTTAATTTGCTATAACCATTCTAAGGCATCCTTATGGGGAAGGCACACTTTATGCTCAGAAGAACCAAAAAAGTCTGCAAAAAAGCTCCATGCTTCAGTATCAAGTAGGTCAAGAATCTCAGGTTATAAAAAGATTTGCAATATCTGAGCAAAAGCCCTCAACTAGATCTCATCTTAAACCCTGTTTTGCTCTTTTTCTCTTGCTTAGTCTCTCAAGACTGTAAAGTACTTAGGAGTGTATTAGCAAGCTAATGTGGAGAAAATTCTCTTGCATGACACTTGGAGTTTTAGAAGTCAGTTTCAGAGCAAGAAATACCTCTGAAAAGAAATACATAATCCCACAAATCTTTTCCTGTATTGACACTGAAGACAGCACTTCAGACATGAGAACTGCTCTGAGTGATAGTCAGGAGGGCTTATCTTGCAAGATATAGGTATCTCCTGCTTTACTCCCTACATTCATGGACCCTAAGATCATAGCCAAAGGCAATAAGCAGAGCAGAGGACTTAGTTCTAAACTTTAGTGTCTTTGTTCTCCATTAGTCTTTTTGCCCGCAATTCACATGCAAAGAACTATAAAACCATTTCCTCTCTACTTTCCTATAAAATTGTAATCACCATAGCATCATGCATCTCAGACACACTAATTTATATTTGCAGTAGCTTTATTAGGTAAGGAAATGTTATTTCTGTTTTGCAGGTGGAGAACCAAGGTACAAGGACATTCATACAGAAAGGCTGTGACTAAACTGCACAGCAAACCAGGAATTATGCCCATCGACACAAATGTGTCTGTATGCACAGACATAATCTGAAAGCTTGAATATCCTGTTTGTAAGCATGGGAAATAAATAATTTCAGCAGTCTTATTCTACTTGTTTTGATGGAGATATGGAAAAGTACAGAAATCTAGAAAATGTGCCTTTTGTTGTCATTGGATGATCAATCCCTATTTCATTGACTCCTAGGAATTCATAGGGAGTTCTCTGGTCATCAAATGCAGCCCTCCTGTATTTCAGGTAGGCACTTCATATCATCCCTTTCATAATAGTGCTGGTCTTGTATGGACCAGTTGGGTTAAAAACCAAGAACTTGTTTTTGCTTTGAGGAGGGGACAATTGAAGGGGACAATTCAGGGTACTAATGAACTACAAATGAATAAGCCAATTTTGAGGTAGGCAAGGCAAGCCCTAATTATATTTACTGTATATAAATTTAAATTCTGGCCCTACTGAAATAGGTATGGATTTTGTCACTGACTGTGCTAAAGCCAAGTTATTATTCATTGCTTCCAAGTGAACTCTTGGTCAAGTGAACTCTTGGCCAAGTGAACTCTTGGCCATTATAAAAGGTATTGCAATGTAAGTTACTTTCAGTGGGACTCTGTTGAGGTATTTATTGCTTATTCAATTGTTTCTTTGTCTTATAATTTGGGCAACCATTCTGCATATTTTGTGTGTGCTTTGCCTTAGAAAAAGCTTCTTGAAATTTGTACTATGTTGTACTTTCATTCTGATTAGACAAAATCTTTAGTACAAAGTCAGTTTTCATTCTCAAACTGGAGCTTAAAGAAATTTAAAAAACATTGAGCTGCGACAAGGAACATTTTTGATGTCACTAAATACCTAAGAAGTGTGTGTATGTGTGTGCATGCGCGCACACAAGTGCTGTAGAGAGAGCACAGACAAGCTACGGACTCTTAATTGGAAATTTCCTAAACTTTCTGAACCTCTTGTGTCTGCAAAATTTCATGGAAAATCTCATATAAGGAAGCTGACTTGTGATATTTTGACACTTTCATCTCCAGAGCTAGAAGAGCTGAAACATACCAAAATAATTCAAAGCAAAGTTAGCAAAAGGCTTTGAGCCTTAGGGATGTAGTATAAGTTTAGTTTGGATTTGTAGCAAATACTCTTAGTGGGTCTTATTTTATTTTAACTTGCTTATTCACACTAGTTGTTAGTCGGTCATCCTGAGGGTTGTTCAGTAATTAGAGTCTGGGAATTGAAATTCTGGAACTAGACATAGAGTGAACCAGCAGCTATGGCAGGGGCGGTACTGGCGGTCAGGATTTAATACACAGACATATGTCCCTCGAATGGGTCAAACTACAAAACCTTTACATGTTGATGGGCTGATTACCAAACACACTAACCCGTAATAGGTACCATCTTGTACCAGCATTGTCACCCTGTTCAGAGGTGAGTTTAAAGAACGTAATTTCTTGGAAGGCTAAATCCCTATTTTATGACAGTTTAAAAGGATAATTAAATTTAAATTATTCTTTTTATTCTTCTAAAATAGGAAATAACTAACCTGGGTGAAAGCGCATGGATCATTGTGACTTTAGCTATTATAGAAAATCTATAACTATGGACATTGATATATCCTTTGTTATACAATACAATTACTTTGTAGTAGTTTTATTAAAGGTAAACTGTATTTTACTTACTTTTTTAAAAAAAAGAAAGACTACAAAAGAACTTTCATTTAAGATATAATTGATTTGTTGGAGGTCTGTGTCCTTCTTCAGCCCCTTTTGATTGATTCTCTGAAAAAGGTTTTTTCAAATAGGAGGTAAAGAAGCACTGAAAAAAATGCCCCACTGGCCTTCATTAATAAAATACAGTAGGTAGGCATAAATTCGGGCAACGTCAGTGTCCTGTCAGGTCAGATGCCCTTCCTCATACAGACTAATGTTTTACCAAAAATAGTCTTAGCGGACATGCATACATTGACAAGTCCTGGAGAACTTCTTAGGCAAATGTCCTGGTGACCATCCTGGCAACACCTCAGTGCTATTCTAAGGCACAATTTACCTATGAACATGTAGTTTTCTGTCCTCCATCGCCTGTGGCACTCATGCATGTGGACTGAGGAGGGGTGGTAGCATACTCTTCCGATACGGAGAACCGCAGGAACAGGGACAAGCTCCAGCAAACACAGTGACACTCAGAATCATAGAATCACAGAATGGTTTGGTTTGGAAGGGACCTTAAAGCTCACCTAGTTCCAACCCCCCTGCACTGGGCAGGGACACCTCCCACTAGACCAGGCTGCTCAAAGCCCCATCAAGCCTGGGCTTGAACACTTCCAGGGACGGGGCATTGACAGCTTCCCTGGGCAACCTGTTCCAGTGCCTCACCACCCTCACAGTAAAGACTTTCTTCCTAATATCCAATCTAAATCTACCCTCTTTCAGTTTGAAACCGTTACCCCGTGTCCTATCGCTACACCTGATAGATAGTCCCTCCCCATCCTTCCTGTAGGCCCCCTTCAGGTACTGGAAGGCTGCTATAAATTCTCCCCAGAGCCTTCTCTTCTTGAGGCTGAACAATCTCAACTCTCTCAGCCTGTCTTCATAGGAGAGGTGCTCCAGCCCTCTGATCACCTTCGTGGCCCTCCACTGGACCCGTTCCAACAGGTCCACGTCCTTCTTGTGGTGAGGACTCCAGAGCTGGATGCAGTACTCCAAGTGGGATCTCGACAGAGCAGAGTAGTGGGGCAGAATCACCCCCCTCGACCTGCTGGCCATACTTCTTTTGTTGCAGCCCAGGATGCTGTTGGCTTTCTGGGCTGCAAGTGTGCATTCCCTGCTCACGTTGAGCTTCTTGTCCACCACCACCCGCTCCATCTCCCCAGAGTTGCTCTCAAGACATTCTCCCCCCAACCTGTATTTGTGCCTGCGATTGCCATGACCCAGGTGCAGGACCTTGCACTTGGCCTTGTTGAACTTCATGAGGTTCGCACAGGCCTACCTCTCAAGTCTGTCCAAGTCCCTCTGGATGGCATATCCCTTCCCTCCAGCGTGTCAACTGTGCCACACAGCTTGGTGTCATCGGCAAACTTGCTGAGGGTGCATTCAATCCCACTGTCCATGTCACTGACAAAGATGTTAAACAGCACTGGTGCCAGTACTGACCCCTGAGGAGCAGCACTCGTCACCGGTTTCCATGTGGACACTGAGCCATTGACTGCAACCCTTTCAGTGTGTCCATCTAGCCAGTTCCACTAAGTGGTCCATCCACTAAATCCATGCTTTTCCAATTTAGAGACCAGGATGTCGTGTGGGACAGTGTCAAGTCTGATTGATACCATGCTGCAAAATAGTTGAAACTGCAAGCAGAGAGATCAAAAATTAGTCCTTCTGTTACACATTTTTTCCCAAAGTCCCGCCTCCTGCAAAGTTAACAGGATATTTTGCATTGACTTCAAGAACCTGTGAATCTAGCTCTTGTTCTGCTTCTGAATTACAGGACTTCTTCTTAAAAGGACATTTTAGACCAAGTAGGGAATCATTTTCATACAAAACCACAGAAATGAAAACATAATTGAACTGAATTGTCTGAAGACACTTTGGCTGTGTGAGTTTAATTTAATATAATTTAAGCAAAATAAAATAAAATGTTAACATTAAATCTAGGAATCAAAATATGTAGAGGTGGATTTTCCTGGCCATGCATTTTCAAATTTCCTCTTTTATTTAATTACTATAAATAGAAATATATATGTAGTTTGGTACAGGCCAGGGACCTTGTTGCACAACAGTGGGGCTGGCCCAGAAAGTTAATGGTTCCTCCAGTCCTTCGTTTCCTCTCCACACATCTGCACAGACAAGATACACACTCAAATTTGCTCTTTGGGTGACTGCTGACTTACTTTCCTCATGCATGGGAAGATTTTGCACACGTAGGATTCATAAATGGGTATAGCAGATACATTATGGGTAGGAAGTTTTGAAAGTAAAATTCCAGGTTCCCTGTCACATGATTTCTAGTTGCTGGAGCCAGATATTTTTATAAGTTGTTTCTTGACTTTCCAGAAGTTCTTTATGAACCACATTGTATTCATGAGTCTCTGATCATTTGGTGACTATTACCTTCTGTTGATGAGTACCTATACCTATAAACAGCATGAGAAGGAAAAAGTTAAAAAGTGATCCTTAAATGGCACAATAAAGGGTAATGAGGTGTGCTCACCTGGGATAAAAGCGCTGTGAGGTATATACAGAGAAAACAGTTTAAAAAACCTGACCCATTAGTAAGAAGTAGTAAAATGTGGAGAGGAGGAAGGTCTAGAGGAATCTGAACTTGCGGGAACTGGGAATCCACTCTGTTCCTCCTTAGTTATCACATAATGTGATATGAGCGGTCATGACCTAATTTTAACAGACACTTAACATGTTGAGGTGGGCTTTTTTTCGGCTGTAGTAGCTACCAATGAGACAAGTAAGGTGGCAGCAGCTGCAGTCTGAGCTAGCTGCAAGTCATCTACAACTTCAATTGAGAGAGTAGCCTTAAACAGATGATTTATTTGACAAACTACAGCCCTTTTTACTTTTTTATTCTTGGATATTTTGTCTGAGATAGTTTGGTGTTTCCTCAATTTATTTTGTTGCTTAATAAAAGAAAGCTGGTTTTTGGTTTTTTTTGTTTTTTTTTTTTTGTTTTTTTTTTAAATCATCTTTATTATATTTCTTGTATGGTTTGTTCAGCTTCTGTTTATCAGTGTCAGGCACTTGCAAATGCATCTCTTTTCACCTGATGAGTTCAGTTCGGCCAAAAATACTCCCAATAACTCCAACATTCCTTGTTCCATTGTTGCTATTCTCACATTTAAAAATTAGTATTTTTCCTGCTTTTCCAATTCAGTCCTCTTTTATGTTTCTTCTGTAAACATGACTTAAAAATTTCTAAAGAAATCATTCCAGTAAAGGATGTGGTCTTTTTGGCTTCCTTTGCCTTCAGTCCTTCAAAAAGTCATTATTTCTGGAAAGGAATTCTGGAAACAGAGTGAGTAGAAATTAAAATAATTCCTGATTAACTTAAACTTTTCATACTTGGATTCACCTGTACTTTAGTTTTCATCAAAATTGTTCCTGCAGTTGTTTTTTTTTCCTTTTTTCTTTTCCGTGAAAACACCACCCTCATAGAATCATTTCCACTATTATTTCTTATTAGAAGATCTTGAAATATAGTCTTGAAATCTTTTGCTCAGATAATTTTTAAGTAATTATTTTTCTGTCCTTTTCATGAAACAATTAGGAATAAACCTATTAAAAAAAAAGTATTAAAGTGTTTGTGTCTTGCCCAAACTTTACCTCCTCCAGAATATTGTCAGTTTATGTGAGATTTTTCTTATTGACTTTAAATTATTCCACCTACTTCAGCCGCTCATTCCTGAATAAACTTCCCTCTCATTGTTGAGGGACCTTAGCCTTTAGGTGACTAAGATTAGGTGAGATTCATCCCCTTTCCCTTCTTCCTTACTTTCTTGTTTCATCTCTTTTTATCTCATAATGAAGTTTTGGTGGCATGATGCCTTTGATGCACATTTGGGAGAGGTTCATTGTTAGAAATTCACAGTTGAGGGATATATCTTTCCCTTCCACTAGCTGTCATGCTCCACTTGTGTGGATTGCTTCCTTTATTTCTGAATGGCCACACAAGGCAAAGAGTTGCAGAGCTCTTCAGTCGCCACATCCCTCAGCCCTAGATGTGACCTGAATTCATTATTTCTTCATAAACAGCACAAAGAAAGGCAGAGAAACAAGGTTATTAACAATTAACGTAAAGCCAGCAGAATATCTTAACGTTCTCCATAGATTTGCTGCTGGCTGTATCACAGAGCTGACTCATTTCTCTTTTCTTGTCATCTAGTGCTGGTGGGCCTCTTTCAGCATTACCTCTGCCTCAGTTCTAATGTTAATATCCCTGAAGATTTGTATTTCAAATTTCCACAGCTATATTGGTTTCTAATAAATCCAAGAAGCACTCCAGCTCTTCTTCTCTCCCTGGATATATTACCCTAAGCTAACATTTTGTGAACTGTTGAAATGCACTTGAAATTATTCTTATTTAAGATCATTTTAATTCATTTTTAGATTTAAGACTTCATGGGCTTCTAATACTTCATAATGAGAATGATGTCTGAGCAGGAACCCCTAAATGAGTGAGAGGCTTTTCTGCAATCTGTTCTCCTAAATTTACATCTGGATTTCCCCAGACATTAAAATCATCTCTGCTTGGAAGTTTATTGGAAGTTGGGAATTTGAGGATGAAGTAATTTTTCTGAGCACCTCACACCTGGAAATCCAGATGCCTCTGCTCTGACTAAGCTGCTGGTTATCTGGAAATCTTAGATGCATCAGCTGAACTCTGACACTCATATACAAAATGTTTGGTGTTTCTGGGAAGTCTTGGACCTCCTGTGCATGTACTGTTCAGTGAAGCCAATGTTTCCAGAAGGTTACAGCTACACCATGCGGAACATCTGTGGAATCCTAGTAAGGCTGCCCTCTTGTAGGCTTGGGCAGGAGAAGAATCCCAAGCAAAAACTGCCCTGGGGAAAGGCTTTGGCTGGCAGCTGAAGAGGCTCCTGTCTCAGGCATTGTTTGACACTGAGCAGGGGCATGTGTGACTTGAAAGCTTGTTCCTTTCTTCCAAATATATTTTTAGTTAGTCTAAGCCTTTTCTCTTGGACCATCACAAGTCCAGTGACACTACCACTAGCATCATATTATATTTTCAAAACTTTTTTTTTTTTGTTTCCATCACCCTAACACAGTTTATTGTGTTCTTAGGTGTCTTTGTGCAGCTTTGCTCAAGCTTTAGCTTCTGTGCCTTTCCTTTCTTTCCTTATGAAGGGTTTTCCCTAATGCCTTTTTTCCAGGCTTATATTAACTTTTTTAATTTGTCCTGGGACACATTTAATGTAACACAGAAAGTCAAAATCAAGATAGGATAAAGCTGAATATTCTAATATCTACTTAACAAGATTTTTTTAAAAATTGTGGTATCTGCATGCCTTTCGGAGAGTGCCGCAAGTAGGTTGTGTTCTTCCATATGGGTCTGACCTTCCTGCAGAGGATGGAGCTTCTTCTGGGCAATGGTTGTATCTCCTGGGCAGTGTATAGCCCAAGGTGTTTGGCATTTCTGTGAACTTTCGAAAGGCAAATTGCTATTACTATTACTAACAAAGGACCAGTCTGGGGCTTCAAGAGTCTGTTTCTTATGGAAGAGCAGTAGATGCAAGTCTGTGAGAATCCTGGGCAATGCTGTCTTCATAAATATTGCTTTCAAGAAGCTGGAAGTTTGTATGGGGGTAATGACCATATATTGCCCTACCATGTGCATCTCCTTGTCTGGTTCATGATACTGCTCTGTAGACAGACCCTGGATCTAACATGGTATTTTGGTCCTTTAGGCCACTGAGCTTGAAGCATTGGCAACCTTTAAATGCTCTTCTCAGCCCTTTGCTGAAGTGGGTGCTACTGGCTGCAGTCTCCAGAAAAGCTCATGTAAAGACCCTGGTTAATCCTTGCACCTGATTGATAAAGTAATGTCATACCAGTCTTGCCCCCATCTGAGAAAGCAGCTTAGCTCAAATCCAAATAATAATATTTTACTTCGTTCTCCTGTAGTAGCTAATTCTGTAATTCTATGCAAATGGCAATCAAGTCTTTGAGCAGCTCCACTAAAAGCTGACACTTTATAGCACACTATATATCTGCTGTCCTTTTTTTACTTTTCTCAATATTTATTCTTATGCTGTGTTCCTGAATGCCTTGGTAGGTTATTTTAAATATAGCTTTTTAAAATTCTTATCTAATACTTCTGGTTAGCATTCAACACTTTTATGGAGAATGTGAATTACACACTATGCGAGCCAATAAAGATTTCATTCAAAACCTTAAAAAGAGCATTTTTAGAAGCACTGGGGGATAAGACAATAAAATCCAGAATAAAAACAAAATAGTGTTCCGCTGAGAATTGCTTATCACCAACCGGAAGATTTTGCTGACTAACCCATGGGGGTAATGGCTGACAGACTTTTCTTGAAATCTGTCAGTCCTGCCATTTTCTGCATGGCTGCAGAGTAAATCATAGACAATAAGCAGAGCACCTTGTTCAGTAAATCGCTACAGCAGTGATTTACTTCCCACTGCAGTAAATGGACAAGAGACAAGTTTGTGGCACGTCACTTTACATCCAGTGTTTGGACAACAGTCAATTAGATTTTACAGCGTGCAGTTACACTGAAGCTTTACTGCTCTGTTGGTAGCGGGGTACCAAACAGAGAAGGTGGTTATTTTAGCTGCTAGGCAATAAAAGCAAAATATCGTTATTACAGATTTTTCTCCCCATTTCTTTTAGAGCTCGACTGCGTTATGATTTCATGTCAGTTTTGAGATAATGTGTGTCAACACTGTCAGAAAAGGTACACACCACCTGCAAGGCAGACCTGTTGGTCGGGCGGGTGTGCTCATTATCAATGCTGCGATGGTCCGCGTCTGGTCTTGGCTGCTTCTGAATCTGTTGCATTGTTTGACATTTTATTTATTTTATCATTTTTATATTTATTTATTTCTAAAAGCAGTTTGAAAAGCATAATCCTTGTGTGGTCTGTGCAAACTGGAAAGTCATTTAGCTCACAGAGTATATTTTAGTATTTTCGGTAATGAAATCTGATGGCATAGTTCAGAAGTTTAAGTTTGTGAGAGAGATGCAAAATGGTTGCGGTGTTTCTTAAAAGGTCAGATCCCGGGTTTACTAAATAGGGCATGGCTTCCTCCTGGCAGCTTTGCCACTGTGCGAGTGGCAATGTTTATGAAACAGCGGTAGGGAAAAGAGTGACTCATGTTCGGAGCAGGAAGGTGAGCTTCTTTCCCTAGAAATAAGGGGAAAGACACAATCCTTGATTAAGCAGAGAGACAGAAAGAGAGCAGGGGAGCAGAGACGAGATTCCTTCAGAGGCTCATGTAGGGAAGAAGGGATGCCCATGGGTGTCCTGGAACAAGTCAATAAATGCTCTGCAGGGTAACTCACATGACTGGGTAAACCCAGGGAAGTCTATCCAGGTTTTCTGGCAGATTATGTCCCTCTCTTTTTGAGCATGGCCTCATTTTGTGCTTTTGCTGATCATTCAGGAAGCTTTTCACATGTGAATATAATTGCTGTGTCTTTCCTTATCCCTGGATGGGTCCTTACAGGCTGTTGGGTAGCAAGAAGCTCTTTATTTCAAGCAAGTTTTAGAAAATGGATGAAATTCTACCTACACTTTTCTAGGGAAGGCACATTAAGAGAGATCTTGAGTCGGAATATATTTATTGTTTCCATGGCTTTTCAAACGTGGGAGAGTCCAAAAAGCATCGGATTGCCTTTGTGAGCCATGACTGAAGGTAACTCTAACTGCCGTATCTCTGCTTTCTTCAGTTTGCGGGCTTGTCCTTGCTATTCCAGGTAAGCGGCTCTGCACGTGCTATGGAGAAGACAGCATGGCCATGGCCTTCCCCTCACCTGCACTGCAGTTGCCTCACGATGGAGTGAAGCATGTTGTGGACTGTCCAAACTGTGAGACTCATCCCATCTGGGTACTTACCCTCTCCTGCTACACTGCCTGTGCCAGGTCTGCCAGCTGGAGAAAGCCCAGATTTCCCCGCACAGAGGACACCCTGATGGGCTCCACCAAATTCCCTGATCTAGAAGCTTAGGGGGTCAGGACTGACCTTGGATGGTCTTAAGTGGTCTGCTAATGGACTGGAAATCTCAAAAGCTGCTATTTTTCTTCCCTGAATGGAAAGACCCTGTAGAATTTAAGAAAAGCTAAACTGCAGGGTTCTATAAAAATGAAACATGATGCTGTACATATTATCCTGGGAAGGTATACATAAAAAGCTACTTGTATGCTGAAGTGTTTATAAGAAAAAAGCCTTGAAATGACAGAAGTTTGATACTGGTGTAGTAATTCTTGGTTAGAACAGAATTATTGTAAAAGTTACTGAAAAGCTTTTAATTTTCATGAATGTATTCACACTTTATTGTAAAGGATTGTTAAATGTAATTGGTTGCTTTAAAAGAATCCCTATAATAATAATAATAAAAGTTATCAGATACATTAGAGTTGAATTACTTTTATTATTATTATTATCTTTTTTTTTTTTTAAATAAGAGCTGTTTTATTGACCTGGTTTGGTATCTCTGTAGTACACTGGAGTCACCTGGTTGTGACAGAAGCCAATGGCACACTTTCATGGTTTGAAATCAGGACTCGGTACTGTGCTAGTAAAAAAGACAATAACATGTCACTAAAACAGGTATAAAAAAACTAATTTGAACTTGTTTAGAAATGACTAGCCATCTTTATTAAAAAATACATTTTTGTATGTATTTTATTCTGTCACAATATGTACATGCAGCAAGCTGCCAACAGGCTTTCTCTGTTTTTAACTCAGTGATGCCTAGAAGAAACAGTTCAGGTGCTTCTTGGTTTACAGTGTGCTAAAAGGTTTGCAGCAGTTTACTTTCATATGGAGGGGAAAATAAACAGTTTTTTAGCTGTGAATGAGTGCGAGACTCTCCGAGCTGATCAGCATCCATAGTCCTTGGATAAAATCAGGGAGGATCAACACTTCCAAATGGGACTCTGGCCCTACTGTGTACTCTGCCTTTCACTGCTAAGGAGTTTCCCTCTGTCTGACATAAACTAAACTAAAGTGTTTTTCTTCTTTTCTCCCATGGGTCTGTTGACTTCTTTTCTGATCTGAGGAATAAGAGCTTATTTTTGTGGTTTGCGGAGTCCTTTTTCTTCTTTACAGAGACACTTCTCTTTTTTTCACTCAGACATTTTCCTGACTAAGAAGTCAATGTCAACTTTGTACTCTCCTTGATGCACTTGTGTAGTGGATTTTTATACCTAGAATTTTTAAAGAAGATAAAAAGGTTAAAGACAAGGATGCAAGTGCTTGTGTAAATGCGTGTTTGTCTACAGAAAGAGAGTGCTGTGCTCTGCTTTTTGTATCAGTTCTTAATTCTTCTGATTTCATTAACAATCCAGGTGTGATGGTCTTGATTATATTAGTGTCAAACCAGAATTACTTCAAGCGAGTTCCTTTATCAAAATTACTCTGGACTTGCATCATATAACAGAGTTCGGGATTTCTATTCCACGTCTTCACAGATGAAAACAGTAAGAAATCAATATGACTTTTTAAGGGAAAAACTCTTACAAAGACATTCTTACTTACTATTTATAGTTCTGTTTTCTTTAGACATTAAACTATGACAGAAATAATGAAAAAGCATGAGCAATATTTATGTTTTAACTTTTGACTGAAATAATAATTACTAGAAATCAGTATATTTTTCAGCTTGAGCTGTCAGCCTTTGATATACCTATGGAATGATGGGATCAAATAGTTTCTGTAATTACACTTCATAATTCTGATATAATATTAACTAAATCTCATAACAGTTTGCAACACTATAGAAAAATAATGGAAAACCTACCTTTAAAAATCCCATGCACATCTTGCTCAAAATGGAATAGGTTATTTAAAAACGGGGGAGTTAGTTAAATTAACTTAAGGCTTATTGTAATTAAGAACTTTACACAAAAGCATTTGCCAAGGCATCACCATGAGAGACAGAAATAGAAACAGCTGTGTAGTATCTTTTCTAACCTCCTACAAAAGAGGACAAGCTGTATCAGTTCTTTGAATACGGAGTCGTGCCTGACAGGTTACATCTACTCCAGGATTCAGGTTTGGGGCAAATATGCTCTGCTGAAGTGAATCCTCCAGTTGTCCCCACTTAATGTGGGTTTGGTTTGGTTTCCAGGGAGGCTTGGGTGAGTCTTAGCAATATCCTTTCTGGAGATGTTACACTGGAAGTTGCTGTCCCGTTGTGTACCAAACGAACTCTGAACCTCAACGAGGACACAACCATCTGACCTGACAGCTGGTCCTATGGATGGCTTCATGCTATTTGTGTGCTGGGCTGCCCAGCCTGGGGAATTGGCTTACATCTGCTGGAAGGTAACACTCCTGAGCTGTAACCCAGTGAAGATGTAGGGTCCTCAGCACCACTTGCTTCTATATACTGCTTCTCCTGTATTGTTCCATGTTACTTGCTAATATAAATATAGCTTTAAATTTACACTAGTAGGTTGCCAACACATTTTGAAAGCGTCTAAACGAAGCCCAAAGTGGAAACTTCAGCCTTGTTGACTTTCAGTGGGATCCAGATGCTCTTCATACATTTTGTTATCTTCCTTCCCAAACAATTAAAAATTTACATACCTTTATTACGCCTCTGAATAGGAAAACTGTGGCAGAGGTAAGGAATATGTAAATAGACCTCTATTCGCATTAACATGCAGCCGCCATAAGATGAATCTCAGTAGCTAGTTAGCGGTGCAAAGCAACATGCTCAGCAATATGCACCATGAAGTGAAAGGAGAATCTAAAAAAACATTTCACTTCAATGGGAATTTCGCCAGGACATAAGAATTAATGCTGAAATTAACAACCCTGATCTTAGGAGGAATGCCACAGAAATTTTAATAAGCAACGAGAGCATTCTGGGTTTCTGTCTCACCTGGGAGAGATACCAGTGCTGTAACAACAACCCATTGATCTTGAGGGGACCCAACTGAGGGACCCCATTGACCTCACCTAAATCTAGCTCACTTTGCCTGTAAAAGCTCAGAGGACACCAGGCCAGCTGGCTTGGGGAAACAGATGGGTGTATTTACATGTATATTGTATACTCTTCCAGACAAGATGCAAAGTTACAGAATATGTTACACATTTCAGATATATTCAGGGAAGAACAAAAACCAGATGGGCAGTAACCTGAACTTACTAGGGAAAAAAGGCAAAAATCCTTTGACTTAAATAAAACCAGGATTTAAATAAACTTCTTAGTGAGTTCTGCTCTTATTTAGGAAACACTCATTTGCCCAATCTTAAACACACTGGCTTTTCAAACAAAACTCCCTTTGACTTCTTTGGCATCATGATTTGGCCATACAGTTTTGCTAATTTGGGTGATTCCCACTTTAACTCACTGAGCTATTCCTTTGAACCTCACCTGTCTGTCTCTATTAGACATAATTGGCAACTATACAATAAACAGGATGCATAAAAGCTGATACTTGAATTCGGCAGTCCATAATTAGATTAAGCTACATCCTACTCTGAAAAAAAATTGATTATGTAGCAGCCTGCAATTTTCCTGAAATTTCTGTGTGGGCTGTACTACTTACCCTCAGTATATAAGATGCAGTAGCATCTGAGCATATAAAGCCTGCCTAGCTGCCTGGGAAGCGTTTTGCCTTTTCTTTTCCTTTTTCTTTTCCCCCTTCTCCTTCTTCTCTTTTCTCCTTTTACTTCCTCTTTTTTCTTTCTTTCACTTTCTCTTTCTAGTTCATCTTAAAGCCGTATTATTACAATGGCAGATTGACAGGAAGCAGACATAATTTCATACTGTAGTTATCATCGAAAGTAAAACATTTTGACTGTATATTGTCATGCTATTGTAATATGTTAAAGTATTAAGTAAATAAAAGTTTATAAAGTATCTTATATAAGCAAAATGTAAAAAAGACAGGCTGTGTACATTTTTAAATCTAAAAATTATTATTGAAACTCTAAAAAACCACCATTGAAGCCACAGTGCTAAGTGGTGGGTTTTTATACCTCAAATAAAGAATGAGTCTATTTCTCATTTTGATCTTGCTACTTGACCACAGACTGTAGAATTTAGAAGCAGAGGTTAAAATAAAGAGAGGGAGTAAAATAGGCGGAGAAAAAGGGGAGGAGAAAGAGATTGAGCCTTTATGTTCATAACACCATCAGTCTGTGAATCTGCAGTATTTTCATTATTCCTGCTAAAGTTTTAGTCATATCTGACAAATGCATAACACTTAATCCCCTTTTTTTGGTCCATACATCAATACTCTCTTTAAATTTTGCTGATCCTTCCTAAATAATGTTTCTCAGCTTTGGGTTTTCTTATTCATTTCCAGAGTAAAACCACATCACAGGGCTGTGATCACCTCCCCTCTCAATTGCTGCAGCATCCTCTTCCCTTGACAAAAGCAGTCCTGCCCCAGTGAAGATCTCTCTCCAGGTCTGTCACGTTGACCATGCAGCCCCTTTCTTTGATTCCCTCCACATGCTTTCTCTTCTGTATATCAAATTTAAGCTGGTTGTCTTCACTTCCAAGGATTTTTATGGCCTATTCCCACTGCCATCTCTCATTGTGACAGACTGAACTACCACATAGGTGGAAAAACCACCAAGCAGCTGGCTCCAATTAACCACCTATCTTTTTAAGAGCTGGTGGGAGCAAGGGGAGATCTAAGTGCCCTATAATTAGACCCAGCTCATCCTGAGAAAGCCTCCTATGGCAAAGAAGGATAGATATTGAAGGCATATCAAAGGGAAAACAGCTTAGGGAAAGGCGGAAGGACGAAAGGTAACATCTCAGTGAAGAAAAAAAAAAAAAGGAACTGGAACTGAAAGTAATTGGGGACCCAACAATCCTGCAACTAAGTGCAGCAGAGACACAGATGAAAGTGCCTGAGAACTGTTTGCCGCAGCTCTCCTCCCATTACATGGCTGAGCCTGTGTTTGAATGGACTTGACCCGGGTGTGACACTTCTGGGGAAAGTACTGTACGTGCCTGATGGGCAATCTGTCCGAAAACCCACTGCTCATGTGCAGATCAATTGCAGTTATGTCCACTTTATGTAGTGGATGGGTACCTCCATGGGACCCAAAGTATGAACAAATCCTTTCCCAGGGATCACAAAATCTGAGCACCTGCTCTAAGTGCACACTGTTATCTTCCAGGGCAACTCGCACAGGATGAAGTGGGGTCCTGATTGTCTGTGCCCAGGAGTACCTGCCTTTAAATATCTGAAAACTTTCTTTTCTCTTGACTTGACAGCCTCTGTAGAGAAATTGTAAGTGTGCTTACAGACAATCCTTGATTGGGCTGTTTATCCTTCGAAGGCCACAAAAGCTTAGTTTAGTCAAACTATGTTAGCAAGTGTCTCTTTTAGTAGAATATAATAGTCATTTTGGATTTATGGCTTAACATCTTGCCCTTTCGCTCTTTGCAAGGATTCTCAAGGATGCCTGTAATCACAGATCTCTCTCTGTAAGTCCTTGTAATAAATCTTTCATCCCACTTGGTAGATGTTTCATTCTCTTGTACCTTGTGTTCAGTATTTAATTATCTTTTGTTGTTAAAGGACATGAATAAAGACAAAAGCAGAAAGCAGGACTCACTGCATCCTTCCGTTGTGAAAGTCTTTTCATACCAGGTTGACTAAAGTCATTCAAACTCTTCTACCATTTCTTGTATGTTTTTAGTACAGGGTGACATTAGCTATTTTGCTTTTGGACAAGGGGAAAGAGAATTGTTTGCATAAAGGCTTCTTTTCTGGGCTGGACTCAAAAGTTTAGTAAATTAATCTATGTTGCTTTCTACAAGGACGAATTTTTCAGTTGAACTTGGCGCTTGCACATTCTTTAGCTAGCCATTTTGAAGCCTTCTGACACTGATGGGCTGCTGGGTCCCTCAGCTCCTCTGCTGTACTCCCAAACCTGAAATAAACTTTTATGATGCTCATTTTAGCAGTTGGAGGGACATCCTTTACTTTTCTCTTTCATGTGCAGGGTGGAGTTTCGGACCACACAGACCTTCCTTCCTTCCTTCCTTCCCTCCCTCCCTCCTTCCCTCCCTCCTTCCTTGAAATGCCTGAAAATCAGATAGATGATTTTAATCCATATCCCTGGTTGTGTGTTTTTAACCTTATACAGATGCTCTAAAGTCTCTGTTCAGTTGCGGATACTGTAGAGCACTTGGGTTTTGTGTGAAGTCCGAGCTGCTCAGCCTCCTTTGATTACTCTTCTAACAAACAGTTTCCACAGTCCCTTCCCGCTGTTACACAAGTGTGTGTGGTTGTGTCAAACTAATTTTGATATATATGATTTTTCAGGACTGAGTCAGGTAGGGAAATTCAGATAAACAGAAGTTTTCCCAAACAATTTTCTTCAGCTAGTATTTAAAATGTTCTTAGAAATACTCTCTTTTTCCCTATTGAAAGACTTTAACCTTCAGTCTCATTTAAAAAAATGTCATGTGTATTTCATGTAGAAAACTATCAATAACCAGTACTATAAAAGTCACGTGTCTTTATTTTAAAACATTGCTTTAATTTCTAGAACTCTCTTACTATGAAAAGAAATGCCCTGTGTAAAAAATATAAGCCTGTTCATCTATCACTATCCCTAATATGCTGTCAAGGATGTCTCTTTAACCTTAATTGTTCTTCACTGAAGCATTAAATTTCCTGTTCCCTTTTCTCGCACTGCTTCTGTCTTTGCTCGAAAACTGAGTTCCTTTTAACATTGAAATTGTCTGAAATGCAATTGTGAAGTGGATGATTATAAAGTTTGTAAGTGTGGATGGTAAGTCAATACATTTTGCCTGAGAGCAGTGTGCTCTGTTTTTAATTTTTCCAAATAGAATTTTTAGCAGCTTTTATCAAACATTGACAAACTGCTATATTTATTATTTATATAATGGCTTTAATGAATGAACCATATATCATACTTAATCATGATGTCAAAAAATGACAAGAACTGAAAAACTCATATATGGTGAATTATTTGACCTTTTGCAATTAGAGAAGGAAGCACAACACAGGTGTCTTCCTGTAGTTAGCAATAATACTCCTGAGAAAGTATCTACATTGCAAGTTACAATGTGTTTCTACTCAAAACCAGTTCAAGTAAAGTGGAAACACAACTTCACAGCACAGTCCTTATTCAAAGTATAGTTTGGTGTTTATAATCACTAGCATACCAAACGATGGGCCATATTGTGTTTGATGTTGGTACAGACAATATAATTGGCCTCTGTAGGGTTTAGCTAAAAGGAGAGAGAAAAACTAAATGCACAGCTTAACACATTGCCTGTCAGGTTAGGGTGCTGATGATTATGTTTGTTAGGATCAAAGCAAAAACTATCAGAAAACAAAAGAGCAGAAATATCAATGACTGCTTAAAAAAGAGCAGCTATCAGTAATTAGTAGGGCTGTTTTCCTTTTCCCCTTTCTCAGCTCAGTTTTCTTACTCTTTTGTGCAGCCACCAAGAAGCTGCTAACTTCCCATTAGCCTCAAATGATCTTTCTTTTGAATGATGCTTACTTCATCATTCATGTGTTACGGCTAAGTTATCAAAACACGTCATTGCTTTTGGTAAGCAAGATGCCTATTTTTTACATTGGATATTAAAGTAAAAATAGTATTTTGGATATCTGACTGTACTTTGACTTACATTTTTTTTCAGAGATGCTACATGCCTCTGATCCCACCTTTTTTCTCTGAATGCGTCAGGTTTCAGGCTTGAGCTGTTGACTGTTTCAGGAAGGAGCCTTGCATCTCAAAGTGGGCACTTGTAGATTGTCCCAGGCTCCTTTCACCCTAAAAATGCTGCTGGCAGATGAGACAATGATTTTCATCTCCTTTTTGACCTACGAACCTGCAGCCCAAAGACAAGAGTCAACAAAATGGGAGAGAGGCAGTCCTGGTTGTTCCGTCTCTGTGCTCTGGTCTCGCTGGTGGAACACAGGGCAAAACAGCGGAGACTTGCGAAAAAAGTGCACCAAGTGTCCAGTCAATCCCTGCTGCTGCTGCTTGCAAGGCTTCCATATGAACACTATCGACTCAAAGTAGTGCAAAAGAAAGGAGTTTATTTCTCCTGTTTGCTTGGTAATAAAAGGCGTAAGTAGAATGTCAAACCTCCCCTTGCTCCTTCTGGAGTTGCAGAGACTTTAATCATTCCCAAACTCTCCCAGGACGCTTCCACCACCCCCACCCTGGCTTCTTAAATGCCTTGGAAGCCTTGTCACGAGCAGTCTAGAAAATGGGGCATAGATTAGATTAAACGTTTCCATGTGGAGGGAACGTAGCTGTAAATTAGCGGACTCAAAGAAAGTAGTTAAATGCACATAAAAATAAAGTCCTCCCAAAACACAGGGCTGCTAATGACATGACATTTCATTGTGTGTTCACAGACAGACTCTAACCAGTGTCAGTGGTGAAGGCAGGCATTTGGCTTTGCTGGCAAGTGTGAAGTACCTGCTTGTAGAAGATATCGGTTACCAAAGGGGAACAGTTCTTTTCGATGCATAATTGCTGTTATCGATTTCAAAGCTTTGGGGTATTTAGTAGCTGACGTTTTATATTAGACTTGCGTGTGACAGATGAGCTACTCTGTTTACATAACCTGCATGGTTTTAAAAAAATGATACTTAAGTGTTAGACTCATAGTGCTGCCCTAAAAAGACTGGTGGGTTTGTTTGTCTTTTTTTAGTTCACAAAGCAACACACATACACAAAATGACACTGAAAGGGTTTGCTTGAGCTAGGGACCAGGACAAATCCCTGAAGAATATCTAATGTCTTAACAGGTTATGAATATAACTGGCAAGATACTGCTTTACAAAACATTTTTACTAGAAAACACTACTTCGTAGAACCAAATCAGCCACAAAGGGGATGGATTTTCATGTTTTTTAACAGCATATTAATATAAAAAAATAGAAGTTATTAGTGCTGCACATCCAACATTTACCAATAATAATGTCAGGATTTCTATAATTAAATTAAAAAATTAATTAAATTTTTGAAATTAAAACTGTAAATATATACATGCAGGCATAGAAAGGAAAAAAAAAACTGAGAGAGGGAAAAATCAAATTTTAAACAAAATATTAGATTATAGGAGATTCACCTAGAAAAATGTGAAGGTGCTTTCATCTGTTTCGTGAGCTGAAGTGACTCATTGAGGGGTCAGACAATTTTCTGACCCTGCAGACTGGAAAGCATGAGAACAGGAAGGCTCTCTTCTGGTAACAATGGTCTTTTAGGTCTTCTCAGTTATCTGCAGATACTTCACCCACATTCCTGCATGGAAAGCGAGAGCAGAAGCAGAAGAGGTGCCTTCGTGTGTGCTCTCGCTTCCTATATATCCCGGTCTGGAAAGCGGAATTTTGACCCATCGTATCCATTAACATGGGCATTTTTTTGTGTGCATGAGTAAGTATTATGAGCTGAGGCCTTCTGTGCTTAAACAAAAATGTGTGTATTAGACCTATGGAGGATATTCAGAGAGAAATTTTCAATTATGTGACAAATGCTGCTAGTACTCTTCTAACTTCTGGTCTTCTTGTCACTGTTGTCATTTCAGCAAGAAGGAACCTGACTGACGATACATTTTCAGGGCTCAGGGCAGGTCTAGCTCACCTCTGCTGGGAGGGAGAGGTTCACCTTCTCTCCCTGTCCCCAGCTGTGTGCCCGTATGTACCTGCGTGGGACCCTGAGCTGGTGTCGGGTACCATCAGAGCAGATTCAACTCACCAACCTGGCAGAAAAGGTGGGTAAAAAAAGGTAGTTTTCTGTTGTGTTAGTGGTTGTGATCAACTGATGAAACCTGAGGAGCACAACTGAAGGGGACCTGTTGGAAAGCGGGTCTGGGAAAGGCAGGCAAGGGAGAAGGGAGTGAGGTCGTCTCTTGTGGCAGGAGGGTACCCTTAGATGGGGTCAACTGCACCTGAAACAATCCCCTGGTGAGTCCATGAGATGGCTAAACTGATGTGGCAGTTTGAAGCCAGGGACAGAAATTGCCTCACTCCCTGACCTCTGCTATTACTTGGTCCTGCTGTATTTTTTTTGGTCAGTTCTGATGCTCACCTGACCCTTGGAGGCTGCTTCAGCTTATTTGCTAGCAGAAAGCTCTTTAGGTTCTTTCTGTATGCTGGAATACTTTCTGGCTGTTGTAGTGAGTTGGATGGGCTCAGTGAGGGTTTGGGTGAGTGCTGTAGTCAGTGAAGGAATGAGAGGGACAGTCGGCTGTCTCATGGTACTTCATCACGTAACCGGAAAGCCAGTGATTGTGAATCTAGCAAAGTGAGGTGGGAAATGGAAGGACAACTAACAAATCTAATCAGTTTTATGATATGAGAGGTGATTGTCATGGCTGGGTGTGATTTTTGGGGCCACTTTTCACTTCATGTTCTCTCTTAGTGATTATAGTTCTTCGTTTTGTATTTCCAGTCTTATGCAGCAGGCAAGGTGTCTTACTATCTTTTGCACAGCTAAGGGTACACTAATTTTCAACTACCTGATAATAATAATAACATCGTAAAATTTGGCAGAGATTTTTTGCCTTATTCATTGCTTGAGTATGATTTGACAACTTCTGAAGTGGGAGTCGAGTACTGGTGGGGCTGATAAATACTAGGACAACAGCAGAGAACCAAAGAAAATTCACAAGCAGCCTGTAACAAACTCAAAATGAGAGTATGTAAAATCAACTGGCATATTCAGATTCATTTCTATGGCGTTTATCTCTAAGATGGGAGTCAATTTGCTATGCTGAATTTGGAGGGGTGTGTGTGTGCTAAAGAGGTTCAGGCCTGCTCCATCTTAGTTTGGCAGCAGGAGGTGGATTGAAATTCTGCTCTCCCTGCATGGGAAGCCAGTCCATCCCAAGTGAGATGGAGTGGATCTACCTCTAGAGCTCTTTCAAAAACTTTACCCCACTCTTCTGATGGTACTAGAAACTGATGCATTTAGAAAAACTGGTTTACAAAGGCTTAAGTGGTAGGGGAAAGCAAATGTTAGGACTGGAACATATTGTGTTTAAATCCGTATAGATTTCTTCTGAGAAATGAATATTTCTATGGCACTCTTCCTCCTGATTTGTTTCCAGATTTTTTGTACACTTAACAAAGGAACTAATAAATAATTATTATGAAGTTTCAGAGACATAACAGGCTTTTCAGAAGCTCACATGGGTATGACATCTACACTGAAATAGAGACTTCACACCTTCTTTTCCCCTCACCCTTTGCAAAGTAGAATTATTTTAATACAGGAATTTAAGGAAAACCCTTAAGTGACTGGAAAAATCATAGAAGGACACTGTTGGTTAGAACATTCTGCAATTAACAACCAGACTTGGTACAGGGCTAAACACTGGTGATGGCACTTCCACTGGTGTAATTTCCACTAACTGGGTTTTTCATATAAACATAAACCCAAATAAAATTCCTCTTCATGTCTGACATTGCCTTCTTGTATATGCTTAGCTTGTGCTTATTTTCTTATGAACAGAGGGAAGATTGCTATAATGTTTTTTTCTTGTATTTCCAATGCAAGTGCAGGCTAGGTTCAGTTCTGCTTCTTTTTCCAGGACTGCTGGGTATACAAGGAAATGTTTTAAAATGCACCAAGTCCACTTACAGCCTTAAGGTCTACTGACGTTTGATGGTTGTGTCTGTGTTTCAGGTGGGTGCACTTAATGATGTACAGCACTATCCTATCTCCTGGATAGTCTGGTGTCAGGGACCTCTTGGAGTACAGCTTGACTCTTCTCCAAGAAAATGCAGGGAATGGGAGCAGAGAGAGTGGGCAGTGGGAGAATAGTGTGTTACCAGGTCTCAGTACAATGGGCAAATGAGATATAGCCACAGTGCAGATTCAGAACCAGTACATTGTATATGCATGGTGTCCTTATTTATGTTTCTTTGAGGGTCTGCTATTAATCCTGAAGTCCCCTGTTTTCTGATATTCCTATAAACTTTAGAGTGAAGTAGAAGCTGCAATTCTGAGTTCCATCTAGGGTGATGAGAGCAGGAGAAAATGTGCTGTGACTGTAGAGATTTTTTTTTGTTGTTCTCTCTCAGCTATTAACCGATCAGCTCAGAACCATGCCCTTGCGCAGAGCGATGGCATTGACAGAAGCTATTAGCTCTCAGCACCTTGGGCACAAGGGGAAGGAGAGAAAAATATAAAAAAGCATTTTCAACAGACCGGGAGATAACAGGCAATCAGACCTGCTATGTGCATACAGATTTTCACTGGAAATCCTGTGTTTCACTTGACTTGTGTGTGTAGGGCATGCACAAACATGAAGCAAATGTCCTGATAAAAAGGTTGAGAAAGTTATATATGACATCTTGGTAAAAAGTAATGGAAAGATAACACTTGAAAAAAGATTTAATTGAGGTTTCACATTATGATTTCTCTGATGGCAAGCCTTGTTTAAGAAGGTCCTAGTCCCTTCTGTTTGCAGCTGCTTTCCCCTCTTCTGTCCCTCGTAAATCACTGTCTCCTTTGTTGTGCCAATGCAACCGTTTATACATTTTTTCTCTGGAAAGTATGAGTCATATTATCTAGAACTCATACCCTTTACTGTTTTTAATCCTGAATCCTTTTTCACCAATCTGGTTTACAGCAAACCCCCACAACGAAGTGAATCCCATGAGGACGGATTTGGTTGCTTGTTACTGCTCAACCTAACTAAACCTTCTGTTAAACCTAACTAAACCTCCTGTTAAACTAATGAACCTGTTGGTTTGTTTCCACTTTTGCACTTGTGGGGACCAAATAACTGTTTATGGGAGCCGAACCAGCAAGAAAAATAACACTCCCAACAACCATCTCAAAGCACGTCCTTCCCTGTTGGTATGGGATCCTCGTGTGGCTCGTGGCAGGGTCAGTGTAGGTGCGAGGGAAGAGGCAGAGGCCAGTGGGTGGGCTGGGAGGAGATGTCCATCCCCTTGTGCTTGATCAGCTTAGCTATAATGTGAGGCAGTTCCTGTAGGGAGCCGTCGTGTGTGGCAGGTTGGTGTGAACTACTTTGAGACGGGTAAGTCAAGGAGCGGATGGGCAAAGTTTGCTGCTGGAAAAGAGTACTGTGAGGTACGCCTTTGGCGTAAACTCCAAGCGGGGTACTGCTGTGGCAATCACACACCATTCACATGTTTCTGTTGGGTAAAGGTAGTCCCTGGCTGATTTCTTCATGTGCAGCAGCCGAATGTCCCTGATAGGGATTCGGGAAAAAGTCTTCTTTATTAGATCCTTATTTATGTCTGTATTTGGAAGGGATTTTTTTTTCCCCTTTCATCATGTCAAAAGCCGTACTAACAGCAATCAGTATTATATTGCTCCCTAAGAGCCTGATTTTGCTACCGTAATTTACACAAATAATTTTAACTTGTTTAACAAGTCCCAGTGGGAATATCTTCTTAGGAACTACATGGGCAGATAAGTAGCACATTCAGGGATTATGTTCTGAACTCAATGGAAAACTACCCCTTTTTGGGCACTTTCCTTCTTGTGAGGTCATGGGGCACATTTTCCTGGCATATATTAGCGAGTACAAATCTCTGATTGACTTTACATTTCTAATGCAGTTCAGTGGTAAATACTTTTGTGTTAAAAATATCATGTCATGCAAGTTGTTGTGATGGTTGCCAAGCTTTTTTTTTATTTATTTATTTTATTTTCCATAGTGTAAAGAAGAAAACAGAAATGGTTTACACAGTTAATAATTTTCATATGGTTGACTTTGTTATCTGACATGTAAGGTAGAGTTAATATCTATTCTAAGCAGATGGAGGAGATAAAAACAGGTGAAATTTTTTTAGATGCTCATCAACTGTAGCTGTTTTAAAGAAGTAGGCATAGTTGGAACCCATGTAGTTTTACTTTCAGTGGTTTTACCCTGGAAGACTTTTAGTTGCTTGGATTAGCACCACAGAGCTAATTGACTAGTTCTGTCATGTTACTGTCAAGAGTGTTTATGTTTAATTTCTTAAAACAAAGATTTTTTTTGAGTTTTACTATTTTGGATTGGCCATTACTAAACCGAGCCTTGTTCTGAAGGTTGCCACATGAATTCAAGTGTTCTTGCCAGGGAAACACAGAATCTGTTCAGTTATTGTTCCCATATTTCCACTAATTAGAAGTGTGCTCAGTTTGTCTTTCTGCATGTGTGATCAGCTGAGCAATGTCTCCCAGGCCTTGCTGAAAATTCCAGACAAACAACATTAATAATATATATATATATGCATTTACAAACAATACATACATCAATTAGTTTTCTTTGTTTTTATTAGTGTGTCGATGGGTATGGAGTAGACAATCCTTCATGCTCCCTTCCAGCTCTTCCTATTATACCAGCATTTGTAATTAAATAGGACTCTGTTGCCCAGTGGTCTGGCTGTCGCTAACTTTCTCATTCCTTTTAAGCAATGTCTGTTATGAACTGTGGAAGGTATTTTTGCTAAAAATCTGTATCGTTTTTGTAGCTATCAGGGGAGTTAAGGTGAAACAGAGTCTAGCTCTGAAAACAAGTCAGGTGTCCTTTTCGTGTTTCTCACATAGCACGCAAAGGGACCTGACTTATTACACTGCATCACAAAATATATTCTCCAGCATTTGATTTTACTGTACTCCAGAGCCCCCTTTTGTTTTGGAGAATAATGTTGTAAAGGAAAGACGGCTTTGTCATAAGGAGAATTACTTCATGTCAAACTCCAAACTGAATAGTTTAAATTTCCCAGTTTTGTAAGTGTGATGTTTTCAATTCCCAGCTATCCAACTTTTCTGGACATCCCTTTTACTTTCTTTATATTTGTAAATCAAATGAGAATCACAGTTGAAACCTCATACACTGTGGCTTCCCTTCCCACTCTACCAAAGGTGTTACTTTTATTTATTTTTAGGACACATAAAAACATTTTGTCATTCTTTTAAGAATCTTTTAAGATGTAGCTAATCTAGGTAAGCTGTCATTTAATGAATTTATTTATTTACATTCTGACCTTAACTGTAATGCTTGAAATCATTTTACAGAGAAAAACTAGCATATATACATAACTGTGAAATAATGGAGTAAATATAAAGCCTCATTAAAGAGATACAAACTGACTTATTCCACTAAAGAGTAAATGAGTCAACAGATTTCAGCTATTATGGAACTGAATGAGAACAGAGAAGAGGAATGTATAAAATGACTAAATATCTACGAAGACTTCCTAAAGAGGGTTCGCATCCTAGCTGAAGGAGGATGCAAACATATGTTCTGAGTAAAATGACTCAGCATGACTGTACTAGTGTTAAAAGCCTGAAAGTCCCATTATCAGTTTTTTTCTAAGGATTGTTTTTTTTTGAGGAATTTTCAAGTATAGGGATTCCAGAACAGCATTATGCTTTCCTAGACATGATGTTTGCTGTAAAAATTGAGTGCACGGAGGCTCATGTATCAGAGATTCTGTTGTTTTTCCATATTCTTTTCTCTAGGCAGAAATAGGACATTGTTTTTGTTGCATAAACAATTTCAAAGTTGGACCAATGCAGATGTTTCTGCTAGCTGCCAGTGGAGACTCTTTTTGCAGGACTAGGTACTAATATTCCTAAACAGCCAGTAGAAAACATCTTCCATAACCTCTCTGTAGGCCTTTTGTGGGCACTCTGTTTCCATGATGTCGTGGTTTGGCCTCAGGCGGCAACAAAGAGCCACGTGCCGCTCGCTCGGGCCTTCCCGATACAGGAAGAATCAGAAGAAAAGGCAAGACTCTTGGGTTGAGACAAAGGCAGTTTAACAGAACAGCAAAGGGAACAGGCAAACAACAACAACAACACGGATAGAGGAATATACGAACACGATTGCGGAACCGCCGCTCCCCGCCGCTCGCCGACTGGACCCGGGACGCCCCAGCCCGCTCCGAGCGGCGACTTCCTGCCCCCTCCCCCGGCAGCTCAGGGTGGGCATGGCTCACAGGGCATGGAATACCAGGGAAAATTAACCCTATCCCTGCCGGAACCAGGACACATGAGTTGCCACGTGGTTCTTGAAAATAAAGCCTAAACTGTAGAACTGTAGAAAGAATGTAAGGCCATATTCGTGCAGAACACTGAAAGGTGATTTTTTTCTTCTTTACTAAGTCTTTAATAGATGGCCAGAGCCAGATGCCATTTTATTAATGTGTTAAAATATACATTAAATTATATCTCTTTTTTTGTTGATGTTGATGTATTCTTTGCAATGCTCCTCTTTATTGCTGCTCTGTGGAGTGGATAGTTAGATTTCTTCTGACTAGAGTACTGCGTGGTAGACAGATAGCATCAGAAAGGGTTTCATAATACACAGATAATTTAGGCGAACTGCCACAACCCCTAAGAAGATGCTTAGAGGAAAGGTCAGCATCTGAAATACAGCTAGAGCTGTCTGTTGCTCCATGAATTATGGATAGGCATGCAATAATGGATAGGCATGTGTGTAATGCCCATTTATCCTCCAAGATGGCCTGGCTGAGACCCTGGGCATGCCTTGCACTGTCCGTCTGTTGAGCTGGGTGCCCGCAGGCACAGTAATGCTCTGCTGCTTCTGCCGGCACGAGCAGTCACCGGTGAGCTTCTGCAGCTGCTCTGCGGTGTTACCGGCCTACAGACGTAGCTTCGGCTGTACCATTTCAGGCAGACACACTGAGGCAGCTGGGGAGAAGATTTTAGTCAAGTAACTAATCATTTTACAGACCTCAGCTCCTAGGGTTCAGGAGAGACTCTTCGGTAACCAAATGGGCGTAATAACCCTACGGGGCATCAGGCATTTGATAGCCTGTACTGTACTTGTACTTTTACCATTCGGAAGACAAATGTCCTTTTTAAATTTATCATGCTGCACATTGTCAAGCAATAGAAATCCTCAGCTGCCTGTGGCGTTCTCATAGTGCGAAATCTACAGATGGTTGACTTTTGAAATGATTTCTGAATAGGTTCACATGGTTCGGGTAACAATGTAGTTTCAGTGAAGTTTTAAAACCCTCTCACAGTACAATGCCAACTAAAATACTAGCAGGCTGCCAAGCTTTTCCCTGGCCTTTACATGCTTGATGGATTATTGCTCTTAAACCTGTAAAAGCCGTACATTAAAATATGAATTCTATCAATTTACTGTATAACTTAATGCATTATTAGCGATTTTTATTGATCCCACGGAAAAGGGAACAAAATCTCTTCAGTGAGCTCTGCAGGCCGTGCTGGGCAGTTATCACTGCTCCTCGTCCTGCAGCCGTGCTGTCTCAGCGCAAGAGTGCTTTGAATATCTGTTAGCTGCTTCCCAGGATGAAGCAGTATGATTTCTAAGGCTGAGCTGCATCATTCATATTGAATTACCTGGGAAATTTCAAAGACTTTGGGTAGTCAATCACTTAGCCTTTTGGGACTTGGTGAATTGAAAGACTGTCAAGACCACACATGCCGTTTCCTTATGTTTTTGGTTGCTTGGCTATTATATGGAGTTTACCCTTGGGCCAGAGGACAGATTTGCCCAGACGACATTCTGTCACTAGCAACAAAGCCCACTGTATCCCCATGAGCATTAGAAATAATTGATGAGGAAGTTTGACTTTCATCACCTGCTCAGCGTGTGAGCTGGCTCTACTTTTGTTTTGCAGCTTCACAATATATTCTCCAAACAAGAGTGGGTTCTCTTTGGGCATAAAATGGAGTGTGAAAAAAAAGGCAATAGGTTGAGTTTTTTGAAATGATCACATAAAAAAGAATAAAACCCTCGGGACCTCAAATCTGTGAAACACCATGTAACTCACAGCAAAGATCTTAAGCGCACAAACACTTTCCTGACTGTATGCGATACACAGATGCTAATAACATATTATTGTGTGTTTCAAGGTTGGCAGCTTTTGCTTTCATTTGTCAAACCATTCTGCCATTTGAAGGGACTGGCCTCAAGTGTGCTGTGGGTACTTTAGTTGTTTTCATGGGTTATGATCTACCAGTTGTGATTTTTTAAATGATCTGTCAGGGTACTCTTAGCCATTAGATGGTAGCTTTTTGTTGCTGGTTAGACAAATGAAAATATTCATCTGATGACCCTTTTCTCCTTTCACATACAAGAGACAATTGGGGATATCAGTGATGATGTTATCAAGAATAGGAAAACTTGTGACAGAATCCTCTCGAATTGTCATTGTTGCCTGTCAGCAATTTACAACTGGCACTGTGTGCTGACAGATGTAGTGGCTCATTAGTGAAATCATTTGGAGAAAAAGAATTCAGGAATTTTGCAACTGTCATCTGAACATAAATTTAAACTATACTTTTCTCCTTTTTATGAAATTTGGAAGACAAATTTTTTAGTGATCACACCATACTTTTCTGGTTTTTGACTCATGATCTGACTGTATGAAAGTTGAAAATTTGAAGTGACATAATTTCTGAAGGGATTTTTTCATATTATTAAAGAAAAGTGTAGCAGTTATTATTTATAGGAAATAACAAGGGTTAGAAGAATATGCACTTCCGTGAGTGCCTCCAAGGGAGATATTTAATTTCTTGCTTGTTTGTTGCTACGAAAAATGTCAGGGGAAAAATTGCATTGATATGTAGATGAGGAGCTACAGTCTAACCCTGTATGAAAGCTTAGGTAGAGGTAAAATGAGTATGTTGGTAAAAAGGGCACAACAATTTTTGCTCCCTAGCTTAGACAATTTAAAACTAATGCAGGTCTCAGCTGGTTCAGAGAACACTCTCATTGACTGAACAGCAGGGAACCAAGCTTGTAGTTTTGCATATTATTCTACTGCTGCTTTCAACAAGTCTTGTCATTAATTGGAAGAAAAAATATGTCCTGTACTCTAGGAGAAGAACGAGTCTTTTTTTTTTTTTTTTTTTACAATGTCTGCTTTCTCTGAACACAACAATGAATATTGCTCCATCTTCAAAAGTGATTTGATGTGTTTGAGAAGATCATATAATTTCCATCAACCTTTTTAAACATGTTTTTGATACTGAGTATGAAAGTTTGTTTGTGAATTAGGTAGACATGGATTAGTAAGGACCGTTTATGATTTTGGTCCCTTTTCAAGAACTTAAAAAGTCCCTGGGAATACAAAACCCATGACAGATTGCCTGAAAGTTTGCAGTAAACACTGGTTTGAAAAGCTTGTAACAATCTCCATCTGTTCACTGCACACTTGAAAAGGCTCACAGAGCCTATGCAGTAATACAAAGATACCTGTGACGGCAGATCTTTTCTTGGGAGGATTGTTTAATTTCACTTGTGCTGTCTGGGGACAAGAAACTTCCTAAATACTTATTAAAAGGCTTTTTGTTTTATTTTCAGTTAAGACAGTCATTCAAGTGGTTTTCACTCCAGGGTCTTTTTTATACCGATATGTATCTCAACTTATCTCTTTTCAAAAGTTCATCAACAAGTGAATGAGGAATCCTCAAGCATTAACTGCATTAGATTTTTGAACTAGTTTCTGGCAGAAGTGATTCACATAAGGCTGCGATCCTGTAAATACATGCATATAAAACTTCAGTCACAGTGCTGCATACAGGGCAATGCTTGCAAGTTTAAGTCTTGGGAGCATCAGGACCTTACTTACTAAATTGAAATAATAGTTAAATCAAAAGGATTTTCAAATCATTGACTAAGAATTTCTATTGATCTCATTAATTATTGTTAACCTGGATGGTGTCTGCCTTCTACAATTTTTCCCCCTCTTGTGTTTAGTAGTAAGTTTTTAGAGGGGTAGACCTTATGAAGTTTGTTTTGTGAAACATCTATTTTCTTTACTGGATAAATGAAAAAAAAAAAGAGAATGATATCGTGCTTCTTTATAAAGTTGCTTTCCTTCATAATTAATTTCTTAAATTTTTCTGTGGAATATTTTTAGACATAAATTCTCATAAATGAAACTACTTAGGAATAATGTAAAATCAATTACAATTTTTTGTATAATGACAGCAATGTTAGACACACTAGAAATGACCTCTATATTAGCATTACAGTTTTATATTTTTGTCATGTTAAAACATTCAGTTAGCATATATTGTAACATCACAATTGGTAGCTTTCTGATATTTTGCTTTTCTGATAGCCAAAAGACTTTCCATTTGTCATCAAGAAAAAAATTTTTTTCCTCTTACCCTACACATGCTGTCCTGCAATAGAAATGCCTGGCTTTCAGGAGGGAGAAACTTCAATTAGTGTTAAAATGCAACAGGCTATTCAGTTTACAAATGGCAAACTGCTGACTATGTCAGCAGCAGTTTGATTTTTGTGTGACAGTAACTGTGCTCTGTTATTTCACAGAAGGCAAAATCTTACAAAATAAATGTATGAAATCCACCCCAGGAAAATTCTCATTCTCATGTACCCACCTAAAAGCTGAGGGGTTTGTATGTAGGGGGATTACGAGATTAGGCACAGATTGCATTGAGTCAATGCTGATGATTTTGTTCACTTTTCCATGTGTTACAGGTTATATCTATCATTTCACAGAGTCACAGAATCACAGAATGGTTTGGGTTGGAAAGGGCCTTAAAGATCATCTAGTTCCAACCCCCCTGCACTGGGCAGGGACACCTCCCACTAGACCAGGCTGCTCAAAGCCTCATCCAGCCTGGCCTTGAACACTGCCAGGGATGGGGCATCCACAACTTCCCTGGGCAACCTGTTCCAGTGCCTCACCACCCTCACAGGAAAGAATTTCTTCCTGATATCCAATCTAAATCTACCCTCTTTCGGTTAAAGGCCATTACCCCGTGTCCTATCATAACACTCCCTGATAGAGAGTCCCTCCCCATCCTTTCTGTAGGCCCCCTTTAGGTACTGGAAGGCTGCTATAAGGAGAAGAAGCCTTCGCTTCTCTAGGCTGAACAACCCCAACTCTCTCAGCCTGTCCTCATAGCATAGGAGCTCCAGCCCTCTGATCATTTCCTGATGATTAAGTCCCTGCCATGAGTTTTGGGGCCTGCCTGACTTGGAAATTGTGAATGCTGGAAGACTGCACTCAACTGCTCTCCTAAGAAGATGTTGGTCACCTTCAGGCGTAGCTTCTAAGTTACCTAGTCAGTCGCTTAGATGGCTTCTGCTATCGCTTTAGGCATCTTGATGTTGTGTGTCTAAATGTGAGGAAATAATAGTGGGCTCTCTGTATGGTACTTGGATAAAAGCAGATCAAACGAACCATTCTGAGGAGGGTTCTCAGATGACTGTTTCAGAATGAGATGAATTTCCTTTGTCACCAAGTATCTGTTGATTCAGTGTCTGTAGAAGGAGCCTGAGGTGACTGGGTTGGATTTAGCTTTCTAATGAATCTCACTTGAAGTTACTCTGTTTGGATAGACAGTTGCAGTAACGTATTACACAAAAGGCATTACCATTTCAGGAAAATTAATTCGTAAATGTTTAGGTATTCAGCATCCAGATATGTGGAAACACCTGTTTTAGTGTTTGTTTGCATATATCATTAGTATATTTTAACAAACAGTGGATTTTCTGATGTAAACAATAGTTTTCTGATGTAGGTACTAAGGATTAATTTCAAGAATTATTCTAGCTCACATAGCTCCTACCTTGTCACATTTTGAAAATACTATTGTTCAGAGGAGAAATCCTGTTTGTTCATTCAAGCGGTAGATAGCTTCTTCTTGGAGAGGTAGTTGAGAGGCTGGAAGAGAATAGCACTTTAACGGTGTATAATTCCAGCAAAGCCACAAGATATGCTACTTCAAAATATTTTGCTGACCTTGCCGCATCTTCTCTTCGAGCCTTCGCCTGCATTTAAGTGATATTTCCTTAAGCTTATGCTTGACAGAAAGGGGAAAGATTTCCTTCCCTGTAGAGTGAATCAGGCTGTTGTTCTCTCAAAAATTTAGACCAAGATTTCATTCTGAATGGTAACAGTAAGATTGTCATCTTCTGGGTTTAGATTTTTGTAATAAAGAAAGATATGGGTCTACGACAGCTCCCTTTCTATTGGCCTTAATTTAGGCTACTGTTTAAACAGCCATAACCCAGTGTTTTCATCATGGCTACTTGACTTGCTCACAGGTGTTTGAAATTACGTGATTATTTATTATATACAACTCCAGAAATTCTAACTGCGGTATTTTGACTCCTTAAACATTTCTGAGCTAGCCCAATAGCCTATGGGGTTGGGAGCATTCATTAAACTTTTGGCAGGTAAAGACGTATCATGGGCACAGAGAGAGGGTCCTTGTGTGGTCTCCAGGTGGAAACCAGGTTTGCCCTGTTTCTGTTTTCCTCTCTAATAACCTTGCCTGAAGTAGCTGTAAAACAAAATAGTGGTGACACTGGAATTTAGTAGAATGATGGGCTTAGATGTATTAAATGGAGCTTAAGTCTTCACTCAGTGGGCACTGAGGAATGTAATGGGATTAAAAAAATGGCATAAGTACATAAGTACATAAACTTCAGAAGCAGGGAAAGAAAGTGGAAATGTATTGTTTTGCTAAAATGAAGAGTTAGGTGTATAATATGCACAAAGTAATCTTTAACACAGCTTTTCTTAGAAGTATTTCCTCTTTAACTCTGGTCTCACAATTCCCTTTCAAAAACCAAAATACTTGTAATGGAACCTGCATGTTAAGAAAGGTCTAAAATCATTAAAAGTACATATAATAAACACTGACTAAAAATGGATTCAGAATGTGTGGAGTTCCTTAGGTGTGGAAAAATCTGAAGTTAGAATCCATTCATGTACAGGAACTATACAACAAATGCAGAATGGAAGATATTAGTCCCTTGCTACACTCCACATCTTTACAGATGATCCATAACCTTTATAGCACAACAGCACACAATGTAAGACAAATATTTGTCAGTGAGAATGAAAGATTGCAGAAGTCAATGAAGTATTTTAGCTCAACTTTGATTTTTTTTCATTAGTGAGGGAGGAAAAACTATTCCAGACAAGCAGTTCTTGAAAGATATTTGATATTGCTGCAACATCAGCCAGATACGCTAATGTAATGCTCTGTAACAACTCAAGCCTTTTTTTTTACAGATGATTGCCTAGAATGGTTTATTTAAACTTGAAACCTGAAGAGAGTTCTGGCTCCATAGACATTATCAGTGTCTTTGTGCCCTACATGCACCATGTAGTCAGAGATTGCTAAGATTATTAAGCACCTAATTTATCCCTTGGGTTAGAATGATTAATTTGCCCCCTAAAATGTGCTAGCCTGGAATCTTAAAATATACATTCACCCCTTTATGTATTCTTAGTGGCCACATGTGTTGAATTCGTGCTCTGCATAAAATTAAGTTCCTCTGATTTCATTGTTTTGAATAACTAATACTTTATTCTTAGCTCTTATTTCATCCAGCGTTATGTGTGCCTCCTTTTTTCACCCATCATTCCTGAAAAATTAAAAAAAAAAAAAAAGAAGGAAAACAAAACAAAGCCATTTGGTGTCTTCTTGTGTGAAACAGTAATTTTTTTTGGCCTAGATTGAGACTGCTGTAAGCAATCTGCTTTAATTACTGGAAATATCAAATAACTCTATAAAAGTACAAAACTTGGGGCCTTTGTTAATGCATATTTAAATTACAAGTGTATTCTACCTCCCATATTTTATAGACATCTAACATTTTGCCAACAGTGTATTGGATCCTTTTTTTAATCTATAAAACAGATGCCATTTTACTTTTTATTACAGGAGATGCTTATTTTGGACCTGACTTTTTTTTTATTTTATTTTATAAGCTCCACCCCACAAATTGCTTAGGTCTTTACCCAAGAGAGTCTCTACCCATGAATAAAATAGCAGTTTTCATATTTAAAATTTGTATAGGCATTTCTATGTTATTTACGATCCCAATAAGAGTTGACTCAGTCTAATAAATGCAACGGCATTTCCCTTATTTTTCCTTGGTCCTGAAAAAATGATGGAAATGTTCCATTACTAACAACTAAATTCTTAAACCACATAAGTTAACTCTGTCTTTTTTTCAGTTGATTCTTATTGTTTTTTAGCCTCTGAACTAGTGAAGATGGGGAAAAAGAAAATAGTATGGTGTAAAATTTAAATGAAGTTCAGACTATGAAATCTGTTCTGAAGAGTCGCTGACCCAAAAGCATAATTACTTACATCATGCATGCAATGAAAAGAAAGCTGGAGATCCCCCTCTAAGACTTCAAGCTAATTACTGTTACAGAAGTTCAGACACTTCCCATAAATCTGAATGTCATAACATTACAATAGAGGTAGCAGACAGGAGTTTGAAAAGTATTTCTTTGCTTGTACTGCTAGGACAGTATTTCCAAATAGGCAGTAATGCTTCCTACCACAGTAGTGTCACTGTGAAAAATAAGACTTGGTCATGATCTAACACAACCATGTCACTCAGAAAAGAGAGTGAACAGCTGCTGTGTTCAGTGAGTTTATTACAAAAGCATTTTTTATTTCCCTCTGAGTTTGACAGGAAGAATAAAGTAGGTGAAACAAATGAAATGTTTGTTCTTAGGCTTAACCTTATCTACTGCTGAAAAATTCCTAGAAGGGAAAGAAGCATCTAGTTATAAGAAGAAGCCACTTTAGCACCAGCAGTGTGCTCACTGTTCAGTTAATGTCAGAGCATTTTAGGAGAACAAGGTTGCAGCTTTCAAGCCCTTGCAGTACGTTCAGGTTCCTAATTCTCTCAGGTGTGATTAATTCTTGCTTAGGGAGTCTATGCCCAAACATTTATCTTTAGTATAGCCCATCTACTTGTAACGCCCCAGTCCTTCCCAGCCCATGCAGCCGGCAACTGGCAAACTGCTTAGTAACTTGCAGTTTTGGGCAATAGGTCTGTGAAGAATAATCTGGAATTTTTATTTCACATTAATGAGCAGAAAGAATTGCAGACCTCTTGACATTCAAGTAGCTACAGCACTTCAACTCCAACCTCTCTAGCTTGTAATTGAATGAGGATGTGAATGATAATGTGATTTTTTTGCATGATTTTCAATTTGATAAAATTTCATTACCTAATCTGCCTAAGAGTAATGAAGGTGTTGTATACATTATCATAGTGTAAGGTATACAGCGTGTGTATAAATCACAGAATATACACTACACTGGTTTTGTATATCTACCATAGTTAAAAGACTAAGTTCATCCAGCCATTTGGGGTGTGATTTAGAAAAGATTTTGAAGATTTTAATGCAAATTCAGAGAGCACATGGCTCTGCCCATTTATTTAACTGTTGGAATAAGGAAGTCCAGATGTCTTTGGACTATTTCAAAATGCAGAGTTAACAAGGATTTTCATACTGATGCCAGTACTGATATCTGGGAAGTTTGAGTTAGCATTAACATACGGGTTAATTTAAAATATAGTTAGCAATGGTGAATGCAGTGAAGATGTCTAAATACTGTTATACATAACTGTGGATATGCTGTGGTTTTTGTAATAGAATCCAGCCCAGAAGATCATGTCCAATTTTCATGTTAATTTTTAATTTAATTTTTTTTATATATGTTCCAGGAAAATTGGCATACAAACAAGATGGGTCAAGAACAGGGGAAAAAAGTCCTAAAGAAAATGAATACATTGTAAGACTCTTCTGGGGACTCTATCTATATATTTTAATCCTGACCCAAGACTAGTATGCCACTTTTGAACAGCAACTTCCAGTAGTTCTACGTTTTTTTTCTGATATTTACAAACAGCGTATTGGACATACCAGCCTCATTTTGGACTTTAGGCAAGACTTCTCAGAAAAGAAAGCCTTCAATGTGTGAGCTGAAACAAGGGCAACAGTAACCAAATCACTCTGTAATAAAATTTGCCTCATTGCTTTTAAGAACTAGCAGATGGTTTCAACTTTATCTCCCATTGGAGACAAGCTGATTGAATTCACTCCTTGGTTAATGGCTGCTATTTGTGCAAATGAAGATAAAGGAACTAAGGTAAAGACTGGCTATTCCTGCCTAGCCAAGTAGCAGAAAAGGTTCTGCACGTGTGACCAATGCTCTCATTTGTAAAAGCTGCTTTTTTCATACCATGATGACTGGCAGTAGGTGATGCCTTCTCACAAGGTGCAAGTAAGAGAGTACAGCGGTTTCCTACCTCACCAATTAGTCAGATTCAGCCATATATGTGTCTGATGAAAAGAAACTATTTAACAATAAATTCACCAATCTCTCTTGGTCTCTAGCTCTAATACAGGCAGCTAAGAGACTCCTGAAATACATAATTCAAACAGGAAGCGGGCTCTGACATAACCTTATGGATGTGAATCTCACTACAGAAACCAAATTTACTGGGGCTACGGTGTGCATCAGGGTTGGTTAAACTGACTGGGTACCAGCAGGAATATACAGGGGAACTGACCATTGTGGGCTGCACTCTTTTGCGTGAAATACAGACAGATAAGGTTTGAAAAGTTTTAGATGATCTGTCACTGGAGTATTTGTAACTGTTGCTGCAGGTTCCTTCTCCTCCCATTGTTACCAACAATTCATAGCACGCTGACTTAGTTGTCAGACCTACATACATACGGTCTAACCAAGGAGAAGATTTTTGTGTGAAACTTACCCAAGACCCTTGGGAGGTTTAAAAGTGCAGAATCATCACTGAAAACACTTTGGTGGGAGATTGTAGCTTTCCTGGAAAGCAGAGATCCCAACTTCTGCCCTGCCTGACCAGTGAAGTGGGTGGCCAGTGCAGGGCTGGGATTTGCGGAGCCTCCCTGGCTGCTGGACAGCCTTCCCAGCAATTGCCCTGGAATTAGGCCTCAACCCCCTTTTGACTGAGACTTTTACAGCTTTTTATTTTCATTTTGAATTGGAACCAAATGTCAGAGTGCTTGTGTGATACTGGACTCTGGTCTGTAGCTGGGGAGACCACCTAGAATTTGTGGGGACCTCAGCTCTTCTTGCAGACAGTATTCCCACCAGCATGACAAAAAGGGCGCTATCTCCAGAAAGATCCTAGAATTCCTTGCTCTGGGACTTGCCCACAACATATCTCTAGTGGTACAGTAGAGACAAGACACAAGGTCACAATGGCATTATGATTCAGGTACAATAGCAGAGAACTGACACACAGAGAAACACTTACCTTTATACCACCGATCACACAGAAGCACACAGTATGTTGGTAGAAAAGACAAAGAGAGAGGACAGTTTTAATTACTTACATTTTATAAATGTGTATGTCTGTGCTCCCATGCATAAAAGCAATTAGCCCTCCTAGGTAAACCCAATTCAGAGAGACAACAGCATGGCCAAATGAAATAAAACTGTATTTTTAATTGTTATTTGTACAGTACTCTCACTGTGTGAAGCACTGCATGGCACAGCACCTTTCATCTGAATACCTGAAATTCAGGTCAGATGTCCACAAAAGAGTGCAGACTGGACCGGTGAAGGTTCTGGTTGCCCAGGACTGCAGGACACACATGGTGCAGGCTACGTATCAAGAGGAAGAAGGATTAATTGTCTGCGTCCAGACAGGTCCGGCAAGTCTATGCACAATATATCTATGGTTACGTCTGGAGTCCATGTCTCCTTATTTTGCTGCAATTATGTCTCAGACAGTGTGTTCCAGGATAGAAGTTAGGGTCACTCCATGCGTGTCTGTGTACATGGACGTTAGCTCTGCCTTTGCTTCCAGGAAAAGAGAACATTAGTCAAACTATGGGGTTGTGCTCACACAGCTGTGAGACTGATGGGCAGGAGCTGGCTCCCATATCTTCAGTCTCCAGGAGCATAGTTCAGACAAATTTGTGCCTGTTCTGTACATTTGATAGTCTTAATGAGGAATAGTCAATAAAATTGTTGTGTCCTTTGTAAGTAAAAGTGGTGTTACATTTTCTCTTTAATTGCTGGTGCCCTAGCGCCCTATTATGAAGATGAATTGTTACAAGCATACATGCATTAATAGGGTGATAGAAATTATGTAGGAAGAAATCAGGAATATGCAAAAATGGCATATCCGCAGGAGAACACTGTTAAAATATGTTTTTACAGTGAGGGAGTTGTCAGTTGGGTGGGTATTTAATCTTTTGCCCTCAAGCAGAAGCCAATGTGAGACATATAACATTCAGAATGTCTTCAGGTGCTTTCAAAGCAATGTCATTCTTTAAAGGAGCAAAGAAAGGGGAGGGATGCTGGGAGACACAAAGCCGATCAAAAGTGGAATAATGAAAGGAGAAATGTTTGAAAAACAGTAAAATGTTCACAAGCTGCAAAGAGGTTGAACAACTGCCAGACTGATCCAAGGAAAGGCATCTAATCCTATTAATCTTTTGCTTCATCAGGAGAAAATGCTGGACAAGAGGAAACATTTTCTGTGTAGTAGAACATGGTAAGCACTTCAGTAAGAGCTCTGCTCCAGGCTACACGCTGAATGGTGACCTGCTGAAATTATTTAGACTAAGAACCATGACAAGAATTTCACACTTTGTCTGTCTAGGAAAACAGCTTTATCACGCACATGATCTAAAATGTGCTGAAGTATTTATTTTTTGTACATGGTCCTATTTTTTTTCAAGATTTATATGTTTTTCTCCACCACATGTTCTTTTTGGAAATGTGAATCAGTGTTTATGCTCTTGACGGAAAATATCCTTATTTTTACCTGTTCCTATCCTTTCTCCTTCTTAGAAGAAATTATGCGACAAAATCATTCAGATTAACTTTTTTCTGCTGTTGGCAGATATGACTGTAACTTGTAACAAAAAAGCAGTGTGGTTTTCTTTTTTTCCATACCAGAAAGACGCTAGGCTAATGAATCTAAGCAGATATATATTGTAGCAATATAGGTAGTCCAATGCCGCCCCTGTTAAGGGGAGAAGGAGATTACAATTTTGCATTGCTATGCTTTAAAGATTCTGTAGGGTCTCTAACACACCCAACAGGATTGCTCCCATGTGTGCTGAAAAGGTAATGCTAAAAAATTTGAGTATGCTTTAAAAGTACAACACCTCGGTGGGCAAAGATGCCCAAAGCAGAGGCAGCTCAGCAGCCATTTGCAAAAGCCTGTGACTGGCAATTACTGGGCAAAACTGACCAGCCCAGAATTTTCTAGATGGCTACAAAATTTATGCATGTCGGGCTTTTTTCAGTGCACCATAATTTAGCAGCCCTTTGGGAAAGTAGGAGGAAAGATGCAGAAGCCATGTTAAAGATTTCTGTAAGGAGTTCTGCTTCTCTCAGGCCATTAAAGACAAAACTTACACATGCTGTGCATTATGCTTTATTGCCTAGAACACAAGGCCACAGTGGGATTTCATAATAAGGATTTAACCTATAAAGTTCAATAGAAATATAATAGGTATCTGTAGAACCGACTCTAAAATTGTGTAGATTTTAATAATTATCTCTTCTGTGTGCATTTTTAATAGGTCTATAGTACCCTATAGCAAGCACATCAATTTAATTGAAATTGAACAAGTCCAAAATCTGATAGAAATGGTGTAGTTAATGTTTTTCCCTGAAGACCTACTTATGTGGGGATGGTGAGTCACTGTGACAGGCTGCTATACTGGTCTTGATCTTAGCTTTGAAAAGCAGCCATTCAGGAAGAGTGTAGGTTGCAGGAAGAATGAATGCTTAATGCTTAAGAAAGCATGGAGCTCATCACCTAAAATGGAGTGGACTATGATGGACATACCATGAAGGAGTGGAGGAGGCATACGGGGAGTATTGTATACTCTAGTGAGAGAATATCATGAAATGGGGAATTACTCCAGCATCTTTAGGAGAGGGAACTTGAGAAGAAAGGACACTGAAATAGGTAACTCAGAAGGAGAAAGATCAAATGCAATCTTAAATCACAAATAACTCATTAAAGATTATTAAAGTCTTTTTATTCACCTCTTATTTTCTCAGAAACTTTAGGATTCTAGAAAGCTAGAAAAGCAGTTGCTTACTTCGGTTGGACTTATCATTACTTTATCGCATGCTTTAAGAGGTTAAGGTGAAGTTGTGTCGAGATGACTGAAGTTGTGGAAATTGTAATGACTTGATTGTACCCTTTCCTTCCACTGTCAAGAGAACTAGCTACACCCACAAAGTGAGGAAGCTCTGGTAGACCTGTGAGAGAGGCTTATTTTAGGAATGAGGGTGGAGTGCTTATAGGTTATGTCTGCATTAGCATTTTAGTTTGGATCAGGCTAGTCTGTTTCTGAATGACTTCAGTTATTCCCACAATCTGTGCTCTCTTTCACACGATAAACCAGTTTTGGAGCATTTTATGTGAACACCTTCTGCATGAAACTAAATCAAAAGTTAGTCTCCAGAATCTCCCCTAATGCATTCCAAATGCTAGTGGTTGTCAGTCAACAGGTCCAGAGCAGCGCCTGTTGGAATAAAGGCCCTCAAAACACACAAGACGTGACCACTGGCTCTCAGAACTAAATATTTTGCTCTACAGATCGATTCCTTTTGTGATGTTCTTGTTAATGAAGATGTTGCCAAAGAGTAACTTAAAGGGAGAAAGAGTAACTATAGAGCTCTCTCTACTCTGTAAAGGAGGTATTTTGTTTATTTTGATGGAAGAATAAATTGTGCAAACTGAAGTTCCTCAACTGGAAGGAGAAAATGAACCCATGGAAAAGTGTGGGTTAAGTACTACAGAAAAATATTAGACCTGCTTGCATGAAGACATTCTTACAAGCCAGTGCTGCTGTATTAATTGCCTATATAGCACTGGCACACACTTTACTACTGCACATAAAAATAATGGGTGAAGCCAATTTACAATTTTCAGAATCTCATTTGATAATCTGTTGAAAATAATTCTTACTGGCCTTGCAGACTTCATTTTAGGAATGTGGTTTTGCATGTACTTTCCCTTCCTCCAGAGTGAGTTGTTTACTAAAGTTTGTAAATGGATTCTATTGCAACATTTATTTTGATAAATATGCATCTTGAAAAGTGTGACTGTTAAACATAGGCTTGATCTTGCAATCTTTTACTGTGAAAATGTATTCCACAGAGCATTGAAGTGTTGTAGTAAAAAGCTATCTTACAAAATAAACAACGAAATTGAAATTTTGGCTTAAACTCTTTTTTCACGAAATAAGTTACCCTAAGGTCGATGTTTGAACTAGCTGCTATTATTTGTTGTGTGTAGCAGTCATTTCCTTATTGAAAGTCTAAATTTATTCAAGCTGAAGTGTGGGGTTGAATTTCTTGGTACGGTTACATATACCATTAAAAAAAAAGATTCATTGTTATTACTTAAATTTTACAATTTGGTGCTTTGTAGACAGCAAGTAAAAAAGAATATTACATGTCATTTCAGTTTGAATAATATTGAATGTCTTAGCTCTGTGTAGCTCTGCCTAGAAATGAAATGAAAATGGTTTATTTTATAGTGTCTAATCCTGTCTTAGACATTCATTTTATTTTAAAAGAAAAGTTTGAAATATCTCTCTTTGATAATTAAAGCATGGTCTTTAGCACAGGTGAATACTTTGATTCTGCATTTCTTTATTATCTCACTTCCAGCTAAGCAGATATGGGTACAGTTATGGGGCAGATACAACCTTTTTGTCTGCCTAATTGAAATAGATACCCACTGGTGGCGCAACCACACACATTAAGAAAGACTTCTTTGCTAGCATTCCTCCATTATCTTAATATTCCAGTATTCTTTACATTTCAGCATGTGGCTGAATTAATTTTACTTGCTAAAGTCATGGAAAAGTGAGCAAGAAAAATAATCTTGAGCACATTCATTCAGAACTTGTCTGCTCATGAGTGCTTTATGTCACCATACTAGGAAATGCTGCATTCTTTGCCAAAACAGCTATGCTTGAAGAAATTAAACTGAGTATTTGGGGAAGGTAGAGTTTCTTATTAGTGATCAATTCATAGCTGCATTTCCGTGATTCTTAAGGTGTTTCTTGAACAATCCAGTTTAAGTAGCTTGATATCAATTAGATAGAAATATTAACTTTCAGATTTAACCTTGAACCATTTAATAGGGGAAGACATATTATGCCATAGCTGTATTACAGAGACAGATGCTATATGCAGGTAACCTGATACTATTAATTGTAATAGATTTGTTGCTGCTTTTACAAAAGGTGTTATATTTCCTTCATTTGCTGCAGTCCAGACCTAATACCCAAAGTACTATCTGTGACCACAGATCTGGAGGAAGCAAGGACAGACTCCATATGCTAACTACCTTGCTCAGATCTCCTGGTCTATTTGATGCACCATTTTCCTAGAAATTTCTCAAGGAATTGAGTTGATCCTGCACATTTAATGACAGAATTTTGTTCATGGTTCTGAAGGTTCAAAGCTTGCTTCCTGTTTGAAGGTAAACAGGGGAGAAACAAATGAAAGGACAACTTGAATTAAGACTACAATGAAATAGTGCTGACTTCCCTCCTGGACTGCTTTGAGGGATATTTCCATATACAAAAATTACTTGCATGTAAATTTTATGCATTGGGTGTGGGAATGTGTGCAGGAAAGGGGAAATATCTGTAATTCTGTAGTGGTCTAGATCTCTAACTGTATGTTAGTTATCTTTATCAATAGATCAGAAAGTATCACCTTAACCTTTTGCCTGTACACATCCTAAATTAGAAGCATGTGTGCCTATAATCTTATGTAAAATTTTATTTGTGTGGTATTTAAAAGAACAGCACAGTGCAGGCAGGAGTGAGTAGGGTAGACTGTTCCCTCTAATGCTCTTGGAATCTCATCTTTGGAGGAGAGGTACAAAAAATAAAGTACATTTTCCATAATCAGTGACCCTTTAAGTTTCTTCTGTCATATATTGCCTAAACCATGTCTTTATATGGAGATATGGCTGCCTTTACTGTGTATTTCCCATATCTGGTGTTTTGCAGAAGAAAAAAATGTCTAAAATGCAACTAAAGAAAACAAGAGAGAGATATTTTACTTTTAAACTAGTGGCTAAATGTTCAAGATGCTGGGAAAAAATAAAGCTTTTCAATTTATACTATGTTTCATTTATTGTACATTTTGTATAATATTTGATTCATTGCTTGTCAATGAGGATGATATATATATGTATTTCAATAAAGATAGAATACATACATACTTCTCATATATATTTCATATATAACACTGCATGCTGTTTCTGGTCTTGTAATTTGAAGGTAGAAATGGTCTTAAGAGATCAGACGTTTGATCCTAATTTGTATTCTTTTTCTGACAGAGGTTGTTAGTGCGCACTTCTGAAAAAGGGGTAGAATTCTCACGATATGCTCACAGTACTGTTTTCCTTTGTGCTATCTGCATACCATGTGGTTTGTGAAAACGCACTCTAAGCCACACGTAATACTGAAGTTGCATATTGCGTCAGTCCCACTAGGCCAGCACATTGACTCAGCCAGCATCCAGTGCCAGATGTTCCAGAAAAAGGTGTAAAAAAACCTAGAAGTGGACAACTATTAAATATCGTGACCACAAAGGAAGCCTCTTACCTCCCAGGCAGCTAGTTTGTAGCTGCTTTACTGGGGAAGCATGAAGATTTAGGCCCCCTATAAATTTTAGTCCTTTCTGATATACAGACACATTTTGACAAACTGGGAATTGAGACATCGGATTTCAGTTTTATTCTGGAAGATAAATTTATGTTGTCATTTAAAACACATTAATGAAAAATTACAGCAAACAAATAATTATACTATGTGCATTTGCTCTCATTAGCTGAGGAGAGGAGATGAGCTTTTTAAAAATTACATTAGCTACCATATGAGATTCTGAGAAACAACTTTCTGTGAAATGAGACAGGTGATAGGTACATTACTGGTAGGATGTATATGGTAGTCCATAGACAGGAAGAGAAATTTAAAAGAAGATCCTACTCTTTCATAGGCAAAAAATGGAGAGAGTAATAAGGCTTGCATTGGTGTTACAACATTTTTGTCATTGGTTTGTTATTTTTCAGACAGAACTCTTTCAGTGAACTGTGGTGCAACATTGCTTTACACACCACAGTTTACAAATTGTTTGCAGAATCACATCTCTTGTTGGAATTCATGTGTGCTATCTAGTTCAGGTCCGCGAATCATCATCTCAGGGTTACCTACTTTCCTGGGGTCTGTCCTTCATTGTACATTTCTTTTCTACTTCTCTAAATCCCTTTGTATGCATCATTTAACACCATTTTCAAAAGCAGAACCCAATTACTGAAATTTTTACTCCACATAAGCTTTCTAGGTCCAAAGTTTATTTTTATTCTTCAGCTTAGAAAGTAGTCAATAAATAATGTACGTAATATATCACCTGCAAATCCTTTGACTCTCCATTACGCATTTGCCCCCTTGTACATGGGGCTTTTGTCTTGCAAACACTGAAAAATATATTCATTTCGAATATAGGATTAGTACCATTGAGGGATAGTTTAGTATATTCCCTATGAATTGCAGTATCAAAGGTCTAAATCCTTTGCTGGCTAATCTTGTGATTCAATTCAGAAGATATTACAATCTTACATGAAGGTCCATTGATTTATTGCTAGAGATTGACTTGGCGGAAGTTGATTATCTGCTGGTGCTGGTGAAAATGATGAGGGAAGAGCTACCCTGCCATTTTCACGTGGAAAATTTGGATGTTTTAACTGACTAAAGTTTATCTCTGTGTCTAACTTTTCACCAGTAAATAACGGTCAGCCATCTGGCAGTGATAAATTTGGCTAGAGTGGATTCCATCTGCTAAAATATGATGTAAAAATATTCTACTCTTCCACGGCACTGGAAAGATATGACATCTGGGATTAGACAAAATAAAGAAGCTTGAAACTGGAAGACATTGACAAAATGATTTCCCTTCTGAGGAACTGGAGAGGTGCCATTGTAGGGTGGGACTAAAGACAGGACTGTAACTAGGGTTTATCTGTTCACGGATAAGTTTTTTCTGGAAGTTAATGTTAACTCAGAAGTTAAAACACTGAGTTCAGCCTTTGCCTCCAACCTCCCTCTACCATCAACCGAAGTTACTAAATAGATTTATGTCCAAGGGAATCACCTATCAGAGTACATAAAGAAGCAGGTTTCTCATGTGGGCATGGAATTTTGTGTTACCTGGCATCCAGCTGTTTACAGCTGTGCAGCTTGTGATTTTCCAGCAGAGCTGGAAGAAAAGGAAAGCCAGGAAACTAGTGAGCAAGGAAAAGCCAAGAGGCTTTGCACTGCTTTACCTACAAGCTGAAGCAGTTAGTTTCTGTTTTGATGGACCGTTGCAAATATATCATGATAGAGAATCCAAGGATCCTGTTTTTCAAGTCGCTGAATTTACCTGAAGAATGAAGGGGTACTCTGTAGAGCTGATCATAGAATTTTCTGTCTTTTCAGTCTACTGAGATATAGTGTTTTATCATGAAAATTCAAGTTGTTCTACATACATAAAGTCTATTCATACTGGCTAATTTGTGTTTTCTAGTTCATAATTTGTTGATGCTACTGAAAAAGATAACAAAGATGTAACTCCTCTATGACTATCAGTTCCCCAATAGCAAGATAAAGTATAAATCCATTAAGTGTTTTAGCATATTTTGCTTCTGTATTGTGCCAGTCTTGAAAGCTGCAAGTGTTACACACTTTCAGGTTACAGAGCAATTCAAAGAGATTTGGAGAAAAACTGCAGGTCTTCCACATGGGAGTAATTTCTCCAGGGAGCCCACATCTTTGTAGACATTGTTACCGAAATATACCTTTCAGTTTAATTTGAGGACTTCATTCTAAATTAAGAAAACATTTTTAAGGAATGACATATGGAAAACTCTGAGTATGATTTTTTTTTTTCCTGGGGCAAAGCAAGCTGCTTTCTAAATTATCATGTCCCAGAGAGAGAAGATGTGAAAATAAGGTTCTGCATTTGACCCTGTCCTGAAGATTGGAATTGTAATGCATCCCACAGAATTAGTCAGCAGACACCATGTTAATGTGAGGTTCTTTTTATAACTCTAGACAGTGGTATGCCAACATATATTCCCCAATGGCTGCTGTAATGTGAACCAGTAGGCATTTAGTTTTAGAGTACTATATACAAGAGTTAGTTTCAAAAGTCAATCCTCAGTAATTGGTTTAATAGTTAATAATAACTGACTACTATGGTGCAATAGAGAAGCTATTATGTCCATTAGAATGTCTGTAAGAGTGAACATCGTTCATTTGTGACCATAGCCAAGAGAAAGGTTTAAACAACTTTTCTGCTTTACTTTCAGCAGAAGGCAATTAAGTAAAAAGTTTGTGCAGGTTGGAGTTTTTTATTAGATATGCCTTCTCCACTATTCTTTTTTTGTTGTTGTAGGCAGTGATATAGTTGCTTCACAGGTAGCCAAATCTCACATAAATGCATTAAATGCAGTTCAGCAAGAAATTATGAGCTTGAGAAACATTGGAAAATAACGTAGGATTCAAGTTAATACAAAGAGACTTTGACTAGACATCCACTTCTGTGTGTACAATGACAAATTAAAAAAAATATCTGAGTCATTTTAAAGTGATCAAAATCAAACAGAATGAGTAGAATTTTAAGGCTGAGGGCTCCTGGGAGAGGGATTTAGCTGTAATTTTCTTACATTTCAATAAGGAGTACATGTGCTTAAATTAGGCAATTGTTTTGCTGACTCAGAGCCTCATTAAAAATACTACTGTGCAAAATTTTCAAAAACACTTTTAAAAGTGATGTGGATATTTTGTTTCACAGAATTTGTCCTTTTGTCTTTAAATGCCATATATTTTTAACTATGCTGAAAAACTATGCATATTTTCTACTGTTTTTCCTTTTTTTTCCTTTTTTTTAAGCATTGTTGTATATCTACATCATATATGTGGATCTACATGTACATCTACATGTACATACATACATCTACATGTACATCTACAATATCTACATGTATCTAAATATTGTGCTTGATTTCTTCTTCTAATTTAGGGTGATTTCTCTTACTATTCCCAAGGCTTCTTTTCAACTTCTAACTTCTTTGTGTTGAAGTTTTAATGTGTGGAAATCAACCTCAACTTACATGTAAACACTTGTAAAATACCAATTCCTTGATTAACTTGGTTACCAAGGTAGCTTCGTTACATGTACCCCCACAAAGAACGTTTATTTGAATATGAGTAGATTCACAAAACAAGGGGAAAAAAAAAAACAGAATAAGATTTAAAAGTTTGCTTAGTGTTAGAACAAGCATATAACTCTTTTTCTCTTACTTTGCTTTAAATAAAGTGATAAGCATGTACGTCAACATTTACTGGATGGGAATGAATGTACTTAGTTATACAGAATCCTTACTGAATTTGTGATCTGAAAAGGCAAACATGATTAATACAGAGGACATCAACACTCTAGTGCAAGATGCTGATGCTCAGCAAGCAACGTTCATTTCTGAATTTAACAGCACAGCATGTTATAGCCCACTTGTTTCCCTCACTTATTTTTGGTCTTCCTTGATGCCAACATTGCAGTCCATGATGCATAGTCTGATATAAATATCTGACTAATATAAAGGCATTACTAGATACAGACCTTTGTATAACAAGAAGCAAATTGAAAACAAACCCAGTACCTCCACTCTCTTCCCAATATTGCTTCATTTCAAATAGTTACAGTATTAGTACAATAAAAAACACATCAAATATTACTTCATCTTTGCCTACCAGCAACTTAAATTCCATTTAATTTCCTTTGTGTTAGCAGGCTGCATTTACAGAGAGCTTTTGGTTTCACTATTTGTCTCAATTTGCTGAAGTAGCTGAGTATGGTCCAAATGGGAAAATAAATCACAAAGAAAGCTTATTAGGAAATGTTTATATTGTGGAATTAGAAAGCAGTAGGCAGTATTTGTTAGACCAGATAAACTGTATATTGCTGTCTTTTGGGGAAACTAAAAACTGAATAAAATCTTTACCTTGGACACTCAAGTTTTTCTCCAAAGGTTAAGCTGATACAGCAGTTACTTCTTTAATTATTTATGGATGAGACATGTGAAACGCCTGCCAAAGTTAGCAGAGAAAAAATAATGGCTAGTATTAAACATTTGACCTTGAAAGCAGCTCTGATTGAAAATAATTACCCTAAGTTTTAAAACCTTTATTTCCTGTTCTGGTGGCAATGTCCTTCTTAAGCTGTAATAAATTGCCCAATCGTCTTAACATCAGATTAACTTGACTCAAGTGTTTATTTCACATTAAGCTTCAGCATTACTGATGCACTATGTAAAAGTGATATTAATTATCTTTAGGGTTCTTTTTTTTTTTTAAATCCAGATTTCTTTGGCGGTTTAATTTTCATTGAGTATGACCTCAATGTTCCACTGAGGCCAGATGTCATTTCAACATATCAAAATCTTAAAATAAACTCTGAATTTTGTGCTGACCTCTGTGATGTTTTGGTATTGAGCAGGTGCAAATGAATTCTCTTAGACTCCTTTGTTATGTCTATCTGTGTTGTCAATCTAGTTTACATTAACATCTGGAAAATGGATATGGGAAAATTATTGGTCTTGTTAATTATAATTAGCTGTCAGTCTTCTCAATGAGAGGTATTTTGGTCATTAAGTGAATAATATTGGCTCATGAATATTCCTTCATATAATAGATACTTACAAATGAATTGTGAAATTTTTGCTTTCAAGCATAAAAAGGTCCCCATAACCACCATTCTCCGATTTATATGGGGTTTGTGGCAAACATTTTGCCTCAAGGATACCAGGTGTAGCTTTGTAAGGTCCTTTGATTAATGTCTGTCTAGTAACATCACCGGTTGCTTTAGGCAAACTGTTCTATAAAAGGAAACCTTGCTGACATGGAAAAGAAAATTGCAACTCTGGTGTGCCATGAGATTTTAATTACAATAAACAACAATTAAACAGATTATTATAGAGTGCAATTATTACTCTAAAGTTGACATTGTGTCAGCATCTTATTTTCATTGGTTTTGTAATCAGCCTGTAGAGTTTGCCTTGAGACAGAATAGAAACTATTTTTAAAATCAACAACACCAATTTTTAAGGCAATTTGTTTTTGTAAAGTATTTTAATCACTGGAAAGATTTTTCTGAGTTTTCTTTCTGTTTCCTACTTTTTTGGTCACAAAGCCATCAAAAAATGTTTTGTAGCTGTCTGGTTCATAACAAGCCAAATCCCGTTGTCCTTATGCTGTAAGCTTCCCTCTGACTGAACTAATTGTGTCTGCTGTATTATGTGTTCATAATGCAACAATGCCTTGTAAGAAACTGGTGAAAAATATTTTTAAAAACTTCTGAAGTGGTCTAAGTGTTTCATAGTATGTATCTGTCCTGTCTTTGGGGTTCAGAGATAACTAATAGAGACCGAATCTCTCAGTTTGAAGAAAAAGCATCTTGTCCATAGCCCATATTTATCTTTAAATAGCAGTAACAACAGCAAGAAGATTTTCTGGGGATTACAGATGAAGATATGGTTACTAAATGTATCAAGAAGACAGTTTTGTTGGAACTTTCTTTCTTCTGCCTATCCACTTCTTGCCTTAAAAAGGTAGAAGTGGCAATGTAACTGATGGCGAGGTTATAGCATTTCTAAATGAAAAATAGTACTTCAGTAGGATTTGAACTAAATGCCTTTGAATACAGACACATTTTCCACTCTCCTACACGTAACTTTGTGGTAATTGAGCAAATTATATAAGGCCGAAATTAGTCACAAGAGAACTCTCTGTATTACTCTCTGAAAGAAATGGAAGCACAATGAGAGTTTTGAGAAAAAAGAAAAAAAATTAATTAAGGAAAGAATATATCTGGGGACTAGTTTAGCTTCAATATGCTTCAGCTTTTGAGCTTCCCTGCATGATGACTGCAGTGAGATGAAGCCTGCAGACTGGCTTCCAACCCCTGCAGCCCAGCTGGGATCAGCCTTTGGCAAAAAGGCAAAGAAAAATAAGGGGCCTGAAAAGCTCCGACTGCAAACTGTCAACTGCTGCGGGAGACACGATCCAAGAGAGGGGTAGAGCCTGCAGGTTTCCACACCTTTCCTAGAAAACTGCTGTTTGAAGAATGCAGGAGGTGCTTATTTGGAGACATTCCTTCTCTCCAATGGAGGCAAACCAAGCCAAAGGCTGCTCTTCTGTCACACTTAGTAGAGGGTCCACAAGCTTGTCAAAACTGAGTTGCTTTCATTTTATTGTCTTCAGTGAAAGGACCTGGAAGAACTCGGAGGAAAGTTGCCGAAGCCTGGCTCTCAATACAATAAGTGTCTGTTGCCCAACAACTGAGATACAGAAGAGCAAAAGGGTTTTTTTAGTGCTTTGGCTATGTTTTAAAGTTTGTCTGAAAGAAGACTATTAAAACTGGTCCTTGCACACATGATGAAACAGCAGCCACTGTAATTGCAGGCAAGAAACCAATGTACAGACATATATTCATATTTCCAATGGTCATGCAATCCTCTGTGAAACGTCCACCTTCAGAGCATCATTCAGCACTGTGGTTCTTTGCATGCTTTTCTGTTATTCTGATATTACACCACCAGATGAAATGCGTTATTAACTGGGATGCGCACATACGGGTGGCTGTCAAAAGAGAAAAAGCTACTCATCTTAGAGTAACAGGAGTTCTCCTGGGCATGCTGGCTTTATTCCCACCATATAGCTAATGCAGTATCCATCCCTGCCTTGTAGCCTTGCATGGCTCCATGTCTGGGGTCAGGGGCAACTGGGGTGTGGTTACTGCAAGCCCCTGTAAGCCTTTCCTTTCAAATACAAAGATTTGGCATGTGTGTGCACAGAAAGGATACTACTAAGCTAAAATCTTTAAGGTCTCTCCCATGAGGTGCACGTGCATTAGCAGTGGAATGTGCATATGAACAATAAATCTTTAAAAGCTCCCATTAGTGCAAGGTAAGTAATTTTTTGTTAGATAATTATATAGTTAAGTTGGGTATTCTACAGTGGGGCATGACATATGGGGCATATAGCTATAGACACAGAAGGATCTAGAACTCTATGTGTACTATGAATTCATTTAGGGTGTAACAGATACTTTGTAAAACTTAATATTTTTTCTTCACATGAACTTCATGGAACCTAGTTAAAACCATGATCAGCAATCTGACTGTATTACTTGGGTTTTGAATATTTTAACGTAAGTGAAGGGTCATCATAATGAAGGCTTGGTATGATAAAATAGTTGTTCTCTAAAATTTACCTTTTCCATGCCAAGAGTGATATCTAAAATTGGAATCATTAAAACCAGAAATGTTAAATCTATTTTAAGTTTTCTTAGATTACTGCATAACTAAGGGACCATTATTATTCTGTTTATTGCTGTAGGAATATATCTGGTTGAAATTTTTGCTTAGTAGTGGTTAATTTATTAAGTGCTTTCTTGCTACTTTTTAGATTTTTAAAAAAATGTATTTGAACACGACTCTACAGGCCACTTCTGCACACATGGTTTGTCTGCATGTACTGTCATCGTTCTTTCATATCTGCTATTTTTTGCTCATGATGGAAAAAGTGATGTTTTAATTTCCACATCATTTAATTCTAGAACTATAAAAATTACTGAAGGAATCTCAGCAACCCATTTAATTTAATCAAAATCAAGAAAAAAGCAATTACAGTTGTGTATCAAGTTGTCATTTTCTCTTCTGAAATGTTACTTAATGTGGGGAAATCAGTTTTCTATTTTTCTGTGTATTAACCAGCACTACCACGCTGACCTTTTGTACATAGTTTCAGAATTTTTACATTAATGTTGGGAGGACAAGTTGCAACTACATATCCTTCCAAAGTGTAGATGTCTTTTTTTTTTTTTTTCTTACCCAGGGCACGACACTTTTTCTGCTTGTGAAATACTTCTGAATTATATAAACTATTTTGTTTTCCTTATGGCAGGAATAGGTATTATTACAGTGATTTGGCTCTCCATTGTCCCTGTCCATTGTTCCGAGAGACTTCATTCTGGCTGCTCTTACTATTTCAGCTTGTCTGTAATTTAATTTTCTAGACTTCATTCCTGACACTTAAGGACATACTTACTTAATGAAAATGTTGCTTCCCTTTGACATCGCTGTTGTGGGTGGAAGTTTTATGCCTGTGAGATGGGTGCATAGTGATAGACTTTTTATTTTTAATTTTAAGTTAAAAGCATTTTAACTTCAGAGGGCAAAGAGAGTTTGAGAGAAGAAAAAATGATTGTGCCGTGTTAAAAAGAAAAAAAAAAAGGAGTGCACTTTTGTTTTCTAATCTCCAGTGTACACGGTGTTTCAGATGCAGTTTGACATATGCAGTCTTTAGATTCTAAGGTCCTTGAGTTTTTTGCAATAAGTATTGAAAATATGACAGAGAATAGTGTTATTTCTGGAAAACACGGTATCAGTCTTTTCCAAATATTAGTGCCTAATTACACTCAGGAACAATAGGGTTGATTTATTATTGTTTGGTTCCCAGCTGCCATTGCTGACATCTCTAAAAGAAAACAAAATGAGCAAACTACCCAACATTAATCATGTAATGATGTTATCAGATTTACATATGAGCGATATTCTCTCTTTCCCCCATTCATTTTCTGTAATGATCATTACTTCATGTTTCACTGTGCCTTGATTGCCTCCCTGCTACCTGTCCAAGAGCTGATCCAAGCAGCTGGGCTGGGCTGGCTCACAGGCCAGGGATGATTAACTGCAAAGGCCATTCCAGTCAGTGGCCAAAACCATCTACATTGCCTCTAATCCAGCTTCTACTGAAAGACAGGCAGCAATAATCAACCTCTCAGCTTGTGACCCTTCCATGTTTTCATCCATGTTTTTTCCTAGAAGAACAGAGCAAAGCATTTTGCTCTCTAGAAGGTCTCCTGAAGGTCTTCCAGCTTTTGAAATGTGCATAATGAGCTCACTGTGCAAACCAGGGTCACAAGTGGAGGCAGGACAGGGCTATTACATTGCTTCACATAGGAAGGCAGTAGTTGTTTTGTTAGTAATAGAATATATTAAAAAAAAAATAAAAATCAAGTAGCCTTTCAGTTTTGTGTTGATTGAGTCCCATATCTGTGTACACTATGTGTTTTGGGTTATTTTCTGAGGAAAATTTTATATATAATGTTGTGTTTCAACAGATAAGCTTAAGCTGGTAATGAAACATGCCAGCATGGTCTTTGGGGATTTATATGCATTTCGACTTTAAAATTTTGTTAAGATGATGACAGAAAATACTGAAAGAGCATCTAGAATTGGTTTTAAAAATTGTCGTATATTTATGTTAAGATATAAACATACATGTCAACAGGAACAGGAAAAGCAAGAATAATTAATGAAAGGTATTTCAAGTCCTCCCTTCATAAATAAACAAATGACTGCATAAATTACTACAGCTTTCAACTGGATTTCATCCTCAGTCATTCAGGATAATCAAGCTTGTGACCTCTAGTCAGTTAGTGGTGGTCTAGCAAAAGTTAACTGCAGTTACTCTAGGCTTCTAGACAAAGCACGGACACAGAAGACAAGAAAAAAAATGTATATTGATGTACAGTGAAGTTTGGTTGTCATCTTTACTACTGTTGTTTAATGTTCACTAGTTTTCCAATGTATATCTTTATTCAAACAGTATAATGGTATATCATGGAGGTGTTCAGCTGTCTCTTCATTCATTACCACCATATGAAAAAAAAAAAAAAGGATATCTGTCATGTAATCATTGCTTAAGACACATAGGAAACTAAAAATTGATGATTAAGATGTTCAAATTATATGAGCTGTCTCACAGTTCACTTAAATGCACGAGCTTTCAGACAACCTAAATTGCTGAAGCAAGAAGGGAACTGCAAGTTAAAGCTCATGAGGTAAAAAATCATATTCTTGAGTGTTGATACTACATTCTAAAGTTAGGGTATTGAAACACAACCAATTCTGTAACTAATAGCAAGCTTTACTACATTATGGTACCCTCCTACAAGCAAACTTTCTAAATGCAGTAACAGCAAAAAATCCTCTTCTAAATCTGTTAATCAGGTGTCAATGTATGAAGTTTCCTGAGATTTTTTTATCATAATTATGCTAAAAAAAAAAGTTACAGAAAGTTAATTTAAATGAATATTAACATTTTCAATTTGTTACTTCAGGGTCACTGTATGAACACACAAGCTTTTCTCTGCCTTCCCCTTAGGACATTGCATCTCGCTAAAATCAACATTTATGGAGCAGATTGATATGGCTTCTGACCTTTAGACTCAGAGCTGTATCTGAATCCTGGCTGCATCAGGCAAGGAAATTAATGAGTGTACCACTCTGCCTCACTGTAAGATCTGTTCCTATAATGATAATTATAATGGCACTGTTATGTTATTACGGTTGAGGTGCTGTCACTAATCCCATTATTGCAACAGGGATTTTAAGGCCTTGATAATTCAGCTATAAAAACAATATTTATGTCGTAGTAGTGTAATCAAGAGTGAATACAAGAAAGTGAAGACAAACTGTTTCTATTGAGCACTGCTGGGGTAAGACCCAGTCTGCCTAATTTAGCAATCTTTTTCCTTGGGCTCCTTATGAAGCCCTCCATGAAGTGAGTATATGCTTCCTTGCATAGTGCCTTGTTGGGGTTCTGCAGGCCTTTGGAGGGTCATTCTGTCTCCAGATAGTTTCCTGTCCAGAATAACCCTCTGGAGACCTTACATAGCACCTACACTTTCCTTCTCACTACAGGGGTAATGTACGAAACGTTACTCAGGGGTACAGCTACCCGCAGCACCTCGGAACATTTTGGTCACTTACAGCTTGTGTATTGACTACTTAGAGCATTTTGATCTGTAAGAATTCAACTGTTTATTTAGGCTTGTATCGGTGGACGTTCTCATGTTTTTGGGAGGTGGGATTTATCTTCTCTAGTTTTAGCTGTCTGAAAGTTAGTTGTTAAATCTAAGCCAGTCATTTAAACTCCTTCTATAGTCAATGGAAGTCTGGTTTTTGCTCATCTGGTCAATTGGTTTTGCTCATCTTAGACACCTCTTTTCAGATGTGAATGAATGTTCTCCAGAGGTTAGTTTTTTCCTCCAGTAATAAAAAGCAGAGTAATAATAATTTTAAAAAGTGTACATGACTATCCTAAATTCAGACATTTAACCTATAGACCCATATATTAGGGCAAATGATTCATCTCTTGTGCTATGAAGAGTGAGTTAGAAGACTCATCAGAGTCACGAGTTTGGAGGTTTTAGCTTTCACTGCTGAAGAACATTACAACACTTTCACACATATGTGCGGAAGTTAAACAAAAAATTGTTGTGCCAGACAAGAACCTGGACGGTGCCAGGCCTTGTGCAGTAACACCTCTATGCAAAGGGATAGAGATTTATTTTAAATGAGTGATGTATGCATGTATACATGCACCAGCACAGAATGTGACTACCTGAATATGTGTGGGGAAGCTTGGATAAATGTTTTGATACTTTGGACTGTATTTTCTCCCTTGCGATGATAAAGGTCTAACCCCACTTTCATATGAACCAGCACTCTGATGTTTCATGATGTGTGAAGATAATTATCAAACTATTCAGGTCATGTCTGAATTTGTGTAGTCCATGATGTATTGTTATTCCTCTTCATTAATATTTATCATTACATTATTATTTATTCATTATTTATTTTGCGCCTTATTTATTGTTACCAGTGGTTGTTGCTTATTATTATTTGATTATCTGATTACAATTATTAAAGGAACTCTATTAGATGTAGGGTCTGCATGAGGCTCAGCACATTGTGCAAATGGTGAACAGCACATGAAAAATGCACTAGCCAAGGGCTTCGCATTCTTCCTTTTATTCCCCTTTCAGGACACTGAGGTGACTGGTTTAATGGCAGAGGAGGTATTTTAGCTTATTCTCCTTCTCGCTAACTGAAGTGCCACAGCCTAGTAGTTTTGAAATAGTTCTGGCACAAAATGGTTGCATTTCCTGTGACCTCTCTTCCTTCGTGCCAAGCATGTTTGCAAATTTTTTGAACAACAGGGATGAAAAAGGCATTCTCCTTTCTGAATACTAACCCCATGGACATTCAATCCTAGCTAAAAGTCTTTACCCCACTAAGAGTATGCATTCTGCCAAAATATAATAAAGTATATGGAAAGTAAGAGGAAACATATCCCCTCCACCTCTGCTCAAACTAAGCAGTAATTTATTTTTGGTCTAGTAAATTTTGTAGAGTGGATAAAATAATATATTCATGGTCAGCTGTGTTGGATTCTATTAAAATAATGACTTTTATTAGTGACATACATCTTGAATCACTGTTGTCTCACATATCCAGGAAACACTGGGAATTATTTCTTACCAAATGTAAGTAGCATTTTACTTGAATAAAAGTTTGAAATTTAACAAATCAACTCAAGGAAAGTGCTGTAAAAACACAATTATAATTCTATGCTTTTAACTAAATTGCCAAGACTAAGGTGGGCATAAACTGCCTTTTTTTTATTTGCTCTGATTATCTGTTAATACAGCAAAGTGCAAATCAATTTGTAAGAGTACATTAAAACTCACTGTATTCTTTTTTGCAGGAAGGTTTTAAGGAGATGTCGTATTTTAGAACAGTTTTAATGTAACAAAGAGAATCTCTGTTTTACAGCCGATGCAAAATTAATGGATTAGTCAGAATGAAAAATCGTATTCTGGACAGACTATTTGAAGATATTAATGCAATTTTGAAGTATTTTAGTGAGCATTCTGAATATATGCATTCATTTGTCCTTGATTGCTAGTTCATGGTGACAATTCTTTATGAAAGCAGTTTTTGTAGTGTAAGTTATTATTTTGTATAAACTAATGGTGCAATAAATTTTTTCAATACCATAACAAACTTGTTTTGGTTATTAAAAAATTCATCCAGCACACAGGATGATTCTTCACTCTCTTCTGGTGTGTCTTGTTTAATAGATATGGAGGTTTTTTGATCTTGCTAATATTTCCCTTACTTTTTAGGAGAAAACACTATAAAGTTCTCTGCACGTAACAATGGCTATTCTTCATTTATTCATGAATAATTTAATAATCAAAACACTTATTTCAAAACTAGTTTCTGAGCCTGGACTTACATGCCTATCTTTAGGGCCTTAACCTTGGTGTTTCTTTAGGAGGTTTGTTGCCCACTATGGTGAAGAGAGAGAAATAAAAAGCTCCAAAGGGGGATTTGGATTGTAACTGGGCCAAATCACCCCTTGAGATGAGTATCTTTGTACTACTAACATAGCACTTGACTTGTAATATGTTTACCACCGATAATTTTGTGAAACTTTTGCTGCTGGACCCCAGAAAGTTTGATGGTGCCTAGGAAGTAAATTACCTTCTTGTTTCCAGATGGAAAATTGCATTTAAAGACAATTAAGTATGTTATATAGGTAGTCTTCTACTTAATCAAATCTTAGAGAGTCTCTTGAGCTAATAAAGCAAATGAACAGGTTTAAAGACATGACTTCTCTGGTGATGCACAGTTCATAACTGACGAGCGTTTGGAAATCCCTGCTTCTTATAATCCTCTATAGTCGAAGGCTGCCAAAGATGGCTGCTTTGGCAACATTCCTGATGAAATTTTAGATACGTGAAATTGTTAAATACTAAGTTGGAAGTAAATTCTGCGGCTCAAGGAGCACACTTGGGAACTTCAGGGACATTGAAATATCCTTCAAAATAAAGATTTTAAAAATCATGTACAGAGGGAGTGAGTTTTTAATAGGTTTATTGCTTTTGTACACAGAATTCTCACAAATTTGATTAGTTCCAAGTGCAACCTATTTTATCCTCTCATTAACCATGTGGTGTCACCTTGGGTTGGATGTGTTTCACTCAACTTTAGCCATGTAACACTCAGATGTCTAAATCTAAGCTTGACATCTGAATGATTTTTGATTGTCTATTTCTGGATGAAACACCTTTTACCTTTATCTGTTTTCTCCATTATAGAATTGTCCAGATTTGATTTGAATATCTAAATTTTAGGAGACTGAATTAGGACAAATTAATCCTTTATATCTTGTATTTATAACACTGAAATCCAAAGAAAAAGAAGTCAGGTTCCAAAACTTGCAGTTTCTGGGAGGAGCTGAGTTTGATTTTGAATCTTTGAGTTTACTTCATACATGTGGACATGTACGTAGTAAAAAGATTGAGGTTTCTACACCTTAATCTGGGATTACTCGTGCCTTAAACAGCTTTAAAAATGACAAAAAAAAAATATCTGGGGTGCAATTATAATTGCACCAGGTAGCTTTATTTCTTTTTCTCATTTCAAAATGTAATCGGTTGTTCCCTCTCTCTTATTTTGTTTTGTCTGCCACCAGGGGAAAAGATTTGAGAAATATTTTACAGAGCTAGTCATTTGTATTGTGCCAAAGTCCTTGCTAACTTTTCCCCTGGTATGGCCCATAATGTGGAATGATTTTCAATGCAGTAAACACAGTCATCATTGTGAAAATAAATTGGAAAGGATCATGGTATAGTTTATTAAGGCTGACAACTCTTTTTATTCTTCAGATAAATGCTGTACACGCTGAAGGGCAGATTATATGTAATTTATGGTCAATAGAAATTTTGTGAAAGTTAAATCTGATATTAATTTGAAGTATCTCTTCTTTCCTTTAACCTTGTTCTCTCATTGATCTTGATGGCTGGAGATTTCTCAGTATTCCAGAGTTACAGAGACCTGGGTCTGCTGTGTCTGTGTTTTTTTCTTCTTGACGATCTTGGAAAAAGAAGCAATATCTAAATGAAGGATATGGTTCTGTTCTGTATTATGGGAAGCAGGCAGTGTATCTGGGTTTTCTTCTTCCAATAGTTGTTGCTTTTTTGTTTGGTTACAATATTTGAAGAACATATGACAAGACCAGAAAAGACTGCAGGAAAACTTTATGGTTTAGACACTTTAGGGGTACAGAATGTTTTAAGCTTTAAAACACAGTTTCACCTTTTTTATTTTCAGCTATTCTTTCATGATCTGTTTTTCGCATAAGAAGACCAGCATGTGTATGCAAGAGTCTCTCATATTCTCCAAAGACTGATCAAAAGATGACTTGCTTTCCATTCTGGATTTTTTCACATGTAACTTTTGGGAACTAGTTTCTGATAACCTTAATCAAAGCGTGTTATTAATTTTTCCAAATTACATTGACTTCTGCAAGGCAGACTAAAAATAACTTCCAGGAAAGAAGTTATCAGAATGTAGCTGTATGTAACATGTTTGTCCTCTATTTCTACTTCTATTAAACTAAGAAACTTACCAAGTAGGATAAGTTGCCAACAGAGCGCTGGGCTTCTAAAAACAGCTCTTTTCCAAAATTTCTATGTGGCTATACTGGAAATCTTTAGATAAGAATACATGCGATAGTTTATACATATTCTATGTTTAAAATTCAGTTGTTTTAATAACACTGTCCTGCTTTTCTCTGTTTGTTTTTTGTTTGTTTGTTTGTTTGTTTGTTTTCCCTGGGCTTTTTTTTTCCCTTTTCTATTTTTTTTTTAATTTGCAACAAATCTAGTGTGTATTTGTGATAACAAACATAAATGTATTTCTTCACTTGAAATTGTAGATTTGTTTTAAACTTCACTCACCATTTTTCAGGTGCTTCTAATTTTATATTTAATTTTTTAATGATTGTGTGACTACAGTTTTAGGATCAAAACAAACACTGGTGATGTTGGGACTATTTTTCAGACTTTTTGCAATTATTGTCCTTAATGGTGATTTATAAAGGACAGTTTAATGTTCTTTATAGGCTTTTTTTTCCACCAGGTTAAGGATTTTTAATGTGGAAACCTCTTGTATTTCATAAATAGAATAATTGAGAGTTGGACTGCTTTGATCTTTTGCACTGCTGCATCTTTTGACTCTGACTATTTAAGACTGTTTACAGACCATGGCCTGTTTGCAGAACAGCAGGCAGGGATGGAGCATTTAGTCAATCAGAATAAAGAGAGCTGCAAGGTCAAAACCCCCTAGTCCTTCTGCTTCTTTTTCCATACATTTTAATTGTTAATATTTTAATTGTTAATTATTAAGATTAAAATGGAATTGTTAATAACCATGCATTTCATAATTCTACTCAGTTGAATTTGTATTAAATATAAAAAATGAAAGAACATATTCAGACATTAGTGCTCACAGCAAATATTTTACATATCAATAATAGATTTGATTTATATATACCTGCATTCTTTTTGGACTTACTAATATCAAGTTTTTTGTTATCAACATTTTGTTTTATATGCCCCATGCATAATTATGTTGATCTTATGATATGCTTGCAGACCAAAAAGAGCCATAATATGCAGAACAAAATAGCAGTCAAAGTTGCACATCTGAAAGTTTTTTCTTCACAGCAGCCTTAATCCGCACATAGCAAAATCAAACAGGAATTTCTGCAACCTGTTCTCTTATGAAAACGCTGCCTAGCTAACCAGTCAATAACATATATGTTATGGACAGGGTTTCTGGTGGTGTTTTCCCAAGGTTATGCTACTACCTCTGAATTTGGGTGTTCTGAAATTTCTTTTTTTTTTTTTTCCTGCAAACACCAAAATAAATTTTCCTTAGACAAGTTGTGATGGATATTTTGAGGAGGTAAGAGCCTACTATTTTCTGTACAAATTCAAAGTACTCTTGCAAACTAGAGACACACTATATCCCTAGCTGAAGACATCATGATGATTAGTCCCTACTTTTTTCTGGTCCTCCTCAAAGCTAAGCTATACTTCAAGGTGCATTTTGAGCTGGCATTGCTGCAAGGTGGGGCACTGCACCTCTCCTCCGATGTTCCTGCCTTTGCCTTGTGTTTTTGTTTGCATGGCGCAGGCTGTGCAGTGAGTCCGACTGCAGGACTGAGCTGCCCGGGTTGCTTTTCCCGAGCGGTCCAGCTGATAAATGCCTGTAGTGGCATAACCCAGGGGCTGATGTGGAAGCAGAGATAAGTGTCTGTAGTGAAGGACTGAAAAAGGGGAACAGATGCTGAGTTTTCTGGAAACTTCCACAGTGTCAGTTTAACTTTTGTGTTAAATTGTATCCTAGGAGATTTGTGCTTGCAGAAAACACCCGTTGCATCCCATGTAAAGATAATCAATTTAAATATTTATGCACCTGAGGATGTCTGACTGAGTAGCTGATGTTATAGAGAGACTGTACATTTTGAGACCAGTTCAGGTAATTCTTTCCTAATTGCTTTGTCAAAGAGCAATAATGTGAAAAACCTATGTTTCATGCAACAGAGAGGATTTTTCATCTGGCACAACGAATACCTTGAAAATTATCATGTAGCTATGGAGCCTTTCGCCTTTATTTCACTTCTTCGAATCATATCTGCACTGGTAATGACTGAAAGCTGTAGATCCGTGGTGGCTGTTAGTGATAAATGAGTTGAAGATCTCAGCCTAACAGAAAAAATAATTGGTTTGGAAACCCAACAACCCTTCACCTTTAGTGTCAGACCCATCAGAGAGAAGTCCATGCTTATTCACAGCCTGGGAAAACCTGTGCTTGCACCGCTGAGTTTGTTCAGAGTCTGAACTTCCCATGCAGTACATCCTGTCTTGCACAGAGACTGCACTTGCTTGTGAAAAAATAGCTTTTAACTCTTACATCCCAATTTTGGTTGATGTTTCCTCAGGAGAGACAAGGTTGCTTGTATGAGTGAAGCCTATAAGAGACCTATCTAACCTCCCTGGGTCAGAGTGTCCTTGGACTAGACAAATTGAGCCTATGGAACACACTTGTACATTTGCAATAATTACACAGAAGACAGATTTTTCCTCGTAGAAAATTATGTTTTTTCTTCTCAGCTTGTCAGCGTTCTCCATGTAAGTACAGACTGAGCAAAAAATACAGGCTTAAACTGGTTACCAGTTCTAGAAGCTTCTTTCATCCACATGGCTAATACTTTGGGCATCCTTCCATTCAGATCATAGTCTGTGAGAAAGATAACAACTCTCATTCCGCATAGTTTTCCCAGATGTTTTTTTGCCAAAGGGAACAGCTGCCATTGTCACAGTTGTAAGCTCTGTGCTTGACAGCACCTTATGTCAGACCCCGGAATGGAATTTTGTGGGTTTTGTTATTTTCCTTCATGGCAAAGTGATGCTCTGACTTTAGGATGCAGAGCATTACAACATACTTTGGCTGACAAATGCAATCCCTATGAGAAATTATGGCAATATACCAACCCCACATGCATCATTTTAAATTTTGCTTTAGACTTTAATTTAAGATTTCTTACAAGTCTGCTCATGTGAATCATTCCTTTTTTGCATCTTAGAGACATGGGCAGGTTATAGGTTTTCCCAGTCCTCCTAAGTAGACAGATGTAGTGCAATACATTATGAACTAAGATATGGATAAATGGGCTTCAAAGCCAATACAATTTGAGAGCAATTCATATCTGGGACTTGCCTTTTCCTTCTTAAATAGTTCATGCTGAAAGAAACAAAAGACTTTAACCATGCTACCGATATTCACCTATGAAATACTATTACACAATCTCTCTCTAGATATTACTCAGTATGAATTATGATATGAAAACAGATGTCTTGACTTGATGTCACATAAAATATTTCAGATCTATTAGTGCCTAACAAGGTTTATTTAAACTAAAGTTGCAAACCTTGAGATTAGAAAGCTATTTTAAATTTTGCAACATGCATAATGAAGATTCAGGAAAAAATGACAGAATATAGATTTGCAAATCTGCCTGTACCAGCCAAAGAAGTCAATGTATACATTCTAACTCCATATTCTTTGTGAATACCATAAAATATTAAAAGTGGGTTTTTTCCTTCGTTTTTTTTTTTTTTTTTTGATGTGATATACCTGGGAGAGTTGGAGATGGGAGAATAAACTATATGTGACAGATGTTAGTCATATTACTTACTGCATGACTGGAATGACAATGCATATTACAGTGATGTGCATGATGTTAGGTACAGGGCCCATACAGAATAGATGAGCAGCAGAGAAGAATAAACTGGTGAAACAGGAAATGTGTTGAGATTTCCCCCAAATCAAGCCACTCTCTTTCTTATGGATCCAAAATTGTTGAGCTGACATTCATTTTATTGTCCCCTACTACTTACAAATTTTAAAAAGCCTGAAAGAAAATATTTGAATACTCACTAGATTGTTTTATTTGTGCTTTAGCTGGAGTTTTCTTCTGTCTTTTTGTCAACCGGGTTTTTTTCTGCAAAGGGAACATAGAATTTCTTGGTGTATATTCTAGATTCTGGAAAGAAACAGATTTTGCTCTCATAGAAGTAGGAAGTGCCTAAAAGAATCAAAGATTAAATCTTCTGCCTTTCCCTGCAGGATTATGTGATGGAGACAAGCTGGGGTATGGAGAGGGTGAGAAGGCTCTACATCTCACACTAACGCTACCAGACATAGTGCACATCTTCAAGGTTTTGCAGCCTGTCTGTGCCACTGCTGCCAGTGGTCAAGGCCTAATCAAAAGGTGGATCTTTCAAAAGAGGGACTCGGTTTAGATTGGAGAATTTTCTGAAATATAGCAGATGCAACTTGAAAATGTATGTGCTTAACAAGTACATGTACCGCAGGTGTGTTATTTACATGCATGTAATATTCAGTAACTTCTGAATCAGCATAGGATGAATGAGAGAAAGGGAGGGATTCAGACGCATGAGGGCCAGAAGATACGACCTGCAAAATCAAAGACGGGAAAACATGACTTGTACATATAATAAGTTGTGGTTGCCTCAAGGCTGGTTCTCCTAGGAGCTGAGATCAGGAGTGGAGACAGGGCAAAACCACTTGGGAGGAGGTATTGATGTCTCAACACCAGAGTGTATATACAGATTTAGTGGTTGTTTTTTTTTTTCCCCAAACGATTTTCTCCCTCTTCTGCATCAGCATCTCCTACCTGTGGCTTCAATGAGAGTCAGGTTTTACTTTACTTTGACTACTGCACTTGATGCTGTTTTCAAGACTTGAAAAGGTTTTTATTTACACTTTCAGGGTGATAGAGTTGGGGGAAGGGGAAGAAAGCGACAAGAAAAACTGAGTCATGAGCTTAACAGTGAGCTCCTGTGACTGGTTTTGTATGCAAATGGTTTTTTCAAGTGTGCTCATAGTCTGTGATAGAGCCAGAAAAACAGCCTTTTAAAAAGATGCCCACTAACGTGGTGCAATACAGCTCTTGGTCTCGGGCTCATACCTGCACACAATGAATCTAGCTGAGGTGCTTATATGCGGTCATCCTAGGTGCCATGGGCAGTAGGAAGAAAAACGCACTTTCAGTTGTTCTAAGAGATGACTTAACAGGGAGAGTTTCACTCTGTTGACCAGAGATGGAGCTTGGGCACATAAGTTAGGCACCTCAGATGAGGTCTTGTGGTTAATATTGGTCTAGGCGCTGAGGGTCGGCATGGTAAGAAGTCCTAGCAGATGACAAGGGACTAGCTCTGAAGCAGGGCTGGGGGGAGAAGGATGTGAGGGATTAACAGCAGCCATTCCCAGAGAGGTGAATAAAAAGGAAATTATAGCCTCTGTTATATGAAGAAAGGACTGATAATTGCTAGATGAGTTTAATTCATGGAGCTGTGACTGTGTTAGGCTATCTCTTCACATCCCATTACTCCTCATGTGTGTCTGGGACAAAAGGACAATAATATTTCTCTAGTTTGATCCCTGATACAATATAGATTAAAGCACCTTACCTTGATTCCTGCATCGTACCTATAATTTTGGGGTTGAACCGCAACAGATCTTGGTTATAGGTAGAATAGCTGCTTAATGGACCATCAGAAAGTAATGAAAAATCACAGCCTATGGTGTCCAGTCATCTAGGCAAGGGAAATATTTTTTTAGTGCCAAGAATGCTCTGATTTATAGTTCTGGAACTTCTTCAGTGTAAATCGAATATATCCAGGTGATTTAATGGAAATATTAACATCACACTCTTAATAAATTCTCTCTTAAAATTCTATTTCAGTAACATAGAAAAGTCTGAAATCAGACCAAGTAATTTTGTGTTGATACACGTTGAGTGTGTATACTACTGTATTTTTCACTTGAATATGGGCTAAAATACATTTTTTATTGGGTCATTCTAGAGCACAGAGTTAGGAGTAAACCAGCACATTATTTTAATATAAGTTTATTGTTACTTGTACACGATGCCTTTCCAATAGCCGAACTGTGCCAAACATTCAGATCAGTACTTCAGAGGACTTGTATCCTAAAGGCAAAACAGGCTCAATACAGCACCACAAATGAACCACTGACAATAGTACAGTGCAGTGTATAATGCACTTTCAAAGTGCCTTATAAATATAAAAAGTGAAGTGCAAAGTAAGGAAGAACGTTTGCCTTTGAGCTAGTCTTCTATAGCTTGTAAATATAATCTCACAGGTTTCTTCATAAACCAGCTTCTGGTGTTGCTCTGTTCGTTTCCCATTAGTTATGCAAAGGACTTATCTGGCTGCCCTGTACTGAGAGGCCTCTCTTTATCTTCAGAGAACCAAAATAATGAGACCATAAAAGTAATGGAATCTACGGTTCTTTGTTCCTGTTTGAGAGACTCTCGCTTCATTTCATACTCTCCTTCTAAACAAAGGAAGGCACCATTGCTATCCTCAGACGTTTTCCTTGTGTAAGAACACACATTTACATGAGACGGGGAAAAGACATCTGTTACTGTAAATAGCTATATAGGCAAATGCTATTAATTCACAGCTCAGTTTTAAGACTCCCTTCTCTTCCTTTCTTCTCCACCCATTATTTCCAGTTGTTCAGAGTACAAAGAGCCAGTTGAAATGAAGACACAGTGAAGCCGGATTGTTTATTTGACTGCATGCTGGCATTTTGGAGAACATACCCTGTATTCTTCTGACTCCTTGTGTTTCCTACAGTTCTTTTACTCTGAACTCTATATAAGTGTTATAACGTATCAAGTGAATCAGCGTTTGACATTGCTGAGTGGATTTAAAACCAGAGTTTACACGTAGACTGTGTAATCTGAGATGTGGGAGGACTGGTCTCATAGTTAAACAAGGAAAAAAAGCTCCAATCAGATTTTTTCCAGTTGTTTAGTTTGGAAGCAATCTACGGTATGAACGTAAGCTCTCCAACATAACATGATTAGCTAAATCAAAGGCCTTTCCAGTCTTAAAATACTGAGACCAATCAGATGTTTATTATTCACCATCATTATGCATTTAGAAAACTGAAAAATAACTGATGGCATATTTAAAAAAAATAAGTTGTCTTTCATTTATAAAACATACGTCTCAATAAATGTCATTAGCAGCTTCTGCAACAGCTTTCCAGAAGCATGTTTGTCTTGTGCTGGATAAGAATTAGCTGTTGTCTGCAGTCTATCTAGGACTTCAGTTTAATTTATAGAGGTATTGTACTCCAGAGAAAGCGAAAGTAGAGGCAAAAAATGGAAAAACACAGTAAAAAGAAATTCATTTGGATGTGTCAATTTAAAGGTAAAGAAAAAAATCTAACAGCTCTGTAATTTTTACAAGGGCTTCTTTTTTTCCTGGGGTTATACCCTTAAGTTCTTTTTTGCAATGAAGAGAATAAAGTTCTTGGGAAAAAAATAAATCAAAATCTACAGAATTAAAGGAAAAATAATTTAAAACCCGCTAAGGGAATCCTGTTCATTAAGCTTCCTATAGACAATGCTCACAAATAGCCAACATCTTGGAAACAGCATTTATCGTAATGGAAGGAACCATGAGAGAAGTCGACGTATTACGAACTATGACTTTCTCGTCATGGAGATTCCTGTCCCTGTGACTAACACACGTATTCAAATTGTTGCCTAAGTAGTTAATGCCATCTAAACATCCAGTTTCCACCATAGCAACATCAAAGCAGACAGCTTGCTCCATAGCAACTGCTCTGAAGTGTCACAGTAGCTTTCAGCAGGACCAATCCTTAATAGGCACAATATGTCTATTAATGTTTATTATCTTTTCCCAGTTAAGTCTGCAGGGCAAGATGGGGAGACTGGGTATATATCACTTTCATTCACCTACTCTTCCCCTGATTCACACACTGCTGTCTTCTCTGCTGTATGCAAATCCCTGAACCAGAAAGAAATATTTATGTGGTTTGGAAGAAGGGGTTGGTGCTATTTCATCTGCTTTTCTAAATTAGATTAATCAGCAAGAATGATTAATGGTATTAAAAATTTAGTAGTTTGTTTTTTCACATGTAACTCTCAAATATGTTATTTGGTTTACTGTAAAGTGACTGTTTACTTAGAACAAATCCGGTACTAAAATTAAGGTATCTGATTTATATGAATCAATACCATCAACATTCATAAGTAATGATGTTCCTCGTCTCAGTTTCTACTTATTTTTCTAGGCCACCAGATCAGCACAATGCAAATAGAGAAAAATATGTAGTGAATTAATCCTCCCCTGGCTTCTCTTTATTTTTGGTTGAAGTTAAACATTTCAATAAATAAAGCAAGGAACTTCGTAGGAAAAATAGTCCTTCTTTTCATATAATAACACTGGGTATCCAGATGATGGATTGACTGCTTTTCATTCATCATAAACACATCTCAAAATATGCTATATATAGTAGCAGCTCTGGTGAAAATGTGGCCAAACTGTGACCATACCTTCAACAGAATTTCAAATAGGGTCACAAAAAGCTCTTGCTTTTCACCTCTAATTCAATACCAAGTAGTAACACGTTTCTAAATATGCTGACTTACAGGCTGTTCAATTTCATTGCAACTCTAGAAGATCTTATGGAGATCATCTTTAATTTAATTTAAAATTGCCTATTCCTTGAATATTAGAGCAGAAGGATTGGCTTCAGAGAGCAAGCGAACTGACCCGTTACAGTCTGTTCATGCTAATAGTCCTGCTGTTACCACTTCTGCTCTTCTAAAAAACGCTGCGTCAAGACCTACTTGTGTTGATGCCAACACAGACTTTTGAGATGGAGGTCAAAGACTATGTAATGAGCATTTGTTTATGTTTACAAAGAACATTTTTTCAATTGGCTCTCCTAGACTTTGGGAACTCTTGACAGTCTTAAAAAAAAAATAAATCTAGCATATAAAATAATAAATATTGCAAGCAGTCCCTCCTCCACTATGCCAGCTGCACACAAATCAGGTATTGGTGTCCAGCAGAGCCAACATCAGACACATAAAGTTACTAACCGTCATGACCAGGGAACAGCAAATGCTGATCCTAACAAAAAGGGGTTTAATCAAAACCCAGCATACATAGGTAATGCAGTGGCACTGCATGCAATGGCATTTCTTCTCAAATTATATGGAGCAGCTCCTTTAAATTGTCTGACAGTATTAATTAACGATAAAGCCATTCACGTATATAGAAATAAATTTTACATTCACCAAAGAACAAGACCGCAATAAATAATACTACTTTTAAATTGGAATGAATCCCTGGGTCTAATGTCAAATTTTATTTCCACAGTCCGAAATAATTAAAAAATTTGTCTTATAGTCTACAGAGTTTTGCAATAATGATAAATAAAATCTTATTCACCATAAGTCACAGGGGTCAAAAGTTATCCCTTTTGATTATGATATTAATATTTAGAAGTTACACCTTCTGACAAAACCATCCACTAATCAGTTGGGTCCCAATTGTCCCCATCCAGCAATTAACTCGCTCATTAAGTTTTGAGTTAAGAGCAGTGCTATGCAGTGTTTTCAAAAATAAATCAAAATGAGATTTGTGATGTACGTATTTCTATTACAGAGTGATCAGTTTCATAGGTGCTGCATTTGATAATTAGAGCTATGATGTATTAAAATTACCTGTTTTCTTTAAAGAGAGAATTGTGCGAGGTATTTCCAGATGTGATTAGGTAATTAAACTGAAAAGCTCTTTCTGTTAACATCTGCCTGCTCTTTCTCCCTAGAACTTAGAACTGAAGAAAATGCCCTGCTTGGCTGTTGTTAGCTTTGTAAATATTTCTCAGAAACGCTCTCCATTGATCTTTAATTTCAGCAACTTAATACAATTAAAATGTTGCATGATTTCCTCAAGTAAATCTCTGCTTAGAATGCTTAAATGCAAAAGACTTTACATGGATTATTCTTAGATCCTTTCAGCACATAAGAATAATAAATCCATAAAGTGTTCAGACTCTTTACCTATTATTCAAAATCTGTGATGCTACTTGTATTGTGACTACTACCACAATCATTTCATAACCATGGAGTTATCTAGTTTCTGATTGGGACTAGTTTGAAAAATGAGGAAAGGAAAGAGAATCTAGCTTTGATGTAATAAATCTATCCATGTCATCTCTCAATAGAAAAAAAAAACCTTCAATTTTTTCTTTTCTTTTATTTTTTTCTTTTTTTTCCACTTTTTAAATTTTTTTGTTTCATTCTTTTTTAAGTTGATTTTCACTTGAAAGGTCTGAAACAGTGGTCTTAGAATGTGATAGAGCTGGACCAGGCCTTTTCCTACAAAAGAGTATTTCTGGTTGTTTACTTGCTAATGAATGCGTTAACTTGCTAATCTGTGGTAACGAAGTAACAAATTACTAATACTATTGAGCTGTAAACTATTTGTTATTTCATTACCAGTTACAAAAATCTTTGGATCTAAACATCATATTGTAACAGTAAAAAAAAAAAAGATAACACATTCACTTTATTTATGGGATACTTGTGCTAGATTATCCCCAAGTACAATATAATATTCACAGTGGGGAAGTATTTCCAATCTGTAATAAATATTGTTTTGAATGAAACCCCACTAAGACAATGTCTGTCAATCACAATATATTTCAGTGAATTCTAAAGCATCTAAGCACAAAACTGAGCAGTGACAATAGTTAATATTAGATTTGCACAAACTTCTTCTCAGCCTTGCTTCTTCAATTAAGTATTTAACTGTTGAAACTTTATGATGGAGGCGTGAATCTTCCTTGTCAGTAAAGAGTTAAACAACTCTCACTATTCAGAGCAAGGAACTTCTATCTTTTCAGCAGTTAATTTTTGAGGAGCTGAAGGTATTTTCGGTTCTACTCCATATATGTTCACATGGATGGTGATCATGAAGAAATGAAATGTTTCCCTGAATCTGGAGAATCTACTTGGTTCCATGGGAATTTTCAGTTTATGTTTGTGGCTGCGTATGCATATCTATGGCACCTAGATGCTGGCTGTGGTATAAATTGACAACATTTAGAGACCCAAAATGTAAGTTTCTCACTTATCAGATAGAAAAATCCTTTGCTGTGAAGCCATTTTCCTTTTGTTTTTACTAATGCAATGCATCTCTTGACCACTAAAAAAAAATAATTTAGTAGGAAAAAAACCCAGTAAAAGTAGAAATATTTGACATATATTTTTTTCCAATATTGGACACTGACATGCATAATGCATTGTCTGAACCACTACAAATAAGGGTTACTTTACCTTCTAAGAAAATACAGTTCTTATCCATCTTCATAGGCAAAATAGATTATATGCTTTCTCTTTTCAGTCTACATATATTTACAAAGAGAAATCTGTATATATTTCCATAATATAAAGCCCAAGAAGTCATCTGTGTAACAGGGAAAATAGCTTTGTAAGTACCTAGGGCAGCGGATATTTAATTATGCCAACTGTGATTCTGGATTGAGTTAATTAATTACACTTAAATGTTCATCAACGTACAACATTTTTTCTGTACTGAAAATACTAACAAATACTGAATTTCTGGTTGCATAGTTGCTTAAGACTTTCGTATTTCCTAACCAGAAATTCAGTGTGAAAGGCGGATAAAAGAGAAACTACATTCTCTCATCCCCTTTCATCAGTTCAGTACAGGTCTTGAGGGTATTCACTTCCTGTTATTGAGTTCTGCAAAGAGTACACTGCATCTTGGTCACTCATAAAGAAGGAACCATTATTCTTTGAATTCAGAAGTATTCCCCCTTCTTTGAAGAAGGCATTGGTGGCAGCAGTAAACACTCATTTTATTACATGGTGAGAATGAAATTTTAGAGCTCCTAGGCAGGTTGTGAGAGAGACATGTACTCCTTCTTTCCTATTCACCGTTGTACAGCTATTTGCAGGATGTATTAAAACTCACAAACTTATGTTTATTCAGAGAAAACATCACAAACAATAAATTAGTTAGATAGCTTGTGGCCAACCATACAAGTAAATACTTTTATATAAACTATTCATCAAAATTTTTGAGATCTGAGCATATCTGTTAATAATTTGCAAACAGCAGAGAGTCAGTAATTTTCTGCTGTGAATCATTTGTCTAACTTCAGAAAAAAGGAAGAAATAGATTAAATGGTAGCTGGAATCACTTTTTATGGGTGGCAGATAATAACACCTGGAAAAGGAAATGTATTTTTTGTTTTGGTCCCACCGTGTTAGCATATGCATGGAATTATTACATGTAGATTGGTAAGGGCATCATAGGCATGATCAATTTCTGCTACCTGGAATTCAGGTGGTATGTTTATGCTGTATGTTTATGTTTGCTCAGCTCTCATGAGACCCCCACCTTGAGTACTGCATCCAGCTCTGGGGTCAGGAGTACAGAAAGACAGGGCCCTTTTAGAGCAGGTCCAGAGGAGGCCACAAAAATGGTCAGAGGGCTGGAGCACCTCTCCTATGAAGAAAGGCTGAGAAAGTTGGGGTTGTTTAGCCTGGAGAAGATGAGGCTCCAGGGAGACCTTATGGCAGTATTTCAATACATAAAAAGGTTTTACAAGAAAGACAGAGATTTTTTTACCAAAGCCTGTAGTGGCAGAACATGGGACAACAGCTTTAAAGTGAAAGAAGGTAGATTTATATTAGACATAAGGAAGAATTTTCTTTTGTGATAAGGGTGATGAGATACTCAAGCAAATTGACGAGAGAAACTGCGGATGCCCAGTCATTGGAAGTGCTCAAGGTCAGGTTGGACAGGGCTTTGAACAACCTGATCTAGTGAAAGGTGTCCCTGTCCATGGCAGGAGCGTTGGACTAGGTGGTCTTCAAAGTTTCTTCCAACCCAAACCATTCTGTGATTCCATGATTCTATGTTGAGTAGCTGTAGCTGGATGTTAAGCTTACACTACAAAGACTACTAGTTAGACTACAAGGACCACTAGTATCTTCATTGGGAAAAATGCAGGGAAAAATGCTACTCTGTTTTGCTGAGCAGGGCCCTCTGAAAGGAAACATTATGTATATTGATATAAAAATGCTAAGCAGCTAAAATGCATCTTCAAAAGAAAGAAGAAAGCAAAGACTTTCTTCTAGCACAAACTAAAAGTGCTTAGCAGCAGTGTAAATCTTATTTAGAAGTCTAATTTTAGCCTGTCCGTTTTTAACCATCCATTTTTGTTCAGAATTTTTCAAGATCAAGAAGAAAAGAGGTCATATAATGAGGAAGTTGCCCAGACTCAAGGAATAAATCCAGCTAGAATTTGTTATAATCAACTAATTATGTTATACCATGGAGAAACTTTAATCATGGGCTGTGACTACTTTTGCTAATATCCAAACTAAAAACAACTGTGAAATGGACGTTGACGATGTCACTTCCTCCTACCGTCTGCCATGAGCAGAGAAGCTTCTTTTGAAGCAATTTGTGCTCCTGGCATCCTCTGTAGGAACAGATCTTTTTCTCACAGATAAGCCAAATGCAACTTCTGGTATTTTCATGGGAAAACAATGGATGATTGAATCTAAATTTTGTGTCTGGTCTGACACACCTTGGAGGAAGGAGCAGTGCCAGAGGTAAGCTGCCATCAGCAGTTTCAGAAAGATGAGGATTGCATTTTCCAGTGTAACTCCTGAGTGCTCAGTGAAGTGTAGCAGAATCATGATACTAAGCACAGATCAAGTCACTGAGTGGAGATAGAGGGCAAAAAACTGCCTGTAATAGGCAGCTGTTCAGAAAGGGACAATATATTCCTTTAGAAACACTACAGAGCATCTTTTCTGAGGCTGCTTTTTCTGTATTTCTTTATATGCAAACTAAAGCAGGGAAGGGCAGACATAGTTTTTGAAACTCTAAGAAATAAAGTCAAAGCCTGCGTCATATGACAGCTGTGACTACAGAACAGCCTGTTATAATAGCATGAAAGTTGCATGAATTTGCCAACCAAGGTGCTCCTGGGGGAAGAAAAATAACAAGGTGACTGCAGTGGGAAAGAGGGGAGTGCTCAGCTTCAGCTAAAGTGATGGAGCAAAACAAACCTGAGGATCATCTAATCAACAAATCTGGAAATAACACATGCTATCAAGGAGCTGAAAGGAAGATGCTTTTTCCTCTGCTTGGAGGCACAGAGTTTTGAACACCTCATTTGCTGATAGCGTAAAATCATCACGAACATTGAATGTTTTAGAGATCGAGCAGTACTTGGCTAACTTAATCTCATTCCTGCTTTGCAACTTACTGTACTTTTTAGCCTCTGCTTTACATTCTTGTAGCAACCTTCCCTACCGGACACGCAGAAGACTGTGAGCATCAGGTACTGTCTCCGTTTTGTAGCTATCAGTGAGAAGGATGTGGACAATGGCTATTTTATGTTGTGATTGCTATGCACTCATCCCTTTGTTATTATGTGTTTTGCTCTGTGGGTACAAGGGACTAATTCTGAGAAGTGCAAACAGCATGCAGCCTGGGAAGTGGACAGTACATTCAGGTTACTCTGCGTGCAGCCACTCTAAACCCAGTCACTTGAAAAATTTTGCCTTGGTGAAGCCAGGTCTCTGGTCTCACTGGCAGACTCCGGGGACGTGCCGTGGATATAAAATGTTTAGCAAGTTGAAAAGGCAGAGGACAGGCTCATGAACTTAGAGGTGGGTAAAAAAACGACTCTTGGGAAACAGGGAGACAGGGGGAAACAGGGCGGCATTGCCCACACTGACTGTGGCCATCAGATTATATGGGAAGACACCGATCTCGGTCTCGGAGAGATGCAGATTGCTTGTTGCGTTAAGAGCCTTACCTGGGTTACGTTTTTTTTTGCTTGTTGAGGTTAACGGTTGCTTTGTTTCAACCAAGATGCAGTCAAACCTTTTTGGGTCATTGAATGCACATGCTGGTCTGAACTCCAAAAGGGAAGAGCTGCAGGGGCTGAGCCCACCTAGGCTTGCTGCAGTCACGGCGAATACCTGGGATGTTGCACTATCTGACTGGTCCAAGGTTGTAGACATACACTGTAGGGAGAAGAGATTTAATGCCACAGAGATCGTAGCATGTATCAGAGATGCTGCTGTGCCTTGAAGACAGGAAATAAAGCACTAATGAAATACGGAATGGCAGAAGAATATGATATAACCTTTATCAAAGCGTATAAGACTGTGCTGTCTCCTGACCGGCTGATAGAGGCAATGACAACTGATTGCAGGACCACTGCAGAGGCAAATCACCAGTAACTAATCTTAACCATTCAGGCTTTTGAGTACTCAGACAGCAGGTGTATCACTGAAGGCTTTCACCAGCCTATCATTTGACACAATAAATTTAAAATGTCATGTTGTTTTAGCTTGTATGAGAATGGATTCATTAGTCTGAAAAGACTTCAGCATTCAAATGGACATTTCAAAAATAGCTTTCCATATTCAGTTTTGATGCTTTTTGAGGGAGCACTTCCTTACTTGGGACAAGGGAGAGGATCCAGTTGTATCTCTTGGTCCTTCCTGCCCTGTCTCTGGTGCGTCTATGGGTCTTTCTTCTGTGTTAATAGTAGAGTCATAGTTAGAATGAAAAAAACATATAAGCAACATCTTTTGTTTCTTTCAATTCTTCTCTAAAAATATCTTTCAGAGCTTGAATCCTTGATGAACGATTCATGACAGATCTCTGTGTCTAAGTGACTGACATGATGACGGGTGTTAGGTAATAGGTACGCTGCTTACAAGTGAAAACTTAATATTTCCAACAGTTGTTAAACAGTACTATCTATATCACTAAAGAAATGCTGAAAACGCTGCACCTGGTACAGCTGTGGGTAGTAGTAATACATGGTTATTACCATTATAAAAAGATATCTATGGATGACTTTGCTCTTTGCAAGAAATGGTTGTTCAGGTGTTAAAAGAAGTTTTTTCAAAGTTAGATGGATTAATGTCTCAGTCATTGATACTGTAATCTCCTGCTGTGGGTGTCTGTCATTTTTAAGGGATGAAAGAATGTTAAGTCTGCTGCAGAGATGCTTTTTCTTTCTGACATGAGTGTGAAAGATACATGACATTTATTATCAGTAGGCTAAAGAGGAAAATCTTTGAAAGCACAGATGAAGTTGGATGATAATTCTAAATATCTCTTTGAATGACTTTCAGACAATGTTACAAGAAAGTTAGTTTTGTCTCCATTATGACATAAACATAAGGCAAGATTACTTCTGAGATGGTTGCCATATAAATGAAGACAGCTCTGAATTCCTTACATTTTTCAGATGTATAATTGTCATAAGGTGCCCCTCATATTCTATTTAAAGCTCTGAAAGCTTTTTTGGGAAAAGTTAGGAGAGAAGAATTACTTTGTTTATGTTGAGCTTTCCTTATCAAAATGGTCTGGCCTTCAGCAGCTGGATGAATAGAAGAAAGGTTTCAAAGCTCCTTTCAAGTTTGTACAGCACTGTTCACTGTCATCTCAGATGGGGCTAGGTATTCCATCAGAAAAAGCAAAAATTGTTGCTGTAACATGCTGCATTATTTTGTTTTCTTTCTATCAGCTTTTTCTTTTTCTTTTACTTCCTGCTGCAAGCAAGTTCCTTACTTCTCCAAAACTTGTTCTGAGAAATCTTTTTCAAGACTAAGTCCTGCTATAAGTCTGTCTGCCTTCATTCAGACTGAACAATTTGCCTGCTTATGTAAGGTCCAAATCTGATTCTGCGTTTTCCATGTACTTGCTGAAATCTGTCCCTGTCCCCTGCCCCACCCCAGATACGTACAAGCCTTGTCCTGAAAAACAAACCTCTCAGATGGCTGACTTTTTTGTAATACTCTGGTTTAAGCTTTCTGTTGCTTATCTTGTATCTCTTAGGCAGTTCTCATAGAAAGTAATATGCAGACATTCTCGAGCTGTCTTTGGATGAGGGAGTGGCAGAGCCGTGGTGGTACTTTGATAAGAAAATGGTTAATCAGCTATGGGCAGAGCATATTGGTAAGAAGCACACCACTGCTTCTGTAAGCTTAGCTATTATTTCTACATGTCACTGAATAGCGTCGTACAGATGCATGACATACCAAACCACTTGGACCAAACTTCGGCATCATTAACATGGTTCTGCATTGAACCGCAGAGTACCCTCCTCCTACCCAGTTGGTGTCATCTTCACTCCTTCACATGGAAACCATGCCACATGTTTTGCTAATTTGAATGGTATAAAATGCATCTCCTGAATTTCACTTACTGACCTTGATATTCATGCCCCTAAAAATTTCATGAACCTCAGCTCTGCTACCTGTCCAAGTCTATCTGAATTCATGTCTGCTATGTCTGCAGACATAAGCACACTGCTAAGTCAGTGTGCTTATTCAGGTGCTCCCTCATCAGCTGTCTCAGAATAGTTTTCCATCTTGGTTTGCAGTTCTGTGACTAGTCTTTTTTTGAAAACAAACAAACAAACAAACAAACAAAACCTATTAAATATTCCACTTAAATATTCCATCAGTCACCAGGAACCTCCTGAAAACTTTGTAAACTTTAAGTTAGCTTTTTTTTTATTTAGTAAGAAAGATGCACTGATTGTCTATTTACTTTCCTTAGAATTCCTGGATGTAGAAAAAAAGCTAAATATTGGCTATTTCTTCAAATGCAACTGACTTTTTATAATTCAGTTCTTGATGGAAATGGTCACTTCTGAGAGAGGGATCATTTCTGATCCAGCTAGGGCTTTTTGTTTTTAAACAAAGGTTAAAATGTGAGCTAAAGCAAGCCATTTCCCAGGCAGTACCGAATACTGATTGGACTAGGGATAGATGTGTGAACATATTTATGCATAGGTACTCCAAGTTTTTGTCAGCACAAGCTGCCAAGACTTATAATAAATCCTGGGAAAAACCTATTAAAATGATGAGGTCATTTTTTGCCCAAGTTTTATTCTCCAATTCATTTATGCATTTCTCACACACATTTCTGAAAATTTCTCAAGTCAGTGTGGTGAATGTTTGGGTTTTTTTAAGTTATTAATCAGTGTGCATGTTAATCAGGTTAGCATGTTTCAAATGTAACTCTGATACGTTCCAAAATAAAAACTGAAATATTTTGCGTTTCAAAGTTTCAATTCATTTATAATATATTTTTTATTATACCCTTTATGCTAGTCTACTTGATCATTTCCTTTCATTCAAGGTTAAAAACATAAGGCTGAATGTGGCGAAAAGGAAAAACAATGCCTCATTGACATTCGAGAAGGTTCTTTTCAGCAGTTTTCATGTGAGTGGATGATAAAAATATGTGAATTATAGGAGGACCAATAGGGACTTGATGAAGGGACTCTGAGACTGAAAGTTTGCCTGCTTTTTCAACCATATCAGCAGGTTTAATAAAAGATATTACCTCTTCCTACCAACCGTACCTCCCTAGAGTTAAAACTATATCGAAGTTTCTATTTTAACATTCTCTTGGCACTCTTTTATTGGGTGTTCCTGTGGGCTTGCTTTCACCGAAAGTCATGTCAATTACTTCACTCAGGGCACCCCAGGCAGCCTTGCTTGGCTGGGATTAAACCGCTCACTCTGCAGTGGGAAGCTCTAGCCATATTCAAGTATGTATTGTGAGTACACACATACTCTTCCAGAACTCACGCAGCCCTGGAAACTCATTGCAGCTGTGAGCTTCTCGTCCTCCTGCAGGCATATGTTTTGTTTTCTTCAAAAAAAAATCAGAAGTTGATTCCTTCTTTTGCCCTTCTGCCCCTTCTAAACTGCTATGCCTTTCTGTTTCTTTTGGGTACATGAGTTGTTGGCTTAGCAGCTTCTTGTAAAAACCTTAGTTTTACTTTTTCTGAAGCTTAATCCCAGTAGGAAGTCCAAGATTTACCCGTGAATACTAATGTCTGATATTCACATTGATTTATCTGTCATTTTGGAGGTAGGAGAAAACTGCTGTGGGTAAGATATGTTTTATAAGGCCTTTTTTCTTGATTGTTGCTATGTAAAGGCTGCCACAAGACAGCACCTGAAAGGGATGAATATTGGAATTCATGGACTCATGTCCATGAAATAGAAGCTAACTTTGAAAGCGGGTTCTTGAAGATGAAAGAAGAATAGCATATGAGAGGACAGAGAAAAGAAAAATTGAGTTGAAAAATGTCATTGCTGAATCTAACATCATTTGCAAATTGAATCCTGAAGACATGCAGTTTTTTTAGCTCCTGTGAAACCTGGCAGACCAGTACAAATATCACAGTATGTAGACATTGCTGTTAACATTGCTGTAGAACTTGCTGTCTTGTCTGGCTAAACCAGGCTCTTTTAGAATAGATCACAGGAAAAACAGGTAGCCTATAATTTCCCGGGTTAACCATAACAACAGAGGTCTTTCTGACCTCTACACTGTGTGGTAAAATTTGCTTTTTCCAGGCTCAATGACCTTGTAGAGACCTCAAAAGCTGGTATCGGTTGATCTTTTTGTTCTGGAGAATTTTTTTTATTTCCTTAACTTTTATTAACAATTCCAGTTAACAAAATTATTTAACTATAGCATTGGACCACGTGAAGTGTATTGCATACATAAATCAACAGTACGCACAGTGCTTATGGAGAAGGCGGCTTCAGAGCAGTCTCATCCAGGGCATTCACACTTCTCAGGGTCTGGGAGCCCCAACAGCGCTCATGGGTTGCATCCTCATCTCCACAGAAGTGAGTTTTGTAATCTTAATAATCCTAACTCAGATTTACACTCTCATGCCTCTGAGTCTCAACCCACAATGGTGGTAGTTGGAAATTGTGGAGATACAAATGTTTTGAAGCTCCAACTCTTAAGCGATGATACTGAATATTGAGGTGTTGCTTTCCTTCTGCAAAGTACCCCAGGCTGAGTTCAGCCAATACATTGCAGTCTCACCTTAGCAGCAAAAGTACCAGTGAAAGAGCGAAGAGTGTAAATATTCATTGGCCACTTCTGTAGCTCAGTGAAGAATATTTTATGGTGTTTCCATAACTGAATTTCAAGCGTGCATATTTAAAAAATAGAAACTTTTTTTTCTATTTTGAAGTATTTTAGGTGACCTAGAAATCCTGACATTGGGTCAGTTTTGCCCAAAATTTTTCCTTGTTGGTATAAACTCTTCTTTGCTTAATCTTTTGCTGAAATGAACTGCTAACTGGGGGAAAACCAAAAAAAAAATAAATAACTGTCTCTCACATTCACTTATTGTGAAGAGCATCTTCACATTGCAGCTAGTGTTAAAACTGTTAAAACTGTTGCAACAATTTTAAATACATAGATGCATAATATGATTTTAAGCTATTATAGTTGGTCAAAGTAGATTTGAAATAGAAGTGGTTTGTGTTGCAAAGATTTCACACAAACTACCATGCTTTTTAATCAGGATTTTTCTTTTATAAGGGAACAACTTCTATGAAAGGTTTCCTCAGCTTTAGGATGCTTTAGGATATCAACTGGGTGTGTGTTTTTGTTTTTTATTATTATTTGTATTGATGTATCAAGATGTTTAAGCCACATTTTGCAATGCTTTATTCAAGCTTAACACACAAATAAGCTCTGTTATCATCACTGCAGTACTCTGGCCATGTGATCTGAAGTTGATTTGTAAAAAAATTTTCTTTAAACCGTTCTCATGAAAAAGAGTGTAGAGTATAAAACAGTGTAGATTATAAACTAAAAAATATGACAGCAAATATTGGGTGGCATATTCAGCCCATTTAAAATGAAAAACATATTTTATATACTGTTTTATCTCTGAATTGCTTCCATGAAAAACCGTGCTGTTGACTGAAAGAAAAACAAACAAACAAACAAAAAAACCCAAGGTATGTCAGAATTTGAAAAAAAAATATATAAAAAAACCCTGACTTACCTTTTCTTTAATTAAAAAAAAATATATATAAATCCAACGCTTTTTCCCTTCCTTCCAGTTCCCGACATTTAATGGCAACTTAATTTCCCATTCCTGCCTTGATCCTAGAGCCTTTTTTCCTACAACTGCTCAGGGTACTGAAAGTCCAAGAGATTAACTGCTTTGTAGATATTCCCATTCCTGACTTCCAAAGTGGTTGTGTTACACTGGCCAGGACCAGTTCAGCAATGGTCACAGAGGTATTCCAGTAACCAGTAACACAGCTCTTGTCTTCTTGCATCTGCCTGCTTCAGTATGAACACTGTTATAATTAAATCCAAGGTCAGATGTAGATCTTTCTTAACTTTAGGTATCTAAACTGCAAGATTAAGAATTAAGAACTGACAAGGACAATTACCCATATTTTCCTTGCAGTTAATGGTTTCCTTAACCAGAGTGGCACCTTCTCTGAATGATGAATACTTTGCTGCAATGACTATGGCAAGTCTCTGGAGTGGTTATTTTATTTATTTAAGTACTTTAGTTAGTACATAAAGTACAGAAGAAGAATCCGGGATCAAGTGAGTAAAGACATGCTTGTTGCAAATCATGTACTGGAAAACTCATTTAACTCATTTCCAGGAGAAAACAAAAAATGAAGCCTTTCCTAACAAAGCCATGCATTAATGTACAAAAGTAAAGTTCTAGAAATAAAATGTATAACAATACATTTTTCTATGAGAAAATGTTGACTGGATGATGTTATTGAATAACATACAATATCTTACATCAGGAATGGGAGAGATAAAGCTGTACTGTCTTCTGAATACTTAAATACAGATTATTTAATTAGATGCCTATTTTTACATAGAATCTTGTTTAAGCACAATTTAAACCTGTTTAAATGTATTTATGAAGTATTTCAAGGTATTTATGTACTTATGTACTTACAAAGCATTTCTACAGAGAAATTTTCTGAGTAGCCAAGGATCAGGTTAGGAAAGCTAAAGACCAGATAGAGTTAAATCTGGCCAGGGACGTCAAAGGCAACAAGAAAATCTTGTACAAATACATCAGTGACAATAGGAAGACTAGGGAAAATGTGGACCCTCTCCAGAAGGAAATGGGAGACCTGCTCACCCAGGATATGGCAAAGGCTGAGGTACTCAATGACTTTTTTGCCTTAGTCTTCACCAACAAGTGCTCTAGCCCAGGTCGCAGAAGGCAAATACAGGGACCAGCAGAATGAGGAACCACCCACTGTAGGAGAAGATCAGGTTCAAGACCATTGAAGGTCCATTGAAGGTACCTGAATGTGCACAAATCCATGGGACCTGATGAGATACACCCATGCGTCCTGAGGGAACCAGCAGATGAAGTTTCTAAGCCACTATCCATCATATTTGAGAAGTTGTGGAAGTACAGTAAAGTTCCCACTGACTGGAAAAGGGGAAGCATAAGGAAAAAAGGAAGACCCGGGGAAATACAGGCTGGTCAGTCTCACCTCTGTGCCTGGCAAGATCATGGAGCAGATCATCCTGGAAACTATACTAAGGAACATGGAAAATAAGGAGGTGATTGGTGACAGTCAACATGGCTTCAATAAGGGTAAATTGTGCCTGACAAATTTGGTAGCCTTCTACAAAGGGGTTACAGCATTGGTGGGTAAGGGAAGAGCAACTGACATCGTCTACCTGGACTTGTGCAAAGCATTTGACAGTGTCCCACACGACATTCTTGTCTCTAAATTCTAATTGGAGAGACATGGATTTGAGGGATGGACCACTCAGTGGATAAGGAATTGTCTGGATGACTGCGCTCAAAGAATTGTGGTCAACGGCTTCATGTCCAAGTGGTGATCAGTGACGAATGGTGTTCCTCAGGGGTTGCTACTGGGACAGTGCTGTTTAACATCTTTGTTGGAGACATGGACAGCGGGATTGAGTGCACCCCCAGCAAGTCTGCTGACAACACCAAGATGTGTGGACCTGTCGATGCACTGGAGGGAAGGGATGCCACCCAGAGGGACCTTGGCAGGCTTGAGAGGTGAGCCCGTGTGAACCTCATGAAGTTCAACAAGGCCAAGTGCAAGGTCCTGCACCTGGGTCATGGCAATCCCAGGCACAAATACAGGTTGGGTGGAGAATGGCGTGAGAGCAGCCCCGAGGAGAAGGACTTGGGGGTGTTGGTTAATGACAAGCTCAACATGAGCCAGCAATGTGTGCTCGCAGCCCAAAAAGCCAACAGCATCCTGGGCTGCATCAAAAGAAGCATGGCCAGCAGGTTGAGGGAAGTGATTCACCCCCTCTACTCTGCTCTCTTGAGACACTACCCAGAGTACTGCATCCAGCTCTTTTGTCCCCAGCATAAGAAGGACAGGGACCTGTTGGAGCAGGTCCAAAGGAGGGTCACAAAGATGATCAGAGGGCTGGAGCACCTCTCCTATGAAGACGGGCTGAGACAGTTGAGATTGTTCAACCTGGAGAAGAGAAGGCTCTAGCGAGACCTTATAGCAGCAGGGAGGGACTCTTTATGAGAGAGTGTAGTGATAGCATGAGGTATAACATTTTTAAACCAAAAAAGAGTAGATTTAGATTAGATATTAGGAAGAAATTCTTTACTGTGTGGGTGGTGAGGCACTGGAACAGGTTGCCCAGAGAAGTTGTGGATGCCCCATGTGTTCAAGGCGAGGCTGGATGGGGCTTTGAGCAGCCTGGTCTAGTGGGAGGTGTCCCTGCCTATGGCAGGGGGTTGGAACTAAATGATCTTTAAGGTCCCTTCCAACTCTAACCATTCAATGATCCTATGAAGTCTGTAATTGTTTAAGTATTGTATGGTGTCATTAGATGGAGGGTGGAAACCACATCTCTCTTTCGTGACACAACCATTGAATGACTATACTGGGAGGCTACCTCAAAGTTTCTAGAGCAGTGAATATTTACTTGTCCTGTGCAAGCGAAGGAGCTGTAGCAGGAAGGACTGAGGAAGCTGTGACCAAAACACTGTGTATTAAACATTTGTGTTTGTGCCTTTGGGCACATAATGAACCAGATATCTGAAAAGTTCCCCCATCAGAATTTCCCTTATAGCTATTCTTTTTTGCAAAGCTGGAGGTCTTGGGTACAGTCATATCTTACAAATTAACAACCTCTCTCTTTGTGGCACTTTAAGCACACACCATTACCTCGCCCTTAATTCTTTGTAGTGCAATTTAGAACTCCTATAAAATATTGGAAGAAAGAAGATGAAAAAAATCATTAAATAAATGTGATACGTATATTTTAGAGGGCACGACCTGCATGAATTTATAGAATATACATCTTGCTTATGGAAATTACTTACCTCTTTGGACCTTTTACAGTCATTATAACTACTTAAGAGGAAATTTGAGTTTTGTAGTATAAATTTAGAGGGATTATGAGGGTTGTTTGTGTTATTTGAGGTTCTATGTTGTGATCGAGTTGTATATATCTGCATATTTGCTGTGGCTTATTTTGTAGAGCAATTGTGACAGTATTTGTTTTATATTTTTCTTGTGAGAAATACCCTAGTTACCAAGTATTAAGGACATACATCCTAGAGAATGCAAATCCTCGGTGCAGTATAGGCAATAATTCGTCCTGGAGTGTGGGACTGAAGACTGTTGCTGAGAGCTTGGTAATGGGATCAGGAGCTCTTCACCTCGAGGTCACCCTTTCCAATCTAACCCTAGGCCAGAAGTAACTGAAAATTGTTTCCAACTGATATGGTTGTTCATTCCTTGATGGTGTCTTTACAAAGCAGGACTGACTGCATTGTACATTTTCCACAATAAATGACATTAATGGACATCTTTGTTGTCAGCATGAGCCAAAATCTGACTGGCAAATTGAGGAGGTGGTCTGCAGAGTGGAGTAGCCTTTTATCACAAGGCATACTCTTTGAATAAAACTGAAGAACACCAGGATACAATGACCATTGTGGGATTACACTGAGTAACCTATGTCATACAGATTCAATTAGTAAGTAAAGGCATTCATGTCTTTAAATGCAGTATTTTTTAACTTGCAGTAGAATCCAATGAAAAAAACCAGCCACATAATTTAATGATTAAAAGTCATGCAATTTTATTAGCCAATTATTTCTGAGTGTTCTTACTACATGGTCAATAGAGTAATGCCAAGGCTGTACTGAAGCTATACTGTTCAGTGCCTACAGTATTTTCATACTGTAAAACATGGTACAAAATAAACTGAATAAAATCTACTGTGCTATATTGAAAGCCATAATTTCAAAAGAATGCATTTTTTCCCCTAAATAATTTAAAGTAATATGGGAAAAATCAATATTTAATCTTTCCAGTACTATTACACACTGGGGGAAGAACTGGATATATATTTCAGGCTGATAAAATGTTAGAATGAATATACACAGGGTACAGTTTGCTACTGGGCCTTAATTAGTTGCATGTGAATTACAATGAAATAAGGAAGTAGCTCTTAAGCTGAAAAGTCGGGGGGTTAGGATGATTTTTTTTTAGAAGGATAGGGTATTCTGATAGCCACACAGAGAAGATGCCATTCATCTAGGAATAGATAAATAATATTGTGGAGAGTATATCAAGCTACATCAATGACTTTCTTAAGAAATTCAGAGTGCAATTAAGAGCCAGACCCTCAGCTGGTTTAAATCAAATTACAATCAAATCTGTTGGCTTCCCTGAGATATACTTGTTTGCCCGAGCTGAATATTTGTCCAGGTGTGAAGCTGGATCCGTATGAAGAACACAGCAAGGGAGATAATGATGGAGTCCATGAATCACTGTGGTGTGTGTAAACATTCGAAGACAGTTATCTGTGGATGTGGGATGGTTAAAAACCAAGGTAAACAATAAATCTATAGCTCTTAGTTTGGCTTTCTGAATCTGTCAGGTCATATGAAGGGTGAACATGTCATTAATTTTTATAAAGATCCCTACCAATGTTTCCAACCATATGTTAATTTGTAAAGTGAAAGCGTGAAGTTTTGTCAAGATGATTCCCAAGGCCTGTGGTTACCAAAAGTCTTCGTAATAGCAACTCACAGAGCAGTTGGTGATTGCTGCATTATTTGGAGTTGCAAGGATAAAGTTACCAAGACTGCTTTGGCAGCAGCCAGGTGCCATGGCTGACCCTGTCCAGTGCCTTTCTTTAGTGGGACAGCTCTAGTAAATCCTGTTGTCTGAATGTTCACAAGTGCTTCTTAAAAGAGCATGTGAGAATTAGGAGATTCATTAAGGAAGTCTTTTTATTTTACCATTTAAAGAAACACAGTACAGTACAGTACAATAATTATATATAAGTGAAGCCGCATTGTGAGTGCCCGGTTGTCATTTCAAGCAGTCCATTGACAGAAATGTCTTGCAGAGTTAGTGTTGGTGTATTAAGATTCCAAGTGCCAAATAATTTTTATTCAAGAGCAATTTTTTTGGCATGCCAGATAGAATAGAATTAAAAGAGATTTTTTATTATTTGGTAGACAAAATAGTAAAGGGAAATATAAAAATGTGTATTGTGTGCACTGTTTCCATAGCTTGGTACAGAGATGCCTTTGCCTTCCAGTAATGTCAGATTGTGTGAAAACACACCAGTACCAATGGCAGAATACCTTGCATGAATATTGGCTATTCACCTGAAAAGTTAGAGCCACTTGTGTATACATGCTAATGGAGACTTTTCCTTCTTTGCCATAAGCATGCCAATTATCCTGTCACAGTAAATTGACATAACCCCAGCTAAATCCTTTCATCTTACAAAGGAATCACAGCAGATGGGCTGGGACAGGAAGGCACACCAGTGTCCTTGTAGCCTCCATTCCCCTTATGCTTTCGACCTGCGATAGGGGAGTGGCCATACAACAGTAGAGCATTTTGATCTGTTGCCGTGGCAGAACCTTTCCTGGGACTGGAGTACTTGTGCACCCATGTCAAATGCAAGTGCAGCTAGTTAGGATGGAATGAGTATCTGTTATGTGCTGCTTGTTAAGGGTCTGTGAAATGTTTTTAAGTAGAAAATAGTAAACTACAGAAGACTATTTTCAGGCAGGATATTTTGGAAACTATTATACACATGCTTTCTGAATATTGTAGTGGAAAAAAACCCCATCCTCACTTTGCTAATTATTTTACATAGCTTCATTACTGTGAGTGCAGAACTCTCTCTAAAACTGATAATTAGTATTGTGTAAGGGTCTGCAAAATGTTTTCTAAAGAGGTTTTTTTTTTAAGCTTTCCTTCCCAATTGGCCTTGGCTTACATTTGTACAGTGGCAGAGGGCAGAACTTCTGAACGTTGCACAGATTCTGCATGTAACTGCTATGACTGTAGGTCTAGCAGTGACTCCCATAGACAACGTGCTAATTTGAGAGGACAAACTCATTGTTTCTAGTATCTTTCATATGTTCTGTTACATTCTGAACAAACTGCTGCTGATGAAATGTCTTTCTTTAATTGATGGTGGTTTGTAATGTTCAAGTGAAGAAAAGCACTAAAGTACAGAGGAGATCACGGTTTTGTAGGTAATTTTATAACTTTTGGTAGCAAGAATCTTGAATTCTATCTCCAAGACAACACATTATTCTTTTGCTGTAAACAAGTTTTTCTCCCATTTTTAATTTCTAGAGATGTTGTGTGATGTTATGATCCTTTGAAGGAGGGCATTTTAGAAAACTAGTGCTCCTGCAACAAAGAAGGCAGAACTAAATCACTGCTTTGTCTTCACGCTGCTGTTCTGGGTATTCAGACACAGTACATCTGCACATAGCTAATTCATGTAACCAAACAAGAAGTTTATAATTTGCTGTAATTTGTTATGATACAGACGTCAAGTAAGAGTCTGCAAGTGGAAAAAAAGTAAGCTTTCTTACCATGCTGAACTTCCCTGCAGAAACACATTCCAGGGCATTAATTCCGCCTGCATCTGCACTTAATTGTTTGAGTGTATCAATGTCCACTATGTATCTCTTTTTTTTTCATGGAAATAGTGTGTGGTAGTGGCAGCTAAATGAGTCTGACTCTTTTGTGGGACTGAGATGTGGCTGGGGCTTACACCAACAACAAGGAGTCAGGAAGTGCTTCCATGGGTTAGCTGTAGCTGTAGTGCATTTGTCCAACCGAGGGAGAAAATAGTCAGTCACAGAAGGGGTTGAAGGAATGATTATATCTTTCAGATCTCTACACAGACAAGTAGTTACAGCTAAAGGGGATTTATGGCTACTCAATGCTTTAAAACAGATTGCTTCCTCAAACTGGTACTGCGTGGAGAGGGTGTTACCCTCACCTTCCCTGTCCGTTCACTTGGGACAGTATGGAAAGAACAGTCCTTGGCTTTTCCTGAAAGCATGATATGCTTCGTTAGTCCTCACCAAGTTTAAAAAGCAAGCACTTTCTTCTACACCTATTCTCATAAATAAAAGCCCTGCAGTACTTATATCTAGGTAAATGTATGTTCTATGTATATCGATGCAATAAATAAAGGACAAATGTTCTTCCATTTTTATTTCTAAAACTTTAATGAAAGGAGTAGGTTTGCATTATACAGCTTCAAGTGAGGAAGGAATGCTGTCACCGCTGAGCCTCAGAATTGCAGCTAGGAAGCATTTATCTTATAATGCAGCACTTGACTACAGGATAGTTTGAATCATCTTGGGTACATGGACTAGTGACAAAGATATCGTTCTTGATCTTTTTCTTCCTAAGACAGGTCTGCTCATCAGTTAAAAATAATATAGCTTCTCTCTCTTCTGTCCTCAGTCATAACTTTATATCCAGGAATGACCTTTAATATGCTGTCTTGAAAGACTTTGGAAATAATAAGTGTGTGACATAAAACAATAAAAAGTTCTCTAGGTTATGGGCAAGGGAGAGTATAGAATCAAATTTCCTAATGCCTATTTCTACGAATTCTAACTTAACCAACCTTAACTCTCAGCTAATAAGACCCATCATATTTTGAAGACAATCCTAGAGTTTCAGGATTAGTTTATTGTAAAAGTTTACAACATTAAGATAGTAATACTTTAATTTTAATGTGTGTAAGATGCTCTGTAGTCTATTTGGAAAAAAAAATAATCTTGGGGAGTCATAATTTACTGTTTACATAAATAAGCAGGTTTATTTAAGAAAATGTAATCACTTGTCAGAATACGCATAGGTGCAGGAGGCAAACAGTGGTCAGCAGCGTGCCATTCTGCCTTCTACAGGAATGGACCTAGGTCTGTATTTCATGCTTCTAAAACACATGCTGTCACTGGCTGAAGCAGCCCGGATGCATGCTGGAGTCTGCCCTCTGAATGCTCTGATGCGCTGTGAGAACCTCACCGGGGATGCAGGGAGAATTAGTCTTGCTTGTGTTTTTGTTCGCAAAGATGAGGAGATGCAGCTGAGATGCAGCTGAAACTACAGCAGATCTGTAGCTGACCTATGGGCAGATGTAATGTGTACCTCTGAAGAGATATCAGGCCCTTCTCAGCACTGGTGTTCGCTCTGTGCAACATTCAATTTTCAGTGGGGTCATGCAGGGCACACAGTAAGAGTTAGCTTGACCCTTCCAGTTTTCATTTGAAGGATTCTTAACCCAAGAGGACATGAGATTAGTTTTTGTGTGCGTGCTTGTTTTTATGCTTTTGTACTTGTGCCATAGCACTGAATGCCACAAGTTCATATGAACTTGTTAAAATATTCAGTCAGTGCTACGGGATGTTTTACCAAGGGTTCATTGTCAATATAAGTAGGTCCAAGCACAGAGTGGAAGGCAAACACCTGTCTCATTTCAACACTTAACCTGATGGTAAAAGGACAAGAAGGTGTCTCATTCGTCTTATGATTTCTGTAGAAAGCTTGGTCATCTCACACAGCTTGGGGCAAACCTCAGAGCAGGACAGGCCTGGAAGGCTAAAACCAGCGGTAAAGAAACTATGTGATTAGTATGACAATGTGTATTCTGGGGTAAGAAACCTTGCCTCAGCCTTAGGATAGGTGTGAAATATTGATAAACATCCTGCCAGTAGGTCCAAAGGGACTTGCATTAGACCCTACAGAATAATGATTGTGTCCCAACTGGGAACTGTAGTCAAAGGAATACATACATACCCCACCTCATTTTTAATAAAATGTTTAGTAGTCTTGCATCTGCATATGACGTGACTCAGTATAATTCCATGAATATCACTTTCGTGCTATATCATAATACATTCAAGTACATATTCTGTCACCTTGAGTCAAAAAAGCTATGCTTAAACCATAGACTAAATGATGCCAGGAAATGTTTCCAGGCACTGGAAGCCTTTCACACACGCTTTCGTGTTGTTAGCATATTCTCTGCCACACTTTTGCTTTGTGTTACTAGTGCCATCAAGAACAATTCTCAGTCATATTTTTGGAGTTGTCCCAATGGATCACTTGGAACAGACAATTTACATATGGTCACCTTTTTTGAAGACTAAGAGAGCTTGATGGCACTGATGAAGCCAAAACATGCTGACTGGTCTCAGAGCCAGAGGATGCTGGCAGTATATAATTACTAATGTGTTTGCAGCCAGCTTTGCTGATGGAACATTTACTGCTTAAAGCAGAGTTTTGTTGAAACTGACATCTTCTCAGCTTTATTGAGAAGACATTTCATGCTCTGACTAAAGTCCACCTGGAGCTGAAGCTGGCAAAGGATGTGAAGGACAACAAGAAGCACTTTTGCAGGTACATCAGTGGCAAAAAAAGGTAGACTAGGGTACATGCCAGCCTGCTGTTGAATGGGGAAAGGACCTGGTGACAAAGAACAGGGAAAGGCCAAAGTATTCAATCCCTTCACTTTTTCAGTCTTTGCAGTGTAAGATTCGCCTTCAGCAATCCCAGTGGCAAAGTCTGGGGCAATGAAGGCTTATCCTTGGTGCAGTTTGGGGATCATTTGAACAAATCAGACATGCTTAAGTCCATTGGACAATGGGATGTACCCACAAGTGCTGAGGGAGCTGGCCAGTGTCAATCAGAGGTCATTCTCAGTTATCTTTGAAAGCTCATGGTGATCAGAGGAGGTCCTTGAGGACTGGAAGAAAGCAAATGCCACTCTATTTTTAGGAAGGGCAAAAAGGAGGATCCAGGGAACTACAGGCTAGTCAGTCACAGGCTGTGAAACTGATGAAACAACTAATCTGGAAACAATTTCCAAATATTTGGACGGCAAAGAGGTGATTGGGAGTAGTTAGCATGGATTTATGAAAGCGAAATCATGCCTGTCCAACCTGATAGCATTCCATGATGGGATGACTGTCTCAGTGGGTGAGGGAAGAACAGTGAATCTTGTTTGTCTTGACTTTACAAGGTTTTTAACACTGTCTACCATAACCTCCTCACAGACAAGTTGATGAAGTATGGGCTAGAAAAATGGACAATAAAGTGATTAAAAAAGGGTCTGAATTGTTGGGCTCAAAGGATTATGGTATGGATCAGTGGTATGGAGTCCAGCTGGATGCCAGGCACAACTGGTGTACCCCAGAGGTCGATACTGGTGCCAATAATCTTTAATATCTTCTTTATTGACCTGCACAATAGGGCAGGCAGCACCTACAGCAAGTTTGCAGATGAAACAAAAGTGGGAGAAATGGCTTGTGTATCAGATGATTGTGCTGCCATTCAGAGGGACTTCAACAGGCTGGAGAAATGGACTGACAGGAACACCATGAAGTTCAACAAAGGCAAATGTCAGGTCCTGTCCCTGTGGAGAAATAACTGCATGCACAAATACACACTGGGGTCTGACTGGCTGAAAGTCAGTTTGTCAAAGAAGGACTTGAGGGTCCTGGTCATCAAAAATTTGAATGTGAGCCAGGAATGTGACATCATGGCTAAGAAAAACAACAGCCTCCTGGACCGTTTTAGGCAGAGCTTTGCCAGCAGGTAAAGGGAGGTGATCCTTCTCTTCTACTCAGCCTTGGTGAGACACACTTGGAGATTTGGGTTTAGTTCTGGGATTCACAGTGCAAGAGAGACAAGGACATACCAGCTTCGGTCCAGCAAAGGGCCATGAACCTGATACAGGGACTTAAGCATCCGCCATATAAATGAGGAGAAGCTAAGTGAGCTGGGACTATTCAACCTAGAGAAGAGGAAGCTCGAGGGCATCTTATCAGTGTGTATAAATGTCTGGAGGGAGAAAAGAAGATGGAGTCAAACTGGCTCAGATGTGCCCAGTGACAGGATAAGAGATGGGCACAAACTGAAATGTAGGAAATTCCATTTAAACGTAAGAAAACAAAAATACTGCAAGGTTGTTAAAATACTGGAATCCTTGGAAATATTCAAAACCTGACTGGGTATGGCCTGGGCATGGCCTGGGCAACCTGCTCTGAGCAAGGGCATTGGTCTTGATGATCTTCAGAAGTGCCTTCCAACCTCAACCGATCTGTCCGATTCCATAGGGTGAGGAGAGAATCATCACCTCAGTTCTTCTCCTTACTTCTACCTTCAAGATGATTTCAGGCACAGGCGCTGGAGTGTTAAGAGCATGTACAGCAGACTGCAGTCTATGCTGCTCTTGGCTGTTTCATCTACTGTTGTTATGGGGCTGCTCAATAGCTAAGTGAAGGTGAGAAAGAGGAGAAAGTGAAGGGAATGGAGATTCAATTTCTGAGCAAAGGTATGTGTGGAAGCCATTTTTCAATGAGATGGGCAAATGTGGTCAAGACAAACAGTGGAAGTGAATATAATCTTGAAAAAAGAAGTCTGCGTTGCCACACCCCATTGTTTTAGTACAGCTGCCAAAAGAAGCCCCTAAGCATGACCGAGGTATTCTTGTTCAGGAAATAGTTTTGAAGGTGTTTATTCATGTAAAATTCTCATGGCTATTAAGGAAGGTAAGGAACACAATAGTACTCAATCTGTTGAGGTACATCAGAAACATAAAGCCAAATTTAGTAGCCACATACCTGAACTCTCTGTTTCTTGAAAGTGGAAAGACATGAAAGGTCTCCTCCAACTCAGCAGAGCTCTTTGACTTCAGAGTGTTCCATGCATCATGCCAATCATGTATTTGGTGCAGGAATCAACTCCAGAGGAAATATATTCCCCAGAAATCTCGACTTTTAAGTGCTGTAGAGATTCTTTTGTATCTCATAATACAAATGGAAATCCTAGTTCTGCTGAAGCAAGACAAAAGGATCTAAGAAATGAATACCTAAGGAATAATATCAGAAGATAAAAACTTGAAGAAATTTTATGCCAGTAATGTGTCTCCCTAGAGATGATCCATAGCCAGTGATGGATGAGGCTTCACTTAGGACCTCTCACAGCGAAAACATTTTCCTAGAATACCACAGCAGGCGTATGTGTGTTCCCAGTTACTGAAATTATAGAGATTCACATGCAAAATCCATAATTCATCTGCTAGCTACCTGACAAATCACTGTCAAATTTTCTTCTTATAGTAAGAAAAGTTTATCTGGGTATGCTTTAGATGTAGGAAGTGGTCCTTGGTGTAGCATCTAATTCTATATTTCAGTTTTCTATTAAGCCTATGACAAATTTATTCTAGAATTAAAACAGATGTAAGACATACTCTTCAATGAGTTTGCTAACATTTTGCAGCCTCCCAATAATATTTCCATGTAAGGTTCAAGGATTAAAGTTCAAGGTGTTTTAAGGCAAGGTGAGGTACTGCTCAACTTTTCTAGATCAATAGTACAACTGCATCTCCCTGTTTACTGTTCATATCTTCCAGGTTTGTTACTGTGAATATTTCAGACAGCCATTATTTGTCTGTGGTGTTTGTGAACATCCTAATACTGAATGTTGCATGATTTGAAGGTCTGTATAAGTGGGTTTTAGCACACAGCAGCCCCAAGATGCAACCGCTTTAGGGTGAAGAAATGCACGCTTTGTGTTTCACAAGCAGGAATACAGCAGATATTAAGAAATGGCATGTGTGGAAAGTGATCAGTTCCTAAGCAGTTTTTTGGGCATGGCATATTAAGAAAAGTTTTATTTCCATTCACAGGGTTCTGCACAGTGTGCCTACTGTGCTGGAGAGAACAGCTGGAGGATATGGGGATGTCTTGAACAGGACCGACATTTTGAGTGGCAAGGTCTTTCCACCTTTCGGAGAAGGATAAATCTCATCCTTTAATGATACTGAATTGTGAACATGTTAAGCAAAGTGGAAAGATGGATGCCAGGATGTTCCAGGACTGGAGCATGAGCATCAAAAATGTGCAGAAGAAGGTCTGATAAATTGTTAAAGAGAAGGAGAGGGGATGAAAAGAAACAGGGAAGAAGCATTTGCTACAACTAATGATGTGGAAATTTAAAACATCAGGCTGGCAAAGACGTTGCAGCAGAATCTTTAGACAAGGGCAATCTTTGAGTTGTGTAGTAGAACAAATACAAAAAAGTAAAAAAGCAGAGGTCTGTAAAATAAGGAAATTGAGGGATCTGCAGCCATTTGAATAGCATAAAGTTTTTGCAGTTCTTGCAACAGTAGGTTATCCCACTGCCTTAACAAAGGGGACCAAAAGGAGGGACCTGTGTATGAATGACACGCACTTGTGTTAGGGAAAAGAGAGAGTGCTACTAGAGATGAGCACTTTGAGATAAAAATCCCCCAATTGGAGTCTATCTTAGGGGTTCAATTGTCCAAACAAGCAAAGTTTCTGCATCATAGATATATATTTTTTTTTTATTTTGATATTTATATGTTTTTATAGAACAATTAAATTGCCAAGGAAAAATAAAAAAGTTGAGTTCCGGTTGGAAAATTTTCCAACCAGATATTCTTTTAAATTTATGTCCCATAGCAGGGTTTCAGGTTGTGGGCATGGTCTGTTAGAAAACAGCTTTGAGATAAACCTGGTGTCAGAATGGGAACACCCTTACTCCTGAGGTCTTTGTGTTTGAGACAGAACTACTTGGAACCCACTGTGAGTTTCTTTGTCCTTTCAGATCGTGCTTTCAATTCCACAAAAGCCTCTTGAACCAAAGATTATTGTTAATTAAATAGTTTGTGGTCATTGACCACATTTTCCAAGAAAATGTCATCTGGTAGAATTCTTTGACAACCTCTGTTTGGGGGAAATAATAAGAAGTGATCAAAAAGAGAAAGGGTTACAAAGAAATAAAAATCATTCAGGGAGATTGTTAATATAGATATATATTAGCATATAGTTAGTTATTCTGGGGCTTTAAATATGAGTAAAAACTTGGATCGAAGTACTTGATTATATTTTACAGAATAATAAAATGGTTAGAGTTGAAAGGGACATTAAAGATCATCTAGTTCCAACCCCCCTGCCATGACCAGGTTGATCAAAGCCCCATCCAGCCTGGCCTTGAACACTTCCAGGGGTGGGGCATCCACAACTTCTCTGGGCAACCTTCCCTGGGCAGCTGTTACCCCTCATCCTACTACTACACTCTCTCATAAAGAGTCCCTCCCCGTCTCTCCTGTAGGTCCCCTTTAAGTACTGTAAGCGTGCTATAAGGTTTCCACAGAGCCTTCTCTTCTCCAGGCTGAACAACCCCAACTGTCTCAGCCTGTCTTCACAGGAGGGGTGTTCCAGCCTCTTCTTCATCTTCATGGCCCTCCTCTGGACTCGCTCCAGCAGGTCCATGTCGTTCTTATGCTGGGGACAAAAGAGCTGGATGCAGTATTCCAGGTGGGATCCCACAAGAGCAGAGGTGGAGAATCACTTCCCTCGATCTGCTGGCCATGCTTCTTTTGATGCAGCCCGGGATGTGGTTGGTTTTCTGGGCTGCGAGCCCATATTGCCTGCTCATGTTGAGCTTCTCATTAAGCAACACCCTGAAGTCCTTCCCCTCAGGGCTGCTTTCAATCTCTTCTCTGCCCAGCCTGTATATGTGCCCCAACCCTCATGCAGGACCTTGCACTTGACTTTGTTGAACTTCATGAGGTTCACATGGGCCCATCTCTCAAGGACTGTCCAAGACCCTCTGGGTGGCATCCCTTCCCTCCAATGTGTCGGAGCATAGATTCTCCTGCAGTCTGTGGTGAAGACCGTGGTGAGGCAGGTTGTTTCCCTAAAACCCATGGACATTAATGGTGGAGCAGATATCCACCTGCAGCCGGTGGATGACCCACACTGGAGCAGGTGGATGTGCCCAAAGGAATCTGTGACCCCATGGAGACTCTGCACTGGAGCAGGCTCTTGGCAGGACCTGTGAACCTGTGGAGAAAGGATCCTATGCTGAAGCAAGATTTCTGGCAGGACTTGTGACCCTATGGAGGATCCACTCTGGAGCAGCCTGTTCCTGAAGGTCTGCATCCCATGGAAACGACATGTAAAGAGGACCCATGCTGGAGCAGTTAGTAAAGAACTACAGCCTGTGGGAAGGACCCATATTGGAGAAGTTTGTGGAGGACTGTCTCCCATGGGAGGGACCCCATACTGGAGCAGAGGAAAAGTGAGAAGAGGAAGGAGTGGCAGAGTAGAGTAGACATGTGATGAACTGACCGCAACCTACATTCCCCGTCCTGTGGTAGAGAATTCATGGGCAATGTTGAGCCCAGAAAGAAAGGAAGGGTGGAGGGAAGATGTTTTTTTTTAAGATTCGGTTTTATTTCTCATTACCCTACTCTGACTTGTATGGTAATAAATTAAATTAATTTCCCTGGGTCGAGTCTGTTTTGCCCGTGACGGTAATTGGTGAGTGATCTCCCCGTCCTTGTCTTGACCCACAAGCCTTTCATTATATTTTGTCTCTCTGGTCCAGCTGAGGAGGGGGAGTGATGGTGGTCACCAGGCATCCAGCCAGGGTCAACCGACTACAGAATTTTATAGAGGACAATTGTGTAAAAATTGGGAAATTTTCTGCAAAGCATATGTATCCTCATTGAGCCCTGCTCCATCTAACAGAAGCCTATAGGCTATTGATGCCTGACCGGGTTACTGGTAGTTCATCTGCTTTCTCAGTCATATAGTTCCAGTTAGAAAGAGAAAAGATTATTTCATGGAAGAAGAAATAGATTAGGAACTTAATGCTTCCCAGCTGGGAAGTAGAGATGGGCTAAGGAGAGCCTAGTGGCCTTTCCACATTCCTTTTGGGGAACATATACAGTATTTAGTTGTTTGAGTAATCTCCGTAGCTGGCTGAGAGATACGGAACATGTGGAATTCAGGGGAAATTTAAAAGCAAATGAAGGCTAAAACTAGATTTGCAAAGCCCTTGATGATAAAAGGCTGGGCAAGCTTCTCTTTTTTTTTTTTTTTTTTTTTTCTTTTTATTTTTTTTCTTTTTATTTTTTTTTATTTCCCTTTAAGGGATATAAAACAGGAGGAATGTAGAGGGACATCACAGGGCTATGGCCCCATAGTTGGGGGCGGGCCTGCAGGGACCATGCTGGCACATTGAGGGTAGCTCAGAAAAGTTACAAGCAAGTTCTTTCAGGAATAAATCATTCTTCCTGTTCAGCAGGTTTTCAAGCTTTGGCAAATGAGAAACAGGACTTACTTGAGAGACCGGCAGAAAAGATGGATGTTCGTATAGCTTTTCTATCAGTGAGAAAGGGAACTTCCCCTGGGGCTGGGAGGATGGCTGAAGAATTTTATCAGAGGTTCATTGATCCCCTTTCTTGGTGTTTTCAAGGTCTTTCAGTGATGTCTTGAGTGAAAAAGCATTAGGATCTTTACCATATAAAGGCCTTTGCATTGCTTTCTTCCTTTGGTAAAAATAAAGATTTAGAGAATACTAGAGACTGGAGACTTACTGTCTATTTGAAACAGATTACAAAATTTTGATTCTATTTTAGCTAAGAGACTGAGAAAGAAAATAGTAAGGCAATTATTACATCTCAGTCACTCTAATATCTTTAAAGGTCACATACTGGCAGGCAATTCGTGTAGTTTGTGGGAATTATTTGAAATTGCAGGAGAAGACAAAAATGGACTAGATTTGAATCTAATCAAAGGCTTTAGAAAGATCGAAAATTACCTCACATATCTCAAGACTGGATTGTCCTATAGTTTGTTAACTTGCATTGCAAGCACCTTCTGGCTTAATGAAATGTGTACCATTACATTTTTTATTGTCTTTCTTTGATTCTTTTGTTGCATGGGAGGAATGGATATAAGAAGATTTCAGGGTTTAGTCATTCAGCTGGAGGGACAGAGATTTTGTAATGTCCCTGTAAGTCATCACATCTACAAATGATGTTATAATAATGGTAGGCTATGCAAGGTAGTCATATCTATGTATACATGTACTTACATATATAGACATATACATTCATGATACATGCATACCAGTTTTCAGCATTAACATTTATAGATTATACAGAGAAAAGGCAGTGATTAATGTGAGTAAGAGTGTGACACTGGGATATTTATCTTTCACAACTCCAGAGGCCCTAAAATTCAGATGAGCCTTTCTTTGAGGATGAAAGGGGAAGGCCTGCTTGCTTTGGTTTTTGTTTGTTTTGTTGGGACTAACTGGTTTTCAGTGATGATTCGGTATCTGAATTGAACTGGGAGAAACTTTGTTTCCTGTCAGGTGAAAGTGATGAGGTGGAATATGTGAGCCTTGAGTTTGGCAGGAAAAGGGATGTTAACTCAACATTTTACTCTTACTTTTTGCATTTATGCAGATTCTTTTATTAAAGGGTTTGAGTCACTCCAGATGCTTTGAGGCAAGAAATGCAACTTAGTGGAGAGGTAGTGATCTTAAGTCTGGTGATAAGGTCTCCCTCTGTTTTCCTCTGCTGACCATACCAGAAAATGACCCATTTTACTTTAAAGGTATAATGACATAATTGCAAATTAAGGAGACTAAGTTAGGTATCCTGTTCCTCATCCATCACCTGCCTGTCAGTTATGGAAGGGTTAGTGACAGGGTGTGCAAATGTCTTCTTGATAATCCTATTTGGTTTTGTAATCTTCAGCATTCTTGCATAACTGAAAATCTTGGCTTTTGTACAGTTTGTTTTTTACATTCTTAATGTTGTAGGTTTTATTACTAATACCATAGGTATTGCTCAAATGTAGGTAAAAGACAAAAGAAAACTTAATTTAAACTGAAGTTCATATTGTTTATAAGATGATCCAGTTCTTAGCAGTGATTGAGAACATTCAGAAAAAGTTTGGGACATGAATGCTGGATTCCATGTCTGTGGAATTTAATGGAAATAATTTTTTTCAGTTTTAGAAATTAGGATTATGAAAGATCTATGTGTTTCCTGTAATTGAACTATTTAATGATTTATTTTCTCTCTTTTGGAGTCTCAGTAATAAAGCTGGGGAGGGGGATGAAGACTAAGGAAGCGAGGCATGTGTCCGTTCAAGTATAGTCAAAGGTCTGATAGTGACAACTACCATTCAGCTGGGACATGGAATATCCTTCCCTGCGTCTTTGGTGCCTTTTCTTGAAAAATTCTGAAACATTTTGGTTTTGCCTTAAAGTGATGTTCATAGTTTGAATTTCTATTGATCAGCTGGAGAACGTGCTCTAGAGTTAATAGGGTTGTTTACTTCCATCTCTTTGGAGATTTGCATTATGCTGTTTCTGGGAACCTTGAAAAGAAAACTCTTAAATTTAACTTGAGGTTTTATTCAGATCATTTATAGAGGTACCAAAGAAAATCTCAGAAATATTTGGAGGTCTAAGACAAAAAGATGAGAATTTCACACCATCTGCTATTTAGGCTTGCCAGACTGATTTCAAGTACAGACACTACTCTGCCTGAATTAGGCAACTATAGTAGATAATCTGAATACAGATTTTTATTTTTTAATGATGTCTTTATCCTCTTTTGACATATCACACAAAAGAGAGAATAATGAAATGCACCTTCTGCTTGTCAAACTGTCACTACAAGACTCTTGACTTTCTCAATATTTAGTACAGACCTAGGCTGACATTCAACAGTTGTTGCTGCCTAGAAGGACACAGGGAGTTTTTTGCCAGAAATTAGCTTCAATAACAATATCTGAAGCAGTGCATTCATTGTCGATATCCTGATGGAATAAGGTCACCTCTGCTGGAATTAAAACAACAGAAGGAAACTGTAGTATTGTGCTGCATTTCTGCAGTTTAAAATTAAGCAGTGTCATGTCCTTGGCCACTGAACCATAAACCTTCAGGTCTCTAGTGGATGGAGGGTGCAGGTGCACTGTCAATCACAGCCTCCGAGGCCTATCTCGCTATTGTCTGGCTTTACATGCAAACACTATCTTTTAATGAGATCTTAGCTATTAGAAACCCTTCCAGGTTGTGCTAGGATTCCAGTTCTTCAGGCATTCAACTTTTTTGATTACTTTAGCTTCTATCAGCATATTGGATTTTTAGTGTTACATGGGAGAGCTCCTTCTTAAGGGAAAGGTGCGGCCAGAGCACTGCAGTCAGCCCCATGTCTTGGCAACAACTTCTTCAGTATGTGAACGGATAACCTACTGCTTTCAGGAAGTCTGGACATTGCGATGTTAAATTTATGGTGTCCCAAAATATCACTTGACCTTTCCTATAGTGGAAAGCTGTATTAAAGTAGAATCCAGACGTCCCTGTTGATGTATAAGTGCCATACCTGCAGGTAATAAGAGACAATCTCTTTGCTCAGGCAACTCGTTATTAAATACACAGGACGGTTTCCTCATGTCTCACGTAGGTGCTTTTCTCACACTTTTTTTATTGGTTTGCCCAGGTCAGTCAGGGCTTCTGTGAGATGAGTTAAATATTGAACCCAGATTTGCTGAGTCCTCATTTAGTATCTTAACCACAGTGCTATTTTTTTCCTTTCACAGCCAGTGTATTTGCTTTCCATTTTTCAGAGGCTGCTTTAAAGACAGGCTAAATTATTAACCAGAAGCGCTAACATTTGGAAAACAAAAAGCTCAAGGACACACACACAGTAGCTCTCAACCCGCAGTGGTGTGGGGGATGTTTTTCGACTGATACTGTAAGTGTAGAATTAGCATAAACAGCAATCATTACTCCAGAGTCTCTGGACTCCTTGATGCTCTTGCTGTGAGCAGAATGTGCTCCAGCGTGCTGTGCTCCACTCACTGAGAAAATGAAAGATTCGGTGAGACCACGGATTAATGATCTCCAGTTGGACAGTTTCACTTGTGTAGGTAACAGCAGGTAGGTTGAAGCTGAGGAAAAGTTCCAGTTCACATATTTGAAATTTAAAGGTAATGTCTGTCCTTCGAGTGTATGCTAGCACGATCCCCTCTGCAGTGTAGCAGAGTACTATTAATGAAATCATTGCTGGCTTTTTTATGTTTTACTGCTGTTGACATTTTTGCAGCTGCCAGAGAAATGACTCAAGGCCTATAAGTTCTGGGTCATTTTTCATTTATGGGATATTTTCTCCTCTACATACTCAATTCTGACTTTTATTTTTATCAATTTCTTATTGTACCTGAGGATCAGAGTGATATTTAATAGGATTTTTATAACCTTGCACAGAGATAGGATTATTATCTGAAAACGCCTTTACCAACCAGATGTATACTTAAACAGGGACGAATTCTGACACCCTCCAGAGAGGAGATCCTTTTTTATTCAGGTTGCTTGAGGCACTTTGCATGATGCCTTAAAATTTTAGAATTTTTTGTTGCTTGGATTTATATGGCAGATCTCGAGTTTACAGAGTTTACTAGCAGTCTGAGTAACAGTGGTAGAAATGGGACACACAGTCGACTGCGAATAGTGACATTTTGGATTCAATCTTTTTGGTTTTTGACCTTCACAATATAAGCTGATCATCAAATGCACAGCTTGTACTTCAAAATCTTCATAAGCTACAGTAGAAACCTCTGTTCTGGAATAATGTCAATGAGATTAAGGTGACAAATATACACCAAAGAATATATTTAATAACCTTTAAATAACCTCAATATCTCTGTGCTTGAAAGAATGGAATACCACGACTTATTGCTAATCAATCAAAAATTAATTTTTGTTGATTCAGCTTCTTCAGTGACTTGGCAAGATTCTTAAAATCGGCAGTGCTAAGAGATTACAGTCCATTTTGAAATTAACAGAAGTAGTTTGATATTGCCTGACAATTTTTGCCCTATCCAAACGATATATTCTACCTTTCAATAGTAATTATTATATAATTCCATACATGTCAGGTTAGAATATTTAATAGAACTAAATGGCTCATTTCCCTCTTTCCTTCATTTAATCTCCAAGGTTTATTACCCCCAATAGAGAGAGAGAGGACTGCCCATCGCAAGAAATTATCCACAGTGTTTTCAAATGAGATTGCATGGAGGTGTATAGATTTTTGTGTAATTACTCATCTACATTTTTCCTGCTAACGTTTATTGCTCATGCTGTTTTTGATCTCACTAACAGCATTGTTTTAAAGGACAAGAGCCATTTTAAAATGTTCACTTTCCGAATCAATGCACGTAGACCCGATCGAATGAAAAATGAGTATTTTCACCATCCTTGCGTTCCCTAAATCAATGCGAGCTTGATTCTGGCTATTCCAATGCTACTAAAGCCCCAGTTCAGGGGTTGCTTTCCTTGGCTCCTGGGCCAGGTGGTGCAGGATGACTCACCTCCCAGCGCGACCTCCCTCTCCAGGAGGCTGAACACATCTATGTTATATATCAGCTGGTCCAGCTCTCCTCTGTGGCCCTGTGACCTAACAGGCCTTTAATGACATTTAATTTTGAAATACATAAAGACAGAGATGTCACAGGCTGCTTACAAGGTTTTTATGGAGAGATGGTAAGAATATGTGTTATGCAGTATGATGGCACGTGAGGGTGTTTGAGGATAGAAAGGTGCGTGGGAGAGTTCTGGGGGCCTGCTGAGGGTGTGGAATGACCTTCAATTGCCTTATCACAATAAACTGCATTCCTGTGGGCTAGGGCAAACTATCCCTCAACCGTACCTGGTTTTGTCTCAAAGGAACTCCTGAGTACAAAGAGGACAGTCAGTGACAGTCAGGCGTAAACTGTAGTGCTAAGCCATCAGCCTGAGACCACCCTCAGTTATTATATGTGCTACATTGGAGTGTCTTAAAAAAAAGAATAGTCACATAATGGCTACTCAGATCAGAAGATGCTTCCTATCTTGAGTTTGGATAGCAGAAATGGTACCTATTGTTACGTGTAAAGTTTGGTGTATAATATTTTTCATTGTAAGCCTATTATAACTTCCCCAAACACTTATAATTTTGGCATAAGTTTTTCCACATTTTGCATAGTTATTTTACTTTAATGCTTCAGTATAAGTGTCTCAGTCATTTAAAATGAAAATTAATTTAGAAGAAGAAAAACATTTTTCTTTTAAAAATAGTATTACCATTTGCTGCTTTGAAGTGCTGTAGTGCCTTTGGGCTTAGGAGCAGGAGCACTACATTTGCCTGGCTGCTTTTCTTCTATGCTTATGAAAATAAAGTTAGTTTGGAACAAATTATCACTCTGAAAAGCCACGTGCCCATATACAGCAAAGTGTGCCGTCAAGAAGCCTGCTGTTGAATTTTCTGCATTCTCAGGTGCAGAGCAACTTCCTAAGCCTCACAGACCTTGACCTACGGATGAAGTACAGCAGCTGAAACCGGGCCTTTGGTACTGTGGCAGCAGGGCTGGGAGATAGGTGTTTAAGTCTTTCTTGGGATTCTGCTAATAATTCTAGAGTCATCACTGCAAGACCTCATATATCTGCTTCAGATGCGATGGTTGAGCAGTTTCATAGATATTTGGTCTGTCCTCTCCTCCCCGCCATTCCCTGGTAGTTGATCCACACAATGAATAACTTTCATCAGCTATGCTTTTCATCAAAAGCTCTCAGACTAGGCTGCTGGTTTAAAAGACCTGAATTAAAATCCATTGACTTCCAATGTCATGCTGAAATATGGAATTATTGGCTTATTTGCAGGGAATTTTTCTTTTTTAAGCTTCCTTTTCCTTTTTCTTCTTTTATTTTAAGAGGTATTTCACCCCCACAGCTGAGATTAAATATACCATCTTATTTCAGCCTTTGTATACGTACATGCTGATAATCTATTAATTATTCTCATTATATTTTTATATCTCCTTTATTCAGTGCACAGCCTGGATGATGAATGAAAAACAGAGCAGCAATAAAAGCAAATATGATTTGTAGTTGAGATGAAAACTAACTAGCCTTTCTGGATTTGTCACCATTTCCTACATAATTTTATTTAAGAACTTATTATAAGTGCAAGGATGCTGAACTGAAGCTGCAAAGGGAGCTTCATTCTATCATTTCCTATGTGCTTGCCTTTGTGGATGTGGTGAGCCATGAAGTATTTCATTTAATAATTACATTTAAAAGAAAGTTAATTATACAAAGCTACACAGTGCCACACACACATAAATACATTTAATTGTCAAAATTGCTGAACAAAATATCTCCCTGGAAGAGCTTTGCTATTACAATTTTCACACTTTAACAGCAATTATGTAAATAGCAGACTCTGAACCCAAATGTTACTTCTTTTCCAATGATTAGATGAGTTTTATAGCTAATATTTTTATTTGTCATTGACACTTATTTTTCAGTGAGACCTGTGATGACCTACTGCCAATGTGAAAATGTAAACTTCTGAATAGGATACTCAGCAAACACAGGGACCTCTCAGTGGAAATCCAGCTGTTGATATGGCCTTCTCATATTCTCTCAGTCACATCATATATTTAAAATATGCTCAGCCACATCATATTTTTAAGATATGTTTTTCTTTCTGTGATTGGAAGTGAAGGCAATATTTTACACAATTAGTAATAACTACTGTAAGCTGCTAAATAGCATATCCTCATAATGTGACAAGTAAGTATACTGTTAGCTAACACGGATAGTGCAATCTCATTGTGGGAGTTAAATGACGAGATGAAATGGCCCATGAATTGGAAATGTGGGTTACAGTTCCTTAGGTATTATAGACTATATTACTAATGAAACAATTTGTTCTGTGTCCCCTCACATTTCATTTGCTGCCATCAACAATTAAGAGATGTCGTAGTAAGGTCATTCCAGATTAACACCTTGTCTTTGCGAAGATCTCATTAAAATAGAGAGAAATTCTAATTTGTAGCCAAGATAATGTTAATTCAATGGGAGAATAAATATTGTGGAAGCAATCTGTGCAAGAGAAATGAATGTTAGAAGCTTTGTTCTCTTTTTAGTAGAAGAAGTAATTCTTACATGGACAGACATCTTATTGAAAATAGTAGCAAGGCATGTTACTATAGGAATTGGCTGGGTACCTTGGCCTGGTTAAGGAAGCATATCTTGTTGTCTGGGCTTTGCACAGATGTGCAGACCCATAAATAAATTGAACAGAAAATAAGATTTCTCCCTTTGCTGGTTGCCAGTATTACAGCTAAACTACAAAGAAAGTAATTTCTCCAACCATCATGCATTTACTTCCCAGTCATCCTCGGAAACTTGTAACAGTGAAGAGCGTTGTAATTGTCATTTCATTCTAATATATTGGCTGCCTTGCCTGAATTCTGACTGGCTGATAAAGCTCACAGAAATCCATAGTCTCATCATGTCCTGAACAATTTCAGTCCAGCCCTGTGGCAATCTAAGCGCTTAACCAGCAAAATAGGAAAGACAATATTTGGGGATTCTACTTTTAAAATGCACAAGAACCCAGTAACTGAAATAATCAAGTTGTCCCTGTATAATGCAGTTCTTTTTCAGCTTGCAAAGCAGAATGAAGAAAAGATGTAAAATAATATACATGCCAATTTAAATAACTAAATGCAGAGACATGAATTCATCCCAACTATAACTTCATTGAAGTTACATTTCAGATAAATTTCATCATAATATCACATTTTTTAAAGGAGGAAAAAAATCGATGATCTTGTCTACAGATTTTGCATTACGTCCCAGTTACTTGAAAGAAAATGTAATGCACATCAACTCATTCTTCAGGCTGTATTTTCTGAATAGATGCGGATAATATTACACAGACTAAGGTATTGATCTCCCAGGTCCTCCAGAAATGAAGTGTCATGTCTTGCAACTTGTTCTTCTTTACTATTCCATCATGTTTTCATTCACATGGGCTTCTTTTCTTGAGAAGGCATTAGTTATATAATGAGCCTTACTTCATCCTAAGTCTCTGAAAAATGCTCATATTTTTTTCAGCTTGCTTTTTCTGTGTATGTATGTGCATCTGCTTTGTATCAGAAGTCCAAATACAAATTTATCTGACATCATAATTATGCAGATGTCTTTTTTATATTTGATTTGTATAAATGCTGTGGGCAGCAGGTTGAGGGAGGTGATTCTGCCCCTCTACTCTGCTCTGGTGAGACCCCACCCGGAGTACTGCGTCCAGCTCTGGAGTCCTCAGCACAAGAAGACATGGACCTGTTGGAATGGGTCCAGTGGAGGGCCACGAAGATGATGAGAGGGCTGGAGCACCTCTGCTATGAGGACAGGCTGAAAGAGTTGAGATTGTTCAGCCTGGAGAAGAGAGGCTCTGGGGGAGACCTTATAGTGGTTTTCCAGTACCTATGGGGGGCTTACAGGAGAGGTGGGGAGGGACTCTTTATCAAGGAGTGAAGCAATAGGACGAGGGGTAATGGTTTCAAACTGAAAGAGGGGAGATTTAGATTGGATATTAGGAAGAAATTCTTTACTGTGAGGGTGGTGAGACACTGGAACAGGTTGCCAGAGAAGTTGTGGATGCCCCATCCTGGAAGTGTTCGAGGCCAGACTGGATGGGGCTTTGGGCAACCTGGTCTGGTGGGAGGTGTTATGGTAGGTGTTATGGGAGGTGCTTATGGCAGGGGGGTTGGAACTAGGTGATCTGTAAGGTCCCTTCCAAACTAAACCATTCTATGATTCTATGATTTATTTCTTTTTTTTTCTTTTCTTTTTTTTTCCCCTCAATGTTGCAGAGTATCAAAATCCATGCTAACCTTGTCAATGAAGACATGACCACTGCACAGCTGTGTCCCAGTCTGCAAAATGCCCTATTAGTATCTGGCCCCTAACCACAGAATTTCCACATTTATTTTTTTTTTCCTGTTGGGCAAATAAAGAGAGGTTATAAAGTCATCTCGTTCCTAATAGAAGAAGCAAGAAACTCTTGTGATCACTAAAGCACAGAAACTTTCAAAATAACCCTGCCTACCAGACTCCTGGAGCCAGTGTTACTCCCCAGGTCTTGTATTTCTGTGTTGGGCTGCAAAACATCTAGAAAGTCCAGCTGTCAGGCAGATTGTTGCGGAGGTGAGTCTGGGGCCAGGGCTTCTCACAGATTCCATGGGGTTTTCCACAGAGCAGAGAAGATTGAAACTCTGGCTCTGAAACTGTCTGCTCATGGGAGTGGGAAGAGAAGGCTTTGCCTTGTCGTTCCTCTATTAGGCCTCTGAAAATAAATGTCTGCTAGTAAACTAAAGGTGCTCCATTCTGTTCTCCGGCACTGAGGTCAAAACAGGCATAAACCTGCCTGTAAATATAACATTCAGCTCCTGCTCTGCAAGCAGGTTTGGTAAAGGTCTCTTACCCATCCTAAGTCCTGAACTGTGCCCAGGAATTGTTTGGGAGCATGCTGATTCACCCAGAACACAGCAAGGCCAGGGGTGGTTCCAGGGAGAAGATGGCATGGACAGCCAAGATACACTGCCTGGGGAAAGTGTTCTTCAGGTTTGTATAGCCCGGGAGCATATACTTAGCCCTAAAGCTTTAGCACTTTGATTCCCACATGAGGTCATACTTAGAATATTATAAAGCAAAATGATTTTTGGTTATTCTTAAATGATATTTCTATTATTTTGCCCCTGTGCATAATTTAAAAAATAAAAGTGTACTTTATTCTAAAAAAGAAAGATCTGCTACAGCCACTCTCAATTACTTGTGAGAACACCACTCTGTCTCTCAGTCCTGTAACTTACGTGTCACCTTGAGCTCTCATTTCCTTAAGGGACATATTATGTCTACATTTTGTTAAAAGCTTAATGCACGACAGTTTCAGGGGAATACACTGCTGCTCTGCTACATTTGAGCTGCTCAGAGGTAATGGTCCATGTGCATGCCTTACCTTGTGGAGTCCTGTTGGGAATCAGAAGTTATTCTGGTGAGCACACTCTTGCGTGAAACACAGATAAATATCTCATTTTTATCTTGGAGTTTGGAGGGAAAGAAAGTGTATACAACAGTACGATGGATACTTGGTAACATCTTTCCCTGCAGTAATTTTATTCATGTGTTTGATCCCTGTGAAGTAGCTCTCCTTATCCATCTCTATGCTCTTGTTCAGAATCTGTTCTCTCTCATATTCTCTTCTTTGGTTTCCTTCTCTTTTGCAGAATTAATTTCCTCCTCTTTCAAGACTTACCATAACCTTGCTCAGTACTACCTACAAACTATCTCTTACTGTTAAGCTGTCGACTCACGCGTCTGATTGGCTTGCTGTGGTGAAATTCCTCAGTTTTCTTAAGTATTTTTGAAGGAGCTTCCTACAAATATTAGCAGTTTTATATTTTTTTAGTATTTTTTTATGTGTTTATTTTTTGTGATAACAAAATACAATATCTTCTTTAAAAGTCTCCATGGTGCCCTCGAAACACTTGACACCAGTCAAGAATCCTTTTGCACTGGGATCATTTATCTGTCATGAGAGTCGTATCTTTTCCTTGCGTCTACCCCTCCAGTTATCTAGAAGGTAGTTACCTAGCCGTGTGCTAGACTGTAAATATTACTGGTTACAAATAGCATTTTTGTCCTGTGTTCGTAATGCGTGTGAAACAGTAGGGGTGTCACTGAGCCATGACTTCTTTTCTTTCCGTATACAAATGCAAACCCAGAGTTCTGCTACAGAACAGACAGTGTGCATGGCAATCCTTACTTTCAGAGTCCCAGGACAGGTGCTAATGACCAGCTCCTAAAAATAAACTTTAATTTAAAAACTAAGCAGGCTCTCATCTGCTTATACGACTTCACAGGACCCAAAACAATTGCCTACAAGTTTTCAGTGTTGCCTTGTTCAGATTAAATATTCTTCCAGGCACTAAGAAGAGGAGCTTGGGAAACTTTCTAAAGGAACTTTATTGACCTCATTTTCCAGAATTTGTGGTGGGAAGGGGTGTCTGCAGCTCACTATAGTCTGGAAGCCAAGACTGATAATGGGTCTTGAAGACAAATCTGGGGTGGTTCTTACTATGGCTGTAGTTGATATACCTGGAATATGTGTATACAGATGCATACGTATATAGATAATACATATGTGTGTGCACAGGTATATGTATATCTGTAATGGCATGATCTTTCACTTCTTTACTCAGGGCTAGTGAATTAAAAAGTGGAGAATATAATTGCTTTGGAAGAATTATCAAGTCTAGCAAATCTAAATCAGTTTCAAATCAACTGCTTTCCTCCCCAAGAAAAAAGCTGACAAAATTCAGCATAAAAATCAGTAGTGCACTCCTGACTTGCCTTTAAAATCGTCATATGCTAGGTATCACTACTTCTTATGCTCAGATTTTGTTTGTCACATTCACAAAGTTTTATTTTAGAAGCTCCTTTTCATATAATGGAATAATAATAACTAATAATAATTAATTAATAATATTAATAATATAGCAACAGATTGAAAGATAAGTAAAGGATATATATAGTCCTGAAAGTGAAGTAGTATCAAGGAAAATAAACTGCTGCTGTGGTAAGAAACTGTCAACTTTCACAAAAAAAGTCATTATGTTCTTTTTTTTTTTTTCTTTTGAATTATAATTTTGGCACTTTCATATAACACCAAGGTAATAGATTTTCATTATACCCAGAGTGCAAAAACATTGGCTGTGGAAAAAGCAACAGGGCTCAGATTAATAGGAGCCGACAAGCTGACCAAAGAGGAAGTGGCAGCATGGCTGGCACCATGGCTCAGTGGTTGTGACAGGCAATTAGTGAACAGAGCAGAACAGATGTAACAGGAGGCAGCAACGATTTACTGAAGCATTAGCTTGCTCACTCTGTAGTGCAGAGCACTGATACTGTTTGCTGATACAAATAAATACTAATATGATCTGGGGAGGGGAAAAGAGGCAGTGTGCATAGTCATCTTACTGGATTGAAAAAACTTACAACAAAACAACAAAAAACCCCACCCAAAACAAGCTCAGGTAGACTTAAGGAAAACAAACCAAAACAAAATAGAGCAGTCTTCTGGGCTTTTGAAGATGAGATGGAAATTCTTGCCTCATTACCAGATGGTAACATTCTTTGAAAAAATAACATACTATAGAGAACCTGTACTAGCATGTTCATCTTTCACAGTACTCAAAGAGGATGCACAACGCTCCTTTTATTTCCTCCTTGTTGTTCTTGGACAGACTTACGTTGCTGCTGGTTGGTGTGCTGATGTGGAGAGAGGATCCTGCTATGTCCTTACCTATGTGGTCACAGGAGGGAATAACAATTATGTGGGAGCTTTTTGTGGTTACAAGTGTTGCCTTGTAATTTTTAAAATCCAACTGCAAAATTTGTGTCTTGCTTTTTAGGATTGTTTTTTAAAAGATGGCACAGATCTCATGGTGTGCTAAATTAAACTAATCTACCTCAGAGAACTTACAAGTTGTGGTTCCAGGAGGATCTGTGTAGATGTCTTCAGTCTCAGAGGACGAAGCCATCAACATGTACAGGGAAGTGGAGACTGGATCAGTTGCCATTTTCTACTATACTAAAAATTGTTGTGATTTTCCGAAAAGTAGCAGTGAAACAGTTATGTTGCTGTTAACAGCAAAGAGTACAACATCTTCATTCTGCAAATTGACATAAATTCTATGTGTTATGGAAGCATACATTTTATTTAGAACTGGAAAAGAAAATGGTCAGTCTTGTGTGTGCAGTCCGTAGAATCCCTAATGACATCTTGTATTGACAATATTAACAACACAGTAATTTGTTCCATTCCCACAAAGATTGGGCATTTACCGGCAAAGTATTACAAATTAGACTAAATGAGCCTAGGAGAAGGTTTACCTTCTGTGCTAAGGAGTGAACCTTAAGGGCTAGTTTCCTACCACCAGGTGGAGCTTGAGAAAGTTTTTTATGATACCAGATCAAAAATAGTTATGTTTTGCTGTAGTTGTTCTTCCCGCACTGCGAGAGCATGTTTTAGAATAACGAAGACATGATTTGGTGCCATTCACTCCGGGTCATGCCATTTTAGTACTGCAAAGACTCGTGGAGAGGTGAGTTGCTGCAAGAGCCAAGGGGTCTCCTCTGCCTGCCTGTGGCTCCAGTTGGCTGCAGTGGAGGTAGGGGTGATTTCTGGTAATTACTCACTGTTTCTGGCTGCGTTTCCATAGGGAAGAGATTCTTCTATCCTCTTTTTACCTCCTTCATTTAAATGCTGGTGCTTGGGTGTAAATAAAGAAAAATATGCTTAACATGCGTCCTGTTTTGTAGAACTTTTGTCTCTTTCACAGGAAAAGCATAGTCCTGCACCCAAAGATGTGCTATCTCCGAGTCTCTGAAGAAAAAATGTTGTGTCAGAATCACACTATACTCAGTGGAAACAACCGTATGTGAATATGTGAGAAATATATGGGTTTAATGTGGTTTTCATAGAACCATAGAATCATAGAATGGTTTGTGTTGGAAGGGACATTATAGATCATTTATTTCCAACCCCCTGCCATGGGCAGGGACACCTCCCACTAGAAAAGGTTTTATTAAAGAAGATAAAAATTCATTCATGTCAACTAGCACAAAAACTTTTCAACTAAATCAGAACAGGATGAAACTTTGAAGTTTTTCCTTAAAATTGTAAGAATCATATTAATTTGTGTCAATAAGTGTTTCGGGTTTTTTTACAGAAATATGTATGAATATATGTAAGACACAAATAAAGATGGGATTTGAAAGAATCTCTACTTCGGTGAATAGCTAATTCAGTTTCACTTAAAAGTGCAGTTGCAAGCTGAGAAGAGGCTGGGGAAGGAAGGAATATCCTAATAAATGGCTCAATGAGAAAAAAAAAAAACAAACAGCAACACAGAAAACAAATTAAGGAAATGGGAGAAATAGAATACAGCCAGTTTTTTAAAGAGAGACAGAATGACTAGCTATTAGGGCTCAAAAGGGCCCTATTAGAGCCCTATTAGGCTGCACAAAACTCTTCATTGTAAAGGATTTGCATACCTATTATTATGAGAAGCTGATGTTTCTCCAATATATGCGCCAGGCATTTTGATGTTCATTTGAGAGAAGTTAAACTGTGGAATTGCCCTTTCCTTGTCGCACAGAATTTGGTTCAGGCTTTTCCTCAGAGCTAATCTAAGGGATGGTCATTTTCCACATGTCATTGGCATGCACCATGCAAGTATTAGCTGTGGGCCAGCCAACAAATGCCCCAAAGATCTGGACCAAGGCCACAACCTCCACTCCTGCTGCAGCAAGGGATATGACACAGCTTGGGAGCTCCTAGGGCACCTGACAGTGCAAATGACAGGAGTCTTCCTCCCAGGTCTTCACTGAGTGCTTGTCTTCCCAATCCTTCTCCTCCAGCCTCCTCCAGACCCTTTGGCTCACCACTGACATCATTTACCTTCTGAAGATGGAAAAGAGAAGATGCAGGTCACTCTTCTTAGTTGTTCTCCCCAGGCACCTGCCATATCTAAGGTTTCTCTCTTTCTTTAGCAAATCTTCACCTGCTCTTAGCTAACATGTTCAGTCTTGTGTCTCAATATTGCTAAGGGTTCAGGTTTCAAATCTTGATGGCAGAATAATGTTATAGTTATGTGATCTTTCTTTCTTTCTTTCTTTCTTTCTTTCTTTCTTTCTTTCTTTCTTTCTTTCTTTCTTTCTTTCTTTCTTTCTTTCTTTCTTTCTTTCTTTCTTTCTTTCTCTCTTTCTTTCTTTCTCTCTTTCTTTCTCTCTTTCTTTCTTTCTCTCTTTCTTTCTTTCTCTCTTTCTTTCTTTCTCTTTCTCTCTCTCTTTCTCTCTCTCTTTCTCTCTTTCTTTCTCTCTTTCTTTCTTTCTTTCTTTCTCTGTCTCTTTCTCTCTTTCTCTTTCTCTTTCTCTTTCTCTTTCTCTTTCTCTTTCTCTTTCTCTTTCTCTTTCTCTTTCTCTTTCTTTCTCTTTCTTTCTTTCTTTCTTTCTTTCTTTCTTTCTTTCTTTCTTTCTTTCTTTCTTTCTCTCTTTCTCTCTTTCTCTTTCTCTCTTTCTCTTTCTCTTTCTTTCTCTTTCTTTCTTTCTTTCTTTCTTTCTTTCTTTCTTTGTTTCTCTCTTTCTTTCTCTCTTTCTTTCTCTCCTTCTCTCCTTCTCTCTTTCTCTCTCTCTTTTCTTTCTCTCTTTTTCTCTTTCGTTCAGGATGTTTCCTAGGAACTTAAATTGGTGAAAATAAAGTTCTTGAGATCACAAAAAATGGCAAATGGGAAACTCCTATTGAACCTTAAATCTGGTGGAGTTTGTTTGTGGTTCTGGGGTTTTTTTAATGTATTGCAAGGAAAGAAAAAACTTTTTTATTATCTTATTAAACCAGTCACTTTAGTTGGAAATGAAAAAGAAGGTTTTGGTCTTGTAAGTTCTTCAGGTTTTCTCCAAATGCGTATGTGGTGAGGTATTTTATTGCACAACTACTGTTGTGTTTTCCACAGGGCCCCCTCCTTTTTTGTGCAGAAGATGATAGCTGGAGAAGAAAGCAGAATTATGGCTGGAAAAGGAATCTAAGTGAAGGCTTGGGTATTACATACATAACAATTTTGTTACTGTAGATAAAAGGTACAAGAATCTGCTTCTCCACCAAACTGTATAGTTTTGTGTAGTTGGTTTAATTCTTGTAAGAACAGTGTTTACTTGTTGAGTCAGGTAGGGTAACAATGCTCTCTCTTCAATTTGAGTGTTAAAATTATTTTTGGAAGTTGGAGGGCTTTAGAAGGAGAAATAAGTGAGGTTATTGTTTTTCTCTTTCATGTAAGCCTAATTCTTTACAAAAAGTGGGCACAACCTTATTTTCCCTGCCTAACTACAGTCTCATGTTCACAATTTCCAAATCTGTTCCTCCAATCAGTTTTGTTCTGTGAAGCTATATCTCATTTTACTGTTAGGGCCACATTCTCTGGCTCCTGAGTTTTCTGCCTAGCTACATGCCCAGTGCTTTGAGACCTGTCACCATGAGTGTTTCCTTCTTTCTATTTCCAGATATTGTCTTAAAGAGTTCTGTTTGCCTCCTGATAAAAATAAGTCTGGTATTGTGGCAACTTTCTGCCTGCAGCTTACTACAGCAGTTGTGAACAACTAGTGGCACAACAGCACTTGAGGATGTGAATTGCACTGTAAAAGCAAGAGAAGCAGCAAGGAACAGCAGCCTGGCACTTAGAATCATAGAATCATGGAATCATAGAATGTGTTGGGTTGGAAGGGACCTTTAAAGGTCATCTAGTCCAACCCCCCTGCAGTAAGCAGGGACATCTTGAACTAGATCAGGTTGCTCAGAGCCTCATCAAGCCCAGCCTTGAATGTCTCCAGGGACGGGGCCTCCACCGCCTCTCTGGGCAACCTGTTCCAGTGCCTCACCACCCTCGTTGTAAAGAACTTGCAAACAGCCCCTCCCCAGCTTTCTTGTAGGCCCCCTTCAGGTACTGGAAGGCCGCTATGAGGTCTCCCCAGAGACTTCTCTTCTCCAGGCTGAACAACCCCAACTCTCTCAGCCTGTCTTCATAGGAGAGGTGCTCCAGCCCTTGGATCATCTTTGTGGCCCTCCTCTGGACCTGCTCCAACAGGTCCATGTCCTTCTTGTGCTGAGGGTTCCAGAGCTGGATACCGTATTCCAGGTGGGGTCTCACAAGAGCAGAGCAGAGAGGGAGAATCATCTCTGTCGATCTGCTGACTACAGTTCTTTTGATGCAGCCCAGGATGCAATTGGCCTTCTGGGCTGCAAGTACACATTGTTGGCTCATGTCCAGCTTTTCATCCTCTAGTAGCCCCAAGTCCTTTTCTGTAGGGCTGCTCTCTGTCATGTCATTCCCCAGCCTGTATTGATAACGAGGACTGTCCTGACCCAAGTGTAGGACCTTGCACTTGGCCTTGTTGAACTTCATGAAGTTTGCATGGGCCCACCTCTCTAGCTCATCCAGGTCCCTCAGGTCCCTCTGGATGGCATCCCATCCCTCTGTCATGTCGACTGCACCACTCAGCTTGGTGTCATTTGCAAACTTGCTGAGGGTGCACTTGATCCCACTGTCTATATCATTGATGAAGATATTGAACAGCACCACTCCCAGTACGGATCCCTGAGGGACACCACTTCTCACCCCTCTCCATCTGGACGTCAAGCCATTGACTACCACCCTCTGGATACGACCATCCAGACAGTTCCTTACCCACAGAACAGTCCACCCATCAAATCCATATCTCTCCAACTTAAAGAGAAGGATGTTGTGGGGGACCGTGTCAGAGACCTTGTAGAAGTCCAGATAGATGATATCTGTAGCTCTTCCCTTGTCTTCTGTTGCAGTCGCTCCAATGTAGAAAGTCATTATGCTGGTCAGGCAGGACTTGCCCTTGGTGAAGCCATGCTAGCTGTCTTGAATCACCTCCCTGTTCTACATGTGCCTTAGCATAGCTTCTAGGAGGATCTGTTCCATGATCTTCCCAGGCACAGAAGTGAGGCTGACAGGGCAGTAGTTCCCAGTGTCCTCCTTTCCACTTTTTTTTAAAAATGGGTGCAATGTTTCCCTTTTTCCAGTCATCAGGGACTTCACCTGATTTCCATGACTTTTCAAATATCATGGAGAGTGTCTTGGCAACTACATCAGACAATTCCCTCAGGACTCTGGGGTGCATCTCATCAGGTCCCATAGACTTGTGTATGTTCGGGTTCCTCAGGTGGTCATGAACCTTGTCTTTACTTACAGTGGGAGGTACTTTGTCCCACAGATCCCTGTCTTATGGTCCTTCAGCTTGGGAGGCCTGAGGAGAGAGGGAGGCAAAAAAGTTGCTGAGAACCTCAGCCTTCTCTTCGTCTGTTGTTAACAGTTTGCCATTCTTGGTCATCAGGGAGGGTATGCTTTCTTTAAACTTCCTTTTCTGGTTGACATACTTGTAGAAGCCCTCCTTGTTATTCTTAGCATCCCTTGCCAAGTTCAGCTCCAGCCGCACCTTGGCATTCCTGACCTCATCCCTACATAACCAGGCAGTGTCCCTATACTCTTCCCAGGATACCTGATCCTACTTGAACTGCCTGCGCATTTCCTTCTTGCCTTTTTTGACCAGCAGATCCCAACTCAGACATGCCAATCTCTTCCCTTTCTTGCTTGATTTCTTACACCTGGGGATTTAGAGCTTTTGTGCTCTATGGAAAGCGTCCTTGAAGATCTGCTAGCTCTGTTCTACCCCCTTATAATAGCAGGAATAGCTTGAAATAGCAGGAATAAGAGCCATGGTGAGAATTCACAAAATGAATAATGAAACAAGAGAACTGAGGACAGAAAAGGATGCTTGAGTCTGGAGGTCAGAATAGTAAATGGTGGGATGAATTCTGGAATATTGTGCTGCTGTCCAAAGCAGCTGAATAGAATTCCTATGCCAGAAACCCCAAGGAAATTTGATTTCAGAGCCTGGACCTTTACACCTCCTCTTTTTCTTTAACCTCTCTTTTTCACCTTGGAGGTTTAGATCCCATTAACATTTTCTGCTTCCCTCTTCTATTTAGTCAGTGCAGGGGCTGGCCATGTGTGCAGCTTCCCCTGGATACATGCCCTTCATGGCCTGGTACCCAGCTTTGGTACATGCATTGCTACAAACGTGTCTCATGGCAATTCGTAGATAGATTAAACTGTTTCTCTTGCTCTACTTTCTCCCTAGCTACATGTCCAAGACTGGTTGCAGTTGCAGTCTTCTGGAATTTCTAATTTAGTTCTGATCCCCTGAGTCACAGCTTATGTTTCTAGAGGCCAAAGATACTGTATGAAAATGGCATCAGTATTTTTGGAAATAGTCTGTTCTTTAACTTAATGTATCAGAAGTATTACAAAAATCAGTGATTGTGGCCTGTGGTATTTCTCCAAGGTTAGACCAGGAGTCCTTTCTGTCTGTGCCAGACTTCAGAAACAAGTCTTTTCAGAGGTCATAGACCTCATAGACCCATCTAGAATTGCTGAGCAGGAAGACTTCTTGTTATCTATCTCTGAAAAAGACTGAATTTATCATCTAGGACATAGCTTAATAACACGGCAAGAATATGATTTTATTTGTGAAAGTAATCCCAGAGAAAGTTGCCACCTGATAGATTATTTTCTTTTATGAAAAGTTTTTATAGTTTGTGATCATGGAAATATCACTTGACACTAATAAAAAAACCCCACTGAATAAATAACAATACTGCAGGAGAGAAAAACAAAAGGCAAAAGGTAAGATATTCTGAAAATGTTCATGTATATTTTAAGTCAAACCAGTCATCAAATTGCACTGTGAAATGTGTCAGTGGCATTTATATAATGCAACCAAGAGGCATAAAAGAATTGCAGTGCAGCAGCCCAGAAAAGAGGTGCAGGTTTTCTTGGCTTAATTAATTAAGACAAAAGTCGATTCAAAAGCAAACCTTGCATCAAAAAGGATTATTAAGATTTCAGAGTCAGTCTTCATGAGATTTTAGATTGGTTTAATTTGCTTACTTTGTATATGTGAGTTCCTTGTAATAATAGCCTCGTGATAGCTATCAGCTAATATCAGCTTATAGCTTGTAGCCTTGAGTTCCCTTATGATAATGGAATAATATATAGTTTTATTCTAAAGGACTCTAATGTAATTTCATATTTAGAATAGATAGGACTCTCAATAATTTGATTTTGCATTGCTCTATTTGTGACTGTAGATGTTATTTACAGTACAATATTAATTTTCTCAAATGCTCTTCTATAACACTAAACCTTACAGCTTCTGAAACTCAAAAATGTAGGTAAGGAATTTGCAGGTATTATAGATGGGGAAAAAAGGTATTGAAAAAGCAAAGTCAAACACATGCTAATTTTGTTGATCTAGATTAAGATGCTGCAGGGTTAGCCTTTTAAAGTATTTAACATTTTTAATACATTGATTCTTGTTCTATTTTTGAACAATTAACAGAGAGGGTTCCCAGCTCCCCAGGAGTGTGTGCTGCCTGAAGGGTGAGTGGCCATGGTCTGGCTGTGGCCAAGTCTGCTAAAGGAGAGACAGCAGTGAGAAATATGGGTAGAGCTGGGATGGACACTTATGAGGAGATCCTCCTTCAGCTTCCCAGAGGCAGATGCGTCCCCACAGGGTTTGAACCCTCATGCAAGCGAAATAGCGACAGCAAGCCCAGGCTTCTCAGTTTTTCAGCTCTACGCTCAAAGCCTTATTACTGGTAAAGGGAACACAAAACACATGTAGATGCGAGATTTCATTGTTGGTCTAATTTGACATTCGAATCAAAATACAACAAAGAGTAATTCTTAGTCTGGTTACCATAGTCCTGTGATTCTAGGTGCAATAACATGTCAAAATAGTCATAAAGAAAACCTTTTGTAGTAGCTGCCCCTTTTGTCTGGTGCTGTGTTCTCCTTCCCAGACTCCCAAAAGTGATGGCAGCATCCTTCATCCATGAGAAAGGCTGGAGGGAGTCTCAGCTCCCTGCACTCTTCTCTAGGAAGAGTTTGATGCTGGTAGTAGGGGTCCCTCCTCCTGTGGTCTTGGACTCTGGTTTGATTTATTTGTATACATTTTCTTAACACTGTCTACATACTGTCTACGTACATTAGCTTTTTCTTCATTGATTCTCAATCATTCCATTTTCTGTTCTTTCTGTTACCTCTGCATTGGTTTAACAAGATCATACTCCTGTGAGGACCATCATGGTTTGCATTTGCAGTGTGGGACCTCTGTTATCATCTTGTGTTTACACACTTGCAAAGCATTTTTTATTCTATATATAGTTCACTATAAACTAAAATTAACTCAAACCAAACCTGACTAGTGGACAATTGCTAAAAGAATTAGCTTTTTTTTATTATTAAGAATTAGCTAAAAGATTTAAGAATTAAATAAAAAATTAAGAATTAGCTAAAAAAAATATTATTAAGAATTAGCTAAAAGAATTAGGAACATAGCTAAAAGAAGTGTAGGCTGGGTCAAACGTAAACAAATCCTGAGGCCTTGTATTTTCAGGCAATACAAACCCCATGGCCTTTTGCTATTAATGAAAAAATTTGTATTTATTATCAGAGTAGGAATCAGAAACAATGCCATTTCTTCACTCTGGAAATATTTTGCCCACAGTGGCTGCCTGCTGTACCTGTGCAGACAGAAAGACATAGTGGTTAGTTCCCGTAGACCAGAAGCCAATGTCTGAAGTCAGGCACGCAGATAAATGGCAGTAGACAGTTCACGTACACATCTGAAATGATCATTTTCCCTAGCGAGAAGGAGTAAAGAACTGGCTGTAACAAATTATGTAATCATGTAACTGGAGACTGCAGGATAATACCTATGCAAAAAATGGGATCAAGGCAAGATTAATTGTGAAAATGCTTTTAATTATTAAATGTTGGAGTTTATTTGCAGCATTTATAACTATTTTAATTTTGTTTTTTATGTTTGTGCTTTTCTGGTTTTCTAAGTAGCACACTAACTTCTTCCTTAATATCGGTCCCTCAAAATTACATTATATAAAACTCTAGGTTTCCAGTGGATTTAAATCTTTAAGATCACAAGCATAGACAGCATAGTCCCCTGCCACTTAAAGTATTAAATTAATTATTAACCATTAAAAATTGCTATTAGAAACGTATACCTTACAAGTACATGACTTTTTTTTTTTGTCCAGCTGTTCTGGGTCTGGCTGCGACAGAGTTAACTTTCTTCATAGGAGCCCGTATGCTGCTGTGGTTTGCATTTGTGGCTAAAACATTGCTAATAACATACCAAAGTTTTGGTTATTTCTGAGCAGTGCTTGCACAGCATCACGGCTTTCTCCCGTTCCCCTGCCCCACCCCTCCTGGAAGGTGAGTTGGCTCAGGGCTGGCAAGAAGCTGGGAGGTGTCACAGGGAGGGCAGCAGACCCAAACTGACCAAAGGGATACCCCATAAGTCGTGCTTAAAACAGAAAACATAGTATTAAGGTCTGACTTTGTGATCAGCAGGAAAGGAGTGAAAGGAGGAGGAAGGGGGCACATTTGTGGTGATGGTATTTGTCTTCCCAAGTAACCGTTACGCATGTTGAGGTCCTGCTTGCCAGGAAGTGACTGGACATGTGCCTGCCCATGGGATGTAGTGAATGAGCTTCTCTTTTTGCCTTGCTTGTGCACAAAGTTTTTGCTTTCCCATCAAACTGTCATTATCTTGATCCATGAATTTTCTCACCTTTCTTCTGTTTTCTCCCTATCCTGCAGGAAAGGGGAGGGAGTGAGCAGCTGGGTGGGTGTTTCGCTGTTGGCTAGGGTTCACCCGCCACATCTGCAAAAGAGAAAATCGTTAAACACCCTGGAATGTGCTCTAAATTTTGGGAAGAGTACTTCTCCTACAGAAAAAAAAAAAAAACACCAAAAAAAACCAACCCAAAAAAACCTCACAAAACCTGAGTGTCATTCATAAGTTAGTTTGTTGCAAGGGTGAGAGACTATGGAGAAGTCCTACACCACAATTAGCTCCCTCTTGATCCCAAAGAGCACAAAGATTTAAATTTTGCAACAAGTGGTCATTTGCAATAAAGAGTGAATTCTCTCCTGAAGATGTTCTTGGTACTGAACATAACAGAAACCTCATCTATAGGTGAATATATAAAAATTCTGGATTAATATGTTAAAAATATATTTTCAAGCCTGCATATTTGATCTGCCATTTGAACTAATCTATTTGATTTGCACAGAGACATGAACCACCGTCAAAGCTGGTCTTGGGCCGTGTGTCCCGTCTGTGAAGTCCTGAAACTGAATTAGGATAGATGGGGTGTTGCCCTGCCACATGTTAGCAGCTCCCAACAGAGCTTGCTCCCAACAGAATTGGCTGCCGTTATGCCCAGGAGCTTCTTACTCATACAAAACGACTTTTGTTTTCTTCATTCACCCCTTTTCTTGGGTGCCGTTTGATAACAGATCCATATTATTTCACAACATGTTTGCACGTACTGTAACCCTGCCATGCAATGTCTCCTGATGTACTTCATCAAAGTTAGCTTAGGTGGGAGACACAGCCCCTTTGCTTGCACAGTGAAACTAGTCTGTTCAGACTGCTGGGAACTCTGGAAATTAGGCATGCCCACAGAAAAATGTTCTCACTTAAAACACCTCCCTCAAAAAATCAAAGCTCTGCTTTGGGGGAGGAGACACGGTGCACCAGGGAAAGTCTCTTCCTAGAGACCTTCACCTTTTTAAGTGTGTGCTGGAGACATGGCGTTAGAAAGCTGATGCATTCCTGTAGTTTCACCTGCAGTATTCAGTTCAAATTAAGTTAGAATTAAATTAGATCAGATATGAAATGGGCTCTAGCACAAGCTCCAGCCATGTTAAAAGTGTAGGTAGGTTTCTGCCTATATATATGGCATTTTATTGTGATAGTTTTCTTTCTCATAAATTTTAAAATAAGAATAAATCAGAGCGACCATCTAAAAATACCTCCACTTACAGAGTGGGTCACCAAATTTTGTCTAGTAATTATATTGTATAATTTACAGAAAATATCTTAGATTTAATTTAAATGTTTCAGAGGCTGAAGAAGTGGCAGAGGGAGTGGCAATGGCTTAAGAAAAAATATCAATTATAAATTAGAAATGTTCAGGAAGTTGCTAGGTACAAGTTGAATCCCACAAATAAGAATCTCAATAACTACAGAGTTGTGAAAGTTGAAGGATATCTCATTTGCTTGAGCAGGCTCCAAGATAGGTAGCCGAAGGCAAGCTACAGCAGTTGGAATGGAAGGCAGGCTTAGAACAAAGCTCTGTTTGCAACAGAAGGATACCTGGAGAAGCTTGTTTCTTTCCAAATGCTGTATAAGTACAGGTGTTCAGGTTCTGTGATGAAAGAGAAAGCCACGCTGTCACCAATCAAGACACTAAGGTAACTACTATAGTGAAATTCAGAAGCAGCCATTTTTACTGACTGCCTATATTTCTTGCTTGGTGGGCAGCTGCCGAGTCCAGCCTTGGAGTAACCCAAGCCTTATCCTTAGATTTCCATTCTCTGTAAATCTGACATTAAGATGCAATTTGGCGGCTGCAGATACAGTGCAGGTGTCCCAGTTTGTGCTTTGCCTGCCACATCTACATATCCCATTTTCCTTCTCAGTGCCCTCATGTATCAGGTGTCCACTGTCAGACAGAGGAGATAGCTGGAGGCCCTTTCTTAGAGGCCTGGAACATGATATATGCTGTCTGCAAATAGCTTGAATTCGGGTTAAAATCATTTTGGCTAGAAAAGCACAGTGGATGAGTAGAATCAGATATTTCACCCTTCAGTTAGCACATAGGGACTCTCATATTGCGGAGCACATATGTTTCAGTTTGGGCTATTTAAACTTATTAAATAACTTAAGCCCACTAGGCACTTGCTAGCCCTGAAGACTTCAGCAAGATCATTCTAAATATAAATTCCGTAAGTCTGAACTCATCTCCATCTTAGCTCAACTCCATCTACTTACCACTTTAATAAACCCTTGGTATCGGTTTAACAGCTGCCAATTGTTTTAAAATTCTGTTTATATGATAAAATTTTGCTTAGTTTATGGCAATCAGGAAAGGCCTTTAAAAACTGTTTCTTAGGAGATCTTCTGCATTCTGAGGGAAGACTGTTTTTTGGGGTTTTTTTTGCTTTTTTTTGCTTTTTAATCTAATCTACAATTATTTTTTTGGTGTCTCAGGGAGTTTCTGGGGCAAGCTTGTCTGACACACTGCAGAGACAGACTTTCATGAGTATTGCTCAAATGGAGAAAGGTGTAACAAATTAAATTGTCATTTATTTGTTCTCAATTTAGCTGTCAGAAATAAATAATCTTAATTTGATGATCATGCTAAATAGACATACAGTTCTTGGAATAGTAAGAGTACTAGATTTACCCTGTTGACTCTGAGGGTAGGTTTAGATTAGATATCAGGAAGAAGTTCTTTACCATGAGGGTGGTGAGACACTGGAACAGGTTGCCCAGAGAAGCTGTGGATGCCCCTTCCCTGGAGGTGTTCAAGGCCAGGTTGGATGGGTCTTTGAGTAACCTGGTCTAGTGAAAGGTGTCCCTGCGCATGGAACTAGATGATCTTTAAGGTCCTTTCTAACCCAAACCATCCTATGATTCTAGGAAGCTCTGAAGTACAAAGTTGTTACACTACACTTTACGTTATATTTCTGGGGATGCTGTATCCAGCTAACTATTGCTTTCATTTTGTTTTGTCAAAAAAGAGCAAATAATCCACCAAACAAAAAAGCACTGTCACAGAAGTGTTAACATACATGATGCAAATCTTTACATAGTACCTTTTAAATTAAAAAAGTGCTTCCCAACAAGGAATGAACATGGAGACGCATACATACACTTTTTGGTGAATTAGGTCTAATGCAACTTCCATTGAAATCAGTGATTAAAATTCAGATAAAAATTAGGCTTCTGTAGATAGAGGGAAGAGAGAGGGATGGAGAGAGGGAGAAAGGGACACCCTTTCACAGCTCTGTCCCTCTCTGTCGTAAGTATCCATATATGGACTCTTCTGGAGTTGAGTTTCTCTTTCCACTGACTATAGAGGAAGTCCAGACAACCAGCTTAAAGCCAAATGCCTGACTTTCAAATGACTGAACTTAGGTAAGATGAATTCCACACCCAATTTTTTTTTTAATTTTTTTATTTTCTTCTTCCTAAAAACATACATGTTAGAAAGTCAGAATGGCTATACTTGTTTGTACCAAAGGTCTCCCAACAATGGCCAGTAGTGCATGCTGAGAAAAGGATATATGGTCAAGGAAACAACACTGCCATTCCCTGTACATTTACAATCTTCAGTCATCTGGAACTGAGTTCGATTCCTGGCTTGGGGTCTGACTCTCCTACCACACTCTGGTTTCAGATATGAAAGCATGAGTGATCTAATGCGATCTTTGTCCACCAGGTAAAGATTGAACATTCAGGGTGCCGGTTTTCCTTATGGCTATTGGAGATCCAAGGGCATCTCATGTAAATGAAAAACACTGCTTCAGACAGTGTTTACTACAAAAATAGGGGTGTTTTTAACTCAAGGAAGCTAAATCAAGATTGTGATCTCCATGTAAAATCCGAACAGAGACAAGCTAGTTTTAACCTCAGACCACTATCTGAGATAAACCTCAAGAAGGACATACAACGCTGACCTTCACTGGCCACATCAAGGCATAGATATAGATGTCTATCTCATTGTTTGAGATATCCTCTTGTTTGTTTTAGTCAAAACAAAACATTTCTGTCCTTGATTTACCCTTACATGAGTGCTACAATATGGCTGCTTTTCCAGTTCAGAGGTGACAGTTTTTCTGTGCAAAAAGGAATCAGGTTGTATTTTCTGCCGTGATCTGTATAGGAAAATAATGTCAACTTGGAAGGTCTGCTGTTATGGAGCTACATGATAAGTTTATATTAAAAATTACTGTATCTTTCAAGTTAGTAACATCTCTTCCACAAGCTTCATTTCATGCTGATTTGTTCACATATAAACCAGCACATTTTAAAGCTTGCTCTTTCCTGATAGAAAGCAATGTTGTGGTTGCCAGGTGCAAAGGTGCTTTGAAAGTTATATTGCCTCATTTCAGTGATTGAATAACAGGGTCGGAGTTACCTGAGGGGACGTGTTTTGCCTCTTTTTCTGGAGGTTACATTCCCCAATTATAAGAGCTCTGTCCTTCATTTAGAGAGACAACAGTGGAATGAGATACTCTGCAGGATATTTATAACTGCCTATTCTCAGTCTGCTGCATTGTGGCTAGTTAGAAGTGTAACATATGGCACTGGTGAGAAAATAATTATTACTCTTTGATAACTTACTTAGGGGCAGTTATTCTGGATGACTTGCATGACAGACTCTTAAAAAACTGTGTTCTGTAAAGTTATTGACACAACGATGCAGTAAAGGCATATATTTTTTCACAGTTTTCAGTGCACTTAATAAGCTTTAATATGTTTTTAAACTTCCAGACCTTTATGTATCAGTGGTATTTGCAAAAACCTCAAAGTTAATCACTTCGATCCGTATTCGGATTAGTTGCTATTTATGACTAATTTACTGTGGACCAAAGTTCAATAGAAAGGTGACTTCTTCAGACTACCTTTTACCTGGGGCTGATGAATTTAGGGTCTCAGTATAGTCAGTCAAGAAAAGTGGTCATGGGAGCTAAGTTAGAGAGCATTAGTGAAAATATTGCCCTTTGTGACAGAGCTTTATTAGAAAACCAGTCTTAGCTCAAAACCCAACTCTCTGTTTTTGTTTAATAAATCCTATCTACCTAGAACATTTTCACTCTGTTTTATCGAAACATTATCCCTACTCTTACAAGATGCTGTATTTATTAAGAAAATTTGCATTTGAACACCAGCTGTAGTACATAGTTTATCATGCTACTTCACAAACAGTCTTCGGCCCATAAGGAGAGAGGGAGGAAGCTGACTGCCAATTTTGTAGTTTCACAGGAAGGAAAACAAAAAGGAAAACTTCTTAAGTGCCATGGAAGAGACTATACTATAATAGCTCCTTGGGCTACGGATTTAGGTTGTGATAGCACAGGGGCTGTAGTGTTGCTCTGGGACTTGCTGTTGAACTGGGGGTTGAAATTCATTCTATGCTTTTTCAAGCATAATTATCTGGTCTTTAAGTAACTGCAGTGGATTTTGCCCCTGAGAAGGATCATTATCCTGAATGACTCCATTTGACTTTTGATTCGTGCTCAAACTAAGAAACAGCAAACAAGAAAAAGAAGCTAATTTCCCTGTCATCCTAAATTATATTTCTCAAATTTGTGGTTAGTTTATTAGAAATGTAGCGATATAGACCGATGTCCAATGTTTTCCTTTACACAAAACATATGAAAGGCAAGAACCTACACTTCACAGTTCAGGAAGAAAGAACTATACACCTTCCAGCTAGACAAAGGCAGAGATAATTCAGAGTCAGAGGAGCACCTACTGGCCTCCTGAATGAGGGGAAACAGACTGTTTTTCATGTATCTGTCACTACAGTCAATCAGTCTTTAGTGCTGTGGTCAAAATATTGCTCACAGGCAAAGCAGCGGCACACTTTATATAAAGTAAACCAATAGTGTAAGCGAAATCTTAAGAGTCTGATCATTATTAGTCCAGATCTAGTTGTTACTGAAAAAGAATATTAATGGAGTTAAATGTTATATGTACACCTAAATTATTAGCCTTTTCCTGGTGTTATGCTCACTCTTCCCATGCTCCTACAGGTCCTAAGGTAGGTGGTTTCACTCTGCTGGTGGTGGTGGGAGGTGTCACAGTGATTCGTGAGCATCTGGAGTTCTTTTGTGGGAGTAATATGATGTTCATGTTGGTGGTTTCTTTGTCATCACCTTAGGTTCCACATAGGGGTGGGTTTTCGTTTGGCTTTCTTTTTTTTTTTTAAACATTTTTGCTAACAAGCTTTTATACGTTTTTCTTTTTTCATTGGTTTGAAGACTCACATTTGGAAATTATGTCTGAGTTTGCTATATATGGTGCCTTTTATGCACAATTATGCACAAGGTACCACTTCTTTGTTTTCTTTATTGCCTCTAAAACCAGTTTTTTCCACCACCAGGCCTGCATTTCTTTAACTGACCATTGGTGAGTGGTTTATACCTGTGAGGTTTCCCATGCCCACCCAGCCTGTGCCTTATCTTTGATCATCCAATGCCTGTGCTCCCCTATACCACATCCCTTGTCTCCCCTTCTCAAGGCTTCTCTTCTTGTGCCAGGCCTGCCTTTCTCTACGTTACGTTGTGATAGAGTCATAAATACGTCATTCCACATAGATTAATTTCTCAGTACTGCTATCTGTATAAAATTATGAGTTTTATACCACATGAGGTTAGACAAAAGTAAAACAGGAACCTGGTTGATTAAAGAAATTGCCGTCACAGCTAAACCAAGTCAGACAGAGAAGCAGGCAGGTCAAGAAGAGCTCAGACAGGGAATACCTGACGAACATCAGTCCTGAGGCCTCACAAACTCAGTAGCAAGCTTACAGCTTGTTACTAGCAATGGCTGTACCATATAACAAGGCTAAGCACTTTCATTAGTCTCAGTCACACAGGCAAAACCCTGTACGGGTGTCTCTGTCACCCCAAGCCCTAAGCACGAACACCACCACCACAGTGCCTTTCGATCCCTTCCTGCCTTCCTGCGGGAACCCCACCGAGCAGACAGCAGGCTGCGCTTCAGCCATTTCTGTAGTAATTCTCTGGATAACCTTTTCTGGCCTCGTTTTCTTGGGAACAGGCTATCTGAAGTGGTGGTCCCACAACTCTATTAACACCTCATTTACAATGGTGTGAAGATGGGTGGTATGCAATATGAATAAATAAAGTGCATTTCAATAAATCCAGGTCATAAGTCACTGAAGACAGTTAATAGCCCACCCATAGAATAGGAATGCAAAAACTATGTATGAAATAAAAATATTATAAGATTATTCACTTTTTTCCCCCCTAAGCTGTTTTACATAATTGCACGTAAGACAGTATACTTAATGACTATTAAGTTTTCATATTTAAGCATTTAAATTCCAGGGAATGTCACAGAGAAGATTGCCTCAAAACTCTGCAAATGTGAATTCCAGTATTTTTTATGTCATCTCATGATACATGCAATATTTAGCACAGAGAAGGAAACTTCTATTAAATCATTTTTAGGAAGATTTTTGTAGAACTGAAATAAGGTGATCTTCTTGCCTCTATAGAGTGCAGGCACTGAAGCATCTCAGCAACATTTGCCCAATCTTCTTCTGAAAAATGGCAGAACTCTTCTCTTGAAATTCCCTTTCTCATAATATTGATAATAATAATAATGGTAGAAATTCTGATAATAATGATGCTTTCAGCCCAAGGTTATATTTTGGCAAAGATATATAGAGTGAAATGGAAAATTGGGTTTTAAAATAGAAGTCATCAGGCAGTCTTAACTCTAGAAATTGCTATATTCTGTGCCTGTAATAAGTGGTGTGATGTTGTGCATTCTAACATTGAATTAAAATCTTTTCCATGTCCTTTTTACAAGGAAGGACCATGAATACACACACACACACACAAAATAAATTAAAAAGACACAGCACACATTTAAAATAAAATGTAATCTGTAATCTAGTTGTTCCAGACAAAACTCCATCTGCCATAGAATATTTTAGAACTTGCTCCACTGGAGCACATTATTCTTCCCCCCTTAGGCTCTCCAGTTGCACTTTAGAAAACTCAGCAGTTGGTATGATGATTTCTTTTAGACTTTAGGCTATGAAAAATCATTTCTGATTAAACTGACTTGAGAAGAGAATTGCAGTTGATTAAATTATAAAGATACGTCAAAAGGGACACATTTTCAACTCCTGTGTGCCTGTGTACTTTATAGAGTGTTAAGCTATCCCCATACTACTACCTCTAAAATAGTTTTACCTTTGTCCTGGTTTACCCCATCTATAAGTATTTTGAGGTATTACGTTACTTAACATTATGCTATGTCTTTATTCTTTGACTTAAGTGTAATTTGCATTCATAAATATAATTTTTTTAACAAGAATGGTAATACATACTGGCAAGAAGTTGTTGAGGTTTTTTTAATTAACCAAAAAGAAAAGAAAGCTGTACCTTAATAATTCTCCATTTTGTATAGCATGAAGCTGTATGTGCTCTAGAAAAATATCATTCAATCAACAATAAGAGAGGAAGTGGAATCGAAACATAAATCAGTTAGCAAGAATAGAATTTTCTTGCAAAATATTAGATTTTCTCTTTTGAACAGCAGCAATCCTGACTAGCATATTATTCATATATGTATTCATACATTGGCTTACTTATGTATTTGTATTGCATTGCTATACTCAAATATAAGGGCCCTGTTGGGCAAGGTGCTATAAAAAATGCAGCATCTGAAGACAGCTTTAATACAGGTAGAATCTTGCTTATTTTTGTCCCAGTTATAAGAAAGCTGTATATCTAAAGTTTCCAGAAATTTAGAAAGAAGTTAGATACATAAGAAAGGAAGTATCTAAGAAGTGGGCCTGAACAGCCCTAATAGCATATCTTACAACAACATTAGAAGTCATTTGTCTGTTCTTCCTCCATCCTTACACTATTTCATCTCGCAGCAATACGTTGCATCAAATTTGTTATAGTTTTACAGTTGTTTTATTTTGAGTATCAGATTAAAAAAAATCACATTTTTTATATAATTTATTAAGTCTTATTGAGTGCATTCACATATTTATTGCCATTCATAGAGGAAACTCCTGGTAATTACCAGAAGATAGGAGAGTGCCTGTATACCATGAAGACTGTGACTTTCAGGTATTGTAGTCTCGTGCAACTTGTCTAACTTCTCTTCAAGTAATACTTCATGGTCTTATTTTTATTTACTATTTTCCTATTTATTTCTAAGGAAATATTTGAAGTTTGTAAATCTCAGTGTCTAGTCTTGCCAGGAAAACCATACAAAAGTCAAAACACATATAACCTGCGGGAAATTTAATATGAAACACTTCAAGATTGAAAGAAAGAGAAACAAGCCAGAAAACAAAGGGGGTTGTGTTTCTAAAAATATATACCTTTGACTTTAACTTTTGCTATTCATATACATCCTGCCTATGAGTTCAAACCTCTTACAAATACTGCAGTTAATCATCTGACAGAGCATTTCAAAGGCACCAGTAAAATCTGTGAAATTCTCACAGTGAAACTGTTATGGGTGCGTATATTACCTGAAAAATGCATCCATTTACATGGCTGACAGCTATATACTTACTTTTTGCATAGGCAAAGCTGCTTTTTGTGCCCATCTTTGCCCATAAAGAGGGCAAGATGGAGTTATGAGAGTCCTTTTGTTAGGTGAAGGGTAGGTGCTCTGGTAGTTTCGGTTTCTCTCTGAGAGTTGACAAACACAATTGTCAGTATGTGCTCCACAAATTGGACAGATAGGGAAGGAAAAAATGTTACCTGGGGCAGCTCTGTAGATGTTCTGCCATAGACTATCATTGCTGGCATTGCATAAAACATTTTCTGTGCTTAGCCTCCTGGCAGTTTCAGCTCTACGCTTTTTCTCCATCCAGCTGAACTAGGTGTTTCTCCATTTGTGTCACCACGCTGTGTGGGTCTGGTTTGCTTGAGACCTACTTCTGCTTGCTCGTGGTGCTTTCTCACTGCACATAGTGCATGCCTGTGGCAACGCGGGCGTTTCAACAGCTGTCCCCCCCAAATAAACTTGTGCCTGTGCTTACTATTACGGGTGCTGGCAGACCGACCTCTTTCTGTAGGAAAGCTTAAGCCAGCTGTAAATATGTTTTTAAAAATACAAGGGCACATCACGATACTCTAGCAGCAGGGGTTAAGTATCACACTGAATACCTATCTATCTGCTTTGTCACTATCAAAACATGTTTTTTTTAAATTTTCTGTTTATTTTTATGGTTCACAAAGATGCAGCCTTATCTGCTACGTTTTACACATCATATTCTTCTTGTTATTTTCTTCTTGTTATTTTCCTCTAAAGAAGAAAAGATGCAAAAGCAGTGGTACTTACAGGTAGAATTTTGAAAATAATGGGATTTAAGATAATCAGTCTTTCCCTGGAAGAAAGGATAGCAGGTTTTTGCTGCCAAAATATAATAAAGTCTCTGGAAAGCTCCTTGCTATTACTGAGACACAGTGGTGCTTTAGAAGTCTTTTAAGTGTTTAGCAATTAAAAAAAAAAAAAAAAGGAATATCTTTCTCACATACAAATTCAGATTTCTCACATTCGGTATTCACTGAAACCTTCATCCTCTACAATTCTTTTATAATAACGTCAATTCCAAGTGAAGAGTGAAACAACTGTTTGTTTCATTATTACGCCTCCTGCTATATTGCCTGTTTATGATAAAGCCCAAACTGGTGACCAAACCAGACCTTTCTGACATGACACTTTTAGTCCTAAAAAGAGAATCTTGACAGGGGTTCTTTTACAGCCATATTCCCTGTATCCAAAACCAGGCAATGATTGTGCATAAATTAGCTGCTGTGTCTGCCCTTTCCAACAGAAGACAAGAGACATTTTCTGTGTTGTAAATTGACTGCAAGACAAGCTTAATATGTTTTGTAATACTCTTTATGGAGAGAACACAGCATTTTATATAGACAAAATATACTCAAGGGCAAGGGCTGATTATAGCCATTCAATTCAGAGAAAGACAATCAAACCATGCAGAGTAGCCTGCCTATCAGTGGCACGGTGAGACAAGGATGGCTCCATGCTCAGAAGCTGCTTTGAACATACTGGCCAGGCTGCTGTGCTGAAATAGGGATTTTCTGAAACCCCCACTTGTCTGGCAATGGCTCCTTCACCTGTGTGATAAGATTAACAGATCCACTTGAAGGGCAGAAAAGCTTTGCCAGTCAAGTGGAGATTAGCATCTTTTACACTGGCAACCACTTAAAATTGACAAACCTTTTCTGAAAGATGAACAAGACATACGTGAGACTAGAACTGGGACAAATTCTGTAAAACTGTGTAACAGTGAGTTCCTGATTTTCACTGGAATTGCTCAGTTAGTAAGGAATGCTGTCCACAAAGACAGCTTGAACTTTACCAACTAGTGAATAATTAAGATTTAAACTTAATTGAATTTGAAAAAATTGCATCAAGAGAAACTACTCCAAAATATCTCAGTTATCAGGCAAGGCAGACAGAAAACTCTGCTCTCCTAAGCTATTTCTTCCATAAGCCTACAGGAGAAAACTCACAAAACCAGAAAGCATACCTTCCCAGTACTGGAAAATGAAATAGACCTTGGAACACTACAGATGAAATACAGATATAATAGGTACAATCAAGAATAAAAATGACAGCACATTCTCACTACAACACTAGGTGACATCAACTGCATTTGTTTTATGAATCACAGAGTACACTTCACGCCACTATCAGAAATAACAAAACGTTAAAAGGAGCAGGAGTATGCTACTTTTATGAATGAGCCTGAAAGAAATTTGCTCTAATTATGTTAGCGTGAGTTTACTGAAATCAACCAGAATGCCAAGAGACTTTAAAAATATGGAAAATAAAGTGAGTTATGGTCAATAAGTTCTACGGTGAATTCAGGGGCTTTTGGTCAGTCACTAATTTTTCTGTTTAGACTCTTGCTAAGTACAGGCAAACTTTACGAGATTTCTCTATTAAGTTCTGCTAGTTCAGGTCCCCAGTGACCTGAAATGCACTTTCCCTGTCCAGAGTTTCCCCTGAGCAAAACTTGCCAATCACACAAAATTGCTTAGTAGTTCTGGGGTCTGGACATATATGGACAAGGGAATAAATGGAGACTACTACCAAACTGATTTAATGTGTATCATAAATCAGAAGTGAACGTTAGTCTCCCGTGGGGAGGAAGAAGGCCTAGTGTATTAAAACGCTTTGATACCTTTGATCTTCTTTGTTCATAACATGAAGTATTTTCTAAACACCTTTAAACTGAAACTGAAAGATACATTAGTGAAATTCATCCTGGCCTTTCTACCAATTCTTTCTGAGCAAACATGGGACTTCCATGCTGTCCTAGACACAGATATGTGATCATTTGACAATGTTCAAAAATCCTTATCTAAAATATGGTTTTGTGCTTAATGAGCACAGAGACATTCTTCTCTTTAAATGATTCTCTTTTGTGCACAGGAAGTCTGTTTTGTTTTTTTAAATAGTTTCTGTTTTTCCTCCAAATGATATTATGGGAGATAACAAATGACTGTATATACCTTTGCCCCTGAGCAGACTGTGCAACCACATGAGTGAGAGACCTGCTGAGTTTAATGGAATTGTCAATCTAAAGTTACCATTCCAAGTTTTATGATTTCAGTTTGTAATTAACTACAAATGGCACTTATTATAAAAGATCTAAATTATTAATAATTACATTTAATGCAGCCATGCAATCACACTTATTTACATATTTAACTTTCAAATTGTATTGATCTTTTATTTTAATTGACTCACTGCTACAGGCTTTTGTTTAATTAATTCATGGTTATGTTTCTATGTTTCAAACAGCTTCAATGCTTGTGAACTCTGGCCAATCTAAATAGAAAGTCTTTGTTTCCATAATGATTTATTTGAATTTGGTTCTGTGGATTTTATCAGGATGCAGTTCTTGTCATGTTAGAGATACCACTTGAACAGAAGAAAAAATAAGTAACCCTCAGCAGCATACTCAATTCACAGTCTCTCTGAAGTGATGGTGCTAAAGAGTTTCATGTTCTTCAGAACGGATTACTAACACAGCAGTAATCAAAAAGATTATTTTTTTCAGTTATCCCACCTGAGGGAAACCTCACTAACTAGGTATTTGAGATGTTGATAGCATGTTTGATTGAAGTTTATTCCTTCTTCGTTGCAGATGTGAACAACGGCCAAAACTTATGCTTTATGAAATGATAAAGTGAAGCTGGCAATACTGAAAATATGAAAAAAAAAATAAAGGCAATTATGTCATCCATCACTGAGCTTACAAAAACAGTGTGAATTTCAGTGTGAATTTCAGTGCCTACAGGACCACACTGAGAAGTCACAGTGAATCCATACAGCTAATTGTGCCCCTTTCTGTGGAATGTTCCTTGTCACCGTACCTCTGGAGTCACAGGTACCACCATCAGGTTAAACGCTCCTCTCAGATGTCCTTCGTCTGGAAGGAACAAATGTATCAGGCACCTCAAATAGATGTGATGAAGCATCTCATTTCCTCTGCTCCCAGAGTCACATGCTTCCTTGATGATACCATCAAAGCCATGGCCTCTATGGGAAAGTGACTAAATGCCACCTACACGAGATTAGTCAGATGTGGATATATTTGCCATGACTTCAAGTATTTAAAAGCTGACCATTTAATCCTATTTTTTTTCTCTATAAACTGTATATGTCCAATGTTGAAGAACAGGGTGATTCAGAGGATGACTCAGAATGTCTGAACTGGAGCAGCTAAGCATCTAATTTTAGGTAGAATCCAGCTGGCCTCAGTCTAGGCTAGTTACACCCCTCCTTAAGATAAACGTTTAAGATCATTTTAAATGCATCACTTGGCAGAATTTTCTCCTCACCTCCTGATTTAATGGCTGATTTAGATAGATGGCTTTTAAATTAGTCTAAATACAGCAGATGAGTTAGCGTCTTAGACACCTAAGTTAGATACCCGAAGTTGGGATGTATGACTGTCATTTTAGCTGTGTCATTTTAGATACACGAAGTCCTGTTTGAGCATCACTTGAGGAAAACAGATGACTTTCTGTAGGAAAGCTCTGTAAAATCCAAACTTCTGCCATTCTTGGCAAAACATGACAGTAATAGGCAGCTAATTCTTCACTTACAATCAAGATAGAAAGGATAAACAACAAGATATTCCTCCACTTAATTGTCCCAAAGTATCTCATATTTTAAAAGTTCTCCAAGTTAGGACTATGTAAATTGGGACTTGAGTCAGAGAATTCTGATTTATTTTTTGGGGGGGGACTTTTGGTAGCCCTATTATTGACTTAGACTCAAAAGTACCAAAGGAAGTGAGGGCAGAGTTATAAAAATACAATTTCCTAAACCGCTTTTTTCAGTTTACATTGGATGAAGTAATGAATAGAATTCTTCATTTTGGACTGTGTCTTAGTGAGCAATATTGACTCATAGGCCTTACACAGTTTTGGGGGAGGAGATGAAGGCGGTCTCTGTTGTTGGCCCTGCTGATAAACTGGAGGCGTTTCACTACAGATACACCTGAGAAACTTTAGGTTGAATTGCTGTGGTGAATTATGAGCATATTGTACAGGGAAACGCAATCCTGGCCAATAAAACAGTCTTCAGAGGGACATCATTAAATAGCCAAGATACCCGAATAACAATTCCTAAAAGGTGCTACAGCAGTTCGGGAGGAGAAAACTTCTTGCCAAATTGGAACAAAACATTTTGAAATTTCTGAATTAAGTCTTCTGGAAAATTATTTTAGCAGTGAAAAAAATTAATCGTATTTTGAGTTTTCGCATCAATTTGTGTGGAGGATAGCTATTACTTTTGATAATAATTTATTGCTGTTGGTTATTTTTTCTTCACTGGCTTTTAACATATTGCTCCTAGAGCACTTACAAGGGAAGGGAGGTATTGCTATTGTCATTGCACTGGCAGAGAAATTGAAACCTGATTTGAAGTACATTACCTAAAGTCAAACAAGGTTATTGTAAAGACCACTGGGGAAATTACAGAACCTTGCAAAAGTTTAGAGACATTTTTGTTAGGGCATCTGTGTCTTGAAACACTCTACGTCTCTTAGTTAAAATAAAATTGTATTACATAACCTGAGTGATTTCAGGAGTTAGTAAGTGACTGATTTTCTGTTCCCTTGGTAAGCAATAATTCATGCAAACAGATTGACTGAAATTTTACTGTGCTACTGAAATGGGAAAACAGTGAAATATTGTTTGAGACTTTTTACAAGTGAAAATGACAGCATATGAGGAAAAAATGTTATAAAGGCGGGTAGTATTCGAAATGTAATAATATTGAGAAAGCCAAGCTCATTCTTTTGAAGCAAACAATATTAAAGAAACTAGTAGGAAAAAAGGCCACTCTTTTCATGTATGTGGAAAGAAAATAGGCATTAATATCCCAAATGTGCCCAGATCAGCAAATTTATGAAGAAATATATGAACAGAGAACACCTGACATCAAAGCCATTTATAATTACTGAATGGTTTACATTTAATCAGAGACGCATGGGAGGGGAGAAGGAGCTGGGAAAAGTGAAGGCATATTAAAAGTTTTAGCAAATGCAAGAAAAGTTTTGCCAGTTTGTGCTGTCTTTAAAGGATATTTTCCTGAAACAGATTTGTGTATAGCTTGAATTCTTATGAAATGCAGGTACCATCACTTGCTTCAACAAACCTTACATTCCAAAATACTATTGATATTGCTGTCAGCAAAATGCAGCTGAAAGGAAAAAAAAATGCAAGGCCCTAATTTAACATATAAAATGAAAACATCTTGGATGCTTTAATTTTGCTGTGTAAAACCAACATATGATGTTATGCACGTATATATGTGTATATATATTTGCACACTATGTTGTATCACAGTTGTCAGAAGAATGAATTCCGTCATTGTTTACGCAGCAGCAAATTGCAGGATAAATTGCTTCCTCTTAATGGTATCTGAGAACCTAAGAAGACTGTTTCAGAGGAGTACTTATCTTATCTAACTTTAAACACCTATAACATAGAAGTCCACATCTGTGCTAATCACCTTAGGCACATTTAAAGTTTTCCTGGACCACGTTAGATGTCTACTTTACGATGAGATGAAGTCTGAATATAAACCCAAAAGAACATTTTAAGATGGAAGTAAAAGCACACACTGTGATTATAGAATGGTATCTGTGGGAGAGAGAAAATTTCCCCCACACTTAAAGTTTTTAAGAAAGCTTTAGGAAGTTAACATTCAAAAATCCAGATGCCAGTATGAAAGCTTTTCAGGTATCTTGATGTCTAAAAATAATTAATAATCAATCCTTTCCCTTTATATTCATATAAAGATGAAAATTTGGCACAACAATTATTTCCTAGTTTTCAGTAGTCGAGATTCTGCAATCCTTACCATGAGGAGGTTTCACAGATGATTTAATAGCACCTTGAAAATATAATATACTTCTGCAAAGTGAAATATTTAATTATTGATAAATTCAGATGGAAAATGCCTAGTGACATTTCTTGTGGAATCGTATCTCGAATACTTTGGATCCATTTTACATCTTAAGGGATCCACCTAACACCTTAATAACTGGAAAAAATGCTGCAATAGTTACATCTGTACCAGAATCACTTTAACCAGGTCTTGAATAAAAAAAAAAAAAAAAATTGTATTTTTATTGCAGAATATGGATTCTAATATATTTGTAATGGCAAAATGTCCTGAAAAGCTATTAACCAAGAGATCTACTTGGCCTAGCAAACCAACCTACTAAGCAATTTTGTGAAAATTAAAATTCATTTCCTACACAGTATAGTGTGCTGGTTCACTATAGCCCCAGTAAATAGCTTTTTCTGTTGATGTTTCCCCTTTTTAAATTGGGAGAAGCAGTCATCCTATTTCTTTCAGTTCAAGAGCCTTAATACCAGCTGAGCAAAAGTGCTGAGGATTTGTGAGAGACATTCAGGTTATTATTTCATGGTGGAAATATTTCATAAATATCTACCTAATAAAACCAAATCAAAATAAACCAACAAAACTCACTTTCCCTAGGCTTTCCTCCTATGCCAGTGTGAAAAATGAGGTACTGATTTTTGCCTAGAGACCTCACAGGTGGACAAGTCAGTCATTATTTTAGTAGTGTTCTTCTGCTTAAGATGATAGTGCTGCTGGGGCTTTTTAGTCTCTCTTTGAAGATTGTCTCAATATTTTGTGAAAAGATTATCCTAGACACTAGATGTAACCAGCTTCTGCTACAGAGCTGATTGTCACAAATTGACAGATTATCTGTGGCATTCCAAACAAGTTTTGTGGGTCTCACAAACACCGGCATTATTTCCAGTCTACGAGAACTGGATATCAAAATAAGCATCAGCTGTTCAGTAGCTTCATATTTTTCTAATAAACATGAAGTTAGCATGGGTAAAAGGTGACGTGTTGGTTAAAGTAGCTGCTATTTCAGAAAAGATCTAGAAGTTCCCAAAGCATAGCTATATAAGCGATCAGTATGACAGCAGGAGACACAGTGGAACTGATGAATGCTCGTAACTGCAAATCTCTCGAGTTTACAAAAGCAATTGTTTATTTTCATGAAGGTTTTGAAAATAACCATAACATTCATGAAGTGAGTTCACACTAATTTTGATACTCTTTGCCAGGTGAAATGTTCATAGACACATGACCTAAAAGTTCAGAAGGTATCTCTGTGTCCCAATGAAGAGATTTTGGAAATAGCTCAAGGAAAAGGATGCAGATATTGCCTTGAAAATTATGTGCATTAATGGTTCCAAAGCTTTACTTTTTGTTTTTTCAGTTACTAAAAATTCAGAGACAAATTCCCTCTGTAGAAAATCAGCCCAGAGCATTCCTGTGTTAAAGTTTAAAATGCTTTTGACTCCTAAGATAAATGGAAAATTCATTTTTCTTATTGTATCCAGGAGCTTTTATGTAGTGTATTACAAAATGACACAAAATAATGAAGTTTAGAGAAGCCATTAAGGAAATAAAAGTGTTTTTCAACTAAGTAAAGATGCCTACAATTCAAACAATAGTACTGCATTTGGCAGATAATTAGTCAATGATTGTCTTTTGAACTCTGAAAATAAATTTAGAAGGAGCAGATATGCTGTGCTCTAAAAAGTGACAGCTTTCACTGTTATTTTTATTTTTTTCTTTTTAAGCCTTTTGCTTAAAGATTTTTTCAAAGGCAGTTTTCTAACCAAGCACTCTAATTATGTACACATGAATAAGCCTTGAGGAAACCATACAGGTCTATTCAACTATATGCTATACAGATTTTAATTTTACAGATTCTTATTATTTTAGTTCCACTAAATGCTTTTAGCTAAGGTTGACCAAAACTTTTCCCTTTGAGACCCTGTTTTGAATTCCTTATAATTGACATATTTAAACTGTTCAGGCTGATATGCCCCATGCCAGATGTTTACTGTAGGATTAATAATTTTGTAGAATTCCAGCAAAAATAGCTCAGTAGTTTTGCAATATTTTTAAAAAAAAAAGTTTTTATTTTGTTCCCGTTAGTGCATTATTTTGAAGCAGTTAACTCAGTTAATTCTTTTTATTTCTGAATTAATGTCTCTCTACTTTAAAATGTAGAAATAGGTCCGAATAAAGCTCCAGATAAAATCTTAGCAACAATCAAACAACAACAAAATCTTAGAAACAACCAGTCTTAGCAAATTCTACCCTTTGGGGGAGTTCACAATTTTATACCAACTTCTAGTATAAATTCAGTATTGTTTAAATGTTTTCTACTTGTTTCTGCTTTGTCTGCTTCTCCTCTCTTTTTGCCTTCCTTCTGGCCCTTGCACATGAACAGACCAGTAAAACCACATGAAGTTTAATGCAGCAGGCACAGCACTCTGTGGACCCACAGGAGTAAGCGTATAGAGGCCTCAGCCTGATGCCTCTTGGTTCACTACGCTGTCGGGAATGGAGATACCACGGAACCATGGTGACATGAAGTCCTTCCTGAATGAGGTCTTTTCTTTCACAAACGTTACTTTACTTTAGAAGAAAGAATAGCTAATTAGAAGGACAAAATACTTAAAATAGTAATACTTAAAATAGTATTTTGACTGGACAAAATCATTTTTTAACAAGTGAATGCTTTACAAACATATCAACAGAGTGAAATAGAGAACCATGATTAAGACCTATCTGCAGATACACATGTATTTTTAGGCAGCAACATCTTAAGCACTTAATATGCTACCCTGATAACTCCTCTGCCTAATTTCTTTAATTTTCCTCTTCACAAAAGCCCTTTTTCAAAACCCTATTCCAACCCTCTGGGAAGGTCTTTTTAGGGAAAGGTAACAGTGAACTTTTTAAAGAAAAACTTTTGGGGTATCTGCGGTTGAAACTTGTGTTATTATTCACTTACAGTATCTCACAATATGTTAGGCACTGACTCTACCAATAGAAAGAAAACTGTGATCTCCATGCAAAATTTGCCTTAGGGTAAAAGTGGGAAAAGATATTAATAGCTCTACAGATTTTAACAGCCCCGTGTTCACAAACTAAACCTCTAGTTCACTGCAGTTCACACAGAAAATCTATGTGCTTATCCCTGGTCACACAAACCGTTTCGGGCTGAGTCCACCCTCAGCTGCTGGGTTCCCTCCTATCCACAGCACAGGGGAAGAGTGCGTGGTGACCACTCAGGGTTTCATCCTGTGGAACCCACTCTGTGCGTGTGTGTGCAGGGGTGTGCGTACGTGTGTGCATGTTCATGCATGGAGAAGACAGTGCTCCTGTTACTGCCCTCCTTTCCTCTCCAGATACACAGTTTGAGTAGAGCAAAATCATATATTTGCACAAGGGAACTCGGAAATGTTTCTTATTTTAGTAAAATAAACATAGCTTTAGAGCTTAGGAAGAGTCTTTGAGTGGTTAAGTATACATGTAAGTATTTGCAGGATCAAAAGATAGGTAGAGTATAGAAAATGAAGCTTAAAGTAAAAATATCTGTTATGTTGCCATGCTGTATAATATCTTAGTAACACATTTAAGTCATGTTAGAGGTATATGATTTGTTTTCCTGTACCAACACTTCAGCCATGGTCTTCCAGGAGGGTCCATATTTACTGATGATTTGATATTGTAAAGTGACAAAAGACTTCCATTTAACACATTAGATGGTCTTGATAAGTACTTTTTAGAAAAAGAACCAATCAGTGTCTTGAAATTAATGGCAATCTACAACATCTCATAATATTCAATCACCATTTAGCAGATAAATAATGAAGATGAAAGTTTCTCCATTTTCACTATACATCACCCGTGGTTCAAGTTTGCCGCTTCAGCAGCTCTCTGAAAAAGATATGTCTTGCAGCATGCCCTCAAGGGCATTAGATTTGGGCTATTTCTGATTAAGAAGACTTCACTGAGAATGCACCGCCAAGATTTCTCTCTCTCTCTTTTACATCTAGAAGGATCCAGCCTGAGTGACATCTGACACTTGTGCCTGAAGAGGACCTGTAGATGCCTGAGAAGGCAGTAATGGCTTTACAGATCAGTTCAGAAAGGGCATGCCCTGCCTTTTAGCCTTCAAGGTCTCATATCGATGTTCATCAGCTAAGACAAGTGATTAAATTAGTCTTCATTGCTGTTTGACTTTATGCCCAGATAAGGTGCATACCTCTCCAGTCTCTCTAAACTTCACTCTCTTTCCCTTCTCTCCTCTACTGGCTCCCAGCCTATTCTCTTCCTCAGACAAGACACTTAGCACCCACAGTAATTAAGAATAGTCTTATTGCCTTATTAAAAGGAGGTTGCAGCAGTGTCCCTTGCAATTACAGAGTGCACCAGAAGGCATAATACCTAAAGGTCAAACACTAATTGCAGTTACTGGTGGGATTAGTCTGAACAAATATAGATGCCTAAACGATAGATATATATACATCTGAAGCAGTCACCCACCAGAGAGAAGAAACAGACGTTTTCAGGCCATGGTTTATCCGACCTATTTCACTCACCTACTAGGTAGTCCTGTCCTAAAGAGTCTTTGATTCTTTCCATTGACAAAAAAGGGAGAGTAGAGTATGTAGCTCACATGCAGACACGTGCAGATCTAACGGTAGGTGAGGCAAATCCTGTGCTGGTGAATGTTTGTGTCAGAGCAGCCTGTAAAGTCATATGGCACTTCTGTGTCTCTCTGTGTGGTTGGGCTGCACGCCTTCATCCAAAGAAGGTAGAAAGTACTGCCTTTCTAGTTTCTTAGAAGCAACTAAGTTAGAGGATACTTGTGTCTTTAAACCTTGAAATTCACTTTTACAAAAGATCCTTTTTAAGCTAAGTGAAATTTAAATTAAGAGAATTTTCAAAGCACAATGGGTTGGTGTTTCTACAGACACAGTAGTTGTAAAATACCCAAGTAGATTATCTTTCTAAAACTTCAGAGATTCACAGTTTCTTCACTAGCACTTATGCACAGAGTTTATCTTCATAGTCACAAAAGGAAAAACATAATCCAAAACATTCAAATTAGAATGGCTTAGAACACTGGGAAAAAATTTAACAAAATTCAACTATGAATGGTTATGAAGACTTATGCTGCAAGGTCAGAGTTTTAGAAATGCTGCTGAATAAATGTTGTTTAAAGCAGTTCTTCATTGTTTTAGGCACCCAGGTTTGAAAATAGGACCTGGTTTGCTGTCTTGATTTATGTAAATACATCTCATTGGGATCATTCATGTGTCAATTATACAGTTCTGCACTTCTTGGTTGTCTGACACTTAAATTGTGTAGAAAATATTTTGAGCAACAAAATCTTCAGTAGAACTCTGAATCAACAAATGCATGATAATTCTGCGTATATGGATAAGCAACATGACTTAAATGTGCAATTTTTTTGTGTTATGCTAGGAAAATAAAAGAACGTATAAATAACTCAAATTAAAATCCAGTGTGAGGTCAAGGAAACCATGGGAATTTTCGTAAGGTTTGTACTGGTTCTCCAAAGGAAGGTAAATCCTATTTGGATAGTCTTTACAGGAAGAAAATAGACTTCATTGTCCATTTACAGAACTGGATATTATAGTCAGTGTTTTCAGGAATAAATGTATTAAAATAATTGACAGCATAAAAGAATTGAGTAAATGTGATTAGTATTTTATATTTCTTTGGTATCTGGGAGAATACCTGCAAATAGTGCTACCTTCCAACATAATAACCTTCTTAATATGTGACATTAACTTACCAGGCTGAGTTATTTTTAGAATTCAAAACCTATTTTAGATACTAGAGTGAAATATGGTAAAGATCTATTTGAATGTACACCTGTAAATGGATCTAAACTGCATTCAATGGTTATGATTCTTCAGCTACATACTTGGAGTAGAGTTTCATGTGGGCACAGTCATGAGAACTGTAGCTGTTTGTAGGATTTCACTCTTCCCTATGTACTAGCATCAAGCAAAGGAGCAATATGCTGGCTTTTTCTTATTTCCTTTCTTTCTTTTTTCTTTCTATTTTTTCCCCCATATGAAGACATGTCTAATTTCGTTTCATAAAGTTTCTTGGTTGAAAATAACTACAGAAAAAATATTGTGATGTACTTTGTGGATTCCTACCCCATTCCCCATAACCACCTTGAAAGCATAGAATCAGATTGATCTCACCAAAGTGTCTTCTAGCTTGCGGATCTTTTCCGTCACTAAACACAGGCTGTTGTACCATGGTAATGGATATCAACGGAATAATTATGCAAGGTCGATAAAATCAGGCATAGGAAGAAATAATAAAGCAAAGGATCCTCCCTATTTAGTGATTAAAAGCAAGGAAAATAGCTAAGAAACTGCCCCTATTAAGTGAATCAACATTGTTTTCTTCTTGATTGCTTTAGATACCCTAAATAATTTTGTCCACAACAATAATAGGGATTAACAGAGATCAACTGTGGTTTTGGGATTGTGAGGAACGAAGAAAGAGATTTATGCTCAAGAACAGATCAATTTTGTGAAATAAACCAAAATGTGATGCTTGAAAGAGGGTAGAACAGAGAAATTATGTAAACCCAATTTATTTATATTGTATGTTAGTATTTTCTAAGGAGGCTGCTGTTGGCTAGATAGAAAACTACATGGAATAATTTAAAATAATATTTTCTTAAAATCAGCCCATTACTCTAAGGCCAAACATACTCATACCAAGGCAATCCAAATTTTGCAGGTTTGGTTTATATCATATTAGACCTTAGTACCAATTATTTTTTAATTTATGGAGTTCTAGCAATCCTATCACTTACAAAATAAACTAATTATAAAGCTTGTTAGTCAAATCAATTTTGTTTGTAATATTATACTTTTAAAAACATTACAGAAAGTTCCACAAATCTAAGAATTTACCTTAATTGCCAATGGATTTGTGAAAGGATGTATTACAAAAGGCACATTATTAGCTTTTGTGAGAATTACCTCTACCTTCATATAATTAAGGGGAATATAAGTTGTTTTACAAAATTGATCCTAATTCTTTGGTTTGGTCAAAGAAAAGCTCATTATGGGTAGAAAGAAGGGTTTCAACTCATCTTTTGAAGTTTTCTCTGTTTGGTTCTTTGGTCTACATATAAATTAAAAAAGTCTAGAGACCACTGTAAGAGTAAAAATATCTTTCTCCTCCCTTATTGCCTTTGACAGGTAGAAGTTACAGTACAAATGTCGGTGTTGTTTAGTCTGTCACTTCATTTTTTTGCTTGTAGTTGATGCTGAAATGAATTTTAAGTCAGCTGTGAGTTACAGGAGCAACATAAAATGTTCCTTTGGCTCAGAAAGTGAGGCCTTGATAATTGTTCCGCTCGCTACATAAAATTTACATTTAAAAAATAAGTAAAAGGCTTGACATCATGACATGCACCACTTGACATGCACCATCATGATATGCACCACTTTGTCTACTTTTCACTTTTTGTCCCACAGCAGGTACATAGTCTTTCACTTACATTTCCAGGATAGCAGTATCGGAAGCAGCAACCCTTACAAGTTTCTCTTTGTACAGAAGTAGATTTACTGTGGGAGTTTAAGTGGGCTAAAGCCCTCAGTAACCTTGCACACTGTAGCATAGGTAGACTGAGTCATGCATCACCATGCAACACCATGCGTGTATGTCTTATATACCTGACTTGTGTGTCTACTTGCAGAGAAAGAGACCTCAACAGTAATCAAATTCAGTCTTGGATTAGTTTCCTAGAGACAGCTCAACAGAAGAATAGATCTAGTTTCTAGTTTACAGATATGTGATGTGGACACTTCTCCTGCAGCAAGCTATCTGAAGCCATCAGCACACTCTGTGTAAGTCACTGTATGTCTTCTGTAATGTAACGGATCATAGGTCATGATGATGGTGTGATAAGGTCAGAATATCATTTATCTCCATAAACTTAGGGTAAAAACTCACCAGGCAAGCAGTCATTTTTAAGTTTTGTATTTTGAAGTATCTTCAAAAGAAGTGAATGCAGAAATAAACCATCTTGCCTCAAGATGAGCATGATGGTATGCCATTTACAGTAGGATATATTTCTGAATATTATTTCTGAAGAGCAAAAAGGGGTTTTACTTCTTTGGACAATGTGCAGTAAATGCAGCAAATAAAGGATATCTGTAACTTGTTATAATCAGAAAACTAGGTGTTTGTTTTTTTCTTTTTGTTTTTTTTTTTCTTTTAATTCTATAATAAAGAAATTGCTTCAGACTGCTCATGGTTATTCTAATGTCTCTGTCCCTAGCGACAGGCTCTAAAGCTATGGTTGATGGTATTGTAAGCTCCTGAGCAATAGGGCAAGAGATTTATTCTGGTTCATGTATCAGGATGAGAAAAATCAATTTTCTGTCAGGAAGACAGAACTAGTAGCGTAGATGAAAAATCTCTAAATACGTAAAATGGCTTTGTTAGAGCAGAAAGTTAGAGGGATCAAAACACAGGGACATGCATATTATATGCCACACTACATAGATGCCACATCAGAAAGAGTTTAGTTTCAGTGTCTGCAAAAATAAAGGAAGTAGCGTAACAAAGATATATGTGTTACAATGTGATGGAGAACAGGGCCATGTCTAATATCTCAATGAAAATGTAATAACTGCCCTCCCTCCTTTAACTTAATCAAAAAGTACCTCTACAATAATGATATTTGCAAGTGATAATTTCTTCTGTGATCTGATTATTGTTGACTATTGAGCAATTCATCCTGGTTGCATTTCAGCTTCTGGACTTTTCCCTGACTTGAGTACTGGAGGGAATATTACTGGTACCACAGTAGGTGGCACTCTTTCCTTCATATTTGTTCTGAATTAATCTCTTCAGACACAGAAGGCACAAACTAATTGAAAGTTTTGTATTTAATGAGATGGGTGAAAAACTGGTCATAAGAAGATCTGTTGGTCGAAGACTAACTTGAGGGTCTCAGAGTCTTCTTACTGTTCCAATACCTGCCCAGGATGCTGCTGAAGTAGTTGTCAGATGCATAGCTCAATAATTTAAGACTATGACGAAGGCCAGCTAGGAAACGGGTTGTAGGCACAAATTGCCTCCTTTCTCTTTTCTGATAAAATATCATGAGCTTGTGTTTCCATTTCTTGGAAGGGAGGTGAGTGAGGACAAAGCAAAGGTCCTGCCTTGTAGGGAGCTAAAGAAGTAACCTGTCAGGTGTCTTTGATGCAAGCAAGACTAGGAACTATCTAAAAGGTGTCTTGGAAGAAAAAGTCTTTGCATTAGTGATTTGGAGAGCTGTTATCTCATAATTTACCATCTAAAGCTAGAATTTATGGCAGAGTAAAGCCAAATTTTTCCTCAGTGCACCACTGCTGTTTTCACTTTCTATATTATAATGAATTATAATGAAAAACTCTTAGGCCAGAAATGCTTGTGCTGAGTGTTTAAAAACAGTAACGCCTGTCTATCCTACACCCTAAAATGCTGAAGCGTTGACCCTGTAATGCGCTGTATGGAGTTCATTGTGTAATTGATACAAACTTTCTATCTTGTCATGATAAACTCAGCTCACTTTAGGAATAGGAGTAATTCCTATCAAACCATGACAAGGTAAGTAGGACCCAAGGTAACTAGGATAAATGTCCTTTCAGGACTAGGAGCTTCTGTTCTGTTTGTACAAGGATTTTTTTATTTAATTACATGAAAACTAGATTGAACCTTTAATTTTTTTTTTTTGGTCCTAATGCTGTGTCTATGGCCATAGGAGATTAAATGTGTGGTGGCTGTCTAAGAGGAGATGTTATACAAATGCAAGGCATCTGCTGTCATTACCAGACAAATTGTATTTGCAGAATTTAATCTGACAGCTTCTGATTTTGTATTTCCCATACTTTTTCTTTATAGGATATGAGAAGTATTGAATAGATTACCTTAAACTTATTTAATTTAAGAATATAAAAATTTAAGATTATATATGGCCAGAATTAAGTAACAGATTAAACAACTAGGCCAAGAACAGTTATAAGGCTTTACCTTTCCTACCAAGGCCTCTGCATTATCTGTACCTTCTCAATGAATTAACAAATTTAGCTATATTTTCTTCTTCCTACTTGATGAACATATTGCTCTAGAAAAGAGAGAGAAAATGAATTGAATTGACAGTTATGAGCCTATTCTGTGGTAATGGTGCTGATTTTTTATTAAGTGAGGCTAGGCCTCGAGCTGGTGTGCTCTGAAGTTCCTTTCTGCATAGAATTTTTTTCAGTTGTCAAAAAGAACTTAGCGATTTTGTTTGCTTTGAAAAAGACTAGTTTATTAAAATCATAATGTCTATTCTATCACAGACTTTCTACTGTCTATCAAAATCTGCACTCTTTTGACAGAGTATTTTGCAGCAGATAAAGGCAATCTGAAAGCATGTACAAACTAAAATTAGAAAAATGATGTGGCTAATCAATGGGTTGACTTTGTGAGCAGCCACTGAATTAATTTTCTTAAGAATTCATTCACATTTAATGTTGTTTATTATGGAGACTTGACTTTAATTTTATTTGTGAGTCTAGTTGCATGCAGAGTTGGCAATCTAGTAAGAGGGAAAGTTTAAAAACCAGAGGAATTATGCTTCTGTGTTTGATGTACTGCGACATGTACTATAAAATAAAAATAATGTAATTTGGCCAAAGTAATACTAACTGTGCTTCCTGTTCCATGCAGAAAGCAATGACAAAGAGTTACTAACTCTCATGAAGTTAAAAGCTTGTATGTCAGTGGACTTTCAGCTCCCAAAATCTGAATCAGTTAGCCTTTGCAGACACGAGGACAAGACTTTGCTTTCTGGAGCTTTCCTCTGGATACTGGGCTGAGGTGGCACCACTGCTCTCTTCAGGGTTGATTCCTGAGGAGCTGCTTGCTCTTTTTTTTTCCATGTAAGAAATCTGGTGGAATGGATGATCTTCACGTGGTCAGTTACACCATGGTGACTGAAATGGATTGACTCTTCTGCCCGTCTTTTCTGTGGGAATTAGCCATGTGGCTTCAGTTTAGAAAAATACTTGATTCACAAAATGTCATATTGGGTTCTTCCATTGTCACAGTAGATGCAGCAGTTGTGACAGATGACACGGATTTGTCATCAGTTGCTCCTTGAGGCAGCTGGAGCTAACAGAACACAGCGATAAGGGTAAAAATCTGCTCAGGACAAGTTCTTTCATTTTGCTTGGCACATTCAAGTACTCCCTAAAGCTGGGCTAACAAAAATGAGAATGACTCAGTGAATGAGAGATTAGGGCTGTTAAATGAGGCAATGTGTACCACCTCCTCCAATTTATATTAATGTCTTCAGTGCAAAATGGAGTATTTCAGCTGAGTGGTTTCGGAAAAGTGAGATCAAAATCCTCCTGATTAAATACACTGACCAGTGGACTGCTGGGGAACAGCGGAGACTTTAACTCCATTCCCTTGCTGATTTTTAAAACAGTGCATTTGCCTAGGTCTCTTTGCCCTGTATAATCAATGAAGAGGAGTGGATGGCCCTGGAAGGTGATTTATGTCAACGTTCAACTTATCTTCTTCAATTCGTGACAGGGAGAGTTGGATGACTTAATTAGACTGGACATCTAAACTTTGGTTGGCAAAGTTAGCAGGGATGGTTCTCACAGTAAATGACAGCAATCTAGAGAAAATATCAGTTTTATCTTAAAAGTGCATAGGTTTAATTCAATATTTCTGAATTGATCTTTCTGAGGTTAAAAATGACAAGAATGAAAAAGAGGCAAAGGTTCCTTAAAAAAATGGAGAATACTGAACCGTGATGTGGAGAACAGCTAATGGAACTGGCCAAGCCAATAGCTAAAATGTGGAATGAGGTGAATCAAGTCATATGGAATCTCACAAGAAAAAAGACTTAAAATGCAGTAACATTGGAAGAGATAAAATGTTTGTGCATTTTACGTGGATGATTGTATTTAAAAAAATAGCAGAGGCTGTAATGAGCAGTAATTTCAATCAGAGCTTCAAAAGCAGTACTTGAGTTGCTGAATAGCAGTACTAAATATGGTAAACAGCAGAAGAGCCATCTCCTCTACTGTAAAATTAAAAAGGTTCATTGAAGCTAAATATGCTATGATGACTTACATCAGCTGAAGAGCTGCCCCATGAAGTTTATCAGTTCCATATTGAAATATAAATTGGAAGGCGTGTATAATAATGATTTCAGCTGCTTCCTGTCAGATAATGTTTAAACCTGCATGCTTTATCTAAGGGCTGCCTCATCCAAAAAGGGTCCACTAAGGAAGCCAGGGTGGGGATGGGAGGCAAATCAGAAAAAGCAGAGTTTGTCTGCTTTAGAGAAGGAAGGAAAGACAAACTGTTCTTTATTCCCAGCAGCACAGGTGTAACAGAGTGCTGCAGTATGGGCTTTGATTTTAGATTAACGCATCTCAAATAATCTTCAGACAAATAATAGTAAGAGCAAAGGATGCAGGCATTAGCATCAGGTTTGCCTAAACCACTTAACAATCATGTTACAGCACTCTGAGCAAGCCACAATCTTGAGAGCAGGGAGCGACAATAATCAGGCATCATTGTCACAGCAGCAGATGCTGGTCTGGAAAGTTACCACAGAATGAATCAGATGAAGCCTTTGCGGTTTGGCCAGTGGAAAAAGATATTGGAGAACATATTGGTGGCTTGTGGCTACAACAAATGACAAAATTAGTTACTTTTTGTATTACTATGAGGATTCTGCTGCTTCAGGGAAGGACTGTGTTCATTAATATCTCTTCACTAATAATGAGGAGAAGTTCACTCTCATCTCTTCAGTCCTTATCACCTGTATCTCCTCTTTTCTGTTCGCAGTCCTACCCTTTACGATTACTTACACTTTGTGGCCTTACACATATATTTGTATACCTATATACAGACACACACACACACACACACATAAATACACAAGAAATATTTATATATTTCTCTACCTGTTTTGCAAGGATCCAGTTTTTACAGAAAACAATTGTTAAGTGTACCTGTTGAATTCCTTAAAGAGATGAGATTAAGGAAATAAATAAAAAATAATGATAAATCCCTGTCCTGATTAGGATAATGGCTTTATTTCATGAGAACAATCACAGAAGAATGAAGAGGGTTGGTGACACATACCCTTTATATAATTAGTTCCTCACTAATCATGGAAAGTATTGCATCAGTTTGACTTAAAAATTTATTTTTTCTGAGCACAAATGGATTATCTAATATATGCAGGCAAAAAAACCCACCACTGCAATGGAAAGAACACCTGTTCAGATCCTGTATTAATTAACAAAACAGAAAGCTTTTAAAAATTACTTCAGGTAGAGACTTAAATAAAGTATAAAATGGATTACGTCTTTTATATTATTAAGATGCTTTTACAGCTATTTTTCTTAAACCTGCCTGCATTTTCATGGTGCAAGGAGACCCCTGATAATATGAACACATTTATTCAGACCATTTCTCATGGAGAAAATACTACAGATTCCCTGAAGTAAACCAAGGAGAAATAATACTGGAAATCTGTGGCACCATATGGGCACAGTCATCTCTGTACAGTGGAAGTAGACCCACCCAACTCTGACTGCAATGTCTGAACTGTGATGGGACCGGTGTCTCTTCTGAATAGTATCATCTTAATGTTGCCATCTTGTAAAAGACATGGAAGAAAGGGGAAATGTCTTATCAATTCCTGCCCATCCAGGAACTGGGAGAAAATCCTGGAGGCGAGAAGTTGAGAGAAGTGTGATTGTGTCTTTCAGAAAGTCCTTTTTTCTTTTTGTTTCTTTCAACAACCCCCCGCCCCCCAACAAGTATTAGACATCTCAGCTGAAGATGCTGCTCTCTTCTCTACCTGTATGCACACATAGACATTAATTTTTGCGTCAGTTTAGAACAGAGCTGTTTACAATACAGTAATATATGGATATGATGCACAATACAGGTGTTCTGGAAAGGGAATATGCCACAATACAGGAAAGGGAATATGCCACATAAATGTGGCTGAGTTTTTGAAGGTGAACTAACTAACTAATTCTAGGGACAGTAAAGGATGTTCCTGCTAACAAATGAAAGATTCTGGCTTTATTTCAGTACTTATTCATATTGATCTAATGGAAAACAGATGGCCTATTTATGGAAGTTGAGTATTAAAGGACATTTTCACCCTTACAATGTTCCCACTAATGCGTAAAATGAACCACTTCTATTATCTTAGAGAGCTGTCAGCTGCATTGGATACTAGGTATGCTTGATTAACTCTCACTGTATTTGCACCTTATAATGTAATATGGCCTCAAATGAAACTTAGGTAGATGGCATTTTAACTTTGAATGCTCCTGCTGGAAGTAACGTTATCTTTTTTTCTCTTTTGCTACAGAGGAAACCTGAATAAACTAATTGCTTTTTTAAATCTGTAAGCTCCTTATTGTCTTTAGTTGTAGCAATTCATAACGTTGCATTTAAACATGTATTTTTAAGGCAAAGTACATGTCACCATTACCCCTATAGATAATGTGACTAATGATACAGTAGTTTGAGTGTATTAAGTGCTATACTGCCCATAAAGCAATGCAAAATGCACTGTGAAAGAAACTGAGATCTCATTTCCAAGTTAAGAGATGCTGAACAACTGGACCATTGCTTTAAAAAAGGCTGTGTGATGCATTTTTTCATTTATTCCTTTTGTATTGTACAATAGATATGAAATGTATTGTAGAATTGTTTTAGTAATTTAGCATTCAGTAATTTAGCATTTTTTCTTATTTTATTAAAGAATTACTTAAGCAGAATTGAAAAGAAAAATATTTCGCTGCATTTCAAAACCAGCGGTCTTTATCGGCCTTTTAGAAAACGTAACTCGACCTTTTCTGTATCTTTTTCTTCTTCTACTTCTCTCTCACTTGCAGACTTAAAGGCTTAACTTTGCACAGTGTAAATAGTTCTGCTAATCAATTGAACTAATAATGTGTTATAAAGATAAACATAGATGTGATGTTTTGGAAGATTTAGAGTATAGTAGTCTTCTGGAGAAAAATGAAAGGAAAAAACCCTGTCATTTTTTGTAAATCTCTTTTTATTCCATTATCTTTTCTAATTTGATTTCTGTCAAATGTCTTTTGTTTTACTTAGATGGTTAACACCTCTATGAACTGCCTCTGTATATTTCTTCTATGCATTTTTCACAAATTGTAATTCTAGCCAGGATATTTTCATGCTCCTTTTTTTTTCTTACTCTTTTTTTCTTTTTTCTTTGGTATTGGAGTCTATCTAGGTAATAAATTGGTCTTTCAATCATATAAAGAATGGAACCTTAACTGTGTCTGATATTCAAAGGACGGATATATTCTCCTACAGCAAGGTTGGAGGTTTATTTCCTTGATTATACATTCTGGTATTTTCTGTGTTAATTTTACTTTGCTATCTTCTATGAGATAAAATGTGGATAAAAATGCTTATGAATTTATCTCATCTGCTCTTGTACTTTAAATCCTTTGATTGTCTTAAAAGCTCTTGGTGCCCTCTTGCACTTAGTGCATCTACCCAATTTTAGTCCTCTGGTTTCCATGGCTTCCAAACGTTATTCATTGTGTTTAATAAATATCATTACTGACACTCATCTTTCCAGCAGCTAGAGCAATTTTATCCAAGTAAATCCCACAATAGTTTCTGCAGTCTGACTTAATGTGATCCTGAAAATTAATTTCCCATGCAACTTCTGCCATTAGGAGTGAAGTGGTTACATGCTGAACTGATTTTCCTCTGAGTTCTGAACCCCAGCGCTGGCCTCACTTCTGGTCAACATAATTGTAGCCAGGCAGCAATAAAATACGCTTGAAGTGAAGAGCCTTTAAATGTTACAAGATCAATTATATCGGTTGGTCTTTTCTAGGAGCCAGCACTGACATGATCAGACTTGTGAGCTACCATTATTAGTGGCAGAGAAATGCTCCCTTCTCTGTCCAAAATGAATGTACCCTCACACAAATCGCTGAACTTAACTTTAATGAAAACAAGGCTTATTGCTGTCTTTTATTGCTTCTATATTGCAGCTGCAGAAATATCTACTGAAATGTACTTTGAGATGGAGACAGAAAGTAGCATCAGGTAGGAAATATGTCTAATGGATAGAATTGAATTTTGCTGGATAGATTTGTGGCTTTGATGAAGATTTTTTTTTCCCAAATAGAATACACTGTCATCAATATATAAAAACTCAGTTAAACAAATCTGATTGATACGTACGCAAAGGACAAGTAGAAGACTCAGTCCATTCATAGTATGAGAGACAAGTGACATACGTAAGGACAACTCAAATTAGATAAAGTGCCAGAGTCATGTGATCTGGTAATGTTTGAATTACAGGAATGCCAATTATCAGCCACATATTTGCCAAGTCTAGCGAATTCTATACTTCCAAAGAAAGTGATGATAAAAAAGTATTTTATATATTTTGTGTGTTTGTGTTTAGTAGAGTGTTTCTCTGTTTTGATAATTAAAAAGCACTGAAAGGATACTGAAATTTTAAGTTCAGTTTGTGTTTCATGTATTACAAAGAAACTGGAAAAAAAGCTGAGCGTTCCTTCTTTTTCATTCTGTTGGCTCAACTTGCTTGTATTTTTCAGAAGGGTAGTTCTTTGCAAGACTGATATTTCCAAAGAAAATAGGATGGTTTGATTTGACTGCTTGATGGCACATTTCAGGGTGAAAAGCCCTAATGAAATGTTGTTTCAAGAAAATTAAAAAGAGAGTGACAAATGAACCGTGTACAGTAAATAATTGTTCTAGGAAAGTCAAGGAGGTCTCTAATAACTCAGTTTTACTAACTAAACTAAACACTGTCAGTTTACTTTGTAAAAGACCAAATGTTTAAAATTAAGAAGCTTCACAGAATTACTCTGGTTGTAGGTATCCGTGGCAATGAATAGCAATATACATGTGTATAAAGTAGTAAATGGTTTGCACAAAGTAGTCTTTTAAATTACTGCTTCAGAATTCCTACACTTATTGTAAAATATTGACTTTCTTGCAGCAATAAATTCACTTTTGGGGTTGTTTGCCACTGTCTGAATACCAATGTGATGTAAATGAAGAAGTGACACTTGGTGACTGGCAATCTTATGGCTGCCAGCCTTTCAGTTGGTACCAACACACAGAATCCCAATGATTTGTATGCAGTGCTAAATCACTCTATCTGCTGCCTAACTGTGCAGCAGATGTATTTGACCATAACGTCTGATAGCATTCAGTAAGTAATTTCATGTTGAACCGTTTACCCAAATGCTTGACTTTTTGGCTCTGCTCACTAACAAGTTCCATAGAAATGAACCGTGGGGCTACCCTGGACTCTCTGGTCGCTTTGCTTCTAGTTTTAATCTTCTTCACACTAGCAGTAGACCATTAATCCTGAAAGAAAATTTATTTGGTCTCTTAAGAGACGTTGCTTTAGTGCTCTATGCCATTACTTCAGCTACGGACAGGCAAACAAAGATAGGTTCCGCTCTATTCAAATCTGCTGTCATTCATCCTGATAAAGGACTCTGTAGCTTACAAAAGAACATCTTTGTTTTATAGAAGTGCTGGAAATAAATAATGGTTTATATATTAAGATTTCTGTTTACACTATGTCAGGAGGATTTTTAGGACATGCACGAAAGTACAGTAGAGAGAAACGAATGAAACTGTATTAGTTTAAAACATAGAGACTAAGATATCTTGCACTGAATGGATAAAAAACCTTTGCGTAAACTAAGGAATAATCCGGCTGATTGCTTTTTGATTGCTCATGTTAACTTAATATTACATTCCAGGATGTGAATGTCCACAGTAGAGACCATTACATAACTTTTAATAAAACTATTTCATAATTTCTTACTCTCTATTAATACCGTGTGGAATGAGTGCTATAAGTCTGTGAGTTAATGAACGAATACTTTGACCAAAAAGGAACAAACTGTAAAAATATGTAGTTCTGAAAGCTTCAGTGGGAATTTTTCTGCTATAGAAGAGGAGGGTCTGCTGTTAATAATTTAATTATATTTTCACACAGTCTCATCCTTCCTCTTTTTTTCCTGCTTTCCTGTCTTTGCTCTACCATACATCTGTCAGGTCTCCCAGGTTGCCTTTGGGAAATATATTGGGAGTTCCTCCAGAGGAGCTAGATACACAGAGCAAAATCCTCACAACTACATGGGTATGGAGGAGAATAAAACTGTTATCACTGTTAGAATCTTGCAGCATATATCATTTCCCTTCTTAGCATGACTGTAGGCAGAAAGATCATATTGCAAACATAAAACGGCCTTCTTTAGTACAGACACTAACCTCTGAAGTCCTTACAAAAGGGCTATATGCCAGGGAACTGGAACGGAACAAATACTACAATGATGCCAAACAGTTTTCCTTTTAACAACAGAGACAATGTTATATTCCAAATAAAAGAGTTTAACAACCTGCCAAAGTAATAACTATGCTTTCTATCTAGTGCCTTTGGCCACATTCATCTCTGAGGATTAATCCTGTGGGAGATATAAAGGACAGCTAAAGCTAAAGAAAACTTTTTCTGTTTCATGAGGGTGTTAGAGGTCTTGCCAGAACAGGGAAAAATGTACAGCCTTTCATGTAAGATAGCTAAGACGACTTAGGAAACATATTTTAAATTCTGAAGAGGAACTCTTCTAAACCATGGTAGCAAATTTTAAAAGGATTCATTGATAATTGTCATCCCCTCCTTAGCTCTGTTAATCAATAAATAATATAGTTGTATAATTGTTCGCAAAATTAAGTATTTGTAAACACTACTATATTTGTCTGCACTAGGTCTTCTAATACTGTTAAAAATAGTTATCTTGTTTTCACAAACTACTCAGTTTTGCTTTCTAGACATTCAGACAGTGTATTTTGACAGAAATAACTTATCTAATGCTTCACTGTCAGTGGAAAAAAATCCTGAGGAACAGTGACCCCAGGCTCTACACCTCAGTTTCACCTCCGCAGTTCAGCTGCCTGCAATAAAAGGAAATGTGCTCAGCACAAGAGTGGCAGTGTGCTTGGGAAGCCATCTAAACCTGAAGATAGTGATTATTTGTGGATAACCCAAAAATGCAAGCTACAATAATCTTTCCACTCTAGGATTAGCTTCCATCCTGCATATTTCTACAGTTTTGTTTTATTAATTGGTGGTATAAAATTGTTGGTTTTTTTTTTTTTAAATTTACATTATTCTGTATTTGCATTTCTTTTTACTTCCAAAACTAATGTTGACATCGTGATGTCTTAGAGGACCTTTTTTCCATGTGGCAGAGCACTAGCTGTGAAATCTGCATCATGTGAGCGAGCCCTGGAGTAGCACCACTCTCTGGCTGAATTTTGTTTTTTCTAGCTGTCCATCCCAATATAATTTAATCTGAATACCTGAATATGAAAGTAATTCTAATTAATTAAACTATGGACTTTAATTCTATAAAGGAAAAAGAAAAAAAATGAGCCAAACCACGCACCCCACTAATAACTGTAAATAAATTGATATTTTTTTTTTTCCACAAATGGATATTTTGAAATAGCATCTTTCTGACTTTTGAAAAAATATTAGGAAAGCAGAGAATGCTATTCATAATCACTCTGAATTTTCTGGGGTGGGGCAAGTATTCTGAGGTTGTTCTGATTGAGAACAGGCAGCTTTAAATTCCATAAAAATAGTCATTTTTACTGATTATTTTAAATTGCAGATAACTTTGCTGGTTTGATGTAATGGAAAGCCAGTTCAGCTGTGAAGTTTTGCGATGTGAAGCAGCATATTTAGGAGCATATTTCACTCCTGACAGTAATAATACTAAATTAATACGTCTCAGCAAGATTCAAAAAATCTGGTTCAAATTTAGTGCTACTTATACAAGTTTTGCAGAACAGTAAGAATTAGCAAATCATGTCATGATTTCAAATTAGTAAAACAGATATTTAGGAGCTGTTAAAAGACCGAGTTAAAATACGAAAATGCTATGAAGATATTACTTTGTGTGTTCAAGGATACTGAATATTTATTTTACAGAGGTTGAAGACTGGGTGCAATTTTATTATTTTTTTTGTGAAACACTTCATCTGTATTATCATATCGAAGTTAAATGAATTTTTAATAGACACAGAACAAAAGTTTCCCTGAGCTAAGTTCCATCTCCTGCTGTTCCTGTGCTGACCCTCTGATTCACACTGAAACAGAGGTTGCCGAAGGAAATCTCTTCATGTGTGTGAAGGTGGGACTTGGCTGTGGCTTGGATAGATGCATAGCTCTCTCTCCTCTTTGCTATTTATATCTTCCTTTCTCAGCTGACAGAAGGTGGCAAACACCTATCTTTGTAAGCTGGAAGAGGGTATGCTGCAGATTCACACAGCTCCAGAGAAATGTGGAGGGATGTGAGAGAAAATCAGCTTCTATAGGCTATCTGGGCAGACAGTCTTACTACAGATTTTAAGAAGTGACAATGCAAATTACTCATTTTGATACAACAAAATCAGATAACTTACCCATGTACTGGGGAGATCTAATGAGTGTGTGTTTTATGGGCCTTATCTCATCTAGGCTTCCTTTTAACTGTACTTCCATAAGAATGTAATGTTAGTATAATGTTTCTCTAATTTGGTTATAATTTAATTTTTTTCTTTGGAGAAGCTCACTACATCTAGAGAGACGCATCTGCAACTAAATTTCTCCTTACTAGCTTTTTCTTGGGAAGTTTTATTACTAGTTTTTGACCAACTCTTGCTGTTGCAAAGGCAGTAATTCCCTTACATCTCCAACAGCAGTTAGGAAAGATCCCTAAATGTACTCATGCGATAAGCAAGACATAAGAATATTAGTACGTGCATGTGTGTGAAGGAAACTAGCACCAACCAACCCAATTTTCAGTTCTGTGAACATAATATAGTTAATTGTCACATATACAACCTCTCAAAGACATGAGGCTCCTATATGATTGCTTTAGCTCTTTATTTATAAAAGCATTTTTTTTTCAGAGACTGTTAAAGTCATTTCAGAAAGTTGCATACAAAATGGATTTCATTTTATGATTTCAGCTTTCCTAGCAAAATATGATTGCTTCTGACTATAATATTAAAGTTCTCTATGGAAGTATCAAGATGCACAGAGATTAAACACATCCAAAAAATGGAGAAAATGAGTGACCTGTACATTTATATGAAATATTCATTGGGTTTCACATTAAATGAGTGTAATTTTGGAGATATGCTGCATTGACTTTCTTGTATATCACATTACACTGGATTGTATGTCTCATTACACTATGTTATCACTTCATGGTATTGTAGTTTGCATGGCGACAGTGAGAGTATAATGTAATGTGATGATGTACTGTAGCTGTGAAATACTATTAAATGATGACACTCTAGGGATTCAATAAAATACACCATTTCACTAATCTTAGTTTCAGAATCTGTAAGACAGTGCTGAGGGAAATACTTGCCTTGAAAGGATTTTCTGGGTTTACTTACCTCATTTGTGACCTGTATGGCTTACTGCTGAAATTGCCATTTCCGTAGGATTCTGCTATTGGAGTTTATACCTAGACTTTTCTTCTCTACTGTAGTAATGCTCCAATAATCCGTTAACTGCATGCTGTTAAAGGAGTGGGATCTCTTGCAGAGATGGTCATTTAATTTAGAAGATTACGAATCCCTCTACTTGGTGCTTGACCTCATCTATGGTGCAAGCTGAGAATTTAAGAAACGGATTGACCTGGGAAGGCTATGAACATTGACACTTTAAAAGCAACAGCAACAAAACCCCCAAACATCATACGCTTTCCTATATCTCTATTTTTGTCAAGAACTGTCAAAGTCTGTGTTTAGTTCTTCCTATTTTAAGACCACTGGAGCAGTACTCTATCAAGATGAAATACAGGGTGATCTATTGTCTTGCATTACAAAGCATATTTAACCTTGAGTTATCATGATTCATACACTGAACTTCTAACCTGATCATACAGGAAATTATTACTTTTAATCTTCATTTACAACAACAAATGTATTTCATTGCTCAAGGAAGTTCTTAAAATGTTATGTATCCTGACAGATACACAGCTTAGCCGTTGGTACATGGCTAACAAAATTTTTCATTTTAAATGATATGACATTGAATCTAGATTGGTTATCATCAGTATTACACAAAGTAGACAGATGCCTCGACAAGCCTTCTTTGTGAGAAGTATCTCACTTATCTTTGTTATTTTCCTGACATGAGACAGAATAGTTGTGGAGATGTTGGAACAGAGGTCTTGGGGGTACTATTTTTTTTTCCATTTAAAAGTGGGTAGCCATATACAGCTGCTACGTATATTTCCTTTGTTTAGATGAAAAGAACATCTTAAAACATTTTTCAGAATCTTAAGTGCTTCGTCATATCTGATATTTGTTCCCTGCATTGCTGTTGTCCCAGTGCTTTGGGAACCATCTCATGGAAACAGTTAATGATTACGCTTTTTCCCTCTTCTCCTCCAAGAGCCAATTTGTGGGGGAAACAAAGAATGGCACCTTCACCTTCTTCAATGGGGTAAATGTTTTCTGCCTTGTTGCAATGACTCCTCAGTACCTTGAACATCCTTAGGTAATCAGAATGCTTATACTGGTATGTCTCAAGGATCTGTTCCTGGCTTTTCCTAAGGTTATCAAACTATTTTGGTAAATCAGACAGGGATATTCCTCAAGGTAGTGTGGTCATGGGTGGCAGGGTGTGAGAAGATGGGCAGGTATCTGTAATGTTTTCACCTTGAATAGTGTGGGATACGAGCATGACGTAAATGGTATGACATAAAGGGTGGGGGTTATACTGGTTTTGGCTGGGACAGAGTTAATTTTATTCACAGTAGCTCGTATGGGATATACTTTGGATGTGTGATGAAAATAGTGTTGTAACACAGGAATATTTTAGGTGTTGCTGAGCAGTGCTTCAGCGTCAAGGCCTGCACAGCGTCAAGGCCTTTTTTGCTTCTTACGCTGCCCCACCAGCAAATAGACTGAGGGTGCACAAGAATTTGGGAGGAGACACAGCCAGGACAGCTGACCCCAACTGACTAAAGGGGTACCCCACACTGTATGACGTTGTGCTCAGCAATAAAGGCTGGGGGAAGAAGGAGGAAAGGGATGTTCAGAGTGATGGCATTTGTCTTCCCAAATAACGGTTAGGCGTGATGGCGCCCTGTTTTCCTGGAGATGGCCGAATACCTACCTGCTGGTGGGAAGTGGTGAATGAATTCCTTTTTTGCTTTGTTTGCCTGTGCAGCTTTTGCTGCAGCTTTTCCTATTAAATTGCCTTTACTTTAACTCATGAGTTTTCTCACTTTTACCCTTCAGATTCTCTCTCCCATCCCACTGCAGGCCAGAGAGCGAATGGCTGGGTAGGGCTGAGCTACCAGCTGGGGTTAAACCATGATGATAAGGCAGACTGGAAGAATGGAAATCGGTGGGCAAAGGCCTTTACATCACACTTTCCTGTATATGAATAGAATCATAGAATCATAGAATCATAGAATGGTTTGGGTTGGAAGGGGCCTTAAAGACCATCTAGTTCCAACTCCCTGCCATAGGCAGGGACACCTCCCACTAGACCAGGCTGCTCAAAGCCCCATCCAGCCTGGCCTTGAACACTTCCAGGATGGGGCAGCCACAACTTCTCTTGGCAACCTGTTCCAGTGTCTCACCACCCTCACAGTAAAGAATTTCTTCTTAATATCTAATCTAAATCTACCCTCTTTCAGTTTAAAACCATTACCCCGCGCCCTATCGCTCCACTCCCTGATAAAAAATCCCTCCCCATCCTTCCTGTAGGCCCTCTTTAGGTACTGGAAGGCTGCTGTAAGGTCTCCCCGGAGCTGAACCGGGGCTCTTCTCCAGGCTGAACAACCCCAACTCTCTCTGCCTGTCTTCAGAGGAGAGGTGCTCCAGCCCTCTGATCATCCTCAGGACCCTCCTCTGGACCCATTTCAACAGGTCCATGTCCTTCCTGTGCTGAGGACTCCAGAGCTGGATAGCTACAGTGTGATGAGTATTTATATCATGGACTTACTATACTGAATTTGATTGTGAATTCCACTGCCTTTCATGAGGTAAATAAAGTAAGACAGTGCAAAAAACATTCATGGTTTCACTGGAAAGCATGAATAATAATCTGCACATTAATTTATTCCTGAAAGCTAATGAGAGTCATTAGTTCTTTGTAGGTCTGTGTTATAACCATGCCTTTTATTATCTCCTTCATTACCTACTCATACTGCACTACATCTTGATCTATATGTACTAGCTATTTTATAGATCTTGAATTTGCAACAGAATTTTCTGTCAAAAATTCAGTACAGTAATAACATCTCAGGACCAGTTCTGCTCTGGCCATAGATCTAATTAACTGTAATTTAGAAATATTTTTTTGCTTTCTGATATCTTTTATCAATAGCTACTGATTTATTATTTGGAAATGTTTCACTTTGTTAAAAAAAAATCCAGTTATTTATGTTACTATTTAAGAAGCTGTCACTGTCCTGAAGCAATTTGTCGTTTATCTTCACATATGCCCTTTTAATCAAAACTTTGATAAAGAAATGTAGTGATTCTACTGTCTCTCTTTTATGAAACCACACTGTTTATAAGTTTTCAGTCAGTTTTGACTCTGTTCATAATGCTAACACATTTTATGTTAGCACTAATTTATGTTTTCGTTTGCAGTTGAATTTTTCTTTTAGCCTGCAGAGCTTTTCTAAAAGTCATAATGTTATGCGAGTCTCAAGGTTTGTTTTAAATGGTTGCAGCATGTAAGGTTTTCACACATAAAAAATTTCTTCAATTTTTCTTTTGGGTGTGTTCAGTCCATTCTTTCTCATAAACATTAATTTTTGGGTTTGCATTTGTGAATTGGAGTTACTTGGGCCTTGCAGAGTACCCCAAGTGATTTCTACATTACTACATTTACTGTTACCTTCTAATGTTAATTACTACATTTACCATTACACTGTAAAGAAGACTTCAGCAGAACTTGACCAAGTCACCTCACTGGTTAAAAGCTGGACAAACTCTAATTATTTGACAACAGAAACCTAAATACAGTTGAGATTTCATCTTTTGTGCAGTTTCTTTGCTTTCCTCTGTTTGTACCACTCAGTCCTTCCTGAAAAGGATAAACAATAGAAAGTCAAGATGATTGACTTAAATCTCTTTTGGACACAAAGCATCTGTCCATGGTTAATTGACCTATTTACCCCCTAAGAAACTGTGGTCATCCCTGTTCAAGCAGATCTTCAGCTGATTTAAAGATAATGATCAGGGTTCATTAGAAACCAAACTGACAGGTTTCTCAGAAGCTGGACGTCCACTGAGTGCCGAGTGCCAGAGAAAAGTTTTCTTAATCACACTAAAACGTTGCAGTTTGTTTCTGCATTGCTGAAAAGACTGTTAATTATGAGTGTCTTTTCATGTACATATGACTTTTTATTAATGATGGATGACCTTCAAAAGGTCAAGCTATGAATAACCATGTTAATGTTTCCACTGGGTTGATTAGAATAGTAAAACAGATTTGCTTCTGTGATGCCTGGCTCTTTGTGCGGAGCAAACTGCCGTGACCGGGCAGCACAAACAGGGCCTTGCTACGGCCTCGTGACGTGATCCACCTACCCGCCTGCCATGCCGGGCTGGCAGGGATGCGGCCCCTGAGGGCTTTCTTGGCAGGCAAATGCAGGGAGACTCCAGCCTGGCGCCACTGCTCTGATGACGGGGGTCCCAGGGCATTCTAAATAGCTTTCCAAAATGTATATATTATACAACTATATAGTTTCTAGGGTAAATACTGATATCCTGAGTCAGTTACATTTTAGGGGATTTCAGCTGAGCCTCTGATATCATCTGAAAGAAGTAATAATAAAGGGAAAAGCCAGTCTTGCTACAAGAATATCTGTTCACTAAAATCCCTTCAATAGATTTCAGTAGGCTACCATGGTTTCCTGACACTCATGTTTAATCCTGTGTATCTTTTCTGACTTCCTCCCTTTTTTATTGACTTCAGGCAATCTATTAACAATTTTTTATTTATTTTACAGCTGTGAAAATGAAGTTATTACTGAATACATTTCCAGAAAAGCGGCATTTCGCGGTGCTCTTACAACAAAAGGGCCTTATAAACATATTGCACCTGCTGCTGTACTCCAGTGTAGCCCAGTGTCGGCTGAAAAAATTGAAAGAACAGTTCTTCAGTTTAATATAAAAGAAAATATCAATTATTCAGTTTAATACAAAATAAAAGATTAAATTTTGAAACTAAAGTTATTTGATGCTGAAGCTGTTACTTGACAGATGATTAATTCTTTCTCTAGCTAGTGTGATCATTACTAGTAGTGAAATCTACAGAATATTTCTTCCTACTTCATAACACACTACTATCACACTTAAAAGGGCCAGTGCTTCTCACTTCTCTGCTTTGCAGCTTCTGCTGAGTGAACAGGCAAGAAGGCAAAGGAGGTAAAGTCTTTTGATTGGGCATTTTTGCTGTTACCATAGAGACTCATTGAAAAACTCAACTAAATGTGCTCCTTAAAATGTCAAACACAGGAAGCAGGAGGGAAATTTCAGTGGAAAAATATATGAAAAGCATAAAGCTGTTATATTAGCTAAACTCACTGCACCACTCCTTCATTCATTGTAGGTTAAGTAAATCCTGCTTCTGAACCAAAGGGAATTATTTCCTTCAAATATGGGCTTTCAATTACCTTTGAGATATGAACTCTAATCTCTTTAGTAGAAGATGAAAATTAACTGTATCTAGCAATGCCAGTCTCACATGAAGCTTAATTAATTTGGATTTGATTTTTCCTCTCACTTCATTTTTTTTTAAAAAAAGTAAAAACATGAGCAACGGTCTTACAATCCACAGAACACTGAGCATACCTCTGTTTTTACTATTGAGGGTTAAGAATGAGCCAAATTCACTTCAGCATCACAATTTTTTATTAATGATTTTCCATGGTGGGGGTGGGCTTTCAGCAAGGGACCAGTAAGCAGTGAAGCGAACACAGCCACGGGAAGGGGGTTGACTTTGCTGCCCAGCTGGGAGATGCTGAGGGCAGGGCAGCGCCTGGCGCAGACAGCCTCTGCCCTCCCGTTGCGCTCTCAGCCTTTCCCGCATGTGCCTTTACCACCTTCCACTTCTCTCCTCATTTAAGGAGATTGAGGAGGACTATTTGGAGAAGGGTCCTCACTACCAGCAGCAATGCTGAACTACGGAAACCTCCCAAACCCCATATCAGATAGCACTGTAACTTTTTTTTGTAGGAAATAATGTGTGCATGATGAAATATAAATGTAAGATGAAAATTGTGCATTACGTGGTTTGCAGGAGAATTAATATATAGTTGCCTAAAAGACCAATAGGGATCAATTTTAGAATTAATATCCTGGGTAGCCCTGTCATGTAGACTAAAACACTTTGGCTAGAGTGGATATATTAAGTGCAGTATTTATTTTGTGGTCTAGAGTTTTGGCCTATGGGACAGGATTCCCAAGTTCTTCAGTTGTTTCCCAGGTTTTGACAAATACGTTGGAGAATTTCACTTGACCTTCCTTTATTTTTCCTTGTTTGTCTGTGAAACTGCCACCATGGTACTGAGTATGTAAAAATATTCCATATACCTTAGGCCTAATAATTTAGTAGTTAATGTTGAAAATACATGATTTCATGTAGTTCCTTGTATCTGAAGGAACAGCACACTGTAATGAATTAATAGACGTTGAAAAGACACGCATATTATTTTCATTCATTCATAAGTCTCAGCTAAATTATTTATTCTTTTGGAGGGTAGTTGGTTTTTTTCCCTGTAAAAAGCTTCTGTTTAAAAATCAAGATTCCTATGCAACAATAAGCATCTGGTAATATGTAATATTCGAATTATGTTTAAGATCTAATAATAGTTATTAACAAAGCCATAAAGCTTTGTTAGTTGTGTGAAACAGTGTGAGATTTACAGTTTGTGTTTATATCTTCTAAATGAAAATATTTCAGAGGTACAGTTTTTATGACAGTGGCATTTTCCCCCAAACACTTTACTTAAAATAGTTAGCAAATGAACACAATGAACGGTTTTTTTTCCTCTTCTCCTTTTCAATGCCAAAATGAGAGAAGAAAGAAAAAAAAGGCAGAAAAAGGAGAAAACTTTATGGAAAAACTTGTTTGTACGTAAAAGTTTTTCAATATATCTTGAAAAATATTGTGAATTTTATGGTTTTTGCAAGTCCTCGGTTTTCAAGTCCCTCTTGTTAAAAGATATTACATAGTGTCAGTAATTTTTCTATTATGAAAATCTTTTCACAGCTATCTAAACAGATTGTCTCAATACATCCATTATGTTGTAATTCTTCTTGATGCATACTGAACGTGATAAATACGGAAGTTCTTATTTTGACACTGTATCATGTTAAAATAAATAAACCATAAGAAAGACAACTTTTCAAAAATGAAATACTTGTAATTTTTTTTAAGATGTATCACATTAGTGCCTAGAGTGACAACTCTTAATCCTTCCTATAACAAGAAAAATCTGTCACGGGAGTGAAAAAAAAAAGTTTTTATTGAATTAACAGGAAAATAATAACAATAATCTAATAATAGGAAATGCCTTGGGAGACCTTATCTGTGGACTTTAATACTCTAGTTCTACCTAATGAAAAAATGTTTCATAGATATTTAAAGTAGCTTGTAAAATGAACCAATTTTAAATCTCATCTGTTTTCTAATGAGTGTTGTGCATCGCCTGTTCATAAGAAGGAGGCTGAGAGACAGACAATTGTGCTATGACACAGTGCTAAGCCCCTGCCTAGAAGAACAGAGGACAAATAAGACAAGATACTCTACAGGTGTGAGGGACAAATCACTTATTGCCTTTTTCACCTCAATTTCTGTCAAATTAGTAAAAGTAATTTCTGAAAATCTCAGTTTACTTCCCCAGATATTCTGGGGAAGATATACCTACAAACACAATGACCTATTTTGTTGATAAACAGCCTAGTATTAACGTATTTGAGAACAAATTCTTTATATAAGGTAATTGCCTTTAAAAATCCTGTAATTTGCTATGCAAATGAACAAACTTGGATGATATCTGGACAATGTTTTGAAATTTAAACAGGAACATAACTTTCGTGCTTCCTTTTGGGAAACAGTTTTAGAAAATATTGTCTTTAAAGAAATTCAGAAAAAAATTAGAAGATTACATATATATCATCAGTGATGCCCAGTGACAGGACAAGAAGGAACGGGCACACACTTGAGCATAGGAAGTTCCACCTAAACATGAGGAGGAACTTCTTTACTTTGAGGGTGGCAGAGCACTGGAACAGGCTGCCCAGAGAGGTGGTGGAGTCTCCGTCTCTGGAGACATTCAAAACCCGCCTGGACGCGTTCCTGTGCAACCTGCTGTAGGTGACCCTGCTCTGGCAGGGGGGTTGGACTAGATGATCTCCAGAAGTCCCTTCCAAGCCCTACTATTCTGTGATTCTGTGATATTATGCTGTTATTAAAGACTAAACTCGGATTTATGCAAAAGGACTAGTGTTAGCCTTTTCAGATGTTTTAAGTAATACTAAACACCACACAGAAGAAACATGGTATAGGCATATCTTTTATTTGTTTGGGTTTTCAGAGAGAAATACATGAGGATGCACCTACCAATTTGCAGGTTTAAATATGCAAAAAATTTGAATTCTTTTTACTCCCCATTCCTTATCTTTGTTTTTGTCTTCCGGATATGACTCTTAAAAATAGTGTGTAAAAGAATCTAGTAAAAAAAAAAAAGCCTAGGTTTTAAACACATCTTGGGCTGCTGATACTTTTTTTGCTACTGTAATTTGAATTTTCTTTTTCATGGCTACTCTTCTGTTCTATGTTGCAGTAAAACGTGTAATTTGAAAATCAATGAAAACATTTTTCCCATAAAACACAACGCCCTCCAGAGGTTTACTTGGCTCTGTATAGGTCAAAATCTGTGACCTTGCAGTATTTGTAAAATACCAGTGGTAACTTCTCAGCTTGTCACATCAAAATTGTTTTTAGGTCTCCAAGGAGGGTTCAGACTCTAGTGTCAGTAGCAACAAAGGTAAGGGCAACAATTATGTGTCAGCTCTACTCTATCTTCAAAGAGGGCATTTTGCCAGTCTGACACATTGGCTGAAAAAGCCTCACACGTACAAATCTTTGTTTTCTTTCTAATTTATTTTTGTAGATGTGGTAGAACCTGAGATGAATCTATAAAAATAAATAGGACAAGAACAATCACATAAGACGACCATATATGTAGTCACTGATGAACTGAAATTTAGTTCCCATTCTTTCAGCTCTTGGAGCAAAAGATACATACCAATCTTTTCCCTGTTTTGTGGTTTCCTGTAGTAATAAGTTTTTTACACTGAGTAAGTGAGCAGCTAAGAAAAAGTAAATTGCCTAAATAAAAATAATTGTATAGCAGTCTAAGGTTTCAGATTGCATGTGGTGTTTTTATATTATTTTTTAAATTACAGTCTTTACAAACAATATGATTTTTCTTGTTCACAAGGCTATAAAGGATTGTAGAAAAATGAAGACAGAATTCTCATGAAAACAATATTTGATTGACTGCTGTTTCTTCCATGCTTTCAGAAAAAAACATCTTGTGTTTATGTAATGCTATTGGCAGAAAGCTCTCTTGTCATTTCTGCAGGTATGGAATAATTAGAGAAGAGGACATAAAAGAGATTACCATCATAATAATACTAGGGAGTATTCTAATATATTGAAGGAAGGAGAAAAATCCTCAAGGGAACAGAAAGGTTACAGATAAGAGAAACACGATTAAATTTCATTTTGGACTTGCTAGGGAAGAATTAAATGAAATGCACTGTCTGTGAGTCTTTCTTGATAGTCTTTGTGCAGAAAAAAAAAATTAGAATAAGGGGACACCCACAGAGGTATTAATCCTATCTTTTTTCTCTCTCTCAAAAAAAAAAGAGAGTCAGAGAGAGAGCTTTCAAGAAGTAATAAAGTCCTGAAAGACTGAAGTCCTTAAGAAGTAGTGTGAAAGAAATGGTGAAATTTTCATTGGCCTAAATAGAATTTAAGTGTTCAGCTAGCAACTTCTGGCCCACCATCAGTAAAGGAAGAGTTGGTATGCAAACTAATTCAGGAACCTGACCCCTTAAAATCAATGGGCCCTGACAATCTCTACCTGAGGGTATTAAGAGAGCTGTCTAACCTTGTTGTGAAACTTCTCTCCATAATCTTTGAGAACCTGTGAAGGTCAGGGGACATTCCAGAAGACTGGAAGAAGGTTAGTGTCTACAAGAAGGGCTTAAAGGACGATCCAGGAAATTGTAGGCCAATCAGTCTAACTTCAGTCCCTGGGAAAATTATGGAATGAATCCTCCTGAGGACTATCACAAGTCAAATGAAGCACATGGTTGGGAAAAGCAAGCACAGATTCACCAAGGCAATTGTGATTAACAAACCTGATCACCTTCTGTGACAAAATAACCTCCTTGGTTGCTGTGAGGCAAGTGGTGGACACTGTCTACCTGGATTTCTTCAAGACTTTCAATACAGTTCCCCACAGCCTCATCCTAGAGAAACTGATGTGTTATGGTCTAGGCAAGTGGTCTGTGCAGTGAGCGGGGAGCTGGTTGACAGCCAGAGGGTGATGGTAAATAGCTCTTTTTCAAACTGGCAGCCTGTCACAAGTGGGGTCCCCTAGGAACCAATATTGGGCCCAACGCTGTTTAATATCTTCATAAGTGATCTGGATGATGGGTTCAAGTCTATCCTCGTGAAGTTTGCTGATGATACTAAACTGAGTGGGGAAGTGGACACTTCAGAAGGGAGAGACACCCTGCAGGAAGACCTGGATAGGCTGGAAGAGTGGGCTAACAAGAACCGTATGAAGTTCAACAAGGACAAGTGGAAGGTCTTGCACCTGGGAAAACATAACCATGCAGCACGGACTGGGATCTACCTGGCTGGGGAGCAGCTCTGTGGAAAGCTAGACAAAAAGCTCAATACGAATGAACAGTGTGCTGCTGCGGCAAAGAAAGTCAACAGGATGCTGGGTTGCATCAACAAGGGCATCACTAGCAGAGATAAAGAAGTTGTTATCCCGCTTTACTCAGTGCTTGTCAGGCCATACCTGGAATGCTGTGTCCAGTTTTGGTGCCCACTCTACAAAAAAGCTGTGGACAGGCTGGAGAGGGTCCAGAGAAGGGACACAAAGATGATCAAAGGACTGGGAAGCCTGCCATATGAGGAAAAGCTGAAAGAACTGGGTTTGTTCAGCGTTGAGAAAAGAAGGCTTAGAGGAGACATTATCACTGTGTTCCAGTATTTAAAGGGTGGCTACCAAGAAGATGGAGACTGTCTTTTTAGGAGGAGTCACATGGAAAAGATGAGGGGAAATTAATACAAGCTTCTCCTGGGGATTGGACACATTTTTCACAATGAGAATGGTCAGCCATTGGAATAATCTCCCCAGGGAAGTGATGGATTCCCCAATATTGAACAGTTTTAAGATTCAGCTGGACGCGTTGCTGGGCTGTCTTGTGTAGACCGTGCTTTTGCCAAGAAAGTTTGGACTGGGAGATCCTTGAGGTCCTTTCCAACCTGATATTCTATGATTCTATGATTCTATGATCAAATTCAGCTTTGATCAGCTCCAGACAGGCAGAAGCCCTTACTCTGACATTGGTTTAAGACCAAAAAAAAACATTATGCAACTGCTGAAACTGGGTCTACTAAACTTTAGATTGTTAGTGCAGTGCACAGCTCACTGATGTTCTACATTACCTCAGGGAGAAAATTGCTCTTTTAAAAAGGATAAGTCTACATATGTAGAAATGACTCATGATACACATTTACACTTTGAACTACTTATTATTTAATGAGTGCCTGATAAAAAAATTAAACCTCAGAAGAGGTAATTTCCTTTTGTTTTATTGCATGAACAAGAGTCATGTAAAGCCAGCTGTGTAAATGTGTATTCTTCTTTCAGGCATGTTATTCTAGGCAGAACTAGTAGCAGTCTCTATTTTGAGAGTTGCCTGATACTCCCTGCTGTGCAAAGCTGTGTCTATTATATCAGCTTTTCTAAACTTTCCTGTTTATCCTGAAAATTATTATGGTAAACATCTTCATTAATGTTTCTAAAAATTTTCAGCCATAAAAGTACAGTTCTGACCACGAAGCCAGAAAAAAAAGTAAATTTTGCTGTCTTAAATACTGTTTGAGACCCCAGTGCTTTAATGCATTGAAATGTCCTCTGCATTGATATAACAACTTCACATTTTGCAGGCATTCTCTCTCGTGTCAAGAACAACCCTTTTGCCATCATTAATGGTCGTTTAAAGTTTAACTTAGTTGCACACTTTAAACAGTTTATACATGTTCAGTAGAAACTTACTGTTGAAGAATAACAGCTGATATCTTCAAAGAATTCATCATCACTGTGTGTGCTGAATGTCTTGGGATATTGGATAGTGCTGTGCTCATGGCTGCTCTTATTCTCAGTGGAAGCAAACTGAATGTTTTAAGCCAGACCTGTCCCAGTTAAGGGGCATTTGAAGAGGTGAGACTGACATTTGAAAAGCATACTACTACTGTACAAGCAGAGTACCACACATATGCATGTTTATTGGTTTTGACACCATTTGAGTTTCTTCTCACCCAGAGCAGTATATACATGTAATCACAGCACTTCTCTAGGCTTATCAGCATTGCTGAAAACAGGATGCCTTAGCTTAGGCAGAGTGTTCACATATTTATGGACTCTGGTACCTGCACAGATTTTTTCAAGTCTGGTTTCCTGATTTTTTTGTGATTCACACTGCATTGTGCAATATGGACATACATTAAAGTGAGAAATATCCAATGGTCACTGTCAAATTTTTTAAAAAGAAATACTGTTCTACTGTCAAACTTGAAAAAAACAGGAACGGGCAACTGAACTTTCATGCTAGTCATGCCCTGAGCCTCCAGTCAATGAAGAACTAGAAAGTTTACTTGTCCCAGCAAAGGGATGTCCTGGGACATTGTCGTGGTGCTGCTCAAATGGTGACATGTAATAACAACAAAGAAAGTCCAAAAACATGCAAAAAATGATGTGACTTACTAGCTGTTTACTGAACTCCTAGAAGTCCACTGTAAGGATGATATGATCCACAAGAAGGGGAAGAGACATATTTGCCTTCTTTTCTTTTTCTATTTACTACTACACTTTCCAGCTCTTAATAACATTCTCAATGAATAAGCTAAGTTTATGATAAACTAGTGACCTCTCCCAAAAGATACTTGTAGTTTGCTTTACCAAATAAATTGTTACTCGCTGCTCAAATTTCAAACACCTGTAGAGTGAAGGAAAACATTTAATACAACTGGGTATTTTGGGGTCTGTAATGAGGTCATATATGCACGGACATAGAAAAGAGACACCCATATTCAACAAGGTATTAATTAAAAGCATTTAGATGCTTATTTAAATGCAATCCTATGCATTAAAAAGCAAGAATAGTATTACTAAAATAGATATTAGCATCAAAGTCACAAGGCAATATTAGCCTGTTAGAAATGTGCCTAGTTGTTAATCCCCAGTTAAGTGCTCAACTTTTCTTGTTGATACAATCAGAAGGCAAAATGTCCAAGTCAGTGTAAAAATGCTAGAAAAGCTTGGAAGTATAATCCAAGTGTAAGCAAAACCAATTGGGATGGATGAGAAGATTCTGAGCTGAGTAATAAAATAAAACTATTCTATTATGACTTTAAAGCCCCTAAAAGCAATAGGGAATCTTGAAGTTGATCTCAGAACACAACTGTATGAGGTGTTATCTCTGAAAAAAAAATCAGTTATCAAAAACTCTTTTAAAGATTAGAGCTCTATTCAGGTATAGGTCACAAAGAGATGAGGTGTTGAAGTGCAACACTGACACCAGCAAGAGACCCTCTATCAACTTCATTCACTGTAAGTTTGTACCTAAAAAAAAGTAGTTTTATTGAACAATACAAAAAGAGGATGAGTCAAAATTGTATTGCTGCACCTTTTTTTTCCCCCCTCAGTTGTTATTATCAGGAGCAAAAGACTAGTAAAAGTCATAAAAAGGTGAGTAATATCTATTTACTGTAAATTTCAATAATCTAAAAATCTGAATATGACTGTTGTCCTTACTGATCTAAAATAAGGACTGATTATGTTCACATACTAAGAAGTAGAAATGGATGTGCTTCTTCACAACACTTAATGGTAACAAGAAATCTATATCTAATCTTTGTAAAATGCATTTTGCTGTTACTACCCTGCATGTCAGCTGGGTGAAACGCTTGATTGTAAAGGGACAGCATGCTTACTTTAAGACTCTGGTGGATTAGGTTGCCTTATCCAGATAGGGTGGGTGGGTGGGTGGGTGTGGGGGGGTGTGTCCGTGTGTGAGGAGAACATGGCAGCTGATGAAATGATCTTCCCTCTGCTATGAGAAAAGTAAAGAGAAGAGAACATTGACATGGTGGAACTGAGATTTCACCTCCGTGGAGGTTTGGGAATTATAGAAAACAGGTCTGTCTCCTGATTTTGAAGTAAATGAAAGAGCTACGCCCCAAAGGGGCAAGCATGCTATGGCAGTTTGTACTCCACAAATTCGCATAGCTGAGCCTACCAGCACCCAGCCGTTGGCGGAACGGCACAAGTCTTTGAGGAACCTTGGCTCCACAATGCATCAGTGGTACTCAAAAGGGACGTAAGCATGGGAGCTGAGTGCAGAGAAAAGTGTTACATGGTGCGACAAAAAGAACATAGGCATCTATGACTGAAATGGCACCTGAGAGCTTGGTGGTCCCCTGTGGAGGGAGCACCACAAAGCACCTCTGAAGTACAGTGCTTCCTTTAGTTGCTGCAGATTTATACCACTCATTTAGTAGCACATGCTCAAGGTTGTATCTATTGACATGTTGTGGTCCTGATACTTTAAGAACAGACACATAGATCAAAAACATACTCCTTGATTAAGTAAAACTCACAGCGGTTTTGTGGAAATTTTCAGTCATAACTCTAAAATCAAAACCAAGTTAGATTTTATATGTAAAAATATACTTGGAAAGCTTTCTATAGACTGAAGAGGAAGAGTGTTTGCCTTTTAAATGGAAGATATAAAAAACATGAGCTACATCAAAACTGTGGAACATGGATCTTCTTCATGGTGCCTGGCTGTACGCTGGCAATATATCGGGTTGAGACCCGAGAGCACATTGTGCCATGCGTTATTCTCTCCTGTCTTTGCTGCTTCCTCTTTCCATTGGATGAAAATGTGGGTATATGATGAGGAAAGGACTTACTGAACACTCCCGATGTTCATGAGAGTAGGTTTATGGAAGCACACCATAAAGCATACACAGCTGAGATGCTGCCACTACTCAGGCTCAACTGGTAAATATTTCAGAGGTAGTCCCGTTGAGAGCAATATATAATAGCATATTACACTAAAAGTGGCACTAGCTGGTCCAAAGTAGATTAGTGTTTCTACCTGATTAACATAAAATCCTACAGCCTAACCTGGATCAAAGTTTAACCTTTTCAAGCTTGTCTTGTATCCACACATCTGTTGCACTTGACATTTTAACAACATCTGTTTTCACTTATCCGATGTCTCTATTTCATTCTGCTAATGCTGAGAATATGTTCTTGTGTGCACATGGAATTTTATCTCTCTGACTTCCCAAGTCAGTGTGGACATCTGGTGTGCATGATTATTTACTCTGCCGACTGATTTTGAGGAAGGCAGGCATTATTGTTCAGAAAAGGAAGTTAAGGTATATTAAAGTTTTAACCCATTTTTGCAGGAGAAAGGTGGTTGTCCAAAGTCATACTTTCATAGCCACTTTTGGAGTCACACCTGAATCTTACCTCTAAGGAAGTGAATTTTTGTAGTGAGTGAGACAGGACAGTAGGTGTCCTTAGTATTCCAGTTGGAAAAACAAAAGAGCCTGAGAAAGGCAGACAGGATTTGAGGCTAACGTTTCATTATCTTTCTTCAGAAATTCTTCTTTCATTATCTATCTTCATCTTTGATTCTCTGAGCTACAGGCAGCCAATAAGGTCTTAGTGATATCTTCTCTGGCCCAGATGTAAAACAATTTAAAGCATTTATTTTAAGTTCTGATTTTGAAAGTTTAGAATCTCTGCTAATAATTTAGGACAATTTGTATCAGTGTTGTTGATGCAATGCTGATATAGACAGGACAGAGTAGGAAGGGAAGTTTTTCTTGGCACTGGGGAAACAGGGAAATCTTTATTATATGAGTAGAAAGGGCTTGTGTTGCTCCTATATTTATTACAAACCATTTCACTACTAAGAGTACCATTATTCAAAGGATTCTGTCTGGATAAAGCTGTCCTCATGCAAGAGAAAACAGGAAATCTTGGCAGCCCTTAGCATAAATTTATCCTCTCCCCAAACAACATTAACTAGTACAACCATTTTCCCACAAAGCACAAAATACTATCTTGTAAGAAATGACAGTGAAGATATACAACACACACATATACAGATACACAAAACCCCGACCTGGGCAGTGGAAAATGGTACTCATCTTACTCAAACCGCATAATAAATGCACCCAGTCAACAAGCATGCAATTAATAGCACTAGTTTAATGAAATAGAAAAATATTAGGTTTGACAATGAGGAAAAAAATTCTCTTGTTACTCAGATAGCCAGCTGTTTGAGTCTATTTTGGTGATTGGAAAAACCCAAAGGCTCATGTCTGTATGTTGTACAACGCAATTTGAGCCCATACAGCCAAATTCCCTCTCCCTCCCAAAGAGGCCCATCTCATCTTTACTACCTATTGGGAAGATTCCCTGGCCTCTGCAGTCCCCTGGACGTTAGTATAGCTGTAGTTATTGTCTTGTATTGTAGATTTTGTCTAGAAAGGTGTTTGCTGGTGTCAGCCAAAATCGTGTCAGGCAATGGGATAACTATGAAGTGGTATGGATTTTAGTGGACCAGTGCTGCATGCTACGTGTGGTCATACTTAGTTTACTAGTACAGATTTAGCCACAGAGAATATGATTCTGGTTTTGTATGTGCTCAGTAAACAAGCAATGCCTAGACCATCCCACAGCCATGTTGTGCTACATCTGATTGACATTAGCCTTACTTTGACTGGGCATGTTGTACTAGCTGACCTCTAGAAGTGCTTTTGCGTTCCAACCTATACCTTTCCCTGATTCCTGTAAAAATAGTAATTTTATCCCCCTCTCAGGGTTGATGTGTTGAATTATATTCACTTAGAAATATTAGTATTAAACAATGCAGAGCCTCACTGATCTGGAATATCATTTATGGTATGAAAATATGCCATGAAATAGACAGAGTTTGATTACTCAAAATTTATTGCTGTACAAGATAAAAAAGTATGTGTTACTCGGTTATCAAACCTGCAGCACTCAAAGTACTGTCCTAGTGGTTTTTAGGACTGTTCCTTCCCAAGAATGTATTTTACCATAAGTTGGGAAGAACATCTTTCATTTCACTTTTAATATAATGATTTCTCCTGTCTTGATTCAATGTAAGTCAGTTTTTTTACAGACTTCCAACAATGCATCAGTGAAAAAATCAGAAGCAAGGTTAAGGAATAGTTTAACTGACCACAGTGTTGTGAATACAAATAGTTTTAGATTATTTGGTTCTGAATACTTAGAAAAATCGTTTGTTTTTTTTTCTATTCAGATAACCTGATGATTGTAGCAAAGGCAATGGATCTTTTTTTTTATTTCTTCATTTTACACTGTATAGGTAGCAATCTTGACTTGTTAGGAAAGAAAATTATCCCCTACATTCAGAAAAATAATAATTCAGACACTGAACATTATTCCCTCAGATTGGGTTTTCTTCCATTTCTTTGATTTATCACAGACTGAATAAATAACTTCTTTTTTTTTTTTTTTTTTTCTTAACACAGACATGTCTGGACATTAGCTTTTAAACTTATTATGTCCAGTTCTTGAAGGGGATAAAAAATAGTTTGCAGTAGTTTCCAGAGGTTGATTTTTGTTTTATTCAGATAATTTCAACTCTGCCAAAGTTCCTTTATTTAGAAATGATGATTTCTTCTTCCATTATCCTTCTTATGTCATCCCAATTTTCATCATTCATGATCTGCCGAACAATACTCAGAAAGAAAGAGACCATGCTACAGGATACTCTGCTTTTACTGTCTCAGCAAGTGTCTTGACAGAGATATTTATACTGTGAGATAGCAGAAGAACCAATGCTCCAAATGATTCATGACACTTGCTTGGTGTTTTGCATTCCTGTATACAGTTGTTGTTCTGTAAAGCTCTAACTCCCAAGGCTGAAGCCTGTGGGTCCTAGCAAAGTGGGTCTATGGAGCCGTTTCCATGGACTTCAGTCTGCTCTTGGCATCGTGTTTATCTCCATCTTCTCTACCATATTTTCAAGACATAAGTTCTCTGAATAGGCTTCATTTTATAGAGTATAGATATTTAAAAGGTAACTCTCTAAATTTATGCTAATTACCTTAGATTTCCTTTGCTGTAAACAATGACTATTTGCCATCTTCAGAGTGATACATTTCACCCTAAAATAGATGGCTCTTTCACCATCTCATGAAAGGAGGAAATTGTGACAAAAGGTAACCCTGAGCTACAAAACTCTTTAATAACTCAAGGACTTAGGATTTAGATATGCACAATGGTTAAAAAAGGCTTGTGCCAATCTTTTAAACTGCCTTGCTATGTTTAACCCCTATCTTTTCAAGCATGCCTTGTTTATAAATTTCATATTAGACAAAGAATGCAGGAACTGCTCTGTAAAATCAAACCAAAGTTCCATGTATTTTGGGATCCTGTCCTTGGTAACAAACACAAATTCGTAGGAAATGTAGTGAGTACAGGGTGATGGTCCTTTTATTCAGCTCCCCATTTCTGCTAATTAACTATTTAAAGACTTCCTGTAAAAATTACACCTAAACCGTTGTATTCAATATCCACTGCAGGCCTAAAAGCCTGAGGGATTTGTTGAACCCCTTTTATGAATACAATTGCACCTTTGACCTCCAAAAGAAAGAATTCAATGCTGTAACAATGCGCTGTGTGAGGAAAGAAGTGCTTGTTTATTGTATATATGACAAGCTTTTTGGGACAGCCCATAAGTCTCATGTTAAAATAGAGAAAATATGATTCCTAACCGCATTTATCCCTTCTTTTTCAAAATGTTACAGATCTTGATCCTGCTTTTCCTCAGTCATACCTTTCCAAACTCAGTTATAGTTTATATGGAAGTGATTACATATATCCGATAATCAATGCGTTATTCTTCTCTGTAACTTTTTGCTAGTTCTGCCACGCTCTGGTTTTAAATCACAAACAATTTTTTCAATGTAATAGTCCAGAGTGCAGCTATTTATTGTAGTTTTTTAGTCTCTGTTCCATCAGGGTATTCCCCAAGACCCTGTTTGCTTTTTGACTATCTATGGATATTAAACATATTTTCCCAGAGACCTGTCCAGATTGATTGAGGACTTCCTCCTGTATACCCAATTAAGAGCGTATGATTATATAACTAAGGTTTGTGGTTTGTTTTTTTTTTTCCTTCTGTGCCCATTATTCTATACTTACTAATTTTGCATTTCATGCAATTTCATTTTATTCTTGAGTAACTGACTATGGAGAAATTCTCTTTAGCTCTTTACAGACAGCTTTGATTTTTACTATGTGGAGTAATTCTGAATTATTTGAAAATATCATTGCCTCACTACTTATCATGTTTACAAACATTTATGCAGCCAAGGTCCAAACTTAAGAAATTCATGTGAGACCTTGTTGAAAGTTCTTTGAAAATAGAAATATTAGATTATACTTATCCACCCACCCAGCGACACTTTGAAAAAACAGAGAGATTTGTAAGACATGATTCTTTCTGTGTATGAGAACATTTTAGAAATAGCAATTTCTCACAGAGTTCTTATCTGGAACCCTGAACACGTATCAAAGAAGGAATTAATGTGACATAGGTGCTAATATGAACAACCAAGTATAGTCTCCTTTAAGTCATTATTACTAGCATGAGACATAGACGGTATATGGAAAAGGAGAACTGCTTAAGATACACAATGAATTTGCCATTACTATTGTTGTCCATATTAAAACACTAACTCAATCAATGAAATTAAAACCTCATTTTTTTTCATAATGGATAGTAGGTCAGCCTATCAGAATCCCATAAGAAAACAAATATAACCTTTTTTTAGTAAAAAACTCTTGGAATTTCAAACCATTTATTTTATCTCACAAATTCTCTTTTATTATTCCTCTGACATCAAAAACCTTTGACTTCAGTTTGATTTATTTCATAATATGTAAAAGAACACACACTTTTATTATCACTGTAAAACCTCAGATATACCCATCTAGAACGTACGGTGAAGACACATACTAAGTTTCTACTTTCCTGAACTTTAATATTCAATTCCATTTTTTTTTCAAGTAATGGTGTATTTTTTTCCCTTTGGGTGCCCATTGTTTCTTTGTTGTTTTAGAGTTTGTTAACCACTTTTTTCCTTGCTAAGTCTTTTCTTTTTGTATTCCACATGAAATAACATTCTCTCCTCCATCTGAACCATCCAATAAAATGCTGATCACAGAGCAAGTCAAGAATCATTAGAAAAGCACATTTCATGATAATTAAAAAAAACCCCAAACATTCCAAATATCTAAAATATTAGGATTTAGACTTGTTTTGTCAAATAAAAGTTTAAAATATCTCTTACAAACAATTATTTTGCTGAAAGTGTGCAGCTAATCCCTTTCTAGGCCATCTAAAACAAAATATTCACTTGTAAGAACAGAAGTGGACTTTTAAAATTATATTATAGTGGCACTGCATGCCCTTACTATGTTAGGTATTAACCTGTAAGCAAAGATAGTAAAAAGACCATAAAGACCTTACAGAGCAAGACAATGGTGTCAAGTGAGTCAAACAGCACGAGATGAAACATATAACTGTTTTTGCTTGTCTTCTAGAAATTTATCTCTGTTGCAACCTAACATACGTAGATTACTTACAACTGAAGTTATCTCCTGTACAGCAGGTATAAATAGTCAATGTACTTTTGACACCACCAGAGAAATGAGTCTTACATGAAACCTGGATAATGATAATGGGAATCTCTACAAATGTGGTTAGGCATCACTCCATGCATAAGAAGCAGTGGGAGAAAAAAGTGTTTTCAAATAGTGTTACATAATTTTTCATGGAATAGTACATTTGGCACAGAAAATAAAAAAAAAAGTCATTTTTAATAAGGAATTCAACCCATTTTCACTTATTAATTTCTGTAATCATTTACTAATTGAACTGAGGAAAAAATAATACATGGGACTTGATTTTCAGTGGGATGATAATGCTATATGACCTATCTACTGTAGCTTCTCCTACAATATTATCTGAGTACAAAGGGAAGAGAAATAATATGTGTGACTACAGGTGGGAGCTAGTCCAGCAGGCTTATAGTAAGTAGAGAAATTTGGTAACAAATCCACCAAGGTTAAAGTTCAAAGCTTTAAATATTCCTTAAAACATGTAAAGATTATTTTTGATCTTTCCCCAGGCTGAATGTGTATTCAAGTCTTGGGATTATCATTTTATTCAAAAGCATAGACTAGAAGGAAATGAATGAATTACATTTCCTTCATAGTTATAGAATGCAGCATAATTTATAATCCACTGTCCATATTAGACATGACAAAAAATATAAGCAAATTGTATTATACCATGGAGATTATGAAAATACTGATGACTCATCCCTGTTTCCTTATATACATAGCATACTGTGAATATTTAAAATAGATATTAAGATTAACATGTCAGTGGAAAATATTGTGAGGTAGGCACCACTTCCAGTTCTGTCTTCTATCAACCAGATCTCAGTCCTTTCATTCTCCTTTCTTTTTCCCCTCAGGAGAATAGTGGGGAGGCTCCGAGGAAACTCTTGGGAGAGAAGATATTCAGAGGGCTTCTGTAGTAGACTGGGGAGAGAGAAAGGGGAGGAAAGAAGATCATCTGTTTCTCAGAGTAATGCTGTGGAATAATATCAGTAGAGTATCTACAATCCCACCATCCAAAGAAGCATCCAACATCTGTAGAAACTGAAGTGGTACGTCAACCTCACATATTCTCCAGAAGTCTCATTTTCTGGTCTCTGATTGAGCTCAGTTATCTCCTTTCATAGGATCATAGGATCACAGGATTGCTCAGCCTGGAAAGGACCTCATGACGACTCTAGTTCAACCTTCTGCGCAAAGCATGGTCAGATCTGAGGTGAGACCAAATTACTTGGGGCTTTTTCAGTTTGGTTATGGATGGAGGATGGAGTGTCCAAGGTTAGAGCCTAAAGCAGCCTCCCTGGACCAGAGGCAGCATAAAAAAATTAAGTTTTCCCTATATGGCTCAGAAGTGATGTCACGTATGTAGCTAGGCAAGTCACAACTGTGTTTCATAACCTTGCCAATAAAGCTGATATCGCTGTGGGAGTCTGCTATAGACCTCCCAACCAAAGCAGTGAGGCGGATGAAGCTTTCTATAAGCAGCTGGGGAAATCTCACGGTCACTTGCCATTGTTCTTGTGGGGGACTTTAACCTCCCGGATATCTGCTGGGAATACAACACAGCAGAGAGGGAACAATCCAGGAGGTTCCTGGCATGTGTGGAAGATAACTTCCTCACACAGCTGGTAAGTGAGCCGACGAGTGAAGGTGCCCTCCTGGACCTGCTTCTTGTGAACAGGGAAGAACTTGTGGGGAAAGTAAAGGTTGGTGGCCGTCTAGGGCACAGCGATCATGAGATGATCGAATTTCTGATTCTTGGAGAAACAAGGAGAGGGGTTAGTAAAACTGCCACCTTAGACTTCCAGGGGGCAAACTTCGACCTGTTCAGAAGACTGCTGGACAAAGTCCCTTGGGAGGCTGCCCTGAAGGATATAGGAGCCCAGGAAGGCTGGACATACTTCAAGAGAGAAGTCTTAAAGGCACAGGAGGAGGCTGTGCCCGTGTGCCGAAAAACAAGTAGGCGGGGAAGGAGACCGGCCTGGCTAAATAGGGTCACCTTTGGCTGGACCTGAAGAACAAAAGGAGAGTCTATGACCTCTGGAAGAGGGGGCAGGTCTCTCATGAAGACTATAAGGATATAGCGAAGCTATGCAGGGAGAAAATTAGGAGAGCCGAAGCACAGCTAGAGCTCAACCTAGCTACAGCTGTTAAGGATAACAAAAAACGTTTCTATAAATTCATTAACAAAAGGAGGGTTATGGAAAATCTCCCTCTCTTATTGGATGCAGAGGGAAACGTAGTCACAAAGGATGAGGAAAGGCTGAGGTGCTCAAAGTCTACTTTGCCTCAGTCTTTAGCAGTGGAACGAGCTGTTCCCTGGGCACCCAGCCTCATGAGCTGGGAGACAGGGAGGGGAAGCTGGACGAGGTCATCACAATTAAAGAGGAAGTGATCAGTGACCTGCTACACCGCTTGCATGCGCACAAGTCTATGGGACCGGATGGGTTACATCCAAGAGTGCTGAAAGAGTTGGCAGATGTGCTCACCAAGCCACTTTCCATTATCTACCTGAAGTCATGGCTAACTGGGGAGGTCCCAATGGACTGGAGGGTAGCAAATGTAGCACCCATCTACAAAAAAGGCAGAAAGGAGGATCCAGGAAACTATAGGCCTGTCAGTCAGACCTCGGTAGCAGGGAAGGTCATGGAGCAGATCATCTGGAGTGCCATTACAAGTCATATAATGGACAAGCAGGGGATCAGGCCTAGTCAGCATGGGTTTATGAAAGGCAGGTCCTGCCTGACAAACCTGATCTTCTCCTATGATAAGATGGCCCATTATTGGATGAGGGAAAGGCTGTGGACATTGTCTACCTAGGCTTTCGAAAAGCATTTGACACTGTCCCCCATAGAATTCTCATGGAAAAACTGGCTGCTCGTGGCCTGGATGAGCATACGATCTGCTGGATCAAGCACTGGCTGGATGGGCTGTCCTAAAGAGTGGTGGTCAATGGAGTTAAATCCAGCTGGCGGCCGGTCATAAGTGGTGTTCCTCAGGGCTCAGTGTTGGGACCATTTCTGTTTAACACCTTTATTGATGACCTTGATAAGGACATAGAGTGTATCATCAGCAAGTTTGCAGATGACACCAGGTTAAGCGGGAATGTTGATCTACATGAGGATAGGGAGGCTCTACAGAGGGAATTGGATAGATTGGACCAATGGGCCAATGCTAATGGAATGTGCTTCAACAAGGCCAAATGCCGGGTCCTGCACAACAACCCTATGCATTGCTACAGGCTTGGGGAAGTGTGGCTGGAGAGCTGCCTGGCAGAAAAGGACCTGGGGGTTCTAATTGACAAGCGGCTGAACATGAGCCAGCAGTGTACTCAGGTGGCCAAGAGGGCCAATGGCATCCTGGCTTGTACTAGAAATAGTGTGACCAGCAGAAGGAGGGAGGTGATTGTCCCCCTGTACTCAGCACTGGTGAGGCCACACCTTGAGTATTGTGTCCAGTTCTGGGCACCTCAATACGAGAGAGATATCGAGGTGCTGGAGCAGAGGAGGGCAACGAAGCTGGTGAAGGGCCTGGAGAATAAATCTTATGAGGAGCGATTGAAGGAACTGGGACTGTTTAGTTTGAGGAAGAGGAGGCTGAGGGGAGACCTCATCACTCTCTACAACTACCTGAAAGGACATTGTAGAGAGGTTGGTGCTGGTCTCTTCTCACAGGTAATTAGTGATAGAACAAGAGGGAATGGGTTCAAGCTGCAGCAGGATAGGTTTAGGCTGGACATTAGGAAAAAATTCTTCACAGAAAGAGTGGTCAGACACTGGAATAGGCTGCCCAGGGAGGTGGTGGAGTCACCATCCCTGAATGTGTTTAAGACTTGTTTAGATGTGGTGTTAGGGGATATGGTGTAAGGGCGAACTTTGTAGAGTGGGGTTGATGGTTGGACTCGATGATCCCAAGGGTCTTTTCCAACCTAAATGATTCTATGATTCTATATACAAAAAGCCAATCATCTCATTGCATCAATTCACCTAACATTAACAAAGCTGAAAACAGAAATATTCTCAGCAAGCTTTAGACATCTTTATCTGAGCTTATTAGCTAAATCCTCTTTATACCTGCAATAGAAAGACCAGGGCATGAATCATCTCTCATTCGTCTACTGCAGATGACTTAAATGGATCAGTCTAATATTCATAGAGCTCCATTGACTATAAAGGGAGTTTGGATGACTGCTTCAGAGGCAAATGCCTATACTGAGAATGTTTTCTACTCAGGTGCCTTAGATGATTCCTTTCTCAGGTGTGTGGAGTAATTTAGTTCTTTAGAGTCCCTTTATGCAGGAATGTTCCCCTGCAGGAACAATTATGGCATGAATCTTTTCCACTATAAGACAATTTCTACAGAAAGATAAATTGCTCTCTGAAAGTCTCTTCCTTTTATGTCAATTATAAAAGGAGCTGAGGTGGCTAAATTATATTGTCCCCTTACATGAATGGAGTTATGCCAGTTCATCCTAGCTGTTTTCCATTTTTAATTATAGAAAAAAATTTTGATCTGGAAAGGGATTAGTCAAGCTTGCATCACTAATTCAGACCTGTATTTGATTGCCCAAGATTTGGATGTCTTACATGAGAAAAGAGAGTTTTAGTGTAGCCTACTGTTTTGTAGGTGTTTTGTAAAAATCTGAATGTAACCGTAACTTGTATAAGAATTTTTCTTCTGTATCCCATTTTGAAGATAGGTGTGTGATGGTCTAAGATACAAAATGTAATTTGAAGATCTGCTACTGCAAAAGAATTAATGCAAGAAGAAATAAGAAATTTTGTTTTTCAGTGTCAATAGTAGAAAGTAGTTAAACATTCAGTTTAAGGCAACGCCACAGTACCTTCCAGAGAATGAGCTGGTCATAGATTTTTCAATTGATATTTTACTTGAAAATTATTATGAAAATTAGCACAAATTATTTCATGTTTAACTTAAATTTATGGTCACTGCTTAGTACTGTTTATAACAATGAACTTCATTACTGTTGCAGATATGCATGCAATTGCTCCTCAGTGAAATTTTCCCAATGCAGGCAGGAAGGTGAAGGCTACTCTTGTTTTGCTAGTCACTGCATTTATTGCAGGACGTTTGCTGATGAGGTCTCTGCTCGTACCACCTGGCTGTAGATGCATGAAAAATGCAAGACCACTACAGCACAGCAAAGATGAAAATATGTTAGTTCCTAAGTTTTTTTGAGAGTTACTGTTCTTGAGAAGCATTTGATGCTGACCAACGTTTAAATGGTGATTTTGATGAATAGGTAATGTATTTTCAGTTTATTTGGTTAAGAGTAATTGGTGAATTTCCACATGATATTAATTTTGATTTCTCTGCTAAATAGGTTTATCTGATAGGATGGAAATGCCAATCTGGATACTATTTTTTTGTGGTTATAACCGACTATTGTAGTTGCTAGTTCCTCTAGTTCCTCTTTTGTTTCCCAAGTGCTCATACAATTGATAAAGTTTGGGAAGTTTTGGAAAATATTTTTCATTTAATATTTCAACATCACATTGCTGTGTAATTTACCTGTTAAAATAATTAAGATGTCAACAGAGTATGATTATTTTAACAAGTGATTGATGATAGCTCGTAGACAGCTTTGAGAGTAATGAAGATGAAGACAGCTAGTTGTCAACTGGCCATGAGATGAACTTCAAATTAAGCAAGTACTATGGAAAAATTAAGAGATTTTAGCTAAATCAGTGAGAGAAGGAAAGCAATACAATGCGAGTTTAATCTGTTAGGAATTTGTTAGGATTTTCATAAGAAAGATTTAAGCCTAACATTAAGACAATGTTGTAGTTGTGAAAGTAGAGAAAACATTCGAGAGGTTAGGTGAGTCACCTTGTGAGTCGTGTTATCTGTGACCTTTTGAGACGTGTCTCCTTGAATGGTACTTCATAGATATGACGAATATCTTGTATGTAAAAAATAGATCCTCTGAATCTTGATTACATCAAGTAACAGAATAACAAATGCTTTGAGATCCCAGACCTCTTTAACATAAGAATCCTTTGTATAACAAAGAAAAAAAACAACTCACCCACAAACAATAAAATAAGTCTATAATCCAGGGTTTGGACCATATATTTCCTTTTTTAAAAAACTTGCATTGTTGTCATTTCATTCCTCTGAGCTAAGAGCCTAACACTGCTATTCACCACTGGTGGATATGAAGTAATCAAGAAACTCCATTATCTCCTCAAGCTTCTCCTATCTTTTCTTAAGAACTTTCAGTTTGACAGTACTTTCCTAAACTGAAATGAAGATGATTTAAACATTTTGTTCCACAGACAGAACACTGGCACAAAATAAGAAACATGCATATGCAACCAGTTAGCTAGTGAATTGTAACTGGCATTAGTTGCCCTGATTCAATCATTAATCCATATCCTTATGTACTGAGGCTAATAACAGGAAATTTTGAAATTTTACAGATTTTCTTTAAAATACGTAATCCTTAAACATTTTAAGTATCTATCTAAAATGTAAAAGGCAAAAATCAAAAAAAAGATGTGAATACACAAATATGGTCAAATATATGTTTACTGAAAATATAGGAAAGTGTGTATTCATTGTAGTTGTATAAGGACATAGCTTGACTTTTGTTTTTCTTTTCAGAAATTGAGTGACAATTCCCCTGAGGAAAACAAGGTAGTTCAAAATAGCATTTAACAAGCAAGTAAATAAACAGAACTACTGCCTTGCTTCATGTGGAAATTAGTCTATTAGATATGCAGGAAACATGATTTCCATGGTTACAAATGACCTGCTAATCTCTTAAATTATCTAGTCATCACGAACAACAAGCCTACTAAATAATTATAGTAAAATGCAGAACTGATGCCGTCAGTGTTTTCAAAGTGAAAGTCTCCTGAAGAGAGGAGTTTTTTACCTGGTAAGAAGTTACCCCCACCATTTCAGCGTAGGTTCTTCACTGTCTTTCTTTGAAATAGTTTACTCTGAACATTATTTTTCAAATAACAGTATTTTATCCATCATGTTAGTACTGTAGGTAAGAAGAACAGTAACCTATTGGGGTGTGTGTGTGCCTGTTTTATTTGAGTCCAAAGTGAAAACTCATTTAATGTGCATTTGTCTGAGTGCTTCTTGGTGCAAGGACACAATGTATGTTGGCCTGATGTACTTTTATTTCTAGTGTTTACTACAATTGATAGTCACAACTTTCCATGGATCACAGAATCACAGAATGGTAAAGGTTGGAAGGGACCTTCAGAGATCATCTAGTCCAACCCCCTCACAAAGCAGGTTCACCTAGACTGGACAGAAATGCATCCAGGCAGGTTTTTGAATATCTTCAGAGAAGGAGACTCCACCACCTCTCTGGGCAGCCTGTTCCAGTGCTCTGTTACCCTCTTAGTAAAGAAGTTTTTCCTCATTTTGAGATGGAACTTCCTGTGTTCTAGCTTGTATCCTTTACCCCTTGTCCTGTCACCGGGCACCACTGAGAACAGTTTGACCCCGTCCTCTTGACACCCACCTTTTAGATATTTATAAGTATTGATAAGATCCCTTCTCAGTCTTCTCTTCCCCAGGCTAAACAGAGCCAGGTCTCTCAGCCTTTCCTCATAAGAGAGGTGCTCCAGTCCCTTGATTATCTTTGTAGCCCTCCGCTGGAATCTCTCCAGCAGTTCCCTGTCCTTCTTGAACTGGGGAGCCCAGAACTGGACACAGTACTCCAGATGCGGCCTCACCAGGGCAGAGTAGAGGGGGAGGATGACCTCCCCCGACCTGCTGGCCACGCTCTTCTTAATGTGCCCCAGGAGATGATTGGCCTTCTTGGCCACAAGGGCACATTGCTGGCTCATGGTCAACTTCCTGTCCACCAGGACTCACAGGTATGTCTCCGCAGACCTGCTTTCCAGCAGGTCAGCCCCTAACCTGTACTGATGCACGGGGTTATTCCTCCCTAGTTTCGGGACCCTACACTTGCCCTTGTTGAATTTTATTAGGTTCCTCTGTTAATTAATGAATTAAATGAATTCTGTTTATGTATGTTAAATCCAATTCATCTAACTGAAGGAAAAGAAAAACAAATCAATTGCTTTTGAAAGATCACTGTTCATCACATAATAGCTGTCTTCAGATATTTCCTCAGAATTTTCTAAATCTAATGTAAATCTAAAACTATGAAACGGCAACAGGAAAAGTTCTTTATGGTCTCCTACACGAGATACATACATGTGTGCAATCACTGCTGTGGAATGCCTATTTCATCATCATCATAGTTTTAATGAACTGGTAACTCTGCTTTGGTATCTTGACCTAAGGACAGTGAGCAAAAACATTTTGCTAATGACTGATTCCTTGTATACTACTTTGTGTTCTAATTAATCCCAAATGCTCATCAAGGTCGGTCCTCCTTTAATGTCTGTACTATAAACCACTGAAACTCTATTAACTTCATTTTTCCTCTCTTGGGGTCCCTAGTCAGCAAACAGTTGCACACTTGAGTTAATTTATCAGCATTGCCAACTTCCATAACTTTACCTCAGCCTTGTAATATTTCACATGTTTTTAAAGCCTCAGCACCTTCTAATCTTTGTTATATGAGAAACTTTGCTTTCATTTAAAGAAACTGCTGTGGATAGAAACTCAGTTTGTATCCCTTATGAATGAAAAGAGATGATTTGGTCCCACTGTAACCTTGAGTTCCAAATTTGAAGGAAAGTCAAAGGAAGCCAAAATGTTTTACAGTGCAAAATCCCTAGGGTCTGACTTAAGTATTGGATAGAAGTAGTACTATTCCTTTTGTGTGCATTGCCTGTTGATTTCTTCATGATTTAACATAATGATGGGATTTTCTTTTGACTTTGTTGTCTAAGCTTCATTTAAATATCTTTGATTTGCCCTGTTTAATATTTGAAGGGTTTTTTTTATGAGTACCAAAAATATGAGTGCTAAAGCCCTTTTCTGACATTTTATAACAAGATCTTTCCTTTTGTCAGCCTTTAGATTTCCCCTCTTTCATTTCACCCATTTTTACTTGCACAATATTACCTTCCCTGTGTATTTTTTGATTATATCTTTGTCAAACCTTGTCGTTGTTCCTTTTTTTATTTTTTGAAGCAGAGTCACTTATTTCTAAAATGTTATTTTATTGATTTAGCCTTCTATCACTGGTTTTGCCATCATTATCAGTTTGCCTTAATCCCAGGAACCTTTATCAAACATGTTTTTCGGTGCATTCACCAAAATGAGTGAATAAAAATCCTTGAAAAAATTCACACCACATTATATGGTTCCTGTTGTAGTTGCATAAGCCACCACCGCTGAGCTGATCCAAAGTTTGCCGTGTGGTGATTCTGTATAATGCCTAAAGCAATGCTGTTCTCATCTTTCACAGAAGCGTATATTCAGAGAAGCATTACCTGTGATAGTGCTGGCAATTACAGGTGTTTGCATTTCTCTGGACTTATCCAGAAGTCTTATTATACTTCTTGTATTTATTGCCTATATTTCAATTATTTAAATAGAGTAGGCTTAAAACAATGCAGACCTAAATGATGGGGATTCAACAAGCTTTTTGGTTACCTGTTCTTATGTTTTAGTGTTGTTATGGATCTCCTTTAGTGCTTGTCTTAGTGCTACATGCTTTCTTGAGACAAAGATAGGTGTTTACCAGCAATGATGTTGGCTTTGCTTGTACCTTTTGTCCTGAGTCCATACTTCCCACTTTTTTCCTACTGAAAATAAAATGGGACACATAGCCTTTTTACATCTCTATATGTATTATCTATGTTGTCTATAATATCTATATTATCTATATCATCTATATTATCTGTCATATCTCACTGTATATCCCTTTTTAAATCTGTCATCCAGGTTGGAAGAGGGAGTACTTTAATGATGTCCAGTTAAGCTCTGCTCATTTTATCTTTGGGTAATGCCCAAGTACTTAATGTACACCTTTTCTGTTTCAGATTATCCATCTCCTGTCCCTCCACCTTTCTCATTCTCATTCAGGGATCATAGAATCATAGAATGATTCATGTCGGAAGGGACCTTAAAGATCATCTTGTTCTAATGCCCCTGCCCTGGGCAGGGACACCTCCCACTAGACCAGATTGCTCAATACCCCATCCAGCCTGGCCTTGAACACTTCCAGGGATGGGGCATCCACAGCTTCTCTGGGCAACCTCTTCCAGTGTCTCACCACACTCACAGTATTTTCCTAATATCTAATCTAAATCTACCCTCTTTCAGTTTAAAACCGTTAGCCCTTATCCTATCACTACGCTCTCTCATAAAGAGTCCCTCCCCACCTCTCCTGTCAGCCTCCTGTAGGTACTAGAAGGCCGCTATAAAGTCTCCCTGGAGCCTTCTTTTCTCCAGGCTGAACAACCCCAACTCTCTCACCCTGTCTTCACAGGAGAGGTGCTCCAGCCCTCTCATCATCTTCATGGACTTCTCTGGACCTGTTCCAACAGGTCCATGTCTTTCCTGTGCTGAGGACTTCAATGCTGGACACAGTATTCCAGGTGGGGTCTCATGACAGCAGAGTAGAGGGGTAGAATCACTTTCCTCGACCTGCTGGCCACACTTCTTTCGATGCAGCCCAGGATGCAGTTGGCTTTCTGGGCTGTGAGTGCACCTTGACAGCTCATGTCGAGCTTCTCATCCACCAACACCCTCAAGTCCTTCTCCTCAGGTCTGCTCTCAATCCATTCTCTACCCAGGCTGTATATGTGCTTGGGATTGCCCCAGCCCAGGTGCAGGACCTTGCACTTGGCCTTGTTGAACTTCATTAGATTCACACAGGCCTACCTCTCAAGCCTGTCCAGGTCCCTCTGGATGGCATCCCTTCCCTCTAGTGTGTCGACCACACCACTCAGCTGGGTGTCATCGGCAAACTTGCTGAGGGTGCACTCAGTCCCACTGTCCATGTCCTGAACTATTAAACCATATTACTGCAAAATGTTTAGTTTTTCACAAGACTTGGAGCAGTGAAGGAAGCTGTTGTCCAACTTCGCAAGAGGGAGGTTTTCTCGCACCGTAAGATCTATTTCTGAGAAAGACATTTCTGATAGTCTTAATTAGAATTTAGAGATTTGCTGTCTATCTTGTATCAACTCTAGGTTCAGTAGGTTCAGATTACAATTATTATCTTCTTTTTTTTTTTTTTTAAAGGAACATATTTTTTCACCATTATATTTGCATGCCAAAAACTGGTTGAGCTGAGGGTCCTTTCACTGAAAAAACTCATAACCTTTTTTATGCCTAACATCTATCTTCTCTAGTAGATCTAATCACAAACAGTCACATCTCACTCAAATTCAGAAATAACATTCTGAAGCCTTCGTACTGTATCACAACAGAGGAAGATGACTCTATGACATGTTTCACCTATCCTCATTTTAGTCAACAGCGAGAACATGCCTCTGATTATCAATCTTTCTTTCATAGTGAGGATATAAGCCCATTTTACAACATGCCTAAAAGGAAGATATTGGGGCTCAGTCATTTCTAATGGGTTTTTAACCTAAGTAATTTGGCTTCTGTTTGTCTGGTCTCAATCAAAATCCAATTATACACTGCATACAGTATGTCTGCAGCTGTTTGTATTATGTATGTTTTTAATGTAAAGGAAAACTGTGTAGAACGTAAGGTTCAATGAACTCTTTCTTCCCCACTGAAGAATGCCAAATAATTACTGAAAGAGGGGGACAGAGGTCAGGGTTTTAACACTTCATTGAAGCTAAGAGTTGTTTATTACTCTATTAACTTCTAATGATAAATACTACAACAAAGAGAGATTTACTTATCTATGGAAGGGAAAGAACCTTTATTCTAATAAGGTGTTGGCTAGACTGCTTCCTACTTAAGGAGAAAGTAAAATAAATCTGTGGGATGAAACATTAAACTAGTCCAGATCTTTTGAAAGACTTCAGAGGAAAGATTGACTATTAAACCCAAAACAGTCCACTAAAAGATAAAAAATATACAGTCTGATTCCTGTATAGTTTCTTGAGAGAGAGCAAGTCTGTCGAGTGACAGAAAGACAGACCTTCTGATGCAACCTGAGGAACATTTGAATGGATGTAGATTTTTTCATTCCCTCTTTTCTAAAGATTTATCACTGACTTGTCTATTTCAGATACTATATTTGCATATAATCTGGCTTGAAGTAAGCATAATTTACAGATGTGGAATAACAATATGTTCAATCAAGGGAGCAGTGAACTTATGAACTAGAGTGCTAGTATACCTTAAAAAGTAACCCAGTGCTTTAGTAGATTTTCCTCTGTGTCGAAAAGTAACAGAGAGAGCTGCATACACTGAAATTACATGAGTCAGAAGATGAAAACATTGCTTAGACACGTTGGGACAGGATGAAAAAAATGAATGTCCACTTGGTACTAAAACCTGTAAGAAACACAAAGAAGAGCAAGAAGGAATTCTATAAGGATACAAGTATCAAAAGCTGATTCAGAGAAAGTATGGTCTACTGCTGAACGGGGGACATGACCTCCCTGATGGACGATACAGAAAAGGCTGGGTACCATAATTTTAGCATCAATCTACACAAGTGAAACTTGCTCCCTGACCTTCATGCATGCAGGTGTGATTTCAGAAGGAAAGAGGCATTCAGCAGTGGGAAAGCAACAGCCTGGGGAATGCTTAAGAAAGCTGCAAGTATATAAATTTCTGAGGCCAGATGGGACCTGCCAAAAGGTGCTGAAAGAATTGACTGATGTGATTGCAGGGACACTTGCATGGCCATACTCAGAGAAAAATTGTGGTGTCAGTGAGAGGTCTTCTACTAGTGGAAAAAGATTAACATTGTGTCTGTCTAATTTTATTAAAGGCAAGAGGGATACCTAATTCTAGTCAGCTTCATTTCAGTCCCTGGAAATATAATGGAGAGCATCCTCTTCTAAATAATTTCCAAAAATGTTAAGCATAAGATAACAAACCAGCAGTCAATTGGGGCAAATAATTCTTGACCAACCTGATTGCTTTCTGTGATGAAATGTAGCTATGTGGGTGAGGGAAAAGCACTGGCTGTGCTACCTTCACTTCAGTAAGGCTTTTATCACCATATCCTGCAGCATTCTAATTTTAAAATTAAGACAATATGGGATAGGTGAACAAATTATTGGATGGATTAAATGTTGTCTGGATCAGCAAGCTAAAAGAATAGCAATTGGTGGCTTGATATTTGGTTGCCAGTTGGTTGCAAATAAATAGCCCAAGGGTCAATGCTGGACTGATACTATTCATTTCTCATCTGGATTATGAAATGGACTGCACTCTCAGCACATTTTCAGGTGGTACTAAACTAGGAGAAATGATTGCTGTGACAAATGACAGAAGTTCGGCCCAGTGGGACCATGATAAACTTTGTGACTGGAACCAGCAGGAACCTTGAGAAGTTCAGTAATGAGAACTGCAAAGTTCTGCAATTGATGTGGAATTATGTGGAAATAATAAATCCCATGAATAGCCAGGAAACAACTGTCTGAGTAACGGGCATGCTGAGAAAGAGACAGGTTTTACCCATGAACTGTCTTCACGAGTAAGCCAAAATGCGTAGTGGGTTGAAAGAGGAGGAGTATGGTCAGCAGACTGAGGGAAGTTATTATGTCCTCAGTTATTATGTCCTCCCACTCTGTACTGGGGACACTGTATCTGGAATACTTTGTCCACTTTTGGACTTACAGTTTGAAAGGAATGTGGAGAAACTGGAGCAAGTCCAAGGTCACATGAGGAGCAAAGAATGATTAAGGAAATTATTCTAGTCAAGTTTGATGGAGGGGCTAGGGGGGAACTACGACCATCTGAAGAGTAGTTATGAGGATGACATACCCAAACAAATGTCAGGCAAAAAAAGCGCAGCAACAGTCACACATTGCAGGTTGGGAAGACCAGATTATACATTAGAAAAAATGTCTTCACCAGAAAGGCAGTGTAGAACAGGAGAGCAAGTACTCAGATAAGTAGCAGGATCTTCACTCAAGGTTTTCAAGATTATTTTTTTTTTGGTAGTAAGAGATGTTTTGAGTGCAGTTCAAAACTGATGGTTAAAATAAGTGATTCAACTTCATATCAGTGTTGCTGGAGGACCTCAGTGAAACCTGGCTCGTTTGCTTCTTCCTTGTATCAAGCGTCTGAACTGTCAAATAACCACAGCCAATACCAGCTTGGTGTTCCACACTAACAGGCAAGTGTCAAATTTACTCCATTATACAAAAGAGCATTCCATCAATAGAGCTGTTGCCTTCATTATTAAATTTCTCATTTCTCACAGAATTTTTGAATGGTCTATCAAGTAATAAATTATCAGGTGCATTTGCCATCCAAAAGATCTCTTTTCATAACTGGCAAAAAGAAGAATTTTCTGCAGGTTTTAGGGGCTTTTTTTTTTTTTGCATTTTTTTTAGATTTTGTTTTCTGGAAAGGGCTTACAGAGCATGCTTTTTACTTCCATGGATTGTTTGACATATCCAAGAAATTTCGTCAACACAAAATCTTAACAAACCATGTAAAAAACATCTTGCAATTGCAAAGTAACATTTCTAGCTCTGACACTGTTTATATCTTTGACAGGAACAGCCGCCAGAAGACAAGTACAATCAGCTGTCATTATTGATGACAGTATTTTCACTTTTGATGCATAAGTAGAGCACTTAGAAGTCACTGGACAGAAACATTATAAACATTTTTTCATATTGGAAGGTTGTTACCAAGGGTGGCCCTTCTTTGTCTCGTTGTCTGTAGGCGCAGCAAACATGTTCATCAAGACTTTGTCTCTAGATTTCTTGAGATTGGCCTGTAGAACTAACTATGTCAGAAGACTTGGCAAGATATATAACATTCCTGAAACTGAGTTTAATTTGGATTGGATAAATATTTCTCTTCTGTATGCATGTTTGGCAGTACAGAGGAAAACAAAACAAAACAAAAAACTTCAAAATAACCCAGAAAGGACTGAGTTCCTTAACAAAGACAGTTCCTAAACTTAGCATAACCAGTGGTGACCATGGCAGTTGCTGAAGTCACTTTTATCTCTATGACGAGCTGTGTGTGAATGCATAAAGCATGCCACTAGGTTAACGTCTAATTTAATTAAATGTAAATGTTTTAGTTGCAACTATTAATGAATGATATGATAGGAAGAAGAATTCTTAACAAAATATTCCACCAAACACCCAGACTCTTATCTTATACTCCACCTTTCTCAGCATCCTTTCACATATCATGCTTCTCTAAGCTCCAAATCCAAGCTTCCGATTTCCTGCACCTCCTAGCAAATTCCATGTCCCCAAACTGAATCCTCGTCCTAAACCCCTTTCCTTCCTCAGTCTTACTTCACATACTCTCACCTGCAGAAATCTAGATCCCCAACCTCTTTTCCTCACCAGCGTCTCCCATTCTCTTACCAATGACCTTTTCTTGAAACTAGGACTCCAGTCCCCTCCTTTCTTTTACCTCAACAACATCACACCTACCTCAGCAACCCCCATGATTTTTGTCTGTTAATCCTTGGTCCTTGAGAGAGTTCCTGCATGGTCTGGATGTCCTGGGCTGGCTAGGGTCAGCAGTACCAGTAGTAATCTCAATTCTGTTCATGTAGAGACTATTATAGGAGCTGCTCAGGTGGCACATGAGAACAAGTTGCTAAAGTCCAGACAACTATCAGGAATTGTGTGTGAAGAGCAATTTATCCTTTGGGCTTGGGTGCCAGAAGAAGATGCGAAAGTAGGAACTTTAGGTGGTGATGCACAGACTTTTGGTTTGTGCATCACGATACAAAGACTCCAATTTAGTTACATTTCCCCGCTCTTCATACAGGGCAGGTTCTAAAGACTTCTTTCATGATTTTCTTTTGCTTATTTTCTTACTTTTCCTGTCTTTCAAATCTGTATGGGCTGAAGATTAACCAGTCCTGCTTGCACAGGAGTAAGTACTACTCTGGTTGCATTCACAGAATAAAGAATACTTTCAGATTGCGTAGGCTAGCAGGCTACCAAACCCTCATGATATGTAAGGCTCACCCTACACCCACACTTCCTTCTGATGAACAAAGAAGTGCAGAACACTTAATCCATTGATTTATATCTGTCAGCAGAGCCTTTTGGGCTCGTGTGGGATGGATGGAACCTCGACCAATGATTGCATTTCAAAATGTATCTGCTGTTTTGAACTTTATTCAATTCCACACTTTTTTTCCCAAAATATATAAGCTTTAATGACTTTTATGTACTCTTTTAAAGAATACAGAAAAGGTTTCAACTGCGAATTGTCAGGTGAATACTAATGCTTGATGCTGCAACTTTCTAGTTACTAGCAAAACAGCTGGTTCCAAAACCTTTTTATATGATTATCTATCACAGCATCGAAGAAACAATGAAGAAGTAGTCACCAACTTTTATCAAAATTGTGTTTGGTAAGTAAAGTGAAATCAGAGACAACAAAACCAGTGGCTTACTCAGAGATTCACGCAAAGTGTCAAGACTTGCACTTTCCCTGGAGTTCAGAACTTTATAACATCAGTTGTGAATTAGCAAGTACTGAGCAAGTGAAAACAGCTCTATTCATTTTTTAACAGCAGTAAGTGCAGCAATCCATTCAAGCCTACAAAGGATAGTGTCATTCTTACACAGAGAAGGCAAGAAATGCAGTAATATCCAGGTACCATCCTCCTCCCTTTTTATTAGATATTCTTTGATTGCAGTCATGAAATGTCTTCGTAAAATACTCCATTGTCAGGTTAGATTTGAGCTGATGACCATTCTCACCTTGTAGATGATTTGCAGCAATTTGTGCTTAATAAAAGGCTACAGGCTACAATTACCACACTGATACAGAAGACACCAGAATAGTTTCCTGTTCGGAACAGGAAAGCACTGTGCTATGGTGTGGCAGCTATTGAGAAATGTTACCATTAAAAGGAGCAACCAGTACACCTGGACTAAAGTGTTTCAGATTCCTGAGTGTAATGCAGTATTAAAATTACATTTTCGAGCTGAGATATCTTGGCAGAAGTCCATTTCAGTTAAAGATTTACTGCTAATATTTGCTGAACTAGGAAGGACCGATACTTTTCATTCTGCCTCTGTTTTAATGTTCCCTTGCTGTCAGCACCAGTCTTTGTGCTGTTCTAAGGCAATTCCACATTGGGGAGGCTGAGGCCAACCACACAACGATCAGCTGAAATAATGCCACAGAGTTCTTGGGATTTGGTCCACAGAGTATAACAACTCCTGTACCTGCATAAAATTTCACTTGGATTTTTTTACTAAGCCAACCCTTACACTTAAGTGCTCCTTAGTATTGATCGCTTTTCTCTGTTTTTGCATAAGCAGTCTGGTACAGTGTATTCACATTATAAGGTGATTAAAACAAATTAAGAGATTTCTTGGATTCTTTTTCTTAAAGTTCCTTTTTTTTTGAAGCTCAGATGTTGGCAGAGAAGAGAAATATGAAAATAAAGTCAAAGGAATTTAGATACGAGTACTTAGCTTGGCATTTGAGCAATCTGTCAATTACCAGTCAGAAAGGGGTTGTATTGTGAATGTAATGTTTTTCCACACTATTTTTCAAAGGCATAACCTAGGAAAAAGTTTTCTATTATTTTTCTTGAAGAATTTCTTCCACAGCTTAAATTATCTTTAAAATAAACAAATACATAAGGACACCTATTCCAATTTACCCTAATCCCTCTTCATAGATGATTTTTGAGTTTTATATTCCTTTCTTTCTTCATCAACCCTTGTAGCACTCTGACAACAGCTTATATTCAGCCCTCTTCAGAGTGGCTTGTAGAGCTCAAATTCAGCTGCATCTTTTTTGCAGCATAGTGCCCACCTTACGTCAGAGTGTAAAAAAGCGACTGTTATGTCTCTGATTCAGGATGCTCTATCCTTATGTTCAGTTCCATCTTCGGTCCATGGCCTCTTGCAAATGTTCTGGCTTCTCAAAGGTTTGTCATGTTAAATGCCAGCATTTCAGATTTGTTTTTCTCAGATGCATAAGCCTGACTTTTCCAAGGTAAATTTCGCTTTGTTTTTCTCAGCTTGTGCTTTTATAATAGCTTTTGAAATATCACTTATGGTTTTTGCTAGAAGGTGTTTGTTCTTCATTCTGTTTTAGCTTTATCTATGAATTTCATTAATGTGATTAGCTTTGATTGATTGACAGTTGAAGTTACCTGCAGAAGGAAAAGTCAGAACGCTGTCTTAGTTTCATATATGGTTGTCATCTGAGTATATGAATAGTGATCTCCAAAAGACATCTGGAAGATTTGAAAACACCAGTAACTCCACTTTATAGGTTGCAAAATGAGCCAGTAGACTTAGGAAGATGAATGGAATTTTGCAGTGTCTTGACGTGTGCTACAGCATGTAACTTTAGTGTGGCTAGTATCCAGAGTCACGTTCAGAGCCACTGTGATCCTACTGAGTATAAATGGCAGGGTTTTGGAAGCAGGGGGCTTCAGATGTAACCTGTTTGGAGGAGGCCATCAGCCCAGTCTGACACTGGTGTGAGCAGCCTATCACCTGTTAAATTGCAGCCTGATAGGGGACCCTGTGGTGCCCCAGCTTGGATATTTTTAAGAAAGAGCAGCAGCCATGAGGGAGTGGCAATGCTCTGGATGCTACTGGAGACATACGTAGGGAGACACTCTTGGAAAGACATGGCAGAAAAGGTGCTGATGAGGAGACAGCTGAGGGCATAGCTGCAGATACAGTCTTGGAAGGACATGACACATGCCGGGTTTAAGGTGTAAAACCAGTTATACACTGAATCCTGAGCAAATAAATGGTGGTACTGAACATATCCAAACCTATGCAAAAATATACTAATGAAATACGGAAATAAGTTATAAAAATTTTTAAAGCAGTACTTTACAATTTTTTTTTTCCTAACAGATAACAACATATGCTATAAGTTTTCCTGATCAACAAGGGCAGTAGATAGTGTTGAATTAAATCTTTGCTGGAAGAAAATATTTGTTTCTTTCTCAGGCTCCTTTGGAATGACTTGATTCATATACACAAAAATTCTGAATGCTGTCTAAGAGTGGGTGTTTTGAAAATAACTGTGTGTGGCTCCTAAATGCCCCATCCACCTTTTCTTGCAGGCAGTGTTCTGTGTGGCCTCTGGAAACTCACATAATAAAATTAGGATGAAAAATTTTAAATGAAGCTGCTGGGTTCATTAAACACCAAATGGAAAGACAGCTGCCAGGTTGATATGTAAGTCAAGTCCTCTGTGTGTGCTGTGATTTGCAAGTAGAATGCTGTTAGTGTATTAGCTCCTAAGTGTTTCAGTTTCACGTATCTAAAAGCACTAATGTAGCAGGCAGCAAAGCACATTTTTTGTGAAACAGTAATATCAAAAGGAAAAGCAACTTAATCTTCCACTTCAACAAGTTTCACATTCATCTTCTCTGGAAATGCTGCATTACTTGTATTAACCTCTTACAACTGTTTGAGCCTCTACAATCATCATCTCTGGAATACCAAATTTTCACAGTTTTAATGTACAAGATTTGGAGGGATTTTTTTGTTTGTTTGTTTTCAAAAAATCCACAGCAATCTGAATTTATCATTGTTAACCAAGAACTTATTTGACATTAGTAAAAGAAAATGCATTGCTGTACTGTGCATGTTCTGCTTCCAAGATTATCTTGGGCCTATTGAGTACATTAGTACTGTAATTTTTGGTTATCCTCAGTTACCTTTCCTATGATCCCAGAGAGTGAATATGAAATTTCTGGAGCATGCAGAACCCCCAAGCCTACCCAGAGGCATACTATGCCATTAGTACAGTACCACAAGGTTTGGATACCCGCAGGCACGTATAGAAAGACTGTCAGCTGCCCTGGAGGTCCTGCTTGGATGAGATGCAGGCAAAGCTGGGTTCACAATGTTCTACCAAAGCACAGACTAAACGCACCCACACTTGTTTGGGACACATAATTTACTCAGCATATCCTACAATGGATTAATAACAAAGAAATGTGATTCTTTTGTTGGTTGTGAGGTATTTTTAATTGAAAATAAAACCCAGCATTGGATATATGATGTTCATATGCACTGCTGACCAGCACGTTTTCTTATGTGATTGATGGGTCCTGGGGACGAAAGGCCAGTGCCAGTCATTCATAGAGCTCCAGGGAACAGGGGGTGATAAGTAGGCCTGAATTATGTGTTTTAATCTAGTTTTGATTCTAATCCTGCAGCCATCAGAAGAAAATCACACAAAAATATTGTTTTTAGATTGAAAGTTATGACAGCTCTGAAAGTTCTTTTTGGTTTTGGTAGAAATATATATTTCTATATATAGAATATATATATTCTAACATTTGTTTCACAAGATAGAAGGGATATATCCAGAAAAATAGCAATGATATTTCTTTTGCCCTACACCAGACAGGTCAGAGTACCAGTCCAGAATGTGGGTGGTCTAGATTCATGTCCTTTTTGCTTCTCTTTTATGTCACAGAAGAAGGTGACAATATGAAATCACCTGGAAACTATGTTTTGAGGCTGAAATTTCCCATATTTTCCATTTGATGCTATCTAATTCTTTGAATTTATGGAGAAAGAAGTGAAAGACAGGTATCCCAATTCTTCATGAACAATTCCTTTAAATTAATAAGGCATTCTTAACACTGGTGCAAATATATGCCTTAAATTTTGCAGTTTTTGTCACTTCCATCTCTTTGTCTCCCCAGCAGGATATATCTGTTGAATCTGCCTTCCATTTTCCAAGATGACTGAAAGGGTATGCTTGATAAATATACTATTCACCTGAAGATTTCTGGCCCAGTTCAGAGAGCATGGCTGAGAATCATACGCTTGTAAACTCAGTAAAACCTGCACATGGAGAGAGTCTAAGGGTTGTTGGATTTGATGCCCATCTGTATTCTGTATTAGTATGGTTTTTTATATTATCCAAAAGGATGTCTATAGATCTGTACCTTGAACTCTACAGAATACTAAAAAACACTTCAGAACATCAGCTATCCAAGATAACATAAGTAAAGAAAGGAAATATGCAGGTAGGAAACCCACGGAAAAAAACCTGATCAGCTACTTGTGTTCTCTGGCTGCAGAATTTATCTAAAGGCTGTAATGTTGCAATTTTGGTGATGTTGGGCGATATGAAAGATGGTTTGCATGGATGCTTTCCTTCTTTTTATGCTGAGAATGTCCCCAAAGCTTCTTCCCTTTTAGCTAAAATATGCAGAAACTTCTATCTTTTTGATACTTTGGAAAGGACAAGTGATGTATGATCCCAGTGCAAAAATCCCATCTGGAAATGGAAAGAAATACTGACCTTCTCTGGCTGCTTTTCTGTCTGTTTTTTGTGTAAGTCAACTCAAAGAGCTAGAGTTATGGTGAAATAGCATTTAAATATCCTAGCTCTGATCTTCAAGACTATTGGGATTCTAGTTTACTAATATTTTTCAGGCTTCAAAGTATACATGACTTTTTAAAAGCCTGTCAGTAAGTCAGCCTTTTAAAACACATCTTTTTCTCCCTACTGACTGTGGTTTTTAGTTCAAATTCAATAGACCACCTTTATGAAAAAGGGTGGAATCATTCTGCAGCATGACACCAAAGAACAAGACATTTTATGACTTGTTAAATTGCCAGGCTAGGAGCAAAAATCCTGGTGGCTTTAAACAATTTTAATCATATAAACTTACTTTAAAATAACTCTTAAAATCAAGCTGAAATTGTTAGGTCATACTGTTATCTGAAGTAGCTGCCGAAGTAGTTCAATTGAATCCAATTTAAAAAAAAATACTTTTTCATTTTAACTGCAATGTCATTATGGATTGTGAGAGTCTAAGGTCATATAAACCAGCAGGGCCGGAGAAAGAACCAAGGAGGGAAAAATGCATTCAGTTCTTTTAAATGATAGGAAAATTTGTGACTTTGAGTAGGGTTTCATAATAGCTATACTTCAGTCAAAGTTCAACTTGAAGGTAATGGAGTATAAAATAATCTCCCATTGAGGACTGACCATGTGAAATGGCAACAGATGAAAGTAACAGTTTTTAAAACCACTGAAGCACAGCCATGAGTGCAATTTGAGGACTGGCATCAACAAATAACTTGAGGGAAAAAGAGAAGCAAGTTTAGATTACTGTATGATGTAAATTGGGAAGAAAGAAGTTTAAGCATCATATTTCAATAATAAAAATGGGACTATTTTAAACTCATTTTTTTCCACTGCGATATCTGCTGATATGGTTGAGTCATGGAGTAAATACGGATGTCAAGAGAAGTCAAGTGGTGGTTGATAGTTTGCAGTTCTGGAAACGGAGTCTTATAATCTTTCTTCTCCGTGTGTTGTGGAATCACTGAGCTAAGCTTCCTAACTGCAACTTGATCTCACTCCGGCTATATTTGATTTGCATTTGAATTTTGGCACCTTGTAGCAAAGTATCACCCCTTTTAAGTTTATCTTTCAAGAAGTAGTCCCAAGACTGATATAAAATTTATTTTAAAGTAAAGCTGTGACGTTTTTACATATACTACTGTCAAAAAGACGTTTATTTCATGTAAACGAAAAAAAGCCAATGAAACAAACAAAAAAACCCCAGAAAACCACCAAACCAAAACCCCCAAACCTTATTACTTTCTCTTCCATTCTGTTTCATTTTAAACTACTGCACCATTATACAGAAACATTATAAACCGTATTCTTACTTAAGCTTCTTTTCCATATGGAATCAAGTCTATAAATTCCTTATAGGAGGATAACTCTATATTAAGACAATTTCTTGGGTAAATTCCAGCTTTCATCAGTCTGTGGTACATACTTCCTGACTAGAAATTGTATCTTTGTGTTTAATATTTTTTGATACACTTTTTGTTTGCTAATTTGTCTAATTGCTGTTTAACCTATCTTGACTGTTAACACACATAACATTCAGAGCAGTAAGTGCTACAACTGAATAATACATTACATGAAAATATGTTTTCTTTTGTTTGTTTTAAACTAGTACCTGATTATTTCATTTGATGGCCCTTAATTCATGTATTGTGGAAAACAGTGGACTACGGAAAACGGTGAAGTGTTTCTATTTTTTTCTACATCTCATTAATTACGATATAAACTTATGTTGAATCTTCCACATAGTTGTCACATTTTTAAGCTCCTAGTTGATTGACTTTGTCCTTGTACAGAAGTTTAAAACCTTTTCTTGCCTTTGTCATTTTTCTTTATATCTTTCTCCATTATACTCTGCCAGTTATTATCATCAGAAGATCAAGTGCTCAAATTCAAAATATTTATGCAGTAGCGAAGTGATGTTCTCTACTTCTTTCTTTAATTTTCTCTCCCAATAATTCTGAATATTTTTTTTATCAGTGCTGAACACTGACATTTTGAAGGACCTATTAACTGTAACTGTCTTGAGTGATATTTAATTCAGACTTTACTTTTGTGTGTGTACAGTTGTTTATTTTACTCTGTGTACTATTTCACATTGAATTTCATTCAGTCAGCTAGCCTCTGAGTTTTATGAAATTCTCATGCAACTCTTTTGAGTGAAATTTATTTTTTCTGTAACTCAGCAATACCAGCAAACCTTGTCACCTCACTGTTCTCTCTGTTCACTGCATCTGATGCGAATGCATTGAAGAGTACAAGTCCCCACACAGACCTCTGAAAAGCATTTCCTTCCTCTGACCATGAGGCGAACTTCAGTAGTACTTACGTAGTTAATAAGATAGAACTTAAGTAACAAATTGCATATACAATTGAGTCTTCCATGGCTTTATAAAGCTCATTTAAAAATCTAGACTATCACATAATATTGATGATTTATTGCTACTCGTTATTTCAGTTTGTTTCAACCCTGTTTTATGTTTGCTTCACTTGGAAACAGTTTCTCAAATGCGTTTCTTCACAAAGATCCTTCATAAGAACTTCCTAAGTCTCTCTCTATAATGAACACAGGAATGTTCATCATAATGAACTGATGCTAAAAACTCAGAACGACTGATCTGCGGAAGACAAATTTTGCGAGATGTCAGAAAATGAGGAACTGTACATTATGTTAGATACTGCAAAAGAATCTCATCTACTATTTGAATCTTTTCTTCAAGAATAGTATTTTCTTTTTTTTTTTCTTTTTTTTTTTCCTCCCATTCCTGCCCTTCTGATTGTGGCATGTTTACCACTGGTTTAAATAAGGGCAATATGGATGTCAGGAATGGTACTGTAGCTACTTCCCTTGGCTATAGAAGTAAATAGTAAATTCTGTTATTTTTAGAAACAAATTTGTAGTATTTTTAATTTATTTTTGCATTAAATTTAATAATTAATTTCTCATTGTCTGTTTGGTCTTTAACCTCCAAGACTCTGCACTAACTTTAGCTAGGAGGCTCTAATTCAGAACTTAATTTATGGCGGTTTGAAACAGGAGTGCTTTAAGATAAAGACCAGAGTCTTGAGGCCATTTCCAAAAGGTAAGTACTACCTCATATGGTGGTGGTGTTCAATATACAGTTCTCTCTTCTCTATAAGCTCAGAACACTAATGCACTTTCATATGGACAAGTAAATAACTTTCATCTGGTAAGGATTTTCAGCCATTAGTGACCTGGATTGAAATTGAACTTGTGACCTATATGTCTACTCTGTATTCTTAACCGTAACTGTAAAGCCCCTCAGAACAAGTCTTCTCCCCCTCATTTTCCCATTCTTTTTTTGACAAAGAGGAGTTTAGTCTAATATTCTGCTTCCTTCTACTACGGTTACAATTTAGTAGGCCTAAGTCACAGTATTATATGAGATACAATTTTGAAATTATTTCTTATCTTGTATGAGAATAGCCTACATCAGAATCAAATAATAAAAGAGTCTATTAGGAGTTCTAGTTGATTAATGACTGAGGATTGGGCTGAATAATACCAAGCACTTACGTAGCATTTTACACGTTCAAAGCGCTGCACAAATATTATCTAAAGAAAACAAATGTGCCTCATTAAGGAATCTGTTCACGTGTATTCTGATGAGACAAACAAGCGTGGAAAAATGCATGACAAATTACCTAAATATTTCTCTTTTTGCAAAGGGAATGGTTTTTGAAATGTAGTTAATCCTTTTCTAATATGTGCCAGAATGTTAGTTTCTTTTTCATTAATAGAGTGAGCAGATATCATTTAAGTTGTCTCTTCAGGGTGGGTGAATGTGTATTGTAGAAAAATAACTTTGGAGTTTATGACAAATATTCTGCATGGCATTATTATTATGTGAATTAACACAGGAAACTTCAGCTTTAGCATTTAGCAGCATGTGGTAAAGAATTATAATTTCCTTATTTTAAAGGTTAAGTGTTCCTTCAAGCCCACTTGTTACCATTCCCAAACAGAATAAATACGGAACTTCCTCTAAGAAAACTATTAGTTCATTCTATAAATATTTTAATAGAAAATCTGTTACTTTCATAATCCTATCCCTAAGTGAGCAGTCAAGAATGGATTTAAACAACATGTTTTAATGACATGAAGACTTTTCAATTCTAATTTTTTTTTTTTTTTTCCAGGTGGAAGAAGCATTTGAGTAAGCTCTGGGCAAATTTGAATATGGTAATATAAATCATTGGCCAAGGTGTGCATGAGGAATGCTGAGGCATTTTTTACACTTGAATTGTGTATTAAAATTCCACACTCACCAGTTCACCGAGGCTGACATAACTGTATTACTCACATATAATTTGAAACAAAGGGTAATATTTATACCCATATGACATTTAAATAATTTTCATAAGCAGTACTCTTATTCATTTTGTGCAGCAGTCCCTTCCTTGTGGGTAGGGACACTCAGACTCTTGAGAAGTCAACTTTAATTATACTAGAAACAATACATATTGAGCAACACCCTGAAATCAAATATCATCATAGCGATAGTGAGAACACTTTTTTACTAACCTACTTCTCCGGATAATCTTAAACTCTCAAGATAAGATGAACTGGGCAGCAAGACCAATGGAACACTTTTCCCAACTTGTTACTCTTGCTGACGTCCCAAGCCTTTCCAGTCCTGATACTTGGAGGACCCTTTGTTTGCACTTGACCCCTTGTTTTCTCATTCAGGTCCTGAAAATTCCTTACTGGCAAGACACTGAGGGAAAGGAAAATTCCACTTAGCTCCTGGATTTTTTGGAGCACATCTACACAGCTCAGTACTGACAGTCACCACTCACTCCACTTATTCTTGTAGTCAGTAAGCTGCAAAACATTTCAGGTATTGCTGAATGGAAGTCAGGCGGCTGTCTTTGTACAGCAGAGTTGTCTCAGAGTGCAGGAGCAAACCTGGAGCACTACCTTCACTTGATCATGCAGGTGTATGTCACTTAGGAGTTAGATAAAGACTGAGGATGCTGAAATACCCTGCAATGTTTGCCCTTATTTTCCTCTTTAAAGACAAGCCAGCAAACATACAAATATGGCATAATCAAAATGGCTTCTTAAAAAGAGGGATTTAGTCCAGCAAACAATTTATTCAGGTGAGTAATTCTTATTATCAGCTTGAAAAATATCTTTGAGAAATACTTGCATATTTGAAATTGATGTCACCTCTCAAACACAACACAGAGTACAGTTTGCCTGAATCTAAGTATTATATTATATATTCATATTTTTAACCAAAGTTAGAGAAGGGGACATAGGAAAAATAATAAGCCTCCTTATATTTTTCAATGAATTCTTTTATTTAGTGAGATTTTTATTAAGAGTTACTGAGTTTTGAGATTCTATTGATTTATTTTCCTTATGTTTCTCCCATATGAGCACACTTGATTGCAGCAACCGTGTGTGACTACCCAGAACTTTCATTTTCTATCACATATATAGACTAACTCATCTTTTCAGCTTTTATACAATACACTCTTGGAAAACAGGCACAAGAACTCAAAGCTGAAGGGGAAACTTACGGGATATGATCACACATAAGGGTTAAAACAATCTTCATTTTCAACACAACTGCTATACTTTTCGAGTAGCAGATGCTTTATAAATATTCCCCTTTATTTTGAAGTTCTAAACTATAATCTATGAATTGAAAGACAAGTCATTCCAGGGGGAGTTAAAAATTCACTTATATCAGTCACAACCCCACTGGAATAAAACAAATTTTAGCAGACAAGAAATCAAATAACTCGGTATGAAATAACAAATCTGAATCAGGAGGTGACACTGAGGAGATCAAGAAAAATACACAACTAAAACATTTCAGCAGTGGAACAGGTAACAGGTGGAAAAATACAGTCTCAGGAAAGATGCCAAGCATTGAAAAGTGCAATAAAAGTGGACACAATGTGAAGTAATCACAAAATTCAGTTTCAAGATCAAAATTAATGTTCAGACAGAGACAGTCTGAATAGGAGAAGCAGGACGTTAAGGTAAGACTTGTAGAGGACTTCATCCAGCAGTGTGATAAGGAGATGTCCATAATTTATTTTGAGAAACTTCACACTAAACATAACTTTTGCTACAACGGTCTTTATTGATCAGCAGTTGACCATCTGAAACTAAAGGCAAAATTTGTTCCAGCCCACCTTTTTTTCTAGATTTCAACTTCATAAGCCCCTTATTGTACCTGCCCTTATTGACCTTTTCAGTTCTCAGCAATTTTTCTAAGGTTGTATTTACCTATCTGATGCTTGTTCCCTTGCAGACATTTTCTTTTGTATTTTTGATCTTTTTCTTGTCACCTCTTAGTTTGATTTGTTATTTCATAGTCATTTGTCTGATTGCTTGTCTGTTAAGATAACGTGCCTCATTCTTTTTTGTTTTCTGGGCTGGATATTCACAGTTTTCTCCTTCATTTTACCAGAAGAAGAGCTTCACTGCTGAAAAATCTTGTCATCATGAGGATAAAGGATGTTCATGCCCTTCAGATAAATCATTCATTAGCTCATTTCATCTATTGGAGTGAGAACTCTGTTTGCGCATATAAGACAAAGAAGGCACCCAGTAACTTCTGCAAGAATAGTCATGCTTACTTACTACATCATATGAGATTTAATGAATTGATCTGTGCAGGGCTTTAAGATCCTGGGAACTTGTGTTCTTCAAGTAGAGTGATGTATACTTCACATGTATTATTTCTTATATATAGACCAAAGAGTGGTGTTCAACATTTATTTTTAACAGTTATTAGGACAACTAAAGGTTGATTAAAAGTTTGTAAATATGCTTTCAGGATCTCCTGACTGATAGGAATACACAAAAAAAAAAAAAAAAGGAAAGAAAAATGGTGTTTAAAAGTGTTTCAACAACTTGCCACTGATTCAAATAATGCTGAAGGTGATAGTATCTAGAAATCTACCCAACTTTGCATTTGTGTACTGAGGAGGAGAAGTAGACAAAATTACTAAATTGTAGGTCAGCTCATATCTGATACAATCTCTTTTCTCTCTGAATGCATTTTGTGACAAGGAATTTCATTACATATATCAGAATATGTTAAGGAAGGCTAGCCAGTCCTGAATCAGAACAGCTCAGAAACCTTTTAAAATCTGCCTGCCCAAAGCTCCTGTGTTCAGGTAGGTGTGTTAGTGAAAGGATTGCATGAGGTCTCAGAGGAAATCTGGGAATGTCCAAGACTGTGATTCAGGTCACGTGAGTTCTGTGATGTGCAAAGGGTTGTGAGATCAGCTGTTCCAATATTAATTGAAAGTTAATAAGACAAAAAGCAGATGTCTTCCTGGTTCTCTCCATCTAGAAATGAATCTTAAAAAACAAACCACACCAAACTCAACCCAACCCAAATATAAAATCCCAGAGAGAAACTAAATAAACACCCCTCTGCCCAAGAAGAATATTTAGAACACCTGCCATATGTATATTCCTACCTTGTGGTTCTCCCAAAATTTAAATTAATATGTCACTTTTTTATTTTTGCAGTCTATTTTTTTAGCAGACTGAGATCTGGTTTCTGTGAACTAGATTAAAATACAATCATTTTGTCTTGACTCTTGGAGTATAGGACCATGAGACTTTAATAAATGTAATACTGAAGAAGTATTATTATGCACTCCAGGAAATGGTTTGTCTCTTCAGAATTTCAGAATATGACAACATGTTGCTCTCATTATATCCAACTCTTCTTGGATTAGACACTTATTTAATCTTTTCCTGATCCTCTCCTGCAAAAGGTTGATATAAGAGTGGATGTGATATGTGCTCACTAAATGCTACTTTGCCCCTAAAGTAGTGCCCTTCATAAGAATAGTTTTTACAAACACTCATTAAGTCCCTAGACCATAATGATGTTATAACCATTTTATCAGGAGGAGAGAATGAGGTCAAATGGCAATTCTTCTACTCATTATGTTGTTACCAGTGCTTAAGTTCCCCTTCTGTTTCTCTCTTTCTTTTCATATTTGGGTGCTTTGGATGGTTTGGGTTTTTTTGTTTGTTTTTTTTTTTTTAATTTCAGAGTTAACATTGACAATTAAATTTCTTTGGTTTGTACTAATGGTCCTGTGATTGTCCTCTGGTTTTACTTATCACGTAGAATCTTAGAATCACAGACTATGAAGTTGGAAGGGACCACAAAGATTATCTGGTGCAACCTTTCTTGGCAAAAGCATGGTCTACACAAGATGGCCCAGCAACCTGTCCATCTGAATCTTAAAAGTGTCCAATATTGGGGAATCCATCACTTCCCTGGGGAGATTATTCCAATGGCTGACGATTCTCATTGTGAAAAGTTTTCCTCTTGTCTCCAATCAGAATCTCCCCAGGAGTAACTTGTACTCATTTCCCCTCATCTTTTCCATGTGACTCCTTCTAAAAAGAGAGTCTCCATCTTCTTGGTAGCCACCCTTTAAATACTGGAACTTGGTGATAAGGTCTCCCCTAGGCCTTCTTTTCTCAAGGCTGGACAAACCCAGTTGTCTCAGCTTTTCCTCATGTGGCAGGCTTCCCAGTCCTTTGATCATCTTTGTGGCCCTTCTGTGGACCCTCTCCAGCCTGTCCACATTGTTTTTGTAGAGTGGGCACCAAAACTGAACACAGTATTCTAGATGTGGCCTCACAAGTGCTGAGTAGAGAAAGACAATGATTTCTTTATCTCTGTTAGTGATGTCATTGTTGATGTAACCCAGTTGGCTTTCATTGCTGCTGCAGCACACTGTTTACCAATATTGAGCTTGTTGTTCACCAGGAGCCCCAGGTCCCTTTCCACAGAGCTGCACGCCAGCCATGTCACAACAACCCCATGAAATGCTACAAGCCTGGGTGGTGAGCCGCTGGGACATGTTGCCCAGGGAAGTTGTGGATGCCCCATCCCTGGAAGTGTTCAAGGCCAGGCTGGATGGGGCTTTGAGCAGCCTGGTCTAGTGGGAGGTGTCCCTGCCCATGGCAGGGGGGTTGGAACTAGATGATCTTTAAGGTCCCTTCCAACCCGAACCATTCTGTGATTCTGTGAAGAGTGACTGGAAGCTGCCCAGCGAAAAGGACCTGGAGGTGTATATGAGCTGGGCAGTGTGCCCAGGTGGCCAAGAAGGCCAACACCATCCTGGTGGGTAATAGAAATAGTGTGTCCAGCAGGACTACGGAAGTGATCATCCCCCTGCACTCAGCACTGATGGGGTTGAACCTCGAGTACTGTGTTCAGTTTTGGGCCCCTCACTGCAAGAAAAACATCGAGGTGCTGGAGCGTGTCAAGAGAAGGGCAATGAAGCTGGTGAGGGGTCTGCAGAACAAGTCTTATGAGGAGTATTGGAGGGAACTGGGCTGGCTTATCTGGAGAAAAGGAGGCTGAAGGGAGACCTTATTGCTCTCCACGACTAACTGAAAGGAGGTTGTAGCAATAGGGGGGTCTGTCTCTTCTCCCAGGTAACAGATGACAGGACAAGAGGAAATGGCTTCAAGTTGTACCAGGGGAGGTTTAGATTGTATATTAGGAAAAAATTTCACACTGAAAGTGTTATCAAGCATTGGAACAGGTTGCTCAGGGAAGCGGTTGAGTCACCATCCCTGGAGATATTTAAAAGATTTGTAGATGTGGGGACATACCACTAAATATCGTTTAATGGTGGATTTAGCAGTGTTAGGTTAATGGTTGGACTCAATGATAGTAAAGGTCTTTTCCAACCTAAACGATTCTACGATTAGTCTTGTTCTTTATTTTCCTTAATGCTTTACACAAGTCCCAGGACAGATTAAATTAGCAAACAAGAAGCTGGAAATACTCACAGCTGAGAGTATGTATTAACAGAATTGCAGAAACAGATTAAAGTTTCTATGAGATAAATCTTTTACTTCAGAGAGATACTAAAAACCGTGGATTACTTTATACATAAGAGATCTGAAACATGTTTTTTTTTCTTTACCATGTCACTTCATGAAAGTTATATCTTTCCTAGCAATGCTGAACTTTATACTGGGATCTGAATCAACAATTTACCCTGAGAAAATAATATGGTACCGATAAATAATAACTTCAATTACAAATACTCTTTTAATCCCAGGCCATATTAAAAAGTAGAATGGTTTAGTGCTCACAGTCCAGTCATGCAGATGTTAAGTACCAGGAAATTCTCTCTCTGTTAAAGATTTGGCATTATGCTCAAATAAGAGCAAAGTATTTTCTTTTTGAAGGAAGAAGCAACTTTTTCTTGGATAAAAGGTGTTTCTCACACCTTCAGTCAAGCAGTAACTATCCTCTGAATTAAAAGACTGTGGGTGCTTATGGAACCATCAGGAATGTCCTCTTCCTTTGCATTTCTCTTTCACACCAGTATCTAGAGGAACAAGTGCCTAAAATGGGAACTAATTTTCTTGGGCACATTTATTGTTAAAGAAACAGGGAAAAAAATGGTATATGATATGATTGAGGGAAGAGATGCCATCCAGAGGGACCTTGTCAGGCTGGAGAAGTGGGCCAATATGAATCTTATGAAGTACAACAAGGCCAATTGTAGGGACCTGGATATGAGCTGGCAATGTCTGCTTGCAGCCCAGAAAGTCAGTCATATCCTGGGCTGCATCAAAAGAAGTGTGGCCAACAGCAGGTCAAGGGAGATGATTCTACTCCTGTCTCAGGAGACTCCACCTGGAGTACTGTGCCCAGCTCTGGGGTCCCCACTACAAGAAAGACACAGACCTGTTCAAGTGAGTCCAGAGGAGGACCACCAAAAAGAGGGCTGGAACACCTCTCCCGTGAAGCAAGGTTGAGAGTTGGGGTTGTTCAGTCTGGAGAAGGGAAGGCTCTGAGGAGACCTTATTGAGGGTTTTCGATATACAAAGGGGTGTTACAAGAAAGATGGAGAGATACTTTCTTACCAAAGCCTGTAGTGACAGGACAAGGGGCAGTGGTTTTAAACTGAAAGAGGGGAGATTTAGATTGGATGTAAGGATGAAATTTTTTTATAATGAGGGTGGTGAAACACTGGAACAGGTTGTCCAGAGAAGTTGTGGATGTGCCATCATTGGAAGTGTTCAAGCTCAGATTGGACGGGCCTTTGAGCACCCTGATCTAGTGAAAGATGTCTCTGTCCACAGCAGGGGGCTTGGATTATGTGATCTTTAAAGGTCTCTTTCAACTCAAACTATTCCATGATTCTATGAAAATTAGGCTAAGCAAATAGGTGAAAAGGGAAGATGGGAATCATTAAGTGAAACCCAGTACACTCAAAACAGCTGAAGTTCCAGCAAATTTGAGCACAATGTTTCAAATGCGTTTGCAAAAGAAAATCCAATTAAATACATGTGCATATGAGGTTTTGGGTAGGAGATATGTTATACTATGTACTTGTGCGGGACAGTACCTAGCATGGCTAGGTTATGGTATGGAATTGAGTCTTACAGCACTAAATGAGCCTCACCATAGTATCCGAGAAATCACAGTATCTGTAGCTATAATGAAAGAGTATTCCACCTGGTAAGGAAGGTATGGATTGAGAGCAAGATACTGGTTCTGAAAAACAAATTTTTCAGTAACAGAGAGCAGAATGGTGTGGAATATTTTTTTATTACACAGCTTTGTGTCTCCTTGGGGTCAGCTGAGTCTAAAATTTCATCCATCTGAATCATCCTGAGTTGTCAGAAATCCAGGCTAAGGAACCACTGATTTCAGTGGTTTTCACAGTTTTCAGAACTGCAAGTTGATATTGAGGTGCCTGAAGTCCACATAATTTTGACTGAAGCAATTAAATATTTATTAAAGGGAGTTGTTTTTTTGTTGTTGTTGTTTTTTTATTTGTTTTTAGTTTGGATCTATTTGACAAAGCCCAGCTCAGGACTGAGCAAACTCACACTTTTCGGTTTAAATGGCTCCCTGCCTCCCTGCTGAACATACAACAGTAGCATGGTAATAGCAAGTTTTAAAAGGAACATTGCTTTGGTTAGTTTAAAACTTGCTATTTCAGCAAAGGGAGAGCTAGCTCAGTATACCTTGCAGACCTTTTAAATCAACAGTTTGCATAATATTACTTGCATTATGAGAGATTGCTTCCTATATATTGGGTAAAACCAGATATGATATACATTCAACAGTATGGCAATTATTTACAAGTGGCATTGGTTCAATGACAACTTTTTTTTTAATGCATTGACATATGTTTTTATCTTTTGATTGTATTTCTACCTAAAGTACTTTCTGTATCTTTACTGACTGCTAATTCAAGCAAGATTCCATTTGATATTCATTTGACTTGAACTTGTATTTAAAATTGAGCCTTTCATAAACACACCATTAAAATCACCATTTGAGCCTTAAAAATATCAAATTGGAATACAGTCTATTAAGTTTCCACAAGCCTAGTAGCTTTTTTCAGTGTGACTAGCCATCTAAATGAATACATCAGCTTACAGAATAAAGTCTCAAGGAGTAGCCTCAGGATGTGGTCCAATAAAAGGACCAGTCACAAGAGCACCTTGCATTTGAATACTTTGAACAATTCTTCTGCTGTGAAGCATAAAACCTAAAGCTGTCTCATCTCACTTTCCTAATTAGTGGCGGGTGGAGAATCAGTATGGTAGCCTGCAATTCTTGTGTCATGAGTGCAGTATACTGTCACAGCTCCTAACATATGGACTGGGAAATCTTCACTTTTCTAGTGACAGATATAGAGATCAGAAAATTTTGGGGTCTACAGATTAAATTCTGAAAGAAAATTCAAATTATATTGCTTTATACATATATTATATATACGTGTTTACAACTCATAGGCATCTTGTGTGGTGTTTGTTATGTCAGTTACAGAACTGATTTTTACGCAAAGTAACAATATATAGCGTTTTAAATATCTTTGTGAGATAAATGGAGGTTGGTGTAAATTTTAAACCTAGAAGGAATATTCAATATTTTTGCATTGCATCAATGTCAGAAGACTGATACAGCTTTTTCTCATGGCTCAACCACTTTACTAGTTTTAGATTTGCTTCAGGATATGGAGAGTATGTAAAACAAACATTATGTATTTTTATGTAGTAATCAAAATATTCTACCCTTGAGAGACACTGTTTTTCTAAATGAATGGACTGGAAAAAATGACTTCTCTTTATAGTGTAGAAAAATTACTGTAGAAAGTTTGTACAATTTATTGATTTTAATATTGGTATAATAATCACATCTTAAGACAATGCAAATTAAAACCTTGATGACTGACTCACATAATCAAAATATAGATAAAAAAGGTACTGGTCCTGAAACTGACATCCTACATCTGGACTGCTCTTCTATAGAAATTAATCAACTTCATTTAAGATTTATGGATCACAAAAATGGATGGGACTAATCATTACAATCAAAGAAGTTATACAAATGTTAAAGCTAACTACTAATACTCCCCTCCCCCCCAATCAATAATTTAATATGCAATACTTTCATATATCCATACTAATTTCTGTAAGGAACATGAATATACAACAGGTATAAATGCAAGTAAAATATGGTTGAAGTAAAATCTATGTAAAGTATTTAATAGTAAAGGAGAACACAGCAAAACTTAGGTTAACATATGCAGGCAAAAGGTTTGGGCTCTGGTCCTGAAATTGTGTTGGGCTAATAGAGTCCTATTTTTATGTGAAGACCATTAAAAATCATTGAAATTTACAGGGATCTAGCCAGGCACAGGTTAGCATGTATCTAGTAAAAGCACATAAATTAATTTCACAAAAATGAGGCATTTCAGTTTAAGATATGTCTCTCTGTCTCACTACAATTCCTCAACTTGGCAATTTTGTGACCTGAGCAAAATGCAATCTATAATACAGCAGCAGTTTTTGGTTATGTCAGTTCAGGTGAATGAGTGAATCTACTCGTCAATAAGATTGAAAAAATTTATGTGGCTGTTGTAAGCAATTTGATTTGCTCAGTAGCTGATTTTGACTGTGTTTTTATTTTTAAATAGATATGACAATTTGGCAACAAGGTCTACCTCTTCTCTGTGTTCCATAATGTTAGTTTGAAAGTCTCTTTGCTCACATTCATTAATATTAAAACTGCCTGGCTCTTTTTGAGTTTTAACAATGCCTTTTTCATTTGCAAATGCAGATCTTCCTTTTAGTGGCAATAATGCCAATTATTTCTAATGATTGATGCGTTAAAATGATGTAAAAAATTTCCAGTAAAACTGCTTAAAAGTGCTTGTGGCTTTGTTTCTGCAAATAATGATTCCTCCAAGGGCATTGTTTGCTCTTGATGAGTTTGTTTTAAGTGCACATTAGAAGAAACTTTTACTCCCATGCCATTGCCCAAGGCTTAAATATATATTGCCACAGAAAAAAAAAAAAAAGAATCAAGAAATTATAGAGTGTCCCCATTTTTTTCAAGCCTTTTTAGGTTCTAAAGAGTGTCCATTTTTTTCAAGCCTTTTTAGGAAGGATAAAAAGTGAAACTTATAAACAAGAAGGAAACAAAAATGTCATCAAAAAAGCCCACTCATTTACTTTTCATTTTCCTACTTATCTGTAACAGTCAGTTGGTAAATACTATCGAAAGGACTACTAGATCTTTTTCTTGACCAAGGATCTCAGTACAGTACTTTTAGAAGAGAAACGTAGATAAGCAATAGCATGAAAACAGATTACTTTTTATTATAATTCAGATTTTTTTTTTCAAAACTTGCATATGTGTCACAGCCGTTAGAGGGAGAAATAACAGAAAAAAAAAAAAAAAAGAGTAATTGGGAATTGTCAGCAAACAGGGGCAAAATGTGAAGATTCTGACTCCTCATCACACTTAGTGGTGGCAGAATAAATTCTCATGTTCTGGAAGACAAAATTTCATACTGTCCAGTATCATGTTTGATAGAATGAAAATGTCAGAACCTCCTAGGCATATTATAAAGTTAAGGAAAGAAAACCAAATAAAGTTGATGGGAATTTGATTAAGTCCAGTAAGGTAAGTTTGGAAAAATAGCGTTAATTGTTCATGGACACACTGTTATAAACCTGCAATTATCTCAACTCCCTACACCAAGGAATGCTTCTATTTAATTCAGAATATATAGAAAGCTCAGAGGGATAAGACATAGGTGATTGGCATTGCCTACCAAGTAATTGAAGATTACAGAAAATATTAATTTTATGGAATGATTGCTGATGGATGGAGAACAAAGTTGTATGAATACAGAAGAAACTCCAGCTTTCAAGGTAATGTCTGGAAACTAATGTGTTTGTTTGTTTGTTTGCTATTTGTAGCCAATGAAATTTGTGTCTGCTTTTGGTTTCTTAAGGTCATTCTTTCCGTCCTGCAACCCTTACTGAGATTCCACCCAAAAAAAGCAAAAGGTCTGCCAATAGAAATATGGTAGCAAGGCAAGTGTTTGCTTTATGCCTGTGGGCAATAATACATGTTCTGTGCCTCAGTTATATCTTCATCAAGATGAATAGCATTATTTCCATCCATCTTGGAGGGAATGCGAGATTGCAGAATCACCATGGAAGATCAAAGAGACATTATTATGCAGGCCTGAATTAAAACACTCCTTTTTTTATTCTACTAGTTCCCAGAGTTCATTCAAGGAAAAAAAAAAAAGGATGGGAGCGAAGGTATATCAATACAAGGATAAGAATATAATTGAACAACTGAGTAGTTGAGCTTACTTGAACTTAGAGGACCTGTACAGAAAAATTTATTGCAATATAGCATATAAGTAACATGCTTTTTTATCTTCAGTCTGCCTGAATCATTTGTATAGAAAAAGCAGCTTACTCTAGGACATATTAGAAAAACTAATAAAGCAAACAAAAGGGGACAGAGGTGAGGGGAAAGCAAAGAAAATACAAGGTCATGGAAGATTTACCTAGCTGGTGTGAGATCAATATCATTTTTGTAACTCATTATCCTGAGCCCAAAAGATGGTATAAAAATCAACAATGTATTGAAGTAACTACATCTTCCTCAGCAAGATTTATGAGACAAAGGAGAAAGAAAAGAAGCTAGCTCCTATATTGCCAAAGATATCAAATGCTCATTAATGTTGTGAAAACAACATCATTTATATTTATTTTCAGTAAGTTAGAAAAATCCAATAGATGCATACAACAAATACATGTTTTTACTGTGACACCATGTACAGCATGTAATTTTTAATGGTATTGCCCTCCCTCTTCTCCCCAGTATATTTCATACAGACTGGTTTAGATACTGTTGTAGAACAGCTTTTTAAACTTCTTTCCTTCTACATTTGCAGATGAACTTTTTCTTTTTGATTTCAAAACCAGCTGCATCCACAAGTCCTGTTCTTGCTACACGTGTGAAAACTGAACCACGACTCCAGAAAATAATCATGGAGTGACAAGACACAGAAAACAAATCAGGGGCCTGGACGATACAGACCACATGCAAAATGGGTGTGCTTATACATATGGTAAGCGTGTTAAAAAGTGGATTTAGGTTTATTAGGATAAAAAGATTAGAAATGTCACAAGAAAGTAATTTTGGAGAAATCCTACTTGATGTATTTTGCAAAAGGATTATCACTGTCTCTAAGGAAAAACTGCATTTGAAGATCCATGCTCTACACTTTTAAGTAGCTTAGTTGTCCCTTTCCAGATACATTCGTAATTTACATAAAATTTTATTCCTATGTGAAATATCATTCCTGTGTCACGCCTGAAGAAGTCACTCCAGAATAAAACCAGGATATGAGCCAAACACTTTCTATACTTCCCTCGGTCATGTAAAAATTACCTCCATTCATCTCGCCATTCAGTCACGTTGCAAGTAGAAAGGAGGGCAGAACAGAAAGGTGATACAGAACATCCCATGAATTACCAGAGCTATCAAGAAGTGAGGAAATTTTCAAGATCAAGAAGATCTCACCTGTCACCTATACAATCCTATTTTTACCAAGAGGAAGCTGCAAGCTCAAGAAGCTCAGTTTTTTCTCTGTTGCTATAATATATTATCCTCAGCCTCTAAAATACTGAAATCTACAGTAATCCCTTATAAACTCACTCCTGAATTGATTTTCTCTTTTTCTATAAACAATAGCTAGATACATGATGTAGAGGAAGTGCAAAAGTATTATTTTAGCAGCATCAAAAGTGGAAAATATCTGCATATCTCTCTGTGTGGCCTGCAATTTCTTTGAATTGCTGTTAAACAACTGGTTCAAGCATTATGGTTTTATTTATGGTTCTCCAAGGGAACTGTTGCTTACTTTCAGTCTTGGAGATTTGTCTAATTAATCTTGTAGATTTAGCTTCCTAAAGAAGATTTTTCTGCTGCGTAATTTTGAGCTCATTTGACTCAAAATGAATTTTTCAAGTGTGGACAACCCCCCCCCAACCTATCTTTATCAAATATATGGCATAACCCTGCAAAGTTGGAAGGCTTCAAAGAGCCAGTGCCAAACACTATATATACTGAGAATACTTTATTAGATGTGTCACATTGTACCGTTCAGTATAGTTTGTGTGCTCCTGTTCCAGGCCAAGCAGTTATATATATTTTTTCCTTTTTTGCATTTGTGAATCTCGGTATGCCTGAGAAAGTACCGGTTGGTCCACTGTTAGTCCCCAATGGCCTTTTCTAGCTCTTCTTTTTATGGACATATTGGAGCTCTACACAATTAATGAAATAATGGCCTAGGATTTTGACATGTGACAGAGCAACATTATATCCAGTCTAAAACCATGATTTTATCAACACTAGAGAATACTTTTGATAAGATTACTATGTTTAAAATCTAGAATTCAGCTTTTTAGGCTTTTGACTACACCTATTGATGTAGTTTGGCACCTTCTGTCAAGTAAGCATGCCAAGAAATCTCAGATTAGCTGTTGGGTGAAAACTGTGATATAATTTACTGAGTTGTGATGTACCACAGGTGGAAGGGTTAGAGAAGAAAGTAAGAAAACATTTGTAACTCAGCGGCTTTCTCAAATACCAAATTAGCAATGTGTGCACATGGTTCTATAACTGTCCTTTTTCCCTTGGGTGTTGCTTCTGTCTCACAGCAAACTGAAACCAGCTTGTGTTTTGACCTAAGGCAACTTGTATGTAAAGATCTTTTGGCTGAGGCTCAGAAAAAAGTAACAATTTTCTTAACCTTTCCACCCAAGTGTCTTCAGAAAGAGCAAAGGGATTAGCAGACCCAAACCTTTTTGCTCACATTATAGTTTACTTGTTGCTGAAGTAGTAAGTATAGGCCAACACTAAAGAAGCTTATTGCCCCTCTGTAAGCATGTATTTGGAGACACTTCAATGCTGTTTAGCTGTAAAAATGACAAGCCGACAGTAATTCTTACCCCTTTGTGGGTAGATATGATAGGAAAACTTGTGCACTACTAGCTAAAAGCAAATATTAAAGATGCTTTGATTGTAACATAACAAAGAGTTCACCTGAGTGTCACATGCTAATTTCAGATGAAATACTTGTTCAGATAATTACAAGAAATCAGCCAGATAGTCTTTATTGGATCAGAGCAAATTTTATTTCCAAAGTTTCGTAATATTATGGCAGCATGAATCACAAACCAAGAGCAGAATCCAAGAACATTCCAATACCTCTGCTTAGTTTCAGTCCAGTGAAGCCTACAAATTTTGAATTTTCATTTTTGTTATTGTAAATTTTTGCCATTGTAAATTTTTGCCCTAGTTCTTTTAAAATTTGTCTATATTCCATTTTGACAGTTCCATTTTCTTCATAACTTTCATAAAACCTTTACACTAAGCTTCTGTGAGTTAGTACCTACTAAGGAAAAAAAATGGACCCTGTTATCAGGATTTAATCCAAATTAAGAGGAATTGATCTTCAAGTGATAAGTGTTCCTTATATTTCTAAAAGCAGGTTCATTTAAAGTTACATTTCAAATGAACCTTTAGTTATTTTTGAAAGCATATAATTTGAAAGCACAAACTATGCAACAACAACCCCATTTCACTTCTGTAAGCAGTAGCAAACAAATCCTAATAGTACTCTGCTGAAAAAAATGATTTCTATTTTAGATATACTGCAAGTAGGTACATTTTGAATTATTGGTTTATCAATGGAATAAAGTTAGCATTGATTTAAAATACCAATGTATTAGCTGAGGAGAAAAATTAATGCTGGGAAAAATAATGCTGGGAAAAACATTCAGGGTTTATGATAGCTAGGGTTATGAAAACATAACAAAAATTAATAGGTCTGATTGCTTTTTATTATTGAAGCTCTCTGTGTGGGTTCTCAGAGGGATTCTGCAGTAGTTGTTGTGAGTTTCAGAGTTTAACTATCAGGATTTTATTCACAGAGGAAGTAGTGAAGAGTGAAGCTTTAGTACTTTCCTGCATGACAAGCAAAGGACTTGGGGTTTAAACAGGGTTACTTGTAGGAAGTTAGCCAAGAATTATTAGTGAGTTATCTATGGTGCATTATTCTTGTTTGGTCAGAAGGGTAACACTTCCATTAAGTTCACTCTCAGTCACGGTAGGATTTGTTTTTCTATAGGATATATCCATAGCAACCAGAAAATGGTTATCCTAAGATCTACCAAATAATATCCTGTAATTCTCTGAGAGCTTCATTTTGCATTTCTTATTTACCACACTCTTTTAATTTCTTTTTGAAATCAATGTAAGTGATTAAATTAATAGAAAAATAAAACTATATGTAAAGTTAATGGCATTTTAATGTCTTGAAGAAGATACTGCAGTATTTTACTGGACAATATTAATTGAAAATACTGGCATTTCATAGACCATCTATCAGACAGAAAGTACTTCCAACATGTAAAGTATAACCATATATTCAGTAAAGCTGGCCAAACCATTACTGAAGTTCACATTTAGTTGTAGCTCCTTTCTACTTAATGAATCATTCACAACCTCATTACTGTTTCTGGGAACATGTCTTTTATTTTTGTGTATGCTCAGAGTAGTTTTAACAAGCAATGTCGGAGTGTAATAACGTTTTAACTTTTAATGAAAGAGTGTAATATACACAGTTTAAAATGGCTTGTTCTCTTATTTTGAAGTGTTTTCTCATACTTTTGTGCTGTGTCCTTTAGGCTATAAAATACATTTGACACCATGGACAATAAAAGCATATTCAAAAAACCTAAAGATAAGTTTGATACATAAGTTTGATCACTACTGTTCTCCTTTTAGATTTCAGCCAAATTTTATGGGATCTATGGGATCTTGTGGATTTGACACTGATTCCTGAATATGCAATAGCTCAATACAATGCCACTAGCCACAACTGAAAGTTCTAGGTTTAACAGCTTTCAAGCTGTGGCTTGTGAGAAGACATGGCAGAGAAGAAGGTAACAACCACTATAGGCTGCATGATGGAAACTGTTTCATGCAACTACTTATTTATGAGTTTTTCTATAAGTTATCTACCTTTAAATTATGATCCTCTAAATTTTGAGCCATGGTAGGAATGCTGGTTTATTATTTTTATTTTTTTTTTTTTTAAGGGTAGGGAGACTTCTCTGTGCTTCATTTGATACATTGCATCACTGTATTTGGAAATGCAGTACTGGATTGAAGACTTGATGGCCTCAAGATTTAATTGAAGTCTCCTGAAATCAGCTCAAATGGCAAGTTGTCCTCTTTGTAGAGAAGAATAAAATCAATATTTTTAAAAAAAGAATGGACTGTACTTTATTCTGGAAGGTACCTCCTGGAATTTTTTCAAAGTAAGGTTTATAAAAAATTAATGTTATATAACCTTTTTGAGGAAAGGAGCCCAAGGGTTTGTGTATTAAACTCTTCTTTTCTAGGTGTGTAACTTTACAGGCTGTGGTTTCCAGTTGTCTAAAAGATGTTTTAATTAGACAAAGAAAGAATTCAGAATGGTAAAAGAAAGAATTCGGAATGGTAAAAGAAAGAAATAAGGATGGAAAAGCTGAATGTATTGCATAGTGTATTTAGGGAAGCATGCCCAGTTCAGCATGGGTTCTGGGGTAAAGCTAAGTGAGAGTGAGAAAACAGTAGTTTGAAATAGTTTGCATGTATGAATAGAAAGTTAAGTACTGTAGATTTGTCTGCAATCATATTTAAGACCAGCAAGTCTCAGTAAGCATGTCCTGGTTAAACTAAGTGTAAGAAGCAAATGTAGAGGCAGTGGAACCAGGGATGGGTATCCTGGGAAGAATATAGGGACACATCCCAGGGATGGTATCAGGAAAGCTAAGGAGCAGTTGGAGCTGAATTTGATGAGGGATGTCAAAAATAATAAGGGCTTTTACAGGTACATTATCCATATTGAGAGAAACGTTTTTACCAAGGTCTGTAGTGACAGGACAAGAGGTAATTGCTTTAAACCAAAAGAGGGTAAATTTAGATTGGACATAAGGATTAAATTTTTTACAATGAGGGTGGTGAGACACTGGAACGGGTTGCCCAGAGAAGTTGTGGATGTCCCGCCATTGGAAGTGTTCAAGGCTAGGTTGGACTGAACTTTGAGCACCTTGATCTAGTGAATGATGTCCCTGTTCATAGTAGGGGGCTTGGAGTATATGATCTTTAAAGGTCCCTTTCAACCCAAAACATTCCCTGATTCTGTGATTAAGTAATGTATTTTTGAAGAAACATATAAATGTTGATATGACATGCTATTTGAGACCATCTTCTTTAACATCAGTGGAAGCTGTGGATTTTTTTGGTTGTTTGGGGTTGGTTCTTTTGGTGCTTTTTTATTTTGTTTTGTTTGGTGGGCTGGATGTTTTTTTGAGAGAGGTTTAAATACTAAGAAGTGTCATAAAATGGAGCTGATTGATAGTTCAGAGACTATTTAATGTAGTTACATTGTTCTGCTGATAAACAGGTAAAGTGAAATAAGATCAAAGCAACTGAACTTTCAATTTGTGAATCTGAATTACAACAATCCCAAAAGTTTAATTATGATGCATAGGTCAAATTATTCCTAAATTTGTTCATATATAAAATAAATCTTTGAGAAAAATAAATTTAAAAGATGTAGGACAAAACCCCAGAGGTTTCAAAGAGAAAATAACATGACTCAAATAACGTGGAGGAAAAAGCCATCAAAACAACCACAAAAAATACTTGACAAGACATAGTTTTCACTGAATTATTATATTATTATTATATTATTATATTCCAGCAACTTATGTGATACAGCGTTATTAATTTATATTTAAGATTTTTCATATGCATGATATAGGCATATAAGAAAATGAAAGTGGAATAACAGACAATTTACAATTTAAGAAGTTCTATGAAATTGTGCTTTGTAAATTAAAAAGTATTTTCTATGTCATGATTTTATTGATGTCAAGACATGCGTATATGGTATATATAAGAAGCAAAGAGAGGCACGGTTTTGAGAGATCAAGCTGTTCTGGCTTGAATACTTTGGTCTCATATGACTGTTAAACAATCTCAGTGTAGAGATGTCATAATCTTCCTGAAAACAAAGTTGAGCCCAAAACTACTTCAGCACTCAGGATATTGCTATTCTCCTATGGCTATTAACTTGGCTATCTGAAGTGTCACTTTATTTCTTGGTCATGAGACATCTGCTGAAAAAGAAGTGTTAGCAACTATGCCTCCATCAAATCCTTTTCAAATATTTTTCCTTGTCATTTGCGGCAGACATACTCCTTATGATTTACCTCTGATAAATCTGTGAGCTCGCAACACTCTACCCTCCATTTTCTTAAATGCTTTGTGATAGCTGAAGTGCTTACATTGGAAAAATGAATATTAAATAAGAAAAAAAAATCCAGTTATTTTTGTAATGATGTCTGTAATCTTCAGTCATGTTTTAGATGGTGGTTTGGCAGAAGGACAAGTAGAATAATTGTGTGCACCTGCACCATTTGCGTCTCTTCTACTGAGTGAAGGGATACAAGATGAGACATTTAAGTCTATTTGGAGCAAGACCGAAAACAGATTTTAACATTACCACTTATCCAAGTTAAACTGCTGATTGTTCTTATAACTGACATAACTTTTGGCATAATCCTGGTCTATAAACTGTATAAATTGAAAATATCCTGATCACTGAAATAATAAGTATAGTTTTTAAAAGAATAAGATTTATCTAATTTTAGCTATACCTGAAACTAAACTTCATTATAACCTAACATTTACAGTTGCTCTTTGCAACAGATTCAGACCCTAAAACTTTTTGAAATTCCAGCTGTGTCAGATGATTTTACCCGAGTTGCTTGACTCATTGAACCACTTCTATCAACTACCTTTTCATTTTCTATTTTTTACATAGAGAATAATATTGTACATACTATTTATATATATTATACATATATTATTTTCTATGTGTCTAATTGAAGTCATGATCATGATAAATATTTCAAAGGCATTTGCCAGTTTACGAAATTAGTTGGGAGGATTTTAAAGAATTCTCATTTTATAGAAAAAGTAAAAAAAGAAGCTATTGAAAACTTTTATTTTTTTATGTTAGGAAGGGGAAAAACAATGAAAATGTCTTAGTTATAAACTGAGATATGAAAAAACTGGAGAGTGCATTCACATATATATTATGTGCTCCATATAAAACACCTGTTTGAGAATGAGGAGATGTTCCAGTTTTAGCCATTGCACTTCAGAAATGTTAGGCAGGATTGTTTGCAAAGCTTCAAATTAACCAGTTTATTTTAACATGTTTTTTATTAAACTATTTAGCTCAAATAGAATCAGTCTAGTATTTCCTCTTTAAAACCAATCTTCTGTTTATCCAAACTTTTGGGATAAGAAGCAACTTCACTCGCATTTCCCAGGCATTCCCTCCTTAATGTGCATGTCATAGTTGTATACAGCATTGCCTGAATATTTGACTTGGATACATGATTATAAAAGAAGGAAACAAATTCACAGAAGAGGATAGAGCTTGGGGTTCCATTGGTAAAAGGAACTAGGAGGGGCAGAGAAGAAAATGAAAGGCAAGAGGAAGGGGACAAGACAAGAAAAACTGAAATGGAAATCTGTTTCAGAGATGAGAGAGTAAGACAGAAGGAAGAAAGAAGAATTAAGTCTAAGCACAGTGTCCTGGTTTGAGGTAATACAAACCGAATTTTATGTGCAGTAATTTTATGTTTTTGCTAAGCCTCTCTTAACTAACTGAATTTTCTGAAATTAACAGCATATTGTGGAGACACTGTTCATTATCAGAGTTATAAGACCTGAGTAGTTGTAATTTAAACCAACGAATGGTATGCAGAGAGGCTCTTGCTTATACTTATTGCTATAACAGCCAAGGCCATCTCTCTTCGTTACTTGCCCCACTGGAGGGTCGGAAACAGAACAGCGTAGAGGGGCTGCACCTGCATGGAGGAGCGGACAGGACAAGTGACCCAAAACTGACCAACAATTCCATCCCATCTGCCCCATGCTCAGTATAAAAGCTGAGGGATCTAAGGGTCAGCTCCTTTTCTTCAATGGTCGGCATCCAAGGAGGGCTCTGTTTGTCTGCCTTTGATCCCAATCCCTACGTTCCTGAATCCAGATCCAGAACCCAGCTCCTGCTTGTTGCTGAGTCCAGTCTGGGACTTCCCCAGTGCCTGCTGGTGACATGATCATCATCCTGGGAGCTCGATACGGTTTTGTATGTATTCTATAAATTTCATTATTTTCTTTTTATTTTATTATTATTATTTTCATTAAAGTAGTTTAGTGCCTTCTAAACTCGTAAGTTTAAACTCTTTTGGAGAGAGAGGTGGGGGAGACCATCTGTCGTTTGTTTCAGTGGCAAATCCAGCCTAAACCATGACACACAGGAGGAGGAAAAAACTCATGGCTGTGATGAAAAAAAACAATAGCAACTAGAAATTGAAAGGCAAGAAAAGAGATATATATATATATATATATGTCTGTGAAAAGGAAAAACTAAATGAAAAATAAACAGGTTTTAGGATTAGTAAATTCAATTTTATTTATCCCAATCCCTGCATTTAGTTCTTTGGCAGATTTCTCATAGCTGTATGCACTTGGAAAAAAGAGAATAGCTTTATGTTACTTTAAGGACTTGACTCATTACATTTTACATCATTTCAAAATTATACTCCTTGGAACCTTTCTTGGTGGTCTAACAATAAGAAGTTTTCAGAACCTTCAGTAAAATGACAATTCCTGTGAATATCTTTTTCTAAATTTACAAGAAATTAGAGAGATTGTTTATGGTGAGATCATTCTTTTCATTGAACAAAAATACAAGCCTTAAAGACAGGCTTTCTTTGTTTCTATTTTTTTTAATAACTGTTCATGACTTAGTAAATCACAATTTTTGAATAATCAGACTGCGTGTACTTTAAAGAATCATAAAGGTTTTCAGCAAGCATTTGTTTGCCCAAAGGTGGTTTGGAAAAGCATGAATAGGTCTTTACAGTCATCATCTGCAGTTAGTCATATAATTCAGAGGGAGGAGTTCTGTCAATTAAAAGAAAAAATGTATTTCCAGCTTTGTCACCTGGTAGCCACTTTCTTCCGGATGCAAGTAGTAATAAACAAGGAGTCATTCTGTAACAACATCTAAATAGTGCATGGATCTTTTATTGGATTTCGTGATTTGTGAATACATTGGTTTAGTTTAAAAGGAAACTTCAGAGGAAAACAAAACTACTCTTAACAAATGGCATAAGACTAATCATCCTGCTGCAAACGTCTGCAAAATGAAAAAGCGAGAAAGACCAAAAAGATGATATAGTCAACATTGGTCAGCCTTACTTCCATTCCTGGAAAAATCTGAAGTAACCTTCATGAAAACCCTGAAAATCTTGGGATGCTCTTCTGGACATGTGAAGGCAACAACGGTTATTAGGAGTAGTCAATAAGGATTTTCCAGGGATAAATCATGCCTGACCAGCCTTTTTGCCTTTTGTAATAAAATAACTGGATTTGTGGACCAGGGGAGAGCAGTAGGTGTCATTTATCTCCACTTTAGCAAGGCTTTTGACACCATGTCCCATAATATTCTTTAACCCAAGCTGAGATATTGCAGTATGGATGAGTGGATAATGAATCTGGAAAACAATTGTTTGGATGATTGGGCACAGAGGGCCATGATTAATGGGTCATACTTTGCCTGGAGGCTAGTGGCAAGTGCACTACTGCATAGGTCTGTCCTGTGACTTGTCCTGCTTAACATCATTACTGATGGCAACAGAGGACGCACTCATCAAGACTGCAGATGACATCACAGTAGGGGCACCCTTCAATGTGCTTGAGAGCAGCGCTTCCTCACAGGGGGACCTAAACAAAAGGGGAGAAATGGACAAACAGAAGCCTTACCAAATTCAACAAGGACAAATGCAAAGTCCTGCACCTTGAAAAGAATAATTCTCTGCAGTGATACACACTGGGCACTACCCAGCTGAGGAGCAGCTCTGGAGAAAGGAGCTGGGTATTCTGGGAAAAAAGCGAGCTGAACCTGAGCCAACGGTAAGCCCTGGGCACAGAGGCAGCCAACAGAATGTAGGGGTGCGTTAGCAGCAGCCAGGAAATCGAGGACAATGATTATCTCCTTTTACTCAGCATTCATTAGATAACATCTGTGCCTAGCCATGGGCCCCCAATACAGGAAGGACATTCAGAAATTTCATTGAGTTCAGCAGCAGCTACCAGGGGGATTTGAGTCTGGAATGGTTGCCCCATGCAGGGAGGTTGGGGGAGCAGGTCTTGTTCAGGCTGGGACAGAGATGGCTTTAGGGGCACCTCACAGCCACCCCAGGTCCTATAAGGGAAGTCATCAAGAAGATGTAACTAGGCTTTTCATAGTGGTGCATGGTGAAAGGGCAAGAGACAGCAGGCCTAAGTTGAAAAAAGAGGTTTAAGACTCAATAACAGGAAGAACTTTTTCCTCAGGAAGATAATAATTTAAAACCTTGCCTAGATATACAGTCTCCATACTTGAGGTTTTCCAGACTTGAAAGGATAAAACCCTGAGAAACCTCGCCAAGCTGACCCTGTTGGTTGGACTAGAGACCTCCTAAGGTCCCTTCCAATTCAAGTGATTCTAGGACTCTGAGCATGGTGTGTGCACAGAAGTCCACCAGAGGAAGGAGAAACCCCAATTCTCAGAAAACTTCAATAATTGCAAATCATCTAGCTTTTTAAATAAATATCCAGGGATCTAATAGTGCCAGAAATCTCCAAGACATGGCTCTGATTTGTTTCCCCCAAGAGAGTAAAAGATACAATATAGAATCATAGAACCATAGGGTTGGAAGGGACCTCTGGAGATCATCTAGACCAACCCCCCTGCCAGAGCAGGGTCACCCAGACCAGATTACACAGGAACGCGTCCAGGTGGATTTTGAATGTCTCCAGAGGTGGAGACTCCACCACCTCTCTGGGCAGCCTGTTCCAGTGCTCTGCCACCCTCAAAGTAGAGAAGTTCCTCCTCATGTTTAGGTGGAACTTCCTATGCTCAAGTTTGTGCCCGTTACCTCTTGTCCTGTCCCTGGGCACCACTGAAAAGAGCCTGGCCCCATCCTCCTGACACCCACCCTTTAAGTATTTATAAGTGTTGATAAGATCCCCCCTCAGCCGTCTTTTTTCCAGACTGAAGAGACCCAAATCCCTCAGCCTTTCTTCATCAGAGAGGTGTTCCAGTCCCCTAATCATCTTGGTAGCTCTCTGCTGCATCCTCTCCAGCAGTTCCATGTCCTTCTTGAACCAGGGAGCCCAGAACTGGACACAGCACTCCAGGTGCGGCATCACCAAGGCAGAGTAGAGGGGGAGGATGACCTCCCTCGACCTGCTGGCCACACTCTTCTTGATGCACCCCAGGATGCCATTGGCCTTTTTGGCCACAAGGGCACATTGCTGGCTCATGGTCATCCTGTTGTCCACCAGGACTCCCAGGTCTCTTTCAGCTGAGCTGCTCTCCAGCAGGTCAGCCCCCAACTGCCCTGGTGCGTGGGGTTTGTCCCCCCCAGGTACAGCACCCTACACTTGCCTTTGTTGAATTTCATAAGGTTCCTCTTTGCCCAGATCTCCAGCCTGTCCAGGTCTCTCTGTATGGCAGCACAGCCTTCCAGTGTGTCAGTCATCCCCCCCCAGCTTTGTGTCATCAGCAAACTTGCTGAGGGTGCCCTCTATCCCCTCATCCAGGTCATTGATGACATATTGAAGAGGACTGGACCCAATACTGACCCCTGGGGAACACCACTTGTCACTGACCTCCAACTAGACTCTGTGCCCCTAATCACTACCCTCTGAGCTCTGTCTTTCAACCAGTTATCTATCCACTGCACTGTCCATTCATCAAGCCCGCTCTTCCTAAGCTTCCCTATGAGGATGCTGGGGGAGACCGTGTCAAACTCCTTGCTTAAGTCGAGGTAGACCACATCTACTGCCCTTCCCTCATCTATCCATCCAGTCATGCCATCATAGAAGGCTATTTCCCCTTGGTGAATCCATGTTGAGTACTTCTGATAGCTTTCTTTTCCTCCACGTGCCTTCAGATGACACCCAGAACGAGCTGTTCCATCATCTTTCCGGGGATGGAGGTGAGGCTGACCAGCCTGTAGTTCCCTGGCTCCTCCTTCTTGCCTTTTTTGAAGACTGGAGTGATATTGGCTTTCCTCCAGTCCTCAGGCACCTTGCCTGTTCTCCAGGACGTTTCAAAGATGGTGGAGAGTGGCCCAGCAATGACTTCCACCAGCTCCCTCAGCACTCTCAGGTGCATCCCATTGGGGCCCATGGACTTGTGAATATCTAATTGACCTAATTGATCCCTCACTCGATCCTTCTCAACCCAAGGGAAGTCTTCCTCTTTCCCCGTTACTTTCCCCAAAGCCTGGGACTCCTGAGGTCTGGGCTGAGCAGTAAAGACGGAAGCAAAGGAGGCATTCAGTAACTCTGCCTTCTCCGCATCCTCCGTCACCATGGCTCCTGTCTCATTCAACAGTGGGCCCACAACTTCTCTGGTGTTCCTTTTGCTTCCAATATACTTGTAGAAGCCCTTCCTGTTGAGCTTGACATCCCTAGCCAGGTTCAATTCCAAGGCGGCCTTGGCTTTCCTTGTTTCATCCCTGCACGCTCTGGCAGCATTCTTGTAATCCTCCCAAGGGGTCAGTCCCTTCCTCCACTTACTGTAAACTGATAAAGCAATAAAGATTTCTTTCAAAATGTGTGTAAAAAGCGACCTTTTTTAAAAAAAAACTTGTTCAGTATTACAAATCTTCATTACTCAGCTATATGTTTTAGCACTCAAAGTCCAAACATTTTTATATTATGTGGTATTTAATTTCCACGACATCTGTGTCAGGAATAGATATATCAGCATTCTTTCAAGAAAGTGGATCATTCACTTTATCCCAGATGATACCCTTCTTTCTGTTTTATCGTCCTGCCAATCTGGAAGTTCGATTTTTTTTATTCAGCTTCATACTGGCTTCATTTTCCGGTTTTGATTTTATTTTCCTTTGTGCTGCAACATTGTAACTAAACACTGTATACAGGACTTCTGCACTTGTTTATTCATCAAATTAAGATCTATATATCTTTTGCAATAGTATTGAATACTAAAAAAAATTATATTGAAAACACATTTCTTGGGAGACTCCACCAAAGTTCCTCTTACTTTACATTGCATGGAAGAACATTCAAATACATAAGATGAGGAAAGTTTTCAATTATTTACAAATAATTTTAAAAGTATATAAATATAAAAAATATTCCTTTTAATGTAATGCTTCTCCCATGACCTTTATCTGTAACCTTTATCTGCAACAGGTAATAGTCCCCAGAAAATATCTGTGTAGAGTTGAGTAAATTTGTATGCATTTGGACTAACCTTTTGGAGCCTCTTATTACAGAGAAATTATATCTGAATATACTGGTCTTATCATAAATACATTATAAGTAATTTAAACTAGTGCCTAAACCTTTTCTGATTCTCTGGCTTACCTCAACCTCATTTTCTTTTTCTATGTTGCAGACTTCTCTAAGAGAATACAACAAGCTGAGCCACCTCTCTGTTTCCATTTGTCAATATATTGATAATTCATGTATGGAATCAATGTTGTGATGTCATTGCTCCGTTTTAAACATAGTGTGTTTCAGATCCTCGAATCAAACACTCTGCAGGTTGAATGTGTGCATTTGCTAGCATGCAATATTTGATGGGCTTCGTATGGCACTATCGTGTCACTTCAAATACTCTTTAAGCATAAGAAGACTTTTCAACTTAATTTCTTGTTGTTGCTGTTGTCAAAGCCACAGCGATAAGATATTTGGACATTACATTAGCATATCAAAGATGTAATTTTCTTTCTCTGTTCCCATACAGTCACAGAAAGTATTTTGTATTCTAAGCATGGAAAACAAACTATGGTCTCAGATACCGCTCTGTGGTGTCCAGGCACAAGCACAGCCACTTCGGTGGTTGTGCCTAGTCTTCTCACACCCTTAGCTCCCAAGGGGTGCATGCAGACTCTAACCCCATGCTATGAGATATTGAGCTTCACTTCTCATAGCTGACCTTCCCACAGACAGTTTTTAAGAGTCTGCTTTCTGGAAGCATAAGGTTTCTTTCAAAAAATAAAACAATAAGACTTTGAGGGGCTTATTGAGAAATACAGTTACGGTTATAACTGTAACGCATGGCTTAAATCTGAGAGTTTGTATTTCTGCTGTAATCCCCCTTAGGGCACCTACAATGATCATACGTTGTTTTTTATTATCAATTGTCTTCACATCACAAATACTCGTTATCCTTAGTCTTCGACTAATTAATCTTGAAGTTTCCTCATACTTGTTCTTTTTAGGTTCATTTCACTGGTCCTTGCCATAGACTCATTTTTTCCCCCCTGCAGAGCATTGTCCTTTACTTAAGGACAGGTCAAGTAAAGAATGAAGCGAATATGTTTAAGATTCATACTAATTGACAATAAATAGCCTCGGGACTCAGATACCACAGCTGTCCCGTATTAGATCACTATTCAGATTATCAAGTTAAAATAATCCTTTTTGAAGCCTCCACTGTACTAGGATACAAAGGAAAACATCATACAGACCCTGAAAGCCTCCAGGGTGAGTAATGTTTAGAGTCTGCGGTGGGAAATGGGCCAAATGACAGCTAAGTTGATATGGACCTAATACTCATGCTTCTGTATTTTACAGAGAAGCGCGTATGAATGTTTGCAGCTGAATGGCAGTCAGCTTTAGTTCAGCAGGTCAAGGTGCATGGAGATAAGGAGCTCCCTTCCATATCAATACTCTTGTGTCTCCTGTGTATATGTTCTGAATTATGCAATATTAAAGTTGAGCATGTCTGAATTTGTATCAATATAGAGGTTAGAAACTTTAATGGGGGGGAGTCTTTTAGAGACAATATTTTATCAGGCAATTTTCCTGAGAGCTGTTTTATGCTGATTTTGGACTAAGTAGTTTCAGGCTATGATCTGTGGAGGAGGAAGATATGTTAGAAGAAAGTGCTTTGTTCCTTCCCCTGTCTCAGTCTCTCTGGAGAACATTGTATTGCCATTAGGTAACTGGTATGGAAGATGCTTAAGAAAATAATCTCTCTCCTATTTTTCAGATGTTAGCATCCTGGCAGATGTGCTTTACTTATTCTCATTCAATGGTAGCTCTCCCTCAGTAACCAGAGCTAAATAACTATAACAGGGTGATATCACGGTTTTAAATTTTGGTACTGCAACTCCTCAAAGATATTCAACCATTCAGTTCCTTTGATTTCCAGGGAGAAAAGCGACCCTCTGCCTTTGAGGATCTGGGCCCTCAGATACATTATCACTTGTTTTCTCAAACCACTGGTTTGAGAACAAGATGTTGGAAATGAAAGTCTCCTTTTCTCACCTTGGAAGTACTCTTCTCATCCCTTGAAAACTTTTCATATGGACTTCTGGTGTTTTTATCATACCCTACACTTGACAAGTGTTTTAAAAACAGTATTTCAAAATGATTGAACTTCATGTCTAGATCCAGTAATTTTTAAATTTATCATTAGTGCGTTTAAATGATTTTTGGCTGCTACTTGCTTTTCAAGCTGAACATGTAATGCTTTTCTTAATCACACCACCTGCACGTTCAGTTAAAAGGCAGAAAGAGTTACAAAAACAATCAGTCCTCAAACAAGTTCTGGGCCTCACAGGTAGGACTTTGCAAAAGTACAATTGACATACGATTTCTTCCTATCCTGTTTTTTGAAATAAAGTTATAGCTTATTGCTATTCCTTGTGTTTTGTGGGGTTTTTTTTGCAACACATCCCTGGAGGCACATGCAGATGGCTTTTTCCCTTCCAATTTCAAGTTTTCAAAGCCAAACTCCTCTCAGAGGTAGCCTATGTACTGGAGAAGTGGATACAGTTGAAGAATATGTGGGATGAAAAAGTCCTAAAAATATTTCTCTACTGTTCATAAATTGAATTGCCTGCATTTCTCTGGCATCCCAACATGCAAAACAATCTTTATTTTACCACTTAATGAGCTAATCCTTGTTATATAAGTGCAATCTCTAGCCATGGAGGAAACACACGGGTTCTTCAGAATGCATCTGCTTTTTTTCTTTTGAGCTTTTTCCTGAAGACCCAAAGTACTTAAACCCATGCAGTATGGTTTTATTTATCATAGGAATTTTTATTTACTAATTGCTAGTATTGGCTGGCTTGCAGCAGCTGGTTTTTATAATTTCATTGATCATGCCTAATCTTTATCTGAACTGCACAAATACCTTAAAGAGTAGAAAGTAAAAAAAAAGTATATGACGAATGGAGGAAATGTCTTCTTCTATCATGAGTTTTCCTACTAGATTTTTCTCCCATGTCTTGGGCAGCATCCTAACAGGAAAAAAATCTCACCACACAACCTCACAGAATCACAGAATCACAGAATCTTCATGGTTGGAAAGAACCCTTAAGATCATCGAGTCCAACCAAACAACCTACAATCTCTGCCCTTCAGAGCATGCCCTGAAGTGCCACGTCTAGACGTTTCTTAAACACCTCTAGGGATGGTGACTCAACCACCTCCCTGGGCAGGCTGTTCCAGTGCCTGACCACTCTTTCAGTAAAGTAATTCTTCCTAATATCTAACTTAAACCTCCCTTGCCACAACTTCAGATCATTTCCTCTGGTCCTGTCATTATTTACTTGGGAGAAGAGGCCAACACCCACCCCTCTCCAACCTCCTTTCAGGTAGTTGTAGAGGGCAATGAGGTCTCCCCTCAGCCTCCTCTTCTCCAAGCTAAACATGCCCAGCTCCCTCAGCCTCTCCTCATATGACCTGGTCTCCAGACCCCTCACCAGCCTGGTAGCTCTCCTCTGGACATGCTCCAGCACTATGTCCCTCTTGTACAGAGGGGCCCAGAACTGAACACAGTACTCGAGGTGAGGCCTCACCAGTGCCGAGTACAGACGCACGATCACTTCCCTACTCCTGCTGGCCACGCTATTCCTGATAGAAGCCAGAATGCTGTTGGCCTTCTTGGCCACCTGGGCACACTGCTGGCTCATGTTAAGCTGGACGTCCACCAGCACCCCCAGGTCCTTTTCTGCTGGGCATCTTTCCAGCCACTCTAGCCACTGTAGCGTTGTTTGGGGTTGTTGTGACAGAAATGCAGGACCCGGCACTTGGCCTTATTAAACCTCATACAGTTGGCCTTGGCCTCCCCTCCCCCCCCAAAAAAAAAACAGACAGACTTCATGAACACTAAATCAATAGAACTTGATAAAAATATTACCAAAAAAAAAAAAAAAGTACAGAATTTTCAGAAGTTTTTTCTTATTGTTATTCCTTTAAGTAATGATTGTAACATAATTTTCAAATATATTCCAGAAAATGAAACAACTTAGTTTTTGTTAAGTTCCATAGAGAATATGCATAAATGCACATCATCCTTCTCCAGAATGCCCATAGATGTGAATATTTTAAAGAGGGTATCCTTAGATTTCACCAGGGAACCTTTCAGTACTTGACAGTTACTGATGCTGGATGAACACGGGAAGCACCAAGGGAGTTCTCAAAATAGTTCTTCCCATCCTTTAAAGGAACAGTTTTCAGAAACATAAAAAGTGCACTAGTTGCACTGACGTATGATCCATGATAACTTCTGAGAACTGATAGCAGCCTGTCAGTCCAAAAGGACTGTGAAACATTGCTCCAGAGAAAACTAATGAGCTTCTGAAACCAAATAAGTTTGCGGAGCCCAAGTGCTCAGCATCATCCTACCCAATCTGGGTATGTTCTCTATTGGACAGGGAGAAGGAAAGGGAGGTATTTAACCAGATTATTCAGTCCACATAAAGTCTACTCTGTTCTTTGTAATGGTCTGTGTCTCTTCTCTGAAAAGTGGGAGAAGTTGCCTCCACGAGTTGCTGTCGTTAGCGGTTGATATTAGTCAAGATGAATAAGTCTTAGATAAAAGGCTTCATGAAGGTGCATGATTACCTTGTGAATTCACTCATGTGCAGTCCCTGAATCCACGAACTTTATGTCTCTTGAGACTTCAAAATGGGAAAGTTTATGCATAATGTGAAAGACAGTGTAAAAAGAGTTGGAGAGAACTGCACTGAGGATTCAGTCAGAAAGGAGCTGTGCTGAGTTAGTGAACTTTTTGTGTGCGCTGAGGGAAGACTGAAAAGTTGAAGTAATCAGAGTGAATGCTATTGTAATTTTGAAGTGCAAAAGGAAGAATATTTACTAGTTACAATCAAAGAAATATAGACATTTTAACTGGTGATTTTTAGAAATGATTTTGTAAGAGCTATAGCTATATCTTAAATGATCCATTTCAATGTAAGGTAATTGCAGCGTATGAGTCACTGCTTAACATGCTTAACATGCTTAACATGCTTAACTGCCTAACATTGGTTGCTATTTCGGGCCACTTAAAAGCAGTTACAGTTATTATTTTTGATTAACATATTTGACTTTCTAGCTGTGTTACTGAGATTGGGCTGGAGTCTGCACAGAGCTGAAAATCCAGAGGTGGTACAGGCCCTCCTCTGCAGAGCAGAGCCTAAATCCGAGTAATTCAGTACTCACTATTGCTAAGGTACTCCCGATTTCCTCTGGAAATAGTTGAAGTCATGAGTGAATTGGGACTTAAAATTCAAGTAGCTCTTTGTCAGTTCCCGCATGACTTCTTTTGGTGTCTTATATGGTCACTTGTCCTTTCTATCTCTTGCTGCTTTTATGGAAAAAAAAAATCTTTTTTTTTTAAGAACAAGGCCAAGGTTTTACGCAAATTCAAACATATTACTTATTCATTTACCTTACTTAATTTATGTCTGTAGATTTACAGTTAAAAACATGGTATTAGAGGTTAGACTTACATTGTATTACGTGTGACTCACTAGAGACAGTTCCTGTGACAGCAGACACAGAGCTAAGTGATGTTTTACAAACCATAAAGCAGCCTAGCATGAAGAAAGGCATGTTTTTTCTTGCAAAGCGTAACTGACAAAAACTACCTCTGAATCAATTTGCCTGAATATATTATACCTTTCACATTATCTAAAATTTCAGCTGCAATATTCACATATGCAACACACATCAGATATCTGTATGCATAATTTTTATTTGGGGAAAAAAGGGAAAAGAGAAACTTTTTTTTTATTTAATGACAATAGAGTAACCCCATGTTGAACTCTGGATTACCTCATAACACCAGATTTCTATAAGGCGCCGCTAACACTTTGTGGGCAAAGACTTGAACTTTATCTTTGCTTATTAAAATATTTGTAGGCAACAGAAAATGCACAGCTCAAAGTATATTAATTTAGGGCCCCTATTTGAAAACCTTTCTAACTGTCCCATGCTGTAGATATAGCTTATTTGATTTTATGTAAAAGGTCATGAATTTTCAAGGGTACCATAGGGGAAAGAGTTTGCAGCCATTCTGGAAATATATATAAAAGTGGAAATAAATACTTTGTTTTATATGAATAAGATTATAAAGTGAGTTGACTGCCCCAAGCCTCGAAGGCAGATAGTGGGACAAATAGACATGGCATTTTAAATGTGTAAGACATGACAGATTTTAAACAATAGATTTCAAGTGTTTGGTAATTACTTAGATAGATGGAAGAGTGGGTTTATATTATTGCATTATATCTATATTATTTATTGCTTCCTATCTAAACCCCAGTGGATCTGAGTGAAGAATAATTTCACTAAATCATCATAAATAATATTACATTATACCGTTATCATGATTTATCTTTCAAAAATATGTCAATTAGCTAATTTTAAGTCTTGCAGCACACCTTTCTGAAATTGAAAGACCCTAAAATAGGAACACAGAAACAAGAAAATCAGCACATGACACATCACAGGAGTTTTGCTCACAGGCCTTTTTCTGCAGAAAATTTATGCTAGCTTTGTCACATATCTACCTTTGTCAGTCTGCTGATATATACAGAAAATAAAGTCATACTAGGTTGATATAAAACCTGTTCAATAAAATTGAACCAAAGAGTGTCCTGGAGAGCTGCATTTCTGAAATCACTTTCCCTTTTTAGGTTTGATATTTGCTGCTAATGCTTGTCAGCACAGGATGTCTTTGGTCCTTTAATGATTTTTATATAGAAAATTATTGAGCACATTTGTTTTAAGGTAAGGTTTCCAGATAGGAGAAACTTTTTCACCTCAGGAGCACTGAAGCATTACGTAGTTCTGTTATACCCAACTGTGTCAGAAAAATTCCTTGAAGGCTTGAAGAAATTGAATTTATTTCTGAATCTACCAAAGTGTAATTAACAGGAAATTTAATTTCTCTGCATCTTTGCTTATATTTTACACTACACATCTACACAGTAGTAGGAAACATAAGACAATGCATAGTTCTCAACGGTAGAATTAAACCTTAAGTGTTTTCATGTCTCACAGTAATTTCAGGAACAGGAAAAATCCTCTAAAATATGTATAAAGAAATCAAGATTAAAATATCTTTGAAAGTGTAGTGAAAAAAATTAGAGAAAATTTATTATTTTTATATTCTTGCCTAGATGTAATGAAAAATATTAAAAACCCTAATTAAATATTTTTGTGCACAAATTATTGAAAAATAAAAATGCAAATAAGAAGTTCTGTGAATGATTTCTGAAGCCCAAACTGGAGGTGTTTGGAAACACTCTAGCTAAACAGTTCTAACTGCTTATTTGCCTTTTATATTCAGTTGTTTTAACGTCCCTAATTTTACTTTCTTCCTGTGAAAGCAAGCTATTTAAAGAAAGCAATACCAGTAATACCAAAGACAGAATACCAGACTATGATATATTTTGAGATATCATGCAACTTTAATGAGTTAATGTAGCTAATGGTTATTAATGGTTTATCATGTTAATTGCACTGATTATGCTTGGATACAGTATAACAGTGTGAAGCACTGCACTGTATTGTCGTGTTGTACTCTGTATGTACTGCAAATGTGGGACTGGTTCCTTTATTTCCAGAAGACTTCAACAATGTTGGGTTGTGGGAAAATATGATTTATACATACATTTTCATTGCGTATAAAACATTGTAATAATGAAATAAAGGGTCAGGAGTATCTCATCTTCTCATCTTTTTTTGTTATTTAGAAAGGCAACAGAGAACCTTACTTTTCAAATCTCCTGCTGAAACTCTGAAGGAAGGAAAAAGTTAAAAAAAAATCAAAAGCACAAAAGCAAGAAAATATGTAACATAATAAAAATAACAAATAGTAAAAAGTTTCTCAAAAAGTCTTTTTTATTATTTGTTAATCACAATTCTATTCAAAGGCCTCTTACTAGTTAAGATGATTTGATACATTTTTCCTTGCATCAGTACGATAAATATGTTTGATTCATCAGACGATGACCAGAATTCTGAACCATGGTGTAAAAACTATATTGCTGGTCATTTTCCTTGTTGCTTACTGGATGTGATTTTTAGGTTGGTTTGTTTTGTTTTTTTTTTATTCTGAACAGAGTGACCGAGCATGGAAGAGACAGAAAAGAAATCAAAAATAAAGCCTTAGATTAGACATTCAGTCTTCTTTCATACAGATAACCTTGAATGACAAATATGAAAGTAAGCAAGTCTCTTTTTTAAACTCTTTGTTGCTTGAGGTCTAAAATAAAGCAAATACAAAATACAAATACAAAACAAATACAAAAGAGTATTTGATTTATGAATGAATAAATAAATATATAGAAAATATAAATAAGTAACACTTAATTGTCTGTTTCATTTAATAGAACAGAGTGAGCCTTATCAAACCAGCATATGTCAAAATTTTGGGTTTATTTGAGTATTCCATGCAACACTCAAGATTTGATTTTGGAAAGACATCTTAGAGCATTTTATGGCTACATCTCAACAGGAGACATAAAGGTGTTTTTACACGTGACAAGTCCAGGTGTTTACCTTGAACCTGTTCCAGCTCCACACTACAAGACTGAAGCCCACTTTATTTGTATCCCTTAGGCTGGTTTCATGGAAAAATAACTCTTGTATGTTGTCCATGACATGTTTCGACCAGGTCTGTGGTCCGAATAATCAGGGAACCAACAGCCTGGGATGGGATATAATGCTTGTCCACAGATCAGTTCAGACAAGATCTGTACAGCTATAGTCCTTATTTTGAGATTCCCGATGTCAAATATTAACTATGAAGAAAACAGAGGCGGGGCAGGGGGGAGGAGGGAGATGACAAAAAAGCTGTGGATACAAATGAAATTTACAACTTAAAATGATCTGCTCAGTATTTTGTCATTTTGTGAACTTAATAGAAAAAGCACAGTGCACTTGAAGTCCATAAAGATGTGTCTACAGAATATAGCCACCTAGTTAAAGAGAAGGTCAAGGAAGGCTGAAGAAAGAGAAGGTAAAGAAGACTAGAATAAGATTTAGGAGAAATAATTAACCTCCACGGTCAAATAGATGAGGACATATGTGTCTTTTTTTGTTGTTTCTGAGTTAATACACAGCTGTAATATCTGAGAGGAAATGGGACAAACATAATTAAGAAGTTTATTTGATCATGACAAGTACAAAGTATTATGAGTTTAAAGTGAGGTCTAACAAGGATGCTGAGTTTTTGTCTTTGCAACAGATTTCCTTTCATTTAGCTGCAGTTTTGCTGTCTGGGTTCCTAGACTAAGTGAGTCTTACTGAACACAATGTTCCTTTACTAGGCATCAATTAGCATTTTAATTTGGTTTCCTAAGAATACAAGGTTGTGCAAAAGCAAAGTTTTCCTGCTTACCTACCTGTCAGTTTTACCTTGAAATGTGAATCCATCTCCAATGCAATGTGACAAAATAGAAAAGAATAAACTTGTCAAAGCCAATTAAATCCTAAAGTTTCATGAAAATTCAGGGCTTGGTAACAGACAGAACATCAAATTAGAGCACTTGGTGAAGGAAAATCTTCAGTCTGATCCTGTGACTTTTCTGTTCTCTTAGATCTGCTGTCTTTTCTGGTCTGGTGGGGCCACAAAGAGAGTTCAGTGTAAAAGGAATACAACAGAAAACTCATATTCTGACTAAATTGTTTTAGAGAATAGATTAATTTTGGCAGAATTGAAGACTTCCCTAAATATTACAGGCAACTGTTTATTTATTTATTTATTTAGATTAGGAATATTCTGATAAACTATTTACTTTCATACTGAAACCCAAACAAACTCCTCAAGATAATATTTTACATATGAATAGACTAACTGTCTGACATATTCAATCTTCTGACAAAACTTTTCTTAGACCATTAGAAACTAGTCATTGCAGGTAACGTACATGAATACTGACTTTCACTTCTAAGTAAACTTGAAAGTCAGCATTATTTTAAGTGGCCTCACATCTTTCTTTGCATACAGAACAGGACAAAAGCATTGATAATTTCATTTAGCCACAATGGGTTTATTAAAAATAAAGCAGAATTATTCAATTTAATTCTTCACACAAAGATTTCATTACAGAACATGTGTATTTATGAGACTGCTTTGTAAACAGATTCTTCATGATTTAACAACAGTAGTACGCCTCATCATTCACCTGCAGTGGCAATATAAAAAATACTAAAGGATGAAAAATAGTGCACCAACAGTGGTGTGAATATGTCCCTGTTACTCAAGGCATACGAAAATGGAAGACATTCCAGATACAGAAACATTCCACATATATTTGTATCTTGCATGATTTGGATGATTGACATGCATATATATGTGTATGTATATAAAATATTTAATTACTAATTACATATTTTATATTAATTGCTATATATATGTTTATTAATTGTTTTACTGTAATGAATGGAAGCAAAGACAGATATAGAGGAAGCAACTGGATAGACCAATTTATTGAACCAGAAGGAATACCTATTTGAGTAAGGTCTGCTTCCTGCTCAAATTTGTTGAAAACTATTGACTTCAGTGGAGCAAGCAAGGGTTTCACCCCAGGAATCTGTTATTTTGGTCTTAATTATAACAGATTTAAGCAGTTTATCTAAAATCCTTGGTTTCTGTGAGATACTTTCACACAAAATTACATAGACATCACCAGCTCTGCATAACCCAGTGTGGAGCGTTTCAAGCTTTAGACAACATAAAGTAGAAAGAGTGGTATCATAGTTCCTGCGGCTGAAACTGTTTCATGAATATATTAAAAACAAAGGTCTACTATAGAGTATTTAAAGGGGTCACATTAATATTACTGAAATAAATTTGTTATTGTAAATTAAGTATGACCATCTGTTAAAATATATCATTAAGAATGCCATAAAAATCCCTATAATAGTATTATAAAATGAGGTAGCTTATACATAGTTAAAGCTGTACAGTACCTGCTTTATATGGGACATAATTATTGCAATAGAAGATAATGGCTATTTAAGTATAGCAGAAGTATGAGAATTTAAATATGATGCTATAACATTCTGAACTATGGAAAAGGAAGTATCTCCTTTAAGGCTGAAGACAGAACAAATGATTCAAGTGAAGATGATAAAAATATTTCTAAAAAAAAATAGGGAGAGTTTAAAAATTTGTCCCATCTCATTGCAAATAAGACAGGATAGTGGTCCTCACAATGAAAAGTAGTTGATAACTTTGATTGCATTGGTAAAATGTTATATTTTGGGTTATTCTTCTTAGAGCAAGTATTTATTAAGAAAGAAGAGAATAAGGTCCTCTGCAATGATTAAAGTATACCCATAAATGAATATCTACTAACCTCTGGGAGTAAGAGTGTATATGTTTAAGTATAGCACATACACAGCAATTTGAGAGACATTCTTGAAAGCATTGGAAATTGTTTTTAGAAGGTTTTTGAAACCAACCATTACTCAAAAGCATTTGAATATTACAAAATCTCATTGTCTGGTTAAAGCACAGGAGCATTCCCATAAGGACACAAATCAGAAGTGACTCTCCTATATCATTGCCTGACTCACATGACTTAAGTTATATGACTTTTTTAAATTTTATTATTTTATTTTATTTTATTTTATTTTACTTTATTTTTTATTTATTTTATTACACTTACTATATAGGGATGGAGAGGGAGGAGAATTAACCCTTCAGAACTGGTCACTGGATTAAAAATAATAATGAGATTATTTATTATTTTAAGTGAGATTTGCACTAGCTATCTTTGTGCTTCCAAAAATGTCTGTAATGTGTCACCAACGCCATTTCAGTAAGCAGAAGCACCACATAACACGAAAGCACACTAATCTTTTCCACAAGATTTCTTCTAAGCCATTGAAGCTTTCATACAAAATATCAGCTTATTCTAGAAAACGTTGCATATCTGCAGGGATGTTAACAGGCCAGTAGTTGGAAAATGAAACTTATTATAGTATGATTTCGTGTTTGAATTCTTCACAGGAAATAGACTGGAACTTGGAATTAGCAGGGTAGATCAAAAAAGTATAAACAGAAGGTTAAGTATTCATACCATATATTCAGTTTACATTTTTGAAAAGAAAACAGGAATAGAGGAGGAAGCCAATGCTGGAACTAAGCACAGGGAGTTTGACTAGATAAAAACAGAACTTGTTTTAGTTTAATTATCAGGGTAATAATGTGCTTAAATCCTGGTTTAAGCAGCATGAGAAAATTGTCAGACATCACAATGATGGAAATTGTGTCTTAGATTCTTTCAGTGAGTGTTTTAAATACTGCTACAATTTCAATTTCCTTTGGCTCTTCATTTTCATCTAGAGAAAAAAAAAAAGGGGATTAAATTTTCAGAGATATAGGTGAAGATAAGGATGAGACAGAAATAATCACAAGAAGAGATGGGAAGCTGTCCCGGTTAAGAAGACTTAGTGGTTTGGAAATAAAGAAACATAATCTGATTCACTTCCATTGAAATTCAACAGAGAGGTTCTTTTTGTGTTCAGTTTTTCAGACCTGATCCTCATAAAAATAAATACATGGGATCAATTTAAAGCAGCACTTGTTTGTGCTAGGAAATCTTTTGAAGTGTTAAGACTAAAAAATAGATGATTTCTTTACTATCCACAACTTTATATTTTACTCTAAAATAAAGAACTCCACCACAGCATCATACTATTTTTCAAAGGCTGAAGGTTTGGAATATGTGTGTTCAGGGTACAATTTTATGCCATCAAGCCTTTTAGTATTTACAGAGGTGCTGTATTGTTTAGATTTGTACTTTTTAAAAGTCTTTTTTTTTTTGGGGGGGGGGGTAATATGGCAAATGCTGATGTTCCCAACGTTTAAAACCTATTAAAAGTGTTAATTTGCTGCAGTAATATTTTAGGATTTTAATTATAGACTTGAAAAGCAGATTTAGAAACATAGTTGGCACGACTGTAATGTTAATTTGTCCTTTAACGTTTATTGAAAGCAATATGTCCAATGTAATTACAGTGTGTGTCAAATAACCCACCACTTTATTTTTTTTAATGCATGATCCGTTAATTTGCTTGATTAAGATAACTTAGCCATCTGCTAAGGAATTTTTCTGTGGTTCCGTCATTACTTCCAAATACCAAGAAAAGATACAAAGCACTTCCTTTTTTTTCATTTTATCTCTCTCTACTTTCTGTTATCCCATTAAGCCCTTACTATGGTGTTCATCATCAGTTTCTTCCTGGCTGTTACAAGGGTCATGTAGTATCTATTTCACTAAATGGGACAAATGAATTACAGAATCACATGAGTATGGTTGTATTAAACGTGAAATCAATGTCAAATACTCAGTGCTGTATTACCTTGTGTGGGTATTGAAATATTTCTAAAAGTATTGCTATTGTCTTATAATTAAAATTATATTCAATTGAAACTAGAGAGTTTATTAACCCACTTCTTCCATTCCCTTAATCACCAAACCATAGGGTTTTACGAATATTGCCAAAGCAATGTGTAGTCAATTTAAACCTAATGAGATTACATTCTTAGTGTCTTTGGCTGGGTATAAAAGAGAAACAGCAAGTATGATTATGCATTTACATGCTCTCTTTGTAATCCATAAATCTCACAAGTACTTTTTTTGCCAGCATACAAAGTTCCTCCATCGAGACCTTTTTGGCAGTGTCTCTTCACAGTCCACAAAACTGACAGTGTTACTTCTGAAATCCTTTGATTATGCTGAGAATATGATTTTTATAAATAGACAGCTGCAGAGAAAAAAGTGGCCTCACTTAAGAAAATTTTGCCTAGTTTTTTTTTTTTCCATGGCTATCTTAGGAAAAGATTTTTATCTTTTTTTATTCTCTACCTTAATTTTCGGTTTTACCTGTTTATCATATCTACATGCAGAAAGACTTTTGCAGGTCCTAACTTTACTAAGGGAATTTTCAAAGATTAATTTTAATAAAAGACAAAGCTTGAGTTGAAATTTTAAGTACATCCCTTTTACAACTGGTATTGATTGGGTGATTCACTTCAGATTTTTACTGACTGATCTACTGATGTATGCACCAGTAACTCACGCTAACAAAAGGGAGTCACTTCATAAATTACTGAATATGGACAATCGCGTGACCTGGAGGTTGATGACTGAAAAGGATGATGAATTTTATTCTGCCTTCTCTGGAGGAGATAGACAGTTGTCTCCATGACATATTCTCCTTTTTCCCTAGGACTGATGATACCTCCTGAGAAATATAGAGCTGTGTACAACAAGCCAAGTCAGAGATGGGGTGCCTGAAGGCAGAGCAGAGAAAATGCCAGTCATCCTTCCACAAGGCCCATCAAACTGACAAGGAAGTAATAATGGAGCCCAGGGCTGCAAAGGCTCTACTCTGTGACTCTAAAGGCTATTATAAGACAGCCCAAATCAGTACCATCCAGCCCAGCCCAAGTAATCCCTGATAAAGTGCTTAAATATCTATGCTTCAGGGCTCATGGAAAAGGAGGTCAGCACAGCAAAATTATTACGTACATTTAGTGCTACCTTGTTGGAACTGGATGAACAATCACTGCTGAGGAAGACAGAACTTTTTCTGATTTGAGCCAGTTTCACCAAGAGGATTCACCTGAAATGAAAAGAGAAGATGTTTCAACCACCTGAATCACTTTGTTGAATGATTTGCTTTTCAGGCACTTAGAAGGAAGGCTGAAGAAATAAAGTCTGTACTTACACAACTGACCATAGTGACTCTGTCTAGCAGCCCAGTCAATAAAACTTCTCAATGATATAGAAAACCTGAATCTATATCTGACAACCTTTGTACCCGGAACACTTCTGCAGCAGGATGAATGAGCAACCGTCCATTAGCACAAACAAGCAAGAGGGGTTTTCTTGGAGAATTTTTTGCTTAGAATTCTTTCTGTACAAACTGTTTAAATGTTGGAGCAGGCATTGGAATAGCCCTGCAAGTGAATGTCACAGACATTAAGACGTGAAGTGGTTCTCTCACTGATCTAATAAGTGCTTTAAAAAAATTACATGAAGAAAAACACTGTTTACATTAGGTGCTAAGGAGATGATGCTAACTTTATGATACTCCTGTGGCTAAAGCTCTCACTTGGGATGGGCGAGCACTAAGTTCAGATGTGCTCTCTCCGGCTTCAGAGTAAGAAAGTAACTTTAGGTCCAAAATAGATGACCATGGAATCATTGTTGAAGTTGCTTAATGTATAGTGATATAATACTTACTTTAGAGACTGAAAGAACATGATCACCAAAGATCCTGTAGCAGGCTGATTGGATCTTTCTCCTAGAAGATGGGATAGATTACTTATCCTGTGAGACAGAGGGAGAAACTAGTCCTAGATCTCCAGATCCTTAATGAGTAGCTCTAAGTACTGGGTTATTGAAAAACACACCAACTTTTTGTTAACTGCTAGAATTGGTAGTACTATTTTGCAGGTAGTTTGTTCAAACATACTTAACTTTACTATTGCTACATATCCTATGTATAAAACACCCCGTTTCTCATTGGATAGTTTTTATTTGTTTATAAGTAATGACACCAGTTTCTTAAGCTGTTGCCTTCTATGTTATTCTGGAATTAAGTAACATACTTGTCGATTGCATTTAACAGATTGTTATTGTAAGACTTGTATTAGCACCTGACTACACCTTTCATCATGTTTATAAGGAGAAAAGTATTTTATGCTTTCCATACATCTCAAGGCTGCTAACTACAGCACACTTTGAAAGATTAAGTTCTGAGAAAGGTGTACAAAATCTCATGTGAGATAACAGGTATAATCTGTGAAACTCAGGTATAGAAAAAACAACACAGATAAAACCCTAAACATTTACAAGGCAAAGATAGTCCTTTTGGCTTATTTCCCTTAAATAGCTCTTCAAGGAAAAAAATGTGTTTGCCGCACAAAATTATATGGAGTAAAAAGGCCTGGGGAGAAAAAAAAAAAGAAAGTTTTAGAGAATTTATGCAGAATGCATCAATTGATTGGAGTTCAGTCTAATGAAAGCCTACAAAACACACTGCCACTGCTAGCAGCAACAGCTGCCCCGCTAAGAGTGTGCCCCAGGCTAAGGCAACTCATGTTGGCCAACAAGCTCAGATCAGAGGACAAATGATTGACAGCAATGTCAGAGGCCTCACCTACATGTTGGTTTCAACTGTAGACCTGAAGGTGCTTTTATACTGATGGGCAGACAGGAAAATGGCAGAAAACAAAACAGATAATGACAACGATACATATCAATAAATTAAAATTAAGTATGTTTTTTTCATTTTTTTTCTCCACCCTCCTAGTGTTGCGAGATGCATTTGTGTTTTCTTTGGCTTTTGCGAGAATAGTAAAAAATGAGTTAAAAATAGGGGTTATATGAAAAACTAATCTTTGTAGATCAAATATATAAAATATTCTATTTTTAGCAAATACTGTTAACTAAGCTTGTGAGCCAGGAGTGGCATACAGCATGTAACTGAGAAATTCCTACAGTCACTTGATTTAAACAGTTTTTGAAAGAAAATATTTAATTAATTCCTCAAAATAGAATTGTGTTGATACATTAACAGTAATACATCTCTTCATGTTTTAGGAGTACAGCTGGTTTACAAATGTTCACATTTCACGCTTGTCCTGGTTTGAGGTAGAACAGAACCAACTTTCTGTTCAGTAATTTTACTTCCTAGCTAAGCCTATTCTAACTCTCTGAAATTAATAGCATAATATGCAGAAAACTGTTCCTTCTCAGAATGATAAGACCAATGTTTATCGTTCATGCCAAGGGATGATATGCAGAGAGGCTCTTGCTTATACTTATTGCTATAACAACCAAGGTCAGATAACTTCGTTATTTGCCCCACTGGAGGGTTGGAAATGGAAAAGCGTAGAGGGGTTGCACCTGTGGGGAGGAGCAGACAGGACAGGTGACCCAAAACTGACCAACGGGTTATTCCATCCCATCTGCCTCATGCTCAGTATAAAAGCTGAGGGATTGAAGGATCAGCCCTCTTTCTTCAATGGCCAAAATCCAAGTAAGACCCCATCTGTTCTTCTGTCTTTGATCCCAATACATGTGTTCCTGACTCCAGATCTGAAATCCAGTTCCCATCCATCCCTGAGTCCAGTCTGGGACTTCCCCAGTGTCTGCCAGTGACATCATCTTGAAAGCTTGATAAAGTTTTGTATATACTGTATCTATTTCATTATTTCCTTTTTATTTTATTATTAATATTTCAATAAAGTAGTTTAGTTCCTTCTAAACTCGTAAATCCCCTCATCTCTCTCCTTCCTCTCCTCAGAGCGAGAGGTGGGGGATATCATCTGTTGTCCATCATTGGCCAGTCTGGCCTAAACCATGACACAAGGACCATCTAAGTTCTTGTTTTACACGTTGTCATCTAAATCTTCCCTGGAAAAATTAGAGGGATGAATCTTCTCCTGTCATCTGCCAGCACTCCCGCAGACATCTTCATGCACCTGTAAAAAGAGATAAACATGTCAACCTTTTGGTTCAGGCTGCTCACTGGGACCATCACAAGGATTGTAGCTGTATTGAGCTATGAATGCTCAAAGCTTTCCTGGTTATTGTCCCAGAGCCTGCAGGATGGTGGACTCTTTGCCTGCTACTGGTTCTTCTGTCTCACTTGTAGAGTCCTCCTCTGAAAGAAGGCTGGACCCAGGACTGTCCTCTGCCCCAGCTGACTCTGAAGGGCTCTGAAACCAATTCTCCAGTTCACTCACCTGGGCTCAAAACAGTAGCAGGGTATCTGTGTGGTTCCTTTTTATTTCTGCCTGAGTACCTGCTGCCATTTCTCTCATGACTTGCATTTTGCGCTCTGCACCTTTCAGTTGAGCTTTAAGAGAGTGGATGACTTGGATGAGAGAATTTCGTTCCTCTATCACTCGCGTTAGTTGCCCCTTTAGGTCAGCATTTTCAGCTTGCACCTTTTCTGCCCAGCACATCTGCCCACAGAGGCAAGAATTTTCTTCAGCCAGTCTGGTGTTTTCATCTGTCATCTGTGTGAGCTTCTCCTGGAACTCCTCACAGCTTTGGCTGAGGGTGCTCACACAAGACGAGCCCTCGTAGTCTGCAGCCAGTTGGGCCTGAAGCTCCTCGGCCGCCTTCTGTGAGACTCCATTCTGCTGGTCCCGTGCCAGCAAAGCTCCAGCAGGCTCTCTCCTTTCTCCAGCTCCCTGCTGACAAAATGATTTCAGGAACAGTTCCTCAGCAGAGCTTTGGATAGGCAGCGTCTCTGGAGTGTTCATCAGGTGCTTAATGGTGTCCTGCAGATGCCTGCATCTTTCTTTCAGCTGCTCAGTGAAGGCTGTTAGCTTGACAATTTTCTGCTGGAGCCTCTGTGCCTCCTTGCATGCTTCTGGAGAACTTCTCAGGAGAAACTTCTCCTGCCTCTCCAGGTCTTGCAGGGCATGCTCCAGGTGGGCTTTCTGCTCCAGCAGCCGGCTGCAGGTGCTCACAGGAGGCATCAAGTTTTTCCCCGCAGGCTCTGGCACCTGGAGCACAGCACCCGCCACGGTTTGGCACGTCGTCTGCTGCCCAGCGCCGTGGCTTTTGGGGCATCTCTCCTGTAGCAAAGACTGAGGCTCCATGGGGTGGCCCATTTTCCTGAGGCGTGCAGGAGCTCTGAACCTCCTGGTGGTGCCGGTGGCCAGGAGGGCCTTCAGGCTGGGCCCAGTGGTTCAGCTCACGGGAGAGGGGACGCCTGCACCCCAGCTCAGCCTGCAGCACTTTCACCTCCTACTGGTGCTCCTCCTTCTGCGCAGGGTGGCAGAAAAAGCAAAGAAGCAGCAAAGGCCACACATGGAAGCAAAAGAGAACAAAAGACTTATTCTCTACTTCCCATGCGCAGGCAGTGTCCAGCCACTGCCTGGGAAGTAGGAGCTCGTTATGCATAGTGGTTGCTCCACAAAACAAATGACTTAATGATAAGTGCCCCCTCCCCTCCTCCTTTCTCTTAGCTTTTGTTGCTGAGCGTGATGTCCTGTGGTATAGAATATCTCTTTGGTCAGTTTGGGTCAGCTGTCCTGGCTATGTCACCTCCCTACAAAAGGCTTGTGGGTCAAGATAAGGATGGGGAGATTGCTCAGTAGTATCACAGGCAAAAAACACTCGACTTGAGGAAATTAATTTTATTTATTCCCACCAAAATCAGAGTGGGATAATAAAAAATAAAGCCAAAACTTAAAACATCTTCCATTTCATTAGATAATTGCAAAGGAAGCATAGAGATGGAGCTCAACTGTTTGCCTACTTCTATGCAAAGTCAGATAAAAAATAATGAAGTAGAAAAATGTATGATTGTATAAGAGATATGACATAATAGGCATCTTAAATAGGAGAGGAATCAGCAAAATACTGTAATAGCAGGACACAAATGATACAGAAATGAGACACAAGGTATTATATGGAGGAGTGACATTGCATATTGAAGAGGTGAAATAAGGTACTTTAACTGTAAGTTAAGTTCAAGCAACAGAGCATTCCCACAACTAAAGTGAAGGCTTGACTAGGCAGAGTGTTAATAATACTATGCTATCAACTAGCCAGTCAAGAAGGCTGCAATACACATGCAATGCTGATGTAAAATGTAACCGCTAAAACCAAAAGTACAGTGATTAAGGGAGACTCCAGTTACCTCCATGTGAACTGGGTAATATCTTGGTAAGGAATGATGTAGGAAATAAGTGATTAGACAACATACATAACTGCTTATTGGCATTCCTAATTAAAAAGTTCACAAGAAAAGAAACAGTTCTTAATTTAGGCCTGAGCTGTACTTGCAGTCGGACTCAGAAGAGCCTGTTTGTAATAGTAAATTAAATAAATTTTAATATTCTTGAAGGATTAAAAGGTCCCTTCAGAATCTTCCACAGCAATATTTAATTTTGAAAAAGAAAACTGTATCAAAGCTGGAATGGTTATTAAATGCAGCAGCTAAAAGTTCAGTGTCCTGGAGGCAACAACTGTGGAACAGGGAGATCTACTTTATATAGTTTCCAAAGGCTTTCAACAATATCCTTCACCAAAGGGATAAGACAGAAAATAATCTACCATGAGATAAGAGGAAGGTCTTCACATGGGTAAATAACTGGGTAAACATGGGAAACACAGGGCTGGGGGTAAATGGTGCGTTTTCACTGAGGTCGGGCCCTGGAGTGCCACAGTGATCCATGCTGAAGCCTGTGCTGTTCAACATGTTTGTAACTGACCTGGAGAGAGGGTGAACAGCAAATGAAACAGCTCACTGATGAATACCGAGTTATTAACAGCAGCAAAGCTGAAAGCTGGCTGAAGAATTGCAAAGGAGAGTACAATACTATGTGACTGGACACTATAAAGGCAGGGGAAATTCAGTGCTGATAAATGAAATTTGGTGCACACTGTGGAAAAAAAGAATCTTAATTTTACATAGAAAAGATGGTTTTGAGTTAGCTATTATCACTCATTAATGGAAACTACAATGGAGAACAGAATTGTTATTTTATTACCAGGGTTTTCTGCTGTTAAACATATTCATAAATTATTGGGAAACAGAATGAATAATGAGATGTCAAGCTTTGTTAGCAATAAAAAATTATTCAGATGGTTAAAACTAAAATTGACTGTATAATACTACAGAAGACTCATGACAATAAAATGGTAAATTATATTCATTGTTGATAAATACAAAATAATTTTCAAGGGGGAAAAATACCAAATGCATCCTAATTATACACACAAAGTGTTTGGCTTTAAATTAGCTATCAGTATTCCACAAGGAAATTTTGGCCTCATTGTGGATAGTTTTCTAAATGTCAGCTTAATGCTGAATAGCAATTTAAAGAACAAATAGAATGTTGAAATTATCAGAAAGACAATAAAGAACAAGATGAAAGATGTGACTCTGCCATTGTATAAATCTCTGGAATTGTTGCAGTATGAATGCTGCACACTCTTCTGCTGGTGGAAGGGTAGAGTGGGACCCAAGAAGGGCTGTGAGGACACTCAGAATAGTGGGACAGCTACCAAGGAAAGGCTAAATAAAGAGGATATGATTGAGACCTATAAAATCACCAATGGAACGAAGAAGCTGCTTCTCATTTTTTTCACATCACTGTGAAGAGGACATAAACCAAGAATGGGGCAGTAAGAAGAATCCTGGAAGAAAGTCCTATTGTAGGTTTACAATTGCAGCCTCAAATTCAGGATATTCTTGTAACACTGCCTTCCAGAAATCAGGAAGGTACAGATAAGAAGTATATTTTTTTTCTTTTTCAAATAACCTTTTCCTTAAAAACTTATCGTGATCAGTGTCAGAGACAAAGCACCGAGCTAAATAGTTTTTTGGTCTCATTTAGGACACTTATCATATACTATTCTACTAAATTTGGTTTTGAAACATTATTACAAAGACAGACACACATGAAGGTTTAATTTAAAGACCAAAAAGAAAACTTTTTTTTTTTCTTTTCCCCCCTGCAAGCATAATCCAAAAATGGCATTTCTCAGTAAAGACATTATATGTTTGGAATATTTTTTTCTAGTTTTAGCCTTCAATAACGTGAAGGCACAGATGGGACGGTCACATTTTCTCTGCTATTTTGCTTTGGACAAATCACTTAGAATGCCACAAAGTTCTCAGATGCAAGATCTGTCTTTAGAAGAGTTGCTTACATGCTTCAGTTGAAGATTATATTCAAATATTTCAGTATGTTTTATATAAATACAAATGCAAATAGCATAGGTACAGGAAGATACATAATTTATTAACTATTAACACTAGGTTTTTTGGGTTGTGTGGGTTTTTTTGGGTTTTTTTTTTTTTCCTGAAGAATTCTATCGTCTTACAAAGTGACAAGTTTTCAGTTTTCTGAAGTTTAAGCCTGAATCCAGACATTGCATGGAGTTTTTGGTGATGCTTGGATTTGTGCCTCAAGACTTTGTCTAACTAGGTCAGGCTCAGCACATACTTGATTCGTTTAATGAACTTTTATTGTTATGTTCCTAAAATGTTTAATTTAATTTTCAATCTCGCCTCTCATCTATTTATTGTTTCCATTAATAACATTTCTCTCATCTTCCATTTCAAAGTTCCCTATATGTGAAGAGTTGTAATAAACTAATATAATTAATAAACTGTAACAAACTAAACAAGCAGTTAGAAGAATTTGACCACCCAATGACTGCATTATTCAAAATGCAGCATAAGAGTCTCTGATTTAATTTTTTCCATGAATATTAGAAGGATGCTGCATAAGCTTCATGATAAAATTGTTATTCTCCTAGTCTTCTGCAGGTGCATCGAGGTAGTTGGGGCAAAGGTACAGAATCAGAAAGCTGATGATAATTCTCATGTACCTGTTTTTTCCTCACAAACGAATTTTAAACAGTTAATATTCAGGCATTTCAGTGAATTGCCCAGCAAGATTTGAATTGATGTTAAGCAATCTGTTATCACTTGCTGTTTTGCTGTCATTTGTTGAAAGTTAAACTACCAGGAAATTTAAAATCTGAGTCAAGGTTAAGAGCCAGCAGAGTCACCTGCAGTGTAGCCCTGAAAAGGTCACTGAGGGAGGTGGTGGCATCTCTGCCCTCGGGTCAAAACCACAGCTGACCTCATCTAATGTTGTCAATAGTCATCAACAGTCTGTCACATTTCTTTAATTCTGTGTCCTATGAAATATCTGTTTCTGCATCAGGAGCTGCTTATCATGGAGCTGAATGATAACACCATACTTCAGATAGGCTGTTTAATTCTAGATTCCATAGCTGTAAGAACAAAGGAAAACAGTAGTGGTAAATAAACTGTGCAGAATATTTCATCTGTATACAACAGCTCCTTGTCATCATCCTGAAGACTAGTACATAGTCATGCCACTGAGATATTCACTGCTTGTTTTCTGGCAATGCTGTTGTGATTAAATTATGCTGTGAGGGACTCAACAAACGGTAATCTCCATCAAATTTCTCATGGTGAAGGAGATTCCCTTGTGTGTAGAAGTTGTTCACAAAATGTTGCGTCTTTCAAGACCATTGCATCCTAGAGAAGGAAATGTTGCTGCAGTAGGGGAAGGCCACTGCCTCTCTGACCTGAATTCTCAAAGATCAACTGAATTTTCATCCTCTCCTCTCAGCCATAAAGACAGTGAGCATCTAGTTATGCATTGCAAAACCATATACTGTCAAGTTGAGGGAGTTAATTGAAAAGGTACCCCAACAAAACAATATCTAAATTGAAGATGAAAAAAAAAAAAAAAAAAAAAAGAAATCCAAATTAATAAAAAGGCTCAGAGACACATTAAACTCCTGAAGTAACATGTTCTAAAGGACCTGTTTTCTAGAGCTGATTAATGCAGAACCTGTGCCAGCTTGAACAGAACAGAATGTTATTCACAAAGGTGAATTCCAGCTCTAACTCTGCTTCCTTTTCAGCAGCTGAATTCCCTGGGCCTAATTCCTCTTTTAACTAAATCAATATAAATGGAAAGTGACTGCAGACATTATTCCTTTGTCTCCACTGGAGAAGAAAGCACTGTGTTTGAAGGTCACCTCAAAGCCACATATTACAGGTTTTGGAAATAGACTTTTGCAGGCCTTTTCCAGCTATTTGAAAGTGTTTCACAGTTCATGAGTTATAACAATAACCACTAGCAATGAAAGTTGCTATAAAAAGGGTGAAAAATGGACTAAATTAGTCTAAAAAGGAAAGAACAGCAAGATAATCTCATTACATTAAATAGTGAGTTGTAAACAAGTGAGGAATACAATCAGAAATCAATGGACCAAAACGGGTATTTCAACAACAGGCTATTCAATGGATAGAATAAAGAAAGGGATGACGCACTATATTCCTCCCTTCCTTCCTCCAGTGTGCTCCCTGAAAATAGTGAGGCATCTGCTCACATTTGCATTGATACTAAGCAATCTCTAGCCACTCACACTTTTCAAATGTTGATCTTATTATCAGGAGACTTTAAAATTGGCTCAACTTCTAGAGGCAACAGAGCTAGTGTATCAAAAAGATAACTTCTTAGCAGAGAGGTATCTCAACAGGTTGCAATCAGTCCTTCACCTGAGTACCTGATCTTGTTAATGAAATTCACTCATAGCAACATCTTTCTCTGCTTTCCCTACACATTTTTGATTTTCCTTCTACCTACCTACTCTCCCTGTACATTTTTTTCTGTCTACCTATTTTCAACCTGCCTTAGGAGAAATTGCACTGGGTGACGTCAGAAGATACATCCAGATGAGAAAGAACTCAAAAAGAAAGCCAAAGAATTCTTAATCAAATAAATAAATGATCTTTATTGACAGGGAAAGCAAGCCAGAATTTAGAGCAGCCACTGTTACATGTTTGCCAATCCATAGTATACATCTATGAGTGGTAACTTATTCTACAGCTATTGAAAAAAAGACACATTTTCTCATGTTTTCTTCATGTTTGCTATTCTGTCCCTTCCTTCTACACCTGTTTTATCAGATGCAGGAAATAACTAAAATTTGCATCGATCGACTGAAATTTTACAGAAATAACTTTTTCTTCCTGTCCAAAAATTTTCACTTAACAAAATATCTGCCTAGGCTTTTTTTTTTTTCTGTGAACATTTGTATTTTTCTAAAATTTTTTACATTTTAGATTGAAAATACTTTGGTTTAAATTTTGTACTATTTTTCTTCTAATGAGTGCATTTCCATTCTTTGGCATTACTTTCTGGAATGGTTTTCTGTGTCATAAAGCATTCAAAGAAAAATTGTACTTACTGACCAGATCAATCACTATGAGTGTCAAACATATCCCTTGAAAATGAACACAGTGTGATTATCAGTTACAACTGGGAACCGTGGAGTGAATTGAAGGGATGAATTATGGGTCCATGCAGCTGTGGATTCAGTCTGCTTCTCTCACCCCAGAATATGACTTTGCAGAATGACATTTAGAAATAGAGGACGTAGAGGCTGCATTGCCTAGTGTAGTAGCATTCAGAAATCTGTATTGGTCACTCAGGCCATAGAATACAATTTATTAAGAGTATTGTACCTCATTGCAGAAATGCCAAGCTCTTAGGTGTAGGTGGAGCTTCTGTACATCCCACATCCAAAAGAGGCATAAAACATGCCAAGAGCACTTTGTTCCTTCCAGACTGGCTGAGGACAATCTTGAAAAGAGATTTTAGAAATGGTATTTTTTCAATTCAGTGATTAAACCTCTTCTAAGTCGTGCTTTATGTACCTTTGTCTTTTTTGGAGCTCTGGATTTTAAAAATATCCCAAATAAAGGACAGACTATTTATCCCAAACATATCCCATATTTGGGATAAGCATTATCCCAAATAAATGACAGACTCATAAACTTCAGTGGAACTAGCCTAGGACTTTTATTTTCTCATTTCTTCACCTGCAGAATAGGAACCTGTATTTTCCTGTGTTGGAAGAGTGTTTCAGAGATGGCATAGGTACATTAGAGAACAGTCAAGGAACAAAATTTCGGAGAACAGAGTTATTAACATAAAGCAATATTATTTTAAAGGAGTGTGGTCTTGTCCATATACTTAGGTAAACAATGTCCAGACAGATTTAAAACAATTTCATATAGAACAACTGGTCTTTGTTCCTTTGACATTGTTTTCACCAGGTGAACATTTTTCTCTATTGTTTATAAAAACTGTTTCCCCCCGCTAGGTGCTGGTAATTTTCCAAAACAATCAAGAAGACTTTTTAAGAGAAAATGTGAGGTGATCTGTGCTCAAAATACAGCAAAATAAGAAAGATATACCAGCCAGAATTAGAAAAAAAAATATTTTTTTTCTACTTTTTTATCTAATTCTTTTGCTTCTAGTAATCATGGGTTACAGGGGGGAAAATAAAAACAAATAAAAGAGAGGCTTTATTTTATATGCCAGTGATTTCTTTAAGCACACAAACTAGTGTTAAGCTTTTTTTTTTTTAAAAAAAAAAAAGAGCTCTTATTTGCTGGGTAAGTGTGTTCACTTTTTCAATGTCTTTGGATGAACCACAATCCCAAATCAAATATTGTCATGCATTATTAAATTAAGTCAATTATGTGTCAAACAGATGACGTTATGTATGAAATTTGTGCTGATAGAGACTGCATTTTTAGAGGGCAGTCAACATATTAAATCCTAAAAAGAGGCAATATATTTTCCTGCTTGCAGATCCCTTTGTAATTCACTGGGATACATGATATAGAAGTTCCCACATGCCAAATGCAACCCTAATAATTTACAGGGAAATGTAGTGATAAAGAATTCAGAGGACTAGAGGAAATACAAATCCATTATCAACTTTAGACATCAGGCTGTGTTGGCAGTTTTTAATTCTTCTGAAGTTTATTTCACTTCTGTTTTTAATTTACTTTCAGTTTTCCCTGCCCTAAAGGGAAAGGCCTCCTGGCATCCATATGCTATTGATACAAAAAAAAAAAAAAAAAGTCTAAGAAAACCCAGTAGCTCTTCTTTCAAAACTCCACAGCCTGTTTAGTATCTTGTACATGCTTACCAGGTGCTTATTCTTAACTTTGAGAGGGTAGCCAAGTTGCAGAGTTGCAGCTTTTCTGACTTGCACCTTATGCTGAATCTGACCATCTGTGCAGAGATTGTTTGGAATGTCCCTGATTTCTCAGTCACCAAATTCGACACTCACAAATGTAAGTTTAAAAAAAAAAAAAAAAAAAAAAAAAGAAAAGACAAAGTTTCAAGTCTCCTGGATTATTTATTAAAAAAAAAAAAAAAAAAAGTAAAACGTCAAACTTGCAGCCATATGGTAATTTTTTACCTAATAGTGTCACGGAAATAGTCTTTCTGAAGCATAAATTAACCTTTCACAGGTTGTAATTACTGTGCTACATACACACAGAAAACTCCCTTGTATACGTTATCAGGCTGGGCCTGTTCCAGATGATTCATGTAAAGCTTTGCTTGGAAATGCGGAGAGATGCACAACATTGTTCCACAGGACTTGTTGTAGACATGATTTCCCTCACAGCTAAGGCTTGCTTCCTAAAATATTCCCTCTGTGGTGTATTGTCCATTACTTATTTCTGTTGTTTAATGCCTGTTTGATAGCATTTGTCAAGGGAATATCTCTTCATGCAAAGCCTCACTTTTATGCTTTTTTCCCCTTTTCTTTTCTTTCTTTCTTTCTTTTCTTTTCTTTTCTTTTCTTTTCTTTTCTTTTCTTTTCTTTTCTTTTCTTTTCTTTTCTTTTCTTTTCTTTTCTTTTCTTTTCTTTTCTTTTCTTTTCTTTTCTTTTCCCTCTCCTCTCCTCTCTCCTCTCCTCTCCTCTCCTCTCCTCTCCTCTCCTCTCCTCTCCTCTCCTCTCCTCTCCCCTCCCCTCCCCTCCCCTCCTCTCCTCTCCTCTTTTTGCAGTCAGAGCTATTGAAAAACCCAAAAATTGTGTTTAAAATAAATATATGTTACAAATTCAACTGCACCCACTTGAATATAAAGACAAAACACACTGATGATGTTGAATTTGTGTGAGTAGAACTGATGACAGAAAGACCTGATGACCCAAAAGAACTTAAAAGAATGATATCTGCTAGTATCACACAGGGGGTTAAATACATCTAAGGCTCACAGAAGTCCTGGATAAAGGTAAGTAAATTAGCTCTGTTTTCCTGTTTTGGGAATAGAAACAGATTAGTCAGGTGACTTTTGCAAGTTCTTACAGTAAGTCATGGACAGTGATGGAAAATACAATACAGGGCCAGACAGCTTTTAAGTCCTAGACAAGACATACTACTTATCTTAGCTGATAGTTGATTTTCAAAGGCATACCAGAAGCTGTAACCCTTTCCTTAAGGCTCATATACATTGTCTGGGATTGAAACTTTTTCCTAAATATTGAAATTTAAGTGCACATATTTTAACATTGTATTTGTCTTCACTTTCAACATACACTACTTGCAAGGTTATTGCCAACTGTCTCTGAACAGCTAAGTTGGCAGCATGCTCGCTTTTGGTTTGGACTCCAAGCTGAGAAAAGACATGCTGCACCACAAGCACACTTCCTGATTTCCCGGGAAGACAGCCGGACTTGCAGACTGAAATTATTTCTTTTTAATTGCTACTCAGGGATGATGTGCAGAATGTGATGCTAGAAAGCCTGCCTTCAATTTGGTCCTAAAAATCAGCAATTAAGCTGATTTTGGGAGAGAAACTGGTCATAGAACTCCTTCTACTGGGCTTGAAGGAAGAAAAAACAAATTTCCCACAACAAGTTTGAAAACATAAGGGAAAAAAAAAAGGTGTGAATTATTTCAAAATTGTTTCAGCAAGGAATTGCAGACTTAAAACAGGACAATGTGTGTTTTTAACTGAAGACAATGCATTTGTTTCTTCTATTTTTTTTTTCACTCTCTGACTTCAGATTAGAAACTAAACCCCAATTATATTACTAGTGCTTTCAGATGTGGTTGACGGACAGTACCTTGTCCACTTGCAGAAAATGACTGCTATTGCCTAAGAGAATAGAAACTCAAGTGCCCTCCAGATATAAACAGGAAAATTAAGCAACTTAGAAACAGCAGTCTAGATACTGGTTTTGGATCACATTCATTTTATGTAATAAATCCTGCTTAAAACCAGCAGAAAAGATTTAATCTTATTAGGACCATTGCTTGATAAATTGCACCGTTTTAAATTGCAAATGATGGTGTTCAAAGAAGAGTGACTTCATACAGTGTAGTGAAAGACTGTTAGCAAAATGAAAGCTCAGTAAATGTCTCTGTTCTGTGCTTCCACAGTTCTATATGGACACAACAGATTTATGGAGGAGAATACTTTTTCTACTTCTTCTCATGATTTAGTGATCAGAAATATTGTATACTAACAAAAGAAATTAACTATATTTTAATTTGTTGAGCAAAAGATTTTTTTTTTCTCTGCCTAGAATATTTCTTATCTCTTTCGACCTTGGGATTATATTTTTTTTTTTTTATTTTGGGGGGTAAACACAGATAAGTGCAACCCATTCCTGTGAGCAGGCGTGCAATAAGACAGGTCTTTAATGCTCTTCACATTCACTATCACTTTTTCCTTCTAAAAGCCAAAAAGGTTCACTTTACTTTACAAGACTATTATCTGTTAGACTTTTGAAGGTTTTCATGGTAGAGAAAGGGTTTAAAAATACCAAAATTGCTAATCACTGGACAAAATGAATGAAGTTACCTGAGCATGGCCATGAGCTGCTCAGTGGTGAACTGCTTTAATTGCCCTCTTGCATCAATTACACGTGTGTGTGTGTGCAAGCAGGTGTGTGTATGTGCTGAAGAACTAATTCCACAAAGCAATTAAATAGTTAATGGAACTCCATATTGCATTTATTTCTGTCTTTGATTTAAGAATATATAATATTTCAAAATGTTAATCCTTTTCTTCCATTCACACTTTGTAATTATTCTAGTCTTATATTGCATGCATTTTTTTTTTTTTATACTGACCTTTATGATCTAAAAGAGCAGAAGAGTTGGTTTCTCCCCTGAACTGCAAGAAGGAATAATGCTTTAAATAAATGCACCAATCTAGATCAGTTGCAGATGCAAATGAATATCCTGTATAACTAGTTGAGATTATGTTAATAGCCACATGATATCTGGATCTCTCTAAAGACCTTTTAGAGAACTACTGCTTTTCAAAAGTGATTTTGTCTGCTTACTTGCAGGCTTCTCTTTTTTATATAGTCATAGTCTATAGGCTATGTTTTGCTCAGCTTTGTGCATTTTGATGTATTGCATGTAACTTTGAAGGGTCAACGTACATAAACTGGCAAAACTCAGTTTAAGGGAAAAAGTGGAAATGATGCCTTTTGCAATGAAATTGTACTCAGTCCAGCTTTTCCATAATATCTTCTGAATGACTTGCCCTTCTTACTGCTCTGTTCTCTGCCACCTAAAATGCTTCCCTCAAATTCTTCAATAAAATGTTTCGTCTTAATTTTACTTGCTCTGCCTTGTAGATTATTTAGCACAGCTCAGTAGAGGGACAAGCTTCCGTAGCATATGGCACAACGGAGCTTTGGCAAAGGTGCGTTGACATGCTTCTGCTTCCTTGGCAGTGTTTCAGGTTTGGTGCCATTCACTTCTGCCTCTAAACCTCAGAGTTCCTATGCCCAAAACTTAAGACATGTTTGTGGAAGTGACATCCTCCTTACTTTTTCATCTGCTCTTTGGGAACACTAGGGCTTTCATTGAGAAAACAGGTTACAGACTCAGGTTAACGGGAACTGTTGGAAGCTAACATTTCAATACCCGTTGATACACAAAAAACCATGCAGATGCTTCTTTGAAATGACTATGTAAATACATTTGATTTACTTTGTGGCTGAAAGTTAAGAAAAACTCTGCATGGTTCTATATGTGGTGGTGATATGTAAATAATATAAATTGTTCAACCCCTAAAAGCAATAGCTAGTTGTTGTCTAGTCAAGCCAAATTCAACTGTACTTGGGTTAAACTAATTTTAATCCTTCATTAACATGATTCCTTATATGCAAACTCATGAAAATTCACAAAGTCCCCCAATAAGGGTAGAAACAAAAAACACAGAAACTGGAATTTGCACGTCAAATTAATTTCAAAGAGCTGCTTCCAGTTGCATTGCCCATTGCATAGTTACTAATATTGCTCAGAGAGAAGAGCTTTCAGTTACCTCTACACTTCTCCTCACTCCTGATTAGGATGTTATATGGTTTTGGTGTGGTTTTGTTATTGGGTTTTTTTTTGGGAAGGGGGTAGAAGTGAGTAATAATGAGTTTATGTGCCTTGGATTTAAAATGGTTGTATTGTTTTTCCTGTGAAATTATTCCAGGCTTTCCAGAAGAGTAGAGATGTGTGTTTTAACATATCTTGGTACCTGCTTTTTGGAATTTCAGTCTATGTCCTTTGGATAGGCAGAAAATTGTTTCTATTTCAGGGAGAAAAAATACCGAGGAAAACTTCTGCCATGGTCTACAGAGTTTGTCTTAGCCCATTGTGGGCTTCAGAGGTACCTTGAACATTGGAAGAATTGTAGAATTGCTCGTTGGTATATATAACTGGTGTGTATGTCTGTCTGTCTGTATTGTGGTACTATATTAATTCAGCCTAGTTTTTCTAGTTTTTGTTTGGGATTTTTGTTAGATTTTGTTTGGGGTTTTATATTTTTGTTGGTTTTGATTGTTTGGGGGTTTTTTTTGTGTTGTGTTTTTGGTTTTGTTTTGAATCCTTTAAATTCTTCATTACCCAGGCAAATATTATTCAGTAAAAATAAATTCTGATTTAAAGACTGTGACTTTAAAATAACTTCGGTAAGGAAAAGACTAGTGCCCCCCTCCCCCTATCCCTTTAATCTAATTCAAACATATGTCTGGACTTTGCTCAGACTTTCCAAAGTCATTCCTATCTGGGCAGAAACCAAGTAGGAAAAGTTCCTTACCAAAAGAAAATGTTTAATAGTTGGCTATAAGTGAAACCAGGAGGTTACAATGAAACCTGAGCTGCGTGAACTGCTACTGCAAAACCTCAAATGGGGGAATCCAAGCCTCACTTTTTGCATAGAAATATCAAAGCAGCTGGGTTTCACTTGAACAGTTTTAAATCCTTTTTGGCAAACCTTCTTGTATTCTGTAAATTGGCTCCTGTATGTGCTCATATATATTCTATTTCTGAGCAATGAGTACATTTTTTCCTCAGTACAGAACAACTGTAAAACCCAAGATTGCAGATTCTGAATTGTGGCATTTTCAGATTTCATCTCCATGGTGGGTGGAATGGCTGGTGGACTCAGAACCATGGATTCATACATGCCCTACCCTGTCTTCAGAAAGTCTGGAGAGTTAGATGTATGTCAGTTGTCTGCTTCCATCTGAAGTCCAACACACTGCCATCGGGTTCCCAACTTTATTTCTCTTCTTGTTTTGGTCAGCTAAAACTCAGCCTCCACATGTAGCCCCATGGAAGACAAGGTTGGGGTTGTACAGGAAGGCCATTGCCAGGGCCTCTTATGATTAGGGGCATACCTAAAGGGCTTTCACTGCCCTCTTCAGTGAAAAATATTCTCTGAAAACTTCCACACAATGTTCTGCCACGGAGGGCTGACTTTGATAAGTAGCAGCTTGATCTTCCATTTAAATAGTATGTTCTGCCAGTGCACAGCACTTCTAATTCAGGTTTAATATGACAGTCCTTTTTTTGATTCACAGGGTAAATCTTATGAGTTACTGATTGCCAAAATTATGTGAGTGGTCATTTGATGTCCACAAGAAAATTCTGAGGAGCATTTATAATAGCAAAAGACCCCTAGATATTAAGATGTAGAGGTGGATTTATAGGCTGTTAAGTCCTGCATTAATTTTTATTGTAATAGTTAGCTTTTTGTCATAGAAAAAATGTAAATATTACAAGTAATGAAATGTTTTCATTATTTCACTTATATCATTTTCATGATCTTTGCAAATTTCATGGTCAGGAAGATTTTCCTGTTGGTCAAGCTTAATTTTTCCTTTTCCTTGCTACTCTTCACCCCTCTTTAACTCCTCTAATCCTTTTTCTAAACTCCTTTCTTCTTTTTTTTTTTCTCCTCCATTTTCCCTACAAAACATTTCTTCACAAAAACCTTTTTACTTAATAGTTACTGGCTGGAGAAAGGTTTGTTTGATTGGTTCATTTTGTTTGTTTACATTTTTTTTAATGGTTGCAAGTGGAGAAGAGAGAGATGTTTTCATTGGGAAACTTTTCACTACGTCCCAGTAATTTCCTTCTTATTGTCTGTGTCCTAAACATATGCTTACAGTTCAAAATGTCAGAAATACTAAAATTTTATCTGAACTTAAATTCCTAAGAGAGACTGAAACATTATAAAACCAGAGGTCAAACAGAACTGCTGGTGCTGATTCTGATGACAGCACTGTTTTATCTGATTCATTATATGACATTTCAACTGGTAAAGGCCAAGCATGTGAGCACGATGGAGCAAAAAAACATAAGAATGAATGAGGAGGAGGAGTTACAATATGTTCCATATGATGAGAATAGCCATAAATCCTCATTCACTGCAGGAAATCAAACCTTGTTGTGTTCAAAATCCTGCTCTTGCCTAATAGAAGGAAGTGCACAGACATAAATGTGTGCACCACCTGGGCCATTTTTATGTGGTTATGGACCATATTTGCACTATCACTCCAACATGTGGAAACAAAAGCTGTGGGAAAGGCAGATTCCCTTAGACCTCCAGGAGATACGTCAGCTTAGGTGCAAGTTTTCTGCCATAGTAAATATTGTTAAAGCTTTGGGAAGTGGTCAAAATTCGAGAATTTAGAAACAGCTGCAAACTTCAGAGTTATTGATAGAACATCAGACGGGGCCTGTAAGAACAGAATCATATAGCCAGTTCTCCTTATAGCCAACTACCTTTCTTCTCTATTGGTTGTGAGTGAAAGTGATGCTCTCAGGGTAATTCAGATTCAGGCTGTGAATAAGGAATATTTTTGAGCTTTGAAGTAGTTTGGGACCTTTACTGGTCTCTGTTGCTTTATGTTGGCTGCCTGTAGACCAAGGAATATCTTTTTGAAGTGTGTTACACCTGTTTCAATATTGGGGAAAAAAAATCTTCAGAACTGAGAAGGTCCAAACTTGCACCCATCAAAAGTACTTTGGATTTTTCACAAACTAAAAATCAAAGTTTCCAATTCCGTTAGAAAGATTCATTTGTGTTTCTTTGCCAGTTGAAAGATGTTGTGTCTTCGGATTTTTCTAAACTGTTACCAGGGGCCCTTTGAAGTAGGGACTTTTCCTGACAGTAAAGCTGAACATAATTTTTCTTAAGATATTTTAGGGAACCTCTGGAAAGAGGTTTATAGATAGGATCCCATTCTGAAAATCATGCTCACGTCTATAAAGTAAAAGTGACAAAAAGTGAAAAGGTAGGATTGTCTTCTTGCTCCACTTTCTCCACTATAGAGCAATACCACAGATCATGCTGGGTACAGGGAAAAATAATTTTCTACTTCAGATAGTCTTTCACATTCTCTGGGAAGTTTCATACACTCTTGTCATTCAGCCTTTAAGATGACTTTTACATGTATATTTTGGTATAAGAACTTGATTTTTGCTTTTAAAATGGCTGTGCGCCCAAGGTTACCCACCTATTAGCTGAAGGGTGGGGAAGCAAAAGAGATTAACTGGTGGAAAAGAAAAGAATACCCAAAGTTGCGGGAAGCTTGCTGTGGAATAATGAGTAAGTTAAATTCTGTTCCTTAATGCGTAGCATAAATTGTTTGAGAACTATATAAGAAAACTACATCAAAAGCAATAATCCACAGCATTAATATAATAAACTTAAAATATATATAAAAGATTTCAAAATTACTATAATTATCTATAATACAATCATTATGCCATTTATCACAGAAAGCAAGTATACCTTCAATTAGAACAATCTATTCATAGTGAGTGTCAGATGATTTTTACATACCTTGCACAATATATTTCCCACTGAAATCATGGATCTAAGTTAATTTTTCTCCCAAATATGTACTATTCACCACATTCATCAAATTAATTCTCATGTGTAATGTTACCGTTTTTTTGTTTTTATTTTAGGTAATCATTTCAGGTTTTTACCTTTAAAATGCATGGAATTACAGGGATTCTTTTTGCTTGCTGTTTGTACTATTTCATATCCTATGTGGGAAGAAAAGTAGAGGCCCACTGTAGGACCTAAACTGTGATCTGAGTTCCATTTGGGCTGAACCCTGTACCCTTAGAGAGCTTGTTAGAAGTTCAGGGTTTTGATGTATGGGTAGGAAATAAAGTGATTTGTAAGCTGTGTTATGAAGCCAGTTGCTAGAAGAAAGAATTTCAGTATTTCATTACCAGGAAGTAAAATTCAAGGGTCCCTACAAGCCTTCTATAAGCTATATATTTTAAAATCAAGCAGGATTTCATACCTTTTGGGCAACAAGAGCACACTAAATGAACCTCACAGATGAAGTAGGAGAAAAAGAGGGATAAGAGCAAGTCACTCAGAGTGCAACAGAGCTGTAGACTATAAATATAATTCGTGCCTTGTAGAATATGTAAAACAGTCAATAAGCAAACCAAACCCAGGTACATCTGGAATCCTAAACTTCAAAGAATTATTGGCATTATGAATGAACTCATGTCACCAGTTGTTTGTATTTCCTTTCTTGCAGACATCTTAAAAGACTTAAATTATCCTTTGAATAAATGTCAGATTGGTCCCACACCATCAGACCCTGTTTGCTCTTCATAAATTGTAAATTAAAAGGTCAAAATGGATTAGTTAAAAATGATAATGACTATGCTCCATATAAGCAGAGTACTATTGTATCTAACATTGTAGGAAGTACTTGAGTAAGGCAGTAAGTCTAATGAAAGTAAAATACCCTGCTGTTTTTAGTAAACGGAATAATACAGTGGTGGTTGAAACACTCCCCTGATTGCATTTGAGTACAAGGAGGATGGGTTGAATTGTGTTCCTATTCCAAATACAAAAATGCATCCCAGGCTTTGAAAAGCACTTCCTACCAGTTAGTTTCCTGTTTACTGCATGAGAGTTTCCTCTAAAGGAAGACGAAAGATGGAGAGGATCATCTTGAGTGAGCTCTCAAGGCAAGTGCAGGGCAGCCAAGAGATCAGGGCCAGCCCAGCATGGGTTTATGAAGGGGAGGTCCTGCCTGATCAACTTGATCTCTTTCTATGACCATGTGACCCGCTTTCTCGATGAGGGGAAGGCTGTGGATGTTGTCTACCTGGACTTTGGTAAGGCCTTTGACACCGTCCCCCATGGCATTCTCCTGGAGAAACTGGAGAGTCATGGCATAGACAAGTGTACCCTCTGCTGGATAAAAAACTGGCTGGATGGCCGTGCCCAACGAGTTGTGATTAATGGAGCAAAATCTGGTTGGCGGCCGGTCATCAGTGGTGTCCCTCAGGGCTCAGTTTTGGGGCCAGTTTTGTTTGATGTCTTTATCAATGATCTGGATGAGGGGATTGAATGCACCCTCAGTAAGTTTGTGGATGACACCAAACTAGGTGGGAGTGTTGATCTCCTTGAGGGTCGCAAGGCTTTACAGAGGGATCTAGACAGGTTGGATCAATGGGCCAACGCCAATGGGATGAGCTTTAATAAGGCCAAGTGCCGGGTCCTGCATTTCGGTCACAACAACCCCGGGCAACGCTACAGGCTTGGGGAAGAGTGGCCCGAAAGCTGCCCAGCAGAAAAGGACCTGGGAGTGTTAGTGGACAGCCGGCTTAACATGAGCCAGCAGTGTGCCCAGGTGGCCAAGAAGGCCAACAGCATTCTGGCTTGTATCAGGAATAGCGTGGCCAGCAGGAGTAGGGAAGTGATCGTGCCTCTGTACTCGGCACTGGTGAGGCCTCACCTCGAGTACAGTGTTCAGTTTTGGGCCCCTCACTACAGGAAAGACATTGAAGTGCTGGAGCATGTTCAGAGGAGAGCCACCAAGCTGGTGAGGGGTCTGGAGAACAAGTCCTGTGAGGAGAGGCTGAGGGAGCTGGACATGTTTAGTTTGGAGAAGAGGAGGCTGAGGGGAGACTTCATTGCCCTCTACAACTACCTGAAACGAAACTGTAGAGAGGCAGGGGTTGGCCTCTTCTCCCAAGGGAATAACGACAGGACCAGAGGAAATGGTCTGAAGTTGTGGCAGGGGAGGTTTAGGTTAGATATTGGGAAGAATTACTTTACTGAAAGAGTGGTCAGGCACTGGAACAGCCTGCCCAGGGAGGTGGTTGAGTCACCATCCCTAGAGGTGTTTAAGAAACGTCTAGATGTGGCTCTTCAGGGCATGCTCTAGTGCCCAAGATTATTGTTTGTGGTGGGGTGTTGTGTGTGGGGCTGTGGGTGTGGAGTTTAGTAGGTGGGTGCTTTTTTTTTTTTTTTTTTTTGTGGTTGGACTCGATGATCTCAGAGGTCCCTTCCAACCACTAAGATTCTGTGATTCTGTGATTCTGTGATTCTGTGATTCTGTGAAAGGGACAGCTAATTCATCTTCACAAAAGTTTAATACCAAAGTCCACCATATATTAGCTAGCATGAGAAATATAGAAACTCTGATGAAATAGTAAGACACCAGCAGGTTTTTTCATGTCCTTTTTCTTTCCTCTTCCATGTGGATTCTTTGAGATGTGACAGTAGTCTAGGATTTTTAATACTTTAGATTACAAAAAACATGGTGTTTGTTGCACACCCTTCTGCTGTTACCTCCTGTGGTGTTTAGATACAACTGGAAGCAAAACATAACCGGGGGCAAAGAGATGCCACATTTAAAATTAAGTTTGGAGTCTAAAATGAAATCAGAGAGAGTTCAAGGTACTAACCAGGATCGGTAAATTACAGGTATTCATCAAGTCTTTACAGCCTGTAAATAACTTTTGGTTTACATTTATGAAATTTCAAACTTTAATTCCTACACGATTGCATGAAGAGGTTTGTCTATGTTATTTTTTTTTTCTTTGTAGTATAGTTCATATTTCCTGTATGTAATAAAATGTGGGGCTTTGCTGATGGCAGTTATTTCCTAACAACTGATTTTGATGTCAGAAAAGAAGAAGAAAAAAAAAATTAAGTATCTGTAAATTTACTGACTTTAAAGAAATCTGTGACTGGAAGGGAACCTAAGATATCAGCTACTCTACAATCCATCACATACATAATTATTATGTTAATTTAATTTTTGATAGATGTTAAGCTATACTTAGGTCCCTAGCCCATGTAGTAGTCAGTGATCTATTAAAATGTTTGCTTGGGTATGTCAGCAAATGTAGGGTAGTTTTTAATAAGAGAAATGCAGAAAATCCCTTATTTCATTTTCAGTTTTTCCAGTGTTGGTACAGAGCTTGAAAAGTATTCCAGAAAATACCATTATTTTACACTTTGAGTGTTGCTGCTATACTCAACTGCGCTATTTGCATAGTAAACTATTTATTCTCCATGAGTATGTGTATCAATATACATATACATATAACTGCGTTTGGAAAATATAGGCTTCCTTCTTGCTGCTATTCTTGTAGAGGCAAATAATTTCCCTTGGATGATTAAGAAAGTGGTTGTGCCTGTGAAGCAGATGCCTAAAGCTCTATCAGTTATTAATTATATCTGAAATATTTATCGCCTGTTTATTGGTATATTAAGGATGAGATTCACAAATATACAATTCGTGCTTTCTAAACTCTTACTTAACTGCAGAGTCACAGGTTTTATTCAATATGTTTTGCTCTTTAAAAACAGTATTTTGAGAAAATTCTGTAAAGTTCATCTTCCTAATGAGCTTTTCTGTTATTTACGACATCAGATTATAATTTTCTCTTTGTAACACTGCCACTGGACAAAAGATTGTGATGTCACCAGAATAAGCAGTTTCTATTAGAGCTGCTGCAGGGATGTAGGATCAGTTCCATGGCTTTCCATTGACCTGGATTCTGATCTGCGAGTTGTGCCTCTGGGGTGACTTCACTGCAGTGCATAGTGTTGGTATTATGTGCCTTCACATCACTAAATACCGTGTGTTTTATTCCCCAGTGTGGGGCGCCTTGTGCAGCAATGTAATCTGTGAAAAATAAACAAATAGCACATTAAAATTTTATGACTTAGCACTTACAATGGATTTCACCTTATTTGACTTTGATCATGTGAAAATTCAACATCTATTTTTATCTGGTGATAGGTAATATATTACAGCCTAAGTCAGGTCTCTAACATAGGTGAAATGGACCACTACCTGGAGATATTTCTCTCTCCCTACTATACACAGCATTAGCCTTGACCAATTAAAAGCTTGGTCTTCAAACTTGCTTAAGTTTGAATGCTGCAAGTTGGGTGGGTTAATCCATCATCACCCTAGGTACAAGGGCTGAATATGGATAACTGTGCTACAGGGTCGGTGAAACTTTTGAGTTAAAAACATTGATTTTTACCTTTGCATCCTGTAATGCACAGCAGGTGCAATAGATTATAGGCACAGCTGAGCCACCAGCACACCTGAGGCCTGTGAGCCTTATTTTAAGAATGCTGGTAAGCCAAATGTCAATGGAAAATGGAAGCCACTATTGGCATTGAAAAGCAGTAAAAAAATCAGGCCACTGAGGTATTCAAATACCTATGCCACTGAGCTTGTTTTAAGCAGAGTCTTTTTTATGCCAGACTGAAAAGTTATTGCTGAGTCATAACCAATGAAATACTTCTTACTTTTTTTGAAAGAAAAAAGGAAATTGCCTGAACTTGGTTTTTATTTTGAAAACTAAATATGTATGGTATTTCAAGAGTAATAACATAGATATCCTGAACAGAATAAGCCTTCCAGAAACAGAAAGGTCTGCTAAAGTAATACTCGGAGATCTTTTTTCCCCTCTCTGCCTTTGTAACTGGAGCTCGCTGGCCTTTGTAGCGCTGTAACACTAGGGAGCACACTTTCATCAGGAATTATGCTGCCTGCAGCATCTACAGAGAAAGGGAGATATTAAGTCCGTTCTGTAAATCAGCAGTTCGGCAGTGGGCCAACCCCTGCCCCGCTGCACGGAATGACAAGGCATGCGAGTATGACAGAGCTAATGGTAAACAATGACAGATCTGTCGAGGGTCCGATGGGATGCATCTCTTGTTTGTTCATGTAAAGTACAGGAATCAGAGCGATTTTGTTTGGGGTATGCTTAGATGCCTGTCTGAACTCTTCACCCTGTCTTTTACCAATCAGACTTAGCAGAGCAATAAAGAGTTTTTTGGTTTTTTTTCTTTGTGGGTATGAGAGACTTACAGTAAGCTGAAAACTAAGACAAGCAATTCTTAGAGAAGGGAGAAAATATACTTGTTCTTTAATTTTATTTCTTAAAAAAAATGCCCTTGTTCTTTTTGACCAGTTAATGAAATCTTATTGTGTAATTATTGCTTCTAATAATCAAGATATTTGTCTATTGGAATGAAGGTGCAGGAGGACAGAAAGGAATTATTTATTCAGAATAGTTCTAAACTCAATTATACTAATATAATAATGAGTTACAATTTAAAACACACTAAATTATTGCTTCCTGCAATAATTTCAAAGAAAATCTAGTTTCTTATTAAATCAGTTTAGCTGCTGAATTATATTTTGCATAAGACAAATGTGTCTTGTATATTGTAACATTGTATTTTAGGGACTCTAAAGTCTACATTACACATTTTATACTTTTGATACTCTACTCTTGCTTTCTTTATGATGGTCAAGTTTATTTTGCACTAGGCTGAGGAGTTATGATCAGGTTAACTTAAACCTCTGTAACTTACACATGATCACACACACAGAGAGCTCTGGAAATCTTCACCATTTATACTCTAGATACGTTCTATTTATCAGGAAAGTTTTCAGAAAAAAAGGTATGTTGCTAGAAATAACAAAAAAAAACCCAAACACACGCAAAACCTTTCCCAGACTTTCACCACAAGAACAGCCACCCTGAATCAGACCTATGGTCCATATAGGTCCACTTTCATATCCAGTGCAGTAGCTCCATGAAAAGGTTTAAGCTAACATACAAAGAGCAGTTGATAGGCGATTAGCTTGAATTCAAAACAATATTTCAGGTATTTCAGGTGACTGATTTTCTTTACAATATTTCTCTGCTGTTTTCTGCATACGTAACCTTACCTGTTACATTCTGTGTGCTGAGGTATCATGAACCAGAACTTTACTGATTTGTGTTTGATTGCTGTGCCTTAAGAAGGCTGAAATATGTAGAGCAATAGCTCCTTCTGTATCAGCCCTCCCAATCCTCCTGTCTTAGGGGAGTATATGCAAGCACTAGTGTTCTCTGGTAGACAGCAACCCTCTCAGACCATTAAAGTAGACTACTTGTAAAGACTCTGCTTATGAAACAGCATAGAAAGTGTCATCTACCACTAAATAAAGAGCTTCAGAGTTAGCACATTCAATTAAAAAATTCCAGTTGAGAAATTCTGGTATTCAAGTGAGTAACAGGGTATGTGATCACAGAATAATTAATTTCCACCAGAAGAACTGTGCTAAGTCAGATTCTGTAGCTGATACTCTGAGTAGAAGCTTGCCTGAAATGAAATTTATAAAGCATTATCCCACAGAAGATCAAGTTTGGGCTGCAATTCAAGAAGCTCGACAGCTAATCCAAAAGACAATCAACTGAAAATCTCAGACAATAGAGTGAATAAATGTAAACCATTGATAACATGGGCCATATTGCACCATCAATTTTTAAGCAGCAGTTCCCATTGATTTCAGTGCTTAAAAATAAATGCATTGTCTGCAGAGAAATAGTTTCAGATGAACAGTGATCATTTATCATAATGACTTTTATCTGAGGATATCTCCCATTTCATAAATATATGCTTAGTATTCTTGTTTAATACTCTCTCTTTTGAGACATTCTTACTATTCTGTGAAAAAATCATTATCTGCCTTTACAAAGTTTCCTCTGGTTTTACGCAAAGCCATAAGGAACTTCTCGGGAGATGTGATTTTTGTGGAAGAACTCCAGCCTGGGATGTTACAGCTGTTGTTTGTTACCTGTACAATGATACCAGCTGGAGGTCACAACCACTCAATGCGGATCCATCATGGGAGGGTCTACTTGCACACTCCATAAAAGCTAGATGCTTGTCTAGAAGTCTTTAAAGCCTAAATAGACTGAAGAGTTAAAAGACAAAAAAAGGTTGAGAGAGCTCAGCTGCCCGGTGAAAGGTCAGTGACAGAGATTGATGCAACAACTGGAGCCATAGACCCCTTCTTTAAATGCAGTAAACTGTGCAGCATATAGCCAGTGTCACCACTTCTTCTTGAAAGTTTTTATTTAACTTCAAAAGCCTAAGATCTGATTATTCAAGTTGTTTATGAAAAGCATAGAAAACTGAATTCAAAAGGGCACAATGCTTTGCTAATTAGTCCACTGATTTGAGGAAAACTGTGCCAGATTTTACCAGTTTAATGGCTTCCATGCCTTGAGAGTAAAACTTAACCGTATTCTTAAATCTTTATCATATGAACAATTCTGCTGACTGACAGGACTACAAATATAAAATTAGAATTATGTATTTCCTAAAGGCTCTGGTCACTCTATACCTGATCCCATAGAAAATGAAAATTTAATTCATTACCAAAATTATTCCTTTTGATAGCGAACAATACAAAACTAATTTAAATGCTGTTTCATTTTCACCTCTTTTTCCAGAAAAAACAGTCATATAAAGATATGCTAACTCAAGTGTGTAACTTCTGGCTTGTAAATGTTGTGCGTTCTGGAAGCTGAAGGGATTTGCCTGTTCAATAAGGGATATAAGGAAGATTTAAATGCCTCTCTCAAGGGAAAGGTTCTGCTGACACAAGTTTAGCCTACATACAAACTTTTATTTCACACAAAATAGGGAAAAGCTCCCAGCATAATTCTGAGTGAAATGAAATAACTGCAGAAAATAGGTTTAATATAAGGTTATGAGAAGATGATATTGTGTATTTTAAACAACAAAATAATGAAAGGTGAAATTCTAACGTCCCATCATTCATTGGTGAAAAAAGGAAGTCATGTTGATAATGTATTAATTCCCAGGCTCTTATTTTATTCTTCTCGCTTTGGAAAAAGCACATTTGAAAAAGCTATTATAATCACAAAATCAAATATGCCACGATGGGGGGAAAAAAAAAAAAAAAAGGATTTCACCTGTCACTTTAAAACTCTGTTGCTAAATTTAGTAGATTTCCATCTAGTCTAATTTTTACTTTTCCATCGTAAAAAAAAAAAAAAAAAAGGTTAGAACTCTATTTAGGTCATTCTGGTATACACAAATAATATATATCATTTAAAAGCTACAGTGACTTTTATTGTTTATGTCTTCTCCAGAAATCACTTAGCATTTTCTTTGCTGTAGAAACTTGTAATAAAATGGTTATAACAGGAAAAGCAAGTCACCCAGCAGTATAACCCACAGAGAAATGAACACTTCAGCACTTATTTTTTATGGGCTAGTTAACCTCATTGGATTTATATAACTGCCAAAGCCTGACCTCCATTACTGTTGATCAGAGCTAAAATTTACTTCCATAACATATTATACTGACCACTTTAGAGAAATAAAGGAAAACAGAAAAGACACAGAACTTACTCTTATTATTGGATATATTTTTCTCAGTCTCTGAAGCTTGCCATTAACAGCTAAACTGGGTAAACTGGAAAGTAAGTCTATGTTCATGCTCTAAAACCCTCCGACAACTATGATCTAGCAATTTCCAAATGTGGAAGTCACTATCAAATAAATAAGAAAGGACAAGCTAAATCTAAAATATGACCTACAGACAAGTGTTAGGACCTGAGTGAGAGTTAGAGCTCTGATTGAGTTAACCCCGAATTCTGGTTTTGTAATAATACATGCATTTATGCTAGGACACTATTTTGTCAATTTGCCAGCAATCATCTGTCACTATCTGATTATCTGAAATAGGTTTTATCTGTCCTTTGATTCACTTTCTATTAACTTCTTTATAAAGTCCTAGTTATTCCACAAACATATTCTACACATTCAAAATATTTGGATAATTAGAATCCTATAAAATAATTATCTTTATAATAGTGTAATCAAATTGAAAAAGCCCGATAAATATACATCATAATGATGAAAAATAGTTTAAAATAATGTGTGAATATTAGCTCCTTTTCTACAAAGGATGATAACCCCATATACTTGATTATCTTGAGTAATAAGCATGGTTAATAAAATGTATAAAACTCATACTGATTTTGGTATAAACATTGGTTGACTAATCTATCCGATTAGCCTCACCTTATAGCTTTTTGTCAGATACTCTGATTAAGAAATGGATCTACTCAGTATTTCTGAAAAGCCAAGTATGCATAGGTTTCTAAATGTACTATTTAGGAAACTTGGTCCTAAAATTTATGTTAATTTTATTGTAGAAGGAAAAGAGGATTTAAAAATAGCAATACTTTCTCCTAGAAGTGAAATTTCAGAGATCAGTGTAAAAATATGAAAGACATAAGGAATTAAAACTGGCTATTGTCTGACTTTAAGTGATTTTGATTGCCTTGTTACATGTAATTGGGTCCAAATGAGTATCTTTAGTATTGCAAACAGAATCTGGAGTTTTGCATCATTCTTTACTTTATTTTATTTAGCTTTGTTATAAGTTTTACTTTTCCTGCTTCCCGATTTTATTTAATTTACTATATTTGTCTTCGTGTACTATTCTTATTCTTTTAATTCCTTTATTTTCAAGACCAAGAAAACAGACAAAAGGTAGCATTACTGCACATTTCCCTGGAGACACTGTAAGCAGAACAATCAGACTTCAGAATTAAATGCTGACTTTATTTATTAGAGGCAAGGCAGGATTTTACCATAAACCTTCAAGAATCATAAACCAAGACGCAGGAATTATGAGATTGGCTTGAAAAACACAATTTGGGACTAGAGGAAGAGGAGATGAGAGTGAGTTCCTCTCCTTTGCCCTTTGTATTTGTGCTTCTAACTCACTCAGATATACTCTAAAAGTTTTCTAACCACAACAACAGAGGTTAGAGACATACTATTTTTTAAATTATTCTAGTGTTAGAGATATCAGGATCTGGGTGGCGAACAAACTAATGCCATGAGATATTTCTTAAAAGCCATTGTAGCTGCCAGTTGAGTGTCAAGAAGACAGCTGTTCTGGAGTCTTTTACCATGGCTGTGAGATGTACATTTGCCTACCATCATCATTGATTACAACTAACAAAAATATATAAATATACGAACTTTATGCCGAAGTGCATTTTTCTTAATTTGATAGATCAGTACAGCTAAGCATACAGTTAAAGGTGGATGGAGGCCTTTTTGAAAGCGGTCCATCTGCTCATCCCAAAGAATATATGTGTTGAATCATATTCCTAATGCCGAACTGTGAGCAGCATCTTCAGGACACCTTGTGCTGTTACTTCCCCATGGGTAATCTAGGCCTCTGTTTGATTTTTGAAATCAGTCTTTTAAAAGATTTTATGGTGAATGTATCAAGACTTAATAATATTTACCCTTTCAGTAACCAAATAATTCAGAAGCATCTGGAGCATTTCTTCAAAATTTCTTCATTTTTGAATTGTAACGTATCCTAAGCAGTGGCCAAGTCTCAAAGGAAAGGACTGGTAAAGGTAAATTTACATTAGAGTGATAATATAGTGATATTAGATTGATTTTGAAAATTTAATATTCGCTTTCACTGCTAGCTGCAATAATGTCAGTAGATGTCACGTGATTATACTTTTTACGAAAGATTAGGGATGAATCCTTGTTACTGAAAGTTTGCAAATTGCAAAAAGTCATGGTGCAGTGAAAAAAAAAAGATAAAGAAAAAGCAATGATTCTTTCTGTATTTATGTATTAAAACCTCCCTTAACTTTGAATTTGTAGGTTCCCTCCAGATAAGAGTATAGTGTAGGTTCATTTCTATATTCTTCTGTTTCGCTTTGTTTTAACTTCCTCCACTTGAAAGTATTAAAAACGTCTCCAAATTGTCTTTTAGATAACAACTGTACACTCAGAAATAGGTTTCAGACATTAGATTAGTCCTTCCGGAATGATGATGCTGAACTATTGACCTGCGGAGAGAGAGATGATGATGTTGACTTTCACTCTGCCTAGTTCCCTAGCTCTAGTAATTTTTCCTCTAAAATTCAGTAGTGGCAGATTACAAAGTAGGGGTCAAGGCAAATGAAGTGGCAGCCAACCCACTGCATTATTCTATGCCTGTGATCTGTCTTAGTCTCTTGGTCATTCAAATGCAGGTGATGGTTTCAGTGCTGCAATAGTGAGGTGAAATGTAACTTGATTTAATATTTTAACCAGAAGGGATTTCTCTCTTTCTCTGCTGCCTGGATGTAAAGCCTTTGATGATAACCAATCATGAAGGCAAAGTATATAATGAATGAAGGCACTGGGTGGTAGTGCTACTTGTAAAAAAGGAACTTGGAGACAGTTAAATCTGGGGGTTTAAATTTAGACTAGGCAAGTAATTTGTAATGAATTATTTATTGGGTTAAAATTCACCAACATTTTTTTTCTGTTCACCAGTTGTCCACAAACATATGGCAAAATTCTTGGATTTATTCATTATCTAGAAAATATTCATTTATTTCCTCAGTGAATAAATTCTTGGCCTGCAGATTGCTCATGAGCAGTTCATAGGGAATATTCAGAAGATGCGCTGTGTGTGTTAGTTTCCATGTCTGCTTCGATACACTGAGAATTAGCACTATTATTATGACTAAAAGATCACATGAACAGATGCTGTGCTGACAGCAATATTTCAGCTAGCCCTTTATTTAATTCTCATTGGAACATAACATAGTAGCCTAATATAACACGTCAGGATTTACCTAGGGTATATCATAGCTCTTATTAAATGAAAGATTGTTTTTATTATGGATTGCTTTTATTATAGATCGCTTTACCAGTCCTGTTTACAGTGTGGCCCCAGCGTTGTGTTGGCACATCTGAGAGGACAGAGAATTGCAGTTCAGTCAGGAATGAGTGTTTAACAGCAGGACGCCATTACAGCAATATTATCAGCAAAATCTATTCGATTAAAGGATTGCATAAAAGAAAAAATGCATATTAATATTCTTGATTTACATTATGATGCAGGCACATAGCCTCTGTAGAGAGCAAAGAGACAGATCTTAGTTTTTTACTTAGGCCGGGGGGGGTTGTTTGTTTGTTTGTTTGTTTGTTTTTCTTATGTTAGCGATTCAGAAGCATGCACATTGTAAAAAGAATGTTTTTGTGCTGGAAGAAATATGTCAGTAAAATTAATAAAAATCGATTGGAAACTTCCCTGTTCGGAGAGCTGACAACATTTGCATAATTTCAGTAGTGTACAGACCCCAGCTGTTAAGGACTTGACTCGTGCCTCAATGGAGATGGTCAGGTTTGAGGTGGTGAGCTAAGTAGCAAGAACTACTTTAATAGGGTTCTTTATAGAAGTCATTCTCATGCCTGTCCTTTTCTTTCCTGCAACCTACAAAGAATATTCTTCAACTTCCCCCTGTACACATGGTCTCTAGACTGCTACAGTACTTCTCCGCAAGGCCCACTAAGGCAGAGGACGTTCTTTCTTGTTTTTCTTCAGCAGAGCACGAATGATACACTTGGGAAGAGAACAGTAGGGAAATCTTCTTAGCTCCCCCAGAGAACTAAGAAAACTGCAGAAAAGAAATTTTTTGCCATCCCAAGGGGCTTTGTGTATACCCTTCTTTAATGTTCAGAGGTACAGCATGCAACATCCACTGTCTGGGTGTTTGCTTACTGGGTATGACCTGCTCTAAATGTTTCTTGCACTGTAGTAATGTAACTGGATTTATAAATGGGGGATGTGATGCACCTATTGTAAAAATGTAAATCTGAAGAAGAAACAAGCCTATTTTATAACTTCTGGCAAGTCAGTTCATTACAGTGTTGCTGAAAAATCCTTGGCACATGATTAAACATCATTGAAAAGCATATGATATGAAAATGAAAGATGATACTCTTTAAATTAAATGCTTTTTATCTTTAATGTGTATACTGCTTAAGAAATAAAGAAAAAACACACAAGTACTTAGCTTGAATTTTATGAAATCTGGGAAGAAATCCAGAAGATAGCCACTGAATTTCTAGGTCATAAACTGTAGATGTAGGTGCCTCATCTCCTGATGGTGAGCATGTCGGGAAGTGCTGCCTTGCTCAAAGCTGGGTGTTCAGACACATCCCCACATCCCTTGCTTGAGTAGCACCCTCCAGGTTATTGATATAAGTAGACTCTGCCTCTACTGAACATACATAGTACCAAATTCAACTCAAAGCATTGTATCTTCTGATCAAAGATATCGAGGGAAGAATTATTTCAACTTTTGCACAACAGTAGAGATTGAAATTATTATTCCTAGAGTGGGAGAACTGGGTTCGTTGCTGTTCTCAGTTCAAAGAAAGGACTCCCTTTTTCTATGCCAATGACCTAAACAGCAAGCTACAAAACTCAGGAAGAAGGACCCTCCATCGCTTCAACTGCAGATGCATTTCTGTGCAGTCACTAACACAAGATTTACAAAAGGGGAATAAACAAACAGAGGGTAGGTTTGTTTCCTAGTGATTAATATCTCTTCATCAGAAGTATGAATTGTGAATTTGACACCAACGATATTCTTGAACTGAGATTTTCTGCTGCATTTGTTGAGTGTAATGAAAAATGATTGCAAATGGCCAGCATGATTTAAGCAAAAATATTGAGGAAATTGTTTTAAACTCAATTTAATCTCACCAGGTGAGATTTTTCTCTTAATGGAGAAAAGAGAAATGAAGTTTCATTGTGTTGGTGGTTTGGTGCTCATATTGCCTGTTTTAAGTACTTGTCATACTTGTCCCATTGAGAAGTGCCAGCTTTTCCCTTTCATTGTATGGAATGTGGGAACGTAAGAAATCCCTGAATTACCCTCCTGGGCTCACTGCCTAACACTGAATTGCTGTAATGCTTTGTGCCAGGAAGCCTAATCCCATTTGGAATCTGACCCAAATTATTTAATTTTATTACACCCAAAGGCATTGTGATAGCTTTTATGGGAGGTTTCTAATATTTGTGAAATAAATACAGGTAATGTGTTGACTTTAGGAGAGCAAATGCTGATTTAAAAAGTCTTCATATTACTATTATATTTCAGTCCTCATATTACACCTGCCAGCGTAGCAGTGAGAAAACTGATTCACCATTAGGAATACCTATTGGCATTTATGATAAATAGGAATAAGTATTTCATTTCAATAAAGAGCAGTGTTTTTACTTGGTCTTATCAGAAGTCTTTTGAGATGTAAGAAATGGAGAATGTTTTTATCTCAAGAATGAAACAATTTAAAAATGAGGACTGTAGACTCAAAAACAGTGGCCATACTGTTTAGCTATGTTTTTCATTTTAGTTCAGTTATCATACTTTTTAAAAGTGGAATTTGGAATAGAATTACCTGATTTTGTACATTATCATCAGTATATTGTCATTTACTTTCACCAGAATGCCATTTCTCAGAAATCTGCATTATATTTGAATTGATAATGACAATATAAGTCTTCAGATATTTTAAAAATAGTCACTTTAAAAATAAATTTATCTATCTATAGCATTTTTGTACATTCTAATTTTTTAAAAAACCTGGAGTGTTGTTTTTTTATGGTGTATGATTTAATTGTTAATCGGTCGGTATCTCTAAAATAGCTACTCTATCATACAAAATCTTGGAATAAATTAGGAAAAATGAGATTCTAAGAAACTAGTGGATTAAAGACCTCTTGTCAATGTATAGAAGGAAATATTGGTGACTTTAATGAAAACAGTATGAACATGAAAAAGTCTCAGACATCATCTGAATTGAAGGTGGAATATTTCCCCTACAGCAATAAAAATGAAAGTGCAAAATTTTTTTATAACCCACCCACCGTGCCAGCAGTGCCCAAGATCCTCCGTAACCTCTGTTTGACTTGTCACTTGGAAGACAAATTTGTTCATAGATCATGACTGTCAGAGTGCCTTTTCTGCAACTGTATCAGTAATTAGCTATGCCTTGTTAGTGCTCAAGGCAAGTACATCTGTCACATTGAAATAAAGGGTCAGAATTTTCTCCATTTTAGATAACACGTTAACCTTTCAGCTTTGTAGCATCAACAAAGATCCAAACTATTGACAAGACTGTGTCAATGGCTTCTTTAAATGTCTGTGTTGTATTAGACTGCTATAAAAATGTTGCCACTCTAGCTGTTTTAAAGATTTTTTATTAAATACAGAGTAAATCAAGAATTTGGGGAGAAATGGGGGGAGCTGGTTTTAGTTTAGGCATTATCCTAAAGTCTATTGAGCTTCTCTGTGACTTTCTGGGTGCCATCAGTTTCAATTGATTTTGATGTAGCTAGGATCAATCCTTTGCTACTTAATTGTATTATAGCTGTCTGTGTCTTTGAAAACAGTTACAGAGATATCTATCAATCTAGATGCACCAATAAAAATGACCTCGTATAATTATAACTAATAAAAAAATTAGTTTATGCACATCGATTATGGCTATCTTACCAAGAGGCAGCCATTTATTAAATAACCTCATGAACAAGATGGATTGCAAGTATAATGAGGTGGATCTGTGTTAGTATATGACATTATCAATCAAAGATACAACAGTCCAGGTATCCTGCACTTAGGCATGCACAGAACAGAAAAGAATGATGGGCTGTTCCAGAGTAAGCTGCCCCCCCTACTTGTCTTTGACATTTACCCTTTCTCAGTCTAACAGAATCAGGATTATTTAATTTACACAAAGTTAGAAGTAGCTACAGACCCACAAAGGGCTGTAACATGCATGCTGTTAATTACCACAGTGCAGTCTGTTCGTTTGCCAAATGAGGAGTCCTCTCATGTTCTATGCCAAAGTTAATGGGCATAGTCAGTGCAGGAGATGCCAGATTCCAGATTTGGTCTAACCAGGGAATCCTTGATTAGCTAGCTTTAGCCATTTTTGACACCTTGTGCTACTTAAGTGTCACCAGTGGTTGGAACAAGACAGTGTTGGACATAGAGGACAGAGTAATGAGTTTATTAAAGAGTTTTTTACATGTGTGACAAATTGTTTCCTGGTGGTAGATGAAATCCATTAAAACATATTATTAAATGGCGTATTTCCTCATGGAGGTTAAACCTGTCCATGTGCTTCAATGCAATATAGTTTTGCTGTAATGTGCAGTAGTCTGTTACCCCTTTTTCAACTTATTTACCTTTTTTTCTGCTTAGCTTTTCCTGTGATGGTCTGTCTTAGGATAACCTGTACTTTAAAATTCATTGGCCACTTTGATTGGTTTTCCATTGAATACAACGGGGGCCTAAATGCAGTGTCTCAATGTTAACATTCTGCACAGTGGATAACAGAACTAATGTGAGGAGGACTGAATTTTCTGAATTTTCACACTTGTGAACTACAGTAATTTTCAGGGGGTATATTAATCTGTAAAACATTATTTGGCATGCCTACCCCTTGATTTAGAAAGGCTAAAATCTGCTTTTCCTTGCTTTTTACTTGAAAACTGTCTACAAGCTTATTTGTTTTTATTTTCTTGGGTTTATATATTTTGTTTCCAGGACTTGATCTGTGTAGAAAAGACAGCTGCCATTCAATTAAACTATCATGAAGCAGACTACAGAAATATCTGACTTTTAATTCTACTTTTTTAAGCTTCTATTAAACAAAAATGCAACTCAGAATGAAAGTAGCTGTTGGTGGCTGCTCCCTCAGATGAGAGGAAAGAAAAAAAACCCTCCCAAATCATAAAATTAATCCTCACAGGAAAGGACAATAAGTGAAATACTTAATGTTCTGGCAGTCTCTTGCTTAAGATTCATGCAGCCACGATGTATGTATAAGTTATAGCAGTTATAACAGTTATATAAATTTTATAAGCTATATAAATCTTCCTTTGCATGCTCCATTTGGGTTTTGTTAGGCCAGTCTGCTTTGCATGGCCACTGTTTTAGGCATGGAACCTCTAGAGTAATGTTTTTTAACAATTGTATATAGGAGTGAGTACATAATGGGTACTTTATATTAATATCATAAATTTCAAGATATTCTTCCGTGACTTCGAAGATTCTCAGGAATTTTGAATGTCTGTTTCAGCTATCATCTCATGGAGGTATATTCAAGTGATATCTTAGATTGCAATATAATGGTCTAATTAATTGAGAGCATTTGGGGATTTACAGTTCAGGAACAAAGTCAGAACAAATACAAGATGACTCCTATTTTTTCTTGTTTTGTTTTATTTTGTTTTTTCTTTAAGAAACCAAATGTTACTTTTCACAGAGTGATACGTGATAAGGTCAGCACTGCAGTGTGACTTCACACTTCATTTTCTCTTCACTACTGTTCTGAAGAAGGACTATTTTTGACCGATTAAATGGAATAAAAAGAAACCCCACATTTTTGCCTTTCTGATTTGAAAATTATCTCACTCTGAAATAATTTCACCATTAAGTGCTGGCTTTGATTTTCATTGCAAACTGCTTCTCATTTTGCTTAGGTACACAAACTCTGCAATTTTGGACCCTGTAATGCATACCTAAATTCTTTACTATAGTTGCTCCCAAATATCTACGCTTGATCCCATAGCTTCTGGCACATATCTATTTTTGCTGTGCTTCATTTACATTGTGAAACTTCACAATTTCAAGGCAGCGAAACACTACTTCTAAAAGCTTCATTCCCCCCCCCCCCCCAAATTACATGTCCTCTGGTACCAAGAAAATAATCCAGGTCATATTCAAAAAATAAGAGCTAAGATTTCCTGTCATATGTTCACTTCAAGATTAAATATGAAGAATTTTATTCAAACTTTCTTTTTTTCATTGGGCACATGGATTTTTATTTGCTCATACGGATTGTTAACCCGAACCAGTGTATTGCAATGAAAAGACTGCAAACTATACTGGCAAAGATGGTTGCATACATTTGGTCACTTCAATTCAGGATAGTCCCAGAAAATGTTACAGCTCAAACAGAAGCTCTTTGTAACATTTGGTTTCTTAAAGAAAAATCAAAATGAAACAAAACAAGAAAAAATAGGAGTCATCTCGTATTTGTTCTGACTTTGTTCCTGAACCGTAAATCCCCAAATGCTCTCAATTAATTAGACCATTATATTGCAATCTAAGATATCACTTGAATATACTTCCATGAGATGATAGCTGAAACAGACATTCAAAATTCCTGAGAATCTTCGAAGTCACGGAAGAATATCTTGAAATTTATGATATTAATATAAAGTACCCATTATGATACTCACTCCTATATACAATTGAAAAGTGACACTACCAGGCACTACTTAACTTAGAAATTTGACTCGGTATATTCCTGCACATTAACTCACTTCTAGCTGACAAGCGTAACGATGAAAGTATGATGAAAGCTTATGACAATGTATTAAAAGCCTTTGCTTATTTGGTGGTTAGGAGTTAACTTAGGCCTACTAAAGGAGACTGTTGCTAACTGACTTGTGTTGGCTAGTTAGTGTTGTCTTTTGAAAGCTAAGCAGTTCTTTTAAGGAGAATGATAGAAAGCACAGTTACGTGAGTACGATCTCTAAAACCATAAGAAAACTAGCAAGAGGGAATCATGGACTACCATGATCCTGGCATAGTATACACCTTGACAAACACTGGTCTAGTTCTCAATTAAGTACATAATCCCTCATTATCTTCTTAGAGTAACTGAAGTATACCTAGCAGAAAAAAAACCCAAACAACCTTTTCTGTTGCTGAGAACTCTCTTTTCTTGGTAACTAAAGCGGTTCTGAATGTAAAATGGACGTTTCTTGCTAAGTAGGTATTCCTTGGGTTGGAGAGGAGCAACGAGTGGTGACTCCCAGAATGCTGAGTTCAGAAGTTAGTGCTAACCTTATCTGAAGAATTCAAAGGTAAGCATGTTTGTAAATCCTGTCAGGAAGTTTGTCATAGACAGGCTTTTTGTTTTTGGAAATGTTGGAAGAAGGGGCTCCCTTGAAACCTTTCTGAAACTTCTCTTGAAACCTGTCTTTTCCTTCCTAAAGATCTAAAGAACTGTGGAATTTTACCAATGATTTTTGCACTTGAGTTTAACTTTTAACATTAGACGGAGTTGGAGAACAATGATTACAAATTTTTGGCAATCAAAAGTGGTAAATAAAATAGATTACCTCATTTACATTTGTAGGTTTAAATTGTAGCTGAACGAGATATTTGCCTAGGTATGGTAGCCAGTGTATGACAGAACTGGAAGTAAATCAACTTAATTCATGACTGTCAAGTACACAACTATGTATTAAAATAAATGAGTGTCATCTTAAAAGCTGTTGTTCGTTCACAGATCTATGGCATGAAAAATGTAATAAAGGAAAGCTGGCAGCATAAGACAATTTAGAAGAGGCTTCAGGTGTTGCAGAGCTCTTTATCCAGAGCCTGTAAAATGATCCTTTGACAAAATGCTACAGATTTGAACATTTTGTCATTCTAGATGTCATACGTATCAAACAAAAGGAAGATTTACAGTGCCCAGGGATAATAAATGAAATGCATTTCCCATCCCAAAATTTTGAGACAATTACAACATTCATAAATCTCTCTCATAATTTTTTCTACATGTCTGTAAATCAAAGAACCTGTGTCATAGCGGGGATCACAATGTGATGCTGGCTTTTGAGAATGGTGTACTATCAAGCATCATAATTGTAAGTAATGTCACAAAGATGTTCATGTTGCAGATGGAAATGGGCTGAGATTTGAAGGCTTTCCATGACTAACCTTGTGAAGGGTTCTTTAAAATCCTGAAGCTAATGTCAGGGGAATTAATTTAAATGTGAGACAACAACAACAAAAAACACTTTTTTCTAATGGAAGAAAGGAACAGAAGAGGGAGATAAGTGTACCACTGCTAGATAGAAGTAGCCTGGAAAGTCGCTGAAGCATATCAAAATGATGAAATTAAACATCTGGAGAGTCAGAGAGTAACCTGAGAGAGGTTGCTGTAGTGAACCACATCAGGACCACCTGTCAATTAGTAAAAGAGCTCAGAGGAAATGAAAAACAGAATTCATAAGTCAAGAGAAAACTGATAAGAACAAAGTAACCTCAGATTATGATTTATTCAAATAATGAGAATGTCTTTTGCAATAGATTAACAATCACACTCCCCAAATCCCAGGAAATAACTATCAAAATCAAGCCTATTCCCCTAACATCTTCAAAGCAGCAACCACATAAAAGATGAGTGGGATGGCAGAATGCATCAACAAACCAGGTGTATAAAAAAATAGTTTAAGTATGTTGAGAAGGTGTTATAGCTAAGATGCTTTCAGGACTGAAGCTTTCAGGTCACTGTGTTACTTCTCAGAACAGGCAATCTCTCATTGCTGATGATTTGTTAAAGCAAGAACCTGCTGGTAATTGTTGCAAGGATTTACAATGAAATTCTTTTGAAGTGACTTTATGCACATTTTGATGCAAAAGATTAAAGATAGCATAAAAAGGAGGAAGTATATCAAGCACTTACATGCATTCTTTGCACTGAGATGGATAACCTAAGGTCAGTGTAGCTTTTGTATACTTTCAGATAGGCATATTACTTTGAGACTGTATAACATGTTCAACATAGTGTTTAAAGAGCACACTATTTTTTTTTTCTGGATGCCCTGTATAATTTTAAATAACCTCTCCCTTTAGAATCCTTATCATTTCAAATCAGATATTGTCTTTATTGCCATATGGAATTTAGTTTCATCAGTTTACTGATCTTGTCAGCTAATGTGCCAACTACTGCATTTTTCATTTAAAATTTTTAATAACTGTAGGTAGATTTATTCCTATGGTTATGATCACAAGGTAGCATTCAGCTCCTTGTCACGCATAGAAGGACTGATCTGGTTTTCTTTGAGTACTCCTCCAGATAATTTATGGAGGATATTTTGCTGATGTCTCTCCTTATTCAACAGCATAATAGTTGGAGCGTTCTTCAGGGATATACTTTTGACATTTAAACCAATATCTTCCAAATAGTTTTTTAAAGCCAGAGTCTGTAGCTGTTCTGAAGTGGGACTCTCCTGTACCCTTCTGTTCCACTTCAACCAGCATCATTAACTGTGCGGTGACCTAGAGGACAAAGAACCAACATGCTTACAGCATGCTAACTACTCACACTTAACACACTGAGTGATTAGCATGCTCAGCTGAGAAGAGGAGGTCAGCTTGACATAACTATACAGCATTTAAACATGCTTTGTTTGTTTTAGGCTTAGAAAACCACGCCTCTTTCCTGACATGCTTAGCCTAAGTTCATACACTTGCCTAAGCTCATGAAGTCCAGCCATAGCATTGCCTCAACCTTATGGCTGACAGAAAAAATCCCAACTGCCCTAGCTCTTCATCATCTCTGCTCCTGGCCAGCCAACTAGAAGTTAACCCCTTTCAAAGCCATCTGTGTACTAGCCTTAGTAGCCATCCAACTATATACCAGGCTATGAGGAGAGCACAGTGATTTCTGTACAGCCAACCAAGTTAAAACCAATAGAATAACGTGCTAAATTCAGGTCTTCTTGGGACAACGGCTAACTGTGTGGATAGGAGAAGAGTGAATCATGGAATTTGCTATACCTGAGCTTTCTGTCCTGCATGATGGAAAGCACAGCATTCATTGCTAAGTTGCATGCTTACTTGCCAGTCCTAAATACTGATGTATTTAGGAAAACCACTCAGTATACGTGGTTTTCTATTGTTGCTGCTACTACGAGTGTATTTCATACATTTGCACTGTGTCTCTCTCTTCCTTGTGATCTCATGTGTCAGATACTGAGACTGATTTGAGGAGGATCACTGAGAACCCATCTACCACAACAAAAAAGCCTTGACCATAGAAAAGCTTGGAGTGATAAGTTTTGTGAAGAAGTGCTGAGAGGTGCCCAACAGCTAAAAGAGCAGACTTTATAATCAGGGTACTTGTTTTAAAGGATATCTTTGATTGCAGGAAGGAATCAATACATTTTAATTGACTGTCCATATATATGCTGGTACTGTATACAAATACATTTAAATATATTTTGACGACTTCTAAATTAATACTGCCTTGTCAGATGGAGCATGGGATTGTATGGATCTAGAGGAGTTGTAGCTGTCAAGGAGAAGTCCTGGTTTCCTCATTAGATGATGGAACAAGTCTTATACACTTTTTATACTGATTTTTGCTGGGTATATCCACTTCAAACAATGGAAATCTACTATATTCATTTTAAAATATACATGAGCACGGCACGAATGGATTTCCTTTAACCTTAAATTAATTTTATTTAATTAAACCTCACTGCACTGTTTTTCATAAGGCCACTGTTGTTTTAAGTTTCAGGATCTAAGATCCCTGACATATTTGCTTTGAAAATAGAATCATAGAATCTTAGAATGATTAGGGTTGGAAGGGACCTGAAAGATCATCCAGTTCCAAACCTCCCAAACCTCCCACTAGACCAGGCTGCTCAAAGCCCCATCCAGCCTGGCCTTGAACACTTCCAGAGATGGGGCATCCACAAATTCCCTGGGCAATCTGTTCCGGTGCCTCACTGCCCTCACAGTAAAGAATTTCTTCCTAATATCTAATCTAAATTTCCCCTCTTTCAGTTTAAAACCATTAGCCATCATCCTATTACCACATTCCCTGATAAAGAGTCCCTCCCCATCTTTCCTGTAGGCCCCCTTTAAGTACTGGAAGGCTGCTCTAAGTTCTCACCGGAGCCTTCTCTTCTTCAGGAGTAACAACCCCAACTCTCTCAGCCTAGCTTTATAGGAGAGCTGCTCCAGCCCTCTGATCATCTTTGTGGCCTTCCACTGGATCCATTCCAACACGTCCACGTCCTTCTTATGCTGATGGCCCCAGAGCTGGATGCAGTACTCCAGGTGGGATCTCACCAGAGCAGAGTAGAGTGGGTGAATCACCTCCCTTGACCTGCTGGCCTTGCTTCTTTTGATGCAGCCCAGGATGCGGTTGGCTTTATGGGCTGCGAGTACACATTGCCAGCTCATGTTGAGCTTGTCATTAACCAACACCTGCAAGTCCTTCTCCTCAGGGCTGCTTTCAAGCCATTCTCCATCCAGCCTGTATTTGTGCTTGAGATTGCCCCAGCCCTGGTGCAGGACCTTGCACTTGGCCTTGTTGAACTTCATGAGGTTTGCGTAGGCCGAGCTCTCAAGCCTGTCTAGGTCCCTTTGGATGGCACCCCTTCCCTCCAGTGTGTTGACAGCTCCACACAGCTTGGTGTCATTGGCAAACTTGCTGAGGGTGCACTCAATCCCACTGTCCTTGCCACCAACAAGGATGTTAAACAGCACTGTTCCCAGTACTGACCCCTGAGGAATGCCACTTGTCACTGGCTGCCACTTAGACATCCAGCTGTTGCGTGCAATCATCCAGCCAATTTCTTATCCACTGAGTGGTCCATCTCTGAAATCCATGCCTCTCCAATTTAGAGACAAGTCCAGGTAGATGGTGTCAGTTGCTCTTCCCTTACCCACCAACTCTGTAACCCTGTTGTAGAAGGCCGCCAAATTTGTCAGGCATGATTTGCCTTTAGTGAAGCCATGTTGGCTGTCACCAATCACCTCCTTGTTTTCCATGTGTCTTCGTATATTTTCCAGGATGATCTGCTCCATGATCTTGCCAGGCACAAAGGTGAGATTGATGAGCCTGTAGTTCCTCGGGTCTTTCTTTTTTCACTTTTTAAATATGGGTCTATGTTTCCGCAAAAAAGTCATTGAATACCTCAGCTTTCTCCACATCCCGGGTGACCAGGTGTCCCATTTCTTTCTGGAGAGAGCTCACATTTTTCCTAGTCTTCCTTTTTGCACCTACATAACTATAGAAGCTTTTCTTGTTGCCCTTGACATCCCTGGCCAGATTTAATTCTAGTAGACTGTGTTACAGGATAGATTCTTTTCTATTACTAGAAGACAGTACATATATAGGGAAAATAATAGAAAGTGTGCAGAAAATTGAGGTAATTCAATTTGCTTCTGATTATGTAATGCATTTGTGTTATTATTTTATTAACTCTGATGTTATACAAGGAATTTCAGTAATCTGATTGTGTTTCAGGTTTAGACCCCTTTATGAGTTCCTTGACAGGGAACTCATATAATTTACCATCAACTTATGTTCACTCTTTCTATGCAGCTGCTCTCAGTGTTATGTGAATTAGATATTGCAATGGATCATTGCTCTTGCTATCTCAGAGAGCACTTCCGCGGATTTCTATTCCCTACAGAGGCATGTCAAACAATCCTCAGCACATTTCTGCCCAATTTCAGCATAAAGGAAAAAGAAGAAAAAGTTTCCAACCTAGTAAAATGGACCCAGCTATGTGGTTTTGAGAGTGGGCTCCCAGCTCTGACAAATCAAATTGCAGTGAATCTAAATGAACAGCACTTAAGCACTCCTTGTCTGTGTCTAGCACTTTAGAGCTGGGTTGATGTTTTGACCCAACATCAGATCCATGAGTTTCCAAATGCATTCTCTCCAGATAGTACTAACACTGACTCATGCTGTCACGATTCAGGAGACAGGCAAGATTCTCCCACTACCTTTGTGGCCTTACATCCACACACCTGTGACGGAGTTGAAAGTTAACATTTCATGCGGGTATATTTTTATGCTCATTTTGACTGCCAGAGGGAACCCAATAAGAATATTTTGCACTCTTATTGAAGAATCTGGAATAACTGGAAGGTGCTGTTCCACAGTCTATTATACCTCCTTCCTTCTTCAAAATGTTACGTATTACATAAATGCTTGAGTTCACCACCTGTAGCTTTGCTGGTACTTTCATCAGCCACGTTTCCTTACTCATCCTATTCAGGAGCTAATATTCCAAAATTTTGGCTAATCACAGCACACAAATAGCAAATTCTCTATAGCGAGTGTTCACAGCAGCACTTGCAATAATTAGTTGCAAGCAATCTCGCCATGTACTGACACGCATATTTGTAACAAAAGTTTCTTGAACATTATTCTTCAAGGAATGGACCTGTGCATTTACACAGTGCCTTTTGCAACAGAACCTGGATTCTGACTGTGGAGTCAAAAGCTATCACATTACAAGTAACTGATAGATAGGTTTTTGCTTTACATAGTTGCGGATAATTTGCAGATGGAAGAAATGGCTGAACCTTTTGACCCAGTCTGAAGTGTGCAGTCTACTAGTAATATAAATAGGACAAAATTTATTGGTACAAAGTACAAGATCATTTATGGAGTAATACAATTTTTCTCTGTAAGCTGAGAACCGCTGGAAATGACAGATGATGAGAAAGTCCTAGCTATATTATGTGGTCACAGAGTGACTCTGTGTGATAAAGGAGAAAGCTACTCCAACTCAAGGAAATTTCAAATGAGGCTCCTGTAGGAGAGATGTTATTGTACAAGACCTTGCTGGAATCTTCTTCGTAATGCTGGCATATACAAATTGAAAAGAGGTAGTAAAGGGGTGTATGGATAACATCGGCAACAGAAAGATTTCTACTTCAGTGAAATTAAAGCTGAGAAAGGATCTAGTTCTTTAAAAAATATACGGAATAGATTAATGGTGTGGGAAAATTAAGAATTCCCCTAGAAGAATGATAAAGGGTGCAAATTTGGAATAAGTTTGGACTGGAATAAAGCTGATATGAATACCTGAAAAAATGTCCTGTAGGAATAGTGAGGGGGGAAATATTTGTTCTTAAATTTGGGTTGACAACATTAAAAGCACGATTGTATGATTTCTCCCTGTGATAAAAATGACAGGCTCCAGGCATACTTTACTATTTTGTTTATATGTTGGTGAGTGCATCTGTGTTAACTTACAAACTTCAGAAAACAGTACCTTTGCTGTAATTTATTAAGCATTTTTCTTCCTAGCACTTACCTTGCTGTGAAAAGAAACAGCAGTATGGTCAGCAGAAATATACTCCATCTGCTTTAAGCCAGCTCTGACTGCAGCCCTGGAAGACAGCTTCTTTTCTTTTAAGAAAACTTCTTTTCAGTAAAGATTTTCTTCCCTTACACTCTGATAACTGATGTTTGGAGTGCTGTATTGATAGGTGAAATGGGAAGACAAATATAAAACATGATCTAGCCCTTATTTGTGAAATTGTGAGTTATGTTACAGCAGATTTGTGTGTTTGTTAGTTCAAAATTATTTGCATTTTCAACAGTGTTTTTCACCAATTCCAGTATCATTTGTATACCTGATGAGATGGCAACCTTAGTTTCTTTATTTTTAATCCATGAAACTTTTCTAGTTCATTGCTATTTTTAAAATTCCCATATTGACAGAAAGTTACTCCCAAAGTCAGTGCAAATTTAACTCATATACACTGGATTATAAAGATCTGCTGTAGTGAACAAGAGCAGCACAAGACCTTTCACTACTGTATTATGCTATGGGTTTATTTGTTTAAGGCAGGAGAAGTTATTTTAAATTGTTTGAATGAGGTCCAATGCAGAGTATCTTTATGTCAGTTGTTATAAATTACACTAATGACAGAAACGACAGTTTCTCAAATAAAGATTTTTTTCTTTCAGTATGAAGCATTTTATTATAATCTGGAGCTACTTGTTTCCTGTGAACTTGCTGCCACTGATTTTCTGCAGCCAGCTCTTGCTTGAGGAAAGTCTGTGCTCACTGTACAGAGAAACTGAATAGCTTTGCATCTGCTATATGGCATTGGACCCAAGGCTGAAGTTGAACTTTATGTCCTTTTCTTGTGAAAATCTTTTTTTTCTAATAGAACTATTTATTGTTAGGTCTAACATGATCATCTTAAACCAGGACAATCTGTAATAAAAGGCAGTTAATACCTTTTGTTCATTATTTCAATTTCTCACTTGTGCACAAAGTTCTTAAGTGCTTGTATGCCCTTGAAAGACTTTTCCCATATGTATTTGCTATGAAAATGCTTGCATCTTCTCAAAATCTAGGCAATTTTCTCAGGTAACAATATAGCATGCACCCAATTTAAAACATAAAATTGAGCTATATTTCCCACCCTGATCCTGCAATAGCTTTGGTGTAGGCCCAATGAAAGAACTACTAAAATTAATAGGAGTCTTACTACTTACTTTGATAGGGCTTGGATTAAAATCCTGATGGTTCAAAGTACCTACTATCCTGCAGTGTTCCCACATTAGCTGAAAGCCACCTGCCCCTCAAATCAACCAAAAATCACACTGACATCGGAAACATGCTCTGTTCTTTGGATACACCACTTCTTTGGGATATCTATTGCTTATGCTTGACTAGATCCATTTCTATTAAAACTAACAACATTTAAAGAGAAAAGAAAAATAAATGAAAAAATATTTGTTAACAAATGATCAGGCAAGGGATCCTGGCCTTGCCTAGGTTTTGAAAAAGGCCCTGTTTATATATGACTATAGTCTGATGAGAAGGTATTTTGCATCTTGGAGACATAAGAAAATGGTTAAAGAATTTGGGCTCTTCCTTTTGAGAATTTGCTTTTGCTGTCTGTGACTCTGGCATACCAACTTTATGATGATTGTGGCAACAGTATCATACTTATACTTTTGCTAGTGAACTTATGAATATTTTACGTTCTTCCTTTTTTCCTTATCTTGTATGACCCTCCTAGCATCCAGGAGTCTTTCTGAGGTAAGTAGGAAGCCAATGTTCAAAGATGGGTGAGGACTAGGAAGACATTGATTACCTAAATTACTGCTTATATGAAACTTACTCCATGCACACCTGCACAGTTTTAATTTTAGTGTAAAAGTGGCCTGACAGAAAATTCCATTTTCTGTTTTAGAGCATGATATTACGATTTGAAATCCACAGCTCAGTTGACTCAGCTACCTGAAAGCCTATGTGACAGTGCTAAGGGAAAAAAGAACCTGATTCAATCATATTCGAGCCCCAAATTTGTTCTAGAGTGTCTTACACCTTGCCTCAACATGATTTTACAACTAGCACAACACAACATAGATATACACAATATAGATCCAACACCTAACGAGGAAACAATGTTTGTTTAAAAAATTACTGTATAAACTGGACATAAAGTCATGATTTCCCATTATTCAAGTCAATTCCCATTACTGTCCGTTGAACACCAGTTGTAAGTTGTGCCACAGTTGCAGTAGAAGTTTATCTTGTGAAAAGCTACGAAGGCAAAGGAATGTGAAGTTAATTAGGAGAGGGTATAAACTGTGTGACAGTAAAGACTCCTTTCTACTCCACATTTTTTCATTAGCACCTAGACGATATTTGATCCTTACCAAGTCTAAAATATGTAGTTGCTAAGGGAGGCAGGATACCTATCTCAGGCAGTGCAGCAGTATGGTCTGCATGTTGATCTCCACACATGCTGTCAAATTCCCTGTGCATTACTTGAATAGAAATGTCTGTCGGTGAACAAAAAGCCTGATATTTTGAAGTAAAGAACCCTGGACAGACTTGAATCCCACATGTAACTTTCAGTTAACTGAAATAAATTTGGAAAGAATTTAAATTAAAAAATATATTTACCCTTTCTTTAAGAAAAAAAACAACCACCCCCCCCGCACACCAAACAAAACCAAAAAAACCCACCCCTGAACAAAAGACCAAACTTGTATTATGGAGATGCCCATTAAACTGAGTTTTCAGATAAGAATGAAAAGACTGTTGACAGTCAAATGACAAAATGTAAAAAATGTTGATAGTCAAATGTCAAAGCTCTTTGGTATTCTAAACTTTCAATAGTTTAATGTTCCCAGAATCTGAAAGTCAATTGTCATTTGCACATAGATAAATACCATTGTAAGGAGAACAGAAGGAGCCCTGTAATTCTCAGTCCAACAAATGATGGTGGTGGTACAACAACAAATGTAGTTTCTGAGAGAGAACTCTATATCTTTTAGAACGTATCACTTCAACTAATGAACGTTCCAACCATTACCTCCATAGCCATATTAGGGGAAAGTAAACAAGTCACAGACTAAAATAAATATATGAAAATTCAGGTTTCCAAAATTATATGGCTTCATGTCTTCTTTTGTCTCAATTTTTTTTCATGCTCTACCACTCCTTGGAATGAAAGAGATTACCTGCCTATGGTTTTGAGACCCAACCATGACATGAGGTGAAAGTCCAGGAGCCTGTGGATCAAAGTAAATTGAGACTAAAATGCTGTCAAACCACTGTAACTTCATATGAACTGGGCATTTTGACTTTAGTCCAGAGAGACTCTCAACAATAATCACATTAATTAAACAAACTGGTAAGCGTGGTCTTCTTTCGTTTGTAGAAGGCACTTGGTTGTATTCTTTTGGGCAGTCTTTTCCCAGTGATGGAAAAAGTAATTTCAGACATCAATTTATTTCTTTCATCATACTCAATTCTCAAGATATTCTTTTATTATTTTTTTTTTTTTAATTTAGGTCTCGCTCAAAGTATTTTTTAAAATGGTAGCATTAGGCAAGGTTGCTCTTGATCATCTCTTTCATTTGTTCTGCCTCTTGAACACATGTAGCAACAAAGACAATTTTTTTTCAGAGTCTCGGGGACACCACAATCAATTATAAAAAGAATTCTTTAGTCTTCCTTTTTTTGCCTTTTTTTAATAGATGAACATCTTACTTAAATCATTAGCATATAAATCAACTTTCAGTATCTCTGAGACATAGCAGAAGCCTACAGCAGGACAGGCATGCTGCTCAGCACATTTTGGCTCTGCAAAAGTGGCAGAAAGTCCTTGGATATTTTTCATGAAATAGACATATTCATTAAATAGACAAATTTTCACGAAATGACGTAGATAAGCACTAACTTAGGGTTTATATATAATGACTTTTAAAATTGTGGAGCTGCAAATGTCCCCTCAGCTCTCTCATGTCTGCTTCTGTCAACTATCTGGGTGGATCCTCATGTGAAGATGAGGAGTATTTTTAGGGACCCAATCATCAAAACCTTTTAATTCATTTTTTCTTGTAAAAATTGTCTCAGGAATTCACATACTTGTGGAATGTAAGACTCACCAACTTAACCAAAAGACAATATCTAAATCCAACCACTGATTTTCACTTCTTATGGTAAGACGTTCTAAACGCAGGTTTCAAAGTACTTCCAGTAAGTCTATTCCAAACTTGTTCATGAAAAGAAATGGGACAAACCACACAGAAAACTTATGGTAAGAAGTTGACCAGCAGTTTGTTTCAGCACCAAAGATAGAAAACAAAAGTCTGCATGAACCTACCCACCCATAAATCCAATAATTGGGCAGCTGTAGCTAGATATGCTTAGAACTAGCTGTATTTTACAGAAACTTGAAACAACCCCACATAGGAAAGCACTGGAGCAACATTTTGCCTTCCTTTTGTTCTTTGCAGACTGATTTATGGTAAGGACATTTTGCTTCCTCTAGAGATCAGAGCACATCCTCTCTGAGGGTCTGCTGTGTAAAAAAAAAAAAAAAAAAGCAGGGGGAAAAAAAGGCAGTCAGGTAGTTTGGCACCCTGCCAGAGTTCTCATTGACTCCCCACATGTGCCGGCTACCTGGCTTTCCTCCAGGGCTTGAAAATGCTATCTTTCAAAGATGAGATACCAAAGGCCTATCGACCATAGAGACATTTTCCAGGGCACACTTCTTACCTCTGAACAGGTCAGAATTAAACTCCATGTGCTGTCTTTAGGTTTTCTGTATAAATTTATCTGCAAGTGAGACATTTCCTAGACAGCTGCAAAAAAGAGTCCATCTGCAGGCATGGAATTAATTGAACACGCAGGCAGAAACTTATTCCAACTAGATAATCTGTATAAATTCTTTAGTGAGAAAAAAAATTGTAGATGTATATTCCACATCCAATATGCAGCTCTTGACATCTTAAAATACTTAAAGGTAATCAATAGAAAAAAACACAGGAACAATCCTTTGGAAGAAATGCATCACTCTCTACTGCATATATTTTGCTATTTTTTTCTCATGTTGAATAAAGTGAATTAAGAATGACATTGAAGATGCTCTAGATGTGATTATGGCTCACCTTCACTCAGACATTGTTTATACAACTTCCATTACATGCACTAATTTAGAAAGTCTAATTCACAATTTCCTATTTTCAGTCTGACTTGCAGATTCAATTTATATTGCTGTATGATACTTTCTGAGAATCCATATATAGAAAGGATTCTGTAGAACTGTTTTGCACTCAGTCTCTGGTGAATAAAAAACATGTCTTAAATGCAATAGTTTATAACACTTTGCAGATATAACATTGTGAACAGTTAAATAATACTTAAACTACAAAAAGAAAAAATGTTAGAAATATTTAAAAAATGTGGTACCTGCTTTTATTTTAGAGGACATTCTGGAGTAGAGTTTCTATCTAGGATTTTACCACTCCATTGGGTACCAACAGACTATCAGAACTGAAGGCACATATTTATTTTTAAGCATACGTATATCCTAATAAGCACAGAAACAGGGATGAGGGAAATTAAATGATTAATTAACATTCACTTTATTTTTTGTTCAGTTGTAAATGAAAACCACTGTTGTAATTTTGCACAAAAATATGTATGTGTTTTATAAAAACATTAAGTGTCTGTTCCTTTAGAAAATGTTGAGAAATAGTGACTTAGAGATGCATAAAATATGTTCAGATCAGTCAATCTCATACACAGAAATACTTCCAGTCTAGTTGTTCAGATTTTTTAAAAAATGCTTTGTGGCAAAGGAAATGGGTTTAGTCTGATATTTTTCATTAGTATGGGAGGTAATATTAATGTGTAATTTTATAAAAAATAAGTTGTACTGAGTCACTCCTATGTAACAGAATTTCAGATATTTTCTAATTCTGTGAAGATTCCTGAAGGAGAAACTGAAAAAGTGTTATAAAAGGAATTGACCTTTGATTTAACTATCATACAAAAGTACATACATTGCTTTTCTTTACTGTCTATTGCTTTACTTAAAAAGTTTGTTTTGACCAGGCAGTCATTATAACGTTCTAATAAATAAGGCTAGACTGAAGAAAGTTTTCAATTACTTTTTTATTGTGTTGGAAACTTTGTGTCTTGTTTTATATACTTCAATTTGGTTTTGGATAGTACATCAACAGTTAGCAACGTGCCTCAGTACATGTTTAATTTCTGATAAAGTTATGTGCTCCTCTGCTTTTCCTTGTAATGGCAGAACAGGTCAAGGAATCACGTGATTTTTCAGAGTATTAATCTGTTCTTGTGACATCTGTATCTAAGGCTAAACATCTCTGTCAGTGTTTTCTGTAGCAACGATACTGAATTCAGGTAGAATTCCAACTGAAGCCTTATCTTTCATCACTAAACCCTATGTTTGTTTCAGCTGCAGGTGGCGGCATGAGGAACAAAACTAGATCACAAACAGGCAAAGCACAGAAAAACAAGATAAAAAAAGATTAAAAAGATTTAAAAAAATAAAAAAAAATAAAGAAAGATAAAGAAAGTTAAAATAAAATAAAATAAAATAAAATAAAATAAAATAAAATAAAATAAATACAAAATACACTTTAAAATGTTTCATTTAAATTGTTCAATCTTCTTTCATAAATTTTTGGTCTTCCGTACCTTGTAAGTATACCTTAATATCCCTGAACAGATGTTTAGAGGGCAACAGAGACACTGCAATCAAAAAACAAACAGTGGCTTCCCAGTATTTCTCTGATTTTGAAATGAATCATTCAATTCATATGTATCATTTTCAGTTTGCTACAGTGATTTCTGAACGTAAACAATTTACTAGCATTTTCTGACAATACCATAGCTTAAGAAAATGTCTTATTTGAATTTTGAAGGATTTATCTGCTGTCATTCTGACAGAAGTTTCCAGAGGTCAAAATGAAATGAGATTAGGACAGATATTTCAGATAAGCACACATAATATTTTATTCTTACATAAAATGGCTTAACTTTTTTGGTCTGAAGTTGGCAAGATTCCTGCTGTTTTCTGTGTGGTCAGTACACCATACTAACAGGTTTTGCTGTTTTAGTTTTACACTTCCTTTTTCAGGTTTGAGGTCAAGAAGTATAAAGTTGTGTGGAAGTGAAGGGAATCAAAAGAGGTAAAAGAATGTGTTTCTGTCCTAAAAGGATGCACGATGGCAGAAGGGGTAACGGTACTCTGGAAGGCAGAGACTTGGAAAAAGTGTCAGGATAGACTAGCAACAGATATTCGCTTAAGTGAGATGATGTGGTAAAATGGACTGATGAGTGTTTTGGATACATAATCTGGGTTAAGGTGAGGCCAGGATAATACAATAAGATGCAATATTTTTGTGTTTTTCATTACTGAGGTACATAGATTCTATTTATCTTTTTAATTACAAAACTGATGCTCATGATTAATGGGCTTAATTTATCACCGTGAAATTAGAAGATGACTTTTGTGCAGTAGGTAAATACTTTCTAAAGATAAAAACAGTAATATGAATGGATGTTACACTATTTATTAGTTTAGGGGAAGACAATAAAATGAGAACTTTGGTGCTGAAGCCACATATTTTACTGTTACAAAAAAGAAGACATTCACTTTAAAACAAGAGATATTACCTCCTTGAACAAACTACTGAAGAAGGTAGTTGATTTTCCACCTCTTAATGGCTTTAAATCAAGATGAAATGCTTTTCTGCAAGAGGTGCTTTTGGTAAACACAAGATATGCTTCAGTCAAAGACAAGCTATTGTTCTCAAAAGAGATTTAATGAGATGAAGGGGAATAACCTGTGATACGATGGGACAATGTAATACTTCTCTGGCCTTAAATGCCATTAATTTATGAAGCCACAAAAAATGTCTTACGTTCTTTTATGAGATGCATTTAGTGTTGATATTTCTATTACAGTTCCTATTTTCACCCTTTCTAAATATAATACTTGCATTCTTTTAAGTAAATTGACACAGTTGAACAGTGAAGTTGAGGGCATACGATGTAGTACTTATTTAAAATAAATATTTTATTTCAGTTCAGTAACCTGGGGAAAGCAACTGTTAAACTGGTAGATGAATGTGTTCTTTATATGTAACTGGATTTACTATTTGCATTTTGTTGTACAAGTTAAATTTATTTTAAGAAGTAAGAGCAAGAAGAAAAGGTTTCTAGTGAAACCTTTAACTGACATCAAGCTCAGAGGAGGAACACAAAAGTTACTCTTACAGTTCTAACAGTTTTCCCATCTAATTTTTAACCTATGAGGGCTTTTTTTTTCATTTTAGTGTTGACACGCACCCTGTGAATGAAAAAAGTCTATACTTTCATCAGTGATGATACATATTTGAAAATGATCTTTTATCTAAACTTTTGCTCCTATTTTTTTAATCCTCATCTGCTTTTCCTGTTTCTTTTGTATTATCTTTTATACGGATCAATTGAAATTTTACCTACTGGATGATTTAGTTACGACATTGTCTTTCAACACCTGTACAGCATGTGAAATGTCAATAAATCCTATGTTAGCAACAGTTGCATTTGACTTGCTGGTACCTAAATTATCCTAATCCATCCATGCATATGGCTACAGCGATTGTGTATTTTTACAGCACATTTTGCAATATTTGTTTCATAAATGCATATCTTAGTTTATAGATTAGATATTACTATGCCTGACTAAAAAACTTAAACACAAAAGATTTAGGAGAAAGGCAAGGAAGGAAAGAAAGGTACAGCTAAGTCACCTCCAAAAAACAGTGTGAAGACTGTAAACTCAAGAATGCCCCTGACAAACTTTAAGTGGTGAAGATAAAAGGTGATTTTAAAACCTTTAAGGAGGAAAAAGGGAGTCAATAATCCTGAGCTGTTCTGCTGAGGTTAAGCCTCTAAAAGGGAGGCTGGATGGGCCTGTTAGGGTATCTATGCTGATGAAATGATTACGAGAGGCCTGCGGCTCAAAGACTTATTCTAAGAGATTTCATCTCACAGACTCAGGGAAAGAAGACAGTGAAATTTGTCCCCAGACGAGTTGACAGGGGAGAGCCTGAGCCACTTTGGCAAAGTCTCTCAAGATTCAGGAGGTATTTCAGATTGATAGAGTGCCTCATCATTCTCTGTGCTGGGGCAGTCTACCACATCTGAAACTGATTCAATTTCATGGTATCACAAGCCACGCTTATCTCAGTGTACTCTGCCTAGGATTTTACTTTTTCTCATAACCATATTTCTGTCTGCACAGAAAAGGTCCTCCATTCTAACGTGGAACTTTTGCCCTTCATGTGTCTGTTTTCATTGCATGCCCACTGGGGTGAGAGTATCCAAGGCGTGAGAAGTGTCTGCCCTATTGTCTAGTTTGAATGTAGATTAATGTCTACAAGTGACTTGCCATTTTTATTTTGCCCACGTTTTATCTTGGCTTTCTCTCCCCCAAATCATAACGAATGCTGATGTCTTTGGTCCTTTGCTCATACTCTAGCCACCGTCAATCAATCATAGCAGTGAAAAAACAGTCAGGAAATACAGTTAAACCATGTCACTAGCTACTGCTTAATCAAACAAACCAGACTGAGAACAGTCCCTCGACTCTCCCTTCCCTGCTGTGGCAGTGTCACTGTTTCATTGCCCGTCAATAGAATGTGTTCCCAAAGAGTAACAGTGCCAATTCTGGAAACTAACCCATGAAAACACATTCATACTCAACGCTCTCTTACTAATTTTTTTCTGGTTAATTAGCAAGTAAAAGAAATCCTGTTATAGCCACAAAAATCATGCTAGATTGCTTTATTTATTCAACAGACCCAAGCAGGTGAATTGCATAGCCCTAGAAAATCAAGGGGAACTTCAGGAAAGACAGTGATGCGAAAGACCCTTTTGCAGACATATATCTTCTGAAAGACTGCAAATATGCTGGTTTTGAGTGAAGCTGTATGCACCCTGTTTCTTGGCTTTTTTTTTTTCCATAAATATGATGGCAGTGGATATTACTGGCTCTGGGTGGGAGACCGCGTATTTACTTAGGGAAATGTGAAGAACATTCCCTGCAATCTACACAAAGCGTTTCACCAAAGTTTGGTTCCATGGAAACTTGGTCTTAGAAAATGATCTAAAGGGAAATCAGAAGTTCTCTGCATGAAGTGGTAGTAATGGTGGCTGCAGAAATTGTGCAAACCAGATTAGTAAAGATTTTAGAGGAGTTAAAGTACATCCATCTGAAAGATCTCCTAAAAATAAAAAATTAATTGATGCAGGTTTTTTTTTGCATGTGTCTGTAGTGCTCCTGTCATGTGTAAAACAGCACACTGTGGATGCCTGAAGTCAGTTGTTCAATGTATTTTGGAGAGGACAAGGCTGAAATCCAACAGGAGAAATAGTCCATAGTGTTTTTCTCCACAGACAATGCTGAAACTATCTTGTTCAGTAATTGAATCAATGTAATGCTGAATCACAGTAATACAAAATTATGCCAAATGGAAGCAAGCAAATAGGCAAATAAAAAACAGACTATCAGTTCTAACAGAGAAGAGCAGAAAAAAAAACCATGGGAAAATCCTCCTTAGGTTCACTCCAATGAAGTTTGTAAGTATTTGAAACTATATACAAGTCATAATATCTACCATTAACCAGACAATAATGAAATAGAGAGTGAAAAAGAAATCAGCAGTATTTCAGTTTTCACTGTAATCATACTTGGGTTTAACTGAGCACAGTTTAATGCACAAGTCTCCTCACAAATGTCAGCTGGGAGGACTGTGGAGGAAGAAACACTCAAATGACACTGAGAGTGTGAACATTTGTACAGTTTCATGGGGAAAAGCCAATGAGAACGAAAGATTAAGGTGGACAGAAGGATAAAGGTAAACACAGTGATGAAATACAGGTGTAAAAAAATACAGTGTTTTTGAATTAGAGAGTAATAGGTTTTGTATTTCCTGTTTCAGATAAAATTGGGAAATATTAGAATTAGCAGAAATGTTAATTGTACAACTTTTTCTAATTATGAGAATAAAGACATGAGTATCACTGCAGAAAGCCTTTCTGTCCTCTTATTATTAGGTGAAACAAAGTAATTTATGCTTTACCTATTTACTCACATACCAAATATGGATTCCGGAGAGCTTGTCCTCAAGTTACTGAAGCTGACCAAAGTTACTAACTTCTGGAAAATTTATTTTCTTCTACTGTATATAGCTTACTTGTATACTTAGAAGGTGTTCGCATACTACCTACTCCCCAACGCTTGGCCAAGTTCTACTTTTATTAACATGCATATGGAATTTTATTATTTATAAATTTAGTTGTATAAATTATTAAATTATTTATACACAAACTAGAAATATAATTTACACCTGTGTACCTGAGAGTAGGACTTCGTTCATTGCATTCAAATTAAACCAGACATGAAGATGGAAAAAAAACATTTTCTTGTGTCTCAAATACTTGAGCAATTGAATTTTATCTGTAAAACTCATCATGAAAAGCAAATTTAAATTTTTAATTTCTAAGTTATTTGCATACATAAAATTTTACATTTCTGGGTATAAGAATTTGTGCCTTTAAGACCTATATATTAATTTAAATAGGAATAGAGTTGTATCATAATTCACTAATTAATCAAAAAGCAAACAGGAGAGCTCCAGTTTAGAGTATTCATAATTAATTCATAAAATAACAAAGTTTATAAGATATCTAACCGAATGCAATAAAATAAGTAGAAAGCTTCTGGATACCACAACGTGGTCACGAATATTGCATAAGTACATTAAAAGACAAAGTTAACTGAATCACAGAATCACGGAATGAATGAAATTGGAAGGCACCTCTGGAGATCGTCTAGTCCAACCTTCCTACTCAGAGCAGGGTTACCCAGAGCAAGTGGATCAGGGTTGTACCCATTGGTTTTTCAATATCCCCAAGGACAGAGATGCCACAACCTGCCTGGGTAGGTTCCTGTGTATGAACACCGTCACAGGAAAAAAAAAAAAAAAAAAAAAAAAAAAAAAGAGAGAAAAAAAAAAAGAAGTTTTTTTCTTATGTTTATGTGGAATTTCCTGCCTCTTGTTTTGTCACTGGACACCATTGAGAAGAGTCTGGTTTCCCCCATCAGATATTTATACATATTGATAAGAACCCCGTGAGCCATCTCTTCTCTAGGCTGAACAGTCACAGCTCTCTCAGCCTCAGCTCATGCCACAGATGTTCCAACACCTTCATCATCTTCACAGTCCTGCACTGAACTTGCACCATTAAGTCTATTTACACCGGGGAGCCCAGACCTGGACCCAGCACTCCGGATATGTCTCATCAGGACTGAGTAGAAGGAAAGACCACTTCTCTCGACCTGCTGGTGAAGCTTTTCCTAATGCAGCCCAGGATACTGCTGGTCGCCTTTGCCATGCAGGCATATTGCTAGCTCGTGGTCAGCTTATTGACCACCAGGATCATGAGGTCCTTCTCTGCCAAACTGCCTTCCAGCCAGCTGGCCCCAAGTGGGTAGTGGTGCATAGGATTATTCCTCCCCAGGTGAATAACTTTGCATTTACCTTTGTTGAAATTCGTGATGTTCCTGTCAGCCCATTTCTCCAGCCTCTTGAGGTCCCTCTGCATGGTAGCACAATCACCTAGTGTATCAGCCACTCCTCCGGTTTTGCATTGTCTGCAGACTTGCTGAAAGTGCATTCTGCCCCATTGTCAAGATGGTCAAAAAGGATGTTAAATGCTATTGGCACAAATATCAACCCCTGGGGTACACCACTTGTGGCTGCCCTCCAGTTTGACTCCATACCACTGATGATAACACTTTGAGTCCAGCAATTCAGCCCATTTTTTAATCAACCTTATTGTCTACTTATCTAGCACACACTTCATCTGCTTGTTTACAAGGAAGTTACGGGAGACGGTGTCAAAAGTCTTGCTAAAGTCAAGGCAACATCCACTGCTCTCTCGTTATCCATTGAGCCAGTTGTCTCCTCATGGAAGGCTATCAGGTCACTGAGGCATAATTTGCCCTTCATAAATCCATTTTGACTACTTCCAATCACCTTCTTGACCTCCATATGTTTGGAAATTGTGTCTAGATTGGTTGTTTCATCAGTTTCACAAGGTGAGACTGACTAGCCTGTAGTTCCCTGGATCCTCCTTATTGCCCTTCCTGAAAATAGAGTGGCATTTGTTTCCTTCCAGTCCTCAAGGACCTCCTTGATCACCAAGAGCTTTCAAAGATGATCAAAAGTGGCCTTGCAATGGTATCAGTCAGCTCCCTCAGCACTTGTGTCTGTGCCCTACCTGGTCCCATGGACTTGTGTGTGTTCATTTAGTTTAAGTCGTCCCTAACCTTCACTGAGGATAAGCCTTCATTGCCACAGACTTTGCCACTGGTTTCAGGGACCTGGGATTGCTGTAGCAAGTCTTACACCTGTATCGACTGAGATGAAGAAGGCACCGAGTGTCTCTGCCTTCTGCTTCCCAAGGATGATTTTAAATTATTGGGGTTTAGTTATGAATTGTGTTCTGTTGCACACAGTGCATACAGCATTAGACAAAATTAAAAAAATAATATTTTCACATTTCAATATACAAAGTACCATACAAGATAGATTTAAATATAGTTGTTTTGGAAGCTGTTCTATGGAACACATTGATTTTTATGAAACATAAGAAAGTAAGTTACAGAATTCTATATGAAGAGAGTTTTCCCTTCATTTAGCAAAACAAAAAAAGCTGACCTATTGAATCAGTAAAAATGTGTCTAAAACTGTTGCTTATTTATTCAATTTCTCCACAAATAGGCACATTTATGTTTTATGGAGTTGATACATACATCTCTGAGTTAACTGCAAGGTACAATATTGTGATTGCTGCTGCACTTGGCATATGTTTCTGCTTAGGTATCAAACACTTTCAATTGTAATACTTCCAAGATCATGAGGTTTGATTTTATGTCACCCACTTTTATATGTCTGCTATGTAGACACTTCATTTGAATAGTCATTTAGACTCCTTTCACAGCCTTTAGAAGGAAAGTGTACTTATAGAGCACAATTCATCTTACATGTATTAGAAGTTTCCATTAGGATGAGAGGACTCATGGGAAAAATATTGATTTTTATCTTCTTAATAAAATTGGTAAAAATCTCCTTTTTGGCATAAAAAGGTGACATTTTTGTGTTGTTACAAAAAGGTCATGTGGGAATAAGGGAATGTGTATCATTACAAACAAAGGAGTATATTATTAGCTTGCAGTTCTGAGATTAAAATATCAGCAACAATATTCTCCCTCTTTTTTCTCTTTTTTCCCTGTTTGAAAATGCTAATAAGACAAACTGTTATCTTTTCAATTTGGTTAGCTTCTGGGTTATTGCTCACAAGCTAATCCTTCTTTGGCTTTTTTCTATAGTGGATAAGGTTAGCCTAGGAGGGTTAGGGCCAAAAGCAGTGGTAATAAAGCAAATTACACGTATTTCAGTTTCCACCTCATTGTTAAAGACGTTTCTGTAAGATGGGTTTTAGGACTGTGAGAAGTGCCCAAGATTGTTTTTTACATTTTTTTCTTCAAAGGAATTTGCAAATGTATGAAGGCGAGCAGTCTTGTATCATGGAAAATTAAAGTAGGGTGGAAACTTCAGGAAAAAATGATGGAAAAGGCTAAGACATTATTTTAAGAAGTCTGTTGTCTAATTTTTTAAAAGGAAAAGAGGGGGAAAGTAAAGGGACTAAAGTCTTTCTTTCTTGGGCACCAGTGTGACGAAATGAACATTAGGAACTGACTGATTTCTTAAAATTTTCACAGAGAAGTACAGTGGTTATTTTTAACTATCGTTATATTATTTATATTTGTATGTACATATTTGACTTTGAAGTGTCACCTGTTATACAATGTGGTGAAAACTATGTATATCAGTCAAGTGGCTGTGTGTGTGTTCAAGATATACACATACTGTAATAATAATGGGAAATTTAGAGAAGTTGTTTTTTCCTTTTCACTGGTCTCTCATTTTGCTTAAGCTTAGAGTAATATCTTTTGCCTTTCGAAAAGGCTAAGAAACCCACAGGCAAGAAAATGGAAGTCACAGGAAATCAGAAGCAAGTCTACCAATTGCAATGCTGGTACCCCGATAAGAGGTGAAAGTTCTTTCTTCATGATCTTTTTATTATAACAATGAAATTTATGTCTAAGGACTTTTCCAATAGTTCTAGACCGAGATCCACTGACTGTCGTGGCTGAGTATATCAGCCGAGTAAGCAGTCCATATCTTTAATTTTGCAACCATTTAAAAAAAAAATATTATTTTACTATTTCAAAAAGACAGACTTTATTTTGTATATCATTTCAATAACAGCATAGTAATAAAAAATGAGACATCAAAAGCCCATAAAACTACCCTCTTACATTATAAAAGTCATGTAGGAAATACACTAGAAAGCTTGTTATACTTGTCTGTACTTTCAGCTTGGAAAGAAACCAATATTGTTTTATAATAAATTTCTTTTAACTTAAAATTATCTAAGAAAAACATAATATCAATATTATAATATTTTAAATAATCTATAAACGTTCAAAAATTTTAATGACATCTAAGCATTGTCATTTTTATGGAATCACCAGTTGCATTGGTGAAATAGTCATTAGAACAGAATTTTAAATCACACATTCCTTGTCAGTTTTCCTATTAATTCTAAATGTAAATAAGCCTTCTGCCAGCTCCTTATTTGCTCCTTTCTTGTAAGGCTTGCTCATGTCCTGGACATTTGAAGAAGCTATAAAATAAAATAAGATTTCCTTGAAGCACAAATTGTAACTTTTTGTTGAAAGAAATTTTTTCCTTGGACATTTTCTTGATATCCAAGGAGCTGGTTACTGTGGTGGATAGGCCATCATTTGTCTTTAAGTTGTTTGAAGTCCATTCTGCAAAGACAAATGGGACATGAGTTAGAATTAAGTGAGGTACTTTTAATGCACCTATCACAGTGATATCTAATTAATGACTAGCAGTACAAAAGTGCACATTTCCAACTACCAGGTGTCTAAGAAGTAACACCAGGTATAATCCTAATGCAACCATTATGCCATTTAACAAGATATGTAAATAGCTGAAACCTTTTAATCTAAATCTACCACATTTCAGGTTTTCATCCCATCTATTTTTAAATGCATCTTGTTGGTCTATCTGAGGCTGATTCCACAATTCAAAGGTGTCTCCAGTATCCGGGACACTGCAGCTCAACTCTGTTATAATTTTGTTTCCAATGTATGTCTGTGCATTTCAGAGATTTTTTATTATTTTTTTATGTGGTTGTATGGGTGGGAGCATTCTTGTTTTCAAAGGTGTCGCACCCCACATGAGTAAGACATAAACTGTATCTTTTCAGGAACTTTTTTACTTGTACTGGTTTTATTCTTTTTTAACTTGTGATATTCATTTTCATTGTAGTAACTTTTTATCCTGTGTGTACAGGGGTGTGAGATTCCTCTTGATTTCTCTTTTCCCTAGTTTCAGCCTCACATTTTCTTCCATGCCTTTTCTGTTCCCATGACTATGCCATAGCAGAAAATGACATAATATTGTGGTTAATTCATTTCTAAAACCCCTCACAATAACTGACATAGTCTAAGAAGACAGTGACAAGACATGTCCTTATGAGTTTGGAGAATGCTACAGAAACCTTAAATTGTTAACACAATGTCAAAGGGCATGCATTCTACTACTGATAAAACATAAGCTAGGAGTCAACAGTCAACATCTATCAGCAGTTAAGTAAATTATTCTTATTAGTTAGGTGATAGCATACCTAAGATATAATCATTGTCAGTATACTGTACTAGGTGCTAGAAGTCTTCTATGTTCGAAAGAAAATTGCTTTTAGTTAATGACAAAATCAGTAACCATGCAGAAATTGTACTTTCTGTTGGTAGCAATGTACAAGCTCAATTGTCTTGTTACTGTTATTGAGTATAAAATCTAAATAAACCACCCTTTTTCCATGTGATATAACAATATTAATCTGTATTGGAGAGTAATGCTCTTTTGCAGACCAAATCTGGGTGAATAATTAATGAAAATATTTTGGGTTATTGGACTGGATTCCAAATATCTGTTCAGTTTGGCAATATCCATTCTCTTCATAATTACAGGATTTTCATTCACACAGTATTTAAGGGAGGCTAGTTCTTCACATTCCTTCGCTGTTTGCATCTGAGTAAAACTACTATCTGATGTTTATTTGTTTTCCTATGTTCACCATTATTCTGTGATGGCTTTTTTTTTCCAAATCAGTGCAGAAGAAAACCTAAGCGATGTGATTTACATTAAGAATGGTAACTGGCAGCAACAACAACAACAACGAAACATATTGGTAAAAGAATATGTTGAACTTCCCCTTTCATAGGGATTCCAGACAGAAACACCTTTCAATTTTCTCAACATTTTCCATGAATACGTTTAGTCACTATTTTTCTAGAAAATCTGGCTTTGCAGAAAACTTACTTCTAGAAGAAGTATTTGTCAAAATGAGGGAGGATTTGAATTACTTATAAATATCTCTACTCTAAGGATAAGTTGAGTTACTTACTCTACAGGAAAAATGAATTCTTAATCGTGAAGAGCAGTGTGGGAGAAATCATGATGGTATTTGTGGGAGACAGACATAAGGAGAAGGGAGTCTGATTGCCAGATGGTAAGGCATTAGCATATTCCATTGGCTTTTTATGTCATAATGTGGCTTAACACTGCTCCTAATTCTACTTCCCACAGTTTATTTCATTAGAATCCTATCCCATTGTAAGTGCTGCTCAGTATTACCTCTGGGATATTGTCTGAGGGTGTCCCAGTAGTAACATTGTTGCTAGTTCTTTCCTAAAAATAATCTTTCCTGCAGAGTAGGAGCAAAGTGAGATGTTTGAACAAGCACAAATTGCCTATACCTTTTTGCTGGTAGGGGGTGTGGGGGCTGGGTTTTTTTTTTGTTTTGGGTTGTTTTTTGTTTTGTTCTGTTTTGTTTTGTTTTTTCTTTTTCTTAAATGAATACACTGCACATATCTATTTATTATAGATGTTTTGTTTTTCCTATAGGTGAAGATCCAGGAAATTTTCTTTAATTCTCCTCACAAGTCTGAAAAGACTGTGCATATATGAGAACATATATTTTTATGTATATATTTTGTACCACAGACAAATTGCTAGTTTTCTTAATGAACACATTACACTCTCAAAGAGTAATTATGTATTTGTCACCGTCTCCTTCCATTGTCAATCACTATAAACTGTTCCCTATAGGCCCATTGAACATGGGCTCTCTGTGAAATGAAGCATTGCAGTCAGGCAGTTTGAAAAAAAATATTACCACCCTAGCAGATGGAACATCCGTAATTTAGTACTAATCAGCTCAACTGGTTTTACGGAGTTTCTGCCTTTAATGTTCTGTGCCTTCATTGTGTGTGATTTACATCTGACTTAAGTGCAGCTTCAAAGGCTGTCAGCTATCAGTAGCTGACTGATACCATCTCTCTATCATTAGATCCAGCTTGTAAAGCAATCCCGGGATTTGGTGACCAGGAAGACGTAGATTTTGCAGCACACCTGTAAAATGAGTTTCCTTATGCTACACTGAACTGTGATTAGGTGGATAAAGGACAGTTAGGATTGCAGAGCGCCAAGCAACTGTGCTGTTACCCTGTCAACTTGCAGGGCTGGGAAGACAGATGAAGACAAATAGTATATTGCTGAGCCACCTTTGCCCAGGCAGAGGTGAATGAAATGTCAAAGTTAGGGTCTTTCCTGGACTACACCAGCTGCTATCTTTTCATCAGAGCATCGGTTACTACAACCATTTGAATTATGATTAATATCACTATCTTTTTGTCAAAGCTGTTAAAATTTGCCTTTCATATAGGGCTGTGCAGCACTTCAGGGAAATGAAGACTTGGATTAGTTTCCTCAATTTTTTTTTTTTTTCACTTTGGTTTTACTAAATATATTGTACCAACTGAAGCACTGACCTTTAACAGGCAGGTATACCAGTTAGACTACACTTACCGGTGCCTACTGCTGTCATTGTAGTAACTGAGAATATATTGCCTTCCTGAAAGAAGAGCACCATTTTTTAGTTATTCAACCATATTTGCAAACTGAAAGCCTGTGGAATGAATAAGTGTATGTGCGCATGTGTGTACATATATATTTGTATACACCACAAAATATATATATCCCTGTATGTAGATCTGTCTTTAAAAAAGCTTTTGTTTTTAAATTTCATACTGGAAGTTCACAACAGCACCTGACAAACTTACAGCTTTGAAGTTTTGTATAGATATAGGCACAATGCCATTACTTGCTGAAATTTTTTTCCTGCTTCTACTTTTCTATTTTTAACATGTTAATAAGGCTATTTGCCTTGGTACATTTGTAGGAATTCAAACAGTTTGTAGACATATAGAAGATAAAAGTCAACATTTTTACAAGTGTGGGAAGGATCTGGTATATCTAATTTCAGCACTTGGACCTATACTTTAAAATTACAGGTAAAGTAGTTCTGGAGTCATTGCTAAGTTCCCACTACAGTAAATGGACAGAGAAAGGCGTGTTTGAAGGTCCCCAAGGAGAACTTCTGAGGTCAAACTTAGATGTCTTCAAAGGTTAAATGTGGACTTTGGAGCACTTTGAGTTTGTATGGGGGCATACACGTGCGTGTGTTTTAACTCACATACGGGTAAGGCCAATTTACTTCCCCTCATACTATGGCCCAAGCAGTTCTCTTGATAATAGTGAAACTTAACTATAGACTACTCGTTAATATGAGAAAGGATATTAATGGGGGTCCAGTTTGGCATTGCCTCACTCATGCTGACTAAATTTATATTCAATAGAAATCAACTTTGAAGTTCTCCTTCATATCAGTGGACTAGGTTTTGTCATTTTGTCATTACCTTCACATATTTGCAGAAAATAACCTGAGAATGTTAAACTACATGTGATGGTCTTAAAAATCATAGCTTCGTCTGACTGCTCCCTGGCTATTAAGATTTGCAAATTGGTCCAGTTCTTTTTGACCTAACCAGAAAAACTATACAGAGTGAAAGATATGAGAAAAATGTTAATAAAATTCTCAGATAAATATTTTGAAAAGAACTCCAGGAAAAGAAAAGTATAATGGTTGCTTATGGAGAAATAGAGAAACTTTTCTCTTTAGAATGTGAAAAGCAAGGGTTGAAGCCAAATCAAATACTAAAGTGTATGTGTTGAATATCAGCCTGGAAATCCTTTCACTTGCTATTAGAGACAAGATTGCGTTATTGGGAAAGAAACAAAACACCAACAAAAAAAACCCCACATAAACTTTCCCTGCCCTTTAGGGAGCAATCTGAGTCTTGACTTCTTCATGAAGCAGTTTGTATTCTGAGAAACTGAGAAATTTAACAAACGTCTATTCAATGGAATGTAAATTTGTCAATATGGCATCTGTGTCTCATGGACGGGAAATATGACTTTGGAAAGTAAATTGCCTGCTGTTAGGTGCCTTCTGAATTGGAGAGGAATGTTTTCCACAAGGCTGTTATTAACAGGCAGAGTGCATGTTGCAGCCATGTGTCAGATGAAATCCAGAAGTTAATTAAATCAGCAGTTTTCAAATATGTGCATGGTAAGAGTGGTAAGGCTTTTATAAGTAAGGAAGGGGATGGGACAAGACTCTTGAGAGGTAACCTTCTCCTTTATTGCACCAATTCCATAGTGGGTACCAGTTATTTCATCTTTCCTTATTCCTCAGTAGAATTGCTCTTACTAAATCAGCAAGGTATGAAATCTATTGGAAACACTAAGCGTGGGTGCTACCAAACCCTTCCTTATATCATACTGCTGTTTTCCCTCTCAGAGACAATCAAATTCTTTCAGATATTTTTTTTAAGTAACTTCAATAATTCAGAAAAAAAGACAAGGGTAAACAATCATGGGAAATATTTTCAAGTGAGACACTTTATGAAAGAACCTCTACTTGTTAAAGATACGCACCAAAAAATGGGCCAGATGTGCCTATTCTTTAAATGTTTGTGCTTCCAAAACTTCTTATCTAAGAAAGATTCTGATACTAGCAACTTTTAATCAGCAAGCCCTTGCCCAAAGCAGATATGACGGCAGGAACTTTTCTACCTTGTTATATTGATACACATTAGCTGTTACGTGTTTTGATAAGAGTACTGAGAGTAGCAATTGTAGTTCCTCTGTCAAGCAATGTGCAACTTTTCTCCAAACTGTGTATACTTCAGGGTCTTTTGAGGTTGGTAATTGCCTAGGGAAAGTCCTGAAAAGAACAAATTTCTGCGTTCTAGAATGTTGATCTTCAGAAAAAGGTAATTAATTTTGCGTATCACAAAGGCAAAAAAGAACCCTTGTCGATAACTTTAACTTGATACTAAAAGATTGCATTTTACAATCAGTGCTCTCTATTCTGTTATGTAACCTTCTCCTGTGCCTCCCGGCTTTTTCTGCCACAGGTATTTTTGATTACATGTGAACAGAATATGGAAAAATGAGAAGTAATCCACTAGTTTATTAGGGGAAAATTGCAAATTACAAAAATCTCAGATAAAATGAGAATTGCACACAAGAAGAAAAATTATTTTAGTATTACTATTTAAATACTTCATAATTACTTGTACTATTTTATTACTGACTCTATTATATCTCCCCCAAAATCTCACAGTGTGCTCATCAGGTCATTGGTATCAGAGAAATACAGTGGAACAATGATGGTTTGCAGACATTTCAGAAATAGTTACTAAAGTGACAACGAAAAGAAAATGAAAAAGGGAAGAGCTGATAATTGACAATAACAATGTCTGTAAAGCCAAGAGGTAGATGTGGAATATTTAATAGCACTGCACATAGAAAGTAGAGAAAAGGTGGGGAGGTACATGATACCAGAAGAAAACTTCTGCTTAGTACTTGACATGTCATCCACTTTTCCTTCAAAGAATGAGAAGCCAAATGAAGATGTGGATATGAGATTTTTAAAATTGAATTTACTATCTTATTTCATTACATGAAGGTACTGATTTTTTTAATTTGAGATAAATCAGTTATGCTTATGAAAAGTGACAGTCAATGAAGACCGAGTTTTCAAAAGCATTCAGCGATACCGTAATTGATTTTCCTTTGAAGTAAAGGTTAAAACTATCAAATCTGAAAGGAGCTGAGTTAGGTCAAGGGTGAATAATCCAGAATAATCGTGCCCATTTCTAGACTATGTTGTAGGATCTATAAAAAATGTTCAAACAGCACTTAAGTTTGCTTTTAGTCCTAATGTTTTTAATCTTTGAAGAGAGACCATGAAGTGGTTGTGTGGCATGGTTGCACTTGCTTAAAAAAAGAGCCTTGCTGTAGATTTGTTCTTGACTATTGATATAAATCTGAGTTTAAATAAAATATATATTTTTAATGGCATAACTCTATGATCTCAAGCTAGCAATTTAAATTCTTTAAAAGATCAACATTGATCCTGTGTCAGTACTAAGACATTTTGTGTCTGACATAGTCTTGCAACCTCGCTGTCCTGTAATTAATGGCATACACTGACCACCATGGTCAGCTTCAAGGTCAATGTCTCCTGGTAGTTAAGGTGAGTTAAGAAAACCTACAAAAAGTAATTAGAAAATGTCAAGGGTAAGTGTCCCTGACACACAAATAGTCTGATTCTCCTGCTGTGAAAGATATTGTCGTGGAATCCAATGAGCAGCCTCATTAATGCTGCTAATTATCTCCTGCTGTTTTGAAATGTGCATTAATTTTTTTTTAAAGTTTGTTTAGCTAGGAATGTGTCAAAAGTCGCCAATAGCACAACAAGGTCACTAAGTAGATGTAGAACCCTATGGTAACATGAAGGCAAGCACAGGCACCATTATATTCTTCCATTCCCATTTATATCCAAGTATAATTACACCTAAACCCAGCAGTGGTATGCTTATAGTGTTTATCTCTTCTGGTGCACCAAGGTGTGGAATTTAAGCAAAGCAAAATTTTCAGTATTTCAGACCTTTCTTTATTTCAGTAAGATGTTGATGGCTTAAGGGGAGAAACTGCAAACAAATTAGGAAAAAAAAAGTACAGATATTATGAACCTGCTTGTTTAGGACTGATCTCAATTAAACAAAAATATTAAAATATACTCAATATACGGTCAAGGATCTGTACTTTTGGTCCCAAAAAAGCAGTAAAATTAAGAACATCAAAAGTGCAATGAGAGTTTATAATTAATTTTGATATCTTTACTTATTATTTCAGATTATTTTTGGGATGGGACTTTATATATTTATATAAAAACTATCTTTATTGTAATTCTACATAATTTATAGAATATATTTACCAGAGTAATATATTTGGATTCTGCAAATGTACTGAGATCAAAGACATAAAACAAACAAAACACTGAAAAGCATTCATGTTTTCTTTTGAATGCACACGGAATTCCTTGTGAAAGGAACCAACACAGCTTGTCTGAGAAAGACATGGCTTGCAGGGTGCTCTGCAGGGTACTGGGGTGGCTTCTTGTGGCAGGGAAATTCATCAGTTCTGCTTACAGGAATACTTGTTCAGGGATTTTTCTCTTAGTTTATATATGTGGGGCATGGTGCCTCCAAAATGACCTAAAACTTGAGTTTTGCTTGTGTTTCAGGCTGTGGAGTTGAGGGGAAGGTACAAGTTCAAAGTTTGGCAGATAATGTCATTCTATCTCGTGGGGCACAATGACTGGACAGCAGAGTATATGCAAAGATAGTTTTGAAAATGAAGGACCTTACTGAAAATCAGTTTAGTCTATGTTCAAGATAGAAATTATGTACAAACATAGGCAGGAGACGAATTACTTGCACTCTTACCAATCAGCATTAATCTGGTTGCCATATTTCAATTTAAGGACAAAATTTGAAATAGAAATGCAATTATTTCATATGCTAAATATTTCCTAAAATGTGGAGACAAAGAAACACATGTTTCAAAGAGCTTTGACAATGTGAAAAAAGAATAAGAGTTAAACTTCTCCCTAGCTGCTGAATGAATAAGGAGAGTATGTTATCTCACTAAAAAGGGAGATGTTCTCCCTTTCCAGGTGAACTCCAAAGGGAAGTGTTATGTCAACAGAGATCTACCATGAAGATCAGGACCTTGAGTAGAAAAGTAAAGTTTTTGTACTCACCCATCATCTGGTGTTATATAGACCAATATGTATATATGGACCTAATGCATTATATAGATTTCAAGCTTTCTCCAAGATCTGCTGTTCATGATGCACAGGAGAGACTCAAAGACAACAGAAAACAATGTAATTTCCACAAAACATTTTCCAAACATCCTACAGTTTCCAATTAAGGAACATCTTGCACCAGAAAAAAAAAAAAAAAAATTCTACTGGAACCACAAAGAGGGAGAAGGGATTGGCAAGAACTAGGAATATTATGTCTGAAGCAGCCTCACTGTTCATTTACTGTGGTAGTGAACAAAGCCTACCAATTCTAATATCTATTTGAAGGAGGAGATCTAAATCATCCAAAGAATTGAGGACCGTATATATTTGTAGTAGCACCTGTTTTTCTGTATTGAAATTGTGTAGCTATAATGGTTATTAGACATCAATATCTCCACATCCATGGCAATCATAACATTTATGGGTTTTTATGCTTAAAATTAAGAACACTTTTTTGCTATTTCCTTATATTGATAATGCACTTATTGCTTTTTAAAAATAGGAAATAGAAAATTCCATAACCTACTGTAATAGTTTGAAAGGATAAAAATAAAATGATCCTCTGTTTACTCATCACAGTGTATTGTAATGCTTTATAAATCAGTGAAAACTGAAAATATATATGTATTTTAAACATGATGTAATTGCAGTTTCAAGTTTCTTTAGACTATATTGGAATGTAACATATAGTAAAATTTGGGTTTTCTTAGATGTATGCCTACTTCAAAGAGCAATACCTGCATTTGATTTTAAACAAAAATGAAATCTGACAATTGTCTGGAACATTCAGATACTTTCTGGCAAGATGCACAGAATTTCAAAAAATATCTGACTTTCTGCCAAAGCCCAAAGAGAGACGAGTGAGTCTATTCTGAATGACAAAATTGACATGAAAAATTGATCCAACTGGTTAGGACAAGAGATATAGATTGACTTTGCCTTTCTTTGGTACTGGTTTTTAGTATTACCTACATGTAGTATGTATGACCAATGAAAAAGTAATGCCACTTTTGAAATTGATTTCCCCACTTACTATATTTTATATATATATATATATACTATCTTCATCTTGTCATTATGATGATGAAACATAAATAGTTTTGTAATGTTCTTTGATGCCTTTTAGTGAGATATCCTATAGAAGTATAAAGTGTTGCTCTTGATGAGAATTATGATAAAATATTTTGACAGAATAATATCTGCCAAGTCGAGGCTGTTAATATGACTAGTGAAGTTAACTATGAACTGTGTTCAGTGAACTTTATAGCACTGCACCTAAAAATTTACTCACAAGTCAAATAATTCCTACAAAATACTGGTGAATGATCATTTTAAAATGTTACATCCTTTTTTTCTTTTTTCTTTTGCAATCTTTTGCAATGGAAGATCTAAAAGTACTTATATGACATAGTTTTTCTTCTTAATTAACTTATGAAATAGTGTACTTAAAATAGAAATTTAAGTACTGTGAGACAGTATGTTTTACACTTTTATTGTTAAATTTTTTTCTTATTCTCGGGCTTTACCTGTTGAGCATTTTTGTTATTTAGGTTCTTGTTCTATTTGATTAAAATAAAAGAAGTAGCTGAGAGTTTCTGATGTGATCCTTACTAATAGTGTACATTTGTATTATTCTTCACGATCTTCATATTTAAAACTGTTTTTAAATTATTCTCTGTTTTCTCCTACCCTTTTCTTCCTGATTCCTACAGATTTTCTGCCAGACCTTTATTCTGTAGAAGTAGTTAGGCAGAATTAAAGTTTTCTGAGTTGAAATTTCAGAGAAAATATGATCCAAAGTCAGCATTTACGTGTTCATCTTGGCATCAGTAGTCAAGTCAGGTATCATGGCTGTAAGGACCCACAAGGAGATGACATTAACCTCAAGTCTGTGTAACTAAAGAAAACTACAACTAATGATGCCAGACAGATGGCCGTTGGTGCTTTCTGTCAGAATTAATGCAGGGTTTGTATTTATTTGTGTCCTAAACCTTAAAATCATGCATCTAGCTATCCCAAATGACTATGACTTCTCAAAGTTATTAGTTTCATTTTTCAGCTTTCACCTCCTCTGTGTATTGTATCTTGTGTTATTTGTACATAAAAAGCAAGCCTTTCAAAGCTGTTGATCTCTCTCACTGTCACAGTCTGGACACTATACTGTCCAGAACAAACTGCTAACAACTTAGGTGAGACCTCTGCACACTGGTGAGAAAGTTTGATGCTAGAATATGCTAGATATCCAGACAGACATTGTATCATTATGGTGTTGATTTCTACATAAGCGGTTTTCTTTTCCAGTTTTTCACTGATATGCTACTCATACATTTTTATGTGCAATTTAAATATACTGTATATTCTCAAATCTGGCAATATATTTAATTCAAATGATCTCTGTATACATTTTGAATGTATAAATGTGTATATATGCAATCATCTCTGTGTGGAATTGTCAGGCATTTGAATTCTGTTCCTAATTTCTGCTTAGTTTGAATTGACCAGGTTGCTATATCTGATTTTTCTTGTATTTAAAATCCAACTTATTCACTCTACTCAACATTTTCCTTTGAGAACTTGGCTTCAAAACAAAAACAAACTGGCCTTCAACACAGATGAGTGCTATAAATACTGAGAAGTATGATCAATTCATTTGTAAAGATAAGGTGAATGAGAAGTAAACAGCATAAAGAATATTTGGAAGAGGTGAAGAATCATTGTTATCCATTGAAGAAGCCCTAGAACAGTCAGGAAGAGCTGTGTCATTCAGTCCTTCTGCAACACTGCTCCCTGTGTCCATTCTTACTAATGGCTTTACCGGCTTGTCCAAAAAAACCCTGAAGATATGCGTTTTCTATAACAACAGTTTCCTTTTTTATCCAGGTATTCTGATTAAGACTAGTGGAAAAAAACATGGTCCTGAAAGAAAAATGATCACCAGCAACATAATTTCTACACCCTTTTTCCTTAAGTGAGCATGCCTTTGTCACTAAATCAGTTTCCTAGAGATCATGTCAGTCTGTCTCGCAGTGCCTTAAATGTTTCTGTGGAAATAATCTATTTGAAAGCACAATGTTAAGATAATTCTAAAAGGATTGAGCCGTTTTCATAGAACTAGACCATACAGTTTTGGAGCATATAGGAGCATTGTAAGTTGTGTTAAATCACTCAGGGTATGGCTGAGTAGGGCAAAATTACCACGTGTTCCCCAATGGTTCCCACTAGTGATTCAAGATAGATCTTTTCTAGGAGCTGTATGCTATGGACTACTTTAGATGGAAGAATGATAAATAGCCTAGTGATTGGATAACAACATCATGAATCAAAATGCACCTGTGACAGATTTTCTATGTGGAACTTCTGGGCAGATCCAAAGCTGGCACGAATCACAGACTCTATTAATTATTGTTAAGGCATTAGGAAGTAATGAGAGGAATTTGGGGAGCCAAATGTGAGGAAGAAAGAGGAACTAAATAAATGATTTTATGCTTGTCTTGTCAGTCAACAAGTCCTATAAGTCTCAAGGACACAAAGATGTCAAGTGGTATAATAAAATCAATCTGCAACTGAAACAAAGATGCAATGAAAAGTTAGGTCTAAGAGCTTTATATGGACCCTGTATTTTGCAACATTATGTGGTGCCTGAATATTAATAATGACTATTTTACTTGTTCACATCATAAAATTCCTCTAAAAATCAAAATTCTTATGACTGAGGAGTGACTGGAATTTGCTGTTGCTGTATGCACATAGAACATGGCAAGGGAGTCTTGCTGCACATACATTTGTACAAGGGGATGTGCACTGATGCCTTGTAAGGGCATGCTCAGTATATGTAGTTCATATACAAAATATTTTTTTGACGGAGCTTATAGGAAAATGTTACTTTTTTTTCCTTATTATTTTATGCAAATAGATCCCTTTTTGGGTAAAGGTGAAAGGTTGTGGGGTGACAGAAAGGAAGCCAGGGGAACAGAATTAAAAACTGAAAAAAATTAGAGTAAGAGACTCTCAGGTAGCCAAAACTTTTGGGGATTAGTTGAATTAGATCTATACATATCTCAGAGTGGTGATATTTGCTGTTCTTAATTAATGATGGTTTTATAGTAATGGAGCAACAAATTTCAGAGTGTATTTATTGTATTTGAACAAACACATGAAGTCAAGAAAAAACAGGAGAATAATAAAAAATTTCTGTGTGATTTCTAAGGATTTCTATGTGACAAAATATTTGACCAATAACTTTGATGGAGTCTTTTCCAACTATCATGTGACATACAGTTTCTTTTCAACAGTCTTTTTCTTTAACTGACAATGAGATCATTGAAGCATTTCTGATAACAGAACTTGTCACAAGCCCCTCAAAATGTGTTACTGTTCTAAAAAAGATCAGTACAAAGATTAGACGTACAAAATTACTAACATTTCAGTCACACAGGCCATGTTTTTTAGTAGTAGACAATACGGTTACTCTATGGTCCTTAGGAAAAAAACAAAACATAAAATACAGAGTTCCCAGAAATGTTTAAATGATTTGAATTAAAATTGCTTAAGTATCAAGAGCTTTATATTCCTACATTGTTTTGGGAAAATCTTGTCCTTAAATAAATACCCTGATTTTTAAAAAGATACTAACTAGGTGTTAGCCAATTTAGAGATGTTAGGTGCTCAGCAAATTAAGAAATCACATGTCTTAGCAGCTTCTCTGCAAAGACAAAGTAGTTTGCATAAAAGTGAGACTTTAAAGCAGATTATCTTTGGATTTTCTATAAGAAAGATTTTTTCTATAAGAAAGATTTTCTGTAAGAAAGTGAATCCTTACAGCCGGTACCTACTATGAAAGTAAAGTTTTAGCTTTAAATTGAGTTGTTACAAAATCTTCATGAAGATTTTAGGTGGCAATTTCAGTAAAGAAACTTGCCTAATTATTTGTTTCATTAACATGGAAAGAAAAATGATGAGATAATTTTTATATAAGTTACACATTCATATAAAACCTGAGTCTTGACACCAGAATTGTATAAACAAGTTCTGTTTATTTTGCTTTTCCAGGAAAATGGAACAATTAGATATTTCAAAAGTATTTTGTAAGTGGTCTGTGCCCTTTTAGTGACTCTTCTCTTAAACTAAAAGGTGGGATTGGTGCAACGGGAAAGAATTATATAATATGAAGGGATCTTTTTTTAAAACAATTTTGAAGGTCTGTTTCGGTAAAGCACATACAACACTTCTTAGTAAATCAATTGACTACTGGGCTTCTGCATTTTTGGGTGACAAACCTGAGAACATAATTTACTTTGAAATTTCTTGAAATACATTCAGAGTTGATAGGGAAGCCTGTTTCTAAGTCCTAGCATAGAAGACATGTTTGGACCTGAAGCTGTATTTCATATTCTCTTCTGTTGATCTCTTTTAGTCACTAAATATTGCTGGCAATGTTAACAAATTAATTAAAAAGCTCTCCTAACATATTAAGCATGATAGAAACTGACAGCCTGTAGTTCTTCAAGGAGATACTGATCAACAATATAATATAATACCGGAATGTAGAATTCAGGGACTACTAGTGCACCGGGACCTCTACAAATGCAGATTTCAATCACTTGGATAATTAAACATGAGATACCAACCTCTCTCATAAAGACCGTATTTCTCAGGTATTGTAAATACTTAACAGAATAACTATTCCCAATTTCTAATTAGTCATCCTGTTTGGCAGAGATAGGTCAGATGCCGCCTTGGACTTCTGGAGGGCAGACTTTGGTCTTTTCAGGAGCCGGCTTGACAGAGTCCCTTGGGAGGCAGTCCTGACGGCAAAGGAGTCCAGGAAGGTTGGACATTTTTCAAGAAGGAAGTCTTAAAGGCACAGGAGCAGGCCATCCCCGTGTGCTGAAAAACGAGTCATTGGGGAAAAAGACTGGCCTGGCTGAACAGGGAGATACGGTTGCAACTCAGGAAAAAAAAGAGTTTATGGCCTTTGGAAGAACAGGCAGGAAACTCAGGAAGACTACAAAGATGTTATGAGGCTATGTAGGGAGAAAATTAGGAGGGACAAAGCCCAACTAGAACTTAAGCTGGGTTTGGATGTTAAGAACAATAAAAATAATTCTATAAATATATTAGTAATAAAAGGAAGACTAAGGATAATCTCCATCCTTTATTAGATGGGGGCAGTAACAGGGTGACAAAGGATGAGGAGAAGGCTGAGATACTTAATGCCTTCTTTGCCTCAGTTTTCAGTAGTAGAATTGGTTGTTCCCTGAGTACCCAGATCCCTGAGCTAGTAGATAGGGGCGGGGAGCAGAATGAAGCCCTATAATCCAAAGGGAGGTGGTGAGTGACCTGCTACATCTCTTAGAAACCCACAAGTCTAGGGGGCCAGATGGGATCCACCTGAGAGTACTGAGGGAGCTGGCAGAAGTGCTCACCAAGCCACTTTCCATCATTTGCCAGGAGTCCTGGCAAACCCAGGAGATCCCAGTTTACTAGCGTCTAGCAAATGTGACACCCATCCACTAGAAGGGCGAGAAGGAGGATTCAAAGAACTACAGGCCTCTCAGTCCGACATCAGTGCTGGGGAAGGTTATGGAACAGATCATCTCGAGTGCCATCACACGTCACGTACAGGACAACGAGATGATCAGGCCCAGTCAGCATGGGTTTATGGAAGGCAGGTACTGCTTGACAAATCTGATCTCCTTCTATGACAAGGTGACACACTTGGTGGATGAGGGAAAGGCTGTGGATGTTGTTTACCTGTACTTTAGTAAGGGCTTTGATACAGTTTCCCACAGCATCCTCCTGGAGAAACTGTCTGCCATGGCTCGGACAGGAGTAATCTATGCTAGGTTAAAAACTGGCTAGAGGGCGGGGCCCAGAAAGCAGTGGTGAATGGACTTAAATCCAGTTGGCAACTGGTCATGAGTGGTGCTCCACAGAGCTACGTATTAGGGCCTGTTCTCTTTAATATCTTTATCAATGATCTGGATGAGGTGATTGAGTGCACCCATCCGTAAGTTTGTAGATGACACCAGGTTAGGTGGGAGTGTTGATCTGCTTGAGGGTAGGAAGGCTCTACAGAGGGACCTGGACAGGCTGGATTGATGGGCCAAGGCCAAAGCCAACTAACCTTAAGCCATAGCAAGTGAGCATATCTGTTAGTTAGATCTTATAACCACGGTTTACAGACATGATCCATTTTTAAAAGCCTGTTCACAAGAACTACAGATTGCTACAAATCAGAAAGTGCTTTACTCATTAGTTAAAAATATATGATCCAAAGTTATCTGTAATACTTTGAAATATGGGTTATCTAGATGTTCATTGGACCCAATGCTTATAGCAGGTTAACCCTTTTGGTCCAATGATGTTTGTCAGATGTTCAGGAAACTTCCAGACAAAAGTAATAACACTAACACCTTGCTGTTTAAGCTAGTAATATTTAAAAGCAATTCTTGCTTCTTTCAAATATATATGGCAATATATGACATTTCCATTTCAGAGTTGTTTGCTGCATATAACATGAATATAATGGAGTCTAAATTTGGCTTACTTTCTGAATAAGTTCATTGCGTTTAGTGCTGAGTTCTAAGGTCATCAGGGTACATCTATGTATACATGTGTGTATAAAGAAAGGTCCTATATCTGTGTGTGAGGATCAGGCTTTTTTTTTTAAATACTGTGGTATGCAGCTGAGAAGAATAAAGAACAGAAAAAGGGCAAAAAATTATAGCTGAAAAAATGGAAAATCAAAATGACTGAGCATATGTTAAAAGAAAGGTATGCGTAAGAAAGTTAGGATTGATTTATCAAAATCAAAGTTTTCAATTTCTTCCAAGTAGTATACCTAGGGAGGAATTTTTACCTTTTCCCTGGAGACAATTTTTCTGCTGCTTTCTTTAAAAGTAGCACTTCCCATTGACGTTTTAACTGCCACTTGCCTCTCTTCCAGAGTCCTCTATCCTTGCTGCTTGATGAGTGTACTTTCTTCTGTGCCTTGCAATCATGATAAAAATACAGGTTTTATACAGTCTGTAATTTTTGCTGCAGAAGTCCTTCAAAACTACTGTTAGCTTATTACTAAACTGTTACTTGGAAATTATGGAGGTGATTACAAGTCCTACTTTTAATTTAATGTGAAAAGTGTCACTTTCATTTTGAGATAGACATGTCCAATCTCTAACATGTTTTAGTTACTTCCAATATGACATGTGACTACCCGTGGTTTTGTGTCAGTGTTTATTTTCCCATTTATGAATAATTAGGTCAGTTAGCTTTTTTATTTACTTTATAAATTTTATTCAAGTTGTACAAATAATCACTTCAACTTTTTCAAGAGGAATTTTTGCCAAAAATTCATATTTCTTCTCTGTAAAAGTAAACTTGCATATAAAAAAGACATCTAAAATTAATCAGACGTACATTTGAGTGTCCTTTTTTTCTAATTCTTCTGTAGAGTCAGGTTCTGACACCAAAATGCAAAGACTACACAAAAAAATAAAAATCAGGAACTTTATTTACTGGGGAACTGTTGACTAGTCTGGATGTCTGGCCAGTAGAGACAATATATTTTAAAGTACTGTATCTCTCTATCCACTGCGCAAATTCTTCTTAATATGAACAATTGACTGAAGATGTTAGTTTTCTGGGTTTGTTTTTGTTTTTCTTTTTTTTTTTTTTTTTATCCTCAATAGATGACATTCTTACTCTTTGATCATTCCTAAATATGGTAAAACATCTCCTCTCAGATTAAATGCAATGTTATTGTTTTTTGTCTTCTTTGTCTGGTGTATGAATGCATGTATTTGTTTTTGATTGTGCACTTTTTCTGTCGTACTTACAGAGCTTATGTTTCCACTTGATCTGACCCCAGTTCAGAACAAGTGATATTGATGGTTGTCAGCTCATGTTGATCTCACAGTACAAACATCTTTAGACAAAAGAAATTGCTACATAGAGTGTGTGTGTGTGGGGTGACTAACAAAAGAATGCAGGTACCAGAATACATGCTGCTTGTTAGAAACAGCATACAGAAGCAGAATGGGTAATATTTTCTGTTTGGGGCAGAGCTGCTAGAAGAAAAAGAGTTGGCTGAGATACATGTGACTTTTACACAATAGCTTAGTGCATGCAAAGTTACCACCAACTCACTGTGGAGGTAAGATGTCCCATGTCCTGCCTCACCTGAAGGGTCAGATCTGCATCTCTCAGGAGATCCTCAAGAAACCATGACAGATCAAATCAGAGGTGAAAGTAAATTTTGACTGGAATTCGAAAGCACTGGACAATGGCGTTTTCCCTCTGAGGTGCCACGGGATCACCAGTGCCATGGTGATCACCTTTCTGACAGCTGGCCCTCAGCTGGAATCCTGATCAGAGCCAAATATATCCCTTTCATTCACCAAAGGGCATATCTATTTCGCCATGCCCAGGCAGCTAATGCACCCTTCTGGAATTCATCTGGAACAGGTGGCTAAAAGTTAGCTTTTGCACAACCTAAATTGTAGCTGCTCAAGTCCTTTTTTTTTTTTTTTTTGGATCTAACTCATTAATTGATAGGAAGAAGTATTTTAATCATATTGTAAAAAAAGAAGATAAGTACTGTTCTGAAGTACAATTCTATAACTCATTGTCTCTGGGGAGCAATTTAAATTTTAAGTGCAGCAAAGTGTAAAGCTCCTGTTACTGACTTTCTACTCTCTGGACTTCTGTACGATCAAATAAAAGTAGCAGCAGGCAGCTCCAGGTGGCAATAAAATTTAAATACTCAAAATTTAGGAAATAGTTCAAGGACTAAAGACCAGTAAGTATTATAAAGATAAAGGAGTTAACCGGTTTAGAGGTAGTACCACTGTAAGAGAATGAGCTTGTAAAACTTCCAATGAAGATAGCCAGCATGGATTTGAGCCAAGATAGGAATGCTGTAGGAACCTGATGGGAATCTGCAACTATTACTGCCTTGAAACACAGAGAAAGAAGAAAATTTGTAAGTTTAGTGTATTCAGTTGCATCTAGAAGTGCCCATAAAGTCTGATAAATAACTTATAAACATAACCAGAAGGCTAATGTCTCAACATTTAGTAAGATAGAAGAAATAAGCTAGATGTTCCAGCTTCAAAAATGGTTATGCTTTAAAAATATCAAGAAATATTAGCCTTGTATCTCAGCACTTTCGTGCTTACCTGGAAATTTTTAAAAATTATCTAATCCATTTTCTAACTCACCTTGTAATTATTTTTTTTTTTGAAACCTATTTCTCAGCCATGAATATGCCTGCTTAATTACAAGTTCAAGGAAATTTTCAGACCCCCAAAACTGTATTTAAATAGTCAGCAGCATAGGTGTCACGCACCAGTAGGAGGTACAAGTTCTGTGCGATGTAAATTTGAAAGAGATGTTAAAAACTTTAAAAAAAAGCAGGAAAAAATAAGTCCTGATTTTTCTATTCATGCAGTTAGGGTAATTCTTAAACATTAAAGACTGATATTTTGTCAACACTTGTTAACAGATACTTTGGTCCTTATTCCAAGAAACGAAATTAATCTCAAATGGAGTAGCAATAGCTTTATTGATTTTACTTATAAAAGTATAAAATAAAGTGAATGTGGAGAATAGGTGAGAAGAAATGTAAGGTCAGGTGTAGACCAGCCAAGAGGAAAATCCCACACTCTTCAGTTTCCCAGTTACGCTGAAAATCACATCAATTGTTCCTTCTCTTTTCCTGATATCTATTTCCAGCAGTAGGCATTAGGCCTTGAAGAAACTTTTATTTGTCCCCTAAAAGTATTTGTAGCAACTTTGGGACAATATAAATATAAATATCATTTTTAAAAAACAAATATATATGTACTTTGTAAAAGAATGAAAATTATTTAGGCAAATTGGAAGTAGGCAATGAAATGCAAATTACAAAATATTTTTGCTTTGCATTGCTCCAATTTTCAGTTTAAAAAGGGAATATTTTTATTTGCCTTGTTAAATAGTTGAAATCTGAGTAAAAAGGGTTGCTAAAACTTCCACGGTATATGTCTCTGCATTTTCATACAGAGTTGAGCAATACCAAGTTACAGGTAATAATAAGAATGCTAAAAAAGTATTTTTAACACACTCCTGAATTGCTTAAGTGTTCAAATTTAGTTTCAGACAGCAGAATATTTTGTTAAGTTTGGCTGGAGCTTGAGCTGGTCTAAGGGATTTAGTTTGTCCAAAGAAGCTTATTTTTCTTTCTCTGCATATCTACACTTATTGTTATGATGTTGTTTGATGAATTTTCACAGACTATCACTGGCTTGGTTGAGTGTGTCGGAGAGGAAGTGACAAAATGTTTTTCTTTTGTACCCGATCAATTGAAGCAATTGCCTGCAATTATGATGCTCAACCAAACGCAAAACAAGCTTCAGTGACTCCCCTAGGTGAGGGTGGCTGCATATTCTTTGCTCTTTTCCAGCCTGATAGAAAAATAATCCCACTGTGAGTATGCTTCTAGAAAAAACAGTAACTCAATTTCTAATTTTTTTATATTTTTTTATTTTGCCAGTTATATGTAATTGTGTGGATCCTAGCATACAGGGAGATGAGAAAGTTCTCTCTCTCTGTTATGGTTTTCTGGTCACTGCTGGACCAGGAATGCCCTTGTAAAAGGCACAAATTGGTTGCGCAGCACTTATTGTCCAGATGTCATGTGGACTCACTTCTCAAAACCACAGGACATTTAGCTTCAGAGGCTTTGTCTAATCAAGTGATCAATATCCGCTTTTATAAGGGGGTGCCAGGCTTTGCTGTTTAACTAAATGCTGACAGAAAGATGTTGTGTATTTAGGATTTTTTTCAGTAACCATTTGGCCAGTCCTGTGGTGTGACAAGTGACATACAGGTTATCCCACCACAAAGATGAATCTTATCAATTCATTTTGTGCCTCTGTTTTGTGTGGGAGCAAGGAGACTACTTTCCTTGTCCAGAGATTCCTACCAGGAGGTGACAGAGTCTGCGCTACTCAGTGGGAAGGTCCCAGAAGACTTCTCTGGCTGGGTGAGTAGTGATCTTGGATCTGACTTAACCTCTTGTGACCAACATGGTGAACACTAAATATTGTTCTAGAGTAGAACTGGAACTCAGCAGGCCTTCCCAAACGCTGTCATTATCTTGTTTGCTCTCAGTGTTGGTGCACAGGTTACGCAGACCCACATCCTGAGGAGAAAGATGTCAGCCTTGTATTTTAGCACAATGTCAAAATCCCCAATAACATGTACATCTCAGCTACCTTTCATCTTTAAAAATGCTTTATTATATGTTTTGTATGTAATTTCACAAAGCAAAATTTCCCAATGACAAGGAGTGCATTTGTGTGGAACAGCAGATTTTCTGTGGTTTCTGGACTTTCAGGTTTGACCCTGAGCACTCTGCTGTTTACATTATGGGTGTAATTAGCAGGATGAGCAGACTGCTGTCCCCTCTGCAGCCTGGTCACGGGCAGCAGATAGGGCTCGTGGTCTGCCCAGGGGCATCACCAGTATTTGCTGGGCAGACGGGGAGGGTCTGGCCTTGGGAGAGAAGATTTTAGACTGGCGGAGTTTGGTTGTGCTTACAGATCTCCCCTCCTCCTCCAGCACAACTCTGCTTCCCAGGCAATACCTCTGAATCCTTGTCATGGTCCTGATGCTCTGGTACACGTAGATTTTTGTAAAAAAAAAAGAATCATGTTTCTCTTTTTTTTAAAAAACGAGCGCCTGTGAATAGCAGACTGTAATATGGTGTTGTAGCCAGTAGTGACCTGACTGATACAAAGGAACGTATACCTTATAAACTGGCTTGTTCCTAAATATTGCATAAGATCTTCATAAGAAATTATTGCTTATATTCTCCCTGGCAAACTTCAAAGGAAATGAAATATTTTTATTAACATAGATACTTTACTGGTGTGAATTCTAACATATAGTATATAGTTAAATATTAGGAGTACATAGTGAGGAATATTTATTGCCCCAGAGGAAAAATGTGAATTTAATGGAGTACTGGCAAACCTTCTCACTTATTTTCACACAAATTATTTTATTCCTGATCATGATTTCATACGATTTTTCAGTACTACAAGTGCGTTTGTGTGAACTTTTTTCAGAAATATTTGCAATGTGAAAGTAAGTTAGGGCATTGCCCTTAGTAGTTAATGTGAACTTTTGTATGTATAAGTGAGCATTACACTACAGCCTGAGTAGTCCCCACTGATTTGTCACACTGTCACAGTGTAATGAAGGGACCTTTAGGGGCTCTGCAGTGATTCAGTGAGAACTGAAAGCCCATTGCGCAGTGGTTAGGAAACAGTTTTAATTCTTCATATACTTGATGAGAAAAATAAATCTGGGGAAAGGACAAATGAAATTAAAAACATTACCATCAAAGTTTTTGCTCAGAATATATGAGCTTTATCATGAACTGAAAGTATTTTTATTGTTAAGCCTCTGAAATGTTGTTCAGTGGTAAATATTCAAAAATTCTATTAGAAGTAAGGTTGTATTTCAAGTATTTCTATTGAATGACCAATTACAATTTTAAAATTAAATATTTTAGAGGAAACCAAACTGAAATATGCTTAACTAATGTAATTAGGGTTTGAGTGAAAACGGGTAGGTTTCAATGGGAATATGCGTACTCACTCCAGCCTTTCCTGACTTTTTTGAAGAATGAATATATTTCCAAAAGCCGAAATCCATTTCCTAATAAGTTAGAAACAGGAAAAAAAAAAGCTATATTACTCATTACTGTGTATATCTAGTAACTGTTTCAGCTGTTCACTAAATAAACACAATATGCACATGCTGCATTTGCTGTTACCTTATGGTAAAGATTACTTTATGATTATGTATATAGTAAGAAATTATCAGAATCACAAAAATATTCTTATTATATTTTATTATGACTCACATACATAATTACTTAAATAAGTAAGTGATTTCTGAGATGTTGTTTAAAAAGTCTTATCAGTTCAATTAAATTTATAGGCTGATAACCAAAATAAATTAACACAGGGATTTAGAATGTTTTGGTGGGAAGGGGAAAAAAAAAACACACAACAAAACCTCCAGATCTAGATTTTTGCAATTAATGTCATTTGAAGCCAAATGTTATACGTAATTTTCTCTGAGCAATTCAAAGCACATTAGCAGCATTCATGATATAAAAAAGAAAATCTTAATAAATGTTTATTACACAGAGTAGGCACAAGTGGGTAAAACTGCAAACTGATTAATAATTAAGATAGTTTGCTAAATATGTCTTCTTAATTTAGTCAAGTGGGTTTCACTTCCAAAACATTTGCTTTGAGAAAAGGAAGCTTCAAGTTCAGCATAAGAGGGAGAGTAAGTCTGCAACTGGTGAATGGTTGCTTGCACGCTGAATAGTGCCACGGATACCAGTTCTGCAACTAGAGCAGTGCATATCTTCAGTTACTGGAAACCTGTGTTACTACAAAATTATTATTAAAAATATATTTTGTTGAATTGTAGGTTATATGGAAGCAATGGGTGCTTAGTCATGTGATAAACATTATCTAGAGAGTTTCTTTCCTTTAAAAACACAGAGGGCATACACAGATCTGAACGCCCACTTCTGAGGTTGTCCGAGTGGACCAGGTGGACATGGAGAAGAGGGGACTGAAGGAGTTAATGATGCCAGGCTCTGAAATCAAGAGTTATTTGGAGAAGGGTGGCAGAAAACAATAATTCATTATTTCTTCTAAAATAAGAGACAGTGGTTACTTAACGAGTTTTGAAGGACATGGTTAAAGCAAACACTTACTTTTGACAATATGTAGTCTGGATTGCCAAGAGGACGTGAATGAATTAAGAGAGAAGAGATTCATCACTGCCTGTTAAATACGATACTGAATACAGGAATCTGGAGAGAAAAGAGGGAGGGAAGGAGAACTTCAAGGTGATGGTCCAGGTAGACACATCTGTCATAAACTTTTCCCTGAGCCATCCATTGATGGTCATTGGGAAAACTGCTGTTTTCATGAAAGGAAAGGCCAGAGCTGTAATGCACAAGCTGTAGACAACACTGGTAATAGTGAATCCTGAGGTCTAAATGAATGAATGCTACAGCAACCACTTTGGATAAATCTGGGTGTTACTTGGGATCCTGTGAATCTATGGGCTTCTAAGCAAGAAAAAATACTGGTGTCTATGCAAGTAATTGCAAGCAGAAAGGGAGAATGTCTGGGATTACACAATATCTCAGAAATTTTTAATTTACTCATTGCAACTACAATGAATGTTTACAATTCCTGTTGTAAAAAAGCCACCCTTAAATGATTCAGTCATGCAAAATATTTTTTAAAATCTTGCTGTGTCTGAATAGACTAGCACAAGTAACCACCACTATGTTTTGTGATGAATATACTAAAGCAGATCTCCAAAGTTACTGCGGTATCTTCCCTGATGGTAGTCAATGTGTGCCAGGCACTATCCCAGTGTTCAGAGAATATGTACAGTTTCAATTGATTATTCCTTGGCAACTGGACTGTCATGCTCGTGTGGGGTGTTGCTGATGAGAACTATAACATATGCTTCATGGAAAAAGCAGGTTGTGTTCTGCCACTTAACCAGAGATATGCAAGTGAGCATGTTTTATACTACAATTATATAATACATGCTTTTGATTTATTTTAGTACTGGACCTTTAACCAAAAGAGTCAAGTATTAATGGTATCATAAAATACATTCTGAACAGCCATACAGTTCATAATGCATACTTTGGGCTTTCAGTGCTGTCTTTTTACCCATTTTTTAAAAATAATATTTTTCAATTTCCCCTTTAACTCCCTCAGCATTTCCCCATTTTCTAAGCCGTTAAGTCAGCGCAAGACTTTTAGAGGCATTCTTTGTATGAAAATGAAGCAGAAAAGACATATCCAGAAAGTTGCTGGTTTACTTTTGTCCTTTTTTTTCCCCCTGTTTCTAGCGAGAAAAGGGAAAAGAGGTGCTCACTGCTTATTGCAGTTGGGGAGATCTCACTGGGTTCATTCTTTCTTTCTTCTTTCTTTCATATAAGACAATTTGATTATTTATTTTTTTTTTCCACAGAAGCATGACAGTAGAAGTGGAAAGAACAGCTAATAGCAGTACTTCAAGAGTGAAGGAACAAAGGAGTTAGTGAGCTATTGAGCATTTATGATTTTCTCAGCCAGGACTTCTAAAAAGCTCAGATCTTATTTGAGCATCAAATTTAATGGTTTCAGGAGCTCAACTTGTTGGGTGCTGAGCCTTTGTGAAAAACATGCTCTTCAGAGGCATACCAGAGCTGGTAAATTATGAGTGCTTGTGAGTGCATGGACTGTTACTTCGGTGCCTATGAAGAAGCTAAGCTGTCTTGACAGTCCTGTCTCTAGTGTGCAAAGGCTCTCAGTGTGGTTGGTGGAGGTGTCAGAGATGGGGAAGGGACAGTGGGAAGGAACAATTTAATGAGACTTGGAAAATGGTTGTATTGCTACAATCAAAACTTTTGTTTATATTATTAATTAGGGGCTCTTTATAAGGCTTACATTTTGTTTAGAATAACAAAACCAAAGAAACTTTTCTACAGAAAGCTAGTTCTGGTTTAGCAATCATGCAAAATAACGTTAACGTGCAGATACCCAAGATCTGGTTTTGTTCAGCTCTTTGCAGGCAGGAGAAGACCTCTAAAATCATAGCATAACATGTTAAAGTAAGTCATAACAAAAGAAAACTGAGCAAAAATAAAGCCCCTGAATCAACAAGAGCCTTTGGAAGGAGTGCAGAAACTGCTGACATTTACTCCAGACTCCTAATACTTTGGCGTGGTGCACCTTGTGCTATGCTTTGTGGACAGGGCTCTCCTGTCACACCAGTATCACAGGAACAACAGTGGAGAGGTGTTTTTTTAACATCTTAGGGGTAATACAGTCTTAAATAGTATATATAAATCAGGGGATGTAAGCGCCTTAGGAAAAACAGGTTCATAAACCAGAATTTGGCTTGAAAGAATATTGTGTGCAGCTGTAATGCATCTTGGTGGCAGTGCTGAAGAACCACATCCTGTCGTGGAAGAATGCCCAACACAGATCTAGCAATGAACTTCTCCCTTTACTGCCTGCATTTACAAAGCTTTAAAACAGTGATATCAGCTGTTTGTAGAAATGGCTGCAGACTAAGGAATATAATATTTATCAAGAAGTTAAATGATTCTCCTTGCAACTTGACAATCATTCCCTTTAGAACATCTGTTTGCTTTTATTGTACTTCTGATATTTTTTGGCTGATATTTTCTTGGTTTTTCTGTAATTTAGATGCAATGATAGGTTAGCAGGTGAAAAGATAACTATAACAATTCATATTGATTCAAAAGCATGTAATATTGTTTCTGTTTTTTTATTACTTATTTCCACCAAGTGATTAAATTTCATAGATTTTGTGCAACCACAGGTATAAACCCTTCTACAGTTTCTAAAAAATACTTGTTACAAAATTAAAGGATTGTGAAATAAAATTTACTTTTGCTTTGGATCATTAGTGTCATAGTAGAAGATGTAGCCATAATAGTTTAAGAAGCTAAGGTTTGGGTGGAAAAGTGGCATCTTTTATTAGTCTAATTTTTATAGCTGGAAAATTTGGAAAAGCCTTCAGGTTAATAAAAGTCTTCTTGTGTGACTGAATGTCCATTTATTCTAGTATATTACTTAATGTAATGAAAAAGACCAACCTCTCTGTGCAGGTCCTGTCTACTAGTCTACTAAGGTACCTTAGTCATTTTCCTTTACATGCTGTTTCTCACCAAAGGAAACTCAGCTATTATGTGGCTGTTGTGGAATAATAACATTTTAACACTTAGAAAAAAGAGGGTAAGAGTACATGATATTTTTTAAGATGTAAGAAAGTTACCGTTTTTGATAGCTAAACTCTGCTGTTTGTCATATTTGTCAGTGAAATGAAAAGGAATTAAATTGAATTGACAAAGGTATTAAATACTACAAAACCATTTGGGATAATCAAATCTGAATCTGGCTCCGGAGAGTTGCAAAAGAATCTAGCTAGAGTGACTGAGTGATTAAAATAAGAGGTGAAATTAAATGACAGTAAATGCAAAGTAATGTACATCAAGGAAGAAAAAAATCACACATTCAAAAATTGGTTTTCAGGAAAACAATTTTTAGTCGCTGTAATCTTTGAAAATATCGTGTCAGTACTCACCAATGATTGAACGAGGATATTTTCGAAAAACAACAGTGAATAAATAGAAAGCATACTTATGGGTATTGAAACTCAGATAAGGAGATCCCTACACTTCTTATTGATGGAAGCTAACAAAAAGTACCTCAAATTTATGTCTAAATGTACTTTTTTTTTTGTTTTCCTGAGCATCGTCTTTTCACTAGTGCAAGAGACAATATTGCAAGCTAAAGAAATATTTTTCCTGTCTCATTACAGAAATTCTTACATTATATGAAATATCTTATTATTTTAAAATGACAATATTTAGAAAAAAAAAAGTCAGACCAGATTCTCACAGGATAATGGGCATAGTTCCACTCAAGCCTGCAGAATTAATATGATCTACATCAGTTGAAAATGTCCCTCATCCTCTACCTTTTTAACTTGGAGATTATTTCCAGGCATTTGCCAGCTATTATACCATTTTTTTGCTCATATGAATTCCAGTTTTGTGGATTTTACTAAGTTCACTCTTCTGCTTCCCCTGTGGCTATAGCTGTTCTATTCTCAAATAGCTACAAACCATTTTGTTAGTAAACCTTCTAGTAAAGACATCTCAAAGATATCAGAGGAGCATATCAGACATAAATTGCTGTTGTTCACAGACACTGAGAAGATAAAGAATTCCAAAGGGCAGTTCTGCTACTGCCAGGCCTGTTTATAATTAGCCTACTTTAAGAAGTCACACTGAAAACAGGAGATTTTCTGAAGAGTTAATTTAAAAATTACTATTACTCATGAGGCAGTCTAATGTTCTTTTTTTCTCACTAAATCATAGGATGCACATGTCTGACTATGTGGTTGAGGAGAAGCAATGTATCTGTAACTAAAGTGGGTGTTTAGCAGAGGGCCTTTGACTGCAGTTTCTCACTCTTTCTGTCATCCTAAACACCAGTCATGCTGGCAGATCAGAGATTAAACCAAAGAACTGAGTTCTGATTTATGGGATCATGGAGTGGGAAGCAGACCGGGATACAGCCTTGGAAATGCACAGAGGTGTGATTATCACATATCCTCTATTTTACAGATTGCTCAGAATTTGATGGAGAATCTGATCTACCCTATTCGTTGTGTATACCCTTCATGCTATTTCTTCCCTTCTGACAGCAGAATTTGCCAAGATGTGAGAATTGTGCTGCCGTGGTATACATGCTACTCTGATAAGTGTTAAGCTTTAAACAGATTTTCCTAAATTATTTCATGCATTGTCAGGAGACCAGAGTTTGTATGTAACTTAATCCATAGTTCTGAATCCTACAGTCTCGTAGAAGGAAGCTTCTGGTGACTGAAGCAGTGACATGTACTAACGGAGAGCAAAGTTTTCCAGCTTCAGTACTGCTCTCTGTATAGATAGTATTCAAGATACTTCTACAGCATATCCTGCTCTTTTCCTTCTCTCCATGTTGTGTTAGCTCTTGTTTGTAATTACTGTTTCTGCTGTGTTAGAGGTACGCAGCTCCCTAGGTGATACAGCTGGGTAAGGCAATGGGGCAAATTGAGTGGAAGTTGAGATTTAAGTATAGCTAGATCATATCATATTTCCACACCTTAGCATGAATCGTACCTCCTTTCATCCTTTTTGTCTTTGGGAGTTACAGTTACTGCATGACTCCCACTGCCTAATGGGGCACTATAATTTTCTTTCCCTTCATGAGCTCATACAACCATTACTTTAAAACCACTTGCAAAATGCATAAGAGATGAAAGTGCATGATATTTGCAGGAGTATTTCACTGAATAAACTGATGCTTGGAGAGTTCAAATGAAACTGAGGTTCATCAATAGACAGGCTATGACAATGTGTTTGGTGTTTCCAAACTTGACAAACACATTAAAGAGTCAAATTACTGAAATACAGTCAACAGTCTATGTAAAGCTGCATGCTCTGTATGTCCTTTGTAAATTGTTTGTAAATGCTAGTGGAGCCGTCTTACAGCTTTTTTTTTTTCATGTCTTTTGTGTACCTCTTATCTGTTTGTCCCTTGACCTCAACATCAACAAGACAAAGAACATAATTTCTATAATACCTATACATTCCTGAGACCCAGGAATCCAGTTATAATAAATACTAATACAGGTCAGTGACTTCAAGGAGAATCTATCTCAAGGACTGGTGTGTGATTTAATTTTTACTTTGACTTGGAATAAACAGTGTAATGGCATAGCATTATTGGCATTGTCTTTTCCTAATCTACATCAGGCAAATGCTACCACAAGATACTCTTTTGCTCATCAAGGGATAATTATTCAAATCAGAAAATCTCTCTCTTGTGCTCTTAGAATGCCCCAGAGTGGAAATTCCTGATGAGAATTGTGCAGATGCTCAATGAGAGGAAAATCAGAAACATACTCCATATTTTTGGAAGTACGCCAAATTATTTATGTTTTTTTTGAACTGGGACTGAGATTACTGGTGCTGTTGTACAAGTATTCACTCAGAGGGTGGTTTATATATAATATACAGCATAATTTCTAGGCTATTGCTGCCAACTGGGGTGTCTTCCAAAGAATTATATCTCAAATACTAAATTATATCTGAATGGGATGCATTTCTCTGTTATTTCCCAATACATCCATATTCCATCTTGCCTTTTTAATTAGTGAATATATTGACTGTATATGTATTATTATAATTGCCTCTGCCAGCCTGCATGCTTTTAATTGTGGATAAATTTATTCCATCATCTCTCCCTAATTGTAGAAGACTATGTTTATTGCAATTGCTACTGACTGCTGGAAAATGATCTGCCTACTCCTGCGTCCCAGTCTCTTTCGTACATATGGTTGTGATATTGTTTGTTAGATCATTCCCTGCTCTTACCACCTTGTCTCTGCCTCACATAGATTTTGATCTTATTGATAATGTCTGCTGTGACTGTAACACACTTCAAGAGTTCAGTTTTTTTGACTATAAAAATCCAAAAGAAGCATGGGTAAAATATTTTATAATGGTCAATGTGTCTAGCTTGGCTTCTGATGCAACATAAAATATGAAGGACATTATCACTAATGGTGCATTTGTGACATCACCTCATAGCATCAAGCCCTAATCATATGTTTAATACTATTTAAACTCACTCTACTTCCCGAAAGAAACTTAATATAATTGAGGACTCATTTTATGAATGACACTGCTAGGAAGGTGGTAAGTATTCCTATTCATTCTGAAGATGGAAAAACTAAGAAAAACTTTTATTTGTCTAAAGCTTCATGAGTTAAATGCCACAGCTGAAAATGACAAACCAGTGCTCATTGGGGTTCTCTCACTGATCTGTATTTCTTCTATGTAGGACTCGTCTACTTTTCAGGTGCATCCTGATTGTAGTTTTGAAACTGTAAGTTTCAGAATATTTTGTTCTCTGCTCCACATTTACATTGCCAGACTGGATCAAAAAGAGGCTTATTACTGTTTTCACACTGAGGTGATATTGTTCAGAGCTAGAAGCTAGCTGAGCGTCTGGTTAAAATGTCAGCATTCCAATTATATTCCTATTATTTCCCAATACTTTTCTGAAAATTTTTGCTATGAGCTTTCCCAATATAAAGGGCAAGTTCTCAGTACAGTTTTTTTTGTTGTTTTTTTTTTTTTTTAATACTCCAGTTCCTTTGTGCCACAAAACAAAACTAAGTATAACATAAAAACTCCTTTTCCTCTTCTTTTGTCACCATCATTCATGGCATGGAATGTAGCAATTTGAAAAAGTTATTGCCTACATACAGATCCAAATGGTAACAGGCCAATGATGCAATCAGTGCCTAATCTTTTTTTCTCAACATAATGCACCCTTTGTTGCCTTGATCTGGGCAACTCAAGCACAGCCATTCTGTGTTTCATAGTGGCTCATAATTTAGCATTTTTAACTCTGTGTTAAAAGTTTCAGCTTCAATTGGATTATACTTACTTGTGAATTTGTGGGATTGAGTAAAATTTGGGTAACATCTAACTACCCAATCTTCCTGTGGTAAGTGAGAGTGTAGGGATATCAGATGAGTAATCTGTTGCTTTATTGCACTCAGGTATATCTTTTTTATCCCTTAAAAGTTGTGAAAGATGAAAAAGCAGCCAGAGTCTTAAGGAGACCCTGTACATAAGGCTTTAAATATTGAAAAAGAAGGTGAAGATGGCAGGACTTTACTCTGTTCTTTAGAATTTTGTCCTTAGTGAATAAACAATACAAATTAAAGATTAAAATAAAAAAAAAAATATTTGATTTTTCAGCATATCCTTTTGACTTTGAAATGGCTGGAGTTTTTTTATGGAAAAAAACAACACCAAAGCATTAAATTGTTTTAAAGACATTTATTTTGAAAATGTAACCTTTACTGATAAACAAATACCATCTTTTTGTGTGAAATAAATACAGAAAAAGGAAAAAAAGAGTGCATCATTGTATTATTTTGAATTATATTTTAACATTTTAAATATTGAAATACTCTCAGAAAGTTGTGGAAAGGTTTATTTGAGGGATTATGTGACTTTTTTCTGTTATCGAGGAAATGCAGTAATTAGAAATAGAAACAAATCCAACATTTTGAATCTATAGTTTTAATGAAGAATTGAAATATTAAATCATTTGAGAAAGTGGCATAGAGAGAACTTGGCATTTAAAATTATCAACAAGGACTTTCTTTTCCAGTAGGTATTCAGTCATGTGAAGAGACTGAATTTTCTAAAAATTTTATGGTCACCTCTTCTGAGGTTGAGAATTTCTAGGTTAATTTCTCTCAGTAATCTTTTTTCTTAGCCTTCCGTAAATATAGATGAGTAATCAGTCATATATAGCTAGAGGTAAGCAGAAGCTATACTTTAACAGTTTAGCTGTTTCTGAACAAACCTCAGTTTTTGTTTCTGTAAGCCTATCATCTTCAGGGAGAATACAACAGATTTACTGTCTGCTCCTGTAATTTCCATTTTGTGTATATATGCATATGGAATAGGTAATGCCACAAAGAAAGGAGTAAACCAGATTGCTTTATTTTCTAAATTAGCTCTACAAGGTAAATTTGTCTCAGGTAAATGTGAATTTCCTACAGGAACAGGCTTTTTGGTAAAAAGATACCAGATTTAACATAGTTTCTTCTTAAAGAAGATCTGGGGATCTTCTCTCAATTGGCTGTTGTCTCCTAGAGACCTTCTCAACACCCAAGTCCTGAGAGATTCTGGAGTCTTGAGATGCCTGTCATTAACTTTGAAAAGGTTTTCCTTATTTTTTTCCACTTTTAAAAGAAAGCAGAAGGAAGGTGGCTTTAGGCAAAGAGTAAATGACAAATCATTGTCATCAGAGCAAAGGATTGTCATCAGGGCAAGAAGGCTTTGCTCTTATTCCTTCTAATAGCAGAGATTTGCTAATTTTTCCTGTACTTTCTTAACTATAAAGAAGGCAATCTCCTTACTCACAGTTCAATCTATGACTTTCTCTCTTTTCTGATGCTTTGGTTTCTTGTCAGAATTTCTTATAAGTCTGGAATCATTTGCTGAATTCGTATCTTCATAAAATGAATATTCCGCATTACACATATATTTGCATGTGATTATTAGTATCTATTTGCTTCTCAAAATTTTGTATACCTTTACGAAGTAAAGTAAATCCTTAAATTTTCTGTGTGTGCTTTCTTTGAAGCTGGCTGCAAGTAAAACTGAAAAAGGAAATTCTGAAAAAGGAAAATTGAAGTGCCCATGATCCCTATATCTCAACTCCTTTTTTTTGGTGAAAAAAAAGGAGCAGAAGAGTGCTTGAAGACTCCTCCTTAGTTTGAATTCACTGGGAAAATAGAAAAGAAAAAAAAAAAGAATTATGTTTTTACCTCTCAGTGTGTTGTACATATTGTGCAACACATTACTTTTCTAACAGGTACAGGTAAAAGGGCTAAAGGCTGCTCTCTTTTCCTACTCTGACCCACCCGAAACCACTACCACATTACAGGCCTGACCTTGTCTGATAAACAGTCATTGTTTCCTGGATTTACAGTCCAGGCTGTTAATTCGTTCTTGGTTAATCTATTATGGTCTTGGTACTTTAAGGATTTAAACTGTAACCTATTTTATAGTCTGCATTTACGCAAGGATTTGTTAATCTGAATAAAAATGGAGTTTACAGGCAGACCTGGATTAACCAAATTGGAACAAATATAGTTTGGTGGTGTCTTTCTTACTGGGATGAGTTTAAGTAGCTGTTCTCCCTCACTGCCCTTTCTCTGTGGTAGCTGATAAGACCACAGCTGTAGCAAATGTTTTTCTGTGTGTCAGACATCTCTCACCGGACAATCAATACATTTCATCGTGTGTTTAGCTCAGACAATGTTCAGTTATTAGTGTGAAAAAGGAGAAAGGATTCACAAATCTGAAATGTTTTCTGTGTCTAACAGAAGAACGTTGGTGACCAAAACCTTCTGCCTGACACAGTTCCCTTCACTGCGTCTTTCTGTTTTGGAGCTAAGGTCTTTCTGCATTTGTTTGTTTGCGTGCTGCTTTCCCTACTGAATAGCTATTTGTCTTAGTGTTTTAAAAAAAATTACATCTGAGCTATTTTTTTGGTGGTTTGTGTCATCAAAGTCAACACTGTAACATAATAGTGGCGCTCAAAGAGTATGTAAACACACAACAATTGGATCTGTGTTCAGCAGTATGATGGGAAAAAGCCTCTCTAAAAAAGGCCATAGCCGTGTGCAGTTTAGTGAAAACAAAAGCGTAGTGAATTCATAAATTGCCTCTCTTGGAGGCCCCAGACAAGATCCAAGGAATCAGTTCCTCGGATCTATGCTAACAAGGTTAATGATGATTATAAAGCAAATACTGTTTGAATCAGTGGGGTGGTCCCCAGCACTGCGCTGGTGGCTAAGACCTTAAGTTGAAAGAGAAGACAACGTTCATCTTGTAAAGCAAATAGGAACATGATTGCTCTTCCCAGCGCAATGGTTTAGCAGATTGCTAAAAAATCATGAAAAATAGTCCTTCTGAGAACTGTGTCTTTATGCGTAGAAAATCTAGAATACTTTAAATCTGCAAGTCAACTTAAAATGTACTACTTTAACTGTATGGAAAAGCCCTAAGTGTGCAACTGCATGTATTTTAATATTTAGTCCTTTTTCCATATAGGCTTTAATCTGTATGAAAAAGCACTCAACAAGTCCAACGCATAAATCCAATAATTCTCAGGTATTTTTTTACTCTGTTCAGTATGTTATTCATTGGTTGCAGCATGTAAGGAAAGACTGTACATATATTTGTCCTCTCTAGCACCGTGTGTGTATGCATGTCCTATAACTGTGCCCTGTCAGTTAGGGTAGGTTGCTCTGTGCTGTTATGAGGATGTAAACTGTGGAAATAGTTTATTTCCAACCATAAAAAGTTTACAAAGCAGAAAGGCAAATGCAAGTTTAGAAGCAATTATTTTTAGAGAACAACGGTACTCACTGTCCTCTCAAAAAGCTGTCCTTACAGAGGAGAAAAAAAGAGAATGATGGAGATAAAGCCAGAACACAGAAGAGTAGCCGAAATGAAATGTAGAAATGAGAAAACGGACCTCTAAAATCTGGCTTTAAACTAGTCACCATGGAAGTCAACATCAGTATATAAAGACAATTTGAATTCATGTTAACAGCGCAGATTTTTTGTGTCTGTGGACACAAAACTTCTGGTTGTGTTTTCTGTAGATCTACACATTTTTTTTATTGTGACCTGATGACAGAAATAGCTAGTCAATAAAGAATTTAATCTTATATACCATTTTAACAGTTTAAATTGACAAAAGATAAATGAAACCAATTTACTACATATTGGATTCATTCAGCTTACTTAATAATCAGAGGCTAGAGCCTTGAACTAGACTTGAACTGCTATTTCATTACATAAGAAAACAGGGTCATAAGAGACCTTCTTGGTCATCATCTTTACTCCCAGTTATTGCTGTCATTCACTGTCACACTTTTAAAAAATAAACTATCAAATTATATATATATATTATTTTGGCTACTGTTTCTTCAGATAGAGGGATATTCCTGTTCCTTACCATGCTTATGACTAGAAAACTTCTAATACTGGGCTTGAATGCATTTAGGTTCCCTTCATAACAACATGTTCTTATCCTTTTCTTAATGACTTTCCTTTCTTGGTGTTTGATGTACTTGCAGAAAGCCTCCATATCCCTGTCAGCCCTTGCTTAGCTAGGACATAGTGATGCAAATTCCAACTATTTTTCCCTCCCCTTCTTGTTCTTCTGGCATGTTTAGGGGGTTCAACATTTCACAGGCATCAATGCCACAGATGTGCAACCAGTTCTACTTCCTTCCTGCTCAGTGTGTCTGTCTGGAAAGCAGAAGGAGATGTTGGCCTTCAACACACAGCACTACAAGTGTCAAAGAAAGCATATGAGACAGAAGGGTCTTGCAGGCCGGATAGCCCCTCTGACCCATAAAATCCCTAATCCTGGCCTGTGTGAGTCACCTTAAAGCCCACCTGGGGCATGTGAGATTGGTCTTTCACGTCGTGAGAGTGTCTTGTCATTTTTTTCATATTGTATTTTTACTTGAGAAATTTAGTTGAACATTTTGCAATAGCAGTAAGAGTCGCATACAAAAACATATTATCAACTTAGTGGGAATGTATTGTATTGATTCTTTCTATTAATAGTACTTATGAAGTACTGCCCTATGAAGAGCATCAAAAACAATACAATAACTCAAAATGCTTTAAAGAGCAAGTGACCATTTGTTTAAATACTTAATTTACGGTCAATAGTTTTGTTCTATTGCAAATGTCACTTCTTTGCTGTAGGGATTCGATTAGGTCCATTTTTTCTGTAAGGATCAACTGCTGCCCTTTTATTCATTATTCCATACCGAAACAAAATTTCTTTACTGCATACATGCGTGAAAGACCAGTGAATAAATATTTTTAATATAAGAAAGTTTGAGATACTTGCATTTGTTTTTAAGTCTTTAATTTTCTGGACATCACAGTGGTAAGATGAATGAGCATGGAAGGATCAACACATTTTTATGAGCAACAAACTATGGAGAATAAAATGTGCCTTGAAATACTGTTCTCAGTAAATTGTCGCTGTCCTTTAACCTAAGTAAAAAAGAATATCCCTATAAGATAACTATGTCATTTCTAAAATGGCATTTTTTCCTCTGACACTTCGACATGTTAGTGCTGTATTTCTTCCTTTACCCTTTAAGTGCCCTTAGCTTAATTTAACCTTGAAAGTAGTATTGGCATAGCAACTGTTTTAAAGCAAGCATCAAAGTTTTCAGTATTTCTGCAGTTTAAAGGTTAATTATGCACACTGCCAATTTCTCCAAGCAGTGAGGCTTTGTACACTCTTCTAGTATAAAGCTGAAAAGTGCTATTGGATGAGTATACACATTTTAAAATAAAACTTGTGAAGTTCCCCTTTTCCATTCAAACAGCCTGAACTGTCAGTTTAGCTAACCTTTGTTTGCCTGTCACTGTGTTCCCATGATTAAATGTGAAGATTATAATCATTAACCGTGCCGGGGGTTCACTGTGGGTGGAATTTTGATGGGTGGATGACATTCTGTTTATACTATGAAGTCAAAATCAGACTTCATCTCTTCCAGCTCAACACCCGGAGGTCTCTAGGTTAGCTACCAAGGCCTAGCTGCATTCGCGTCACCTGACTTTAATATGAAATACTACATCCATGGCAGATTGGAAGGTATTTCACTATACTCTTTAATCTCTGCCTTTCCTTATAACTGGAATAATCTACTGGACATAAATGAACTTGATTTGACCTAGAGATGAACTGGTAAAAAAAAAAAAATAATAATAAAGGTAGGGAGAGAGAGAGAGAGAAAGAGAGAGACAAAGAGACAAAGAAGAAAATCTCATTTAATGTACAGAAAACCAGAATTTGTATAGATCTTTAGTTATAATTTTTTTCCCTTTTTTTTTTCCTGTAGGTAAAACACCATGTATTAAATTTTAATTTCCCTTTTGAGATCAGTTCTTACACTCTTCTCTTTAATAATCCTATTGATGGCATAAGAAAGTAATGAGGTTTCGTAAGTTCTGTTATCATAAATCTAGCTCTTCAAAACATAAATTTGTTTCTGAAAATGATATTGTAATTTTAATTACAATTACACTTTGTTAATGTTAGTTTATCTTCAAAGATGTAGAGTAGTCCTAATATTTGAATTAGCATCCCATTGAAAAAAGAACAAAATTCCTTCTAGATATTGATAGAAGAAAAGAAGTCATATTAATGACTTATTTGATGCTTATTATGTGATGTGACATCAATTTGGTAAAGCAACAGCATATATTATATTCACCTTTAAGTATTTTATTTATGATGTTGTTTAGTTAGCCAGCAGAGGTTTCACAGAAAATTGTTGAATTTAAATGCATGTAAGTGATCAGAAAACTCTCTTAAGCTTTATGAGATCCACTAGTTTAATTGAGTAACATTAACAGAAAAAATCTTCGTAGAAAAAAAAAGGTTATTTATTGTGCAGTTCCTTGAGTTTCCTGCTAGCTCACATAATCTTTTTCTCATTTCCTGTCAGACTTCACCATCAGATAAACACATTTTTGAATAACATTGAGATATGCACCTAGCTCCCAAAGTCTTTCACATGTATGTCATCATCTCAGTTTTGTATGTTTCAATGTGAAAATATTAAAGTGAAGACAATTTGGAAGGAAATTTTGGCATGTATCACAGGTACAGCTCAAATGGCAGGTGGCTTTTGCTGTCTTTAGGAAGTGATCCTTAGAGAGCTAAAAGGCTTGCTCATCAGCACTTGAACCTCTGATGAACTCTGATCTTGCCTTTAGCTGTGCAGACTCTCCTTCTCATCACCCTTAAACTCATAGACTCAGTCAGAAGGGGGCTGTGCAGAAATAACTTCAAAGAGCCTTTACTGCTGTTTTCAAAAAATTTAGTTGATCTAATGATATTTCATAATATTGTTCAGCTAAGTGTGTGAGAGAAGTGAATAATCTTAGGAAGCCTAAAACACAAATTCCAGTTTGTCCTTTTTTTTTTTCTTGAGATTAAATGTTTCTTTATAAATACCGTCAGACATCTGTGATTCCTTCCATGCTTTCTCACACTTGAAACACAGCCTGCATTGGTCAAGTCACTACCCTTGCCCTGCTCAAATACATTTTGAAAATGCACTTCTACCTTGATTTTTAAATAAAATTTTCTCGGGCATAACAAAACACATCATCTTACGCAGACTTTTTAGCCTTTTGGGGGGAATCTTAGAATATCCTCTGTTTAAAATCAAACCAGGGTGGAACGTGTAATTCTTTGTGTAGCATCACCTAAAATCTGAAGATGTGGTTGTACAAACTCAGTGCAGAGACGTATATAACTTAAATGGGACAGAGTACCCTTTTGCATGTACGTATTGCGCACAAGTGTATGCATTACTTCTACCTAGTATGGAATATGATTGTAAAATATTACTAGAAAATGCATATGGAATTTTGTTACCAAAACCCCCATGCTGTCCCACACTATAGAAAGGAAAGCCTGTTTTCTTATAAGCATGCATAATATAGGAAGAATATTGTTCAAAACAGTGAACAGTATAAATCTCATCTGAAGAAGTCATCATGACTATTAAATATTTTTATGAGGATGCATTACAGTAAATCTGTATATTTGTGTATATCTCAAAGCAGAGCACTTCTAATGGAAATGTCATCTAAAGGAAAAATAGAAGAAACCTGGTCAACATTTTCCATCCAATTAAATGTAATGTTGTAATTATTTCTTTCGTTAATGGGACATAATTTGAAATATAGCGATTTCTAATAGATATAATGGTTGTAAAATGTTGACGGTTGGAGAATATCTCATTGACATAAAAAAGATTAAGGTAACAGTCTGGAGGCTGTTAAGCTATTAATGATAATGAGTATAAGAAATGTGTAACTAGTAAAGGTGGAATACCATTTATCTGTCTTCACAATGGGTTTCCATAAAGCAGATTGAAGGTAAAAAGGTTGCACTGAATTTGACTGCATGAATTTAGCATCAGGGATAGATACAGCTCAGTTGGTACTTAATTATTTAAAAGCTTCATATAAATAATTACTGTTGAAATTGAAAACATGCACACATGGGAACGAGGATATAAATATATTTAACATATCAGAACACAGTTTAAAGCTAGCAGTTCCAGGGTAAGCTCTTTCCCTTTTTCCCTTCCCCCCATCCATTTTCCCTGAAGTCTTTTCAGTGCATTGATGCTTAAATAAAATAAAAATGACACTATGAACTGCTTTCCACCATAGTACTTGGAGCCTGATCCTGCTCGAATAAAAGTCAATGAGAAAAATCCTACTGATCTCACTTAACTAACATTAGATAGAAACTCTTAAAGGAATTCAAGAAGTCCTGTGTACTTGCAACCTGCTGAAAGACAAGATTATTTGTCAACGTTATGAATCCATGTATGTGTGACCTTTCTTTTTGTTTATTTTGAAATCTAGTACTTATTTTGACTCTTTGATTGCCTGCTTTGTTATAGCATAATGAAACTGCTGCACAATACCGCAGCGTATAATGCTTCTGCCAAAAAATATATATCCAATTATCCTGTCAGTTGCACACGCATGCATTGAAACTGTTGGAACTGCAAGGCTAATCTGTTTTATGGATTAAAATAGATGCTTAAAATAATGGAACCATTGAATAAAGTAAATTAAAATATTACAGAATACCATTTTTCAGAGTAATATTACTTTTCTGCACTTGCTTGTCATAATAAATACTTGACCATGCAATGAGAGTCTATTTGGACCCTTACTTAAATCTTGGTGTAAGAAGTATACACAAAGACTAGCCTTACTTCATTTCTCAAGAAAGAATCCAGAACAATCTAGATTAAAATTCATTCACAACAAGTTAAATTCATTGTTTATACTCAGCACAGGGATTCATAATGCAAAAATTGGCCAATCTCTTGTAGAAGAGAAAGCAAAATCTCATAATTCAAACATATGGCTAAAACCTTTTTCTTGCACATAGACTTTAGTGAGAGCTCTATATTGAATATATGAAAACTGAATATTTAGACTCACTCTAGAATATTTATTGATTATTAACTTGTGAAAACTTGCATAATTCATCTGTTGCCCACACCATTTGTTAAGACAGAACACTAGTCTGTTGTGTTACCAATCTGTACTTTTGTAAGAATAAGTTATTGAATTTCAAAAGAGAAGAACAAAGTGCCCTATGTTGCAAGTAAATTATAGCAGTGAAAATCTTAAGATTGTTGGATTTGTCTTGTTACTTGGTAATATATACTACGCTTTGATACAAACATTAGGTATCAGCATACTTCTGTGGGGGATTTCTTATTGAAGGTTATTCTGTCAAGAGGTGAACTGAGTATTTTCTTTGCGGAGATATTATTTGGCTGTTCTCTTGCCTCTAGAGAGAACAAATTTATTTATTTACTGGAAAAATTCACTACATTTGAAACTATATTAGAGTAATGGGAGTAGTTTTCTTTGCTTGATGAGAAGCTTTGAACAAATTGGCTTCAGTCTGGCTTTCAATAATACATAATTTTCATGCTGCCAACAGGACATCAGTGCCAAGCCAAGAATCAGTTGTTTGAATTGGTAAGGTAACCCTCATAGAAAATAGACACACCAAACAAATGACAAGAGGAAATGTAGAGAGAGAACAGAAAAGCTTACAGATTATATGCTGTTGAGACAAAAAAACCCACAAAAGTAAAGAAAAAAGTTAAATAAATTAAAGAGAAATAAAAAAGTAAAAGTTGCACAGCTGTACGATTTCATTTGTATTTATCGAATAGCTGAACTTTATTTTATTGATCTTTCTGTTGTGCAAGTGCTGATGTCTCTATGCTTTATGCTGTTACCATTTTTCTTATAAAAACAAACCTTGCTTTATTCTAGATTAAAAAAACAAAACAAAACAAAACAACAGAAAAGTTCAATCTGTCTTCAGTCACAGGTATTTCAATCTGGCTAATGTTTATGACCCTTCTGAACTTGAACTACCCAAGACTCAGCAGTAGAAATGTTACCAAGGGGCCAGCACACAGGTCTCCACACCATGCCATTATGCTATGGGGACTGTCACTGTCAGCACAGGGTGTGGCATGCATCAAACCTGCATTTATTCTGTTTTGGACTGCCTCTGACCTTCCCTGCCTCCATTGCTATGAAGGAAGCATCTTCCATCCTGCCACTGGTTTGGAAAATGAAAACCAGTACTTGAACAGTGCAGCAAGTTTTGACCTGCCTATATGAAATACTAACTCTACACTGGTCCCAGTCCTATCTTTTGTATGGGACTAAAAGCCTATCAGTCATTTCTAGAAATCTAAGAATTTTTTTTCTCCTTTTCTTCAATTTTTTTCATTATTTTGGACGATCTCAGGAAAATTTACTCACAGTTTTGAGTAACTTTAGGGCTGAGGTGAACATCCCACAAAGGTATTAGGAGAAATAAGGTGATAAACATAAATAGGTAATGAGCAGAGATAATTTTCTGTTTTGCATATAGAAAGAATATCAAACCTCGGAACTACTCACAACTTCTTTTGAAATCCGAATTTTGGGCCTACAAAACTCTGTACACCAAATATCATTAATCAGTACTCAAAATCCTTACCCATTTAAGCATAGGTTCTTTTTATACCAGATATATGCATAGATAATGAAATGATGGGAAGAATTCAAATCTCTAAATGCCTATGTCTAGCTCAGTAAAAAATATTACCATAGTGCGTTGTGGTGAATATTTAAGTCAATAAACCTAAGGGTGTATAGAACCAAAGGAAAACTTATTTCTGAAAGTATTAAACAGTACTGTAGGTCTATGGTTACACCTGCACTTTAAGAATGATGATTGCAATATGTCGCAGATACATCCAAGCTTGTTTGAAGCTAGCTAACTTGAGTACCAGCTTCAATTAGACACGGCAGCAAAGAGTAATACATTTTGCTTCTTGGACAAGTCTTGCGGTGACTCAGAGCCTGCAGCATTGGCATGTTGCGTGTACTGTCATTTAGAGCTCATAAGCTCTCGTAAGCTAATCATATAACCAATGACTGGGATTTCTAAGGTGAATGGAGACATAGAAGCTGGGATAAGTTTCTTACACTAATAAAAATTCTACCTTAGGAAAATTACTGTTATTTACTCATTTTCACAGCCCAAGAACAACTGGAATAACATAGAAACAGTATCCAACAGATTCAAATAGGAAATAGACCGAGGAACTCATTGCCAAGTGCCATCAAGACTAATGACTTATAAGACTGACAATTAAGCAGAAATCTTAAGCATTTCTTGTCTCTACAGAGCAAGAAAAGTCGTACAGTATCATGATGTCGTGGGACTCAGTGTTTTCTGGGCTCTGATAATTTGTTCAGGCTAGTAGACGTTACTAGTCAGTGACTAGCTAACACTTTTATTTTTTATAAAAGAAAATTAGAAGTGATTAGATATGTGATTGCAGTGCTTTTACAATGCAATCTGTCTTTGAGAATAGTGATAGAGAAAAATGTGATACTCATCCTTTAAAGCATTCCTCACTAAACCTCTTCCAGAACAGATGTATAAATGATATTCTGCTGTGGAGTCAGTTACAAATAGTAAATAGATTGAAAAAAAAAAAAAGGATTCCTAAAGCAAAGGAGAAACAGAAATGTGTGTGGCTTGAGAGAGAAGGAAAAGCTCAGGCAGGCGGACAGGACGCTGAAACAATGGAATCATCAGCACTGCTTTACACGACAGTCTAATTCAATGTGTCAGGTCATAATCAGCTCCGTTTCACAGTGCTTTGCTCCATAAAAGCAGATTTGTTTAACCACAGCCTCTATTTCAGCTTGACTGGGAATGAAGAATAACCAACGAAGCCAGGCATATCTCACGGGTTGTATTATGGGCATACAGTGAATCCATCATTTGCTGAAGAGGCAGAGAAAAAGTGACAGGCTCATTCATGCCTTAGAGTCATTTTTAGGCCTATTGAAAATTTTAATCTGTGCACTTTGGATGAACTTCCCCACTTCTTAATTTAGTACATGTAGCCGTGTGGTGAAGTCTGTCTGCCTCAGATAGAGCAGACTTGCTTCTCTAGGACATCAGCCCCTCCAAGCAGTTTTCTCCTATAGATTCAGTCTGTCTGCCTTGAACTTTACACAGACACATAAGCCCCGTTTACAGGAGGACTTCAGAGTTAATTAAATGCTGAAATCACATATACCCGAGGGCTAACATAACACCATTCCACCAATAATTTTAATTTATCATTAAAGATACTGTACATTTAAAAAAATATTTTCTTTTAGAAATACACATTTATACTTAACAGCATGATTCTTTTCTCCACTCTGTCTGTGTAATATTAAAGACGTTTAAAAAAAAAAGAAAAAACCCCAAACAAATAAAGACAATTTAAAAAATGTTGCAAATCAGCAAATTCAAGGAAATTGCTTATTTAAAAAGTGTATGCAGCTGTCAAATAAATGAAATTATTATTAAAAATGGTGGCAGCTCAGATAAATGAGGTAAAAGTGTTGGCTCATTTCTACCGAAAGATTTCATGTTCGCCTCTCAGTGCCATAGATTGTGCTGCACTTTGCATTTGCTGTGCGTGACAGATATGTTTGAAACAGTGTAAGTACTGAGGCACAAAGTGTATAAATGTTTGACCTAAACTTGACAGCCCATATTAATAAAATAAAGTTTGGAAAATGGCAGCATTTACAGCACTCACACGTTCCCCCCCATTAGCTTTTCCTCTGCAGAAAGCATAAAAAGATGTGTGATGTTAATTATTTCCTCCCCAAAGCGTATTCTGAATGAAAAACTATTCTTCTGAAAAAGATTTGCAAAAAAAAAATGTTTGCAAAACATTTTCACGTAAAAACACGGAGAAAATGCAATGTCTTACATTCATTTTATTGACATCTCTGGGCTACAATATTTTCAAGATGGCTGCGTTTCAGTGAAATGTGTGATTTGATGGGTCACAGATTTATTGTGAACCTTGGGAAAGAGCAAATCAGTCTGATGTTGAAATTCAAGAAGAAACAAAAATACTTACATTTTGCAGCTGGTAGAACCTTGAAAATGTGGGTGGCTTTGTTTCGCTTTGTGCTTTTGTGCCCAGGTTTGAAATGAATGGCTTGCTAAGGGCTGGGTCTACATCACTTTCCGCCTGCTTCTGCCTAACCTTTCATTTACAGACATTTGAACTGAAAATTAACAAGGCAAAGAGACAACTAAATAAATCTCAGGGCTACATGCATGGAGAGCAATGATAATCAGCCTCGTTCCTTTCCAACTTCACATTTAAATGCAGAACAATACACTTGAACATACTGTAAGCCAAATGAGTGTTTGCCTGATTAAAAGGTAAAAAGTTCTGCTCAGGCAAAGGAGACAGGTACGATTAAGAATGGACTTTCAGAAATTGATAGAAACTACAGTAACCCTTTCTGTGTTCTAAAGATGCTGCCTAAAACATGCTTGTCATATATTGGAGATATCTGCGTTATTCTCATATCCTGCCTCACATTATCAAGAAACAGAATGGAATACATCTTGAATAACACTTGAAATGGTAATGTCCGTATATTTTCTATGATATATATTTTTCTATGATAGAGATGCACTGTATTTTCATGTGTTTCACAGGATTTGACAACCTCTATGTAAAGAACTGACTCGTCCCTGTAACTCGCATGCACAGGCTGAACAAGGGCATGCAGGAAACCTGTAGAAAAAAAAGCTTCATTGAAATTACTACAGTGGCTAGGTAATTTTCTAAAATGTCAACATAACACTTCAGCAGAAAATACTGTGCACATAACCATAAAATGAGTCATCTTTCATAGTTATTTGATCTTTTATCATTTATTAAAACCAGAACTTTTTAAAATGGATATTGAAATTTGGATGTATTTGTGTGTTAATTTTGAAAACCACATATTTGTACATATGTAATAGTGGGAAAACTTGGATTGGACAGTTTTTCCTATCCCAATTCTGTGACATGACCACCACTCTCCAGATGAGAAATAACTCTCAAGTCTGGCTCTCTGAAATGGTTCCCAAAACCCTGCAAACTTGACATGTTTCAGCTGTGAAAGTGTGCGTCTCCAACAGACTTCAAAGCTGAGAGCAATTTCTGAGGTTGAATTCTTGGCCTGACATCTTCTTGTTTGACTTGTATTCAGCTTGTGAATACCTATGTAGAATATAGAATAAAATAAGGAAAAGAAAACTAAAATGACCAATACCCTTTACCATTGTGCATTGTGTGCTAATAATTCTGCCTTTCATGAACTATGTTTTAAATATATTACTCTGAAAATATGAAATTATACTAAACTTTATGATTATGTAAGCAGTGACTATTGATTTAACGAAAAATACCTCCTCTCTAATTTTTTGTTTAGAAATACTATGATCATAGTATTTTTAGTGTATTTTAAGATTTTTAATATGTTTAATTTATATATTCTATTGTAGATCTCGCTAATATTAAAATACCACTCCGGCATTTTTTTCTGTAGCAATTAACAGAAAGAACAATCTATATGGTCTTGCTGAGTTTTACAGTTTTCCAGTTTTTTAGTATATTTCAATGAAACAGAACAATTTTTGTTTTCAGTTTTACACAGATATCCATCACTCAGATGTTTATAGATATGATTATATTTCTTGTTCTTTTTTTTATATACTTACCTCCCTTTGTGTTCAAAATGAGGCTTTAGTTTTAACAAGAAAGGGATTACTCAGAGGATTTCTAATACTTATGTATCTGGAGATGAAATAGAGATTTCATTTGTGAAAATATTTTTCAGATCAGACCAGAGCAGATTATAATATTTTGACTTTTTGCTTGTTGCACTAGAATTCAAATAGAAACATTCAAATTATTGCAATCCTCAGATATATTTTTCCAGTTCACCTTGAATCCATTCAGGTCAGTTTTGAGTCTGGATTAAATTTCAGAAACAGGGAGACGCTATAAATACATCCATTATTAAAATAATTTTCTGCCACGATAACCTGATCAAGACTCTTCACTTGTTGAGAAATCAAATGTTTCTTACAAATTTCAGTCTAAGTGCGGTACAGATCTTAAAAATTCAGTTGCATACTGGTGGTTTCTGCATTTTCTCTTTTAAATTCACAATCGTGGTTGATTTCTGTGAAAGGAACCACAAACATTTGTTTTCTTTCAAGCTCAGGCAAAATTTTCACTTTCTGAAAATAAATTAAAAATCAAATTTGGTTGAAATTGAAGCTACTAGAAAGTATACGTTGAACACAAGACACACTCCCATCTTCTTGGAACAGGGCAAAGGAAATCAGTGGTCAGCAAAGCCACATGCAGCTTTTACCCAGAAGGCAAACATTTAGCACTTTCATCAGTTTCCTTTTATCTGCCTCTCTCTGTCGGCACCACTCAGCTCAGCCTTCGATCTGATGAGAGGGCACTGGTGTCATGACAGAGAATGTGAGCTAATGAAAGTGTAAGGCTTTGGTTCAGCAGAGTAGAAAATTCCCATCTAGTGAAGAGAAACTGCAATCTGATATGATTGAGTTTTTAGCAGGCATTGCTATTATATGCTTAAAGGTCCAAGATGGTTAAATTTATGATCCTCTAAACATTAAGCATTTGATTTTTATTTCTATTTTTCCTTTAATTATTATTTTCTTGTAATTTATGAAGGTTTTTAACCCAACCGCGTTCCGGAAAACATGTTAATTTTATTATATAGCATAGCTCATTAAAGTTACAAAAGTTTTAATTAGCGATGCTACAGAAGTGAGACAAATCTTAATCCAGAGAAAGGATCAGAAACAGAATCGAATGGCTGATAGTCTAATATAGGGTTCAAAGCCATATAGGAACTTTGTAACAAAGGTTTATCACTGCAGTAAGCACATTTTTAGAGTGTAAAATCTGGGCATACATCAAATTTGGATTCTCATTTATGAGTACTTGCTTGTACCTACCTCACTCCCAAACCTGCTGTCCTAGCTGACACACTAAGTATTTCTGATATCAATTTGGTTATGTAGCTATTTGCTATCAAGCTCCCAACATCTGTGTAGGACTGCACAAAATCAAAAGAAAACAATTGTCCTGAAAGACTGGCCCACAAGAAGAAATAACAGAATTGCTGCTTGCAGTCTCATTGTTAATCATAGATTTTTCCATGAAATAGTTACGTTTGTGAACACTATGGGAATTCATGTGACCTGACTTAATCCTATAAAATTTAGAATTCAAATTGCTTATTCAAAGCGGTTTATTTAGACACTTGCAGAGGTGTTTCATTCCTTTATCTTAGACACTATGATAAGTCAAACCCAAGAAAAGTCTTTCTCTCTGTTGGCTACTATGAAGGAAGACCAAGCTGCCAATTTTCACTAATGCCCAGTTTATGCTAAAGTTCAATCCAATTAATCTAGCATCTCTCTTTCTTCGAGGATTGTGCTGACTGCTCATTTTCACTAGTTTGGCTTTTTGCTGCCAGCTTGGAACACAGCTTATTTTGAACACGCTGAAGAAGGGGGAGAAGGGTCTCCAATGTGCAAACACCAACAGGCAAGAGTGATACCTGGTATAGATTGACCTAAGAAAGAGTCACCAAGGCTGGAACAGAGCTGGCATTTAAAGTATCTGCACAGAAAAACACAAAAAAAATATCTCTTAGATTCTATAAAAAAGTAAAACCAGAAATTACAGAAAATTTTATACCAGTACTCACAGTTTTATATTTTACCAAAAAAGGGAACACTTAGGATAAATTATTCCCTTGAGATTACTGCCATTCCATGCATCATTACACAGGAAATGTGTGATTTCGAAAAACGTTGATATTCTTGGCTAGCTTACTGCTAGTGCTAGTTTTGTGTGAACCTTTGACTGTCAGCATTCATTTCGTAGTTAGAAGGTATTTGGTGATCTTAGCTCTGCAGCATAATGATTGATACTGATAGTTTAGCTTTCAACATATAAGATCTCTTCTAAGGATCTACCTTGCATTGGTATTTGTCAGATACTTTATGCATACTTCTTTCTTTTTAAGCAATTAGTCATTGTAGGCTCTCAGCAATACTACTTTGTTCCAGTTTTGCATAACAGCTATTGTTTTTAGCATAGAACTAGATTAGTATCAATTAGACCTAGGGGTTTTGTTTCGTTTTCATATTTGCTTTTCTTTAACAACTCTGCAACATTGCACTAGAAACTTGTTACAGCAAGATTAACATAACTGGTTTAGCAGCTCACAGGAACTAGAGTACGGTGACGTAATTTTTTATGTATATTTACAATACTATTAACCGGCTGCATTTTTTTCTAGGGAAAATAGTATTCAGATATTCAGAATATGAAAATTACGTTGTCAACCCCCCTATCAATGATAATTTATGACCACTACCTTTCCTGACAATGATTCTAAGAATAAAAAATAACTGAGAATCATTTTGAATAGAAGGGTTTCAAATGTTCCAGATAAATTGTAATTAATTGTTTAGCATTTCTAACAAGTCTCAAGATTCACAGGAGGTTAAAATGAATCAGACAAATTGTAGGATCTCAGTTAAGAAGTTTCTTAATCAATTTTTTTTTAAATTCTAATGCTCTTTGGTAACATGACTGGGGCAATAGATCCAATTAACTATTTCAGTATAAGGCTCTGCTTTGAAACTTAAAAAGTCCAAATGATTAATTTAAAACATTCAACCGCAAATAATGACAAAATCCCCTAGTGAGTTCAAGCTCTGGGTTATTTTATATCATGTGATTCAAAGAATAATACATGCAACACTGCAGTGTCAACAATGTGGCATCCATTAACACTGATGCAAATGTTTTTTGACAGGTGATAGTGTGCTTGAACTTTTTTCACAGTGTTTCAACAAATGTGCAAAAGAACCAAGCAGACAGACAAATGCTATTCTGTTTATACTACCTTTGCATTCCTGTTCATCATGCACAATACCGCATTCTGTTCCTTCACAGCTAATGTGAGGGGTAGAGGGTCACCACCAGGGCTACCTTCTCAAAGAGATGGTCCATATTTTCTATCTTTTGTTCTACTGTTGGTGGATGGTTGACCTATTCCAACTTTCTGTTTGACTATAAAAAATCCATCTCTTTTTTATTGTTTGTTTGTTTATTTGAAGTAGGTTAAAAAAAAAAAAGAAAAAAAAGGGCAGATAAAGTTCACTTTGTGCCAGTGGCAGACTAAGCAACCATTTCCTTATCCCTTTAATAATATCAACACATTTCTGTGGGTGGATAGTCTGGACACAGACATTATCCAATTATATACCTTTTGTATATTACTTAATTTCAAAAAAAAATTAAAAAAAAAAATATTAAAATTATCTCAACAAAACACTAACCTGTGAAACAGCAGTGGCCAGTACAGACTTGAGCTCTAAAGTACTAGGAAGGATTTTTCCTGAGACAAGCCACAGAGAGCAGAGCAAATATTATCTGATGTAAATCTGCTGCAGCTTGACATAGGACAACAGACAAAAAAGTATCTTTAAAAACTGAAACCAAAATGTTGGGAGGTGCAATTAGCTAGGTCTCTGTATGGTATCCACATAGGCCAACATCCTTCATCAGTGCAGTCTGATCTGTTACAGTGCTCTCCTTCACTGAAAATATAAGCTCTTCCCTTACAGCTCCAGCTCAAAAAAGGTGTTTATCGCCATAAGGTAGTTGCTGACTGAGAGAAATCACTGCTGTCTCTTTCACTGGTGTCCTTTGAACAGATTGGTTAGGAATCATGCATTTTAAAATCCTTTTTCTCAAAGTGGCATAGATTTCTGTGACTACATGCATGAACTTTAGTCAGAGTGGCAACGATGGTATGCTAATTTGTAAATACTTGTTAGGTATACTGATGGCAAATATTTGTCACTTACTATCAGAAGGAGTAATAGTGAAGTTGTAAATACTAGGGCTGGAGTTTGTACCACAGATCATGTCCATGATACAGTCCTGTTTCCAAAGCAACGCCTCTAAAATCTATGATACTCACATTGGGTACTCAGATGTTTTGTTGTTACTATGTCAGGGCAGTTATTAATAATAATTCTTCCCTCCAGTCATTCTAAATAGAATACTTAACGAAAAAATGGCATGTTATGTTGCATTTGTCACACAGTGTATGCTTATGCTGGCCCAAGAAAGCCTGACTTCCTTTTCAAAGGAGAGCAACTGTTAACAAGATCTTGATTGGGGACACTCTTAACTCATTGTAATTTGTACTTAGAAAACTGCTTTCACAGGTATAATTGGCAAAATGTGTGTGCTCTTTCTTCCCTTCCTACCCTGAGTAATATTGATACTTACCTGATACTTAATCCTTCCGACACCGGTGAGTGCTTCATGTGAGTAAATGGTATTCACAGTGTAGCTGCAAAAACTAGTTTAAAGTGTGGAGTGTCGTGTGGTATAATGATATGTTTTACAATCAATAGGCATTTAAACTGACAGCTTCTTTTGTGGTGTGAAATTCTGTTTTACCCATCTCAAAGTCCAAAGACTATTGATTCATATCAGTAAGGTACAAGCTGTGGTGTTAATTCTCTCCTTGGTGTCTGTTTGTAACTTGCTCTGTGATTAACAGATGCTTTTAAAGTACATTAAAACTAAAAACTGTACTTCTCTGTAAAGTGTATTCAGAAAGTGTTGTGGACTCTTATTTCTTTCACCACCTTTGTAATTGCTACTGAATACTGTGAACTGCTGGCAAACTCAGCAGAAAAAAATTTCCATGTTTAAAAGCAAGTGCAAAACATTGCTTCTTATAGTGTAAAATCTCTGTCTGATGACCCTGAATTCTAAGTCAGAAGTATTTTGGGGGAAATTCTGAAAAATTTTTAAAGGTCAAAATAATCGTATTTTAATTTGCAGCATGCTTTAGTCCAGTCTCAGCATTTCTTTTGTGTATGAATTTTCTCAGACTTTTGTCTCACTTTTGTGGATGCACCATAATTATTATGGCCTTCCAAATAAGACATAAAATATTATGTACTCTGTGTACTGCTGTTCCACATGAGAAAAACTTTGACATTCGACATTAGCTAGATTCCGCATGCACTCATTCTCATACAAACAAAAAGAAATCTCCGTTGTAAAATGTTATCTGTTGGTTTGGTTTCCATTCTTTTCCCTAGAACAGTTTATGCTGGAGCTTGTACACAATTCCTGCTGCAGAGATAGTTGTGTATTGTGCAAAAACTGCAATTAAAATGCTAGGATTTACTTCTACCTGCCTCAAAATGAAAAAATAACTTCTATCATAGAATATTATCCACAGAAGATATCCCATGTGGTTCCAAAAAAATTGCTTGGCAGGAATACAGAAGCTAACTAATTTTCTTACCAAAAAATATTTCTTAAACACTGTATTTGAAAATACAGGATTTTTCCAAATATTATTTTAGATATATTCTTATAGATCTTTATTCAACCAAGTACCTAATAATAGTCTTTATTATGCTGCTGAATGGGAATAAACTGAAATACATGTGTAATTAAGTATTGAATTGAAACTGTAAGGGAAAGGTCTCTCCTACTGGCTCAACTGGCTCAAAACTGTTATGAGCTGCTGATTGGTTTTGATATGAAGTGTATGTTTTTCTTAATATATCAGCAAAATTATAGTAATAGACTTACCACTCTTCTGCCTCACAGAGCGGGATAGTGTGGCAGTTACACAAGAAGACCGGTAAGTATCTCTTTTATTTTTACACACACTTAAATATAGTTCAAAATATTTAGGAAATCTTTATGACCTAGGGTTTGAGAAGCAAAATGAAGGTTTTAGAGACATAATACTTAGTTTTCAAAAGCACTACTCACAATTAATCCATCTAAAAACTGAGGGAATATGTATCAACACGATGAAAATCAGTCAGTTGCCACTGAATTTTCTGTAGTCTTGTAAAAAAGACAACACCTTACTTTACTGAATACAGACACTGATTTATTGAAGGTCATTGATGAGGTGATATTGAGCTGTTGCTGCTTATTTGTACGTTGAGATACTTGGGCTGTTTTTTAGAAATATTGTCAGAACATGAAGATACTACATATAATCCATTTTTGGGTATATTTGCATCAGCAATCAAGTGGCAGAGCATTTTTCACTTTCTTGATGCATTTTTCAAACTGGGCTCTTAATGAAATGAATATGCAGATAAGTGTGCTCTTAAGTAATTCTCAAATTTGTATAATTTTCATATTTCTGTCTTGAAAAGGAAGAAAAAAAAAAAAGACACCCCCCCCCCCCAAAAAAAAAGAATAAGAAACCCAAGCCAAAGCAAACAGCATAAACATGAAAGTAGCATTTGATTCTGCCATTCTATTAATGAAAAAAAATGGACTAAACATGGAAAACTATGTGGTATTTTTTATGAAAGATCCTCTTCTGCTAGAGCCATTTCGCAGGGAACAGTCAGAGGTAGGATGGTTAAGTCTTAACTGCCAGTGAGAATCAGTCCTGTGTTGTGAATTTCAGAGGAGACATTTTAAAATAACAGTGGGAGGACTGTTCTCTCTGAAAAAAAGACTCAGAGAAAATCTCCTGTGGTTCTTGGGTGCCTGATATCTACTCCTCTCTGGTCGCATCTACTACTACATTCAGCATTCTCTGTATCCACTAGGGATATTCATTCATATTTACTAAAATGCATAGGGAGCACTCCCTGGGATAGGTTTACTATATTAAAAAGCTTGTCCTTTGTATGCTCCATGGAACAGGATGGAGACACTGCAGACTCCCACTCCCGGTTCACGGCTACATAAATGCCAGAGGAACAGTCTGCCTCTGAATGACCACGGTCCCTTGTCTGTGAAAGTTTCACGCATGCCTTCTCCTGTTATTTAGCATCTGACACACCATGTCAAGTTGTAATTCTTGTTGTAGTACAATACAGGTTGACATGATGCACCAGGCCACCCCACATACCTATCCACAGGACAAATGCATGACTGAAGTCAGGGATGGGAGGGTATTTCTTGTTGTAATGACATTAGTAACAAATAAAAAATTTAAAACTCACTGGAGGGAATAAGTTCATGTTGCAACACAGTAGTCTGAATTGTGTCAAATGACTCTTAAAACACCCCAGCCCCAAAAAGGAAAAATGTGTCTTGTTATCTGAGCTAACAGATGCAAGTGCATTTTATTATGTCTCTTTGCATTAGGAAGCAGCCATTAAACAAAAGAAAAGCTTTCTAAAGCACCCTAGAGGGAATATACAAGGAAGTGTGCTTCAAATGCCCTCTGTGCTGTAAGTATTACTGCAAAGCTTGTTTCATACACAGTAACTCTTCTGCTTTCACATTCCCTGCAAGTGACACTGCAGTTGAAATGATTTAATGCTGAATTATTCGGTTCTGAAATAATAGACAGTATCGTTGCTCCCTAATGATAACATCATTGCCTGCAACAGATTCTTTATGACATATTAAACAGCAGAAGTACCCTACACAGCTGTCAGCTGTTGTTTTCTGGGTAGGTAACAATTATGGATTCTTAAGGTATATACACTAGAAAGAAATAATAAAGCAAGCCACTAAATTATGAAAAATAAAACTGAACCATTCTAGTATTATCTTATTTTTCAGAGTAGGTCACTGAGCACTGGAAATAAAACCTAATTACTCCCAGTTGAAAAGTTCAATGTCACTATTATGGTATGACCTACTTTCTGAAGCTCTGAAATTTTTGGCTGGGTGGATAATGGTTGAATATATTTTTTCGCTATACAGGAGGCCCTCTGGATCATTTTTAATATACCACAAAAATCTGAGCATTTGCTGAAATAAATTGATACTATTATTAGATGAATTTATGGAAAATTTAGGTGAAGCATGACAACCAACAAAGTAGTACAATTATATAGGGCTGGACTATGTATTTATGATTAGAATCAGATGCAAATTATGCTGTATAAATAACATAAAAGAGAAATAATATCTTTCAGAAGTTACGCTGATTATTAAAATGAAGTAAATATAGCGCTCACAATTAATTCCATAATAGGTATTTATGGACTTTGCATTTCAACATTTTTTATCTAATGACATTATTCATTTAAAATCTGATCTGTGCATGAATGTTTCCACTGCCCATTAGTTTTGTTTAGAAGTGAAGACATGTCATTGTGTGAAAAATGAGAGTTATTAGGAGTTTGTTAGACTGCTTCTGTTAGAAACTATGAAATTAAATCAAGTAACTGGCTGCTTTTCAATTTATTTTCCCCAGTGTCTTGACTAAAAAAAAAAATAATCTAAATGTCTTTAGTGTTTTTACACAGAGATAGTCTTCGACCTGATAAACAGACCACATTGTCCTCAGGCAGATATCCTAAAGAGAGGAAATATGAGCAAATGATAGACTGAAATGTATTAAAAAGATGGGCAACTAGAGAGGACATGTAAGAAAAGTATTCCTGGCATGGTAGTTATGTAAATAAGTGAATGCTCAGTTCTTAAAATAGAAATGTTTAAATTTATTTGCCTGCTCTACTGTGGAAAATAAACTTAAGCTATTATGATTTGTGAGGGTGTAGAATGGCTTTCAGAATCTCAGGTACCAAAAAAAAAAAAAAGACTAAAAAAGTGGCTGAAGGAAACAATTGGATAGCTGATGTTCACAGTGTATAGAGAGTACCATTAAAATAATATTTTGTCAATAAACTATGTCAATACACCTTTTTTGTTAATTGTATGAATGTAAATGAATTTCCCCTCAAATTTACTCAAACCTCCTACATATGCCCATGGCAGACATTTAACATGATTAAGATTCAAAGAAATTTTAAGGACAAATATTTCATCCAAGTGATTACTTAAAAACTATTTTTTATATGTTCGTCGTTTGAGACAAAGAATCACATGGATCATGCCATCAAACGTTTGTAATGAAGATGTAACATGTATAATGTGCTAAAAATGTGATTCATAAATTAAGCCTTTCCACAGATTAATTCTAACATCTATGAACTTTGCTTTTTAGGTGACTATATTCTATGTTCAGAATGTTGTTGCCCTTCTCAGAGAAGAAAAAATTGTGCACTTGCAGCCCAGAACGCCAATTGTATCCTGGGCTGCAGCACTGCATCCAGGTCTGGACCCCCAACATAAGAAAGCCATGGACTAATGAGAGTGGGTCCAGAGGAGGGCCACAAAAATGATGAGAGGGCTGGAGCACCTCTTCTATGAAGAAAGGCTGAGGTTTCTTTATGATGAAGGTGGTGAGAAACTGAAACAGGTTACCCAGAGGAGTTGTGGATGCCCCATCCCTGGAAGTGTTCAAGGCCAGGCTGGATGGGGCTTTGAGCAGCCTGGTCTAGTGGGAGGTGTCCCTGCCCAGGGCAGGGGGGTTTGACTAGATGATCTTTAAAGCTCCTCCCAACACAAACCATTCTATAATTCTCTGATTCTATGATTTTTCTACTTATAACTGCCAGCAATTTTTTTGCCAGAAAATATTAAAAGCAATAGAGAAGAGATACAAAACCAAAGCTATAGAAATAAACTACACAATATTTCTTGTCACACATTCGTGCTCCTGTTTTTTTGACTGGGCAACAGGAAATGTTTATACATGAGAAAATGAAGAATAACCAATAAGTAGTGAATAATGTACTCCTATTTTTTCTAAAAATATTCTAAAAAGTGTATTTTGAACACTTTCACAAATGAAACTTTATTTGACTATATGATTACATGATTATATGATTATAATGAATGCCTATAAAATATGAAACAGTATAATTCAAATAAAATATAGACTGCGTCAAGATGATTCACTGAAGTCATAGAATCGTACAATGGATTGGGTTGGAAGGGACTCTTAAACGCCATGTAGTCCAACCCCCTGCCATGGGCAGGGACATCTTTCACTGGATCAGGTTCCTCAAAGTCCGTCCCACCTGACCTTGAATACTTCCAATGATGGGATATAACATGCTTTCCATCATGAAGAATTCTATTATAATGTGAAAAATTCATTTTCTCTGGGCTGAAGTACTCTGTCCTTGGCAAATATGTTATTTAAGGGACAAATATTTTCATTTTGAGAGAAGAATGTTTCACTGAGAATAGAGTTAAAGAAGACTATTTTGGCTTGTATACATAAAAATAACTCTGATAATAAAAACCTTTGATTTCAATATACCCTTAACTCCTTCATGATTTGTGCAAAAAAATTAAACTTCTTAAGGATATTTGTGAAGACCTTAGATCATAATTCTTAATAAACTACAGATCCTGAAAACAGTCTCCTGAGGATGATTTCAATGTTATTAGTTATCTTTGGTTTTAATCTAACGTTTTACTTTAATGCTCAGGCTGCTCAGGCTGTTTCTCATGCTCACCTAAATTGATCCTTCTTCTTTCCAGTAATACTAGAATGAAGTGCAAAAAAGGGAGAGGAATATGTATCACACATTCTCTCACTGAACAATTAGGTTTCATCAGTAGGCACATTTCAGTCTTCAGATGATATTTATCAAGTAATCTTCAAACAATTAAACAAATTTTTATTTCAAGTTCCACTTCTTCATAATATATTACTATAGCAATGCTACAACTGTAGCTATGTAGTTGTAATGATCACTGTACCAATAATGGGATGGCAGTTTCTGTCCATTGAGATTCATAAGAAAATATTCATAAATTACAGTTTATGACAAATAATTTTGCAGCTCAGTTCTGATGATTTTTTTTGGGTTTTTTGATTGTCTTTGTTGTTGTTTTTAAATTTAGGTACATAGTCTGTTGAACTCTTCTCTATTGTATAAGAAAAAAAAATACATTCCAGCCTAATAACTGCTAGCCGGATTTTCAGCAGAAGTCAACACACATAGACAAGCTGTACAAAAAGCTAAGTAGACCAAAATGCATCAAGTATTATTTTTTTTTAATTTAAAGATATATGTGTCATTGTATAAATGACCAAATTTGTATTGAGTATCTAATTATGTGGCTAATGTTTTCTGTGGATGTGTGGATGTGTGCTGCTCCCTGTAACTGTGTTTATGAGCCACGAAGTTTCAGCTCCAGGCTGAAGCCTGTCTTTGAATCATCTGAAACAAGTCTACAGACAATACCGTTAAAACCACAGAAATATCCAAAATAACAGCTTGAAGCTAGACTGTGAAAGCTGCAATGCATTTTTCATTCTTTTTTTTTGAGAATGTTGTCAATATTTTTATAATCAATAAATGACAACTTTGTACAATCAACTTTATCACAGCTACCTCTGGTGTCAGAATAAGTTGCATATATCTTTAGAGATGAAAGACACGATACATTTGATTAATTATATTCAAAAATTTATGAATCCCCATTTTACTGAAGTGTTAATTAGGCACTATATTTATGAAATGAGATGCTTTGATTACTACATGTTTTTAATGAAATCCATGTTTAATTCTTTTTTTTACATTTTGAGTGACACAATTATGTAGACAACATGCAGGTACTGGTACCAAATGTACTCTGCAATGACTACATCTCTACAAAGATTTCATTTTGAGTGTACAACTAAAAAGTCACAATTCTTCCCTCTATTGTCACCCCTTCTCTTCTGCTTTTGGGCAGATGTTAGACTCTGTATAGAATTTTGCTCATAGCGACACACTACTACTGTTGTTGCAATACATAAGTGTATGCATTTTTGTATACTTCTTTTTTTTATACTTCCTTAGAAAAAATTGGTAGCATTGAAGTCATACATCACAATTCAACGAATTCATTTTTCTGTGACAAATTTGACTAGAAGTTGACTATGATTGATTGTAAAGCAAGGTGGCTTTTTTCTATAAGTTAAAGTGTATGTTTAAAACAAAGTGATATTAGGAAAATTATTTGTGTCTTTGAATTGATCTTTTGATTAAAAATGTTAAGATGCTATCTATAAGAAATATGTTTTTATTAGGCAGCATTCATTATTTTAAATCAGGAAAAATTGTAGGTTTTCATTTTAGGATCCAAAAAATGTTAAAGCAGAGTAAAATCAGTAGCATGCACTAATCATAGCATTGGGTTAAGAGATAACAAAGGTAAATGCAAAATCTCTTGGACTACTCACTACAAGAAATTTGTGAAGATGAGAAAAGAAACAGGAGCTTGATGAGTTCCTCCTTTTTCTCTAATCTGTGTAGCAGAAAGATGGAAGGAATTTTTTTATTAATTTTAAAAAGCGTTTTTTAAAATGTTTTTCTTCAAGCACTGTTGCAAGCTAAGTCCCTCCTATCTGCATTTGTACATCACTGACTGCAATGCGAAGTGAGGCAGTATACCATATATTTTTGTTGATTTCCTGTTTTCCTAGTAATTTTGGTTTATTTGGAATTGTTTAATCATTATTGATTTTCTTTTGAAAGATGAGTACCCTATAAAATTTCTGTCTAGGAGTCACTGAACCAGCCTTGACAGTGCAAAGCATTGGACCAGTTTCTGAAGAATGTACTAATTGATCTTGTTGATTGAAGATCAACATGGACATAGGTATGTTCCATAGGCTTTTTTGCCTTGCCTTGAATTTTTGACAAAGATTGTGCTTGTTCAGTAATTTATTTTTTAATTCATTGAAAATTTAAATGCTATAAAATCAAAGATTAGTTTTAAAAGGCGGAATCTATACAACTAAAAAGTTGCCATTAAAAAAAAAGAACAGTAGTGAATTAGAAATCCTCTTCTTGGATTTTTAGTTGAGAAGGTTTTTCAATCCCATGTACCATTTGAAAACATTTTGTGCTGTTATTTTTTTATTATTATGTTTAAAAGAAGGCTTTAAGGAAAAATATGCTAGCATTATGATTACTATTACATTATGATTACTTTTTCAGGTAAAAAAGAGTTAAATTTGAACTTTCTTCCATTATTGTGAAGGTGTCTGATTTTTTAGTTTCTTCACTTTAACTTAATAGTAATGGAAGTTTAGGTAGAAAGTAAGTTTTCGTACTGGATTTTAGCATACATATACAGAAAATAAGTAATATATTACACAGAATGTTTCACTTTGTCTGGATATTGGAAAGAAAGCCTACTGCTGCAGTTTTAATTGTTGTTTTTGTTGAATTATTTTTAATTACATGAGATACTAAGGTTGTGAGATTTTTGCCAAAATAATAAAGTCCCTGCATAGACCAAGGGACTATATTTGTTTCCTGAAAGTGATGGTAGGTGAAGCTGACACATGAAAATTCTGACCTTCATTTTCCAGAAGATCAAACTGACTCTGATAAGGCTGTAGAGCTGGAAAAAAATAGTTTCTTATTTCCTGCGGTTATAATTATTTGCTTATTTGTGTTTCCTGTCTCTTCAATTCAGTAGTCACTGACATACAGACAAGAAAAAATGGCTTGATGTTTATCACAGTACATGGGATTAATTTATCCAAAAATTTAACCTAGATAATTCAGAATGGGCTTCCTTTATGATCCATTTTTCTGAATTGCATCAAAATTGACAGGCCAATAAAGTATATAATTACTGAGATGGTTATAAATTGTATCTTTGATATTTTTGTATGAATGCGCACTTACAGTTCCTATCATTTATAAATCTATTTTTCCTTAATTTTACCACTAATTCTGCTACCTCTCTCGTCCTGAGTTACCTGCCATCTTGAATCATGAATCATCATATTGTGCACTGAAGCTTTCTGTTGCTAGAAATTTTGACACGCAATTGCAACCTGCCGGTCCAGTACTGTTAATCTGATGGTTTTACTGATCATCTTTCTTTCTTTCTTCTGTTTTTCCATAAAGAATAAATTATATTATTTAGACAGTGGCCAAGAAATTGAGATGTCTTCATCTGTGAAAATAAAAGGATTAGGAAGTTGTTGCATACATTTTGGGTATTGTGGTTTTGTTAGTCTTGCTTGCTCTTTCATCTGTTCTTTATTTTCCTTTTCTACTTGAGAATTTAAGGTATTACAACTTCAGGATATATCAGAGAAAATGAATACAGAATATTACCCAAAGTATTACCATCTGCAATTACTAACAGAAAAATATTTTGGCATCTGGATGATATTCAGACAGCAAGGTTCTCCAAGCCTGATTTTACTGTAATATGGATTTATTTAAAAGGAATCTTTACTCAGTGATCATAATACTGGGAGATACCTTCACTTTTTCATAAGATGAAAAGCAGAGATAATTAAAAAAAACCACCTTCAGTCTCTTCCCTAAAGAGACTGAGTTTTAAGGATACATACATATATGCATCAGTATGTTTCACTTTTAAAAAAAATTTAATAAAGTGGAATAGTGATGTAAAAACCAGTGGGTTTCTCAGTTTCCTAGGGGAAGGAATTACTGAGGATTATGGAAGTTAATATCGTGCACATTTCTTAAAAGTATGTGAGTATCGGTAGAGTTTTTATTGTGTTATATTCATGTTTTATTAAAAAGGTTTCTTCATCCCTGTAGTATAGAGTGTTGACCGTCTTCTGGAAATGTTTTCATTAGGGCAGAATTTTAGTAGTCAGAGTTTTGAAGGAAACTTTATAATTTTTGAGAATGGTACAGTGCAGAATTGAAACTGAAACACTTCCCACATCTGCTTTAGGCTATTGACTGTGTAGAAGTGGGTGTTGCAGAATAACAATTTAACCATGCATTTTGATTTTTTTGTGCAAAATTGAAATCTTGTTTTCCATTCATGCAAAAGAAATTATTTAAAAAGCTTCTTCTATGGACCTTGTACAAGTCAACTGAAGTCTTCTGGATTAAAGATTTTTAAGCTTCATTGGCTGCATTGATACTTATGTATGTGAGCCAATGTCATTAGGAACTGGAGCTCACCTGTCTCTAATTTTATTTGTTAACAGTATTCACGACATGATTAGGCCATGTTTAAACTTGAACACTCCAAAATAATACTCCTGCATAGTTTGAAAATTTGCATGCACCAGGGACCATTCTGTATCAAGCCATTCAGTTTTGTATTAGAAAAGACTTTAATCCTAAATACAAAGTCCATTCTGTACTAGGTGGCAAGTTTAATTTATGAACACAAGCGTAGCTACCTGGATTGTTCTATGAATTTGACTACAGTTTGTACCTATTTTTGAGCCACTTTTTCTGATTTTTGCAATTTCTTTAAAGCATGAGTGCTTTATCATTAAATATATTATCATTAAATATATCATTAAAACATGATATAATGTTGCACTAATGGTTTTACTAAAGTTATTCTGGATTAGGATTTCACAGTGAAATGGAAAGCCAAGCAGAGAGGATCTGCATCCTATAGCTTCCTGCAGTCATTAGCAGCCAGCGCAGGTCATGTGAATTAGTGACTGCTTCCGTACTCCGTTAAGTTGAAAACGTTCTGTTGGTTTCTTAGTTGTGTATTATTTCATGGATTTCGTTTACTTCTTAAGTTACCACAGCATGTTCTAAATTATTTTTTCCATTAGCATTGTCCAATCCCTATCCTCATCCCTTCTAGTATCTGTTTAAATGTTGGTATACTCCATGATCTGAGCAACCTGATCTAGTGGGAGGTGTCCCTGCCCATGGCAGGAGTGTTGGAACTAGATGATCTTTAAGGTCCCTTCCAACCTTAACAATTCTATGATTCTACAATTCTATGATTTGCTCTTTGTCTTACTTAAGGGTAGCAAAGGTGAGTGGGCTACAGATGTGAAAATGAGGTAATGTTCTGAAGGACTGATTAGTTTTGAAGACAAATGAGAATGAGAGTGTTTAACAGAAGAATTATGGGTAAAAAAGGGGGAGCAGCAGGAAAAAATGTATTCGCATAAATTGAAATCCTGACTTGATCTCCACCTCCATCAGGCCAGGATTTCACTTATGTATTGAATGTATTGAACATTTTCTAAAACCAAAGAGTAACACTGAGTTCAAGCCAGAAGGAAACATGCTGATATAAATACGAATGTAGTTTTAATTAAAGCCAAGAGAATAAAGGACTTATTGAGTAGCTGAATTGAAAATTTAGGAAATAATACAACAAGATTTTTTTTTTTAATATTTAAATTTCACACTGGCAGTAACAAATACTTAGTTTGCCCTCTTCTATTTTGTCATATTTTGCCTTATGAAAAGATGCTTAATCTTAAAATAAAAAGCAATAAAAAAGCATAAACTGTTGAAACAAAGTTCTAATCCTTCAAAACAATAGTAAGCATGGAAACATGGAACGGCAGATGTTTTCTAAACTTTTCCTTTGTTATTGTGCAGCTGAAACTTTCTATTTAGCTTTTTGTGTCTGCCCCAGCAGGATATCAGGATGAGCCTGAGCCATGTTCAATGCACTTTCAAAACAAATTCAGGTTCCGTATACTCTAAGGTAGAGTCATAAAACTGTAGGGAAGAGAAACAAACAGTATCAGTTAGTTATTATAAGCAAAAATGTTTATTCGTTTGTACTCTTAACGTTCTGGGGGGAAAGCTACCATTTTGCGGCAACCAGCATTTGTGTGTGTATTATTTCACTATTTCCTCTTACCCATGAAGTATCATTGTTTTAATTTGGTATTGATTTCTCCGTTACAGTACTTAAATACTTCTTTGTCTCAGGACCTTTGACGCTTCTTCTCTGCTAGGCTTTTCTGATGAATGTGTTCATTTAGCATGCAGCCTTGTGCGTGTGACATTTAAAGGTTTAAGAAGTCGTTTCCATATGCAAAGGAGAAATCACCATATTTAAAGCTAATGGAAATATTGCTACTAGCTTCTCGAGGGACTGCTGCACCCAATGAGCAGTCCTAGGTTGCTCCCGGTATCCTCAAGGTACAGGGAGACCAAGGGGTATGGGCAGGAACATGGAAGTCCCTTAGTGCCCTCAGGGCCAGGCACAAGGTACAACATGGCTGTTTGCTTTTGGGTCAGTTTTACTGAGAATATTGCTATTTTGTGAGAAAGCAGGTGAGGTAGAGCAATGAAAGATGAGTAAGAACCCAAACAGAAGCACACCTGTTGAGGGGAAGCCACTCAAAGGTAGAAGAGGAAAAGCTCTGCATTGAAGAGTTATAAAGCTAAATGGCATCAGAAGTTGGTAAATCAGAAACATCAAAGGTCAGCTGCTCCAAGGATCAGTGGTGGCTGACCTGACCCCACCAGACTGGAAAGACAAATGGGGTCATCCACATCAGGTGTGGTGAGCATGTAATGTTTAACTTAGCAGCCCATTAGTCCCAGCTATTGTGTGCATTAATCAATAAATAATTGCTTTGTATGCCTGAACAGTGCCTATCATGCTTGTGGGGTCTTGGTCTGCATGGTAGAAGAAAATGAAACAAGAGTGACCTAGGGAGCAAAATGTTATTTTATGTACAAAACTGCATATCATGCATGAAACTTGCTTGGGATGTGATAACACTTTCCATGTCTATTTCACTGAGCACCTCCAAGAGGTTGTCTCTGATCCTGCGTGTTGTTCTTGTCAAAGTATACCTCACTGCAGGAGTCTGACCTCTACTTTTGCAGGTGGAATTGGAAAGTTAGGTAAATGGCAATAATAAGAAATAAAATACAGAGACAACCAAATCCTTCTGGGCAAAAGAAGATTTTTCAAATGGAAAATGGAGATCTCTCTCTGAGCAATGCGAATTACTTTTTCATTTCTCTTTCCTCCCCTCCCCTGCCCCCTGGCCCGAAATGACTCTTGTACCTATCAAGAATATAAGAAAAATAATACAGTTTCATGTCCTATCACAACCACTTTGAACACAGTGAATGAACCATTAAAGTTATGTGTCATTTGGGTGTTAGATAACATTCATCCAAAGGATTTGTCACATTAGTCCGAGAGAGCAGAAAGTAAGGTCTCCTCCTTTTTGTGATATAGAGGGGCTGAATATTAATTGGTGACATCACAGACTTCTGTTGACAACACATATCTCCTTGTAATTCAGCTATGTTTAGCCAAGCGTTTGCTTTACACATCCATTATCCATGACTGTGGGCAAACATTTTGCATTTGAAAACAGTATCTCCATTTTTATCATGTCTAGTGGCAAAATGGACCACTTTTATATGTAGTATCTGCACTTCCAGAAGCATATTGAAATTATAACATGGCTTTATCATAACAGCTTTTCAAGGATTTAGTGATTGATTTCTGAAGATAAACATCTCGATTCTAAGACAGGGAAAAGTACAAGTCTCATGTTTAGTGCAGTTGTAGAAATTTGAAGGCTGAAACTGTGATGTCTAAACTAAAACAATAAGTCATCAATTCCTAGTCATTTTCTTTTTGGAATATATTTCCTATTTATAGATACAAAGCTGTTATTTCCTCAGCTGAATTTAAATGGTCACAGTGAAAAGAGCTTCTGGCTGATAGTTATCAGGAAAATTAGGTAACAAATACAGTAGTTTTGAATTGCAAAAAGATATGGGTACTGCAACAAAGAATCATTTTTTTTTCTCTCTCTCTATCTCTCTCTTCCCGCCCCCCCCCGCCCCGGCCCTGACTGTGCTTCTCAGTTATTTGAGGGCCTTCGGACTGCCATTGGTACTGAAAAGCAATTCATTTGGAATAAATATATTATCAGAAAAATTAATTCAGAAGGTGAAGACAATCTCTAGGGATCTGTCAGAGACTGAAAAGAAAGCATAAAAGCAGTGAATGGTTTACCCAATATATTTAATTCTACTAAAGCCTTCGTGCTCATTGGAGTTCTGTGCTGGCAAAGACTACAGTGAGAGCACGTATTTGATATCCATAAAGCTACAACACACTTAGCTAAACAGGTTTTCATATTGAATCTCTGTGTTTAAAATAGCGAAGGTTTTAAAAATGCTTACTAAACTGATGTTTGGTTGTTTTTTTTTTCCAAAGGAAAATAGATAAAAAGGCTAAGCCTTCACTAGACTAAGGGCTAGCATTACCTGACATGGGTTAATCTCCTAGGTTCCTTCTATGGCCAATAAAAGGTGATTTACAGCACCTAAACTTAGTCTTTTCCTTTGAGTGAGCTTCTGAGGGAGCCTCTATTGACTCTAAACTGAAGCTAGTGCTAAGCTTTGGAATACCGCCTCAAAGCGTGTGTTTCATCAGCATTTTGATTTATGTCCTCTCTGCTGAAGAGTTTTGAGAAAATCTAGAAAAGGGCCTATTAGAAATCCATACAATAAGCTGAGCTCAGCTTTTGTTTTGGTTCTATTCCAGGTCGTAACAGCTTTTATTCTATTGATTTTTCCTAATTAGTTTTGGCTTTATCTTACACACATTGAAGGCCATGTCGGTGTTAATATTTAACATCTTCCAGCACTCATGGTAGTCATTCTGTTAGTGCAGACTGCAAGGCATGGCTGCCAATGTTCAAATATCACTACGCGCAAGTCCCATCTTATTTGGGTTCGATGGTCTGAGGACAGAATTTCCATCACCTACCTGTACTGTTCCTCCTGGTGTATCTGTTCGCAGTAACAAAATAAAAATGCAATGATAAATCTCGTTTAATGATGAGAAAACGTGTAATTCCAAGAGTAGGGAGATAAATGAACTACTTACATTTTATTAACAAAGAATCAAAAAGATACAAATATCAACATCCCAGACTCAGATGGCAGAAGCTGTTGTTAGAAATCTGAAAAAAAAAAAAAGGAATTGCATCCAGTAGAATAGAACATTTTCTCAAGCAACACATTTTTAAAAGTAAATTCATGTGGGAGACAAGCTAATCATTACGGGTAGTGTGGTCTTTAACCCAGCAGCAAAGCAGGTAAGGTGGGTTGGCTTTTTTTTTTTTGTTTGACTTTTTGGTAGATTTTTTTTTTCTTTTCTCACTAAAGGAGTCATTTCGTTGGTGCCAGGAGGTTTTGAAGGACAAATGTCAAATCTCAGTTGAACAGCTCAATGAATGAAGGGTGCCTTTAGATGTGTCTGGTATGCAATACACCTGTCGCCTAAGGGGGAAAGTAGATATCAGTTCTGAGATTTTATACATACATATATATGTATATCTATCTATCTATCTATATATATATAGAGAGACGTCCCTTCCAACCCAAACCATTCTATGATTCTATGATTTTAGTCACTGTATTAGTTTTGCTCAGTTATGTTTAGTACATCTGAATAAGTCTTCTAAAATATTTTATTGATGTAGTCTACAATTAACAGCAATTTTCTTTCCTGGATGAAAAATTACTTGTTGGGATAGGTTTAACACACCAAAAAACTTTTTTTTTAACATGACCTACTTCACATAATTTATTTGTGATATCGTTTTTTAGTGCAAAACTACCAGCCAAATGTATCCCTAGGTAAAGAGAGTGAATAACCAACAAGCAGGATCCATGCTATGTAACATCTGGGATTATATTTAGTTTTTCCCCCCTTGTGAGTATGGCACCATTGACATAAACCTTTCTATGAGATGACACTTTGGTTCCCCTTGAATGAACGTGTATATGAATACATGCATGTTTGTGTCTGCGTTAATGAGTGATATGAAAGAACAAAAACATTTGGAGCTAAATCTCAAAAGGTGTAAATCAGCAAAATTCCATGGAGGTTAATGGTGATTTACTGTGGCATAGACATGAGCTTTATCAGCCGATAATTTCTAAATCCTTTAGTATGTCTATATCCCCACCTTCCTGAAATACACTAGATGTAATTAAGGCATGGCCAATAGATTAATACATCCCTAAAGATGTTATTATTGGTTTTAATAATTTCCATGGTGATAACTATGCATTAATCACTACTTAAATTATTAAAAATGGCTTTATAGAAAAGTAGATCAAAACTATTCGTTAGGTTTGTATTTTACAAAGTGGGGAAAGAACACTAACAATTACAATGAACTCATTAAAATACAATGGTAAATAAATTATAAGCTAAATTTGGTTGTCAAAGTGTTTCAGATTTTATAACTTTGTTTTATTTAAGGTACTATAAAACCACTTAATGGAAATCCTGTGGTTTGATGAAAGTCCCATGAGTTTTATTTTCTCAGATTAATTCTAGACATATAGAATAGTTTATGGAACATTACAAGTGACATTAAAGGCCATTGCTAGCGTAAAAAATATTTTCTATTTGAAACAGAGCAGAACAAGATATTTTTATTGCGTGTTAATTCCCATCTCTCTTCTTTTAATACTGATAAATTGTATGTAAAGCTACATAAATGTTCGTTGTACGAACATCATTGAATGCTAAGCAGAATGGAAAGGGTATCTACTGAAATATCCCCTGAGCAAAGAAACATTGCCAAGTTCAGATAAAACAAAATATTTTCTTTTTCTGGAAATGACATCAGTTGTTCTTTTATAGGGGTAAGTAGCAGATTCAAAGCTATATTCTATTGCATAGCAAAATGACAGTATGTGGCTTTTGGATGTATCAAAATATATAAGAATTCAGGAACGCTTACTAAGAAAATACATTCATTTGAATTGTGAATAACAGTAGTGGTTCAGTAAATATTAGCAATGCAATGAGCTTTATGCTGAATTAAGACAGAGGCTACATAGAAATGGAAACCTTATTTTTTTTGAAGATTCAAAGTAGTTGAAAAATTAGACCTGCATCTGCATATCGTAATTCCTGAAGACACTGTAGAACAGTACATTTTACCCCTTTTTTCCCATCCTTTCTGTTCATATTAAAGGTACTGCACTTAGAAGGAAAAGGGAATTTATGGAACTCCATGTTAAAATAGTAAAATTCCAAAAAACATATGAGAAATCAGTTGGTAAAGATTGCTGGGTTTAAAAGAGCAGGATTAACGCTCTTTTGCATGAACATCAGTGACACAACAAAGAGAAATGTTGATGGAAACCCTCTGGGCTTTATAGCCCTCCCTCCCCAAATGCCACCTGGCACATGGGAGGCCTCAGGGTGGACAGGGCTCCAGATGGCGGCCACCAGGGCCGAGACTTGGGTGATGCAGATGCAGTACGGGTGCCTCTCCCTGGGGCTGGGGGTGGTGGTGCAGCACTGGCAGGAGGTGAGCACTGGTGGAGACCTGGAGGTCCCAGGGAAGGCTGCTGCTGGAGGAGGTGTGTCCAGTGTATGAACTCATTTATTGTGGCAAGAGGGAGGGGAGTACAAAGGGAAAATGTGTTGATTCTCCAGTAAAGTAGGGCCTGCGTTTGCCATTGGAATTTAGAAAGCAATTAGTCCTGCACCAGTATGGTACAGGATACCTTTAGCTAATTATTTTCAGTAGGCAAATGTCAACATGCAAGCGGTGACTGCTCTACGTCTTTTTGGCCACCGTGAGGAAGACAAATGGTTTCTTACCTCATACTTTTGAAAGTTACTAAACTGCAGTAAAACTGTGAAACCACAAAATCACTAGTGACACTTACATTATTCAAATTAAAAGGAACGTTTCCTCATCAATCCCACAGAAACAATGTGCTTGTATGTGTTTTAATAGGATTTTTGAGCTGTTGACTGAACTGTTTTATTTTTTCAGTTTTTGGTTACTTGTTATTCGTAGTTGCACTGTCTGAAATAATAGAAATCTTTCTTTAAAAACAATACAATTTACAAGTCAGAGAAAAGAAAATGAAGAAAAGAGAAGATGCTGGTGCATAATTACCCAAACATAATTGGAGAACACAATAGATATATTGGTTGCAGGTGGCTGACAGTAATATAGCTAAGAGAAAGTAAACACTATTAACAAAGTTTCAATTATTAAGTGTTGCATGCAAAATTAGTATGTGACAAAAGAATCACAAACTAAAAAATTAATGCGAAAAAACTAAATAGACTAAGAAACCAACATGTTGCTGTGTTTTTGTATTGCTGAAGGCTTTTTGTGACCAGGCTTTCTCACATTTGACTAAGGCTGCCTGATCCAGAATGAGAGGCCTGCCTTGCGGAGGGGCTTGAAGAGTCCAAAAGAGTCTTTCAGAGATTGATGAGAAGCACAAAAGAGGTCAGCATTGATAAATGCTCATTCATACCCACCTGGAAAGCAGAGATAAGGTGATAGACTGTAATCTAAAATTAATGCTATGTCTTAGTGGTTTTTGTTCACAATAACGTGTAGAGCTGTTGACTTCCTTCTCCCAGACTTCTCTGCTTTAAAACCACTGGTGGGTGCCTTGCTGGCATAAGCTCATTTTAGCGGTTTATATTTTATAGAACCTATGTCAAAGTCTATGAAGTCTGTAAGCTTTTTGATGTCAAATAAGCCCACACAGAAACTGGTTTTGGAAGGACCAGTGTATTTCAGGTGTTTGGAATAGGTTTTAGCTAGCAATGTAACTTTTTTTCTCTTCCGACTGGCAGGCTAAGCTATGTACGGTGGACATTCATTGCATTACATTTTTCAGCCTATCTAAAGGACAGTGTAACACACAGAGTCGCCTCAGCTAGCCCATCCCATACTGTGCTGGAAAAGGAATGAGCAGAAAACACAGTTCAAAGACAGGAAGCCAACAACGACTGGCAACAGTCCAGCCAACTCTACAGCACTTTTGCATAGACTCAGTGCCAAGCAGACACCGCTACTTGACCTGAGCTGGTGAGGCTGAAAGGTTCTGTGTTTCCTGGCTTGGGTTTCCGTGTGGACTTACTAGTGTGAGACTACATGCCACTCTGTGCTCCGCTGTAGAAGACAAATGTGCCCCTAGGTACAGATGGTTCTCAAGATCACAGCTGATCATTTCACAGTGTTTACTCTATTTGTCAATACAGTATCGGGCTGTTAGAAGAACCCACTTGCCAGCCCTCGAGTAACTCATGGGACTCAGTATAAAGAGACCATGGTCTTGTGAGTCTGTAATAAAGCATGAAGTGGATGCGGTGGTCTCACACGACACTCTAAATTATTTGCAGGAAGAAGGATAACTTTTATTAATTATTATGAGATAACACAATTGCCAAGTCTTATTGAAAATACCACATTTTCTATAAAACAGTATGATAAAAAAAGAAATTGCAATGCATCTCCTTTTTACCAGTGCGATTATTTTTAGTATCTTATTATTTCTCCTATTTAGAAGATTTGAACAGCTGTATGAGGCAATTTGAATCAGTTGAAACATAATGTTTGGCCAAATCTCATTAAAAAGGATTATAAAAATAAAAGAAAATCTCTTTCCAATATTCGGAAAATGAAGGCTAATTCCCAAAACGCGTTGAAAAAAGAGATAGATGTGCTTACTGTAGGTATGTTTCCTGAAATGAGATCTACATTTGTAATTGATTTGCCTGCTTCAGGGTTTACATAAAATAGAATAAATTTTGCATAACTGATTACAAGGGCTTTATGTACAGCAGAATATTGACAATCATATTTGAAGTCACTATACATTTAGTTATTTTTTTTCATTAATAGTGTGATTGCAATTTTCTTTTTCTTTATCGATGAAACAATATTAAGGAAAAATATTCTCTTGTGGTAAGCTATAATTGAACCCTCAGTGTCCTTGATCCTTTTTTCTGATCTTGACTCCTGCTAATCTTATTTTGCAGAAAAATCTTAGAGTAAATCAAGGTGTGGTCAGGCTGACCTTTGTGTAAATGCTAAAGCTGTTGATATGCGAGTTACTATGTAGAGAGAGTGAAGTTAACATGGAAATTTACTGGCAAATACAAACCTAAAATCTAGTAAAAGTCAAAGAGAGACTAAAGTTCTTATTTATCAGGAAATGTAGACACTGAAGTTTTACATTGTGTGAAAGAAGAATGAAAAAACTTCCCTTGTTTCTACAGACCAGACTTAGTAACCTGCATTTAATGTGAATAACAATTAAAAAAATTCAAATACAATCAAACACAGAACATGCAGGTTACTGAATGTGATAAATATATGTAAGTTCCTGGATAATTTGGTAAAGTATTATTAGAAACAGGTAAGAAGAAGGTTGTAGCCCATTCATGGCTTTACATGGAACGGCAGTTTCTGAGCACGTTGTTAGAATTCCACTCATATTTTGCTGAATCTCAATGCAGCAAGCATTGGACACTTTAATGTTGTTTTGAATGTCCTAGACATATTTTTTTTGCTTGATTGTCTGGCTTATGTTGTCCAGTAATAACTAATGAACATGCAGAAAGTATTTTTTATTTTAACTTTTCTGGAATTCTACCCAGTTTATAGCTTGCTTTGAATTGTCACTAGATATTTGAACTACACTTTTTGTGGATGCATCTCTGGATGGATACAGTTTGGGAGATGCTTGAACTCAAAAAGAAAGGAATAGAGAGTACCAAGGTAGCTTCAGTTCATGCACAGACTACATATACTTTTATCAATTCAGGACATCTTTCATTATTTTGATGTATCTAATTTAATCTTCTAACAGAACTGTGGGGAATCGGGGATGTTAGAACAGAAAAGATGTTTATAGTGAAAATTATTTAAAATCTGTGCTGCAACTGTTTTACTCTATCCATCTTGGTTGGAGAGCTGGACAAAGATTTTTTCCTGCTCAAATTTGAGATTCTATAAAGCCTCCAACAAAGCTGCAGGTGAAAAATGAAGGATTGGGTCTTTCTATACATGACTTGTCCTCCTTGTTTCAGTCCCAAGTTTAACAACAAAATATATTTATGTGACTAAGAGCTCAGAAGAATCTAGTGCTCTTCTTTCCTACTTATCTGCCCTTAGTACTTTTATTAGGCATTGATGAAAACACGCACAGTCACTTTGTACAAATACAGAATATATTGATATCTATCTATCCCTATTTCTTTATTTCTTTATTTCAGAATTACTTTATTTCAGAAAATGTGTGTGTGTGTATATATATTCCTGTGTAGTTCCATAGACGCATAGATGTTCCTTTCCTCAAAGAACTGATATATATACAGAAGATACATATATGTCTCTGTATATATATGAGTATATATGAATACACACACACATATCTGTATTCCTTTCCTCAAAGAACTGAGGGTTTCTGTACTCAGGAAAGGTAGGTGATCCATTCTTTCAGGACACAACACTGAATTTTTCAGATATGTCATTTTTTTCCCTTTCAGGTGTCCAAATATAGAATGCCTAGTGAAATCACATATGTGATTTAACACAGTCTTTAGCAATATCAAATACAAATATACTATTTGTTAATAAGACCATGATTATATGAGGTATCTGAAATCAGACAGAGCTCAAAGCGAACTTGAGTTTTTCTGCTAATACGCTTCATGATTTTAAGCAAATAGCAATGAACAAGGCAAAGAGAATTGCCTAGTCTGTGTATATTACCTATTTGTATCTGTAATCTGATTTACACATAAAACCACCAGAATTCTTGTTTATAAAACCAAAAATTTGGTCATAAACCCAAGGATCTTGTTCCTTGTGATTATTTGGTTTGTAATTATTTCTCTTAAACGAAGTGGAGAGCCTTTCTTTAAACACTTTTAAAAATGAAATCAAAGTAACAGATGAACACTGAAGTTACACTATTTGTTACAGGATTATAACTGTAGCATATATGTTGTTTACAGTTATTTTATAAATGACATTAATTGGCAGCAATTCTTCTGGATTAATTCTTCAAATTAATATTTAATAAAGTGTTACATGTATTCTGAGATATGATATAAGAACTAAGAGTGTTTTCAAATTTATTTATGAGACTGTATAATTTGTCTAGTTATTGATAATGCTCCTCTGGTTGTTTAAAATGTTTTTAATATTTGGCTAGCAGTCAATGAAGTAAATAAAAAGCCATGAATAAAAATAAAAATCATTACATGCGAGGAGATAGAGATCAGATATAAACTGATAAGGGACAGAGCCCACTGCAGTGATGTAGGCTGTGCCCGTATTAGCAAGTAGCACAGGGAATTTCCTTTGGATCTGTAAGATAAACAGGTACTGCTGAAGACCCAGCAACTACCTATATGTGTTTGCTGTCTTCTACCTCAGACTAGTTCTGGTCTGATGGACAAGGTTTCCACTAGTGATTGGTGTATGCTAGGTAAGGTCCTGAAGTGCATTTTCCATTATACTTGCTGTTGAAAAAATCCAGTTTATGTGTTCTAAGATCACACTCTGACATGAATCAAAACATGATAAAGTACATCTACATTAACGTTTTCATATGGATCAGGTGTGCTATTTGGAGACATATTTCTCAGCTGTGTCCCCTCACTGCACTTTGCTTCTTACCACAGGGAAATCGTGGAACACAGAAAGTGGATCCTTTGAGGTGAAACTAAATCGAAAGGTGCACAACAGACAGAGACTAGAGGCCAGACTAGAGCTATTTCAAGGTCACCTTGTCCTGTGTTGGGTCCTCAGAATCCACTGTTTCATTTCACAGAACTGCTTCTACTCTGCTACGCTGCGTGGTCAGTGTGGATGACTGGAAGACTCGCCTCTGGCATGCACTCCTGACACAGGCGAAACTGCTAATGTAGATATATCCATAGAACTTACAGCCTGTTTGTTTTGAATTACAGTAAATAACAACAAAATACAAACAAAATAACTAAAACAATGCTAAAAATAAGACAGGACAGTGTTTGATACCAACACTGGCTTGACTTTAGAGGCAAAAACAGCATTTCTGCTGTTTGTCATCATGTCTTTAATGATATATTCACTGTTGCTGACACCATTATTTTCACTAGTTCTAAATATGAACTAGTTTGTAATTAGTTCACGACAAGAATTTGACCTTGGGCAGTAGAACGGAGGTGTGAATGGGGGAAATATATCAGCAGCATGCCTAAAAATAAGAAAGGAAATAGAATACAGAATTTTCAAGTGACGATGATTGATGTGTATACATTTCTATGAAAATGAATGAGCAAGAGCTTTCTAAACACTGCCAAAAGTGAATTAATAATAAATAATAGGGAAAACGAATTGACTAAATAATTGATAATGAGAAAATTTGATGTAATAATTATTGTTCAGAAGGAGGAATGCGAGACAAAACCAAAGTAGCTTTATATGGAGTCCAGAACTTGATGCAAAGCCTTTGAAGTCAGTGGGAAGCCACTGACTTCCATGCACTTTTTGGCAGCATTGCACTGTACTCTCAGCGTGAGAAATCTGGCACATCTCTCAGCTGCTCCATAACTCAGTCCTGGGCTTATAACATTGCTTCATCAGTTCATTCCTTTGCTCATCTTCCAAAATTAATCTCAGGACAATTCACTTTATAGACTCTTTCTAACCTCTCTAATCACGATGGTGCTTGTACTCTAAATGGTGATTTGAATAAGATTCCCCTGTATTTGTCTTTTCTCCCCAGAGAAGGGAACACTTGTCAGCGTCAGTAATAAAAGAGAGTAACTTACTGGGGAAAGTTATTTCTATAATATCATAGGTGTATCACTGAATTTGTGGACAATTTTTTAACTAACCCTTTTGGCTACAGACTGTTACATTTCTGTCCATCTTACTTTTTGCTTCACATTTTTGCTGGTGAGTTAAACATTTACCTCCTGCCTGGCATTTCTGCTCTTGACTAAATCAACTTCTCTTTTTTTTTTTTTTTTTTTTTCCCCCAGAAATGCCAGCTCCTCAAGGAATAAGCAAACTAAAATGAGAAATAATACCTTCAGCTTGTCAGAGAAGGAGCTGGAGCTGTTCAGCAGAAGTGGAAGTAGAGTCAAGGAGCCTTGCCTTGTTGTGAGATCCACAGCTGAGAGTTCACGGCTCTGTATACCAGGATACCCTGACAGCTCCCTTAGCTCTCCTGCAGTCCTGACAGGTGTAGCTTGTGCTCCCATAGGATCTGGGCAAAGCTGTGCAGCCCTTCAGCTGGCGGGCCCTCCATCCACATGTCATCACTCTTGACTGCAGGGCAACTACACAGCAAAACAGTAATGCAGGCAGTATCTTTTGGTAATTTTAGAGCAAAGAAGGCTTTGCTAAAGCTGAAAATGCCAGTCTGGTGCTAGTCCATTGGTAAAACTATAAAGCTGAGAAATGTAAGAAACAAAACAAAACAAATAAAAACAACCCACAAAAAACAAAACCCTTAGCAATGACTGCATATAATATTGTTTACAATATTTACGATACAGGAAGCTTGTCACAGTGACTCGTTTGTCCTCAGTATTTTGTAAAATGAAATGCTTTTATAATGAATGCTTATTGAAGACAAAGTATTTATTAGAATAAAAGATGGGATTTGGATGTAAATAAGATTGAATTCATTTGCAAAATAGGATACATTATTTTTGTCATTGAATTTCAAATGTGAAAGTCAGCATTGCATTACAGTGTTGCTTCTCCCAGATGATACTGTTTTTGAAAGTTCTGACTGACTTTTAGGACTAAATCATGAATTAAAACCCTAACATGATTTTTTCTTAGTTTCTTTTATTATCTGCTGATCCGTAACTAGTTCTGTTTACGAAAGAAAGAAAAAGAAATGTCAAAAAATATATTGTTAGGTTTTCTTTATTATTTTTTTAAAACTGAAGGCTTGGAAGATTATTTGACATTCATATGACAACACTGTATGATTCTGTGTTGTTACAGAGAGAATTTGGAACACATGCAAAATTAGATGTGTAAATCAACAGCTGCTAAGTAAATCATCCACTACAAATGACTAGTACTGAGGGACAATCACCATAAGAACAAAATTTTAGGTGAAGGAAGAAACAAGCAGGATTGCAAAAATGCAACAGTTATGCTGGTTTACTTCTTTAAAATTAATTAGATACAGAGTTTTCAAATTTGATAGGTGAAGACATGAGAGAAATCTAAGCCATCAAAATGAGAGAACAAATGAAGTTGTAAGAACATGGCTGGTGACAAAACCAAAATCTGTATGTATATTACAGAAGAGCAATCTTTGCAAAAGTATATATGTGTACATGATACTTAGGTACCATAAATATAAAAAAAGGTATGCGTTTCTTTTTAGGCTTTCATATATCAGAGAGAACTTTTACATCACAATTTCTCTTATAGTGAATATAATTTCTGATACTTTACCCTATTCCTCTTTATCACATCGTTCTGGTTCTTTCTTGTTTGATAAATCACACTAAACTTAATAGTACTACTTGCTTGTATAAAGTGAGTAAACATACACAGTTTCTGTATCTTTCTTGAAAATATAACCTACTCTTAGCTTAAAATATAGTTCATACAGAGAGTTAAAGAAAATACCTTATTTTTTGTGTCATCTTTTAAAGACAAAAAAAGATCAAAGAACTTGTGGTTTGTTGCTTGCAGAGATAAATTTATTTGGACTTTCAAATGTCAGATTATTGCAAAACAGATTTATATCAGCTTGTGTTTAGAAACAGCTCAGGCTTATACAAGATAGAAAAAAAAAAAAACCACAACCCTGCAGAGGTCACTGGGAATACAAATTCAAGTTGTTCTAGAACTGTGCCTCTTAATTGTCTTAGATGTCTTTGTAACCCATAGTACTGTAAAGGAAGAACCATTCGATTGTGCAGTTCGTAAGTTAAATTGAAACAGTTAGTTGTTTTCCCTGTCAGAGCTATAGATGAGAAAATGAGACTGGAGAAAAATGCAGTGAGATCCTGACAACGTGTATTTCTCTTCCCTCCTAGCTGGTCCCAAGACAGTTCTCTAAATTATAGCTGCACAGGTGATATCCAAAGTAAAACAAGCAAAAAGACATGGAAAAAAAAAACTAATAAAAGGATAATAGTAGTGCAATTACCGATAGTTCCTCTCAATCTTTGTTACTGCTTCTTTGTAAAAAAAGCACGGCAGAAAGAGAACAGAATTCTAGTGTTTCAGAGATAAAACTACGCCTACTTTGGGGGACACTTTCTTGGAGTCCATTACCTCTCAGTGGAAAGATGGAAAAAGCAGACCTCTGAAAATCCTACAGATCCTGAGTATTATAATGGAGGAAGTTGTTTTTAAGTAAGTCTTCAGTAACAAAAAGAAAAAAAATTAACAACTCTGGTAGTATGTAAATTTGAATAACTAGAGGAATAATAAATAAAGCAACGATTGGAGACATTCTCCCAAATAAATACATCAGATATATTTCAGTCTGTTATGGGCTAGGTGATTATCTGACTTGTTTAGTCAGTTACAAGTTAATTGTAGGAATGGGACATTCTATCAAATAAAATTAGTACTGGTCTGTTAGCCATGTCCTAATCAAAACAAAAGGACTCAATTAGTTGCCGTTGTGATTTCCAACCAGTGTTTTAGGTCTATTTATTGCAATCTTGGGATGAAAATCAGAATTCTGATTAGATGCATCCTTTAGTAAATTATCAAATAATAAGACATATTTACATAAAAATGTTTTAAAGCCTGAAAATTATGCTTGCAGTTTTGGTCTAGTGACTTATGATGATTTTAACAAGACTACTCACTAAGTGAGGCATTTTCAGTGTGCAGACGGATGAAAGAAGTAATTCCCTGAGCAAGCTCTGAAATACATATAAAACTTGAAGAAAGATACAGGGGGTATGAACACTACCTTGCATTATAGCCTGTAATGCTTTAATCTGATTATTCTGAAGAATTTACTCTATATTTATTAGATTTTAATTTATTTCCATTTGAATTCCCCAGCTGTTGTGCCTTGCAGAGGTCTGGAAAACAGCTCCAATGAGTTTTTCTGTGCCTGCCATTTTCATCTGCCGTTGTTGGTGCAGGTTTTGGGTGTTTATTCCCTTTTTTGCCCACTTGTTGTGACATGTAAGAAGAAGTAGAAGGTGAGTATCCATGAAAAATGGAGATTCAAGAAAATGCAAGCAGACTTACAGCTTGTGAGGTGGAAGGATTGGTTCCTATTAATACTTATGACCTCAGTAATAAATAGATTTAAGGAGCCCTGAATGTAAATGTTGCTTCACATATGCCTTGCATCTGGTAAACTGGGTGGGGAAAGCCAGAAAGCACCAGAGGATTATGCATACATATATGTACACAGAAATAATACAAAAAAAATGCTGCTCATTCTATTATTGACAATAAATAGTATATATAAAAGTGTCCATATTTTTTTTCCAGTTATCAAAGGGCACATCTAGAGGGTCTAGTTAAAAGAGTCAATCTATTAAATATGCCTAAATCTTTCTGTGACCCGAGGCTTACATGTGTGTTCAACATTGCATGACCTTGCAACAGAGATATTAATTTCCTTCTACTTGAGTGAAGTACATTAAAGCTCTTAGCATATTTGAACTTGAAGCGTGAGTCTACATTTTAGCTGAACAGAGGAACAGACAGTTTAAAAGGAAGCAATGACCAGAAAAATGCATGTTGAACTGCTTGAATAATTTCTTTTATTTTCTCATCCACACAGTTACCATTCACACCCCCCCCCCAAATAAAACCCCACAATCAAACAACAACCCACCCTAACACAGAAAACTTGACATATCAAAAACTGTACTCTATCAAGACCAGATTCCATTTTGCTACAGAGGGTACAGTGCACTGGGTTGTATTTCAAGTGAATGAATGAATGACAATTCACTTCGGATTTTCATTTAAGGCTCGAATCTGCAATCCATGCTGGTACTTAACACTGAAGAAGTATCACTGAATTAATAGGACTGCCTGAGTGAATGCTATTCACAGCATGAATGAGGATTGTAGAATAATTTTAATCTTTTTGGAATGACCGGGTGATTCAATCATGTCACTGAAAAAGGTTTCATATGTATTATTTCCTTGGCGTTTCAAACATAAACTTATTGTACCTTACTCCCTCTCTCATGTTCCCTTTACATCAGTAAATAATATATGTAAAAAATGCTTAAAAGGGTCATGAAATTTTCACATATTACATAAATAGCATTTTGAATAGTTACTTGACGCACTAAATCTTTGGTCAATGACTCCTAATTATTATTTTTAATTAAATACAGGATTATTACGTTTGATAGATTTAAAGTTTTGGTAGTATGATTTGGCAACTTCTCATCCTTCTGCTAATTCCTTCTCCTAATTCAAAGGCCAGAAGTATCTTAATGGCTCTTTTTCAAAGTCTAATACGATATATTCTGAAGTTAATTTAATTTACTTGGTCTATAAGTGACATATCATTGCAGCTCAGCATTTTCATCAGTGTATATCTAATGATTGCATGGATCACCATAGGAAATTTTATTAACTTGACTACGACTCCAACTCTAATCTAGTTCCCTTGTCAATTTCATCTATTATACACAAAATACGTCTGAAGTGATATTAAAGAGAATGATGCCCAATTAGCAAAAATAAATCCCCAAAGGTGGATTTTAGATCATGTTCTTATTTATTGTATCTTACCTTTTCTTACATATTTTCATAAAAAACTCATATAGTAGTTAGATCTTTTATTGGATGAAGTAACCGCCGCAGAGAGATGATTTTGGTAAAGACATCTTATTCAGCTCTGATGAATACCTCTCTGATGATATTTTCCTTGTTTCTATTTTGGTGATCAGCAAAATCAAAATTCACAATTATTGTTCATCTGTATTCTCATGAGAACTTTAAGAGGAAGATAAATGCTCACAAGTGCTATTACCTTATATAGACTTCACTGACTCTGCTTCCAAAACTTTAGCTGTTGTAGCTGAACGTATGCACAATCCCTCCAAAGGAAATGATAACAGTATTTATGCATATATTGATATATGTATGTATTTAACATACAAAGGACATGCTTCTATATGGCATTTGATAATGTATGTTGATTTAAAATGTGAAAAGTATTGCTATTTTTTTGCTTGTAAACAAATAATAAAGTTGTTGTCTTGTTGATTTTTTAGCCATCACAGGCCTAACTCTCTTTTCTAACTTACATGAAGTTTGGTGGTTGTGGGGACAGTATCGTAACTGACTGTACACTCTGGAGCACTGAGAAAGTTTCTTTAAAGTTTTTGGACAGTGTAAATTTCCTGTGTTTCACTGTAGTTCTTATTCTGTAACACACTGTTTTTGTCTGTCAGTCTGTCTATCTATCTACCTATAGCTAAATATATCTGTGCAAGTGAGTAGGACTCTAAAAAAGCATAGCAGTCCTTTAATGTATTTTCCCCTGCCCCTTTTCATGGACAGGTGTCAGTGTACTAAAAAAAATGGTGAAACAGCTTCAGATTGTGGTTGGTCTGATCTTCCAACCTTGTCTGGTGAAAACATTGAATAACCAACATACATTTGTAAGACCCTGTACAGTATAAGGTTAAAAAAAAGGCCAGGTAGAATTGTGAGTACTGTCCTCTGTTGTCCTCTGTTGAGGACAGAAAACTGAAAAAAATAGTGCTGTAGTATCTCTTAAAGATCCTTTATAACATGCCAAACTCATTATCATAGCATCGTTAGTAATTACAACTTGTCTCATGCAATAGCCAGTAATAGCCTGTAGGAATTGGTCCACTGTAGAAAGTAATTAACATGTTTGTATTAAAATTCAAGGGTCAGCGTACAGAAGGGTTTACAATGAGACATACATAGTGTTTTACAAGGTGGGAAAAAGCACATTTCTACTGTTGGATATTGAAGCACAGAAGATGTACTCATCTGGTCTGCCAATATTAATTTTTCCAAAGAATTAACAACTAGTGGAGCTGAGGGAGGTGCAAATGATAAAAATGCCTCCCATTTTCAAAGGGAAGCAAAGAATGAGTTTATGGACTTGTGAGGAAAGTCTTGAGTACCTGGGAGGGTTGAAAAGTAGAAATGGAGAAGAAGAACGGCTAAGTTATCAATGTTCTCATATCCCAATATGGGAGCAAACATTTGTTAATTGCTCCTGAATGAGAAGTAAACTGAAAATTTGTCTATCCCTAGAAGTGAGGGAAATTGAGAGACATTAAAAGGAGGGAAGACCATAATGATATTGAACATGCAGCCCGAGGGTCCTTACAAGCTTTGTACCATATCAGGATACAGGGGACACAGCTGAATAAGCTCCAAAAGAGGAAGAAACCTAGCCACATCAGTATAAAACCACATTTGGGCTAACTAGCACTACTGGAAAACACTAACCCTGTTGTTCCTTTGTTTTATACATCCCTCCACCATCTCTGTATTCCCTCTACCCCACAATTAAAAATAAATTTATAGCTTTGTCCTCGGTCTTTTCAGGAGAACAAATTATCTGGGGGTAAGGGAGAAAGCAAAGGAAAAAAAAAAAAAGGAAAAAGGCAGCATTTTGTTCCCTGCCCCATATATAGCACCTCTTGCACTCTCACATGGAGGCTGCCAGACTCAAATTTTTGCAAAGGTTGCAAGTCTCTTTTTGTGGTCAAAGCTGTGAACAGATGCACAAAGGGAGAAGACAGACATTTTAAAAAGAATCACATGGAAGGAACAGATACTGGGAAATTTTTAAACCTGAGATACTCCTACTGTGCAGCAAAATGCACTGCCAATAATCCACAGATGTACAGCACATGGGTGTGCAAAGCTGTGACTGTTAGAGGTGTGAAAAGAGTTCTTAGTATGTTCATTGAATAGCAAACGTACCCATCTGTTCTGTTGAAATAAGTAAGATCTACATCTAAAATCTCGTACGTTCAGGAAGTTAACATTTGTGGGGAGTCACATAACAGAGGTAACAAGGTGTGCTCCCTGGTACTGACACGGGTAAACTTTGGTATCCAAAAGTAAATATTCAGGGCTTAAGAACGAGTTACACATTATTTCTCACTTATGCTTCTGACGTGTCATTTTCCTGTCTATTCCATTTCAGCCCGTGTTATCTTTGCAGGGCAGAGCAGCAGCATACCTGGCCAAACACCTCTTTTGTGCCTTATGAATGGTGACAAGGAAATTGAAAACAATCCCCATGGTAGTTATTTATGGAATACTGACTCCAAGATGGAAACTTCTTCCTAAATCGCTATGGGATTGCTATATATCCTGAGGCTTGAAAAAATAGCAGAAAATATTTTGAAAGCACCTCTTTGATTCTGAACCCTGAAATTTCCTTCACAAAGGAAGGTGAGCTCACTGGCAGATGGACAAAAAATAAAACTCATGTGCTTCAAACAAGACGAAGTTGGGGCTCAAAATTATTCCATACAGCAGCTACCTCAGCTTGCTGCATCTCTGAGTCTGAATATGAATAGTTGCACAGTTCTTGCCTAAGTCTCTTTATGATCAATAAGGAGGGGAACAGATATTTAAGTTCCCTAGGGCTCAGTCACATAGACATTTCTTGAGCATAACTAATATATATACCTATCCTGGATTAAACCCTATTATAGCCATAGATCTTTATTGAGATGATAATAGAGCACTCACCAAGAATTGGGATAACAGCACTAATTTTTCTCCATGGATCAACAGGTATTCTGCCCTTCCATAAGAGGATATTTCAGCTGTGAAAAAGCTGTGGGCTACATATGTTCGAGAAGGGCTTCCTCCTCCTTTTGTACTTTTAAAGTTGTCCTAGAGAACAGAAAATAATGGATAGCATTTGCAGCCAGAGCAGCGTGTAAAAAGGATCATGGGGCTAGACTAATGGAAAGACAGAAGAGTACTTAATTTCTCTTTTCTGTGCACAGATTTATTTATGCATTTAACTTTCATCAGTCAATGAACTGAAAAATAAAGTAATAATAACTAATCTTCCCCCAAAATATAAACTTATTTTTGGAAGCAGGATTCATCTATCTCAGTTGAGTGTCCAAACCATGAGGTTAAGGAGTTGCATCTCCTGTTAGGTGACTACTGTAGAGTGTGATACTGTCTCTTCCTTAGACATGATTTTCCTAAGGAAAAGCAATCTTTTTCCCCTGTTGCACACAAAGACGAAATGAAACTAAGAAATACAGGATTCTGGAACAATTTTGAAGCCTGGATGGCAGTAGTTGCTATAGAACTAACTGCTTTCTTCCTCTCTGCTTTAGGGTTATAAGATGCCACTACCCTCTGTCCCCTGCCCCTATCCACCCCAGAATCTTTGTCTTTCTCATGTAAAACTGGTATCAGCTGCAAAACAAATTCTTTAGTGATTTCATCTCATAGTTATATGCAGTTTCAACTATGCTGTACTTTCAGAATAAAAGCTTGGCTCGTGGTTTGTTTGTGCTTCTACTAATTTACTTTCCATGATAGGAAAGATTGAGGATTTTGGGGGTACGTAGAGATACTAGACTTCTTTCATAAAAAATAATAGAGCTGGATCAATGCTATGATGTTTATCATTTTGTTAGCAATAGTGAAAGGTCACAGAACAATGTGAGTTAAGAATGCAGTGCTCAAATCACACCTCTGGAAAATGTGGCATGACCCTGCTCTGTGTAATCATCGTTTATTCACTGTTGGCGGCCAGTCAAAGAGGAACTCCTGATGCTGCTAGGTCTGACGGTTTTTCTCCAAGAAATCTGCCTCCCACACTGCAAAACTAAAGATTTGTGCTAAAAATGAATTAGCACCAAGACTAACTTTAAAGTGTATTTGCTCAAGTTGAAATTATAGAAGTTAAAATGTAAAATTAGACATAATCAAAACAGGGAGAGATTTGCAATTTGCTAATGGGAAGAACATTTTAACCTATAAAATCAGTAAAGGGGGCCTGAAAGCAAAAGAAAGATGTCAATATTGGAACTGCATATAATCTCACCATCCAATGGCAAGTGTCACTGTGTAAGAGTTTACAAAATGGAGGTACGTTTGCAGCCTTGGGCACTGGAGGCTCAGCGTATTCATCCTGACCTGCACGATGCACTAAACATCACCCAGCTACATCTAACTCTTTCCTACAGCAGAGACATAAAATGTTGCAAGCCAAATCAAAAGGCTGTAAGTAATTCATTTGCGCTTTGTGATATTCATTTTTCACGTAATTTGTTTGATAATATTCAGACCATCAATAGAAAACACTGAAGGGAGACATTTGTTTCAGAAATATCTCTTCATTAAAGCATAGTGGTCCCTCACATTCATTGCTACTATAGTTTTCTTCATTATTCAATAGCACTTTCAATCCCCATGTGTGTGACTTTCATTATTATGGATCATTTTTCCTTAGGATGTGTGATTTAATTTTAATGCAGGAATCTAAATCAAAATCCTTTCCTATTTAGTGGCTCTCTAGTGTAATAAAAGAGAGTAAGGCTTAGCCCTCTGCTTTTGTGCTCAGGAGCGTTTTGCCATGTATTTGAATTATGATAAAATCAATAGGAAGAGCCCGACAGTGAAAAGTAGGAAGAAAGTTTCCACAGATGACGCTGGAGAATAAATACATTTTTTTCCCAGCACAAAAATGCTGCAAGCAAATAGCTTGTTAATTCAGCATCCATCACCATTTAACCTTGTTTGTCCTCGTGTTGATAGAATAACACAATTAAAAGGCTTTCCCTTTGAATTATCAGTGTCTGAAGCTAAAATGGTCTGTGTTTTATGAAAGCTGTGTTCTCTGCTGGTTCCATAAAGACATCTCTGAATTGCTCGCTGCGGCTCACTCACTCTTACCATCTCTGGGACTGCAGCACCAATGAAAGCTTTTTTCTCGCTGGCACAAAGCCAAGGCAAGCCATGATCTAATACCGCAAATTATTTTTCTCTTCTACGCTGGGAACTACTGTGTTAAAAGCCGGCTTCCTTTCCTAGCTCCGGGAGAGCGAGGCACAGACAGGTGTAGCCCCTTTGATTGCACTGAAACCAGTCTCAAGGCCCTCCGCAGCCAACGCTTCAGTGCACAAGCATGAAGGAGAACCAGCATATTTTAACTTGTTCTCCATTTTTAAACCATGGCCTAATCAGCAGCTTCACAAAGGCGTCTTGGCTTGTGCATAATTTTTTCCTCTGTCTGAATACAAAGCTGAAGACACGGGAAATTATGTCACTGAAAGAATTGTGTCATTTTTACCTAGACGCTGTCTGTCACTCCTGACGCGATCTTGAGCTAGAAATTCGAGAAATACAAATGGCATTAAAAAAACAAACTTCAATACAGCTAATGTTAAGAAAAAAGGCTTGAGCTAGGACTTTCTGCCATACAAGATGAATATGCTCTCTGTTGTTTACTACTACCTCCCCCGCCCCCCACAAAAAAAAGGAGGGAAGAGATGTGGAAACAAGAGGTTCGCCTGTTGAAAATATTACGGGAATGGCAAGAAAACCGGAAACAGTGCTATCTACAGTGTGGAAAAAGACATTTTCTATTTTATTATATTTACCCCACGTTTTCATGTTATCTTCCTGCCAGTTCAGCTTAAGCCGGTGATTACAGCCGAGCAACTGATGATTCCCCATTTCTAAAGATAGTCCTGCTGCTGGTCCCATTGCTGTTCCAAATGACGATCAGCGCTTTCACTCTACAGAATTTCCCAGCATGTAATATAATACCTGATACTTGTTAGGGGCTTTTTCCCCTCTATAAGCTTAAGTGATCCTCTGAGGCCTCTTCACCATATGCTACTGTACTCTAGAAGCCTGTCAGCTCCCGGGAGATGATAAGCAAGGTTGACCGAATTCAGGAGGCAGCTGATCGAGGTCATTCCTTCAGTTCCATAGTGGGGGGACCTTGCTGTTCAATAGCAGGGTCTATTCCTCATATTGCGTCCCTGAGCCCTCGCCCTGGTGTGATGCAGTGTTAGAGGAAATATGCATTTCTGCAGGGTGATGACAAAAGATGTTGTTGATGCTTTATGCCATTTTGTGTGGGAATAAATGACAACACGAAAGGAGATGCTGTGAAGAATCGGCTCCTGCTGTCTTACAGAAAAGATGCTGAGACAAGCCTTTTAGAGGCTGAAGTGCCTCTTTCTGAGAACAGAGTTGAAAACTATCTATCTTTGATGCCATGTTCTTTGCTTTCTGCTCTCCCCAGCAGTATGCTACTGGTCTCCACTTCTGAGGTCTGTCACTTCTGTGTGCCATACGTTGCTCCACTGTGCTCTCCTCACCAAATTCCCCTCATTTGCTCTCTGTCCGCTGATTAGCCCAGATGCAGAGCTACACTGATACAACTCTATGGGTTTCAGGATACAGCTTTTGTCCCCGCTTTGACCTCTAAAGCCCTCTGTCACTTCTGTCCTTTATTCTGGACTTCATCCCGTACATACTGGGAAACACTCCTTTCCAACTGTATCACAGCATGTTGTTTTTTGGTACCGATCACACTGAGAGCCCATTACCAAGGGCTGTTTGGAATATGCAGCTAGAGCTGAGGAGGAGTGTGAGGGCTGTTGCTGTGATGGTAACCTTCTTCCGTGTGGCTGGCTGATATGAAAAGGGACTTTGGCAGAATTTCTGGAGATCTCCACATTTAGGAAGCTGGCCTATACTTCCTTTTCCTAGTGATACATAGCAATATATAGCTATGAACTGTATATGCCTTAACAACAAAACGTGCCAAATATTAAAAAAAAAAAAAAGAAAAAAATACAGTAAAGAAAAAAAAAAGTTGCAACCTTTTGCAAAGGCAAAAATAAGATGGAAATCAGATCCTAATGTGCATTTACAGATGTATTGGCAAAATACCATAGGAAACAGGAATTGCATCTCCGTTTAGCTAGTAAACAAAGAAGGCAAAGCAAGGCAAAGGACTGGTTACAGGCTGAATGTCCTATGGTAGTGCCACACTATGCAGTCTGAAATTAAGGAGTGGTCAGGCCTCTACTTTGTTTCGATGATAACTCACGCGCTTGCCAAGGTCCACGCAGAGGATTCAGGTGGGGCTTTTAAATGAACAGTTGTCTGCCTTGCGTGCGGGGACCGGCTTTGGTCATTTTGTCGTGTTTTTTCCCATTCCCTTCTTCGTTTTCAGCTTGGCTATGCAAACACTATTTTTGCCTTGTACATTTGCCTGTACAGTTCATCCCCAAATATTTCAGGCTGAAAACAAACTAATGAATTAATTCTTCATTAGAATCAGGACATATCCTAGACAATTAATTTTGTAATTAAAATGACAGAAGAAAGTTTTTAAAAGTCTCAGAATACATGTTTATGCAAAGATTTATTTTTTTTTTTTAAATATCCTAGGTACATAAGATCAACTAGGTAAATGCCAGATTTCATAATCACCTGACATGTAAATACACTGAAAAGGCAGAGATTGTACCAGGTTCTGATCATCTTTCTAGGTGTGACTTTTTAACACTTTCTAAGCCTCATCATTTATGCTTACAGTAAAAAAAAGTAACTTAGTTAAATTTATATATAACATAGTTAAATTTTTTTATATATATATGTCAAGCCATCTTAAAAAATTGGCATTTTTAAGCCCAGAATTCTTAGATAATTCTTGCGTATACAAAAGGAGTATGTGTACCATCGTGTGTACCTGGTGAAGCAGGCATTTTTTATCTAGAAATCAACTAAAAGATTGCCCACAGTCACCTTCATTACCTGGCAACCTAAAACCATTGGCCAGAGAAGTTGTGTGGTTTAGACCGTTAGATTCTTTGGCATCAAGTCTTACTTTCTCCCTAGTTGATTCAACACATTGATTTACATTTAATGTTCAGTATCATGAGTTTACCTTTAACCTTAATAACTGAGGGTTTTGTTCAGAATTTCTTGCTGTCTTACTGCATCCCACTGTTTCCAAGGATGATTTTTTTAGTGATGTATTTTACTAGTGATTACAAGTCAAGAAAAAGAAGTCTGGTGCCGATGAAAGACTGTCAGTCAGGTCTGTTGTCATATTTTTTAAGATAGTTCATTGATGACCAACTTTCACATTATTTAAATGTAGATTTTATAGCTAACATGGAAATATCAGCACTGTGCCAAAAAACCAGCTTTCCTCTTGACAATAAAGCAGAACAGTTTCAAGAAAACTCTGCCCTTTCTCTTGTTAAGATGTGTCTGTTTCCGAGCTTCAACCCTTGCTGTTCATCTGCCAGAATGTTCGTGGACCAGGCATTGCTCGGCTGTGTGAGAGTCTGGTAGAATGGAGAAATCGTTCTGAATGTTCCTCTTCAAGCTGAAAAATGTTCAGTTCAAACTAACTGCTACTGCTTTATAGCCTGTCATAGGCACTCATTCAGCTGTCTATTAGGAATGCCATGAATGCTTTCATACTTAGCCGGAGTTGTCTATAATATAGAGATATTTTATTTTAATCCTGAAGGAAATATCATCAAAAGTGAATTTGGCAAGTATGTTGTTTTATCTTCACCAGGAAACTATTTGTTTCTGTGTTTTCTTTTTTTTTCTTTTTTACTGAAGAATTTAAAATGGGAAATAGTGGGTTTTGGCCTTTCAGAAAGAACATTTTAGAGGTTATTCTTTGGTATTCAGTTAGGAAACCAACCATGGGAGGCTATGTCCCTCTTCAAGCAAGAAGACAGAGTGCAATATGGAAAGCTTCATGGCTTCTGTGGTATGCTCCTGCTGATGGTTCCCCTGACTAAAGACACCTCAGTCAAGCCATAGATATAAAGACACATAGCAGTATCATTTACAATGTAAACATTTCATTTTTTATTTCTATTTCAGAATGAAGCAGATGCTTTTCAAGACAAAAAAGTTTTAGATCTAATTTTCTATCAGATAATAAAGTCAATAGAAACTTACTCATACTTAATTCCTGTTTTGAATTGATTCCTATCTTGCACTACAGCTACCATTTCATTTTCACACTTCTAGGTCAGCTCTGGAACAGATTCCAAGATGCACAATATCACAAATGCCCAGGTTCTCATTCTTGTTAAGAAATGTAGTCCTACCAGATCATGTGAGTGCTGTTTCTAGATAAGTGAATTTCTCGTCTCATAATGTTATTCCTTCTTTCCTGCTTCATTAGAAATATCTTGGAAATTGGTGTCAAAACTGGTGTATTTACAGATGCTGACAGGTGGTAGGAGTTAGGGCAGTAACTACCTCTTCCAGGCTATGTCCAGTGCAGCACACTGCTCAGGCCACAAAGGCAGTGATACAGTTCACGATGCCATGTATAAAGAGCAGCCAGCACAATAATAATTCATATCCAGGATCTGTTATTCCTAGGAATGATTGTTGTTAACTACATTTTTATAAGGCACAGTAGTTACCGGTCTGGATGCCCTTTGAAAAATAAGTACAATTTCATAATTCATGTGAAGGGTTCAGAATAAGGGCGTTCTACAGTCCTCATACAATATCTCTATTCTATTTCTTTAAATTTAGAAAAAAAAAAAGGCACAACAAAACACAAAACCAAAACCAAAAAAACAAACCGAGACATCTTGTCTTGTTTTCATTTTCCCAAGCTTTTGTCAGTGCTTTCAGAATGCATCAGCTCTGTAAGACAACACCCTGTCCTCATTTCTACACATTGTTTGTGTACCAGGCTCAGAACTGCCATTTCACATCACAGTACATTGATTTTTAATGTTCTTTTAATTTAGGCTAAAGATGCAGAAATCTTAGCTCAGTTAGGCTGCATGCTGACCTGCGTTTGAACTTCTTACCAGCTGCTCTTAGGTCTCTGACAACAATTCTTTTTTTTAAAAACCACAATTAGAAAAAAAAAAATCATTAAATTACATTATAGGCTGTTTTTAATTATGTTTTAACATTCTTTTTGTTCAGTCAATAATAAATATGTGCTTTCAAAATGGTTGTAAGGGATGCAGGATTTCAACAGATACAATAATCTCACTTACTTCTGTCTCATTCCCTCTTTAGATCTATCGCTGTTATCTGATTTACTAAGACATAGCAGCTGGTATGCCCTTTTTGAGCTAGCTTTGCAAGATTAAATTCTGCCACCTTGACCTAGCATAAATATTGAGAAGTGGCACAGCCCAGGTTCATCATGGGATCTGGTGCATGAAATTAATGCTGGAAAGTAGGATAACACAGTGACAGTGACATGGATGTGTCAGTCTGGATAATTCTGGTGTTCTGGAAGAGGGGAAAAGTTCAGTAAGAAACATTGCTCTACTGAGTAGTGCGAAAGAAAATAATGTATTCCCATATAAGCTGTTTGGGCTGGAGAGGAGTAGCAGGAGTAGGATATTATCATATTTAAAAGTGATTTACAGGCTCTGAAATAGGACACTTTCAAAGCTTCTGCAGTCCTCTTTACAGCCTGCTGTTACAGTTTACACTTAGTTCAGTTAGCAAAAGAATAGAAATGCTCCTGCAAAAGTTGGAGCACTGAAACTGCGAGCTGGTCCTGCAATATCAATAAATGAAGTTCCTGTTGACTTCACTGGATATTTTAAGGAAGCATAGACTGCAGAAATAACTCGCATTTTTTTAACAGAAAGTATGACTAAAAATGAGGGTATTTTTAGGATACTTTTATTATTTTTGCAGAGCCAGTTTTAGCTTAACCTTCTCTTTATAAGGCATGATGAAAAGCCGCAAAAACTGTTGTATTCTTGGTTTCATTCCCAACGGCATACTGGCATACTACTTGCACACGAATGCCTTGAGCAGTATTCTGTAAACTAAATGATGATTATGCATATATGAGCACTGGGCCAATAAAGCACAGAATTTGCTATTCACATTTATAACTGCTGCGTGGCATCTCTTTCTATTAAGGCAAAGAAGGCTTCTTTTTACAGAAACACACCAAAGAGAATACAAGCCTCTGTGTAGGAATATGCACACAAACAGAGCTTAAATTAATCATATCTTCTTTGATGGATGTAAGCAAAAAGGGATGATTTGGCTGTTTTAGTACTATAAATCTTAAGGTACTAATTTATTTCTAAATCGGAATTTTGCTGTTTGATCAAACTAGACACTGTAGCTCCTAATAAAATAATAATTTGGTCTGCCATAAATGTCATTCTGAAGTACTGTTCAGAGTGTAGGCTTCTAAAGGGCAAAATCGACTCGATTTTAAAAAAGAAAATTTGCAAAAAAAAATCCACCTATGACAGATGCTCTAGCATATGGCTAGGTTTTAAGTGAGTGCATAGTTGAGCACAGAAAATAAATAAGGGCATGACAAGACCCCCCCCATCTTCTTTTGCCCCATAGATACACTAATCACGTGGTCACCAGATGGCATATACAGAACTTTGAATGCAGTACAATATTTATAGCCACCAACTTGTGGCCTTAAAGTCTGAATATTAAAATGCTTATTTCATATGGCTGAAAAGAAGCACTTTAATGCTGTTTACTTTTGCTGTTATTACTATTCAGAGCACAGAAAAGAATCGGTTTGTGCAACCGCAGTGGGCAACTTGGCCTTGAAATGACCTCAATGATCTTCAGGCCTCGATGAATATAGCAAAGCCGGTTGTGAAGCCCTTAGTCTGGAAACCCCTACTGCCCTGAGCTGTAAAGCATGGGTCTTAATTTTGTGGGAAAGCTGGGGAAGGGTGTACAGCTGCACACGGGCGAGTATCTCAAAGGTGGCTCTGCTCCCAGCCTTGCTTTCGCCATTGTCCCATGTCCCTCTGCGGTGGGGAGGACCGAGATACGCAGACCTCCCTCCAGGTCCGGGGCAGTGGCTCGATCCTGTGGCACCTTCCCCCAAAATCTTAGTTTTCCCCCCAGTTATTACAGGAGCAACAGCCGAGCTGTACGGCCGAGCAATATCTTGTGCGCTTTTACTATCCGAGGCCACAAGAGGGAGAACAAGATAACGAAGCCACGGTACGAATAATTGCGTGCCCCAAATCGTCTTTTAGCTTCATAAAGTCTGTCTGTTCTTCCAGTTTCCTGGGTTCAAGCAAATAATCATTACGCTTTCAAAAGCTGAACATCAGAAATTTGCAATCAAAAGGTAAATGAAAATGACTCCGGAGCAACATTCGCCTTTATGCTGTACTGAACACTGACTGACAAGGACTGGATGTTTGTACAGGAAATAATACTAAATCCCGCATAGAAAAAAGATTTTTAAATACTTTAATACAAAGGGAAATCCAATTAACTAGAACATATTTCTCCCTTGAACACATGTACGGTAAAACAGCGTGTAGGTTTTTCTTTGATGGAGGCTGCTGCAGAAGCTTGCATAGACTCTGGCTTTTTTAAGCCTTTATTAATTTGAAGATAAATATTCAACTTCATTTGCAGATGTTCTGTATTTTAAGAAACAAAGTAGATAATTCATATTCTGCTTATTTTAAGGAAATTAATTTGCACAAAATTCTCAGATGCACTTGTATTAAAAGAATTGTCATACTTAATATATAGATTTAACAGAGAAAAATGTAGGAAATTTATAGTGTTTCTATTAGACACTATGTCAGCCCTACTGGTATTAAAAAGATTAGAATTATATAGGTGTATTATCACCTTTTAAATTATTTATGTAACTGTTTTCATGAGTTTATACTGTCATCCAGACACCTTTAGTGAACTTACTGTTTAACAGCAATGCTGAAGAAAGTATGTAAAGAAGATGGGTAAAACATATTATCCTGAGCTATAAAATACGGTTTGCGTTTCTTCCTTTTGCATTATTATTTGAATGTTATATTGTTAACATTGTTTGAAGACCACCAGGGGACTGTGTCAATTCATAATGTTACAACACTGAAAATATGTGTTTGATTTATTTTTAATGTGAGTACAGTAGTGATTTTGTTTGTCAGAAACCATGGGGAACAAAGTTGGATATTATATATTAGCAGCCTCCATTTAATGTAATAGGGAATGTAATTAGATCATAAACAGAGAGATGATTTAAAAATGCACTCTTTTATGCTTAATGAAATGATATCAAAATGTGCTCCTGCTATAAACAGAATATGTGCATTTCCAGGAAAAGTGTAGAGCTCTTATTAAAAAAAAAAAAAAAAAAAAAAAGCAGAGGAGGGACAAGAGACGGACAATAGAAATTAGTAGAGGTATGTCTGCATTTTTTCACTGTAAATTTTATTCTGTTTCCAAATTGATTTTTTTTTTTTTTTTGATTAATGTATTCTTTCCACTTCCTTGTTCTGGCATAAAAAGAATAAGCAAAGAAAAAAATAAGGGAAAGAAAATGGGTGGACCGGCTTAATGATTGCAAAGGTTGTGCCTAATCTTGTGCAAGGACTCATAAAAGACCAATTAAACTACATATGTAGATCTTTGTAACGGGAAGCCCAATCAGTTTAATATTTAGTTGGGAATGACAACATGCTTTCAAATTATCTTTTTTGGTTTTCACCTTCTCTTCTCTTTTTTGTTTTGTTTTGTTTTGTCTTTGAAAATTTAATTTTAAGTTATACATTCCTATAGAAGAGAAAATATATATTTTCATCCTAAAACTGGAGGATTTTTTAACCTCTCACAGTGCCAATTCCATACTTTTCCTGTCATATCTGCAGTGCAGATTGATTAAAAGTAAGAGTCAATCTCAAGAAAACAAGATGAAAATAATCTTGCTATGATATAACCATTTAAATTTATATGGAGTTTGGGGTTTTTTTTAGTACATTTTTACTGTTTACTTTCTAGATGGAGCTATCTTTTACAGATCTAGGAATTAAAGCTTTCAAACTCTAAACTTGCATTCTATAATTAACTGGAGAAAAAAGAAAGAGTCTTATTCGCTTCAGTTTTCCCATTTCTCATCTCTTCAGTTCATGGCGCAACTCACAGTTTTGCTATACCCTTTATTTCAGCTTTCTTATTTAGCACGTTAGCAAATTTGATCATAGTTAGATTTACTCAAAAACTATACAGAGCAGCTGTACAGAAATGTGCTTTTTTTTTTGTTTTGTTTTGTTTTACAGCAGAGGGTTAGAAAATATGCTGGAAACTCTATACCAGTCCCATGCTATAACAAACAGCAAGTGTCACTGCTTGCCGAACAACAGATGCTTCGCTGTTGTGACAGAAGTAGTTGTGTGGGCCACCTGGAAGACTCGAGACCACCACTTACTTGCAAACCATTGTCATAAAATACTCCTTGATTTACCATCTGCTTTTATGAAATATCCCCAAAATTAAATATCTTAATGGAAGCATGGAACGGTGTGATATGGGGTGGTTAAGTGTGAAACCCTGCCTGTTTGTGAGTTCAGTGAAGGAATAAACCACAGCTGCTCTTGTCTATGTATGTGCTGTCACTGTTTTGAAAACCCGTGCTCTGCCTCTTTGCCTGTAATATATCCCATATATTTACAGTGGATTTCAGCTTTTATAGCATCATGCCATATTTTTATGCGTTATTCTTATTTTTTTCTTAACAAAACAGTTTTTAGTGCTCATAAATTGCAAATATATTCCCTCCAATTGTTAGTATTTATATAATATTGAATACCATAATATTTACTCTATACATTTACAGGCAATGAGGCTATTTATTTGAATAAAGCCACATGTGTGTTTCCTAGATCAGGCTTATATTACTGTAATGGATTTCATTATATAGAACTTTTTCTCATATCAGTTTATACTGATAGTTATTTACATGCAAGTTTTATTCTGTAAGGAGTAGTTATGTAGGAAAGGCTTAAATTAATAAAAAAATTTCCAGAGAATTCTTAAATGAAGAAGAAAAGAGTTGGCAGGAATACTTTTTTGCACCTAGTATTATCAAAACATTTTAAATAATGTAAATGAAAGTTTCAATTTTTTTTATTAAATCCTATAATTATTAGATTCTGTGGATTTGCTCTGAGACCACCAAAGAATATGTTTGATTCATATTACAGATTACAGGATTTTCCTAAGAGTACTCATGCAAAGAAAGATTTAGTAAACAGCATTGAACAGATATGGTAAGGGCTAAGAGTACCAAGAGAGACATGAACATGCTACTACTGGTAACTGCAGCCTATGCAAGTGAGGTCCTCTGGTTTTATGTGTCAGCTGAGCTTGTTGCTTTTCTCATAGCCATAACTATTATTTGTGAAATTTTTAATTTTCTTGCCATTAGCAAAGTCTTTCCATTCTATCTGTTTTGGTTTGTTTGGGGTTTTTTTGTTTGGTTTTTTTTTTGAAGGAGGGGAGGGAATTGTGTTTTGGTTTGGTTTGGTTTTTTTCTTAATTTGGGTTTTTCTACATCTTAAACCTGTGCAAATAAAAGATCCTGCTGTTTAGCTTAGAAAGCCCAAAGGTCTGTAAATGTATGCGCGTAAGCATCAGTGAAGAATGTCTACATGCAGTGGGTGAAGTAGGATTTGCAGGGAGAAACAGTTGGTGATCAAAAAATTCATTTGTAAAAAAAAAAAAAAAATATTTTGAAGCGTTTTCCAGTCAGATGTGCCTGAGCTGTCTGAAGGCTGGAAGGGTGGGCAGAGATGCTCTTGCTGAAGCTCAGCGGCAGACGTACAGCCTCATCAAGGGGGCATACACAGGAGTTGAAAAGTTCAGGGTAGGCCTCAAGCATTTCAGTATCTTCAGAAAGATTCACAGTTTATCTGCATCAAAGAGTCACTGTAAAACAACATGACTGCTATGGACTATATAATGAGAAAGGATACAGGTTTTCCTTGCCGAGTTGTTGGGTTTTTCTGGTTCTTAATTTTTTTCATATGTTTTGATTCTATCCCAGGTTCAGTCATGTAATATAGGTAGGCAAAGATATACACTTCTAAAAGCCACACTTGTTCTTGGATTGTGGAAACTGGAGGGAAAGTGGTATAGCTTTGGGATGTGTGTGGGATAGAAGACTATTTTTCGTGTAACCATAGAATAGGAGATAAGGTAAAAATATTTTTTCTTTTTTACATAATAGCTTACTTGAGGAAAGTAACTATCACATGGAATGTCACACAGAAATGTTATTTCAAATGTTAAATAAAAGTTTTTATAGTATTATATACAAATTTTATGCTATTTATGCCGTGACAACAGCTATATCTGACTTTTTTCCTGCTGCAGTTTGTAAAAGAATATTAATGATGTGGCTACCTAGTTTTACGCTATTTTCCCTTTTCCATCAAATAATTTATACTGTTAAAAATGATGCCTATAATTATAAGCTTTATAGGAAGATTTTTTCCCATTAATATTTTGTGTGCTAGTCATTTATGCAGGGAGAAATGCTTCAAATCTGTATCTTCAACCTCTCTTTAAGGAATAGGTAGGGGGTTGCGTTTGTGAGGCTTTCAGACCTAAGCCCAAAGCTGGCACTACCTTTAAATGCCATTCAGTGTTATTTTAAAACAGCATTTTGCAAGTGTTATGAAGTGAGAGTATGTGGCTGAATCTGTGTGGAAAAAAAAACAATAAAAACTTGTCATTGCCAGCAAAATAGGAACAAAACCCACTTTTGATTATGCTTTCTCCAAAACAAAAATAAACAAACATAAGTTATTCACAGTTACATCCCTGATTCCTGTGAAAATGGAAAGCATTCTGTGGGGTATAAAACACCTGCTGTTCATACATTCAGACTCAAGTATATACATTTAAAGATATTTTGCTGCAAACCACCCCTCCTTCAAACAAGCCCAGTTTAAAAAGACTATTCTCTCTTAAGATAATGACAATCACTAGCCAAGTTAAATATGGTAACTGCATAAATTATAAGAGGGGATATTTTAGGTATGCCATAGAGACTGACCCTCAGTTTAAAACGGAAGGGAAAAAAAGCAGTGTTTCCCCTTGCCAACATTTTTGTCCAACAAAATTTCATATGAAAAGTTTCACATAAGACTAAGGGATCTTTCCCTGTATGTGAAAACAGCTTTTCTAGTTCAGAAGCATATACTGTCACCTGTGAGACCACTGTGGCCACAAAGAGTGCAATAAGGGTTAGGCAGAACATGAACTTATTAAATGAGCAATAAAAGCCTTGGTCTTACTTTTTCCTGAGGTCTTGGCATGTTTGACGAGGTTTGCAGTCCTATGACATGTAACATAGACACACATGCCCATCTAATTAGAGATCCATTTAGAACCATCTTTGGGCTTGGCTCTGTAACCCCAAAGTACGTAGGCAGTATTTCCTTCCCAGCTCGCTTTGGTGGCTCTCACCTACAGTGCTTTTTTGGAGTCAGTCAACAGCCCTTGACCAGCCACCTGAGTGATGCATTTACGGATGGAATATTGATGAGATGGGACACATACACTCGATGTAGAAATTAGACTGACCATTTTTCATTTCTAAAGCGGTCTGCAAATATTAAAGGTCATTAAAATGAAATGAAAATAAGTTTGTCTTTATGCATTGCTGCTGCTTTATGTCCCAGTCTTGCAAAGAGCTTCATGTAGGCAGGCGGTTCTGTTTAAATACAGGTTGTTTGCCCACTTCTTGCAAGGCTATAGATTTCAACAATGTGAAAATGTCAATACAGAGATCCTGCTTTTGCCTTGGAAATGATTTTTTTTCAGTCAAAGCAATTATTTACTTTCTTTAACAGAAGTGTCAGACGGACTTTTTGTGTTCATGAGTTAAGTCATCAAGTTATGCTACTTGGGTGAAACTTCTCACGAAGAGAAAGACATATGAAAAACTCCTCAAGAGAGAAGGGTAATTTCTTTCTGATGAGTGCTATGGGTGCAGTCAGAGGACACTGTTTACCAGATCACTTTTATTCCTACTGTTGTTTTCAGTGAAAAATGCGAATATAGTGATAGAAAGATTTCACAATTGTCTTTTTGCTTTCAACAAATTATTTATTCAAGGAAGACAGTGGGGAAAATGAAATATTTTGTTACAAAATTTTTAATGGAACCTTTTATGATCTGAAATTATTTGTGGCTTTACAGTTTTTGTTTTCTATCTCAGTTCGATGTCCATAATCTAAGGGAAACAGCACATTCTGAATCAAACTCTTCAACTGGAAGTGAAAGGAATTTAGTTCTTGAAACTGTCAAAATGCTGAAAACAATATTTTGCATCAAAAAACCCCTAGGATTGCTCTAGAAAATCCCATCAAAGAGGAAAACAGAAGTAGCTTTTTCAGCTTTGCTCTGCAGCTCTGAATATTGCAGAAATGAGCTGTGTTATAGCACCCTGAACCTCACTATGTTTTAGGGCTCTGAAATTTCCGTGGTGTACTAATGACAGTACTAAGTGATTTTCAAGTGGCTTACAAGAAAATATTGTCCCATATCTTACTGGAAGTCTTCATTTGTGTTCCTCCTGTGCTTTGACTGACTGGTCCATTGGATTATATTCTATGCAGCATTTCTCAGTTGCTCACTGATAAGATTACAAGAACTATGAAATGCACCTTAATGAAATATTTGAAAATAAATGACAATACATTTTATGTGTAATTAAGAAAAAAATAGATTATTTGATAGATTTTTTGACAAGAAGTTCAGAAGGGACTGTCCTAATCATACAGTTTGACCTCCTGCATAATGTAAACCGTAAGATTTCCCTAGTGTGACACCTAACTGAACTAGAGTTTATACTTTAGCACAGTGACTCTTAGACACCCGTATTCATCTACCGCTTCCCTCCCCTGTCCCCAGTGCCCTGTCCTCTTCTACTTCCTTCCCACTCCTCCAGGCACTGATGCTGTCCTCACTGTCCTCTCCCTTACCCTTGCTGTGAGATAATGTTGCAAAGCGGCATCATCGGGGAAGAGGAGAAAGCATCAGTGAGGTAGCAATTCAGAGTGAAGGCAACAGAAGTGGTACCTAAGCACTTAATTGCTGCTGTCTCCTCAAAGCATTGTTCGTACTCACCACAGCTCCCTGTGCCCATGGTTCTCTGAGCACAGCATGGATGGGCAGTCGTAACTGTCCAGCTGAGATTGCAGGAGCTCTTGCCCATCTGAACACTGAGCCTTCCAGAAAAAAATCCTGAAGAAACTTTCAGAGTACACACAATGCCTGATACGAAATTTTCTGTCATAAGAAATTGTTCTTTCTGATGTTTAGAAACTGATGAAGTTTTAGCGCTGTTGGGTAGAAACAAACAACAGATATCATGTTCATTAAAGATCCACATAGTGATGCATTTTTTCATGTGGATGAGTGTTTGAGAATGTTCTGTTAGCCAAAAAGCTTTTGTTTAAAGTTTTCATTTCAGATTAACGGACCAGTTGTTTCTTTCAGCCCCAAAAATCTGTGATATTCTTAACATTATATCCTCTAATCAACGTTTTGATTCTGAGTCCTGTATAGGCAAATGTGACTGAAAGATTTTCAAATACAGTGTGTATAATAGAAAAGCGAGTGATAGTGTTTAAAGGCAGATTGGAATATGGGAGCAAAGAAAATATGGTTGAAATAGTCTTGAAAAATCTGAAAGTTGCAGTATATTACCTTGTGTATAGATGTAAAAAAGGCAGTGGAAAAGTAGACATGCAGATGTAGCGTGGGGACAGTCAGCTTGTGGCATGCACCAGGATTGTGCGAATGCATGAGTTTGGCTTCAGAGAGCAATGCTAGGCTAATTAGGTTGAAAGCAGCACTGTAACAGTACTATTTCTATTGCTAGAGCTGATATCTGAACAACTGCCTGCAGCTAGATATTCAAATAACCAATTAACCAAATATAGAACTATTGCAGATAAGAAAGGCAACATCACTTGTTTACATCTGCTGCGCTGATGGCAGTGTCCGTTCTGAGGACTGTGAACGCAGCAGGTGAAGTCTTCTGTGTGAAATTTTTCAAAACAAATTAATAATATTCTTTTAGTGCCGAATCAGTGGGAATGAGTTAGACTAAACCTGATCACTGGTACCTGCAGAACCTTTTTATACATAGTTTTATTCTTCCAGACTTGCCTCTTATCAAGAGAGGTGAAGTTGAAGCACCCAGGACAGTCAAAACACTGTTTCAAATGAGGCTTTATACCATGATTTTGTTTTTTTTTTTTCTCATTATTTCCAAGAAAAAATAGAACTAACAGTTAACAACGCTTAATCCATTATACCAAATTCCTAAACACATGAAGGTTTACTGGTGTCCAACCAACAGCTTTTAAATCCACTGCCTGATTTAAAAAAAAAAAAAAAATTAAAAGGAAAGAGAATAATTAAGTTCAGTGAAGTTTTAAGAAGGTAGGCAGATGGGAAAAAGAAGGAACATACTAAAAAAAGCCTGGAATACTACATAATTAGACTCCGAAGAATCTGTAAAGGAGACAGTCCTTAAAAATGCTCTAGTTCAGAGAAAAATTTGAATCCAAATCTTTAATCTGGTCATGCATAAGACACAGACCCATAATGGTCCCTGCTCCCTCTGATTTCAGTAGTTCCAGAGCCCACAGAACTATTTGTGTTTTATAGGGTTGGTAGCTATACAGGACTGAAATTTTTCTGCCCGCTGACAACTGTCAATAATAATTTGTAGAAGTGTTGTAGATTTTCTTGTTATATATTTACCCAGATACAAAGAAGAAACAGAATATATGTAGTCAATAAATATAAAAAAAGTGGACAAAGCTCACTGCCTGCATATAATTAAAGTCAGCTTTATTTTTTACTGAAATATTTCCATCCCAATGAAAGGAAATATTCTTATTTTTAAGAATTGTTTATATATAAATATATATATTATATATTGTTTATAATTTGGAGACTCTTTTTAAGAAACAAATGTAGAAGGAGAGAGAAGGAGAGAGAGGAGGGATAATACATGGATATATTTTCTCTGTAGGATGCACTACTTTGACGTAGCAGAAACTCTTCCTCTCATTCTAAACAAGAAACAGTCCCATTTTTTATCTGGCGAGTGAGTTTACTTGTTTGAATGGCACGCACTCAAACTACTACTGAAGGATTGACATGAGCCCTTGTGTTTCCTCCCATTGGTGAATGCTGGCATTTTTAATGATCATGTCCTGCCATTTCTGCTCAATAGGGAATACTTCAGTATCTCCTCTCCTGTGCTAATAGCCCTCAGCAACTGCTCACTTCCTGCATGCTGGGCTTGTCTCTGCGCTCTTCCCACGAGTGAAAGGGAAAGCCCAGAAACTGGGCCATATAAATGATCCACTGTTTAGCCTCTTATTGCCCATGATGGTGTAAACCTATATGCTAATTATATATAGTAAATTCTATTTAAAATCTGTTTACCAAATCTCTTTAGATCATTTCTAATAGTGTTTATGGCAGTGCTGCGGACTCTGCCTTGCCAGGAAGCCCATAGGCATTACCAGTGTAATTTCCTTGCCTTCCTGACTGTACTGTTCAATAACTTTCTTTTGTTTTGTTTCTTTATGTTTTACAGAGCTGGCAGAGCATAGAAATAGTTCAGATTAATCAAAGAAACTTAATGTATCTCTATGGCTTAAAAGAATGTTTAAGGCCCCAGTCGTTTCCTTTTTAAGTTTAGGAAATGATGCCTTGTATTTATTTTTCTTTAGAAGTTAGATGAAGTTCTTCAGTTTCTGACTTGGTTTTTCACAGAGGTTTTTTTGTTTTGGTTTGGTTTGGTTTTGTTTTCTTTTGTTTTTTTTTTTTCTTTCTGAGCCATAGTGAAATCTAGCCTTTAGGAGATTAGCCTCTTTCTCACAGTTTCTGAAATACCCAGTACATTTTGTTTTAAAAGCCTGATTTTAATGTTACTCTGGTAAGTAGAGATTTATTTTGACATTCTTGATTGAATAAAAGGAGTTTAAAAGGCAATTGGCTTCAGTAATTCTATTTCTGGAAGAGATATAGAAAACAGTAATGACAATTTATGTTACATATGTTCAGTGGTGCTATGGTAGAGTTATGTATTGTGCAGCTGAGAAAGCTTTTGAAATATACAATACAGGTAGTGTGTGCAAGTCTTTACAAAGCTATTTTAATCCAATCTGCCCTATTAAAAAAATAGATTCTCTTCAAATTTCAACATGTAAAATTAAAAAAAAAATTAGCCCATTGTTGATACACACTTCCCAGAGCTTTCCAAATTGGATCTTTTTATAATTCTCATACTGTAATTAAATTTTTGTAGATATTCATGAGTATTCGGGGAAATAAATGCAAACCATTCTTGGGACTCATCAGTTGTTTTTTTTTCTCTTTTGCCATCTCAGGTTCAAAAAATCTTTTGGTGGCATGTATCATTTAATGTGCACTTCAGACTACATTGTACTTTTGTTTTCTATGGTTGTTATTTCTGAAGTTTTCATAAGAATAAAAGGAATCAACCCAGCCAGTAGCCTGATCTGAAATCTGTTAAAACAGTAGAAAAGCTTGCAGTGCCTGCAGACAGTTTTGAAGCAAACCAGAAGAACTGGAATGTTTTTTGGTTTTTAGAGTTCAACTATAGGTACTTGCTGTCTCCCTTCCATGCAGTTTTTATGTGAAAAATAGAGACAGAAATTGCTTGAGTAAATTTCAGTAGCTGTTGGTGTTTGACTGAATAAGCTTTTCCAAAACAAAAAAAAATTCTTCAGAATAAAACATTGTTATTTAATGTTAATGCTTAGAAGTAAATGGTATATTGTTGATAGCGGAGGAAGGCAGGTAATGCTATTGCACTCCCTCCCATAGGTATTAGGGACAATAAGGATACTACTGCTGAATAAAAGGACCAGTGATCCAAGCTGTTGTCCTCTCTGGCTTCCTTCTGGGTCCAAGTGATTTTTGAAGTCCATATCACAGTTAAACTGTTTCTACAAGAATCTCTTATACTTCATATTTTTATTACATCTCATTCAAATGATCTTTTGCACCTTGATTTTTAATTTGATAAGCCATGACTAGCAGGAAGATTTTTCCATGCATTTAGAGACATTTTCCCCCTCTTAACATGATTAAGAAAAAGATATTTTGCCTTTGCCCTCTCCAAGTTGTGCTGGAAGCAGATGTTAATATTTTATATACAATTTTCCTTAACCCATAATTGGCAATAAAGACAAAATAATGTAATGTTTCAAGATTCCTCAGTGTTAACTAATTAAACCAGCAGCAGGCCTCGAGCATGGGACAATGGCAAACTTTCAGATGAATTAATTTTATGGAAGACCAGCTGAGTAATTGGACTCCAATTACAGGCTGTTTAGCTCCCTCATCACCTTCACATATAATTAAATTCAATTGGTTGATACAGCTTCTATTTTTATGAGGGCACTTACAAGCTTTTTGAACCCCACTGTGACTTTGGATCTAGGCCAATCAATTATTACTCATTTCTCTTTCAAATGGAAATTCTCTAGATTAGTCATATCTTCTATAAAGCATTGCTCACATTTAAAAGATCTGTCTATAGGACATTGCAGCTGAGATACAGACGAAGAGAAATGTTTATGGATATTTTGGGTTCCACAAACAATATATAGGATGTAATTGTATGTTTGTCATGGGTATTGATGAATGGAGGCTGCATGCTTTTATAACATGTCTTAAGAGATATGGTGCCACATACAGTGTGTTTGATTTACTGTATCATTATCTTTGCAAATGCCATGCTTGTTCATGTTACAAATGATTACTTAAATTCCTCATTAGACCTAAAATCACCTTTATTGGCATGTAAAAAGTAAGTCATTATGTACAGTTAGCTGAGAATCGCTTAGTAGTCCAGTTTTCCTTCTTTAATTTATTTTCAAATGAAGTTAATACATCATTACTAATTTAAAAAAAAAAAAGTTACTGCTTATATAGAGAAAAATCTAACAGCCCCTGACTTTTGAACAGGTCTATAGGTTCTTAAGTAGTTTGACTAAAAGAAAGAAAATATGATTTTAATTTGAGAATGCTAGAACAGTTTTTATTTTAAAGAATTTGGCTCTGAATTAGTGAGATACTTTCAAGTGCAAACAGAAAATTAATACAGCATTTCACCCATAACTAGTCTATAAGGAGACTAAACAAATGACTAGAATTGATATGGCACTTTTGCCTGTTCTCAGTATATTGGTTCCAATGTACTTATTTGCAAACACAGCAATATATCATCAGTGATAAAACAGGAAGCAGAGAAGCAATAGTGACATCAGTGATCTTTTCCAGCTCTACTGAGTGATCAATAAAGAAAAAAGCAGTGTCAAATATGAAATATTACTTTTCTTTAGACCTTTCAGTTAGGGAAATATCAAACCTATTTCTTTGCTCCTTAAACTCCTGGATTTGAATACAAACCATTGATTAGATATATGAAAAATGACATTGAGACATACTAAATTACAACAACTGTGTTACTACTGATTGACTAGCAAAACAGAACATTAATGATTAATGGTGGTGTAATAAATACCAAAAAAGTAGCGTTCACTACATTTTATGAAGAATTACCGTTACAGGGAATGCAGATATAGCATACTTGAGAAGGTGGCTACCTCACATCTTCACTGGCAAATTTTGATATTCCTCTGATCAATCTGCATTTGAAAAAAAAACCCCATGCCGTAAACAAAACCCCTCACCTTTTGTATAGCCAAAAAAAAATTAAAAAAATATATATTATACATATAGATATATATTAAAAAAAATATATAGATAGATATACAGGGAAAAAAATACAATAAAAAGTTTTCTGAGAAAAATGTTTCCTATTGTTTGAAGAATAAGTGTGACGGTCATACTAGATGCTATCAAAATATATTATTATTATTAGTAGTTTTTGATATTTTAGAGTAAAAAAAAAAAGGTGATAGAAATGGTAAAATTATGTCAAGTCCAGGTTTGTGTTTTTTTGTTTGTTTGATTGGTTGCTTTGCTGGTTTTCTTTCTGCATATCTAAGGAGAAACTTCAAATGAAACTAAGGAAATCATGGATCAATAACAGTATTTTGATTTTTCCTGCAAGAATAAGGATTAAATTACTACCACTATTAATATTGTAAATAACGATAGAACATAAATAATTTTTTCAATTATGCCTCCTGTTTTGGATCACAGATACTTTCATTCATATTAAACAGGCTCTGATGACACATCTGGTTTCTCCCACTCTAGCACGTCCATCGTCCATTAATCAACAGCAGTTGGTCCTCTTGATGTCGCTACATGTTTATTAATACTTTCTTTCTCCTAGGAACACCCAGCATTTATGCAATAAAGAACATAACTAATAAGATAGCACAGACTGACCTACTGCACTTCCAGGGGAGAGAAGAAAATTAGTAGTGCTGTCACAGACCTAATATCAACTCACTTGAGGTGGCAGTTCAGAAAGGAAACCCTCTAGGTATTCCTACTTTTCAAAAGCTAGATGCTTTAAATCACAGTGTTCATTAGACTTAGTCATCATTTCATCATTTTGCTTCATCAAGCCTCTAGTGCCACGTGTGTTTTGAAGTCTTTTTTTTCTCCCTAGATAGGTTAACTGAGATCAGAATGCACAACTGGCGTTTCTTGTAGAGACACAGTCAGAATCGATTGGGTTTAGAAGATAAACTGCACAGAGGGAACAAAAGAAAAGACCTCATTCAGAGTATAATTTTACAAGATTTGTTATTCATAAGTAAGCAGCCACCTTTTCATGGATTTCTTTCTGAATAATGACCAGAATAAAAAAGAGAGTAAGTTGGTTCACCAGTGTTACACTTATTCAGGAAATATAAACAGGTATTAGAAGTTTAATGAAAACACCACTGGTGCCAAAATAAAAAAAAAATAAAAATCCCAAGAATAGAACTTCCCATCATTTTTAGAGGTGGGTTTTCTGCCCTTTTGGGAAATGAAGCACAAAATGTTCACGATTAGCTCTGATATGTATCGACCAAACCATAACCTTATTTGCCCTCCTGGCAACCAGGTTTTTTTTTTTTGTTTTCCCTTTCTTCCCCACCTCTTTCCCTGAGTCATGATTGAGGGCATATACTGCAAATTGGGAAACACCTTCAAATATAAGGGAAAAAAAAAAAAAAAGTCAAATCAGAAAGACAAATTCCTTGCCACCACATACGGTTTCTTTGGTGGTCAATAGACAGGTACCTTGTTCCTTTAATAGTATTTGCCCATCTTAAACATTGAGTTCAAATCTGTGCACGGATTTTAACGTAGCTAAATGAAAAAAAATCTAAAGGATAAGAAAAGAAAATCAAAAAGCGACTGAAACATGCACAATCTGTGTATTCAGAAGTAGTTTTCTGTTATGTAAATAAGATGCATTTAGGTATGAGAAAAAAATGACCTTTTGTATCTCATAATTGAATAGCTTTTAAGTCTAATCCCTGCAATACAGTGTGTTGGCAATGCAGCATGTTGCTTCTGTGGCTTCGAAGACACTTTAACTCCTAATCGTTGATATCATCAGTGCTCCCCTCCAAAAACATTCCTCATATACAGTACAACAAAGAACAGTGTGTGCCCATGGCCTGAGCCTAACAAAGTGCATTGAGAAAGACGGCTTCCTGGGCAGAAAAGCACATCAATAACACAGTGGGAAGTGGCACCAACAGAAGGTAAACACGGGTCAGTCAGGGAAAGCTTAGTAGGTGGTGGGGCACAGATCTTCAAATACAATGAAGGGAATGACATCAGAGAGATTCGTCTTTCTCTGTGCTTGAATTCTCAGTTATTAACTAAGGCATAACATCACACGGGACAACAAAGACACAGAATCAGCCAGTTTTCGGCTGCCTCACAGATGGCACTTAAATGGCGATTTCAGTGCTGCTGAGAGAATGACTGTGGCAATTGTATTATATGAGCCATTCAGCTCAGGGAAAAAAAAAAAGTGATGCATAAATGTTCTGGTTAAGTAAATATTATTCAGACATGTAAGCCACTAGGCTTACCCAGTTCTCTGTCATTATTTATTAGGTATATGTGAATGGTGTATAAGAGTTTCAAATTCCCAAGCATAATTTTTCTGTCAAGGGCTGGCAAAAAAATAATAAAAAATAGCTGTTCCATGTATGTAGCTGCTTATATTTTATAGCTGAGCAGGAAATCATTTGCTTTTTATTTTAGTTAGATTTAGCAAGAGATGAGTCTTCATTACAAAAGAGGCTTTTCTTTTCCATGCTACATTAAAGTGTATTCATCTCTAACCCTTTTGTCTCTAACCTTTTTCCTAATAGGGAAATTATTAAGGAATCGGGAAGAATTTAAATGCCACTGATATCAGACAGGAAGCTGTTTTGATTATGGAGATCATTTATTTATGGAACTGTTCACAGATTTCTAATGCACTCTCTTGATTTTGATTAGTGTTTTATATTTTATTGTGATTTTTAATTTTACTCACAAAATTTGGACAAGAGATTTCTGTACATGAAACTTTTTGTACTTTCAAAAGCAAAAACTTAAAATGGTTTTGTAAATGCCATGGATTCTTTATTGCAGTGGTCTAAACTTTTTTGATTGCGGAACCCTAGCAGCATGCACCCCCAGTATATGTACATTTATGTTTGTATTTATAACTTATGTACATATACTACTATACTAGTATACTATGTACATTATAAAACATACATAAAAGTAGAAATTAAAAAAGTAATATGAAAAAGATGAAATAAAAACTACTATAAATTTTAACTTTTTTTTGTATTTTATTTAATAATGATACAAAAAATATTTTTCTTCCTGCACCCCCATGGATTGTCTTGCACACTCCATTGGTTGCACACACCCCACTTTGGAGACCGCTGCTTTATTATTGAACAATTTGCCATGTAATAATTATAAAGTTATAAAAATCAAAAGCTCACTGTAGAAGGAATATCTTAGAACAAAATATATAGAAGCTTTATTAATGTTATCCACACTGAGGTATTTTTCCCATTTTGGAAGTACTAGTTTAGTGAAACTTCCTGCGGAACCTACTTGCCATCCCAATGAGACCTTTGTCTAAGTTAGATATCCATAATTGCAAAATGTTATGATTTTAGAAGAATGGAAGAATAACATGGAAGAAATGGGGAGGTACATGCTGGAAAATGTATGTTACTTAATTTGCATCTTTGTTATATTTCCAGTAATGTAGTGAAAAGAGACATCAAAGTAGATTTCCAGGCCTGGATTGTAAACCTGAAATTAAGCCACCTGCATAAGAAATTGTAGATATTGTCAACCATCCTTTTGCTCAGACAGCAACATCTACTTTTCCAAGTGCCTTCACTTAACAGAATAAAGTAGGTTTTTTGTCCCCAAAGAGTCCAGGAAATAAGCCAATTTACTTGATATGGCTTTTCAAATGACGACAACCCAGGACTGGGACTGGAGAGCTGAGATATTTAACGAAGCAGCCAAATGAGTAGAAAACTACTTTCTAACTATCTTTCTGGAGGCTCTTCTCCATTGTAGCGATGGCCTTTGCCAAATAAGCAAAGTCCATGACTGAGTGTTTTTCAAAAAGAGCTGCATTTGTCAAAAGTTATCTTTAAAAAACTAAAACACAGTCCTGTTGGTATTTATATTTATTTTGCGTATGTTAACCATGTGTGACTATTATTTGAAAAAGCAAGCCAGATCACTCCATACAGAGAGGGTGCAGTGAGGAACCACTGCAAACAAAGCTCCTTGCTGAATACATGGGCTTGCAAGAAACGAGAGTTTTGTAGTTCGGGATACATTAAGGTGGATGGACTAATTTGCTATCCTCTGGGAAGATATTATTACACAGATTATTCTTCTTTTTTTTGCTTCTTTTTTTAAATATTCACAGCTAGAAGAGATAAAAACACTTTCTAAAAACAAGATCAAAAAAGAGTCAGTTGGGGGAAAGAATAGGAAACGTAATAGGAGTTTCTGAATTAGGTAACTGATTTTGTTTGTATAGTCAATGGGACTTTCCTAGAGTGATTTGGAGCACCTAAAGGTTACGAATCAATCTCTGGAGGCTTCATCAAATAAATAAAGGGCCTAATTAAGGCACCTACTCTGATATCGTTATCTCACATCACTCTGCTCCTCTTTTAGGTTGACTGTGGTGAGTAGCTTTACAAAACCATTGATTTCTCATTTCTAAATAGTAAGTTGCCTTGAATATTTCATGATTCATGGATGTTGGGAAAAGGCAGCCAAGGGTGAGGAGGATCTGAGATTAAAAATAAGATGCATTGCTTAAGGAAAGATAATGCTGCTAAAATGGTGATAACTTTCCTGGAGATATCTTGTTCTGAGTATGTCCTCTGAGAGCTTTACCAAAATTCCTTTGTCAGTTGTTGTATTTCCATGCCTTCAAATCCAGAGGATGATTCAAAACTGTTTTATGTTAGAAGGATTTTTTTGTTATCTATTGGTTGAGGAATTTTCATCTGTGAAAAGTAAGCCCAGAATGGCATTTTGATGCATCTTAGAATCCTACAAAATTCAAGAAAAGAGGAAAACTTTATAACTATATCAGCTTCAGTAGTATGATTGCTGATGGCTATTCAAACATACCATTGTCTGTAATTTTTACTTGAAATGTCTGTGGCAACAACATGTAGGATATGTTGATTTAGCAAGGGCATAAAATAGAGACAGGGAATTACCATCTTTATGAGACTCTGTACGAACTGCAATCAATCAGCAGCAATAGGTCAAAGCTACAGCATGTTCCCTTTGTCTATGCAAAGATATACTCATGTTGCCGTCACCTTAAACCTCTCTTCTCCGCCTATGGATTTATTTTATCCCTATGTTTCATCTACTCATTATCAGTGTATGAGTTCTGCAGATTGGAGACTCCTCTTTTTTTTAACTACACATCTGGATGCAGCCCTGAGGGGTGAATAGGATACTGGTTGTTCTTGTGATATATGCAAAATGAAGAAAAACACAACATGCTTTCTCGAGGTTAAACTATAAGTTTCCATAGACATAATCTGCACATATAGGTAGGGATGTTATAGAATCTAATGATTTTACAAGACACATAGATGACTGTGGGAAACCCATCTGCCACCTCTTTTTTCCATGCAGAAGCACTGCCACTATTACTAACATGATCACGGTTCTATGTCCTCAGAGAAGCATGTGTTATCAATAGTATAGGAGAGCAATAGAAAATATAGCAACAAAGTTTTTTTTCCGTGGTTGTGAGTGCGTCAGACTTTGAGAACTCTGTGACTTTAGGGACAATACTACCGCCTCCCTCCCAGGCCTGCACCAGGAGCAATCCACTTCTTGTTGGCTTGGGCAGCCCTGCTGCGTTGCAAAGTCTGAGCTCTAGGGAGGACACAATGCCTCCATGACAGTAACCAAGAAGAAAGAGATGCCCGTGTTAGGTCCTGTCTGCCCCACCTTGCACATTCTGTGAAGCAACAGGGCTTCTCCCTGTTGCAGATTTGTAAGGGTTTATGTTTGTCTGCAGTTGATTTTTTGTTGGTCTTGTTGGTCATTTACAGATCACATTTGGATAACATTGATGTGAAATGCTACCTCCAAAATTATTTCATTTTTTTGGTAATGATATCTGCAAGGGAAACTGATTAAAACAATACATAGATACCTAGGATTTTCGTGACGTACCACAGCATGCACTTCACATTAAAGGGATGATAACCAAAGTCTCTATTTTTCATGTCCATCCACTTAAGACCTTAAAATTCAACAGGCACTGTGGTTTAATGCTAAATGTAATGAATATAAATGGGGTGATGTTTTCATTCATTCTCTAATAGGCTTTCTTACCAGGTATGTGTCAAGAATAGACTAGACCAGCACAGACCAACATGCAGACAATTAAAGTGAAGTTGAGCTGAATCCTGCCTGTCAAGGAAGCCGTACAAAATTCATACCAAAGCACAGGGAAGTCACATTGGCTCCATAAAGTGCTATTAAACAAAATATCTTATTTCTATAGCTGGAAGATACAGCTTTATGGACTAACTAGAAACTCCACCCAAATCAAAAGTAGGACTGACTGAGGAAAAATATGTTCATAAGTTTTTTCAGTTAGGGGGAGAAGAAATGAAGATGGTCCAGATGGTCCAGATAAGTACAAGTCACTTGGAGAACTAAGGTGTTTTTTTTCCTTTTTAAGTATTTTTTCCCTTTTTTTCTTTCTCTTTCGCACCCCCAACCTGGGAACTTGCTCATAATAAGATTGTGCAGATAATTTTCAAAGAAAGTATTTTTACTTATCAGTTTTTATAAAAAATTGCAAAAAAAGTGTATTTAAAAGCAACAAATATCCTTTTTTAGTCTCATCTAATCTCTTGCTTTGCTACAAAGCTTCCCTCTTAACTTGTGGGAACAGGTAACAAAGCCTGCTAATGACAGAAAACTATTGAGGATAGTTGAATCTAAATCTGGCTGCAAATACTTGCGTAAGGATCAGACAGAAGACGTGAAAAAGTGATCAAATGAAGAGGTGACAAAATTGTAGATGCAATTCTGTATGAAGAAATACAAGTACTACGGAAAAATAATGCTATCAATATATGCACGATAGAAGACTCTAAATTAGTTCTAATTACAGATCAGAAAGGAGTTCTGTGAGTCATTGCAGATCTCTGAAAATGTCGGCAATGGACAGAAAATCCCCTTGTAGAAATATATGCAGAAGAACGGCAGGTATGATTAGCTACTTTAGGAAAGACTAAATAGATTAGGACTTTTTGTTTAGACAAGGACAACTGAGGAAAGGAAGCAGTGCATCAGTGTCTGCTTTAAAAAAAAAAAAACTAAATGTTTTTCATCTGATGCAGAATTGATGCACATTACTTCACAGATGACACACGTGAAGTATAGGTGGGTGGAGGCAGCACAAGATGAGTAGATAGATCAACTCATCTGTGCATTAAAATATTGTGATCCATACACAATGTCCAGTAAAATATTCTAATCTGTTATCTGTCAGAGGCTGAAAGGGTCTGTCAGGGGAGGGATCATCCTATTATTTCTCTCTCTTATATTTTTCCATTTATTTGGTTGGCTTTTTTGGTCTTGAAATTCCTTAGGTATCTGTAATTGACCACTGACATCAGAGACGTGACAGTCGGCTAGGTGGACCCTTGTTCTAAGCCAGCATGTCTGTTCTTATCGTATTGAGATTTTTGTACATTTTATTTTGGATTTCTAAACATTTATAAAGCTCAAAAATTATTGCTGGTTTACCATTGCTAGTAAATGTACAAAATGTTGCAGAACCTGCTGAGGAAGAAGCAGTTTACACTGAGACTAGTACTCTTTATACCAGATATGTCTTCATTTACCTTGAATGAAATCAGCTAAACATGTGTAAAAGATGTCCTCTCTACAGGACTTCATCCTTAGCTGCCTCTGCTATGCTTACAAAAAGACTTCAGTTTAGATTAAGTCTCAGTATCTGCTACTTTTTGTTCAAACGTTTCTGCTCAGACTACTTTCATAATCACTTTAATGTATAAATAAGTCTGTATGCACTTTGTACATAATGTGTATTTGTATGAATGTGTACGTCTATTCATGTAACATATGAATGTATGTATTTAAAATAGTTTTGATTTTACTGTAAGTGAAATATTTGTTTAATTGATAGATGTTGGAGAAAAAAACTCTGATATCATGATTAGTCAAAATAAAATCATAACACTTCTAAATAACAACCCTCAGTTTATATAATGATATAAGGTAGTTGAAAAATGGAAAATAATTTGATAAGATTTTCACAAGTTGCAAAAACGCTGTATCCTCCTGACTAGCAGGAAGTAAGCAATCCCTTAATGTGTCCAAGGCATGAAGACAATTCCTATCTTCTGACTGCTAGTTACTCTGCAATTTTTCTTCCACATAGCTATTATGGATTGATGAGTTTCATTGCCATTTTGTACACTATGTATGTCACAAATGTTAAAACCTTTATGCCTAGTTTTCAACACATCCTATTGAATTTACAATGAAATAACAAAAATATCCTCATAAAATTAGACTCATGATTATGAATAAGAATAAAACTGAGCTATAACTTCATAGTTAATGTTAAAAAAAATAATCCAGGTGTCATTCATTGCATTATTTTCCAAGTTGGACTTGATGATAGTTTGCATTAAAGATTTCTAAAACTCCTTCTCTAAAAAGCTCAAAAAGCAATGCAGAAATTCTGTGGATTCATCATAGCTCATCACGGTTTCTCTCTAGAATCTGAAACACAGTTTGACTCTAATATTTGCTGTTAAAATTTCAAATTTAGTGTTTGGGAAACATCCAAACTAGTTTTATCTTCCAGTGCACAATGCACTTGCCTCTGAGACTTTTAGCATCCCAGAAATATCACCTTCTTCAACAGTGGTTCTTTGAAACTTCAAAGAATACAATTTTCAAAATGTTAATGTACTAATATTGCAGTTTTTCAGGAAGTGCTTTCTTTTAAAAGTGATATTTCTGGAACTCTTACAGTATTTTATTGCAGTAGATTACAGGTTAAGACTGTGAAAGGAGGAGGGGAGTACCCTATTGAGAGATAACATTTCACTAATAAGCAAAATACTACAATATTTTTTCCCAAAAAACTTTACCACAGGTGCATTTTCTGTAAGAGAATATATAGTTCCAAATTAAAACCACACCATTTTCTTGCATCCATAAAACTATGCTTGTTAGTCTTGGCATTTGTAATCTTAAAGAAAATACGCTTCTCAGAAATACTGTAGAGTAGCTAGTGGTTCTGGAAAAAGTAAAACATCAAGGGAACTTTCAACTTAATATATATTGGCACCTCATGACATTTTAGTCAGTACTGCTTATTCAAGGAGGTAAGGAGATTTTAAAAAACCATTTAACAAAAATCAGTCTGGTGGTGGATTTATAAACACAGTACATTATAACTGTCTGACAGAAAGATAGAAATAATATCCCATTTGCCATCAGAGCTCCTCCAAGAAACAGAAAAGGAACAATTCTGTCTGGGCATGGTCAGTTTAGATTTGACAAATTCTCAGAGCTCATCAGGTTGCCAAATGACATTGAGAAAGAACAGATATCCCCCCTTCCAACCCCTCCTTTCCTTTCTTGGTTCCTTAACATATTGGACCTTTTCCATCAGTCAATTACATTGCAAAACATTGTTGTCATTGGCAATGCTCTCAAAGGGAAGGATTAGACAATTTGGGTTCAGAAGCATATTGCACTGTAAAATCATACTTCCATGAAGTACCGTGCCTTTCAATATTTAGGGTGCTCAGAGACCACTGGTGATTGAGCTCAATCATTTCATTAACTAATAAGTATGTAAGTAGTCAGAGCTAACCGGGCAGACATCTGTTGTGGCATTAATTTGGATTTCTTTTCACATAATGAAATAGTTGAGGGGAAATAAAAATAATGCTTATGGGGATCTAAAAGCTCAAATAACTACGAGTGGGCTCTATCTTCTCTTTATAGGCTAAGTTTATCTAATGTTTCATTTTTTACTTTCTACACTTTTCCTCACACACTTTGATTGCCATGGAGATGACAAAACTATCAGCTGGAATGAAGAATTAGCATTAACATTTTACCATGTATTGAATTACTAGTTAGTAAATCAAAATGCATTTTCATTAGCAGAGATATTTCACCAAAACAGTGTCATTTAGAGAAAAGTCTAACGTTCATGTGATGTTTATTTTTTCAGTTCCTTTTTCCTGGAAGACAAGATAAATTTTATCAGTTCGTTTTAATTTATTTTGTAAGCATCCTCTTCCCACTGCTTTCACAGTAATAGGCAAAAAAATCCCTTGAAAACACATTTAGAGTTGAGAAAACTGTGGCAACAGATTTCGCTAGAGTTTTATTTTTTTAAGGTTTTAGAAAACTATAAATAGCAGCTCCATGTAATAGTATTAGAAATTTCAAGTATTAAGTTATATTTCCACAGACATCATCACACAGCTGATATTATGCCTTGTGTTAATCATGTATTTTACAGCAACGTTTTCCAGAACTTCTATTCAGAAGCACCCTCAAAGTTTAAGGTCATATTTAATCACAGGGACTGAAAGACACAAAGAACATAGGCTAGAGTTAAAACCTGGGAGGATCTATAAGTTTAGAGCAGACTTTTAAGAGAGAGACAACCTCCTCTAGATGTGCCTAGAATTCCTCTCTTAGCAGTGGATTGATTATGCCCTGCAGAATAAGAGTCTCTTTATTGTCAGGTCCATGAGAAGCAGCAACAGCTTTTCAAAACCAGGAGGAAAAAAAAAAAGAAAAAGAAAAAAAGAGAAAAAAGAAGGAAGAGCCTCTGTCAGAGTTCACAACGAATATTTCTATTACTTTTGCTTTTCTTTCACCATGCTTTTCATAATTAGGTTATTTATATTTATTTTCTGGGTTTTTTAAGGAATAAATGTGAAGGGGTAATGGGAATATCTGCCAACAATTGAAAATCCAGGCTATAATGCATTAGTCTCTAGAATGGTAACACCAAGTGAATCGCATCTCCATTTTGCCTTGATAACATAAGAAACAAGTCCCTGTACTGAAAGAAGTTTTACAAACTATGGATAAGACAAATAAGAAAATAGAGACAGGATGTCACTGAAATAACTTCTGTGTTGAGTAGTACAAATCTTATAGGTAATGGCACCCTTTGAGAAATCTAAGTATTGCTTTTTATTTATCTGTATTGTGCTGTGGGGTTTTTTTTGTTTGTTTGGTTGGTTGGTTGGTCTGGTTAGTTGGCTTGGGTTTTGTTTGTTTCTTTTCCTTACAAGGAAGAAAAATACCTTTTTGAACTGCTCATTCATTGATTTTCAGAGCATCTCTTTTCTGGATGGTTAGTCCAAGATGATTCAGCATCTCTTTTCAAAAATTTGATGTGGCAGCTTCTGCTAAAATTTTCACTTGTGTGAAAGACGATAAAGAACATAAATGGAGAAAGGTTTGGTAAGACAATATTGGTATGAGTTTTTCACCATAACGTATAAGATTACTGCTAACTTTTGCCTTAAATAACTGAGAAGGACAAAGATTTGGGATGTGACACCTTTTTTCTTTAACCAGAGCAGCTGGTGTACTTAGAAAAATACAGTGCTTCTTGGACACATAATACGTTGTTCAGGGAATCAGACAAGTATAACAGGCAATGGAACAAAAAAGATAATGGAATCTCAACCACTAAAGGATAGTCAGAGAGCATATTTTGTTCTTGGCTGCAGAATGTTATTACAATAAATCAGGACCAATGTCCCATGGTATGTGATCTCCATTTAAAATAAATTTTCTGATGGCATGCTTGTGCTATTACACGGGGTATGCTGCCTTTCTAAGCCATGTTGGTCTGGAGACCTACAGTTGCATATGCTGAAAAGCAGTAGGAAGGCAACATCATGATCAATGTTACAGTGCAGTTATATCTGTGCAGATGGATTTTTTTTCTTTTAGTTTGCCCAGCAGTTTGTTTCCACTCCTTTAGGTTTTAGTAATTTTTATTCTAGTATTAACACTTACTGAAAGGTTCTTTCTTCCGATCTATTTTAGGACAGAAGTGAAAAGATTGGGTCAAATTCATTCCTGAGGCAGCTCCACTAATTTCAAGGGAGAAAAATCTCAAGCAAGTTTGTCTAACGAAGATTTGTTTAACATCAATGAACAAAACTGTAATATTGCCACACTTAAAGGTACCGTTATCTCTGAAAAAGTATTCTGAAGGGCATAGAAGAATCATAATATATTTGGAAGAAGAAGCACATAAAAGTAACATACGCACACATCCCTTCCAATGGCCCTATATTCTTTAATTTTTACTTACATGAAGTGGCATTGCATTTTTGCATTAGTTCTGTAGGTTGTACTTATGATACTCATGAAACAGGGTAAGAGCATGGCCCATGAGCACAGGACCACGTGCTTCCCTTACGCTTAATTCTTCCTTGCTTTTTGTCTCTTTTGTCCTGTGCCATCCGGGCATGGTATGGGAGATAGCACGATCAGGCACTGTCCACCACAGTCTATGGGGCCAAGACTATCCCACTTTGAGAGGGGAAGAGAGACTGCCTTCCAGGCCAGAGAAAAGGTGCCCTGGTCCATTTTATGTACTAGTACACGTGACCTTTGCGACCACTGAGAATCATGCCGGGGAGAAGACTGGTCATCATTGGCAAAGGGCAGTTTAGTGCTGTCGCAGTTTTAAATTAGTCTAAATTTAAAGTTGAATAAAGTTAGAATTTTACTCTGGATGAGATTGGGTGCAAGAATGTCAACAAATATTTCCCCTCAGTCATCAGATAGATTGTCCCATTCTTGCCAACTGCAGAAATGGAAGAACCTGTCCCCCAGGACTCAGCATATAAATGAAATTTCATGCTGCATTTGTGAAACTGGAAGCATTATAGAGAGAAGATCTAAAGAAGGTCTTGGGATGTTTTCTTGTTAATTTGATAAAACTCTTACTCATTTCAGCGAGGATGTTCACTAAGTGCTGTCTACTGCTTTTTGCCATTGAGGCTGATGGGCTTTTTGGATTTGCAGATCCCTTCAGCAGAGTTTTTTATGACAACATTTTGCTACATGGTCTTCTTGTGTGCCTGTTTATTTACATTTTGCATGTTTTTCCTACTCCTTTTATGCTCTTTTGCCAGACACAGATTTTTTTTTTTTTTTTCCATAGAAAGGTTTGGGTTGGAAGGGACCTTTAGAGATCACTTAGTTCCAACCACCTGCTATGGACCTCCCAATTGTCGTTAACTACTATATTTAGGACAGGGTGTCAGAACTAGAGACTTGAAACAGAGAATAGGATACAATGTAAGAAGTTTGCTCTTCTGTATTTTTTTTTGTACAATTTTTCTAAAAGAGATATGAACTGCCATGCTTCTACACTAGATTCTTATAAAACCCATGATATGAAACTGTCATATGAACTAGTTACAGAAAAAAAAACACAAAAATCACCTTTCATGACTTCAGCGGACATTAATACTATTTTGTTATTTTCATTTTCATTTTTATTTTTCAACACTGCAAGTAGCTGCAATAATTTGGAACATATTTGAAGAGAATATTCTGATTGCTGTGAAATTCTGCCATAAGGAAAAAACATACATAAAATTATTTAAAAAAAAAATATTCTCTCATGTTTGCTGATGGGAGTTGGGAAAACTCACTTAGGCTTTCCAATTTGCCTTCTTTTTCCTTTCTCCTACAGAATTTTGACTAGCTAATAACAAAGGTTGAGCTCACAGTTATTTATTTGGCTTTCTGAGAGTGATTGCCCTTTGTTTAAAAAGGAATCTTAACTGGTGATCGAATACATACCTACAATATGTTCTCAGTCTGTTCACACATAACACAGTGTATGACCTGGAGAAATGTAAATGACAGAACCTCCGTTTCAGTGAAGCAATTAGTGTTTTCACAGAGATTGGTAAATGTAAAACTCTGTACAAATGATAGTAGTTATTGCTACTATTATTTGCTTCCAAAGCACTCTAAATTGTATGATCGTATTGGTAATGGTCCTTAGGTACTGGAGAGAAGTTTGTACTATGTGTTCAGATTAAGAAGCAAAAATTCCTTTTGCCTCTCTATTGACTATCCTTTAATTCAGATGCACAACAGTAGATATTTGCTGCTTGCTATGTGTTGGGTAAAGGGGGAAGATGAGCAGGAACATGGGTGGAATTAAGATTGTACTTCCTGGCTGATAGAACTGAGCTGGTTTTGATCAGTAAATCCCTGTCTTCACTTTTAAAGAAAAAAAAAAAAAAGAGTTTAATTCCACTTTCATTTGATCCGCTACTTAGGTTGTTCATTAACTTTTCCTAAGAAAATTTGTTTTGCTGTTTCAAAAAAAAAAAAAAAGTGAGCTTTGGTGAGTGCCCTTTGTCTTTTCCCCTACCTTCTTTACAACTTTATAGTTATTTTGATCATCTAATAATTTGTCCTAATTGATTATCTAGTGCTGAGTGGAAATGCAGATAGGTAATGTTCTTCAGGACTATATTTCTACTGATGGAAACAAATGATTCCTCTCAGATCTAGTCAATGGGGTGCAAAGCTTTATCAAAAATTGCTGTTTGTCATTGAGTAACAAAAGGCTTTCCCTGACTCTGCTCTGTTATGTTCTTGCCTCTAATTTTGTGACATTGATCTTAGAGGTCCTTTTTGTAGAATCATAGAATCACGGGTTGAAGACCCACAAGATCATCGAGTCCAACTGTAAACCTAACACTGCCAAGTCCACCACTAAACCATGTCCCTAATTTTAATTCCTTTTGTCCCATTACCCTTCCATGAGAGGCAAACGTTCTAGAACTGTTGTCATTGACTTGTGCGCTACTCTTGTGTACAAAAAAAAATGAACTCAAAGCTTCCATTAAAGTTGCAGTTCTATGGAAGTAAAACCAGTAATAGCAATACTTTCATAATAAAATATGTTTAATCTTTTCATCCTCAAAGTCATCTATGAATTTATATTTTAAGTGCCTCGCTGGAGAAAGTATTGCCATAGTTTTATATTGGTAGCACGAGCAACCTCTCTCTTTCCTTTTAATAATAAAAATGGTTAAAGTTAGGCGTAACAACTGCTATAGAAATTCTGTAAAATGTAATCAGATTTGACACAAAACTCTATTGCTTTACTGCAGAAAATGAAACTACAGATATGATGGTTTCAGCATGATCGTGACATGGAGCTTTATACCTCTATCTCACCCCAAATAAAAAGCTGTCAAATATTTTCCTGTGTCTGGGTGAGTCTCAGACACAGATGAGAGCAAGCTGTCTAAGTCTCATGCAATTCAGACTTAAATGATTATTGTGGGATGTGGAAAGCAACAGGAGGCTTTGGATGAGGTTATATCATCTCCTCTGCTTTGAGTGTATGTGCCTGGTTTTTGTTCGTAAAGTTCTCAACATAGGGATCTGATTAGATTTGCAGTTGCTTCTAGATGATCAAACAGTACAATAGTACTCAACCTTCTTGCTCCACCTGCATCTGGTTAAGAGGTTGTGTGATTTCCTCTCTGAGCAGAGTCCTCCTCTGGTGACTTATAATTTTACTACCTTCATGGTGAAGTGGAACAAAAAATGGAAGGACACCTTAAATTCATGGTGAGGATGTAAGTGACAGAATACAGCTGCCCATTTGATAGAAAGGAGCAATTTATAGTAAGCAGAGTGATGTTTGCATATAGGGATGTATACTGATGGCCATTTGGCTTCCTTGTGTAATTCTGAGGTCCGTTTTGATTCAAAAAAAGGTCCAGGTAACCTGGTAACGATCCATATGGGACACATTCTCTCACAGTTCCATGTGCAACCAAATGAAAGACAGAAGTATAGTCTGGAGTTCAAGTATATTTGTCCCTGGATTGCCCCTAAATAATCTGAATTTCTTATTTTCAGTTTTGCAATAATAAGGATTGCAGTATATATTTATACTCTAATGTACTGATTTCGGCTAGGACAGAGTTAATTTTTTTGCTAGGAACTCATATGGTTCCATGTTTTGAATTTGTGATGAAAACAGTCTTGATAACACAGGGATGTTTCAGCTGTTGCTGAGCAGTGCTTTCAGAGTCAGGGCCTTTTCTGCTCCTCACACCATCCCACCAGTGAGCATGCTGGGGGTGCTCAAGGAGTTGGGAGGGGACACAGCAGGGATAGCTGACCCCAACTGACCACATGGGTATCCCATACCATGTGATGTCATGTTCAGCAATAAAAGCTACAGGGAAAAAGGACGAGGGAAGGATTTTTGAAATTATGGTGCTTGTTTTCCAAAGTAACCATCAGGTGTGATGGAGCCCTGCTTTCCTGGAGATGGCTGAACACCTGCCGCCAATGGGGCACAGTGAATGAATTCCTTGTTTTGCTTTGCTTGCGTGCACAGCTTTTGCCCTACCTATTAAACTGTCTCAACTTAAGAGTTTTCTCACTTTCACCCTTCTGATTCTCTTCCCATCCCACTGCAGGGGAGTAAGTGAGCAGCTCTGTGGGGCTGAGCTGCTGTCTGGGGTTAAACACAGTCTACGTGTGATAATAAATGTGGCTTCTTAAGCGTATTCACACTGTATTTTTTTAACTGGTAGCACCTTATACACAACTAAAAAAAATACTAATAGTAAATGTAGCAGAATACAATAAGGTCACTTAGTTGTAATTTCATTTGCTTTTAGCTCTGAGTTTTCACCTTATTATTTCACTTATTATTTCACCATGCTAAGTTTTCACCTTCTTAATGTCTTCCTCTAGTTCCTTTTGTCTGTTTAAGATTTGTTTGGTATTGGAAAATGATAGATTTCTTAATAATACCCGCACATCTGATACCAACAGATGAATCTACCCTTGAGTCAGGGGACAAGGGGGATGCAAAGGCAGAGGTAGGTTTGCCAAACGGTCCAAAGCACTGGCAAATTTAGTCATATCTTGCCCCTAACATTGTGAGTTTTACATTATATAATTACAGGCCTAAGAAAACAGATGATCCTTAAAGTAGAGTTGATTGAATTCAGAAATGTGCCTTAGAAGATCTCCCTGAACCCCCTAAACCCTTGCATACAGAATAGTGTTTCTTTTATACTTACTCTCTGCACTCATAGATTTTGATTTTATTTCTACGGAGTTGCACAGTCTTAAAAAAGTAATATGTCTATTTTTGCGTAGTCTGAAGTCCAGTGACTGTAGTACGCCACAGCAGACTGTGTTTTGAATAACCTTTGGCTAAGGGCTAGCTAAAATATAAACCTTAGGTTTTTCCCCCAGTAGTGTTTTAGTCGTTTGGTATCTGTATGTGTTGTGGTTTAGCCCCAGCTGGCAACATGCAGTCTTTCACTTACCACCCCAGTAGGGAGAGAATCAGAAGAAAAAGGCAAAACTCGTGGGTTGAGATAAAGGCAGTTTAACAGAACAGCAAAGGAAAGAGGGAAACAACAACAGTAGTACTGATAGAGAAATACGCATGTACCACTGCTCACCCACTGGAACCCGAAGCCCAGACCACTCCAAGCATCAATTCCTGCCCCCTCCCTGTCCAGTTCCCCCATCAGTATACGGAGCATGGTATCCAAACCTGCTTGGCTAGTTTGGGCTAGTGGACTCAGCTGTGTCTAGTACCAGCTCCTTGTCAATATTAACCCCATCCCTGCCGGAACCAGGACAGTATCACATGTAAACTATGGATCTATCAACTCCTTTGTCCATTTCTAAAAGATAAAGCCTCTTCCAGCTCTAGTTTTGGAGCATCTCAATACCTGTAGCTTGCTGTGCACTCATCAGATTGCGTTCCTTTTGGAAATTATGTTACCTCAAATGCTTACTCTGTCATTCTTCATTCATTATATTGGAGCCAAGTGTGGATCTTCTATACTTGAGATAATTCAGCAATGAAACTGCAGGCACATAGAGAAATTTGAAGCACCTGGAAATATCCAAAGTGAGGGTAACTTGTTCTTTATATCTCAGTCTTCTTTTGCATGATGCTTATAGATAATTTGTATTTACTTTGTTCATCAGTTCAATACAATTTTAAACCCATCACATTTTGAGTTGCTGGCTTCAATTCTGTATTTTTCTAATTAACAGGTATGATGTTAAGATTGGCTTGGGATGATATAATTTTGTCTATTTTAATGGATTATTTAAGACTGTATAGGCTTCATTTTTTATTTTTATTAACGATTTCATACAGAAAGTTAAACCAAACTTTTCTGCTTATTAGGGAATAAAATTTCAGTCATTCTGCCATTTTCCCACTAATTATCAGTTGTGCAGTCACTAAGTTAGTTTGAGGATGCTACCTTAGTACTGAAAATTATGAGTTGGGACAAAGAAAATTAACCATTGAAGGGTTTTGTGAGAACAGCATTTGATTGGACACATCCAAGAAGTGTTGACTAAGTGGCAATATAGTGATGTGGCCTTTATAGAAGGTATCAGAAGCCAGCCACCCAAACCAGTGAAGAATGCAGAATGCAGTAGATGTTTTGTGTTTTGTTTTTTTTTTTCTGCAGGGAACAGACACCTGAGAACTGGCTGCTGAATTATTTGATTAAAAGAATAAAAATCATCATGTATCAAGTACTGGAAATTAGAAATGTGTTGCAGCTGGAAATATGAGTCTTTGTGAATTCACATAAGTATTGCTACTTAGACAGAGTGTTTTCTTTGTGTTGGACAGAAAATGTTTTTGTGTTCATAATTTCTTGGCAAGGAGTTGAATTGCAATCGTGGCCAGGTGGGTGGTCTCAGCTGAGTTTAAGCTGGGCAGCCTTCAAGCAATGCTTTAATATTCTGACCTCATTGGGAAAATTCCATTTATAGGTCCTATAGGAAATTGCCTTCCACAAATGATATATTGGGGAAAGAAGAAAACTCCTCTCTCAGATGCTAGTCAGTAAGACTAGAATTACTCATGTCAACTCAATAGTCCTAAACTTCATCCATGTACGCTGCACCGAAATATTTAGGGTCATTTACATAACAGAATTTCTAATTATCTTCTTCCTGTGATCTGTCTGTCTAGCATAGCTGCAGAGCAGAAATTGCAGTGATCTCCTTAATTCCTTCCACAGCGTATTGATACCAGTCAAAAGTATCGCATCCTTTACATCTTATTAGCATAGGCAAGTTTGCTTCTTAGGCTCTTGGAATAGCTATGCTTTCATATGAAAAAGGTCAATCTTAAATTATTTTAGGGAGCATAAGTTTCAAACGAACTAAAGCAACGTTATCTACACACTTGAGCTACCTCAGATGCGTAACCAGCTGCCTGGCTACACAGACATTATGGATTCTTCCACACTAAATCATAGTACCAAGCACAGAATCTAGTTCTTGATGATAGCCAGTGGATTTGTGACCTCCCTGGAATAGTTTGAGCTGTAAACCATTGAATGGATAAATGATGCATAACTGTAGTTTCCTCATCTGTGACAGATACAGTAAAGGCCTGGGCATATTTTTCAGGTAATTTAAGTGAAAACTTTGCCCGTTCTTCTTATCTCAGAAGTCTTACTTTTTGGATTTCTGTGCTAGAAGTAGCACATACTGTCTGCTTCTAAAAATCTTAAAAATATTGTAATATTTATAATGGATATAACAAAAAACTAAAAACCTCATCTTTATTTCTCTTCATGGTAATATTAAGATCATTGTTATTTTCAGTTTTTCTTAGCATGTTACACATACTAATTACTTTAGAACATGACACTAAAATTCATTTAGAAATTTCTCTAGCAGAAACTTTTTGCAAAGCTTACAATGTTTACTGTGTTAACGATGTTTTGAACTTATTTATGTTTGCACAGTTAATTTATATGACAGACATATAAAGCCTTTTATCTGTGGCTGAAATGTCTTCTGCTACTGTGAAAAGTTACTTGCATTGCCAAGTTTGGAATTAGGATTTAAGCAAAGAGTTTTCAGTTTTCATTGGTTATTGCCTTTGAGTTATTTGTTTTCATATTGCATTTCTTTTTAAATTATCAGTACTTCAAAATTATTTGCCCGCTCTTTTTGTAGAGTATTGTAGCCTGCATTTTTTTTTTAAATTAAACATTAAGTTAAACAGATTTTATAGATTGAAGAGGTTTCATTTCTCTAGGCAACCTAGAAAATCTTCCCCATTGCCAGACGTAATTTGATGCCTGCTTGCATCATGATTCGTGATTCTATAAAGCAGCAGGATCTCGATGTGCAACAGACTTCCCTGCACCTATGGAAAGGAAACCCAGGGAATGGATCGAGACACATCTAGACAAAGTCTTGGGTGTCATGGTATCCTCATTCAACGGTCTTAATGCTTGCGGCTAGGTTTGACATAAATACATTATATTTGCTTTAAACTTTACTGTTATCTGTTACTAACCTTGTTATTGTATTTGGTAGACAGTGTAAGGACAAAAGATAGGTAAAATTTAGTTTAACTCTAAATGTCTGTTGACATTAAAGCCTGTCACCCAGGGACTCTTTTATAGGCAGAGGATACTAACAAGAACTTTTGGAGTATAACCCTGTGATGTTTTCCCTCCCTTGGCTGTGTATAGACACTAGCTTGGATGGTGATGTTTATAACATAGCCAAAGGGATCCTACCTACCCAAAAATTTAAAAATATTATACATTTTAAAAAGTAGTTTTCTGCATATCAGTCTGTTCTAATCAAATTAAATATTTGAATACACATTTTTGGGTATATTTTAAATGTCTTTCTCAAAATACAATTTTATTTGTGCCTTTAAAAATACAAAAGCAAATTTATCATAAGTAATGGATACCTAATAGCAGAGAATGGTAGAGTATTAGAAATACTAGGGTAGTGTCATCTGCTACTGTTTGTATTCAGGTAATTTCTAGGAATCTAAATAATGAATTGTGACCCTTCTGTGCTGTGAGGTGTGAAGTAATGCTAAAGTATTTTCTTGCCCCAGTTCAGATTACAGTCTAAATGCTGCAGGTAGGATGCAAACAGAGCATGGCAAAGAAGTCATGAGACAAACATTGCTTAGCGATATAGGCTGTTTTAGCACACCAATTGCTTAGGGGCTTTGGTTTCTTTTATGCATCATGGCAAATAACAGTTTTAGGAAGAGAATTGATGGTGGATTACAAGATAGCTCTAGGGGGCTTTTAAAGGAGATCCTCCCAGGCATGAAAGGCAGTATGAAAGTAAGCCTGAAATTGCTTGCTGCAAATTGTAACAAGAGTGATGAAGGTAGGCAGACTGGGGCTCACAGAAAACAGAAGTGTAGGTACATAGTGTGAGGATTGGCCATTAGGGTACCTGTTAATAAAGACAAATAGTGTATATGTGATCAGATAGAAAAATCAGTGGAAGGACATAAAGGAAGGAGAAGTGAGCTAGGAAAGTATTCCTTACAGTAGCATTCTGAATACATTCTAGTGAGGCAAGATTATCTCTCAAGGCTGAAAAGTAAGACTTTCCAATAAGCAAGATATGATATTATGAGGATCTAGGGAGAGATTTAACTGCATAGACAGAGAGGAGTATGGTATCTTATAGCTATTATGCAGAATGAATGAACAAAAATTTGATGTAGCTGGGCTATGAGGCTCTGGAGAGAAGGCTGAGTCAAAGATGATGCCTAGGTTATGGTCTTTGCTCTTATATTGGGCCTGATAGGTTCTTTAAAATTAAATTTGTGGGCGATCATAATTTTTAGAGTAATACCATAAGAATATTTCAGTAGAATAGGAAAAGGACATATGTTTCTTTCAAAGTAGAAAGTGATAATTGCCTACATGTGTGGAGGGAGTAAGGGAAAACCTCCGAAAATAATATTCCCTAATTAACATATAATCAGCTTCCATCATTTGTGACAATGGAGTTTTGGGACAACCTAGGTAACGGAACAACATAAACAATAATGCAACGTCACAAGCTCAGCTCAACACTACAGGTCTGGACTGGAGATCTTTGCTCTCTCTCACATTCACTTCCAGGAATATTTGTTAACTCAGTACTGATAGTATGCCTACCCATCCCAAGGCGGGAAGCAGTTTACCTGTTCTCGAGTACCATTTCACCTGGGTTAATAAGTCTACTAGATCCTGAAATATGCAACAACATCATACAGAAACTTCTCTGCATGCACGGACAATTTGGAAGTGCCTGTATTATATATATATAATGTGGTCAATATATGTTACTTTACTGGAAGGTTAATTGAAAATTTTCATCTATGAGGGTAAGACAATTCTAACTGTGGACAACAATGAATAGTTATTTTTAGATATGAGCAAACTCCACCTTTTTTTTTTCCAATTCTTTTCCATCATAGTTTCATTTATTATTTTTTATTAACTGTGAATGTTCCTGTTTATTTTTATGTTATCTATGTGTCTTGTTCCTCATTAATTTGGGTTATCTTGCTAACATGTATCTTTATTCTTGGAGCCATGAATCATCTTTCTCAGTGTGCAAAAATGAAAAAGGAATAGTTTTTTGATATAAATCTAGCAGCATCTACACCTACTTTTCGGACTGGGAAATTGTAAAAGTCTCTATTGCTGTTTGGGATTACATCTCCCTTTACCCCTTAATATTACATTAAATAGCCTTAATTAAATTAGGAGATAAAATGCCTGGGTAGAACTTTCATAGGCATTTTATTTGTTTATTAATTTATTCATAGAACTTTTCTTGGGAGTAAATACCTAGCTATAACTCTGAAAGGCTAGGTGCATACCACATGCCAGCTATAGCTCCTTTGTCAAAAGGAGATTTTGAGTCAATAAGGTAATTCTCATGAGAAGATACCATTCAATGGACAGATGACTTTGACTTTACATACCCATTTTGGAAAAAAAAACCCAAAAAACCCCCAAAAAACCCAACATAAAAACAAACACACACACCTCCAGCCAAGCAATAAAAAAGCATAATACACAGTAACTGAAATCCATTAACTGGTTTGATTTATTCACTTTGACTGGTACAGTGCACAGTTCTGTGTACAAAATATGATTTCAGATATTTACTTCTTGATTTGTTTTTCTATCAAATTATTTTCCCTGATGCTTTGTGTTAGAAACCAAGTTACAAACGCTCACATATAAAAAAAAAAGTTTGCAATCAAGTCAAGCAAAACATAGTAAAATAGTCGTTAAAAATAAAAATCCTTCCAGATACATTAGGAACAGCATGTATTGGTTTGTATTGTCTATTCACTGCTTATTTAAAATATTCTCACAACACTGCCTGTACGTACTCCTGAAAATAATGAACTGTTACACGCATTTTACACGTTGGTCCTCCCATGAGTGCTTTTAGCCAGCTCTACCTTTACAGCAGCCTGTATAGCTGTAATGGAGATTGAGGCAGTGTAGAGAAGAAAGCTACAGAAAAAGGTTACAAGTTAGAAAAAAAGGCTGTGATTAAGTAGCTTGACATTCACTACCACTTTGGTACAAGGTGGCAAAAAAATGCTTGCTGTGAAATAGCTGCAGCATTTAGAACTGTTTGCATTTGTTGTAAGCTACAAGTAAGTATTTAACCATCTTCAATCCTTGTTTATATCTACTAGTTTTATAATTAATACTACAATGCTGAATATAATTCATAACAATCCACAAATATTTTAAATAGGCAATTAGCTTTGTTCTAAACTTTGAGTTGAGAGCACTTCCTTTAGTCTTTTGCATCCTGTTTTTTCCTGATTCAACTCTATATTCACTCAGAATAAAATTTGCAAAGGATAACTTCTCATTTTCATACACTATGAATAGAGAAAATGAGTTATTGATGAATGCAATTCACAAAATTAATTGTACAGTTAAATACTAAGCTAGATGTTGTGGTATAAACTAATGAGAAAGCTGTGATTTAAGTCACATGATTAGAATATAGTGACATCTAACCTCAGGCTGTAGGGAGGAACTGCTGTTTACTGTTATGAATCTCAATTTGTAACCTTAATTAGCCATATTTAGCACTCAACAGTTGAAGAAACTCGTATTGAAATTAAGCCTTTGACTAGTTTTTAACAGGAAAATTTAGAGGACACTAAGATCTTCCATTGCTGAGAATGTTCATTAAGCACCAGTGCCCACAATGTTAGAGGACAGAACCTCCCATTTCACCTGAGTAACTCTAGAGACAAAAATATTAGCAGAAGAAAGAGCTAAAAGTGGTCTTTCTCTTATCCTAAATGTGTTCCTGTATTCCTAAATAATGTCTCGCTTCCCGTTCTTCTCTCTATCTGTCCAATGTGCATATTCAGTACTCATGCTTATACACCCCCCACAAATTTAAGATTATCTTCATAGGACATACAAGCATTCTGTAAATTACACTATCCCTCTTATCAGATCGCTTTCCCACCTCTTTTCCCTTATTCAGCTCTTGTACGAACATTTTGTTCTCTAAGTTCAGCCATGTTAACTGAACAACAGTGTGAGACACACATATTCATGTATTTCCCTTCCTTTTCCCTTCCCTCCTCCCTTTTCTTTCCCTTGCTTTGCCACATCTTCCCTTCCCTTACCATGACACTGTTAGGTTGGGATGGGTGGTACGGCGCACAGTATACACAACTGGCAATTTCTTATTCCTACTGGTACCTTTGCTGCAGAACCTTTACCAAGTTCAAGAGCAGTAGAAAATTTCTCTGTGGGTGGTTAGATGTACTGTGGGAATGTACTTTTTTTTTCCTCTGTGCCTCTCTCTCTCCTTTGGGAGATAATGTGAAGCAAGTACTGGGAAGATGGGTCATAACAGTGTATTAAAATTTTCACTTTTTCTGTCTATCAGGAAAGGGTAATCTTTTGAGAGCTATAAAATAATCATAAAAAACATCATCCTGAAGAACTGATTCTCAGTGCTTAACACTGTTTCTCTAATGGCATTTCACCTATCATTTCTATTCAGCTGAAAGCATTTCCTGCAGTAAAACAAACTGTGATACTGATGAACACTGACATTTGCTAACAGTATTAAGTAATAAAACAAAGGCTGAGAAGATAATAGACCCAACAGGAGAGTATCCACAAATTAGAAGAGAAAGAATACCAAGAGCTCTTAATTGTCAATGCAGCCTACTAATCCTGGATTAAAAAATAAAAGTGAAAATGAGTTTATTATGATTTTCTTTTGAAGTTAGCAGCTCTGTCCAAAAAAAGAGCCAGAAGAAGAGTGGCAGAAGTAGCTTGGGAGTTGTAAGACAAAGAGAAGAATACAAGGCTGAGGGTAGGAAACAACAGCAAGAATGACAGCTCAGTTTTAGTAAGTCTTTCTTAGTACGTTATAGTTTTAAACCCTTGGACCATGCTGTAAAAGCAATCAGAAATAAACTAAAAATTCTAAAATGAAAAGAAAATAAAACTTTAAATATATGTGGAATAAAAAAATCATTCCTTTTAAACTGAAATATTGCAGGCAATTTTCCTGATGTATGCTGAATCCTTATTTTTTGGTCTGTTAACAGAATTTGAGTAGAGGATTTAATTGAGCTGTGTAGTAAATTTGATACCAGATATTAATGTACACATTCTTTTAGGTCTCAAAACCATCAAAATTGCCAGCATTCTTTGGCATTAATTTGAAGTTAAAAATATGGGTTCTGTATGCCACTTTGTACACAAACTTCATTTTTTGAGCAACTAATAGACACTAACTATATTTGAAATAATAGATATGTGCTCCAAAAATCTGTGTGTGCCCACATGTGTATAAGTACAATGGAAACAGAACACGTTTGTGTGGAATTGAATATTTTCTTTGAAATGTCAGTCACTTTTTTTAATGTATGATGCTGTACAAAAAACTTGTGTGTGAAGCACTTCACAAAACCCTGAAATGAATAAATGAAGTTATCCAAACGAAGGTCCTACAGATATCTGTTATAAGGAGTCAAAGAAAACATTATGGTGTGTTTCAAGTTTGCATTCTTCTTCTGGCTTCTCAAACTCAGCTCTCAGGTTTCTCTATTATGATGTTGTGCACTAAGGATAGGGTGAATCTCTGTTCAAGGTGGGTTATTCTTAAGTTTTATATTTTTATAATACTGTGTTCTAAATTCTTTTTATAAAAGTATTTAATGTGGTTTTCAGATTGCTACATAAGTAAATAGAGATATGTATACACAAACATTTTCCCCAGTACTTCATTTGCAGGAAGTTTAGCTGTCAGCAGTCTGAAAAACAACTGGAAACATTTTAACTTGAATTGAAGCTCTGCTGCTGTAGAGATATTGTGTGAAGATGGGGACTAGGCTAGATTATGCTGAACTATAGGTACCATAAGGAAGAGCATGTTGCACAAAGGACACAAAAGAAGAAGCTAGAGATGATAAGCATCAAGAGGGATGTATTCAAATATAAGTGTGTGCAATTCTAAATGTGAAGGCAAGAAGTCTGTGTATGGGATGGAGAGGTGACAAAAAAACCCAAAAAGACAAAGGACCAATTGAACCAGAGCTTGCAGTCTCCAGCTCCCAGCACCACCAGTGGAGAGGGGGTGTCATTGTCTGAGTTAGACAGACCACTTACTGAACCTACTGTTGCTTAATGTGTGATGGCAGCTCTGTTGACTGTTGGGAGATGATGAGCAATACATACCTCGGAGTACAGAAAAGCGATGCATAACCTGTTAATCATAGCCGATGAATGGTATGAAATCCAATTTGTCTCTCAGCTTCAGTGTAGGAGACACACTAATATGGAATGAGTGCCTTAATTTATGTAGGAAAAAATGGATGGTGATTTTGCCATATATTGTTTCAAAATATACTTTCCTCATTATTCACATTCCAGGTAATCATGGAAGAAGTCAGAAAAATCTTTTTACATAGTATGTAAGCCATCAGACATGACTATTTGGAAGACTTTGACATAAAATTTGTTCATCTGAGGTTTTTCTTGAATGTACTCTGAATGTAGATGTTAAGGGGTAATTATTTAATTAGGAATACTACTGATCTTTTGCAGTAGAAGATAAAAGTGCACTTCTAGATTAATGATCTTGAGTATTTTGAAAAGCAATATATTATGCTGACTGTTCCATGATTCCAACTTTCTGATCAGTTAGACTTAACAGTCAATTACATTTAATTACAATTACATCAGTACAGTATGTTCCCTTCTTTTGTCTTTAATCTTTTGTCTTTTATTTTTTATCTATTTTTTTCTTTCTGCTAGAAAGAGGAAGCAATTGTCTAGTTGCTATAGTATCCCTGTTAGGATTGTATTGGGATCCGAATCCTAACTATTGCAAGTCTTCTCTTGAAATAATAATTACAATTAAGCCTTCAGGATTTAATGTATTACATACTGGACTTCATAAAGAATGCACAGGCATATGCCCTAACACAATCTGATTTCTTTGTGAAAACAGACGGACTGTGTAAAGCAAAGCACAAGTCCCCCCTACAGCAATGTTTCTCTACATCTCCTTCACCTCATGCCCTGGTCATTCTTTATCAAAAACAAAACCAGTGCTTAATAGATGACAAGCATTTTTATGTAATTAGTGGTGCTCACTACTTCACTATACCATATAATTTGTAATGCTGGCTAAAATGTGTGCTTACATAAGCAGTGCCCACATATAATTATTAGAGGTACTTACACTCTCAAGTTCTGCTAAGGCATTCAAGAACACAGTTCCTACAAACAAAAGGAGTACAAATTGCTATAGAAGGATTATTATATCAAATTTGTGCCTTATTTATGGATTCAGGCTGCATAGCTGTAACAGAAAATTTGTCATTACTTCACAATTTGTACCTTATACACAGCATCACAATCACAAAGTTTCTGTGATTTCAATTTCCAGTGAAAATCCTATCATTTTCACCACATAAACAAGTCTTTAATGTGTAGAAGGTCTTTCCCCCCACACCACCACCATGATTATAAGTTCATATATTGTGAATGTTGATCTGGTCTAATATTTTCTGTTGTTAGGTACTTGTGCATTTTGGAAAATGAGTGGAAGTCATTTGGGTTAAGTAAACCACAGGTTTTTTTCCTGTTGTTTCGCTTCTGTTCTCATAGCCAAGGAGCATAGTGCACATGTCATAATGGAGTGGGGAGAGCTTGAAGAGCCGTACCATTAAACAGTGCATTAAGCAAAGCCTCTTCAGACAGTCCATTCTGAGGAGAGGTCTGCTCCATACAAACAAAGCTCTTGAGATGCACTTTGTTGTGTTCTTACCATTCAGAAAAGCACTATTATCCTGTGCCTGTGACTCTGTGCACAATATTTCAATTGGTTTCATTTCATTGGTTTTATAGGGAAAAATAAAAGAGGCCTCTTGTTCCTGGCCATCCAGCATGAGAATAGACCATGCTGAATCTCTATCATCAAGCATTTAAAAGCCTTGTAAAATATTTTATGTGTTCATACCTTTTAGAAGTCATAGACAAAGAATCTTTTTCCATGAAAGCAAAATTATTTTTTTAATTACAGTAGTACATTTATTACAAATGTAAACAAAAGTTTTTAGGAATTAATGCACTTAGATATGAAACAGCAGAAGAAAATCTATGCAATATTTTCTCAAAGTTGTTTGTGTTGCAGGCATGAGCAGCTGCTTTTTGACTAACATGAGAAATGCAGAAAACAAGTCCCTTAATCTCATTTCAAGGAAAGCTGTCTTAATAACATGGAAAAAGCTCTGTGCTGTAGTGTTAGCACTCTCGCTACTTTCATCTGTAATTGGAAAAGCAAATTACTCTCATGAATGTGATGCAAAATCATACAAAAGAAGATTTTATTTTGTGATTCCCGTGCTTTTCAGATTTCATTATGATCATCAGGCTGACAGTCACCAGATATGTAGCACCAGGTTTGGAGAGACATGCCAAGGAAAAGCTCAGGTGGTGAGGTCTGGTTTTGGTGCCCAAAATGTCCTCAGTTCAGTGTGGGCTGGGGCTGGACAAGCATGCATTTGCAGCCAGGGGTGATGGGGCAACACTGACCTCCGCAGTGCTGGCTGACTTGCTTCCTTCCACAGCTGGAGGCTGGGATTTTTCTGCATCCTTCCCGCCGGACACATGGTGCACTCCCAGCATGGGGAGGCACTGGAACTGCTTAAGGGCCACATGCTGCTCAAAAGACACGTGCTGACCATCTTGCTTCAATGATAACCTATATTTAGCTTCAGATGTAACACATCCAGTCAAGAGGAAGGCTTGTTTTTGTTTTATAGACTTTTCTGCTTTTTAATGAGCAAAGGAAGTAAGTTTTTAAGAGCGAGTGCTCTCTTTAAAAAAAAAAAAAGAAAAGAAGAAAGAAAAAAGCAAGAAAACAACATGTGCTGTGACTTCTTCTTTCCTCCCAGTATTATCTCTCTAAACTGCTACGTGTTAGAACAGGTTGCCATGGCTGTGCGGGTTTATTTTATTCAGTCATTAGTACTACTGTCAGTGCTTTTAAATTATGGTACATAAATATCAAATACATTCTCCAGTTTCATGTAATTACTTGGTAAGTATTATACTGTTACAGAACACATAATTATTTTTGGCTCTCAACAAAAGTGCAGGCTGGGCTGTTTTCACTGAGGTCTGCTAAATGCAGGAGCTAAAGTTAACTGCCTGAACTTGTTGCAATAATTGAATTGAAATGATTTTTTTTATTTTTTATTTTTTAATTTTGTAAACCTGTGTGTTTATTAAGAATGAGAAAATATCAGCCTTTCAGGAGTTGGGTTTGAATACAGATTCAAAATACCTACAGCAAGTCTGAGTTTGCCTTACTGAGTTCTTATTTATGAATTCACTGCAATCTTGAACTGCTCTGTAAAAAATCCTGTTCAGTAAACTAACATCGGTTTTACCTGTAACAAGTCCGGTCAGTTCAGGACTGTTCTAATGTCCTGATTTTTTGTCAAGCATCTAGTGACAGGCTAAGCGAGGTGTGAAGTATCGGGAAGTATATTGTTTGAGGTGCAGGATTGTGTTTCGGCCTTAATTTTGTTCTGGCGTAACCACCTTCTGAGAGTGCAAACTAAGTGGCTAACCAGTCATTTGTCTCAACTTCAATTAACCCCAACAGCATGTGACTTTACAGACCTGACAAAGGGCTGTATTTCTGTTTGCCAAGTAACAGTGGTTTTATCGTGGGGGTAGGTGATCAGGTTTAATTAGTACTGGTAGCTGAACAGGTTGGGTTATAAATATATAAGGTGCTTATGGTATATGTGTACCTCTTTAAAGAGTATCCTTCAGACTGGGAGGTGTGAGCACAGGTCTTACATAATGGGTGCTGATCTTGACCAGCACTTCTGTAGGACCAAGTGCAGTAGCCTCCTGGCCCCTTCTGTCTGTACCTGGGTTACAGTCAGCTACAAGCTCTTGTTTATCTTCAGATTATGCTCTCAGAGGTACAGGACTGTTATTTGCCTAATATTCACAAGAACTTGTCTTACCGTGCATAATCAGAGAGCCTTATGAATAAAGCAACCTGCTTAAGCTTATCAGTGGATAAAGACCAAAGGAAGGATTTCTCTTTCTGGATTTAGATGCTTATACCCAGAGTAGATATCCTCAGCTCTTTATAGTACAGAGAGGAGAGGACAAGAAAAGGGAAAACAAAGTAAAATGTCAAGGTTGTAATTCTTCTCAAAACTAGTTCAGATGAATCATCCTCTACATGTATGTCCATTTGTTCCCTTACTGTAGAGGAAGCCTTGGGTGACTGGCTCAGGTGTAGGCATTTTCCCTGTGATTTGGAAGGGCCAAACTTCCCTTGGTGGAATAGATGTGCATCCTCTTCCCTTGTGGCAGAATTATTACTGATACTGACTTTGAAAAGACAAATGCATTGTATCCATGAGAAATACTACTGACAGCAACACGCTTACCTAATGGTCTAAGGAACTGATCTAAAATCCTGATTCCTCCCTTTATGACGACTTTTCTCAATCTATCAGACTTTTCTCAATCTATCAGACAGGTATCCCACCACCTCAATTCCCTCTCTCTGTAAAAAAAACAAAAACAAACAAACAAACAACAAAATAAAAAACCCTAATATGAAAAGAAGGTAATTCCGTGAATTTTGTGAAATGTTACAATGTTGACAGAATAAAGTAAAATCAAAGTTTTAAGTATGTTAAAAACAAACTCCTCTTTCCTTGTGCAAAAATTATACCCTAAGGGATCTCCATTTTCAGCCTTTATGGTGTAGGAATAAATCAACCCAGTCTAAGCTTTCAAGTGAATAAGTAAGTGGCTTCTTGTGAAACTGGAAAGACTAATCCCAACGACAGTCATAATTTGAGAACAGGTCCTCAAAAAAATAATAAAATAAAATAAAATAAAATAAAATAAAATAAAATAAAATATCTCTTTTGACATTATAGAGCTAGAAATAGTTAAGTGTTTTCTCCTATTTTTTTTGCTGTAATAATTACTTCTGCAGTTCTACGTACATGCAAAAAAAAAAAGTAATCATATACATGTATTATGTAGTTTCACAAAATAGTTTTATTTATATAACTGCAGTAGTTATGTATGGATTTTTTCCTAGATATATTTAGTAGACCAGAATAAGATTCAGCATGTTGACATTTCTAAAATATTTTTTGTTTTGGAAAAAGGAAAAAAAAAAAAAAGAGATAAAGGACTACAATAGGCACTAGTTCTTATTTTGCTTTACCCAACTAAAAGGACTTTTAATTAATTCTGAGAAAAAAAAAAAAAGGACGGACTTCTATACTGAGTTTGACCCACATACCGTGGAAATCATTTGCTCAGTGCAGTTAGTACAGTGAACTCTGTTTGGAGACATACAAAGATAGTCTCTTCTTCCTGACACAGCCCAGAAATGCTTCAAGCAGGACTCAAGGTACAGCTGGAAGTAATCAAGGTGGATTGGCGGTTTTTGAATCATTCTGTGAATGCCTGAAGCAGGTCACCTTCCTTTCCTGAGCTCTGAAGTGCCTAGGGCAAGTTGATACTTATGGATTCAATGAGAGCATGGCAACATAGATGAAAATCTGAGTACTCACATTAGACTTACTCAGAGAAAGCTATCATCTTTAACAGATAAAAAAAAAAAAAAAGATGTAAACTGATCTAAAGAGCAGAAGAACAGTTACGGTTTAAAAGAAAAAAAACAGTATTTCTCATGGAAGGAAGTAGAGTGTGCTATAATTTAGTCAAGGTCTAACCAAAACCTCTGGAAGGCAAGGACTTAGCACGGACAACAAGAAATCATGCTATCTCTGTATGTGTTGTATGTACAGTATATAAATCCTTGAGAAATACGTGAGGAATGCTTGGTCTAAAGGCTTTGAACTGCATTTGTATCTAAGTTCTTTAAAAAAAAAGAAGCCAGTCAACTTGTCATTTTGTCTGTCCTGTTCTTCTCATTATGTTGTCTGGTCTGTAAACTAAATTTCCAAAGTCTTGAGCAGTGATGTGTAAAGATATATATCTAATCTAAGGGATATCAGGTACAGACCAGATTCACCAGGACGCTTTTGCTGCTTTGTGTCATGCTGGCAGCATAAAGCAGCTGCAGAGCCAACCACTGCAGAGAACTTACAGCTGCTTTGTGGTGCCAGAGAGACACAAAGCAGCTACAGCTCACTGATTAATCCATCGTATAATCTCCAAATACAATTTGCTATCATAAATATCATGGGTTAAGTTAATCTTTGGAATAATTCCACAGTCTCAAGAGAAAAAAAAAATATAGAAACAGGGCTGTTGTTTCCTTTATGACCATTTACACACGGAAATTCTATGGAGAATGTCAAATACTAAAAAAAAATGCTATATAGCATAGTCAGTCTCCTAGCCATTTTAGGACTGCACTGAGATTCACAACTGAAATAAGAATAATTTTAATTTAAATGAAGTTTTGTGCAGACCTTTTCTCATGGAATGAAGTTACAAAGGGAAAGGGAGGAGGAAAAATCATAATTCCATTATTGTAGCAAATACAAACATATGTTATATGTTGAAAAGCTTTCATTTGGAATTACACTTTTTGTCTTATAATTAGCAACAAAAAGAAACCAAAAAGAAAGTAAGAGTTACAAAAAGAAAGTCTCAAGGAAAAGTTTTGGAAGCTCATGAAATGACATTTCTACTTTATTATAGTCTGTCTTATTTACCTATCACACATGCACGTGAACGTTCTCTTTCACCCTCTCTACATTTTAGGCTGTGATTTAGATTAACATTTGGGAAACGTGAATTTTCTAGTGCTATTCTTATGGCACTTCTTATGATTAGACTTTCTCATAAATTTTTGCCCTTATGGAAGGTGGTACCTCATGACTAGGTTCAGATTATGCTGTTATGTGTGGCACCAAAAAATCATTAATTCAGAAGAAAGTCATGGTTCAGAGTTAGAGAGTATTATTTTTCATATTTTATTTCTCATTAAGCATTGAAACCATTTTAGTACTTATATCTAAAAATTTTTGTTCATAATTCTGTGATGATAACGTAATTAACAGAGTTTCCATTAGAAATGAGAAATGTTTAGAGAACTCTTTAGAGACAGAAAAGGTAACTGTGTATTGTTAGTGTATGAACCTATGTTCAAAAGAATGCACTGGACGATTCCGGTCCTCATTTCTGCTAACCTTTACCAACTAAAAACTCTAAACTGTTATGCTAGAAATGCAATTTTGGTGCAAAAGATTTACTGATGAAGTTTTCAATCTCAATGCAGTAAAGCATCTGGTATAGATACTTTTTACAATTAAAAACCCAAACAACACAACTTTAAAAATACTTAAAACCTGCTTTTCTCATCTCATTCCATTAATTTCTTTTATTTGTAAGCCTTCATTGGATGTGGTACTAAGTCCCAGGTGCAATAACACAATTAAGAGAATCACAAATTTTACCATTGTCTTAAAAGAAGGTAACTGTTGTTTTCTTGACTGGGTTGTCAAAATAACCACACTTCAACAAGCCTTCGGCACAGACACAGATGCGTGGAGCAGTTCCAGGAAAGAATAGAGGAGTATGTTTCTCTGAGAAAGCTGATCTTAGATATCCCTCAAACCTATGTCCCTCAGCTCAGCTTGCCAAGCCTGGTCAGTCTGAACACGAGGTTCAACCAGAATTAAGGGACAGATAGGTCTTGCAGCTCTTAATCCTTCCTGTAGCATGTTCACATTACTTGCTGCAAACCTTCAGCATGGAACTGCTTTCTCTTTCTCCCTCCTTTAACTTTCTATTGCTATTACTAAAAAATCTGCCAGAAAGAGAAATGAGACATTCTTAGAAATGTTCTGGTGGAGGATCCAGAAGTGCAGAAGTTGCATTGCCCATGGTGGGTTCCCAGGTAGGTCAGAACAACTCTGGTTGAGTTGTGGAGAGGTGTGCAGTCACAAGGATCAGGAAAGCCACTGAAATGCTTGACTTCATTGCAACATATGAAGCCAGGCTATATATTCATAGAAACTAGTGAGTGGGCCAAGTCTCATCCTAACATAGACTCAGAATGGGGATATGGCATGCCTGTGGATCCAAATAATGGAAAGTACTTCCAGATCCCACAATATAAACTGGGAAAGAGTCCTCACCTCAACTAATACACACCAGCTTCAAGCCTGAAGGTCAAGCTTGAATAGTGGTGTAGAGATATGTCTACAGACCCTCAGATCTTTCTTTTAGCTCAGTATACTTCAGTTCCCAAGAGGATTCAGATAGCAGAGAATTATTGAAATTTAGATTGTTTTGTACACTAGAGCCTCTGGTCAGTGAGGAACCAGAGTCTGGCCCATGCATATCTGCAGTAGTTGTAAATAAACAAATTTCCAGTTCTTTTCACCCTCCTCATGTGCTCCAGAAGAGAAGAGGTTCGGCCCTGCTCAGTTGGATTTGCCTCTACAAATGCAGCAGAGAGTCATTTTAGCAGTTCATTTGACTTTCACTCTAATTTTGGTCTTTTTAATTTTTACAGTAAGGGATAATTTTTCTAATCCATGTTCTTGGCTTTACATAGCTTTATAATCTGCTGGACAGTCAGAACAAAGCCATACAGCAGTGTTTTGTGGCAATCTGGCAGCTGAAACAACAGAGTTCTTTCGTTTCTTTTTCCCCAGTAACATGTCAGTCACTTCTAACATTTCTTGACAAAAGAGTGTTCCAGTTGATATAATTCTGGATTACACTCAATGTGTCACAATCTACTAGCAGAAATATATAATGACTCTTGCTATTTGATGAACCTTTTCAAGAAAAGAAGAAAAAAAAGCCCTGAAAGCTGAATTATTTTAACAAAGCAAACAGTGATGTTATATTTTAAAACTCAAACGTGAAGGGCTACAAAATTTTCTAAAGCAGCTGGGTGAATTCACGGCCCTCTGATCTGCAATGAAGTCTTACTGTTGCTATGTAGAAAATACCTGAGCTAGCTACAATTAATATTTGAAGGATAAAATCCTTCAGATTTGCCTGCAGGTATTTTTTTTGTCATTGCAGGATATGAAAAAGTTATTGTAAAATAATGCATACCTTTACAGATGGATAAACATGTGTAAGTTAACTGTTTTTGTACGCCTGCTACTTACATTGAAAGTGGTTAGCTTGATCAAATATTTTGCGTGTTCGTTGTTTTACTTATGCTGGAACTTCCTCAGGACCATGGTAATACTAGTGGTTAGGCAACGTTAAAAAAATAAGTAATGAAAAAAGACAACTATTTTATAAATCTGTTCAAAATGTGGACACAGTTGTAGCTTAATTTGTTGAAATACAGTTGGGTGGTACAAAAATAATCCACATTAGCATCCAGCTGTCAGTGATAAAAATGCCTGAATAATCATTCCCTGGGCTCAGTTTCTTAATGTTAAAGTACTTAATACAAAAGAACTTCAAAACAAACACAACTTTGCTACGCTTATTAGCAGGAGGCTATTGTGTCTATTCTCAGGAGTTTTATTTGAATAGTATTAGTGTATCCATATCCATGACGGCTCTCACTGAGATGAAAAAGGTATCTCTCTCTCTCACTGTAAGCACTTAGAAAGAAAAGACTAAGATGCTATTTTTGGATGTGTTTTAAATAAGCTAAAGTTAAGATCTCAGATAATTAAGGCCCACTGAAATGATAGTCCATCTAGTGCTCTGTCAGCAGAAGTTCACAATGCATCATTAGGATTTCTTCAAGTTTTTATACTGCCATCTTTATGTGGTTGAATATTTTACTGTACTCCTGACCAGTTTTAAGAAATATTCTCCCTGATGTTTGCGTAGAGGAAATGTGGGTGATGGACTTTGTGAACAATTCAGAGAACTATGAACAGAGAACTAAGAATACAACCTTGAATGTTGCTTGTACTTCTAGTCAGTAATATGATTAAGGCTTGGAGAGGACAAGATGACAACAACAAATGTTAAACTACATTAAGAAGTAATGTTAAGTAGTGGAATTACTGAAGAAATGTCCTAAAGTAAGTGTTGAGGATAATGAAAGCCAACTTTTGTATAAATAAATCTGGCAGTGCTATACAGTTGACAAACACCCCTAAACCTGTATGTTGTGTTATATTGAATTGTAGAATCACAGAATTGTTTAGGTTGGAAAAGACCTTTAAGATCATCAAGTCCAATCATAAACCTAACACCGTCAAGTCCATCATGCTATATCTACATATGTTTTAAATACCTCCAGGGATGGTGACTCAACCTCTTCCCTGGGCAGCCTGTTCCAAGGCTTGATAACCCTTTCAGTGAAGAATTTTTTTTTCTAATACCCAATGTAAACCTCCCCTGGTGCAACTTGGGGCTGTTTCTTCTTGTTCTATTACTTGTTACTTGTGAGAAGAGACCGACCCCCACCTCCCTGCACCCTCCTTTCAGGTAGTTGTACAGAGTGATAAGGTCTCCCCTCAGCCTCCTTTTCTCCAAGCCAAAAAAACCCAGCTCCCTCAGCCGCTCCTCATAAGGCTTGTGCTCTAGATCCTTCACCAGCTTCGTTGCCCTTCTCTGGACACGTTCCAGCACCTCAATGTCTTTCCTGTAGTGAGGGGCCCAAAACTGAACACAGTATGTGTTATGTTGTTTTGAGATTCATATGTGGTTTTAAATTAATTGTAACCGTAAATATTTTTAAGTCTTTAAAAACATGATCCTCACATGTTCTTAATCATTTGGCACAATAGCTTGCAAGGAGGATGAGTTTTATTATGAATGGCTAAATAGATGTTATCTATTATTAATGTGAATAAGTGGAAATGACCTCAGAATTGCTAGAATTGCTCATTTTTATTGTGGGTGTTAAATGGTTATGTAACCCATTAAAGCTGCCACAGTTATACTGTGACCTGCTTCCTGCATCCAACCTGAATTTCTATTTTTCAACTGTAACCTTAGATTTTTTTCCTGTCAAAGAGTTTTTTTCCCTTTAGTGTGCAAATACTACCTTATCTGTCATAAGGAATCGCTAAAATTTGATTGTCAATGGCATACTGCGTATGGCCTGAAGCTAAAACACCAAAGTACTGCAGAAACAAGTCTGAGAAAAGAATCCTGAAAATGACAATGCAGATATTTGCTTGCATTCATTAGATCGCTGTAAATTAACAGCAGTGTTGAATTACAGAGCCAGCACATTTCAACAATAAAAGGACAGAAAATTGAGTTGAGAGCGCCTTTTGTTTGGATGGTTGTTGGTTTGGGTTTTTTTCTGATGAATGGAAGAACACTCATACGTTACAGGTGCAGAAGTAGATCTAAATGTAGCTGCCTGATTTTTTTCGATTCAACGGGCACCCTCAAGGTTAGTAGTACGAAATGCTGATATCTCTTACCCTTGTTTTCAAAGTTCATGCAGTGAGCAATGCAACAGAATCCTTAGGAAAAGGATATCTAGGGCATTGAAGTTGTTACAGTATGATGAGTTGCATGAGGGTGATTTTTATAATAGCCTTCAATGGAGTTGTAGACTGGAACTTAATAGCTTTGTCCTAGGAGAACGCATGAAACAGAACGGTTCTCTGAAAGAGTATTGTACTCGCCATGTCGGCTAATTTGTCACCATTAGCTCCCTTTATTGACGGTGAGGATAGTGGTTTTTTTCCTTGTGGTTTAAGAGTTTGAAAAAATGAGATTTCCAGGTAATCCACCGAGTCTGCATGGAACAAAAGGCATATGCTATAGTTAATGTCTTTATAATCTCAAACTGCTACACTCAAATTTAATCATCTCCTTTATTTTATTTGTCAAGGCAGATGATTTTAGTGAAAAATGCACACAATACCAATGTAGGTAGGCGAGTGGGATCACAGACATAAAATCCCTCTGAAGCTGGTATCTCTAAATGGAGGTGCAGGAACATGATGCCGTCTTGTTTCCAGTTGACCACTGCACATAAAATGTGAGACTAGCATAGTCGGGCTCTCAGCTCAGGACTTTCAAGTCTGTGCTTTTGTGCTAATGGAAATTTGGTTTGTTATCTTCCTCTCTTCAATAATTTTCTGTATCTTTCTAACTGAAAGTTCATTCTTGGTTCAGTTCACTGTGGATCTGTGCCCAAATGGTAACACCATTTCTGTTTCCCCTTCCTGTGAAAGTCTGTAATGCTTCAGCTGGGATGCAGTGGCTGGACTGAGGGACCCAGTCCCTTGCCCAGGGAAGAGCAGCACTTTCAATGCGAACGGATGCTCCTGTGTTTGCAGCAGTTGCAGGCTGCCTGCACAAGCAGCAGCGTATCCCCCTTCCCCAGGAAAGCCTCGGCTCTCGTGGAAGCGGCTGTATCTTTTCAAGCACCCTGTAGACCAGCTGCCTCTTACTATTTTTCCCTCAGCAGCCCTCCTGCAGTGCCTGACAGGTTGCTGAGTAGGAAGGTGAGGTAGCAAACCAGAGTGGGCCAAGGCACGGCTGCTGCCGCTGCCCACGCCAGATTCCCTGTGGGTGCTGCGGGTGACAAACAGAGCGGTGGCAACTGCAGCTGTCCCCCTCCCTTCTCGCCCTTCTGCCAGTCACATCAGATGGTTAAATAGATACCTTCCAGTCTTACTCTTTTTTCTCTCTCTTCAAAACTGATCCCATGGGTAAAGTTCAGTACGTACTTGCAGGGAAAAACAGTTCCTGTGACAATAGCTAAGTCTATGGTACAGGGAACAGAATAAGCTGTTATTGTTCATTTAATAGGGAGAATAAAATTGAAAGCAGTTTAGTCCTAGATCCACAAAAGTATGTAAATACCTAATACCTGCTTAATTTGCTTGAAGTTAGGTACTTAAGTGCCTTTTGGGGTCTGAATCTTAGTATTTGCTTTCTTCTGAGTATGTGTGATTTTCTATAATTGCATTACAGGGAAAATGGAGTTTCAAGATCTTTAGACATCAGACTGAGACATTTTGTAGTTGGCTTTGAATGCTGATATGCTATACTAGTGCAGGGACTCTTATTCTTATGATTAGGAATTCAGACATTTATTTGATATCTCCAAAGCCTGAATATACACAATATAATCACAGACATGGTAAACTAAATAAAAACCTTAACTGCCAATTTACTGGTAAGACTTTATTACCATAAAATTGATTAATGTTTACATTTGATGTGAAGTTTTGGTTCTTACTATTAAATTGGCTGTGGGTGGTTTAAAGTTCTGATTAGCTCAACGAAAAACTATATTACTGTAGAAATGTTAGTCTTGCCTTGGAAATCTGAAACGGCAAACGTTTATATGATGTGATATGTGAGTTTAATAACTAAGCAGATCACTGCTGAACGGCTGAGACAGGTTAAACATGATCAGATAAATGTTATCATAACAGCATCTTTTTATTCAATCAGGTTTGAAGACAATCAGTTACTCAATTTCAGATTGTTTAGTTATTTCACAAGAGAATGATTCCTATTGTTAAAAACCTACAGTTTCAGTTTTTGACTGATTCTGCTGAATTGCATGGCTGCAAAGGAATTTGGTGTCTTGAACATCAATGACAATATGGTAAATAAATTTATTATATGAGATACATTTTAAAACAAGTACTGTGCAACACCAATTTTATGAAACTAATCCTCCAGTTTCTTGGATTGAAGATTTCATATACTGCTCAAAAAAGGAGTGGGAGACAAACCACACAGATCCTGTTTTCAGGCCATCTTCCTCTCATTCTCATGCCTCCCATCTGCACACTGGCTAGAATGGAAGATGGGTTAATTAATCCTGATGTTCTTTTCCCTGTTCACTCTTTCTGCAGTGAATACGATTATTTTTAGGGATATCAATCACAAGATTGAGACATTTCTGCTTCAATCTGAACTGGTGTCTTTTGTTTGCACTCTGTGAGCTGTTACTTTAGAGAGGTATCTAAGTTAAGTATTAGAATTAGCATACAGAAAGTTAGAATTAGGCAAGGACCGTCCATGTAATTAAAGACGTTGTATACAAAAAAAGGCTGAAACTCAAATGGTAGATCAACCAAGAGAAGGGAATTTTTCTGTGATACATGGTAGCACATGAATTCAGTATTCTGTTGACCCTTTTGTATTAAACCTCTATCCCTTTTTTACTTGCAATTGCAGAAGACTGAGTGTAATACTCCAGTTATCCTTTTCCAATCTTTCGATCCCATTTACATATGTGGAAAATATCTCCTTGCTGTAAAAGAAAGACTTTTTTTTTTAATTTTTTGTTTTTGTTTTAGTACAGGATACTGACATGTCCGTCAAGACCGGATAAGGAGTTTCCACAACAGGAAATTTTTTCACTTCCAGGTGATCTGGGCAGTGAGGCACTGGAAATAACATTTGCTTTTTAGATAGGTGATAAATAAGCACATAATTAACTCTATTCAAGTTTAATTTCAGGTGACTTTGGGAAAAAGGCCATTAATCGGATTTGCATGCATCCCAGTGTGCATTTGGCCCAAAAACGGGCATCTGAATTAGTAAACAGACAGCAACTGTGCTTCACAACTGGTACTTTTCTGCTTTTAGTAGTTGAAGAAAGATATTGAAAAGTTGAGAGCTTTTATTTTTTGACTCCATTGATTGGGCTACTTTAATTTAAATTCTTCATGTCCTAATTATTTAAATTGTTAGATTAAGTGGATGGATGAATGTGCTGATCTTCATGAAGTCAGTTTGGAAAATGGTTAAGCATGATACTTAAAAAGCAGTCATGGTTTAATTTGCTCAGCTATGCTAACAAGAGGGGTATGGTAGGAAGCCAAAATTGAGTGAACAAGACCTATGTGAATGTGATTATGAGTTTTCCAGGCCTTTTCTGGGAAAAGGGAGTTCCCTGTCGTATATGTAAATATCAAGCAGTGCCAACTAGTTGGAATAGCGCTGGAATGCCCTAGTGAGATAAGGAAGCCAAGACATAGGTTTGAGGTGGCTGTGCAGGGCTTGGAGCAGACAAATAACTAGACCAAGCAGTATGGTTAGAGGAAAGGTAAGCACCCGGACCATATTGACACTATGCCAATACGGACTGTGGACAACATAAGATTATGTCAACACAGACTGCAGTCCCTGGCTCTTTGGTTCCCCAGCAAGGCAGTTCAGAGTGGCTTGCGCTGATACTGCTCAGGAATAATGTTCTTCAGCACTCATTGGCCGTATCCACACAACAGAGCATGTGGCTGCAGTCTTTTCTTGGACCTGATAGTGGTCCTGTTGCCTGTTGCCATAGATACTTTTTTGTATCTTTGTGAAGTTTGGGTTGTTTTGTTTTGCTTTTTTTTCTCTTCAAGGTTCATCAGAACTGCACTTGGGCAATAGCAATTTCACAGCATGAGTATGTGTTCAGGGTACATTTTGCCTGCTCCAGGTTATGATGTGATGGTATGTGAGGGTGTTTAACTGATTTGTTCCTGTAAAAAACCTGATATACATTTATCACTAATTTTCAAGGAACCAGATGGAGAAGCACACCAGTGTCCTTGACACTACTTGTGTTTCCCTCCTCAAATAAGCACATAAAGCATATGAATGTAATGATCACATTCTACTAATACATTAAATAATATGACTTTGCTCTCTTTCAAAGGAGTAATTATCTACAACACTTAGTGTATTGAGACGTGACTCATTTAACCATATATAGCTACTGTTTTGTTTTGTTGGAGCTCAGTAAATATTTTTGAAATACAAGGAACGCTTTTTAATATTCTTTGTTTCTGTAAATGCCAAATGCCCAGTCTCATACCAGTGTCTGTCCTGGAAGAGAGTCTTAAGTTTAATAAAATTCATTCTTCATACCATGGCTTTCAATGTGTTAGGAAGAAAGAAATAAAATAAGGTGCAAAGTAGCCTCTTGCTGTGGGTCCAGTAGATTGTGATGAAGCGTAAAGCTCAATTTGGTTATGAGTAACTCATGAGCTAAGCTATTCAAGGTGGACTGATTTAGATCAACAAATGCTAGTGGGTTTATAACTATGCAAAAAGCCACTGACCTGTGGGCATGATACTGATTGAGGTGGTCTTTCCTTCTGCCAAGAAACCTCATGTCTGTACAACATTAGAGATGGTCTTAGGGTCTTCCCATAGGACAGATCACAAGTGTACAAGCACAGAAGTAGACGTGCTGTGGATGCATTAACTAAACGTGCTAGATGATGTAGGTCGCTTTGTGTTCTGCAGGAAAGAAAATGCAAAGCATGCCAAGGAAATGCCAAGGGAATGAAAGGGTAACAGGAAATTCTGGAGTGCTTTGTAGTCGTTCATTAAACCTTTTTTTTAGGGTTGTAAACAAAGACAGAATATGAACCAACTGTATTGTAAGCTATCACTTATCAGTGACTATTTTTGTTCACGAAATGATGAAAATTCACCTGCATTTTTTACTAGTATTGTTCATATTGAAGGCCTCCTAGTCTACATACTTTCTTGCTAAAATCTTGCTGATTTTAGAATTTGAAAAGTCAATAAAAAACCAGAACAATAATCTAAATCTATTTGTCCTCTGATTTTTGTCTTAAATTTTCAAAGACCTTATACAGCTGATTTATTTGTTTTTCCCCTGAAAAATCTTCCAGGAAATAAGTGTATTGTTACAGAATATTCTGTGTAAAGTTGTTTTTTTGTTTTATTTTGTTTTTTTGTTTTCTTTTATTTTTTTTTTTCAAATATCATTGATCAATTACTTGTCATACAGTATTGAGAAGTTCAAACAGTTGAGTCTAGAAAAGGAAACAGCAAATACAGCTTTGTGACAGAACACAACAAAAAAATGATATCTATTAAAAGCAATTAATTTATATTTCCCAAAACCCAAAGCAAGTGTTACAGATGCAATAAAATATATGACTGTAAAAATGATTACAAATTATTACACAATCCAGGTCATTATGTGAATATATTTTGGAAAAAAAAAAAAATCACATATTTTCCTAATTTATATTAATTTTATGTTTCTCCATGCACCTACATAAGCAGACATATACTTTTAATTAGTACATAATATAAATAAATTCATTTATCTTACTAATTTATATACTTTACTTACAATCCTTTCCTGAATTGTCACACTGATTGTTGAGGTTTGAAAAAGACCATTTTAACTGAATTGATGTTAGAGACTTCTGAGAAATATTCACCAAATAGTCATCAGTAGTGATTATGCTGCTGTTTATGAAATCAAGCCTGTTAAGATATGATAGATAAAAGATATCATTTAATATTATTTTGCTAAATTTTTGAATTCTATATTTCATCTGTGAAAGACCTCAGGAATTTTAAAATCAGTAGCTTTTTTTTTTTTGAAGGCAAAAAGCCTTCAGGAGAGCTGAATTTTGCCTGACTGGATGACTTCTAGAGGTCCCCTCAAACTGCAGCTATTCTCTTATTCCAAAATGTTGTGATTTTTTTTGTAATGAAATATTTTGATTTGTTGTCAGGATATGTCAAAATAGAAACAAAAGATAGCAGAAATATTTGTAAGATGTTTTTGTCCAGTTCAACAAAGATTAAAAATAAAGTATTATTACAGATTTAGAAGGGAAGAAAATTTTTAAAAACTGTGCTCACTTTCAAAAAATGATTGAGGAAACTTACAGAACTCACCCTAAATTTTATCATTTCATTTTGGTTTAAGTTTGAATTTTCATGGAAGATTCATTTCATGCAGAAGAACATTCATCAATATTCTCATATTACCTATTTGGGAAAGTATTTAAAGGTAAGATTTGAGCTGTCCCAATAAAGGGACTTGGACATATTTCCTTGCTGATATAATTGTAGGGAGAAGGATTTTAGAATACGGTGTGTAGGGAGATTGGATTGATACCACAGACGGAGGATGTGATGTCGGAATATAGCAGTTATAGCAGTAGGCTTGTTTAAGCCAGTTCCTCGCACAGCTGTTTCTGGGATGGTAAAGCCAAATTTGATGTTAAGGCTCAGTTCAAGCTTTTCTGTCAGGCTAGGACTTGCTTCATTTAGAGAAAGAATGTGGAGGATTTCTGTAGGCAGGATCTTGGCAAGGGTCTTGGAAGGAAATAAGGGCCTGTATAAATACAGCCTGGCTGTGCAGGACTAAGAGCAGGATTCATTAAAAAATAATAAAAGAAAAGACATTTTTTTGTTTCTTAATTTAATAACAGGAAAAAGGAGAAGAGGTATTTTGTGGTTTCTTTTCACTTCAGAGGTAAAAACTGCAAACTTTATTTCAAAACCTTAGATATTACAATCTGGGATCTTTACTTCAGTGTTTCATGATGCCAGAAGTGCTTTTACTTCATGCTCTTATTCTTTCATGATGCATTACCTTAACTTTTGAGGGGAGCATTGACTCAGATGAGTGTGGTGGAGCATGAACTGTAGTTTAACTGGGTTCTTCAACCCATAGGGACAAGAGGAAGCATATGGGATCACTGAGATGACAATGGTTTCTCATTGCACCATTTTTTTTGTTTCAGCTTTTCGCAAAGGAATTTATTTTTGAAAAGAGCATCTCATGTACTCACCAGAATGACCTGACAGGTGGTGCATTCAGGTGGTCTCTTACAGAAGAAACAGGAAACTGCATTTTTCTTTTTTCTTTATCTTATGATAACTTTTGGGAGGATATCTCAGAGGAATGTTTGGTCTAACTTATGAGACACTGTAGTTTTTTGATCTCTCTTGAATCAGATTAAAATGAAAGCAAACAAACATGGACAATTTCTCTTTAAGCCTGTTCCAAGAATTTACCATTCCAATGGTTCACTTCTAGCATTAAGCAAGACATATAAACACTTTGGTGGCTCAATTTCTTTTTAATTAAAGTTTAATTATCTGCCATTCTCTTCACTTGTTACAGATGAAAGTACATATGTCAGTTTTTTAGGATATTCATGTGCAAATGTTTGAGGAAAGTGTGTGCCCACATGGGCATTAAGAGAAAACACTCAAAAAACTGGAAAGCTTTTGAAGCAGAAAAATAGACAGTGGTGGCCAGTTTGAGGATGCAAGGAGAACAGAAAAGCTAAGTAGGCAAGAAAGACAAAAATGACCAGGAAATAGTCAACACTTTAAGGGGAGCACAAGCAATGTAATTCTGATGCTATGTTGCTATGGATGGGGGTAAAATGTTATCCAGAGAGAGGAAGAATGTTTTTGAACTAGCAGAAGAAAAGATGATTTTGTCTGCTATCTTTGAAATGAAGGCTTGGAAATCAGTACAAAAAAGCACATGAAGAAACCAAGACTATGACAAGGATGTGGCCATCTTTGGCTCCTTTGGTTTTTATTTTACTTATTTATTTTTCCAATCTTGTGGAGGAAAAGATACCAGATTTTACTAAGGTCTGCATAGCCAGGAGAAGAAACTGTAAGACTTTCTTGAAATAAGTATGTTTTTTATACCAAAAGAGATTACTGAGACCTGACTGCCTGGCAAACATAACCTCATAACTTTGTAAACTGTGGTAATAAGCATTAAAAAGAGGAAACAAGAATGTACATGTTAAACTAAACAGCAAGCAGCAGGAAATTATACAAGCATAGGTATTGTTATATTTTTTTTTTTGGCTATAGTGTAAATACAGTCATGTTCAATAATAGTTTATGAATACAGTGTGTTGACCAGTGGAATGTGGCATGAATATTGTGGTGTATTTATGATTGTTTTCAATTTTTTAAATAAAGCAGGAGTTAAGTGACCTGAGGACTGTATTTTGGACAAAACGGTTGATGAGTAACAGTTAAAACAGTCAAAAAACCAGACATAAGAGACGGCTAGCAATTATGTCTGCTAGAAACTGCATTCTGATCAGCTAAGGGGGAAAGAAAAAAATGGCTACATCAACTGCTAATTGCAGAAAAGTTGTGAACAGGTGTGTGGATCCCAAATTTGCAGATTAAGTACTCCCAATAATAATAGGAGAATTTTAAGAAACAAGAATGGGAAAGTCCTAAGTTGAAGTATCATGTGCAATTTAGCCATCTCTGTCTAGAAATGTTTATTCAAAATGGAACAGAAGTAGAGTAAAGCTATGATGTTATATGGCCCAGACCAGGATCATGGACTTTCCTGGATAATATAGACATCCTGGGAGCGTGATACCTATGTTAGCATGACCGCAGGCCAGAGCTGTTCTGTCCTGCTTCCTAATCCAGCAGTTGGTTTGAGCACAGCACTGCACAACAAAACTAGAGCACACCTTGTTCCAAAGTAAGCCTTTTGGTGCAAATTTTCAGTTCTCTGCTGTGTACTCTAATGCATAGAATAGATGGGCCATGAGAGAGGGTGGTTTGGCTAGTGATGCCTGGGACAGGAAAATGGGTGCTCTCTACAAATACATCCTTTGTGTAAACAGCCGGGAAGAAAAATCTCCGTTAGCAGACAGTGCTGGCATAGGAAGAAATGCATTTACTGCCTGTGGAAAACACTCTGGAGACTGGAAGGACATTGCTAGCAATGGAGGATTTGAATACTGAAACAGCTTCCAGTCAGCATCGGGGAAGCATAACTTTTACAGGAAATTTTCTTAGTGTGAAAAGACAGCAGTCTTGGTTCTCTCCTTTAAATCTTATACGAATATTTCCTCAACAAATCTTGGGTAAAACCTTTCTTGAAATAGCTTCTTGTCATTTTATTTCATTTGCTTCTATTCCTACTCCTAAAATCTCAGTCTCAGTCTCTGTCTGTTTCCATAATGCTTGCTTTATCACCTGTTTCAGGAAGACACTGCCTTGTACAAAGAGAAAGTGTTACACTGGGAGTCAGATTTGGCCCCCAATAAAGAGGAATAAACATAGTCTATAGAAAAAGGAAGTGGAAGACAGACTTCCATCCAGTTTCACAGCACAGGTCATTGAATGCCTAAGTACTCAATAAATTGATTTTTAGAACAAACAGGATTGTGGGCACAACAGAGGAGTAGAGAATGAAACTATAATTAGAGGAAACTCAGAGTTTTGGAGACCAAATTTCAGCTATCCCATTTGCAGCTAACCCTTGCAAAAAGTTCAGATTAAGTCAAATGATGCCATTCCTTTCAAAAGAAGATTATTTACTTCAGAGTTTGTCTCCAAACCGTAGTTAGAAACTGTTGTTTTCCTGTTGATGCTATCATTTACCTAGTGTGCGTGCAGAAATATCGCCCTATTTGACTTCAGAAAGTTTGGTCAGTGAAATAAAGCTATGACACTTGTCTAAACAAAGCAACTGTCAACTCATATCACAAGCTCTTTCTAAATAAAGAGCTGCAGTGCTCCAAATTTGTTTTTCTTTAATGAACCCAAGTCTTTCCACTGTCATTATTCATTCCTTCTAAAAACACTGGAAAATGCAATACATTACTCAACTGTGACCTAGCATGTCCTAAGGTGCATATTTTATTGATGTAAATAAATGAGATTCTAGTCTACCCAAATGCTGATGTTTTGATTTTATAGAAATACTGTTTACTTTAAAAGTTGTCATTAGTGCAATGATTATTTTCCCTGGAGGCTCTGATGATAATCTGGAGGACCACTGCTAGCAGCCTGCTTAGTATCAGCAGATTCACAGGGAGGTTAAACTATTGGATTCTGGAGTATAAGGAGGAAATAGTTAAAATGTTTGCTGTTTTCTGGGGTTTACTCTGGTGTATATTTTTCATTCAATTGAACGAAAGAAGTTCAAAAGTGCATTAGTTTCATGCTTGCGTAAATATAAAACTCAACTGATAAAATTACAGTGTTAAACTCCAGTATTACTGGGTATGAAATTAAAATGAACCAGACACTGGAAATTTGCTATTATTACAAACTAAAGGCAAATAAAAGAGTACATTTTACAGTGCTCAGAGCTAGAAGAAATGTTGTTGATGCTTTTCCGTGCTTTTGAGGTAAGCTGTCCCTCTAGTTTTCTTCCTGGATATCAATCTCGGAAACCAATACACATGTAAATTCTATTTCCCTTATTTCTGCCTTCAGGTGGTATCCAGTTTTATTTTATCAACAGGAATTCATTTTAAAAAGGTCACTGACTTAATGAAATATTTTTCAATGTTTATGCCCATACCTTTCTTTGAAAAATAGATTTACCTTAACTAGGTATTCATCAGTACAAATTAACTGGAAATATTAAATGCCGTACCATTACATGAGAAAAATAAATGAAAAATGGGCTGTTACTGCTCTGGGGAAAAGAAGGGTAATGTGCTGAATCAATGAAACGGAAAAAAAACAAAAACATTTATGGCTTGGACATCCAAGGAGTCTAAGCAAATCCCAGTGACTGATCCTCCCTGCGGTTGTTGGAAGCAAAGCAGGTAGGTTAGGTTTTGACAAATGTTCCATTCCACATTAAAATATATACATCATATAAATTTTAAAGCTAATAGTGCTGGGATATTTGAGTTTAAAAAAAAAAGAAAAAAGCAAGAAGTCCATGCCAGCACCAGTTTTCCCCACAGTTAAATGTATCTTTGGAAAGAATTGCTGGCAACACTGGTCTTCTAGCAAAGACAAGAGAAAGAGACTTAGGAGATGAAAGGGGATTGATTTCTGAAATTGTTATCCATTCAGATGTGGAAATTAATTATTGCAAGCCTATAGTCCATGGTTGTTTCACTGCTTTTTGTAGGGTTTTTTTTATAGAAAATAAACACGCAGGCCATTCAGGCTGTCTGGCATTGAGGAACCAAATCAAATAAAAAGAGCAAAAATGTTATTGGATACTCCAGAGTTTCTTCCTTAAAGAAACTCACTTAGTATTTAAGTACAGTAGAAAAGAATATAATCTTGATGGTTAAGATATGAATCAGAGCCAGCTTGGGAAAATAAAATACAGGACTACCAAATTTGTTGTTGCACAGAGTTGTGAGTACTTAATTCTTCTATATGGAATTAACCCTTTGTGTACCAGAGATAATTATAGTAAAATTAATGAGCTCTGCTTGTAAGAATTATTTTTAGGGATCTTTATCACAAGATGTCAGAGTCCAATCCTCTCTAACCAGGTTCTTTTAGATATTACATGCATGGAGGGTGTAATGTTTAATATGAAATTTATGCAATTTAAGATATTTTTATTACACAGGATTTTTACTTTGGCAGAGTGATACAAAATACATGGAAAACACAATATAAATAGCAAAATGTAGCAATTGCAATATACAGTTCAATCTCAATACCAATGTGATTCACAGAATGGGTGAGGTTGGAAGAGATTTCTGAAGGTCATCTGGTCCAAGCCCCAGCTTGAGCATGGCCACCTAGAGCCAGTTGTCCAGGACCATGTCCAGACTGCTTTTGAATATCTCCAAGGATGGAGACTCCTGATGTTCAGGACAAAGCTCCTGTGTTTCCATTTGTACCCATTGCCTCTTGTCCTGTCACTGAGAATCACTGAAAAGAGTCTCTCTCCTTCCTCTTTGCACCTGCCTTTTAGTTATTTACGTACATTAATAAGATTCCCCCTGAGACTTCTCTTCTCTAGGCTAAACTGTCCCAGCTCTCTCCATCACTTTCCCAGGGATTGAGGTGAGGCTGATCCTGTAATTCCCTGGGCCCATCTTCTTGCCCTTCTTGAAAACAGGAATTGCTTTCCTCCAGTCTTTGAGCACTTCTCCCCATTGCCATGATCAGTCAAATATTCTTGAGAATAGCTTCGTAATGACAGCTGCTATCTCCCTCAGCACTTACGGGAGCATCCTGTCAGGGCCCATGAACTTATGTATGTCCAGTTCACTTACGTATTCTCTGACCTGATCCTCTTTCAGCAAGGGTACATCTTCCTTGCTCCAGCCTTTCCCTCTGGTCTCTGGGATTTATGACTCCCAAAGGCCGGTCTTGCTAGTAAAGATTGAGGCAAAGAAGGCGTTCAATACCTCAGCCTCTTCCATGTCCTGTGTAACTACATCCTCCGTCTCGTTGAGTAGTGGACACACATTTTCCCTGGTCTACCTTTTGTTGCCTATGTCCTTATGGAAACCGTTCTTGCTGTTTTTAACATCCCTGGCCAGATTCAGTTCCATTTGGTCTTTAACTTTCCTAACTTTGTTCTTGGATGCTCAGACAATGTCTCCATATTCCTCTCAGGTTACCTGTCCTTGTTTCCACCTGTATATACTTTCTTTTTGTGTTTGAGTTAGGCTAGGAGCTCTTTGTTCATCTATGCAAGCCTCCTGGCTTTTTTGGCTGACTTTGTGTTTTTGGGAATGGACAGCTTCTGATCTTGGAGAAGGTGATCCTTGAATATTAACCAGGTTTCTTGCCTTCTCCTCCCCTCCAGGGCCCTATCCCATGGGACTCTTCCAAGCAGATCTTGGAAAAGGCCAACGACTGCTCTCCTGAAGTCTAGGGTTGTGATTTTGCTTCTCACCCTCCTCCCTGCCCTCAGGATCCACTTTCTCATGGTCACTGCAGCCAAGCCTGCCTTTGATTTTCAAATCCCCAAGGAGTCCCTCGTTGGTGACTATGAAGTCACCAGCAGGTGACTCCTGGTGAGCAGGAGCAGGAACCTCCTGTATTGGTTATGACCTGCTGTGTTGTTCCTCCAGCAGATATCAGAGTGGTTGAAGTTTCCCATGAGGACCAGGACCTAAGAATGTGAGGCTGCTCCTATCTGTCTGTAGAGGGTCTCATCCACATGGTCTTCCTGGTCAGGGTGGCCTACAGCAGATACCAACTATAATATTATTTTTACCTGTCCTCTCTTTAATCCCAACCCAAGCTCTCAGTTGGCTCCTTGTCCTTTCCCATGCACTCCAGCTGCTTACTCACATAAAGGACAACTACCCCTCCTTGTCTTCCCACCTTGTCCTGTGTATCTCCATTGCAATATTCCAGTCATAGGAAGCATCCCACCACATCTCCATGATCCCAGCAAGGTTGTAGCCCTGCAACTCCACAAAGATTTCTAACTCTTTGTGTTTGTTCTCCATACTGTGTGCATTAGTGTGCAGGCGCTTTAGAGGGGCACTGCACCCCACGTATCCCATTACCAGTCTCTATAACATGTTCACAGACACATTACTGGGCATTCCCAGTCACTGGGAAGGATTATGTGGGTTATAGCCAGCTCATGCCCATTGCTCTCTTAAAAATTCTTTTGTTAGTTGTTTAGTTTTCATACTCCATGTTAGGCTGAGCCACATATTCACATGCTCCTCCCCTACACTGGCCTGGCTATCTCGGGGAGACATTCGCACTCTTTAATGAACTCAGGGAGAAACATTTACACCACCAGCTGATCCACTCAGCTGACATAGCTGTTTATCATAGCTGTTCCCTTTGTGTTGAGATGAAGTCAGCTTCTTTGCAACAGCTGTGGTCAGTCACACCCAGAATCACTTTCTGAGTTTCATGGGCACATCACCTTTGCCATTGAGACTTCTTCCGTTATAGAGATTTATGGGTCAGTCACATAAAAGGGAAGGAGTTTCTATACATTTGTAATACAGAAAGAAATCTTTTCTAGTTTACAAACTTAAAAATTGCCAGATTACGTACTTTTAAAAAAAAATATATTGTTGGAGATACTGCCAATAAAGGCTCTGACGCTGAAACTTTATACTTCTAGAGTAGATGCTGCTTCTACTCTTTGAAAACTCTTTATTTCACTGGTATGATTAAAGTACTAAGAATTAGTTACCACAGTAACAGAACAAGACAACAGACCCTTCGGCTGACTTTTACTAAAATGTGAAATCATTGCTATTGCATAGCAGTTGCTGAGATATAAAACACATCTAATTTGCAGGTGATACAAAATGCTTTCAACAAATTTAGTCCTCTGAAGTTTATGGTACAAGTTAGATATGTAGTTCAAGTGAGAGAAATGGATGGAAAATACATACAGATTAGAAGTATGCTATTTATTTAATTAAACCATCATCACACAAAAACCCAGAACAAATACACCTAATTTGTAGTCAAGTTGAGAAATGCATGTTGGGTCTGAGACATGTGGTTTTCTGTGGCATTCACGTTGCACAAAATCACTAAATCTCCTTAGATGATTTTAATTAATTTGACCCCAGGTCAAGAAAGAGGATCTAGATAATTGGTCCTGTACTCATTTGCAGCTTGGTTAGTCTACTGACTAAAGCTGCCATACAGCTGTGCATCACCATATAGGTTGGGATTTCAAACTGATACAATGGTCAGTATTACGAGAAGCTAGGCATGACAAAGTAAATATATTTCCTCCCCTTCTGTTACTGCTTAGCCTAGAAAATTAAGCATTATCTACCTCTGGAGATAATTAAGCAAGGAGATTTAAGTGTATCGTATAGTTGAAGTAATTATCTCTTTTACATATTATTTTTACACCTGACTTCATAATAATTACCACCAATTCACCATGGTATGGAAGCAGAGTCAAGTCTAAATTGATTTGGGTGTAGAAAAATGATCTTTCTGGAGAATACCGAGCATTGCTAACTTTGATTTATTTTCTTTTGCCAGAAATATTGTCATGTTTGTCACCCCAGTTTGCACGGTTAAATTTCTGTTTTCATTTGGTCATACAGCTGAGATTGTGGAACAAACATATTGACATTAAGACTCACTTTTGGCTTTGACACTACCAGCTCAAATAGTGGGAGTTTTTTTTGTTGTTTTTTTTTTGTTTGTTTTTTTTTTTTTTTAACTCATGCTGTCTATAACAATTGGTTTTGGAATGTCTAAAAGGTAATTGAAACAGATCAAGGTTGGATGCCAAGGATGCTAAAGGAGTCTGTTAAAGTTATGGTTGATTAATCAGTCTGTTCCCACAACAGGCTTAAAATTCCACTGGAGTTTTCTTCTGATAATGCTGTAAACAACATAAATTGATATAACATATTTAATCCTTCCCTATAAATTGCTGAAACTATCTTGTATTTCTAACTAAATTCCAACTTTGATATCTCTGATTTACAATACATTTCTGACTCCAGGGCATTTCCAGATCACGAGAGACCAAAGCTGATGGTTAAAGACCAGGAAAAGTTTTACTATAGTGATAAAACAAATCTGTATTTTCTTAGACATAGCTAACTCTACCCAGTGTGAAAAGGAAACAAATTATTATGGTGCAGAAATACTTTTTTCCTGCTTAGCTAGTACTGCAGCAGTTCATAACCTGTACAACATATGTTCTAATCCTGGAAAGATGTCTACATATGCTCAACTTTATGCACCTGCATGACTAAAATCATTGGGAGTCATGTATTTAGAGTAAAATATGTGCAAAAATATTCTAGGCTTCAATTTAGTTAAAGATGTGAGAAAGTAACACTCTCCTGGCTGCAACGAAGTCTTTTGAGTAAGTAAGTTGATGAAAAATTGAATGACTAGGTGAAGATTGATGGTATGATTTAATTTTTAAAAAATTCAGATTTTAGAAAAAAAATATAAAAGTATAAATTCAGCAAAACTCTGCTTTAGGAGGGAGTAGAACTAACTAATACTTATTTTTAACTTCCTTAGGCTAACATAGATACACATATCTCACACAGTTACATTAAATACGTACAAATTATAAAAATGAGATTCACAAATATATATTTTAATATATCTTCACTTCTTGCTGCCTTTCATGTAAGAATTGCATTTGCTTCTCACCTTGTGAGCATTTATGCATTGGTAAAGCATGGTTATACAATATTACCTTAGTGGCTCTAGGGAATTTTGCCAGACATCCAGCTGCTAGTCCATGACAGCAAAAGTTCCCCCATGGTTTTACATCATATATCACAGAATGATCCAGATGTCTCAGATACTCAGGTGTCTCAGATGGTGCTAACTGCCTCTGTTTAGGTGCCCAAAATCCCACCTGACAAATCTCAAGAGATGAAATCTTAGCTGCTGTGTGTGAGTTCAGGATTTGCATTGTATAACTAAATATCTGTAACCGATTATAGTCTGCAAGATACCTCAAATGGGAAGAAACTAATCCAATTCTTAGCAGAGGCACAAAAAAAGACTTGTAAAAATAGGAAATGGGACAGCAGATGATATTTTGGTGATAGGAAAGAAGAAAAGATTCTGGGGCAGGAGCCAACAATTCATCTACTGTTTTTTTAATACTGTTAGATATGGAATTCAACACAAATGTACCTCTTTTTCCTCAAAATGTTATGACTAGGAATGAATTAGCAAGATCTTTGTCAGGGAGGATAAAAAACTTAGCACAGCAAGAGACTAAGTTGGAAACTAAAAATCTTTCAATTTCTTCTTTCTATTTTCCAAAAACATTCTTTTAATTTTGAGGGTTTTAATTTTTATTTTATTTTATTTTTTTATTTTCTAACATGATTTCTCCTACATTGCTACATTTTTTTTTCTTTATGTCTATTGAGGTAGCAGTTCATATTTTATATCATAAATCTGGGCTGTAAGAGTTTTCTCACATGGGATGTTTGTATTTACTGAATCTCAACAGGGTGTTTTGTACACAGTTCCTGCCCAGAGGAGTCTAGAGTTTAGCTGGGCTCAGACAAAACAATTTGGAGATCAAAGTAAAAGACCTAATTGCAGCAGAAGCCTGGAGCTCTGGAAGAATTTGCCTGCATCAGTAATGCAAATGTCCAGGGGCTGATTTGAAGACAACACAGCAAAAGGTTTATGAAGAGATTTAGATGTTGTTTTAGACAAGAAAAAAAAAAAAAAGAAAGCCAAAAAAAAGCAGCAGGTTAAAATGTGCCAGCCCTACTGACTATTTCACATTTGCAAGAACCACATTGATTACTGACAGTCTTCCATCAGTTGTGCTGTTTAGCTGCGTGCTTGTTGAATTTTTTACCACTACATTACATTTTCTATCACGTGTGGAAAAGCACTTCTTCATCATCCAGTTCTTCTTTTAAATCTTTTCAAACAGTTTATAGAAAACTTGACCACCTGTAGCTAAAGGTGTGATAATGATTAATGCAGTGCTCAGACCATGGCCTCTGTGCTGCCTACAACATTCTAGCTGTGATCATGTGGTCTGCACATCTGGTTTCAGTAGCTACAGGTTGGCTCTGACTCTTCAAGACAACAGTTTATCTTCTTTCTTTAAAAAAACAGGAAAAAAGGAAGTTCATTAATTCTTGACATGGACTATCAGGTTTTCCACCCTACAAAGAGCTGGTAGTAACAATCAAAACAGAAATTAAAAGAAAAATATTTTGGGTGCGGAATTTTGCCCAGAAAAGGAGGTAACAGGTAGTATTAAAGAAAAAAAACTAGCAATATCAATAAATCAAAAGAATCAAATTGATTGTTTTACTGACAAATAATAATAGGGTTTGGTTTTTATTTTAAGTCTAGAGGTACAACTGAAAAATCACAATAAAATTTCATAGATGTTTTTATCAATATTACAATCTAATGGAGAGAACTCAAGCATGCTCTTGAATAACAGCACACCATCCTAATAATACATAATTCTTATTTGATATATTCCTATTTCCTATGTATAGTCATAGTATGTAACAGAATTTAAATTTAAACATTGTCTACAATCTCCATATAGAATATTTGGGGGGCAGGGACAATTTTACAGGGAAAACGCAGAAGAAAAAATACTATACAAATTGTTTTCCACTGTGTAAAGATTTCTGTGGCAAAGATGAATTACAGTATCATGGCTTTCCTTTTCTGGGACTTAATAGAAAAGAAAAAAAATTCATATGCAGAACCTGTTTGAGTGATATAATAGAAAACATGAAATAAATAAATCAGGCTCTTTTGACTAGAATAGTAATTGCAGTAAACACAATAAGTGATATCTATGCATATATCTTTCCTTGCTGTTGTCTGCAGCATCATACAGATTAGATTAATCTAAACTACATGCAATAAATGGAATCTGTGAAACAATGGGGTACATGAGAGTGGGCTTTATTGACTCTACTTCTGTGAATCACTTTTGATGATGTCATGCAACTAAAAAAAACAGAAAAATATTAAGAATTCAATTTTATATATGGTAATTTGAGTCTCAGTGCAGGGAAGTAACTTGCCTGAGATCAATTTGTAACCCAATAGACAAATAGAAAGTCAAACTCAGGCCTCTTAAGCCTCCTCTATAGGTGTATGATCACATCTCTTAGATTATTAGGTAGAGTGTAAAATCATCCTGTGCCAATTAGTGCCTTCTAAGGGCTGATCTGTCATCTGATTCCTGTTTGGGAAAAGATCATGCCAGGTGGCTTCATACAATTGACTAATTAAAATCTATGTTCAAGTAGCTGCACAAGATGTCTTGTATTTTGTCACCATTGTTTAATGACTGCGTTCTCTGAAAACACTTACAAAAGGATAGTTCAAACAAACAAACAAGCTGGCTTCCACAGGACACTGTACTGATGGAATCCTAGTCTATTTTTCAAACTAATTTTACAAAACCCCTCATACAGGTTAAACCTGTCCTCACACAAATTCAACATAAAGAAATTAAATTGTACTGTACAGCGGGAGGTAACAATGCAATATTTTTCAGGGGTTTCTTGCAAAAAAAAAAAAAAAATTGCTGAGGTATAGTTATACTGGCTTGCAGTTTTATAGGTACCATCTGAAGCCCCTTCATGCCAGAATACTCAGTTTATTTGTACAGAGGCTTGCAGATCACTGTGGACGTATTTATTCTTTGTGCTGGGAAACCAGTGCTGATAAGCAATAACCCAATAGCTTCATTTGTCCTTGTCATTTTATTCGTTTGTTTAACAGGTTCCAAAATCTTCACACATTATGCAAAAAAAAAAAAAAAATCTGAATCATACTAATAAAGAAATTGTTTAAAAGTAGTATATTTATACAATGATTTTATTGGCAATGTGTCTAATAAATAATTTGGATGAAATTTTTCTTTCAGTTACTCCACTGTAATTCTGATTCTACTGACATCAGCCCAATTGACTTATGCCAGAATTGACTGTTAGACTCAGGCTCACACCTTGTTAAAATCTGTTTACACCCTTTTATATATTACCATGAAATTGCCACTAGAAGTCTGAGGCAGTGTAATTTATAACCTGAAATGTCAGAAAAGAGAGGCATAGCAGTTAAAGCAACTAAAAGAAGGCACTATGAATATTGGAATGGAAAAGAGAGCTATTCTTAATTTAATTGCACTTCCCTCTAAAAGATCAGTATGTACCTGACCAATGTATATTCCATTATGTTCATGTGTTGGTAAGGAGGTCAAAGAGAGTCTGCAACTGATGAGGCCTAAGTGAATGTAATGGTGGTTAATTATCCCCCTTTTCAGACTCTCTCAGCAGAATTTTTGTGGTATTTTTGTTTTGTCTAATGCACAAGGTATAAAGTGCAGATGTGTTTACATTTCCTTTGAAGTGCTGCTTTATGCAACAAAAAGGATTATTTTTTTGCCTTTGTACATACTGCTTACTTACATTTATGATAACCAAGCCACCCGTGTTCTCAGCCCTTGTTCTTCCCTCGGTTGTCACATGGCACACTTGTTTAGTGGCCCAGAAAATCCACTGCCATATGTGATACAAGAGAAACGTTCATGGGGAGAACCACAGGTTTTAAAGTAACTGAAGACCTGTTTGGAAAAATTGAATTATTTCAGGAGAATTGCAACTTTTGAATTCTGTATTTGGCTTCTCTTCTATGAGGTCATGAAAAAGCTGCACGAGAGCAGTGCTGGAGGCCGCTGCTATTTTTACCTGGAGTGAACAGAACATATGACCTTTGTTTTTAAGGAAATGTCATTTCTGTGATGTGCTGCTAGCTACTGTCGCACATCTCCAAGGTGACTTTTAATGCAGTCTCTCACAGAGCTAGGTTATGCACTCCCAAGAGCACCTCCTTACAACATGCTTAATGATTGGGGCAGTATTTTCTCAGCTGACAGGGGGGCTACATACCATCATTTTTAACCTACAGGCATAAAATGAGGAATCTTCAGTAACAGAGCTCGTGGCATGTGTGAATCTGGTTAGCAGAAACACTTTTCTCTCTTATTTTTGTGCTCAGGATGAAAAGTGAAATGTGAGCTAATAAAACCTAGTGGTAGCTCAACTGGAAAGTCTGAGGTCTGATTTAGGTCACGAATCAGGATTCATCACCTCAGAGTTTGCAGTTCAGCAGAGTCTGAACTTTTGATTCAGATAGAGATTTAGCCAAGTTTATACGTTGCTTTGATAAAAGTATGTTAGCTGAAGACACTAAGTAACAGATGTGGGTTTAGTTTTTGTTATTTGTCTATGCTTGTTGTTGTGTATAGCACTTTAGAAACAGAAGATACGCCTGAAGTGTATGCATTTCACTTACACGTAATACTGAAAAAAATAAGAACTATAAAATAATATCATGCTGTATGGATTGGCTCTCATATCCTTTTATTCACCTTTTTCTTCTAGTTCCAGAGCATTAGGGTTTTATATTTATGTTGTAATATTATGAAGCATTTTCACAGCGGTATACTAATATAAGCTACATTCTGGGTGAGGTGAGGCAGGTTGTTAAGAAAAGGATGTTTTGGTGGAGCAAGTAAATAAGAAGTGCAGATTTAGTGACCTCAAGTAAAGAGGCTTCTCATTTCACTGGGATCCCTAAATGTTTTCTCCACAACAAAACCCCAGAATATAATAATTCATTATTCTTTCCATCAGTAGATTCCAAAATAATTTGTAATGAGGAGACATATGGGGAAACTGTTGAAGGCTAATAACTACTGCTAACCACCCTTTCTGTACTTTGGTCTATTATTCCCTTTGTTAGCTCATAGGTACTTCATTAGGAGCAGAAAATGAAGGAAAACCAGAAGAACAGAAAACCTAGACAGGTATCTGAAGAATGAAAGAGAAAAGGAGATCACTGAGGGAAAACTATGACTTCAGATATTTACAGTGAACTCCTATAAACTGTGCAGCAGTGATTTAGCCGGATACTGCAACTGTGCTTAACCATGTTGAAGAAGCAGATTTCAGGAAAATAAGTAGGAAATAAAAATTTCTATAACATGGAAAGAAGGTAAAAGTGTATTTTTAATGACCAAAGAACTAGTGCAATGTGAGAAGAAAAAGTAAGGGGAAGTACCTGAAATAAGAATAACATAGATGATTACGGTAAAAGAGACAGCAGGTTTATTTGATTTCTCTTCCACTCTTTCTTGAAAATATCAAATTTAATGATGTTTTTAGTGAGCTTTAGAAGGGATTTCTCTTCTGTCACTATTTGACTCATTACTTGTAGGCTTTGTCATTAGTAAGCAAGTAAAAGATAAGGTGGAACGAAAATTTTGTTAATAGCTAAACATGCCAATTTTCCTATTAATCATAAACACAACGTTCATATGCTTTGATTCCTGTGAACAGCTGGTGCCTTCCAGCCATTAGGAAGAACTGACTGCTTAGGACTCCCTTTTGACCTCAGTGGACGACAGCAAGATACACAGTCAGACTAACATTCAAATTCAACACAGAGTTTTCAGCAAAGATGAAAAGCAAAGATCTTCAGCAAAGATCCCTCAGTACTCTGGCAACATTGAAAGATTCTCCAAGTAGTGTAACTTCTCTTATGAATTAAGAAAGAATAACTCCCAGTTAACAAAAAAGTGTGAGATTGGTGGCATTGAAAGCTAAAATCAGCCATAAAGCTGCTGTATCTGTGCTGTAAACCATAAAAAGCTGCTAGTCTAAACACTGCTTTTAGGTTACTCTTAAAAGGTTTTCAGGTAATCATAATAAAAACCAATGGAAGTGAAATATCAAGGGAAAAAATATTTCTTTATCTAATAGATTAATTGTTTTGCACTGGTATCTTTTTCTTCAGGACAAGATAGGAAAAGTATTTTTTTCCTCTGTGATATAATCTAAAATTTTATATTATATATTCTGAGGTTAATGTGTCTCTCTTCTGAATAACTCATGCTAGTACTCAGACTTTCTCTCAGTTCCTTCAAGTGGATTTTTGTCTGCTGTCTATCAAGCTGTCCCAGTGTATATGCTTAACAACTGCCATTCTGCAGAATAAAATAAAATAAAAAAAACAACAACGAAACAACCCCCAAAACAAACAAACAAACAAACCAAAAACAAAATCCCCAAACCCCAAGTCTTTCACATACGCTAAAAAGAGATTGAAAAATTTGAAAAATGTTCTGAAGATATAGTCTGCTTTAGTTTAGTTTAGTAACGGATACTATTTCAATTCTTAATGACTCTGCTTTAAAGTATAACTTGCCCTAGTGGAAAAAGAAAAAAGACCGTAGGAAAAAGAGTCTAGTTTAGATGAATTACCCCAGCTAATAGTAAACTAGGTAGTTTGGTTATGTGTGGCAAATTAGCCATGAAAACAAAAAGCTCCATTTAGGCTGATGTTCATTGCTTTTTGTAACTCTGTAGAATACATGATCTTGGAACAAGGAACCACTTTACAGTTCTGCGTTTGCACAGAACAACAGGAGTTTGGCTGAAGAACAGTGTTAAGACAGTGCAAAAAAGAAGTCCCACAGCTATTACTGTCTGTTATATTTACTCTGTGAACACTGAAATTAGTTGGTGCCATTAGCGCAGAATTTCTAGGAATGCCAACTTGAATTTTGCTGCCTGAAAGTTGGAAAATGGGACATTGAGTGTTGGAGAGAAAGAGTCCTGGGAAAACAATTATTTTGACTTCGGTTGAACTGTGGATAGAGGGAAACCGCTTTTTGTTAGCTTGTCCCCAAACATATGAATAGCCTGAACTCCTTTCTTTGATGGTACAGGACTTTGCAGATCTCTGATATAAAGGGAAAAAAAAAAAAAAAAAAGAAAAAGTAAAAGGACGATGATTGTCTTGGCGTCTCTAGGCATCCACTTTTTCAGTAACTTCCTACTGTGCTGGGTGGGTTGACCTTGGCTGGATGCCAGGTGCCCACCAAGCCACTCTATTACTCCCCTCCTCAGCAGGATGTGGGGGCTGAAGAGAAGAGAGAAATTAAGATGGAAAAAACCCCTCGTGGGTCAAGATAAAGTCAGTTTAATAAAGCAAAAGTGAAGGCCGTGTGTGGAAGCAAAAGAAAACAAAATATTTATTCTCTACTTCCCATCAGCAGGCAATATCCAGCTACTTCCCAGGAAGAAGGGCTTCAGTACGCCTAGTGGTTGTTCTGGAGGCAAATGTCATAAATAATGACTGCTCCCCTTCCTCCTCCTTTCTCTTAGCTTTTATTGCTAAGCAGACATCATATGGTATGGAATGTCCCTTTGGTCAATTTGTGAGTTTGTGTCAGCTGTCCTGGCTATGTCCCCTCCCAAGATTGTGCCCACCCCCAGCCTACTGGTGAGGCGGGGTATGTTGGAGAGACAGCCTTGATGCTGTGCAAACACAGCTCAGCAGTAGCCAAAACACTGCTGTGTTATCAGCACCTTTCTAGCTGCCAATATAAAGCACAGAACGATGGGGAAAATTAACTCCACCACAGCCAGACCCAATATATGTTCCTGCTGTCATATTGGACCTGACTGATCATCCAGGTGTCTGTGGATAATAAAGAAAAGAAATGTAATAGGAAAATTGGCGGTGTCTCTGGTTTCTCTCTAAAGACAGCCTGATAGGAGTTTATTTAATGTGTAAAAATGCTTATTTCTTCTTCAGGAATTGGCCTAATGTCTGGGGCACAACACAGGACAGGTTGAAGAAACCTGCTCTAGTAGATTCTTAGATCTACTAAATATAGGGGCTTTGCACACAGCTGTTGTTCACCCAACACTTCTTAGAATCTTTCCTTCTAAAGCAATTTGTGTTTTCTCCATTAGCTTTTCTTTTCAGTGTAATTGAAAGCTTCGATAATTTTCAATATTGACTCTGCAAACTTACTTGCTATACATAGCCTAAGAACAGAAAAATAACTTGTGGCTTGTATCTTCTAACAAAACTTCCACAGTTTGAATACTTGAAATAAATGTTAAGTGAGTAACAAGCCAGGAGTTTTAGGAAGAAAGGCTTTTTAATTACATATTTTTGGTAATGCAATAGCAATAAAAGATTTCTTTCAAAGACGAAGAAAACCAGATTTACTGGCACGGACACATTATATGCTAATGCCTTGTGACAACTACTGATAGATGTGAGCCAGTTATTAAAGACTGTGACGAGTCGGGGAAAATACTATGTACAATTGCTTAACTCTTACATTAGTAGAGAAAAGGTATCTTCATATCTAGTAGAACAGGCATGCAACCAAGTTATATGAAGTGGTTCTAAACCAACGTAATCCTGCTCAGATCAGTGACACTATTTTAGTTTCTCAAACAAAAAAAAAAATTATCTCCTCTCTTTTGTACTTCACTGGAGTAATTGTGGTTGCATTGTTTATCAACCTCAGGGTGCATAGATATTAAAAGTGAGGAGGACAATTAGTCCTCAGACTCAATTAGCTCTACAGTTAGGTAATTAACTTGTCTTGTCACAAAATAATCCTCAGCATTTACAGAATTCCTGCTATTACTATCCAAAATATTTTACCAGGTCAAACTAACCTCATAGGTCTTACAGCCAATGGAACCAAACACTTCCCACCCCCCCCGCCCCCCCATCTAACCTGCCTTTTCTTTGTGTTTTGCATTATTTTCCTAATTTCTTTCTAAAAAGTAACCTAAGGCTCAAGTCCTCATGCAGACACTCCATACATCCCTTTTAAATTCAGTCTCAGACCTCAAGGTTCTGAATTTTGTTACCAAACTAAGATGTATTTTGGTCTGCTAGAACAAGCATTTTAGCATAATGTGAGCAAAGTTTTAGTATGGTACATGTTCCTGGTTAAAAACAGGTTTAATGGGTTGCAATCTAGTGATCTGTGACATACATGACATTGGTTTAGCTAATCTAATGGCCTTATAACTTCTATCAAACACTAAAACAATACTGAATATTTCAGAATGTATTTTGAACATCTATTGGTTCACCAAGAATTAATTTCGTGTTTACTTCTAATGAGAAAACATTTTTCAGGCCTGTGAAGAATTTTATTTCTCATCGTTGCTGTTTAGTCATGTACCATAGCTGTCGAAATAACAGCCCTTGCCCAAATGAGTTGTCCCATTACCTCTGGCATCTCTGATTCTATGCATTGAGGTAATCTTGGTGATTTTGTAGGGAACAGTTGCATGGAAATATTTATGCAGGGATTTTATCTATAGAGAAGCTTCAGGATGGTGCTTTCTAAAGGATGTAGCTCTAGATACTACTCTCACCCAGAGCCTTTTATGTTTGGTCAGATCAGATAGACAAAATAGGATCCAATTACTACTTTTTACCTTGGCTAGTTATATGACCAGTCATACTAAAATTGCTGCCTAATGTAATGAATTTCCTTAGGCAAAAATCAAGAAGAGTTAACAATCTTAATTGCTAAACTTAAAGTTTATCTTTAATGTTGCTTGACAGAAAGAGTCTGCCATAGTGTCCATTAGCAGGACTTCTCAGGAGAGCTCAAAGGAACTACTTTTACAATGTTTCTTTATACCTCTTTTATGTGTTTAGGGTGTTTATTTTCTAAAGGGTTCTCTAGCTTTATGCATTAAGGTTTAGTTTCTGTAGCTTGCAGCAAGAACATTTCTTAAACTTACATCGGAATTTACCATTTACCAAGCTTGCATAAAAAATAACATTATCATAGTCATATTTTATTCGATAGAATTTTACACTGTATTACCAAACAAAAAAATGCTAACAAACGCTGAAAGCATTCTATTTTAAAAAAATGTAATTATTTTATTTTTACTCCTATTCAACAGATAAAATCACTATAATTTTTCTGAAGGATATCAATATATCAACACAGTTTAATTTATTAATGTCAAGTTTAATTTCTCTACCCTTCACTTTTCTGATTGAATTTCTCAAGAACGAAATTATCTCATGAGTCAATACTATATTTTCAAAAAGTATGGCTCCTGTGTCAGCTAAAAAAAAAAAAAAATCCCCAAAGGCTCCTAAATCCTCTATTTTAGGTGTATTTCTCACATTTAGACATCTATCAAAGTGAATGATTTTTCCGACACATCCTGTATGAGAACTTCTTGCTATTCTTTTCAAAATTAGTCTGCTACTCATTGTCTATACATGGAAATTCTATGAAGAAAAAGCCTGTCATTAGATACTACTGCTCTGTAGGCAGCCTCCCTTCCATTTTCTTTGGACCCATTCAAATGTGATATTAATCATCTAGGTACCTTTGTGGCAACAAAGGTAGACAGTTCATTGCTCTAAATGCCTGTTAATGTCACTCTTGGTTGGTGACCTTTCATTTACCATGAAGATAAATAAAATGCCTGAAAATCTCTCTGTGGAGTCCTTTTATTATATGAACTGTACACCACAATTATATCTTTAGTGCATATTTTTAGCATTGCTAAGCACATTGTAATTGTTAACAGTAATGTTTTACTGCAGAGTGACTTAACTTTATGAAAATAAACCAAAGGCAAGCCTCAGCTTTACATGAAACAGAGATTAATGGTTTAGAAGAGGAAGACATTCTAGCAGAAGAATTTTAATAAATCTTTGTAAATCCTTTGTAGTTCTATAGTCAGTTGCAGTGAATTAACCGGCACTTACTTTATGCTTCATGATTTGCATCATGAAAAAGGAAAATGTAGGAGACGTTGATACACTTCATCTTTTCCTGAGGCACTTTTCATCTGACTTATTCATAGTCTTGGACACATGTTAGGGAGGTACGCTTCGCTATGCCCCTTAGATGAAGTGCAGCTGCATGGTAAACTTTACTTTCCTTTTGTTTATAACAAAATTCATATACATAGAAAGAGATATTCATCCACTTGGGAAGGCTAGGGCCTTTTGCCTCACCAATGTCTTGGAGCTTGTAGGATTCATGTGGAGAAAGCAAAACACCTTTTAAGATGAAGGCAAAATCAATTAAGGTATCTTTCTAATTGTATGGCTAGAATGATGGAATTTTACATTTCCATGTAGCTATTTAGTAATGGTTAAAAATATGCTAAACTTCTATCATGTATCCTTTTTCTACCCCTAATATAAAAGTGCTTTTGAAGAGAAGCTGTACAGATAGATGGCCACTTTTCAATAGAAGAGAAATATAGAAAAAAGATTAGCCTAAGACTTAAATGTGTGGTTTACATATCAGTAAAAAAAACATTTTCAGACATCTAAATCAATCAGATTGTTAATAGCTTTCACAAAGATGTATTTTCTTCATTATATACCAGAGATTTGAAAAATATAATTTTGTAACCTGACACCACACTTATCCACTTTGAATTTTCAATTATGTATAGTTTAGATAAGCTAATGTTTTGTATTGCAGCCACCTGAGGCTTGTGGTTTCACCATCATTTCTACAGAAAATGAGATGAAATTCAGTGTTTTGAAGACAGTAGTACATTGTTAAATATATGTCAAGAGTCACAACTCTAAGCTTATAATACAGTCTTAAACATTTCTTCTATTCTGACAATGAAAGTTCAGAAAGCAATTAAGCAATGGAAGGCATGTTATGAAGTATGGTCATGTATTGCACAAATAAAACAATATGTGACTGCAGAAAAATGATTAGGAGGAAAAAGAAGCCATACACCAGCTGCAGAGGCTGATGTGCCGATATACATACTAAATGAGGGGCAACATATGGCACAGGTTGTGTTGCTTTTATGATGTGCAGAAGTACTTTATTCCCTAGTTCTCTTTTTTTCAAAACAAACTTCAAACTCAAAAGCTTAATGAACAGCCTTACCTTTTCAACATAAAGGAAATTTGTTGAACGGAAGTTTAAGTAAAACTGAAAAGCTGTAACAATTGTTTATTGTTATAAAATAACTTGCTCAACTCCTCTAATTCAATGTGTCATATGAATTGTAGTTAAATAACCATAGCTTATTTTGAAACACAAATTAATTATCTATTACAAGCACGCTATTGCTTATCTCTTTCAAAGTCTCATTAGTATGCAAATGACTCTAATTAGGTCACTGTCAGACAATATTTGTGTAGAGTTACTTTCCAAGGTTTAATATGATGGTTTTGGTTCCTAAATATTTATAAACAGTGATCCTAAAATCAGCTTTACTTAATGGGGATCGTTCTGAAAGTCTCATTAGTTCAGTGGAATTAATCTCAGATGACAAAGAGGAAAAAAGTATGATTTTCTTTTTTTTCCAGAAGATGATATCTTTCAATTTCCACACAATGTATTAGCAGACTAGAGGAACAGTATTATATTTTTAATAGGAATTATACTTTAAAAGTCTTGTTATATAAAATCGGATATGTTGTCTTTGATCTCTTGTTTTTCATGTATGCCTTGATAAAGAAGTGAAAACAAGAAATGGAAAACTTTATGCGTCATCAAGAAAGTCCGACACATTGAAAAATAGGTGCTGCAGACAAGAACTATCATGTACAGTTGCAAATATATATGTATTCTTTGCATTAAAATGTATAACATTTAGGGTACGGCACTTTGAAGACTTTTTAAAATCTTGTGCAAAGGACAGGGAGACAGAATCAAAAATAATTATGAATCAAAGAAAAAGTAAAAAGCTCCAGAAAACAGATTTTGGAAAGGTAAAACTTGTAAAAAAAATACCTTGCAAAAATGGAAAGCAGGCATTTTCCCTGTCCTTCTGGGGACGAGGGAGAAGGCAGAAGGGAGAGAGAAAGAGAATGACTTTGTTTTACGGGACCTGTCTCTGGGCATACCCTGACAGAATAAAGCTGAAATTAATTTAGAAAAACTTAATATTAAAGAGAATTTTTCACCACCTGTAGAATTCCAATCTAATGCTCTGCGTTCATACATTATAGCTATTTTTCAAAGTGATAGAACTGCTATCTTGATACCAGATCTTTTATTTAAAAAGAAGTAAGAAAACAAAAAAATAATAACTGTAAACTCACTGCTATTATGTGAAGCCTACTTAAAGGTCCTATTTTAGTTTCGTTCACCAAACATTTTGGATTCAATATCATCTGGGAAGAAAACCTTTCTTCCTATCCATTATATGGGCAGTCTCTTCCCTCTCCACAGAGCTCGTGATAGGGTAGAGTATTTGTATTGAAATAGTACAGTGCTCAATTTCTCTTAAACTTTTTAGATAATTTGAAGAAATTTAGTTAAAATTCCCTTTGAAAGCAAGTATGGTAAAACAAAGCATATAAAATACTATTTGAAAGTGAATATTTTTCAACAGAAAGTTGCAAAACCTAGAATATAAGCTATAATTTGAAAGGCCTTGCAGTACTAATCATAATATTTTCTATTTAGATAATATATTCATGAAAGCACAAGATAGTTCCAGTTGTGGTATAATCAGTATGGCAACGTCTTGTTTTTCAGTAATTTAATTTTCTTTTTCTTTTTAACCATAGGTAGATAAAGAAAACCTTCAGGACTTTCCTGGTAAACAATTGGATAGTTTCAATCACAGTAAACAAACATTTGGCATTTCTCTTTCCTTATGCCTCACAGCCCACAGCAGCCCAGTGGTCATACTGAATGCTATATAATGGCAGAAGGAGGTTGCAGGTACGCTGGCTGGCAAAGGCCAGGGGCTGACCAAACCCAACAGTAAGGACTGGAATGACAAGGGGGTGAGAGGCAGCCTTTATCTGCATCGGTGGGAGAGAAACACACAAGAACGATTAGCTGTTTTATCAGAAGATATTTTAAATGTCACTTAACAAATCAGATAAAAACGTTAGCTTTCAAGTGTTTCATAAAATTGTAGAAGCATAGTGAAAACATTTTGCTTAGCTGGTTCACAGTCATGTTAACTGTAAAAGGTCATCTCTCTCTGTCCCTTTCTCTCAAAATGAGTAATGATTTGGTGTTTATATACTAGATGGATCTGTCTCTTTGAAAATAAGACCAAAGTTTAGCTATGTGAGAATTTTGCAACATTGCTTTAGTTCCTCGTTCTTAAAAGAGTAGAGTTCGGACATTGTGAATGAACAGTCTGTCATTGAAGTTGGGAGTCCAAAGGGAAGAGCTTAAAGGATTAACACAGAAAGAAATTTAATCTTAAAACCCTTCTTGACATCTTACATCAAGTCCCAAAAGAGAGAATGAAAGATACAGGCAAAGAAACCATGAAGGAGATGTGGACAACAGAACCACTTTACTTCATTGTTTTCTTTAACTAGACTGTCATTTTTTGATTTTTGTGCCAGGAAAGTGAATACTTTTTAGTATCTTACATGTCCATGAATTCTAGGAGCCAGCAGCCTCTAATTATATGTAGTATTTGGAAACTTATATGTGATCCATAACCAGGATTTTCCTATAAAGTGAAAAGGAAAATTGTGAAAAATTAGCTACAGTTTTTATTTGGTCTATCTGTTAGACACCTTTCATTTTTCCATAGCTTAAAGATGCTACAACTGTATTTCTCTAGTGTTAGTGTTTCTACATGAGAAAGGTAGGCATACATTGAATGGGTTACCTGTTACTTCCCATATTAACACCATATTTGACGTGAGGTTCTCCTAGTCATTCATATACTACTCATTCAATACTTTATGGTCTTTTGAAATTCCATCTTCTATGAAATCTTGCTTGTGATTTGCATTCAGATTTTACTTTTCACATTCTCTTTGCTTTCTGAATTATCCCAGTTTTTCTGGAGAGCCATTTTAGAAATCCTCCAGTCCTCTTTTAGGCTAAAAATGAGAAAGCAGAAAATTTCTATAATTGCATCTTGGAAAGATGAAAGTAAGATTCATACAAGTCTTCACACAAAAACTTAATTTAAGATAGAACAGATTTAACCTAATGTTTTTTGACATTTTTTATTCTTTTCCTTTCCCATGGTAACATCTATTTTAGACTGCGTTCCAGTCTAAACAGTCGAAGCATTATTGTGGGAATGAACAGTAATCTATCTATCTAGCTGTCTTTTTTTTAGGACAAAAATGAGATTTGGAAAGATTATTAATCATTATTATAAACACAAGTAATTAAGTTGGGCAACTTTCAAAGTTAGACAACATTCCATTTTTGCTATGATATGAAACTATGAAATATTTTTGTCGCTCATCTGAATGAAATGAGTCTGTAGCCAGAATCTCATGTGATACTCACAGTGTTGATTGCAGAAATAAATTTACATGCCTGAATTGCATTCCTTTCTTTTGCCCTTTCCTTCTTCCCCCTTCTTTTCTTCTTCCCCCTCCTTCTTTTCTTCTTCAGATAGTTGCACAGGACATAGTATTTCTGGTTTGTGAAAAAGCTTTAGGAATGTTGAAATACTTTCCATCTCCCCCTAAACTGTATTTTAATAGAACATTCTTATTTATTAAAAGAAGCAGTTGGGAGACATGGAAGACATAACCCAGTGCCTACTGAATTGTTCATTTACAAACTAATTAGTTTTGACATTGACTTTGAAACATTCAGGATTCACACTTGCCTTCTCAGAAGTTTTGGTGGTACCTGACATTGTAATATTACATCTCTTAGAAGTGGTGATTGTGGATTTTACTATTATATGTTAGCTGTGTGTGTTACCAATTAATTGCTAATTTTTTTCCTAAAGAAAATATCTACTATATGGGAATTCTGTAAAAGGTCACAGAATACCTTAAATTTATTTAAATTACTTTTTTTTTGTAGTATAATTTCAACATTATGTTAGACTGTGTTTACTTAGAGTACAACTGTACTGAGTAACAGTGAGTATAAACTATCAATGTTAAATCAGGACAGTGTGACACACTTCACATTTCACTTGGAACTCGCTCCTGAAAGAGCAAAGGGGAAGAAGACGGAGCAGGAAGAGTATATGAGTCGGTAGAAACAAGAAAGTGGGTTTCAGGGTGTAGCAAAGTCTTTACAAAATCTGTGACCCTAATTGCAACACCCCTCCAACCAGCTCTGAATTTTAAAAAAATCAAAAAATATTACATCTTTCTATTCAATGCCTGTTGTTTAAACTCTCTATAAAGCATTTATACTAACAAGCAAGCATGTAAGCCCTTCCTTTCTACTGAGGGTACTAAAAAGATTTTATTTTCATAATACACAGCTGCTTCAAACTTAAGCAAAATTGGCCATGCTAATTTTGGCTCCTGGAAAACCTCTGTCTCTGCTTCTTGCACATTTTTGCATCATTTTTTGCTGAGAGAATCTAAAGGGCTGCACTGCAGCTCTTTATTCAGTATGGCTGGATGAAAAAAATCAGTTTACAGTTCAGGGCACAAAGGACAGTTTGTTTAGTTGAGATCATCAGTAGCTATCATTTCTAATCATAGAAGGATGGTATTACTTAATGTATAGATTTGTAATACATAGTATTGCCAGTTATAGACAAGCATATTTATAACATTTCATTTAGTTTAAAATAATCAAGATTTATTCAATATGACTAATGTGGAAGACTACTATGCAGCTATAGACTGGTTTCTGCCTTTGAAACAAGAATTCTTATCCCCTTGAAATTTAATTACAAGGGCATTTTCATCTCTGTATCTAGTTGACTCAGCTGTTCAGACTGCGTTATTTGTTCTTCCAAAAATATATAAATGTCCTCATTTTCCCTCTTTCTATAAGCTATCTTCCTATATACTCGCCTGACTGCTTTGCGCTAGATAATGAACTCACCATGTGATGTCAACATGCTTTTGAACTGTGCCATTGTTCACATGCGTTACACAGATCCCGTGTGTCGTTTTGTGCATTACTTACATTAACTTGCTGCCTGTCCATTAGACGTTTAGCTCAGAGCTGTTACTCAACCAAAGCCAAGTTTAGATACATCTTATACGAGCAAGATGAGAACAGACAAGGAAAAATGTGCCATTTCACTTTCAAAAAAGGTTTTTAACAGTGCAAATTAAGTTACCACAAGCAAAGGTCTTAGTTGTTGAGAAAAATGTATGTGCCAGTAGGTATTAACACCTGGCAAACATTCCCATGCATATGAAAAACAGATCAGGAAATTGACTGCAAATGGGAAAAAAACAGCAGCAGCATTTTGTATATTAGACATGAAAATATTTTGTATTTTTTGTAAGTCATTTTATTGTCATGTTTTAAAATTTTTTTATACTTAAATTCATTTTGAGGGAAAACACATTCCTTTTCAAGATTGTTAATATATGTGGAGTACAAGAGTGTGATGTGGTATACAAGCGTATAATATAGACGAACTAATTTTAGAACATAATATGCATGTAAATTTCAGTTACCTCTTGAGAGACTGATTACTTCCATTCAATTGCTAGTCAGTGAAGAACAGTAGAAGCCACAGAAAGCCTCCAGCAGGAGACAGTGTCTGTGGAGAGGAGGTTTCTCTCCATGGGACAAAACCACGTCTTGCCTTCAGTATTCATCATCATCCCTGCTCTCTTTATCAGAAAAAAGTCCTTGGATTGGCTTGGCTTGGAGGGCTGCTGCTCATTTCGTTCCCTAGCCTGTTCAACTTGGGTTCAGAAATGCTTCCTGAAAAAGCCATTTTGGGGATGCTGTGTCAGAGAAGGAGAAAAATCCCTTTTCGGGGCAATTGTTTTATCTGGTAATGAAGGGTCAACACCTAGCTTCCATACACAAACAAAATAACTACAATACTGATATTTCTACAGCATGTTTCATACAAGGGACACTAGCAAAAAAAAAAAAATACTGCTCAGGGCTTTTATTTGGATTTGCTTTACATTTGTGTATGATGCTCAATGCTCTACCTACTTTGAGTTTCATGGAAGAGGGCTCGAAGAGAAGTATAAAAATACCTTAAAAATTATGGATACCTTTTCAGTACATAAAAATGTCACAGCTTTAAAGTTCTTTACCTCTACTCTTCTAGGGCTAGAAGTGAGAACTCATTACTATTTGGAAAATGCTTTTTCTGCTATAGTCATATAGCTCCCTGTAGCTCAGAAAATCTGAAATGCTTTCTTGAATATACTGTATCCATATTTTTATAGGACTTTTGGAAAAAAAAAACACACCACCAAACAATAGTAAAATACTTTATATGCATGTATATAACTAAATAAAGTATGGGTTACAATGATCTGCTTCTCTGCAAAGTGTCATAAAACTCTAGCATTCTGATTTTGTTGTCTTTTACATCCATTTTGCATTCTTGTAACAGTACCTGAGTGTACACAGAGCAGTGTAGAAATAAGTACGCATGTCTGAACACGAGAATTTAGGATTTGATCCAGATTTTCTGGAAGTCAAGAAATGTTATTCTGGAAAAGAAGAAGAGAAATATTTCATAAAAAAATCACAGCTTGTAAAAAAAAAAAAAAAATGTTCGAAATGATCTTGATATCAAAAGAAAAAAGAAAATTAAATGAGGGATGTAATGGGAAGTAAAAGCAACTGAATCAAAATAAGAAAAAGAACTAGATAAAGCTAAATATTAGGTAAAATAAATTCAGGATGAGCTCTATTGCCCCAAGGAATAAAATCTCAGTGATAATTTATGAACACATCCACATCAAGTATGCATGGTTGGGATATCTAAATTATCGATTACTTCTTCAATAGCAGTAAAATGAGTCCATGGTTTAATAGATATTTTCCATCACCAATTTTTATACGATGAAAAGTCACTTAAGTAATGGAACCATTTTTCATCATATATGTAACCTTTACGTTACTTTATTGTTCAGTGCTCTCTTGGGGAAATAGTCTTTGCAGTGTGTTAGGAGGGCTGGTGGCATGCAGTAGAGCAATACATATCTTGTGACTTACCAAAATTATATTAAATATCAGAACTCATATTACATGTTTCAGCTCTTGTCTATTCTACCACTTCACCTCCTGCCTTTTGTGGTTGCCTTGATATTTCTGAAGGTTTTGTATTGAAGATGTGGTTTCCTACTATTTGCTTCTTATTCTGTTTTTTATCCAGCTGGCCTTTGAAAGGTGGCCCTCCCACTGAACATGGAAACTGTACCATCTGGCTGAGAAAAGGCAAAGACTTTTGATCTCTAACAGAAGCCACTGAAGCTATAAAAACAATCAAAACCAAAGAACCAACACAAAAAAAAGTAAAATTGTAGACTTAAGCATTAATTGTTAATCATACAGTGATAATGATAGTGATAATTGAGAAAAGGAAAGAAAGACAGAAAGTAATAAGGAGAATAAAAACAGCATTCAAATTCAATAGCCCAGAATAATCTCTGGACAATAACAATAAAGATTGATTATGACATGGTTTTAAAAATCTTGTATTATAACTAAAATTTGTAAGTTGTTATGGTTTTGAGTCAGGAAAGTAGTAGAAGTAGGCATTCTTAATGCCATACTTCACAGAACTTCTGGGCTGATTTTATATATATGGCTTCATGTCTACAAGTACAGATATTTGATATATAATTTAGTGTGTGAATACATATACGTTGTTACATGTAAAGATATTCTGGTCAGATGAACTGTTAATACCAAACTTCTGCATATGTATTTTCCTTGCTTTCTATTTGATTTGTATAAATTTGTGGTTTTTTTCATAATAATTTGACAAACACTCTTAACTGCATATTTTCACTTTTGTAATGCTTTACTTTAATTGATACCTTTTTCATCATTTGGTTATGCTACACCCTGATTGGATGAGTTGTTTTTTTAAGGTGAAGGGAGGAATGCCTAATTCATTAGCCAGAGCATTTTTTCAACTAGAGGATATACCTCTGTGGTTGTTTGTAAGTCAAAAGTACATAAAGGTGATTCAGAGAATCAAATCTCCCACCCATTTACAATGTATGTGTCGATGTGTGGACAGCCTGCACACTAAGTGGCCATAATTTTTAGTGGAAAATGCTGCTTCTACTGTCACAAAGTCCTCTAGGAGTTTCATGGACCACATTAAAAAAGGACAAAAGCAGTATTACGTCAATAGGAACCAGTCTTAGATAATTATCTGCGAGTACTTGGGTATGCTGAACACTTCACTGTTTCTTTTCACAAATACCATTCATAGGCTTTACTTTGACTCTTGTGTTATCCATTAAACTTTATTAGACTCCGTAGGGTTATACTTTACCTGTGCAAATCTGCAAAATGCTTTTCCTACCCCATGACTCCTGTAAAGGAGGGACTATTTACAGAAGCTGCACATGGCCGTTCAGAGTTGTTGCATTTCACTGTTTGTCAAGTATTTATATTCTATTCATGCAAATACAGCGAATTGTGTGGGAGTTTTAAAGAAAAATTATGAAAGCCTGAGAAACATAAAAGTTTAAGTGAATCAGCTGATGGTTGGTTGGTTTTTAAAGATGACTCTACATTTACACGAATTTTACACACATAGAATAAAAACTACTGACTTAATGTATAAACATGATAAATCTTTCCACTTGAACACGTGTCTCTTACCATGGCTATATGGTTATCTAAAGTGGTGGTACCTTCTTCCTGAGATGGAGTAATCAGATCTGAACCAATTTAAACAAATTTGACCTTGAAAAATGTGAAGCTCATTTATCCTAGGGAGTGAATGAAACATATTTAGTTTAAGTTAGTTGACAGATGTGTATAGATTATTTTCAGAGACTGAAATCCCGTCTGTGTTGAAGTCAGTGTAAAATTCAGGGACTTCAGTGGAACCAGGATTTTGTCCAAAGTGGTGGAAGCAACTGAGCTGGTGACAGCTAGCTCTCTGATCTGCTTGTGTGGATTTGCAAGTGTGTTTGATTTCAGTCGCCCTTGTAGTGCTGTAACTAATCTTTCACCTACTCAGTTAACATTCCTTTGCTAAACAATGTCTGCAGCAATAATTATAAAGGAACCTCTTCTTTGACATGGAGGAGAATAGTGCTCAAAGTATACTCCAATAGCTAATTAGACACCCCTTTTTCACCAAGTATCTCCCCTTCCCTGTCTCAAAAGAATTAAAAAGCAATCCAGCACCACAGAAAATAACAGGGAGATATGATTCAGTTCATCTTGTCAAGCTACATCTTTTAATGATGGGCAGATTGTCCTGGGGTTTCTTTCATGTGTGATGTAACAGCAAAATATATTTTAGCAGTAATTTCTAACTGAGAACAAGATTCTGCTGTGTCTGACATCCAACCAGCCATGAAGGGAGCTAAATACAGTGGCTGCCCTGGAGAGAATCCAGCAGCCACCCCACATGAGAGCAGTATATAACAGATGGGACTAGGATGACTGATTTAATTAGAATATTTTAATAGAAGAATGGAGAAACATTGCACAGCTCTATCAGTTAGTGAAAAACTCCATTAAATTCCCCAAATTAATTGTTCCATAGGGAGAATATGTCAAATAAAGCATATCTCATGGTAATCTCTCTCTTTTTTTCGCTTTATCTCTCTCCACCTCTACCCCGTCTCTCTTTTTTTTTCTTTTTTGCTTATCTGGGGAAATTCCAGGTGATCATCAAGGAAAATAATCTGTTACATTCCATTTTTAATACACTTAAAAGTCTAACAGAGAAATAAGCTTTTGGATATACTCAAATATTTATCTAGATCTGTTAATTAAAATGCTGAATGGCTTATACCTCCAGTTCCAAAGATTTCCTATTGTAGAAATATCTTTCCTAATCATGAATTCAGAAAAAGTACCTCACATGCTAGTGAAAAATTATTTGTTATATTTGATATAAGATGTAACCTTTGTCCAAAACAAAATTGTTTGAGGTTTTGTGGCATATTTTTTTGGTTAATAGACAATAGGTTGTACCATGTATTTGAATTGCCTGTTAGGGTATGAATTAAATTAAAAAGATTTTTGTTTAAGCTTTCTTTTTAAGAAATGTTAAAAGAATTTAATGTGAAAACTTTTAAATTCTCACAGTAATATCTCATTATATTGTCACAGGACAGAGAATTCTGGTAAACTCTTTTTCCAGTTCTTAATAAAATCTGTATTAAATAATTTTAGCCATATAAAAATTTCATCCTTGGGTTTGAAAAAAAATTATACTTTAGGAAAGATAGCAAACCTATTGATGATAATGAAAGAATGACATAGCAAAAAGCTTAACAACACAGTGCTTAATGGCAATTCAATTGTTGGAATAACAGAATCTGTATCAATTAACCACAACAGAATCTCCTATTCAGTAACTGCTCAAGTGCTGAGAAGAAGAACAAGTAGTCTAGCTAACAGCACAAGAAGAGAATCTCAGCAATATTTTGTGGGACCTTCCTGTTAGATCAAATTTTAAAGGGCTGGAAACTTATTGAAAGAATATTTAAAGAAGACAAACAGAATACTTAGGAATAATCTTCATCACCATTAGAAGTGGGGACAGGGAGATTTTACTTAAAGAAAGGGCTTTATTGTTGACAGTGATTCATCTACACGGATCAGATTTTTGTCTTTCCTATTTCAAAATAAGAATACTACATTACCTGAGTGTGAAATTTAGCAAATCTGTATTTTTTAAAGAAAATAAGGATGACATGGGGTTTTTTTGCATATGCTACCCAGACATTTTCATTTTCACAATGATTTGACCGAAACAACCATCTTCAAGTCACTTTTATTTTTCCTGGAGGATTTTTATGAAAGAATTTCATTCCACAGTTTTGTAGCTTTTTAGTTATGTTATTCTTTCTTAGTCTCCAGGAATGGTCCATCACAAAAGCACATACTCCCCATTCAGAAGTAGCTCATAACTGATCTTGAATTTGTTGGTTTCTACAGAATATTTGGAAGGATATTTACTAAAAAAAGGGGAAGGAGCCACATTTCTTCCGATTATGTGGGCTCCTATGTTTTCCATTTTTGAATGATTCAATGTGACATATATTACTGTACTTTCTCTTTTCTGTAGTCACCAAAAGTTTCAGTAGCAGCTTAGATCAGAATCCCACAGAGATTAAAACTTGCACCTCCTCAACGTCATTCTGTCATTGTCACAGTTAAGAAATTAATGTAACATGCAGAATGCAATTATGGTACATGGTATGCCTCAGTCAGAACAACAGTTCAGGTTAGAATTTACAACTCCTAATACATCACTAAGTCTAAGTGGTTCCTTAAATTGTCTAAGTTTTCTGAAGGAGTTACCTTTGCCTTAGTTATATATTAGTAACACTGTGTTCTTTCTTTTATTGTGCATACTGAAGCTCAACAGTGCTATCTCTGCTCTGGTTGCAATAAGGTTGCTTTTAAAATTTGCTATATCCACTGAATATGGGTCCTTTCATGCTTTGGGGTATATTGTTCTCCTTGGGAGAGATAATTTCCTCTTCATATACCTATTCCTTTAGGATTAATTTGTTGCTGCCTAGATGCTTGTGCATTTGGAAAGCAAACATTGCTCTAAGTTTAAGGAGAATAGGAGGAAACCAAAATGTTAAGTATAAGCTAAATGAGTTGATCTTCAGAAAATATGGAAGTAATTGTTATTAAGGTGAAGTAAAAAGGGCCTCTGAAGAACTGTCAAACATACATGGTGGGTGAGAAACGGTAACATGAAGGGTGATATTGATTGACTAATAAGTCAGCTTCTTGCTTTGAGTTAATTTTTGGTTAACCCTTCATCTTTTATTATCATGTATAAGAATATTTAAAACCTAAAAATACAGAATAATCAGTAAAAGATATGTGTATTTCATCACATATTTGAAATGAGGGCCATCATGTGATTAAGAAAATATCCATGAAGGCTTCTACAAACTTTGACTAGTTTGGTGGTCATGGTCTAGACAATGTTTATAGAGAAGAATTAGAGTCACAATTGTGATTACAGATTTTGGATGCTCTGAAAATGAAAATGAATAGTAAAGCTAAATTTTTTTCTACAATGTGTATATAATTTTACTAATTACTCTGTTACCAATGACAATGAGACAGTATCTCAGTTGGACTATATTATTTTTGAACATTTTTGTCTTCCTTTGTGTATTGAATTATATTTGCATTATATATTAAACAAAAGCAGAGATCATTGTTTTCTTTCAACTCCTAATAACAGATTGTCTTCTCTGTGATTTTTCAGTTGTTGCGGTTGTTCTGATTAACTGAAACTAGGAAGAACTCTAAAATATATAATTAAGATTTTCCTCAAATCGTGCAAAAACACGTGGTATTTTTAAAGTAAAAGACAAGTTGTGTTTCATATATAGGACTATCTTTGCATTGAATATATAAGTGAACCTACACTAAATATTTCAAATATCTCTTATGATTACAAAAATTAGACACTGGTAAGCAGGAAGATATATTGGATGGAACCTTCAAGGCATTAGGTGCTGAAGTTTATTTGACATTAGCATAGGATCACAGCATCTTGCAGGTGGGAAGGGACCTTGGGAGGTTTCAGTCCAATCTTGCGCACAAACAAGATCACCTGTGAGATCAAACCAGCTGCTCAGGGCTTTTTCAAGATACATCATGAGAAACTCTGGGGATGGAGACTGCCCATCCTCTGTGGACAAATCTGTTCCACTGCCTGACTTTCCTCATAGTGACAAAACTTTTCCTCATATTGTCTGAACCTCTCTTGCTTCAGCTTATGTCCATTGTCTCTTGTACAGGCTTCCATGCCGCAATTCATGCTCCACTGTTCACCTTTTTCAGGGGTTATTAGGTGCCTCTGAAGCCATTTCTGCCTCATATTGGACAAGTCCCTCTCCCCCAGTCTCTTCTCATGGTACAATTGTTCTAGCCCTGACTGTCTTTGCTGATCATCTGCTGAACTTGATGCAGTTTATCAATGCCCTTCCTGTATTAGGGGGCTTCAACATGTTAAGATTTTAACAAGAGAGATAGTAGGAGGAGATAATCAATCTTTTGATACCCTGCCAATGAAATCCCAGATGCTGTTGGCCACCTTTGATGCTAGGACACACTTTTGGCTCATGTTCAACTCACCGGCAACCAAAGTCTCCAACTTCTTTTCTACATAGCTGCACCCCAGCCAGTGTATCCCCACCCTGTATGGCTGAAAAAGATTTTTTCTTCCCAGGTGCAGGTCTTTGTTGATTTCCACAAGGTTCCTGTTGGTCTATTCTTTCTGCTTGCTTAGGTCCCAGTGGATGACAGCCCTGTCCTCAAGCATATTGACTGGTCCCATCAATTTGGTGTGATTCAGAAACTTGATTAGTGTACTCTGTTCGCCTCCTTCAGATCATTGATAAAGATGTTGTGTAGTGCTACAGGTGCTAATGTAGACCTCTATAGTATGCTACTTGTTAATAGCATAGGCCTCTATGTACAGTGTTATGGATTAACCATGATCATCTGACTCCATCCATCCAACCATTTTCCCTATATAGTTGTCCATGCATGCAGACAGCAACATCCCAACTTGGATACAAGAATATTGTGGGAGACAGTGTCAAAATCCTTGTCATCCATACTTTTTTCTTTTTTTTTCTTCTTTTTTTTCCCTTTTTTTACACTGTAACTTAGTCTTGAGCTAGTCTCCTGATACGTTTATTTCATAGAATCGTAGAATGTGTTGGATTGGAAGGGACCTCTAAAGGTCATCTAGACCAACTCCTCTGCAGTAAGCAGGGAAGTCTTTAACTAGATCAGATTGCTCAGAGCCTCATCAAGCCTGGCCTTGAATGTCTCCAGGGATGGGGCTTCCACCACCTCTCTGGGCAACCTGTACCAGTGCCTCACCACCCTCATTGTAAAGAACTTCTTCCTAATGTCTAATCTAAACCTACGCTGCTGTAGTTTAAAACCATTGCCCCTCATCCTATCGCTACATGCCCTTGCAAAGAGTTTGTTTTCCTGAGTATCAAGACGCACTGTTCTTGTTTTCCTTAAGTACCCAGAAGCTTTCCTGTGCTAATTCACTCTTCAGAGCCGATTACCGCATTCCCAGACAGTATTTTCTTGCTTATGAATAGCAGATCCAACTGTGTTTGACCTCTGGTTAAAGCAGTGTCAAGAAATTATCCTTGACAGTTACCGCTCAGATTGCTTACGTCCCTCCATGTTTCCCTTCCAATAGATGTCAGAAAGGTTAAACTCCCCCATGAGAAATAAGGCCTGTGATCCAAAGAGCCTTCTTCCTGTTGTTTAAAGAAGACCTCATCTGCTTCCTTATCCTGTTCGGGTGATCTGCAACAGACTCCCATCATGATGCCACTCTTACTGGCCTCTTTGATTGTATTCTATAAGCTCTCAACCAGTTTGTCATCTGTCCTATAGAAGAGCACCAAACATATTATCTGCTTCTTCACATAGAGAGCAACCCATCCTTATCTTCCCTGCCTGCTTTTCCTGAAAAACTTGCATCTGTCCATAGGAGCACTCCAGTTGTATGAGCTGTCCCCTCAACATCTCAGTTATTCCTATGATGTCACAGATCTGACACTGCACCTTGATCTTTGCTTCCTTTGGCTTGGGACCCAGGTTGCATGGATGTGAGCACATACATTTGGCATGTCCCTTGCCTTGCATTCCTGTTTATTGGTCCTGAGATCTACCTTGTTGCCCTCACCCTACACCTTTCCTTTCACTTCTGACTACTTTTTCCTTACTTAATTGTGGGACATAATACCCTTCCTCTGTTGTTTCCAGTTTAAAGGTCTCCTCACCAGGCTGGCCAGTCTGCTAGCAAAGATGCTCTTGCCTCATTTGGTCAGATAGATCCTGCCTCTCCCCAACAATTTGCAGTCTTCAAGGAAGTTCTTGTGGTCATAAAAGCCAAACGTCTCTGTAACTGCCTACCAGTAGCAGAATAGATTTTAACCTGAGGATTGCTCTGCTCTTCCTCAAGCCTTTGCCTTAACCACAAAGACAGGAGAAGATCATCTTGCCCCTTACCACTGGTCATCATTATCTGGTTATTACTGTCGGCTTTGGTTCTATGACCATGATAGGAGTAGGCCATCCACATGGAGAATAGTTTGAGCTTGGTAATATTCCCGTTCAAGCAGATATGTAATTTAATGAAATATATACCTAGGAATGTCAATGTTCGACCAATCTCCAAAACTGGAAATGAGTTCTGGAAAGCTAAGACTTTGAGTACAGTTTGTAATTCAAGAATAACAATGACAAAGTTAAAGACACCATCTTATAGTCAATTTAAGAGGCACCCTGCTTAGATCATATACATACATTCTAAGAAAAGATGGTAGGTGATAAGAGGCTTATGCTTTCTAAGTTAAACATAACCAAAAAAGGGGGAAAAACCTTTTTTTTTGTTTTGTTTTGGTTTTTTTTTTTTTTTTTTTTACAATACTTCTACAGGAGTAGCAGTAAAGTTTTTTATCAAAATTTCATTTCAGAAAATGGGAGGGGGTCTTTGAATTCTTTTAATCTTTCTTTCTTTCGATTTGAAAATATCCAAATCCTTTTTTTCTTTTTTTTTTTTAATTCCCTTACATTTCTCTGAAAATTTCTCATGTCATAATTTTCAACTTCAATGAGGGAGTTTGCTTCCTCCTTTTTTTTTTTAAGGACAGAATTAAAGTCACTATTACTGTATTAGCAAGGAGAATTTAAAGAACTATTTTATCACAAACAAAAACAAATTTAAAAAAAATCAATAAATGAGCTTTTGGACCTCTATGATCATAATGAAATCAAAGTTAATGTATTCCTCTATAATTTTTGAATATACCTATATTTTCCTATGCATACACACAGTCATTTTGTTTGTCAGTATTGGCACTTGAATGGAAGATTTGGATATCATTTAAGTAATGCATGCAATTGTAGGAATGCATGTAGTTTCTGTTACACCAGTGTCTTAACTATACTTCTTTAAAAGAAGGCAGGTTACAGCTGGAATTCTTGCCATTAGAGAGAGAATTTGAATTTCTCTTTAGCTGGATTGTTATCTGTTCTAACACCAAAATAAAGCCCTACCTCAAGAGAAGATAAATGAGTAGGTGCTCTGTAATCCAGGATCACAACTACTTTCCAAGTTACTCCTAAATAGTTTTATGCTTGGTTGTACGGTTCTTTGATTCAAGTCAGCTTTCATGAAGTGGAAGTCTCATGTTTCTCGTTCAAAAGTAAGCTTTTAGCCAAAGCAGCTTTGAAAGCATGAGTTGATTTCAAGTGAGTACTAGAGCTGAAAAAACCCCACCAACCTGCAGCTGTATTTTACTTCTGCAAAAGAAGGCTTTGGAAATATAGAGTTAACCGGAAAAAATCAGTACATCCATTTTTTTTTTTCAAGAAAAGTATCTGAAATAACTGTTTCAGCAAACTTTCCTAAAATCCATACAACTGTCCTATTCTTAGAGATGTGATAATGGAGGATTTGAAGTTGCAGGGAGAAGTGCAAATCGTTACTTGACAGGCCTGTCCTAAAAGTTACGCAGTGGCTGTGCTATATGATTGCCTCTCTGCCTCTGAAAGCACAATTGTTTTTTCTTGGGAGTGAGGTGAGTACAGCCACCATAATGAGAGCTGTGGGCTGAGCTGCACATGGTAAGTTAATTCATTGGCTATTTTTTCCTATTTTGCTGCTGCTTTTCTGGTCACCAAAACATGGTCTGCAGAATTTAATGTTAGACCAACCTTTTCTTTTCACTCTCTACAACTACTTGAAAGGACACTGTAGAGAGGTTGGTGCTGGTCTCTTCTCACGGGTAATTAGCGATAGAACAAGAGGGAATGGCTTCAAGCTGCAGCAGGGTAGGTTTAGGCTGGACATTAGGAAAAAATTCTTCACAGAGTGGTCAGACACTGGAATAGACTGCCCAGGGAGGTGGTGGAGTCACCATCCCTGAATGTGTTTAAGACTTGTTTAGATGTGGTGTTAAGGGATATGATGTAAGGGAGAACTTTGTAGAGTGGAGTTGATGGTTGGACTCGATGATCCCAAGGGTCTTTTCCAACCTAAATGATTCTATGATTCTATGAAAATTGTGTAAAATTTGCTTCTAGGAAGTGTTAGGGTAGTATCATAAAGCTCAGAACAATTTTCTCTGGCTATACTATTAATGAAGATAAAATTTACTAAGGGGAAAAAACTCTTAAGGAAAAGCTTGATTAACAAATTTCACATAATCCTATCCAACACGTAAATGTAAGGTCTCCTGTGAAACAGCCTATTTAGGTTGATAAAAGTTTCAAATAAGATATAAATTCAGCTATCTGTGTATGTAAAACTATCTTATTGTAAGATGATCTAATATATGGCCAAGGAGAAGGGAACAGTTGTTAATCTTGCAGGTAACTCTTCTAACACCTGATTTTACGTTATTCTCCATCTCATGCCATACTCAGTTTCCCATGAAGACAGATGATAGAGGTAAGGTTTAAGTGTTCATTAAACTTAAACCCAGGTAATTTATTATTCACCATATTTATAATTTAAAATTTTTGTAACAAGTGTGACAAATCATGCAGATCTACCTAAGTATGCTGTGTTGAGTAGCGATGAAGATAATTAAATGAAACCATCAACAAAGAGCCTTAAATGGCTGACTCAAATTTTCATTGGCCCCTTACTACTCTACAAAATTTTTGAGGAAACCAGATGACAGTCTTATTTCTAATATTTGCCAATTGAATGGCTCATAACTTTGTTCTGGCTTCTATGCAATACAGAAAAATAAATCAGTGAAGACACGTTCCTTAGGTATGAAAATCACTGAATACCATATTGGCAAATGCTTTCTTCTGTTCTTTCTTTGAGATTGGTTGTTCATTTAAACACACCATTTCTTCATTTTCAGTGAAACTCACTGGCAGTAAATTCACTGGCAGGATATGCCCAAGTGTGTTTAGTCTAAGGTACTGGAAGACTTTCAAGCCCACAGTATTCTGTAAAAGTCTTTCCTTGTCTTCTATTAATCAAAAGACAAATAACTTTGTCAGCAATATGTGGCAACAGGAAATGTACAAGTTAAACAATACCTCTCAATATCTATCTTTATTGCCTTACTAATAGACCCTTTTAATTCACTACACAGATCTTCTAAGACTGATCAAATAGTGTATGTCTCTGCACATCTAATCAAAAGAAAAATATAACACTTCCTCTTTTTTCTTCAGCTGTATCACACAAATTCTGTTCCATTTGTGTCCTACATATTGCATTGAATAATAGCTCGTAATTCAAATTATGAACAGTTTAATGCTGGGCCCCTATATCCGTATCTCCTCTAAATATATGACAAATGTTTACCTCTTCGCAACACGGTCAAAAAGGAAAATCTGTACAGTGACCTAATTTCCAGTTTAAACTTTTCAAGGGTCATAGTGTCTAGTGTAGTCATGACTGTAGAAGTCTAGAGAATAAAAGGTTTATTGTGTCTGTGTAGACTGTGAGGTACTTGCATACTTATAAGCAGGGAATGCTGAATTATTATAATTAATTAATTTATCTGGTGATTTAGAATTTAGCCTTTGTTCTCATTTTGAATTATGCATGAGCCAGTGACAATTTTGAAAAAAAATGTTTATTTGTACCTTTTCTAATTTTAACCTACCATTAGTTCAGTCATTGTTAGCTACATTTACTTATCCCCACTTATAAAGTGGGAAAATGCTCTTTCACAATCTATTTTACTCTTATTTTTCTTAGTTTAGGAGGATTTTTTTGAAAGGGTGATTTTACATTGTCAGTCCTGTTCAATGAGAATGGGATTATTAACTGACAGTGACAATCTTGCCGCCATAAAATACAGGGCTTTTAAAATCCCTAGCAAGAAGCAGCTTCCTTCATTAGTAGGTATTTTAAATCACAGAAGTGACTTTGTACAATTAATGCATAAGATATTGCCTTTGGTGCATAAAATGAAACATTCCTGACCACCCTGTGGCTTGTACTATTTCTCTTTATTGCTCTGTGATATCCTGTATTGCTGGCTTCTGAAGCATTTTTTCTTGCTCCACAGAGTTAATAACATCCAGCAAGAACAGTCACAAAGTGGACTGTATTTAAAAATTAGAGATATTTCAGTGCTGGTTTTAAGAACTATTTTTAATTAGAATACTTCAGTATTCCATCACAATTCAATAAAAAAAAAAAAATCAGTGCATGAAAACTATGGATTCATGGTTTTATGGAGATTTTGCTTTGTTTTATTTTTTAATTTTGCACGTCAGCTAACAGCCGTACTCAGCTACTCAGCAACATGCCTAAGTCTGGGTTTAAAACTAAATATTTGGTAAATCTCAGTCAAGTCAACCCCAAATTTGCTGTGCTTTCTCACTAATTGTACTTTAGACCTCAAAGCAAGTATGTCAGTTCGACAAGTGCTGTATGACATTATGAGCTGCTAAAATTACTATAAAACACTTCATTTAAAAATAAGTGTTTTCATAATGAATAAAATTACATCCCTGAGCTTTCTCATTTGAATGTTCAGGTAAGTGATGTGAATAGTGAAATGACAATGTTTGGCACTGTTACAGATTACTAAAGGTGGTTCAATAAAATGAGAAGTGTTTCAGAGTACTAAGGGACCAGGCAAAAATTCTGGATGAAATTTAAAGCTGATAAAATCTACATAAGGGAACACACTGGTGAGAAAAGGAATCTTAATGTCACTGTGAATACAAGAAGCAATATAGCATATTAGAATTTACCAGAGGAGCAGTAAGAAACAAAGCAGTAAGTTCATTATGCCAAGGAATAAATCCACAATAACCTATATTCTGAATACTGCAAAAAGTTTGGTCCCTTCATCTCTAATATTTTACTTTGGAACTAGAAAATATGTGGAGAAGAGCAGCCTCAGTGATCCAGGGTGTGTAATGCCTTTCATACAATGGGAAATTTAATAGAGTAGAGTAGAATGACTAAGTTTGGAAATTTGGAAAACATCAACACAGTTATCTCTGGTTTTTTATTCTTAAGTATCTGCTAGTTCCTCTTAAGAGTATAGGTGTAAAGTGTTAAATAAGAGGTACAAAATCTGATTCTGGCCCAGTGTCTGGGCAGTGACTGTCCTGTATTCAGACGGTGTGTTTCTCTTGGGGTAAGTGAGGTGGAACATTTCAAAAAGAAACGGAGGGTGTGAGCTATTGAAACAGCCCAAGACCATCCAGAACTTGAATGTTGTCCCCGTTCATCCTCTGTTTATCTATAAATAGCAGTCCATCCATAGCAGTACAGATGTATTCCTAGAGGCAGGATTGTGGTCTAGGTGAAATTTTGTACTGAAGCACTTTGGCTGTTTTTACATTCTTGTGCCAACTGGTGACACATGAAGGGAGTTTAGATGAGATGCAAACTTGTATACAGAGTAAACCAAAGTTGCACAACTTTTAAGATTACCTGCTAGAGGACAGTTTTAGTAGTGTATAGAATGTTTTTCATAAGAGGGTATGCAGAGAGAGTAGCTTATTTTTCCTATCAGAGATATTTTCAGACTCCATCATTTGTGAGGGAAAGTCCTTTTGCATTATTGTATTGCTTTCGAAAACAGACTGAAGGGACAAGTGAGAGGTCTACCAGGTTTGAGATCAGCAGCGCTGGTTAGGATGCACTTCTGGTGATTTTGAAGGCTTTAGCTTGTGTCAGGAGTAGACAAAGATGATGGACTGAGAATCAAAGCATCCCTTTCCTGTTCTCATAGTTCATTCAGCTGGAGCTCTTGGCTGGATTGCAGCTGGCAAAAGACCCAACATTCAGCTCATCCTCTAATCTTGCTTTGATAGTCAGACTGGTCAAAGCCACCTTTTTTGACATTTAAGGCCAATAATAGAACCCGTAGGAAATTGGCATCCCCCAATTAGTGTGTGGGATAGACATTGTTTAGCAGCAAAACCAGAGAAATAGATGTGACCATAAGCAAATAAAGGTGTTAAAATCTCTTTCAGAGGATTCTCCTACCAGTGTCTGAGTCAATCCTTAAAGCTTGCTGTAATTTAGAGCAGGCTTCCAAGTGCTGTAATACTATGCAGAGAAACATCCACGAACAGAGCTGCAGGATAAACAGGAAATTCAAAAGTGAATTGAAAGATGTATTACACTTTATATGCTTTTTTAAATGAAATGATCTAGTAATGTGGTGGGTTTTTTTCTTTGCTTATGAACCAGTTTTTCCTGTCCATTTTTAGTTTGTTTCTGAATTAATTTTTAATATATTCGTTGTATTTGAATAGACTTTTCACTAAGAAAAGGCGAGGAACAGACATGGCTTCCAGCAATTACAAAAGCTTAATTAGACATGGTGTTGATAAGAAAGTGGACAACAGTACTATGTGGATTTATGTTTTACTTGATATTGTACTCTAGAGGCAGCATATTCTGAAAGTCTGTAAGATTTGGAAGAAAGCAATGTGCAAGAGTTCCACTGAAAGAAGGATAATGTGCATTGGTATTATTTTCTATATTTTTAATCTGGATTCCTAATTCTTTTTAAATTCCAGAGAGTCTGTGAGTTTACTGCGTGGAAAAGTCAATGCAGAATGTTGCAAATGTCAGTTTTTGGGTTTTGATGGATGTGTATGATTTTTGCCTGTTTGTCTTTGGTGTGTTAAGGAGGAGTGATAAAGTTGTAATAAAAGTGAAGCTGCAGTGAATATTTTAAATTAAGAACAGATTGAGGACAACGATTGCTTTGTGGTGAAAAAAGTGACTTTTTTTTTTCCTGTTTATCATGAAAAATTATTCTATATGCATGGCTGAGTCGAGACCTGCTGGTCAAACTGAAGGGCAAGAAGGAAATGCACAGGAAGTGGAAGCAGGGACAGGTATCCTGGGAAGAGTATAAGGACATTGCCTGGTTGTGTAGGGATGGGGTCAGGAACACTGAGGCACAGCTTGAGATGAACTTGGCAAAGGACACAAAGAATAATAAGAAGGGGTCCTACAGGTATGTCAGCCAGAAAAGGAAGGTCAAAGAAAGCATACCCCCCATGATGAGCAAGACTGGTAATAACAGACAAGGAGAAGGCTGAGATACTCAACAACTCAGTCTTTACTGTCAACCTCTCTTCCCACACCTCTCGAGTGGATAGACTGCAAGGCAGGGACTGGGGGAGCAAAGTCCTTCCCACTGTAGGAGAAGATCAGGTCTGTGACTGCGTGAACCTGAACATACAGAAATCTATGAGACCTGACGAGATGCATCCCAGAGTCTTGAGGGAATTGGCTGATGTAGTTGCCAAGCCACCCTCCATGACATTTAAACAGTCATGGCAGTCAGGTGAAGTCCCTGGTGACTGGAAATGGGAAACCTTGCACCCATTTTTAAAAGGGTAGAAAGAAGCACTCTGGGAACTACCAACCTGTCAGCCTCACCTCTCTGCCTGGGAAGATCCATGGAACAGATCCTCCTAGAAGCTATGCTAAGGCACATGTAGAACAGGGAGGTGATTCAAGACAGCTAGCATGGCTTCACCAAGGGCCAGTCCTGCCTGACCAACCTAGTGGCCTTCTGTGATGGAGTGACTACATCAGTGGACAAGGGAAGAGCTACAGATGTCATCTATCTGGACTTCTGTAAGACCTTTGACACAATCCCCCATAGCATCCTTCTCTCTAAATTGGAGAGATATGAATTTGATGGATGGGCTGTTCAGTAGATGAGAAATTGGTTGGATAGTTTCATTGAGAGGGTAGTGGTCAATGGCTCAATATCCAGATGGAGATTGGTAACAATTGGTGTCCCTCAGGGGTCTGTACTGGGACCAGTACTGTTTAATATATTCATCAACAACATAGTGGGATTGAGTGCAACCTAAGAAACTTTGCAGATGACACTAAGCTAAGTGGTGTGGTTGACATGCCTGAGGGATGGGATGCCATCCAGAGGGACCTGGACAAGGTCAAGAAGTGGGCCCATGTGAACCTCATGAAGTTCAACAAGGCCAAGTATAAGGTCCTGCACCTAGGTCAGATGAACGGATGGACAGCAGCCCTCTGGAGAAGGATTTGGGAATACTGGTGGATGAAAAGCTGGACCTGAGCGGACAACAAGTGTGCTTACAGCCCAGGAAGCAAACTCTATCCTGGGCTGCATCAAAAGAAGCATGGTCAGCAGGTCGAGGGAGCTGATTCTATCCCTCTACTCCACTCTGGTGAGACACCACCTGTAATTCTGTGTCCAGCTCTGGAGCTTTCAGCACAGGAAACACATGGGTCTTTTGGAGCAAGTCCAGAGGAGGGCAACAAAAATGGTCAAAGGGATGGAACACCTCTCCTATGAAGAAAGGCTGAGAGAATTTTGGTTATTCAGCCTCGAGAAGAGAAGGCTCCTGCGAGACATTGTGGCCTTTCAGTACTTAAAAGGGACTTATAAGAAAGATGGGAACAAACTTTTCAGCAGGGTCTTTTATGATAGGACAAAGGATAATGGTTTTAAACTAAAAGAGGGTAGATTCAGAATAGATATAAGGAAGAATTTTTTTTTTCCAGTGAGGGTGGTGAAACACTGGAACAGGTTGCCCAGAGAGGTGGTAGATGCCCCATCCCTGGAATCATTCAAGGTCACGTTGGACAGGGGTCTGAGCAACCTGATCTAGTTGAAGATGTCCCTGCTCATTGCAGAGGGATTTGGACTAGGTGACCTTTAAAGGACCCTTCCAACCCAAACTATTCCATGACTCTATGATCACTTGTCTTGAAATATGCTGTAACATTCTTAGCAACTGTTTATTTTGCAGCAACATTTGTTACCTTTCCAGTGTTCCAAATATGACATTTATTTTCCCATTTTTGAATTTTGAGGTTTTCTACATGGAGCTTTTTTCTGTGTTGAGAGCTCCATTGCCTAAATTTCTATCATTACTTGTATAATTTCACAAATTAAGCAAATTAATAAAATAGCAGTGCATATTTTCTAGTCCTATGCATTTTCATCACTGTCATCATATGTATTGTTAACTTTGTAGAGTAACAGAATCATCTAAATATTTCAGAAGTCAAAATCTTATGGATTCTCAATTTCCTCTCTAAAAGGAGAAGAATGAAAGCAATCAGGAAACTTAATATGTGGAAGTACACGCTACCCATTGGAAAAACAGTTCCCAGACCATCTAAACAGAAGTCCCACTGGGATTTAGATAACACACTCCTCTCTATAGTTAAATAGTTTAATGGATTTGGCAGCTTAACAAAATCCATTTATTTCTGAATCTAACAGCCATGATTTTGATGGGTTTTTTTTAACTCCAGGATGTAGCTCACACTCTCCTCACATAGAGGGCAGCTTATACCTCTCTATAATAGGTACGTATGCCATTTGAATCAACCTTTCCCCAGACAGACAAAACTGACTAATGTCCAAAATATTATAATAACATTTGTATCTGTAGTTGAGGAGGGCCAGCACATATTAATTTGTCATTTGGTGCATATTTATCAACCAGATTGCACGCTGTTGCCATACTTAGGCTGTTAAAAGCCTTTATTAAAACTAGTGATGCTGAAATCAAATGGCCTTCATTATTTTTGTTCTAAGTGTATACATATTTTTATAAAGAATTATTACATATACTATAGCGTGTTTCTGAAAGACAGCAGATTTTGAAAGGCTAATAAATCCAGCACAGTGTAAGCAAGGAATTATTTTCCTTTCCTTTGTTGCATTACAGCTCTAGCATATCCTTAATGAAACTGTATCACTGGTGGAACTGGTACAGTAGCAGCTGGTTGTTACCATGACAATCATAATTTTTAAATATTTTTTCTCCCATAACCTTTCTGATACTGCATCAATTGAAGAAAATGTATTCAATGTCAGGCAGGCTTATAGTTTAATAAATATTTTCATATTTCTTTGCTATGGACTCCATCTAGAAAAAAAGAGGAAACATGCATGTTGGATTATCTTCATCTTTGTGACAATTCTTACTTGATAAGAATGAGTCTGTACCAATTCATAGAATAAATGTTTGTGCCTATGCGGAAAAAATGTAATATAAATATTAAAGGACCTACTATGCTGTAGCTAGATGAAAGATGTCCTCACTGCATTTTATCACACTTACTTTTACTTACCATTAAGGTATCTCCTCTTGAAGTATAGTTAGTGAATGCATAAAGATTTTAAAAACCAAAAATGTTATATATATATACAGATTATTATAATGAATTTCAATTTCACAGCACACTGTATTCCTTCATTGTACCTCTCCCAAAGTAGTTCCAATCTAAACCACAGATTCTGTAAATATTAAAAAAAAAGTTTATTTACAAATTGGAGGAACTCTGTTTTCTCATTTCCTGTTGCTCCTTATTCACACGAGTGTTAAAGTATTGACAGGAAGATACTTTAGAGCAGGAAAAGTGAAGGTATCGGTGTTCTTCTAACCCCAAAGGTTTTCATCGACATTTCTAGTGGAACAGCTTGTGGTGTTTGTCTATTTAAATTAACTGTATGTATTGAATACAAATCCCCTGATCTGTAGTGGTCAGTGAATCACAGACCACCACATTCTTATGCGTGCTTCTGCTCATTACGTATGCAGTCAGTTTTTCAGGTGCAATTCTATAGTGTATATATTTTTATCCCTGAAATACATAAAATCGCTATAATTTTTAAATATGATTTTCCTTTAAAAAAATCTTGGGACGAGTGTATTTGCAGAATAACCTAGACTTATATGCATAGACTTCTTGTTCAGCATGCTCTAATAAGAGCTTGAAGAAATTAAATAAATATTTGTCTCACCTAATTTTGACTGATAAGGCATATAGTCTTATGCAGATTATCCCTATCATAAATAGAGACAGTCAGGTGACTCCAAAGGTTGATTCTCCCATCAGAGCAAATATTATGACAATCTAGAGGTATAATTTTTGTGCATGGATACATTAATTTGCCTATGATTTGAAATTACTAAGTACATATTTTATGTGGTCAGATTATAACGTCTGAAAACCTCTTAAGTTGTGCTGTAGCAAGTGCTTTGAAAGTGAGCAGCAGATACTGCATGACGAGTCACCTAAATCAAGGGATTATTGTTTGGAAGACTAACATAAAGTATCACAGCATTTGCAGGTTTGGAGTAGTTTTCATAAACCTTTTTTTCACAAATGTTACCAAAAAGCACTGCTAAAAATGAGTAATAGCTTTTAATCAAATAACAGGTTTGATTCTGTTTTGTTTGTTCACTATTAGAAAGGGTATGCTTTCTCGTATAGGTTCTCAACACTCCCCCCAATAAATTATGTTCAGGAAGTTTATCATCTCATTTCTGCTGCTCAGGTCTCTCTGCAATGCATATCATCCTCCCCAATATCCATACTGAAAGGCAAAAATCATGAACACTGATTCAGTGAGGGGTAGGTCTGAATATGGATAGCTCCCACGATAAAATTTTTTTCTAAGTGAAGAAGTTCCATCTCTAGATTATTCTAAAGGATCAGGATTCTTCTTAAGCCCTCACATAGACTCAAATAAGGAGAAGGAGATTTTGAAAATTGTTATGAATTCCATTTAGTTCTTAATGGAAAAAGTAGAGGCATGCGTACACTTAATTGCCTTTTTGTATATGCTGACTTCAGTGGCGCAACTCATGCTTGCTAAGACATATTTAAGATCTTCCTCTAATCTCTGTCTGGTAGACCACCGGCAAAAGAGAGAATTGCAGTGTATATAGAATCACAGAACAGAATAAAGTAGGACTGAATCTAATCCATCTAATCCAACCTGTTGCTCAAAGCAGTTAGGCCACATAGCTCAGGGCCTTATGCAGTCAAATTCTGAGTACCTCCAAGGGTGGAAATGCCACAGCCTCTCTCGGCAATATTTTCCAGTATTTTACCATCCTACGTTAAAAAGACACATAGATAGATACATACATAGATAGATAATGCATCTATGGCCTATGTCTCCATAATTTCTTTTATATGCATGACAGAAATAATTTGTCAAAAATCAGGCAGTCATTTTGGGATGACAATAGTCTGAGTATTCAAGCACTTCTTGAGAAACTGACAGGTTAGATTACTCTTTTGCCTGCCTGCAGGTGTTTTGGATGTGGCTCTGAGTAACATATATTGTGACTGCCATCCGGCATCCAACATAAAATGTCCCCTGTAGCTAGAAACTTTTTGATTTAGACTGATGTGTATTTTTTATTTCAGTATGGACCAAGTATTCCTCGTGGAAAGAGTTAGGTAGTGCCCCACACACTGCAGAATTGTAAAGACTTCATTCTTGTCTGATCTGGGATACATGTATCAAAGATATCAAGCAGAACCAAAAATACCCAATGAACATCTGGTTAAAGAAAAAAAAAAGGACTCCTTAAGCACAAAATAACACCTTATATAATATGAAAACTATATTTTGTACTTGAATAAAGATAAATTAATCATGGGATTCAAAATTAAAATGACAGTTATCATGTTCATGACAAGTAAGACAAAATAAATGGAGGAGTCTCCCAACCAGTAATACATATAGTTGGTGTTCATGTAAGTGCAAATTTTATACAACTGAGGAAGTTACCAGAAAAAATAAATGAAAAACAGAGTGAATGCAGCTCAGAAGGAGAGTATCCAATATGATACAGTTTTACATTAAAGACAAAAATTTTACTAAGTTTTCATATGGGCATAGTGCAAAAAGTAAAGGCAGCAATTAGATATCAAAACCCCCATTTTTTCCATCTTGCCTTACACAGAAAACAAATATTTACTAAATAATCCTGTTTTGTCTATGTACCATTGACAATTTCATTATATGCACGCTGCTGAAATGAAGAGAGGAATGCCATGAATTTCAGCAAGGGTAAGTGCAAAGTCTTGTACTTAGGGGAAATGACCTCATGCACCAGTACGTGTTGGGGGCCACTGGGCTGGAAAGAAGTTCCGCAGAGAAGAAACAGGAGGTCCTGGTGGACAACAAGCTGAACATGAACCAACAGTGTGCCCTTGCTGCAAAGAAGTCTGCATTGGGCAGAGCATTGCCAGAGGGTCAAGGGAGGTGAACCTTCCCATCTGCTCAGCACTGGTGAGACACATCTGGAGTGCTGGCTGTAGTTCTGGGCTACCCAGTACAACAGAGGTATGCACTTACCGAAGCAAGTTCAGTGAAGGGCCGTGAAGATGATAAAGGGACCAGAGCACATGTTTTCTGTAGAAAAAAAATAAAATAATTTTTTTTATGTTTAAATTCTTCTTTCGTATTTTTGTGTTTGAGTTGGGCTTGGCAAAATTTTATGGTTCACCAACTTTAAAAAACCTTCTGATTTCATCTTTAGTAAATAAAGATGATAGATAACATCTATTACAGATTTTTTTTTAATGAGCCATTTTATATAATCATTCTCATAAGTATGACACAAAATCAGTTTTGGATATCAGCGTTGGTGATAAGTTGAGTGTTGGGGGGATGAGTTGAGGAATGGATGGGAAGCTGTATGGACTACCGAGACTACTATGGAATACCAGAATACTGCTAAGGTACATGAAGAAATAATAGTTACATGACTTTACATTGGATAGGTTGACATAAATTAGTAAACAATGGAAAAACTTATACAAGCTTCATACTTATGAAATTCACTATTTCATTAGCAGAGCTCTTGCAAAATTCACCAAATAACCGTTGTTAGTGGTGAATTGTTGCAAAGGAATCTGTTAAGACTAGTACCAGATTTAATGTTGTCCAGTCATTTCACTGACAGTTAGGAAATAAGTGTATAAAATCAAGGGGAAAATTATGTTCAGTTGTTGGGAAAATATTATAATGATCCACAAAACTCTCTGAATCTTTGATGGCAACATAGTGTCACCAAGGCTGACAGAGTTACCTCTTTAAAGCAGATAATGGTGCTAAGAGTTAGTGAATTTGGAAAAAAAAGAGATGGTTTGTGTTGTATGTGGGGAAGAGAATTCCCACAGTCTCTCCTTTATGCACAAGAGATTGAACAACTATAACATATCTGCATAACTTGTAATAATAACAAATTCCTTCTTTCCATATACAGATGGCAAGGATTAATGATAATAATAATAATAAAAATAAATCATTAGCACAGAATAATTATATTGTTTGAAAATCATAATGATGAACAAATAGGGAAGAATTTGCCTTTTCTGTGTGATTCAGGAGAGGAAACCCTAATGAAGTCAGGAAAAGTTTTTAATATTTAACTGTGATCTCAAAAGAAATCTTTTTAATGTTTATTTAAGAGTAGATAGAGATGTTCTTATGAATTTCATAGAAGAACTCAGTAAACAGAGAAATATTTTTGGCAGCTATGAGTGAAGAATGAACTATTTTCTCTACTCACTTGGTCTGAGAATATTTTATTCCCTCCAATGACCTTGCATCATCCTATACCAGCTCAGCTTTCCTGCAGGGTTTTGGAAATCTTTTTGTGCTGTTGACTTGTTGAAAGTCCTTGACCACCTGTCACTGAATCCAAACTTACAGGGAAATGGAATTTGCTGTACCTTCCTCCTGACAAGTTGGCATCCTTAGTCCCATCTGGAAGGTTTCCAAGGACTAGGAGTGGACAAATTCCTGCAGATTCTGTTGGAGGTTTTAATTTACTGAATTTAAAACTCTAAGAGAAGCATTCCATTTGTTTTATTCTGTGGAAAAAAAAAATGAAGTAAACTATTTGTGTCTTAAATGTTTTGGGAAGTGGCAGTAGGAAATATTTTCAGTGTTCCACCCTCCAGCACTTACACACTTAGGAATTTTTTTTCTGGAACAATTTTCAAGAATGTACATTCAACTAAGTCTGGTTTAACTCTTTTCCATTCTTGGGCAAGCATTTCACAGAATCCAGTTTGATGGATCCAGCTGTGTACACTGTCATAATTTCAAGTAACTTTTCGTACTGAGAAACTTTTGTAAAATTTCTATTTGAAAAGAAAGTAGATTTTTAAAGATATTTAAAAGAAAACTTCCTATTTTGTAACTAGGTTGTGACTGCTCATTTTCTTTGTATTTTTGTATGTATAGAAATTTCCCATCACTTACAGTGATGAATGTTTCACAAATACTACTTATGCAGACTGCTGGCTACATAGATTGCTATTTACACAACACTGCCATCACATGTTTGATTACTTCTTAGGAGCATTACACACATAGAATCTTCCAGAATCTTCTGTGTCTGGAAAAATATAAGCAGGAAAAATAAAATTAAGAGCTTTCTAAAGCAGAGTAAGGTTTTATATTTTCACAAACAGGGGCAAGTCCAGTCTCTGCCCAGGTGGGAAAAGTTAAGCCTAACATACAGCTCTGCTAAACTGAGAAAAGTTTGTAAAGCACATTGTTTCAAAATGACCAGTGAAGAAATACTTTAGCTGACTCCAAGCTCAACTGACAGGACCAGCTTTTACAAAGGTCGCCTAGCATGTGGGAGTTGGTAGTCAATCCCTGAACTGAGGTCATCTACATCCTATATCTCCAACATAGAATCATAGAATCATAGAATCATTTAGGTTGGAAAAGACCCTTGGGATCATCGAGTCCAACCATCAACTCCACTCTACAAAGTTCTCCCTTACATCATATCCCTTAACATCACATCTAAACAAGTCTTAAACACATTCAGGGATGGTGACTCCAACACCTCCCTGGGCAGCCTATTCCAGTGTCTGACCACTCTTTCTGTGAAGAATTTTTTCCTAATGTCCAGCCTAAACCTACCCTGCTGCAGCTTGAACCCATTCCCTCTTGTTCTATCACTAATTACCTGTGAGAAGAGACCAGCAGCAACCTCTCTACAATGTCCTTTCAGGTAGTTGTAGAGAGTGATGAGGTCTCCCCTCAGCCTCCTCTTCCTCAAACTAAACAGTCCCAGCTCCTTCAATCGCTCCTCATAAGATTTATTCTCCAGGCCTTTCACCAGCTTCGTTGCCCTCCTCTGCACTCGCTCCAGCACCTCCATATCTCTCTCATATTGAGGTGCCCAGAACTGGACACAATACTCAAGGTGTGGCCTCACCAGTGCTGAGTACAGGGGGACAATCACCTCCCTCCTCCTTTTGCCCTCCTTAACATACACCCTATATCTCTAGATGTACAGATATTAGACATTACAGAAAGTGTCATGATCTTTTTATGCATAGTACAGACCTGAAATTGTGGTTTGGGCCCCAAAATAATTTCCTGAAGAAGCTGAAATTTATGTTCCTCTGGAAATTTTCATTTTATTAAGATGAGATTTTCTGACATTACACGAGTAGCTCACTACCTAAATAATTAGTGAGAAGGAAAACACTGGCTGGAAACAACAGAATAACTGGTTATTAGACGATTGTTGAAGTGCTTCTTAATTCATAAACTAGTCTCTCTGCTCTTATCATTGCCTATTTTTTATCAGTAATAGATGTAGAGTTAAATACTATACATTACTATTAGATTATGAGCAGCCTCCTAGTGGCACTTCAGTAAGATTTTCACAGCTTAAGTAGGAGCCTCTTATAGCTAAAATGACAATAGATTTTTGCATCACTTTCATCTTGGGCATAATTTTATGGAGTAGAAAGGAATTGTAACATAAAATGACTCTTCAGTCAGTGTAAGTTGCACAGCACAGAATGATGCTGAGAGCTTTCAAGTTGCTTAAGGGCACCCGCACTTATCTCCAAAGCTGTTTGTACTACCAGTGGAGTCTTTAGTATATATCCTCAGGAAGCCTTTCAGTATTTACTGGAGATTAAGGCTGGTTCAGAAATTTAGAGGATAAGCCTGTACGTGGATCATAACTTTCCTTATTTGTCAAAGCCAAACTTGTTTCTACTCTGCATTTCAATTTCAGGCATGCTAAATAGCTTTCTGCTGTATAGAAATCAAACACGAAAGATCAGAGATATTTGCCTTGGCTTCTGAGAGGTCAGTGTGTCGCTTCCTTTTGGGGAGAAAAAAAGAAAGGATGAAGAAGTATAATGCTTTACTGAGTCTACTGTTATGTACAATTTACACAACCTCCCTGATGACTGTGTTTTTGAACAGACGTATGAACAGACTTCAGAAATCATTTGTGTTTGAGTTCCCAGTGAAACTCTCTGCAGAGAAGCTGCTACAAAACAGCATCGTATGGCCTAGTGTACTGAGTCCTTGTTTTAATAACTAGATGCTTTTATTATCAGTCAACAGCAGTTGGGTGAGGCAGACATCAGTTAAAGTTCATGTTCATGGATTTTGACTTCTATTTCTATATGAATTTTGCATCTTCTGAAACTACAGCAATTTTCAGTAAATAGTTTTCAATTAATACTTCCAGGTAAATACAGGGGATAATTTTCTGTTCTGTGGGCTTGTGCCACTGATCTTATACTCCATCACAACAATCTGAAGTGTGTTCTGCATAAAAGTTTTGCCCACAACTTGATGAACAAGAAATGTAGTTATTCAAATAATGAAATTGGTGAGTCAAATAAAAGCATCTTCTAAGAATTTTTGTATGAACTGTAATAAAAAACTGTTCTTTTATTACTTACAGAAGGAACAGAGGATCAAGTTAAAGATTTTCTCAAATACTTGTAAGACTTGTTAAATAAAACTAGTTTGATTGTTTGCGGTTTTGTGGGTTTTTTATTAAAAAGTAAGAAGTATATTTTGTGTGATTATAATAGTGAATGTTAAATTAAATTTAAAATATTTAAATATTTTTTTACTAGGAGGTTGATACTAAATATTACCTTGATTTTAACAGGCAGCTAAATTGTACAGGATTATTTATTCCTCCAATCAAAACAGATTGAATTCCAAATATGAAATGTTTATTATGAAAGCACATAAGCTCCACACAATAACAGTTTTATTAAATTTTCTAGTAAATTATATGAACAATAAATCAATTAAAAAAAGTTCCATTTATTGACAATATATGACTAAATATGTTTTTTGTTCTAAATGATTTCTACAATTCTAATCTATGCTATATTGAATATATTTCATATTCACTAGGATAAATTTAACATTTCATTTTATGGAACAACCTGGATACTTGCAGTCACACTCAGGGAAAAAAATATTTTTTCACTTGCTGTGATTTCTTTGCAAACATCTGAAAAGAAATGTTTCATATATCACTGAATTAACATGATTATACTTAAACTGTGTGTCCTGGCTTTAATTGACATTTTGCTTTACTTTAGTACTCCCACTGCTACCATGTAGATCTTCGAATTACATTAAATGCAGGCATATGGATCTACTTAACATGGTTTCACACTAAATTTGTACAGTGCTTGATCTTCCCACTATATAATGGCACTTTTTTTGTTGCCAACACATTCATGGCCTACAGCTGACTGCTTTTATAGCTTTTAATTAAAATCTGAAGTGGAAAGTGTCTATTAGTCAGTGTGTGAAAGCAGTCATAAAGAAGAGGTTGTACAAACCCTGCATAAGATGGATAGCAGTTACATCACTTTTCCCACCTTTGTCTTCATGATGAAGAGAAGCTCATTCGAGTTAATTATATCAAAGTGGGAGGTCTCAGCGGCAGAGCCTATTTTGACAAGTGCCCTCAATTATTAAGGACCTACAAATAAATTTGCAAGCCAGGAGTTCTATCAATATTTTATTGGCTTTCACAGACTTGTTAGAGAATCTCTCCTACAGTGTGTGGACTCATTTTTATTCATGTCATTCTTTTTCTTTTAGATTGGCAGCTGACCTTGTATGTCATCTTGCAGGTTTGGATATTAAATTTTTTTTTCTAAAATGTATGTTTTCAGAATGCCTGGAATCTACACACACATTTCCACTCTTGACTTTGAAGAATGTTAATTTGTCACACACTCTGTAATACATTTCCATGAATTTCTTTACCTTATATGTATGTTCAACCATTACACAGACAGTTTCAGATCCTCTTCTGATGAGCAGCACCGCTGCTTCATTGCCTCAGTAAATGAGACTGAAATTTGCCTCATTCTCTTGTAGATCTTTCCTCTTCCAATTTATAAGCATATTGCTAAAACACCCACAACAGGTTTGAAATAACTTAAGAAAAAGCTTAATGTAGTTTAACTGCCTTCGCTAAGTAAGTTTTCGTTCCTTTTTGGAAAGAAAAAAAAAAAATCACAAAAAACCCAACAGCGAAAAAACTACTGCACATTCTGGTATTGCTTTCAGATTCGTACTACTGTCTTTCTTTCCTTCTCCCTAGTCTGCAGATAACTTTCTCCTTTCTAATGCCTTTCTCTTCTTTTTCCACAAATATTCTTTGCTGCGTTTCCTCTGTTACATTACTTCCCCAGCATGTCCCTTCATGTCTGACAATATTTTATAGCTTTTCTTCTCCTTGTCGGAATATATTCCTCATGAAAGTTGTTGTTCTTGGTGTCCCTGGCAATAGACTCTGCCTTTTTTTAGGCTTGTTGATTGCTTTTGGAATCTGTTTTTTTCTTTGTGGTCAAAGAAGTGGCTGTCAAGAAAGAAATCAATGTTGTGTGGTGAATTCCTTATAACTATTGGAAAAAATTTATTTTAAAAAGTCTTCAAAAACAGGGTCATATAAACCAAAGTGATATCATTACAGTGCTCATAACTTTGGATCTCCTTATAGTGCAATCAAAATGTGGATCATAATATATTAAATAAATGTAAACATATATATACATTGATAAAATAGTTTAATCTCACTATGAATTTATAAATATGTACATGGCAATATTTTACTTTTTTTTTAATTGAATGAAACAAAAATCTGATTTGATTTCCTTTATTCCAATAAGGCATATTTTTATTCTTTTGAAGTTGTCAACTGAGAGCCCAACCTAAGGTTTTCAGGCAATGAATGCAGATAGGCACAGCCTGTGGTAGTGAGCACACAAGGATCGGCAAAGTAAGATGTATAGAGATTATTACACAAAAAAATTACACAGTATTTAATTTGATGCTTTTCTTCTTGGCATGGAAGATGAGCTCTCTGTTACTTAAGTCTGCAGAGCTTGTAAAGATTTAATAATTATACAAAACGTTATGTATTCCAGCAATTTCATTATGTAAACTACTTCTGGTATTTATTAGTGTCATTCTGTGCTCTTGCAGTTACTGGCATGCATCTAAATCCTAGCTGACCAAGTCCAGTCCAGTGACAGGTTTTCTTATTTTTGATTAAAGGAGGAACCTTTTCTGATTTTGCTTTGTACTGTGAAGGAAGAGAGATTGATTAGCTGTGGTCTATAATGCATTTGTTAGAGGTCTGCAAAGAATTCAGTCACATGGTACCAACCCTTCTTTTGCTCAGCTGTTTCTTTCATGGCAAAGAAAAAAAAGAAAAAAAAAAATCCAAACCAACAACAAACAGATGTATCCTAACTTTGACTTAATTTATGGTCACATTCCCATGAACTCCAAAAAAGAGAATGTCTTCCCTAGTCGCTGTAAACAGATATTTTAAAATCACTCTGGTCTCTTAAACTGCAAAATAAAAGTTAAGTTGTATTTGGGACATAAAGGTAAATCTATTATGCATAGTAATTTTCGTAAGAAGTCAAACCATAGTGTCTCTGAACATAAAAATGTGCAATAGGATGTATACAACGTATGTCATTGTGTGTTATTAGCCATTAATTTATCAGGCAAAGAAATAAAGTATTTACATTAAACATCAGTAAATGGGTTATTGATGTATTTGTATTAGAAAAACTTATTATATTTATTAACATCTAAGCACCCAAAAAAAAAAAAAATAATGCTTTCAGTTGTGTCTGGTTTGGACTTTCAGAAGCCTTACAGTTATTTCAAAGACAATTATACAATAATATACAATAATTATACAATAAATGAAAAATAGAAAAATACACAATTTCATTATATAAAAATGGCCGATTTTCAAATTATTAAAAAAAAATTAATTTCAAAGTAAAATATCTTGTAACTACTGAATTTCAATGACTAAGAAATATTTTTTCAGGTGCAAAAAGAACATTGCTTTAATTGGACAACATGAAAGATGAAAGTTTGTACAACAATATACAGGACAGGCAGTAATTTAATTACCGAATTCTTGATCAAAGGATTTTAGGAAGCTAATAGTAAGAAATATTCAGTTAAACAATTCTCTGACAACCAGTCTATGCCAAGTCTTTATATTATTCAAAGGTACTAAATCTTGGATTTCATATCTGGAGGTCAAGGGCACACAATACTGGAGTCCCAACTCAGTCTGGAAGTCTGAAGAGGGACCGTAAGTGCAGAGAAGAGCCTGAGGCTCTTTATTACTTCCTTTGAGGGAACTTGTGAGGACTGTATCAGAAGGACGTTCTTTTTCAGAATGGACTTGTGCAGGTGAGATTAATTTACCTAACATTCCTTATTTTAAAAAAAACCAAAAAACAAAAAACAAAAAAACCCCAAAAAACTAACAAACAAAAAAACCCAAAAACACAACATAAAACAAAACCAAAAAAACCCCATAAAACAACCCACAAAACCCAACAAACCAACCAAAAAAACCCCCAACGAAACAAAACATTAGCAACTTAATTCACTTCAGTAATAGAGAAAACTTGAGTACTAGAACTTTTGAATCTAAACCTATATTTAATTTCTATTTCATTTTTCCACTCTCCTTCCTAAGCCTTTTTTTGTTCCCCATCTTCAAGAGGGGAATAAATAAAAGAAAATGATGGAAATGCATAAGCCTTTCCACTGTTCTGCATCTGGCACAAAAGCAGATCTCAATGTACAGCATGAGGAATTAGGGTATATTTATAGGAGGAGGTAAGTAGAGTTAGTCCATCTGGGAGGACAACTTGAATGTGTGTAAAATATCCTAGAGACTGAAGATTCAGCATAGACCAGGACTGTCATGGAAGGTTATTATCAAGATAAGTCTGTTGTGTTTGCTAGTACAAAGAGGCTACTGTACTGGTAACTCAAGAGGGATTTGAGGATTGCACCTTTTTCAAATAGCTGTGTTTTTTATCAACTGCCTTCTATACACCACATATTTCAAAAGAGCGTGTTTTGTAAAAGGTGCTACAGTGACCGATAAGTGAATATTTCATCCATTCTCACAGAATGCAGTCTTAAAACAAGCAGTTGCTCCCACGCAGACAATCCTCGAATTACAGACTATCACGAGTAATTGTGGCTAAGAAGGCCAGAGAAGAAAAAGGATGTTAACAATGTGTATTTGACAAAAAAGGAGTCAGGGACAGTCTCTACAAAAAATAAAGTATGCTTTGCTTTCTACAGATTTATTTTTTTTAACTTAATGGGATGGTAGAAGAGCAAGTAATTTTTATTTTTTTTAAATTTACGTACTGAAAAGAAATGTATTATCTGTTACAGGTCCTCAAAATGTATATTCTGTTAACATTATTAGTTTCTTAAAAATGTGTTTCCCAGTTGATAGTCTTAATCAATTCCAGGAGTATTATAAAAATAAGAGAAAAAGTGAAACCTGCTATGTAGTTGCATGCACACACTTAACTCTGAAACAATAAGGAAGATGTTTATTTCCCCTTAATTTCTTTCAATTGTAGTCTTTGTAGTTAGTGTATGTGGCATACTAAGCTTGACATTTTCAAACAGAAGCATAACATAAGCTGACAGTGTCCGTTTATATTGTGAAGTAGGTGCCACAAGGAAAGGGCAAAAGAAAATACTGTCTGTGGAACAGACAGACCATTTACCAGCAATAGCTTTCATTTTATATATTTCATGTATGACCTGTTGCGGAAAATCACTTTGTTCTCTGAAACATCTGTGGTATATTACTGAGGAGAGGAAAGATGGATTATTGTGTTATACATTGTTTTTTTTATTTTTTCATCCTATGTGAGTTTAGTGCCAAACAGCAAAATTTAGGAACATACATGGGACAAATCCAGTCACTATGACTCTGTTTTCTCCTTCTCCATCCTCTCAGAGAGTAGCATCCAGTACAAAATAAGCAGTAAACTGTCCTCCACATTGAACCACCAATTTATTTTTTTTTTTAAGAGAACATAGCAAAGAGCAAATTGCAGAAAAATAAATACAACAAATTCCCCATTTTCTATACCTCATTATATGATCGCATTATTTGGTTCTTTTTTCTATTGGATACTTCTAGGCCTCTGGTGACAAATGGGTATCAATAGGCTTGCCACGGTAGTGCTGAGATTTTGGGATTTATCATACACTAGGGTTGAGAAAACAGCCATCCCTCTGCTTCTCTTTATGAAGTGTCACTGCAAGCCCTGGAGCTCAGTGGAGCCTAGTATTTTTCCTATTTGTCACCTTCCAGCGGTAGACACTGCAGGTAAGTGATATGGGCAAATCCGTCATGCAGCAGGAATGCCCAGTGATCCCAGGCAGGCTTGAGAAGGGGGTGTTGACTGGGGCACTTGTGGCAGCACATCATCCAGACCCTTTGTTGGATTTGGCATGGGATCAGTGCCGCATGTAGCAGATCTACTGCAAATGGAATTGGCATGTGTCCAGTGGGCTGATTGATATGCCAACTACTGTTTCTATGGGAGTACTTTTTTTTTGTGGTGTGGGGTTTTTTGTATATTTTTTTTGTGTGTGTTTTGTTGTTAATTCCCCTAACAACCGTTGCCTTTTTACCAGTCTTCACTGAAAGGCAGATTGACTGGTTTAGTGTTTTCTTTTCCTGCTATGAAAACTTCAGCTTGTCATTTTAATTATGAATCTATGGGGCACACATATACAAAGCAAATTGTGTCTGAAACTGCCTGGAGCACTTCATAATCTATTGGTGATGCATATTGCAGTTAGTCATTGGTGCTGAGTATTCATGGAAATGGCAATTAAATACAATTTGTTGTTTGGTCATTTAAGCATTGTTCTCTTATTGTTGTGTAAGCCTTACTATATAGTGAAAATAAATGATAATTTACGTCAATGCACATTAATAGCATAAGATTGTCATGGCAACATTTACATAAATATTGTCTGTGGCATCAGATAGTCATATGACAGTTGCACCCTGAATAATTATGTCTTCTAACAAACCAGTGATTTAGCTAGCCAGACCTTTGCCCTTTTCATTCCATGAACAGTATTTGCAATTATAGGTGATGTGTGCATAGGAAGCATTTCCTGGTGGACAGTGAAGTTTTCAAAACAGCGGACAACCCAGGTCTGCATATCATATTGAACGATGAGATCTAAAATGTTCCTCTTTCTTTCAAAAGTACATATACAATTGCAGGTTCTTAATCTATGCAAATGGTATCCGTAAGTAACAGCCAAAGTTCTGTCATTCTCTTTAACTCCTGTGGCATTAAAATCATGATAGAAAATATGTGGCCTCTGCACTTTCCCAGTTCTAGATTCTGCCACCAAATTAGTATTCAACTTAATGTTTAGGGGCTTAGCCATTGTAATTAATCATGTTGTAACTGTAGAAAGATACCTAATATGCCATCCCTATGCATTATTTAGATTATTTCCGTAGTGAAAGGCACAGGCAAGAGATTAACTAAAGCAAACACTTTGGGGTCTGTTTTCCCACTGATGAACAGAGAATTTATATGTAAAACTCAGGTTAGCATTAGTGTAAGTTTATTGTATAAATCACCTAGGCATTGATAGGAGCAGTAACTTTTATAATGGCTTCCTTACACACTTGTGTACATCACTGCTGTTCAGATGGTCATCATTCTCAGTGAGTGAATATTATTATAATGTTTTATTAGACAATGTGAAGAGTGATTTCACTCTTGAACTGTGTATGAAAACTCGCTATACAGGCAAGCCATGCATACACTTAAAATAAATACAGGCACAAGCAAGTTTTTGATTCTATTGTAATTGCCAATAGTTTGTACATAATATCTGACCAATAGCAATGGTAATATTTTGATGGGTTTCCCTCTGAAAGATGCTATCTTTGCATGTTCCAAAAAGGCTAAAAAGCAATTAATCATCTAAAGAGTCTCATTGATGGGTAGCCTTTCTTCATATATTGAACAGCATGATACGGCCAAATACTTTGCAAAGTGAATCAAGTTGAAGTGAAACCCTAACCTATTTTCTGTAGACTCTTGAAACTTCTACTAACATAAAAGTCATTGCTGAATATGAGTTGGTTACCATAGCACATCTTCAATTCTTTCTCTTTCTGTGGTGAATCCTCTGCTCTGGATCTTCATTTCTCATTGTCTCCATGACATGTTTTTTAACTGATCTTCAGGTTGATATTTCTCTCACTCTCAGCTTTTTTCACAATGATTTCCATTAGGACTGATAATAGCAATAAGTTATCCTGCAGGACTGATAACAGTGATGTTACCCGACACGGATGAACAGTGTTTTTCCATTTACTGCATTATTCTGTCTTTCCATTCCTTGATCAAAAGCCTCCTTATGTTGCAGTGCTCTTTCTAATGTGATATGTAAATATCCCATCTTTTCTTACACATCAGGCATGCATTTCTCCATGGTCGCTCCATGTCCATTGTATTCTCATTAGTGAACACAAAGTTTTTTTCAAGTTCACAGTTTAACTCTGAATTTTGAGAAAGTGGGTGTTATTGTATTTACCAAAAAAAAAAAAAGAAAAAAGAAAAAATAGAAGTACTAATTTAAGAGGGATTAAGTGATTTGGTAATCAAATGTGAGTTTTTAGTTTTTTTCAGCTGCAGTAAATGAGCTTAGTCAACTACCATCTTCACAAGGTGTATATTTCAAAATATGATTTCATGTTTTTAAATGCTGAAGTTAAATATATTGGGATCCCAGTCTGTGAGTAACTGACTGCCAAACTTAAATTTTTCAATGTTCTTCAATCCATTCTTTAACTGCGCATCTAAAATACTATAGATTACGGATTCATTATTAGCTTAGTGTTTTCATGTAGTTTTAGACAACAAACCTCACTGTCTATTCTTTTCATATTTTTCTCATAAAACAGGCAAAAAGTAAAGACTGATACAGTAGAAAGTCTCTTCACTAGCAGTAGTTGCTAATACATCAGGGGGCATAGTTATAGATAACTTTATTCTAGGGAGGACTTGTTCCATCTTGACTATTTACTTAGCTAGTTTTGTGCTTTGTAATCATTATTTGTTTGAATATATGCTGCTAGCCAGGGGAATGATCCATACAAGGAAAACTTACCTATTAGAAGTTTATTCAGTGCCAGTATAAGGTTAACAGTTATTCCCCGACCTACCATCATGACCAAAATCACGACCTTCAGTGTGGCTCCTTCTGTTGCAATACAGATGAAGAATAGCTAGCTACACAATCATGAAACTAGCATCACTCTGTTCCTATGGCTCATTACTGTGCCTGTGTATGCATATGATGTTGGAAACTCACTTGCAAATAATTCATTCATTACCACCAGGAGTTCCATCTTCTGATTGTCGGCTGTATATTTTTGTGATATTTTAAAGACAAGAACCATTCTTTAATGAAAATTCACAAATGAGATATCATAAGCTATTAAAACAAAAGTGATTATTATGCAAAGTAAAACAAATGACTTAGTATTGGAGGTGTATGTTTTTGAATCCTGAATTGCTTGGGGAATTGTGGGAATGAGGCAATGAATGCAAAATGTGGAAGCAGAAAAAAGCTAGCATTTTTGAAAGATGGATGACAGTAATTATCATGAGCAATGACTGATTATTGGTCTCCACTTTGTCTCTCCATATTTCTTTCGTTTCTTTTTTTTTCCTCTTTTGAAACATTAACTCCAGACATTCATTTGTGAAATGTTAGCATCTTTTAATAGTCTCAAAGGCATAGTCTTCACTAACACTTCCTAAAACTTGCTCTATCTTCTGCTTATCAGAAAACATCTGTGAACAGGTACTTAGTTTAAAACATTGATATTAGCTTATACTTTAATTACCACGTGGTAAAGAATAACTTACTGGGTTGCTGGTTTCTCCTTGTTTTGTGTTTGTTTGTTTGTTTGTTTGGGTTTTTTTCTCTTATATTAGAATTGTTTTAAGTATTAGCTTTCACAAGTTCTATTCTTTTTTCAAAATATTTGCATAAACGTACTTAAAATGCTGAACAACTTTGTCCATAAATGATTAAGTCTACATTGCTATATTTGTTCTTGTCATGTTATCCTTCACCCAGTCACATTAATGAAAACAAGAACTATGTTGAAACTGGTCCTTCAATAAAGAAAAGAACGTTTAAAAATGAGTTGAAGGGGGAGTCTACACAGAGGAATATGTCATGGAAATGTCTGTGGGTGAGACATAGCATGGGGAAAGTCTAGCAATAACTGTTTCAGATGCCATTGCCAACAAAAGTGCTAACTTCTCTGAACTAGCCATGCATTGTATTGAGAGGGGGTGGGAAAAGAAAGGATATGGTGTTGAGAAGACACAGAGTGACAATAAGAATCATTGAGCAGAGAAATGCTGTGTGGAGGAGGGATAAAAACAACCAAATAACCAACAAAGCACAACAAAACAAAACAAAAAAACAACCCACCATTTTTGGTAATGGACTTAAAGAGAAAAATCAGGGAGGACAGTTAAGATAGGAGTAGTAGCAAGAAGAAAGAAGACTCCAGCAGAAAGAGTAAGGACTGGGAAGATGGCAAATGAGACCACAACAATCCAACAACTGTAAGAAAAGGGAAAGAAATGGAGGAACGTAGCATTAGAAGTGCACACAGAGAGGTAATATAGTGGAAACACCTCAGCTTGGAAGAAATGAATCCTCTTCCAACCAATGTTTGCAGAGAAGCATTTTCAGACAAGTAGTGTGGAAAACAATGGTTTATTTAGGAAAATATATAGACTGAATGTAAGAAAACTAGAAGGCTGGGTAGGGAGATGGAGAAAAAAATTAACTAAGTACAGAAAACACTTTGCTCTGATGTAGAAGACTGGATGGGAAGGGATGAGGGGGAAAACCAGTTATGAAATATGAGAGTAAGATTTTTAACAAGACAGAATAAGAGAAGAAAGAAAGAAACAAAGGAAAGTAAAGTGGCTTTTTCAGGGAGGGAGAAAACTAAATTAAGAAAAGACAGTTATGAAAAACATTTCAAAAAATGGAAATCATTAGAAGGAAAAAGATAAAAACGTGAAGTGAGTAGGAAATAGAAAAATAATCTAAAATAAAGAAAAATGGTAGAAAATGAAGAAAAGGTACCCTAACATATAACTTCATATCATCAAATCTTTGAATATGGCAAAACCACAAACTTCTTTGTTAGGCTCAGAAATGGGCAATTTAAGCCTGTTGAGGTTTAGAGAGGGTTAACACACTTGTTCTGGCTATTTCCTGACTGCGGAGATTAGCATGCCTAGGGAAAGTTGTTCTGAATTAAGCAATTCCCTTGTCATCTCTAGTGTGCATTACAGCAGTGAGTAAGTAGTTAATGTTGGCAACGAATCTCTCTGGTGAGAAGTGGAAGGGAATTTTAGCTGGAAGATGCTTTTTATGTTCAATGTTCACATCTTGGGAGGGAATAGTTTGTTATGTTTCCTCTGAAGCACCTAGCCCAATTCTGAGTGCTGTAAAACAATTGATAATTATATATTAAAAAGCTGTAACTGAATTCCATTTACGGATGTCTATAAGTTACCTATCAAAATCAATCTTTGACTATTTTTACATCTATTTAGATTAGGCATTAGATGCATCCCAGCTTCTCAAGTTGTCATTGGTTATGTTTATTGGACTAACTTCTAAAAATAAGGAAGGAGCTTTCAAAAATTGCATTCATTTCATCAACCGATGAGGACATAATGAAAATACAGTAAATAATGCAGTGGCAACTTATTGATTCAGATGTTATAACTTAATTAATTCCAATAAGAAACAGGCAAATGCAGAAGTCTGACACAGACTTTTTTCCTTTCCTTTTTTTTTTTTCCCTCTAAGCTTGGATGCCACAGGAACTTAATGTAATTCAGAGTTGGAAATAGCATGAGATAATATCTCTATAGATAGTTTACCAGTTAACTCTTTCCTTATTCACCAGAGTTTCTAATAGTCTCTTTATATTTCTAAGATTATGAAATAGTAGTTATGATTAGAAAGGCAGTGTGGCATGTCCTATGGCTGAAAATTATTAGTGTTTGTCTTCCTAGTTTCTTTTGTCAGGAATAATCCAAAATCAAATGTTATATACCACTTATAAGGATGACTCTTGTCCTTGAAAACCTTTTAGCAGGTCCAGAGGAGGCCACAAAAATGGTGAGAGGAATGGAACACCTCTCCTATGAAGAAAGGCTGAGACAATTGGGATTATTCATCCTGGAGAACAGAAGGCTCCAGGGACACCTTATAGTGGCCTTCCAGTACCTAAAGGGGACTTATAAGAAAGATGGGAACAAACTTTTAGCAGTAGCAATAGGACAAGGGGTTAAACTAAAAGAGGGCAGATTCACAGTAGATATAAGGAAGAAACTTTTTCTGATGAGGGTGGTGAAATAGTGGAACAGGTTTCCCATAGAGGTGGTAGATGTGCCATCCCTGGAAACATTCAAGGTCAGGTTGGACATGGCTCTGAGCAACACGATGTAGTTGAAGATGTCCCTTGCAGAGGGCTGGGCTAGGTGACCTTTAAAGGTCCCTTCCTGCACAAACCTTTCTCTTTCTGGTTGCTTTCCTTCAGTATATTTTGTGTGTTCAATCAGTCTTCTTTTTCCTTTGGTTCTTGTGTTCTTCCAATTTGTCAGCCAGTAGCTTTATTTGCTCTGCTATTACGTTGATTATCTATTTGTGTTGATAGTGATTTATTCTTCCATATCTAAGATAGCTCCTTGTACCTCTGCAGTTGTAAGGCTCATCTTCTCTAATTTCTTGTCCATTTTAATTTCCAATATGGTAAATTTTGAGTGCAGAATAGTGGTAGAATTAATGCTAACTTCTGTAAGAATTTATTTGCCTGCCTAGCTGGCAAATCCTGAACATTTCCTCTTTCCTGTGAAAACTCCGTGTGTGTGTGTGTGTGTGCGCGCGCGCGCGCATACATATATATATATGTACATATATATATAATTATATCAGTGATACTCAAGGCACGTCCTGAAGGCACTAGTAGCCCAGCACCTTTACCGTCTCAACTCATCTAACGCTTTGTAGATTTTGTTCAATATGAGCATAAGACTTATATTGAAGCTCATAAAAAGCTAAGACTTTTTACAGATTTTTCAGAGTTTCGTGGGGTTGCCAGAGTGAGTAAGGCAATCAGTATTGCAGCAGCTAATAAAGCTGTATATTTCCTACAGCTAATAAAGTGCATTTTGGGAGTACCTTATAGTAAGCTGATATAAAACAGAATTATCCAAGTAAATAATTAATGTTCGGATGATCATATATGAATTGAATTACATAATTCTCTGTCAGTGTGAGCAGCAAACCTAAGGCTTTATATATAATTGAAGGTTGATGCATAGCTGAGTCTAAGTATTGAAAGGTGTAAAATTGACTACAAATTTACTATTTATAAGTTCATTGTTACTGGAAACTATTCACAATTTTTTTTTGTGCGTGCCATTCTCAGGTCAGTGTTTTAGTTACAGTAGCATGTCCCACCTAAAAGTAATAAGATTGCAAGAAGCGGACTCAGTTCAAGGGTTGTTTAATTGTTTGTTTTTTTTTTTTTATTGTTTTTTTTACTCTTATAGAAACTGGATTTTAAGTGAAGGGACTTAGAAACTGGCTGCTATACCCATTATCGTTCTTAACAATGAAAGCAGTGGTGGCATTTTAGGAAAATATTTCTCCACAGATGCATCACTAAGACATTTGAAAATTTTAACAGAATACTGGAGGGAACACTTTCCACAAAATGAGGTTTTGATCCAAACACTCAGTTGGTATGAATCAGCATAGTTCATTGAAGAGGACAGCACAGTTTCAGCGTCTTTGAAGTTTTCCCTTTACCTGTTTAGAGTTATGGGTTAGACTGCCTCTCTGAATGGAAAGTCATGTGAGAGGTTTTGCAGGACTGAAATGCTTTTTTATAGCGAATGGTGCAGGGAGCAGATTTGTCTGTAGGAAATGAAAGGAAATGAAAGAAGAAGCAGTTACATGAAACTACCTGTGACCAACTCTCTTTTCTCCTAGTGAATCAGTTTACACTTACTTATTCAGAAACTACTGTGCTCATAACTCACACCTATTCCTGGTGCCAGGAATGTTTGAACCTGACCATGATTTTGTCAGACAAATAATAGGGGTATTAGGTACTTCTTGAAAGTTATTATGACTCTGTCTAGACAAGTACTTACCCATGAAGTAATAAACTGCCACTTTAAAGTCAAAGAGATTCCTTATCTGTTTAAGGTTAAGCAGGTGGTGAGGTGCCTGTGACATCTAGAGCATTATGATTTCTTGTTCTGAGCACTTAAGCTGCCTTTTCAGATCGAGGTAGCTTTGCAGAATTTCCTTTGAACACATCCAAGAAGAAGGATGTATTCCTGAAATCAAGACCTGATGATATAAATTTCTTCACTTATAGAAATAAACCATTTTAAACAAACAGAAGTAGCTTTTAAATTGTCCATTGGCCTTCTATTTGGAGTTTAGTGCTACTATCTTATTAATGGCGTACAGAAAAAAAAATCCAAACAAAAATGAGATGTAGCAGTAGAACCATTTTCTTGATCTCTACCCCTTTAATTCAGAAAGATATGAAAGTGTATGAGGTTATAATTTGCTCATCAAATTAGTAATTAATTAAGGCTTACATTCTCTGGAAAAGGGGCTTCACAACTTATGAGGATTATCAAGATATAACAAAGCTATGCAGGGGGAAGATTAGAAGGGCCAAAGCTCAATCAGAACTCAGCTTGGCCACTGCAGTTAAAGATAACAAGAAGAGATTTTTCCAGTATATCAACAGAAAAAGGAAAACTAGGGAAAATATAGGTCCACTGATGAATGAGACGGGTGCCCTAGTGGTGGAAGACACAGAGAAGGCAGAGTTACTGAATGCCTTCTTTTCTTCGGTCTTCACTGATAAAGCCGTCCCTCACACATCCCATACCCTGGAGGCAAGGGGGAAGGTCTGGAGAGAGGAAGATTTTCCCTTAGTTGAGGAGGACCGGGTCAGAGACCACTTGGCCAAGCTGGACATTCATAAATCCATGGGCCCTGACGGGATGCATCCGCGAGTGCTGAGAGAGCTGGCAGATGTTATCGCTAGACCACTCTCCATCGTCTTTGAAAAGTCATGGGGAACAGGAGAGGTGCCTGAGGACTGGAGGAAGGCTAACGTCACTCCAATCTTCAAAAAAGGCAAGAAGGAGGACCCAGGGAACTACAGGCCGGTTAGTCTCACCTCTGCCCCTGGGAAGGTAATGGAGCGACTCATTCTGGATGTCGCCTCCAAACACATAGAGGAACAGGAAGTTATTGGAAGTGGTCAGCATGGATTTACCAAGGGCAAATCATGCCTGACCAATCTGATAGCTTTCTATGATGTTATAACGGGTTGGCTGGCTGAGAGCAGTAGATGTCATCTACCTTGACCTTAGCAAGGCTTTTGACACTGTCTCCCATAACATCCTCATTAGGAAGCTGAGGAAGTATGGGCTAGACGAGGTGACAGTGAGGTGGATCGAGAGCTGGCTGAGTGACAGAACCCAGAGGGTTGCGATCAGCAGCACAGAGTCCAGTTGGAGGCCTGTAACCAGTGGTGTCCCTCAGGGGTCAATACTTGGACCAATTTTGTTCAATATATTCATTAATGACCTAGATGAGGGGACAGAGTGTATCCTCAGCAAGTTTGCTGATGATACCAAGCTGGGAGGGGTGGCCGACACTCCAGAGGGCCGTGCTGCCATCCAGCGTGACCTGGACAGGCTGGAGAGCTGGGCAGAGAAGAACCTAATGAGGTTCAACAAAAGCAAGTGTAGGGTCCTGCACCTGGGAAGGAAGAATGCCAAACACCAGTATATGTTAGGGGCGGACATGCTGGGAAGCAGCTCTGAGGAGAAGGACCTGGGGGTCCTGGTAGACAGCAAATTATCCATGAGCCAGCAGTGTGCCCTTGTCGCCAAGAAGGCCAATGGCATCCTGGGCTGCATAGGGAAGACTGTGGCCAGTAGGTCGAGGGAGGTCATTCTCCCCCTCTACTCTGCACTGGTGAGGCCACAACTGGAGTACTGTGTCCAGTTTTGGGCTCCCCAGTTCAAGAGAGACAGGGAACTACTGGAGCGAGTCCAGCGTAGGGCAACCAAGATGATTATGGGACTGGAGCACCTCCGTTATGAGGAAAGGCTGAAAGAGCTGGGACTCTTTAGCCTGGAGAAAAGAAGGTTGAGGGGGGACCTGATTAATGTTTACAAGTATCTAAAGGGTGGGTTTAAGGAGGACGGAGCCAGGCTCTTTTCAATGGTTCCCAGCGACAGGACAAGGGGCAATGGGCACAAGCTAGAACATAGGAAGTTCCATTCAAATACACGGAAAAACTTCTTTATGGTGAGGGTGACAGAGCACTGGAACAGGCTGCCCAGGGAGGTTGTGGAGTCCCCTTCTCTGGAGATTTTCAAGACCCGCCTGGATGCAGCCCTGAGGGATGTGCTTTAGGCAATCCTGCTCTAGCAGGGGAGTTGGACTAGATGATCTCTAGAGGTCCCTTCCAACTCTGAAGATTCCGTGATTCCGTGATTCCGTGAAATTGTACCGTTTTGATTTTTTTTTTTTTTTTGTTTCAAACATGACAGTGCCACCAGAAAAAGTGTATTTCAGCAGATTAGCTGTTCATATCTGGTTGTCACTTCCTGTCTAGTCAATGGGAAGACACAAATACATTTACATGCATATTTTTCCCACTCCTTCTAAAACAGAGGTCTAAAATCAGGAAATTAAGTATGATCTAAGACCCTCCTTTCCTCTCCACTAACTGTATAGCAGAGATATGAAGAAAACAAGGCCAAGTGCCAGGTCCTGCACTTGTATCACAACATCCCCATGCAGTGCTACAGGTTTAGGGAAGAGTGGCTGGAAAGCTGCTTGGCAGAAAAGGACCTGGAGTTGTTAGTTGACAGACAGCTGAATATTAGCCAGAAGTGTACCCAGGTGGCCAGGAATGCCAACAGCATCCTGGCGGGTATTAGAAATAGTGTGGCCAGCAAGACTAGGGAAGTGATTGTCCCGCTGTACTCGGCACTGGTGAGGCCCCAGCTCAAACACTGTGTTCAGTTTTGGGCCTCACTGGAAGAAAGACATTAAGGTGCTGGAGTGCGTCCAGGGAAGGGCAATGAAGCTTATGAGGAGCGGCTGAGGGAACTGGGATTGTTCAGTTTGGAGAAAAGGAGGCTGAGGGGAGACATTATTGCCCCCCCCCAACCTGAAAGGAGGTTGTAGCAAGGTGGGTGTCGGTCTCTTCTCCCAAGTAACAGTCTATAGGACAAGAGGAAACAGACTCAAGTTGCACCAGGGGAGGTTTAGATTAGATATTAGGAAAAATTTCTTCACTGAAAGGGTTACCAAGCATTGGAAACAGGCTGCCCAGAGAAGTGGTGAAGTCACCATCCCTGGAGGTTTTAGGGACATGGTTTAATGGTAACTTGGGAGTGATAGGTTAACGGTTTGACTTGATGATCTTAAAGGTCTTTTCTGACCATAATGATTCTATGATTCTATGAAATAAGCTGAGAAAAACCCAAATCAAGATATCAATATTATAGTTCTAGGTTTTAATTTTTAAACAGACAATAGAGTAAATATAATCTTTAAAAAAATCCAAATATTTAAAGAGGTAATCTTAAAGCTAAACTGACTTCTTCCAAGCACATTATATGCCAGAAAATGGACCTCTGATGTGTGCTAATGGGTTCCCTTTTATATTACTATGGAATTGGTTGCTCTGACACAATACACTGGCTTAATTACGTATGTTTGTTTCTCTTGCTTCTCCACGAACAAAACATTTAAATAAAGCTTAGAGTTTTTGTACTGTAAGTTTTATAAGATAAATTTTATGTTTTACTTACAAATTTTGGATCATATTCACCTGTCAGCCAATGAATCTTGCATTACCATTTGGTAAGGCTTTGTAGAGTAGTCTGTGTATAATTATTTATACTTTTTATAGGACAGCAAAAATGGTGCTCCTGTGGCCAACTAAATATTTGCTGCATGTGTGTTTGGTGTATCAGGATTTTCGTGTTTTGCATTTATATATATATTTATATATATAGTTCATTATAATAACTGAACTTGAAGATTGTTTGGTTTGGTTCAGATTGTAAACATAAATCAATATTATCAGAATTTGTTAATTAAACCCTAAAAAGACCAGCTTTTCTGTTGAAGTTGTGAGTTTGAAGTTATACTACATAATTTACTTTTTTTTTAAACTTATGTTTCACTTAAAAAAAATAACCGAGTATGTTCATCATTAAATATGAATATTTCAATACTGAGCATAAATCTTGTAGAGAAACCTGTGGCAATTATATGGCTTAGTTAAAAACTTCTGAATCAGCATCTCAACGGAAATGCTCTTTCAATCTAAACTGTAGAAAAACCATGAAGTTTCTTCTGTAGCGATTTAAATCAAATAACTGTTTAAGTTAAAGGAATGAAACACATTCAGCTGTAAAACCTTCTCACAAAGGAACAGTAAAGGTAGTGACTGAAATACAATGTTGCAGAAAGTCTCAGTAATGAATGTAAATCTCAGCTTCTCTCTCAGTCACACATACATACACCCTGACATACACAGTCCCCAGCTTTAGTTACTGCACTTATATTCTGAAGAACTGTAAGCCTTTCTAAAGCTATTGATCTGCAGACTTTCTAAAATTAAACTGCCAGGTATTGCTGTGTTCTTGATATGTTATTGATTTCCTTTGAATATTTTGGGGAAAAAATCTGACAGAGCTGTAGGATAAGTAGAAGGTCTCAGTTTTATTTAGTAGACAACTTGATTATGCAGCAGCTGACCACAACTTTTTTGCTTCTTTTCCCAGCTTTCTTTTGAGAATTGCTGTTAAAATGATGGTATTTTTAGGGGGTTAAAGTGTCCTCCTGAATCATCAAATCTTTACTGATCTGATTCACAAAGGTTCTGAGTCCCTCAGGTGGTATAATGCTCACCTGCTGCTTTAAGGTAGTTCTGACTTTGCTTTACATCCTTCAGAGACTGTGAGGAGAAAAAAAAAAAAAAACAAAACCAAAGAACATCCAGCTCATCATAGATCTGCCTCTTGTTCATAGGCACTGTTCAATTCGCAGCCCCGATACTGAATTGTCTCACTCATCTGCAGTTTTCAGGGTCACCTTTATAAAAAGATTTTTTTCACAACCAGTTTACGGATGCAGTATCACTGAATCAAAATGGATTGGATATTTTTGTTACCAGCAGTAGAATCACTTTTTCAGAAATCTTACCTGTTTCAGCCAAGGAACTTGTAGTTTTACAATTTTTACTCCATCAAATCTCTTTTTGAAGTCTTCGATTTCTGACAACACTTCATCTTCATTACTGGGAATGAAAAGAGTTTGGCCAGGCATTTACTTCCATGTTCTCTGGTGAAGCATGTTATGTGAGTAGGAACACATACATTTTGTTATTCGTTAGTGTCTAAAGGCTTCACTGATCTTGAAGTGTAGGCATCCTGCTATGAACTGCTTACATACTAAAGCAAAGTCTATTTTCTACTCCCTTAAGATTAAATTAGAAAAAAAAAAACCCAGAAATTGACAATAATAATAATATGGAGTGAGGAGAGAGAACATCTTACAGTTGTGTAGATTAAACTTTATTTTGCAGTTACTCCAAATAATTTACTTTTTGCCTTCTTATCAATAATTCATAGAATCATAGAATCATAGAATTGTTAGGGTTGGAAGGGACCTTAAAGATCATCTAGTTCCAACCCCCCTGCCATGGGCAGGGACACCTTCCACTAGATCAGGTTGCTCAGAGCCCCATCCAGCCTGGCCTTGAACACTTCCAGGGATGGGGCTTCCACCACCTCTCTGGGCAACCTGTTCCAGTGTCTCACCACCCTCATGGTGAAGAACTTCTTCCTAACGTCCAGTCTGAATCATCCCATCTCTAGTTTTAATCCATTCCCTCTAGTCCTCCTCCAACATCCTAAAAAATCCCTCACCAACTTTCTTGTAGGCCCCCTTAAGATACTGGTAGGCCATTATAAGGTCTCCTCAGAGCCTTCTTTTCTCCAGACTGAACAACCCCAACTCTCTCAGTCTGTCCTCATAGGAGAGGTGCTCCAGCCCTCTGATCATCCTTGTGGCCCTTCTCTGGACACGTTTCAGCACATCCATAGAGTAGAGGGAGAGGATCACATCCCTCGACCCGCTGGCCATGCTTCTCCTGATGCAGACCAGGATACAATTGGCTTTCTGGGCTGCAAGTGCACACTGATGGCTCATGTTGAGCCTCTTATCTACCAGCACCCCCAAGTCCTTTTCTTCAGGGCTGCTCTCAAGCCAGTCACTGCCCAGCCTATATCGGTGCTTGGGATTGCCCCAACCCAGATGGAGGACCTTGCACTTGGTCTTGTTGAACTTCATGATGTTGGCATGGGCCCACCTCTCCAGCCTGACAAGGTCCCTCTGGATGGCATTCCTTCCCTCCAGCATGTCATCCACCCCACACAGCTTGGTGTCACCGGAAAACTTGCTGAGGGTGCACTCTATGCCACTGTCCATGTTGCTGACAAAGATGTTAAACAAGACTGGTCCCAGTACTGATCCTTGAGGGACTCCGCTTGTCACTGGCCTCCACTTGGACATGGACCCACTGACCGCCACAATTTGGGTGTGGCTGTCAAGCCAGTTCTTTATCCACTGAATTGTGAGTCCATCAAACCCATATTTTATCAGCTTGGAGACAAGGATGTCATGTGGGACAGTGTCAAAGGCTTTGCTCAAGTCCAAGTAAAAGATGTCAGTTGCTCTCACCTTGTCTATTGATGTTGTGACCTTCTCATTGAAGGCCACCAGGTTTGTCAGGCATGATTTCCCCTTGGTGAAGTGTGTTGATTGTACCCAATCACCTCTTCGTTATTCTTCTGCCTCAGCAGTGCCTCCAGGAGGATCTGCTCCATAATCTTACCAGGCATGGAGGTGAGACTGACTGGCCTATAGTTCCTTGGTTGATCCTTCTTTCCCTTTTTGAAAATGGGGATTATGTTTCCCCTATTCCAGTCAGTAGGGACTTCACCAGACTGACATAACTTTTGGAATATAATATAGCAACCTCATACGCCAGTTCCTTCAGTACCCACAGGTGTATCCTATTGGGTCCTCTGGACTTGTTCACTTCCAGGTTCATCAGATGGTCATGAACCTGATCTTCACTTACGATGGACAATTCTGTCCAACCCCTGCCATTGTCTTCTGTGACTCTGGGAGTGTGGCTGGAGCCCTTGCCAGTGAAGACTGAGGAAAATAAGTCATTGAGAACCTCGGCCTTCTCCATGTCACTTGTCACCAGCTCCCCTGTTTCCTTTCTGAGGGGGCCCACACCCTCCCTAGTCTTCTTCTTACCATTAATGTACCTATAGGAATTTTTGCTGTTTCCCTTGATCTTCTTGGCTAGATTTAATTCTAACTGAGCTTCAGCTTTTCTCACCAGCTCCCTTGCTGCTCGGACAGCTTCCTTATATGCCCCCCATTCTAGCTGTCCTTTCTTCCACTCTTTATAAAGTTTCTTGTTGTGTGACAGTGTGTCCAGGGGCTCCTTGTTCATCCAGGCAGGTCTCCTAGCATTCTTTCCTGCCTTCCTCTTTGCCGGTATAGTTTGCTTCTGGACACGGAGAAGGTGATCCTTCTGCCCAGCTGGTGATACTGACCAGCTGTCCTGGGCCCCCCTTCCCTCTAGAGCTTTGTCCCATGGCACTTTGGCCAGCAGATCGCTGAAGCGATCAAAGTCTGCATGCCTAAAGTCCAGGGTCGTAAGCTTGGAATATATCGTCCTAGTTGCCCTGAGGATCTTAAATTCTATCGTTTTGTGGTCACTGCAGCCAAGGTTATCACTGAACCTCATGTTGGTCACCAGCCCTTCCCTGTTGGTGAGAATGAGGTCCAGCATAGCACCTTTTCTTGTTGGTTCCTCTACCATTTGGAGGAGGATGTTGTCATCTATGCATTCCAGGAACATCCTGGATTGCTGGTGCCTTGCTGTGTTGTCCCTCCAGCAGATGTCAGGGTGGTTGAAATCCCCTACAAGGACCAGGGCCTGTGAATGCGAAACGTCTTCTATCTGCCTATGGAGGGCCTCATCTGCTTGGGTCTGCTGGTCAGGTGTCCTGTAGCTGACCCCTACTGTAACATCACCTTCCCCTGTCTTCCCTTTAATCTTAACCCATACACTCTTAATGAGCTCCTCGTCCTTCCCCATGTGGACCTCCATCGATTCTAGCTGGTCACTGATGTAGAGGGCAACACCTCCTCCCCTCCTACCCTGCCTGTCCTTCCTAAAAGAGCTCGTATCCGTCTATCCCTACATTCCAGTCATGGGAATCATCCCACCAAGTTTCAGTAACAGCCACTATGTCATGGCTTTCCAGCAGCACAGTGGCCCTTAATTCATCCTGTTTATTGCCCAAGCTGTGTGTGTTTGCGTAGAGGCACTTAAGCTGGGCTGGCCATGTCACCCTCTTGCATGGTTCCCCCTTGATTCCCTTGGGGTGTCCCAGTGCATCGTCTCCGGCTTGCTTTAGCACAACAAGTTGAGAGCCCTTACTAGAACTCTGTCCCTCTGCCCTTGATGTGCTGCCCCACTGTTTTTCACAGGCAAGCATGAAATTATTGACCCCTTCCCCCTTCAAATCTAGTTTAAAGCACTATCAATGAGGCCTGCCAACTCCTGCCCCAGAATCCTTTTCCCTCTCTGGGATAAGTGCATCCCATTAGCTGCTCGAATCTCTGGTGCCTCATATACCAAGCCGAGCTTGTAAAACTCAAAGCCCTGTCTATGACACCAGTCCTGGAGCCATGAATTGACCTGTTGACTCCTCCTATATATTCCCTTATCCATCACTGATGTCAGAGGGATGGAGGAGAACACAACCTGAGCTCCTGATCCCTTTACCAGTTGCCCTAAGACCCTGAAATCTTTTTTAAATGATTGTGAGCTGCTCATTGCTATCTCATCACTAACCTCATGGCTAGCTCATCACAACTTCATTTGGTTTCCTAACCAAACAGCTATTTGCTTCTTGCAATGTTCACAGCATTAGCTTGTGTACAACCACTTTTGCCATTGCAGCTGACATCTATGCTTCTGTACTGATTCTGGCTGGGACAGTGCAAATTTTCTTCATAAGTAGCTCATATGGGGCAATGTCTTGGATTTGTGATGAATACAGTGTTGGTAACACGTTGTTTTAGCTATCGCTGAGCAGTGCTTGCACAATGCCAAGGTCTTTTTTGCTTCTCACGCCGCCCTGCCAGCAAGTAGGCTGGGGGGTGTACAAAAAATTGGGAGGGGACATAGGCAGGACGACTGACCCCAACTGACCACTGTGATATCCCATATCATGTGATGATGTGCTCAGCAATAAAAGCTGCAGGGAAGAAGGAGGAGGGGGTTTTTTTTGAAATTATGGAGTTTGTCATCCCAAGTAACCATTAGGTGTGATGGAGCCCTGCTTTCCTGGAGACGGCTGAATAACTGCCATCTGATGGGAAGATTTGAATGAATTTGCTTGTGCACATAGCTTTCTCTTTACCTATTAAACTGTCTTTATCTCAACCCATGGTTTTTCACACTTTTGCTGTTCTTTCCCCATCCTGCTGCAGGGGATTGAGTGAATGGCTATGTGAGGCTGAGCTGGCTGATAGGGTTAAACCACCACTGCCTGTAAAACTATGTATAAATCACTTCTCCTGTTGATTTGCTTGCTGCTATTAGTATAATTAAATTTTTGCTGCTTTTTCTTTTTTTCCTCAGTTTGTATGGAATTTTATACCCTTTATTATTTGCTCTGTAAATGTCTTTCTTACAGGTTAAGTATTAGCAGCCATAGCTATTTTGTGTGCTGAAAGTATGTCTGTCTTCTTGACATATTATTGTGCTTAGACTTATCTAAGGTGGCATTCGTCCTGTTTATCTTCATCCTTTTAAAACTTCAGTGTCAACAAGGAGAAAGATTCTACCAAGGAGTAATAAACTTGATGCCGTGGTAGGTTCTATATCACTGGCATAAATCACACTCTGGAAATACCTTTACCAGGAGAGATCAGAATGACCAACTGCTTAATTTTACATAGACAAAATATCTAACTTTTTGGTAGCAAGGTAAGACAGGTAAGATGGTGACCACAGACACTGACTAAACACCACTGCTTTTATCTCCTTCTAAACAACCTCTTCTTATTTTTTCAAAGTTCCCCTCTCAAATTGTCTTTTTGATTTTGTTTGCAATGTGTCACAGAAGGATACTGAGTGTAATTATACTGCAAATGTTGTCATAATTACTAAGTTCTGTCGAATGTAGTGCAATTTACCTCACCTAATCATTGCCACCTAAAGATTAAAAATTAGGAAGGAAAGCAAGTCTCCTCAAACCCGTTGCAGCTCTCTGCAACCCTTAGTACCATAAATCACTTATGGCTCTCACCTTACCATATAGAAACTATAGGATGAAATTAGATGGGTGATGCAACCATTATATACTACATCTGTATTTTAAATGTAGTAAAGCTAAACATCACCTATTTCTTTCCTTGAAGAGCAGCTAGCTGAGCTTGGATCCAGCCAAAGTCATGGCATACTGTTTAATAGTACCTCCCTCTGTTCTTTTCCTTGAGTATAAAACTACTTAGCACCTTCAAAGTCTGCATGGTGTTGCAGTACACAGCATACTAAAAAGTATATCACTAGGAAAAGACTATTTCAACTCTTTTGTGAATACTATAAAAATCCTAAGCTCATCTCATACCACATAAACTCGAATGTACCTTGCACCTGCAGACTGAATGAGGTTGTCAGAGTTCTCCGTCAATATCACCAGTATTCACTTCTGCTATGTATGTATTTTATTTAATTTATTTTTTTTATATAAAATTCTGCCCCAAAATAATATGATTCTTTCTTAGGAATGAAAACATAAAAAGTAATTGTTGTTCCATATTGAGTGAGTGTCCAGGAGAATCCTGTCCTATGAAATAACTTATGCTGCCATTGTGATTACGCAGAAAGACTGTCACCAACTGTAGTTATTTGATGAAGGTGTAAGAAAATACACACTTAATATTCCAAAAATTAGTCAAACGGAAAGGATAATATTAATTAAAAAACTTTCATACAGATTAAAAGTTCTAGCAGATATATGGATAGTTATATCTTTTGAAAGGTGATGTAAGATTTTAGGTTTTTTTTCTGTAAGCATCTCACCTTTATGGCATTTATTGTTATAACTAATGACCAGTGCTTCAAAAAATTTTCCTTGAATTATCACCATGTAAACAATCTTGTCACAATTTGGAAAGTTCTGTGCCTATTCTTTGGTTTAAAAAATTCTGACATAGTTGAATAAATTACTGCACTTTGATGGGAAAAAAATGAAATCCACATGGTTAATACTTAAAATTCTTTCTTCAAAAGGCTGCATTATTTTGAGAATAAATAACAGCTGTATCTGTTTTAGAAGCATTCATTTGACATCACTGCCCACAGAAGTGCTTTTACTTTCCAGAACAATTTGGGGCTTTATAAAAAGTGCAATTTCTTTTTGGTTGTTAAATAAGTCATTGCTTGTTGCTACAACCATGGAGTACTGTACTTTCAAACTGAAATGTTGTATGCAACAATGGAATGCAGTAGAATCCTCATATTCAGGCATCAAGGGCAGTGATATGCCTACACCTATAGTAAAATGTTGGGTATTTTAGTTTCTGGCAGTGGTGAAAATTATATTTTTTTTTCAGTATTTGCTGTCTGTCAGTATGTGACAGAGGTTCACACCTTCTGAGGGCTTACAGTGACAGAAATAGCTAATGGAAAGTTTTCTAAATGAGAAGGAATTGCTTTAAGTCTGTCTAAACTGGTCTCACATTTTCCACAGGAAGAAAAAAGCATTCCATCTTGAATTTCTCCACCCACAGATCCCTACATAAAGATCTAGGAAATCTTAAACTGGTAGCAGAATTGTGGTCAAGCAGAGGTTTTAAGATTCCTGAAGCAAAGCTTAGCTTTTGCCTTGGTAACTGCCATAGCACACATCTGAATACATATAAAAATTATAGTATACAAAAAGCATGGAAAAAATTTGAATAAGCATAGTATAATTCTGGAAAAGAACTTGAAGTAATACATGTGGTTCTAATATCTTTTTTTTTTTTTTTTCCCTTGCATGCAGAAACGGTTTGCTTTGAATATCTGTTCTTGCATACAGAGAGGCATTTTTTTTTGTTATTTGGCTTTGCCTCTTACTCTCGTGGTATGGATTTACACAATGTGCTGTCTCTTGAAGCCTTTCTATTTCATCTTTTAATTTTAATTATTTTAAAGTGACTGATCAATCTGTCTTACTAGCATAATGTTTTCTTCATTGTAAACACTGGTTACTGAAGAAAAATCAAGAATACTAAGTAGCTATCTAGTGAAATCACCTAGCAAATCAAACTTAGAAATAGCTTAGTGAAAATGCTATCTCCAAATAGGGTATGTGAAGTTTCTGAGTGTACTTACAACTCTGAGTTGGATTTGTTTGGATTTAAAGAGCTAGTTGTTCACATATTTCTTTGCTCTGTGTATAGATGTAACGCCTTTCTGCCTTTCTTACAAACTAAACATGTAATGGATCATTTGTCTTGGGCTACTTTCTCTTTTGCTTCCCACTCTACACAATACAGTTTTATGAACTAATGTCAGATAAACTATTTTCACACATAAATTTAGATGTGTCTAAGCACCTTGTAGAATCAGAAACAGTTTTAGAATTTTAGGGGTCATTAAAATTATTTCATCATATAAATCCATTTAAACCATTTAGTCTTTGTATATTTTAATTATTTTCTCTGATGGATGTCACTGATATTTTTGTAATATTAGAAATGTGGACCATATTAAGAGTATATAGTGTTACTTTTGAAACTGTAGCTAATTCTTTAAATAGCCATCCTACGTCAAGACTACAGTTATTTATGTAATAAAAAGATGTCTCATGATCCAGCTGAGTTAGTGTTGAAATTGGTTAAGTACAAGATTTTTAACTGTGTTACACTTAACTTTGATATGTATAGTTAATTTGCAACAGCTAAAACACATGCTCTTCCAACCCCTTCAAATGCTGGGCATGTTATACAAGATATCAGCCATTCAACCTCTCTCCCAAACTGGTACTCTCTTGCTGCAGGTTAACTAATCCTTATCACACATTTTTAAAATGTCAGTTTTTGAAGTCAGATAAGGAAAAAAAAGGCAGTGAAGTGTTTTAGTTTTGTTCTTTTTTTCTTTCTTTTAGGATTAGCAAAAAGAACATTTACTGTTTTAGAATTGCAAATACATTTAACTATTTCTACATGATTGTGTCAAAGGCATTCCATTGCCTCCATTCCATCTCTGTTCCTCAAGTCTTCAAAGAAAAACACTAGAGAGGAAAAAAAAAAAACTGTCTTTCAACCATCATTGAGCTGCTTATACTAGTAGAAATTAGAAGTATGTGAAGGCAAAACCTACAAGTGCAAGTGTTGAAACACAGAAGTAATATATGATTCCTTTGCCCTTTAGTATTAGGATGATAAAAATCTCAGATATCCTGACATCCCACCTTTTCTTTTTATTCTTTTGTTTTCTGCTTTCTGATGCTTGAATTATTTCTAACAGAGCAGAATAATTTCTTCTGAGACGTGGTGCTTGGTATATGTTACTAATTCACATGTAGTTTCAATATTTTTGCTTTTGTAAATATTCGGTAGGAATTTCAGGACAGTTTCTTGATACACAATCTAAAATGCAGTATTTCCCACTGCTGTTGTGGGCAAAACCCCAATACCCCCCCACACACCCCCAATTTGTTTCTTTGATATGTGAGAAGTGATCAAACTCTCCTTAATTACAAGAGTGCAAACGCCCTTTACCTGCATTTACTCTCAGTGGACCCTGCCATGTATAACGTAAGTGAAAAGAATAACCTTATAGAAAGGCACAATCTTCTTTAGAAACAGTAGTCAAAATTTTGTTTTAATTAGCTGCAGATCTATTACTTTCCCTATCCACTTGAAACAGAAAATAATACTTTCTGTTGTAGAAGGCTAGCACAAGTGTAGCTGACCTAAATATAACTAATGAGCACCGAAATGAAGAAGGCATTAAAGATGAAGCTTGTTGATGACAGAGTACATTTTTTGCAGGTTAATAATCTTCCGTTGATTGGGTTATTGATGCTATTCCCAAGATGTGAGCATGGCAATTTACAGGAAAATTAATACTTCTTTGTTTCCGCTCCAAAATAGTAGTACGTCATGACATAACAAAAGAAGAGGTTGATATGCCACCTAGGTAATTTAGTTGCAGCTCCATTCCTATGAATCACAGCCAAGTAATTAATCTTTTACCTAGGAGACAGTACTAGTGATATTAATAAAACATGGGAACAATAACCATTTTTATATACAGAAAAGAAAGTACCTGTTTTAGGGGGAATTAGTACTTTGGCAGAAATATGGAGAAATGGATTTTTGCTATCAGTGTATCAAATGTCTTATGAGTTGATATTGCTACCATACAACAGATGCACAGATGCAGGAACTGAACCTGGATGAATGTATGCTAAATTTATAAGTGTTGCAACAATGACATTTGTAGAAAGTCTGCCACTTTGTATGCAGCATGTACTGCATTCAGTCTAATTGGTTTTTCATGGATTTGGAGACACATTCTACAGATAGGAGTGCATCTGTTTTCCCCAAGACACACATTATTCTGATTAAATATTTGAAATTAAGATGGAGTGATTTTATGTGTTCATTTTGATTATGCTGGTTGGTTCAATGAAAAAAAAAATTGGCAATCTCTTATAAGTGTTTCAAAAATCTGAAGTGGCATGACTTTGTGATTAAAATTGTTTCATTAACATTTCCTGAAATACTAGGAATTAACCAAAGAACAGAATTACTCCAAGAATTATCAGAAAGTTTTACACTAAAATAGGTGGGTTTTTACTCTGAGCAACCGATCAAGTTGCTCAGAGCCCCATCTAACCTGACCTCGAATGTTTCCAGGGATGGGGCATCTACCCCCTCTCTGTGCAACCTGTGTCAGTGTTCAAGTGTTTCACCACCCTCATTGGAAAGAAATTTTTCCTTATACCTCCTCAGAATTTGCCCTCTTTTAGTTTAAAACCAATACCCCTTGTCCTATCACAACAGGCCCCATCTTTCTTATAAGGCCCCTTTGAGTATGGAAAAGCTGCAATAAGGTCTCCCAAGAGCCTTCTCTTCTCCAAGCTGAACAGCTTGAACTCTCTCAGCCTTTCTTCATAGGCGAGGTGTTCCAGTCCTCTGACCATTTCTGTGGCCCTCCTCTGGACCTGCTCTAAAAGGTCCTTGTCTTTCCTGTGCTGAGGGCTCCAGAGCTGGACGCAGTACTCCAGGTAGGTTCTCACCAGAGTGGAGTAGAGGGGCAGAAACATCTTCCTTGACCTGCTGGCCACATACAGTTACAAAAAAAAGAAAAAAAAAAAAAGTTATTTTGTCTATTAGAAAAATCAATACCAAAAAGAGATTACTGACCTTTCCATTGAGCAGTTCTAGAACCCCCATACTTGAAAGTAGGAATTTGACATTTTCCAAGTATTATCTTTTACATTGGGAAAATGCTTTACTGCCGTTATCAAAATCCACAAAATATTGGTCAAATAAGATGGTGCTGAAAAATGAGTTTGCTGGTTTTTGCTGGAGGCTTCTTAGTCTGCAATGAGGTGAGCTGGATTTTCTCTGACTTTTTACAGATGCTTCAAGATACATAGCATACAAACATAGAAAACAAGAGAAGGAGATTTTATTACTTGCACCCTTTGTGATCTTCAGGGTCCAAGAAGCATAAGCTAGTTTGAATACAGAGAAGAGAGGCACCAGAGTTGGAATAAGGTATGTAATACAAAGCCTGTGGGAGGATCTGGCATGGGAGATCAAGTATAGGAAGACGGAGGAGAATGCTTGGACAACTAAATTAAGTAAACAGAAACATTGGTTGAGGAAATAACAACTGAAAATGGATGTTGAAAAAAAGGAAATATATGGCACTGGGCACCAGATTGGTTGTAGGAATGTAGAAATGCAGGCAGATTTATGAGAAGACAAAATAATAGTCCTTTCCCATCTTGTCCTTCAGACAGTCCAGCAACATTAGCCAAAGATCATATCAGGTGAAGATCTCAGTTTCTGTGTTCTGCAGGTGCTTTTTAAATTTTCATCAGGTAATATGTTCTACTGCTCTGTTGGCAAGTAATGGCAGTTCAATGCAGATCTTTTTTCTTCTCATCAGTGAAAATTCCTGCATGTTATTTTCAATCATTTTCTTATTGGGTGTCTTTAATGCACCCAATACTGCCTCACAGTAAGGCAGTACTGCCTCACATCTGAAAAAAAAAAAAATGGTTTAGTGAAATGTTTCAGAAAGAGTAGATGATTTTTGAAAATTCCAACCCTGTGGAATTTCAGAAGTATTTTCTCCTTACTTTCTAGATGTATGATACTCTCCATGTTTTGGATTAGGAGACCTGAAGAAAAAAAAACAAACCCAACTTACTGATCTGTTAGATTGCTTAATACTTCCAACTTGCATCAGAAGTAGGCTGCTGTTGAGATTCCTTAGTATATTCTGGCTGTCTTGTGCTGAACTTTACTAAATTATGAGCTTTTCTGTGACAGGAAGCCTGGAGGAAGCTATAAGGGCATGGTGTATCTCACCTAACTTTAACCACTTGAAAATTAAGAATCTTGTCTGCTCTTTCTTTAGTTAATAGAAAGAAATAAGCATATTCCCAAAGCAAATTATTCCATACAAAGGCAATCATTCACTCTATTCTAAAACTGCATGAATCACTGCTTGGATGTGATTTGAACCTTTCCCTCTTCATTGCCCTGAGAATCAGCATAAAGTATATTAGCATAAGTAAAATATTAGTTAGGAAAAACCCATATAACACTAGCTGTGCTAACTGCTTCTGGAGGAATTTATACTTTGAAAGAAGCTCTTTTGCTGATTAGAATACAATATACCTGTAACTAGCAATGCTTTTGTAGAAATAATTATGTTTACATCTTATTTCTGTTTAACATGATAATTAGGGTCTGGAGATGAAGACAGACCTCCAGTAACCTCAAAAGACAAAATCTTTTGGTTTAACAGAAGGCTAGCCACATAGCTGGACTATTTTGTATCTTGACAGAAAACACATTTTAAATTAGAAGTCTACCTACATATAATGAGTAAAAATAATATTATTTAGCACATTTTTAGTAGATGTTTAATTGAACAATATCTAAATTTAGATACAATATTCTCTAAAAAGGAAGTAATCTTTGTATTTTTTTGTCCTCACAGTAAACAGTTGCCATAGACAATCACGCTATTCATTTATCCCTTTTGAATTATTTTTATTGTGCCTATTGTCTTGTCATCCATGATTTGTTTTTAGGAGACATTAATACTCATTAATACTACTGCTTGCTACTGCTGGCACAGACTACAACCAGTGTTGAAAATGGCAACTAATGGATTGACGCATCATCAAATTGTCAGTGATTAAACAGCAACAAAATTCAGATAAATATTTTTTCTGTAAACTATTTTCTCTGAAAGTTACCAGGTTCTGAACAAAGAAGGATCTTCAAGTGAATGAATGTAAAAATCTGATGTTATCTCTATTTTGAGAGCTATTTCACCCATCTTTTGCATCTTTGAAATTAGCATTAGAAGATAGAAGAATGTACCAGTCAGGAATAACTGATGCACTACTAAAGCTTGTCTTTTCTTATACTTAAATTAGCCTTTTTTTCCCTATTTTTTCCCTGACTTCTTTCCCCCGTGTCCAAATATTGAGATTTCTCTTTGCCAATTACACATACAAGTATATTGCAAGGCTGTAGGAAGGATACAAATTCAAATGTCTTGCAGTAGTAGCAAAAGTACTATTGTCAATCACATTGTACACACTACATGGAAAACTCTTGGAACATGTTAATGAGAAAGAGACAGAGGTCACTGATCTAAATGGTAATCTAGGATGATGCATTTTGGCAAAAACTGGATGACATAGTTCAACAAATGCTTCAAACACTACATTAGGTATAGCTAGGTGCTTCTGCTATAGAAGTTGTTTTATAGTTATATCTTTTCCAGAGGGAGACAGAGTCAAGTCACATTCCTTTAATCTTAACTATGGTTACGTGAAAAACAGAAACGCTGCAGATATTTTGTTTTTGAAAATAAATATAGTTTGTTTGGTTTGTTGTTTTGTTGTTGGTTAGGCCTTTTTTCATTTTTGATCATTATGAAAAATATTACCAAAGCAGTGGGTAAAGCCACTCCATTCATAACACATTAGATTTCTCTTGTTGAGAGAGATAAAGGAAGTTTAGAACTGTCCTCTTTTCATTATACACATTAGTTTTAAAATTAGGTGATTATTAAGTTTCTTTTGCAAATAAAGGGATAATGGCTGCTTACAAGTTCCTAGCTGATCAGCTATCATAATTAAAACCTTGTAATTTTGGGGTGGTGGTGGGAGGGTTGATAATTTAAATATTTGTCTACCTAGAGCTCTGACAATAATAAAAAAATAAAATTAATAAAATTTCTGATAATTTTATAGTTTATATCTGATTATAATGTCTTGCTATTGTACCATAAATAGAAACAGTCAATCCCCTTCTGAAAACATTCACAGTATAAAAATTCCAACTGTACATTTCATGAACATTCAATTCCAACTTTACATTTCATTTACATTCATCTAATTTTGAGTAAGTAATTAACTGGAAGTTAATGCATGTGCTGTTAAGGAGGTGATGTGTGTGTCAGTGTATAGGTGGCGGGGGAGGAAGGTCAAGAGGCTGGAATATGCAAAGCACCCCAAACATCCAGGCAATGACAGCTGACAAAACTTTCTGAATTTTAAGAAAAAAGAAAAAAAAATCAAAGTTAAAAAGGTGTGAACTTTGCAGTACGGTTGTTAAGTATATATTTTAATTGTTTTGTATTATTATATTTCTCAAAAAAATTCACAAATTATATTATTGTCTTCTTTTTTTGTCTATGACTTTATTAGAGAATTTCTACTCAAAGTTAGCCAAGACTTTTTCTTTTCAATTCTTTCTGTGAACTAGGATATCCTCAGACAGTGAAATAGTAATTCAAAGCAGAAAAAGTCACAAAAAACATTAATTTCTTAGAGCATGTCTGCATTTTCAGGATTTATGCCACCAGACAGCCCTGCTATGAGGACATCTGCAGAGACATAACAGTTTCAGCTGATGGTTCAGCAGCAGGGAACCTATATGTGCTGGGAAGGTGTTCAGGGATCTGGCTTCACAACCTGATGGTGTGATAGCCCTTTGATTATACCTGGGTTGAACTGAGCATCCACATGGCCTACAGCCAGCTGGTGATGGGAAGGTCTGACTCTCAGACAGATCTATCAAAGGGAAATCTCAACACCAGGGAACCACAAATTTGAGGTTTTCATAATATTTTACTGGATATTTGGGGGAATCAGCCTGGGCTTATGATTCAGCAGTTCTGCCTGTCAGTCCCCCGTGACAAAATTGCATCTTCCATTTGTCTTTTTGAACTATCAAAGTGTATTGGGTTTGTGTGGCAAGGTTTTGGCAGCAGGGGTGCTACAGAGGTGGCTTCTGTGAGAAGCTGCTAGAAGCTTCCTCTGTGTCCAATTAGCTGGCTCCAAGATGGACCTGCCACTGGCCAAGGCTAAACCCATCAGCAACCGTTGTAGCACCTCTGGGATAAAATATTTAAGAAGGGGAAAAAACCTGCATGGCAGCAACCAGGAGAGAGGAGTGAGAACAACTCTGCAGACACCAAGGTCAGTGAAGAAGGAGGCGGAGGAAGTGGTCCAGGCACTGGAGCAGAGATTCCCCTGCAGCCCATGGTGAAGACCATGATGAGGCAGGCTGTCCACCTGCAGTCCATGGAGATTAACAGTGGAGCAGATATCTATCTTCAGCCTGTGGAGGACCCCACTCAGGAACTGGTGGATGCCTGATGGAGGCTGTGACCCCATGGAGAGCCCACACTGGAGCAGGTTCCTGGCAGGCCCTGTGGAGAGAGGATCCCTCTTTGGAGTAGGTTTGCTGTCAGAATTTGTGATCCCATGGGGGACCCACACTGGAGCAGTCTGTTCCTGAAGGACTACACATCATGGAAGGACTCACATTGGAGAAGTTCATGGAGAGCTGCCTCCCATGGGAGGCACCCCACACTGGAGCAGGGGAAGAGGGGTTGGTTTTTTTTGTGTGTATGGTTGGACTCGATGATCTCAAAGGTCCTTTCCAACCATGAAAATTCTATGATTCTATGATTATAAGAGTGTGAGGAGTCCTCCCCCTGGGGAGGAAGGAGTGTCAGAAATAACGTGTGATGAACTGATCACAACCCCCATTCCCCATCCCCCTGAGCTGCTTGGGGGAAGGAGGTGGAGAAAACTGGGAGTGAAGTTGAGCCTGGGAAGAAGGCGGTGGGGGGGGAAGGTGTTTTAAGATTTGGTTTAATTTCTTATTATTCTACTCTGATTGGATTGGTAATAAATTAAATTGTTTTTCCCCAAGTCAGGTCTGGTTTGCCCATGATGAATGGTAATTGCTGAATGATCTCTCCCTGTCTTTAACTTGACTCACAAGACTTTCATTATATTTTCTCCCCCTGTCCAGCTGAGGAGGGGGAGCAATAGAGAAGCTTTTGTGGGCACCTGGTGTCCACGCAGGGTCAACCAACCACACAAGGTTTTTTTCTCTTAGTTTGTTTTTTCTACTCATGATCGTGTAGGATGGGCTCAGTTGAGATCCAGTAGGATGGACTCATTCATAGTTGCCTGTGGTAACTCCTTAGTCAAACATAAAGGTACCCTCTTCATTAACATTTTATAGACATATAGGTAACAATATATACAAAAGGAGAACTAATCCACGCAGGACTTCCCTGTCTTCCTAGCCTTTCCCCCTTTCATGTCACTTCAATGGTCCCTGAAAATAAGAGCAAGGAACCAAAACCTTGGCTTTATCCAAGTTACATAGAATGCAGTCATTGCAATTTTAATGTAAATGGTTTTAAAGTATGTCTTTGCACATTCCTGTTCATAGGTATCCCACTGGAACACATGGTCGTCAGTTCTAATTTATGTCAAGCTGTTTTGTTAACAAAGAGCTGAAAATAAAACCCAGCACTTATCACTAACAGAAACGGCTTTTCTTCACTCCTATTGAAAATATAAACTAAACTAAACTAAACTAAACTAAAATAAACTAAACTAAAATAAAATAAAATAAAATAAAATAAGATAAAATAATAAATAAAATAAAATAGTGATGTGAGAGTGTTTGTGGGAGGCCTATGCATTAGATATTTGTCTTTGACCTAGGATGATCTTCCTTAGCTACCCCAGGTCCATCTAAATATAAAATATGTTTGTTAGTCTTTAAAATATGTTTCTACTAAATCTGGCTACTAAAGACCTGTCTCGATCTGAGCAGATAGTATAATATCCTGTCCCCTACATATTAAATTGGACTCCTAGTTGTGTCAGAACAGAGAAAACATGATACCAGCAACTCACAGAGAGACTAGCTGATACAAAACTTTGTGTAAAGTAAGGGAATTTTTTTTTTTTAAGATTAAATTTGCTTTTACAAAATTTTAAAGTAGTTCAAATTACTTGAGTATCAGTGGACAAGTGAATGTATTAGTCACGTAGAGGGGATAATACCTACCCTGCCTTTATCACTTATCTTGTCTGCATTCTGCATCAAATTTAATGTTCAAAACTACCTTATCCTCATCTTTGTTATCAGCCTGTGTACAGTAGTTGTAGAAAAGTTCATCATTGCTCAGTATAATTTTTCACTGATTAAAATCACATTGGAACATTAAAGTCTTTCCTTAACCCTGAACAAAAATATCTTCAGTTCCTGAAAAGTCCTTGCACTATGTCAGGTGTTTTAAAAATAATAATTCATATTTATGTTCCTTTCAGGCAAAATTTCTTGAGAAATGACACGTACTATGGAACTGGAAACTTCATCTTCCTGTCAGAGCTGATGTGGTAAAGTCAACTGAACAAGATAATAACATATCTCTTGTAAAGGTGGAAGGTGAGTCAGTGCGCAGGGGAAGAAAGATGAAAGAAGCTTTCAATCTCAAATCATTTTGGAACAAGCAATGACGTGTTAGCCAGTCTTAGCTGGCTAACATGATGACTGCCAGGTCTAAGAATATTGGATATGTAGGTAAAGTTAAATAAATGGGAACTGAAACACAGTAAAATCCCACCAAAGACATTAAAACCATGCCTCTTTAGTACTATAAGGAATATTTTAATTTTGAGAATGGTACGTGATTATTATTAAAACATATTATCCATGGGAAACACTTGCAAATAATTAAAAAAAAAAAAGAATTAGTAAGTGTGATTTTTTTTATTTTTTTTTAATAGTAAATGGGGAAAAAAATCATTAAATACATTGTGGAGGGATTTAAAAATATCTTAAATAATTAAAACTCTCACTATAGGCATACTAAATGTTGTATATTTTTGGAAGTAAAGGTTTGTCTTGGGAAGCTAATATGTAAGTTTTGTAAGCTTTCTCAAAAAGTGATTTCCTTAATGTTTCCTGACTATTGTGTATAAAATGTAGGAAAAATTACTGTGGTTAAAGTGGAACAGTATTGGAAACTGCATGATCTTGCGGTACTCTGCTGTGAATTTTCCTAAGCAATAATATACTTACTTTTGCCAGTCACCTTGTTACTCAAGGCTGTGAGTAGGTTGCTCTCTGAGAATTCAACCTAGAAGTCTAGGGTTGATCTTTAATTTCTTTTTCCTGTCTGTTAATCTCCACTAAACAGAATTCTCCCCGGAAGCTGAGGATCTACTCTACCAGGTAAACCCTTGAAGGCACTGCCTAGAGTTCATGAGCCTGCTCTTAATTTTCCCTTATGTGACCTTGAATTCATTCAAGGGAACCATTCATTCAGAATGACACCTTCAAGTTTTAAATCATCCAAAGATACCCCAACCCCATATAAATTCATATAAGCTATATGGATAATAAAAAGAGCTGTCTTTCAGTCAACGGGACAAGTATACCTTCGGGAAAACCAAATGAGCAAAATGAAAAATCAACTGGTTAACATTAGATGTCTATAAAATGTGTTTGTTGTTGTTAAAGAAAAAGCCTGTACAGTATTTATACACTGAGGAAGTATACAACAAATGCTCCCACTACTAATTGCTTCTTTCACAGTCATTGGAAAACCAGAATTTCCTATGTGTATGATTATTTTCTCTCTGCTCAGCAATTATGTCTTTTGCTATGATAGTGGCATCTAAGCCTCTCCTCAGTCAGTGTTGTTTTTATGTTTCTAAGTGTTTGGAAATTTTGGTGGTTTGCGTTGGGTTTTTTTCCTGTTTCTCTTCTAATCTATGGTCAAGGACATATCATTAGGTTTCAGTTATTTGTTTTCCTCCTTGTGAATCAGTTTTATAAAAGTGCTGTCCTTCCTGAGGCTGCATAGCTCCTCTCATGTCTTGTAATACAAAGTGAAAGCTGACAGTCATTTTCAAAGTAGCTCATGCAAACTCCTGGAAAAACAGCAACAAGGAGAAGGCTACACGAAATAGTATGGCAGCAACAAACTGTTCACAGTTATGCTTTGTCATAGAAGAGCCAATCAGGAAGAAGTAGGGATTGTTTTATGAAGCAAAATATATGATAAAAATGTGCAAATTGTGTACACTTTCTATATATCCTATGAACAGTCATGTTTTGGAAAGAAAGTGGGGAGCGCAAGCTTTAGATTTCATAAATCACTAAAATAAGTTGTATTGCCTTCCCATTTTTGGATCTGTATAGAGAAAATTATATTTGTATGGGTTTGGGGAAAACTAATGGTTTATCTTCTCTGCATGGAAAAAGGAAAGTATACTGCAAAGTTGAGGAAACACTGTTTTTTTCTTCTTTTATAAGTTCTCCCTGTCTCTTTGTATTGTGTTCTACAGAATAAGAATTTTAGACTTCTGTAGAAATCTGCAGGTGGTAAAGGTTCAAAGCGTTTCTGTGGGTACGTTACTCTCTATTCTTATTCAAATGCTAGAAAACAAATATGAAAGTTGACGTTTTTTCTCTGTCTTGTTTTTAGATGTCTAAAATGAAAGGGAAGAGAAGACGGCATGGGCGATTAGAAGAAATCGAAGGATGTAATGTGGCTGTTAATGAATTTGATGATGGGAAATTCTAACTACACATAATGCCTTGATAGATAAATACCTTAAAAAGCAGTTCATTTTCTTATTTAAACGAAACTTCTGGAAGCAGTTTTTATATCCTTCTCTATAATGCCTCTGTCTATCTCTACCTACATATTTTATATTTAATTCTTTGCATCTATTCCATGTCAAGTCTTATTTCATGTTCAAGACTTTCAAATATTCTATTGCCTCCTCTGGATTATTTGACTGTTCTCATCTTTAAACTCATCTGAAGAAATGACGTTCTGGAAATAGTTTAGGAAAATCTACAATTACAAAATTGCCAGTTCTTTCTTTCACACCTGGATAATTCGCATTAATTCTTGGACTTCTAAGTACTTAGAATCAAAGCAAAAAATAAGCCAGACCCCTTTTTCCATATTTCATAATCATTGTGCAATGCATAGTCCATAGTTCAGAAGGTATACAAGCTATCTGAGCTTTTGTCATTAATCTAAATAAGAAAAAACTAAGAATAGTATGGCTTCCTCCTGAGACAACAAAAGGTAAAAAGTGATCATTCTGTTTCATAAGAAACCTTGAAAGTTGCTGTTATTCGAATACTGAGAAAAATTCAAAGTTAAATCTAATGAGTAAAGAAATGCGTATTGCACTAGAGAAATCCACCAAGTTTCAATGTTCAAAGGGCTCTGAGATGTGAAAGACACCATTTTCCTTTCTCTACCTAACACTGAAGAGAAGCTTGAATTTCTTTCTACCGCATATCCTCTGGGGATCCTAATCACTAAGGAAAAGAGTGTTATTGTAAGGGCAGGGTTTTTCTATCTCGGTTTGACTGGATAGCTTGCATATAAGGGATAAATTTTGGTGTTAGTAGCTTTGCATTTTTAAGAAAATGGTCTGTTCAAAACCCCTGAGAACTCTGGTTTCTAGCACAGCACTTTGTTTATTTTAGTTTATTTTGAAATGTACTGGTGTAGTGGACCTATTTAATAATGGTAATTACACAATTCAATGTTTGAATTAAAAATACATGCCCAATTCAATGTTACTGTTCTTTTCCAGGTTTTTATTTCCTCCTGCAAGGGAGGGCATGGATGGTCATTTAGATGATATGGTTTTTCTCCTCTCTTGGATCAGTGACTTAACCATAGGATTTCATTTTAAGGAGGACTTGCAGGTCTACTACTGCCAACAATAAGATGACCTGGTAATATTCAGAGTTCAAAGTTTAATTGCAATAGATCAATCATTGCAAAGTTCAAAGAGCATTATTAAGCAAGCTGCATATTCTAGGTCTTGAGGCAATATAGAATTAATTGTCAGAAAACAGTGGAAAAGGAAAGCACTTTAATCTTCTTGTCCTCAGTGTGACATATGTCAAGTTTCCAAATATGCAACATGATATCATAGCTGCAGGAAGAGAGTCCTATTTAGCCAAGGAGAAGGTACAAAGTGACCTAGTGGAACTTTTGGGGTTTTATTTTGAAGTTACTAAAGCCAGTAATATTTAAAGGTGCACTAGCCAAATTCTGTTCCAAACTTTGGCCTAAAACTCTGAAGATATTTACTGATACTGATTATTTCATTTTTCTCATGATGAGATAATTGAGTATTTCAGAATATTAGTTCTCTTTGAATGTTCATAACAATGAATTAAGGTTAAAATGATCTCAATATTAGAAAAGAAATAAATTGCTTATAATGAATCACATCTCCCACACCTGTGAATCTTCTGATGTGTGTCTAAGCAAACCTTTTAACTGAGTGTGCTGTACATACTCAGTCAAATGCTTTACATTTAAATGTACATGCATTAAACAAAGCTAGCCTCAATTAGTAAAACAGAAGAAAGCTTAAAAAGCCTTGACTTCGGGAATATAGTCACTTTTCTTTGGAGTCTTGATAGGAGAAAAATATGAGAAAGAAATGTGATATTTTAATCAAAGTTTCCTTTGTTTACTTTTTGCTTTATTTTGTTTTCCTCATAACACCTGGGATTATCCATTGTGCATTGAACAAACGTTATGGCTTTCTAAGGTAAAATCTTGTGAATGACGTTCCCACAAAATGAAAATGAGCCAGAAATGTCAGATTCTTGGGTTAAAAAAAAAAAAAAAAAAGAAAAAAGTTATACACAGTTGTTCATACATCTTATGCAATTATATACAGAAGTATGAATAATTTTCCAGTCTACTAACAAAGTTTTAGCTGCTCTAATATGTTGACTTCCGGCTATCACTTTTAAATAGTGATGGAGAAGGTCCAGGAGAAAGTAATATGAATGATCAGTGACGTAGAACAACTCATATCTGAGGTACACTTGAAAAAATAGAGTCCTTAAAGGAAATGATTTTAAAGGAAAGGTAACTAAAGCTATGATTTAATCATCACTGAAATTCAGTTGAGAGCCTGCATGAATATTCTAACATATTTTGCACAAACATATTGGTCACTCTAATATATACTAAACCCAAAACATAGTGGATCGTAGCTGGGCAGGCAAAATTAAACCAAAACCCTAGTCTTAATACTGAACTTGCTACTTCATGTTCGTGGGCATAAAATTCAGTGGTCTTTTGCAAATTTTTGATTCTTAACTGAGAACCTATATAATCACTGTTTGAACGCTTTTAGTCATAGAATAGCATATCTCTAATATCTCACAACAAAGTTAGACCAGACTGGTGTAAAACGTCTGTAGATTTGGTTCAATCTAGCCTGCTTGTCTTCACACTAAAATGGATTTACATCATCAGTTACATTTGAGAAACAGTTTAAGAAGCAAATATGTCAAGTGGTTGATGACTTCCTCTCAATGAAATAGGGCATCTGACTTCATATGTATTTTTAGTTCCCTGATAATGGTTTAAATGAAATGGTTCAAACTGGTTTGTTTGGCTTTTCTTGAAGGCCAACTAGAATCGCTTTGAGGAGAATACCTGTTCTCAGCCTCTCAGGAGGTTATATAAAACCACTAGTAAGTATTGTCTCCTTAAACTATTCTTAAGAGGAATTCACTTAATTCTTCTGGGTTATGAAGAAGGGTGAACTCAAAGGTGAGAAGTTTATATACAGCATTGGAACACAGAAGAAACGTTCCTAAGAGCTACAGTAAGAATGGACAAACCACAATACCCAGTGTGGGAATGACAAGGGTGTTTTAGTTGCAATGCTTAATTTTAGGATCAAGAGTTTAACAGGGCTCTTATATGGCTTGAAAGGAAATTCAATAAAACCCTCCAAGTATGTAGAAGGTTTCAGCAATAAATAAATATATATAAGATTTTATATTTTTTTTCCTACATATAGGTCAAGAAACAATGGGCATTTGTTTCAGCAAGAGAGAAACATGCTTCCTGACTTTTCAGTTGGAAGATCTTTGTCTCTGTGAGGATGCTTCAAAACTATACAACATGAAAATGGGTAAAGCATTCAAAGGTTCTGTCTGTACAAAGTCTACGGAACACACAACATGTTGCGTAGTGATATGTAACTTGATTCTGAGAAGATCTCACAGGTCATGTGTAGTGTTGTAAATGCTGGAGGGAATTCCTATGACTTGTAGCAAAGACAATGACATACCCATTGTCAAGGCTGTCCCTGCTTGACAGTGCATTGGAGATACAACATTGGTAGTACATTGGAGATACATTGGAGGCCACAGAAATGAAGCTGATTTGCATGTAATATAAACTAGATTATTGTTATGGAAGTTGTTCTCAGGAGTAGCTTCTTGTGTCACTGTAGATGTAGTTAGTCTTGTCCAAAGCATTGTGCAACACTTAAGCAGCTATTTATCAGAGAAACTTTGAACAATTATTGATCATGAATAAGCCACTGGAGACACAAAAGGCTGTAAAAGACATTTGCACAAGGTCTGTATTACCATTTAAACAGTAAATACACATTTTCCACAGCAGATTGCACTTGAATTAGTAAAAATCTTGTCAGGAATCAGTAACGGGAGTCATCTAAACAGGAGACAGTAGTCATTTTTTCTCTGGAAATATGGCTTCAGTTATTTATACTATACATTTCGTCCATATAGTGTGAAACTACAGTTTAAATTGACTTCCCACAACATCACAAATTAAAACAAACAAATAAACAACCTTAGAGTGAGAGAAATATACTTGCATTACTCTCTGTATTGACTTTATAATACCAAATGGAATTTAAACTATGATAATTTTAATTAACTTTTAATTTTATTTTAAGAGCCCAAAAAGAGCTTGGGAAAATATTCTTTTGTCAGTATTTTTTAAGCCTAAACTATGCATTCATTTCTGAGAAATAATGTACTTAAGTAAGAAATCTGTTTCAGCTGAGTACTCTTTTAAACTTGTTTAGCCAGAACATGTTTGCAATAAAATTAGAACCCCTCTTCTTCTCAACAATTAGATTTGCAACGGTAAAGTTAATGTAAACCTAACTCTAAACTAATGATGTGTCTGTAGAAAGTATTTTAAATGGCATTATACACTGTGTCTGTTGTTTGAAAGTGAATGTGAATTATGGCTCATTTCTGCAGCATAGAAGCTTGTAAAAAAGCACAAGAAGACCCAAATTCAAACCTGTTTTTGTTTTTTGACTCTGATCTAATCATTAATTAGGGTAGTTTGAAGTTTCAGTAGGGCACACAGAGACCATTTTAGAGGGTGTTTTAAATGCAGTAATTAAATTGTAGGAGCAATATTCTCAAAAAAATAAAAATCTTAATGGAAAAAAAATCTTGTTATACCTATTTGGCCAACTGCCTTCTTGTTTTACCTCCCATTTTCACAGCTCTGACATGTAGCAGTGCATATTTTAACATAAAATAGCAAGTCTGAAACTCTGACATGCTGTATATTTATTCTTGTGTGAAGTAAAACTCTTTTTTTTTAAATAGTACAGATGATTATATCTATTTTTTTTCATATGAAGTGTTTCTTTTAAAGTGTAAGGTTTATTTTCACACTTCTGATTGCCAGAGAAGCAGGAAACAGGGCGCTGTACATCAGACATTTAAATCCAGACATTATGCAATCATGATAACAAGGATTAATAAAGATTAATTTAGCTCCCACTTAAAAGCCATGGTATTTCAGAAGTACAACTGCCTAGATTGTAAAAGGAGAATAATTATAATTTCCTTTTGAAATGTGTCTCTTTGTTTGATCGTAGAGGGTTGTCCATAATTTGAAGATTATTTGTGCCAAGCTCTTCTCTAGCAACTTATTCTTTAAGACGTGGTTGTTAAAATCAAATGACAGTTTAAGAAAAACCACAAATATCCTGAATAGTTTATCACTGTTTCTTAGATGCATGGAGCAGATTTTATTTAATTGCAATGCAAAAAAATTCATTTTCTTCATTGCTCATAATTCTAAATGATACAGACATAATTTCCAAGGTTCAGTCCTTTTGAAGAAGATAGCTATTGATGAATGTAATAATTGTATTCTATTAAAATCACTTTGGAAAATAGGATTTCTGTATAGCTGGATACTCTGTGAGAATGTAACAAGTGGCTACAGAAATAAAATGTCATGAGACCTACGTATGCCTGGAAACAGGAACACAAACTTTCAACTTAAAGTCTTCTGCATTATATCTTTCAACATCATTCCTTTGGATTAAATGTTGTTACATGTCCTCCATTTAAAAAATATTATTGTAGTATGTGTCATTTACCCTCTCCTCACAAGGACAGTAATAATACTTTTCTTTTTATTTAAACTGGTTATGCAGAGATGGTCATGTTTCTTTTAAGAACAAGAATGAACAAGTAATCCCACCAACTGTTGGGATTTGAGGCTGGCAATGTAAACAGATGATAAGCAGTTGAAAAATGTGTTTCCTTCAAACAGTACAGCTGGATCTAGAATACATCACTTTATGTGGGGCTGTAAAATATTCTGAGATTTTTTTTTCTTAGAAGTTAGGAACTTGGAGTTGGGACTCCTGATCTGTCAAGGCCATAGAATATGCTAGTGTGGATTCAGGGGAATACTGACCTATTAAGTAAATATTTGGCTATTTGCTCATACAAAACAGACTTCTCAAAAGGTCGATAAAAGCCTAGAGTGCTCACCCTGGCCTTACCCTCATTTTTAAGAAAAAACAAAGAAACATAAAATTACCACCAGATTCTGTGTTGACTCTAGAGAAACTCACTAACTGAGTTGCCGTGAATTGCCAATAGCTTTAATTTTGTAATCAACCCTGTGATTAGCACTGTATCACAGGTTTGGAAAACAGGTAAAAAAGGAGAAAAACCTCCTCTAACAGTAAGAAAGGGCCTGTGATAAACCAAAGTGATGTCTTTCGGCTTATGCAACCACCTAGCACCTACAAAAGGCCACTGCAGAAGTCTGAGGCACAGCATGCTTCTTAACTTGTTTTTGTCTCTTGATAATCGGATAGTCCAACTAAAATCTTTGAATAAAAACCTGATACTTTTACAAATTATTTGTAATCGACTCACAGGTCTCAACCTGAAACTGACTCGTAGTTGTTTCCCAAATGAGAGTCAGGAATTCTGACTAGAAAACAAAATGAAACTGAGAAAGTGCACAAGTTTTTCTCTTCAGAGACACAGAGATGTGAAATGCTTTCTATGAATCTACTCCTACAACAAGAGGTTTATTTTTAAATTTGCCTAAACTGTAAAATGAATGGCATTTCGGGTTGTCTGGCTCCATCCCAATAGACAGCAAAACACATTAAGCATTTCACAATGAACTCCTGTCCCCACATTCCTTGGCCTGCCTCAAAAATGTTTTTGAAAAGAGTAAAGGGATGGACAGGTAGGCAATATTGAAAGAAATCAAACAATGGAGTAGAAAATCCTAAAGTGGTTTGGCTAAGTATGTAACAGGACAGTAATATAATCAAATAGGACCCACACTAACAACTTGCTCTCCTTGCACAATATATTTTTTCCAAAAATAAAGGTGCAGCCTTCATGTAGATGGAGCCCATTTCACTGGTAAATAACATATGTGATCATGAAGCAACTGCAACAGCCTGACAAAGGATGCCAGACCACTGCTGGTCCAAGTCCTGGGCACCTGAGCGTGAGACAATAACACTGGGAGACAGCTTTTGGGGATAACGGTTTGTGAAAAGAGACTCTGGACTCTTCTGCTGTTGATCTAATCCAAGGAACTGGGAAAGGATTCATTGTCTGACCTTGAACTGATTTGCACTGTGTAACATTAAATTCTGCAAAGGACAGTTACAACTAGCTTAGCTCAGAGATACCGAAAACATTGATTTCCTAAAATTTCTGCTGTTTACAAGGAAATAGAGTTACGTATTTTATTAGTATGTTAGTAGGATGTCATCAGCAAGAAGATAGCCTCTGTTGTCTTTTTTTCCTATCTAAATAGTCACATAAGACCATGCTATTTTTAAGTGTTTGAAATAAAAAGGAAAATAATACCATGAACAGGGAAGCAAAAAGAACAAAGAAGGAAAAAAAAAAGTCAGGAACAGCAAACCAAGGTATCATTAAATAAGTTAAAAAAACAAAACCCTACTCCACAAAAGAAAAATGTGTATCAATGGCAGCAAGAGAGTTAGAGCCAGGAGCAAAACCGAAACACAGGCAGAAGACGAAAGACCAGAAATTCACATCCACATAAGGAGGAGTCAAATCTGCATTACTAAAACCTGCATGTTAGGAAAAATTCGCAGTCTGACCCTAGAGCTCATTCAGGAAATTGAACTTTCTGCTGTCTGCCAGCAACAAGGTGATGAATCTTGCTAAGGTACACCTAAGGTTGAAATGGATATAACAGCGGGGAAAATGCTACTGAACCGCATTGTCGGTGGGATAACTGGCACTGTAAGAGGAAAAGTGTGAGTATACCCAGCTGTAGAAATGGAAGTTCAGGAGACTTCCTAAGGACATAGAAATAAAGAGATTTTAAAGTTTAGAAGCCAGCTCATATTAGACCTATGAGAACAGTTTAGAGATATTTGATCATTGGGATGCAAGAATTAAAAACCAAACAATCAAACAAACAAACAAAAAATCTTTTCAGAGTGGGCTCAATCTGTGTTCTTGGTAAATCATTTCCTGGAATGAAGGCTGATATGAAAAGCCTGACACTATGGCATGGCAGGAAGCAGGGGAGACAGGCACTGATGAAGTATTTTGAGGATTCTGAGTTGCCCATAAAGGGTGGATTTTGCTAATGCTCTGGATTATATCAGTTAACAAAATGTGTTGAAATTTAAAAGTCCACATTGCAAGGACTACTAACAAGAATTTTTGTTATAAGCGTAGGAAGAAGAAATTATATATGGTAGTTATCACAGGGGAACTATGATATGCAGCTGAAAATGAATGTGATTCCAAAATATATGATCTGAGTGGGATTTAGTAACAATAAGAATTATAAGACATATTAAGACCCTGAGACTCTAAGACGCAGAGTCTTGAGGAAGAACTACCCCCATCTTTTTCCTGAAATGAGTAAACTAAAATATTTCCTATTTCTGAAGTTAATTTGTATGAAAACAAAATGTAATCTAAGATAAACAGTAGTTATGACAAGCTTAATATGAGACCTGAAAATCTGCATCTGTGTGTGGCCCCTGCTGAGTACCTTCTCTCACTCCATCTTTCCTGTTGGACAATTTTCAGTGATTTCCTGGATTAGAATCCAGACAATATACATATGGAATTTTCTTATTCCTCTCTCATATATTTTACCTTTACCTTCAATATTCTCTCGAAAGAATTAGCAGATTTAAAAATCTGAAATAAATATAACAGAGGGAAATGTATGTATCTATGTAAATCATCTCTGTGATGGCAAAGGATTGAACTCATCGATCCACTGAGCTCCTCCCAGTTTCTCTGTTCTAGACTAAATCTAGTGCTAAACAGGTTAGCAGATAACACAGCAAACTAGAGTTTAATCTTTTCTTAAAATCCAGTGAATTCAATGGACGACATTCACCTGAGACCGTAGGCAAAAACTCTCACGCTTAGCTGGTGCTGAGTAGCAGAGTGAGACAGACTCTAACTTAGTGCTGATACTCCCTCTACTGTAATATGCCTTAAGGAGAGTTGTTCTCAACAGAAATGGTGTATGGACGAGCCAGAAACCAGCTGAAGTTAGCTGATCTAGAGTCTGATATGTGGCTAGATTCTGGGTGAGGAAGAAAGATCCTAAACTTCATTTTGTATGTAGGTAATGTTGGTGGGTATAGATGTGATTAAGTCAATCAGGAGTCTTGTATGGCTGTGACATCCTACAGAATCCCCTCTACTCCACTCTGGTGAGATCCCACCTGGAGTAATGCATCCAGCTCTAGGGCCCTCAGCACAGGAAACACATGGGCCTGTTGGAGCAGGTCCAGTGGAGGGCTGCAAAAATGATCAGAGGGATGGAACACCTCTCCTACGAAGAAAGGCTGAGAGAATTGGGGTTATTCAGAGTGGAGAAGAGAAGGCTCTGAGAGACCTTATTGTGGCCTTTCAATACTTCAAGGGGGCTCGTAAGAAAGATGGGGACAAATTTTTTAGTAGGGTCTGTTGTGATAGGACAAGGGGTAATGGTTTTAAACTAAAGGAGGATAGATTCAGACTGGATAGAAGGAAGAAATTTTTTACAATGAGGGTGGTTGAACACTAGAACAGGTTGCCTAAAGAGGTGGTAGATGACCCATCCCTGGAAACATTCAAGGTCAGGTTGGACAGGGGTATGAGCAACCTGATGTAGTTGAAGACGACCCTGGTCATTATTGGGGGGTTGAACTAGATAACCTTTAAAGGTCCCTTCCAGCCCAAACTATGCTATGGTTCTATGGTAATACCATATAGTACTCATGTATTGTCTTTGTTTCACAGCTTGTCTACAGTTCTGTCTAAGTACCCGGTTGTTCGCTTGCTAATCATTAGATATTACTATTCCAGTTTTAGAGAAAAACTTCATTGTTTTTTATAGTAAATGGCAAGTACTGGGAACGTGTGAAGTTCAAGACAGAAAAGCAAAGAAAAAATATTCTGAGTCTGATTTAGTAAAAATAGTTTGGGATTATTTCTGTTCCTATTATGTAAACATTCTTTTTCCGTCTTTGTAGTCTGAAAACCTGGTTCATTTAACTGAATTCAAAAAATTTGAATATTTAATTTTTCTGTTTAATTTGTACAGTAATATGACATTACATGAACTTGCATGCATATATGTATAGTGTTTATATAAACACATATATATACACACACACAAACATATATACACACACAGAGATAAATCTAATACTTCATTTAAGAGAAGTATGTTCTATTCTCTGGTCCTTTTCCTGTCTGACTGTCAGCTATTGCTCCAGAATGGCATAGGTGTCCTGTAGTTCCTGTGTCCTATCTGACAGCCCCATGTGAATGCTCCAGAGGGACATGTTAAATGCCAGTAGGTATGTATGGCCAGTCACATTAAGTGCACTGTTACTGTCTTCAGTTAACCAAACTTTTTTTTTTTTTTCCTGTGATGTCACCTCTGGCCTCACTTCTATTTATCAGAAAGCAGCTTTTCAAAACTAGATGGATTTTTATTGTTGCTGGTTTTTGTTATTTATATATTTTGCTTCCTGGGTCAATGTATTTTTAATTCCTAAGTATTTGGTATATTTAGTTCTATATTTGAGTATGCATACAAGTCCATTTCTGTGGACCAATGACAGCTAGTGCCATTGTGAATGTTAATCCCTTTCCCCATGCTTGTGATAGTCTGATAGCAGAGACCATGGCTGATAATGGTTTATATATCTTGACTTTGTCTGTGGCATAAGCAACTTAAAGGAGTATACTCAAAGTTGTGTCTCTTGATGAGCCAATTAGCAGACAGATAAAAGACCTGGAGTGCTACAGAGTCAATGTTTTCACTATTGATACTTGTTCCCCTAGGTTTTACTTCAATGTGATGTTATGAAGAGACCATTTTTAAAATCCCCCTTACAGTGGAAGATGGATACTTAAATTCTCTTGCTTTTCACTAAAATTGTGAGCTTCTGCACATGTCACCAGGAATCTGGGTATTATGATTACCTAATTCTAAAATTTACTGTAGCTAATGAAAAAAGTTCTACTGAATTCCTGGAGACAAAGTTTGTATGGCCAAAGGACAGAAAAGACAGGCTTTCATTGCGTCTTTTCTCTCATAGATTTAGAGACTTCTGCCTACAACAGACAGATTTATTAATCAAAACTACCTGTCTACAATTCAGAATGGACCCTACGATATGTTCTAGCCATATGGTTTGAAATTGCGTACTTTTTAAAAGAAAAACAAACCACCCTTCTCCTCACTTTTAATAAATGTTTCAAACAATGAGAATTCCACATTTTGTCAAGTCATAACATTGTCTATAATGTAACCAACTTTATGGTGCTTCTGTGACTGGTTACCTGTCCTTGACATGAGAGAATGGGGACCCATGGATACAGTGACAATTTGGGAAGTTCAGCACAGGCAGAACAGCCAGCTAGAAGATCCTTTAAGCTCCTGCATGCAACAGCTATTTTGTTTGATTTCTCATACTTACACACATCCGTATGGTCTGCTGTATTTGACAGCCTGTCCTGAATTCACAGACTTTGGGAAGTAACTGTGAATAGGTTTTTAGGACCAGGGAGTGATGAGTATTTTCAGTTGGGCTCATCCATCGGAAAGAAAAAATACTCTAGATGAAGAGCTCTACACCATTTAGAAGTAATACACTTTTTCAGTCACTCACATTTTAACTTTACACTCATCATAACTAAGAATTAGTTACGATGATCATAATCAAGATTGCAATTACCCAGGATGTAAAAAAGCTTGGCTAAGTGGGCTGTTTAATAGTCATTGTGTTAACTACAATAAAAATTGGCATGTTCATATTTAACGACAAAGTTTTGGAGATACCTCTGATAATGAAGGTAGTTCAGTAATCATTAGTTAGGAAGTGACTGCTGGGTGACATATTATTTTCAGAGTAATCACCTTCCAGAAATTAGGCTTCTCTTATTATTATTTTTATAGCACTCTAAAGGTGGTCGGTGCTTTGCAGTTAACTATGAAAACAAGCTCACTGTGCAGAAGATTTGGCAATTAGGCAGATAAAATTAAGCCAAAGAAAGAAGAATAGAATGTGGCTGAAAACAATTGAGCATATATGTGCAATTAGAGATATATATAAGCACAGACACCTACAAAGTGTTTTATTGCATCTTATCAAGATTACTTTCAGTATCTGTCCCTCCATATGCTGGGTGTCATTTCCTCTAATCTGTGTATTTATTTCATGCTCTTAAGTTTTTTTAAGAATTCAGTTTTCTAGGGCTTCAAAATAAAATAAAATTTAAACAAAAACAAATGTGACTTCATTTTTATTGAAGAGGAAGGTCAAAGAAATCTCATCCTTTTATTATTGACTGATAAAAGAATTGAATGTCCTAGAAAATTTTTTGTCATTCATAGACATAACTTAAATGTAGCTAGAACAAACATCTACGTATTTCAGAAGGAAAAATAAAGGAAAAAATAATCAAACTTCATATGTATTCCCTACTGTGTGAGGAAAATGTGTTTTTATCTTCAGAATATTAAGGACAAAAGCTCTTCGGTGGTAATGTTTTAGTTATCAGAGGGCATAGTCAATTATTTTTCTTCAGTAAACCTGTACTATCAGGTATAAAAGGGTGTGAACCAAACCACTAGATTTAATACCCTGAACTCTGGGGTGTACAAAATCTTATTTTTGCAGCTTGATTGAACTACTATAACTAATGTGACAAAGCTACATGCAGAGTTTCTTAGGTTTTGGAATGCATTTTTTTGCCTTTTTCCTTTTCGTTCTGATTTTCTGAAGGCCATTCTCTTTTGATCTGTGATGTATTTGCTCAGGTGTTTCCCATTTTTATGGCAGTGTCAATTAACTCCCTTAAATTTGCCCCTGTTGCTCTCAAAATGTCTTGATGTTCCCTTTGAAGCCTCCCTCTCCATTATCCACCATTTTCAGCATCAGAGACTGACCTCAGTAGAGGAAACTTTACTGCCGGTAAGCCTTGCCTTGCTTATAGATGTGTGTTTAGATGAAAGAAATGAAATTATGAAATGAACCTAGAAAGCAGCACTAGCACAGTCTAAGTACTCTAGACAAGAGGTAGAAATAACTCAGATCCAGACTTACTCTCCCAGCACTCAGAAGTGTTTGGGTGTGGGGTTCAGCCTCCAGTGTAGTAATTAAACATAGTGTTAAGAACATTTAACATTACTTTCCTTGTATGTTTTTGAGTGAAGAAAGGGGGGGGAAAAGTAAAAAAAAGACTGAATATTTTAAAGACTTAAAAATTCTCTATTCAATCTGCGTAAAATAAAATCGTAGCAAAAAAGGCAGTCATCTTAAACAAAAGTTTCTATTGAGAAATTAAGAGAAATATGACTCATTTAGGATTGGCTTGATTATTTTTTTAACCAACTCATAGCAGCTTGGAGTTGGAAAACTGGCATAAAATTGAGTGCAATTTATCTGGTCTGACTTACTTCTCTTGAAATGATGATTGTCTCATTATCTAGTAAGTTTTACAGATTTCCTTTCTGCCACCATTTCTCTAACATGACTTTTTCTTTTCTGAAAGATCATGACAGTGAACTAGAAACAAACATTGGGTTATAGATGATTGATTATGGGATATTGTTCATACAAAACATGACATTTAAATGAGAACGTCACCTCATTTCTAACAAAAAAAAAATTCCTTTCCTGACCTACTTCACATTATGAAGCTGAAAGAGATATTTAGATTGCATGGACTACTGTTATACTTCTTAAGATATAAAGGGTATGATGTCTTATTAAAACTCTCTATGGCACACAGCTGTACAGTAAAACATGGCACACATAAAGTGGCACACTTAAGATTTTATTACTGGGGGGAATAGAAGTCATGCTGTTAAAGAGGGAAATTCAGAACAAAGTTCCTCTGTTTGGTTTTTATTGGTCTCTAACAGACCTGTTGCATGATCTTAACTGAATCACTCCTGGTAAAAAATAAGTAAATCCAGTAGCTTCTCACTACTACGAGGTTTGATTCCTGTCACCCCCCTGCTCCTTGCTTCAAACCACAAGTTATTGCCACATACCTTGTACCAGCTCTTGCACTTTTCAGAGCCTGCTGTCAGCTGATTCAACTTCTTAGCCTTGGAGAACACTTGCTACAAAGTCAACCTGAGTGATTGATTGTAGTACAGGCTTGCAGAAGGCACTGGTGGAAGCATAAAGGAATGCAGTGGAATTGCAAATCAAGGAATAAGGTCAGAAGAAAGGAGCAAAAAAGAAGCAGGAACCTTCCTCTTTTGTTAGTTTTTATCAGTTAAGGGTTTGCCGTCACTATGTAGCTTCACTCTTAGAGTAGATTTTTGGAGCTGTTTATCTACCACTGACTTTGAGATGGAGTATCTACAGCACTAAAGGGATGACAAATAAACTGTTTCAAGATTAATGAAATAAGATTGATGTGGAGATGAACAGATTAGGAACTAGAAGAAATTTGTCATAAAGCTGTTGCATAAAATATTGGAGTGTGATTCCTGTTTTCAGAATTGTTTCTGATTCTTCACCCAGCAACTAAGTTTAGTACAGAGCTTGACCAAGGAGTATTTGGTAAATTCTGTAAGGGAGATCATGGAATTATGAAAAGCAACCCCATCTAATAGGGATTAAACCCTGCATGAATACAGAGCAGCTGGCATTGGAGTCATTAGTGGATTTTTTGAATTGTCGTTGTATGCTCCTGGTTCTTCCCCACTCTCATTACAAAATACTTACATGCATTCTCTGTATTTATTCTTACTATTTACATTCATTCTTACAGATTAAATGTGTCTGTATTGAAAAATCTGTATCTGTATTTATCTATATGTAAAAATATTTTATCTTTTTAAATTTTTTAAGAAACTTCAACCACCACTACAAGTGAATCACCTAAGTATGCCAGAAAACAGGTGTGAATATATATAATTTATCTTCTTGAAATACAAGGTAGAAACTCTGGGGTTGCTTGGCCATTTGTTTACTTTAATATGTCTAAGTATAGCATATCAGTAGACTGTGTCTGACAGTTTATGTAATTTATCTCAGTTTCATGTTTCATTTCATATAATGAGTAAAGATTTTTGCTTTATTTTTAGAGAAGAAACTCTTATGATTGCTTTGATGCTTGGGTTTTCTTTCCTCCTTCTCTTTCCCTCATATTAAATCTCTAGTATGATTTGGCCTTCCCTTCCCCTTCCCTTCCCTTCCCACAATTAGGCAAAAGTAGAAATATTTTTTGGTTTTATTTTAACGTAGTATGATGCTGTCTCTAATTTTAAATATTCTATTAGATGGTGTCGTAAAAGCGAGAAGAAGGATGCGGGTAATGAACAACTAAAACAAGTAATTTTATAGATTTAAATATCAATACATCTCTGTTCATAAGACAATATAGCAATTACAAATCTTACATCATCATGTTCTGTCATCTATATCTAGGCTGACTGAGATCAATGTTATATGTGATGTCCTCAGGTATGTGCTGCTACTGTTCATCTTAGTTTTTCTTTCAGCTTTCAATTACCTTTATTAGATTGTGTGATTCAGAACACAGCGAGAAAAGTGCACAGCCACTGCAATCTCAACAGGTAGAAAATTAGTGTCTCAAGCTGTGCCTGTTGTGTCCTTCGAGATTTCTGTCCTTACTGATTATCCTTTCAAAGGACATTTTCTGGTTGCCAAAAAGAAAGTTATTTCATAAAGGAATGTGACTTCTGAAATACAATCAATGAAAAATAAATGTCTATAGCAGTAACTTTCATTATACCTGACTAATCTTGTTTAAAATTCCAAAGTACCTGTCAGATTCCAGAAGTTTTGCAAGACCACTTGCCTTAATGTCTCACAGCATCTTTTCTTGAGGAGAATCAGTTGATACTTTTAAATGCTGCAGGTACCCACTTCTGAATACTCCGTATATCTTGTAGTGTAATTTAGGTATCACAGAGTCTCTGGTGTGTGTTTAATTATCAAAGAGGCGTCTGAATTAAAAAGCACAGAAAAATCCTGATCATTTAGACCAGATGTGTAAGCTATACTTCTCTGAAAACTGGAAAAAAAAAAAAAAGGTTTATACAGCTACTGGACTTCCATTGTAAGTTCCACATTTGCCTTTGGGATCTTTCCACAGAGCAGGACAACTGGGGTGCAATACATTGGCAATGAGGCTTGCAACTCATTATCTTCCCTTCAGTCCAGACTGAGGATGAGGCTGAAGATCGGCATATTTTACTGTCAAACTATATCTCTGCAATGGAAAGACATAAAATGGTGTTGTCTTCTTCTTGTATTCTAAATGAGGTCCAATCTCAAGGTCTGAATTTTTGAGTTTACCAAAATTTTGACATTTGCTTGGAGGAAGGTTTCTTTTCAGGGACTTCAACAGACATTTGTGTTTTAGAGAAAGACACTCCATGTAAATTGACTACCTGGCAAAGGTTGTTTCTTTTTTCTGAGGTTGGAGTAATTCTAGAAGTCACTCAAATTCTCAGTTAGACATTTGTTCCATCTCCTGAAATGAATTCATTGTGTACTGCAACAACAGTGAATGCTTATAGAAAATCATAGAATCAGAGAATAGTTTGGGTTGGAAGGGACCTTTAAAGGTTATCTAGTTCAACCCCCCAATAATGAGCAGGGACGTCTTCAACTACATCAGGTTGCTCATACCCCTGTCCAACCTGACCTTGAATGTTTCCAGGGATGGGTCATCTACCACCTCTTTAGGCAATCTGTTCTAGTTTCAATCACTCTCATTGTAAAAAAATTTCTTCCTTCTATCCAGTCTGAATCTATCCTCCTTTAGTTTAAAACCATTACCCCTTGTCCTATCACAACAGACCCTACTAAAAAATTTGTCCCCATCTTTCTTACGAGCCCCCTTGAAGTATTGAAAGGCCACAATAAGGTCTCTCAGAGCCTTCTCTTCTCCACTCTGAATAACCCCAATTCTCTCAGCCTTTCTTCGTAGGAGAGGTGTTCCATCCCTCTGATCATTTTTGCAGCCCTCCACTGGACCTGCTCCAACAGGCCCATGTGTTTCCTGTGCTGAGGGCCCCAGAGCTGGATGCATTACTCCAGGTGGGCTCTCACCAGAGCAGAGTAGGGGGGCAGAATCCCCTCCCTCGACCTTCTGACAATGCTTCTTTTGATGTAGCCCAGGTTAAGGTTGGCTTTCTGGGCTGCAAGCGCACATTGTCAGCTCATGTCCACCCTTTTACCCATCAGTACTGCCAAGTCCCTTTGAGCAGGGCTGCTCTCATTCCCTTCATCCCACAGCCTGTATTGATTCTGGGGGTGGCCCCAACCCAGGTGCAGTATCCTGCACTTGGCCTTGTTGAACTTCATGAGGTTCACATGTACCCACTTCTCAAGCTTGCCCGTGTCCCTCTGGATGGCATCCCGTCCCTCAGGCATGTCAACTGCACCACTTAGCTTGGTGTCATCTGCAAACTTTCTGAGGGTGCACTCAATCCCACTGTCTATGCCATTGATACAGATATTAAACTTTAAAAGAGGCAACATTCAGAGACTTGATTTCAAGAAATATGAACAGGTAAATCATATAACATTTTGTCCAAAGACAAAACCAAACATAAGTCAAAATGTTATGAGTTTACACTTCAAGGAGAAGTTAGAATATGGTACAGCTAGATAAATTATAGTAAAATAGGCTGGTTTGGATTAGGGTTAAGTACCTTGATAAGTATAACTTGATATTATAGCTACTCCCATTCAAGAAATATAGATAACTTGGTAGACCTGATATAGAATTCCAGCTAAACAAATGTTGCTCTATTCTTCATGGGATAAATAGGGTAAGAATTAAAATAGAAAACAGTCTCTGTACAAAAAGAAATAGATTGGAGAACAGACTGACAATACTTTTAAAGTCAACATACTGAAAAAATGATCTTATTGGAAACTGTGTCTCAATTTTACCTTAAAATAAGTAATGCTACTATATAATATCTTTTTATTGTATTATTTCTTTTCACTTTTTTGAACTTAAGTCTTCAAATCTAAATGGTATGCATTAAATGAGGCTATGCTATTCTACTCTAGTAATAGTGACAGAATTATTAAAGAACGTATTTGATTTTGACATACAGCTCTAACGTACATCTTTCTCTGACAAGGATAAGGTCACCTGTCATAAAATAGTATTTGCTGCCCAAAAATTGATACACAACTATTTAAAATTGTGAAACAGCTTAAAACTTAAGATATGTGATAGAGCTGTTGACCTTTTCTTCAGTAGAGGTAGTACAGATACCATCACCAATGTGTTTGTTTGTTATTTTCTCAAAATATATAAAACGTTTCCATTTGCAAATCAAAAATAAAGACTTTTGGTAACTTGATTATGCTTTTTTTTTTAATAAATTTGAACTTTCCTTTATCTTCATATGTAGTGTACATTTGGAATATGCATATCCCATCATGGTATTATTTCTTTCTTGTTTTTCACAGATCAATTGGCAAAAAAGGGGTTTATTACCTGAAGGAGAGTGCCCAAGACCTCAGATTAATATTGAAAATGCAGGAAGACTCCACATATGCAGGGTTTTTTTTAATTGTTTTTTAAGTTGAATAGAGCAGACATTAGCCATAGAAGACTTAATATGTAAGTTGGATGATATAAATAGCATTTAATATTTTTTTCATAAAACAAGGGGAGACAGCTCAAAGCATTAAAACACAAGTTTAAATTTGATAAAAGGAGATAATAGTTTAGCCTTTGGGAGTTTCTCCAGTTATTGTTGAGCTTATTGTGATTAAGCGAAAATAGTGGAAACTCATACAGAAAATGAGATCATCCATAATCTACATTAGACTTAAAATTCTAGAAGGAATACAAACCTGGATAATAAAGGACTCTTGAGATGGTAAATAGATGAATGTTCGTCAGAAGATAACAGTGCTTACACGTCTAAATTTAAATAGATGCTTAAAATTAGGTTTCTAGAAAAGCTTTCAGGATATCTAAAGAAGTGAAGGATACTTCATTCATCCCTGTTTTTCTGGCTTTGGTACATGGATAGACTTTGTGCTGAAAATGTTATGCTATTAAAGAATGTCTGTAGAGCATAGAAGCCTGTGCAAGTGGCAGTGACAGACACCAGCAGCCGTTGTGATAGGGGAAACTTGAAGAGCTTAGGAACACAGACCTGAAAGCTGTCTGGCACCCCAAACACTTTAAAAGGTATAAATTTGAAGAGCTATCCTTTAATCCTGATAGATTTCTTCAGAAATATGCATGACTTCATGTTTCCAAATGCCTTTATATGGGCATATTTTTGTTTCTTGGTGTTCCTATGTTCTTCTGGTTTCTATCAGCTTATCAGCAGCCATTGTCAAGATGGAAAGAAAAGTCCAACCATATGAGTAAACAAACACTGCATGCAAGTAATTTTAAGATTGATCAGTGTAAATTCTGGGTACTCCTAAACAGCACCTGAGGATACATGCATTGTCTTCCTCTGTAACTTGTGCCTTTGAATCTGTTTGACTCTGATGAGCAATCCTCAGAACTGATTACTTCTAACTCTCTGCCTTTGATATCTTCACAGTAGCTACTCTGAGAAGTGGTCATACCTTGGATATCTTTACTATCCTTCATGCTTTAGAAAAGTTAGAGAGAAGGAGCAGCAAATGTGGGGTGGGGCAGTTTGGTATTTATCTTGTTGAACTCTGGCACAAGAAGAAGAGGAGCTAAAGAGCAGCAGCAATGCAAAAAGTAATTAGAAACATCTGATTAATGTCACAAAGAATGTCAGGTAATAACCAAAGGAAAATAACTCAAATAAAGGCCAGTAAAAGTGCCAGTAGTTCTAGGCATTTGTAGGTATCCAATATATTTTTACATAAAAGTTTACAGTTGTATTAAACTCCAGCAGTGAATGAATTTAGCTACTTTATGTCACAGTAGCAGCATTTATCTGAAAACCAATGAATGCACTCTAGAATAGAAGCTTGCTTGGCTGAGGTTTTTCTTTTATGTTTATTGGTTATGTTACGAACTTGTTTTTGACTTTTATTTATGTCCATGAGGTTTGCATTGTGTCCAATTCTTTTTTATTATTATTTTTTTCTTTTTTCCCTAAAAATATGCTTATCTATCAAAAGAAAAAAGGAATTGAGAACTAAAGAGCTACTATACTTAATTTGAAGTATAATGGGTATGAATTTTTAATGAGTTATTGGATACCAGCATTAGTTAATTCTCTATTATAGCTATTGATCAGTTATGTTATATATTCTCTATTAGTTTAGAACATAATGGAAGTGGCAAAAGGACAGTTTGGATTGATAGGACTTTGAAGATAAAAATGTTTATGGACCTTTCCATCAGAAAATGCTAGAGATCTAAATGAAATATAAAACACACACAGATCTTCACTAATGAACACTACAAAATCCAGACATCTTTATCTTTTTATGGAAACAGACTTTTTTCTGCCAGCTGTCCCAGCATGTCAGCCAAAACTGTTCCAGTGATGGTTATTAGTTCTCTTGCAGCATTCACTGGGTTAATTAAAAAAAAAATAGTTGCAATGAAAAGCTTTGTTTCATAATTCCATCTGGATTAAATGTGTGGGTTTAGTTACACATAGAATCAAAAAGCTGCCAAAACTCCAACTATGACCCCTATTCCAATATCTACAAAATTAATGATGTTGGCTTATTATTTGAGCAAACAATATCCTTGAGCTTTTTCCTTTATTAATTCAGAAGCTGCCAGAATGTGCACCATGATGACAGATTTTCTGATTCTAGCCTCCAATAAGAATCTTTCCACTGATTATGATGGCATTAGATATCAGCCCTGCTAGCTAAAAATACTGTTTTATAAATTATGAACAATGTAGATGCTAAGGAGAAAGTAAGGAATTATAAATGCTCCAGAAAGATTTCTTAAAAGAATCACTGCTGTAACACAATAGTAACCATATAACACTTTAAGTTTTTTAAAATGAAAGGTGGAGATAGGGATTAATTTCTTAATTAAACAACATTAGGACAGGACCTAAGAATCTAAATATAAAATAGGGATAAATGAATGATACTGTTGGTTTATCATGATGAACTGGTGGACCTACAGTTTGCCTCAATAGTATAGAAAGACAGAAAATCATGAAGTCAATCATAGCATGAAAATTATTCTGAAATATTGGCAGTTGACTTTAATGAATACAAATGATAGCTGCTAAATGTTGTTTTGTGTTGACACTAAAATGTATATTGCATAATGAGGATATTGACATCTTACGGTGATTTAAGCTGCCAGTTCTAAAGATTATAGTGAAAAGTAGAATAAATATTCAGATCACTTCTGCTGACAAAGCTGAAACCCCTTTTTTGTAGGATCATGGTCTGAGATATTTTATAGCTGCTAACACTAACCTTGAAGTATCTAATATTATATCACACACATGTAAATCCGTCTCATATCCAGTTAACTTAGCTTAGCTGAGTTAGCAAGATTTTATTCTGACTGCCTAAAAGAGACTTAAACATGTACACACTTAAAAGGCTGCATCTGAACAGACAATAACTTTGTATAAATATCTCCAATTTAGTAGCCTTTAGTTATTTTTAATTAGTACACTGTTTTTTCAGGGAATTCTTTTTTCCTTCTGTATGTCTCCTAGCAGTAGCATATCTAATTGAATTATCCTTTCTTTGTGTGTGTTTCAAAGCATTCCTTCGTATATCAATAGGAGGGGTGGATTTCCTGTTCACCACAAGAAAAATCCTGAATCTGTTTTAATATTTTCTGGAAGCCTCACATCTTTTCATATGCCATATTTTTAACATAAGTGATTTAATTATCTCTTCTGTCTTATCTAAGTACATATCAAGAAAAATATTTTGAATTTTTGACTGTGGCTATAATAGACACTACAGTGTGGCAGAGCATGAGACCACAAAAAGACCTACTGCATTTTCTTGCTAGAATAATGTTTCTACCATCTTTCTGTCTAATGAAAAGCCTCCACTCAGAGCTTTGTATGACATCTAGGATCCATATAAAATGCCTATTAATAAGGCTGAATGTCCCCTGGCTGACCCACTCCTCCCCTTGAACTCAGTGTTATTCCAACGACACCATGCAGTATAAGTTTTTTAATCAACAGAAAAGCGATTGGAAGATGGGAAGAACAGAAGGGTTTGACAGAGATGTGAATTGAGAGATGCTCTCTTCCACGTGTAATTTGCTAAGAACAAATGGCCTTTCAAATACACAAACAACAGGACCGACTGAAAATTTCCACACCGTTTAATTTTCAGTGGAAAATTGGAGTTTTGCATAATAAGGTTCTTTTAAAACTAAAAATACCTGTTTTTCCACAGAACTTGTAAAAAAATCATTTGCAAGATCCTGAAACTCAAAAAACACAGAACACTGCTGTCTCTAAGTTTTAGATTTTAATAAAAAAAAGATGCTCTCATTAATTAAAAAAAAAAAAATCAGTGCAATGCAAAAATAAAATTCTTAGCTGTAATAAATAAATGTGTCTGTCTATATATACACATATAATTCCTATATTAATATTTCAAAACCATAAAACCCTTGCACAAACCTTTCCTTAAATGGAATTTAAGATAAGGAACGATTGTACATACATATTACAAATGACTGATTTTAAAATTTTCAATCATACATATAAGGTTAAGTATAACACGATATCAACATTTGCTACCAGAAAGAGTCCCAATTTCAAGACCTGATATTTTCAGATAGGAAGGAGCTTGGACTGTTTAGTTTGAGGAAGAGGAGGCTGAGGGGAGACCTCATCACTCTCTACAACTACTTGAAAGGCCATTGTAGAGAGGTTGGTGCTGGTCTCTTCTCACAGGTAATTAGCGATAGAACAAGAGGGAATGGCTTCAAGCTGCAGCAGGGTAGGTTTAGGCTGGACATTAGGAAAAAATTCTTCACAGAAAGAGTGGTCAGACACTGGAATAGGCTGCCCAGGGAGGTGTTGGAGTCACCATCCCTGAATGTGTTTAAGAGTCATTTAGATGTGGTGTTAGGGGATATGGTGTAAGGGCGAACTTTGTAGAGTGGAGTTGATGGTTGGACTCGATGATCCCAAGGGTCTTTTCCAACCTAAATGATTCTATGATTCTACATGTTGTGAGTGGCCTGCTGAACAATGGGCAAAGTTAAGAATGACTGGATGGCAGAAGTTTTCTGATTATATCTATAATTGTCAGTTTTATAACGAAATGATCTAGACACCAAATATTGAGTTAAACTGAAACCTAGAGATAAACTCTAAATAATTACCGCTATGACTGTTTTCTTCACTGTAGTCATCAGGCGTTTCAGAGTAAAAAAAAAAAAGTTTTGATTATTTGTATTTCCTTTTTTTTAAACTTTGATTTATAGGTGAACTGTCAATGCTGCAATAGAAACCTGCAATATTCCTTTGAAACACTGACATTTGTGTTTAATATGAACATATCATTAAAATGTCATCTGACCACAGAACTTGTTTCCTGTAGAGAATACATGTGTCAGCACACTTGGATTGGAAGACATTTTTCAATTTTTTGTGTGTGTGTCTGATTGTTAATTGCAGAATTAGCTAGACTATGAAGATGACTGCCATGCAGTAAAGTAAAAAGATTTGCTAGTCAGAGTATATTGTAAATCAACAGTTTCCCAAACTTTGTATAAGCTTACTTCAGAGTAGAAATTAGCATGTAGAAAGTAGTCTTACTTTTCCATTAGCACTGTTTCTCTCCCCCACTTATTCTGGAAAAGTATATAAACCATCTAAATGTGTCAGTTTAAATACTTTCATAGCTTCCACTGAATTGTCCTGACCTGCTGTTTTCATTATATTTGCCAGTGGCTTGGTATATGGTTGTATATAACAGATTGCTGAATTCAGGTGATCCTCTTCCTTATTGAAATGTTTACACTATTTTCTTTCTTAAGAGACACATACTACTCTAAATCATAAAGATTTCACATTTTTACCATTTTCTAACCACACATCTAAGAGATATTACACTGCTTTTGCTTTCATTATAGCAGAAATAAGACGTACAGCACCTAATTTTTTTAGTTGGCCATTGGTGTGATCCAGAAGTTGTGACTAGAGAGACATTGAGCATAAAAAAGTTCACCATAACCACCAATTTAAAATTTGACCTCTTATTTTAAATTCCAGATTTTTCACATCAGCATCAGTATCTAGCTGAGATAAAGTGGAAATGAAGAGTAATACAGTGAATTTGCAGTTGCCTCTAATAATATATTATGTTGCTTCTTGAATAAGTGATGCTTGTTGTATGAATATAGTCAACTTAGTGGCAGAATTGTGAAGAAATACAGCCACAGAGGAAAATATGGATGCCGATCTACAGTTGCCAACAAGTGCTCGATTGAGTTACACTCTGCATTGCTCCTACTAGACAGCTTTCTTCAACTGTGAAATAGGAATGGTTAAAGACTGAGTGAGATTTAAAAGCATACAGCCTGAAGGAAACTATTTTAATTTTACCCTTCTTTTTTGAGGAGAAGACAATGTAGATTCTTACCCAGGGCTGAAGGGAATTGTCTTTATTACACTCAATTTCTAAGTGTGAAACTTTTTCCTGATGGTAGAAATTGATCTGAGTTCAGAGTTTTATAAAACAATGTGGAGAAGGAGATGGGGAGAGTCAAACTCTAGGACTCTCAGAGTCTTCCTCTGACTAAAGAGCACCTTGAACTGAATTTCTCTGTAAGGTTCTCTAATCAATGGGTTATCATATAAAATAATGTCACAAGTTCAAAGCTTTTCCTTCTCTGTAAAATGAAGAAAGCAGCAATATTTTGCAAGCATCATGTTTGCTTCTCTGTAAAGTACCCTTATAATAAGTTGAGTGATAGATCAAATCCATTAGAGGTGTTGGATAAGGAGATGCTTAGGGTATATAATGAGGTTTGATGAACTTTCTCAAGAACAGCGGTTGGCGTATTCTTGGAAATTTTTAAGGGTTTATTTGAAATGGTATTTAGGTGTCTTCAGAGTTAGGTAGACTCACTCTTTGAGCCCCATTATGTAGTTTGACATATTTATATGTACACAAAAGAAAGAAAAGGGTCCCTGTCATTGTATATACTCTTATCTGGTACACCCTATATAGTTGCAATTGTTCACGTTGTTGGAGAGGAATCTCATTGAAAAGAAACTTAAACAGATAAAGTAGCTCAAGATTCTTTTCCTCCTTCCTGCCTTGAGTGGAGACTCAAGGCAGCTGCTCATTCAGAAAAAAAACAGAACAACAACAAAACCAACCAAAGATGGAGGAGAAGCATTTAGTGAGTAAGCAGCAGCAATGGAGCAAAAGTTTTTATGTGAAACAGGATAAAATTTAATGCATAAGATATGTATAAGATGGAAATTCAAAGAGGCTCTTTGACATACCACTCACAGACCTTCACTCTGGAAGAGCCTCCAACAGGAGTAGTGGACAAAGCTAGTGAGCAAAACAACTTGCTCTTCTACAGATACAGCTTCATATTTCCATGGGAGCTGTATTTTCATTCCATTTAATTTTTTTCTATAATGTGAACACACTGTGAGGCATGGTGACAGAGGGCTGGATCTAAGGACACAGGAGATCTCTTCCACTCTTCTGTGACTATGAAGTGCATATGCTACATTTAATATAAGTAGTACAAGAATGGTGTATAAAATGAATTTTAGCATTATTGCCTCATTCATGCTTTTTCAAAACTTTGTTCATATCCACAAACATTTTATCTATGCTTGCATTCAAATATGTTCATTCTTAGATTCACATTAATTCCTTTAATGTTGTTTTTTCTTTTAACTTACTTGCAATGAAATCATGGCTAATTAGGTACCATTGCACCTGGGATTTAAAAGGAATTTCTCCTATTACAGTGGCTAAATTTTATCTAATATGATATAGACATTTAGTATGATAGGCATTTTGAACTTCATTCTCAAGGGTAGAGAATGATGTTTTACCTAACTTTTCAAGAATCCAGCTGGAAAACTGCAGTGAAATGCAAGTCCATGTGAATTCCTGACAGGTATAAGAAGGCCTGATCCATTAAATTATCTTTTATTTATTTCAGAATCATATTATTTCTCCATTATACTTAATCTAACATTTTGTGAATATCACGCTAAGGGAAAGGAATTTGTTTAACTTTGAAATGTTTCTTTTTTGCCATGCTCTGAGACCTATATTAAACTTGTACAGTATTGTGTACACAGAACATACCTTTTTTCTGCCTAGTTACTGGAGAGTGTTTTGATAATTGTCACAATATTAGTTCCAATTTTATACAGGTTCTACAAAAGATATTTTCATTGATATCCAAGTTTTTGTGTTTCATCAGAGTGGAGTATAGTTTGTTATTCCTGGATAGAAGCCTATATGATCGTTAAGATTTCTATGCTGCCTTTTGCAATTCCCTAAGAACATATTATCTGATATTAGTCTCATTTGATATAATCCTTTTTATAGGACATTCTTTCATAGTGAAGATTATTTGATCCAATGATAACAGAAGCATGGCTTACATTTAAGGGACAAAATGAAAGACTTCAATGGAAAAACTGGATCTAACTGGTTGAGCATAGAAGTCACGGCTTCTTGAAAGTCAAACTTCTCAGCTAGACAATTCTATCCTCCCTTCCCAGAGAAAAATATCACAGTCTTATCTTTTGACAATCATACTTATTGAGAACAAAACTGTTTATCTGGAGGCACAGAAGCAAAGAGGTTTTAGGTTTTTTACACCTTCAAGTAAAGAGGTTTAACTATACAGTCTTCTGTGGAGAAAAAGAGTGGAATGTGTTAGAAATAACTATAATTTTGAAAGATAGCCTCCTTAAAAAGGGGAGAAGACTGAAAGTTTTATGCCTAAAGAGTTTTTAATAAAAACTGTATTCCTACCACACAAATAAATAAGTAGAAAAATGGAAAGTGTTCACCTTTGTCTTTTTAACAAAATAGATACTCCTGAGAACTGAAAGTTTTGTATATGAAAAATCCTGTTACAGTGTTTCCTGTGAGTCATATTTTGCCTTTTTCTTAAATTAGCTTAGTTCACTGCATCTTCCATGACGTAGACTATATATGTTGGTTTCTGAACTATGCTTCATATTGTATATTGGATTTCTGATTTCTATTTCACTTAGATATCCCTTTGATGAACAGAAATAGGGAGGAGAGCAACACTGAGAAATGTTGTTGGGTGTATTGAGAAGGGGAATGGAGACTCCTACAAGTAGTGCTCAGGTAAAAGGTGATACTTCACACTTCTCTTAACTGGTATAACCAGTGTTGAATAAAAGTCATATTCCTTTTGCAACAATATTAATGTAATTTTCAGAGGCCAGAACTGGTGGTTATGGTAGTTATTTACTGCATGATTTTAACATAACTATAGTTACTATGAATTATGTTATTCATGCTGGAGAAGTTGTGACAGGCTTTTCAAAGAACATGTAAATTTTTTAGCAGCATTTTTTACCAAAAGAGTAGTTGATTATTGCAGAATACCTCCGGGAAGGCTTACCCAAAATTCACAGAGGACAGAAATTAATGAGTTTCTTCTAAGTCATCAGTTTTCTGTGCACATACTGTACCCACTGTGTACTCTATTTCCTGTTTTTTGGGGACAAGGAAGGGGCAAGAATCTCTTTATCTCCTTTGGAAAGAATAGTTGTGACAGAGACCACTTTTCCCATTGAAGAACTGTTTGATGTTAGGGGAGTGATACCAGCTTGAAGATAAACCAGACAGCTCTTAAAAGTCTCCTTTTATATAGTGTCTACAGCCTATGTTTAATTCTACTGTGTTACAATTTTTATTGACACTTTTGTTAGTTTGCAGTGCATTTGTTTTCTCATTGCAATTCCCCTGAGAAGTACCATTACACCAATCAATTTTCTTGATAAACTATTTCTTCACATCCTTCTTTTTTTCTTTCTGCTTATGAAAGCTGTCAGGCATCTCTCTGTCTCTTCTGATACATGATCTAAGCCTCTTTATTCTTAGATTAAGTTGGATTCTATGTTATTTACATGAAAAAGACGAAATATAATTATTTTTATTTTTTAAGAAAAGTTAAGCCCATTAATGTTATGAAATGTTTTCAAAAGCTGTCTTTTATAAATTTATATACTTTTAAGAAAACTGTAATATTCAGGCCTGTTTTGATGGCAGTCTCTGAATAGTGACAGGTCACCAGTGAGAGATGTCATCATCTCCTGCTTCTGGATGTATGGCTAAAGTGAGCGGCTGAAAACGCTTACCCTGCTGGCAAGTGACCCCACCAAACTTTACAGTGTTTAAAAAGTAGGTCTAATTCAAATCTCCAGAGCAGTGAGACATAGAAACAAAATTGAAACAAATAATATAACAGCATAGTTCTAAACAAAATATTATAACCGAAAGAACTTTTGCAGATTTCAAGGCAAAGTCATTTACCCTGACTGTTTCCATAACAGAAGTAAGAGTTCAGCAAAACTTTCACCTGCATGAGTTAGCAGCAGCATCAGTCAGATTTAATGGAGGTGTCCAATCTTCAGTTTAAAACTTCTAATGGTGGAGACTGCACTACTTTTAATTTGCTCTGGTAACTAATTATTAGGCCTAGCTGAAAGTTTTTGATTAAAACTACTTTGCCAGGCTCTTCGATTTTCCACTCAATGAAACACTTTGAGAACCATTTGCTTCAGCCAAATCTCTCCCGCCGTCCAATGTGGATTAAAGATTTTTCCTACAGAACTGATCTACAAAATATCATGGAAGCTTTTTTGTTTCTTTTCTAATCTAACTTTTCTAGAGTCAGATTTCAATTCCTGGCTCCTCCAGTATGTTTTTCTATTGTGAGACCCCTCTCACTTTAATGTATTTAAATTGTGTCTGCTGCTTTGGTCTTTCAGTAGAGCATCAGTGTCCCTATATTCCAAAGTTGACATGTCAACCTTAGAAGTGAGACACAGTGCAAAGCTCAGATTCTGAAAAAAATACGAATTCTGTGTTTGAATTGACACCACAGGATGGCAAAGGGGGAAGCAGAGGTTGTTTGTACCTGAAATCAGAGAACACCTGGAGAGGTCCCAGTGAAAATGCAGTTGGAGCAAGAAGGATTAAGGACAGCAGAAGGAATCTCAGGAATGAAAAGTGACAGGCGAGATTAGGAAAATGGAGGCAGGGTTCTAGGAGGTAATGGTTGGTATCTGAAATGTCAACAAATCTGTGACAAGCCTTAAAGAAGAGGAGACAAAGGGAATGTGGGAAATAATAACAAATCACATGTTAAAAGAAACTCTAAATGTTAATGAAATTACAGCAAAATATTTTTTTCCAGCATGGTGAGGCAATGATTGCTGTTCCTGAGACCTTTATCAGAGGATATTATATGTAGATTTCTTTCTCACATAAAACTGAAGGTTACTGAACTGGCCGCTCACCTGAGACACTATCCTGTTAGCTTTACAGTCCCTTGGGTACATGGAGAAATATGAACCAGAATAATTATTGACCCTTTGATATGGACAATATGGAGATTTTAAGACTGAATGGGAATAAAAAGGCACCGGGAACTGTATTCTGAAACCGGTTTTACACTCTAAATTATTACTAATCTAAACTGCAGGTCTTTCTTCTCTGTAGGGACTCCACAGAGTACAGGGCAGTGTTGATTGATCTTTCTGGGAGCCTATGAATCTTTTTGGAATGTGAAAAGCAGGATAAGAATACCTGTAATCTACTTCCTCAAAAACCTCTTCCCATCACTTTTACTATCTCACCAGAAAAATAAGAGTCAAGGATCAGAAATCTAGAATGTGACTATGTAAAAAGCCTTTAATTCTCTGTGCAAATAATCATAGGGTGTATTTACATGAATGGGTGCAGGCTGCCTGAAGGTGTTTGGAATCAGTTCTAGTTCCTGGTTCAGTAGCAGCGTACCTGTTGTAGCACAGTTACTATGCCCAGATCTCAGTAAGACATAGTTGCTTATATATGTCCAGTTGTCTGAAATACTGATTAAAATACTAAAGTACTAACTGCAGTACTAACTCTAACTAAAATACAAAGTACTACTTTTCTAGCCCATATAAAACAGAAACAGGAAATAGAAAAAGGAAAATAAAAAATGTGCTAGGCATAATTCTTTTGATGTAGCCCAGGATCTGGTTAGCTTTCTGGGCTGCAAGCACACATTGCCGGATCAAGTCCCATTTTTCATCCACCAGTATCCCCAAGTCCTTATCTGCAGGATAAGGATATCCAGCCATCCCCCAGTCTGTATTGATACTGGCCATGATTCCTCTGACTCAGGTGCAGGACCTTTCGCTTGGCTTTGTTGAACTTCATGAGGTTCACATTGGCCTTCTCCTTAATCCTGTCAAGATCCCTCTGGATGGCACATCTTTCTAGCGAATTGACTGCACCACTCAGCTTGGTGTTATCCGTAAACCCGCCGAGGATGCACTTAATGTCACTGTTTATCACTGATGAAGATGTTAAATAGTATGGGTCCCAGTATGATCCCTTGAGTGATACCACTTGTGACTGGTTTCCACATAGACATTAAGCCAGAGTCTGCATATGACCATCCAGTCAATTCTTCATGCATCTAACAGTACATCCATCAAACCCCATCTCTCCAATTTAGAGGTAAGAAGGGACTGTATCAACGGCCTTACAAAAGTCCAGGTAGGTGACATCCGTAGGTCTTCCTTTGTCCACTAAACTACCCTATAAATCACAGGTTAGTCCCATCTTCACCATTTCTTCTGTAAGCACACCTTTACTAAAGCTTGAAGGGGTTTGTTTTTTAAACAAAATGTAACTACAGAGGCAGTGCCTGATAGAGAACTCATAAATGAGAAAAGAGATACTTTGCATTCACTTCCTTTCTCAGATTCATTAGCAGACAACTGAAAAAAATCTTTTTTGTAAGTGCCTTAAAAGCTCTACTGTATAAAGTTCAAAAGAAGTGTTGCTCAGGAATTGGGCAGAACACAATATTCAGTACACCAGCCCAGAAAACTGACTTGTTAAATGAGATACCTGACCTCAACAAAGCTTCAGAAAAACAAAAGCATCATCCCAATATCTGTCAGGTGCAAGGCCTGGGTCCCATCTTGCATTCTGTAAACATCGTACATTAACCAAATAACAATTGATTGAAGGTTCAAGAATGCTTCCCACATTTGTCAACTCCCAGACATATCCCATCTCCATGTCAAGCTAAAATTGTTGTGTGTGATTCTCAGTTTTGTGCCTAGTCATGAAACTAGGCATTTGGGAAGAGAAGAGAACATTACATTCGTGTCTGATTTGAATCACTGGAGAATGACATTCTACCACTGCATCATAACATGTACCAAGAGGGATTTCTTCTTTGATGTCATTAACTCTTCCTTATCCTTGACTTCTTTCTTCATAATCTCCTTTTCTGCACACTCTAAATCATCCAGGTGGGCTTTCTTTTCCCCCACAAAATCTCCCAGAGCGAGCCTTTGCATACATTATTGTCTATGCCTATGTTAGTAAAGAAGACATTTCCCAGAAGGAGACTTTGTTGCTGGATTGTGAACATCCACAGTGCTATGCTCTCTGGCATAATTTTTACTGCTACCTGTTTTGCAGGCAACACCGAATTTCTTCTGAGCATACTCCAGGGATCATTCCCAAATGGCAGTTTGGTGACAACCATACTGTTTAGCTCTTGCAATGCAAAACCATATCATTTACTCTTAGAGCTAAAAAATTGGTGCTGTCCTGTTTTATTTATTGGCACAAATGTAAGCAATAATTGGAGATGTCTCAGGTGTCAGCTCCAGTTCATAAGATGATGAAAAAACCCTGTAATACTAGCAATTTGAAATAGCCAATGAACATTTTATATGGTAATCAGTAAGTGGAAGAAAAGAAAAAAAAATATAGGAGGATGGATAGAGTACATCTGTCCTTGCTCTTCGGAATTTCTCGTTGACTTCAGAAAATTGCTCCTGTGATTGAAAGATGTTGCTATTTTTCAAGACCCACATCATTAAAGAACTGAAAAAAAAAAAAAAAAGAGAGAGAGAGAAAAAAGAAATCAAGGAGTACTAATAAACCTGAGGGTAGAACTATATAAGACACAGTCCTGAGGCAGTAACAGCAATTTACGTGCTGGGTCATGATGTATTACTTATTGAATGTTCATATATAGCTATAAATAAAATCAGTATAAAAGTGAAACAAAAAACCGAAGACATACAACAAAAAAAGGAGTCAATAGGTAAAATGTATGAAAATATGCATATAACTTATTTATGCCACTTTTATGTGATGGATCATGTGGGAGGCATTGATAGATTTCAATCTTTTCTCATTTTAGTTTTTAAGTGACCTACGGTTTAAAGGTTACACATTTCTATTTTATTATAATTTTAAAGCTGTGAAAGAAACTCACATAATATGATTGGATAGGAGAAGTATTTTTTTGGGTAGAGATTAATAATGAGATCTTATCATGAACACTTCTGTGATGTTTCAACTTCATTCAAACACTGAATCATCTCTGAAGGACACTGTAATTTAAACATAATGAATTCATATTGATGTTTCTTTACTTTGAACATTATATTTCCTTTCTATAGATGAAATAATTAGAACACAATTAATTAGCTTAAGTAGGTGATTTTGTAAATAAAACAGTTCAAGCATCTTGTTGAAGAATGAAGATCTGAACTTCAATTTCTTTGTAATTTTTTTTCTTCAACTTATTTTAAAATAAGATTCATAGAATGGAACTTACCTGACTAAATGATGACATCAGCACAGTTGAAGATGCATATGTGGTAGTCACCTGATGCTGTTAGAGAGCATGGCAAAAAATTATAAGCACTTCTAGAAAACAATTAATTCCAAGTGGATGCCTAGTATGTGTCAGCTGAATTGTGTTATAAACTGTATTTACTATGTGGGGATTTTAAGGTGTCAGATTTAGATAACCAGATTTAGTCTCGTGAATCCACTGAACAGATGTGCAAATGATATGATAATTTCACCACCAAATCTGGTCACCCTCCCTAGCACTTAAGAAATAAGGTTTTAAAAGCAAATTAAAAATAAACAAATAAACAAACAGAACTATCCCAAAAAAACAAACCAAACAAAAACAAAACAAAAAAAAAATCAAACCACCAAACCAACCAAAAAAATAGGAAATAAAATCTCACTTATCTTTTCACCTTTCTTGCAGAAACAAGCAAGAGAAAATGCAGAAACAATGCCAGGGATTACCAATTATGAATTCTAGAAAACCTGGATTAATGGAACAAAATTAATGGAGTGGTGAGTAGCCAGAAGGCCATAATGGAGTTTTTACTACAGCTCTCTATTTTACTGTATTTACCCCTAGCAAGGATTTCCAATTATCATGGCCCAAAGGCAGTAACTGAATCCAGAATCCATAATACCAACATATCCACAAATAATAAAAGTTTCATTGTTTTTTTCACTGAAGTTGTCACAGTTTAAAAGACGAACAGATAACGAAATGTCACTCACCACAAATTCAAATAAAGCTTTACACTTTAAAATAAGCACCAGTCAGTCCTTGGGAAATTCCATCCCACATAGCAATAATGTACAAATCAAGTGAATAATCCGAGTCATTTTACAGAGAAATAAATCTTGGAAACTAGGAGTTGATAGTTACAAAAATGACTCAAGTCTAAAACTATGCAACTGCCCATCAAAGATACAAAGAACCTGATGCCAAAACTGAAACCACTGTGAACTTTACATTCTTTCAAATAGACTCCTGAAGTAAAATTAGCTGTTTAGTCTCATTTTCAAATTTGATTTATTAATGTAGTTGAAGTCAAGCAAAAATGACAGATATGGTCAAACCCAGGCATATTATAAATTGCCTTCCAGTAAAATCAGCAGTTTTAGCAGTTAAGCTTTCATCATTTTAGAACAGAGCAGTATAGATGACCACAGAGTATGGCTTATTTGGTAAAATGCACAAAACGTAGTAATTCAGATCAGTGAACTTGGTAGAGAGACACCTGGATTCATTCTGTACTCTCTCATTATCTTTGCATGTGGCCTTGGGAAACCAGTGCCGCTCTCCCTTCTCAAGTTTTTATGTGCAAATAGGAACAGTAATACTTTCCTGCTACCACATTCTATCATCTCCAAAGATCCTGCTTCCACAGATATAAAATAACTTTAGCTATGTTGACAGAGCTAAAACAGCAAAATCTCTCTCCTATGGATGGAGTTTATTGTTAAACAAGTTTTTTATGCAGTTGTAATCTTGATTCTATTCAAGAAGGGCAGTGCACTACGCAGATGTAAAATAATTTATTGTGAAGATAACTGCATACATCCCACAGGTGTTTATCAGTGTTTTTCTGTATCCTTTTGTGAAGTGTGACCCCAAGGGTGCTTCAAAGCCCAGCAAGCTGCCTGTGTTGTATGCCAGTGAGTCATCCTCAGGACTGACTCTGGCTAATGATATTCCCAGAGAGGAATGGTGGGACAGTAATGCAACAGTGCTCATCACTCTCCACTGCTGACATATTTTGAAAGTACTTTGACTTCGTGATCATGCCATTTCTAGCTGTTATCACCTTTCTGTGTTGCACGACTTCAAGAGAAAATATTACCTATAGCTTTTCCTTGCAGGATTTATGAGATTTTTCTACCTGAGCTTTGATATTACCGACCTCAGAAGCAGATGGGATTTGTATGCAGCTTAATTTTAGTATGGAAGTGACAGATATCAGATTCATGAAGACTGGAGCTCAGCACATTCCCCTCAGCCCCTTACTAATCCAGTCTACTGATGGACAATGTGACCATTTTTGTACAAAAATGCCCCACATCTTCCAAATGAAAACAGTACTTAAATTACACACATATTTAAATGTCCTGGCTTTAGACTGTCAGGAATTCAGAGTTTTAGACCGATAGAGATGCATGGCTCTTAGCAGTTGTTCTCATAAATGCAATCTGAATTTTCTGATTACCTCTTCCCTCTACCTTTTTTTTTACTTTTTTTTTTTACTTTTTTTTTTTTTACTTTTTTTTTCCAAGAGTCATTGTTACATCTTAGGTATAAAGTACAGAATAATTATTTGCTTATAGAAATTATTCTGCAAAGTATAAAAGAATGTAATTAATGTTAGAAATTACTTATCTTGATCAAAGTAGATGGAGGAGAAGAATATATAGGACTTAGTGTAGCATATGTTAACCAAAATTAAGCATAATTCCCTCATCAAAACTTTAGGCTATATGTAAATGCTAGACTGAGAAATAGTTTCTATCCATAGCAATATGTTACATTTGATATTAAGATAATAAAAAAAGAGAAAAAGAGAACAATTAAACGGGTAGATTATACTAAGACTTTGTCTAATAATATTTTTTCTAATAATTATTTTTAGATTTTTCTACAACATTGACTCAGTCAGCCAGACATGATTTCATTTCTGAGTTACTTTTTTTACACTGTCTCTGCAAGTGTGTGTAGATATATATAAAAAAGCAGGAATATAAGAAGGGAGACACTGACACACACAGTCTACAGTGCAGTATCATTATTATGTAATGACCAAATTTATAGCTTGTGTGGGAATCTGCTGAATTTTTTTCCTGGTTGCTTGGGTCTTTTTTTCTTTTTCTTTTTCTTTTTCTTTTTCTTTTTCTTTTTCTTTTTTCTTTTTCTTTTTTCTTTTTCTTTTTCTTTTTCTTTTTCTTTTTCTTTTTCTTTTTCTTTTTCTTTTTCTTTTTCTTTTTCTTTTTCTTTTTCTTTTTCTTTTTCTTTTTCTTTTTCTTTTTTTCTCCTTTTCTTTCTCTTTTTCTTTTTCATACATATCCTTCAAAAATCAGTTATTGTTTTTAAATACTTTTTGGATTTTTTCCAATACATTTTTTAACAATTCTTACCTAGGGTTTAGGCTGAGTTTGCATCTTCAGTATTTCCTGCCAGCATCCATTCAGTAAGTCACATCTGGTTTGACATAATATACTGCACCATTTCTGGGGGTTTCTCTGGGTGCACTTACAATAGCATTTTAGGCTGGAACAGGAATGAGCATTTGACCTATAGCCAAAATATAGGTACTCTGAAGCAAACCCCACTGAAATACTTGTGAGCTTAGCCATGAAGTCTTCAGCACTCAGTTTTGTTCTATAAAGTCATTCTTATTTTGCCATGCTACTTGCCAAAGGGGAGGTTCTCTGTAATGCAGACCTTGCATAAACATAATCCCTCTTCCACATATAAGAATGATTGTAAAATTTTTTTTTTTTTTCATGTTGACTTCAATTGGGTTTTGGCTAGGTCCTGAATGTCTTCCCTGCAAGAGGCCCCTGCTGTTTTACCTAGCTTTGTCAGCTCAAAGGCAAGGGTCCCCCTACAGAAACGTTTGTCTTCTCTTTGGGCTCTGTACTTCATCAGTCTTGTTTTCTTTTTCTTTGTTTCTATGCCTAAAAGCCTTTTTTTCCTTATGTTCCATCAGTCTGGATCTGACGGCAATACACTTCCTTCTCAGCGCTCAGCTCCCTCTTTCTGCCCAGCTTGTGCCCCGTGTCCCTTCAGAAACATACAGCTTAATGCTCTGCTTGCACTTGCAGGAAAAGAGTTACAAAATAAAAGCAAATTGTGATCAAAAAGCCACAATGTAAATTCAACTCAGAAAAAAGGTTATTTTAAAAAGGTAGGAAGAATTGACAGGCAGCTAAAGTCACTGAATTTATTTACATCTACATCTCCTTTTGCTATAATTCCCTATGCCATAGTGTACTGTGGGGAAAAAAAACCCCACCTATTTTCCTGAGTGATTACACCATTATATTCAACTTTTTCTTCTTATATTAATTTTCCCACACTGGATGCTACCCACAGTTATAACATGACTGCTGTATATGTATTCTTATATGTATTCCTATACTTAAGAAGTATAGTATTTTTATACTTGATTTGTATAATAAACATGCAAGTATTTTCACGAGGTAATTTTGTGTGTTGCCTTTGCAGAAATGCTCTATGTTCAACAGATGTTATATGGTCAAAGCTTATTTATTTATTCATTGTTGCAGTCAAATTTTCTATGAAGCATGAAAAGGTAAATTTACATATTTAGAGCTCTTTCCCAAAAAGGATGTAACTATTAGTACTTGTAACAATAAAATATCTCCAATCCTAACATGTGTTTTTAAGACTCAGAGAGAATATCCCAAATATGACCTGCTTCACACCAGAGTTTTCACTTAAATGACATAGATGGGATACAAAATAGGTTAATTATCTAAATATGGAGTTTCGCAAGCATACACAATGGTAGACAAATGTTGGCTTCAGATATCAAATAAGGTAATTGGGAATACAATGAAATTTAGAGAAAAATCTCTGCTAATTAGAAAAGTGCATAATTTTAGTACAGCAAAAGTATTCTTTAAATTGAAAGTTTAATCAAACAATGAGAATTGAAGATTTAATAATTATTATTTCTTTTAAATCTAAAGTGTAATGTGAATAACATACAGACACTTTCACTTTGTTTTACTGGTAAGATAAACAAATTTTCTGCCTTTTTGTTACCAAAGAATTCCTGTGGAAGTATCTTTTTTTTTTTCCCCCCACACTTTGTGAGCAGGTAGTGTGTGATCTTATCACTTGGCTAGACTCATTAATAAGTGATTAAAGTTTGGTGTAAACCACTGTCAAAGTTCAGCAGCCCTATGTTTCTGTCTTTACTGCCAAGTCATGGCAGTGCTGACTTCAGCTGAAGTTCAAGTCCATAGCCTGTTCAAATGACATGTATAGGTGGGGACTCTTTTGGTACATATTAGCTAGTTGCTCCAGTGAGAAACATGAAAACAGGACTTGTGCATACTTCCATGGCATGGACTTGAAAATACACAACTCCTGGCTTGAAGAAATAATTTAACTTTAACCTTACCTTCAATAAAGCACATGAATAAAGTCCTTTCTTAGGCCAAACCACCACAAAGTCGGTGAAATTAATTTTGTGTCAGCAGTGAATCGATCTCTGTGTGCTTTGCCAGAAAAAGATGGTATTGTAATGCTTGCTTATGTTAGTTTAATATTCTGGTTTTTACCAAAGTAAGCTGTACTATTGCATTTAGATCTTACAGATTTATGAGACAATGTTTTAATATTCTTTAATAGGAAACATCTTAATATTAAAGAATTCGTATTGCAAACTAAGTGTAAGGATGCCTAGGCTAAAAGATTGAATTAATCAATATAAGCCTACATTCGACTGACATATTTGTATTATTCATTTGAAATGATTAGCTATTAAGATGTTTACCAAACAAGAGCAATCCAAAGACACAGATGACTCATTTTAAAGAACAGCATAGTTTGCTTAATTTAATGGACAATTGTTTGTCTTCCCTATACCTGAGTATAATTCTATGTATTTCTTTTTAAAATGTTTAAAACCACATCTTTTCACAGAATTACAGAACTGTAGGGGTTGGAAGGGACCTCTGGAGGTCATCTAGTCCAACCCCCCTGCTAAAGCAGGTTCACCCAGAGCAGGCCGGACAGGAACGCGTTCAGGCAGATTTTGAATGTCTCCAGAGAAGGAGACTCCAGCAGCTCTCTGGGCAGCCTGTTCCAGTGTTGGTTCTTTGGTTTTTTTTGTTTTTTTATCTTTGAAACTGTATCTTGTGAAGTGTAACTTTAAATTGTATTCTAAGTTTTCCGGAAAAAAAATAGAAAAATATTTTCTTAACAATATCCTGTTTAGTTAATTCAGCACCAAATATAGACAAAACCAGAATGTTACAAATGTCACCCATTCCCTTCAAGCACTGGGGAAAATATATAATAAACATATGGTGCTTTTATCTAGCTATTATGTTGCTATTGTACATCATCGCTAAAGATGGTGAGATATTTTTGTCAAGTGTACCGGTTACGGATTGGAAGCATTCCATTAAAAACATCTTGGGTTCAGTTTGGTTTTGTTAAAAACAGGACAGAAATTCTTTGGGATCCTTCCTGGGTTCCTCTTGCAGTTCCCCTGTTGTTAAAATCTCAGGAAGCAGAGGAGGTGGCCCAGGAGGCTCAGTGAGCCCCTGGGTTTCTGTACATCTCTTCAGGGCACAGAGCCCTCACCTCGGAGTTTCTTCCAGCCTCACTGTTAACACCTGTGCCCCAAGACCAGCTCTTTGTGACCAGATTTGGACTCACCTCTGGATTCTTCTAAGTAAGTGCCCCGATGCCACCTTAATCATGCAGCCACCTCATTCCTGTCCTACCATCATGACTTTTCCATAGCAAGAAATCAGGTGTGCACACTGGATAGCACCTGTGGCATCCCAGAAATTTCTGTGACCTGAATATTTGGACTCTTGAGTCGGTGACTTTTGTGACTCTAGACAGAGAAAATATTTGCAAGGTACTTTATGAAAATCTGGTAGGATTAGCAGACACCTGGAACAACTGAATATCATATTCCAATGTAGTACAATGGAACAAACTTGTACACCATGCTGGCACATCCATGGTGTACATGGTGTACAGGAAAGCAGAGTAGCATATTGTTGTGGTTTAACCCGAGCCAGCAACCAAGCACCACACAACCACTTGCTCATTCCTCTGCCGGTGCGACAGTGGAGAGAATTGGAAGAGTAAAAGTGCAAAAAATCATAGGTTGAGATAAAGACAGTTTAATAGGTAAAACAAAAGCCACACACACAGGCAAAGGAAAATAAGGAATATATTCACTATGTTCCGTCAGCTGGCAAGTGTTCAGTCACCTCCAGGAAAGCAGGGCACCTTCACGCTTAATGGTTGCTTGGGAAGACAAACACTGTAATTTCAAAAATCCTTCCCTCCTTCTTCCCTGCAGCTCTTATTGCTGAGCACGACATCATATGGTATGGAATATCCCTTTGGTGAGCTGGCATCAGCTGTCCCGGCTGTGTCCCCTCCCAACTCCATGTGCAGCCCCTAACCTGCTCACTGGTGGGGCGGTGTGAGGAGCAGAAAAGGCCTTGATGCTGTCCAAGCACTGCTCAGCAACAGCTAAAACATCCCTGTGTTATCAACACTGTTTTCATTACAAATCCAAAACGTTGCCCCATATAAGTTACTATGCAGAAAATTAACTCTGTCCCAGCTAAAACCAACACACACATGCTTAAACCTTTACCCTGATCATTACTCAATCATTCAGGTACAATGAACTGCAACAGAAAATGGAATTGACAACAATTTACATCAATAGAACATCTCTGCACTTGATGGTGTAGTAAAGGAAAATAATTATGTCAGTATAGTTATAGTTACTGGTAGTGTAATAACTACCCTAAAAAAATAACAGGTGAGAGAATCAGAACAATGAAAAGCCTACCGGCTATAGTACTGCAACCTGAATTAGGGAAAGACAAGCAAATATTTAAAAATAAGGCTTAACCACACCCCAGAAGTGTTTTAAATATCCAAATACCTTACATATTCAGTTATCAGTTATTAATGTCATCTGTCTACTCTGTCTTGCTAGCAATAGTACAGTTCTGGAAAGGCCACAGCTTTGAAACTACTGCATCAAACATGGCTTTCATGTCTACAGGTATTTTTTTCACAAGTCTTTTGTAACGTAAAGCTTTTATACTTAAGTAGTTAATAAAATAGTCTCTGGGTTATCAGGCATCATTCAAAACCACTACAACAATCTGAAATAAGTTTTCATGCTTAAGTACCTTAATTTCAGTGAAAAAGAGGCAAATGAAAAGAAAGGCTAGAAAAATTACAAACTTTGTATAGAAATTAGTTTTGCTACTCCATTACTTGAACAATTTCCAGCAAGCCTAATGAAATCCTTTGTTTTGTAATCCTAACTACGGTACTCCTTAGAACATGCTTAACTTTGAGGACCAGTGTAGGTCACACCAACAGTTCCTTAAGAGAGCTTTTAGCACAACATAGCTTACATGAAAAAAATGACCTTATTCAGTACATAGGACTGTTTTCCCTACCTTATTCAAACCACATGCAAACAGAGAAATAAATTCATAACTTTGCATAAAATTGTGGCAAAAAATGTCCTGTAAATACACCCGCAAGTACAACTCTGATTATGATTAAAGTTTATCTCATTATACTCTAGCTAAGAGGATCATTATATTATATACTGTGCCATGATTAAACTGCTTTTTCTTAAAGTACTTTGAATTTATGTTCAGACAGCTTTTATATTCATAAGCTCACAACACTACTCCACACATCCCCAGAGAGCAGCCCAGGAAAGACTAATCAAAGTACTGGCACTTATTTTACTATAATGTGCATTTTTCTCAGTACTGGAGTAACTCTAAGTCAAATCCACGTAAGCCCCTCTATATAACATGTTCAGTTTCAGCTGTGATCTGGATTAACCTTTAAAATAGAAAGAAAATGTCTGCTGCAGAACTGTATAAGGCCTTTGGCCATTTGAGTCATATATTGGGCTCAGTCCTGTCATCTGAAGGCAACAGAGATTTTGGCTGAGACGTAACTGTAAGACTGCCCATAAGTGGTGACCAGAGGGAAAAAAATGCAGTTTCAGACTCCACTTTTCACTTTTTTTTAATCAAAAGATTTTTTTGCGCTAAGAACAAAATGATGTCTGTAGTAAGCCTCTTGGCTTCAGATGTAATAATATTCTGTTGGGTGTTACAAATAGCAGGAATAGCCCTGGACTGTGTGTGGACCAGCATATATTCAAACATTCAATATTTTTGACTAGCTGGAACTAATGGAACGGGTTTTCAAAGCAAAACTTCCATCCTAGCAATTTAAATAAATTGCCAACAGCAAAGTTTTTTGATGACATCGGGTAAAACCTTGAAAGGTTCAGTAGTGACTTGAGGCATGTTTAGACCCTGTAATGGAGCACAGGCAGAGACCTGACCTGAGCTGGTTCTTCCACTTGATGCAGAACAAATTGGCATGAAAGGTAGTTGTTTGGTCCCAAAAGGAGTATAGGCGCATAAGAATGCTCCATATCTACACTAATAAACCTTGCCTTACAGGTGTTTTCTTAACAGTGCTTTTACAGATGTGGATATTATGCCACATATAATATCACGTAACAGCAGATACAAAGCAGTTTTTCTAGTCCTAAAACGAATATAGCAACTCTTTCACATTTAGGTGAATTCTGAAACACTCTAACAAAAGTAATTACGTTACTTTCAGTCTTGATTATTTCCTTTTTCTCCTTCAGCCACTAGCTGTATTTCTAATGAAGCTTAATCTTTATAGTAGAAATTACGATGCTCAGCACATTACGTAGGTAAGCGAGGCCTTTGGTATTTGGCTATTTCTGTTCTTTGAACATAAACAGAAAAACTCAGCATTCCAGATTGTCTCTTCTGATACATTCACGCTTCTCGGTTGGGAATCTTGTCGTATATGTTAATATACATTTATCACTGAAATAAAAGGGTTTGCCAACATATAATGAGAGTAAAACATGCTGTGGTTAGAAATGGATTGTCATGGTTTAAACCCAGCCAGCAATTAGGGCCATGCAAACTGCTGGCTCTCTTCTCTCCACCCTGCCCCTGCCTCCAGCCCAGTAGGGTAGGGAAAAGAGGGAGAAAAGGAAGGGAAAGGGAAACAAAAAGACTCATGGGTTGAGACGAAGACGGTTTAATAGAACAGTAACAGAAGATGAAAATAACAATAACAATAATAATAATAATAATAATAATAATAATAGTAAAAGAATATACAAAATACAGAAGTACAACACAAGTCACTCTCACCACCCGATGACTGGTTGCCCAGCCCAGGCTGAGCAGTGATTGCGGATTCCTGCCCCCCAGCAAACCCCCATTTATATGCTGAGCATGACGTCTATGGTATGGAATATTTCTTTGGTCAGCTTGTCCTCTCTATGCTCCCTCTCAGTTTCTATGTGAAGCTGAAAAAGTCCTTGACTAATGTAAATATTACTTAGTGACAACTAAAACAACGTGGGTCATCGACATTCTTCCCATACTAAATCAACACAACAGCTACTAGAAAGAAAATTAACTCTATCGCAGATGAAAACAGGACATGGACCCAGGAGAGGTATGCGTTTCCTTCTTTCTCAAGACCTAATAGGGCTTCTGATGATGTTAAATTTGACGTGTCCATTTTCTTCTCCTCTGCAGTATTTATCAAATAGCCCAAATCTCTTAACCTCGAGGCAATCTCACCACATTTATCCCAAATGCTAAAACTATTAGGAAAGTGCCGAACTGTTTATTCCTTCTCCTGTAGATTTACATGTGACATCCTACAGGGGTTATTTTTCCATTCATCTTGTCCCCAGAGCTTCTAAGGCTAATCAGAAGAGTGGGAAAGTTGCCATATCCTAGTATTACTCATAAGCTGATCATAGTTTTTTTCTCTGTTTTATTTGTTAAAGTCAGATTGCTCTTTCTTCTCTTTTGCTGTCTGCCAGTCTAAGGTAAAGTTGTAGAGGAGAGATCAAGGCTGGTGTTAGTACTCCCATATGTTATGGAGAATTTTTTTTTTTGTGTTCTGATATATCCAAACCTGCTTTCCAGGTTGAAACAGTAGCACAGAGAAAGTTTGCTATTTCTGGGAGATCAATCTAAAGTTTGTATCTCTTCTTTCTGATGAGATCCGGCCAAAGAAATAGGAATTTATTATTCACTGAAATCACTATGAACCTTATAATGAGATGTTTCCATAAAAAAATAAAATAAATAAATTCTAACTGATAGTAGATTTAAATAAGAAAAATCCTTAAGTCAAATCACCAGCCAAAGTAAATAAGAAGCAGAGCCTGCTTCCTGAGCTCAGGTTGCTGCAAGGAGAGGCTTGTGTTTCTACAACTTCTAGTCACATTGATGTAGAATCATAGAATTGTAGAACAGTTTGGGTTAGAAGGGACCTTCAAAGATCAACGAGTCTAGGTTCCTCAAAGCCCCATTCAGCTTCATCTTGATGCTTACAATGATGGGATATCGGCAACTTCTCTGTGCAACCTGTTCCAGTGTCTCACCACCCCCATCATAAAAAATGTCCTGATTACGTCCAATCTAAATCTACGCTCTTTCAATTTAAAAAAATTGCCCTTTGTCCTGTCACTACACGCTTGGTAGAAAGTCTCTCTCCATCTTTCTTTTAAGTCCTCTTTAGGTGTTGAAATGCCACAACGAAGTCTCCCTAGAGTCTTCTCTTGTCCAGGCTGAACAACCCCAACTCTCTCAGCCTTTCTTCATAGGAGAGGTGCTCCAGCCCTCTGAGCACTTTCGTGGCCCTCCTTCGGATCTGCTTTAACAGTTCCATATCTTTCTTGTACTGGGACCCCAGAGCTGGATGCAGTACTCCAGTTGGGGTCTCACCAGAGCAGAGCAGGGAGGCAGAATCACCTCTCTCAACCTGCTGGCCACACTTCCTTTTATGCAGCCCATATAAGCTGCATAAGCTTTCTGAGCTGCATATGGGCTTTTATGCAGCTTTCTGAGTTGCAAGCACACATTGCCGGCTCATCTCCAGCTTTTCATCCACCAGTAGCCCCAAGTCCTTCTCCACAAGTTTGCTCTCAATCCCCCTGTCCCCCAGCCTGTACTGATATTGGGTATTGCCCTGACCCATGTGCAGGACCTTGCACTTGACCTTGTTGAACTTTATGAGTTTACCATAAGCCCATTTCTCAAGCCTGTCAAGATCCCTCTGGACGGCATCCCTTCCTGCAAACAGTGTATTGAGGTTTGTCTGTGTGGGATGAACACAACTGGAATGTTTGGTTTGTGCTTTCATATCCCGTGCCTCCAGGGCTGTGTCATTTCTCCAAGCATTCATATAATTCCAAGTTGCACTTTGAGTCAGAAGAATAAACACAATCAAGTCTTACAGGTTGAGGAAACACTTTGAACTGAAATATGACTCATTTCTGCATGGCCATTATGCCAGATGATGTGAAATTAATTAGTCATATAATTATCCCCCTGAATGTCACAGTTTACATGACAGACATTATCAGTATCAGGTACGATGAACAATTACTATGTGAAGGACTGAATTGTGAAGAAGGCTCACTTTTATCCAGGCAGTGAAACATATATGAAAAAAAAATATCTTCAGCTGATTCAACAAAAAGTGGGCTTTTTTTTTCAAATATTATTCATTATTTGAATAAAGGATGAAAATAGCTTGACATCTTTTGAGATGGGAGGTCATTTAAAAGTAACACTTTTTTTTTCTTTTATTCTGAATAGTGTATTGTGAGCAGCCTCTCCAAAGATTGTTGTCCACGTTTTGAACAGAATTGTTGTTGTGTGCTGGAATAATGAGGTACCTTTTTTTCTCTAACTAGTTTGTATTTCATATCTTTCAAAAAGTTTGTTTACAGCTCACTTATAGAGAGATGATTTTAAACGTACACTTCCCCATGGATCTGCCACAGATCAGAACAATGCTTTGAGAATATACAATGTGCCATCACAATGGCAGCCTTAAAAAAAGAAAAATAAAACCAAAAAGGAACACTTAGGTCATACATACTGAGAACCTCTTAGGCAAAATTAGCACACCACTACTTACTCTCATTTTTTTTTCATCATGAATTATCCCACAAAGGGTTATGTCATTAAAATCCAATTATTCCTTTTTCAAACTTTGAATGGACTATTCAAAAATATATACATCAACAGATTTGTGAGTTTTCTCTGTTTTGAAGGGATGGTAACTATCGTCATGACTTAATTAAATCTTTATTTTTTTTTTTATTTTTTTTTTCCAGCTTATGCCTGGTAAAGAGTTTTCTGTCTGTATCAGTTCGTAAACCAATCTTTTTTTTATTTTTATGTCAAATGACCTTTTTAGCAAGCTTCATAGGAAGAAATTTGGTGTTTAAAATTAAACTATCTTTTAAACAAACTTACCCAGAAACTTTCATGCCTTTTAAAGTTAGCTGGCTCAACTGATTTTTTAAATAATTTGCAGTAAACCTAAACAGACGGATGAAATTCTGAAATCTTTTCAGTCCACCTGCTACAGTAATGGCATTTGAATCTTTATTTCTGGAACCAAATGTGGCATTTGCAAGTTTCATATAAAATGATTGTCCACCCTTGCCTTTGCTATTTTGTTTTGGATAAATAAAATGAAGAAGTTCAGTGGAAAAGCATCAGCAACATGCCAGACCTTGAAATTCTGTGAGAAATTCCTACATTCTTATCTTGCTAGCAGAAGCAATGTTTAAAAATGTCATTAACAACTGGACTGCCGAAATGGATGGATTCAGGCTCTTAAGGACAGATGGACTGGGAAGCCCAGGAGAAGGATTGGCCCTTTACATACAAAAGAAGCAGGAATGCATGGAGCTATGCTTTGGGACTAGTCAGGAGCCAATCAAGAGTTTATGGGTCAAGATTAGCGAGCAGACAAGCATGGGTGCTGTTGTAGTGGTTATCTGCTATAGACGTGCACTGGTTTTGGCTGAGATAGAGTTAATGTACTTCATAGTAGCTTGCGTGGGGCAACATCTTGGATTTGTGATGAAAACGGTGTTGAAAACACAAGGATGTTTTTATTATTGCTGAACAGTTCTTGCACAGACTCGAGGTCTTTTCTGCTTCTCACTGTCCCACCAGCGAGCAGGCTGGGGGTGCATGAGGAGCTGGGAGGGGACACAGCTGGGACAGCTGATCCCAACTCACCAAATGGATATATTGTGACATATGTGATCATGTTCAGCAGTAAAAGCTGGGGGAAGGGGGAGGAAGGGGACGTATTTAGAATGACGGCATTTGCCTTCCCAAGTAACCACTAGCCTTGAAGGAGCCCTGCTTTCCTGGAGGTGGTTGAACATCTGACTGCTGATGGGAAGTAGTGAATGAATTCCTTATTTTGGTTTGCTTGCACACACAGTTTTTACTTTATCTATAAAACTGTCTTTACCTCAACACCCAGGTTTTTGCACTTTTAGCCTATCGATTCTCTCCCACATCCCACTGGGGAAAGGAGCGAGCTACTTTGTGGTACTTTTAAAAGAAAATATCAGTTAATTTTAGCTGAATAATTTTTACAGTAGTTTTCATTCCTGTTCTTTGTTTATACATTTGCATATATAAATATTTAATATTTTTTAATTTACTTGGCAAAGTAATGATCATAGAACCAAAGTTTAGAAATGGAAATTAAGAGGTCATCCAGCCTGTCTTGACCAAAAAAAATTAAGCAACTTAAAATTCTTATACAAGATGACTTCTTGTGATAGCTCACCTCTGAAATAATATGTTTTCATTCTTTCAGAAAACACACACGTAATGAAAATTTTAGTGACTTAAATGAAAAATGGATGCCTTTGGGAACAAGGCAAATGTTGAAAAATGCTGTATCTGTTTGATTACACATCCCCCATATGGAGTGTGTTGTCTACAAACACAGTTGCAGCTGATATCAGAGGCAGATCTTTTACAGTGTTATGTGGTTTTGCTAATATATAATATATGACTTCTATACTCATAGTACCGATTAACTGGTTTAAGTATACAGCTAATATAGATAACACACTAATTAAAATGCACAGTCTGTGATTTATTAGTTTGAGGAAGAAACAGTTCAGTGAAACTATAAATGTTACAGACTAAAAATACATAAATAGTTGAGATCATCTTACTTGCCTGGGCTTTTTCTGATGTGCACTGTTCTCCTTTCCTTCTTTTAAGATGAGAAGGATGTGAACAGTTGTCATAAGGCACACTTACATTACTACATTCATTTTCTTTGTTTTTCACAAATACTTGACTATTCCAAGTGATGAAAACTATTGTTTTGCCTATTGTGAATTAATAAAAGGTGTGTTTTTCACCATGGAAAAGTTTATTTTTGTCACAAAGATTTAATTTCAGTAATAGTAACAGACACTTAAAATTAAGTACATTCAGAACTCTAGTTGTTATAGCACTTCAGCATCAAAATTATGCCATATATTTTTGAACCTGAGAGTACCACAGACCCTTCCATGATTAACCTTCCATTGAGAAGAGCATGGATAGTCCGTGATACTTCCCTCAGAAGTCCTTGTCCCTGTGACCAGTCTGATGAGAAGGAAATTGATTTCTCTGTTGAACCAGAAAGACAATTTTATTTTGTTTTTGAAGACAAAATACCAGAACAGTTAAGCTTCAGGCCTGAAGAAGAAGGGCTGAAGAAAATCTTGGCAGACATTGTGAGAAAATGGTAGAAAGTGTCTCTTCAAGATTGAAGTGAGCCAGTTTGTCTTTGATGCAATGGATAATTGAATATTGCTGAAAAGGTTCTATTTCCCATATTAACCAATTTCCAAAATGAATTCTTGTAGAAAATTTTTAGACTGCATCCCAATCTGAAGTTGAGCAATCTCTAAAGTTTTGTTTCTGTTATGTTGTCGTAGAAATTTTTCTGTTGGAAAAGGTTAAATGCACCTGTAATAAATTACTAGTTTCACTAGAGGTTAGCGTTACTTAGGGGGTTTGGTTGTTTTTTTCTGTGAACTTGGGCTTTTACAGAGAATTATTTTTTTCTTTCTAAATAAAAATAAATAATAGTAGTCTATCATATTATCCTACTATTACCTCAAAATATCCTTTGTATCTGCTTCATCAGTGTTTCAGTTTCGTATTATTAAAAAAATCAGCTGAAGGTAGTTTTTGAATCTGAGCTTCTTACCTAGGGATGTACAGAGGAGGAAAATTTCCTAAGTAATAACTTACAACAACGACTCATGCTGAAGAATGAAAGTAAATTATGACTGTATGCACATCCTTCACTTATCATGTGATAGATATAATATTGGTTAAATTAACAACAAAGTCAATACAAATTACCAACTATGTGTCAACTGCACATATCTCTCTAGATTCAAAAACTTGCTTTTTCATAGGTCTTGTGTCTACAGTGTTGTTTTTAGGTATTATTAGACTGTGTTTGGACTGTTATTCATGTGTCAACAACATTGCAAATATAGCTACAATATCTGACTCATTTGGAAGATGGATTATAAGCACCAAATACTAAGTTCTCAGTCTTTTGAAATCTGAAAATGGAAAGACTGCCATTTATAATAGTGCCTGTTCTTTTAATGATAACATTCACGTACCAGTATAGAAATATTGCAGTAGAACAAGTACATCAGATTTGCCAGCAACTTGCTCATATATATGACAAGAAAAGCAAAATAGCAGACATCGACAAAGAAAAGATAATAACAAGGTTAGTATCTAGGATTTATTAAAAGTTCCTTTTCTTGTTAGGTAAATAGAAAATGTCCCTTCAATTATTAGTTCTTCTAGGATTTCAGTGTCAGAATTGTCTTCCTCAAAATAACATAAGTTACCATCACTAGATGGACTTCAGTACGGCTACAATATGGCTGTATGGTCAATATGAATAAAAATGTTTTACAAGATGAAACAATGCAAAATTATGCATTTTGTAGTGTTTATTTATTAATCTATTGATAAAGACAAGGAAAATAAATTTAACATTTCTGCAGACCTGAACTAGACACTGCATTTAATCGCTTCATGATTACATAGATGGAAATTTAAAATTCTATTAATTGTATAGTATCAATTTTCAAAATAAAGCATGAGGATTTAATGGTGTGAATTCTAGTACTTTTAAAGTGACTCGCAAACCTGCAGCTTTGGAAATATAATGGTTTGTATCTGAAGAAAAATTCCATGGTAAATACAAAATGACCTAAAAGTTAAAATAAACACATTTGAAAGTAAAATTTTAACAGCATAATTCCACTAACACATAAAACTTTATGAAAGTGACCTGGAACAGTTTCTTGGAGCATATGGTATCAAAATACAAGTTTTGGACAATTTCATATGGTATTTTCAAATTATTTGCAAATATGAAATGTGCTATGCATTCTATTCTTTATTTCTTGAGTATATTTTGTTTATATCTCTTTTTTTTTTTCAAAGTAATAAGAAGGAAATATAGTTATACTTTGTACAGTTTTCATTTCTGCAGGTAGTATGTCATCTTTACTTTATAAAGATAGTAAATATTTAAATAATCTGGGCTACAGCTGTAATACATTAATGAGTAAGGAATAGAATTCCATTCTGTGTGTCGGCTTATTAGAGGTCAATATAACCAATATTTGATTCAGTGGCTATTAAGATTTTGCATTCAGTTAAATATATATCAATTAATTCTCCTTTTAACAATAAATTACTTTCTTAATCTAAGACAGGCTAAGAGGACATTATTTGTAGTTGGATATACACATGAGAAATACAAGCTATTTATAAACCATAAATACATTTAAATTAACTTCCTCTTTTCTGTATTTTATATTGCAGTTCAATTTAGAATAAAATCCAGAAGCTTGGATGTCATGAGGTAAAAACCTGTGTCTCATGCCTTTGATTGTAGGTAGGATTTAAACAATAAGTTAGACAAGGTTTAAGTTTTTGGAAATTACGTTGGGTAATATTCTAAACCATGCAAAGCTGGTCCTGGGGACTGAAGAAGTAACAAAGTGGATAAGTAATATTTATTCTGTGTTAAAGTCATCCATGCACTGTTAGGAGACAGGAACATGAAAATACTTTCAGAAGTAAAGGGCCGTATTGGTTTTGTTACTGTAGATAATAAAAATTACATAGCTAGCAAGGTGTCCAAAAAGGAAATATTCTCAGTTAGATTTGCAGACTAAAGGTGCCCATACCTATGTTTGTATCCAGATGAAATTTTTCTCTGATGACACACAACTGAATTCCAAATAACTTCATATTTGCATTATGAAAGGGAAGATATCAGTTTGATGGCTTTCTCAATTATTATCAGACTTTCTTCTGGGAGCAGAGTCTTGAGACAGGAATAGGGAACACACATAGGAAAGAAGCTAAGCTTCTGGAATCATTTGAATGATATTTCTGGGGGCAGGATTTGTCTTGAATATCACTGAGGCAATCCTGCTTTTTCTTGGCAGACCTTTGTGATTGTGACTAGACATGGTGAAAACACAGCTGAAGCTGTAATGGGCCCCATACTGAAAGTGAGTAGGAAGAATCTGCACATGGCAACTAGCCCGATGTGTCTTTGGTATACTTGATCCATGTTCACATGCAGGCCAATTCAAATGTGTCCAACGCAGATCACCTCTGATGGGGTTTTTGCACCTGTTAATATCAAGGCATTTATAGACTTCCCTGCTTTGTTTGCTACCTTCAGACAAGCTGTAACTGGGAAAAGTCACTTATGGGTGTATGGAATCTTTACACTGAATTTTCAATTCCCAGTGATATTAATAGAAGCTACATATGCACAGATTGAAGTATGATTTGAGCTTCAGAAAGAAAAAAATGCCTATGAAGAAAAATTTAACTATTCCTTTGGTTTCTCTGCAAAGTCTTATTTCTATTAATTTTTATGGACAAAACTTGGGAAGCCATTCTTTGCATGAGCATTCATGAGTTCATCCCCCTTCCATTTACTGGAAAAATATGCCAGGTATCTTCTGTAGTGAAAACCCATGAATCTCTCTCCTGATGTGTTTAACCATGCCTTGGGCAGTGAGTCAATAGATAAGAGACTACTGTTTGTTTCAAATGTACAGGACTTAAGGGGAAGTAGGAGAAGATATTCTGTGCCCTCATTCTACTTCCCAAACTAAAGAGTATAACTAAAGACTAAACAAGTATAACTACTTCTTCAATTTTAGGGCCAGTTATGCTTCAGCAAGTATAACTACTTGCCCAATTTTAGGGACAGTGCTCTTTGATGTTTTTATAAATGATATGGACACAGGAATTAAATGTAGATTAAGTATGTTTGCTGACGATACTGAATTAGGAGGAGATGTGGAATCCTTTGAGGGTAGCAGTGCCTTACAGAGAGACCTGGATAGACTAGAGAGCTGGGAAATCCCCAACTGTATGAAATTTAACAGGAGCAAGTTCTGGATTCTCCACCTGGGACAGGGTAATCCTGGTTATACATATAAATTGGAGAACGAGAGGCTGGAGGACAATCCTAGAGGAAGAGATCTGGGGGTTTGGGTTGATGGCAAGTTGAATAAGAGTCAACCATGTGCAACCAAAAGGGCCAACCGTATCCTGGGGTACATCAAGCACAGCTTCACTAGCCGGCCAAGGGAGGTGATTGTCCCACTCTACACTGCACTGGTGTGGCCCCACCATGAGTACTGTGTGCAGTTTTGGGTGCCTCAACACAGGAAAGAAATCAGGCTATAAGAGCCTGTCCAGAGGAGGGTGACCAAGATAATGAAAGGTCTTGAGGGCCAGACTTATGAGGAGTGGCTGAGGTCACTTTGATTGTTCACCTTGAGGAAGATAAGACTAAGGGGTGACCTCATCACAGACTACAAGGGGGCAGTGCAGGGAGAGGTGCTGATCTCCTGTCTATTGTGACCAGTAATAGGACGCAAGGGAATGGAATGAATCTGTGTCAGAGGAAGTTCATATTGGACATTAGGAAAAGGTTCTTCACTGAGAGGGTGATCGGTCACCGGAACAGGCTCCCCAGGGAAGCAGTCATGGTACCAAACCTGTCAGAGTTTGAGGAGTGTCTGGATGGTGCTCTGAATCATACAGTTTAGTTTTCGGTAGTCCTGCAAGGAGCAGGGATTTCGACTCAGTGATCCTTATGGGTCACTTACAATTTAAGATATTCTATGTTTCTATGACTCTATACTGTTCAGTGTTAAGAAACAACTCGAAAAATTCCGGTAGTCAGTGTTATCTACTATATGACCAGTGCTGACAAATTAGATGTAAAATGATAGTGTGTGACATATTATTTCCCATCCACAGAGACGGAGACATGTCTTGTTGGAGGTGTTCAACTAGGAAAGAGACAAGAAAAGAAAATAATGCTGTAGAGAGGGCAGTGCTCTAGAGACATGCAGGGTAGTCCTCCTCAGTAGGCAGGTGTCCTCTTATGAAGTAGTTCAGAAGATCAACGCTAGATGATTTTTTTTTAAATAACTGAATGCAACTAAATGATTCTAAGTTCACAGACTAATTTAGTTCTTCATCCAATAAGCCAGCAATGAGTCAGCATGTGCCAGCATGAGCCAGTAACCTGCCCTTGTGGCAAAGAAGGCTAATGGTATCCAGGGCTGTATTAGGAGGAGTATTGCCAGCAGGTCGAGGGAGGTGACTGATAAGGCCACACCAGGAGTTCTGTGTACAGTTCTGGGCTCCCCAGTACAAGAGAGACGTGGACATACTGGAGAAACTCTAGCAAAGCGACAGTAAGGTGTTGAAGGGACCGAAACATCTCTCCTATGAGGAAAAGTTGAGAAAGCCAGCACTTTTCTGCCTGGAGAAGAGAAGGCTCAGGGGAGATCTCATCAATGCATATAAATCCCTGAAGGCAGGGTGCAAGGAGGACAGAGCCAGGCTCTTTTCAGTGGTGCTTGGTGATAGAACAAGAGGCAATGGGCACAAACTGAAACACAGGAGGTTCCATCTGAACATCAGGTAGCACTTTTTCTACCATGAGGGTGACTGAGCACTAGCACAGGTTCCTCAGTGAGTTTGTGGAGTCTCCGTCCTTGGAGATATTCAAAAGCTGCCTGGGCATGGTCCTGGGCAACTGGCTTTATGTGGCCCTGCTTGAGCAGGGGGTTTGGACCAGTTACCTCCAGAGGTCCCTTACAACCTTAACCGTTCTGTGGTTCTGTGAAATGCCACTACTTGACAATTGGGTCTAAAAGTCCATCAGTGAATAAGCTGGAGCTGCCATTTCTAGGAGATGTGGATAGGCCCTTTAATAGTGTTTCCAATATTTTTTGTCAATACAAACATATTTTTCAGGTAAGGAGTTCCTTTTGGAGTCAGGAACACTTAGTTTGTTCATTCATCATAAAAGTTGATATCAATTTTCATAGTTTAAATTATATGTATGTATTTTCCACTATGTGCTGATCAAACTACTAGCACCAAGAGGATATTATATGGCACAAAAGTCCTAAACATTGAAAGAAGAAAAAAAAGTACATTAATTGCAAAATAACTAGTCTCATAAACTCTCAATCTTTTGTCATAGCATGAAAAGTAATATAATATGTTCTTTCTTTGAAAGAAAAGATCGTGAAATACACAGCATTATGATCCACAAAATACATAGAGTATGATAAATAGGTTATGAAATACATAGAATACGTGTAATACATTGAAATACATAGAACCTCGGGAAAAATGCCAAGACACCATGTTTTGTTTTGACAGAAAGTCCAGAGAGGTTCCAGGACTCTCTGTTTTTACTCACTTTAATGGAAGCTGTGACTTCTTAATATTTCATAAAAGGTAGTCAACATCATACAAAGACTGGGCCTAAACTATAATTCGGGTGCATTTTAATTTTTCAGAAAAAAGAATTATAGCGTAGACATCCTGAATTCAACTTCCTTAACGGGTTCAAATAACTTCATCTTTACATAATCTACTTCTTTTTTTTGACACGCTTCCAATGAAGAACGTCCTTATTTATCGATAGAGTGAAATTTTGGTACCCTTATAATTAGTGGAAGTTTGGCCTTTGATATCAGTGGAACTGTTTTGGTTTTTTTTTTTACTGCTCATGGACAAGTGTTGTTTTATGTAATAACTACTGCCTTTAGTACTGCTATTTTATTGTTTTCCGTTTGTAATTGTCTGTAGAAAAGAACTCCCTGTTTCTAGTATTGTCCTTTGTTCGTGTTTCTTTAAAGATAATACTGTCTAGGATTTCTTGAAATTAGAATCTTGAATAAACTTTTGAATTTTACTCACAGTCAAACACTGCTCCTTAAAGTTCCTCTTCCTTTTATCTCCAGAAAACTCAGGATTTTCTTATGCAAAAAAGGAGATTTACTTTTATCTGAAATCCTAAAGGAACAGAAGGAATTGTGTACAGTTCCTTAAACTTAATTTCTTATATCTTGTCCTTTTTCTTCTTGTTTCAACATATGCATAAAATATATAAAATATGGAAGCATTTTTTTCTGCCTTTTGTTTTGAAGAAGAAAATAAGGAGAGCTACACTGAGCCATTTATGAAATCTAAATCATTTATAACAGAAAAGGGCTGCAGTCTATCCAAATGTAGAAAAAGAGTTTCTCAAGAGCATAGACCGCTTATAAGATTTTTTCTTGTTTACATTCAGGCAAGAGAAGTTGTTATTGTGTAGAGTGTTTCATCTGCTCAGTGTAGCATTAAATAAATATATCTCTGCAGGTTATCACTACACCAGCAGGGAGCTGAGACGCATGTGTGTGCAATTGTTCTCAGCATATAAAAAAGAAGAAGAAAACTATGTTTGAATGTGGAGTTAAACAGCTAATGCAAAGAAATATGGGAGAAACCTGTTACTGCTGTATGTAATATACTTCTGTATGTCATATATGGTCTACCTTGACTTAAGCAAGGCATTTGACATCGTCTCCCACAGCATCCTCATAGGGAAGATTAGGAAGAGTGGGCTAGATGAATGGACAGTAAGGTGGATACATAACTGGTTGAAAGACAGAGCTCAGAGAGTAGTGATTAGGGGCACAGAGTCTAGCTGGAGGTCAGTGACGAGTGGTGTTCCCCAGGGGTCAGTACTGGGTCCAGTCCTCTGCAATATATTCATCAATGACCTGGATGAGGGGATAGAGGGCACCCTCAGCAAGTTGGCCAATGACACAAAGCTGGGGGGGGTGGCTGACGCACCAGAAGGCTGTGCCACCATACAGAGAGACCTGGACAGGCTGGAGATCTGGGCAAAGAGGAACCTTATGAAATTCAACAAAGGCAAGTGTAGGGTGCTGCACCTGGGGAGGAAAAACCCCATGCATCAGTACAAATTGGGGGCTGACCTGCTGGAAAGCAGCTCAGCTGAAAGAGACCTGGGAGTCCTGGTGGACAACAGGATGACCACGAGCCAGCAATGTGCCCTTGTGCCCAAAAAGGCCAATGGCATCCTGGGGTGCATCAAGAAGAGTGTGGCCAGCAGGTCGAGGGAGGTCATCCTCCTCCTCTACTCTGCCTTGGTGAGGCCGCACCTGGAGTGCTGTGTCCAGTTCTGGGCTCCCTGGCTCAAGAAGGACATGGAACTGCTGGAGAGGATGCAGCAGAGAGCTACCAAGATGATTAGGGGCCTGGAACACCTCTCTGATGAAGAAAGGCTGAGGGATTTGGGTCTCTTCAGTCTGGAAGAAAGACGGCTGAGGGGGGATCTTATCAACACTTATAAATACTTAAAGGGTGGGTGTCAGGAGGATGGGGCCAGGCTCTTCTCAGTGGTGCCCGGGGACAGGACAAGAGGTAATGGGCACAAAGTTGAGCATAGGAAGTTCCACCTAAACATGAGGAGGAACTTCTTTGCTTTGAGGGTGGCAGAGCACTGGAACAGGCTGCCCAGAGAGGTGGTGGAGTCTCTGTCTCTGGCGACATTGAAAACCCACCTGGATGCATTCCTGTGCAACCTGCTGTAGGTAACCCTGCTCTGGCAGGGGGGTTGAACTAGATGATCTCCAGAGGTCCCTTCCAACCCTATGACTCTATGATTCTGTGATTCTTTGATATTCTGTACACCCCAACCTATGTCCTAGACTGACATTTATATTCATACGAAATAGGGTTAAAGACACAGAGAAAGCACTCATGCTGAGATGTCTTAGCATGTCAAGTTTCTATCAAAACCAGTCAATACTTGTACCTGATGTGACTGAGGAATCTGTTTTAATCTTCGATTATACTTTTTTAATTGTCAGTCACAACCTTTTTCTTTTAATTTAGAATATTTCTTTCTATCATTTTCATAAGACTAATTATTTTTTTATTACCATATGGCAGAGTAACGTGAGGCACTTCATATGGATCATTATTTTATAACTCATACCTGTATGAATTGGAAACTTCTGGCTCTTATGCTTCCTCACTGAATTATTCCAGTGTCTAGATTTTGGGTAATGAAGCAAGACAACATTTAAATGACTGGAGACATGAAGAAGATTAGAGGTTAAGCCGAGGATAGAGCTAGATATGGCTCACTGAAAAAGTTTATAATATAAATTCTTAGAAAGCAGATTGGGAAGAATTTATCATTAACGGTGCAACGAAGGGTCCTGCCTCTAAACCTGTTTCAAAACTACAGATTGTCCAGCTCAGGCTTTTTTCAGTAGAAACAGAGGTTTGATGCGCTTAAAAGGACATAAAGCTAGGTCCAAGTCTAGAACTTACATTGAAAGTGTCTGTGTTGAGCTATGTGGCTTGAAACGTCACTGCTTACAGTTTAGGTCCTAAATGATCCTAAGTTTTCCCAATAAAGTTTCTTCACTGTCTTCAGCTCTGCATATAGAAACAGTAGCATCTCAGTGGGGCTAAGTGTTTCCATATCTGTGTCACGCCTACAAAGATACTCTGTATCTTTGATACAGAGTCTGGTGACGCTGAACAAAAAAATGTCCAAATCTGAAATCATATGAGAAAACTGATCTCTTGGATATCTGCTGAGAACACTTAGCATAACAGAGATCATAATAGCCACTACTTCTACTTAAAATGCGGTGAAGAAGGAAACACTGCCATCTATCACTTAATAGCATTGTGATTAAAGTGGTTATCCATGAAGTCACTCATATTTTTAGCATTTTGTGCTGTGTGATGATGCTCTTCCACAAAAGTGTTAGGGACGCTTTCCTGGGTAAAGTTGTAGGTCAATAAGACTAAGACTAGTAGTGAATTTAAGTCTCTTACTTCCTTCTGACTGCTCTATTAAACAGTGGGCTTTTGCACACTTCTTTTTTAAAGTAAAGTATGAGTTACTATGAAGCGATAATTTATATTTCTATGTTCTAAAAGGAATTTCAGGCTCAGATATAACATAAGGATATTTCTGGACCAGTTATGTCTCTTTTTCCAGCTCTTAAAAATGTAAGAGAACTTAGGCATTTAATAATATGATGCAAAAATTCCATATTTGGAGTCATCCACATCTTCACCATACATTACTCTTTTTAGGTCATTCCTTTCCATAACATAAAACCTTAACATACTGCAATTTCTAATATTTACATCTACAAAGTAAACCAAAGATATAATCTAGAATCTGTTTCACAGGATAAATATTTGTTAAATAACTTCACATGCCTACAGATATGAATAAATCATTTTAATTAAAAAAAGGCAGAAGGAACAGGTCTAAAGTTAGAGAAAAATGACAGTATATTGTAAATCTAAAAAAAAAAATAAAAATAAAGCTGTATGAAATAAGATTAAAATAATAACTTCTAAAATGAAAAGGAAAAAAAAGCTAGATTTTGAAACAAGAGGACATGATAAAATGTACAGTGGCTGAGTAGCTCTGAGAATTTTTCCCTTCAAGAAAATTAATTTAAAACAAATTTAAAACAATGGACTTAATAATAACAAAGGCAAAGCCATTCCTATGATCCTGTAATTAATCTTTTATAAAGCACCTTTTATCAACCTGAAATAAAAGCTATTCAAAACAAATAACTAGTTAGGCATGTATCCAGCACATTATATTTTTATTTTTTACATCAAATTTGTATCAAGGGTTTTGACTTGGGCTCAGTACATTTATGGTCCTTGAGAACACATGCTTTCAAGTTGGAGGGGACCAGCAGATGTTGGTGTGTCCTCAGCCTTGCAAGGGTTCAATTGCATATATTCAGCTACAACATGCTTTTGAAATTATTCAGTCCTGCACTGAGAATTTCAGCAGATTAAGAATCCATCGTTACTGCTGGAACTTTGTTGCATAGCCTGAAAATTTGGTTACTCTTCAGTTTCTATCATCTAATATTTTCTGCTGACATATGTACTCAGACACTAATTTCTGTCTTTCTACTGATAAATTAAATGGATTAAGTTTATGAAGTCTTTGACTGAAATATATTTTCTTCCTCTCTGGAATAATTTGTGTTAAATTTTGATTTTTTTTCACCCTCATGAGCTTTTCAATATCTCTTAAAATATGCTTATGATACTGACTTCCGTATCTTGATATCTATTTCAGCAATACTTCCTTATTCTTCTCTTACATACACAGCAGAAGATCACACAAGATTTTTTTGTCACAACTTTATCTTGGGAGCTCAGGTTACTTTTCTGTGTGCTGGATTGCTCTCCGAATTATCTTTTTCCAGAAGTCATTGCTCGTTCATAAAAAACATAACTTAAGCATTTGGCTGTGTTAAAGCTATTTGTTTGAATGGGTTAGAGTTAAGAACTACTTTCAATAACTCTGTATGACAGCTTTTTCTTGCTCATGAATTTACCATGCTGCCAATATTTGAGTCATCAGCGAATTTTATCAAGAGTGATTTTCTTCATTTGATTCCAGAGAACTGAATAGAATGGTGACTATTATCAGCTGGTACGAGTCTTTATGAAATCCTATTAGAAATAACCATGTTCAATTTTTGGGTCCTATTTTTTCTATTCTTCATGGACCGGAAAGCATTTCAGCATTCCACTGAGATAAAAGTCCATCAACCTGCTCCTTTCAAAACACAGAGCAGAAATGTTTATTAAACATTTCAACCATTTTTCTGCAGGTGTGAATTAAGCATAATGCCCAGGTTTTCTCCCCTAAATATTGCTGTGTCTCCCATTTTCCTGTTGCAGTACCATCAGTGGCAGTGCTGTGGTTTCTTTCTGAGTCTCTGACCTTACATATTGTAGGGTGCTGGAGACACAACACTGTGCAAGATGTAGGAAATATATGCTCTTTTCTGACTGAAGTGTCACAGGCTGCTGTCCCAAGACAGCATGCCCCTACTCATTGGGTAAAAGGAAGAAACTCTTTCTTTCTTTCATCAGGATGTTCATTACCTCTTCTTCATGTAACTGAATTTATACATGTATATGTATTTATACAAGATTAGACACTAAAAATGACTATGCTTTTGAAAGATAGGCTAGATTGATTGTTTGTTTGTAAGTTAACTATGCATTGTTTTTTTATGTATCAGAGGACCATTTGCAGAGATAACAGAGCACACATTTCCAAAGAACACAGAAGACAAATCCATTGCTGAACACCGAAGACTGAGCACTTCCGAGTTTGTGAACTCTGTGTTGGTAAGAACAAGATTGAATTGTTGATAATTCTATCAGTAACTTCAATTCACCAAACTCATCCACATAATGAATATTTTCTAGTTGATTGCTTGCACCTAGGAGTTACACTGTAATTCAGTAAGTTGTTTACATTTAGCACATGGAAGTTGCACAATGACAGTACGTTACCAACAGACCTTTTGTGGTTACCAACAATAATTACTACACGTGACCACATTGCAGAAAATGGGAATAATATTTTCCACTACAATGAGTACAACAACTTGCATGTTTCTTAAGACTGAATTATAAAAATCTATATCTCTTAGTACTCAAAACAAATTAGACATTGTAGGTCAGATCTTCAGATTGTATGAATCAGCACAGGTATATAAACTTTGAAAGAGCTACATGTATTTAAAGAAAGTGGTGGTTCAGCACAAATAAAATGTAAGCACATCAATGTGTGTATTCATGGTTCTGTAACAATTAGTCTAGCCATGAAAACATATTTATGAAGAATATGAGGTGATATTCAACTGCATTCAAGAAAGAGCTGGATAAGGATTTATTCTCAAGACTGGGATTTTACTTTGTGCGCATTATGAGCAGAGTTTTCCAAAGTGTTACCACCTGCAGCCTGAAGAGTTTCCTTCTGTTTTCCTAATTGTGTTATGAATCAAACCTTTCTCTTTCCTCAAAAAAACAAAGTAAAAAAAGGATTTGATTTCTTCTATGTATGTGTTGTACCTCAATCATCTTCAAATATTTTTTTTTTGTAAATATACTGTGCATACATTTCTGTTACTGTCAGTTGGTAAACTGTTCTCATGACAGGTTTCTATCATTTTTACATTATGCTACATCAATGTGGTGATACGTGATAAAAAGAAAAGAGGTTTTGATTCTTCCCAAGGATTTCCTCAAGAAATTGCTCCCTGAGTTATCCTGTGAACTCTGTATCAATGAAACACTCACAGATATATGTATTTAATCAATAACCAAGTAACAAATGCTAAAGGTAATAGAAACAATCTTACATTAATTCAAAATATGTTAGAAAAAGAATTACACATGGCACAAATTAAGGAGCAGATCCACTAACATTTCTAGAGGAAGGAACAGGGAGGAAATAGTGGAGAAATCAGTAGAATGGGAAAAGAAACTATAGACAGACAACTGTGACTCTGTATTTTTGAATTCTAGTAAGATTCCTTGAGATATGAAGTCCTCTATGTGAGCTAAAGAGAGTTTCCCTCTCTTTATTTCGTCATCCTCCAACCAATAGAAATGCTTTGAACTAATAGAAATACTTTGGAAAAAACATTCCTGTCTTAATAAGGGTGATAAATAAGGGTGAAACTGTATAAAAATGCAAGCACTTGGAAGAGTGAAATTTTTAATACAGTATCAATGAAAAATTAAAGTATAGTATAATGAAAAAAAAATCAAGCCAGCTATGCTGAGTTTTAAGAGGAAAAACTCGTGCATTGGGTTAAAAATGATTGTTTCCATATAGCGTATTGTAGCCACAAGTTTATTAAGGGTAAAGCAGTTGTGCCTGTACAACCAGATTTTTTCATAACTATAGGAAAAAGGAAGTGAGAATTGTTTCTCAGGATGAACCACATTGTGCTAATTATAATTTCTGTTTGTTGCACTAATTACCATTTCTGAGAGTAAATTTTTCGTGCTGTTTCAGATATTCTCTATTTGAATAGTAAGGGCCAAAATCTCTGCAACAAAAAAACCCAAAAAACCAAATAAATAAACCCACAACTAAAAAAAGTTGAGGGAAAGGTATTAGATTCACAAAATAGATTCCAGTAGTGATTATCTGTTACCCAATAGTGGAGAACACATCAAATACAGTGATATTCTAGTAAGCATCCTTTAATGCCTAGTATTACCCACAGCATATTACGATTGCATTCTCTGTCCTGTATCAGACTGTGCTCTGATCTCAAAGTATATGGATAAAATTCACAAGAAAAAGAAAGTTATTTCCTCTGTTGATTGTTGTTGATTGTTGGTAGCCTCTGTCTCTGTATAAATAATTAAGCGTTTCAGCGAATGTTGGAACACAAATGTTGCATCACCTCTCTTTAGCCACAAGTTTAAAGTAATTTGTTTCCTCTGCTTTAGTTTATAGCTGAGCGATTATATTTTTAAAATGCCATCAAGTAGCTTCAAGAGGAAAAAACTGGGAGTCAGCCAGAGCACACTAGAAGTTGGTAGCCAAGATATTTTCTAGGAAAATGTCAAATGTGAATCAGAAGAGATTTCTTAGTCTCAGGGGAAAAAAATAGAATGTTCCTAAATAAAGGTATTCCAGAACCTAACACAAATCCATAGTCTTTCAAATCTAGGTGTCGTGGTTTTGACCAAATTGGCCAATGGCCAGTGACAGATGCTCTCCCCCCACCTCTCGCACGCAGAGAGGAGGAGAAGAGATAAAGAGATTTACAAGTTCAGAAGAAACTAAACTGCTGTAATGAAATATCAATAATAAAATAAAAACGAAATAATAAAATAGATACAGTATATACAAAACCATACTAAGCTCCCAGGATGATGTCACCGGCAGGCACTGGGGAAGTCCCAGACTGGACTCAGAGACAGGTGGGAACTGGATTCCACACATGGAATCAGGAACCCACAGATCGGGATTAAAGGCAAATGAACAGACAGGGTCCTCCTCGGACACTGACCATTGAAGAAAAGACACTGACCTTTTGATCCCTCAGCTTTTATACTGAGTATGGGGCAGATGGGATGGAATACCCCTGTTGGTCAATTTTGGGTCACCTGTCCTGTCCGCTCCTCCCTGCAGGTGGGACCCCACTACGCTTTTCCATTTCCACCCCTCCAACAAGGCAAATAATGAAATTAGCTGACCTTGGTTGTTATAGCAATAAGTATAAGCAAAAGCCTCTCTACGTACCATTCTTTGGCACTAACGGTAAACATTGGTCTTATAACTCTGAGAATGAACCATTTTTGGCACAATATGCTGTTAATTTCAGAGAGTTAGAAAAGGCCTAGCTAAGAAATAAAATTATTGAACAAAATGTTGGTTCTGTTTTACATCAAACCAGGACACTAGGCTTTCATATATTTTGGTTTAGTTTCTCTTTATGAATGAGGGAAAATAAATTTAGTTTTGGCCAAATAAAAATGTATCTTTTTTAATGAAGGAAACATAAACAATTTCATATAGTTCAATCAGAAGTATTTAAAAATATTTTTCCTTCACTAGCCAAACCAATGAGTCACCCAATATGGTCTCATATGAAGAAACAAGAGAGAAACAATTCAACAGAAATGGATTTACTTGAATAGTGTTAAAGCCAAACTGAGAAACTGCCACCGAGTCCAATTAGAAAATTTCAAGAACTCTAAGAAATCTCAAGAAAGTTTAGATAATGGTCAAATTTTGTCATATGAATCTAACTGATACAGCTGTCAGTCTTCAACCCAGCTTCAAGATTTCACTGTTGGAACAAAATCTTTGATCTCGCTTAAATGTGAGATATGCCTGATTAGCTCAACTGTCTTCATTGTTGCTGCTCTGAGCTGGAACAACCAACTGTTTTAGTTATGCAGAGTTCTATTGCCCAGGATCTACTGTGGTAACAAGCACAAAGAAAAAAAGACTTGGGCGGTAATAGTTTTTCTAGCTGTTTTTAAAGTCAATGAAAGTTCAAGTCCTTCTTCGTGTTACTTGACTTTTCCCCACAATGCATTCCAACTGAGACAGCTTTTCATTTTTCCTCCTGTTGCAGTAGTTGAGTTTGACACACGGAAAGTAGAACTATGTCTGAAGTCCCGCTTCTTTGATGCATACCTCTTATTTAAATCAAAGTTTATGTTTGACACTCTCCAGTGCAAAGCTCAAGACCGCTATATTTCTATTTCTTTCATGTTAAGATAGTCTTTTTCCTACCTTGCTTTGTTCCCTTTTCTCTCTCTCTCTTTTTTTTTTTCTTTAATTCCACTTGTTTTATGGTGCTTTCCTGTTGGAAAATAATGAACTAAATACGTAGCTGTATATTTCAACTGATTTGCACTTCATTACAAAAGCAACAAAACCTCATCTTTATGTGTTAAAAATGTGTTGTCAAAGTGACCTAAATGTTGCAAAGCAAACTAGAAACTCACTATTTTCAGATGTTGGTGTGAAAGCACTTCTAACAGTGGAATCTGATACATACGTATTTTAATATTTTATTCCCTTTACTTTTATTCCTATTCCTATGCCTGTTCCTAATCACAATGTTATAATAGACGATGTACTGTATGAATCTTGTAGACAATCTAAATGTTTACTAAATTAAATATAATTATCTAAGTGATGCCTTGAACAGGAAAAAATCTGAAGTGATTCAGAAACCAATCTCAAAAGAAGCGACTAAAAGAGAGATACTGCCTGCCTTAGCTCTAGGCTTTTCCAAGAATGATATTTTTGTCCACGAACAAAAACCCAAGATTTTTGTTTGCAGTAATATGGAGAATTTCCAGAAAAGGAATGATATGAATAGGAACTGAGGGGTACTGAAACTTTCAAGAGCAATGGTTATCATAGAATATTTTGGGTTAGAAGGGACCTTTCAAGATCATCTAGTCCAACTCCCCTGCCACGGGCAGGGACATTTGGCACTAGATAAGGTTGCTCAAAACCCCCTCCAACCTGACCTTAAACACTACCAATGATGGGGTATCCACAACTTCTCTGGGCAACCTGTCCCAGTGTCTCACCACCCTCATCATAAAAAATGTCTTCCTTATGTCCAATCTAAACCTACCCTCTTTCAATTTAAAACTGTTGCCCCTTGTCCTGTCACTACATGCTTGGTAAAAAGTCCCTCTCTACCTTTCTTATGATTCCCCTTATACAACAAAAGGCAGCAGTAAGGTCTCTGTTGCCTTCTTTTCTACAAGCTGAACAACCCCAACTCTCTCAGCCTTTCTTTGTAGGAGAGGTGTTCCAGTATTCTCATAATTTTCCTGGCCCTCCTCTGGACCTGCTCTAACAGTTCCATGTCTTTCTTGTACTGGGGACCCCAGAGCTGGATGCAGTACTCCAGATGAGTTCTCATGAGAGTGGAGTAGAGGGGCAGAATCACCTTCCTCAACCTGCTGGCCGCGCTTCCTTTCATGCAGCCCAGGATACAGTTGGCTTTCTGGGCTGCAAGCATATATTGACAGCTCACATCCAATTTTTCATCCACCAGTATTCCCAAGTACTTCTCTGCAGGGCTGCCCTCAATCCATTAATCCCCCAGTCTGTATTGATATTGGATATCCAGGTGCAGGACCTTACACTTCACCATGTTGAACTTCATGAGGTTCCCATGGGCCCACTCCTGAAGCTTGTTAAGATCTCATCTTGATGGCACGTCCTCCTTCTAGCAAATCAACTGCACCATGCAACTTGGTGTCATCCACAAATTTGCAGATGGTGCACTCAGTCCCATTGTCTATGTCATTGATGAAGATGCTAAGTAGCATTGGTCCCAGTATGTGCTGAGAAACACAACTCATCCCTGGTTTCCATTTTGACCTTGAGCCATTAACAGTAACCCTTTGGACGAGACCATCCAACCAATTCCTCTTTCATCTAACAGTCCATCCATCAAACCCATATCTCTCCAATTTAGAGGTAAGAATGTAGTGTGGGATTGTATCAAAAGCCTTACAGAACTCCAGATAGATGACATCCAGAGGTTTTACACTGGCCACTGATGCAGTCACTCCTTCAGAGGCTGTTAGATTAGTCAGACATGATTTGCCCTTTGTGAAGCTACGTTGGCTGTCTCAAATCATCTCTTTGTCTTCCACGTGTTTCTACATAACTTCCAGGAAGATCTGTTCCATGATCTTCCCGGGCACTGAGGTGAAGCTGACAGGTCAGTAGTTCCCAGGTTCCCCTTTTTTTAAAATGGGTGTGACATTTCCCTTTTCTCTAGTCACTGTGGGCTTCACCTGACTCCCATGACTTTTTAAATATGATGGAAATATGATGGAGAGTGGTTTGACAACTATATCAGCCAATTTTCTCAGGACCCTGGGATGTGTCTTGTCAGACCCCATGACATAGAAGCCTACAGTATTTATGTAATTTGAAATTTTCATTCTTTTTCCGTATTTTTTCCTTTATATTTCTTGTTTTCCTTTTTTTCTTTTTTTCTTCTCTTTTTTTTTTCCTTTTTTTCCTTTTTTATGTATTTTTTCCTTTTTTTTTTCTTTAGTGTACTGACAAGTCTGGGATCATAGATTTGTGTTTCTTACAGTTTTTGTAAAAGCAGCTGCCTTCCATTATCTATTGCTATTTCAAGTTATTTCTTTTACTAGGTGCATGTTCTCCTACAAAGACTGTTTTGATTATTTCTTTTCATTTTAGACGGTTGATGTATTTCGTCACTCAGAGAGATGTCTCCGTGACCATCTCTACTTTGATGGGTATTGCCTTCCTTTGAATGGGTCTAGTACTCTCTTTCTATTTTGCTGTCTTTTTTCTCATCTGACTGAATTGTCTCTATGGATCAAGGCAACTCATTCTTTGTAAGCAGAAGGTGAACGTCAAGGCCATCATTTGTCTCACCAAAACCAGAAGTTGCAATGTAGATACCTATGCCTTAGCAAGACACCTTAGCAAGTTGCAATGTAGATATCTATGCCTTAGCAAGACTACCTACCCCTAATATGCAGAAAACCATGTCACTAACAGGTTAAGATTCCTCTCATCCTAAAGCAAATATCTAAAGTGACTCTGATGTATTATACCCTGCATGGTCCTTTTCTCTCCATTTATTGCAGAGAGAGACGATCATGAAAGGCTCAGGTGCAGACAGCTGCGTTTAAGAAACGTAAAGTGAGCTAAACATGCAAACATCTACAAGTTGGTGTCTGATTTTATGCAGGTAAGTGGAAAGGAGAAATTGAAGAAAAAATGTATGGTGCAAACACTGATATAAATATTTACCATTATTACCAATCAATTAATTGGTCTTTTTGAAAGAAAAACCTTTTTTCTACTGCATTTTGTTTTCTGTAAATCCCCCAAACCATCTTGCTCTCTTTTATGTTTTAATACTATGGCTTACAGAGAAAAGCCTGTCTAAAAATCCCACCAGAAAAGGCCCTTCTCATTCTAGCATCTTCAACATCTGTGGGAAACAAAAATAAAACACAAAAATTAGACCCTACTAAAGAACCTGGCTCTGCAGGGAGGATTTTACTAGTGTGTGAATAAATAAAACCATTTGTCCTTATGGACTCATGCTGACTGTGCACAGAGGAGGTTGGGGTTACTTCCCACACCCACTCAAGATGTTGCTGTTAGAATAAGGTTATCTGTTCACCATCTCGTTTTGTTTCTTAAAAAAACCAACCAAACAAAAAAAACCAAAAACACAAACAACCTTAAAAAAAATAAGTCAGTGGAAGCAAATGAGAAAGCAACTATATGAAAAGTGCATATGTTTATACTGTTCTCACAAATATACCATCAGCTACTCTTACAATATATTTTCAATATATTTTCTCTAGAAAAATTCTAATTCTCATAGAAAAGCCATCACTGCCCCTTTTATCATATTTCTAACAGATTTTTCATCCTACACATGATTTGTAGCATCATTTGTTATTAAATTTGTCTGACACTTTCTTTTTAAAACATTATTATTAGTTACATGTAAGTTCACACAACTATAACTGTGTATACCCAGTTTTCCATGCTGGCAACCTGTTTCATGAGATTTTGTTCTTTTAATGGAGGGATCTTGTGAGTCTATTTTTATTTAAATGAATGGTTTTACTTGCTGTTCCCTTTTAGCTCTCCCCAACCCATTCTGGTCAGTCTCTTCTCACTTTTTTAATGACATAGTTTCAGAGGAAAGCCTCGACTAAATACCCTATGAGGGATTTTCAGGCTACCTTTGATCTAACATTTTCAGTTTCTGTAGAAAAAACAACAACAACACTAAAATGAAACTAGGCTGGCTGGGGAAACTTTATTTAACCATTTAAAAATATTGCTTCAAATATTTTTCCTGTGTTTTTTATTTTTGGAATACTAAAATGCACAGGGCTGTGGAAATCCGCCCAATTTGGATAGGCCTTTTTAAAAGCTACTGTTTGTACATATTGAGCATGGAATCTCATTTTTAGCAGAGAAACATTCTTGGAGTCTGTCTCCACTGAGCATGTACCTATTTCTTGCATCTTTTAGCGCTGATTTAATAGTGTAAGTAAAATCTCTGCAAACTTGCAGAACTTGGTGAAAGGGCTATCCAATCCAATTTCTGGATGAGTAGTATTCCTAAGAGCCGGCCAAGAGATAAACCAGGGTTAAGCAGTAACACAAAGTTCATTAATAAGAGACACAGAATACCCCAAACTATCCTGAGTTTACAATTTTTTTTTCCCTGCTCATTTTCTGCCCTTGAAAGAAAAAGCACAAAATAACAGAGGAAATGCAATAAAACAAAATCCAAGCAATTCCCCTAACAGCAAGCCATGATAGTGCCTGCTTTGCCTTCTACCATGTATGAACCTGCTTTCAGAGATTTCAGTGAATATTTTTTCCTTCTCTTTCACTGTCCTCTCTTCGGGCTCTTGTACCATTCTCATCACTTTGGCAAGTGCTTCATTTCACTGACTGAACAGAGTATGTCTGTACCTGAGCTTAGAAAACAGGCTGTGTTCTGTCCCTCATCAGCTTCAACATGCGTTATGTATAGTTGTACCTTTTAATCTTTTTTTCCTTTTTTTCCCATTGTAAAGAGAGCATTTTTGTGGTAGCCGCATTTCTCTGTACAGGTTACAGGCATATGCACAACTTTTGCAAGTGTAAGGGTAGTTGTTTGTTTGTTTTTCTTAAAGTGCTTTCAGGAAGCTAAGACATTTCAAAATACAATTTTTTCTATATGAAACGCTCTTATTCTTTTTCATCTGTAGAGAGAAAAGATAACAATTTACATATTTTAAAAAGAAAATGCCAGCTATATAAAGGACAGTTCTTTCATATGTTAAGCAAGATCAGTCCATTTTTATCTTATTGTTGGTTCCAGAAAATCACAGCACTGTCTTTGAGGAATTCTTTGCAAGTGGAGATACAGGAATAACGAGAGCCCCTTCCACAGCTGCTGCTTGTCAATAGCATTGCTGTATCAGCAACATACTTAAACAGTCTGGGATGACAGGAATGCTATTTCCTTTCTCTCTCCAGGTGGGAGCCACTCCCCACTCTTTCCATGATTAAAGAGAGTGACCCCAATGTCAGCTGCCTGGGATTCAGGAAGTATACCACCTTTTTGTAATGACAGTTTTAAGATTCCAGGGTTTAGTATATGAAAGTGGGTTGCTTTGTTGTTTTTGGTTTTTGGGGTTTTTTTGGTGGTGGGGAGGTAGAGGAAGAAGGAGCTGGTTTGTGTAATCAATATGTTCGCTGGGATAACTCTTATCTTATTTTTTAACCAAGAAGGAATACATAGTGATGTGCTAGCTCACTTGTGAACTACATTCACAAAGGACTCTTCAAGTGCTTTTCACCAGTATTACCTTGGTGCACAACTCTCATAATGTGCATGGCTCTGCTCATAGTATTCTTTCAAATGCAGTTTTATATCTCCTAAGACTTAAGAGGTACATCAGGTAAAGAGTAATCTTACAAAACAAAAAACCCCATATGTCATAATTGAGTCAAATCATGCTAATGTCATTCTTTTGACTTACTGATGACAAAGTCCCATGGGGATGGCAAAAAGTCATAGGCTGACCTGCATTTTACCACAAGCGTACTCTCTCTACTCATCAAAATCTTTCTTCTCAGCAGTGACTTAGACACACTAAGTTTTGATATGCAGTGATTTATACACATACACATTGCAACATTTGTATTATTTTTTTTCCAAAGAATATCATATGTATACCAAGTACAACTTACACTTACACTTTTTAGATGCACTTGAAATCAGTGGGGGAAATAGCTGTAGTATGTTTATGGTAGCAAATAATGCAACTTGCTAGGAGAGGATATGCAGAGCAAAACAGCCTTTCTGAGGACCAAATGCCCACCCTACACATGATTCTGGGGGGATTACTGCAGAATATTCTAGTTTGGTTGTGTAGCCTTACTGTTGATGAACTGTTAAGGACCACGGAGAGATGTCAGTCACCTGACTTAGATGCCTCAGACACCTTACGAGTGAACGAGCTCCCTCTAAAAACCATGAAATCCCCTGTCTCTGTATGCATGGACTCTGGCTCTGACTGTATGGATTAGATTCAAGACTTTTTGACTATACAAATGCAGAAGCTTACTTTAGAAGTACTGGTTCACTAGGCTCTTCAAGATAGCTGAAATTCATACACAAAAATTGTATCGGCTGGATTTTATATTAAAGGTGGTGTGAAAAGATCTTGCAGATGAAGTCAGAAATATAGCCTAAAAGCTTTAGTCTATTTTTTAGTTTATAAATTTCATTTCCTAGTTCTGACTTGGAGAAAACGCTGAAAATCGAGGCTGCAAAAGAGAAGTAATGTTCAGTGTGTTTGGACACTAAACTATAGATAGATACAAAAAAGATATGTCAAATACTTGCAAAAGCCATGTAGAATTTAGCAAGTGAATAGAAAGCAATTCAAAGGATCAGCAAAATAAAATGTTTCCTATTCCTGAAGAAAAAGAGACTTTCTGCTTGAGGAATAGATGTGAATGCTTCATTTTATGCCTCCCCAACCGACAAACAAATTAACTCTATACTAGGCATGCAGAAAGAGGAAAAGAACCATTGGTTAGATTTCTAATCTTGTAAATACCTAGCATCTAAGATCTCATGTATTTTTCTTCTGTTTAAGAATAAATCTTTTGAAGGTTAGAAAGAAGAAAACAGGACACTGGATTTGATAAATGTTTCCAAATTAATCTCTGATACAAGACTTCTTGAACATTATTATGTCATTGAGTGCTTTCCCAGAACCCTAGTGTTACAAAACGGAAAGTATATTTACAACCCAATTTAGATGGACCAAAACAAGATACCACTATTTTTTCTAAAGTTGAACTTTGCAAACAAATTGCAAGTGGAATACCTCCAAGGTCAAATAAAAAAGTAAACTCAGTTCCTCGAGTATTATCCTATCATTACAATGTCATTGGACTAGGTTCAGGCTGTACTAATTGGTACATGCCTGTTATAGAAGTTGGACTAGCAGCCTCAGCCTTGCAGCAGCAGGAGGAAGAGTTGCTATGAAACTAATTACAGCTATCAGCAGTGGTTCTGTTTTAAATGGTCTATGAATTAAGCAGTCTCCTAGAAGCACACACAAGTGAATTTGCCATTAACAATGAACAGCTCTGTGAAAAGAATGAAGTATAAATTTACTTAGTCCATCCTGGGATTAGGCAGACAGCTCTACTCTTATTTGGCCTCTGAAGTAAATTTCAGTGGAAAACTTCAGAGGTTTTCCCCAGCAAAGTGAATTTTGCCAAATACTTGTTGCCTTATTACAATATAGACTGTATTCCAGTTCCAATTACACTAATGTAAGCTGTGAGTAACTTCATTGTGCTTGCTGAAATTACTCTAGATTTACAACAGCGTTATCTGAGATTTACACCTCTATAAATTAATTTAAAATGTGGTCACATGGTCTAGCTGGTTGTTAGTTTAATAGGAAAAATATAGTTGCATAAATAGTTGATGTCTTTCATACTAATTTGGGACCTCCTCACAGCTGCTTACTCACCCATTTATATTAATTTACTATACCAGAAACACGTCCAATTAATAAGAGAGGTAATTCACTCATTGTTCATGATTAGTAAAACTTTCTCCTTAACATTACACCTATCCCTACATAATATTTATCTCCCTACAATATTTGGTACTATTCTTAACACCTTAAAAATGGTGGAAGTTTGTTGTATTATTGCACCTTGTTCCTAAGGCTGATGAAGTAACCAGCTTTTTTCATACTGGTAACCAAACAAATCAGAGCTATGGATTAGAACTGACCTATCAGTGAAACCACAAATTGTATGTATTCAAGGAACATGCAGCATCGAAAAAGGACTCTAATATTAATTAAAATTGTCAGATGGGATATAGATCTCAGTGACTCTAGATTTCTTTTAAAATCTCATTCCTGTTTGGGATCTAGAATTTTCACAGCTATAGTTACAACTGAGACAAACCACATTTTCTTTTATGTAAAATGAATTGCTGCCAAAACTTGAAGGAAATCAGATATGCCCTCTATCTCCTTTCTTCCACCTTCCATTGATTTTTACTAGCTTTTTCATAGGAGAATTTCATAAAACAGAAGTTGCAGAAGAAAAGTAATGCAAATTATGCTTACACTAAATTAAGCTGTTCTCAGCTCTATTAGTAAGCTAAGGCCAGGTTGAGTTGCCTCCCAGAGGCCTCATTGTTCACTCTTCTAGGCAATAAAATAGTTGCTCCAGAGTCATTACTGTATATGAGACAAGTTGCTGCAGCTCCCTTCAATAAGGAACCTGACCCAAGGACTTTATAGCAACAAATCATCCAGTTTTTACACAGATGCTTTAACTCTTGCTCCTCTGGGTCCAGCAGAATAAAACAACAGTGATGCTACTGTGGACAATGGTTTTCCTAATCTGCATGTGGGGAAAATGTCCTTTCTTAGAGATGACAGTCATACCAGCATGTGGGAGTAATTGCATGTCATACAATCCACTCTGTTTTACAATCATTTTAATCGTGTACTGCAAAAAAAAGGAAAAATGTGAACCAAACACCACACCTGCCTTGGAGGGAGGGAGTGGGTAGGAGAAACCAACTAAAAAGAAAAAAGAAAAAAGAAAAAAAGAAAGTCAATTTCAAAGGACATGTGTAACAGGAAACATAGGTGGTTTGTCATCACGTTGAGCACTGTATGACTACTTGCACAGGTACAAAGATGAGGTTTAATGTTACTACATTGATTTGTAGCAATATAGTACTTTGTGTTTTTATAGAATAAATATAGTGCAAAGCAAGAAGAGAATATATTCAGGTGCTATAAATTCTGGAAATTTTCAATTTTGAACTTCCTTATTATTTCTTTCATGAAGTGAATTAAATTGGAGAAATAAGATGGAGTATATAAAGCTCTTTTCCTTTGCTACTTTGAATGGTACTATGAAATGTATTTCATTTTCTCTTTCCTAGAGACTGGTAAGTATGTTTGGATACCAGAATTACTTCTATTTTGTCTTACTGACAGTGGGGCAATGAAATAAAAAAAAAAAATATTTTTCTTTATCTCACACAAACGTATACAAAAGCACTAATATACCATAATAGGTAAGTTAAATTTTTAATCTTTCCTTTTTTCCCTGAGGTTAAGAAATCATGAAGATAGAACAGAAGAATATTTTTTTTTTCCTTTTATACTTGCTGAAGAAAATGACGTAGGGAGAGTTCAAGGATGGAAAAATGTCTGTTTCATCATTGTTATTGTTGTTGTTACAAAAAAAAGTAAAGCTGACCTTGGAAACTAAGTAACAAGACAATAATGTCTACATTATTACTTAGTTTCCAAGGTCAGCTTTACTTTTTTTTATATATATATTAAAAAAAATATATAAAAATATATATATATATAAGAAGCTTTGGGGGTGTGTTTCTGCTTTTTATATTATCTGCAAAACTGCTAAGATGGCTCCATTCAAATTGCTCCAGAAGTCAAGAGTTACCAAGCAGCAAACCAATTTACTGTATCCAAATGCTTAGTCTGCTTGCATAATGTAAAACTTCAACCAGTTTCCAGAACACAGAAGAAGTAAAACCTTAATGCTGACTATCCATTGGAAAAGTGACAATTCCTGGAGGAAAAACTGTGATTAAAGTTAAACAAATGGGGCAAACACAAACAACTGCAAAAATTACCAAGGGCCACATATACACTCACAAGATAGCTCTGGGATGTTGCAATTATGAACAAATCAGTACTATGCCACCTCATGAAAATAAACAAAACACACTTTGGCTCTTGTACCTTAATCAGGTGGAAAAGACTTGGTACTAGACAATTAAAAAAAACATTTGCCAGTTAAATGATAATGTTACTTTCTCCTAGTTTAGACGTCATTCCTTAGATAGCCACAGTTAATTTGCTTGCATAGCTTATGTCAGTTAGCCTAGTGGAATAAACTGTGCCAGGGAAAAAAAAAAAAAAAAAAAAAAAAGAAGTTTTCCCTTTATTGAACCGGTTTAAAAATTTAAATTTTTAAAAAAGAAAAATCACATGTATTATATCAGAAAGGCTTTGTGGTACAGATGCGGTCAAAATGCTTTTAAAGAGCTTGAAAATAACTAATAAAATAAAGTTTGAACATTGTAATTCTTATATTATGATCTAAATTGCAATGTTCAACATCCTTTACAACTCTGGCTTTCTATTAGAAATATTAATTTAGTTGTATGATTGCTTTCTCCCCTCCTCCACAACTATGTTAACTGAATACACCACAGATAATAAAGTGTTGCTATTACGCCTAGCTTACGGGCAAGGATCTGAGACTCAGAGGATACGATGGGTTGATTTATCATACCTCACAGATACCTAATTGTGAAACACAGTGCAAAATTGAGACGATCAAAATACACACTTAGTTGCTGTTTATCATGTACTTAAGGGACGTAAGTCCTCAATATTAAAATTTCCCAGGCACCCAAAAAGTGTATTTCTTGAGATGCTCACAAGTCTTGACAGTGTTTAAAAACTTGATAGATTACCTTGTGCTAAAGGTGCCTAAGGAACTACAAACTAAATATTTATCTTCCTGTCTCATCCATGTACTTGGTCTAGTAGATGTTCCCAGAACAAGCCTGCTAAACCACACCGTGTGCAAGAAACAGCTGCCAGCTGTGGTGCCATCACCATCTCCTAAGAAGGTAATAAGAGTAAAACTGTCATTCAGATACAAGAAATTATGTTTAATTTCCTCTCCTCACTGGGGGAATTTGAATGAGTGTCTCTGAAACACTGGAGTATGCAACAGTATGTAACATAAAATACGTGGTAGGTTCATATGGGATATTTTGTCCTTTCAAATCTAATTCAATTTGTAAAGAATAATTAGAAAGAATCAAAGTAGCAAGTCAGAGCATGAATACAGGAGTGGTTGCAAACAGACTCTAGCACAGATTGGCTTGACAACGTGGGCATGCTGCTGTGGTGCTTTGTCCCTGTAAACACTGGACTCCATCTGGGTCAGCACAGCTGCCACGGGAAACTGGAAAAGCAACCTCACGTCTGCTAGCAATTGTTTACAGCTCTATAAACTGCTGGTTATTACACTTGTTAGAGGGGAATACATTTTTGAGAATTAAAGAATAGATTTCAATTTCTTGATTACAGACCAGTAAATTATTGGCTATGACTTCCCAAAAGGAAGTTTGTTCTTTGCTTTTCTGTTCGTATCTGTGGCAGAAAGACAGAGACTACACATTATGAGCAGACAAACTATGCTTTCTTTAGAGTTACGAAAATGTCAAAGCCAACATATTTAGCCACCAACTAAACAAAAGCAGGTGTCAAAAGAAGAAAAAATATATTACAAGTGCAGGAGGCACTATAAAACTCAGTGTTTAGCCATCAATATGAGTCAGGGATATTTCAGCTACTTACTATAATTATCATGAAAAATCTATGTGCATATATACATACGTGTGCTACCTCTGTTCATAACCTACTGCTTGGTAGGAGGCCACTATATGTGAGAAGATTTTTTTGCCAATGCATTTTTTTCATTTACAGGGATGATTGCTGGAATTTAGATAGATGTCAAGCATGTTAAAGAGCAAGAATTCATTGCAGACCATATGATCTTTCTGACATTTTTCAGGTCTCAGCATGTGCCAAGTGCTTTCCTGGCACACACTAAGACTCAGGTTCTAGTGTACTTTCACCAGAAAAAAAAAAAAGAAAAGACATATATCAATGACCTACTTTTTGAAACCCAAGAAAACAGTCACTCAGAACTTGAGTAAACCGATCCAACTGACCATCTCTACATATAATTGTCCTTCAGTACTGATAGCTAAAGCTCTAAATCCAGTGGGGAAAGAACTCACTTGAAAACCTAGACATGGGCTTTTAAAATGTCAAAATGTAAAGTTAAGTAAAAAAAAAGCCAAAGAAAAAGAAGTGAACTTGTGAATGCTATTTTTGCTGACAGCTTTAAAGAAGAATAACAGTCCTTTTGACCTTGACAATTATCAGTTCCCTATCCGGCTTTTCTTTTTTTGTGTGTTTTGCCAGGTTTTACAAAGTTTCAACACTAAAAAAGATAAATGACAATGAATGGTATCAGGTGTCCTTCAGTATTTTCTGCAGTGCCCAGGGGTTCCACTTCTTTTTAGTATACTCAGCACAGAGAGGGGCTGTGCTAAGCACTTTATTGAATTTGTAGTCAAGGTGCCAGTGTAATAATCATCTTCTGTGTAATTTGCCTTCAGGGACAAAATTTGTTAGCCAAATACCTCTCTTCTCCATTCTCTTTTAGTAAAGCTGAGCAGCTTTGAGTGAAACTGAAAACCTGAGAAAAATTATTCCTGAATTTCTACTGTTTTCATTTCAATGTAAAAATATCTTAAAGCAGCTCTCAAGAAAAAGAATCAAAGGGAATCTTTCTTTTTCAATATTCCTGTCTGAGGAAAAAACAGAAATATTAAAACTGTAAAAATAATAAACTGGAGAAAGTATCATCTTCAATGAGAGGTGACTGAAATGCACACTTCAGCCAATAATTCACTCAAGAAGTTTTGCTGATGTCATAAACTGTGAAAATACGATTGAAAGTATTAAATAAATAAATAAATAAATAAATAAATACGATCTTCTATCGGGGATCTGAAAGATCTGGAATGCTTTGGGGATAAATAATACCACGGAGGGTGTGTCTCCATATTTCAAGGCATATGTGCTTTTTTAGATCATTTCCAGCACTGTGCTTTCTCAGAGTTTCCAGCACTGTCCCAGAAAGCTTTGACCTCCCATTTAATCCAGAGATTCTTTCCTGCCACACTTCGGTATATGCAATATATAAGCAGTGTTTTATGGTGTACAAATATCTCTCTGCCTAGCTGCAGTACAGCCTTCAAACTGTTTCGGACAGTTTGAACTGAAAAGAACAAATACACAAAAATGCTAGCTATAATTATAATGTTATTTGAATGCCGCACATATGAACCAGAGAAGAGGCAAATCCAAGGGCTGTATGGCATAGACATAGCTAATGTTTCCTACAGGGAGCTAGCACAGTGGATGGAAACCAGTCTAAATCATTTGTCAGGGATGACTCCCTGAAACAGATGAATTTATCAGTGTGGATGTAAATGCTTATCTCTTAAACTGCTTTCTCTTGCATATAAGTATTTCATTTAGTGTTTACCTCAGTTTATCTGAGATGAACAACTCAGAGTCCTTTCCTGTGAGCAAGCATTGCATCCATTCTTTAAAAAAAAGGCAGAGGTTTTTCTGTCAAAAAATAAATTGTGCTTAGGTTTTATGTAAGCCTATTTGATTCAGAATTTGACGATCAGGAGCCTGACGATCAGTTAATGCTTTCTTGAAACTGTTCAAATTTCCCACAGAACTGCTTTATCAAACCAAATGTTTGTTAGGTCTGAAGGTAGAGTGACTTCCATTCCTCCTATATTGTGGATTAAAAAATGACAGATCTGGTTGGTCAGAAAACCAGTACAAGAGATAGATGAAGGAACAGAGAATAGGAAGAAAACAATTTCTTCCAGCTGAAGTGCTGAAATCAGTAGGCAAAAATGTACTGACCTCCTGAAGGGAGTGGGAAATACGGTGCTCCTCCTTGACACACGCTCTAAAAAAGTTGCCATCCACATATGTTATGAGATGGCAAAACCTACCAGTCAGACTCTCAGGCCAGACTGGGCTTTGCAAGGAAGTTAGATCTACTGTCTGGGTAGGCAGGAGATAGTCACTGAGTTTCTCAAACGAGGGAAACTCTTACAGACTTGGAAACAGAAGGTAGCTAGGAAATTCTGAAGGTAAAATGGAGCTGATATCTGCAGTTGTGATTGCCTTAGTTCTGTATTAGTTTCACTAAATCTTTTATTGTTTTCTGGAACATCACTGGTTTATGTGTAAGTATACGGTATTTATTTGATTGCAGAAAGCTAAAAGCACAGTCCGTTTCATCTTCCACAGTATAAAATCCACATTCCTTTTTTTCACAGACATGAGCTAGGCTCAGCCCTCACTGAGCTCATGACTATGTGACCTCTAAGTCACATTATACAGCAAAACTGCTGTTCAAGTCAGTAGAGCTGGGATTCCTCTCACCTAACTTCTGGAATGTGATTAATCTGGTCTGGTTTGGATGCTGGCTTTAGGATGAAATGAATCACCTTGTAGCAGTGTCTGTTTTTCTCTGCAGACTGCAAAAGAACTCTAGATATCTGGCTAGGTGTAGATTCCTACTCTATGAATGTCTAAAGTTAAGTGCAATAAGCCCCGATCGAGTGGTTATTTTTGTTTCAGTAGAAGCTACAGTCAAACAAAATACATGCAGCAGAGGCTACAAAGTCCACCTTTTTGCTTATTCATTCCTCAACAAAAACATGGGCTTCATCAAGACATCTTCTAGCTATGTTTTTGAAAGAAGTACTGGAAAGCTCCTTTATAGAAAAAAAAAATAAAAATGAATAATGATAGTATACAATCTCTGTGTGCAGGAATGGCTGTTTTTTCCAGAAAGTTGTCAGCCTTAAGTAACTGTCAGCAAGAATTTAGAGTTCCAAAGAAGGATCAAAGAGAGTTGACATAATGCATAAAATGTATATGTTTCTAATACATCACAAAAATTCAGTGACTACTGCACATTACATGATATGTAATAAGCGTTACGTTAGAGCATTTGGTTTCATTTTTGGGTTTTGATTTAGAACATTCCAATTTAGGTATTGCTATGCTGAACATTGGTTTTTAATCTAATTGGATCGCTTTATTCATCACACTGTAATTCTGTTTTTCCTACTGTATTTTGACCTATAGTGAGACCTTACTGTAAGAATAAAAGTTGAAGGGATTGAAGGATCCTCAATCAATTGACAGATTGCCATCAGCTTCACAGTAATTTTCAATTCTTATGCATGAATCTCATGACAGAGCATAAATATATTTATCACAAAAAATGTAATATATATTTATTGATAGGAGAACGCATAAATAATGCTTTTGAAATTTTGAAATCTATAGAAGCTGTTGCCTAGAGAAAAATATTTTATATATGGTCCATGTAGATATGCATATGTATGCATATACACACAAATACACAAACATGTTTATTATGGCTGAATGATGGAGGGAAAACAGAGACATTTCTTATGAATTACAAAAGAAAGTTTAATCTTGACAAGGCTTTATTTGTTCAAGAATCAAATCCCTTCTCTGGTCCCTCAAAAAGCCAATTATCAGAAAGATTCTCTTTCGCTACTGTCATTAACAGATAGACATTGATGACAGTTTAACTTGGTTTCAACATAGCTCTTGGGCCACAGCTGCTTACCAGGCAATCTAAGTACCACTCGAACGCTCAGTTGCAGATTGACCTTGTGGTAATTGAGGTTATGAAAAGGCTCTTGTTCTCTAAAATCTCAAATGAACACCTCTCCCTCTGGGAGACAGCAAGATATTCAGCAATAGCAGCCCTGCTGAAGCTGTAAGATTCTTTCTGCTGCTCTGGTCTGTGCTGAGGTCAGGATGAGAAACAAATGGGATATGAGGAATGTAATAGAGTAGCAAGTTAAGATGAAATTATCTGGACCGCAATTATTTTCCCTTAATCGTGCCCTATTCTGCCACCCCCAAAAAGACCTGCTAAGTATTTGAAAACATACTTTTAGCAGTTTTCTCACCTGTATCAGAAGGAGTACTTTGTATTCTTATTCTTGACTTTTTTTTGCATTTTCTCTTAAAAAAAAAAAAGAAAAAGAAAAAGAAAAGAAAAAGGGAAGTAATGACAGGTTAAGCTCTTATTTCTTTAAAGCAGGGAACCATCTGCTGAAGTTATCACTTTGCAGCATAAGCCAGCATTTGAACATCTCTGCCCCTGCGGTAATTAACATTACAGTCAATGGGAATTAATGTTCAGACTTTCAGAGGAAATGGGGGTAATTAAACTAATCACAAGAAGTACACAACAATTATTGTTATTATTTTAAATCTCGAGTCAATTAGCTATGCTAGCCACTCTTTGGCAAAAGCTCACTGTTTATGATAGCTAAATAGAAGATTAAAATTAGTGATGGCAGAACACTTTTTAGCTACTCAGGTTAGGACTTACAGTATTGTTTTGATTTAAATGCTATATATAAAATTGAGAGAAGACTGTACAGAGGCATAACCTTTTTTTAACAACTTATTAATAGTTATTGGTCCTAAATGCCCTACTGCAGACACAAAAAGGGGTTAACTCCAAAGCTGTGGAGGACAGGCATCGATACTCAACATGAAAATCTGATCAACAAGCACCATGAATTTAACAGGCTGATTTATCTGAAGATTTTGATCCAAGTAACAAGTATATTAATATATATTAATAATTCTTTGACAGGCAAAGTCAGTCACTATCTTGTATAACTACGGGTTTATTTGAAGTAAATTATTTTAAACTATTGTGTGACAAAATTTTGTTGTGATAGTTAATTTCATTAATCAGACTTTTCCTCTAGATTACATTTGCAGGCAGTCTTGTGCCACAGCGATAACTAAAATTTGCTTAGAACTAAGTACTATTATTCAGTTTAAAGCAAAAAATACAAATTCATTAGGAAAACAAGAATGTAAGGATCAGGGCTGCCGGATATCCTGGTGCTTAGGATAAAAAGAAAGTAGTTGCCTTTCCATCTACTATAGCTGTCTGCCGTATAGGCAAAATATTTTCTCCATAAAATGTTACCTCAGTAATTTTGAATCTAGACCACAAGAAATTACACCCTGAACTCCTGCATCAGACTTGGAGGATGCAACTTCCATTGCCTTCTGAGCTCAGCAGAAAAAAATGGATGCCAGAAACACTTTCTCTCATTCCTCTGCCTGCCCTCCTTCATATTTTTCAGTTAAGGTTGCCTGAAAGGTTGTTCTGGGTAGGAGTTCCTCTAAACAGACAGTACTTTGTTTGCATCCCTCTGTGTGTGTGTGTGTACGTGTGAATTACCACTGAAATATTTCAAGAGAACAGCCTCTTTTTTTCAGTATTCTTGCAGGAACAAAAGAAATTTTCCTGCTACATCATACTCCATATGCTGATATGGGCAATACTGATATTAAAATACATTCCAAGTCCATTGAAAGAGGACAGGTGCTATTTGGTTTTCTGGATGTGGGCTGGGATAAGGTGTTTCAATTCTTTACGGTGCCAGAAGTATAAGAAGGCTGATTGCACCTTAATGTCAGATATAAAGTAATAAAGATGGTTTTGTCCAGAAATATTATTTTTTTTTTCTAAGTGATAGGGTATCTTACCCAAAAGGAAATTTTAGTGAAAATATTAATTTGAACTGAAAATGTTATCCTTTTCTTTATTTTTTTGTCTGAGTGGTGTTTTAAAAATACTTTTATTAATTTCCTGTTTCAAAACGGACATATTATGACATATTTCATGTGTTAGCTTTTACTTTCCTTCCTACACTGCTGCTTCCTTAGATCTTAGAGAAGTTCTAAAATTGTATTTCTAAAAAATTAAATGTTAATTAATTTTGGCAAGATATTCTCTATTTTTCATGTGAGAATTTTGCTAGCTTTGTGTGAAATTTCACGTTTTGGTGACAAACAGCAAGCAGAATACATATTCTACTTCCATTCTAAATTATAGTCAGACAGCTATTTTCTATGTAGTGCAAAAATTACAATTTATTGTGCCAATCACAGCCTTCATTTCTTACATTTACAATCCCTCTCCCTCACAAAACCCACACATACTATCCCAGTTCACAGAATGAACACCTTTCAAAATAAGCATTCTCTTTTCTCTTTTTTGCTTTCTTCTACCTTTCCCTACGTCAGTCTATGAAAGGGTCAACAACATTTAGTTCTGAAATGAAGAAGAAAAATGGTCTTGTTCATTTTTATAAAAAATAGTAAAAGGCTCCCCCAACACACAGTCTTGTTATCAGTTTACACATTGAAGCATGTTGCAGGAAATTATGAATGAAAAGATAATAAAATGGCTTTCGACTGTCTCAGTAAAACATGCATGCTGCCAACATTTTTGTCATCAATAATTCCCTCATAAACATGGGTCTCTTCTTTCATTATGCAGGCTGTCATGCTTTATTGAACCACATAATTTCACCTAATTAAAATAAACAGTGTGTAGTTTCCTCCCCCTTCTGTTTTTTTTAGCTGGACAAGTGCCAGTAACGATGTTTAGAGTATCCTAAGTGGACATCCTATTAAATATTCATTCTTATGCTCCTCTTTGCAGTAAAAAGTACAGTAACTCCTGCTGATTTCCTTTCTGAATACCAATATTCTCTCTATTTATCTGATGATTTAATATATAGTAAACAGTCTAGGACTTGCAGTTAAGGAGGCTGGAAAAGGTTTATGTTCATTAAAATGGGCAAAAAGATAGGAGACTATGTAAAATAGTTGACTGATATCAAGCCAGCAACATAAACCGTTAAGTCTCTCGTAAGTAATTATGCTACAAATCACTACATAATCACTCATCTGCTACTGCAGCAGGTTTTTGTTTGGGACAACTTGTCTCAGACAAAAATTTAGTTTTTCCCTTTGAAAACAAGAAGGCTCCATTATTTCATGTACACAAAGAATCCAAACTAGAATCATATTCTAGCTGCCATATACCATTTGGAACAAAAATAAGTCTGATCCAACAATGGTGGCAGTCACCAGTCTACATTTGGCAGTGAAGAAATCAGTGACTGCTTGTGACAACACATGCTTTTTATTTTAAGAGGTGACATTTTTAGTTCATTTTATTGAATTGAAATGTGTTTAGGCATAAATATAAGACTGAGATAATTTCACAAAAAGAACATCAGAATCGGAAAAACGACTACTGAAAGGATTGTTGAGCTAGTGAACAAAAGAAAAGTGTAGTGTACATTTCCAAAAGGGATTACTGTCACGATTAACATTTTAATCACAAAACTCTGTTTTGTTTTACACACACAGACATGAAAAAAGATGGGAATAATGTATGCTAATACTTTATCAGATCCTGCTATGAGTCACCTTTCTGAAGATTGCTTACTAAATAATGGCAAAGATGTGCCACGTGACATTCATTAGAGTCATAAATTTTCTTCATGCTTAAGTAAGATACTTTTGTTCAGGAATGAAAGGGAGCTCAGATTTACCATATTGTCACATTTTTTCCCCCATTTGTTCATATCCATTAACAGCTTTTAGCTTGTAACTCAATTTCATTTTCAGAAAGATTAAAACACAGATGGATAATAAGAAAGAGAAAGCTCAGGAATATCAGAAAAATCACTCTTTATAATGTCAGCTCTGACAAGACTATCATGAGTCCCAAATTCTTTGAATTTTGAATCCAAAAGAGTATATAGCTTTCATTCAGATTGGTAAAAGGTTTAGCTGTTTACATTTTCTGTTTATACCAGGAACTTCTGTTGAGGTTTGGTCCTGTAGGAATTAAATTACTGGCAACATTCACTTGCCTTGCATAGCAGTGATGGGTTTATGCAGATGCCTAGAGTTCATCACCTGCTTAGAGGTTCTAGAAGACTATGTTTAAAATGGGATAGCAATACTTCCTTTGCATGGCTCCTATTATCATTCTGAATACCTTAAAATGATTAAAACTTTTCTCCTCACCAAAATTCTGTGGAAGATGACAGTGCTTTCACTGCCATTTTACTGCACAGATGAAAGGCAAAAGTAAATATCCCCAAGTGACATAAGAAATCTCCAAATTAATAAAGTCCTCCATTTACCATATTATAGGTTACAGATTTAAAAGAGGTTTTTAGTGAATTCTGTTTGATTTCTCTAGCTACCTAAGATCATGAAATAGGAACAGTTTTTTTATGGTGTGTTTTGATAATACTTATAAATCCTGTTCATACAAGATATAACTAATAATAGCAAAAATAATTATAAGGTATTTTTTAATGACTGGTTGAACATGTGTTTGCATTTTTGCTCTTCCTATATTTAAAAAAACAGAGTCAAAATCATGATAATTTATAAGTGAGCAAATCTTTGTGAAAACTCATGGTTCCCTACTGAAACATAGATGCCATTTTTGATATCTGTAAATTATCTTTCTATATTGAATGACACCACATTAATTCTTCTAGTACTAAAGAAGGAATAAAATACAGAATAAATTGGAATCATCTCCCAATATTAGCTATTGATAGATTTTTCCCATTTCAGATGAAAGGTCTCCCACTAGTTAAACATTATACAATAGAGGCATATCTCCATACATATATCTCTTCATACATTTATATATAGATAACCATTATACAATTAAATATCAGTGCATTATGTAGCTATAAATTCATTAATAGTAGTCACTCCATGTTTTCATAACTCAGTAAAATAGTATGCAATTGATACCTTATTTTTTGAAATTGTTTAGTTAACAATATTTAGTAACCTCTTTATAGGTTTTAGACAGATATGTTACAGAAAACTGACTGTGCACAGCTGTATTTTAAACACTGTAAGTTAATACAACCATTTTCAAGCAGCACTAATTTTATTTAGTGAACAGGAAATTTAAATTTCATCTCTCCAAAGTAAAATGCAGAGGGACTCATTTAAACATTGAGGTAATTTAAACAATGAAATTATTATAAGGGTAGCATGAAGCATATGAATCAAAGTCCAATAATGAAAAGACCCTTTGGATCATGCCTTGCATTAAGAAAGTTCCTTCACCAGATCTGAAAGATTAAGAGATCTTGGGTCTTGACAGCTTGCTTACGTATTTATTTGTTTGTTTGCTTGCTTGCTTGCTTGTTTGTTTAAACTTTCTGGTTTTGGTTTTGGTTTTGGTTTTGGGTTTTTTTTTTTTTATCATAAAGAACTCATTTAAATTACAAAATCATGAGAAAAAAACCTTCCAGAACTTGTGTCTATTTGTGTTTGTGCATGTAATCTTCATTACCTTCTGTAAATATATATAAAATACCTAATTGTTAATTTTGCTAATTGTTAATATTGTATTTTACTTATGCTAAATTGTAAAACTCTAGAAAAAGAAAAAGCACCATAAATCTCAATAGGGCTTGCTATAATAAAAGAAATATTTGGAAATTAATACAAAATCAATAATAATAATAATATTAGTAAAAATTCAATATTAGTCTTACTTTTGACCAAGAATGATAACACCACAAAAGCTGTGAGAGAAAATGGACAGAGAGAAATTGAGCCCTTAACCAACTTCTTTCTGCTTTTGAACTCAACAAATTAATCCTGGTCAGGCAATACCTATGATTCAATTACTATTTTCTTGATCCTCTGCACCCTACTGAAAAGTTTTTTTCTTATGTCATTCAGCTTCCTCTTAAGCCTCCTCCATTTTCTATCAGCACTTGATTTAACAATCATTCTTCAACAGCATTTTTGCAAAGCCCACTCTAGGGGTTTTAACCTTGTCTCTTGGGTGAAATATTGGAATAAGAGTAATGGTGTCTTATTAAAGTTAGTCCTAATAAGAACAGCTCATCCTTGCCCTTTGGTGCCCTTCAGAAACAAAAGGCTAATGTAAGAGAAAGGCTATTCCTAGCGCGTGATGCTAACTTGAGTGTTCTCAGGCAGTGTCCTGTTTATTTTCCCCTTATAAAATGTTCACTTATCTTTATACTATTCTTTTCATTCTTCTTCATACATATTTGCTTCTCTGTTTCTTTTCCCTCAGGGAAAAGGACAGAAGTGTCTCAGATGTTGTCACAGATGCAAAATAAAGATGAGAGTATGTTGTACAAGGATGTGTTTGGATTATAGAGAGTAGCATCAAATGTGGTAAGTAAGGAATTTCCTTTCCTTTATTACATGGCAAAATGACAACGTGGATTACATTGTTTGTTTTCACCCATTGTTTGCTCACACTGTATTGCACGCAATTTTTCATTATTCAAAACAATAAGTGCAGCACAAGGCATTTTTGAGCCTTTTTTTTTTTTTTGTGATGCATAGAAGTACCTGAAAAAAAGTTTCTCTGGCTACAAGATGTGTTGATAACATTAACTAACACTCAAACATGCAGTTATGTTTAAAAACAAAGCCGTACAGAAGACTTTGAGGTTGACCAGGCATGATTCCCCCTTCATAAATCCGTGATGATCACCCCAATCACTTTCTTGTCCTCAAAAAGTTTGGAAATTATTTCCAGGATAATGTACTCCATCACTTTTCCAGGGATTGAGGTGACAGTGACCAGCAGGATTGAGGACAAAATTATTTGATTTCCCATGTGCTTGACCCTTACCCCCAGGGCCATGTTGCCACACTTAATCCATTCCAGGTCTCCAAGCAATACTGTTGGTCCCCATACAGAAGAACAGCAGGGGATAGTAGAATCATAGAATGATTTGGGTTGGAAGGCACTTTCAAAGACCATCTAGCTCCAATCCCCCTGCCATGGGAAGGGACATCTTTAGCTACATCGGGGTACTCAAAGTCCAACCTGACCTTGAACACTTTCTTGATCTTTCTTATAACCCATCTTATACACTGAAAGGCAGCAATAAGGTCTCTCTGTTGCCTTCTCTTCTTCAGGCTGAACAACCCCAACTCTCTCAGCCTTTCTTTGTAGGAGAGGTGTTCCAGCACTCTCATCATTTTCATGGCCCTCCTCTGGACCCACGCAAACAGGTCCATGTCTTTCTTGTACTGGGGAACCCAGAGCTGGATGAAGTACTCCAGGTGCGATCTCACCAGAGAAGAGTAGGGGGGCAGAATCATCTTCCTCAACCTGCTGGCCGCGCTTCCTTTCATGCAGCCCAGGATATGATTGGCTTTCTCAGCTGCAAACACACATTGCCGGCCCGTGTCTAATTTTTTATTCACCAGCATTTCCAAGTCCTTCTTGACAGGGCTACTCTCAATCTATTCATCCCCCAGCTTGTATTGATATTGGGTATTGCCCTGACTCAGGTGCAGGACCTTACACTTGGCCTTGTTGAACTTCATGAGGTTCCCATGGGCCCACTCCTGAGGCTTGTCAAGGTCCCTCTGTATGGCATCCCCTCTATCATAACATTAGGGACATGGTTTAGAAGTGGCTTTTGTCAGGGTAGGTTAAAGGTTGGACTTGATGATCTTAAAGGTCCCTTCCAACCTCAGCAATTCTATGATTCTATGATAACAACCCTAGTAGTTCAAGGGCTGGACAATATTGAGAGGTCTCTCCACAACATCCTTGATTCAAGTTCCTGGCCTGCAGTAAACCATGGTAGACAACAGGGCAGGATGGCAGACTGGGGCCTCCATCCCCCCCAACAGAGTTATCCACTGCAATCCCTTCTTTCCCCTGGAGCTGCTGCATGGCTCAGGCTCAGGCTCAACCGGCTCCAGTTCTTCATCGGATGCAGCTCCCAGCTGCTACCAGGACACTGACCAGGTATTTCTTTGCTGTGATTCAGTCCTCTGCCTAGCATTTACTGAAGTGATGCTTGACCCTACTTAATCAGGAGTCAATTGTGAAAAAAGCTCAAAGCACCTTTTAATCAAGAGCAGTTGACAGCACTTTAAGAGGAACTAGAGTTTGCTAGAAGTCTCAGCCTCCTATAGCTATCCTTTTCCGAGGTTCCTCCAGCAGTCTGATGATCCCAAAAGATGATCCCAAAAGATATTCCCAAAAGATCATGAAGCCATGCCCAGAAACTGATGCAGAAACTGCTGCACCTCCTGGTTGCCCCTGTTAGCTACCTTTTCCAACATGGGATCGAAATGATACAAAGTTTGCACTTCAGTGATACTCAGTGGCTGTCCGCTGGTGGATACTGAGAAATTCTGATGAAAACATGGTTTGAGCCTCACAAAATTAGATTCTGTCTGCACTGATTTTCTCCTCTGTTTATGGAGGAGTAAGTGCCATTAAAATCTCTTGTGTTCTAATTTAGTCAGAACATTTACATTAGTTCTTTGTAACCTTGAATTTATTATATATTGGTTGTTACGATAGTAAAACAAAATATATGTTACCTCATATTTTGGCAGGGATATATAGTTGATTTGGGGCATTAGTTTTACTATAATATTCCAAGCACCAAATATATATTATTATGACCCTGTCACTGATGTTAGGTAGTTATACATTGAGGTTTGTTGTATAGACTGAAAATGCTCACGGCAAACTAACATCTTGTGCTATTGCATTTTTACCCAAAAAAAAGAAGAAAAAGCAAACAAAAAAAAATTAAAAATTATTAAAAAAAAAGTGATATTTTGTTTGACAGCCCTATTTTCTTTCCTTATTATATTCAGAATGAACATATATTCAGAATGAACAGGCACAGTCAACATGGTTTCACAAAAGGAGAGTCCTATTTAACTAATTTGATAACCTCCTAAGGTAAAGTTACCCACCTAGTGGGTGAAGGGAAGCCGGTGGTTGTAGTTTTTCTGGATTTTGGTAAGGCTTTAATACTGTCTCTCACAGCATCCTTCTGGACAAGTTGTCCAACTGTGGAATGAGCTGGTTCACAGTGTGCTGGGTGAAGAACTGGCTGAAAGGCAGAGCTCAAAGCGTTGTAGTGAATGGGGCTATACCTGGATGGAGATCAGTCACCAATGGTGTTGTTCAGGGTTCAATTCTAGAGCCACTTCTGTTCAATGTATTTATCAATGATCTGGATGCAGGAGTTGAATGCATCATTAGCAAGTTTGCTGATGATACCAAGCTGGGAGGTGCCATTGACTCTCTTGAGGGACAGGAGGCCTTGCAGTGGGATCTAGACAGATTTCAGCATTGAGTTACGATTATTGGGATGGAATTTAGCAAGTCAAAATGCTGGATTCTGCTGGGCATAAGTATAAATTGGGAGAGGAGTGCCTGGAGAACAGCCCTGCAGAAAGGGATGAGGGGGTGCTGGTTGACAGCAGGCTCCACAGGAGCCAGCACTGTGACCTGGCGGCCAAGAGAGTAAAACACATCCTGGGATGCATCACACACAGCTTCACCAGCCAGTCAAAACAGGTGATTATCCTGCTGTATTCAGCACTAGTGCGTCCTCATCTGGAGTACTGTGTGCAGTTCTGGACCCCACAATTTGAGAAGATTGTTAAAGTACTCAAATACATCCAGAGGAGGGCAACAAATCTGGTGAAAGGGCTGGAAGGAATGTCCTAGGAGGAGCAGCTAAGGACTTTGGGCTCATCAAGTTTGGAGAAAAGGAGGCTGAGGGGTGACCTGAGGAGGGGAAGTGGAGAGGGAGATGCTGATCTCTTCTCCCTGGTATTCAGTGGCAGGACACACGGGAATGGTTCAAAGCTACTCCAGACAAGGTTTAGACAATACATTAGGAAGTATTTGTTTACCAAGAGGGTGGTCAACCACTGGAACAGGCTTCCTATAAAGAGGTGGTCGATGCCCCAGGCCTGTCAGTGTTTAAGAGGCATTTGGACAATGCCCTTAATGACATGCTTTAACTTTTGGCCAGCCCTGAAACAGTCAGGCAGTTGGACTAGATGGTCCCTGTAGATCCCTTCCAACTGAAATAGCCTATTCTCTTTATCTCATTAAGTCTACTAAGATTACCAAAAGTTGGTGATAGTTTTGATCTTGTGTTTTTTCCTTGAAAATGAAACAAAACCAATGCACACTAAACAATGAGTTGAAAAAAGTTCCAAGATAGAAGTTACCTTCTGTTTCAATGCTGAATCCTGATAACTGCTACCCTGTATCGGTAGATCATCTCAACAGACATTTGGACCTGGAGGAGTTCCAGTAGCCATACCTGTTTATGACACTCATCTTTGCTGCAGTTCAGTTCACAGGTACCCAGACAAGTGTTGCAAACTCTGTTTTGGTTTGTAAAGTCAGTTTTCTTTTTTTCACCGCACAACAAAATGTGAGACAGGCAATAAAAAAAATAATACAGTCAAGTTAAAAAGATAGGAGGAAAAAGGCAGTAACATGATCAAAGGTGCAACTGCATTGGTTTAATGTTGCCATAGAAGTAGTAATGGTCAGTAAATAGAAAAAAAGAAAAGAAAAAAAACTAAAATCAGACCAATCAAAAAATGGACAAAAGCTGTATTTTGTAGTTACAATACATCTATTACAAGAATCTATTACAGGAATCACTAGTTAGCATGTTATATATCCTCTTATGATTATTTTTTTGTTGTTGTTAAAATGAAAAAATTATCTGTTTATATTTGAAGGGATGCATATTGTTTCCAGTCCTCATATTTATTACTCTATAGAAATAAAAACTCTGGCAGATTAAAGAGTTTGTCTTAAGCTTAAGTTTTGATATTCAGATATTATTGCCAGGATTTAGTATCCTTCCTGAGGCTGGATTTCGGTATGTGTCTGGGGGTTTTTTGAAAGCAGTGCTTGGGGTTAGCCTCCATTCCAGATTGCTGCATGCATGTAAATGATCCCAGTTGCATTTAGATGGTAGGTATTTACACTCCACAACAACGGATATCCAAAAAATCAACTTGTAATTTTGCTAAAAAATACTGGTGATTCCGGACTTAAAAGCAGAGTAAATGGACTGGACTAAAAAGAGAGGAGAGTGATAGCATGGATTTTGGCTGTTCACTGAGTGTTTTATTTAGAACAAAGAATGTCTCTTTCTATCGTTATTTTGCTGACAGCCTAGATTGCACAAACCTGTCTTTTGTAAGCTGTCTAGGTAACCTGAATGTGTTTCCTTGCTCTTCATGTGCCACATTAGATTTAAGAGGCTGTAGAATGCCAGCAGACGGAGTTAACACATTTTTTAACACTTCTGTTACTAGGAACTTATGAACTATTTATATCTAAAATTGTGTCAAATTATGTTAATTAAACAGAAATGATCTGTTATCCCAGGTATTTCCTGGTATATTTGAAATAAATATTGTATACTTTGTATTGAGACCTAATCCTTCTTGAGCACATAGTAAAACTTACACACGTTTGGGGTGCAAAGTCTAGCAGAACGTATCCTGCCCCTGACACATTGGAAGCACAGAAACTAGAAAAACAATTACATTTTTGAGTTTCCATAAAACCAATCAGATCAATGGGTGACAGTTTCACTGGAGTTCAGCATGTATTGGGATGCAGATAGATAGGTTTTAGAAGGTGACAGAGGTTGGATGGGACCAGTGTACATGTAAAAATTTCCAGTGTGGTTAATTTGTCTCACTTAGTCATTGTCACTTATCACTCTCCAGGGAGAAACTCATTGAAAGAATTGCAGTGTAGAGAGCCATAAAACTTTGTCAAATACTCTCATGAAAAGGAAGAATTTCTTCAAGCTAAACAAGTCTTGAATGGATAGCACGTGCACATTGGCTTGACTGGCCTGCCTTTGAGATAAGTGCAAGAAGAAATATGTTCCTCTTTGTTTCCCATTGTTGAAATAAAATGGACTTCAGCTAGAATGCCATGGTCAGCCTAATTTGTGATAAAATACAGTTGGGTGTCTAGACACCCAAAATTCAAAAGAACTTTGCTCCTAAAGATACAGAGATGTTCTCAAACTGTTTTGAAATTTCTTTCTAGGTACATAATGCATTCTGAAATAAGAAGTAGATCTCTCAGTTCTTTTAAATAATAAAATTAATGAGAAAGACAATTTGAATTTCAAGTTTTCTTGTCTTTATTCCATTGTTCATGTTAGTCCAGATGCACAGCAGAAGCCTCCAAGTCAAACAGAGGTACTTGTTTTAAAGAGTAAATTTTGTCAATGTCACTGTGAATAGGCACTACAGATACTTTTTAATTCTTTTACAATTTTTTTTTATTCGCTTTTCATACAGGATGTGAACACGTTGACACAGAAAAATGGGTTGATTTGCCTCTGATAGGCTCATGGAGGAAAATAAGAAAATGTAGGAAAACAAATCAAAGAAAGGAAAGAAAGAAAACAAAGGCCCAGAATAAATCTAAAAGTTCTTTATGCCTCATACACATTTATTTAGGGTACTTTTATGTTTAGGTGAATAATACTACATCTGTTTTTATATAGCACAATATATTCTGCTTTTCAGATTTGCCCCTTTCAGATGTGGGCATATCATGGATTTATCTAGTGCCAAATTGATGTTATCTGATTTCTTTTCCTTCCCTAATAATTCCTTGCATTCTTTCTGATCTTTTGATCACTTCTGAACTGTGAGCCTAAGTTTTCATAGAACTATCGTAGCAGTCAGATCTTATATTTTAGTGGTTAGGGTCAGCACAACTTTCATGACTAACTAAGTAAATTTAATATTGCTTTTTCCCATTTGCATCACTTCATATTTGGGAAAAGAAAATCTTACCTTTACATAAGAAATCAGGGCTGTGGGGAGCTAAAGTGAAAAAATAATTTCTCCTCAATATCACCTCATAAACTAGGCAATTTATTTGGGTGCCTGCACTTCCAAACACTACTGGGCATATCTTGCTTCTGGGCCACAGATCTGGGTAGATTGATATCAGTAATTTAGATCAGTGAGTGATCAGTCAGTATCAGTCAGTAATTTAGATCAGATGAGTGAGATTTTGAAGACACTCTCCTGCTTCATTGGGCGTGCAGATGAAATGCCTTTATGCAAATGCATGCAGCATGGGAAATAAGCAAGAAGAGTTGGAGATGTGCACGTGCCTCCAGGGCTACGATCTTATTGGCATCACAGAGACGTGGTGGGATGGCTCCTATGATTGGAGCCTTGGAATGGACAGATACCAACTCTTCAGGAAGGACAGGCTGGGAAGACGAGGAGGCGGTGTTGCCCTCTATGTCAATGAACAGCTGGAGTGCATGGAGCTCCACCTGGGCATGGATGAAGACCCAATGGATACCTTATGGGTCAGAATTAAAGGGAACACAGGGGCAGGGGACATTACGGTAGGCGTCTGCTACAGGCCACCTGACCAGGATGACAGAGAGGATGAGGCCCTCCATAGACAGATAGGAGCAACATTGTGTTCACAGACCCTGGTCAACATGGGGGACTTCAACCACCCTGATATCTGTTGGAAGGACAACACAGCGGGGCACAAGAAATCCAGGAAGTTCTTGAAATGTGTAGATGACAACTTTCTTCTTCAAACGGTAAAGGAGCCAACATGGAGAGAAACTATGCTGGACCTTGTCCTTACCAACAAGGAGGGCCTGGTGGCAAGTGTCAAGCTCAAGGGTAGCCTCAGCTTCAGTGATAATGAAATGGTTGAATTCAAGATCCTTCGGGCAGCGAGGAGAGCACACAGCAAGCTCACTACCTTGGACTTCAGGAGAGCAGACTTTGGCCTCTTGAGGGACCTGCTTGGCAGGGTAACGTGCAAAAAGTACTGGAGGGAAGAGGGGCCCAAGAGAGCTAGTTAGTATTCAAGGATCACCTCCTCCAAGCTCAGGAGCGGTGCATCCCAAGAATGAAGAAGTCAGCCAAAAGTGCCAGGAGGCCTGCGTGGATTAACAAAGAGCTCCTGGACAAGCTCAAGAGCAAAAAGGAGGCCTACAGAGGGTGGAAGCAAGGACGGGTTGACTGAGTGGAATACAGAGAAACTGTCCGAGCGACCAGGAACCGGATTAGGCAAGCTAAAGCCCAGATAGAATTAAATCTAGCTAGGGGCACCAAGGATAACAAGAAAAACTTCTATAAGTATGTCAGGGGTAAAGGCAAGACTAAGGAAGATGTGGGCCCTCTCAGGAAGGAGACAGGAGACATGGTCACCCAGGATATGGAGAAGGCTGTGGTGCTGAATGACTTTTTGCCTCTGTCTTCACCAGCAAGGGCTCCAACCTCACCACCCAAGTTGCAGGATGCAAAGGCAGGGTCTATGAGAATGAAGAACCACCCACTGTAGGAGATGGTCAGGTTCGGGACCATCTGAGGAACCTGGAGGTGCATAAATCCATGGGACTGGATTAAATCCATCCACAGGTCCTGAGGGAGCTGGCAGATGAAGTCGCCAAGCTGCTTTCCATTATATTTGAAAAGTTGTGACAGTCTGGTGAAGTTCCTGCTGACTGGAAAAGGGGAAACATAATCCCCATTTTCAAAAAGGGAAAAAAGGATGACCCAGGGAACTACAGGCCAGTCAGTCTCACCTCTGTGCCTGGCAAGATGATGGAGCAGATCCTCCTGAAAACTCTGCTAAGACACATGAAAAATAAGGAGGTGATTCGTGACAGCCAACATGTCTTCACCAAAGGCAAATCATGCCTGACAAATTTGGTGGCCTTCTATGATGTTGCCCCAGCACTGGTAGACAAGGGGAGAGCAACTGACTTCATCTACCTGGACAAAGCATTCAACACTGTCCCGCACGACATCCTGTTCTCTAAATTGGAAAAGCATGAATTTGATAGATGGACCATTCGGTGAATAAGGAACTGGCTAGATGGTTGCACTCAAAGGGTTGCAGTCAATGGTTCAATGTCCACATGGAAACCGGTGACGAGTGGTGTTCTCCACAGGTCAGTACTGGGACCAGTGCTGTTTAACATCTTTGTGGGTGACATGGACAGTGAGATTGAGTGCACCCAGAGAAAGTTTGCTGATGACACCAAGCTGTGTGGCACAGTTGACACACTGGAGGGAAGGAATGCCATCCAGAGGGACCTTGACAGGCTTGAGAGGTGGGCCTGTGCGAACCTCATGAAGTTCAACGAGGCCAAGTGCAAGATCCTGCACCTGGGTCACGGCAATCCCAGGCACAAAGAGAGGTTGTGAGGAGAATGGCTTGAGAGCAGCCCTGAGGAGGACTTGGGGGTGCTGGTGGATGAGAAGATCAACATTAGCTGGCAATGTGCACTTGCAGGCCAGAGAGCCAACCGCACCCTGGGCTGCATCAAAAGAAGCGTGGCCAGCAGATCGAGGGAGGTGATTCTGCCTCCCTACTCTGCTCTTGTGAGGCCCCACCTGGAATACTACATCCAGCTCTGGAGTCCTCACCACAAGAAGGACATGGACCTGTTGGAACGGGTCCAGCAGAGGGCCACGAAGATGATCAGAGGGCTGGAGCACCTATGCTATGAGGACAGGCTGAGAGAGTTGGGGTTGTTCAGCCTGGAGAAGAGAAGGCTCCGGGGAGACCTTAGAGCAGCCTTCCAGTATCTAAAGGGGGCCTACAGGAAGGATGGGGAGGGACTTTTTATCAGGGAGTGTTATAATAGGACACAGGGTAATGGCCTCAATTTGAGAGAGGGTAGATTTAGATTGGATATCAGGAAGAAATTCTTTACTGTGATGGTAGCGAGGCACCGGAACAGGTTGCCCAGGGAAGTTATGGATGCCCCATCCCTGGAGGTGTTCAAGGCCAGGCTGGATGAGGCTTTGAGCAGCCTGGTCTAGTGGGAGGTGTCCCTGCCCATGGCAGGGGGTTGGAACTAGATGATCTTCAAGGTCCCTTCCAACCCAAACCATTCTGTGATTCTGTGATTCTGTGATTCTGTGATTCTGTGATTCTGTTTGTCTTCATCCACTCACTCTTCTTTGTTGTTCTGCTCTTTCTGAGCTGTACAACTTGTCCATGTAGATGTAGCCAGAGTTTCTTCAAATGCATTTGCATAGAATTAGACTTTCACGCAGTCACATGGAAACATGACATTGGATGTTGTTGGCCAACAAGACAAGATAATCACTTTTTCACTATTGAGTAACACATATGAAGAATTATGTGCTTCACACATGTGCTTCATGCCTACATATGCTTCAATGTTTTTAAGAATTTATTAATTTAACACAGTCTTGATATTAGTATTGCCTGTGCATGAAAAAGACAATAACAAATTTCAAGGATGTTTTAACTGAAATGTGTAAAGAAAATGTACGTTGAAAAGTTATTGTCCTGGAATTACATAAATAATAATACTTTTTTTTTTGCTGTCTTCCTTTTTACTTGATGTCCTGGATTTTTGAGTGTGGAAAATACCTTTAAAGTTTTGTGTCAGGTAACCTATATTAACTACTTTGTTCAAAAAATCTTAGCCTTCACTGAAATCTTAGCCTTCACATTAAACAACTGCTAGAAATCATACTCTGTCCAAAATTGTTTTACTCCCAGTTTGGACACCAGCAAATAGCTGTGGGCAAAGAAAATTAGCCTGATTTGTAGTTTTAAGGTAAGCAAGTTATCTCACAGTTTGAAATGCAGATGTATTATCATGAGCCAGTTTGGATTACACTAAAGCCTATTTGAACCTTAAATCTTCTAAAGTAATTAAGTTACTTTAAAACCACACAACATATGGACTTTGCTTGGGTCTATATCAAGAGGTTTAATCTGATAATGACTATTGTAAAAAATGTGAACATTCACATATCACAATGCACCTTAAAATACAAAGAGATAATGTATATTGTATCAAACAGTTTCATCTATCCTCTTGACTAAATTATCCATTATTAAAGACCGAGTTAAGTAATCATATCCTGAGTGACTTTTAAAAAAGACTATCTCTCTCCCAGAGTTGTGGAGTTTTCAAGGACTAAAGAACATAGACCACCATCAATAAAACAAAATACTGTTTTTTCTTGTCATATCAGATCCCAGCTATTGCAGCTGGTACTAAAAAGAAAATACAAATGAAACAAAAAGAAATCTCAGAAGGCGTTGTTTTTTTTTTCCCTCTCACATAAAACATAAAAAGCATAAAGTTGTGAAAAAAAAAGAAAAAAAAAAGAAAAACTTTGGAATTGCTCCTAACATGTTTTTTCACCATGAATCTTACTGTTCTAGCACGTATTTCAGTAGAAATCAGGCATAGCTCCATTAAAGTAAACTGTTTAAGCAGTACTAATAAACCTACTCACAAACAGCTGAAAATGTGTTCATAGCAAAGAACATTGAATATTTTTAGATACTGAATGTACATGATTATTGCAGTATAATCCTATCACTCATTGTAAATAGTACAAAGAGAAGCTATGGGCTTGGTATTATCTGGATATTATATGCATTGTTTGGGGTTTGGGGGTTGGGTTTTTTTTTGAGAAAGTACATTTATTTCAGGGATGATCACTGAATGTGTTAAACTCAAAGTGAATCAGTAAATGAAGATTTCTTCTCTTTGTGCTCTGGAACTGAATTAAGTAGGGAACTAGCAAGTAAATATGGCCACTTTGGGTCCAATCCCTGTGAAAGTTTAAGAATCTTTCTATTGGATTAAATAAATTCTTGACAAAAGTAATGGTTATTTTCTTATTTATTCAAACCACATTCTACAGAAAAAAAAATAAAAATAACACACCACAGGTAAACAAAAGTCAAGCTAATACATTCAAAGGTAGGTGTACAACCATTCCTAGTAACACACTTTTAACAATAATGATTATGATCTGCTGTAGAATAACCATGACTATCACAGTATATACCGTCATTGATCCACTCAGGCAAAAGCACAATTCACATAGGTTTCTTCTGAATGACAGAAAAGACATATAAGTGACAGCAAAGATATGTGATCAGATTTTAACATCATCCTTAGAGTCATCTAGCTTGTACCCTTGATTAAATTGACTTAAATAAAATGGTCTTTAGTTATCTGTAATCACACTTCTTATGTTTCTTCCACTGCTACCCGGGTGTAGTTCCCTGAGAAGGAGGAGTCAAGTCTGATTAGTTAAGAGCAGCAATATATTCCTGGCCTTTGTTCTTAAATACTTCAATGTAAAGGGACTCTCCCTTCCTTGTTATCAAGCTGGAAGAAAGAAAACTGTTGAACAACCCCTGAAAAGTTTGACAACTTTGGAAAAAGAATATTTTACAGTCTTTTTGTACACAAAACATCTTTTCTCAGAAGAAACTACATTATCTTGTTGGTGGTACGTGATTTGCCAAAAGATGTTTTCTATGCAAAACACAAACACATGCAAAAATATGAAACAAAATTTCAGAGAATAAATAATCTATGCTTATATGAATGGTACAGAAAAGTTCTAGAAACTGGTTAAACAGCAAGTGTGATATTTCCTATTGCTGCAGATGCCAGTTGTCTAGCATAATAAGTTCACATCCACGAGACTACATAAGAGTCTGTTACAAAATGGAAGAAGACTTTTGGCATCTAAGTTTAAAAAATAAAAAAGGAGAGAGAGAAAGCGAACTTTATTCAGTTTATGCAGTTTACCTGCACAACCACATTTGTGGTCCAAAATTGTGAACATATGCAGAATTTTTCTTCTTTAAGGGATTTCAGTGTTTAACTACTTCCCACGTGCTTTAGGATATGAAACTGAAACTGACTGGTGTGGGAATACTCTCTTGCCCTGAGACTGCAGATGTCTGACCAGTTCTGAGGGACACCACCAAGACTAATTATGTCAAAAAGGGTTTATTTCTAATATAAAAGATGAGTAGAAAGATGTCATCATCCAGACCTGTATATGTTACTCTCCTTAGACTGAGGAGAATTCAGGATTCCCTTTTCAACAATCTGTAAAGAGGACTACAATCAGCAGATTACTATTTAGGTAGGATTCAACACAGATGTGAAAAATTACTCTTTGCATCCTTTTTGAAACTATGCCTTCATCTTATTTTTTCTTCTGTGCTGCTATGCAGAATTAAATCCTTGCACACATAGGCTGGAGGGGAGTGAGCAGGTGGTGAGCATTACTTTGCTAAGTTATTAGGACTCTTATCTGGGAGAAACCTAGTCCCTGCTTCCAGCTTAATTTCTGGTTTTGGTGTTTAATTTCATCCCTACTGAGTAGAACACTAAAAATGCAGATTTAATCCCTAAAAACAGTGTTGCTAATCTGCTAGACATTTTCCTGAACCTTAATTTAAAGCTGAATTGTGTGCACATAGATACCAAGCTTCAGAAACAAAGGGAGAGCAGTGGGTTTATACATGTTTAAGGTAAAGCATTCATGATGATCTGAAGCTGCTGTGCTTACTTAAACAAGGAATAGTATCATGCTGCGGTTGGGAAGTTATTGTGCGTCACTGAAAGTCACGGTACTGTAGGCTATAAGTCTGTATCTTTTTCTTCATCATGTTCTATTTTTCTGTATGTGGTGTTGCCAGGCATCCTGTTTAACGTGAGATGTCCCAAACTTCATTTTTAAAATCTCAGTCCCATTTGATAAAATAGATGAAGCATATTTTCCCTGTATTCTTATTGTAACTGGCTGCATTTCTAAATGCTCACAGTGTTGGAATGTCAAAAAATGGTTGTTCTGCAGAGACCAATAAATCATGTGAATGAGATATCTCCCATACCAAAGGCTACTGATCGTCTACCGAGTCTTTGACCTGCACTGAGCAAGTCTGATACATCTGAATAAGAGTAATTTATCTGTCTGAGACTGTCCTGAATTTCAACATTTAAAATTATCAGTCATAACAAATGTAGAGTAAAGATCTGTATCCAAAGTTTAGGACATTCTTCCGCCAAGTGAAAGATGACAGGCCGAATGCTTTCAGATTGAAGAGTATATTGAACCTGTTCTTTATTTTCCTGCAAAAGTTCTTTAAACAGTATTTAAAAAAAAAGTAAAGGGTGTAATGTCTTGTCTTTTAGTAGCTGCTGAGTCAGCCTTTTGAAAAGAGATTCTGAATACCAAGTGAAGAAAATTCTCTTCAACTCTCTGACTACTGCCAGAATTTGGAGAGGAACAGAATTTTCTGTATAACTCTGTGGCAAACACCTTGTAAAGATTAAAAAACTGCTCAGTTACTGTGGCTGATGTTGTATACATATCCTGTTTGAAACATCTAATGATTTAACTGTCTCCAGCCTTTATATAAGGAATACAGACACCTAAAGGAGCTTTTGATGCCACTAGAGGAGGCTTAGATTTCACTATGACTGTTAGGTAAATAAAATACATATTTTATACTACATGACTGACCTGAATCCTCTAAATTCTACAGAAATTAAGATTAGTCCATGCTAATAAGAAAGCATGTTATTCTGAAGATGCAACTGATGTGCATTTATTTGCTTTATAATGCCAAGTGATTCTTGGGCTTCAGGTTTTCTAGTGTTTAAAAAATTGAAGGAAAACTTCTTTATCTGTTAAAATTATTAATCCCTTTAAGAAATTCCACTTCAGAATTTCAGCTCTAGACCTGAAGAACAAATCACAGATCCTGCACAGGTCCTGTCTTTCTTTTTGTGTCATATAACTTCTTATAGTATTGTTTTTTCCTGGCTGTCCATCAGTAGCCTCATAAAAAGACAACTATAGCAAGTGAATGGAACACTTTGGTTCTTACTGAACAAGGACCATAATGCTCCAGGGGCCTCACATGTTTCCAGTCTGCAGCTGCTCCCTTCATGCAGTGAATTGCAATGACCCCTTACACTGAAAGCTCTCCCAGTCTTCCCCAGTTTTGATGGAAAAACTTTATTCTTAAGTTAGCTTAATGTAAATTTGGAAACTCTGTATTAAATGTGATATGCCTGTGTAATTGATATTAATACCTGTCTGTAAAGAAAAGATTTTTCTTTATTATCCATTTCCAGATTATGAAATAAAAAATGAAGCTTATGTTTGAAGAAAAGTACTCATCTCAAAATTCTTCATAGGGACAAATATTGCCATAAGACACATCAACATTTTTATGAAAATCAAGAAGAGTTTATGTCTGATGGCAAGATATGTTCATGATACTTTAATTTGTTGTGTGGCTTTATGTATGTCTATGCATTATAAATAAAACTCTATGCTACTGTTATGGATTTAATAATTTCACAAGCAACCCTGAGTGACCTTCATCATTCTATCCAAAGTCCATTGGCTAGATCATATTTCCTGGTCCATTTACCCTTGCTAAGTGTTTTATCAAAAGTGACTGCCTAGCCATTTGTTGAAAAGAAATCAATGAAAATAAAGCGAGTGTTTATGTTAGAAGCAGCTTTTGCAGTAATATTTTCTCCACCAGGAAAGAAAAGTTAAAATGAAAGAACTTCATTACAGGGAGAGAGTGATATTTTTAGAAGAGCTAAAGCTTTCAGGAAAAAAAAAACAAAACAAAACCAAAAAAAACCAAAACCCCACACCACTTTCTCAGTAGCTATTTAAACTTGTTCACTTTCAGAAATTCAACATGATGCCAGTATGATACTGCCACGCTAAGTAGTAACAAATAGACCTTCTAATAGACTTGAACTCCAAGCTTACAGTTCAGCGAAGAATGGAAGGGTCCTAGGGGTTAGAAACTCATGATGTGTCTAGGAAACATCAAAGAAAAAAAAGTTAAGACTGCATTAATGGCTAAAGCCTTAAACCAGCAAAATCTCTAAGTGCTGCTATAACATTATGGTTGTGAAGTGAGCCATTTAATGTTAAAAAATGAATATGCACTTCAGTGATTTTCTTGATCACAGAGAAAAATTAAAAACAAAGTCCATGTTTTCATGGTTAAAACATAATAACAAATTAAGCTTGAGCTACTATTCCTTAGGGGAATCTCTCAATCTTTCATTCCTTTTATACAGGTGTTAAGTGAGCCATTTTCACATAAGGCAGTAGCAACACCAAAGTGACATGGCCATTCTCTTTTTTTTGTTCCCTCTTCCTCACCATTGTTTCTGTCTGCATTTATTTCATATCATTACAGTGTGTCAATCTGTCCCAGTAACGTCTGACAATAGCAGATTTCCTATGTTGTCCATTGACAACACAGGTTTCTTAATTTAGGTGAAGCACCAATATTACATACTTGGTAACCGACACAGATATTACAACTGTTCCCTTTCTTTCTATGGGTCAAGAATTGCACTTCAGATTCTTGGCTTTGGATTCCATAATACAGGTAAAAAATTTAAATTAAAAACATAAGAACAAAGTTCAAAATAACAGGTACAAAAGCAAACAAAAGGAGGTACGTTTTTATTCTGTGCAGTTAATTTATGAAGCTACTCATCACAGAACGTTTTGGGTGGGGAAAGTTTTCATGTTTCAAATACAAAGACACTGCTTTTGATTTAAGAAGAGGTAGCAAAAAGGAAAACTGCTCAAGACTCCAGGAATATTCCAGGAAAACACTAGTCTTACACTTTTCCTTAGATATTCATAAATGATCATGTTGGATAAATGAGTTTAGGATAGACGGATCTATGGTCAAAATCACTGTAGACATTTCTATATTAATATTCTTTACCTAAGTTAGTCGTTTCCTCACTATATTGTAAGAAAGGCAAGTATTGCTTTTGCAGAGGAGAACAGCCCTTTCCATCAGAGGTGACATGATAAGGGAATGACTAAGACAAAGGGGCTCCAGCAAAGGCTTGTAGAACATCTCTTATCGCACAGACAAAAGGACAAACTGTTTCACACTGGATTAGCGTCTAGAAGGGTAGTCAAACATTTAACCAGGGCTAATGACATTGAGCAATTTTTATTTTTTTATTTTTTTTTTAGAAAAAGGAAAGAAATAAACTAGTCAGATAATCCCTTTAGGTGTAGCATAAAGAGAATTAAACAGAGGCAAGACATCCGGGAAGAATTTTAGGCGCCTCGGACAGACTGTGAACCCTGGAGTACCTAACCAATGGGAAACAGGGGAGGGAAAAATTTGGCTGGGATTAGGAAATAAAAAGGTGTGTTTCAAGAACTGAAAGTGTGCCTACTTGCTAGGTCACCCGCTCTTGCAAGAACACGAATAAAAATGTGCTTCACAGAGGATTCTGCCTGAGCCTATTTCATTCGGACCGGAACTTGAATCACAATATTGACCACAATATGAAGCTAAATTTATCGGAACACATACAGTTGATGACACCAGTTTAAAGTAAATCTAGTTGTAGGATTCCCTAGTTTTGAATACTTGACTTCTCAATCTTAATAATCTGTATTTAAAACATTATTTTGCTTTTAGTGGTGGTTTTTTCATATATTTCAGTATAAAATGTTGTAGAAACAGAAACAAACAAAGAAACAAAGAAACAAACAAAAAAAGAAATTGTACCAGTCTTGTCATGTTTCCCATGATAGTGATTTGTATAAGAATATTTTTGCAAAATGTGAAGCCAAGGTCAAATAAACTTTTCAACATGACCTGCAGATGTGGGAATAACAAGTACAGTTTCTATTACCAGGAGTGTACTCAACTACATTAGTATTCTGAAATGCACAATGACATTGATTAGAAAAAAAGTACTCAGTTCCTTTCATATATTTTGTCATTATTTTTTCAATCATCTAGGTTATCTGGAAAGATAAATATATTTACAACATTAAAACTTCATCCTTTTGAGATCAACATTTCCTTTGATTTCTTGACAGAAACATAGTCAAATTTAAAATGTACTTTATCCATGTTAAAGTATGCTTTGCATGACAGTTATACTTGTCAATCAATGTAATGACAAACCTAACAAACTTTAAATCCATCATGTAGTTTAAAATGTAAGGTCTCATTTTACACGTTTTAACTCTCAGTAATGAGGGAGTTACCTGAGACTCTTCAGTGTTCTAAGAATTGAGATGCAAATTGGTTTTGTAACACAGTAATGTTATAATCAATAGGGATTTCTCAGTCCTTAATTTCAGCTGATACTTGCTGGCACTGTGGCAACAGAATTTCTTCTAATAAAATAGCAAGCAACATTCAGATTTTAAAAAGTGTTGAGACAGTGAAATTACAAGCCAATAAAGGTTCATTCATTCTGTTCTTGCATTTTATTGCTAGTAACATCAATGCCATCATGCTGTCCCCTAAGACATGGCATTCTATTTGTAGCCAAAGCATGTAAACTAGAAGCTGTATATGCAGTATATCTTATTAATGTGTATGCTACGTCTGTTTCTGCAAGAGAACATTTGCAAATTGTATAACTGGGCATATCTGACTAATCCTCCACACTCATAATTGTCTGATAATAAAAAAGGATGAACTTCTAAAAAACTTTTTTATTATCTCCTTTTATAGTCACACATCATTTTATGATGCTTCTTCATTCTTCATACATTTTCAAGAGGGATACTTTGTAGAAATTCTGCTTATAAGTGCATAAAGAGCTGTCCTAATAAAGGTGCTAATTTCTTACACTTTAGAGAGGAATTCACACAGTCTCTGATGGTATGTGGAGTTACAAGATCTTCAACAGTATATGATAGCTATTATCAGCTGTCTAAAATTATCAAGCAGAACATTTGGGAAATTCCCATTGTACAAAAGCCTACTCCTCTCTAAATACATTCAACAGTTTCAGGACAGTGGTGTTTGCACCTTCATGCAATGAGTCCTTCTGAAGTATGAAGGACACACCTGCCCCACTGGTTGTGCAAACAAGGATACAGGCGGCTTGACCTTTATAGAAGTTCTGACAAAGTGCAAAGCCTTTCAAGAATTTAAGACAACCTAATTCTGTGAACTTTAAATCACACCTGGAGAAGCCAAACGTAGGACTCGCATAAACTCACATAGGAGTCACCACTAATAGTTCAAGACACAGAGAAAACAAACTCCTCAAAATAGTTTCCTAGTTTCCAAACTACTTTATCACCATGTATCAATTAGGTTGTGGGGTTTGGTTTTTTTTGGTATGGGCCTTGGTTTTTTTGCATTTTTTTTTGGTTTTCATTCATTCGTTTCTTTTAGTTGTTTTCGCTGGCTTTTCTGACAACTAACTAACTTTTACCCTGAACTAAATCAAACTCTTCCAAAGTTAGAGATGATGTAGACTTCTAGAGCTAGTTCTTGTTTGAAACTCTGTTGTGTCTATAAGAATTCCTCTTGGCCACACACAATGTGCAAATGCTATACTTGTCAAACCCAGGCCATATAGCAACTGTGGTTGTACCTTAGTCAGTCCTTTGAACATTTCTTGAGCACTTGATTCACACTGTCATGCTTGTTTAAGCACTCTCATTATTCAAGTGAATACATCTCATTGAAAATTCAATTCATTCCTTTCCATACAAACCATGCCTGTCTCTGCAAAAGACATACAAAATTAATGCTGCATTAGTGTTCTTTAACACTAGGGCATCCCATCATGATGTATTCTATGGTCCAGCTCTATTTTGAACACAGATCATGATAAGCACTTGTGATTACTATGCATGTGGTGTTTCCCATGAAAATTTTGTGATATCTACTGCTAGCTTTAGAGAGAAGGTATATTGTTGCAATAACCTTCCAAAATAGAGAACGTTGATTTTTTCTAATACCATCCTTCATGTAGAATAATTTAATGGTAGAATAATTTAATGTAAATTAGGCTTATTCCTTATTGGAAGAGGCTGGGAGGTGCAAAAACTTTTGAAAGTTTTTTCCCTCGTAATGAAACTAGTCTACTTGATGAGGAAATTATATTCTCCTGAGTTAATGAGGAACTAAAGAGACAATTTAGGCATCTCCCCCGATAAGAGGAAATAAAGCAGGTGGTCTTTGTAAGATGTCATATTAAATCACATAGTTTAACCTGCCATAAATCTGTTGATGATTGATATATGGATTTACCTATTTAATTTTGTATTTTACAAAATGAAGATCCTAACAGAAGAATCTTTCCATAGAAACAGTCTGTTAGTGAAAGTGAGTGAAAAATACACAGAAGCAATGCAGCTAATGACGCTGTGTGACTGACTCTGGTAATTTCGTATAATCCCCCTGAGTAGATTATATATATATACTGTATATTAACATTGACTTTATGTTATCTGCAGGGACATCTATTGCCTTTGTCTATCAGCTACTTCTAATATTATAAAAAAAAATAGAACTGACTAGATGATTCTTTATGTCTTATATGATCTTTGATAGATTCTACTACCTCAATATGTGCAGCCATCCCAAGCTCTGGTGCTGTTATATGAACGTTCATAGATGGTTGACTATGATTCTCCTCTAATTTAAGTGTCCAGAATTAAAAATCTGAACATAGTATGTCAATTAGGATTTCAGACCCCTTTCTTTTTCTTAGGAATGAGGTGTTTAAAGGAGTGTAGACCAGAGAGGTCCTGGTAAAAGATTTGCTTTTAGAGTAGCTACAGGCTAAAACACAGGATTAAGAAACAAAAAAAAAATATATTCATCTCTGTGACGTAGATATACCGAAGCAATACGTAAATCTGTGAGAGACCACCAGTCTAGGGAACTCCTGAAGTTTTCCTTCTATTATTTTATTCTATAGAGTGAGTCCTGGCAAAAATAGTGAGATTTTGAATGAGCTTAGCCAGATGCAGTTACCCCTCCATTTGCATCATGTTACTACAGGAACAGAAGAATCCATAGGATCTGCATAACTGATACAGAGAAGTGCCTAAAAAGCCGGTGAAACTACACTCAGGAAGGTATTTAGGCAGTTTCTTCCTTTCTTTCACACCAGTTGATAACTTTCGTTTCAGTTTCTTGGATGTGCTGAATGCTCATACAAAGGAAGGAGCCTTCAGGATTTTCTGCAGCAAAGGATCAAGCCAGGAATCAGATGGAAAAGAAAAAAGTTTTTGCTTTATCTTTGGACATTTGTTCCTCTTCTGTTGCTGCCCCTTAAATGGGACTTGGTATGTTGCATTAGCTACAGTAAATCAACATGGGTGGGTATTAACAAGATTAACTATTTTATCCATTTCATGGAGGAGATGAAAGATTAAAATAATTATCTCCTATTGAAAAGCATATGCACAAAGCACTGTTTTGCACTGTACCATATGAACTAAAAAGAAAAATTCTGTCACTGACTTTGTAATTTCCTTTCCAAAATCCTTCATATCTTTCTTCCATTTTATGTATTTTTCCCCCTCAGAATCCTTGAAGTTCACAATATTTAAATAAAACACAACCAGTGAACTTGTTAGATAAATGTTGCCTTGTTCCTTTTATTCCTAAAAAAAACCAAAACAAAACAAAAAAACCAAAACCCAAACTCATTTACATTTGAAAGAGTTTAATGTACTGAAGTAACTCTAATTCTGTACGGGCTGAAAGTTTTCAAGAGCAGGGCAGAGGCAAAAAGTGTGAAGTGTGTAATACATTCTACTTCAGAATGGCATTAAAATATGCAGAACAAACAGAAAGCTAACAACGAGCCTAACAAAACCAAAATCTACATTTAGAGAAAACCCATAGATCTGAAACATTCACAAATGAAAACAGTTATGTTGGAATTCAGTGTTCTTTGTGTAATGTTCAGTACCTGTGTTCTGTTAGTTAAGAATAGCATTTCATTTCAGCAGCAACACTGAGCTCGTATTATAAGATCACAATTACTGATCCTGCAATATGATCCTTATGGGAAAGAAGGAAAGAGGCAACAAAGGAAAGGTGATTTTTCTTCCCTGGTGAATCTGACTGAAGGCAATAGTTGTACGTGGGTGCAAAGGCAGTTCTAGACAGACAAGAAATATATGACTGTATGTCAGTAGAAGATAAAAATCCAACCAAAATGAAGCAACTGAATATGAGGAACTGTAGTATCATACAGTAACTCACCAACTGTTTCAGTCTTAAGGAAAAAAAAATTAAGTTCCTTCTGTTCTTCTTATGTGCACAGAACAGGAAGGAACCAGGCAGGTTTTTCTTCCCTGTAATTCCAGCATTTTTGTACTACTAGTTACACAGAATGTATTTCATGCAAAATGTATTATTATATGACATTAATGATTTCTTTGTTGTATTTCATATTCAAATGATTAAAATGCACAATAATTAATCCATTAAAATGTTTGCTATTCTCCCTCCATTTGAATTCCTGTACAGACATCTACCTTCTTCTTTCTCATATATTTATTTCTGGTTATGCAAAAAATATCATTATATTTTTTAGTGATTGTTATGGATAGCTTATTCTCCAAGGACAGTGAAAAGATTTTTAGCTCCAATTTGGAAACAGGGAGGGAGATGACTTTGGAAATAAGTTTCAAGGATCTTGTGTATGCATACTGTAGAGTATAAAAGAAACTTTAAGCTGGTGAAATCACTGAAAGTGCCAGACACTTAGTGTCCCACTATTTTATTCTTTGTCATTCTTTGTGTTTGCAACACATCGCAATTTAACATCATCTGTGAGATTCATTAATGTGATATTTGAACTCCCTTCTAAATTATTAATGAAGATGTCAGATAAAGAAGGAGGCTGAAACCTTCTACACTAGTATGCCCCTAGACATCTCTCCCTATCTGATAAGTTGTCGTTCATCATTAGCTACTGTTTATGGCTATTGAGCTACTTTTCATGCTATATCATACGGTTCGTATCCAAGGAAATTTGATTTTTCAGAGTAATATTTCACGAGACTCTCTACCAAGTGCTTTGCTAAGATGTGAACTTGTTCTGTTTGCAGAACTGCATTCCCTTCGTTCACCAATTATGTTATTTCACCCAAAAAAGCATTCATGTTTTGCCTATAAAAAAAAAAATCAATGTTTATTAGAAAACATTGACTATTTTTCATGCTTTCATTATCCTCACTTACTTTAGTAGTGAAGGTGTGCAAGAGTAAGCATCCTAAAATGCCTCATGCCTATATTTCACTTTTAAATTGATTAATAATTCTTTATAATATCATTTTCTCTTAATCTAAGTGAAGAGACTGATCCACTTAAAAATAAACTGGTGATTTTAAGTTAATTTAAAGGACATCAGATATCTTTTCCAGTACTGAATGCTAGAAGCTAGATTTATAAAGCTGTTTATTTCTATATAAGCTGTATAGGTAACTTTAAAAAACTGTCAAATTTCTTTACATGTAATTACAATACAATTAAATAGATGACCATGTGGACTGTCATCTAATATTCTGCATTTTCCTATATGTCCCACTTGAAAGATTTTTCAAGACAATAATTTCTTTTCATTTATATTACTCAAAAATCAGTACTAACTTGTTTCGTAAAAACTAAAATTTGTTTCAAGGTCATAATACTGTTAAAACTGAATGCACAGCAAACACTATACACAATGCTAACTTCTAGTTTTCTCTCCTTGTGTTATTTTTTCAAACAAGAGTGGATGTTGTTTTATTTTAATCTAATATAGTTGTTTTCTTTGTGAAATCCACAAGAGGAAACAGTATATATAATAAAAATAAATTATAAAAAAAAGAACATGATTTTATTATCTTATTGCAACAGTGGTACTACTACTTGTCAGTTCAAACATGATATAATACAAACATGGAAATCAAATTATTCTTCTTACTCAGCAGTAGATTTAATACCTAAATAAGGAGTTTAGTCAGCTTAAGTTCCCTCTCTAGTCAGTGGAAATGGGTAGAGAGGGCTTTTTGAGAAGGTACTTTTATCTCATGTGAGATCTGAACTGCTTCTTCAATGTGCTTATCTCTCCCCGTGGACATGAAAGGGAATTTGAGCCGACTAGGCTGCACAGTTAGTTTCTGCAGTCAGGCAGGAAGATTTTGTAGTCTGTAATGTCTTTTACTCTGACGTATCAACAGGTTTTTAAGAGAAATGCCTGGGATCCATGCACAGTGGCAGCAGTCAGTGAAGGCAGCACAGTTATTCCTGGGTACTGGCCTTCCCCTTTGCTTCTGACCTTGGGCCGCTTGGGACTTCAAAGCACCTCTGATTTGGGCTGGTAGATAACTCTTCTCCAGGGGCTGCTCCACTTGTCCTCTCAAGCTATGTTTCTGTTCTTTCTCTAATTTTAATTCTTTTACATGCCAGGTACTCGGATGACAGTAGGGTATTTTTATGGTCCCCCATGCCATGTGAGGACCTCTTCAGTTCCTGGTGAGTCCATCACCAAGAGATGTCAAAGCTCAGGATGAGAAACTATAATGTATTAACAGAAACACATGTAATGTTCAACTAGCTAGAGCGCCAAACACTTCTACAGCAATACTTCTTTGTTTCCTTTGTCCTTTTTTTTTTTTGGTTTCCCCATTTCTGTGAAATACCATCTTTCTTTTGGCATGTTATGTGGTGGCAGAGAAGTTAATAGCTGAGAAGAAAAGCAGGGCGCGGGTACTGTTGCGTTCAAAAGTGCTTTTGAAATGAGTGCATAGTAGCTGAACCTCACAGCTTGTTGGTTTTGGATAACTTGTTTAGGGGGCTACTGTGGATAAAAAAAGCAACATAGAGAGCAGGGAAGTGGCAGTAACAGCAGTTTCTCTTCTCATTTCCAGTCATGGGGAGGCACTTATGATAATTACCAGCAAAGTGGAAAACCCAGCTGGAATTCTGAGCAATTTCTTTTTTCTGTACTTTATCTTTATTAAATTGTTATTCTTCCATCAGGTTTTTGCTGGCATTAGGCATAACAAGAGAGAGCAAAAAGGACAGAAGTGAAAATTGTCACAGTGGGATGCCTAAAGTTGCATTCTTTAGTCTTCATCTGGGCACCCAAGTAAAAGCAGAGTGATTTTGAAAGGTGTTGAGAATCCTTAAGCACTGTTGTCTACTATAAATTTAATAGATCAGCAGCACCCCTGAAAGTCAGACTGTTAGGTTTACTAGTCTTTAAAATGTGGTATAGTATTGTAGCTTCCAATACATAGATTTATACAATTGTGGTCAGTTGCTTTTGATTCCTTGTATTTAGCCTAAGTCTTACTTTATTTTCTTCTTTTCTTAACATTGATCTTTTACTACAAGAATAAAAAACTCAAGTAGAATAGAAATGGTACATACTTAATGAATATAATTAGTTCATTGTAATTACCACCGAGGCAAAGGTAAGAGTATACTAACTAATGTAAATGCTTAGACAGTTATCAGAACAATGGTCAACAACACAAGATTGTGCATAATGAATGTTTTAACAGGTTTTCATCTAGATTGACAAAAGTGTGCTTTTTACTGTTAGAACTAGTCTTTCTAAGCATGATTGGTATCCACTTAATAAGGCTGTCCTCATTTTTTGATGTTTATACTATTCAGTTGCCTAAACACATTTGTAATGAGCTTGCGTTAGTCATAATCACTTAATGAAGCTGTGCACTTTTTTTTCTTTTGTCCCATAACATTTATTTAGGGTCAATTGCATGGATACAAACAGCTTTTCAGAAGTCTTGATATGCCCTTGACACCAAAACTGGGAGAATAATGCATCACAATATATCTTAGGGAATCTTACACTTAATGAGAGATCTGCCCAGCTACCTTGTGGGTTCACATAGAGCAGATATTTAGCTGTACCTCTGAAACTATATCATAATTTTGCTATTATAATAAAGATATTTTCAGTGACCTATGATCCTGTGTGGTTGCATTTTTATTCAATCCCAATAATACAAAACAGTGGGAGCGCAGAATGTTACATGAGGATCAGTTAATAGGCGCTTTAGATCAAGTTTTATTTGCAGCAACTGCTGGTGAAGAGAGTCTAGAATCCATGCACCAGGGTGGCTGGTAGCTTGAGGCTCCAATAGAAAATGATATTCAAAGACCTTTTCCTCCCCTGAGTTGGTTATTCTTCCAAGTGGAGAACCCTCCCAGTGTCTTTGTTACACAAACACAACAGTTTAGAGTGATCTCTGGAACCTCCTGACTGTATGCCGATTTAGGCAAGCTGAGCTGAGTAGGAGGGGAGAGTCTTTATTTGCTGATAATATATATTAGGATTATCAGACTTGGCTAGGAGGGTTAGGACATTCCTTAGCTTTTAGGACATTGATTGCTTCCTCTTTCATGACAAAAACACATTTATTATTAAGGGTATTTAGAGATACTGAGCAATCAAAAAAATTGTGCAATAATATATAATCAAAACAGGATCAAAAGTCAAATGAACTGAGGCTACACTTGATAACATGAATCCAGGCCAAATACAAACTGGACAGGTCCAGGAATTTACTAATTGTTACCAGGGAAAAGTGAGTAATATACCTGCAATGCAGCTTAGACTTTCTTTGCAGTTGTTGTTTCTGACTATTGCCTCATAGTGCACTTTCACTTAAGCAATGTTAAGCTTGCTTTTTTTTTTTTTAACAGCACAACAAAGCTAATGAACTTACTAAGGAAAAAAAAAACCCCACAAAATAAACAGAAAAAACACAGCCAAAACACAAAACCAACCCCAAAACTCAGCAGTGTTAGAATAAATTCTCCTGATTATTAACTGCAATAAAATTGAACAATGTGGAGAGACTTGTGGGTACTAAACTTAATGCAGAACATGACAGCTTGAGTTCATCTTATATTCAGTGAAGTCTGCACAAATGTTACTAAAATCCCAGAAGCATTCAGCTGTTGCTTTTTCCCAAGACTCACATTTTTACATTTTTTTTAATTCCAAACAATGGAGGCAAGAGGGAATTATTATCTGAAGGAATGAAAAATATTTGGTAGCCACTCAGTATCAAGAAGCGAAGACAGGTGAAATTGTTAGGTTAAATCTAGAATCCATTTAAAAACTGTGTTTCAATTTTATAGCAGATCACATGCTGTGAGAATCATGTTTTTCACTGCTAAAACTGTGGTGCTCTGCAACTGCATCATTTTTTCCTCTTTCCTCCTAAAAGCAAGGAAGAAATATTTTTATTCTTTCCATGTTTGACTTTAAAATAAGTACTTATTTTTCCATGTTTCTTCTTATTTTTCCATAATCTTTAAACCAAAATACTGCCAGATTCTCCTGCCCTGTGTTAAGTCATTTTTCTGCTACGTCTCAGGTTACTGCTACACACTTTTAGTGCTTAACAGGTCACTCTTTCTGTTATGTGTGTTTTTAGGGAAAGAAGAAGAAACTATTTACCTTTGAATGGACTAACATAAAAAAGTAAAACATTGTTTTCCCTTGTGTTCTCCATTTAAAAATAGCGACTATGACTCCTTTTAAGGTAGGGAAAATACACCCATATTTACTAAGAATGTATCTAATTTTCAGTATTTCTCTTTATAGTTATACAACAAAGGTTCCATCTTGAAACAGTTCTTTTGAGAATGGACGATAAATATTATTGTATTATATTTACTTTCTTAATACAATAAGCCAGGTATTATTTCTTACTCAAAGTTCTACAGATAACTATGATTTCAAAATATGAAATTAAAAATATCTGTAGATGCCTTTCTAAACCTCTTACTCTTTCATCTTTCAGGTAGACAAATTTAATAGCTGTTTTCCATCAGTTTTCCATTTCTATTTAAAAGTCACATAGAAAAGTACACTTTATGGCATGTTATGTCATGACATAGCAGCCATGAATCAAAATAATGATGTATATAATATGGCCCAAGCCTTCTCAAATACTGTGAAATTCTTTACTTGAAAAAAAAAAAAATCAGTTTAGTTTATTTTTCCCAGTCCATTTCTACAGAAGAATATAAAAGAGGTAAAACAAGAAAAAAGGTTTCTTCAAGTCTTCTTTTTCAGGCTATTTAAATAGAATGACTTCCAGAACTAGTGTTCAGACTTTTAATGATATCTCAAGCACATCATTACTCTATTACTGAGTCATGCCAGAAGGACAGAATTAACCAGCAGCTATTTTTCATGGCTCAGGAATGTAGAAACTCCCAAGGTGAGCTTTTCTATTTGGGACAAGTCTGTATATATTTTAAGAATTTTACTCTTTTTATGCAAATTCAATTTAAACATTCAGTGGAAAAAGCTGTGTCACATAATCACAATGAATAAAATACTGGGGTGATATGTTACTACTCTTCAGAATATGCTTTAGTATTGTTCATTATAAAATTCAAAACTTTGCTTAAAATGCTCAAAATGTAATTCCACAAATAGGAGTATGTATGTAGAAATAGTCACTGGACAAAGAGGTTTTTTTATGAAACGTATTTTTAAAAAAGCGCCTTGTGCTAAGAAGAACCTGTATTCATACCCCAAACAGTTTAAGAAGTAAACTGAGATGCCAGTGTTAGAGGACTTGTCAGCCTTAGCTTCTTGTGTCGCCTGGAGGGAAAGATCAGCCTCTTAAGACAATCTTTAGCGGACAAAATCCTCCCTGAGAATTGTCAGCTTCTCCTCATTGAATGCACACATAGCCTGGAAAGATCACACTCCAGTCACGAGCACTTTACTTATATGAATCAATTTATGAGAAGATAAATCTAATCCTGATATGTGCAGAAGTTCACCAATACCACCAGGTTGCCTCACTCCCTCCCTTTTTTTTGCTGGTGCCCTGCTTGTGCACATTGCTTATACATTCATTCATACCGTTCTGGAGTAAAACATGAATTTCCTGCTGTGAACCAGATCACAGTCCATGATAGGACCCAGACTTTAAAGCACAGAAGTAAACCAGTCCAGAGCATTTGACTATCATGCTTTCTGCTGATGACATCAGAAAAACCTAGATGCTGCCAGTGGGATCAAAATTTCACCCACTGACATAAAAAACATACCATCTAGATAAAACAGCTCTCCAGTGAGATAAGCATAATCTTTGAAAGAGGCAAAAGTAAAGACACCATATTTGAAAGTGAGCCCCGAAAAAAAGAGGACATTTTATCTGGAGACATTTTATCTGGAGATGATACATGAAATAAAGCCATTAACTGTTTTAGAAGCAAGAGTGGGTTATTTAAGTGCTTAATTTTGGTATGAGGTCTGAGAAGAAAGGAAACCATCTGAAAGGATAACAACATTGTTTGATTCACATGACTCACGTTTCTTTGAGTGCTTTAGTTCATCCTGCCAGAAATCTTGTGACTCATCAGCTAGATCTCAGTGTCTGCTCTGTTGTCTTCAATAGGAGCTGTATGTTACATGCAGGCACCGAGTTTTCGATGTCTTCCAGCTCAGCTACCAAAATCAGTAAGAATTAACCTAGAAGATCCTTGGAAAATTCTTTGGTCCCGGTTTAAGTGGACTGGCTTTTACTTCTTATTTGTAAGCATCATAAGTTTTAACGCTATGTATTGCTATTGCTTTCTACTATTGGGCTTTTGGGAGTTTTGCTTGTTTGTTTGAATGACCAGAGTGAACAAAAGTACATACAGGCTTTGGTTGGCTTAAAAATATTATTTGCTGCAGAATGCAGAGGCAATCTGCTGCAAACGCTTCCTGTATAGTTGAATGAATACGTGCATTGTCTACATTGACCCTATTTTGCTTGTAGACTCCACCTTTCCTCTTTTCAAGCCTTAAGTCTCTGAGTCCATAATTCAGAAGTGTCAAGCTACACATGAAGGATGATGGTTTATTAAATTTTCAAAATGCATTCCATATGTAACAGACCTTCTAGAAATAGTGAGAGCAGTTACTTGAAGTAAGGATCTTGCTTGTCCTGTTCAATCATGACTGCAATAGCTGCAGGCAATTGCTTTCCCTATTGGCCAGTCTGAATTATTGACTGGATTAGTAGATTGGGTGCAAGTTAAGGAACTCTCTTCTTTCAATATTTCTGTAAGACAGCAAGTGCAATTCTCCACTGTGGCTGTGGTCAATCCAATAAAAAAGAAGGTTAAATAAAATTAAGATTGTTCTATCCCTGAACAGAAAAACCAATGAAATTCACAGCTGGGCTAGATGCTTAATTTAGCCCACAGTACAAATGGAGAAAAATGAACTAATGGTAGAGTTAAAACAGTATGTCAGATTTAAGTCTCCCACACTTTGTCAATTTGGAATTAGAAGACTTTTGTATTGCTTTAGTGTATATTTTTTATTTGTCGGTAAACAGAACGCCGTTGTTTCAAGATTTTTTTTTCTTGTGGAGGATTAAAAACCATATTTCTCTGTCCTGGTAGGCATAAAAGCAGGAACATGCATATTATTTAGCTGTTTCCTTAACTTGTCACTTGCCATCATTCCTGACACTGGAATCAACTCACGCTAATTAAAGTTTTTTGTTTGGTTTGGTTTGTTTTCCAGTAAAAGAAGGTATTTAAAACAGAACTAAAAGTAACTGCAGTTTCTTATTTCAGTATTAAAATAAAAAAGACAAAACCAACAAACAGCTCAGAGGTTACTTGACAGGTACAGCTTGACAAGTAAATACTCAGTTGCAAAGCTCATTGCATTTGCCAGACAAAGAAAAAGCAGAAACAAAAGAGTTATTTGAGATGCTATAGCAGTTTCATTTATGCTCACCACTAAAAATTATCACACTTACCACCGTTTTTACCATGGTAGCTGAGTTACTGCAGCTATTTACCCATTAATTTTGAGAAAGAGGCATCTGCAATCTCCTATTGCATTGTAGCTGCTGATTCATATTGATTACTTAATGGTGACTGCAATGTCAAAATTAGTTGCTCAAGAATTTTTGCAGCTAAAATGAAGATTGTGAGCATTCTGCAAATCAATTATAAACATAGTTGGAACACCTACTAAAGCTGAGTTTATGACTGCTGTGTGTCACTGGAGCCACACAATGCAGCCAGAGTACAGCAGTAAATCTGGCCTTTGGTTTTAATAATCTATTTTAGATGTTTATATTGTTTCCTATGCTGAATATGGGAGCAACTTCCATGTAGTGTGAATGATAACACCCTTTCTCTGACACTATGCATGCTGTGGCAGGAGCACAAACACACACATTTCCCCCCTTACTCCTGCCCCCCAACAAGGGTTAGGGCTGTTAACGTAGTGGCCACCAGCTCTTCCGTGCCCTTGTTTTCACACCGCTGGTGGTGCACCATGGCTGCTACACATATGCACCCTGCTTGGGTGCAGACCAGCACGCACCCCCCAGCCTCAGTGGCAGGAAAAGGGAGTGGAACCCCTGGTCAACAGACAGTGTCCCCAGACAACGGGGCTCCTCAGGCAGGGGGAGCTTTGGGACCATAACCAATACATGACCACAGTTCGGATCTGACCAGGCTATAAAATGGGGCCCCCGCCAGAGACCCTCTTTGAGCAGTTCTCCGTGGAGCAGTGGATCTATGATTGGAAGCCCTCCCGTTAGGACTGGGACGCCACGCAAGGAAACTTCACAGGAGTGAGTGCCCTCTCACGCCACCACTTGGTGAGTGAATACTTCTTCTGGGTGAGCCCTCACCTCTTTTGGGTGAGTGATTACATCTTCTGAGTACCCTTGAGTGAGAGGGCTTCCTTTGTGAGTGAGTGTGCGCCCACTTTGGAATCATCATTCCTATGTGTGGTTGTTCTTACTTCTTGTTGTCTAGTAATAACTTCCCCAATTGGTACACTGAACCTATAATGTACTAAATTTTATTGGAGCTACCCCTGTTGTCTCCTTGGTTTTGTATGTTTTGCTTTAGTTATGAATTAAAGGTTGTTTAAGTTTATTATCTGTGCAAAGTCATTTTGGGGTACCTCCGTAACATATGCAAGGTACTGAAGACTCATTTTTATATCCATGCTTTTCTTCTTTGCCTTTGCCTTTCCCTTCTTAGAATTCTATCACCACATGTTACTGAAAAGCCTGCTTAGAAAATACTAAGAAAGTACATTCCCAGTATTTGTGATGTATGATCTGAAGAACATTTTAATGCATTAGAAGGAGTAACAATGAATGATGCATTATTTTATATGTAATTAATTATAAATAGACATAATAAGGTACTGAAATATAAAGGGAAGTTAGATAAAACTTAAGAACAACAGAGGAAAAAAGAAAGATATCCTTTATAATGCATATTATACATATCATGGATAGGTGGAATTATTCTCACTAGCACCTTAAACAGAAGCTATGGATGAGACCAGAGGGAATTTGTTCCCAAAGAGGTCTGGACAAGCTCTGCAGCAGCTCTGTGAAGAATTTTCCTATAAGTCAAGCCTTCCATTACAAGTAACAGCTCCGAATATAATTCTGAAAAATCTAAAAAAAATTATGAATCTTAGATGATTAAAAATGGGTTTCACAAAAGCCTATCTATTGAGCAATGCTCTGAGAAGTACCCACACGTTACTGGAAAAATCCCGCCTCTAAAATTATTTGGCTTCTAGCAACTTCCATGGATCCTGAGCTTCAAAAAAATACCTTCAGCTGCAATTGATAAAACTGCTTAATGATTCAGTTTCACATTTACCATCTTTCTGATTTTCCCAGAAAATATTTAACTATTCCACAAAGTGAAATTATTCAGAAACACAGAATATCTCAAGTTGGAATGGACTCATAAGGATCATCGAGTCGAACTCCCTGCTCCTCACAGGACTACCTAAAACTAAACCATATGACCAAGAGCATCATCCAGACACTCCTCGAACTCTGACAGGCTTGGTGCCATGACCGCTTCCCTGGGGAGCCTGTTCCAGTGACTGATCACCCTCTCAGTGAAGAACCTTTTCCTAATGTCCAATATGAACTTCCCCTGATGCAACTTCATTCCTTTCTCTCATGTCCTATCACTGGTCACCAGAGAGAGATCAGCACCCCACCTCCGCTGCTCCACTTGAGGAAGTTGTAGACTAAGATGAGGTCACTCCTCAGCCTTCTCCATGCTGAACAAACCAAGTGACCTTAGCTGCTCTTGGTTAGTCTTGTTTTCAAGGCCTTTCACTATCTTGGTCGCCATCCTCTGAACACACTCCAATATCTTGATGGCTTTCTTGTACTGAGGCACCCAAAACCTCACACAGTACTCAAGGTGGGGCCACACCAGTGTGGTGTACAGCAGGACAATCACCTCCTTTGACTGGTTAGCTGTGCTGTGCTTGATGCATCCCAGGGCATGGTTGGCCCTTTTGGCTGCCAGGGCACGTGGTTGACTCCTATTCAACTTGCCATCAAACCAGATCCCCAGATCTCTTTCTGTAGTAGCCATTCAGATTGTCCCATGTCAGCCATAATATCCTATAATCTAGTTACTGAATGTATTAATTTAAAACAACAAACAGAACTTAATTCATTCTTGCTATATTTTGATATTTACTTGTCTCATGATGTGCTAGTTAAGGTGTATAGAGTAAGTGCTTAGGAGAGCACTTTTTGTTACCTGAGTATCTTCAGGATGGAGCCCAGTAAGTAGACCTGAGCTGCGACTGCTGTTGAAAAAGGTGTCAACAGAAGAAACAAGCAGAGGAATAGTTGACTGGAGGTCTTGAATGGGTTTACCCTCGAGCTAGTACATACTTGTAAGCCTATAAAAAGGTCATCACTTCAGACCTTTATACACACAAAGGGTTGTACTGACAGACAAACAGACATGCTTTTTGTATAGGTTTAGGGACTTAAAATGCAGTTAAATGCCAAATCATGCCTATCTAAATCTAATTCTATGAACCCTTTCACAGAAGAAACATAAAGTAGTTTTTTTTAATTCTGCTTCTCCCTTTATGATGCTATGTATGTTCCTGTGGTTAAGCATATTCATAACATGCCTTGTAAGAGATAGAAATAAGTATACTTGTTTTAGAACCACTTGTGGACAGATTCTGAAGTCCTTCAGTTGTAGCTTTCTACTAAATACTAGTTACAGCTTGCCATGCAAAATTATACTAAACTTAAAGTGATTGCATTTTATTATACATTGCGATGTTGAATAATATTCTTTGCCTTGTGGAAAAGTGGGCAATATAATACTTTAAGTACCAGAACATAAGAGACATCAAAGAATTAAATTTAGCTCAAAATTATGTAAAATATTATATTCACTCTAAATTTCCATTTCCAGGATCCATATTAAATGGAGTGCTCTTCAAAGGGATTCTCTATTTTCCTTCTTTTCCTGGGTCCCTTCTTTTTACTTTCCTCTCGATATTAAAACAGTTCCTCAGCTGAATCAGATCTTTCTGGTTAGTAGCCTGCAGTGCACTGTCTAAGGAGGATTTAGGTGGATGCAGTAGAGCATATTCTTATGACCTACTTCTGAGTTTCAGATAATTTGCACATTACCAGAGTGGGTGTCACAGGATTATTCTCTATGTTCAGGTTCCATGGTTCCAGATGTGCTGCAGTTGGAGCTAACTTGAATTTTTTCCACCATGATGTACATAGTTTTGTCACATCTAACACCCAAAGAAGAATGTTAGAGGAAAGGTGATTAGCTATAGTCAACAGGCAGATTAGCTTGAGCTGTCTGAAGGTGAGTCACCACCAGTTTCGGGGTCTGAAGTCAGTGCATGTTCATTGCTTCTAACTTCGCTTTCTGGGAGGAAACAATTAAAGGCAGAGCCTACAACTCATTTCCCCACAGGCAACACACTGTTCTGCCTCACCACCACAAATCTGGCCATTACTAGGTCAGCCTGCATTTTCCATTTTTAAGCCTTGGTGTTCTTTCTCCTTTTCTGATTTAACATTAGTGAAAAACAACAGCAGCAACAACAAAACCTCCCAGAAAACAGCCCTGAAAACAAAGAAACCAAAACATGATTCAAGTACTTGTAGACATGAAGAAATCATTGGTTTCCTTAGCAACTGAATGCAGTTCTATATTAAGAACAAGTAAGTAATTAACCCTCTAATGTGAGATAATGCTGGAAACACACGTTTATATCTGCATTAATTTTTGGCTAGTGCTCTAGCATATTAAAATTTTAAATGATAAAGGCTAATCTCTGGTTAGCCATCTTATTAAAACAACTGGGAAATTCCCTGCAACAGTGGTATATATCATGAATAGAATACATCCAGATTGTAGATTGTAATTTATGGTCCTGATAGAAGCAGCTGTGCAGTCCTGTAATTTGATTACACTGTAAGATGGCTTTCTCTCCTCTTGTGCATACAGCTATGATATGTCTTAATAGTTGTTTGGAGTGACACAGTATTATAGATTTTCTGTTTCGGTTTCTGCTAGTAGTTTTTCCTTGTCCTCCACTGGGAAGTTAAAAGAATCATGTGTTCAGATATGCATTTGGGTGTGAATAAGTCCTGTGCTATTAAAATCTTTACAACTAGGATTCAGAAATACATGCTTTGACAGATAGAAGATTCATGGATTCATGATTCAGTGGAATATTTAAACATGCCACAAACTTTAAGAACCAGCACAGTTTTACTGATTTCTCAGTTATTACCTATCATGTTGTAACAAATGTCTAACCACGTGGCTTGTCCATCAAAGTACAGAATTTTGCAGACTTATATGTGGTTGTGGTGTAATCACCTGATTTCAGAATAATTCCTCTTTATGTAGGTGTTTAATGTGGTGCAAAATTTGAACCTTATATACTATATTGAAAAATGTTAACTATGATTTATAGAAATGACTGCCGTATATACAAATCTCTTTAGAGGATCTGATTCTATTACACTGCAAACATACAAATTTAGGCTTAGTGACTGCTAATTATTAAATAATGCTGGAATAATACAGGTTGATTTTAGTTCATTTTTACTGTAAGAATGGTCACACCTGATATATAAAATCCAAAAATAAATATTATTTAGGAGCTTGATTTGTGTATCACGTTAATGAACTTTTTGCTTTCTTGTTCATTATTTTTCTAATACTGTTGAGTAAAATACCAAACAAGGAAAATTAGTCTACTTCAGTAATATTTGTGTAACCCAGCTGTCTTTTGTAGGATTTTCTCAGCATTAACAAAAGACAGGATTTCACCTTCTAGTCTAATGTCTTCCTGGTGTATCCTTATTGGCTTCACAGGAGTTTTATACCAAGAATACAGCTGGCCCCTTCTTCTTTCATGGTGCTGTGCCAAGGCTTATTAGAAGGGAAGTCAGACTGAACTTGCTTCTGAAGCAATGACAGGAGGTACAGCATTTCAATGTACTCTCCACTGTAAGGAATTTTGATCAGGCTGGTTCAAAGTCGCTATGTAGCCCTATTTCTAAACTGTATCTAACTGTCAAGATGGCTGAGATTACATATTAGATATGGTCACACTTCTGCCCCGTCTGGCTGATCAGATCTTATCAAGGTGAGGTTATTCAGTTTCTCTATTTTTTTTCTTCTTTTTATTGTAAGAGAGAAATGCATTATAAGGGTATAGGCTATACACAATACTTTCTAAATAGAAGAAATAGAATTCTAGACTTTTTCCTGCATAGTCACAGACAGTATAATCTCTCAAAGTTTTGTTCCTTTCCTCATATAAGAAAACAGATATAAAAAATTTTGATGTAGGATTCTGTCATGATAATTATCATTTATAGTTTATAAATGGTATGTGATGTGTATGAATACGTAAGTGAAAATCTGTATGCAGATGTGGGGTTTTTTTGTTTGTTTTCTTATGGAAAATAATCTTCTATCACTAATGAAAAGCTGTCCACTTTGGAAGCTCTAGCTCTTAAAATCTTTACAGTCAGACTGAAACAAGTGTAAAAATCTCTTTTAATTTTCAGTGAAAAAGTTTTTAGTTATACTTTAAAAGAGTACAGTACAAATATAGCTGTCTTAGTTCTATATACACAGTGATGTTTTAGCAGACTATCTGCTCGAACTGATCATAGAAAACCTAGATTTGTACATACAGTTTTCACCTGAGGGGGCTAAATCACTTGTTCTCTGGCCTAGAGCATTAATACATAAACACGTATAGTGTAGCTAAGGAGTGGGAAGGGAGGAAGGAAGGAGAAGCAGAGAAAAGGAGAGAAAGAAAGAGGAAATAAGAGAGAGAAAGAAAGAAAAAGAAAACAATTTCATATGCTTCTGTTTGTCAACTTTATCTTTGATTGTTGCATAGTCTTATCTCTCTCTTGTCACTTGTCTTTTATGCAGTTACCTCTTAAGGATGAAAATATTCACTTACTGTGTAGTCTGTTATAGTGGATTGTGACTGTCATCAGCCATCTGAATAACAGAAAGAACAACCAGTGGTAATGCCCTCAACTCCTCTACAGTAAGCAGTGCAGTCTGGAGTAGTTAAGACCATCAAAAAATCCAGTGAATATGCCTTTCTTCTCTGTTGTCATTGGATGTTCCAGTGAATTCCGACACATTTATGGGGGATGCATGGGCTGAAAGCAGCCCCACAGAGAAGGACTTGGGGATACTTGTGGATGAAAAATTGGACATGAGCCAGCAATGTGTGCTTGCAGCCCAGAAAGCCAACCGCATCCTGGGCTGCATAAAAGGAAGCATAACCAACAGGAGGTGATTCTGCCCCTCCACTCCACTCCCATGAGACCCCACCTGGAGTACATCATTTTCATGAGTACCCGACCTGGCCAGCATATCAAGGGAGTTGATTGTCCCCCCCTGCTCCACTCTGGGGGTGCTGGTCGACAGCAGGCTCCACAGGAGCCAGCAGTGTGACCTGGCGGCCAAGAGAGTAAAACACATCCTGGGATGCATCACACACAGCTTCACCAGCCAGTCAAAACAGGTGATTATCCTGCTGTATTCAGCACTAGTGCGTCCTCATCTGGAGTACTGTGTGCAGTTCTGGACCCCACAATTTGAGAAGATTGTTAAAGTACTCAAATACATCCAGAGGAGGGCAACAAATCTGGTGAAAGGGCTGGAAGGAATGTCCTAGGAGGAGCAGCTAAGGACTTTGGGCTCATCAAGTTTGGAGAAAAGGAGGCTGAGGGGTGACCTGAGGAGGGGAAGTGGAGAGGGAGATGCTGATCTCTTCTCCCTGGTATTCAGTGGCAGGACACACGGGAATGGTTCAAAGCTACTCCAGGCAAGGTTTAGACAGTACATTAGGAAGTATTTGTTTACCAAGAGGGTGGTCAACCACTGGAACAGGCTTCCTATAAAGAGGTGGTCGATGCCCCAGGCCTGTCAGTGTTTAAGAGGCATTTGGACAATGCCCTTAATGACATGCTTTAACTTTTGGCCAGCCCTGAAACAGTCAGGCAGTTGGACTAGATGGTCCCTGTAGATCCCTTCCAACTGAAATAGCCTATTCTCTTTATCTCATTAAGTCTACTAAGATTACCAAAAGTTGGTGATAGTTTTGATCTTGTGTTTTTTCCTTGAAAATGAAACAAAACCAATGCACACTAAACAATGAGTTGAAAAAAGTTCCAAGATAGAAGGTACCTTCTGTTTCAATGCTGAATCCTGATAACAGAAATTGGCACTGCAGTGCCAAAAAACAAAACCAAAAAACTGGCGTTATTAGAAAGCTGTTAAAATCATGTAGCACTCACTGCAGTACTGAAAGTCTAATATAAATTCTTATCAGTGTATCCCTAGGTCATTATTTCATTGGAGTTTCTTGCCACGTACATGATAAAACCCTAAACCTGTTTGAAGGGTTTCTAATTAAATGCTTTTTGTTGATAATATTAAATATATTCAATAATTCAGTAAATTAATATTTTAATACAGTGTGAAACCTTTGTTTAGATGAAGACATTCATATTTGCTGTAATAATTTAACTAAATGTCTTCCTTCAAAAAAAAAAAAAGTTGAATTTCTGAGACAATTTGAGATTATCAAGTAATGTAGAAAATACTGGAATGTCAAAGGTAAATAAAACAAAACCAGGCAAACCTACCACAAGACAATGAAAATCACATTATAGTGAGGAACATGATATTACAGTCAACACAGCTGCACTTGTTTATATGAAAGGTAAGCCTTTTTAGTATTACTTCATGAAATTTTAAACCATTGAACATCTTCCCTTCTAAAAATCTACAAAAAAAGAGAAAGAAAAAAAAAGCAACAAAAAAAAACAGGAAAAAGAATACCTCTAGTGAAACTGATAAACAGTCTAAATGTAAACCAAACACTGAAAAAAACAAAATTAGTATTTACTTCTAGTGCATGACAACTGAGGATCATGAAAAGTTTATCCTTTAACAGCTGGTAATAAGCTGACAAAAAAGTTTGAAGTAGTATGTCTGAGACATAACCAAAAAAAAAGTTCTGAATTTTTTTCTTTTATTCCTTATGACATAAACATTGCCTGCTACCTGTTCAAATCTTTTGACAGTACTATTTAAAATAACAAAAGGAAGTGAATTCTGTCTTTCTCTGGAAAGTAATACATCCTTTGCACCTTGGCAGTGCAAACTCATCATGCTGTCTTCTTGCCAGCTGTTTGTGGGAGATTAAGTATCACCATGTTTTGGACTATCTCATAAAAATTGTCATAAAGGTACTGGTGATAACAGATTATCAATGCCATTATCCTCTCCTGAAGAGTATATTAAGTATATAGATTAAGCCATCCATTCTTCAGAGCTTTTTGTAAGAATCTTGTTCACAAAAAGACCATTCATAGAAAGTATTGTAAGAGAGGCAGACAAAAAATATCCAATTAACATGAGTGATGAAAGTGCTGAGAAACAGTTACTGAGAGTCCTGAAAACAGCAGGAAATGTAGAGGAACACTAGAGAGAATTTGTCAAAGTTTAGGGGAACACTGCTAAGAGAGCATGGGAAAAAAAGAAATTAACATATTAAAGACTTGGCTTAGTTCTCTTGTCACTGAAAACAAAATAATCATGCAGAAAAAAAAAAAAAAAAAAACCAAAAAACCCAAACTCAATTTGTTGCTTTGTTTCCAGTGACACAACTTGTGCAAAATGACTCAAAGAGGAATGGATATGATCATGAAAACAACAGACAGAAAACGGGTAGTATCAGTATGGCTGTACATCTAGTTTAGGCTGTACATCTAGTTTAGGCTGTACATCCAGTTTAGGGCACCCAGGAGTATTTCCCATTTCCTATACTTGTGTTTTAGGCAAATCTCAGCCTTGGTGTGAGAATTAGACCTGAGAGAGTTCAGTCTCCTTCTCACCCTCACAATTATTCTCATAGAAAGGAAATTCTGGAGACCTCAGTCTTTACTAGGAAGACCAGAGACGAGGGGGAAAATCTGGAGAAAGGAAGATGTACCGTTGTTGGAAGAGGATCAGGTCCGGGAACAGTTAAGCAAACTGGACATACATAAGTCCATGGGCCTTGATGGGATGCACCCATGAGTGTTGAGCTCGCTCGCAGATGTAATTGTGAGGCCACTCTTGATAATCTTTGATCAATCATGGCAATTGGAAGAAGTTCCTGAAGACTGGAGGAAAGAAAATGTCACTCCTATCTTCAAGAAGAACAAGAAGGAGGACCCAGGGAACTACAGGCCAGCTAGCCCAAACTTGATTCTTGGGAACGTGTCAGAGCAACGAATCCTGGACACCATTTACAGGCACACCAAGGACAAAATTAATCAGGAGTAGTCAGCATAGATTTACCAAGGGGAAGCCATGTTTTACAAACTTGAGAAACTTCTATAATGAAATGACTGGCCTAGTAGATGAAAGAGGAGCAATGGATATTATCTACCTGGACTTCAGTAAGGTCTTTGACACCATCTCCCATAAGATACTCATAGAAAAGATGTTTAAGTATGTACTATCTCAGTGTACTCCAAAGGTTGATACTGGGTCCAATCATGTTTAACATAGAATCATAGAATCACAGAATTGTAGAATGGTTTGAGTTGGAAGGGACCTTTAAAGATGATCTAATTCAACTCCCCTGCCATGGACAGGGACATCTTGCACTAGATCAGAGTGCTGAAATCCATGTCTAACCTGACCTTGAACATTTCCAATGATAGGGCATCCACAACTTCTCTGGGCAACCTGTCTCATCACTGCCCCTTGCCCTGTCACTAAAGGCCCTGGTAAAATGTTTCTCTCCATCTTTCTTACAAGCCCGCTTTAAGTATTGAAATACAGCAATAAGGCCTCCCCAGAGCCTTCTCTTCTCAAGGCTGAACAACTCCCAGATCACTCAGCCTTTCTTCACAGGAGAGATGTTTCAACCCTCTAACAATTTTCATGGCTCTCCTGTGGACCTGCTTTAACAGGTCCATGTCTGCCTTGTACTGGGGACCCCAGCACTGGATGCAGTACTCCAGGTGAGGTCTCATGAGAGTTGACTAGAGAGGAGGAATCACCTCCCTTGATGTGCTGGCCACGCTTCCTTTTATGCAGCCCAGAATATGGTTGGCTTTCTGGGCTGCAAGCACACATTGCTGGCCATGTCCAATTTTTCATCCACCAGTATCTCCAAGTCCTTCTCTGCAGGGCTGCTCTCAACCCCTTCATCCCCCAGTCTGTAGTGTTATTGGGGATTGCCCCAACCAAGGTGCAGAACCTTGCAGTTGGCCTTGTTGAACATCATGATGTTTTCACACAGATTTACTCCTCAAACCTGCCAAGATCCCTCTTAATGGCATCTCTTCACTCTATCGAACTAACTGCACCACTTAGCTTGGTGTCATCTTCAAATTTGCTGAGGGTGCACTCAGTCCCACTCTGTCTCATTGATCAAGACATTAAATAGTATTGGGCCCAGTACGGACCCTTGAGGGGCAGCACTTGTCACTGGTTTCCGCTTGGACATTCAGCCATTGAGTGTAACTCTTTGTATGCGACCATCCATCCAATTCCTCATTCATCTAACAGTCCATCCATCAAACAAATATCTTTCCAATTTAGCAACAAGAACATTGTAGAGGATCATATCAAAGGCCTTACAGAAATCCAGGTAGATGATATCCATAGCTCTCCACTTGTCCACTGATGCAGTCACTCCATTGTAGATCACCACTAGATTAATCAGGCGCAATTTCCCCTAGGTGAAGACATATTGACTGTCTCTAGTCACTTCCATGACTTCCATATGTTTTGACATATCTTCCAGGACAATCTGTTCCATGTTCTTACTGGGCACAGAGGTAAGGCTGACCTTACCTTCTCCTGAGAAGAGAAAAGAAGGCAAGGCTCAAGGGGATCTTGTTAATGTATATAAAAACCTGAAGGGAGGGTGCAGAGACAATGGAGCCAGACACTTTTTAGTGGTGCCAAGTGACAGGACAAGCAGCAATGGGCACAAACTGAAACACAAGAGGTTCCATCAGAGCATCAGGAAACACTCTAGGTCACCCTACTTGAACAGAGAGGTTAGACCAAATGACCTCCAAAGGTCCCTTCCAACCTCAAACACTCTGTGATTCTATAAGGTTTGATGGTACAGTCACAGTTATGCTTAGTTGAGGGTGGGAGAGGGGTGGGTGGAAAGGGAGGGGGAGGAGGAAGGTTACTTGAGGCTTTACATAGTGTACCTGAACAGGTAAGTCTAGACACAACCAAAAAACCTTAAAAGGGTTTATACTTTATAAAGGAATGGCTGCTTTTCTCTCGTATCAAGACTATCCCTCTCTAGAGATTCCTTTCACAACCAGACCTATGAAGTTGAAACTATTTGTAAATGTCACAGTAAAAACATCAATTCCCTTTCAATATTAGATTTTAATAATTTTTTCTATATGTTACTTAAAGGATTGGCAAGGCAGATCAGATGACTGACTTTGTGCTTTGCCTTCTTTTATACGGTTGGTTTTTTTTTTTTTACAAGTTTTGTCTGCATTGCGAGACTGCTCTGTTCTAGAATTTTGTAGGCTTTTATCAAGTGACTAAATAGTTTAAGTTTTTTTCTATGTCTAACACTATCACCACTCTAAGGAAAATCATACAACAGCAGGTGAAGACGCTGTATAAAAGAGCACAGTGTGAATAGACCATCTCACACTGCTCCAGCTTCACATCTTTCTTTGCTGTTTATAATAAGCTAAAGGATAGGCATTGGGAGGTCAGACACACATTGATTTAGTCTCATGATTGTGATAGTATGTTGACTACTGTGTGATCTTTGTTAAACAAAAAGATACAAAATGCAGCTCACCTCAGAAAATCTCTGTGGGTGGTTGAAGACAGATGCATTATCAGAATTGTATGAAGTGTGCTCATAGATCATGTAGTCAGGTGGCTGTGCACATATTTGCCAAAGTATTCATACAACCATTTTATTCCTTCATCTCAAGGTCTCTTTTATTCAGCTGGGTACTGTGTTGCATAGCCTGCTATGATGAAGTAAGTGTGTGCAGGAATGTGCACATTAGAGTGGAAGACTTACTGAAAACTCAACCTTGTCCCTTGTAACTGAACCCTCTTAGAATTTATGTGGAGCTGCGAAGGTTCAAGTAAGCAGGGCAATTTGATATTCATTCTGTAGGAATAAGAGATACTTAAGTAGCAGTATGCATTTTCATTGATAAACTTGTAGTTTGAATGAACAGGTTTTGACTGCAAAATATACCCTTTATTTTATCCCTCAAAGTGCATGCTAGTGGAAAAGCAGTATCATAGGGCATCCCATCATGGGGCACAGGGTATAGTCTCATTTAAATTACAGGAAGGTGGACCTTAGCACATCTAACTTCTACATCTGTTCACATCTAAAGCCACACATTTTTCCTTGATAAGTTCTTCACCTCCTATGTCAAAGAATCAGATCACACTTTGTTATGTGTGCTTCTTCATCATTGTCTTAACTGCTGTGATGACAGTTACAATTTTGGACTGCCTTCATGATGGGACCTCACAAGTCTGCCTATGTTAGCAAATTAGAAAGGTTCTTTTTGGGATGGTTTTATCTCATATCTGTAGTTAGTCGCGTGGTATGCACTGAGGTGATGACTGGTGCGTTCAAGGCTGTTCCTCTCCCACTAGTACCAAACATAAGTCACATACCAAAACTCTAGGTAGAGCACCCCAGGGCAAATAGAATGCACATCCATCCAGCATCTAGTGTTCTACACATGTTCAGGATTTTTTTAGCAATGGCAAGTTGATGTGGGACAGTTGGAAAAAAATATCTGTGTCCTAACACCTCGTAGATGTAGACATGTGGTAGGTGCCTCCCATCAAGAAGGAGCCAGAGTAGGGATGCTCCACAAAGGGTGATGAGCTGGGGGCTGAAACAAGCTGACTCATTCTCAAGCAGGAGAGCAACCCCACCCTGGCAGTGCACAGTCCCATAGCACCTGCACAGGGGAAGCAATGACAGGACAGTGACGGTGATGGTAACAGATCCCACTACAGGCCTACAACCAGCAGGTAAAGGCAAGGGTAGGGATTAGGTCACAGGTTATGCCAGGTTGTCTATCCAAGTCAGCAGCAGCAGGGGATGAGGCTGGCTGCTGACCTGCCTATGGTGTGTCTCAGACTTTGACTGGGTGCCCCAGGCTAAGCTGCAATAGTGTTTCTGAGCCATGGGCAGGGGTCCGAGGTGAGGCTGGGCAGGGTTATTGGAGCTTGTGGGTGTCCTCATGGCCATATACCCGGTACTCACAATTGGCATGAAGTTCATTTCTGACAAATATGTGATGTGGTTGTGCGGTCTTAAAGCCATGATGGAACATGGGAAATCACACCCCAGCCCCTCTCTCCTTGTGCCATGCAAGTCACTAAAGACATATCCATATGCTGCAGTAGGAACCATTGTAGGACTGATGATTTCTTTTCTAAAGGCCAAAGACCTAAAAAGCCTGGGAAAGAGTTAGGGTTTATTATGAACCTATGATAAATTTGAACTAATAACTTTGAGAAAAACTCATACTCAACTACTATTCCCTTAAGACACCAAATATTTTATGTAGTCTTCTAAGGATTCTTAGAGTATTATGATAGATTAAGAGCAAAGTAAACAAGAGTTTTAAATGAGCTTACTTTAAAGAAAAAAATCCATTTTTATTACCTCACTCATGTCTCCGCAAATGTAGACAATAAAACCAGTATATAAAGGAAAAAGTTTACTTTTTTTGAACTTAGTTGTTTTGTTTTGCTTTGCTTTGTTTTGTACGGCCAATTAGTAAGACATTAGTGGCAAAACTGATGGTTGCTGACACTCTAATTTGGATGTTACTATATGAGTAACAGCGATGACCTTTTACATATTCAAAGACTGCGGTATCTACCTGTAGCTCTGTGATATTCAGTTAGTCCTGTAGGGTAAACTCTAATTCAGGCACAGTTCCAGCTAATGTAACAAGCCTTGCTTTCACTATCCACCATTTTCTTGAACAATATCCTTTGACACTAGATAACATTCCCTATTTCTTCACCACAGATGGGTTTAATTTAAAAACATAAGGAGAAATCAGAACTTTTTGCAGATCTCTGTCTTCCTCTGATATTAATTTATTTGATATTTCCTACTTCCTTACATATTCTTTTGTGTGTGAGAAGTAGTTCACTTTAAAGACATTATGATAAAGGAGCTCAAAAACCTAAACTTGTGGGGAGAAGACAGAACTTGTTGTCAGAAGAACACCTAGACAAAGCAGAAACTTGTGACTAATTTTGCTAATGAGACTTCCACAGCCTTCATATAAAACTGAAAACATTCCAGAGATCATGGACACATGGACTCAGCAGCACTGCGAGCTTGTTATTTAATTTTCAACCATTAGGTAAATGGGATTATCATGATGGCCATGATAATTTCAGCGAGATCATTTACATTCTCTTGTTTTTCATCTATCACCTGAAATACAGGCAGTAGAATGCATAATAGCACTGTCTAGGAGTTTCTAACCCAGAATGGACAAAGCCATCAAAGTCCTCTGTATTTTATATGGTTCATAATCTGCAGGAGCCTATCCACTACAGATGTTTGCAGGAGGAATATTAATTTCAGAGGACCTTCAAGGAGGTTGGGCGTGGTTCCAGAGGATGTATCTGATATAAATGAAAGGACTTATTCGATAAAAACCTACATCCTTCCCCTTTATGCTTTAATGTTGTCAGGTATATTACCTTTTATTGGTTATCACATGCAAACAATACTGTCTCACCTAGAAAGACTGTCAGCAAGGCATAAATTCTGAAAACCAACCAATACTTAAGAGAATTCCAGGAAGATTGAAGTCAGAGAAAGAAAACACTTTCAAATGAAGGACAAATTCTTCTTTCAGGCCAAATTCTTCTTACATGTGCATAGTATGCATAGTGAAAGCACGGTACCCGAGGAAACTTTCTTAACAACATTAGCTGAGATTAGGTACAGTCATGTTTCACAGCACTGGGAGAAAAGCCACTCTTGCTTTCTGGGGCCATCTGGAACTTCTCAAAACCCATTCAAATTAAACGAATGCAGAAGCCTTCTTCAGGCTGTGGTTTAGGGGCAGATTCCTCAGAGGAAGACAGACAACATAGCTATAAATCATATTGTAGTTTAGCACTTAAAAGCACCTGAGAAATCAAAAGTACTTCAACAGGTATGCTTAGGCCAACAAAAAGCAAAACAGGGCCACAGTCACCTCTCTCTCACTTTGAAAGCTACTGTAGGAATTGCGTGGCAGGTGGTATTGCATAGCTACAAGATTCACACTTCTTCTCCACAGGGTCAGAACAGTCTCACAATGCTTAATTTTTTACAAATTTGATGATTAAATGCATGTGGGCATAACTGACCTCATAACTCTTGAATTGCTGAGTACTTACTGGTAAAGACTCCATCCAAAGATTTGCAAGTGATTCATGTCTGTTTACCGGTTACCAAGTAGTTCAGAGATGGATCCATACGATAGTGGATTTGCTGGAGGAATTGGGAGAAAGAAGAAGGACACAAAGACAATTTGACTTTGTCTCTTGCTTGATGGTTAGCTCACAGATAGAATTTCATGCAGTATTTGAATAATAATCCTGGAAAATTAAAGTCCTAAGGCCCCCAAAGAAAGTGCTTAAGAGACAAGAGCACAGGAATGATCTTGCCACACTGTCGAAAGACAGAGCTGTAGAGGGTTCCTCCTGATTTTTTTGAAACTACATTACCAATTTAAGTATATTTTATCTATAAATTTGCTGAGATATCGGTCATCTACCCAAAGTCTTCAACTGTATTGTTGCCTTTTATGTATAACTGATGTCTTGGCATATTTACATAGTCCAATTTTCTAGCATAATTCTGCTAAAGCTAGCAGAGTTAAATCAACAAACATGACACCTCCTTTGTGTTATGCTTTTACTGACAGAATCACAGACCTGTATTACCTATTCACTTGCAGTATTAGGCCTGCATTATAACACACTCGTTCAGAAATATACTTCAAAAGCAGTAAAGGTATTAACTATTTTTTTAAAGTGATTTGCAATAGTGGAGCACTGCAGAAATAAATATATTTTGGGGGAAACTTTAGCATAATTTACCAGGATTTTAAGCAAATGCATCTTGCTATTACTGTTATGGTATACCTGAAAAGCAGGACTGTGACAGTTTAATGCAAAAGCAATTATACTCTATGCTAGAAGTATTAAAAGTGTTTTCCAGTGGAGAAGGGAATAGTAAAAATCCCAGCATTTTAATAAATTTACTGCATTTTTTTCCTTAGGTCTTCAGTATCACCTGTCAAAAAAGCACAAGAACCAACCATATCATTTGGTTGATTGCAAAATGTAAGACTTTTATGTATAACTTCAGCTTGTGAACCCCTGATTTCTTTTCTTACAGAAATGCGAACTCCAAAGGTAATTTGAAGCCTGTAACAATAGACTCCGGTTTGGTTTCTTGTCTCTCATGGACCTATTTAAAAGCACCCTACAGTCTCTGAAGACGGACTGTACAATAATAGACTTTCTGCATTCACAGTCCAGTTCTCATGCCTTCTGATTTCCTTCACTTCTTATCACTCATCATTCTCCAAAGTTTATTCTATTTGGTACCAAAGCACTCATTATCTTATTTCCAAATCTCAGCCATTACCATGCTAATTCTCTGTAGTCCAACACTTAAACATCAAAAATACGTTAAAGCAACCTTAAAAGGCCAAGTTCTACTTCATTTTTATACAGACATAAATGGTTAAACTTTTAGTAACAAAAATTGACAGGAAATTCAAAGTGCCGTTAAGCACATAAACATCAACGATTTTACCTGAACGCAAAATGCATTCTGTAATTTTTTTCTCCATTCTTCAGCTCACCCACTCAAAGTAATTAGATACAGCCTTTTCATTTCTGAAGTTTCAGTGGCACTATGTTTTTAGCACATTTATTAAAAAGCACAAGTTGGTTTTTTTGTTTTTTTTTAATTCATTGATTGTTTTTCTTCCTATTTCTCTGCCAATTTAATCTCTGCTCTCTCATTGCTAAAGGAGTATCTGCAAGCTGAGACTCATGATCAAGTAGAGAATAACAATCCCAGTTATACTAACAGTCTTCTGAGACTGAAATTGCTTTAGCAGAGTATCTGGGTTACTTCAACATATTTCTCTACTGTCACTGTGGCTTTCCGTAAGATAAAGCAAGCTTCAACATAAATGAATTACACTAATTACTACACATTGGAATATTGGAATACTATTTTCAATGACCACGCCAGTCTACTGTAAAATGACCACCATTAAGAAAAGATGGAAATAATATTTAGATTGCATAACGGTTATTTATATGACAGGTCTCTCTTTTTTCTTCATGATTGTCAAATTTCTTTACAGATATTAAAAAAAAAAGAAAAGAAGACTGAATTGTGTGTGTGTTGGGGGTGGTGTTTTGTTCTAAGCCAGTCCAACAAGGCTCCTGATGTTATTGCTTATCCCGCAATAGACAAGAAATGGCAGTAGTTGTTGCCTTAATACCTACACAGTCCCCGTTTCCAGGTATTCTTCAAACATGATATGTGAATTCTAAGCTCTAATATTGTAAATTGAAATAAAATAGTTCAATTAAGCTCATGCATAGATATTACAAAACAGGGCAAAAGAGCAGCAATTATTTCATTGTATTCAATTGCACTATTTTTCCCATGATTTTTAAATTTATTTATTTTCATAGCATTGTTCATTTATCTTGTAATTTTTTTATCATTTCTCTATTGTGAGCTCACAGGCATTTGGCGTATATGATAGACCATACCATGAAAACATTATTTGAAAATTCTTATTTGATTCATGAAATTACTTTCGTCGTTGTCTTCACAAATTAATTAAAAGTTTCAGACATCATGTGAAATATTTGCAAGCTTAGGCATTGTACTATTTGACTGCTCTTCTCAGACATCACATGAAATACTGAACTGATTTGGCCATTACATGAAATCAGTAATATTACTCTTACAGTCATGTTTGTAATATTCATTTCCAATATTGTTGTAACAAATAGAATCTTCTATAAGGAACAGTGTCCCAGCAATTTCTTACTGATCAGGATATAAGTAGGTACATGTAAATGTTACAAAGCAAATTTTTTTCTCACACTGCCTCTCAGTTCATCCCAGTTAGTTGCTACAAGGTTGGAAAAGAACTTTTGCTGTCTTCCTTTTTAGGCACTTCCTTCTACAGAGAATTTCTTTGATAAAATTTTTTCATCTTAAATTGTGTTCCATTTTGGTCATTAATTTCACGTTCTTTGGTAGAGAGTAATGACAAAACTCCACTTTCAGTGAACCAGGACATTGGCTGAGTGGAAGGTAGTGTCGAACAATTTGTTAAATCCTAATAACACTTCACTTCCAGCTGGAACAACTTGTGGTTCTTCTAAACCATGTCTGTGGGTGTTCAAGGAACAGTATCTAGATATTCTGTTATGAATGTAAACTATGTAAGCTTTACTTTTGACCTTCTACATGAATATAAGAACATTATAAGTAAGAAAAAAATTGATTCTGAGAAGAACATAAATTTTGTCCTGTTCTGGTTTGGGGTGGAACAGAGCCAACTTCCTGTGGTGAGAGAGCCTCTTGCTCTTACTTGTTGCTGTGGCAACAAGGGTCATCTGACTTGGTTGTTTGACCCATGGAGGGGTTGCACCTGTGGGGAGGAGTGAACAGATCAAGTGACACAAAACTGACCAATAGGATATTCCATCCTTATCTGCCATGCTCAGTATAAAAGCTGAAGGAGCAATGGGTCAGCTTGCTTTTCCAAAGGCTTCTTCTTTGGTTGCTGCTTCTTTAGTGGCTTTCTTTCTTCAATGACTGTTGTCCAAGGAGGGCCCTGTCAGTTCACCTGCCTTTGATCCCACTCCGTGCATTTGTGAAGCTAGATCCAGAATACAGTTCCTGTCTGCTATGGAGAGTAGTCAGGAACCCTCATTTTTTTTCATGTCAGTAAGAATCATGAATTCTTTGGGGTTTTCATTGCTCATCTAAAGACACCTTGAAGGCGTTTCCACTGGTTCAGAAATCAAAGTGCTTAAAAATGGCTGAAGCTGCACGTAAAATAATGGGAGTATTAAAAACACTAGACACTGAAAAATGCAGGCACAGGCCACAATAGGAGATCTGAACTCTCAGGAATATCTTAGACTCTTAACATTTATTTATTTATTTAACATAACATGTTAAATGACCAAAGCTTGCAGTCTCTCCCTTAACCTTTTCTACATCCCAGAATGCAAGCAAAACAAATAAAGAAAAAGTTCAGTGAGATAGTGTGGCTGTAATAAGCATTATTGACATTCTTTAGGAAGAGCCTGTCATTCTTTCCCTAAGTACCTTTTTACTATAGTTGTAGTGAGTCATTTGCCCCTGTGGGCTTGTGATATTTAGGTCCTATGCTAACTGCTGTTCACCCATTAGACTTTCAATGAAGACAGAACCTAAAAAAAAAAAACTGCTAAAAGGCACCCCTGAGCCACAGGGAAATTCAAACTACTCTGTATGCTGGAGCTAACAAAGCTGCAAAAATCAAGGGACAAGGTTCAAAATAAGATCATTTCAGTGCAGTCTCCTTTAGAATGTGATTTATTCTGTTTGGTTTTGTAGTGATGTGTCATGTGTTTGCCTGTTATTTTTCCTAAAATAGATTGCTATAAATGTGAACAAAGGTTTGAGAATCTCAGGGTTTTGTGATAAAGTAACAACTTCAATAAAATACAATTGGAAAGAATGCTTTCCAGATATGTTGCTTTCCATCTTGAGGTCTCGAAGTGCATCACTGGTGATGCATGAACTGGTTCTTACAGCAATCTTGATAAGCAGGCATCATACCATTTTATATACAAAAGCATTAAAAACACATTCTTGTATAAACCAGTCTAAGTTGCGCCTTCTGCAGTCACATTCCTTCTCCAGCTCTACCTGGCAACACCATTCCCTTGTGCCTCAACCAGATGTATGTCAGACACTAAATGAGCTGGTTCAGAAAGATACCCAGACAGAAAACAAATCACATTTTTGTAGACTCAGTTTACAGACAGTTTGTTTCATCCAGTTCTGTCACTACTGCAGTCTTCAACTCATTGTCAAACCACGGTTAAGGCAAATGGAAGGTTGGGAGAGGAAGTTAGAGCAGGACTGCAATCACCTTGTTCTATTTCAATCTAAATTGCCATGAGAGTGTACGCTGGGGCACAAAGGCCTATGTCCCAGAGTTATTCAGAGGCCTTCTCCTTCTGTGTCTGAGCCAGAGAGATTTCATGAATTGCCCAATTCAGGCTAGAAATCTGTGGTCAGCCTCAGAGATGTTGCAATGCCTGTACTCTTTCAGGGCTTGAGAGGTAATGCTTGCCCCCAAAGGAGTGCTTCCACCCAATTTTCAGCCTCACATTTTTAATTTTTCATTAGCGGGGTGGGATTCATTTAATTTTTCATTGGGGGGTGGGATTTAACCCAACTGAAAACTAATTATGAGGAAGGGCATGCGAGATCTTGACCAGGAAACAAAGGGAAAAGAGACCAAGGCTTCTCCATTATTCTGTTTTTTGTTTTTTATTTTTGGGTTTTTTTTTTTATTTTTTCGTTTAAAAAAGTTCAAGTGTCAGGATCAGGACTCTCAGTTTTGCTCCTGAATTGAGACTGAGTGTACAATGTAGAATTAAATATAGATTTTATTCTTTAAGCTTTGAATAATCACATTTATCTGTCATGAAGGATATGCATCTCTTACACATTGTTAGGATTTTCCGTGACTTTCATGCCTAATTTTAGATCGCCAATTTGGACTGGGGCTGAACAGTAGTCAGATTTCCTCCATATGACAACAGGCTATTACCACCTGCCAGGGACGCTCTGTCAACCCTGGCACTCTTCCATCCTAACAGTCCAGACTCCTCCACTTCAGCAAAAGTTAAATAAAGGAAATGCTTGCTAGTCTCAGGATAAATATGAGGCACTCAGTAGAAAATAACCTAGTAATAAATGTTCTCCTTTTTATTTTCAGGAATGAGGATGAAACCCTGCACTACTGAAATTTAGGAGGACCATGATTTTAATATGGAGGTCCTTTCTGGAGCACAGCTGGATATAAGGAATAGGTAGAGCGTAAATATAAAGACAAGTGTTGCCTAGAAACACTAATATTTAGCTGATCCTAAGAAGCTTTAGCATGTGTCTGGATAAATAGTTATAATACTAACGAAACAACTTATGAAAAGTATGGATTTGGGGTAAGTGTAAACCATCAGTCTCTTTTGAAACACTTAAACCTACTGAAACACCTCTTTTTTAGTTTCTTCAATGTTCTCAGTTTTAAATACAAATGCTCTTGTACTACCCTTCTACCCTTTTATTTTAATAACCACTTCTCTCCAACCTCCCTTTTACGTATATATGCAGACATGTGGTGATGATTTTGAATGTGGCAGAAGTTCTGTCAGGCTGAGGCTGTGACAGAGGTTAGCGAATATTTTCATGGTTCAATTTCCATTTCACTCCAATAAAGGGAGAACATAACGACTGAGGAAGTGAATGTTTCGCTAAGACTAAAGGTTTGGTCTCAAAACCGTTTCAGTGAACATCTTCAGACTGTGAGAAAGAAAGATCTGAATAAATGCATAATGGCTAAAATTTCAACCATTTGCATATATTTTTCTCAGTTTTTCTTAAACAAAGAACAATCTTGGAAAGATAGGCAACAAAAATAAATATGGTTTCCTTTAAATGTTGACTTTAAAGCTCTAATCTCTAACATGTGGCTCACTGGCAACATACTGTTCCAAGATCCTCTGATATTACTTTCAGCCTCAGGAAACTGTCACTGTCACCACTGCTATGGTCCAGGCTGACAGGCAAGTAAAGAGTAATGTTGCCTGCAGCATATTTCTTGCTTCCCACTGTTGTCCACGCTGCCGCTGAGAACTGGAAGTCACAGTTCTAGCAAGTTCAAGATGTGACTTTGCTTGCTTCTCAATTATATGAAAGACTTGATTCAGAAGCAAAGGCCAGTTAAGATTGATGTCTAATGCATGTGTGATTCAAGGAAGAGACTGTTACAAAAAATAGCATCACATGGTTTTAGAAATTTGGAATGCCAGATTAGTCAAGAAGATCCTAAATTCAAATCAAGTAAATTAAAGATCACCAGATACTTCCACATACTAAAGAAAACTTTGGCTAGAATAGTTTTAGAATTAAAATAAAACAAAACAAACAAGCAAACAAAACCCCAAAACATTTTCTTTCTACACACAAAAATACCGTTATAGTCAAAGGCTCATTAAAAGGGGAAAAAAAGATTACTGCTATCAAATTGATATTCTTGAAAAAACAATCATTTTTCCTTTCACATCTTTGTTGGAAATCTAGCTTGCTATAAGGCTTTTATATGGCAATGATGTTATTATGTTCTTTTGCATTGTAATGATGCTCTGTTGTAATGAATTTTGATGTCATTACAGCAAGGGAACAGATGCTGCAATTAAAACCACTAAATGGAATTCAGTCCTTAAAGATTCATATATCCTGTGTGAAATTTTAATAGTCTGTGTGGTATTTATGACATCATTGGTCAGAAGAGGATGAATAATAAAATTTGGGCTATCGTGACGGTGCAAGTTACAAATTGTCAGAGAAATTGAGACATCTTTTTCTCTTCTTGGACTGTAAAGCAAAATGGAGCTGATTTGCCTTTGCCCTGAAATTTGTATGATGAAAAGTGGAACTGCAGCTAAATCAGACTCCTAGAATTTTTCACCCACACTTTTCAGATGCCAGTGACAAGGTAGGGAGAATAGAGAACCAGATGTATTAATTTAAATTATATCCATGACCCTTTACATATACTGCAGAAAAGATTTTTTTCTAAAGCAAAGGAATATTGCTAACATAACTATTTGAATGCTATTGGTGTAAAGCACTTAATTCATGCTTTCTTGTTTTGTTTTGTTTTGTTTTTACAGTGATTGCTTACTATAATACTATACTCGTTGGAATACCCAACAGTGTCCACCCAACTAGAGTGGTGTCAGTTTTTAAAAAATGAAGGAGCTAATTTTCTGACTAAACACAAAAATCAAAGTGCACTGAAACTTCTTTCACTAGTGTTTGGTCTCAAATATAATTTCAGAGTTCTTTCTACTTCTATCTGTGATGATCCAACTTTGTCTTCATATCCCACAAAAGTTGTATTCATTAGCAAACAGTCAAGTTGTAGGGGTAAAGCTGAAGCTAGTCTTTCCCTTGTGCTCTCAAACTATGGAAATTACATCTAAACTTATATTAATTTCTAAATCAATTTAGAATGATTTTACAATGAATCATTAAATGTTTCTGAATATTTTATAGATGACGGTTGTAAGCAAGTATTGTGACTGCTGCTATACCTACAGGATTTTAAACTTGTAGGACATAGGGAAGCTTTTATTAAATAGTGATACAAGGAATAAAGTTGATAAATTTATTATTATTTTTTTTTATTAACTCCCACCACTACTAGTAAGCTTTCTGTTTAGACAATTACTGCTGTGACACAAAAATGTCAATTTATCTTGAGTGAATTAAGGCTTAATTAACCTTACTTTCCCTCAAGGCCATTGATCTGGAAATGGCAAGTCAGTAATTGAATGTTGTAGCTACGACAACCCCCAGTTTCTTAAAACATGTGATTCATTTTCCTGAACTACCATGAGAGCAAGTGTGTTCTGGGTCTTAACAACCCTTTTACCATAGCTTTCAATTAATCAAAAAATTCAAATTCGTGGTGGCTCTGGTATGAAAACTTTCTGTCCATTTTACATAGTGACATTATAAGACGAATTCATTTTTGTTTTCTATAGTCTTATCTAGTGGTGTTGAATAAATTTCATAGTTACATTAGTATAGAAGAAGCACAGATGATAATTTCTGTTATGGGACATGTAATGTGCTGAAAGAGAACAAACTACATCTCATTTGTACTACTACATTTGTTCTCTGTAAAGCCAAACATTTATGTTAAATACACTGTCTATTCAACCTCCGACTGCTAGGGATCATCACACATCTACAGACCCGTATTTAGACTGTTTAAACTGAATTATGGCCATAGTTTTATTATGGATATATAAGATCAAAAGAGATGTAGTACTATGATGTTTTGGAATAGCATAAGACAATTTTGGTTTCTATAGTGTCATTCATTGATTCGACTAAATAATGCTACAGATGGAAGCATATATTAATTAGATTTTCTGGTAATATGTCTAAGATGTGTATCAATTGACTTGGGCAGACCCACTCTATGTTTTCTTAATTTAGTAATTTTATTTTATTTACCATGGTTTCTTATTCAGTACAGACAAACACAAACTTGTGTTTGACTGAGGTTGCCAGGCCTAACTGCTTTTATAAGAACCTGCTGAAGGCATTTCACTACAGATGAAATTGCTTCTCTGTTTTTTTGTCCTTTCTTAGTAGTTTTTACTGATATCATAGAATCATAGAACGGTTAGAGTTGGAAGGGATCTTAAAGATCATCTAGTTCCAGCCCCCCTGCCATGGGCAGGGACACCTCCCACTAGACCAGGTTGCTCAAAGCCCCATCCAGCCTGGCCTTGAACACTTCCAGGGACGCCCGGGGCATCCACAGCTTCCCTGGGCAACCTGTTCCAGTGCCTCACCACCCTCACAGTAAAGAATTTCTTCCTAATATCTAATCTAAATCTACCCTCTTTCAGTTTAAAACCATCCCCCCTCATCCTATTGCTACACTCCCTGATAAAGAGTCCTTTTCCAGCTTTTCTTTAGGACCCTTTTAAGAATGGAAAGACTGCTCTAAGGTCTCCCCAGAGACTTCTCTTCTCCAGGCTGAACAACCCCAACTCTCTCAGCCTGTCTTCGTAGGAGAGGTGGTCACCATTTGGATCTTGAAATCATCTCCCACCGTTTGGGGATTTTCTGTCTTTATATTTCTTTTAAGCCTTTTGTGTATCTTTTTTTGTCATTTTTCCTGAAACTAAAAGCATCTTCAGACTCCTGTTAACAGATTTTATTTGAATCTTCTAAATAAGTTAAGTTCCTAGATCTCCATTTCTATACATTCATGCAATTTGCAAGCAACCCACTGTAGGCACATACTTCACTGAAGTACTCTGAATTTCTAAAGAGATTCCATTCAATTTCATCAACACCACTTGGTTTCTTCTCTCTCAAGTAAAAGGGCATTTGTCAAATTAGATTTTTATGGTGACTCAGATTACAATTCCACTGGGACTAGGAAAGGTGCAATGTATTTTCCACTTTTTTCTGTCCTGAAGGTCTTCCTTCTCCTCTTTGAATCACCATTTTAGTAATTCCTATTTTGTTAAATGCTCCTGAAACTAGACAGGAAGAGAAACTGTGGCTACGTCTATACTACTAAATATACCGGGACTGATCTCTGCCCTTGAGGCCAGCAGGCATCGACCTTTTCATACCCTGCTGGATTGCTCAGTCTCCCTCCAAAACAGAGCCTCTGAATGTGAACTGGATCTTGAAAGTGGGATCTGGCCTGTGATCACTCTTGAGCTAAGCCTTGGTGTTGCTTGGGATCGTGCTAGTTGTGAAGGACCAAAATTGTCTTAAGGTTGTTCTAACTGTATAACACTAGGCACAAGTACTAGTACCTGTAAAGTTCCCTGATGCTGTCTAACTTATTGCTGTAGATATCACCTGCACTCAGCCACAGCCCAATGGCGCATCTTTTGCCTCTATCAGACCTTCTGCTCCTATGATCTGGATGGCCCAATCGTGCTTGCTGGGTTGTGATATCAGCCTTTATGCTGGTGATGGAGACACTGCTGACTTTTAGAGGTTTACTATTGAACTGCAACAACAGCAAAACCCTTTCATACTTTTGTTGTTTAAATAACAGCAAAAAAGTTCTCTGTTCTTTATAGCCTTGAAGAAGATTAACTGCATGGCAATTTTTTATTAATTTTTCAGCTTGGCAGATTGGTAAGCAAAGAGATTCTAAAGGTAAGACAGATTTTGTCAGCCTGTAAAATGCTTCTGCATTCTTCCTATTTTCATGTAAATTTGATATTATTTTTTTTTACTAAGATAGGAATTACCAAGAGGTATTATAAGCCACTGAGAGTAACTGCATGGAGAAAGTGATTTTTTAATCTGTATTTTAATATTTTTCCTTTGTGAACAGTGTCAAAAAGGAGTGTGTGCAAAGGTAAGAATTTTCAAATCACTGTATGGATCTGAGAAGCTATAGTGCTATTTGTATGAAAGATATACTAGCAAAAAGTATGGGCATCATAAATCCACTGAAAATTTCATGAGAAATCCAAGAAACTATTTACAACAGATCAGAGCACAGACTGAGAAATCATAAATGAATTGTTCCAATAATACTGAAGCTCCAGGCAAAACCTGTAGTGTTATGTGAACACAAAACTTTACTGGAACAGAACATCAAAAGAAGATATCCAAAGTGTAGCAATAGGACAGTGAGATATCACACTGACTTCTTGAATAGTATGATTGAATGAAGACAGTTCTGGTCTCTGAACACAGAGGTTTTCACTTACGATCTTTCATTCATGTCAGTTTTAACATGCACACTAATCTTACAGTTCTGTCATTGACATCAGATTAAATTTAATCTTCAAAACTGACAGTGCTTTCTATTTTGGTTCCAGACCTAAATAGACACGCAGTGCCAATTTCAACAGCTAGATTTTCTGCAAAGCTTATGACTTGTATTATTAGGGTCAGATATTTTTATCCCAAAGTACCTTCCCAATGTCGTTCAAAAGGAACCTGCACAGGCTGTATTTGTATTCTTTTCTGAAGACAGACCTGGCTCCAGTGAAGTTGAGTGTTTCTCTCCATTTCTTTTACTACCCACAGCATGGATGTGGCATTTCAAGATTCAGGGATTTCAATGGCACATGTAATCAATCCGTTCTCTTCCAGCCTTTAAAGGTGGCATAGCAAAGTGTGATGTAGCAACCTTACTCTCTTTCAAACATATACAAACTCATAAAACTGAAGTATTTTCTGTAGTTTGGATTTATAAATTCCTGTCACCTCTGAACCACTCTTACTGGCTGGCTGCTGTGAAGTAATTCATTCCAAAATGTAAGCTGTTTTTCAAAGTTTATGTAAGTGAGCTAAAATTATTTTGCCCTGGTCTCCTTTTCGTAATAACAAACTCTGATGCCGTATTGGATATCCCACAGCTCATCAGCAATGACTGTTTAGCATTTAGCACAGAAAAGGTTATAGATGACACTCTTCCCGGTTAGGAAAGTGTCTGCATGAAAATGCCTACTACTCAGTTTTGGGTTCGGTCTGTTCTCTCTGAGAGTAATTGCTTTAGCCACTGGCCTTTTATTTCTGCCAGGGCCAGCTGATGATCTGGCAGAACACTATGATCCATGGTACTGAAGAGTCCTCGTAAATCCAATGACATTGGCCTGAAAGTCTGCACTCTGTACGCAAGCAAGAGAAGATAATGAATAGCAATAAAAGTTCATCAAGGAACATTTGCGTAAAGAATTACTCCAATCTGTGTGTATGTCAAAATAACAACTTCTCTGCATGGCAGACTCCGTCTCCTTCAATGCCACTTTCTGATCTCAAATTTTGCATGTATATTCTCAGATGCTGTATTGCTAGTGCAACACTTTCTATCTAGCAGGTGGCTGACTAATGAAAAGATATTTACAGCAGATGCAGACTGGCATTTACAGATGCAGATCATAATCCTGGAAAAAATCTTTAAAAATAGATTCAGCTTTCTACTTTGCACCACCACATGTGTTACATGTAGGAGTCTTCTTGCTGTCATAGGTGTGAGGTGTGGGTGGCCTTAGACTGTTTGCATGTGGGTGTGTGGACATAGGAAGGCTGTTTCAGCAGATCATTACAGAGAGCTTTATCTAGACTGAAGCTTCATTTTTCATTTATCTCTTGTTTCATTGGTTGCAATGGGTTTAATCATCAAATCTCGAAGAAAGATGGTTCTGCTTGTTAGCTTTCTGAGAAAACTGAAGAAAATGAACTCACTAGAAACTTAGTTGAAACTTCTCTTTCTTTTGCTGTGTTCCTCTGTGTGGCAGCTGAGCTCTCCAAACTATTACTTCTTGCAAACCATTTCATTAAGAGAGTTAATCAAAAGCAAAAAAGAATAGTGTTCAGTGCCATTTTACCTCCAAAAAAATGGAAACAAAATAAACCACACTTAAGCCCATTCAAAAATGCTTTTAAGGAATTTAAACACACTAGGCATCTCAGACTTCCTTGCTGCTAACACATATGGGTCCAGCAAGATATGCTTGGAAAATTTCTGTATTATTTGAAAACTTTTGGTTAAAACTCTGTTATTTGGGGGTTAATAACTTATGTCTGTTTTCTGAAGACTTTTCAAGGGCACTGTCAAATATACTTCCTTTGAGTGCAGTGTGAAAAATAAGATGAAGTTGAAGCTGTATAACAGAAGGTAAAATAAAATAAGGTAAAATAAAATAAAATAAGGTAAAATAAAATAAAATAAAATAAAATAAAATAAAATAAAATAAATAAATAAACCAAACCAAAATAAAATAGAGGTTTTTTTTTCTCTTGTCCTTTTTATTACAATAACTGTATAAAGATGCTGCATAAGAAATGGGTGCATATTTTCTTAATTATATAAGACTTATCAGGCTTACAGTACGTGTACACATACATTCATTTACACAGATACTTTCTAGTTGATTTCTCAACCAAAAAAGTACAGTACCAGAGGACTGAGAAGTTATTTAAAGGGAGATCGGTTACTCAGCATTGCACAGATAGATCCTGGATTAGGTACGGTGCTAGAATAACAGAGCAGATAGAGACCACAAAGTGAGGCAGAGGGCAGCCTAAAGAAGAAGAATGATGTCTGGGAAAAGTTAAATGTAAGTATAAGGAGAGAAACCCAGACATGAAAAGCAAATCCAAGCCTTACCTGAGAGTTCTCTCAGCTGAGGATTACATTTCTACATGTACATCTTTTTTTCTGTATGTTCATAAATTAAATACATTCTAGTTGAAGAGAAATGTCTATGCAAAGAGTAGGCATTTATGCTGGTTGCATCTGTTAAGCTTTGATCAGAATAAGGTGGACAGTCAAAATTTTTAAGTTCTAAATAATCAGAAAGTTTCTTTGGTTCACTGAGGATTTCACAGTGAAATGTTCTCTAATGTTAGCTGTCTATGTCTACATTGACTCCAACAATATTTACAGTTGTCACCAGTAGAACGACATGTAGATTTGATTCAGTACCAGTGATGGCAAGTCCTCCCATTCACTGCACAGGTTTTGGATTATGGTTTATATGCACAGACAGTTTTCTGTTTTTCTTTTATTTTCTGTTAAACTTTTTCTTTCTATTACATTTGTGGCAAGCTTAATCTTTCCTGCTTTCACGTGTACCACTTTTGGATCTTTTATTTGACTTTAAGCAAGCTTTTAACTGTTATCACAGTTTAAGATGAAGTAACTGTGTGGAGACAAAATGGAAGCTCAGATACCAAAACACCTGAAACTCAGATATATGCAATTTCACAAAATAATTACATGAATTCACTGTTCAATGAGAGATGATGCAGTCCAGAAGACGAGTCAGGCAGACAAGCTTAGTCATATCCAATGTATGCTGTGCAATGCCATGCCTTGGTGTGATAGCCCTGAGCCATCTCTAAATGGACTACTCTGTCTTCATGGCACAAATTAACGTAAAATAAGACAAACTCAGGTCCCATGGAAAATGAATTAATGAGATATATAACCAGGAGAACTGATGTTTTGTGAGGGAATCAAAGAAAGAAAACATGCAGTCATCTCTTAACATCTATAAATCATGTGATTATGTAGCAGGCAATGAGAAAAATCTATCTGAGAAATCATAAACCTGGTCTGCTTTGCTTTTTATCAGCCTATCTGTTGACATGATTTCTATTTTTTCACTTGTTTACAATAAATTTGAAATTAAGCTGGAACGGCTTGGTTGCTATTTATTTCAAGTAATCATTCAGAAATGCCATCAACACTTGAGGAAGCATATCCACAGAAGTTTTGAAAAGCAGTCTCCATTTTCATCACCAGGAAGTCCAGGGAAAGACTAAGCAGAGGGGACTATCTATTTTGTAGACGACAACTTCCATGCCTACACTGCACTTCAGTGTGTGGTATAGGCAGATTCTTAAACTCAGTCTGTGCTGGAAACCTATTTATTTTTTCAGAAATCGAACTGGAAATTGATGAAGTTTCTGGAGTGAAGTATCGATCGTATACCATTTTGGAACTACTAGTCTACTTGATTGGTGCACCTATATAAATAAGGCAGCATACACTTTGAATATTTCATTATATTTGATTTCCCTTCCATTAGGCAGTCCTATAAGATACCATAATTCTGCTCCATTCGGTAGATTGTAGTGGTATATGACATTTAAAATTATTATTTTGGACAAGAGAGGGGTGGTTACAATATACTGTATCATTGTAAACAATTAACTGAATGCTATTTCAACAGGCACGTCAGCAACAGGATAGTGCTGAGTAGGACAACAGTAAGACCTTAATAGTTATATTACTGCAAAAACATGCTTACAAAGAAGAATTTCAAAGAAAAATGTGTGACTATATACAGAGAATTGGAGTGTTTAAGTGCAACAAGCACTCAAGAGGGAGGAAAAATATAAGCCAGATGTTTTGCATCTTAATTTTATTTCATCTTAAACTCTTAACTTCAAAAGAATAAATATGGGCAATTTCCATCATTTTTCAGAGAAATATTACAATTTACAAGATAACTTTGAATTATTTTTAAGCTGGAAAAGTATATTTTCTTTCTTCATTTACATGTAGACATGGATCCTATGTCAGTGAAGGCAATGAAAATGTTGTTCATATAAAGCCAAACTATATTTTTCCTCTTTGAAATTTTATTATAAACATTGATGAGTGGCATTCTGTCCAGGGGAGTCGAATATCCTGTTCTTGACACAAGCAGAATTAACAGCACATCTTTGCCACAGCAGGCACCTTACTTATGCCACAATGTCCTTCTCTTACTTGATGTGATGCCACTGTCACAGCCATTGAACTCCACTGATTTTCGGACACAAAAACTCACTGTACACCTAATTGAAAAGAAAACTTTAAACTGGCACGTGTCCATGTCTTGAGCCTCACTTAGCATCATTCATTTGACAGAGTTAGCTTGTTAGTTAAAATACACAGAACTTTCTACCAAAGTCGAATGTACTAAGTTGTTAGTGTACCCTGTGACTTATGTCAGAATTTACTGGCAAGGCACAGTAACACACACACTTATTTGGCACTGAGCCAATACAACTGCCATGAAAAAGCTTTTTTTTTTAAATCACCTTTCCTTACCTGCTAAAACAGGTACTTGGTACCTCTTATCAAAGGATATAAGCACGAGGAAAAAAAAAATCAATATTGAATGCTAGGATATTATTCAAGGCACCAGAAGTTCTGGGGCATTAAATCTAAACTGCACATACATATAACTTCAGAAGAAATTGCCATCCAGGGACTGGTGAAAAGGAGGAGAAGGTATGGATCTTGCCTGCAAATAAGTGAAATAACCCAGACAGCCATGACTAATGTTGAGATAAAACAGTCATTCAATTACAAGATTTAAGGAAGGAAAACTCCTTCATATCCTGTACCTGGTCCAAATATTTTCTCTGTCTCTCATGCTCCCCTTGAGATTTCCCTTGTCTAGGAGCCCCTCCAGAGCAGTCTACTCCTTGTTAAAACACAAAACCATGGTATTCCCAAAGCAACGGAGAGAATCTTTCTGCATTCCTGGCATGGTTAATAAGAAATGTAACCGAGCAACCAGAGAGGAATTGTACTGGAGATCATAACAATGAAGATTCTCCTACCTTCAGACCTTGAGAATCTCCCTTGTCTAATAGAAAGCAAATAAATAAAAATTTGGATAGTATAGCAGAAGTCAATAATTTGGGCATAAAAGTAACTTAGATGATACTTTATTATGCATGCTCTGCACAGTTTCAAGCAAACAGACCACCACCACTAAGCTGTTCTTTCAAACAGCAAGTACATTTGGTTTTCTACAACTACGGGGCAAGATTTATCAGTTAATATTTCTACTTCTGCCTACTATTAAAAAAAAAAAAAACACAAAAAAAAAGTCAAAATGCAAGGAAAACATAAAAGGTTATATTATTAAATTCCTTTTTATTTTTATAAACCATGTTACATGTCTAAAGTGTTTAAATGGTATCAGTGTGCATATGCACAGTGTAAAAAATACAGTAGTGAAATAACAGAGGTTCAAAGGGGCCAGATGTCACACTGTAGATATCACTTTCTTCAAGTGGTGTTCAGCAGCTACTTGTACAAGCCTGAATGTGTCCGGGGAGATAATATAAATAGATGCCAAGCTCTAAAGTCTGTGACTGACTGACGTTTTGGCAGTTACCAGTAGATGGCTGCAATTTCTAGTTGCTGAAATGGCTCACTCAGAACTGTTCTGTTCCAAACAGCTGCTGGAAATGAACCAACCACTAGCTATATCTTGAAGACTGTTGCTGCTGGGCTTGTCCTGCCTATGCAACAGAAAAATATGTAACTGAAAAATAATAGAAGCTTATAGCCTGCATCCATGTCATTCAGTACTTGTAGGATTCAGTAGATATTTACAGCCTCTGGCTCTCACAGACCCCCTCTTTATTCTCCTCTTATGTTAGTCATAAAGTCCATTAGGCATACACACAGTTAAAAAATCTATGTGACACCCTCAACCCATTTCCTCGCTCCACCCCCAGACAATCCAATATGCAGCTTTCTTGTATCTGAAAAATATGTGCAGAAATTGATAATGCAGGAGAAAACATGTTTTACATTATTTTATTTTATCAGAATTAGCATTTTAAAAAACCCAAAACATAACCACTCCCTTCTGCTGTTGTGCTTTATAACCAGTTTTTGAAACAACATTTAATCTAGGGACTTTCCTTGTTTTTTGTCTGTGTGTGAAATTAATGAGGTTAGTTTTATTTTAACAGCATGAATATTTAACAGTAAGAATATACACATATAGTTCTATCTTGACATAATAAATTTTTTGGGTGTTTTACCTGTATCATTGCCTCAGTATCACTGAACCTGCTGCAAAGATGTGAATGATGTAAGTGAAATGCTTCAAAGAGCAAACTGTGTAACTGAAAAGTGGAAAGAAAAAGATGGAGGACAGGAATAGACCACAAAAAGTACAATAAAGTACAATAAACATTGTTCCAGTAGGCAGTGATGTGGCCACTTCTCTTCCCCTCCCCCCCCACCCCGATTTTTGAATGGAGACGAAAAAGAGCACTGGGGGAAGTAATGTCTCAAGATACCATATGACATCCAAAGGAGATCTTGGTTAACTCCTGTGGGATACAGATGTGGTGACTATCTGAGAGTCATGGGCACATGCTAGATAGCAGAGCTGGACCACGTCAGAGCTGGTAGTGAGCAGTCAAACTCCTAGGAAGAGGTTGCAGAACCTGCGGGTGTACAGAAGACCCTGAAAGCTTGTTATTTTGTGAACTGAAAGTCCTCTTCTCTCTCCTCTAACAAACAAATGAACAAACCAATAGTCATCTCAGTCTAATTTTCAAAAGACATTTTAGAAACACAGTCTTAATGACATCGAGTTCACATCTGAATGTGCTGAAGCAGTTAGGAAGGGGATGTCATCTTATCTTCCTGCTTTCTTACCTTCCTGGGGATTCAGTGATATTTAAAACAGCACCATGTTTTGCTGATGTACATCATTTAGTGAGCATCTTGGGCGATAGTCAACAAGTACATGGTTGTCTCCACATATTGTGGAACATCAAGAGAAGAGCTTGCTTTCTCTGAATAATCGACATCGCATAGATCCTGTTCAAGTACCTGTTCATGGCCATGCAGGTACCACTGGAAGGTAGATTCAATAGGTTACAGATGCTTCAGTTTTCTGCAAGGAGCACTAAAGATTGGTAATAGTGAATAGAATCAGTCCAGCACATTTCAGTTCTTTACCAACATGCTCTTGAAACACGGGGCAAAAAGAAATATAAAGCAAAAAATATACATTGTATCTGCAAAATATGGAACATGTTTGAAATTGTTCTTGCCCAGTGCGATCACTATTTTTTTTTCTCACATAATTACTGGCAGCATGCCTTATACCCATTAAGACATTTGTTTTCCTAGTCTTCTAATTGTTGTATGTGTTCTATATCACTCTCTCCTTATCAGAGGAGTCAGCTCATGTACATACACATTTTGAAGAGATGAGTAATAATATAGATGTATAGAAAAAGAAATGCTGTATAGAAAATTCCATGCTGTAGCTAGACTCTCTAGATATTTTCTGTCAAAGCTACAGAAGTAAAACAGAATGAGCACCATAATAGAAGTGGATTAAAAGAAGAAAAATGTTTGTGTGCGTGTATGTGCCTTAAAAGCGGTTAGGTTTCCCCTTCTGCACTGTTTCAGATAAAATGCTCTGAAAAAATAGTTTTGATGCTACTGAAATGCTTTTCTTAGCTGAGAGAACATGGATTGAGGGCAACTTTGCTAAATGCTTATCAGTTCTTAACAGTTTAATATAATTCAGTGTATTGATTTTTATTATTAAACTGTGTTGTAATATTGTGTCATAGATAGAAACAAGTATCTGCGGTATACACTGCATTACAAAGACTTCAAAATGATACAATGCCACTGCCTATCACAAATTTAAGGTAGTTCTTATTATTAAATGAAAAACAAAAATAAATAAAAAAGAACAAATGCAAAAACTCTCTCTGCAGTAAACCTTATTATTCATGGATAGGTTTTGCTGATTAAATATTACAAGATATAAGGATAAATTATTTTTACAGCTGAAAAATAGAAGGATGACTCCTTTTGAAGCCCTTAGCAAGAGAAAAGGGCTAAAATAATAACTTAGTTATTATTGGGATGACTGGGAAAGTCATTTGCTCATAAACATTGAACCTCAGCATATTTGCAGTCACATCTTCTTTAGATTCAAAGGTTAAGCTTTAAAATCTGCTTCTTCTTGTCACTAGTGTTAGGACTTGCAGTATCGTCTTCAGATGAAAGTCAGACAGAAAATGAGTAACTCTTTTTGAGAAGTGTATTCTTTTTTTTGAAACTATGAGACGATTGAAGTAAGATTTTGTATTCATTTGAAGGGCACATAGTACAATGGTGTCAGTATCTTTGACTATAACCTGCAGATGATGCCATAATGCAAATAAATGTTGGTGCAGTTTTTGATAAAATGTAAATTAAAAAATCAAATAAACAAATCTGACCTTAGAAGCTCTCCTTGGTTGTTACCTATTGAGTTCATTGTCTTCTCTACCTTCTCTGTAATTCTACTACTAAAATCAGACAAATAGATCAGATTGGGATTTCTTGCATCTAATCAGATGGAATTATCTGTAGAATGTTCTTTGTGAAAGACTCACTTAGAGTAAGCTGAACCTTCAGTTTTGACTTTGGAAGTTCATTTGTGAAGAATCTTGAAAAAAGAAGGGGGCTAACTGTAATGCCCCAAGCACGACAGAGCATTCAATTTTACTGGCTATAACATGGGAAAGAGGGTGACTGGTGAGGCAGGAGTTAAAACTGCTATTTAGTTTTCTCTTGCTCCTAGAACTTGTGCCAACATCACCTGGAGGTTTGCAAAGCTTTTTTTTTTTTTTTTGCTTCCCCTCCTTCCTCTCCCACCCCGGTATTTGCATGAATAAAATAATTAAATTAAGAATACTGAAGTAAATAGTAAGATCAGCAGACAGTACCTGGTACATGGAGAGCAAATTTGAATGAGAGAATATCTTGTGAAAACAAAAAGCGAACAAAAAACTAACTTATCCTCCCACCCTCTCTTTTATGCAGAACACCACTGACAAACAAACCAGTTGCAATATTGTCACATTTCCAAAAAGAATGTGGAATAGGAAACCTGGAAACCTCTAGTGCTTTTTATTTTTAATCAGATGCTAACAAATAATCTGTGAAATTGCGTAAAGTTTTCATTAATTCTGTGCAAGTTTGTTTTTCTTTTAATGGAATTATTGAGCAAGAAAGGTGACACTTGTTCTTACCCATCCCCCACAATCCCCTGATCACTTTTCAAAACATGCATGCCAATTATTTTAAGTGTGGAAAAAGCAGTCTGAAACATTGTTAAACGAACTACATGAAGCCTTGAGGAGACACAGTAGGTGGCTGAAGTGAGAATTAAAAATGCCGTGTTCCTGAAGCTCACACATTTTTAATATTACCCTTCAAAGCTAACAATGATGGCAGGATCATTCCAGCCTCATGATATTATTAATTGCTGTAATTTCAGGCATTTCAAAAGGGAACAAGACCTTCATACTATGTTAATGAGGAGGAGCCTGATGGAACTAAACATTTGTTTTCCTACAGGTTTGGAAAATATTGTTAGTGATGAGGGTGCACATTGACTTGTTTTTAACGTACAGAACAATTTTTGACTGTTGCTTACAATTAAGCAACCACACTAACTGCAAGACTATTGATTATTTTAGGTGGTTTGCACATTGCTCTTCCTCTACAGCTGAACTACTCCAATTTTGAAGTTTCTTGGTTCTGTTTCTCTTCAGTCTGCCTACAGATAAAAGCTCCTCTTCTGCCTTATGACAATCTGTAATGTCTGTTCACTCTGACACACTGCTAAGTAATTTAATTCTGTTTTCTGCTCACTGGAAGACTTCAAGCATGCCATCGCTGCTCTGAATTTCCTCACTATTCCAGCTTGCTTTCCTAAGTTTTCCCTGGAAAATATTGATCACAAAGTATTTGATACTCATGGTTTTGAAACTAAAACATGATTTTGGTGAGTGTTACAGTATCATGTGGTGAAAGTTATGATGTTCTACCTATACTTCGATTGGATGAGCAAGCTTACAATTGGGAACCTTCAAAGAAGTTACAGAGACTCCGAAACTCCAAGAAGGAAAAAGAGCAGTTTAAGACTCGTGGAAGATTAGTGACTTTTGGAACATTATAAGGATTTTTCTTTCTGAGAAAGTCATGTCTTGGGTGAGGTGTTATTGCTAGAGAAAACAGGCTACTGCAAGATTTACTGGCTGGGTGCACAGTTAATTTTTTTTTTTCTTGTCACAATCACACAAGGTAATTGCGGAGGTAATAGTGGCTTTGAAAAGGTGAGGTCAGATTCTCATCTGGCCCACCATGCATTTGCCTCTGTGCCAGGGCTAAGCCAGAAGTTTGGGGAATGTCATGTCAAGTAGTATCCCATTCCAAGTAAAATATACCAAGTGCACTGCATTTACTACTCTGTAACTTTCTGTCATCGCTGCAGTCATTAACACAAAGTAACACTTGTTTATACATGGCCCTGTTCTGAAGGCCTTAGTCATGTACTTTGATATATTTACTTGCACCCATGCCAAGGTGTGCAGGAGATGTGGTATTAGGAATTTGCTCTGCACACGCGCTTTGTAATCACAGAAATGATAGTTGATTCCAACTGTCTGTGGGCCCAGTGGATGAACATGGTGATTGCTGTAATAATGAGAAGGCAAGCTGAAAGGGCTGAAGAGCTAGCTGCTTCTCAAGCCAGTATTGGCATCCTGGTACCACCATTTTTAATATCAAGCAGTATTCTTTTCTATAGCCCTAATGGCAGTTCTAATGGTGTTCAGGTTCTCGACGAATAGTCTTGTATTAGATGTGAGTGTGTTTGTTTGCGTGTGTCCTTGTGGATGTATAACATGAGGGAGGTTGAAGAGTACGTGACAGAAAACAGGAACAGTAGGACCATCCCTGATTTGAAGGATGGCCAGTGAAATCCTCTCTGAGAGCCACTGTGCAGGCACCACGTACTCCCTGTCCCCCTGTGCTGTGGTGCAGGGCGTGGTGTTCATGTGGTCCGTATGCCTTCAGCAGCTGCATTTGCTGATACCTCTGTGCTTTATATCAGTCTCACAGTGTAAGTAAACATCATCAAACCCTAATTTTAATGTGGTCTTTCTGAAAATTAATACAGAACTTTCGGATAAATAAGGCTGTTATGATGACATATAGCCTGCTTTGCACTAGCTCTGGCTGGGGGATGTCTCCCCTGAGGTTAATCTGCACTTATCTGAAACACAAGTCTCTCTTGTGAACGCACCAGGCAGGGCTTTAAGCTGTGCTGATAGCTCGGGCATGTATAGATTCCATTTCAAAGAAAGCCCTTATCTGCTCTAATTTATTATTTTGGGTTCTAATAAAGCCTATCTTCAGAGATAACATGTCTTTGGTGTCTTTTAGCATGTCCACTTAGGGTAAAATCTCAGATAGCCCAACCTCACAACTTAGGCCAATAAGAGGCAGCCTGGCAGATTTGGGGAAAAAAGAAAAAAAGAAAAAAGAAGGAAGAAAAAATGAGCAATCTACTTCATAGGAAAATCATTTTACCTTTTATTTAGTCATTTTAAACTGTTGAAGTCCTAAATAATCCTAGATGTTTTAGTTAACAGCAATAGACACAAATATTTTCTCATCTTCGTCAGGAACAAAAATGTTTCTTCTAAGGTGCGAGCAAGTTCCACCGCTTATTCTCAATGTTTTTTGCCTTGTGTCTGTAAGTGGAATTAACTCCAGCTGTGGTTGAAGAAAGTTACAAAAGCATCAGTTTACTTCTTATAAATACTTGTTCATTACAGAAGCATTTTAGACTTCTGCCTTGTTGTAATTCAAGGTGCACAGTTTGACTTCTAACTGCATAGGCCCCAACATTTCTGACAGATATGATTTCAGAAATAAAATATCTTGCACTGTTTTCTGTAGGACAATGGGTGAAATTTCATCAAAATTGTGTTCAGAATATATCAAGATGATATTTGGATAAAATTTTAAAATTTCAGATCAGCTTTATATTTTACTAGTGGTTTGGTTTTGGTTTTGTTTTTTTTTTTAATTTGTAGTGGTGCATTTTTCAGAATGTTTGAATTTATATTGAAGTTAGGGAACATTATCCTTACAATTTCTCAAAACACAAGAAGAACATGCTTTAAAATAATGAAATAAAACCAGATACATCAATTCATTCTAGAATTTATTTTTCTCTACAAACTAAATTAGTGTCAGTGTGTCAGTTTCTGCAAGGATGACTAGCATGCAATTCTTTTAACAACATTTTACTGTTATTATTTTAGATCTCTGTATTCTCTGTAACTTTTTTTCAGGGTATGCAGAGAATGCAAATAAAGATAAAATATAAAACAGAAAAAATAAACAAATGTTTCTAAATACTTTGAAAATGAAGGAAGCGAACTATCCCTTTTCAGAACATGGGAAAAAAAAAAAAAGGAAAGAAAGAAAGGAAAGGAAAGAAAGAAAGGACTTAAAATTACCAGTAAGCTGGGTAATAGGAGAGGAAAAAAAACAAAAACAAAAACAAAACTAAAATACAAACTACAAACAAACAAAAAAATCCCAAGCCTTCTAAAAACAGTTTTTGCATTAAACAATGCTACCAGCTTTGATGGCTGAGCCCTGTGAGCCAGTGAGCACAAGAAAATATGAATACAATTTGCATCTATGTTTTATAGTTCAGAAGTTATTTTAAAAGTCAAATAAATATCCATCAGATAGATAGTTGTTTTTTCATTTTTTTTTTTCCTGTTGTTAAAAAAAAAAAAAGCAACAAACCTTTCAGGCTCGAAGCTCATGAAAATATGGGAAATATTCAATACAAAATGTTCCGCATATGGCTTGATCATATAAGATCAGTTTCTAATTTTTTATGCAATGCAGAAATCTGAAGGACAGCAGTTCCTCAGTTGTGGTCTATGAATTTGTAATTGTCATTGCAAATCTGAGTGATCATAAACTACTAACCCATCATAAAATCCTGCATATGTCCATTATATATGAGGTTTATCTTAGCTTTGACACCAACCAGCTATCTAAGTTCTCTGTGTAGTATGTGAAGAGAGATTGGGAACTCCAGGTGCACCTCTCTACTTTTCAGGCATCTTTGACCATCTGAAAAAAAGACTCTGTTAAGAATATATAAAAGAATATACAGGAGCTATATACTGCTAATACACATAGCAGATATGAGTATTATATTATTACACTACTGAAATAATCAGGCTTGCAGTATCAGCAGAGACTCCTCCTGAGTTTTTACTGTCCAGACAGTTATCAGCCAAGTGGGGATTATTTTCCTCCAGTACTTCTGGAGGAAAGGTCTGGTCTGATCCTTGTTTCTGCTAAAACCTTCTGACTCTGCTTTTTTTCTTGGGCTTTTACACTCTTTCATGTCAGCATTTTTCTTTTAAGTCCTGAAATAATATTAGTCTCAACAGTTTCACTTGTCTATATATTTGCTTCTCTTATCTTACAAGGTCTTAGCTTGCATAGTCTCTTAGAGTTCAACATTTTTTCTCATTAATGCTAAGCTGAGCTGCAGCAAAATCATAAAATCATAGAATCATAGAATCTTAGAATTGTCTAGGTTGGAAGGCACCTTTCAAATCATCAAGTCCAACCATCAACTTAACACCGACAAAAAACATCACTAAACCATTTCGCTAAACACTATGTCTACCCATCTTTTAAATACCTCCAGGGACGACAAATCCATCACTTCCCTGGGCAGCCTGTTCCGATGCTCAACAACCCTTTCAGTGTAAAAATTTTTCCTGTATATCCAGTCTAAACCTCCCCTGGCACAGCTTGAGGACATTTCCTCTTGTCCTATCTCCTGTTACTTGGGAGAAGAGACTGACATCCACCTTGCTGCAACCTCCTTTCAGGTGGTTCATAGAATCATAGAATCATAGGGTTGGAAGGGACCTCTGGAGATCATCTAGTCCAACCCCGCTGCCAGAGCAGGGTCACCTAGAGCAGATTGCACAGGAACGCGTCCAGGCGGGTTTGGAATGTCTCCAGAGTTGGAGACTCCACCACCTCTCTGGGCAGCCTGTTCCAGTGCTCTGCCACCTTCAAAGTAAAGTTCCTCCTCATGTTTAGGTGGAACTTCCTATGCTCAAGTTTGTGCCCGTTACCTCTTGTCCTGTCCCCGGACACCACTGAGAAGAGCCTGTCCCCATCCTCCTGACACACACCCTTTGAGTATTTATAAACATTGATAAGATCCCCCATCAGCTGTCTTTCTTCTTGGCTGAAGAGACCCAAATCCCTCAGCCTTTCTTCATCAGAGAGGTGTTCCAGGCCCCTAATCATCTTGGTAGCTCTCTGCTGCACCCTCTCCAGCAGTTCCCTGTCCTTCTTGAGCCGGGGAGCCCAGAACTGGACACAGTACTCCAGGTGCGGCCTCACCAAGGCAGAGTAGAGGGGGAGGATGACCTCCCTCGACCTGCTGGCCACACTCTTCTTGATGCACCCCAGGATGCCATTGGCTTTTTTGGCCACAAGGGCACATTGCTGGCTCATGGTCATCCAGTTGTCCACCAGGACTCCCAGGTCTCTTTCCACTGAGCTGCTCTCCAGCAGGTCAGCCCCCAACCTGTACTGATGCATGGGGTTTTTCCTCCCCAGGTGCAGCACCCTACACTTGCCGTTGTTGAATTTCATAAGGTTCCTCTTTGCCCAGATCTCCAACCTGTCCAGGTCTCTCTGTATGGCGGCACGGCCTTCTGGTGTGTCAGCCACCCCCTCCAGCTTTGTGTCATCAGCAAACTTGCTGAGGGTGCCCTCTATCCCCTCATCCAGGTCATTGATGAACATATTGAAGAGAACTGGACCCAGTACTGACCCCTGGGGAACACCACTTGTCACTGACCTCCAACTAGACTCTGTGCCCCTAATCACTACCCTCTGAGCTCTGTCTTTCAACCAGTTATCTATCCACTGCACTGTCCATTCATCAAGCCCACTCTTTCTAAGCTTCCCTATGAGGATGCTGTGGGAGACAGTGTCAAATGCCTTGCTGAAGTCAAGGTAGACCACATCTACCGCCCTCCCCTCATCTACCCATCCAGTCATGCCATCATAGAAGGCTATCAAATTAGTCAGACATGATTTCCCCTTGGTGAATCCATGTTGAGTACTTCTGATAGCATTCTTTTCCTCCACATGCCTTCAGATGACACCCAGAATGAGCTATTCCATCATCTTTCCAGGGATGGAGGTGAGGCTGACCAGCCTGTAGTTCCCTAGGTCCTCCTTCTTGCCTTTTTTGAAGACTGGAGTGACGTTGGCTTTCCTCCAGTCCTCAGGCACCTCGGCTGTTCTCCAGGACCTTTCAAAGATGATGGAGAGTGGCCCAGCAACGACTTCCGCCAGCTCCCTCAGAACTCTCGGGTGCATCCCATCGGGGCCCATGGACTTGTGAATATCTAATTGATCTAATTGATGCCTCACTCGATCCTCCTCAACCCAAGGGAAGTCTTCTTCTTTCCCCATTACTTCCCACAATGCCTGGGACTCCTGAGGGTTGGTCTGAGCAGTAAAGACTGAAGCAAAGGAGGCATTCAGTAACTCTGCCTTCACATCCTCTGTCACCATGGTTCCTGTTTCATTCAACAGTGGGCCCACAACTTCTCTGGTCTTCCTTTTGCTTCCAATATACTTGTAGAAGCCCTTCCTGTTGAGCTTGACATCCCTAGCCAGGTTCAATTCCAAGGCGGCCTTGGCTTTCCTTGTTTCATCCCTGCACGCTCTGGCAGCATTCTTGTAATCCTCCCAAGGGGTCAGTCCCTTCTTCCACTTATTGTAAACTTCCTTCTTCCACTTGAGCTTTTTCAGAAGCTCCCTGCTCAACCATGCAGGTCTCCCGCGTCCCTTAGCCAATTTCTTTCTCTTAGGGATGCACCGATCCTGAGCTTGGAGGAAGTGGTCTTTGAATACCAACCAGTTTTCTTGAGCCCCTTTGCCTTCCAGAGCCCTAGCCCACGGGATCTCTCCAAGCAGTTTCTTGAAGAGGTCGAAGTTAGCCCTCCTGAAATCCAAGGTTGTAATTTTACTTCTTGATGTTTTGTGCGTAGTACCCATGATCCTGAACTCTATCATTTCATGATCACTACAATCTAGGGTGCCCCCAACCTTAATGTCCTCCACCAGTCCCTCTGTGTTTGTCAGTACCAAGTCCAGGAGTGCTCCTCTCCTTGTTGGCTCCTGTACCACCTGTGTCAAAAAGTTATCACCAATGCACTGGAGGATTCCCCCTGGACTGTGCATGCCTGGCTGTGTGGTCTTCCCAGCAGATAATGGGGTGATTGAAGTCCCCCATGAGAACCAAGGCCTGCGATTGCGAGGCTACCTTCAGCTGTCTCTAGAAAGCCTCATCAGCTTCCCCATCCTGATCAGGTGGCCTGTAATAAACACCCACAACAGTGTCCCTCATATTTGCCTGCTCCTTAGTCCTTACCCTTAAGCTCTCGACCCTCTCTTCATCCGCCCCCAGTGACAGCTCAATGCATTCCAAATGCTCTCTCGCATAGAGTGCAATTCCACCACCACGCCTCGCTGGTCTGTCTTTCCTGAAAAGGACGTAGCCATCCGGGACAGCATTCAAGTCATGTGAGCTGTCCCACCAGGTCTCAGTAATTGCAATGAGATTGTGGCCCTGCAACCACACACAGATCTCCCGCTCTTCCTGCTTATTCCTCATGCTGCGTGCATTGGTGTATAAGCATTTAAGAGAGGGAGTTGTGTGTGTAGTTTTGACCCTTGAGATGTGGTGTGCCTTCTGGCTTTCAGAAATACTGGCACACTGGCCCGTGAGCGCTGAGCAACTACGCCCTGGCACCTCACCAGCGAGCCAGTAGTCTGAGGGCCATACCAGGGAAGGAAGCATCCTCTTCACGTTCTTGACCCTGGCCCCAGGGAGGCAGCAGACATCCCTATGTACCGGGTCCGGCCTGCACATTGGGCCTTCCGCTCCCTTCAGTAGTGAGTCACCTATGACAAGGACCCGTTTTTTCTTCTTTACCGCAGAGGTTTTGATGCAGAGGGAGGTCTGACTAGACCTTGCTGACGGCTCCAAGGTAGGAGAAATATTGTGCTTGTCATCATCCAGGTTCCTCTGCAGAGCACTGTACCTGTTAAATAATAGCACCTGGGAAGATGGGGTAGTCGCAGGGCTGTCTCAAGTGCGGCGCCTGTTGCACCATGCAGGAACTTCCTGCCATTGCCCCCTGTCCTCCAGGTTACCACCTTCAGTTGAGGTGACAGAGGATAGGGAGTTCTTTGTTGCAGGGGTTCTGAGACCAATTGTAGAGACCGGTTGTAGAGACTGATTGTAGAGACCAGTTGTAGAGACCGATAAGGTCTCCTCTCAGCCTCCTTTTCTCCAAGCTAAACAACCCCAGTTCCCTCAGCTGCTCCTCATAACACTTGTTCTCCAGACCCCTCAGCTTCGTTGCCCTTCTCTGCACACGCTCCAGCACCTCAATGTCTTTCTTGTAGTGAGGGGCCCAAAACTGGATACAGTACTCCAGATGGGGCCTCACCAGTGCCAAGTACAGGGCGATGATCACTTCCCTAGTCCTACTCACTATGCTGTTCCTCTTACAGGCCAGGATGCTCTTGGCCTTCTTAGCCACCTGGGCACACTGCTGGCTCATATTCAGCTGGCTGTTGACCAACACCCCCAGGTCCTTTTCTGCTAGGCAGCTCTCCAGCCACTCTTTCCCAAGCCTGTAGCGCTGTAGATTACACAGAAGGCAGATTAGGTCCCAAAGACTGAAATGTTCTTTGTAAGTGTCGCTTTCCCTGATTAAAGGGGAAGGTAAAAGTAGGTAATCCCTTACCTCATGGACCTTAAACACGTGATATTAAGAAGGATTAACTCAGGTCTTGGGATGACTCCTTTTTTCTCCATCTGTCAAACGACATTCAAAGAAATCCACAGGCATAGGTAATATGGTCTTAATAATTCAAACAAGAATATTGCAAGAAGTGATGGTGCTACGTGCAAGGGAAAATTAGAATAAGAAATGATAAATATATCTCCTAATTTAATTCTAACCTGCTGTGAAAAAAGTAAGACTCCATGTTCTAGAAGAATGTAAGGTCGACAATGAGATTGCCTTTCTTTAATTTTAGGATGTCATGAGGCATTCTGGCCTGTACAGGAAATAGGAAATTCATAGAAAATGTATGTAAAGTGATAGAAAATAAGCTTTAAGTCTCTACGCTCAGTACTTTTTGTGTCTCATGAATATAGAACTCAAAAAATCCAGTTTTGCAAAAGGTTTACATTACAATTTCTAAAGGTAACATAATTGATTTTGAAGCAATCTGCTATGTCATTTGGGAAAACAGCTAAGACTTTTCAAATCCTTGTTCAAAGCTCCTTGAATAAACAACATGGTCGGGCTTAATTGAAAGGTCAGATAGGATACTAGTAGAGACATACTTAATGGAACGTATCAAAAGTTTTTTTTAGTTAGGTTTCTTTCTGACAATCAGCAAATTAAGAACATGCATTGTCAGTTATTTGTTGGGATTTTTTAAAATCTTATACTTTTAAGATAAATAATACTCCTTTATTTTGATAATGAATTGGTAAAAATAATGTTCAAGACAAAAATAAAAAGCAACCTGTTAGCCAAATTCAACTATTTTTGGTTTTCAAATAATTTCTAGACTACATATGTCCATGTTGTGTGAGTAGTCTTTATGTTCCTCCAGTTTTCCATACAACTTGGAGAACTGTGATATTCTTTTAGATATCCTCAAATACTTGTAGTTTATACACTGACTCAATGACACTATGCACCTAAAATTTGGGTGCCTGCATTATATGGACTAGACCATGCCTTGTGTTATCTTTAAGATGCAAAATCTCTTGATTGGCCCTGACTTAGTCCTTGTAAATTAAATGTTTTTTCAGCACATAGTAGCAGGCACAAATGTTACTGGTGTTATGGTTCCTTGCTTTTTCATCAGGATCTAGTGGATGAAATGACTGAAAGCTCTAGTAATGAGACCTGTTGTTTCCATATTAAAAATTAAATATTTGTTATGTAGTATGTCATTTAAAAGCTTGTTTTTAGAGTATAGAAGAAATGACTGAAAAGAGGGAGGAACAACATCTTTTGTTACTTTTCCTCTGATTATTGGAAGCTGTGTTTTGGTTGTAGACTTTTGTTACTCATGTGGCCACATGTAGTTAGCTAAAACATAGAGGACTACATTTCAGATAGTTGTTCTAGTTGATCTTTTTTATCATCAGTGGAAAGTAATAGGCACTTTTAGATGTCTGGAATAAGATGGTGGACAAAGAGCTACCATAAATATGATTTCATTTACCAGGAATATGAACATTTATAGGCAAAATGGCAGTTACTTTTTGCCATTAAAGTTATATTTTGCCATTTACATGCAAAAGATAAGTTACTTGATCTGTACGACAATTGAAAAAATCCAATGCCTTCTGAAAATCTACCAAAAGACTATTGGAGGGGAGCACTGCAAATAGGAAGTCATTCTCCTCTAACTTCTGATCTATGACTGACCAATAAAGCCGTACAATAGAAGAGATGGGCAAAGATGGTGTGCCCATGAAGCTCAGAGAATCAGGAAGGTTTTGACTGACCCAAGCTATTGAAAAGAAGCTGACTTCATCTGGACACACAGGGGACCAGAGAGTGGCCTTTTCTTCAGATAAATAACTATTATCAGTTGAGTGGATCAGCTAGTGGTTTAAAAATTTCTCCCTGAGTTCATTCAAAGAGTGTGAATGTCTCCCTGAGTTTGCTAGGTCAGCATGGGCAGAGTGAATACATGGCTCAGCCCAACACAGGACGACAAGAAAGCAACTAACAAAATAATTTTAGACATCACTGGGTTTGAGCTGGCTTCAACACACATATTTCCTGGTAATTGGGGGTGCCCATGATGGTGAGCATATTATAGAGATCGGTAATGGCAATCACGTTGTGACTGAACCGTGTATTGCCATTGCTTTATTTTGTGAAGTGTAACTTGTGTTTGTATTGTCTTTTCAGTATATTTTGTATCACTCTGCTAAATCAAAAATCCTGTGTAACATCAAATAACTTCAAATAAGTAAATTTTATATTAAACATTACACTCCCTGTATATGGATTAATGTATACATAAAAGCAAAGAAATCAACTTTGTGTCTCTCTTAGCACCCCTTTGTATTGAACTGATGAATTCCTTAATTTGTTAGCCCTTTCCTGATATTCCTACTCAAAAGAGTATACGCAAACATGCATACAGGACAAAGAAGACTGATAAAACCCCTATGAAATTCTTTGCCAATTACTGTTTCGTCTAAGCTTCTACATGAGGCTTTGTAGTTCTTGTGGGATCAGCTCTGTGAATGAATGTCTTCCTTTGTAATGCCATCTCTTTAACACTGAGCTACAGTTATACTCAGTGCATTTTCTTGTGGGAGCAATCTTTCTCACTTCTTTGTATACCTTACTTTTACATGCTGAAATCTTCATGGAAGATGTATTGTTCAGTTTTACCCTGGAAAGAAGACAGATAGCGACAAACATGACTCTCTCCAGGCAGCCATGTGTTTAACATTTAGACCAAACTGTATTTTCTCAGTCTTATAGCTTGGATTGGGAGCCATTAAAAAAAGAATTATTTCTGATCCTCACTTATAAGTTAATCCATCTCTATGAATAATAAGGCAAAGAATTCATACAACAATGTACAGTATCTTGTTTATTTATTAAAGATAGTAGTCTGAATTAAGATATCAGTCTTCTTACACAGTTCAGAATACTGCGACAGAAATAAAGAATAAATAAACCGAAAGTGTTTCAAATCATATCATGGTTATGATGCAGCAAAGTATATGCTTATCTCTGCAGATTCTGAATTCAATCTTCAAGCATTAACATAAATCTTTTTAACATTTCTGAATAAAACTTTTGAAGTTCAGTGACTTCCTAGCATTTCACTGGATATATTATCATTAACTGTACCATTACAAATGTGCTAGGATAACAGACTTCTCAGATTTTTACAATCTTTTTCAAAGCTCTCAAGGAAGAAAGAAAAATTCCGTAACTGAAATACATTTAGAAGAGCTGTGAAATATCCCACAGAAACATATATATATATATAGATTTTGTAACTATAATTTTTTAAACCTATAATATTTGTGAACTGTTTAGTTAGCAATCATCTTAGATGAATTTCATAACAAAGTGTTTAAAAGAAATTCTGGACATTTGACAGATATTTCCAAAAGGTGAGGGGAAAAAGAAGGACGTGAAACAAGAACACAGGTCAAAAAGAGAAAAAAAAAAAAAAAAAAAAAAGAACTAAAAGAGTTTTTCCTAGGGTTACAGCACGTGATTTGATACAGTCTTGTGGCCTCTAGCAGTTAATTCATAAACTCATGTAGGGTTTTCTGCTGACTACTCACAACATTTATTCAAACGAATGTTTTGCATGGCCAAGTAGGCCCAGAACTTTGAAAAATCTGTCTTCATAGTGGACCTAGGGCTCAGACAATTTAGTCAATCATTTTATATATATTATTTTAGGTACTTAAAAAACCCAAACAAGCACTGTGTCATCTTTTTATGATTGTTAGAATTATTATATTTCCAATATGTTCAGTAAAATATGAGCCTGTAGGTATATATCAACATCTCAGATTTTTTTTTTCAACTCACGTTTCCAAAATTTCCAAAATCACATTAATAAAATTTATTTTGTCTCTTTACAGGGAAGTTTTTCAGAATTAAAAAAAAAAATATTTTCCCTTTAAAACAAAGCTGACTTCAAAATCACACAGAAAACTTTTTAAAAAAAATTGTCAATGAGTGTATGCTATGCTGACTTTTTTTTTTTTTTTTCTTTCAGGAGATGCTATCATTCCTCTGAGGGCTTGGTTATTCTTGCCCTGAGTAGTGAGTGACAAGGTGTTAAAACCGTTCAAAAGAAACTACTGAAAATTTTGATAAGCAGACCATTAATGGACAATGGCCAGCCTTAAATTGTTTATCATATATTTTATCAGATAACACAAAAACACGTTCTGTGCTTAATGGCAGTCACATTTTATTTTGCAGGTTATGACATTGGATCAGACAGAAAATATTCCTCTGTTAGAACCACTTCTAGCTCCTATAGCACTCTGTCCCCCTTCAAGCACAGTAAGGGGGACAGTGGCATATCCTCTGAGTGCGAATCAGGAAATGGTGCAAGGGTCACCTGAAGGAGTGCCTGAATGTAGCTTTTGGGGAAGGTGACAATGAAAAGATTCTTCAAGAGTGTAGCATTTCAGCAGATGTCATTTGGATCAATGGATGCATCATTATTGGTAGTGTTGTGTTTTGATCTCCTTGCCTGCTCATGTAAACTTGTTCTATAATTATCAGGAAGATCTGTACCCATTTTGAATGTATATATGTATATATAGTTGACAACTTTATGTAAACAAAATTCAAGATCTCATGTATGCTGACACATCTAAGACCTCGATCTGACTTTTTTGATTTTAGCATCCCTCAATGGGATGTCACAGATTCTCCACACTGTGTGTTTAACATATAAGTGGTTCTTAGAAGCTTTGGTTGATGCCTAATCTTGGAGGCAGTTTACAGAGTTAAGGATCAATGACACTAAAGCAAAATAAAGAAAACCTTAGGTCTGGATCCATTTGTCCTGCTTGGTGCTTAGCTAACATATAATTTGGGTTTAGTACCTTAGCTAGCTCAGTTTACGCAGTATGGGACTGCATTGTGGATAAAAACCCAGCACTTCCAAGGTTTTGATTTTACAGATGAGGTACATAACGTTATTCACCAACTATGATGCTCACAAGTATCACATATAGGTAAACGTCTGACCTCAGCAAAAATGTGGGGTTTTTTTATTTTTTTCCTTTTCTTCTTTTTTTTCATTTTATTCTTTTTTTTCCATTTCTTCCTTTGTTTCCTTTTCTTCTTCTTTTTTTTTTCTAATTGAATATGTTTATGGGCCATTTTCTATCACTGAAAGGGTTAGGGGGTGTTGTTTGCTTGCTTGCTTGCTTTTCTAAATCCTCTTTCTACTTCAGTTTGAAGAAAGGATTTGAGCTCAAGACTCTATAGGGATCTCTCACCATTAGTCTGGTGGCCAAAAAAAATTGAAGTGTTTTTGGTTTTTCTAACCTAAAAATTGATCTGCTCTGGGCTGCAGAGGAAGAAAAAAGGTTATTGGCATTGTAGTCCAGCCAGCTTGCTGCCTGCTGTGAAACCTGGTCTTAAGTGTTGGATTTTCCATATGTATTTTATGCTTTGCACATGGTACAGTTAACCTGCTTCCAGTACCTTAAATAAGCTTACTGAGCACGGCATTCTTAGGCTACCCAAAATCTATGTATTTCGCAGATCACTGGGCACCTGAACATCATATACTTCAGTGTTCGAATCCCTTTGCAAATGATCCTAATCCATTCTTTTCTATAAAACTATCAAACTATCTAAATAGTAACCTTTTCACTTTATGTGGTAAGATGTATTGTATGTGGGTATGTTGCTAAATTTTATAAAATTTAATGGAAGAACAAGTTTGCCAGAAGGTTTATTATAGCATATGCGAATAAGCAATAACCAGATTTTGCTATAGCAAAAGGTCTTCATCTGCTACTGTAAAATTATTACTGATGTGACTGTTTTAATAACAAATCTATACAATTTACCAATACTTTCACATGTAACTGCATGAAATATATATCCTGCTATTTTCAATACTTCTGTTTTCATTTGTAAGAAGTATTTACATTGTCTAAATTTGAGCTTCCAATATGAGTATCTGCAGAAGTAGTCTACACCTTGATTAAATCAATAAGATCTCCACAGGGATATATTAATTCACAAATAATTTGTTTTAACACGAACATGAATACTTCCTTTTATTAAGCAAGTAGATTTGTTCTGCCAGAAAAAGATTTTTCCTGACATTTTTATTATACTACTTATTTTAATAGGGAAGTAACAGTTTCCCTGCTACTTAGGGTCACTATTAGTATTTTACTTTACAAAACTTTTTTTGGATAAACATAAATTCACTCATAACTGAACACTTAAGTGGCGATTAAGATGCAGAAAAAAAAAAAAGATGTTTTGCTTTGCCATAATTACATGTTGATTTTGTGCAACCAGCATCCTTACATTTTGAAATTTCTACTTAAAAAAAAAAATCCTAATAAATTTTGTATTTGCCTAATTTTTTTTACAACATATGTCTGTGTAATTTTTATTTTTCTTATGTCTATCAAATATGTTCCTTTACTTCTATAAAATAGAAGCCACCAACTCCTCATTTATAAATATGTTAACAAACCACCACAGATATAAGGGAGAAAAATAGAGGGGAAATGACTTAAAGTTTCTAGGAAGCATATTTTCAATGTAATTTATCTATGCATTAAGTGCATTCCCTTTTTCTGTCTGGTTAATGGTGTGGTGGGTTGCCCTTGGCTGGCTGCCAGGTGCCCAACAAGTTGCTCTGTCACTCCCTCTCTTCAAGAGAACAGGGGGAGAAAATATGATGAAAAGCTCATGGGTTGAGATAAAGACAAGGAGATCACTTACCAGTTACCATCACGGGCAAAACAGACTAAACTCGGAGAAAAGTAATTTTAATTTATTGCCAATTAATAGGAGATGTGGATAGCAAGAAATAAGAACAGATCTAAAACCACCTTCCCCCCACCCCTCCCTTCCCAGGCTCAACCGCATTCTTGACTCTTCTACCTCTCTCCCCCAAGCAGCACAGAGGAATGGGCGTTATGGTCAGTTTTGTCAGTTATGGTCATGTTTTGACTCTGTTGCTCCTTCCTCTTCCTACTCTTCCTCTGCTCCAGCGGGGAGTGCCTCCCATGGGAGACAGTCCCTCATAAATTTCTCCAGTGTGGATCCTTCTCACAGGCTGCAGTTCTTCACAGACTGCTCCAGCGTGGGTCCCCCACAGGGTCACAAGTCCTGCCAGCAAACATGCTCCTATGTGGGCTCCTCTCCATGGGCCCCAGTTCCTACCAGGAGCCTGCTCTTCCTTCAGGGCACATCCACCTACTCCAGTGCAGGATCTTCATCAAGGTGCAGGAAGTATATCTGCTCCACCATTAGCTTCCATGGGTTGCAGGGGCACAACCTGCATCAGTATGTTCTTCACCACAGGCTTTAGGGGAACCTCTGCTCTGGTGCCTGGAGTACCTCCTCCCCCTCCTTCTTCACTGACCTTGATGTCTGTGGGGCGTTCTCTCGCGTTTTCCCATTCCCCTCTCCCAGATGCTGTGCAGCATTTTTTACCCTTTCCGAAGTATAGTATCACAGGGGTGCTACCGACGGGGCTCACTGGCCCAGCTTTGGCCAGCAGCAAGTCTGTGTGACATGGGGGCAGCTTCTAGTATCTTCTCGCAGAAACCACTCCTGCAGCCCCACCTCTACCAAAACGTTGCTACGTAAACCCAATACAAATAGCCAGGATGTGGTTATGAGAGAAGGTGTTTGCCTTGTTCTATTTCTGAAGCACAAAAAAGTTTGATTCTGTTGTTACCCAAGCTTTTCCCATGCTTGTTCTCCTGCTGAGGTGCCTTGAAGAAGAAAAGATAGATGTAGCCTTCAAAGATTCTTTAAAAGTCCCCAACTTAAACAACTAGGTTAGGGAATAAATGGCAGGAGTGGGGGTGTTGTTTGGGTTGGGTTTTATTGCAGAGGAGGATGTTGGTGGCTCTCTTGTTTTTTTTCCCCCAAACTTCATAGAATGTATTAAATATTTATTTTACAATAATGTTACCTCAGCCAATATTCACCCTGTGTAATGCCTACACTGATTATGTGGTCACGCTATGAGCCTGCTACCTCTCGGCTGAGAACTGTTGCAGGATTTGTCCTGATGTGGACAAAAGAGCAGCAGTTTTATGGGTTCACCAAGTTAAAACTCAGAGTTCTTGGAGTTCAAGCTCTGGAAAAACATTCAGTACAAAGGGTTCCTCTTTTTTTTTTTAATTGTTTTGTTTTTCTTATTTGTCAAACAAGTGAGGCAACTGTGGGAAGTAATAAAATAAAGAAATAGTGACATGATAAAGCCACAGAGAGAGCTGTAACAAGGGGCTGGGAGGAGGAATCAGATGCTGAAGAGGAAGATTGCCAAGAGTCAATAAATAAAATACAATTACAATGCTTCAAGCCAAACCATTAAGTCTACTTTACCGCTTCTTTAAAACTGTTCCATTAAGCTAATTCTTCAGATATAAAAATTTCCTTATATTCTGACTGCAAATGAACCTTTGCACATAAAATTAAGAACACTCTTTTTAAAATGTAATAAAGAAAACAGTATGCAAATTTAAAAAAAAAGAAAAAAGATAATAGTACTATGAAAGATATTAGAGTAACTGAAATTAAATACACACAAACATTGTGCTACATAAGCATGACTTCTTTACTAAAAGGAAAAATGCAATTAACTTTTATTGTAAGAACAAATTAAACTGGTTTTCTGAGTTCTGGGTAACTTTTAAGGCAAGAGGCAGATTTGCTGAGTTTTATTTGTTTCATTTCCCTGTTCTTTAATAACTATGGCAGGTAAGAAGTTACAGTGTAACTAACTTTAGTACTATTCCAGTACAACTTGCTGTAATCAGTGTTTATTTTCAGAAGCAATAATTCTCACAGATTTTGCACAAATCACAGAATAAAAGAGATGGAGTAATCACATGGTGTTTTTAAAGTCAAGCCAGCCTTAGCACTTGAGCAACAGACCACAAGAACAACAACAAAGAAAAGAAGAGAAAGAGGAAGAAAAGGAAGAGGAAGAAGGACAAATGAGCAGCCTACAGCAGAACAACAAATGCACTGTTTTAAGTGGAGAAGAAAGATCCTAGAGAAACGACTGTGGCTATATTTATAGATTGTTGAGTGAGCAGGACTAGTAGATTTCCAGGCTCATGTCACGGGTAGTCATTCCTTTGTTATGTTCACTTTTTTTGTCCTCAGAGGGAAAGGCAAGGCAGGTGACAAGGTACCCAGGACAGAAAGTGAGGAGACAGATGGAGCTCAAGGCTGACCTTGTTCCTTCATTTGTATTTTTAGCTTTGTCCTCCCTAGTGAGATGTGATTCTTCTGCCTGAGTAGGTCTGGGTATGTCCCTCAAGTTAAATACTGGGGAACAGACTGCTATCTAGAAAGCTGTGGGAGCTTGTGTCTTCATCGCGGAATCCATACAATTCACTGAAGACGGGTACACCAAATTTCTCAGGGTCACAGTGTGTGAGGAATCTGCCTGCATCCTTCTTGGGGTATGGAGCCATAGCCACTGAAAGGATACCTGGGAATTTAAAATCAGACACTTAATAGAGATACTCAATATTTACTCTACTAATGCAAGTATGACACAGTACTTCTGGTACTGTTAGGTCTCTGTTAGGCTGTGGGTGCTTTTCTGGGTGGTTTAAGGAGTATATGGAGGAACTACTTCACTATTTCTTGAGAGGAAACAACATAGTGCATTAGAAAGAATGTATACGTCTGTACATTCTGCTTTAAGGAATAATTTTTGAATAAAATTTAAATGAAATTAAAGAATGACAAAAGATAAAGGAAAAGAATTATTTCTAATATCTAGAGTCTCTAAAGTCATCTCAGCAAGCACTTCCAAAATTTCCATGTGCTCCGTATTTACTTAGGCTACCAAACGTAATTGTTGTGAATAAACATATTCTTTAACAAATTGCACTTATTGTACTGTAAATCGGATTATAGGATGGCTATCTATGTTTTGGAAGCCTGGTGCTGATGGCTTTTGCAACATATAATTTACAATACAGCACTTGAATATATTTCTGTATACAACTAATATGACTGACAACTGATTTTAGTTGTCAACTAATTTTTGTTGTCAGTGGTATACTAAACTAGATCATTGTTACTACTGGTGTAACTAAGAATGAAAAAAATATGAAGTTAGAACGGGTGAACCCATGTTACAAATTAAGTATATTATTAAAGTTAAGCACTTTCACATTAGAAGAGGTAGTCTAACTTTTAGACATTTTTTTTAAAGAAAGATAATACAGCCTTTCCTACCAAATCTGGATAAATTAATTTGTTAAATATGCCATGGATAGATTAGACCCTTGGACAGAGAAATATAATGAACACAGTAAAAGCAGAAAGTAAAGTAAAGTAAAAGCAGTAAAGTAAAAGCAGAAATTTCAATTTTTGCAAAGGATTTTGACTAAGCAAATTTTTGACCAAGCAGTAATTTTGAGAACTGTGAATGGGTATTTTACTTTTGTAAAAACAGAAAATATTTTCACTAATACTTCCATATGGTGAGTTCTCAGAATAATTAAGATGGGTAGAAAATTTAGGAAGAATAAACATGTATTTCCAGATTTATCTTTTACTTCAGGTCCCTCTTGATCAACTCTAGAATTAGTATCCATTGTTCGTTCTTGACCAGTAGCTACTCCACAGGAAAGGCAAGAAAGACACTGTCTGGTAATCACTGACTGATACAACCTGCACACCTTGCAATAGCCCAATATTTTTCAAAGCCTTAAGGTTCACACTAGGCACAGGCCCAGGGATCAAGCTATATAAGTAACATTCAGATAGATGACATTAACTGAAGAGTCAGATTCAGATGGCTTAGATATTGTGCAGTCTTTTGAGAAGGAAGGGACCTTCTCCTACATTTTTTTTTTCCTTTGCAAAAGATCACGCTGATATATATACATGATTTTCATGAAGGAAAATCATTATATTCCTTACAAAATCATCCTCTAAATCAACTTTTTGTCTTTAGCAGTCAATGTATCAGACTCCTTCTAAGTTTTGTTGATCTTTTTCTGAGATGTCAGCTGAAATTCACAGCCAATGGATATAAAAATTTCTTTTATATAGTTTGAATTATGTAGTTTTCTTTAAGAAATGCTTGCTGACATTAAAGTTTCCAAGAGCACCCATAAATTTTTCAGCTATAAAGCAAGGAACTTTTCTTTCACAACGAGTACAACTTACTATTCTAATATTATCACTTCATATCTGACCTAATTAAATTCCATCATATAATACTTAAGTTATAGCTGCATAACCCCTCATGTAAACTGCCAACATAAAATCTATCCTATGAGGTTATGATGTTCATTATTACAGTTGGCTGGAAACTTAAACTGAATTTATTTCAAAGAATAATGCTTCAACAGAATGGGAACATTTTTGTTGTTGGTTCTGTTGACTATTGCAATGCTATGGTTTCTTAGTCCTGAGAAATGACACAATAGGTCCTAGTCAGAGACACCAGGAAAGGAGAATGAGAAAAACAGATTGGTAAAGTAAGACTGAAAGAAATTGTTTTCTGTTACAAGTAGAAAAAATCATCTTCCAACACTGTGTTGCTTTACAAAACCCTGTAAAAGGTTTTATCTTCATTCCAAAAAAGAACAAAAACAACTGTCAAAACCATGGAATCTGTTGACTTTCTGTCAGCTCCATTCACAGTTCCTGTGCAACAAAGATTAGCAAGGTCTGGACTTAACAATTTTCTATTATAGATGGTAACTGGTTAAAACTGGAGGATATTAGAGGGGCATGGCAGATATTGATGTTTATTAAATCTTCCATCAGAAACTTTGTAAAGTGAAGATTTTCCTGCCAGCCTGACCATTCTGAAACTGGTGAGACCTCCAGAACATAGCTGAACTCAAGCCTACTTGCTGTTTCACTGGAGACCTTGATACTTTGAAAGTCTTGGACAGCTACACTGTTCTGAGGGTTGTAAAACTGCTGCTCCGCCAAAAAACAGTCAATCCTGGAAATTCTAGGCTCAATGTGAAGGTGTTCAAGCTTCTTAATAGTTTTCCATAACATTTAGAATCATAAAAGGGGAATTCTTGCTTCTGACCAACCCTAATCTCTGTGGCTGAACAGTAGTTTTCAAGCAAATCGAAGGCAAGTAATGTACCATCAAGTCTTGCATGGTGCTCAACATGTTTTCTAACTATGACTTTGTATTTAGTTAGTACCAATAGGAGAGGATTTGTTCAGTGAAACAGTTTCTGCTGAGGATCCCACACAGTAATATCAAAGGCAGCTACTTTTAATTACTTCTAGTCTGATCTTGTGGGATGAATACTTAATAAGGTCTGGTGTGCATAGATGCATTTTCTGGCTTTGTTCTCTTCATAAGAAATTTAGTTCCTGCACTCCAAGACATTTCCATCATGTAAGTCAAAGCTTGCTCTGAATCAAAGAGATGACTGGCTGATTCAGTTTAAAAGCTCATTTTGTGCCTAGCTAAAAGCTTATCAGAGATGCATACTGGTTGTCATAGGTCCTAAAGTAGTCAGCTGCATTTGAAAATTCTAGGAAATAATATTTATCACTTTATTGAAAATAGGTTTATATGCACATAAAATCAAACCAATAGCATTTCATCATACACATATACTCATACCTGCACTGAAGAAGACCTGAAGACATTAAATATCACTAAATTACTGAGTTATTTTACAAAACCAACAAAACCTACCTATCCATTTAGAATAATTTACTTTCAAATTTAGATCATTACATGACAATGTGATTTACAAAGCATACTTCTGTAATATATAGGGTAAACCACTAAAATACAAGTTAGAAGGCTACTTCAACTTTTAATGCAACAAAATACTTGGCTGTTTCCTCAGATAGCAAGATCTGTTCCCGGTGGTGCAAGGAAAGCAGGGGAGCAGGTCTCTTAATCTCACTACTACTTTTGTCTGTACGCTTTGAGGTGCAACTATCAATTATTCCATCTCTAGAGACACTGAGAATTACTTGTGGGATGATTCTTCCCTGACATTATAACTTTGCACTCTTGCACTGATGTTTTCAGAAATCAAGGGAAAACTTGGGCTGAAGTCTATTTCAATTAGAATGTCAATATTTGTTGCAATGTCTTTTCTATTGTTAACTTACCAAATACAAAATAAGGTTTTTTAAAAACTTTCTCTCAAACACATTTCTTGAGTAAGTTTCTCTATAAATCAGGTGATGTTTTAGTCTTGTTTATTTCTATTTTAAACTCAGTGTTTTAAGATGGAGGCTGCCAGTAAGTTACACCTAATTTAGTTTGCTACTTCAAATATGTATTTTAAGAAATTGAGCTTAAATGCTTATAAGAATATGTATTTGCTTTTTTTCTCTTCTCTTAGTATAATTTGACAATACTAGTTCATGAGTTCTTACTTCAATATCTGAGAAAGTAATGGAATGAGTCCTTCTAGAAACTATTACTAATCAAATGAAACAGGTGATTGGGAAAAGCCAGCACAGATTTACAAAGGGCAAATCATACCAGACTAATCTGATCACCTTCTACAACAAAATCTCCTGTTGACATGAGGAGAGCAGTGCATGTTGTTTAGTTGGACTTCAGCAAAGTGTTCGACAGTTTCCCACAGCCCTTTCCTGGACAAACTGACAAGATGCAGATTGGATGGCTGGCCTGCGAGGTGGGCAGGAAATTGCCTAACAGTTCACACTCAGATGGTGATGACCAATGGTTTTCACTCAGGCTGGTGGCCTGTCACAAGTGGGGTGCCTCAGGGATCAATACTGGGCCCATTTTGTTCAACTTCTTCATAAATTGTCTGGCTGATGGGATTGAAAGCACCCTCACCAAATTTGATGATGACACCAAACTGGGTTGTTGAGGTGCACACATCAGAAGTGAGAGCCATCATACAGAGAGACCCGGACAGGCTGGAAGAGCGGACTAGCAAGAACAGCATGCAGTTTAACAAAGAAAGACAAGTGCAAAGTCCTGCATCTCCAACAGAATAACCAAAGAGCCCAGTACAGGCTAGGATACAGGTAGCTGGGGAGCAGCCTTGCTGAAAGGAGCCTGGGGGTCCTGGTAGACAACTGTCATGGAGGCTTACAAAATCAAATTTAGACCAGTGATAATTTCAAAATGAACTTTAGTCTAACAAAAAATTGTTTAGTAGAGAACTAACTAGAAATGAGGTATACCAACATCGTTTTAACACTACAACAAGATTAGTAGACCACAGGTTCAGAATGTATGAAGAATTAATACTGTATGACTGACTCAAGAATTCTTAAGCTTTAGAAACAATGACCAAAAATGTGCACAATCCTATATGTGCACATACCTGTAAGATGAGGGCTCTCATCCTGTACAGGAGGTGAACTATAGGTGGTGTCCCAGCTCATGGGGAGAGTCCCCAGCTGCAGACCTGCTGCTTCAGAGGAGGACAACTCAAATTTTGCCCTCCAGTGGTGCTCCATTTATACCTTAATCGAAATCTGGTCTGTGGTCATATATGGTCATGATGGGTCTTAATGGCTGAGGGCCACGACTTCCTCACTTTTCGACTGAAATATGTATGTGCTGACCACCACTGTGTGGGTGTGACAAGAGCTGTGGCAGGAAGTTTTTGTGGGCTTTTGTCGGGTCTTTGTTATGTCTTTGTCAGGTCTTTGTCAAGGCAGGTGCATCTGTCACAACACGAGGTGTCAACACACAACAAGCTGAACATGAGTCAGCAGTGTGCTGCTGCAGCAATAAAGGCAAATTGGACCCTGGGGCATTACTAGCAGAGACAGAGATGAGATCATCTCACTCTACTGAGTGCTTCTCAGGCTGTACCTGGAACACTTTGTCTAGTTCTGCCCCCCACAATTCAAGAAAGATGTGGACAGACTGTAGAGGGTCCAAAGGTAGGCCAGGAAGATGGTCAAAGGGCTGGAGAGGAAAGCCCTGGCCTATGAGGAAAGACTGAAGGACTTAGGTCTTTTCTTTCTGGAGAAGAGAAGATTTGGGGGGAACCTCATCACAGTGTTTCAGTCCTTTAAAAGTGGCTGCAAAGGGTACGGAGGGTCTCTCTTCACAAGGAGCCACATGGAGAAGAAAAGGGACAATGGGTCCAAGTTGCACCAGGAGAGGCTTAATTTTGACATGAGAGAATTTTTTTATAGTAAGAATAATCATTCACTGGAGCAACCTCCCCAGGGACATGGTGGAATTTCCGTCACTGGAGGTTTTAAAGACATGATTGGACAGGATGCTAGATAATCTCATCTAGGCTCCCTTTCCCACAAAATGTTGGAACAGATGATCTCTCAGGGTTCCATTCCAACCTGGAATATTCTATAATTCTATGACTCTAATTATCTAAGAGTTATTCCATTTGGAATAGTTTTGGAAGTATCATCTTTCTTTCCTTTTTCCCATCTATCTAGCATTGAATACAGACTGGCCATAATAAAATTGAGCATCCCAGAAGCCATTTGAACAAAATTCTGTTTGGAATGAAAAAGAAATTCAGAATTAAAGTACAAGGATTATTGTTAACTTATCCCTTTATATCTTGTCTATGAAAGATGTAAGATCTCGCTGTAATGAGGTGAAATATATGTACATCTCTAGGACTAATATTTGATCTTCTTACTTCTGTGGTAATATTCAAGTTCAGAATACTACTTGAGTTGGGGTTGTAGAGCCTGGAGAAGAGAAGGCTCCAGTGAGACCTTATAATGGTCTCCCAGTACCTGAAGGGGGACTAGAGGAGAGATGGGGAGGGAGTGTAGCAATAGGATGAGGGGGGGTGGTTTTAAACTGAAGGAGGGTAGATTTAGATTAAATATTAGGAAGAAATTCTTTACTGTGAGGGTGGTGAGGCACTGGAACAGGTTGCCCAGAGAAGTTGTGGATGCCCCATCCCTGGAAGTGTTCAAAACCAGGCTGGATGGGGCTTTGAGCAGCCTGGTCTAGTGGGATGTGTCCCTGCCCATGGCACTGGAGTTGGAACAAGACGATCTTTAAAGTCTCTTCTAACCCAAACCATTCTATGATTCTATGATTATATAATATTTCTTTTTATTTTATTTAAATTTTTAAATAGAGAGTGGATGAAATAGAAATACAAAACTAACATGCACTATTCTCTGGATATTCAATAATAATGTTTAAGCTCTTTGAATGCCCTGTGGACTATTATCAGTATGCGAGAAAGCAGGAAAGTGTGATTATATGGTACAAAGATTTATTGCTGTAAATTTGAGGGAAATGTGGTTTTTGTAAATACAGATGAAACAAAGTAAATACCCTGAAAATCACTTCAGTGCAGCATGGACTGCCACATACTATAACCTGAACTATTCTAGATATGGAAATAACAATTGAAAATTCTATTTCAAATGGTAGCAACATTAATGGACACTATGTATACCTCTACATATTACTAATCACTCACCCAGTGTCCCCATCTTCTCTCTCACACACACTTCTAGATTTTTATGTTTTCTAGGATAGAGTATACAAAGTGGACAGTTATGTAGTAATACTTACCATAAATTCTCTCCCCCCCCTCACAATTTACAGGTTAGAAATTTCCTGGGTCAAGATATTATATTTTTGATATAAGAGACCTCAGTCAATTATTTTCAGGAATTTTCCTGTTACTCTCAGTTGTGTCCTTTCCTATTCCCTAATTTAAAGCCTTTTTATTTATTCTTTTACAACGATGTTCATGGACAAGTGAAACTAAGTGAAACAGTTAAGATCCCAGAATGATTAGCCCACCCAAACTTCAGTGTGAAAGACATATGGTCAATCTCTATAACTGTACCAGTAATCTAAATTCCAGTGAAAGATAGATTTCTTTCTAGAAAGATCTACATAAAAGAATGGATATTAGTTATGAACGTGAATAGCTGTAAAAAGTAAAAAGATTTCTTACCATGACAGCTTTCTGAAAGGCTCTTCCAACCCAAGCAGGCACAAATAACAAAAAAAACCACAACAAACCCACAAAAAAACCCCAAAACCCAAACAAACAAAAAAAACCCCAAACACTTTTTAAAATTAAAATCAATATGGTTGTGAAAGGGATAATATGATGTAGTGCCTAAAGTTAGAAAGGAGTCAAAATATTCTAGCTCTACATTGCAGTCATCTAAATATTTCAATTTAGGGACTGTTTTGCTATGTTAATTTGATATAATCTGCATTAATAATATTGTTGTTACTGTTGCTACAAATAATATGCTGTTGGTTTGCTTCTGTGTCACTAAAAATTCATGATCCCTGAAGCTACTGGAAGATGAAGACATATTTGTAGAGGTACACAAATTGCCATTGCCTATAAAGGAATTACTCTGCAAGTAAATGGAAGAATTCACCTTTCAGATACGTGAATTTGGCATCTCTTATGAGCATTAAATTTAACTAAAGAGAAAGGGAAAAAAAATAGCAACTAAAACAAAGTGATAAAGGGTGTTCTTGAGTTTTATGCAAGACATAAAAAGGATCGAAAACTACTTAATATCTGTATTTTGTTTGCTCCAATATCCTCAGATTTAGTCCAAACATACTCTGTAATGGTTTTGGGGGGAGGAAAAATCAGCTCTGGTTTATAACCTTCACTGCCAACTTTGAGCCTGAAGGAAATTTTTACAGCTGAGTTATAAACTCCTAAATATCGGCATTTATAATGGTAGGGTTGACAGACCTTTAATTTCAACACTAGCCAGTGTCAGTATAATAATTTAAAAAAGATAATAATTTCAATGAGGTCAAATCCAAGTTAAAAACGTGTGCCTGGATCTTGCTAGCCCACAAGCACACATATATCCTTAATTGCACCCTCACCTAATTTAGAACTGCCTAAAAAAGTATAATGTTTTGATTTTTTAACTATATCATTATTCCCAAATATTTCCATGTCCTGACATTTTCTGGCCAGACTATAGTCAAAATCCTGAATGTGTTTTTTATGCAATCTTGACTGCTTGGTTTTGGATCTCCAACTATTTTTTCTTCTGCTTCCTCTCTGTATAAATAGAGCATATGGTAATTTATTGAGTAATTAAGAGTTATAAAACATGTAAGTCACACACACATTTAGTCATAAAAACACCCTCTTCTTTACTACATCATGCGGCATAATCTTATTGATGTTATTGCCATTTTTCCTCCTACAGCTCTCACACAACTTTCTTGTTTCCCCCTCATTTCATCACCTCCAGGGTAGCTAGCCCAAAAGCATCTTGGGTGAGGCAATGCCCTGTCTGGCTTTTGGAGAATTGTAATGCCCTTCTGGATGCTGGCAGAAATAACAAACAAAATTCTTACTAATAATCTCTAGACCTCTGAGATACAGACATACCCCCACACCCAAGATCCAAAGAAGCTTTCTTAGCTGTCCCTAACCATAGGGCTCTGCCTAAAAAAATCAAATCTCAGACCTACTCTCCTCTTTGAGTATCTTTGTGCATTGTTCTAGACTAGCTCTCTAGAACAGCAGTTCTAGCTGACTTTTTAAGGAGTCCTAGCGTACTCATCAGGAATGATGTGTCTTTAATTATGGAGTGCCTTGATGCTACCTGTCTCTGCTATGAAAAGGTAAAATGCAGAGAAATCTTTTTATTATAAATATCTCAAATACACAAAGAAGCTTCACATATTTAAGAAAGGCGTACATGAGTAAATGTAATAAAACCTCACCTAGTGTACTTAAACAAATATCTTATCTAAAAGATACATTCCTCTGCATGTATCCAGCTACTTCCTAATACACATCTTCCTGGTCTCTGTAGTCAAGGATTCTTCCTATGCCTCACTCCATATTTCAAGTTGTATTTATCAAAGGATATGCACAACATTAATATCAAAGTAGGCCAGAGAGTGCTTTTTATCACCTGACGTGTATTGTCCATACTGTTTACCTGGTACATTAAATACTGCATCCATTCAATCTTTGACAGGAAAATGTATATGAAAGGGGTTAGCTTTATGCAACGTGGACCTGCCAGCATCACTTGGTCTCACCTCCCTATTCAGGTTAGCTTTAAAAGATTGTGTTGTATAAATGACAATTAAATATCAAAGGAGATTATGAAAGAGCAATGACAAAGTTATTGACTGAAGAATTGTGCTTTCAAACATAGGCCTCTCTGAATAAGCAGGTTAGGGAAATCAGATCCGTATGCCTTTGCCTTAGATCCAGGGACAGTTAAAAATAAGCGGTCAAGTCATTTTAACTTTCAGCACTTTTATTTTTATAACAGGGCTATTTTAAGTGTGAAAAAAAAGAACAAACATCCTTTGAAAGATTTTAGGAAGTTTCTATGACACTACGAACTTGTGTGTAGCCTATGCTCTTTCTATCTACAAAACAGATATACCCATTCAAGCAACGCATATTTTTAAGACAAGATAATTGCCAGTAGATATCAGAATGTAGTAAATGAACCAGTTATTCTTACCCATAAACAATAAAGACATTTTGATTTTCTTTTACCATTCTGGGTACTATGTTTTCATTTCGAAAATGTCTGTTCTACAGTTTGTTCCTGGCTTTCCTTCCATCCCTTGCTCACATTCCACATAATTAAAAAAAAAAAAAAAAAAAAAAAAGAAACCCAAAAAAACCAGCCAGATAAACAGATCATAAATATCTGTGTGTTCTTATTTTGGATATTTTGTTTATTAGTTTAATATGGTTTCTAGCTGAGGTCTTATTTATCTAGAAGAATGGAACAGATGAGCTGAATTCTTCCTCATCAAAGCCAATTTTTTCATTACAAATATATTGGAAGCAAGAAAGAATAAAATAAACTAAATACATATCTTGCAATTACTTACACATATTTGTGCCTTTAACTGGCACCAATGCGATTATTTTACAAAAATCTTGCAGGAAAATATATATGCGGAAGACATTATTAGCAAGAATAAACATGAGGAGGCACTGGTCACTTCTGTTCATCAAAGAGCGCTATTCCCACATCCTTAGTCAATACTGTGCAATTTCTATGGCTGTTAATCTATCACCTCTCAAGTGTACTAAACACACATTTAGGAAAGGAAAAAAATATTTAGAAAATTTCTACTGAAAATGGCAACTGCATTAAGCAAAAACCTCTATGACCTTTGCCAACATTTTCCAAGTGCAAGTTTTCTTTTCACTTAGAAGAAATAAATATAGACTTTAATGTAAAAACACTTCAAAAGCCCTAAATAATGGTTTGTACTGTCTCCATATCATCTGTTCATACCTAAATAACTTTTTAAAACACATACAGCATCTCAGCTTTGAGCATAGAGTCCTCAATTTTAAGCTAAAAATTTAATATTTTAATGCTATTCTAATACAGTCCTTTTGTAACACAGAATACTACATTGGATTAAATTAATGTAACAAAATAAAAAGGAATATTTATGGGTCTTTAATTTTTTGTATTAATAGAAAGTGACACAGTGATTTGGAAGGACAAAGATGTCTCTAACACAGTCAAGTTCAAACACAATTCATTTATGTAAAGCATAATAGTTTATATAGTCAGTGGCATGTCAAAGAATAACATTGACGGCTTTGGGCTCCACCTATTTTGACTATCCAGTATAAATGATGAAGTAATCTTTGACAGCTTACTTGGTTAGAATGACCATTTATGTTTCCAAAACTGGTCTTAACTGGTAGCAAGACTCCGTATGTTCTACGGCAGCACTTAGGGTCCTATACCCCTGAGTATTGAATAGAAAGGTGAGAGCTAGAAATGAAGATACAAAATGAACAGCCAGAATGAGATGTCTAGTTAGTATGAGACTTATGTTATTTACTATTCAGTGTTTGTAAATGTTGTGTCTATACTTGCAAGCTGTGATAAAGTTTACGTACTGAAGTGCTCTTTGGGCTCTTAAGTTCAAATAAAGCTCTTCAGAGTCTTTGCTTAGCTGCTTAGATGCACCAGAAATTAACAGGGAATCCTATTCAGAGTAATCTCTGGCCTATTCTCTTTCCCATTCTGTACACTGATGATGTCTGGCAAATTGCTAACTGGCCTAGGCCAAAACTGTGCCAGTAAGCCAGTCAATGCTAATCCTTGTTTCTGTTTAGTTTATGGTATAGACATAGCTTAGAGAAAGTTGTAGTGATGTGGGTTTTTTTTTCATCTGTGTAAAATGACTTCAAACTTATGTCCTAGGAAAACAGACCTTTTATGTATCTAAATATTTTTCTGACCATCTTTTTACAAAAAAGACCTTGACATTTCAAGAAAACACTTCAGTCATATTCATTTGCTATATGAAGTCCATAAGAGCTTCTAATTCACTGTTGTTACATTTTAAACTGAACGCAGTTTTCATGTAAGAGGTAGTAAGCAAAAGAACCTCACCCCAACTAAAACTGGAGTCTAATGGGAACTTCTCTTCCTCTTTTTCATTCTTGGAAAACAGACTTAGGGATGAACTGTTAGGAGGCAACTAATTATAAAGTGCGTACTGGGAAGGCTTCCAGAAGACTTGCTGGCTGTGACCTGTCTCCTATTCAAACTACGTAAAAATCTGCAGGGAATGGCCTGAGCTATCCCTGACTATTATGGACCCTCAAGAGTTATGAGACATACATAAGGGGACATCTAATCCTGAGGGACTTCAAATCTCAACACCCAAAAAGCAGCGTGTGAGTCTCAATCACATCTCTGCAGTCCAAATATATGTGGCAAGTGTTTTAAGCTGCATTCTGTGAGAGGCAAACTGAACATTTTTTACATTTCTTCTTTCTTTTTCAGTAAAAAGGTGAAAACAAAAACAGAGTTTTATTCTGTGGTAAAATAAAATACGTTGTAATTAGAAGGAAAAACAGAAGAGTGTATTTCTTTAAATTTCTTGCCAAATACGCTTATCTTTTTGGACCACATTTAAAAATAAATAAATAATGAGAAAGAACTTACTACTGATCTGTATCACTATAGATCCATCTCTAAAAGTAACTGTTAACCTTTCACTTAAATGAAAGTTAGAAAGTTAGAATTTCCTAATGAAGTTAGTTTTGAATTATTTGGACTGTCAACTACAAGCGTATGTTCAGGGTACCTTCTCAATACTGCTAGAGATTTAGTAAGTGGTGATTGCAGAACATCGTTAGTGCCAAAAAATGGAGAGACTTTTCTTTGCCAAAATAAAACAGAAAGGGTCATGTCTTCCACTTGTATAAATTGTTGTAGCTCAATTAAAGTCAATGGATGTTAAGTATATTATACAAGCATGGGATTTCATCCAGTTTGTTTCTTCATTTTTTTGATAAAAGAAACCTTCAAATTAAGGAAAAAGTATCTTGTAATGAATTCATTAAAAAAAAACCCAAAAACAAAACCAACACCAAACAAAAAAACCCAAACTTATTTAGTGTTTTCTTGAGTGCAAAGCACCTTCAAAGCCTACTGCATGTTTGATAGCCAATTGAACATAAAATTTATACATGAATTTTGCTTTAAAGCAGGCATATAACTTCCCTACTGAACTGTAACCAAAAGAACGAAGTGCCTATTTCAAGCAAGGATATAATTGTTTTCTAACACCTAAAAAGCATTTTATACATTATGCTTTGCAGACCTAGCAGGGTGTTTGTTTTCAATAACAGACTTTCTCTTTTTCATTTTTTTTTTTATTTGTGTGATGTCATATCTGAAAGCAACTAGTCAATGAAAAATATTATCTGTGAAAGTTAAGTAAATACTGTGGTCAGAGGAATGCCTCCAATTTAGGAATTCAGAATCAGATCTTAGTTGATTAATCCAATCTTATTTGAGCTCATAGTGTGGTATCAAGATCCCTGTTACGCTCAGTTATAATTATTTATATGTTACTGGTTGGTTATTTACATTTGCAGTTGATCAACAATTTGATTCATCAGTTTAAAAATGTATTTGTACACCAAATTACAGACAAATAAACACAATACTTAGGTCAATAGATAATTAACTGCATATGAACATAAAAGAAAACAGGCTTTTTCATCTATGCGTGGGATGGTATCCTATAGGTTCATACTTGGGATTATTCCTATTTATAAGAGATCGTAAAGCGTCATGAGATTTGAGAACCACAATATATGCACTTGCCCCCCTGTCCCATCTTGCATGCTATTGTTTATTTGAAATAATTAATATAATATTTAGATTATGGTGAGTTTAGTACCATATCTTTAAATCAAATCAGGTTTGAAGCTGATTTTATCGAGATTATGATAAAAAGGTAAAAAGAGATGAAAAAATATGAACTTGTCTAATATGTAGTGGAAATTTATTCAGTCACAAGCTGTCTGTAATAAATGTTAATTGATTACAATTTATATTTTTTGGTCTTCTTCCCAGAGACTCCAAGCTATTAATCTGACTTGAACACTGCCAGAATACTGTAACAATTCTTAGTCACTAAAAGCCTTAAGGGGAATTCAAATTTGTTAGAATAAATGTAATAGCTTTATCCACCTCAAAGCTGGGAGTCAGGCAGAGAGGGAAAAGAAACAAAACAAAACAAAACATTAAAAAAATGTGTTATTTATATTTACTGAATTTTAATAAAAAGCTGTTGTGCTTGAATTTGATATATATCTCTCTTCATCTTTTTAAAGTGATGAGAATGTATGTTTACTGTGCTGCTAATGTAGAGTTGGATGCAACATTTTCTGAAAGCAAATGGCTATGTATCAAACAAATGGCTACCTATTGTTATTATTGCTGATGATATTATATATGTTATTCATATACAGTATTACAGATTATTTAAAACCCTATTGAGTCAATAGCAAATGTCAAAAATATCATTATCTGTACAAAGAAGGAGGATGGGATTGTCTCTCCCACAAAACCTGAGATAACAATACAGATGAAAGAGCACAGGTCTCACAAAGTTTTTAGGGATGAGGTGCAGATTCCAAGAGGAAATGATGATATGCAGCAGCAATCCCCGTGCACTTGCTCTGGGGTGCTGAGAGGCGCTGGCTCCAGCCACAGCAGTTAGGTAACTAAATTCTTGCTCCCAAGCATGAGGTGAGCGCAACACCCTCAGAGAGGGATCAGAAGGAAAACAAGAATCTTGTTGTTTTTTTAATCAGGAAACAGCTGAAAAAAGTGAAATCCAGACTTTGACCAAGGCATAGCCATAGTGCTATTAGCATTAACTTCACTCACTTGAAAATTTTTTGGGAAAAAACCCTCTCAATTTGCATGGTTTAAATTGACCTTGTGCAGAAGCAAGAAAGCCCTTGCCAGGCCCCTTGTGCACCCACAGTGTCCCTGTTCCCACAGGCTGTGGCAAGACTGGCTGTTTAAGAGCCTCATGCCAGGCTGGGATGGCTGACCTGTTACCTCTTCTCATTACAAGGCCTGTCCCTGCAATTGCACATTTTCCCTTGTTGACAGCCACCCTAAGCTACCTTCACCACCATCAGGAGGGCAAATAAGCTCTCAGAATGGACAGTGTTTGGGCTCTCTCTCGTCTGCAGTTGCTCTGGTCATGCTGCCAAGAGGAGGCCATGCAGATTCTTTAAAATTCATATTTCATAACTGATGTAAAATTCACTCACTTCTTTACAATTAAGCAAAGAAACAAAGGCAACTGTCTTCTGTTCCCATCAGTCAGACTACTTGGGTAGGAAAGCAATCTAAGGTCAATTCCCTTCTTACTCTGACAGTTTTCACATCCATCTCTTTTACCTCACAAAAGAATGAGTTAATCTGCTCTGTATGTGCTCTTTGGGGTGTAGTGGTCAGAGTGAAAGGCAAATTAGCTGACTGTACAAGTTTTCCTACTTTGTAGAGAGGAATGTGAGAATAATTTGAAGAGAAAGAGAAAGAAAGAGAGAAAAAAAAAATAGAAGCATAAGCTTGACAAACTAAGTTAATTATGGCAATTTCTTTAGTGAGGGAGGAGATAGCATTCACTAAATGACCTGAAGTTCAAGGTCACATCCATCACGACTGATCCCTGGGTAGCAGAGGTGACCAACAGCATCATACACAGTCAGTGTCTGTCTGAGCTCTTCTGGAAGCTTCAGGAGGAGTTCCAAGAAAGGCAGGATGCCTGCCAGATCTTCTGCAGTGCACCGCAAGTGTGTAATGAGTCATTTCTCACTAGCGAGTCTAAATGGAGTTAACAAGATTTCATCTCAATATAGGCTTCAAGAGATAAGTTGAAATGGGAGGTGCTGATAGAGAAATTTTGCAAAGTGTAGAATGAAAAATAAAACAACATAAACCTTTAAGTGGGTAGAAAAACTTCAATTTTTTATTATCCAGACAGGAAGTCTTTTACCTGTTTAACTTGCCAGCTGAATTCTAGTTTTTTTCTCATACACTGCAGGTCTGTTTTTTCTGGTATGTGACTAACTTTGGTCCTAGCATGTGTTGTCCTGTTATTAGAGATAATATATACCTATGTTTTTCTAAAGAACAATGATAAATTGTAAACTTTCTTAAGATTCCAGTCTGGTGGTTAATTATAAAGGCTCATGTTCAACTTAGGTATACATATTAATGACAATGACAATGGTTTTAAAGAACCTGGAAAAATGTGTCACAGGGAGGTTGCCCACAGAATCATTAAACATGAATCATCCTTGGGTGCCTACTCAAATGTAATTAGTGAAATGTAATTAGCATTTAATTATAATACGCTATATGAAAAATCTTGTCTGCCTTCTGCCATATTCTAGCCAAAATGTTGCGGGAAGTACCCCAAATCTTAAGACACTCTTCCTTTGTCCGAACAAAACACATTCAAGCCTTCAAAAATATGTTTAATTGCTTGGAATTAAAATTTACTGTTTTCTTTTTATTGTCTGAGGAATCAATGGAGGATAGCAAGAATCCAAACTGGTTAAATAAATAATTACTAGAGTAAAGCAATAAGCACAGGCCTAGCAATGAGACAGTGGCAAGAAGTCAGACAGTGAAATAGAGACCACCCTGTAGGTGTCATTGTGGAGACAGACTGCAGAGTTATGTTACTGCCCGGCTGAGGGAAGTCCTTTTTGTGAGGTAACTTAATAAGTAGTATAAGATATACAAAGAATAAGATCAATGTAGTGAGCACCAAAGTGTTTAAAATACAAATAAGATTCGTCAATGGGTTTGGGTAATTTTATCTAATAAATCAGCCATGCTGTTAGTTTCTCACCTTGCTGGGACAGGCTGAAGGAATAAGAAATCAATTTAAAGGTAGATTAGAAGAAATGGAAAAGGTGTGAAAATAAACAGATACATGGTGGATAACAATGGGAAAAAGGAAAATACATAAAAACCTCCCACTTATTTGATTATTTCCATTAAACTGAAGACTTAAAGAATATAGTTTAACAAATGCTTCCTATGTTATATATATAAGAAAACAAAGAACATCCTCCTAAAATGAAAAAAAAATATTATATTCTCAGATAATGAAGAACTGCAATTTCATTCAAATGAAACCAAAAATATTTTCCCATAAACTTGCATTTAAGTTTATAAATGTCTAGCTCCCATTCGTAGAATCTGGCTTATGGCTTTGGTATGAGCTCTCATTGCTGCTGGGTTGAGGATTTTGTTTGGTTTTTCATTTGTTTGCTTGTTTCTTTGCAGGGGGTAGCTGATTTCATTTGCTACAAGTAACGACACTGAAAAAATGTGTGATGACAATAACAACAATTATCATAGAATTGTAGAATCATAGAATGTTTTAGGTTGGAAGGGACCATTTATATTTAAATTTTACAGCTATCACTAAGTTAACATCATGTGTACTCTGTATTTTATATTCTTATATGTTATAAATGGTGTAATTTAGAAAAATGTTCATTTTTCTTATAAATTTAGGAACCAGCATAAACCTAGAGTTTATCACTAATAGCTTAGGTTACCTTTTTCTGAATAAAAGAGACTTCACTTAAAGACGAGTTAGCAGAATTAGTACTAAATTTCATGTAGTCTTTGTTTGACTTTTATACCATCTTCCTCCTTTTGATTTCCTTAAGAGTTTCATGAAGTATTATAAAAATGGGTGGTTTGTATAATTTCTATTTTCAAAAGATAAGAAAGAGCAGTTGTTATGAAAAATAAAGCAACACTGACTCTTTTGTTATATTTTAAATTGATTATATTGAACTACATTTAATTTGCATAGTTAAAACACTTTTGCTTATTACAATAATGAATAACAAGAGGCTGTGTAGCATACTTCAATTATATCATGTACATGTAATTAAATCAACTCTGAGCATTTAAATTCAGATTAAAGCTATTTTCTTTCAAAAGTAATAGTTAATCTGTCTGTCTGTCTGATAGTAAGCTTTGCAACACTATGCAAATTTTAGAAAATGTTATTTTCTGAATTGTTTTCCAAAAAACCTTGTTTTCAGGTTACTCTTCTCTTTGTAGCTAGTATCTTCCTAAATTACCAAGAGGGCACAAAATAAATAAGCATGTGGGCATCTTTAAGATTATTAGACATGACCAGCTGTTCTATATTCTCAATGCCCACTGAAATGCAAACTTAAGAAATAGCACAGAAGACATTAGAAAAAGCATGATGCTGTTGTAGATATAGTATTGATACTATTCATGATACGTAAACTATCAATATATAAGGACACGGTTGCCAAAGTCTAATTTCAGGAAAGTGTTATATAGTAAATAGAAAAGGAAGGAAATTACTTTCCTCCATTCCCCATGTCCCTTTTTGATTATAAAAGATTTATTTATTTTACTTTGTTCACTGGAACTTGTATTCAAATATAGAAACTGCTGTGGCCTTTGTGGCCTAAATGGCTACACTACCAGAACAGTGGAAGCAGAATTTTAATGTCAGTTTAAGATTTTATAGGAACTCTAGTGCTGTGTATTTTACTGACAATCCAGTGAGAAAAATAGCTCTTCTCTTAGTCCAGTGCTTCCATTTCAAATCTGAGTTTGCCAGACTGGAAAGTCTTTTTGGACATGCTTTAACAACTTGATGAAAATTCTGATATAATTTCTTCATGCATGGTCAAATTAAGTTTTGGGTGTTTCTTCTCAAAAGGTGCATACAAGGTCAAGCCTGATGGTTGCTGACACTGAGAGGAGAATGTTGCTGTGGTCTGAGCCCGTAAGAGCTAGGTAGCCATCCAGCTTCTGCCAGTCTCCTCTGCTGAGGCCCAGCTATTTCTGTACCTGTGTAGTGGAAGGGGATGTTAGTGATACCACAAAGCATACTTCTCTTACAGGCAGCTGCCCCAGGAGGACTCACAGAGAAGACAGATGAAAAGAGTCCATGGATAAACAGGGAGCTTATCACATATCCTAGCAGCTAAGAGACAGCACATCACGGATATGGCTGTTTTCTATTATGAAGATTTCAAATAGTTAGTATTTTTTGGAAATAATGTAAAAGCCTTTTCTGAATCAGTGTAACGTTTTCCATTACTAGTTTTCGTAACTTCTTCATACATAAGTTTGAACAGCTCAGAAAATATCTTCCTTTGATCTGGTAAAGAATGCACATGTGCAGTTTGTTTCTTCTGTGGTGAACCTGAATTAATCTTGTAGATTTTTTTAGTTTATCTTTAGGGTTTGATGCAAATGATAAATAAATAACAGGTTTCCAATTGCACATATTAGATATGCTCTGACATAATAGCATTAGCCTAGAAAATAATGTTATTAGCATTACATAATGTCAGTATGTTTAAGGAGCGTGGCTCCAAGCTCCCGTGATTTTTCATTATTAGCGTTCTGCTAAAATAAGTGTGTCTGGTAGCAAATACTTCTCCATTCAGCAAATGTTTCTCTGTGTTGGCCAAAATGAACAACTCATAAATAGAATGGCACATCACCATGAACCAGCTATAACCCAAGTTGTTGTGAGCTGCTTGTTAATGCTGAAGTGACTGCAGGAGAATTAAGAGTCTCTGACAAGATTCTGCTTTGAGGACTTAAATACCAATTTTTCTCACAGAATGCCACTGGACACTGGCAGACTCTGTCATTCAATTCCTTGACCTCTTTGGAGAGTTATGTCAGGAGATAAATTTCAATGATGCCACCATCTCTATCTTCTTGCCAACACTGAAAATCACCTCAGCTCTGAAATCTAGACTAAGGTCAAAAGAGAGGAAAATACTAAACTTTGTCTTTGAACAGTTCATGTGTAATTCCCTGCAGCTACAATATCAATCATGCCTCATTTCCGGAGACTGATGCTGTAGATGTGTTGTGCTCAGTATTCAGTTTTAGCTGTATCTTGAGTCCTGTGACATGCTGTTCACTCAAATCACCTGCACACCAGTCAGCTTGCCATAGAATTTTGAGCAAAGAAAACAACAAAACAGCAATTAGCTGCTATGTCCACCCTTGGTCTATGACTCCTGATTTTAAGGTAATCTTTTGAGATGTGATCATGATCTAGTTCCCCCTTGCGAATCTTGCTTCAGAAGTGAGAGAGTGAAAACAGGATCCTGCTCAGTCCAGAAGAGATGAAAGTAAATAATTCTAGACTCACTCATAACCAAGCTCAGTGAAAGTCAATGCATTCTTGGCTCTGAACTTTTCTGGGAATAAAAAGAAAGCAATGCCAACATAGCATTTAATCCCCCATTAGGAAAGACAGTTCTGGACTAAATATCTTGAATTTTATTTTCATATTATTAGCATGAATCTCCAAAAGATTCAGATTTTTGTCTGAATTGTTAGTCATACTGTTTTCACACAACATAAAGAATATCTGAAAGAGGGGTTTCATGAAAATCAGCAGCAATAACAGATTTATATTAAAAAGGTGTTCATACAAAAAGAAAGCAAACAAGCAAAGAAGCATAATATTAATAATTCAAAGGGTTAAAATAGAGATTAAAACCAGAAAGAGTGCTGACTGGACAGAAGGAATTCCCAAAGGTGACTTCTCATTTCTTCACAAGAAGCTCTCTGATTTCAATTAGTTTGCTTTTAAAACCCATTAAAATGTTTACAAAGACCATGGTTTTGGCCTAGATTTTTTTAAGATTTAGCATAACCTTTGAAATTGATAAGGATACTAAGAAAAGACTGACACAGAGCTAATATTTTTTGGACAGAAAGAGAAATTTCAATGAGTATTTCAGAAACAGGATAATAATATGATAAACTCCTTGCAAAATCCTTAACCACTATAAATTTAAACCACGATATGAGTTTACTCCATTTAAGCAAGTTATAAAAGATTTAAAATAAGCTGCAGGGGAAAAAAAATAAAAAAAAGAGCTTGTAAAACATGGTCATGAATTTATCTCCCTCTTACTCCAGATTATATTTCGTTGTACCACATAAAGTGAATGGATTTATAACTCACATTTCACCCACCTCCTGAATTTCAAGCATGATAGCTTACTGTTTCTTTGGTTGTTTGAAACGAGGATATTTTCTTACTGTCTTTATGGTAGGCTGCTACTGTTAAACCCCTCATGCCTAATCCAGTTGGTGCAATGTCTTCCTTAAAGTTATTTCCCATCTAATGGCAATGAAGTCAAATGCATTGACATATATAGCTTATTAGTGCTTTGGAACAACAGCCATTATTTTTCATTTTTTATATAATGGGTTCCTAATCTTCCATATGATATTTGAAGACCCATACCAACCTCCAAACATCAGTATGCTGCACTTGAAAATCAAAAAGATTTTTTGGTGCCCTAGATTTAACCCTTTGCAAATAGTGTCTGTTTCCACTCCTTCCCTAGTCCTAAAATTTCACTACTAGGTGAGTGAACTCCACAATAGTCCCTCTCCTTAGGATTTTTTAGAATACATAAATTGTTCCATAATATCTGAACATATTCCATGTAGGCTGTAACAACAGCCAATTATAACAATCTCAGGTATGTCTGAGATATACAAATACAGGTATGTCTGAGAATGATAAAAGTTTGTAATCAGCAAATAGATAACTGTTTTCTTTATCTCACTGTTGTGTTGCAGATTTATTTTTTTTTATTTGTAACCAGACCTTGTAACATATTTTAAAGTTTTCCCAGTCTTTTCAGAATCGAACACAACCTTTCAGCTAAAGAAGGCAATAGCTGACTTTACTGGTGTTTAGATTAGGCTCTGAATTCTAACATTCCCCACAGTAATGAGAACACAGGCATAGTTTTTAGAAAAATAACTGGCTAAAAATGAGCCATTAAAGGTAGTCCTAAGCTTTTTTTAAAAAAGTGATGGTGGTGGTTAGGGGAGAGCTGGTTCGAAACGTGGTCATCTGTAATTAAAATGGTTATCTATATTGAAAAATTGTGGCTGTATTATCTATAACCATGCTAAAAAGGCTTGAAATTACAAAAATATCCTATCCTAGTGTGTGTGTGTCGGGGAGGGGTAGGGGAAGCATAAATACAAGTTTCCAGTAGTCCAGTCTAAAAACTGCCATGGATTTTGTAGATCAGAATATGGAAGCCTCTAAGTCAAACTAGGGCAATAAATTGTATCAAAGAAAATAGTTAAGAAATATTGACTGTCTGTTGCTTCACAAATTATTTATGAGTGGCTTGGCATATTTGAGATTGTTTTCCTAATTATCTACTGAGTGATGCCAGCAAATAATTTCTAGCCATAAATCACTCATAAGTAGCTCATTACAATTAGCTGATAGAACCCAAGATGTGCTAGTGAACTTTTATTGTATACTCTTGGTGATTACAGGACCTGAGAACTTCCCTATTTGTCTGTATCTCTGTCCAAATGGACAGAACATAGCACAGTTGTTTTCTACTAGAAAAAAAATCATGAAGGCTCATATGAAATTCAGAATAAGGTAATATTAAGCTGCCTAAAATTATGAAATAATAAAAATCTTGTAGATCTTTCTGTAGAGTGAGTAAGGCTAGCTCAATAACCTACTCTGATTCAGTCTAGCAAAGTTTCATGTGAATGTGAAGGAATCTGCATGCTGATCCTCCATCTTTCATCTAGCTACAGTCTTATGCGTGTGTTCGGAAGGGTGCTTGGGGGGTTGAATCTGAGCACATCTCAGGTGTACTCAAAAATTTGAGATACAACCCTCTGGAAATGTGTAGCTGTGACCTTTCAGAGTATTCTGGAAGATGCAATCTATGAAGAATGGGAGACCTTCAAGGAAGAATGGAGGTCGTCTTCACCTTCTCTCCCACTCCCCACATAACTTCAGATTGCTGGGGTAATCACAAGGACATTTTGGTCTTTGAGTTTAAATTAACCATGAGTCTTTTACATGATGAAGTACTTCCACAAGTACTTAAATACTGGAGTATTTAAATGGTGTCAACTATTCCTCTGCTTTCGAATTCATTTGATTGCTAACCAAGCCCATCTGTTCCTCTTTACAGTGCACAGCTCCGTCATGACTCATCCTTAGGCACTGCTGAACAAACCTTATTGTTTCACCCTTGCAGGTTTGGATCTGACCTTCTGGTTCAGCCAGCATGGATGTGAGTCAGTGGAGTTCTACATTACAGTATGTATACACTAGTGGTTTGGTTTAAATCAGGTGTATGCTTAGGTAGCAAAACACCTGATTATCTCTACTTACTGTGTTTTCTTTATATCATGAAGAGGTCTTGGAACTCATAAACTATATTCTTTTAGAATAAAATTCATCTGAAAGATGCATTCCAGAAGTGCATTTAACCTACTCCAGGCACAAATGGACATGCATTCTGTGGGACCTGCTGGACTAGTGCTGCTCTAGAGAAAAACCCCTGAAATACTGAGTAGAACATGGATGTTGGATTCTCAGTACCAATTTTACTCTATAGATCCACTCTGGTTGTTTATAATTCCATTCTATAGTAGCAATAATTTGTAGCATCTACATGGACCTAGCTGGCTGATTGTTTGTTGTTTTTTTTTTTATTTTGTCATAGTTAGATTTTTGGCCTGCTTTAATCCATTCTTGGTCCAAAGTCACAACCATTTAGAGTAGAAATAGTGAATTTTCCCTGATTTTTTCCCTGCATCTACATCAGAACTTCTCCAATATGTCAAAAGCTCTGCTTCTGATTAGACAGGAAAAGGGGGATGTTTTCAAAGCCGGTACTCTAGAGGACTAGCAGGGATAAGCTGAGATTTTTGACAGTATTCTAGGAAGCAGAATGACTTTTCTTTTTCTGTCTTTAAGTGCATAAATCTGGAAGAAAAACCCTCAAATTGATCAAAGGGAATCTGCTTGGGGTTTAGTAGGTGTGCACCTTGGACTTTCTGAACCTCACTGGAATTGGTCTCTGTCTTCTCATAAACCAAATCCAAGATACAATGATTTGAATAATTCTAAACTTGCCATTTCATGGACAGCATTGTCATTATTATTGGTGCTTGTTTTTGCAGCATGGTTCTAAGGAAAAAAAAAAAAAGTGGGTTTTTTTTGCCAGCGTTAATACACCTTTGAACAAACCTTCAAAACAAAAGGGAAAGGAAAGGAAAAAGGAAAGGAAAGAGGAGAGGGGAGGGGAGGGAAGGGAAGGGAAGGAAAAAGGGAAGGAAAAAGGAAAGGAAAAAGGAAAGGAAAAAGGAAAGGAAAGGAAAAAGGAAAGGAAAGGAAAAAGGAAAGGAAAGGAAGAAGAAAGGAGAGGGGAGGGGAGGGGAGGGAAGGGGAGGGGAGGGGAGGGGAGGGGAGGAAAGGGGAAAGGAAAGGGGAAAGGAAAGGGGAAAGGAAATCCTTTCTACGCTAAGCTCCAGGGATGAAAAGCTGTGTGAGCCAAAACTAAAATAAAGAATTTTATTAAATCTTATGTGGCTGTATAAAACCCTGATGAATATCAAGCAGCTCTAACTCTCCCACGACTTGAAAATGCCTAAAAAGACTGTCTTTTCTTCTTGCTTTGTGGCAAAAAATTCACTTCACAGCTGTTGTCTATTACCTTGGAGACAATGCTAACAGTTGGGATACAATAAACCCCTGATGATAAAGGGTGTAAGTGTTATCACATCTAACTATAATAGGGTGAATGGTCCAACTATAATAGAGCAAATGACCTGACAGCTCCTACTCCCTGAGCATTACCGACCATCACTACTTCACCAGCAGCAGACCAAGGGACAAGAATATTCTCATTCTGCATACAGTGCCCCTTGGGAAAAGCACAGTCCTATTAATTTACTGGTGGCAGTGAGAGAACAGTTGTCAAAGTGCCTGGAAGCAGACCAGCAGACTGTTGACTTAATTATGCCAGACAACAGAGGCAACGTTTTAAAGCTGTGAAAGATGGCAATTTTTCACACTTCACCTTCCCCCATTTTTTTCCTGATAGCCAGACTTACACAATTCAATATTAAATATTAAATATAGAAATTATCTTTGTGCCTCTTCCAAATGCAAAATAAAATAAACCCTCACCACTACAGTTAAGTCACAAAATAGTAACTTTTATGTTAGGATTCAATGTGAAGATATAGTGCTACTGATCACACTATTATTTCATAAGTTTAAAGAAATAATGTACAACGTAGTCTACTGTTTAGATCGTAAACTCTGAGTATTGCAGGAATGTAGGCACAGATTTACAGGTGCTACATAGAAAGCAAAATGCTCACACATTCTGATCTCATACATCTGTGTTTTCCATGCTTTTCATTGCACTTCTGTAAATTTTCAATAATGACTTCTAATATGTGCTCTTAAGTTTACATGTAAGGGCTGAGAGGTTCATCTTCTTTGTAATTGGGCCATATAAAGCTTCAGATTCTAAGTGTCTTCTGCTCAAAGGGCTATGCTACCAGACCATGCTTCAGATTTGTCTGTAATTGGCCTAATATTTATTTTTTTTCTGCATAATGATTCATTTCAGTATTACAGTTGCATGACTAAAGCATTTATAAAACCCATCAACTGAACTATAGTATACACTTATACTTTCCATCAGCATATCTCTTTTTTTTTTTTTTTTTTTTTTTACAAAAATATGTATCAGTACCTAGGTGCTTTAGATGGGAAAATAAAATTAGATACCAGTCTTGTGACTTATTCTGGTTCCATCAATCTATAGTAACCTGTACATAAATCCATTTGCAAGCCATTTTGATCTGGCATTTTGTTGACGGGACTTAAAAATGTAGTGTTTATGCTATTTAAACTTTTTCATAGTATTTCTACTACTTTTTTGAAGTCTACTTTCAAATCAGATTTTTGGTGTAAACAATCACAGTAATGACCTTTTTCCCCACTGATATGAACAAATCTTTGTTTAAATTTAATTATTTTCAAGAATCTTGACTTTGTTAAAGCTGTTGGCTTGTATTCGGAACACTTCCAATACAAATACAACTACTCAGACAAACATGAGTTTGTTTTTCAGGGCTTCTTTAGCTACAATCGGTGTTCTGATACATTGGAATTTAAAATACATGTTTAATGATTTAATATCTAAATATGAAAACAACCTAGGCTGACTATTCACTATGCTGGCTTCTGCTTATAAATAACCTGTTTCAGGCAACTCCTAAGTCTGTGTTCTTGTTTCTAAACCAATGATATTTCATGAATTTTGTCTCAGAGGTGGCACTAAGATCCACAATAGTCAAAGCACAGATGTCCTTATAAAAGTAGAGTGAACAAGATTTATTCATGTCTAGTGGTGATGGTTCGATGAGGTCTATAGATAAAAGAATAAGACATAGAAATCAATAGAATTTGCATTTACATTGGTTAGTAGATGTTGCTCGCCTAAACCTGTACTGTCTTTTACAAGTTTGTAAGACTGTTCAAGTCTGCTATGTAGTTGAAACATATGATTCAGTGCTCTTCAGCATTACTTTCTGAATTCTGCTCTCTCCTCCCAGTTGTAACTGTTACTTTAGAAAAGATATGCTTGAGTCATTGTGGATGCTTGATACCCTGTTCTAAACATATTTCATTTTAAAATGGATAGGAAACTTGTTATAAAATATTTTAAGTACTGAATTGTACAGGGTTTTAAAGGGATCTATAACAGAGATTTAACTCTGCATAAAATCTGAAAGCCAATAAAATACTTCTATTGACCACTATTGTTATTAATTCTCCTTGGGGAAGATATCTGTCCTTGAATAAGTAGCTTTGATTTCTCCCAGAACACTATATTTTGAAGTGACCCACCATGTCTTTAAAACATCAGTCTCTGTTGCCATGGAATTTATTTCCCTGCTGGATCAAGCACAAGAAGAAAGCTTAATTTAAATGTGTGGATCTGAATTCTAGAAAAACACTCCATACTACGTATGGAAAACAAATGGGGAAAAAAAATATCTGAAGGAATGAGAACATTTCTTGGAATACAAAAAAAATATGCAGAACTAAATTCTCCAAAAATCTCAGCAGCTTCTGAAATACATTTGTAAGCCATCCATTTATATTGAAAAATCCTGATTCATGCATCTCTGAGTCATGAGTGTTGGTACTATGTTTGTCTGGTTTCTTTTTCCTGCACAAAATTCCAAGGCAATTAAAACCGTAGTTAACATTTACCTGTTATTGTTCCAATGAAAGCTAAAAGAGGGAAAAAGAGACAAAATTGTATGTCATAAATAAAATGCAACAACATAGATTCCACCTCACACCTCCACCTCATTAATGGTCACATTAATGCCACGAAAAACACATAAGAGTTAAATAGGAGAGCTTCACCATGTAATTTTAAATTATTTTCTTTTTCCTTGAAATTTCAAGTCATTATTAGGAATATAAACCTTACAAAGTTAAATGGTTAGATGTGGTCTAACCATTGGTCTGCATACATCTGTGGATGTAACACTAGATAATTGTGAAATGGTCTGCATACATCTGTGGATGTGACACCAGATAATTGTGAAATGGTACGAAATAAGAAATAAAACAGGCAAGTTGCAATGGAATAGGTAACAATAAATGTAATAAACTTTCAATAATTTAGTAAGTTAAATTTAATAAAGATTTATATCTAATGAGGCTTGTAATTATTTCTGGTGGACGAAAAATAGAAAGAAGAAGGGAAAACTGTCTATTTGAAAAGAAGTGAATTATATTTGGTGTATAGCTTGAGGTTCCTGGAAAACTGCTGGTGGATGTGAAAGCTGAATATTAAGACATCTGTTAAGATGCATGCTAGGATTTTTGCTTGAAGGAGTAGCAGAGGTGGGTAACAGCAAAAGGGTCTGAAGAAACATCATAAATAATGATAAATCATCATTATAAATAAGTGGCGGAAAAAAATCCTTCCTGCTTGTGTGGTTTTGCCTTACATTCGTTTTAATCTTGTGTTTATTTTTATATAAATGTGGTTTTTTGGTTTCACTGTTTGTTGGGCCACTTTTACTGGATGTCTATGTTGCAACAGAGATAGATAGCTTTTCTTTCCTTTTTTTCCCCTCTACATGATTTTACCAAGAAGAAAACATTTGCAGTCAGTTATTTGGTGTTTTGTCAGCTCACATCCAGATTGTTTCAACGTCATTCCGGTATCCTGGTGTAGCATGGGGCTGTAAGTAAGCATCAGGCAGTACTTTCCTCTCCATGGTGGAACTCTTTCCCACACAAATGTCTGGCACAGATATTAGGCAGCACCTAAATTTGTATTCTGATGACTTGGAGAGGTTTTACATGTTTTATAAAGCCGGTACTGGCTGTCTGCACAGGAAGGAACTTCACAAGGAAACCATCTGACATCTGTGCTCCAGAAATTATAGTTCATCATTCAGAATGCTATTTTTGCTCTTTAAAACATGTCATGTTTAGTTGCTGTACATTTTCAAGTCTCTCTTTCCTGTTTCCCGTTTTCAGGCAACCTGAGAAAACCTGAGAGCTGGGATGTTGATGTTGACAGAACCTGATATAGGCTATAGGGCAGAGGAAATAATGACTGTGTGTGCATAGTTTTAAAAGCATGCTTTCTAGAAGAAGTGTGCAGTAGAGGGTTAGGGGATAAGCAGAGAGCTATGAGTTAAGAGACCAGTGAGGAGCACCACTCTCAAGCTGGAGGAAATCCTAAAGGTGCAGAAGCAGGCTGTCCTCATGTGTCAGAAGATGAGCCGGTACAGAAGAAGACCAGCCAGTATGAACAGAGAGCTTTGGCTGGAACTTGGGGGAAAAAGGAGAGTTTATGACTTTTGGAAGAAGGGGCAGGCAACTCAGGACAGCTATAAGGATGTTGTGAGGTTATGCAGGAAGAAAATTAGAAAGGCCAAAGCCCCACTAGAAATTACTCTGGCCACTCTGGTAAAAGACAATAAGAAAAGTTTCTGTAAATACATTATCAACAAAAGGATGTCTGAGGAGAATCTCCACCCTCTGTTGGATGCGGGGGGAAATACAGTAACAAAGGATGAGGAAAAGGCTAAGATACTTAATGCTTTCTTTGCCTCAGTGTGTAATAGTAAGAACAGTTGTTCTCAGGGTACTCAGCCCCCCGAGCTGGAAGACAGGGACAGTGAGCAGAATGAAGCCCCCATAATCCAAGGGGAAATGGTTAGTGACCTGCTACAGCTCTTAGACACCCACAAGTCTATTGGGCAGGATGGGATCCATTGAAGGGTACTGAAGGAGCTCACAGAAGTGCTCACCAAACCACTTTCCATCATGTATCAGCAGTCCTGGCTAACCAGGGAGGTTCTAGTTGACTGGACGTTAGCGAATGTGACACCCATCCACAAGAAGAGCCAGAAGGAGGATCCAGAGAACTACAGGCCTGTCAGTCTGACCTCGGTGCCGGGTAAGGTTATAAAGCACCTTGAGTGCTGTCATGTGGTATACACAGGACAACTAGGTGATCAGGCCCAGTCAGCATGGGTTTATGAAAGGCAGATTCTACTTGGCAAACCTGTTCTCCTTCTATGACAAGGTGACCCACTTGGTGGATGAGGGAAATACTGTGGATGTTTTTACCTGGACTTTAGTAAAGCCTTTGACACTATTTCCCATAGCATTCTCCTGGAGAAACTGGCTGCTCATGGGCATACTCTTCACTGGGTGAAAATGAATAGCATACTCTTCACTGAATGGGCATACTCTTCACCGGGTGAAAAACTGGTTGGACAGAAGGCCCAAAGAGCTGTGGTGAATGGAGTTAAATCCAGTTGTTGGCCAGTTATAAGTGATGTTCCACAGGGCTCTCTATTTGGGCTAGTTCTGTTTAATATCTTTATCAATGATCTGGACAAGGGGATCGAGTACACCCTCAGAAAGTTTGCAGGTGACACCAAGGTGGGCAGGAGTATTGATCTGCTGGAAGGTAGGATGGGTCTACAGAGGGATCTGGACAGGCTGGATCAAAGAGCTATGACTTCTCGGACCCAACATATAACCATAGTTTAATCTGCTCTTAAGCCCCTGTTTCATTAGCTGATCATTCCACATGAGGCTGAGAATTCATTTTTTAGGAATAGCACTGGGACACCTTCAAAACTCTATGCATATTACCTAATTCTTTCTCAGGCATGAATGATAGGAAGCAAATTTGAGTCTGTCCAGTCCATTCTAATTATTGAGAGTTGGTACTATCTGCTTCCATTACAGCATTAAAAACACACACTAAGGACTCTAATAAAACTAAAAATAATAATCCTTTTAATTCCAAATATTCTGTTACTGGAATAGAATGTAATTGCCCAATTATATATTCATCATAAATCTTCTTTTTATTTCTGTAGAACATATTGGTAGCAAGTCCTGAAGTTTTTTATTCTCTTTTTTTTTCAGTAATGGAACAGGAATTCTTGCTAGCTTTCAGTTAAGCAACAAAAGATTTGCTGTTGTGCTGCTACAGCGGATTTATGTCTTCTTTTTTAACTAAGACAAAACATACAGTCTTTGATCATGGTAAAATGTTCACAATTGCAACTGTTAAATAGCAAACCTGAATCAGGTATATATATCATCGACTAAATTGTTATTTTTTCCAGTTTCTTTTTCCTTTCTGATCCTGACAGCTTCAGAATATTAATTTAGTAGTATCTGTAGAACTGAACATGGATCATTAATTTCATGAAATGCACTCACAGTGGAAATTCACTATATTCACAATATGGGAAATTATAAGAAAGGGTTAAGAAGCCAGAAGAAACTTCATGTGACTTATACTGATACTAAGGTCCAAAGCAAGATCCGTTTTCTGAATATAAAGCCTCTAAATCAGTATTTGCCCAGAGGATTCCTTTAACTGAAGTTCAAATGAGTCTGGCTGGGTGTCCTGTGGGACCTATCAGACCATGCAGACAGACTTGTCATTTATTTTGATTAACAGTCATTTCTATTAATGTTTTTGGAAATAAAATAAACAAAAGTACTATGCCAACTCACACGATGTTTTTGCTAGCTTCATGATATGTGATGTTTTTCTAATAGGTCCAGTTCCTACAGTCATGTGCCTACACCAGACTCCACTTTCATTAAAAATAAATACATTTCTACTCCACATTGTTGCTAGAATGCTTGAAGATATGACTTCTAAAGGCTTAACATCAAAAAGACAACTACCTTAAATACTGCATTTTTTAAAAAAAAAAACAGCCTTATGATGCTGAAGTAATTATTTATTAATGCTTAGGACTGGTAATGCTTCATTATTAAAAACAAACCAAGGTAACCTATGAAATGAGTTTAAGTGAGCAGTGAGAAGCATAGAAAACCGTCTGCAATTAGCTTTGTTACTGAGGCTTTGGCCAATGCAATAGTACTGTAGCTGCCCAGCTTATTCTCCTGCTGATTTGTAACCTCCTTCCTGATTCTAATCTGCCACACTAAGTGCTTACTCTCACATAGATTTGAACCACTCTCTTCTAACCGTTCTTGTTGTTTCTCTTCTTCTTCTTCTTCTTCTTCTTCTTCTAATTATTACTGTTGTTTTTATTATTGGCACTGAATTAAAAAAAAATAATGTACATACTGATTTCAAATACCAATTCACCTAAAAACTTTCATGGTAGAGTTAAAAAAAAATAATGAATCCTTTTAAAGGAATTTATTGTTGATCCTACATTTATCATTTGGTTCATTGTTTTATTATTTCAGGTATTTTTCTGTAGCATCTTGTACTCTGCTCGAGATGTTTTTTCACTAGGTGATCAACATATATATAGATGAGACTATTTCATATTAAATAAAATAATCACTTGTGATGGAGACTATCTGGGGACAGCTTGTGGATTTAGAGAAAGCAGCATCTCAGTGTTGAGACTGCATAGACCTACTTGACGGAGAAGGTAATTTGAAGCTCAGTCTCTCCTAGCTTGTCCTTCCTATTCTTAAGAAGAAGTTGTGACTAGCATTCAAAGAAAAGTAACTATTATATCCTGGAGTATTTATTTCCTGCCACAAGAGATACTTGCTATTTAAAAGCATCACAGATATTTTTGCTTGCTTGGTTCAGAATGAAGATCATTTGTGTTAATTTCTAATGACCTTCCATATTCCCTACCTATCAGCACAGTTGATGACTAAGCAAATAAGACCACAGTAATTTATTACTCATTTCATCTGCAGGGAGAGTGATTGAAGGTGTAACATACTGAGGTACATTAAGTCCTGTGTGTCATGCATTTGTTGCAGCCCAGCATCTGTGAAACTACACTGACAGCACACGTGATCTCAAATACAACTGTTATTGGTACTCAGTTTCTTACTGTAAAGAGCTGACACATCCAAGACAATTAGTCAATTCTACCACCATTTTTTGTGTTGCTGTTTCTTAGCTTCTTGATCTGACTAATTGAACAAGAGCAAGATGCCATAGCTTACATTTTTACAACGAAAATGTGAAGTTAAAACTGTAGAAAAACCAAGCTTAGAATGAGCAGGACTTTCTGGATCCCAAAATGTACATTTAATAGAGATTCATTGATTCAGATCAGAAATAGAAAAGGCTAGGCTGACAAATGTTTTTCAAAAGACTAGTATGTAGTCAAGACTGTATCAATATATCAGTGTGTATTTTAACAATCATGTGTTGCAAATTACAATAATTTGTAATTTTAAATCTTCATGAGTTCCATTTCTCCTCACAGATCATTGTTGCATTCCAAAACTGAGAAGACCATCATGCTTCATAAGGAGATATTTCAAACTTGAGTCCAAAGAAATGAGTTAGCCCGTTAAGTGAAGATGGTACAGTAGGAAGTAAAGGTGGTCATTTCACCTAGACAGGTAGCTGCATAGAGGAATTACTCCCTCAAAGCTCACATGCTTTCAAAGAGAGAAGAAAAAATTAATGAATGACAAAGAAAAAACTCATACACATGAGCAGAAATTTCTTTTCCCCTTTTTAGTGTTTATTAAGAGAGTTCAACCAAACTATAAGTAATCAGAGTTCCAGATCCTCAAGTAGGACTTTGTAACATGTAGGAGGAGGATACTCACCTTAACAGTAGAGACAGAATGTCAGAAAATATGGGCTATAATCAAGACTGATATATAGATGGCACAAAACCTCAGACAATAACTGCAGCTTTCAACATTTTAAGCATAGGAGCATAGTGATATTTGTGATTTTTACAGGACAGTTTGTCGAGCAACAGTTGAAGGATAGGATAGAGTAGAACAACTAAATTAGTTCTAAAAAATGTGCAGGCAACTGAATCAAGCCCTGTCTTATATAGAGATGCCAACATTACTAATACATAAACCTGCATCTGAATTGGGCTCTGCATTGATAAAACTGTGGCCAGCATACACAGTGTGATACGGCATAAAGTGTGAAGAAACAGACTCATTTTCTGAGGGTAAAATTTGTGACCAGCATGATATATTGATACTCAAAATAAATACCTAGTTTATTGCTTATGCTAAGTTGTTCTGAAGACTATTGCAATGGGAATAACATATGTCTACTTGTTTAAAACATTTGTTAAGTTTTAAAAAGTGTCATTTATCGCATTCAGCTGTACTCTGTAAAACAAGCAATGAAAGAGTTGTCATGAAAATAGTGGAATTTGCTACTGAGGTTAAAGTCCACCAAAGGACCATCTGATTTACTACAGAGAGAATGGGAAAATACAGAAAGATTTATAAGGTAGAAAAGAAAATGGTATAATGAAAAAAATGAGATGCAGAAAATGTTCCTTCTGAATTCAGTTCAGTTCTTCTTGATGACTTTGAAGCTATTCGTGGTGAGACGATGGACAGTTGCTTGTTTTTATTAAAAACATTATGTATATGTGAGAAGTACACAGAAATAAATAATAGGAAACTATGATAGATTGATCTGGTAGATTACATTAAATTTGCAGCCTACTGGAACAGATTTCAGAACTGTAGGAATCTTGCCAAGACCATGGCAAGGTTTTCAGGTGAGCGAATATAAATTGATATAGGTTCTGACAGCTGACAGGAACTAACAGCTGCTCTGAAGCCTGACAAATTGGCAATTTCAAAATGTTTTAGTATCAGAGATCTTCTACAGAGATCTTCTAGCAGGCTGAAGTGTCATCTGGAGAACTCAAAATCAGCATCAGGGTCGACAGAATTTGTGTGGAAAGTGTGGGAAATCGTGGAAAATAATTTAGGAAGTAAACCCGTGAGCTATTAACTTCAGGTGCTATTCTCAAAAATTAACAAACTGAAGAGAGGATGTCAATATGAAATGTCAAATGAAAAACGGTCAACCATTACATAGTACAGAACAAAATTATTGAGATTCTTACTGATATATAAACCAAACTGATTTTAAATCTTCTCAGCTAAAAAAAATTGTTCAAAATAGTACTCATCACTTTCTGAAACCCAGCCAAAGAAAAATGGACTATTTATATATTCATCTACATGGGTTGCTGTTGAAGAGAGATAAAAACTATACTGAAGCACTAAAAGATACAAAAATATCAAGGTATGAGCTGTACCAATTGGCTTCGGTTATCTTCTCCATGCCAGCAACTCCAGGGAGTGTTGAATTGGCATTTTCAAGTTTTCTCACTGCAAAGATTCAATATGAAGGAGGTAATCTTGAATTATGCAATGCTATCAAAACTGAAGAATTTTATAAAATTGTAATACTGTCAGTAAAACATAATATAAAACCATAGCCATAAGAATTCCTTTCTAGTCCTACTGCATAAATTACATTCATGTAAGTGTTAATATTAATAATTCTTATTAGCTATCTTTTTATCAAAGAATTATAAGCACTGAACAAACATTACATTAATTCTCCTGTTAATACAGGACATGAATGTTCAACTTCCTTGTTTTCTGGTTTTATCAGTTATGTGATTTCCTTTTTCACTTATTTCTTCTTATTCAGTATGTGACTTCTGATGCTCTTATCTAGTAAAAATACTATTTTTGCAATATTGTTGTAACATACACCTAAGATACATTCCAATCCCTTAAATGCTTGTGCCCTTATTTCAGCTTCAGTGTTATGATAATAGAGCAGTTTCAAAATATATGATTTCTGATACTTGCTCTCAGTTATCACCACTTTCTCATATTAAATGGTACAAATGAATTAATCTAAATTTCCCATGTAAGTGCTAGTTACAAAATATTCTTGACACAACATGACCCATTACCAGTGCCCCAAACGTATTTCTTTCTGTCAGTATGAGCCAGCTAAAAATGGTGGGGATGAATTAAACCAGTTACTGAATATTTCTTGATCTAATCTGGATCAGCATTAGTTACAGCTGAAGCTAAACTTAAAAACAAACAAACAAGAACAAAAATATCTTTTTTTTCAACTCTTGTTATAGAAGTTAATAACCTTTTCCTTGAAATACATGCATATGTAATAATTAAGAAAGTATGGCAATTAAACACCATGCATTAGTGACTGAGTGTGTAAATTGCATGTATGTGTACATTGAGAAATTATAAAGTGGATATATACATTGGGAAATTATAAAGTGGATGTATTTCACTGTTGGGTCAGGTGATCTTTTTCAGATTAACTTTGTTTTACTCTGTCTGTTTACTTAGATGGTGATTTTACAGGGTTGAATATGCATAACTTTGAACAGCATTGCCCCCAGACTAGTTTTTCAAGAGTAAAAAATGGAAGGTATTAGTGTGCTAACAGACAAGATTGTTTAACAATAACTTATTTTATTTCCAGTAAACATTATTTCCGTGATTATGCTCATGAGTTTAGACTGCTTATCTTACATATTTCATCTTATACCTACTATCTCTTTGCAATAATGTGGTGCTTACGAAAAAAAAAGCTTGCTATAAATGTTTGAAACCTGTAGGTATCTCTTACAGTGATGTTATATTGCAATAATTTTCACTTTAAAAAATGTAGACAAAACTAATTACACACATTAACACAGAAATAGTAGCAAAGGAAAATCAAACAGATGCATATGCAGAAACACACACAACTTAATGGCTAGATTGCAGGTAGCATTTTCTATTTTGCAATTTTCCCAGTAAATGCCAAAACCTCGTTAACTGTTTTTATCTTAATATTACCAGCTACTTGCATAAAAGAAAAAGTCTGTTTTAAGAAATAAAAATTATTACTTAAAAATGGAATTCACTAACAGGAATTGGAATTGCTGATCAAACTTGATATTACCTTTAAAATATCGCATAAGTAATAAGAGATCCCTTCCCATGCTGCTCTGTCAGCATCTACTTTATCATCATTTACAGGGAGAATTGTAAATGTCTCCATTATTTGGATAAATGAGTGTATTTGATGGCTGGCCTTATCCCCTAGATAATGTCACAGAAAGCAGACAGTCTCCCTTCCCCAGTGTAATTGTTACTTGTATGAGCAGACCAAATGTGTGGGAGAACAGAAGTTCAGATTTGAGCAGAACAAACTCCTAAGGAAATAATTTCCTATTAAACAATTGAGCGACAGGCAAAATCCACAGATTTTTTTTTGCATTTTAACCACCCACAAGCAGATTTTGATTTTTGTTGGTGAGTTCACTATTTTAAAACATAAAATGATAGATGTGAATGAATATGTTTCAGGCAACAAGCAGCCAAGCAAGAAGTTATGAGCAATCTCATACTCACAGTAAGTTGGTCACAAATTTCTGTGGTGTGCAAAGTAATTATAAGCTAAAAGTGAAAGAAAGATCAGTTACACACTTTATTTTCATGTTGGAGATCTCAGTAACCCTACGGCTTCCCATTTGTTAAAGAAAGCTGATTCTTATTGTCTATGATACAGGACACTGAAATATTGAAAAAGAACTGGCATTTCTTCTAAAACATACTGAGCTCATTCACTCCTTTCCTTTCTATAAACACATCTATACACCCACTGGTTCTGGGAAGTATTCCAGCTACAATGAATTCAAAGTGAGGAATATGCACAGTTGGGTGGCTTGTAAGGTGGTTGGCTAAAGATTTAGCAGAGAGAGCAAGAAAAGGAAACAGAAAAGGGAAGCCAAATGAAGGCAGAAAAAGCAAGGGAGCCCTCAAAAAGGATGGGGGTGATGTTTAAAGGAAGAGATGAGAGTAAACACTTGCTGACAGAAGGGACAAGATGGGTTTGGAGGAAAAAGAAAAGCAAAAAACTGTAAGAAAAGGAACAAAGAGAAAATAAATATGGCACACGATGAATCTAGGTGAAAATTGTTCCTTTGAATCTATTTCTCTCTATTAATGTGTTGGATTTTTGTTTGTTTGGGTTTATTGGTTTGGGGTTTTTTCCCCTTTTGATTACCTCTGTTTTGTTATCTTGTGACTGAGTCTTCCAGGATTATTCATAAGGATGTTATGGACTTCACAACTATGAATCAGAACTACAGCTGCGAGTCCACTTTGAATCATTCTTCCAAGGAGTATAGACACTCTTCTCTATGCATCCTTATGGAAAGTTTTTGACTCTGCAATGTCACACTTTCTCCATCCCTCTTAATTTTTTGAAATCTCCAAAACTGCGGAGTATTTTTTTATAATATGGATATGTACATACGTAATAAACTATTGACAATTTGTCATAAGGACTTGTAAGAGTTCTTAAGATTCTTTTCTAAAATGCCAGTCTAAGCAGCCAGCAAAACTAGGTTGGGTTTCTAGATGTTCAAAAGTGCAGAAAGAACTTTTGACTTCTAGTGATCGGTGATATTGTATCTAGTTCTAATGGCTCGGGTACACATGAAAACACCTTGCTGTCAAAGACTGACCATTCAATCACACTCACAGTCTTGTGAGAACCGTGAACTGAAGTGTCATGTCTGCTGGGTATGAATTTGAGAATGCCTGTTTTACATGAAGAGCAATGCCTGTTTTTCTAACACTTCTGCTAGAAAAAAAACCATTTCATATGATCACCCCATCTCAATAATATTGTGAAAGGAAGATAGAAGTTTACTACTTAGCAGCTGAAGTAAAGAAGAAATGTCCAAGTAGAAGTCATATCTAACCAGAGCTGGTTGTTCCAAGATACACTTCTTTGGTCTATTTATAGGTACGTGTGTGGTTTCAATGTTGTCATGTGCCACACAAGTGATGCTATCGTTATGGAAAAGCTGATGCATCTGTTCTGTCAGGTTTTTACTCCATTTACTGCATGTGTCTAACCCATATCATCTGTCTGGTAGGTGGAAGCTTTAGAAATCCCTTAGAAAAACTAAAAGATTTTGTTTGAGCCTTTTCTCAGCTGTTTTTCAGTGCTAGGGATAGAAAAGTTAGCTACTGAGATTATCTGAAGCAATCTGGCATCTGATCCAGTGGAAAAATCATGCTAATTACTGTGTTGCTTTTAAGATTTAGGTAGTGGAAGTAATGGCAGCAGTAGAAAATTAATCTCTACACTGACTGTTTGAGCTTAACCAAATGATGAGAGACAGACACTGATACGTTTCACACCAGCGTAACTCAAGTTTGGGGTTAACGTATTTATAATATACATATTATACATAGGATACTTTCAAAGCCAAAAGTCATGCACAAATTTATATGTCTGGAGAAGATGGAATAAATATTGCTGTAAATCCATGCTCAGTCTCAGGTAGAAGCTTTCAGTAAGTTCCTTGATATTGGATGACAGGCAATGTGTCACTGCAGTGTAACAAAAATCTGTTTACATTTCTCAATAAGAACATGAAAACTTTTTAGGAGAAACTTATAAAATACCTTATTGCTAAGAAAATATGGTCATGCAGATAGACATTTTGAAAATGTGCAGAGTTTTCTAGCTAAAGATGGTATCAGTAAATATAAGCAATCCAAAGAGTTCACTGTTAATGTTTCAGCTGGCTTAATTATGCAGTTAGAAATCTGTTCTGAATGTTTTTTTACGATTTTTTGATGGGAAAGAAATCCCCACAAAAAGGTCTCAATGTCGTGGGCAACAGAAATTTTATTTTTTAAAAGGAAAGGAGAGGAAACTCAAAGCAATCTCTGAAGGGCAGATATTGTCTGTCAGTTGTAGAAGTCTTCAGTCTGAAGCAACATGAACACAAGCATTTCTGCATCCCAGAGCCTCATAGCTAGTCATGCTTTTAAAAACTCGATATGTACATTTCAAATTTTCTTTTTTGTATAAAATACAAGTGCCTTTCCTGTGCAGAACTGGGCTGCAAAAAAACTGTACTATTTATAGTTCCTGCATGGTATTTGTATATATATAGTCTGTGACCAATTATTTATTCTTAACTCTCATTCCTAAAATGTGCCAAAATAAAAATCAAAACACTTGCAAAAAAGTGTATTAAAAAATTAAACATTATTCTTCAACTTGATATGTATTGCATCAAAAGCGTATATCTAAGCCATAGGGTATGTATAGATAGAATTGTCTTATTAACTTTTCACTTCCCCCCATGGAAAATGTGTTTGCCAGTTACTACTTCACTAAACGGGACAAAAATGTAACAGGCCAAAACCAACACCCAAATAGGCGTCTGTTACAAATCATGAACAATGGAGAACTGATGTGCAATCTATCATCACTTCTAAGAGAAATTAAGAACATTATCAATTGAGAAATCTGATAAAAGTGGTTTAGGAAGTTTAACAAACTGTTAAGAACAAATACTGTTACAGGCTCAGGAGCTGGACTACATACTAGTTTTTAATTTCACAAGCTCAGCACTTTATTATTGTTGGCCTTTACTTTTTCCTTTAGCTAGAAATAACAAAATTATTTATAATAGCACAAAGGAATTTGGAAAAACATGCAATAATTTTATACATATCAGGAGACAGACACATACATTATACACACCCTGAATAGCACTTCTCCATCTTTCAACATCTGGGAAATTTTGGCCTATCTACTTATTCAAAACAGAAGTAATTGGAGCTTAATGATATTGGATAAAAGCTTTGGTTAAGTGTGATTATTTGCTTTATGCCACTTCTGAAAGACTTCTTTGTTTCTGCCCTTTCACTAATAACTTCGGGTAGAAAATATCTGGGTAGGTATACAAGTTATTTTGGCTGAATGACATATAAATATGGGTGACATGATTGTGGTATTAGTCTGTATGCTATTTTAAAAATAAAAGGTGAAGAGACTGTAATTTTATTTGATAAGGAGAAAATTAAAGATGTGAGAGATTAAACTAGAAGGTAGAGGTGTGTACCTTCAGTGTAAGTCTGTTTTACAGCAAAAGTCAAAATGAGTTCAGGTATTCTTGTAAGTTTGAAAGAACAGCTATGCTCTTTTTATCATTGGTATCTATGACTAAGGTACCTTTCCTTTCTAAAGTTCTAAATTTCAGCTAACCTGTGTATGTGTGTGTACAGGTGTATTTTTACACACAAACATTTATCACACCTGTCTTGTACCTCCTTTGCTCCAGGAACATATCACATTCAGAGCTTCCCTTTAGTGTCCCACCTCTCTCCTTACGTCTGAGCAGTGTGTTTGGTGACAGGGCTCTGGTGCAATTATGCATATCATTTAAGGATCTACCTACAGTGATTACAATGGTCTTGACTTTAGGGTAGCCTGTACCACTCTTAACTCCTAGTTAGACTTAACTCCTAACTTCCTAAGGAAGAATTAATCAAAAAGTCAGGCATCATTTTTACCGTTCCTGCAGCTATAGTGGAATTTGATCTGAGACAAATATCCAGAATAATGTTTTAGCATGATCATAGAGTATGTTAATTTAAATGGATTTAAATGGATTCTGTCCTATTCTATCCCTACCTACCTACCAGAACATGGCCCAGCTGGCACATGTTTTCTATAATTATTAAATATAAGTGAAAATTATCTGCAAAAGACTATTAATTTGACCTTACTAAAAAGTTTCATCTCATTCTGTATGCATTCAGTAGAATATAATTTTCTTAGAAATGTAATAAAGTAATTTGATTTCATTGTGATTATTCTTTAAATGAGACATAGATTTATTGAAAAACTTGGGGTATGGAGTATAGCCTACTTGTTTAGCTGCTTTTTTTTTCTATAATATGTAAAAACTGAACAAAAATTTGAACTCGTATATGATGAAAATCTCTTAGAGAAAGACAAGGAAAGGAAAGACTGTAAGCCTCTCAAACCTTCTAAGTAATGTGACAGAGAACTGTAACTTCCAATAATTTAACAAGGTTATGCGTAATGTCAGGAAACAGACTGTCAGGACCAGGTCTGAGAGCAGGATGAACACGATTTTTGCATCTTTATGTAAGGATAACTATAAAAGCAAAATGTGAATTTGGCTGCTGAAATCTGACTGAATAACCAGTGCTTCCATTTTATCCCAGTAAACCTGAACATTTGATCAGGAAGAGGTATGTAAAAGATGGGTAGATGTGGTGCTTAATGACATGGTTTAGTGATGGTTTATGTCAGTGTTAGGTTGATGGTTGGACTCGATGACCTGAAAGGTCCCTTCCAACCTCGGGACAGTTCTATGATTCTGTGATTCTACTAAGAAGCAGAACAGATCAGAAAGACTTCAGGTAATACCAGCTTGCCTGCTGTAAAGCACTCAATAGCCACCAACGTTTTCAATACTTCTTGCTAAGTTGTGTAATGAATAAAATATCAGTTAGTGCTTTAGTTATGTGAATGCCACACAGGCTCAAAACGCATTAAATTTTAAAAATCTCTTTTAACCACTCATGTACAAAAAGTGTCTGAGTACTTCAATGGAAAGCAAATATACAACATACAGTTTATAGATCACTGTCAGGCATTTTTACTCATATAAAAATGCTCTACTGGTGAAAGTAAAATTAGAGTTAAATACTCAGGAGTTTAACTAGAATACCTTTCTCAATTTGAACTTGGCAACCGAAATTAATTGATAAATGGAATATTCTGCCATAGACAAATTTATCTTAACATTAATCTTCTGTGGAAAAGATAAAGAAGGTGTGAAAGACAAGAAGGAAGGGAATAATTATTGTATAGAAAAGACAGATAAAATGCATTCCCGCATTCAAATAAATTCTTTTCTTCATCTTTGTAAAACAATTATATTACTCTCTGCGAATGGTAGATTTGTACTTTTCTGTGTAAAAGCAAAAAATAAGTCTAAATCTGTAGGATGTTAATTTCTAGGAATGGTGAGGTGCTGTTGAAATAAATGTATTGGTAACAGTTTATTAGAATAGCAGCAACTAATTTGTTTTCTTTCCAGTCATTTTATTAGTTACTGTCATAAAGAATAAATTTCTAAATCAATACAATTAGTCATTTTTATCCTATTATACTAGGAATTACCTACACTGTGAAATATTGTCTAGGTTTTTGTAAAAACATTCTACATTTGTCGTGGCTATCAGATGCTCTCATAATTGATATGAAATCCTCTGTTCTGCATTCCCATTTGTAAAATATTGAAATTTCTAACCATAATTGTTTTACTAGTTATTTTCTGCAGAGTCATAGGAAGTGAATTAAAATGTTTTAATGAACATAATTTAAATACTATTTTGAGTGTTTGAAATTCAATATTTTTTTTCCTCTCTCCTCTTGTATATCTACCTTTTGTCAGTGGTAATGCTGAAAAAATGAAGATAAGAAAAAAAGGCGCTAAAGTAAATTAATGATTTTGACTTGCAGGTAGCAAGACTTCCATAGGTTATATGTAGCTACCCACAGGCACAGAAAACATTCAATTTTCCAATGCAAGGTGTTTTTCAGTATAGTGTCATTCTATTGATTTGGTCCTTACATGGCCATCTTTATGACAATGTATATAAAATAACCAGATGTGCACAGTGTAATGCTGATAGAATTCTCTCACATGATAATCCCTCATCCTCAGGTGATCTCTTCCTCATTCTAGTAATCTAACAACTGTGGAAAGTTACTTGTTTATGATTTTCACTGATTCTTAATGAAATTACATTAACCACTAATGAAAGGTGCCTAAGATGAATAAATTGGGGTTTTTTTCTTTGTTTGTTTTTTGTTTTTTTTTTTTTCAGAGAGCAGATTATCCTTGTTGTGCAATGTTGCAGAATGCAATGCAATAATTCTTCTGAGAATGAATCATATAATTTAGACAGAAAAACTTTCTGTAATGTAACCTTCATAAATCAGACTACCCACATTTTTTTCTCCCCTGATATTGCTCAAGGCATTTTACACTTTAAATTAAATTGGAAAGGCAAAGCTACATAGTAGCTACTGTGAGGACAGTCAAAGTGAATTCATGAGGGAGAGGAAAAGTAACTGAGAACAAGGACCCTCATGAGAATAGTGAGGAGAAATGAAAAATATTGAAAGAAGGTTTTGGGAGGGGAGTAACGGTACCTTACGGATAGACAGTGGGAGCGAACAGGGAAGTTGACTGTTCTGTTCAGTGGTCTCCATGATGAGATCACTTCATTAGTGATTTGTTACCAATGACAACTCCAACTCTGTCCAGATTAAGAAAATCGTCTCAGCATATGCTCTACCAAGCTATCATATTAAAATATTCTTGCTATGATTATCTAGTGAACAGAAAAAAAAAAAAAAAAGGAGTTTGACATAACAAGCTGGAGATACTTATCTACAGAGGCATAAGTCATGCAGTAGGGTATCAGACATCCTGACTTTCGTCTTTCTTGCTTTTGCAGTTTTCATTCAAGCAAGATAATCTGAACCCATACTTATTTTAAAGTCACGAATCCATTTTGAATGTATCAATATAACCAATTTTATATTCTGTCTGCAATTACTATATCCTGCGGAATTTGTAATTTTTAGGTAACAGTTATTCACTTTGTTAACAGTGTAGGATTGAAAGCTTAGAATTGACCGTAGTTATGTAAGTTTTCTAACACTTGATGACATGTCATATACAATGAGACCTTGATTTATGATGTCCTTCCGTCATAGTATCTGTATAGGGAATGTTACGCCCAAGCAAGCTACACCAAATTAAATTTTCTGTTTAGAAATGTTTCATTTTTCTAAAGAAATTTTTAAAAACATACTTGGAAGACTCTGAAAATTCAGAGACAGACCAAAGGGTTGACATGAGGGTCTGAAAATATTGCCTAGATATTTTAAATACATATTTGTATTTCAGCCCTTGGGAGTTCCAGGCTTTGGAGAAAGTAATGGGGAAAGAGGAAGACTTCCCTTGGGTTGAGGAGGATCAAGGTTGAGGAGGATCTAATTACGTCAATTAGATATTCACAAGTCCATGGGCCCCAATGGGATGCACCCGAAAGTGCTGAAGGAGCTGGTGGAAGTCATTGCTGGGCCGCTCTCCATCACCTTTGAAAGGTCCTGGAGAACAGGCAAGGTGCCTGAGGACTGGAGGAAAGCCAATATCACTCCAGTCTTCAAAAAAGGCAAGAAGGAGGAGCCGGGGGACTACAGGCTGGTCAGCCTCACCTCCATCCCTGGGAAAGATGATGGAACAGCTCGTTCTGGGTGTCATCTCAAGGCATGTGGAGGAAAAGAAAGCTCTCAGAAGTACTCAACATGGATTCACCAAGGGGAAATCAAGTCTGGCTAATCTGATAGCCTTCTATGATGGCATGAATGGATGGATAGATGAGGGGAGGGACTTCAGCAAGGCATTTGACACGGTCTCCCACAGCATCCTCATAGGGAAGCTTAGAAAGAGTGGGCTTGATGAATGGACAGTGCAGTGGATAGATAACTGGTTGAAAGACAGAGCTCAGAGGGTAGTGATTAGGGGCACAGAGTCTAGTTGGAGGTCAGTGACAAGTGGTGTTCTCCAGGGGTCAGTACTGGGTCCAGTCCTCTTCAATATAGGACATGGATGAGGGGATAGAGTGAACCCTCAGCAAGTTGGCCAAAGATACAAAGCTTGGGGGGGGTGGCTGACACACCGGAAGGCTGTGCCGCCATACAGAGAGACCTGGACAGGTTGGAGATCTGGGCAAAGAGGAACCTTATGAAATTCAACAAGGGCAAGTGTAGGGTGCTGCACCTGGGGAGGAAAAACCCCATGCATCAGTACAGGTTGGGGGCTGACCTGCTGGAGAGCACCTCGGTGGAAAGAGACCTGGGAGTCCTGGTGGACAACAGGATGACCATGAGCCAGCAATGTGCCCTTGTGACCAAAAAAGCCAATGGCATCCTGGGGTGCATCAAGAAGAGTGTGGCCAGCAGGTCGAGGGAGGTCATCCTCCCCCTCTACTCTGCCTTGGTGACGCCGCACCTGGAGTACTGTGTCCAGTTCTGGGCTCCCCGGCTCAAGAAGGACAGGGAACTGCTGGAGAGGGTGCAGCAGAGAGCTACCAAGATGATTAGGGGCCTGGAACACCTCTCTGATGAAGAAAGGCTGAGGGATTTGGGTCTCTTCAGCCAAGAAGAAAGACAGCTGATGGGGGATCTTATCAATGTTTATAAATACTCAAAGGGTGTGTGTCAGGAGGATGGGGACAGGCTCTTTTCAGTGGTGTCCGGGGACAGGACAAGAGGTAACGGGCACAAACTTGAGCATAGGAAGTTCCACCTAAACATGAGGAGGAACTTCTTTGCTTTGAGGGTGGCAGAGCCCTGGAACAGGCTGCCCGGAGAGGTGGTGGAGTTTCTGTGGCTGGAGACATTCCAAACCCGCCTGGACGCGTTCCTGTGCAACCTGCTCTAGGTGACCCTGCTCTGGCAGGGGGGTTGGACTAGATGATCTCCAGAGGTCCCTTCCAACCCTATGATTCTATGATTCTATGACTTATTTACAGTAATGGAAAGGCAGACTGATAGGTGAAGAATTCAGAGTAATGCAGTTCTTTTTCATGTCACTTTTCTTCTGCTTTGTTCTAGCTTTTGCTGATGTAGCTACGACAGTCATAATACTTCTGTTCATAATGCACCTGTGGGTTCGTTGCAGGCAATACAGTCTTGAGTCATGGAATTTTACTTATTTTGAATTACTTCCATAAATATTTAATTAGTGATTCAGGTATAGAGAAAAGAAGATATAAGCAGTTAAACAAAAACATAAGGAAACACCTTTATTCCCTGTTCCCCAGGCTCAACTTCATTGTCTGGCCCAGCATGGGTTAACCATAGGGTGTAGGCCTCAGAGTTGTCCTTGCACAGCTGTGGGTGATCTTTGTTCCTCTTCTGGCCTGGGGCACCTCCTTCCAAGAGTGTGTCTCCATCTGTGTTCACAGCAATGTCCCCTTCCATATGTCTCCTCTTCCTTTTCCCATTTCTCCTCTTGTATTTCCTCATGTGTGCCCCGACCCTCATGGCTGTTGCTCTTTCTTAAACATCTGTGAGCTGATGCACCAGGGGGGTTCACATTGGGCTGAAGTTTTGGTGGTCAATGGCCTGCTTACACCTGTGTCAGACTGGGCTGGGACCATCTGGGCCCAGGACAGGGAATTTCCTGGCCTCCTCCACACAGGTCAGTCCTGAAGTGCCCTGCTCCATAAACCCCTGCCATTTATGCCCAAACCAAGGATTTGTCATTCCCTCCTTCTCCCACCCCCACCCTTTTTTATTTCTCCAATCCTGTGGGCAACAGGACTCTCCTTAGTGCAAAGAGTGAATTTTCTGTACAGTTATCACAAGATGTCATAAGAAAGGGGAAGAAGAGAAGAGTGAAGGAACACTCTTTTAACCATTAAGTTAATCAGGGAAAAAAAAATGCGTCCTGTAAGACACAATAGGTTAATAGATAGATAGGCAGGCAATCTCTCTTTCAAAATAAAAACAAATATGCCACAAATCTAGGGAGATGTGGAAAAAGAAACAATATGGTTAATTGAAAAATTAAAAGGAAACAGTCCTGAATTACCCATAGTTATATAGCAACAGCTCATACTAAACAGAGATGAGTGACTGTTGTTAAGGGAACATGCTGGCAAATATATGTGTACAATCATTTTCTTTCTTTTGCTTTAGGGTTGCTGTCTTATAAAATCAATAAAAAAAGAACAAACAAAAATTTGCTTTTTAAGCTACATAAAAAGGTGTCTAGAGCTCAAGGGTAGAACACTTCCCTTTGTAGTTATAAATCTAAACAAAACAATGTAACAAAATTTTTATAGCATCATTCAGCTGAGTTTCTTGGGTTTTTTTCCTTTAATATGGAAAAGGCTTTTGTAAAAACTACAGTTCCCTTTGGGTAGGATAAAATCTGTAAAATATTTTGGGTCTTTTTCCTTTTCTGCAGAAGGCACATACAGAAATATATTTCATGTGGGTGTATGGAGATTTACACAAAGTGCTCTCATTAACACTAATGGAAACATAAATAGCTGTGTGCCAACTCTCACTTAACATATTTCAAACCAGTGCAGAATAAACGTCCATGTCAAACACCAAGGGTGATGCATCTAGATTCAAATAAAGAGGGAAGTAAATGTTTTCCATGGCCACAGTTTTATTTAGGTTAAAGTGAAAACTGGGGTTAAACCATGCTAAATAAGTTTGAGCTCAACCTGCCAATTCAAAGGCAAAATACCCTGAACATAAGCAAAGCTTATCATTCCAAGGCAGAGCTACAGCAATTCTTATATAAAATTCTTTGCAGAGGTTTGTTCATAGTGGTTTTTTGATTGTTTGCTTCTTTGCCTGCTAGGTCAGATGGACCTTTATATGCATGTATACATATACACATGCACACGTTTTACTTCAAATGAGGTTTGGCCTCTGTATTCAACTAGACAGATTCACTTAGTGAAGAGTAAATTAAAAGAATGACAAATTGTAAAGGTAGATCTATTTTTAGGAGGCAGAAGAGTTCAAACTTCTAGTGTCTGGGAAACAGTGTCACCTCCAATAAGATAAAATGATTGATGCTGCACAAAGGGGGAACAAGGATTGCAAGAATTGCCAAAGCCAGCTTTGCAGTTCTCAGAAAATGAGAGCTCTCCCCTTCCACTTGACACTTCCCATCCTGTAAGTATTGTTTCACTAAAGGAGAAACAGATTAAATTCCAGCTGCTGTCAGTTCTTAGCCAGGTCTGTTGAAGAATGTGGCTTTTGAAATCTTGTATCAATACTTCCCTTTCATTATTACCAAAGCAGGCTTAACTGCCTTTGATGTCTTCTTACCAGCATCATTACAGTTTTCTACAACCAGTGAATAGTGGGCTTTATTTAAGGTCACGTTGAAATTCTGAGTTGGAATTGCAATGCATTGGGGGACTGGATTGTTCATTGTTTATAATACCTTCCTTTTTGCAGTCTCTATCGAAACCAAGTGAAAGAGTGGCTTCAATTTTCTTTCACAAACATAGACCAAGCTATTAACCTGGACCATTAGATTTCATAGGGTGAAAGTCATCTCAAACATCTGTCTTTTGCTTGTCTGCAGGCTTAGCTTTACTTGGGAGAGAAAAAAAAAAAAGAAAAAGAAAAAGCTGATGAATCAGTTGTACACAAGATGCTTTGGCAGACAGTGTACTACATCTATAACATTTTATATGTGAACTTTTGCCATACCCTATTGATCAGCGTATCACATATTTTTCTGTGTTCAATATCTAATGATAACAGGATAAGGTGGAAATTTTCTCTCTAAACACTATATATACATGGATAGGGGGTATTGCACTCAAGTTTGTGTATACTCTTTTGGGAAATCAATCTAACAAAGAGAATATATTTAATCAAACCCCCTTGTGGTATTTGTACAGTGTTGCTGCTCGGTTATAAGTCAAGTGTCTCACTTCTGCTGCTCTACCAATGTTAACAAAGTAACAGATAAATAACAGCAGCAACAGCAAAGCCCACAGAGCAATAACAATAAAACTGTTAGTGTAAATTGTTTTCTGTGCTTCTTCCTGGCTATTTGGCTGTAATAGTTTGGAAAAATTCTATGCATAACACATGAAATCTTACTTTTTATAAAGTTTGTGTGCAATTCTAACCTACATTGTGAATTCAAGCTGATGTTTGCTGATGAGTTTATGTCATATGTCACATCCTAAGTCAAAGTCAAAAAATACTGAAAAATGAATGACTTCACCTTAAAGGCTGCATATGCTGAAAAGATCTGTAACAAGCCAAATTAAATTGTTTGCCTATAAGGTGGTAACACACATTTCTCAGCAGAAAGGAACAAAGTAGAAATTAAAAAAATACACGATCTCATAGTTTTAGATAACCTATTAACACTGTGGCTGAACTCTCAAAAAGGTTCCCCTGTGAGGAAAGAAATTATAAATTCTCTTCAGGGGAATCATAAGACTCCAAAATCAGTGATAAAAATGAAAAAATCCTGAGGATATGTGGACAGAAAACCAAATTGGAGGTGGCATTTGTGCAAGTGGATCATCTTGTTAGAGTGGTAGTTTGCACGTCTTCAAAATTCCCTAGGAAAACAAAGCAAGTTCCTGTCTAGATTACTTAGATTTCACCTAAACTGGACACAAGCACCAAAGCCTATGCAACGGAATGGCTTTTTATTTCTCAGCACTAATATCGCTGTTTGGGGAAACTTAGTGGACTTCTTAGTTTCAAATTTTTCATACTACTTATAATAGCTACTCATCAGAATTAAGCATGCTACAGAGCACTATATGTGGTGTTGTGAGTCTGTCTCTGTCAGCATGCTGGGAAGATTAATATGTGAATTCAGCACTAGTTTGGGCATCTATAGGCTGTGGACTGTGAATTACAACTGTACATTTTTGAATGTCTAAAAAGACAGAGAAAAGTATCTGCCTTCTGTTAAACTTCTCTGGATTATTATAATATAAAATTCAGAATCTGAACCAAAGCAGAAAACTACTGGGGATCTTTCAGTAGTTTTGTGACCTTTATAAATAGCTCATAAGCATTCTAAAATACTTTGCTGAATTTCAGCCTTGTGCAGTTTAATTTTTGAAGAGTTATGAGCTTGATTTCCCTTAAGTTATTATTTAAATTATATTCTTATTTCTTATACAAAGCTTTGAACAAACAGGACTGTGTACAAAAAAGCACTTAGAAAAAGGCATAAAAGGATCACAGCTAAAGGACAACAAGAATGAGCAAATGGCTGCCTATACTACTGCTAACCTATATTATCCACTTACTAGAAGTCAAAAATCCCCCCAATACTTTAAAGAGATAAAGAAATCTGTATTTATGTGTACTGCCTTTGGCTAAAAAATTGCTGATTTTGCAATTTACTCTCAACACAATTCATTATATACCTCTATGTGGGATGTCAGCTCTACTTTCAGTAGTGGCTGACAACTACCTCATCACTACTAGTAAGTCAACAAAAAGAGCCTGTAAAAAGAGAACGGAGGATGTTTCTTCTGAGATACTTATGCAAGTGAATTCTAAAGCTTGTGTTCATGAACCTGCAGTGATTTACTGTATATCTATCAAATCTACTTAAGTGATCTTAGAAACTTCATAAAATTGCTGGTGATTTTATTTTCTTCCTATTGACCATACAATTACTCACCTCCATGGCCTTGTATCGTTTGCACCTGGACTTATCATAAGTACAGCTAAGTCATTTCACTAAGAAGGACAACAGAAATGTATATATAAAATCTTTGGTACACTGGTCTTGTATGTATTAATTTAATTAAGTAATTTATGAAGTTCTGTGAAATCTGAAATCTAAAAGTCCATCATGATTTTTGCCTTTGGTGTCTGATTAGCAATGTTACAAATCACTGCACTGAGAATTAATGAGCCCCAAATGACCCTATTTAATTTAACACTTTTTTTTTTTTTGAGAAATACCAGATAAGAATAAAAAAACCAGAGGTGTTTTAAAGTCTTTTCTGCAATTTTTTTCTTGTCACTTTTTGTTGTGTCTTTTTCTTTGAATGTATAAAAGAAGTATCTCGCAAATATTTTGAGACAGAATATAAGATTACAAATATTTCATAGAGACAGAGGTCAATTTATAGTGAAGGGAAGGTTAACTGTTATGTTAAAGTGATTCCCCAAGGACTTTTCCATTATTAAGTTTCAAAAGATATAGTTTATGCACTATATAATATAATTTATGCATTATATTAATACAATATAATTTATGCACTAGGATATAGGAATCACAATTATGCAATGACACCCATTTACAACATTAATGCCTCAATAATACTGTTACATAGTCCACTTCAGTCTAAGCAGAGCAAAAAAAAACTCCTTTAACACTTTTGGAAAAAAAAATAATTTTAGGAACACTAATATAGATACCCCAACTACGTAATATTTTTCATATACTTGAGAATTTTTATATTCAGCTAATCTGAAAATAATACGTAAGTTTGGCTTTGCGATAATAACATTTGGATTTGTAAGATACTATATTTATTTTTAAACAGGTAAGAGATTACACTAATTAAAAAAGGTTCCTTTTAAAAGGCGCATTTACTCACTGCTTGACCTGGACTACAAATGAAAAAGATAAAATTCTTTGTTTCTTATAAAATCCTCCTGATTATTAATAAAACCACAGACACTGAAGTTTTTTTGAGCTTTCAGTATTTTTTTTTTTGTTTGTTTGGGATTTTTTTAATACTCTGCATTTTAAAAAGAATGTACAGACATTAATTAACCAACCAGTTTCTCTAGCATGCTTTTCTGGGGCTCTTTGGTGTTCCTTGCTAGAAGATAAAAATATCTTCTCAATATTTTGGATTTACTGGTGGGAAATGGCACCATCTTAGTTCAAGAATCAAATAATGAAAAACAGAGTCTGTTATAAGTTTGGAAGATTAATCAAATAATTTCCAGCATCATAAAGTATAGTCTGACCGCAAGATTTAAAGTTAAGCTTACCACATTGATACAGTTGTAAAGAGAAAGTGCTGTAGCATATTTACATTAGTGTTCCTGGAAAACAGGGGGTTTAGAATTATTGCCCTCTCACCAATGTAATTCTTTACAAATTGCCAATTACAAAATAGCTGTATCGTATTCTATGACACAAGCCTGCCCTTAGCACACAGTATTTTTCAAGCAAGGTGAAATCCTAGGTCAAGAATAGTTACTTACTTTCATTCTTATTTTAGCCATTAAAGGTCAGAGAGTGAGAGCACGTGTTTATGATGACTTTGTGAAGGTGATGAAGCTGCAGCCACAGACAACCTGAAGGAGCTCCGCATTTCTTTATTTAAGCTTGATGGAGAAATCATTCATCTCTTTTCTCCAGGCAGCCTTGGTTCAATATTGCAGAGTAAAGGCTTTATGTTTCACAACCTTTAGCTGGTTTCTCATTGATCAGTGACATCAAGATATCTGTGTATGACACACACAGCAAATTAATACAAATTTGAACTTGAAAAATTTGTCTACTGTGGTAGACCATAAAAAAAGTGGATATCTGTGATGTAAAGTAAAACTGATTGAGATTTCTGCAACTCATTTTTGTTAAAATCTAATTTTATCTTCCCTCTCCCCCTTTTTTGTTATGTGAAGTGTTTTTAAGTACAACAGAGTATTTTTAGTACAGTATGCTTCGGGAAAGGAAAGCGCAAGTTAACACGAAATTATGAGATTATTGTAGGAAACTTTGGACAACTACTTTTGTTTCTTTAGTTATTATTGAAGACAGAAAAAACCTGGCAAAGTAGACAGAAGTTTGAACCACAAGTATATATTGGGTTTTATTATCTGATTCTTTTTTGGATTTGGTGTAGTTCTTACTACTCCATCACTGATGTCTAGCAATCTTTAATGTAGATAACTTTGAATTCTCTATTTTGAGTTGGAAAGTAGTTTTTCCCCCATTTTACTCATTTGCAACTGAGGTAACTCTCCCCAGGCTTCACAAAGTCTTCATGGCTAAGCAGAGGAATCAAGATGTCAGAAAAAAGGGTTTTAAAGTAGGAACAATCTTTCCCAGAGCTCAAAAATTTCACATTCTTTTTTACTTTACTGCATCATGTTGTTGCAGAATATGCCTATTAAATGACTTGGAGATACCAGACTCAATCCTCTTAAAGAACTGTGACCTTTTTTTAGCAATTTCAGAAGACTGAAGTTAGCTCAAAGCCTTTATGAACCTTAATGTGACGAATGACTTCATTTAAAAAACATGGCTTTGGACAGTCTTGGGAGTCATATTCCTAAATTATGTGGTCTGGTATTGAAAGCAAAGGAAAAGACTGTGGTTAAATAGGACAACCAGAAATATGGTGAAAGAACATGTAGATCAAGGTTGACTGGGAGAAGTAACATAGATCAGTCATTAATAAGAAAACCAAATTTTGCCAAAAGTAGTAATAAAAGCTAACTGGCAAGCAAATATAACATCTCTGTTAATGTCAGTACACCATAATGAAGCAAATGAGTTAAAAGAATTGTGAAGGCTTGAAGGCAGATTACACTGACAGGCATTTGTTCAAACAGTGATAAAACCTGGCACAAGAAAGAGAAGAAATTCAAGCCATTAAAGTGTGCCAACTCCAGCTATGACCAGAAAGTACAAGAAGTGATGAATGCACACCACTTAAACATCGTCCTTTGGAGAGCGGGAAACAGCTTTTGCACCATGCTTCCGGCAGGTTGCTTTCTTTTATGATAGACACAGGCAAGCAGTTGGGACATAAGAGCTAGAAAATGTGACACACAGCAACCTAGGTTCCCTGTGGGATAGAGCAACAGGCCCAAGGCAGTTGCTTGGAATTTTGTCTCCTACAGACTTTACAGGAAAAGAATAGCTGTAATAACAGTGAAATGTGAGCGGTGGCATGTTTGTTTTGCCTTGTGTATTTTACAGATAACCATCCTGAGGCCATCTTCTATTAATTTTTAAAGCTTATTCTTGTTTTTAGTAACCCAAAGGACAGAAGGATGAACCTGAAATATCTCAGCTTCTAAGGGTTTGGGCATTTGTAATACATCCCAGCATTTTCAAGATACAAATGAAAAAAGGACGCATTAAGCTGTATATGATACCAGATTGATCATGAAGAGTTTCCAAAAGGAATCTTGCCAAATTTGCCCCAGAGATGCATTAATCGGACACTAAAAAACAAGTTGAAAGGAATACAGGGAATACAAAGGAGGAGGCACACAAATTGGAAGTGACTGAGAGCGACTGATTTCCACTATCAAGAGTCCACCGTGATTAGGAGTTGCTACCAAATTTCACCCTCAAAACAATTGCACTTTCCTCTCCAATTTGATAAGGCCATTGGCATTTTTCTGCTTCTTACTTAACATCTCACCTCTTGCTCTACTGATAATATGCTGTGCAAGAGATCTGCCTGATGAGTGCCTGCAGCAATGTGTTCTGGAGCTAAATTGCTTTTGTAAATCTTTTTATTAAAATAAAATGAGCAGCAGGATGTTTGTCATTTCAGCTGTAACAGAATAAATATTTTATCATCTCTTCTTCAAAAGCTCTTCTGTAACTCAATGGGTTTACAGAAGAATTTAAAGAATAAAAGCATCTAATTCACTTTAACTTTGATTACATTACATGGCCTATTGTATTGAAACCTTGAAATAATTTGTGACTGGAGTTTACTTAAAATATTGTGTGATTTCAGGCTGATTTTTATTTACTTTACTCAGGTAAACTGCCGCCTTTTTCAAATGGGTGTAAGTGTACATAAGGAAAATAAGACTATCTTTGAAAGAATTTCCATCAAAAGAAGATTTATAGTTTTGTAAAGAGGGTGTTTTGCTTTTTTTTTTCCTTTCTCGTAAAACCCCTCAAAAGCATCAGAATTCAGTATGCAAGTGATAAAACATTAATGAAAAGGCATACTGAAGCATTTGGAGTGGGGAAAACAATCACTTCACTTCTCATCAAACATGCAGAGAGTTTAATCTGGTGCCCTTTAATAAAGATAGGCAAGAATTTTATCTAATTATGATGTCCCTCCCAAGTCGTTAGAGAATCACTCAGTGAAGGTCAAGATTCAAGCAGCAGAGCTTCAGGCCACATCTGTTGCTGACCTTGAATGCAGCAGGGAACCAAGAACACTACTGCTTCACAGGACTTTGATTTGCAGCATCCTATTCCCCATAGTACCGGTTTGTGTCAAGCAAAAACATGTGATCTGCTGAAGATCAGTAGAAATAACAAGCAAAATGAAGCATAGGTATGATGAGAACAAATATGAAAATAAAAAAAGAGCAACATGCCTTGTTTTATCCTATATCTAATGGTGACATTTATCAGAGAGAGACAACTGAAATGGCAGAGTGGAAGGAAAAGTTTTATTTGTAACTGCTTTTCTTTCACTCCAGAAGGAAAATAAATAAATAAATAAATAAATAAGTTGAAAGGCAAGAATAACGGGTTTCATTATTGAGCAAACTTTCTGTCTTTGTACAAGTCTGCAACTAGGGTTTTGCTTAAGTAACTCTCATGGCTGACAGCGTCTTGGTAAAAATGCATGTTTTAATACGTTAAAAAGGGAGAGTTTGAAATAAGAACCTGAGATATAAAGGCAGATAAGAGACCCCAAATTTATAGCCCTGTAATTGTAAGATATTGATAACATACAATATTTTATATCCTGGTATTCTCTTACAGTTATCTTAATATTGCCTCTTCCGCAGTTCTGTTTTGCTTTGCCTCGCTTTGCTTTGCCTCGCCTGCTTCTGTCTTGCTGGTGTCTAATAGCACTGACATTTATTGTCTGTAAAATCACATCTGTTCAAGTGACTGTTATTCATCCTTCCTGATCATGAGGTTCCTCTGTACAGATCTGTTTTGCTGCTTACTTTACAGCCTCTGACTGTAGGAAAATTCTCTCCAGGTCTGCTTGGCATGAAGTGCTACTATTTAAGTGTCAGTGTGACAGATGAGGTGGGAGGCCAAATGCTATCCTCATTTATGATTGTGAGAACAGAATCAATCTCTCTAATTCCAATGTGGGACACACAAAATCCCTACAAATAATCTTAACTTAGAATGCAGTAACAAAATCTGTAAGATGATATATTAGTTTCTTCTTTATTATACTTTAATTTCACAAGGGAAAAGGGTCATATCTGAAAGGGAAAGAATAATATTCAAATCCTATACATATTTTAATAGTAACTATTGGTTTATTTTTATAGTTTGAAAGCTAGAAAAGCCTCTGTTTCTTGTTTTGTATCATGTAACATCTACATTTAAATTTTGCAATATATGTATATACTTTATAGCTTGCTTTCTTTGGTTTGCATTGTTTTGTCATTTATTTTACTGTTTTCTTTCTTTCTTTTTTGTTTTGTTTTATTTGGGTTTTTTTGTTTGTTTGCTTGCTTCCCAGGAAAACCTAATTGGGGGTTTCTCTCAAGTGCAAGAGATGACTGACCTGGTCTCTATTCTCTCTTTCACGATTACATACTCACGGGTTCCATCTGGGGTGAACAATCTTAGTCGAAGACGATACATTACAAACTCTTGTTAATTGCCTTTTAAGCTTTCAAGAGTCTGTCTTAAATTGCTCAGTCCCAAAAGGGAAGGCCAGGAGTTCATAAAATCTTACAAACTCTGCCGAACTCTGCAGTGTTTTATACCCACAGCAGGTCTGGGAAGATGACTTTTTTTCATTTCCCATTTGCAGTGTGGAAGTAAAATTTAATTTCCCCCCCCAGCTCCTTCGTCGGTTTCACTACATTAAAACTATGTTTGTTTCCCAGAACTGTTATGCCTGAATCACATAATGGTGATGAAAACTGCAAGACAGAGTTGAAAGCTACTGTACCTCTTGGTTTGGAATCAATCTAAACATTACCCACTTGGTTGCTGGCACTCAAACACAATAAAGTTTCTCTTCACAGAGAATTAAGGTCAAGTAAAAGAAACTTATGAGTTTAAAAAGAAACTAAACTAATGTAAATATTGATAAAATAATAAAAAGAAAATAATGAAATACATATAGTATATACAAAACCATATCAAGCTCCCAGGATGACAATCATGTCACTGTCAGGCACAGGTAAAGTCCCAGACTGCACTCAGTGACTGCTGGGAACCGGATTCCAGATCTGGATTCAGGAATGCACAGGTCAGGATCAAAGGCAGACAAACAGAGTCCTCCTCAGACTCCTGCCATTAAAAAAAGAGGGTTGAGCCCTCAGCTTTTATAGTGAGCATGACCCAGATGGGATGGAATACCCTGTTGGTCAGTGTTGGGTCACCTGTCCTGTCCGCTCCTCCCTGTGGGTACGGCCCCTCTACGCTTTTCTGCCAATGGGGTATATAAGAAAGTTAGCTGACCTGGGTTGTTATAGCAATAAATATAAACAAGATCCTCTCTGCATGCCATTCCTTGGTATAAATTAGAAACATCAGGTCTTATCACTCTGGAAGTGGACTACTGTCTTAAAAATATGTTGTTAATTTCAGAGTTTAGTTAGTTAGAAGGGCCTTAGCTGAAAAGTAAAACTACCAAAATAAAATTGGTTCTGTTTTACCTCAAACCAGGACATAGGTATATTTTTCTAGCCTGGTAAGGGGTAATAGAATAACATTTGTACACTTACCCTTGTACTTCTACACTCCATCTCATAGTGGCTAACAGTGTTTAGAGCCAAGAGGTCACTCTCAAGACCCACCTTCGTCACTGCATAATTCCCCCTGTGCTTTTCATCCATATTGTCATTTTCTGCCTCCAAAACTCACACACAGTCTTGTCCTGTCCTAGAGTTCTGATCTTCTTTCAAGACCCACACAATGCCTGTCCCTACCTCCACTTATGCATGGCACTTTAAAAAATGTTTCAGATACCCAGCTATTCATTTTGAGAACTATTTTAAATGCTCTAAGAAACATCTGTAAGAGGTTGCCAGGTAAGTCACAGGACAATGTGTGGGATACCAATGGTCCCTTAGAAATGCATCTGGAGACCAGGTGAAATACACATGGGTGTGCCTTCTTAATGCTCTATGTAGACATTTTAGAATTGCTTTCCATATACTCTGTCATCATATAAATTCAATGTCTCTGGACAGACTAATTTCTATTAGTGCTTTCACAAAACAACTAGTTTAGTTGCACAGCTACTATTTTATGTGCTCTAATGGGAGGAAAATTTAGTACCACACATCTGTCCCCTTGAAAAGTTTGTACATGTCTATGTACATTGTATATACCTGTGTACAGTCTTGATTAAGGGAAATATTGCCTGTAATGTGACTTAGCATAATCAAGGTCCAAGAGAAACTTTTGGTTCTTTATGTGTAAGTTGACATCCATAGCTCTACATCCATCACCAAAGCTGATCATTCATCTTAAAGAAGTGTTACTGTTTGATATGTTTCTTTTGTGCTGTTTTTATTCATTTGCTATCAGCCTTTTTTGAGTAATAGCTTTTATGAAAGTTAGCCCAGAGTAAAAGAATCACATTCTGATGAGAATGATGTTATGACTCTGTGATTTGATTATCTAAAAGATATGTTTTTCCATTTTTTTGCAAACAGTTGAAATTGTACTTTCTGCTTGTAAGAGTGCTACTAATTTTTTAATGGTATGAATAATGATCTTTCTGAGTAACAAAGCCAAGCCCCATACAGACTAGTACAATTGTTGATTCTGTGTTTTCAGACACAAAAAAAGAATCTGCTTTGTTAGGGTGTTGATAAATCAGAGGTTTGTTTCTATCTCAGTCTATTGTTTGGCATATACGATAGGCAGAATGGAATGAGTTAAATATATGATGTTTTTATTTGCTTGCCATTGTTGCTTACAGAACATTTATAACAAGCTCCTTGGGACTCCTTGTAATGGTGGGGAAACAATTTGTTTGGGGAATTAATTTGTTGAATAGGAAATGTTTCCAGTTTGCTTTCCAAGCTATAATGACGTGACTGAATTCAGAAGTGCCCTTGAAAATCTGAAATGTAGAATGGTATATACACAACACATTTATTCTATACAGTGCCAAGGAAGTTACTAACAACAAATAAATACATGCTGTTTTTTCTTAATGGAATAACTGGTACTGATTTTGATTTCATTTTCTCATTTTATTTCACCTCTGATGTACCATTTGCAGTAACTTGCTGAGGTCTCAAGTCACCACAGAATTTAAGCACGTGCTGGGTTTTTAGTGCAATGAATACAACTCTGCCTGTTTAGACTGACGATGCTCTGAGGTGCTACTCAGTGTTATGCTTTGGATTTCCTATGCAGCTCTGAATCTTCCTTGAATCAGTTTCTGTGAGATCAGGTCCTACTTCATGGACAATTAGTGATCAGTTTTAAAGAACACCCAGTCATTCCCCTTTATTTCTCTCACCCACTGAATTAATAAGCCAAATTAATTGTTTGAACTGAAGAAAATCAAATATCACTTTCTATTTTTGTAGGGGGCTACGTGTTTAACTCTCTGAATAGTTAACATACACAGCCTTTGCCAAGTACTAAATATCAATGCTGAGTCAATTAATGAAATAGTTGTAATTTCATGAATACACAATCAATATTAATGATCTGCTTATATTTTTAAGCAGAAGAAAAAACATTTTCTACATTGTGAACCTTTGAATTGTAAAAAGTCAGACGTATAAGTACTTTAGCAAAAAAGAAAAAAAAGTGACAAATGATCTTATCATTGATTCAAATTGAAGAAGTAGAGGAAAAACTGTCACAATTTAACTGACTTCTCCAAAATCTACATTCAGGTCTTTAGTAATCTAAAATTACTAAGAAAAACTCCATCAATCAAAGGTTAGCCTGCCAGTTGGGGGAAAAAAAAAAGCAATTATGAAGGAAACAATTCAGAAGATTTAATGGTATCTTAAGGTCTGAAACACAAAAATAATAACTCCAACAAATAAAAAAAGAATTTTCGTTTACAAATATTCACTTAATTGCAGCTTCCTTACCTTTGCTATCAACGTTTCTGTCCACAAGGAAAACAAGACTGTGGTTCTCTAGAAGAAAATGTGTAATACTTTAAATTTACCAAACTTAATTTCAAGATGTGGAAAAGAAAATATTTTCAATGCTATCGTCTAATTGGTAGTGCTATTCTGTTGAAGGCAGGTAACAGTATAGAGAGAGAGACATGAGGATATACCGCAGGTGCTTGATCCTGCTGCAAGAAGATTCCTGAATTCACACTGACATTGTCATTTTCTTTCAGGAGAACTGAAAGTCTCATTGGGCACAATAGGCTCCATGGGGTACCTGTCACTCTTGTGCTGTAGTGCATTTCAAGTTTTAGATGTCTGTATTTTCCATATTAGTAGTTTTCTATATAGGAGGGAGTTTACTTTATGTGTTAGGCTACAGACTGGCAACCCCCTAAGGTTTAGTCCAAGGGGGAAGAACTTGGCCTTGAGGCTATGCTCTGATGTTTATATTAAAGTGATGCTGACACATAACGAGAGCAAAAGGCAAGAAATTTACCAACAAATAGCTGCTTTGAAAGCAGCTTGTTTTGAATCCTGATGTCTTTGTTCTGCTCTGTTCAGCAAGCTGGCAACTTGACATAGGGGGTGTTGCCTGGTACATCTTATTCTTGGTAGTTGTACACAGAAGAGGACAGTAACTTGTCTTTGTTTGACTACATCTACATCTCTACTGACAGTTTCAGCCATATTTCAAGCATTCATTACCCTAGCAACAATTTAGTTCCAAAATGCTCTTTCCAAAATTCCTATTAGTCTGGTCTTTTAAACATTGTTACTAAAGTCATCCAAATAACAAGAAAATAAAGATATAAATATAGCCTTTTTAATTACCTCTCTCCCATCTTCAACTTTCCAGTAATTAGTCATGGATTTAAAAGCAAAATAAACACATGCAATTCTTGTATGTAGAATATTTTGCATATTATAAATAGCATATTTTAAATGTATTTAAATATGAATTTTTATTTTAGTTTTATGTTTGTTATGTTATTATAAGAATGTATCTTTTTATTTAATCTAACTTCTTTGAAGTTTGTTTTGAGAGCTTCTAGGAAGCTGTTGTTCTTGAAAGTAGAGTGTTTGACTGCTAATATCTGCCAGTACAACACCTAATAACGTTCAAAGAGGTTTCAAATCAGGAATAACTGTTGAATCCATTCTGGACACCATACGGAGGTAGCAACAAGAAAAATGCTCCTTCCTGAGACAGAAATAAATTGACTTTGACCTCTCTTAGCTCACCTCTGTAGACGTGTGGATAAACAGAATAGGCATGGGTTTGCTCTCAGTGTTTCCATTATGAAAATCTAGAATTGATTATAAATTTATTCTTACACACACACACTGTTTTTCTTTATCTCTCTTTCCACTTCAGCTCTGTCTTTAGTAGAACTGGCTTCTCTAAGCCAGCCTCGTGTTCTGTCCAGAAGGAATCCAAATAATTCATATTTACTTATTATCACAGTGATGTAAGAGACAGTGTGTGATTATTAAATATGTATATCAGTAAATACTTAAACGTATACTTCTTTGTAATCATATATAGCTACACAGCTTAAGCAAATTTATCATGTGCAAGCCCATGGGATCAGATAAGATGTCTCTGAAGGTGTTGAGGAAGTTGGCTGAAGTCCTTATGTGCCTACTCTTTGCATCTTGGACAGGTCATGACAATCAGAGGAGCTTCCCAATGACTGAAAAAAAGCAACATGTCAAGGAATATGTTAAAGTCAACATATACAACACCCACTTCTCTCCCCTTCAGAGGGCAGCCAAGAATCTCATCATAAAAGGCAAACAATTTGGTCTGACATGATTTTTTCTTGGTAATTCTGTGATCTGTGTTCCCAACCATAATCTTGTTCTTCATGAACCCGGACATGGCTTCCAGCTGGATTTTATCCATAACTTTTCCGGGGACCTAGTTTAGGCTGATGAGTCTGTAGCTCTCCAAATAGTCCTTGCTGTTGTCAAAGGTGGACATGGTGTTCCCTTTTCCAGTCATTTGGAAACTTCTCCCACAATCCATATTCCTGGATACTCTCCAAAACCAACTTGACAAGGTTCTAAGGTATCTGGTTTAGGTTGACCCTGCTTTCAGCAGGGGTTTGGACTGAGTGGCCTTTAAGATACCATTCCAATCTGTTGCTCTGTGATTGTATATCTCCTGCACTACACAAATACCAAGAAGCACCTAATACTTTTGCACCCTACCTTCCTTGGGACAGGCCTAACAGGTAGACAGGATGCATGATACGGAGAATTCCCTATCTATCCTCTCTCCACCTGTCTGAATGCAGTAACTCAAGGGATTGAGGACAATGGCAACAAGTTCCTGCCTGGCGCAGCAGGTGCATCTCCTCTGTGACTACCCCACCTTCCCAGGTGCCCTTGCATAATAGGCATGAGGCTCTGCAAGTGGAACTGAATAATAATGAGGACAATGGTTCATCTAACTTGGAGGTAGGTGTCACTGAGGTTAAGTCAGCCTGTGCCTTGTGTCAAAACTTCTTACATAACGAAAAAAAGACAGGTCATTGTCATAGGAGGCTCTCTCTTATGGGTAACAGAAGGCCCAATATGCACACTGGACCCATTTCTTCAGAAAGTCTGCTGCTCCCTGGGGCCAGGGTTAAAGATGTGAAAAGAAAGCTTACTACCCTGGTATGGCCCTCAGATTACTATCCATTACTGATTCTTCAGTTAAGCAGAGATGAAGTTGCAACAAGAAGATTGAGGCAAATCAAGAGAGACTTCAGGGAGTTGGGATGGTTGGGTAAAGGATCATAGAATCATAGAGTAGTTTGGGTTAGAAGGGACCTTCAAAGGTCATCTAGTCCAACCATCCTGCAATGGGCAAAGACATCTTCAAGTACCTCAGGTTGCTCAGAGCCCCACGCAACCTGACCTTGAATGTTTCCAGGGATGGGGCTTCTACCACCTCCCTGGGAAGCTTTTTCCAGTGTTTAGCCATGCTTATTGTAAAAAATTTCTCCCTTCTATCCCGTCTAAATCTTCCTTCTTTTAGTTTAAAGCCTGTCACAACAGGCCCTGCTAAAATGTTTGTCCCCATCTTTCCTGTAGGCCCATCTAAGTACTGAAAGGCCGCAATAAGGTCTCCTCGAAGCCTTCTTTTCTCCAGGCTGAACAACCCCAATTCCCTCACCCTGTCCTCATAGGACCAGGAGTACAAGTGGTGTTTTGTATCCTTCCAGTTGCAGGGAATGATGAGGGAAGAAACAGGAAGAGACAGAAGATCAATACCAGCAGCATTTTGGGACAGCTAAACAAAAACATATGAACTTTATATATTCTTGGTTGGAACAAAAAAAATCCGGACAGGGGTCTGACTGTCGAGTTTTTTGTGGGGGAGGAGGGAGGAAGGGAGGGAGTGAGGAAATGTTGGGTGTGGGACCACAAGATCCCAATGCCAACACCACAGCAAAAATTATGTTGCTTACGGATATGAAGAAATACAAAGATGTTGTACTGAGAACACACTTAATTATTCAGTTGAATAGTTGAGCAAGAACAAACTTAGCTGTCTGCCTCATTACTACCTTTTCTCTGATGAAGTCAGATGAAAAAATTACTAAAATATAGCCATGACTACGAATATGTAAAAGTATTTGATATTTTCTGTTGAAATGAAGACACATTATAAAACATTTCCCAACTATGTGTCAAAGTTATACAATGAACACAGTTTTAACTATATATGAACTATATACTTTCAATGAATCTTAGCTAAATATTAGTAGGAAGAGTCCATAACAGGATTACAAATCTCACTGTGTTTTAAAGTATCATCCTAGTTATATATTTTAAATACATATGTTCAGACAATAAATTCTTTAGGTGAGAACTGACAATTTGCATATGTATGTGGAAGCGTAACTATGAATGTTGGAATGATTTTACTTTCCTGTGTAACATGAACTCATGATAACTTTGTTTTTCAAAAGATGGGCAGTATGGGCTTAAAATAAGCATTCTTGAGCCAAGGTAATCACTCCAACTAGTAGCATTCACATCAGAGTCCTTTAAGTTTCAAAGAACTCATCCAAGGTACTTCAAAGAAAAATTTCTGCCTAAACCTTGGACAAGAAAGTGCTTTCATGGTTTCAGAATAATGAGTTCTTTCTCCAGAAGCTGGTCATGACACTGGTCTTTAAATGAGATTCTAATCATTGCTTCAATATGTGGAAAAGGTTCCTGCGAGACTTTGTAACCAGCCAAAGCCTGAATGATTTTTCTCTGACAAAATAGGGGAGGGATTTTCCGTTACTGACTGTCTCTGTGCCAGTTTCCTGACTATTATAGTATCATAGGATAGTTTGGGTTGGAAAGCACCTTTAAAGGTCATCTAGTACAAAAACTAAACAGTACTGGTCCCAGTATGGAACCCTTGAGGGACACCACTTGTCACTGATCTCCATATGGACATTGAGTGGTTGACCACTACCCTCTGGATACAATCATCCAATTCATTCCTCATCTACTGAACAGTCCACCCATCAAATCCCTATCTCTCCAACTTAGAGAGAAGGAATTTGCGGAGGACCATGTCAAAGGCCAACAGAAGTCCAGATAGGTGACATCTGTAGCTCTTCCCTTGTCCACTGATGTAGTCACTCCATTATAGAAGGCCACTAGGTTGGTCAGGCAGGACTTGCCCTACAAGAAGCCATGCTGGTTGCCTCAAATCACCTCCCTGTCTTCCATGTGCCTTAGCATAGCTTCTAGGAGGATCTGTTCCGTGATCTTCCCAGGCACAGAGATGAGACTGACAGATTGGTAGTTCCCAGGCTCCTCCTTTGCACCCCTTTTAAAAATGGGTGCAACTCTTTCTTTTTTCCAGTCACTGGGGACTTCACCTGATGGCCATGACTTTTCAAATACCATGGAGACTGGCTTGGCAACTACCTCAGCTAAGTCCCTCAGGACTCTGGGATGCATCTCATCAGGTCCCATAGACTAATGTATATGATCTATGACATATCTTAGATCACATCAGACTACTGGTGGGCAATGTTTACTCCTGAACCCATCTCAGGATTTGACACAACTCAGCTGTGTTAACTTACCAGGGACAGAAGCATAAACACTTTTGAGACTTTACTAGAAGAAATTTAAGGCCAGGACACAAAGATTTAGAATATCTAGACTTTAGGCTAAAAATGTACTTAGTAACCTCTGTCCTACTTGTAATTCTAGTCCTGAATATTTCAATTGCTCTCTCTCAACAAAATACAATTCTCTTTATAGACATTTCCTTGGGATTATCATAAGAACTGTTATTAGTTAAGCACTATCCCTGAATATCAATAGTTCCTCACTTCCAACCTCCATAGTATCAATTATCTGTATTTCATTCACATCAAGAACAGAACAGGTTAGATGGCTATAGCATTAAAAATTCAACTCAGTGAAATTTCAAAGATAACGTTGAATGAGACTGAAGGGAATAATTGATTTTGTGATCCAAATGCAGGGCCATGTTTAAGGGTCAGGCATGGATTTTCCCACATGCCAACACAAAAGCTAAAGGTAAAATAAGCTCTTTCTGTTTTCCTCATGCCATTCTCAGCTTAGTGTTGTGTTGGCATTCCGGGTGAATTACATTTTTCCCAGGATAAACCAAAGTCCAGTTTAATTTTTCCCTGGATCCAGAAGTTTTTGAGACATGATTTATCCTCTGGGTTTCTCTTCAGGCAATACAATGATACCTCTCTGTTGGGCATAGTTGAACCACCCACCTAAAGCAATGACAACATGTCTGACAGCATCTTCATTGTCAAGCTTTTGATCTTCTACAGGGTACCAATACATTCAGAAAGACTGGTATATTTACGCATAATTTTACTTAGTTACAATGGTCATATATATAGAATCATGTGTTACCTAACTTCTTGAAAAAAGTAATTGAGGAAAGAAAACAGAAAAAGTTGTAGAACTGAAAAAAAGCCTTTACACTTTCATACTGTTACACACAACACACAAACTCTTCAGTATTATCTTTTCATTTTTACTAACAATGGATTTTTAATAACATAAGATTAGACATTTTACGTAAAATAATTTCCCTCTTACATTTGTGCAGATGTACCACTTGTACTTGTTCCTTTCTCTTGCTCAGATAGTACTGTGTCATTCCTTATTTTCTCCCTGGTCTTGATTTGGGTCTAGCCTCTAAAGCTACTACCCAATTCTATCTAGCTTTATATTCTTAATTAACCAAATATAAATCTGAGATAATTCCCTGGTAGATAATATCACAAACCTGAATATGATTCACTAGATGGGCAATTGCTAATTTATAATGCTAAGAGGGGCTTCCAGAACTATATGTCGGGTATTCTTTTCCTTCTCCCACATTGTTGGCTCTGAAAAAATCCAATGCAGTAATGCATGCACAGTCAGTAGCTTTCAAGTCCCCTTTTGAGTCCTATTTACATGTTCTGCCTCTATTTCAACTACAAATTAGGTCCGTTCTTTTGTTATTTTTTTTTCAGTGTAAAACCATCAATTCATTATATAGTTACAAAATTGTAACTTTTTTCTACTGTCAACAGGAATTGCTGTACTTCACCATTTTTATTCCATTCTTCCCTTCGCTAAACACATAAGAACTGCTCTACTGGCTCACAACAAAGGTTCATTTCACCTAGTTAATTCTTTCTTGATTGCAATCCAAAGGAAAAACTAAAGAAAAAAGTATTAAGAAACAAGGCAAATACAGAGTTAAAGATCACAGACTTACTTAATGACTGATGTAATCACAAGTTTTTTGCCTGATACACTCTTCCAGCTACGATAATCAACGTTTAAATACTTCTTCAAATAGAGATTATACCTAACGCTGTTTTAAAATAGATAACAGTGACTTCTCTGAATTTGCCTAGTCTTTTCAAAAAATCTATTTACAGTTCTATTGTTCGGAACATTTGGCACTCATGAGCTCCACAGTGTAATTATACATCATACACAAGTTAACCAATTTTGTTTGCTCTAAATTTATTGTTTGATAATTTCAGCCATTCATTTTTTTCCTTGCTTTCATTATGGCAGATACATAATAATTTTGTATTCTGTTTCCACACTGCTTTTTTGCAGAACTCTCATCCCCCTCAATATCAGCCTCTTTCCCTGAGGTTTCCAAACTAAATCTGTGTCCTGTTCCATGTCATTGCTCATCCTTTTTTGCCTATCCACTCCATACAAAGATATTTATTAACACTGAATTTTCTGTTCTGTTTTATCATTCAGCATTATGAAATATTCCTTTCCTTCACCAGCTAGATTTAAAATTAATAATCATGAATTTGTATGGAATTGTACATCATGTGCAAACTTTATCCCTCACTATTCACCATTTTCTTCTATCTGCTATGATTATACTAATCATGTTAGCAGATATTCTGGTGGGGTTCCAGCATTGGTAAACTGCACTGAAAATTAATATCTTCTTGTTTGTTTGGGGTTTTATTGTTTGGGGGGGTTTGTTTTTTGGTTGTTGTTTTTTTTTTCTGTCTTTATTCCTTGCTTACCAAAGCACAGAAGGACCAGTTCTCTTAGATCATGTACTGGTTTTGACTGTGACAGAGTTAATTTTCTTCATAGAAGTTCTTACACGGGGTCAAGTGTCACTTGCTTCTCCAGCAACAAGGCTGGTGGTGCACAAGACTTTGGGAGGGGACACAGCCGTGAGAGCTGACCTTAATGGACCAAAGGGATATCCCATACCATATGATGTCATGCTCAGCAATAAAAGCTAATAAGGAGGAAGGGGGGATATTCAGAGTTGTGGCATTTGTCTTCCCAAGTAACCATTATGCATGATGGAGCCCTGCTTTCCTGGAGATGCCTGAACAACTTGCCTGCCAATGGGAAGTAGTGAATAAATTCCTTATTTTGCTTTGCTTGCACATGCAGCTTTTGCTTTACTTATTAAACCGTCTTTATCACCACCCACAAGGTGTCTCACTTTTATGGTTCAAATTCTCTCTTCCATCCCACTGTGTGTGGGGTGAGCGAGCGGCTGTGTGGGACTGAGCTGCTGACTGGGGTTGAACCAAAACAGCTCATTAGAATTTTATCTTTTTACAAGCAATTGATCCAACGTCCTCCTGAAAGATTTTTGAAAACACCTTTATCCACAGTCTCATTGATTCTTTAAAGAGTAATAAGTCCATGAGGCATGCACAAAAATGTGTGTGTTCTTCTTCCATATATCAGGTTTATTCATATGCATACTATTTGTTGTCACTCTGCACCAACATGACAGTGGGCTACAAATCCCCACCAATGTTCCAATGTTCCTTTTAGTAACGTGTCATAAAAGTCACCATCCCTTTCTTTGGTATCAAGGATGATTTGAACATAGGTTTGTTAAATATACTAATTCAGATATCTGGAGATTCATATATACGATTCATATCAATGCAGAGATTCATATCTGAGATTCAGAGATTCATAACTGAGTCTTTGATGATTCTATTAATACCATCCATAACATAGTCAGAGATTTCATATCTGAGTTTCTTAAGAGTGATGTTAGGACTCATTGAACACCAGCTACATTGAGTTGGGCAGCAGGATCCTAGCTTCACGAGGCTTTTTAAATTGTGGCATTCCTGTTTTGTGTTATTCATGAACTTTGATATATGTTTTAAGTACCTTCTTGTCTAACAGTCATTCATGAATGATACCCTCAGACACCTTGTAATAATAATAAAAAAAAGCTGTAATAATACCTAAAATACCTGCAAAAAACCTACTTTGTTCTGACAGAAAAAATAGCTGTCTTTTTTTGAATTAATATTTGTACTTTTTCTCTAGACCAAACATAGAAAACCATAGAATTCACACACAAATTCTTGCTTTTATACTTTTGAAATCCCTTTTAGCTATTCATGCTTCGCCCATAGTTTATTAGATACGATATACTGTGATTAAATCTATATAACAGGTAATTGTTGCTAATATTTCAACTATCAAGGGGTAAATTCTCCACTGATGGAGTTATGCCACTGCAACCTAGCCCCATCAGTACAGGCTCATTTCCATTTGTGACAGATTAAAGTCTTTGGAAGCATGGAAACTTCAAAGACCATAACATCGAGATGCACAGCATTATGGATGCATAGATTCAGGAAAAGGCTGTTTTATCAAAGCTGGGGGTAATTTATGTAAATCTCTAAACTTTCAAGCAGGTAAATAAGCGTGAAAGCCTCACCCATTTCTGCAAAACTGCATGTATTGGTTTGTTTTGGTTCAAGAAAGTCTGAAAATATGGCCCTTGTCAGGAATAAGACACAGATACATTTTCTAGACTGTGAACTAGATTGTAGGTGCTATGTAAATATGATAAATATTAATTAGAGTGAAGTTGGAAGGAAGGATCAAGCTTAAGAAGTGGTTTTGAGAGAATGAAACGTGGTGTCATGAATGTCTAATCAATAAGTAGAAAGCAAGAGTCTTGAGACTTGAGACATTAATGTGATACCTGTCTGAAGTCAAAACTGTGATTCCTTTTATTATTTAATCAAATGGTATAACAAAGAATAAATGAACAGAAAATGGGTTTATCTATTTTTTTAATATTGTCCTTATCATTTTGTCTACTAGCATAAGAAAATAAAAACACAAGCATTTTCACAAGAAAGAATTTGCAAAAGGAAATTCCATTTGAAAAAAGCTAATTTTTGTGACGTGGAAAAGGTGTATTGCACCCCTATGGTTATTGACAATTCCACATTTTGCCTCCTGGGAAAACTGCCATTTCCCCAGAATTTCCCATTAATCTGCAGGAAGGTGAACATTTGTTTGTAGGGTTTTTTTTATGCTTGGTTTCATCTTACTTTTAATACAGTTACCAGAGGCAGAGAGTCAGGATACAAAACTCACAGCTTCTGACAGCTCTTCTTGGAAGATGCATGTCATTTCAGCATTCATCTGAAGGGAGAGAGCCAAGGAACTATAAACAGAACTGAGTTTATTCCAGAAAAAAACGGGCATATTTTGAAAGAAAAAGTAACTCCAATGCTAACATTCAGCTTTGTGTCTTAAAAGTTTAAATGCCTTTTTAGCTGAAGTAACTGCTAAAAATACATCACTGGATTCATCAAAATGCTTCAGCTCTGACAGACATGGGCTAATAATTGAAAAATAAAAAACCCCTTCTGTTTCCTTAGTACACATCTAAGGATTGTAAAAGGATTCTTTAAATATTTTATTTTACACTGATCGGGAAATTCACTTTTTCTTTTTTAACAATTCTATCATTACATCAATGAATAGATTGTGGGGGGTGTTTGTCTTATCTTATGCAACAGATGGTTAGTTATCTTATAGTCCAGATTATTTCTTGCAAAGCTTCATTTCGTCCCTTTAATTTTATCTCCTTTTCTTCCCCTTCCTAAAGAAGTTTTCAGTGTACCTCTGTGAAAGATCTGCATTTACATAACAGGAATTACGCAAATTTATATCAAAGTTTCACGAGAGATCCTGATTTTCACAAACAGGTTTCTATGGTGATGCTTTTTACACATCTTTTCATAAGCTTTACACTATCCTTTATCATGGTAATCTCCTAAAATATATTTAAATAAAGTTGCATAATAGCTGTGTTTGGAGTTTTGCCAAAGTCCATATTTTTTTATTTGTTTGTTGGGTTGGTTTTTTTTCTCTAAAAGTCACGTATTTCACAGTTTGGTTTTGTTTGCTAAGTCTGTTAATACATGATACACTTTAAATAAAGCTTTATGCACAGGTTTCCATCAGAGGCTTTTCTAATTTATTGGCCATCTTTTGCCAATTTGCATTTCTAGTAGCTAATAACATTTTGCTATTTTAAGTATTTTCACACAATAAACATTTCAGTTGTAAATAATTTAGCTTTGCAAAACAGCAGCTAGAAGTTTATATACTTATATGCTTAATAGTAATCAACATATTTTTACCTGGTCTCTCTGTTTGCAGGTTTTTTACATATACAGCAATGATATTTCGAAAACATATAATGATCTTCATACTTAATCAGCAAAATCTTAAAGACTTTTTCCCCATCATCAGAAGACAGATCCGTTTCAAGTCCTCAAAGTCATGGATCTGCTCACATATCAGAAATCAAGAGTCACAAATCAGGAGTTATTAAGCAAGATTAAGGGCCATGAGTCATGTGATCAGAATAACACCGAACAGAAGGCATTATGAAAATACTTAAATTCCATTTGTCTGTCATGTCTATAAATGATTATGAATTTTAGAAATATCCACTCACCAGCTGGTAGCTTCCTTATTTAAATTAAAGCTGTTTTTAGAATGTTGCTGGAATATGTAATTTTGTGGTACAGCAACAGGGGGTGAGAGGAGTCGAGGGTCTAGACAGAGGTCAAGCTGAGCTTCTGCTGTAGTCAGTCATACTTCTTTCAACATTATTCCAATCCCTGCAAACTCATACAACCTTTGGTTGTTCAGCAACAATACCACCAATACATTATAATCCCGGCCTCCAAGTACACTTTGGTGTACTGAGATTCAGATTAATGGCAACTCCTTTACCTACACTGTACATTTTCTAAATAAAAGGTTTTGTTACGCCCATTCCTCATGTGAGGGAAAACAACATTCTTGATCTTCCAGTCTTCATCATAAAGGAATCTTCTGATAAGAGGTGTTTCTGCATACATAGAATTACATCAGTTTTGAAGATGATGTCATGACCATAGCATGGCTTCAGAACGCAGATAGACCTTCCAATACTCTCTTGAACTCCCCGTCAACGCTGACATATAGTATGGCTTTTGGGCAGGAAGCAGGAAGGACAGCACAGTAGCCCATGCCTTTCCCTGGAAAGCATGATGTTCATTCTTTGATCCCAAGTGCAAATTTTTCAGGGTAAACAATGTTCTGATACTGTCCTATCTGCCTACTAAATGAAAAATATCAGTCCATGATGTCAAATGAAAAAGTTTTAGGACTCCAGCACTACAAAACCTGTTGAAAAATGTCACCTGCTCAGGTTTCAGTTTGGTGGCAGTGACTATCACTTCATGTGTAACTGGGATTGATCTTCCTGGCTTTAGGCCTCTGAAAACTAGGCATTGACACTAAGAGGGCTGAGTAAAATGAAGACCCTTGAAAGAAATAGGTATTTCCAGGGATTGATTCACCTGACTGTAAAATACAGAGCATGAATGGTGTTCTGGGGATGTCTTTCTCTCTCACTTCTTTGATTAACAGATAATGACCTGAGACTACATGCTTAATTCTAGCCATTTACTAGGTGAGATTCATACGCTCACCTTCGTATGTTACATGCCCTCCATCACTCTACAAACTCATTCTTATATTACATATTCTTTGGGGGGAGGAGAATATTATCCTCTTATAACTTATATGAAACTCAAACAAAAACTGTATTTAAAAATTTTCTGTAGTGAATTCATCAAAGGTGTTTTTCTTAAATCCCCACTCAGCAGTCTCTTTATGATAGTGTCCTTCATCTGATCACAAATAGGTATTATAAACTATTTAGATACAGCAGATTTTTTCTTATATTTGAGTGACAATACTTTCTAACACTTTTTTGACTATTAAAACTTCCAGATGCTTTCAAATTGTACCATGATTCATACAGCTTTTTGGAAATTATTGCTTCCTTTATTCCATCTTCAGCAATCAGTTTTATGTTATGCATTCCGTTTAATAAGCTGATTCATGCCAGGTGCCACTTTTTCTCATCTTCTTTTAAAAAACCGAATGACAAAGAAAGTTAATGATGAAAAACTGCACCATTGGGAGGTCAAAGAGTTCATTTTCTGACACAGACTCATTAGATGATGTGGCACACACCAAGGGTGGCATTGATTACCATAGCCTCTGTACTCTTAAAGGTTAATGATCAGGATAATTAGCTGACCTATTGGAACTAGATAACATTCAATTGAGATAAGTGACAGGTGACTGTAGTTATTAAAATAGACCAGAAACAGACTCTCTGACATTGCCCCTTACTTATTAAAAATTGCCTGTAAAAGAAACTGCAGAAAACATCAGCTGTCTCTTTTAGGAAAGTCTAGTTTAATGCTTCCCATCTTCTCTATTTTATCAATACCCTATTGCCCCAAATGTCTTGTCTGTAAAAAAAACTTAGAAAGATAGTGGTTTCGGAACAGATGCTCTGGTGGAAATTTTAAAATGTAGTTGGTCACATATTACAAACTGTAACAGGGGGATTTAAAAGCAACCCATGTGTTCATTTTGACAGCATTATTCTACAACCAGAGTGAGAGTTTATAACAGCAGTCCCATGAGAAACCTATTTTTATTAAAAGTGTTTCATCACATTCTATTTAAATGCATGGAGCTCCTGGGAAAAAGGTTTTTTCTTTAGGGTTAGGAATTTTAACTTGGAGACAAGCAAAAGTATGGAAGATGTTTGGTGAATATTTTCCTAGATCATGGGAACAAGCATATTCTTAACACTTAAGAGATTTGATCCAGAAAACTCATGGGTCCTATGTCATTGATGTCTCAGCTCTGGAGGATCCCTGTACCACTGTGGTTTTTTTTTTTAATTTTGTTTTGATGTTGCTTCTGCACTGTGTTAGTGTAGACAGCACAAGAAGTAAGATCTGCATAAATCATGTCTTTTACCACTCTAGCTGATGTAACTGGAAAATTAGACAAGGAAGGCGTAAAAATCCATCCTTACTTGTGAGTCAGAGATATCCCAATAGATATTTCACAAATTCTTATTATCAAACTCCTGGAGGAAGCAGCATATGTAGAAACACAGACCTAGGAGGAATAACCAGGACAATTAAAATCAGTCCATCTATGAGATGGAACTTCAGAAGAGTCCACAAGATCACATATTCTTGTCCTGTTTCACATATGGAGAGTTACAAAATGCCCTCCCCACAGTACTTAGGGCCTTTAGTATGTGAAGGCCAAGAATCTAGGAAAAAGCAGGTAATGCTAAAGATTAGATTGGGAAGCAACAATAGTTTTGGCCTCTGAAACTTCAGGGAATTCAGGAGCTGAAGATGTCTCTGCTTCATCTTAACAAAAGGAAGAACAGATCCTATGAATATGAATAAGGAAAAATTTGTTCCCTGATATCAAATGAAATGACTGTCTAGCCCTGAGAATATGAGAAAAAAGACATCTGAGATTTTTTTCAGTATCAGTACAGTCACAGCATGCTAATCAACATTTCCTTTCTAACTACAGATGCTTCAGAGGAAGACCAATAAAGCCCTGCGAGCCAAGAGAGGGAAACTCTTGGCCCAAGTAGATTCTTATTCACTGACAATTGGATAATTAATTAAACACAAGCCAAAAGGATATCTGCAGTTTCTTAGGATTTCAATAAGTAATTAGCATACATGTCTTTTTAGGATCACACTTTTACTTCAGTTAAAGTTTTACTGGTTTGTTTTCTCGGTATATACAGTCATGTTATGTTTTCATACATTTTTATGAGGAATGTTTGGTATCGTTTCTAAAAGACAGACTAAAATTATGTCAATAAATTAAGCAGGGAATGTTCCTGGTTACTCAAACACGATCATCTGAACTGTTAAACTGTTAGAGCTATTGTGGCACAGTTGTGGACAGTGCTAATTATCACTTTTCTAAAGCATTTCTGTGCATGTTTCTGCAGCTAACATGGGCCAGGGACCATTTCCAAAAGTCAGTTTGCATGTGACCACACTGTTTTGCACATAAAAACGTTCAATACTGACATCACAGACTCTTCTGTATCAGCTGGCCTCAGTGCTACAGAACAGTTTAAGATGTACTAAATTTGCTAATAAGAACTCTGCATTTAGCAAAATCCTTAAGATACTGGATTCAGCCAATCTCATACTAAAGTTACATTGTTTTCATCAAGAACACTTTGTTTCTAATTCTGGCATGTTTTATCTGGGGCATGGTACCGTTTCTGATGACTGCCATGGTAAAACCCAGAGAAGCAAGAATGATCTGAGATTTCAATATCTAGCCGATGAGGAAAGACTGAAGCAGCTGGGTTAATTCTCTCTGCTAAAGGAGAATTGTAACCTATAAACTTGTAAATCTTTGTGGCAAAGAGAGAGGAAATTCGTTCTTCACAGTCAATGAGGTTAGGCCAAGAACTAATGGGCATATGTAAAAGTGAGGGTCATTTAGATTAGATATTAGGAAAAGCAAAGCAAATGGAAGGATTTTAGTGGCAATAAAATAGATCGCTTAGATGAATGTTCATTCCTGTAACTTTTTAAGAAAAGCTATAGAAAACACTAAGAATTATTTAATTGATAAAATGTTAGACAGAGAAACAATGCAGAAGGCACTGAAGGTGCTTTCTAACCCAATTTCCTTAGAATTTTCTGATCATGATAACTGCATATAACAAAAAAGCAGCCATTAAGTATTTGACAGTCAAAGAATTTTATTCTGTTGAAAAAATACAATAAAATGGAAAACCTTTTATTATTATTTATTGACTGTAAGTATACTTTTGTTTCAGTATTAAGTGATGGCTGATGAGGGAGGTAAAGAAAATAAAAAGCAATTATTTAAATTAAATTTTATACCACATTTTTGCACATATCCTAAATGTGAACGTTGGTAATGATTTTTTCAAGTACAGTAATAATGATAGTTTTTTTCCCCCTTCTTCTGCATAACACTAAATTTTAATGTGTTCTGTCATGACTGTTCTAATTACTTTCAAATTAATTCCTTTTCCACATCTTAATATTCTAGGAAAAGGTCTTCTGTTTCATTACTATATTTTCTTGCTCAGTTTCTTTGGCTATGCTGACTACTTCAGACAGAGAAGCTAGAAATTCCACTATTTCTAGCTTCTAATTCCCCTAATTCCACCTTCAGTTAAAGAGATTATTTTACCACATAATGTCTGTTGTAATAAAGGAGAAAGCGACCTTATTTTTCCCCCTCCCCCTCTCTCTGTCTAGATTTTTATTTCATTGCACTAAATCTGGCATGGCTGTTTATAACAGCTGTTCCACTTTTCCTTTCTTCAAGTACTGCAAGCTATAAAGCTTCATTCTAGGCTCTTAATGCAGTCAATCATTTACCTAGTAAAATAAAGATGACTAATGAATCTTCTCCATATAAAGCTTCATTTAGCTGGGCTTGACAATACAGCAGTATTGCTCAAAGATGTGTGAACAAGCAACCGGAATACCTGGAGCCAGATACGTTTAAGTAGCTCACAGTAGGTCATATATAGGAAAAAGGATTACAACAGTAGAAGGAAAAGCAAGAAGTTTTGCCTCAGGCTACCTCTGGGGCATTTGAAGTAATGTTGTAATTCTACCAGGACCAGCATGGTGAGGCGTATAAGCTTCATAAGCTGCTCATAAAGTAGTTGCAGAGATTAAATGTCTTCTAAATGCTTAATTTTAGTTGGAATGTGATCAGCCTGAAGGCATAAAAGTATGTCTAATATATTTTTTTTTCTCTTAACAGTTTAATAAATAGTTACAGAAAATACTTAATGAGAATTTCAAAACTGTATTAAAAAACAGTTAACTTAATTTTCTGTTGCAGTAAAAAAGTTACAGGATCAAACTTTTAAGCTAGTACAGAAAATTGCTTTTAATTCACTATCTCACAATTGATTGAAGCTGCATACTGAAGATATTGATTCAATTGAATATTTTGGTATATATACAAAACCAGACGCAATTGCAATATAGATGCAACAGATTATAAATTGCAAAAGATGCAATATATGTCCAAAAGAATATTCTCTTTTGAATTATATATATATATATATACACAATTGTATACAATTTTTTAATAGGATAACACTGGGGTTTTCTAATTTCCTTTCTTGTTTTTCTTCCCAAAGTGGTTCTCTGAATATTTTCTCTGAGAGAAAAAAAAAAAGGTAGGAAACCACTTTTGGCTCCCCAGTAATGACTAGGCCACAGTGACCTTTCTGCCAGAGTAAATTGTACAGCTCTGTGCAGTCTTTTTTCTTGTTTCCTTCTATGTTTTACATAAGATATGTAAATTACATGACATCTTAGAACAAATTAATTAAGACAGAAGAATTAGCTTTACAAATTAAAAAATAGTCTTTTCTGTGTCAAGCTTAACACCAATATAGACAGCTCCTTTAGCAATTTGTCTGGCATGTATCTGTGAGACTCTTGATATGCATGAAGGGTCTATTTTTCAGACTTTTTGTCTGTGACAATATTAAACATTAAGTTTACAAATTCTGTGGAACTAGGGGTACCTTCTGTGTTCCTTCCACACAATAGGGAACCAGACCTGCTATATCTGTAGGAAGTTTTGCCCAGTTGTGTTTGCTATCCAGATCTAAGCCACTAACTCCTGCAGGGTGATAAACGCATACTCTTTTTGCTTTTTTTGAAAAGGCAGTTTCTGTGCCTCCAAACAGACTCCAACTGTTATGCCAACTCCTGTGTTATGGATAGAAAGAGGCAACAGAACAGAATTCACTCTTGGTTCTTGTTTTAGAACAGTAATTATCACTATAAAACTATGCCATGCTTCTTTTAGGGAGGAAGGGGCTTGATAAGTTAAGTTTCATTAATGGTTGATGTCTTTGTGCATCTGAAGTATCAGCATAACCAAGACTAAGTTTCTGTGACAGCCTTCACCCCTAATTTCATTTACATTGCTTTGTGTCAGACCTAAGTTGGTTTTCTGAAGGGCACATTCACACAGTCTGAAATCCAACGCAAGGGCACAAAGCTTTCTTCCAGAATGGTGTTATTGATAAATTCCTTCCCAACTCTTTCAGCTTTGTTTATTTGTTTGTTAGGGTATTTTTGTGCATGTATGTTTGACTTGACTTCTAAACCTCCCTAAATACACTGTCATATTTTAAGGCAAACATAGATTGTATGTTTTCAGCATAGCTCCCCTGTAAGTTCACTTAACTTCCTTTCACACCTGTGCTATCACTAATTGCTAGTTTACCTCCCTGGCTATAAACATTTATAGTCTACAATTACTCTGTGCACTAATTATCTTGAATAGCTGGTTTGGGGCAAGGGAAGAAGTCAATGGGAAAATACATATCCTTGTTTTCTAGCACTGGATATATACAGTCTTCCCGTAACATTAAGGCAGTATATCCATCCTGGTTTTCTGAAATTAATTATCAGAGCCACCTTTTCTTTAGGGGTTGGTTTGGTTTTTTTTATTTCTTTGTTTTAAGCTACTTCAGTCAGCTAAGTTGAGATATCCATGAAAGACATAACGTTTGCAATTTGCATAGCGTACAACTGTGAAACCTTTCTTGAAATCTCTAAAAAGATTTTATTAGAATTCACAAAGTAAAAGGTCTAATCCTTGACTGAACTAAGTGGCAGACTGGGAGAACAGATTTCAGCTATGAAGGCTAATTATGTTATGAAAAGTTTTCAGAACTCTTGGTTCATTGGCAATTGGTAAATATGAACACCCTTGAGCAAATGCAACTGGTGTGAAGGGTGACATATACTTTTAGGGATCTTGAGGTCTCCTCTGACCTTCAGTCCATGAAAGAGGATATTTAAGTTTTTACCATAAGGAACTTTTAACTTGGACTCATTCATCTTTGTTTCATTTTGTCACTTAAAAACAGCTTCAGTCACCCTACACCGTTGCAGCTCCTGTTCAGACTGCCTAGGTGATGCTGTCTCACTAAGGTGCCTGTAGCAGAACCTGAATGTACTGGCCTGAATTCTCTGTCACATGCTCCATGCTGTAAAGATCAAATATGCATCTGCCTTACAGCTTTTTCAGACTGCTGGTCCAGGTTAATAAGCTGTCAAGATCATGCAAATCAGGTTGACTGTGAAGAACATTAAGGAATGTGACTCTAAAGCAACCTTACTTTCACAAACGCTTTTCCATATTTCGTTTTTCCTCTTCTCCATGCTTTTTCTCATTCTTTTTTCTCATTTGCTGTGTTCCCCAAATAGTAATAGAAAATAAGGTTTATCTAATAGTTTTGGAAATTTCTAACCAAGGAAAAGTTTAGGTTATTTGCTAATTAAAGGTAATGGATACTGAAGCAGCAGCTTCATAGGTTTTGTGGGAATTCCTGTTATCATTGGGAAATCATAAAGGTATATTCGCAAGGAGGAAAGCTTAATCCCCTCGTCATCCTCTGCTCCATTTCCCTCATAAGAATCATACTATCCCTCATTATCTTTAGTATGTTTTCATAATAATATTTTCAGGGTTCTTTGATGCCTTCCACTTCCATGAACTCATACGATCTGTCTTTGTGGTGTACAATGCTATATGACACCATGTTGTGTGGACAATCTTGAAAATTTCTTTCTGAAACGTCAGTATCTGTTTCTTCCTACTTAGCCTCCAACTATATTTTTTGTTTCATTTATTCTGAGAATTCGTATTTTTTCATCTAGTCATAGTTTACAATGTATTCGTTATCTCATCTCCTTAATAATGCCACTGACTTCATTACTTTCTGGATGACTTTGTCCACAACTCATTTGCTCCTTTATTCTTCTGTCATATTAATAACACCTGAAATAGTTCTTTGACATTTACTTTTATTTTTCATGTATGAAGTGTGCTTTTTAGGCATTTCAGAACAGCTCTGTGGGAACTTTCAGAAGGGGTTGAGGGCCAAATAAGGCTATCATTCCAAAATGACATTTCCTGATACTCATTCCTTTTATTTTCTTTCTTCCTCTACGTGCCCATTGGGGTAATGATCTCCTGTTTACCATGCAATCTTGTGCTTCACTTCGGACCAAACATTTTATTCCTTTGTTATAATAGTTTATGTCGTGTAATTCCTTGTCAGTGAAACTTGTTCCTTTTGGGAGGACTTAATCAGCATTTTCTCCATGGGTGTAATGAAATATTATAAATCTTTCTGCAGACAAAGGGCATATAGTAAATTAGTGTGATACTGACCAAAAATTAGTTCATGCATGTTTGGAAAAACATGAGCTCAGTTATTAATTATAGTCATTAAAACACAAATCTACAATTACTGGAAGCAGTAACAAACATAAATCAGATTAAAACCCTCTGCAAAATAATCAAACATTTAATATTCTCTTTTTCTATTTCTGTAGCTTTCACCTCTCACAAGAATATTTCTCTCCATCCTTCAAACTTGGCTGAATTTTTTCAGGACAAAGCATCTCTGTTTTGCTAGACTTCTGTATTATAGGGAAGGTTTTCAAATTGGTTCACATCATAAAACAAGTATGACTGGTAGTTCTACTTCACCAGACATCAACACTGGCACAAATGTTTACATTTTCCTTGGATAGCCAAATCGGTCACTAAGGAATCAAAAATATCTGAATCTATAGCCTACTGAAGCTTTTCACTATCAAAGAAAAGTAACAATCTGTAACCCCATAGAGTTACTGCCTACTTAGGTATAGTATTGTATTACAATCAATTGCAAAATACGTACAAATAAATTGTTGCCTTTGCTTCATGTCACCTTGAATTTGTTTGAGGATGAAAAATTGGAACATGTCAAAGTGTTTAATAGGGTTGAATCATCATAACTTTGCTTATTGTTACTTAACTGCAGACAAAGCACAAAGGAAATATCATCATTGTATAAAGAAGAACCCCAAGAGCTGTTAGAATAAAATAATGAAAAAAAAATGATGAGAATTAATGTATTTTTCAAAATTTTTAGTATAACTCTTTAGTTCTATTGTTATGAAGGAGAAAATGGAATAAGAGATCTTTGAAAAAATCATCAGCTCTTTTGAAAATACTAGTGTACTCCTGATAGGTAATCCTGTATCATATGGGATGGGTCATCTAACTGAATAAAAAGGGTAAGTAATTCAGGTAAATAACCTGTCCTTTTTTACTCAGCATAAAATTATGATGAAGGAAGTTCTATAGGTCTCAGGAAATATTGTCACTTTTTTGGCATATAAGAAATTGACCATGAGAAAACAACGAAAACATTACTGTTATCTGAACTACATAAAAAGAGGAATTATGGTCCCCCACAACGTTCTTGCTGCTAAATTGGAGACATATGGGTTTCATGGATGGACTGATAGACAGATAAGGAATTGTCTGGATGGCCATGTCCAAATAGTTACACTCAATGGCTCAATGACTTACATTCAATGGCTCAACGTTCAAGTGGAAGCCAGTAAGAAGTTGTGTCCCTCAATGGTGTGTATAGGTACCAATGCTATTTAATATCTTCATCAGTCTCACAGACAGTAAGATTGAACATCATGAAGTTCCACAAGGTCAAGTGCAAGGTCCTGTACCTTGGTTGGGGCAATCTCTAGTATCAATACAGACCGGGATATGAATGGATTGAGAGCAACCCTGCCGAGAAGGACTTGGGGATACTGGTGGATGAAAAACTGGACATGAGCTGGCAATATGTTCTTGCAGCCCATAAAGCTGAACAGATCGTGGGCTGCAGAAAAAATGTAACACGTCCAGCAGGCCAAGGGAGGTGATTCTCCCTCTCTACTCCACTGTCGTAGGACTCTCACCTGGAATCCTGCATTCAGCTCTGGGGTCCTTGATACAAGACAGACGTCGATTTAGTAGAGCAGGTCCAGAAGAGAGTGATGAAAATTATCAGAGGGCTGGACCACCTCTGCTGTGAAGAAAGGCTGAGAGAGCTGGGGCTGTTTAGCCTGGAGAAGAAAAGGCTCCAGGGAGACCTTCTTGTGTCATTTTAGTACTTAAAGGGGACTTCTAAGAAAGACAGAGGTGTTTTACCAGGGCCTGTAGTGACAGGACAAGGGGCAATAGTTTTAAACTGAGAGAGAGTAGATTTAGATTAGACACAAGGAAGAATTTTTTTTATGATGAGGGTGGTGAGACACTGGAACAGGTTTCCCAGAGAAGTTGTGAATGCCTCATCATTGGAAATACTCAAGGTCAGGTTAGATGGGGCTTTGAGGAACTTGATCTAGTGAAATATGTCAGTTGGACTAGATAATCATAGAATCATAGAATCATAGAATGGTTTGGGTTGAAAAGGTCATTTCTATCCCAAACCACTCTATGTTAGTACAAAATTTTATATTAAATTTCCTGAACAAGGTCAATTGCTACAGCTCATTTATACTTTTGTACTAAAATAGAATGGTTTCTGTTGGAATGGTTCTTTAAAAAATATCTTTATGGGTCCTTTCCAACCCAACCATTCTATGATGTGATGATTCTATGATTAAGGAATGATTAGGAAATCCCAGAGGAAATATGAGAATTTGAATATCAAGCTGCAACCCAGAACTGTTGTTTTATTTAGGTCCACTTGTGATGCAGAAACAAAGTTTTGAACCAAAAGTTTAGCAATTGCCCTTGTTTAGGAAATTTAGTATCAATTTTTCTACTAACCAGAAGAACATTTAGTATCATCTAGAACAATGCAAAGTACAATTGGTAGTTACTGATATTTCTTACAGTTTATTAGATTTATGGAATTAATATATTTATATCTCTCTCCAAAGGCTAGCAAACCCAAACAAAAATAGTACTGAGTTTCACCAGCACCCTGGTCATATCTCTGTGTGAGAACTGAAAATGTAAAGTTAGTTCTAGAGATTCATCTCTCTCAGTAGCATGCTTATTGTGGTTGCCTTAGTTTATTTTCATTCTCTCTGATTTGTTGGGAATATCTGCAATGCAGATTATAGATTTCAATATTTGTCAGAAAAAAAGTATATTTTTATATCATATACGTATATATAATATTGTTTAAATCCTTTTAAGTCCTTTATACTTTCTAAGAAATCACAAAATTTGTGCTTATCAAATCGTCGGTGTGGTGCTTCTCAAAACCAAATGTATCACTGAATGCCTAACTCTGCATTAGAGAGACGAACCCAGAAAACTTGCATATATCCTGTACTACACACTTTTCTTGAAAGACTGGACGTGCCAATAATTGCTTTGAATAGATGGCACTTCTGCTGTTTTAAGCTCATCAGACGTGGCAATGTTGATAAAATTGTCACACAATATGTTTTAAATTTAAGACACACAGGCAAAAGTGAGAATGATAGTTTTCTCAGTTAACAAAAATGTTCCCAGGGCTAAAGAAATAGATGATAACTGTGACTATTAAGAAACCCAACCACTGATAATTCAAGGCCATGAAAGTTCATCTGAGTTTGTAAGTAATATGAATATGACACCTATTTTATCAAAAATTGATAAAAAATATCCATTTATTTATATACATATCAGACAGCTTCCATTTATTATTAAACAGTGGTTTGGAACTAAAAGTTCCCATTTTCTCTGTTCTGTGTTCCAAAATGGCTGCAATTGATTACGCCTAAAATTTATAACATTGCTGGGTATATTTGGTGCATTGATAGGAAGAGAAAGTAATTGATCAGTTTATGAAAACAAGACCAACAATGTGAATATGCTGTGTTGTCAGTGAATAAAACAGCACAGGATCTATAAATCTATGGCAGAAGGCATGGAGTTCTGTTGTTATTATATCACTGCTGTTATTTCTTTTGCTGCTCTTTTATTCTCATCATTCCCCCTGGGTCCCAAAGCCTTCACAGTTCATTTTCTGTTGATTCTCAATACTACTTCTAGGAATTGGAAAGATGAAGAAATATTCAGAAGTGAGCAACAAACAGTCAGAAGCAAGTAAATTCTTTATTATGTAAGTAACTTGAAAAAATTTATGGCAATGTGCTTTATATTATATTAGAATTCCTCACTTAGCTCTGCCCTCAGTTCCATTTCATATATTTTACAAGGCTTGCAGTTTATCTGTTCGTATCAGTAGACTTTTTTATTTAATTTTCTCAGACGCTTTGACATTTAATAGGACTGAATAATGACAGCTTCCCACAATGGATATCCTGTGTTTTTTTATGTTCTCCGTAAACATACAGTTTTAGCTGTATACTATGTAAAGTATTCTTTGAAGCACCCTCAAAGTGCATGACAGGCATCCGCAGTTATGGTTTTCTTCCCTTTTTCAAATCTAAATCTCGAGGGGACTGCTCTTGTAAGAACAGACAAACCCCATGCTCAGCCAGATTTTCGAGAATTGTAATGCAATTTTAACACTTCTGAAATTTTCTTTACTAACATAATAAATTTTAAATGTGTAAAGGTCTCACAAAATTGCCATTGACATAATAAAGCCCTTTGCACTACTGATTTTCTCAAAAGGGTGTTCCATGGAGCTAGTAAATAGCCAATGAGAGCAAACATCTGTAGTGACACAAACAACATCTGTAACAGCAAATCAATAACACCTTCAATTTAGTTTTATGTAGAACAGCAGGACATTTATTTAACAGCAATAACTTAGAGCAGAAGTTCTACTGTAGCAAATGTTTGGAAACGTTGTATATACATATGCACAGGCACACATATACATGTATATATACAGATACCTACTTTTTATAAAAATATATCATACAAATCAAAAGCCTTAGTAGTCAAAATAATTGGCTAAGGTTTTAGTCAGTTAAAATGCATCTGGTGGTGCCCAAAAAGGGCACATTAACTTAGCCCAATAAAGGTTTTTAGACAATTCCATGTCATAATTTCAGGTATAATCAGCTCACCAAAGAACATTCAAAGTATCTGTAGAAATGAGAAGTCTGCGTTGCAGCATACCGTAGTGGATTTTTTAAAGCATAAATGGTATGTGAGAATGCATAACAGAATAAAATAAGTGGCATAACTTTAGAGTAATGTTAAGCAACAAAGGAGGTAAACACAGCACAGTGTAATCTATGCTGCTTATTGAAAGACATCTCTCAAAAAACCTTTTCCCAGAACTTCACCTAGGAGTAACTATAAAGGAATGAGTTGTCTTACTCCAGAAAACACAGGAAGTGTGCTAAAATTTGTCTGATGTAGATGATCATGGGATCAGGATGAAGGAATCTTGTGGAAGATAGGTAGTTTAATACAGACAGATTCTGACTATCTCCAGAAAAAAAAAAAGAAAAAAAAAAAGAAAAGACCTCTGGCCTGCCCTTATTATTTCTACCAATATTTTGCAAGTGACTATTCCCCTAGGAGTATCTTCAAAGATGGAAAGTATCTATGATGTGATGTAAAATGGGAGGAACATATCAGCCCAATTAAGGAAAGGAAGAAAATAAGCACAACAATAAGTATCTGTCAGAGTTAAGAGAGAGGCTTATTCTTCTGCATGAGAGCACTTTTCTTACAGTCTTCTTGCCTCTTGAATTTAAGAATTCTCATGTTATCAAGAATTTTTGAGAAATGCTGTACATCATGCAAAAGCATCCCTTGTGCCCTCCTTCCAGGTATTTTGCAATAAGTCTATCATTTTCCCTAATTCAATTTTTAATGAATAACACCTGAACATATAATTTGAAGGTACTGAATGATCTTCTACACAGCAGAAATAATTCACCACTATCTATAAGTAGTGGTAATTCTGGTAGACAAACACTTACGAAACTTGATGACTGACTCAAAGCCAGTTTTTCCTCCCTGAAGGAAATAGTAGCACTCTGGTCAAGTATGCTGTGATTTCCAGAGGAAATAGAGATTGTATTGGGGACAAATCTTTCAAGCAGCAGCTGCTGGTTGAAAGAATTAGCCAACAGCCCCAACTCCCAGTCAGCAAAGACAAACACTATGGTATCCTTGTGTCAAATTGCATGTTTTGCAGATTAATATTAAATCTGTGTAATTAATTGACCTTTTGTTTTTTTAGAAAAGAACCCAAGAAACTGTTTTCAATTATTTACTGTGGATTAAATTTTGCTATTCATATACCATTTAATGCTTTTCTTGCTAAAATGTGTTTTTCATGGAGGAAAGATGCTATTTATCACATGTAAAGGTAATAGAATCTATACTTATGCCAGATTAAAATTAATCGAGCTGAGAGGTTACGTTTCTGAACTCATTTAATACTGTTTATTTGGTACCTACTTCTCCAAAATCAGCTACTACTTTGTAAAGTTTCTCTTTGAGATTTTGAATTTAATTGTGTGTGCATTCAAAGGGTAATTATATGCAGCTACCTGATTAAATGTTCATTCACATAATGATTAAAAGTGTTTTACGATGACAGTTGTAGTATGTCAGGTTCAGAACTGAATGATTATCACCTGCTGATTGTAGAAGTGAATGTCTATAATGGGAGTAATTTTATAGCAGCACTTATTATAAACTAATACTGATCATATATTACAGTGATTATTTTGTTGTGTCAGATACCTATTTGAACAGAAAGAATTATTTTCTACCTTCATTTACCTATTGACAGACATAGAATTAGAAGGTAAAAAATCAGAGTATTTTATGCAGTTTAAAGTATTATGTCTCCACAGGGGTATGGTCAAAGTAAGCACTCTTAGAGACAGAAGCATTAAGGCACAGGAGCATTAAGGATTTTTAAGAGTGTTCTTTTTGTAAATTTTGAAAACAGAGAGGAAAGAAGTTGCATAAAATGGTATAGCTAATTACATTATAGTGTTATGTGTTGCAAAAATTAAAACAGTTTCCAACATCATAAAAAATACATTAAGTATATTTAGCTTTTCATCATTTTGGAGTAAAATTTTTTGGCCCTTAACACAGGTTTTCCCATTTCTTTAACACTGATTGAGAGCTTCTGTGTATTTGGTTTTTATGTACGTTGAGGGAACAGCTTAGTTTTGGTCCATTCCCACACTTACCTGTGAAAATTTTTAGCTGAAAAGTATGAAAGATGAGTTAAAGAGAAAAGTGTTCAGGAATGGGTTTTGAACGAATAAAATATACATTAGGACTTTCTTTAATGGTATCTAAATTAGTATCTAAAACTCTTCTAATATAAGGAGATAAAAATGTATTTCCACTGCTGTTTTTCATTCCTGAAGAACAAAGAGATATTCAACAATCTCATAAATCATTGCATTGTTAGCTATCTCACATTGCAAGAACACAGAAAGCCTAATCGATAGCTGGTCAATAGAAAGTTGCCCTTTGCTGGAAGTCATAGAACAATTCCCTTGTTGAAGGTTAGAACCTCTTAGTGCTGAAGCTACTTAATTATTACAGATAATTGGAATTTGGCCGTGACTGAAATAGTATAAAGCAGAAACTAAACTCAAATTGCTTGTGCTGCTTATTCTGTTTTATTTTACCGCTTCTTCAGAATGCTAAGAATGGGATGGTTTTAAGACGCTTTGCAACTGAGCATCATAAAATGCTATTACTTGGGTCTTAATTTGTTTATAACTTCTTAAATCAGAATTATTTCTATGGAAATCAGTTGATTTGCACCAGATTTCTGCAACTGACCTAAAATCTGTCATGAAGGAATGTTTGGTTGGGTTCAGTTTTGTCTGGTTTTATGCGTGAATATAGCAGCTGCTTTGGTAGAGATTGTCACATGACCTTTCCCTCATTTGGGGGCTTTTGTTTGGTTGGTTGGTTGGTTGTTTTGTTGTTTGTTTGTTTGTTTTTTTTATTTTTTATGTTATTACTATAAGCATTCTGCATGGCCCTAGATAGCTAATGATATTAGACTATGGACGCTATTTTTCCACATTTCTCCAGCTGGTGATATACTCAGTTTCAGTGAAATAGGGATAACGTCAAGGAAGAGGAATGGAAAAGTCCTAGTAATTTCATCCACTGTGAGCACTTCTTTTTCCTAAATTAAGTGTGTAATTATCAAACCTTATCTGTACTGTCATATGGTTTAACCTCTATTGAACTAATTAGGATGAAGCTTAAAATTACTTGCTGACTAACTTGATGAAACAGCTGCAATGCTTTCCCTTTAAAGAAGAAACTGGGGGAAACGTAAGCAACTCTGAGTTTAAAAGTTATTGTCAACAGCACACAAGACAGACAGGTATTATAAAAGGATCAACTATTGAGGTGATCTACATGGAAGAACTTGTATTTTCTGAAAAAAACCTGGGACAAACATGTATGTAACAGGTAATATTGTACTACTGAGAAACAGAGGATAAAAAGGTGATTTTGTGTATTTATTTTTATGTCCTGGTGTTTTTACATTATTTATCCTGTGAGATTTACAAAACTTTTAATTAAGACAATAATATGATGACATGTACTCATCTCTCATAGCAGCTGTGGAAGCACCTCACTTTCTTTCTGAACAAGTTTACTCAGACTAGAACAAATTGCCCAATATGTAGCCATCTTTTCTAACACATGATTGCAAATGTATTAAGTAATTGTCAGGGAGTGAACTCCCAAAAATACATAGTGAAAGCATGTGACAGAACATTTGATTCCTTTTGTCTAAAAAAACATGCTGGCAGTAAGTCTGAACATATTGACTCTCATATTAGGGTAGGCTCTTTGAACACATGCATCCACAGCTGCTGATCAAACTTCATTAAGACAGCCTTTCTGGTTTATCCTGTAGTGATGATGAACATTCACAGACACTAAGTCAATATTTTGAAGATGATTAGAAGATTAAACACTATGCTTTTACTACTCAAACAGCACTCAGTTATGATCCATAATTGTAAGATTTTACTAGTTCCGAACAGTCAAAACTAATTGCATCTGAAGTCATTATTTTGTAAAAACAAGCATTTTCAGAATATTGCCAACAAGCAAGAAGAGGAAAGAATCACGTTTAAAGTGTTAATATTACTTACCAATGTATTTCATGGCCACAGTCTCCTAATTTCACTCCACAGAGGCAGCCAAATATCTATCTGGAGACCACCTGCCTGTGTCTAAGTGCGGGATAAGTCTGCTTCTAAGTGGAGTCTGGAGCCTTGCAGTCATCCAGCCCAGGAGATCTACAGGAGCTCATTGCTCTCTATATGCCTTCATCGCTCTCTAGTGAAAATCAGTGCATAAAGATATGGTAGGCAGATTGTGCACATCCAGGCCAGCAAATGCTCCATACTCACAAAGCCATTGAATTTATTTAGAAAGTAACATACATTTCCGTCATCCTGCTAGCAAGACATATTGCAGCATTCTTCCTCTGCATAGATCACCATCTCTGTCAAGAGCCTCATGAAGCAGGACATTATTACAGTCAGCTAGCTGTACCTCCTTTTTACACTTGAATCATAGGAATGTACACTGATATAACTTTAAAACAAACAAACAAATAAACAAAAAAGCAAACCCAAAAAAATACCCAAAGCAGAATTAAAAATTATCTTGTATTCACATGCTGCTAAGTAAATCAGTAAACTGGGAATACATGTCTTTCAACCAAACTTAAAGAATTTATCTCTACATGTTTTCCTGATTTTAAACAGATGAAGACCACAAAACTTTGAAAACTGCAAAAAGTTCCTATTTAAGCTTTAGCACTGTGCCCCTCCAAGAAAATACACAACTTAATTTGTTTTGTTCAGCGTGGTTATGAACTAGATCTGGGGAAAACCAAAACCATACCACCTTCAACTGGAATCCTTGGTTTTTTAGACAGCTTTGGAGGTGGACAGTTTATGTCAGATTGATGCTCCCAATTATCATGTGTTTGTGCATGGTGACCAGAAATATTATTTTCATATAAATTATTCAACAAATTTTGTCAGGAGCCAATGTGATATTCTCTGATTCAGAACTATGACAATATGGTTCTAAGACTAGACTTATAGGATGTATCGATTTCTAAGATAAAAACTGATAACCTTATTGCCATTTCAACATCAAATAGCTGAAGAGCAGTTTTACTCTTGAAAAGTCATTTGATACTGAAACATTACTAAGGTTATATAAAAATAATACTAAATATTTTCTAGAGATTTTTTTTTTCTTTCCCTTAAAGCTTAGGATGAAGCATGTTTGTTGATTTTTTTTCCCCCTAAATATTTCTGCAGTCTCTAGACAATTGTTTCAGATTGAGGACTTGTACTTCATACCAAATAACATGTAACATTTTCAGACTTCCTTTGAGGAAAAATTGAATCTGTTTTCAAAGCCACTTATTGCAAATGAAGTGTGCTGGATCATTCTTCCTTCTTTAATGTATTGGAATGCTACATTATAGATTTAAAAATGGATTAAATGATTCCTTTCCTATCAGTTTGAATAGTGCTTAATCAACGCAAATGTTTAGCATTTCTCTGAATTGCAATTAACCATGCATTCCTGAAAGAAAAGATTTACCCTGTTTTCTAGTTACAGATGAACAGGGACTTTGCAAATGCATTCAACTTATGTTTTTATCTGCTGCTTGTTATTACAAGATACACGAAAATCTGAGACTGTTCCCCTTAATGATTCATGTGGCATCAGAAAGTAGGAGTCATTTCCTACTGGAACTCAAAAGAAGTATTTGATTGAATGCCTTCGAGATAGCTGTGAGAAAATGGCTGTTGACTGAACAAATATTTTAGCCGGGAAAAATTCATATAGGAAATCAAACTGCAGACTTTGTCCTAAATGAAGAGTCTATAGTGTAATACCATGTGCAGTCAGAAGGGTTTTATTTTTATTTGGAACATGTAGGTTTGTATACAATCTGTGAAGATGAGAGGTCTATAGAGGAAAAAATGTGCAATAGAAGTGTACAGTATATTAGATACGAGACTCTGCAAAGTACTATAGAGTCACATCATTCTGTCTTGATGTTGCTGTAATAATTCCTCGCAGAAAGTGCAGATAAAGGAGGAGGATGTGGTGATCAGGCTATATGTCTAGTAGTCATTAGCAGAAGCTATTGGGAGGTGACTGCCTGTGAGAAGCTGCGAGTTCATGACTGATGGGTTCAGATGAGTGATTAAGAAGAACAGCATTGGAATACTGATTTGAGGAATAAGATAATGGAAAACTGATGTGCCTCAGACACGGACAGGATTGGGAGTAAAAATAGCTATGTGAAAAATTGGTAGAATATTTTGTAATGTGGAAACTATGGGGAGTGGGTAACTCGCTAGATATACGAGGAATGAAAATAGGTATGGAGGAAGAAAAAGAGTGTTGGAGGAGTATCACAAAGAAGAGAGATAGTAAAGGGATGAACGCTGCGCTGATGATAACACTGGACAAACAGGAAAAAAAAATGGAAAAGTAGAAGGAAACAAGGAAAGATGGCTGAAGTGAGAGGAGTAGGAGAGAAACTAACTTTCCATACATACAGAACAGAATGCATGTATCACTTTGTTACAATCAAATTAATTGCTTTATCTAAATAATACAGAATTACAAGTATAGTAAAAATTTTGTGCAATAGGCGTTGTTTAGCATGCCAGAAAAATGTCAGAGTTTTTCTTCAAACAACAATAAACATGAAACAAATCATATAAGTGTAGGTTAATTAACACTGTTCATTTAAAATGTAAATTACAAGAAGAGGCTCAGAAGGGGAAAGCTCCCTTCTGTTAGTATGCTACATCTTTTTTCTGGAAAACTGCTAACCAACTCTGACAGAAATGTCTTCAGAAGTGTGTTCATAACTAAGAATAATTATTTATTTTCATGTTGAAAAGGACTGTATTGTATCAAACTATTTTAAAATACTAATATCATGGAGAAAATATTCTGAAAGCTCTTACAAAATTACTAACACCACCCCCACACCCATTTCCTCCCTAAGAATTATACTTTCTAAAATATTTTAAAAAGTGTTCAAGCATATTAGTCTTGCAAATCTGGATTTGGGTGGTTTGGAACTGGAAAACTTAGCTATTTATATGTATCATTGGTGGCAGGAATCTAGACATCTCCACCCCATATCAAGAAAGCTGGCAAATTATTCTAGAAATACAGGAAAAATATATTGAGAAAATTATTTATGAAAAAAATGTTGAGCAGTATCAAGAAAAAATAGCATCTGAGCACTTCTAGGTTGCACGTTTTTCCTCTAAAAGAAGCAGCATGAAGTGAAAACCACAAAGGGCCGTCTTCAATCAACACATTTGATTTTTTCTAGTATCACTAGATCCACTTCTAAAACGATTTTGTCAAATTAAAGTATTTTTCTTGTGTAGACAAGGCACACACTTTAATTTACCTTGTTCCTCACAGTAATTGAAGTATGTGGTGAGGACTCCTGATTAGCTCTGAAGCCATTTCTTATTTTGCAGACATCTGTCAATTATCACAGTTTCTTACCAGTGGAACATCTTATTTTTGATCAGATTTGTCCACAAAAGTTTTGTGTCTCAACTGAGAAATTTATTTCTATCCTTGAAGAGAGCTTAGTCAAAGCTTCCTTTGATAGATGTGACTGCTTTTTCTGTCACTTTCTATGGCCTTCATTTCTGTCACCTTGACGGAGGTTCACTCTTAACTGAAACACCTAACTTGAGGAGTGGAGCCATTATAATCTCCTCATAAGCAAGGACCATCCACAGGGATTAACTCAGCCCAGACTCTGAGAGGTGCAAACATATAACTTTTCTACGGCAGGAGCTTAGGTCAGTTGGGCTTCTAACTCAAGGTCAAGTCTGGGGACTTGAACTATGTGTCCCATTGCCCTAGGGACACATATTTTTGTAGGCAACAAGGAAAAAGTCACAGCACAGCAGCACAAATTTTATGCTGCTCTTTACTGGATCCAGCTGGTTGGATGATCTTCTGGTGGTTAATCTGCTGTTTCTTTTAAGAACAGAGAGTAGAGGACAGGCTGCTGTGCCTTGACTACTCTGGTATGCGTCCCAGAGAGGCTTTCTCTCTGTTCAGAGTTGCCTTGCTGGAAGGAGTTTACAGAATCTGCTGCTTACCACCCAGGCCACCGTGTGGTCTGATGCTCAGGAACATATGCCTTCTTAAAAGAAAGGTGAAGTGGATCACAGTTTTGCAGAATTCTTGTGAATCCCAACGGACAAAGTCATTTTCATTTCACTTCACAAGTGAAGCTCACTCTTTCTTTAAATAAGTATCCCATGTACATGGTGCTAACTATTTTCTTTGTGCTCTCAGAGGATTTCTGCATTCTTTTCTCAGAAACTACATTTTCTGGAAAGTGTTTCATAACAGTCATCTCTCTGCATTTCTTTTGGGAGAAGTTGCTTAGCAAATACAGCCAGGGTTTATATAAACTATATATGATGTTAACATAGTAAAAAAACCAAACCAAACCAAACCCAAAAAACACTGTCACAATCACTAGTTTCCTAAAGTTGGCCCTAAATATGGATTCATGGACATCTACTCAGGCAGTTAAACAAGTGGCATGTTGCTAGTGCAAGCTGCTGCATTCCCGTTTTCTACTTTTTGTTTTAGCTAGGTCACTTTTTCATTTAGGAATCTAACCTTAACTATCTTCTTCTAGGAAACTTGTCATATATGCTTTGATTCTTGCCTGACCTTTCAGGCTGTGAACAGTGGCTGCAGTTTCACAACTACAATACTTTTTTCAAAATGAGTTGGGCTTGTAAGCGCCTGAAGGGAAGAGCTGTCTTCCCTGCTTCTGTGTGTTAAGCAAGAGAAATGGAAGAAGATTTATCTGGGTTCCAGTCAAATTAATAATTGCGCTACTGTGATATAAGGATTAGCCTATATGATGCATAAAGATGGAATTTAGGAAAGTAGAATGAACTGGAAGGAGAAATACTGGGGCAGAGGAAAGAAGTCTTCTCTTTTTTCCACTGTGCTGGTGTCCTGAAACTCATGTTTCAGGGTCATCAAGAGGCTTGGTTAAGTGGAAATTGTCAAATTATTTACAATAGTTTTACCTAGGCAGAGGGAAGGAATTAGAGATAACGGAATACTTGCCAAAACAAACCACAAAGCGATACCTACAAATTGTAATGGTCAGCCGTAGGAGCTTCCAGCAAGGCAATTGAGAGAAAACATTGCCTACTGTCTGAAGAAATTCTCCTCTAGTTCAAGCTTTTATAATTTTTTAGGTTTCTCTGCCTCCTCTTAACAATCAGTTAGGATGTTATACAAAAACATTACCTTCCCAGTGTGGGTCACCTCTATCCCATTTTTGCTACAAAGCATAAAAAAGAGCCTCAGGGGTATCCCCACCTTGACCCACAGTGAAGAGCAACCCCCAAAACAATACACTAAAAATTCTAAAAGATGATCAGCTTTTGATGCTAAATGTTAGTCTAAACTTTACAATTTTAGCTTTTAAGGAGATCCGGGATATAGGTAGAATAAACAAATTGCCTAAGGGATTTCTTTGGTATCACGTATTGTGAGTTCTTTGAAGTTTTTATTGCCAAGTAAACAGCAACGTATCTTCTTCTTACAGGGAAAAGTGAACTTTGGTTATGATATTATAATTTTCAACCTCTGTACTTTCTTCCAACCAAATAAAGAGTGATGTTTGCTTAGTTAACACAGCAAAGAACAGCATCGTCCTTGCTCCTGCTATTATTTCTTTAAGTCCTTTTAGAAAAAAAAAGGATGAATAAATATATAATTTAATGGCTTGACTATCCATATTTCTTTCCAGTTTAGGTGCTTCCTTCATTTAGTAAAGGGATGATCTGAGAAAACTATTTGCATGATTTCTTAAAAGGTGGAAACATTCACTGCAAAAGGAGAATTGAAATTATTATAGAAATAATTATAAAAAATATTATTGTGAGAGCTGGCTAATAAAAACATGAGAATAAAATAGATACATATTAGAAGAAAACATAACCTTAGTACTTTAGGGCCAAATTTTTCTTACCTTAAGGCTATCTGGAAACAATTTAAAACTCCTGTTAAATAATATAATGACCTGGAAATGCAAAAAGAATTGCCAGGCTCATGGTATGAGACTAAGTGTGTCTCAACGTATTCTATATAATCTACATACTATTATATTAGAAATATGGGAGAATGTAAAGAGTTTTTATAATATGGATCAGACATTTCCAAAATATGACTGATTTAAAAAAAAAAAAAAAGGATATACATTCTTAAAATACTCATATAGAAATACGTTATTTTCCAATTAAAGATAACTTAATTTTATTGCTTATAGCTCACCATATTCATATAATATTAGGTCCAAATCTTCTGACCTTAAAAACTCAACTTACAGTCAATTACTAAATGAATTGCGGCTATACAGCAATGTATTAAAACATGTATAATTACATGTTCAATTCCCTGCATAATCATATTTTTCTTGTTGCTTTTCCACCATGGTATTGTCACTTTAGAAGCAGGTAAAACAAAGATTTTAAGTCATATTTATTTCGGTTTGTTGCAGTTATATCTTCCTGTAGTATAAAACAAATCCATACACAGAAAAATTCAGATAAATAAAGATATCTATGACCATAATAATGTATTCTGCTGATGAAGGTGCTGATTGTGTTTAAAAGTTTAGTGCTTTAGATGAAGTGCTATGAAACACAGAGATACAGGATGCTGGTCTGATACAGGACAGCATCCTTATATCTCCTTGTGTGCATAAATTATTGGATTTTTTAACATACTTTAAACAGCATCCAAATGCATCCAAAGACACATTCTACATGTCTTTTCATCCTTTTTAGAAAGTATCTTTATACCAATGTCAAAGAAAAACAGCACAAATTGGGAAATTTTTACCTCTGCTGTACCTTGGGCAGCTCTATACAACTCTACACCAAAGTCATTTTTGTAATAAAAGTAAGTGAAATATGAACTGATTCTACTTCAGAGAAGTCAGAAGATGAAATCATTCTCCAGGAACAGCAGCAATATCATTACTTTCTATAAACACCACACGAAATCGTCCAGTTGTGTTATCTAAGGACATCCTGATCACGCAGAACATCTGAGCAGAGACACAGCAAAATCAAGTGACATTGTCCTTCCTGCTAAAAAGTCAGTTTGTCCCACACACCTGTAAAAGGGGCCTGCACTTAAAAATTTTTTTTACCTGCAAAAGTCACAGAAATAAACAAATAAGGAGATAGATCTTCTTAGTCTCATTAGTAAGATAAACTTTCTTACTGAAAAACTGAAAGCCTTACTAAATCTCCAAAAACCAGCTTGAAAGATGAGGAATTATCCAGTCTGCATCTTTCCAGACAGCTGAGAATCCAATCACAATATACTAGGTCAATAATAATAAAGATAATAATGAAAAAAATCCCAACCCCGAACCCCAATTTGAATAGTTTTTGTTGCTCACAGAATTATTTGCACAGACGTTAGAGCAATACTATGGCATTATAGTTTCCTTTGTAATAGAAACTCAGTTACTTCCATTTGGATGCTACCAAGATAGAACAAAATATTATTCTATAATTTGTCATGAGTATGAGTCTGCAAGTATAAGCCTTGTGTGACCAGCTGTAGACATTAGCAATGCAGACTGCTACCCCAGAACTTTCCATTCTAGGCTCCCTTCATAATCAATAGAAAAAAATAAGCAGTTCCAGGGCATGATGCATCTACCTATCAGGGTAAACACAGAGACAAAAGTATAGATACTACATAAAATATCTATTTCTCTGAGCTGGTTTTCCTAGTTCTTCCCCAAAAAGCCATAAGAACCTGACAATAAAGTGATAACTCATAATTTTTTTCAGTCACTCAGATTCTGTCCACAGTACAGATAGGATCATGTTACGAATGTAAGTACATTCTTCAAGTGATCATCTGACATGCTCAAAGCTAATATGATTCAGCTTATCCAGAGAGCAGCTTTTTTTTTTTTTTCCTGGCAGAACCATGTGTTAACCAGGTTGGCCTGTCAACACCTAGTATGCTAAAGGACTGGTTTTGTTCCAAAGCATTCTGGTATAACCTGGGCAGCTTTCCCAAGCTGCCAGGTGGAAGAGATGGAGAAATGTGGGTGTTGGAAGACTACAAGACAAATCATGTCAACTGTTTCTTACTGTATTTTTTTAACTGGGGGAACTCTAAAATTGAAATGGAACTTTCTTGACTTAAAAATAAATAAATAGATACTGAATACCTTTTTTCCTCTCAGAAAGTGTATGCGAAAAAAAACCTAGAAAACTTCCTGTCGGGGATTGGGGAACAGATATAATGGTTCCTGGTGCTTAAACTGAGTTTGGTGGTTTTTTGATTGTTTTTAAATGCTGAATGGCAAAATCCTGGTGTGTCTTCTGCCTCCATCTAGTTCTCAGTCATCACAAAGGTATCAGTTCTTGCTCACTTGTATTGCTTTTCTGTATATTAGTTTTCTATCTGGTCTTCAAAATGGAAAACTGGAAAAGATTGTCATAATGGTATTTCTGTGCTCACTTTATTTGTGCAACAGTACAATCCTTCTAAATTCTGAGCAAAGAGTGGTGGATATTTCAGGGTGATATGCATAAAAGTTATAAGCCCCTTTGCAATTCCAATTAACTCCCTAGATCACTTATCTACAGCTGTGCTAACCGTCCAGACTGATTCTACTAATTTTGTAGTTTCATATTCATTAAAAAAAAAAAATTTAACTGCTGTGTAATTTTTACTGAGTAATTAACAATGTGGAAGATGTACAGCAGTCAGATAAATGGTAATGTAATATGCTAATTATCCCATTAATCTAATATTTCACTGTGGCATTATATAAGAAAAAAAGATCATGCATTTGCTCAAATAATATAAAGAAAATAAGCAAAATAAAAACAAAACAAGATTAATCAATGCAATGTAATAAAATAAAATCCATTCTCTGGTCCCCAGACAGAGAGTTGAAACAGACAGTAAAAAGAATAGCTGAGATTATTATACATTTAATGTCCTGAATATAGTCATGAAAGCCTGTGCAGTGTGCTTTCATCTGAGTCTAGGCCAAGGTCCTCTTTACTAAATCTTGCTATGTGTCCTGAGGTACACACCTTCTCATCTGTAATTCTTCTTTACAACATATTGAGAAAAGAAGATTAATAAAAAGAGAAAACAAAACCAAACTACAACAACAACAAGAAGAAAAACCCCAAAAAAGCTTATCATGGAAAAAGGCTTGAATGATAAACCAACAAGAACGTTAACAATAAAAGCAAATCCTGATTAGATAAAAGGCTCAAAGGTTCATAAACATCGTTATATGAGGAATGCATCACAACAGACTGGCATTGGAAATAAACCTTACAATTAATGACATGGATATTGCGGATAAGTGAGTTCATCAAGATCCACAATACCTTCATTCAGCAGAACACTGAAACGGTTGAAGATATTCTTCTCAACCATGTAAATGTAGGTTTAAAATCCCTTCACAGAAATGAGAGCTGTATTTCAATGCCAACTTCCCAGAGAGTATGTGAGACATCTCTTTAAAATATTGTCAGCCTTGTGAACATTCCCAGTATATTTCTAGGTAAAGTCAAATCAGTAAGTTTAAACAACCCTTAATAATATTATTTAGTTTATTTCACTTTTTTTTTTTTTAAATGGGCCACAGTTCTTCCAAGCGTCACTTCTTTACCTTCTAGATAGACTGGTATCTGGAGATCAGCTACCAGGGTAGATCTCAGGAGAAGATCTATTCCCTTCAGTGTAATATTTGGAACTATACTTTGTCTTAAAACATACTGTAATGTATGATGTTTGGATGCATGCAGTGTGAGGTTGCTGAGTGGCATTGAGACCAGTTGAAGCTGACCATATAGACACAACTGAAACAAATTTTATGTCTATAAATACAGTTTCTGATGTTTTTCTAATTCTTTATTTAATCCTATGTTTCTTGGTATGAATAACTATCCACATTGCTTTGTAACGTTATTCAATAATTCTCTGATTTAAAGCCTACTGAAGTCTAGGAACATTATTCCCTTGACTTGAAATATTTTACATTAAGCCTAAGAATATTTGCAGTTTTTAAAATTTGCAGATCCCAAAAGAAGGTCTTAACATAAACATAAAAGGATATCTTTAGTTCCTAATTTCTAGAGTAACATTAACTATTGCTGTTGAAACCTTTACACTAAATTCCACTGTCACCACTGTGAGATTTCCTGGATTTAATTATTAATTCAAACAGTATAATCCATATTATTTAAATTTCAGTTTAGTACAAAGAAGTATAATGCATTTATGGTAATACAATAACTGCTTATTCACACTTTTATGGGTGTATCTAATGAAATACTGTAAACCTTTTTATGCAAATATGACTTATATCTTGATCAGATTTACAGCTTTTTGCCTTTCCTACAATTCTGCATGAACAAACTGCATTTTAGGCAGGGTCTCCAAAAATGTGCACCTACCTGATTAGTAGAGTGAAATGATGAGTATACATATCTGTACTTATGGCCAATTATTAATGTTTTATTGTTTTAATTACAAGAAGCAGTCTTCGCAGTGACTGCGATAAAATATTCATATGTAGAAGAAAGTTAAAAGAATTAATGTACTTTTAAATTAGACTACAAATTAAAAGATATTTATCTGGCATTAATTTTAGGTATCACTTAGGGGAGCCGAGATGTATTTTTATTGCAGAGTAAACCAGAAAGTAGAAGTTACATTTCACTGTTAACCGACTGTTACATGACAAGTAAACAAGTTTAATCGTGTTATTCACCTCATTGACTTTAATGATTCAATAATAGATGTAATAGGCACCTCAGGACCAGATGGCTTAGGGAAAAAAAGTCCCCATGAACTACCACTTTTTCATCTCAAGTATCTGATAAATATGTTAACTCCCTGCACTGCGATGACAGCCGGAATTTCTCACCAGCTGGCCAGTTGCTCTGCACAGTGGGTGCTATCATCCTCAGCTGAATGTTGAATTCTCAGCTCTGTAGTAAGGTCAGGACTTGTGGGGATTTAAAAAAAAACAAAACACCACAGTTTTTATTGATTCTACATAAACATTATAATAATCGACAAAAGGATAAGTGGATAAGGTCTTAGAAAGGGGTGGATCATGAGTTAAGGTTGAATTCAATACGAGCTCTATTTGTAACAGTGCTTTGTCAACCACATGCATTGGCAACAGAGGCTGAACGTGTAAAGAGAAAATGGGGCTTCAGCTACCTCTCATCAAGTTGTTTTACTACCCCAACCTTTTGCTCAGTATTGTGCTACCTCAAGCAGAGCCTGCATATGATCATGCCTGGCAGACATTTCAACCATGAAAACGCTGTTTATTTCTAGCTGTCATCTGTGCTGCTGCAAGAAAAGCACCGAAGAACACCCCCCCCCCCCCGCCCTTTCCCACAAATGTCAACGAAATGGACAGGTTGATTATCTACATCCTGTATCAGCCAACACTGTTCAGATCTGAAGCAGTATACAGCCTACTGTCTGCCACTATCGCTTGCTTTTGCCTATGTTTATTTTAACACTCCTATTCTTCTTCACTTAGATATCACATCTGTTCCTGCCTCTGGCTGTGCAAAATCCAACCATGATACAGTCTAACAAGACAAAAAGGGTTTTTTCATGTGCGTGTGTCTTCACAGAACATTATTTCCTCTTTGTTACCTGACTTCTGATTTGGCTTTGTAAACTAGACCATACTTGGTCCTGCATCAAGAAGAAATTTTGTCCAGAGTTTTGGAAGGGAAACTGAAAGGTACATAATCAAAAGAGAAAGAAGAAAAATAAAACACAGGTGCATTAGCCATCTAGTCAGTTAAGCAAGTCTGAAATACAAGACAATTCTGAAAGCGTGTGGTAAACTAATGGTATGTCAATTCAAAGCTCACTTTTAAAGCAAATTCAAATTTCTCAGCAACTTTAATTACGCTCAAGTTACATTAAAATGTTAGAAACACTGTATTCGTTACATGCTATTTATCTCACTTAAATGCACAATAAGTTCTTCAGAGACTATCATAATAATTTTCATAATAAATATTTTCATAATAATGAAAATAGGATTCTTATCCTACCATAATAATATGTATCTCCCCATGACAGTATATAAAGCCACTTATTCATATTAATTGATTTATTCACACATCACTTTATAAGAGGGTACTACTATTTTTCTGTATAAAAATGCCTGGTTTAAATAAACAGAAACTGAAAAACATTGACAGTAGTCTTTGGGGGCTCTTAATCATGGACATGTCTCTCTTCCCATACCTTTTTATGAAGTATCTACGTGCCAAAACAATACATCTGGGAAAAAATAGTTTGCTACCAAAAAAGAAGCAGAAGCAAGCACAAAAAATATACTGAAAGCCATTATAAAAAAGTACTAAAATTCAAAGAAATGTATATTCTCAACACACTAAAAATCAATTCAAAGATACGCCAATTATAGCAAGTGAAGTGTAGAAATAAAAACAGAAAAAAGAACAGAAATTTTAAAACAGCAACAGAAACAAAAAATAAAATTTTCAATTATGTCAGGATGAAAAAGTCTGGGACAGAATTATTGCATTGCTTATTTACATGGATATCAGACGCTAAAACTGCTGGTTAAGAAAATCAAAATAGAAGTAGTATTCTCTGCATCACCCTTCATCAAAAGAGCAAAAAACTCTCTACTCAGGTATATGAACCAAGGTACAACATGTATAAAAATTGTGATGGAACTACCTAATGAACTGATATTAGGCCATACAGAGAATTTACTCTTTGGCGTTTTACAGCTGCATGCCAGGTACACAAGCTAAATGGTGCAGAACAGTCCGCTTCTCCAGAGACGATTGATTTTTTTCTACAACAGCTAGCACATAGCACTGGGATTTCTTCAGCACTTTTTTTTTTGTTTGTTTCTATGACCCCCACATTCTATATATGTGGGTTTTTTCAGTTCAAAGTGTTTGATAGTAGGCAAAGTCTGTGCAGACCAGACAGTTGCATAAACATCAGTGTGAAGATCTTATTGAATGAAATTATTTTATGTATTTTATGCTTCGGAGGCATTTTGGAGTGCTTGGGGATGCAGACTCTTCTGGGAAAATGTTGGAAAAGCGCACAGGATAGCAAATATACAAATCTCATGCAATTTTTTTTCACATGGCCTTTCAGGACAAGTCCTTAGAAAGAATAGTCTGGAGAGTCATATCTAGGCTTTGGTTTGCAGGAGCTAGTTGATTCACTCCACCGGGGAACTATAAGTGAATTAACACTCACACAAGACCTAGGACCAAATTTTACATCTATGTCATCTGGCAAAGTAAACAGATACTGAAGCCAATGAATAAAAACATTTTAAGATTGCATACAACTTTTTGTAAGGAAAGGATTAATCCAAAGAACTGTCAGAGATGAACTTTTTATAATAGTAAATCACAAAAATATGACGTTAGTTTTGAATTTGGGTCAATTTGGCAGAGAAAGGATTTGGGGATTGGTAAATAAACAGTAAGGATTAATCCAAACAGAATACAAAACAAAATGAGACAGGATCAGAACCATTCTATATTCAGGAACTCAATGGTTTTAATTCGTCTCCAGAATGACAGAGAAGAACATCATCTCTTCCAAAGTTTCCCATCTGTTCCAGAGTGTCCTTTATGCTAGAATACAGCACGTTCTGTGATAGGCTTCACCTTCATTAATACTGAAATGTAAAAATACTCCATGCTCTGCCCAACATCCCAGTCTTCCAAGCATCTGGATCAGGCATTGGACAGCAATGCACTGTAACTGTCTTCTGAAAAACACCTGTTTTCACCTCTCTTCTAAAGCCCACCTGGAATTTCCTCTACAGGGAAAGCAAGGCATGCTTACAGAAAGAAGGGGGCAATAGACATCCATGTTTTACTCATACTCTGATATGGGCTCAAGATATATATGGGGAACCTGGATTCTGAAATGCTCTTAGGTACCTTGTTAGGCATCTTTGTCAACCAATCCCATTTAACAAATATCTCCCACTGTAGTCAGGAAAACTGTCCCTGGGCTCAAGGCTTAAGCCTTCCTCCTGCCTCAGCTGTCCAGCCCTCAATCCCTTCCTTCTTTTTGAGAATTCACCTGGTTGCAGGGTGAACTGGTTTGGGAAACTGATTTGAGTTAAAACTAACTCTGTGTGTGCCTTGATCTGAGTGATCATGAAATTGCAGCACTGGACAAGAGGTGGTAGACCATATGATTCAAGCCCCTTCTGTTGTGGACACTTCATTATTTATACAAAGTGCAACAGCAAGCTTTTGGTTTGGTGCTTAGTCATATAGAATTCAAACCTTTTTAATTATGTGTGTCATGTATAAACGCTTTAAGATAATAAAAATGACGGTCACTTTTATTTCACTCTAGTTCTTGTTTTCTTTTGTCATTTGCAAATGCTTGATATGAAAATTTCACTTTCAATTTCAAGTACTCTCTGATGTCACAGTTTGGAGTTGGGGGTAATTTCTTTTCAGTGAAAAATTAAATGTCAATGTGAACACATTTTTGCCTCAGGGACAGTACCAAAAAATGAATTATTAGTAGTGCCTTCTCCACGCTCCTGATAAGTAAGGATAACTGTATGTGGATGAGTAACTAATGGAACACTACATATGCTATGGCTAGATGAATGAACATAATACACCTAAAGTGTGAAAGTTTGCCTTGTCCAGTCTTCTCTAGTTTTACTTATTTTGTCTCTTGTGTACCCAAATACTGATTATGTAGTTCTTTAATGGTCAGCTGGGTTTTGTTGGTAATTAGCCTCAAAGAAAAGGCTAATTGCTCAATTGTCTTTGGAGAGTCTGATGGGAGAAGTCAGAGCTGGTGGCCAATTGGAAAGTGAAAAAGGACAACTCCCCAGAGTTAATAAAGGAAGCTTGTATTAATGTCTTTTAACTTTCATTTGACAGTATATACGTTTTCTCCTTCTAAACACACATGCCCCAAAAGCCAAGCTTCTATATCAGATATTGTAAGTTTACACTAATATGTAATATTTCTGGATATTTATGATATAAGCTTTTTAACTGTTTCCTATCATGGTGTTTATATTTAAAAGAAGAGTTTGTTTAAACTCTAGTTACAATTACCAGTGGGAGATTTTAAATTTGTTTTTAGTGATGGAAAAGCTTTCTAAAAATATATAACTCTGGGTGGTCAAATGTACTCAATATGTCAGTAGTGGTACTATTACTGTTATAACAGACAGTGGAACAGACTTAACAGATGATATCCAGAAAGCCAAACAATAGACTGTCTTCTAACCTGGTAGCATTATGTTATCTAGGTGGTGATAGATCTATGTAACATGAACAGAAAACATCTGAATCTTTTCTTCCAAGTATACTTCTCTTTCCAGACAGGATTAAATTTGGAAGAGGACTTTGGTGCCATTAATAAGGAGCTTGTGGTCCTCTAAACATCTACGTTAAGTCCAGAAGTATCCTGGAAGTATTTATATCGTCCATTTCTAGGCACTAACTCTCTTTTATGACCTGTTATTCAAATGAGAGTTTCCACAACTGACAGAATTTATGTCAGATTACTTTTCATAAATGGATGGAAAGGTAACTAAACTGCCTCAAAGATCCCAACATAATTAGTTTTAGTATCTGTTATAATGTTGCCATTTTTATCACAGCCTGTATTTTCCCTAACCAATTTTCCATATTCATGGTCTTACATCTTGCTGTGATTTTATAGAAAGCTGCTAATTAGTAAGAGATTAATTTGAATTTGTTCATTCCTACCGCACTTTATAGTAGCCAACAGACCTAATAATATTGCTGAAGTGAATCACCAGGGAGTTCAGTTTTATGATTATATTTAATCATGAAAGCATATCATCCTAAACGTTTTAATTTTGAGGCCCATCCACAACATGTAGAAAAAGAAAATGAATGTAGACAACTGATTTTTAAAAAAATATAATACCAGGAGTTTGTATTCCAAATGAAAATAGTGAAGATACTGAAAATAAAGTAGGTTAAACATACCATGTGCAACATTGCCTTCACTTTAGTCAGTGAGGCAGTGGGATTTTCATCCTGATATTCAGAGTCGCAAGGGAAGATACAGGGCCACAGTTGCCCACCAGCTGTATCTTTCCCTTTTCCCTGCAAACAGAAGAAGTAAGCCATCATATTTCCATCCCATTTTCCACAAACCTTTCCCTCTGACCCAGGCTCAGAGTCTGACAAAATTAATTCCGTACATGGCTATGAGTGCTTGAGCCAGCCCTTACTGTAGCATGCTAGAGAGAGCCCTCATCTATCTGTTAAATGAATAAGTAGATCAAGTAATTTTTTTTTTCAGATGCAATATACTTCTTCCATTTTAAAATATGTAGTGTTTTTTCACTGCAAAGTCATTTTCGAAACTGTACAGATTAACTACAAAGGAGTGGAGTCTAGAGTTTTCATTGTACACTTATCTGTACCATGGTTCTGAGACATCCCTACAGCACACAGAGCCTAATATTGTGATTATCAAATCAAAAAAAGTCATACACAGTGAACATCTGACAGAAAACCACTTGTAGGAAAAAGAAAAGACATTTTAAAAAAGCTAAAATTGGTGGAGGACTGGAAAAAATAAATTAGAAATATTGTAGTACAGCATTCTCAATATAAGAAGTTATGTATGCAAATAACTGTGCAGTAAGTATTATTTTCAATTATTTTAGGCTTACTTGTGAGGACCTTACTGACATTAAGCAGTACCTATCTGATCAAATTCTCCAATTAAGTTCATGGAGTGAAATATTATTCACTGGAGAAGATGAATAAACTCCTTTCTTTGCTGGGTCACATGCTACCACTTTGATGGAAGTTATTAGATATCCTGCTGCAAATATTGACATTGAGCTATTGCTTCTATAGAATGAGAGCAGCAGGTTTTCTACTATTATTAGGCATATTTTTAAATTCAAAATGTAATAGAAAGAAATATGTGTAGGAATATAAATATGTGTGTGTGGTTTATATATTTAGGTATATAAAGATAGGTACATTATGCAGGCATGAGTGAGCATTAAAAATTGTTGAGAACACAATATTGTTAAAAAAAACAGAAAGACACTGTAAAATACCCCACAATAAAGCTCAATAATTAAGTTCATTTAGAATAAGATCTAAGTGGCAGTACAAATGATATTGCAGAAATTAGGATGACTTTTCATCTGCAAATTGTACATGATTATTGCTTTCTAGACTGCAGACAGTATGCATGACCTTTTTGACAGGGAATCAGTGTTTTATGAGGGTTTGCAAATTGCAGTTTGTCCATCAGATATGCAACAACTTTGATATTTCTGCAATGTAAATGGGGTAGTGAACTTTACTAGACAAACTTGAAAATTACTGACAGTTTGCTATCTTCCTGGAAAATGTCAGGAAATCCGAACAAGCATTCAGTCATAGAGAGGTGTCACCTCTCAGAAACTACAAGAACAAGGGGTTATTAAATTTATGCTGTAATTCATTGGATTCAGTTTGTGCAATTTCCAAAGAAGAAATTCCATAAAGAACAAGAAGGTAGTGTGGTGCCATGTGTTATGCAGTTTTGTATTACTGTAAGCCAGTGAAGTGTGTGTAAAGTATTATTCCTGTAAATAACTTTTTTCCACAAACCCAAAGAACTATTTTGATGCTTGTCTTTCTCTTCTACATGAATCTCAGAATTCAGACTTCCATATAAATCAAACATTGTGTACATTTGTTTTTACTGCACTTTATGGTATAATACATCACCATAAGATAATCTATGTACAACATTAAATGCTGTAAATTACTGTAAAATGAAGCAACATATCACAATGTGATGCTGGAACTGTAAATCATTGATATTTCCTAGTTCCCAGACAGGTGTTGTTTTTCTTAAACTCAGGGTGTCAGAAGTCATTTTTTTCTAATTCACATACCTGGCCTTAAATTATCCTGTTATCAAAAAACAGCAGGTATACATGAGCATATACACACGCATATATACATGTGAACATTTATGTGAGCTATCATTTCTGAATTGAATTAAAAGGGGTTTTGAACTGGTAGAAGTAAGTAAAAAAGCATATATCATTCTTTATTTAAATTGGTCTACAAATACAGGCCACAGCCTAAACTAATGAAGAAGAACTTATAAGTAGTTTTGATAGGCTTTAAATAATAATCTTGTGCTACATCATTAAGTTCAGCTGATATGACCTTCTGTCTTATAGCATCATTATATATGATTTAAGCATGTTTCCAGGGATGTCAGAATTGTCAAATTTTCTAAGGTTTCCTTTTCTGTACCACTAGATTGAGAGTAAATTTATAACTGGGTTTGGTTTTTTTCCCCTACTTTTGGTTATAATTGATCACTGAAAATAAACAGTTTGACATTACAAGATCCTTTAAAAAATTGCTGCAAGTTAAATTGATCTAGGCATGTTTCCCTATCTTCACTGTGACAACACTGTTGACTTTAAGTCCATTTCTGCTATACGCTGGCGTAGGCAGGAGCGGGCAGCTCTGCAAACAGGCAGAGGCTCCACGCAGAGCTGCTAATCAACTCTGTTCAACAACTGATATTAGTTAGGGAACTAGTGGATTAGAACAATGTATTTGCAAAATGTCAGATCTGTTTGTTTTGAGACAGCACGAGCTACTTCTGAGGGAGATTAAAGATCAGCTGAGGTCCTGTGAGGGAAAAGAAACAGATAATTCAGTAAGGACTCTGCATTAGAAACAGAGTAAAATATAATAAAATCAGCACCATCTCAAAGAATTTAAATTCAAGACCAAGAAAAAAAAAATAAAAACTCTGCTTAATATACACCATCAAGGGATTTGGACCGAAAGTCTCTATGTTTAAGTGAAGTAGAAAATGGATTTAATCTCACTTTATAAACAGACTTTGGATTTTATTATTTTAGTAAAGGCAAAAGAGCCACGTGCACTTCTTACAGAGTGTGAATAGTGTATACTTTAGAATGAAAAACGTTTTTTGTGTATACAAACCGGATTAACTATTTGTTAATTGTTTAAAAGGCCAAGAAGATAAATGACTAAACTGTCACAGCACTACTACATATTGTACACTGTGTATTGAGTTGAAATCTGAGGCATAGCTACTAAGTGTGCATATGAAGTATCTGTGCTGAATCCACAGATACAGGGACCCCGAGCAGCAAAGGGCAGAGGTGAGCCCTGGCAGCCAATGAAAGGTGAAGCAGAGGCGCTCCCTTCCTTACACTTGGCTTATGCACCAGCCTAAAGGAAAGAGGGAGATTTCCCAGGGTCAAGTGGGAATATAATGAGCCAGGATTAAGTTCTCAGATCAAAAGCAGTTCTTCTTTAGGCTTGAATGGAAAATAATTCAGCCCTCTTGCATGGGCTATTGCTGACATGACCCGTAGATGAAGTGCTACCTTTAGAATGGCTGTTTGCTCCTCAGCCTGCAGAGGTAGTTTTGATAGCAAGGCATCTAATTTTTAAGGGCTGATGAATACAGTTCTTAGTGTTCATCTCCTAGTTGCATGGTGTTGCAGTTTGGGTCAGGTTGGCCAATGACAAGACGGCAGATGCTCTTCCCCACCTCTCACTCCAAGGAGAGGAAGAAGAGAGATAAGGAGATTTATGAGTTTAGAAAAAACTAAACTAATGAAACATTAATAATAAAATAAAAAAGGAAATCATGAAATAGATACAATATATACAAATATATACAAAACCATATCAAACTCCCTGGGGGATGTCACTGGCAGTCACTGGGGAAGTTCCAGACTGGACTCGGTGGCAAAGGGGAGCTGGGCTCTGGATCTTGATTCAGGAACCCATGGATGGGGATCAAAGGTAGACTAACTGACAGGGTCCTCTGCAGAGGTCAATCATTGAATAAGGAGAGCCATTGAAGAAGAGAACTGACCCCTTGATCCCTCAGCTTTTATACTGAGCATGGCAGATGGGATGGAATATTCTATTGCTCAGTTTTGGGTCACCTGACCTCTCTACTCCTCCCCACAGATGTAACTCCTCCATGGGGGAAACAACCAAGTCAGATGACTCTGGCTGCCACAGCAGCAAGTAAGAGCAAGAGCCTCTTACTGAACAGAACGTTGGCTCTTCTCCACCCCAAACCAGTACACATGGGTACCATGTGACTAATTGCCACTCCCAGTACATGTATTGTACCTTTCCTGCTCTTGCAATAACATACCAGAGTGTATGAATACTGCGCAGGCAGTGGAAGCAGGGTCAGGTATCCTGGGAAAAGTATAGGGATGCTACCCATATGTGTAGGGGTGGGGTCAGGAAGGCCAAGGCACAGCTGGAGCTGAAATTGGCAAGGGATGCAAAGAATAAAAATAAGGTCTTCTACAGGTATGTCAGCCACAAAAGGAAGGTCAAAGAAAGCATACTCCTCCTGATGAGCAAGACTGACAAACTGGTAACAATAGATGAGGAGAAAGCTGAGGTACTCAACAACATTTTTGCTGCAATATTCACTGGCAGCCTCTCTCCCCACACCTCTTGAGTGGATAGACTGCAAGGCAGGGACTGGGGAAGCAAAGTCCCTCCCACTGTAGGAGAAGATCGGGTTTGTGACCACCTGAGGAACCTGAACATACAGAAATCTATGGGACCTGATGAGATGCATCTCAGAGTCCTGAGGGACTTGGCTGATGTAGTTATGAAGCCACTCTCCGTGGTATTTCAAAAGTCATGGCCATCAGGTGAAGTCCCCAGTGACTGGAAAAAGGGTAACATTGCACCCATTTTTAAAAGGGGTGTAAAGGAGGAGCCTGGGAACTACCAATCTGTCAGTCTCATCTCTGTGCCTGGGAAGATCATGGAACAGATCCTCCTAGAAGCTATGCTAAGGCACATGGAAGACAGGGAGGTGATTTGAGGCAACCAGCATGGCTTCTTGTAGGGCAAGTCCTGCCTGACCAACCTAGTGGCCTTCTATAACGGAGTGACTACATCAGTGGACAAGGGAAGAGCTACAGATGTCACCTATCTGGACTTCTGTTGGCCTTTGACATGGTCCTCCGCAAATTCCTTCTCTCTAAGTTGGAGAGATAGGGATTTGATGGGTGGACTGTTCAGTAGATGAGGAATGAATTGGATGATTGTATCCAGAGGGTAGTGGTCAACCACTCAATGTCCATATGGAGATCAGTAACAATTGGTGTCCCTCAGGGGTCTGTACTGGGATCAGTACTGCTTCATATCTTTGTCAATGACATCGACAGTGGGATTGAGTGCACCCTCAGCAAGTTTACAGATGACACTAAGTTGAGTGTTGTGGTTGACACGCCTGAGGGACCTGGACAAGCTGAAGAAGTGGGCCTATGTGAACCTCATGAAGTTCAACAAAGCTAAGTGAAAGGTGTCCTGCACCTGGTTTGGGGACACTCCCAGTAACAATATAGGCTGGGGGATGAAGGAATTGAGAGCAGCCCTGCTGAGAAGGACTTGGGGGTACCGGTGGATTAAGAGCTGGGCATGAGTCAACAATCTGTGCACTCACAGTCCAGAAGGCCAACTGTATCCTGGGCCGCATCAAAAGAAGCGTGTCCAGCAGGTCAAGGGAGGTGATTCTCCCCCTCTGCTCTGCTCTGGTGAGACCCCACCTGGAGTACTGAGTCCAGCTCTGGAGCCCACAGCGCAAGAAAGACATGGACCTGTTGGAGCAGGTCCAGAGGAGGGCTGCAGAAATGATCAGAGGGATGGGACACCTATGAAGAAAGGCTGAGAAAGGTGAGGTTGTTCTGCCTGGAGAAAAGAAGGCTGTGGGAGACCTTATTGCAGCCTTTCAGTACTTAAAGGTTGCTTATAAGAAAGATGGGGACAAACTTTTAGCAGGGCCTGTTGCAATAGGACAAGGGGTAATGGTTTTAAACTAAAAGAGAGTAGATTCAGACTAGATAGAAGGAAGAAACTTTTTACATGAAAGTGGTTAAACTCTGGAATAGGTTGCCCAGAGAGGTGGTAGATGCGCCATCCCTAGAAAACCCAAGGTCATGTTGGACAGGGCTCTGAGTAACCTGATGTAGTTGAAGATATCCCTGCTTGTTGCAGGGGGATTTGGACTAGGTGACCTTTAAAGGTCCCTTCCAACCCAAACTATTCCATGTGAATACTAGCCTAAATTAGACATTTCAGCAAATCCTGTCTATTCATAATGGGTTAGTTCTCAGCTGAGTAATTTGCTTGGTTTTGGACATCACATTTAAACAAAGATTTGGACCAGTCTGCACAGTCTGAAAGAGAGTTGCAACAATGGCCAGAAATCTAGAAAACAACTGCCTGTGAGGAAAGTTTGAGGAATTCAGCTACTTTAATCTAAAAATCTGAAAACTAAAGGGAGACAAAATAACAGCCTTTGAATCTGTGGAAGTATGGCAGAGAAGAACAAATAAATTTTTCTCCAAGGGGAGAGGAAAAAACAAACAGGTTAAATTGCATTGAAGGAAATCTAGCTTGGACATTGGGAAGAATTTTCCAGCAGTGAGGATATTTAAGCAACATAACTGATTGCTCTGGCAGGATGTAGAATCTCTATCTTTAGATGCTTTTAAGAACAGGTTAGATAAACATCTGTCAGGAACAGTTTAGACATGGTGACCCTCTCTTCAGGAGGGAATTTTCACAGATGAATTCCTGAAGTGTTTGGAAAGTTTTTCAGCCTAATGTTCTGATTTTTATACATCTCAAAAATGTATGCTTAATGAATTTACAAATTAATTAACAGAGAAGCACACATAGCTCTGTCATCCAGTCTTTCATGTTGCATTCTTTTTAGGATTAGGGTTTGTTTTGGGTTTTTTTGTCTTTGCTCTGTGTTTTATGACCAAATAATGCTTCTATTGCTTAACAAATACCACCTTTAAGAGGTAGAAAACAGAGCTGCACATAACTGTAAGAGCAGGACCCTGCTATTATTATTTATGAACAATCATACTTAATGTATTACACAGTTGTTTCACCTTGGCAGAGAGAAAGGATTCCATTTACAACATAAAATTAACATTAATCCAATAAATAGAGTAGCTGAAACTTAAACAATATGCAGGCTTTTAAGTATAAGTGAAATATTTGTCATTTTTTTAGTTGTAATCCTACTTGTTTCAGCCTTATTCCTGTAATAAAATCTTGGAATACCTGCCTTATAAATGTGTTTCACTTAATTTATATTCTGTTTAAATGCATGATTATTCTGGAAGGTTGGATTAAGAAGGCATACTTTCCTTTTGTGATTAATGTTAACTCAGAACACATACAAAGCCGTTTATCAACAGATGCGTTTTGACACCTGATAAAGTCTGTTCATCCAGATACTTTTTCCTAAAGCATACTTGTATAAACATTCTCGAATGTATAAAATATGGCAGTTCTGCATAGCTTTGAAAGTGAAAAAGGTATTTTATTCAGCAGATGAGAAATGTTTTATTTTCCCAGAAGTGCATGGCTATGTAATTTATGTTATTTATACAGAACAATTCTGCAGTTCCATGTTCCAGTATTCAGAAGAAAAAGGGAAAAAAAAATAAAAGACATAGAGGTGTCTTTTTGATGCTCAACAGTGTTCACAAGATATATATATATATACACACATATATATAATTTAAACACAGTTTTGTCAGTAAGTTTTTCTCATAAAAGTACACTACAAAAAAATGATCACCAGCAAAAGAAGGCAAAAGACAAACCTATCCTTCATACAGTAGCAGGTCTATTACTCTCTTTACAATAAATGTTCCATATGGTAAATCCCATAGATATTTTTCTTAAACACTGCTGTATTAATCACTTAAAATAAACCAGTCAGAGTGATTTCAAAATGGTTTGTGAGCCTAAAACAGTACTGGAGGACAGATGTTTATAATCACCAGTGCTGCTTCTCATTAATTTTTCCAAATGTTTCTCCGAAGCAGGTACCTAAGACTCTTTATTTGGTTTTAGTTAAGGGAAATTCAAGCCCGAATGATGTTCCAGATTTTACAAAATACTTCTATTAGAAGGCTCCGTTGACAGAAAGTCTGTAAGGTCTGGCAAAAAGGGCAGTTCTGTATAGAAAACAGCAACATTCAACAGCCACAACGCCAGTTAGATTAGGGCTGAGTAGCATTTTCTTTTGAAAGGGAAAAAATGTTGGGGAGTAGCTTGTGCCAGGTACGTATAGGAATACCAATAACAAAGACTGCATGCTACTGGTGGTAAAGTGCTTAAAAGTTTGTTACTGCTTTCCAAGATGAACTGTTATATTTGTCAGACCTTGTCCCGTGATTTTCCTTGCACTTCTCCTCGTTTGAACTGGGAGAAGTTAAAAAAAAAATCCCAAAGTTTTCTGTGCAGAAATAAAAGAAACATAAAACATAACAAGTTCACTGAAATAAACTGAAGCATAATGGTGAAGCTTTTTATGTCCACTATTTAGATTTAATGTTAAATAATCCTTGAAAAAGGCAAAACCATTATTATATCTCAATACCAGAACTTTTAATTTTTATGATTTTTTTTCTAGTTGAAAAAATCCCACCAAATCCAGACTTCCCCATTTTAAAACTAAGGTGAATTGAAATCAATAAATAAATGTTAAAAAGCTATAATTTTTAGCCATTTGTCTTTTAGTTCTGAAGAAAATATATCATGAATAAACTAAGACCAGGACTAGTTATGATGTAGCTTTCGTATTAATAGCTGAAAGTTAATTAGCAACTGTTAAACAACAGTTTGGGTAGGTAAAGCCAATGGAGGCCTGGTTATATTTAATTTGTGGTAGTACAGTATTATCCAGTGAAAAGAATGATGTTTAAAAAAACCCCACAAACCATAATAAAACAGGTGTGCGTTATTCTAAGACAAAATAAAAGTTCAAGACACGTGAATGATCAAGGGCTACAGATACTGGCCTTTTATTTAATGCAGTAGAGTACAATGAAATTACTTCAACGATGTACGTGACAGCTGCGCAGTAGAGAGTCCTGTGAGGGATGCTTCCAACAGGAGACCTAAGCTGGTGGGTCTCTGGTGCTGAGAGCTAGCTGAGGACTAGCTTCCTTCTGTCAGGTGATTTCAGGTCTTGTGTTACCCGCTGTTTGCAACACCCATCTGCTGTTGGTTTCATTGGCAAAATGTGCTTGTGTACCTCAGCCACTCTGTTTTCAAAATCTGGAGTAGAAGTGAAAGTTTGTATTGATCTACAGTTTATGTGATTACAGGTACCAACATCCACAACAATTAAATTACTCTGCTAATGTAATAAAGGGTAATTACATGTAAGGGATGGTAAGTGACAATTCAGAACATTCTTTGTACTCCATTTTGGTGCTTGCCAGCACTTTTTAGCCTACTACACACTACTATTATTAGTGAACACTTAGATAAGTAACCTCATAAATGAGTCAGCTTGTACTGTGAGCAAGTGCTGCTGCAAGGCATGTAATAGCCCAACACATCATCAGTCAGCATGAAACTCTGGTGTGTTTAATTACCAGGTGGAGGAAAATGGGAAACAGAAGAAAAAGAATTTAGAAATGTCTTATGCGTGTGTACCTATACACACACACACACACACGTATACGTTAATATATATACACATTAAATACACTTTCACTCCTGTTTGTCTTCTTAAAATACTCCCTGTATCCTTCTTTAGAGGAATGATAGAGAATCTCAATGATGCTATAGACTTTTAATGAAAAAGACACTCTTTAGCTTCCTTTTGGAAACTTCCATAGCAAGTAATAGTAAAAACAGTTTTTATGATTATTTAAAATGTTAGTCAAAATGTATATATATGATTTATGTGATAATCCCATAGATGTTTCCCAGGGATCAATGGTTTTTAAAGCATTGTTCCTCTTTATTAAAACTTGGGTCATCTAATTGATTTGAAGTAGACTTAATGTCATTTTACCCATAAATAATAGGCACAAACTGAATAACCAAGTAAAAAGTCGAAGTGAACAGCTTTTGAAAGAAATCAGGTTGAATGTTATTTTAAGTAAATAACGGATGAAAAAAATGAAGAAATAAAGCTAATTTTTCCATGTTTAGCAAGGCCGATGAATTAATACATTACATTTTTATGTTTCCCACTTCAGTTTGTGTCACTGTCCTGGAATACTGTCATTCAAGTTTGTCTTCTCATGCTTACATGGTTTGTTGACAATATTTCTACACATCTTAATATGGAATATTTGTATATTAAAATATAAATAATTATAATTAATAAACTGATAATTATTATTAATAATTAAATATTAAATTAACAATAATAATTATAAATAATTAATATGGAATATTAATATGGAAACATGGAATTATCTGAGAAAATATATGAAAATATATATATATTGCTTGATTGCTTTATTTAAAAATGAATAAAAACGAATTTATTAAACATACTTGTTATCAGAGCAGTACTTCTACTGTTATCCAGTCACTGTTCCAGTTGTTTCACCTTTGCTTTGCCTTCTTTTATAAAAGTGTCTAGCATCTAACTGTACATGTTAGAAAAACTAAATTGTGTATGCTATTTTTTTAAATTGCTCTTGCACTACTACACAATAAAGTAAGAAAGGTGTTAGTAATGACTGAAAGAAAGAGGATATATAGACATTTTTTACTTTTTTTTACAGTCTACCCAGATTAAATATTGTTACAGAACGAGAGAAAAATGCTCAAATTTTGTAAGGACACCGTGTTCTCACACCAGTGCACTGCTTAGAAAACTTAGATTATTATCACTTAAGATGAGAAGAACACAAATGCAGCACATTTCCTCCAAAGCTATTTGGGATCAATCTAAGGATCCAAAATTTTCAGTAATAACTTGAGATCAACCATATAAAAAATTCAGAATCTCCTCAAATCAATTCAAATATCTTTAATAGCAAATTATTTTATATGTTTAATTTTTTTTTTTTAATCCTTTCCTACTCTTGCGGAGGTTTTGACATCTCAGAAACGGTGGTTTTCATTACTACTATTGTTGGGTCTTGAGGAGGGAGGGGGAGCTGATTGATTTTGGTGGGTCTTGTTTTTGTTTTGTTTGTTGTTTTTGGTTTTGTTTCTTTACATCCATTGATGCTAAAATGTGTTTGCACTTATGCTCATTTTAGTATCACCCTAGTAATTATAACTCAGGCAAAATAATTTCAGTGGTTAGTTTTCAACTCTGTTTCAGGAGAGCTCTGCCTCAATGCTTCCATATACAATAATGTCCTACCCTTTTACAAAGCTAATGGCCCAAAGATAGGAATAGTTTTGGAGTGGGTGTATAGGTGGATAGCTGGAGCTGCAACAAAATGTAATTATAGAAAAGCTCAGCTTCAGTTCTATTTAACTCCAAAAATCCTATGAAATGATTTTCAAGTGTACTCACAAAATGTATTGTAGGATGTTTAAATGCAAATGTTTCGTTATGGCATAATTTTCAGTAAAATAATATCATTATAAAGCAATGTGTACAGAATTTATTAAGTGTCATATTTATCAGACCCAACACATTTACATGTTGGCAGTCTGGGTGCTGGTAAAGTATCAGTATTTTACAAAGTTTACAGATTGCTTCTGCTGTTCTTACATTCATATTAAAAGCATGTTTCTACTTGACACTAGTCTAGAAAAAAAACACATTTGAAAAACCAAAACGAAGCATTAGTCGTCTAGCTTATTCAAAATAGGGCAAGGACAAGCCAAAAATAGGGTCTTTTTTCCAGGTTTATCCAACTTATAGTTAAACAATAGTATGTACTTCTTACTGAATTAGTCAGCTAAGTTAGTCATGTTAAGAAAGCGAATGATATTTGTGTTAAAATTGGTCCAAAATATCCCATTAAAATGTTGTACTGAATTTCAGCTCCGCGCCCCTCCCCCGCCACACGCCCCGCCCCCAGTTATCTCATGTGTCTTGCTTTCCTACAGGAAATGTTAACACTGTTAAAGATGGAAACTTTCTGTTTTAAAAAGGCAAATTTCCATCTAAGAGAATCTGGATATTTCATGAATATCATACCTTAGTCTTACTATAATACGGTAAAGAGGAAAAAGCAGTGCTTTTTACAGTGATTGATTTTATCTGCTGGAACGTAATAGCAATCTGTTTATTTAATCAGAATTTTTATTATGGTACTTGAACCACATGTATCCTAATTTGATATAAAAATGTCAGGATATTCATATGAACTTATTCTAAACTGGTTAAACTCAGTGCATTCCAAGCATGTAAGATACAACATGTGGATTTCTGTTCTCTAACCTTATGAACATTTGCACATGTTCAGGAAAGCCCACTGGATAAAATTTATGTATTGCTAATGATTTTTATTGGCCCCATGGCCCAGAGTGGTGGCAAAATGCCCAGGAATTTGAAAGAATCCTGTTTTTACTTAGTAGTCAGAATGCAGAGAGCCATAAAAATAGAAAGGTCTTGATGGAAGTCCGAATGCTTTCTAACTGGCAGAACTTGCTTGTGCTATGCAGCCTTTTGTTGTCAGATCTCTGAAACGCTTTTTTCAGGGGATATCCTAGCTCAACATATTAAACAATGATGTAAAGATGGAGTGATGTACTTGAGTTCAAATTTTTCCACCATTTCTCGGAGGACCCGAAGTGGAAGATCTACATAAACATAAATTGAGAGGCAAGTAGAAAAGCACTAGCTTCACCATATCTGTTTCTTTGTGTGGGATCATTCGGAAATCTCTTTACTGGAACTCAGCATTTTAAGGATTGTTAAATTTGTGGGGAGAGAAGGCATACCATTGGAATTGAGGAGATGTGGCTCTCCACATCATAGTCACCTGTGGCTGATCCTGAGCAAGCTAGTGCAAATGTTTGTTCAAAAGTTAATGATGCTTCAAAAAGCAGTAAAGTTTGCAGATTCCTTCCTGCAGCTGCAGCTGTACAGCTAAGAGGGAGGAGTCAACTCATAGTAAGCAGTTTTCCATAATAATTCTGCTGACAGGGGGTTGAGTCCAGTAGCTATGCAAAAGCACTGAAGAACCTTTCTCGTCTCTAAAGACCCACAAATGTGAAAGGGCTGTCATCCTTTCGTATTTTCCTGGATTCTACACTCAATCCTGCTGGAAAATTTTCCTGGCCCTCCCCTGGAGTGTTGGGAGAAGGGTAGGAAAGTTTCCCCTATCATTAGTAAGTAAATCCCAAGGACAAAATCCCAACGATAGTGACAATTCAAGATTCACATAGACAAAAGATGGGGAAAGTTACTGAGATGTAAAAAGACACAATTGCAGGAAATGGGATGAATGGTAAACTTCACAGAAAAATCTTTACAATTATTGAAATCACCCAGACTGAAGCCAGTTTGCAGTATTTAAAAGAGGGCTTTGCATGTTGTGTAGGTGATTACCTCTTACTAAGGAAAACTAGATAACCTGATGTAAAGACTAAGACCAAAAATCTGAGTGAGTTACTGCTGGCCTATGAAGTAGTCCACTCCAAAAGACATCCATATACAAATTCACATACAGTACCTGAGTTTAAAAAAAAAAAAAACAAACCTTGAGATTTCTGAAATAATGACTAAGCTTTAGTCATTACTTTAACTAACTTTAACTAATTGAACTAACTTTAGTTCTTGTCCACCAGAATCAATTCCAGGAGTAAAGAATTTTACATTGATATGTGTGGATGTGAAAAGTAGCAAGAACTTCTCTGTGTGGCTGTGTTTTGTTTTTTTTTATCTACCTATTTCCAACTTCACATTTATACACACCTATTTTCTCCTCTGCTATCTTTCTGAAGTGGAGGTGAAAATGTAGAAAGTATATGCACCTTCAGCCTCCTCTATATGAACTACACCATAAAACACAGAAACATAGCATTCATTCTTACTGCACTGCCATTGAAATTTGTAAAGAGTGGCCATGGAAGTTAGGGGATTGTTACGTTCATAAACATTCCTTGTACCTTCTTGAAATGACTTGTAAAACCGTTTCCAAGGTCTTAATATTGTGGCATCAAAAGCAACCTAAGTAGAAAGAAATATAAGGCAAAGAGGTACTTTGTATAAATTTATTCTAAAGGTTCTAAAAACTTATTACTTGAAATTGTTAGGAAAGTTGATGGTAATATCTCTGATGGTAATGCCTCTGCCTTTGAAAATTTTGGCAGAGACAGTTAGAATGGTTTCCTGTGTTGATGGCCTTTGTTTAGGGTGTAAACACAGGCTATACTTTATTCATACTATATTTGTGTTAGTGCCCCAAAATTATCTGCAAAGTCAATAGAGTTAAAATTACCTATATATGCTTGAACTGGAACTCAGTTTACTGTGTTTGAAAACTGACAGGTAGATCAAGAGTTATATCAAATTTGTATGTTGGTGCAACCATTATTTCTCTTCTTTTGGGGAACATCAACTCCACAGTGTAAAGTGGTGCCAAAGAACCTCCACTCAGACTGTGGTTTAGGAAAAAAAAAATAAATTCAAATGTCTAGATTACAAATTGTAATGATCAATTATTTGCTATTGATCTACTTTTCATATTTCTTATGCTCATATTCTGTGCCTTCATTATGCTAAGCAAACCACTAGTAAAGCTGAAAAAAAATAATTTGGAGCTCTTATATTTGGAAACCTTTAACATAATTGTGCCTTTTCCTCAACGAGAATCTAGACTCCCATGTTTAAGCAGCAAACACTAAGCAAGAACACAAAATATTATTTTGTTATTAGGCAGTTATACCATGCATTATGACTAAAAAATGAAGAACCTTTCACAATACTTTAAATTCTGTAAAAAGTAACTGGGAAAGCTTGGGAGATTTTGAGAAGATATTAACTAGTCCTTCTGGAATCTGCACCACTTACTTACAGTAGGACTAATGAAAAAAGAGTAACAGGGTGTAAAGGGACAATTATTCCTTATATAATTATCGGTATTATTACTATAATCAAAATTATTATTTTAAGTAGAGGCAAATCATTTGCAAAAATCTGCAAGAGATTTTGATTTAATTGTATTGCAAGAATGAGGAAAGGATGCAAAATCAGGTGGCGTATCAACTATCTACATACATCACCTAAAAAATGCAATAATGATAATTCAGGGTGGGTTTTGACATCAAATAGTGATAAAGAACAGGGAAAGACTCATTCTTACCTCACACTGGATTTACTCTGTAGTTTTAAAGAAACTGGAACATCATGGACTTAAAAGTTGTTCTTATGTTCTAGCATTGCAAGTGAAATAAAAAGATTTTCCTTGATAATGTTGTTTGGTTTTGGTATTTTATTTTTTTTTTTAGTGCAGAAGTAGTGATGGGATTCATTTCAGCAATAAATCTGTGAGCGTATACTGCTGAGTCCATAATAGTCTTTATAAGGAGTCAAGAGGAATAGGAACAACTCATCTGATCCTTTTTAGAACACATATATTAGGATCAAATGAACCGTGACTCAAAATGTCTTCTTTGCAACTGTTAATATATAAAATAATCTAAAGATTAGTACCTCAGTGTTTCCAATAACTACCTGCATAACTGGGATTTCAGTATTCATAATATAATTCTCAATATTTTTATGCTAAATTCTTTAAAAAAACAGAATGAAAATAATTATCCATTTAAAGACCACACAAATGTGATTTGTGCATCACTATGAAATTAAGTTGCAAAATTAATTATTTACTGCTTGAAGAAAAATAAATTGTAGAGAATCTTTCTTTAAATAATTAAGTTTAACTCAGTGCCATTTCACTCCGCACTTTTAGGGAAAGGATGGAGTGGAAGGATGAACAACATTATCTCAGAAAATTTATTTCCTTAGAAGGCTATATTAAAAACTGATGTTTAGGCAGAGATCACACCTGACCAAACATTAATTCTGGCAAATTAAACTGTAAGAAAGGTATGAGTGATCAAAAGGGTTCTTCAGAGTAAAGACAGGTCTTTAACCTAAGTTAGATTTTACATTGTAGGTTTCAACTATAATCATAATATTAATAATAATAATATAAAAACAAACCTAAGAATTCAGATTTCTTTTATTGGTAGCCTTTACAAAGACATTAATTTAATGTGAGCTTAAAACAAAGATCACACTGAGTGGAAAGATGACTATTATTTTGCTCTTCAAATATGCTCTTAGAGTTCTTAGAGCCTGGATTCATGAACTTCCATTTTTAGCATGGTCCTCTTTTTCTAGATGATAATTATGGCTATTTTTGCTTCCTATCTGCTTTTACTTAGATGTCCATTCTGACATACTAACCTTATAACCTAACCTGTTTCTAGATAAATTTCCTGAAGTACTTACTCTCTCTGATCTTTTTCAGATTATAAGAAAAAGTCTTTGTTTCTTTTATTTTTTTTTTCTCCAGGTTCTTTCAAAGAGGAAAAAAAAAAAAAAAGGTCTTTGCTAAACTAAATCTTTAGCCAAGTCACCTGTGAAAATGTTTGGTTTTCTCCCACCACTAGCCCTTTTTTTTCACCCAGTCTTTTGTCTAACTGTGATGTAATTTCTGGCAGCTCAGCAACAAGACCTTCCCTGCACTTTTATTCACAGCACAAATGATCACAGATAGATACAGTGAAGAAAACAGGCACAGCATTTGTTCCCATGCAAAATGTATTCGTGAGAATTGGAAAAGATCACTTCACTCTGCCTGTTGCAGTAAGAAGTGTAAAGCAGCCATGAACTGAGTACAGCTTGAGGAAGTTTCTCATCTTGCTTCAGCATATAAAGTTATTCAAGAGTCAAGGTGCTTAAAGGCAAATTGCTTTCTTTCAAAATTAGGATGTATATGATCTATCCTTGTGTCATATTGTATTTGTATTACTAGTGCTGGACAAATTTGTCTAAAGGATACACTTAGCACTTTTTTGTTTAAATTCAGTGCATCTTTTATTATTATTATTATTTTGCAAGAGGATGTAGCCCTGCGTATTCTGCCATTTAAAGGGGAAAAAATAATAGCCATCAAGTTGTTGCTAATTAGAAACATGACACCTAATGATTGTTTCTAGCTAGCTGATTACTGACATAGCCACAGTTTTGGAAATATTGGCTCAACAACTCTGGAATTCACATGTCAACTGCTGTTAGTTGAACTCTTCTGCATAACTGAAGTAGATGGCAACTTCCTTGAGCTGAAGGAAGGCAGCATAAATTCCTCATACAATTGCTCATGCATCGAAAATTCTCATAGGCAAATTGCAAAAATGTGATGTTAAACTGACAGCCTAGAGGGACTGGACACATAAGATAGTGCCTACTTCGAATCAAGAGGTTTATTGAGAATGCAATACGTATGCACTGGTGACCAGCATCAGTGGAAGCATATTAACTGGTAACTTGTTATACATGCTGGGTGTCCCTGCAAGTCAGCTTTAAACTGCCATTATTAACATTTTGGATAATAGGATCTGAAATATGTATTTGGTGTTGCTGTCCAATTACAGCTATATTTGTTTACAGGTATATCCTGTATATTTCATGCCTATTAAGCAGAGAGCCCTGGTAAAAATGATGACTGTCATCATACACTCTCTTTAGCTACTTGCAACAGAACATTTTAAATGTTATAGAGAATTTTGCCAAAATAACATCAAACAGTAAGATGATGACCAGAAATGGAAGTAAAAATTTTCTAGTGCTTCGTAGCATTATTTGCTTGGGATACATGCAGAATCAGACTTGGACTATTAAGTAGGGAGCTATCAAAGGTAAGGAAACTAAATCACCCTAATATATTTCACTCACTTCAAGTACTGAAAAAAAATAGGGAGATACTCCATTCACTGTAATGAAGATCTTCCCGGTATCACTGGTTTGACAAGCTTTTCTTTAAAAGGTCACCTTATCAGACTGCTTTCTACATTCTCTAATAGCTCTACTACTGATGCAATACAAGCAGGCAGTTGACCAACCACGGTGACATAAAAGGAAGCCCTGCTCACACAAAAATCACATATTGAGGTAATATAGTCTTAAAGAAAGGTGGTTTTAATAAAGAATTCTCTTTATACTGGAGGCATTTTTTTTAGATTTATATCCTGTAGACTATGATGACAACTCAATAATGACTGCACCAGACCCCTATATTAATAAGATTTAATATGGCAAAGTTTCCAGAAATGTGTTTTTTGAAATATTATGAGTCAAAAACTGTTCCTCTGAAGCTGAATCTCATCAACAGTTTTTTATGAGTTTGAATTCAAAGAATTATATATAGTATGCAAAAAAAAAAAAAGAAAAAATGAAAGAAAGAATAAAAATAAGAAAGCAAACAAATTAGTTAACTAGTCCTTCCATACAGCAGATATATGGTTACTATGCCGTACTCCTACTACAGAAGCAGATCACTGTAATATACTTCTTTCCTAAGCCTTTTGAAGTTTGTATTTTTGGGGTTATGAGTAGAATGAAATTCATTTTGACTGCTTATGTATTAAGTTGTAAATGCCAGAAGTTTTTCCTGGAAGTACCAGCTATGTTAAAAAGTATTGTAGAGCTAGAGTTTTCTAAACTGGTATTTATATGACTGTACTAGAGGTGAAAGGTTATAGGGTCCTAAGTATTCAGAGTTTAGCAATTCATTGATAACTCAATAAATTAAACTTTTTCTTCTTCCCAAAATCAATATGCTTAACTCTCCTAAAATTTCATACAGATTTTAATGCTCTAAGAAATTACATTTGCAATAAAATTATCAAATTAATATGCTAAGTGCAAATTCTACGTGGGTAGTCTCGTTTGCTGGAGTATGTTAACTATCTCATATGCCACTGTACCTTTACTTGTAGACTTATTCTTTGGCTTGTATTTTTGTCAGAGTACTTTGTATCTCAACTTACAGCTGCATAAGACCAATCTTAAGGTGGATGCGACTGTGTGTTCATATGAGAACATAGCCTAGGCAGTAAACTTATTTTTATTTTTCCATTTAATTATATAATACCAAATCTTATATCCATCATTTGTGAAAGTCTTTCACTATCTATCCCAGGATGATCTTTGATTTTCTTATATAAAATAAGTATGTGTATGTGTATGTACATGTGCATGTGTGTTTGTGTTTTAAATCTCTAAAAAACCATCTACATCTACACACAGATCAAAACAAAAATGCAGAAAGCATTTATACTTGGGAACAATAGTACCAAAATTTTTTGAACAGTGTAATCTCAAAATACGTACATCAAAGCAGAGATGTTTGGTGCATGCTAAATAGCTAAATAGCACTTTAGGCTGATTTAATAAAAAATCCCCAAAGATGCTATGGCTGTGGAAGGTGAACTAGTGCAACAACAAATTCTTCAATCTATAAATAAAATCATTGCAATAATTATTTTTAGATGATAATGTTATTTATTTTAAACCAGAGCATTAGCAGATCTGCACAGGTGCAGGGAGTTGTCTAGGTGTTTAACACCCTCCAGCCTCTTGCAAATCTTCTGTGACTGTGCGTTTACCTGAAATTTAGAATTAGGTGTAGCATTAGCAATATCCAGGTGTAGATGTTAAGAGAAAGGGCAGATGGCCACCTGCTTTATGCAGCCTCTATTTTCCTGAGACTGAAAGGATTGAGACAGTGGGAAATAGCCAAAATGAAGAGTTTAACTCCTTCCTAAATACTTGTGTCACTGAGTAAGGCTCAGTACATTTAGTGGAAGGGAAGAGAGCTGCTAGTAGCAGGATATCACAGAATTCTGTATAACTAGAAACAACCTTGGCTGGTTGTGACTCAGAGCCCAAATCAGAACTCATCCTGTAATAGGAAAGCTACAATTTAGTCTTTATAACTTGTAGGGGGAAATCCCCCTAGCTAGTATTATTTAAGCAATGATATATCTTACTGTGTTTGGAGTTGCCAAAGAAGCTGGAACAATCGGTATGGTTTGGAGCAAATGTCAAGTTTCTATCTAACTGAGTATTCTGCATTTGATTTGAGCCTCTGGCAAAAGTTCTGGGAAGTGAATGTGATATGAGGAAGGTAATGAGTGATCTTTCCGCCGAGGTCTTCCCACTGCTTCTTTTGCTTAGCCACAAGAAAAGTACATACAACCTGGCAATACAGTGTGTCTGAACATTTTGAGAGGCGATATTTCATAGCAGAAGTGTAAAAAATATGAAGGAAACATCATAAAGTCTTTTGCCTTGAATGTATTTTCTTTGACTGTCATTGAAGAAAAATGCAGAAAATACATCATTTCATTCATATTTCAGCTGCAGACAGCAAGCACAATGGATGAAAACATGATGATGATTCAAAACATCTTCCCTGATGCATTTCACACCTGCTAACCAAGGTCAGTAATAAATTACAATAACTCAGTACATCGGACAGTTGGCAAACAAACAGTTTTGCAAGCTCTTTCCAGATTTAGATTTATAACTTATCCAGGACTGTTATTACCATATAGTTCAGTGATAGTAACCTAATTTGTTTCTGGTAGATCTATGCATGTGTGTACACATAGACAACCACACATATATATATATGTGTGTAATGCATGTGTGTAAATACGTGCACACACAACTCACTTCAGTGAGTAACAGTTCTCAAAGAAAAAAATCTGAGCTTGCAATCATCTACTTAGGTCAAAATTTCTGAGGGAGAGTGATTAAGAGGAACCTGGTCAAAAAATTTGAAAAGAAAAATTGAAAAGAAATGTTTCTTTTTATGTTTAGCTTTTTAATGGCAAACATTCTGAGCAAAACTACAAAATTAGAACTTTTAAGGATTTAATTGTCACTTTCAAAAAAATAAGGGAAAATTGGAAATAATTCTAAGTGCTTCTGCTCGGTTTTAGCCTGTGTTTCTTTTCTTTATCTCCTTGTAAATACAAACCCAAAACCAAAAAGGAAGAGTCAATCCCTTAAAAAAAAAAATTAAGACTCTGTGGATAGTAAATTTATAAATGTGTACTGTCTATTAGTCCTACCTTTCTCTGTATACAGTGATATCTCTGTAATCAGAATTACATACAAAGAGTATTGGTGTTACCTGTCCTCATTATTGTGACAGACTGCTTCTAATCTCAGGTTAATGATTTTACAGGATTTCTTTCAGTTTAGTTCAGGAGGTAACATCAATTCTCTGTAATTGTAAGCTAAACTCATTTTAGCTTCTCTAATACCCACTCTAGTGTTGTCAACAAAAAAAGGTTTGTTATTACTTGAAATCTTTCAAACCAGGAAGTGAAATTCATTTTTGACAGGAAGAATAGAGACAGAATGAACTAATTTTAGGCCATGTCCATCATAAAACTTCCAATGTACTTTGAACTTTTTAGATATCAAATAAAAATTAACTGTATTAGGACTTTTCTATGGGCAATGAACTCTTCAAAAATTAAGACAGGATGTCATGAAATCCTTTCAGTTAGACTGGTGTGACAGAGATGCAAATCAAGCCAATATTTTTTGTAAAACCAAGGTTCTCCTTCTTTTTTCCCTGAATGCTTATTACAAACAATACATTTAAAAGTATTTTTATATGTTATTTTATTCATTTATATGTAACATTAGTTTCTTAGATGTATGATTTATAAAATGCTCTCCTGGAATTTTTTTTTAATAAAACCATTATATACTAAAGTGAATTCATACAGGCAATTTATAAGGACACAAATATTCTTCTACTAGTGGAAAACAGCTGCTTCATCAATAACTTCTCAGCGTCAATCTTTAACTGGAAACTTATAGAATGTTTAAAAAACAGGCCTGGAAACTAAATTAGTAATTCATTTGGATACTAAAACTTAGGGTTTCAGAACCCTAACTGTCTGTTAGGACAGAACAGTTTTAAAGCACACTTTTTTTTTCTTTCAGAATCATCTTCAGCAGAAATGTATCCTACAGGAGATAACAACATAACCATCTGTACTTTTGCGAATACTTCATTCTGCTCCATATCCTCTGATGTATTTAATTGATTGTCATAACAGAAATAAATTTGGAACCATTGTTCTTAACTTGTATTTCTTCAGTAAATTATCAATTCTGTTTCAGATCGAATAAAATTCCCTCAAAATAGTCTGTTTTTCTAGCAACATCAGGTTTTCTAATCAAAGATGTCAATATTTATAACTTTAATTTTACTTAGAGCACAAATAGAGCTATAAACATCATTAATTTCCCTAAAAAACAGCAGCAATGGAACAACTGTAAGACCCTTTGTGAAAAAAAACAAAAAACACACAAACAAAAAGTATTCAGTTAGCACTCCAATTTAAAACTCAGAATAAACATTCTTTAATGTGTAAATGTAGGGTTTTACAGAGATGTGCATGTGCATATCTTTCCATATCTCTCGAGTCCCTGAATCTCAAGGCAGGGACAAGGGGAATTAAGCCACACCCATTATAGAAGATCAGGTTTGAGACCATCTGAGGAACTGAACATACATAAGTCCATGGGACCTGATGAGAAGTCCCCCAGGGTCCTGGCAGAAATGGCAGACGGGGTCACTAAGCCACTCTCCTCTCCATCATATTTGAAAAGTAATTGCAGTCAGGTGAAGTGCCCAGTGACTGGAAAAAGGGAAACATCACACCCATTTTAGAAAATAGTAAAAATGAGGACTCTGGTAAGTACTGACCAGTCACCCTCACCTCAGTGCCCAGTAAGAATGTGGAACAGATCCTCCTGGAAGATATGCCAAGGCATTTCGATGACAAGGGGTGACAAGAGTGCCAACATGGCTTCACAGAGAGCAAATCTTGCCTGACTCATCTGGTGGCCTTCTACGATGGAGTGCCTTTGTTGGTGCATAAGGGAAGAGGAACTGATGTCATCTATCTTGAATTCTGCAAGGCCTTTGACATAGCCCCACACAACATCCTTGTCTCTAAATTGGAGAGATATGGATTTGATGGATGGACTATTCAATGGGTAAGGAGTTGGATGCATGGCTGCATCCAAAGAATGGCAGTCAACAGCTCAATGTCCAAATGGAGATCAGTAACAACTGGTGTCACTCAGCACTCTGTATTGGCACCCATACTGTTCAATATCTTTATTAATGACATAGACAGTGGATTGAATGCACCCTTAGCAAGTTTGCAGATGACACCAAGTTGAGTGGTGCAGCTAGAGGGATGAGATGCTATCCAGAGGAATCTTTACAGGCTTGAAGAGTAGGCCAGTGTGAACCTCATGAAGTTCAACAAGGCCAAGTGAAGGTCCTGCGCCTGGGTTGGGGCAATCTTCAGTATAAATACAGACTGAGTGGTGAGTGGATTGAGGGCAGACCTGCAGAGAAGACTTGGGGATATTGGTAGATGAAAAGTTAGATATGAGCCAGCAGTGCCCACTTAAATCCCAGAAAGCCAATCATATTGTGATTCGTATCGTGCATCAAAAGGAAATGTGGCCAGCAGGTCAAGGGAGTTAATTTTTCTCTTCTACTCTGCTCTCATGAGACCCACCTGGAGTACTGCATCCATCTCTGGGATCTGCAGTGCATAAAAGACACGGGCCTGTTGGAGTGGGTCCAGAGGAGTGCCACAAAAATGATCAGAGGACTGGAATAAATCTTGTGTGAGGAAAGGCTGAGAGAGTTGGGGTTGTCTAGCCTGGAGATCAAAAGACTCCAGGGACACAGTATTGTGGCCTTTCGATACTTAAAGAGGGCTTATAAGAAAGACAGAGAATGACCTTTCACTAGGGCCTGTAGTGACAGGACAAGGTGTAATAGCTTTAAACTTAAAGAGAATAGATTTAGATTGGACGTAAGGAGGAAATTTTTTATGATGCAGGTCATGAGACACTGGAACATGTTGCCAGAGAAGTTGTGGATGCCCCATCATTAGAAGTGTTCAAGGTTAGGTGGAATGGGGCTTTGAGGAAAGACATGTGAAAGATGTCTCTGCCCACGGCAGGGAGGTTGGACTCAATGATCTTTGAAGGTACCTGCCAACCCAAACCATTCTATGATTCTATGATTCTGTGATTCTATATGTCTTTGTGTCTATACAAAATGGTCCCCAGTTTTATTAATAGGGGAGCATGCTCAGGATTATAGAATATGTATCACAAATAGCATTTTTCATTATGTATTATCTTTCTTACGGAAAGTCTTTACATTACTATTAGGTTTAGTCACTTTTTAATTGATGTTAATATTCTATTTAAGCTGTTTATATCTATTAATTTTATTTCTAATTTTTATTTCTTTTGTTTCATCTTTGTTTTTAAACAGGCTTCTGATTATAGTGAAACATTTTTCTTCTTCGTGCCTTATGCTTATGTCTCCTCATAACACCCTATGACTTCACATGGACAAGGTAACTCTGATGCCACTTTGCCTTTGAAAATTCACAAATTACATCAAAGCTCTCAAATAAATCTTTTATACATTCAGAAAGCTCACTTCAGTACTCCAAAATGCTTGGACAACTTTATTTAAGGAGTTTTGTTGAGCGCTATTTGCAAAAAAGGAAATATCTGTCTGGTCAAATAAATCCTGAAGAAAAGCCCCCCTATGAGTGAAAAGAGGGTTTTATTTAACAAAAAGACTATTAATAATTTAAATTTTGCCACTAGCAAGGTTGGGCCTATAAAGCTAGCAACCATCTGTCTTCTCTTCTCCAGCTTAAAAACCCTGACATTTTCACTGATCTAAATACTGGGTTTAATATATACAGTCTAATGGCAGACAGTGATTCTTCTCTGTCTCCTTTTTTCTTCTCTGCAAAGCATCACTCCACTTCTCATTCACAGCTAGACAACACAAAAATATTTCATCTGAAAATCCTCTAAAGTGTGCGTAACTGTCATCTGATGCTAAGGGTACGAAACAAAAGCAAGGAATTTGTAAAGTATGTTAGTGTTGTAACTTCAGTTGTCTCCCAGGTGAATTTTGCAAATAGTGTATATTTTAGAGAGTAAGAGGCTGACAGCTTTTTAGCACAGCTGAAATCTCTGGCAAACACTTTTGCTGAACTTTCAGTTTTCAACTAAATGCTTTGTCATCTCATAATAAGGACAAATTTAGTCTCGTTTTCAAACTTGTCTCTTCAGGAGCTCTTTAAGAATTCTGCTGTGTGGTTAACTGTGAAATTTTATCTAGAATTATTGCTACTGGGGACAGAGGAATGAGAAAGCCAAAGCTGAGATTTTTTCTTCTATATTTCAAGTGTATGTTGGAGGGGACAATCACAGACAAATGTTTATGAAGTAGGATGTGCATGGTCTAAGGTTCATCAGAGTCTCTGTTACACAACAAAAATGAAGTAGATTTAATGAATTTAAGACATTCACGTCCACAAACTGAGAGGTCTATGGCGTCACTCAGCATTCCTTTCACCAATCTATGGCAGACACACAAGCAAGTGTGTGAGTGATGAAGTGGAATTAAACATTAATTTGTATGACTTCAACAGTGCATTTTATTTTCTTCAATAACTGTGTAGGTGTTTTAATCATGGTTTTGATTTCAAATAACTGCTAGATATCTCACCTAGTAATCTATGAATTCTCTTATGATGTTTAATTCTAATGGACTTTATTTATTTTTTTTAGTTTTTACAGCTAAAAATTTTCCCAGCAACAAAGTTAGTATAAGCAAGAGAAGTAATGGAAAATGAATTAATGTTGATTTCAGTGATACTGGAAATATTTTTTTTTTTTGACAAAACAAGGTTTCTTGGGTTTACGTTTTTCTCCAAAACTTTCACTTATAGGTCAAAACAGTGTAATCTTTAAAAATGTATGAATTTTATAAAATCCAAATGAACATTCACAAAGTTCTGCTGTTTGTACTTCCTCTTTAGTTATTTGCACAATATGGAATAATGGGAATTATTTTTTACGGCTTTTGTTGCTGAAGTGACTAATGTGCTATTGCCCTTGCATATACTTCACTAGACATGGGAACAAGCTAAAATATCTCAAAATTAGAGAAACCTTTCTTTCCTGTAATTCATTGAATGTTCCTTCCTCTTGCCAAACAATGAGCCTGTGAAGACTCCTTTTCTGCATCACCATCCTGAATTACTACTGGTTTTCTTAATGCATTATGAGATCAATTTACAATCTATTTAAATCCGTCCCTCTGCATACAGTTGTGCATCATCACACCTAATCTTGTTTATATTCCTTCTGTCAACAAAGCAGTTTGTACGAAGTTCAAGTCCTTTTGATGCCCCTGTGCTCCCTGTGCTCTGCAATTACTTACATCAGATGGAGTAACATCAGATGTTAAATGTGTGCAATTCCCATTAGCAAAAGGAAGTTTGATTTTTTCATGCTACGCAGATGTGACCTTACTATGCATTTTTAAAAAAAAATGTTTATTTTCCTGGATGTCTAGAAAACCAACTCAAATATGTTTTTCAATTAATAACATCATCAGAATAAAAAATGCACGATCATGCTGCTTTGTAATATATTTACAGAAAAAAGCCACCCTGCTTTCAACTCTTAATTGTGAAGATTCTTATGCTTTTAAGATTATATTATGAAAATTATGATTAAGAAGTCAGTTTGTGACGCCTTGTTTGGAAGAGAGCTCTACCATGTCAGGTCAAGGTACATTATTTTCTCCAAAGCTCTATCGTCTGGCTTTATAAGGGCCATGATTAGCATTCTAATAATGGAAGGAATATATGAGATCTATTTCACTGGGGCTCAGTTACAATATTTACACCCAAGGTGACAAATCCTTAGGATTAGTCATGAATGAGACTGTCTTGCACTGAAACGATTGGGTAAACAAGATCATTGTAAAAAGATTATCTGCTGATGAGACAAACCACTGAAGAATCCAAGTTATGATAACAGGGTCCAGCTATGATCTACATATAAGAAGTACTGAATTGATAATATATTACATTATGTATACATAGGTGTCATTGTGCATTGCAACTTGCAGGTAGAAAAAATATCAGCATAGATTGCTTGCAGTGCAGAGGTGTGAGGGTTTAATTGCTAATGGATATGAAATGTTTGAGGTCCACAGATGGTAGTTACTCCCAAAGTGCAAACTATTATCGTTATTTTATATGTAGAAGACTATTACTCAATCTGATTACATGCATATTCTACCAGCCTCATGATTTGGTCATCAAGTACTTCCGGAACTGTAAAGATTTGCAATGCATCTGTTAATATAATACAACCTACTGAGCTTGTAAATTGTATACAAACACTTATGCATTATTCAGAAGTTTTAATAAAGTTTCTAGGCAACACAACTGCTTAGTGTAAACGCTAAGAAAATATGAATAGCAATGTAAACAACAAATACTACCCTCCTTAGCTAGTTAGTCAGAATCAGTAAAAGTAAGGGGGAGTTTTATCAGTGTTTTCATCTCATTAAGGTTATTTGCACTCCTGAGAACAACTGGCTTAATCTGATAGTTTAATGAAAACTCAAGCAAGGACCACAGAAAAGGCTGTTAGTATTTTTGCATTATGTCCTAAAAAATGCTAGTCTGCATTAAAGATAAAGGAAACTAAATGTCATTGACCTGGGCTTGGATTCTTCTTGCCAGACTTCAAATGCCTGAAAGTTAGAAGCTGTCGTGATTTAACCCCAGCCAGCAACTAAGCACCACACAGCTGCTCACTCACTCCCCCCACAGCAGGATAGAGGGGGAGAGAATTGGAAGGGAAAAGTGAGAAAACTCGTGGATTGAGATAAGAACAGTCTAATTAAAAAAAAAAAGAGAGAAAAAGAGAGAGAAAAAGAAAAAGAACCAACAACAATAATAGTAATAATAGAAATTGTAATTAAAAGGAAAATAACAAAGAGAAATAAAACCTGAGCAAAACAAGTGATGCAAATGAAAACAATTGCTCACCACCAACTGACCAATGTCCAGCCAGTCTCCAACCAGCGCACCCTCTCTCCCTCCTTCCCCCGCTGCAAACCTCCCGCCTAGATTTATTGCTGAGCATGACATCATATGGTATGGAATATCTCTTTGGTCAGTGGGGGTCAGCTGTCTCAGCTGTGTCCCCTCCCAACTTCTTGTGCACCCCCAGCCTCCTCGATCAGGGGGGAGCAGTCTGAGGAGCAGAAAAGGCCTTGACTCTGTGCAAGCACTGCCCAGCAATAACTAAAACATCTCTGTATTATCAACATTTTTTCCAGCACAAATCCAAAACATAGCCCCATACTGGCTACTATGAAGACAATTAACTCTACCCCAGCCAAAAGGAACACAGGAGCCTAATCATATGTGGACAGAATGAGTCTAGTCTCTGGAAAAATTTAATTCTCCCCATTGACTATAGAGGAAATGTTTATATTAAGGTGTGTGCCACAACATACTCCGCACACGAAAAGCCAGCTGAAGGGGTTCCTGTAATTTTTTCCCAGTACACTCTTCAGTTATGCATCTCTTAATTTATTTAAGATTGTGGGTTATTGATTACCCATTTCACCTATCTGTTTAAAAAGTCCACCTGACAAACAAAGAAACTAAATTTTTAGAGGGTTTTGTCTCACAACATACCTTATCTTACTACAGGATTTACATTACATGACCTATTCAGATTTTGTCTAGCCCTGTTGCAGGAAGCACGTTTGAAAAAACTTCTAAGAGGAGGCGTGACTTCCACGCTTCTACATACAAAGAACAACTGTACAGCCGGTACCATTGTTCTTATTTTAACAAATTAATTGTTCAGTGTTGGAAGAAATTCCTCAGATTTTTTTTTTTCACATTCTAATATGAATGCATCTAAAATAGGCTTATTTTTAACTCAGACTAAATAAGTAATAAAACAAATTCCAAATTCAGACTAAGTTTTCAACTTCCCACAGCAAAGCATGCCTGAAAGAAATGTTTACCATTTTACAGATTTTAAAGAATCTTAATACCAAACGCAACTACCAATCAAATAATTAATTTATGCACTAGAGAGCAAATCTGAAATTTTTATAAATGTGAACAGAAATAAGTACAAATTTAACATGTGTACCTTAAAATAGCTGAAGATCATTCAAGAAGCCTTTTCTCCCACATGAAATTCCCTTGAAAAAACATAAAAAGCAGCAAAAGCCATAAAAAAGGAAATGAAGAGAGAGAATTTGAATACCAGCAGAGAAAACACCTAAGATGTCATTCAATGTAGATGATTCTTATTATAATAAGGAAGATAAAATAACCAAAGGTGCTCTCTGATTCACTGAATAGCCTTCTTTAGAGATGGTCTCTTCTTTAAAAATTTCTTTGGTTTTCTTTTCTCTCCTACACTGTTCCTTGACATTCCTTAAACACGGTTCATATCCTCACATCCTTCCTGGCATTTTTTTCAAAAGGAGTACTTTAAGGAATGGTGTTCTATCCGTTATTCTTTTGAGAATATATATACCTTAGGTTGTTGGGGACGGGTTATCTGAACATTATTAAGGGGGGAAATAAAGACCACACATCCTCACTACTCGTACTTATAGTTAATGACAAATGAACATTTCCACTATTAGCAGCATATCTAGTGTCTTCTAGAAGCAGCAGAGAATTCCAGGAAAAAATACAGCTGCTGAGCTATGAAGTATCTTGGAATGTGGTTATTGTTCTTGTAGCTGTCAGGAAAATTCTATACCTCATGCAGAATTAATTTTATGTGATCCAAAAGGCGTTCAACAATGTAAATAGTACCTTTACTGTCAATAATATGAAATTAATCAAAAAGTTAAAAAGAAAGTATATGTCTAAGGTTATCTATATTTGTACAGCCTGAGATCTTGGTGTCCCGGCTATGCATGCCAAAGACCAGATCTCATTTGCACTGATTTCTGTTAAATCTAGGCTATGTCTACATTGGGAAACAGAAGTGGAGACTTCCCAGTGATATCAGGTCAGAATGAAGCTGGATGTACAATAATACCTGACAGCTAAAAAGTGGACAGGAGTTTGCTATTCCACCATTGAAGATGCACTTTTATGCTGTTATTCCTTTCTGCTTACCCTTTCCTATGACTTTCTCCTTACACTTTTATGTGACGGAATTCTAAATCTCACATCAAATACTTTAGGGTGGGTAGAAAAGCAGAGTGGGACAGGAAGGGAAAACTGCTCGAACTTGTTACGTAAAGTATAATTCAAACTTCTCCTTGAAGGTAGAGATGACATCTCTACACTGCAGAAAAAAGGTTTCTCATTAAGCTGAGGACTGGAAGGATCCACAGCAGTAATGCAGCACATCACAACTCCTGAGTCACAGTTCACACAGATTTAAGGAGCTTTCTACACGTTAAAGTAGAAATAATGGTTGTTAATTATTACTATATAATTATTATTTCTAATTTCAAGAATAAACCAAATTTTATAATGTACACATTTTTGGCTATTCATTGAAATAATTTGTAAATGAACAGAAAATTTGATGTCATAAACACATTAAATTATATTTCATTTCAGATGTAGCTGCAATGCTGTTAATACATTGGATATTTAGGCATGACTGTTTTCCCTACAGGCTACAAAAGTCCCATCTCCCTTGACAGACAGTTTATTTTACTTCTGTTGTTGGAAGAGGGCAGTCAAGGGAAGCAACATTAGTTTAGAATTAAAGTCTCATTCCCATTGGAACAAACTTAATTTAAACACTGACTCACTCAGCTTATAGTTTCTGATATTTAGAAATGGAAGGGAAAAACACTGTGAGCTTCAATGTGATTTCCCGGATTGTATTGAATCTTTTTACTGATTCCTAGTACATAACTAGATGGCCTTTTTTCTTTTGACATTACAGAAGTTTTCATTGCTAACAGTCCACCTTAAGAAAACTGATGGAAGTAACTCTGGAACAGAGGGTCTTGGTCAGAGCTATGACACTGTGAATCATAGGCTCAATTCTCTTCCTTTTGTACTGTTGTAAATCAGAAGTGACTGTGTTGAATTCTATGGATTTCCACTAACATAAATAGAGTACTTTAAATCCTAAAATGTCATCATAACAATAAGGCATTTTTTCATTGCCTCATGTGGAACAGCATTAACAAGGATGAAGGAAAAAAAATCTAAATTGTTTACTCGAAAGAATAAAACTTCCTAGCAGCACAGGCCTATTTTATTATTAAGAAACAAGCCAACCTTAAAGCAAAACTTGAAGTTCTAAAACTGTGCTGCATTATGTAAACTACTTATTCAGAATGCACATTTAAAATTTAATCTAGTAGGCATTGTTAGGAACAAGAGCTGTAACTCTACCTGGTTTTGAAAACTGCTGAGTGCCCTCTTTCTCTGCACTGAAGTTGAAATTCGCCCTTATGTTTCTTGTTTTAACATTCCCTTTACGAGAAAAGATTAAAGTAGGCAGCAGCTGCAAAGATTTAAAGAAGATTTAAATGGAGGTTGTGAATTCCATTAAGGATCCCAAAATCTTATGAATATGTAAACAACAAAACACATCATCTAATCCCCTCCTCTCTGTGAATTGGTGAACTCAGTCCTCTATCTGACAACTGTTTATCATAGCATAGAGATTTAGCATCCTATTATCATTCAGTTATTATGAATCCATTTTTAGTCTTGTTGACTGGCCCATTTTTTTATTTCCATTCTATAAAGGGAAGGCCAATATTTCAAAAAAATTGCATGTTCCTCTTTTCAGCAATTCACATGAATGCCTAAGCCTCTTCATAAATAACTCCAACAGTAGGAATACCAGTGTCTATATGTTCTTTTTTTTTTTTTTTTTTTTTAGGTAATTTAAGAATACAGGCAATCTGAGAGGAGTCTCTAATTCTTACACACAAACACACATGCATACACATACACACACAACTTAATCACCCTCCCATGAAATAGACATATTTCACTTTTTGCTTCCACTTACTACAATTATTTGATATTAGAGCTACAAGCTTCCCACCTCTAAGTAATTTTGAAATTTAATTCAGGGGAAACTTTATGCATAAAAATCACAAAGGGTGATTGGGTTCAAAAAACGTACCTAAGTACCCCTCTATTGAGGCACCAGGATTAGATGACGACATAAGTAGGCTAGACATAGAGGTGGGGAAACACGAGGAGAGGAGCTGGCCAAGATAATAATGGGATAAATCAGATTGCATTTGTGAGAGAGAAGTGTGGAAATGGATCAGAGGGAACAATATTAGGCAAGAACTGAATTTGGAAGAACCAAGATAAAACTAGTTACTTTCTGGATCATTTCACAGAAATCGTTTTAAATATTAGCAAAGGATATAACTGATTATTAAATGTTGGTAATTTCGGATTGAATAAGTCATGAATCCTGTTTCTCAGTTTCTGAAGAACAATACTAAGCAAAACAAACAAACACTGCTGCAAAAAAAAAAAATACTATGAGTATGTGGGAATCACAGAAAGTACACTAGCTATGACCCAAAGGAAGAAACAAATAACTAGTCATGTCCCAGCTGTATAAAAAAAACATAAAATTGAGAGGGAGTTTGGGATGCTTCTCACTTAGGCACAAGCTAAACAAAGGCAGTCTTAGGACAATGAAATAGTGCTTATATGAATATATGAATATTTCTATTATTCATTTATTTCTGCTAATATAATGTTAAGGCTTTTTTAATGAAGATTTGTAGGCATTCTCCATGACTGTCATTTTAAGTGCCATTTTATGTTTTCAAGATCCTCTCAAAATAAATTTCCTCAGAGTTTAACATGTACAAATGTAACAATCAGAAATGTTTTTTTTTCCCAGAAAGTCAGAGAAGTCAGAGCCAGCTAATCAGAGATAAACTTATAATTTGTCAGTCTCACTGGAAGAAGATACCCCTAATTCAAGGCATATCAAAACAGGAATATGAGGAATATCAACTTTCTTTGGAACAGGGGAGTGTCCAGCCAGAACTGTCCAAATTTTTCCACCACAAGTTTAGGAAGAGGTAAATTTTCCTTGATTGTATTCTTCAAGACCTTTACAGAATTTTGAAGGCTTGTTGTTTTTCTCTGATTGAAATGTTTGAGACAGTGAGAACTAGAAAGATGAACGACAGTTAAAGAAAGAAGTCTCTGCATCTAGTAAAGGAAGGCTCACTCTATGAAGTGTGAGAAGCTAAACTGTCTCAACTTGGGGAATTTAACTTTGTAGTCTCAGCTTCCCTTCATTTTGCTGCTTGTTATGCTCAGTGGCTTCCAATACCTTTGGTGAGATGACAGGCAGTGCAGGAGTTTGGGGTCTGCACTTAATGGTTCCTTTCTGGTGCTCCTTGTTTCTTATTTATTTTCCTCCACTGCTTCTTTCTCTTTAATACTCCCCTGCCCTGGCATGGTTCGCCTGCAGTTGCCCTCCTGGAGATGTCCCTGCCCCAACATGGGTCCTCCACAAGCTGCAGTCCCTTAGGGGTGCCCCTACCCTGGTGTGAATTACACATGGCCACAGTCTTCTCGGAGGTATCTCCTTCATCGTGGAGAATCTCCTTCCAAGGTGATAGCTCCAGCTATGCCTCCTTTCCCTCACAGCTACAGCTCTTTCTTAAGTATGTTTGAGTAGAGGCACCATTAGGTTCTCTGCCTGGTTGAAGTTTTGGCATTGACTGGAGTGTTTTGATCTGCTTCACAGCCTTATGGGACCATCTGGGACTGGCACAGTGCAGTTCACTGCCTCCTCCCAGCTCACCCTGGCAGCACCCTGCTACCAAAACTGCCATTTGGGCCCAATGTAAGAAGACAAAACATAACTATAATGATGGAATACATACCCTGCCCCAGAATGGAACATGATGCCTTCCCATGTAGGCTTGGTGAATTAGTGTAGGAACATGAATGGTGATAAAATGTTTTGAATTTGGTCTCTGTTGAGACCTTGAGGTTGTGAACAGACAGGCTATTCATGAAATAAACAGATTGTGTTTGTTTGCAGTTTGCAGAGCCTGATGGGCTCAGGAAGTGTGGGTTATGTCTACTAAACAAAGTCACTTTGCACCTTTCCATTACAGATTCAGGTAATCTCTTTGAAAATCAGTAACACCTCTAACCCATACTTGCACCTCAGAAAGGGATTTGTGCCTATTCAAGCTTTTGAAAATGCATTCTTAAATGCTTTTGCACTCAGATGATTTTTTTCCAGTGATAAATTCCTGCCAAATTAAATATTTCTGTGCTATATAGTGAGATGGGTGTTCAGACCTAATTCCTAGTTTGATCATTTCCAGATTCTTAGTTTAATATGATTTATCTACCTGAAAGAAGCAGTATGGTTGTTATCAGCCACCACTAATGAACGTATGAAAATGACACAGTATGTACTTCTACCAGCCACTCATGCAGTCTAAATATAATCATATAAACCACTGCTGCAGTTCTGGTACTCCTTGTGCCGTGATGAAATGAAAAGTTGCTAACAGATATGAGTGTGCAGATTTAGTATAAAAGAATGTCTGTAAGCCAGCTGGCCTAATGTTTGTGCACTGTAAGGAGGTCAAAGACCTTGTATGGTCTTAATAAATAGAATCAACTGACTTCATATGTATTTTGGCACTAATATGTGGCCTATGGCATCATTTCCTGAGGTTTAGTACAATATTAATAAAAAGGCTATTCCAGATTAGGTCCAAATCAGTGTTATGGTGGAGAATAGTTTTTCTCTTTGCTCAGTCAGAAAAAAAAAATAAATTAAATGGAATAAGGCACAGCTGCTTATGGCATTACTTTGAAATACCCACACAAACACAAGTCCTCAAGTTCAGTTGAAGCTTGCTTCATTTTATTTATTTCTCATTAGTTTGCCTTAAATCACTGACTTCTCTGGGAAGGAAAAAAAGGAAAAGCAAAAAGAAACAAGTCCTGCCCAGGCCAGAGGGATGAATAAAGCACATGCCAATAATAAATCCAGGTTTAGCCTTTGGCTTTGAAACACCCTGAATTCATTACATTTGTTTGTGCAGCCATTGTTAATCTGCTGTGACAACAAATTAAAGTCTGATTTAAATTAAAGCAAATCACAAAATAATTAGAAGCTTCTTCTCTCTCATACCACTTTTCAGCTCTTCATCCACTACTGGTCCAGGTTGGGGATTCACCACCTGCCATCTGATGCTTCAGAAGGTTTATCTGTTAGGCTTTCCTTTTGCTTTTACTGAAGTATCCATTTTTATTTTTTTTTTCACAATATCAAATGGGGGACTTACACATTAACCACTGTTTGACCTGCTTTCCTTCAAAGACTCTTACTTTAGATTTCAGAGGAAAATATATCTCTTGATTTCTTCTTTAGCAGTCCTAAGTGCTTGTTCCACACCCTCATTAGCTATTTCTCTGAAAATTCTTATGAGAGCTTCTCTGAAAGACATAATTTCAAACATTTTTTTTCCCACTGTAATGCATTATATTTCAGTAATGAGCTGTGTTATGACTCAGTGTGCAGCACCCATGGCCACAGATGCGTTCCTAATTTAAGAGAGCCTATAATCCTGTCCTACTTATTATTTTATTTCACTTTTTCTCCTTGGTAAATGTCAAAGCCAACTTTGTATTTAAATACGGAAACATGAATATGGAAGTGGATATGGGAAGAGTAAGATGTTAAAATTCTATATCCAGGAAAATAATTGTCATTCATTACTCAATAAAATGTGCACTTCCTCCCTATCTGAAGTATACAAGATATCTATGTTTAAACTAGATTAAGATTTATTTTGAAAAATTGGAAGATTATATCTTTTCAAAGCCTTTTTCACCAGGGTGGTTTTCACAGAATGAATATGTGTAAGCATGTGTTTGTGCATATGTGTGTATGAATTTGTGATGGCTGAGCGAGGAAAGTCAAAGAAGTTGCAATTTCAACATTGAGAAGTGAAAAATCCTGCTTCTCTTCAGTTAAGCTCAGACAATATCTTACATTCAATGTCTTTTCTTTTTTTTTCCCCTTTCTTTTGCTTTCTTCCCCCCCCCCATAAATAAATAATTTTGGATTAAAAGGGTGAGGTTTAATTTCCTAAACTTGATTGCCTGGTCACTTTTTATATGCCCTAATGTATCCTGTTTTGCCTCCAGCTGCAAATGAATTCTAACATGTTTTTAAAAACATTTAGAAGTGAGAAGGAAGTGATGTTGCCAGTGGTAAAAAATATTAATTTTGAATAGTCAGTGTCTGTATGGTGAGCTGGTATTATTAAAACATATGCCAGTTTGGAATGATGTAGCTTTCAAAAAGTTGCTTTCTATCATTTTGCTACATTAAGATATCACTTATTCTAACTTGCAGGTTAAGCTAAGAGAATTTAAAAAATAGAAAGAAAGATAAGGAAACTTCAGTAATCTTATGAATGATGCTTTTCAAGTCATGAAAACTTGTTGAAGCAAATGCAACACATTCCTTTTATAATTCCCCAGATTATCATCAGGCTTCAGGTCACACAGAATTATCACGGAATCACGGAATCACGGAATCACGGAATCTTCAGAGTTGGAAGGGACCTCTAGAGATCATCTAGTCCAACTCCCCTGCTAGAGCAGGATTGCCTAAAGCACATCCCTCAGGGCTGCATCCAGGCGGGTCTTGAAAATCTCCAGAGAAGGGGACTCCACCACCTCCCTGGGCAGCCTGTTCCAGTGCTCTGTGACCCTCACTGTAAAGAAGTTTTTCCGTGTATTTGAACGGAACTTCCTATGTTCTAGCTTGTGCCCATTGCCCCTTGTCCTGTCGCTGGGAACCATTGAAAAGAGCCTGGCTCCGTCCTCCTTAAACCCACCCTTTAGATACTTGTAAACATTAATCAATGTAATACTTGTAAACATTAATCAGTAATTATGATATCTTCAGCACCCCTGCTAAATTACTGGAGTTGAAGTAAGGATTTATAAAATGAACTCTTCGAAGTCTTAGGCCTTGGCATGTAATTCAGACTATGAAAATGGGAATAGAAGATTTTTGTTACAGAGTTGACTCTAGGCTTCTTGAAGAAATACGAATAGTGTAAGTTACTTAATATAAACACCTTGTACATTTAGAGTGCTACATGTTCTTGATTCTTTTTCTTTTTCAAAACTTACCAAAAAATGAAATAATTCTTAAAATATATCTGCAATGAAGTATTTTCAGTAAAATGCACAGAATTTAAGCCACCTTGATACTAGTTTCTGCAGTAGCACGTTGCTTGAAATTACTCATTTTGAGGAGAAGAGTGGCTTTAGTAATACTGGTTAGTAAGTAAGTGATAAGGTACAAAAACATCTCTCATCATTTGCAAGGATTAATTAAGAAATTGATTCATCAGTACTTAGAAGGACTCAGAATTGCCTCACAAAAACTGTTTTATATGCCCTACAAAAAAAAATACACTGAAAAGAAGCCAATAATGGATTTTTAGTCATGTGCAGTAAGGGAATTAAGGATTAGCAATAAACTGCTCACTCACACGCATTTCAAATGTTCAAGTGAGTGAACCATTTCATGATGCTCTGAACAAATGAAGTATACAACTCTAATTTTAAGTTCCTAACTAGATAAATCGTTTTCACTGTCTAACATTCCTAATTATGCTATGATTTCATCAATCCACTTGATAACCAGCAGCATTACTGGAGGAAAGAAAGCAGGTTTTTCCAGAAAACAGGAGAAACTTTCCTAGCCACAAATCTTCTTGTAACCTTCTCATGGCTTCTCCAGTCTGTTTTCCACTTGATATGCCATTTCAAATGACTTAAAATCTCCCAATAATGTACTGTAAAATGTAATTACTTTCAGAGGAGAATAGAGATGTTTTCTGGGCTAACTGATTTGAAGTCCAGCTCAATGGAAACAAACAGAAACCAAGATGGTCTTTGAGAAATTGTAATGAAATGTTATGGATTGGGTATACCCCTGATATATCAGGAACAATAACAGCAAAGCTAGCAGTTTATGATCCTAGCCTTATTTAACATTAAAGTTAATTCCTGTGTGACTCTCTCATAGATGAAGATAAATGATAAAGGATCTTATTATGGATAAGAGAAACATATGAAGTCATACTTTAATAGATGATATTTTAAGCACTATATAACTCATTGTCTGTTTAGTCACAGATTATGTTGATGTGAGTGGAGGAAAGTAATTCAGAAGGTAAAGAAAAATCTGATTTCCTTTTTTTGGATCTATTGATTTGTATATGGACGTCCACTAGGTAGAGGTGGAAGCGAGTATGCTGCCAGGATGTTCACTGTCGGAGAAATTATGTTCTTCTCTCATAGCTTTGTTTATATAACACAAATGGTTATGACTAGGTTTATAACAAGCAATCCTGTGGATCATTTCAGCAATACTGAAAACATTCAGCAATACTGAAAACATTTTTAATCCCAAGATTACTGGAATTTAGAACAGATATTGAAGAGCATACTATATTAGTCTCATTGATCAGTGATTTACTACTGGCAAAAGATAAATTTCTAGGGTATATATGAAAAGTAACAGTAATAAAAAAATGCTTCATTACAACTAGGCACATGCTCACAGGAATTAATCGAATTCTATTCAGTGAACATGTATTTCACATGTTGTTCTGGTTTCAGCTGGAAAATAGTTAATTTTCTTTCTAGTGATTGCTGTGCAAGGAATGTCAATAATGCTGTTGTTTTAGTTGTTGCTACATGATGTTTATACTTTCCAAGGACTCATTTCAGCTTCCCATAGAAGCTGAGAAGGAGCATAGACAGAACAATGGAACGGCCAATGGAATATTCCATGCCATAAACCTCATGCTCATTACATAAATGAGAGTTGCCGGGGGGGAAATCTATGATCACTGCTTGGGAAGGTACCAGTTCACTAGGTGGTGAGAGTGACTTGTGTCATTATTATTATTATTACTGTTATTTTCCTTTCCTGCTATTAAACTGTCTTTATCTCAAACCATGAGGTGTTTTTTTTTCCTTTCCCTTTCCCCTCCTTTTCTCCCTCTTCTCCCTGCCCTTCTTGGGGGAAAGGGGACAACTGTGTGGTCCTAGCTGATGGCTGGGGTTAAACCATGGCACGTGTCCATCTTGCATATTTTAATTCTTCTTAAAGAGTTCAAAAAATGTTTAACCCAGAGAACAAATAAAATTGGATTTAAATGCCTTAATGCGCTCTTTTCATAGCTCACAGAATACTACTAGGAAATGTCTCAGCTTACATGAGTGCTATTCATGTGACGTTTGAGATAGCTCTAGTCTATTAGTCTTTATTCAAATATGTCTGAAGTCATTACAGGAGATCAGTAAAACAGAATGAATTACAAGATCTTCAGAGTGCTCAAACTCTCTGTGATGTTTCTAGTACTTTCTGATGTTTCTAATATTCTATATTGAACAGGACCATTGACTAACCAGTTGTCTGAGAATTACTGTTCAATAAGATAATGTTATGATAAAAGTTATATGCAGGAAAGTCCAAAGAATATAGGTATCAAATAATGTATCCTCTTTTTCTTTCATGTAATGACTGAAGAAATAACATTAAACATTGAAATCCAGATTTGTCATCCATTTTATATCTTGTTTTCTGTATAATGAAATGACATTCTGGCTCTGAAGAAAGATGCTATTGGCTTGTTAGGTGCGCTATTGTTTCACAATTATACATGAGGATGTCCTTCATTTGTGTTTACTGGTGTTTTATACATGGGTGAAAATACAGCAGAAAGCATGGATGACTTTGAAAAGCACTATTTATAGACAAAATATGTAATTTCTATGCTGGAAACATTTCTCCATATTTTTCAGGTGGTTTAGCAGGCTGGTTTTACACTTCAAAACTTTTTATGAATTCAGTTCTACCTTGAATATTAACTTGCTTCGTGCTTTTTTGGAAAGGGAAAGAGGTGTCCTTCCAGGTCAAAAAGAAACAGCATAATATAGGAAAGAATGTTGATCTGACAAAGAATCTTCTTTGGAGTATAACATTATTTTTAAAATTCTGATACACAGCTTTGGTAAATTACAGTTTTTCACTTTTTACTGTAAGAAAGTATTCTAAAGTTGCTTGAGATTTTCTCAAGTAACAGCATAGCAAGCAAAACAGAGAGGTTTCTTGTTTTGCTAAAATAACCAATATACCAGGAATACACTAATTTGTTTTCACCAGCTAGTATATAATTATAAGACAAATAATTGCAAAGTTTATCAGTCTGGTTTTGTGTGCACTAAAGTAGCAAAGCCTATGTAAAAATAATAGGTTGTATACAACATTAAAGGTTAATTAAAAAGTGACACTTTCCAATAAACTCAACATCTGTCTCCCAAAACTAATAAAAGCATACCTACGGCTATGTTAAAAAAAAAAAATGCAAACCATCATCTATTATATTTTCTGTGTGACAAAAAATTCCCTCACCATTATTTTTCTTCTTCACTTAGCTTATTGATTAAACCATCCTCAAGGAACAGTCTGGGGGTTTGTTTGGGTTTGTTTTTTTTTTTTTCAGTCCATGAATGCCAGTCATGCAAAAATGGTAGTAATTCAGATAAGAAAGTTATTTTGCCAACAATTATGACTCCAGCAGTATTAATAACATTCATAGAACACTTAGTGATGGAGAACTGAGATAATTTTAGACTCCTGTACTGCCTTTTCTTCAGAAAAATCTCAGAGCACATCACAAATTTTGATTTAAGAGTCACTTTATCCAATTCTGAAATTTAATCACCGCTTGGTGGCCTCTACAGTTCGTGGAAACCTCAAAGGGAAGTTCAGTCACCTACCACAGCGACCAGGGAAATTCCACAAACTAACCAATACAAAACATCAAATACATCCCATAGTTCAGAGCACCGATACCTTAGTGGGGAAATTATGTTTTTCCTTTCCTTTGGGATTCAGAGTCTGGAGTTCTGTCTTGAGGGCAGTTACCCTTGAAAGGACAGATATTCTTGGGTGAAAGTAAACATGTTTTCATTTTTTCTGGTCTTATTACCAGAAGTATGTCAGTGATGTTTGCCACTACTTCAATGAGAAGTCTGTGACTAAAACATTTGTCCATCAATGTTCAGTCCAAGATCGGATCAGTGCCATTACTCCATTGTTCTTACTTTCAGATCAGTGCACTAACCAGCAGTGTACAAGGTATCTGCAAGAACTGAGTGGGAGCTGCAGTTCTAGATATTCATATTGAAATATTGGGGGTGGGGGTGGGGGGGTGGGGAGAGTATCTTACATTTTACATTTACATTTGACTTTTTTTTTTTTCCCCTCTGGCAAAAAGGGAGAAACTAGGATTCTTAGATGCATCTGAAATTGTGACTGATTTTCAGGTAAGTCTTGTTTTAAGTTCCTATATTTTAGTGGGATCTAGACCCTTGTAAACGATAGATATTCATAACTAATATGTTCAGAATACAACTGAATATTTGTCTTTGAAAATGCTGCTGGTTCAGCAGTAATCTGGAGCACACAGGCTCTCAACGCATTCCGAGACTGAATTGTTTATTTAGGCGGCTGAATATCGACTGAGGATTTTTCAGTCCCACTTCTTGCTTATTGGTTGTTATTAATGTCTCCTTTTTGCCCAGCTGAGCTTTTGGAAGAGGAAAACAAAGGAAGATTAGTGGTAAAGCCATGGCAGTCATGTTTGCAAAGTTCAGAATATATCAGTGACAGCAATGATGCTTTCTGTAGATGGAGAAGACTGGCCTAGGGCTAGAGCTCATTCGTAGTCTGGTGCTGAACTGTACAGTGTAAAACCCATGCAAAAAACCTTACTATTAACAGTATCCAGATCCAAAGAATGATTTCTTCCTGAGCTGACAGGATTTTCTGTTTGTTTCGGAAAAGTTTTGAACATTTTATTGTAGAAATGTAGTTATCAATTTGTTTCTTGTGTTTTAAACTGGCAAGAAAGAGTGGCTTTAAGTATGTAACTAGGATTAGTTCTCCCTTTTGATCCTCTGAGAGTTAATGTGGGAAGAGTGCTTTTCAAATCAAATTCTCTCCAGCAACATCAATCAATCACTTTAAAGTGCTTTTATTTATAAGCTACATTTTATTTTCCTCCTGTAGGCAAATGAAAGGAAAAACTGTTGGAGATTAAAGAAGTTTGTGAGCCTGCCCTTTCCTATTAAGAACTTGGTTCCAAAAATTATTTACACCATTTCTCCTTCCTTTTCTAACATTAAGAAGAACCTATGTTATCAGCTATATTCTTGCTCTTTTTTTCTTCTCCAGGTCCCCTTCCTCCCTGTGCTTATTAAAGAGACCTTATTTTGTGACTCAGAAAGGCACTATCTTTCTAGTTACTTGTAGCAGGAGCAGAGGCCTATAACATGTAAAAAATGTAAGCGTACTAATCAGGATATGATTAAAATGAACTTGCCTTGAACTCAACTGGAAGAATACTGAAATAGTGTAGCTAACAACAGTACGTTAAGTATTTTATAACATTCTGATAGCATAGATAGATACAATTTTACATATGTATGTGAACAATATCATCCTCAAAGAAGCCAGGAAAGAAGGATATAGTTGGATGTAGGAGGCATCCAAGTAACAAAAATTGCCAGATGAAGGACAAGATAAGCACAACAGATTGCAAATAGACAGGACATTCTCCCAAATACACAAGCAAGATTTGACTGGAAAGATAAAAGAAAATAAGCAGTACTAGGAACAGAGGAGATACACCACCACACATACCCCTCACGCTCCCACCCCGTTTCTGAAATGGAGGCAAAAGTGACATAAGCGAGGAAAGTCAAAGAAGACAAGGCCACTTCAGTTCCCATGATTGTTAAATACCAGCAGCTTATCGTATATGTAATGGTGGTTAATATTGTGTAAGAATTGGCCATAGCATGAAGTGAGTTTTTAATGACTACATTTAGTACAGTTTAATTTTGAAGATCAAATCTGGCCTGATTCTTCTCTTAATTAACCCATCCTCAGCCCGTGGTAAACTGAGCATATTAAATCAGTTAAACTCCGTAATGCTGGCGCGTCTAATAGAGTGTCTTGAAGTTTATGGAATCATGGTATCTATCACTGAAACTTTTTGCATGCTGCAAAAGAAAGGCTGTCCTCTATGGCTTCATTCATGTCTTATTTTTGGTAAGTGACGTGCTTTGCAACCACTTATGTCACACTGGTAAGCTTTCAGCTCTGGAAGCCATAAACTCAGAGAATACTACAGTGGGGGGTCTCATCCCAAGATTTATGACACAGCTTAGCCTGACTGAATGCAAAAGATGAGGAGGAAGTCAAGGGAGATTTCAACTGTTAAAGAAACTGTAAAAATGAGAGAGCTGAGATTGACTGTAGAAGAGGAATGCTGAAATCTGGGGACAAAGAAACAAAATACTTCAAGAAAATATGGAAATAGAAGTAATTATGTTCTTTAAAATGAGAGCAATATGTGCAATCTTGCAAATTACTCCTCTCTCTTAAAACCAGAACCAGGCCTGTGCGATTTTGCATGCTAAATGTTTTATTCTGCTTGTCACTGTTCTGATTAAAGGACTCCCTTCCAGCCTTACAGGGATAATGTGCCTGGATTTAGGAGATGATAATTAAAAAAGCATATAAACAAACAAATAAACAAAAATCCAAATCTGATCTGCCATCTGAATGCATTTCTTGCTGCTATTATGCAAGAGGTGACCTTAAAGCCAGTATAGGTAACGTTGCTTGAGTAGAAACATTAGACAGAGCAGCTGAGGGGAAAAAAACCTCACTAAATCTCCTTTATCCAAATCAGGTAGAAGAATGTGTTCTGATCCTGCCTGAAGAGGCCTGAATTTTGAAGCAACACCATCCACAAGTAAGAGGTATTAGATTATGTTACTGTCCAATAAATTGATCTGGCTGTGTATTATAAAAGTAGCAGTTCTTCTTTATACAAATAAAAACTCCTGTGGAAGTCAATTGAATAGTATACAGATACCCCCAAAGCACTTCTGGGGAAGATATGTAAAGCAAAGTCATGGATGTCTTTGGCAATTCCCTGGTGCCTAATAAATAGTAAATACTGTATTGTAATTACCCAAGATAAATCTTGAAGCTGTGAGTTCATTGGCCACTCCAAAAGGATAGATAGGTGATGATAATCCTCTAAGAAACAAGAATGGGAGGCATAAAAGAAGTCTGTTAACTCTCTTGGGCCATGCCGCCTGCTCTCTGTCTCCAGTGATTTACTGCCTGTAAATTAAAATATTTCCAATAGAGATTCCTTCCTTGTGGGAGTTTCAAAATTGCTGTTTATTAACATGGAAGATCAGGTAGTCTCACTAGTGCCTGATACGTTCTTCCCTCCAAATTTCTTCTCATGGCTTCATATTTTTATATTGATATGTATTTTGAAAATCCTATGCCTCATAAAGGAAAGGAGAATAGAGGCCTAGAAATGTCTCAGTCCATCACTTCTTAGTTTATTTAAGAACTTTAAAGATAGAGGAGTTGGTCTGAAGAAGGTCCTCTGGGTCCTGGCTAAAATTCTGTCTGTCTGAATGACAGCGGCTGTGGCAGTAACCACAAGGAGCCTGTGCTTGCACGCAAAGTGCAGTGTGGAAGCTAAGTGACTGAGATAGGCCCTTCAAAGAGTGCACTGGATGATTCTTAAGTGAACACTGACAAGAAAAGACAAATGCAGCTAGCCTGTTAGAAGAAAAAATCACAATTAAGTTCAAAAGTGGTGTTGGTTTGAAATCCTAAACTCACTCCTGTGAAAGCACAGAGTTAATGCAAGTGGAGAAAGGCGGAGATGAGCAAAGGTCAGCACATACAATCAACTAGCTTGAGTGAGCTGATACTTGAGCCCAGATTGATTACACATATCTCACTCCGTGCTGCATCATTATATGATTTATCACTATAACATTGTCCAGTATGTATAGTTTCCCCTGCACCTTTTCTGACTAATCCCGAAATGTTAGAGGCAGAAAGTTTACTTTTGACCATAAAAATAATTTGTTAAAAAAAAAATAAATTTGAAGACATAATTAATTCTGTTCTTTAACAAAATAAAGGAGTGGTTTATGCTTATCCTGAAGACAAACTTCGATATTTCTTTAGACAGCTAACATTAGTGTATTTGAAAGTATGCCTTTCGTTCTACATAATGATTATACAGAGAAAATACTCTTCATTAGTCACATATAAAAGCCTATCTAAACCACAAACCGTTTTGAATAGAATGCTAAATAAAATTAATCAGTATTTTGCATGGTGCAGAACAATATTATATTTATTCATCTACTTCAACCATGCTTGAAATTATAAATCCTTTACTATTGGTCACTTGTTGGGGTTTTGGGTTTGTTTTTTTTTGTTGTTGTCATTGTTTGTTAGGGGGGTTTTTGTCATTTTTTTTTTTTTTATTGTAAAAAGAAAAACGTTTTCCAAATGAGTTGAATTAAACAGGGAAAGTCATTGAGTGGAAAAAGATTAGGATTATCTCTTAATGTATGCATTGTTTCTAATGAGATTTACACCATTTTTTGTGGGGGTTATTTGTTTTGTTTTGTTTTGTTTTGTTTTGTTTTAAATCAATGTTGTGGCAAACAAATTCCTTTCACTTGCAATTTTTTTTTAGTTTTGAAGTCTTAAAATAATTTACCTAAAGGCTCTTATTTCTCAATATGTCCATTACATATTTATGTGAATGAATATTGACCAATATAGGCAAACTTGGCCCAAGCCTATTTTTCATTTTTTTACTGTGCTTAAAAATGTTTCATTCTTGTTATTGACTAACATGACAGTCCCAGACCTGATGTTAAGAAATAGTAATTGGTTTGTTCATTTGATTGTTTTTTCTAAGTACATCATCAGATTCTGTGCAAGTATCTTAATTATGTACATCCCATGCAAATTATCTTCCTGAGCCAGTAACATCTTTTGTTGTATTAATATATAGAAGCTTTGTCTTGTATAGACAGGGGTTTTATTTTTTTTTCTTAAGTTCTTTTTTCTCTTTTTGTCTACCACAAATATTTCTTGCTCTCAGAAGCAATAGTAATAGAGGCTAAAGTTTTGGAAGGTAGTATTGTCGGTGGTTTGTCACCTTTTTCTTCTGTTGACTGTATTAGGTGACAAATTATTGCAATGAAATTACTATTGATCTCTCTGCATGATGCTTTGTACCAAAATGAGATTGGGAGAGGTTATATTGTTTCTCCACTGCTTAGCATTTCTCAAAGTTGGGGAAAGAAGGGCAGTTTATGCCTACGCATGTATTCACATACCTTGGGTATTTTTTATTCATTATTCAGCTTTCTTCTCTTGCCTATTAAGGAAAACAGGAGTTATGAAATCACAAACTGGTATAAGAGCATTCTTTCTTCTATTTCACTTGTTTCAAAGATTAAATAGAAGGACTCTCACACCATTCCCTAAGTCCAAAAAGCAAATGGATTTGGTGGGACTTTAATTCTTGCCCTTTCACCTTGCCTCTGATGGAGACCATAACTTGTGCAAAATATCTCTTAATTTGCTTTTCTCCTGAAAATCAACTTCAGTGCAGTAGTTATTTCATCCAGGAAAATGGGAGAGAGAAGAAAAATCATTTTTATACGTACTTATGCATACTCTCTGCAATTCCTGACTGTAAGGAAAACTCCAGGAAAAAAACAAATAAACAAACAAAACCCAACTAAACAAAAAAACAACCACCAAAAACCAGAGCAACTTGGTTGCTTCCTTTTCTGAGATCAAGAGAGCTAAAGCAATAGCCAAGTTAACTGATACAATTTGATAGATTTTTTCATGCTTTCCATCATTATTAGTAGAAAGAATGACGAGAGTTCTCTTTCCTCACCACTGCAGACAGTGAGAGGATCACCTGCATAACAAGAAAATGAAGAAGGATAACTCCCTTTCAAAAATTTACATGGAATAACTATACCCACTTATTATACCCTGTGAACTTTGATCAAGAATCCAACAGTTATCCCTTCATCTTATGTGTTCCTGGAAGGTATTATAAATTCTCAACTCCATAAATTTTTCATTATAGTTAATGATCATTTTTTCTCCTTTATCCAAGTATGAACATGGATTAGTAAATTATATCTCTCATTCCCTTTTGATGTCCAATTGCCACATGTGTACCCTCACCTTCCCAGTGAAAGAAACAGACGTCAGAAACATTCTTGCTGATGATTCTGTTTTGGTCCTCTGCAGCTGATTTGTTCAGATCACCCTCATATGTTTGGAAATACTCTCATGAAGTTTTAGATAACAGACTTATTCCTGAAAAGGAAAGCGGAGAGATATGTACCATTCTTCCACTTACAAAGTCTTCCAAATGGACTGAACACAGTAAACACAAATTTGATTCTTGAATATACTTAAACATATGATTATACTGAGATTAATGGAATCATCTGCATATGTTAGCTGGATAGAAATCAAAGTGAAGAACCAACTAATTAAAAATACTTGCCTACCTATTTCTCAACAACTGTACTTGCATATAATGTCTTCTTAGAGGAATTAGAGGTCAGAAAATCATGATGGAGAATACTCTTGCAAGAATGAATCCAATGTAATTTCTCGATAAAGAGAAAACCTAAGAAGGATGAAAAAACCTCTCAGTGTTTGTATCCTTTCTTGGAAACTGAGGGTATCAGGTATCCTGTAGCTCATAGAAGAGCGTGTGTTTGAAATAGTTATATACTCATGTTTCCTAAAACATTTTATGTCTATATAATAATATAGTTTCTTTTAGATATAAATTTTTCACAACCACAGTCTCACCAAATATCACATCACATCTTCTTTGCCGCTTCAAACCATATTCCTTTATATGTTCTGGCAGATGTCACATCCAAGGTCAATGAAAAATTTAGTAAAAAGATACTTCACTTCCTAGTCCTTTAAATAGTTCTGCATAGATGGATAAAGGTTTAGGTACTGCCTGTCATTTTAAATGACAGAGCTCCTGATGATAAGACTAATGTAATAAGTCTTTGCAAGTATAAAATAAATGGTGTATACAAGAGGAACACCACAAAATAAGAAGAAACAATAAAAACTTTAAGATATCATTCCCTAAGAGAAAAAAAAAAAAAAGGTTCATTTGTGTAATAGCTTATTGGTGGATTCAGAATTTGGTCCAATTCAGTTGTATTCACAATTTAAAGCATAATTTTCAAGTGTAACTCAGACTACACGGGTCATTCTGATTACATGCACCTTGATCTTTTACAGTGTTCCATGAATTGCATCTCTGTGGTTTTTCCTTCCTATCTGTTTTTTTGGGTGAGAAAATGGATTTCAGATAGTATAAAACAAGAAGGAGAGCAGGAAGAACATTGAACTGGATTAATAAGAATTGAGTACAACCTCGTAGTTCAAAATACAAGGTCACATGTTTAGAAACTAATGAACTAACAAACGGTTGCTGGAATCTCAGAAACAATCATAAAGGGATGACATCAGAAGAGTCATCACAGGGTGATTAATATTGATCACAAGGCAATGAAAAGGCAGACTTGGTCTTAGAATGTTTCAGGGAAAGTTTTCTCAGGAAACAGAGAAAGTATTACTTTTACTTTATAAGACACTGATGATGTTTATTCTGGAAATTTACATGCTTTTTGAGTCACTTATATTCAGAAAGCGAACAGGTGAATATAACTAAATGAAGACATTAAGGAGTGGAGAGAAAAAGAGCATGGTTTTGTTATCCTAAGAAGAAGAATGGTCAGAGAGATAAACAGCTAAGAAAAGATCTTAAAATAAAGAAAATTGGTGGTCTGGGGGCAGATCAATATAAACTAGTTGTGAATAAGTTTAGGCTAGACATTTCCAGTTGTTGGAATCATGATGCTCTGACATGGGTTTTCAGTGGGAACAGGGAAGTCAAAAATCCTATATTGTTTTAAGATGGATCATGACTGTTATACCAACAGGAATATATAGTGTAATTATTCATGACAGCATTTGGGTACAGTAAGTCAGGAGTTTTCTTCAAACCATAGCTTTCTAGTCTGAAGTATGACCTAAATTTAGGGCAGCCTAGTCCTTTAAAACTGTCTTCTGATGTCATCTTTATTGCCAAACCTCCTCTATTCCTTCTGCAACATTATAGTAAGTTATTTCACCTGCAAATGAGATTCAGAATCCCTAAAAAATTGTCAGTACTTGAAATGCTTATGAAGGACTTCACTGAATAAAAAATTGCACTGCTTCAGCATTAAAATTCAGAATCAAGTGACACTTCACACTTTATTCGTGTATTCATAACTCTGTTAATTTTAACAGAGTTATGCTGTTATCTTTAAATGTGTAGAACAGAGAGAATTTTACATATTCTACAGAAACTAGTATGAGACTTCTTAATCAGGTGTAGTAGTCTATGATAATCTATTCCTACTTTGCTTTTGTTAACATGATACACTGAAGTAATTAATCCTGTCATGGATTATCTACGTACACTCCTCATGACAAAACTTATTGATATATCCATCATTCTTCCAAAATCTACTCATTGTGAATATGCTAAAAAAACATTGCATTAGCAGGTTTGCTAAATAAAATAATGTCAGCCAGAGAGTTTGCAGATTTCTCAGCTCTTAAAATATCTAATCAAGAGAACTGTACTCATGCATTTTGGCACCAGAGTTATAAATTATGCATAACACAGCATAACATTAAAGCATTAACATAATTTAACAATACCAATCTATCAGTTCCTAAGCGAAAGAAATAAAGGTGTTGCGTCTGAGTGTCTTGACTTGAGTCACCTAGTTTGTACATGTTTAAGATTTATAGTAATAAGAATGATTATCTAAAAGTTCTAGATCTTTGCTAATATGCCCTTACTTTTTTTTTTCTTCTTTAACCGTGTAATAGTTTTTTTACATACAAGCCTTCATTTGTTGATTTTTTTTTGGTCCAACTGACAGACTAGTGAATGTCCTTTTCTAACCTACAAAACCTGTACAGTTTAACTAAGACTAGATGTTTTAAACAGAAAAAAAAAGCTAACATTTAGTAGAAAAAAATAGGTAATAATTTTCTTCACGTGTGAAGGTTAGTCACACTAATATTGTTCCTAGTGGTTTTGAAATCTTAGCTGAATGTTTTTCCACTTCAAGTGTCTACCAAGAATGTGGAAGATGGTGTCATCTTGTGGGTTTTTTTGCAGACTTGGAAGCAGAGATCTTGGACTGACGTAAGGATTTCTGAATGTTCATCTGATCTTTAATATTACTTTTTTTATTTTGTGCTATTGTCTCATTTAGTCCTAGGTTACAAATACACCATTTTTCTGTTACACATGTAGACACAGTAAATAGCAATATACTTGTAACTGATCTCTCAGGGTGTGTGACATCACCTTATGGTGCCATGCTCTTAGACAGCGAACCGGAGAAACTGCTATACTACAAAACCCTGCATTTTTTTAGCTTTTTTTCAAAGGTAATTAAACAGACTTTACTGAGAAATTCCTTGCTCCTCTACAATTGCTCCTAGTGCCAGTGTTATAAAAGGATGGTGTTCTGTTTCATAGTATGAAACATGACATAAAATGATGACAAAAAGTAATGATAAATTTCATCTCACCATATATAACTTCCCTTTATTCTCATACCTGTCTGCAGTTATTTTAATTTTAGATGAAGGAGAAAAGAAACAAAGAGAAAGACTAAACTTTCATAACAACATTAAATTTTGACTCTTCTCTGACACAGTCTACAAAGACAAAAAAGGTCAAAAGACATACCTTTCTGCCATGTTTTCTCTAGAATTAAGAAACAAATAAAATCATAAACTGCATACAACCAGCCTAGGTACTTACTGTTAGTAATTTTGATTTTCATAATCACCAAGGTTCATTTAGACACTTAGATCAGTTGTCCGTACTAAGAGCACAGATTTGACATCAACATCTTCCATGGCATTATAAAATAACATTACATTGCCTGGTATGCTCTCAGACAAACAGATCCTCTCTGTCTGTCTGCAAAAATAATAAAATATTTTTCTGTTAGAATGTAAATAAATAGCATTATTATGTAGCATAACAATAAAGGTACTCTTGCTAGAAGCGTTCTTTGGGAAGAACAAGTCGTCAGTTTATGTCCTTGTTCTAGAGTGCTTTAGTATTTTTCATTCAAGACTGATTTTTTGTTCAAGACTGATGAGATAAAACCCAGGAGAATGCCCTCATCAGCATGCAAGGGTCATGCTCCTTCTTACTACTGCTTTTTCGAAGGTTCATGACTTTTGTATCCTCAGCTGCACTGTGGGCTAGATTTTACAGAAAACGTGGCTACAAAGGTAAGCTGTAGCTCAGCAGGTGGGTATGAATTCGTTCAGGCAGAAGAGGACACTGAACACAAATCTAGTTTGTTGGACAAGTAGTGTAGTTCTTGCTGTATTACAAAATAGGCCACGAAGATGGTCAGAGGGCTGGAGCACCTCTCCTATGAGGACAGGCTGAGAGAGATGGGGTTGTTCAGCCTGGAGAAGAGAAGGCTCCGGGGAGACCTTATAGCAGCCTTCCAGTACCTAAAGGGGGCCTACAGGAAGGAAGGGGAGGGACTCTTTATCAGGGAGTGTAATGATAGGACAAGGGGTAATGGCTTCAAACTGAAAGAAGGTAGATTTAGATCGGGTATCAGGAAGAAATTCTTTACTGTGAGGGTGGTGAGGCACTGGAACAGGTTGCTGAGAGAAGTTGTGGATGCCCCATCCCTGGAGACATTCAAGGTCAGGCTGGATGGGGCTTTGAGCAACCTGGTCTAGTGGGAGGTGTCCCTGCCCATGGCAGGGGGGTTGGAACTAGATGATCTTTACGGTCCATTCCAACCTGAACTGTTCTATGATTCTATTCTATGAAAATGTAGGCAGGAGTAACAACACAATAATTACAGCCTGCTTTCATTTTGAAAGAAAAGAAAAACCTACTCATATTTATAAAAAGGTTACAATCCATCCTTAGACAAGTGCCTAAGTTCAAGGGAGAGGCAAACTTTCAAAAATGCTCTTTTTTGGACATTTCATGTCCTCTGTTAGATATGTCTTTCATGCTAATGATGCTGTCTTCTATGGATCAAATATGTAGGTGCTCTATAGTTAAAAATGAGAGATAAATGCCTCCACATGGGGATTTAGTCCAGCTTCTAAAAGGTGTACAAGGCAGAGGAAAGAAATCCTTGAAAGTACACTTATTGAAAAAAAAAAAAAATAAAAATCATTAACTCTTAGGTAGCTCCAATTAAGTATGACGAAAGCTACCTTCGTTGCACAAGGAATTCAGGTTTATATTTCATGTTTTTTAAATTTCACTTTCCAAAAGAGGCACCTTTGTGTTCCATACCATCAAACCTGGATTTTTCTCCTCTCCTCTCCTCTCCTCTCCTCTCCTCTCCTCTCCTCTCCATCTCTCCTTTCAAAAATATTTAGAAGACAATCAGGGGAGTGGGAATGATACTCAGACTCACACGTAAGTGTTATGAATTTGAAGAAATATTCATTAAACAACTCAGGAATTTCTCTCAATTCTCTGCACATAACAAAGATTACAAGTTACAGTGAATGGAAAATGAGAGCATAGCCGTATATTTAAGGAGTATATCATAATCCAGGGTGAAATGAACCATGGCTGTAGAGTGGCATCATTTAATTTTATAATTTCCAATCTTTTGAATACTTCATATGCAGCTTTAATACATGAACAAATAAATGCAGATAGATTCCATAGGCATAGTAGGACATCAAAGTATTTTTTAAAACTTCCCACCCTATCCTTCTGTAAATACTTCTACTGTTAAAATTCTGTTTATGATTTTGACTTTTTTTTTATAAGAAGTCTTTTTTGTTGTCAATGAATAAATGCATTTTCAGAATAAGTTATGGACTATTGAAATACTGTAAATAATAGAATCACAGAATCATAGAATGGTTTAGCTTGGAAGGGACCTTAAAGATCGTCTAGTTCCAACCCCCTGCCATGGGCAGGGACACCTCCCACTAGACCAGGTTGCTCAAAGCCCCATCCAGCCTGGCCTTGAACACTTCCAGGGATGGGGCATCCACAGCTTCTCTGCGCAACCTGTTCCAGGGCCTTATCACTCTCACAGTGAAAAATTTCTTCCTGATACCTGATCTAAATCTACCTTCTTCCAGTTTGAAGCCATTATATCTCATCCTATCACTACAAGCCCTTGTAAACAGTTCCTCTCCACCTTGTAGGTGCCCTTCAGATACTGGAAAGCTGCTATAAGGTCTCCCCAGAGCATCCTCTTCTCCAGGCTGAAAACCCCCAGCTCTCTCAGCCTGTCTTCTTAGGAGAGGTGCTCCAGTGCTCTGATCATCTTTGTGGCCCTCCTCTGGACCCGTTCCAACAGGTCTATGTTCTTCTTATGATGGGAGATCCAGAGCTGGATGCAGTACTCCAGGTGGGGTCTCATGAGAGCAGAGTAGAGGCGCAGAGTCACCTCTCTGGATCTGCTGGTCATGCTTCTTTTGATGCAGCCCAGGATGCAGTTGGCTTTCTGGGCTATGAGCACAAATTGTGGGCTCATGTCAAGCTTCTCATCCACCAACACCCCCAAGTCCTTCTCCTCAGGGCTGCTCTCTATCCATCCTCCACCCAGCCTGTATTTGTGAAGCTTTAAAATGGAGAACTGAATGGAGAATTAATAAAAGCAATTTCTTTCCCTGAATACAGTTTTCTAGCCATTTCTTCCTGTCCACTTTGCATAAAAACTACACAGAGTGGTGTTAATATACTATATTTCTTTGTACACTCACAGCATCTTTTCACTTTTTAAATTAACTTCTAACTTAATGTTCCATTACACATTTGTCACAGGAAATACACAAATACAATCACGGAAATACGTTTCTTCAAATCTCCAGTATTTTTGAACTATATGTGTTAGCCTTAGTCACTGTTTAGTGGACAAATGTTGATCTAGCACTCAGTTATAATCAGCACAGCCCATAAGGAATAATGGACTGCTCAACACTGAAATAAACTGGCACAGAAGCTTATCACTACCATTTCTGATATGGTGGCAGTTTCCAATATAACTTGACATATAGAATTTGATAGGAATTCCAAATATAGCTAAGTGATTTGGAGTAAATTGCTGGGACTTTTGAATTGCAGTTTCTTATCTGTATCTGCTGCAGTGTGATTAAGCAATATCGGATTTTTTGTAGCAATGCAAAGGTCTCTGAGTGTTAAGTCAGCTGTCCTAATTTTAAAAACACAGCCCTAAGAACAGTTCTAAAAATGAGGTCTAAAATCAGGTTGTCTGGTTACTCCACGGGTTTTGTGAGACTTGCCTGCCCAAGTACAAAAATAAATTAGTTAAATTTTCAGTTTGACTAGTAGCTCTAGTAATACTAGAGAAACTCTTTTAATATGTAGTAGGTGAGGATGCTGCATTGGCTACAGGAAGTGTATTAGCAAAAAGTCCTAAAATAAAAGCGGATCATTGAGACTTGGTTTATGTAATCTAAAGCTAAGGTAGCATTCGAAAAGCAAGAGAATTTTGGAAAAGAGTAACTGAGAAATTGAAACTGAATTAAATGTTCTGTTACAGTAATCTTCCTACGGGCTTCCATATATGCTGAGGTGAAGTCTATGCCATGGATATGTTTGAGCTAGAGGGAGAGTTGAATACATGTATGTGTGTTTAGAACTCTATCAAATGCAATTTGCATATATAGGACAGGTTGTCATTACTCAAATAAGGTACGCCCTCCTCCTACACATTCCCACTTTAGGTATGAACTATGAATATTTATGTAGCATTGTGTTTTACAGATTCGTATAGGAATATTGAAATCATTGAAGGGAGATAAAATACTAATTAGTTCTTTTCCATATTTAGATTTCTACGTTTTAAACGGAAGTTTAAAAAACCTTTTGTAAAACCATGGAAATAAAGCTATATCTGCAGCTACATGATTAAAATAAAGGTAGAGAAACAGGGCAGAAAGGGAATTTAAACAGGCAGGGTTTTATGCTGGTAACTACAAGTTCTTTACTTTAACCCATGGGCAACAGTTGCATTATATTAGGTCATGACTGGAAACCTCATAAAAAAGCATCATCAATTCTGCCTCAGAGAGATTCTGTTCCTTTAGCCCCCACAACATATAGTCTCTGGTGTTGCTTTTGTTAGTTCAATTTTATATTTTTAGCTTGGTTTGTTTGTGAGTTTATCCATATTTTTCTGAAGTTCCAGGGAGTAGAAACTTTTAGATCTCTAATATCAGAAGAGGTGAGCCACTGTTTCTAGTGGTATTAACATCCACAGACTTTAAAACTGCAGACAGTAATCTCATCTGCAGTATTAACTTCTAACAGCCTAAAGGTGTAGCTTCATTTTTGTGACAAGTTAATTGTAAAAGTGCTATTTGTGACATCTTTTTAATTTCCTTTGACTTATCCTGTATCTTCAAAGTTTTTCTAACTTACCACTGTGAAGTTGTTTTCAATGAGAAAGTGGCATATTACATACCTTTAGTCACATTGTACAATAATCCCACCTATATTAAATAGCCTTAGATCCCATATAACCAGTCTACCATAGCATGACAAACTTTCTAGGGTGTTTTGACCCTAGATTCATTAGATCAGCTCATGAAGCTGGAAAAAAATATGGCAAGTTTTTGTGCACACCAACCATTTTTAAATCTTATATTCTTATACTTACAAATTTACTAAAATGGTGAACACTACTATTTAAACAGTGAATCTGGAAAGTGTCTAAGCACTACAATATTCCCAGAACAAAACAAAAAAATAATTATAAAAAAAGCTATATTTATCATATATATAACTACCTTTTGTTGTCAGTTTCTTTAATGACTCATGCTTTTCAGCTTTTCTCTGTGACTATTTATCGTTTAATATATTGGATGATGATGTAGCCACAGGACTCCAAAACCTAAAGCAATTATTTTCAGATTCAAAAAAAATTTAAAAACTTGACAATTCAAGTTTCCATTCAAAGTATATATTAAAGCATTTAGCACTGAAATTAAAAATCAATAACTATATGCAGTGAGGAAAAACCTCAGAAATCACAAAGCACTTCTCTGATTGTGTAAAGTAGAACTAATAATACCCAAATCTATTTCAATAAAAGAAAACGGGCAATCACAGGAAATCACAAACATGAAGAGAGTACTTTCCCATGAGTTCATCCAGACTTTTTTCCACTATACAGAGTCTACTTTAGTCACAAAGTTTGTTTGTTTCCTCAGGCAAACCTTTACATTTTGGATCTTTGTGTGGACATAACACCTTTTGGTCATTCTGTGTAAGTTATCTGTATTTTTTCTCACTCTTGAAAAGTTATTTTTCAGCTAACGGGTGCCTATATTGCTCTGTCTACAGCTGTCATATTCTTAGGTACTGTTTAAGCTTCTATACCTACATCTTCCACATGTCAAATCTGTCTTGCATCTCTACTGCAAAATTTTCTTCTGTGCTAGACTCAATATTTTATTTAATTATTTAATTATTTTATTTTACTTTATTTTACTTTATTTTATTTTATTTTATTTATCAGAGAATGATAAATAATGTGATGAACTCTTTTAAAGATGCAGTTGTGTAGATGCTTGTACCAATTTACCCGTCATCACAGTAACTCACTTAATTTCTTGTGTATTCAATTACTATTCCGTAGTTTTCTTGATTATTATTAGCGTACCTTGGTATATATAACTGTAGGTCCTTCAAGTAAAGGTATGCAATTCCCTTATAGGTAGTGACTTACTCCTGTATCACCTGAATTACCCATTTCTGAGTAATTAATGCAGTATTTATAATAGTTTCCATATAAATATGAGAAACTACAGCCTATATAGACTGATCTGAAGTCTGGAATATCTGAGTAATATGAGCAAACCCATTCCCTGTCGTAATTCAGCTGTCCATCTTCAGTCCTTAAGGTAGGATATTACAGGAGAAAAGGGAGGGTAGGTTCTCGTGGCACATTCTCCTCTTGTGACTGGAAGTTTTCATCCTCTGGCTGTTACCAGAGTATGGGCTACATTCACCTCTGATTCTGAAAGCAGCTTCAGGTTGAGTGCTGGTAGCGTTAGCTAAGCATTTTCCTTTCAGGCAAGTACATAGTTACAACTCTCCTGGCTTTGATTTGTTTCAGTATTAGGAAAGGAGAAGCTATCCCAAGGGAGGCATTTGTTTCAGAAAAACAGTGAGTTAAATGCTATTCTCAATTATGTTCGTGTAAAGTAGGATTAAATTCTAGTTAAATTCAGAGGATTAGATCTAAGTTTACATCTCAATACTAGAGATAAGAATTTGACCAATTATTCCCCAAAGCAGATCCTGTAAATCGTTAAGTTTCTAAATTTATATGTCACTTGAAAACTAATTGATGAATTATGTTGATTAAAATTGCTAGAAAATTGTTCAGAAAGATAAGTGTTTTTAATCTATGACATGCAACATAACAGAATGGATATTTAACATAAAAACAAAGGATTTTGATTATTTTTTTTATTCCCTGATTTTGGTGAGTCAAAAAAATTGTCAGAATCACAGAATGGTAGGGTTGGAAGGGACCTCTGGAGATCATCTAGTCCAACCCCGCTGCCAGAGCAGGGTCACCTACAGCAGGTTGCACAGGAACGCGTCCAGGCGGGTTTTCAATGTCTCCAGAGAAGGAGACTCCACCACCTCCCTGGGCAGCCTGTTCCAGTGCTCTGACACCCTCAAAGTAAAGAAGTTCCTTCTCATGTTTAGGTGGAACTTCCTATGCTCAAGTTTGTGCCCATTACCTCTTTTCCTGTTGCCAGGCACCACTGAGAAGACCCTGGCCCCATCCTCCTGACACCCACCCTTTAAGTATTTGTAAGTGTTGATAAGATCTCCCCTCAGCCATCTTTCTTCCAGACTGAAGAGACCCAAATCCCTCAGCCTTTCTTCATAAGAGAGGTGTTCCAGTCCCCTAATCATCTTGGTAGCTCTCTGCTGCACCCTCTCCAGCAGTTCCCTATCCTTCTTGAACCGGGGAGCCCAGAACTGGACACAGCACTCCAGGTGCGGCCTCACCAAGGCAGAGTAGAGGCGGAGGATGACCTCCCTCGACCTGCTGGCCACACTCTTCTTGACTCCTCTGTTCCCAAATCAAACTATCTCAAAGAGAGAACAGAAGCAAAAACATGCTATAAGCTTTACAAATTAATTGGTAATTTAAAAACTTTTTAGCAAGTTATTAAATTGACTCAGCTGGTTTTACATGTTCAGTTAGCATTTTGTTTGTGCTTGGTTTTTGTTTAGGTTTTGCTTTGTTTTTGTTTTTAAGCATCTAATTTTAGTCCTGGGTCCAGTGTGTTTGAATTTTTTAAATCTTTCTCTTTGCTTGAACTTTAAAAATCTCTATTTAATTTTTTATGATAAAAATATTGGTACCTGTCACATCAGGTTAGTAATTATGCATTAATAATTAATTCCCATCCCATAAAATAGTTGGCAAAATCCATTCTGTTTATGAAATATGATTCAGCATGGAAATACTTTATTTTTCAAGACAGGGAGATTTTGTATTTATTAGTTTATCTTCAATGCCATGCTAACTTTCCAGCAAGTCACCAAAGAATTACTGATAATCTTTAGATTAAAAATAAAATCCGTAATTACAAATATTATTCTTAAAATAAATAATTCAGTAGCAGATTATAGACAATAAAAATCCCATTGACTTTTCAGGAGCCTAGTTGACAAAGTCCCCTGGGAGACAGTCCTCCAGGGCAAAGGAGCCCAGGAAGCCTGGGTGTTTTTCAAGAAGGAAGTCTTAAAGGCGCAGGAGCAGGCTGTCCCCATGTGCCGGAAGACAAACCGTCAGGGAAAAAGACCAGCCTGGCCAAACAGGGAGCTAGTGTTGCAATTTAGGGAAAAAAAGAGGATTTATGGCCTTTGGAAGGAAGGGCAGGCCACTCAAGAGGACTACAAAGAGGTAGTGAAGCTATGTAGGGAAAAAATCAGGAGGGCCAAAGCCCAGCTAGAACTAAACCTGGCTTCTGTTGTCAAGGACAATAAAAAAAGTTTCTATAAATATATTAGGAATAAGAAGAGGACTAAGGATAATCTCTGTCCTCTAGTAGATGGGGCCAGTAACATAGTGACCAAGGATGAGAAAAAGGCTGAGGTACTTAAGGCCGCCTTTGCCTCACTCTTCAGCAGTAGGACCAGTTGTTCCCTGAGTACCCAGACCCCTGAGCTAGAAGACAGGGATGGGGAGCAGAATGAAGCCCCTGTAATCCAAAGAGAAATGGTGAGGGACCTGCTTCAGCACATGGAGGTGCACAAATCTATGGGGCCAGATGGGATCCACCCAAGGGTATTGAAAGAGCTGGCGGAAGTGCTTGCCAGGCCACTTTGCATCTTTTATGAGCAGTCCTGGATAACTGGGGAGGTCCCAGATGACTGGAGGTTGGCAAAGGTGACACCCATCCACAAGAAGGGCCAGAAGGAGGATCCAGGGAACTACAGGCCAGTCAGTCTGACCTCAGTGCCTGGGAAGGTCATGGAACAGATCCTCCTCAGTGCCATTACATGGCACATGCAGGAGAACAGGGTGATCAGGCCCAGTCAGCATGGGTTTGTGAAAGGCAGGTCATGCCTGACAAACCTGATCTCCTTCTATGATAAGGTGACCCACTTGGTGGATGAGGGAAAAGCTGTGGATGTTATCTACCTGGATTTTTGCAAAGCTTTTGACACTGATTCCCACAGCATTCTCCTGGAGAAACTGGCTGCTCATGGCCTGGACAGGTGTACTCTTCGCTAGGTAAAAAACTGGCTGGATGGCCGTGCCCAGAGAGTGGTGGTAAATGGAGGTAAATCCAGTTGGTGTCCGGTCACAAGTGGTGTCCCCAAGGGCTCGGTGCTGGGGCCGGTTCCCTTTAATATCTTTATCAATGATCTGGATGAGGGGATTGAATGCACCCTCAGTAAGTTCGCAGATGACACTAAACTGGGCGGGTGTGTTGATCTGCTTGAGGGTAGGTTGGCTCTGCAGAGGGATCTGGACAGGTTGGACCAATGGGCTGAGGCCAATGGTATGAGGTTCAACAAGGCCAAGTGCCGGGTCCTGCACTTGGGTCACAACAACCCCATGCAGCGCTACAGGATTGGGGCGGAGTGGCTCAAAAGCTGCCTGGCAGAAAAGGACTTGGGGGTGTTGGTTGACAGCTGGCTGAATATGAGTCAAGCAGTGTGCCCAGGTGGCCAAGAAGGCCAACAGCATCCTAGCCTGTATCAGGAATAATGTGGTGAGCCGGACTAGGGAAGTGATCATCCCCCTGTACTCGGCACTGGTGAGGCCCCACCTCGAGTACGGCATTCAGTTTTGGGCCCCTCACTACAAGAAGGACATTGAGGTGTTGGAGTGTGTCCAGAGAAGGGCTACAAAGCTGGTGAGGGGTCTGGAGTACAAACCTTATAAGGAACGACTGAGGGAGCTGGAGTTGTTTAGTCTGGAGAAGAGGAGGCTGAGGGGAGACCTTATCACCCTCTACAACTACCTGAAAGGAGGCTGTAGAGAGATGGGGGTTGACCTCTTCTCCCTGATGACAAGTGATAGGATAAGAGGAAACGGGTTCAAGTTATGCCAGAGGAGGTTTAGATTGGATATTAGGAAACATTTTTTCACTGAAAGGGTTATTAAACATTGGAATAGGCTGCCCAGGGAGGTGGTGGATTCACCATCCCTGGAGGTGTTTAAAAAAAGGGTAGATGTGGTACTTAGGGACGTGGTTTAGAAGTGGTTTTTGTCAGGGTAGGTTAATGGTTGGACTTGATGATCTTAAAGGTCCCTTCCAACCTCAGCAATTTTATGATTCTATGATCCTATGACTTTATCACACCAATGTTCCTTGTGCCATTTAAGATGCATTACTTTATGAGAGATATTCATATGGGACTGGTAGATATTTCAGGAGAGGAGACTTATACTGGCAGCTGGATGCCAGAGAGGATATTCCAGACCATCTCATATGGCAATATACAATACTCTGAAGCAGCTCAAACGTCAGATTTCACTGGATCATAATGGAAGATTAGACATCTAGCAGTAGACACATAGAAGCTTAATTGAGGGCATAGTGCCCTCTCTGTCCCCAGGTAGGGTTATGGTACAAATATCCCATGGGTACTGAGCTATATCTCTGAGAACTATGATCTAAGATATCCAAGGGCACCTCATGTGGCTCCAGATGCAAACAGAAATACAGGCAACCAAACTGAGACCCGGTTTCCACTAACTGTTACAGGAACCCAGGCACTAAGCTTACACACAAAAGTCAACATTTAGATGTCCACAGTACATTGCTGAATACACCCAAAAATACCAGAATCAGCACTTTGATCCATATGTCAGGATAACCTTTTTGGTGATATGAAAACAGATTGTACTTAGAACTGCCTTTTGCATTGTAGCTAATAAATAGAAATCAAATGATACTCAACTTGCAAGAATTCCAGTAAAGTACAGAAAAATGCTGGTAAAGAGAAGAAAAGCGAGTTGAGGTTTTTTCTTAAGTTTAGTTTAAACGTTTCAAAGACAAAGAGCATGTATAGCCAGCTTCTCACAGATCACTGCCAAGAAACGCTGACTGTACAGCTGGACTGATCCAGATTGACATCAGTGGCAGCAGAGTCCAATAGAAGCTTTCAAGAAACAAGATATTCTTGGCAATAAAACTAAAAATATGACTAGTTATACCAGTTCTGATATAAAATTGGCTGGCATTCTTCACATTTTTTAAAGGCATTATCAGTTGAAAGCAATCCAAATGGTGATGAGCAAAAAGAGAGCACCTGCTTTTCATTGATAAACACATACTGCTCAAGACATGAGTTCCTGGATAAAGACACATGTGTGTGCTTCTGTAATAACTGCCTGTTTAAGAAATGTCTGGAAAAGAAAGTAAAGAACAATTAGAACAACATGACTGCATTAAAAAAGGACATTCATGCTGACTATATCTTAAGAGGATAATTTGTCTTGCCATTTTTAATCATTATCAACAATAGCTGTTTCTACAAGGTTTTCTTCCTCAGCCTAGCTGCTCCTTCTACTTTGCTGTTCAGAAAAGTATTTGATTTGTATCAAGTTATTAAAATAAAAATATTTTAATGATAGAAAAGAAAAACATTACCAATCACGTAAACTAAGTATTTCAACATTATAGTGGTTATGTTCTTTTGTTGAGCACTGTTCCAACTAGAACCCAGCCTGAAATAATACCTGAGGACCTTAAACTATAAAATAGAACCCACTATTAAAATCAAGTGAAAAGATTACAGATATGTGGAACATTTAATGCAAAAGTTGTCTAGATCTTTTTTTCTTACAAAATTTGCCAACAATTGAGTATGTGAATCCTATTCAATGTACTATTGAATACAAAGACAAATGTTTATCAAAACATGAAAAGCAACTTAGGTAAAAAAATATTACTCTTCACAGCTGAACTCATGCACACTAATTATTTTGCTCTCAAACTTAAGACATCGCATATGGTGATTAAAATAAATATGAAAAAGTTGCATAAATTATGCATTATGCCTTAAAATATTATCTGAATTTCAATAAATAATCATTATTTTAAAAAGTAAGAACAAGTATAATTTAAAATAGGCAGATACAAAATATATTCCATTCTTTGTAATGCTTTCATAATTTTGCTTCGTAGACAGCAAATTATCCATGAGCCACCAGTGTGCCCTTGTCTCCAAAAAGGCCAATGGCATCCTGGGGTGCATAGGGAAGACTGTGGCCAGTAGGTCGAGGGAGGTCATTCTCCCCCTCTACTCTGCACTGGTGAGGCCACAACTGGAATACTGTGTCCAGTTTTGGGCTCCCCAGTTCAAGAGAGACAGGGAACTACTGGAGCGAGTCCAGCGTAGGGCAACCAAGATGATTATGGGACTGGATCACCTCCCTTATGAGGAAAGGCTGAAAGAGCTGGGACTCTTTAGCCTGGAGAAGAGAAGGTTGAGGGGGGACCTGATTAATGTTTACAAGTATCTAAAGGGTGGGGTTAAGGAGGACGGAGCCAGGCTCTTTTCAATGGTTCCCAGCGACAGGACAAGGGGCAATGGGCACAAGCTAGAACATAGGAAGTTCCGATCAAATACACGGAAAAACTTCTTTACAGTGAGGGTGACAGAGCACTGGAACAGGCTGCCCAGGGAGGTGGTGGAGTCCCCTTCTCTGGAGATTTTCAAGACCCGCCTGGATGCAGCCCTGAGGGATGTGGTTTAGGCAATCCTGCTCTAGCAGGTGAGTTGGACTAGATGATCTCTAGAGGTCCCTTCCAACTCTGAAGATTCCGTGATTCCGTGATTCTGTGATTCTAGGATAGAACCAAAAGATGTTTTTAGTACTTGTCATGTTATCACCTGTCAATTAACTTGCCAAGAAACTGAAAAAGAGGTGATTTTTGAAACTGCAAAATAAAAGTCCACACAATAAACTTTTCTGAATTCTTGGACCCAGTCTGAAAATGGTCAAATCTATTCTATGTGGTAATGCAGGGAAATGACAGTTTATGCATACATTTAATATTATACAAATATAGATAGGGTGGAATAGATTTTACGCCAAAACAGGCTAGAAAAGCAGTCTTTGAATGGGATCAGGCAAGCACTGGCAAATACAAGAATTCAAATAGCTCATTTTATTTACATAAAATCCTTAAAAATCCTCTCTTAGAAGAATCAATGCGAACAGGAGAAAGAAGACTTGGACACAGCACTCCTATTTTACATTCTTAGTATTTAGGTCTTTGGCTGCTGAGATATTTCCTATGTCTCATTATCATAACATAACATCAAACAAGCACTATAGTACTCTATTACCATTTTTTGATTGATTAAATTAAATCATAGAATCATACAGTGGTTTGGTTTGGAAGGGGCTTTTAAAGATCATCTAACTCCAACTCCCCTGCTGTGGGAAGAGACGTCATCCACTAGATCAGGTTTCTCAAAGCCCCATCCAACCTGACCTTGAACACTTCCAATGATGGGACATCATTGGGGCAACCTGTTCCAGTGTCTCACTGCCCTTACAGTAAAGAATTTCTTCCTGATATCCACTCTAAATCTATCCTCTTCCCGTTTGAAGGCCTAACAGGTCTACTATGGACATCCAATGTTTTGGAAAAGATCTATGAAACTAAATCAATAATTGTGCCATATTTGTATTTTCTGTCTTCACTGTGACCAGAACAAGGACCATATATTTGTTAGAATGGGGTGAATACAACCACCATATAGAAAACTTCTGCTCCATATACTATTCATTCATTTATACCCTAGAGCAGGAAGGCATACATGTATGAATATATAAGTCTGTCTAATGTAACTATAGGTGTTCTCATTAACCATATAAATATTAATTTTACTTTTTTTAGTTTCATGGCCTCAAGTAACTTCTGGTAATGATTAATATAAGTTAATTAAAAGGATATAATATTGGTCAGAATGTTTAATTGTTTAACTTTTCAGTTCAATTTATGTCTCTATGATCTTACGTTATACTTAAATAGTGAGTCAGAAGTCATGGTCTACCTAACTGTAACTTACACCACCCATTAGTTGATATGACTCCTTATGTTACTTTTTATTATTGTGCCCTCCTGAGTAAATAATTCCAGTGTTTTCACAGTGAAGCCTTCTTTGCCCCAATCCTTTTCTTCAAAAAGTATGCATAAAACGTATCAAAACTCTAATACGTTTGAACTAGGCTGACTTAAATGAAATTCAGTATTACAAATGAAGAAGTATTATGGCTTTATAGAGATTAATTATACTGTTTCCTTATTTTTTTCTTATATCAGTCTTCATTTGTGCTAATTCATTTTGACATATACTCATATTGTCAGTTCCAGTTCTTAAATGGAACACAGTGAAGGACCAACAGTGTGTGTTGTTGACTCACATTGTATTAAATGTCTTCTATTGTTGTGCTATTCTCTTACTTTGTCTACATCTTAATGTCCTATTAACTCTTCTCTGATCTTGAGTGATGTAAATAAAAAAAATCGTGTTGTCTGTAAACGTATTCCCTTTTTGCTCTGTATTTACATTTCCAACTATTGTAATATTCACTTTATACATAAAATAATAAGATAGTGATGAACAACTGTAGACAAGACAGAAATAAGGAAGTGCATCAGCTGAGTCTGTACAGTAGTCACTGTATTACTTCTTCCCTTTGAAATGCATTACCTTCCTTACCCAGTAAAAAAAAAAAATAAATAAAAAAAAATTAAAATTGAAAGGATTCCAAATGTCCGTGTCTTCACTCTGTGCTTTTAAGCTTGCACTTAAAACATGGAGTTTGTGATCTTCACTAGGCTTTGCTTGTGGAACAAAATGATAGCACCAGACTTCCTTAACAGAGCATCAGGAGGGACTTTCTGAAAGTCTGAAGTGATTATATTAACTGTTCTCTTTTTCACAGTACTCTCGCTGACAAGCAGAAGATTCCAATGTGGAGGTTGTCAGATGCTTTTGATTGAATATGCTATTTGGGAGCCAAAACACTTCACAAACACATATTGCTTTTTTTTTTTTTCTTAATCCTTTCCCCATCCTTTCTTACTCTTCCTCCCTTGCAGAATAGATTTTCCAAGACAGTTCCCTTCAAAATATACATTTATAGACATGCAAAATTTTTGTGAAATTGAATTGTTTTCTCCCAGCCATTGCATCTAGCGAATTAGAGAGATAGCTTTCCTTTTTTTAATTTGCTTTTATTTATTTATTTACTTATTTTTACCTAAGCCATGTTTTTCTCCAATCATCCTTTGCATTTTCCACAATACAGTTAGGGGTATTCTTTGGCTTTTCCCATTTATGAAGAGGTTATTCCAAGGCTGTGAACCAGCAGTGCAGAGCACACTGCCACCACTTCTACTCCGCTCTCTTCCCTGGTAGTAATCCTTGCACATCCAAGACAGGAACTTTCCCTGTTTTTAATATTATTTTTTAGCTATCCAATATTTTTTATCAAATCTGTACATAAATATGTATGGAATTTTAAATTCTATTCTGATTATGAAAGGAAAGGCTTTTTTTTTGTGTGTGTGAACACTGTCTTTACCTGTCATATGATAGATCATAATGCAGAGTAAAAGTGAAAATTGCCCTTTAAAAAATGAGTAGTGTTAATTGTGTAGACATTTTGTAGACATGACAAGAAATCTGTCTTTTCTCCTGTGAGTTTAGAAAAGAGGCGGGCTGAGGAATGAACCAGCAATGTTAATACTCAAACATGAATGGGTGGAGAAGCAGCGTAGTAAGTACTATTAAGTCCAGCTCCTGAAAAGCCTGACGGCCCATGCAGTAAAGCTTGTCTTACCAGTTTATACTAATCTTAGCTTACTTATTCATTATATAACACATAAGAAAGTTAAAACTGTCTACAGTCATCAAATAGGAGAACATAATATGCTCTAATTTTATTTAATTTTACCTTCAGTGTCAGAATAGCAGGCTACCTTAAGATTTATTCTGTAAAATTTTAGTGCACTATTTTCAGCAATCTCTTGGTTTGTTCACTCTTGACAAGTAAATTGAAAGTTTTTAGTATTTAAAATATCACGGAAGCATGTATTTTTCAAATCAGATGAGTGGAATAAATTTACTTAGGTTAGAGAGCTAGGGATAGACTCATATTTTACTCTGCAATGTCTGATCAATTACAAAGGAGATATAAAAGTCCTGATTTTATTCTCACTTCTTTTTTTTTATTTTAATATAGAAGTGAACCCAGTGATTTTGTTAGAGTCATTTCTGATTTGAACTCAAAGAGTGAGAAAAAAATACATTCTAGGTTTTTTCTTTTCTTTTTTTTTTTCTTTTTTTTTAAACCTTTTGGACCTTGGTTGTCTGAGATATTGACACTGTCCTTTTGATATAAGACACAACTCCTTAAAGCAATGAAGATTCAGATATAGTGCTTTTCAGAGAGCAACTGGTGGAAGACGAGAAAAAATATGACTGTAGTTGAGTACAGATTCCTTATAATTTTATCAGAAAATAGAAATAAAAAAGGGGAAAGTCCAGGAAAACAATCAAACCTCAAGTCACAATTTTAATATTATAATGAAACACAATTGCATTTCCACTATTAAAAAAAAATGATATTTAGTACTTAGCTGTATTACTTCTATAGAGTAGAAGTAATTCTCCATTGCTTATCATGCTTTCTTTACTGCTTTGTGCTCTCTCCTTTTGGTCAAGTATATTTTTGGTACCACTTTCTTACTTTCTAAGTTCTCCAGTGCATCTCAGTGGATTCTTTTTAAAAGTACTGGTGCTAAACTAATAAAAGTACTATAAATAATAGTATAAATATGAGGCTTATAAATTACTGCTGCAGATGTTCAAACTATTTATAGTAGAAAAATATGCAAATGACAAAGGAAAACTTGATTGGATAGATCAGTATCACCACTGAGGATACTGATTTTGTAAGGAAATCAACTGAACATGCACCGAATTATATTTTTATCCAAAGATCTTTGCATAACTAAAATAAGATTGATATTGATCAACTTCACAGTGGTCAGATAATACCTTTCCTCTTCTTCACTGATGGCAAAGGTTAAAGAGGTGATTTGTCTGACTGAACTACACCTTTAGAAGGCAGAAGATGGGGTACTTATTTATGTATTCACAGAACCCCAAAATATTTAATACTGATTATCTAGATTTATTTTTGCTATGTGACAGCTTTTAAACATTCAACAAACTTCTGCCTTTTGTATGTATCATGGTTTAACACCAGCCAGCAGCTAGGACCACGCAGCCACTCTTGCAGTTCTCCCACTTCCCCCAGAAGGGCAGGGAGAAGAGGAAGGAAAGAAGGGGAAAGGGAAAGAAAAAAAACTTGTGGGTTGAGACAAAGACAATTTAAAAGTAACAATAACAGAAAAGGAAGATAACAATAATAACAACAATAATATCAATAATAACAATAATGACACAAGTTGCTCTCATCACCTGGTGAACTGGCACTGTCTGGAGCAGTAATCATGAATTCCCACCCCCCCAACCAACCCCTATTTATATAGTAAGAATGATGTCCATGGTATGGAATATTGCATTGGCCATTCATTCATTCTATCTATGTTCCTTCTCTGCTTCTGCGGGAAGCTGAAAAAAAGTCTTGAAAAATATAAACATCACCTGGAAAGAACTAAAACCATATGCATTATTGACATTCCTTTCATACGAAGTCTGAAATGCGACAGCCACTAGGAAAAAAACATTAACTCTATCCCAGCTGAAACCATGACAGGGTGGCAGTTTTGAAGACTTCCCCTTCACTCCTTTGAGCTTTATTTGATGATACTGAAGGACTTGCTCAGCATAAAAGCAATCATTTAGGGAAAAGACTGGAATATCAATCATTTGTCAGCCCTACAGAAACCCACCCATGTATGGAAGAAACAGCCTCAACTAACAGACAATCCCATTTCTCACCATTTCTGTAGGCTATTTTCTGTATTTGCTTTTTGCATTTTCTTCATTGTTAGCATTTCTCCCCAGCAGCAAGTAGCCAATATCATGAGTACCTTCTACTTCAGTGCTGCCAGAAATGCAGTCTTTTATAAACACTCTCTTTGCAAAAAGAGGCAATACAGCTCTTTCTCAATCAAAAAAATGGCCAAAATCTCACTTGACTCATTCAGAAAACAGAGCTATTGTTAAGAAAATGTAGCTAAGGGTTCAACAGTTCATGAAAAACTAAATTTGTCACTGCTAAAAAGAAAAGGGTAAGTAGAGGCAATCAGCCCATCACAGCTTCAAGGACCTGGTTAGTAAAATTACAAAGTTGAAGTGCTGGATCTTTTCTTAAGTCAATGTTACACATTAGCAATTAATTTATAACAGAAGGCATAATTAATGTCAAATTTCAACCCAACCATGAAACCACACAGCAACTGAAACATGGGAAAAAAAGTATTTGAAAATCATTGACATATGTACGGTAGCTGAACGAAGAGTGTAAGGTATGAAATAAAATAAAAAATTCTAAGTCTTGATGGAAATATCTTACTGTCCCTTGAATTACATAAACCCTAATTGTTTCAGTGGCAGTATTTATTTCCTAATGATGTGCACCTGTAATATATTGCTAGATCCAGATCAATGGGTTGGTATGCCAGATTCATTTCATGTGTGTGTCAGGTTTAGATTAAAAATAAATTGCTAAGCAAAGCTCAGTCAGGCTTAATGCCAAAGGCAGAAGGTTTTAAATGTAATACAAGTCTTACAAAGGTTGGCAAAGGTAGCTTTCATAACTTCACCTGCCTTATCAGAATCAAGATAAGAGAAAAATCTGTATGTATGATATGGACTTCATTAGGTAGGGTCCTTCCTTCGACATCTTAGAAATTTGGAAGGATTCATCAGTAAATCCAGGCTGTGCAAGTAACTGTCATCCTCAAAACAATTTGTTTTTTCTATCTTTCCATTCAGCAATAACAGCAAATGAAAATATTACATGCACCTTTAAAAAAGCAAATGAAACACACCGGAATTAATAATTTTTTTCCCACATAATTTAAAGGCCATATTCTCCTTAGCTGATGCCACTTCATTTGAAGTATTAATAAAAGTGCTGAGAGAACTGGCAGAGAACTTTATGTAAAAATCTTTCAACTTTTTCCAGTCCCTCAAATAGACCAAGTTTATTAAAGGTCCAGGCAAACTTTGGGGCCTGTTTTTTCCTTGAAGACAGCTTTGTTTGAAGATCAATACCCATGTTACTTACGTAGACTTATCTGGAAAGAGTTTTCATTTTTTGTTAAAGGTCAAAAGGATGTTGTCTAAAAAAGACCTCACTGTTTAAAGGAGTGTTTAACATAGTGTTTTAACACAGAAACTTACAGGGCTTTGGAGAGAGGGGCCATATCTAGCATTCATGAAAACTCCAGAAATAAAGTTTTTTCATGTTCAAGCTAGAATTTCTGTGTAGGTATATAGGTGGGGAGAGTTGAAAGGCACCCAAACAGCAGATAACCCTTTGGTAAATCAGAAGGTCAGTCTATGTACAAGTGCTGGACCATGCGATTCAGGTCTGGTACTGGAACTTTAATGTCCTGCTTTGTGTATCAACATCTTAACCATGGGCTCTTTTGAGGCGGCTTTTCAGGACCTCCAGAAAATCTTTCCTATAAAAAGGGCTATCAACAAGTATCAGCTACTGAGCTGGAGATACCAGTAATATGCTCACACAAGGCTGCAGTATTGCCAAAAAGTCTGCTACCTTTCATGTAATAGAAGAGCTCTTTAATGTTCCAAATATCTAACTTCAAATCAGCATTGTGTAATCCATGAAACTACATCAGACGTTAATGGGGACTTTGTCATTACATGTTCAACAGTCCAATGAGTGAGTTTGGGAAATAGTATACTCGGCTATACCCTGTGGTGTACTCTCTAATGGTGAGTGATTCCTTTTACCGGTTCTGCTGTCTCTTGGGTACTAATCGGTTTCAGTGTTTCCCTGAAATCCCAGGAGTCACTCTGTTGAAAGTGGGTATATTTTTTATTAAAAATATTATTTCATTCACATTTTACTATCCATATGGCAGAATGGGTGCAATTGGAAGTGGTAGGAATCAAAACCTCTCCCATTTATCATTAAGGCACCAGGAACAGTTTTCATATGTTACCATGGATAAGAAATAAGCAATATAATGAAATGAGACTTAAGGTAACAAATGGTTAATTAAATGTACATTAGTAAGGGATAAAATCAATTGGTACATATCCAATCCAGCCTCTGAAAAAAACATTTTGCAGCTGTATTTCCCTTCTTTGGATGTTGAATTTGGTTCCCTTAACATAGTTCTAGGCAGTAGACATATTACAATTAATTGGTATTTTAGTATATTCTCTGATTGCAGGGTTGATTCTCAAAAGCCAGTAATTGAAAATCAAAATACTGAAAGGGTCACAAAAATAGCTATCAAGTATAACTTACTTTCATATTGGCTGCTGGTGAGGAAGAGAGCAATAAAAAACATCAGAAAAAGTTTCAGAGGATTTTAAGATATTATTGAAGCAATAACATGAATAAGCATAATTTGATTAGAGTCATTCAGCATAGGTTTAAGAGGGGAAACTCACTCTCAAGCAAATTAAAAGGTCTTCAAAGGTGTTATTGTCATGAAGTTCTGAGTGACTTTGGGTGATGGTAATGGGATATGGACCGACTCACCTCTGGGTCATTATTTCAAATTTGCCCAAGGTCAATGGCAACCAAAAGTTGTCAGTATCTTATGACTTAGTGACCTGTGTGAAATAAGCTGAAGGTTTCCTTTGTATTCTTATTGGACAGTAGCCCACATCAAAAAGGCACCCTCACAATTGATGCTGCTTGTTGGCAATCTTAACAGTGATGAAGGGGCTGCATGGACATGCAGGCTGCACTCTCTCCTGACCTGTGCAGGTGATCTTTCCAGGTAAAGACTGAAATATGCTGGGAAGTCAAAGCAGTGATATTCTAGCAACAGTGCCTTTGCTGTATCTATACAGATATGTGAACAACCCAACTCAAGCACTATATGAAAATAAGAATTTAAAAAACAAAAAAAAAGGAAAGAAAAAGTAAACAGAAAAAGAAAAAAGAAGGAAAAACAGAAAAAAGAAAAAGGACACAGTGTTAAAAGCTTGTGCTTTGTTTGTTTTAGTCTATATGAATAATTTCCAAAAAAGATTTCACAGAGGACATAGTGAATATTGCAAGTTTAACAAAAATACTCTAGAATATAAAGCTTATCTAAATCTGGAGATAAGTGTGTGTCTTGGGGAAATTTATCATGAAGGCATAAAAGGCATGTTACTTCATCAATACATGTACACAGTTCAAGTGTCAATGAAATATAATCTGTACAAATGTGATAGGCATAAAATATATTTTAAATTTATTGGAAAATATAAACACTACAGGTATTTATTAATAATAACATAGTAATGAGCGTTTTTATTTATTCCAAGTTATGAAGGCACTGATCAAGGATAGCAATCTGAGATGCTAGAAACTTAAAAATGTCTCAAACATTGAGAACATGTTGAGAACATTTTTGGCTAAAGCCTAACGCCTGATATGACTGGTCTGAGTACTGCTTACTTTTTTTTTCACCAACTCATCTCATTATTCTGTCTGCACAGCTTTGTCAGATTATTTGGAAGCCTAGAAGTAAGAGTTCTACCTGAAAAGCAAAGCAGTGATTTTACTCCTTGTCCCTGCAGACTCTCCGTGCCACACTTCCTGGGTTGTCACCACAAATTCTGCTATGAGCAAGGAAGAAGCCTCCTGCTTATTTACACTCCCAGGGACTATCCCAGAAAGAAATGTCCTGAATCTCAAATGACTGTAGGTGCCTTCTGAGACAGGCATCAACTCATGCATACCACTTGCCTGATACTGAATGTTATCTGACAATAGGTAGCTCCCGAGCCAACGTGTGGTACTTCAATGGTAAGCACTAAATTCAACGATCCATATATGATCACTGCAGAAGTGATCTTGTATGCAAATGCAGAAGCATATTGTAGATGTGGCAGCAGATTTCAGAAACAGAGATAGATAAGACAACCTGTGTAGGTTAGAAGTTACTTAGTGCTGACAGTATGTCAAATGAGATGAATAAAAACACAGTTAATATAAACTTAAAACCAGAAAGCACTGAAAATAAACCTATTGAAAAAAGGTCTTGCTCTAACTCTTCTTTTAAGTGTACAAATGTTTTAAGTGTCAATCTGCAGGTTTAAAAAAAATTATAAGCTAAAGAATTTTGTTTAAATTTGCTGTTAAGATAAAGATATAAATCATTCCCAATCTTAAATGCATCTTTCAAAGATGAAAAATTTTCTTTAAAACAAACCCCTGCTGACATACAGCAAGAAATTGGGCTGCACCAATCCAGTACAGAGATCCAGTATGGGATTCCATTGCTAATTTTCTCCTAAATATACAGCAGTTCTTGCATAAAGCGTCAAAAAGAAGTGAATCAGTTTCTCTAAGTTCTGGGCTGTTTATGCCGACTACTATGCTGTGATCACGTTCTAATTTGGAGTTTTTTTAGCCCTTAAAGTCTTAATTAAATCCTTTTATTATTCAGAGCCCGCCTTCGGCTCACCTTTCATTTGAATCCAGTTCCACTGATCCAATCATACAATAAATGGTCACAGGGTCAGGTTTAGAGACATCTGAATACGTGAAATTTCATATGAAAGAGAAGATGCAAAATAACAACACTGAAAAAAGGGAAACTCTGGGCTGAGGTTTGTATTTAATTCTGTATTTGTGACACACTACAACAAGATAAAACACTTGTGTATTTTTTAGGGGTTAAAAGTAGAGGGAACATAGTTTAACCAGGAAATGAAAAATAAACAATGGATAGAAACAGAAAAATTTCACTATAATGGTAATAACCACATGGCATAATTTGCCACCAGGGTCAAAACAGCAAATGTTATCTATCAGATAAGAGAACAAGCCATTTTCTGAAGAGGAAAGAGAATGGAGATAAAAGTGACTTTTAACCCTACTTTTCAGCTCAGGTTTTCCACTTTAAGAACTCTGTGTTTTCTATATAGTGCTACTCTAGGGAAAAATGATCATATCTTGCCAAAATATGCATCATGGAAATAGTAAAGCTGAATTTCCTTTTTTATAGTACTTTGCAAATGTATCATATACAATAGAGGCAATCACAGAGTTTTATTACAAATAATGAGAACAATGGGATATTTTTTAAGATTTTGTTCTCCCATTCTTTTTCAGGATAAAAGACCAACAATTTGATTTATTCTTAAAATAAAAGAATCCAAAATATCCACTCTAATGAGCGCATTTTTTAAAATAATTTACTCCTTTTGATTGTATTAATGCATATGAATGAATTTGTAACAAATGGAAATATCAAAGCTAAATTCTACCTTCTAAACCTCTCATTGCAACCCTTCAAAGCAAATGTTTGTTTAAATTTTCACAATTTCAAAATCTTAAATAATTACTTTAATCAAAATTCTAATTCCTGACAGAGGAAGTTTTCAATTATTTTGCCCAACTTGATATGATGCTTTGCCTAAATGTTCTTTCTTTGCCTTCAGGAGAACAAACTCCAGGAATCACCCTATCTGCCTCTTTCATTGCTTTGGGTCAGTTCAAGTTTACACTTGGATAGTTTATGTTCCTTGGTTCATTTACATCCATGACAACAGTTCTTCACTTTAGATGCATAAAAGGAGAGATATCCAAGGTTCCCAGAAGGATCTTGTAATAATATATGTTTGTGCGTAATAATATATATTTGTGCATAATAATATATTTTACTATCACATGCACCAGCAGCATATGCTCTTTAAGAAGATAATATGAAAATATTAATTAATTAATTAATTCAATTTTTTAATTTTGTCAAGTTAAAGGTGAAGAGGGATGCGTCACATTTCTTTATCCCTTTATCATGATGAATAAGCCATGTTTTAGTGTGGTTTGTCATTCATAAAAAATTTTCACATAGAACAAACTAGTCTATGTTTCTTTTCTTTCTATCTATCCACCTATCTGTACCAGCAGATACCTATACCAATACAGATAAGAACATAAATGCGTAGGTAGATACATGGATGGATATGATGAATAAAATAAATTTTTAACTATTTCAGTGTGTCACAGTACATAAATTCTACCGCAGCAGTTATCCACAGGATTACTCTCATCGGCAAAACGTTAAGCAATGGTCTATGAAGAGCTGGTCGGCTATAGTTGCCACTTCGTATTGGTCTAAGGTGTTCCTAATTAAGAAGAGATACTTTTACACGAAATAATTTCCTAGTTGTACTTTATCTGTATAAAATCTCACTGGTCCCACAGAAAACTGTTGGATAAGAGCAGGACATGAGGCATTTATTTGGTGCTAAAATATAATCCACAAGAAGTTAAAAAAATCTTTGCCACTTGTAATTTCTTTCTTTCTGCCACCCCATCATTTTCATATTTCTGGTATGGAACTCTGCTAATCAAAAGGATTTTTGCAACTTTTTGTGCGTATCTTGCCATAATATCTTGTGCTTCATTCACCTGGCAATCCAATTGTACCTGTTTTACGTGCTGTCCTTTTTCACGATTTGTTGTGAAAGGGGCAATTTTAAACATTTATTACACATGAAGTCAGTGCAGAAACTCAGCCTCCTGATTCTTAAATACATTAGAAAAATATTTATTTTGTGGAATTTAGTCTACTTGCTGGAAACGTTGAGGCAATGAGATGTGAGGTATTGTGGCAGAATGCTGCAGAATGTATAATAAGCAGCAATCTTGTTTGACAGAGAAACTGAGTCTTTGACCTAACAGATCTCCAACTCTAACCTCTATGAATCTATGATACTCAAACATGCTGCAGTCAAGCCATTTCAGCATGGTATTAATTGCTCTTTCACACTCTCTCTGTATGTATGTGTGTGCATGTGCTGTTTTGTATAAAAGTAAAGCATCCCTTATTTCAATGGTTTTACCTGAAACTATATGATGCTTAATATTCCGCTATTCTGTTCTCCCATAAATTATTGTGTTCACTATTCCACATCATAATAATCTTAATACTTCAGCTTATGACATTTCATTCTCTTTTATCTTACTGCTGAATCATACTTGCTTATGTATGTTATACATGTGCACCTACAAAGGAGGAAAGATAAAATACAAAAGCCTCAAAAAACAATCATTGCTATATTTTGAAACATTACAGCAGCCTTGAAAAACAATGATTCATCCAGCACTGGTCATAGCATGTAAAGGCAAATGTTAAATATCCCTCTGTCATTAAAATTAACATAGTGGTAAAAGAAAGATATATTTATTTATTTATTTATTTATTTATTTATTTTTGGCTATGTGGTCAATGGAACGTGCTTAAAAACAAAGAACCCTTCACTAGTGCTTGCTCTTTTTTCCTCATTTATCTTACATTCTACTAACAAGAATCAGCTTTCTTTCTGCAAAAAAATCCAAACTGCTTATCACTCAGAGGATATGCAAGAAAAAGCTCCACATTTGTGGGCAGACTCTTATCTGTGGCATGCAGAAACACATGAAATATCAAAATAGAAATGCATCAACATTAATGTCAGTGAAGAGAAGGGAAGCAGAACATGCCACTTTGATTAAGAGATCACCTGACAGAACTCCTTCCTGTGCATGGAGAACAAATATATAACTCTGGCAACCAGGCAGAGTTACTGTTTTCTCAAGTCACAATTATTAATTGCTTTGTAATCTTTGTTGCACCTCACTCTAGTTACTCTATAGCATGTAAGACTGAAGGCCAGACTTCTTTGTTTATATTTGTTCCGTATCAAGTATACTAGACCTGTTTCTTCTTAGATGGGAGATTAGATTTCTACAACTGTTTATGCCTCTCCTGTAATGACCCATTTCATTAGTATATTATATGAGTGGTTTTAGGTAATGGACTTTCCAGAACTATCAAGATCTTTTTTTTTTATGTCGTTCTTCTTATTTTCTGAAATAACCTGGTATATGCAAATGATAGATTTCCCCTGTCAGAGAGACTGCTAGTCAGGAACTGTAAATGTACTTAAAAAACATGTGATATCACTTTATTTAAGCTATTATTCCAGTACCTCAGATTTAATACACTTTCCCAGCCACTCCATTCTGAATGCTGAATAGTATCACAAATGGGTAAGTGACAGTAAAATGGCACCATCGGAAACTCAGTCTAGTCCGATGCCACAGGGACTTAAATGAACCGGAGTCCAATTGTCTTTGTATCCAGCTGTTACACCTCACTGAATATTCTATCCACTACACCATTTAGTTTAGTTCAAGATAGTCCTTGTTTTCAATAAAAGAGCTTCCTGAAAACCTAACAAACTTTTATTCTCACTGCAATTTTTCAATTTTATTTCCCACTCCATCCCCTGAAATAATGTCAGTAAAGAACAGAGAGGATCAAAAGCCGCTGGCCGCTGAGGGATTCAAGTGTGGGACCAGCACTGGTTACTAACTGCCCATGCTATCAGGATCTTAGCTTATTTAAGTATGTTCAGTACCTGGTAAGGAGAGGAACAGACCATGCGTGATTTAGCTGTCCCCCTCAGCAGTCATCAAGCCTAATCCTTTTCTAATGTATAGCCTTTAGAAAGGATATAAAAACAGATTTTTACTCTCCCCATTCAGAATATAAGCAGATTGAAGTCAGACCCTATGACATTTGGGTACCCCACACTGAGTACCCTAACAGTGGTTTTGCTGCTCTGCACTTAATAAAGCTCTGCACTAAGCCTGTCAAGAAACGTCCTTAAGAACATGCGGACAATTATCATAAGTATAACTAAAAGCATTACATTGCTATTCTTAAAAGGTTCTGGGTAATCTAGTGTTGAAATTGTACTGCACAGAATATCTTTTTCGATATATAATTTCATGGAGCGCTGTGTTTCACTCCTTTGACTTTCACTGCCCCATCAGATTACTTCCTCACCCATAATTTCTGAAATCTGTTTGGCAGTATATAATGGCTTGGGGAAAATGCATGTTGCTTTTTGTGTCCTTTCAGGCTATTAATCATTAGTAACCTTGTATTCAGAGTTAGTTCATTAAATATGTATGCCTTTTGGTAATCTGATGCCTAATATATATTACAAACATTGTGCACTAGCAGCAATTATATTCTCTCTAATGGGTTTTGTAATTGTAGTGCCATGTTGGAGAAGCCTGTGAAGTCTGAAATTCTAAAAATATCAGTAAAACAGATTCTGCTAAATGATAGCTCAGTAATAAACACATGGAGAAAGGTATTAGTTTGGAACACGATAGGATAAACTATGTAGGGAACTGAATTATTAAGATTCATCTTTATTTCAATCTGATGAAGAACAAAAAGATGAGGGAAAAAATCATATCACAAACACTGCAAAATATCAGTCATTGTTTAGTTCACATGTCCTTACTGCTCTAAAGTTACCCTACTTCAAACTTGCTAAAGTTTTGTTGGTTTGGTTGGTTTTTTTTTCCAGTGCAAATGATCCTTTTGAGAGTTAGATAATCAAGCTAAATAATTAGAATATTCTTGGTGGAGATCTCAACAGATTTAACAGATTTTCCACTTTCTGCAAATAAACTACACCATGAATATTTACCAAAAACATTTGAATAACAGGAAAATTAATACCTCAGGTACCTTTAATCTATTTGTTTTATGCTGGTAAGTCTGCAATAATAAGGGCAATACTATGTTAGTAACTAAAAATACCTAACAACAAAACAAAACAAAACAAACCCAAACCCAACGATAGACCTTTATTTATGGGGCTTTTTTCCTCTGTACTTGAATGAACTTTCATAGAATATGATAAGCTGTCAGAAAATATTTGACATGCTTTAGAACTGATTTAGAAAATTTACGTGGACTATAACTGGTAGTAGCAAGTTGTGATGTTTAGGTGCATAATGAAGCTTTGGTCTGGTTGTAACCTAACTGAAGAATATTTATTTAAAAAAGGGGTTATGAAGGTGTTCTTTTTTTCAGTTACAGAGGTTTTAAATATAGACACTTATGACATTCAGAAATATCACCGGCATAGAGCTAGGTCTATGAAATTTGAGAAGTGCTGACTCCAGAATTTCTGACTCGTTACAGGTGATGAGGAATCATTGTGACTGAGAATCCAAATGATATTTTGTCATCTAATATCTTACATTTCTGTGGTGCAAGAAAATCTTTAAGGTTCTTGCTAGGCTATATTAATAAAAAGCTGTCTGCCACACCCACAAAGAAGGGCAGAGGAACAAGGGCAGGTGGGGAGCCAAAATAGTACCCTGCCCTGGCAAATCCCGTTCCCAGCACAGGAGAGCCATCAGCCCATTAAAGGCTCCTGCACACACACAAAGGCATAGAGAGGCATGACAGGAGATAGGGGAACCCAATAATCCAGACAGAGACACAAGCCCCCAACCCGTTTCCTCCTGCAGCTGTCTCAGGGGAGCCTCCATTCTCTTGCGCTGGAGCACCATGCTGCAGCTGTCTGGAGCATCTTTACGATGGAGGGGTGTTACTGCCTGTTTAGGTTTTGAGACACATTATGGGATGCATAGGAAAAATATGTTGGGATTGTGCAATGCTTATTTGTGGATATTTAGCAGATGAACCAAACGTGGGGAAAGGGAAGTATCAAGGTGTCTTAGGAGGAACAGGTGTAAAATAGAGAGACAAGGGGATAAAAGGGGCAGAGTGCATGAAGACAGGCACCTGGTAAGTACACTTGTCTGGCCATGTCCTGTACCTGATGAGTGCAGTTTGTCCTGATTTCGTATTAAACACCACTCATAACTGGTTTCCTGGGTGAGGGGACTGTATTCTGTATGTGTGTGTGTATGTAGTGGTCTGTACCGGCAACTGGAATGGAGTGTAGCCTCGGTAGCTCCTATGTCCAGATGACAGCAACTGGGAAGACAGAGTGTCTAAGGCCAGCTACTGGAGGAATCTGCACTGTATATACGTTTATATTTCTATTAACAGACCTTCATACTGATCATCCAGAGAGAGTAACCGGATAAGGCCATTTGTGCTGTATATTTCTGCATATGTTGATCTGCGTGGCTGGCTGTATATACAGTATATGTGCACCATATATGTGTGTTTGTGGTGTGCCTATCAGGAATACCTTCTCAGCCCCACTACTGGTTGGACCTGGGGGCATGGAGCTGCTGCAGCCTTGCCTATCAGGGTGTTGCATTCAGAAACTCCCCAATAGAGCTGAGCCCTCAAACCTTTTCAGATTTGAGTTTAGTTTTCTTATAAGAAAATGTAATTTATAGGAATGGCTTGTTCCATTCAACTTGTAAAAATGGTCATCAGCTCCTCATCTCAACAAACTGCTGTTAAATTATTTGATTGAACAAACTATGAATTCTGATGAATTTATTTTATATTATTTGGAAATTTCAAGTTAATTGTTTTACAAAATATGTAAATGTTTATATCAGCATTTACTGAGAGCTGTTCTCGTACATCAAGAAAGATTCAGGGGAGTTAGACAAGGTAAAGAGAAGGGCAACTTAAACAAATTAGGGAACAGAACAGATATTTTTTAAGGTGAATTTGAAAAGGCTAGGGCTCTACTTTGAAAAGGCTAAGACTCTACTTCAAAAAGGAGAAGGCTAAGAAGGTATATTATTAAGATTTAGAAAAAATAAGATGAATGGATAAGAAGAATACAGAACTGTTATTTGCCAAATCCCACAGCACTGGACATAGGGGGCTCTTACTGAAGCTAGTACAACAGAAACAGAAAAGAGAAAAAAAAAATGTACTTAAAACACAATTCTGGAGTTTATTGCTATAGTGGTTTGTGGGTGAAGACTATATCATCAGATTCTAAAGTGGATTAGAAGAATTCGTAGACAGCAGGTCCATAGACAGATATTAAAGTGAATGCATAGGAACGTACCTTATAATAACCCTAATTTAATGACTAGGGATAATAGAATTCACAAGGGAAATGGACTGCACTAGCCAGGCTTGTATGCTGTTTTGAAATGGCATATCCCACTGACATTACTGGAAGCAGGACTAAGTGGATGGTTACTCTGACTCCAAGAACATTTCTTACATTCTTATTTTTATGTACTTCCATCAGGTTCAAGAGTCCATTTTCTGAAGTGTTACACAGATGTATTCCATAAATTTGTGATTGAAGGTCCTCATTCTGCAGTTTTCCACATGAAGATGCACTCTTGCATGCACAGTTTATCTAATTTCCACTGTCACACCAGCACAATAAAAACAGTAACAGGTTTATGGCCTGAGACTTTTAAAAGTTTCAGAAAGATAAAATGATAATTAAAGAAATAAGTTCCAAAAAGGAATTACAGTGACAGTTAATCAACTTAGCATTAGCAGCATGAATAAAATATCATAACAGGAAATACTGCTTAGAACCACAGTCTTAAAATACAACATCAAAAGCATTTTAAGCATTTGCTAGGAAGTAGCCAGGTAAAGTCAATAGACATTGTATTTTTAGAAGATTCTTTAGAGCCGGTCAGTAGAATCTTCTGATTCAGTCTCACAATTTAAAGAAAGCTCTGCTTTTAGGTCAAATGGTTTGAGAGAATGCTCTTCTTGGAGTACGCAATAAAGCACTTTAGAGTTCACCATTTCTATTGCAGAGCACGTCCCCTTCAGAAAAGTAAGAAATTATAGTAAACGTAATATTGATAATGGATAAATTACAAAGATTGCTCTCCCTTCACGTTGGACAAAATCGTGACTTTGTTTAGAAAGAAAGACCTCCATTAATTTATAAAACTTACTAATCGGTGAAGACGGTATTAAGAACTTACGGGGAAGAAAAGTCTTTTCCTTTACAGTTTGGCTTTGCTTATCCCACAATTTATTGCCTTTTTAGTTGAAAAGAGGATTGAGTAAAATGCTCAGCTAGCTAGTAATAAGTAAGCTGTTTTCAGTCCAGGTAGGAAGAAAAATATCCACCCATAAAAATAACACTAGAAAGACAAGTTGTGATATATACCTGATGACTCAGTGCCTATGACTCCTTTTTTTTTGTCTGAATATCACCCTCATGCTACCCGTTTCACTACAGAGCTCTCATTTAAAGCAAATGACAACCATTGAGGTAATTTTAAAATAAATATATCATTAACATCTCTAAACATTACAAATTTAGAAAACAGTTGTATGCTGTGAGGCATTGGTATGCAAGGCATAATTGTCTTAGCTTTCAGCATAAGCAACCCTTTAAGAAGCTGCAGTATACTGTTTCTGATGCTGCTGCTGGAATATTTAAAACAAAATCTGTGGAAGTCTCTCCTCATATGGAATGCCTCTTCTTGGGTGTAAGGCAAGATTCGAAACTGTACAGGATACTTTTAATCAATGATTACTACCAATTATTCTCAATATTCAGAGCCTAAAATTAAGCACACAGCTCATTTAAGTTGAATACTCCAGAAATTCTCTCCTAACCTGACAGGAGTCTGGAAAACTTGGACATCAACTGCCTGCTGTGTGGGCAGAATCTAAATTAAATATTTCAGTCTATTGTCTGGGTCTGCAGGTGCAAAAATGGTGTGTAAAATCAGTAACTGTAACAAAAATCACTCTCAGAAAAATAGATGCCCAGTTTAAATAATCAGAACTAATAACTCTGTTACATCTGTAACTTCTGTGATTCCATGATTGCTGTAAAGATGTTTTGAATGCATCTATTTCTATGCAAATTCAGTGTGAATATGTCTGTTTATATGCAAATAAAACAGAATATGAAAATGGAATTTTTTAAAAGATTATTCACTTTTTAAATGTATCCACTAAAATACACTGTAATATCTTTGTTCTTTTGATGTAATTGCCATAATTTCTTTGAAAATTTCCATCCATCTTCTATCAGGTGCTGGGTATATCTTAGATAATATAATCTGTTAACTTAAAATTAAGGATAGCATCAGAAGATTGCAAGAAATATTCTTTGTAAAAACATCAAAAGTTGTGGAAAATATAGGGATAGGAACTTCAGATTTAAAAGCAAAATTAACATTTCAAAGCAAGAAAATGTATAAAGATACCCGAGTTACCTTAACCCTCTCTCCTTTGAAAGTCCACTGATATTCCTCTTTCTTCCTGTTTTCAAGATGTTATTCTTCAGTCTAGTTTTCCTGAAAGAACCTTAAAAATTCTAAAACTGTGCATTGAGTCTTCAATTTTATGGATTAATGCTAAACATGTCCCCCACAGACTATAGTAATGGAATGGTTTTCATGCCTAAAAACTGGGTCTGTATTCGGTGAATTGGACCTACACTTTACATTGCCCATAACACACTGTTCCGAAAGAGCACTGGAATCTCAGGTGCTCTTCAGGACTAGGTGGTGAAGTCCAATTTATCTACAGGCTAATGTTCCTTTAAAGGAAATGCAGAAATGGGATTGTATTAACACCATGCTTAAGTACTTAGTTGAACTGGGGAGCAGTTCCTATGTAGAAGAACTTTTTTATCCTCCAAAACAAACGTGGACAGAGCAGGATGACTCTGAAAAACAGAATGGGACTAAAAGGATGGGATTCTTTTCACTTCAGTAATCTAAAAGAAAGCCCTCTAGACACCTTCTATACCCAATGAATCACTTCCAAAGATGAAATCATACCATAGCTGTTAAAAGAGCTGTAGCTGCTGCACTAAATCAATTAATTCTGCTCCAAGAGGTTCCTTGTTCAGTCAAATTCTGAATATAGCCAAGGATGGACTGTTTGGTAACATTCACAGTGGAAAATGTTTTTGTAGTGTCTGACTGGAGTTTCCTTGTGTCCATTGCCTTTCCTCCAAGCAGAATACACCTCCCAGAGAGCCTGGTTCCATTTACACCCTTCCATTATGTAGTGGAAGACAGCAGAAAGGTGTTCACTTCCCCAACATTATTATGGGTGAAAAAAGTCATCTTCCTTAGTCTTTACTCATATACCATTTACTCCAGACCTCCAGCAGCCACTTTGCTGGCCTTCCACTCCAGTGTGCCCATGTCTTTGTTGTACTGGAGAGCGCCAAATCAGGCACAGCACTCCAGATGTGGTCTCATAAGTGCTGAACAGAGGGAATGAATCAGCTCTCTCAACCTGAAGGCAACACATGCTGAAACAGCCATATGACTGATCTTCCTTGCCGCAAGGACACCTTGTTTATCACGACCACAAGTTCTTTTCTGCAGAATTGTTTTCTAGTCAGTCAGCTTGGGGTTTTCCATCCAGGTACAGGACTTTGCACTTTCTTTGGCTGAACTTAATGAGGCACCCGTCAGCCCATTTCTCCAGCCTCCTGCCCTCAGAATAGCAGTTCTACTCTTTCCCAGACCATCGTCTATGTCCTTAATTAGGAACTTAAATATAATTGGCCTTGGTATGAACCTCTGAAGGATACTCCTAATATGCACTGGACAATTGGACCTCTCACTAGTGACTGAGCCTGTCACTCAAGATAGCTTTGCAGTCCATTTATGTAGTTCATTTCTCACCACTGAAGTGTGCTTCGAACTTAGGTCTCTCACTTCTTTGAAAATTGCTTTATGCACACATATATTGCTGATACACAACAGAACTGTAGATTAAGCATGTCTTTGAATAGATTTAATAATTTTTTATTTTTTTTTTAAAAAGCAGTAATCATAACGTTCTCCTAGAAGGCTGACGCTAGGAACACACTCTGGAGCTGGAACCTTGAAGAACACTCTTCGTATCTTTTGATGTCCAACCTGTTACCGGTGTGAACCAGGACCTTGCTTTTTGATGAAGAATCTCTCATAAAACATATGTACAAGCTTTAGCCTAATGATGTATTAATTGTCTCTCATATCTTCAGGCAAAAATAACATGTCTGCATGAAGATTTTGGATTGTACTGATTTACCATTGCTAACAATAGTACCAAGTGATCTCTTTCTTACAAACTGAATGCTCTCCAGGTTAAAGTTGAAACAGAAACTTCATTGTTTCGATTATAAAATCATAATGTACTAAAATTCTGATGAAAACAGATTCACCTTTTGGATAAAAAAAAAAAAGAAAAAAGGAAAACAGCTTAACACAGCTCCCGTTTAAACAGAAAATCATGAATCTTTGAGAATTTCAGCCTCAAAGAGATTCCTTGTTAGACAAGAATTATGACTTCTCCAATAACTTATTCACAAACTACCTATCTAATAATTTATCAGCAGGAACTAATGAACTCCCATACAGTGCACCATTTCATTTAGGCTAGAAAAATACACATTAAATTGAAAGTCATCCATACAGTCTATATTCAAAGCACAAATTAAAACTTAAATACAGAGCTGCTATAACACACAAACTCAATAAATAAACTACTTATTTTAAATACTCTACTGATTATCATAAAGCATACTGAGAAACACCAAAATTGCCTCTTTCTTCCAATATTCCATTTACTTTAATGCATTGTCTCAGTGTTATATTGATATAAAGATGTTTGAAAATGGTGCCTGTAATCTACATTTTTGATCTGTTTAAAGAGCTGCTGGCTTCAGCAGAACATTAATGCAAATCTAATGTACCTGCTGGTATGATTAGCTGAATCAAATGATGGCATTTAAGTAACACCTAAATAATCTTAATTAGGATCTTCAGCTCATCTTAGCACTTGGAACTCTACAGATGGATAGTCTTAATTATCAGCCTTTTGATTAGGATAACAGCTCTAATCAAGATGATGTGGTTCTGATAGACAGCGTATCAGTAAATTAATGACTGTTGTTAAGAGGAAAACATAAGTGAAAAACAAGAGCTGTCTGCTATCTGGAACATGGTAAAAGAATAAAGTCTACAGTATGTGAAGAAATTAATGTTTTGTGGGAAGAACATAAGTATTCACATTTGGTATGTGTGGAATTGAGCCAATAATAACGCCTACTCCCAGTTTTCCCCATTCTGCTCCCCCCCACTAAATATGGCTATGACTTCTCTCTTGCACAGTCACAAATCATGAGTAATGCAAATTAGTTTATAAACATTCCTTTTTGACACCTTGTGATTTTATGAAAGTCCGATGGACACAGGGCATTTGAACCAATGCCAGTGAAAAGGTTCCATATGTAGGTAAAAGTAACAAATGGCTTGTTAGTGGGTGCTGTTCATTTGAAATGGAGGCTATAAATCTAAAAGTATTGCTACATCACAAGAAACACAAAACCATATATGAAAATGCAACACTTTCTTGCAGCCAAGTTACATGGTGTAACTTCCGCTTCTGAGATGTTTCATCATTCACTGATGGAAAGTTAATGTAAATGTCGGACTAATTAGAATACCGTGGTAGAATATAGCAAAGTGTTTGTTATCGAATATCCAGATATTGAAATTATGAGTTGTGTTTCCAAAAAAAATTTAATTAATCCTAATTAAAACAACCGTATATTTTATTTATATATCAGTAACTGTTTTTAGAAGTTATTTTGTATTAGCAAATGAAGGGCATTGAAATGTCAGCTCTTTTTGCCTAGTCCAGATCATTATACTGAATCATTTCTCACTTCCTGATGAGGGTAAGACCTATGGAAAAAAAAATTGTTTTCAACTTTAAATGAGTATCTTGGGTTTACTTTCTGATGGACTGTAATTTCCTTACTGAAAGAAAAAAACTTCACCGCTATAGTTTGGGGAAAGCAAAACAAAACAAGAAACACCTCAATTCACACAAAACCAACAGAACTTGACGAGAACGAGCATAATGAAGGTGGAAGATGGTATCTGTAGGTATACAGGAATGTTTTGGGGGAACAAACAGGCAGGACGAGAAAAGTAACTGACTCCTTAAATAACAAACACTGTAACAGTGGCTTGTATACACTTGCTTATCCATGTGTTCTTTGAATATTCAAAGAATTTTGTGGGAGAGAAGGCTTAAAGGTTTGCACTTTTGTGTCTTATTTCTGGGAAACATTGGCAAATCCATGCTACCTCTATAAACACGGAAACCAAATGCTATACAGAGAACCACCTATCTTCTATAATCAAACTAACACCACTTGCCATGACAGTCAACGAGCTTACCTGATTAGGACTGTCTATAAGATCAAATGACCTGAGACATGCTGGGTTTGGACACATGAAGAGGGAAGTTTTCAGGCGCAAGTGGCACTCATAAATGCTTTTGAGAGATAAAAAGAAAAGAATTTTAAAATACTGACACTGGCATCAGATGGCACTCTTCCTGAAACAATCCTTGAAGAAAATATTAATGAAGACTCAGCATTTTCCTGGTCATATGACCTGACAACCAGTCAGGTCACACACTGGAAGGCCTCCCCTTGACAGTGGAGGGGAGCAATGAGACTAACCTAAGAATGCTCAGAGAGCATTAATAGTGACAGTTTCCCTGTGATGTCAGATTTCCAACTTAAATTAGCAAACACTTGATTGATTTATAAACAGTACCAAGTCAGAGTCCCATACAGACAGTATTCAACTTATGAACTGTATTTTGTTGAGATTAAAAAAAATAAAATTGATATTATGGTTTGTGTAATTTCATGCAGCTGTCGCTCCTCCCTCAAATGCCTCCCCATCTAATGCACAGACGCTAAGGAGAAACGATCCAAAAGAAAATTTGGGGATTAAATTCTACAATTATGCTGTCAGGTGGGACATGATCAAAGGTATATCTTGAAATTCTAATACATGCAAACACAAGACAGTTTGTAACAGATTAAGAGGAACATGAATGTTAAAAAAATGCAAATAAAGCTAGAATTTAAGCCTCAATATACATATGATTTTAGTACAAACGAAGTATACTTACTGGTGCGTTAATTTATTTCTACTGTCTGCCTGTCCTCCACTTTTAAGTGTGCTGCTTTGGCCTGCTGCATATTTTCTTACACTTCTGACACAAATTTTGAGCTTAAGCAATTAGAAAAAGAGCACACAAAAAATATTTATAATAAACTATTTCCTCCTTTCTTATGTGCATACTTCATATATATCAGTCTGTTATATATAATTAAGACAGGTTTAAAATGTATGTTACATTTTCTACATGTCCTAAAATCCCTCATTAATTGTGTATTTCACAAGGACAGGATCCAGAATTGGACAATACATAAAAAGTAATACCTTGATAATCCTTTGTCTATCCTCTACCAGCTTAGTAAATCCTGTATTTAGAAAGGTAATATATGTAGAATAGAGTAAGCAGACATATGCGGTTTATTAAATCAGCCATTAAATAGCATCTAAAATGTATTTATTTTATACATCATACAATCTATTTTAGTTAATTGATTTTTCATAAACACTTGCATAGTGCTTGCTGTAATATCAGTTAAATGCCTATTTGTAAGTAAATAACCATTACCAATTTACATGTATAAAGTATGGCCCTGATCCTGCAACTGGAACCACATTGATGGATTCTGGTGCCACACTGTCCCCAGTAGGATACTGTGGAAAACACAGGAGAGCTCACAGAAGTCCAAAGGAAAGAAAAAAATGCTCTGATACAGTTTTTGTTGCAGGATTTTTGTTTGTTTTTCCTAGAGACCTACCATACACATCATTGCCTGGCATGCTGCATCCAAAATCCTGGAAACGAAAGCTGAAAAACTGACAGCTGGATCCATACGGAGCGAAAGCTCTTTGCCCGCTGACACCTCTGCGTGTCACTTTCTGAGTACTGTGTGTGTTTACACCCACTTTTTAGTGGGTACGTTCACAACCAGCCCTGCAGGCCTTTGCTGACTCCTCAGAGGGCTGCTTCATGTTCATCTTTGCCGTTATTTAATTTACTTAGAGGAATTAAGTTTTTAGTGCATTTTTAATGATAGAAAAAGCTTTAAAATAATGCTATTTTTTACCACTAAAAAAAGATGTGAACCGGGGAGGGGGTGTGGGGGGTGTGCGTGGGAGGAGGGGGACAGAAGAAAACGAAAAAGAAAAAAGGGCCGTGACATAACAAGACCCTGAATGACATTTGATATTGAAATTGCTCATCATTTGCCATGGTACTAATTGGTCTCTACCTAAGACTTTTCCATTTAAAATTATATGCTTCCCTGATGTAGGTTATGGCTATCAATTAATCATAACAATGACATTTCCAAACGAGAACTGGATCAATGTCAGCACTGAGTAAAGTCTTAAAACCCACAAGCCTCAAAAAACCCAAGATTATTCAACATTTTAAGAGATGCATTTTTTATTTTTTCACTTTTGTCAGTTAGTTACACTGCTGCTTACAAGTGTTGTTATTGATACAAATTATCTGATTCAAGATGTTTATGTTAGAAAGTTAAACCCATGAAATGTTGATGCCACATGAAGCTAAGAGGGTTGTGGGAATTAACCGTTCTTAAAAGTTGTGGAAATAATTTCTTGCTTGTCTTTGCTCTAGAAGACTACAGTATTTTCATTTATTTTCCGTTCAGGTTTTTAACACAGAATTGGATAATTAAGTATCAATTTAAGACATATTAAGTAGAGGAAATTAAACTGAGTTTAGCATGCAAAATGTGAAAATATTTTTTAAATATATCTGGAATGTAGTAAAGGTGCTTGACTTAGAGTAGGTACTTCATATGGACAATCTGTGCTGACATGATGCCTAAACTGTATGCAGAAAATTTTATAATTATTTTAACAATTTTATTGGGGTATTTGATAATGTCTCTGTATAGATAGTAAGTATATTGTGAATATAATATTTCAGAGGTTTACCTATATACTCAGTGATACAGTAGATTCTGCTAGATACTCTCAAACATGCTATGTTTGAAATATACTTCACTGAATTTTTAAAATGATTTGATCACAGGACTGTAACATAAAAATGATATCTGAAGACATATTGGAACCTCATGATAGCTAAATCTCATCAAACTCCTGTTTATGCACTGCTTACCTGACTCTTATGCTTCTCTTTTTTTTTTTTTTTTTTTTTTTTCTGGAGGGAAGGGACAAATGCCTGAGGTATGGCAATATGAAATATATTCAAGAGTTCAAATACACACCAGATCTTTTTTTCAATGTAGTTCTGGTGCATCAGTGAGAAAGGCTTGGAGTGGAACTCAGTGTGACACATCTGCAGTCACACATAGGCATCCAGCCTGACCCTCAGCAATTCTTCTTTCCCCATCTTGTATTTCCCATCAAGCAAGAAAAAAAGTTGTCCCTCCTGTTACCTATTCAAATTCTTCACACTCCCTGTTGACTAAAACTGGCTGAAGCCAGACCTGAACCATGCATATAAAATTACCAACCATTGTCCAAACTAAAAAGATGTTCCATTGCTATAACTACATAATGTGCTATATAATAATATGTTATGCTAATCTTATAATAATAATAATAATGTGAAAATAATAGCCATGGGCATTACAATCAGTAACAGCCTTAGGCATGACACTATGATGACCATTCTATCTTTAGAGAACAAATGCAATATACAGCTGGCCAGAAGAAACAATTGCATTGTGGAGGGGAGGAAAGTGCGGAGAAAAAAAAACAAAACAAAACCTAGCATTTTATTTTCTTTGTGCTGGAACCAAGTCCTTAATTTTATTTGCTATGCACACAAATTATAAAGATATCTATATGTATAAATGTATATAATATATATGCATACACACACAAACACATTCCACTTACCTATCTAACTATTTAATAAGATCCTCTACTCCAGTTCCTAAATAGCCCAGTAGTCACAAACAAAGACATTCTTATCCTGTAATAATCATAATTTTTCTGTTCTTATCTGTTATAACAGAAAACAAGATTCAAATGCCTGTTTTGTACATGATGGGAAAAAAATAATTGAATTTCATTCATCTAGGCTGTTCTAAACCCTCTTCAAAGGGGTGAAACAGACAAAAAAAACATTCCTAAAGGCAGTTTCACCGAAACACACTTTTTTTTTTTCTATGAAACTGAATTTATTGGTTTCAATGAATCAGCTTTTCAATTAAAATTCAATCAACCAAACAAAAAATACTATGCTCTTAAAAATTCATAGTTGTTGCAATATAGAGATTTTTGTACCTTTAAGAACTGAACATTCATTAATGGTGTCTAATAATGAGTCAAACTGCTCATCTGAAACTAATTATAAAATCAACCATTTCAATGTGGTTAGAATAATGAGGATGGACATAACCATTATGGACTTTCATCAGATTCTTTCCATTTGTGAACTATTGACAATATTTTTATCTTCAAAGTTCCAAATTAATAAAATTGTTTGAAAAACTTTTCTAGAAAATAAATTGATATTTCTAGAAAAATGTTATAGTTCAAAACAGCTTTATTTTGTGTATCTTTTTAATTGAAATTTAAAATAAACAGTGACATTCAAATAGGATTTTATTTAATTACTCACTTTAAGATCAATTATATTTAAGATTTCTCAGCTTCATCTCTACTATTGAACTAGTTTTTCAAATTTTTAGCTCATAATTTAGCTGTTGCTTAATGCATATTTAAATCAGGAAAAAAGAAAAAAATAAACATAATTTACTTGGCACAGCTTTTAGCTTCAAAGCTATATAGTTGTTTAAAGTACTCTTATTAATTTCAGGAAAAACTGATTCTGAACTCCAGATATTGGAAAATTAATCTTGGGCAAACAAGGCCTGACACTAATTGGTTACAATGCCTATGATAACAAACTGTTAACAGGGTAGACTTAAAGTGTCAATCGTCAACCAGTGGGTTGTGTCAACAACTAAATGCTTATTTAAGCAAGTTGGAGAAGGTAATCTAAAGAGGTTTCAGGTATATTTTGTTTGCTTTTTTGGAGGGGAGGAGAAGGGAAAGAAGGGAGGAGGAGGGAACATATGGCAGGATATTTTTGATGTAAAAATCCCCATTTTAATAAAATTACAAAGCCAAAACTTTAATTCTGATGTTGACTGAAAGTGTTCAAATACCATCAGATATGAAGGTACATGCTCAGTGTCAAAGAAAGTGGTTAGATAAGTGAGTGGGAAAAATGAGAGCGATTCCTTCCCTGTCTGCAGAGGTTCAAAGTCACAAAACCCATGACTGTGAACAAGTTCTGGAGAATGCTGTTGCTATGAGGCAAAGTAGCTGTTCAATACATCATCTACCTAGGAGGATGAAGAGTTGGATTTTGACTTTCTTTTGACAAAGAGAGCCTAAACTGTGGGTCTTCCATTTTCTGATCACAAAGATAGTGTATAAAGACAAGCCAGTCTCATCCTTTCTGATAATTCCTAAGCAGTAGTCGATATTTATGTACTATTTAAAAACGTTAACTGCCAAAAGTAAATCCTAGGTGAAACAAAACAAAACAAACCCCCTCACATAGGGAAAGAGAGGCAGGGATTGTGCATTTGTGAGATTTGTAACTTTCCTGTTACATTACAATTTGATTGTTTGAGTAAATTTGTATTCATGAAGTTGAGAGCACAGAGGTATAAGCCAAAGCTAAAGAACGGTTAGAAAAAGACAGCACTTCAAACGTCAGTTTTCCTCCTTACAGAAAAACTACATTGTGCTTCTCTTAATACATGAGCTGGCTTTGAAATCAACTCTGTATCACACTGAAAGTTTTATTCAGTAAAAAGTTAAGTAAATTAATGCAATTTATTTTGCCAAAATTATTCATGGCAAAGGACCAAAAACTCAACCGCACTGTGCAATTCATTGATATCTCCTTATGTCTATACCTGGTTTAAATACTCCTTTCTTGTTCAGTCTCTCCGTATCAACAGTCATCTATTAATTCAGGTTACAGTTATTCCATGCAGACAAATGTTTTATAAAGGAGACGTATGCATACACGATAATACGATCTGTAATAATAATAATAATAATAATAATAATAATGCTTAGTATCTATATTCTGTATTCAATTGCCTTGTCAAGTTGGCTCTCCCAAACAAAGGACATTAACTTTGCAATGAAAAAGAAAATGGTCAGGGAAAGAAATTATAGTTCCCCATAGGGAAAGGAGGATCACTATTAAGGATAATACAATTGCTTTGGAGACAAATAACTTAGGAGTTCTTTAGTACTCCCTGAAATATGTCTCTAACCTTTCCTTTTACTGTATTACCCAGTCAGTCTGACTACTGCTATTTTGTACATGACATGGATGAAGAATGCCTGGGTCAGGTAGCCTTGTGAAAGCAGTATATAATCAGGAGCACTGCTGTCAATTTGTGTTAGCGTTTTGAAAAGAAATCTCACAGGCTGTCTATCTGACTTGTAGTTCTGGGTGGCTCCAACATAATATGTCATTATTAGCATATTCCAAATAGTACTATTATCATGTACTAATTCCATTTCTATCCATCCCAGAATTTGTAAAGCTGTTAGCTGGTATTAAGGGGTGTTGTCAGCTGCTCACTGGTTGTCGGCCTTAAATCATGTGAGAATTAAGCTTCTGTCCCAAATAAGGCATTTCCTCAAGTTCAGCCTGAAGGAAAAAAGCAAAGGAAGCAAAAATTATAACTCCAATGGTCAAAGACCCTTTGCTTTCTGATAAGGCTAGTAAAATGGCTGAGGGTGATCCTGCAACAAGAATGGATGATGTGCTGAAAACTGTTTTGGGAGTTGTTTGAATGATACTCAATCTGCTGAGGCAGCTCAACAAGTTTAACTTGTGATCTGGTGCAGTGTGCCTGATTTTACCCAAAGCAAATTACAAAGCACTCACACACTATTTTGCCAGGAGAATATGTGCGGATGTTGATAGCAACTTAAGTTGACACTACAAGATCTTGACAAGGCTTTCTCTCTGTGACCAATGTGGTGGGTAGTCATAGGAGTGTATGGTGGTGTCCCCTTGACTGCAGTCAATATAAGGCCCTTTCTAGTTCTCCTTGATAAGTAGTTTTAATTTCCTGAAGAGATTTTTCAAGGCTTACACTGAAACTGAAAGAAATAAGGATTAAATTTACACTCACGAGTCTTTACATAATTTTTATGATCCAATTTATCTTCTAAGGGGTTATTCACTCCCTAGTTTCAATGGAAAATTTAAAATACTGAACCTTCCCCCTCCCCCTATCCATGATGGCCACTTTTAATAAACATAAACCACATCCTTTTGTGGGGGCTATGTCTGTCAAAGTTTTTCTCTATAAGAGCATATACAGTCTACCAAATGTGGTGGACATCATAGTCCAAAAATTCATCATCTGAGATCCATTTTGGGATACCTTATAACTGATTATGCAAGGCCTGTTAAACTACTTTTGTTATAATTTAAGTTACCACATGGGGTACCCATCTGGTACCCGACAGCTATGTAGCCACAAAAGTTTAGAAATCACCATGACCTCAGCTTGAGGAACTTCTGGAAAATTCCTTGGGAAAGTATCCTTCCACTCATTTTTGCACATAGACACATAAACCCATATTTAGCTGCCAAAAATCTAGTCCAGAAGCTTAAGGCACATTCTCATGTCCTATCCACTAGACTAAACTGTCCATCATAGCTATAGCTGACAGTGTAAAGAGGGGTGTATGAGAGAGGTAGAAGCTACTGCAGTACAAAAAATAAACGAGAAAGACTGCTGCCAAAGAGAGTAGGAAGTGTAATAGGAGCACTAATGTAGTGCTAAAACATGTCCTGAACAAGCCTGTGCATATTGCATAACTAACCAGACATTTATTTGTGCAGTGTCTTAACAGAGGCCAATTTTTAAGAAATGAATAATTTCATATTTCTTTGTTTATAAATGTTGTTTTTGATAGAAAAAGAAGGTAATTGTTTCCTTTTGACATGATATGTCAAAGGTGGTACATTTCTAATCTACGATCCCAAATGTTTAAAATGTATGTGCAAAATTCAAATCTGGTAGGAAATAAAAAATGCAAGGTGTCTTTCTTTCAAATACCTGATAATCTTATTTACAATAATGTTATTTTCCGAGGTGTAAATGACTTGATAATTTATTTATTACAGAAAAGGCTTCTGTATTTGGGAAATTGTGTTACGTATCCATACTAGCATTTTGCAGGTGCTGTACAGATGTTATCTCATTAAATGCAAATTTTTGGCTTAGCCTATCATCAGGGAAAAGCTGGAAAGAGAATATAATGTAAACCATCACAGTGTTTTGTTATATTACATCGTGCCACGCTTTGATACTGTACTTCAAGTTACTATTAAAATGGTAAATTGTTGCCTGATAAGAAGAAATGCTTAATCAGAAGTATGGTTTTGTTTGTTACTTATTTAACTTGAAATATCAACTAGGTTCCTAGAACAGTTTCTTATTTTTGTAGCCATTCATGTTTTATTTTATTTTCATGTTTTATTGATACAACTATTTGCTATAGACTACTTATATCCACCTTTCCAATAATGAAGTATGTCAATTTAGTAATTTGATGCAATTTCACTGTATGTCAGAGAATCACTGAATGGTTAAAGTTGGAAGACATCTCTACAGACCACCTAGTCCAAGCACCCTGCTCAAGCAGGCTCACCCACAGCAGGTTGCTCAGGACTGTGCCCGGACAGGTTTTGAATATCTCCAAGGAGGGAGACCCCACAACGTCTCTGAGAAACCTGTTCCAGTGTTTGGACACCCTCACAGTAAAAAAAGTGTTTCCTGATGTTCAGAGGGAACATCAGTTTGCACCCATTGCCTCTTGCACTGTCAGTGGGCACCCTCGAGAAGAGCCTTTACTCCTCATATCTGGTATTTATAAACATTAATAAGACATCCCTGAGCCATCTCTTCTCTAGGCTGAGCGCCCCCACGTCTCTAAGCCTGTCCTCATATGTGAGGTGCTCCAGGACCTCAACCAATTTTGTGGCCCTTTGTTGGACTCTATCCAGTAGCTCCATATCTCTTTTGTACTGAGGAGCCCAGAAGTGGACACAGTACTCCAGATGTGGCCTCACCAGTGCTGAATAGAGGGTAAGTATCACCTCCCTTGACCTACTGGCAAGACTCCTAATTCAGCCCAGAATGCTGTAGGCACATTGCTGGCTCATGGTCAACTTGACAAATAAGCAAATCTTTCCAGTAAAGCCAAGCCAAAGAAGGCTTTAGGTACCTTAGCCTTTTCCATGTCTTTTGTCTCCAAGTTCCCTGCCCCATTTAGGAGTGGGCCAATGTTTTCCCTAGGCTTCCTTTTGCTGCCAATGTATCTGTAGATGCCCTTCTTGTTGCACTTTACATCCCTTACCAGATTCAGCTTCAGGTGGGCTTTGGCTTTCCTAATGCCATCTCCGCATGCTTAGATAGTGTCTCTAAATTCATCCCAGGTCACCTGTCCTGCTTCATCTTCTTATATACTTCCTTTTTATGTCTGAGCTTAGTCAGGAGCTCCTAGTTTATCCATTCAGACTTCCTGATATCTTTGCCTAATTTTAGTCTTGTTGAGATGGATCATTCTTGATCTTGAATATCATTCAGTTCTCTTGAATCGCCCTATCTCCAGGGGCATATACCATGTGATTCTTGCAAGCAGCTCCTAAACAGGCCAAAGTCTACTTTTCTGAAGATCAGGGTTGTGGTCTTGCTTTTAGCCTTGCTCTCTCCTTGCAGGATCCTGAACATGACCATCACATAGTTACTGTAACCAAGCCTGCTCTTGGCCTTCATATGCCTGACCAGTCATTCCTTGCTTGTAAATATAAAGTCCAGAATAGCACCTCTCCTAGCTGGCTCCTCAATCACCTGTGTTAAGAAGTTGTCAATAGTGCACTCTAGACACCTCCTGGATACTTGTGCCCTGCTGTGTTGTCCCTCCCGCAGATGTTGAGGTGACTGCATTCTCCCACAAGGACCCAGGCCTACAAATGTGTGGCTTCTTCTAGTTGTCTGAAGAAGGTATCATGTACTTCTTCGTGATCAGAAACTTACAATGGTGTCACATATGTTGGTCAACCTACTAATCCTGATCTCTGCCAGCTAGTAACTCATCCCTAGGTAGAGCTCTAGGCATTCTTGTGGCAACTTCTCCTCCTCAAGTTTCTGTGTCTTCCATAATTTTGTTTACATTCATGGAATGTCCTGGTAATTACACTTTATGTACTGATCTAAAAAGCACATTAAAGGAAATGAAACATTTCTCCCCAGAAAAAAAAACACATTTTCCTGTGGTCTTATACCTAAATGCAAATGCCCTGTATATACCAATTCAATTTTAATATACTGTATTGCCCACAGATCATGAGAAAATGAATTAATTAAATTCATGGATTAAATTAATTACATTAATTAAAAATACGATTTTAATACAAATCTCCAAATGAATTTTGAACTGAGATAATAAAATTCCTAATTCTTCTCAAAAGATGGTATTGTAGCTAAAATACCTAGCTGTAAAAGCCAATACTAACAAAGAAATAATTACTAAGTAAAAGAAAAGTCTTCGTGTAGTTCTTCTGAACTTAATAGTTGTTTCTAATTGTTGCTGGTTTTGTTGGGTTTTTTCCTCCAAATATGTTGCTAATAATCCAGGTGGAACAGGAGCATCCTCTTTCTCTATTCATTTTGGCTTTTTTTCGTGTACTGTAGTTTTCTAAGAGCTAGAATTTACCTTGTTCTTCCTCTCCAGTTACAAAAGCATTTTTACATCTCACGTAGTCATTCAAATCAATAAATGAAATGTCTCATATTCGGGCCCTGGCAGCAGCAATGCATTTGAAGTAAGACAGCCTTTCCTCTGATATAGCATAATTTGGGGGGAAAAGCAGGGCCAAGATTCATAGATTTACACCATCCCTACAGCTTTGAAGTCTGAAGACATTTCTGCGTTATCAGGCAGCCACTTCATACAGCTCCTGTTTGGCATGTTACATTGTTCCTAAAGAGACCATAATACATAGTAATATTGAGACTAAATTATATGTATTACTCTAAAGATACTTTATATTTTCTTCTCATGTGCCAAATACAGCTCTTAAACTGCTAAGAAATTATCTGTTACACAGAGCACAAGGAAATAACAATTTTAGTGAGAAACTTCTTTGGCTCCTGGAAAACCTTATAACCTGGGAGGTGTTCACGGTTAAAAGTGCCTTGAGTGTATCCAAAACATTTGTACCACTCTATACTTGGTTTTGAAGGCCTAAAAGGGAAAAGTTCTGCTCCTCGCAGAGTTCCTTCACCTGGATATCCAAACGGTACTGTTCTCTCAGGACTCAGTGATCTTGTGAATTTTCCCCTTCTTGGTAATGCAGAAGTATAACATAAAAAAGTTTTTTTGTTTTCGTTTTTGTTTTTTTTTTAAATTATATTATACTATTTATTTTTTATTATTATTTATATTACCTGAGATAATATAAATAACCAATTGAAATATTTTTTTTTTCTGAGATACAGGAGCCTGTAGTTTTAAACCTTTATTAGATTTTAAAATTCTTACATAAGAGACTTTTAGAATAGATCTGTCCATCCTATAGACAGCAGTAGCAGAGAGGAGAAACTCTAGCTCAACCAAGAACTGGTAGCACTTTTTGAAAACAAACCAAAACACAAAAAAAAAAAAAAATCAATGAAAGTTAATTTACTCTGCTCTTCATAACACTTTTTTTTGGGGGGGAGCAGCGGAGGGGGTGGATATGAATAAGTGGAATCCCGTCTATTTGATGGCTTGCTGTATGCCATGTCAAAATATCCAGTCTGTGCAATAAGAAACTTATAAGAAGATGAGAAATGCAAATGATCAGGGGAAAAACACAGGAGATCTATCACTTGCTAAAAAACATGCAGGGGACTGTCAGCAAAACCCACAACAGAACTGAAGTTTCCTGGCTTCCAGACTGCTGACCCATTCATTGAATGGCAATGTTTTCCATTAGATGTTGAGTCCATTCTCCATCAAACAAAATTACGTACTTAGTAAGTGTCTATAATACCTTTTAGGATGAAACTTCCTCTATTAGTATAAAGTTACATTATTGCATTTTGGAAGTTAATGTGTTTTTCACTGTAACTGCAAACAATCTGAACCATCCATCCACTGGCCTGTTTCAGAAGTATTTTGATGTTGTCAAAATGATTCTTTTTTACTTGTTAAATCTTTTATTTTTAGGATAGAAAAGATTGTTGAAGTGCAAAGACTGAACTACTTATTCTATTACTTTTATGGAATTGATTGCAAATAATGGTCTGCATTTTTAATAAGTAATGCTGCCTTATGTCCTACAAACTACTTCTGGAAACTGAAATAATAAATATCATAAATAGTATATTAAAATAGTAAAACTGCACATTTGTAAGACATCCTCATTTATTTCCATAAAAACTTCTCTAAAAACAAGGGGCTGTTTGCCAAGGAGTCAACCAGGTAAGCCCATATGTTATTGATTCCTCTGTTGCTCTGCATCATTTAAAAATAGCATCAAAACTGAAAAGCATAAAACCTTGCACTGTAATGTGCTTTAAATCCATTTCTTTCATCCTGTACTGTCTGTGGCAAACAGGCGTGCAAAGTCTGCTTGGCTCATTGAATTTTTAAGGTCAGTGTTAGGTCCTGTTCTGGGATTCTGATGTCATTATTTACTCAAAACTCAGTCTTTTCCTGTTTTTTAAGTAACAAGCTTAGACATTTATGAAGTGTTTCTACATCGGAAATCATAAAAAATTAAATAGATAGTAATCAAAAAGAGAACTTACAAGTCATAGCTTGTCTTAGCTGTCGACTTGGCAGAGACAGAGAGAGTAACATTGACCACAGAAGTGAAGTACACATCTTTGTAAATTGGTGTGCATTGTACTAAAGCAAACCTATGGGGCACACTAGTGGGGAAAATTTGGGATTTGACAAAAGTTCTTCAGCTATGCGAATGACAGGCCCATGTCTGCTGTCCCATACTCTGGATTTTACCTGCCATGGCATCTATGAAACACAGCCAATATTGAGCGGATAAGTTGCCTTCAGGTCCTTTCCTAGAAACGTACAGATAATTTGAACCTAGATTCCTGAAAAGAGTTTAGAAAACACTTTAGACAGGCCACAGAAAGCTGTCTGAGACCTACATCATAGCAACATGGACGGTTTTCCTACTGAGCAGGTAACTTGTTAACCCATATTCATAAAGACTTTGTAGATCATGCAAGAATCTGTGAAAAGCAGAACAGTATCTCACTTCAGTTTTACAATTTTGACTTTAAATAAGAAGACTCTAACAGCTCAAATGAGCTGAAGTTTTCAGCTGCGGCATTCTTTACCTTTCTTCACAACACCATTTAGCTGCAAATGACATGCAGCGCTAACAATTCCAAATTCCCTAGACCACGGAAAATCAAGAAAACCTGATGCTCTATAATACAGGAAATCAGTAATGTTTTACTTCTCACTGCATCATTTGGCATGTTTTATTAGTTACAGTAGCTTTTTTATGTGTTTTTTGTTTGCTTGTTTGTTTTGTTTTTTCTTTATTAAGTTGTTACTTAGTTTTTGAGATCTGTCTAGATTGCAAACTATTCTAAGTTTTGAATTATGAAAGGATCTATCACTAGTTTTTATGAACTTAAAATTTGCTTTTGTTTCTATGTGTGTTAACAAATGTTAAATGTCTCAGTGCAACTATGATAATGCTGCAAACAAATAATGCTTCTTATGAGGAAGAATTATGAAAGCTAGAAGATCCTAAAAAAAAAAAAAAAAAAAAATTAATGACTGAGTATTAGAAGATCCCAAAGTGTAAAATTAATTTCTGTGCATTTTCTATTGTGGAAGTTTTGCACAATGCAGAGATTGATATGTTAACCACTTTGCTTCATTTTCACCTGTTAGAATACCTTGAGTTTGAAATTAACATTCAGTTTTGAATATTTGGGTTATGTTCTGACAGGATTTTCCAAAGGTAATAGACTTGATTGTCATAGGGAGCTGTGAGACTCAAAGAGAAACCTTTATAAGAGCTACAACTCAGGGTTCTAAATCATTCTTATTAATGAGCTAAGTTATACTGTCTATAGTTTGGGGTGAAAGTGCAACAGTGGTTGAAAAATCGTCACTAGCATCTTTTTTACACTCCTTCAAGCCTTTTATTGATGTGACATTTTAAAAATGTGATCTATTTACAGCAAAGGTTTCTAGAATTGTGGTCTGTTTGCATGAGAATTTTAGATATTTTCTGTTGTTTGCAAGTGTTCTCAGCTCAAAAGATAAAATAATTCAATTGTTATCTGTTGATTATGAAAGTTAGGTGGAAATGCCCATAAGAGGAAGACTATTTGCAGCAGGATATGGTGTTGCCTCTGAAATGTCTTTTCAGTTTCTTTATCTAACATGATTCAATTATACGGAAAGATCTGAAATGTAGTGTTGCTAATAGTATTGAGTCTTGATCATCTGTACATGCAAAGGATTAAAAAGAAACAGATTATTAGCAGTGTTACTCAGTTTTTTATCATCAGTGAAAGCAGAAAAGTGCTGGAAAACATCCAGACGACATGGTTAAGGACAAAGAAACATGAGAAAAGGTGAGCAAAAAGTGAGCAAAAATTTTGTTGCTGAGACACTACTGTTAAAGCACAAACTGGAAATTCCAGAAAATAGACACGGTAGACCTTTATAGGGTAATCACTTAATCTGGTTATTGCCACTCATGATCAGCAACATATTCAACTGTGCTTAGAGATGCACTTAGACAAAAACATGAACAGAGGTAGCTCTGAACGCAAAACACTGACAGATAAGCCTTAGAATATTTCCAAGAAATATTCTCTGTCAGCCCTTACATGCACTACTATAGCTGTTACAAACTTTTTGTCATAGGCAATAGGTTTCATAGAATTGTAGAATTCATAGGATCATATTTCATTTTATTGGGATTTGAATACCTAAACATTAGAAGAGCTGTCCTGGGTCACACCAATGGTCCCTCTACCTGAGAGTTATGTTTCTAAGAGTGGTCAGGAACAGTTCCTTAGTAAAGTGACAGGGTAAATGTACAAGGTTCATTTCCTTGTAAAACTCTTTCAGCTCGCAGAAAGTAGATAGACACAGAGTTAGAGCTAGAGAAGTACTTTTCATTTCAGGTTTTGAATTAATTCCCTCTGGCTCTGTTTCCTGAAAGCAAATGTCAGAGGGTTGACACCCCAGCATAAGTATTTAAAAGGTGTATTTCAAAGCTTGTACTTTGTTATACATGACGATAATTATACTCCCGTATATTTTCACTAACTTTGGTTATCTATTTATCCAATCAGATAATACAAGCAATTCTGTCTGACTTTTGACCAGTTGAAAATATTGTAAGCAACATACCCTTTGGATAATTGCATCCAATCTTTTAAGAATGTAAATGAATATTAGTTGAATGAATTTGCATAATGAATACATTTAAGAAAGTTATGATCACTAGGCTGTAGGAAAAAAAAAAAAAAAAAAAAAAACCACAGTCGAATTCATTGAATAAATTATTCATTGCTTTTTTTTCTCTTAATTATTCATTGAGCTCTGAATGTAACAAGTAACAAGCCTCATGTTCAGCAGTTTTATTTGTGCTAGAGAACCAATGAAATTCTTCTTTCACTTCCATGCAGGATTGTCACTACAATTTATTATTAGGCTGTTAATTTCTGCTCTGGCAGTTTACTTAATTTATGAATATTTTTTCTCCTGGTAGACAGTAGTTCATCCATTTTATTTAAACCTGTTCTCAATATTTCTAGGTGAGTTCTTAGTACTGTTTCTGCCTGGAAAACAATATATGCAAAGGAGCCACTTGGCTCTTTTCTGGGGAAGCCTAGCTACTTTTGGTGAGAGATATGGTAAGCTTATTTTTTTTTTGACTGTAACTGATTGACTTCGTCTATTTATAATATTAAGAAGACTTCTGAAAGAGTTATCAGAGTTTTGCCTTTAGATGTTTTCTGCACGTTTTGTTACATGTCTTTGTAACATCATCTGTACTTGTTTTTCATGTTTACTGCAAAACATGATGATTAGGACAAAAACAGAAGAAAAATCCCTTAACCTTTCTGTGGAGGCCAGATTCCATATCCACTAACTATTATTCCTTGGGAGCACTTCCCTTTATTGACAAATTTCCTCAGATGTTTTCCTTGTTCTAATAACTGGTTATGGGATTATTGCATTATACTGGGTGGCCAAGCAAAAGATGTCCATTAAAACATTTCCAGAAATACATATATGTGGTATTTGCTGCTATGGTACATACCAGGATGCTTTAAGTTATTTCGGCTTAGATCTAAGAATATCTGATTTTATATATTACTCCTGTATTTAGGGATATTCTGCTTATTAATTATACTATGACAATTTATAGAAGGTAAGAGTTCAATTGCTGTAAGGCACATCTGCATATGATGATAGAGTAGTGTCTATTCACAGAACTCTACAATTTATTTCATGTTACATGTATATTGTAAATTGTGAAGTCCCTCCATAACTCCTGTGTTGGCAGCTGCAAGGACTGTATCAAGTTGTCCTGGTTAAAAGATCACTAATTAACACTATCTTGAGCTCTTACCAAGACACCTGAGAAAATCATGAACTGCAGCATGTGCTCTATGAGTTTCGTATCCTTACTCTCAAAAGATTAATGAAGCGGCTTAGCAAAAACATGAATTTCTTGGTGAGAGAAACTAAACAGACAACACAAATAAAACCAAGATTATGTAGAATGGCCACCTGTTCCTTTTATTTAAAATGTAATCACTTGAATGTTCCCTTTTTAATTTCTTGATAAGACAACTACTTGGCTATTTCTCTCTAGAGACACCTTATCTGGTGTTTCTAGCAGTAAACCTGAGGGATTTGTTATCCCTCTTGCTGAGTACCAAAGCTTCACTGAAGCCAAGGATGACATTTAAATATGTAATATTCACTGTCCACTGTAGATAACCTTTCCCTCCTACTAGCTACTCCTGTTATTTAACAGTTTCTGCTTACTACTGAACTTACAGTCAGCATACAGGACTACACACAATGCTTTGGGCCCAAAGCAATTTTTGACTCTCTTTCCCCGCCTTGTATTTGATTTACTGCCCTTGGCTAAATAAGCATTGACCACAGGAAGGAAACTGATTTACACAAACTTTTAAAAAATTTGCAAATGTTATAATTCTCTCTTTTTCATATTTTTCTCAACCATTTTAACAGAGACGACAAAGACACAATCAAATATAAATGCAGATTCAGTGAGTTGCAACAATCCAATTTGCTTTTCTTCTGCCAGGTAGGTCTCCTCTTGAACACCAAACCCTTTAGAAGTGCGAGGATGGAACTTCCTTGGGAAATTGAATCTAGCAAAATAGGTACTTGAAGAGGTCTCAGGAATCTAATGTGAGTGCCCTGATCACTGGTACTATTGACTGAGCAGAGAGAAAGAGCAGTGTAAACATTCTTGAGATTTTGTATTGTTATCTTTCCTGTAGGGTTTTATTAGACCTGAAGGGCCAGTATGTCTGCTTTTCACTTCTCTTCCTGTACTATCTCTCTGCCTCTGCCTTCCCTATAGATCAACTTTCTTTTTAACCACAAGTGTGACAACATATATGCTAATGTCTGTATTGCAAAATCAAACTATGAAAAAAGAATAATTTTATTCTTGCATCTTAGTGATTTGAGTGAACCGTTTAGAGTTTGTAGAGTTAAAATGTCAGTCATAAAGATTTTGCAAAATCCTCCCTAGCTATCAGAGTCATGCTGAATTTGGAAAGTAACTGTAATATGTGAATGATATTTGGAAAGTCTGCATAGCTTTATTTAAGTGAAAACAAACACTGAAAATTAATTCTTCACTACAAGCTGCAGATCCATTTCAAAAACAGCACCACCTGCTCACCTGGAACACAAAGCCAAGCATAGATTCAAAATAGCAGTACTGTTAAAAATATTAGATAGAAAGTTCCAGTTACGAAAACACCTTCTTCTTGATCTTTGTCCCCCAAAGTGCCTTTTCTGATTCACATTAAAACTTACAGAAAATTCCTGTCCTGCTTAAAACCTGCATGTTGAATTTCAGAAGGCTTGTTTTTGATTTGGCAAGAGCAGGCTCCTTTGGGTCAGTGAGACTAGAATAGAGTCACTGAAAGGCTTATCTCAGCCTTCACCATGGGAGAGATTAATGTCCTTTGAGTCACTAGACACAACCCCTCCATCAGACAGATTACTTTAAACATACATGCTGACTGCAATTTCACTTTTTCTCAATCAGCAGCAGTAAAGTCCAGGAAATAACAACATGCTCAAATAGCCTAAAGACCTGCAAATTGTACAGATATTCCAGAATAGACTGCACGTAAGAAAGGCATCTGAACAGTAGTAAAGATAAATTTAGCTGTCTTTTCTAGCTCCCCTCAATGCAAACAATGGAAAGAGAGGTCAGTGCCCATTTCCTCCCTATGAAGCTCAGCTCCACAAATAAACATCCCAAAGGTAGAGTAACCACTTAGGAATTTGAAAGCTAATAAAATGTTAAAGTGAAGAAGAGCAATGAACAGCTCTCTGAAAGACAAGTTGATTATCAACATTAGGTCTCCTTTCCTTTGGAAAATGGAAGCAGACTATATCTCTGTCAAGCATTGAGTGTTATCATTTCTGAAGAGAAGTCAAATGCCATTTCTCTTTGCTTGTCAAAAGGAAGAAATTATCCTCCCCAGCTACACGTTATTATCCACCATCTGTGTGATAGCGTCTCATAATTACTTACATACGGCGTCTTTGATAAGCCTTATTCCTGATAAACAGAAAATAAAATTAACTCTCATACTAGATCAGTCACTGAGAAGACTTGGAATAAATATAGTAGAGCTTTAATTTTTCTCTTTCAGAAACCTGACAAGACAGCTGCTGAAACACACACTTAGAAATCTTTGTTTAGAAAGAAATTCTAAATGAAGCTACAGCCTTTGAAGACTAAATGTGCTGCATGGTCAATTGGAAGGAAACATTCAGTTGTTTGCTTTAAGAAATGAATCAACAGATAAAAGAATATAAGGCAATGGCAGAGTTATATGATAGTCAGGGTTGCTTGCTTTCTTTTTTGTCACTGAATTTTAAAATGTACACCTGGGTTAGGCACCAGTAATGCATTCAGACAGTTTATTTAAAGAAAAGAAAATTGGTTTGTTTTGGTTTTACTGATTCTACACATCTGTTTCACCATACTTTACCTATAGAAGGTTCAGCCTTCTGGTGACAGATCAGTTATTACTCTATTAATGATTTATTGATGTTGTACTCATGACTGAAAAAAGTGATAACCCATCCTTTCCTGAATGGAATAGATTTGAATAAAGAAAGAAAATGGTATGTTCCTTGAAGCACACCAGAAACGGTCTAATGTCTCCACTGCTTGGTTTATTGTGTAAACGTATTGTTTACCATGACAAGGACTGAATATCATTCCCCCCACAAAAATATTGTAAGTTATATTTCATATACATTACATCAATTCAACACTCTACTGAGGATTAACCTATTAGGCTAATTGTTTATTTAGTCTTCAATTTTGGACCTGAAGTTTTAAGTACAGTCCCCTCATCATTTGCTTTAAAACAATGTCTTTATAAAACTGTCACTTATTTTCCTCTGATGCCTGTCATTGTTGCACTGAAACTTTACTGTTGGCTTCAAGTACCAGGGATCTGGCAATATAATCTAAGTATTACAGAATTAAATCTGTAAATAGTCAGGCAGAATGAAAAATTATAGGGGAACAGTTGTTGTATCCATATAGATTCTTTTAAAGGAGCAAAATTTTATCTCACCAATAACATTAGGCTGAAAATAGTACAATACTTCAAGTACAATATAGAGGAATACATAAAATCTAAACACTTTTTGTCTTCATGGCAAGACTACTTGTTCTGTAACTTAGGACTATTAATTTTTCTGAGCCTCAGGGAAAGATTTAGAACCTAGTGAGAGGAATTCAAGAATGAAATCTTTTTGAATTTTAATCTTAATTACAAAAAATGTGATTGCCTTTTTTATTGATACCCATTTGTTCTTACTCTCCAGGAAAAGCATAATGAACAAATTCATTTACATAAATGGTAAAAAAAGGCACTAAATTTTTATCAAATATTAGAGAGCACTTGTACAAAATGAATGTGAAACTACCAAGTATGAATAGCTACACTGGAATTTAAAAGTTATATTCATCAAAAAAGGATTGAAAAGGATACTGTGTTACTTACAAATTCAGTGCCGCTATATTCAGGGTAGAGAAATAATTCAGACAACCCAAAGACATTTCCCCAATCCAATAGATCATACAAATTTGTGAATATAATCTAAAATGCATATTTGTAGTGTAACATATATCTGTTGGATATGTTACTTTCCTTTCCCTGGAGACTTGCAAAATGGTATAAGACCAAGTATACTGGTTTTGGCTGGGATAGAGCTAATTTTCTTCATAATAGCCTGTATGGTGACACGTTTTGGATTTGTGCTGAAAACATTGTTGATAGAACAGGAATGTTTAAGTTATTGCTGAGCAGTGCTTGTGCAGCATCAACGCCTTTCCTGCTTCTCACACCACCCTGCCAGTGAGCAGGGCACACAGCTGGGACAGCTGACCCCAACTGCCCGCAGGGATATCCCATACCATGTGATGTTGTGCTCAGCAATAAAAGCCAGGGGAAATTTGGAGTTATGACATTTGTCTTCCCAAGCGACCATTATGTGCAAGGGACCCCTGCTTTCCTGGAGATGGCTGAACATCTGCCTGCCAATGGAAGTAGTGAGTGAATTCCTTGTATTGCTTTGCTTGCATGCACAGCTTTTGCTTTACTTATTAAAATGCCTTTATCTCACCCCACGAGTTGTGTCACTTTTGCCCATCCAATTCTCTCCCCTCTGCCACTGGGGAGGAAGTGAGCGAGCAGCTGGTTGGGGCTCTGCTACCTGCCGGGGTTGAACCATGACACCAAGGTGGAGGGGATCAGCACCTACAGCATCACTCCCTGCTTTCACAGGTATTGAGGGCAAATATATTTTTTTTTAATTAGTTTTAAAATTAAAAATTCCTCTTGAATTTCACTTAGTTTTCTTGGATTTGACTGACTGAGAACAATCCAGGAAATCTTTTGCCTCTCAGGAAAAAAAAAAAAACCACCAAAACTATGCGTGTGCTTGTTTTGTCAAGCTGACTTACTGATACAGGAGGCTACTGAACCTCTGTTCAGAGATTTTCATAAATCAATTATTCAAACTGAAATATTCGAATAATATTATTCACCTTTGGTCAGACCTGTATCATGGTGATATGTGAGGGCCTGGAGACTGTACTAAATGGAAAAAAGGTTACAATGAATCTGGTTACACGATTTGACTGCCATGTGGATGGAAACAATAAAAACACAGTTTACTGTGCCCCAGAATATGTTCTGGCAGACAATTTAAGAAGGAATTAATGACCTTACTAATGCATAATTTGTCTGTGGCCTAGTAACTCCTGCCTAAACTTCCTCTACAACTTTGTTCATGAGGGATTTGGATTAAATTACTTTTATTCATGTTAATTCTGCCCAAGGATGTTTTGCAAACTGATACTGATGTCTAGATATAAGCCACTGAAGCGTGAGGCAGCATTTAGTTACAAGGCAACAGTCTAGAGGATCTTTTAAAAGCTTCTTCCACCCCACCTTTAATATTCAATGAAAATATTTAAAAAAATATAGAGATGAACTGTTTTCTGAAGAAATATTTGACAATGAAATAGAATGGAGTAGATACAAGTAGACAGAAGGGGAAGAGCTAAATACATAAGGAGCAATTTATTTCCTGCTTTCATTGTGTCTGCTATCTGAGGATGTAGTATTTAGTAAACCTTGAAAACAAAGCTCAACAGCACACCTGAAACAGGAGATACAATCATCATCATCATGATCATCATGTATATTGGCAGGGCACAAAAAAAATGTAAAATAATTAAATCCCTTCATCTTTTTGATGTGGGATTTCCTTGCTTAGTGTGTTGACTCCATGGAGGCTCAGAACTGAAAAATGTGCAGCATAAAGACAAAGAGTCCCATTTATACTGTCCAAGCATGGCACTTCCACATGCCTTCTCATCTTGATCTCACCCTGGAATATCAATTTTAACATTAAGAAAAAATAAATAAAAGAAATGTTGAGGAGGGGAGTTACTGAAGTTGGTTTTCATATGGCAATTATATGTATAGCTCAACATGCTTTTAAATCTCACTTCCAGGAAATGGAAATGCTTTCTATGAACTTGTGTTCTGCACAGAACTGACCTGTCTATTTGGGGAGAATATATCCAGACTGGCCACCTGTACTCTGTGTCTGCTAACATGTTCAGACCATAATAGGGTTTAATTTTGCAGTGATTTATTCTTGATGAAGAATCAAAAATGGATTAGGACATTATCATCATGTATACTTAAAAAAAAACCCCTCTAATAATGTTGCAGTAGGTAAGCAGCCACAATAACTAATAAAAAAAAACAAAAACAAAAACAAAACCAAAAAACCAACCCAAACCCCACATGTGGCAATTCAGAAATGCAGAAGTTGTTTCTCTTTCATAAATTCTCATTCAGATAACACGTACTGTGGAACACAGCCCGAACACATTTACTTGAACTTACCTGCTAGTTCTGAAATAGGAAAAAACCAAACCAAACCAAATCCCTTTAACAGACTTAATGTAGAGAGAAATTATGCACAAAAGTGTTGGTTTTCAGCTTGCCCTTAATGTTTTGCATCCACTATGTCCTCCTATGTTGACTGTATGTTTGTTCCATCCTCAAATGAAGCAATATTTACTTAGTGTAAAATGTTGGCATTATGCCATTTTGAGAGGCATTATCTACATACAAAAAAAAAAAAGTAAATCTATGTAGCTCAGTGCTAAAATCTGTACAGAAAGGTTTCTTCTATTTAAAAACTAGTGTATTACAGTTTCCTATGACCTTTATTTTACAGGAGTTTATATAAAACTTCTTTTCAATAAATCATATTTAAATTGAAATAAACTTGCATATACAACTAGCTATAGGATTTTAAAAAAAAAGTCAGTTGAAAACTTCAGGTAAACAGGTACAAGTTAGTGCACAGAAAAAGCTTGAATTTAACTAGTACAAGACTAAACTCAGCAAGACAAGCAATTCCAATTCTTGGGTAAAAGGGATCAACTGTATAGTGTTACAAGAATACAAAAGTGCTCCTCCATATTTTAGGAAAACATTTGACTTGAAGAAGCAGCTACCTATGTCCTAGTGTGGGAAATCTTAAACTGTCCACTTAATAGTAGAGTCCATGAAGGATAATTAAAGGAAATCTGTTTTTAGAACAGTATACTATAACAACTGTAAAAAACTAGATTGAATTTCCCAAATAATTTTAGCTGAAGTGGAAAAAAAAAAAAAAAACCAACAAAAACTCAACCCCCCAAACCCCAAACCCCATAGGTTGTATGTACTACTGGTAACTATTTTTGTCTTGTGTTTTGAGCTCTAAATCTAATTGGGGTTAGTCAAGTTTGAGTTCCATCTGAATCTAAAGGGATTAAACCTCCCACCTTTCATAAAAGGTACTTTTACGTCTGATAGGATATTCCTCAGAGAGATCCTGTCCCTATTTCTACAGTGGTGTTCTTTCTGTTTTGCAAAAGATACTTCACTATATTCACTGATAAAAGTTTTGACCTGTCTTTGCACTCACCAGCAACTTAAAAGTCATGAATTTGCTATTGCTTTGAATCAGTGACCATGTCGTTTTGTTTTTTTTTTTCCAAAGTGAGTCCAGCATTAATAGAAAATAGTAAGAAAATAGTAAGAAAATAGAGCCCATAATACCCAGTGGCCTCATCAGTCAGAGAAAGAATAATCTTTAGCTTTAGTTGGCATGGCCTAATAGATGGCCTAAGTACTCATGATAGATTTTTGAGGAAGTGATTACTTGTTGATGCCCTTCATTTTGTATAAAACAAACACTGAGAAAGGCAAGAAAGGACTGTTGGAGGAATAGACGTAGGAAATATAGGGAAAAAATAACTGATCCTACTATCCATTGCAAGTATGTATCTCTTAGCAAATGAAAATTATGGTCTTACAAAACCTGTTTAAATTAATCAGCCAGGCTCAATAGCCAGGATGAAGAGGTGTTTTCCTCATAGTATCTCATAAGGCACACTCTTAGAATACAGTTCAAAAACTTCTTGTTTAGGAACTATTTAGAAATCTTCTACAACTTAGACTAATTAATAAGTTCACTGAGTAAAACCAGACAAAATCAGTTTGAAATTAATCCTGTGCTTCATTTTCTTTTGTTACAGATGACACAGACAAAATATTTAAAAAATGAATTATTAAAAATAATAATTTTGACTTGATCAAAGTTGTTTGTTTGCTTTGTTGTTGACGCTTTTGTTCAGCAGCAGATGTGCTTGCAACACTACTAAACAGCTGAAGTCTGAATAACTTGTCAGAGTAACTAAAACAGGTGTAAGTAACTTGGGTGGTCGAAGTTTGAGAGACATGCACTGAGTATTGTTTATTTATGTCCCTGGGACAAATAATAAATTTCTGCATTGCCTTCTGAACAGAAACACTTAGCTACACAGTTTACATCTTTTATTAATAACTTTCCTGGGAACATAAACATAATGAGTTTGTTTGTTACCCCAGTCATCTTCAGCTACAAGATGTTCTCTATTTCTAGTCAGCTAAATAACCTGGTTAGCAATCAAGTATGGGTTTTTCTGGAATAGAAGAATGTATCAATCCATGGCACATATAGCCAATGGTTAGGTCTGTAGCATTAGTTCTATTTTGTTAGGGGTTTTGGGGGGGGAATTGGGATTTTTTGATTGTTTAAATCAGAACTCTCAGCGCTTTAAAAGAGAATCAGTCTGGGGATGGACTGAGTAGAGAGCAGCTCTGGGCAATGGTCCCTGGGGGCAGCAAGCTGGGCAGGAGCAAGCAGCAAGCCCCGGCAGAAAAGATGGCCAGCAGCACCTGGGGCTGCATCAGGGGGAGCACCACCAGGATATCAAAGAAAATTTTTATCCCTCTCTTCTCAGCATTCACATGTACTATGTCCAGTTTGGGTCCCTGAATACAGGAAAGACACTAACATGTTGCAGTAAGCTCAGTAGAAAAGCACCGAGATGACTAGGTTGGAGTAGTTGCTCCATGAAGAGAGGCTGGGAGAGTTGGACTTGTATAGCCTGGTGTAGAGATGGCTTCAGGGCATCTCACAACCACGCCCCTATGAGCAATGGGGACTGTGTAGACACAGCTGCACACTTCACAGTGGTTGATTATGACGATGAGGGACAACAGGCATAAACTGAAACAAGAGAGGTTCAGGCTGGATACGAGAAGAAACTTTTCTCACAAGGACAGTCAAGCACTGAGACACATTGCCTGGAGAGGTGATATTGGCTCTCTCCTTGGATGTTTTCAGGAACCAGACAGATAAAGCCCTCAAGACCTGGTATGATCATGCTGTTAGCAGGAGATTGGTTCCAACTTGAATTATCCTGTGCTCCTAATGAAAAGAATACAAATTTGGACACAGAGTATCCAAGAATATGTAGCAGACCTTAGACTGAACTGATTTGTCTTTATAATTTCCACAGAATTTTAATTATTTCCTGTATTCACTAATTAAAAGAAACCTAATTCAACTGATGATTGAATCTTTTGAATTTCTACTTGTAAGACTCCTTACGTACTTTAAACAGTGATTCTTTAATGAAAATTGTACAAGCCATTCTTACAGGTCCTGATCTGGGACCCAAAACCTGCAGCTGCCATAGAAGCTAGTATTAATGGTATATGGTATTATCCCTTTTGCTTTATTCCTTTTTGGTACCATGAATTCTTCACCTTATCTTGGAGTTAAACTATGCAGAAGTATTGTTTATTATAGAAAGCTCTAATGTTTTAATGTTCTTATATTGAAGTTTGGGTATTCAAAGATAATTTCTAACAAGCCATTTTATCTCTGTCATTTCAAAAATCCAGAGTGATTGTTGCCCAGTGAAAGTTTATGCAGAAAATTGTCTTGCTTAAAGGCCACTTTTAAGCAGTTTTTACTGAACTTTATAAGTTGGCTCTAAATCTATCTTTATTGCCTTCTCCTAACAGATGTTGCCATCTTTGAAGGTTGGAATTAGCATAAGTATGTGCAATGTAAAAAAAAAAACAAAACAAAACAACTAGATACAAATGGATATACTTATACTTCTTATTAACAAATATAAATTATTATATCATAACTTGTATATAAGAATGCAGAAATCCTTATTACAATATAGAAAGCTCATACACCTGTACAACTAACTTTCAAGGTGCTGTTTACCTTTAGAAGATGTTTTCAGTAGTTACCTAGTTTTTAAATTAAATTAAGTTCAGTTAGTTAAGATTAGTCAGGGCACCAAAATATGGACACACAACCTGGTTTTGTAGGGAACTTTTGTAAGGGTTTTGTCCTGCCAAAAGCCTTTTTATGATAGACTGATCTGAACCATCTATTAACACATGTTTTAAAAAAAGAGACCTCTTATATAGTTCTGTTCATCTTTTTACTTTGTGATGGTTAAGTCACAAATGGGTGGAATGTAATAAGAGAGTTGTTAAGTGTTTGAACCAAAAATCTGCACTGTAATATTGCTGCAAAATTTAAATTGGCTGTAAGTTTCGCTTAGGGGCAGGGAGTTTAAGGAACATCTGGAGATTCTGAAATAACCTGCATTCATTTACGTTATTTAAGTTGTAAAATCATATTCAATCTTGACCCACTCAGGAAATCTAACATAAACGTCCTGCTGATTTTGACAGTCATACAGCAAAAACACCCTCTAATGAGCATTTAATAGTCACCAAAAGTTCTGCATTAAGTACAAAGCCCTTTTGATTACTTATTCCACTAATTTAAAGTAAATGCTTTTACAGATGGCATCTGTTAGGACGCAGAGCGTGTGCTGCATTTATATGTAGTCATTGAAAATAAATTCCAGCTTTGGTATAAGGATCGTACAAAAAAGATCAAACATGAAACACTGAGTAAACATTTACTAGTGATATTTTTAAAGCTCTTCATAAAAGCTTATCCAATACCAGAATACAATACTCAAAGTATATGAAGTAATTTAGAAATACTTTGGCAAATTAGCACCTGAAGAAAAATGACTGAGACAAAGTAATTGAGCTCTTCCATTTTTTTTATCATCTTCCCTAGGGTGCACAATATTGTATTTCACTATCCTTTCAAACTATATTACCTTATGAATAAAGGAGAAAAAAAATCCACACTTTTATTTACTAGAGATTAATGGGAGAATGATAATGGCTCAGATTTAAATGAGAAAAAAAAAAGAAAGCTAAAGCAGTTATCTTCTTTTTTTGAAGAAGGATATGGGGAAACATTCATTTGTTTTTGTGCCACCACCAAGAATTTCATCAACAAAAGTCATGCTAAAACATGCATTCAGAAGTGTGCAAACTAAGAGTGGTTTTTGTCAGTTTACAAACGTGTCCCCAATGACCAAATATTTAATAGTTTCATATGTTTTTAAAGAAACAAGTTCTGCATATTTTAGAATACTGAGATATTGAGCGCATATTGATAAATTAAAAAAAAAACATTATTTTTAAAGAAAAGTCAGTTAATTTGAATGCAAAGTATTTAGCTATGTTTTATGGTTATTTCCAGTAGATGCCATTAAAACCTTTATGATTACTTATTACAAGATATTAGCATTACCACAATGTGTGTGCTGTTGCACAGAATGTACCAAATTAATATTAATTTCAGAATAAAATTATTAAAAAAATCAGTAAAAACTTTGCAATAGAATATCAAGTTCAGTCATTAGCTTGAGTCAAGCATCTAAAATTCAATTGTCAACACAGTTGTGAAATTTTAAAGTTTTACTTGTCCCTGTGTTCCAACATGCAGAGCTATGGTTCTTGGCCTGTTTCACCTGTTCATCAATATTGGACATTATCGCAGCTTTCTCCCTTACTGTGTACCTGAAGTTGCTTTTAGGGAAAATATCATCATTGAGAAATGTGCATTTGTTTGTGTGTGTAGTACATAAACAAAGTTGATCAAGTTTAATACCAATGGACAGTCAGAAAACAATCAAGATGCCCACCTGAACCCAGAACACAAGAATAGTCAGTTTCAGTAATTTGAATTAGAGCTTTATCTCCTTTCCTGGCTTTCAATAGAACTACCTCTCCTAGAATGTCAAAAAATTGGAACAAATTATATTATATTCAGATAGCAATTACTGATCCAGTCTTTATCTGCAGGTTTTATCTTTTTGTAATTAGTATTAATTATTTGTGAAACAACCCATATTATCTACTGCAATTAAAAATGCAGTTACAGGCAACTCCAGAAATTATTGTTCTACGACATTGTCATAACGTTTGTTGTGACAACTGAGCCAAGTAATCGGCCAGACCAAGTTAACACAAGATGAACATTTCTTGCATTATTAAGAAGGATCTTCTTTCCCATGAAATTTACTTACTATGGGATGTGGGAGGCAATATTACTAACTGACAGAGGCACAAGGGAGGAAGATGATGTTCTCTTTTCTTTCTCATAAAGGTGAATAATGGTAGAGAAGGAGCTGATGAGCACATGAAAGAGCACCCTTATCAAGAAAATTTAACAGACAACAACAGTGTAAATTTCATTCAATTTCTAACCAGTATGCCCATAATATGATCCTGAAAAAGCTACCTCTTCGGGGAGCAAAAGAGTAACTCACTGCCCTTTCCAAGTCTGTTTTTGGTCTTTATCAGTTTCATTTTGCTAGAATGATTTCAGTAGTAAGAGACTAATGAACTTTTCATCCCTGTAGACTACAGCCCATATTTATTTTTCCATCTCTGTGGAACAATAACTATTATGAAACAAGTACGTACCACAGGAACTCCAAATTCATGAGCCGGTGTTACTCCAGCTACCTTTTTGTAAGGTGACAAGTTCAACACGTGCTATTAGTAATAAAAGACCTGGGATATACAGCAATGTAAACTAAGGTGGTATAGCCAGAACATTCACTGTTTTTCTCTTGTAATTGGAGATTGCACAAAATAGATACAAGAAATTATGAACTTAGAACTTTGCACCAAATTTGTGTTGCCTCAGCGTTAAGTGCCCACATCCTGGGCCATAAGAAGTCTTTATGTTTGAACATCCTATGAAGACAAACTGAGAGAGTTGGGGCTGTTCAGACTGGAGAAGACTCTGTGGAGGCCTTACAGCAGCCTTTCAGAAATTAAAGGGGGCCTAAAGAAAAGGTGGACAGTGACTCTTTATCAGGGAGTATAGCAATAGCATGAAGGGTAATGGTTTGAAACTGAAAGAGGGTAGATTTAGATTAAATATTAGGAAGAAATTCTTTACTGTGAGGGTGGTGAGGCACTGGAACAGGTTGTCCAGGGAAGTTTCTCCATCTCTGGGGGTGTTCAAGGCCAGGCCGTATGGGACTTTGACCAACCTGGTCTAGTGGAAGGTGTCCCTGCCCCTGGCAGAGGGGTTGGAATGGAACTAGATGATCTTCCACATCAAACCATTCTATGATTCTATCATAATTGAAAAATTAGATTAAGTAAATAGAATTAAAATAGTTTAAAGCTACTATTGCAGGAGAATCAAGCCATCTCTCCCTTATCTTGACCCATGAGCTTTTTATTATATTTTCTTTCCCCTGTCCAGCTGAGGAGGGTGAGCGACAGAGTGGCTTTGGTGGGCACCTGGTGTCCAGCCAGGGTCAACCCACCACACAGATAGGATATTAAAAGTAAGGAGAAAGCCTATGTGGAATAGAAACTAACACTGACTAGAAAATAAAATTACAGTCCTAGATATCAGGACATATAGCGATAAAATGGTTGTTACTAAAATGTCAAGTCAGTTCAGCCCCAAAGAGGAAATTAATAGAAATAATAAAAGTTCTTTGTTATATAAATAAAAAGAGAACAAGTGCAGAAGAAAAATGAGGCCCCTATTCAGCCAGGATATAGTAGAGATTAAAAATAATCTGTGTACTATCTAAAAGTTAAAAGAATATCTGGATCACTTTTCAGTAAGAATAAAGATACGGCACATGAGGAAAAAGTCAGGTTAATTCATGAAACAAGTATGTGAAAACAGAAATATAATTACCTCTTAGGTAAAAGAAAAGTTTCAAGATCTCAAAGCCAAGGGGATGATATGATATTCACTGCAGAAAAACTGAAAAAGCTGTGAAATTATAGATCCAGAAACAGGATTTTTTAATGAACCTGTCTTTATCATGAAGTAATAGCAAATGTAATATCAGTATTTACTTAATGGAGATATGATTGAGGAAACTGCACGAGCATTAACCTGATTTGTAAGCTTTTAGAGAAATTGTGAAGTACTTGATAAAGTTGATAAAGACAGGAAAGGAAATGGAAAACAGAGTATGTTGCAACATGAATTTACCAAAGTCATTTATTTCAAGTACTTAACTTCTAGGTTCTTAGCACCTTTCTTTTGTTAAGAATTTTCTCTGACACCCTGCCAAGGACCTAGTTTTAAACCTTATCAGTACGCACCTGCCACATCACTCGTTGTCAAATGTCCACTAAAGCACTGAAAAAAATAAAATAATCTAAGTTAAATGTAGCACAATATTCTTAGCCTGTGTTTAGATTAAAGATTGTTACTTTATCTTTCTAAATTTGAAGGAATATTTGCATACTTAAGGTCTTGTCTGTTTTAACTGTGTCTGTTTGTGTTTTGGTTTGGTTTTGTTTGGTTTTTTTTTAAATAAAATGTTGCGAGGTCAAAAGGAAATGGAGGAGATCCTAAGAACATTTCTCTAACTGTTGACAGAGAACAGAGCAAAGTTTGCTTTAGTCCTGTGCAGCCTTTGCTTGGATTCCTCTGTTTGATTGCAGATAACCTGGGGTAAAAATGCGGTCTTCATCATATGAAATAGAATGCACAGTCTAATTTACATATCTGAAACTTAGACATTCAAATCTGAGGTAATCTGTCTATGTTCCATGATAATCAAAGAAGAGATAAAGGATCTTTGGATGATTTATCATCTTATCCTGAAAGGTGTATAGGGCAGGTCAGTTGAAAAAATTAGATCAAAATGAGGTGAAAAAACTGGGACTGCGTATCATTGCAAAATGCAAGTCATAGCTTGGTATAGTTAAACCTGGAATTGTAGTTTTGCATGCTGTATTACATCAAGGGCTGGGGTACAGTAGTACAACTGTCAAACTGGAGATGGTCTAGAGGAAGGCAAAACGAATAATGAAGCAAACAAACTAAAGTTGGCTAACCTAAAAAATTGAAGACACACAGACTAAGATCACACACAAACTTCAAAAAAATAAAAGATTTCTCAAAGGTAAAAGGAAATAGTTGTTCCTTTGAGTCCACAAAAGATAAGATTTGCTGATGAACTTACACTGAAAAACAAAATTCAGGCTTGAACTGTGAAACAATTTCTAATGGCTTAAGTAGTGATGTGCTAGCATAGATTGCCTACAGAGGTTGTGGAATTTTGAAGAGATGGCGAAAATACATAATGACATAGCTGCTGTTTGTTAGAGTCAGCAGAGGGACTAGACGCCTTCTTAAGAACCTTTACAGACAATGTGGCTTGAAGAGAAAGTATGATGGTGAGATGACCGAGTCCCAGCGTAGGATGCAGTCATATGAAAGGTAATTTTTTGTATGTTTTTTTTTTCTCAGAGAGATAAGTAAAAATCGCTTACTCGATCCCACTGGACTTCACCTGGAAATCTATGGACAGGTCAGACACAGGTGTTCCGGAACGGTTATATGAGATAGACAAAGAAGCCCTACCAGGATCCTGGAAAAATAAGGGAGACTAAAGGTATACCTACCTAGAAGGGCACAGATGTTTGTTTTACATTTACTTCAAACTGACAAGGAGTGACCCAGTTCTAATCTGGAAGATATTTAGCCCAATTGTGGGACTCTGTGAAATACTAAGACAACATTCTTCCACTTACTTGCTCTTGTCTCTTTAGACATACTCTAAATGACTTATTCAGTCTAGAAAAATGAAAGTTAATTAGAAACATTATTTTCTGTAAAAACGCACCAACAGTACAAATAGCAAAAGAGGACCAGAACAATTTTAACTAAGAAACAACACTGGTTTGATAATAAATGTTGTAAAGTGACAATGAGAATAACTTGATCGCAAGTGCAAGGTGTTTATGCATCAAAAGTGTGCAGAATCGCCTTTCATTAAAGTAGTACAGGTGAAACTGTTCTTCCTCCAATACACCAACTAATTTCAAGATAGAATTTTGTCAAGTTTTGAGTGAGATGGTGTAACATAACTGCCTGAAATAGTGGGGACTGAGCTTGATATCCTAAGAAGTCCGGTTTAGTTCTATGTGTGTGCATTTTGGTTCATTTCAGTTCATTCACACAATCACTTGTGTACATTAAGCTTAAATTTAATTTGTGCTGCCTTCTGTAGCAATCTAAATGGTTACTCAGTCTATGGCTGTATAGAGATCATGGCTGTGGGTTCATCGAATTCCATAATACACAAGGACATGGAGACTTTATCCTCTAAATTTCACTACAGAAATCACCACTAGCAAGTATACCTATGATTGTGCATATATATATATGTGTGTGTGTGTGTGTGTGTAAAAACATATGCACATATATGTATGTATCTCCCAAGTTATTACAAATTATTATCAGCAAGCAATATTGTAGCAATAATCAATTATAACAGCAAAAAGTGTATATATAATATTACAGGTTACCACAAAGTTATTACTAGTGAAGCAAACTTATTAATAATACTGCAGCAGACATGACAGATTATTTACAAATATGTATTGCACCAAGCACATTCAACAGAACTAAGAACGCAGCCAAACCATCCCAGAGGGGAGGACAAATCAGTCCCAGAGGGGAACCTAACCATCCCAGAAGTGGGAGGACAAAACAAACTGACTCCAGAAGTGGGCCCAAATGGAGACCAATAGAATAACAGACAGTCTCACTTTGAAGATGATCCACGTCATGGAGTTTGGAGTCCGCCAGACATCCCTGGTGAGGGTCCAAGATCTTGGAGAAAGTTCATGCAGACCTGCTTAGGAAAGGGAAAAATATGCAGCACAGGAATTTCTCAGAGAAAGAAGATCCATTTTGGATAAAAATTAAATTTTATAGAGGTGTAAGAGGTCATAGGACTCAACCACTTCAAGCAGCCAGTAGGTGCTATTAATTTCTATATTTCACCTGTAACAGCCAATAGATGATGACGTTTTCTGTTCTCAAACCAATTTTATTTTTTTTCTTTTTTTCCAGACAGTCTTACTTTTCTTGTTATTAGAACAGCCAGTAACAGTTACTGATTCTTACTTTCTCAGGATGTTTTCTCCTTTTTCCAGACTACTTTTCACTTTGATTTTGTACTTACTAATGGTATTTCAGGATGACTCCAGATTCTAGGTATCCAGATGTACTTCAAAGATACCAGCTGCACTTCTCAAGGATACTTCGGGTTCACAAACCTAGTTTCCAAGCTAATGTTTCCCAAGCTGTCAGTCATTTTCTCTGTCAGTATTTCAGCAGACATTTCTTTCTGTTCAGTAATTTTCCCTTCCAACCAGGTTGCCTTTCTGGCTGCTCACATCACCTGCATAACAAAATATTCTGTGGATAATAGCATCTTTGTCGGAAGAAGTAATTTGGTTAAGAAAGATATATGTATCATCCATATGTTGGCTATTTATTAATCTACAGTAAGTTCTGTTTCCTTCAAGCTTCTTTATATTGGTGATTCACATGTTCTACCTTGTATATGAGTCAGAAGAAGGCATGGATCCCAAGTGCCTTAAGTGCTACACAATAAAGGGAAATAATTTTTTTGTGATTACAAAAAGGAAAAAAATACGTGATTTAAAAAAAAAAGGGGGCGCTGTAGAAACACTTACAGTCAGAACAATGTTCTGTATTCTGTACTTTCAACACATGGAAAAACCTCTGCACAAGATGCAAAGGGCTTTCTTCCCATCCAAGCAATCTAGGTGGACAACTACTCACTTTGGTGTTTGCTTCGGGTCTTCTCATTAAGCACTTACTCTAGAGCATCCACTGCATGGAGAATCTAGTGCGTTAAATAATTAATTTATAGTTTTTACACTCAAAGTGCTATTTTTGCTTTCACAGAAATCACCTTTCCAATTGGTGATTGGAAATCCTCCTTTGAAAATGGCACTTGAACTTCTTACAGTTAAATATTATTATTAGAATGCATTTACTGTATATAATTACAAGTTTCCATTAAATATTCTATCATAGTTACACTAGCTATCAGCTATTATAGATTTTAGAATATACTGTAATGCAGAAAATACTATGAAATGTTGAGAAAATTCGAAAGAGCAAACGGAAATATGCAAATACACAACTTGTTAGTCAAAGATGTCACACTCATGAAATTCAGGTTTCTAAAAGTAGAAACCTCTTGGAATTTCATTTAATAAAATAAACATTGCATCCTTTTAGCAGCCTGTACATGATCATAGAATTATAGACTCATTTAGGTTAGAAAAGACCTTTAAGATCATAGAATCCAAGTGTAAACCTAACACTGCCAAGCCCACCACTAAACCGTGTCTCGAAGTACTACATCTACACTGTCTTCTAAATATCTCCAGGGATGGTCACTCAACCACTTGCCTGGGCTGCCTGTTCCAACATTCGATAATCTTTTCAGTAAATATAGTATCTTAAAAAATCAGTAAATATTATTTTAATAATCCCAGAACATAAAAATATTTTTTTAATTAATTTTGAGGTTTATAATTCAGATATATCACGTAGATGGGCTGAAAAATTACTCTAAGATTTCTTGTATTACCACTGGCATCTAAAATTTCTTAAAACCACTTAATGGGGAATGAAGTATGAATGACTTTATGTCAACAAAGAACTTCAGGAAAAAAAGCCTGACATGTTACAACATGCGTACATGTACAACTCCAACTGAAAAAGAATATAAAAATAGAACAATAAATAAATTCTCTAAACAAGACATTTTCCCTGGGGGCTGTTTAAGTGTCTTAGTGGTAGAACGATTCAATGTATGTGACTGTTGCAAATAGCTGTCACAGTCTTATTTCTTTCAGTATATTAAGAATCCTTTCAGCCTTGTTTCAGGAATCACATGTCCTCTTATGGTCAGAAAGACCCAGAGACACTCAACAGCTTCTGAACAATAAGTGGTGCAAAATTTTGTCTTGAGTACAACCTTTAATGATGATTCAACCTAAATTTAGAAAGCAAAAAAAAAAAAAAGTGAATGAAGAAAATATATAGAGAGAATTGGAACAAAAATTTGAAGGAATACATACTGTGGAAAAATATTTCCAGTGAAGAAAGGGTTGTTCAAATAAATTTGAAACAAGCTGGAAATTTGACTGTGTAGGAATACATAAGGAAAAGGAACCACAGGAGGGCATTTGTAATCAGGAAGTAATTTTAGTTTTAATGACGGGAAGCAGTAGACAAGACAGGTCTTTAAGTCACCACCTGGAGGACTTTAAAGGAAGAGGAAAGCTCAGAAAAGACATACCAGCTTAATTTTTTAATGGATTTTTTTTTTTTTTAATGAAAACAGTGAGGCTGCATAATAATCTGAGGGCAAATAAAACATGAGGCATTTACAGTGAAATCCAGGAAATTAGCTGTGTAGGAGATGGTATGATTGAAGAAAGATTGATCAGAAAAGGCTACCAAAGTCAAGAACTGTAAGGAGGATAGAGGACTAACAATCATGGTATCCATTGCTAATCTAACCTTTTTACATTAAAACATTCTTATAAGAAGTAGCACACTTAGGCAAATATTTATAGAAAGAAGTGAGATTCACCATGGGAGAAAAGGAGGGTGAGAATGGCATAGAAGGTTTTTGTATAAGAGCCCTCTAAGAGAAGAAATAATGAAACTGTGGGAGCAACAGCAATGGCTGCAGAAGAAAAGATCTTAAAATGCTCATAAAAATGAATAACAAAATTAAAAAAGGTAAGCCAGAAGAAAATGTGAGAGACAGTTTTATTAATTATAAGTTTTATGCCTGCCTCTTTATATGCATTTACTTTTCATTTTTCAGCTGCATTTCCCAAGAACCCTAACATGAAGCCTCTTATTTTTGTGTACAGAACATTGGTGCATATTGAGAGCATTCCTTGCTCAATCAGGGTCCTAACCCTTTCTTCTGGAATGAATTTCATTCCATAACATTAACTGCTCTTTGAATGAATTCTTTGTTTTCTACTATACTGTGCATAATTTCTTGAGCTTTTCCCTGCCATGCATTTTGGAATTAAAATGACATCACAAATTATGCCCTGAGGAGTAGCTCACTTGACTCATTCATGAATAAATTAATATTTTAATGTACCTGATTTTATTGTTTTAAAAATTTATTTCAAACATTTTACATTTCTAAAGGGTTGTTGTGGGGTTTTTTTTGCTTTTTTAGATCCGTGACTTCAAGGCACCCTGCATGCTTTTTCCTACCAATAATTTCATTGAAATTAATAGATACATAAAGGGTGAAAAATTCTTCAGCAGAGTTGTCACTTGAATAAGTTCTTAAATTCAGAAATAAAATATACATGTGCATACTCTAACTGTTATTTTTAAATACACTGATTTCTGTTGGTAGCAATCTGTTTATCACTTTAAACCCTAACCTCACAGCACTGTTCAATAAGTTGTTCAAATATATGTACTTTGTTCAAAATTTGGTAAGGAAGTTTACTACATAAACAAATATTTTTGAAACCAATTTTAGTTTAAATTAATATTAAATTCTTATGTTCTCTTTATTCTGTATTCCAAAGGTATTGTGGGTTTGTCTGAAGAAGCTGAGTAGTATGACTTATTTCTTTATAGACTTATACCCATTTAGAGAATAATCAAGATTATTGTATGAATCATTGTGCAGCTAACAAAAATTTTTCTTTAAAATTTTAATTCAGGCGGGAACAGCTGGGTTATGCCTTTCTGGATGTATCATCCTTCTCTCAAGACAAGGAATAATGAACAGGAAGGTCAGATAAACATGTACTTTTGGCAGAGGACAAATAAAAAGTAAACAATCAATGTTGTTTCTAAATACAAAAACTAATGAAAAAAAATCTAATGGGAAAAGTAACTCACAATTAGAAATACAGCAACCTGCTGTCTACAACTAGTTTTCGGTTGTCCTTTCAGCTCGTTGCTGAAAGTTTGCAATCTGGATTGTAAACTTTTATTAGTGTTATCCGTTACTATTACAAATGCCATTAAGTAACTCTGAAATTATATTATTTGAAAAGGAATGTTCTGGTTTTATCTACTTTAATTCTAAAATTAGGATAAAGACAAATTGATGTCACACATATATTTGACAGTATGGCTCTTAAAAAATGCCAATTTGTTTTAAAGAACTTGAACTGATCAATAAAGTTCACATTGGAACCTGATGGCCAATTACCTTTTTTTAAGACACTAGCAAATAATCAGAAAATAGTTCTTAGTTTCAGTATCTGTAGGAAATACACTTGCAAAGCAACTTGCATTTTCATTCAAGTGGTTTTACAGTTGTAAATTGGAAGCATTCAATTTTTTTGTTCAGAAAAGTCTGTCTACCAATTCAAGGATTAGAGTATATTTGAATCGCCCTATAAAATATTCACCCCATAAAATGAGAACAGGATAGTAGATCAATAAAGATTTGTCTATGCTGAAACATCCATATATGACCTATTATCTGGTGACTTGATGGAATTTTGATCTTGGAATGCCTAGTAGTTCAGAAGTGGAAGTGAGATGACAGTTCTGAAGAGATACAGTATTATTTCCAGTGATAATATTTGCATAAACATAATCATCTTACTGATAGTTTAAGTTATATAAGTGACCAATAATCAGTTAGAGACTAAATGATATTATATAGCCCTAAATATATAATTTATTTCCTTCAGTAGTTTCTTTTGCCAAGCCACTCTAAATGAAAATCTAAGGCACTCTATGTAGTTCAAAATACTTTAGTAAATCTTTGGAAAGTGTTTTCTGTCCTTCTGTCTCTTGTAGGGTGAGTAAAACAGCAGAATAGCTATCTGTGGAATGCATCCAAAGGAAAAACATTATCCCTAAAGGACAACTGAATTTCAATAGCACTGGAGATCTTCTGAAAAATTGTTCTGCTTTCCCTGGATCATCAGTACCAACTTCAGTCTCACACGACCCATTTTTACACAGCCTTTTCATCGAGGACTCTTATCAAGGGTTACTTATGGAGTCTTCTGTGTTTTTGCTTCTGTGTAGAGACTCCTTGTAACATTCCTTACAAACCATGTTCATTTAAAGTTTCTGTTATAGTTAATGCTCAGAGATGCTATAATCTACGTTTTCAGGAATATTTTATATGCCTACTTTTCTCTAATATCTTGCCACCTGAATTGGCTACAAAAACCATCAGTCTGCACTGAAAAGAGAATAACTTTCATTTAAAAGTTACTTCTGTAGGTACACAGATAATGAAGGAAAGATGGGGACTGAACTTGGACTCTGATGGCTGTGACATGCCAAAAGGTGTCAGAGAAGCTAAACAAATTTAGATTTAGATTGGTTTGTCCCTCCCTTTTGGGATGTTTTGGTTCCTTCCGCAATCTAATTCTAATTCTAATTCCTTTTTATGTTATATTTACTCTTGTAAGCAATCTGTATTAAGTATATCTGCAGTTACATTGTTGATAAGTTTGCTTCACTAATGATAAATTTTATTTATCTTTAATAGTATATAACTACTTTGTTGTTGCTGTTATTAGTTGTAGTACGATACCAATAGATGCTGTTAATGAATGACACCATTTTATTGATTGATTCTATACTACTGATTACCAATAGTGAATTGTAATAGCTTGATATATAAACATTTTTATCCATTTTATTAATCATAGGTATACTTGCTAGTGACATCGGTGGTAATCTGTAATGAAGTAGTGAAATTTAGAGGAAAAAACCTCTGTGTCCTTCTGTATTACGACATCCTATGAACTCACGGTCACAATCTCTAGGCTCATGTAGGCTGGGTAACCCTTTAGGTCACAACTTATGATCGGCTCTTTTATGAATTCTTTCACATACCTATCAAATATTATATAAATACATAACAAATATCCATGCTTTTCATATCGTATTGGATTCATTGCCTTTCTTCTTATTTTTGACTGAGGTGCACAACATGACAAACCGCTGAAGGATGTCTTGCTTTGTCGTGGTGCAATGGCATAAAACCTTTAAAACATGCTAATTAATATTTTTTTCTGCATAATTTACTGTTTATAAATTGGCATCTTTCAAGAAATGAAACTGTATGAGAGACAGAGATTTCTCTTCTACATGGGGATAGTCTATATCTCTTCCCTGGTGAATCTTTCACCCTAATACTTTTTGGATAGCTTTACATGGTCTAAGCATACAAATTTTATATTCTACCTTGTTGTAGAATATAAAACTTGAGCAGTTTTTCTGTAGTGGCATACACTGTGCAGATTTTAAAAGCTGTGCAAAATTCATGTTACAGGAAAAACAATACTGAAAGGTTAGATACATAGATCTTATTTGTAAATAAAAATTGCCTTCTTTAAGTAAAAACGTCATGTAAAAAAAGATACCTGAGCTATATATTGATTTCTTGAACAATGCTAAAACCAGCACTGGATGGTGCACAGATAGCTTGTTTGTTGAAGTTTTTTTTCACTGAATGCCAGAAATATAACATTATCTTTTTTCTGCTAATTTTCCTTTAGTTGTAGAAATGACACCATCACTGAAGTTGGAAAGAAGAGCCAGCAAGGAAGTAGGAATATGAGAGGAAAACAATAATACCTCAAGTCTCAAAGGACTACAGAGGGTCAAGTGACTGCTAAAATTTCAGCAAGTGAACCTCAAGTTCCTGTGAAGTTGAAAAGGAAATATGAAGAGAATGCCATGGAATATCTCTGGGAAGAGGAAGGGAAATTACAGGAAAAAACATTAAGAAAGATAGGATGGCAAAATGAAATGGAAAGAATGCCAAGGGAGACAAGAAAATAGTCTAATCTAGAAAAGGCTGTATTTGGAATTAACAGTTCCCTTTCCCGTGGCATTAAGAAGCTCAGAAGAGCTAGTCAAAATTATCTTTGAATTTTATGTAGTGATTCAAGACTAGTGATAAAAAATGTCCTTTGAAAGACCTTTAAGTATGACTAAATGCTTTAAATTTTAGACCACGGTATGTCTTATTTAGCAGTGTTTCTTCTCCTTGCTCCTTTCTGAAAGGAAGAGCACGTGCAGCTATAGTTTATGCTTATTTATTCATTAAGGTAATATAAACTATATCTTGATGAAGTAGAAAGTGATTTCCATTCTGTAAAAAAAAAGATACAGGGTATTTGAAAGGTAATTAAAGTCTAACTGATATCAGCTCTTTGATGCAACAGCTGCAAGTGTAGGAGGCCTGAAAAAGAGATAATACGATCCTACATTGTATATTTTTTGCCCAAGTCTTCATGGAATTGTCCACCTTGTCTACTTTTCTGTTGGATTGTTCAAATTCCACTACCTTTCTTTCCATGCATTTTACAGCCTATGTCAATGCTATTGATAAGGCCAGCCCTCCACTTACTTCAGTGAAAATCTGAAAGAGTGTAACTTTGACATGTGTATGGAAATATCTAAGCATTGTAGGTTTATTTCACACTGAGGTCCTTCAATGACAAGAAAACGCCCTAATGAGACAATGGTGCTCTGGAATGCTTTCTTGATAAAGTAGTCACACCAATAAAGATGATTTCACGCACAACACAATTAACAGTGTCAGTGCCTCTGTGAGAATGATCATTTCTCAGCTTCTAAATCCTCGGCACCTAAATAGAAATTGATAAACCATAACTTATAATTAATCAATAAATGGAAAACTTTCTCCCTTTAACTGCAACAGCTGATAATGTACGGAACAGCCTGCTGAAAAATAAGTGGACACCTCTGTTCCATATATATATATAAAGATTGTTGGCTTACAGAAAGACTAGCGTTTGATTTCCTTAGTTATGTTTTACATGGAAATAAGTCATTAAAGCATGACCATGGAGCACATACACTTGGACCAATCAGTTGACAATATCAGTCAGACTTTAGTAGCTGAGGGTTTGGAAAGAAAATGAATTATTACTTCCTACTCCAATTCCTTTACTCTTAAAGATCACCATTTCTTAAGTTGACTGTGCGTCATGTATAACAACAGAGTAAGTGAAAGAAATTGACAGCTTCTAAATCATTCATTTTAATCCCTTATTGTCGTTCAGTTCAAACATTAAAAAAATAGGCTTTTTTTTGCTTTCTAGAAAGTCTGATGATAATAAAGTGTGTACAACACATTCTACACATTAATCTGTATTCCACATGGAATGCTTTTTAAAGTTAATGTTAATCCTTCCAGTAATAAATTTCTTCTCCCTACTGGTCCCTTCATGTTTCTTAAATCTATGGTCTCCAAAAATCCAGCCATTTCATGCCAGAATGGGCTCCTTATAGCTATTTCTAGCTATCAGAAAACCAAAAAATATCTATGCAAACAAATAATATCCACAGAACAAAATAATATCCTTATTTCAGAAACATTGTGATTTGAGTATTTTTGATTGCATTTTATTTATTTATTTATTTATTTATTTATTTATTTATTTATTTATTTTCCTGGTCTTGATGCTCAGAGCAGAGAAAAACTACACACTCCCTCTCTCCCCCATATTTGAGGCATCGAGATTTAAGTAACTGGCATGACATTCCTCTTAGGAAAGGCTATTGCATTTGGCTTCGGGTTCATCCAGTGTCTTGGCAGCTCAGCTACATGAAGAGAGGGAGATAAATCCTATCTTTGGGTAAATGTTCCCTCTCAGGAGTGTTCCAGTTACTCTCTGGGCAGTGCTGACTCACTCTAAACCTATTGAGTAGAACAGCCTCAATGGTATTGTAAACCTTGCTTCTGTAAAGTCTCACAAGAGAAACATCAAGGTTCCTTGTCCAAGGCAGCTGAAGGCAATGGTGCATTATAATGCATTTTGCAAGGCAAAGCAAGCAAACTGGGAGAGCAGTTACACTTTAAGCCAGAATCTGTGAAAAGTGAGTATGTTACATTTGTAGCGTAACCATTCCTGTCACTGTATTTTTAAGACACAAAGCAGTTTAACACAGATTTAAAAAAAAAAAAAAAAAAAGACTTAATTGCAACTCCTAGTCATTGCATTGCACCAGATGTTGGCTTAATTGAACAAATACTGTCTGTTATGATTACAGCGAAGCATATTGTAACTATGGTTATAACAGACACTGGCACAGATCACCAGCCAGCATAAATCAATAGAATCCCATTGACACCAGTATAAGTAAGCTGATTTTCACAAGCAGAGGTTTTGGCCTATAATTTTCTAATTATAAGAAAGGAGGGGTATATAAAAAGCATTTTCAACATTGCTTTAAAAAAATATTTTTTTTTTCTATTTTTTTTCTGGGCTGGAAAGGCACACGTAGTCATTTCAGCTGTCTGAATACAGATTGTAATGAAATACCTTATTTGTTGAATTAGCATATGCTGTCATATTACCATATCTGAAAACATAACTTCAAATTTTGCCGTCAGAAATTAAAGCAAAGGTTCTATGCTGCCCAACAAAAAGCTAGGGTAATCCAAATTATTGATTAAATAGTTTTAGCAAATACAGTAGCAGTAATATCTGTGTGGCTGCTACATATGCACAACATTACCCCATCATAGTGAGAGGTTTTATATCTAGTATTCCTCTGGGGTTTATCAATCTGTCTTTGTTAATAAGTCTGCCACAGATTAAAGACCTCATTTCAAGTCAATTAAATTTTTAGCATTCTTTTTTCATATTTTGCAACAAATGGAGTATCTATGAAAAAATTCAATGTATTATCACAAATTAAAAATTTGGATTTTAATTTTACAACCATTTTGAAATAAAACAACATTAAAAAATATGGTCATCATCAGGATTATGAGGGAAAAGTGCAGAAATCTTAATCTATTAAAACCTCTTTGTATACATGGAGTTCCAAAAATGCATCTAATCTGAAGTCTTTTTCACAGTAAAATTTCACTACAATATTTACAGACACAGGATCAGTACATATCTAATAAATGCCATTATTAAAAACAGTGGAATAATCATCTGCATAGCCTCACTGACCAATTTATGAAAAGAAGAAATCATTGTATGCAAACAGGGTAACATTAAAATGTAGTGTTGACCTCCACTCTTTAATAAGGAGATTCAATACTGAATATGTGCTCTTTTGAAGGGCCCCTTGAGCTTTGATTATTTTATTGTGAACTCTGTGCCTAGAACCACTTAGCCAAGTCAAAAGATTAGCCAGGGGCCTCCCATTCCTACCAAGGTCTGGTACAAACTGTAGTTAACAGATTAAGTTGAAGAGCCCTTCTGTTGGGCGCTTTCATTGTTTCATTCCTTGGAGTACTCCAGCTATGAGACACCAAGCTGATTACATACGTTGTAAACAGTCTGTCTTGTTTTGAAATTTGTTTGTAGGGTAATGAACATTGTAAACATATGTAAAACTTCACACTAAGTTATTTTAGAGCTACAGTTCGGTGCTTATTAAAATTCTGTCTTTCTGGCCTTTATCAGGCAATGCCATTCAGCTATAGTGATTTCACCAGGGGTGAAAAATGCCTTATTCAGAAATGGAAATCCTAAATTCCAGGAACACAATGATACAAAGGGGTCAGGCTCTCTCTCTAAACTATGCACGTCACTTATTTCCCAGAAACTGAAGTAGGCATAAAAAATCCAGTTAAACAAAGAAACTGCAACTAAAATTTAAATTATCTCCAACTGAGGTGACAAAAATGGTTAGAGGAACAAGCATGCTGCTCCCAAAATGGATTATAATTATAATTCTTTATAATTAGCACCATCTTTGAATTTTTAAATATATTTATCTTTTAAAAATATTCAGATCTCTCATTCTCCACAGACCCCCACCCTTCTTCTTTCTCTTTCTGTATAAAGCTAAAGGAAAATTAAATGTTGGCAGTTAGAGTAGCTACATAAGTATGGCAACCATCCAAAATTCATACAGACAGATCTGGAGTCATCTTTACATGTGCGAAAATAGTTGAAAAAGATTTTAGCACTCTAGACATTTTATCTGGGTAAGATCTTACTCAGTGGAAGGTGATTGACAGCAGCTCTTATGCTTGAAGATTTTAACAGAGAATGTGCAATGTCTAATAAATGGTGCTCCTCACACAGTCCAGCCATTTATTTGTTCAGAAAACCACATGCAGAGCACTATGGGTCAGATGCTGGGGAAATGTTTTGTTGTTTTATGCAGATGAGGCTGTCCTTTTGTACAGACCTACTATATTTACCAAAGTAATTGGTAATTGTTACACAGAATATCACTTCTGCCACAGAAACGTGACCACTGGAGATTTAATGAGCTGAACCTGTGTCAAAAAGAAGCAGTTTTATTTACTGCTATGAATTCTGTTAAGTATTCAACAGTGTGTATTTTTTGCTCCAAAAAGATAGTTTACATGAATCACTCAAATATAATCCACGACAGTTTCAGTTATATTTGAGCTCATTATTAATACTTACTCACAACTTACTAAAATCTGCATTGGGAATTTAGATCCTAAGAACAGTTTTAAAATGGTAGTGAATCAGACTAGAGGTATTTTAAAAGGACAATCACTGTAAGATATGTCACTTTGGAATAATAAATTGCTGTCAAAAGTTTTCAGACTAGATGCTGCCCTCACTTACAGTAACGTCAGTCAAAAATAAGTCTTCTGAAGCCAATGCAATTATTCTGGATTTAAATCCATATATCTTAAATCACACAATGGTTCATTCCTCTCCATAAATCAACCAGGGTTTGCTCATTCACTCTTTGTTCAAACATATATTCAAGTAAATATATAGAAGTCTGTGCTTGGGGGAAGAATTTTAGGCAATTGTAACACTAGATGATTCTAACACAAATAACTTAATTCTAGCTGAACTTCATTTTGCCTGACGCTCCCCAATACACAGTCACAAACACAGGCAAATATATGCACATATACACTCAGGTACTCCTGTAAAAAATCTAAGGACATAGGCTTTGTTCAAGGAGCAGCACTGAGGTGCACCACTGAGGACAGTAAAAATAGCCATTTTCTAAAGCACAGGTAAGCAAAGAAACAGTGGTGAGATTTGTGCCCCTGAGTTACAACAATGCCCACAACCCCATGGGTTTTTTGCAGCCAAGCCTTAGGATCCCTTGTAAGACAGAGTCACTTACTCGAAGTAGAATAGAAAATCTAGCAGTTTAATGAATTTTATTAACAGTTTACATTTCTTGCAAGCCTAGTAGAGGATTCTCTCATAGGAAAAAAATGGAAGAAAAGCTTATATAAAACATGCATCATAAAGAAAACCTTCAAACAATGAAAACACTGATGAAGTTCTTCCATTTATCTTTATTATTTTTAAAGTGTTATTCAAAGATGTCATCTAATTCATCAATTTACTGTTTTTTATTAACTCTAAGCATACAGAAAGGTACTTTAAAAGCAATATAGCTCTTTTCTGTCTGGACCAAAATTTATCTGCGGTATAACACCCATGAGTCAAGATTAATTTTATACCTTGTTTGCCTTTCTTTTGTTGCATAAGAACATAATTTTGTTTATTGTCCACTTTCCCCTTCTATTTTTAAAAGTGCCGTTTGTATAAAATATTATGTGTAATAAATCACTCATGGCAGAAATAGTAATAATATTGACCACACATAACTATTTATCATTGTGTTTACCGTTGTACTTGCTCTCTCTGCCCTGCATACACTTCCCGCTGTGCCGGCAGCATCCAAGGAGAGAAGAAAAGCTATGCATCACTGTCACCAGAGGGATTTCCACAGTAGAACTGGCACAGATAAAAATACTAGTTTGTCTTGAGAGATAAGACCTAGTGTAACTCTTGCGGGCTTCAGTAGTCTTTGGTTTAGGCCTGAAGGAAAGGTGAAAACTCAGAATCATCAAAACAAATGCTATAAAATGTAGTTTTGCACTAAAATGTGAACATTCCTGGCCTCAACAAGAGGCCAAATGATCAAGCAAGCCATTATTTTAATAATTTTAATAATTAATATGCACATACTATTTAGTGTCTTTTGCATTTTTAAGGAGTTAATTAATTTCATTTTCTACCAGATTGGGTAGTATTTACTGTTAATACAGCTTAATGTGTGGTGTTCAGCTGTTTCACATATTCACACAACGGCTTCTCTGTGGGTCGTTTTATCATTCCAGGGATGGCAAACGTTTAGGTAACCAGTGCAATGCCAGCCTATGGCTCAAGATTGATTTTTATGTTGCCAGAAGTTTTTGTTATTACAAATGACACAGACAAAAATATTTACCTTCATAATCTTTGCAGGAAATTAATCACTGTCTTTGCTGATGGGGTAAAGGATTATAAACTTGTTAAGTGTGGAAATACAGGTGTGGAAATGTCTTAATTTGTGGGATAGAAGACACATGCTCTGTTAAAAACCTGCTTGTTTCTTATATTGACAAGCTAATTTCTGGGTCTTTTGAAATTATTCTCCATCACACCAAAAAGTGAAATCTAATAATCAAATAAAAGGATTCAATTTGTGTGTTGATAGAAAATATAATTTATTTTATTCTGGGAGTCCATTTTTAATTGCTAAACTGATTTCACAAAAATAACAGGAAAACACATCGGTAAGTTTGAGATTTTCTTTCTTTCTTAATAAACCTAAATTACTTGTAGAACTGACACAATTAATTTGGTTACTTGTCTGCATGAGAGAAAAAAGTATTACTCTATACTACTTTAGAAAATTAATGTACTCATTTAATAATATTTTACGTGTCAAAAATATTTTCAAAATGTTACTCTTATTGTAAAAAGATAGATTCTTTTGGAATTTTTCCGTACACATTAACGTTATGTGGAGTAATAACATGCACTATAACAAGCTGTAAAAGTTAAACTGGTGGCTCACAGTAAACATGACAGCCTTCAAATGTTATTTAAAAGTACAAGTGTTCTTAACTTTTGTCTATGTTACAAAAACTGTCCATCCTTCTTTGAATTTGTTCTACACGCCCTTCCCACAGTGATAACCTCATAGATTGCAACTGATCTGCAGGTCTATACACTCGGATGGCTTGCAACTTTTTGTCTCAGTTACACCAGCATCTATTTTATATGCAAGTCCTAGATCTGTGACTTCATCATATCCATGTCCTGCCACCAGATACAGAAGCGCTTTGTTCTGCCTCTTTTCATGCTGGAGGAGTTTTTCCTAGGGTTGCTCCTTGTTCTGAAACATGAAAATGTGTGAAGCATAAAACTCCAGCTGTGAATACTTACCTCCCTGCAGTGTTAAAAAGTTCAATATACAAAACACCTGGTTTCAAGCAAAATGTACACTAAGATATATGGCAATGAGACAGATTTAATATACCCCATAGGGCCCTCAAGCAGTTTTTAAATTAAAGACACAACATAGTTTGGTTTCTTTTTTTTTTTTTTAAAAAAAAGAGCCTTTACACTTCACAAATAATGAATTGATACCTTGATACCTCTTCCAACTGAAGAGAAAGTCATAAAAAAAAGGCAATTTGTGGTGAGCAAAGGATGAAGATTCGTTGTTATGCAAATAAAATCTGAAATATAAAGTTTACATTATGAACAGAAAAAAAGTCTTTGTTCGATGCAGAATTACAGTGGCTCCCCAGAAAAGAATCTGGTAAACTTGTCAGGGAGATACATGCTATGGGGCAGGTCTACATTTCACTTGAGGTTTACGTATTAACAATTCAACATAGTTAAGATTTTTTTTTTTTTGGTAACAGTTCAGATACCCAAACGTGAATACATTGGCATGTAAACTCCTATTAGAGGTTGACAATAAAATAAAGCCGATTCCTCCTACATTATTTCACCTTTATATTTGACTGCACTTCCATACAGAGCTGTTTAAATGCCTAGGAGTATGGATGTGCCTTGAAATAATTGACAAGAAGTTCACAAAAAAAAATAATTAGGAAATTTGAAAAATCATGTCAGCAAACATTTTATTATGACTTCATACAACAGATACAGATGTCATCATTGTTTCTGTTTTCGCTCAGGCCCACACACTCATTTCTTCTAGCATAATATCTTGCCTATTTACTCAGCCTTTCCTCTGGACAATACCAAATATGGTAACATATATAACAATGGGAACACAATCTTCCCGAACATATGGGCATGCGATCAAACATGCATTTGTATTTTTAACTCTATATAATTTACGTCTTAAAAGGACAGGGTTCTGGCATATAAAAAGCACATCTTTAAAGTTAAAAATGGACATTTCAATGTTTTTCTTTCAGAAGAATCTTGGGGTTTCGTGTGTTTGATACACTGAAGACTCAATATACCCATAAAGCTAACTGTAAGGTAGGTCCAAGAAATTTTTCGTGTGATAAATTTTGGAGCATGTGGATGAGCTTGACAACTAGCGTAGAAGAACAGCTGAGCTTCACCCAATAGCTGGAATCCACCTTTACATTGTCGACAGCTAAGCCAAGACCAGAAACAGATCTCTCAGAAGGCACAGAAAGGTCTTCCTCTGTGGAGGAGAGCAATCACAGCTCAGCTGGATTTTTTTCTGACTCATCACTGTGAAATTAATATTCAAATAACTGTTAAAATAGAAGAGTGCCTGTCAGGTGCCATTTCTGAACTGTAATGTAATGGCAGCTGGATATGAATATTGTTAAAGAATGCAGACATGAAGCATAAACCAAGTACAAGAATGTCATGCAGAAACCAATAACAGCCTCAAAAGTAGAATTCATAGAGACATTTCACGAATATGCTGAAGAATTTTATTTAGCCATATTTTCCATTTTCAGTGGTCAACCACTGAAATATTATCAGGTTTCAGTCATATACAGTTGGTGGATTTTGTACTCTGTTTCTGCTAACACTTAAGATTTGCTGACTTGTAACTGTTAAATATTCTCATCTTAGTGGTCATCACCGAGTAAAATAAATTAATTAATTTAAAGACCCTTAATGAAGCCATTACCTTTATGCATCTCTAGAGATAGATGAAGAAAGAATTATTGGAATAGATAAGGAACGGCTGTAGTGAAGCTACAATTATTAAAGAACATTTTTATAATCTACACTTAGTTTCTGCATTAAAAAAGATATCAAATTACTACTTCATGTTTCTGAGCAGTTCGGTAGCTGTGTGCATACTCTTAATGCATATCAAATTCAAATTATCCTTAACTTGTCTTAAAATACAGACTGTAAAACATCATATTTACCACCTGTTAAAGGAATAGACACAGGAGAGTTGCATTGCTAATATTATACACCAAAATACATCCCTATAGCTGCCTCAGCACTGCATTCTTTCATTGTGGTTGCATAAAACATTGTTTATCATTGTGCCTAGACAATAAAATTAAATTTACTTGCCACAATGTATTATTTACATCACTTGATTATTATTAATGAGAATGATCTGATTTGGTTGATCATGATAATATCAAAAAATTCTAGTCAACATTTAACAACTACAGTTCAGGCTTCTTGGAAGACAGTAAAACAGGATCCCAAAGCCTTTTTTTCCATTTTGTTGATACAAAGTGTGTGTTTAAAGGCAATAAAAAGTGTGCTATAAAAAAAGAAAGATGCTTTCTGATAATTTTTCGTTTCTAATCCACATAATTAACTGGCTTCCTACATGTTTACAAAGAATCAAAACACATTACTTCATAATGTTATTTATTGATCTACCCCAAGCAAGAATCATCAGGTCTTAAATATGTATCTGTATGTTTATGTATGGGTTTATGGAACTTTCATATTTTTTTACTGCAGTTTCCAAGTACTGCTAAGATTTTAATCCAATAAAACAGCTTCCTGGGTTATCCTTTTGTCTTTACTGCTCCAAAATGAAGAAATCTTCCAAGGAGAGAAATTGCATTCTTTCTAAGCTGTGGTCTACAGCTTGTCTTAGGGCTCTGTAGTGCCTTTCACCAGAATCCAGGCCTTTGTGCAGTTCATATGACTAAACACTGATTAAAAGGAAAAAGGAAGAAAAGATCTTTTTTTTTTTTTTTTCCCCTCATTTACAATGAGTTTAAATGGCAGAAAGAAAGATAAGTTACTTCATGTACAATGAGAAATAAAGTACAGGTTACTATCAGGAAATATCAGGATTAACGGCAATATTATCCCAAGGGTAACAGGAACACCACTATTTATAACTTATTAAAATTGGAAAAAGTAAAGCAAAGAGTTATCTTGCATTAACTAGATAGTGTACTCTAGTAGATCTCTCAAATAACTAGATTGAGTAGTGTTTCTTTGATTAAGAGCTTACACCATGATATAAACAAATGGAATTTTCTGTTTCTACAGCATATTGAAATATTCACCATCCTTTTTTTGTGTGAATGATGTTTGCAGGCTGATTCTGATTTCAATGAACGTACTAAAATTTTGAAAATTGTAAATAAAACCATTGACAAAAAATAATTCTTGTCTATGAGATACCTTTGAATGATTCCACATGCTTATGTATTCCTCATAATTAATTGTTTAAATAAGTATCACTGATCCCTTAAATGATGACAAAGATTTTAAGCATAAAAGTATGATCAATGACCAAGAAATAACAAATTGGAAATGCTGCATTACATATGCATGACAATTCACTCAAATAACAGGATACTTTTAGGATTCAAGGCTGTTTCGATATATTCAGTGACTCTGCAAATATCCACAAAAAATACACTCTTAAAAACAAACCCTATATAATCTTTCATTTATAAAATTCCTTACAAAACCTAACTTTTTTTTTTTTTTTAATTGGAGGAAATTATTCTTGAGAATTTGTTTTCACAAATGTTAAAAGACAAAATTATTATAAATCAGAAATGTTCAGTGAGATTTCAGTCTTTCAATGGATGGAAATGACATGTTAAAATGGTAGATTTTAGGAGGTGTTTAAATAAGAAGTAATGTCAGAACTGTTAGTAGTAAGGACAGTATTAGTTACCTTTAGAAATAATGTCATTTTGTTTGTTGTTTTTTAATAAGGGTAGACACAGAGCATATTTTCAGGTACTTCAAATCCTCCTTCAGAACCAGCTTTTGATCACAATTTATTTGCAAGAGCAAGCTGTTTTTCAACAGTAAGAAAAGGAAAACATCAAGTGAACACCTGCAAGAAGAGGTATCTCTGCAGATGTTCCAGTAAGTGTTTTCTTTCAGACTGCAGTTGCCTTCTGACTCAAATTTCAAGGAAACATCCTAGAAACACAGACCATGAAAACATTTCCCATTTAAAAGTCAATCCTACATTCAGAAAAAATATCAGAGGAAAAAAAAAGAAGTATGTATTTTTATGGAGGATTAATCTTCACTCTGTTAACATGAACCAGCTTGAACCATTACAAGAGATGGTATAAATGAAGTTGGATTGGATAGGATAAGAAGGACATGGACCTGTTGGAGTAGGTCCAGAGGAGGGCTACGAAGATGATCTGAGGGCTGGAGTGCCTCTCCTGCGAAGACAGGCTGAGAGAGTTGGGGTTGTTCAGCCTGAAGAAGAGAAGGCTCCGGGGAGACCTTATAGTGTCCTTCCAGTACCTGAAGGGGGCCTGTAAGAAAGCTGGGGAGGGGCTGTTTGCAAGGTCATGTAGCGATAGGACGAGGAGCAATGGTTTTAAACTAGAGCAGCGTAGGTTTAGATAAGACATTAGGATGAAGTTCTTTCCTGTGAGGGTGGTGAGGCACTGGAACAGGTTGCCCAGAGAGGTGGTGGAGGCCCCATCCCTGGAGACATTCAAGGCTGGGCTTGATGAGGCTCTGAGCAACTTGATATGGCTGAAGAAGTCCCTGTTTACTACAGGGGGGTTGGACTAGATAACTTTTAAAGGCCCCTTCAACCTAACAGATTCTATGATTCTATGATTCTATGAATTTCATTTATGTACCAGTGAAAGAGAGCCACTATGCCTTGATTTCAAATAAACAGATTTTTTAGTTATCTTTTGAGGAATAAGTTGGCTATGGGAGAAGAGTACTCCAACACAGAATTTTCCCCATTTTAAACACTTTAGGTGGTAATTTCATTATTTATATTCAATAATGACATATCTAAAAAAGACCAAAAACCCCAAGAAAAAAAAAAAACAAAAACAACTAAAAAAACCCCAGTTTGGATTCTTTGGTAACTACAATGTTATCTTATTCAGTGAAAAATTATTTTTCTTTTATGGTATGTTATTTTGGTCCAGGAGAAATTCTCATGTATCTTAAGCATAAAGGTACAAAAGGTGAAAGAGGTTATAATTTCTGTGCTCTGACAAGAAATTCTGTCTTCCAGAAGTAGAGTGCCCACATGGAACCTGCAGAAGATTATGCTTCTGTTCTGCCAGATGAAATATTAGATTCACACTGCAGAGACAGAATTCTGCATATCTAGTTTACTCAGCATTGTGGAGGCATGATACTGTATATTTCCTCTGGGAAAATGTGTTAACACCATTCCTTGATCTTGGCTATCTAGAACAGTCACAGTTTAGCACTTTGATGATAAACTCCACAAGACATAAATTCTTTCCATTGTATTTGAAAAAGACTACAAATGTCCTCCGACCTGTGTAGCTAGGACAGTACTGAAAAACAATTAATCAAAATTCATTTCCCATCTTCGCAATGGCCTTTTGTTCAGGAAAAACACAGCTTGTCTTTCCATTCCACAGATGTTACCATGAAATAGCATATTCAGAATCCTAAGCATTACATGAAGAGGATTTATTTTAAAAAAACAATTATAGTGGAAGATATTTATACTATTCTGTACTACAAAAAGGTTAACTGTCCTCTTGGATATTTATATCTCTTATGGCTGAATTCCAGTATTACTCCACAGAGTTATCACCAAAAAGAAAAGTAAATTAAACAAACACATAAATACATGAATTATTCTCAGCAAGATGATGTTAAATACTCAAAAAATATGAACACTCTGGAAGGCTTAAAATTGCCTAGCATGCACCCACAGAAGCTTCCCTTTCTTTCACATACAGCTTTGAAGGAAAAACGGATTTTTATTTTTTTGCTTTGCTTTGTTTTGTTTTGCTTTGAAATAGCATAAACTTCTCTTAAGTTGTCATATTCCCTGGAAAATGTGAGGTTAGAGTCTGATGTCTGAAATAGTATTGTAAAGAGGTGAATACTTCAGTTACATTTTCTTTGACGTTGTCTTGCTCAAGTGTCATTGAGCTGCTCTTCCCAAACACTAAGCCAGTCAGAGTAGTCCTTCAGATATATTTTCTATGGCTTTTAGGTTATGAATTTCTACCTGATATCAGCATGTAGAAGACTATCTGAAGCCACTTAGGGAAGGGGAAAAATCTAGTCTAATTATGTTACTGACAGAGGATTTTAATTGGTACTTTTGATCACAATCCACTTGTCTGTTCTTTCATCCTCTTTTTTTAATTTTTTTTTCTTTTACCAGAGGAAAGATTCTGGCTTCAAAAAGGTTTTCTTCAGCTCACACTAATTACATCTGTTTCAGACAAGTACAATTTAAAAAAAATAAATATTTGAACAGTGATGGACTTACGTGGGCTTTTACACATCTTCCATACCAGCAAAAAGTTTGATATATTGATATACTCTACTTCTGCTTGATATCTAATAAAATATCTAGATTGCTTTTCTGCTATGGAAGCCTCAATACAGAAGCTGTACATCTCTGTGGAAAAACGATAAGGTGTTAAAATACAGTTTGTTATAGTTAGCTGAAAGGTGGTGATGGTCTTTTTGGCTACATTTATACTAATAACTAAGCAGGTCTGGAGACCAGTTCACGTGCCATGTCAGACTGCTTAGTTGCTTGAATGCCTTTTAACACATGCATTTTACTGTAGCAAGAAGCGCGCTCTCAGGCAAACTCAAGTGGAGTGTGATGGCAGACACACATTGGCCAAGAGCTGTTCTTAAAAGCAGTATGAATAATCCCTTCTTTTTCTGGAATGAAAAAGGGTATAGCCATACGGATATGGACTGTGTTATGGCACCTGTCTTCAGGGCCAGAGGGCCAGCCTGTCCCATTGTATTGACGTAGACATTTATTGCATCTAAAACATTTTGATAAGCTGCCTACAGAATGTATTTAGGGAAAATAATCTCTTGCATATTCCCAGCCCTCCATTCTCATTCCATATCTTCTTTTTTATTTGTTTTTTTGTTTGTTTATTTTGTGTTACGGTTACTTTTATTTACAGTTTTTCTTTTGCGTTTTTACATGAGCTTGGTCTCTCCTTCCTTCGAAACAAATGATAGCATCCTTCTGAAGACACGGGAATTCCTGTTTTTTCTAGTCTTGTGGCACAAGATACTTTGGGTAGAATCTGTAGTTTCTCTAAGTTACTAGCATAAAGCACTATCAGTAACAAAATACTTTATGAGGGTTTCTTCTTTACCAACTTCACATTCAAGGTCTGCAGTCAACTAGGCTTTAGTATTTGACATTAGTTCACATTAAGATTGGGCGGAGTCTAGGCTTCTACTCTTTACCTTTCCCTTTGGAAAACTGGGGAAAGTATAGACAAATATCCTTATTGTCTGTGCTCAAGGCCCTCAAAACATCTTAACTGGGGACCAGGTTAACCCTACTGTACCATCATGTTTGTCTTCACAGGCTACCTGTTTGCTCCCAATGAGGAGAAAAATGCGGATCACCAGAATTGTCTTTGAGCAGTTACAGAATTCCATTTCTACCCTAGATTGTTTTCAAACATGACACTGTTACCTGGTGCCAGAGTCTTTTTCATGTTTGATAATCTCTCTTCACATGTCCCTAGATCTGAGAACACATAGTGAAGGTGTGGGCAAAACATTTGCTTGTAGCTCCAAAGTCATTTAATTTTCCTAAAGAATTTAGGTTGCTTTCCATCTCTCTTCTACCTCTCCAAGCGGTTTCAGTAAGAATAGAAAAAAAGTCCTACATTAAATATGTTAAGATCCAAGCCCTGAAAACAAATAATATGTGCCTTAACTTCCTTACTTTAAATTAAAGTACCTTTATGCTAGCTATCTGATTACTCCTTGCTTTAAGAATAAATTCTCCTATCATATACGGTATATTAATCAGGAATTTTTCTTTTCAAAACTGACTCATAAGAATTCAATGAATAGAATAATTGAGCAGTCTCTGTAATAGGGGAAAATATCAAAGGACAAGTATTAGGGAAAATGCTGTAATGCCACGAATCCTAAATACGCCAGGTCAAGTTCCACTTGTCCTGCTAACAGCAAAGTCAATATGCCTGCAAGCACAGAGTAGACAGTAGAGAATAATTTCAACAGTCTTTTATAGGATTTATTTAGCATGATCTAAGACAGACTTTCCCATTAAAAAAAAAAACAAACAAGCAAGCAAACAAACAAAACCTCAATTAGATTACCGAATCTTCTTGAAAAACCTACTAGAAAAGCAGATATGAACTGATAAAGTATATCTTCTAAGGATGATATATCTATGTCAGCCTATGTCATGCATCTATGGATGATATTACCTGAGGTGATTCAGTATTTTCTAACTTTATAGTATATATTTACATTTTGCATTTTTGTAAGTAATGTCTGGGTGTATACCCAGACATTGTTGAATGATGGAATCTTTGTTATACGTTTTCCCCCTCTTAAACTAGTTGCTGATAATAAATTGTCATTAGCTGTAACACATACAATGAAAAATTTTTGTGGCATTTCCTTTAAAGAAAATAGTGGGATGAAGGAAAAGTATGACTCATAGTCACACAGAAATTCCTACAGATACTTGTTAGGGTGTATTTTTGGTGTCACACTCATATAGGCCCCTGCACAAATTCATAATGTAGTCTTTTTACGTAATGTAAGTGGCAAAAAAATAATTTCTGAGTGCAGTGAGAAGCTGACGTAAAGCAGTCTCTTGTCTCATAGTACAGAAATCATGGTGTTTGGTGAAGAAATAGGAAAAGGATATAAATTAGGACTCAGTGTTTCTAGCCGGACTCATTTGCACTTTATTTTTGCTGCCTAGAGAGAAAGGAGAGCAAAAGTACTTTATTTCTCTGTGTAGATAATGAAGGTGCTGAGGGAAAAAATAGCCACAAAAAGGCTGCTGCTCCCGTTCATACCCTCATGCATGAGCAGGAATAAGTGCATGGAGAAAGAAGGTAAATACACTAACCAGATTTCATCCGCTTCTGAAGTGGGCAGAATAGGGCTTACTCACATCACACATATGGCAGGCATCAAAGCTGATTGCTGATTTGTTTACCACAATACACTACCGATCTTGAACAAATATTTACTTTTGTTTTTCCTTTCTCCATGTTTTATCTTTCCCTATCTTCCCTATATTTACCGCGACTTCCCAACTGTTATGATGTGAAACTAGGTGGCTAAAGAAAAAAAAGTCATTCAGTCCTATCCACAGTCACAGATCAAGGGCAACCAAGCTATGATATTCCAGTGTACTGTTCAGTTAGGTCTTTGATTGTGAGGCAAAACAAATATGGAATTCATGTCTCTTAAAAGGTATAAATGTATGCAGTATATGGAAGAATACCGGCTGAGTAAATAAACTACTAAATATGTACAAGGGTCAAAAAATCAATGACCTATAAAAGTACTTTCAGACCAGAGTATTACTGGCCTCTTCTGAGGGTATTTAATGGTCATTTCAATCTAAAACTCTCTTTCTACCTAGCTTGATAATGAGAAGTAAATACGAATACTTTATGCTCTAAAATCAAATTCCTGTTCCAAAGTCACTTTTCACATTAATTGATGATGATTTATTCTGACACTCCTGTAAAAAATGCTGTCAAACACTGTAAATTGTTTTGAATTCTAAACTCTAGCATTGAGGAAAATAAGATGAGTCCTCTATTCTCAAGTAGCAGAGAAACACAAAGAAAAAAAAAGTAACGGAACAGTAAATAAATTAATATATTTAAAGGAAAAAGAGTAAAACTATCACTTTTTCTTTTAGTACATGGAAAATGATACCACCCTGGGTGATACAGAATTAATTCAAAATGCTGTTATACATCTTCTGTAATGATTTTTCAGGAATGAAAATTTGTTTCTTAATAAATATGGTCGTTAATCTGAGTGCCACTTAGAGCAGAAGGGAGAGGGGGATACTTTAGCCATCTGGTTAAAAAGAGTATAATCAGTAATTTTCCACAGCTGTTTATTTTGGTTCTAAATGTTTTGAAAATGTGTAACGCATTTCGTCTGAGACATAGAATCAGCATGCCAGTTCAGGATCCAGGCTCCCTCCCAACTTCAACATGAACTTGCTACCCCACCCTGGGAAGACACATCCATTTAATCCTCTTGGGTGTTAACAGAAAGTCTTTCAGGGTGTGTTTATACTGTGAAACCTCATTCTGTGTTAGAGATATCCAGGCTTGTCCTGCGTCCCTGGATACAGGTGTAATGAATAATTCAGGCTTGTGTGGTGATATTGGTCTGAATATCACTTTAGCTTGGCTAAATTTGTCCCTTGTTCCCTCATATTGTAAGAGAAGAACCACACAAATAAACACTAGATTTAGTGAGATGGAAATGTTCATTCTTGAAAAAATCGCCATGGAATATGACATTTTGAATAAAGTGCTAGCTTCAAAAAAGGGTGGTATCAATTTCCATGTATTAAAAGAAATTGCGTACACTGCACAGCTGTTGTACCTGATCCTTACAAGTAGTGAAGCTAATTAGCCTTGGCACAGCAACACGTTGACATCGTTATATTGCTCGGGTTGTGTCACAGTAGCTCAGGTATCTCCACAAAACTGCAGAGTTCAATGCCGGCGTACACAACAAGAATCAAATTCTCACTTCCCATACTCCACTGCTTAGATAATGACAACTCTGAAATGCAATAAGTCACTAATTAAAGAAGCATTTTTAGCAGAAACAAAAAGTCATGCTAGCAGATTGCAGTTGAGTAGAGGGGAGAAAGAAATGATAAGGGCACAAACCTAAGAAATAAAATGTGAAAAAGCATGTACCCAAGTCATAGTCATGCTTATAATTTTAGATTCCTGTTCTATGATGTAGCTCAATACAATGATTTAAACCAGAAAACGCAAAATTTCAGGTAATATAGTAAATCCTATTGCTACCATGAGGGTGAACAGCATTCCAGATGGCTGAGACAAAGGAGCACTTATGATCTTAAATATCACTTTTAATTAAACTTTTTTTTTTTCTTCTGAAACATCACAATAATTTACTTTTTTGTCACACAGCGTTTATATGTTTTCTGGAACTTGGTCTTACTATGAAACAGGCAATGAGAGAAAATCACACAGAATTATGAAAACTTTTTGTAATAAATCATTTATATCACATACATGTGTATATTATATATTCGTTTTATCTCCACTTATTTTATGTCTATACAACAAGTAAATATTGTTACAATGACACTATCCCTGATAAATGCTTGTATTACTACTAATATTGTAACTGGACTATGTAGTCCAGACATTTTCTGTATGTGGTCCCTTAAGTTCCAAGCGTACACAGGTATGTTAACATTAAGATTGAAAAATTAGATTTTGCTCCTCTCACCCCAAACCAAAGAGTGCATTTTTCCCTACTATTCTATGCAGATTTCAATGGCACATGGAAAACATTCAGACTGAGAGCAGTTACTCATTTAATATTTCCTTTACTTTACGCAAGCAGGATTTTGACAAGTCCAACTGGCAGCATGCTGTCTGGATCCAACCCATGAGATGACTATGCCTAATTTGTCTCAAAAGGTTTATAAAACAGCTGTCAATGTAACCTGAAAAGGCAAACGGTAAAGACTTTTTGCTTTTAAAGACTCCTGTGGATGGGCTGGTACCAACAGCTGCAAGTTGCCACAGGCAAGTAATCTGATCCCAAGGCTGGGATTTGTCCCAATATTAGACCATCAATAAATGATTCTTGGGTGGATAAAGGGTTCGACAGAGCGCATCTGGCGTAAAACAAAATAGAATTGGCAGTAGTGGATTCGATGCTGAAGGCTTCCCTTCCTATGTCACCTCTCACTCGCAAGCAGGGTTTATGGCTCATGCTGTGCTGGGTGGTGCTGCATGATCCTCTGTGTAGCCCAGGAATTCGTTTAATTCTGTTGGTATATATACTGCTAGATCGGGACTGAGGAAACCATTGCAAAAGCCGTCTTCTGACTTCTTCTGTGGTTCTGTATTTTGTCCCCACACGTAACATGGAAACAAATCACAGGTTTTGAGTGGTGCGTGCCACCAAAATACCTCCCTGTCTTTTATCTCAATCTTCTTCCTTTGGGCTTTATTGTTGTGAGAAATTAGCTCCTGCATTCTTTCTCAGTCATGTGTCACAACGATTCTGGCAACGTTATACCTGCCTTTGTGTTACAACCAAAATACATCAGGCCCTTCAGGCAGCAATCAATTGTTATCAGTTTGTGAAAGCAGTCAGAAAACCTGGAGTCATAACTTTACAATAACGGGAAGGTTTAAGCAATGCGAGTAATTTTAACATAACCCAGCTTCCACTTTACTATCTATCAGGATTTATTAATGGAATCGAGGGAAAAAATCTAAACCAATTAAAATATGTGTTCTTTTAGGAGGGAAAACAGCTGAAATAGACACCTTGGTTGGAGGCGTAATATCTAGTTAATCCTGTAACGTTGCATAGGGGGAAGTCATAATTCTGTCCATAAATTTTCTTACAATGTTCACACTTCTTCATGTTAAAGTCATTGACCAAAGTTACTGTCGCTCAAGGACTGTTTTTGGAAAATTGTTCTGTGTCAGAGCAAAGAGGGGGAGAGGCTTTTAAGCTCTCTTTGTGTGTGTGTGTGGCTATTTGAAAGGCTGTTATCAGCATGTCAGGGTGTGTTTCTTTGGCGTCGTCTGGCTGTGGAGCGACACAATGCATCCTATGTAAGAGTTGCAAGGTGATCTCAGGTTAAACCAAGTCCTTCATACCTACCATCAAGGGTGACAGGTAGGGGGAATTTTCCACTAATTCATGACTTTCCACCTGCAATTCAAACTCAGTGTAACGTCAAAATCTCAACTCAAGTTACTCCACTTCCCTTTTATCAAGTACTTTTAAATTGAAAAGTGCTGAAGAATATTTCTAAACGATTTCTTTTGCCCGGGAGCATGACAGAAACCAGAATCATGGATTCCTCAGTGTTAATAAACATTTGGTATGCACTTAAGTTAAACACCTGTTTAAGTGTGAGCAAATGCTCTTTTCTTCTTTTCTGAGTCAAAATAAATGATCTCTCTAAAGAAGGTGCCTAGGTGTTTAATACTTACATTTATTTATGTACTTTGAGGTACGTTTTGTGGAAGCAAAGTGCAAGGTGCTGTTCTGACTGTCTCCCTTCTTGTGTAGCTTTGTAGTTTCTCTCATCTTGTGATAAGACGTTAGCAAAATATTTGTATTTTGTAAACTGACCAGACAGTCATGCTCCCCCAAAAGGGAAAGTTGAGAATGTGCACATCTTTACTTTGATATGAGGTTATGAATCCTCTCCCTCAGCTGTTTTCCCCAGATGAGATATCTGGGGAAAATATAGTGTATCTGTATATAAATACAGTATATATATATATACACACACACACAAAATATATACAACATTAGTATTTCTTGATCTCTGATCAAGAAAAATTCTGGCCAAAGTGGAGCCCACAGCAAACCTCCAAGATTTTCAGTGAGATATGATTTTCTTACTTTTCTTGGCAGCTGGATATTTTCATCTGTAATGCTGATACGCTGACACCTCATGAGGGTGTTGCAGCTATACCTACACCAGTAAATTGAACTAATCAATAGCATAAATAACACTCATGTCATTTAAAACGTCAACGTGACCCCTCACATAGATTTAGACTACAATACAATATACTCTTAGAAACTGCTCAGGCGTAGCTCAGGGTAGCCAAGACAGCCTGTTCTGAAGCCATTTTGTCTGCATGAATGCAGTCTATGGTATGCCATTTACCCTCTGAGACAGATAAAGAATAGTCAAGATCTATTCTATTTCCTCTTTATACTTTGTACCTTTTCCATAGAGGACCATCTATTTAACTAGACGCTATGATGTATGAATTTTCTGATTTGTAAATAATTTTAGTTTTTAAAAGTTTAGCTCCTCAAAAAAGAGTTTAAGAATGAATTTTAATTTCAGTGAAGAGAATTCTCACATTAATTTTATTAAGATTTACTGAGTTTTATAATTTTAAAATGTTAAAATATCATATTTGCTTTTGACTTTAAATAGTGTACTGCAATAGAGAAAAATTACAAAGAAATTTAAAATGAAAATGAATTATTATTTTCATCTCGGATTATTTAGCAGAAACTGTCCTTATTTTATGTCATTTTCTTACAATAATTTCAACCTGAAACATTTCAGTGGGATCATATATATTTTAACACAAGTTTTTCTATAAAAGCCTGTCCAATAACTTGTCACCATAAATCTTTCAGAGGCCTTGAACAAAACATCTGTTTTTCCCTATCTGTTATAAATACCACCCTAGGTAGCACAAGCTTGAGATTTCTAAATGAGACTTAGTATCCAGGACAAATACTTGACCATGTAACTGACTAAAACTGTGTGATGTATCTCCAAATTTTAAAGGCACAGTTATATAGTCACATATGCAGTCAGAAAACATCCTGGCCTTATGTATTGCTTTACTTTTTAATTTTTAATGCAATATTTTATTGACCTGAAACACAAATGAAAGACTGTGTACGCCTCATATCCTCTGTGCACACTTCATATCCTGTCCTTATGTATTGCTTTCTATAGTTTACATTCATTTAGAATATAGTCCATTATAAATTATACTGAGAAAATAAATAGAACTGTTCGGTGACAAATCTATGATCCAGTTGCTGTACCTGTGCACAAATAAGTGCTAAAACATAGCTCTTACAGTGATCATTTCAAGTCATCTGTGGACACTATTTTGAGTATCAGCCATGGAAAAAAATGTTTTTGTCCTAAAAGTGGCTAGTCTGACCTTCAGGACCTTTGTTTGATAAAAAGCAGTATATTTTGTTATATCCTGACATGAATGAAATGTTGGTATTTGAACAAATAATTTGAAATGAAGAAAATTCTGCCCTGTTGGTTACCTGTTTAGTTAGCCTGCCATTTCTCCTACGCATCTTATTCTTGTTTACAGATAACTTTTTCCTTGGAAATTAATACAGACTTAACTGCAAACTATGTACATAAAACCACAGTTCATTTCACTTAGTATAGCTATGGTATATATATATACACACACATAGATATAAGTATGCATACAAATTTATATATATTTTTCACTTTAGAATTCTAATACAGTAAGAGTTCTGCCCTTGCGTTAGTATGCATTCAATATATCTCACAGCTGCTCTGCCCTTAAGATTTGTCTTGGTGTGTGAAGATCGTTTTAAGAAAATGTGGACGAAAAAAGGTATATATAATATAGTTTATTACCCAAACAAAACATACTCTGATTTAAGACCTGTAAAAAGTTAAACAAATTGAATTAAAAGGTTATTAAAACTTAACAGAAGACATTTACAAATTGGATTGAGCCAACAAAGAGATGTGACTCTGTGATACTGCATAAATTTAAGTGTCAGTGCATTCCTCATCTTAGTCTAGAGAAAACGAAGGAAGGAAAAGAAACCCTAAATTTAGTATTTATAATCAAGACTAAATCAGGAAAGGAGTTAGGGAGCTCTAAATTACTTATCATTGCTCAGGAAAAAGATACTGGAGCTATTGTGGAGTCTCTAAATATGTCAGTTCCATGCTTAAAGCAGTCAAAAGTGGAAAGCAATGTTAGAAATGGTTAGGAAAGAAACTGAAAACAAAACAAAAATATCAGCAAGCTGCTGCTATCTATCTATGGTATAATTTGCTTCTGTCTTGAATATCATTCGTAGTGCTGATCACCTCCTCTCTAACAGGATATCTTAGGACTGGAAAAAAGGTAGAAAGAATCATGACAAGGATGATCAAAGATGGGATATGAAAGACGAGCATAAAATCATTAAAGATTCAAAAGGGTGAATAAGGAATATTTGCTCACAACAAAGGACAAAAGAGGAAACCAAGTAAAATATTCAAACCCTATGTTTACTACATGCATAATAATATCTTTTTTTGTGCCATATGCTGTTGTGGAACTCACAGACTCTGGATGACAACAGAGGAGTATAAATGCATAAGTAGAGCGTTGTAAACATAATCCTTGCTCTCAGGAAACCTTTATTGAGGATTTCTGGACGTGTCCAAACTCTGCTTAGGAATTTTCCGTCTACTTGTCCTCTGCTTAAATTCTTTAAATATTTACCAGTGAACACATCAGACACAAAAACTTAGGCAAATGAATCCCTTGCCTAAGTCTGAATAGCTGTTTTTTCATATTATCTTCAACAACACAAACCCACACATTAATGGTTCATGCAAACAACCATTTCAGAAAGCACCGCTATCTTTTTGGTAGATATCATGCATGTGATTTTCCTACATAAATTGTCTTATGAATTAAAGTAAAAAAGCCATGCAACATTTTGGAAGACCAGCAAACACCTGGCTAGACTGCACATGGCATGACTTGCCTAAAGAAATCAATTAAGTTTAATGTTCAGAGTCCAACAAGTGATGTATGCATTTGAAAATCAGAAATTCAAATTCAGATAAACTGTATTTAAAAGAAGGTGCAGGCAATGTTTCAGAGTGAGCAGTTATTACAGGAGGTTTGGTGGGATTTTATTTTATTTTATTTTATTTTATTTTATTTTATTTTGACGGATTCTGTACTAATTAGCATAAAATATAGAGTTGCTTAAAGAAATGTGTATCAAGAATGCACCCAAAAAAGCTTAAAACTGGCTATTTATTTTAGAATCTCTGTGGGATGATTTCTTCTAAAAGAAAAATCAATCATCAAATTAATAGTTCATGAATTCTGAAGTAAAAGAAAAGATGAACACTAAAAATGTGCATGTGGAATTAATCAAAATATAAAATATTACCAGGAACAACAGGAATAGAAAAACAAGGAAATCCCTACTTCTCATTTCTTGCAACTTAACCTTGGTCCAGTATTATTGGAAGATAGTGACATGGCAATGAAGAGGAAACCCTCAGGTATGTGATATTTTAATTATGCTTGGAAATAAATTTTGTGTAAAACACTGTAGGTATGTAAGAAGAAATTGTATAATTTGTTTTGTTTATTAGTAGCAAAGTGATGACATTTTCACAAATGCAGAGAAATATCTCAGGAATTCCAGTGTAAACATACACTAGGGAAATAATAGAATTAACCGCCACAAACTAACCATGAGCTATGGACGGAGACTGTGAAAGTGATATCCTTTTGGTCTCCACTGTGAAATCACAGACCTCAGGTTATATGAATTATATCTTTTATTAAGAATTGATCTAATAATATGAAGTAACTAAGGAGTACCCTAAAGTCCCATCAGCATTTGTTTATGCTTTTGAGAAGTTTCTGTTACCTTTCACCTTGAATAATCCATTATTTTGACATCACCTGCACTTCATTACATATAATCATGCCTGGCATTTCCAAATAGCAGCATATTTCTGTATAGTTCCATTATGAAACCAATTTTCTGCACCTTCTATATCTAACAGCCATTTAAAATCACATTGGCCATAAACTTTACAAGCGTATTTTAGATACTAACATCCTGGACCATGACACGGGATCCTAGGCTTTGTCATAAAATAGACAATAAAAACCACACACTGAACTCTTCAGTCTTCATTGGGATCAAGCCTTCTACATCCATTTTCACGTACTGATTTGTGAGTGCACTGACTCTCACACATCTGCTCTGGCCAGTCATCGCTTTGCCACACCAACTTTTGAACATCACTAAGAAAGGATCTATGTCACGACATTATTCTCACATTCTGATCATCAGGATGTGCTCCTTAACTTAGTTTGCAAATTTTTTGGCATCTCAGCATTACCTGCCTATGACCTGAACCCTTATTTCTGGGCTTACTACAATTCTGCCAAATGTCAGACTATTTCAATAGGATTCATGTTAGTAAGGAAACGGACAGTTGTAAAACAAGAATAAATAAATCTTACAGGTATTTTTTTTTTTTGACACACACAACAGAAAATTGGATGAAAATATGCTAATACAGCTAAACAATAAATATAGTAGCTAAGATCATCTGCTTTCATGTTACTTGTTCTATCCAATGTCAAGACATAAATACCTACTCAGACTAGAGCTTCCAGTGTGGTCTATGAAAACACCCTGGCACTGCAGATATATGAATTACAACTATATTGTGGCCAGATAGGAAGAGGTTTAGTCAAGTTGACAGCTATATCAAGTTTACAACTTCCAAGTTTACAACTATCAAGTTTAGATGTCTGACTCTTCAGATGTTTAAAGCTGAGTGACATGATTCATCCCTACTAAATAAATTCAAATAAAAAATAAAGAAAACTTCTTTTGTAAATAGAGTATAAGAATAATATTATTATTTAAAAAAAATGCATAAGAATTTGAATATGTCTTGGAAGAAACACAAACAAACCTATAAAAGCCAAAATTAAAAAAAAAAACCACAACCCACCACTCATTCTGCCTATTTGTCATCCACCAACTTTTATTCCAACAGAGCATGCTCATTATATCTGACCCTATCTCAGGGCCAAATTCTTGACATTAACATGGAATTATACTAATATAGAATATTTTATAATTTTTATAGAATCCAAAATATCCAGTTGGAAACTTGGCCGCAGGGGCTTCATACCATCTGCAAACAAAAGCTTCATGGCTGAAGACTCCTGTGGCTGATGTTATACTCTTTTTAATTACAAAATACTCATTTTTCAGTGAGAGCAATTTCTAGGTGGCTGCTAAGTGATGAAGACTTTTTTCCCAAGAGCATATTCAACTAATGAAGAAGGGTTTCCTTACAGATAAACTGAACCTACAGCACACGAAGTGGCATGGGTTAATCAGCCTCTCCAGTGAAAAAGCTGTCAAAAAACCAGTGCCAGTAAGATAGACTTTCCAAAAGCATACCTCATAAATGTGTTGACAACACCTAAGAAGCATTATACCCTCAAAAAATAACCTTCTAAATGCTGAAACATTATCAAATGGGCATGCATATGGATGCAGCAATTTGGATAACTGTTGATAGATTTGAAAATACAAATGACCAGGAAGGTAAAAGTAATTTCTAAAGCAAAATACTTGGATGAGCTCAGGAGGGAACGCTTAAAATTAGTTAAAATGCACGTTTTTATCTTGGAATACTTAGTGCCAAAACATCTAATTATTTCTTGTATTTTTTGTTGTTCTACTTGTCATTCCTAAAATCTCAGTGCTACAATAGCGGATCCAGTGTCTTACTTAAGAAAACAGTAGCATTTAAATATAGCTTTAATATAATTAAAAATATAATATAACAAAAAATTTTGTAACTTCTAAGAAGATATCACCAGAGAAAATGTAACCCCCATAGCACATATATTTTATGCACACATATTTGTCAGAGTGACGGTGATTGTATAATCACTCCCAAAATCAGATGGTCAGTCTAGAAAACAATATTTTTCTTTTACCAGTTTTGTCAATGTCTGATATTTTGTATACATACATGCTACTATGGATGAGGTGACAAAGTTTATCCTAATGGGTACTGAATTTTTATGGGATTGTTGGCACAAACAATTATTTCTGCCCAAATTTTAACAACAATATTCTCCACCTCATCTTGGTTATAAGCACATAACACCTCCGTAGCAGCTAGAGCAACTACCTGCAAAAGGACAAGCATTTGGCAAGCTCTTAATTGATCCGTAGATTGTGTTAGTATGATTTAGCAGTGTGTCACAGAAGCCAGCCAAGACCACACGACTGCAGCCAGCCCTCCTCAGGATGACAGCAAGGGTCCCGCAGATCACAGTTAAGAGGTGCTCCCAGCTAGACAGTTAACATTAATATGGCTTTGCCTGTGTTTAATTGTAATTACCAAAGAAGTCATGCATTGCTCTTTAAAGGTCATGCCTGTTTTTCTCTCCAGTTATTGTGCTACTGCTGAATGGCTTTCTTCTCTACTGGCAAGAAATTAAAATCAAACAAATATATGTATGTAACAATATGTATGTATGTATGTAACTGTAAAATAAAATTATTTCTTAGTGTCTTTAAGGTTTTCCAGTTTTCTTCCTTGAAGTGGCCTGTCCATCTATATAACAAGCATAACCACAAGAAAGTACAAAAGAAATAAACCCCATAACTAATTACTCAGATTTCATTCGAACACTCACAGAAAACCAATAAAATTATTTGGCTAATGGAAATTGCAGATATTCAGATGTCCTCCATTTCTTTCTGCCACTTGCCCTTTCAGGAACATTTATTTTAATTTTGTAGTGGACAGTCAGTTAGGGATTCAAAAATTAAGTTAATTTAATGTGTCAAAGTAAAGGTCTCAAAGTATTTGGTGGTAAAATCCCCTCTCGATTGCTGGAACCAAGGTAACTAAGGTATTATTTTTAGGATTTAATAAAAGAAGAAAAAATTACTCTAACATTTTAATATTGGCTTTACTCTCATATTTTTAAGTTTTAATCTTCTGTATTGCTGGTCTTCAACGCACATGTATGAGACACACTTAATTTTTAGATTTAAAAATTAAATGGCAAAATATTTTTTTAAGAAAGCGGTTCAATATGTAAGGTTTTTTACTTACTTGTTTGCTTTTAATGTTATTGGTTCTTATTTAGGTTAAGATTACCATTTTCAGTGCCATTAATCTAGACTGGAAATTCCAGTTTAAATACCATAGAGATTCTTAGTATATATTTTTTATTTCCAAGGATGAATGAACAGCTGTTCTGCTTATCAAGATAGACTAGGTAACTATGCCACTCACAGTTCTCCTCTCCAGGTTCTTAATAATTTACAGTGCACTATATATTCACTGACTGAGTCCAGTTGCTCCTGCCAAGCTGCCTGTAATTTCTTTTATACTCTTTTATATTCATTAATCTCTTTATCAACTTCACAGTGCCATTGTTTCTCCTGTGTTCCTGGATTTCTCTACCGTTCTTTATATACATATTTCATACTTCAGATATCTGTTATATTTTTACTGTCCAAGCAGCCTTATCCCCAGTTTCTCACATTTTTCTATCTGTGGTTATATGACCCCGGCAGCAGAGTTCACATCTGTACCAAAAATATCAGTAGGAGTAAGACAAAGTCTCTAGCATCACCCTGGACGTGTGGCTATTTATACAGTTCACATATTTGCCTACGGTTAGGCAAGGTTTTAGCCTGTGGAAAACAACTGTCTTCCACATAATGCTCAGGCACAGTAAGGACTATTGTATGAGTCAGAGACCCATTAGGCTGTTCCCTATTTTAGGGAAGACAGGAGAGAGTTAAACTGCATGTGGTGTTCCACTCGCTCTCAAGGCCAAGGAGCAGGAGACTGCATCACAGAATCAGCATTACTTAGGTTGGAAAGGACTTCAGGAGGTCACCAACTCCAAGCCTTCAGTCAGAGCTTAATCACAGCCTAGCTATTAGGCAGCAATACATAAACATCATTGCTAGACACATCTATATAGTATATAGGTACCACTGAGTTAAATGCACAAATATAGATTATAAAATTAGAATAAAAGTTTCCTAAAATCAACAGGATTATGCGGTTAGTTTTACCTTTAGCTCCTTGTGGAAGGAGTTCAAAATGAGGAGTAGCTAACCATTGTGCAAATCAGCATGAAGAGGCACTTCTGTACTTGCCATGGAAATCCCCAAAATAGATATAATACGAAAATGAAGTTTTCCTCTCACTCTTAGAGCTGACTCTTTTATAGATTTAAATACAGATAGCAAAGGAAACAAAACAAAGCAGAAAAAAAAAATTACAAACAAAACCAATCACCAAACTGTTAAATTAATAATAATAAAAATAAAATTAAAGACATCTTTTTGAATCAGTAAGACATTTGCAAAATGATACAAACCACTCTATTTTAAAAAGTGGTGTCCACTTCTACACCTTAACTTGCAAGCTATCTGACAGAAAGAAACCTTCTCTGTTATTTCTGTAATATTTTTCTAATTATGTTTATTTTAAATTTATTACAATTTATTAAATTTCAAGTCAGTATGTCACCATACTGATAAGTCTTCTTAGATTATTTTTATCCCAACAGTTCACCTATTAAAATGATGGAAAACAATATGTGCTATTTGCAACAGTTTCCTACTTTACCTTAGCTTACCTTTTATGTCTGCATTTCCATATAAAAATACTCTAAGCGACAAATCGTTGGTTAAATAACTATAAAGTTACTAATAAAAGATTGACAATCATGAGGGATTCTAAACACCCATGAGTTAAAAGTGTCTACAGAAAAAGCAAAATCTGTGTGTTATAATCATATATAACACATTTCCAATTTCTGACCGCAGTGCTGTAAAGACATTTAAGTTAAAAAAAAAAAAGTTATTTGCTTCTGAAAGACTGATTTGGAAAAGGATTTTTGCTCTTGAATATCTGTACACATGAAGGTAGCCCTGATGAGATCTGTGAGAATGTGTTTTGTGTAAATGTACTTGTGTTCAGGAGCACCAGGAGAACTGAATTGTAATAGTAGCATAAACTATTAAGAAACCTTCTGAAGGGAGGGAATTTACTTCGGTGTGAAAGCTGTTGTAAGTGACAGGAGAATCAGTTCCTTGCTGTATTATCTCTTCTGGTAAGTAGCACTTCATTGCTTTAAGTGAAAACTGTAGCTGCGTAACAGAGTGCCTAACTTCATCATTTCTCATTTTGTGAAAACATGATCAGTATACAGACATCAAAAACTAATATAAACTACTAACACAATACTCAAACAAACTGAAGTGATAAGTACAAATAAAAGTATCTGTGTTGGCTGAGTCCTGGAGTGATGGCTGATTTATCTCACAGAGCACTTTAGAAATCAGTGTTTAATTCTTTTTTTCTCAGCTCTAGATCACAGGTCATGTACTTAACTACACAAATCTATTTAAATAAACAATGTGCTTATGTGTCATTATTCACTCTGCGTGGCTGTAGTCCAACTCAATGGAGGAGGGGGCAGGAAGGACATAGTAAAGGAAGAGCAACACAATTATCTTTCTTAGAAGAAATAAAGGGGGCAGATCTCCAACTGATATACCTTAATATATTCCATTGCTGTAATACTTTAATCCGTTAATACTTATTCATGCTGCTGAAGGCTTTGGAACAAAGTAGTTTGATGAAATTTACAAGGTATCACTGGAGCAAATTGTGTGTCATAACATCTACATTTCCATAAACATTGGGCCAATTACTCAGATGTGCAAATTGGTGCATTTCCAGTAAGTGACTCAAATCAGGAAAGGTCACGTCCCACCAAACAAGATTTTTTCATACAAGGGAATCAATATTGTTTATCATAACCATGCGACCTATGAAAGAACAGGATATGAATTCTGTTTGCCTTTTAGTTACAATTAATGCATAACCAAAAATGTGACATAGTGATTTAGACATGCTTATTGTATCTTCTTCATATATTCTCCATTTAACTAAGACTAGCATAAACCCCATACTTTAGCCCTCTGGGACTGATCCAAGGCATAATAACTACTAGATCACGGTCAGCCTTCCTTTTAGAGTAGATACATGGTCAGATGCTCCCACTACCTCTAGCTACTCTCCATTGCCCTCTGATGACTTGTAGCTTGGAGTGAGTAAAATACCCTTCCATGTTAGTGTCCATGCTCAGATGAGTAGCCCTTTGATTTAGTGAAGGACTGTAGATTTTTATAAAATTTGTGTATTCTTCCAGTTACCCTTTCTTGTACAATTGGGACAGAAAATATTTTTTTGTCTTCACAGCCATATTAACAAGGGCAGAATAGATTGCTAGGGTTTTTTTCCATCAGGTCTATCTTTTCCCATCACTTCTAAGATTCAGTCATACAGGTGAGGATGTTAGCTTCAAGTTGATTGGTTACCTTTGACACAGAAGATGTCGTTGTCCAGTGTTAATTGATTAGGTTAATGTGTTAATTTATAGGACTCTTTCATAGGATCTATGCTTCTCAAATAAAATAAAGAAAATATCAATAGATTTTTCTTTTGTATGATCAGATGGCTGGGGACCTTATTGTTTTTTCTAACATGAGATGCATAGTTTATATATGATTATAGGTATCAAATTAATATATATATAGAAGTGATTTATTTTTTTTATTGCTTACATGTTCAGGATACGTTTCTCTAGATGTCATTTCATCATGCTTCTCAGGCTTGCAGTCAATGTATTAGAACAACCACCTGAATGCCAAGATATTTTCTTACCAGATATACGCAATAAAATTGCAGAATATGGTCTTATAAGTCTGGGTTAGTTTCCGTATCATTAGCTGGCCAGAAAGTGCCATTAGCCTTAGTCAGGTCTCGAATTCATTCTACCTTCATCTCATCTACATGTACTGTATTATTACGCAACTAATGTTGATAGACAGAGACATATGCATTTATAAAGATCTCAAGTTCTCAAAATCACCTGCCTCACATGCGCAAGATTATTGGTCCCATATTGATCTTCTCTGACATTCCAGAGTATTGACCAGGCTGATCGGTTATACATTAACTTTAGTTAATGTGTGACATTAACTCATAGCTTCTTAAATGTCCTAGCTTTCGAGTTACTCCAGCAGCCTAGAATATTGTAGAGAGGATCTTCTGCTAGGCTCTGAGATTAGGCTGAGCATGTACAGAGTGGGAAGATGAGAGAAGGCACATATTTCGTTCAAGTTCTAGGCTCCCAGTTTTATTCCATTGCATCAGACATGTTTTTCTTTTACACCATGCAAAGCAGCAGAAAGAAAATAGCCATGAACTTGTATAGTTTTCTCTAGGACTGAGGCTGAAACATGACAAGCTATGGGCAATCTGACACTTCCACTCGAATAACAAATATGCTTTTCGACAATTGCCAGGTATCAGATGGTGGACTGAAATTTAATTATCATTTCATTATTTATCATGAATACAGCTTCTTTTCTAGTAAATGAACTCAACATAATGATTTTTACAAAACATTGCCTTTTTGTCCCATGTGATAACAGTCTGTCTCCATGAGCTAACTAACTAAAGATGTAATTGAAAGCTCACAAAAGGAAAAAAAAAGATATTAAAAGTAATGAAAAAACATATATTTATACAAATTTTTCCATCTGGAGTGTGTCATGTGTTACATTACAATAATAAGCTGATGCAGAAGTTGAAAAAAAACATTTCATTGTCACTGAAAAAACTAAATATATGCCCTGGACAACAAAGTAAATCTCTGGTTGTGTTAAAAGTAGTTAGGCAAACATTAATAATCAGATAAAATTAGTGTTACTGTATCATCTCATTCAAATGGCATGAATGTAATAACTGTATAGAACTCGATTAACAGCAAGAGTGTGTTACTTTTAACAGAACATCTGTGAGATTTAGCAAGAATACTTTTATAATGGTTTCAGGAAAATGTGTCTTAAGTGTTAATAAGATAACAAGTTTAATTGATAAAATCAACCTAGAAGGGAGAACTTTAAAAAAAAAAAAGGCAGCATAAAAAATACTTCATACTTATCCTTAATTCTTGAAAAGAAAATCGTATATATCCTCATTTTTAAGTGAAAATTTTCAAAGAAAGCACAGTTGAAGTTTACTTTTTAGTTAATCAGAAAGATCAATGAAACTAGTCCTGTGATTATCTGAACTAAAACTCCTTGCAAATTTGCAAATGCTAAATACAATTTAAGGGATCAAAGATAGCCTCTCTCTTTTTTCCATTACTGGGGAATTCTGAGATGCAAATGGAACCTAAACTACATAAAAAGAATTATAGTTTTGCTTCTTTGAAATGCATATTGCAATTTAGGACTGTCCAAAGCTCACACTTAGTAAAAATAAAGGAACAACAAGATGAAAGGGACTCTAAGCCATGTGACTTTCATGATCCTGAAACCATTATATGACACATGAACATATGTATTATTTGAAGGAAGTAGCAGAAAGTTTTGTGAACTGGTCCTTCTTTTACTCATTCTAAACTCCAGAAATTCCTGTTGCAGCATCATTTTATTTCTGTTATGCGGTGTTGAACTTTGTCAAAAAAAAAAAAAAAGAAAAAAGCAAAAAGCTGGCTTTTCTGTAAGGTTACTTATCCAGTGCTGATTCTAAAATAAACCTAAACGAGTACGGGAAGCTATGTCTGTGATATTGCACCTTTAAACATTTCCAGATTCACAGGTCTGGGAGTGCGCTTGGTTGTGCTCACACTTAGGCTAACTCCGGAGGGAATACAAATCCTTCCCTATTGCTTCTCCTCAACAAACATACCCCAGTTTTCATTGCAAACAGTCCTTGTGTATGGATAAATTTAGACCCATGGTGTGCTCCACCAGGGTACTGGTGCAGGTGATAGAGATGCTGAGACTTTGGGACATGCCACAGCACAACCCAGTAAGGCCTCCACCGATTTGAGCAAAAAACAAGACAACTAATCTGAATTTCAAATAGACCTACGTGAGATGAATCCCCCAGCTTTGTACAGTGAACAGAAGCTGTCTTTTTAGTGTTTCTTCTAGCAAGAAGGGACAGAAGGAGACAGAATGCCATTTAATCCCCTACTACTCCCATGATATTTCATATAGTGACCTGACAGTGTATGCTGTCATTATAAATTTGCCTTTGGGAAGTAGTGGTGTTGGTTCCTGTGCTGGGGGAATCCGTGTACTCCCTAGCACTGAGGAGACCTTGCTCCTAACCCTTTTGCTGCATCATTCTGCTTCATATGACCCAGAACTAGCCCACATCATGGATTCTCATGTTATCTTTTAAAGTAATGGCAGATACTAAACAGATATAAAAACTGTTTTTCATCTTTTCCTACCATGTTAATTTATCTCATTTCTTCAGAATAAACTTTCTAGGGCTGTTACTGTTTTAGAAAATAGCAAAATTCAACAAGTGTTACTATAGCCGTAACAATTTGCTGGTATTATGTTTGAGAATATTAGTAGGTGCATTTCGTACACACTACTTAGAGAAGCGTATTCCTAAGATTAATGTTATATCCCATCCGAAAAAATACCAAATAAAAAAGTGAAATACACCTCAGAGGAGCACTGAACACTTGTAGACTTCCTGTTGATCTCTATAGCAGCCTCTTCCTTTAAGTGGCTCACAGTACACATGCTGATCCTTTAAGTGGTTTGGCTGTTCTTCTATCAGCAGACAACATTTTAGAATTTATTGCCAGTTTTTTATAATATACATATTTATTTATTTTCTGTACTGTCCATACATTTGAAGTTAACAGGCATACGTGAAAAAAACATGAGTTTTTGATGAGAAAGTTTAAGTATCGTAGTAACTACTGTTATTTTCAGTTTTCTGTTAAAATTCTGTTTCATTGTCCATAAGGGAGATAAAATGTAGCACGTGATAGTCACAGACCATTCAAATAAACCTTACTAATACTCAAACAGGAAAGTAGTACCACAGTGAAATATAGGTTTCCCTGCAGCACAACATAACTGGCTTGGAACCAAGAAGCTTCAGAAAGATACATACATACAGCTTCTAACATACAGAGAACTAATATAGTTTCAGCAGCTGTTTTAAATGTACATAAATAAATAAATGAGCATTTTTCCCCCAAGATAAGAGAAGTGTTCATAAGAAATTTTCACTGGATTAATTTCCCATTAATTTGTCCGTGCTAGTATTCTTAACATAGGTTGAACACTATATCTGACTGCTCTGAGATAGTTCAAAGTGAGTGCTCTCAAAACAGAGGTGGAATAACTGTAAAAAATAATCTTCATTGTCATTGTTAATTAAAACTTGAAAAGTGGAAAAAAATATTAAAAATGGCGAAGGCTGCCGAATTAAAATTATTTTTGACTCTTATGCAATCACGACTACCTTTCAGATACAGTTATAGCTATTAATGTAAATCCAGTTTCTCTTAATTTAAATCCAGTTCATATAGCAACCTGGCATAGAAGGCAATGATATAATAAAATTGCTTGAAGTAATATGGCTTAGTGAGTTCTTCCTCTTCTATGCGTATATGTGCTCTGAACACAGCATTGGGCATATCTAATTTATTTATTGGTCCATCCAAAGGAAATAACGATACTCAAAATTTGGCAGAATAAAACTTTTCTTCCAACCACAGGGTGAAAATGTATAATTATTCTTAATTAAAATGAAATTAAAACAACTTTAATACAAATGTTATAGATACTTAAGTTATTACAACAGGAGCAGAAGTTGTTTTGATAGAGTGTATAAAGGAAATATGACAAATCTGTTGGGAAGCATGTTTCTTTAGTTCATTTGTTTTTTTTTTTTCTAACAGAATACTTCTATATCTAACGTTATGCAGTTATGGAACATGTGGGGGCATTGATAGTGGCTTTGATTCAAAACTTATAATTCTGTTAGAGTATCTCATGTCTAAATTTTTACTGAACTTATGATGAAGCTTTATTTGGTACTTATTTCCAAGTAGCTATAGCAGATTAACATTTTCTGTAAAACTTCACACAATAGAAGGCTAGTAGCATTAACGACAGACAAAGAAGGGGAAAATCAATCACAAAGCTCAATAAGATAAAAAGAATGACAAGTATTATAATCAGAAACAGAATGATAAATCAAGCAGAATTTAGAACATCAAAAACGCTAAAGCTTTCATGACCTTGACATTTTTCTTTGGATAGTTTCACAAAGAGATATTTACTGTAAAAAGGTGCGATGTAAGCACTTCTTACAAATGTGTAGCTAAATAGTTACTATTAACTGCTGATAAGCAGATATAAAATCTCACATTTTAACACTTAATGAGGAATAAAGATCATGGATTTATCCATATTGTAGAGTGTGATATTTTTAATGCACTTGAGTCTCATAAGTCAAAGACCATGCTCAGATGAAATAACAATTTTAACATCGTGTGAATCAATTCAGTTACCGCGTTGTACAATGATATTTGACAAAGACACATATCAGCACGCACACGTACAAATACAAAAGAAAAAAGATTAATGTCAATATATGTTATGTGCAATTAATTACCTAAGAGTTCAACTTTCCTAATTTTAGATGCTTTTACTGAAATGCTGAAGTGCAGATATTATTTCCTTACATTTCTTTTGTGTTCAGGGGACAGAGACTTATTACCTTCACAAGCACTGGCATGCAATACTCTTCACTGTTAAACCATTAGCACAGCTCCTGACCTAGTCTGGCTTAGCCAAGCAGCATGCTCAGAAATAATACCCAGGCATGGTTCAAGATCGGACAATTCCGAACAAATAGTTTGAATACCACTGCCTGTGTCTGGGGGTAAGAGAATTTACCTGCTTAAGCACAGTTTGTACCACTACAGCTGGCCTTTGGGGTCACAAAGTAGTCACTGCTCTTTTTTATTTCTGGAGAGACTCAGGCACAGTAGAAAACATTGACTCAATTTTGTGACTTTTGATATCACACTTAGTTAACTTCATGTTAATGCATTTCACTTATAACATTATCAAACTAATACATACATAATTTTAATATAAATTCTATAACACAATCTCCTCCCAAACTTATAGTGTTTTATGGTAAAAAAGAGCTTTAGAGTTTGATTTTCTGATTTGATAAGAGCATTAGCAGTTAAGTAACATTCCACTATCTTGTCTTGTGTATTTTACTTATGATCCCTTTGAGATGAGATCACTTATAGATATACAGTCTAGCATTCCCAGTTTCTGCTGTGGTTTGCAACTGCTACCACTATACAATGGATGGATATATATTATTTGAGAGATGTGATGCCTAAAATATTTGCTGTAATCTTAACACTTGAATTCTAATTTACATAGGGATATGAAGTATTTACAGTGATTTCTCCTCAAACACGGTACATTGAGGAACGCATGTGAAAGAAATGATCTACTATTACTTTCAAGGTTTGATACCTAAAGCACAAAAAGGACAAGGAGGTAACATGAAAGTGCCGAGGACCTTCAAGGGAAACATATATAGTCCAGAAGTCTATTTGTCTTTTTTGAATTATATTGATAGTAGGTCAACTTGGACGAACTCATACATTTTTACAAGGTTGACATTCAATTGAGTTTAGCTTATGCAAAAAGTATTTTGGTACTAGATTTGCTGATACTATCATATTCCTTTCCTCCTTTCACTATTGCTTAGCTTTAAGAATGTCTAAGAGTCTGTCCAAGGGCATATTTTTATTCATAGTCATTGTCAGAGAACCTGCGAAGCACAAAGGCACTGAAAAACCTCTCAGAATTGATGAAGTAAAGAAGCTATTTAAAAGCTGATAAAAGCAGGGAACCAAGGTATGACAGAGATATAAATCACCAGTTTGTAACCATAAAAGGCTTCATGCTTTGGTCTAATGAGAAAAAGTGTTAGTTCTGTGGAAGTAGCAAAATGAGTTACATAAAATGTGTTTGGGAGAAAGATGAAGCCCTATGGGCTGTACTGCAGCAAGACATATCCCAACCTGCAGCTACAGGAGCCTGTAAAACAGAACATAGTATATATAACAGGATTGCCTTTACAGAGGACAACAAACATGGTAAAATGCAGTAAATGTTGTAGAGCACAGTTTAGGGAATAGGTGGTGACTGACTTCCAACTTCTGAAGACAATTACACAGACTCCACCAAAACTACCTTTATAACTCTTCAGTGCTGTGTCCAACTATGTTTCCACAATAAGCTGTTTCCATTACTGTTTTGCATTCAGTACCCTGCATTTTCAATATATTTTCTACCTTAATCTATTGTGTAGATTGAATGAGGCTGAACTTTAGAAACAGATTATTTAAAATATGAGTACTCAGAGCTGAGCTGATGAGTTATAGTCCATCCTAAATCTTCCTTTTCAGATACTTACAAAACAGGCTGACACACAATTAATGCCATGAATTAAAGGTATTTTATAATTATTTAAGTAGTTTGTGTTTCATTTATTCAAGCAGTCAGATTACATAGCCTGAAAATTTGTTATTGAAAATTGTATGCAAAGTTAGATTCTGCATTCATTAAAAAAAAAAAAAATTACTTCTATAAGCATACCATTTTGAAATTACCATTTTACTTACCCCTTTACAGAGACTCAAAGCCTCCCAATGAACACAAAAGATTATTTCATTATTCTCAGTGCAATATCCAAACCCATGGAAAGATAACAAAGATAATAAAGTGCATTTTTCATGAAATTTCATCTACACTTTCTCCTCTGCTGTTATTGTGTTTTTCAGCCCACGCTTTATTTCCAATGTACCTGGACAGCTTTTAACTTATTTTTAATCATGAAACAAATTTGGAGGCATGAAGCATCCCCACCTTCCCTTTATTATTAATAAAAATTGGGAGATTTAACTGTCTTGACCAGGCAGGAAGCTTTTTCTTGTCTTTGAAAATAGAAAGCACTTGTTCAGCCATTTATTCTAGTACTTTTTGCCCTGTGGCCAGGCTGCTTTAAACTTCATTTCTTTTAATAAAAAAAAAAATAAAATAAAAAAAAATGAAGGCATGAAAGTGCTCATGATTTGCCTTACTTAATACAAAGTGAAAGTTGAAGTGCTTCATCCATGGATAAAAGAAGTACCAAAAGCTTGAGTCAGTTAAATTATTTGTTATGAATACATTACATAGTGAAGGAACTTTTTTCTTCTTTCTCAGCTTACGAGCTCAGAGGCTTTAATTTATTTTTTTATTTTTATTTTTTTTTTACTGATAAATGAGTTTGCTATTGCTGTACATGTACTAAAATAAGTATTTGGTTTGGACCTGCGGTTTTTTGCTCTGTCTTGGGGATTTTTAAGATTGTTTTTGTTGGTGTTTTAACATCTACACTTTCTAGACAAAGTGATTTGAGAAAACTGAAGATATATCATGCCTAAATGACTTAAATTCTGAATTGGAGGGTGTTTTTGTTGGTTTGTTTACTGTTTTCGCTAAAAAAAGAATTTAATACACCATCCATAAAATTTTAAAATTTGCCCTCTTATCTTATTCTGTGCAGAAGGTGATTTTTTTATGAGCACTGGGATGCTTTGCAGTGCATTATAGGGAATGAAATTAAGACTCAGGGTCTATCTCAACAAGGACAGAATGAAAAAGGGACTGTGCTAATTGTATTTGTTGAATGCTTTCAGTAAATAAATTATTAAAAAAAATAAAAAAATAAAAAAATGTAGATCTAACTGTACAAGATGAATTTTATTTTGTTGCATGCAAGAAATTTAAATGCATATATTCAGCACTATGTTTAATTCAGAAGTCCTAATAAATGAAACTGATATAAATTAGATGTTAGCCTTTCTCTATTTAAATATAATGTCAATAATAGTTCCTAATGCCATCATTTATTCATGATCCTTCCTTTACCTTTAATTTTTAACCTTAGGTGTTCTTCCAGTCGTTGACAAACAGAAAGAAAACTGCTATTTCAGAACGGTTGAAATTCACCCTAAATTGGAGGCTAATGCCTTATTTATAGAGGTTTCAGTAGAATTCAAGAGATGAAGTGGCCTGTGCCATATCTTTACATAGAAACTAATTTCCCCTTAGCAAAAGCTCAGCTGTTGCAAAAGAGCTTGAGTACCCTCTGAACTGAGAAAAAAATCCACTCGGAGATCATCTAGAGAGCCACGTTAACCGTTTTGTTTCTGAGGTTAAAACCACATTTCTTTCATTATTGTCAAATTTTAGCAGAAGTAGCTATGCTCCTTGATATTTATTTTTATTTTATTTTATTTTTTTGTAATAGTAAGGCCACAGAATTAATCAGTCCCATCTGCATGCACAAAAGACATGACACACGGAACAAAAAACGTCTGAAACAAAACTATGCTTCCTTTCACAAGCAATAGGGGAAATTAATGTCATCACTAAGCTGAAGACATAAAGAGATTCAAAATTAAAAATCCTTTGAAAGCTTCCAGCAAGATTCCTATAATCAGCTGGAAGATAAGTAATGATCAAAGCCCTTTAATATAATATTGCTCACCCCATTAGAACTGCTTAAATGTACCCTACTATTCATCAGAAATTATACAAGATTACTGCAGAAACTATGCCATTGTTTCAGTAAGAAGCCCAGATGTTTTAAGGGTAGACTTCACAACTCACATAAGGTTAAAAGCCAAGACTAAAAAAGAAACCAAACCAAATAAAAACATAACACACACACACCCCCCAAACCACCTGCAGTTATAGTCCTTAATTATTGCTAATGTAACACTTCATAGGTGGTCAATTGCTCTGACAAATTGCCTCATATTGAACTTGAGTCATAGAAGGGGAGAGGAAGTGAGTGCCTTTCCCAATGGAGTGGTATTAGGATTTTGGTTGGTTTTGGCATGGTTTTTTTCGTAAGCAAAGATGGTATAAACCTATTATTTTTTTCCTTTTCTCATGAAGAATCTACCTTCTTTTGTAAAACGTCCTCTCAACTACACTGTGGTTGGTAAAAAGAGAAAAGTACAGTTCTACATGCTTCATTACCAATGTTACCCTACGAAATAGCCCCAGGGACATTACACACAGCAGAGTGAAGTTAGGATCTGAAAACATTTCTAAGTCCAGAATAATGTATGTTTGACAGATCTACTGAACATTTGAGATTTATTATCTGATGCACTGTGTGCTTTTAATAGCAATATTGTTATTGCTTTTGTCGATAACAATTTGAAGTTGTCACTTTGTCTCCTCCTCTAAACATTCAGAGGTAGCTCATATGGCATTGTTTATTAGCATTACTTGTAGATGGAGGAAGTTCACAATGTTTCAGAAATTGCTTAGTGCAAGCTGTTTTAAAGGGAATGTCAACTTTTAGTACATGCAGTGTGCAAACTCAATTTGATTGTCACATTTATTTACCCAGATTTAAAGACAAACAAGTATAGGAACACCTATTCTATGCTTCAATACAACTGCAATGCAAAAGTCTGCATGAATTTAAACCAGTAGCATACTTTCCTCAAATACTCATACCCAAATCAGACAAACACTATCTAAATCAAATCAACACATCTCCATTTTACCTATATCCCAAATATGTTGTATACCTTATCCCCATCAAGTTTTGTTATTCTGAAGTGTTCTTTAACAGTTTTGAAACAGCAGCCCCTAGTACCATGTGCATGATTAAACTGTCTTGAAACCCAGGGAAACTCAGTCACCTCCACAAAATCACTCTGTGGCACAGAACTCCAATAAGTCTTTCAAACAAGATTAACCTGTGCCAGCAAACATCCAACCAAAAATAAGAGGTAACTATTGCAAGTTATGAATGGAATGGAATGGAATGGAATGGAATGGAATAGAATAGAATAGAATAGAATAGAATAGAATAGAATAGAATAGAACAGAACAGAATATATTCAGTTTGAAGGGACCTACAACGATCATCTAGTCCAACTGCCTGACCACTTCAGGACTGACTAAAAGGTAAAACATGTTATTAAGGACATTGTCCAAATGCCTCTTAAACCCTGACAGGCTTGAGACATCAACCCCCTCTCTATGAAGCCTGTTCCAGCGGTTGACCACCCTCTCAGAAAAAAACACTTCCTAATGTTCAGCCTAAACCTCCCCTGGTGCAGCTTTAAACCATTCCCTCAGCATCTCCCTCTCCATTTCCCCACCTCAGGAAGCTGTAGAGAGCAATGAGGTCGCCCCTCAGTCTCCTTTTCTCCAAACTAGACAAGCCCAGTGTCCTTAGACACTCCTCATAGGGCATTCTTTCCAGTCCTTTCACTAGCTATGTTGCCCTCCTCTAGACAGATTCAAATTCCTTAGCATTCTTCTTAAATTGTGGAGCCCAGAATGCACATTGTACTCAAGGTGAGGCCACACCGATGTTGAATACAGCAGGATAATCACCTCTGTTGACTGTCTGGTTATTCTGTATGTGATGCACCCCAGGATGTGGTTTGACCTCTTGGCTGCCAGGGCACACTGCTGGCTCATATCGAGCCTGCCGTTGGCCAGATCCCTTTCTGCAGGGCTGCTCTCCAGCCACTCCTCTACCAATCCATGCTTGTGAGCAGCGTTACTCTGTCCTAGGTGCAGAATCTGGCATTTGGTCTTGTTAAACTTCATCCCATTAAGCATTGCCCAATACTTCCATCTATCCAGATCCCTCTTCAAGGCCTCTTGTCCCTCAAGAGAGTCAACAGCACCTCCCAGTTTGGTATCATCAGCAAACTTGCTAGTGGCGTATTCAACTCCTGCATCCAGATCATTGAAAAATACATTGACCATATTGACCAGAACTGGCTCTAGAATTGAACCCTGAGGAACACCAATGGTGACTGGTCACCAGACAGATGTAACCCCATTCACTACAACCCAACATGAATGTGTTGAATGTTAATAATGAGACTCTCTTTTCTTCATCAAGAACATTACCATAGATTTTTCAGCATTGAATCCAAGGTTTTAAAATACTGTTTATTGAAAAGGTACTGCAGTATCTAATCTCAGATAGAAAAAGATCAGGTATCAATAGTAAGAGTTGGATTTCATGTGACAGTGTGCTTTCTGGGATCTCCTTTGGAAATAACTCTCTATGAATAAAAGCAGTCCTATTTACATTTTGTAATTCTCTGGAACAAATAAAGGGATAATAACAAAAAACCTGGTCACGATTCATTTCAAAGAGAAGGTAATCAACCAAGTGTAGACAAGTGCAGTGTCTGACAAAGCAGGACAAAACACCAGTTGAGAAAGGAAGTCAGATTGTCTCATTGCAGCCTCTTGCACAATCTTTATCAGAAATGGGTGAGTAGATATGAGTCACTCTACCATATTAAGAGATAACTTTCCAAGCAGAAAATATCTGTTTCCTTCAAAGGAACCAATTAATTACTAAATTAAAAAGTAAATGCTTTATCAAGAAAGGAGTCAGTATTTCCTTAGCAATTCCAAAAACCAGGAAGAATAAGGAGTGAAACCTCAAAATATGGAACAGAATATTCTCAAAATAATCAGTTTTCAGTGCTAACTGCAAAATAAGCAAATATTTCTTCTCCTGAATCATAAGTCACAGATTTTTAATTCCTAATTTCTAAATTTGTAAAGGGGAAAAAAAACCCAAACTACAATTGCTTGAACAACTTCACTAAATAATGAATGACACAAGAGCAGATGTGAGATGTAGGGGATGCAAGCATGGCAATTGCTTAGAGCTTTACACTACAGAAAGTCCCAGTAGACCAAGTAAGGTGGTTGGGCAAGTCATTTGCAAGGGTGAGGGGGAAGGAGCCTGTGAGTTAACCTCTTCCTTGAGCATCTGTTTAAGAACAATATTAACAATCCTTCACATCTCTCATTTTAAACTGCAAAAGACATGTGCTATAAATTTGCTGAAATGTGAGAATACTCTGAGTCTGATTTAGCCAGAGTAAATCTACGGTGGCCTTCTGGCTTTAATGGATATACACCATGTGTGAATTTGGCTACTGAACGGGATTTCACACTTTCTGTTTCAGGCTATTTTAGTCATCTGGCATTGGCAGAAGTCAGAGGATCTGTAGTTAGGAGCTGATAGTCAATAGATTAAAAAAATAATACGTCTCCAGAGAGTGATCAAGAACATTGAAGTCAAGCAGCCCAAAATTTGGCAAAGTGAATAATTTTCCTTTTCTCATCTTTCCACATATAAAATTTGTCCATTTTTCCTAATTCATCATTTTAATATGCAAATTCACATAACTGAAATCCTATTAGTGCTGCCCAAGAAAGTTGCATTTTAAAGAGAGAGATGTATAAAGCACACATATCTACCCAAAATTACACCTTTGCTGAAAGTTTTACAATCAAAATGATCTCTTGTGTTCTGTCTATATTTAAATGCTTATATGTTACCAACACTTGCCATGGGCCACAATTCTATTACACGCAAACAGAATTCCATGAAGTTACTAACTACGTGAATGGTTATGAAAAGAGAAACAGATAACACATTCTAAACCAGAGCTGAAGATCATAGAATTTCAATTGAGAAATCTGGATTTTTTTGTATGCAGATGGCACTGAAGTTTTGCTTAGAATCTGGCAATCATACATGTTTGTGAGGTTTAGTTTCTTAACACATTTCCTTAATCCTTCTAAATTAAGAAATGGAAAAATCTTTTAGATGTCATATTTCTTACTGAACAGTACTTGAAATAGAACTATGACTAGAGTTTTATTAGTGGAAAGGATTAGCTGAAAAAGTTTGAATTTGCATGAATCACAGGCTGTAGATTCTATATTTTAAATTATACTTCAAAGTGTAATTGAACTTCCTTAGATTCACTTGTCTTTGTAGAGATTTTTATAGAAATAACTAATTGTAAGGTATTAATAGTGTACTGTTAGTGCTGTATTTACTCCAATTCAACACAAGTTTTGATGTTTAAAGACACAGTATTGAAAAGTGTCAGAGATGTATATTTGCCGATGAGTTACAGTAATAGCTGAGATGATAGAAGATTAAAACAACCTTCAAGCTCTCTAGTAAGTGGTAAGTGTGTTAAACTTTAACTGAAGTGTGCTTAGGTATTCTGATTCTTGTGTGAGGACTGAAATCAGTAATAAGCCTCAAAGTTCTATTTCCTGCTAAAAGTATTTAATTAAGCCATGTATTCAACTGCATAGCAGTTAAAATGACTCAGCATGGAGACAAAACTAAATGAAGAACATGCACTATGAATATATGAATATGACCAGTGTGCCAGTATTTCTGAAAGCCAGAAGGCACACCACATCTCCAGGGTCAAAACTACACACACAACTCCCTCTCTTAAATGCTTATACACCAATGCACGCAGCATGAGGAATAAGCAGGAAGAGCGGGAGATCTGTGTGTGGTTGCAGGGCCACAATCTCATTGCAATTACTGAGACCTGGTGGGACAGCTCACATGACTTGAATGCTGTCCCGGATGGCTACGTCCTTTTCAGGAAAGACAGACCAGCGAGGCGTGGTGGTGGAATTGCACTCTATGCGAGAGAGCATTTGGAATGCATTGAGCTCTCACTAGGGGTGGATGAAGAGAGGGTCGAGAGCTTAAGGGTAAGGATTAAGGGGCAGGCAAATATGAGGGACACTGTTGTGGGTGTTTATTACAGGCCACCTGATCAGGATGGGGAAGCTGATGAGGCTTTCTAGAGACAGCTGAAGGTAGCCTCGCAATCGCAGGCCTTAGTTCTCATGGGGGACTTCAATCACCCCATTATCTGCTGGGAAGACCACACAGCCAGGCATGCACAGTCCAGGGGGAATCCTCCAGTGCATTGGTGATAACTTTTTGACACAGGTGGTACAGGAGCCAACAAGGAGAGGAGCACTCCTGGACTTGGTACTGACAAACACAGAGGGACTGGTGGAGGACATTAAGGTTGGGGGCACCCTAGATTGTAGTGATCATGAAATGATAGAGTTCAGGATCATGGGTACTACGCACAAAACATCAAGAGTAAAATTACAACCTTGGATTTCAGGAGGGCTAACTTCGACCTCTTCAAGAAACTGCTTGGAGAGATCCCGTGGGCTAGGGCTCTGGAAGGCAAAGGGGCTCAAGAAAACTGGTTGGTATTCAAAGACCACTTCCTCCAAGCTCAGGATCGGTGCATCCCTAAGAGAAAGAAATCGGCTAAGGGACGCGGGAGACCTGCATGGTTGAGCAGGGAGCTTCTGAAAAAGCTCAAGTGGAAGAAGGAAGTTTACAATAAGTGGAAGAAGGGACTGACCCCTTGGGAGGATTACAAGAATGCTGCCAGAGCGTGCAGGGATGAAACAAGGAAAGCCAAGGCCGCCTTGGAATTGAACCTGGCTAGGGATGTCAAGCTCAACAGGAAAGGCTTCTACAAGTATATTGGAAGCAAAAGGAAGACCAGAGAAGTTGTGGGCCCACTGTTGAATGAAACAGGAACCATGGTGACAAAGGATGCGGAGAAGGCAGAGTTACTGAATGCCTCCTTTGCTTCGGTCTTTACTGCTCGGACCAACCCTCAGAAGTCCCAGGCATTGTGGGAAGTAATGGGGAAAGAAGAAGACTTCCCTTGGGTTGAGGAGGACTGAGTGAGGGATCAATTAGATCAATTAGATATTCACAAGTCCATGGGCCCCGATGGGATGCACCCATGGGGTAATCAGAGAGTTCTGAGGGAGCTGGCGGAAGTCATTGCTGGGCCACTCTCCGTCATCTTTGAAAGGTCCTGGAGAACAGGCAAGGTGCCTGAGGACTGGAGGAAGGCCAACGTCACTCCAGTCTTCAAAAAAGGCAAGAAGGAGGACCTAGGGAACTACAGGCTGGTCAGCCTCACCTCCACCCCTGGAAAGATGATGGAATAGCTCATTCTGGGTGTCATCTGAAGGCATGTGGAGGAAAAGAAAGCTCTCAGAAGTACTCAATATGGATTCAGCAAGGGGAAATCACGTCTGACTAATTTGATAGCCTTCTATGATGGCATGAATGGATGGATAGATGAGGGGAGGGCGGTAGATGTGGTCTACCTTGACTTCAGCAAGGCATTTGACATGGTCTCCCACGGCATCCTCATAGGGAAGCTTAGGAAGAGTGGGCTTGATGAATGGACAGTGCAGTGGATAGATAACTGGTTGAAAGACAGAGCTCAGAGGGTAGTGATTAGGGGCACAGAGTCTAGTTGGAGGTCAGTGACAAGTGGTGTTCCCCAGGGGTCAGTACTGGGTCCAGTTCTCTTCAATATGTTCATCAATGACCTGGATGAGGGGATAGAGGGCACCCTCAGCAAGTTTGCTGATGACACAAAGCTAGGGGGCGTGGCTGACACACCAGAAGGCCGTGCCGCCATACAGAGAGACCTGGACAGGCTGGAGATCTGGGCAAAGGGGAACCTTATGAAATTCAACAAGGGCAAGTGTAGGGTGCTGCACCTGGAGAGGAAAAACCCCATGCATCAGTACAGGTTGGGGGCTGACCTGCTGGAGAGCAGCTCAGCTGAAAGAGACCTGGGAGTCCTGGTGGACAACAGGATGACCATGAGCCAGCAATGTGCCCTTGTGGCCAAAAAAGCCAATGGCATCCTGGGGTGCATCAAGAAAAGTATGGCCAGCAGGTCGAGGGAGGTCATCCTCCCCCTCTACTCTGCCTTGGTGAGGCTGCACCTGGAGTACTGTGTCCAGTTCTGGGCTCCCCGGCTCAAGAGGGACAGGGAACTGCTGGAAAGGGTGCAGCAGAGAGCTACCAAGATGATCAGGGGACTGGAACACTTCTGTTATGAAGAAAGGCTGAGGGATTTGGGTCTCTTCAGTCTGGAAGAAAGACGACTGGCAGGATCTTATCAACACTTATAAATACTTAAAGGGTGTGTGTCAGGAGGATGGGGCCAGGCTCTTCTCAGTGGTGTCTGGCAACAGGACAAGAGGTAATGGGCGCAAACTTGAGCATAGCAAGTTCCACCTAAACATGAGGAGGAACTTCTTTACTTTGAAGGTGGCAGAGCACTGGAACAGGCTGCCCAGGGAGGTGGTGGATTCTCCAACTCTGGAGACGTTGAAAACCCCCCCGGACGTGTTCCTGTGCAACCTGCTCTAGGTGACCCTGCTCTGGCAGAGGGGTTGGACTAGATGATCTCTAGAGGTCCCTTCCAACCCTATGATTCTATGATTCTACATGACAAAGGATCATGGAGAAAAAATTATGTAGTTTTGTTTGTTCTTTGTTTGTTTATTATTTTTTTGTTTGTTAAAAGCACAAACAAAACTGTCCCTCAAGCAAAATCAAATCTGGAATTAGGTCTGAAGGAAAAGTTCTTGCATAAGTTCTGGTCATGAAATTCAGGAGTTATCTGTGTGATTGTAACATTCTTCAGAGCTGGCATTGTCCACATGAACTAATTGGCAATCTTCCCCCACTGAGATACATGAGAGTAATGGACTTCAGTGAAATCTTGTGAACCTTGTTATGAACAATCTCACACTTCAATGAATTCACATTTTAGGGGAAAGTAACTAAGATATTTTAGTAATATATTACATATGCTTTCTAAAACTCTTTGCACAGCAACAAACCTATTTTGTCCTTGCCCTGACCTGAGCTTGATCCCACACAGGGTAAAGGTACTGAAATCATACGGTTGTATTGCAATAACAATTTTAAGTGTTTTTTTAAAGTATCTTGTGAAGTCATTATAAAGATTCCCAGAATAGTTCATTACCACTCTCTCTGCTAAGCCAGCTTCCATAACCACCTAGATTAAGCAGATTGTGGCTCAGATCTCATGCATCTCTGTATTTTTTGGTAGTTTTTTTTTTATAAGCACAAGTAACATCTGTCCCTTTCAGTCTCTTCACAGCATCCAACCACTCCGACAGATGTTTCCAAAACCATACTGTCTGCTAACATTTAAAGGAATACAGCATTTGCATAAACTCTGGGAATTCCAATCTTAGTACTTTCCATACTGTTTTAATTTTTTAAAATCAACATTTTTTGTTCTATACCCATCATTTTGTTTTACTCCTCATAAAGCAGACATTGTGTGCACACATCTGTTAAATCTGGGCTGCATTTATTACAGTTCTTCTCTTCCAGAAACAGGAAGGATTAATTACCACAGACCGGCTCTAGAAGCACCCCCGTGTTTCTTAACACACAAAATTAATTCAGAGTTGACAAAACTCTTTCAGACACAACCTGCTTCCTGCTGATGGCGCTTTATTAGCATATTCTTCCCAGAAAAAAAATGCCTCATAGACCCTTTTTACCTCTCCTCAGAGTTCAATTTGTAAAGCACTGAGTGACAGGCAGCAAAATGGCTTGAATATATCTGCGGCAAGTTGCCAAATCCTCCCGATAGAAGCACTTTGGAGCCTTTGTTCTGAGTACATTAAAGTCACAGAAGGTCCATGTACTGTAGACAGTACAGGGCAGGCAGGATGTTCACAGTAAGACAAAACAGCAGGTGATAAATGACATTAAATAACAGTGAGAATTTACCACAGACTAAATTAACTACTGGAGTGAAATGTTCTCAGCTCTAAGGCTATATTAACAGTGAATTTATAATCAGGTGATTATAATTCTTTTTAGTGTTCAAGGAAGTCTATATGTAAAAATGATCAAGACAGCTCTATTTAACTCCAGAGACAAGCTGCTGGAACAGGTTCTACAAACGATAGAGAATAACTCTTCTTTCCACCCTTATTGAGTAATTTATACAATAAGAACTTAAAAGTGAATTTGGTTGTTGGATACCTGACATGCTCTGTTTCATGAAAAATTAGAGCCACGGCGAATTGCTCCTATCTGATCAAACTCTTGAAAGAGGCTTCTATCATTTCAGTTTAAGAAACTTGCAAATGAAAATTTGCTAGCTCTGAGGTGAGAGGGGAAAAAGTAAATCATCTATATAAATTCTTATTGAGTTTTATGTTTTGTAAGAAGATTAATAATATAATTTAATTGAGTAACCATATCACCAATTAACATTACTGCACAATGTAACATTACTGCACGACATCTTGTTACTGTCTGGGTATGTGATTTTTAAATTAGAAAATAAATGTTTACTTATTATAAATAAAAATCAGTATCCCAAGGGAAAAAAAAAAAGAATCTATTTTCTTTGTCTTTTTATATTTAATGGATATGTTACCGTTCATTCGTATAGTGCTCTTTTCTCTACATGGAAAGACAATTTTTCACAATTCACTACAGTCTTCTTTTTTCCCTGTTTCATTTGCCTAGAGTTTCCCTAGAATATCTGGCAGAATCTGCACATTTTTTTTAGGAAAAGAGCACAAACAGTGAAAGATAGTAAAACAGTAAAACAACCTAAGCAATTGCTGAAGAATAAAATCAGTAAAGAGACAAATGCAAGAAGTAAAGAAAAATTGTCTAAGAAGCACTTTGAAGAAGTGCCTAAATACTGTGTTCTAAGACTGTGTTCTAAGTGTTATTTCCACTTAAAATTCAGCTTTTTTATATAGGATGCCTTCTGATTGCTGTGGGTTTGTACTGGGATGCACAGGAGAAAGGAACAAGTTCATAAAAATTAATATATTTTATATTGAGCTAGGCTAGTTTAATAAGCTTAATTGGACCTAGTGGCCTCCCATGCAAGGATTTAAACCTGGCTGGTGTCACCATGTTCTGGCAGCTGAACACAAGCCTCAGTGTATCAGTTTCCCTGAGGAGTTCACCTGTTCCCGTGAAGAGGAAAGATTTCAGTGGCAGGCAGAAACCCATTCTGCAAAGACTCAAAGCATTTGTTTTTTCAAAGGTTATAGTGTACTCCAGTCACACTTCATTCTGGAGCTTGTGTCTACTGCAGACATCACTCTTAAAAGGTGATAGTTATCAACTGGACTTTGTGAATGTATAACTGATAGTTAGTGTCTTTAACATGGTTAGTCACTATATGGTATTCTGGCAATATGATACGAACAGTTTACGCTCCTCACAATGTCCACTAGACTTGATAGAATGGAGTTGAGAGACATAAAATTTAAATGTATTGTACTGTTTTCTTATTAATTCCATACACTATTTCTCAAAAGTTTCATAAATATAGTTAAAACTTACAGTAGACTGCTTGTGAACTGTGTTGAGGGGGGAAAAAAGAAAAGTATTCTTTCCTAAACCCAAGAGTTTTGAACTACACCAATGCTATAAAACCATAAAACCAGTTTTAATAACTATACCATCCAATGATCACAGTGGACCTGGCACCTTCCAGATGAAATAACAAAAAACTCGGGGTTCCTGTCATTTCTTCAGTGGTCAGATAAAGAAACAAATAATTCCATTTTCTTTAGACCTTTTACAATCACTACGTGATCTCTACCTGTATTCAATAAAGAAGGTCTTAAAAATGTGTTGTCTCTTGATGTCTGGCCAATCAGACGCAAAGATATTTTTTGAGTTATGCTTTTTGCTCTTTTCAATGCACACATTTCAATGAAAAAATTAAGCATTTCATTCCAGGAAAAAAAATAGGAAACAAGCTATAGCAAAGGCGACGTGTTGTAAGCATTAGCAAATTCGTCAACACAGAAAAAATCCCTCCTGTGTACTCACACAAGTTCCCAAGGAGTGTGCTGGATCCAGCTGCCAAACACATCATAGTGGGTTAGATCATGCTTTTCGGTTTGGTGCTTCACTATAACACAAGATCTTGCCAAGTGTTCTGTTTTTTAAAAATACATTCTGTATGCCAGATAATATTACGTGTCTTTTTTTTTTTTTTTTTTAATTAGAATAGTTAAAATATAGCAGCCTAGGATTCATATCCAACCAGTCATTTAAGATCATAAAGTTATATTAAGAGCAATCATTTGAAACCAATGGGAAATTAGAAGCCAAAACATATAACTTGATTGAATATTGTGGCTTCTTTATTTAACCAATCAAAAGACTACCTTGGAATTCACACAACAGAGTCTTTTGGAATTGTCACATTTCTATGCTAAATATTTTCTGACTTCTCAGATTTCATCTTACAACATCATCAAAATCATCCATAATTTCTTCTTTCAGGTAGAGCGGTAGTATCAGTGACCAACAGGCACAGATAAAAGCATATTCTGAATAGGATTTCCTTGGTTCCTTCGTTTTCCTGATTTAAAACATCAACAACAGAATTGTAAGAGGGAGAAAGTCTCCTCCCGTTGCACAGAGGGTAAGTTTGAGACGGCAGGCCCTTTAAAACATTATTGTTCAATTACTTTCTATTTTAAAAATATACATGGGATCATCTTGGTATGGTTGGCAGATAGTTTCTTGTCTTTATTCTATCATCATTTATACAAGGCGCTTCCAGAGCTGCTTTAACAAAACAGCAGCAGTAACAAAAGCATGCACAAAACACGTGAGCTTTGTATCTGTGCCTCAGAATCCAGGCTGTTTTAGTCTTGGCTTCTCCATCAAAAGGTCAGGTTACACTACAAGTCTTTCATCAATTGTTCTATGGAAAGGTCTTTTGTATTTCTGATCTTGATGTTGTTGCTAGGGTGGGTTTTTTGTGTGTGTGTGTTTTGTTTTGTTTAAATCCCTATACTTACTACATTGAGATAAATATGCATATGATACAGCTCTCACCAGACACAGTTCTGCGCCCTGTGCCTCACAGCAAAGCAAAGGTATGTAAATTGGCAACAGCAGTTTGCTGTCTCTTCTCTGAACAGATTGGACCCCAAGACAGGCCCTCTGGCACTCTCTCATTCTGCTGCTGATGCTTGCCATTGTGGAGTTCTCCCTGGCTTGTTCCTCGCTCTTAACACTAGGCAATCTCACAAGCATTCTAAGGAAAAATGTTAAGCATCATTAAAAAAAAAAAAATAAAAATTCTGAGTGTATTTTTTTAAGAAACATCGTATTGTTATTCTTTAGAAGTTACGCTAAACACAGGACAAGGAAGCTAAAAGAAATACATAATCCCTAATTCCATGCTGATTCTTTTTGTTTAAAATGAACCTTTCATAATTGTGAATATGAAAAGAAATCTCAAACATTATGTGTTGCAGCAATCTTTAAAAGTAGAATAATGAATTTTTTATTATGGGCGTTGCACAGTTCCAGTAGCGCCACTGGTTTCTTACAAAATAGTCAGATGTCATCCAAAATGCAGGACACAGCATTCTGTAAGTATTAAACATGTATCTGCAAGCAGACAGCATTAAATTTATCACATATTATTTTCAATGTACTGCCCAGATTACTAAAGAGTTGAAAACATCTCATTTAAAGCTCTTTTGGAAACATTAATTATGTTTTTAATAGTTACGATCTGCCAATTTTACTCTGAATATATAGCAGGTAATTTAAATTTCCTACTGACTTTAGATGGCTGTGCCTCCAAAGCAATGCATGTTCCACAGCCCTAATATGCAGCAGTGGGCAAATATATAGACCATGTAGAGTGTACTTCTGCTACCTGTGTCTCACAATGGTACATGTTTGAGAATTTGAAAACTAATTTCTCTTGGCTCAGAACTCAATGTGTGCTGCAGTTCTTTCAATCTCTAATGTTAAAAGGCTGACACATGCTGCATTTGATGACTCTGCACTACTTGCAACATGCTTATTACACAAGGAAAGAATTTTACATTAGAATTTTTTTCAACATAAAAGTAATTTTGGATCACAAAAAAGAAGCCAAGAATTAAACCCTTTTGTAATTTAGTACCTGGAAAGCCTGCAGCCGTTAGTCTCACTCTGTGAATATGGTTTCAGAGAAAATTAATCAGGGACTGCATGCATCTGTAAGATGTTTCCTGTTTTATGCTTCCACACATTTTCTTCGTGTACACCTAGTTAAGCCTAATTGCCATGGTCAACTCTTGCTGAAACTGATCTTGAGTCCTATCAGTTCCAGTCAAAACCATTGCAAGCAATAGGCAATTTCTAACTCCTTCATAACTCAATTAGGCTCTCAGGAGAGGTCATTGATTTTTGGCCCAAACTTACTCCTGCTCAAGCAGTTGTGAGACAGGTGTAGACCCTTAAAGCCATGTTTCTTTCTTGGTAAGAAAAGCACAGGAGTAAGCTGACCTCGGTGGAAGAAATAAATTCTTCGTGTGTGGGGGAAAGAGAAATGGAATCACTGAAGCACCAGAAAGTGACATTGTGCTCGGCACAAGCTATTTATCTTGCTAAATACACAGGCCAAGTCATACAATCTTTGTTCACTTAAAACTACCACTGATTCCAAAAGAAACTGACTACATAATTTCCATCATTATGAATAATTCTACTAAATGAATATATTTAATGCACATGAATATTTATCACTTCTAGCTTATGAAGTATTTCTGGTACTAAAATCATTGTAAGAGTAAAACAATATTCTGCATTTAAAAGGTCTTTTACTATCTCTGTGTCTGTCTGCTGTCAAAGAAATCCTACAATAATTTCAGTGAGCTTGACACTAACATCTGTAGTGAAGAACAGATATCAGAAGGAAACAAATAGCATTGGACTGCTTCAACATTTCTACTGACATTAAGAAAGTCAGTGTTTTTCATCCTGTCCCTGCCTCAGTAAACTAATAATGCTGAACATAACTGAAGTACCTGTATTAAATACAATAGCGGGACATTTTATCTCATCATCTAGTTCAAAATTTTCCAAAATGCTAATTCAAGTTATTGTTTTATAAAAGACATATCAATTATGGGATTTTTTTGCATCAAATGTCCCACAGAAATTTGAGATTAGGGAGCAAAAAAAATGCATCATATTCTATCTATCTATTTCAAGGGAGTACACAATATTTTCCTACTATATTTTGAAAAAAAAAGAAAATTCTCAAAATATAAATTACAATTTTACTGTTGTTTCTACTAAGAGCAGTTTTATATTTATTTACATTTTTTAATCATGTGTGGGTGTACAAATACATTAAGTATCTACACAGTTACTATGCCATATGGAAAAGTCTACAGCATCTAAACTTTACCATAAGGCTGGATGTTTTTAATGAAGTACAGTTAACATTTGAAAGGTTCAGACTGTCTGATAGAGCTGCTGGAAAGGACAAGAGACATAGGGTTGTTTATTTTTTACTTCCTGTAGTAAAAACAAAGAGCTTACCAAGCTGTGTTTAATTTTATTGAAGTGATGCAGGAAGCAAGGGTAGATCCAGCCAAAATGCTGATAGAGAAAATGGATCTCTGTTTTGGTACAACTTTTTAACTCATCACATGACATAGTGTACTACAGCAGGCCCTGCTGAGACATACCATTTCTGTCTTCCAGTAAAACTGTGCTGGAAATTCTTGTTAGTTGCATACAAGACTAAAAAAATATATATTTTTTTCAATATTACTTTTTACTTGCTATAGGTACTCAGGCAGAGGATTCCAAAGTCTGCTCAGCAGATTTTTGAAATCCCTGTAGAGATAGCTGATGCTGTGTGACCTGGACTAGACACTTCTTACTCCATCTTTGTTTAGGGTAGCCAAAATTCTTGTTCCATGAAGGCAATGGCAAAGGCATTATCCAAATGGAAAGCAAATGTTACAGGTATCAAAGTCCTGTTGAACTGAGGTCAGTCATTAATACTATAGACTCCTAGGTGATGTTGGAAATGGTATAGAATAAGTAAACCGAAGTGTTGTGACTTTGTGATGCTCAGTAGTGTTTCTAAACAGCCACTTAGCATCTGTCCTTTGATATTTACTGAAAGGTTTTGTGTTTTCACTAGAATGCCCTCTTTGAATAAATCCAATATGTGAAATAAAAAATTCAAATATATTTACTTGCTCCTTTTCAAAAGACTGCCAAGTTTTATACTTCATGTGGGTTTCAATGACAACCCTCAAAATGACCTAGGATTTTACTGAAAACTAATTCCACTTCTTTGCAAGACTGGAATGTTTTCTGAATTTTGACTTTTAGAGTTTTAACATAAAATACTACCTTGCTTTTCTTTCTTCCTTCTTGTATATTCTTCTCCAATTGCAAAACGGTTTCACAGCAAGCATCATGAAAATTGGAGGGTTCAAAGCTTTAGACAGAAAAGTCAACACAGCTACAAAATTATAAAATATGTGTCTCTGTACCTCACTGCATTTTCCCATTCCAGCAAAAGCATTGTTTATTCCTACAATACATTTTCCCCTAAATTGCTGTTTGAATTAAGATTAAACAAAATAGATAGTTTTGCAGGGTGAAAAGGTAGCAAGAGAAAGTAATGTCATAACCTCTTGTCTAGAACCACGAGCTTTAATACCCTAACTTTATAGCAAAAGAACAATACGCACACTCATTGGTTATGTCATATTTTCCATATAAATATTAAGTCTCAAATGTTTTGGAGATTCACCCCAAACCTTAAGATTGATTACATCTAATAATCTAAAATATGCCTTCCCTGCCTGAAAGTAAATTATCCCAGTTATTCTAGGATTGTCTGAATTGTCCTCTGGAAACACGTAGTACTGTCTGTTAACTACAGGAAACTAGAGAAGTGATTTTTTTATTATTTAGGTTAAGTGGATATGACTGCTTGTAAATGGTATTTGTTTGTACAATGATTGACCTATAACCTGAGAATAATAAAAGCTTTCTTTTCCTAGAAAATCTGGGAAATACCATAAAGAATGTTAGATGACAAAATTTTAAAAAGCTAAAGCTAAGGGAAATTAATTCTGTCTGAACTGCAAACCAAAAGCACCACAGAACGTAGGCCAACTGTGCACATTGCAATTCCATTATCTGAAATGCAATTGTTTCTTTCATGTCTCAAAAGTAGAAACTGACCTCATAACAAGAAGTGCTGAAACCTTAAAATGGTTGAGATTATTGGGAAATTTGCTAAAGTGCATAAGCAGATCTTTTGTGTAAGTTTTATACTACAGAATCCTAGGTATGATCTAGGAACCTAGCAAAGACAAAGTCGGTCCTCAGACAGTTGACTCGGTCAGAGCTGCCGGAACACTGTTCAGCACACTGTCTGCTTGTCCATATTATGGCCTTTCCCCTCATGTCAGCAGCATTTCCTTCTCCTTCCTCTCACATCTCAGGTGACAATCATTTCATGGTGTGCTCTACAGAGTGCTCTTCTATTCCTATGTGGTTTTGCATACTCCCATGACTCTCCTCAACATATCTCTCAGTCTGGAGTTGCTGTAATTTACACCCCCAAGTAGAAAAATCTTCTCTGTGTCAGAATGGAAGAAACAAAAAAAGCAGTGGAAAATAAAATACAGCCATTCTAGGTATGTTTCTTAAATTACATTGTCTTGTTCCCTGTTCCTTCTCTTTTACCAGTCATGTCAACCTTCAATGCCATTTATCTCAGTGGTGCCTCCAGGTCTTTCCTTTCAGTGTTTTTTTTCTTCATGACATACTCTATACTCTTGTCAGCAAGCTAAAGGCTTCTTCTTGTTTAAATTCCTCAGGTTGCAGGACAACCCAGCTTCTTCATGATTAGCTGTGAGAAAGGACAGATTCATATGTCATTCAATTAATACAAAGTTTTCTCCCAACTGATTTCCAATGAGCTTCTTGTAATTAATATTTTAAACTCATTTCTTATTTTTATGCGTATAATAAAAAATGACACAACCTCAAATGAAAGGCTAGGAAGTACGTATATCTCAGTTGATAATTTACATAATTATATTGCTTTAAATCACAAGCTTCTCTTTCATTCCCTGCTGTTCATTATATCCATTATTTTGTTATCAAGTAGAATTGTTTGAAAAAAATGTGTCCATTCTTCCATGAAAAAATGTAATTTTTTTTTCTGATTATGAGATATGGTAAAGTTTAAAATCCAATTTGGTTAAAATTTTAAATGGTAGGATTCACACAAAGGTAAAGTTCTTTATTTTTTGCTGAGGAAATTTTTTGAGACCTGTGAAATATTAAGGAATATGGATTATTAAAACCTTATTACACATACAACAAATTAAAAGCATCATTAAAAGAGGTGTGAAAGAAGATTATGTATATGTATATAAATATGTATATCCACCTTAGCCGTTAAGAAGCTGTACATATGTAAACAATCTTTTAAGCCTAGCATATTTCTGGTGAATTCATTACAGTATAGTAATGTACTTTCATAACGGAAACTTACTTTTGACAATGATTACCCTATTTCTGTAGAATATTAAGTTCAGTGTCAACTGAAATGTTGGAACGTACTAGCTGACTGGTTCCTAAGTATTGTTCCAGAATTTCTCTTAAATTTTTATATATTCTTACATCTAGTTTTTCACAAGTGGTTTTAGAACAAAAAGTATCAGTTTATCTCACCTACATAAAACATCTGTCTCAGATTAATAACGACAAAATGAATCAGGCCCCATAGGAAACACTAACATGTATGAACATGCCTTCTACAGGAACTGATGTGCTAAAAAATCAGGATCAGGTTCAAGAATATTATGTGCACTTGAGGGAAAATCCAACTGCCCTCTCTGCATGGGCAGAGAGCCCACTCTGAGGTGGAATCACTGTCATTCTGCAGCCCTGTTCAAAAGGGGCTAAGGAAATCAAAGCTGACCAGTAGCTGGCACAGAGCTCAGATTTGTGGGGTTTCGTTCTTGCCTGCACCCAAGAGGGGTTGGTGCAGGGCCATGGGTATTGCAGCTCTCTACAATGTTTTACCCCTTTCTCTCTGCTGAGGGTGTGGGAGCGTACATCCTCACTCCAGACTAGATTTTCCACTTCTCACTTGACTTTTTCCACTACAGAGTGCCAAGCATAGAAAATCCATATCCAATCCAAAATAGATAAGCATTCAGAAGATTTCTCCATTTTGTCATTGTAAGCTTTGTACTCCTCAATCAGAAGTCTACTTTGTGATAACAATGAAAATGACAGTGAAGTTACTAAGAAACACATTTCTGCTGCTACAGAGATTTCTTTTCTGTTTATATTGTAATTCATTCACCTCTGTCACCCTTTCTCTCGGAATCATTCGTATGTGTAAGTCTACCCTTACGGCTCTGCTTTGTTCTTTGATAGGTATTATCCAAAGAAGTTAGGCTCAGATCTGAGCCTGTGCCATAGTATCATAGAATCATAAAATCATTTAGGTTGGAAGAGATTTCAAGATCATCAAGCACAACTATTAACATAACACTGCCAAGTCCACCACTAAGCCATGTCTTGAAGCACCACATCTACATGGCTTTTAAGTAACTCCAGGGATGGGGATTCAACCACTTCCCTGGGCAGCCTGTTCCAATGCTTGATAACCTTTTTGGTGAAGAATTTTTTCCTAATATCCAATCTAAACCTCCCTTGGCACAACCTGAGGCTGTTTCCTCTCATTCTGTCTCTTGTAACTTGGGAAAAGAGACTAACCCCCGCCTCGCTACAACCTTCTTTCAGGTAGTCGTTGAGACCGATAAGGTCTCCCCCCAGCCTCCTTTCCTCCAGGCTAAACAACTGCAGGTCCCTCAGCCGCTCCTCATAAGAATTGCTCTCTAGACCCTTTGCCAGATTTGTTGCCCTTCTCTGGACGCGCTCCAGTACCTCAATGTTATTCTTGTAGCGAAGGGCCAAAAACTGAACACAGTACTAGAGGTGCGGCCTTCCCAGTGCTGAGTACAGGGGGACAATCACTTCCCTAGTCTTAGTCATGCTCTTTCTGATACAGGCCAGGATGCTGCTGGCCTTCTTAGACACCTGGGCATACTGCTGGCTCGTATTCAGCTGGCTGTCAGCCAACACCCCCAGGTCCTTTTCCACCAGGCAGCTCTCCAGCCACCCTTCCGCAAGCCTGTAGTGTTGCCTGACCCGTTGTGCAGGACCTGGCACTTGGCCTTGTTGAACCTCATACCACTGGCCTTGGCCCATCGATCCAGCCTGTCCAGATCCTTCTGTAGAGTCTTCTTACCCTCAAGGAGATCAACACTCCCACCCAACTTGGTGTCGCCTGCAAACTTACTGAGGGTGCACTCAATCCTCTCGTCCAGATCATTGATAAAGATATAAAAGACAACTGGCCCTAATATAGAGCCCTGGGGAACATTGCTTGTGACTGGCTGCCAACTGGTTTTCACTCCATTCACCACAGCTCTTTGGGCCCAGCCATCTGACCAATTTTTTACCCAGTGAAGAGTATGTATATTTTTTTACACAGCCAAGAGTACATATATTTAAGTTAAGAACAGGCCTGTGAACGTGACCCGATTCAAGTCCAGAATTCCCAAAATTAAGGATTTGCTTGACATTTTGCAGAACATTCATACCATCTATGTTAGGTGTCAAAGTTGCATCAGTTCTTGTCAACAGAGAGAAAGAGTTACTTGTGGAAGGCAAGTTCAGGCAAGAGATAAATACAGATGTTCTCAATTAGCTGCCATAAAAACATCTTCCCTCCCATAACCTAGACAGAAAGCCCAGAAAAACTTAGTTTGGTAGTAAGAAATATTTCAAAAATTGTACAATGCTAGTAGTCTCTTGAATTGCCTCAGTTTTAAGTCTTGTGTTTCTCCAATGTTAAGCCAAAATTTATCAATGCACTTTTATAGACAGCTGTTTCAAAATGTTTCCATGACCAAATTCATTACCATCTGGATTTGAGCTGCTGTGTGAAGCACCTCTTATTCAGCCTTTCAGTAACTTTAATGTGCAGGTGAGAAGACTAAGCTGAAAAAAATATACGTATGGAAAGGAAGAAAATTCAAGTCCTGATTTCTCCAATTTCTGAGTAAAATTAAGGTCCTTGTCTTGTTAGTCATCAGATGGAACAACATCAAAAAAGTATCAAGAAAGTCCTCTCATGACAGCAGTCCTTCAATGGTGAAAAGAAAACAGTACAGGTTTGGAACACAAAAAAATGTTGACACTGCAAGGAGTAGGAAAAGGAAAAAAGAGTAGATGAGTCTTAATCTCCACTTGAAAAGAAAATAAATTCTCTTCCTCTTGAGGGAAAGCATCAGGAACTCATTCTATTTTTTATTCCCTATCCATACTCATGTCCCTCGTTAACAGGTAATACCTATTGCTGCCCACACCAAGACTGCCATTGTACTCTCCAAGGCACTGTTCATCACTCTTTACCTTTCAGCAGTCTAAACACCTGACACAGTTTCTGATCACCTACAAATATGCTCTTTTCCATTAGATTTATAAGCTTTAAAAAAAAAAAAAATCAAAATCTTTCTCCATTCAATAGGAACTAAATGTATTTCAAAAGTGAAAACATTAATTGAAAAAAAAAGAAACCGAGATTTTTTTTTATTAATAATTCAATTCCTAACATGTTTTTTCATAATAATCATTGAGGGAAGTAAATAAATGGCTTCTTCTACTGGTTTTGAAACCTACTTCAAAGACAATAAATACTAAAAAAGACGTGCGCTTTTTTAGTTTAAATAAAACTGTACATTTCTTAGATGAGAAGCAGTACAGTCTTAAAAGAGCCCAAAGTACTGCTTATTTCCAGATTATTTATTTTCTTACAAGCAAGAATATACATGAAGGTAACCAGACAGAGAGAGAAGGAGGGAGAGAGAGGGGGCAAGGAAGTGAAAAAGAAGGAGATGGAGAATACAAACATGGACTCATTATCATGTATAATAAATGCATTTAGAAATAGTATTTTGGGGAAAAGTAGATATTTGTTTCATTCAGACACGTACCAAAAAACCAGTTCTATCAGGTTTTTTTGACATTTTAACAGTGGACTTCATTTCACTCAAAATACCTGTTGTGGTTTGGGCTGTGCTGGCCACTGAATTCTGTGCATCCTTGGCATAAATTATAAACAATCAGGTCGTACCTCTCTGGGAGCAAATAGTGTCTAGGCAATATGCTGTTAATTTCAGACAGTTCAGTTAGTTAAAAGAGGCTTAGCTGCAAAGTAAAATTACTGAATAGAAAATTGGTTCTGTTTTACCTCAAACAAGGACATTACTTATCTGTATGTCTACATACTTCTACCTGAGGATATCCTTTGTAATTTTGGTACTATTGCATCCTTTCCTTTTTCCTTTGTGGAAATAAGTGCAACAGTACAACAAAATGTCAAAAGGAAACATGTCTTTTCCAAGACAGGCCATGTGTGCTTACCTCTTACAGGAGAACCTTAGGAGTGTTGAATAGCAAAGCGTGTTTCCAGACCTGTGTACTTTGATAGCAGGCTTTTCAGGAGTTCACTAATATTTCTGGATTGGGCATGTGCTGTCCAAACAGTCCACTCTTGTTTTTTAAGGATGTGCTAACATGAAATTAAACATTACTCACATTTCCACGTTATTTGTCTAGGTACTTATGTAGGTATTGCAGCTGATTTACTAGTGATCCTTCATCTCTAGGCAGACACAGCTCTGGATGCTTAGTAGTGGTGATTTGTGCTTATTTATAGTCAAATGTAACTTCCATTTATATAGAGGAGAAACATTTTTAAAATAGAAGAAAACATTGTTTTAATTATCCTGTTAAAATTTACCTTCTAATGTTGTCCCTTTACAGTGATTCCTTGTATGTTTGAAACTCTAATTTAAAACAATGGCTGTATTCACAATTCATAATATTGGTCATTCTGTTTTTTTTTTTTTACTTTTGGGTCCTGATTAGGAATAATGCAGCTGAATGATATTCCTGTGGTGTGAAAATATTCAGGTATTGAAGTTGGACCCTCTCTTCTGTGACACATTTATGATGGTATTCAGATGATCCAAAGATGGCACATCTACATCCTCCCCAAAACTGGAGGTGGAAAGTGTAGTCACTGTGATCCTGCCTTGCCTCCCCTTTGCAGAGTTTCTGCTCATTAAAAAGCCATTTTTTCCATTGTTCAACTAAAGAACACTTGTCACAGAGACTGTTAAAGTAGTGGAAAATAAATTGGACATTGAGATTAAATAAATATTTTTTAAAAAATATTTATGATGATGATGATGATGATGATGTTAACAACAAGGTGAAAACTGAAAACTATATTTTTTCTTAAAATTTATTTTCTACCTAAATTTATTATTTTTCTAAAGACTTAGCTTGAAAGCACATCTACTTTCATAGGGAAAAAAAAAACAAAAAAAAGAAGACCAAATTAAAATGTCAGTTTAATTGCTACTAAAATTAATTTTAAAATACACAGGCATTTTCAAATTAAATAATTAAAAGACCATGATTTGCTTTTTATCATCAAGTGTTAACTGCATGCAGAATTAAAGATATAATATTCCCTATTACTTAAGCTGCAATTTTACTTCTATGTTTGTCAACTATTTTGCTCAAATTCTTCAATAGTATTTAGATTTTATGTCATATTCAAGCTGGGGAAAAGAGGTCTTAGAAGACCAAATGCTAAGTGAAACATTTGGCGGAAGGATAGTGTCAAATTGTTAATGTATTCCAGATTAGTCATATGATCATAAAAGTCCTACCAGAAACTCATATGTCACAACATACATCTGAAAGAGACTTGACAAGTCTGGTTTTGCTTCCTTAACCTTATCTATGCTATCGTCCTTATATTCTGCCTCCTCTGTTTAATAAATTCCCTCCTCTTTCACCCACATAGCACGTCAGAAATATTTTCCATATCTGCCCTCAATGAAAATTTACTAGGATGGCAGAACACAATAAATGTTTAAACCTAGCACAACTTCTCTATATCTTAAATTTTATTTGCTTCTTGTGCACAGGCCCTTAAGCTGAGTTACTTCCAACATTGCAATGTGATGAATTTCACACTACCACGTATTTTTGAACCAAGTCATGGAATTTTGTTGTAGGCAAACCTTGACTGAGCTACTCTTTCTGGTAAAAGTGATTAGAATAAATTATACTTTAGTTGCCTACAACTGCAAATGTTTTCGTATATTTTTTTAGTAAGCAGTCAGCACTATCTTCTCACTACTTTCAGTTTCTTTCTAAACAATTTCCATCGCTCCAGCTGATAAAAAGACCTGGTTTAATTACTACTCTGTCCTTCAGAGATCAATAGTGTGTTTTATCAATAGAAATACCTAGTGCCAGAGATTCAAGGGTGTTATTTTTTTTTTAAATATATTTTTATTCAAAATTATAGCTACAAAACCACATCTACTTTGTCTATTTTTGGATAATGTGAATTAAATTGGATGCCCTATCCTTTTTGTTTATAGATACTGGGTTTTCTGGGGGGTTTTTTGCTTTATTTATTTATTTATTTATTTATTTATTATTATTGTTTTCTTTAAACATTCTCTGTATGGTCTTTAAAAATTTAAAATCCCCCTATTAGAAGTCTACATCCTTCAATATTCAAAAAATTTACAATGCCTCTGTGTACCTTCTATATATATTCTCTGCTACTTATAGTAACTGAACCTTGACAAGAATTTATTTACTTGCTAGACTGGCTTCACTTGTGTGTTAGAACATGTGAGTCTCTTTAGGTATTGGGACGCAAGTGTGAAATACTTCTAATGAAGCAGTAAAGCCACAGTCTAAATCTCTGTATGTGAGTTAATTATTCTATTCTTCTGTTTTACTCCATGGAAAAGCAAAGCATATTTGGATGTGGTTCATCTAAAATAGGTCAGACAAATTAAGACCTGTAAGAGGTGTGCAAAGGTGATAATATGTTTTCTAAAGCATGTATGTGATAAAAACAATCAATTGAAAGGACTTTCTCGGAAGTTATTTTGGTTTTACCTATAACTTGTCTTTTCACAGAATCACAGAATCTTCATGGTTGGAAAGGACCCTTAAGATCATCGAGTCCAACCAAACAACCTACAATCTCTGCCCTTCAGAGCGTGCCCTGAAGTGTCACATCTAGATGTTTCTTAAATACATCTAGGGATGGTGACTCAACCACCTCCCTGGGCAGGCTGTTCCAGTGCCTGACCACTCTTTCAGTAAAGTAATTCTTCCCAATATCTAATCTAAATCTCCCCTGCCGCAACTTCAGACCATTTCCTCTGGCCCTGTCACTATTCACCTGGGAGAAGAGGCCAACACCCACCTCTCTCCAACCTCCTTTCAGGGAGTTGTAGAGGGCAATGAGGTCTCCCCTCAGCCTCCTCTTCTCCAAGCTAAACGTGCCCAGCTCCCTCAGCCTCTCCTCATATGACCTGGTCTCCAGACCCCTCAGCAGCCTGGTAGCTCTCCTCTGGACACGCTCCAGCGCTTCTATGTCCCTCTTGTACAGAGGGGCCCAGAACTGAACACAGGACTCGAGGTGAGGCCTCACCAGTGCCGAGTACAGAGGCACGATCACTTCCCTGTTCCTGCTGGCCACGCTATTCCTGATAGAAGCCAGAATGCTGTTGGCCTTCTTGGCGACCTGGGCACACTGCTGGCTCATGTTAAGCTGGCTGTCCACCAGCACGCCCAGGTCCTTTCCTGCTGGGCATCTTTCCAGCCACTCTTCCCCAAGCCTGTAGCGTTGCTTGGGGTTGTTGTGACCGAAATGAAGGACCCGGCACTTGGCCTTATTAAACCTCATGCAGTTGGCCTTGGCCCATCGATCCAGCCTGTCCAGGTCCCTCTGTAGAGCCTTCCTACCCTCAAGCAGATCAACACTCCCACCTAGTTTGGTGTCGTCTGCAAACTTACTGAGGGTGCACTCAATCCCCTCATCCGGATCATCGATAAAGATATTAAACAAAACTGACCTCAAAACTGAGTCCTGAGGGACACCACTGGTGACCGGCCACCAAGAGGATTTCACCCCATTAATCACAACTCTCTGGGCACGGCCATCCAGCCAGTTTTTAACCCAGCGAAGAGTACACTTGTCTATGCCATGATTCGCCAGCTTCTCCAGGAGAATGCTCTGGGGAATGGTGTCAAAGGCCTTACCAAAGTCCAGATAGACAATGTCCACAGCCTTCCCCGCATCCAGCGGGTGGGTCACATGGTCATAGAAAGAGATCAGGTTGGTTAAGCAGGACCTCCCCTTCCTAAACCCATGCTGGCCAACCCTGATCCCTTGGCTGCCCTGCGCTTGCCGTGAGAGCTCACTCAAGATGATCCTCTCCATGATCTTTCCTGGTACCGAGGTCAGGCTGACAGGCCTGTAGTTCCCCGGATCCTCCTTCTGACTCTTCTTGTAGATGGGTGTCACATTAGCCACCCTCCAGTCATCTGGCACCTCTCCTGTTGACCAGGATTGTTGCTAAATGATGGAGAGAGGCTTGGTGAGCTCTCCCGCCAGCTCCCTGAGTACTCTTGGGGGAATCCCATCTGGCCCCATGGACTTATGTACGTCTAGGTGCAGAAGCAGATCATTGACTACTTCCTCCTGGATTATGGGTGGATTGTTCTGCTCTCCATCCTTATCTTCCAGCTCAGGAGGCTGAGCACCCTGGGGATAGCTGTTCTGACTATTGAAGATGGAGGCAAAGAAGGCATTAAGTATCTCAGCCTCCTCCTCGGCCCTGGTTGCAACTTTCCCCCCAGCATCCAGTAAGGGATGGAGATTCCCCCTGGCTCTCTTTTTGCTGATGTATTTATAAAACTTTTTTTGTTGTCCTTAATGTTAGTGGCCAAGTTGAGCTCCAGCTGGGCTTTTGCCTTCCTAATTTTCTCTCTGTATAACCTAAAGAGATCTCTGTACTCCTCCTGAGTTGCCTGTCCCTTCTTCCAAAGGTGGCAAACCCTCTTTTTATTCCTAAGTCCCATGTGAAGTTCCTTATTCATCCAGACTGGCCATTTTCCCCGCCCTTTAGACTTGCGACACTTGGGGACAGCCTGCTCCTGGGCCTTTGAGATTTCCTTCTTGAAGAGCGTCCAGCCTTCCTGGACTCCTTTGCCCTTCAGGACTATCTCCCAAGGGACTCTCTCAACCAGTGTCCTGAACAAGTCAAAGTTCACTCTCCAGAAGTCCAAGGTGGAGGTTTTGCTAACCCCTCTCCTTACATCTCTACGAATTGAAAACTTTATGAAAAAAACTTTAGTGACATTTCACGGTCACTAAACCCAAGACGACCTCCGACCACCACATCTCCCACTAGTCCTTCTCTGTTTGTGAGCAATAGGTCTAGCAAGGCACCTCCCCTGGTAGGCTCACCTACCAGTTGTGTCAGGAAGTTATCTTCCATGCACTCGAGGAACCTCCTAGCCTGCCTGCTCTCTGCTGTGTTATATTTCCAGCAGATACCCGGCAGGTTGAAGTCCCCAACCAGAACAAGGGCTGGCGATTGCGAGACTTCAGCCAGCCGCTTATAGAATACTTCATCTGTCTCATCATCCTGGCCAGGTGGTCTGCAGCATACTCCCAGCACAACATCTCCCTTATTTGCCTTCCCCTTCAACCTTACCCATAAACACTCGACTTTATCATCACTAGAATCTAGCTCTATACAATCAAAACACTCCCTAATGTATAGAGCCACAACCCCACCTCTCCTTGCTTGCTTATCCCTTCTGAAGAGCTTATAGCCTTTCATCGCAGCGTTCCAGTCATGAGAGTCATCCCACCGTGTTTCCGTGATGGCAACTACATCATAGCTGTCCTGCTGCACAATGGCTTCCAGCTCATCCTGATTGTTGCCCATGCTACGTGCATTCATGTAGATGCACTTGAGCTGGGCTACCGATTTCACCCCCATCCTTGGCTTTTCATCCCTAGGCTCATTACTAGTGGGCCTAGTTTTATCCCCTTTTCTTTCATTAAACCAGCCAGCTCAGCAGATGAACAGATCTTCCACTTAAGTGTGTCATCGTGTGTTGTCTTTCTCACCAACTGGAGTAGCACAGTATAGCACCTTAAAAATGATTTTGCCAACAGGCTGAGACCTATTTTCTGCCTATTCTGGTATCTTGGCCCTGACAATTAAGATTAGTACATCTTTTGGACTTTTTAGAGGTGGGTATACAAATCTCTGCAGTAGATTTACCCTAGGTATACATATCACAAGGTAGTTTTCCTTTCATTAGCAGTATTTAAAGGATAGTTTCCTTTCAGAAAAGAGAGTATATTTTACTAAAAAGCTCAATTGCAGAACATGGCCTCAGCTTCAGCAAAGATTTTGACATGTTTTGACCTCATGCCTTTAGGGATAGTAAACAGCTTGATTTACAGAGCTTGAAATAACAGCACGGGACAAACGACTTCATGTACCCCCTTTTCACAGGTTTTCAAATCAAGCAGTTCAGTATGTATTGAACATCGGTACTACTGGAAGAAAATAAATAAAACAGGGAGCACATAAACCCACAAAGAATGCTAGTCATATTTCAGTCAGTTGTATGCAAGCAACCTGTCAAAATGTCAGTGTACGGTATCTTCCAAGACCCATAATAAAGTAACAGATTTGCAATTTTCTCGGTGCAAAGCTTAGTGCAGATTAATGATACGAAAGCCAATGAAAATCACTTTTTAAACAGGAAAAAAATGCATTCAAAATGACAAAAGAAACAGTAATTATACATTAAGTTTTACAGTTGTAGAATAATATTACACATTGTAAGAGATCTTTTTTTCTGGTGTAAGGTGGAAAACCTGTACCTCCTAAGTATGTGTTTGTTCACAAATCATGCTCCATGAGACCATCCTTTTTGGCAGTGTCCCAGCTAGGTGCACAGATACACTTTCAGCAGTGGCAATTTCTTGCTGGCAAAAAGAGAAGAGCCACCTGAAGTTCCTTATTGAAGTAAAAACTAATTTCAGTTTCACAATGATTATATAAAGATGACCAGAAAATCTATAATCATTTCTTCTGAATGCTTTAGGGAGAATGAAGAAATCTGAAGGTCTTAGGAGATCACACAAGGAATAGCAGATGGACTACATAATATTATTTTCTGAGAATCACGGAGGCTGGAAGGGACGTCTGGAGGCCGTCTTGTTCTGCTAAGGCAGGGCCACCGAGAGCCAGTTGCCCAGGACTGTGTCTAGATGGTGTTTTTAATATCACTAAGGACAGAAACTCCCCAACTCGTTGTCCATCAGGAACCAGTCAGTAGTCCACTATGTGTACTAGTACATGGAACTATTCATGCACCATAGGGTGATTGGGTACATGTGTAGGACTTTGCACTTCCCCTTGTTGAGCTTCATGAAGTTCCTATCAGCCCTTTTCTCCAGACTGTTGAGGTCCCTCTGAACAACAGCACAACTCTCTGGTATATCTGCCGTTCTGCCCAGTTTTGTTGCATCAACAAAATTGCTGAGTATACACTATGCTCCGACATCCATATCATTAATAAACATGTTGAAACTTAAATTTTTCAAAGAACAAAAAAATAATCAGACTGACCAGTCCAATATTTGTAATGATTATTTCTTTTGAAGGTATACGACTGTATATGCTTTGGGACTATTTCAGCTATGTTTTTTCATTAATTTTTTCATATCACTCATGCCTATATTCCACTTTCAACTCAGATGTCTGTTTTTCCGCTTTAGTAATTTACTTTTGATTTCTCAGTAACACAGACAAATGAGTTACAGAAGCTTTTATACGCAGTTATTTTTGTAAAATCATTGTAAATTTTTCGGTACTGCACATTCCCTCCAAACATTATGCTTTTGTTAATAGATTTATTTTACTGACCTTCATTTTAATTGCTTACTGCCATAGTCTTTACTAAAACTGCATGGGCAACCTTTAAAAATAATAGTGCCAATGTCAATCACACAAAAACAACACACAAAAACCTTCTACAAAATGATCAATTAAGGCCTAAGTACAAATGCAATGCAGCTAGGGAGACTGGCTGAATTTACAGCCTCCAAAGCAAAGTATACAATTAGCTTCAAATGCCAAACTTCACATGCCACTAAAGTGGCTGTACATTAAAAACAACAATAAAAAATCTTAGTGAATTCTGCATTCATGATGAATAGACTTAAGAATTTTGGTGAACAAAAGCTATTCTGCTACACTCATTTGCAAAGGATATAATTAGTTGTTCTTTCAGTTTCCTGGATAAAGATGGCACATATGAAAAATAATAGGCTGTCAATATCCAAACGGGTTAGAAGTATAATTTTAACAAAGGAATATATTTATGACAACAACAACAGATTTTAGCTGAATATCTGTAGTGTTTCAGAAGATTTTATGCCAAGGAAGATGTACTTGTAATTCTTTTGATATTTGGTACTTCTGCCTTGTTTATTTTTAGCCATCTTGTTCTAAAAATGTCTACAATGACAGTAGCATTTTGCTACTGCATTTGCTGCAGTTTTAGGGGCACAAACTTAGTACAGTGAAAACTCACCTACAAGTTAAAGAATGTTAGATGTTGCTTTGTGTGCACGTACCACACTAACATACACACCCCAGGTACTTTAAAAGTTTACTCTTTGAAATCCGCATCAGCATAAATGAGTTCTAATTCATGCCATTCTGTGTCCATGTCTGTGACAAATTAGAAGTAGTAAAGTAAGTCTAAAGTGAGAATAAAGATCTATGATTTCTGACCAGATTTCAATTACAGTTAATATTATTGTCTTGTGGTTTCGTATCCAAGATTCTATATTAAAAACATATGACTACAATTCCTCATCAAAAACTACAAAATTATGAAGGTCACCAAAAGGTAAAATTTTTATTTCAATTATTTCTGTTTCATGATTTCCCAGCTATACTCCTCAAAGTAAATATAAACTAAATACAAATAGATGCTTTCGCATACGGTCATGGGCAAGCAGAGATAGGCATCAATTTGCAAAGTTTGCTGTTTTTTCCTAGTGGAATTTTTCAATTCTTTTCTTAAGGTAGAATAGAATAACACTGGAAATGTCACAGCTCTAAAACTTAATGGATTTTGGAGTAAAGTGTCTTACCTGCCTCTTGCAGATTGTTATCATTGACTGTACAAAGACAAAGAAAAATTGTAAAGGGCACAAAAGGCCTCCAAAATGAAGTTTAGAGGTTTTAAATGACATTGTCAGGTCTAGAGGGAGATGACTAGGTTGCTGACTTAACCCTGGTTTGAGGTCATGCTGTGCAGCAGAATGTCAGATGCTGCTGGAGACATGCTATGAGAAACTGGTCTTGGACATGGCACACAACCATGCTGACAGAGGTTAGTAATAGCGTCATGATGAAAAGCTGGATGTCATAGGTGGGTAAGGGGGACTTACTTGAGAAATTACTTTACAGATAGCTGGTGGCGGGGGGAAGCAGAACTATAATAACTGGCAGTAGCAAGTTATTATCAGTATTAACAGCTATTGTCAGTAATAACATATAAAGCCAAGATTGCCTAGAAAAATAGATTTTGGTATGGATGTAGCAAATCTGGGAAAATGTAATTAGGGGCAGGTTATTTATGTGGGAGATAATTTGGAGAGAGAAAGGGAGGTATAAGGGCAATGAAAAGAAGCATGAGGAAATAGGACGGGGGATAATGAAGTATGGAGATAACATAATTGTGGTTGTCTGGAGATACCTGCTGCACAACCCTGTGCTTGATCATTGTAGCTGAAGAAGGAGAATAAATCAAACTTAATATTCTGACCATGACACATGTGTTGAACCTGTTTCTATAACCAGGAGAAGGGGTAAGAGGAAGTGGGGTGCTTTCCCTGGATAGCAGGAAGATGCCCAGGACAGAGCCATCAAGCATCGTCATATCACAGTGTCAGTGACCATTCCAGACTTGATGTCATCAGCATCTTCCCAGCCACTTCCTAGCAGACATCCAGATGGATTGCTTCAAGAAGCAGAGAAATTCACTCCCCCTGCCCCATTTACAGCCTCTTCTCTGCCTTCACCACGTGAGACAAAGGGAAATGCACCTTTTTTTTTGCAGAGTGATCCATTATCAAGTAGTGCCAGTGGGTCGTTTGCTACTTATCCTAGTGTTCTCAACTAGGATAATTGTTCAATCTCAATTTTGAAGAATCCAGAAAATGACTATTTCATTTTTTGCTAGCAGCAAGGTACCTGCAGTTTCAGTGCAAGAAGACTGACTCCACTTATTTCACATCTTCACCATTATAAAGAGCAGACAGAGTCTTATTTCTTCTCTACATGCCTGTACCTGGCTACATCTCCACATAACCCTCTCTCTTATTCAGATACTCTTTTTATTTAGACACTATCAATTAGCCATTTAGTGAATCATCACCAAGAAATGACCAGCCATCCTGCAGCTCTGACTGTAAACAGTAACAGTATAATCTCATCATACCCACAGATTAATTCACTTTAAAAAAATCGTATGTGAGCTATGAAAGAGCATAATACACTATTTTGTTGTCTGACTATATTATCCTGAACCCTCTTATTCCTCAGTTACTCTACCACAACAATTAGTTTCCCAGCCTCTCTAGTCCCTGTTGAATTATATGAGCTTTGTCTCATATGTCCATCCTACTTCTGATTCCCCCCGTACTCTAGCCATATAACCCATATGACTTCTAGGCAGGCAAGAGGCTGACTGTTCTGTGGATAATCCAAGGCTATGTACATACCGACTTGTTAGCTGCACGATGTCAAGCAAAACGGAGGGTAGTAACAGCCTCATTTTCTCTGCTTGTCAAGGGAATTGATAGGATTTATTTTCATTCAGTTAGACATTGTTTTTCACAAAAATTTGTAGAAACTTCATACTTTTGAGACTTCTGTCTCTGTCTCAGAGACCTCTGTCAAATTTTGTTGAAATCAGCCAGAGTCCACCTATTAAGTGGAATGGCTAGGGGAGACAAAGAAAGATTACAGAGTAGTTGCATATCTCTCTGTTTTCTTAGAGAAATATGTTAAAAACTGTTCCAAATGTTTGCCTTTTCTCATAACATTCAGCTGATGTGTGGTAATTCATGATCTGCACTGACTGCACCTAAAGACCTTCAGGTATAAAACTGTGAGGAGCGCAGTAGAAAACTCTTCATGGAGACCAAAGGATCCATATTGCTGGTAGTACAAAGAAACTTCCAAAAAAATGACGATAATTTTGTTAATAAATAAAAGTACTTCCAGCTCATTAATTTCACTTTAAGTATAAGTGTAGAGGAAGTGGTTCAAGACACAGGAAATTAAGCCCTGGAAAGAAACATCGACAACAACAAAGCATCAGAGGACGTGAGGGCCCAGTTTTACCGTGCCACCTGTTTGGTGGTTTGAGCTACTAGTCAACACAAAGAAGTGGATGGGTTTGTATGCTAACTGGGGTTGCATGTGGTATGTGAAGGGTGCATTAAGGAAGCATGCATACTGCTTAAGGAAGCAAGGATACTGCTGCATGTGCCCATTTGATATTCTAGAAGTTAGTGCTGTGATATTTTAAACATGATCACATTTCAAAAATGTTCTCATTCCCCAAAGATGAGGCCTGTTTTGTCATGACTGAATAAAACAAAAGATGATAGTGTTACATCTGATGTATTTCTTAGTCAAGACAAGATTTTTATGGCATGGAAAACCCATTGTCAGTTAGTTAACAGAGAATGTAAAGGTGGTAATAAGCATGATATTCTATGTTTTCAAATGGCTTTCCTTAGGAAATTTGCTTTTCTGTGCTAGTGATTATAGCTTTTAAGTGATTTATCTGATTTCTTCATTAAGTTTTGCTATATTACCTACTTTATTTTACTTTTTCATGTAATGAAAGATGTCCCAATGGGTTGTGGTTTGAATGTCACTTTCTAAAGTGGAACCCTGACACATTAAATTGCATTCACTGGTGTGTCAACAATAGACTGGACTTTAACAAATGTGTAGTGTAGATTAAAAAAACACTGAACTTCATTAGAAGAGTTTATATTTGTAAGCATTATCTCTATTATATTAATCAATCAATATAAGATAGTACATTCATATTAATCTAAAATATGAACAGAAAATTCTGCCTGTAAAGGACTCTAACTGTTTTTTAAAGTAGGAAACTACTTATTCACAGTGTATTTTCAATTTTTTTTTTTTTTTTCCACATCTGAGAGAAGTTCTGTCCAGTCCTTCATTTCTCTACGTTTTCGGTAGAGTGTAAGACTTTAAGTTTTACCTTAAAAGGGTAAAAAGTACCATAGCACTTTGCTGAATTGAAAGAGTAGCTTAAAATAATGTAGAATGTATCTACACACTAATGCAGATGCAGATTCAAGGAAACTGTGTTCCAACACAGCAGGATTTAAGCAAATACCTATTCAAAACCACTTCAGTCTCTCAGAGGTAAGGCTTAATAATTCCCACACAAACAGGCACTAAAACTTCTAAAGACCTCTTGCCCCATTAGAGTGGCGCAGAAAGAGGCAGACTGACTTCACCAGGTAGGAGTACCCATAGAAAAATGAAGCTGTGCTCACTTACGGCATTAATTGACTTTTGACTTCCAAAAGTAAGAGGGTGTTTTGATCAACCCAGTGCTTCAGAAAGCAGAGTGTGATTACATCCCTGCTGAATATTTAATTTCCTATTTTTTAATTAACCATATTTTGACTTCATTTTCTTGATTAATAGCACATGCTTTATATTTTTACTTCATTCCCTCAGCACCCAAGCTGGCCACCATCACCCCTTTTTGTGGGGGGGAATTTCCCTCAGTCATGCCTGCTGAGGTCTTGTTGAGTTTGTGGAAGCCACATCTTTGGCGCTTCCAGAGCCTGCTGTCAGGCCGCCTTCATCTTCTTGGCTTGTTTAAGCAGGCTGTTATACTGAAAAGCTAGCTTTGTTTTGAAAAAGTCCCTCCGTGACTCCTATAAGTGAGGCAAAATTACAGAAGACATATGAAGTTTTCCAATAAACTTTTAAAAAAAGCACACAAAAAACCCTTACACAAACAAACAAACCACCCCACAAAAACCCCAAAATAGTGCACGCGTGCACACACACACACACACACACACACTCATCTATATCCTGGGCTCTTGGTTTTCAGGTACTATTGTTGGAGAGTGGTCTGATCAGTGTAGAATGAGAGACTGGGCAGAATCCAGTCAGTTGATTGCACTGGAAAACAATTACCTATAAATTCACTTCATCCAAGTAGCTAAAGGTCTTTTGATCAGCATGTATGATGAGGCAACAAAGAAACAGAAGGCACTGTATCTGTCCTTCTTTTGACTTCTGGAAACAGGACAAACTTTGGTGGAAGGCATTGGTGAGAAAGAAAAGAACAGCTAGTTGACCATTGAAAGTAGAGCTAGATTCACATTTCTCATATATCTCGGGCATACAGCAGCAGAAGTTTTCGCCTATGAAGGTAAAGCAGAAACTGCAGGTGCGGCTTCAGAAAGAGTTGAAAAAACACAGTTTGCTGTGTTTCAAGCAAAGTGTGCGCCATTACAGATGTTTGTGTGAGAAGTTATTTCTTCATTCCTTCCTATTAATTACCCTTTCAAAATAGCAAATTAGGTTACTAGAAACCAAAGTGTTATTATTTAAATATCAACTTACTTTTTTAATTTATAGACAAGCCAGCAATTCAATTTCATTTATTTACAGCAGCAAAGACATTACCAGTATGTGACAGGAATACATGAAATCTTTTCGTCAATTATGTTTTTTTGTAATCTTTGCATAACAATCCTTATTTATTCTTTTATTAGTTTCACTTTTGAATGCCTGCCTTCATTCTGAAAAGCAGATAATATTACTTAATTGAAGAAGGTGGCAATAATTTTCTATTTTGTTAGGATTTTAAGGCAAAAACTGTTGACCAATTTTCCCTTGAAGATAGGGAGGTGACAGCAGTAACACTTCTGACATGAAATATCAGTTCCAGATTCTTGACACGCTGTATTTTTCTTCTTAAACTGAACCACAGAAGCAGCAAAGGTTTCATTTGCAAGACTTGGATTTTCTCAACCTTAATCTAGGTAGGAATGAAATGGATAGAATACCTCTTAAACTAAAGCTGTGTACAATCTCAGTATAAACAGCAATTTCTTGGAAGGTGGTAGATGCCCATCCCTGGAAACATTCAAGGTCAGGTTGGACAGGGCTCTGAGCAACCTGATCCAGTTGAAGATTTCCCTGCTCATTGCAGGGGGATGGACTACATGACCTTTAAAGGTCCCTTCCAACCCAAACCATTTTATGATTCTCCAATTTAAGGTCCATACTGGCAGAAGACAGCTTCCTGACAAGGCAACCTTTTACCTCCTCAGAAGAGGATAAGTCAAAGTCTATTGCAGGAAAAATATTTAAGTTCATATTCAGTTGTATCACAAAAGAGCTGGCATCCATATACCAGAAGAAGGTGTTCAGGAAGCTGAAAACCATAAAAAAGATTAGCTTGTGAGAGTAACTGCATGTGTGTGTACACTTCTAGTGAGACAGTATGTAGAGATATTATTTGCATGCTAGGCTGGGAATACAGAACAGTATAAGGAAAATTCCTGTACAGCATCTGCACTAGCACCTATATTTTCTATGCCATTTTAATACCCTAGGCAAAGGAGACTAAACTGAATTGTGAGTTTTAGACAAAAATAAATTCTCAATTCTTCAATCTCCCTTTTTGTCATGTCAGATGAAAAAAAAGCTGCCTAGGCCTTGCCATCTCATCTAGTTTAACATCATAAGCAAAACATCATATCTGCGTTAGTCTTAACACTGACTAGTTAACATCTTTGAAATTTTACTTTTGACTTTGTTTTTCTGGTGAATTTGTGAGCCTTACTCATAACTAGCAAGATGAGCTGTAACTTTCACTGGGATTGCTTATCAATCTGATAAAGAAATAATTTAAGTTTTCCATTATTTGTTTACACAGAGAAAGGTGAGGAGAAAGCGGGAGTTTCACATTCCAATTTTAATGAATATTTACAATTGTGTCTTTATTTGTCCATAAATGAACGAGGATTAGAAAATAAGCCTTTATAATTATCTTAATAAAAATGATCACATAAACAGAATATTGTTTATGACTGGTTTTCTTAGTTCATAATATATTGTAGTATAAAAAAATAAAATAAAACACATGCTTTGAAATTCTGTTTTTTCTTTCTTCTTCACCAATGTAATCAAGAACAAATCTTTTTTAAATTACAACTGGATATATACATATAAGGAAAGATCTTTGTGTGGTTAAATCATACACTGACATTATTACATGAATATTGACAGAACTCCAACAACTGACCTGAATGATCAATAAAGATACTGAAATATTGTATAACTGATAAATATTTTTTGCAGTAACTAGAAAGAGAGAAAGAGTGTAATCCTTTATGTTATGTAGGATGTACTATGAATAGAACCGAATGAATTCTCCATGAATACATTCATATTATACAGTAAGATGTAATCATATGACAAGTGTCTAGAAAAAAGTGCTATGGAATCAAATCATCAACAGATACACTTTTGAAATAGTTAGGATACATTGCATATTTTACCACCAAGCAAAATTGCTATAAATAGAAAGTAAGACTCATGACTTGGTATGCATAACATTAGATCTGTATCGATAAACAGAAAAGGAGTTTTTCTATTTAAACTTTTTTTTTAAAAAATCTCATTTATGCATTTATAAAATATCATGAAATATGAGCTACTGCAACAGCAATCAGCTTAGACAGCTCATTAATCTTTCACACACAAATATTGTGATCCCTCTATCTTTCCTCAACGATTTTTGTGTGTATGATTTAAGGATCAAAGAAATGATAACAAGTTTCCATGACAGCTTGAGATACAATGTGTTCTGCAACATGATGAACAATTAAATTGTGATTTAATTTCCCTTATTATTTTATGGTAACATAACATTAACAAAATAAATATGCTCTGATTGTGCTACGTAGGCGAAGCAGTTTCCTGCCTTAACACTACATTCATGCATTCGCTGAAACTAACCAGATTTCCACCAGTCTAAATAATCTGTACTGACACAGTATTCTTTCACAGAGCCTAAAATTATGTCTCCACAGCCCTCATTTTGTAATGATACCTAAACTGGCTCTCGTGGAGCCATATCTCTTGTATACCAGAAGCAATGCAACTGCAGTGCTCCTCCCAGGTTATGTTAAAAGACAGTTAAATTGGCTCCAGTATTTGAGTCATCTTGTTCAGAATTTGCTAATTTGGGTATTTTCAAGCATCCCTTCTTTGCTAAATGCTCTCATGGAAATACTTCTATTACTTCCAGTAGACTTCAGACCACAGTCCGAATACTCTAGAGCAAGAAATTGCATACACATGATATAAATGATATGTAAACTCATTTTTTATTTTGTTCTTAACATACTGAGCACTGACAACGTGTGCTTGTTACAGTCATGAAGATTAAGTCTCTTGTTCTAATTGGAAAGCTGGAAAGAAAATCTATAGTTATCAGCATTTGTTGTAGCGATGTTTCAGAGGTTTTTGGGGGGTGTTTGCTTTGTGGTGTACTCACGTTTTTCCACTTAGATAGAAATAATACATAGAATGTATAGAAAGAAATCTCTTCCCACATCGCAGATTGTGCCCGTTGCCTCCCTTCCTATCACTGAGGACCACCAAAGGGAGTCTGGCTCCATTTTCTCCATACTGTCCTATAAGACAGTTGAGGACAGTAGTAAAGGTCTTAGCAGTAAGGCTCTTAGCCTTCCCTTCTTAGGGCCAAAAAAATCTATCCATCCTTTCCTTGTAGATCTTATGCTCCAGCCCTCCGCTGGACTCACTGAACTAGCTTCACTCTTGCTAGCACAGAGAGAACATAACCGGCCTTTTTCACTTTATGAGCACACTCTTTACTCATATGCAACTTGTCCTCCAAGACCACTGCTTTTTTCCTTTTGTTTTGCTGTTGTTCACACACACACACACACACACACACACACACACACACTTCTTCTCATGAGCTGCTTTCCAGCCAGTCAACCCACTCTCCCTTTGTGATTCTGCATGGGGTTATTTGACTCCAGGTGCAGACTTCTTCCTTTGTTGAGCTTCTAAATGCTCCTTTCAGTTAATTTCTCCAACCTGTGGAGGTCCTGCTGCATAATTGGCCTGCTTTCCAAAGTATCAGATGCTCTTCTCCAACTTGTCATTATCTGCAAATGTGCTGAAAGTATGCTCCACCTATTTTGGACATAAAACGAGTTGAAATTTTTTTAGTGATGATGCCATAAAAAGAGGTTAGCATACGAACATACACAAACAGAATAAAATAATGTATCCTAAATAGAAAAAGCCTGTTTAAGAAAATGGTACCACATAGATTTAACTATATGTGGTTGCTGTGGTTTAACCCCAGACAGCAACTAGGACCACGCAGCTGCTCGCTCACTCGCTCCCCTCCCCTCCACCCTACCCCCAATAGGGTAGGGAGAAGAGGCAGAAAAAGAAGGAGAAAAAAACAAAACCAACCTGTGATCTGAAATAAAGACAGTTTAACAGAACAGTAATGGAAGAGGAAAACGATGGTAATAATAATGGTAAAAGAATATACAAAATAAAGTGATACAACGCAAGTTACTCACCACCTGATGGTTGGTTGCTCATCTCATCCCAAGCAGTGATTGCAGATTCCTGTCCCCCAGCCAACCCCCATTTATATCCTAAGCATGACGTCTATGGTACAGAATATTTCTTTGGCCAGCTTGTCCTGTCTATGCTCCTACGCAGCTTCTATGGGAAGCTGAAAAAGTCCTTAACTAATGTAAACATCACTTAGCAACAACTAAAACAATGTGTGTTATCAACATTATTCTCATACTAAATCCAAAACGCAGCAGCTACTAGGAAAAAAATTAACTCTATCCCAGCTGAAACCAGGACAGTAATGCTACGGGATCTCACATATTTTTTGGTATCTGCATGTATTTGTAGCTTTACCAATACACAGTTACTAGAAAAAATTTAGAAAAAGTTTTCATTTGAAAATGAAAACAGTTTTCAATACTTTATTTTCATTCTACCTAGGAGAAGATATTGAAGGTATAACTGCTATGAACTTCCTTAACTGTGAGATATAAATGATTCTTTTGTCTACTGTACCACTGATGATGTGAACTCTAGTAACTAAAACCTTTTTACAGCTTTTCTCAGGTCAAGTGTTATAAAAACAGTGATTGAGCAATAAACATACTGGATGCTCTGTCCTATAATCTTTTTAGCTATAATTATCCTTAATTTCAACGGTTTGTTCCATAAGGAAAACTGCGAAAGTAATCAGTAGTTTTCAATATCTTGTAAAACAGAATTGCCCTGTAAAGAAAGGTCAGAACATTCTCACCGAAAGGAGTATCTGCTCATTTCAGGTGTTGTTGAATTTATATGTTAGTATACAACAGAAATATAGCTTTTTACCCACTCTTTTCCCAGATCACTTTTCTTGGGTAGTTTGGACTAAATAGCTAACATATGCTACAGCAAGTATTGCAGGGAGCAATGACATTTAGAGTTGTCTCTATCTAGTATAATGATGTCATATGGAGTTTTAATATGTACATGAAGTGAACCTACTTATGTATTCAGTACTCTAAACATGATTAGTCAAATTTACTATACACTGCAATGAGCATAAATAGATATATTAAAATTCTATTTGTTCATTTTTTGTCCCACTGTGATTCATTAACACCACCAATGAAGAATCAAATAAGGCCTAAGTGTCAGACACATAATTTTCAAAATCAGGAAAATCAAGTTATACACAGAGGGATGGATACATAAGCAGATGCTAAAATTACCACAAATCTACTCAAGCAAATACACTCTTTACAAAACAGAGTTTACAATTGCACAGGATTTAGCTTTTTTTTTTTGATTTTAAGAGTTTCCTTACACAGCTCAAAGAAGAAATCACATCCTTAAAGCTGAAAAGCTCTGTTTTTTGAACAGTTTAACATATCCCATCTGATACATGGATATGTAACTCATACAACACAGTTATCCTTCCACAATTAAATGATCTATACTAAGGAGGGTCTAAGCAACTATTACTTGTTTAAACTGCAACAGTTCCCAAACTGGTGAATGTCTGCTTTTCAAGGAGACACAGATTCTGCCCTAACAAGCACACATTCCAAAAAATGAATGCAACTAAGCAATTAAAAATAAAAAAAAAAAAGTACCAGTGCCTTACTTGATTATACTGAGGTAGTCTAACAAAAAAACCCCCAAAAACCACCCCCCCACACTAATCCCTCACCCTAAATCCTCCCCCCCCAAACAAACAGGTTTTTCCAGACTTCTTGAGCTTTTGATTCAGTTTCTAAAACAGTATTCAGTTTCTGTTGAAATATTATTTTAAAATCAGAAATCTGACTGCATGTGCCAAACAAGACTTGTTATAAGTCACTTGAGATACAGTATTAATTCAGTAATTTTTATGTGTTTAATTCCTTGGGAAGAAGCCTGTAAGAGAACCAAAATTCTACGAATGCAATAAAACTAAACTAATGGAGTACTTCAAACTGCAGAGAAACCTTATTTTATAATTATGTGTTCTATTGAGATCTTTGATGAATAAAGAGGAATAGCAATGGAAGGCTTTTGCAACACAACAGTTATCCTTGTTTTACTTGCATACATCACATTCTCAGAAAACGCGAACTCTGGAGTCAGAAAGGAATACTTGAAACTCAAAATCCATGAAACATACAGTGATTAAGTAATCAAGAACTGTCAAAAAAACAGTGGAAAATTCAATTATCTATATTCCCTTATTAAAACATCTTTTGAATCTCGTGATGCTAACATTGCTCTAGTAGCATCAATTACAAAACATTCAACAAGAATTAAACCAGAAAATTTCATAATAAACAGCTGAGAATCATAAAATCCAGATAAAGATGTACAAAAGACAATGTTGAAGTAACCCTGCTATGGACCGTGCAGCACTCTTGGCACCTCAAGCATTTTTCTGCATGGCAATTATTTGTTAAACCATAATCTGTACATTTAGATTACTATATCAGTGCATCATTAGTGGCAAAAGAATAGAGAGATGATTTTTGTCATGATTCTGCTAAGCAATTTTCTCTGGTCTTTGGAAAAAAATAGCAAGCATGGAGTTAATCAACACAGTCAATAACTGCAACTTTTTAAAAAACAAAGATCCTGACAACCATCCTCTTCCCCTGAAGCTACAAGTGTAGCTTCTGTAAATAAGAATAATCAATGGCAATTACCAATAATTTACTCCCTAGGATTGTTGAAAAATACTATACAGAAATCTGTCATAAAACCCCCATTGATTAAAATGCCAATGAAAAACACATTGTGGGACAAAGCGTACCAGTATAGAGTGTAGTTAATTGCCTTGTGTGGTAACCTCTATACACAGCAGGCCAAATTGTGGTCTCAGTTATGTCCCTGTAACATCAGTGTCAGTGACGTTAATATGACTTGCATGGGCATATCAGGAAGATTTGAGCCTTAAATAATAAGAGACACTGTAGTTTGATGTATATGAATGACTTCTGTCTTATCATGCACTTAATGTATTTTTCAACCTTTATTCAAATGAAAAAGAAAAAAAAAAGGTAAAGCAAAGTCCCCAGAGACATACAATATCTTAGCCTTTTTTCCAAAGCACTGCTATGAGGGCATAGCCTATTACATTTTCCCCTCTACAAGCAGCCTTACATGAGATTCTACACCAAACTCTCTAAACCAAACAAAACACATATACACACATGGACAGACAAAGGGATGGAGGGAGCCAAAGGAATCAGACTTTTTTTTTTTTTTTTCCCCTAATCCTAGAAGATTTGTCCCAACTCCCCATGGAAAAAAAAAGTCGAATTGGTTTGTTACTATTGAAAATGTAAGGAGCTTTACAATTTTAGGAATGATACAGACCGTTACCTAACATTTAGAGCTCCCTGTATCATGTTTAGTCAGAGAATTCTTGGATTGATAGTAGTGAAAGATGAATTTTTAAATATGACATTTTAGAAAGACTACGCATTCCATTAAAATGCACCATGCTATTGCTGAAGATCCCCATCAGAGGGACATTTAAGATAGCAATCTGCATATCCTAAATTGCATTTTCTGTTGTATTATCTACCTTCCTATATGAATCATACTCTTTCTCAGACTGTTGTCATATTCTCACAGAATCTTTTAGGTCTTGTCCAGTCTTCCTCTGGCTAAAGATCACAAAGATTATGCAAGTGCATCAGATGATCTAAGAAAAATAATTAAAAAAAAAAGAAAGTATTACTATTGAGTATTACTAAATATATTACATGTAAGACATAAATGAAAGATATTTAAGTTGCTGGAACAAATCTGGGATGCACATACAGTTTTGGAAAGGGGAATTTTTGCACTGTCTGTGAGACCATGCCTGTAGAAATAAAAATTTAAGATATAACAACATTAAATTTGCCTTTCATAATCACAGCATCAGTCTCTTTTCCCCTTGGTTCTAGCCCTCAAGTTTCCCTCCAGTCTTGTGGGTGGGGTTTTATTGGTTGATCCCCCTCCCGCCCCCCAGAAAGAATCCATTTCTGTTTTATTAATCTTAGGACACCTGTCTTTTCTGATATTTCTTGTTGCTGCTGTAAGCTTGGAATACCTTCCAGAAAAAAAAAAATCCTTCAAGATCTATGGTAGGAGGAAGAAGAAGAAATATTTTTATAACTACTCATTTTTACCTTCTGAGGTTGTTTATGAATGCATGAATGGATGAGTGGCATCAGCTGCTGAGATCAAGCTATGAAACAAAAGAGCTGCTGAACCAGCAGAAAATGGAGAAGAGATGGACTACTGCTGTTACTAGCCGTGCGGGTGAAGAAAAAAATTGACATTGCTTCCAGGCAAATGCAATAAAGCTTAGCAGAAGACTGTAGGGGAATGCTATCAAACATATATTCATCCCTTAGGCACAATGTAAACACACAATCCTTTGCTAATATGAGTTCTCATAACCCCAAGTAGTTTCACAGAACTGCAGCAATTCGAATTAGCTGGTTTTCTCCCAAAATATCTGGTTTTCTTAAAAACCTTTTAAAAGTCACTGCCGTAGTGGTAATTCTTGCCAGAACTGGTGAACAACTCATAATAACTGGATGAGTGGATGCCACAATGCACAATTAATAAAACAGAGGAGCATTCAGCATTGCAGAAAATCTTTTGCAGACTAACAGTTACAGAAAAGGAAATCAAAACAGAGAAGACTATTATAAAATCCATGATGCTTTTAGTCACCAACTTTTTGGGGTTTGGTTTTAAAGTACGAACCACCATAGGAGCTAGAAGACCATCCTAAAAATGTATTGATTTTTGTCACCATTATCTTTTTATGACAAATGACCAGTCCTCTGTTCATAGGTACCTTTACAGGTTCTCAATAAAAAAATAATTACCGATGTGAATAGTACTGTGAAAAAAAACACCATGTAGCAGGTGTTGATGGAGAGAAAAAAAAGAAGGAAAAGAATGCATCTAGCAGCTCTCCATATTGAAAGAGAAGTGATAAAACTGCTTTCAATTTCCATTTGTTTTGGTAAAAAAAATCCCAAATTCTGATAGACAAATATTTTAATCTTGAGAATAGGTGATAAGGCCCTACAGTTTTACGTCAGCCGCAGAGTTTAAATGCAGTTCTCCCAGGCTTCTCGTGCAGAGTGAGCAAAACCAGTAAGCCAACAAACGGAGAATATTAAAGAATCCTCTAACATCCAGTCATCCTTCTGGGCTCACATTATTTACTGTGAGATAAAAACACAAGAGTATGGAAAGATGCACGAGAGACCGTTTTCATTATCTTTTGAGCAATGCCAAGGTTAATGGCATTGGGGAATGTCCAAGAACTGTATTGGTGAAAACTCTGCCTGGAGCTCCTGGGCAGCGGTGCATCTCCTACACTGCTCAGCGGCTGTTCAAATAGCAGGAGCAGAAGAGGCATCTGCACTGCTAACATGCAGAAAGCAAACACACTCACTACAGCCAGCAATGTTGTACTGTGACGTTTAGATAGCTTAAACTGCTAGTTGTTTCTACTGCTAGCAAAAAATAATCTGAAAGGAAAAAGAATAATTTCTAGAAAATATAAAAGGAGCTTCCGTTAGATAGAATGTGGCTTAAGGAGGGAAAATAAACACACCACAACACCTATTTGTTGGCAAATTACTTTGTAACAGCTTTATGATAAAAACTAGTCATCTGACCCTGCATAGCCATATGTTTTCACCATGAAAATATCAGAAGTCATACCATATTTTAATGAGTTTGGAGGTAAAACAGTGTGCATGTGTGTAGGTGGTTCTAAATCACAGTTACTGAAATAATGTAGGAAGTAGCGTTTGGGGTGTTGGTATTCCCTGTCTTTCTAAAATATGTCCATTTAGGAAATTGCATAAACCATAAATAACCTTATTGAAATCACGTGTGACTTGGGAGGACGGACTCATCCACATTCACACCATTTCCAATACAAAACAAACAAACAACCCTCAGCCACCCCACCTCCCCCTGAAATCTTAAAAAAAATATCCCTTTGTAGCCAAGTAATTTATTGCAAAAACTATGGTCTACACGATTTTTCAGCAGTCTTGCTGATACACAGAAGACTGCCACACATGAATTACAACAAACCTTACACTCATATTTTCTCATCTGAGCAATAACCAAAAGGTGTCTTTACACTGTCAATGATGGAAAAGCAGAGATAAATATAAAGCTGGATGGCTGACAGCTGGTATTAAAAAAAAGGCCAAGTACTATCCAACAAAACTGGCAGAGTCATTTGACTTAAACTCTTAGCTTACTTCTAATTATTCACTTGTTTCTACAAGAAAATTGGACTCCTACTGTATTTATATTTCTTTCTTCCCTTTTGCATGGTAAAGGAAGACTTTACCTGAGTTTTTACTGACATTTTTTCCACTACAATATAAATAAAAATGCAAAAAGCTATTCATTAGCCTTCTGACAACAGACAGAAGAAAATTCATTCCATTCTCTGTTTCTCTTGCAGGATAACGACAGTGAGGCGATATTCAAGAGGACAATATGGGACAAGAGGTAGAGGCTGATGTTACCTTTATGTTCTCAAATAAACACTATCAAAACTAAAGCATGTGAATTACAATTTATGATCTAAATGGATGCTTGCAATCATATCAGACAACATAACCGCACACAAAAAGGACATGAGTAGCTCTTCCAGGATGGTTGTTCTTTTTACAGGCTTTAAAATTCTAGTAGGTCTAAGTTCAGTTATCAGTCATTTGGAATAAAAATACCATGTACCTATGATCCAGTGCTGCAACTAGATCTGTACGCCTATGTTGAGCTTCACTTCCAATTGCACCAGCACTTTCTTGCACTGCACTCCACACCAATTCATCAGTCACTGCCTTCAGTGTTGTTACCTTTAAGATCTTAGTCTCCTGTTCTTGCAATTTGGCTGAAGTTGAACTCGAGATCACAGTCTCTTTATTCATTGACATTATTGTTCTGCTGTTTGGAAAAAAAAAAAAAAGTACAAGCTGAGGGTTCAATTACAGAGGGCAGTTGCACTGCCCCAGGGGGTGGAGAAACCTACAAACTGTGAATCAGAGTTACAATATGCCTCCTATTTCTCTTCTTCTATAAAATCATTAATGTATCCCCCCCTACACCACCCCTATACTTAATTATATACTAAGGCATTTATAATTAATTAATTATACATGCTCTGATACAGCTGCACTGGCTGTAACACTGGGAGGGGAAAAGCTGAGCCTACCACCTGTGCAGGAGGGGAAATAATAGCTCTATTGAGGCTGCCGTTGCCTTCCTTGCTGTACCATTCTTAGCTTGTTCAGTTAAAAAGAAAAAAAAAAAAAAAAGAGAAAAAGTTAGAAAGTAAATACTTTTTCCAGGAGTTTTTTCTTTATTTTACTGGACTTCAGATCAGACTTTTTGCTTGGAAATCATATGTAGATGTAAAACTGGTTTGTCTATCGGGATATACATTGTCTCTCAAGGGGATGTGTGACAATCTGTTAACACAGTGTATAATGGAGAGGGTAGGGGGCAGATCACAGGCCAGATTGTTAGCTGGTATAAAAGAGGTGTTAATGCCATTGACTTTAATAGGGCTACGTCAATATCCACCAGCTTAAGATTCTCTGTATCACAGCCCCTAGACCACTTGCGGCTTGCAAAGCCTTTGTATTCAGTCCACAAAGGGACTTTTTAATTGTGGCTATACTTGACAGAATTATAGAAATGTACTATTATCAGTTTATCCAGTGATTCTCTAGCATTCCTAAGGATTAACCTCTCTCCTTGGAAGCACACAGTTGTGAGAAAACCTTCTCAGCTAAATCCAAGTTGAATTCAGAGGTGACCATTGGAAACTTTCATTAAACCGTTTATATTGTGATAACTCATTGTGAACCCATGCTGTCTCAAATTATTAAGGAAATTTATCTGTGAAGAACCCACCTTTGAGTAAATTAAGGAAATACGTTGATTTTTTTTTTTTAAGTAATTTTGTGTATGTAATATGTCACCTTATAATTTTCAGACAAAAAGGCTACACAGTTCATGTAATATTTTTTTTAATGCTGTTTGGAGGCTGATGTCTTATCTGTAAAAAGTTCCAGCATGAATAAAACCTTGGGGATTCCTCCTATGTATGCTAATTTTTAAGTAAAGTTCACTACAGTACAGAAAATATCTAACATGGAGGTGTTTCCGTGGAGTGAAGATTTTCACTGTTTATTTATGAGAGAAAGATGGCCTTCCTCTCTAGAAATTCGTAGAAAAAAAAAATCTGAATGTCTTTATGCAGCTAGGATTGCAACGGCTCTCTGGAGTATGAATGCATGTCATTTTTGCTTATTCTTCCTAAAGCATAGTATTATCCATTATAAGGACTTAAAGATACAGTACAGCTCTCCCAAGTTCCCTGTACAAGTTCTTTCTGCCCTCCAGATTACAAATCTAAATAATAAATAAATTAAAGAATACCTTTCTTTTTTTTTAATAAGTAGTTGTGCTTTTTGTGGCTAAAGCCTTCAGTCCTTCAAGTTTCATCCTACCCCACACACCCCCAAATAATAAAACCTTTTTTCTTCTCCAAATAAAAGCTGTATCTGCATATGTGAAGCTTAGAGAACAGCTGGGCCACTGAGAAAATATCAAATATTGTGCAAGTTGACAACATCAAAACTGTTTACATTGGAATAGCTTTTCCCCAAGAGGTGGGTGCACTTTGGCAGTCAATGAAATGATCCCCAGATATCCATCACTCCCATTGCTGTTGAGATATTAAACTAATAAGTACCAAATTCTGGCTCCAGAACATACACATGTCAAAAGCTGACATCACTGGGGAACAGATAATCCTCTGAAGGCAGAATGAGTCAATAATTTTGTTGGATTCTCTTAAAGTTGCACAGATTTCTTGGGTAGTAAGGCAAAAAAAAAAAAAAAAAGGAAAAAGAGAATGGCAAAGCTTTACTTTTATTAACAACAGTGTTATCCTAACATAGTAACTTTCAAAAATAATATGTTTATCACAAAACTGCTAAAACTTCCTGTAATTATATTTTCATCAAAGCTTTTCTTTGAAATAACTGGTGTTAACCAAATTGGCTCTAGAGAACAGTGTAAATAATTCTTTCTCTTCTTTTTTTTTCACTAGGAGTCTGCTGATGGAGATGTTCCTACTTTAATGGTGTTGATGTCTAATACACCAGAGAACAGGAATCTTTTTGTTTCTTTTTAATATGTGGATATTGTAAATCATTAATATACATAGCGATATTTCTTTCAGAAAATATCCCCAGTGCTCACATTCAGAGTGGAAATTTAGCAGAATAACCCTATATTGTCTTCCTGTCTGTTGTTCTTTCTTTGTACATGATGGATACTGCTGTTAGTTGAGACAATTTAAGATGATGGTCAGGAAAAATTTAGTACGCTTAAAAATACTTGGGTCTTAACATAAAAAGAAAAATAAATCAGAAATATCTGGCTGTAAACTCTAATGTTAGCATAGAATTTCTTCAAATCTTGCTGCTTAATACAAAACATTTTTTTTTCAGATTCATGGTAAAGTCTTCTACCAGCAGAAAACTTTAGCTGATGTAGAATTTCAAGAAAGAAACTAAAATCAATTAAAAAAAAGAAGTTACATATTAATGTACATACATAACATTATGTAACAATTTAGAACTTCACCTTTCCAGTCTGTTTAACTTTCACTGGTTATACAGGTAAGAGAGTTATGAAGACTGTCCGGAGCAAAACATGAATTTTAAGCTTTTTTTACAAGTTGCCACTCTATTGTAACATGCACATATTTCATTTTTTATAGTCAAAGACAAACAACAGAACCTGTCTCAAGTTAAAAACTCGAACAAACTCAGTCAGAATTTTGAATGGAAGTTCCAAACACTTAGCTAAGAATAGATGCAAATGATTCACTCCACTTCTCATGTAAAAAAACCTTTTTCACTGGAAAATGGAACACTATTCCATTTTATCCTTTTATCAAACTAGATAAAAAAAGAAGTGGAGTTAATGATGGTAGCTAATGAATGGTATATTTATACTTCTTACTTCTTTATGCAGTTAAAGTACTAAAAGCAACATTAAAGACTGAACAAAAACAGAACATGTAATACAAAACAAATTTCTCAGTGGTATTCTAAGTCAAGGTACATCTAAGGAATTCTAATGATGTGTAAGAGAGTATCTGTAAAGCAAAAAAGTAGTCTTCAGTGTAAAAAGTAGTCTTCAGTGTAGTCTGTGAAAGCTATCGTGACTTTAAGGAATTTACAGCACAGAAAACCCTCATGAAAACCCACAAAATGATTGGTGTTTGAAACCCTTTTTCCCTTCTGTGGTAAAAATCTTCCTAACCAGGTTCCTAACATAGCTGTATCTGGTTTTTATCATATCTCAGATAATGCAGTGGAAAGAGGATTCCAAGAATAAATACTGGGCCAAATTATCTATACAGCTATACTTGTGCAATAGTACATGCGTACTTCTCATTTTTCCAGTCTTGAAGTTTTGAAGAGGCTTTCTAGCTCAGTTCAGAAATCCTCATCTCAGTTTTCCTCTTACAGCTGTTTGGCAATATGTAATTTACTGTGTAGCTGGATATGAGTAGAAGGACACCATTCCAGAATGCACCTCAGCACAACACGGCCTCATCACTCCCATTATCTGCACCCTTTCAACTACTCAGTTCACTTACTATATGTAGTATATATATCTATATATACTTATTTATTTTTAAGAAACACTTCTTTTCCTCTTATTACGTCTTGCTTGCCTCATGAGCTAGCATCATTGCTTAAGTAGAATTGTTTTGCCAAAGTCTCCAATTTTTCTCCCTCATGTGAAAAGTCCCACTGTTTTTTGTGACTTGTGCATTCTTTCAGCTGATCTTCTTCAACTGCAAGTTTGCACTCCCTGAGGCAAATAATGTCTTGATTTAATGCTAATTCCCTGATTAAACAGAACAGGTTTTGCTGTTCATGTATGTTTTGAAGAGGGCCACTAGGATGTTATAGGCTCTACTGAACACTCTTTACAGAAATTTTTACTTCAAATAATAAATACATGCCTGGAAGAAAAGGAAGCAATATTCTGTTTTCATTCTATTCAAACTCTTTGCATATTTTTGTGCCTAAAATGTCTGATCTTTATCTTTTGAGGAAGACCACAACGTCACGTGGGAAGTCAGGATATCCAAAACCAAGTCAGAGAATTAACCCGTGGTCCAGCATTATTTTTGTAGCTAGACACCTCAAAACCTTATTTTTTCAGTCCTGCATTTATTTCTTTCCAGTCATTTTGTTTTCTGGTCTGTGCAATTTTCAAATAGTTGTTTTTATACACAAAGATTATTACAGGATGACTTATGGGAATATGTCCTTTCTGTAAATGATACAGTGCCCATGTCCCTGGAATGGAACTAGTGCTGTGGCATCTCTTCTCAGCCCGTTGTAATCCCCTTCCTATCCTTACAGAGGAATTTTCAGAGGAACTTGACGGAGCAGAAATAACACATTCTCCGTATTAATGACCCTTCTTTTATTCTAGTCTTTTAAGCAAGAATTAATGATACAACTTACTTTTAAAATTTGTTCCATTTATCTCTCTGTCAACTTCTGATAAACCCAAGATTCTGGTCAATGACAACAGAGCTCTGTAAGCACATATACAATCAGAAGTGGGACAGCTAAACAGAAAGCACCAAAATCAAAGCTCATTCAAATAGACGGGTCCTGCCTGTGTCCGTCTGGGTCTTCTCCTTCCACAAACCACTTTGAAGATGAGCTGATCCTGAGGACTTCTGAGAGAGCTGAGGACCTGCCTCAAAGTTAGGAAGAGTGATAGTAAGTCAATCTAGTATAAATAATTTCCAAACTAAAACATTACTGAGGTTCAGGGATGCATTACACTCCTTCACTTATGAACCTCACGTTTTTTTTCTGATGAAGACCGATAGCTAAAAAATGATAAGGAAGCTTATTTTTGCAAGATTTCCTGCCTGCTTATACAGATCCCTATGCTTGGTTAACTCACAAAACAGACCCTGAAATAGCCTGTACTCCACACAGATGGCAGGAGTCAAGGCAGTCACCAGGTTCTGCGTAACAGAAATTCCACACTTAAGCCGTGCTGTCAATTAGATGGGTCCCACTGTAATGATGTGTCTTCTGTCAAACATTTCTGAATAGACCCTTGTTCCATTTGATACTTTCCTGAGGGAACTTTATCACAGTTCTGATGTACGGTAACCTGATAAGCCTTCATTTAGCACCCTTCTATCACTATTTAACCTTAACATTCATCTAGAGACTACCATCAAAATGGTAGGTTTTTTGTGGTGATGGAGTGCTCACCAGTGGTTAAAACAGATTAACCAAGTGTTTTTGTTACAGAATAGATTCTGGATCCCACAGTCTTGCTAAATCCTTGCTAACAGCAGTTTCATCATCTAAAAGGCTAGCTGTTCATACATGATAAGGTTTCTAAGAGCATAAATGTCTCTATAAACAAACCAATTCTGTGAGAGAGGCATGTGTAAGTGTCAGCATTATTGTCAGATAATGCTTTAACTGAGCTATATATATTTGTCTCAGGATAGTAAGAAAACACCTTATTAGAATCATGCTTGAGAAATTCAGCTATTTTATTGAGGAAACAAAAAAAAACAACGTGTCAGCTTAATGTATTTACTGTAAATACTATTTAAATCTAAACCAAAAAAAACCCTTAACACTTAACAGAGCAAGAATATATATAGTTATAAATACCAGAAAGCTCTTTAGTTGGTTCAGAAAATATTGAGATCAATATTTTGAACCATCAAACATGTATTAATCTGTCAGTCAACAGTACAGGATCAAATGTAAAAAGAATTAAAAAGATGATGTTACAGTGAGACATCAGACTCTCTTGTCTTTTCTTTTTCAGTCAAAAGTACAAAATTAAGAAATTAAATAACATGTCTCTGTTTACTCATATATAAATAACTTCTTATATATAATATAAAGATAATATATATTTTAACCATATTAATATATAAAATATCTGTTAACTCTGTTTATTTTGTGGGTTTTGGGGGGTGTTGTTTTTAAAGCTTTCCAGTGCTCCAGGTACCTTCTGTACTGACTGCTGCATATACTAGTACTTTATTCTACACACCAGTAAGCATTTGTTTTACCTTCACAGTTAAAAAGATAGTACTCAATCCTTTACTGAGCCTAAAGCAGGTGGATCCATGTTTGTAGGGGAGCCACAGTGAGGTCAATGGGGATAAGCAAGGACACAAGAATTTGCCTATACAAAAACTCAGTAATAAAAATTGGTTTCTGTTTCTAGAGTACATGAAATCTAGGTGATATAAAAAACATTTCAATTGTACTTCTATGCCCCTACTAATTTAAGCTATTGCTAATAAACAATTGTATCTTTTTCTGGACCTAAGGAGATCTATTCAAGGAGAGAAAACAGCATTCCATGGAGTTCAGTATGGCTTTTGAATCTAATTTTAAAATAAACTAAACATTATATATTTATGTTATAGAGCATATACCTTATACTGCATATAAATACATATGCCCACATGTATGCTTATATGTGCATTTGTATAGTAACTGTATAGGAAATTAATTATTAATTTTTCCATAAATATAATTAATTTATTTCATATCTTATGAGAAAATAAAAGGGTTTAGTCATTGGCCTTTTAAATCACAGCTTTGAACCACAAGTTTCAACACCTTTTTATTTTTAACTAATTTTTTCAGAATAAAAAAAAATAAATCAGAAATAGCAAATTGCAGATTGTGATCTAAATCATAACAGGAAAGAGCTATTTTCAGTATCCATGATGTAAGGGGTTACTAATATATCCATGCAGCTGGGGGCAAGGATATGAAAAAGGGGATTAAATAAACTACATTTTTAGGACAGTAACTTGGTTGTGATTCATAGTCATAGCAGCAATTATTTTCTGATCTCAACAGGCTAAGGAAAGAGGGAGTGCTATTTATTCAGTTTTGGTGGTTGAGGGTAGTGTAAACTTTCTGAAAGTTAATATACCACTTACTCTCTTTCGTGTACCTTAAACCACATTTTGTGAGTAGAGATAAATGATAACAATGACACATAATGATATATTTTTGTGATTTTATCTGTGGTTAGCATCGTCCTCTACTCTCTCTCACTAATTGGATACTCCGTAGCATCTTCATTCTACATACTGTTGGCAAAAATGAATAGAGCAACTACCAAGTTGATTGAGAGCTCTATCACCAGGTAGTAACCTTCATCTAGTGATGTCCTGAAATAAGATAAGGGTTACAAAAATTTAAGTTTTCCTCATGAAAGGGCTTAGTACTATTTTACCCAATATATAAAATTTTGAAATCAGCATCAGCCACTGATAGAACAGACACATTTTACAACAGCAGAGGAGCAGATGTAGGAGTCAAAGTGGGCCAGTTTAGAAAAGAATAAACAGCAGGTATTTTTCTTTGAAAACTCTGTTTATTTCCCCGGAGGGGATGGAGGGGGCAGGACGGGGAAGACACAATCCTCTTCTTTTAAGAAATTATTTTCTAGTAGTAAGACTTTAAGGATCACATTGCAAAACTCAGTTAATGTAATAGTTTGTGTATTTTCCAGAACATGTGTATGAAACAATATATGCGAAATATTGATGTTTTTTATTTCCTTCAGTAATTCAGGTCTCGAGTCTAATAATAAAGTGCATAAAAACCACACGAGTTGGAAGAGAAATAATCATATTCTTTCATAATCAGTGATCTTCACAGTCTGTGACAAGGGGTTTTTTGACTGTCTGCATAGGCAGATTTTGAAATGTATCATCAGGAATTAAGAAATATTCTCTTTTGTTTATTTGGGATTTTTCCCCAAATTGGTTATGTGCATGGTTCTAATAAATAAAGCCGTTGTGAATGGAAAAAATCCTGCTTTTTTTATTCTTATAAAGAAATATATGTAACTGGTTCACCAGAATACATGAGTGTCTGTTCTTATTTGTTATATACTGGTGAAAATGCCTTTGATGAAAATTTGTCTTCAGGAGTATAAAACCCAGTCATGTATGTGCAAGGTTATATGGGACCTAAGGTACAGATTAGAATTGAACTGGTAGATTGCAACAAAAGTTTTTCTAAGTTAAACTGCTTTGCCTGTGCACACTAAGTTTACCATTGCACAAGTGAAATGTATTAATTTGTCAAACCAAAGTGAATATTTATGTACCCGAGACATGAGTTCCTAAGGCTGATTACCTTGACACTAATAAAGTTAGCATTAAGAAGAATCTCTATTACTGTAAACGATGTATGGTAAAGCTCAGCAATGTCTTATTCTGTTGTTAGTTAAATAAAGTGCTTCCAGCTGATGGCCACAGTGTGGTTTTGACCTGGCTCACCCATTTATGAATATCTAATATAAAAATTTATTTTGTGTGATTTGAATCTAATTATTTGCGAGTTCACGATAAAATATTTGCAATGAAATGTTTGAATGCTTTAATATGTTGCAAATCTTTCTATGAATTTTTGTTAGAAAGCAGAAAAATGTTTTATATGTTTATTATAACATTGATTCTTTGATGTGGAATTGATTCTTCAGGCTCTGAAACTCCATTAAAGTTATAAAAGAAAATATCTATTTTTAAACACTGTTTAATGAGTGAGTACAAGGTTTTTTAGCTAACTTCTAAAGTATGATTGCTTTGATCTTTTAGCTTTAGTCCTTTGGAAATGACAGCCCACAAAGAAACACAAGGAAGCATTCAGATTGAAAACCTACTGAAAAATATTAAGGAATGGGAGTTGTTCTTTGGCTTCAGGAGACATGCCATACTACACCACTTTACGTTAAGACACAGAACCCAGCCCTGTGTCCTGATTACTCTGTTGTAAAGCTAGACTGAGTTCCCTGTGATCAAAATAGTAAACCTATACCCATATCACTTTAGATGAAACTAGATTTGTTTGCCTTTTCCCGTAAATTCTATCACTTCTAAACGGAAAGTGAAAAGCTTTGTACTCCTATTAAATACTATGTCAAGGAGATAATAAACAAGGACATAAAAACTAGAAGTCATCCACTTATAATGCAGCAGAGGCCACTGAAAAGGTATTTTCCCTCCTGAGTGACAGTTGCAGCATTTGAGAATTGCTCCAACACCTAAATCAAGGAATTCCATCTTCATTTTCCCTTAATTACCTTGAAACCTTATGCAATATCATATGCAATTTAATTGGCAGAAAAAACCTTCTGGACAACAGAACCCCTTACTTATTCCCTTGTCCTTGTGGGCTAAGGATTACTCAGAAAAATTCTTGCTTGTTTCAATGAAACGAGTCATGATTTAGTGCTATACAATGAAAGTAAGGCATTTTCAGTCTAGTCGTTTGCCATAAAATATTAATACATAAGAAAAGCATTGATTGGCATTTATATGCTTTTGGAAGTTTGGCCTTTTTAAGTAGGGCTTCTTGTTCATCAAAGCAAAACAGCGGTGCTTGCAGTTCAAAGACTTTACTCATCAAGAGCTTTGGCAGCCAGTAAGAACTGTAGGTTACGGGAAACCAAAACCAAGAAATCCATGGTGACAATGTCTAAATGAAGTTTGGATGAAATCACCCCCATGAATAAGCCTTAAATGCCATATATGCCTCAAACACTCTTCACAGTTTTCTGATTATGAGATTTATCTTCTGTGGAGGTTCTGGGGTGCTGCTGCTTCACTCATTTGTCATATATGACCGATATTATTGCAATTTCTGCAATTTCTACATGACTAAGGCTATGCAAAACCACGGCTTTCGTGTAACTTTAACACGCAGGTGTTTGGAGGTGTATTTTTTTCCCTTTTTTTTTGTCTCATGGAAATTAAAAGAGAATGTTGGAGGAAAAAGGAAAGAAAGAAAAAGCTCTTTGAGAAATAAACAACTGCAAGTGGCAAAATAATAGCTGTTAAACCACAAGCTAAGTAACTATTATTTTCTGTCACCCTTATATATGCTAAGTATTACCTTATTCATTTCACATTCACTGAATATAAGCATGGAGTGTAAGGTTATTTGGCATGACTATGAACAGCAGAAATTGTTACTTGAGAGGTTTTAAAAAACATCAACCATAAAACTATACCCTGACATTAATTTATTTATTATAACATTTATTTAATAACTAAAAACTGAGAACTTTCATGCTTGTATCAATGTAATTTACATTTACAATTTTATATAAGACAAAATATTAAAACCCTTTACATCCACAAGCAGTACATACATTTCAAACTCCAAGCTTCCATTCCATAAATTGTACTTCAAATAGGTTAAAGATTCAAAGTCTTGCAGCTATGTTTGATTCTTTCACTTACACCTTTAAGTACTGAATTAGTCAAAATATGTGTTTATTGGAGTGCTTGGATACTCTTACAGCAATTTTCATTTACTCTTTTTATCTTTAGTTTGTTTCAGGAATATTTTTTTTTTTAGAGATCTTGATTCACTTCTCAAACCATTTTTTTCAGACTTGTTTCTTGTTTTCTATAATCTTTTATAGTTTTGAATTAACAAACCTTTGAATCTTTTACAAATGACACAGTAAAGTGACAAGATTACCACCTGGATTTTTAATTCTCTTTTAGGAAAGGATTGAAGAGGAATTCCTTGGTAGTTTGAAAAACTTCAGCCTTTGATATTCAAATCCATTAACCAAATTACTTATTTCTTCCAGCCATCTACAACTGATTTTTGCTACTTTGAGCAGTAAAAGGAGAAGGATAAGACAGTTGTTATTTTTTATGCACTGTGCATAAATAAAGTTTGGAAAAAAAAAATGAAACCTTGTCTTTAGGAATTGTTCTAAACCTTTCACTGTATTCATAATACTGAAGTCACCTATCTATTTGAAATTAAACTGATGGGGATATCAAAATAAATATTTGGCTACTTCTAAACCAAAAATGAGGAACGAGTTTAAAATATTCAAAACATTAAAATTATTCTTATAGTATAAGTACTGCATTAAATCACAAATGTACATGTTTGTCCTGTATGGGATATCATCTGTGGCATTACCCTATGACATATTTTAAAACTTATTTTTCATCCAATGATGGCACTGTTTTTTTGCTCACTGAATCTTGATGTGATTTTTCTCAATGCACATTTTGAGCACAAGGGTCAAAATAGATTTTCAGGTGTCGGCATTATGAATTTTCAGTAATCCTATTGATGTAATAGTTGCCACAAATTTAGATGGACCTCTGGACCTCACTGGAGGTAAAATATGACAAAGTATAGATGTTCTGTAAAATAAGAGGATATACACAGAGAAATACTGGACAGTTGGCTCTCAGTACTGAATAATTATTCCTGCAACATGAAAACTGATATAGAATAGTTTTAGATGTCAAAAAGATGTTTTAGATGACAAAAGATTATTATTTTGTCCCTAATTGAAGATTTTATGTCTTGCAACTGACCAAAGTCAAGGAATTCTACATCTTTATTCCGTTATAATAATTCAGACTTCCTTCATAGGTTTAATGTGGCTTTGCCTAATAATTGTAGGTAATATTTAAATAATATATTTATTCTCTACATATGCGTATACAACTATGAGTGTCTGCATGTGCATGAAAGAGTGAGTTTATGTGAGTGTGTATGTAGGCCTGATGGATAAGATCCAAAATGGAAGAAAACACCCATTGTTTACCTATTACTTTTCAGAAATTCACAGGACAAGGTGATCCAGACTATTCTGGATTATGCTTTGTTATTTCCTGATGGGACTAGGTGGAGATAAATGGAGTGAAAAAAAAGGGGATGGATTTAAACAAAAAAAAAAAAAGTTTTTCTCATGTATGTTGTTAGTTTTGAATATTATTTCTGTTTCAAAGGTAGAAGTTTGTAATTGAACAAAAGTCTTGGCCAACTTTCTACAAGCTCATGGGGCATTTAGGAACATTAAACTTTGGCAATAACTTCCAGTATGGGGGTATGAAGGGTGGGATTTGTAAAGAGAAAACTTACGAATATACTTATGGTTTTCCCAACAAGGTATGAGACAGCAATAGAGCAATAGCTGCTTTAGTGTTTTCTAAGGTTTTCCTGCATTTAGGTCTAACCTTTCAACACAATAATAGGCAGGGATAGCCAGTCTGCTGCCATTTACTAAAGTCCAGAGGAATGAGGAGCATCATGAGCTGCAGTTGCAGGATTGCACAATCAGCAGGAGCCAAGGCAGGCATGAGGTGCAGCTTGCAGAAGATGTATTCAGTGTGGCTAAGAGCAGTGGCCAGAAGAAATGGGCAACAGTATAAGGTGTAGAGTAAGATCTAGCTAACAGGAACAAGACTAACCAGGAATAGCTGTTGACATAAAGTCTGGCACTTGGAACAGCTGTGTCACACAGCATGGCACATGCAAGTGGCTACTGGGACATGGTATGACTCGCAGGGTCAGCCATTGCCTACAGGAGCAGCTCAGAGGAACAACATGTGACTGTTAGCAGAATTGGCTAAGGAAAAATAGTAAATCAATGGATCAGATCAACCTAAACTGGGCTATATTACGCAGTGGAACCTCTGTTGATAGCTACTGCAGAAGAGAAACCCTATGTTGTTCCAAGGTGCAAACCACTTTGTCTAAGAAATTCCTCTGCAGAGAAAATGATCATATATTCTTATTCTAATATTTTAGGAATGAGTTACTGTTCCCTCATTTGTCTAACATCCTAGAATTTTCTTTCCCGTCTTTAATACAAATGTGTTTTGTTAGCCATTTAATTCATATTTATGAATAGGGTAAATTACCTCACTGAACAGCAGAAAGTTGAGTATAAAGTTTGAGGTTTCTGGCCAGTATTTTCTTTTTTTTTATTTATTGAACCCCTTAAATCTGGTCATGCTGCTGCCAGTGAAGTCCTATAAGAAGGGTTACAAGTGTATTATATATTTATATTATTTAATTTACATATACACACAAATGTATACACACTTTTTTTTTTATTTTAATCATTCTACTTTTTACTGGATATTAAATTTACATTTCATTGTTAATTATCTTATGGGGTATGACCCATGGTCTCTGGTACTTCCAGCCATTTATAGGTAGTCTCTATGTTTCTGCTTATCACTGTAAAGCAATAATCCTTTGGAACTCAGTTTGAAAATCAATAGTTTGGCAGACTGTTGACTATATATTTCCATATCACTTGTACATCTGAAAGCAATTCCATAGAACATTGCATTCTTTACCATTGTAAAGACCTTTCCTAGAAGTTCAGGTATATATTAATACATTTTTCCTGTCATCACAACACTGACATATTCTTGTTTTTTATGTTCAAATTAGATGTATATTGAGGCACAGTTAGGTAATAATTATGTAAAGTGTCAGAAAAGCACTTTCTAAAAAAAGTGGGGTGTTGAGGTTTGGTTTGCTTTGCTTTCCAAAGCAGCAGCTTTGTCTTTGCATTTGTCTTCAAAGCTATGACAGAGTAGAACAAAATTTTCCTTCTTCAGAAAGGCTCTGCTCACTGCTTTTCAAGGAAATATCTTTCCAATCAACAGGAGTCCATATACATTTACGAGTCTGGTAAAAATTCCCTGGGGATTGCTGAGCAGTGTTAGTACCTTTAGCTTTGAAATGAGAGTTTTCTACTTTTATGCTGAAGCTTTTCATGAAACGTAAAAAATATTTGGCTGTTTTTGGACATGAACAATAGGTGTTGGTAAATAGTTTCCTCCGGAATAGGTATCTATAACATTGATGAAGCAGCCTTTCAGCTCAGATGAGCGCCTGATTCCTTGAATAATTTCTAAGGGATTCTCAAATAATGATGTCAGAAAGGTTATTTTCTGTTATTGAAATTAGCTAAAATTCAGGATTATTTGCTACACCAAATTCGTTCTTTGTCCTAAACAAAATTTTAATCTGTGAAATCCCATTCAGATATATACTATACTATGCCCAGACGTAGCATGGAGTTAGACTAGATGACCTTTAAAGGTCCCTTCCAACCCAACAGATTCTATGATTCTATGACACTCAGGTTTATATTCTAGTCCTTTCAATTTCTTGTATTGAGATTGTAGATTTCACTTTTCTGACACGTGTCATAATTATTTGCATAAAAATATTGTGTTTCAGCCTCTGAACATAGGCTTCAACTTGTGTACCCATTGATGTAAATTGAACTCTTCCATGTTTCCAGAACTAGCAAGTTTACTATTTTAATTTTTCATCTTTGTAACCATGAAACTTCATTGCTTCTTCATTTTCCTTGAGCGTTTTTGTTTACAAATGAACCATTATTGCCAATTTTCTTTTTGTTTTTCCTCATATGCTGCAGATAGTACTTATATTTTCCAACCTGTATTTCAGACTAAGAAAAAGGACACATATCATAGCTTATCAAAACAGCTTATATACTCAACAGATTTTTCAGTACTGAGTGCCAGTAGAATATGTTATTTGATGGTCTAAATCGACAGAGCATATGCCCCCTCTCTCCTATTGTCCAGATGCTTGGTATTGATTCACTTGTTAACAAGAGTCATGCATCTCCAGTGCTGACTGGGTAATGCAAATGAAAGGAGGATCAAATTACCAAATAAAAAAAAAAAAGAACCTTATCTTGCAGCATTTTGCAGCAAAACCGTTTCCATTTATTTTTGAAAGCCCTTTTCAATTAATTTACACTCACAAGGGTAAGCAATCAAGTTTAAAAATGCCAGTAAAAGTTTTAGTTCTCACTGCTTGCATTAATTATAAATGTGTGAAGAACTTGAAGACCTTACTGTCCTTTCAGTAAAATACAAAATATTTAATTTAACTTAATAAATAATGCTACCCTCAGATAATTTTAAAAATAACAGTGCTTAAGATTTATAACTTTCTTTGTGACAAGGATACTTCTTTAAAACAACAACTCTGAAATGTCTAGGGATGCTGTCTCTGATTCAGATATTTTCAATAAACTACCTGAACATATACATACTATTATTATGTATTAAAATATGTAAGATTCCACAAAACTTCCTACCCAAAACACTATTATTATGTATTATTATTGCATCATCATAAATCACCAAGTCAACTGAAAATGGATGCCATAGACATAAGGTGATAAATTTTAAGATCTGGTCCCAGAGTAAACTATTTATGTTTACCTCAGCAATATATTAAGTTCAAAATTACTACATTAATCCTCCAAACTATTTTTTTTTATTGAATATGTTTCTTCATTTATATTCTATTACAATTTTTTAATGTCAAACTAATCCAAAATCCCAGAGATAATGTTATCTTATTGTAGTTTATATTTTATTATACTCTCCATCTTTCTCCTTCCCCACCTTCTTTCATCCTTTGGCTCTTTATAAATAGAATTTGTGTGGCATATGCCCCATTATCTATCATTTTGTGTCAGTACAGTATGCACATTCAAGTGGGTATATTCTGCAGCTAACTAGTGTATGTGCTACACTTCTTTGCTCATTGCCTACTTTTCTTTTTTCTGGGTTTCTGTACTTGATGTCTTAGTATGTTTTAAAGAAAAGTATTTCTGTACCTTTTCTTCCTTTTTTCCTTTCTTCCTTTCTTTCCTTCTTTTCTTCCTCGCCTCCTTCCTTTCTTCCTTTCCTGTGGAAAGTAGTCTTTTTAGGCCCGTTATATAAATAACAGAAGCAAATAGCCTCTCCGTTGAAGACAGTTTAGAGCAAGATACCAAGTGTCTTGAATTGCTGTCTGGGGAAGCCTATACCAAAATGCAGGGATAAACAAAAATTGACTGAACTCTCCTAAAGAAAACTCTGAGAAATGGTTTGACACAACTGGAAGTGGATAAACTGGATGGAGTTAGCTAGATGATTCAGGACATTTCTGAAAAAAATTATTGCATATAGGAAATAAAGATGCCTAATTTAAACAACAAAGAAGAAACTATTCTTTTAACGCAGGCACCTAATGTTGAGAGACTCAAAATCTCTATTTAGGAGATAGTTCTACTGCCTCTTACTGAGAATGTCAGGAAAAATAGCAATCCATTCTCTCTGTTACTCTAAATGAAAATGGCAGAAACCTTATGTTGCTAAAAGATAAAGAAAAATGGAGTGAGATGCAAGAAAAAAATCTTTGCTGATGACACTGTGAGGCTTCAATCCTATTTAGAGCATCTAGAGCCAGCAATCATTGCGAAATATGGCAACTCATTGACATTTTCACAAGTGTTTTTCTGTTGTTGTTGTTTTTGTGTTTTTTGTTGTTTTTTTTTTTCTCTCCAGCCTCCTCAAAATGAGAAACTTCCTTGCGTCCTTAAAAAATCTGAAGTGGTAACTTGCATAACAATTCAGTCAGTTTTAAGTAAATAGGAAATTGCAGCACTGGTGTGTTGATAAGACCACATGGGACAGAAATGTCAGTGTCTAATACTAAGTGTTAAATTTCTTCTAAAATCATTTAAATTAATTTTAACACATAATAATTAACAGGTTTATTTATGCATTCTCAGAGGACTTCTTCTGTACTCTGGGATTAAGCATTGCAAATCAACAGGGGAATGAAAGCACAAAGTTCAAATAGACGCAATTCTTAAAGTCGTATTTGTTATATGAGCGCAGACTGTCACACTCTGTGCTGCTTGCGCAATAAGGAAAAGGATGTGGGCAAGGACATGCTTGATGAGGAGAATGGATTTCTGTTACGGCACTCCTCACTTGGCACTGCTGTAAATTACAGGATCTGGAGAGCTGCTCTTACTCACTGCAAGGTTCACAGCTGTGAACACAGACAATACAGAGCAAAGAAGTTTTGTCTGTGGGTTGGGAGCTTTTTATTCCTTCTCTCACATTTTGTGTTCTGGCAGTGCAGATAAGCCCTCATTAGGGATTAGGGTGCCATTTACCTAGGCATTGTGCACTCTCAAAGGAAATATATTCCATTTCTCAAAGAGTTAATTTAAACATTGGCAACCTTTAAGATACGTTTGCTCATGCCTCAACCAGGCTTGCAAATGTATACTTTATTCACATCAGATACAGCTGGGAAGCTAGTTCTGTTGTGTATATTTGGGATATAGGTGGCTACTTATTGTGCAGCTATTTACCGCTTCCATTTACTTATATTTACTACCATTATTTACAAAGGTATTCCATCCTACTATTATAATTTTTTCTACTTTACCACATAATTTCATTTGTGAGCCCATCCTTCTTTCTGTAAAAGTCTTTCCTGTTTTCCAAAATACATAATATAACTAAAATATTTAATCATTCAATCATTCATTTGTTATTCACTTCCAGACATTAGTTATGTTATGTAGCTCATGAACTAACATCCTTTCTCTATTCCCAACTGAAGGCACACTATTATTTTTTTTAAAGTACAGGAAGTAAGGAAAAATAATTAATAAGAAATGATATATATTAACATTGGCAAGACTTTCAGGATTAGTTCCGCCTATATGAATCTTTACTGCATCTGTCAATAGAACATCTAGACTGCATGACTGTGTGTATTGTCGTAACTTCCAAAATTAAAAGACTTTCAGCTTTTTAATGGATGACCAAAATATATATTATTAAAAGAATTTTTCAAAATCTGATACCTGCCTCTCACTGCTGATTTTACATTTTCTGGTATGAACTACAAAATCTCAGTAGTGAACTTCACTTTCCCATTTTTTGAACAAGTAGGGAGTTCCCGTACTAGGATTCTCACCCGATTTCATCCCCCCACTCTGAATTAGTGATTGAACTTTAAAAACAAGCCTTTAAAAATATAATTAAAATATTTGTTCACCTCACACTTGATTTTAAGCAGGAAATAAGTTCTGAGTGTGATTTATTTGTCAGTTCCATCTTAAACTCATTAGGGGGGATTAATATTTCATTTACTATTGATTGTGTAATTCTGCAATACACTTTGGTTGTCTCTATCAAGATACACCATCTTCCTGGCTTTTTGATGAATATTCCCTTATTACTTGGTCTTTCTCCAGGGGATAAATCTTCCTGGCGATATGTAGAACTGCACAGCCACAATATTCTAAAAGGTACCAAATCAGTTTTAACAGTATCTTTTCACAGGTTTTTGAATGCCGTCATTTACATCTACTTCTGCCTGAAATAATTGCTTGTTATTTAACAGTCTCTTGAGCCCAGAAATGGAAATATTGGCTTACTGCTAAGAATTGACAGTTTTTCAAGCCTCTTCAAGAGATGCATATTGTTTTCTTTCTTTCCTTTAAACCTTTTCTAATGCAATATGCCTTTCAGCATTTTATGGCATACTATGTGCCAACCATATTTTTTCCCCCTTTCTTTTATTCTTTGTACTAGCTTTCAAATTCATGCCTAAACATTCTTGATGGAAGATTGGTCATGATAACGTAATTTCCTTTACAACAAAAATTTTCAGGAAATATAAAGTGCTGAGAACCTTTAATATTATTTTTCCCATCCTTTTATTAGAATTGTTATTAATAACTTTACATCAATTTTAGCAGCCAATCAGAGCGCAGGCCTGTAAGTCTGATATACACACACATTTTAAGGTATCCTTCCCCAAAGGGCTTACAAAAAAACCAGTGACTGTGCTACAGTGCATATTTTCTTGAAGCTTGTGATTTACTAAAAATGAATTTATACAGTTTGTTGTTTTGTTTTCCCCCTGAGTGTCCAAAATTAGGGTTTGATTTTAACAATGCGATATTTAAGTACAATTTTACTTCAGGTTAGTATCTTTGTTGTTATTGTCTGCTTACTCCCTCCGCATCTTTTTTTTTCTACATTTTTTCTTTTCCTAAAATATAAAAGAATTTTATGAAGTTATAACTGAAAAAAAGTACCAAAACCATATTAGCATAATATTTATTTTATTATGTAGAGGAAAAAATCATAACCAAACAAATATCGAATATGTGATCCTTTAAAAAATATGTCATCTTGGTCTCTGAAAAATGAAATAACTTTCCAGTTTTACTTATTTGCTTTTCTTTTCTAATTTTTCATATAACTCTTTTTTTTAAACCTTATTCTAAATATAAATAGCATTTCATTGTCTCTTCTTATTGCTACTCATCTGTAATCACAATCTAATTACGAACAACCACAACTTCATTTAAAGTCATGATATATTATGGTGAAATATCATGAGTGAAATACTGTCCCTGTAGGTGTTTGTCAATGACTTCAGCAGAATAAATTTTCATGCTGTGGCAGAACAACCTGTAGCTTTACAATCTGGCTACTTTGACAGATAGGATGAGAGTGTGATTAAAAGGACAATGTGTCTTCTAAAAACTATTTTCTTGAAAGTGGGAGATGAAGAAGATCTCTTAGTTTTGAACCCAGCTCTGAACTGCAGAGTTAGAAAAGATGTAAACCATATTTCAAGATTGATCTTGTTTCTGAGTGACAACACTTGAGTGGATGGCAGTTTGATACAGAGACAGTTTACGTCTGGCACTTGTCAAAGTTATTTGTGATTCTGAAAATTCTGAACTTCCAAAAGCTATTGCAGCTGAGTTGCAGTCCTGATGAAGGTCCACAAAAGAATTCTTCCTCGCTCACAATGAGTTATTTCTGAGTTAGGATTGAAGGTGCCTGAAATACTGAATATGTTAATGTACTTTGTGTCTTCACAGGCAATCCTACTCTTTCAAGAGATTCAGAAGAAATCCAGGAATTCCATAAAACACAAATAACTGACAGGTTTACTTTTTTCATTTTGAACTTGAAAAGTAATTTCAAACTTCAAAATAGCTTTGAGGGGTGAAGCTCTTGATCAAAAAGATTAAATTCAACTATTTTTGGTCAAGCCGGTCTTAGTATGGATGCTAGGCGCTATCTTTTAAAATGAATGTAGCAATTCAACTTTGAAAAGTTACCATTAGAAGGTGGAAGAAGACATCTTTTATTTTACTTTTCACCTCCAGGTTTGTACTGGAATTATTCTTATTTTATTTTTATGGTGCTCCTTAGCATTTCCCTTACTACATGGTAGGTAAAATCTGGCCGTACTCCCAGATGTTAGGTAAACTAGTTCATGAGCCTGTTTGATCCAAAGCAATTTTCTTCCATTAACTTTGACATGTTCATTATCAATAGATTGTACAGAAGGAACTGAAGGAATGTACTAGTGTTACAAAGACATAGATGGCTCAGTATCTCCAGGATTCCTTTTCCCATATTTACTATGAGAACTCCTGGAAAGCTGAAAGCCCAGAACCACAATTCCAACAGAAATCACATTTATGTATTTAATACCTTGCTATGCACAATTGCCACATCCCTCTGAAGTCCTTTATCTAATCAAATTCTCAGGAAACATAATGTTATGTTCTCTCTCTTATCCTTCTCCTTAAGCAGAATTCAGAAATATGAGAAACATTTGGCTGTAATCATCTTATTCAGTGCACGTTCTGAGCACAGAAAGAACATGTCATTCTGATGATCTCTCTGTTACTGTCTCTACCTGGGTGGTATCAAACCTACTCCAAGGCCAAATGTTGGCCCTATTCTTCAGTCTTGAAAGGACTGGGCCATGACTCCGTCGTACCTGCTGCTTCATCTGACCCAGTGTGGCAGCTGTAGTCTTTTAGGAACTGTGACAGACGGAGACCAGAGTTAGGATCCTGGCAACTGCTTTTGTCTGCTTTCCAGACAGGGAATTTCTTTTCATCAAAAGTTAGAATAAGTTCTGGACCATAGCACCTTGCGAGTGAAAGTGAAGACCCATCTCTTTTCATTTGCATTCATGCAGTCACCTCTGAGTGACCCACAATATTCTCTTAGAGAGCAAGATGAGGGAAAAACCTGATATGTTCAGATGGCGTAAGCAGTGAGGAGTGGATAATTTCAGCCCTCTGACTGCTTTGTTTTATAAAAGGCTGTTAGTGCCGAGATTCTGCTCTGATGGATTTAAAATAAACGCAGAGATTAGATAAAATACCTTAGATAGACTGCTTATGTTTCCATTTCATTTTCATACCAAACATATTCCTGCAGCAAAACACATTCCACAGGGAAATTAGTTCATCAAGAAGAAAAGCATGCTGTGGCCATTAGCTGTTTCCCAGTTTCATCCTTTCATTCCCTTTCAATCCATCAAGCTGCAGAACCACAGTGTTTCTTTGCCCCATTTAGTTACATTCTTTATCACAGAAGATCTACAAGTTTCTGCGTGTTCTTATCTACAGCTCTATCCATTCTACCTTGTACTCAGTTAGACTAATTTTATAAAATATAGTCATTTAAGCAAAAGTGAAAACAACTTCCCCCATCTATCCTATTTAAAATAGTATGAGATTTTGTTATATTTACCTTTTTCTCTATGTCGTTTCGTGCCAATTCTTCTCTGTAAATATGGTTTAAACATGTCTACATTTCTGCAGCTTGTAAATTTTGGCAGTCTTCAGGAAAATCTTGAACTCCTCATGTCTTTCCCCAACAGAACAAGTCACAAATAATATAGGGCTTCATCTGCTTTCTTTTGTCCCTAATCAGTTTCAGTAACTTTATTAGCATGTCAAGAGTCAGAGGAATTTCCAAATTCAATATATCAACCATGTGTGAGCACAACATGGACCCTTGCAGGCAGGGGCAGAGGGGGGTCCTGTGTCTTTCTTGCATGTGTATCAATTCCTCTCATTATAACACTCAAGCGAGTTTTTCTCAAACCCTATGACTGTTCAGTTATTCACAGAAAATAAATGACTTCTTCCTTAGAGGGAACTGCAATTTAAGCAGACAGTACATTGCCTTAGTTTTCAGTTGCTTTCACTATTTTTTTAAATGACATAATCTGTCATCAAAAATATATTTACATTTGTTATATCATCAGCTGCCAGATTTGCTTTATACTCTTTCGCATGTGAGGAGGACTGGGGGTACCTACCTCGTCTTAATTAACTCCACCTGGCTTGAGACTCTCCCTTTCAACAATCTGCATCAATGCCATTATACAGGCACAGCAGGAGAAAGCCACAAATCTAGTGAAATTAAATCACTCACCATAGAAACATCTTGAACAATAGCATGAGAACATGGAGCCAACCAATCATGTTCAGGCACATGGAAGAAGGAAAAAAAAAAAAAAGTTGCAACAAAGATAAGTGTATGGCAGCAGCGGCAGCAGCAACTAATACACAAAAGGAAAAAGATATAAGCTTCACAAGGGAATTTATTCTCTAGCAAATTATTTCATAATTATTCCCACCCTTGTCTCTCTTCCTTCTCAAATAGTTGCAAAAAGTCACCACCATTGTTTGAAGAGAAAAAATACTGAAGGGACTCACCTTTTGCAAATGTTATATACTTAGGGAATGATCCAGACGTATGTCAAGCACCACTAAAGGGCTACACCATCCATAAGAGGGCTCAGCATGTCAGGGTTAAGTCTCTACTCGTACTGTAATTGGAATCAATGCCAAATTTTGTATTGCTTTCAGTGGTTCAAGATTGAGGAAGAGCAAACATAGAGGATATTTTTCTTGTTTCACAAAGAGAGGCAAAGGTCTTATCCTTCCAAGAGGACAACGCTACAGTGAGCTGCAAAAGCAATATATTTATGAAAAAAATATACAGAAAAGAATGTGCAGGTATGGTATTATTTCTAAAAAACTTAGCATTAATCTGACTGCAGACTGACAGGAGAACAACTTTTCGAAACAACAAACCTGATGTTTTCTGTTTGAAATTAAGTGTATAAACTTTCAAGATCTAAACTTGAAGCTACAGTAAAGTTGTTTAACATATATAGACAGAAAAAGAGGATTAAAGAAAAAAATTTTTTTGGCCAGTAAAACACATTAAAGGCCAGATTCTGACAGGCTTTCTCACAATAACTTGCACTTTATTGTTCCAGTAATTCTATTGATCTTACTAGGATAACTTCAGAGTAAAAAACTGGTCAATAAAAGTAGGTTGTCAGAATCTGCTTCTAAGTTATCATCTCCTTTACATTCAATCTCTGTAAGTCAGTACTGCCCCTTGCCAACTGTTTGAAGCAATCATTTGTAAAATTTTGCTTTGCTAATTTCTTAAATCAGCAAATACTGCGAACAGTTACTTACAGCATGTGTTTCTAATTGCAAAATTATATTCTTTTGGAAGGTGACACTAATATGAAAAATGTTAGTTTATCTCTTTGTAGTCTTCATGCCAGCATAATCCTGAAAAAGAAAAGGATGAGAGGTACATCTTTTTAGCAAGGTCTGCACAAGTAATTTATAATTAATAATTTCTTTAAATTTGTTTTAGTATTCTGGTGTATTGCAATATATCCTGATATTTTCCAAAAATAGTTTTGATTTTGCAGTGACATTTTATTTCTTGAGGGGAAATCACAAATTTCTGTCATGAATAGTCACAGCTATAAATGTGCAATTGGCCAAATACAAAAATCTGTAACTTAGAAATTGAAGGACAGTGAATGTTTGTGCCAATAAATTTTGACTTTTCAATGTTTATGAAAAGCAGACACATCAAGTGAGTAAATAGCTGAAGCAAAGTCTACGAAAAAAAAAAAGAGAGAGAGAGAAAAACACATCAGCCAAAATTCTAGCTAGAGCTCTCAGAACCAGAGCGCTACAGCATCACACATGGAAAACTAATATATTCCTAGGCTGAATATATACATGCATGTTGGTTTGGCATCAATGAATTCATTTATAAGAGTTTTTATCATGAAGTTTAATAGAACTTGTAAGTTAATGTACAGTAAATTGTATGAGTAGTCACCCTCTAGCTAATACTCCTGTAATGAAGGTAGGTTTTTTTTCAGCAATATGTATATTAAATCTGTTTTTAATATCTGTTGTGATTTGTTGTTGTGTATTGCCTAAGGCCTATCTCTTCTACACAGTTCCTTTTGCCTCAATGTTCTTTTGCTAATGTCAAATCATTTAAGAAAACACTGAAACACATGTAATGTTCCTACATGAATAAATTGAATATTTAATGGTTCAATGCCCTGACCTTTCAGATTACAATACAGGACAATGAGCACACTTTGTTAAACGTGAAGGCTAGTGGGTGTGCATATTCCAAGTGAAGTACTTCAGCAAGGGAGAGACAAAGTCAAGTTAGAACAAATATTCCAGTCCCAGACGGCCTGTTACTGAAATCAAATTATAGGCTTGGACTATCATAACTTATTCCTCAAAAAATGTCATGCTGTGCAAGAATATATCATGCACTTGGATAAACAAGTTACAAAGAACCAAGTGTTAAGCAGTAAAGTGTCAATCAGGCAAAGTGGATTTCTCAGACGCATACACATGCAGCCTGCACATCAGATTGCGTGCACTGTCTCACCCTTTGAGTCCTAGAATACGTTGCACCAACTCATACATGCCTTAAAACCAAACCTAACCAGTAAAGTTACCAAGTTGAAGTTACCAAGAAGCACTAATGCTGCAAGATCCCTATATCTATTCCCCTTTCTTTTTCCCAGTAACTGCCTCGTCACGCTAGAAACGCTACCTCTTCTTAGCAGGACAGAGTGTTATTTCTGAATGTACCAAATCTTTCTTCAGAGGCAGCTTGCTAACTCTTAGAACTCTTAAAAAATTAAATATTAAATTAATTTTTACATAAAGAAAAAAAATTAGATTGGACTTGTCCAATAGGAGTGGTAGATGTCATCACAGCTTTGGTCATGATATAGTTCCATAAAGAAAAGTTATTTTAGTTGAAGACCTATAAATGCTGGTCTTTAAATTATACTGTCTCTGTTATGTATCATGCAAAATTGTTATTCTGATGCAATACAATCACAGCATGGTACGATGTATCTTTCTTTTATATATTTGATAAAAGAGTCCCTTGTGTTTTTCTATGTTCTACAAATTAGTACCTTTTCTTTAGAACAAATTATAACAAGGGGGTTAGTGTGCCTGCTTCCCTGAGCAAAAGGAAAATGTACCTCAGACAATACTTCCATGTGACAATTCTGCACAAGAAGGCAATTTGATATTCTTATATTTGTTATATTTTTTATGTTTTATTCTTATTTAAAAGTGGAAACAAGTAACAGCATGGAATCTCCTTATGCTCTGTTACAATAAAAGTTAGATAATAGTCTGAAAATACAATAATAGATGTGCTACAGAAGGAAAAAGAAGTCAATCGAAAGGTTTAGATCTAGAAAAAATATTCTGCCTATTATATAGAAGCCTTCAAGGGTTCAAAACTGCAACTCTGTTAAACTAACACAAATCTGCTAGAGGGACAAAAGAAAGCTCTCATACAGTGCAGAACAGTCCATATTCTATTAATTTGCATCTGAATTATAATGCATATCATTTTAATACATAATTTAATAAATTACCCAATTGAGTCTTCTATATAAATGTTTTGGCATTTGAAAGTCTTCAAGAATAAAAACCTCCAAAAAACCTCAGTTCCTCTTAAAAAAAAAGCTCCCCTAGACAATAAAAGGAGGGTGTACCGAGTAATGACTGGTACTAATTAATGTTCTTGATTGAACAGGGGAGCTAGTGAATATTCAGGATTATTTACCTTTTCAAAAGAATGCTATTAGCCCAATTGCAAATGCTTGATTTTTATGTTGGTGACGATTGCAGTCTTATTCCTGTGATTTAAATAGAAATGGTGATGTAAACCTGTAATTCGTTAATGTGAAAAATGATTGCTTTTACCAATCAACACACTCTAAAATGTTGGTTTCATCATGAGAGTCTGTAATGCTTATGTATTGTCGTCCATCCTGTTACACAAGGGGAAACTAAAGCAAAAAACTACAGAGAGGATCTGGTGTTCATATGTGAGCTATAAATTCACTTCTGGTACTTTGAAAATTAACATGTTTATTAAGCATATGGCAGATGTATTTCTGCCCTTCCTTATATGTCAATGGGGTGACATAGGGTATAAATCAGAACAATATTTATCCCAGTGCTCTATGTGTTCTCAGGAAAAAGAAAAATTCAATACAGCAAAGCATGTAGTAAATACATTTCACTAGCACGTGGATATTTCTATGCAGATATTTCTTCATCAACGCTTTTCCTCCTTTAAGCTTTTCGGCTGAATCAAAATACAGCAATGACAATTTTACAGTCCACTCTGCTTGCCTATTCACCATTCCCTGGTCTTAGTCATGCTTTATATCTTTACATTTGGCCTGTTTGTCATAGCGTGTATTTGTCCCTGTGATAACCATCCTAACACTTTCACTATGGAAACAAGGTATTGGTCAGTGGTGAGCATGAACAAATATGCAGGAGCAAGAAAATTAATGAAGATGGGGAAGTAGGAACACAGACATTATGCATAAGAATATTTCCAACTTCTTTTTTTTGTTGTTTTCCTAACCAGATACCTCAAGTTATGTTCTGCATCTTTTATCCACAACATTAGGTTAATACAAGCTTTCTGTAAGAGCAAAATAAATTCTTCAAGCTTTTTTTAAGTTAAGCACAGAAGGATTAACATATTTCTCATGGCATCAAATACTCTGAGAGATGTACGAATGTCCCACGGAAATCGCAGCAGATCTGGTAATGGCTAGGCAGTGTCATACACTTTGTTTCTTCGTTCCAGGCCTCTGCCACTTTCCGGAGGGACATGTCAAAAAATGAAAAAGTGGGCTGAAAAAATGCCTACTCCAACAACACAGCATCTCTCATAATAGGTTCATGATTTTTTAATTTTTTTAATTATTATTATTTATTTGCTGCTGGTAAGGCTTTTGAAAATGTGAAAAGTATTTTGGAAGTAAACATGATGTGTGAAATTATTATAGAAGTAAAAATTTATAGCCCTATTGCACACCTTATCCCTTCCACCCTCTTTCCCTTCTAGTGCTGGGGAGATGGCAGACCTTGCAAAAGTCTAGAGTAGGAGTCAGCTGAGGAGAAAGAGAGTGAAAGAAGGAGGACACTGATGGTACTGCTGAAGATTGTGCATCTTGGGAAAATGGCAGTGTGAATTGTTCACCTTCTGCAAAAGTTGTGCATTCACAAGATGTTCCCAGATGCACAACACAACCGGTTTCAAGTTATGTGAACTGATTTCTGGGTGCTAAAATCTTTCCAACACAAGGTGACCAGCATGGATTGTAGCCAATGGAAATGGCAATGGTGATCATTTACACCCCTAACAGAACTTTGATTTAAATAACTTCTGATAAATGTCTCTAACAGATGATGGTCCCTGACACTCCTGAGATGTCTGTAAAACTGTATGAGACTCAGGCAACTACAAATTGATAGCAGTGGTGAGAAGCCTGTTATTTCATTAAGTGGGTCAACAGTACTTCTTATGGAGAAACTACTTATTGATAAGATCCTTTATGGAGCATTTCTCAATGAGGTGCATATGCATGGCATCCTATAGGACATGCAGGTAAGTTGACAAAAAGTGTTGTGGGATACACACTAAGAGTTTGCTCAAGGAGCTTTGCAGTGTGATGCAGGAAGTCCACTCCACAATAAGATAGACCAGGGCAGTGTGGAAGTCTAGCCTTCGGCAGATCAGACCAGTAGGTCTGTCATTGGCAGGTTGCCTTGGCAGTAAGATAACCTTAGAATGAAAACCAACCAACCGACCAAAACCTCTTACAAATCAAAACAATGAAAACGTAGCAATGTAACAAATATTAAAGCTTCTAAATTAACGTGTAAGTACAAACAAAAAAACCCCAGTGAACTGAAGGTGACCATGTGAGGTGTCTTTAACTCATGATTTGAGATTACGTTTTGCCATACTAGTTAAGGCAGAAAGGCCTCAATCCAGGTCACCCAGGCAAAAAATATGTTTTTCAACTTGAGTAAAATGGAATAATTATATACGTAATATGCATATACATAATAAAGAAATAAATAAAAATATAGGCAGAGATTTCAACAAGGAGTCACTAGGAATCACTTGAATTCCTGTTAGAAGGATTTCTGGTTTCCTGTATGTACTCAGAGATTGTAATAGTGCAGCACTAGATGGGAATCAAGCACAACCTTGTTTTCTTTCAGATATTATGAACTTTTCAGCTATTCCTCTGCTTTTATGCCACTGTGGCTATTTTCAGGACAATTATGTCTCATAACTATATAGCTGCCCCAATGGCTGGGAATATGCCCTACACATTGTAAGAACATCTTAGAGAAGGCACAGAATAGCACAATGCAGGATTGTGTGCAGCTTCTCATCCTGAAATACTTTATCTTATATCACCATTCACACTATTAATATGTAATATTTAATTTGAGATGTATATGAGATTCTGAGTCACTTGAAACGGATGATAGTTGAGAGATTTGAATCCACAAAATTTATTCTGAGAACAGTTTCTATACAGAGTTTTAAATTACTCATTTTTTCCTTATGTAGTTTTTAGTATTATTTACACTTTTAAAAGATCACTCGTGACAAGTAATGTAAATATATGCCATTTTTCCAGTGAATATTATATCTTCAGATTTTACAACGAGATTTTGACTTTTCTAATTGTTATGAACAACACCATTCGTCAGAACTGTTTCTGGGATAAGTTTTTATTCTGGCCTTAAGTTTAAAAAGAAAAGTTTAATGAAAGTAGTTATTAAAATGTATAGATTATTTCAGTACTTAAGAAGTATAGAAAAGTTATATGGAATGGGAGCTTTAACTATTTCACTGCTAGGAGCACAAAACAATTTTAGTTATGACACACCTGCAGATAAATAGTAAGTCTTATGCAATCATATTCTTTATCAAGCTCATCAGTTCAAATGCAAGGGAGCATTCCCATATTAAATAAGCCTACATAAAATTTATCAAATAAAACCATTGACTTTGCAGAAAAAGAGTGAGAAAAAGTTAATTAAATGGGAGAAGGAGGGGAAAAAGATCAAAAACATGTTGTTAAAAATAAGTGAAGGAATGTGATCTCATCCAGATGGGCAGTTACAACTCTCAGAAGTGTTTTAACTATCTCAAACAGCAATTAACATGTAAGGGATACAATATTCTGAAACATGGATGAGAAATAGGCGAGAGATTTCAAATAAAGGTATATCTACACCAGTTTTATCAGTAAAAATATATCCCATATATTGTATATCACATATTGTAGTTTACTGAACTAGGGTGAATTGTCACATGTGAGTCCTAACCCACCATCTCTTTAATCCAAGTGTACTCTGACAATTTAATCTAAGCATAAGGATTTTATAAGAAATGTAATGTTCAGTGCTATTTAATCACTCCCTAAAGATGTTTAATACCTAATAAATATGTCAAGAGGTATTTTTAATTTCCTGGCACTTTGCTAGCCTTCTAGTTTAGCAGTAACAATAAACCAACAAAATCAGACATTGGTGAGAAAATCTGCAGTGCCAACAGTGTTAGGAAAGTTAACTATGCTCTTACAATAAGGCAGCACGTCATGTAACAAACGTAAGGAAATAAAAATAAAAATTAGTGTTAGCTGCTAGGTAATGCTTTCTATTAAAGTTCCGGAACATATTAACATTAACATTTTAGATAATTGTTGTTATTTTAAATACCACATGATTATCTAAAACATGTTTATTGGACGTTTAACCATTATATGATTTCTTAAACCTCAGTGTGTTTTTCGTAATAAAATTTTAGATAGGAGCGTACTACAGAAATCTTCATTCTGCAACCAGCCCAAGAATCTACCTGTTCTGAAGTCTTCCTTCTGAATGGTGTCAAATGCTGAGAAGACACTTTAAAAAACATAAAATATCCAATAATACAAATTCTTTTTTTTTTTTTAACTCATCTTTTGCTTCCCTCTCTCCCCCACCACATACTCATTGAAGAATAAAAATGTGATCACATGCAGCCTCTGGGATCTGGGATGCCAATCCAATTTCCAGAAAACAGCAGTTCCATTTTAGAAAATAATGATGATGATAATGATGACAGCAACAAAGGCAGCAATAACAGTATTAATAAAGATGGTGGCAGTTAGTGTATGTTAAGTACTAATTGATCACAGTTACGTGGTTTTAAATTCAGTTTACAAAAATACATAGGAGAAGTCAGACTAGACCTTCCTTGTTTAGAGTTGAGACTTCATCATTAATTTTCTGTATACAGAAGTCAGCCCTTGGCACGTACTTTTATCTTCTGTGTATATGTATGGTACCCAAGTGAATGCTTCCAACACACTATTTATGATCCGTGAGCCAGCTAACAATAAACAACAATTCCTGCAGCATTTACTGTCCCCTAATCTTTCACAGTTTCATTCCAGTCAGGGCTGCTGTCTCCTGTGGTGTAGGTAACCACCATGTATGGCATCAGGAAGCAGCAGACCAATTAGCATCGGAGATCACCAATGGCACAACAGTATCTGGAAATCCCTTTTGGCCAGCAGCCTACACCTCCACAGTCACTGTTTCCCCCAAGCCACCGCTGAGACAAAGCGGCTGAGCCTGGGAAATGTGTGAAACAAGCAGCTAACCTTTCAGAGTGCAACCCAGACAGCTGGGTGGGTAGGGGATGGGGGCAGGAATAAATGAGATTGTTGGAACATGTAAGACAATGGACACGCCGTTTTTACTACTTTGAACTGATTTCATCTCAGGACTTCTTCATTGTGACCAGTCAATATCCATGTGCTTAGAGAAAACAGAAAATATATCATAGCAAAAATTTCCTTTATTATAAGATAAACATTTTCACACTTGGTATTTTAATTTTTCCCATTGCGATATTTTCACCAATAACACATAGACTAACCTTAAAAAAAGAAATAGTCAAATGCTTAAGGAAATAATTTTTAATGGGTCACTTTTCAATCTATGTCTAATAAAAAAGAGGCACCTGCTTTCTAAATGAACTATGGATAATCCTACATGCAAGTAGTCATTCATTTTATGCATAAGATGTATGAAAATAGAAAAATACTGTGGCACTAGCCACACAGAAGACAGTCAAATAAACCGTTGTCCTGGATTGAGCAACACAGGACTAACTTCTCTTCTAATGCTAGGGAGAACTGCACTTTTAGAAGACTCTAGTATTTGAATTTGTGAAAATATTTACTTTATAGCCAGCTAGGCTATGTGGGATTCGAGGTCTTGGTGTTTTTAAGTCTTACCAGGTGCAGGGATGAGGAGGAGCGAGGCCTGGGCATTTGACCCAGGCTGGCCTAAAGGATTATTTCATACCATGAATGTCACATTCTATATAAATCAGAAAGTTTGCTGCATAGTCTGTCTCTCCCTTGATGGTGGCAGTCCAGAGAAACTCCTTGCTCCAGTGCCGGAGCCCTGAGTCCTTCCCTTCCTCCCGAAGCTGTTACGCTCGCAGTGTCCGACATTTACTGTCCACTGCTGGGAGTGCACGGCTTCCTGCTGATATAATTGGCTGAGTATAATTATTGTATATTTTATATTATCATCGGGATTAATACTGGGTCTTTAGTATTATTGTTAATTATTTAGTCTTATCCTATTAAATCTATTTATATTTCAGCCCTTGTGTTTCCTTGCTTTCCCTGATTACTCTTTCTAGGTGGGGAGGGGTCATCGGGTGATAGAATAATTGTCTAGATGACAATAAATTGTTATGGGTTTTCTCAAACCATAACAACAGTCATTGCATTGCAACTTTCTTTCGTCCTAAACTCGGCTTGCTTAAAGCCCCTGTTCTTATATCCTAGACATAGTTATAAATCTCAGTCCAGAAGACTTCACAACTCCCACCAGCTTCAGCAGAGACAGAACTGATCTTGCCTCTGTAACATGGGATCACATGTTCTGTAAGTTTGAAGAGCATATAGATGGCTGTTTCTTACATGCTGGATATGAACCAAAGCTCGTTAAAGTAAAAAAGATTAGTGTTGTTGGACTTAATGGGCTTTGGTTCAGGCCTGACAGCAGACACTGTCTGAAATATTTCTGGTTCTGTAAAGGATCAACATATAGATTTCATGGTTCCACCACTGATTTCATTTGAAACATCTTAAATGCTTTATTGTTTTGTCTAAAAAAAAAAAAAGGGAAACATTTTTAGGAAGACACATTGAAAACAGTATTTATATAATCGCCTGTCCTCTATGTCAACATTTTCTGCAAAGCAAGTGCTGTGACCAGTGTCAACAAGCAACACTTTAAAATACATTTCTTACTAATTCAGAATGGTTTCTGCCACCCCTGGGGACACTATTTGTGTCTGGCAAGACCATTTCAGTCTGACAGTTCCTGATTTTCAACAGGGAGAGGAAAAAGGCAGAACTAATGGATGTGAATGAGCTTAAAAGCTAGTGAACTTATCAATCATAGAAAACAACGGTATTTTAGGAAGCAAATAGAGGTACTTTGGCAAACAGGGAAAAAAATGCAATAGGTATTCTTTCAGACACTGATCAGTTTTTGGTCAGACTATTTTTGTCTCATAGTACTCTTGTCAGCATTGATTATTACGTAAATTTTTTCATGCACTGCATGAAATGTATCATATACAGTACTACAGACAGGTCAAATTCGCAGGTCCCAGTTTAGTTTTTAACTATGATAAAATGTTTTTTTCATTCAATAGGAGGCTGTTTCAATAACAACTGAACAAAACTGAATGAAACCTTAGGGTTTTAACCAAAGAACCCATTTATATTTACACAGTTTTTGCACAGCTAGCCTATTATTCAACTAGGTGAACATGTTTAAAGGCTTGTATATTTTACATCATAAGGAATCTGATACCATATTGCTTTGTTTAAGCAATACTTTGACTGTTCTTTCCATAGGATTTACATGAATGAAGTAAAAAGGGAACTCTGATCTCCTACTGTAATAATTATTATCTGAGTTGCTCATTTTTTAATTTGGCACCTGATCTACTCAGGAATCATACACAAATATAAAAGAAGTTAAAGTTACGATGGCTTGAAGAATGAGATGGATTATTTTTAACTCACCCTAACTATGCTTAAGATATTGAAAACTTTCTCAAACCAGACTTCGGATAAAATATTTTAAGATTCAGGGGAAAAAAAAAAAAAAGACCTTTAAAACGAAAAGCCTAAAAAGTAAAATTCAATAAATGTCAACCTTTTACAGCTACAATTAGCTTAATTTACAAACAAAATAATTTTGAACCATAAAACTTGACATTTTCAATAAAAATGTCAAAATAAGGTATTCTGATAATTTTCAAAGCTTATTTCCCTAATGTTCAGAATTGACAGAAATAATGAAAAATGGTTTTGGCAAATCAGCATTGTCAGTGACAAATATATGATGAAAAAAAATCTCAGACTCCCTAATATTCAACAATTTATCATCTCTGCATGCTAGAAAACTTGGTGAGATACTTTTTCTGTTTTTGTAAGGCTTGATTGTCATCTACAGGAAGCACTTTCTAGAAACTTCTGAGGGAAAAATAACTGCTCATTAGAATTTCTATTTGCTTTAAAGTCACTTAAAGTTGGCAAATTCAGTACAAGGTTTTAAATCTAAGCAATCGGGTTTAAATATATAAATTAATTTATTGTCAAGTATTTGTCAGTATATTACATTTATTGGCATTTACAAAACTTTTATTTACCTCATCTAAAAAAGGCTTGCTTTATCCCATTTTCACAAACCAATACGGAGTTATTTCCCTGACTGCACTCCTTGGACTACGCTTTGTCTCCACAAACCCTCAGTTTCCTCTCTGGAGCAAGTTTTACGAAACAAGATCCTGATTTACAGCCCTCTCCCACTCCTTTTTTTGCCTGTGGCTGTCGTAACTTAGATAGTGCTCTGGAGTGGATCATTTGCTACCAGTTGAATGTAGTTTTAATCTTATTAACTCATCTATTTTTTTTTCTACATACATATTCCTTATGGCTACCATGAGCATTGTAGATACAACACTGACTCTCTCTTAACACACTCTTTAATTACAACACAATCAACTCCAGAGAAAGGCTTCCCAGGCACGTTAATATTCACAAGAACGCAGAAACAGGCAGCTGAGCCTGCCTAGGTGATTACTGAAGAAAGTGAACCTTTTCATCACTAGAAATGAGTGAATTCCTGGATGCTGCAGCTGAAAGTGATCAGTCAGTGACGGGGAGCCAGAGGAGGGGAAGGCAGACATCAGGGTCGCAATCTCCCAACTGTGAAAAAGACAATGCGTCTGTGCTCAGCTTGCACTGAGCTGCCCTGAATAGGGTGGCTTTTTGTCTTCTCATCCTGCTGTAAACTTCTAATCTCTCTTAAAATCTTCCCGGGGGGTGCTGAGGGAGGGGTTGGGAGGCCCCAAATTCACAGCATGGCTGTAATGACCTTGCTCTTGAATGATTTATCTTTGAAGCTCAAGTTGACTACATCCAACTGCTTTTCTCACCAATGGTTCCCTGTTTCTGAATTCTGCATCTTAAAGTCCTAGATATGTTCAGAGCAGCCAGAAGTGCTCTGCATGCTATTAGCGTACTCTGCGCGTTTCTTTTTTTTTCCCTCAGGGCAACCTGAGGTGCTACCACCCTCCACTCGAAGCCAGTGCTTTAAAGAAGCTGTGTTACAGGTAAACAACATGGAAAATAAGTCAGAAGAGAAAAATAGAGAAAAATCTGAGTTTGTTTTGGTTGTTTTTTTTTTTTTCCCCGGCGGAATAAAAAGGGTAGATAAACAGTATAGAATTGTTTCTGTTCTCTTAATGGAAATGTTTCCTGAAATATTATAAGTTTATCCTGTTCCCATTTCCACTCTCAAAAAAAATCACAAGTTTTCGCTTTTTCCACACGATTTCATAAATAACAGATATTTTTCTCTTCCTCAGAATACCACTGGACATGAAGTCAAGTTTCTTTTTTCCGTACCTTGTTTTAAGTCAAAGCATAGATGCAAGCTGTTTCACTCCTGCTGAATGCATGCTTTAGAGCAACAATAGTCCCACCGAGACTAGAGAGACCTCATGCTGGGGAGAAAAGATGAGGAGGCAGACAAACACACATACACATGCACACACACAGATCTCTGTAGAAATAATAGCAGTCCTATACATTTTCAAGGTATGCCTAGAAATCACTGAGAACATCGTGCTGTCCGGAAGTGCTGGAATGTCAGTTTTCTTATCATATAAGCTGGGTTTTGTGGTGAAAGGCTTACTGTTCCCGTTATCTAGGGGCTACTGGTCAGTAAGCGATAGCAGGCCATCTCCAGAAGTCACACCTGGCAAACGTTACTGTCAGGATTTTCGGTGTACCCTCAGGCTTATTGCTGACCTTTACTGTTGAACCCGTTAATCTAAATGTGTCTGACAGGCAGCCCTGCAAACATTACAAGCCGAGGTTCAGATTAAGGAAAATATTACTCACTTTCACTTATTTGTGAGATCTAATTGAAGTATACAGTAATTAATGGCCACTAAACCAACTCAGACTAGACTTTGCTTTTAGGCCTGGGCCTTATCGTCTTTCCCACCATTAGGTGAACTTTACATGCATTTAAGGTTTCCAAAAACTATCAAACAATACTTCCTTGTTGCAAGACACAGTGTTAAGAGGTTGTGGGCTATTTTTACACCTCTAATTTTAAGGCCACATTTAACCATCTGCTATGCCCAAATAAAAATATAAATATATATTGAGAATTGTTCAAAATGCTAGTTGAATAAATAACGTCCTAAACTGAGTCTGGTTGAAAGTGCCTGACCTAAAGGCACTTTCCATAAAGGATATTTTCAAGCTGCCTTGTTCTTCCTTTAACAATTTTCTTTCTGTTTTACTTTATTTTTTCCACAGGTACTAGACTTAAACGCTATCAAGGGGTTAGTGTTTTGCAAAGTATTTTTAATTTGAACCGAATGTCTCGCCTGTCAGTGTCGAAGAAGCTTTGAAATAAGGTAAATGAAAGTATTAAGTTTTGCAATTTTAATGGGAGCTCTCTCATTAAGACAGTAGCAACAACAACAAAACTAGAAATGACAAATTTGTCACACTACACCAGATGATATTCTGCATGGCACCCACAATTAAAATATACCAGTATATACATATATAAATATATATATGTATATATGTTTTAAAAGGCAACATTTTCCCCCTCTGTGACCTACCATGTAGGTCATTGTTCCAATGAACCTGTTTTAGATGTCAGGAAATTAAATTATCTCCTTTGGGGTATTTATAAACAGCATTTTTCTCACTTACTTAGTTTTAACATAAAACTCAGAAAACAAAATTCTCTAAGAACCAGTTACATTGTTCTGAATTTTTAGCAAATGCATTTGTTGTAATTAATAGAGATATTTTTCCCCTGATTATTCTGCCTTTCTATTAAGCATTGTCTGACAGTAACGTGCTTTAAAACCAGGATACGATTTTAGGGTTCCTTCCTCCTCCCCAATGTTTTTAAGAAGCATTGTACATCTAAAAAAGCAATAGCATGTTCTATCACCAAGTGGGACTCTGCATTACAGACTTAATTCAGCTATTCACAACTAGGTCTAAAGCAGCTGTAAATGCAATGTATAATATAATTTAGGAGTTAGGAAGTAGAGTGGTGATTGCTGAATTGAGATAAAACAGGAAAGCTTTTACCCCTTTCACCTTTTTTGTAACTGAAACCAAGGAAATTCAGTGCAAAAGCAATATATATTAACTTAATACTAAGTTGGATAACATAGAATACTAAAGTTCTTTTACTGATGGCAAGTAGACTTGATGTACATATGAAAAATACTAAATTATTAAAAATATAAATGTATAAATACACGTATGAATGCATAATTTGTTATGCTAGTGTAATAGAAAATATTTATTTCCTGTGAATTTAACTCTTTATAACCTGTGTATTGTACCTTCCTGTGTAGACAGTTGTGCAGCAGCTAACCTTTCATGTTTTGTCCAGGAAAAAAAAACTATTATCAGATTGATGTTTCTCATGGAGATTTTAAATGTTCTCTTAAATTGTGTTGAACTAAGTCTGTCAAGATCAAGAAGTACTGCATGTGTTGTATGTTTTTGGAAACTGTAACAAACTCAAATCTAAATCGCATTTAATACTTCACTGACTACTGACTTAACATACTACCAAACTCGATGTTTTCTATTGTTTTATTTTAAATGAAGGATTTGGAGCTAAATAGAAAAGAGATGTGGGGGAATTTATCAAGTTGCAAAAAAAGGGGTCTTTTTTCTAATTGTGACATCCATGTTCTCTACAGATAGTGATAATATGAAGACTGGTAAAGAAGTATAAAAATGTCAGGAAGAAGTATTCCAAGTTGCAAATAAGTTTTGGCACAGTTAAATGAAAGAATCATGATGCATGGAAGTCACTACACAGAATATAAATACCATGTGTTAAGTCACAGCATTAAATGCTAACAAAAACATGTAGCATTGCAAAATGATTAATAAATTCTTGGCTATATGAGAATTATGTTGCTACTGGAAAAAGATGACAGACAAACGTCAACCTAAGAGAAAAGCTATGTCAAAGCAAAGTTTTCCTTCATTTAGGGACACAGAATATTAAAAACAAAACAAAACAAAAACCCACACACGAAAAAACCCCAAACCCAAACAAAAAACCCTCATATCCCTCTTGGTCATATAGGCATTTGCAGCATTTTCATATCACAGTGTTTTTTATGTCTTTCACTCCACTGACTCAAAGACGACAATTACTCCTATGGCAGACTTGATAATCCTTTGCTCTCCCCAGTGTTTTGAGCTCTTTGCGCTAAATCTTTACCTTAAGTGGCAAAGTTTCCATCTTTCTCCAGGTGGTGCTGCCAGTCAACTCCCAGACTTGAAGGCTCCCACTGTGATTCTAGTAGTTGCATGCACTCTCCTCTTATCTATCACACTGAGACAACATCTACAGAAACAATTAATGTGGACCATTAGAAGTGGATTTACAGAGCAGAGCAGTTGGTGCTGAGGACCTGATGACCACAGCATAGGCAACATGGAATGTTTTTACTTCAGAGGAGCTCTCATCTGGTCTCAAGGGTCCAAATGCCCATCTGCAGCTGGAGTGCACTAGGTGAGCTCCCCAACACATATCCCTCTACTGTTTCAGTAGAAGTATATGAATGCCTTCTCATTGACACAGCAATTCCATGGGAGAGAGTACTGGCTTTTCAACAATCCAGCAATTATTTTGGGGGCTATTTGTTTAAAGTTGGTCCAAAAAACTATCACCAGTTAACAACAAACCTTTTATTACAGACGCAAGCTTCAGAGATTTTCCACAAAGCCAATTGCTATTAAAGTATTTCCAGGAAAAGTACCTATTGATAGTCATTATTCAGTAACTACAACATAAAATAGTTCCAGCTACTGCACTGAAAATGTCTTGGCCTCTGTATTTCACATTCAAAAGAAATTTATCACCTTGTTGTTCTTGCCAGAAAGTCTAATTAATATTAAATCTTTTGAATTTCTCTGGATAAAACTGGCATCTGAGAGCCTAGTATGGTATCACTGTGCTTTAAAATAAGTCTATAATAGAGATTAGTACCTCTTGTGTAATACTGTATGCGTTGCATTTTGTTACATTTATTATACAAATTGAAATGAATAACAATATGCAGTTTAACATCCCATGAATATTTTTTAGTATTCTCCAACACTAGTTAATATGCTAACCAACTTCACTGAAAGGCATACAGATGTGGAAAGAGTCTATCTAGGGACTTTAATTATCACCTTGTCAAATTCAAATTATTATCTTGCGAGTTCATTTCCATAAAGTATCCCCTTTGCTGTTGGATGATTTAACATGTGTCTGCTTTTTCTTATCTTATTTGTATCTATCTGGAGGCTCTAAACCTTTCAAAGTAGGCTAGCTCTTTGTCAGATCATGATGTTTACCATAACTGATTTTGTCAAATACATTTTTGCAAACACTCAATTTTGCCAAGGATGGGTCTGTAAAATGTGAAGAAGAGCTGGCATGCACCACCAATAATGTTACATAAATCAGGCTAAGACTTCAGCTATTTCTAAACAGGATTATCTTACAGTGAAGAATCAAAGAGCCTGGGGAATGATTTACCTGACAAAATTCTGGAGACAGTCATTCTTGGTTGGTAAATCATTTCAGGTTTCAAGAACCCTGGAGTAATTCCAGCTGTAAGAATTAGGTGGACATAATTTTCTATGCTGGTCTGGATCACATGACAGGGGAAAAATATCCTATGAATACTAATGACTGTTTCTTTAACCTATTCAAAGGCAAAGTAGCAGACATGAAAATAAAGGAAACAGAAGGAAAATATCCTATTGGATAAGGCTTACATCCTGCACAACTGAAAACTTACCATAATTTTTTACATTTGGTAAAGAATCAAATGAAGAACAAATGTAAGTATAATGCCTTTGATTTGGTGATATAGACATGGAATGGATAAATAAAACAAATTTCTATTTTAAAAAACAAAGTAAAAAACCTGTATGTTAACATAAAAGTCATTAGCCTGCATATGAAGTCCACTAAATCTGAGAAAGTTCATACAGTGCCTTGGAAACAAAAAATATGTTACCTTTTATGAATTTCAAATTTCGAATTTCAATTTATTTGCATGTGAGAGCTCATGAGTATTTTTTTACAGCTCTTGGTGTTAAAATGGATTTAAATTTTTAATAATAATAAACAGAAAAAGAAAAATGCCATACTTTCAAAAAGTAAAAGCAATAACTGAAACGTAAAACTTGTAACTCCCAACTTATTCATTGTAAATATGCCTATATATAGTTGGAAAATTTCAAAAGCATGCATGGACATTTCTTGTTCAAAGGCCACACTACTCAGTTGTTTTCTTTGTTTTTTTTTATCCTTCTTTCTTACATCTGTGGTACATCGGAGAATCATAGAATCATAGAATCATTAGGGTTGGAAGGGACCTTAAAGACACCTAGTTCCAATCCCCCTGCCATGGGCAGGGACACCTCCCACTAGATCAGGTTGCTCAGAGCCCCATCCAGCCTGGCCTTAAAAACTTTCAGGGATGGGGCTTCCACCACCTCTCTGGGCAACCTGTTCCTGTGTCTCACCACCCTCATGGTGAAGAACTTCTTCCTAACGTCCAATCTGAATCATCCCATCTCTAGTTTTAATCCATTCCCTCTAGTCCTACCGTTACCCAACATCCTAAAAAGTCCCTCACCAACTTTCTTGTAGGCCCCCTTAAGATACTGGTAGGCCACTATAAGGTCTCCCCGGAGCCTTCTCTTCTCCAGGCTGAGCAACCCCAACTCCCTCAGTCTGTCCTCATAGGAGAGGTGCTCCAGCCCTCTGATCATCCTCGTGGCCCTTCTCTGGACACGTTGCAGCATGTCCATATCTTTCTTGTAGTCGGGGTGCCAGAACTGGACACAGTACTCCAGGTGGGGTCTCACAAGAGTGGAGTAGAGGGAGAGGATCACCTCCCTCGACCTGCTGGCCACGCTTCTCCTGATGCAGCCCAGGATATGATTGGCTTTCTGGGCTGCTAGTGCACACTGACGGCTCATGTTGAGCCTCTCATCCACAAGCACCCCCAAGTCCTTTTCTTCAGGGCTGCTCTCAAGCCAGCCAGAAGACCTTCATGCATTTTAGCAGAATAAACTGCACTCCTAAATAGATATGTAATATTGGATAAGTATTATGTGAATAAAATACAATGCTGCTCTTTCAAACTCAAGGCATAAAATAATATCCACAAAGGACACTGAAAATGTGTAACAGTTTTGGATAATTCTCAATAATTCTTAAACTATTAGATCGATGCCCTCTCCTTGTCAAAAGTATTCCACTGATGTTCCATCATGACTGCATTTAACTTCCTCTGCAGTTGTCTCTCTTCTGATCTTCTTACAAGTTTTGTTAAAGTCCTTAGGCCTGGGTCCTTTGTAACTTCAAAAGTGGAGGTGCTTTGTCCTTTTTAATTTCAAAAGTGGAAGTCCACCTGATCATGACAAAATCATAAAACCATAGAATCATAGAATTGTCTAGTTGGAAGGGACCTTTCAAATCACCGTGTCCAACCATCAACCTAATACTGACAAAAACCACCACTAAACCATATCGCTAAGCATTACGTCTGCCCATCTTTTAAATACCTCCAGGGATGACAATTCCACCACTTCCCTGGGCAGCCCATTCCAATGCTTGATAACCCTTTCAGTGTAAAAATTTTTCCTAATCACTGAATAGTAGGGGTTGGAAGGGACCTCTGGAGATCATCTAGTCCAACCCCCCTGCCAGAGCAGGGTCACCTACAGCAGGTTGCACAGGAACGCGTCCAGGGGTGTTTTGAATGTCTCCAGAGGTGGAGACTCCACCACCTCTCTGGGCAGCCTGCCTGTTCCAGTGCTCTGCCACCCTCAAAGTAAAGAAGTTCCTTCTCATGTTTAGGTGGAACTTCCTATGCTCAAGTTTGTGCCCATTACCTCTTGTCCTTTTGCCAGGCACCACTGTGAAGAGCCTGGCCCCATCCTCCTGACACCCACCCTTTAAGTATTTATAAGTATTAATAAGATCCCCCCTCAGCCGTCTTTTTTCCAGACTGAAGAGATGCAAAACCCTCAGCCTTTCTTCATAAGAGAGGTGTTCCAGTCCCCTAATCATCTTGGTTGCCCTTTGCTGTATCCTATCCAGCAGTCCCCTGTCCTTCTTGAACTGGGGAGCCCAGAACTGGACACAGTACTCCAGATGTGGCCTCACCAAGGCAGATTAGAGGTGGGATATCCAATCTAAACCTCCCCTGATGCAACTTGAGGCAGTTTCCTCTTGTCCTGTCATCTATTACCTGGGAGAAGAGACCGACATCCGCCTCTCTACACGCTTCCTTCAGACAGTTGTAGAGACTGATAAGGTCTCCCCTCAACTTCCTTTTCTCTCCAGGCTAAACCCCAGCTCACTCAGCTGCTCCTCATAAGACTTGTTCTCCAGATCCCGCATTAGTTTTGTTGCCCTTCTCTGGACCTGCTCCAGCACTTCAATGTCTTTTTTGTGGTGAGGGACACAAAACTAGACACAGTAGTCGAGGTACGGCCTCAGCAGTGCTGAGTACAGGGGGACAATCACTTCCCTAGTCCTACTCACCACACTGTTCCTGATACAGGCCAGGATACTGTTGGCTGCCTTGGCCACCTGGGCACACTGCTGGCTCATATTCAGCTGGCTGTCGACCACACCCTCAGGTCCTTTTCTGTGGGGCAGCTCTCCAACCACTCTTCCCCAAGCTTGTAGTGCTGCATGGAGTTGTTGTGGTCTAAGTGCAGGATCTGGCACTTGGCCTTGTTGAATCTCATACCACTGGCCTTAGCCCATCGATGCAACCTGTCCAGATCCCTCTGCAAAGCCTTTCTACCCTCAAGCAGGTCGCCACTCCCTCCTAACTTGATGTCATCTGCAAACTTACTGAGGGTGCACTCAATCCTCTCCTCCAGATCATTGATAAAGATATTAAAGAGAACTGGCCCCTGGGGAACACCACTTGTGACTGGTCGCCAAATTGATTTAATTCCATTCACCACCAGTTTCTGGGCCTGGCCCTCCAGCCAGTTTTTACCCAGTGAAGAGTACTGGGTCCAAGCCATGAGCAGACACTTTCTCCAGGAGAATGCTGTGGGAAATGGTGTCAAAGACTTCATTGAAGCCTAGGTAAACAACATCCACAGCCTTTCACTCATACACCAAGCAGGTCATTATGCTTGGTCTGGAGATCAGATTTGTCAAGCAGGACCTGCCTTTCATGAACCTATGCTGACTGGGTCTGATCGCCTGTTTGTCCTGGTTGCTACACAATGGCAGTCAAGGCGATCTGTTCCGTAATCTTCCCAGGCACCAAGGTCAGACTGACAGGATTGTAGTTCCGTGGATCCTCCTTCCACCCTTCTTGTGGATGGGTGTCACATTTTCTATCTGCCAGTCAACTGGGACCTCCCGGGTTTGCCAGGACTCCTGGTAAATGATGGAAAGTGGGTTGCTGAGAACTTCTGCCAGCTCCCTCAGTACCCTCAGATGGATGCCATGCTGACCCATAGACTTGTGTATGTCCATGTGTTGGAGCATGTCCCTCACCATCTCCCTTTGGATTACGATGGCTTTATTCTGCTCCCCACCCTTATGTACTAGCTCAGGGATCTGGGTACTCAGGGAACAATGGATTCTACTATGAAAGGCTGATGCAAAGAAGACATTAAGTACCTCAGCCTTCTCCTTATCCTTTGTCACCATGTTACTGCATCCATCTAATAAGGGATGGAGATTCTCCTTAGTCATCCTTTTGATGAGAGCTGGGCAGAGAAGAACCTAATGAGGTTCAACAAAAGCAAGTGTAGGGTCCTGCACCTGGGAAGGAAGAATGCCAAACACCAGTATAGGTTAGGGGCGGACATGCTGGGAAGCAGCTCTGAGGAGAAGGACCTGGGGGTCCTGGTAGACAGCAAATTATCCATGAGCCAGCAGTGTGCCCTTGTCGCCAAGAAGGCCAATGGCATCCTGGGCTGCATAGGGAAGACTGTGGCCAGTAGGTCGAGGGAGGTCATTCTCCCCCTCTACTCTGCACTGGTGAGGCCACAACTGGAGTACTGTGTCCAGTTCTGGGCTCCCCAGTTCAAGAGGGACAGGGAACTACTGGAGCGAGTCCAGCGAAGGGCAACCAAGATGATTGTGGGACTGGAGCACCTCCCTTATGAGGAAAGGCTGAAAGAGCTGGGACTCTTTAGCCTGGAGAAGAGAAGGTTGAGGGGGGACCTGATTAATGTTTACAAGTACCTAAAGGGTGGGTTTAAGGAGGACGGAGCCAGGCTCTTTTCAATGGTTCCCAGCGACAGGACAAGGGGCAATGGGCACAAGCTAGAACATAGGAAGTTCCGTTCAAATACACGGAAAAACTTCTTTACAGTGAGGGTGACAGAGCACTGGAACAGGCTGCCCAGGCAGGTGGTGGAGTCCCCTTCTCTGGAGATTTTCAAGACCCGCCTGGATGCAGCCCTGAGGGATGTGCTTTAGGCAATCCTGCTCTTGCAGGGGAGTTGGACTAGATGATCTCTAGAGGTCCCTTCCAACTCTGAAGATTCCGTGATTCCGTGATTCCGTGATTATAGTGTATTTATAGGAATATTTTTATTGTCCTTAACATACAAAACCAGGTTAAGTTCTAGTTGGTCTTTGGCCTTTCTGATTTTCTCCCTATATAGCCTTACAACATGTGTGTAGTCTTCCTGAGTGGCCTGCCTCTTCTTCCGAAGTTCATAAATTCTCCTTTTTTCTCTGAGTTGCAACCATATCTCTCTGTTCAGCCAGGCTGGTCTTTTCCCCTGGCAACTCGTTTTTCAGCACATGGGGACAGCATGGTCCTGTGCCTTTAAGACTTCCTTCTTGAAAAACATCCAGCCTTCCTGGACTCCTTTGCCCTTCAGGACTGCCTCCCAAGGGACTCTGTCAAGCAGACTCCTGGAAAGACCAAAGTCTGCCCTCCAGAAGTCCGAGGGGGCAGTTCTGAAACTTCATTGTTGGCTGGGCAAATCTTCATAAAAAATTCTCCTTAATCCCTTTTACTACGTGGTTTGGTGAACAACGAAATACATCACAGCATAAACACTGAGACACTGTTACTGGTGTTTATGTTTAGCATAGCATCTACTGGCGTGAATATATCTCAGAAAATACAGTTACATATGGGGGTTTAAAATTACCATATATATACACACTTACATTCTGGAAAATGATAATTCTTTAAGAGTGAGATGTTCTACCTAATACTAATAATCCATTTTCAAATGAGAGCGCAATAAGTACCATTTGCTTTTCAGGAAACTTTTCAGGAAAAGGAGTAAAATAGACACCTAGCTTTGGTGACTAGCAGAGGATAGGAAAAAAATGCCTTACTCAAGGCAAATTTGACTTCTGTTTGTCATTTATTCATCAGATTTTCCTTTTCATTCTATTGGTCTTAGTGTATTTCCTCAATTTAGATTCAAAATTAGTTTCATCTGGAATTTAAAGAGACCACTTATATATGCACATGTATAGATAAATATGTGTGTAAGCATGTGTGTATTAAAAACACCTAAAACTGCTTCTGCTGCATCTGTGTAAACCAGAAGTGCAACTTAAGCAGTTTAATTCTTCCATTGATTTCAGCAGAACAGATCAAGAATTTGTATCTAGAGGGTAATTATAATTTATTATGTTTTTTAAGTAAGAGGCTATGCTCCATTCTCACAAAATTCTTTCTAATTATAATTAGTGAGGACTACAGTGAATTAGTTTAGTTTGTTCGTGAGTTTGCATAGTTTTCCAAAAAACTTGCTCACTGCCTAGGAAAAACCTTAATAATGAAAGTGATGTTAAGAAAATGCTATAAAGCAAAATACAACTAGAAAGAAAATTTGAAATGTGATTGTGGCAATTGCATTTCAAACTTCTGTATGGATAAAAGTACAGATTAGAATGCAAGAAAAAAACTTTCATAACTTGAGGTTTAAATTATGGTTTTAACATTAATACATCACTGAAATGATTGAAGTTTCAGAGATATAAAACAATATGTCTTGAAGTTAGTTCCCTACACATGACATCCACTTCTCTCACTTCAGCATTACAACAGAACCAAGGGACGTGTATTTCTCATGATTCCATTCTCTGGGGCTACCGCCAAAGCACTGTTTTCTCTCATGGAGTAAAAGACTTCAGAGCAACTGTCTTCTGCAACAGAACAGGTCCTCTTACAGCACTGTGAAAGCCATAACCTCAGCCCCAAGCACAGATTTCAACAGGCTCTGCTGAAATCTTTGTAATGCTGCCATCCTTGCCCATCGTACAAGTGTTCATTCTGTAAAAATAGTTTCCCTGACATTTGATATAATGTAATGGCTACAGAGTGATGTGTTTTAAACAGTGGTTAAACACAGATCATTATCTTCAAAATATATACTGTACAGAAGAATGCCTGTGAGCCAACAACATAATTCAGATGCTATGGTCATACTGTAATGATTGCACCATAGGGGGAAATGCATGTATCCACATCACAACACCTGACAGACATATAAATGTCCAACCAAAACTGATTTTACAGCTTTGGTCTCAAGGTGGGCACTTATTTAAAATCAGGGTATTCATGAGCAAAAGAGGGAGAATAGTTAAAATACCTGACAACACAGACACCTGATTATTTCATGCAAAAGTCACAGGAAAATAATGTTAAAAAAACCTACAGAACCTAGTACCAAAAATTAATATGTATTCAGAAAGCATTTAATTTGTCGTTCTATCAATTCAAGCAGTACCCCATTTGGATCCTTTGAGACACAAAGTGACTTTTAAACATTGTTTTTACTAAAGTAGTATTTTCAGTGAAGATAACATGTTACTGCCACGTGACACAATGACTACACTATATGGACTCTCCTTTGGGATGTTTCTTTTACCCGTTGGATAGGTAAGATTTCTTCATATCTGCTGTATCCTTACTGAGAGCAAAAGAAAGGCACTCCAGACAAAGGAAGCCGGGTTGTCTTCATTTTGGATATAGTCAATATGATGGTAGAAAAAAGAGTATTAAATAATAAAGAAGAAGATAAAATTAAATAAGATGCATAAATTACTTTCTTTTAGCCCCAATAGGTATTTATGATAAGCTACAATAAATTTTACAACAAATGCAGGAAGCGAAATATTACACAAATTAATCAACTGTGAATGAACGTATAAATGCAAACAGCATATTTTTGAAAAGGTATGGCAAGTGGTATTTTTGGGAGATACACTGGAGACACAGAGGTACAATACTTAATCTATACTCCAACTACCCGTAAGGAAAAGTTTTGACCCCCATTTCCTTCTCTCGTCAGTGTGAAAAGGGAACCATTGATTTCTGCCAACTGACAAGCAGTCAAGCATACAAAACAAGTAGCAGACCAACCCATACAGTAATTCCTGTTAATTCTCTCCCCAGGGTTTGTTCTGTAAGGGAAACATTGATTTTAACATGCTTAGGTGGATTTTCCAAAATTATATCTTTTTAATAACCTTTTCCTTCCCAGAATTCTTGGAATAAGATACCAGAAGCAAAAAACACATGAAACTTGGTTAAAAAAAATCAAAGTTTCCCAAGAGTTTCCCAAGAATAGCTTTACCCACTGATATTTTGTGGGGTTTTGTTTGTTTGCTTCATATCATTTATGCTAAATCCATGCCATAAAGTTGCTTAGTCTGGGGGTTTGTTGATAGGAGATTGATTAAGTGCAATGAAAACCTAATTTGTTTTTGTCATTTAACAGCACTAGGTCTCTATTTTCCCCCCTCTATTAAAAAACAAAACAAAACAAAACAAACAAAACAAAACAAAAGAAACCTAAAAAACCCAGCCAAAACCAAAACCCCACCTGTTTTGATAAAAAGGATAGGAAAAAAACACAAGGGAAAAATGTATAGTATGAAGCTGTCATTATTTTTTTGGAAAGAAGTGCTAAATTCCAGACCTCAGGTGTGTTGCTAAACATGATTAGCATCACCCAAAGGAGTAAGAGTTCCTTTCCAAAATTAAGCTGAAGGAGTTCTGCCCTCTCATCATCTTCTTTCCAGACTCCCTAGTGTTAATCAGATTATGGATTGCACATTTTTAACTTCTGCTGACTTCAGTGTGAATGTGCAGTGGATGAAGTGACCTGGCCATCTCAGCTGTCTCTCCCCCTCTGCTGTCTCTGCCACATACCAGCTGCGATATTCTGTTCAGGTTAAGAATAGAAAATGTAGTCTCTGCTGATTGGCTACTGCTAATGATTTGTTCATCCTTGGAAGGTGAATGACTAAATGCAGAATGACTAAAGTAAATAAATGAAAACATGCTAGTCCTCAGGTGTGCTTTGTGGAAGAATCTAGATATCCATATTAATTAACTTTACATTTGTCTCTGATAGACTGTTTTGGAATATCCATTTTTCATTAATGAGATTTTCCCCTGTCCATCCCTGAAGAATTGGGAACCCTTCTCTCAGTTGTAATAAAATAAATATCCTATACCTGTTCTGCAGACAGTCTACTAAGATATTTTTTCCATTAGCTAAATTTTGGTCATTTCAAGAGTGAAATGCATTGTGGGTTGGGTATTTTTTGCTTGTTTGGTTTAGTCTGGTTTGGTTGGTAAAGATTTGAGTAGGAAGAGGGAGGAGATGGAAGTAATTAATCATGGAAAATAATTTTATGAACATAATGTATAAAAAAGTAAGTTTTAATTCTTCTCAAATCGTTCTTACTATGTTATTTCTCTTTCTCCCCTAAAAGAGTGAATTAGAGGTTGGGATTATGTAAAAGCCCTTTCTCTAGATTCTGAACAATCACTATACTGATTTCTGATCTTCTTCCATGCGCAGCTTCATATATTTTTTATGTAAAAAGAAATAACTTGTCTAATTTTGGTCATTTTCAATGCCACTGTCCTTCACTATACAGAAAGAAGAAAAACAGGGCAAAAAAGATATTAATCTTTTTTCAAACATTATTTTTATTTATTTTTTTAAGAATGTTCTTTGTGACTCATATAACTGTATTTTACTACTTTTTTTTTCCTTCTGAAAAGATATATTTGGAGGATTTTTACCTCCAAATTAATAAAAATAAAACTATACAAAAATTGATGTTTTTCCAAATTTGCTGTAAAAATAGAGTGCAAGACCTTTTCACTACGTATCAGTGTATAATACAGCTTTTGTAAAAAATTTATCAAGATCACCAACAGAAAATAACCAGCCTTTGAGACTTGCAGATAGTGATATCAAGAGGTTGTTTTTCATCTTAAAAATCCTGATACTTTAGACTTCAAGTGGATAAACCAGTAACCAAGCAATACATTTAGGTGACCATTACTCTGTGACCAATGTCAAATGTTTTTAATTAACTAGTTGGGCAAGCTTAAGAAAGCCTGCTGGGCGAAGAGGTGTGATGTCAAAGAGCTCTCTTCCTTTGCCACTTCTATTAGGCAGAGTCAGAATTAGTAAAATCGATGGCAAAGGAAGAAGAAAACCAAACCCTTTCCTCTACAGCAGAGGTCAATCTGTTTATAGTGGAATTAAGTGATAATGTTAGAATGGACATTTTTAAAAAAATGCTAACAACACTCCAAGTGGTGATAAAATGAAAGGTCATCAATGTTTATAATCTCATGTTATACTCAAATATATTTTTCATTTTAATCAGTAGTTTGGTCAAATGAAAATCAGGTAAAGCTGAGAAAAATTCAAATTCCCACTTGAAAGTCATGGAAGCTCTGCATTTAACACATATGACCAAACTGAAACAAACTAGCATCCCCATTACAGAATACTGTGATCTCTCCAAAAGATTGTGCTTCCCTACATGAGTGCTTTCCTGTGTGAAGTTCAGAAATATCTTTATTTGCTTTGGCATCTTAAAGATGAAGGAGAAGTGTGGGTACTCCTGGCTACTTGCACCCATTGCATGTTTATCAATGTAAATTAAAGAGGACATCATACATTAAAAAATGAGAAAATAGGAGACAGCATTAGGAAGCATACATTAACCCTGTCCTCCTATACTTACTTCTATTGTGTCTCCTTTGTCATATAAGTTACACCTACTCAGACATCAAAAGCCTGTATAGAAACGCTGTCGGAAATTTTGAGTTATATGCTGGCCACCATTTTTCTTCCCTAGTAAAAGATACTAATTTCTAGGTTAAGGAGGAGTTTAGGTCAGTGTCATACATTGTGCAAGTGCCTTGAAGAAAGGTTAGTCACTCTGACTTGTCTCCTCAGGCTGCCTCTGGGTTTGAGTGCTGACCTCCCCAGGGTAGCGGATCAGCGTGGTGGGGGGGAGCCGTGTGGTGGGGCGGGCACCCAGGGCACAACAACCCCACTTAACAACATTCCCTGCGTCAGCTGAGAGTACTCCAGGGCACATCGACAGTCCAAGCTGACCCTGTCCCTCTCCCCCTCTCCTGCCACTGGTCCTGAGACAAAAGAAAAAGCAAAGAAAAGAAAGGAAAAGAGAAGGGGGAATGGGGAAAGGGGGGAGCAGGCAAGCTCTGTTTTACTGCTCATTCATTCCTCTGAATTCAATCACTCCAACGCAGTAACTAGCTCAGCCCCAGGCTCCCCTTACACGCACAAAAGAAAAGCAATCCCATTGAGAAGGAGACCATGAGTTATTGATCTCATGCTGAACGTTACGTTCGGTTCAGCAGCACTGTCAGCTGCCTCACACGGAAAGCTTATGTTTCCCACCAACTCTGTTGAATGATAGTCAGCTTTTTGAAAATGAAGTGTTGGGAGCTAGGGGTCAAGGGCAGACACATCTCAGCTTTCATCCTGGGACTTCAGGACACATTCTGGGTCATGATGAAGGGTAAGCCTTCCAGGCATTTGTTGTACGAGTTCCGTGGATCTTGTTCACCAGAGGGGCAGGCAATTCATGGTTGCTTTACTTTCTAATTCAGACATTAGAAATGAGCCATAAAGGCATCATTTGTTAATATACATTAGATTTATTTTACCCATTCAAATGAATGAACAATTTTTTTTGCTAACACACTTTATAGTTCATTTATTTAGCTTAATATCCTCATTTGCAGAAATATGTAGAGGGTTTTTTTTAATCACTGAAGAGATTAAATTCAAAACTTAAATTAAAAAATTATTTCTTATAACCTGCTTCACTCTCAGAAGTACCTACAGCCTTCCATCACATGTACTAATAATTATGCAAAGTGCTACCCCATGTGTAGACACCCTGTAATCTATATAACTCCTTGACAGAAAGCAACAGGGATTTTTTTGTTCGTTACTTTCATAATCCAAAATAAAAAAAATTCAGTCCATATCAAGTTCATATTAAGTTCTCACTTAAAGACTTAAGAAATGTAATATTTGATCAATGTGTCTTTATGAAAGTTCCACATGCCAGAAATCTAATTGTGACATGAAGGTAATTTCTCATGATTTACTCAAGAAGAATTTAAATGATTTTTTTTTTTCCTTTCATAAATATTCTTTTTCAGATGTCTTTTCTTAAGAGAAGGACTGAGTAAGCATAAAAAGAAGGAAGAGCTGGATTAATATAGACACTTCAGTGGAATAAAATTAATTCACAGTAAAACAAAGAAAAAAGCCAATGAAAGTAGGAGTGCATATTTAACAGGAACCCAGAGCTGAGATTCTTACGGAAACTCCCTTACGACTTTATTGTCTTTACTTCAATGCAAATTCATTCTGTCTGAGTAATAACTACTGTGATACTGTCATTCCACATTCATGTTCATGCAGTCAGTCACACTCTCCTGAAACAAAACATCAGAAATGAGACATATGATAATTCCATCAACTCAAACTTAAAAGTTAAAAGAAGGATACGCTAATGTTTGCTGTAAATTTAGTCCTTTATTCTTCTTAAAGCACCCTGAATTGTACCCGTTTTTATGAATTTTTTTTTAAAAAATCACTGAACATATTATGCTAACCAATTCAATTTTTGTGTTGATAATGAAGTATAAACTCTTTTCACAGAATATTATTGATTCACTGTTCTCTGCATTTGATTGGTTCTCTGAAACATACGATGTTATTTTTGTCTATGATTGGATAACTAAAACTTTTCAAATGGGAAAATGTATTTTGAAGTTCTTCCTGACTAAAATACTTTTAGTGTTAGTAAGGACATGCATTCTACATACAAGCGTTATGAAATTTTATATACAGACAGACAAATAGAAAAAAAAAAACAACAAATCACCAGAGTAAATAAAATACCCTGATTTCACTAATGAAAATTATGATGAAGATTTCTAATAATCGCTCGATTTTTTTCTCAGCTGGAGATTTCTCTTCCATTTCCATTTGATAATTCTAAGATAAATATAGAGAAACACAAACTGTTCGTGGTTTGACATGGAAATGCTTTTTCATATCTCAAATGTGAGCCTCTCTCAGCTCTTAAGCATAGCTACTACATGAATGTAATTACTTGAAGGTAAGTATTCTAAGTGAAAAGTATTCTTAGTGCTGCTTAGTTTCTTCTCACACCAAGTTCTTGTGTTTTGTCTAGTCTTTGTTCACATGAATAATTCTAGTTATTTAGGAGGAAGATTCTTTTTCTTCTTACTTGGACCCTTAAGCTCTGATGAGAACAGATAGGTATTAAAATAACATAACCGCTATATTTACATTCACTGCAAATGGCTGTCCAAGGATTTTTAAATGTCTTAAGTCCACTTCTACTTAAATACATCTCAAATACCACAAACACCTGTTCTATTTTCTTTTACCAATTTCCTGAGAAGAAGATAGTTCAGGTGGAAGGAAAAAAAAAAATTCCTATATTGCACTCTTTCAGTACTCAATATCCTGTAATCATGCAGAACAAGAGCCACAAGCAAGACAGATGAGTGAATTTGTAGTCTACTGTATGGAGCTGTTAACATGTCATTATATTAGCTTTAAAACTTACTCTTCTTACATGAGAACTCCCGTAGCATTATGTCAACACTGCTAGCACTGGTGGGACTCAAGTAGCATTATGCTAACACTAGTAGCTAAAAAGAGTAATATGTATAACATTACTCATTTTGTGCTATGTGTACAAGAAAAGTTGCAATGAGAATTTTCCTGCTGATTTTTGGCCAGTGTGCCACAAAATTGAAAAGAAATATTAAGTATAAATTTATCGGATTTATCTCTCCTACTTCTATTCTCGTATCATAATTGTTCAAATGATAATAATTTATTTGCTGTTTCACATGTTTCAGTGTACACATTTTTTCATACTTCCTTCATTTGCAGCTATGGTTTAACCCATCTAGTCAACACATGGTTTAACCCATCTAGTTAACACATGATTTAACCCATCTAGTCTGTTGATTATACCAATTCTAGTAAATTGTTACAGAACACTTGAGAAAAGTTATATGGTCGTTAATTTATGTGTAATGTGTAAAAAATTTTCTGGGGAAACTGTGGTCCAATTCCATCTAATCTCAATACACAATCTAGGCTTTATTTTAGAGAAATATTATTAGTCAACATAAGCTGGGAAGTCAGAGAAGATTTCAGTTTATCTAGAATGGTTCCTAAATTCTGTACAAAATCAATGAGGAGAAGTCGTAGCTACCTTCAGTTTTGTGTAGAAGTATGCTTCCATTGACAGAAAGGGAATCAACAGAAAATGCTAAAAGCTAATATCCCACCTACTACACCTCACATTTCCACGTGATTCAATGTTTCTTGTTTTCTGAGCATCACTGCCTATCCACAAACTATCTGATGAGACGTGAGATTTCCAGCCAAATCACAGAAACTTATAATAAAACTGAGAAACTATGGTCGATACAGATTGTGTAGGTGGAAGGCTGTTCCTAAAATCAAACTAATAACACATATAAACAGGCAGAAACTAAAGTTTAATCTGAAATGCAGTGTAGTCTAAAAATGAATCTAAACCGAGTAGGAGAAATTCTTGTCTTAAAACAAAACAAAACAAAAATATTAAGATTAAAAGTAAAACATGCAAGTCCCAGACTACACACCAAAGAGTAGGGTAGAATAGTTTTTGGTAGTTAATTTTGCGTTTTCTCCCCCTTATCATTCTGAGCCTTAACTCTGATCTGAACAAAAAGTCAGGAGGTTTGATTAGCCACTGGCTTTCCTCTTGACCATAATTATGATTCCATTTATGAAATATGCCTTTTTTCTTCTCCCCAATTCATGGCTGCCGTTGCTTTTCTACAGTTTCTCACTGCTTTGCTCTGTATTTGAATTTTTCTTTGTATAAAGACAGTCTGTTTGAGTTGCCTGTCAGCTACTACCCCCTTTAACCTCAGATCATGACCTCTTGTTTTGCAGCTAGTTACTATCTCTGCTGCTTGCTGGTATCAATTTGTTTCTGCTTTATTCAGGATCAGTCATCTGGGCTCTTGATCTCTTACCGTGCCCTCACTGGCAAACATCTTTCAGTACCCTGCGAAGGGAAGAAAACCCCACACTTAAATGAAATGAAACTGTCGCAGGTAGCAAAAACATAATGCCAATCCCCCCACCTCTTTGGAGATTATTTAAGAACAGATAATGTTTATTCACAGATTGTCAGCTAACATGTGAATAACAGATCACTGTGGGGTCAAATAACAGAGTTCTTAAATTTCAAGAGGCAAATTTCAGCTGAGAGTAAGAGGTGTCAAACCAAACCCACCACCACTTCATATCTGCCTGCTATAGAAATATGGCATAAGCAAGAAATGGAATTTTAAACCTAATTTGTCAGTACACTGAAACAGTCAGGAATTCTCTTCCCTTTCAAAGTGAACACTGGGAAGTATGATAAAATTGTAGGAAAATGCTTTGAAAAGAGGAGAGAATGTATTGAAATGCTTACTTTGTATGATAAGGACCACATTAAATTACAATTAAAAACTATCTGAATGACCATGTTTAAACAAAGAAGAAAATGAATTATTGTAAGATATGGATTTTAGTGATATATTTTTAATTATTTGAATAAAACTCTGTTTATTATCTCCCATAGGTGTTTCTTATGACTCATTGGCATGTTATTTGAACATGTCAACAGAAAACTAAATAAGACATTTGGTTTTTTTAATATTCTTGTCATAAATTTGAATTGCACTTACCCAATGAATTAGCAAGACTGACACATTATGTTTTATTTGACCAATCATTGCTAAGCAACAACACTTGAATATTGAGTAATAAGCTATAGATTTTTAAGGAAAATAAAATAAATTGCTTGCTGACATAGTTATAAAAAATTAATTGAACAAATTATTTACTATGAATATTTGCTCAGTTCCAATAACAGTCCTGCCTTGTCAGAATTCAGCAAGAGGAAATTATGTAGACTAATAGGATTTGACATACCTCATTGAATTCCCAATCCTCCTACTTCTTCCCCAGTCATCACGGTTAGACTGGATCTTTCTAATCATTAGACAATACACGCTCTCCAGTCACTGGAATGCTACCTCATATACTCTTTTATTATTATTTTCTGCAGCATTTTAACTGTCATGGAAACAAGAACTGACACATATGAAAATATTTGTGTGTCTATCATGCAACATCAGTAGAATGCACTGATACTGTATCATGTACTGTTTGCAGAGGAAAAATAGTATTAGTTCAATTATATAATATCTTATTTTTAAACTATGTTTATGCCTTTAATAAGCTTTTTAGAATTTTTAGTAAGAATCAGATATTTCTAGAAATCTAAGCACAAGACTGACATACCAAGTTGTAAGGAATTCTGTACTAGTAATCTTGGTTTCTGAGAAGGTAACCTCACAGATAATATTCCTTATGTCTTTTATAGAACATTCTGATATAATAAACAGTAATCCCCATCCATTTCTCCCTTCTTTCCTGTCTTCCATTCACATATATATCTTCATCTAATGGGCACCCATAATTTATTAATCCATATATTGAAACACCATGGAAATTCTGGAACCTATTCCTGGGTAGATTTATGGTGGCTATTTTGCCTGGGGAAGGAGACAGTTTATGTGAATGGAGAGAAGTCCTGCATCGCTTGCAATCAAGGCAAGAGAATGAGCCCTTAATTTTTTTAATTTATTAATATAGATGTAGCAAAAGACTCCAATCAGGACACTCACACAGAATCCTCTATTCAAGCATAAAAGAAAGTTTAACTAAAAACTTTCTCTAATTTTATGTCATACTGTATAGCAAAGCTAAGAAATTGTGACTGGAACTTTTAAAGGAACATGCAAGCTCAAAAGTATTTGGGGAGCCACCTTTCATCCTACTTCAGGTGCCAAGTTCCTATGTTTCCATATAAAAAGGAGAGCTGATAAGTAACCCTGGCCCAGTTTTTAGCTGTTGCATAAAATCCCTTTCCTGTAGTTCTCATGCCAAAACACTGAGAGTCCCAGCATAGAAGTGCGCTTTTGTATAATGACATATAAAAATGTTTCTGAAATCCACATTAATTATTTCCACAACTACCTCTTTCTTCACAAGTTTAGTAAATATATAGTATTAAAAGAAACCAAGCAAATTAGTCATGTCCCTTACAAGTTATATGCCATTCTTTTGAATGGTTCATAATCCTATCTCATTCTAACTGTTCTTCTAACTATTGTACGCTTTTCATGTCTGAAGTTTTGAATCTTTCATAGATCCTTTCTTAAACTTTTAGAGAGAAACACATTTAGCCACCTCTGTTACTTCATTAGCCACAGTGAGTTATCAAAAATATCTGCCACTGTCTTTTCTATTTCCCCAAACATGCCACAGAACAATTTATCTGAGCCTGGTGCTTTATCATCCTTTAATCATTCTAATTTTGCAAACACTTTATATGATCTGGGACTCATAAAACTCTTGTTGTATTTCACTTTCACAGCAAATTTATTCCAGACTTTAGGTTATGGCCTACAGCTGCACTCATAAATATCAAGGCAAAGAATTCATTCATGCTAAATCACCTTCCAGAGATGTGCAGAGTTATTCATACCACTCAGAAGAACACCAAAATTCATATTTCTGCCAGGTTCCACAAAAATAGAATAGACAATATTGCCAGTTCAACCTTCTTTGCCAATACGTTTTGAAAGCATGGAAAACAGTCAAACTCTACACAGGGTTGCTGCTGAGAACACATTCAAACAGCTCTATTAATGATTGTCAGACTTTAAAACTCTACTTTATCCACATATACAAATTTTAACTGAAATCTAAATAAAAGTACTATAAATAAACTTAAGGACTTGTGGGAAAGTTAAAGCAGGAAACATGATGTCCCCATTGTAAGTACTTATTCTTCATCCTCATTTTCCAGTCTTTTAGAAAGAATGCTTTCCACTCTTCATTGGAAACTCCCATAGCAAACACAATCAGTCCCATAAATTTGTGGATACTAAACGATGTTCCATAACCATAAGAACCTTCTTCAGTTTGAGTGATTTCAAGTAAAAGTGGAGGCATCTTAAACAGTTATTATGTGCCAGTTTGTTTTTTTTTTCCATATACTCTACATACCATTTTAACCTGAAGAAGCAACAATGAATTTATCACCTCCAACTCAGACCTACCGAAAAATTACTTCTTCCTGTTTCCAGATAAACACTGCTTCTTGATAAACATGAAATACCATAATTTGTGTTAAGTTCAAAAGTTATAAGTGAAATATATTTTAAAAAAAATACAATAGCTTATAGAAGTGTAATTCAGATCATTTAAATACATACTTAGAACATCTTTCCCTTTATTTGACGTAAGTGTAATGAGAAGTCCAAGAAAGTGTCAAAATAAAACTGAAAAATAAGAATTATCAACTTGATTTTCATGCAAGCTCTAAGCTGTGAATGAGCAGAAAATAAAAACAAGTCCCAAAATGCAAAGTACATAATAGAAAAACGTGAAAAAACCCTGACTGTTAACAAAAACCAACCCCAGTAACCTAGTGGGAAGCCTTCATTGCACAGGTGTTAGTGTCAGCTAGAAAACCAACATATCTGTGTTCACTGGAAATTTGCCTCTAGTAAGGAATAACAACTTACCCCTGCAGAACGAACATAATTCTTGATAACATTCATAATTAATTTTATCCTAATGGGGGGCAATTCCTATATACTATTAGTCTTTTGAAATTATTAAAAAATTTATAAAGAGCAGAACAATCTGGAGATTAATTCACGTAACAATAGTGCCCAATTTAAAATTAAAGCATCAAACATCACAGCAAATGTTAGGGATATAATCACAGTGTTTATACACTAATGAATGCATTGGAAAGGATGAGGTTATACACGACATCAAATAACAGAGCTTTAGCTTACTATTATTTAGGGATCATGTGGTGCAAATACTTTTAAATTCAGTACTGTAATTTGCCATGTCTGAAAGTGAGGGCAAACTCGCTCAGCAGTATAGCCTGCTTATCCCATGCTGTTTCGGTGTGTAGTTCCTTATTTCATTCTCTTCACTCACAGAGCATGAGTAGCAGTAGCAATAAAACTCTGAATGTGTATGCCAGTAGAAGGTTTTTATTGCTGTTTCTGCTCTTGTTCCCAGTGAGAGCCAGGAAAAAGCGCATGTTGGGAGGGAGTCTTGGTTCTTACCGGGGATCTCTGCTTCTGAAGCAATTCAGTGGTTACAGTGCTCTTGGAGAACTTACCTTAGTTTGCATTTGCTTCCCTAACACGAATTCCAATCATTTTAAACAAGCAATTCTATATTAATATCCCCAATACTATAATGATCCATATTCTTGATCCCTAGGCACTCCAGGACTCCCAGGAATACCTGCCCCCATGCCAAATATACACAGCACATCCACCTACTGGAGACCTCCCATCTGCTGAGGTTCTACTACCTGACCCTGCTCTAATTCTCCCATGCCCGAGGTCCCTTGAGGTAAAATGGCCTTTCCCCAAATCCATTTTCTTCCTCTGTTTGCAGCTATAGAGCAAAGTATCGACTAAAATTTCTTCGGTTTACATGTTTTTAGAGAAATTTTCTGTACAGGACATGAAATAGATTGTATATGCCTATATGAGATTCAAAGCTACAATACTTTCACAGAGGAGAGTTCACCAGTAAAAAGAAACACCGAATACAAAGTGTGTCGTAAAACTTTTATAGGAGAGGAATTTAGTCAGCAATAAATAAACTCCTGTCAGCTACTATGCAACAGATTTTTATGCTGAAGGTAAATACCCGCACTCTTTCAAACAAACCAAGAACAACAACAAAAAATAAAGCTGTTTTTTGGTATGGTTTTTTTTTAATTTTTATTTTTTCCAAATACTGCTATTACTATTTATTCAGAAATAATTGTACCTTCTCTATCCCCTGCAGTAAATCAGAAACTAAATTTATCTATCTATCAAATGCTAGACCCAGGATCATCTCTCACCCTTCCCAACCACATCTCAACCCTCCCAAGATAGGGCTTGAGATGATAGATGATGAAGTATCAGATAGGGTATGACTAAATCTTAGCTAAATTGCCACAAATGTTGTCTATACAGACACTCTGACATTTTAAAAAAAAAAAAAAAAAAGAAAGGTAAAATTACCCAAAAGTCAAATGGGATGTTGGGGGTAACTAGGGAAAATATTTTCTTTCTTTTCTTTACGGTGTTTTGTTCTTAAACGGCTGCAGCTCATGGCCTGACATCTATTTGGCAGATATTCAGATAAAGTCATATGGTTCATGAGGTGAGTGGCTAGTAAGTTATTTAATACAGTGTGCATCCAGTTAAAGCAACAGGCTTATACTTCTTCACTTCTTATTTTCAGAGAGATTTTTCCGAACTTGTGCAAGGAAAAAAAAAACAAAAACAAACCCAAAAAAACCGCAAAAAAAACAATAAAAACAAAACCAAACCAAACCAAAACAAAAAACCCCAAAACCACAAATACAACGAAAGGATTTTCATTATTCCAAATTGATTCCAAATCACTCAAGGAGGCAGTGGACTATCCAGCTGTGAGGACTGCTGATCAAGAAGGATAATAACTATTAGACATGTTTTAGTGTGCTTTATCTTGAAGGCAAACACATAATACCTGAATACTTTTGTAAGAGACCACGCAAGTAAATTGGAAAGAATTTCTACAGTTGCCCCTGAAGCAACTTAGAAAAGAACTGGGTAGTCTCTGAGCCCCAAGAAGTTGGCAAAAAGGGGAAGAAAGAACATTATTTTGTCAGAATGTTCACCTAGATAAAGGAGGGGGAGGGGGAGAGAAAAAAACCCACAAACATAAATCAAACAAACAAACAAGAAGATTTTTCAGTCTTTGCTTTAAAACTTCTTTACCTTCATATGTGCATGAGCAGAGATATGGTTCCCCAAAGTCTGTAGAATTGTTCAGTTCAGGTCAAATTCCCTTCATCTAACCCAGTAGACTTTCAGTAATATTTTTTCTTCTAAGGTACGCAATCCTGGTGCACAATGTAAAGAAGAAGAGAAGGATTTAGTAATCCGAATTTCAATATCTTGCTTTGTGTACCACAATTCACAGAACATCCCAGCACAAATCATCAGGGAATCAAAATACATCACCAGTGAAAAGGACACTATTTCCGATCTCATTTCTATCAGTCGCTATTCAAGAACAACTGTAATAATGTAAAAGTATATCATGAACATTTCAATAGCATAAAGGCTATCCATCTCAAAGTAACATCTTCAAAAGCATCTAGTCACAACAGTCGCTGCTGGTCTGAACACTCATTTAGATTCAGGGATGGAACTGGAGGAGGCTGCACTAAGCAGGTTATTGGTAATGGTGCAGGCTCATCCCATCGCTGCTGCTTTCCAGTCGTGAGACACAGGTTCACTGAGCCAAACCAGGCTAGTGCATGCCTGTGGGAGGAAAGCTTCTTCTCCTGGGAAAATCCAGTGCTGGACTTTTTGCTGTGCAGTGTGTTCCTAAGGACAATAAGAATTCCATAATATCCTATGAGAAACTGAGATGTGTATTTCCACACATTAAAGAGTTAAGGCATAACTGCCTGCTGGCTGCCCCTAGAGACTAGATACAGTCTAATAAGTTGATTTCTAGTAGCACTCTGTAGAGAGAATATACAGACAGATAATATAAAGTTTTTGACTTGAAAATATACATTTTTTTTCCTTGTGACCAGGAAAACAAAAGAGACTGAATTGTTAAAAAGCAATAAGTAAGACAAAGTATTTCTTTTCTTTCACAGACACAAATAATAACTCATCTTCAAATATTTCTCATGCCTGTTTAGGCTGAAAGTGTCTTCCGAAATAAATATCAGATGTTTGATCTAACAGTACAGTATCATCTACTTTTTTGGCTGTAAGAAGATTAGAAGATTAGAAGATGAAAAGGCGTGACAAGCCACGACTACCTACCCAATATAATAAGTGGCCTTTAGGATGGAGTACTTATTACTTTGTAATAAGTAGTACACAGTGCAAAGGATATGTAAAACTTAAAGTTTCCAATACACAGATGCAGAAGAGTAACTCTCTGAAAAACACCTACTGTACAGATATCAGAAAATACAAACTGGTTATCAATGGGTTAAATACAAAGGTGCCGTTATTGTCTTGTAATCTATTGATTATTGAATTGGGAGGAGGGTGGTAATAACAGTATATGGCAACATTTCAGGTGAGGATCAGTCCTTATATAGGGAGACAGAAACAGAAATATTCATGATAATTAAGGACTACATAAAAGTTTTGTTAAACTTTTAAAAAATGTCCATATTAATACAGAATTAAAAAAAAGGGGGGGGGGCAGGAGGGGGGGAATTAAACATACTGCTAGACCGAGCCAAATCTGTGTTTTTAGGTTTGTGATATGTGCAGTTGCTTGAAATCTGCAAAACTAGATTTTGTTATTTTTTTTTTCCTTCTCCCAAAAGGAGAAAAAAAAAGAAAAATCTAAAAATATTTCTGTAATGGAAATTCTTAAATATTTAATAATAAATGCAAGTAGCAAAACATGATGCTTCAGACTGCATATAATCCAAGTAGAACCTAAAGTCTTCAAAAAGGAATAATTTAGACCAAAAGACATTTAATTTTTTAATTTTCAAAAACTGTGAAATATTCAAGAAAAATAAATATTTCCGTGAAGTATTTTTAATATGACAACATTTATTTGGATGAATTATTGTTGTTGTTGTTATTATTGTTATTATTATTATTATCATCATCATCATGATTATTTTGTTGAGTCTTTGTCACAAAACCATGCAAATTTTACCCATCATATAAGATGCCTCAATAGATTTGCTTGGTAAGGCATCAGTGTTCTAGTTGAGAAAGCAAATTAAATATATCACAAAACACTAACAAATGTTGTGGCGTTATTTATTTATTCTTGATGCTTACAGATTTTTACAAGTTTCTTACTAAAGCCTTCCCCTGACAAAGTTAGCAGGCTCTTATCCTTAATCAAAATTACTACTATCATCTATTAGCCCTGGCCCCAGGACTGAAATTAGTCTTCATCTTGCAAAATGTTCTTCAGCCAATGTAACCAGAAAAGGAAGAGAGTAAAAGTAACTACTACTTTCTAATTTTTTCACCATGTTTGGAGCTGATATAAGGAGAAAGATGGACTTGAAAAGCTTGGGAGAAAGACAACTAGAGGAACTGAGAATTTAGGGGCAGAATGACGTGTTATTATGAACAAGAGAAATCAAGAAAGCAGAAAGAAATATGATGAGCAAGAGACAGAATGAAGGGAAACATCTTGTCAGGAGGAAAAATAAACAACTGATGGGACAGAAGCCTGTGAGAGAAACTGAAGTAATGAAGCAGTAACAAACCTAAGGAGGAAGTGATGCTCGATTAGATGGCTGTGAAGCATATTGGGTACTCAGCCATGATATCAATAACTTTGCTGCTCAAATAATATCATGCCACACGCTTTCCTAAACATCACAACCCCCTGTCACTCCCCACACCCAATAAGAGACAGGGGAAATAATTTCCCACACTAAATAATAAATTTTCGTTTCTACAATTTTAACCATTTTTATGTTTAAGCTTGAACCTGAAGCAGTGCAATAGCACAGCTTTGTGACTATGCTCCTGCCTGAATTTCTTCTTTGCTCTAGTCAAGCAAAATCCTTAGGTCAGAGCCCATAATTCTTTCTTTATTCATTCCCTTTCCTCTTCTACTGTAAGATTTCTCTCTATTATTTGTTTATATATTTATTTTCTTTAGTCCAATATTCTGGTAAAAATGAACTAAAACAAGGATTCAAAATGAAGATAAATATGCAAAATTTTCAGTATCAAACAGAATGTGTAAGGTGTGTAACCTATCACAGTGTGTAATAATGTAAATAAATCGTAGTAGAAGTAACACTTTCATTGTGTTATGTAGTACTAATTATTGGAAATATAAAGTATAAAAATGATGACTTCTAAATAGTAACTGCAGTTATTTATACACTTACACTATTATAAAGATAACGAGAATTTTCTGCTCCAATGTAGCATTGCTCTCATGATTCATACTGTCCAGTAGTATAAGAAGCATACATATAAAGTATATGTAAAGGCACTTAAATTTTGTGACTTTAGGTGTAACACTGCTTGTATGAACATATCATGTAGATGAATTTCTCACTAGAACCTTTCCTTACATTATTATTTTATACAGATCCAGACCAAACAGCACATATTCACATGGCTAATCTTATGGAGGTTTACAAGACCACCTGCAATTGTACATGATTGCAGAATCAGGACTTATTCTTATATTGTAAAAAAAAAAAGACACAAAACAAAACCTGTAGAAATCTAAGTACACATTCAAACTATCCTAAGATATAATAAGAAAAAAATAATTTTAGGACATTTCCTGGTATAATTGGTATCTACCTCATAAGTATGATGAACCTTTCTATTCTCACGATTCTGTTACAATTGTGCTGCTAGTGAATTCATTCAGCTACCAGTACTTGTTCTTGCCACAATCTTTGTCATTAGAATAAGATTTAGCATTTCTGAAGCCTAATCTATCATGTTCTAATTCCCTACAAAATAGCCCGAAAGTATCTTCAAAAAGTGTCTCAGAATAAATCCATTTTCATGAAAAAAAGACTATAATGAGAGAAATTGTGCAAAATTAAACTATTCTCAAGGCAATCTTTGTACTTAATGAAAACTGAAAATAGTACAAATTTCTGCAGCCTTACGACAAAGACAGCAATGAGAATAAAAAAAAAAAGAAGAAAAAGACAAATTATAAGATTTAAGCCCCTATTTGTAAGGTTCTAACCTTACTTTTTATTTCAGTAGGCTCTTCTTGAGGGTAGATTAATACTGTGATTTTGTCGGGTTTTGTTGATTTTTCTTTTTTTTTTTCTTTTTTGGGGTGGGGAGGAGATGGTGGGGTGAGTTTTTTTGTTATTTTTTCAGATACATTTTTCTATTTTGAAATTATAGTTTATCTGCCACAAAAGGTTTAGGTATCTTATCAGGATTTTATTAACAAATGACTAATTCGAATGCATTCATGTGTATTTCTATAAACATAATACTTCATATGGACTGTCACTTTGGGAGACATATAACTTTTAAACAGTTTGGCCATATTTGAACAGCTAGAAGTCAATAGAAAGCATCAGAAATCTAAAGAACATGACAATGCTTTAGTAAACATGGAGAATAAGCTCAGTCTTTGTGTTTGATGAGTCAAGGGCCAGCTTTCTGAACAAACAAATAAAATAGTACAGATTCATGAAGCAGTTGCGTAAGCCTGAAATACGGCACTGACCATGTAAAGCTGATGATGCTTCAGGGCTTTGATTAATTTCCTCAGTTTTCAAGAACAGAAAAAATGGGATTTTTGAACTAAGATTCAAAGAACCTAATTTTTTCCACATAACCTAGAAAAATTAGAAGGTTAGAGGTTTGGTCTGCAGTCAAAAAACAAACAAACAAAAAAACCCAAAACAAATAGGCAAGAAGGTTCAGATTTGTGGCTAGGACAAAAAACAGACACTGATGCTACAAGTGCCTACACAATCTCTCTGTGACTACATGCAGGCAGAGTTTGTGTCATGGTTTAACCCTGGCCAGCAACTAAGTGCCACACAGCTGCTCACTCACTCCCCCAGTGGGATAAGCGGAGAGAATCAGAATGTTAAAATTGAGAAAACTCATGGGATGAGATTAAATCAGTTTAAAATTGGAATATAATATTAATAATAATAATAATAATAACAACAACAACAATAATAATTTATAATGAAAAAGAATATAATAAGAAATAAAAAATATCAAAGGGAGAGAAATAAAACCCAAGAAACACAAGTGATGCAAATGAAAACAATTACTCATCACCAAACGACCGATGCCCGTCCAGTCCCTGAGCCCCCCCTAGTTTTATTGCTGAGCATGAAATCGCGTGGTATGGAATATACCCTTGGTGAATTGGGGTTTGCTATCCCAGCTGTGTCTCCTCCTAACTTCCGATGCACTCTCAACCTGGTCAGTGGCGGGGTGGTGTGAGGAGCAGAAAAGGCTTTGACTCTGTGCAAGCACTGCTCAGCAATAACTAAAACATCCCTGTATTATCAACACTGTTTCCGGCACAAATCCAAAAGGTAGTCAGTCCCTTACCAGCTACTGTGAAGAAAATTAACTCTATCCCATCCAAACCCAGCACAGTTGGATATGACATACAACTAAGGCCTGATTTATGGCGAGGAGGGTTTGAACCTTCCACTGTTGTGGGAATGGGAAAGGTAAACGCAACAATGTCTGTGGGAAGAGATACCTCAGAGGCAGTAGTGGTTATGGGGCTGTTTTTGCAGGCTTCTGCTATAGCAAATGTAAGCCACAAGGATATTAGGTCTGCAGGCAAATGACTAGTCTGCTGCCTTACCCCTGGCCTTAGGTTACACTGTGTAGTAGGATGCGAAGAACTACTGAACATGAACTGTTGGACATGTCACACAACCATGTAAAAAGCTGCCAGAGGTAACTGATAGCATCATGAGAAAAAGCTGGATATCATGGGTGGGTATAGGGAAGTTACTTGAGAAATGGCTGAGTTTTGTACAGAGTTGAGGGGGGAAGCACTGGGAAACCTTTTGGAGAGCAAAATCTTTTAAGGCCAACAGTATCTAGACAACCATATCAATACTAATATACAAGGCCAACATTGCCAACATAGTAGTGTCAAAAGTATCTAATTTTACTACAAATGTGCAAAAACAAGGCCAACATAGAATCACCATAGAACAGTTTGGGTTGGGAGGGACCATCTGGTTCCACCCCCCTGCTGTGGGCAGGGACATCTTTCACTAGACCAGGTTGCTCAAAGCCCCATGAACACTTCCAATGATGGGGCATCCACAAGTTCTCTGGCCAATCTGCGGCAAAGTCCCACCACCCTCAAGGTAAAAAATGTCTTCCTTATATCTAAACTAATACTACCCCTTTTTGGTTTAAAGCTGTTATTCCTTGTGCTATCACTACAAGTCCTGGAAAAATGTCTCTATCTTTCTTATAAGTCCTCTTTATATTCTGAAAGGCTGCAATAAAGTCTCCCCAGTGCCTTCTCTTCTCCAGACTAAACAACTGCAGCCCTCTCAGCCTTTCTTTACTGGAGAGGTGTTCCACCCCTTTGATCATTTTTGTGTCCTTCCTCTCCAACAGGTCCATGTCTTTGTTGCACTGGGGACCCCAGAGCTAAACACAGTACTACAGGTGGAGACTCATGAGAGTGGAGTAGAGGGGCAGAATCACCTCCTCTGAATTCCTGGTCACACTTGTTTTGATGCAGCACAGGACATGATTGGCTTTCTGGGCTGTAAACACACATTGCCACCTCATATCCAATTTTTCATCCACCAGTATCTCCAAATCCTTCTCTGGAGGGTTGCTCTCAATCCATTCATCCCTCAGCCTGTATCAATACTGGGATTGCCCTGACTGGGGTGCAGGACCTTCCACTTGGCCTTGTTGAACTTCAGCAGGTTCAAAAAAGGAAATCTAATAAGGTGCAGGATGTTTGTATGAGAGGGGATTGGGGCAGAGTAAGGGAGATGCAAGGGCAACGAAAGGAGTGTCTATAAACAGGAAGAAGTAAAACAAAGTAAGCAAATAATGTAATCAGAACTGTCTAGAGGTAAATATCTATAGGGTAGCTCTGTCTGTGATTGCAGCAGCCAAAGCAGAACAATAAATCAAACCTGTTTCTTTCAGCATATCATATGTGTCAAACTTCAACGGTCAGGAGAATCATAGAATCATAGAATCTTCATGGTTGGAAAGGACCTTTGAGATCATCAAGTCCAACCACACACACACAAAAAAAAAAAACAAACAACAAACAAAACCCTACAATCTCTGCCACTAGAGCATGCCCTGAAGTGCCACATCTAGAGGTTTCTTAAATACCTCTAGGGATGGTGACTCAACCACCTCCCTGGGCAGGCTGTTCCAGAGCCTGACCACTCTTTCAGTAAAGTAATTCTTCTTAATATCTATCTAAACCGCCCCTGCTGCAACTTCATACCACTTCCTCTAGTTTCGTCATTATTGACCTGGGAGAAGAGGCCAACACCCACCTCTCTCCAACCTCCTTTCAGGGAGTTGTAGAGGGCAATGAGGTCTCCCCTCAGCCTCCTCTTCTCCAAGCTAAATGTGCCCAGCTCCCTCAGCCTCTCCTCATATGACCTGGTCTCCAGACCCCTCAGCAGCCCGGGAGCTCTCCTCTGGACACGCTCCAGTGCTTCTACGTCCCTCTTGTACAGAGGGGCCCAGAACCGAACACAGTACTTGAGGTGAGGCCTCACCAGTGCCGAGTACAGAGGCACGATCACTTCCCTGTTCCTGCTGGCCACGCTATTCCTGATACAAGCCAGAATGCTGTTGGCCTTCTTGGCGACCTGGGCACACTGCTGGCTCCTGTTAAGCTGTCCATCCACCATCGCCCCCAGGTCCTTTCCTGCTGGGCATCTTTCCAGCCACTCTTCCCCAAGCCTGTAGCGTTGCTTGGGGTTGTTGTGACCGAAATGGACCCGGCACTTGGCCTTATTAAACCTCATACAGTTGTGCCTTGGCCCATCGATCCAGCCTGTCCAGGTCCCTCTGTAGAGCCTTCCTACCCTCAAGCAGATCAACACTCCCACCTAGCTTGGTGTCATCTGCAAACTTACTGAGGGTGCACTCAGTCCCCTCATCCGGATCATCGATAAAGATATTAAACAAAACTGGCCCCAAAACTGAGCCCTGAGGGACACCACTGGTGACCGGCCACCAAGCGGATTTCACCCCATTAATCACAACTCTCTGGGCACGGCCATCCATACAGTTTTTAACCCAGCAAAGAGTACACTTGTCTATGCCATGATTCGCCAGCTTCTCCAGGAGAATGCCGTGGGGGACGGCGTCAAAGACCTTACCAAAGTTCACAGCCTTCTCTGCATCCAGAAGGCGGGTCACATGGTCATAGAAAGAGATCAGGTTGGTTAAGCAGGACCTCCCCTTCCTAAACCCATGCTGGCCAACCCTGATCCCTTGGCTGCCCTGCACTTGCCGTGAGAGCTCACTCAAGATGATCCTCTCCATGATCTTTCCTGGTACCGAGGTCAGGCTGACAGGCCTGTAGTTCCCCGGATCCTCCTTCTGACCCTTCTTGTAGATGGGCGTCACATTAGCCACCCTCCAGTCACCTGGCACCTGCCCTGTTGACCAGGATTGTTGATAAATGATGGAGAGAGGCTTGGTGAGCTCTCCCGCCAGCTCCCTGAGTACTCTTGGGGGAATCCCATCTGGCCCCATGGACTTATGTACGTCTAGGTGCAGAAGCAGATCATTGACTACTTCCTCCTGGATTATGGGTGGATTGTTCTGCTCTCCATCCTTATCTTCCAGCTCAGGAGGCTGAGCACCCTGGGGATAGCTGTTCTGACTATTGAAGATGGAGGCAAAGAAGGCATTAAGTATCTCAGCCTCCTCCTCGGCCCTGGTTGCAGCTTTCCCCCCAGCATCCAGTAAGGGATGGAGATCCTCCCTGGCTCTCTTTTTGCTGATGTATTTATAAAACTTTTTTTGTTGTCCTTAATGTTAGTGGCCAAGTTGAGCTCCGGCTGGGCTTTTGCCTTCCTAATTTTCTCTCTGTATAACCTAAAGAGATCTCTGTACTCCTCCTGAGTTGCCTGTCCCTTCTTCCAAAGGTGGCAAACCCTCTTTTTATTCCTAAGTCCCATGTGAAGTTCCTTATTCATCCAGACTGGCCATTTTCCCCGCCCTTTAGACTTGCAACACTTGGGGACAGCCTGCTCCTGGGCCTTCAAGATTTCCTTCTTGAAGAGCGTCCAGCCTTCCTGGACTCCTTTGCCCTTCAGGACTATCTCCCAAGGGACTCTCTCAACCAGTGTCCTGAACAAGTCAAAGTTCACCCTCCGGAAGTCCAAGGTGGAGGTTCTGCTAACCCCTCTCCTTACATCGCTACGAATTGAAAACTTGACCATTTCATGATCACTAAACCCAAGACGACCTCCGACCACCACATCTCCCACTAGTCCTTTCCTTCTCTGTTTGTGAGCAATAGGTCTAGCAAGGCACTTCCCCTGGTAGGCTCACCTACCAGTTGTGTCAGGAAGTTATCTTCCATGCACTCGAGGAACCTCCTAGCCTGCCTGCTCTCTGCTGTGTTATATTTCCAGCAGATACCCGGCAGGTTGAATTCCCCAACCAGAACAAGGGCTGAATGGCCGAATGAACAGAATGGGTGAAGGTGCTGACAGGAAAACCATGAAATGGGTGAATTAAGCATCCCAGTATCGCTTTGTCAGGACCTGTTGCAGGCCTGATGAATTTTGCATCTCTAAGACCTTCCTAGGAGATTATATGGTCATTTTCTACTATTGGCAGTCTCCTGCAGAGTAGGCAATTGGCTGTGTAGAACAGGCACTAGTGGGATGGTGGGGAATTAAAACTTACCCATGCTGAGCTCAACTTATCAAGATGTCAGAGAGGCTTCAGTTTTACCATTTGGAGAAAATAGATGGACCAGCATAAAGTTGCAGTAGTTAAATTTGTATTTGCACATAAAGAAGAGGGCAAATGAAACCAAGAGCAAAGTCCTGTAGAATTTCAGCAGAAAACAGAAATTGAGTTCTCTGAAGGATCCTTCTGAAGTTGGTAAATATGAGTAATGAACACCAAAGGAAAGGACCTGATCTGCCAGTTAACTAAGATGTTAAGAAAAAGGAGATTAGAATAAATCAGAGACTTAATCAGAACAGAAAGACTAAGAGTGTAGAAAAAGAGACTAAGAAGGGGAAAAAAGTTGTGGGAACTCTGCAAAGAAGAGTCTCAGAGCTCTGTGTCGTGGTCTTTGTCTTTAAAAGACAAATACATTGGAGGGAATAGCTGTAGGTGCAGTTGTCAGATCCAGGGAAAACATACAAACCTTTTCACAAAAGTGAACAGGTTTCACAAGCGAACAAACAGATAAATGACACAGAAAATGGGACTGAAAGACATTTCTAAGTATTAGTTCAACCCATCCACAAATGACTAAGTGTCTATCTATCTCCAATGAGCTGGGGTAAAATATTGAGTTAGTTAACTACTGTTAATTGAGGAAAGTTGAGTGAAAATAATCTGAATCTTAACTTTCAACTTTTTTTTTTTTTTTGTATTTAAATTGTAATTCAGAGTGTATTAATACTCAGGAAGTCATAAGCAAGAAAACTGTAGCACTTCTAGCCTGAGTACTAAAACAAAAACTTCCTACCCTTTCCTGCTAAAGAAATTTGCATTAAAAACCTGAAACTAAAACCAAACACATACCAGTCATGAAGGCTGGAATAGGAAATTGCAACTAAACATGTGATGAAATTTTATGCTTAACTTATCGATATGTCAATTACAACATAAACCAATAGCCAGAGAATAGGTAGACTAGTTCCTACATTGAAGAAATAATCTGGAGCAGATTAAATTGTACTACTACTGTCCACATAGACAGTAAAGACATTAAAAAAAGTAACATTCAGAGAAATGTGGAGAATTTAGAAAGTCTGAGACACAATAGCCCATAAAAGAAGAAAAGTGGACATTCTTTTGCCAGTGTGTACCTCATAATGTGGAGCATATGTGAAAGAATCAGTGAAAAGACAGTATTTAGAGGCAGTGCAAATGTTTATAAAAGGAGAACCTGAATCAAATAAGCTTTATCAAAATGCTAGGAAGTAGTCCAACCTAAAAGACAGCAAAAGTGTACAAATGTTACTCTGGATTTATACAGGGTTGGATCTTTTAATTTTATGTTAATGTGCAAACCCAGACACCAACCAAAGATGTCTAGAGACTGAGATTACTCCCAAAAAGCATGTTTATAGATAAATAAATAAATAAATAAAGAAATAAAAGCAAAACTAATGAGCAGTAGCAGATAGAGGAGAGAGGAAACTTAATGCCATAAAGACTATTTCACAGTTCCTTGTCACTGCATAAATTTCTAAAATGGTTTTTAAGGAGTGGGAGAAGAAAACAACATTTACTCTGTCTGCCTGGTTTCCTGTGGAAAGGAGGACTATGTGGTCATGTTATCTGTAGACTCTGCTCAGTAACTTTTCAGTTCACTTACCCATTTTGAACACACTTGATGAGGGCTCAGAACTAATTTAATTTCTACACATTTTTTGATTATAGAAGGAGAAACCTAAATGAGTGGCTCACTGAAGGCAAGTCAAGCAGAACCTAGCCCTTATAACTTTCTGTTTCGTGCAGCTGGCCACTCAGCACATTTTCAAATTTGAACTCTCCAAGTAGTCTTTGGTCTCTTCTATGCTGCCTTTCCTCAGAGACTGGCAGGGAAGAATAAGATACTCTATGAAGGTACAGATTACTGAGAAATGGTCACAAGGCCATAAGAAACCAGACTGTATGAGATAGCTAGTTGTAACATTTTTTCTTTTGGTGGTTTGTTTTTTTTTAATGACTAGGAAAATATCAAAGTTATGCAGAGATTTTTGGCCAAGAGGCCTTATTATAATTTTTATGGGTTTTAACTAATGGAAGCTTGATAAGCTTTTAATTTTCTTTTTTCCTTTTTTTTTAAATGTGCCATCACAAATAAGGTGTGGCAAGAAATCATGATGTTTAATGATATAAGAAAATAATAATATTAAATATGCTGTTATGTGTATGTATTGCTTAATTTCTTTGAATCTTTAGAAGCTGGACATACTATTTCAAATATTTTCTAAAACTCCTTATAACTTGTAGACACATTATGTATCAATTCTAAGTGATAGAGAGTGAACTGTAGTACTACGTTTATTTGCTTAACATTCAGACACAATTTTTTGTTGGTCTGGTTTATGCAGGGTTTTTTTCCCCTTTGGAATCTGAAAGAATTCTCACTGAAACAGAAACAAAATTATTTACTTTTCTTGTTTATTTTTCTTGGTTTGGGGTTTGTTTTGTTTTGTTTTGTTTTGAATAGACTCAAAGGTTAGGCCAAAAAGTGGAAAGGAGAACAGAATCTCTTTGCCCACAACAAGGCTGCTGAGTATGGCCAATATTATGGCAGATCATCATTCATAAAATTAATCTTCTTGGACAAGTTACGCAGAGGAGGAACATCCTGAGTGGAAAGAAGACATATGAACTGTATGAAATCTATGAAAAACACCCTCAGTTTTGATTCATAGGCACCCTCGTGTCTTGTGGCTGAATATGGGTTCTGCAAAGACAAGCTGTTTTTTGAATCAAGACTTGAATAATGCATGTTCATGCTTAGAGAGGATGGGAAGAAATGGAAAAGAAGGAGAGTAGTGCCTGTGAACCTGTCGCTAGGACTGAACAGTAAGTAACTTTATGTCTGAACAGCATTACTTGAAGAGTATCTGCTACTCAGTCCTAAAGAGAAGCAATCTGGATCAGACAAAACCTAGTAAATGTAGCCATAAACTTTATTTTAAAGTGAGGTGAGCCAAAACATGAGTATTGTAAGTATAAGCTCATAAAACCATTGTCTGATGTACTTCTCTAAGACTCACAAATGTACTCAGAAAGTCTATTAGGCATCACTTTCAAAGGACTGAACTATGCAGTAGATTCTGCTTCATCTTGCATCTCATACATCTACACAAATAACAGGGTTGGTATATTTGTCCAATTTTAAATTTCGGTTGAAAATACCCATTCAAATCAATGCATTCCTAAGGATGTCTGTTTATATTCACAGAACAATCAATGATTCAGATGAGTGAAAACCAAGAGAATAGTCTGTGGAGCTAAGTCTGGAGGTAAAATCTTAAGGCACAAACAATTTTTTTTTTTCTGAAATTAAAACACATTGATGGGATAAATAAGAGGATTGTAGTAAAAGTATAGTATAACATTTTCAGAAAGAATAGGGGGAGATAACAGGAGAAAACCTATGAAAGGTACAATATGCTTCTGCATAAGTGTTCTGAATACCAAGGAAGACAGGCTTCTCGGAGGTTCATGGGTAACGATTAATGTGGAAAAAATATAGGCATCCCTACCGTAAGAGCAGTTACCATCATTTTAAATAACTAACAAAACCGCAAAAAGCATAAGACTTGCAAGGGATTGTGGCTACATATTCCTCAGAGTTCTCTGAATATAGCAAACACAGACAATTCTTGACCCAGCAAATTCTTTCAATGACTGACTTAGCGATAGGGTGTGTTTCTGATTACCAGTTTTATATATATACATAACATTAAAAACAATTAGAAACGAGAAAATCTATTGGTGAATACCTAAATGAGAATAAGAAATGCTAAGAGAATGAACATGAAATAAGAATGCATTACATGATCCTCAAAAAATTAAGACATTTGAACATTAGAATTAAAAAAAAATAATCTGAGAAGACCTTTTTGCAGAGCGTCAGAGAATTGCAGGGAAACAGACATTTAGAGACCTCAAAAATAAATCAGTTGCAGTAAAAGCATGTATTTTCCCCAAAACCAAATAATATGTAGATACCTGATGATGAAATAATGAACTCTTGATTGAGTTGATCTGAAAAAGGAAAAGAAAATATACATAGGACAGAAACAAATTCAGATTACTAAAGGGTCTAAAAGAACAGTGCAGATAAGCAGGGGGGAAAAAAACCCAGAAAGTTCAAGAGATGAAACATGGTGCAATTAACACTTAAGAGATAAAAAGTAGCTTTTTGTAGACATATCACTATTAATTGAAAGATGAATTGCTGATACTTTTTATTTCTGAAAGACAAAAGACACAGAGTGTTTAATTTCCATTTTCCATCAGTTTTCATTAGAAGAGCTTAATGTATTGCAGATAGTTAACACAATTTGTAGCACTATGAGGTTATGATCATACACGCTAGAGTTCGCTGAAATGAAATGGAAGTTTTACAATTGGCTGGTACTCCTAAATCTGATTCTTGTCATTCTTAAAAATGTTTGAAAAAATCCTTTCTTTTTGAAAAAAGGTCACGACATCTTGGAAAAAGGGTAAACACAATTACGATCTTCAAAACGAAAGATATAAAGGCAAAGAATTATAAATCAGTCATCTTCAATGCAATATTGTAATAATCAATAACTCAATTTTTTGTGAACCTCTAGAAAATAATGGGCAGAGTGGCAAAAATGAATTCCTAAAAGAAAAAATCATGTTAAAGTAGCATGTTTTTCTTCTACAGCAGATAGCAGGCTTTCACAATGAAGAAAAAATAATAGGTCCATCGTGTCTTTGTTTGATAACTTCTTACATGATATTTCCATGGCAAGGTTGGGAGGGGAAACTAACAATATTGATGGAACTCCTTTGACATGGGTAAAAAACTATACGGTCATTATTTTTAACTACTGTCTTGATAACAGTTTGCTACCAATGTGGAAGAATGATGCAAAGAGGGAATCTACAAGTAGTTTCTCCTAAGTGATGGATCAGTGAATAGCTTTACTAAACGTGCAGACGATATAGACCTAAGAGGGACTGCAAATGTATTCAAGGGCTGGATTTGATCTCACAATGATCATGATAAACTGCAGGAACTGCTTAGATTAAAAAAAAAAAAAGCCAGCAACAAAAAGTGAAGCTCAGTATAGACAAGCAGGCTTGTGTGATAACATTACAATTTTGAACACATTATGGAGAAGAGCTCATTAGGAAGAGGTTTTGTAGAAAATAAGCAAATGGCCAACAGTATGAGCAAGAACAAGGGACTAATGTTGTTAGAAGAGCAAATTATGTGGGAGGAACACATGGAAAGCCACTTACTAAAAATAAATAAATTTTCTGTGATATTTTATGTATACATCAATAGAGATGAATTTTGGACAAATGAGAGGAGGAGGATCAGAGGATTAAAAAACACAATCTAGCAGAATACTGAAGTAAATGTATGGTTTAACACAAAAAACTAGAGAAGGATAATGAAGCACAGTTTAGGTATGTAAAACACTGTTGCAAGAAGAAATAAAATAATGAATTCTCTATTTCATATTTGGTGGGGCAAGTGGTAATTAAATTAATTAAGAGATTGGTTTTGACTCCAAATATCTCAAATTGGAAGGGACCCATAAGGATCATCAAGTCCAACTCTCTGCTCCTCACAAGACTACCTAAAGCTAAATCATACGACTAAGGGCATCTTCTAGATGCTCCTTGAACTCTGATAGACTTGGTGCCATGACCACTTCCCTGGAGAGCCGGTTCCAGTGACCAACCACCCTCTCAGTGAAGAATCTTTTCCTAATGTCCAATATGACCTTTCCCTGACACAGCTTCATTCCTTTTCCTCGTGTCCTATTGCTGGTCACCAGAGAGAGGAGATCAGCACCTTTGCTTCTGCTGACACCCTTAAGGAAGTTGTCGACAGTGATGAGGTCAACCCTCAGCCTACTCTTCTGCAAGCTGAACAAACCTCCTTGTAAGCCTTGGCCTTGAGACCTACGTAATCGGAGCTCTTTAAAAGTCACTTGAAAAAATCTGTCTTGGATAACACAGTATAATTGATCCTACCCTAGGTCAGGGAATAAATTAGACAACATATCAAGCTCTTTCTATATTCCTATGAGTCTAAAAGACCTACCGTTCTTTTTGAGGTGATTTTAGTGATACGTTGCTGTTCTATTTCATAGAAGCAATGTATAGCTTAACACATCAGTCTGACACTGTACGAGTGAAATAGGCACTTGTACAATTAGAGACATTTGTACATTAATACAATAAATTTCTTCATAAACAGCATATGATATTGATTATTTGTGTACTGCATATTGTCTCTAAAATTTGTTAAACCTACTTGTTCAAAGCTCCTCTAGAAAACTTTTTTTTTTGGTGTGTTTTATCTAATTATCTAATAAATTAATACAACAAGGGAGCTCATTAAATTCAGAGCAAGGAAGAAGGAAAAGGTGTTGCTAGAACTTAATTAGCAAGATACAAAGATACCAATTAACACCTATAGTCAAGAAAAGGAAAAACATTTTCATGCACCATACTAAAAAAATACATTCACAGCTGGTTACACATATTTAAGTGGCATGCAACTAAATTTGGTGCTAGTGTTGATATTAAGTAAAAAGGATCATGTGAAGGAAAAAACAACTTCCCCAGGGTAGCAACCAAGATTCCTTTTTATTGGTATGAACACCATCTCTTTAGCTATTCAGATTAATGACAGAGTAATTATGGAAAAAAATGTGCTACAGAAATGGCTAAGAATGATATCATCTTTTTCTACCAGATGTACCACACTAATGTGTGCCAATAATAATTTAAATATACAGTTTGTAATTAACACCTCTGACAAGCTAGAAAACAATTATTTTCTTTTTAAGATAATAAACTGACTGCTAAGAATAATCCCTTTTAAATATAGATCCTTCTTCTTTTACTCTTAGTTTGAATGATGTTTTCATGAGATCTAAAGGTCATTGGATTTTAAGTAACACATAGATTCAAAACGAGCACGAAGAAGAGCCATAGCTTATACAGGAAATGGCTATTTTTCACATGCTTTCCTATCTTTTAGAGATTATTCTTCCTAAAATGAATAAAGATACTTTAGTGTCTCCAAATGACAGTGCAAACTAAACTAAGAAAACTTTAGGATAGACAAGAAGCTGCAAAGAGAGTCAGCAAGAAATATTGTCTTCAGGATGCATATAAAATGGAATATTTTTACAGAGCTAAGGCATCGAGGCCTGCAGGGCATTTTATTATATACATAAAAGATTTAGAATAAACCCATGCCTGAAGGAATAAGGAATCGATACTTTTTTGATGACGGCAAAAAGGTTGATTTTTCCTTTCAGGTGTGGCAGCATGTACACCTTTCAACAATAAATAGTATTTGTCTATGGAAGAAGGAGGGAAATCTCTATTCCATCTGTTGAAATGGAATCCAAAATACCCCAAGACTTAAAATCCATAAAATGTAAGAAAGAGCACACAAGAAGTATCACGATTACCTGAACTAATAACTGCCTCACATAATTAGGAACCAGAAGTTTAAGTATGGTAGTATGTTTTTGTATTCAAGAGCTATCCAAACAAAGAGAATCACGGAATCACGGAGTCTTCAGAGTTGGAAGGGACCTCTAGAGATCGTCTAGTTCAACTCCCCTAAAGCACATCCCTCAGGGCTGCATCCAGGCGGGTCTTGAAAATCTCCAGAGAAGGGGACTCCACCACCTGCCTGGGCAGCCTGTTCCAGTGCTCTGTCACCCTCACTGTAAAGAAGTTTTTCCGTGTATTTGAACGGAACTTCCTATGTTCTAGCTTGTGCGCATTGCCCCTTGTCCTGTCAAGGGGCAGAGAAAGAGCAGAGACCATGTTCCAAAATGAGTGTCTAAGTGCTGGGATATAGGAAGCACAGAGGCTAAGACAGCACTTTTACTTGCTCATTTGTGGACCTGCACAGAGAATGCATTAGTTTCTTAGTGTGTTGCAGGATTTCTTTTCAGTGCAAATTCAGTTTGCACTTAAAATCTTACAATATACACTTAACCATGCTGCTGGATTTCTCAAAGCAGTTTCCCTCATGGTGAAACAAAATTGAAGATGTCCAACAGGCAGTCATCTGTAGATCCCTCCATGCAAACTGAATTCAAGGTCCTCCAGCAGTTAACACTCTATACACGCACAGTCTATGCCTAGAACCCACAACTGTCATTGACTTCATTGCCTGAGAAAACACAATATGGATGTGCACTCCTAGAACCAGAAAGAATCATGCAAAATTAAGGTCTTTCCTTTGTGCAGCGTTAGTCCATGATGTAGATGCATCTGACACCAAATAGGGTCTGACATATTCAGAAACAGACAGTTCTGGCTATGTACTACCTGATAGACTTTTATGACTATGGATCCAAAAATTAGTTTTGAACTACTAATTTAACATATGGCATCTTTCTACTTAGCCAAGTCAAAACACTATCTCATCAAAAATTTTTAATCACGAAGTCTTAGATTTCGCCAAGCATCCTTTTCCAGTTTATCACAACAGGTTAATCCCAGGTGTAGGATTCATATCCCTGGTTGTAGACATCTGATGATTTTTCTGACTCTGTGAAGCATCCTGCTGGCACTCTAATTGCCGCTCCAGAAGAGCATAAGTATTGTGTCACACTGGCTGGCCCTGCCAACCCAGGCCACCTAAGTTGACACCAGGTGTGACAGTTCAAGCATCTTAATGTCTTCCTAAGTCTTCTTCCCGACTTTCTTTAAGAGGGTTGAGAAGGGAGGCTTGACCTGATGAAAAATTTTATAGCAAACTTAATTCACAACGACTGGACTAGGATTCTCAGTTAATGCATAATGACTTTTAAAATGAAAGAAAATGAGGATTTTTTTAAAAAGAGCAGTTTGGTGTTTAAAATCCTATAAAGCCCAGAGAATTCAAAATTCAGATCCGCCAGCTCTCAGGAGAGCGTTGTTTGCATCGAGTGTCTAAGCCATGTTCTTGCCTGGTTTTTCTGGTTCTCTCTCTCCCTTTTCCTGAGCCATCAGTTTTATGCTTGTTATAAAGTTGCAAAGCAGAGAGGGGTGAAAGCTTCTTTGTCTTTGTGTAGCTGAGCAATTAGAGGAAAAGGACAGCTAAACCTTCACAAAGTAGTACACTTTGCACTATCCTGAATAGTTATAATATAACTTAGTACTATTTTGATGAACAATTTTCAGAGTAAGTTAGCAAACAGCAAATGCTAATTCTGACAATACAAGTAAAAGCTGGATTTCCCTTTCTGCTTGAAGTGTGACTGTTTATTTGAATTTCTCTGAAATTTAGTGTGTCTCAAAGAGGTAACTAGGAAGGAGAGTATTCAAAATGTATGTGACTTTGGAACCAATTAAGCAATTCCAACTGTTCTGGATAGTCAGCGTATGTAATTCTCTCACAGTGGGTAATTTTTCAGCCTTAGGTCATGGTAGAAAGTTTCATCATTGAATGACTTGATTTTTCAAAATCAGCTAAGTTAATTGCAGATCAGATGCTCTTCCAAAATCACAAAAGACAGGATGTGTCTTTGTTGGGAGGGTGGTGATGTCAACTTTCCAGCTGAGCTAATAGTTGAAAGACCAACAATTGGCAAATATCTTTTATAAATGTATCTAATGACCCAATCAACACCTTCTCTCCATCCATGCATTTTTAATGGCAATTACTTTAGAGGCCTCAGCAGTTCTCAAGATATTTTTAAAAAAGTCTGAAAATAATAGAACTAAATTCCTAACTTGACCTAATGACTTTGAATGTTATTCACAGTCTTCATTCTGAATAACAAAGGCAGATTTATCAGAAATAATTCTATTTATAAGCAAAGAAATAAACCTTTGAAAGACCTAAAGCAAATTTAGGACATTTTCATCACAATAGTATTCTCTACCCATTATCATCCCTTCTTTTTACTATTTGTTATAAGAAAACAAAATCCACTGCAGTGGATTTTAGAATATTTCAACCAAATAAATTACTGGCAAACTTTATTTCACTAAGAGACATGGAAGACTCTAATAAAATATAAATTACTTTGGCTACCAATGCCAAGCACCTTAAGTAGTTGTCAGGGATTATTTCTTCTAGACTTAGTTAACTGGAAAACTAAAGAAATTTCCACCATTCGTGGTCTAGACAATATTATCTTTTACAATGATGTGGCCCTTACTTGAAAACAAACCCCAGACTCAGGAGACCCAACGTCAAATTCTGGCATTAGTCATAATTTAAATTCTAGTATGGGAACAAGTTTTATTTTGAATGTGCTTTTATGTCTATAAACAGATTTTTTTTTCTTTGAACAGCCACGTAAGATTGCTGTTAACCATGGGATGATGAAACTATTCAACTTTTTGTAGTCATATAAAGTCATTTAAAAAAAAAATAACAAAATTCTGCTCTTAAAGGTTGTTATAGGGTTCAAAATGTATCACCAAAACAGGGATATTAGCAATACATTCTGACCAACATTACATAAACAGCATAGAGAAGTTTAATAAAAAAAAATTTAATAATAATAACAACAACGTGGAGTATTTCTACTGTCTCTTGAAATAATCTAAAAGAAATGCTAAAAATAATTAATACTTTAAAAAAATATTTTATTTTTTTTTTATTTTTATTTTTCCTTTTCTCTTTCCTCCCTAACCAGAAATTCAGGAATGCAGTATTATTTCGACCTAACTTGGTGAAATTAAACTTTGGACAGTAATTTAGGCTTTGTTATATAGTTTGATATAGTGTTCATACTTTTTCAATGCACACAACTAAGACCACACTTTGCATGTTTTAAAGAAATTCAGGAGAGATGTGATACATTTTAGGTAATGTAACCAGTTAAACAATTTTTGAAAGATCAAAGGACAAAGAAAAATGTGTATTTTTTTAGTAAAAAATCCAAATTCTTATCTCTTATCAGCAAACAGAAACCCAGTGCCTTCTTCTAGCTAGCTCTTTCAGCTTCCAGATGCCTTGTTTCCTTAGCTAATGCTCAGATAAGAAATTGTAGCAAGAACCCACACCATGCTATAGATTCTCAAAATGTCCTATCCCTGTCATAATAAGCTGCTTCCATACAGCCAACAATAATCCCAACATATATTTATAATATTATCTGACCTTGAGTTTCAGTTGGCTCAACTCACAGTCTGCAATTATAGAGATGTTCATCCCTGCTGGACCACAGTGATGCCTCTTAGATCGCTTCAAGGAAGCCGCTGAACAGATTATTAGGACATGGTTGTCTTCTGAGTAACTTTGGGCTCTCTTTCTAATTCTCCCAATCTTACTGTGTACGAGACACAGATGGTTCAAATAAATCGCATTTCCTTCCTACTGTATCCTCTTTTTGGAAAGGGATTATAGTCAGTTTATCTGTTATTAAATAGACAAAGCAAAAAGTAATACAAAAATGCCTGTTTTCTTCTCCCGAGCTTTCTTCTCCCTGAGGTAATGTGGCAAAGGCTTGCTTTCCTTGAACCTTTTAAGACAGATAGACACAAAGCAAAAGAAAATTTAAAAGGTTGTAAGCTCTTCTTTGAATTTTTTTTTTTAAATGATAGTTTGGGAAGCTTGCAAAACACTAGTCTTATAAAACTAAGTAGCCTGACTGATCTGCTAACAAAACACAAGTTTCAACTCTGTACTTATACATCAACGTCATTGAAATGACGCCAAACAGTGATAGTGGTTACTTAGCTGTTCAAAACAAATAGCTTAAATTCTAGCCATAAATTTTCAACTCTATGTATTTTAGCTTAATGTGACAGGAAATACAGCAACTGGGATCCATCAATACCTAAATGACTTTTGTAGACAAAGGGAGAATATTTGTTTTTAATGTTACAATGTTCCTAATTTCATAATATTGCCTGACACACTCTGCACTCTAACCAAGTACTGAAAACTGACTTATCATATTGGACCATATCTAGGGAGATATTATAGAAAACTGTTGGGTGTTTTAGTACTATATAAAGCTTAGTGGACATACTTGTACTTACAAGATTGTAATGAAGAATTTAACTGTTCCTAAATTGAAAAAAGATCCCCTGATTAATATTCAATTTTCCTGTTTGGATGAATGAACTTTGTATGATCCCACATATTTATAATCTCTGTAGCTACAGAATTCAAAACCATTTTAAAAATCTGCCCAATTTACATACACAACTGTTGCCTTTAAAGGAACATTAATTGGAGACCTTTTAGTCTTATTCCTTTGTGGCTGAGTCCTTTATGGACATTTTGGAAGGGGTTTTTGTATGTCGTCGCTGTAACTTCTTACATAACTCTTGTATGTTTCTTACAAATGCAAAGTCCTCACCCTAGAAGGAGTAATCTCTTGCAGTATTACAGAGTGGGATGGACAGACCGAGGAGCTGCTCTGAGGAAAGACGCTGGTGGCCTTGCCAGACTGCAAAGCTGGACATAAACCAGTGGTGAGCCCTGTCCTGTAGTTTGAAGGCAGTGATAGACCACACCTAGACCACTGTGTCCATCCAGTTTTGGAAGGACAGGAGAAGCCAGTGAGTCCAGCAGAAGCCAGTAAGTTTGGGGTTGAAGTGACTGGTAGTCCCATGACAAGAGGCTGGTAGAAGAGAGCTTGTCCAGCCTATGGCAGAGAAGGCTTTGGGGGCACCTCAGAGCCACCCTGTTGCCTACGAGGAAGTCATCAAGAGACAGAGCCAGATGCTTCACAGAGATACATGGCAAGAGAAGAGAAACTTAGTATAAATTGAAACAGGAGAAGTTTCTATTGGATATGAGGAAAAAGGAGGATGGTAAAGAATTGAGAACAAATTGCCCGTAGAAGCTGGTCAGGCTCCATCCTTGTAACTAACTTTTCAAGACCGAGCTGGAAAATACCTTGTGAAATCTGGTCTCATTCCATAGTTGATACCACTTTGAGTAGGAGGTTGGACTAGATACCTTCTGAAGTCCCTTCCAACTGAATCATTCAATTTAATTTATTACATTTTCATACTGGTTACTGTATGCAGGATTTAATTCTATCAAATGAAAGCCTGTGTTTTGAGTTGTCGAATATTGGTAAATTGGAATACAGGACATGCCAAATAGCTGAAGGAGAAATAAGGGAAAGAAATTAGAATCTTTTGGGATGGATGACAGCATGGAGCAGATATCTTGAAATTTGTGGAAGGAAAGAAAAGCAAAACCCAAACTTCAAAATTCCTTGGTGCAATAAAGAGCATATTACAGTCAATTTACTAGTGAGAGACACACTAAATCCACATTAAGTTACAATAAGAAAAACTATTAAAAAAAAGTCTTCAAGGAAACTTATGGTTTAGATCACTTGCACTAACCCAACTTGCTCAGTTTTCACAGCCTGTGATTTTTAGAGAAGTACATATTTTATGGGATACTTTCTTAAAAGTCCTTCTTTACTCACTGTATCTCTCCTGAGAAATGCAAAGTCAGTCAAGAGTTCTTTTAAAATTTTTATATATATTGACCAAAATTTCATAGGTCTGTACAGTTACATAGTTTTCAAGCAGTAAGAGAAAAAAAATCTTCATTAGAGAAGGTCATTAATGGCTGCAGAATTATCATTCTTAACACAAAATTTAAATGAGACCAAATGAAACGTATAAGTTCCTCTTCTGGCAGCTGGTGTACTTTCCTGTCCAGAGGTTAAACCTGTTCAGGACAAAATCAAAAAGATGGTGACCCAAAGTCAGCAAGCATTATTCAAAACAAGTTTTTCTGGTCTTGAATGATTAAATCATCATCTCCTAGATTTAGTTACCATGTTACTCTACTCCAACAACATCGCTTTGGTTTCTAAAGACTTCAGAATAATTTGTTTTCTCTAAACCAATTTGTATCTTGTCAAAGAGAGATTGCAGTTTTACAACCACCTGGGGAATAAGTGATCCCATTCCATAAATAACAGAGTCATTTGCATAATATGTACTAAGATGTCCCTGTAGACTTTAGAGATATTATATATGAATAGAAAGATATAGACTTGTTTAAGAGATTTATGCAAGAGATAGTTCAGTTGATATGTCTTCCAACACAAATATTCTTATATCACCATACAGACAAATCTGTATAAGTAGTTTGAGAACTTAAAGTATTGCAGTTGTAAAGACAGAAAAGTTAAAAAAAAAATTAAAATTAAATGGCTATTTAAATAATGGAAAACTCTTCTTCTTGGAATCAAAATGGCCAAAGTTGGGAATATGAAAACATTTTGTGATGGAAAGAGGCATCATAGCTATAGGAATAATGCATATTTACTAAGAAAATACTTAAAATACATACATATGTCTGTTGCCTGTTAATGTTTTTTCATACATACAAAATACATTCAAGAATATTAAACGACATCCTCTACAGAGTCACTAGATAATCTGAATCCGTTGCTTAAACTAAAATAGGGGATGGAAAAGACTACTGAGCCTGCTCTAGCTTGAGGATGAGGGCATGAAGATGGAAGGTACTTTTTCTATCAGGTGTGGGGAAACATTTCTCTTATTTTCTGGATGTATGCAAAAAGAGAGTTCTACTAGTTCTACTTGTTTCTTTGTGTCCTTGTAGGTTTTAGGGAAGTTTGATATGTAGAATCATAGAATCAACTAGGTTGGAAGGGACCTTTCAGATCATCTAGTCCAACCACCAACTTAACACTGCCAAACCAACACTAAACCATATCGCTAAGCACTATGTCTACACGTCTTTTAGATACCTCCAGGGATGGTGCCTTAACCACTTCCCTGGGCAGCCTGTTCCAATGCTTGATAACCCTTTCAGAGTAAAAATTTTTCCTGATATCCAGTCTAAACCTCCCTTGGCACAACTTGAGGCCATTTCCTCTCATCCTATCACCTGTTACTCAGGAGGAGAGACAGACATCCACCTCTCTACAACTCCTTTCAGGTAGTTGTAGAGAGTAATTAGGTCTCTCCTCAGCCTCCTTTTCTCCAGGTTAAACAACCCCAGCTCCCTCAGCTGCTCCTCATGAGACTTATTCTCCAGACCCCTCACCAGCTTCATTACCTTTCTCTGGACCTGCTCCAGTACCTCAATGTCTCTTTTGTGGTGAGGGACCCAAAACTGGACACAGTACTCGAGGTGGGGCCTCACCAGCGCTGAATACAGAGGCACAATCACTTCCCTAGTCCTACTCACCACGCTGTTCCTGATACAGGCCAGGATGCTGTTTTCCAGTTTCTCCAGCCTGTCACGATGGTGCTCCACTCCATCAAATACGACAGAAAAGCAACTGTGAAGAAATCAGAAGCAGCAATGCCAGGTTCCTTCACTAAGCAGAACGGGGCAAAGTGATCTCCAAATGCCAATAGAGAGACTATCAACAGAGCTAAGAGAACGTGCACCAGAAAAAGAGAGTTTATCCTGTTCTTATGCTATTCTTTCAGGAGCTCACAGGAGCAGAGAGAAAAGAGTGAATAATTTACTTGAAGCTGAAATGTGCTGATTTAAGTACAATATGATCTCTGTAAAGATTTGCCTATTGACGGGTATCATCTAATCAGCTAACAATGTTTTCCATCTGTTTATGACTGAAAATTAACTGTGGATGGACAGTAACACAAGAAGTTGGAATAGATATTGAAACTTCATCTTGAAAAAATATTGGAGGAAAAAGGCTTCAGACTTCAAATATTACTGAGTTTTGGATCAAGCGCAAAATGAATATGACTTCACCCTTTTTACAAATAACCCCGCTACTTCTAAAAAATGAACTGGGAGTAAATTCATACAACTCTAACGAAAACCAGCAGATTGTCAGATAGACAGTAAACTTCAGAATTATGAAGTATTTCGTTTTCGAATGATTCAACAAACTGCAAAGTGGTAAACTTAATGGTCAAGGTGAGAAATGGCATAACCTTGTAATTGTCAAGAAATTCTCAAGAGTGTCATAAGGTTATGAATGTTTGTATAACTGTCAAACAGCACTAAGTCCCAGTACTGTTACTTGCAACTTTTCCATAAGAAAAAGCAAATATCCAGATTTACTCCTTTAATTCTCTTAAAGGAGTATGGAATCTGAGGGGGTTTTTTGTTTTGTTGTTAAACCGTACGAGACATAGTTGGGAAGAGGGTAGAGAACAGAGGAGTATGACACATGATGTAGTGGCATGAGTTAAAAACACCAAATTAAATCCTCTGAAGTTAGAGTTTCTTCAAATGTATCAGTGAGGTCAGACTATGACAGATCAACTGTTGCAATATCTTTAAAGATAGGCTAGATTAACTAATCATTCTGAAATCACGTAAAATCCTCCCTTTCACTTGCCTGAAAGAAACAGAATGAGAAGTGAGCAAAATTTTTAAGCAAAGAAGTGTAAAATAGAATTCTTTGAACATTTACCTATTTAAATCATAGGTAAATAAGAACATCCTGAAATAATTTCAAAAAGACTGACAAAGACCCTTGATAAAGACTCCAAAAAGGCATAGGATGAGAGAACGTCACTGGGAAATAGCAGGGACAGAAAAGTGTAAGAGCACACAAAAAAATTTTTGTCAGTGAGTTTTCTCTCTCCTCCCAAAGAAGGAAAGAGTAGCTAAACACTGACCCTGGTAGATTTGTTTGGTTTTCTTTTTTATTTTTTTTTTTTTTCAATCTTAACTAGAGCCAGAATACATCTGGATTTCCTCAAACTTGTCCTCCCTTCTCTGCCGAGAAATTTTCTCTGTCTGGGAACTGGAGAAGTTTGTGCCCCCAGCTGGGATGTCCAAAATTTCCAGACACGTTCACGGTGCACGTACAGATTAACTTTGCAGCATAGGAATAGTGAGTCTGCTGCTTCTGGGAAACATCAGTGCACTGTGCATATGCGATACAGTTGGTCTGTGCACACGCAGCAAGCCTAGCGTGCTCCAAACACATTGTATTTATGGCATACTCTGCGACAAGCACATGAGTTTCTATGCAGGATTTCCAAGACAGAAATAGTTTTGAATCATTTTTGGATTTTTCTCCTGCTTCCTGCAAAAAGCCAATTTTAGCATAAGTACGGATGGCACTGGAAAAAGCTGAAGGAAGGAAGGAATCACAAAAGTTGAACAGATGATAAGATTAAGATAACCCTAATGAATGCAAACTGCGGGGACAAGCATCAGATATGGAATAATCTCTAAACAAAAACTAAACTCAGAGTTAAATCTCTTCAGTGTCTATGGTATCACTATGCTGCTAATAAGGACAGTGACCGTAAATGGATGAAAGAGAATTTGTTTTGCTGAGATTTCTGGCCTCCAGAGAAGCAATATATGTTTTTGAAGAGCAGCTGTTGCATCTGCCTTAAGGCAATGAGTATGGTCTGGTACCTGAGAGGGAGTTACATGTAATGGTAGACAGTAATGCTGAAGATCTAAAGACACAATGCCATTTTCCTTTAGTTGACCAAGATATTTCCCCCATAAAAATACTCTTTAACTTCTTTTACCATTAGCACTTAAAAATACAGGAAATAATGGTCATCTTATGCTTTCAGGTAAATAGTGCTTGAGCTGAATTAGGTGCAGTTACATAAATTGAATTAAGGCATAGATACGGTCCACAAATTTATATGAACAAAATGAATTAGCCCAAATCAACCTTTATATATATTGTGAAGGAACTCAAAGACTGAATTGAAACATGAAGATATCAGTACTTCAGGGACAATTCTTCATCAGAAATTGCATAAATTTGTATTGGGAATAAGCCAGTTCCTGCTGTTTTATAGCCATCTTTGGTTAAAGTGATAAAGTGGACGAGTCATATTTCTCTGATAACATTGTGCCTGCAGGATGTGTTTTATAAGTGGCAGAATTGTCATTAGCATAATATGACAATGCCAAATTAATTCTAATTATTCTGATCGTTGAGCATTTAAATGAAAATTAAGATGTTAAAGGTAACTAATTACTGAAAAGGCTACTTCTGAGAATAAAATATGTGAGGTTCTTAAGAAATACAGTATAAAACAATGGGCCTGAACTCTCTAACGTCTTGTAAGTTTGTTTATTTCTGATGAACCTGTTTGAAAAAGACGTATGATTTTGTTTTGCAAAAGGCTTGAAAAATCTGAAGTATCATTCTTTTAATTACATATTTTTCCATATTTCTTCAAACATATGGGCACTATTAATAAAATAACTACTTGTCATCTGTAAATTTTCAGGCATAAATAAAGTTTACAGTTTATAATTGATCGATCATAATAAATTAGTAATGAAAATATGAAAATAATACACAGAAGAAATTCACTAATAATGAACTATGAAAAATACACTTCATACAAAGCATTGAGACCTCACTGCTCACTGAAATCTCACAAGGAAAATATATAACAATTTATATAATGAAAATATTTTAAAGCAATTCATTTTGTAATTATCTACAGAAACTAAAATTACTTAAGTGCATTACTATATTATTTTTATGTCACTATCTGATCATGTTACCTTTTTTATTTGTTTCCAATCTCTATTTCTCAAAAAAAGTGGAAGCTCTCAGTAAAAAATGAATTATCTTCCCCTAACAAAACAAAACAAACAAAAAAAAAAAAGAGGAAAACTTGGGGTTTCCTTTTCTTTCTGTACCAGTAAAAATTTAAAATTAAGTGCCTTATTTGGTGTTGGAAGCTGAAGAAGTTCTAGCAAATGAGTATACCGCATGCTCTTTTTCCCCACTGACAGACAGTAACCATGACCTTCAAAATAAATTGCACCTGGTCTACAGCAGCCAGCCTGTTAGGTGTGTGCCTGGGGCTCGTTTTCAGCCCTGGCTATTTCACATTGCAACCTGATTCAATAATGTACTGACAAGAACAGGCTAACAAGAATTAGTGTCACAAGGGCTGCAGCAACCGTTAAAGGAATTGCATTCAGTTATTAGAAATGTTGACTTTCCACTCACACTTTATACAGTTTGCTGAATTGGAAAGGAGCTACAAAATCCAAATTTAGTTTTGAAGTGTTTTCATTATGGGGGCAGTGTAAGGGGGTGATGTTTATTTTATTTTTTTTCCCCAAAAGTTTGCTTAAACTGCTGGAACCTCTGCTCTGGCTGGATCAGATACCTTAGCCAGGACAAGCAGCACCCTTCACCTTCCCCTGTTGAAAATACAGCTCTAGTGTCTGAGTATTCAGAAGGTACTCACTGAAAAAAAAAACAAAAACTGAAGGACAGACTATATTACTATGACTGTTGAAACGCTTCTGCCCTCTTGTAAGTGCCACAATACAGTTCATAGGAAATCCATGTGACTTTTTGCTCTGACCCTCTCTGTCAACTCCCCAGAGAGGCTTTCAATACTCTCTAAAGGAAACAGGACTAGTCCAATAAGAGATTTAGATGACCACTGTTGTATGGCAACATATTTTTGTTCCTGAGCCTGCAAAAACACGATCTTGAATTAAGCGTCTAAACTTCCTCGGTAATCCAAATGGAAAGCCATGCAGCTATGAAGTGCAATCAGAAAGGTCTTTGAGCACAGATCCTGCTAAGAGGGAATATCAAGCACAAGACCAAAGGGAAGCAGCATTCTGTCGAAGTTGAGGAACCTGAACCAGGACTACAGGCACAAGTTTCTTTCTGCTCCAAATATAAGACCAGGGATCATCTCCTGAGAACAGACATTTACAATTACTCTGTTTTCCTGTGAAAAGTAAATTAAAGAGTAGATGAGGCCAACTTTTCCATTTTACTAACTACCTTGTCGTAGCTGTCAGCCATAACTAGTGTTGTAATTTCCCCTTTCTTCCTAGGGATTTAGCTACCCATGTACCTAGGCACCTAGACCAGATCTGGTCTGGCCAAGCTGTGTAAACTGTGCTCACAGTGCTGAGAAAGGGCTACAAGAAAGACTGTACAGAGACAATAAAGGCCAGAATTAGAGATGAGATTGCTGAGATGGGACCATCAGTAGCTCAAGGATTCAGGAGGGAAAACATCAGCGTGGAAAAGTGTGAGACCTAACAGGCAAACCCAAGGGAGGTCAGTGCGATGAGATCCCAGCCAGGAGGTGTTGATGCCATAAGTGGAGCTGTAGCTGGAGGCCCAAGGTGGCTCTCCGGCACTGTGGATCCTCTGGGGAAGTCACAGCGCTGATCACACTTTGGATGCCTCATACATTTGGGGTGGTGAGCACACAAGCGCTTAGCCTGATGTTTGGTAATTCCTAGCTATCTTCTGTGGGTACAAGCCAGGGAAAAACTATTTTATATCTATTGTTTGTGCATATCCTACTTGAAGAGTCACTTAGTGTCTGCCTAAAGAAACCCAAACACACTAACCTAAAAACGGGCATAACATAGATGTTTATGAAGAATCATAGGTTGCACCTGCAAGCAATGTTTCAGTCACCTCTCTTCCATATTGTAACTATAACTGCAGTACAAAAAATAAGTCAAGATTCTGTGGGAAATATGAACACGAATCTCCCTAACTTCCCATAACAGGACAACCAATATGCTACTATGCTGAAACCACTAGTTGGCTGGAGAAGTATAATTCCACACAATAGGGTGAGATTTTAGATGTCTTTCATCTTTTTTTTTTTTTTCTTCTTCTTCTTATTTCAGTTTCTCTCCCATTGATATTGAGCCTCCCACGTGGGGTCTAGGTGACTTTTGGTTACTCTAGGTGTTATAATGAAACCATGAAACGTCCATAGAGTTCTGTTTCAGAGCTGATTGGAAACCTAAGTGCCTAATAGGGAATCCTAGATCTCCCTTTGTAAACCCAGCATCTAAAAATTCAAATTACCAAATGCTTAAGTCCTTGATGAAATCCATGCTTCAGTCTGGAGACCTTCAGAAATTTCTTGAGAGTAACCCTGAATTTATAAACGGTATTAAAATTTTCCCTTCAATACAAAGTAAACTGGTGTACACAGGACCACCTTATCCATAGGAAACATGGTAATATCATCATGGAATGCATTGCAATATACTCTGCGAGTTCATCATTGCAGTACCCAACTTTTAGATCTTTTGCTGTCAAATAAAATTTTTAGCAAGGTAGAATTATGCAGCTAACAAAGAGATTAGGAGAAGACAGCTCATGTTGAAGGAGCTGCCTCAACTAACCAAAGAAAATGTAAAACAACAACAAAATTCAGCTTCTCTTTATAGTGTAAAGATGCCTAAATTTGCCTCTATTACTGATCATACACTTGTAAAAAATGTATATGCTGGTATATGTAAAACTGCTGCTAGTTTCAACCTTTCACTTCAGTGACAGGGTATTACACAACTAAAGGTAACCTTTATTCAAATACGAGTGAAATGAATGAATAATTCATACCTGGAGGAAAAGCAAAATTCAATTTAGGAGAATTCTTGTCTTTCAGTTGACAAAATTTCTATCAAAAAAAGCGGTAGTTCAGTAGCCACTTGTTGGTAAATTGTATTGAAAGGATTGCAAAGAAACAGGCCAGTTGTCAGTAAAGTTTTTAAATGGTTACTTGCAAAAAGGTAACATTCTTTTTGGGAGCAGGAGGTGGGGAGAGATGGGAGGACAGACAAGATGGTTTCTTTATAAAAAAATAAAAAAATCCTTAAAGTACTTCTATAGACTTTTTTCTTGTGCTCTCATACTTTTTTTCTAAATGTTCTAATTTACCAGTAACTGTAAGGAAATGGTAGCCCTCCATTTGCACTAGTTGGCACTCTATGCACTTCCACGTTGTGTTAGGTTGCTGCAGTTACAAGACCATACAGTACCCTATTTTGCTTTGCAAATGTTAGTTAAACGTAACAGTAGTTACTTCAGGCAGTAAAATATACATATACACTAAGCAATGTTAAAATGTTTTGGAAACAAAATTTAGAAATTTTAAAGTATTACCCGCATTTAAAAAAAATAGTTTTCCAGCATTGTGAAGAACTCAGCGTTATTTAAAAATTTCATAAGAAAAATTGCAAGGCTTGCAGTAAATTTTGTCACATATTTTATGATCCAAAACAAGCAGACACTTTTAATTATGGGGATTCTGCCTTTCTTTATAGAAGTAGCCGTTCATTTGTAAACAACCAAAGCCTAATTTATGACTTGGATGTCTATCAATTAGGTTCTAATATGACTAACTGAGGTACTGCTGAATCTGAGACCATGCTCTGGTGTGTGCATTAGGTTCCCAAGACCTTTATTCAAAGCATGAGAAGTCTTGTGGCATTCAGCCACTTGTGCCACAAAAAAAGTCTTGATTCACCTTCACCTGAACAAACAGCAATAGGGTGTGAGTTGTATTGTATGGTCCATACATGACATTACTAACACTTTTGATAGGCAAGACTTTATAACCCAGGCATAAAGCAATGTACTGTTTTCAGAACTGAGCTGAGGTCTCCCTTTCAACTATTTCTATAGTCAAGAGCATGCCAGCCTTGTAGATACTGTCTTCATATGATTGATCTTTGTATGTATCTCTAGAAAAACAAACATACGCACCTCACTCACATGCACCATAAGGACAAAGTCATTGAAATACCTCTAGAATTAACATATTTAATCTCTGGAGCTTAGGCTTTTGAAACAGAGCCTCAAAGGTTAAGAAAGGATGCCTTTGTCCACTTAGGATCCCATTCCTGAAATCTGTTCCAAGAGGCTGAATCAAATCATGGTTATCAAAGAACATGGAGGAAGTCCCACCTGAATTATAAATTAATATTTATTTAGTTACTTTGAAAACCACACTTAAATGAAAGGCTTCTAAACAAATGTATTCTACTGTCATCTTTCACTGTACTGAAGCTGTACTGATATACAGTTGAGAATGCATGTTTTGAGTCTACCAAAGCAGAAAAGAGAGAAAAAAAAAAAAAAGAAAACAAAAAGGATCATGAACTCATAACCTAGCAGTGGAGGAAAGAACTGGAATGCTGCATTTACTCTAATTCATCCTGTAATTATCCTAATTTTGGAATTAATCAGGGTTTGAAGTCAGGATTTCCCTTCCTCTAGCTAACAGCTTTAAGATTAGTTTTATTTAAGCCTGTAACACCTGACTGTTACCCAGGGTTACGCTTAGAATCATAGAATCATAGAATCATCTAGGTTGGAAGGGACCTTTAAGATCATCGAGTCCAACCATTAACATAATACTGCCAAAACCAACTAAACCATGTCCGTAAGCACCACGTCTACACATCTTTTAAATACCTCCAGGGATGGTGATTCAACTGATTCCTTGGGCAGCATGTTCCAATTTTTATAACCCTTTTGGTGAAGAAAATTTTCCTGATATCCATTCTAAACCTCCCCCAGTGCGACTTGAGGCAGTTTCCTCTTGTCCTATTGCTGGTTACCTGGGAGAAGAGACCAACACCTTCCTTGCTACAACATTCTTTCAGGCAGTTGTAGAGACCCATAAGGTCTCCCTGAGCCTCCTTTCCTCCAGGTTAAACAACCCTCCTAAGCCACTCCACATAACACTTGTTCTCTAGACCCTTTACGAGCTTCGTTGTCCTTCTATGGACGTGCTCCAGCACTTCAATGTCTTTCTTGTAGTGAGGGACACAAAACTAGACACAGTAGTCGAGGTACGGCCTCAGCAGTACTGAGTACATGGGGACAATCACTTCCCTAGTCCTACTCACCACACTGTTCCTGATACAGGCCAGGATACTGTTGGCTGCCTTGGCCACCTGGGCACACTGCTGGCTCATATTCAGCTGGCTGTCGACCACACCCTCAGGTCCTTTTCTGTGGGGCAGCTCTCCAACCACTCTTCCCCAAGCTTGTAGTGTTACATGGAGTTGTTGTGGTCTAAGTGCAGGATCTGGCACTTGGCCTTGTTGAATCTCATACCACTGGCCTTAGCCCATCGATGCAACCTGTCCAGATCCTTCTGCAAAGCCTTTCTACCCTCAGGCAGGTCACCACTCCCACCTGACTTCATGTCATCTGCAAACTTACTGAGGGTGCACTCAATCCCCTCCTCCACATCATTGATTAAGATATAAAAGAGAACCGGTCCCAGTACAGAGCCCTGGGGAATATCACTTGCGACTGGCCACCAACAGGATTTAACTTCATTCACCACAGCTCTCTGGGCTCAGCCATCCAACCAGTTTTTCACCCAGCGAAGAGTATGCTCATTCAAGCCATAAGCAGCCAGTTTCTTCAGGAGGATGCTGGGGAAAATGGTGGCAAAGGCTTTACTAAAGTCTAGGTAGACAACATCCACAGCCTTTCCCTCACCCACCAAGTGGGTCACCTTGTCATAGAAGGAAATCAGGTTTGTCAAACAGGACCTGCCTTCCATAAACCCATGCTGACTGGGCCTGATCACCTGGTTGTCCTGCATGTGCCATGCAATGGCACTCATGTTCATCTGTGAGACTGACAGGCCTGTAGTTCTCTGGATCCTCCTTCTGGCCCTTCTTGTGGATGGGCGTCACGTTTGCTAACCTTCAGTCAACTGGGACCTCCCCAGTTATCCAGGACTGCTGATAAATGATGGAAAGTGGATTGGTGAGCAATTCCTCCAGCTCCCTCAGTACCCTTGGGTGGATACCATCTGGCCTCATAGACTTGTGTATGTCTAAGTGCTGTAGCAGGTCCCTCACCATTTCCCCTTGGATTATGGGGGCTTCGTTCTGCTCCCCGCTCCTGTCTTCCAGCTCAGGGATCTGAGTACTCAGGGAACAACTGGTCCTGTTACTAAAGACTGAGGAAAAGAAGGCACTAAGTATCTCAGCCTTCCCCTCATCCTTTGTCACTACCTTTGTTTCTGACCCCATTTAATAAAGGATGGAGATTATCCTTAGTCCTCCTTCTATTGCTAATGTATTTATAGAAACATTTTTAATTGTCTTTTCAGTAGTAACCAGATTAAGTTCTAGTTGGGCTTTGGCCCTTCAAATTTTCTCCCTACTTAGCCTCACAACTTTATAATCCTCATGAGTGGCCTGTCCCTTCTTGCAAAGGTCTTAAATTCTCCTTTTTTTCCTGGCTTGCAACCATATCTCTTTGTTCAGCCAAGCTGGTCTTTTTCCCCGACAGCTTGTTTTTTGGCACATGGGGATGGCCTGGTCCTGCGTCTTTAAGATTTCCTTCTTGAAGAACATCCAGCCTTCCTGGACTCCTTTGCCCTTCAGGACTGCCTCCCAAGGGACTCGGTCAAGCAGGCTCCTGAAAAGACCGAAGTCCACCCTCTGGAAGTCCAAGGTGGCAGTTCTGTGGATCCCCCTCCTTGCTTCTCAAAAAATAGAAAACTATTATTTCATGTTCGTTATGCCTAAGATGGCCTCCAACCATCACATCCCACACAAGTCCTTCTCTGTTTACAAACAACAGCTCCAGCAGGACACCTTCCCTAGTTGGCTCCATCACCAGCTGTGTCTGGAAGTTATCCTCAACACACTCCAGGAACCTCCTAGACTGTTCCCTCTCAGCTCTATTGTATTCCCAGCAGACACCTGATAGGTTGAAGTCCCCAGTGAGGACAAGGGCTAGCGATCATGAGACTTCTCCCAGCTGCTTACAGAATATTTCGTCTGCCTCCTCATCCTGGTTGAGTGGTCTATAACAGACTCCCACCGTGATATCTACCTTATTGGCCTTCCACCTGATTCTTACCCATAAAGTAAGAACCCTATTGTCACCGTTGTCAAGCTCTAAACAGCCAAAACTCTCCCTAACATACAGGGCCACCCCACTGCCTCTGCTTCCTTGCCTATCCCTTCTGAAGAGTTTACAGCTATCCATTGCAGTAGTCCAGTCATGTGAGTCATCCCACTATGTTTCCATGATGGCGACTGCATCATAGTTTTCCTTCTGCACAATGGCTTCCAGGTCCTCCTGCTTGTTGCCCATGCTGCATGAGTTAGTGTAGGAGCACTTCAGTTGGCTATTGGTCCCACCACTTTTTTGGGGGAAGAAGCCCTAATACCTACCTGACCATCCCCAGGCACAGCCATAGTTTCTGACCCGTCAATGACCCTCACATCTCTGCTGCTGCAAGGATCTCCAGCCCCTACCTTCACTGAGTCAGCAGACCAAGGGACCTTACTAGTTATACTTTTAACAAGTAGTTGGGTTGCCCAGGGAAGCTGTGGATGCCCCATCCCCGGAAGTGTCCAAGGCCAGGCTGGATGAGGCTTTGAGCAACCTGGTCTAGTGGGACGTGTCCCTGCCCATGTCAGGGGGGTTGGAATTAGATGATCTGTACGGTCCCTTCCAACACGAACCATTCTGTGATTCTGTGTGTGTGATATAGTAGAACAGGTAGAAAATGTGGGTGTCTCATAGAAAAAAAATCTGCAAAGGTTCCTTTCAGCATGGCACCATTTTTATCAGGTTAATAATGTCAGCAGTAAATTATGTGATAAAATTACCTCTGCGTTGTTGCAGAATCCATTTCTCTTCCCACCTTAAAACATCAGGAAGGGGGAAAATCTACAACTTGCATAAAAAAGCAAAATCACTAATGTTACACTTTGTTTACAGTTCATTACAGATTTGATATCAGAATCACTGCAGAAAATTATATCAAGCAGCTAATGAGCTTTCAGAGTACTAAGCATGTGAGACAATTTATAAAGCATAAGTATAAAATAACACACTACATGCGTTCAGATATTTACATTGTGCAGCTACATTCGCTAGGATGTAGAAAGCATGGCTATTTGTCACAGGTCAGTGCGTGCATAAAGAGGAAGTAATTCTATCAATACCATTATGGAAATAGACTGCATGCAGAACTTTTTTCTTATTTTCTTTTGCATTTGACAACTGAAAAATCATCTCAACAACTTTCTCAGACTCCTCAGAAATCTATTACCAATCTTCCTCACTTCACCAGAACCATTTTTAATGATTCGTTTTCTTGGTGAAGCCCTAATAAACTCTCTCAGATCACATCATCCTCTAGGCCTTTTGGGAGGAAGCTTATCAACTTGTTACATTTGCATGGTAGATAAGGAAATCTCTCTCTCTCTCTCTCTTTCGCTCTCTCAAAGTTCAACCACCATATCCACATACATGCATCAGTTGGAGAGTTAGTGGCATACCTAGTTTAGGTTGCCTAAGCGTTTACTTTTTGCAAGGCTGATTTTAACTTCATCTACCTTTTCAAAATTTACTACCGGGCTTAAAAGTCCCTTGGTGTGGTCTGTGGCCAGGGATAACTTTCTTTGGAAACCTGAGCAATGGCAACTAACCAGCAAGGCTCATTGCATAAGAGGCATGCAGGCAGTGGCTGGAGAGCCAGGTGACACTTTGGATTCTTGGGTGGCCTGTACAGAATGTGCTTTCTTTCCCCCTTTTGTATCCAGGTTTGTAGGTAAAGAAATTTGCTTTTCTTGTTTTGGTCAGAGTATACTCTGGAAAAAACATTTCACTGAATGCTTTTCGAAATTAATTGTGTATGTCCAGAAAGAAGTACATTAATATCTTCCCCATGAAACCATGTTGAGAATTAATGAATACTTAAAGAAACAGATTCAATACATTCTCAGCAACAACCTAGACAGCCAAGCGGGTATTTATCCTGTCACTTTGAACCATCTAAGAGTTAGATGTCTTCCCTAAGTCACCTAGATTCTCTCTACAGAGCATAAAGAAAAAATAGGTACCTTCAGAGAGCAATTCACTCTGTATTTTTGGTAGTGGTAGTTTAAGCATCATGTTACAATTGGTATTGTAAGACTAACTGTTTTTCAGTACAAGGGCACCCCTCTTCCCGCACAAGATTATTTTCGAATGACAAAAATATTTGTTTCACTTTATTAAGCACATTCTGAATTATAAAGTGAGCATTTCCTGCTTAGAGCAATTTTCCACATTCAGGAAAAGTTGACTAATACTTTGACTGATTCAAACTTGTTTTTCTAGTAAAATCAATGACCTGTTGGAGGAAAAAAAAAAATCATTCTTTTTGAAATGCAGCAGTTAGATACAAAAGTAGATGACTTTTCTTTCATTTACTGAAAGATCTCTAGATACATCAAGGGAAAAACAGAATCTCTGTTTCTGTCATAAAAGAAGTTTCTGTGCCTTACCACTGCAAAGCTGTATTTGAAAACACAAATAATAGATCAGCACCATCAAAGCCTTTTCAAGGTTTTTTTTCAGGTTTTTCTCCCTAAAGGATGCCTAATATTAGAACCCTTCCCCCGAGTCCCCTGATTCAGCAATGGATTTCACAGTTGGCATTCAGATCTGAATCATAAACCCAGAACAGGGACCAAGAGCTTAATTTGTATCAAAATAACAAATGCAGAGCACAGTTGAGATAGCTTAACCTTTTATTAGAATCAGAAAAACTTGAGAGGAAGGATCAGTGTGATGGGGTTTGATTTTGTTTCATCTCTGTATTAGACACCAAGTGCTTTATTTAAATAATGAAAGCATCAAACAGTAGGCATGTGTAAGTCTGAAAATTCTAACTTTTACTTTTGGCTTGGTTTGGTTGGGTTGGGTTTTGTGGTTGTTTTTTTTCTTCTTTGGGAATCCTAGACCTAAGAGTATGGAAGGAATCGCCCTTCTTCTGCTTTAATAAAGTCTGCAAAAGTGTTGTGAACCCAATCAATCAGAAATGCAGTATTCTTCTGCTTTGACATGTAAAGCATTATTTTAGTAAAATTATCCTTATTACAGTGACAGAGAAGGTTAAATGTTAAGTTTCCTAGATACAATGCAACCAATGCTTTGGTGCTCCTTTTCATCTCCAGCAAACAATCTGAAAAATAAACAGTAAATTCTTCCAGCAGGCACAGATTAAATGACAAGTAAATAAAAACAGCTGTTAAAAATAAGTGTAGTATTCTCCCTCTGCTGAGACACTTAGCATATTTTTACAGTGTCCCATATATGCATTGTAGCAAAGGAATGATATTTCCTAACACTCACAAACACTGTTTTAACATCACAAGCGAAACAAGAGAGCAAGAATTCAGTCTTCTCTAGCTCAGTTCTAGTCTGTCTAACTGTTGTTCAAAATCCAAGAGAGCTTTCTAGATCTGAACTGAGCTGCAAATTTACCCATTTTAGTTTGGATAACTTTTTCCAAGGCCACTTTTAGCCTAAACAAGCTGTTACACTGTCTCTGGAAGGGGTTGCATCTCACCGGTCCATTTTCTGTTCACATCTTCATTGTCAGGTCTGTTAGTATAATCATGATGATATCCATAATATGAATATCTTGGCTTATATGGGCTTTCTTTGCCAATGTATTCTAACAACTACCAAGCCTAGAACACAGGAATGGGAAGAGTAAATTGAATTTGAGAGCATCTGTAGAGCTCAACAACTTTTTTGTTAAACTCATCCATGGGTGAGATTTTTCTTATTTGGAATTTTGTCTCAAAAATCTTTTGATTAAACACAGATTTACAAAAAGAAACTTTTTTTTCAAGGTTCACAAACCTTTCAACAAACCTGAGCTGAGTTTTAAATGATCTGGTTAATAAATGGTTTTGCGTGGAAATACTGTGGTTTCACGGGGTTGATCTGTAATCAGGCAAAACTCGGTGATTTGGCTTAGAGTTTTGTGGTTTGTTTCATCTTAAGTCTTGAAGTAAACTCTAAGGATTCCAGCTCATATGAACTGAAACTTAAAATATTCATACAACCCCCCCTGTAGTAAAACTGCTTTAGTTTTAGGGCAACCCTGGGGAGGGGTGAGGGAGAAGCTATTTTCACAGGTTTTATGCCTGTGTGGAATTTTGAATCCTAGTGCTTGTTGTTTATTCATTTTTAAGCATCCATCAAGGAAAGACTTGGCTCATGTGGCCTGCAATAAAGCCAGTGTAAGCAGGATTTTGTGGTTTGCATTACTTAGAAGATCACAGCTACTTAGACCAGGGCTTGGAATTTTTACAATGGCATATCAAAACACATGGGTTTGGGGGCTTTGTTGACATAATGGTAACAGTTATTAGCATCATAATGCATATAAAATTAGATAGGATATCATACCTAGGAATGATAGTATTATTTTAATACTCATACCCTCAAGATAGTTTAAATACTGAGGTAGGAGATGAAAAAAAGCCTCTAAAACTAGAATCAGGTATACATTGTCTGATATATACCCACTCAGAGACTGTCAGAGATGCAAAGATGGTTTTATTGTAAAAATAGAAACTGCATTTGCAATATTGCTTAAAAGCAGCATATCCCTGCTACTTTCTAACAAGAAAAAAATAACAACAAAACACAAGACACTTGAAGAAAGGCTACTGAGTTTCTCTATTTTTTTAAAAACATCAGGGAACTTAATGTTTGAATATCTATGTTTCTTTTCTGCAGAAAAAAAGAAAATAGTTTGGGGAACAAACATGAGGAGCTAGAGACGTGTGCACGCCTCCAGGGCTATGATCTCATTGGCATCCTGGACACATGGTGGGATGGCACCTGTGACTGGAGTGTTGGAATGGAGGGATACAGGCTTTTCAGGAAGGACAGGCAGGGGAGACAAGGAGGGTGTGTTGACCTCTATGTCAATGACCAGCTGGAGTGCACGGAGCTCTACCTGGGGATGGATGAAGAGCCAATGGAGAGCTTATGGGTCAAGATTAAAGGGAACGCAGGGGCAGGTGACATTACAATGGGTGTCTGCTACAGGCCACCTGACCAGGGTGATGGAGCAGATGAAGCCCTCTATAGGCAGAAAGGAGCAGCATTCCATTCACAGACCTTGATCCTCATGGTGGACTTCAACCACCCCAATATCTGCTGGAGGGACAACAGAGCAGGGCACAAGAAGTCCAGGAAGTTCTTGGAATGTGTTGATGACAACTCTCTTCTCCAAATGGTAGAGGAGCCAATGAGGAGAAGAGCCATGCTGGACCCTACCAACAAGGAGGAGCTAGTGGGGAATGTCAAGCTCAAGGGCAGCCTTGGCTGCAGTGACCACAAAATGGTAGAGTTCAAGATCTTTAGGGCAGTGAGGAAGGTGCACAGCAAGGTCAGTACCCTGGACTTCAGGAGAGCAGACTTTGGCCTCTCGAGGGATCTGCTTGTCAGGGTAACATGGGATAAAGCACTGGAGGGGAGAGAGGCCCAAGGAAGCTGATTACTATTCAAGGATCATCCTACAAGCTCGGGAGCAGTGTATCCCAAGAAAGAAGAAGTCAGGCAAAAAATTCAGGAGGCTTGCATGGATGAACAAAGAGTTCCTGGACAAGCTAGAAAGCAAAAAAAAAGGCCTACAGAGGGTGGAATCAAGGACACACAGACTGTGAGGAATACAGAGAAACCGTCCGAGTGGCCAGGAATCAGATTAGGCAAGCTAAAGCCCGGATAGAATTAAAGCTGGCCAGAAACAACAAAATAAGACAACAAGACAAGAAGAAAAACTTCTATAAGTATGTCAGAAATAAAGGGAAGACTAGGGAAGATGTGGGCCCTCTCTGGAAAGAAACAGGAGACCTGGTCACCCAGGATATAGAGAAGGCTGAGGTACTAATGACTTTTTCACCTCAGTCTTCACTGGCAAGGGCTCTAAACACACTGCCCAAGTCTCAGAAGGTAAAAACAGGGTCTATGAGAATGAAGAACCCACTATAGAAGAAGATCAGGTTCAAGACCATCTAAGGAACCTGAAGGTACACGAGTCTATGGGACCTGATGAAATCCATCCGTGAGTCTTGAGGGAAGTTGCTAAGCCATTTTCCATTATATTTGAAAAGTCATGGCAGTCCAGTCACCTTCCCACTGACTGGAAAAGGGGAAACATAACCCTCATTTTCAAAAAGGGACAAAAGGAAGACCCAGGAAACTTCTGGCCTGTCAGTCTCACCCCTGTGCCTGGCAAGATAAGGAAGAAATGTAGCTTTTTGAAGCCTTTCATTATAAAAATTCTTCCAAGATGCCTTTCATAACCCTGCCCTTAATATTTCAACCTTGAATAAATACCGTTATGGAGGTATAGGTTTCCTACCAGTACTAACATCCCTGATCCTAACATCCCTAACAGAGGTCTTAATATCCCTAGTCCTGGCCATCACAGCTGCAGTCTTTTCCACTAAGGACAATTTGCAAGCCAGGACAGTTTTACTCGTCAGAAGCTATTGAATAACAACTTGAGGTTATTACTAGGTTGAACACTTCTGAACATGTTTACCCCTGCGCATTGAGCTGTTTTCTGTTGATCACTCTGTTGATCACTTCCTGTCCCTGACAAAGAGGGAGATGGATGACCAGAATTCAAAATCCCTGCATCCAAATCCCACCTACCATTGTCACAGTTTGTGAAAGCAAGTTTTACAGTTCCTTCTAACAGCACCAAAGGAGAGAAAGGGCAGAGTGTTAATCCTCCCTTCTCTTTCTGATAGGAGAGCTGGGTATTGGCAATACTGTAAACCCTGATACATTTACAAAATTATTTATTTCTATTATTTAAGTAACTCAGAATTATAAAGTATGCCTGAGCTCTGCAGATATACATAAAAATATTGCCAGAGGCAGGAATCACTTCTGCGGTATCACCGTATCACTGCTTCACTGCTTCGCCACACATAAACCTTATTTCCAATTAGTCTGAGCTCCCCAAGAATCAATTGGAGACTGTATAAACATTCTAAACACATACTGTGCATGCCACTTCAAATTTACCACTAACACTTTACTATATTTCTATCAATTATTCCCAGGAAATAGGCCATATTGCACCAAAGGCATGGTTTAGCAGTGTTTCTTTTTTTTCTCCAACAATCAAATATTTAAAAAAGCACGCACACATATCTACAGATAAACTTCATTGTGTTTTCTACTCTTTATCTAACAAACTACAGCACACAAAAATGTAATATTAGCATCTGATTATTAAGGAAGAAGAAAAAATTAACACTTTAGTGCCTATTCATGAGCAATGACATGCAAATGACATTCTTCAAGCCTCATTCACACAGACTGAAATGGCAGAGCAAAAGCTTACTAAGGTTAACCGGCTGCTTTCATTCCCCCACAATACTACAGAAAACACATTGGCTCATCTAGCAGGTCTAAAGGTTTCTTTCCATGTAACCAATCAATCCAGTTTGGATCTTTTCCACATAATCTTTAGAACTCAGTCTATACATTAAATTGTCCCTCAGAAAGATTGCCTGAGAGAAAATTCAAAGGGGTAAAATCATTCTGCTAAGGCTTCCAGTCTTACTTCTTCCTAATATCAGAGAACAGCACCTGTAATTTCCCAGGCGTTTTAATCATATTCAGCTCTGGGAGCTGACCCTTGCAGCTCTTATCTCGCAACTCAGTAGATGTATTATTTTCTCAGTCAAAATAGTTGTCTTCCTATCATTCTAATTAAAACTGGATCCCCATACCCTGATTAACCTGCAGCATGCTAGATATCTCACTCAAAAGGTGAGGAAGGAGGAATATCATGTAAACAAACAATATATAATTGGATGCAAAACAACCAACCAACCAAAAAAAATCAGACCATTGTAGAAAGACATCCAAGGATGCTACAGATAGATGATACAAATATACAAGTTTTAAGGATCAAATGACTTCTTCTCATCCTCTTGGCTGGACAAGAGGAAACAGGAGGAGTTATTTACTTTAGTTTTGTTTTGTGTTAAAGATATTTAGTATATACTCTTTATGTATAAAGTTATTCCTGAGCTCTTTCCCTTTCCTGAGAACCAACGTAACTGGCTTTTACATTGCTTATTGAATGAATTTCTGGACCTCCAAGGAAATGTCTTTAAACCTAACAACAGCAATTATTTCATATCACAGACAACAGAAAGAACAATAGATATCCTTCTAAAGGTATGAACAGGAATATGAATGGAAATTCTGCTGAATCTACTCTGGGATGCCACCTTTCTGAAATGTCATATTTTCTTTTTCATATTTTAATCACTGAGAAAATGGTGTTGGAGAAAATTTATCTGTGTGATACAATAATGTTGACTCTAGATAAAGGAATACTTCAAATCTTAAAAGGGATTTCTTAATCCATTCTACTGAATTTTAAAAGTATAATTTTAGAAATACTGGGAATCAACTTATCAGCTTTTTGGGAATGAACCAGCTTTTTTGTTTCACTTATGTTCATCATATTGCACCCTACTTCTGTATGATTTTGAATTGCTTCCCTCTCTTCTATTCCTAAATAAAATCTGCTGAAGCAGTGCCATTCCAACCCCACAGCTCAATTAATTATGCAGAAAGAGATGAATTTCACACAGTGTCAGAATTTGGTAATATTTTAACTTGGCTTTTAGCTACAGAAGGATAAAATACAGTGGGGGGAATACAGTGATGAAGAGTTGACAATAGCATTCTGTGCAATCTCTATCAGAAAATACCATGCATCTGACTGTGGGGTACCCTTCCATGCAAACCACTGGAAGCAGAACCTCTGGTTAGCCTTCACAACAGAAATTGTTCAATATCCTTGGGGATTTGTGGTTTGGGTTGTTTTTTTTTTTCCTTGGTTGGTTGATTGTTTTTTTCCTTTTCTATTTTTTTCAGCCTCCATATATAGTTTCTGAAGGCACACAATCAAGGTTTTGAACTCATTTGAGTCTAACTTTGTCTTGATCCTTCCGTCTTCCCAAAATGGACAAGCAAAATACATGTATTTAAATGATTAACTCTCAAAAACCTGATGTCAATATTCTTCGATCTTAATTGATTTTTGAGTATCAGAACAAATTGAACGGAAAAGGAAAATAAAGGTTTAGCAGTGCTCATTGTTTCATTAGACCTCATCCTGTAAAACACTGAAGATGTCTATGGAGTGGAACCCTTCATTCACTTCTGGTTAGACAACTAAAACATTACCCTGCAAGGAATGAGCAGGCTTTATTTTTAGTGATGGCAAGACAATTGAAGATGGTTACCTACATCATAGTAAACATGGGTTCAGGGACAGTTCTTTTTATTTTCATCAATCAGAAGAATAATTTGTCCAAGGTCCTTCTCCCCAACACTAAATGTGTTAATCTTTCTGCTTACTTTCCTTTTAGCCTCTTTGTATCTTTGACACTAACAAGCACATCTTTTTTTGCACAGATAGAGAATATCATGTACCTCATCAGGAGATGTGCCTAAGACCTCCTCTTTGTGATGTAGGAGTTGTTGCATTATATTCCCTTGGGCTAGGGTAGGCCACATTTCTCACTTCCACAGTAGATAGCCTGTCTCAGAATTCCAAAACTGGACATGTTCATCTCAGGAGCCCAGTTCAGTTATGCATGGATTACCATATGTATTTTAGAAGACTAATGCTAGATGTACAGCCCAAATCAGTGCTTGACCTGTAGAAAAGCTCAGAATTTACATTCAGAACAGTGTAGTTCTCCATACTCAGAATAGTGTCGAGAATTCATAAGCCATTATTCAGCAGTTTCTACCTCTATTATTAACTGTATGGGAAAACCATTGACTTAATATAGTGATATTAGGTATCACTAGGTACTGTTTTTCCTAACTTGGTGATCTGAATCTTGCCTTGGATATTTCATGATGAAAAAGAACACAAAAAAGTTTAAAATCCATTTTCAGCCTGATGGGATGTCTTCCCCTGACAATGACTTAAGGTGTTTCCTCATTAGATATGAAATTTTCTTAAGACAAACTGGAAAAAAAGTATGAAAATATATTCAATATATACAAATATATTCAATTTAAATAGTGTTACAATACAAAATCATTGGCTTAGCTTCAAAGTTTACTTCAAATCAGGTGCTTTCAATTTCAAACCATTGCTTTTTTTAATTGTGTGCTTTATACAAAAAAATCAAAACTAACCTGTATTGCAGAAACTTTGGTGTCTTGTGAATGAGGGCATGCACATAAAAAATAGAAAATTACAGTGAATTCTTGCCTACTCAGCAGAAGAATTAAAGGACAAAAATGCAAAACAGCATTGCAATTTGTTGAGACTGGTGTTTAAAGACACCTGAAATTTTTCTGCATTGCTAATCTTTAACTTTGGGCTATGGTAGACTCATTGTGGAAAAAAAAAAAAGAAAAAAGAAAAATACCAAATACATGGAGTTTGGGTTTGTTTTTTAAATATATGTAGTCTAAAGCAAAAACCAAAAAGCAAGCAATAACAACCAAAAAGACTTAAAGAGGAAAAATATTAATTTAAAAAAAAAATTCAAAAGACATGTTTCAGTTATGTTAGACCAGCTACTCTGCTGTAACTCAGTGGAATTGTGTATTTTCAAAGCTGAATTTCATATAAACAGAAAAAATATGATATGGTAAAATCATAACAATGAAAACTCAAGTAAAAATCACGAGGAGGTGTCTGTATATGTCATATTGAACCTGATTGTTCATTTAATATAAATCACAAATCATTTAATTTAGAAAGTATGATTGCAAGTTACAGTGGTATGAATTAAAAGTAAGGTATTTAGTGAGGAATTCCACTTATTTGCCTCTTACTACAAGGCTACTTCTGCTGTCAAAGCCAGTCACTTCATATAGTAATTAAAAGAACAATTCAGCTACAGTATAGTACAAAACTTTTGTGTTGTGAATGGTATGTAGCTAATTTTTTTCATAAGAGAAGGCAATGTACAATATATGTGGTTACCCTTAAAAGAGGAATGCTACTGAGAAGATTCTATCATATTGCCATTTTTTTTCCAGTAACAATCATAGTAAATGCAGCGATGACTATCACTTTGTCTAGTGTAGCTCATCAACGCCTCAAGTTGTGATGCTTCCTTTAATCCTGCTGGAAACTGTTGATTTTTTAATTACTTTGGTATGAAACTTTCAGATTTGTGGGAGTTGCATGGCAATCTGATTCCAGTTAAATTACTGTGCATCGTACATCGCTGAGATGTACAGACAGCTGTATTATTAAATGAGACTTTAAGACATTTCATTACAAAGAACATAAAGTTTCCATAGTGTATATTACAATTCTCAGCAGAAAATACGATCAAAGAGTCACATCATCGGAAAATGCTGTATTAAACGATTGTTTATAAGAAGCCTTTTAACTCTATCTCTGCAACAAGAAATCATACAAGGCTGAATGGTTGTAGAGACATATTGCAGACTCAGTGCAGACAATTTATTTGCTGCAACCCTGCATTCCTGTAATGTTTCTCTGTGTGCCCTTTAGAGTAAAGTGGAAATACAAACAGGAAAGTGACTTGCTTTGTGATAAATGAATGTGTCTGAAAACATGAGACAGTGAGAACAGCCAAAATAAGTGATCCAGGCTTGTTGAGCACATGAAAGAAAGTGGGAAAGAATTTCTTTATAATGCCAACTTAATCAGAGCTTCAGTCCCAACAGCCACAGAAGCCAATGGTTGAAATGAAGATATCATGCTGTTATTAATGCTTGGAGTGAGATAAGTTATTTGAAGGAACGAGAGATGCTCCTATTCATAATATAGCTTTAGTTTTAGCAGGCTTTAAATAAAAATATAGTATCTATTACCGTGTATCTGATCCACTAGCGCTCCTGAATATCTTTTACTATTATACTGATGTTAATCTCTACTACCATAGAGGTCTTCCTGCTCCTTCATGTTAGCTTTGCTGAAGAGACAGGTTTAATAAAAGAGGGTTAACAGAAGCAGTAGGGATTATCTCTGCAGTGGAGGATCTTGTAAAGCACAATGGGAAGCTTGATCTGCCTTATTCTCTTTATTCTGTAGGTATGTATTATATAATCTCTTCATCCTTTCTACAAATATTTATCTGTATAGGTAATTGTTTATTTTTGGATATAGGAATCACACAATGAATGCATATCCATTTATCAATAATTGATAACCAATTATTTTTAAAAGGAAAGTATTACCTCACATTACTACTCCCTCGTGTCAAAAACATTGATAAGTAGACTGTAGCGTTACCTATGTGCTTTGATGACCAGGACTCCCTGAGAAAATAGGGATGCACTTTGGAGCAGATAGGTGACAAGAGACTGAGCACTCAAAGTATCTTACATTTCACCATGTTGTGTTGAGATATCAAAGTGACAGTGATGTCCATAATGACAGGTCACAACTTGTGACACAGAACATAGCACAGACCCTTGCTCTGTGACCCACGTTTCCCAATTATCTTACTGAAACATACCCAAATGAACCTCAATGTGTTTATGGCAGGTGGTATTGTATGTAGAAGGTTCTTTATGTTAGCAACTTGGAGGCCTTCTAAAGCTTCTGTGTTGACAACTTGTCTTTCCTAAGGGCAGAAGTCATTGTCATCCTCAGTGCTTGCAGCCTTGAATGACAGAATGATTCAATAAGACTACTTGAATTGGTAACAAACAAACATGAACTGGGGCCAGAACGTCCTCAGAACTGCAATCCAAATGATTACACCATGGAACAAATATATAAAGAGACGCTGCAAGGCTTTGGGGTGAATTTCTAAACCCAAAGGGCATGGGTAGCAGTGAACCATCGGACACATCAGATCTGAAAGTGCATGTAGCAGAGTTAGCCAATATTCTTTCTGCAAGGTACCGGTGCCAGCCTGGTCTGTGTGTACAGTGTCACTCACAGAAGACAACTGATATGCAGTAGTGAAATCTGGTTATTCTGCAACTATGGATGGATAAATTATGGCTTCCAAAGTTCTGTAAAAGGATGAGGATCAGTGCCAGTAGCTTCCTGAAACATTTGATGCCTGACACAATGAAAAGCATTCATCATATTTCCAGAACGGCTTGTTTTGGAGGTAATAATAGTCTGTCAGCTCTTGGGCTGCTACTGGTTTTAAATATTAGAGAATTTCTCCACTTTGGAATCACTGACATTACAGACACATCTGAAATCAGACCTGATTTTGAAATGGAGCTTTCAGGCTATACTGGAGATGCTAAGGAAACTCTCTGCCTATAGTTTATATTATGGAAAATATATACAATAAGTTAGCTACAAACAGTACTACATCCTTATTGGGTCAAGGGAAGATGCAGGAAGATGAATAGGGGGAAAACTGGGAAGATGTATAATGTCAGTGCACTGGTGTTTGTCAAGGATAGGATCTCATTTCCTTTTGATGTTGTGGCCAGTGTGCTGCTAACACTTGTAAGCACTGATTTATGAAGCCAGATATAGATAAGACGGGAGCATATGGAATATGCATTTCAGTATTAACAGGGAGAGAATATTGTAGGTAGAAACTTATCTGACAGGATGAAAATAGTTTATCTCAGGATGCCTTTGTATGCGTGTGTGTAGGTAAATTTCCCAGGAATTCCAATGCATATATGCATACATACATTATCTGTATACATTATTCACGTTCAAATTATTTTTAGATATTTGAAAAAATAATGCAAATCATCCACTGAAGGAACATAGCTGTCCCAGAGATCCTCAAAGTAAAAGTAATGCGTCTAATAAACAATCATCTGACAACATACTGTTATGCAAAACATCAGGGCTTAAATTTCTTGTTGAAATCGTTTTCTGAACTGCCTGTATGAAGCACTCCTGTGGCAGTTTGCTTTTCTGAAATTTATGGATTAGGTATGTGAAGATAAAACCCACTGATTTGTCTGTCGAACAACATATTGATTTAAATATGCCTTCCTGTACTTGTTGTTTGGGAATAATGTACTGTCGATTCAGTGGTCTATATAAACTGTTTCATCTGTTATTGAAGTTCAATGAAATCTTTCTGGAAAAGCTTCTTCTGTTGTAATTAGGCCAGTAGGAGTAACAGCTTCAACAGAGAGCTTTATTAAACTAAGACGCATCACAGACTTAATTGGAACAGTGCACCATAACCCAATAAATGAAAATTAATCTAACAGAGTGGAGAGAAAAGTATATACACAACGGAAGGCCTAAATTTCAGGGGGGGAAAGGGAAGGAATATTTGTGGTATTTGTTGTCTGGTTTTCTTCTTTCCCTTCTCATACTTTTCCTTTTTCAGTTCTATGTCTCTTCTTGGTACAGTATCAAGTGAAAGTGGAACAAGTTTGCTCATTCTTCCAGCCAGCGAGAGCTGCCTCCACAGAAAAACACTGAAGTTGTTTGGAGTGGTGCATTTGGGGACTGCACCTGAACCTGCACCTAAAACAAGATAAGGTCCTGTTCAAGTGATTGCACAGGCATCTTTACCTCATCAGCAGTGTGAAAAATAAGCACAATAGGAACTTACAAGGATCATCTTTCTTGGATATGCCACTGTGTGCTCCTACCACCCATGCTTTGCCTGTTACAGCAACTCTACTTGGAAGTTGGCTTTTCTTTGCTGCAACTTTGTCAGCAGGTTGTCCCAGTTTCAGCATTCACAGAATCAGAGTAAGAGAAGAGGGACAGATCATTTGGACTTGCCTCTCGTAATTTTAACATATTTTTTCCCTAAATATCCAGCCAAAAAAAGGAAGTTATCTCTTTCCTGACAAGATGAATTTTCAAGGGCTGCTCACACTTTCAATAAGTCAAGAGTTAAAGCACCTCATTGGCCTTTGAAATTCTTATCTACACTTTAATTTGTCACTGACATATATGAATGTATATATAAAAAAAATTATTTTGGAACAATGCCTGCATGAAAATGCAAGGTACTACAGTCACTGAGACAGTCCTACTATATGTTGCTTAGAGTGTCGCTTTTTTTTAACCATATGCTTCTTGGTTTTGCTTACTTTTCCTTCTACTTCAGTGCCATATTTATAAGCAATGATGAGGAGTAATCACTGAGCATTATCACATTATCCCTAAATAATTCCCACACTAAATCACCACTGATCGAATCCAAAGAAAGCAAAATCTTTCTTTGCTTCCCTCCCCACTGTCTATATATCAGCTACCCTCTTTCTTTACACAAAACACATAACAAAGGTGGTGTGCAACAGACTCTATACATGAGAAGATCCAGGAATTTTTTTTCCCAAAGCTACTACTGTACCATCCTGATTATGGGCTCAGGCTCTATAGCTCGCACCTGGACTGCTCGCACATTAAATCATCTTTGACACCCATCAGAATTGTCTTCTGCCAGACAATTCCTAGGTAGAGCTGGAGATTTATCTCAGTTCAGGGGCTCATCCCAACAGGCAGGCTAAATGTGGTTGCCCTGATTTAGAAGCTAAATGGCTTGATAGCATACACCTGACCAAGCAAGGTTACTTGGCTTCAGTGCCAGAAACTCTTTAGGCTCCTAGGCTGCACAACGAAGAAGGGATGTGATGGCTTGGGTGCCTGTAGTACCATTGTGGCTTCAGGTATTTTAACAATAGTCACAGCATGAGATGATACAAAAGTAGCTCTCTCATCTCTTTTTCCCGTATGTAAAATTCTTGTGCTACAAGAGAGAGTTGTATGAAAGCAAGGCACTCAGACCACTGGCAGCTTTCATTTCACACTCCTTGTGAAAAAAGCATAGCACTAAACCAGAGAATTTCCCCTTATAAAGAAATTTCCTTGTCCTGGCTGTCCTTCTGAGACTCTAATCTGATCAAAATCAAGTTTCACTGGTGAGTCTGACTGTGTGATAAAATTATGGTTCTTCGCAGTATTTATCAAATTGGGACCGTGTCTTTCTGACTATGCTCCTCTGAATGTCTTAGATGAACTCACTGCAGTTCGGGGCAGAAGCGATACTGCAAGCACTTCACAGCAGTCTGAAAAGCAAACGAAAGACACAAGCAAGAAGAAATGGATCAGAGCAAAAGTCGAGTAGGATAAAAGCCACTTCGTGGAAACGCGGTCTGTAGGAGAGGACTACAAATTGGGCAGTTCCAGAGACAGTAAAAATTGAGCAGAAGTCCAGAACTGGCCTTTGGCTGGCTTTTGCTCTGCCTTTAGAGATGGATAGGCAATGTTTAAAACTATACAGCAAATGTAAGCTTAGATATGGATGCAGGCATATGTTTTACTGTCAGTGTAGATATCCTGTGACAATTTAGAAATGGTTATCTATTCTTTCCAAGCAGACGTTGTTTTGACTATGGGATTCACTTTACATGCGTTGCTACTAATACTTTGCTTAAACTTGTGACATTACCTTAAAAAAAATCACCAGATTCCTGAAACGTGCATGTTGTTGATGGAAAGGCAAAATCTTTAACAGTTCATTATAGAATGGAAACTAAGATTGTTCTTGGTTGGAAAAAATACCCAGAATGGAAGAATCATTTTGTTATTGTTGTTCTATGTAAAAAAAAAAAAAAAAGATCATCTTGACACATTTATGACTTTTTTCCAGTATTTTATGCATTCTGGCAAAACACAGTTTAGTAGATAACAAGAAGTGAAAAAATCTGTTGAAAAAAAGTATATATTTTGTTGAAAAATTTTGGTGTTGTGAAAGCTATGTTCCTTAAAGGGAAAGAATGTCTAATATGTGAAAAGTAGATCTAATTCATGAAATCTAGTATTAATGAATTTATGAAAGGGATTCTAAGATGTGGCATCAAATAATAGCAAATACTGTGTACATAATTTTGATCAATATGCCTTGGTTTCTGAAAATTTATATACAACTACTCTCTGTGATTTTGGATAGGATAGAATTCTATGATTAGGATATAAAATCTTAATTTTATAATTTCTGAATGAATAATTACAAAATAAATTTATCTGGAAAATGAATCTCTCTTCCAAGAAAGTGATTCCATAAGCCATAGCAAAGTAATAGATGATTGTTTAGAAAATATTAAAATTTCACAAACTTTTACAAAAATATATTGCTCCTTTGCTGAAAATGGAATGTGTAGAAAATGAAAACTGCATACAAACTTAGAAAGCAGCAGTGTTATTGTTTTGTTTTGCTCATATAAGTGCTATGGTGGAAGTATAAAACGTTGAAGTATTTCATTTCAACATTTTTGCATTTCATAATTCTATCTAAAATTGATGAGAAATTTTGAAATTTGGTTATTTTGACAGGTAAAATAAAACCTCAAAAATACGTTTCATTCTATATTTAAATGAATTTTTTGCATTATACTATCAGATTTAATTTTTAGCTAGTAGCAAATGTATGCTGTATCTGTTTAAGTTTCAATAATTTTTGTTATGTTTTTTTCTGTTTCAAAACATGCTTAATAATTGTAGCTTCTCATGGCTAAATACAACCCTGGGAACTTCCATCTTCCATCTGCTAAAAACCTGGTTTCATTGAGGGTAATATTACTATGTTTTCAAGCATTATTTTTTTTAATATATCTCCATATAAGTCTATCCTCTGATTCTAAGAAGCTCTCACTTTTTCTTTCTTCCTTGGGTCATGTTTTCATATATCCTTCTACAACAACTTGTGTTACAGATTCACCATAGGAATCCTGTTTTGTGTGGGATGTGCTGCTCCTCTCTACATTCTTCTCTCATGACTGATGCAGAACTGTCATCTCCTCCTCTCTTATACACCATTTTTGCCCTTCCTATTTTCCTAATCAAATTATGAAACAAATAGCTCTATGCGGTTTCTAAACAGTGGCTGTAACACACGAGAGGAATTGGTGCATTTCTGAATGATGCTTCTCTTTGCTGTACATCACATAAGGAAAAAAAATGCATTTTCCTCCTTGGGTACTTTTTTAATTTGCTGTGTATATCATGTTTAAGTGAGAAGCATAGACACAGTACAATAATAATGAACTCTACGAAATGCAAAGTAGGAATAAAGTGATAAAATTTATCCTATATTCTTGGACACAGCCACAGCACAAGTGCTATTTGACCACAGTCACTTTTAGCAAACTATGTGAGCTCTTCTTTTTCAACCCATATATGCTTTGTAAAAAGTGTGTTTGATAGTATGTGAATTTTTTTTATTAATCATGAATCTTCATAATAACATCCACTATGGGGACTTCTCTTTAAAAAATGGTATTTATTTATAGGTGGTTCCCACATACTAAGTGTTTTCCATACGCTTTCTTTAAAAGGAAAAGGAGAGTAAAAAATCACAGCAAAAAAAATAAATCCAAGAGTATTACTAAGTAGACCTCAACCTTTTACTTCCTTCATCCTTTGAGGAACAGGGACAGAAACAATAGCATCTGAACAAATTGACCTAGCCCGGTTTATAAGAGAATAAAATATTATATCAGCATGATAAAAACTGCCTCCTCTATAGTGCACCTGTCCTGGACTTGCAGATGGGAATTTTTGTGTGTTATAGTAATTTTAGCAGACAATAGTCAGGGATATTAGCTACATCTTGTCCTTTCCCCCTTTCACCACTCCACACCCCACACATGTTCAGGCCTTGCATAATCAAGCATAAAAAGACGCAAACACCAGAAGTGCATTTAAAAAACAATCACAGATTAATTTTTAAGACTTTATTTATTTTTAAATCTCAAGGCATTTAATGTATGAAAAAAGTAAAAACTCCTAAAAAATTACCTTTCATAAAAACTTTGCCTAGTTGATACAATAGCTATAATTGAGATTGCATCTATGTGGCAAGCATGTTTGACACAACTCTTAATATTAAGTTAAATGTATATATTTTAAAAATATTTGTTATGTGGGCTCAAATTGCCACATACTGGGAATGACAGTGTGGTGCTATAATATTTTCTTGACAACGCAAGGGTTATTCAAGTGAGGAAAATGAAGTCTGATTACATGCCATGTATTTTATTTCTGAAAAACTACACTAATATCATTAAAATGATGTTGTTAGAAGGAGAAGCGTTTATTCAATGAAGAATGACGGATAATTTCCCCTGAGTAACAGATATAATGGATGGAAGCCATTTTTCTAATGCGTATGAAGCCCACTGAACAAAAATAGTTGTAATAGCATCTGAAAACATTTAACTTTATGTATACCTGTTTCTTTAAAACTTTAATTCCCTTGTACTAACATTTTTCAAAAAGGAAAACACAGTACAACTGACTGGGTTGATAGTGCTGCAAGTTGATGAAAATAGAATTTCTTAAGTAGGATTATATAGACATTTCTATCGATTCACAGTATTTTTTATATTGTTATCTATGTAGTGGTGATATTTACAACTTTAATGGTAATTTTGGCTTTAAGCCAAACATTAAAAACTTTTCATTCATTTTCTTCTTTATTGTTTTTATTTTATCAATTTGATTTACAAGAGCTCCAAAAGTACTTGAAACTACTTTAGAGACGTAAAGACCTTTTAATACATCTTACAGAATAAAGTCTCAGAGCAGAATTACCTAACAAATAAGCAATCATACCTTTTAGGGACAGATAAATGTCTCAGATATGTGAAAAGGATTCAGGTGGATTGCTTTTAATAAAGAAATTTTCTGTAAGAAAATAATTTTCTCTTTTCTTATCTGATGACCTTTTCTCCAAGAGACCTATGTCGTTTATTTCCTCATACAGTTGTGAAACAATACTATAGAGTTGTGTATTAGAAGTATTACTTTGCAACTGCAAGTATAAACATGCCTTGATATTCCAAATGAATGAGGCATGTAATGATGATCATGTAAAGTATCATATACATGTCTGGATTAAAAAAAAAAAATAAAGAAATGACAAGAAGACATCTAAACACAATTTTCTTTATGCCATCTGCCCTACGTTATTAAAACATGAGGGTGTTTGGAAATTATTAGGAAAAGCTCAGGGCTGGGCTCGTGCTGAGTTCTATGAAGGAAAACCTGACATCAACAAGTCTGAGAGCTCTTGGTAGTTTTAGAATAAATTAAAACATTGTGAGGACAAAAAATGATTGCTATTTATTTTGGATACACAGGGTAAGGTTTTCTCTTTTGTGTGTGTATATCATTCCAAACACCGGATGTTCTTGATTGCAGTGTAAATGCAGATAATGATGCTGACAATAACCATCTCCGGTAGATATTCTGTTCCCATAGCATTATCTATAGAAATTCTTTTTTCTCAGGTTTGTTTTTGTGTTCAAGTATAGAATAAGCAATGATAAACCTGGTTTTTTTCCTCACCCCCAAATTTGTCATATTTTATTTATAGAGACAACACATAAGTACAGAGGGAGCAATGGTTTCAATTCGTACTATCTGACTTGTGGATCTAAACTGGCACACTGTGTTAGGAAGTCTTATAATCCTAGAAAGTTCTCTAAAAGCAATTGAGAGCAGTCAAGATCTAAGTCTTTCTTGTGGGAGATTTTGAGTAACTTCACAGAATGTTTTTGGCAGCTAGATCATCAGTTGGTAACTTCAGCTAAATGCCTAAAGCTGGCCATAAACTGGAATGAAACCAGGCCATAAGTCAGGTTGTCAGGTTTAGAATCCAAAACAACAAGACCATTCTGAAGTTTGTAGATAAAAGAATTACAAAATATTACCTCTTCTTTCCAACAACAACAAAAAAAATCCAGAAAAAATGTTGAAGTATTATTACAAGTGACATAATGACATAGCAGAAAAGTGTCTCAGGAGTCACATTCCTTACTAATCTTAAAGTCTGTGGAATAACTGTGTGTTACAGAATGACATTTGTCAAGGGTTGAAGAGTATAAATGTCCTTCTCTGTAATGGGGCAATGAAAAATGTAAAACCAAGCGTGTAAAATATGTCATGCTAACAAATAATATATGTTTGTTATTGATTTGCTATTTTGTGCTGAGTTTACTAAAGTCAATTTTTTTTTAATTTTAGTTTACAACTACAATAGATCAACTATTAATTTGAGACCATATAATCACATTTTTTGATCTAATGGGTAGGTACCGGGGACACTGCAATATGTACATCTCCAGCCTAGTCTTCTGACATTCCATGTGTACAGAAACCCGATTTATGTCAGCTTCTGTGCTTCAAACTTGACTATACAGAGAAAAAAATACATTCCCATATTTCAGGAGATTACTGTAACAATTATATTTGATCAGATAAAGGAACAAATTGCAGTCAGTATTTTACTGTGCTCACCTACAATGTCCAACAGGAAAAAACATTTTTTGTGGTCATATCTACTAACAACATTGAAGCAAAGAAGTCACATCCAAATGTGTAAATTCCTAACAGGAGATATAGGGGGCTACAATGTGCTCCCGGCACCCTGCCTTGTATAAATGTTGACCTGAAAACATTTGCAGTAGATATTCTGAGATGTCATATGGGAACATGAGGCTCCATATAGCCTGGACTATTCCTTAACAAAGGCCTGCGAATTAGGAGATCAGTCTCCCATAATTTCCTCTGCAGCCACTGGAAAGTGATGGGTTACTTGTAAATTGAAGTACTGCATGTCAGAGAGACCTCTGATTTAAGAATAGCAGATAAATGCCTAAAATTAGTTCTAAGGAATGTGAGCCCGCAGTTTTAGTACATTAAAGGTAAGTGGTTTGTACCTTTTGTCAATGTTTTTGCAGTGCATTCTTGCTTGTGACCACACACCACGCAAAGGTAATAGTGTTTTAAATACAATGGTCATATCCAAGATGGCACCGGCCATGTGATTCCTCTTCTATCCAATTCTAGGAAAGCTACCTTGCCTTTGAAATGTTTAAAATATAATTTGATACTTATCAGTCCCAGTCACTGAACGTTAGTAAAGCAGAGAATAGGTTATAAAATGTGCATCTTGATTTGTTTTCTCTAACTGTATTATTATAAACCACCTGTCTTAATAAACTCTTCAGAATGTTTTTAGCAGTGGAGTATACAATTTGCAACAGGAGATGTAGATTTCAGTCACTAAGTTATCTACTGTAGGGACCATTTTTATTTTCAGTCATTTTTTAATTAATCTCTCTAATTCTTTCTTTTCTTGTCAATCAGTTTTGTTTGACAAAATAGAAATTCTTTCCACTTTAAAAGATGTCAAAGTAGAAGTCTGAACTCTTACTTTAGACATTTTATATATTAGGGACTTACAAATATACAACTGGTGCTTTAATCTACCTATACCAGTGTAATCTAACTGTCAGATGCCACTAACTGTACCTTGTCTCCTTTTCTTTTATTTTGGGGGTCATCTTCTGAAAATTATAATGAAGTGTCTGCAGATACTTATTTTAAGTATGATTTAAGTATGATCCATCCCGGCTAACTGTTTCAACAACATTTTTATTTTGCGTTTTTGGCGTTGATGACCAAATATTTACACTCCTGCCAGTGTATTTTTAATGTCTCCATAAGACAAAAAGATTACGTTTATAACTTACATAAAGTATATCACAGATATGTATATAGACAATATTGATTTGGAAATTTAAATTAAAAAAATATATCTGGAAGGGTTTATCAGTATCTTATTCTTTTCCTTTACATTGCTTTTTGAGAATAAGAAGGGAAAGCAAGAGGAGAGAGAGGAAATAGGCATGTTCAGCACAACGAAATAACAGCTGTTTCTTTTGTGTTTGGGAAAGGATGGAAAGAATCTACTCCTGCTCATTTGCCAGCCAATACCTTAATTAGCAGAAAAGTTTAAGCTTAGGCACCTAAAGTTGAATTCTGTCAGCCTAGGTGGAATGTATTTGCAGAATAATTATCTCAGCTAAGTGACCCTTTAGAGAAGACCAGTTTCATGTTTTTGAACATGAGTGGTATAAAAATCCTTTGTAATTCTGTTACGTTCATTTATGTTTCCATGTAAGTGAAGAAATTTTGGGATAATCTTTATGAGTAAATTATGCTTTGAGGTTCTGTGAGATGGCGTTATGGAATGGCATGATGCTTACTTGCTCAATAAATATCCTAGAAATAAGTAGGGGTTGATTTAAAACTTTTCTTATTGCTATTTTGAATTGTTATTGAATATTTATAAAAATGTCTGACACTTCTTGCTACTGCTGGGAACCTTACAACCACTTCAGCTTAATAGTGACTCATAATCTGACATTCAGATTAATTTTGTGAACTTCAGAGGGAGAAGTAGGAAACTGGAAAACCAGGACTGTATTAGCTGCTGTCCTAGCCAAATAGCATTCTGATGTGCTACCACTTCATACTGATTTTACTTATGTGGAAATGATGCCATAGAATGAAGAACAATAAATCTGACCTAAATTTATGCTTAGTTTATCTAGTTCTTTTCTTTTTTGTAAAAAAAAAGAATATATATTTTTATATATATATATTTATATATAAAGGAATATTTATATATATTCTTTATATATAAGAATACTTGTATTATAGAGGGCTATAGAAACCTGTGGAGATACTACTATAAATCATTAAAATATTGATAACAGAAACCATATTTCAGGGGGAATTTAGTCCATCACAGCTATCTGAGAAATTTTCATTATTACCAGTACCTAGTGGTCTACATTAATACACTGGTTTTCTCCTCCTTCATGTACAGATGGGGAGAGAGATATTCAGAAAAAACCCTGCTGTATTGTAAATGCACACAGTTTTATGTATTTCATTTCATAACATAAAATTATTGGGTGTCAAGTGACCCGCTAAACAAAGGAGATAAGCCACTTAGGTATAGTTAACAGAGTGCAAACTAAAGCTCCAGCAAAATGTTACAGTCCACCAGCTTAGTAACACTAGGTAGGCAACAGTACTCCATGACCCTTAATTAACATTATAAAATACCTTCACATGTTTTGAAGATTATAATTGCAAGATTTTACAAAGACTAAAGTGCTTAAAACATACTGTGCATTGTTGTATATTGCATATATAGCTTAATAAGGTCTAGCAGGAAAAACATTATGAGTTCCAATTATGGTACAAAAGCTACCTTTTCTGTTCAGGATGAGTGTTCTCTATAGGCCTTTAAATTTTATTTAAAGGCTAATTTCTGCTCAACAGCTTTTCTTAGGTTTTATACCAGGCTGGTATTCATGCATTATATAACATTTTGAGACTTACAGGCATTATTTAAAATAAAATGAATTTTTCTCCTGATTATTTTTTTTCTGTTGCAATAAGGGGAATATATTTAAATTCATATTAGGCTAAAATATGATTTTTTAAAAAATACTGATATTTTAATGTATGATTTCCTTACTGTAAATATTTATATGAGTGTGTATGAAGGAAGAAAGACGTTTTTAGATTAATGTTTCTCACTTTCCTCAAAAGTCTGTGCTGCTGTTAGAGATATCTAGTAATGTAAGAGGTGATCTGTATATTGTGTGTAATTAATTATTGCATTTTCAAGAACATGAAAAGGTGGTGTTCTTTGCATACAAGAAGACAAGCAAGCCACAAAATAGAAGAAACTAAGCTCACAATATTAGTTGCTTTATTTTCACAGGGACTCCCGCTACTACTACTTGAATCCAGTCAGAAGCTCTGTTGTTTCATCTGATGACTACTATTCCTTACTCTACTGTTGTGCAGTGTAGTAAAAATCTTGGCTCCCTCTTCTCAGTTACCTCCTCACAGGAATGGGAAGGTGGCTGTGAGGTGCCCCTGAAGCTGTTTCTGGCCCAGGCTGAGAAAGCCTTACTCCCGCAACCTCTCCTCACAGGGCAACGGCTCCAGCCCTGACCATCATGGTAGCCCAGGACTCACTGCAATTTTTCAATGTCTTTCTTTCTTCTATTGGGTCATTTCTGAGAGAGAGAACCATGGACATAAAAGATAAAATATGGCTGTGGCACCAACCATAAAGTCAGTCTTTAACTTGGAGGATCCAAACACTCCTACCAGAGCCTTTCCTCATCACCTGGGGATGATGAGGATCAAAGAGAATACCACCATTTTCAAGTTTAAAAGAAAATTGAAACAGACATGACAATACGAGTGGACCATGGGGAATCAAATCCAAATATATGTTGCCAAGCAAGTACGCTAGATATTCATCATGGTTTATGTTTTGCAAGCAAAAAATTATTTATGGGCTGTTTTGAAGAGAGATATGACTGAGGCTGCAATTCCATGACAGCACAAATCAAAGTCAGTGTTGCTACAATTTCACACCCCAGCTGCATGTTTCTTGTGCTAAGTCTATGACTTACCTGATCTCATGGTGAGTCAGTTTGGGGATCTGAACTCTCCTTAAAAAAAAAAAAAGGGTTTCATATCTTTATAGTTTTGTCCAAGTGTAGGTGCCTGAAACAGCTAGGAAAAGAGAAAGCACATTTCTGAGCACAGGAGTAGAAGACACAGGGCCACGACAGTACAAACTAAGAACTCTGAAGCCAAAAGATAATTGATTGAAAGCAAAATATTATACAAAAGAAATTAGGAAAAGTGTTAAAGCTAAAGGATTTTCTCTTCCAAATGCAGCCTCAAATGACCATAGAAACTGTTGACGGAGCCTTCTTACACTTCCACTTTTATGTGTTACTCATGCAGTGGCCAAGAGAGATACAGGTATAGGGAAGGAAGAAAAGTGAGATCCATGTTCTGACTAGATGAAAATTAAAACAGCTCTAACTTTTTTCCCTAAGACACTTAGCATTTATCTCACTCCTTACAAAACGGATATACTGCCTCAGTATGGATCTGCTTCCTACATGAAAAAATAAAAATTTTAGAAAGCAACTTAAAAAAAACCAACACAACACTACTTTTACTAAAAATCTCATGGATTTATAGTTGGCTGAAGTATTTTTTATAAAAATTCAGCATTCAACAGGGTCAAAGTGAATGTTGGGGTTTAGATGCCAACATGTCAGATGCAGACATCATGGCCCAGACATAACTTTAAGGCACAGAGTTTTAATTTATTTTGTACGTAGGGTGATATCCTGTCTGAGGTTATATCTCTAACCTGATGGCTAATGCAGAGATGCTTAGGTATATGCATGTGTCTAACCACTTCACGCTACTATCAAGAATTAGTCTGCTTGGAAATTTATTTGCTGTGTCTTAAGAGTTTGAGAGTTAGATTATCTAAACACTCTAAGCTTACTAAAAAATACTTCTAAAGTACTTATTTGGGCAATTCAACCCAAAATGGACTTCTCATGCCTGATCAATCTCCTCTATAGGAGGGGGGATGGCATCCTAAAGAAAGCCTAGAGTGAAGGCTTTGGATTTACAGACATAGCTCTTAGACATTACAGACTAGCCCAAATGAAGATCAGTTTCCACACAAAAGGAATTCTATGTTTTCAGGCTTTAAGAGACATATGCTAACCCATTAGTACAGGGTATCTGCCTCAATAAATCCCAGATCCATTGGACATCCTGAATATGCATTATTCAGGAGATACATATTTATTTTTTCTGGTTAGTACTAATCAAAGTGATGACAGTCTATACCCTTCAAAGGTATAGACAGTATACCCTTATACAAGAATCAAGGACCAAAGATGGACCCATAGGAATAAGACAATAAAAATAATAGCTTTTAGAAGCAGTTACTCTAGAAAAATGAATAATAATATCTGATTCAATATCTGTTTTCTGTTGAATCCATCCCAATCTTTCGTGTAGCAGCTGGGGACCAGTATGCTGCAGTATTGTTTTCTTCTGCAGACATTTTGTTTGGCTAACAAATAGATATTTTACATGTTATATTACTAGTTAATAGATTTCCAGTAATAGCAGGCCTTTTTCTAACAAGTAGTACTTTCAATCACATTTTTAGTAGTTATATGTGTTGTAACAGTACCCACAAAGTTATAGGTGTTAACAGCACTTTATATTTGCTCTATGAAATGTACTAATCTCATTAATTGTACCTTTACCCCTCCACCATTTGCTTCACCAATTCAGTATTCTAAATTGCATTAATTAGGGAATAATTTCTGGAGGTACCTGCACAGTCATAAGGGCTAGCAGTGCTGTAAGATCTAAATCAAAAGACACAAGACTGAAGCTTATGAACAGGAGCCTTTCTGGTCTCCTTTCTGAGGGGCTCAGAACACAGCCATGGAAGAGTACTGGACCTCTCAGCCAGGCACAGGAGTCCACCACCACGAGAAGAAGCCCATGACATGCCAGACACCTGATTGCTATATGAGAGGAGCTCAGATGGGTCTACACCTGCCTGTAAAAACAGTTTGGAGCTTGTGCGGATAACTGATTTCTTTTTCTGTTAACTTAATAGGCACTGAATGAGGTCCCATATTTGCTAAATCAGTGCCATCTGTGTTGTATTTCCTCCCATCCTCCTCAGCATAGGCATATTTTGATATTATGCTAGTCTGGCACACACATTTTTCTTTTTAGGTTTAATTTCTTTATTCTGTTTGCCATATGAGAAAAAGAATGAACACATTTTACAGAGGTGATGCTTACCACATATTAAAGTTTAAGTGTATTGATTTTTTATAGATCTTCAGTCTGGAAACTTTATATCAGTACCAAGGTGTTGCTAATAAACCTTAACATTTCTGTTAATAATCCTTTCATCACCTGCATGAAAAATCCTAAATCATAAATGTTGGAAGATTATCTAGATTAAGTCATTGCTTTATTAATCTAACCAGCCTTACTTTATGTATGTACAAGTGTTATATTTTAGAGGTAAAATATGGTTATGCAGTAGTATACTGTAAGAGAGATATGAAATTTCTACCTGGTTTTGTACATGTTCATATCGTTACTCACAAATTTTCTTCAACCCACCCTACAGCCACTATATTAATCCCATTCCCAGAGCTACCCTTGTCCAAAAAAACCCAGTCCATTAGTGATGTTTAGAATCAATAGGAGACGGAGCTAAGTGACAGTTTGCCTACATATGCTCTTTGCAGCACACATTCGTAAAGTGTTTATATATAATTATTTTTCTATTTACTCTGCTTGGTACAAAGATAAGTGATGGCATGTAATTGTGGAGGCACAGTATAACAGAGGGAGAAAAATTTCACTGGTGACTAAAGGAAAGTAATTATTTCAATGATTATTGAAGAAATGTGAAAAGATAGGAGCAGTTTTAACCAAGGTCCTCCTGTTTAGTCACGAAGAATGATCTAAAAGAGCTTGTCTCAATCTGTGGAAAAGAAAAGGGATTTAACTTTATGTCTTGCATATTTCCAGAAGTGTAGGAAGATAAAGTACTTCTGCACAGTCCCAGCAGGTCATTCCATGGGGCTAACCTTCTTTAAGATTTTTCTCTAAAAGGATGAGTCTAGGTAAATTAGGGATAACTGTGTAATAAATGAAATCTGTGCTAGAAGGGTTCAAGTGTTCCCAAATGGAAACAGTTGCATTTCTTCTATCCTCCTCTTTCCCTCCACTCTTCAAACTTAACTTCTCCAATGATGAATAATGCAATGATGAATAAACATGACATAAAGAAAGTGGAAAGGATGGAATAAGGTCATTCAAAATGTTCATCTGTGACATAGCTCTTAAACAGGCAGATTAGAAAACACCCTTCTGCATGTCTGGAATTCACCTTAGGTCTGACACTGTTTTTACTATATTAGAAGTCCTTACACATTAAAATAACTAAATAGTTTATCTGAATAAACCTTTATCCTAAACCATTATTAGACTGTATAATTTTTCTATTAGTTCTAGCCCGTAATTTATTCTGAGGGAATAATTTTAGCCACTAGTAAGAATTTTAATTCTATTTAATAGAGCATTTTTAATCAAGAGCAATATGTTATTATGGCAGCAGGATCTTTATTTTTAGCCAAGAAGGCCAGATTGCTTAGAGGAAGAGATTTAGCTGGAAAGTCTTCATGTTTTTAAAAACTAAACATTATGTGCTTCAATATATGCAACAACTGGCCCATTTCCTTCCTCCCATCCTACTTTCCATCCTCCCTTCCCCCTTTCTCCCTTTCCTTCCTTACTTGTGCCTGTTTGTCTTCTTTTCTTCTGTTTACACAATGTAGCTCAGTAATTCCGTTTTCCCATCTTACAGAATCACAAAGACACGTAATACTTAAAAATACAAGAACTGGCAAGTACACACATATAAAATTTTTGTAGGGTGATTTTATTTCAAACCGTAAGTCAAGTGCATTAGTCTACATCCTGGGTTTAAAGCCATGCAAAAATATGAGAAAGGTTATTTTCTCCCATTTCCTTCTCTTCTCTCCAGAGCCTGAAATTATTGTGAAATGTTGCATAAACTGGAGGAAAAATTTCCATCAAGTGCAGTATGGCTAAATATACAGGTAACTCCAACTTGTGCTGTATCAGAAACACAGTTAAGTTCATCAAACTCTGGCAGAAATTTTAAAAAATTGAACAACACGTATGATGCCAAGATGTATCTTAATATACAATCTTAATTCACATTTCCCTTTCTTGTAGTTCTGCAGTCACTATCTAAACATATGCAGGCATTGACTTTTCCAGACAGAAAACAGTTCCTCTCTCCCTCTTGAGAGTTCATTCCTAGGTGTTTTATAAGTGTAATACCTTAATAAACAGAAAGGATTAGTTCAAGGACATGTTCATTTTCCTTTCCTACTGTTTGAGGTAACTGTCTACGGAAAAATAAAAAGCTATATGGTGGTGGTGGTAGGCAAAAACTTTTCTGTCTCTAGAGCTTCACAATAGCCAAGAAAGATGACAAAGATTTATATATTGTTAATGTGCCCCTTAGTAGACTGGATGCCTCCTGGTCTAACTAAGGGAACCACAGTTAGTTCCTGAAAACTTAGTTCACCTGTATCTCATATCTACTATGGAAAATTGTAAGTCTCTATAAACTTTGTGTACTGGGACCCAATGCACACTGAATTTTTTTCTCTTGATCTTGATCTCTTCTTATTTTCCATTCTTTTGCTGTTATTACTTCTATAGCTTGGCTACATTTCCTACTAGGCCTAGGAATGGGACAGCTGTGATTCTGAGATTTGTTGATGAATCCATTTATGTCCTGATCTTTCTGAAGCAATCAACCAATGTAATTAGAAATCTTTCTTCATTCAGTTATTTGAATGTACTGTCCTTCTAGCAATTATTTCTCTTGCCCAAACAAACTCATGACTCTGACAGTAGGATTATGTATCATTTATTTTATTTTTCAGACTGTGCAGTGTAATGTTTCTTAAACATGTTTTTTTTTTCCTATTTTTATATGTTATCTAAAACAAATACAAGCAAATTCATTAATAACACTGTTATTAACAATGCCTACAAATTTTTTACAAGTATCTTGATACCTGTATTGGTCCGAGGTGTGAAAATCCTCATATTCATTATTTGGATTTCTAAATTCTCGTGAGTAGGTATATAAGAAACACATTGATGCAGTAAATACAGTGCATACCTATAATGTGTTTAAATAGGAATTTCTATCAGTGTAACATATAAGAACGTTAAAAAGCGTATTTTCACCTACAGATTAAAGAGAAACAACCAAAGCATACTAAGATTTTAATTTCATATATTCAACAATAAATTTCCATATTGAACACTACACTTAATACTAAGCAGTACTTGTAATCCATTTCTGCAAAGTACGATTTTGACCTGTTCAGAAGACTGCTTGACGAAATCCCTTGGGAGGCTGCCCTGAAGGATATAGGAGCCCAGGAAGGCTGGACGTACTTCAAGAGAGAAGTCTTAAAGGCACAGGAGGAGGCTGTCCCCGTGTGCCGAAAAACAAGTAGGTGGGGAAGGAGACCGGCCTGGCTAAATAGGGACCTTTGGCTGGACCTGAAGAACAAAAGGAGAGTCTATGACCTCTGGAAGAGGGGGCAGGTCTCTCATGAAGACTATAAGGATATAATGAAGCTATGCAGGGAGAAAATTAGGAGAGCCAAAGCGCAGCTAGAGCTCAACCTAGCTACAGCTGTTAAGGATAGCAAAAAATGTTTCCATAAATTCATTAACAACAAAAGGAGGATTAGGGAAAATCTCCCTCCCTTATTGGATGCAGAGGGAAACATAGTCGCAAAGGATGAGGAAAAGGCTGAGGTGCTCAATGCCTACTTTGCCTCAGCCTTTAGCAGTGGAACGAGCTGTTCCCTGGGCACCCAGCCTCATGAGCTGGGAGACAGGGAGGGGAAGCTGAACAAGGTCATCACAATTAAAGAGGAAGTGATCAGTGACCTGCTACACCGCTTGGATGCGCACAAGTCTATGGGACCAGATGGGTTACATCCAAGAGTGCTGAAAGATTTGGCAGACATGCTCACCAAGCCACTTTCCATTATCTACCTGAAGTCATGGCTAACTGGGGAGGTCCCAATGGACTGGAGGGTAGCAAATGTAGCACCCATCTACAAAAAAGGCAGAAAGGAGGATCCAGGAAACTATAGGCCTGTCAGTCTGACCTTGGTAGCAGGGAAGGTCATGGAGCAGATCGTCTTGAGTGCCATTACAAGTCATATAATGGACAAGCAGGGGATCAGGCCTAGTCAGCATGGGTTTATGAAAGGCAGGTCCTGCCTGACGAACCTGATCTCCTTCTATGACAAGATGACTCAGTTATTGGATGAGGGAAAGGCTGTGGACATTGTCTACTTAGACTTTTGAAAGGCATTTTACACTGTTCCCCATAGAATTCTCATGGAAGAAATGGCTGCTCATGGCCTGGATGAGCATACGATCTGCTGGATCAAGCACTGGCTGGATGGGCAGTCCTAAAGAGTGGTGGTCAATGGAGTTAAATCCAGCTGGCGGCCAGTCACAAGTGGTGTTCCCCAGGGCTCAGTGTTGGGACCATTTCTGTTTAATGTCTTTATTGATGACCTTGATAAGGACATAGAGTGTATCATCAGCAAGTTTGCAGATGACACCATGTTAAGTGGGAGTGTTGATCTGCATGAGGATAGGGAGGGTCTTCAGAGAGACTTGGATAGATTGGACCGATGGGCCAATGCTAATGGTATGAACTTCAACAAGGCCAAGTGCCAGGTCCTGCACTTGGGCCACAACAACCCCATGTATCGCTACAGGCCTGGGGAAGTGTGGCTGGAAAGCTGCCTGGTGGAAAAGGACCTGAGGGTTTTAATTGACAAGCAACTGAACATGAGCAAGTAGTGTGCCGAGGTGGCCAAGAAAGCCAATGCCATCCTGGCTTGTATTAGAAATAGTGTGACCAGCAGAAGGAGGGAGGTGATTGTCCCCCTGTACTCAGCACTGGTGAGGCCACACCTTGAGTATTGTGTCCAGTTCTGGGCACCTCAATATGAGAGAGATATGGAGGTGCTGGAGCGAGTGCAGAGGAGGGCAACAAAGCTGGTGAAGGGCCTGGAGAATAAATCTTATGAGGAGTGATTGAAGGAGCTGAGACTGTTTAGTTTGAGGAAGAGGAGGCTGAGGGGAGACCTCATCACTCTCTATAACTACTTGAAAGGACACTGTAGAGAGGTTGGTGCTGGTCTCTTCTCACAGGTAATTAGCGATAGAACAAGAGGGAATGGCGTCAAGCTGCAGCAGGGTAGGCGTAGGCTGGACATTAGGAAAAAATTCTTCACAGAAAGAGTGGTCAGACACTGGAATAGGCTGCCCAGGGAGGTGGTGGAGTCACCATCCCTGGATGTGTTTGAGTCATTTAGATGTGGTGTTAAGGGATATGGTGTAGGGGAGAACTTCGTAGAGTGGGGTTGATGGTTGGACTCGATGATCCCAAGGGTCTTTTCCAACCTAAATCATTCTATGATTCTATGATTCTATGATATTTTATACTGATCTCTCATTGAGAAACAGTGATCAGTAAGAAAGTAATTGAATTAACAGTATTGAAAGATAAAAAAATAACCAATCTATTGCACAATTTTTTAGCTCTCAAAGTCACCCTCAGGAAATGCATAAGAACAATTGCCTAAAAGTGCCAGGAAGCTTTTCTTTGTGAGATTTGAACACCAAAAATACCTAACTATTGGTGAGGTTACCAGAGAAACAACTTCATAGCAAGGTAAGGGATCCAACTGTGTCATGCCTTCTCTCAAATGGATTATGTAAAATGGTACAATACGAAAATACAAGATGAACTTTTATCAGATTTATTGGGTCTCAAGAAAGCATAGGGCTATCATCTTTCTTTTTTCTTATTTTGCTTTATAGTTGACCTGTTTATGAGCAACAACAACAACAAAAGCTCTTTATATGTTATTTTCATGTTATTTACAGCAAAAATAACACAGACCTTCTATTTATCATGCAATTGATGCTCTTAGAGACTGGTAATTTTCATCCTGCCATATACCATTTAAATGTGTGTTTTCCCTATTATAACCTCAGGAAAATATTGTGTACATCATGCATAAAGAGAGTAAATTTACATTTTTTATCATTACTGTCAGATAAATTACACAACTAAGCAGTTATAAAACAAAGAAAATTTCATATAGCAGCTATGTCAAAAGAAAGATTCAATGTCAAAAGTAAAGAGATAAATGAAAACCTGATCTATAAAAATTTCCCAGTATGTAGTTCCTCTGACTTTCTTCAGCTAGGTAGTTTAGCATGTGTTTATGATTGCCTTCCAATCAAGGTATCAACATGGATTAAGCAGACAACAAAAGTAGCATGACTATTAGCAGGTTATCATTAGGTGGAAGATATGGAGGTGCATGATGGGTGGGGAATGAGTTTGAAATTTCCTCCATGTACTGTTCTCTACTTTACTCTCATGAGACCTCACTTGAAGTACTGTGTCCATGTCTAGGGCCTCCAATACAAGAAAGACATGGATGTGTTCGTGGTCCAGAGGAGGGCCACAAAAATGCTTGGAGGGCTGGAGCACCTCTCCTATGAAGTCAGGCTGAGAGAGAGTTGGGGTTGTTCAGCCTGGACAAGAGAAGGCTCCAGGGACACCTTATCGTGGCCTTTCAATACTTAAAGAGGGCTTATAAGAAAGATCGAGCCTTTTTTCCAAGGACAGGAGTAACAGGACAAGGGGAAACAGTTTTAAACTGAAACACAGTAGATTTAGATTAGATATAAGGAAGGCATTTTTTATGATGCAGGTGATGAGACATCAGAACAGGTTACCCAGAGAAGTTGTGGATGCCCCATCCCTGGAAGTGTTCAAGAACAGGCTGGATGGGCTTTGAGAAACCTGATTTAGTGAAAGGTGACCCTGCCCATGGCAGCGGGCTTGGACTAGATGACTTTTAGAGATCCTTTCCAACTCGAACCAGTCTGTGATTCTAATTCTAAAGTAGATATTAGTAAAAGAATTTATTATATTCCCCTCCTCTCAGACAAATATATAAACTTAAGTAAAACCCACTCACGTTTCTTCTTTACAGTTGGTAAAACTGGTACAAAGAATCTCAACACATCTAGATATCAAGGTTTTTTCCAGATGTTATTTTTAATCCGAACTCTGTGGCAAAGCATATATTTAAATGATTCAAAATGCTTAGTGAAAGATTCTGATGGTCTAATGTAAGATGTCTCATTCACTTCAGTCAGATTGTTCACATAAGTTCAAATTTATGCATATATGAACACAGAAAAAAATATTCCCTATGATAAAGAGCATAACTCATTTGTTATCAACATTTGTCTGATAGGAGAAAACTGATAGTGCGGAACAGCTGCTTCTTTTGATCCTTTCATCCCTGTAGAAGCTAGGTCAAATGTTTTAATTACACTTTTCAGATTTCCTTGTCCCAATGAAAATCCATTTTTCAATATTTTTATGACCATTTATGATAATTTAATGTCAAGAATTAATTTGCATTATTTTATAGTGGCATACTGTGCCTTGAACTGAAATTATTAATAAAACATAGGGAACTTTTGTGACTATTTTTCCAGCAATCAGTGAGAAGACAGTTAATATTGATTTCCACAGGAAAAAAATATTCTTCTGTTAAATATAGCTCATCTAACCAAAATTTGAAACAAGATGAATCAATCTAAGAGCAGGAAAGTTGACTAACTGTCTTCATGATTTTTTGACACTATAAGATTTCCACTTTTAAAAAAAAAAAAAATTCTCCTTTTTATCTTTATTTCCATAATTGAGAATGATGATTAGCAGGAAGTTAGATTTTTCCTTTTTATTTTGAAAAATGTGTCCACATATTTGAATGATAAAATCAATCCTGCTACATGTTACCACTGTGGCTTTTTTAGCAAATGAGGAACATGTCAGTGTGTGTGCCTCTGTGTATGTGTTCACACTTACGTGTACACACACAAGCATCTGTATGGAAAGCAGTGAATGCATATATGCAGTGAAAATTTTTAGAAAAGTTTGTGTTTTGTCCTATTGTATTCCAGCACTTTTGTGGGAATCTTGTTCTCTGCGGGAGTCCAATTCTCTCACACTTATCTGTTAGATACTGAAATAAACTGTTGCCTTACTTTGCCTTGTGCTTGATTTCTCACAGATGTAAGAATGAATTAGAAAACTTACTGATTCAACTCATAGTTCTCAGGACGTCTTCCAAAACTTTCTTCCAAAATTTCTTCCACAAATTTTAAGAAAGATCTGAAGAATAATTGCCAAATTTCACTTGGGTTCAATTAATGATGAAAAGTGGAAGGACAAAAGTAATTTTATACTCTCTTATTTTGCTGGCCATTATTGTAGACAAATGGGAGTCAAAAGTTATAAATAAGACAAACTTTATATTGACACTCTGCAAGTTCCTTTACATGCTAATGAAGCTTTCAGGAACTGCCATTCTGAAATAGTATCCAATGTTAGACCTATCCAGTGGAAGATAGAGACTTCTTTGGTTGGTTGGTTGGTTATTGTTGTTCGGTTTCTTTTTGGTTTTTTTCCCCCACATATGTGCAAATATCGAGCTCTTTCAAAGATTTCTGAGAGTTTGACCTCCAGGGTACCAAGAAGCCTACGAAGGCTTCTTGGCTTCAAATGGCTTCTTGGCTTCAAAGGCTCAAATACGAAGACAGTTGTATGAAAAGTGAGACAGAGTCACTAAATTTCAGCTTTTGGTTTTGGATCTGTTAGTATCTCTGTGGTTACTTCTCCCTATAACAATTCCTTTTCACCTCCAGGCTGACTTTCATTTTTGATAAATTGACATTTTTCTGAATGGATTACGGAAAATGAAAAATGTGTCTGTACTTCAAGAAATGAAGAGGGGTTGGAATAAATGTCTATTTGAAATAAATTTTTAGTATCCCTCAACTACAGTATAGCTCAGTGATTATTTCTCAAATCTCTCGTGGATTCTTCTCGTGGACCATACATTAGGTTTCATTTGCACTTATCTCAGCTTAAACTATTCATTAGTTTTAAATTTAAATTTAAATTTAATTAGTTTTTGCAACATCAAAAAGCAGCTTCAAAAGACGGTCCTCCTTCATGTCTTTTGTTAAATTTAATGTCAACTTAAATTACATAACTAGTCAGCGAACCACCAAATCATGACTATCTTGAGTGAGACACCTGCTTTTCTACTAAGGAAGAAAACACTCTTCATATAATATTGAAATGTTAATATACACATATAGCTGATCCAGGTTTTCTTATTATTTTTTCCTTGTTCTTTTTTTCCCTTTCCAACCATTAATTATATTTGCTTGTTTTACAGTCTCTTTTATTAAACCGTAATATGAGCTTTCAAAGACATGGTTTGTAGTTAAGTGTCTTATTAGCATCAAAAAACAAAGGTGGATAGGTACTTGGTTGCTACCCTTCACTGGAACGTTTAAATTTTGATTCTCCTCTCATGTGTTTTCTACATTAATTGTCCCACATTCTTACAGTGGATCTAGAGCACCTAGCAAATAGACCCTGCAACAGAGCTACAAAACAAAAATCCATTTTCACAATGTTAATTCTCCTTCTTTTCTTTTTTTTCTTCTTTTTTTTTCCCCCTCTTTCTTTACTAGGTCATTTCACATAGTTTTACCTCTTTATTTATTAACGTAAACTTATTAAAAACAACAAAAAAGGTTGTCATAACTTGTACACTAAACCAGCCCTCTCCCTTTTCTTTTCTTCCTCAGAAAAGAACAAGACTTCACTCTGGGGGAATTGATGATGAACTGTTTTTTCAATAACAAGTTTACTCCTTTGGATATTTGATATGGTTTTAGTGGTTTTTTAAGGTGTTTTTTTCTTCCTCTTCTTTGAATACTTACTCTTTGCACCTTCATTTTATTAAATTGTGGGGTTTTTTTGGTTTATTTGTGAACATTTTCACTAAAAAGTGAAAGAGTTGCGATGGTGTTTTTGATGGAAATGGGCTAGTTCCTTTAAACTACCATAGACCTATACCAGATTTGCATTATGTTCACTGAGGAATAACCAATAGTGATTATCCTGATCCCCTTACACAGTTTGGCCTAGAGTGACTGTCAAGCATTCATCAAGAAACAGTCAAACAAATCAGGTACCCACAAGGACAGAGCAGGAAGCTGCATAATTAAGCCAAACCTGAATAATTATTCTTCATTCATCTGGTGTTTCTGAACGCTCTACAACTGACACGTTAATAAACCCCTATTGTGAAGCAAAAGAGGGCAAAGATGTACTTTTTCAATATTTCAGTACCGTAGTGAATCTGTGCACATTTGTAGTGATATCAGATTTGAAATTCTTGTAAGCTTCAGTTGCCTGGCACAAGATCAGCTTCTCAACTGCCCCTGTTAAATTCTGCAGCCCTTGGTACAAATGTAATGCATCCATAACATCTGTGTTTATAAAAGCAACATACTAATTTTTATTCTGAACCTTAGTTATTATCACCATTGCTATAGTTTCAGTCTATTCTCTTTCTCGCAGAATGGCATTCATTGCCTAAATTCACTATCTTTGATAGATGTTTCTTACCGATATTTCATGCAAAATCCTCTTGGTTGCTTTTAGTTATACTGGGCTGTGAATCATAAAACCATTTTCACTTTTGACATCTGTTCTTAGAAAATGTAAATGACAGTCACAAGAATGCAAACTTGGCCCACTCCTTTTTCCCACAACAACCCTAGAATTTTTTTTTTCTTTCATTGCTCCAGGCCACAAATACTGAAAATCCTAATTAAAACACAAAGTTTAACTCTGTTCTCTTCAGGGATTATAGGAACTAAGTAAGTGAAAGGAATGTGAATTAAAAAATTATACTGGTCCCAACAAAGACACCCTCAGAGTTTTAAATTGTTAACTTTTCTTTGCTCTGGGATCATGTACCTTGTAAGGGAAATAGTTACTGTGGAAAAACTAATGAATGTAGACATCATTCAAACTAGTTTCACACATACATGGAGTGTCAATGTGAATAGAATTTCAAACAAAAACATCTAAGCAATTATGCAAGGAGGAAAGAATTATATTTGCTAGACACAAAGACAGCTTTGTTGCCCCTGACTTCATAGAAATAAGCGCACTTGTGTTTGTGTGTGTATGTAAAGTATGCCTTTACAGTAGTAGTAAGGCTTCACCTCTTGAACAAACTAAGGAAGAAAACTAACACATTTTCCAGCGCTGATGTCAAGAGTTGTAGGTCAAGGTCAGGCTGAACATAATACCTTCTCCGTGTACAAGGCAACTTTGTTTGATTGTTGTCTCTCTTCTTCTCCTTCTTTTCCTAGAGGTAACACACTCGAGCTGAAAAGGGGAAAAAGTAGCTCCATTTGCCAGAACCTTGCCTGGCTGCGGCCTCACTGTTGGTAAGAAAACCAGTCTAACAGCGTGGATGGATTATTCCTACAGCAGATGAAGGGAGAAAGAATAGCCAGTTTGTTTCATGGGGTATTTTTGTTTTATCTGTTGCACTGTATTAAAAATCAATGCTAGAAAGAACTTTGGATACAGATAATGAACCGGGTTCTGTCTCTAACATTGCATCAAATTAAATTTGGAATCAAATGACTGAAATTTTCCAAATCAACAGTGATTTTCCATGGTACATGATTTGGCTGATCTCATAGTGCCTAATAAGTGATCTTACAGTGTTTTAACAGAACTGAATTGGCTTTTTCAAGTCTATCAAAATACTTATACAAAGATTAGAATAGATAGAATAGAATATTTCAGTTAGAAAAGACCTAAAATGGTCACGTAGTTGAACAGCCTGACCCAAAGTTCACGCATGTTGTTAAGGGCATTGTCCATATGCCTCTTAAACACTGACAGGCTTGTGGCACTGATCACCTCTGTAGGAAGCCAGTTCCAGTGTTTGACCATCCCCTTGGTAAAGAAATGCTTCCTAATGTCCAGTCTAAACCACACCGATGCAGTTTTGAACCATTAATTGGTTACCTTTGATAGTTTTTGCTATTTTCTCCAGGGAAGGTATTTTTGATTTACATATAATACAGATGGTTAATAGAATCCAATAACTTTCAGCTCCAAAAATACTTTATATACTACCTACATTTAAAATGCTAATGTGAAATAATTTTCAAATGCAACTTTTTGACTTTTTCAAAACAGTAAAAAATTTTACAAGTAATAAATGTATGTGTTATTGTATTTCACCCATACTTCTTCAGTTAAATCTGGAGAAAATTAGTGAGCTTTGTTTCAGTCTGTTGAGATACCCAAAAAAACCATGATATTTTGTTTTCTCTGTTATTTGCTGTGTGTTCTTGGTTAACCACAGTCGCAGTGCCCTTAGTCAAAAATGCAAGACTACTGGTTGGACAATCAGTTCAGGCTTTAACTGTGTACCCAATTCTTATAAAAGAAAATTATGTTCCTTTAGGAATCGACTGTTTGCATATCATTAAGAAAGTGTTTCAGATCTGAACTCTTTCTTGCATAAACAATTATTGGTTTCTGCAAAACACCAATTTTTTTTCTCTTCTAGGTTGTCTCTGCAGTACAGCAGAAAAAATTTGGTCTCTTCCAGAGAGGTCTAATACCCCAGAAACATACAGAACTGCTATACACATCCATCTACCACTTGCATGCATGTGCAACCTGTTCATTGTGTTCAACATTATGCTTCATATCTGAATACAAAAGCACTCTAAAAGAAAATACTTTTTAAAGCACTGATTCACTGCATCTAAGTCAAGGCACCCTTCATTTAGCAACCTGCACTCTCTAGACAGTCATTAGGGAGAGAAGAGTATTCCAAATGGGAGATTCAGCTCATGAAAGACCTGAGCTATGATCCTCTCTTTATTGGAAATATTGCTTTATGACAGCTAGCTGACCTGGGCACTCTCAGCAGTGTCACAAAGATAACCACAGTTTCATATATGCTTAAGTGTTCAACTTAATTCATAAAATGTATTGAGAATCTAAGCATTAAATTTTGGGTTTTTTTGGTTGTGTTTTATTACCCTGTATTTTTTTAATCTTATTTAATTTTGAAAATTATAGGATAGGATAGGATGGGATAGGATAGGATAGGATATAGAATAGAATAGAATGGAATAGAATAGAATAGAATAGAATAGAATAGAATAGAATAGAATAGAACAGAACAGAACAGAACAGAACGGATTCGATTCAGTGGAAGGGACCTACAACAATCATCTAGTCCAACTGCTTGACCACTACATGACTGATCAAAAGGTAAAGGATGTTGTTAAGGGCATTGTCCAAATGCCTCTTAAACTAACAGGCTTATGGCATTGACCACCTCTGTAGGAAGCCTGTTCCAGTGTTTGACCACCATCTTGGTAAAGAAATGCTTCCTAATGTTAAGTCTGAACCTGCTCTGACACAGCTTTGAACCATTTTCTCCAAGGTGCTTAAGATGAGATCCTAATAACCAAAGGAAAGGGATAAGAAGATAATTCAGCCTTCTCAAAATTTAAATAACCAACTAAAGTTACATATCTTTGTAATGATTAAGAAGGCAGTCTAAGTTGATTGGGTTTCTAAATCAGACATCTGAATTTAACATATAATATGGGATACAATACAGGAACAGATACCTAGAAGACAGGTACTGGAGTGGCTCTTGCAGATGTTAAAGTCTTTCACTGGAAGTAATCTTGACACCTCAGATACAGTAGCCTTAAATTGCGAAACAAATACAGAGTATATAATCAAAAAGCAGATAATGGACTGCTGCTCGTTTCTTTGTTTGTTTGGCCTTTGCATTCTCTATGTGTATATTTTCCATATATTTTTCTCCTAATGAACAAGAATTCTTTAAATCCAAATTTATTCTTTTACTTTTTCTTCCCAGGTTAGTAGCTAAAGAGTGCAATGAAGACTAATGTCTCAGCTAGCTAAGCAAACATTTATGAAGATATGGGACGTTCCTCAAACTACTTGCAATTAAACAAAGAAGCATAACTCAGATTCTGACTACTGAAAAACACACAGTTAACTGCATGCCCATTATTCCTTCAGGATCGCTTTTGAGAGCTATTTATGGAACCTATTCTTAAAGACTTCCACTACTGGAAATTCTACTACCACACCAAACACTCTACCTCCTAAAAGGCACTACCATTCTCCCATTTACTAAACTTTTTTTTTTTTTCCTGCTGAAATTTTAATTCATACCATCACAGACATGGATAATTAGTTAGTTCCCTCCTCTATACTGCTAATTCTTATGTATTGAATACATCTTCCCTTCCCCCTCAGGTTATACAAACTTTCTTCATACTTTCTTCATTTACCGTTCTCTCTACATCTCTGATTGTCCTACTTGCCCTCCTCTGGTCTGCTTCTACAGGACCACATTAACATGGAACTGGGCACTTTACAGGCTCTAATGTTCATATATTCACAACTTTCCATTTTACAGATGAGGAATATACAGACAGAAAATTCAGGGTTCAAATCTACAGAAGAGCTTAGCTGTGACATGTTTCAGTATCACCATGAGGTTTTTTTCCTCTGTTTTAGGGACTTTACTCTGAAAATGGAATTCACAGCCACTAAATGCCTAGTGTGAGATGAATCTGTGTTACACACTAACTTTAGACTTCTAACTGTTATATTAGCCTGTTCATGTTAGACTTTCACAAGAGTCGTTATCCAATCAAGAATATAATTTATGTAAACAAATGAGACTGTGATTCACAACCCATCACTTCTGAATTAAAGTATGTAAGGTATATAATATTGTGCACTTGAAAGTGCTAAAAAGTAGAAGTGATCAAAAAATAATTGCAGGATATCTGATGTGTAAAAGCCTGTAAGTTACTGATGTATGACGATAAGAAGGAAAAGCAGAACTGGTGAGTGATAAGTCCTGTCACTGAGTTGAAACAATTGAAATGAAATAAAAAGCAGTGAAAAGGAAAAAAAAAATAACAATTAATGTAGATTTAGGTTAGAAGTAGACCTACAAAACTTCCAAATTACTTTTGGTACTAAGGTTGGTATTAACACAATACACATTTTTTAAGCAGAAATCCAGAGCATGAAGTAAGCTAAATATTTGGATGACAACACTGTTTTCAGTCTTCAGAAGCTCATGAGAAGCTCCAGAAGTTGAGACAATACATGGTAGCTGGGCAATGAAAGCAAATTAAAATCATTGTGGAGAAATGCATGCTAATGTACAACAGAAGGAACAATTTGAACTTGCACAAACTGTTGGATTCTAAATTAAGTGTAGCCATCCTAGAAAAAGTAAAATAACAAATAAGTATAATTTTAAAAAGATCAGGGGAAACATCTGTTCAATGCCCACTGGCTGTCAATAAAAGAAAGCAAGTGGTAGGTTATTATGAAATGAATAAATTAAAATACTGAAAATATTATGTAATTACATAAGTCAGAAGGATAGCTTGTCCTTGATAAAAGAAAAACATGTACAAAATTCAGAGAAAGGCAACAAAAAACTTCAGAGTTATTTTACAGTATTATTACAAGGAGCTATTAAATACAACAGAACTAGGAAACCAGATGAACAGCTGATTAAAATTGGTATAGTGCCTTTGATTTCATTAATATTGTGCAATTTACAGCAGCTGAAAACTTGGTCACTAAGTTTAAAGAAGAGATGAATACCAGATGACATGACTGAGAAGTATAAAATAACAAATAGTTTAAAAGCAATTATATGTTCTTGTTTCCCCCTTTAATTACATGACTAAAAGACCAAGCATTTCAATAAAATAAAAAAAAAAGAAAGAAAAATAAAATAGTAACAGTGAAGAAAACCCATAGAGGTTAGGGGTGGGACTTTAGGGATTTTATTAGAAATTGATACTGCAAAGCAATGAGATATACATTTTATTCTCTGATACCTACCCTACTCCATACCTACAAGTTCAACTTCCATGATGATCTTTCTTTCTTCTTAATTTGGGGTCTCCCTTCATTCTCATTCTCATTCTCATTCTCATTCTCATTCTCATTCTCATTCTCTATGTCTTTTCTTAGCATGGCCTACCCTAAAATACATTTTTTGCAATCAACATTAAAATAGATTGCTATTGAAATACGCACATTGGAGGAAGAAAAGTCCCTGATAGTCCTAAACTAAAGAAACAAACAGGCAGAAGACCAAATCAATTTCAGAGAACAGTAGCGCATGTAGAACCACTTAATTAAACTCATAGAAAATGTCATCTGGGCCAAAGCCCTGAAAACAATGGAGGAGTGTCTGATTTCTGGTGAATTTATATCAATTCCTTTCTCCATTTGTCATTTAAAATAAAATTAATAACACTGTTGCATCTCAAAAAACCCATTGTCAGTTACATTTATAATGTGAAGTTATCTTATCTTTCATTTGCTTTGAAGAGACCAAATTCTTTCCAGGTGAGATTATTTAAAGTGAACCTAGTGTTTCACTGTATAGTGAAACAGTCCTAACAGCATAAGTGACAAGTCAGTCAGAGACAGGTGAATTAGGAATTCAGTCCAATGCTAGATATCCACATTCAGGCAGATAGCATCTTTCCCCTGGATGTCTGCAACATTACCTGCTTCTCTCTGTTCACTAGATAAGAGAGGCAAGCACTTATAGGATGTAAAGTTCAGAAAACCTCCAATCAGTACATGAAAACACATAATTCAAGTGAAAAAAAGAATTATCGCTTGTTTCTAAACCAAGTCTTTCTTTCAGACATTATTTGTGTCTTTCTGTATCTGTGATTCTCTCAGATTTACTAGCCTTTTGAGAGAACCGTTTCATTTGCCGATAGATATTTCACTATGCTTTTGCACAAGGTTGTTGTTATTATTGCTATGGCTATTGCTACTGTCATTTATAAAAAAGTATTCATAGAGAAAATACATAAAAATACATTCATAGAGAAAATACATCAAAAGTCTTTCCTCCGAACCACGTTAGCAAAGGAAAACTTGCATTAGAATATTACATTCCTGCATTATGAATTACAGATCTATTGTGATGTTTATACAGCAGAATGTTTTCCAGTGTTAGTGGATTTGGAAATGAAAGGGGATCCAAGTAAACTTTACATGAGAATGAATATCAGTGACCCAGGTCCATTTTCGTATCTGAAATGTTGGAAGTTATTTAATTGAAACAATACTGTGCTACTTTGTAAATGTACATTCCAAATATAATTAGAACTGTTTTCTTCATTGTTTTTTTGTTTTGGTTTGGTTTGGTTTTGGTTTGGTTTGTTTTTTAATATATGGGGGAACGCATTTCAGTGGAAAACAGTAGAACACCTTAAGTTTTGCTCACGGTACAAATTTCTCTTACTCAGGAAAGGACAGAAATTACCACTCTATACACTCTATATAACAATCTTGAAATCCGTATTAAGAGAGTTCATCTCTACTGGAACACACAATCTGATCAATATAAGTTGCTGCAGTTAAAATTCTGTATTATATCATTTTACGAAATAACAGAAGATAAATGGAGCTGAAGCTAGACATTGACAAATTCTCCCTGTAGCAAATGTTTTCACAACAGATGGTCTCTAAATATGTAACTTACGTGAAATATAACTCCCGGTAGCCATTTTTATAATAAAAAAAGTTAAGTAAAGAAAAAATAGACACATTACAATTACGGACCTTAATTGCCTGAGTAGTTAGAATAGAAAATCCTTTGAATGTTAACAGAACAAAGCAGAGAAATGTTAATGATCTATACCTAAGTAAATGGTGCATGACACAGAGTAATTGTATATTTTCCAAGATCCCTTCCAAGCACCACTTTTTTTTTTTTTCTTTAGTATGGCCAAAATTACTAAATAACTGAAGAGGACTAAAATTTCTTCTATTTAAGAGCTCATTTTTATTTTTTCTTTTAATTCATTTTCATATGGTCTTTTCCCTGCATCAAATAACAACACTATACATTGTTAACATAGCCCAAAAAAATCACAGCACACACAGGCTTAGATTTTTCAGCTGTCTCAAATATTTAATAAGTGTTTTGTTTCCATTTTGAAAGGGGTGAGGTCCAAAGCTTTGAAGAAGAGATCACATAACCTGTAATGAGGTTTCTCAGTGCTCCAGAAGGAGGGAGGATAAAGATGTCTTCAACATTCCTGTGGTTTGAAATAGTTTCACTGTTGGCATCACATTAGTGGACATTTACAAATATTTATTTACTCTCTGTAGAGTGAAACTGTTTATGTATTACCCACTCCCACTGTGGTAGAAGTGGCTGTATTTCTTTAGTAACTCACCTAAATTCAACTGTTGAAACTTCAGGCTTCAAGTCTAAGCTAGCCGTCTGGGCTCTGCCTCCAGTCAATGAAGGCAAAAGAAGGAGCCTTTTAAGGTAGGTATTTAAGACACTGGTACAGACACAAATTCTGAACACATCTCTCCCTCTCAATCTCTCTCTTCCTCTCCTCCACCCACCCATGCCCTCAGAGAGAGCTTAATTACAGTCCAGACAGATTCCTGCCCTAAACAGACTTTGTCTTCTCCTGTCCAAGATGCCTTTCTTCAACACCTTGCATGCTCACAATATTTAAGTTTTCTTCTTAGGGCAGAATCAGTTTGGTATTATGCATTTTTGCTGTGCTCAGTAGAACACTTACTGAGAGGTGCGGTTAATTTCCTAGACCTAATACCATGTGGTATGTTGTTATTCTGTCTAACCACCTCATTCCTCATTTCATTTCATCTGCTGATTTAATGTATCATATTTGGCCCAGTGAAAAGTTGTGGTAAGCTGTCAAATATGGAGATATTAAGAAGTTTGTACAGTTAATGTTTCCTTTGATACATGATTTCTAAACAATTATTATAAACTGGAAAGATAATGTTTTAGCAAGAAAGACTAACAAAAAAATGTAACACAAGCCTGATTTTCAGGCCAAAATCCTGTGCTAATTAGTGAAAAGAAACCCACCTTACAGCATTTGCAAAATACAATAACTTGATGCAGATATCATAAGTATTATAATGCAGTAATAAGGAACATGTAACACAAGGAGTCCTTCACACATCAGAACAGTTGTGTCTGAATTAAGGTACAATAGTACCTCCCATTTTAGGTTAAAAGGAAAAGTCACCTATTTAGAAGAAACTGTTTGAAGGTTTCATTTTTAGGGTAGGGTTATGTAATTATTTCAGGGTGAAAATGGGAGACGATGTCCAAGGAAGTCTGTTCTGAGGAAGACCATGAAGGGTGGCACGGGATGATTTGACACGGGTCATTTCCCCAACACAAACAAGCAAAAACTACAACACCGAAGAAATTTCTATGCAGCAGCAAGGAACGCCTTGAAAGGGAAGCATTGTCTTGATAACACGTTTTGTTACATTTCCTCATTTTTGTAACTCTGCTATCCCATTTTGCTAAAGATTAATCTGCTTTTAATTTTACATATACAAAAAAAACTCAAACCCAAACCCCCAAAAAACCAAACCAAAATCCACCCTTTCATACTTTATTAAAACAGAAGTAGAAAACTGTTCAGATAAGCCATGTGAAAAAGATTCAAACCAAGGTCTGAAAAAGTATCACTCTTGGAAATTTTTATGGCTTCCAGAGTGTAACAAACTCTGCGTAATTCTATCTCCATCCCTAGGAAAGCTTTTTTATTTCTTTCACCCAAGAGACCCTCTGAGCTGGAAGACAGGGGCAAGGGAACGAAGCCCCCATAATCCAAGGGGAAATGGTAAGGGACCTGCTACAGCACTTAGACATACACAAGTCTATGCGGCCAGATGGTATCCACCCAAGGGTACTGAGGGAGCTGGCACAGGCAGCCCTGGCTAACTGGGGAGGTCCCAGTTGACTGAAGGTTAGCAAATGTGACGCCCATCCACAAGAAGGGCCAGAAGGAGGATTCATGGTACAGGCCTGTCAGTCTGACCTCGGTGCCTGGGAAGGTTATGGAACAGATGAACCTGAGTGCCACTACATGGCACATGCAGGACAACCAGGTGATCAGGCCCAGTCAGCATGGGTTTACGGAAGGCAGGTTCTGCTTGACAAACCTGATCTTCTATGACAAGGTGACCCACTTGGTGGGTGAGGGAAAGGCTGTGGATGTTGTCTACCTAGACTTTAGTAAAGCCTTTGCCACCATTTTCCCCAGCATTCTCCTGAAGAAACTGGCTGCTTATGGCTTGAATGTGCATACTCTTCGCTGGGTGAAAAACTGGTTGAATGGCTGAGCCCAGAGAGCTGTGGTGAATGAAGTTAAATCCTGTTGGTGGCCAGTCGCAAGTGATATTCCCCAGGGCTCTGTACTGGGGCCAGTTCTCTTTAATATCTTTATCAGTGATCTGGACGAGGGGATCCAGTACAGCCTCAGAAAGTTTGCAGATGACACCAAGTTGGGTGGGAGTGTTCATCTGCTTGAGGGTAGGAAGGTTCTACAGAGGGTTCTGGACAGGCTGGATCAATGGGACGACACCTATGGTATGAGATTCAACGAGGCCAAGTTACAGGTCCTGCACTTGGGTCACAACAACTCCATGTAACACTACAGGCTTGAGGAAGAGTGGCTGGAAAGCTGCCTGGTGGAAAAGGACCTGAGGGTTTTGGCTGACGGACAGCTGAATATGAGCTGGCAGTGTGCCCAGGTAACCAAGAAGGGCCAATAGCATCCTGGTTTGTATAAGATACAGCATGGCCAGAAGGACCACGGAAATGATTGTTCCCCTATACTCAACACTGGTGAGGCCGCACCTCAAATATTCTGTTCAGTTTTGGGCCTGTCACTACAAGAAAGACATTGAGGTGCTGGGGCATTTCCATAGAAGGACAATGAAGTTGGTCAAGGGTCTAGAGCACAAGCCTTATGAGGAGCAGCTGAGGGAACTGGCGTTTTTTAACCTGGAGAAAAGAAGGCTGAGGGGAGACTTTATCTCTCTCTACAACTACCCGAAAGGAGGTTGTAATGAGGTGGGTATCTGTCTCTTCTCCCAAGTAACAAGTGACAGGACAACCCGGAAGGGTTATGAAGCGTTGGAAGAGGCTGCCCAAGGAAGTGGTTGAGTCACCATCCCTGGAGGTATTTAAAAGCCGTGTAGATGTGGTGCTTAGGGACATGGTTTAGTGGTGGACTTGGCAGTGTTTCGTTAATGGTTGGACTCCATAATCTTGAAAGTCTTTTCCAACCTAAATGATTCTATGATTCTGTGACACTGACTTACTGTTTTATTTTGTAGAACATGCTTTTCCTATTCTTAGCTTTAATCTTTCTGTTGGTCAGACTACTCCTTAGAGATCACTACACCTAAACACCATGATGAATAGACACCACTGAAGGTTTGGCAAAGAATTCTTTTTCCCACTGCTTCTTTAGCAGCTAAAACCAAGTGCACCTATGCAAGCATCAGACTGTAGAGACATGATATCTAGTACTGGGGAAGGTGCTGTAGGCCTCACCAACTATTATTACTATAATAAAAAGCACAGATAGCAGGTATGTCAACTCTATTGGAATAGCAGCAAACATCAACAGTCATAAGGATTTAGAACTAGTCACTGTGTATTTCCTTTTACATAGGTATATTAGATTCATTTGTGCTAACTAGATGAATCTGCTCCTTTAAAACAAATAAGGGATAAATCATAGTCTGAATAACATGATCTAATAGCTGGCACATTTGGTAAAATGTGCCAATCTCCCAAGAGAGAACAACTGCAATGAAACTTGTTTTTAACAGATTTCAAAGCAGAAATTTAAAAACATTTTCTGTATTTTTAACTTTTTTATTGTGATGCACTTCTCACTGTACTAAGATTTAATTTGCAGTCATGTTAGTTTACCATTTAAAATTACATTGATCTTGGAATTCTGTACATATATATGCAATATCTAACTGCTACCTTCTGAAAAACAACTTATAAACAGAAAAACAAAACTCCCTCCCTTGGGAATTAATAAATATATAGAGATACTCAGCTATGAATTAGATCAAGGATTTTCCAGTAAAATAGTTTCAATCTAACATGGAGGCTTTCAAACATCTTTTCTATTCACTATAATGTCTTTTTCAAATGGCAAGACTATTTACAGATGGTGGATCCCTTTGTTGACGGTAGAACATGGCACAGTTCTCGCCCTCAGTCTGTGTGTTAGGATGAATAAGGCACCATTGATGTTCTGGGTTCTTTATTCACAGGCGATCCCAATAGACATGAACTGTAAGCATGGCCTTGGGGGAACAAATGTAAGAATGACCCCCATGATCACTGGCCTGGGACTGTCATTATGACTAAATAATAATAATTTGTCACAGAATGATTGGCCAAATCACGGAACACAGAATTTTGGTGGGATTTTATGGTGCAGCATAAGAACTACTATATCATATCTTCTGTGGCCTGCTTCCTAAAGTAATAATATTTGAAGCAAACATACATATTGTCTTATTTCTGCCAAGTGCAGTGCAAACACACCAGATGTATGTCTGAAGTACTGAACTCTAGCTTAGTGGGAAAAGAGCCAATAACATATCCAAAGCAAGAATGGTGGGATTACTGTCCATGTGTCCATTTCAAATATGGAGCTGTCATGCATATAGACAAGTTTAAAATAAGTAATGAAAATGAAGCTCAGAGGCACTTACTCTAATGTATGATTTACTTAGCATTATGATTTTAATTGAAGTACAAGCATCTTCTCTTATAAAATTGTGATAAATAAGAGTTGCAGATGCTGGAAAGTAATCTATCCTCTAATGTCTTTCTTGTATCTCTACAATAAGAGTTATTATCACGTTACTATTATTACTTTAGAAAAGACTGGTAATTTTGGTGACAGTGAGTAGATTATAACAGCCTTTCTGGCTTTGCCGCACAGAAAGGGGTCCAAAAGAAATCAAAGCCAACAGTGAGGCTTTATCCCATCCTGCCACACTGGGACACTGATTTTCCATATTTTTGCATTAACCATTACAAGTGTCTTTTTTAAAACCTATCATTTATTTTTTTCTCACTGGAAAGTATTTTAAGGCTAATATTCACAGTGTTTGATTTTGAGATGTCTGGCTTTGTATGAGTTTTTAAGTAATCACGCCCTTCAAGCCAAAGAGCATGGGGGGATTCACGTCCACAGTGTTTAGGAATAACCTCTCTTGGATCAGACTTGCTGCATCCATGCTACAAACCATTTGTCCCTGAAGCTTCTCTGACTCCATATAGTATCCCTGAAGCATGACTATTATTTTGTGTGTGGTTTGGTTTTTTTTTTCATTTCAATGAACGCAACATAATGTGATAGATGTATTATAATTCATTATTTTTTAATGCATGAAACAAGGGTTTAGTGTGAGGATATGAGGAGGCTTCTGAAGATAAACACATACACATTGCTGAAACAAGTTTTGGAGGACTTGGAAGAGGGAACAAAACCACAATTGCTACAATGCCACCATGAACAGATCTGGAGTGAACCACCCCCGGACCATACCCAGATATTGTCTTGGAGAGCATATTTTGAGTAACCCAAATCAGCCAGGGAGTAAAACAAAGCTAAGTGGTGTGAGGCAAGGATTTCAGGCTTGTGCTTGTTCACTGACTCTTTTATTTATCACAGTAGTACTCACACTCCTTCACTGTATTAACATAATTCACAACAATAAAAGTTGACAAAAGAATACTGTATTTCAAGAAATCCAGATACTGAAGATATTCTTTACTTTGTTTTTTAAAAAAGGATATTTCTGGAGACAGATTGTACAGCAAAATACATTTTGTCCAGAAAAACAAGTGAATACAAATATCACAGTTAGCCATGGTGCTAATACATAAATACACACAGGTAAAATGCCTGTGATTGCTGGCAGTTGTGTATGTCATGCTCTCATTTAAAACATCTAATTACTTGTCCTTGTAACAATGGAGTGAGGAGTAAGGCAAGAAAAGACTGAATGTACATGATGTTGTAACATGGACAGCATTTTTTTTTTCCTTTATCAATTAATATAACACCACAAAGTTCACCAAACTGACTCAAATCTAAGACAGGAACTGAAAAATACCAAAGAAAACTTATGGAGTGGTACTTTACATTTACATTTGTTGCTTTGTCAAATCAGTTCTTTCAAGTCTTTGTCTACAGATAGTGAATTACATTCATTTGCAATCATAAAAACCATCAGTTACCATTACCTTTATGTGATTAATCACTTTTGTTCTTTCTCGCAAATGCCACTATAAGCATTAACACTAAGTTCAGCTGTGCTGTCATTATTATTAGGAATGGCACTTCCCAAAGTGGTCTCAAATACTAGTTTCTGTATACTACAGAATACCTAAGTTTCTAAATGACTATATTTTATTAAGCAAGCTTCTAACTGCACATGCCTTGAAACTCAGAATTAAGTTGTCTAGTTTTCTTATTGCCCTTTAAAACCTATGCCCATATATTATGGCACATGCCATATCTCAGAATGGCAAATGCCAATCATACATGAAGCAGTCCATAATAAATGAATTCTTAATTTTCTATCACTGTTATATCTGTGTTAACCACAGACACACAGAGCTGGAGGGATGGAAGAAAAAACTGTGGTTTTGTCTTCGGTTTTGTTTTTTTCTTCTTGTCATCAGACGCTGACATGGTCTATCAGCAATATTAAATGGAGAAACCAGGGAATATTAAACAGCAAGAAGCTTTTTAGGCTCTGAGGTTGGAAGCCATTTCTTTGAAAGGATATAAATCATTTATGCATTAAGCAACTAAAGCTAAAATAACCTAATAAAACAAAGCTACATCACAGTTAAAACCTTCAGGATTATTTTTAACTGTTGACATTTTTCTGTGAGCATAGAATAGGCTTGACTTGAATGGCTATGTCATATGCATCGAACACATGCTTAGGTGCTTTGATGGGATATGGCTGATATAATAGTAAATTTTCCAGGAACTACTGGAGGAAATTCAAAAAGTAAAGCTCCATGTCTTTCCTTATTTTAAAAAGCAAACTTGCCGAGGAATGGATAGTGAAGATGATATGTCTCAAATACACACAGCAGTGGAAAAAAGCTTATTGCCCTTGTGCCCTTGTGGCCAAAAAGGCCAATGGCATCCTGGGGTGCATCAAGAAGAGTGTGGCCAGCAGGTCGAGGGAGGTCATCCTCCCCCTCTACTCTGCCTTGGTGAGGCCGCACCTGGAGTACTGTGTCCAGTTCTGGGCTCCCCGGTTCAAGAAGGACAGGGAACTGCTGGAGAGGGTGCAGCAGAGAGCTACCAAGATGATCAGGGGACTGGAACACCTCTCTGATGAAGAAAGGCTGAGGAATTTGGGTCTCTTCAGTCTGGAAGAAAGACGGCTGAGAGGGGATCTTACCAACGCTTACAAATACTTAAAGGGTGGGTGTCAGGAGGATGGGGCCAGGCTCTTTTCAGTGGTGCTCGGGGACAGGATAAGAGGTAATGGGCACAAACTTGAGCACAGGAAGTTCCACCTAAACATGAGGAGAAACATCTTTACTTTGAGGGTGGCAGAGCACTGGAACAGGCTGCCCAGAGAGGTGGTGGAGTCTCCAACTCTGGAGACATTCAAAACCTGCCTGGACACGTTCCTGTGCGACCTGCTGTAGGTGACCCTGCTCTGGCAGGGGGGTTGGACTAGATGATCTCCAGAGGTCCCTTCCAACCCTATGGTTCTATGATTCTATGATCCCTAGGAGCATGGAAATTTTGTAACTATGATCTTCATATGAGATATTGAAAGAGAACATATACTGCCTCAGACTATGGTGTTTTGAGGTGATAACTGCAAAGATACAAAGATATTCTAGGAGTTGAAGGCAAAACAAAACCCAAGCCTCTGTTTTCCTAAGCATTCTGCTGATTTTCTGCAGAGAAGACAGGTGTTCATCAGAATACTTACAACAAAGATTTTGATTAGTAAACAAAATTCTCCCTTGTGTTGCTTGTGCCCAGCTGCAGTTCTGCCACAGAATTTGCCAGAGTTGTGCCTGTCCCAGCTGAAAGAGAGAGAAGAGGACTGGCAATGAATATATCTTTTTCTTTTGATTTTGTTGTCCCCTTGGTAATACACAGGGAAAAGATGTTAATGTTTAATGATTATCACTAACACACAGGCACACTCATCCAGTTGTTTGGGGCACTTATTGACTCTTATTTAAGAACGTGACTTAAGGAATGACTCCAAAACCTACAAAAGAAGATGTGACAATTTAGACTGGGAATGTTGTGCTGACTGAACATGTCAGTATGTTTTTAGGCAGTTCTGTTAAATACATACTCCTACAGAATGGTTGATCAAAAGTAGTTCATAGTTTTAAGAGTAGGTAAAGAATACTTACTGATTAATCTCTGACAGCTGTGCCTGTTGTGCCATTTTAGCTGCATTTTACAGATTATTACTGAACTAGCAGTTCATTTCAATCTGCACTATAGACCTCGTTACAACAAGATAAAACAAATGCCCCAGGCCATCCACAATGTGAGATGATTTATGATTCTAATGTAATCAATAGAATAAATTGATGTGCAGGTATTTCTTATGATTACACACCAGAATGAGTGTATTCAAAATCACATTCAACCTATTTGTTTAGCACAAACACAAACACCACCTACTTGTTTTTCTCTTTAACTCCTTCTTTGCCCTGGGGGAAAGCAAACAAAAAGCAACTTACCATAATTTTAGTTGGAGGTCACTTACTCTTCCTTTCCCAGAAGACTTTTCCCATTACTCACCTGTTTTTTAAATATGCCCAGCAAAAAAATGTTTCCATTTGTTTAAATATACTGACAACTGTTATCACTGCTAACAGTTACCCTAGATTTCAGAGCTAGGGATTTTAGAGTTTAGTGCGTGCTATGAGATTGTAGGATAAGTTTTTTTCCTGCTGGTTCTAGAATCACTTTCTACTTGGTCATTCCTCCTTTCATGACCTACGAAGCTCGTTTGAGCAAGTCTTTGAGGAAAATTAATTGCACAGATCCCTAAAAAACCCTTTCATGTCTCTATATTTGTTACTGTGTTGGAGTTTTTTTTGTCTTCATTGCCAGAAGCTGTCAGAGAAAAAAGTCTTACACAGTAAAAAGAAGATGAAAGACAGCCCAGCACTGTAATTCTAACAAATGCCAATGCATTTCAAAGATAGCACATATATCAACAATTTATAATTAAAATATACAGAAATCCTAAATATAAATTGGAAAGTAAAAATTTAAATACTTATAAATCTTTTTCTTAAAAAAAAATTAAATACTGCTATTGCAAACCCTAATGCATTGTTTTCCTGCTTTCTGAAGTTGAATTCTTATTAAAAGTGATCTGTTCAAGTGAAAAAAAGGAAGAAAGAAGAATACATTTTCATTACTATCTACTTTAATCTTACGAAAAATAAATTAAGTTGTCCACAGAGACAGATTCTTTTCTGCATTCTGGCTATAGCATACACTGTCCAATAGTCAACTCAAGTTGCTATTCTACTTTTTATTTTCAATGGGGCAAAACCACCCAAAAATTCATCAAGGTTAAGATAATGAAAAATCCATGTGAAAAGCATGTGAGTATTTTTATGTTTAATCTCTGGGTTTATTTTCCATAAGTAATTAACTGACATGGACATTTTGCTTGATATTTTAGTAAACACAAAACAAGATAATTACAAAAGCTTGGCAGATCTATAGAGATACAAATTTGAAAAGAGAAAAGAAAACACACATCTAGGGCAGAAGATTAGCTAATTCCTTAACAAATCAAATACCGGTCAAAAAATTATAAGATCTCAATGGAATTTATGAGAGGATAAAGCTCAACCTTGGGCAGTAGGTGCGTACATGTGGAATATTAATTTGCATACATTTTAAGAAATAAGACATTCACCAGTAACATTCTGATTGCCTAGAAATTATTATTATTATTGTTTTGAAACGCCTCCAATGTGAGAAATTATATGGGTTTGATGTTAAAATATTTGAAGATAAATAGAAATTAACATTTAGACATACTTCTTAACATCTAGGTGTGTTTTCCTGCTGAACTGTTTAAAAGATCCTGTGTTACTGTCTGTTTTCTCCTAAGAAATGGTGGTGGAATAAATCTCCGAATTTGATTCAAATGCACAGTCCATTTTATTGCATACTTTGACTTCTTCAGTACTAACGTGGGAGAAAGCACAAGAATTCCATAATAGATGGACACACTTCCCAATATCCTTCCCTTCTTTATAGGTCCAAATGGAATTCTTACTAATTAAAATGACAACTAGCTATGAAAGGTGATGTCAAGTTTCCCTTTTGGAAGCTTTTAACACTATAACAGTTATACCCTTCACTGTTACTGTTCTTACAAATGTCCAGTTGTCTTTGAGTCTAGTTAACTATTTGACTTTAAAAACATGATGTGACAACATGTTCTACAGATACAGTAAGAGTTACTGTCTTTTGACATTTTTGAATTCATAGTTCTTTGTTAATAGCTTATTAAACTTCCAAAGTGTTTACAAATAGGAAAATGGAATATACTGTTCTGCCTCCTGTATATAGTTTGTTGCTATTATGAGCAAATTGTCAGGAAACCCAATGACAGGTGCTTAGAACAAAAAAAAAAAAAACAACAACAAAAAACCCACCAAAAAAACCAACCAAACAAAAAAAACAAACAAACCAACCAAAAACAACCCAAAAAACCGGTCCCTGCTTGAAACAGTTTATAATCTCGTTGTAATTGATAAGAATATTTTAACTGATTTACACCTTCTCCAGCTTCAGAACCACCCTCAGATTTTTCTGTCTTTCCTTATGTGTGATTATTCCCCCCATTTCCTCATCACTCCTGTCACTGTTCTCTGAACACCCTGAAATTCTGTAAAGCCACTTCTGAAAAGGGGTGATCAGAGCTAAATAACTATTACTGTGGAAGGAGGCACATTACTTGGTTGTATAATCACATAACTGTATTCCATTCTGAATGAACATTTACAGTTTTCATCCCTTTTTGGAGCTGTATTGAGGGTGCTCCAAAAAATGCCTGTCGGAGGGAAGGTGTATGCAATGAATTGGCACAGTCTTTGGGTGCTACATTGGCACCACTTTCCTAACGAAAACACTCAATTTTTGAGGTCGATGCAGCTGAATGAAGGTTGCCGACAGAGCTCTGGAAAACTCTCTGGGGCAAAGATGCAGCTGCTTTCAGACCTTTGCATCCAGCAGCCATGTAATTTTAGCAGAAATCACCATGTCAGGGGGGCTAAAGGAAGCCCATAAAGGACAGCAAACAAAAGCATGTACTAGTACCTTTCAAAAGCCACTCAAAAGTATGGTTCATTTCAACAGAACAGGAAAAAGAAAGCTTTGTTTATTTCTTTGTGACTTTCCATCAGCAGTACTTTTTGCATGATTAAATGTAACAACATTTTCTAAAAGTGCCATACGGCAAGTATTGCTTGTGTATCTCAAACACAGCCAGGACTATAAATATAATTCTGATTCTTATAGTCTCATAATGTTTATAGAATGCAAAAAATCCCACTGCTCTTCTATATAGAAAAAAATGAGAATTGCTATTTCTTCTTACATGTAAGTGATTTTTGATGTATTTTGTTCCACCTCTACAAATTGAGCATCTTTCTGAACCAAGGAAGAAAAAAAAAATATTTATTCAGACTATGTTTTTTCAGATTTCCCTATTTCAATTTTTTGTAAAGGTTTATTCTGCTTTATTTTTAATAAGAATGCATCAGACTTAGTCCAGCTCTTTGAAGTCCATATGAGACAAGCTTTGCTTTACAAAGCAAGTTGATGAAGGTTTTAATGCACAAAACTCATTTCTATTATCATACTACTGCTTTTTGCAATGTTGCATCTTCTCACTGAAATGCCTGTGTTCATCAGCACGCCTGATACCATGATAGCTACAAATACAGCTCTCTCAATTCCTTAACCTTGCATAAAATCTCAGACTAACCCACTTTTGTTTTGAAGCATGGTCCCTTTGTGCTGTAAGGATAGTTACCTTCCATCCATCACATTTCTCTCCAAGTTAAGTGTTTTTACCCTGTTTGAATTTGAAGTTCCTCTTGTCTAATCCTGGAATGATGCAGGCTGAGGAAACTGAGACTGTGCCATCATATGAACCCAATGAGCTTGTGGCCAGGGGAATTGAGAAATGTTACTCCTACAGGATGCCAGTAACGTATAATCACCATTCCAGCAGCAAGTGCAAAGACCTTTGAATGAAAGCTTAAGCTAATATTTGACTCAAAAAGATTCAACACACATAATTATTTTGAGCAGATCACCGTTCAGTGTTCATGTATCATTTTTTAATGTTGCATGTTATTTGAATCGACGTTCTCAGGCAATGGAGACTAATGCACTTTGATGCTGTTTAACATGTTCTGATGCTGTGAAATCCAAAGTAAGACCAGACTATAACATTGTTTGTATGTGATAATTATTATACATTAATATTATTTATTTTATTGATTATATAAAACATAGTACAAAAATTTAAGTTAATAAATGACAGAAGATGAGTATAGTGAAGTTAAAAGCTTAGGCAAAAAATAATGAGATGCCAAAAATCTAGACATTTACTTTTTAAGGGAAGGAGAAAGAGATGGAGGAAAATAAGAAAAGGACAAAATATTCAGTTGTCCAAAAGCTACTAAAAGGAAAGAGAGTTATTTCTGTTTTTAGAAAAGTATTTCTGATTTCTTATGCTTGGACAAAGGTTGATTTCAGGTGCAGATGTTGTACTTTCATATTGCAAAAGAAGCAATTTACAAATCTTCAATTCCTGGGAAATGGTTTTTAGGAATTTGCATGATTTGAGCACATGAAGACGTTTTAGTATGTAAATCCTTCACTTGCATGGCTGCAGAGCACAAAGGCAGGTTTTTCCCTAAGTTTAAGAGCTTTCTCTGTTTATTTGTTTTTAAACACAAATCACAAGGAATATTCATTGAAAGCTGACAACAGAAATTCAGACTAAATTAAATAGGGAGTGATTTTTATAATGTGGAAACAGCATTCACTATATGCGTTACAGTGAGGAAAGAATCAGAAAGGAAACATGGGCATTACAGAGGTAGGTTTGAGCATGTGATTTTATACATCAGATCTGTCTGTCACTATGCTGATCTTTGATTTTCACTTAATTTTTATAGACTTCTTAAAACATTTATGCTTGTGGATTTATGCTAAAGTGGATGTCAGAAAACTTGGTCTTGCCCCATATAATTATGAAGGAGGAAAAAATGTTTTGTGTATAGCATGGAAAAGAAATGCTGAATTTAATATTCAAAAAAGGAGAAAAAGAATACTTCCATAGTTATACACAGTGACAAAAAAAACCCCAAAGCAGGCAGAGTCTTGTAACTTTCTTAGGCTGTCTACAGGTTCCTATAGCAGTCTAATGCCTTGTCTTTAAACTAAATGGGAGGGGTCATGTGAGTAGCAGAGGGGGTGGACATTAGCAAGGTTGATAGCTGCAACAAACTCAGAGAATCAGACATTTAGGGAAAGAAAAAAAAAACTGCAGTTTTTTTCCTGTCTTTATTGATGATGACAGTTTTGTATATATTTATCTTCCTAAAATCAAATGAATGAAAGAATGATCAAATTGCTAGTTTGTGGTAGCATTTTTGCTTTGTTCTCTGGATAATTCTGCATAAAAGCTCAAAAATGTCAACTTTGTGCCTTGCACAAAACTTCAGTGAACACTGTCAGAATAGTTGACTTACTGACCAGAAAAGGCTAAAGTCTTTCTAAGCAGGAACTGTGATTGAAATTCCTTTGGGTCAGTTTGATTATACAAGGCCAGAAAAAAATTATATTCATTGCCCAGACGAAAAACTGGAGACATAACTCTGCTCAACTTAAGAGATATTCTTTGTGTTGTGACACAGAAGTGGTGGGACATGTCAGTAACATGGATTGAATAAACATGGTGCACATATACCCTGTTAAATGTTTTCTTCGGAACAAGGAGACTTAAATTACTTTTACTTACAGTTTTCTGATTTAAATGTTCCTTAAGAAGTGAAGTTGAAGCCTAATCCCATGAACCAACATCTTTTCCTAAAACTTTCTAGAGATGATGAAAAAGGGCTAATACCTGGAAGTAGATTTCCTATATCCATCCATATGATGTGTGACAGACAGAAGTTTGCCTTTCAACTGATTCCCTTGTTTCCTTGCATACCCTAAGAAGCCTGCAAATAAAATCTATTCACAAGCTTAGTGTCAAGCTGTTGAGCAGATGTTCCTTCTGCCTATACACCTCTCAGCAGATATCTCCGGCTTTTTCTCTCCAGTCTTCAGCTAAAAGAAAGATATGCAATATCTATACTCCTTTTCCTGCCAGCTATAAAGCTTAAGCCCTATCCTATTCCTTTTCTCCAGGGGAAGACTTAGAAGAGTAGCCAAAGGCCATGAATTCCTGAAAAGGGACTGAAGTGTCAATACCAAATCAGGGGTGGGGGTTGCGGGGAAGGAATGGGAAGAGGGAAAAGAAGAACCTAAGGATAAACGTTTAGAAAAAGAGTGAACATGGACAGGACTGAAGAAGTAATGGAGAAAGATTATTTTCAGTGCTAGAGAGTATAGGAGACAGAGTTTAAGTAAAAAGCAATTAGAAGTTACTGAAATAAATATATAGGGTATTCAACTGTGTGAAAAGTTTATGTTCGAAGGAAGCATTGTTTCTGATCCCAAATACTTTCAGCTATAATCCTAGGTTTGCAAAAGGAACTTTGATCTCTCAAACACAGCTGCACCACCTAATTGTTAGGGGTCAGGCTCTGGCAGTGAAATTTACTTTGCTGAGACAGTTTCTTATTCACTGGAAAGGGGAAGAATCAGGCTCCTGAGTCTGGAATCGGAACAGTGGGAAGGAAAGGAAATGTGTGCACAAGTTTAGGTACCCATCTCATGGATGCAGGCAGGCATCCCTTTAAAAGTGGGATGCAGAGCTATCTACATTTATTCCATCCAGAAATATGGTGCGTTTAGAGAAGGAGATGCTGGCAGAGGATGGTTCAAGGAATGCAGCACTTGGGGAGGGCCACTTAGAGAAAGCTAGTAACAAGGGTGTCCTAAATCATTCTTTCTCAAAGACTTGAGGGTCTGTTTAGGAGCCACTTCATGTTCTTGAGCTGGAGAACTCCTGTAAAGCTAGACATCAATGAGGAGCACAGAAGATTGGAGGGGGGGAAGAACGTAGGGAGGGATGTAGGTGGTGTGGGAAGTGTACTTTTATAATGACATGATAATTACCAAAAAAGTGGGAGGCCAATGTTCAGTTGTCTCTTGAGCCTGAGGAGATTCAAACTCACATTTGCAGCAGCTTTAGATAATTCTTTAATCACTAGGCTGGAAAATAATTAGATGACATGTGCATTTTACATTATGCAGTGAAAGACTGAGGCAGCTTACCACCATGTATCCCAGTGCTCAGCCCCCAAAAGTAGCAGGTTCAGGATTTTTCTTGCTTGTGTTCTCTCTGAACATGAAACTGTTCTCCTTTGTATGAAGAAAAAGAATATCTGATAACAATGGATTTAAAGTTATTGTTCTCTTACAGATGTGTAAGTTACTCAAACAAGTGTAGAAAAGCATCTTGACACTTTCATGATTTTAATTGAATCCCACTGAAGTCAGGGGGATTAATCACGCACCAGACTGAGGTTTAACAAATAATACATATCTCTACGTTTCCAACCAATGGTAGGGAGACTCTACCTTCAGTTGTAAATGGATTAAGATGAAGTGCTCTCAGAAATTCGATACTGATTCCTTTTGTGGCAGACCAATGAGCTAAGGCCTCACAAAGCGGTCTTGGGACTTTATTTTTAGGTTAGGAACTCAGTGGTGCCTGAGCATTATGTGGACAGCTGTTGTTAAGGGGTCACAAAGCCCTGTCAAAACAGCAGTCTTCGTCCTCTCTTTTGGACACCATAAATTGAACGGAATTCACTCCTAAAAAGTCCACATGCAAGGCTCTGACAGATTGTGTCATTTAAATATCAGTATATTTGAGGATAGAGTCAAGAAATCATTTTCTTGTTTGTCTTCACCCGTTAAAGTGCTCCATTCTATTACTGGGTAAGTAGCTTGCTCTATGACGAACTATACTTTTTCTTCCATTTCCCCCCCCCCCAAATTACTATTCAGATTACATGATTTAATTCTATAGGAAGGTATTGGAAAATTTCTACCATCACTAGCTTTGCCTTTCTTGTATGGTGTTGATGTGGTACATGTATCCCATTAGAGGGCTGACAAAATATGATATAATTGAGAGGAAATTAAAATGCCATAGTTAGCATTAGAAACCATTTACCAATTAAATATGAGAAAGATTTAGTTATTCCAAAATACAAATGAAATGGCATGGAGGAGATTTTCAAAAATACTTAAGAAGATCTAAGCAGACAGTCCCCATTAAACACCTCTCTGGATATTGGGCTTAATTCCCAGAAGACTTTTTTTAAATTTGTTTTTACTCTCTGTGTCCTATTCTCGAATGCCAAGTCTTTACCCTTAGCCTATTTTTCTCCTGTTGCTTACCACTTAGTCTCATTCTACTTTACCTTCCCACTCCTTGCTTTTAGAGTTTTCTTTTGTTGCCCTCTTTCTCACTTCATTCTCACCATCTGCTTACTGCATGTTTTTCTGTTCCTATAGTCGAAGGAGCCTTTGCTTTTTGAAAATTTCTACCTGTTCATTCTTTTCTCCTTTCCAATAAGTCTTTTTCTTCTATTTGTATTTTTTCTGTTCCCATTGCTGCCTCACCCTTACCCTCAACTTTTCATTTCTTCCATTTCTGTCTTTGTTGGGTCCCCAGTTGTAAATTTTCTTAACACTTTGGAGTGTTAAGAACACAACCTCCCTGCAAACCACCTAAAAGACCATTTAGATCTCTAAGTTTATGAGTATATATTTGAAATACCAACTAATTTGAAGCATACTGGCATCAGACTGATGGTTATAGCATGGGAAAAGCAAGAGGAAAACATATTGAAATGCTATGTAAAATGCAGGTCCTCCTGTGGATTTTAATATGCAGCCCGCACCCTTTTTGGGTTGCAAAATTAACCTTCACCACAGCTTGTCTTCCAGTGACAAAACACTGTGTGAACTAGCTACTGATCTGTCTTTAAAATGAACCTTTCAGAAGATTCTACTCTTATATTCTTATTCATTTTTAAATGTACACAGGTTTTCTGAGATTAAAGTTCTGAGTGCACCCTCATATAGTTGTATCCATTATATCAGGACCCTGAGCTATACCTCAATAAACTGGTACAATGCAGAACTAGGCTGCATACAAGCAACCAATACAGCATGTTAGGACAAGCTGTGCTCTTCCTCATAGTGACTCAAAGACATGGAGGTAATTAAGAAATTTCAGTGCCAGCCAGAGGCTACTGCATTCCTTTTGTTGGCATTAGTGGGGGGGCAAAAAAGAGTTCTTCATTTTGAACTGTAGATAAGTTAGTTACTTCTCAGATGATGATTTACTCACCATCTGCCAAGTTATATTTGGGATTTTCTTATACCTTTCCAACTGACTTATATAATAAGAAACTTCAATCTAAGTTTTTTCAACCTAACAGAACAAGACATTTTAAGGACACTGATAGCTTTAAACCTGATACTGTACAAAGACTCTCCCATCAGTTTCCAAGAATCAAGACTTTTTAAGACATAAAAATGATATAAACATGATTTTTGTCATATGCATTCATGGCTCTTATACACTAAATTATCCACATGCTCAATTTGACATGTAGTCAGGGACATACAACATAGAAGTATTCTGGTGACATGAGTTTGAAAAGTGCAAGACCAAACAAATAAAGTATCTTTCTGGAATAAGTCTTTTCTGGTAGTAATATAAATAAAATAAATAAATAAGTAGACATTAAAATTCTCAGAGAGTGCGTGCAATCTGTCAACTGAAGTGTAAGTCACAGAGATCCTACAATGCCCAGCAATAAAATAGAAAAATGCTAGTAATAGTGCTATAAGCCATTGTCTCAAACATTTAAAGGCTATGAACGAGACTGGATGCATTAATTTGTGGACTTAAGCACGCATTTTTGTTGGGAAATTACAAAAGCTACCACAACGTTAGAAGCAGGAGGTACCTAGTTGAATAATTCCCTTGCTCTGTTACTGCAGATCAGAAGCAGATAGGTGCTTGCATTTATGACCAACATTTCTTTAAAGATTATATTTCCACCAAATATATTTCAAGACTGCATTGCAATCAAGTAGAGCCCAATTATGCCAGCAAACAAAAAACAGCATCAGACTTTTCCAAACCAGGAATGGGTTTAGAGCATACAGCTGCAGACACATCAGCTGTTTTCTTCACCATTTGCTCAAAAATCCTCTCCTACTTGCACTATCATTTATAAGCAGCCTCAAAATATTATTTTCCCATTTTTGCTCAATTATGAGGCCTCTATATGGTGGGAGGCAAATGTTTGTGTTTTGCGAATCTGTGGCTAAAAGGGTAATCACCCTTAAGATCCATCCTTGTCAGCCGTCCAAATCTCTTTGCAGGAAGAGACTGCATTTCTCAAGTTTGCGTGTTGGTGTATTTTATTTGTTTCTTGGTGAATGTTATGGAAATTCTTGACAACTCACCCAATCAAGGAGGATTGTCACTCCTGTGTAAGCAAAAACAACCTTAAAGGGAAAATCATCAAAATAAACCAAAAAGCACTGGGATGCATAGATTGCCTATGGCAGAAGATTGTTCCTAGACACAGGAAGCATCTTAGTTTTTCCAGAGAGAATGTTGAGTCCAGCCTGTTAAAAGTGTTGAAGAGCTCAGTGAAAAGAGCTCAAAATTGAAACTGAGCTCTCACGAAAGCATCCACTATTATTAATGCAAATACTAAAACCATCTAAAGTTGAAAAATGATAGATGGAGTTCTAGGCATTATCTTTATGGAAGGCAGATTTGGCAGACAGTATATGTTTACTTGAAGGGTGATGTATAATTTCATTGTGATGTTGATTCCTTCTAAGAATAAAAATAAAGTACAATCTGAATAATTGCCTGTTAATTGAGCTGTCATATATCTAATGGAAGACATTTGTTTGCTTATTTTTAAGTGCATGTATCTCTGCAAGTACAAATTTGGGCACATGCCTGCTGTGGAAGCCATGGGAAAATACAAGAATGCTTGGAACTGAAATACAGTTCAGTTTCTATGACATCTGCAATACAGGGAGGGCAACCACAGAAGCTGAACCAGCTAATGACCTGGTAAAAAATACAACGAAGATAACAAAGATGCAGGGTGAGGAAATACAGAAAAAACACAGATATAATGCAGATCAAGTACAGGCAAAAACACAGGAAATTTAAAGAAAGAGGATCTGAAAGGGAGGTCCAAATTGAAAGTAGAGGACAGTGACATGAAAAAAAGAGAATATATTGATTCTATTTGTACAAAGACCAGAGAAAACCATGAACAGCTCAATAAGGCTGGAAGCCAAAGAAAAATATTTTTAAAAAAATTAGGTAAAAAGAATAGAAAGACACATGTCTGTCTGCTAAAATATTTTAAACACATATACCTAAATTAAATGATCAATATAGTTCAGCTGAATGGGAATTTGACATTACAATCTTTAAGCAACTTTTCGTTTACCTAAAACAGCACCTTAATTTCATCCTCCTTGAAACACACATATAGAATTGGTACATGGAGTTATTCATGGAAGATTATGTTTTCTTCTTTTTCTGATTACACATGTGGAAGCACAGATTTTTATTGTGACCTGCACTACTGATCCAAACACTTAATCAGTTGCTGTTGCTTCTTAATACTCTGAGATCCAGTTAGGTAAATGATTTTCTAATGATTTCCTGTCGTTACACAGTTCTTCCTAACATGCACTTTACTTGACAGTATTGCGTTATAGTTGCTGTGACCACACTCCTGATCATGCTCCTAACCTTTTTTTTTCTCAAAGCTGGAGTAAGTCTTGTCTTAAGAGGCATGATTGCTTACTTATGCACAACCTTCCAGATGAGGTATCGTGAATATCTTGTCTAACAGCACCAATATTTTCCTGCTGTATTGGAAATACAGGTTGGAATCCATTTTGTTTTCCATAGCTACCTTCTATCACAGCCTAATATCACTAAATACATTAAGGTGTTTTCTTTCCTCAAGGGAAAGTTCCCAATGGATGGCATATGGCTAACCAGTGACATTTCTGTCAGTATCCGACTGGAAAGTCTTGTACTTTTTCATGTTGCCATGGTTTGGCCTCAGATGGCAACAAAGAACCATGTGCCACTCTCGGGCTTTCCCAATACAGGAAGAATCAGAAGAAAAAGGCAAAACTCTTGGCTTGAGACAAAGGCGATTTAACAGAACAGCAAAGGTAACAAGAAAACAACAACAATAACACGGATAGAGGAATATACAAACACGATTGCGGAACCTCCGCTCACTGCTGTTCACCGACCGGACCCAGGACGCCCCAGCCCGCTCCAAGCGGCGACTTCCTGCCCCCTCCCCCGGCAGCTCAGGGTGGGCATGGCTCACATGGCATGGAATACCTGTGTCCCTGCCAGAGCCTGGGGAGAATTAACCCTGTCCCCCACCTGAGCCAGGACACATGTAAATTTAATTTCCTTTGCTTTTCTTCCAAGTTCATCATATGCTTCTGATATTTTCTATATAAAAAGGACTCCCAATCTCAAGTTATAAGAAAATGTTATCTATCCCCTCCCTTCCTGAATGCAACCAGGTTTCTTTAAGGTTCACTCACTAGCATGTGCCATCCATGGCAAATCTATGGCAAATCCATCTATTACCCACTTAAAAACTTGCCTATTAATCTGTCAGATTCTTTAATTTTAAGGATACCTGTGAGGCATTATCTCTTCCTAGAGCAGGTCACCAAGAAAGCATTTTCCTACTTCTGACCATACATCCCCCACCATGAAGACAGGAATAAATTATCACAGTTATTTAAAAAAAAAAAATCAATATTATTTTTAGGGTACTAACTCTGAGGGAAATCAAAGGTTCAGAATATCCTGTGTAAGTGTTTGGATACAAATGTGACTGGAACCATGTTTGTTAAATGAAAATTTAGAGTAGTGTTTAAACCTACTGAAATATAATCAGAGGAAGTGTTACAATAAACTTCTGTGTCCTTCAGGTCATGAAAATTTTGTTTTCAAGATCTTGACTTCAGAACAAACATGTATATGATATATATATATCATATACATATAAGCACATCAATGCACAAAACTAATAAGGAAACCATCAGAATTTCTGGGGTTTGTTATTCTTAGATGTTTTCTCACTAGGCAAACTATGAATAAGTATAAATAAATACAGAGACTATTCAGGAAGAAAAAGAAATTGATTCCGCACAAGCAGTAATCAAGGCTAGTTATATCTTTTATTTGACTGACATTTTCAGATTTTAGAATGTATTTCTATCAACACAGATTTTCAGAGGGTTTCAGAGGACTGTAGGTGGGCTGCATTTGTAGCTACTCTTATCTGCTTTAATGAAAATGTGATAAAGATGAAAATGAAAACAATGAATGTTCACATAAAAAGTATCTTAAAGTTGATTTGCAAAATCTCTGTGAAACCCAGTCCTTCCAAAGCTATTGTGATAAACCACAAGACTATTACAGACAATGTAACTGTAGTAGATAGAATGGGAGAAGAACCATTGTGATTATGGGTTTCAATTTAGGATTTTAAGCTAGGAAGCCAGACTGTAGTGTCAAGTTGAGGAAAGTTAAGTACATGGCATTTTAACGGAATATCAGGTGCCTCTCTTTTTTTTTTCTTTTTTTCTTTTTTTTTTTTTTTTTAACCCTGTCATGCAGATGACTATATATCTGGCAGCAAACATTTCTTGTTAAGGTTGGTGTTCATTTGTTCATTCTCTAAAGTAAACATACACCATCCTTACACCATGAGTATCACTGAGGGCAAAGAATATTCATGACTTATAAGCTATCTTAATATTGTCTATTTATTCAACAGTTGTTACCGCAGGTAATATATATTTTTCTGTTTTGTAATGTATCTTCCAGAATTAGTGGCATGCATGTTTTCACAAACAATATCAAACAGTATGTGGTTTATGTGGAAAGCAGTGTTGCTCCATGAGGGAAAATATTAATAGTACAATCATATAGTGAAAGTCCACATCGCGGTGTTCTGAAAGCTTGACTTTGCATCACTCGGTAGACTTTTAACCTATCCACATGAAGACCTCCATAGTGCCATTTTCTGCTCTGTTCAAATGTAGTCTTTTAGGTATGAATCTACTGGTAGACTATACAAAGTGGAAAAGTTTGTTCAAATGGATTTTTTAAGTGAATACAAACTATCAATACAAACTAGGAATCAGCAGTGCTTAATTCTGATCTTGTCTGATGTTATATTTATTTTAGAAAAATAAATACACCTTTAAGTTTAAATGTATGACAAATAATATAATGCTAAAGACTTGCACCTTTTTTTTTTGTTTGTTTTTCAGTAGAATACTTTAAAATTATTTAGTTAACTCCACGTCTAACTAAAGGAAATTAGCAATCAGTCCCTGAACTTCAATAGAGGGTGATATGGCAAAATAAACTCAAAACACAGTTTGATATTAAAAATTACAAGGCACAAAGTATCCAGCTCTGTCTGTCATTTTGCTTTGGTTTATTTTCTCCCTTGTTTGCTTAATCATTTTCTTCTCATGGTGAGGCTTTATGACTTAGCCTTTGCTGAGTTTCAACTGAAAACAAAGTGAAAAGAAGAGAAAAATCTTTTTTTAAGGGGTTTGCTCGCACTCCTCCCCAGGAGGCTACACTCCTAGGTTGAGAAATGCTTCTCCAAAGAACTGTGAATTGAGTATTCTTAATCCACTAGAGCATACAATGACCAACTCTCCAAGGAGCTGTCTTGTTTCCATTATAACTTTCTTTTTATTGTGTGAAAATATTCGAGTGTGTGTGTGTGCGTGTGTGTGTATGTGTGTGTGTGCCCAAAGAACAAAGCAAAGACAACGTAAGTTTAAAGTCTGGCACAGGAGGAGTTTGAGCTATGTGTGTGGTTCATGTAGATAAATCATTCCCTTTCAGATTATTCATTAAACTAGCTAGAATTATTCTCTTTGGACTGTTGTGTTAATGTGAGCTGCCGAATGCAGAAAAAAATAAACTAATAGAAATTTTTTCTCTCTCTTTTTTTTTTCATTACAATGATTAATTGGTATGCAATTAATTTAATGAGAATGTTAAAATAAAAAATCCTCAAATTAAATCTACAAAGAATGACAATCCTTATTTTATAACATATTTTATAGTGCCTTTTTATAAAACATTCTTTAATATAGCAGTTAAATGAAACTATACAAAAATAAATTGCACTGTTTTTCATGTTAGTTGCTTTGACTTGCTTTGATCTACAACCCTTATATCATTTTCAGAACATGGTATTATTGGTAAAGGTCAGTGACCCAAAAGCTGTGAATCAAACATTTTTTCAAAATTACTTTTAGATTTGTGAGGGCAGATGGCAAATTCAATTATACCTATGGCAGAGCACATACAGGTGGGGAGTAGGACATATTCAGGAAGACTAAATTTTAGTGTATAGTCTCCTTGCAAAGGAGCAAGTATGATCTATCTTCCTTGCAACCTAATCATTTGGTCTCCCCAACTCGATGGTACCAGAGCATTCTTAGTTCCAACTGAGGTCAACAGACATGGAAAGTGGATATCATCATTCAACATCGCCCTATCATTCAACAACCGTCTTCCTATCTTTTGGAGATATGTCCCACTGCACCAGAAGGAATCCCAGATTCATTGGCATTACTAAAAGTAGTGAGCACGAAGGAGCCTGACTTCATATCATGAAGGAGCTCATGTAGGTGATGGAAGCTCTGCTTTCCAACTCTTGCTCATAACAAAGTTTCTATGTTTTTCTCTGTGGTAGTTTGACACAGGCTTTGGGGGTCTGGGAGTCCATGACTCTCAGTTATGGAATCACATACCTGATTACTTCCACTCCTTGATCCATGAATCTCATTTCTTTCTCCATATCAGTACAACTGGTGCTTCCCCTAGGTCACTGCAGCTTTATTCCCCTCTGATATCTATGTAGCAACATCAGTTTGATCCCACTCAGCCCAAAATGATGTCTTGTTAAGTATAGCTGGAAATACTCATTTTGAAAAGAATGAATAAGTTAAATGTCTACACCCAAGGTAATTATTTGGTTTATAGCTGTGATTCAGGTCTCACAAGGCCTTGTCACTCAGGATTGCAATCTGCAGTTAATCACAGGAAAAAAAATGAGATTTCAAACAAGCCTTTGTATTTTGTGTTTTTGCTAAGCTCATGCGTGCCCCATGCACATTACTTTTGCTCTTCTGATCAATATTTGTATGTGCCAAACTCTCCCCATGTATTGCACACAGAACTTGGACTTTGACTAGCTAGTTAAGCACAAAAATGCCTTTGTTTCCTTGGCCTAAGTGAATTACCCATTGTCAAAAAATGGCTTTGGGAAAACAGAAATAACTTGCAATATGGCCTAAACCATTGGATTATCCCTTCTGTAGCTATTTGCAGTGTGGAATAAATTTAGAGGCTATAAATATTGAATTTAAAATATCAATAATTTGCGTTAAGCAAAAAAAATCCTGTTTTGAACATTAAATGTCAAATACTCACCCATGATTATTTTTACTCCATTATATACACGTCATTCTTCACAAACAAAAAAAAAAATCAAAGAAACAAAGAGTTTCATTAAGAATCTGAATGTGAAACCCAGTTTGTTTCAAGGATCTAAGTTCCACAAATAAGGAATGGACTAAAATTACATACTTATTCCTTCCTTTTTGTTATACAATTGTTGTAAAATATTTAAAAAAAAAAAACAAAACAAAACAAAAAAAACAATAGTAAACACTTTCTGTTGTCAAGAAAATCATGGCACTTTACTGACTGGAGTATAAGGTTAGAGTCATGGTTAAATTACGATAGTTTAAAAAGTAACTGCGTATCAGCTAAGTCTCAGTGATATCCTGTGTGCTTGCATCAGTATTTTAATTTTGATTGATTCACCATCACTGCGGTCTGGGCCATGTTGAATCCTTTCACAGTTGCTGCAGTTTGTGATTCCCCAACTACAGACCAGTGTTTAAATAACTGCTATCTATATTTTACCCCTTCAACCTCACTAGGTTTCTTTCCACCTAACCTGACTGCATAAAAGGGAGAACTGACTAAAGTGAAAGCATGTAACTTAGTAGCAGAAAAAGGAGTAGGGTTATGTGAACTTTTATAACTCTTCAGATAATATTCTATACTTCACTGATTGTTTTGAACGAAACAGCTGCTGGATGTTGAATCACACTTATAGAAACTAAGTACGACTTCTCAGGAGGCATGAGAGGAATTCTGGGAGAAAAGGAAGCAGGGCTTGCCCAAGACATGCTTTGGATAAAATATGAAAGTGTACTTAAAGATATATATTTACATACTTATATATTTACATACTCAAAGATATGAAGTGTACAGAAAGTAATTTGGGGAGCTTAAAATGTTTCTTATAAATTTTTATCTAATTTTTGACAGATGTCAGTTAATGGTAAATTGAATTTTTCTCTTAGGACACCCATTCCTTTGAGGCAATATCTTCTGAATATGAAGTCAGGTCATATGTGGGCCGCAGGAAAGGAAAATATAGCAACAGGAGAAGCTTGTTTCTATCAGGGCTCTTAACTGAGAGAAAAAAGGCATTACTCTTGAGCAACATATTTGTTCTATGAGAAGCCAAATGTGTAGACAAACTTAGTAGATTTATATTTCTCCCCAAAAGTCCTACCAAATTTTTTTTCTTGAAGATCCTTGTCTTTATAATATGAAAGCCATTAAATGGTTGACATTTAACATGGGTAGTACTTAATAGTATAATGATTGACATAATTATACAAGGAAGAAGAAGTAAAACTCATACTAATGCATTAATGAACATTTGGGTTCCCCAGTGGGAGAATCCTGGCAGAATGGTATGTATCATGTTAAAATTCAAACATGAAAGATGACAAATCTGAGGAACAAAGTGCAGGCATTAATACAAAACTGCATACCCTTCTCTCTATGCCCTTACTGTAAATTCCTATTTCAGTACCATTACTGTGAACTGGTCATTAATTCATTTGGTAGCAAGGCACAAATTTAATGATCAGTACAAAGAAATCTACAGCTTCATCAAAGCTCTTAAAGGTACATGTATGGATATCTCCAAATTAAAATGGTACAAATAAGATATTTATGCCTTGCTTCTCAATTAATGTACACACTGCTGCCTTGAGTAATTTTCATTTTTAAAAATGAAGGTAATGAATAGATTAAAATCTTTAAAATATTTCCTCTTAGGAAAAAAAACCCCAAACTTTAGATACTCCATTATTGCAGTGATGTCCTTTTAAGAGCCTTTTGTACATAACACATAGGTAGAGGAAGCTACCATGGTATCACCAAGGCATATTTGATTTTCTTAAAGAGTGTGATAGAAAAACATACTGAAACACTGTCTTAAAAGTAAATGCTTTTGCTTATTATTTTAAGAAGCGGTACACAACCTTCAGCACACCCTACTGAGAGAGTGGTAGCTGCTCATAATAATGACAGTTAGGATGAATCCTTGAAATTTACAAAACTTCTGACTGTGAGTTTCAGAAATAAAGAATTAAAGTAAAAATATTGCAAACCTGCAAGATGTCTCATGCGTACAACATCACCTTTAAAATATGACATCTAAAATAAAATATACACTCACAAAAAACTCCCCGTAGTAAAAACCATGAACTTATTTTCATTAAATACCTTAGTTAAATATTTTCTCAGATGAGATTTTTCTGTAAGGAACCTTTTGATCAGTATAAGACTCTATCAACTGATATTGCAAAATCCTGGCAATTATTGGTATTTCAAATATTAAGAAAATACAGACATATAGTCAAAGATTTGACATTAACACTAATATTTCTGATTATGATAGAAAATGAAAAGAGCTATTGCAGGTATCAAAATGAAATTATATAATCTGTGTAACTTTTCCTTAATTGTTCATGCTTGTTTACATGCCTTATCAACATTTTAAAGGGTAATAGCTTGTTTCAGCAGGAATATAAATACTTATTAGATCAAATGGAAACATAAATAATATTATCCAAAGAAAGCATCACCAGGGTTCCTATTCTTTGATCTTGGTTTCCTAGCTTAAAGCTGTAGAAATTGTCACAGCTGTTGCAAAATCTGAACCCAGCAAGCAATAATAAAAAATATTTTTTATTCTCCCAACATTTCAGTTATTTACTTATTGAACATCACAAAATAAAAATAGAAAATAAAAATGAGTGTCTGTCACATTTTTGCATTGTCACATTTTTGTTGGCTTTTTAACCCTTCCGATTCTCTCCCTCATCCCTTTGTTGGGGAGTGGGAGAGGGGCTGTGTGGTATTTAGGTGCCCACCAAGGTTAATCCACAACAACCACAAACTGCAGTGAGGTCTGCACCTATTCTTGTGCTCCATAACTCAGAAACTCGATCTGGGATCCTCAATCATTGCCTGAGCTCACATGATCTCCTGCTGGAGTTCAGGTCTTTTTCTTACCTTTCACTTGTGTCCTTCTAAACGTAGACCTCTGGAACTCAATGGATGGTGACCTATAAAAAGTGCATCTGTTTTATGTTATATTCTCCTGCTAATTTACATAATACCATCAGGAGTCTCATTGCATTTTCTTTGCAATAATTCTTTGCAAAACTGTAAGGATGAGTTAAAATTTTCTGGACAGGATTAACTATCATAGTTATGACCTTGTTGTAAATGTTGAGTTATCTCTATTTTTTCCTCTATATTTCTGTTTAGTATTTTTGCTTTGATTCAAGCTCTGTGGAGGAATCCCTCTCAAGCTCTCCAGGTGCCAGGAATTCAGCAGGTAGGAGGTCAGAGTTCTAAGAAAAACTATTGTAATTTAAAGTACTCCTTTTCTTTTAATACTACTCATTTTTCATTAAATTGGCTTCTGACTTAATTCTTCACTTGCAGGCTTAATTTTTTTATTCTGCTTGTACGTTTGTCATGATTTAGCCCCAGCTGGCAACTAAGCCCCACACAACCACTTGCTCACTGCCCCACAGTGGGATTGGGGAGAGAATCAGGAGAGTAAAAGTGAGAAAACTCATGGGTTGAGATGAAGACAGTTTAATAGGTAAAGCAAAAGCTATGCACAAAAGCAAAGCAAAACAAGGAACTCATTCACAGCTTCCCACCAGCAGCAGGTGTTCAGTCATCTCCAGGAAAGCAGGGCTCCATCACATGTAATGGTTAGTTGGGAAGATGACCATCATAACTCCAGACATTCCCCCCATCCTCCTTCTTCCTCCAGCTTTATATGCTGAGCATGATATCATATGGTATGGAATTGGGTGATTCAATTGGGTGATTGGGTGATTCACCCCTTGGTGAATTGGGGTCAGCTGTCCTAGCTGTGTCTCCTCCCAGCCTCTGGTGTACCCCTAGCCTACTCGCTGGCGGGGTGGTGTGAGAAGCAGAAAAGGCCTTGAAGCTGTGTAAGCACCGCTCAGCAATAATGCAAACATCTCTGTATTATCAACTCTGTTTTCAGCACAAATCCAAAACATAACCCCATACTAGCTACTGTGAAGAAAATTAACTATCCCATCCAAAACCAGCACAACACTTAATTGTCAGGGAGCTTTGATCTCTTTCACCTCTGCATAACCCTGCTTTTTCTCATAGATGGTTCTGGTCTTCTAAATGCTTCTTGCTCTTTTAATCTTTTCTTTCAAATATCTCTCCTCTAAAATAAGAATCTTTTTTAGGAAAAGAAGAGACTGAATCCCATACGTGTCCTTATTTTTTTTCTTTTTTTAAATTTTTTTGAGTGTGTGAGCTAATTTCTGACAGAAGTACCCTTTTCCTTATATTTCAGTTTTGTATTTTATGGAGGTACATCTTTTGCTCATCTATCAAAACACGTTTTGCTACCTGTTTCTTTCCCCCTGAGTCCCCAGAACTCTGAAGTACTGGAAGCATTTATTCTCTCTGAGGAACCGCACAACATTTGTTAGGGAACATAACTCTCTCACTGTTACTGCTACTCTTAAGGACCAACATGCTTTAAGCGTTGAAGAAGCCTTGTTGGTCTCACCTGTGAAACCAACAGTCTGAGTAAGAGAAAGCTGTTGAAAAGATATCTTCAGAAAAGCTGTACCAAAGATTTTTACTTTATTTGATTAATGTATTATTTCACTAAATTGCTTTAGGTTTCTGGTTTGGTTTTGATGGGTTTTTTTAAGTACAACTTAATATCTTACACTGTCACAATAAATCTCATAAAGTAAATCAAATATAATGCAACCCCATGTTAGAAGTGCTGAAGTTGGGTGTTCTTTCTACACCTTGCAAACAAAAAATAAGCACTTAATCCAGCAAGAAGGGATTTCTTTGTGGCAACAATTGTGTATTAAGATGTGGGCAACAGATCAGTGATTTTTTTTTTTCCTGAGGCAATATACTACTGTTTCACTTTTTTGAACAAATTATTTTATTCTTTCATGCTACTTAACCATTAATAAATATATCTTTGTTTTTGCGATAGTTCTAACAAATATTGTCTCCTCTTAGATATGGCAGCTCTAGCAATACATCAGTTATTCCTGTTTCCATGATCTTAACCTAATTTTAAAATCTACTTCTAAATATGACATAATCCGTGTATCTGGAGTCTATGCCAAGATTTAGTGTCCATACCGATTATTTAGCTATTAGCTTCAATTAGTGTCCTTGATCACTGAGTGAAGTAGTATTTGAGAAGAACAGATGGAGTTTATTGTTATAAGTCTCCAGATGTCTGTAGAGAACCTGGGCAATGCTATTAGCTGGTTGCTTATACTACCAGCACCTTCATTCTTGTATGACATATTATTTGGCACAGGAATAACCAATCAAACAAGTAGCTCGCGTTTCCAGGCCGTGGAGATAGAATAGCTAATGACGTTAATGTAGTAGTTTATCTGATCCCATCAGGCTCCTACTTCTGATCAGTCAGCACAGTTGAGCAGTACACATTTTCAGATGGATTTGTTTGCTGCTCTGAAAAAATCTTTTTGAAGCCCTGCATAACATTGACAGTAATACACAGGATAGTGCTGTAATGCAGCAATGAAGTTTGAGCTGCTCTGAGTTCTGGGTTAGAAACCTTTTGAAGGGGAGGAGCAGGGTAAAAGCAGAGAGTGGAAAGGTTCAGGAATATTCAAAGCTAAAAGGCAATAATGGATGCTTTAGACTTCTTTACGTTTACTATAACTTAAATTTCTCTTAATTCCTTTTTTTCCGTTGTAAGTTTCCTAATCACCATTGTTAAAATAGATGAATATTTAATTATGAACCTGTGTACTCAAGGGAATCACAGTTAGAGAAAGAACCCTTCTAATTAGTAATTCACTCTGTTTCTGTGACACTGAAATATTGCTTCCTACAGTAACTTTGTCCAGATGAATTTTAAGTGCCCTGCACTCTTCGGCCTCCACGCTTTTCTTGGCAGCCATTTTGACAATGTAATCACACCTTATTGTCAGAAAGTTTATACAGATGTTCAAACAAAATATCCCTCCTGAACTTTCGTTCTTACCATCTTATATCACTGATAACACTTGAAGTAATTCTTGCTCTATTGTTGGTGCATGTAGCCTCCAAAGGCTTCACATAGCAATATCCTCTCTTTTACAAGCTGAAAAGCTAATTATGTGTATAATACTCAAGTGAATGAATTACTGCTTAATCCCTAAACTTATTTTTCCTTGGAAATCTGGCCAAGAGTCAATATTTCTGCAGCAATGTCTGCATTAGCTGGTGGAGTGGCACAACAGGATTTAACCTGTACAGCAAAACCATTGATGGTTTTAATGTGAACCTGACGTTCACGCTGGATTTCTTCTAAAGCATAACTTCAGAATTACTCTGGTTATGTAGACTCAAAACCCTTGAGTTTGAATCCATCTTCCTGTCCAGAGTTATGTGAAAGAAACCCAGCTGTGTATGCAAACTAAAGAGAATTACGTGGGGATGAGAGAGATATTGCTTTCAAAGCGCGATCTAAAACAGCAATGTAGATGGAGATTGTCAATGTACCTAAATTTGAATTCAGTGACTGCAGCAAAACTATACATCACAAATGAGATTGTACATTTGGTCTATGACTTATTATCTCTGCAGCTCAAAGTGCCCTTGTCACGAATCACTGTGGCCACAGGAAAGGCCAAATCCCAACTGAAGTTGCTATTCAGTATCCCAGGGTCTTTTTCATTTTACTGTTTTGCAAGATTTCCTTTTTATTTAATACCCTTGGTATAGGTTATATATTCTCAAATATATTCAGTTGCAACTTCTCTGCTCTGAATCTCATATAAGGTGCGATTTTTTTAGTAATTGTAAAGATAATTAGCCATTGAAACAATGTACCTAGGGCAATGATAAATTCTCTAAAATGTGAAGTTTTAAAATTGAGAATAGATTTATTTCTCAAATAGAGGGCCTTGCTCATCCTGAAGTTATACAGAAATCACTTGTTAAAATTCTATGGTCTGTGTTATGTAGGAGGTCAGACTAGATGATCATTATAGTTCCTGCTTGTCTTAAAATTTATGGAACTGCGAAACATTTTGATATTTTATGTGCATATTACTAATTCTCAGTCTCTTTCTGTACTATTTCTCTTTCCTTGGAGGTTTTCATAACATCTCCCAAATGAATTTAGTATTATCTCCGAATTTCATTTACATGCTATAAATGCAGTTGAATATATTGCCATTTATCAGTGCATTGTTTGCAGTCCTTCAGCACGTTCTCATTCTGTGTGACAGTGTTCATATCCATGCCAATTTGAATTAATTTTGTGAGTAGAATTTCATTTGACACTATATCAAATGCTTTAATAAAAGCTAGATATATCACATCTACTTCATTCCCTTCATCAACTGGTTTTGTCACTTTATCAAAACAAAGTATTCATGTTTGTCTGGAATGATTTGCACTTTGCAAAGCTATTTCTAATTTCGATCATGGATCACCAAGTGAGAGATGCTAAAGGGTGTCATAGATGTTTTCTTTACAAACTGAAGCCTTTAAAAATGTAAGAGGAGATGAACCTCACACTAATTTGTAAATTTGGAATATATTCATACTTTCTTGTTACTCGTTTCCCACAGGTTACAAACATACACATTCCTTCGAGTTTCTAAGATACTCAGTAATGGTTATTGTCTGCAGAAGTGGTCAGAGATCTACCTTGATTCAGTTTGTCTAACAAAGTAGTATGAGTAATACATACATTTTCTTTTAGCTTGTGTGCAAATAATCATGGGGCTAATGTTGCACATAGCTGCCTTATGAGTATAGCTTTTAGGAATAAATTCCATCTTTCATGGCCCTGAATGTATAATAAACCAGAGGACTGGTCTCTCCATAGTTCTCTGCCTATCTCCCAAACTCTGAGGCTGACTGTATAAAAACTGTTACTAAGAATGTATATATACAAAAATACAAATTTTCATACATCTGCTTTCAGAAGACAAGGAAAAAAGGAGAAAATTAAGGGATCCATCTGTTAAAAGTTAGACATCTAAATTGGGACTCTTCATCCCTTCACAGTCATAGAGGGCATGGTCTGAGATACGAGTTAGCTCAGGAGGTACTTTATTCAAGACTTTGTTCTACCTCATTCAGAGTGAAATAAATCAGTTAAAGATGAGTTTCTTAGTCCATTTGTATCCAATGCCAGTTCACAGGCACATAATAAAAAAAAATAGATTTTTGAACTGAAAAGTAACATTATGGCAAAAATCTACACTAAACAATTTGTTAAAATATATTTTTTTTTGTTCTGCTCTGGAATTTAAGCATATTTAAAAAAATAATATTGTCTATAACAATAATAACAATGAATTGTCATCAGCTTGATAGATTTATAAAATGGACAGCTCAGTAAATAATCATTTTCTTATAATTATGCATGCAAATATTTGTAAAACCACTGGCTGCTGGCAGCTATGAAATCTTTCAGCTTATTTGCCTATATAGTGTTTATTACAGAGATTGTTAGCAGCCTGTTGCAGCGTCAATTATCTGAAATAGTCTGTTGCACAAAGGCACTTCCAAAAATTCATTGAGTAGCGTCTGCTAATGGAAATTAGTTAACAGAAAGAAATTAAATGTTGGGATAAAACTAGGTATCAGGTCAGCAAGCCCTATATTTATTGTAAATGACTGGCTTCTTCAGCGTTAGAACCAACACAATATATTTATTCTTGCCTCCACTCCCTTACAAGGATATATGCGTCTCATGATATCAAGCTCTTCCATCTTTCTAAGAAGTTTAGAGAGGAAGCTCAGTGAAATAAGACATAATACAAACCAAGTGTCATATTGCATCATTACTTTACACAAACCCACTGGGGTTCTTTAATTCTGCTCCATACAAAGTTGCACAAATAGGTGAAAAAAACTGTTTCATAAAATCTTACGAGTGCCTTCTTCCTGTCCTTTCCCTTTGCCTCCTCCCTGATAATTTGCAATGCTTAAATACACTGTATTTACTTCCTTATTTAGTTCATTATCACCTAGTAAAGGACACTGCCTTGTGCTGAAATATGGGATTTTATAAATTATCTCATAAATTATGAGTTGTCATAGATTATAAGTCACCACAAGTAAACGTTTTCTTTAATTCGAAAATAAGTGAGCCTATATTTCATATTTTAGCTTAGGTTGTTGTGGACTGTTTTTTAAAGTAAAATAATTGAGCTTCTTAAATAGTTTCTCAAGTAAAATAATTGAATGCATTCAAAATTGATCAAGGATTTTTTTTACGTAATAGCTATGTAAGATCATTTTTGCATTCTCAGTTATTTATTTTGCTTTTATTTGAGATGCTCTCACTATGTCACTCTGATATCCCAACATAATCTTTTTGCTACTTTGGCCTTTCTCATCTCTGCCTGGTTTGCTTAGTTCCCTTGGCTGCTTCTGCAAGATTCGTTGGTCATGTATCTAATCTCCAGCAGGGCTTGTCCATTCATCAGACTGTAGACTGTTCAGCACCATGCATACGAAATATCCAAGTTAACTAGCGAACTGAATTTTCATTTTCTGTTTCTATTTATAGAACAGCAGTCAAAATAAGAATATGCTTGGTGCTGAGTCCTTAAGCCTTTAATAGTCCAGGCAGAATATAGAAAATTCTTTCCGAAGTAATTTTTTCTGCCCAGTTTGTACCTATTTCAGTGAGGCTATTACCATATGTAGGCAGAGTTCCAGAAAAAGGATAAGGTGATAGTCTGCACATCGTAAGTTTCTGCCAGGTTCAGACTAGTAAATATCTAGATGAATATTCACTTTGGCTGGATTTTGTTCTTGGTAATAGAGATGGGAAAATTCTATTGATTTCAAGGATGTAAGAACAGACTTCATTTTTGTATAATTTAATGAAAAACGAAAACATTCTTTATTTAAAAAAATGATAGGGTACACTCCTTACAAAAGCAAATATAAGCTGTAACTCCTCACTGCTGATGTCCCCTGCTACATTTCAGTCTAACATATCTTTCTACTGTGTTCTCATCCCATGCTTTTCCCAGATCAAAGGGAACTGAGAGATAAATAAGGGGTTTCAGTTACTGCAATAGGTCCAAGCTTCCTTGGATTTCACAGTTTTAGTATTTAAAATTAGAAATACTTTGTTAGTAATCTTGTGTGCTTGGTGTGTATGCGTCTATACAAAAATATATATAGTCCTGTGACAAAATAGCCATCTGTTTTAGTATTTATTTGTGACATGAGGCTAAACTTCACATCTAAAAATAGACAAAAGTGATTCTTCTCCCACTCTCTCCTACTTCTTTACCAGAAATGTTGAGGGAAAATGTTTTCAAAGCAAAAGAAAGACATTAGCATAACCACTCTTGTAAATCCTGGTCTATCTATCTGCAGCCGTATGCCAACTATAGATAGAAAGGATAAATAGTCTCAAAACTATGTGCTTGGTCTGAATGTGTACCATTCTCTGCTGATCTCTGCTCACACTGGCATTTCTGTTCACATATTTGGCACTAGAACTTGCAAGAGGTTTCTGAGTAACAGCAGAAGGGGTCATTTCTGCAATGTCTGCATTTCTGCAATATCCTGGGAGGAAAAAAAAAAGTCCAGAAGAATAATCCTCTGTAAGGGATAATAATATATGCAGTGCTCATAAGTATCATGGATTCAGTGTAGGAAGAAGGGGAAAGCAAATGTTAGTAGGTGCTGAAGAGGTTTATCATTTACAACCAACTGTACCATTTCTTAAAATATATTATTAACAGGTTGTGAATGCCCGGATTATTTTAAAGATATTGGTTATCATGTTGTTCAACGAAACTATACTATTAAATATAGATTTTACATAAGAAAATTCAGTGAGATCTGCAAGTTTCACAAGGAGGCATTTAGCTATAATTTAACTATGAAATACTGATTACCAACATTTGTAGACATCTGCAGCATACGAGTATGGCCACCTCTACCTTATACAGTATCATTAGGGTTGAGGATCAGCATGTGCATACAGAAGGACTATACCCAACAAGCAGTTTTACATAACGAGTGTCCATTTTAACTGGCATAAGTTCAAGGGAGAAATACAAAAAATATAAGTAATGCCATATGCACCCACAAATGAGCATGCAGATTAAAGTTTATGGGTAAGAATGCAGCTTGCAGTTTTCTTGATTGCATTTGTCTGTAGGACCTGCTTTGTTGGTTTTGAGGGGTTTTTTAAGTTGTTTGATTTTCAGTTTGAGATAAAGACTGAGCTGAGAGAAAGTCTGGTAATTTTTATACTCTTATAAATCTTTTTTCTAAATTTGCTCAGTACCTCTATCTTGTTTTTTTATGAGAGTTACTTTCCAAATAGCATTTAATTTTAAATAGAAACTGTGTTTGTCAGCTAGTTCTCCAGGGTCTTTTCCAATTAACTCCTTAAATAAGTCCTCAGACCTTCCAGAACCATTTCTGGGAAATCTTTCACAGTAGAGTTTTCCTTTGGGTGCAGTTTGTAGACTTCCATCTTAGAACCCTTCCTAAAAAAAGTCTTTCCTTTCCCTACACCAACTTTCTTAGCAGATGACCAGTACCTGCGAGTTGATGCATTTTCAGAGCACAAGCTCTTCCTCTAGCTCTGCACTATGGAGGTACCTAAGAGACGACCACCTAATGGGACCGATGTCTTGCAAATATTTAATCCAGTTTTGGCATCAGAGTATACAGATGCCTCAAGATCACTTTTGGCATCCCAGTTAAAATTGCGTTATTAGGACTCCCTCCGTATATTTACAAGAATCCCAAAATGGGTAACCGAGTTAACTGGGAATGGCTGGAATTCTCTCTACTATCTGTGCTCGTTTGTGGAAAGATACATTTCTACTAAAATATATGCAACCGAAGGGATAAGACACAGCCTAATCTAGAAAGGTGTCTCATGGACTTGAGTTGAAATGATCCCTCAATGTGAGGAACAGGTTTGTCAGCAGATAAGGAGGTATGAACAGAGTGAAGCATGCAGACAACCTGAGGTACCTGTCCTACCTGCTAGACACCTAAACTTCATTTCCAAAGTGGATTTCTTCAGAGCTGTCTCAGAAACATGGCACTCAGTCCTGTTAAAAGGTATTTTTCTTCAAATGTCTGTGATTTCCCTGTTCATGTTGTGACTGCAGTCAGGAGTGGGAATGCTATTAATCCTCCGACACAGAAGCCAGCAGAGGTAAGATCAAGTCAAAGTCATTGATATATTATCTGGAGGAGCAAAGCAAATAGCACGAGGAGAGTAAGGAGGAGTAAAATTATTTACTCTCCCTTCTGCTCCAAAGCAAGGAGAAAAGGGCAAAAAAGAAGCTGTGAAAAAGTGGCCACTTTCTTCAGTCTACTCCTGGGACAGAGCTGCTGTGTGCTGCCTCTCCTCCCCCCTCATGACCCCTCAGTTTTGGCTGGCCCCAGGATTAGGAGCAAGCCCCTCGCAACCGGAGCTTCTATTGGAAACAGAAGTTCCATGTGCTGAAGGTTTATAGGACTGGACCCATAATTTGCTCAATTACTAGTGTAAAGAAAACCATAGGGAACCTGAGTAACAGCAACTCCTAACCAAGCACATTTGCACTTCATCTGAAACCCGGTATGATTTATCAGGATCACACCCCCTCTTTCTCCAGGATCTAAAGCAATTTGTGTAGCTTAAATCAACTATTAAATGTGTAACTAGGAGATAAAATCACAAACCCAGATCTAATTGGTATAGCTTAAATTAAGTTTTACATTTATTGCTGGGAGATAAAATTTGGATAGAATAACTATTACAACAGAATTAAGGAAAAGAAAATAGATATGGTGTGGGACCTACGGTAACTTTTATTTAAAACATATGTCTGATGGAGGCAGGAGTCTGCAGAAAACATCTGATACTACTGCACTGTAATCCCCATTTGCCAGAGCAACACCATTCTGGGTAGTGAGGGGAAAATATTAAATCTTAAACACGATGCTGATTTTGGAAAAGATATAAAGACATAGGAAGTTCATTCGACAATGCATGCATCTTACGTGTACAGAATACAACATGAATTAGTCTCCCAAGGAAAACTTTTTTAACAGCAAGTTTTTTATAAAGGTTTAAAAGGTACAGTCTAATAAAAGTAAAACAATGGGGACAGATAAACTGGTGAAGACAATTATTTTACAGAATGCTAACATCCAAGGAGACTGAAAGCAAAAAGAAAATAAAGCAAAAAATTCCAACTTAAAACAGTGTGGTTTGGTTTTATTTCTGGTATAATAGACATTGCCCTAGGTTTTTCATGTTCTCATCCTCAATATTTCCTTTTTATTTCTTTCTACAATTTTATAATAAGAAATATTGAGTCATGTTTGTGTATCAGATATTCTTGTTGAAATGAAATTCTCTTCAGCAGATGTGATTTGTTAGTTTTAGAAGAGATTGATTTAGGTTGGTAGGGACCTCTGGGTATCACCTGGTGTAGTGGTGACTGAAAGGAAGGCATACCTCAGAGTTAAAGGATGTTACCCAGGGTCTTGTCTAGTCAAATATTTAATTTCTTCAAAGAGACAACATCTCTGAGCAAGCTGGTTGCAATTTATTCTACTGCTTGACCAGTGTCACTGTGGATTTTTTTCCACATATCTAAAAGAAAATTCCTTTGCTGCAGCTTGTGTCCATTGTCTTTCATCCTTTCAGTGTGCACTTCTTCTGAGAAGAGTGTCAGGAAAATGCCTTTCTCGGTCCTCCAAAGCCAGGTGAAATATCAGCATGAGCTGCAGGAGTCTGAGGAGAAAGGCACAGGAGACAGGTTCAGGCAAAGAAATACACCTTCAAAATTTCCCAGCTCTTCACGCAAATGAAAACAGCTCTTAAGTGAGCACTTTAATCTCTGGAAAACAGCAATCTTAACTTGCACAGGGAACTTTGTGCTCAAAAGATCGTACAATGAACTCTGGCTGAAAATCTCCAGCCTGAGTTGCTCTGTTTAATAAAGATCATGCCTGTTCAGTGACCTCTGTCACTGTGTATTTCTTATCCCCCTATTGCCTAACAGACCTCTAAGTGTTTGCAGTTGTGCAAATACTGTCTGATTCCTGGTAGATCCCACTGAATGTGTGGGATAGTTAATATTTTTTAAACATCTTTGTTTGTTTCTTTGTTTTTAATAAACTTTTGCTTTTTCTAGTGCTTCAGGTATTCCCCATTCTTCCTTTTCCAGCACAATTTAGGTCAGGAGCTCGTAGGGATTTCCAGAAGACAATTTTAGTTTCCACGAAGAGAGGTTTAGATAACCAGAATATCCTCCATACGGAATGGAGATATACCACAGGCAGGTAAAGTCAGCTGAGATTAAACCTAGTTTTTAGGATTAGCCTTTGCCACTCTTATTTCCATTAAGAGGCTTCCAAAAGAGGCTGGTAGGAGAGGAAGATGTTAATCTCCTGACCTGAGGCAAATGACAACGGCAATTCTTGTGAATGACAGCCACTCCCAGACACTTGCTGCATGGCATCTAGAGCAGGTTATCACCAGCGACAAAGAAATAAAACTTGGGGTGTTTCGCGTTATACTCTGAATTTTTGCACCAGTTACTGCTTTTTGCAGTGGACATACGGTTGGTATCACTTGTGTACACCTGCTCCAATACAGCTTTACTTGCAACTCCGTTGCCATGCAAAAATGCAATGCCATTTCTGCTGCTGCTTTTCCTAACAGTGAAACTGTATCTTCTAAAAATGGCCTTTAAAGACACAGTTCTTCTAGGTGAAAGCCTAGTTTTTAATGCACTTTTCTTCTCCCTTTAATGTCTCTGCTTAACAAACCTTCGCTCCTCCCTAACAGTTACCGTACGCTCATACAGCTGTTACTCATCTTCAGCTCCCTGTAGCTGTATAGCTGTACACAGGTACATTAAAATCAGTTGGCCCATTTGGTTTAACCTCTACGCCTTTTTTCTCAAAAGGCTTGTGACAACAGTCAGTCAAACGGATGCACTGAAAAACTTCTTTAAAGCAAAACATTACATGTGCACTGCAAATTAAGCCCTGCAAAAGAAAGGATTATAAAGATTACAAGTACACATACAGTGGTCTGTATAAATTCCATTGGACTGAGATTGGTTTCTCTCAGGACTGGAAACAGTGGATGCACTTATTAAAACAAACAAACAAACAAAAAACAAACCCTGACCCCCTTGGAAAAGAAAAAAAAACAACCATACAAACAAAACAACAAACTCTTTGTCGTTCTCTTTTTGAACACCTTTGCTGACCACTCATTTCTTTCTAGGTCTAGTGTCTTTATCCGCCTGATGGCAAATAGGCGAGCCGAAAGGAACAAGTAATGCCCCCAGTCACTCTCTACAAATTCATTTCAAAGCTGACTACTTCAGCTACAGAACATGCAATTCACAGATCAAACAGGTCTACTCTAAAATACATAGAGTGTGGCAAAAGAAGTAATTATGTACCGATTAGCTGATGCAAGTTAGTAGAGTTCTGTTGAATTCAGCAGAGATGTATGCGTTTAGTAATACTGCTAAAACCCTTTTTTTTCCCCCCCTTTGTTATCCACAGAGGTAAAATACATGCTATTTAAGTCAAGGTTCTTAATATACTCCGTTTTTAATTTTTCCCCTTTTCTTAATTCTTATTAGCCTGTAAAGCCTTTAACTCAATCTTTGTAATTCTTCTAAATTACTGCAATAAATTGGGATATGACAATATACAGAAGGTAACATTCAGAGTTTTCCTTCACTTGAACAAGGAATGGTTCAAGCAGAGCTTAAATAGACATCTTGGGAATAATATTATTTCAGATGCATCTGTTTACAAACTTTAAAAAACAGACAAATAAAACCAATTATCCCCAGAAAGATAGCTGGGTGGTTATAATGCTTTTAGAAATTAATGTTAGGAGATGTAGTCAAGTACTGTTTCATGTCCTTTGCCATCAATATGATCTGTCCTTTGGGTCAACAATGATATAATAGGTTACACTGAATATTGTGTTGATTTTTTTTTTTTAATAATACTCATCAGTTACTTAGTCTTTCACTTATATTTTCATGTCAGGAGGACTTATAAACCGGATACAATTGTAGAATTTTACAGATAAACCATCTTTATCTTTTTTTATGTAATTTGAATTATTATTTGTCTTGAACCATTATTTAAATGTTTTTCGCCTTCATTTTATTATTTATAGCAAAGCATTTTATAACAAATCGTTCCCTTGCCTTTCTTAACTGTAAAACTAAACAAATAACGAGAACTTTGTGTAATATTTTGTCTGATTTTCAAGATAAAAAAAATATTTCTCTTAAATTCTGATTGTCTTTAAGACTACAGTGAGAAGTGATTGTGCAATAGGAAATTTAGGAAAACCCTGATAATATGACAAACTAAGATAAATAATTGGTACAGATTTTAAAAGTCTGTGGAAAAGGGGTTAGAAAAGAGGAAAAGCTATCAGAAATATTTATAAGAGTAGCCAATTATAATAAAAATTATACATATGATAGTGGAAATTCTGTGGACTGGGCTTTAATTATTAGATGTATTAGGCATATGAAGAGGTCTTAATCAACATAAATATTTGCATACTACATACGCAAAAGTTTTTAAAGTTAGTTATAAAGAAAGTTATCTATTCACTTCCCACTAAAAAAGAAAGAAAAACAAAGATCAGACACATAAGCATATATCTATACATTTTCACTTATATAAGTGTGTAAAAAACTAAGTGATCATAATAAATAGTAGGTAAGTTATCTTTAGCTATTGAAAGATTGCATAGGAAGGAATGGCTTCAAGAACTGCTGTACAAGGACTATATTTCAGGACAGCAGTTTCAGTGGAATTAAAACAGGTAATGAGTTAAAGTGAAAAGGGAATAAAAGTTGAGTACAGGATTTCTTTTAGCCTTAGCAGTGGGATAACTTTTCAGGATACAGTTCCTCTAGTTGGGGCGGGGGGAGGGAAGGGAAGTGAAGTATATACAAGGAATGTAACATAAAGAAAAACTATGGGATGACAGAAAATTAGAACAATCACAGCCCCTGCCGCCTTCTCATCAGATCCCCAGATATTAACCCCTGACTGTAATGAAAATGCAATTGAGAGACTAAAAGCTATCAATATAACTTTGCTGTTATATCTAAAAGAAATCTAGAAAAAAAATCAGAATTCAACTGTCTCCATATCTCATTGCTTATATTTTGTGGCACCTGTCCCTCTTCCTCCTTTAGCACTCCTAATCACAGAATCACACACAGAATCACAGAATGGCAGTGTTGGAAGGGACCTCTGGAGATCATCTAGTCCAACCCCCCTGCCAGAGCAGGGTCACCTAGAGCAGGTTGCACAGGAACGCACCCAGGTGGGTTTCGAATGTCTCCAGAGACGGAGACTCCACCACCTCTCTGGGCAGCCTGTTCCAGTGCTCTGCCACCCTCAAAGTAAAGAAGTTCCTCCTCATGTTTAGGTGGAACTTCCTGTGTTCAAGTTTGTGCCCGTTACACATTTCATTTCTTATCGAGAACTTATAACTATAACCTCTGATGAGAGAAAACATAATGAGGCATTGCAAAACATACCTGTCAGTAAAATCAAACCAGTAAACTATTGATTATTAAAGGTAAAAAAAAATTCTTTACTTTTTAGACAGTGATCAAGAAGTTGACAGTTCTTATAAAGAGCAAACCTTTCCTTTATTTTTTTTGAAGACCAAAGGAAAAGAAAGAAGGTATTTATTATAATAAAATAATGGAACTAATATTAAGAGGAAAAATCAATTATGATGGAAAAATAATAGATTGATATGAAATAAGAAATGAAGAATGAATGGAAATTGTTTGACATATTGTTAGGAGAAGAAGCAGATGAGCCTCACAGAATGAGATGCATTCAGATTCTATCACAGAATTAGATACATTTTATAATAGCATATTTACAAAAGGTATTTTGGTCAAATATTCACTAAATTGTTTCTCAATCCTGATGTCTTTCAAATGAATTAAATTAATTTTATTCTATCCAAACTGTACACAGAATATGGAAACAATTTTTCCATGTAGAATGATTCACTGATTTGAATCAAGTATTCCTAATTTATCTTCCATAATTTAGCCAGCAGTAATTCAAACTTGCTTGGAACAGAAATTGATTGAAAGATCGTAAACAGGAGTGGAATGTAGTGCAAAACAGAAGTTTGAGAGAAAGCCTAGCTGCTAAGATTCGTGCTGTCTTATTCCAATACCGTTCCAGTGAGTGACCGACTGTTTCCGCTGAGACCCTCTGAAAGGGGGACATCAAGGCTTGTCTGGGGTCTTAGTACACCTTAACTACCATTGCATGGTGAGCGAACGTACTTACTCTCATGGTTTTTAATGATACCAAGTGAACATAAAAATATCTTCAGTGGTCTATTCTGCCTTTTATGAAAGGACTAATATGAATGACTTCAAAATCTGAATGTAAGGCCAGCTCTTCAGCTGTTATAAGTCCCTTATTCCCTTTTATTTTAGCTCAGCTGTTTCAATTCATACTAATGATTTGTCCCTATTAGAGACAAACCTGAAAGTAAAAATCCACCCCATGAATAAGAATGTGTGAGTGTATACTGTATATACACACATTCCTATACATATATATAAAAGTTTATATACACTTAGAGGCACAAATATACATGAATAGACACACATATATATGTACATGCATTTGAAAGCATCATTCAAAGAAAGTGGAACATTTAAAGATTTATTTGTTAATCCTAATGAGTATTAGAAAAGAAAACAAGCTCCAAAAGACTTTACTGTTTTTGCATTATGGATTACGCTTAAACTCCAGTGCTTGTATGCTGTGGCGTCCTCTGCATGGCAGGTACAGCAGATTGATCAGCTGTGATGCTGTGACTCCAGAGTGAGTGCAGTAACAAAAACCTTTGATTAGCCGATCACTCGGAAGGGCAATGTGCAGAATGTATAAACCGAATATATCATGGACTATCTGCTTAGAAATGTATAGTGGTGCGCTAAAATGGTAAAATTTCATGTGACAGCTAAATTAATCAGTCAGAGTTGAGCCATACCTCTGCTAGCAAAAGGGACCAAATGTCTGACCATAGTACAAGTGGGCTTGGGCATTTTGTCAGTAGCCTGCAGTTTGTATAACTCTGCTCTTAGCAAAAATGCATGCACAGTCCAGGCTTGTAGGCAAGTGCATCTGGCCATAATCTGGCACCCGGAATTTTCTGTGGAGCCCTGGTGCCTTCAACTGTTTCAGCAAGAACTGAAGAGTGGTTGCTGTTTACTTTGGTATTATTGTACGGCTGAAGCAGGAGAGATGGTGAGACCACTGCACAACTACTGTATCACCCAGAAAGCAGAGATTTCTGCTTTCAGTGTTTCCCTGGAGTGAAAGTGTTCAAATCTTCATAATCTCCTCTCAAAGGTACACGTGGAGATGATGAAGTCTTCTGTTCATCTGCTGTGTTTAACTTTAGAAGCGTTTTTATTTTGGAGTTTTATTTAAGTTACATAAGAAATTATCCATAAAAAATCATTTTTTCCTAAATACATTTTAGTTTTCTGCTTCAGAATGTATTTTGTCTGCATACAAAAGTGTGTGCCATGGTTTTCAGCCTATGTCCAAGACTGCTTTTTTTCTCATTTTAAATATTCATTGATGTTCAATGATGTTTTTGAAAAATGAACTCTAGTCCCAGCGTTTATGTATAAAGTATAGCTACTATGTGGAATAAGGTTACTCACATGTAGTCAACAGCCTGGAGTGGGTTGGGATGTATATCCTGACAGAAATTTAAGACCAATTTCTGGGACTAGTGCGTTCAGGCTTGTTTTTGAAGGTCTGGCAATTCTGACTTTTCCTATGTCCTTGTCCTGAGCAGAAAGCTTGTAACTCATGCTTTTGTACTCCTATGAGAGTGCCTAAAAGTTAGACACTGCACTGTGTAATCTTTTGGTGTCTAAACCCTTTATTTAATCTAGCATTTACAGTCCTCCCCTGCTTCTCCCAATTGTGCCTTTGAATTAATCTCCCATTTCACAAGAAAAGACTCTGGCTTGTGAGGGGGCTTTTTTTGGAAGTAATCATTTTTCAGCACCACAGCTCTTTCAGGGTTACTGGGTACATAAGGGGAAATTTTATTTTGTTTGTCCTTCTATTTACCCTTTCTTGCTTTAGCAACAATTTTAAGAAAGTTCTTCTTTCTCTCTCTGCTCAGTGTAAAAATCAATGGCAGAAACAAGACAAATTCCTGCTTGCTATATACCAATTCTTTTGCAACTTTTATTATTTTAATGTTGTCATGTCAGTATTTTTATGTATAAGGAATTACTTATCACCAGCTCAAATGGATAGTGTATGTGCTAACACCCAAAAGATAAAAAATACTTTCAGGCATTTCTGAAGGATTTCTGGGTGTGTTTTCAGGTTAGTGCCATCAAGGTGCTGAATGTCCAAGTATCCTGGACTAATAGCGACAGTGAATGCACGTACTGACTATAATGTATGCTGGGCAGCTAGTCGGGTGTATTCTGGCACTAAAATTATTGTGCTCATATTGCACGGAAACACAGCTCTGCCCAGGAAACCTTGGGAATTAATCTGGAACAACCACCTTAATTTCAAATGTTGGAAAGTATTTCTCAGGCTGCATTTTCTTCCTTCTCTAGGCTGAACCCCAGATCTGACCTAAGTGCTGGGCCCTAAAAGCAATAACCAAGGCCTATAGGACACAGTGGATGGCATTGCAGGGATACCCTGCTTCAGAATTAAGTGTGGCACATTAATCCAAGAACTAACATGCCTACATTGCTTCTGATATCTAAACTAACTTGACTAGCTCTGTGCTAGTCTCTGCGGTGTGACACAGATGTATCCTGCATATGGTGAGCTGAAGAAACACAATTCAAGTTTAAAGACTTCTGTTACATTATGAATCCACTGAGAGATAGAAAATGCAGAACCAGATTACCGTTGTACTTGTATTCTTTTGCCCTGAAGTTCTGTCTAGACATATATGAGTGCACACATTGCAAGATTTAGAATTACAGAGGAAAATATTTAAGAACGTAAGTCCAAAATTAAGGTTAGAATTATTAGAAATAAAATTAGGTGTCACAAGCTTTCTTATTTCAAAACCAGCTTCGGATTCAATTGTCTACCTTCTCGTCCCTTCCCGCAAATATTTTCCAGAATAAACTAGAATTTTCTTAAGGAATTGTCATAATTTCAACATACTGTCCAACTACTTGTCCAATTATGTCAAACATCTGATGAAATTCAGTGAAATTTATATGGGAACTCAAAAAAATTCCCCAACCAAACCTGCAGTTTCAGGAAAAAAAAACCAACTCTGACATTCTTAGACATACATTTTGGTAAGATTTCTACCTTAAAATCAAAATATTTATGTACATTAAGTATTTCAGATAGTATTTATGGAATGTAATTTCCCATTAGAAAGGAAATTCAGCTGATATGATCTCTATTAATTTCCCATATTACATGCTGATTATAGACTACTGTATTATATTGTCTCTTAATTTTTTGTACCATTTCATACTGTGAGTTTTAATGGGTTTTCAGAGCATTCCTTCTTCTTTCCCTGCTAAGCAGAATTTGTATTTACTGAAAGGTTTGCTTATGGGTTTTTCCTTCAGTGTTTCCAGCTGTGTCATAGTTTAGTAAATTATACCAAAGGTCATTAATATTTTTTGCTTGTTTGTTATCTGCTGTAAGTCTACAGACATTTAGTTTTAATATTTGTTTTTGAAAGCCTGTTTTCCCTTCTTTATTTCCTGCTGTGTATGTGAGCAACTGAATAATATTTCAAATGAAAGCTGTTGAAATAATGGAGGGGGTTTCTTCTGCTTTTAGTCTGTCAATCTGAAAGTATTGTCTGTAATGCTGGCAATGTTCTGTGAACTTGAATATTCCCTAATAAAGAGTAACAAAATCTTTGACTGTCACTAAAATTTCTTTAACTTTCTGCCCAATTGTTTTAGAAAAATTATTAAATATGCAGCTTTATTGTCTACAGAATAATTTAACGTTTTGTGTCTGGGGAGTTTGCTGGTGGAAGGAAGGGTTAGAAGGGAAAAGAAGGGAGAAGACATGGAAAAGCCAGAGTAAAAAGTTAGTTCTGGTATGGATAATATAACTTTGTGCTAAATTTGGATTTACTATAGTAAACATTTCTGGGACATGAAATATCTGAAAACGGTTCTTTTTTTCTTTTGAAGAGGCAACTAATGTAGAGAACCTCTATGATCTTTGGGTTCTTGCATGCTTTTTAATTGAGGAGAACACCCAGATGTTCTCTGCTATTTAAAACCTGGAAAATGATGGAGTTGCCTGTATGGTTTCTCAAAAGGCTCCATTAAAAGTTTGGTGTAGTTGATGTATTATTTCCTTTTCTCTGAAATAAAAATTAACGTGAAACAATAATTTAACTTTCTATTCCACTCAGCAGGTTGTTTTAACAAAAAATAAATCTGATCATCAAATAAAATGAAAGATGTATCACAGTGAGATTCTTATTACTTTTACATGTGGCAAGAGTGAGGTTTTTCACCTTTAACAGATCCACCACAACCCTTGCCTAAACATATTCACTTCTAGGAAGCCATTTTCTGTCCCCAAAGCACAGCGAAAATTAGAAGGTAACCCACTTCCTGAAACTTTGATGCCAATGGAAGTTTTCACACTAAGTTCCAAAAGTCCAGACCTGGTCACTAGGGAAAAAGGGAAAATAAAAGATCTTATATGGCAATAATGTCTTTTTCCTATTGACCTGGACATATTTACAGCAATAACCCTTGTGATGAGAGGCTTTGTAATCTATTCCCAATATTCTGAATCATTCAATCCATTTTAAATAGTTGATTGTTTTCTTCTCATATAATATTTATGATACGTTTCTACATAACATTATCGATATTCTAGATGCCAGTAAACATGAAGTCTTTTTTATTAATCATCTGCCAGTAATGCTTTTAATATTTAGGAATGATGTTTAACTCTGGTTTTTAGTAAAGTCTTAGATAATCCCAGCCTATGATCAGCACAAAACCAAGGATAATCCAGAATGAAAAGTATCAACACTGCAAATATGCCACAGGAAATACTCTTAAGGATAATTAAGGACACCATTAGATAGAGAGGGAAGTATAAAGAAAAAAGTCTGGTGTTTTGGGTGTTTTTTTGTGAATTTTTTATTACTTTTCACTGTTATGAAAATGTAACTTTTAATGGAAAACAAATGTAAGAGGGAAAGGTGTTCTTTTTGTGTTGTGTTTGCAGTCCGTATCTCTGAAGCAAGTAAGTCCCCAAGTGGTATTTACAACAGCCCACGCAGATCAGCAGATCAGCAGAGGATCTACATTGAAGAATGTAAGCCACTAAAACTTCTTATTATATCAATTTATAGCCTGATAAATAAGTCAAACTTTAAACGAAGTCAGAATACAGAAACAAATTTACCAATGGTTTGCAATGCCCAGGCTAAGTGCTCTATTACCCTCATATTTAGGTGGGGCACTACCTCTTTCTACTGATGTACATTAAAAGAAACTAGCTTTTCTGAAGACCTCAACTTCTTAAATGTGCTTTTAGAATAGGCACCGAATTGGACTACTTTTGGCAGAAGAACATTAATTTTTGGGGTCTCTATGAGATCATGTATTAACCATTGGAGAGCTCAGCTACTTGAAGACTGTGGATGCTCTGAACTGTCTCAGAGAAACATGGGCAGTTGTGGAGTGTGATATAAAACCTCAGTAATATCAGAATTTTCAGCATTTCCAGGTTTAGGTGGGTGCTGGGAAAAGATTTCCACGGTAGGGTATTAAAAATATATTTCAGTCATGTCCTGCACTGAGATAGCAATCCAAAAACTTAGTGCTGTGCTAAATCCATTCTTTATTGATATTTCTAAGGGACTGAGACATGTATCAATCATCCCTAAACCTGCTTTTCAGATTTTATCTTTGTGGAGTCAGCTAAGACTGCTTAGAAATTACAAAATTCTAACTTAAACCAAACATAAATTCTAGATTATTTTTTTTCCTTTTTACAAACACCCTGTAAAGAAAGACTCATACTATATGCCAATCCAATATCATTTCAATCAACTGCACAAAGAAATTAATTTATTCATTCATCATCTCAACTATTGCTTTTTTACTTCAAACACAAAAGACAAGTAAGAAGATTGTAACTACTATTAAAATAAAACAAGTAAGTCTAGTGGGAACTAACAGTAAAACAAACAGCTGAGTTACTGTTTGAGCACAGGAAAGACATTTGAAATACCACCGAGAGAAATTTATTTCAAAGAATTTATTTATGATACAGTGGGTAGGTTGGCAAATACCTGCTGTCTAAGGATTACCAGAATAAATACAGTATTTCAGCATTTAAAGTCAGATTGGCTTTATGTGTTTCTCAATTCCACTTCCATCGTGTTCCATCACTGAAATAGCAACACAAAAGGAAAACAGTATAGGTAGCATTTTGTCACACCACAGCCAAACACTACAATCCAAACACCATGTACAAACACAATGTGCTTGTAAAAATACAAGCTCAGTAGGCTGAGAAGAAACTCTATAGAGGGAGGGAGCTTCTGCAAAAAATGTTGGACAAAGAGTTCTACCCTAGGATTCAGGATAGGTTGGTTGTTTTATTATTATTATTGTTGTTGTTGTTGTTGTTGTTGTTGTTATTGTTATAAATATTATGCTTAAGTAGAGCTAATTTATAGATTTGCTTTACAAAATGAACATTCTGAATTTTAAGTTAAATCTTATTAATTAAAAAATAATGCCCAATGAAGATATGCAAAAAAAACCACGCACAGTGAAAAAAGGACTGTTATTCTAGTCGTTGTTTATTATTCTTGCAATTGTATCTCGTTCCTACACAGTAATATAGGTCTGCAGATAGATCCTGAAAAGCAGAATTCAATTTATTGAACATTTATTATATGATGCACTCTCTTTAAAAAAAAAAAAAAAAAGAAAGAAAGAAGAAGTCTGTCTTGATGGATCTGTGATATCTAGTACTGTGTATCTTAAATAAAGTTTCTCTTTTTGACAACTCTGAAAGTACTATATTTAACTATTTATTGTGAAGGGAGGGGAAAATAAGAGTACGTGGGTTGCTGGGTCCAGGAAAACTGAAATTATGATTCTGTCCCTCTTTAATACATCAAAGAGAAATCACAAACAAAACCAAACAAAAATAAAAACAAAAACCAAAAACATTTCTTACTACTGAGAAAAATTATTAGATAAACCTCTAGTTCCTGTGGCTCCTAGCAGACCATGTCATTGGGCCCTGTTGGCTTGGCTTGATCTGTGGACACTTAAGTAGAAATTTCCAATCTAGAGATCTTTCCCTTTTAAGAACATATTTGGTTCTGTACAGATATAATGGGATTTTGTTCCAAGGGAAACAGGTTATATATACAGTTTAACAGAGCCTTGTAACATCAGATTATGTCGAATGAAATTCAGCTTACTGGGAAGATATATTTCTTTGCTTGGTGAGTAACTGTGTCATAACCATACAATAGAACTAAAACAGACTACTGATAAATAAAATATTATGCTATGAGCCTTTAACTTCTATTTAAAGCCTCACACTTTAGTGTTATGCTTGTCTCCCCGTTTAAAAACAAAATGTATTGCATTGATGAATTATGTAAAAAGATTCTCATAACTCTTTCTTAGCAACATCACTCTGAATTCATCTCATTTACTGTGCAAATATATCACACAAATGCATATTACACTCCTAATTTTATACTTCTATTATTGTGATAATTTTTGTACATCAGAATATGATTATGCTCTTATTTACATGCATGTTTTAAATCTACAGTTGTTACAAAGGTTTAAATACCTGCCTCAACTTGAATTGCATAGCCTCTGTTTCATTTATATTTTAGAAAGAATTTAGTTTATAAAGTCTATAGTAAGCTAATATGATATGCATGGAAAATGAATTTGTTCATTCAAGTAGAATTTTCTGCTGAGTTGAGCCCTTTATTTTTCACTGAGTTAACCTTCCGTTAAAATAAAACATCTGAAAACCAGCCAGCAATTCCGTAAGGCCAACATCAAATGTATTTAGAGAGCTCAATGCCAGAAAATCCTAATCAAAACAAAACAAAAAGTCATGGTTCTGTATTATTTCTTGTTACATGTCTAACTTTTAAACAGTGCAACTGTTACTGAAGCTACTTTAGGAGAAGACTGAACATTTTATCACATAGTTTAAAGATGACTGATACACAATAGCAAGTGCTACATGAATACTGTATCTCTACACAATAGAGGTACAGTTGAAATTTGCTTTGTAATGTATTTAGCAGTATACGTATTTTTTTGATTAAAACAAAAACAAACAAAAAGACAAAAAGATTAACCTACAAATTAGTAACCCAACACTAGAAAAGTCAAATTTTATATTTTGCATTTGCTTTTAAACAGATTGCTTCCAGAGGTCCAGACTCCTCTAAACTAATCTATGTATGTAACCTTAACCTCTTTACTTTTGAGTCAGTTGTTAGTCTAGTTACTTCTGAGTCTAGTCACTTCTGAGTCTAGTCACCCTAGGAATTTGTGTTGTCCATGCAGAAAAAATAGGTGTCTTCAATAAACAGAGATATATATCATCCTCTGGAAGTACCTGCCTCCCTATATTAATTTTTAATGAAAAGAGAATAAAATCTTTAGGCATACCATATAGCTGTCCAAAATTAGCAGAAAAAATGCATCTTTAGTGAAGTTTCTGAGGTAATCGTTATGTGCCCACCAGCATGCATTAAATGCAAATGGTTCCCATGAAGGAGTAATTACTTGCCAGTTTATTGTTCATAACTTTCATAATCTTATAAGAACTTTAAAGAGAAAGCAGTATCCAATGAAATATCTTCCCAGGAAATTGTCTCCTCTTTCTTCTCCTCCTGGATATTAGGGGGGAAAAAAAATATCTTGTCACAGCAGCAAGTACCTAGACCAACAAATAAATTCTCAGAACTCTGCTGAACTTTGAGTTCTTCAATGAGTATGGATAAGGACAAAGGAAGAGGTTTCAGCCCCAGCTGTACAGGGTTTGGAAGACATTTTCAAAACTGCATATGAGAACCAAGGACCTTGATTCTCCAAGAAATTGCATTTCAAATACTTGTACATGTTTTTGGTATCTAAATACTGTGACCTCATATCTAGTATTATTACATACCAATGCCCCCATGCCTCAAATAACTAAAAGAAACTGTGGTGGGTTTTTTTGTTATTGTTACTGTTTCTTTTTTGGCAGTAGGGGTGCTGGGGATGTGGGAGGGTGTGTATTTGTGTATTTCTTTTGCCAGGAGGATCTGAAATGGCTGGACGTGCCTCTGAAAGCTCCTAATGAATTGTCCTCGTTCTGCAATATGATCTTTGCAAAGGCAAGACCTACTGTTCTGCGGAGTGGCACTTCGTTGATGGAAGCTCCCAAAAGGCCTGTAGGTGCAGTTTGCTTCTGAGGATCAAATTTCAGAATCCAGGACTAAATTTGCACCTCCTAAAAGGTTCAGAAAGATCAGATGGTGTTCTGTATTGTTAATCGTTTCTGAATGACAACATTTTTATGTCTCATCCATCACTTCTGTTTTCAAAATCCTAAATTCTGTTTTTCTCCTTATAACTCCTTTGCAGCCTGTAGATTAGTTAAGGCTTGAGATATAAAAATCTTCCATCTGTCTTAATTTGTTTCCAGGCACTATATTAATACAAATAATAAATAATGATATGGAAAAGCAGTAAATCTGAATTAGTTAATCTGTCTGGCTTTGTAATATTGTGAAAGTAAAAAGGTGTACATTGGTGATCATTGGAAAACAGCTCAGAACTGCCATAGTATCTCTTCAAGGCAAAAATAGAAGCATAAAATACAGTGGCATTAGGGATAATGACAAAATACAGCAAAGTAAAAAGACTGTGTTCAACCACTTGTTCATTACTGTCATGCATTTGCAATGCAAAGTAATGCCATAACTAGCATGAGGTCAAAAAAAGAAAACAAATTTCATAGAATCATAGAATGATTAGAGTTAGAAGGGACCTTAAAGATCATCTAGTTCCAACCCCCCTGCCATGGGCAGGGACATCTCCCGCTAGACCAGGTTGCTTAAAACTCCACCCAATCTGGCCTTGAACGTTTCCAGGGATGGGGCATCCACAACTTCCATGGGCAATATGTTGCAGTGTCTCACCACCCTCACAGTAAAGAATTTCTTCCTGATAACTAATCTAAATCTCCCCTTTTGCAGTTTAAAACTGTTACCCCTTGTCCTCTCACTACACTCCCTGATAAAGTCCCTCCCCATCTTTCCTTAGGCCCCCTTTATGTACTGGCAGGCTGCTATAAGGTCTCCCCGGAGCCTTCTCTTCTCCAGGCTGAACAAGCCCAACTTTCTCATCCTGATAATGGTCATCTCTGATCATCAATTAAATATCATTTCTTTATTCCAAACTAAATTATGAACACAGTTAATTCAAATAGCAATGCTGTCTGTCAGAGGAGGAGACTCATCTTCCAGCTGCTTCTGGAACACAGTGCTGGAACAAGGTGTAGACATCTTGGCAGATTATCTCTGGAGCAAACCTAAAGTTCGCTTCTTTTCCTTCTGATTTAGAGCCCTTTAAGTAAATATGGTCAGCATGGCAAGTTCCATTGACTTCACCGAAAGCTAAAAATACAAAATGTAATTCAAATTAAAATCAAAAAGGTCAATGGAGAAGCGGGAAATTTGTCAAAAATTAACATCCATTTCAAACAATGTACAAACATTACAAATGTCATAAACACATTAGAATATCAGAATATTTTTAATGAACTGTCCTGATTCTGCAAAATGTTGTATTTTCTTAATGCTTACGTTCTCCATTGTTTCCTTGATTGTTTTTGTTATGGGATTAGGATTTTTTTTATGGACACATAGGAAAATGTAAATGTCTTCAGTTGAATAATCCACAAGTATTTGAGTAATTTTAGAGAGAATTTAAAAATTTAAACATAGTTGCCAGTACTAAGAATTTTGTCCTAAATTCTAATTTAGACTCCTTGATTCTCTTTTGGTTCTAATCCATATCCTTATATCTGTTTTCTTATTTTTAATGAGCCTCTTCAGAAAAAAAAGAGAAAAATTGTCAATGGAAAGGAATTAAAGAACCAATTTTCTATTTAGTAGTTACATAGCATAGGAACATTCGTATCTATGAAGTTTACTTCTAAGCTTCTGTTCCTGAGCTAAACTCCTGTTTACATCTCTTGAAGCATGTATTTTGAAATATATACCTCCTACCATCCTTCTCAGCTACTTTAATTATCAAATAATAATTTCTTCTCAGCACTTAACAATAAAAAGATTAATTTTGTATTAACTGTGTAACTTAACTTGTTGAAGAAATGAGTGTGAATCTGCTGTCTTCAGATGCTGCAGTACTGAAGCCATGAAGTGTGTTCTTACTATAATGGAAATGATTTTTAAAACATTCTTAGATGTGCTAAGAGAAATGTGGCATTCTGATTTCAATATGTCTAACACGGGATTTGGAATGAGTGCTGGTATGGACAAACACCTGCTTGCAGGTGTGAAAGAACACTGGCCAACCTGGAGACTTTTGAATAATCTCCAACCTATACGTGGCAAAAAAACCCAAAGAAACAGAAAAACAAACAAATAAACACATAACACCAACCAATAACAAAAAGGAAAAAAAAAAAAGACAAAATACGAAAATAGGTTTATCCAGAGGACAAAGACACAAATGAATGTGGACATGCAACATTATTGGACTGTATACCTTTTTGAAGAAACATGCATTGCCAAGGGCACACAATGCTACAACTGACCCCAGCTCTGTGGGGAAAGAAAATATTTGTAGAAGTACATAAAGCAAAAGTCTTGACTTTTCCAGTCTTTCACAGAATCGCAGAATGGTTGAGGTTGAATGAGACTGCTGGAGGTTATCTTGTCTGACCACTCTGCTGAAGAAGGACTGCCTAGAGCCAGTTGACTAGGACTGTGTCTAGATGGATTTTAATATCTCTAAGGAGTGAGACGCCACAGTCTCCCTGGGCAACTTGTTCCAGCGTTCAGCCGCTCTCACAGTGAAAAAAAGTGTTTCCTGATGTTCAGAGGGAACCTCGTGTGCTTCAATTTGTGCCCATTGCCTCTTGGGCACCACTGAAAAGAGCCTGGTTCAATCTTTGCACCCTTCTTTCTGGTACTTATATACATTAATAAAACTCCCCTGAGCCTTCCCTTCTCCAGGCTGAACGGCCCCAGCTCTCTCAGCCTTTCCTCATATATGAAATGATCCAGTCCCTTTCTACAGTGAGTCCACAAGTTAGATACCTTTTTTTTAATGAAGAAATGAATATGCTATATGCTCCAAATAGTATTTTTAAGTACTTTTAAGAACCAAAATTATCTAGAACTTCAATATAAAGAAAATCCACTCTAGCAAGGGTCTTATACTTAAAAGAAAAGAAAAATGTCCTTTATATCATAGGTCGCAGTTATGAGTGGCAAATCTGTCACCATCTAAGACAGATTTCTTATTTGTATAAAAGAAATAATCTTTTAAATCTGACTTCATGAGGCCTCATAATTTTAAAACATGGTAGCACTCAATGTACATTTAACAGGTAATTCTGTCTTGTGAGTATGGAACAGTGGACAAATGCTAGAACTAATCTGAATGGCAATTTGTTCAGAGTTGGGCTTCTTTGGAGTGACTTCGGTAGCTTTGAACTCCTTCCTCAATAACTACCTGACTTTACACTGATGGTGTGAAATCTCAGTTACGCTGGCAGTATTCCTACTAACCTCAGTAGGGTCATCATTTCATCCATCAGGTTTTGGATTTTTGTTTTTGGTTTGGATTAGGGTTTTTTTTCACAGGCATTGTATTCCACACTTCTCGTGTGCTTTGCTTGTAGATATTACTTAGCCTTGACATCAGGAATTTATTGTTAGTATCTTCAAAAGTGGGAATCCTAATTTAGGGGTTAGACTTTTTGAAAACAAGACTAGAAACACTCTCTGCTTCAGCATATTTTGAGAAAAGCGTAAATATAGGATTGCATTCTAGTTTGGATAAGTTACCATATGAAAGAAAATTTGGTATGATGACTTTTATTAAACACTTGGTACAATGGAGGTTTTGCATAGTCATTTGTGTTTGTGTCATGAAAAGTAATTAATCTGAACTTTTTCTTCTCTTCCTTTTTAAAACTATCTTCAAGGCTTTCACTTTCTTCTGAAATCCTATAATAACAAATTAAAGAAATCAATGGAATATGGTAGTGCAGATTTCTCCCTGAGAAATAAGATAAACAATTGTGTAGGTATTGAGCAGGACACTGGGGGAAATAGTGGTAAAATCGATTTTAACTAATCTCTTCCCTCCTTTTTAATGTCTAAGTATGCAACCCGGCTAATGTAACAGCATTTTGGTACAATATGGCCTTCAAAATACTGATTATACATTGATCATAAAGTGTATTTACACAATTAATTTTTTTTAGATAAATGCATGTGCCTTGCTTATACAGACTCCAAGGTGAACCAAAGAAAATGACATGCGTAAAGACTAAGCTGCCCAGATGGCCCGTCAACAGTTAATTAAGTGGCAAACACACAAGTATCTCTGATGCTGCCAACAAAACTGCCTGCAGAGCCTGCCATGGGCTCAAATTTAGATGGCTGGAGGAAAATCTTCTGCAGATTGGCATCAGTCTCTTGTGATGCTCATCTGAAAAGCAGACAGAGTAAATTTCACAAGCTACATCTGAAAATGAAAACAAGAGTAAGAGAAGTGCTATCTGAACATATTGCTAATAACGGGATATGAGTTTGTCATGCCTGTGCTGCCAAGGTAAATCTAGACCAGAGCAGTGGTGACCAAAGGGGACCAGCAGCTCTTACCTGCTCTCCACGTGAAATGATTTGGTGGTCTCAGTGTCTCTGTCCACTTCTTGTACTCATATCAAAAGAATCTGGTATTCTTTCCACCAGACTTGCAGTCAGAGTTGAGTGAACATGTGAACACTGCTACCTACCCATTCCTTGGGACAGTCTTTCCAGTGAAAGAGCAGTAGGGTTACATTTTAAGTTTTTACCTTTGCAGCCAGCACTGAGAGACAATTCTGCTCCCTAGAGCTGTCAGACAAACACCAAGTTGTGTCTTCTCTGTGTCTTCTCTGTTTCTCTGCTCTTGCAATTTCTCATTTTTGTTGGCTCCTTCTGCATTCATTGCTCATCCCTATTTTAGCCATACCGTCCTGCAAACTCTTACCCTTCATGATCCAACCTGTATGCAAAGGGGAAATTATATGCATTTCTTAAGCGTCCTTCACTGCTAAAACCTCTGGAATAGTGTTCTAATATTTGATAGTAAAAGAGATCAAAGCAAGGGGGGTAGAAGTAAACTTTGAATAAATGTGTCAGGTAAACTTTAACTCCTTGCAACATTTTTTTTTCCTGAAAATATTCTTGATTTTCCAAGTCATGTAATTCTATTGTCAATAAGAAAGATGAAAAAATAGATTGCCACACTTCCAAATGTAAATCTACCCAACCTTGTCTAATTTAGTACAATTATCAAATTTGCACTTTGACTCAGATTCATGGATAAAACCACTAAAAATTGTTTAGACAAGTGAGAAGATATGTGAATTGGATAATAACTGAATTAGGGATTCCTCCTTTGAAATTTGTTTCACATAAAAGAGCAGCAATCATGAATATTTTAAATGCAAGAACTCTTTAGGCTTATTTAAATATTAATGTAGCAAAGAGATAACATTAAATATCAGTTAGGAACACATAATATTTCAACTGTTAAGTTATGAAACTACAAGAAAACCAAAGCAAAGACTTTGATATGAAACAGCTTGTGATTTCTCATGTTTTGCCATTCAATTCTTTGCATATTCAATCAAATAATTATTTTTGTTAATGTTATACATTATACATTATAACATATATATATGTTATAATGTTAATTATTTTTGTCTATTTTCTTTCCCCCTAGATACTGCTTGTTTCTCAAGGCCTTTTCTACTATGTAATCTTACAGAAATTAGTTGGAAAGCCCAGAAAAAGACAGAAGGCTAAAAGTCTGACACCAAATCACCCTTTCAATTAAGTCATGGAGTCTCTGGAAAAAAGTACAAGACAAGACATTTGGCAACTTTTTCAAAAATAAAAATAAAACAGCTTAAACCACTTAATTTTGGTCATGAATTTGAATGAGAGAATCAATTCAAGAATCAAATCTTGTAAAATAGAAAACCATCAATGATTAGCATTCCCAAAAGCTCTTCAAGGTGTGCAAAATCAGATGATGTCTCATTGCAATGGAGGTATGCTCAACAAGAGTGCAAATGGATAATGTAGGGTTTGAGTTAGAAAAATATGTTTCCACTCTTTCTACTGCTGCTGTGGCTGGGGGAACTTGTAGGCAACACACATGTTCTCAAGAAAACCACAGTATTGGCTATTATACTAAAAGAAACAAATATACCCCAGAACAGCATCAAAACATAATCTTATTCCATTGAAAGTGCAGTTATACATGGAGTTTCTGCTGTTCCCAAAGACAAACTTTTACATATGGCACTTTTTTAACTTCAACTTGGATGATCCAGGGAAAGCTATTTGCTCTGTTTATAATAAAAGAGTGAATACTCACAAACCTGGAGTCTATGTTGGCACATCTGTACTTAGTTTCCATCTGCAAGTACTGCAGCCAGTGTATTCTAGTGATTGCAGCCAAAATAAAATATATTAAAAAAATCTAACACAGAAGTCACTGGTACTATTAGACACCATACATCATTGTATATTACTTTTTTTTCTTCCTCTTCTTTTACTTCTCTGTGTAACAAGAGGCAATTTAAAGCCAATAACAACTACAGAACTTGCATACAGATCTACACTGTATTTATTTACTCCAAAGCTAAATCTCACAGTTATCACAGCTGGGCAAAAAGGTAGACCCTTTCTCAGATAAAATATGCTCTTGTCTGATAAGACCTAATTCAAGTATAATATGAATTACCAAAGGAAGGACTGTTAACACAGGGACTGACACAGGCAATATTCAGGCTCAAATAACTAATACAGATGTAAACTTGAAACATGCAGAATATTATTTTTTTCGGTTCTGACCAAACCAGATCTCCAACCACAAAAAACCAAAACATCTTTTAAAAATTAAACTAATACTTCCTTTAATTTAATACATAATACTTTATTTTTACTGTTTTTCTTTTACATACATATATATTTCAGTACATATATATATATATATCTCTGCACTGGGTCCAGTCCTCTTCAATATATTCATCAATGACCTGGATGAGGGGATAGAGTGAACCCTCAGCAAGTTTGCTGATGACAAAAAGCTGGGGGGCGTGGCTGACACACCGTAAGCCTGTGCCGCCATACAGAGAGACCTGGACAGGCTGGAGATCTGGGTAAAGGGGAACCTTATGAAATTCAACAAGGGCAAGTGTAGGGTGCTGCACCTGGGGAGGAGTAACCCCATGCACCAGTACAAGTTGGGGGCTGACCTGCTGGAGAGCACCTCGGTGGAAAGAGACCTGGGAGTCCTGGTGGACAACAGGGTGACCATGAGCCAGCAATGTGCCCTTGTGGCCAAAAAGGCCAATGGCATCCTGGGGTGCATCAAGAAGAGTGTGGCCAGCAGGTCGAGGGAGGTCATCCTCCCCCTCTACTCTGCCTTGGTGAGGCCGCACCTGGAGTACTGTGTCCAGTTCTGGGCTCCCTGCCTCAAGAAGGACAGGGAACTGCTGAAGAGGGTGCAGCAGAGAGCTACCAAGATGATTAGGGGACTGGAACACCTCTCTGATGAAGAAAGGCTGAGGGATTTGGGACTCTACAGTCTGGAAAAAAGACGGCTGAGGGGGGATCTTATCAACACTTACAAATACTGAAAGGGTGGGTGTCAGGAGGATGGGGCCAGGCTCTTTTCAGTGGTGCCCGGGGACAGGACAAGAGGTAACGGGCACAAACTTGAGCATAGGAAGTTCCACCTAAACATGAGGAGGAACTTCTTTACTTTGAGGGTGGCAGAGCACTGGAACAGGCTGCCCAGAGAGGTGGTGGAGTCTCCAACGCTGGAGGCATTCAAAACCTGCCTGGACGCGTTCCTGTGCAACCTGTTCTAGGTGACCCTGCTCTGGCAGAGGGGTTGGACTAGATGATCTCCAGAGGTCCCTTCCAACCCTATGATTCTACGAGTCTATAATGATATTTAGAAACAATGTTCCAAACAAAACAATGCTGAATACAACCAGAGAAATAATTTGTTTTGATTATTTAGTTATTATATTAAAATCTTCTGTCTAGGATCCTATGACTTAGCAGATCATCCAGCAGGTAACCAGAGAGAATCACTAACCCAGTAGTGCAAGCATTCATTTGGAGACTAAGTTTTAAAAAGAGCGGAAATTTGTACATTGACCAGACATTAGACCTTACTTGAGAAGCAGTAAGCACCTCTGATTTTTTCATATTACTTTTTTTTCACCTTGATTACTGTTCTGGTTGGATTAAATACCTTGGTGAGAATTTTTGTTTGTTTGCTTGCTTGCATTTTTTTATGCATCTTTAAATTAAATAGAACATTTTTTTTCCAAACAGCCATCTTTCAATGATACGAAAAAGTTTGATTCTTATAGGTAGTTGATGGTGTTCCTACATAACCATTCTTAGGAGAGTATGTATGTCTGCAATTAATTTTAGAAATTCCTTGAAATCCCCCAATGGCAATTAAAAATCTCTGAGGCATACGGGTGCATACCAGATTGATTGCTTTCATATGCTTTGTCTTTTCATTTTTCTGTCATACGCTTAATTTGCACCTCAAAACCATCAAGGCAGAAATGGTCAGCACAGAGCAGAATGGGAACCAAGAACCAGCTCTTACTCAGTACTGAGTGTTCTAAAGAGGAAGGCGATCAGGATGTTTGTAATATTGCTCCTGTTTATGTAGTAACTCATCATTTTAGTATTGACTTGTTCGCTAAAATCGTATAAGAGATGGACCCACCAATAACCCGTGTATCATGAATTCAGCCTTTCCTGAAATGTCAGAAAATATTGTCAGTGAACTAAGAAGGAATAATTTGTGTAGTTCCTTTTAAAAAAAAACCCAGTGCAACACTGATAAGATCTGAGTGATGTATGCTGGTTTGTGCAGCGATGTACAAAGGCTAATAAACCCTTCACTGCTGGTCTGTACAACATATGGCAAATGAAGGCATTTCTTTGACTTGCTGCACTGCAGTGCATTCACAGAGCAATTTGCTTGGCCTGGGCTTGTGCTGGTTGAGAGGGGCTGTGGTGACTTACAGCTGCTGTTCCTTCCCTTCCGCATGCTTAGCAGAAAGCTTCAAAGGGACCTGTCTGACAAAACTATATATAGAATAAAAACATAATATGGAGTAGAAATGGAAGGTACATGGAAGAGGAACGGCATTATTACAGTGGAAAAGGTGAAAGGTAGGAGTCTTGGGAACCTGCTATTAAAAAAAAATAATCAAAATTTTAGAAGCTCAGCCACTTGTTTGAATTGCTCCCCCATACGTCAGCTGATGGGAGGCCAATATGCTGTAACACTACATAGTTCCCACTCCTTGTTCTGCATCCTAATGCTATCGGTATGCCAGGAGAATCCTTAGAAGCTGTGTGAGAAGAGAGTATTGCCCACTCTCAGCTCCTTTACTCACCCCACACATCTCAACTGTTGTTTACCTCACTTTTTGATCCAGACACCTTTGCTGAAACAAATGCTCTCTGGCTCTTGATATTACTTCGGATATCAGTAAGACTACAGAGTTCAAACAAGGGACTTCTAATAAGATTTTCTTTTCTCCTCATCAAGTTCAATTTATGGTTGAAGAGAAGTTTGTGATTTTGTTGGACTGAAGACATGGGGATGTAAGTGGTAGGAATCATTGGCATTCTTGCCTTAATCCAACTTTCATTCCCAAATTGCGTTCTGAGATGTGTCCTCCTTTGATTTTGGACAGCTAATGTATTTGTTGTTTTGTTGTTGTTTTTTTTTTCTCAGAGGTTATTTCCTTTTACTTGTGTGTAGCTTAATGGAAATACATCAAATTCTTAGCAGAGGCAGTCAGTGAATAAAACAAAGGTCTAAATGCTAATATAAATAATGAAATTTCCATGGTGGCATACACAGGAAAGAGTACAAATTGCTAAGACATAAGGAAATAAATTTTATTTCATTAAAACCTCCCCACTGAACAGATATTACATTCAAATATATTTTTTAAAATGTATCAATGTATATTTTCATTCATGAACAAAAATCTTGAAATACCAGTTTTATATTCATGTGTATATAAAAAAGTATATCTGGAAGCACTCTTTATTACACAAAGTCATTTAGTTTCAAAGGAGTATACAAGTCTTGATCAGGAAATGAACATGCACAAAAAGAATTTGTTTACTTTCAAAGTCAACTGCAAAACTATCCTACCTTTACGTTAATATCAGATGTACCTACACCCCTTCCTGTTTATTTCTGACATATAATACAACACAGGTGTGTAAAGTTCCTTTTAAATGAAAAATTTGCAATGTGAACACCCAAATTTGTATTTTACTGATTTATCTTTGGAGTACATTTGGAGGATTTTATCTACTGCTCTGTGGGTTGATATGAAAGATATTTAAGTTGATAAAACTAGCATTCAGACTGTGTTTTAAGTAACTTTATTTTTTTTTAATATTCAAATATTTATTTATAGATTATCCACTTAGACATTCCCTATCTTGCAATTTCAGTTCCTCTTGTGCGAGGGGGAAGGAGACTGAAAACTGGAATTAAGAGAAGAAAATAAAAACTTTATTTGTGCTTTTATTAGCTCAACCTTCTCTTCTTTGCTCTTTCCCAGGGTATTAGGAAAAGAAAGATGTCTGACTTGAGTACAGTGGGAAGAGAGCCAGACTGGAATGGGAGAAGAAAAGGAGATAAGGATAAGGAATCGGGTGGAAGCAGAGATGGTGCCTGGGAATGAGGGTGGGAGAGTCTGGGAATTCAAATCTAAGAGGGAAATTGTGAAGAAAATGATGAGGTAGTTGCAAAGGGAAGAGAGCCCGCCTCTGGATAAGGATTTGGGGAGACTGTCAAGATTAGAATGGTACAACTGGGAGTTATGTGCAGAAAGTCTCAAAATAAGTAAATCTGACGATGTGATAGTATGCACAGTGATAAATGAGACTATATTAGCAAAGACCAGGATACAGCTTAAACTGAGCAAGTTACAAGCCATCAGCCAAGACAGCGTAATTAGGTATATGTTTGCTTTTCACTAGTTTTGTCAGGTAGAACCTGTAAGCTCATTGGAAAAAATAACACTTTTCAATCTTACTTTGATAATTTTGTATAAAATTATTTATTTTAATTATTAAAAATTAGTTCTGTGAAATATTTAAATATAATTGATCTGGATTTTTTCAGAAAAAAGTTTTATTCTAATTTTCAACAGTTTTCTGAGGGTATTTCTGAGTTTTGAAAGGTAAAAATTACACAACAAGATGGGGAATACATAAAATGTGCTTGCTTCCAATCCACTTTCTCAAACTTGCTCTAAATATATTCCATTTCTGAGTAAAATATCAAAACACTTGACTAAAAATTAGTCTCTTTTGCAATGAGTACCCGTATGTCTTTTCAACAGCACGGAAAAATATTTTTGTCTTTTTTGGCCCTTTTTATTTTAGTTTTGTTACAAGTTTTACTAAATATCAGAAAGAGCTTTATAAAGCTACTTCTATACTTTTAGAGACATTGGTCCCAGAAATGTCTTGTTTAAAATTAGTCTTAAAGAATCTGACTGATCCTGAGCTCATTCTAAAAGAATGTCACTCAAAGAGTTGTGGTCAATGACTTAATATCCAAGTGGAGACCAGTGACAAGTGGCGTTCCTCAGGGATCGGTACTGGGACCGGTGCTGTTTAACATCTTTGTCGGTGACATGGAGTGGCATTGAATGCACCCTCAGCCAGTTTGCTGACGACACCAACTGTGTGGTGCAGTTGACACGCTGGAGGGAAGGGATGCCATCCAAAGGCACCTGGAAAGGCTTGAGAGCTGGGCCTATGCAAACCTCATGAAGTTCAACCAGGCCAAGTGCAAGGTCCTGCACCTGGGTCATGGCAATCCCAAGCACAAATACAGGTTGGGTGGAGAATGGATTGAGAGGAGCCCTGCCGAGAAGGACTTGCAAGTGTTGGTGGATGAGAAGCTCAACATGAGCAGGCAATGTGTACTTGCAGCCCAGAAAGCCAACTGTATCCTGGGCTGCATTAAAAGAAATGTGGCCAGCAAGTTGAGGGGAGTAATTCTACCCCTCTACTCTGCTCTGGTGAGACCCAACCTGGAGTATTGCACGCGGTTCTGGAGTCCTCAGCACAAGAAGGACATGGACCTGTTGGAGCAATTCCAGAAGAGGGCCAAGAAGATAATCAGAGGGCTGGAGCACCTCTGCTATGAGGACAGGCTGAGAGAGTTGGGGTTGTTCAGCCTGGAGAAGAGAAGGCTCTGAGGAGACCTTCCAGTATCTGAAGGGGGGCTACAGGAAAGATGGGGAGGGACTCTTTCTCAGGGAGTGTAATGATAGGGCAAGGGGTAACGGTTTTAAACTGAAAGAGGAGAGAATTTAGATTAGATATTAGGAAGAAATTCTTTACTGTGAGAGTGGTGAGGCACTGAAACAGGGTGCCCAGAGAAGCTGTGGATGCCCCATCCCTGGAAGTGTTTAAGGCCACGATGGATGTGGTTTTTGAGTAACCTGGTCTAGTGGGAGGTGTCCCTGCCCATGGCAGGGGGGTTGGAATTAGACGATCTTTATGGTCCCTTCCAACTCAAACCATTCTATGATTCTATATATGGGTTGGGGTTTTTTTTATTTTTTTTATTTTTTCCCCTCTCTCGTTTGTATTCAGAATACATTTAGAAAATGACACATCTGAACAGTGGAGCCTTCTCTAGGAATGATTCACTTCTTTGCAGTGCTCTTCTCCCAGGTAAATTACCTTTAACAGCACTAAAAATAGGAAGAACTGGTTTGACAAGTTGTGAGCTTGTAAACGTGCAATTGTATTAAGAATCTGATCTACTTACTACTTCTAAAGGAAACAGGCACTCTTTTCCATTACTTCAAATGGCGTATTCCTCAGAAACTATACTTAAGGGAAATATAGTGTAATCTTATAAAATGCCTTTTGGTCAATCCTGGACTAGGGGCCTTAAAAAGAGTAACTATTCACAGGCAGTACTTCAGGGCAGGATGTCAAACCAGGGGCTCAGGCCTGAACTCAGGAAACAGAGTTTTGAGGTAGGTAGTTTCTACTGAAAGCTAATTCTCAGAAGGCTAGGTTTCAGAAGATATTTTAATTTTCACTTGGAATTATTTGTGCTTATTTTTGGAAATAAACTGTTCTCTCATTTCCACAGTGATCATAATCATGTTGCTCTGAAAGCATTAATTTACTAATATTCACATCCCAGGCAGCTGTACCTCTACCCAAGAAGAACTCAGTATAGTAGCCATTTTGCCACCATGCCTCATTGTCAATAAATAATAAAGCTCATAAACTGAAAAATCCAGATTCATGGTCATAGCATTTGTCAATTTATTCCCCACTCTAAGTGATCATTCAGGTGAAGACTGACAATAAGGTTCATCTTTAGGAAAAGATTTGAGTTCAGCAGGCTTAAAAGACCATTTAGCATTTGGCTTCCAGATTGCTTTTCACACTGTATAATTCAAGATCTCACCAAAACATAAATATTGGAAAAGTAACACCTCCCCAGAAAAATAAAGTATAGACAGATTTCTCCCCCGAAAATCTTTTCATCTGTGTCAGGGTTTGGGATCTTTGGATAACAATCAGCCCATGCCCAGGTTTAGGGTTAGGTTTAGGCTTATGGTTAACGTTGGGAGAGAGGCAAAGCCTGCAGCTCCAGGTGCTATGGGGCTGCCAAGGGCAGCCAATTCAGAAAAATTTATCCCCTGGGAACGTTTGCATGTGGACCATGAGTGGGTGTCTACAGTCAAAAGAGGAATCAGCGGACTGGTTTTGCAAGTAAGCGCTGCAGGCAGTGTGGACAAAAGACACCTCCAAAGGTGGAAAAAAGGTGGAAGAGGGCCTGTTTGTATGCTTATAAATGAGTGAATACTGAGAGGACAGAATTATGGGGGAAGCTTTTGTCCTTTCCCTGGGAAGTCCACAGAGCTGAGTGCCTACGTGAAGTGCCTGTAGGCTAATACACATGCAGGAGTTAGAGGTGTGCATGCATCTGCAGGGCTGTGATCTCATTACGATCACAGAGGCATGGTGAAGAGTTCACAAGAGTGTGGATTGATACAGGCACTTTAGAAGGGGCAACAGCTGTCGTTTATATGAGGGAGAAGCAGGACTAGAAACAGATGATGAGTCAGTTGAGAATTTATGAGTTAAGTTTAGGGGGCAGATCAAGGTGAGCAGTATCATGGTGGGTGTCTGCTGCAGACTGCCTGATCAGGAAGAAGTAGAAGCTCTTCCTTCAGATAACTGTTATAATCCTTACGTTCTTAGACCATGGTTCTCAGTGGGGTCTTGGACAATCCTGATGTCTTCTATAACTTCTGATATCCCAGAGTTAAAACCTTTCCCACAGCATTCTCCTGGAGAAATTGGAAGAGTGTCTGGAAAGCTGCCTAGTGGAAAAGGACCTGGGGGTGTTGGTTGACAGCCAGCTGAATATGAACCAGCAGTGTGCCCAAGTGACCTAAAAGGGCAATAGCATCCGGGCTTGTATCAGATATAGCGTGGCCAGCAGGACTATGGAAGTGATTGTCCCCTTGTACTTGCCACTGGTGAGGCTGCATGTCGAATACTGTGTTCAGTTCTGGGCCCTTCACTACAAGAAAGACATTGAGGTGCTGAACACGTTGCCCAGGGAAGCTGTTGAGTCACCGTCCTTGGAGGTATTTAGAAGACATGTAGATGTGGTGCTTAGAGACATGGTTTAGTGGTGGTTTTGTCAGTGTTAGGTTAATGGTTGGTCTCGGTCATCTTAAATGATGACCTAGACATTCCAACCTAAATGGTTCTATGATTCTATGATAAGGCTGGGGATCCTTCACTAAGGCCCAGCCCACGCCTAGATTTGGGTTAGGGTTGGGACAAAATCCATAGCTCCCATTGGTGAGGGACTGCAAAGGCACTGCCAAAAGAATCCGTATGTTGCAGAAGACGAAGTCTCATGCACCATGGGCTGCATAGGGTCTGCCAAGGGAACTTGTCACATGAGGTGTAATACTACAGTTAGAGTTACAGCCCAAAGAGAGACTGAGCATGAAGAAACATTTTTCATATGTGTCCTAATGGATTCCCAGTGAAAGGGGTAGGCTGCAAAAAGATTTCTCTCCTGAGTACATTTTCATCTGGGCCATGGCTGGAGGTCCAGCAATTGAGAATCAGCTTTGTTTTGGTTAATTTTAAGCCTGTGGTTTGACAAACATTATTCTCCACTTGGTGCATGGCTTTCAGGGGCCTTCTGCAGGATTCTTCCCCCCTTGTTAGAGTAAGCATTCTGAGATACATTTCAAATTAGTAGCATGAAATGCTAAATAGTTAAGGAAAAGTGACAGCCAATAAGGTGTTGACATAAGCCTTCCGTTATCACTATGCAATTCTGACCAACACAGAAGACACGTGGCATACTGCTCTACCAGGATGGGGCAATGTTATAAAAAAATTCAGCTATAAAGGGAATCTGTACTACATTAATATACTTTTCCCTTAACTTACTACAAGAATCAACCTGCCCTTGGCTGTTTTGTGTTGATAGTAGTTCTTTTTCTCTAATGAATAAATGTCGAGATAAACAGAAGTCATTAGCATGTGTTGAAAGTGCGGGGGATTTCTGATCAACAGAATCTGAATATATTTTAATGCAATTAACAATTAATAAATTACTTTGGATTAGTGATATGACAAACAGATTATGAAAAAGTTTTTGTAGTCAGTTTTTTGTAGTTAAATAACTAATAAAAGTGCTGGAGTAGGCATGAGCTTTTTAAAACCCTATATACGAGACTTACTATGAGAAACTATAAATTGCCAGAGAAAATGGCTATAAGCATTAAAATGTATTGAATACTGTGAAGAGTGGGGGAACTGTCCAAGCAATGGCAGCAACCATTAATCAGGGAGACCTTGCAGCGAGTTAATCTCATCTGCTCAATCATATATAAATATCTGAATCTTTAGGGATCTAGAGCTGTATTCAGAACTCCAATTACAGTCGTAGGAGAGACCTGGGCATCTCTTAACATAGTATGTGTCCACAGTCTTCTTAGGTCCCGTAGCATCTGAAGTAAATTCTTCTTCCTAAAAAGCGTTTAAGTTCTAAATGAGGATCTTGAACCTAAATCTTTGTTAGTCTCTATTAATTGCCATTGATATGGGATGGATATTATTTCTAAGGGATGGTCTTTTTCATTGATACTTTTGCTTTGAGAATCAGGGCTAGCCCAAACTCTGATAAAAATTAGTGGGTTAATTCAAAGAGAGACAAATAACAGCTATGTCCTGAGGTTTAAATATGTCCTCACAGATAAATTGTGAAATCAGAATCACTGTTCATCACATAATAATAACAAATTACATCACTTTCCTGATCCCAAACATTCTGCCTATTTATAGAAGAGATATTGCTTGCAGTTCATATTTTTTTGCAGTGGCTGACTTGAAATATCCTGCAGAGTCAGGCAAATTAAAAAGCTCAACTTTTCCAAAACTCCTGTAGTTATTCCCAGTAGTAGGAATACCAGGTGGGTGGAGTAATGTACAAATTCAGAGATTACTAGGCAATGCCAGTTTTCTGCTAAAGCAAAGCTAACTATCAAACTGATATAAAACTATGTAGCAAAGAAAAATCATGCTTTTATGTTGGCAGAAGCTTCTGTATAGTAAGCAGGACAAACTCTCTAGCCTTTACAGTTTCCACTGTGAATAATGAGAACGTGAAGCTTAACTTATGTTTTTACTGGAACACTTTTTCTATAAAAAATGTTCTTAAATATCCAAATATTGACAAACATTTGTTGTATAACAAGCTGCAATATTAAAACATTTCCCTCTCTATAAGAAAATTATTTTTCTATAGTAAGTTTCACATCTTCTGTCAATCATATAGAAAAGCTAGGGAAGGAAGGTTTGTGTTCCTATACTTAAGTGTTTGATAGTTGTCCATACACAGTCAACGGGAAGAACTGAACTGGTTTCAGTCACGCACAGTGATTTTTCCACTGGTAAACATTATTTATGAATACAATTCCATTTTCAGTTTATTTTTTATGCACAGTTACTTGTGATATCTATGATTATTTTTTTCTCACTAACCACCTAAATATCTTCAAAAGTTAAGTTATATAATTGTATTCAATAAAAATGAGATCATATCTATATAGTAAGCATAATTACATGTTTCAGGTAGCTTCCAAATGTGATTCATACATAATACATACCCTGATACTGCAAAGATATCTATCTTAAGTCAAAAAATTGAATTTCACAAAATCATGGGAACATACGATTGGAAAGGATCTCACCGGACATCACTCTAGTATGACAGGTACTATGGGATATAATCCCTCTCATAAATATGTCATACTTAAACAAGATTGGAGAAGCTGTAAAAATACAAAGTATGAATGGGAGGGTCCAATTGCCAGTGTATAAACTGATAAATGTCTCTCCGTGGTATAACAAATTTCAGACACCGTACAAGTTTGTTTTTCTTGGGTAAACTGGTTAGATAACCCACAGTTGTTTTATTCAGTATCTTTCTTATCTTTAGATCTTGATATTTTGGTTCAAGATGTAGCTACTTACAAGAGATTTGTGTGTCCTGAAAACCCAAAAACACACGAAAACCCAAACACCTTTAGCAATATCTAAGAAAGAGAAACTAAATACAGTAAGAGTGCTAATTAACAGGTACTACATGAAGCATTTAAAGGGCAAGAGGATTTCATGCAGGCTGTAAAGTTGTTTTATTTTTAAATGCCAGTAACAGAAACATAAAATAAAAACATGCTCCTGATCAAAGGAATTCTGAAAGAAGGAAAAACTCACTGTGTCTGAAAGGTTAAACAGCTGAATAAGGGGTCTTGATAGATATGGAAAAAAAGCCTTCAAGTAGAAGATACATATAAATTAAGAAAATTAAAAGAACATATAAAACATGACAAGTTACATGTAAGTGTAAATTACAATAATTCTGAGAAAAAAAAAGAAAAAAAGAACTTTGTAAGACTCTCTAAACCCATTTAAAACCCATTGTTTTAAAATTTGTAACCAATCAGGAACAGAAACTTACTGCAGAGGAGAGTCATGTATTAGTGTAAGTTGTCTGAGAGTCAACAAGTATGTGAATAAAGTGGTCTGGTACAGATACTTGGCTTTTCAAAAAAATGTTCCAGTCTGCTCAAGATATTAATGTATGTTCTGGAAAAATATAGTGGTGAACAGTGATATTAGAAAGTTTTCAGATGGTAGCAGTTGTTCAAGGTAACCGAATCTAGAGCTGTTTCCAAGATGCTATAGGAACTTCTGAAGTGAGGTCTGTCATGACATCTAGATTTTGCAGTTTAATGTTTAGTGGGCAGTCTGTCATTTAAATTAGTTTGTTTTTTTTTTAATGGCATTGTAGCTTATCTTTTGTAGACAACTTGCTTCTCTTATAAGATGCAGGAGTAATGACCATATTATTCTTCTGCACTGTAACTTTCCATCAAAACTTAAACACGATAGAGTTTTTTCTGTTAGCCAATACACAAAATGCTTTTAAAATAATTTGTCAAAGTATGGCATTAACTTCAATCTTGAACTGCATAGTAAAACTAATAAATGCTAGTGGAGTTTCAAGAGACTATTAAAATATTTTATCCCAGTAAAAAATATCAGTGAGGTTGGTGAAATTGATCTTTTAGCCTACAACAACTGTTCTTACAAAGCTCCACTGAAAACAGGTTTTAAAATATAAATATCAGCTGTTTCCGTGGTATTAGGTGGGAAGGGTTTCTGACTATGTAAATTAAAATCTTCTGTGGCCTCTCATGAGAAAAAAAAGGATTTGTTACTGTGGATTCTCACATTTTCTGCTAGTAACACAGGTGTCTTGTTAAAAAACAATTTTATTGAGTCCACTTCTGAAGAACTATGCTTTAATCATAGGTAAAATGACACACAAGTTCTATGTGCAATAAAGTTTTCTAAGATTATCTGAATATCCAGGTTACTTGATGCTACTGCATGTTTATCTCTGTCTGTCAAGCACTCCTCTCTTCTTGAAGGTAACTCATGAATACGTTATACAATTTCAATCAAATTTGACTGAAAGATAGAATTCTCAAAGGTATTACCAGCCCAACAGTTTTACGAAAATAAGTAGCTAAAACAATATGAATAGAGGAAAGGGAGCATTCCCTACCATTCCAACGAGGGATTAGCTATTAATTTGGTCAACCATCAACTGGGTGGCAGCACCCGGAAGACCAATAAGCATAAGCATATTAAAGAGTGAAAGAGACTGCACATAGCTCCAAAACAATTGCAGCATTTGCTGCCTTTATGTTGAGTTGCAGGCAGAAATACTAGTAAAATCATAGAATCATAGAATAATTTAGGTTGGAAAAGACCCTTAAGATCATCAAGTCCCACCATAAATCTAACTGCCAAGTCTGCCACTAAACCATGTCCCTAAGCACAATGTCTACACATCTTTTAAATACCTCCAGGAATGGTGACTCAACCACTTCCCTGGGCAACCTGTTCCAGTGCTTGATAAACCTTTCAGTGAAGAAATTTTTCCTGATATTCAATCTAAACCTTCCCGGCACAACTTGAGGCTTTTTCCTACCAGTGAGAGACATGGAAAAAGCTAAGGGTATGATGATGTGAGGACCTAAAGAGCATCAGGGAGAACCTGGAGGAGCAGAAAGCATGGGGATAAACTCATGGATTGCAGGGAGTCTTTGGAAGTTGGAACAACATGGATATGCTATAGAACTAAAGGCACTGTGAGCGAGCTGGTGGTGGGGAAAAGTAGATATCATAACTAGGATTAGTGGGCAGTTGGGAGGAATAACTGGAGTCACAAAACAAATTCATGTAAAATCACTGTTGACCAAACAATTTGTCTTAAATACCTTAATTTGATTTGAACACTCTGTAGCAAACCAAGTTAGGGGGAAAAAAAAAGGCTCAAAGGCTCAATTTACTATAATCAAAACAGATAATCACAAACTGAAATATTGTTTGGACAATAAAATTTTCCAGGTTTCTCTAGAAACCCAACACAAGACATAAAATTGTGACCTGAAAAATATGACAAGCTTTTAAAGGTACAGTTCAATGAGTTGTGTTGAATCAAGCCTTGTACATCGTTAGGAATAAAACATTTTCAATTTGTTTCGGTTTGTTGTGGCAGCACACAAATGTTGCTTCTCTAAGCAGTATATCTTTGTCTTCAAGGCACCACTGTGTTTCTGAAATGCCTCACAAGGTTTGGAATTCATAAGCTAGGGTAGTTTGAATGGTCATCAGCTTTTGAAATAATGGAAACTATAAGCATTAAGTATGATATTTCTTCAAAGATTATATTAATATAGAAGTAAAAATCAGTGTGCTAAGTTCACATTTACAGAGGATATATGGAATTTTTTTTCAAAAACAGAAATTATATGGTTCTTGCAAGCCTTTACTAGGAAATTTTATATGTGATATCTGGCATTTAAATTAACAATATCATCTAGCCGAAAGAAAATTTGTGTTTGTTTTATTTTTAATTTACCACAGGCTTATGTTCATTAACAGTAACATTAGTTCTTATAAATAGTAGCCCTACAAATTAACATAATGCATCGTGTCTGTTCTTTGAAGAAGCACATAGCTATGACTTCTGCTATTACTCAGGTGAATGGAAATTAATGACTTGAAAAGAAGGAAACTGAAAATACCAGATGATAACAGAAACACGAGATTTTGGGTAGTTTCATAAAATATTTTTTAAAAAGGGTTACTGAAGATCCCTTTAAAAAAACAAGAAGAAATTAGAATTTCAATGAAATCCAAGGGGCTTCCTTTTGCCACAATACCACATTTTTACCTGCAAACCTTCCATTGCTTCATTTCTTAATTTGTAGTAAAAGGTGACCAACTATTTAAAAACTTGGGATCAAATCAATCCCTACTGTAAACATGTTAACAGGAACTCACCCCGACATAAATACATTTTTAAGAGGAATATAAATACAAGGGTTCTTGTACATAGTAAGCTGATTATAGTAATGCTTAAGTAATTTTTAAGGGAAAATTGTTAACTTTCAACAACACCAAGAATGGTCTGTTTGAAGTATTTCTGCTTGCTTAGTTTTTTTCCTTGGAAAAAAGTCTTCCATTCAACATGACAGATCCATTAAACCCCAAATTAAATATTTGGTCCAGATTTATCCCACAAGCTTTAGAGATAAAATATGAAGAGTGAAGGGTTTTTACAGCTGGTTATTTCAGTCAACTAAGGTCTTAATTGCTCTCAGGAGGCAACTTTCTTTCCATCAACTTTATGATAAGCCTAGAATGATTAGGATCTTAGCACAGAATCTTCATTTAAGTGCCTACACTTAGCTGGGACGAATCCATAATTTTAGCTTTTTAATCCTCTTTACTTGAGATAAAAAGGGGAAGGGAAGGGAAGGGAAGGGAAGGGAAGGGAAGGGAAGGGAAGGGAAGGGAAGGGAAGGGAAGGGAAGGGAAGGGAAGGGAGAATAAATTACACATTTATTAGAAAAGAAAAATTGTCATATAGACTTCCAGTTCCCTCTGTAGCTGGATATTCACCTTGGACATAATTTCCCTAGGTAAATGTGAAAAATGAGAACTCAACTCTGCCATTTCCTACCTATGTTTTATCTAGAGCTGCAGTGAATCATTCTGGCATTTAAGGTACACCTCTTCTTTCTCACTTCTGCTCAGAGTTGCTGAGTGATTCTTCTAGGCAACGCAATGGACAAATACCATTCTTTCTGGGTTGCAGTAGCAACTGTAACTATGGCAAAGGGATTTGGATGCCTTTCTTGGCAGTTGAAATACTATTCTTGTTCCACCTTTTCAATGTGCTGGCTCTTAACTAAACTATAAGGTATCTGGAATATCATTCTATCAATTCTTCCTTGAAATGTTCAGTTTTTCCCTTATATAATTAAACATCTGCTAAAGCACTAGCAAGAGCTGAGTTGTTCCATTTCAGAATTACTTATAGTGAGAAGGATGTTCTGCCAAGAAATGGAAAATCATTTCAGATCCACTGTATTCCTGATGTATCTAAATCAACATATGTCATCTACCAGGTGCATGTGCTTAAAGATTTTTTAACTAATTTTGGAGGACTAATCAAGACACAAATCTAGCAGGACAACCTTAGAATTAGGTAGGGTGAAATGTAGAGTGTCTTCAAATGTTTGGGGAAAAAAAAAAAAAAAAAAACTACAGAGGAATGACGAGTGTCTACCATTTTAACAATATATACTGTAGAAAAGCAAAGGATGTTTTCTAATTAAAACTGTCAAAACACAATAGGAAATTGAACACTCAAATTCAATTTATACTGTTGTTACATAAATCAGACCATTCTATGGTATGTTGTGACTGTCGTTCAATGGCAGGGCATTCAGAAGTCCAGAAAGCTTTAATAAAATGAGAGAAGTAGAGTACCAGATGGATCAAAGTTCTGTCGTAGTTCAGAATTACCTACCCTTCACCAATATTTACACACATTGATTAATTAACACTTAGAGCAATAGACCTGCAATCAAAAGAGAATTCTGCATTCAGTATGAACAGTATTGTTGGTGTCCTTATATTTAGGAAATCAGATCTCAGTGAGTCAGTTTGATTAGCAGTAAACAACTGGAAAGGAAGGCTGGATTACAGGATTCTTTAATCTTATGCGTTCTTTTCCTGAACATAAAGAAATCATTTATACTTTTGTAAACGCTACCTCCAATTGCTAAGAACAATGTAACCTGAGAAGCATATTACAATATAATACAATGAAATAAAGGAAAACAGTAATTTTCATGCAAGATTTTCCTTGACTGTCAGCAGAGTCACTAATGCACAGGAAATAAATAAATAAATAAACAAAACCTTTTAAATTTTAAATAAAAACAATTTGAGAATTGCAAGACAAAAATCAGGTGTTTCACCTCAGAGATGAAGGTCATTTCCATGAAGGCGAGTGACATGCTCACTTTACACGTCTTCATGATTTCATGATAAGGAGCAGCAAAACACAAGCGAAATAAATGACAGACCGTGATTATTAGTTCTTATTGAATCAACATTAAAATTCCAATAAATTTTGCCAAAGACTAAAGTGCAGAAATCTAAGACCAACAGTTCTTATAGAAATTAAGATCAAATCTTTTTTCCGACTGTCTTTCCTCATTAAAAAAAAAAGAAAAGCAACCAGCCCAGAATATTTAATAATTGCATATTATCCACTTTACATGTAATTGCTTGCTCATGCAGAGATGCTGCTTTTGAAGTGGATACCACAGTGTTATTTAATGGAACTCCGCAGCAATCTATTAGAAAATAAGAAATAGCAAATAGTGCCATCCTTCACCAAAATGTAATCTGAGTTGGGTTAGATCAAATACGATTGATGTATAAAACTTTGCAGTTATAATATTTCTTTCATTCTCATCATGTATTTTTCTTCTTGAGTTTACATCTGCAATTAAAGTAAAAGAAGTACTGTGATGACAGCTCTGAGTCTAACCAAGGATAAAAGTACAAGAAAAATCATATGCAAAACCAAATAAAAGCCTTATAAGGTGATTTGCAGTCATTCTAAAATAAACTTCATTCTCTGTATCTACAGTGTGGTGACCAAAATAACTTTAGTTATTTCTTCACTTTTAACGTAAATATTTTTTAGGAATTAAAGTAAGGTGATAAAATACAGCTCACGCAAGTTAAATTCATTTATATCAGGATATTCATGCAGGGTCTTTTTGAATTCAGTCAAATCAATTGAGAAAAGTTTCATTCTGCTTTGTTGTTGTTATTGTTTTTAAAACAAAGTTTTAATTTTAATTAAACAACAGTAGCCTCTCAAATATTTGTCATTAAGTAAGGCTGAAAAAGTGCTGCATGGGAAAATCTCAAAGCTCAATTAGTATTCTTCACAAAATTTATTTTCTTTTAATTGGGTAAAAATAATAAGCAACACCTATTTATATCCTGTTGTTAATGAAAAAGGAATAATTTAAAATTATTTCCTCAAATACAGTGAATTGTTGTATTATTATTCATATTTTTGAATTTTACTAGCCATATACTCATTCAATTTCTTTTTACTTTACATTAACTGCCTTTAAAAAATACTATGAATGTTCAGATTTCTTAATAATAATTTTTTTTAATTTGTTTATAAATAACTATATTGAGAAATCATCATGAACTTTGGTGCTTAGCTACAAGCACTATCGTTACAATATTTTAGTGAAGTGATTAAAAAAAAATCAGTTAAATAATTAATAAATACCAGATGCTGACATTATTCGATGCTGAAAGAATAAGATAGCATCAACAGGAAAAAAAATCTATCACATAAGATAAACAAGAATATATTACAAGTCCAAACAGATATACATCAAAAGTCTAGATTAACATATTTTTTTAAATTTATGTCTTGTTTTCAATAAACTGTATATTTTATATTTATATAGGCACTTATATATACACTTGGATGTGTGTACAATAAATCAATGCAAAGCTCATTTTTGACTACCATAGGCATACGATTTTATATGTATGGTCTACATAGTCATATGGGCTTTTGCTCATAGACTCATTAATACCAACAGGTATAAGATTCTGTTGTCTATAAGGAAAAGTAGATAAAATACTGATAATGTTGTTGCCAAGATCATGATCAAGAAACCACTAGATTATACATGACATGAGCAATAGGTACAGGACACCTATTGTCATGATTTAAGGAAGGCTTTTATTGTGTTGCAGGCACTGAATTGTTCTGCTTGACTGAAACTGAAGAACTTTTGCTTATGCCGAGAAACAGATCTGCAGGCACTAGAGGACGTCTAGGCCAATAAAACTGTAAAGTTACTCTTTATTTTGCATAGAGTTTTTACAGTTTGCAGGATGGAGGCCTTAACGATATTTAATGAGTAACCAATAATACAACACCAGAATATTAAAATTAAAATTTTAATTGACCCTGTGCTAGGTAATTTCCCTTTATGTGTTTCTGGCATGATGAATACTTCACTAAAGTTAAAACTGCCTTTGTATAATTAAATTAGATCTGAAATTCAGTGACTGGTTGCACTTTAATGCTGCTCTGTTATGCCAACAGACAGGATAAATCCTCTCATTTCTCTCTCGATTATTTTGACTTTTGACATAAAGTGATAAGCGACACCCTGATAACACAAAAATCTATATGGCTCTGCTATTTTGTTACCAGCTAAATATTGTAAGAATGATTCCATTTACAGGATTTGTTTATTCTTTTCTTACTAAAAATTATCTCCCTAGGTATTTGTGTGTATAAATAAGGCATTCTAATGCTGCTCAAGTTTGTAAATTTGACTTGGGTAACACTGATATGACGTGAAGTAGATAGCCAAGTTGATACGGCATATAATGTTTCCAGTTAAATCCACACTACATAATGAGAGACATGGCAGTGTTCCTAAACCTACTGCCTTTCTCTATAATCTGTTACTATAGCACCAGAATAACAGCTGATAGCTTTCAACCTCTGTGCCACACCTGCCAGTGCACTTCTGGCTCAAAACTCTACAGAAAAATTTTAGATAACTTACTTAGGTGTTCTTAGTTAATTTTAGTGAATTGTTCATTAAAAGCTGGAAGAAAATACAGAGGCATGTATAATAAAACAAGAAGTACTAGATATAGCTAATCATAGATAAAATCATAGATACATCATAGATAAAATATGCAGTATCATATGTAGCAAATAATATTTTTCAATACAGAGATATTATTTTCCCAAAATGAATATATATAAACTTAGAGGCATGTAGGTTTACAGAAGTGATGCCAAATTCAACATATATCTTAAAGAATTATATTTCTTGATGCTTTCCAAAACAAGAAATGAAAATAAGTATTGGAAAAGCCATATTTACAGCTCAGAATTCCATCTGACCTGCAGTACCTGCTCCATTCCACCTTTAGAGAATAGTGTTCTAGAGAGAATACAAAATTAGAAATTCGGAAGAAAAATAAGTAGCTCTTTCAGCAACAGAACTAATGAAGTTTGGTTCTCTGTAGATTTGTTTTGTGGATGATTGACATGGGTGCCTGAAAAAGTGTGAGGTCTGACTGGAGCTTTACCGGTTTGGGAATATCTGTAGGTTTTCATTCTGCCTCTCCCTCACAAATATATGAATACAAATGGAGGAACAGAGAAAACTCATTCAGTGACTTCACTAAGAACCTTGCACATCTTTATAGTTTAATAATAATTGAGTGGAGGTGGCTGGGGAGAGTAAGAAGGGTCATAATTTGGTTTCTTGCAGGTAACGGAGACAGCTAATTTTAACTCCAGTACTTAGCATATCCAGCCTAACTCAGGATATTTGTCTAAGTAGCAGCTCTTGTTCCTCAAGCGGTTGGTACAGATTGGTTCACTCTCTCTTTCCTCAGAGAAAATCTCATGTACATCAGTCTCATCCATACTGCATTACTCCAAATCTCCTCCAGACTGTGTGATGCCTTGGTGGCCCAAAGACAGGATTAATAATCATCATTATAGCTAGCACTTCTTTTTAATTGTGCTAAAATCAAATCCCTGTTCAAATGTTCTGAAAAAAATATAGGTCTCTGTCACAGTCCACTGAGTTCTGTTTCTATGAGTTTAGCGCTGCAGGTATGAGCTACATTTGGAAATCTTGGGAGACTGGCGATAAGATCAGAGATTCTCCTTAAAAAGGAGAATTCACAGTTTTAAAACTCTACTGAAGCAAGCTGTCTGAACTACTAATGCTCTTGGCCCCCTTTCAGTGGGTTATAGCAGAAGAGTGACTAACCTGGTATAATAAATAATAAGATCTGTCACAAAGAAGAGAGAACTATTATTGACATACACAATAAATTAGACTCTGTTAGGTTATATGTCTGTTGTTTTATACAGAGTACAGATATAAAGAGAATAAGATGTTTCTCCAAAGAATATAAGACTAGAATAGCTGGGTAGAATAAACAAGTAAATGGAAGAAACTGGACAGGGTAGATAAGACTGTGAACAAAACCAACAAAAACAATAGAATGCTTAACTGCAGGCTAACTATGTGATCACTACCTAATTAGTCAGCTCTGGGCAAGAGCCTTACAAATAATGCATTTATCTGACTGAATGATCAAGGCCTTGTTCTTAAATTGACAACAATTTGACCCGAAACACGCAACACTTGATTCCACCCAAAATATTTAAATGAAACAAAATGATAAATATTTCTTCCCATTATTTAAAATTATTCATTTTAATTAACAGTAATTTCAAAATAAAATTAATACTTTAGAAAAAAAAAGTATGATTGGAAGGAAGAATTAGAAATCACTTTTCTCTTTTCTTCTACATCTCTTCTTCTTGGTTTGGTTTGGTTTTCTGAAAATATTTCTTCGCTTTGACTTGAATTTGTGGACATTTACAGTCACAGCAATAGTAATTTTTTTCAGAAAATAGTATATATTTGGGAATAGATGAGAGGGAGAATCATCAAGATATACACATGACCTGCCTAACTGCTATCAAATTACTAGAGTTTTTAAAGTAGGATTGACTATCCGAAAGATGATACTTTATTGAGTATTTTGTTGTTACAGTTTTCCTCAGATTAAAGGTTGAACCTGGTGTGAAAACATTTGTGGAAATTCAAAGAAATTAGAACAAACTGACATAATTTGTAAATAAAAGCAGTAAAGTACTAATACAGTAAAATGACATAATAGTTTTGGAAGAAGATGATGATGATGACTGCTACTTTGTGTTTGTTACAGCAAAACTGGTGGAACTGGTACAGATATTTATATAAGACTATGATACAAGAATGTTTAAGCATGATCGGCCTAGTGAAACCAATTAATCTATTTATATTTTTTAAGACGAACAAATACTTCCCTGGTGATATAATCAGAGGACCCAAAAAGTACTTTCTGAGTAAACAACTCCAGAGATCAAAATAAAGGAGAAGTAGTGTTCTTCATCTTCTCCACAGACTTCCACTCAATTTTAAATCAGTAATCATACTATTTTTCACTCTTGTTAGCACTATAAGTGAAAAAACCTTTGTCCCAAGAAACTTAGGAACAGAAAATTCTTCACATTCTCCTGTTTCTGACAGGTAGTAACAAAAACTGTGAGCCTTTAAATGATGTCATTAGAAAGGTATCACAAACTGATGAGCGTACGCTCAGACTTTTTAATGTCAAGCATTGATTAATTAAAACATGACTAGTGCTCGTCGCTTAGATACAATTGCATGCTGTTTAAAACATTTTGTTTCATATTTTATATTAACTGTGTCACATAAATTTATTTTTTCCCATTTATTATTCCCCAGTAAACAGAAATTAGAAATAAAGGAGCACTGTGAAAGAAACTCAGCTATATGTCACAGATCAGCATGTCTTCCAGTGTCATTTGGTACTCAATACATCAATACTGCAAAGACTGACCTTATCACAGGTCATGTAGGAGTACAAAAAATTTCTCCTGCAGAGTCAGTATTTTTACTAACTTAAAAAGAAAAAGGTGGGAGATGTGTTATACTAGCTGAACTTAGTTGAGCTTCCCTTCTGTAGTGTGCAGGAAAGTGCATATCAACCTAGGAGGCATTAGGGTGGAACATAGGTTTAGGTAGAGCCACAGCTGGTCAAAGGAAAAGCTTGAAGCAGTATATGCTCTGGAAAGCAGATGAGAAATATAACCCCTGTGAAATAAGAGCATTGGATAATCCCACATTTTCAGAAACTATTTCTAATGTTTCAATTGGTTTAGAATAAATAGGAAGGGAATATTTAGGATACATTAAGAATACCCAAGATAGAAATGTATGTGGGCCATTTATCTTCAGCAACAAAAAGTTATCCAGTACTGTTACAATAGCAGATTTAAGGTATGGTTTGCATTGGCTAAACCTTTAAGAAACCTTCAAGAAACCTTCAGACAGTAAAATAGCACAGAAAAGTTAAAAGTTGACAGTAAATTGCAGTTCTATGGATCAGTCTTGGATGGAGGCAGGTGGATGACACATTTCATCTCATCAGACTCTACCCACAGGGTATCCTAAAGAATCAACACACAGGTACAGAGTTTTGCAAAAATAATAGATAACAGGGAAATACACTAATCTTTTTTAAAATGTCAGTTCAAATCCATGGTGATTTTTTGCACACGTTGCTTTTTCACCTGACTTGCTTTGTTCTTCTGAGGTGTGTCTTAATTATTTTACAATTGTGAGGTGAAGGAATAACAGATGTTTTTGTTCAGTGGTAGAGAATTAAAACCGGTTTATAGACAGATTATTTGAAAGATTAACAGAATTCTTTTTTCACCCTCCATGAAAAATACAGCAAGAACCGAAACAGAAGTATAATTCATGTTACAATATTCACCCTGTGGGAAAGTCTGAAATTCCAGGTCCCTTAATAATCTATCAAACATCTGCCTTGTGAATGAAAGAGTATTAATAGAACTAGTATATGAATGTTGTTACATGATGATGAAGAGTCCAAAGATGAACAGAAATAGAAAGAAGTTAAGATGCAAATTATATTAAAATATTTGATCAACAATATGCCTCAATCTGCCCTCAAATACTTACTGTAGAGATTAGGATTTATTGGTTACCTTCTTACCTAGGAAATAAGTGACAAAAAAGATGATAATGGAAAGCATCAAAGAAGTTAAAGCTTTGTAATGAAAATTGATATTGGCTAAAGAACTAGAACTAATAATTAAACCACAGAAAAGTAATTTAACTGAAGAGGGAAAGCATAGATAGAGAAACGCAAAATGAGCCAACAGGAATGAGCTACAGACAAATTTAAACAGCAGGATTTAAACAAAGAAATGGCATTTCAAGCAAATAGAAGCTTTTTATATTCTTAGCCTTTGGAGAGAGGGCAAGAACAAAAGGAAAGAACAGTATGAATAACTCAGCAAAGGAAAACTTTGGGACCTCTTCAAAACAGTAATTCCTTATCAAAGCACGACTACCTGTGCAGCTGAACCACATTAAAATAAATATAATTATACTTATCTGCTTAAAGAGTGTAAATAAATGTAACTACACTTGTCTTTGGTAAGACTTTGAGAAGATAACCATATGAAGAACAAAGGAGAATATGCATAAGAGATGGTGTAAAATGAGGAAGAGTTTAGACTGTATGGAAGAACTAAAATATTACAACTAACTTCCTCCCAGCCTTGTGGCTATTTCAGATGTTTGGATGATTGCAACATTTCAAAATTGGATCATGTTTGCCTAATTATTATATGCTTAGGTTTAAAAAATAATACTGACTTCTACACTCCTCAATAGCTGTGACAACAAATTTCAATAAAGAACAGAAAATATACTTTAAATAATTTGTAAAACTCTCTAAAGAATTTGGTTTGTTTCTAAAGAAACAAAAATGTGTGAATCTTAACAAAAATTAATTCAATCCTCTTTTTTACTTTAACTATGTGATTCAATTGTATTTACCTTTTGCAACTTGATTTTCTTTTATTTTTATTTTATATTTAAGGATTTACACTTTACATTTCCAGTATAACATCAGAGAATCATGAAACCAATTTTGTAAAGTAATGACATGACATCGTGACTTAGAATAAACCTTTCCATTGCTAACTAACAAAATGAAATTAGAGATTGCTGGTGAGACAAAAAAATAACTATTCAAACATAAAAAAGAACAGCAAGCAATACATGAACAAATGTTAAACCTCCTTTTGTCACACAATTCTGTAGTTTTCTTAATGATGCAGGCCCCTTTTCTAAATGACACGTTACAAACTCAGCAAAACAAAATTGCAGTTCGGGACATAAGGCAAAGCAGGATCACCTGTTCTGTCACTGGCTTTCTACAGCTGCAAAGTATCTGATAATTTCATTCTCAGACAGGGAGTGATGAAAATGGGAATAAGGAATGGTTGAAAGGGGAGGAAAAGGGCGTAGTTACAGTTTACCCCTACTTATTCACTATAGTACCTTAAAAAAAAATGGCTGACTTGAAGCAAGTAGGAAGTTATCATTTTATGTGTAGCAGTAGTAGATTATTTTCTGGTTTTAGACTAAAGGAGGAAAACTGGAAGTCTTGGGTATGAAGTAGAAACAATCAGAAAATCAAATTTGTTTCTTTCTGTGGAAGAGTCTACTTCTTTCTTCTTTTGGGGAATGAATACAAGCTTTAAAAGAAAAAAAAAACATGGAAAAAAGCTTATAAAATTATTATATTCCAAATAAAATAGATGAATAGTGCCTTTTTTGAACCCATAATATACATTATGCCGTTATACTTACTATGACACATAACGTAAAATTAACTTTCTGCATGAGTTGTCAATAATGTTATCTTATTTTAAATTAAATAATGAAAAGTGTAATAAAATATTAAATTAATGTATAACAAAAAATAGAGGTGAAAAGATTCAAAATGAAAGTTTTTCCTTATTGAAAAAACATTTCTGTATTGTCAGTTACAAAAGCAATAGAGCACAACTTCAGGTGAATGAAATTTTCACTCAACACTCTGGTTATAATTGTAGCCAAATTATTCAGTTATACTATATGATATAGTACAATCACACCTGAAACTAAAACATAGTTTTGATCGTAAAAGATAGTTAGCTCTTAAACTTATTTTTAAAAGTGTGGCAAAAATTAGACAGAAGGAAAGGCAAGCAGACACATTCCAGACACACTTCATATCTGCTAAGGTGGTCCATGATAAAGTCCAAAATAATGACTAGGAAAAGGTATAATAGCATAATTTCTGCTGCTTGTAGTAGCTCACAGCAGAACTTGATTTTTTCCTTCTAACCTTCTACTTCACTTCTGGCCCTGTACAATAAATTACAGGGTGCATAAGGAGCTCTTACAGTATGAGTATAATTCCAATGCTGCTTCTCTTTCAAATACGTGTTTAAAAGGTGACCAACTCCAACTTTGTTAGCTCTGAACATATTTTCAGAGATAGATTCCCGCTTCTAATTCTCTTGATGTGGAAAAGTGAAACTAACTGGAGAAATCCTTCCAAGCAGTTTTTCTTCTAGTAAATTTGCCTGTAGCTATTGCACCCCTGGCACTTATTTGTATTTGCTAAACTACGCAAGGCTAGACTGGATCAACATAAAAACTTGTATTGATACTGAAGAGGTATCAAAAGTGGCAGGGAGACAGCAGGTGGCATTCTGAAGTAACACAGATCTAATAATAATAGGAGCACATTACATATTTTAAACATCATAAAAATAATCCAAAAGATTTTTGTTGTTCTGGCATTGGTTTTGGGTTGTTGGTTTTTTTTTTTTTTTTTTGTGAGAGGTGAAACAGAACACCTACACACCTGTGGTCATTAAAAACATAATGGCACATTCTGCAAATGTCGTACTGAAAAAGTGCAATTATATTCTAACTACATGTCTACTGCAGTTCTATTTAGACAAGTTTGTTCATTTAATTACTTTTTTCTCTTTGACTGCTAAGTAATGGTCATGTGTAAAATTTGAGGTGTTTACTTTTCCTTGTTTGATAACAACAGCATTTTATATAACATTGCTTATCTATTCATTATAAGCATTATATTCATTATAAGATGATTATTTTCCAAAGTCATTCCTTAAAGGTGTTTTTAATGAAGAACTAGTTTACCCAGAACCTTTCTGTATCCTTTCATTTTTGAAGACTAAAATTTGGCCCTCAGTGCAATAGGAACAATAATTTAGTGAATGAAACATGGACCCATCTAAATATTGGATGACATTTGAATGTCACACAATCATGCCTCATAACCTCATCTCAGCGGTAGCCTAATGACAGGAATAACATAGTACATCAAAACTGAAGGACTGACCTGCAAACCCCTGTCTGAAGTACACTTAGCCTTAGCAAGTAGCATTAATACTTCATTTTCAAGAGCTCTAAGTTCATGTAATTGTTCTAATTGTTATTCTAACCTTTCAAAATGAACACATGAAGTAATAGATCTTTTCTAGAATTTGCCAACCTGAAACTACACAACATTTGAAACTACACAACATTTGAAACTACATGTGAAACTATACAACATTTGCTCTAAAATAAGATTCCTCCGAACCTCAAAATCAGCTCCAGTTGTCTACAATTGGATACAATTTAATTCTTCCCTTTGCTTTCCTGTGCAGAGTGAAACATGAAAAGCACTTATATTGAGTATATTCTTAGAAAAAAAATATTTTGGATATTTTAAAGCCCCATAGATTTTGTCCTCCATTTCCCCACTATTCCAGTGTGGTAAATAATTGTTTCATTGAAGGAGGATTTTCCGAGGTTTTTCCTTTTGTTCTTTCTTTCTCATATGATCAAGATGTCACTATCCCTTACCTTCTCCGTAATTCCTGAACTGTGCATACTGCTAAGTCTGCCTTGGTTTAGAGAGTCAGTGAAGATTCAAAGAGAGCATATAAAGCAGCTTACAGGGTACCTTCTTCTGCTTTCTATCCTGGAAAGAGATAAGTGAAAATAAGAAAAATAATGGAGGATCAAGTGAGAGATCAGTTAGGGCAATTAGGTATCCACAAGTCCATTGGTCCTGATGGGATGCACCCGAGAGTGCTGAGGGAGCTGGCGGAAGTCATTGCTGGGCCGCTCTCCATCATCTTTGAAAGGTCCTGGAGAACAGATGAGGTGCCTGAGGACTGGAGGAAAGCCAATGTCACTCCAGTCTTCAAACAGGGCAAGAAGGAGGACCTGGGGAACTACAGGCTGGTCAGCCTCACCTCCATCCCTGGAAAGATGATGGAACAGCTTGTTCTGGGCATCATCTCAAGGCATGTGGAGGAAAAGAAAGCTATCAGAAATACTCAACATGGATTCACGAAGAGGAAATCATGTCTGGCTAATTTGATAGCCTTCTATGATGGCATGACTGGATGGGTAGATGAGGGGAGGGCAGTGGATGTTGTCTACCTTGACTTCAGCAAGACTTTCAACGTGGTCTCCCACAGCATCCTCATAGGGAAGCTTAGGAAGAGTGGGTTAGATGAACGGACAGTGCAGTGGATAGATAACTGGCTGAAAGACAGAGCTCAGAGGGTAGTGATTAGGGGCACAGAGTCTAGTTGGGGGTCAGTGATGAGTGGTGTTCCCCAGGGGTCAGTACTGGGTACAGTCCTGTTCAATATATTCATCAACGACCTGGATGAAGGGATAGAGTGCACCCTCAGCAAGTTTGCTAGTTGCTGCTCTAGGTGACCCTGCACTGGCAGGAGGGTTGGACTAGATCATCTCCAGAGGTCCCTTCCGACCCTATGATTCTGTGATTCTGTGATTCTGTGAATAAAGTAAGTCATACCCATTCCAGGCTCGAGATCATTTGCATAGGAAGAAGGTCTTAACGTGATCAAAAATATTATAGTTATTTTATCAAAATATAATCTTATTTTTTCCATTTACCTGGTAAGACACAAAAAGACACAGCAAAGTATCAGCCCAGACTTTGGAATGTAAATTTGCATTGCCTTATCTACAGTTAGAACATCCCAACACTAGAAGGCAAGCCACACTGGAATAAAAAATTGAAAAAATGCTGAAGATAATGCTTCACAATGACTGGAGAATTGTTTAGAGATGATTTAGGTTACATACTCTGCTTTACTGGTTGTCATGATATAGATTTGTAGCAATGGACCTCTAGAATTTCTGCCAAGGCCACAACATGTACATTTCATGTGTTTTGGATTTGCTGCACCCTGGACCAATGGACTGACCATCTATCAGTCCTTGAAGTGCACTGGGTGTATTCCTGGAGGATATCTTCCAAATCTGTTTCATAAAAAAGGAATCTAACACACTCCAAGATTACTTCTCAATGTGAGCCAAAGCAGGGTAAGTCAGGACATTTGGGAGATCCACTTCAAAGATGCAACCCTGATCTGAAGCAAAACACAGATACAGACACACTCAAAGTCAACCAACTTCAGTAATACCAAAAGACAAATGCTGAGCAGTTATTTTATGTATGTATGTATATGTTTGTGTATGCTCAACTTAAACCTTCCTCCCAATATTATGCATCTACTGTGGCATCTACATTGAAAACCTTAAAAATCAGTGGAAAGGAGTTAATAATTCCATAGGCTGATTCAGCCTTATACCTGAATTGCCCTTTGGAGATGCAACTCTGACTATAAACTATCATCTAAACCAAAACTTCCTCTAAATCCTCTCTTTTCAGGTAGACACTGTAAAACTGTGTGGGGACATGCCCAGTGTATACATGGCTTTTGCTAGAAAAAAAGTCTGTGGGCAGCTATGGGAGAGAATGGATTATTTGGTTTTTTTGAACTACCTTTATTCCATCATCACTGAGCTTCATTCAATATTTTTGCTTGCTCAGTCTGCTTGGGTACAACTTGTATTCTGTTTCAAAGTGATTCAGAAATGAACATCATTAGCATGTTCAGCTCTCTGCTTTCCACAGACATCATTCTTCACCGATACATTTATTCATAATAAAAATATTGAGATCCACAAAAAAACCCACCCAGGCTTAAGCTAGAACAAAGAATTTCTTTGCCTTACTTCAGTTATTGTAATCTAATAATGAAGATATTATCATATAGATTAGTAACTATGAGAAAAGCCCAAGGCTATTAAAATGATTTCTGACAAAATTGTATACTGAAGCAGTAGCACATTCTCTTGCCGTAGCATATCTAACATAATCACATGACTATAAAATTCTCAACTTTCAAAGGATTATTGTAACTCCACTGTTTTGATTTTTTTGTAATTCTAATTAAAAATCTCAAAGAGTTGGGCCCATTCCTCAGGGTAACCAGCACTGACGTTTTCTTTTAATGGATTAGCAAAGCAAATTACCATACATCTCTCTCTCTGTATTCCTTCTATCCTGAATATAATGAATTACCCACCCTTCCGTAAGCATTTTGTGCAGAGACCTGTGATGCAGTCTTGTTCACAGTGTATCATACAGATACCATCTTTAGTTGAAGAAATCTCTGCAGTTATGTGCTCAAAGATACTGCCTCTGATCCATAACATGTCACTGTAAGGAAAAAGTTAACAAAGATCAAAGATAAAGAACAATCTTGAACTGGTAAATGAAGACTCTCAAGAGAGTATGGAGAGGCAGTGACAAACCTGAGCACTTAGAAATTAGGTCCTTATTCCCCTTGTGACAGAAAAGGAATAAAAAGCAGCCAGTAAGCTGCATTAATGCACTCAGTATAAAAGCAGAGGTTTGTCTTAAATCTGCATGCCTTTTCTGGGACTTATAGCCTCATTGAATTACAGTGAGTGACTCCCCCAATCAGACCCAGTGTTTAGTTATTTTTTCCCATTGGAAGAACTTCACCAGGGAAGGGGGGAAGGTGAAACTCTTACTTCAGTTACTTTCCCTCTAGTTTTTAGGGGGGGGGAAGAAAGAAAATAAGTTAAAGATGTGAATCTAAACTTTTTTGGCTCATGAAGGCAAAATAACCTAGAAAGTTGAACCTTTGGGCACTGACCTGTCATCCTTCTCCACTTCCAGAAAAGTTGAACCTTCTCCTCTGACAGCTGTTGTAGATGTCATTCTGAGTGGAGTCAGGATGTTTAACACAGAATTCAACTTTGGCACCAAATACTCAAATGGTAGACATTTCAAGTGCCTAACCCCTCAGCCCAAGTCTTTTATTAGATGAGATGGATGGAGGCTGTTTGTACATGACTGTTATTATTTTTGCAAAGATTTTTCATTGAAGCTAAGTTTCGAGTGTTTTATTTCTTCAACACCTGATGTATGCCCTTCTCACACCAATTTAGTGAAAACATTTTTGCCATATTCTAACATCTACCCCTGCATACCGATATCCAAACATTTTGGTTCTTCTTCAAAATATTCTGTGCATTATGAAGAATTAATTGATGGAGTCTGTATTGTTTTTTGGAAATTTCAGATATTACAGTCTCAGCACTCTTGTTCTTTGTGCTGAATCTTTATATTCTAGCATTTTTTTTTGTGAGATTCTCAGTTGCTAGAGGACATATTTCAATGGAATTGAACAAATATTTCCTCAACCAGTTTCCACGAAGAAAGAAGTTGTCTGGTATATTTTTCACTTCAAATTTATATCAAGGCTCATGTTCTCAGTTTTTCAATTTTGTGCACTTTCATGGAATACTGGATGAACAGCTTGAGAGACCTTTATTGTCTTCACAGAGAGCATATAAAACAGACAGTAACAGGCATGATTTCCAAATGCTGTTAACATGCCTGGACCCTGACCTTGAAGGAAACACCTCTAAGATAAAGTCGATATCTCAGAAGCTTGTTTCATGGCCCAGGCATGTTCAGAGAAGATATTTTACAGGATTTATTTTTATTTGTGTGTTCCTCTGTGAGCTTTAATTTTGCTGATGGCGACAAGAACCATTTTAGTTGTCAGGTGAGATCAGGACTGTAACTATGCCTGTCAGTGCAGTAATTATGTTGAAAACAGTGAATTTACTCCATGTGCAGTTACAGAAGCAAAACATACCTGCTCACACCTTACACTGCTGCAATGTCAGTCACTAGCAACAGAAATACAGCCATTTTCAATACAAAATAAACATATACATAATGTGTGTTAAATACATGGAGTTTTCTATTCCAGCAGTATGTATTCATATCTATGAAAAGAAGTATACAAATTAAGTATACATGAAGACTATGTTGACATCTACCTATCTTGAGAATCACGATCTTCATTTTGCATTATTAATTTGACTCTGTGATGAAAGAGAATTTGGGAGGGGAAAAAAAATGGAGTTTTACAGAAGAAACTTTGTGAAAACAGGGAACTACAGAAAAAAGCAGGAAACTATGGAAAGCAAGTGTTGAATAATAGCAACAACATAGCAGGCTTTTATAAGATTCCAGATTCTGTTTTGCTGCTCTTCTGTTTGGACTACTGTAAGAACACAGCATCTTTTCTTTTTTTTAATCTTTTTATTTCCCATTTTTTCTCTTTTTATTTCTAATGTGCAAGAATAAAAGAAACACTAAAGTGAATCTTTTATGTCAAGATATTATTTGCATTTTATCTTCATCCTTAGGATTGTATTCAGAAGTGACTAACAGTTGCAGATGATTACGTTCTTCAAAATTTTGAAATACTGAGAAAATTGATTCAATTTAAGGATTTCCAAGGTGGTCATCAGTAATCATATCTCAGGTACACATCCTCTGGGCCATCTCATTTCTTCTTGTTGAGTACATTAAAATCACACATGGAGATATCAGAATAAGCATGTCAAAATTACAGTTAAATATATAAATATAACATTTTACTCTGAAAATATGACCACTCGTAATTTTGTTACTTTTTCATCATTGATTTTGAGCCTTCAACTCTTATAAAAGTATTAAGACTATTAAAGGAGAAGTATGGTCTGGCATTACAATCTTCACAGTGCTTCCCTTATTTCTGTAAATATTTCTGTCCTTTTTTCATTGAAATCTCTTTTCTTACAATGAATCTTGTCTTCTGCCTTGCCTGTAATCATGTAGTTTCATATTGGCAGCTAAGGAAGCCAAATGAAAAATTCTGATGACAAATAAAGTAACATTTTACATAAGAACTTAATTATGTGAAAGAAAAAAAAATTACAAAGCGCAAATAGCAATGCCAAGTACATCTGTACCCTGTATCAATGCAACAATAGTTTATATAGACAGAAAGAAGTCATAGGGAAAAATCAAGAAAGAAAGAGAGCATTGCCATCTTTAAATCTGGACATATTTAGAAGCATAGAGCCAGGGAGATCCACGTGGGATTCTCCACAACAGTAGTATAACATAACAATAGTTGCAAAGTCCTTTTAAAAAATTTTGTTTCTGAGGATCCTGACTTACGAAGGCCTAGAAATAAACATTTAAAAAAAAATAAAATTAATAGCTTCAGATGTACATGTTATTCTATTTATGTTTAACATCTGGTAAACTGCTGGAGAATTTTTTAGTGTAACAATTTATAATCAACTACATGAAAATACAGACAGAAAGAGACAGTAAAGGAAATATGATAGAGCTCATGGAGCCAAAATTATTTCATACTGTCACCATCTGGAATGAATACTGATGATTTTATAAGTAATAGAATCAGACCTTTCATTTACTTAATGATTTTAATCATAATAAATATCAAGCTTAACAGATAAAGAAAATACATCACCCCATTCTTCTTTTTTTCTTTCTTTTTTTTTTTCTTTTTCTTCTCATAAAAGGGCAAAGGCTCATGAAATTAGCTTTCATTTTAACTGAGAAGGGGATTAGATTAGATGAGTTTAGAAGAAAAGCCACTCCACCTCCTCTCTTCTCCTTGCCCACAGCTTACAGTGAGAATGAAACCTCGCAACTCAGTTCTGACTGAGATTAGATTTAAATTTCTACCATGATTCTTACTGTCATTCCTAGAAGCAATCTCCATATTTTTGACTGTGATTAGTAACACTCAGATTGCAGCCAGACCTACAGTCCTGTAGATAAAGCATTTGTTCAAGACTAAAACAACTGCTTTCAAAGAGTTGAAGTCACTTCATCTCAATCCTGATGTCTGAAAAATTTCAAGAATGAGAAATAAAAGATTAATATGGCTGTCATTATCACTTCAGCACAATACAATTATTTGGAGGGGACCTATGGCAACCTACCTACAAACAGAAATTATCGGCTTTTTTGGCAAGTCTGAGCTAACTGAAGATTCTCACTCCTGATCTCCTCCTGCTTACACCAACCAATCCCTCAGCAACAAATAGAACCATGAATAAAGAAAATCCAGGGTTTTATATCTTCCCCTTGTCATTATTGATAAATCAAATATGAGATCCCTATGGAAAACATGAAGGGAATCAACACTAACCAATGCACTAAAATTGTGTTCCAAAGAAAAAGTGCACGAAATCAGATTTTTGACCTCATATTTTTTAACCAGTCATTAGCCACTGGTGTCAAGGCACAAAGAGCATCTTTGACCATTTACTTGCCTAAAAGAAACATTTCTTTCACTTCTCTGCTTAATATGATAAATTGATTTTCAGAACCTATGTTGACATATTACAGTGAACCTGTAGAGTAAAGGAAGAAGGAAGCCGTTCTTTGGTCAGGATCTACCCTATGTCTTCTTACAAAACACATGAAAAATAGAGGATGTGACCTGTTCTCAGTCCATACATCTATTAGTGCACTTGCTGGGAATTTGGGGAAGAAATTGTGATGAATACCTTCAGAAAACTACATTTTATTTGATCAAAATTTGACAAAAATAAACATTAAAAAAATACTTTGTTTAAATTTCTGAAGGTGCATACACAGAAAGACATATTTTATTAGAAGAAAAAAAAGGAAGGAAAGACATCAACATAAAAATATTGAGGTTCCCATTGTCATAAATCAGAGTAAGTAGAAAATAAGAATAAGGTTCTCCTAACAAAAAGATCACGTATTCTGTGTCAGCATCTAGTTTAGGATTACTCGATGTTAGGCAAGATACAAAAGGAGGAGTTATGAGAAAATCAAGTGAACACTTGTGTGTGGAAGGCATGACTGAAAAGATGAAATCTGTGACTGATTCTTAAAGAGATCTGATATGGTAACACTAGACAGGAAGATGAATGAGACAAGTCTTGGGACAAGCAGGATTTCAGGCTTGTCCCTACCCAAGCTAGGGACAGTAAGAGAAAGTAGATTTAAAAATAGCTTTTCTCAAGATATATCTACCGGGCCAACCAGTTTATATCTTAAACTTATCTTAAATTTATTTGACTGGTTATTGTCCTTGTGTGTTCAGTAATAGCTAGGATGGTAGATTGAGTGTTTTGTGGCATTTTTTGGCTTCATCTCCAGGACAAGTTTCTGAAGCCAAACACACTTTTTCCAAAACGCAAAGTTCGATGCACACATACATCCACACAGTGCACAATTCTTTTTCTTAAAAACACATAAAGAGAAAGAGCAGTATTTTCCTCAGAAGTGTGACACCAAAAAGGAACATCCCATCATGCAAGATACAGCCATACAGTTCCTTACTGCTAAATTCTCCTGCCAATCATTTCAAATACACCTCAGAAGCAGAACAGGTATAATACTGCATGGCAGCTTGTCAGCATTCCAAAGCTGAGTCTCAGTAATACCTGTGCAAATTGCACTTACGCCAGTTTTGTAACCTGCAGAGATTGGAAACATAATATGCAGGAAAGGAATTTTCCCTCCTTTCAGTTTTAAGTATCATCTAATTTTAATATAAAGTAAAAATATATTAAAATGCTTTGCTGCAACAGTGAAATGCACGTATTGCACAAAACAGACCTTACAAGGAAATCATATGTAAAAGAAAGCGGACAAAATGAAAGAAGGAGTTCATGAATTAAAAAAGAAGTAGGAGGAAAGGCATTACCTTACCTATAATCCTGCTTTTTCTTGTCTTCTGAAAAATAATGTAATTCAAATCTATAATGACCAAGTATACAGCATACTGTATGCATACGCAAAAGTTCCTCCAATTAAGACTATCCTAGCATAAGTGGCCCACAATTTTAGCACTCAGCTGTTAGGCGGTGATGCTGTGTACAGTGGTCACAATCACTGTGCATATGTTAAATATCCTTTTTTTCTGCAGAATACAGAGACTGTTTTCCACCACAGATTAACTGCTTTGTAAATGGGCATCCAGGCAAAACTAGACACCTGATATGATATGATGCAATATGACACATGAATTTTTTTCTATAAATAAGAATGAATAAAAGCCTCTGAGGCCACTTTTTATCATTTAAATTAGCTGTTAGAAATGAGCAGGTTTTCTTTATATACAACTCTTGCCATTCTTTTTTCTGCTCTCTGGCCTCCATTTCTGCCAATATCTCATTTTTAAGGTGAACTCTGTAGTTCTCTCTCCCCATGTACATTAGCTTTCCCAGCAGCTCTCCAGAAATGTAACCCTATCCAATTGATCTAAAGTTATCTTTGCTGACTTTGACACAAAGTTTCCAAAACACTTCACTTTTCCTCCCATAGATTTTTGGGCCAGATTCACAAAGATGTAAATAGAGGGTAAACAGTCTTATCACCATGACCACCTCATTCAACATGGGAATAAGACCTAAACCAATCACTGTTAATGGTAATGCTTAAGTGTAAAGTTACTTTAGACCCTCTCATAATTTTGACTTCTCTACATTTATATTCAGTAAAGCTATGTTATGCTACACTAAGCTTTATTATCCTGGCCATGGTTAGAAATTCAGATTTCCAAAGAATTCACATTCCATAAAGAAATGCCCGTTCCAAAAGGAATCCTGAAATTTCTCATATCCCAAGTAAAAAGAAGATATTTTTCCCTAATGAACAAAAAAAGCTCAAATCCTCAAAATATTAACTTCAAAACACTAAAATAATTGATTTCAACAATATTAAAATGTTTGTCCTAAATAAAAGATTAAAATGCAAATATGGATAAATGAAAAATTGAGTGCTAAAATGAAACAAGAAAATAAGGCATTTACTTAAGCATTTCATTTCAACATTTTTCAATTTAAAAGCCTAGAAAAAAGCAAAATTTTGTGAAAAGGTAAATTTCAACAAATTATTTTTTCCCAATAAAAAGATACGATTTTGCAAAAGTTTTTAACTAGTTTTACCAGGAATGTTCTACATTTCAGACTTCAGCGTGATTTTTTAAAGTAGTATCTTATTTTTTAAGAGGATTGAAAGCACCTAAAAACATCAAAGTGACATAATGAAAACAGAATAATGTTGTATAACGGAACATAAGATGTTCAACCCTCTTGTCTAGAATAGAGTAATAAAAAGATACTTATTTCAGCTCTCTGAAGCGTGTTACCAGAGACCAGATTTTCCTAAATAAAACCTGTAGATCATCTGTATGATAGAGGGAATACAAAAATGTCATTACGATTCAGCAAGGATATGGGTTATACAAGTGTTTGGTTAAAAAGAAAGGAAACTAATTCTTAGCCCCCTCTTTTTTCCCAGAGGCTTTTCCCATTTCAGAATTCTTGTGGACTATTGTCGTACCACAAGTGCTTCCATTGTTTCTATTTTATGCACATTATCTCTGGACTTTCCTACTGTTATTTGCATTTACCAATACTTTGAATAAGTGTCAGCTATCATTTATGTTAGGATAGGGAAATAGGGCAACTAAAATCACAATCCCATGTTCTTGGCAGAAACAACAAACTTTACTTTTTGCTTAGATGTCTACAGACTTTTTAAGGTTCTGTAGGGAATCTGACAAGTAATTGCTACTTCTTAATGCAAGAGCTCTCATTCTCTTCGTATGACATACATTGCCTCTGTCAAGTTACAGCATTTGTGTGCTGCCAAAAACTTTAGCATAAAAATAGTAATACAAGCATTTATTTTTTTCTGATGTAGAGTTTTGGGTGTTTTTTTCAGGAAATAATGAATAATAACTTTCTATCTTGTCCTGGTTTGGGGTGGAGCAGTGCCAGCTTTCTGTTCAGTGACAGGCTCTTGCTCTTACTTGTTGCTGTGACAGCCAGGGTCATCTGACTTGATTGTTTACCCTGGGGAGGGGTTGCACCTGTGGGGAGGAGTGGACAGGACAGGTGACCCAAACCTACGAATAGGGTATTCCATTCCATCTGCCATGCTCAGTATAAAAGCTGAGGGACCAAGGGATCAGCTTCTTTTTCAGTGCTATGGCTTCTTCAATGGCTCTCTTCAATGACTGATGTCAAGGAGGACCCTGTCAGTTCATCTGCCTTTGATCCTGCTCTGTGCATTCATGAAGCTAGGTTCCAGAATCCAGTTCCCATCTGTCACTGAGACCAGTCTGGAACTTTCCCAGTGATTGCCAGTGACATCTCCCTGGGAGATTGATACTGTTTTGTATATATTTTTATGTATATTGTTTCTATTTCATTATTTCCTTTTTATTTTATTATTAATGTTTCACTAAAGTAGTTTCTTTTAGTTTTTTCTAAACTCAAAAATCTCTTATCCCTCTTCTTCCTCTTCTTAGAAGGAGAGGTGGGGGAGAGCATCTGTCATCTTGTCATTGGCCAACCCAGCCCAACCCATGACATATCTAAATTAGAATCACAGAATGGTTAGAGTTGGAAGGGACTTTAAAGGTCATCTAGTTCCAAGACGCTTGCCATGGGCAGGATCGTTTTCCACTAGAACCGGTTGCTCAAAGCCTCATGCAACCTGGCCTTGAACACTTCCAGGGATGGGGCATCCACAGCTTCCCTGGGCAACCTGTTCCAGTGCCTCACCACCCTCACAGTAAAGAATTTCTCCCTAATATCTAACTTAAATCTCCTCTCTTTCAGTTTGAAGCCATTACCCCGTGTCCTATCACTACCTGCCCTTGTAAAAAGTCCTTATCCAACTTCCTTGTAGGTCACCATGTGATTTTCCTCGAGCCTTCTCTTCTCCAGGCTGAACAACCCCAACTCTCTCAGCCTGTCCACATAGCAGAGGTGCTCCAGCCCTCTGACCATCTTTGTGGCCCTCCTCTGGACTTGCTCAAACAGGTCCATGTCTTTCCTGTGCTGGGGGCCCCAGAGCTGGATGCAGTACTCCAGGTGGGGTCTCACGAGAGCAGAGTAGAGGGGCAGAATCACCTCTCTTGACCTGCTGGCCACGCTTCTTTTGGTGCAGCCTGGGATGCAGTTGGCTTTCTGAGCTGCAGGTGCACAGTGCCAGCTCATGTTGAGCTTATCATTCACCAACACCCCCAAGTACTTCTCAGCAGAGCTGCTCTCAGTCCATTCTTTGCCCAGTCTGTATTTGTGCTTGGGATTGTCCCAACCTATGTGCAGTATTTTTATTTTGTTTCTCTTATCACTTCATGAGTAATAAGCCGTTTAGAGAAATAAATGGGATTTATTTTTTCATCCTGGTCTTCTTAATACATTTAGAAAATAAATATTCACAGTAGTCTCATAACAGGGAAAGGTTCATGCTACCATGTGTGTCAATATTTAGTATATCTCTACAGAAAAGTGTTGAAATATGAACTCTGTAACCCTAAATTGTATTGTGCACACACTCTCAACTTTAGTTATCCCTTCAAAACTTGAGAAAAAAAGTGAAAATAATTATCTGGAAAAAAAATTAAGGAGCTATTACAAATATATTCTCATGAATCTGGTCAAAATTGCTTGATGTACATTACATTCCTTACAAATTTGACTCTCTGGTGTTTGACAAGTTAACTATTTTCAGACTGATTTTGGTCAGACGTGTGCAGTACAGCATGAGAAATAATTTTTACAGATCACTATTATCCAACCAGAAATCTTGGGTTAGTTTACTTTGTCCACTTGATTATCTTCATCACCAATGTATCATCAAAGGGTACTTCTAAAATGCAATAAAACACGTTTCTCAGTTAACAGATCAGGATCCTCATCTGGCTTCATTTTGACTGAAAGTTCAGGATGAGACTCAGCTGTCCAAGTCTTATTTATTTCTTCTATGCTTTCTGTTAGTTTCCACTGAGGACACAAAAAAATAAAAAAAAAGCAAACCCACAGATCTGAGGAATGGCAGCATGGTTGGCTTCGGTAGGTCCTGTAACATAGCTGGTTATGGAACAGAACTGAGACTCTCAACACAAGTGCACTTGTCTTGCAAGTTGGTCACATCCAGTGTCAGCATAGAAAGGTAAAAAAGGGATATTTTCCTCTCAATTATGAAGGTTTATAGCTGAAGTAGTCACTCTAGGCTTCCTGTATAGCTACTATGTCCACAAAAAGGAGAATTGCAAAGGCACTTAAATACTACATTTTAAAGACAGGTACATCAATAACTCACTCACTCTGTTATTTTTCATCTTTCTGATCAACTTGGCCTTAGTACCAAAGGGATTTAGACACAGTCCAAGACTTTCAGAACACTGTCTCATACAGAAGATTTCATCCAAGAAAAATGCATGGACATTATCCCTCCCTTATTCTTTATATTTGTTCACCTTTCCATGGCAATAGCATTTTTGTGTTGATGTAGTGGTGGTGGGGTTTGGTTTCGTTGGGTTATTTCTTTAAGATTTAATTGTTTCTCCCACATGTTTGCTGGCCAGAATAATATAATTAATTTTCTATTACCTGCAAGACTTATCATTCTTAAGGGCAATTTTTTTCTTTGATTCCACAACACACTGGCGTTGCTGCAGCCTATAATGTAAATTTAGCGAGCATGCTGAGAGAATTGAGTTGAAATTTCTTGGAAAGATTCTGAAAAGCACACTATGTGCAAAATTTCAGAGTCGTACAGTGAAACCTCTGCCAATGCCTGAAAACACACTCAATTTTAATCACATTGTAAGAACAACATAGTAAGTATAAAAAATTCTTTGATTTGCTGGGTAATTACCTTATGGAATCAGTCCTGTTGTGATTGACTGAGTCACTATAGCACTTCACATCTATTTTTTCACAGTGATATTTTATTCAGAGAGTATAATGTACATTAAAAAAATTCTCACATATTCTCTGATGAGGTTGTTTTTTGTCCAAGGTTTCTCCATGCAGACTGCCTTAAAAGACAGTATTCGGTATTAGAAGATGTGTCAATAGCATTATTCAAAATAATATCTAGAGGATATCTAATAGTCTGTCTAGCCATTAGCTATCTTTTCGGCTCTGTCATTGCTCATACACTCCATTATCTGTAATGCAGATGAATTAACTAAGGAAGAAAAAGCTTGAATAGGAGACAGATACTCTACAACTGAGGGCCACATCCAGGTAACATTTACAGGGCACTGTACAGTACTGTACACATTCAGTACAGGCACAGCACAAACAAAACCTGAGATTTCGTTGCTTGTTTCCACTTAAATCTAGAGGTACATTAGTAGCAATGAGTCGGGGGTTTTTGTTTGTTTGTTTGTTTGTTTTTTGTCTGTGCGTGCACTTTAATGTTTCACAGGTGGCCTGGAAAAAGATCTCCCCATAGCCTAGAGCTGTCCCCACCTTGCAATGGTTGAGAAGTCTTCAACCAGGATTCTAAGCAAGGACCTGGACAGATACTAAACACTTCTCTCATTAGGGTCCTCAGGTCTAGTTCCTAAAAATATTCTGAAATTGTGCTTAAAGTTTATGTCACAGAAGAGATGACAGATGAGATTTCCTGAAGAAACTGTTTGCTCATGGCTTGGACAGGTATATGCTTTGCTCAGTAAAAAACTGGTTGGATGGCTGGGCCCAAAGGGTTGTGGTGAGTGGAGTTGGCGGCTGGTCACAAGTGGTGTTCCCTAGGGCTCAGTACTGGGTCCAGTTCTCTTTAATATCTTTATCAACAATCTGGATGAAGGGATTGAGTGCACTCTCAGAAAGTTTGCAGATGACACCAAATTGGGTGGGAGTGTTCATCTGCTTGAGGTTAAGAAGGCTCTACAGGGGCATCTGGACAGGCTGGATTGATGGGCCAAGGCCAATGGTGTGAGGTTCAACAAGAACAAGTTACAGGTCCTGCACTTGGGTCACAACGACCCCATGTAACATTACAGGCTTGGGGAAGAGTGGCTGGAAAGCTGCCTGGTGGAAAAGGACCTGGGGGTGTTGGCTGACAGCCAGCTGAATATGAGCTGGCAGTGTGCCCAGGTGGCCACAAAGGCCAATAGCATCCTGGCTTGTATCAGAAATAGTGTGGCCAGCAGGACTACGGAAGTGATTGTCCCCTTGTATTCAGCACTGGTGAGGTCGCAGCTCAAATATTCTGCTCAGTTTTGGGCCCCTCACTACAAGAAAGACATTGAGGTGCTGGAGCAAGTCCAGAGAAGGGCAATGAAGCTGGTCAAGGGTCTAGAGCACAAGCCTTATGAGGAGCAGCTGAGCGAACTGGAGTTGTTTAACCTGGAGAAAAGGAGGCTCAGGGGAGACCTTATCACTCTCTACAACTACCTGAAAGGAGTCTGTAATGAGGTGGGGGTTGGTCTCTTCTCCCAAGTAACAAGCAATAGGATGAGAGAAAATGGCCTCAAGTTGCACCAGGGGAGGTTTAGACTGGATATTAGGAAAAATTTCTTCATTGCAAAGGTTGTCAATCGTGGGAAGAGGCTGCCCAGGGAAGTGGTGGAGTCACCATCCCTGGAGGTATTTAAAAGACATGTAGATGTGGTGCTTAGAGACATGGATCAGTGGTGAACTTGGCAGTGCTAGAATCAAGGTGGTACTTGATGATCTTAAAGTTCCTTTTCAACCTAAATGATTCTGTGATTCTATGATTTAGTTAAACAAAACAGCATCTGTCAGTGAAAAGGAAGCATCATACATAAACTACAGTATACAACAATCATAATACCTGAAATACACCCTCCTGGACAATTTTTATGTATGAGCAATCCTAAAAAATCATCAGACAAGTTGACAAGCTATCCCATTTACCAGAATTCCTAAAACATAGAGGGTTGAGCCACTGAGCAGCAGATCAGATGAAAAGAGAATGAAATGGTACTGGGCACAGGAAATACCGAACTATTCCCTGGAAGAGGCCAAGGCCCAGAGACTGGAATTCCTTCTTGTGCATGTACGCTTGTATCATCTTTCTGTATTCTGTATGTAAAAAGGGACAAATATCTTCCTCTTCCGAAATGTCAAACCTAATACCTATCTCAGTCACTTCCTTGATCTAATTCTAAGGCCTTATCTGAACCTGTTCTCTTACATCAAGGAAGCTCAATTAAATCTTTTGCTTCTGGAAAAAAAAAAAAGTGACATTAAATGGCAAGAACGGAAAGAAAGTTTCCTAATCTAAATTTCTGTATGTCTCTCAGAATTCCATTTTCCTCCTCATTTTTTAAATCTCTCTTCTAGACTACAATTTTTCCAGGATTAAAAGGGTGTCATCTAAAGCAAGCATATCTCAGTGCTAAACCCAACTAGGAGGAATAGGTAATATATTCAAATTAAACATTTATATTCCTCATAAATATTTCCTTTTATGAAAACATCCTGTGATTTTATTGGCGCACAACTATGTGAGGGTTTAGTATAGCTTCTGTTAGTGTGCAAAAATAAATAAAATATTATATATCCCTTGATTATTTTGGTACTGAATCTGCCTAACTTACTTTAAGTCTTATATTTTTAATTTCATTGTCATAGATAAAAGAAAAATTGCTAAAAGGTTAAACAATATGGAAGATTTTTTTAAAAGGTATACTTGTTTATAAATACTTGATTATATGTTTCAAAGCCAAATCTTTGTACACAGTCTGCTGTCAAATCAGAATTAAGACAGACATCCAGTGCAATAAATAAGAGAAATCAGAATGCTAAAGCAGAGCAGTGGTTGACTCTACTTATTGCAGTTCGATGCTGGTTTTATGCTACTTGCTTTTTTGAGGACGAAGCTGAGCTCCAAGTAATACTGATCAAGGCAGTCGAGACCAGCCAGTTGAGACGGTCTTATGAAAGGCTGGTGTAGAACAGACAGTCATAATGCACAATTGTTAATTGTTTGTGGAACCGCACTTCAGCTTTCCAGTGGGGTGAGACTGTACTTCTCTGCTGATGTTCGTTTCAGACTGTGTCTCTTTAGAGCAAAGCCTGCCAACTCACAAACTGTGCCAAACCTCAGTGTAGTTCTGTGAAGACTTCAGCCCTCTAAGAAATAAAACCAACTAACTTAGCGTGTATTACATCCCTTTGATTAGAATAATTGTTGTTGTCCTCACCAAGCATTGATTTGTGGCCCCAGAGGTGCAAAGTCAGGGACTAAAAGATAATTATACTCAACTCCCATTTGAATAGTTACATTAAATGAACGTAACAAATTAAATTACTGATCTGTTGAAAGAACATTAATATTATTCAGTGATTCTGGGCCAGCTTCAACTTCTGATCATATAAAATAGCCTCTTAACTATGTCTTCTATGGAATAACACATCTGTAAAAGAAGAAGCCATTGCTAACACAGAAATCCAAAAGAAGCTAGATAGGAAAAGTATTCATACTAATTTTTAGAGTCATTATGAAAATGTTAAGTTTTCCGGAGAAAAAGCATTATAATTTCCTGATGATACCCCTTTTTAAGAGTGAAAATTCCTTAGCTATCACTTCATCTCTTTTCATCCTCTAGGTGGCCTTTAGGGCAAATTCTATCCTCCCTGAGATTTACTATTTTCTGTGGGTTTTTAAATTTGTACTGCTAAACTTCACAGCTCAGAGCTTAGATTAAGTATATTTTGACAGATTCCTTAATCAGTTTGTGATTAATAAATATACACTGGAATGTGAGTACAGGCTGCTTTTTTTTTTTTTCGCTATCACGATGAAGGTAAATTTTTAAAGTGACAGCAAAATGTTGGCCTGTCTTACACATAGAAGTAATATCTTCCATAGAGAGATCAAAATCCCTAGAGACACTGAAGCACTGCAACACTTTCCAGGCAGTACTTAACTTTTAGATGCCACGTAGCCTAAATAAATTCCTTTCTCATTAATTTAGTTTCTTATACAATGAAAAGTAAGATGAGGAATATAGTCTGTGTGGGATAATTTCACAGTGAACCAATTCACTTTCTGGTTGTAAACTCTAAGAAGAAGGTGAGGCCTGTGCCTCATGACTAGATCAAGAAACCCTTGTTGATATCTTTGTTCAGTGTGACATGGAAAAAAGGATTTGAAATCAAGTTTTCTGGGGAAAGGGAGTGAAAATTGGAGGGTTTCCAGCTGCTCTGAACAGCCCACGTGGATAGATTTCCTATGGTGGATCTATCTTTGTTTCTTCTCTTATCATTCCATTATATAAATAGATGGATGTGGATATCCAGTACTCTAAGGAAGTGCTGTAGAACCAAGTGCTTTGTCCAGCCTGGTATGTACCTAGTTTTTTTCTACAAAGATGCTGTGGGACTTTCCCAGTGTCATCTGGTTGGCAGCTCGCAGTCATCATAGAATCATAGAATCATAGGGTTGGAAGGGACCTCTAGAGATCATCTAGTCCAACCCCTCTGCCAGAGCAGGGTCACCTACAGCAGGTTGCACAGGAATGCGTCCAGGCGGGTTTTCAACGTCTCCAGAGTTGGAGACTCCACCACCTCTCTGGGCAGCCTGTTCCAGTGCTCTGCCACCCTCAAAGGAAAGAAGTTCCTCCTCGTGTTTAGGTGGAACTTCCTATGCTCAAGTTTGTGCCCATTACCTCTTGTCCTGTCCCCGAGCACCACTGAGAAGAGCCTGGCCCCATCCTCCTGACACCCACCCTTTGAGTATTTATAAGTGTTGGTAAGGTTCCCCCTCAGCCGTCTTTTTCCAGACTGTAGAGTCCCAAATCCCTCAGCCTTTCTTCATCAGAGAGGTGTTCCAGTCCCCTAATCATCTTGGTAGCTCTCTGCTGCACCCTCTCCAGCAGTTCCCTGTCCTTCTTGAGCCAGGGAGCCCAGAACTGGACACAGCACTCCAGGTGCGGCCTCACCAAGGCAGAGTAGAGGGGGAGGATGACCTCCCTTGACCTGCTGGCCACACTCTTCTTGATGCACCCCAGGATGCCATTGGCCTTTTTGGCCACAAGGGCACATTGCTGGCTCATGGTCACCCTGTTGTCCACCAGGACTCCCAGGTCTCTTTCCACCGAGGTGCTCTCCAGCAGGTCAGCCCCCAACTTGTACTGAATTTCATTTTTTTTTTTTTTTACTGAATTATTCAATTTCATAAGGTTCCTCTTTGCCCAGATCTCCAGCCTGTCCAGGTCTCTCTGTATGGCGGCACAGCCTTCCGGTGTGTCAGCCACATGTACTCATCCTACTAGTTCATCCCTCCTCCGGGAGGAACTCTTTCACAGAACTTCTAAACCTCACTCATTGGCCCATGACTGCAAAGAATTATTGCCAGTTTCATCCTTTTAAAAATCCTTCAAGCTAACATACACCATGGGCGAGAATCCAAGAATTTATGTATCCAAGTATATGAAATATATCATAATACCTAATACTGAAATATTTGTGAGAACTTCTATGCTTCTAAGTTTCTAAAGCATGTGTAATATAGGAATGACAAACTTGGTAAAAGTTTGTTGTACAGTAATATTTGCCATCCTTAAAACTAGTTTCTGCTTTACACCAGTTGTCAGCATAAATGTAAGAGATGAAGAAAAACTCCTGTCATTATGTCTCACGGTGCTCAGGACACTGGGGAGAGCTGGGTTGAAGTGCCAGCTCCATATCAGGCAGAAGAAACATCTGAAACAAGCCAACATGCCAGGCAAGTGTGCTGAAGTGTTGGTATTGAAGCATGAGGCATATGCACCTCCTCTACTACATGGCAAAATCTACTTTGAAAATCCAACCAGCATTCAGGCACACAGTAGCTCAGCAGTGTCTCTGGCTTTTTGTATGCCAAGGGATAGAAAACGACATTTGTGAGGGGAATCAGTGGCAGAAACATGACGTTGTTTGGAAACAGGTGCGAAGGTCTTCACGAATCGCAAAATTTTAGGTATCTAAGGTAGAACTTTGGGGAAGAGAGCTCAGAATTTTTCCACAAGCACCTTTTCTTGAGGAAGAGACCAAACCATCTATACCAATTGTGCCAGGTGTACAGCTGACATGGAGGGTTGGGGTTTTTTTTCCCCCAAAATAACTTGTTTTTAAATCAGAGGACTGGAACCAGGAGTCAGACTTACATTCAGAGCAGGATATTGCTCCCCACTCTAATCCCTGGGACACCATGGGGACATGCCACTCTACATGCAAGTCAAACACCAAAGCCATAATTTAGCCCTTCTGTTGGTTGGTTGGTTGGTTAATTTGATTTATATTACTACATTCATGATTCTATTCTGATAACTTTTGATGTAATCTTTCATTATCTTTTCAGTACTTTTTTCCTATTACCACCTTCGGCTTTCATTTTAAAATAGCTCTTTCCAGTTCTTACTGGTTTATGTAATCCTCAGTACTTCCTACGGTCTCTATCACAAATCTTTATTTTACCACAGTCCCTCCCCCTGACCAGTGTCACGGGAAAGGGAAGGGAAGGGAAGGGAAGGGAAGGGAAGGGAAGGGAAGGGAAGGGAAGGGAAGGCAAGGGAAGGCAAGGCAAGGCAAGGGAAGGCAAGGGAAGGCAAGGGAAGGCAAGGGAAGGCAAGGCAAGGCAAGGGAAGGCAAGGCAAGGGAAGGCAAGGGAAGGCAAGGCAAGGGAAGGCAAGGGAAGGCAAGGGAAGGCAAGGGAAGGCAAGGGAAGGCAAGGGAAGGCAAGGGAAGGCAAGGCAAGGGAAGGCAAGGCAAGGGAAGGCAAGGCAAGGCAAGGGAAGGCAAGGCAAGGGAAGGCAAGGCAAGGCAAGGCAAGGGAAGGCAAGGCAAGGCAAGGGAAGGCAAGGCAAGGCAAGGGAAGGCAAGGCAAGGGAAGGCAAGACAAGGCAAGGCAAGGCAAGGCAAGGGAAGGCAAGGCAAGGCAAGGCAAGGCAAGGGAAGGCAAGGCAAGGGAAGGCAAGGGAAGGGAAGGCAAGGGAAGGCAAGGGAAGGCAAGGCAAGGGAAGGCAAGGCAAGGCAAGGCAAGGGAAGGCAAGGCAAGGCAAGGCAAGGCGAGGCAAGGGAAGGCGAGGCAAGGCAAGGCAAAGGCAAGGGAAGGCAAGGCAAGGCAAGGCAAGGCAAGGCAAGGCAAAGGCAAAGGCAAGGCAAGGGAAGGCAAGGGAAGGCAAGGGAAGGCAAAGGCAAGGCAAAGGCAAGGCAAAGGCAAGGCAAGGCAAGGCAAGGCAAGGCAAGGCAAGGCAAGGCAAGGGAAGGCAAGGCAAGGCAAGGCAAGGCAAGGCAAGGGAGGGCAAGGCAAGGCAAGGCAAGGCAAGGCAAGGCAAGGCAAGGCAAGGCAAGGGAAGGGAAGGCAAGGGAAGGCAAGGCAAGGCAAGGCAAGGGAAGGCAAGGCAAGGCAAGGCAAGGGAAGGCAAGGCAAGGGAAGGCAAGGGAAGGCAAGGGAAGGGAAGGCAAGGGAAGGCAAGGGAAGGCAAGGCAAGGGAAGGCAAGGCAAGGCAAGGGAAGGCAAGGCAAGGCAAGGCAAGGCAAGGGAAGGCAAGGCAAGGCAAGGCAAGGCAAGGGAAGGCAAGGGAAGGGAAGGCAAGGCAAGGGAAGGCAAGGCAAGGCAAGGCAAGGCAAGGGAAGGCAAGGCAAGGGAAGGCAAGGCAAGGCAAGGCAAAGGCAAGGGAAGGCAAGGCAAGGCAAGGCAAGGCAAGGCAAGGCAAAGGCAAAGGCAAGGCAAGGGAAGGCAAGGGAAGGCAAGGGAAGGCAAAGGCAAGGCAAAGGCAAGGCAAAGGCAAGGCAAGGCAAGGCAAGGCAAGGCAAGGCAAAAAGGAAAGGAAAGGGTGTGCTGTAGTGGTATATATTTATTATAACTTTCTTACAGACTTGTTTTAAATGTCATTTTAAATTTCAGCTGTTTACTTATACTGGCCATCTGCTGTTATAAAAAGTCATTGGTTGTTTTGATTTTTTTCCTTCCATCTTTTAAAGAAAAGCTTTATTGAAAAAAAAGAATTTGGTTGTTGACTTTCTCAAAAATATTCAGAAGTGTTTATATTTTGCTTGAAAAGGCTCAGAAAGTAAAATCTCTGCAACTTGGCCAGTTAACACCAAGCACCAGTCCTATTTTTAGAATTATTTTACCTTAGTATGGAAAACAGCTCAGTGCATTTTCATAAAGTCCTTTAGTTTCCATGGCAAATGGGGTCATTATTTCTGTTGAAACTGATGGGTTTTACTTATACTTTCGAAATGCTTTTCATATGATGCCAACAAGACGTGCAGAAACAAATGCACCAGCGGTCTATTGTTAATAGCTGTAAGTTCTTAAAGCAAAATTTACACAAGGTCGATATGACCTTGCATTAAGGTCCATTGAAAACAATGAATGATATATTGTACTCAAATGGCTGCCATTCCTAGCTGGAAACAATAGAAACACTTTGATTATTAATCAGTTTAATAAAAAAGAAAAAAGAAAAGAGGGAGGAAAAGCGGTGATTTAACCCTGAGAAGTTATTCAATACCTCAGCAATCCTGATGAGCAAAAGAATAAAGCAAACTGTGCTAAAGTTTTATCAGCTGGCTTGCTGAGTTTTTAGAGAAGGCTAAAATTTCATTGTTCTTAACATACTTTTTTTTTGTTCCTTCATGATCTTTCCCTATTCTAGATTGTTCTGTGAGGCATAGTCCCATCGTTCTAGCTATATTCATAGTTAGAATATGGCTAGAATGAAGTAATAATTATTATAGAAAACACTGGAACATCTGGAGGACCAAAAATTTGGGCTTTTTATACATGTTTAACTAAAATAAGTAAATAAGCTTGATCCACCAACTTGATTCTCCACCCTTTTTCTCTGACACTTACCATGCCTCTTTTTATGGAACTGTCATAAGGAAATTAAGTTCAGTAAGTACATGGTTTTGCACAGTCTGATCCAAAACATGCAAAACTGAACAGTGCTGTCCCTTCTGTAAGTCTTTAAATGGTTGTTTAAAAATACTATAAAAAAGTGAGCTGTTCTTTTCTAAATTAGACACAACGTTCCTGTGGGTGCCTTGTTAGCACGCCTTCAGCTGGTGTAAATCAGTATGGTGGTTCCACTAATGGAAATGGAACTGTGACATCTTTTATCAGCTCATTCACGAGCTCCTCCTCCAAGAGTTGTCTTAAAAACTGCACATATTGAAGTGTCTGATAATACTTTGCACTGAGAGAATCGATGTCGATTGGCATTAACTGAGTCATGCATTTCTGCTGGAGCAAATATAAAAGCTATCTTCTGTGCTCTTTCCACTGCACTCCCTGAGAGCAATAGAGAGAGCTTTTCAGTAGCAAGTGGGAGGCTTGCTGAATGGAAATGACTCCTTTCTCCACACATCCTACATCTCTATCCTTTCTGCTACTGTTTAATCTGTACAAAAATTCTTCATCTGGCTCTAGAGAATGCCAGCACTTAAAATGAGCAGTGTTTGATATCACAAGAGTGATATCTCTTGTGGCTGGAATCAGGCCTATATGTGTTTGTATAGAAACTGACTTGTACAGAAACTGAGTACACTTATTCCTATTTGTGTTTCTACAGGGAAACCAGAGAATATAATAGTAGCACAAATATATCTGCTTAACAAACAGATCTCTACATGAGTGGTGATGGTGTTTAATAAGCCTACAATGAACAATGCAAACTCTTAGGAGAACAATGTCAGGTCGTTTTTCATAGCCACATTCAAATACTGAAAACTGCAGCTGGATGCTGAGCCAAGGAGGTCAAGAGAGGCAGTGCCTACTATCGGTGATACAGATATTAGGGGCAAAGGCTCGTTTCTCCTCTTTGTCCAATTTTGAGTATCCCATTTATTACACAGTTTCGACAAGCTGATACTGTGAAATCTATCTCACCAACCTCAGTACACATTGCCTTTCCTGTTAAACAATCTAGACTTGCCCTGAATAAAATGGATTCCTTTGCATACCGTTGCAGTGCTTGCACAGTGTGTTTACCACACCAAACTACCCTTGTCCCACTGACCTGAATGTAGGAGACTGCAACACATATAAGGAGAGAGTTAAATAAGCACACAGAACAAAATGGAAACAAATGTTATGCATTTGAGTATTTTCCCCAAATTAGAGAATAATGTTTGTACATGTCCACCTTTTGTTTAACAGTCTTATTCTCATTCTAATTCCCTAAATTGCCCTGACAGATGCTGTCTGAAATGTTGCAATGCTACTTTTTAATCCCAAAGCCTAAAAACCCCCAAACAAACAAAAAAACAAACAAAAAAACAAACAAAAAAACCCCAAAACTCTGCATAACTTATTACTTGAGTTTTAGCTTTTCCAAAAAAAAAGCAAGTATACTAGTATAATGTACACGTTTTTATGAATAGTAGCAAAAAAAAATTTGTATTTACAAACTGCTACTGTAACACAAATATTTTTCAAAACCTCCATTTCCGTTGAGGGTTTTTGAGTCAGTTCTCAGTGGTGGCAGGCAGTTCTTCTACAGTTTATCCAAGCTGATCCAATAGAAACAACTCTAACATTTTGGGTTTATTTTGTTTTTTTTTTTTTGAGGGATGGTTTTCCGTATTCTCAGCACATTGAACTAACTCACACAGCAGCCACAGTTCACAGATCTAGAGCAAAGAAAAGAAATGGAAAGTGAGAGAGTGGGATTCCTCTTGTGGCAACAACCTGCACATACAACAGATCACCCTTAATCAAAAGCTAATGGTATTTTCTCTTTCAGACTCTACCTACTTATTTTATTGGTAAGAGTTTTTGGAGGGAAAAGTTCATTTTCAAATTACATTTCCCCCCCAAAATATGGATCTATATATTCAGTATTTTTATCTACCACTTTCTTTTTTTATATATTTTAAGTTTAAATACATATAGAATACTGCCTCCCTAGTAGTTAGGAAAATGTCCTGCATTATAATCACTTGAAAGGCCATGCAGATTTTGTGAATGAGGAAGAAAGTTTACATTCCAACCTGCATTACACATATAAGGAGCAGCACATACCAAGGTAGAATATGACCTTACAAAAACACTATACTAAGTAAAAAATGTTCTTAAACCGAAACACTGTAAAATCTTCCTTTTTTTTTCCTTTTTTTTTTATTGGAGTATTTAAAGACAATTTTCAACTTTATTTTGTAGGATGGTCCGGAAAGACTGGTATGTATTAGCCGAAATGTGTTTATGTTGGTGGACAAAAAAAATTGCTCTAAGTGAAACAGTTGTAACAGGAAAATGTCATTCTGAAAACAGATTCTTGCAGATTTCCTGCAAAGAAAAAGCACCAGTCACTATCCAAAGCAAAAAGCCCTGTACAAGGCCACTCTGGGACTGTCAACAGGGAGACTTCACTAAATATTTCTTCAGTGTGCATGAGAGGGAGAAGGACTTGCAAAGGGCCACTGGCAGTGACGGAAAAGTCATGGAAGCCCCAAGCACTGACTAAGGAGAGAACCAAGAATGGCTCTGAGAAAAAAATTGTGTGTTGAGTGTTGTCTAGAAGAGCTGTGAGCAAACCATTCTTGTAGTTTGAGGCTTTCTGTGTCAATTCAAGTAGGCCTCGTGTACTTTATTTCTAAATGAGCAGGTTTAATCAAAACATCTGCCCCCATTATCAATGTTGTTTCCTAAGAAGTACCATGAAAGCTAATCAATTACAGGTACCAAAGTGCAGCATTCCATTGCAGAGTCCGATCTAACCTTGGCTCCTGAATAAGCATTTGCCAAGGGCTCAGGCTGTGTGATACTCCAGCTCTGAACAGAGGTCCAGCAGCATTCTGTCCTCATACCTGAGACACACCCAAAGGCACATACCTGAGATTAAAACTTTTTGCCTACGTTTTGTCTTGAAAGCTCATACCCATGCTCCAGGCACTTGTTTCCATTCAGTACTGACTCTTCAGTCATATTCTCCACCTGTCTCCACCCAAAGTTTAAATATAGTCTTTCTAAAATACCACTGAAGGTGTGAGTCTTTTGGTTTACAATTAAATTCTTTTGAAGCTGCGTGCCTGAGAAGCAGAACTGAACAGATTACTGCTATTTGCATGAAATACAAGCAGATACAATACAATTAAAAATGGAAGTAAAACATATTTGAATCTGCTTTGTGTTCTGGCCTTTTTGTCACTGAGAGGCCATCAGATCTTCCTGTCTTCATGTAGGGAGGATGTGCATAGTTTGTCCTTTGTGCTTTTGATTAGGTCTGCTATTAAAGCATATTGACAATCTTCTCAATGCCTTTGTCTCCCCCTTTCCCTTCCTGCACATCTACCCTTATCGCCAGTGATCCTTTGTCATCTATGCAAGATCTCTGTCTTACCCTGGGCACTTCACTCTCCATCTCCTCTCTCATTTCAGAGAAAAGGAAGAAATTTCATCTTCCAGGCTGAGCAAACCTTGCCAAAGGCAATTCACTTAGATGAGTGAACAAGTACAAATGACTACAGTTGTCCCAGCCTCCCAACCTTTGATGGATACCCAAATGAAAAGGTATTTCATGATGCAGCAGTGTGTGAGGTGACAAATTTAAAGCATCAACCAGAATTTGTAAGTTTTAAAAGCAAATGTTTATAAAAATATCACAGAAGCAAATATGAAAGCAGTAAGGAGTTTTCATAACAGCAAACTGGAGCCTCAGTTTCTGCTGTCCTTCACATCATTTATGTAAGTATATGGAGACAGTCACATAAACGTTACAGTCAAAGACAACCTTTACCTCAGTCCTTTAGCAGGCATTGCACAGGTATGAAATAAGTGAAAATTGGATAATTAGACTACAGAAATTGAAGAGAATGCTGTTACTCATTTTGATTAAAACTCTTTCACCACATCTTCCAAACACTGTAAACTACAGCACAGCTGATAAAGCCAGAGTGTTTAATAATACTATTTCAGATGAAGGGTCATATTAATATCAGTTGAGCAATTTGCAGTCATTTTAAGTAGAAGCCTAAAAGGAATGACAAGCAAACTGAAAACTTACTCATGCTACCTCAGCTTATAGCACTTACCAATTTAGTCACGTCATACTTTATAATCTAAGAAGTCAATTAATATAGCTGGCATGAACAAAAAAAAAAATTAAAGTTTTGGTTATACTTAACTTTCAGCTTAATGATAAATTGTATCAATATTTTCCTCCTGATAAATCTAATAGAGAGAGTGAAAAAAAAATAAAACACCTCCTTAGTTTAAGATAATTTTATTTTTCTCTTATCAGCTAAAGCAGTCATACTTCAGGTTTCCGCTTTCCAGTTTTCCTAACAGTAGGAGGGAATTTCCTCCAAGGCCTTATCAGTTTGAACCACAACCCCTGCACTGATTTCTGGATCACTGACAAATTACACTCCCTTAATCCCCATCTGGGAAAGTTTTAATGAAGGAACATTTAGAAATTAAACCACACATGACAATTCCTACATGTACCCGAAGTGTGAACCCCCAACCTTATTAAATGGGAGGCTAAACTTTCGACTGCAAGCGAAGAGACACCTCCCCGTCCAACATCTAAACTACCCTTCCTTTCACTCAGGCTAACATGGCTTGCTTCGTCTGCTTATCTCTTTATTTACTTAGACAGGAAAAAAATAAAACTGTGTTAAAAATTATTCATTATTCTCAGAGCATTATGAAAAAGGGTAGAAGAATTATTCATGGTAAAGAGCAAAACAGAATAAGCTAAACATCACTCACTGAATGCTGCAACAGTGTGAATGACAGTAGTCATTTTACTAGCAAATCCAAAATTCTTGGCAGGAAAGAGAGGTGTCGTGACTGCTCAGTAGGTGGCTATGACTACAGCTGCATGTATGGGGGCAGGTAGCTGCATGGTTCCTCTGCCCACGTACTGCCCTGCCCGTGAGCGACAGAGCTTCTGCACAGGGTCTGGCCCACGGAGGGAGTGGATGCTCTGGGGCCAGGTCGAATCTTCTCAGGGGTGTGAAAACAGCTGCTCTCCATGAAAGGTTACCATTGCTTACCATCGTTTTTCCTTTGTGTGATGTTTTGCCATGATAAGTGGGTACGGTATATAAGTAAGATTCAAATATCTGTCAATTATATTTTAATTGACTGACACTATATAACACATGCTATTCATGTGTGCGTTTGTTTTTTTTAAAGGAAAAAATCAAGAAATTAAGGAGGATCATGGTGAAGCTAGTAGTGAGGAGGAGGCGGAGGAGTCATAGACCTGAGGCAGTGCCCTGGAGAAAGAAGTTGACTCAGTCACCCTCAGAAAGTGCAGTACTAGCCAGTAGGTTTGGCACAGTAACTGCTGTAAGGAGACGCTAGGTACCATTATCCCCCTTGCCCTTATAGTAGCAGCAACTTCTGCCATACTCACTCCACTTTCTCCTGAGGAAGAAACTGTAAGTAAGTGGCCACTTACATAATGTTATTTTTCCAGGGCTCAGGAACAAGTAGAGTAGATAGGAGATCTGTAGTAATTTTGTAAGTTCTTAGCATTCCCTATCTTTTAGGACAGCTGTCTACTTTCCCTATGCTCAGGCCCAAGTTTATGTGTGACTGTTTTTGTGTAGACATGTCCTTGGACTCAAAGTAAAGGCCTATTTTTAGGATAGGCATCAGAAGTCTGCTCACCAGTAGGCATCGGTACCTGCTCATTCCACCCCTCACCTACGGTCTGTGGCCACCAAACATTGGCAGCTGTGCAGTGCCAGTCTTTTCCAGTCATAGCCACGCATTCTGCTTTTGTGATATGCCCACTGGATAGGTCTGGCTTGCAAGTTTATGAAGCTCATGTACTACACAACACTGGCATTTGCAAAAGCAGCAGGGATCACACCAAAAGGCTCATCCACCAGCAGCAGTGACCTTGCATCCCATACACTTCTCCATCACATGACTGATATGCACCTGGCACATAACGCTACAGTGCATAAAAGGCCATACACTGGATTCTAATAAAATCAAGGTCTGTAGAAAGATCTGTCCTGTCCATTTTGAGGAAGGCATTTTCTCTATCCTAACATTCTCCTTATTCTTCTCCTGGAAACAAAAAGTGGTACAGTGTTATGTTTGTGGAGTTCTGAGTACACACTGATCCACAAGTCTCCTTCTTGCCACCCAGACAATGTTCATGTGGCTGCCTATCTACGCTTTGGTCCTCTCAGCTAGTCTAGAGTAAAGAACAATTATTCCATTATTTGATCCTCAAAACTAAACTATTTTGAAATACGAATCCTTTTCTATTTTATAATGGTTCCTTGTGATAGCTGATTGCAACAATTGCAAGTCTAACAATGTCCATTTTCAGGACTTAAATGCCTACTAAGTATATATCAAGAGACTGTGAGTACATCACTGTTATGTGAGATGTTTTGTCAAGATTTGAAAAAGAAAACCAAAAGATTTCACATATGTATCTACTCACATCATATTTTCATTATTTGGCCAGCTGTATTTAAAATCATAAAAAAGAAGGCTGGTAGGCTCCTCATTTCACAGTGGTTTAGATACCAGTTCCAGATGCACCTTTACTTTCCTCCACCAGGTATTTCTCCATTACGTCTTCCAAACGTCTATTTCTCATCATTTAAAGAGCAATTATGTCTATGTGCCATCATCTTCTCATTGTTATAAAGGAAAGATGGGTAACATTATACTTAAAACCATAGGAAGAATGGCATCCTCTCCCTTTCCGGTAAACTTGTGGAATTAATATTTTGGGATTTTTCTGCAGTTTTTGAAAATATTTTGTATTGTGCTTGACCAGGTTTTACTGAAACTTAAAGTTTTTCTAAAGAGTAAGCTGACACATTCTCCCACAAATGAAAATAAGTGTCTGGGTCATGCTGGGGTGAATACACAGTGGGTACGTAGGTACCTTCTGCAACTCGAGTTCTGCTCAAAGCCTTACTGAAACACTAAAAAAAGCTCAAATGCATTTGCTAGTTTCATTGCATGTCATACTTCATCCATGTTTACCTCACTGCAGGAAAAGTCTTAAAATGGCAAGGGACTTGTTACAGATTTAAAGAAACAGAACAAGAATAAACAGACTTAGAAGCAGTAAAAAACACAAACAAATTGGTGCTGTCACAAATTCCAGTTATTGGATACACAGCAACTACAATAAATACTTGCTTCCACACACAGCACAGCAGCTAAATTACCTACCAAAATGTTAATATATTTCCCAATAGTAAAAATAAATATTAAAAGGCTACTTTAGAAAATTGCCTATCTCCTCAAATATTCAAGGGAAAAATCTCACATCAGCTTTTGCTGTAGAGCTTTAGTCACTTGTTACCATCTTGCGAGGCAGTGATAATACAAAGTGCTGCATTATCAGGATAATAGAATTTCATACTGCCAGGTGAAAGCTGTTCAAAAGTCTGTGACCTTTCACTCCAGAAATTGGGATATCCTATTTATCAGCACGAGATGATGTAGTCACTTTTCCTTTGTGAAATAAGCTTAATTTTTGGAGAAAGATGTAAGAAATAGCTTACTAAAAAAAGTCATAAATTACTTAATAGAGACAGGAAAGCTTCATTATGAACCATAGCAGGGGCAACAAAATTCTCTTCCTAAACAAGAATTTTTTGTAATGACAATATGCCTGTGAAGTCCTAACAGAAATGGGCCCTACATATTTTAATGGCAGTTCTTCCCTTGTATGTAGCACAATAAGGCTGGACCACTCTAGACTTTTTTCTTCAATATGACAGAAAACGTATTCATACTCCTCCTTTGAACATTTATCTTAACTAAGAATAAGAACAACAGCTTAGCTGGAGTTCACCTCAGTCTTTTATTTCAGTTTAATCATGAAAGAAGCTCTATGCATCTCAGGCAGTGAAATGCAGAGAGGAATTAAACTACAATTTAAACTTATGGTTATGGCTCAGACCTGAGCTTGGCAGAATACAAACCCCTGAAGCTGATCTCTTGAAAGGTCTAGTCTTTTGGATTGAAATCACAGAATCACAGAATGGTAGGGGTTGGAAGGGACCTCTGAAGATCATCTAGTCCAACCCCCCTGCCAGAGCAGGGTCACCCAGAGGAGGTTGCACAGGAACACGTCCAGGCAGGTTTTGAATGTCTCCAGGGATGGAGACTCCACCACCTCTCTGGGCAGCCTGTTCCAGTGCTCTGCCACCCTCAAAGAAATGTGTATCTCCAAGTAAACCAGAAAAGGAAGTGGGTCTAATCAAGACTTTCAAGTTTTAGGTAGCTGGAGCACCTAAGAAAAGCACGTGTAGGCATCTACAAATTTGTATTTATGGAAAACTGACTGAATTAATGGAACACGATAGAAAAAGAGGGAAGGTAATCATATGCTGAATACCCTAGGGGAAGAATTTAAAGTAGAAGAAATGAATCATATAACATTTTTAAAGACTATAAATAAAAAAGGAAAAACAGTGTTCTGAATTTAAGAAAAGAATAGTGTAACTGTAACAGGAAACTCAGAATGTTTGTAACAGTAAAAGCAAGCAAGTCCTATGAATAGTCACCAGAGGCCATATTTCACCCACCTTTATTTATGATGGATATCATCTAAATTTACTGTGAATAAGAATAGCAGAAAAAATCTGGGTGGAGAATGAATAGAGAGCAGCTCTGCTGAGAAGTACTTGGGGGTGTTGGTGAATAAGAACCTCAACATGAGCTGGCACTGTGCGCCTGCAGCTCAGAAAGCCAACCGCATCCTGGGCTGCACCAAAAGAAGCGTGGCCAGCAGGTCGAGGGAGGTGATTCTGCCCCTCTACTCCGCTCTCGTGAGGACCCACCTGGAGTACTGCATCCAGCTCTGGAGTCCTCAGCACAAGAAGGACATGGACCTGTTTGAGCAAGTCCAGAGGAGGGCCACAAAGATGACTAGAGGGCTGGAGCACCTCTCCTATGAGGACAGGCTGAGAGAGTTGGGGTTGCTCAGCTTGGAGAAGAGAAGCCTTTGGGAGGTCTTATAGCAGCCTTCCAGTACCTAAAAGGGGCCTAAAGGAAAGATGGAAAGGGACTTTTTACCAGGGAGTGCAGCGATAGGATGAGGGGTAACAATTTTAAACTGAAAGAGGGTAGATTTAGACTAGATATTAGGAAGAAGTTCTTTGCTGTGAGGGTGGTGAGACACTGCAACAGGGTGCCCAGGGAAGTTGTGGATGCCCCATCCCTGGAAGTGTTCAAGGCCAGGCTGGATGGGGCTTTGAGCAACCTGGTCTAGTGGGAGGTGTCCCTGCCCATGGCAGGGGGTTGGAACTAGATATCTTCAACTCCCTTCCAACTCTAACTGTTCTATGATTCTATGATTCTATGAGGTTAAGAATCTGACTGAGCCATTATTATTATTATGAAAATTAGAGTCTGTTAAAAAAATTAAAACTGTGCAAATATTTTTCTTTATAGTACATGTTAACTTTTCAAATCTGATTTTCCAACTGTTAAGGGACTGAAAACACCATTTTTTTTCAGGATTTTTCATATTCAATATTTCACATTCACTGAAAAATAGTAACTTAAGCTTAAAATTTAAAAGTCACTGGACAGCTCTGTTTGAAATATCACAAATATAGAAATTCACAGGAATAATGGACGATCATCTCAGACAATTCAGAACATGGTGGGACCCATAATTAGTAAGAGTTTGAAGTGATCTATCTAGTTCTTTTCCTTATTTCTGAAATTCCTAAGGTAGAAAGACTTAAAAAAAAAAAACCACAAAAAAAAAAAAACAAAAAAAAAGAAACAAAAAACAAGAACCCACAGATTTTATTAAGATGTAAACTGGAAAAAATAACTTTCTTCAGAATAGAAAATTAAAAGTTCCTAGTTAAAAAGGAATAGAAATAAAAAGGGACCAGAAACCAATCTTCTCTCATGTCCTTTTGAAGCATATCCTTTTATCCAGGCTTACCTTCAGTCAACTCAATGGCTTACTAGTTTTCAGAAAACTTTTAACTCCCCTTTGATTCACAAGCTTTGTTCTCCACCCTTTTGGAAACATGATGCTGCAGACTCTTTCCTGTCTGAGGCTCTAGTGTCTCCTCACTTGCCTGTCCCACCTTGCAGGTTAGGAGCAATCCCTCCTTCCAACACACTCAGCAGCTTCTAAGAGCAGGAGCCATCCCACCTCTCTCCCCCAAGACACTGTCTCCACTTCCTCTCCTCTTAATGAGACATAATATTGAAACGGCAGACCAACAAACAAAATGAACTGTCCATCACATAGAATACCAGATTGTATGATTTGCACGGCCTTTTCTCAGTCTGTGTGTCATATGTCGCACAATGTGTCTCCAGTGATGGCATGCTGCACATCCTCGCAGAGTACTAATGGTGTGGGATGGTGCTTCTCACTACTGAGTCAGTGACACATTCTTCCTTCAGCATGCTTGCTGAGACACACGCAGCTAGAGCAGATTCAGACGGTACATCTGCTTCTCTCTCACAGTGTTTTGCATCCCCAAATTTTCCAGGGTTGATACAGTTTTCCAGGAATGATGTATTTTGGATTTGATGAGAAAACTCTGTGTGAAACCAATGACAGTCTATTTGGGAGGTATATCGGATCAGCTTGCAATTAAAATGTTATTATTTGATACTGTAGACTTGTATAATGATTTTCAAATGAAAAGCGGGTGTCTCCCTATTGTGTCTGCCTCATGGGCAGGGAAGGTGATTACAGTGCAGGGCTCCAGCGAACCACAGGAAGATTTCAGCAAAAGGTAATGCTGCAACCTTTACTGAATCCAGAAAGAATTTTCCCATTACCTTCAGAACAGTCAAGCTATTACTCCAAGGCTCTGCATCCCCAGACTTACTTTCCAGAAACTAAAACATGCCGCTTTTCACCAACAGCTGATCATTTCTATTACGTATGCCCCAATTATCCATGCTGTAGAGTATAACTGGGATTTGATTTTAGAAATGTCTTTCAGGGAATTTTAATTTCCAATATTGTTGCCAAGTAATTCTCTAAAAAATTTCTCTAATTTTATTGCTAAGAAAAGAATTATATTTATTAAAGGATCATCTTCAAAAAAGCTGGCTCTCACAGACTTTCAGGTCCAGCAAGTTAATGACGTAGTCTCAGATAATTTTAAATTAGGCTTATTTATTCGTTAATCTCAAATGACTTCTGAAGAAGGATTAGCTACACAGAAGTCTGAAATTATAACAGCTAGCTGCTTTTGGTATGTGGCAGAAAAGCTAGACAGCCTTTTCATCAAAGCTAGACATATAAATTTTCAGATCTAGAATATATAGCTCAAAACTATCTCAATTCATTTCCTTGGAGACAAAACATAGGCATATTTAATTCATAGAGCGATCAAATATAAACATAAAACAGTTTAGCATCTATTCTTTATATGAAGTGGATGCAAACACATCTTTAATTTCATAAGTACTTTGTAAATACCTTATTTTTTTTATTATAGAGGTTTTGAAACCTTTGCAAAGTTATGTTTAATTTTGGAAGAATGAGACAAAAGAGGATTTTGGTCAGCGGCTGAGAATACCATGACAACCAAGCCCAATGCCTGTGTATCTGAATTCAAAATGTCTTTATCCCTGAAATACTGAGCCTATTAAGCAGTTGCACATGCACTTCTGCACAGCGCACAGAGGCCAGGGATAGATGTCGGACTCACCCTTTTCTGTCTAGTGGACACTGCAGCCTCTGCAACACTCAGAACCTCTTTGTGGGTGTAAAGGAAACATTTGGATTGCTGAGAAGATGTTCTTGCTGGCTCAGTCGCTGAGCGATATTTGTATAGCTGGAGGAAGACTGATTATTTTTTCTGGCAAACAAAGGCAGTCCATATTTATTTGGTTTCTTCCTTCTTTAGAAAAGAACTGCAATGGTTGTTGGCTATAAAATTAATGATCTCTCTTTTTCTTCTTCCTTTGCTGTCACTCTTGCACTTCCTCTGAATAAGTTAAGAACTATAACTAATTTAGTCTTCTCACAATTTAGTGAGTTCTTATAAAATCTAATGCTGAAAAATTTACCTTCTTATTCTCTATGCTTCACTTATGAACAGCCATGGTATATTTTGATTTTGCTTTCCACAAAACAGCTGCTGAAGGATAGCACGTGAATCATTTCATTACCAGTAATCACATCGTTCCCATTAGATAGCTGCACATATTCCTGTGTGGTAATCCATTTGTCTGTATTGCAAGAGCAGATGTAATGTCATTTACCAGTTCTGAGTGATAGTTGGAATAAAACAAATACAATATAGACAGGAGACTGGATACTGTTTGAGCAGCAATTGACTTGGCATCACTTCACAACTCAGTTTTCATAGGCTGTCTTCTCTTGTGGTAGAGGGGCCTGACCATCTGAGCTTAAATTGAAGTCTTCATATGACTGAAAGGTACACCTCACATGGCAGCAACCTGAAGAAAAAGGAACTCTGGCAATGTAGAAGGGATCTTCTAACAACCCTGATGTCAACCTATGTTGCATAACGTAGTCCTAACCTCAGAACTGCACTTGAATTTCTTACCTGGCATCTGCAGGTTGGCAGCCCAAGCTGTCATATTGTTTTGTGCATCAGAAATAAATAGTGACAGAATCTTTTGTAACTGGTCTCTGTTGTCCCATTTTTAACCTTTTTTTTTTTGTAACTTATTCTTCCTAGATAGCTTTGACTATCTTGATTTTTTTTTAGTGTTTCTTGTTGTCTTATAGAAGAAACACTTATGTTACTACACCTTTACATTATTAATTAAATAAGCACCTGTGTTTCATCACCATATATGACACTGCATGCCAACTACAGATCAGGAAATATAAAAAAACAAAGTACTTTCTGGTCCACTGTGCATTCCAGTTACAAAAGCAAGTATCTGTTTTCATTGGAGGAAATACTGTATTATCATTCTGTGGCCCCAATCCAGCAAGACTCTTAAAAAATCTTAAATACAAAATAGGCCCATTGAAGAAAATGGAAATAATGTTGTGTTTAAAGTTATATGCATACATATATACATTGGGGGGGGGAAGGGTGTGAGGTAGGGCACTTAAAAGGCTGTTTCTGAAGCATGATATTTTCTATTGTTTCTGAGGCAAGATCAGTTTCATTTCTTAAGTGGTTTTGAATTGTTTTCTTTTTCTGCTGGAACATAATGTCAGTAAATACAAAAGCAAGTGTGCAGTAAGAAAGAAAGAAGCCAGTATCAGCTGCAATGCAACAAGTTTACTCTGAAAACAATCAAGTGATTTTTTATTTTGCAAGGGATACAAATTGTTAATGTCATTCATAACTTCATGCTGGTAGCTTTGCAAAACAAAGAGGCTTAATACAAAAGACCCCTGAGGCTTTCAAGATGCCAGATCTAAAATTATGGTAATCTTGTCTATATTTTGATATTGGTTCACTAGGAAAATCCCTTATGGATGATGGCTTTGGCAGAACAATGACACAATAATTTGTAGTAAGCTACATATTTGGTATGAGACAAAATAATGCCTGCATAACAGGTAATGAGATTAAGCAAGAACAGAGAGACTTCCTTAAAATAAAAAATCAAAATGTCACCCTGAAGTGTCAGTGGAAATTCAGGGAGTGCAGATTTACAGTGGATTCCATGTCAAAAGCAGCTTTTAAATTCAAATAGCTTGAGGATTAATAAGGTCTGGGACAACAAGTTGTGACTATATCCATGTAGTTTATATACTGCCAGAGTTTTAAGCTGACAGTAATGTCTTTGGGCTAGGGTGGGGATCTTTCAGCAGATACAACTAAATCATACTTGTTAAATGAGTTTATAAATCACACAACCAGCAGAACTGAGCTGAAGGTTTCGTTTATGCTTCAGCTTTTTTTGGCATTCTGAAGGTGGGGAGAAAGAAAAACTGGTTATCTAACGATGTGGAGTTCTGCCATTTATAACAAAAGCTCTTACATCTGCATCTTTTTACATTGTAGCAGTGGAATAGTAAAGAGTACATAAATAATTAAAAACATACAGTGTGGTTGAAACAGCTGATCAAGTGACAGTCATATGTATAGACAACTGATACAGCTCCCACCATTGTTCCCTTCCTCACAAATGGAATCAAAGGAGACAAAATATCATTTTGTGTGATGGAATAATGGTTTTGCTGTGACAGTACTTAAATCAATCAGCTGAATTTAAACGAAAACTAATTCATGTAAGCTCCCTCCTTTTCTTGTTGATTAAATTTATTTCAGAACTTCATTAATAATGACTTATCAGAATCATCTGAAATTTAATACCATGTGCATTATCTCTTTTGCTTCTAAAAAGATCATGAGATATTTTTCTAAGAAAATAAATTTTTTAACCTTATGCAATGTCTCCTAATGTATACAAACAAAAAATATATATCAAGTCATTTCTTTCTGTAAATGTGATTCTTTTTTTTTTTTTGTGACTATTTAGGTAAAATTCCTCCAGACATTAAAAATTTTTCCAGTGAATAACCACGTACATTTAAAGCATGACTGTGCTTGGTAAATCTATAAATGTATAAATCTATAAATGTAAATGTATAAAAAATGATTTTTGACAATAAATATCCAAGTTACGTTAATTTAACATTTTGAATAATAACACTTTTCAATGCCTAATGAGTTACATACAATTAAATTAAAAATTAAGTCATCTGTCATTTTTTTATTTTTGAAAATCATTCCCAGTTCTTCAGCATGCCCTAAAGAGACTTTACACACCATGCCAGTATTCAGCCTTGTAGCCCTGAATACCTGAAATGAAAACACAAGCTACAAAAATATATGGTTAATTAGTTTTGGCGGCTTTTGCTTATGAACACCAGTCTTGTAGATAGATATTATTTTGAACATAAAAAATGATGCATGCATGTTAAAAAGAACCCTTTACATAACCAATAATTGCTATTAAAAATCTTTCTATGTCAGAAAGCAGAATATTCAAAAATCTTCCTACAAAATTTCACTGATCCTTTACATAAACAGGAAACAGCATGGAATTTTTGTTTCTTCACGTCACAAAATAAATTTTTGGAATAGGACTTTCATAAATAAATAAGGTGATCATACGTTATTCCATTACAGGGAATGACTAACTTCTTTGGGTCCTTTCAAAAAAACTCAACCTGCACTTATAAAATATGTTCCCCAAAGTATATGTTACTTGGTTATTTTACCGCTATTAGTGGCAATTACCCTATTTTGAAAAATGGAGTGCAGAAAATACAGTAATCTATATGGAATACACTATTTGTTGTGAGGGATGTTGGCTGTTTCAAACACTCTGTGGCATCTGTAATCTGTGGTCAGTTGAAAATTCACTGCAGGTCTGGGAGGTGCTGCAACACACAGTGGTACCTGGTGCGTCTACGCACTTGAGCTGCCTCTCAATGCCAAACAAAATATAGGGAGAGAGAGAGAGGACATCCCAAGCACCCAAGTCTCATCCCAATATGCCGTCAGAACTTGGCAAGGACACACATACCCCAAGCCAGGATGAAGAAATGTTCTCAGACTCCCCCTTTTAACTATAACTATAACCTTGAAATGTCAAGAAGTGTAATAAATATTAGCTACCTTGGAATTTTCTGCTAGGAAGTTAGACAGATGTGTGGTGCTGCAGTAGACTGGAATTCTGGCCTAAGGTAACAAGAAAAGATAATTATCTTTTAAAGTAGTAGTGCTTACTGATTCATTTTTTTTGTCTTTACCCTTGACCAGCCCATGTAGAAGTCTCAATTTGTGTATCAGAGTTTAATCAATAGATATTATATTCTCATTTTGAAAAACACAACTACTAGCAGGAAATATCATTTTTTTCCTGTCTTGCATATTCCATCATTTATTTCAGCAGTGTCACTAGTAGTATATTTTGAGTGTTTTTTCAAATGGGAGGATAAGGGTGCATGTACAAAGAGGAAGCCATTGTTTATCTTTCTCCCATCCACAGAATGACAAGAAAAGGAAAAGTTTTCACTTCAAAACCAATGGTATTTGAAGTTTTTGTGGGCATTTTCAGATTTTCAAGGGATCAGAGAAGATGAAGCAGAAGGTTCAAGGCATCTCATGGACTGCATGACACAGACATCTTTAGAACTGAAAAAACTAGAGTTCAGTCAGAAAAAGTTGGTTGCCTAGTCAGGAACCATGCATGGCAATCTAACTTCCAGAGGTGAGGGAAATCTGGGAATCTCTAGGAAACCAGTGCAATTCTCCTGGCATAACAGTCTCTTTAGTTCTAGGCTTTGCCTGTTGTTTTAACCCCTTAGGTCTGTTCAGTTTTATATCTGTATTCTGCCTGAGAAATCTGAAAACTGACACTTGGAAATACAGATACCCAACACATTTCTTTAAATGGGATCATGGTAGAAGTGACTAACAAACAAACACCCTTTCAGACAGCTGTCTCACTTGTAAAAGAACTCAATTTTAAAAAGAAAAATCAAGGAGCAACACGAACATTCAGGAAAAACAAAGCAGAAGGGGCTGGCAATGTTCCCTCTGAAGTATTAAAAACAGGTGGGGATACAGTAAGACAAAGATGTTACCCAATTATCCTGTTGGTTAAGAGGTTTGAAAAAAATCCAGAGAAATAGAAGGAGGTAATATTATGGCCAATCTTTAAAAAGAGTGACAATATGGAACATAAGCATAATAAACACATAAGCGTTGTGGCATCTCTTTCCTCATTATGGCCTATAAAACTCCAACTGTTCTACCAGCTTACTTCTCAGATAGAACAGACAGGAAGAGAATAAAATGCACACTAGATCAAGTACTTTCCATTGGGCATTCAGCCAAATATAATGCTAACACTGTATCATAAATATAAAAAAATCCCAATGATTTTAATGTATAAGATATGTGGTAAGGTGATGGAAGACAGACGACATAAAAAAGTCTCTCAGAAGGCTATTTTTATGAGGTTCAGCTTTGTGACCAACCAGGAAAGATGGAAGGATTGCACTGAGCAAGATCTAAGAGCTCTTAATACGAATGACCAGCAAGGCCTTGGCAAAAAGAGGTAGCAATAAATTGTGAGAGCAGCCACAGATGTCTGTGTTTGATAGAGCCATGGAACATGAGGAATAGAAATACCCAGTAATATATTATGTACATTTAGTCATCATACCATGCTTGCCTAAGGCATGGCACACACTCAAGGCACATTATGGGTACCCAATCCAAGCTTAGTAATTAGTAATTTAAAATAAAAAAATCACAATAAACCTGATTTCCTGTGTTCCCTGTCTTGCAATGAATGCTCTGCTGTTCAATACGATGAAAGCACCACCTAAGAGTGGGGGACAGTTGGGGAACTTGTCACATGTCTTTCCTATGTGAATATCTTAAAAAAGATAAACTAGGACAGCAACTTAGCCCCATCTGTTTTTTTATATTCAATTGTTTTCAGAGAACTTAACTGTGTTTAATCTTTGAGACATCCACCGAAAAGTTGATCCTCATGATAAACCAAGCTAGGTAGGTCAAGGTAACTGAACGATGAAGTACTCTGAATATTGCAATTATTTTAAAGGATGTTTGATATGCATGGAAATGTTGCTTTAAATACAGAAAGCATGTGTGCTGAGCTGTCAGTTCATTGCTGTGATATGCCACGTACAAATGTTTAGCTTAATGATTCTATGGGAGAAAAGGTTTTAAAATATTTGAAAATATAAAATAGATCAGATGGACAATTTTGGAAGTATTATTTCAGCACAAAAATACCATCAAATGGAAATTACTATTCTGTTTCTTAATTTGAATCTAATATTTTTCTTAAATACTGCAAGTTAAATTCTAATCAGCTTTAGGCATCAGCTGTAGTGCCACATAAATCAGTAGGACTACTAAAAAATGTGCATAATTAGGACCCATTATGTTCCAAAACCAAAGAATGAAATCTATTTCTTCCTGGTTAATATAAAATGGATTATAATCTAGATTAATTTAGCAGGTATAAAGGCAGTTAATATCATACTTGTTATATGTAAATAGCTTGACTTCCTGGGTGTGGGAAGAAGTATTTAGTAAGGTCTTTTGGGCAGTTTGACAAGTGTTGGTTTGCTTCTTTGATTTATTGACTGTTTAAGTTTGTTAATATTTTCCATCACTATCATCTGCAGTTATAACTCAGGTGGTTCTATAGAGCACCTGGAGCTTGTAAAATGCCCTTGAACAAACAAACCTATGTATATTTTCTACTTGAAACAGTAAACAATAATTACTTCTATCTTACATCAATTTACAAACTGCAATTACAATGTTTACAAAGAAAATATTTGTTCATATGCTAGTGTCATCAAGGGAAGACATTTTCAAAAGAACTTTCCAATGAATATTAGGTGTGGACAGACAAACAACATCAATTTCCAATGGGATTTGTTCTATAAATTTGAGTGCTCATGAAGTCTCTAATATTAAAGTACCTAAATCTCTTACACCTCTCCAATAATCTCAATTTAGAACTTGATGCCAGAACTCCTTTTTACTTTTACGTGGAAACACACTGGAAGGAAATTGAATAAAAGTGAGATTATGGGTGAGTGCTATTGACTAATGCTAGGAGAGCTGAATGACATTCCCAAGAAATTAAGTCTGATTTGACATAGACCACTGTCATTTGTTTTTCTTGGTGTAGGCCAACAGTATATTACTTGTTTCCTTTTCTAGGTTTAGAAAAAGATGGCTTCTCCTTACCAGTCAGTACGGCAATTTGTATATTATACCTCCCTCAGGACTGTACCAAAAAGACCATATCCAACTTCTGATTAAGCTAGCTTTTCACAAATAGATACTTACATGCAATTATTTTTGTGCTTTCTTTGTGTATATTCTTTTCTCGGTTTCCTCAGTATTCCTGAAAACATTCACTTGCACATTTGGGGAGAAGGAAGTTCAAATCTAATCATGTCAGCAGTAAAGGAGAACCAAAAACCAACACAGATGGAATCAATCAAAAATTGCTGTATTACAAAGAACAGAAATCCCACCACTTATAATATGTAGTTTCATCATGGAAAGACACTTAACTCCCAATCATTAGACATGTGTAGCATTTTATTTCCAGTGTCTTTTGACACAATTGCCTCTTTTTTCTCATTATTTTTTGGAGAAGGACTTGTGCTCAGAGGCATAGTCTATATATCCTTTTTACCCAACAATTTTAAATCGTGGGTAAAAGAAAATAATCGTGTTCTAAATATTGCAAAGCTTCTGTTCTCTCAGTCAACAGCAATGCATTCCACAACATGAATACCAATCAAATGAAATATATATTTTTTTATAAGTTTTGAGTTTTCCTGTTTTTTCTCAATTCAAATCACCTCGTGAAAGAAGAGAAGCTCTGGTCTGCCATCTCTTTTTTTATATCTACCTTTATCATGATATCATCTTGTTTCCCAAACTACAATGTTGTCAAATATTTAGGTTCTGCCTGAAATACGCTCCTCTTCTTTCGTGATGAACTGTAAAGCTCAATTTGCAATGGATATTTTACCTCTGATTGTTTTCTCTCACTTCCATGTGGAAAATCTTTGTCTTAAAGCTATTGATAGTCCATCTAAATTGGCTCTGCAATTCAGTTTCAATAATTCAATTTATTTTCTGTAGACCTTGCTAGACGTGCTCTTGTCAGTTACAGAACCTGCCTGAATCCTTCCACCTGTCTTATTCCCTGTATGCATACACTTCTGATCTCCCTATCATCATTAGTATAATTGTTTTTATTTCTAAGGAATCACTCCAGGTCAGACTATGTAATCTCTCTGTATTAAATAAAACTATATACTGTTCTGCAATTTGCTTTGTAGGAGTCCTCAAGACCACCTTTTTCTGTATTTTTCCTCTAAGAGGGTGTGCAATATCAGGGATATTCCTTCATATCAGATGCTGATATTTGAAGCCCATCCAAACATAAAAAGTCAAAGCTTCACACAGTTCCAAGTCAAATCTGACTATCATGCTACCATTGGCTTTTCGGCCTATATTTGGCAAAAAGGCAGACAACATTCAGTGATTTCATTTAAATAAGATCCTAAGTATGTGTTTAAGTATTAAGCCAGGCAAATACCACAACATTATGAATTATGTGCTGAGCAGTTTGCAGAACTTTAACTCTTCGATCATTTTTTTCCACATAATTGTGCCAATCCAAACTTCAGACTGCATTCCTGCATTATTTTTCTTTGCTTTCAGTAACACTGTAACACAATATTTCCACATATTTTTTAACACATTCAGCCAGAAGCCTGAGCTTAACTTATATACCATAATCAGGATATGGTACTAACTGGTCAACTGCTTAATATCAGAAGATCCTGTCCATTAGGATTTTCAAAATTGCTTAGGTCTGAACTTGCCATTATAATGCAGGTATCATGACATCCAAAAAACCCCTTCCCAATTCCAGTTAAGCCTGTCTACACATCTTCGCAGTTCTTCACAAGTTTCTCCAGGTCATTGTCAGTTGTGAATCAGTGTGTTGATTTATTTATTTACATCTCTAAAGAGGTGGCTCCACTAATCTTCCTATCTGCCTTGTGAAATTGATCCTTTATATAGGAGAGTTAAAGAACTAATGGGAATATTTATGACCTTCTCTTTTCTTTCTTTGCCTTGCCTTACCTTTTCCTCTCCTTTTACCTCTACTTTTTCCTCTCCTTTTCCTTTCCATTTCCTTTTTCCTTTCCTTTTCCCTCTCCTCCCCTCTTTTCTCCCCTTCCCTTCCCTTCCCTTCCCTTCCCTTCCCTTCCCTTCCCTTCCCTTCCCTTCCCTTCCCTTCCCTTCCCTTCCCTTCCCTTCCCTTCCCTTCCCTTCCCTTCCCTTCCCTTTTTTACCAGAACAAAACCAACCAACCAACCAGAAAAAGCCTTTGTGTTTCCATTATGCAAATAGTTCTATTAAATATGACAATACTTAGATGCATATCTGGACCCTGGATTGTCCTATAGGAAAGTACTTATTTCTCTGCTTCTTGAATTCGTTTCTCCTTCCCTACCCTTGTGCAGTTTTGTAGCTTTCTCAGAAGTAACTAAGACCTGACAGGTTTTGTTGTTTTCTTTGTTTGATTTTTTCCCCCATTGTCAAGCAATAGTTTAAGGACGAAGACAACAGTGACTTGAAATTTCCACTTTAAAAGGGGAAAACAAGTGTTGCCAAATACAACTAACCTGAACTCATTTAAGGTAAGATAATAAAACATCTGAAGTTAGGAATATAACTCCATATGCATTTATGTAAGCTAATAAATTTCTAATGAGTGGATATACTTTTTTTTTTTAAAGTTACTTTCAAATATTTTTTATATTTAATTTTTATCACAGGAACATGTATCCTCATTTTGTATATTGCGTGAACTATAACGGTAGTATTTAATATACTGTGCATATTTAGGGTGAGCAATATAAAAAATGGGAAAATACTTGGTATCGTTGACATTTTTGTTCTATCAGAACTGTGAAAAAACCTCAAAATCTGTAAAAATACAAATGTTAAAGCAATAACAAGTGCATTTTGCACTAACAAAATAATCTTAACAATGATTGATTCAGCTGTACATGGAGCTTTAGATGAGGTTAAATAAAATAGGTGGAAAAAAAGAAAACCCTAGGGGTGGGAGAATGCATTTTATTTCTATCCATAAATTGGTGTAGCTATGTTCATAGCTGGCACATGTCATTTTTCATTGAAATGGAAATATATTTTTGCCTTTATTATACCATCGTTTCTCATATACTCCACCACTCTACTGACGAAGAATATGCCATGTGAGGGAAAAGGTAAATGAGTTTTGTTTTAAAAAAACATCACTAACAAAAATCAAAGCCATTACATTTATGGAAAATTCTATAGTACTTGCAAACATGGAGACTGATCCAAATGACTGACTTTAGATGAAGTTTTGTTAGAGCAGGACAAGGACCGGATCCAAAAACACTGGCCATATTACAGAATTCTTCTTTGAATTCTGCTTAAAACTATATTCGAATGTGGTCCTTTTTTTCCAGTATAATAGTTATGGGCATTTTGAGTTATTATTAAGTAACTCCATAATATACTGTTGCTCATGAATGTAAGATATGTGAATTTTAAAACCACCACAGAATGTGAAAGCTGTAGTTCATTGTTCAGCAGTTTAGACAGCAGGGTGTGTATAGTCATGATTCTGACTCGTGCATTTTCCTACCTGACTCAAACAATCTCATAGATAAGCAACTGTGTTTCTCTGGGCAACAATAAGCATGTGGGTTGTATTTAGAAAAGTGGAGCAATTTTCTAGAAAACCTGCCTCCAGTCTTAGTGCTTAAGCCAAGACTTCTGTTTATTGTATTGCTAAGTTCACAATACAGTAGCCCTCCACTTAAAATAAGGAAATTTCTCAAGGAGTGAAATGATTTGATGTTGAAAGTAGCTCTAGAATAGTCATATATACTGTTCTTTAAAAAAAAAAGAAAAGCAACAAAAAATAAACAGAAAACACAGAGAAAGAAGAAACAATCAAAAAAAAAAACCCCACAGATCCTTATCTTATTTCCTTATCTGTCACACAAATATGCTTCTTAATACACTTCTTGGTTTCCTTTTCATGGTATCACACTCTATTCACAGGTATCCTGTGATGAACTAATAAATGAAGGTCTTGCTCTTATAGTTTTTCAACTTAGCCTAGTTTATACACAATAATCTTGTAATTAATTCTGAAGTTCATGATATACTTTGTATTACTACTTTAATTCCAATTCTAATTTTCAGTCTCTTAGCACCATCCCATGGGTTATGTACATTGATATTCTGGCATTCAGGCAACACCTTAGCAATCATGTGTCATCAGCACATTTTTATTACTTGTTCCAAGGTCATTAATGAAATGAAAATATTAAGCAAGACTGATCCCAAGAACAATCCGTAGGTGATTCTCTCCAGCCTTTTCAGAACCATTTATTATCTTTCCCACACAGACAGTTTCTTAGATTGTTCTTTACTTCTTTTTATCTGTCTCATTCTGTCGCACTAAAACACTTCCTTTACAGAAATCCAGGTACAGAATTTATTTTGCCTAGAAACTGATTACCAGAAAAAGATGTATATATAATTGTCACATTCTAGCCCAGAAAATTTTATCTCATATTTAGTTTCTGTTCTGTTCAGTTTCTCCTCTTTATCTATATTGACTAAAGTGTGCTCTTCAGTTCTTTCTCAAGTATCTGTTCTCAGCATCTACCTTTTTCTCATAGTCAAGCTGTTTTCCTGCACTCACAGAACTGCCCAGCAATTCTGTGACCTTCCCGGTGAGTACTGTTGTTGAGAAAATAGCGATGAAACCTCCCTCTCATCTCTTTTATGACTTTAAATCTCAACTTGCACTTCACAATTGTTTCAATCATACCTTTAATCTATATATCTGCCTGAGTTTTGTCAGCTAATGTTACATGCATTTAAGGTATTATGCCCTTAGTATCCTTCTATTGTTTGTCTCATTATCAGTATGTCATCATTAACCATGATAATCTTTTCTCCCCAGTTCTTAGCTTTGATGAAGCACACAGAATCCTGCCCCCCTCTCCTCCACCCCCCTCTTCGTCCCCCCTCCCCCAGCCCCCGTCTTTTACATCTCCCTCTGCATTCTCTTCTCTGGTTGTTTGACTCAAGCATTCCATCTTCTGTTTCTTTGTTGAGCTAAATGGTTACCTGTTTAGATCATTTATCGGTGACCAGGTGCCTTTTTCCCAATTGGCCTCTGTGCTCTGACACAGAAAAATGCCTACCTTTCCGACTTACTAATTATTTCATCTTACTTCCATTAAAAAAATAAAAATTGCTGCCAACTAAGACTAAGTAAAATATCCATGTTTTTTAATATGTTAGCTAGCCTATTTATTTATTTATGACAGGCAGGAGACTCACCTAACTGAATGATTAATGGAAAAAATGACAGAAGCTTTTAGACACCAAATTTATAGGAGTCTAACCTTATTTAGTAAGTGCACATCTGGCAGCTCAGAAAGTCTTCCTTTCATTGGCAGAAATCACAAGCATTCCCATCTTGGCAGTCACCATCCTACATTCATTCAAGAGTATTTTCTGTCCATATCTCCTCCTATGTAATTGCAGGAAGAGACACCTCTGACTTCTGAAGGATCTCTGTGAAGATCCTGCTGATCTGTTTTTTGCCTGTGATGGTACACTACCTACTCATCTCCTTCTCCAGCAGCTTCAGCCAGTGGCTCAGCCCCTCAGCCAGAGTTGAGGCTGCCATTGCCCCTGACCCCTGGGAGAAGCATGAGGGAAGCCTGTCAGCTTGACACCTGGACTTCTGTGTCCTCTCTTTGGAGGTCAATCTGGATCTCCATCTGCCCTCTGGGATGTTACCACCAACTTTGCATGACTAGAGAAGTCCCACACAATCTTGATCTGTGTCTCAAGGCCTTTTTGCACTCCTTTTTCCACCAGCTGTCACATTAACTGCTGAGTGAATCCCACTCACCATTCTCTTGAGAGTCATTCCTGCTGAACAAAAGTAATCTAGGTGCTCCTGAGCGATGTTCCCTAAACTGGAAGCAGTTGAAACTGAAGGTGTAAACTTTTCCTAATCAGGAAACAAGAAACAGAAGTAATCGTCCAGCTTTGAGAATAACAACAAAATGCTTCCTTAATTGCTGGGTTCAAGATGCTTTATAGGAAATTTAATGTATCTGAATTTTTCAGTGCAGAATTTTCTTCTTCATGTACAAAGTTCTTCCGAACTTTGATTTCCATGACCTGTCACTATACTGAGGCTTACTTGTCAAGCAAACATGTCATCAAAAAGTAAAGGCTACACTTGGTGTTTTCCGTTTACATTATGTTTGTCTCAAATATGAGTCTCCTCTCTTATAAAGACATGAGTCATTTGGCATTTTACATTTAATCCTTCTGTATATCACTCTTCCTTATTTTAGCTTTTCCATCCTTAACCATTTACATGTCCAAAAGGGTATTGCTAGCCTATGAGTATGGAGCTATTCTGGTACCTCATCCAGTTATTCAGCATGAAACTGTATTGTGCTATGTTACGCTATGCTATACTGTACTAGAACTACTTTTCCCTAGAACTATAATCTCATAAAACATGATCTTAAATTTTATCTTAGACTGCAAACTTCTGTCGAGGTCGCTGTCTCTCGTCGATCTAGGAATACTAATATACTTGTTTTTCTTACTGTCTCATTTCATACTTTACACTTCAACGTTCAGAGAATGTTCATAAAAAAGTGCTACGAAAACTGGGACGAATAAACTGCAAAAATGGGAGCTAATCAGTTCTGTTCTTGAGTCAATCACTGATTTCTAGGATGAATCATTTGGCTTCTCTGAACATGCATTCATCATCAATGAGTTGGGAAAAATACTTCTCTTTCAGTCAAACTATGCATTAAAATATATTGTGTGTTGAAATTGTCTAACCCTACAGCATCTGCACACATAAAAAAATACAAGAGGACAAACTCAGGAAGCAGTGATTAATTTCCTTACATTTATAATTAACAGGAAATTACAGGCCAAAATAGAAAAGCAACAAGGTCAATTTTTACATGGAAGAAAAAAAAAAAGCGGTACGCAATGGGATGTGCAGTATCTTTTGTATCATCCAAAATGTTGAAGAGAAGATGAAGAGTAGTTCATGGAAATACTGTCTGGGAGAAGTAGTAGAAAACTCTAATATATTCTGAGTAGGCAAGAGCTGATGAAAAAGTCATCAGAGTCACAGGCTCTTTGGTTTGTTACTAACTTCTTTGAACCATTCTTCAGGTTCTTCTTTCAGGTAGCATGCAGACACCTGTAGGGTTCATTCAGTTCTAAATAAAATCATTAAATAATGCAAATAGTCAGCTGTCTGGAGTACTTGGTCCAATTTACACCATCAATTTAGTATACAGAGAGAGACAGAGAATAATAAATAAATAAATAAATATACACAGGAAAAAGGGACATGAAAAGAATTTGGTATAATGGTATAACGTGGTATAAATGGATCTACATATGACCCAATAAAAGTGTTATGTTAAGGCTAGAAGAAAAAAATATATATCTGTAGTAAAATATTCCTAACTTTTGAATTATAAATAGGTATGAATAATTAAAAATACTCAGTGTCTTTTTTTATTTTTGTAATGGACAAACTGATACCCCTGGGTTTTTTGTTTTTTTTTTTTAATTGTTTTGTTTTTTAAAAATAAAAGCACAAAACCAAACCCAAAAACTTTTAAAAGCAGTATTTGTGTTTAAAGTATCTTTCTCCACTATGGAGATTCCAGGACCATGTTTGCACATTGTCCTATGCCAATACACAGAAAACATGGCCAAGTCATCTGCAATTTCTCCTTTGAAATTTCAGCTAAGTTCTAGGAGAAAGTAGCTGTCAATTTTGGAAACCTTTGCAAATTTTCTTTAACACTAGCTAGAACTATGAAGGTGTCAGCAGTGTAGCATGGTGGCATTTTTGTTTGTTTGTCTGTCTAATTCAAAGAATAATAAAATAAAATTAATAAAAATAGCAATAAAGATTGAAATAATAATTAATAAGAAAAAACAATATTTCAGTGTCAGGCGACATTAATCAGATTCCAGAACACATGTGACTTCATATATTGGGACAACCATGAAATTCTGATAATGACATGCCCAGGAAGAAAAAGTTGGTGATATACAAACAAGCTGAATTAAGAGAAGCTTTCTCCTGAAGGATTAGTTTCTTCCCGCCTCCACATATTTTTGCTACTTACTAATTTTTGGAGCTGTGTGCTAGATGTGAAACAGGAACAGTCTGCATAATTTGCATGAGAAAGCAGCATAACAACATTTTTATGAAACTTTAAGAAGCAGAGGGCATAAAACACCCCCAAAATATAGAATATAAATCACATTTCTTCACTTGACTATGCCTCATGTTTTTGGCAGAACTATTTATCCCAGTAGGAACCTTTGCAAAACCACTTAATAATAATTTTCGCTTCAGTCCATAACAGTTTATAATGAGAGAATAATAACTGACCTATCACTTCCCTATTAATCAGTGTTAGACAGTATGTAAACTTCTGTATACGATGCTATGCCATTTGGAAATTACGAATGAGAAAATGTCAATTAATTTATCTTATCTGAACAGCAAATCATCCCCAATTCCAAGAAATTAATAACTGAGCACCAGTGGAAAAAATTGAAACTGACAGAATTATCTGGGTTATTTGCACTCACTGAAATCAAGTCTATGTTTCATCATGTCAATGTACAGTCTATACATAAATATGTGTATACATAGTTGACAATTGAAAGAAATTGCTAGATACAAAGAAGTAATTTTATGTATTAAAAGGTTGACTGCAAACTCTAGCCATCATGACCTGTCAAAACTCCTTGCAAGATGTTTTGGTTTTATTATCTATAGCATCCACAAATGCAACTACTGGTTAAGTTGGTGAATACGTATTTTTAATTCTCAAAAAAATTTCATTCCAGTTTTATTAAGAATACCTTTAGAATGAAAAATGATGAGTCACAGTTCTTTGTAACAAAAATTTATAGATGACAATATGGATTTAAATGGGCATGTCCTTTGCAAAAAAAAAAAAAATTAAACCAGAACTCACATAACTGTTTTCAGTTCTTCAGAAACAGCACATGAACCCAGACGTATCAGAAGACTGGTATCATATGTAAGAGATGTAGGTAACTTCTATATACCTATAAAAAAAAAAAACCCTAAAATTTTAGCTTTAAATTAAGTCTAAATGAAACAGGGGAAGACAAAAATACTGAAAAGATAGAGAGTAAATATTTTATTTAAAGAACCAGAATCTGTGTTGACATACAGGATTTTAAGTGCCCTTAGAACAGGGAGAGAAAATATTCTTTTTCTATCAGTTTATTGAGTTTACTGAGTTTACTACTCAGTTTCCTAAGTGGTAAAAGCCTTCACACGCTGCCCAAAGAATAAATGAAATCTTATTTCAGAGAGTCCAGAATAACCGTATTTTTACCTCATTGAAACATGCTAGAAAATCTGTAATCAAAACCTAAATAAAGATAGTTCTCCACCATATTTGGTCACATGTCTGTTTGCTTCTCTTAGCTATTAGAAGCATACGTACATTATTTGGATTAGATCTGCAAAGGCAATGAAAAAATAATATGGACACAGAAGATGAAAGTCCAGGCTTTCTACGATTGATTTTCCTAGTAGAAAGGATTAAACTTTACTTTCAACTGCTTTCAAAGAGTGAAAAATTGTGCTACTGAAATACTAGTACATTGCATTACTTTCACATTCTGCAATAAACTATCCATGTCCAGAATTATTACATATGTGGATAAACAGAAAAGTAGAAAAAAATATGGTGTTTTTAGTCATGAAATAGGCTTGCAACGTTCTCATTTTAAGGGAACTCCAATTTTGCCCTAAAATACATATTTGCAGGTAAAATTTTTCAAGGTTTTTCAAACAGTTGTTTATTTTACTATAGGAAGATTGAGGACAAAAGATGCTTTTGAGAAGGGATGACTTTGACAGCTAATTCATACTGTAGGGAGGAGGTTGGTTTCTTTTTGGAGGAAAGATTTTAGAAGGTGTGATAGGATCTCTTAGAGAAAAAGTGGCTTTCTGAAACTTTCTGGAGACAGAAGAGGTCTTTAAACTTATAGATTATAAATGAACTGCAGTTCTTTGGTTATCCAGGAAAACCGGTGACTAGTTGTTATTCATCTTTGGTATGGTATTTGTATTACTTTCCATAAATTGCTTTTTATTCATTAATTCTCATTTTCATTGGTGTAATAGCTGAAAGATGAATAACAATATGAGTTTCATGTAAAATTTTTATGCAATTTTTTTGACCTATTTCATAAAATGCATATAAATCTGATTCCAGAGAAGGCTTATATAATCTCATGAAGTCACACACAAAAACCACCAGTCAAACTAAAAGAACAGTATTTCAAGTATACATGAGGTACCACCCAAATTAGAGGAAGGAACATGTAAAGAACATGCAAAACCAATGTTTGTCTACAGCAAGACTAACTTTGTGTCATGTCCCAAGAAACCATTTACGTGCAATTTGGCAGCCCCATAAACTGATGCTCTAACTGTGTAAATGCCTTACAATATTTCTTCAGTAACTCACATGCTCTTTGAAAAAGGTGCACTCTATGACAAAATACCCTGGAAACAGCATGAGATAGTTCACTTCCCCTACCTTTCAAAATTAAATTATTTACCTAAACAAAGCAAAATACCACAAAACAGACTACAGCCATAAAATACATATTGGTCTTAAATCCAATATTATTTATCATTGAACACTAAACTTGTGATAGATGCATAAGCTATGGGGTAGCTAGGCAGGGGGAGGCATACTTATTTTTTACATATTTTAGCTGTGTATTTACATTTTTTTCAGTAGTGAAGTCTTCTTATAAGAAAAATTTTATTGGTGCTTTCTTTACAGAATCATTAAAGCCTACTGATTTGATTTACTACAGCAAAATTTGATTTGAACTATTCAAGAAATTTAACATATCCAAATTCAAAATGGGATTACAGACTTCAGCCTCAGATGGGCGTCATTAAACTATTCACCTTTTGTTCATTCTACTTTCTTTTTCACCCCTTACATAATTTTCAAGTCTTTTTGTTACTACATAAACTAGGGAAAAAGAAAGAAATCTTTACTAGGTGATTCAATGCTTGTTTTGTAATCTTTGTGTGGTTTACATCTTAAATGAGTACTGAACAAACTTAAATAGCCATTTCTGATGATACTGGGACAAGGTTCATCCATATTTTCCTTTCTAAGAGTTGCATGGTTCAATGTCCAAAAGAAGGGGGGGGGCGGGGTTTGGGGTTTTTTTCTGTTGTTGTTGTGGTTTTTTTCTTATTCCCTTGAAAAACTACCACTTCTAATTTCTTCATTAAGTAATGTAATTAGCAGGAGGGCATTTTTTTTGACCAGTCATAAAAAAATTATGTCTGGTGATGGAAATGAAAAATGACCAGCTAATAATGAGCATGGACAATTCTATAAACAATTTAAAACGGGAAACTGCTACCAAAAAGGAATTCTTCCTTAGTAGCTTCTTTCCACAAAACCAACAGCCTTTCAGTGATGCTGTTGCTAATGCAATTCCGCTCCTTCTTAGTGGAAGGAAATTTTGCAAAAATAAAATTAGAAAAATACCTTTGCTTTTTTTTTTTTTTTTTACTGTAGAAGCTCTGGAAAAATGTCCATTTTTCTCTTGAGCTCACAATGTCAAACCTTCCTCTTTGAAGAACAGATTCTGTTGCTGGGCATCCTGTCCCTTAATAAGCTCTCATTAGTAGCTTGTTATTCTTTCTCTTCATGGCTAGAAAAAGCAGTTCCCTTGGAGTCCTCCTTCTGTCTTCCAGATCAGGGAAAGTTAATAGCAGTAACATGTGCCTTCTCCCTCGGACAAAAAGGGAGTGATGTCTGATGTCTTGCCCTTAATAAGGTCTATTATTTTCCTTAATGACACTGGCAACAAAAGTACATAAATGATTGTCTTGGAACCTTACGATGTGATTACAAGTATGAGTAAGGCAATCCCACATGAAGAATTCAATACGAGTGTTTGGACCTGAAGATATTTAAAATTCCAAATGCAGGAAATGCACTTAGGGTTTTCATTTCAGGTTTTCAGACATCAAGGTTTTCTTTCGTAAACTGGGAACTTAATTCAAAATTGCAGACAAGACAGAATTTTCTGGGGCTTATGAGCCACCTAATTAAGGTGTTCATTAAAAGTCTGATACAGTGGCAGTATTTAGTATAAAGCTGACAACTTCCAGTAGATGTGGGGACATTCCAAAGCTGTTGCACACATAGAGAGGGAACATATCCTCAGTAGGGTCTTGCTTAAAGATGCACAAGTCTTCCTGAATGCCAGTGATCCATGTGGCAGGTTTATAGAAATTACAGGTGCAAAGAAATTTTTCCACCACATGAAAAATATCATGTTTTAAGAACAAGATCTTCACAGAAGAAGAAACTAATTTACTTCAGAACAGTAATTCATGAATACAATCATTTCAGTCCACTCTACCCAAAAGTAGGACTACTACTATGTACCTGGGTATACAGATTAAAATAGGTGTCTTAACATCTTCCTGGTAGTGATGCCCTCTTTCCTTAGTCTTCAGAATCTGGAAAGTGGCTCCCAGTGGGATATCATCAGGCAGGCTTCACACTCTAGCAAGTGGCTAAGGCACATACATTTATGTGTATATATATACGGGGCGGTGGGGGGGAGGATTTTGCTTAGGTATCTGTATCACTATAATGGTAAAGACTGGATGGTCTAAGATGGACTAATATTTTGTTATTTATACAGCCTGTCACTCCACGCCCACCTGTTTGTCTGCCTTGAACCGTTATTCTCTTTTAAACCACCTTATACTATTTTCTCTATTGTCATATGCCTATCTTCACTGTGGTGCTTAATTTCTTGCAAAAGCCATTTGATGATGCATATACAATCATTAACCATGAATATTATCCCCTAATTAAAGCCAACAACATCCAGTGTGTCAGCTGGCATTTATAACCCTCCTTAGGGATATAATTCACCAAAATCAGGAGGCTGGAAATTTAAATTTTCAGTGTCACCTAGAAGTACATTCATATCACTGGAATTCCCTCTGTTGGTGCCCTAGGTTTTGCAGGAAAAACATCATCTTATGTTGCTAATCCTGGAATCAATCCTTATGTCCAATATGATGATTATAGCTCAATCTTTCTCTGAAGGAAGAATGCTACTGTCTTCTGTTCTAAAATCAAGGAGGACTCTGAATTGCATGGAGGTGAGAGGAAGGTCACGCTGAACTATAAAAAGGATTTGTTTTTTGTCCTAAATCATAGCCCCAAACCCGTTTTTTTCTTTTTTTTTTCTTTTTTTTTTTTTATCATCGGTTGAATAGATGACTTAATAGGTTAGAAAACCCCATATAGAAAACTGAACTGAACAGGTGTATCACAGTTTAAGGGAGAGTAGGGAGAAACAAGTGATAAGAAGTAGCACTTCTCCTACACAGTTACACAACCTGCATAGTGTTTCTACCTAGGAAAATCAGCCAGGTGGGAGTCTAATCTTTATTTTACAGAATGAAGTTTTATCATCTACTTAGGGAATATGTAAAATTCTTATATATCTTTTATATATACACACACACACACACACCCCCCTATATATATATAAGAAAAATTACCAGAAACAGTGTTAAAGGAATAATGTTACACATTTTCCTTCTTTAAGTCTCATATGAATGTTATTCTGTCTTCACCACAAAATATCAGCCAGGAGGACTGTCTAAACACGTGCAAGAGGAGAAACTCTTCCTTCTATATTATCACAAGAGAACCCAGGAATATGAGGTCCTGTGTTATCTAATGAGTGAGCCCCAGGCAGACAGGTGTCTTCTGAGAATGCCAAGGCACACAAAGACCCTCGAATTTGTAACACCCATTCATCTACCTAATGACATAGGCCAAAGAATATTTCTTGACTGCTGAGTACGATCTGCAGTCTATCTCATGTTAGTGGAACTAAACATAAACTAAACAGGTGTTAAGGTACCAAAGGAACTCCACTGCCAAAACCTTAACACATGAAGTCCTTAGAGTTGGGTAGCAGGTGAGTTAACACTAGGTATCAAAGAAAACATTGAAAGACATTCATTCTCTGTGTCCTCTTCTTCAGACCTAGCTCCAGGTCTGAAGATTTCCAAAGACCTCACAAAAGTACCGTGTCCAGAACTTCTCCCTGTTCCCACAATATTGATTCACAATATCTTGCTTCCAATAAAAACATTCTCGGTTTAAAATGTGAGAGAAGAAGCGATCTGGTTGCCGCAGGCTGAATGAGTTGCAACAGGCAACTCCTGGAATTAAAATTCTAGGGCTGAACTTAGGTCAGTTTATTTTCAAACGCAAGAAGATCGCTCATCCCAGACTGAAGCTAGATACAAATAAAATTTCAGAGCAAGGAGACAAAACTGCAAAATCATCACAAGGACAGGAGACATTTTGAGTTTTTCCATTATTCAGTGCAGTATAACAGCATTCAGATCAGCTGATTACATCAGGCAGTGCTGAAATTTCTTCAGAAATACACAAGATGTGGCAAAATGCCTCATCTTTTTTTTTCTTCCTGAAAGATTGGCTCTGTATGATCCCTTGATATTGCGCTATGACTAGGGATATGATTGAAGCCTTACTAATTACTACACAGTAACTATAAAATTAATTGGTAGTCAATTTTCTTCTGTTAGTATTTTATTTATATTATGCTATTTCCCACAATGTACTAAATTCTGTACATTAACTGCATATTCGTTTCTCTAGGTCTTGAGAGTCCATAGATTGTATTCTCACAATAAACTATTTGTAACTGACAGCTTCTACTCAGACTCTGACATGCATTCTGTTATTTTTATTTTATATCTAAATCTGATGGGATATTCTGTTTATTTGAAGAAACACCACAATATTCATGCTAAAATTAGAGACTTACATGTGATTTAAGAGTTCAAATCTTGCCTTTGTAGAATGTTTATTATTAGACATTTGTGTTTGCATGTTTCTATTAATATTTGTGCATTAAATAAGAATAGTCATAAAAAGCCAAAAGAAAATAAAAAATTAGATTATGTAAAGAAAGTTACTTTTGTTCAAACATATAATAACTGATTTGCTATTTTATTGATTAGTCTTGAAGCACTTATTAAACACTGGTCTTTAAACAGGGAGAATAGACAATTTTTCCAACACCTTTAAGGGAATGTTTTTTCCACCACAAAAAAGTCACTATTTGATTAAACTTAAGAAGTTTTGCCTAGCAATCACTGTTAAGCTTATTTCTATCTTTTGTATAAAGCAGAAAGAAATGCTATTTTAAAAATAAAAATTAACACATGTAAAATTTATCAGCTTTGCTTGTATTGTATCCTTATTCAAATGTTAAATTTATCGATATATTTTCATGGATAGTTATTTCAGTATAAACTTGATCTGAAATGTTGCTCAGGACTACAAAAAAATCTTAAAATTAAGAATTAGGCACTAATTAATTTTCATCATTATATCATTATGGTTCATATTTTCTTTATTCAACCAAGAAATGTTAGCAGATGACATCATGTCCGAGAAAATGTTGCAGTAGGCAGGAAAGATTTTTTGGCCAGTTAAAATCGCTTTTTAAGGTGATACCACTGCTGCTGGCATCACCAATAACAGAAAATATAGTTGTCTAACCATGTTCAAAGAACATTTATTTCACTTTGAAGGAAAAAAAAAAAAAAAAGAACCAAGCTAAAAAGAAACAGTTTATTAAACAGAATATTGTATTGAACACTGTGATATAAAAGCATACCTGCTCCAAAGGGCACATGGTATGTGGTAGCGGATTAGGAAAGATCAGCTTTTTCTGATAAACTCCCTGTGGTGTGGCTGGTGGAAAAAGACTACGAAAAGCAAGTAGAAAATTACCAGCATCTATCACAGTGAGAATGAAATGTAACAAAAGCCCGTAAAAGCTGTCAGAAAGAACAAACAATTCTTGATCCATAATAGTTAAAAGAGGTCTGTAAACAAAGTGGGTTTTATTTTCATTTCAAACAGTCCTGTGATCAGACTGAAGTGAGATAGCAGCTGCTTAAATGGAGTTAACAAGCCAGATACTTCAAACTCAATAAAATGCTACTGTACAGTATGGTGCGGCAGTTTGTTTTTAATGAAAGTCAGCTTTCTGGCTACAAACTATTTGTTATATCAGAACTTCCATAGCAACACTTGAAATTCCACAAAGAAGGAAGTGTTAACACTGATGGTGGGGAAGCAACAGATCTGAGGTTAAAACTTTGGTGTTTAAATAGGCTATAGGTTTACTTTGTCTGGTGATTCTTTTGTCACCAATATTTTCAGATGACAGTACTCATTTTTATTTGAAAGTTGCTAAAAATGGATGCCAAATTACTGAAGTTTTGTGTATAAATATATAAGGATTGCTACAAATTACAATTGTTTTCAGTCGATCAAAACTGTTAAGGTTTCCCATCTGTTACTGAGTTATCACACTAGAAAAAAAGATCATCCTCTTCTTTTCCACTGGCCATGATGTTCCGCCTGTCCAAGTCACACTGAGCAGTTTATAACCAGAGACGGAAGTATGAACTGCATGTATATGAGAAATTTCACTTTGTTGATCTTCAGTTTCAATGGTACAAGAAGATTTATCACTTTAGGAAGTTCCATTTCCAGGCTGGAAGAAATAATTTCAGTTTGGAGAAACTTGCAATCTAGGAAGAAGAGAGCTAAGGAAACATATAAACTAGGCAGAACAACATGGAAATCATAACTCTCCTTACATGCTGGGCTTATCACTATGAATTTTGCTTCTAAGTCTCACCAGCACTCTATCTACTGTCCCATACTGTATCTAACACCCCCATTTAGGTAAAAAGGTCTAACATTAGTTTAACAAAGAATGAAAATTGTCAAAGAAATCTTTCCTACTTCTTCCCCTTGAAATAATTCCTTTCCTCTTCTCTTTCTCACAGAATTCCCACATATTCCCACCAGAAGGAAAGATGAGGACCTTGGACCACTGAGATACTGAGGATTCATTGTTTAACTTCCACTAAGTGTTTACCACCATGTGAGTAAAATAACTATTTCAAGCTGCTGTTCTTAAAAGATTAAATTTGTTACCCTCATCACAGTACTTTTTTCTTTCTTTCTTTCCCTTGCACCACTCTCTTTATTCATGAAAATTTATCTCCATCAGGATGATTTTTGGGCTACTGTAATGTACTCAGGTATTATACCTACAAGTACCATAGAAGAGCCTGTGAGGTAATCAATAAATCTGTGTTGAGAGTAACTTCAGTAGTGTACAATATGAGGCATGGGTCAACAACTGAACCAAGAAAAGAGCATAAACTGTTGGTGAATACCCATGGAAGTGAGAGACAATCCTGTGACAGGCACGGTGCAAGAATTTTTTTGCAAGAGAAAGGAAGGGATTTAGCAAGCAAGTTTAATTCTAGCATTCCTTAATTTTTGATAGCTTAACTTTGCAGCCCTCACAATGTGCTTCAATACAGCATTTTAAGTGCAGCATATAATGTCTTTTGACACGTATAAACATTCTTATGATTAGAAGTCACAGGGTTTATTTATTGTTATGAATTGTGTCCAATCCAATTTGGTTTCATATTGTCCAATTCCCAAGTATCTTTCGCTGCAAAGGGAATCTTGGAAATCTGTGGATGTTAGTGGCTCAGTTGAAATAGCCTGCCTTGGCAAACTCACTGAAACATATCTGTCAAGCACAGCAAAAGCCTTGTAAAATGCTCCTCTGCTGTAGGCCATAGAATGGAGCTATAATAAACTCTGACCCATAAAAAGTCATGTAGACATTATAACCTATTTTACTAGCCTTTTAAGTGCCAGGAGCAATTGATCTTATATGGCTTAGGTCTTTCCAGCTTCCAAGTCTCCACGAGCACCTAGGACCCTACATGAGTGTTCAAGTGCCTCTGGCTTTGGAAGCCTAAAATAGGAACAGACGCAGTGCTATCAGCTATTTCATTATTCACTCCAGGCAGATGTTTGATATTTCCAACAGCAAACACTTAAAAATGAAGCACCTATGGAAATCAACTGACTGTTTCTGTATTGTTAATCAAAGTAAACGTCCATGCAATCTCGAGCTGTTCCCTTAAATTGCTGCATCTGCCATACTGGAAATAAAAGGGGGGAAAAGAGAAAAAAGAAGGAAAAAAAAGAAAAATGTTTTAAATTTAGAGTAACAGTGTCCTTGCCTTAAGTCTCTCTGATCGTGACAGCTTCCCTAAGGTTCAACATTTCTATTTGTTTTGAGAAAAACACTGCAAACCTTAGTCCTCGGGGAAAACCGAAGTTCACTTCAATGCACTTCAATGGGATTTTTGCCTGAGTAATAGCTGAAAGATTTAGCTCACTGCTAACTTCATGAACAAACAACATGAATTTTACAGCTTTTGATTTCTGCCAAATACTTACCCCATTAAATTGCTGTGGGAAATCAGCCATACAATTAAAACCTATTTTATGCCTTCAATAACGTTAATGAAGCAATTGTGGCTTTCAGAATTTTATGTATGTGTGTGTATGTGTGTGTATTTTGCCATCACTGCAGCAGCTGCTGTCGGCCTCAAACAACTTCTCTTAAATACATAGACTTAGTGATGGAGGTATACGTGACTCTGGTGGTCATTAAACTTCATTAAAAAAGCTAAAAGTCCCTCCCCTATAGAGACGGTTTCCATAACATGCACAAATTTGCTACTTATTAATATGTGTACTCTATTCCTTCCATTCTGGTTAAAGAAAATGAAAATATAGAAGTAATGAGGAGTTTTCAGAATGTGAAATGGGTTTTCAGAAAGCTTATCTTTCCTGGCAAGGTTTTGAGACCACATCTGAATGTAACATAATTTTTACGTGTCAGTGTTTGGACCTGAAATTTAGATCTATTGTTTGCTTCAGTGTATTTTTCACTTTTGAATCCTGACACTGGAAAAGCCTTTGAATGACAAATACTTTTTTTACTTTACTAGGAACTCTCGTGTAGACAGTTGGCAAAGAGTTCTTCTTCAAAATAATGAAATTCTTGTCTTGCTGTGAAAATACATTTCATCAGGGAAAACTGTTCAAAATTCTACTTTCGATTTTTGACAGAATGACACAGGTAAGCTTTTGGCCAAAGATTTTGATTCTGAGAAGAAAATACAGACACTTGAAAAATTTTGAATTCTGCTTTGGGATGTAATACCCTGTGTATTTACCTTGGAGATCCAAGTTTAGATCCAAGTTTAGAAAGAATGTCCTGAACTTCAGAAGAGGTGAATATACTTCTCTACCCAGAGCCAGAGTTGCAATGTTCACCTCAGGATCACAATACTCAGCTTTGGAGCATTTACATTTCCAGTGCTCTACTACTTAGAATCATAGAGTTGTCTAGGTTGGAAGGGACTTTTAAGATCATCGAGTCCAACCATTAACCTAACACTGCCAAAACCACCACTAAACCATGACCCTAAACACCACGTCTACCCATCTTTTAAATACATCCAAATATGGTGATTCAACCACTTCCCTGATCAGCCTGTTCTATGTTTGATAACCCTTTTGGTGAAGAAACTTTTCCTAATAGCCATTCTAAACCTCCCCTGGTGCAACTGGAGGCCATTTCCTCTTGTCTTGTCCATTTTCCTCTTAAAGGGACTCACAATCCTGAGTTGAGCGGCTACAGTCTATGAGGGAAAGTGCAAGGACATTTGGACACCCGAGATGAGAATCAGGTGACTTCCTGAACACAGAATGGCATAAGCAAGCAAATAAAAGATATTTGAACCAGGATAGTCTCTCTATGGATTAAAAATGGGAACTCAAACTTCCTTATCTCTTCTTCCCAAGAGAAGGATCTTGACGATAAATCTTCCAGATTTAATGATTGTCCTGGTTTAAGTGACACAGGATTAATTTCTTGTTCAGTAATTTTACTTTTCATCAAGATCCCTTCTAATGTTTGGGAAAACTGCACTTTTAGAAGACGCTAGTGTCTGAATTTGTGAAAATATTTACTTTATAGCCATCTATGCTAAGTGTGTTTCAAGATCTCAGTGTTTTTGAGCTAGCCAGGTGCAGGGATGAGGAGGAGCAAGATCTGGGCACTTGACCCAAGCCGGCCAACAGGATCGTTTCATACCATGAACGTCACATTCAAGATGAATTAGAAAGTTTGCTGAGGAGTTCTCTCTCTCCCTGAATAGTTGTGGTCCATAGAACTTTTTGCCCTAGTGATAGACCCCTGAGGCCTTCCTTTCTTCCTGAACCCATAGCGCTTGCAGTGTCTGATATGTGCTGTCCACTGTTGGGAGTGCACAGCCTCCTACTGATAGAACTGTCTGAGCATAATCCTTGTATATTTTATACCGGTATTGGGATCAATATTCAATCTTTAATATTATTAATGTTAATTATTTAGTCTTATTCTATTAAATCTGTTTGTATTTCAACCCTTGGGTTTCCTTGTTTTTTCCCAATTCCCCTTCTCAAGTGGGGAGGGGTCATTGGGTGATAGAATAGTTGTCTAAATAACAATAAATTGTTGTGGGTTTCTCAAACCATAACAATAATATAGTCAGGTAGGTGTAGTCAGGTAAGCATCACTCTGAAGTAAAAGAAAAAAAGTAACATTTCTGATCAGGTTTGGTAAGAGGTTTTTTTTTTTTTTTCTGAGCCCAACTCCTAAATCAGGCCCCATAGGTAATTCATGTAGGAGAATCATCATTTAGAGCATTTCAAAAGGCACTGAACTTGCCAGCACTCCTGGTATTTCAGTGACTATGTGCATGACCTCCTCCAGTAACTTTGGCCATTGAAATTAACCACTGGAAATTTAGGAATGAGGATGGCTGTCAGAGGTGTATAAAAATATTGGAAGTAAGAAGAAACACACATTCATGCAAATCTCTTTCTGGCATCTAACCACCAGTTCTAAAAATGTATTTTGCATTTATGAGTTGCCACCTCCATATTTCTACCAGGTAAAAGCTGTGGGGTTCTCTCATTGCCTTTCAACAGAAGTGCAATTCTCCAATACTCCTTGCATTTGGGAAGTATCAACACTGCAAAATAAATTATTATTCATCCTTTTTTCCCACCTTTTAAACCAGTTTATACAATATTTGCAGAGTCAGACAGTCTGAGTAATTTTGTTCTCACAATAGACAGCACGTAAAAAGTTGCTGTGTTTTCACTTTATGGAAATTGTTTCACTGGTGCAGATGCAGAAGTGCTAGCAAACTCCTGTTCATATTTAGCTGTTCCTGAAAACAGAACTTGATACTTAAATCCAAACAGTATGCTGACATCTTGGGCTGGCTGGTGTGAAATTTAATTTTTGCTGTTAAGCCTCAGAAACCTGGGGATAACATGAGATGAACAATCGCCATTAGACTCTAGTTTTACAATATCCTTCAGAAGTGAAATAGCAACTCTGCCCTACGGACCCAATATCCATTCAAAGGCCACACATCTGGGCAGTATACCTGAAAACTAGATTTGACTTTTGGAATTTTACTGCTGTCCTTTCCAACGTACAGCTTTTTAGGCGCAGTGTTTAGAAACAGAACAGAGCAGGGGCAGAACTCTATCCTGGCCTCAGCAGTTGTATCCCGAGACTTCCAAATTTATTTGTTTTTTCATCAACCTCTTCTTTTTGATATTAAAAAAATAAAGCAAACAAACTTTTTATAACTCAGACTTCTTCAAAATTTCAAAATTGTCCTCTACTTGTATTCATAAAGTTGTCCTAAACAAACAAGTGCCTTCCCCACAACAAACACTTGCAAAATGAATTAATAAATACATAAATTCAAACAAGCAGCTCTGAAGAGGCATTCATAATGTCAAGCAAGTTCGAACTAATTAAAAATTAACTTCTAAGCAGGGCCCAGTCAAATACCTCTGGAGAAATTAGCACCAGAGGGAAGAATCGCATTCCACCAGTTTTTGCCAAAAGATCTCTATGCCAGCACTTTTGAACAGATCAGTTGTTTGTTCCTTTGTGCTAGCTTAGTGCAGCTCTCCTACATGCCCTCAGCTCCAGAACATCAGAGAATTTGTAGAGCCAAAATAAACACATTCTTGGTGTCAACATGCGTCACATTTCCCACTCGGTAGCAATGTAGTAACTTTCAACTTAAAGATTCTGAAGTCCTATGTGGGTGAGCTGAAAATCAAGTTCATCACGTCAAGAAATAAACTTACTGTGGAAACAGCTATTTTTCTTATCTGCCTTCATATTCAGTTAACATTAATCACCCCCAGCTCGAATCAATACTCTGGGGTTTTGAAAAAGCCTGTCACTTCCTAGCTGTGCTAGCTGCATATACATTATATTCTTACATTTGAATAAAGGGTTTTACCTGAATGCCCTGAAAAATCGTGACAAAAGCAACATGACAACTGAACACTGATTTCTGTTACAAAATCAGTTCACCTGCCAGAAGGAAGACTGAATACCTGAGACAAAACAACAAGGTTACTGGCAGTGTTTCTAGACAATATTGCCAGGAGGTCAAACAGTATCAGGCTATTCCAGCCGAGAACAAAAATTTGGGAATGTGATGTGGCAATATAGAGCTTTGTTTCCTAACGACACAGAAGCTCAGTTTCCTATCTTATTTCAGCCAGACCATTTCCCCAAGAGCTAATCATTGTATTTAAAATTATATCCATTCATTTTAGAAATATCACACTGTTTCAGGCTTCGGTTCACAAATTACACTAGTCAGAACCACAGATGTTGGTATCTTGTTTGTTATTTGGATGCATCATATTTTCATTGTTTCCATTTTCCTCTCTCTCCACACTCCTCCTCAAACTTGTACAACAGAATATGCCTCTGTCCTTATCCTTTATGCTGTATCTAAAATTTAATTTACAGGAGTTGCACTTCTGCAAAATTTTCTGAACTCCTTGGATATTCAGTGATGAACCTCATATTCAGAATTCTCTCTCCCATCAGATTTTTTTTATTTTCTCTTAAAGTGTGTGCCTTTCTTCTACAGCTAAGAATCTTTGTTGAAATCTCTTCTGGAATCCTCCCATCTTTGACCTCACATACTTCTGCCATATAAAGATTCTCTAAGCAATCATTTACACTAAAGACATTTACAGTAATGCAAACTGCAGTATGCCTATAGTTTTTTTCTTCACACAAATTAGTTCCTATACCTTTTTAATCCTTTTAGTACCTTTAATTTTGATGTTTGATTATTATCAGAATAGTTGAAATATTTTAGTCAGTTATATTTAATTTCATATTTCAATACTGATAAAATATCGTTAGTCAGCTTTAGAAGGGGTTTGCCAGGGACTTTGTGCAATAAGTAAAACTTTTTAATTGTTAAGGAAAAAAATCTGAGACTTCAAAGCAGGATAAAATTCTCTCTAGCAAGATTAGTAATACCTTCCTAATCTGACTATGGAAGTGAGTCAGCAGAAATAACATTTCATCTCTGGGAACGGTCCCAGTACTTGGTAACTCCTCACAGATGTGTCAATCAGTGGTTAACTATAGCAAGCTTATTATTGGCAACATATACGTGGAGAACTTATTTTTGCCTCTGACTGCAGTTATACTACTTTCCAATACATTTCTAAGTAATAAAAACCCTCAGGCAATCTACGTGATTTGGGTTCCTGCTAACTATCACCTGTCCCTAAGCATGTGAAAAATCTGCATGAGTTTTAATGGGAGTTATGCTTTTCCAGGTAGAGAAGAGTACATACCTTTAAGGCACGCACATAATTACTATACGTGATAACTAACAGTGGAGTAACAGATGCTTTGTAGGCAAATAAACTACTCTTTCCTTTATTACAAAAATAGTAACTCTGATGGTCTCATCAGATACCATGCTTCGCCCTCTGATCGGAATGCTATTTTGAAATTTTCGTTTAAAAACATGTCATGTATTTGTCTGTGCTTTTTTGTCACAAGTATCCTCAATAACTCTCCGTCCTGGTTTGAGGTAAAACAGAACCAGTTTTCTGATTTGTAATTTTACTTTTTAGCTGGGCCTCTTCTAACTGACTAAAGTCTGAAATTAACAGCATATTGGTCAGAAACTGTTCACTCTGAGAGTGATAAGACCTGATTATACCAAGCAATGGTATGCACACAGGCCCTTGCTTACACCTACTGCTATAACAGCCAAGGTCAGCTAACTTCGCCGTTTGCCCCGTTAGAGGGTCGGAAGCGGAGAAGCGTAGAGGGGTCCCACCTGCAGGGAGGAGCGGATGGGACAGGTGACCCAAAACTGACCAGCAGGGTATTCCATCCCATCTGCATCACGCCCAGTATAAAAGCTGAGGGATCAAAGGGGCAAGGCTGCTCTGGCTCGCTCTCTTTCTTCAATGGTCGACGTCTGAGGAGGACCCTGTCTGTTCCTCTGCCTTTGATCCCGATCTGACCATTCCTGACTCTAGTTCCGGAATTCAGCTCCTGTCCGTCGCTGACTCCAGTCTGGGACTTTCCCTGTGTCTGCTGGTGATGCAATCGTCATCCTGGGAGCTGGATACGGTTTCGTATATATTGTATACTTTTTTTTCCTTTAATTTTTATTGTTCTATTATTATTTACTATTTTCTTATTTGTTATTATTTTCATTAAAGTAGTTTAGTTCTTTTTCTAAACTCGTAAATCTCCTTATCTCTTCCTCTCCTGTCTGAGGAGAGAGGCGGGGGAGGGCCATCTGTCGTTCTGATTGGCCAATCCAGCCAAAACCACGACACTCTCCACGAAGAGATACCCTGTGGTGTCTTAGGAACTGTGGTGTCTTAACGTTTGCTTAAAGATTCTTAGTTTTAAATTCTGCCCTTCCCTGTTAGTTTTTTATTTAAAAAAAAAAAAGTACCCATAACACACCCCACCCTACCCCCAAATTAGAACATCTTGTGGCAGAGCTATTTTGAGCTGAGTGAAATGAATCTGCATGGCAACCAAGATACAATATGGTCAGTGTCAAACAGTTCAAACATATGCCTCACTTCAAAAAGAACAGAGGGAACTTCTTTTTTTACTATAGTTGCCCTAAATTTTTTAATAACAAGAATAGTTTTTTCATAGTTACCTATTTGTACTTCTCCATTTCCACCTCTGTTTTCTAGAAGAAACTTTCCATGTGACTGTGCTGGGTAAGAACTGAACCCTGTTACTTGTGTATGCATTACAAATGTGTATTTATAAAATCAATTATGCTGTTGATTTTGCCTTTGCGCAAGGAAATACTATATATATAAGCATACATAAAATATACTGTACCAATATTCAATACACTGCATTGTCAAATCAAATCCTTATCTTGGGAGGGTATATATATGTGTATACACACACCTGTATATATCTATACTTCTACGTCAATATACCTGTATATACAGTTTAAATACATTTGCTTAAATTATTTAGAAGTAAAATACTTCTTATGCTTTATAGGACAATAATGCACTTTTCCCTTTTAATAAATTCTGTAATCAGACAGAGTACCTGTATGTAGCCTGAAAACGCTCCATATAGAGTAATATTTGAAAATAATTTAAATTGTGTTTCTGTTTACGCATACTTTCACCTGAGGCTAGCTAAAGCATAAAAGCCAGGCCATTTAAACTGCGTAGGACCATTTCTGTATCAAACAGAGCAGGGAAATACAGAGCCATTACTCATTTCCAAAAATACAGATTAAGTTGCCTTTCATGCAGACCACATTACAACGCATAAATAAATGAGTTTGGCAACCTCATTTTAAATTTTATTTTTGTACTAATTTTCCTCACAATACACTTCAACAAATTGCATAGCTTTCTTATGAACAGGCCCTTTCCCATTTGAGATACACAGTTACTTAAATTAGCAAGATCATGGGCCTCAGGCAGGCTAAAAATGTTAAGCGTGCTTAATTCATAGAATCACAGAATGGTTAGAGTTGGAAGGGACCTTCAAGATCATCTATTTCCAACCCCCTGCCATGGGCAGGGACACCTCCCACTAGACCAGGCTGCTCAAAACTCCACCTAACCTGGCCTTGAACACTTCCAGGGATGGGGCAGCCACAGCCTTCCTCGGCAACCTGTGACAGTGTCTCACCACCCTCACAGTAAAGAATTTCTTCCTTATATTTAATGTAAATCTCCCCTCTCTCAGCTTAAAACCATTACCCCTCATCCTGTCACTACACTCCCTGATAAAGAGTCCCTCCCCATCCTTCCCGTAGGCCCCTTTTAGGTATGGCAGGCTGCTATAAGGTCTCCCCAGAGCCTTCTCTTCTCCAGCCTGAACAACACCAGTTCTCTCTGCCTGTCTTCATAGCAGAGGTTCTCCAGCCCTCTTTTTTGCAACCAATTTAATTTTGCACCATTGCTGAGTCTGGTACAACACAAAAACATAGGGTTCAGACTACAAGGTCCTGAATACCTTTCACTTCATGTGAAGCTAAAGAAATTAAGAAGATTTAACACATAGCAGCATTTTTGCATCTGAAATTAAGCTGTTATGATTCAAACCTGCATATATATGCTTCATTTATATGTCTAATGACCCATTATCTGTTTTCATTTTAAATACATAAAAAGGTGTGAACCTGACTTGCTTCTTTTAAGACAGATAGGTAAAAGTGAGCTCCTCTTTCTTATGCCAGATCCCTACAGTACTGCGTACACTGACACTCACAGGCCATTCATAGGTTCTCTTATTATTTAACTATTCCCACATGTGCATGCAAATTGATTATTTTTCCATTGTACCCTACTGAGGTCTCCAGCTGGCTGTACTGAAGGGGATCTGCACAGGTGCCTTCCATTATCTTATCAAAACCAACAGACTAAAATATAGCATATTATCTTAAATGCCAGCTTTCTACTTATGTCTGTAGCCTTCAAAGGACAGGCTAAAGGTAAGTACCGTTCCCTCTAAAGCTACAGGCAGCTGCAGAGTAAAACAGTTCCTTCTACATGCAAACATTCCCCCCCAACCTCCATGTCCTTTTTGGTACTTTTCTACATCTGACAAAATATCTGCTGCAATATTGCATTCTTTAATGTTGTTACAGTTTGCATGTACTAAAACCAGCATAGGTAATCTTTGTGTACCTGATACCTCATTCTCAAGGAGTTGTACTTGCGTTAGGGATTCATATATTGCTATGACATTTTAATGCAATTGCTCTTAGAGTTTAAGACATTCACTTATTTAATGGGGATACAGGAAAACTATCTGAAATTAGCTTCTCAGACTGATGATGCTGAGAACTGTATAATATGCTTACCTTTAGATGAACTCTAAACCTGTCAAAGTTCTATGCTGTAAGGTTTGGAGGTTTTTATTTTTATTTTCTTTAATACAGTAGAGGTTAGATTTGCAATAGAGGTTTTGACTGTTGTGATATCTGACTTTTCTGAAGAACAGACTTATTCTGTGGGAATCTCAGTACATTTGAGAGCTTAATTCACTTCCCATTTAGTTCAATGAATGAAATTCCATTAATTTCAAAGTTGAAGAATCAACCCCAGATAAATAGCAACGCTAAAGCAAGTCTTGTAATGCTAATTCCTTGTACTTATAAACCCGGCATTTATTTTTTATTTTGAAAGAACAGTAAGCTAGTTTACTCAGTACTGACAGTATTCTGTCTTCAAAACTCCTTTAGAAACAGCTCACTTGCAAATTCAGCTGAAAGGAACAATGTTCCTCTTTTCTTCTTGCCCCCAAACTTAACCGCGGGTGGTCAATGGAGCCCATAGCTAAAAGTGGTCACTGCATGACTTATCCTCATACTGACTGGCACCATGATATGGAGTCTCTCTGAGAGTCATTTTTATTACAAGGTAATCAAAAAGTCACACTGTCAAAGTCGCAAGTGTCACTTTCACCTCCTGGTCACATCACTGCAGGTATCTGTCTCAAAGCCAAACTACGGGCTGACTACGTAAGTTAGAGATAGTCATAACATGCTACTACAGCACGATTCCAGTTTACAGAAGTGAGTTAAGGAACATCATTCATATTCAGACTCCAAACCGTACCCAGTATTCCTGTAGTACTGCTCAGATGTATGAGGCTCCTGTTTCTAGAGTGCAAGATGTGTTCTTCCTAATCTTTTTTCATTCTGTTTTCCTACCAACTCCATTCCTCTAGCTCAATTTTCTGCTTGCCTTAATATAGCAGTGGAACTGCTGTATTGTAAGGAGATAACAGTGGCCCAGAACTCATCATTAGTATTTACTGTCTTCTGAATGCTCTGCCTCCTCCAGGCTTTAACTCAGCTGCCTCATTCACAGTCTGCTAACAAATATTTGTGTGTGGCTGTGAACTACAATCTAAAAACTACAGTTAGAGGAATATTCTTAATTTTGGTTTATATTCCCTATTGGAAACTAATTTAACAACCAATTACTAGTCTAGATTTTTAATACCTCCGTCTTTATGCCTCATGTCTCCAGTTCTTGTGTCTGGTGTCATTGACAGTTCTGATACATTCTCCTGGGTAAACCATTACCAGATATTTTCTTCTAATTTTGAATGGAGACTTACCTAAGAAACATCACCCTAATACTTAACATACAAGAAAAATTAAAAAAAAAAGTCTATTGAGAAGTAGTGAATTCATTTTGACGAATGGAAAGTCTAAAATTTTAAGGTTTGTTTTTTTCAGTCTGCATTGAGTTAAAACCTTGAAAGCATGGAATGTAAAGCCATTAAAGCCATACTGCTCTTGTTCACTTAGAAATGACCCATAGCAAAGGGCATTTGGCTGGTGTGTGGGCAACAGGTCTTCCTCCTCTGTATTAATTTAGACCAGAGACCTGAACAAGGATCCTTTGTATCCCACATGAGGTCTCCCATGTATTAGCTGTTGATGGGAGACCTCCTGATTCTTCTTGGTGGAATTATATCACCAAGTAGAACTACAAGTCTGGATGATGGTCAAGCAGAGTGCTCACTTGGGTAGTTATGGTAATATTTAAAGTGTGGGCTTGAATCAACCACCAAAGCTATGAAGAAATATCCATGATTTTCCAGGCAACTGCCCTCCCTGCTGCATTATACTGCAGTATGTAAGTGTTTATTTCTCTTACATCAAGTAATGTATTCTTGTCAAAACAGACAGGTTCCTATGAAAATGCTCGTATCAGCTGCTTTTTCTTTTCTTTTTTTTTTCTTTCCCCCAGAACAAAAAACAGTTGCATATTTCACCATGAAATGTGCAATCAGTTTTAATAATAGGTGCTAATCTCATCAGTGCATACCATTAGGGAAACATAATCACAAGTAGTAGTCCATCATTTATAAAACTTATTATACATCTTGCATCAGAAAGGTTAGTCTCAAGTGCCTGGTATACAGACACTCAAGTTCTGAATGCTATTTTGTAATGAACCACAGCACACCCCTGTAGAGTCAACTCTATCATTCCTTTTTGTCCTGGAATCTAAGTTTAAATCTAAGTGTTCCTTTAGTTCCAGCAGTAGAGCTACAACTGATCCCCGCTGATGACCCTGTGAGCCAGGTGTAAATAGCCATGATTTGTTACACTTGGCCTCTGACTAAAGGTGAAATTTTTAGAATGTCTAAAGAAAATCCCTTGAGCCATATTTTAATTATGTTCACATGGAGGAGAAAAAGTATAGACATTAAAAAAAAATATATAATAATGAAAAAAGGAACTATCTCTTTTAAACCCAAAAAATCCACAGTCTTGAGTTTGTGTTTTGCAAAGAAGCTTTAAAGATTGCACTTCCTCATGACCTCAAATGAATATCAATGATATAACTTTTATGTCAGAAAAGAACACAAAATGCAAGTGTAAAAGCAATTCTAAAGATGTATGTATCAATTATTTATTCTTAACATCTCATTCTTCAGTGACAAATAAAAATCTGTTATTAGAACTGATTAGACAGTGTCAAGGAAACAACGTGTTACAGATCCTCTATCACCAGCTGATCTAGAACAACATTTTACAGAAGTATGGACTTTTTACTTGTAGCAATAAAGGGAATGTGGATTTTTCTTCTTTTTTTTTTATTTTTTTTTTATTTTAAAAATCAGCAATGCAACGTCTAAGAATGATTCTCTAATAAATTCCTTAGCTCAGCCCTGAAAAGTTGAGATCTTTCTTTCTCTTTCACAGACATTGAGCGTGTCTGAAAAAAATCATGAGGAACTGAAACCAGTTATCTTAACTTAGTCACCCAGCTTGCCTAGGTACATTTGAGTGACCAGTAAAGCAATCTTTCAACTTCCCTGTAAAGACAATGAAGAGAGATTAAGTGATTTTGAAGCCATGAAAATGAGCGGAAACCCTATCTGCTTATACTTAGGTACATATATGAGATATTTGGATCTTCTAAGAATCCTTCCTCTCACTGATAACTGTTTAAGTAGCTTATGAGGACGGCTTCATTAGGCATTTGGTTAGATGTCTGCATTTAGCACCCTGTATCTGAGATAAATTTACCGGTATCTTGTCATTTCCTGTTGGCCACATGACAGCAGCTTGAGGTCATGGGAAGCTAGCCAGCTCCTTTCTGAAGTTCTTATTGTGTATTGCATGCCAAGGTACCTCATCCACTTTAGACAGTAGAGAGGGAGCCTACATACTGCCTTCGAGGACTTTGGTTTTGTTTTGGTTTATGATTTGCTTTAGGGTTTTTTCCCTACAAAGGCTCCGGACATCCATTTATGAACTGGGTTCTGAAACTTGATAAGTCGGCTTAAATAGCAAATGGAAAGAAGATGAGGGCTAATTCTTGTAGAAGGATGATGATGACCTTAAACTTTAACTAGGGGATTCCTTGAGACATGATCCATGTGGAGGCTAAAAATTTGTTTGTATTCCAGGAAACATTGAAAAAGTTCATGTAAGACAAATTAAAGAAAAGTTACTAACTATTAAGTCTATAACTCAAAGGGTCACTGTGAGGAAAAGTGTTGGAGTCTGGGACACTATCAAAAAAACTGATCATCGAGTGCTTACTCACCCCTAAGCATTCACTTTTGGAGAATGGATCCTACAGTGTTTTGTCATCCTTACAATACCATATATTAGTTAGCACTTTTCAAAGTTCAGTTTCCCAAAATACTAAACTACCATGCTGCACTGATGTTGCTTTAGCAAGGCCAATAATAATTTTGTGCATGAAACTTCTTTATTATTCTGATTGCAACAGCAGTAGCTGTAGTCCTCAGGTCTCACTAAAATAGTCTTTTATGCTTTTCCATAGAAGTAGTGGTTTAGCAGCATAACGATATTCTCTTCTTACACCTAAAAAAAATCCTGTCTGTGCTGTACTCTTATTGCTGAGGAGTTGTTTCTCACAGGAAACTATAAATCATGTCCATGGGTACAAATGTGTGTGCATATTCTACCCAAAAAACACTGTTTTTTGAAAGGCAGAATAAAAATTGAAAGGAAAAAGAAATTTAATGAGATAATTCTGCCTGCATGTATGAAAGACTTTCCCCTTCCCTTTCCTGTAACCTCCCTTGCTTTCCTAAAATTTACCTAAAGGTTTTTAGCTAAAAAGGCAATTTCTATTTACAGGAGTAGCTGAAGCAATTTAAATAAGCTTAAAATAAATATGTGAGATTTCATATATCTCACTGGAACACATGTTAAAATACAGTCTGTAAAGTGAGAGATGAAGAACTTGCCTTAAAATTAATCCAAAACGAAGGAATTTCTTCATTTGACAGGTGTAGATTTTAAAGGTTAAAGGTCCGAGCCTGCATCACTTGCATGTTCAAAGCTTCCCGTGACCTCTGAGTATGCAGTAACAATGATATACTCGATTTTTCTTGGTTACCTCAGGTTACCAAAGGATATTCTAAGTGTTGCACCATATACTGGGAGGCAAATTGAGACCTGAGTAACTTCAGTACAAATCTAGGCCTCTCCATTTTATCATGTCTCCTTTTCAGCAGGAACCTCTAAATAACTGAAAGATTAGACTCCTTGGAAGCCACTTTACCTTATCCAATCTGTTAATAAAATTGTGCCCTTGATATTTTCTAAATATATCACAGGTAATCACTGCATCAGCACAATGTGTTCTTTTTGCTATGATACAAGGATGTCTTCAAATTGACAAAATCCCTGCCCTGCATACACAACATTTGGAAATAACTGCAACCACGAGCCTTGTTACCCAAACAGCTACCTTAAGAAACCAGGACTTATTTAATGTCCTATTTTTACAAATACCTGGTTATTAGCCTTGGCAATGCTTTTATTTATATTCCTGTACTCAATCCATGAGTGACTAATTGATTCAAATGAAGCAGAATTTCAAATTCATCTGATGTTGGCACAGTGTTTTATATGTAAGTCTCTCTCTAACACTTATTATACAATTATATATGCTTAGTTCTGAGAAACACTGCAAAAATATTTGTGATTCCCAAAGTACAGCTACAGGGAGTGTGTAGGAGTGCTAATTGTGTGACATGAAGGGAAAAATTACGTAAATTCAAGAAGTGCTCTGTTTTGCACAGCGCACACTTTGAAGTCAAGGCAGATATACAAACATGAACAAGTCCAGCACTTGCTGGCAGAGTGCCAGCCTTCTGTCTCTCACATAAAATGCAGTCCATGTCTCAGCAGCGGCTGAAGCCACCAGGGACAGAATTCTTGTTACAGCTAGGTGCTGGCTGTGAAAGGTGGTTTCACCGCAAAGTAATACGCTTACATTCACCTTGTATTCCACCATGACACCTAAAACCCCAAAGAGTGTTGAACTTGGAAGGTAAAAAAAGAGCCAACTTTATGGACACAAAGATCTCTGGGGTTCTAGAAGTTCCTCTATTTGTTCTGTCTTGCTGAGGTTGAAGGTATTTTCATAACATCCAAATTACTATTTTCTGAAATGAAAGAGGAGAAAAGAAAACATTAAATAAATAAAAATTCTAAAAGCTGCCAGTGGAGTGTCAGAAGCCGGATTCTAAACAGTGTATGTATTACATGGCACATAACAGATTAAAGAAATACTCTGCTCAGGGTATCATGCAGTCTAGGGGCAGGCTACCTACACGACATAGGACAGAAGAAATAGATTGGACATTCTCAGTTTTGAGGAGGAAAAAAAATCTGAAATTAGTAGGTAAGTTTATCTTTAATCTAGTAGAGTTCCAATCACAAAAGAGTTTGCTCATGATATGCTGCTGTTGATGATATCATGTACTGTGTTTATTAACAAGGGCTTGTTGTGTGCTCATTCAAATTCACAACTACAGATTCAGTGTTTTGCTGTGCTGGTTTCAGTGCCTGCATTCAAATGAAAAGCTCTGTGACATGCACTGCATGAAATGCCACACAAAGCCCTCACAGTGAAGACCCTACCATTCTGCCCTTTCTCTTTCTTAGCCGGAGCTCAACCTGGGCACCTCTGCCAAGCAATATCAGACAGAATCATGACAATGTACCTGTATGATATCGAGGTGATATGACACATTACTTATAGCCTAAGTACCGTGAAAGCTTTTAATTTGGATATTCTTGTACAGCTAACATTCATAGCTGTGTCTGGTCCTCTTTTATTTTACTGCTGTAATGACACCCCTAGTTAAAGAAAATAACTTCAGACTTGATGCAGGTGGAGGTAGTTAACAAGATGTTGACCTAGTCATCCATTTGAGTCAAAGCAACACAGACAGGAAAACGTTCTGTTAATGAAAACATTATCTATAGCTAAGGGTTATTTTAGCTAAGGTGGCTAATATCCTGAATTGTTTGTATAATCCTATTATTTCCTTTGTAATATAGACTATTGTGTCTTCCAATTAGTTGGTACAGTTACAATAAAAATTGATGGTATTTCACTCCTTTGTTTAAATGTCGGTATTCGCTTTGACTTCTGCGTGTGGCTCTGTAACAACATATACCATTGAGGGTTCAGATGGGCACATTGATCAAATTAAAACAAGAAAACATTACCAATTCATCTATGCCTAGCATGACGAGCTACTGGTATACAACTAATTGCATAAATCAAAAATAGCATCTGATCTTTCACCATAGCACAAATACTATGCAAGAGAGAAGTTGCTCTGAGAATATTAGGCTGCATTATCTAAATCTGCTAACTTTCTTCATGGTCCTTTCTTTATGAAATTTTGATCCTGAGTGAGGATACCATTGCATATCTCAATATTTCAGTCATGAAGCTTTCTTTAAGACAAATGTTCATAAGGATATAGAAAGCCTTACTGTGACGAGATCTGGAAGATCTTCAACAATTACAAGAGATTTCAAAAAGGCTTTCAGAGGCTGATGAACAGAAGTTATTCCTACAGATACTAAACTAAATAGTTAATCATCAAGCTTCTACTATCACAGCAGTTGTCAGCATTTTAATTTCTTTAGGACTCCTAGAATAAATTAGGGAAAAGCATGTCCTATATTAATTAAATAAACTCAGGGAACTCACATACTTAAAAGAAAAGCTGTTGGAAAGTAAAATTATACTTCCAAATACATGATTTAATCAATTATTATCCATATTAAATGGCTTTGTAACACTTCCAGCTCAAAACCTAGACCGAACACTGAACTTACCCCTCTTCCATGATGAAAAACGTGTTAGGAGAGATTATTTTATTTTATTTTAATTGTAGCCTACCCTTTCCCTTGGCAGCCCCAATCCCAGCTTCAGCTCTATTGGTTGTCTCTCTTCCATATCCACCACCATCTCCACATGACTATCCTTAGTCATAAATGCTGGCCTCAGTCCTGGCCAAGGACTTGCAACCATATACCAGAGGAAAAAGATCTCAAGGGAAAACTTTTTCTGCAGTGTACTCCTTTCTTTGGTAGACCCTTTGCAGCCCCACATGAATGAAAGGCTTGTAGCCCTTCAAGTGATTTTCCAGGATTTGTCTCTCTTTCAAACTCAGCCCTAATTAGGAAACCATTGACCGTGATTGGGCCTTAGGCAAGTACCCTCAAACATGACACAGAGAAAATAGCTTTCAGGGGAGAAATCTCTCTGCAGCACAAACCTTCCCTCTGCAGCCCCACACCAGCTGGAGCTTCAAGTACTATTTCTCTTCCAACCCTTACTCCAAACCTCACTTTTGGCTTCAGGCTGGTCGCTAGCCAAGGACCATCAGCCATGGCCTGGGTAAAAAAGTCCTTAGTGGAGAAACCTATCTTCAGTGTAACTACGTAACTACCCTTTGTCTGCCCCTTTGACACCCAGCTCCCATTGAAGGTCTAAGGTTTTGTCTCTAACCATAACCCTAAACTCAGCCTTAAGCTTGGCCTTGGTCTGAGTCTTAGCCAAAGCCTCCCTGCTATGGCACAGTCTTCAGGGGAGAAATCTTTTTGCGACCTTTCCCTTGCTTTAGCAGCTTCTCGACAGCACAAACAGAACTGCAGCACACTCTAGGCATTAACCATGTTTCGATTCAGTCTTTGCCAAGGACCTGCAGACATGGCCCAGACTACAATGTGATCCAGAAAAACATCTTGCAGCCCACCGCTTCCTTTGCTTCTCCCTTTGCCACCATGTTCCAACTGGATGGTCAGACTTTGTCTCTCCTCTATGTCAAGTGTGAACCTTAGCTCTTATTACAGACTGGGGCTGCGCTAAAGACCTTGCAGCCACGACTCAAATCAGCAAGTCAACTCTTCCCTTTAAATGATCATTTCAATTGCTTATGGGTTCAGACACAACTGTGACTGCTTCTGCCTTGGCAGAAAAGCAACTTTTCCTCAGAAAGATTTCCATTAACTTGCCCAAGGAAATCTATTTTCAAACTGAGCTCATTTTAGAATGAAAAGTTCTTTTCCACCATGAGGAAACTAAATCTCTCTCTGGAATGTACCCCTAGCCAAAGGTAGGGCAAATGGATTATTTTTGTAATGATCCAAGAATCAGTGAAACATCAGACACACATCTGCTAAAACTGCCTTTAAATTTGTAGAAAATAATTCTGTCTCCCAAAACATACTGCAGAATTTGCTTTCTCCCATTTTTCAGTAAAAAATATATAACAGATTTCATTTTTTCTGGATAAAGACATGTCAGGGCCTTGAGGGTACTGAGGACCTTCCATTCCCTGCCCAGACCCACCAGGATCTCTCCCCACCCTGCCCGTGGTCGAAGATTCCATTTCAGCCCAGCCTGAGACCATCAGTCCCTGCTCCAGCAATGCCATAGCAGTGCTGGTCTTTGGTCCCATATCTGTACATTCCTGGTAGGGTCCTGCTTCAGGGACCCAGCCCTGGCTTGTCACTCTCGAGAAGTTTAAGAGCTGTTGATGAACCCTGTTACTGGCCCTCAGCTCTGCCTACTGTGCTCAGGCCCCGCAGGCTGGCGGCTGTCAGGGTGGGCACTGCCAGTGCTGGGGTCCCCCTGGTACCCAGCTCCCCAGCCCAAGAGAGTGGCTAGCCCCCTCACAAGACATGAGGATGAATTTTGATGGAAGTGATATGTTTCCTTTGTATATGATCCCTATTGTGTTTCACATGCACTTTGTGCAATATTGTGCATCCTTGTTTGATCAAAATTTTAGATAGACAGTGAAGCAAGAATCAAATACTTTTTATGTAAGTTACACACCCCTGCCTTTATGTAATTATGAATATTTACTAAATCAAATCTACATATTGAAATGCAAGATTAAAAAAAAAAAAAAAACAAAAAATAGTGCCACAAACTATGAAATGGCTTAGTTCTTTTACAATAGGTTGCTGGGTTCTGCCCCACAGCTGAGCTGCTGTGTAGTAAAGATGAGAATTGACAAAATATATAGCTGTTGATATAGCTCAAAAGAAAATATACTATGACTTCATTTGCAGGAAAGGGGCGATGGAAGAAAGAAAATAACAGAAATATCAAAGCACAACAAAGCAATTCAACAAAAACCTGTTTCTGCCACAGAAACAGTGTTACCTTCTACCAAAATAGGCAGACATGACTATTCGCAATACTCATTAATAAGTCTATCAAATAATAACAATTAATTAAAAAAAAAGAAATAACTAAACCAACAAAATAAAGTTTTTGTTTATTTTGAAATCTTATAGAATCTCAAAAAATAAAGAGCAAGCTAATTTCAAACAGCTATTTAACATGGAAGTATAAGTAAAGGTTGCATCACTCCTGTAGTTAGTATTTTACTAATTACTAATTTTGTGTCACTTCTCCAAAGAATTACATATGCTCATCTGCTTCCATCCTGGAAGGGACCAAAGATTTTTTTGATCAGCAGATTAGTGTGCTTGAAACACTGTACATAAACACTCTAGCAACATCTTTTCCAACCACTCAGTCACTGATTTAAGAGAAGATATAGGAAGTTAGGAGGACTGCAGACCCTTCCTCTTGTGTTGCATGTGTTGTGATGCAGCTGTGCTTGAAGGTACTCTTTTTAGTTCACAGCTCTGCCTGGCTTAGGGGTTGATTTCAGAGTCAGGAAGAGAGTCCACAGGAAGATGAAGGGCCCAAAGTCATGCAAGGAAAACCACAATAAGAAATTAAAACCAATCTCTAGAGTCTCGTGGAACTAACAGATTATCTACTTGCCCACTCTGCTGTTTTAACATCTTTGTCTCCATTAGAAAGGTTAAGAAAATAATATTTCATTTGCCCTGAGTATTAAAGAGTATACATCTTAAAATCTTGACATTCCCACTTCTTTCTCCTGTTTAACATCACTAACCTTGAAATATATCCAAATAAGTCAGTGAAAATCTTCAATATATTTTAGTGTCTGAAAACTAATTCTGATCTCAAACCGAAAATAAATAGAATATTTCCATCTCAGTTCAGGTATTTCTGTGCCTGGAGTAGGGTCACATTGAAGATAACCAGGTAACAAGCAGGAAACATGTGGAAGGACATTTAAATAAAATTATTTACTGTCCACAATAATCAATTTGATTTCACAAATATTTTCCTTTTCACATCCTGAAAATCTTTAGAACCAGGTTGCAGAAGAACAATGCAGTAATGGGCAGCAGCAGTTTTTCATCTTGATAGAGTCTGCACTTTGATACAGTCATTTCCTGATGATACAACTTCTGCATGCATTAATTACCAGCCTACACGGTCACAGGTCAGCATTGGCATTGTCACCCCAACCCTCTCTTGAATTCCAAGTGTTGTCACTCTAAGTGGCAAGAGATTTGCCTTATAGGCTCAGTAGTGACGCTCCAATGTTGTCAGTCAGAAATAGCCCTTGCACACAGCTTTCTACATCTGTAGTCTTCTACAAGAGTTTAAGTGCTATAGATCCTATAGATTTGAATAAATGGTGAGCTCAATTTTCCAAAACCACTCTTTAAAAAAGAAGTATATGTCAATCTCCACAGTAGATCAAAATAGCAAAACCAGAATATTTTTTAAACATTAAAAGCTTTAAGTCACTTAAAGTGGGAAAATCTTAGCTGGGTATAGCATACTAAATGTACTGCAGTATCCAGACACTAAGGTTCAGCTAGCAATAGGTGCTGCAGAAGCTCTTTTATCCTCTTAAAAATTCTCTGACTTCTTGCCTTCTTGTATCTTTCTTATAATTCTAAAATGAGACTTACTGCAGCCCTGCTAATGCAGGTGGTAGGACTAACCTTATTTGTTTCCTCCCAACTGGTAGAGGGATATTACATGGAAACCTGTAACCCACTCTAGAGCAAGGGGAGAAAAACTCCAATGCATTTACTGCTGACAAATTTTAAAATTACGTTTTACATGATTTTGTGAACTTTTGGAAGTTGCAAATGATACCTAACAAAGATGTGACCAGAAGATGTAATTGTATAATATTATGTGAGGGAACATTTTATATAACTTTTTCAAGAACATTTGGGTTTGTATTTTTTGAGTTTTCCTGATTTCACAGACTTCTGTAACACCTCCTGCTGTGATGTAATGAAAAGAAAGTTTAATGATAGAGCTTGAGGATGTAAAGCAGCACACTAAGCACTGCTACCTTCAAACTGCTGCTAGCATATCCTACTATCCTCAATGAGTAGAAAGTACAAGCTTATCCACTTTGCAGTCTTCAAACTTCTGAAACAAAAAAGGGTCAATATAAGTCTCAAGCTGCCCATGAATCAAAAGCTTGCTGAGCTAATTGGTAAGGAAGATTATGTATGTCATGTTACATTGATGCTGGCCAACAGGGTCCTTTTTCCATCTACTCTGCAGATCTCACATAGTTTATAACATAAATTTGGAAATTGGAAGAATAATTCTAGCCCCTCTTTTGTTTTTTCTGTGGTGTATCCATATTTGCACATACTTGGGACACAATTGCGTGCATTCAGAGCCTTTATTTTGATAGGCTGACCAAAAGTAGGTAGAGAGTTATCACCTTGAGAGACTTGGAAAACCTGCTGTCAGTCTCATCAATTGACATTTCCAAGTGTTTGCGTATGTCTTTTTATTAAAATAATAAAAAAAAAAGTTGTAATTTCCAAACTACATTAGCAAATTAGTCATTTAAAACAACCATCTGTTTCTACCCCTTGTAAAATAACCTATCCATAAAGTTTGGGATGTCTTTGTTCTAGGAATACCAAAGCCCACAAACTACACAGCCTGATATTTACTTTGGCAACTTGTGGTAAAACCTCAGCATAACCAGCTTTTGGCTGACAGGCAGAATGTCATTACACCAGTGTCTTTTGATGCTTTAACCATCTTCAAACATTCTCAGTTACAGTGTGTAGACCTCTTAGCTGGAATTAATCCACTTTCTTTTGTAAATTACATTGCTGCTTCCTCCACTGTAAATTTATCCTGGCCCTCTAATCAATAGTGTAATTCAACAATGCAGAGTCATAGGTTTCTTAATGTAAGAGCCATTGGGCTTTGTTCCGAAGAACAAAAAGCATAAGAAAAAGTATTCTCTTGGTCACAGATTTGTTTTTACATATGAAAAGGAAAGGCAGCTGGCCAAACGCACTTGCAGAAAGTTTAATTTTACCAACTGATTCAAAAAATAATGATGTTATGAGATGTAAACAAACAAAGTGACTGTCTAAAAAATCTATGCCTCACAACAATTAAAATAAAATCTAACCAAAAAATGCAACCCAAAAAAGGGCAGTAGAATGATGGAAATATGAGATATAATAAGAAATCTTGAAACTTACTTGTGGTACTAAAAAAAGTGTGCAGCAAATTAGGAGCCTTGCTTCTGCTGTACTTTAAGTCAATGTGCTCTTGTTAGAGAACGATTTATCCTGAAATCATTAATTACTCCATAGATTAAATATTTATTCACTTAACTCTTCTGCAGTGCAAGTCACCTGAGCGACCTTCTTTGGGCTTCACATTTATTTTCTTCTCAACTTCAACAGTAATTGTATAGGCAAAACTGAGGCAGGTATTTTTTCCATAGTCTGCTGAAAATAAAGAATAGAAAACATATCTTTGTTTAAAGTTATAACAAACTTTAATATTGGAAGGGTACCCATAAAAGGAAAAAACATTTTTTTTATAGATGAGATCATAGAAAAAGGTCAAAAGTGGCTACGGAGTTTTTCTGCTTTAATGTGAGCCAAAGTAAACACAGAATAAAGCATATGCACTACTGGAAAATGGAAAATGCTGTGAACTGTGTACTTAGTGGTTCACAGATTCAAACGTATGTGTAAATAACATATGCAAAGTTACCTTAAACCTTAAGCATTCCTTTATATCCTAAGGCACTTAGCCAAATTATTTGGTAATAAGTGGTATGTAACTTACAACCACATTTACTTATTTTACTACAATATTAAGGTGGGGAAAATGTTCGCTGGAATCGTAAAAGATTTGGATATCTAGAGTATTCCTCATAAGTGCTCAAGTGAATTTGATTCCTAGGGATTTTTGCCTATCAGTGTTAGGCCTTGATTACACCAGGGGGAAAAAGTTCATAGTTCTATAGCGAGTCATTGTTTCCTATACAAGCAGAAAGACTGTTTTGACCCCAGCTTATACCAGTTCCCTGAAAAATACTTGCTCATGTGCCATATTACACTACATTAGCAAAACTTTTAACTGAAATTGATTATTTGAAAATGCTGATTTTCAAAAACTAAAATATTTCCTGGAAAGAGTTTGGTTGTGTTTAATCAGTTTTTATTTTCTTTTTAAATAAGCTACTAAAAATATTCATATGTTTTCTATCAATGCTTTGTAAATGAAATAACAAAAAACCTCTTATGCTCTTCTTGTCCAAGCTTATTTTTGCAGTCAAATCAAGGTAAGTCATATTTAAAAATAAAACTATGGTAATGTGAATATGTACCATTTCAAAGTCTCCTGGCTTTGTTTTACATATAATGTATAAATGTTTTCAACATGACAGAAATTGTTGATAACTTGAAAAATTTTGTTAAACAGTGAAAATCCTTTTGTAACCAGCTCTGGTTTTAAGTTTTTATACCTATTCCTAGCATCTGTATAAGCATGGGAAATTCCTGCTAGTAAGTTCTTCAGGGGTCTATGAAACCTGCAGTTGTTACTGTATTTTTGAAGTAGCCCTTCCTCATTTATGTCCCCAAGGTTAGATGTGGTGGGTTAGATGGTGGGTTCCCATTCCCTACTGCTATTAGTGACCCCACTGTTAGAAAATTTCAGATTTTTTGAGCACTTGGAATTTTTTCTGTAGTGAATTCAAATGTAAAATTAAAGGGAATTCTTGACCTGTGAGGTTTCTACTCTCTTTATTTTCAACCCCTTCTGCTTAGCCAGACCAAATCAGCTATCCTGGTGATCCTTCAACACTTTTTCATTTCACATTATAAGTGATATATCTACCATTTATTTCTGAATTAGTGTGCTAATTAAAAGAGTGGACTGAATTTACCAAGGCAGCAAACTCACTCAGGTCTCATTAACTTTGCTGAGGACATTGGTAACTTAGGCTTCTTTTGATTCAAGCCTTTTTATCGACAGGTCATTGCCTAGAGATTAGCATGAAGATGTAGGAAATCTGCCCAAGTGTTTATTTACAAAACTAGCAGGAGCAGATGTGCTGTTCATAGTTGCAGGCCTTGAGAGGGGCTAAAGACACAGGAGAAGCAGAAGGGAAGGAAATAAAAAAGTTAAAGGAAAAGCTCTCCCCCGCCCACAATAAATAAAGCCCTCTTCTGGCTTGCAGCTTGAGAGTGGAATTTTGTCGTCAGGACCTGAAGTGGTGACAAGTCAGTAAGTGAGATCATTGCATGGGTAATAGACTGACACAGTTTTCCTTCACATTGCATTTACTGAGCAGCTCTGACAGCGGATCTAGAGGGAGATACTTACATTGCCCTCCCAGCTGGTGGCCATCTGCCTTAGTGACAACTGCCAGATGGAGGAAAAGCGCATGAAATCAGGGATCAAACACTAAATAAAAGAAAATTACTTTGAAAACAACTTTGTCATATTATAAATAGACTGTTTTAAAATGTCTCACATGTTTTAATTAGAAGGAGAAAAGAGAGGTAATGAGGTAGATATAAACCTGAGAGAGAAAGATAGTACAGCAATTTGCGGACTCCCCTCTGAATGTGGATGACACTAATTTAGAGATACATTTTGATGTTCTTACATCAAAAAGTACCCGTCAGATGAACACAAGAATTATGAAATAGAGTTTCTTTCCCCCTGTGGTTAGCATGGTGGGACCCTCCCCACAGCTGCGTTTCCAGCTGCTGGCAATGACTCTCTCGAGCGACTTGCACTGACCCTTGCACTGACTAAACTTCTTCTGAAACCAAACTCAGAGCAGGACTAGTGATGACAAGTGTCACCAGACCGAAGCCTCATCAGCCCCCTGCCATGATGAATCAGCAGCTACAGCCTGAAGAAGGAGGAACAAGGAAACTTATCATTCCCTTTTGCCCCCCTTACACAAGCTTAATTATGTCAAGGGTAAACAAGCCCTCCTTAACTCACCCAGGGATTGAAAAAAAACAAAACAAACCAACCAACCAAACAAACAAACAAAACAAAACAACAAACCTTGAAGACCTTGCTTTTTTGTAGAAAATGTATGGATTCCTGGGAAACAAAGGTCAAAGGACTTCTCCCACACACTCCTAAACAGACCAGAAAAAGAGAATGTTGTGCATAGTTAGAAAGACAATGCAAAATACAAATGCATAGAGATTTCCTGGGCATGGAAGTTTATTACTATTACAGTACCACAGGCAGATGTGGCATTAGTGAGCACTGGGAAAATAAATGTGTCCATTTGTAAACATTAACATCTCCCACGCTGTTTCAGTTTTTAAAAAACTTGAATGAAAATAATTTTGCTCTTACCTGGCTATAAAGGGATTTGAAAAAATGTATGTTTTTCTTATTAATAAAATATAGGGGACAGATTTCTGAACAATTGTATAGCTGAAATTACTTGAAGAAAAAAAAATTGATTTGACAAAATAATAGCCATTTGCAGAGGGCAAAGTGTTTTCTTTTCTTCCCTAGAAAGTGGTTTTGATGTGACCTATTTAGAAGACTTTGTTTATCAGTTTTTCAGTGTACTTCTAGATGTGTGTGTGCATGACGGTCACCATTTGGCTAATACCAACACTGTTAGCTGTAAACTGTAACCATCTCACGTCATCCTGCACTCTGTGTGGAGGGGGACACATGGCACCTAGAGAACAGTAAATACCTGAGTTGTTAACATGGATGTTGCAGTATGCTAATACAAATAACCAGAAGTATACAGAGCTGGGAAAGTCTTCTTTATGTCTCCTACATTTACTTAGGGAAGTTGCATACATTTTGCAAACCATGAAGAGTAACATCAAGAAGATTTTGCTTCAAATTTGCAGGATGCAAAAGGAGATAGCACTTTCCTTTAGGCATTTTAATCTAATTTGGCATATTATTCCACGTAATATCAGCATTGTTATGAACCTCCTTACAGATTTACTTAGTGGAATAGGGTCATCATCCGGGAAAAGAATCAGTGTGCTTTGTTTTGGTTTTTTTTGTTTGGGTTTTTTTCACAAATAGAAAAAAATTCAAAATGCATTGATTGTGGAAGTATTTTTAAGCTATGGCACAAGTACTATTTTGTACTTGAACTGAAACAGACATCTTTGAAAGTAACAAAGAAAGAAACGTGGAAATCTCTGCCAGGTCACACAGTACCTACAAACTTACACTGGAGCTCTTCGGAGGTAATATTTTCAACTGTTTAGTAAAAAGAAGGGGTTTTATTCATAAAATATTTGAGTCAACCTCAAAGTTAATCACCAGAGCAGTGCTAACAGCTCAAAAGTAAGTGACCATCATTTCTGCTTAGTACTTGGAGCAGGACTTCTGAGAAATTGGATATATACCAGGAAGAACATACGTTGGTCTCGTTCAGCTCTCAGCACCACAGAATACATGCACTCTGTCCTACCTATGCACACAGAGAATTTCCAGCTCTTCCCTTAGCAATGTAATTATGTTTCTTATGTCATATCTTACTATTTTAACATTTCACTGTTCCTGAATATTGAGTTATTTGACAATATTGAAAATAATTTAGCAGCAAACGTCTAATATGAAGCAATTGTCAGTCAGATTGAGACACGCTGCTTCATTGCTGAAATGAGAATGTTTATATGCCTCATGGTAGTATTATTCCACTTTACTTATAGTTGTGATTGAAGGTCTTGAAGATTCTTCACAAGGATTGTACTATAATTCTTTTCTGACCACCCAGGCAAGTTGTATGTATTTCAGAGTAAGCAAGCAGCACAGCAGGAGGACAGAGAGGAAGGAACCCAAGGAGCTCTTGATGATGGTGGACTATAATTATTTTGTGGCCACCCAAGTGTGCATGAGCAATACAGGATAAGGAATCTCAGGCCCTAACAGCGAGGGTAAAGGAATAGATTACTCAATGAGATAACATTGCTATTCAAAGACAAACATCATGGAGCAGTTCTATTTTTATGCATAAATAAAGATCTTTATTTTCAATGTTGTTTCTAGATCACTATTTATGCAGAAGACAAGGAAAGCATATTGAAGAGGACTGGAGGAGGATACATTCAAAAACTTTGCAAAAACTATTATTGATGTGCATAGCACTCATGGGAATTTAGAGTTGCATACATTCCCTACTTCTCTTTGAAGATAACAGGATCTTATAAATACAATTCCTATTACATCTGTAAATTCCTGATACCTTGTGGATTGGAGAGTTAGTTTGGTTCTAACTGCCAAGTCATAAAAGCTCACATCTTTAAGTAACAACTGAGAATGATCCGAAAAGGTACAACTGAAATTGTAGCCTTGCACCTTTCCCTTGTTCTGCATCACAGAATCACAGAATCACAGAATGGTTTCAGTTGGAAGGGACCTTAAAGATCATCTAGTTCCAACCGCCCTGCCATAAGCAGGGACACCTCCCACTAGACCTCCCACTAGGCTCAAAGCCTCATCCAGCCTGGCCGTGAACACTTCCAGGGATGGGGCATTGAAAGCTTCCTTGGGCAACCTGTTCTGGTGCCTCACCACCCTCACAGTAAAGAATTTCTTCCTGATATCCAATCTAAATCTACCTTCTTTCAGTTTGAAGCCATTACCCTGTGCCCTATCGTAACACTCCCTGATAAAGAGTCCCTCCCCATCTTTCCTGTAGGCCCCCTTTAGGTACTGGAAGGCTGCTATGAGGTCTCCTCGGAGCCTTCTCTTCTCCAGGCTGAACAACCCCAACCCTCTCAGCCTGTCCTCATAGGAGAGGTGCTCCAGCCCTCTCATCATCTTCGTGGCCCTCCACTGGACCCACTCCAACAGGTCCATGTCCTTCGTGTGCTGAGGACTCCAGAGCTGGATGCAGTACTCCAGGTGGGGTCTCACCAGAGCCGAGTAGAGGGGGAGAATCACCTCCCTCGACCTGCTGGCCATGCTTCTTTTGATGCAGCCCAGGATGCGGCATTCCTCTCCTACCATGTACATACTGTGGAGTTAAGGAAAAATGGTGAAATTAAGTAATGCAGAAACATGATGGGCCAGTTTGGAGCACCATCAAATTCCTAATTTCTTCCCTGTAATGTGAATCCAGGCAGCACAACAACATAAAGTCTGCACGCTACTTTTTACAACACCCCTTATCGTGAAATCTTCATCCTGCCCAAGCATACATATAGGTTACCAAAAGAATTGATGGGAAGGAGGTACCGGCATCACAGAAGACATTATGCAGCTCATTATGCAGCTCAGAGCACATCCTGAAGGGAGCAATAACTGGGAGCAATAAGAGGTACAAGATAGTGGAAATGAAATTCCAATATTTTGCAGCTGAACATGCAACTTTCACATACCCCAGCCTTCCTCAACCCTCTTCTTTGACACCTTGCATTTTCAGAACATGTAAAATAGTCATAGTCGGTGTCAGAATGCATGAGTACAAAAGAACTCCCTGACCCACAGGCCGCTGGTCGCTTGCAATTCAGCGGATCTCCCCTCTACTCTGTAATTCTGCCCTGGGAAGCAAAGGGCAGTCTGAGTATTTCGAACAAGACAAAAAAAAAAATCAGGGCTATCTATTTCTTATTCTGTCCTTTGGTTGCTGGAAAAATCCAGTCTTGACTAAAACTATAAACCAGATTAAAACTCCTTTATAGTTGATTTTAAAATATTTGTGGAGAGACTTCCTACAAATTTTTAACAGATGAATGACAGTTATGTGCCTTTCCCTCTATAGAAGTTTACCCAGTAAATGTCCAGAACAGCACAAACATCTCACATGAATAAACTGAGCAATCTCTCCTAAATTACCAAGACTCCCTCAGCATACTCACTTGTGTCCTGCAACTTCATTCTCCAGAGTCTGATTGCTGTATAAGTCAAAGGAGCAGAGTTGATGATTGAATGCTACAAGGGGGTGGCATGTAATACCTTATTAGGCATTCTGCAGACCACTCAATAGGGGCTTATTTCCTCTAAGAATCTCAATTAGCTGCTAAAGAACAGGAAGCTGCTGAAGCTTCCATGAGAAAGCAGCTAAAGATGCAATTTTCAGCTGGTCAACAGGTAAGAGGCAATTTTCATCATATTATGCTGTGTTCTGCAGGAGACAGATTGGGCTAGCGTGTAAGAAAATGCTTTACCAGCACTTTAGTGAAGACCCATCAGTCTCTAGAATTCAGGATTTTGTCTGAAAAGCTAACAGGGATCTCTGCAGTCCAGATAATGGGGGTAGGGGGAGCTTACCCAGTGCTGTGTTATCTACCCAAGTTATCAAATTAAAAAAAAAAAATCTTTAAATAAGAGATAAATCATGCACGTTCACTATGTGTGTTAACTCTGAAGTCCAAAAAACCGGTATGCTGTTGATGGTTAAGCCTAGAAGATATCTACACATATTTTGTATAGATAGCCACGCTAGTCAAATATCAAAGCTAATATTCTGATCTACTATAAATCAGTAATACCTTGCAAGCATTTCATCCTTCAGCCTGTAAAATGAAGTAGAGGTTTTGTCAACAAAACATGTCTTTCCCCATGCACATGTATGTACTTAATCATAGCTCTCATTTTCCTATGTTCCGAGTCCACTGAAGAGAATAAGGAACTGGCCCTTCCTTTCAATGGGAGAAAAATTACGCCCCAGAGAGCTGTGTATACGAGTAGATACCCACACCAATTGAAAGATGATAGCTCTGATTAACGGCGATGAGAGGCTGCTGGCTCTAACAGTGATGAAGAGTTCTGACTCAAGATTGCCCATACAGCATGTAGATAATTCTTGGCATTTTATCTACGGATTTCCAAAGCGTTTTCATTGGAGAGCACTCTATGGAGTGTTGCTGCCAATTCACTTCATGGCAATTTGTTTCTTCTTTTCCTTCTTATTTTGTTTTTTGCTTCTAGAAACTGTTTATATTGTTTTCTTCTGCCCTCCCCTGTTCTAACCTACAATTGCTTGTTCTTTGTGTTCTTAGTTTTCATCCTGCTATTGTATCACTTCTTGTCCCCTGAGGTAAAGCTCTCATATGTCACTGGTTTTCCTTGCTGATTTACCACTTAGGAAAGGTTCAGCACAGCTTGTAGGGATACCTTAGGGGTGGGTCACTTGGCAGCTCCCCTGGGGCTGGCCACCTATTTTTACAAGGCTGCACCAAGAGAAATGGAAGTAGGAAAAAAAATTAAGAACTAACAGCCTGCTACTTTAACTCGCAGCCATTAAACAGTGAATGTGAGCAGTCCTCAAGTCTGAGCCCATTTGGTGTTGCTAAGAAACAGGATAGAGGACCACTAAGCTCCTATTGTTTCAGAGAATATGTGCATGGCAGGTAAAAATGAAGATCCTTCCCTATTCTCGCCTGATATTCTTCTGTCTTTCCACTCACATCAGTTTCCAGGTGACAGAGCAATGACTGAAATGCAGATTTCCTGGAGCAGGGATGTAGAGCAGCAGCCCTGGGACCGGACTTAGCCTGCCAAGAAAACTCATCCAATCTATGGCCCGATTTTTCCATTTTGCAGGTAAAAGCAAGGAGCAAAACAAAACTACGGATGAACTTTGTAATATCCCGTAGCATAATGACTGTTTCTGAGAAGGGAAATACATCCTATCACCTGAACTAATTTCAAGCATCCCCTTTCACCTGGCAGCATGTATATATGCATGCATGTGCAGGTGTCACGCTGATGCGATCTGAGATCACTTTGTGCCTTTCCCTTTCACCAATGTTCATGTCACAGAATGAGACAATAGTTTCAGTTTGATTTTAAAGGGATGCTTATTAATGTACATATCTTTCTGATCAGCCTGCACTGCGTATGTTGACGTGTGCTCTCACCATATCGTAGGGGATACCCGTATTAGCGTCATGTGGTGAATCCAGACACACGATGAAGGAAGAGACAATGGTACTTCCCTGAGAAGTGCTCCTAGTGTCTACCCAAGAAGCGTAGGGGGATCCATCCAGGGGCAGTCAAGTGCTGGAAAACATGAAAGAAATATGGAACTCCTGACTTCCCACTCTCACTGAATCGACAGCTCAGTGTGAAAGAGGGAGCCCTGCCTTTCCCATGGGTGATATCTGTCAGAGGCAGCTGCAGGAAGGGACACCCAATTCATTCAGTTCCAAGTACACTGAAAGGCTCCCATAAGCTAAAAATTTGGATTTTACCGCAATATGAGTATCAGGTATTGCACATCAATAAAAATAACCTTGAAATTCTTTCTATAAGAACCATGCAGTCACCTAAATATTTGTATTATGACTGTCATAGACAGGAATTGATATATTTATTATTTTCATCTACATTCCTAAGTCTCACCTGCATTTTTCTCTCTGTAAATATTGGATGAAATTACTTTAAAAAGAAACCTCAAACTTTAGACACATGTATAAACCATCCACTTACGTTACTAAAGTGAAAGAGACACTATTTGAGTGGTTTAGCACATAAGAGTGAGTTCATTGGACAGATCTGTTCTTGTAGTTTTGCAGGGGGTTACCAGGGCCAGCTGTGTTCCAAATAAATTTGCTGACCTAAGTGAACTTCCTATCAACAAAATTCTCTCAGGCTCCCATTATTTCTCTACAACAATTAATCAACAGCTGCTGAAAAGTTATGAGCGTGCTTGTAATTTTCAGTAAAACTAATGGAAGTCCTATCTTCTGAAATGTTGAAGGAGGTTTGTCTTCTTAACCCTGGTGTGAATTTCCTGATTTATTTTTTAAATCAATTACCCTTCTGAACTCCCATGTCTCCTGTCTTTGTCAGAAAGGATCCCAGGCTCTACCATGACAGGCATGGATAGTTTTCACTGATGCCTATAAATTCAGTCCTCCAAAGCAGTGGGAAGATGTTGATATTTGTCAGAATTCTGTCATGCATAAACAGGATGTCGTTACTCCTTTTGAATTCATGTAAACACTTAAGTTTTCTCTTGGGAATCGGTATTATTCGGTATCTCTACTGCTGACAGTCAGGGAGAGGGTCCTGTTTGTGTAAACACCCCTTACTCAAAGCGGTGCTCTGAGGGTCTCTGTGCTGCTACAAGGGTGTGTTGGGCAGAGCTCAGGGACCAGCGTGGAGTCATCCTCACTGGACTCCCTTTGAGAACCAGTGCGGGGAGCTCACTTCTATTGCTTTTTCTCTTCTTGCACTGATAAGAAGGTATTGTTCCATCCTCAAGGGCCAAACATATTTCACTTACACACAAAAATGATACCATATCAAAAAATGCTTAAGACTTGATGATAATATTCCTGAAACTGTTCTGAATAAGAACTTTGCAGCTTTGATGTTCAGGATGTTGCACCTTTTTTACGTCTGATGGAAGTGCTAGTTATTGGACTACTGAAGCAGGAAATAAAGCATGCAGCAAGGAAATCCCTGAGACACTCCACATGTTTAGAATAAACCCTACCAGATATTTTCCTTTGGTTTTTGAAGGAAGTTATTCTAAAGTTTCATTTCTGGAAGAAAAAAAGAGTAATCCCACTATGCCAGTGTGGCTCCACCTGCAAACAATATCTCATTTGTCCAACCATTTGCAGGAGCAGGCCCTGTGCGTTGCTCTTAGTGCCTGAGGATTACGTCATGTTCTTTTGACTTTCCTTCTGTTCAAATAACCTAAAACACAATGCATTTTTTATGACCCAGGTCGCCTTTTGTTTTCACACGGAGCACAAAAACAACATTCAACAAATTTGACTGATAAAAGATTTTTATCTTACATGGGAAAGCAATGCTGTTTCTCTAAGCCACACGTAATGTATTAGTAATAATGGTATTCCACTTCAAACAAATTACAAACTAATGTTAGTGTTCTTAACATTGTTATACTAAATAATAACTCCCCACAGGCCAATTTGCATACAAAATGTAACATTTAAAGCCAAGTTACAATTAGCACTTTGTTATGGAAGTCTGTGGACTGTAATTTACTGAAACAAAGTTGTACTTGCTGCAAGGAATTTTAATTTATGAAAAATTACCCACTTAAAATTGCTGTCACAGTGGACCTACTTGTATTAAAATGATGGGTACCTAATAAATACATTTATTATTAATGTAACAAATGACACAAATGAAACAAAGTAAATGCAGGATTAATGGTTGTGCCTCTGTAAATAAGGCATGCAAGTTGACAACTCTTTCTCTCTTTACTGATGGTGGCACATAGAGCAATATATGTGTGCGAGGAGGAGGGAAGAAGAGGGTTCTGAGAGAAAAGGAAACAAAGATAATGAAGGGAAAGAGGAAAAGCAAGGAGGGATACACGAAGTGAAAGAACAGACAAATACACAGGATGTTAATGAATTGAAAATTAGTGTAAGAGTAAACTTGAAAAATCTAGCTCAGCAAAGATGAATCACACTAGTACTTCATTTCCCTTGGGCGAATGCCATAAATCACCTGACAATGTTAGTGAAAGTTCTCAATCCCACAGACTTTATTTGAAGGCAAAGAACATTATTTAACTGATGTGAGTACTTACAAAGCAACAACATACAAATAGAGACATTCTGACATAAAAAAATAAATTTTTCATCCTCTCCCCTGAATTCATGCTTAAAAATTTGAGGTTTGTTGTTCATTTTAGTTTGAGGGTGTTTGGACCTCGCGGGTGTCTGGTGGATCTTCCACTTAAAAATAAAAGGCCATAAGAGTACCTAAAATGACAATTTGTTTGGCAAATACTGCTAAATAGGGTCTGCAAATACCAGCTGAAATTTTTAAGGAATTTCTTTTCACTTATACACACAAGATTTTGTACTCCCTTCACAAACCTCAGGACTTTCTACTTTAGCGGGACACGGATGCAGCACATCACCCGAGCAGGCACTCGGTCCCTCTGTCATCCAGACCTGGGGTGGGGGGATCACATGTATCTGTGCCTTGGGTTCACGTGACTGACTGCAAATGTGTACTGTCATCATCACATCTGCTTGCGTGGCAGGGAAAAGCCTTGCCAACCAGCCCCAGGTCTCCACGCCACCTGCAGTGCCGCCATTGAGGCTGGTAAGGTTTGGCAGGGCCAAACATGCAGAACTCTCACAGGCTATAAGAGGCCACTACAGGTCTGGAATATTTATGCGGTGGACAGTTCCACTGTAGATGTTTCAAAACCACTTGGGTAATCTGGTCTTTTCAGGGAACAGAGACATTCCCACATAATTCATCTGACTAACCACAAAGACTACATGAGTTCAGCCCTTTCACGTCTGAAGGAATCACTGGGAACTCTGCTTGTGACAGTCCACCGAGCTAAAAATAATGTGGAAAATGATCTCCCAATGAATATCCTGTGAGAAAAGAGAGCCTACGTTTAAGATAAATCATTCTTTGAGGTTATTTATCCACCTCTAGTTAAATCTGATAGATGTCTTCATCTATAAAAAAATTCTTGACAGTATAAACTCAAATTAGGTCATAGCTTGCCTTTGGTAGACGGATACTTAGGCAGCACTGGGCAGCACTAGTTTATTGAAGAATGAAGTGAAGAATGTGGTAAACACCCAGTAAGCAGCATAAATTCAGTCACCCGTAAAAACCCACACGTATACATTTCATACAGTTGGCAGCTTCCCATCTTGATGGAGATCAGGGTGAACGGTGCCCTCAAGATTGCACGACATTACAAGGAAAGCTCGTAGGACCAAACCAAGCCTGGGAGTAAGTAGTCACCACTTCATTGTTCTGTGTGGTTTTATAGTCACTGACACCAGCACAAAGCTTTGCTTTGTTTCTATGAATATCTTTCTACTAAGAATTGTTTCTTTCTTTTCCTTAGACATTATATCATTATATGCTTTTACAAAACAACAATATGTTCCTAGGATCAAGATTCTTCTATCAAGGCTTCAAAAATTCTAATAATAGAACAAAATGCTTTAAAAATAACTGGGAGGGACACGGAAAAAAAAATTACAAAATAGATTGGATTTGCTAAATGCTTCTTTTTATTTTTAGCTTGCTTGGTTTCTTTCTTTATAAATGGTCTCATTGATTTATAGAAGCATATTCAACTCTCGCAATTCAGATTCTGGATCCAACCTAGTCTGACTCCCTGTTTGATTTTACATATAGCAGATGTTCTCAAGAGACTTGTTGAAGCTGTTCACTAGAACATAAATTTAAACATTGGGTTAAATCCTCATGGAAAATGAGTCAAAACCTCTTATTACAGTATAAAAAGCAAAGCTATAGAGGTGTATCCATTGAGTACATAGCTAGTAGAAGATAATTCACAAAAAATAAACACCTCTATTATAATATTTTTCCTCATTTTTTTAATTTAAAGAATTATCAGCATTTTAAAAACCATCCATTCTGGTAGTCAAACATAGGTATTGTATTCCAGGGGCACGCTTTTTTGTTTTTTAAGTTTTTCTAGTTTAGAAGACGATTTTGACAAGCACCCACTCTGCACTCTCAATCTGGAACCTGACAATGTGATTTTTTTCTGGTCTGCCTGAAAACACCAGCAATACGTGTTCTGTTGGCCAAAAGCTTTAGCTTCACCTGAGGAGCTGCTATTGTTCTCAGTCTTCATTTCTCTCTTCATGCTTGATGTGACATTCCCATGATTTGAGCTCTCATGATAAACATCATTCTACTGAATCCCATTTTAAAGCAGTTTCCAAAAGATTAAAAATGTTGGAATTGCAATCAGCAAAAAATAAATAAATGGAAATAAAAACCTGCTCAATAGAAGTTAATGAAGGAGCTTATCCTTTTTTCCCCATGAATTCTTATTTCTATTTCATTTGAATCATAAAAACATGACAGAATCACGGAATCACGGAATCACGGAATCTTCAGAGTTGGAAGGGACCTCTAGAGATCATCTAGTCCAACTCCCCTGCTAGAGCAGGATTGCCTAATCATAGAATCATAGAAAAATAAACCTTTTATAACTAAAAACATGCTTTCTCAGTTCACCATTATAACCAATCACTGAGAGGATGAGTTCTTGGGCACTATTCAAGAAATGACAGTGGCAGCATCCCTTTCTGATGGCTAATACTTTATACCCAGGAGATTTTATTGAACTTATAGCACTGCATGATCTAATAGCAAACGGCCATAGCTATAAATGTTTAGGAACGTTCTCTACACTGACCGAAGAAATTTTCTCCAGCTTCACCTCTGAAACCAACACAAAACTAATCATCAAAAATTTCTTGGCAATTTCTGGAAAATAAAGTTGTGGTTTAGATCCCTACTGGAAAGGCTAAAAGGCCGAGGTGATTATTTTACTACATGAGGCTACCTGGCGATTTTAGAGTGGTATTATTCAATAAACACATACAACCCATTTACCTAGCAATAATTTTACATTGATTCTTTTTTTTCCTCATTCTCCAAAAGCTAGGAAGATTAAAGAAAATGAGTAAAGGCTCATCACATCATTTTATCTGATGTGAATCAATGTGAGTGACTTCTATAAACCTGTGACCACTTAACCCAGCTGTGTATATGACAGTTTTATTAAATGAAAAGGCTATCACGCAATTTACTGAAACACATTGAAATAAGACATTTTAACAGAGTACAAACAACAATAAAACCTTTTAATTCAAAATCACAAAAAGGTTCATTTAACAACATGGTTAATTGAGGCCCCACTTCAGAGCAGTATTTATGCAAGTGCTTTATTTTAAATCCAAAAGCAATTATGGCTAGCTTGGAGTTGGAAGGAGATGACAATGATAATGGGTGGGAGGGGGGTAAAATGGATGCAGAATATTCTTTTTAGACTAAATTCATTCAGTGGCATATACTAAAATCCAAATTACAGAATAGTAACAGATCACTTGACTGATAGAAATATTAAATTCTTAGCTTGCTTCAAAAAGGTAAAACGTATCGAAACTACAACTTTCCTTCTCAATTTTAGTAGATGGAAACTGATGATTTTAAAATTTATCCATTTTGAATCTTCATGTGACAGCAAGAGTGAAACACTGGGGACTTTTAAGGCCACCCGTAATATTAATATACTCATGTAAGTCATATAGGACACTGATGTTTCCTAGATGAAAATTATGCATTCTTACCTTTCAATAGTTTTAGTAGGTGTATAATTCAACTTTATTTATAAACAAAGGTGCTTAATGGGTATATGTATACACTCAGAATATGTATCAAGGGCTTCTCTTTTGCACCTGTGATTGATGGTTTCCTTCCCTTTGTTAATATATGAAATTTCTAAAAGAGTCGTTTCTTCTTGCAGCCACAGATGTTATATCACAAACAGAGAATTATGTTTCCTATTATAAATATTTCAGGTGTAAAGAAAAATTTCAGCAAGAAATTTCCTGTTTATATACATTTATCTTCAGTACTTATCTTTGAAGAGAAACCTAAAGAAAAAAGAGCTGCGTATGTAGGTAACACTGACATATTTTAGTCATTTGTTTTTAAATGTTTGACCAATACAAAAACTAACCTTTAGGTTAATGTTGTGTTTCTCCTCCCTATTGCCTGTCTCAGATGGTACATATCTACTTCTGAAACAGATATTAATCTTTTTTGTTTAGACTAAATGTCCATCTCATATTGTAACTTTGTGTAGTGTTGATCAAATACATATACTAAGAGAATATGTTCAATATCTATATTTTTGACTGAGAGGTAGTAACTGGAATATCTGATAGTATCTACCTGATACAAGACTTCATTAACTATTGCAAAATTTCAGATAAGGTAAGAAACAACTGTATGTCTAAGTGTAAAAATATCCATCAGACTAAGTATATACTTCTCAAGGAGCAGAAGAGTGTCTCCTAGGATACAACTAATTATCAATTAAGGAAGGAAAGCATCAGAAGTACAACTGATAGATTATTAGTGCCATTACATTTTGTTATAGAATTAATTCAACTGCCCTTAAACAATGCCTTTGAGATGATGTAGTAGTGAACAGGGACAAAATTATTAAAACTAGTGGGGGGGTCAAGGAGAAGAGGTCAGATTCTCAAAATAAAATCTTGTTAAAATTCCAACAGTAAAAAGTTCTAGTTTTTCCAGTCCTTAAAAAAGTTATATCAAGCTCTATTCTGTTAGAAGAGTAGTCTTGCAGGATGAACATTTGACATGATATCTTTTTTCTATTTTTTTTTTTTTAATCAAGGCAAGTATAACAACTCAATGTAGTCTGCCCTCTGTAAAAGGAGTGCAATCAGGTTAAGATCTTAAATGCTTTGGAGGCATTTCTTAATTCTACTGGAGTTTAAGTATTTTATTTTTTTTATGTCTTGGCTCTTCCTGTTTTAAAGGTGTTTTCACATCTAATACACCTTAGATAGACTGTCAAGAATCCAAATAATAATACAAAGAAATTAATGTTTAACTGTGAATAAAGGTCTTTCCTAAGCTTTAACGTGTACTGTAGTTCATTTTAGAGGAATAATTTAAAAAGATAAAAAATATTCATAGTCCTAGAAAAGAATGGCTCCTCCGTCTACATTTTAAAATTTGAGAATCCCAAGACCAGTTTTTTAAACTAAATTTCTGAAGCTTACATAGGAAAAATATTTATAATGGTAGTATTTGGTGCATGCAATAATGCATCAAATGGTGCAATTTCCTTGGTAAGCAGAGAAAGCCCTGCTCAGACAAAGCCTGCACATTTTTAGCTTTGGTACCATGAGAATCCTCTCCTCTGTTTTGAATGCTACCCCTCATAGGAGTAGAAGTAATTGTATGTGTCTGTGTTTGCAGGCTTTTGCATTTGCTTCTTTGCTTATCTCACATTGTTATGAAGAGCAGTCACGGTAGACTTTAATGAGCCAGAAAGGGATGGGTTCTCTCTTTCTTGCTGATACTCAACGTGAGATGTTTTCTGTAAGTCTGTAAAACAGAACAGGCCTTTATTTATTTAATTTGGAATTGAAGCTGCTCAGAAACCATTTTCTATTTATCTACTTAGAAATTACAGGTGACCATCAGGACTTATGTATGTTACAGATAAAGGAGGAAAAAAGAGCAAGCATTGAAACAAAAATTTAAAAATTGCATGAATGCAGTGTCATTGATTCAACATGCCATTGATAGAGCTTGTCTGTGACAGCAGAGCTCTGTAGAGAAACTGATTCCTTGACAGATTTGAGGTGGAACACACATCTAGGAATGACAGGTGTGTAGATTAGTGGTTCATCACTTTAAGCTCTACTTTCTTCACAGTTATTTTACTTACAATAAATATATAGATATATAGATATTCAATAACTAGGAGTTATTTCACTATTAAGGGGTCATTATATGAAAGTGTTAATTTCTAGCTTCTTTTGTAACCTACTGACATCCCTGAATGTAAACATAGCTGAACCTTTCTAATATCTAAACATAAACTATTTATGCATCCACCCTTTGGAAAATACAGATAAAAATAAGTGTAATTTTCCCATTCTGTAAGAAAGCAAATGGATAATGGTATCTAAAAGAAGCTAGATAATGCTCCAAAATGCTCAATTCTCATTTATAAATATTTCCCGTATGCTCCAAGATAAGTCATATGCAGTTATGCATTCTTTTTCAATGCTTTGCAAGTACAGACTTTTATCTGATTTTTTTTTCTGAAACTATTGATACAAAGCAGAGGTAATACAAAAATAAATGTTCAGGAAATTGGATGTATGAAGGAAAAACAGACTGCTGCTCACTTTTCTCTTAAATCACTTTTTCATCTGCCTGTGGAATGCCTCAATAGAGCCCATAATAAGTATATAGGCTGTTACATGAAAAATAATTTTGAAAGGCTACCTTTAGCATAGAGAGGCCAATGAGCAGTATGAGAGATGTCTCAGATGTTGATGGTTGCATCAGAGTGGCAACCTAACCTGGAGGATTCAAAACAACTTCTGAAGTAGAGTCTTAGGAAAGTATAGTAGAGTTCGCCTTGGTGAATTATTCCCTGAGTCTCATCTCAAAAAGTTATATTGCTCTTCTTTTAAAATGTACTTTTTAAAAGGAATGATAACCAATTTTTATACTACTGTATGTGAAGTAGTGAGCAGCTTAGGATGATGATATAAAAAGACATTTTCTACTTATTGTCTTTTATGCTTGTAAGTGAACTAGCTGTAAGACACTATGGTATATATGTGGGAGTTTGCGCCTCATTAAGCCTTAAATTGTGCTAGGTATCTGTCTGCAAAGCTATTGTAAAAAGATAAATGGGGGGAAAAAATCGCTGCAGTAAAATGTACACATCAACTTTTTAAACCTTATTGCGAAAACAGCTGAAGAAATTGACTTTTCATAACCTTCTTCACTTATAACTATACTTTACATAACAAGGTCTGAGCTGCTCATAAATGTACAAATAGACAAGGCCTGTTTCAGTGGCTAAAACGTGTCATGTCCTTTTGTTCACATTTCACAAGTTAATGAATTTCCTTTAATAAAAGGGAGCAAAATGCCAAGGGAAGAAAACCATGAAAACAGTTGAAGGAAAACTATTTAATTCCACCCCTGTGCGCTAATGGAACTTTTGAAAGAAAATAAGAACTTTTGTCTCAGAGAAACACTTTCAGCAACTGAAGGAGTTGTTCTCGAGTTTTATCCCACCTATACATGGCAACAAACCTAGGATGATTTCTCTTTAAAAAGGCATGCCAGCAGCAGCTACAGAGGTCAGTATTTGCCATTGGAAATATATATTATGCTCTCAGCTTTCTTAGATGGAGAGGACAGCAATGTAATGAAAAAAAATCTTGATATTTCTTGAACAAAGCATTATGTATGCATGTATGTATAATAGATGATGCCAGAGACAAGGAACCTTCTGTTACTGTTGATAAGAGCAGTAATTGTACGATGCTAAAATAAGGAAGAGTAACAAAAGCATCATCAGTGTAACTCCATTGTTATACTAGAATACCCATATGTCATATTAGAAAATGCTCAAGAATTTTCAGAGGAATAGTTGTGTCACATACACACAAGCAGTACAGAAATTTCATCAGAAAACAGCAATACAAGTATGGGAGAATCAGCTTAGCAAAGTCCATAGTTTATGAACGTGATATTTAGAAACTGGAAGACTAGAAAAGAATAATGGAAATTCATAGGATGTGGCAAAATATGAGGGGCAGCATGTCCAATGAATGAAGAAAGGACAGGAAACCTTTGAGAGGAATATAGAGGATACCTAGAAGCTGGAAGTGTCATCAGTGCAGCTATATTCTTACTTGACCAGCAAACTTACCAACACACACATGTAATGTCAAAATCATCTGGATTTTTCTTTCAATAGAAGCGTGGCTGCTACTGCTGTTCAGACAGTTTTGGAATGCCTGTCTGTTAAGACTGAATCTAATTCCACATGGGACTAATATAGAAGATTTCTGTGGTCAGCTCCTTGAGGAAGTAAGCAAAGGAGAGAACATCCTTCAACAAATAATATATATCATTATTATTCTGTAAGGTAAAGAGTCTAAAACTGTTATTCAGCAATATAAGGTTTACATTTATTAGAGAATGACTGACAAAAAGTAGTCTTCGCAGAAGACTCTACACATTCACAGGCTAAAGAAACTGCCAGGGGAGTACTTTGCACAATTGAACCAAATTATATGCAAAGAAAGACATTTCCCACAGCTGGCCATATATAATCATCATCTTATTACCTTTTTTCTCTTAGCTGAAGTGCACATCTCTCTAGCTCGCATTCAATAGACAGCTCTACTCTGAACAAGGAACAAAATTTTTCAAGTAGATAATACTTAAGAGGAACATTCTGTTAGACTTAGAAAAATTGAAAACGTTTTTATCCTACCCAACTCCTCCCATTCCTCAGCTTCTGACAGTTCCTTGGGTATGACAAACCAATTTGGAAACTGTTCTTAAAGTTTAGTCCTCAGAAATAAAATCAGAAAAGATAGTCATAATGGTTAAAGTATTATTAAATTATTGTCATTAAATAAAGAAAAACACACTAAAAAAAACTCATTTGAAAAAGCTGAAAGAACTACCTCCACTTTTTCATGCATCATATTGTTCCATAACAGTGGTGGAAGAAGCATCTTTTGCAATTTCCCACAGAAATCTATTGTTTTCCTTCAAGAAGTCTTACAGAAACTGAGCTGTGTTAAACTCCACTGAGAAAGGCAGCCATAGCAAAACCTCAGGTCTACCAGTACCTCAGCATGTGTTTCTTCAGCTTGTATTTTGAAAACAGAAATGTACTGTAAGTTCTCAACAGTATTTATTGGGTTCATAGACAGTTGGTGACCATCTACTCATGGCTACCGTTTTCTTCTTTTTTTTTCTTTTGCTTTTTTTTTCTTTTCCCACATTGTCTGTTGTGCTTTTCTTTCAACATTGAATATATGCTTGTGAAAATAAACAGACACTACCTATAACACCAGTTAAGCAGTTACCAACATAAGAACAGATTCTATAGAAAGATGTTAAAAGTCCATATAAACTGTGTCCTGGCATTGCTCCCAGTTTCTGCCAGTCATCTGCAACAAATTATAAATGAACAGGTAAAGGACGTCTAGTGCCAGAAACCCATTCAATGCTGCCAAAGAAGGTGGGACGGAGGAAGCTATTTTACAACAGGGCTACTACTACCTTGGCAGTCCCCTAATGGCCTGTTTCTGAAAAGAGGGTGCATCTTGAACCCTCTGGTACTTCAAAATAATACTGTTGTGCAAATTCCATGAGGGCCTCAGTGCATAAAAAGTGCATTAAAAAAGAAAAAAAAAGTTATCAGCATCCTACCTAGTTAACTAGCTGTGCCTCCTTACAGAACTTGGCAGTAAATAGCAAGACACCCACTTTTTCTGGAAAAGATACAAACGTCACATGAGTTGCATCCAATGTATAAATTTAAGCTTGTAAACCTGAGGCATTTTTCCTTTCTACAGCCAATAGCTGGAGATGAGGCACTTCCAAGCAGGGATTTATCTCATCTTGAGACAAGCCTCTAATGCAGGTCAGGTAAACACGCTTCATTAGGTATATATTTTTCTCTACTGACATAAACACAGACTATAGGATTAACTCAGATTTAGGTGTTTGTCTTTTTCAGTTATAAGAGATGAATCTGACTCCATGTTATATTTTCAGGTGTCCTGACATAGCCTGGAAAGCAAATTGGAAACTAGTCTTTATAATTGCGATGGATTGTCTAAATAAATGACAAGAATCTGTTCATAACCATTTAAGAGAAATGTAATGTTTTATTTTTATATACATTTTAATACTTTATTATTAAAAGAATGGAAAAAAGAATGGGTGAAGAATTCCCAGATTGTTCCACTACTGTGTAACTGTGTATGTTTCTGACAGAATGGGGTAGGGTCTGGCTTTCAAAACTGACTTTGGAGTATTATATACAGCCCTTAAAATCACACTACCCACTTTGCACACCACCTTCCAGTCTGATATTTTCTAATTGTATTTTACCAAAATCCAAAAAACAATTTAATAAGATAAATGTAAATTTAGATTGGACTTTGCAAATAATTTGTAATTATGCTGCTTATCTCATTAGCACAGAGATAATATTATTCTTATACACTTTTGATTCTAAATATTAGCCCATAAGTATCATAAAACATTAAAATGTTATGTTAGTATAGTTATAGATTCCAATCACACTGTAACATTTTATGAGTCTTCCTCATATGTGCATTACCATTCAAATTTTAAATATATCATAAATTTACATTTTCAATTTATGTTTAGAAGAATGAAGGGCACATGTAGAATTCAAGAAATTTTATGTCCAAAATTACACAGACGCTCTTTTGCTTTCTTCTGTTTTTCAGTGTTTGAAGTGTTAAATAATTGGGTTTACTCTTCTTCTAGAGAAATAAGTATACATACAGTGGATCAATAATATATCACAGGAAAGACGTACGGAGGTGATATACGGAGGTCATTTTATCTTTACTTAAAATGAATGTAATATAAGCTAGTGAAACCATATTCAGACTAGTTTGTTGTAATTACACTTTGAATAGAAGGAGGCCAAGTGACCATTCTTGCAATTTTCACTCGCCTGGCTAGAGCACATGGTCTGTACAGATTCTGATTAACAACAAATTCAAAATTGTTCTCAAAATGTTTTCACAAGGTGTTAGCGACGAGTCACACAGAGCTGCAGCCTGTTACCACTATCCCTCATCTAGTATAAGCTGTTAAAAATTTTTCCAGAGCAGACTAAAAGAAAGGCCATTGTCTCCGTAATGCTTCTTTGAAGTGAATAGCTACTGCTCATGTATTTCTGCAGCTGGGAGGAGTGATCTGACGGAGTGCAGATTTCCTCAGCGTCCAGTCTTTCCCAGCAAGGACGGCTTGTGCTTCTCACTGTCGTATGAGGTCAAAAGAGAAGACGTTCGGTGTCAGTCACAGAACAGTTACAGCATTAGTAGTTACCATTTTGTACTTTTATTTCATACATTTATCGGAATAAAGCAAGAGGATCATCCTTTGCCGTACATTTGTTGAAAATAAAACTGTTTACAAAGATGTTTAGCAGACATGGAGATTTTGCTGGAAAATCACTGAGCTCCTAGTTTCCATGCTACAGAAGACACTAGACAGATGGGCGGTGTCTACCCAAAATAAAAAGAACATGTCCAGCAGAAAGGGATGCCTGACTCTCCCATCCTTCCTCCGAATATAGAAAACCTTCATTAGACAGAAGACTTAGATTAACATTAACACCTGTCAGTCAGCCCATGAAGGGCAACAGTTGATGTCTTTGGAGCAGAAAGTGGAGCTGCCCTTTTGTACTGGATAAGTACTTGGAAATTATTTGCTGAGCTGAGCTGTCTATCAGCTGATCAACCAATTAAGCAATGAATCCCAGCTCTTTTAAGTGAAAGATGCAAGTGTGTCAGCTGTGGAGCAGCTTGGGTGGTCTGAAGGCAGTAACAGCTGTGTGAGACATGGGCAGGGCAAGCAGAAACATAGCACCCAAGTAAATATGTGACTCAGTGAAACACTGGCACGGATAGTATAATTAAAGGTGTTCAGGAAGCACTGGAGTGTGAAGACATAGCAAATAGGGAAATAACAGCTTTTTATACTGTATCAGAGACTAGGAAGGAGATTTTTCTTCTAATTTCAACACTCCAAATAGAGACATGCAATCTAATGGCCATCAAGTGAATACTGCTACGCCTAACAACACTCATCTCATATAGTTCCTGTGCAACTTGAAATAAAATATCTCCTCAGCCAGTACAGCAACAACTATGTGCTGGACCCCTCTACTTCCAGCCGGAATATAAAATGCCTTGGTCCCCTCCTGCCTAAATGCCCCCTCCTGAGCATCAGGTTCTTCAGGAGAGCAGAGAGAATGCTGGCCTCCTCTGAAGACGCAGTGCCACCTCCCTTAGCGGCTATTAGGAGAAGTGTATTAATAATGTTTGGGCTGCAGCCCTTAAGAGTCTGAAAGAGTTATTAATGGCTCTCTCTACTCACACGTTGCATATAGCAGTACAAGCTTGCTGCACTTAATCACACACTTTGTTATCTTCTTAACCCTCTTTTTCATGCTGTGAATAGGGCTCTACAAGTATCTTTGTAACTAGGGAAACTTTCTTTCCTTACTCTCAACTAACTAAGTCACATCGTGTGTTGGATCTGTGGTACTCTTGGTGCTGCTTAGATGAGGAACAAAAAGCACGATTGTAAGGGAGATCCTCCCTTTAATTATTTTGCCAGTGGCACAATTCCTGACTGAAAAATACAGAGAACTGCTCACAGTATAAGAAATATTGGATTTCCTTTCTTTGAATTCCCAGGGAATTAACCACTTCTCCTTCTCTCCTTTCTCCCCTTCTGCCTAAATTTCCCCCCAACCAAGGGCTCCATTGATCTCCTTCATGAATTCTTCAATGGAAGAATACCACACAGGCCCGTGGTAAGGGTGAGGTAAAACACTGTCAAATAACTGTACAAGTACTTGAGCCTTCTGGCTTGAGAGGCCGCAGGTAGTTTCAGCAGTAAGTGTAAGTTACTAGTGGATGCGAGGGGAGGGAAGGCAGGGGGCTGGGGGTGGGTGGAAGAGAAGGGGAAAAGAGACCAAACGAGCTACCGAAGTGCCCAAAATGTCTCACTACAGTTCTGGGTACGTATTCGAGCTTTCCATTTTTCTATTTTACTGTTTCCCAGGCCTTAAATGAATGAAATGTATACATATTATTATGAAATATTTAAATATATATGTATGAAATATATATACATGTATGCAGTTATATATCTCTGTATATGTACAGTTACTTGTTCTCTTGAATTATTCTTGCATTTTCCTTTTTTTCCCTTTTGTTTTTCTCTCAACTGAGGTGGAAGCAGAAGAACTAGGGAAGACAATTATTTTAAATAAATAAATAAATAGCCCAGTACTTTATGCTTTATTATGTCTCTTATAATGAGGTGTTCCAAATCTTCTAGGAGTTTACAAGTTACTGAAAACATGTAAACGCTAGCCGGTAAAAGTTTTTATTCAGTTTGGAGAAGAAAATCTAGATTTGGGCTGATAAGAAAATGGATTTCCTTTCCCAGGAAAATTCAAAACTTGGCAGGGGTGGAAGTGTGTTTGTTTGTTTTCTGTTCAATGTTTTGATGAACTCAAGACCTATCAATTTGAATTTTTTTTAGGTTATTTATTATATATGAAAATAATTAAAAGAAAACATGCTAATCCCCACAGACGCCACTGTTTGTGTTACTTAGAGTCAAATCTTAACTCCGTAAATTGGAAAACAGAATGAACCTGGACCACCTATTTCAAGAAAAAAAAAAAAAAGCCTTAAATTCTGCTCTCCTTAAAGGGGAAAAGGGCATCACTTCTAAAATGTAACTAGACCGAGTATGTTACCACCTTGCCAAAAGATTTGTTAACAACAGTTTTTGTTTGTTTGTTTGATTGATTGATTGATTTTGACAAAATTGCTATGTTTACATGAAAAGTTATGTTTATAATAAATTGTCATTTCTGAAAGGGAAGGAAAAAAGAAGGAATCTTCCAATTGCCTCGAGTCTAGATGAAAGCAAATCAAATAAAATTTGAATGAGTATCTGAATTTTGGGGTGTTTAACTGAACCTCTGAGCCTTTTGAGACATACTTATCAGTAAGGAATAGACTGTCAATAGTTAAAAGAAAAAGATATCAATAAATTATTAAGAAAAACACAACTGGATTCCTTTTTGGTTTCTCATAGGGTATTTTTTTCCCTAAACTAATAATTCTTCTATCTGTGCCTTGCATTAATTTTGATAGCAAATGAGAACACTTTACAGAAAATGTAAATTAAAACCAGCAACATCGTAAAGAATCCCCCAAAGATTTACATTTAAAGCACAGTTTGATATAATCAATACCAAAAATAAAACTCATGCTAACACTGACATTTTATATTTCATTTTCTAACCACACTGCCTTTTCTTGTTCAAGATTTTGATCTCCCTTTCTTTGTTATACATAAATATATATGAATGGAATGAAGGCTAACATGATGAAAAAACAGCTTCCGTTGGCATGAGCAGAGCTTACAAAAACTTTCAGATTTGATTGCTAGAAGTTAGGCTTCTAAATTAAAGATCAGTTGCTTGAAGTGTTAGGCACCTGCAATACCCCACTGGCTTCATTTTTAGAGTTTGGGTCGCTTTTATTGATATGGTTAAATATGGGTTTAGGAACGAGATTTTAAAGAAAGTACTACTGTTCTACTCTTTCCTCCCTTTCTCCTTTCCTTCCTTTCCTGCACACTCTCGCATACACACACACACGTTCATATGTGTATAAAAGGTTTTAAAAGCTAAGTAACATTTCCAGTATGACCCAGCACTTTGTCCAGTACTGTGAATTACATCTAGGATAGGTAGACCTAGATACCACTGAAATGAGATTCAAATTGCTAAAAGGTAGAATAAATATTACATTAGATGGACAACAGAATAAAGTTTAATTAACACTGATATTCATTTTTAGTGCTCCAGTTTTTGTCCTATCTATCTACCCCACTTAACGAATGATGAATTTTTTAAAAATGCCAGCCTGCTCACTCACCGAATGTGGTGGAGGAAGTCAGATAATCAGCAAGAGAGAATTTCTTGATAAAATAATGCAGTCTTTCTACTGCAGTTTGCAAGGCAGAGTCCATGGGCTGCCATTTTATGCCTGCTGTCTGCACAACAATTAGCATCACTGTAGGATAAAAACCAGTATGAAAGTCTAGTTTCTTTTCAGTACTGGGATTTTAAAGTACATTACTCATAGATGGTAGATAAGAACAGTTATATAGATAAGAAAAGCAAAAGGTTTGGTTTATGGATTAAAGCCACAAGAAAAAACTGTGCCTTGGACATAATATGAAACCAAATCTTGCTTATGTTCACCTTCCCTTCACTGAAAGGAAGCCATTCAGGAAAGTTCAAGCATTTTCTGCTGAACACTTACCTAATTTAATTCAGTAGAAAAACTCCAATTAACCTCAGGGCAACCTGATCTGACCTCTTGGCTGGCCACTATGCTGAGCTTGTTTGTTTATTAATCTGGCAGATTTAAGATATTTCTGAATCCAGCATATTAAGATAATTGTAATAGTCACTTATATTAGAGAAAGACAATTATACTTTATTTGATGGATGTCACCATCCTTTCAGGCATTAGTAAGGAAGATTAAGCTGCTTCCTGTACAACTATTTGCATGGCTACCTGAGCATGGTACTTCTATTGTGTGCGTATCACACTTCTTAAGCTATTCATCACTTTTCCTGAGTACAAATTCATTTAAAATGCACCTATCAGTATCAATAAATGAAAGGAAGCGGATGTTTGATGTGTCTCTCTGCACTGACAGGCGCGACACACAGTGCTAAGACCCCTACTGCTTTCTCTAGGAGCCCAGTTTTTGGGTGTCCATAAACATGGTTTGATGGAAGGCCATACAAAAGAGCGGCATGGCCTTTGGCCTTTTTATGACATGGTGGTTTTGGAAGGCTTTGTCTGAGATAAGCCATTGTTCGACAGCCTCTTGAGTTAACTGGCACAAGCCTAATTTCCCTGACATCAATACAGGCTTCTGATAAATCTCTTCCAGTTAGGTTAAATGAAATAGAATATTATTAAGAAGAAGGTTTGGGTTATGGGGTTTTTTTGTGTTTTTATATACTCATCGAAACAAGGCATCTCAAACAGATTTTACCACTAGATAGAGACTGACTAGAAATAGATTTGGAAATTCTTTCTATGAAGAGATGTACTTAGCAAAACTTGCCTTAAAATAATAATTCATAACCATGTATTTCTTAAACACATGTTCCTAAACAAGATATTTCCTAAATACTGCCTCCATAATACTTCCTGAATTGTAGTAGCACGCTCCTTTTTTCTCTTTCTCTCCCCTACTTAGAAAATGAATGCAGCCATGCTGTGTCAGGCCAAGGATCATCTAACTCAGTATGCTTCCTCTAACAATGGCCATAAGCAAATACCTAAGGAGAAATCACGGAATCACGGAATCACGGAATCTTCAGAGTTGGAAGGGACCTCTAGAGATCATCTAGTCCAACTCCCCTGCTAGAGCAGGATTGCCTAAAGCACATCCCTCAGGGCTGCATCCAGGCGGGTCTTGAAAATCTCCAGAGAAGGGGACTCCACCACCTGCCTGGGCAGCCTGTTCCAGTGCTCTGTCACCCTCACTGTAAAGAAGTTTTTCCGTGTATTTGAACGGAACTTCCTATGTTCTAGCTTGTGCCCATTGCCCCTTGTCCTGTCGCTGGGAACCATTGAAAAGAGCCTGGCTCCGTCCTCCTTAAACCCACCCTTTAGGTACTTGTAAACATTAATCAGGTCCCCCCTCAACCTTCTCTTCTCCAGGCTAAAGAGTCCCAGCTCTTTCAGCCTTTCCTCATAAGGGAGGTGCTCCAGTCCCACAATCATCTTGGTTGCCCTTCGCTGGACTCGCTCCAGTAGTTCCCTGTCCCTCTTGAACTGGGGAGCCCAGAACTGGACACAGTACTCCAGTTGTGGCCTCACCAGTGCAGAGTAGAGGGGGAGAATGACCTCCCTCGACCTACTGGCCACAGTCTTCCCTATGCAGCCCAGGATGCCATTGGCCTTCTTGGCGACAAGGGCACACTGCTGGCTCATGGATAATTTGCTGTCTACCAGGACCCCCAGGTCCTTCTCCTCAGAGCTGCTTCCCAGCATGTCCGCCCCTAACCTATACTGGTGTTTGGCATTCTTCCTTCCCAGGTGCAGGACCCTACACTTGCTTTTGTTGAACCTCATTAGGTTCTTCTCTGCCCAGCTCTCCAGCCTGTCCAGGTCACGCTGGATGGCAGCACGGCCCTCTGGAGTGTCGGCCACCCCTCCCAGCTTGGTATCATCAGCAAACTTGCTGAGGATACACTCTGTCCCCTCATCTAGGTCATTAATGAATATATTGAACAAAATTGGTCCAAGTATTGACCCCTGAGGGACACCACTCGTTACAGGCCTCCAACTGGACTCTGTGCCGCTGATCACAAATATGAACAAACTAAGCATACACGATACTTCCAGAATTCTCTCAGCCTCCAAACATTTTCAGTTCAGTGGATTTGCTGAACTGCCTCTGGTTTCTGTATAATTAGTAACTTTAAGAGGCATTATCTTCCACAGACTTGTTTCATCTCAAGTCTATATAAGGTTTTACTTTCAAGGACACCATTTGACAATAAATTTCACAAGTCTCCTATTTTTTTCTGCTTTTTGAATCCAGGTACTACTGGCTTCATCAAAACTTAATTCTTTTTTGGAAGAGGGAAAGAATTAACTTAATCTACATTCTCTGTAACATTCATGATTTTGTAGACTTCTTTCATATTTCCCCTAAGTCACTTCTTTTCTAGGTTCAATAACTACTAGTTTATTCAGTCATTTCTCATAAGAAAGCTAGCCTATATGCTAGCTAACTTTTCATCCTCTTTTAAAATTTCCCTCCAACTCTTTTCTTTAAGTCTTCCTGTTCAACTCCTGTCTTCCTACAATGACTCATGTCTCCATAATACCTCTTATTACACTTTCACCTCATATCTTTTCAGTTACTGTTCTAAATTAAGCATACATTTTCTTGCTCTAGTTTTTGTTCACCTCTTTCTTTTCACAAGGACTCCCACTTTTCATATTTTCTCCCATTACACTGCTGGCACACCCCTTCATCACATACTCATCTCTCACTCCTACAAGCTGCCAGTACATTTCTTCCTACCTGCTGCTTCTAGCATTTCTCCACTGTCCAGGCAAGGAGGGATAGGAAATTGAAATCTCTGTGAAACTCAGAAACTTCTTGATAGGAGCTGCAGCAGCTGATACTTCTTCTCCCTGCCATAAACTTGAAGAGTGCTGCAAGGATGAAAGCGTAAGAGGGATTAATTTCATCAGACATTGGAGACATCTATGCAGACATCTACCACACTGAAGTAGTTTTCTGGACTGGTTGTTTATAATCACTGGGGAGAAAACATAGATGGTCTACTTAAACACCTCTCATATGGACCCTTGTCTGTAAGATATACCCTACAGCACGTACAAGGAAGGAAACCTTAATTTTCCAAAGTTTCTCTGTCACATCAGCAAAATTTACAGCTACTTCAGCAGGCTAAATTACAACTTTTTCTTACCTTGCTCTGGTAGATTTCTGCACACAGAAAATAGCTTGTTGTTCAGTGTCTGCGTCTCCTTGCTTGTCAGCCCTGACCGCACATATGCTACATCAAAAGTCCAGTCTATGACAAGAGACTTCCACCTTCTTGCATGCTTGCCTTGGTAGTTATTAGTTATTGTTATTAGAAACAACAGAAGCAACAAAAAAAGCTACGAGGTTTTCCAGTGGAGGAAGTAGGGAACTTGCACAGAGATTATCAAAACTATTTATCACAAGAGCAAAATCTGCTTTGTTTTCCAGTGACCGCTTTTCTCTTTGCTTCCACCTCTCTTACCATTAGTTAATCACCACTGAAAATCTCAAAGTTATTCATTTCCCAGATGACACACAGGAAAATATTAAGGAGCTTCCAAAGAATTATACTGAAATTATGGGTTACTTTTTTTGCATATTATACTACTAGCAGAGTGGTTTGTGGCTTTGAAAGTTCAGAATCCTTTAAGTAGGTAGTAGAAGTAGGTAGAATAAGAAAGGTAATTCTCTAGGTGGGCTGAAATGACACTTTCCCTCCTATAACATTAACATAATTAGTAGGTAATTGTAATATTTCTTTCTAGTGGAGCGAATGAAGCAATGGTTCAAGTAGAACAGAGAAAGTGATTCTGCAGTTCAAATGATGCTGCTGTGTATTTCTGTACTAAAAATTCATCAGCCGTTCTTGCTAAAATGTTATTACTTCATTAGCAGAGAAATCTTGAAATGTACAAGTAATGTTTGCCTTTTGAAATCTGCATGCTCAAAAACAATTGCAATTAACTGGAACATGCAATCTGTCCAGTTACATGATTACTGCTGAATATCTAGCTAATATTATGCACAGTTACAAATAATTCAACAGATTTATTAATTCTAGGAATTTAAATACATATTTTTGGAGGACTGTGACTGTGGCAACGATGTTAAGGCAACCATGGGGGTCTTATTGATGAGGGGGTTTTGTGTGCCCAAAACTTTTCTGTCTTTTCCAACATTAGCAGTTGATCTATTGAAAGATAATTTCTTTCCCCTAAAACTTTCTTTCTTTATGACTGTCCATAATATGCTGATTTCAGAAAAAGAATTTAGCTCATGCTAGTTAGTCTCACAATAATATAATATCAGGGGGGGGGGATCATGATCCACCTGAGAGAAGGGTACATTGCTGAGATATAAAACTAGGATCTTCTCCTTCAGTTATGGATGTTAAAAATGCTACAGTAGTTATTTTCCAGAACTGAAAGGCAGTCCTGATAGCTGTCACATTGAACATATTCTACCTCACCAAAAACCAACTTCTTAAAAAGCAGTGGCTAGATTTTGGAAGCCTCCGCAGCTATGAATTGCTTCTATTCACTAGTCACTGACAACTTCGATGAGATGCTGGGAGGAAAGCTGTATCTTTTTCCTGTGCTCACATCAAGATACAACTGAGATACTACTCTGTGTGTGGGAATGAAGGTGGAGAGAAAGAAAACAAAAACGCCAGTGAAGAGATAAGGTGGAAAACCCCTGCTGAGAAGCATGCCATGACAAACAAATGGAGGAAGACTGTGGAAAAAAGTAACAGAAAGGCATACACCCTGCATTGTTTGGTGGAACCGCGTTTCAGAAAGTCCCAAAGCTGTAACTGCTTTATCACCTAACAAAAGCTATTTCTGAAAGGCTAAGTAACATATTTTCTCTGGCCTCTCTTCTCTGTCCAAAAGACTACCATAAGGTGATAACTTATTAAACTAACTAACTAACATAACTATTAAACTGAAATTAGGTCAGGTAACAGACTTCCATACTTCTTTCTCCTTGGATTCGTCTGTTATACTATGGGCTGACGCGGATTCTATGGTCCTCAATCAGGAACTGTGCTTTTTAAAAATGTAAATCACTTAAATATTTTGGCTATGTCCACAGTTTTTTTGTAAATGTGTGACCTCGAACCTATCAATAATACAGTATCTATAATGCAAAAGTCTTAGGGGCTTGTAGTATTTAAGCTGCACAGATCTACAGTGCAGATTCATGCATTTAAGCAAATTGTCTTGGTACCTTTCATAGTCAGTGGAGAGAAAAAGTCTCTGATGTACTGACCATTTGACCCGTTCAGAGATATGCAAGTATGAGATTATTTGTGCTGTAGAAGGACTTATTACTCTGCATTTAATTAAAGGAAGCCTAGATGATTAGCCTTCAATGTAGATATCTATAGACATCTAAAATTAGGTGTTCTGAACCCTACGTCTTATGCTTTGCCATATGAGAAGAATAACAAATAACACTGCAGCCTCATGTGACTGAGAGCAGGCAACAACGTTAAGAGGCAGCCAGGAGTATCCCTTCTGTGGGGGCTGCTTTGAAGGCAGTGCCACACCTCCTGGCCACAGATCAATAAGGTCTGCACGTGTTGCACAATAAGGTAAGCACATGTTGTAGCTGGTGAGTAAGTAACACACAGGAGATCCACCTGCCCCCAGCCACCTAGAAACTATCTTAACCATCAGTCCAAACTAAACTCTTTGGAAGGCACATAAACTTAAAATTGATGAAACCCCTTGCCATCTAAGTCAATTAATGTATTTCTCTTACATTCAGTTTCGACAGATTTTCATTCCATTCTCTTTTTTTTCTTGCACTTCTTTCATACCTTTCACTGATTGATGTTTCACCACTTTCATTATATCACTATTCTGAAGTTGCCAACAATAAGAATAACCTCTCACTATCACAATTAGAAATATATGTCAGTAAAGTATGGCAGTTAATTGCTGTTTGAAATCTCAGACATCTGTTTTCTTACAATTGTTTTACAATACCATATGGGAACAAAAACCACAGGATGGAAATTACTTATCCAAAATGGCAGGTAAAGCTGCAGAATAAGGAGACATGTCAAATACCTTTCTTTTAAGTGGACATAGGTCACGGTCATGAAATCAGATGTAAAAAAAGCCTTTAGGATCAAATCCCATGATCAGCTGTACATTCATAGCCCCATGAACCCACATACATTGCACTGTGGGAGCAGGGTCTGAGGGCATGTCATGCTACAATGCACCAGTTTTACACACAAAAAAAAAAAAAACAAACAACAATTTGCAACATTACATAGCTATGAAGTGTTTCTAAGACAAAAGAGTTTGCAAGATAAGACGTTGGGGATGTGCAAATACCAGCAATAAATTGCTGAAATAGCTACCATTAGGATTAAGGATGCATAACATGGATTAAGAATAGCTTCCATTCTGTTAACAGCATCTGAATCATTTGATGCTAGAGAGATTCAAACAGCTTTCAATTTGCATGATGCCTTTTCAAGGTATGTCAAAGCTTCTTACTGCCCTTAGAATTTTTCCTAAACAAATAACTGTAAATTTAATCTGCCAGTACCTATTATAAGCTTTATTTATGCCATCTAACCGTAGAGGAAAATATAGTCAGCAGGAATCCAGGAGGAATATATACTTCTAAATATAACTTTGTGTGAGGCAATTAGTTTGATGACTCCTATTTTTTCTTAAATCAAGCAAACCTAGAAGCACAGTTCTGATTTGAAGTATCCTTTTAGCTTGGTCCTGGGTAATGGATGTACATTAAAGCACATGTAAGTATCTCATAATACTATATGTCAATACATATTCATCCCTTTTGAGAACTCGGTGTACAGGCAAAGAAAGGAAGAATACTTGGGGAAAAAGAATTGATTAGTTTATGAAAGTAGTTTGTTTTGCAAGCTAGAGGCTGTTCTCTCTTATACCTTGAGTGACACTAAGTCACTACATACTCTTAACTTTGTGAGGTGGCAAGCACACTGCCAGTGCAGTAACAATTAATAGTCTCATTGTAAAGGACGGTATTACAATCTTGGATTAAAAATAAGATGAAAAAAATAGCAGCTGAAAAGGCATACCACACTGTTTGTGTCTTAATTGTAGAAGCAAGGAAGAAGGTAAATGAAATTAAATTGAACTTTGACTGACTTAAAAGACAACATAATCTTATCTAATAGTAATCACCTAATACTGTCTATTTTTGGACTCCTTAAATTGTTTGAAGGTTTATTACATACTGGAAAAAGTTGGTATATTTGGGGATAAATGAGCCTTGAAAGAACCTCCTCAGGTTAGAATCTCTCCCTGTACATCCAGATGATCCTGCCAGTTCTGCCAGAACCACAGAAGGGGAAAAATACATCTGAAAGCATTAGCTGTGTGCAGTCCAGCAGTCAGCCTAATTGAACTGAAGGGGCGGAAGGAGTTTGTTAGGAGCAATATGCCAGTAATTCTAATTAACAGAAGCACACAGTAAATTTCAGCTTTTGTTTAAAAAAAAAAAATAGAAAAAGAAAAATAAACAAGCATCACTTTTTGGTTGAATAAAAGAGGGTATTCAAAATGTCCTGACCTTAAAGTACTTCTAAAAAAACCCAAGCTTATCCCCACAGCGATTACTCTTTACATTTGTGCTTATTGAAGTGTCCAGTTCTCTGAAAGGGGAGGAGAAAGCAGACAACCATTTCTTGCACAGATGGAAGGAACCATTGCACACAGAATGATATTAGTTTTCTTGTTTATCTAGTATCTAATCTGAGTTAGCCTTTTTGGCTTCCTCAGTGGAAGGAAACAAATCACCCTCTGGAAAGATCTATATCTTCCCCTTTACCATACAAGGTACCTCTTCAGTTAGCTTAGATTTGACACCTAAACATCTCGGACGCCTGATGAAACAAGATTTGGTTGATCTGTAGGTTGACCTGTGGTCTTTGCTTTCCACAGTCATTCAGCTGGCTACCTGGGCTGTTAACATACAAATTGGCATCATACACCAGAGAAAAGGGTGTGGTGATGGGAGCAGCACACAGTGAGAAAGATATATGGGAACTGGCAGGGAGAAGTAGAATTTTTTTTAAAAATAAACAGCAGGAGTAAAGCAAAAGGAAAGCTTTTCAAAAAGCAGATTGTTTAGTGTGTTAGAAATAGATGCAGCTGCAATAAGGGGGCAAAGCTGTGCATGATGAAGTCTTCCCTCAGCACATCAAGTGTATGCTGAGAAATGCTAATATGCTAAAGCTACATTCCTCTGGGTTCCTAGTAAAAAGTTCCATGTGGTAATCTTCGATTGTTGTAACCACATCCTGGGTCCCTTGGTTAGATTTTAACTAAAAATTCGATGGGAGCTGGAGGGATGTTCCTCTGTAAAGCCTCTGTAACCACTGAGTAAAGACCTCAGAATTTGCCTTGCAACATCATAGAGATAATATCCATTTGTAAGGAAAGAAGTTCCTGTTCAATAAAGAAAAGTGATACTATTTCCTTGTGGATTTTAAACAACCCTTTTCAAATACTTCTTGCTTTAATTTGTAAAGTTACTTCCATGCAAGGAGCTCAGTGGATAAGAAATATTTTATGTGAATGCTCCAAATAAAGAGGATGGGACAAACATGGGATAAATGACTTCTCTCAACTCGTTAGTGACAGAGAAGCAAGCCTTTAGGCTTTATCCTCCTCTGCCAGAAATAATCCCGCTTTGACTTTTGAGAGAGAATCCTCTCTCCTCAGGGAGAGGATTTCTAGAAAAGCCAGAATCAGCTACACCAATCATGATAGGATACGGTATGTATACAACAGTAGACAGTGAGCTGCAGTTTGGCTATAACATTATAACAGCAGCCAGAACTGCATAAAATTTAAATCAAATCCAGGGCAGAATTAGGTTGCACCCCATCCTTTTCTCATTTTTCTTGCAATTACATTTTTTACAACACAGAAACACAAAGACCACTGAATTCTCCAAAGAACCTGTCGAGCCTGAGGCAGAAGTACACATGTGTCTTCCTCCTCCCATCCCTAGTTTCTTGATGTTCTGGTATGATGTCTTGGCCAGGGCTACTCTTGAGTAAATATATGAACCGGGAATAGCAACACATGATACTCCAGATTCTCTGAAGCCAGATTTATTGACATCAGAGAAGGATCAGTGACAAAAGTTGAGTTCCAGGAATACTGAAACTGTTTCAAAAGAAAAGATTTTTTAAAAAAAGAAAGATCATGGGCACAATCCACAGCAATGCTAATGACAATGGTGACAGTGCTGGCAGCAATGATTTAGGCAGATGGAGGATTAGCACTGCTGGAAGGTGAAAGTGACCTCGGCAGATGGAGATTTGGTAAAACCAGGTACCTTGGATAAGATTCTCCTAGGTGATGACTGTGGACAGTCAATCCGTGACAAATGGATCATTAGCAATGATACTGGCACCTCCATATACACAGAGGACACAACCTGTTGAATCAAGTCACTGAGCATATTTAAGATACATGGCTATTTAGGAATGTGTGTATTTTTTCCTCATTGCCTCCTGCAGCATATTTTATACCTATCATTAGATCAAGACACCCTTCATCTACAGACTGTTATCTTGAGATTTTGAAATGAAGAAGACTACATCGGACTAATAAAACGTAGTAAAAACAAGAAAAAAAATAAGACACTAATCCACAGAGTGGGGTTTCCCACATATGTTATCAGCACTAGTACTTACTCATTTTAACTACAGTATATGTGCATTTATGCCAATTACAGAGTTGCTAGCAAAAATGTAATCACCCCTAATTCCTCCAGAGTGACTACAGGCTGCATTTTTAACTATTATTAGGCCTAAAATAAGGTAAGATTACTTACGCCTAAAATACAGACAGAATGTGCGTGAAAAAGAGCCCAGTTCTATGGAGCATTAAGGCATTACTTGGGAGGAATGATCTGGATTTCTGGAGCTTTTCTCACTGACTGTTTACACATTTTATACCTCTTAAGTTAAGACAGATTGTCAAGAGCAGAATTTTGAAATGGTCCTGTATTCTACCTAAGTCCTATCTACACTACTAAGTTGGCCGCTGCTTTTAATCTAGTATCTACAATCACTACAGTGACTTGTTGGAATAACACAGAAAACATCTGATTTTTGTCCTACTGGTCTGCTATTTGATACCTCTTTGGCAGCTGCTACAGCTCAGAAAAAAGTTTGCTTTTTCTCATCTAGTCAGGCTTTTAAGACCTTTAAGATATGGATCCAGACTTCAACTCAAGTGCTGTTCTGGCCTGGATTTGAGAACCAGGTCAAACTTCCCCCCTCTTTTGTACCATAAAGGAAAAGGTGACTGCCTCTAACTTGCATGCCTTTGTTACTGCAAAAACAGGCTTTAACAATATGAACTGGTTTAGTGGTAGTTTTGTGGTGGGATGCTTGTACCAACAATATATTATAGTATTTTTAAATATCAGTTATAGAAGGGTGGCTTTTCAGGAGTCTCAGACTTAATATGTTGATTTAAATATTGCTAAATTAAGGTCAAAACTGCTTTAAGAGATTTTTTTTCAGTATCACATTTGCTCACTTCATAAATATAGCAGAATACAAAAAGTCTTTAGAGAGAAAAAATGTGAATGACATAAAAAGGAGTAATTTAATATCATGTTAACTCATTCTATATGATACCAGTTAATACTGCATCATGACAAAGACATGGTGTAAAGTATTCCCATATGATTTTATAACCATTAATACAAGAATTCCATATTTTATAACATCAACAAACCAGATGAACCTCATCCACTCAAAGTATGGAACAGTGAAAAGAACAAATGTCTTGTGAGGAGTGGAAATAAGAACAATGTGTCTGAGTTTAAACAGTGGAAATAAGTTGCGGACGTCGTGCATGAAGTAATTATTTCTGCAGTGGGGTTCTGCTGTTCCTGCATTTAGTTTATAAGCATGTCAGGGCACACAAACCAGGCATTTCAGAAAAAAAGGCCCAATTTATTTGACATGTAGAGAAAGTCAGATTTGGACACAAAGAATTCTTTAAAAAAAAGCCTTTTGAAAATGGAGGATTTATTAGGAGAATAAAAGAGAGAAATATATTTCATTTAAAATATATACTGTTTCTAGTCTGAAAGTATTCTGTCTGTGAGCCTCAGATGGCTTTCTCAAAACAGTGTGATATCTGAAACATAATCAAGGGCATACCAAACCTTTTGAGGACAAATAATTGTGCCAATACCCCAAATAATCTCCATATGTCATTGATGGTTTTTTTTCCACATAAATATCTATCCAAAATTGGCATTTGAACAGAAAGGCATAAAGCTACTCTGAGTATGCTGGGATGGAAATGAAAATAAATAAACCCATACTAAATAAGAACACAAGTCGAGGAATCACCAAATGCAAACATGCCTGTACCAGAGGCAGAAATCAGGACTCTGATAAAAGTACCAGGAATATTGCGGGCAGTATTCAGATGGCGAGGGGCTCACACTGTGTTCCAGAGCTTGGTCTTTTCTTAAGCCTCAGCCAAGATTTTATCAAGGTTTAGAGAAAAATAAGTTAAGAACTTTATATTTGGGGGCTGAATGTAAACCACAAAAAGAGAGAAAATATTTCTCTTTAACTAGCTAAAATTTGAAACTAATGATTTTTCATGTTTGGCGAGTTCTAAAATTTTGGCATCTCAGCATTTTTCTGCCATTCTCTTTAACACACTTTATTTTGTGTCTTGCCCTGAGTTTTGAATCATATGTCTCAAGCTTTATCAAAACAAATGGACTCAGGTGCCTAAGACAGGACACTGGCAAACTGTTATTAGTTTCCCACCCTTATTCCTTTCTGGACTACCTCTTGTGAGTTAAGGTGTCTCCAGAATCACAGAATCATAGAATGGCCCAGGTTGGAAGGGACCTTTCAGATCATCTAGTCCAACCATCAACCTAACACTGAAAAAAACCATCACTAATCCATATCTCTAAACACTATGTCTACTGGTCTTTTAAAAACCTCCAGGGATGGTGCCTCAACCACTTCCCTGGGCAGCCTGTTCCAATGTTTAATAACCCTTTCAGTGTAAAAATTTTTCTGAATATCCAGTCTAAACCGCCCCTGGTGCAACTTGAGGCTGTTTCCACTTGTCATATTGCTTGTTACTTGGGAGAATAGACCAACCCCGACCTCGCTACACCCTCCTTTCAGGTAGTTGTAGAGAGTGATGAGGTCTCCCCTCATCCTCCTTTTCTCCGGGTTAAAAAGCCCCAGCTCCCTCAGCCACTCTTCATAAGGCTTGTTCTCCAGACCCCTCACCAGCTTCGTTGCCCTTTTCTGGACCCACTCCAGCACCTCAATGTCTTTTTTGTGGCGAGGGGTCCAGAGATACACTGCAAAGAACTGCACTGTTTGATTTTAGAGTTTCCCAGTTATCTCCAGTCCTGTTTCTACCATTTTGAGTCAGCCTATAGTTCCTGTCATAGGCTGATCAAGATCCACACAGTAGGTGTTCCTTTTCTTAAATTTCCCGTGAGCTGTCAATCTAAATGAGAAATTCCCAGACCAAATCCAACACAGGTCTGTAGGAACTAGCCTTGCAAAATGCATCTACTTTCTGAGGCTATTTTATTTATAAAGCAAGGCCTGAGGAGGTTTTTACCTCATACTTAGAACCTCTACTAAGAAAACCTAAGATTTAATACTCTCTGTATTGTATGACCATTTTATATCAAAACACCTTTGGATGAAAGAGGGAAACAATTTATCGAGCAGTCACCAGAATCTGTTATGCTGCAGTCTGATATTACTTTTTTCTTATTCTCCTTCTTCCACTATGATAGCAGGCTGCTGGCCCTGAACAGAACAGACTCAGCAAGAAAGGTTGAGAGTGTGTCCTTCTTGCTGTCTGTCCAGGCATGTATTTAAACCTATACTGGTGATGAAGGTGCTCAGCCAGGGTTGGGAGGACAGCTACAGATTTCTGGACGGCCCCACCACTAATATGTAATGATCAGCCTCTTTGATTGTATGAGGATTAAATGGAAATCTACTTGAAGCTCATAGCTACAAGACATTAAATGTTACTAAAGGTATAAGAATCACCTCTGGATCAGCAACTCCTTGAGCCACAAAAGTTCGGATACTTGAACAGAATAGGCAGAAGACATCACTGTTTGACTTTTTCTTGCACTTTCCCCTAAATATTCACTTTTGGTCAGCTTTAGATATGGAATATAATGTCATCTAGATGATTTGTTTGGTCTGTCTTGTAATATGATACAACACAGGCAAAGGAGACAACACAGTTCTCCCACAAAATAATTCACAGGTGGGAGCCAACAGACCCTGCTTATTCTGCTGCTTTCCCAGTGAGGCTGGGGTTGTCATAAAGCTGTCATAAATGTTGTGTTGCTTTTGCCTTGTTACTGCTTGTAACTGTTTTATCAGCTAACTGGAGATGTACCCAGGTTCAGCATGGGACTGCTCTTGAGCAGCTTGCAAAGTGCAAAGTCGTCACCCCTGCACTGGCTAAAATACACAGTTGGTGGCAGCACTACCACCGAATATGCTTTAAGAGAAGAGAGTGCCCTAATTACTCCTTCAAAAGAAAGACTGGAGTTGTGTACCATGGAAGAAAAGACTGTAGGGCCTGAAATACCTGAATCCTTCAGGGCATAAAGTTTCAGCAAGTTTGCCCTAGGCAAATGCCAGGTACGGCTCAAACCACATGTAACCTCACCGAGAGTGATGAGATCCCCTTACGGATGTTGGGAGCATTGGCATCAAGCCATGTTTTGCTTTGAATTCCACCTGAATACCTAACAGATACAGGTGGATATTTTGACACTCTAAATTGTAGGTGCTAGTGTCCTTTGTGATAATGCATTTCTTTGCAAAACTGGGACCTTCAAATCAAGATTTCGGTAACACTTCAGTCCCTGACTTCATCAGTAAGCAAAATTAAGGGTTTTACAGGGCAACAACCCAGGATAAATAGGCAGCCTCACCGTGAAGGCTTCTGTAGAGCCATAGAATCATAGAATGGTTTGGGTTAGAAGAGACCTTGAAGATCATCTAGTTCCAACCCCCCTGCCATGGGCAGGGACACCTCCCACTAGACCAGGCTGCTCAAAGCCCCATCCAGCCTGGCCTTGAACACTTCCAGGGATGGGGCATCCACAGCTTCTCTGGGCAACCTGTTCCAGTGCCTCACCACCCTCACAGGAAAGAATTTCTTCCTAATATCTAATCTAAATCTACCTTCTTTCAGTTTAAAAGTGTTACCATTCATCCTATCATTACACTCCATGAGTATGAGTAGGACCATCCTAGAGCACGCAGAATAAGTGGGGAAATGGTGCTGGATTCACTTTGGTTTTATATGCACACAGCTAACTAGCCCTAATGAGAGGTTCTGCTATTAGCTGGATTTCTCCACACGGTGTTCTCCTGTTCCTGTGAGGACATATCAATTGCATTTTGGTGACTTGCGTGGCAGGGACATGCTTCTAGAAAACCATTTATATTATAAAGAGGGAAAATAATCACATTCTGAAACACATCTCGTATATAGGCACACAGAAGAACAAGACATGCATACGTATATTTCAGGGATATTTAGATATAGAAACCTGAGTTTTGACACAGTTCAAATTAAAATGGGATTAATGCTTGCAGAAACATTACCCTCCAAATCACTGGCTGGAGTTCATGAGCACATTGACCAGAATGCTCCTGTAGGAAAGCCAAGTGTTCTTTTTGCAAGAGGAACTAGTACAAATGTATGTGACAGGAACATACGGAGTACCGAAATTCCAGTTCTGAAAAAAACGGAAAAAACCTGGGACAGGTTCCAGAGAGCCTGAATGCCTCTTTTACGTTATTTTATTTTGTTTTATTTGGCGGGGGGGGGGGGGGAGGGTGAGGGGGTGTCCAACTGAGTAGAGATAATTTATTTGTCTCTACATTACAACTTTTTTATAATTATTTGCTGGCTATGATAGTCATTCAGAAAAAGGAAGATCTTGGTTCACTCCTCTTTACCCTTTCAGATATTTCAAACTCAACCATGTCTTTCTCTCTGCTCTAACTCCCAGGTTACATTCCCCAAGAGAAGATCAATATCCCTATTCTTCCTTCTGAAATTGTAGTACTGCAAAGCCATGGGATCAACAAAAGAACATGTAACTGTAGGTCAGTAGACTGTTAGGAGTGTTGCTCCCTCACTCAGCTGTAAGGGAGCAAAGAAAACCAAAGATCTCTTGATCAGGGTCCCAGACCAGTCTAGATGTCTTCTCTTAAGCAGTACTAATTTAAATTCAAAAGCAAAAATAAGACGCCTCCAAAACAGGGACTGGTATTCCTATTCAATGGGACGCTTTCAAGCAACCATGAAGGATGCTTAGAGTTCAGATGGGTGCACTATTTGACAGCAGCACCATTTCAGCTTAAAGCATGGACATTCTCCCCAAGACCTTCCTTTTAGAAGAGCAGTCCTTTATTCCTTCAGCACTACTTTTAATATGTCTTTATTGTAGTTAATTAAAAACGCTTGAGACTTTTTTCTGGTACAGAAACCACTGGTATAGCCCACATCCATATTGTTAAATTCTCTTTGGTTTTCTTTTTTTTTTTCTTTGTCTTTCTTTTTTTTTTTTTCCACCTTTACTACAGATATTCCGAAAATGTGCAGGAATTTTGTGGGAGCATGCTCACTGTCACGGATCAGAAGCATGTTGGGAGCCCCTCTAACGATCTAACAATGCAGGCGCTTGACTGTTGATGCCCAGGGAATATCCCTCAAAAGTGTTTAAACCGTTAATGCGGCACCATTAATATTGGCAGCAACAACACAAATTATATCACCCTGCTGCATTAAGAAGCTTCAAATGAGATGGAGTATAACCTGAAATATGTTAGTGCAATTCAAGAGGCACTGTGCATAGTGTTGGTCCTCTTGAAGATGTCACCTTTCTTTGGATGTGAAAGTATCCCCGTGGAGATCTCCACTTTACACCAACAAAAAGGTATGACATTTCTCTCCGCTTACCTTGGAACATATTGGTAAGTTCCTTATACAAATACTAGCAAATTTTGCAGCTGTTTAGAGGTTCATCCAGTTCTGTCTTACCTCCAGTTCCCACAGCAATGAAGGACTTAACCCTCAGAAGCCTTACACTTCTTTTTCTCAAAAACCTTCATTCCCCTTACTTCTCTTCCTAGACTCAAACCCTGGCAGTCAGCCCTAGTTGTCTCACCTGAGTACCAGTGAATTGCACGCTTCCCATTACACTATAACTGGGCTTTCTGCTATCATTGGTTGCATACATCTGGATTTTTGATTAGGCTTTCCCACAGTAAAGAAAATTCTTGCCAGTCAGGTCAAACTAGTTGATGACTAAACAGCTCGAGTTACTGACCTGACCTGATGCTAACCTCCAGAAAAAAACACTTTTCTTCTCAGTCTCAGAAACCTCAACAAGGTTGTAGATTGTTTATTTAAAGGGATAATTAAATGTATGAGTTAACTTCATCCAGCTTGTATTCAATTTTTGCAGTCTTCTGGTATATTATGAAGAAAATAGTAATAAAACAGTTTTCACAGTGGGAAGAAATAGTAATTTAATGTGTCTTCTAAACAAATAAACAAATACTAGGACCTGCTTGTTAAAATTGACACTTGGTCCTTTAGTTGTGGTGCTTACTAAAGAAAAAATACAACACTGAGTTCAGGATATGGTGCCAAGCTTAATTGGGAATGCTTTAACTTTTGTTGTTTGGTGTGTTTCTTTTTTAACATGTCTGTGAGTTGCTTGGGACAAACATATAGTCCCAGTAGGCTTCAGAGCTATATACATTTCATAACTAATATGAAATCAAATTAATATATATAGTTTGACTATTAAAAAGGAGAATTCTCTGTTTAAGATGGAGAAAGGGTTTTTCTGACTGAGCCTAGAAATAAAACTAAACATATGGTAATATCCATATTTTTCCTATAGACAACATTGGATCCATCAGCCAAACCGATTTCTTTTTTAAAGGGAAAGACAAAAATATGATCCTCAATTTGCTGTACGTTACATTTAAGCTATTTTTTTATTACTGATAATGTGCAAACTTGGAATAACAAATATAGATTGGATACTTATGAACACCATGATTGTGGCTAAAAAAACCCTTTATGACTAATCATTAGCCTCTTTCCAGCATTTCACCATTCCAATGGGGACTGAAGGATTTCTTTCAAAGACAACCGTTACACAAGCATTCTGCTTTTTCAGCTTGAAGTACAGTATACTGCTTTGTTTTTATAAGACAAGTTAACACACTCCTAAAAAGAAAATAAAACACATGACATAACAAGTTTCAATCTTTCCTCTTTGGAAATGGAATCTTCCATTTTACCATTTTGTAGTGACTAGAATAACAAGCAGACTGTAGGCTGATGGTACAAACATACATTTATTGTGAGTTTTTATGTCATTTAAATACCAAAGTGCTACCAAACCCAAGGCCAGAGGGCCCATTAGGTGAACTGCTCTAACCTCCTCTGTATTGCAAACCATTAAACAACCAAAGCCTTCTATATTGATACCTGAAAATGAAAACATTTAAGCTTTTGTCTCACTCTGAATTTAATCGACTGACTACTTCTGTACTAATTACTGGTACTATGGTCTCAAAAACACCAAAAGTCGTAAAATGTCCCATCAGTGAGTAATACTACCAAAAAGACTCTTTTCAACTATTGTTTTAATATTTGAATTATAGGATTTCACTTAAAAAAAACTGTATGCACTTTTGAAGCACAGCTTACACAGACATGACCCAGCTTCTCATAAAACATAAAGACAAAATGCCACTGCGTGGCTGCCATGAGAGTACTCTGTCTGTAATAGCCCACTGTTCAGATACCACACTAGGTTTTGGGTTGAAAATGTTCAGCTCCATATCTCTAATTCCCCAGGCTACTAAATTGGAGCTTATTCTGGACACAGATGTTCCTCTAAACCACTGAGCTGTAACACACTCAAGATTCATGGATCTACTGAGAAGGACCGCAAAAGAGTGAGCGTAGCTGTATGGATAAGGATAGTTAGGGAATGTGGTTTGAATCTACAAACCCTAGGGAGGGCTTCCCACTTCATATATAACTCCTTTGATCAGCAGTAAATCTTTCCTTTTAAAGGGGACTCGTTACACATCCAATTTCTGAAGCAAGTTTGCAAATGTCTACCTTCGGGACAGGATTTTAGTCTGTACGACCAGACTGAACAGAGGTATGGAAGATGCCCTCGAAGAGGCTGTGGAATGTGGAAGGAATGCTCAACACAGGGATTTAGTTCTTTGTGGTGCGTATGGTTTAACTCTTCTTGGAGTTTACTTTTGAAGCCAAATCAAATACAACAATGAACTGCAAAGTGTAACTGAAACTTGAATTGCTTCAGATTGAAAAAAAACACTCACTCCACTGCCCAATACAAATAGTCCTTACCTGAAAATCCCTGAATATCTTGCAAACCAGAATTCTAACTTGTTGATCTTTTTTCTGCAAGACTCCTTGCCATACAAAACTTGTGAAGAGATAAAATAACGTTATATTGGGGCACCATGTCTATGTTACCAGACCAGAAGCGTACTTCAGTTCTTAGGTCAAGTTGCACATCACATCTGACCAATGTGAAATCAGTTCCTTTATAAATTTTTCATCCTCTGACCTCCTTTCACTACTTGTGTTTTTCCATCCTTACATCCTTAACATCCAGCAGAAGGAACGTATGTATCTCCATGAGCACATGTGACCACAATCTTGAACTAGACAGCTGAGGGGCAAGAGGAAACTGTGAGGACTGCCCTCACAAAGACAAGGATTGTCCTTTGACAGAGAGCCAAAAGGAAAATTAAGTTTGAGGAAACTATATTGTGGACATATTCGCCTCAAACATTCACATTTTAAGCTAATTTGTATTACTAATAACATTGTTGCGTGGTGCTGCTGCGTACATCAGTGATGCTACTCACTCGAGTAGAATTACTCACCATTTTTGCAGCTCCAGGCACTAAATTTGAGAGCTTTGCAAGCTGTTTCTGGACAATTCATGAGTCAGAACAATGGTAATATGTGTGTTGAATAAATTGTTTGCTGTGACTTATTTGTCCAGTCCTCATTTTAAGCCTCACTGCAGTATAGTGTCAGCACTCTAGTAATAAATAGCTTCCCCGAATAAAAGGCTTTTGTTGGAGTTTCACCTGCCCCTGTTGCTTATGCACACCTGGTAAGCTTCTAGACAAATACCCTAAATATTAAAAAAGAGAATATGAAGTTCAGGTCAGCTGAATGAAAAAAACATAAAAAGTCACTTCTTAACAAAAATATGTCTTAAAATATGAAATACTCTGGTACACAAATACAAACTAGCATTCAGATAAACCTAACAGGAATCTCTCCTTTCTATAATCATGACTAACACATACTTTTGACTTGAGAGCAAGCATGCTTTCTGTCTCATTTTGGGGTCTAGAATTGCAGGTCTGAAGTTTTGTTTCTGAATTTGTTCTCATAACAAAACATCTGCAATTAAAGTTTTTCTTCTTGCCAGGGCAGGAAGCTGCTGTCTGGGCTGTGTTCCTGAATTTCATTCTGTTCATTTTCTCATTTTAAAACAAAACATTTTGACTTCCCATGCCACCTGCAGAGTTTTTAGTGCATATCTAACTGTCTCCAAATCTTTCCCGCATACAGAACAAGATGCATCTGTTTTCCTCCAGGTTGGGTGTATCTCAGCAAGAACAGGTTCCACTGCTTTACCTTTTCTGCAGGTAAGGGGAATACCCAGAAAGGGGAAAATTTGGTTAACAAGTTCTTACCACTCCCCCCACCAAAACAAACACTTAGCTAAACTAACACTCCTTGACATGAAAGTGAATTTGTAGGTTTATTGTCTTATATGGTCTGCTATATCAAAATAGATTTTTTACACCATTTATACTATTTTAATTTTGTCAGTCTTGCTGTAGCCTCTTTGTTCTTTCTTGATATTGTAAGACTCATACATAAAAACTGGTGTTCAAATGATACTTGCTTTTTGTTTCTTTTCCTAAGATATAATATCAATTTATCCCCATTGGGAAGTAATTTACAAAATTTAATTTTAATATAGGTATGCTTTTAAAAGTAGTACTAAATTAAATGCTAAGGAAGGGATTTCAGTATATCAGGAACATTTAAATAAAGGGGTTTGTGCTTTTTTTTTCTTTTCTATGCCTTCTATAGCTGCAGAATACAGGTAATTACAGAGCTGAGATTTTGTAATGTCAAACAGTAATCAGAATTCATTGTGCAGCATTATACAGAAATGTTCTGAAAAATATTTTCTGTGACTGAAAAATTATTATTTAGCAGAAACAAATTTCTCAAGAAAAAAAATAGTGCAAGCAAAATGTTAGAAAATAAAAACTTTCCTGAAGATATAACTGGAAATTATGGTCAAAATTAATGAGAGAATCAAGGAAGTAAGAGTTTTTATTCTCCCATTTCTCAGATGAGGATTTTATGAAGAGACTAGACAGAAATTGTGTTGAAACTTAGAGGATGTTAGTAAGACTGACAGGTTTCTCAATCGTGTTTAGTTAGTGACTGTAGTTACCAGGTCAATAAACTTAAAGGATTCAGGCTATTTTTGTTGGGAATCTTTCGGATAACAATCTTATCCATTAAGATTCAATAATAATGTTATTTGACAACAACCCTTACGACTCTAAGTGATGCATTGGAAATAATACTAACAATAAATTAAACTTGCCAAATGTAGATCTCTTACCTCCTTATCCAAATCACACCACTTTCACATGCATTTTGTGTCAAGAAATTAAAAAGCAGTAATGACGAAGAGCTGTGGTTTGCTTATTTTCTTTGGGAGGATTATCAAGAAAGAGCGTGCTGTTTTTTGCAACTCTCAATCAGGCAGGAATCTGATTTTACATCAGCTGGAAACTTGCCAGCATAAGACTTGTAGGATACGGTCCAAAGAGGTTTTTTTCAGAGGAATATGCAATACATTAGATTAATCTGGCTTCAGCCTTGCTAACAGTTACTCCTGTGACTACCTTCACGCATTTGATTTCACTAGGACTCTTCACAGGTGTTAAGTTAAGCATGTGTAACACAGTTTGCAGGGTCAGTGACCATATAGTTCTGTAAAATTCATAGCTATGTAGCTATATTTATCTTGAGGAAAATTTAAAGATATACTTAAAAGTAAAATTATACTGAAATATGTTTTGTGTCTTGTTTTATTTCCGTTGTTATTACTTTAAAAAGCATTAATTTTGATCTCTATGACTACCTAAGACTGGTTCTAAAAACAACTTTGCCATTTAAGATATGAATACAAATTAAATACATATACATACATAACACCTGCATTTTCCTTAATTTGATCAAGATTAAAATAAAAAGTCTTTACTTCCATGTTGGTAGTCTACAGCTTCTTGTCTGACTTTCAAACTGACAACGCAGTAATGGATGCATCTTAAAAAGAAATATACATATGTTTTTCATACACTTTACAGTCTCCACACTTACTTAAAATAAATAGCTTATGAAATAAATGCAGATAACCTTTTTCTTTCCTCAGTGTTTATTGTTATTTTGCCAGCTTCAAAGCAGGAATTGCAGGCACTTTGGTAAACGTAGTAAGAACAAACGTCTGAACTCACTGTGTTTTCGATATGTTTTGGTTTCCTTTACTGAACTGCTGTTTTGTAACTGCTCACTGTGTGCTCTCCAAATGAATAACAGCCCAGCATCTCTTACAGCAACTGAGTACTCTGTCCCTTTGTTTTTTTTAAGTAGAAACATCCTCCAAATATCAAAGCCACATTCACTGAAGGCACTAGCTTTTTTCTATAACTATGCACATAACATATGGGAAAATACTGAGCGTAATAAACTCCTTGCCAGGACACCATGTGAGTGAGGCTGTATCTTCACTCCTGCACTGACAGCCTCCATAGCTTGCTCCAAATTCCTTCTCCCTTGATTGTGCAGATCAAGGACTTATTTGGATGATATGGCAGTTCCTCCCCTGACCCATATATCTAGATTTCCTTACCGTGAAATCCACAAAGGGCTGGTAATCACCCAAGTCTTGTCCCAGTATGAAACTGGGATGAAGCCAGAAGGTGCATCTGGACCCAGCTCTCCTGTGTTCTGTCATCAAGACGTGACTAAGTCATTTAGTGTGGTCTGTGCCGGATAGACTACCATATGCTTCAGTTCCCTTGAACACATCTTTTTTTTAATGCCTGGAACATATATCCAGAGGGAATTCAAAGATTTTTGACATTTGTTCAGGATTTCTGGATGTCTGGCAACCTAATCAGAGCAGTAGTGGAGAAAATCTGGACATATCCACTCCACATGCGCGTATCAACTTTACAGTGCATTTGCAATGAGGCCAACCAATCCACTATGCATGTGCTGCACAGATGGCCTGTGTGTACACTGTAAATATGATGTAAAAATTACTGAGAAACACATGCACGGTTAGTCTGTAGCTTCCTGGAAGCCTCAGGCTCATTGCATTTACCCTTAATATGTAAATGCATGGCAAACCTGTTTGGGAAATCCTCCCCAGCGTGGTAGAGGGATATCCAGGAGTGGATGAAACACGAAAGCGAACAGCAGGGTTACATCTTTACACTGGATCCTGGAAATGGCGCAGGACTCTGTGTGTGTAAAGGATACCTAGCACGTTGACGTACATACGCCTCCCTGACTACCACATGGCACTGCAAAGTCTCTCAGCTTTTGGAGGAGCTCAAAAGAAGCTGCTGGGCCATGTGTCTTGCTATGCTAAAATAGGTGATGCAGGCAATGTGCAAGCGTGACCAAGCTTGGACTACCCCATGGGCAATTTAACCCAGAGTGTTCTGCAAGTCACACCGAAACCAGCTTCCTCGTCAGCGAGCTTGCGCTACCCTCCGAGAGAGAAAATAAACGTCGACAAATGTTAAAAATACTTAGCAACCTACAGAATGAGGAAACTACCATCTGGAAGAGATCAGAGGCAAAATCATCACTCTGTTTTCACACGCAGCAGACAAACAAGCACCCACAGTGAGCAGTCTGGGGAAAACAGGTAGCATCAAAAAGAGGCACCCTTAGGGAACGGGCTGCGAGAGTCAGAGGTACGCATAGAAGGAAGTTGGGGAGGAAGGAAGAAGGAGCTAAACTGAAAGCTTGAGAGTGCTCTGTTCTGTAAATAAGCTGAAAATTGCTTCAAAGAGATCAGAAATATTCTATGATGCAGTAGTACTATGTAATTTTTAAATGGTCAGTTGGGAGAAATGTTACAGCCTCATAGGAGGACAAGCCGTGCTAATTGCAGGCTATTAGCTAGCCTATAATAAGGTTTAAAATAAGCCTGAAAGTCAAGAAAGCCCAACTCACTAAATATTTAGCATTTCAAGTGCATCAGGAAAAAAATGTACGTCTTGCTGTAGTCAAGCTCAGGTTTATTAGTGTTCGGTTCTTCACTGAAAATCCTGAGAAAATAGATTTTTTGTCTCTGTTTTCCTTACAGACAGGAATCAGATACTTGCATGAAAATTTCAGCTTACTTTTTTTTTTTCTCCCTCAGCTTTTAAATTTCTAACCAATATCATCACACAAAAAAACGTGTGAACAAATAAATCCTAAAACCTTAAAAACAAGAAAGAAAAGGAAGATTTTTTTCTTTTAAAACAAAACAAAACTGATTTTGTTGAAGTCATTTAGTTACATTTTGAGGTTGTTTAAAGACATTTAAATTAACAGGATTGACAACACTGCAAACCATGTCATCTTATACGATCTAAGGAAAATAAAACAGAGAAGAAGGTTCATGTTTAATAAAGGTACACAAGAACAAAACACTTCCCAAAGTCTACAATGGGAAAAGACGACGATTTCTCAAACTGGAGTGTTTTCAGCTGCAATGTCCTTTGAGGTTTTACTATGTTGTGTAAAGGATATAAAAATCTAGATGTTGACAGAGAGCAATCGGCTTTTATATGATTTTCCCTCCTTAAACTCAGGATGACTTGCACAGCATAGGAGGCAACACAACGGACGCGTACCCAACTCCAGTGAGGGGCACTAGGCTGAAAAAAGTGTTCATACAATGGCAGTTTTCTGTTGGACCCTTCTGACAATTAGAATAATTTGCATGTAATCAAAATACACTTAGTAAGGGATTTAACAATAAAATATGTCATACTTAATTACAGAAATCAAATACATTGTTCTAAATACATTCTGTACTAGTGTGTATACACACATGTGCATGTATATTCAGAAGTCCCTCTGCCCCAAATTATTTGTTGTTTAAATATGTTACTTGAAAAAGAAATTGAATAGGGTGGGATTATTTTGTCACTACTCATATTTAATGTTGTCTTTGCTGTTTCTCTTCTGGCTAAAACCCAGTACACAGATTGTGACAATTGAATAATTTTATTTTGCTTTACTTCTTTTTTTTTTAACACAGCAGAGAATTTGGGCCTAATTTTCTGATATTATTGCCAAAACTGTATCTGGAAAGAAGATGTGTGCCAGGATTGTGATCCTATATTGACAAAATAGAATTGGAACTCATGGAGCAGGTAAGAGCCAATGCAAACTAATAATTATCAGTTTAATTAATCTCTCTTCACATTTTCACAGAGATATAACCATGAAGCAATAGTCCATTATTTTTAGGAGCTGGAGATTATATTACAAAATTACTTCTTTTAAGATCCACATGAATTAAAGCTTCTTTGCTAGCTACTAAGACCTAGTTTTTCTTCTTCTTTCCTTTTCCACAACCGTCCCGAGCCAGAATACCCTCAGATCCACAGAAAATATCTCAAAACATAGTGGGAGATGCCTAAACATCAAAAGGTTTGCCAGTTGTGTTTAATTATGTTTCTAATAGTTCAGTTGCTTTTCCAAACGTGAAGAGGGTGTAGCCAAAGATCTTTTATATTGGTAAGCCTACAGTAACAAGCCTTTTGCAAGATTTCCAATAGTTACTTTAGAAACAGGCCTGAATCCAAGTCAGTGAAATCTGATGCCTGTGTTTCACAGATTGGATTAAATTCTTACGCTCTTGTTCTGTCTAGGGTAAAAAAAAAAAAAAAAAAATTACCATAGCTTTACATTTTTATATCTTTCCTTCTGGTATTGGCCAATATAAGCAAGAGTAAGAGTATGCAACATGTTTTTTTATTAGTCTAGCTTACACATGGGCAAAATACAGTTTAGGCTAGATTTTTTTAAAAATAAATAAAATCAGGTGCAACCTCTCCAATAAATAAATAAGTACTGCAACTTAAAGAAAATGTGATGTGATCTATTCAGAATTTCTATGTCGTTTTGTGCAAATTAATTAACCTCTCTGTAGCCTTGTTTGTCCTAAATTTAAATAGGAGTGCTATCTTTTCTGCCTTTGAAGAAGACGGAGAAACACGTATTGTAAAACAATCCTATGATGTGAGATGACACGGGCCTGTTGGAGCGGGTCCAGAGGAGGGCCATAAAAATGATCAGAGGGATGGAACACCTCTCCTATAAGGACAGGCTGAGAGAGTTGGAGTTGTTGAGCTTGGAGAAGAGAAGGCTCCGGGGAGCCTTATTGTGGCCTTTCATGACTTCAAGGGGGCTTATAAGAAAGATGGGAACAAACTTTTTAGCAGGGCCTGTTGCGACAGGACATGGGATAATGGTTTTAAACTAAAAGAGGGTGGATTTAGACTAGATATAAGGAAGACATTTTTTCCAATGAAGGTGGTGAAACACTGGAATGTTTCCCAGAGAGATGGTGGATGCCCCATGCCTGGAAACCTTCAAGGTCAGGCTGGACGGTTCTCTGAGCAACCTGATCTAGTTGAAGATGTCCTTGCTCACTGCAGGGGGGTTGGACTGGATGACCTTTAAAGGTCCTTTTTAACCCAAGCTATTCTATGATTCTATGACTATATGACATAGTAATTTAAATACTAAAATTCTTGTTAAACATATATGTACTTTTCATCTAGGCAGAGTGGAACTAAAATCAGTATACCACAATCTACAATATAATAAAAATGTAGAATTACTGATTATGAAACCTAGTTTTATTCTTTTTGATGAGGGAGAGAACAGAATCTTGTTTTTAAGTTTTCATCCAAAAAAAAAAAAGGAAATTCACTGAGAAAAAAAAAAAACAACTTTCAAAGAATAGTTCAGTTTCAACTTGAGCTAATACAAACAAGGAAATTTGCCATTGAAGTTGACTTCCAATATCTGTGCCCAACAGGGTGTCTCCTGAACCACTTCCTTAATGTGCCCCTATTGTGTCTTGGAGGGCAGCTGGCCTGTGAATTTCCTTATTATTAGTTTATGTCCCACTGTTAATTCTCTTATTCTATTATGATGATTTTAGCTATTACATTTAATTTCCTCTTTTCATGGTGCAGATATGACCCCAGAAGGATAAACTACCCCCCACCATGCAGACACACTGAGACTCAGCTATCTTTTGACGAGCTAATGTGGCATTGGCCTATTGACAGTTAACATGGAAAAGACAGATTCATTACAGCTCAGCTTTTATTTACTGACCCTTTCAAACCTTTTGACGAAAAAGATCTGAAAGATTTGAAATTTCTCACCCTCAGCAAGACATTTGCAGAAAAAAATCACTTGGTCTTTTTTTGGCATACTTGAAGTATTTATTATCAGATACAAAAATGTTTAGTCAAGAACTTTCTATAAAAATATTCCACTTGTTTTGCGTTCAAATCGTGAGCCCACTACCTTTGCTTTAAAAAACTCTGCACAGATAAGTCTTTAGTTTATATTCACCAAATACTTTAACAATGAACCCGTCTTTCAGTTGAATCGTCTGATGACTGAGTGGGCAGAGCCTCAGTGGCCTCCCTGAATCTGCTTCTATGCACCTTGCAGTGAGCAAAAAGATTAGGGTGCTCATTTAGTCCTCTCTCATTACCATATCCAAGCTTGTCAAGGGATTACCCCAGATGCCGGGTCAGCCTGTAGTTAACAAAAGTGAATGGCATGAGCAGTTAGACCTACATGGTGGAGCAAAGTCCATGCCTTGCAGAAAAGGGACACACAAACCTGAGCCAGGACACAGTGCTGTCTCCCTGCATACCTTCCTGCAAAGGGGAACATTGCTTCAGCTCAGGCAGGCCTGACTCTTTCCTCAATTTGATGCTTCTTTGTAATTTATTGAAGCTAAGAGCTCAGTAGAAAAGTCTGATAAGTAACACACGATCAAGAGTGCCTTTAAATGATTTTGAAGCTTTCCTAAGCAGTCAGTTCTTTCAACGCTCCAGCTGCTCAGAGAGAACTACATTCATGGGTATGTGAAGTAGGGAAACCTACAGATCAAAAAGAGTGTTCAGGTAATAGACCTGAGACAACGCAGGATTTGGCTTAGACTTGACTGGGTAGTGATGCAAGAAAAGATGAAGAATTTAGAAGAGTTTGAAATGGAAATAAAAAATAATGCTTGCCTGTGCTATGGCATTGTCATCCATAATTATCATGGATTCAAAGTAGTAACAAAGCAAGCTTAGCTTCCAGTGTAAGAGAGTGTGCCCAGCTTGCATTACCACCTGAAATACCATGAGCTTTTGAGCCTAGTAATCCCACCTCACAGAAAATGTGGATTGGTTTTGGTGTGCCTTGCTGTTTTATTTCAGTAAATTATTTAAATATACAGTGTGAAGAGGCAACGTGGGAGAATGAGTTTATAGACTTGTAGTTAGTTTTTTCAGACAGGATCTGGGCATTGCTCCAATTAATATTTGATTTATTTTCTGCAAAGCATAAGCTTTTAGCAGAAGAGTGTGAAAGAGACTTTCTCTATATAGCCATTAGCTTAAAGGGGTTAAAGCATCTAACTGGCAAATGAGATAGTTAGAAATCCTAATTCAGGCAGAGGAATAGAAATTTCAACATGAATATCTTTCATCCTGGATCTCATGATTACTGAAGGACTAGCAGAGTCAGAGGGACTCCATCAATGTCTCCATTTTTCTTCCACAAAAAAAAAGAAGGCCACACGAAATTATGCAAAGACACATCTATACATATATAAAATGGCACTCAGTTGTAGCCCAAGTCTTCTGAATATCCTATCAGCTACCCTAGGCTGCTTCGTATTTCACTATGGATTTTGTGATTCAGGTTCTCAGGAGTTTGATTTCTAATGTACCCTGTGTATGGAGCAAGGTATAATTCCCGTAGGTAGCAGGACATAGAAGAATTAGTAATTTTCATATCAAAATCTTTTTGTGAGTTTAGCCCAAAGGATTATTCTTATATTTCAGAACTACAGACTCATGACAGACAGATTCAGCTGAATATCTTAAAGGATTTAAATAACTACTGTTTATAAAAGTGGGCAAAATGAATCCAAATTTCATCGATTTCTGCTAACTTCTCAATGTGCCAAGGCAGTATATTTTTGTGTTATACAAATGTCAAAGCCAAGATCTTTTTCTGGAATCTGTGTTTGTTTACAGCTTTATATAGCATACATAAGAAGAAATGCTGTGATGAGGTACTTTATGGCAGGGGAAGGGGAAGACATACGTTTTTAGCAGAATACTCACAGAGAGCATGATATTTCTAGTAGGGTAAAGTTCCATATGAAATTAGTTACCTGTGATGAATTTTAATCTCAATAAGATTAAATTAGTAATCTTTCCTCCAATATTTGATAGCATTTTACTCACTTGAGACCTACATGTTGCCTAAACTCTTTTTCCCCCCCAACTTTAGGATAGTATTTGCTAAATAATGTTCTCTTTCGGTCTTCTTCTCGCTGCGCTGTGCAACCTGCTCTAGGTGACCCTGCTCTGGCAAGGGGTTGGACTAGATGGTCTCCAGAGGTCCCTTCCAACCCCTACCATTCTGTGATTCTGTGATTCTGTGATTTTGTTAAGTATTCCTCCATATTGGCTTCCTTTCAGATTGAAAGCTGCCATTTCTCCTTCATAAAACTATTTCAATATGCATACAGTATCTTTCACCCAGTAATATCAGTAATGACTGTGTAAGGGAACTTTACACATGGCTACAGCTGTAGTTTAACATTACACTGAGGCATCTTCTAGACCTACAGAAAATTAATCTTCTGTGTATTTACAAGCTTATAATCTTCAATCTAATCACAGTTCAAAAAGTAGATCTATGTAGGCTGGAGTTAGATCATATAAGTATGCATATATATGTGTATATTTATGAACAATGTTGTGGATAGGTGTATATATAATATGCATACTACACTTTCCTCAAATATTCTGGCTCCTTTCTGAACCCATGGGTAAATATTTTATTACAGAAAGAACAGGAGCTCTATTTATTTGACAGTCATCAGTAGCTTCAAGACTAAGTACACAAATATGTAAAAGATAATTTTCTACATGGTTCAAAACTTTTATGGTCACTCTGGTAAATAAAACACAATGGGGAGAGAACGAGGTTGAACACAACAAACCATTACATAACTTCCCCAAAAGGCTGCAACATATCTTGAGCAATTTAAGTAATTAGATTGCACACCATATGTACATAATATAAATTCTAGTTAATGATAATGGAAAGAAAAAAGGAAAGGACAGATTTTTGATGGTTACTTCTCATTAGCTTTATTTTTCCTCTTGCAAGTATCAAAACCAAATTCTGAGAATGAAGTATTAATTACCTTAATGTAAGATAAATGTGGCTGACATTAAATTAATACGTAGTTTAAATTCAGCTTTTAAGAATGATTCATCACATTTTGACAATTCCCCACAGATTCTCAGCATCCTACTACAAAATGGAGACAGAAACTGTCTCTCTCATTAGATATAACTACAAATAGAAAGACTGACATGTATGTAACAAACTAAATTCATTCTAACCTAAAATGTCCTTTTTGTTAAAGGAAGAGGGTCACATTAAGGGAATCATAATGTTTTGATAGTTACTGCCAGGCCAGGTCTTGCTCAATGTGCTTGTGGATTCGTCTGGATGGCTTTTAAGTCACTGGGGAAAGGCCATTTATTTCTGCCTTGACAGCTGTATCTGACAGTGGATTCTTGCTTTGTTGTACCTTAAAGTACAACATGAAATACAGGGACAGGAATCACTGCAGAGGCATCAACAGAGAGTCAATCTGTACTATGAGCTATCTGCCTGCACAGAGGATCAGAGTTCACTCCGTTCAATAGAAATGTAGTCTCTTTTCGTCATGTGCTGTTGTCCAAACTCCTTGATCTTCCCCCATCTTATCTGTCTTTTCTCAAAAAAAAGAACAAATCCCAAACCAAAACAATCAAACAACAAAAAAACAACTAACCAAAAAAAAGCCACCTAAAATAAGTGATCTGTGAAAAGGGCTGTCCATTCCAGAGTTGTATATGAATAAACATTTTTGCAGATTTATTTTCTGGCTTCTAAGCCTCACTGTATAATATTCTTTTGTGGTGTGATCATGAAAAGCCTGTGAAACAGCATCTCTGTAATACCTCAAAGCACCAGAATCTGCGTGGCCCATTTCTACCTTTCCTCACATTACTGGATGTGGATTTGCTGGTATGTACAACAAGCCAGAATTTGGCCTCAAATCTAAAGCACTGCTTTAGTATGTAACCTATATAGTCGCATGGGACTCTGAGTGTTAATGTGCCAGCCACAGCGGAGAACACAGAGATCTTTAGGAGCATCTATTCCAAGATGCTCTTCTTATTTCTCTTATTTCAGACCCCTTATTTCTGCGGATTTAAGCATGAATTAATATATTTTCAAAATGAAAAGGCAGGGGGGAAAGAAGAGCTGCAAAAAATTTCCCCAAATCCTTCATCATGTGAACGTGGCAGGAAGCAAGGTACACAGGAGGGCTTGAACAAAAGTATTATCATGGCATTATATATTTACACATGAAAAAATCATAGCACTGCGAGTCAGAAATTTTACTTGTTAATTCAGATGAAACCTGACAGCTTAGTGAAGACCTGACGATGAATAAATACTCCAAGATCAATACCTAAATCCATTACAGAGAGTTCAGAGAACTGCAGCTCAGCAGAGGGCTTTCTGTGTTCCCACTCCTGCACAGCTTCTTTTCTCATGGATCATGCCAGCTTCAAGATTGACTGCCTGTTCCTCTTCAGGAAACACCCTCCCCTTCACTAAAGTTCACCATAGGAACACCACAAAGTCAAGCCTCCAGCTGCTGCAAAAAGAAGGGGTCTGTCCTCTTACTGCGTCTGCTCTCTTCACCACAAATCGCAGATGAAACTCTGGGTAGTATGAAAAGACTTTGCTCATGTGCAAATTGTAGCAACTTTCCAGAGAGGAGCAAATTTAATAAATGGAGTAAGCTTATACAAGGAAGGCCTTGGCAAAGGAAGGTCCTGAGGAGGTGTCTATGGAGTGGTGCAGGGAAACGCATCTGCTCTACTTGTACCTAGAGCTAGTCACACACAGAGCTATGCTATGTGGCACTGAAAAATGCTCTGGCTTGTGGTGATGGAGGGAGAAAGACCATGTGAAAGTCCCCAGAGACTCCCTGGTAAATCTGTATCTCTGCATCATGCTTAAGGTATCTCGAGTCTCATAGGACCTACCAGCTCATGCTCAGCACCGTCCTAGTGCTCTTACATCTGTGATGTATGTGTATCACAGCGAGTCGGGGGGGGCTCCAGGTGTGCAACAAATTTCTGTCAGTAAAATTTCCTATCTGTGGAGGCACGCCCTGAACTTTTCTCCCAGTTGTTTCATCTTAACAGCTCTTTGATCCAGAAATAACAATGAATCTGGCAAAAAAAAAACAAAAAACAAACCAACAATATTCCTGCACTTTGGGAAAGTTTTGATTTATATCCAGAACTTATACCCCAAAGCAGATCATTTGTACCGCTCTTCAACAGCCTCAGGTGATCAAATCACTGTTTCTTCTGATCCAGAGGTGCAAGTATGTTAAACCATATGTTTATGGTTCAAATTTACAGGGTGTGTAACTTGCATGCAAACAAATCCTATTTACATATTGATTCCTCAAAAACTCAAATTTTTCCTTTGGAAATAATCCAGTTTCACGTAAGGTATAATGCAAGGGAAAACAAAAAAAAACCCAGTCTAGTCTAGTACTCTGCTGTCCTAAGAAAAATCGGCACAGACATTTCAGAAATGGGATACCAGATCTCCAGCACAACAGTGCAATGGGCAAACGACAGACTTGCACTAAAAAGTCCTAAATTAAACCAGTCTGTGAGTAACCTGACAAAGTCCATAATACACTTCTCACAACTGGAAGTCACTTCTTTTCAGAGCTGGGGAAAAAAAAAATCCATAATTATGTTCTGAAGAGCTAAACAATGAGTTGTTATGATGCATCCTTTTTTTTTTCTTTGTTTTCAGTTCCTCAATTACATTCATAACCAGAAAAAATGATGTAGTAAAGCTGATAGTATGAATCTCAGTATTCATATGCTAAGCTTTAGAAGGGGTTTTGTTTTGCAGATAGAAACTAGACCCAGTTATTTGTACCCTACATTACATTACAGTGGCCAGCAGCAGTGTTGTAGAAATACACAAACTCAGTAATCAGCAGGGACTTTGTTCTTAGGGATGCTTAGTGGATGCAGAGATCTTATGTTTTCTGTAGTGTTGCACTGGCCCTACTGTAGCCTTAAAATAGACCTGGAACATATCAGCAGAGAAAAGGGAGAAAAGGATAACACTATATGCCATGATATCTGTGTATATACTTCACAGAACTCTTAACCACCAAACAGATATCTAAACAGAAAGGGTAAAGATCAACATAAGGATTTAGCTGCATGGTGAATGTTTGAATTAATGGAAGGCATAACCCTAAATTCAAGCATTTACCATTAGGACTCTCATCAGTTTGCCAACAGCACACAGGCTTCTGAGCCTTTTCCCCTTCAGAGACACTATGTGTCCTATGGCATCAGTGGAAGTAGCGAATAAATGTATTAGCATATATATAAATTTTAAGAGGACTGAGTCCTGGGACGACAGCTCTAAGCCTTACCATATTCTGCTGTGGGTGCATTGCCGTCTGGCTGGTTTCCAACTGGACTGGCTGCTTTTGTTACGAATGTGCCAGTTGGCAATACATGGGCGCAAGTTAACCTAAACACATTGAGCAGCTACATGCCTTAAGGGTGTTCGTTCTTTTGGATATCAAAGGTAGTAGTGTTGATTGGGCCTAGGAATAAAACATACCTGAACGAGTTTGGTAATATTCTTTGCACATTTACATTTTGGGGCGGAATTTGCTATTCTATCATTACACTCTGAATTCAGTCTCTGGGAGAAAGGCAAAAATGATAAAACAGCATTAGGTCTGCCTAACTCACCAGTTGTGCTTTTTTTTGTGCTCTTGGAACACAAAGATCCAGTTCCGATCTTTTTTTGCTGACTTCAACAAGAATAGAAATAAGGCCTAGGGTCACCGTTTCCTTGTTGACTTTTTCCTCATTTTTTACATTTGAACTCAATTTGAGATAAACTTTGCCCTCTGGGGAAGCAATTACAGATAATACTAAGATCAACATAAATTAAAACCTGATCATATTTACAATGTCACCAGTTTGTGAATTATGCTCCCTGTGTGAAATGTTTTTTTCCGTTTAGTTTTGGAAGGGTCACGGCTGTGTATACACTTATACGTATAAACAGAAATACCGATACATCAAACAAAATCATTCTTCTTTCTAGAGTGATTTTTTATCTATACAGCACTGGTAATGAATAACCTCAATCAGGAAATAAGTTTTTTTGGCACCCAATTTCCCTCAGTCTTTGGATCCATTAGTGAAAAGTTATTATATGCATCCTGGCTTTTTTTTTTTTTAAGAAAGCATAAAATCATTTTTATACTCATAGTAATGTTTATGCTTTGGAATAAATCTGCAAAACAAGACAAAAGGAAAAACCACACATTCAGGAACTACCTTTTCAAGATCTGACGGAATTAACACATGAAGCAAATGAACAGATATTCTTTACGTGGATGAAATTACTTTTCCCAAAGTGAATAAAAGTTATGATTTAAAAAAAAAAGAAAAAGAAAAAAAAAGAAAAATATATATATGGCAGAAATGCTTTATTTTACTTTACATTTGAAAGAAATATTTGCCTGTGCTTGACAAACTGGGACAGTGAACATGGGAAATGGAAGAATGGCAGAAAGCAGATATCAGAAAGACCTGGAGGTCATTTTTAGCCATCCCAAATGCAAGATAGTACCTTACAGTATGCTCCTGAGAATTTGGTCCAGTCTGATTTTAAATGAATCATCTGATACCATTTTTACAACCTCTCTGAGGAGACTATTCCACTGTCAAATAAATATGCCTGTGAGTCTCAGACACAGAAGTTATTCAGGCATTAGAATTAAAATTAGAGTCAAAGGCAAAATAAACTGAATAAAATGTTATGTATAGTTTTGGGTTGCCATCCAGGCTCGATTAGAGTTAACAAAACATAATGAATGTGCATGCAAGCTCTCAGCAGGATGCCTTGCAAGACCTAATTGAGGATTCGGGGCTGAAGCAAAATAGTCTTGTCAAGAAGCATAGGTTTTGAAAAGAAGCGGATTTATATGTAGAAAATTATGAAAATATTTTCATATATTTCTACATCTCTTGTTCCAAAAGAGGAAGAGGAAGTATGACTGTGGTTCGTCTCTCCTACAGAAGTCCAGAGGATTTTATTTTTTTTTCCCACTAGAAAAATAAAGGTGTGCCTTTCCCTCAGGTTAGGTAACATGTAATCACTATTACATGAAATCAAATCCTAATTAAGGTTAATTAGTTGGAGCTTTAAGATAAATTCATTACGTACAGTAAATTCTATCTTCCATCGTAGCTCTCAGCCATACCTTGTTGCCCTAATGCATGAAAGCCCAGGTCTTCTCCAGTGTTTTATGCAAGTATGCCCAAGAGAATACACCTTTTTTCCAAAGAAGTGAATCCAAAATTTGCAGCCCCAGGGACATAAACTGCAATAGCTGAGTGCCCACTACGTCTCTCACACCAGCCTGGGTAGGGACTGTGCCTCAGGGTATTCCCACTTGCCATGATTGTGGGTTTGTGGAGGCAAAGGAGTAACCTAATCACAGCAGACATCACATTCATCCAGCTAGAGGGGCTGGGGGGCTGAGGTGGTCAGGAAATCCTGGGCAAATTTGTGGGTAAGCAGCCCGCACCACACACCACACTCCTTAGGGGCAAGGGGGCTGTGCAGGAGACCATCGTGGGGTCTGGACTTATCGGGCTGCGTGCTCTGCCTGCCTGTGTGGAGCACATGTGGGAAGGGTGAAGCTTTCCAGATGCTTCAGCTAGGTTGGGTACTCTGAACACTTGCCAGCTGGCAGTCCCAGACTAACATACTGCAAAAGAAAGATCCAAAGGAGGGAGAGGAGAGGCCACAGACAATTCCTCCTTCCTGGGAACAGCCGGGATGATGATGTCCCATGGGCAGGGACAAGTGCAAACCCCTCAGCTTGGATCTCCCAAAGGGAGCGGGGAGCCTCTGCTAGGGCTCCCCCAGCTTTTTATTGAAAAACTCCCAAGCCAGCTAAGGCTTGGCTGACTCTGATTTCTCCTATCTGGAGCTGGCCATAAGCAGCCAGCTAAAATCCCACCCTGCTGGCTGTGGGTCCCTCCTGCAGAACAGCCTCCTCTTACACCCATACCTAACAAAAAGGCTACAGAGAAAAACAGAGCATCTTGAAGCTCTTTTTTTTCTGTTCTAGAGGAATCCTTCATCAGCTGCTTTGGACAATACAATAATTGCCTGCAGCACAGTTGTAAGGCTGAAAATCTGGCCCAAAATATCAGTTTATTTTGTCTTTAGTACGTTTCTAATTCGTCAGTGCAGACTGATCTTACTCACAAGGGGGGAAAGCTATTTTTGTGCTGTTGCCAAGATACTACTGGCACCAGCAGACTGATCAGATAGCAGCTGTCAATAGCTGTGACAAACTAACACGATGATTCAAAGAAGGGAATTTAAATGATGTAGAACTAACAGTGGTACAGAGCCTGCTTGATATATCTCCCACGTGCAAATCTTCTGCTCCTGCCTGGAAAGCTGGGTAAGTCAGTCCCATTCCTTTGCAAAGCTCCCCATGACACTGAACATCATGAGAGGAGCAACCTAGAGTTATCATTCACAAACCCCATCACAGATCCTGTACTTCATGCCTAGCATAGATGCCCTTAGAAGTGTACAATATATGTTGAAGGCTACTATAAAGGTGGCTTTGAGAAACACCGTACTACCAGAAATAACGATTGTACAAGCAAGCTAGGATTGAAAGGCTTTGAGAGCATAAGTGAATGCAGAAACACAGAAAGGGTAGTCATACCTAATGCAAACTAAATACTTTTAGGGAAAGCTTAACAAACACAAGCCAGAAACACTTCACAAAAGCAAGATTCTTTACCTTTATTGCCGGCTTTTCAACAGTAAAATCTAATAATGCCTTATGCTTTCTTCAGAATTTGTTCCAGAATAGTAATTTTCAGCATAAAAAGCTGCACTTAAAAATAAGTCCAATTTAAAAGAGACATAGTGGCAAAAGGAGTCTGGATTTGCTTGATCTTTGCACAAAAACTGAAGAATAAGCATTGGCGAAAATAATGCCATTTACGTTCAGTAATGAAAATGTTTTTAACAAAATGTGTACACACTTTGCATTTATATGTCTGTAGCTTGGCATATGCAGCGTAAAGAAATAATTTACCAATGATACTAGCTGTTACATTAGGGATTCTGTGCCCACATAAAAATGTAAAATGTATATCCTGATTGTGAGTCAAATGTACTTAAAATGTAAAATCTCTGTCCAATAAAAATGCTTCAAAGTCACCTTGCAAAATGGAAAGTACGAAATAACACTAAATGCTACATGAATAGATATTTAAACAGAAACCTTTTTTATCTAGGTATAATTAGTGTAATATTTTTTAAATACAATCACAAAAAAATGGAAATGTGTTTTTCTATGTGTATGTATATGAGTCTGTGTGTGTATACATATATATATATGTATGCATACGTATACAGACACACAAATCTACAGAATCATATAATAGACATTAGGATCAGTATGATACTATTTCTGAAATTTGTATCTTTTGCCTTCCTGTAAGGCAATAGATAATAGTAAACAAGGTATGATTCCTTTACCTTGTACCTTTTCAATGTCAAGGGAAAGGTTAAAGTATAAGCAAAAGAGAATATATAGCATTTTGCTGAGAAAGCACTACTGGAAAATGCTGTCAAATGAGATAAACAAGGATCCTGTGTGTCTCTGGGATGACAGTGAAATTTGGATCAACTACTACTAGTTGGGAAACTCCTTTCTGCCAAATGGAGATTCCCTTAGACAAGTCTAGATTTGGAAGGTTCTGAAGTTGCCAGAGAGTTCAAAACTCTTCATCTGCCACTTCAATATGTTTCTGGAAAATCATAATTTTTGCCTCTATTTCCCTGTCAGTCCTCAAGACAGGCCAGGATTCTCAGGCAGCAATATTAAATATTTGATTAGTACAGTTTTCCTTTAGTATGACTTTTCAGCTATATCATCCCTTCTAGCTAAGAAAACAAGGCTAAAGATACGTTATTGTATTGGGCTTATGTGGCAAGGTTTTGGAAGCAGGGGGGCTGCAGGGATGATTTCTGTGTGAAGATACTAGAAGCAGACCCCATGTCAGACATAGGCACTGCCAACACGCTCCAAGATGGACTCGCTGCTGGCCAAAGCTGGGCCAGTCAGACCCATTGGTAGTGCCTCTGTGACAACATGTTTCGGAAAGGGTAAAAACCATTGCACAGCAGTTGGGAGAGAGGAGTGAGAAGATGTGAGAGAAACAGCCCTGCAGACATCAAGGTCAGTGGAGAAGGAGGGGGAAGAGGTGCTCCAGGCGCCGGAGCAGACATTCTTCTGCAGCCCATGGTGAAGACCATGGTGAGACTTGGTGTCCCCCTGCAGCCCACGGAGGTCAGCAGTTGAGCAGATACCCACCCGCAGCCCGTGGAGAACCCTGTACCAGAGCAGGTGCATGTGCCCTGATGGAAGCTGCAGCCCGTGGAGATCCCACACAGGAGAAGGCTCTTGGCAGGACCTGTGAACAAGTGGAGAGGAGCCCACCCACGTAGGAGCAGGTTTTCTGGCAGGACCTGTGACTTTGTGGGGGATCCACACTGGAGCACTCCATTCTTGAAGTACTGTACCCCATGGAAAGGACCCATGCTGGAGCAGTTCTTGAAGAACTGCAGCTTGTGGGAAGGTTCCAGGTTAGAGAAGTTCATAAAAGGCTGTATCCCATGGGGAGACCCCATGCTGGAACAGAAGAGGGTATTTTTAGTTTTTATTCTTGTTTCTCCCTATCCTACTCTGTTACAATTATTTGGCAATAAATTAAATTATTTCCCCAAAGTCGAGCTCGTTTTGCCTGTGATTGCAATTAGTAAGTGATCTTCCTGTCATTATCTCAACCCTCAAGCTATTCATCATATTTTCTCCCCCTGTCCCATTAAGAAGGGGGACTGATAAAATGGATTGGTGGGCACCTGGCAGCCAGCCAAGGTCAACCCGCCACAGTTAATAAATACACCAAAAATTCATAAATTTCAAAATATGAGGCCAAAATTTGTACCAATTCCATACTGCATGTGCAACAACAAACAACTACTGAATTATATGATTCCTGGGGCATTTTGTTTTGTATTGTGTCTTTACTGCTCTGCACAAATGCCTAGCAAAATGCTGTAAGGGAATCGCCAATGAAATCAACATCTAACATGGTGGAAACTTTTACATTTGGATCGATTCCTAAGCAAATAGGAAACTTCTGATGATGGCTCCTCAGAGAGTTTTTCAAAGAGCTAGGAACAAAAAAAAGATAACTTACACAACCATCGGATCAGAAGTGACAGATTTGCTCTCCTAGCACTCATCCTGCAAAACAGTTATTTTTGCATTCAGTTTTAAACATGAAAAATGTGTGATCACTTATCATCTCAAGTTAACCATAAGTTTGGTTTTGCAAATTTATTTAGCGGCAAGCAGGAATGAACACTAATTCTTGATATCTCATTATTTCTTGTTGACAAATATCAAGAAGAAGCAGAATTAGCAAAATAAAGCATCATGGAACAGAACTTATATGTTATTTCTTAAAAAACCAAAGGCATATAAATAAAAACAGAAATCCTCATTCATGTTATTTTTGGTTGGTTGTTTTTAGGTTAAATTTCCTTTTTAAAATAGAAATAACCTCAGCATAGGGTGTTTGTTAAGAAATAATGATCAGCCAAAGGATTCTCAAATGGCCATTAATCTTCAAGACATTCCCTCAAATCTTTGTTGTATTCTTTGCTCGTAACTATGCCAGCATAGAATCTTCTTTTGGAAGATACCTAAGTGAAAATACAAGAGAAAGGTTGGACAAAATCCCTTCAAAATAAAGTCATAAGACTGAACAGATGAAAATGCCTTGGTTTTATGTAGGAGTTTAGAACATGACATTCCAAAATTCTGATTCGGGCTCACGTGTTTCAGGTGTGCCAGAAACCACCCCTGCCTTCAATCTCCCACTGGGAAAAGATAACAATAATATTTACTCGTCTCATGTGGCTGTCAAAAGGAAATCCCATATTAAGTATCAAGAACTGAGGCCGGTGTCATATTTTTCAGATTCAAATACTGACCCACAGAGAGACCCCAGGATCTAGGTAGACTGAGAATTTTAGAAGCCTAAGTGACATAGGAAGAAATAGGACTATGGGTCCTAAATAACTCTTGGGGGACAACACAAAACAAAAGTAATATTGTAACCTAAACACATACAGAAAGTCTCTCTAAACCTATGAAGAAGTGTACTTGAATATTAAGCTTGAATTTTGCAGAAAGAAATTGGAGAGAAGGAAGAACTCACTTTAGAAATCATTGTAAAGGCTCCGGCTGGCAAATTCAGGAACAGTAGAAATACAGAAAGAAAGTGAAAGAGAGAGAAAAAATGCCACTCTGAAGGATCCATAGCCAGTCGCTAGGACGTGTACCTGCAATGTTGGTGACCGGGAGTAAAGTAGGTGCTCTGCTTTGTCTGAGACAAAGCCTTGCAGTTGGACCTCTCATATCTGAGCGTCTTCACTAGTTCACTCACTGCTCTGTAATCTCCTTTACCATTGCATTGTCTGGTTTTGAGCAGATGGTATACTCTGAACCCCTCAGTCTCACATCTAAACAACAGCCTTGGTCATGGTAAAGTAAGGTTTTCACAATCATGATAAAACCCCTAGAAATATTGTCTATACTAGGGAGCAAGGTGCCTGCACAGAGAGTTATGTAATTGCCTGACCTTCCCTTTGTGATTATGTTCTTCCCATCCTGCTGTTTCCTCCACTGTTGTTCCAGCTCTCTATTGTTGTGCCATATCTGTCACTGGAGTTAAAACCCTCTGAGAACAGAATATGCCTGTCTACGTGCCTAGCATATTTTGGGTGATACCACAATATACACAGTATACACAAATAGTTATAATAACTTCACCATATCTATATCATAAACTTTTGCAAGCTGGGTGTTTGCGTGGTGGTATTTGGTTGGATCACATTAATTGAACTCACTGTTTTCGCAAGCACCGGTAGTTAGTGCTCTTGCCAAAGTATCTTAGCCTTTGATGCTGCTGTAATATTCTCTAACCCTGTTCTTGTATCACACCCTATAACGTCTTTTTTGTTTTGAAGGGTGAGGGTTTATTTCCACTGAAACTAGCCACCCTCTGACGTCAATAGACTGAAGTTTTGGATAACAAAAAAGAAATTGCCTAATGGTAGAAGGAGAAAAAAAAAAGAAATGAAAGACTTATGAATGACATCTTCCTACAGAAGAGGAAAAGATAAAGACCTGAAATAATAATAACCAGATGACTACTCATTAACTGCCCTGTCAGCAGTTTAAGACTTTCCAAGTCTTTCTATCAACAGATGGACAATTACACTGGTTGTTTTCCTCCACACACACTTTGAAGTTCTATTTAATTCCTTGTGTATGCTTTAACATGCTAGGTGCTTCCAGCTGTTAAGCAAGACAGATTTTATCCCTCAGACCTTCTGCTGAGGGATCAGTCATGTAAACTGGTCATTCCTTTAAGGAATCCTATAAATATTTCTATAAAAATTGTGTTTGTGTTTTACCAAATAATTGTCATAGACACAGCTGAACTGTGTGTTGTACCCAGGAGCCAGTTGTAGTCACCTGATTTGGGAGAATATATATGAGGGCATGGACGGTGATTGTCACCCACGGATTGACAGTAGCTGAGAAGTTGTTTTGGAGAATTTTAGAGAAAACACAATTTTTTCCACTACAGTTCTTAGAGAAACATAATCTCTCTGCCATTTCCATTGACACATACACCTTTGTCTATGGTTCATCATCCAGCTGAACCTCTTTTCTCCCTGCTTCCCGAGCAACACAAATTTATCAAGCTTCATGTAGTTCGGAGCTGGATTCTTGAATTAGTAAGACAAATATTCACAAATACACATGTAGTCAGGTTCTTAGAGAGCGTTAGTCACAAGCCATTTGAGTTAATGAGAATTAAGCATACCATTAAAAATGGTCCATGACCTTTCACTGAGAAGTAGAAGGCTAAGGATATACTTTGAAGTGCTCGTTTTTTTAACCTGAACTGATTGACAGAAAAATCTGTAATACATCAAGACCACATATATATAATCAACACAATTTTATTTAAAAAAAACCCCTCTAAATACATTTGTTAACACAACTTCATCAGCTTCAGAAGAGAGGCCATATCATAAACATACAAATCAGTAAACCTGTTTACTGATCATGCTGAACAATATAGAATTATGTATGAGGGATGGTGAGGAAGGATACTGTTTTCTCATGTTCCTGAAACAGTTATCAAAGTAGTCAATTGGAGTCTTTATTTTCTTCCGTGGGTTTTTAAGAGATTAATGAACAGATAACATGAAGGCATTAAAATTCTTTAATTAAGCGGGTAGTAGTTTTAAATATTAGACTCTTAGAACATATTACATGTCCCTGTCCGAAAAAGGGATGAAGAAATGTAGTCTCCATTGGAGTGAAATGTCTTCTTTTGGGTTATTGGTTTTAAGGTTTTTGGGTTTGGTTTTGGGTATTTTTTCTAATTTTCATCTTCAGGTTTTATACACGGAATACAAATCAAATGACTAGATTTCAGGAAAGGGAACTATTTAGAGCACTTAGTCTTACTAACTAAGCTGTGAAAATCATTTACCATCTACTTTATAAACTCTTAGTTATCTCAGTGATAAGTGCTGTGGAAATCATAATGCTCTTTTATTACCCATGGATCTGTGTAAAGACCATAAACGCCACAATTAACATTCATGCTATCACATGAGTCCCACCCTCAACTTTCTAGATGCCAAAGTCAAAACAAACTATGAGCAGAGAGAACAGTGGGGCCCAGCAGAGGACCTGCATTTGTTTTTTAATTCTTCAACTCCAAAATGTCAGAGAGAATAAAATGGAAGATTTTTCATTTCCTGTTGATTTAGAGGATTTGGAACGATGTTTAGAAAAAAAGAAGCTGTAATCATGGTAAGTGTATGGATAGGCTTGGTCCTTTGCCCATTCATTCTTTCACATATATATATATGTGGTTTTTTAGAGTCTCATGATTTGAGGTCATTTTTCCTAAGCCAAACTTTTCTTTAGTGAGAAGATACAGAGCATGACAGCTCTGGGCAGGGGCACCCTAAGCTGTTTCTGATGCATATTCTATTAGAGGACCAACACAAGAAATTCTGCTTTTTGCTACCTTTGTCACCTCTCATCCACAGCACCTACCTTCCATTTTACCCTGAGTACAGAGTCAAGCAGGAAGCAGTCACTCGGAAAATTACCTCCACCAGCTCTGCATGAACAGGCAGCTCCCTGCTTTTTCAGAATTCTCCAGTGATCTTTTATGGTCCAAATTCAACTCCTTGTTTTATTGAAGGCAAAGGTCAGTAAAAATACAGAAGACCTGGACATTTTAAAAAGTGTATAAAATATTTAAAAATAATTTTGAGGGTAATAAAAACTGTCAAGGTTTTGATTTTGAGAAATAAAACTACTTCTGAGTGAAAATATTAACTCTTTTATTCAAAATAAACCACAGAATCAGAGAATGGTTGAGATTGGAAAGGACTTCTGGAGGTCTTCCGGTCCAAACTCACTCCTCAAGCAGGGTCAACTAGAGCCAGTCAGCCAGGATCACGTCCAGATGACTTTTGAATATCTTCAAGCATGAAGGCTCCACAACCTCCCTGGGCAATCTATGCCAGTGTTTGGTCTCCCTCACAGTGAAAAAGTGTTTCCTGCTGTTCAGACACAATCTCCTGTGTTTCAGTTTGTGCCCATTGCCTCTGGTCCTGTCAATGGACAGCACTCCAAAGAACCTGGCTCAAATTTCTTTGCACCCTTCCTTCAGGTATTTGTACATTTTGATGAGATATTCCTGAGATTTCTCCTAGCTGAACAGTCCCAGTTCTCACGGCCTTCCCTCATAGGTGAGATGCTACAGTCCCTCAGTCGTCTTCATGGCTCTTCATTGGACTCTGTCCAGTATGCCTATGTCTCTCTTGCCCAGGACTGAACACTGCACTACAGTTGTGACCTCACCAGTGCTGAATAAAGGGGAAGGATCACCTTCTTTGATCTGATGCCTGCCAATCCCCTGCTTAATGCAGCCCAGAAGGATGTTGGCCTTCTTTGCCATGAGGGCGTATTGTTGGCTTATGTTCAGCTGGCGTCCACCAGGACCCTCAGGGCCTTTTCTGCCAAGCTGATTTCCAGCCGGGCAGCCCCCATCATGTACTGGTGCCCAGGATTGTTCCACCTTCCCAGGTACAGGGCTTTGCAATTCCCCTTATTGAACTTCATGAAGTTCCTGTCAGGCAATTTCTCCAGACTATCAAGGTCCCTTTGTAGGGCAGCACAGCTGCCCACAATGGGCCCACACAATCACTGTGGCACAAACATGAAGTTTCTCATCTTACAATACAAAACCACCACTTGTCAAAAACTGTTAGGAAAAGCTGTTACCAAAACTTCTAACCAATAAATGGAACAAGAAGATAAGTAGGAATCTAGTTCATCAAAGAAAGCTTCTTTTTCACGTCAGTAAATCACATTTTCTCTGAACTCCTATTATCAATCAAGAAAAGCAACAATGTTTCACAGTAAGGCAATTTAGTAGGAATTTATGAATGTTGGGAAGTGGCAAATTAGAGTAGATACTATCTTGTTCAGCCTGACTAGTTATAATGCCAGCTGAGTATGACTATATTAATTATGGGTATTTTACTTTTTTTTTTAACAGTGTTTCATGCCTTTACGCAACATAAACTGTAGTAATGGATTAAATGCAGCCTTGAAACCATGACTGCAGAGGGTCTCATCTTGCCTCTTAAGATAAGAAGGATGCTATCAACTCAATGAAAAGACCTTAACTCAATGAAAAGGCCTCCCTTAACGTGGGAGGTTAATTTGGAATTTATGATTGACTTCTTGTGTGGATGCCCATATTCTCAATTCTGAAGTGTGTAATTTGGAATAAAGACCCTTATTTTAGAGTCAGAGGATGTGATTCATCTCATTTAGCTACAGACTTCTACAGCTGAGATGTTTATAATCAAACGAGTCATCTTTATAGTCAAATAGAAAGATAGAGACGCCCAGAGGATGTGATTTATATGTCTTATTTTTGATTTCTATGTTTAGAATAAGATGAATCATATACTAGAAATGAAATTGATTATTAAAGGAAGTCTAAATAAGTGATTCAATGTGAATAACTAAAGTTTTGTGGGATTAACCTGCTCAGGAGGTCAAAAACAGTTAATTTGCAATCACTGTTTTATAACCTATCTCAGCCTGAATTAATTTTCCATGTAGATCAGACTTAAACGAATCCATGACAACAGCTGTATCACTGCTTCCACTTTCTATTACCTTGGTTTCTCCAAAAATTTCCCATATAAATGCTGACAAATCCTAATCCTGCCAAACATCTGATTATCTTCAGTGATACAGTTGCAAAATTTTCACACACTGCATGTAGACTTCTGCTTGCACATCATTCCAGATGATGCTTATTTCTCACACAGATCACAGCCTTCAATGATCAGGTTTTTCATACCATATTTCAGCTAGCCTAGATGAAAACTGGTCATTTTCCAGAAAGCTTCTACAAAATATGTATTTGCAGAAATCATTCTCTGATGCACAACCTTATTCCCTCTTTTGCCATTACAGTTTATCGCACAGCTTGTCCCACTGATATTATATTGAACACTAAAGTTGATAATATCTAACTGTACCTCATGCTTGATTTCTTTAGCGTAAGCACAATTTTAAGTAAAGTATTTTACTGAATAGCTTATCACATAGCTCCTTGCACACAGATACCCAAGAACTGTTTTGTGTTCTGAAAACCTATGATGGGAAGAAAGATACAACGTCTAGACTATTGAACAGCCTATTTAAGGTAATTCAGCAAGCCAGAAACTCACATCGAGGAGCGAACTTTTCAGGCAACAACAGGAATTCAGTTGCAGGCGTGATTTTGAAGATTAACAGGGAGATGGCTGAACAGAGTCAATATCCAGTGTGGTTTGCCTGGGGGTCATGAGGGGAACTCCTCCAGACTGTGTCACGGCAGGATTGCATTCCAGAAGGGATATTTTTAGATTGGGTGGTGATTGGGTGGTACTTTCAGGAGAAACTACTATTCAGAAGGAATCGGTAATAAATCTGTGTCTTTGCTCAATTTCTTGTGAAACAAGGAGAAGCCATGCACATAGCTGTGAGATATTGTTAAAAGGATGGCATCCTTTTAGGTTGGAGGGATAATGCCTCACTGATGGAGCCTCCTGCTTTCCAAAGAAAGCCTGTTATGAAAAAGGGTCCCCCATGACTTATCCACAAAACACTTAGTCTATCAGCCTGTACGGTTTCATTGGTGAAATATAATGCTGAAGTTAAATTGGACAAGCCTTGGTGATGTTCTATTCTGTGCCCCATTAGCTAGCAAATTTGCAATTTAAAGGAGAAAGCTTCAAGTAGAATTTTTACTTTTCTCCTAAGTCAGTGTTCAAAAAAGCCAGTATTTAGCTCATTATACACTTGTGTTGTCACTGCTGAAAAGAACAAAAATTATTACTCATTTACTTACAGAAATGAGTATGAAATAATTCTTAGCTCCATAGCTTCATTCTTCTATTGAAATCTAAATAGCATTTTCAAGGGACTGTCTTCCATTCAGACTTTTGAAAACTTTATGTTAGGCCATTCCTAGACTCTTCTTGGCTGGTTTTCTGCTAAAGCAATAGTTACATATAACTATATATAATGCAACCACACTAAAAAGGAGATGATAATTTTACTGAGGCAGTTTTTAAAAGGGGCTAACCACATGAAATACTGTTGTTGTTTTGAGTTTAGGAAAGTACAGCCAAAATGTCGGCAAAATTTTTATTTAGATTGAGCAATTGCGGCTTTCCTCACATTCACAGAAAAGATTGTGCATCCCTTTTCTTCTGCTGTACAGAACTGACTGTTAGCCTATATCTACTAGTATGGCACATGCCCATGCCTACAGCAAGTTTTTAGGGTCTGCTTGGCTCAGGTATGAGAAATCATTCTACGTACATACTACCATGCATATGCTAGTTCTGCTAAATAGAACCCAGCAAATCCAGATACTGGGTATTTTGATTAACGAAGATGGGATGGAGTTCAGTAGTGCTTCAGTTTTGAAAAACCACTTTTTCTATACTCTCCAAATTCAGTCTACAAATTTTCATCAGCGTTTTGTTAATGATAGATGGGGAATTGTCACTGAGATAGATTTTTTAAAATTAATCGCTCTAACTATAAAATAAAGATATAAAAAAATGCAGAGCAAATAATAAAAATAAGTGTTTTCAATAATGGACTATAAATTTCACCACTGAAGAGGCCTTCAAACAGTTATGCTGGGGAAGATTAGCATCCACTATCATCCAAAGATGTAATAGTTAATGCAAATTAAGCTTTTTATTTCAATGCTTAATCTCATATTAAATTACTAGAAATTAGAATGATATGTTCATGGAAATAGACTATAATGCATTTGTCTAGTGTAGCTTCTCATATTCCCATGAACTCAGGCACTGTGGTTCTCAGTGAACCACAGGTCTGAGACAGCACAGCAATTCCCACAACAAAACCCAGCCTTTTACTGTATCGCTTGCTTAACAGCAAGTGCTTGTGATTTCGGTATGAATCACACATTACACGGTGTTTTGTCTTAAAACTTAGCTTCTGAAACTTTGGAATTGCCTGAAAATCTCAGGCAGTCAGCTAAGGGGCCTGAAATTTTAGTGGAAGGAGTTTTTTGTTTTTTAAACTTGATGGTTTTCCGCATCTGCAGTACACTAAGTGGTCTATTAAGAGCAATGGCTTGGGGATTGTACTGGTAATTTGCACCCTGCTTTTCTGGTTCCTTGAACTCCCTATTAATTCTGAAGGCTCTCTGGTTCCCCATTCAATAAACGCTCAGGTGCTTTGGCTGCCAGGTTGCTGAGAGCGAATCTCCTTGGCTGACTGCTTTTCTGGATTATTTGCTACCTGAGCACTCAGCTTTCCTCAATGGCAAGCCTTGAAGCTGAACTGGCAGAGTAGGGCCTGATGCTATTAAGCGCAAGAGAATAGGCACTTACAGAGGTCTAGCTCCAAAATTCCCTGTCAGGGAACAAAGCCATACAGTGACGAAGGCAATCAGGCAAGCTGACAGAAAGCCAAGGTATTTTTTCCCCATCAGAAATCTGCCGAGTTTTGACAAATGTTTTCTCAATATCAACATGTTTCGGTTCAGTGAATTTGAGCTTCCTGACTTAGAAAGTGTCCCACCAGAAAATGTCCAGTCATTTCCAGAAGGAAGATAGCAATTTAACTCAATTAGTAGAATTTAACTTTGTGGATTTAATTTTAAAAGCAATCCTCCACTCTTCTATAAAAATAAATTATTTATGAGTCACAACAGTTGTACTTAGTTTCGGTTCTCATGGAGGGTAACTGAACTCAGTACTGCTCTTCTAATTCATTTCCTGGCAGTACTGTGAATTCCCCTCAACAAGTATATCCCTTTAAGATGTATTCCCATCTGATATTTTCTTATCTGTTGGAGAACCGTGCAATAGTTTCATGTATATTACGTATCTTGTGTTCTTTACATGGTAATGACAGCCTTTCCTCATGTAGCTGGATTTCTGCTTTTCCAGATTGTTTGGGGCCTTTTTTTTGTGTGTGTTGGGGGGGGGGGGTGGCGGGTGGTTTGGGTTGGGTTTTTCCTTTGTTTATTTTGGTGGTATAATGCCTGCTGCAATTTCCTTAAATTTTTGAAAGAGGGCATTTTGAGGAAAGAAGTCTTTTTTGGGGGAAGAGAAAGATTTTCAGGGGGGTTACCTACATATTTTAGTTTTTATTGGTGAAGGAGAATCAAAAGAATCTATTGGAAATGTTTGCCATCAGTTTTCACACTGCTGCCACACACCTATTTACACTGTGACCTGGAGTTATTCATACCACGTCAGGCTGTGATCTTCCCAGATCACAAAAGCTAAGTAGGATCAGAGCTGAAAGAAGTCCAAGGAAAACCCCAGGTAGCAGAGAGTGGGATGGAAGAGGCATCTTTCCCTCTGATTCAGAGTGGAGCCGGTCTGCTGCCAGAGGCAGCATGTATTGACAACATTGGGCCAAATGCTTCTGTGGGATTAAGCCCCACTCAGTGCAGAAGAAGAAGATCTAAGGTGGAAACATTCCAACATGAAGCTATACAAACAGCCTGTTTTCCCAATTGGTTTTGTTATTCCATTTATCTGCTTTTCTACCTTCTGTAAAACTAGTCCCTTATGCCTCATCCAAAGCTCCTGTGATCTATGCATATCCTCTGTTTTCTGTTGGGATATCTTTATAATTACATTTGCCAGTGTTTAAGGTGAGCAAATTCTTTTGAACCCTCTGTGCAGCCATTCCGGTCTCTTGCATGGATTTTAGTTTCTTTCACTGCTACTTAATGCAGGGAAATCTGATATACCCCCCACAGGTTTAAGTACAATCCAAATTAAGCTTGATCATATCTCACAAACTCTTCATTATTCTTCAAGAAATCTCTCACGTACCAATAGAGCAGCTGTTCTAATCATGTTTTAATGCCTTCTATGGATGCTTTTTGTAAAATCTTCCCCCTGGTATTCTCTACACAATGTGCTGCCTTACAGCTGTTGACCTCTGCGCATATGAGTAGTTTGAGACACCAGCTATATTGGACACTTACTTAATTTTTTACTAGTTTTACCTACTGATCAATGAAAACAATTGCCATTATCAAGAACTTTTTTGTTCTTGATATGGTCCAGTATGAAGTGACATTCTTTGAAATGGCAACTCAAATACTTGTAGCTACACATGGTTCTTCATCCTGAATATGTTATTGCACATTAACATGCTTTTATCATATCTTTATTTGAGCTATCATGAAAAGTAATTCTGACGTCATACTGTGATTATGAAAAAGGCAACTCTGCTGTCTTAGAATGCATGTTTCTTTCTACTAACTGTCAGGAGGTTTATCTAAATACCATTAAAGAACAAGTATGTTCCATTAATAGCTCAGGAATTTTTGAAATAAGCTGAAATGAAACTTGCTCAAACTCCAACAAAAATTGAAATTTTTCTCACTGTACGAAAAGTCCCGTTAATGTATAAGCAGCCCAGCTGCTGAGAAGTTGTAGCTTTCATCTTGTCTGTAAAGGCAGCTAGCTAGGTCACTAATATAATTCCTGCAGTACACATTTTCTTCCCTTTACCACTGAGTATTTGCCATGGATCAGATTTGTTTCAAATCCTTGCTCCAGCAAGAGAGTAGTTTTCCAGACCCTTCATAAGTATATGCTTACTAAGATCTATCTAGACAGAGTGTCACAAGAATTATTTTTAACAGCTCCTAAGGGTCAATCGGAAATTTTATTTTATCTGGTGTGGTTTCTTTCTCCTTAACCAGATCCATCAACAATGGCTGTTAACTATATAAAGGCTGAAAATATTATCTGGTCTAGCAGCTACTTAAAAGCTAGACTCCTTCATTACTAAGCCATCATCAAATAACACACAGCAACTTTTCCATTTTTAACACTTTTCATAGCTGCATTATATAGGTAGTACACAGTCCTGTGAAATAATTAGAATTTTGTGATATATTTGCAAATAATTTACAATTCACTGTAAAAATACTTTTATTAGTCCCAGGTCAAGGGAGGTCATTCTCCCCCTCTACTCTGCACTGGTGAGGCCACAACTGGAATACTGTGTCCAGTTCTGGGCTCCCCAGTTCAAGAGAGACAGGGAACTACTGGAGAGAGTCCAGCGTAGGGCAACAAAGATGAGTGAGGGACTGAAGCATCTCCCTTATGAGGAAAGGCTGAGAGAGCTGCAACTCTTTAGCCTGGGGAAGAGAAGGCTGAGGGAAGACCTTTTTAATGTTTACAAGTATCTAAAGGGTGGGTTTAAGGAGGATGGAGCCAGACTCTTTTCAGTGGTTCCCAGTAACAGGATGAGGGGTAACGGGCACAAGTTGGAACATAGGAAGTTCCGATCAAATATGAGAAGAAACTTCTTTACGGTGAGGGTGACAGAGCACTGGAACAGGCTGCCCAGGGAGGTTGTGGAGTCCCCTTCTCTGGAGACTTTCAAGACCCACCTGGATGCAGTCCTGAGTAATGTGCTCTAGGCAATCCTGCTTTAGCAGGGGAGTTGGACTAGATGATCTCTAGAGGTCCCTTCCAACTCTGAAAATTACGTGATTCCGTGATATCTGACCATGCACTTTTTCTGCTATAAAATGCATTCTATTTTACACTATTTTAGTGTTCATGATGCCCCTCAACTTTGTGTTATGGCCAAATCTCATTAGTACTGTCCCATGAATTAGGATATTTGAGAATATTGGTCCTTTGGTTCATCCTGGAAGAATGTCCCTTCCATCTTAGATTTTCATTTTCATCGTTACCTATTGTTATTATTGCTATAGTAAGATCCATATTTACCTTACAGTTACTTTACAGACTTCCTCCTTTCCACCTTTTTTAAGTAGGATTGATTAAACATTTCAGCAAAGTCTTTGAGCAGTCCCATCTAAACTGAACTAGCTAGGTTTAGACCAGATGATGCCAGAGGTCCTTTTTGTCCTCAAGTATTCTATGCTTCTATGGCTTCTTGTCTAGATTGGCAAGACCCCTTATATTTCTCCTCTCTAAAAGAAAATTGAAGTTATTATTTAGTATGCTAAGTTAACCTAACATGGCCTGTATTGTTAAACAAATTGTCATTTTGTTCCATTTTTGTTCACCTCCGTGTCTTGCCTTGAGAATCTGACATACAGCCTGGTACATATATGGTCAGACAGCATAACTGTGTTTGTTTTGTTATCTGTTTTATGCTACATTGCATCCAGTGGACTAAGCTTGAGTTAAACACATTTCTCCTTCTAGCATTGAACTGAAAAATAAAGAAGCTAAGTAACTAAAAAAAAAAAAAAATACATTATCCCCCACCATACTTTCACTTAACAGTCATTCATCTTTATTAGTTTCATCTTTATTCATCTGTATTAGTTTGTGATGTCTTTTTTTTTTTATTAGTGTTACTTTAGTTTGGATTTGCCAGTCTTTATCTTTGAGATTTAAATTCTTGCTACCTTTCGAGTCTGTTAAGATGAAGATCTCTTTAACATCTGGCATTTTCTTGATGGGAAGATAGCAGTAGACAAGACACAAGTTGTGTTCATCTTCTTTTTGTTCACTGACTTACACATGTTGAATTCTTCCCAGTGTTTTCAGGCTTTTTGCCTTTAAATTATGTCTGTACTCTCTGCATTTTTCAAAATAATTTCAAATGGGGACATAAGAGGTAAAAGCAGCATCTGATTGATCAATGGCATATTCAGAAGTCTACAAAAGTTTTATTATTTGGCTGAATTGCCATGAGGGTTATATTTGAAGGGTACCGTCACTGTTCTTCTGTTTCTCAACTTTAATTTTACAGCAGTACCACTTGCCCTTCAACAGATTCACAAATTCCTGCATGTTCCTATTTTTTGTCATATAAATGAGGAGTAAGTCAAGTGAGATTCAAACAGCTCTCTCATGAAAGGATAACTACTTAATAAGACAAGGTAAAATTAATTTTAAAAGTACATTCCTCACATATTGTAGGTTGACTGGGCTGTTGAACAATTATCTTTTCAGTGGTTTCTCTTAGGACAGTAATTTCAGTCCTAAGTACTGAAAAGGATGGGCTATGCCAATAAGCCTTAATATGAGAGGGAATTTTCCCTGCCTCAGGTTCTGATCGGAATGCAAGATATATTCACAGTGACAGCTATACATTTACTGAACATGTTTCAAACTAGTTGCTGGAAGCAGAACAACCAGTTTTGTCCACTATTCGCAAAATTTTCAGCTTACAGATATAGCTTCTGTTTGAAAATAGTATTTTGCAATAAATGCATCTGTACTTGCACTACAATCAATATTTCTTAAAACTGGGAAAAATTAAAACTGTTGCGGTATGCAAGCTACATGTCTTATCTAAATTTAGTATTAAGCTTTATTTATGACACTTTAGCCTTGAGTTTTCCTCCTGTTATTAGTTGTCAGTACCTTGCAATGAACAGTTAAAACACTGATACCATGAGTGTTATTCTCTCTGGATAAATATGAGTTATTCTTCATCCTACTTAGCCCTCCTTTGTAGAAAGTCTCTATTTAGAAGCAGTTCTCTAAATAGTTCAGACAGAGCTTCCATGCTCTGTATTTCTAGATAAGACAGGCATTTTACGAAAAAAAGTTTTCATATACAAGGTTGGTTGTGGTAGTTTTATCCGGAGGACCTTTCAATCCCATTATTTTCTATTTCACTCCTCTTGCTTACTTCAATTTCACACTCAGAAAAAAAAAAAAAACTTATACAGAAAAATACTGGATTGAAGTGAATGTAGTTCACTAAACCATCATTAAGCCAGTCCTGTAATACAGACTCAGAGTCTGTATTGTAGTCTAACCTCCACAAATAATTTTGATATGTGTATAGGTTTTAGAATTTAGAGAAGCAGAGGCAGAGCTGGTTTTTTTCATCATATACTGTTTTATAATGGAGTTTCATTTTTTAGGACTTCCTCTCATAAGCAAACTTTTGCAATAGTTTCACTCAGATGGTAAAAAAAAACCCAGTTCCATTAACAAGATATTATTGCCCACTAACACAAGGGCAAGAAGGAGGACTTAAGAACTACAGACAACCAATTAGCCTTAACTCACTCTTAGTCCCTGGGAAAGTTAAATATTCCTAGAAACCATGTCCAAACATATGGGAGACAGGAAGGTGACTTGGAACAGTCAGAAAGACTTTATGAAGGGTAAATCATGCCTGACCAACCTGCCTGCCTTCTACAGTTAGATGACTGGCACTTTGGACAGAGGAAGAGCAGTGAATGTTGCAAGCCTTGATTTAGTAAGGTCTTTGACACTGTGCCCCACAGCATGCCTATGGCCAGATAGGCTTGAGAGGTGGGCCTGTGCAAACCTCATGAAGTTCAACAAGGCCAAGTGCAAGGTCCTGCACCTGGGTCATGGCAATCCCAGGCACAAATACAGGTTGGGCAGAGAAAGGAATGAGAGCAGCCATGCTGAGAAGGACTTGAGGGTGTTGGTGGATGAGAAGCTCAACATGAGCCGGCAATGTGTGCGCGCAGCCCAGAAAGCTGACTGTATCCTGGGCTGCATCAAAAGAATTATGGCCAGTAGGTCGAGGGAGGTGATTCTGCCCCTCTGCTCTATTCTGGTGAGACCCCACTCAAAGGAGCACAGATCATGGAATCATAGAATATCAGGTTGTAAGGGACCTCAAGGGTCACCTGGTCCAACCTTTCTTGGCAAAAGCATGGTCTAGACAAGATGGCCCAGCACCCTGTCCAGCTGAATTGTAAAAGTCTCCAATGTTGGGGAATCCACCGCAGATGAAGGACAGGAGGTAACAGACCCAAGTTGAAGTACAGGAAACTCCAGTTAGATTGCACAAACAGTGGACCAGGTTACTCGAAGAGGTAATGGAATTCCTGTCCTTGGAGATATTCAAAACTTGACTGAACAGTTTCTGAGCTGAGTTGATTGCATGTGCTTTGAGCAGAGTTGGATTCAACCTCCAGAGGTCTCTTCCTGCCTAAATTATTCAATGATTCTACAACTCCATGAGATATTCAATTATTTCTACTTAGTTGGTCTAATGAACAACTTCGGTTTTGGGGCACCAGTTTAATAGAACTCTCAAAGAAATCTATCTAAAGGGATGAGAGTTCTTTTAAAAATATTGTCCAAATATAGTGCATGTTAAAATCAGGTCTTGAAATATGTTTTATCAAATTCACAAATAATGACAAAGATGCCATCCTACATCAAAAAAGTAAGCCATTGTGCACAGCCTTTTTTTACTATTTATATGTGGTTAAAATATTGGAAGGTGTATGAGTGTTTCAATAGTAAACTATTCGAATGTATGCAAAACTCCTCACTTAAAGCTGGCTCTTGACCATTACTTTCAATAGCATTGCAGATATCAGAAATACTTTCCAGTCAACTTTCTACCTCTGACATAGATAGATTTTTTGCTGATATGGTTGACCTCCAGGCCCTCTTAATGCAGCTAGATGGTGAAAAACAATTTGATCCTTTGCCTTGTAGGGCAAAGCTTAATCTGATAAAAATCTCTACAATTACAGGATTCATCAGAAATAAAGTCCACACAAAAATTCAGCAATGGATTATACTTTTAAAAGGTGCAGATTAGTAAATTGATTGACCCAGCAAAGTTATTTGTTCAAAGCCCTTTTTTCTAAAGTAATACTTAACATTTTACTCTACTAGGTTTTGAAGTATATCCTGAAGCACTTGGATTTCTTCTCTGCAGTTCTTGGATCCAATTTAGCCTGGCGCAAATGAATACTTTGACTCAAGTAAGGAGATTTACACCACTCTATCCATCAGTGGAAAACAAAAAGTCCCTGTACTATTTGTGATCCTTTTCTATTAACTGCAGAATTTTCAGAAGATGTCAGAGGTTTAGAATTCTTTTATTTTCTTATTTTCTATAACATCGTTAGTGTCCTGAATGAAAATATAATCTGCTTGCTGAATTACTTAGTTCATATTTGGTGTCCGTAGTGAACTCATGTGATAATCACATATGAGAATATTTGTATAAACCCTGGTCATTTCTGCAGGGAAAAAAAATGCCTAGAATATTTAGTCCACTCTTTCTCCTTACGCGAGCGTGTTTATACCACCCTCAGAGAGCTTTCAAATCATTTAGCTTTCTAAGTTTCAGAACTAGCCCATGCTAATCACACATTCTCCCAATGTGTAATAACTGTGGATTTACAAAAGAACTATCATGCTTTGCTTCACTGGTTATTTCACAATAGCATCCCTCTCTAGACAAGCATTATGATTTTACTAGCTTTTCATTTTTGAGTAGCAACCAATAGGCTTTGAAGTAATTCTTCAATAGCATGTTTCCTCTGTGCAGTTTGATGGGACCAAGATTCCTCTGAGCATCTTCTTGTAGTTGAAAATTCAAATTCCTAATGACATCAAAGACTGGAGTTATTGCTAGTGATTTTTACAATGGTTTTGATTCCCAACGGTACTGTAAATACTAAAAAAAATTGACTAATACAGTTTTGTTCCAAGAATGGTAAGATGTGAAAGAAAAAACAGGTTCACAACTGATTAACATTTGTATCTAGTCAATAATAGATCTTTCTGTGACATAGCCATGTATGGCAGATATAAATTGCAATATTGGCAACATTTCTATTTAGCATCCTGAGGTTAAAAATTATTTAGGAAAATGTAATGATTAAAGTACAATACAAGAATTCAAGAGCATTTAATACCAGTATTCTCAAAAAGGCATGTTTTAGAAATTTTGATCATACTGCAATCTGCTCAAAGCTGTTAAAGTATGGATAATTTCGTTCAATTTTCCAGTAGGTTTCTGCCTTGAATAAGTAAATAGTGGGTAATGGTTTGTGTCAAAGTCCTCGTAACACTCCATTAAACATAAAGCATGACAATCTGATCAGATGTCTCTTTTATAGTCAGAAACTGACTTGTGACTTTGGGAGTTACTCAGCTGCATCAGGTCACATCAGAAGTCTAGTCTTTTCATCTTCTAAAAATCCCTTATGGCTTTACATCTGACAAATTTTGAATCATAGCATCATGACCTCACTTTTAAAGCTGCATTTGATATAGTCCAAGCACTGTTACTGAATGGAAAGTAGAACACTCTTCTGCCGGGGACTGTATAAAAGGAAACCTCCTCTTTTTTTTTAATGCTTTAGATTTAAATCATATTCTTAAGCTTGAAGTATTTAATTTACATGAAAAGAAATTAAACTTCAGAACTGTCAGGAGTCTAGCTTAAAATACACACAAAACCAAGGGAATACAGAGTTAGAAGAGAATAATTTGTCCATTCAAAAATTAGTATTTCATGAAGATGAAGTTTAAAAACAAACAAGATCTCATTTAAACAACTTAAAATAGAGATTCCAGGCAAATATAGAAGCAGAGATTCTCTATGTTGTGCACAGATATCAGTAAAGTCTGTCTATGTAAAGTCTTTGTAAGGCAGTACATTTAATGTAGCATTCAAAATCTAAACCATGATGACTCCCTACCTGAAACAGAATTATACATCTTTCAGAAACTATTTGCCCAGTTCTTTCTTTCCTGCTGGGTAATCTCACTTGTCTGAAGTTCCACAGAAAAGGAACTGTTAGGACATGGTAAGCAAGAGAAAGAGTAAAAACTCAAAGGACAGAAGACAGGAGAACATGAAGGGAAGACGGAGAAAAAACCAGCTTGTTCCCAACATTCAACAGAGTAGGATATCAATGGGACCTCTTTAATGGCCAAGGACCAACCAGCATGAGAGAATTATGAAGAGAATCATTGGCAAAGACAGATGCAATAAAACAGATGCTTTATGCCTTCAAATTCATGGCTTTGCACCTTTGAAATGATGAAGTTTTACAGTTTGTAGCCAAAGCTTTGCTCTTTCCCTGGGACAGGAAGGAACTTAAAACATGCCCCCTTCCTAGCTAGTGTTATAGAAAATACAGTCTATCATTCCTGAAACGCTGGAACTATGAAAACAATTTGATGGTATTATAAACTACATTTCTATGAACCTATTAACATTTTAGATGTCTACTTTTATACAAGAATATATGACTGCTCTGTGTCAGCTCATCTAATAAAGCATGTCGTCTCTCACTAGAAACCATTCCTTCTTGCAAGCCATTCCTTCTCTGTTCTTGGAACAGCGCAGCTACAGAAGCAGAAAATGAAGAATATGGAAAGCAGGTGATGTATAGGTATCGGCATAATCTTACAGTGCATTAGAAGACAGTCTTTCCATAAAGACAGACCCTGATTCTAGCATCAGTTTTATACGTGGGTTTATTTGTATGGACTTGTTAGTGAAATCACAATTCATAATTGGTTGACATTAGATGTTTTAGGCAAAAAAAGGTTTTGTTGCTAAAGTATTATTTTAGTGTCACCACCACTACCTTTCTGCAATGGTAAGTATAGATTATATTTTGATATATTTTGATAATTTTGATTATATTTTGATAAATTATTCTGCCTTATTCCATCAAGCCCTTACCTCTGCCTCATGCAGCTGGAGGTACCATACAAAACAGAGCATTGGTATAGAACAAGAACACTTTTTAATCAATTAGAAAGACTAATAATACTCCCAGTTAATCCAAATTAGTTTCTTAAATCCTTTCCATAGAATAAGAACCATTAGTAATATTAAACTTCACTAAGGAAAACACTACCTTTTTTCTTGGTGGAATGGGAAAATTTACTTAAAACATGCTTCACACCCCTGACATAAGGCTCTGATATGAACTGAAAAATTAAAGGAAGTTTAATCTAAATTAGACCCTTTTAAAACATCCACAAAATAGTAACCTATTATTCTCACGGGATTTCAAACTCTTATGCTTAATATCCAAAAGATTGCAAAGCCAAACTCTAGACCAAATATTTGGTGTAACTTGAGTTTTGCCCATTATCCTTTCTTCTTGCTGGCTGGAAAAAAAAAAAAGAAATTGATGTAATTGTACCCTGGAGAAAAACAGTTTCTTACAAAGCACAAAGCCAGGTGCAGGAGAGCTTTTATTACAAACAAACATCCTTAAACTGAGGCCTGTGACCTGGTTAGGACTGCTTAGAACTTATCCAGTCATAAAATAGATACCAAAACACTGAGATATCTGGTATGTTTAATATTCAAAGAATTGTTCCATTGAGCATCAAGAAAGAGATTTCATATAATTCTCAACAGACTTTTTGTTAGTAAAACCATTAACAAAGTATAGAGAAGCAAATAAAAAAAAAAGAAAATAACATTTTACAGTACAGAAATAAAATATTTATGAATCTTTTGGGACAAACACTTTTGATATGAAACAGCACAATTAACTCTTAGGCAATATGTTTTCTTATTACTGTCATACTGTGAGGGGAGCTGTCTTAGAAAGTTTATTTACATTTTGTTTAGCAAAGGAAAAAAAAAATATATATTTTCCCCAGAATTCAGCATATTTCTTGAACTAAACCAATATAAATGTAAACAGAATGGAAGAAAAGATCTGAAAAGGGAAATGCTTCAGGGATTTAATACTGATTTCATGCTAAAAAGAGTCTTTGACCCCTCTCCAGAAGTGAGTGTGATAGCTGTCCCACAGCATAGTCCTCTTTATGTTGCATGATGGCTCACTTGCCTGGGAATGAATTTCATCCTTTATACCTTGAAATCAAGAAGGAATTTCATGAACTATTCATTCTACTTATCTTCTTGACCTTCAGTCATCATGGTAGGATGGTCAGAAGACAAAATATATGCTAATCCACAAAAAGATCCCAGCTTAGTCAAATAGTCATAGAAAATTAACAACTAAGTTTCATTATAAACAATTTTCTTAGCCATTAAATATTCTTTCCATTGTCAGCTTTTAGGTCTTTACCATAAACTGACATTCTTTTGCAATGGCCCTGTCACATGTTTAGCATTCTTCTGCTCTCCCTGTATGTTTAAATGCCTTCACTACAGGCCATAATTACATTTGGGTTTAACAAAACTGTTGTATTGGGTGTAGGTGGCAAGGTTTTGTTAGTGGGGGCTGGAAAGGTGGCTTCTGTAAGAAGACACCAGTTGGACAGAACTAGTTTCAACCAGCTCCAAGATAGACCCACTAGTGGCTAAAGCTGAGCCCATGATAACATATTTAAGAAAGAGTAAAAAACACTGTGCAACGGCCGTGAGAGGAGTGAGAAAAATGTGGGAGAAACAGCCTTACAGACACCAAAGTCAGTGAAGAAGGAGGGGGTGGAGGTGCTCCAGGCACTGCAGCAGAGATTCCCCTGCAGTCTGTGGGAAGACCATGGTGAAGCAAGTTGTCCCCCTGCAGCCCATGGAGGACCATGGTGGAGCAGATATCAACACTACGGCCTGTGGAGGACCCCATGCCAGAGGAGGTGGATGTGCCCTAAAGGAAGCTGCAGCCCATGGAGCAGTCTCTGAGAAGCAGTCTCTAAAACCCAATGAGGCATCAGCAGATGAAACATAAAAGTAAGGTGAAAAAGCCATGAAAAACACACTGAGCCCTACCAAACTTCATTTAAAATAAGACTGATGCATACTACAGAGACTAAAACAAACCTGAGCCAAAAAGAGGGGGTTTTCCTGTAATTTAAAAACCAGCTGAATTATGTCCATGTAGGACATATTTGCATGCTTTCTTTATTATCTATCTACTGATCTCCAAGGCTGTAGAGCACTAATTTAAAATTCACCATTCTAGAATATTCACTTGCAGGGTTAGAGCAAATATATTCTAACTTTTATATTTATTTTGAGGAAAGAATGGTCATTTTTAGAACCATATCCCAGCTTAACAACTTAACTAACAATTCACAGAATTCAGTATAGCAACATGTTTCTAACTACCTAGACTTGGATTGGTTACTAAATCTGGTTGATTATCAGGTTTTTTTAGTAGCGCTCTCTGGGTCTTTGCTGAAGAGAAAAAGTTCTAATATACAAGATTTAATTTTCAATTTAATATAACATTTTAATACATGCAAGGCTGACTCAGTCATGCTTTTCTCATAAACGTCTTCAATTGCCTTAAAATAAAGAAATGGAAGAAGTAATATTAGTGACCTGAAATGACTGTGCTATGGAGAGGAATAACACACACTCCAAAGCCAGTATCAGAGCACCTTAAAATTTCCAAATAGAGACAATAATTTGTGTGCACCTCAGTCCCTCATACAGCAGAAAAGGTATTTATCAGTTGAATATTTCATAATTTATTATGTGTATCACCAAATTTCTCTTCAATAATTGTTAACTGAGATTTATCTACCATAGTAATTTAGTCTTTAGTTAGGCTTACTGTCTATTTGCTTCAATATTTATTTCATTTAAAATAATAATCAATAGAACAAAGCTGTTGCTTAAGACCATGTCCCCATGCTAATAGCATGCAAAATTGTCTAGTAAATGAAAATAACCAACAAGAACTGTCAAGCTCCATAGTGTCATTTCAAATTAATCTCTGTAAGAAAAGCCAGGCTTTATATTAATAACAACAATAGCTGTAATACATATTTTTCCTTTTCTTTTTCTTTAGCAAAATGTAAAAGTGACAGCATATGATCTGAAATGCCAATTAATACAGACAGCAGAAAATATCTTTTGAGTGAAAGATAAAACAGCTTTCTATTGCTTATTTGTGGTGCGCTGTAAGAGCAATACAGTAGCTAATGTACATACCCATTATATTGTCTAAGACACAAATGTGTGCTCAGTAGCAGGAAATCCCTGCCCAACTGATAAGAAAGGAGGACTACCCTATACTATTCAAAAAATTGTTAGTGAGGTTAAAATTGGACTATTATTCAGCCTGCTTTAGTTTTGAAATGTCTGTTTTATTTTTAACCCTTAGAGAAATAATTCCAAGGAGATTAGGCTTTTAGAAAGACTAACCTTTTGTATATTTTAAGGAATAGTGACCTGTTTAAAAGTTTATTATTAGAAAAAGGGACAGTTCTTTTATTTGTTCTATCTGAAACACCTATTTCTGAACTATTTAAAACAATTCTATACATACATATTTAAAAAAAAAATATAATGGAAACATATTTTTATTAATCCTCTGTAAACAAATAGAACAAGTCAGTAAAGTTAATAAAGTCAGATCAATTATAAGTTCATATTAATAGACTTCTACATTTGGGATATATTTCATTTAATGAAATTGCCACTATGATTGTCAGTAGTAAATTAATTATAAATAAAAGACATATTCCCTATGTGGGCTGATGGTTGGAATTCAGCTCCAGGGATCAGATCAAATTAATTCGATACTGTTATTTCAATATAAAGCAATACTTCACAACACAAAATCACCACACACAAAGTGTGAAAAAACTTTGCTATGTGCTAAAGAATGCCAGCAATCAGAAAGACAAGGGACAGATTTATTTGCTGTCTTCAACAAAGTCAGAGAAATACCTGAAGTGATATAAATTAGACCTCAAAACAGTTTGTAGGCTGAAAGGAAGTTAAAGCAGGAGTATGAGTGTAAATCACACATGGAATTGTTGGTGGAATTAATGAAGTAGGGCAATTGCTTTTTTCAGTTATAACTTTTAGTGTTCCTCATTTTGCAGTTTGTACTGATTTAGAATCCACAGACAGCATCAGAATGGAAGAAAGTTACTCTACAGGATTGCTTCTGAGTGCAGAAATGTCTAAATTGAACTTTTCATTGGGAGTATTCAATGTGGTTTTGGAAAGAACGTGTCATACAGAAGAAGAGATAAAATACAGGGTTTGGGGTTTTTTGTAGGTGTACAGGTGATAAAACATATGGTTCCTCTTATTTGCAGAATTTTATCATTACAGAAGAATTTTTATAATGGTCTGTAATTTAATCAGACAGAGTAACCAGGGTAAATGCTAAATAATCATTTTGTTCCCTACCTATATGCCTACTTTTAAAATATTACTTGCTTTTACAATAAGATCAACAGCTACATGCACAACTAGTAACTCTTGAGTAACTATGGAACATTGCAAAGTTTAAGCATAACTTCCATAGGGCTGCATCATGTTAATAACCACAAGGTTATTCATCTTGGTTGAGTAATATGAGACTGTGGTCAAAGAGACTGAATCAGCAGGGACTTCTAAGAGTAATACTGTCACATCATCCTTGGATCCAGCTACCCGTCTATCCATCTGTCCACCCTAGAACGAAAGGATAGGAGCCTTTGGGGAAGCATTGCTCCCTACTACCCTGAGTTACTTCTAGACCCTTTTTCCCCCTCAAGTACCAATATTAAAGTTCTAAGTGACAGTTTTTAAAGTGCCATGACATACTAAAAGGTTTTTCTTTTCTTGCTAGGGTTTTTTTTTTGGACTAGAAGTTCACTTCAGTGAAGGTTCCTAGCTCACTTAGCACCTTTAAAAATATAGTCCGTATAACCCAAAATCACTGTCAAGGAACAATAGATGCAAATGCTATATTTAGTATAAAAAATAGCATTCATGCTATGCTTGCTGTTCATGCCTTATAAATACCAGCAGAGGTGATTTTGAGGAGGAATGCTGGACAATAATCCAACGCAATGTGCCAATTTTACCTTAGATAGATCCAAGACCTATTAAATGGTTCATAGGATTTGTGCTATGCTTCTTAAGGCATTCTGCTCCGTTACAGGAGCTTCATGGGATTTGGGGAGTTTTGGCCTTAAGGATCATGCCCAGGAGGCAGTATGTTCTGTGATCCCAATAATGAGAATGTTTCCACATAGTTCTTGGATATTTTTGCTCACCTATTTTTATACCGTATTTTTTCATAAGGCAACAAACTACGAGCTTCTGTATTTATCTGCCAATACACTTGGAAGGGTTTCCATGTTTTAAACAATGCCTAAGCCTTATGCCCTGCTCCGGCTGAGAATAAAAGTAAGTACTGAGCTGGAAAGATGCTTTTCTTAACACACTGTACCAACTTAGATGCATATGGACAAGTTTCCGGAACACCAGGGAACTGTGTAGAGCCCTCATTTGCACCGTGATACTTGGGGTGCAGAAACAAGGTATAAATGTAGTTTTATCATATGTAGGAACATATTCATGAAGTTTGGTCGGTGATAACCACATGAAATGTTCGTCTCCAGGCTTGTTTATGAAAAGCAGAGATCTAGCAACAGCTAAATGAGAAGGGTACTTGGTGGGGGAGCTGGAAACCGTGACGAGCCACTGCTTGTCAATAAATGGGCAATGAGTCTTCTGCCTCTGAAAGGCAATCTAAGATGACTGCAAGGAGATAACAGGTATGAAATATCTCAGCTCCCTTGGCTGTTATCATTGATCTGAGCTTGCTTGCTAGAGCCTGAGTGAAACCTGTGCCTCACCTAGTTGGCACTTAAGCATGTACCCACTCCCTGGCCAAACCCTGTGTTGCCTTTGCCTGCCCAAGCCATGCACAGAGTGCAGTCCAGGCTTCTTCCAATGAAGCCGTGTGTCGCTTGACTCCCACTTCAGCTGTTCCCAGTGTAGGGGCTGGGGTGCCTCCTCTCATACTCCTGTTACAGGACAAGCTGTGGTTTACATTCCTTTGTAATTTGTCGTGACCTCACCCTCAGGTCATAAGGCTTTCTTACAAGAGAGAAGAAACTTTGTTTGACCATACTCGAACTGGACTGACCATACTGAACTGCACTGCAGTTCTCCCATGGCTGCAAAACAGACCTGCAAAAAGGTCCCAGGTCTTACAGAGGGCTCTGCTGAAAACTTCTATCTGGCTCTCCATTAATTAAACTAATCCCAAAACAGGTTCTTTAAAGTTAATGCTTTTTATATGCAGCCAAACACAAACAATATGCACTGAACAGCATTGAAATAACAAGCCTGCATGTTCTTTTTTCTGAATTTATTCTTTGTTTGGAAGCATGTATTGGCTTCTCTTTGCCCAGTTGCACCCAGACCCGTGTAGCAGGAGCCACGCAGTGCTGCTGCACTGTCTCAGTGCCTTCCCTTTTAGACGGGGAGCTGCATGGCTGTGGCTCTGTGACTATGCCAAACAACCCCTGTGGGAACACCACAGAAACCAGTGCCAAAACAGGGACAGGAATGGACTAAGGTCCCACCCCTACCAATAAATACATGTACGCTATTTCAATCAGCTTCTTTTTGCTTCCAACTCCTTCTTTAGAAGCGACCTTGAACTGTGAGGTGTGCCTTCAGTCTTAAACTCTCCCCCTGGCCCCACTGCCTTAGAAAATACATCGTTAGCTCCATTACAGTACATCAGATAACATTACCCAGAAATGTTCATCTACGTGTCTCTGAAGGATTTTAGGTACGTTTTTTGGAAAAAATGGCTGCCATTCTTTTCCTGGTCTTTGTTATTGTTTCATTTCCTTTCATTTTCCCTATAGAAGTCTCTTTTAACACCGTGCAGCCGGCAGAATAATATCTACAGCTACATGCACAACTAGTAACTCTTGAGTAACTACGGAGCATTAGGTAAATTAGTAAACATATTATATTTGTACACTACAGTACTGATACATCCTTCGTTCCCCATTACAAATTCTGTTTTTGATGGTACACCTAGAAGTAAAATGTTTCTTTGAGTACTTTCTTATCAACACTGGAGTTTTCATAAAATATCAGGCATCATCTTCGACATATCAGTTTCCCAGATCAAAGTTCCATATTCCATCCTGTGACCTCATTGCCCCAGACCCTCCTTTCTTTTCAACAAGGCTATGTTTCATTCCAAGCACATCTAGTTGTAACTCGAGGTCTCTAGGTAAAATGAGCCCCCAAAATTTGTTGGCTGTCTCCTGACTTCTTCATTCTTTCCCAAGGACTTTTCTGTCAAGGCTTACATATTTGATAGTACTCTTTACAAATGCAGGGATGGATGGATGGATGGATGGATGGATGGATGGATGGATGGACGGACGGACGGACGGATGGACAGACAGATGGACACATTTTAAGTGCCTGAATGGCTTCTTTTTCACTGTTTCCCCAAATTCAAGTGTGTCATATTGCATAACACCTTTGTCCCTAGTTGCTCACTAACAATATACAGTAGGTTATCTTTTGTGGTCACAGAGCACTTATTCCGAGCTAAAACTGATATACCTGGTGCTTTCTGTGTGGAAATGGGTGGAGGACTTGCTTGCTCTGAGTCATGTCAGCTTACAGGCACTGGGATTGTGACCTGAGGATAACAGCTCTCACTTTTGTCTGTAGTGGAGGGAGAGGATGTTGACCTTCCCTCCCCTTTTGTTTCCCTATCACCTCATGTGTATTTTCACTGATACCCTCAGCTGCATTCCAGCAGCCAGCTGTCGGTGCTTTTAGTGAGGATAGGACTGGATTTCTGGCTCATGCATATAATATAACTTCCAAGCAAAATATCAAAAGGTATGTCCTTTGATATCTTCACTGACAGTATTCCTGACCTTTACTGGGCGTGTGCAGAAATGTGCTCTTCAGACAGCAGACGTAGCTTTGTGTTTGAAACTTTCAGCTGCATTTCATACCCTCTCAGCATTTGATATTTTATTTTACCAGAGTTCCAGCAGCCCCTGTACCCCATCCCTCTTAAAAGTCTCTCCATGGACACTGATTTGCCATCCCTTACATGCCAAGGTGTTTCAAAACTCCCAACATGAAATATTAAAATAAGCAGTTGTTTGTAGTTCTTTCATGAGAAGAGTAACCTATCAAAAAATCGTAGAACTCAAAGGAACTAGCAGTGTGTCTTTCTGGCAGAAGATGTGTCTCATGGTTAACTGCATTAATCTGAAACACAAAAGCCATTCCTTTTGGGAACACAGTGGGTCACCTACCTGGACCTCGGAACATGCTTTTAAACATCAGTTGGCAAATTCTTCCCATCTAAAACTTCATGTGAGTGTTTCTGTGAGTGTTCTTCCCTTCATCTCCTTGCCTGTGCTTCTGGAGTAATTCACAAATGTTTTCTGACACGACCCTAATCTGTTCTCCTTCCCTGGGAATTTATGAACCTCCTTTTTAAACTAAACCAATATCCCTCCACTTTTGAACATTCTCTTTGTTAGAGACCTCTGAGGTGAGCTTTACAAAGAAGAGGCACATATTTTTTTTTAGCTCATTTCTAAGTGCTGAATTATCATAGAATAACCCATAAAAACTCAATCCATCAGTTTCAATATATGAAAAAAACATATCAAAATGTGAACTACTTGTCAGCCATATAGAAAAGGCCTGGAGAAGACCAAATACAAGACTTTCCATAGAAGTCATGATACCCTTCAACTTCAAGCCTGCTACATCACTGTTGCAATATTGGTCAACAAGGGTTTAAAGCCATAAATCTTCCCTTGAAGAAGAAGCGGGGGGGGGGAAGAAAAAAAAAGTAGTAAGTATCCACAGTAGCTTTGAAAGATACCTTATTTCCCCAAACCACTAAAAATGCCAACTCCACCCGTCCTCTTCTGTTTGTACAATTCACTTGTTGGAGTTTGTTATGATTTAACCCCAGCTGGCAACTAACCACTACACGGCCACTCACTCGCTCCCCCCACAGCAGGATGGAGGAGAGAATTGAAAAAGTAAAAGTGAGAAAACTCGTGGTTTGAGATAAAGACAGTTTAATAGGTAAAGCAAGACCTGTGCTCACAAGCAAAGCAAAACAAGGAATTCATTCACTGCTTCCCATCAGCAGGCAGCCATTCAGCCACCTCTAGGAAAGCAGGACTCCATCACGCATAATCTTTATCTGGGAAGACAAACTTCCCAGAGAAGTATGCTGAGAATGTCATCATATGGTATGGAATATCCCTTTGGTGAGTTGAGGTCCCAGCTGTGTCCCCTCCCAACTTCTGGTGCAACCCCCAGCCTGCTCGCTGGTGGGGTGGTGTGAGGAGCAGAAAAGGCCCTGACTCTGCATAAGCACTGCTCAACAGTAAAGGAAACATCTTTGCATTATCAACACTGTTTTCAGCACAAGTCCAAAACACAGCTCCATAGTAGCTACTATGAAGAAAATTAACTCTATCCCAGCCAAAACCAGCACAGAGTTGTACGTCAAAATACTGCCGTACACAGCTTTGTTCTTAGCATTTCCAGATCAAACAGGAAAGGGATGCCATCCGTTAAACTGTGTGGGTGAGAAGCAGATTAGAAAGCTCTAAAGCTAAAAAAGATTTGGGATCTATTCAGAGCCTTTTTTTACTTCTCAAAAAATTATTTATATGTATTTAGGAAAAGTTAGGGAGCTGCTTTCTGCAGTGAAAAGAACTGCGAACTGGAGAGAGACAGAGAAACAGAGACAGAGAAAGGAAGGAAGAAAGGAAGGAAGGAAGAACGGGAGGAAGGAAGAACAGGAGGAAGGAAGAAAGGAAGGAAGGAAGAATGGGAAGAAGAAAGGAAGAAAAGAAGAAAGAAAAAAGAGCACTTTGCTGCAATATGGAGAATTGAGAAATCTGTCCTGCTGCCCCTGTGTTTGATATAGATGTCATATTAGGCAAAGGAAGGAAAGGCAGGATGAATATGTGAAAGTGTAGAGCTGCAGGGAGGGAGGGTTAAGAAGAATCAAGGGGCCATCATTAATCTTCTGAAAGCAAGACTTTCACATCCAGCAGCATAAAGACTTCCTGTGAATATTGAACTTTATTACATAATACACAGGAAAGGGCTAAAGCAGCGTAAAGTGAACACAATGATATTAAGGTGGATATTATCAAAAATTAATACAATACCATTTCAAAGAGATTTATGACAGCTATATAGCTTTTCAGTGGTTAAATAAAAGACCCTTTTGCACAAAACTGGCTGTCACCTCTGGTAAGTGGAAACACATGCATTTTCATTCCACTGCAAATAACAGAGGCATTTTGCCCTGAAATTTAAAAAGCACACCCAATACATCAGTAATCAACCTACATCTAATGCTGCATGTAGATCTATGGCAGGTGTGGAAGCTTACGTGGAATCATATAGGCATGTGAATACATCCCACTTCAGCTGTAAACTAAAATTTTATGGAGTCACGTAACTCAAGTTATTCATGATGAACTCTCCGCTATATTTCTATACGTGCATGACTCACATTTCTGAATGCCACCTCCAATCTCTCATACTTGCCTCCCTACCCCCACCCCTCAACCTCATCAGCCTTTCCTCTTACGGTGCAATGCAGAGTACAAAGAATAAAACTACAGAGATAGGATATTGAAGGGAAAAAAATGAGGTTGAACAGAAGGGCTATCGTTTGCTCCCCTCTGCAATGAGAGTGGCTAGTCTGCAGTAATGTTTCTCAAAATCTAGGTTTCAGATGTGAGATTCACTAGATGGCAAGCAACTGCAAACAAGCAACTAATCTTGTCTTTGGCTGAAGTGAGAAGTTTACTATTGGCAATGGGCAAGTGACAAGTTTCACAACCATCTAATCTGCTAGCCTGGGAGCCTTCACTTCCTTCTCTTTTTCCCGAACCCCTAAAGTAGGAAGAAAGCCAGAGTCATTTCACTACTTACCATTAACCCACAATGTTTTTTCTTGAGTTCTTGATTGACTTTTACACCATTAATTTTACTTCTAATTTTAATTCTGGGTGGGTTTTTTGAGCGGGGGGAGGGGATGTTTAATCCTCAAGACTAGCAGAATCCTTTTCAGTATTTAGTTTAGTTTAGCTTTTTGCATTTAATCAGTCATAGCCCCCTGAATCATAGGATGTACTTTGCTGCCTATTTACACAATGGCTGCATCAAATCTATTCACTTCAATGAGGGTCTTCCTTTGATACAAAACCTCTTAGATACAAGAGGACAATCACTGTCATTAAAATTTTCACAATCTAAAAGCTAAAAATGTTCAAATAACAATTCCTCTAGCATGCAGCAGATAAAAACTGTGCTTACCACATTGCTGAAGTCATCTCTTTGCAAGCTTTACAGCATGATTATTTCCCAGCAGCAGGGAATGCAAAGCCTAATTGAAACAATTAAGGTGACATCCAACAGCTTCAGTTGCATTTTGAGGATATCAGTTTGTATTAATATATTTCCATATGAACAACATTAAAATGCATGTTGGTCTGTCATCCTCAGAACAAATTATAATCTTAGAGATAAATATTAAAATTACCTTTCAAAAATTGAAGTTCAGATATGGGTAGGGGAAAAGGACTGCCTGTGCCTACATTCACTAAATAACCAGTACCACATCCTGCAAAAGAAACACAGTTATCCAGGACATGAAATGCTGCCTCTTGGTTGTATATCATTTCTGATGGCGGCTATCTGTTATAATGGAAAAAGCATCAGTGATGCATCAGGATCTATCTGGCAAGGCACTATGAGGTTCTCAATCACTCGGTCTCTGCAAAGTGACAGCTGTTGTAGTTCATGCTTTTTTCTACAGAAACTTCAATGCACCGAAAATGTCAGGTTACAGCAGCAGCACCAAGATCTCCATCTATTTATTCCAAACTGAATATAAGACAAAAGTCACAGCACAGAATTGACTGCCTCTGATACATTAGATGTGTTTCACTCATTCTGAAATGCTATCAGAGCCTTTATTTCTTTTTTAAGTAATGCACTAGCATCTCAACCAAGATCGGAATCACTGCATGGGTCCCACAAACCTGTGCCAACCTGAAAAGTTTCCGTCATGAATCAACCTGTGTCACCTCTCCCTTTGGCTACAGCCAGTGCAGAAAGCTTTCTCTGGTTACACCCAGCCTTCAGTGCTGTCCAGTCCGCTCTGTCCCCAGTGCCTGTCCCTCTCTCTCCCTGGGCTTCAGAGATAAGTTAAGACACATGTTCAGCAAAAGGGTGAGGCAAACAATGGGAGGCAACAGAAAAAAGAGGCTGATGGTAGCTCAGCATAGGAAACGTTGTTACTTAGATTACTCTGGTCACTGTTATCTGATTTTAAGCCATTTTAAGCTTCAGAAATAGCAACATATGCAGGAGCCTTTTTTCAGTTTGTAATGGTAAATATAGAAACAGGAGGGTAGGCAGGCAGGACTGTTGTTCACTACAGCATGCTTAGTATATGCAGTGAATTTCCATTTTTTTCCAGTGAGGCCCCCTGATAAATATGCATTGAAAATGTGAAGCGTCTCTGTTTTCCCTTCAAGTGGTCCACTGTTACTTATGGAAAGCTTTTTGCTTTGCTTTTCATTAACTGGCTGGTATTGCTTTTCCTTTTTCTTCAAAAAGTCATTATAACAGTCTTTTGAAACAAGAGGTTTATCTCCCCCCGCCCCCCGCTCCCCCCACTTGATAATATTTTGCAATGCCTTCATTTAGAGGCCAGAACATTTTTTTATATAGCCTCAAGGAGAGGGAGAAGAAAGTAAATCAACATTAATGATTCATTTGTAGCCAGGACCTTGGTATTTCAGATTATATTCTAGGAGTGAATTTTTCTTTAAAATAACATATTTAAAGCTGCTACGACCACTAAGGTGTTCATGGTATTCATGTATTCTGTATTCATCCAACTCCCAGATACGACACACTAAGAAGAACTACTCAGCATTCTGATATTTCACCTTGTTTATGTTTGGTGGCTGAGAAAAGGAGTAATTTAAAGCAAGAGCATTATACTTACAAACAGCTCCTAAACATTTTCACCTTTTTCTTAAGTTGAAGAGGTGGAGAGGGGGAGGGTTATTGGCACTGTCAAAGTTACACAATCAATCACGAGTTGTTATATTTATCAAAAATCCAACTGAAAGAGAAGACCATGTTGCTGACACAGTGAGCCACCTCAAACAGTCCATACATGGGTTCAGAAAGATGTGGGATATTTCAGGAGCAGACATAATGAATTCATCCCATCAGTCCATTATGTAGCAACCGTAGGATCAGGCTGCAGCTACTGTGCACCCCCAGAGGCAGGACCAATTCAGTTCTAGACCGCACCTTGATAAGGATGCTGCCTGATATGCACAACTCAAGTCAAAATATTGCACTGGCAATTGTAATGTCAAATTTTGCTCTTGATGATGTCGACATATCCTGTTGTTCCTACAGGAGTCTTCCCCTACCTCACCCTCACTGAACAGCTTAGTATACACTACTGTACAGTGTGAAATGGCTGTGAGTTAAATAATCCTTTTTAATGAGTGTTATTTGGGAATGGGATGAGCCTAATTCGAAATGGAGAACTCCACAGAGAAGGGGTTCAAATCATTTGCTTTTAATAAAACAACAAAATATAAATTCATTTGTAATGAAAACTGTAGAACACTTTGAAGAACATTTATTATTAGCCAGAAAGAGTACTTACAGGAAGATTGTCAACATTTTTTTCTCAGATGTTTGATTCTCAAAGTTCCTATGGTGTTTTGTTTGAATATTGCACCCACAAAACTTGCTCCATTTGAAAACACTGAACGCTTTAATATTTTGATTGAGTTTTCTTTCAGATAGCGAAATTACTTCTGAAAACTTTTTCTTTTAAAAAGCTGTACTATTTTCCAGATATTTTGATGTAGTTCACTTAATTAAAATCATAATTTTTGACAACAAAAAGTACTTATAGATGACTACATTGCAAATTATTTATTTAAAACTTGTTTACCAAGTATCATTGAATTCTTCCCTTTATAAACAGACGAAAAGATGTCACCTGAAAACAAAGGAATAAGAGATGTCAACATAGCTGTGGCAAATACAATTTGAAAATAAATGTAGTGTCAACTGGATCATGTTTGTGTAATATTCATTTCCAACAGCATTCATTATAGAAGATTTTACCAGATAACTCCAGAGTTTTGTATTATTTTAAAATAGTAAAGAATTTCTTCATATGTCTGTTCATATAGTTGGGAAGAGAAGAGCTTTATCATCAATTTTATATTTTTTAAGAAAAGACTGGCTTAATAGCTTTTTCACTTGAATCACTCTGGAATCTTAAATCCATTTATAAAATGCCAAATGGAGTTCTACAGGACGCATTAAGGATCACTGTCTAATTCTGACACTGCATGAATTTTCATACAATTTGCAAAGGTGCGAGTCAATATAAAATGTTGTGAATGACTTCAATGAATCATACAGTATCTTCTCTAAGAAAACGGTAAGATGAAGTAGCTGGTACAAGAAATGACCAGGAAATCCACTGAATATTCACTTCTTCACAAAGTCTTATGGTTCCTTTTGAATCTAAATAGCCACAGAGAGCAGACTGAGCATCTTTGTAATGTTTACTATAGCAAAATGTAATATTGGTGTGATAAAAATAAGTAAATGAGGCTGTACATTTCCAAAAACCTGAATCCACTAAATTATATGTATTATTTAGAGTTCTAAGCAGAAGAAAAAGCACAAATGGTCACTTGTAAGGTAGGATTTGAACATATCCTAACACACACAAAAGGATTATGTTTTGGACACAGGATAGGTGCCCAGATTTCTTTTCTGTATTGAACAGGAGCTGCTTAGGCAAGGGTCCAAGCAGACAACGTCAGGCCAGGAAAAGCTTCCAAATAGCTTTGTTTTGATTACCTGCTTGGACTTGTTTCTACAGTTTGAAAGAACAAAGTGCACAGGTATATTATACTTGTTTGATTAAATATCATGCCCCCAGTCGTTCATTGTAACGCAGAACAGTATCTCCCATTGCAAAACCCCCAGAGGAAGTCGCAGCCACACGCAGCTGTCTAGGTCAGCTAACATTCATGCCCACTTTTATAAGTGCTGGTCAGTCAGGAGCAAAGCTCAGGCTTTCCAGATGAGGTACTGGCATTGCATTTTGTCTTGCGTGGGCATAAAAAGAAAGCCAGCGTGATGTATAACCTGAGCAAGCTTTTAACACATAAATTAGTCAGAGTAGCCATGCTTCCATTAGAAACTAATAAACCCTCGAGCTACTCCAGCATCCCTCCAGCTACTTTGCTGACATTTTCAGTGACCAAAACTCCCACCACAGTTTTTCAAGAACCCAGATGACTTCTTGCAATCTGCCTATTTTAGCAAAGGGAAGAACTGAACAGGGAGATGGAAAGCCTAAAGCTGGAGCCAAGGATGCAGTCCTTGCGAGCACACTGCCCAGAGGAGAGGACCAGATGCGCAGGCTGAAGACAGAGCAAGATTTCTTCAAGCTGTTTATAGCACACCACCTGCAAGAAGTGGGTTGGTGAGACAATCCACATCAGCTGAACTCAGAAGTGGAATTCAGTGGCCTAAAACCACACACCTGCCGCAAAAGTAAATGTACCCTGCCTGGTCTCCAGAAGGGTTTGGGTCAGCTATAGGTCTTCCTTGTTTGCCATATCTTTCAGTCCCATGTGGATGTCTTGGGTACCCTACAGCATTAAACAGCTGCATCTAGGCCACTGAATTCCATCTCATGTTTTGCAGTAATGATTTAAAGTAATTTATTTTTCTAAGAACAGCTCATTTTGACATATTTTGTGAACACTTGAACATTTTTTTAAAAGACTTTTTGAAAGTCTTGGTGGGAGTTTATTGTCCAAGGAAATTGTAAATTGCACTTTCTTTTCAGACACATAGCTGTTGGTCTCATACAACTTCCTTATTTGAGCAGTTGATTCAAGTGGAAAAAACCGCTAACTTTATCACAAGGATTGTGATTGCACCAGGAGAGTTAGTGACACCATGAACATATGCTACACCACTTGAATACTCCCCAGCCTTGCTGCTACAATACCCAGGATTTTAAAATAGCTTTCAAAAGCAGATTTTGATGAAGATGCGGACTACATTCCCTTTACTTCCAGCTTTGAAAATTGAGCACATTAGAGGACAAGGGTGCAGAGCCAAAGCTGCTGTTACTGGGTCATTAATGCAGACTTTTTTCTTTTTTTTTTTTTTTTGTGGTTGTTGTTAAATATGGCATAGCAAACCCTAAGGCTCCATGTGCTCCAGCCCTGCACGCATACTTCTGTGCCATCTGTAACACCCACACACATCCTGTGCTATCTCTCCAGTATCCTACATCATACATCTCCTGGAGTAATCATACCTAGCAAGTCAGATATTCACCATTAGGGAGACTGGGCTGCTCCAGTAACAGTGCTGTGAGTCATGGCTTTCTCAGTGCCTGAATCATTTGAACAGCTGCAGGAATCAGAGACCAATACCACTCTTTTGGAATAGGTAGATTCCTGATATTTCACAGTGCAGCTTTGTGTTTTTCACTGTGCATATCGCATTGAGGGGTATGCAGGAAAGGACAGATTGGCTCAACGCAGAGGGGATGTGTCTCATATATTTGGCTTTTTCTAAAGGAAGCAGTATCCAGTGAGAGTAGGGAGGTCCAGCTCTTACTCTTCATCATTTACTATACCAGCTGGCTGAATCCATTCCCAAAAATGGCACATCTGAACAACCAGGTTAAGAAGGGATGGAATTAACAACCCAAGTGGATTTTTAATACAATGCAATAAGCCATATCTAAGTCTTGCCAAATAAACACAATGTCTCTCGTCCTGACAGCCTATTGTACATTTTACACTGGAAGTATTGGCCAGTAGCCATAGTAAGAATGGGAGAAGCTGGAACACTGAAAACACATAAAAAATTATGTTAGGTCTGATCGTCCTCCAGCCTAATGAAACAAAATGTTTTGGCAATCTATTCTTACCGATTAGCCAAGAGGTTTCCTGGCAGCTCAGATTTGCCTTGGCACCTTTTGTCACCTATACAACATCTCAGCAGCTCCAGGGTGTCAGCGGGCGGGATGCTTCTGAAAGGTTCCAGTTGAAACTTATCAGGGAGCCCCAGGACATGTTGTCTAGCAGTTCGAGTGGATTAGATATATGATACTAAGGTGCCTGACAGCAAGTTTTCAGTTACAATGGGGCATTTTCTCTTTAAGATCAGCCACTGTCTGATATGTACATGCAGATACAAAAAATACACAGACTTATATGTATTTTGTATATAGACATTGATAGAAAACAGTGCCTCCTTTCTTTCTTCCGTGCTCATCTGATCATGCTGCCTCTGCCGGATGGAAAATAGACATCGTTGCCTGATGCAAGTGAAGCAGAATGGGAAGCTTGCACACACATACATGAAAGACTGGTTTCTGATTTACAAACTATAAAACAACATATACATGGGCAAGCCTTGATTAAGAGCATGGGTAGCACACTGGATTTATAAAGGTTTTTAGGCAAAAAACGGGTTGAACAATCCCAAAGAAAATCCCCCTCCAAGCCAAATTAGCACTAATGTAATGTCAGCAGTCATTTGCATTGTGCAAGAGCAAGAGGGAAGCATGGCTCTCTAGGTTTCTTTGCCTGAGTAAAAAGGAGTAAGTATAGCAGATCTCAGATAATTCTGTTGAGTTTCTCTACTGATGCCGAGGCAGCAGAGAGAAGGTACATTGCATTCAAAACTGGAAGCTACCTCACCCTGTACCAAGGTGCTTTTTGAGATATCTTGCATACCTATATGCATGGAGTTTTCTCTGCATTCTTACACTAGATGCAACAGATCCTGATACCAATTATACTGGTTTTTACGGATTTTTTTATACACTGTAATCACAGTTGTAACAACACAGCAACCATAACATGTTCAGCCCCTTAATGAAAATATGTTCAAAGTTCATTCAGGGTTTCTGAACAGTGTAAATAATACCAAGTGTTGCCATCCTTCATCAGCAAAATAACTTACTGGTAAAATTTAGCTGTGTGACAGTCAGAGCAGCTCTCAGAAGCGTCAGCCATCACTCAGCAAGCTTCCCATTCTGCTTCACTTGCATCAGGCAATGATGCCTATTTTCCATCTGGTAGAAGAAGCATGGTCAGATGAGTACAGAAGAAAGAAAGGAGGCACTGTCTCCCTCCTTCTCGTTTTGTTCCTCAGAGATAGAGCCACCTGCCACCTGCATGGGTGGAAGCATGCAGAACAAAGGTAAAATTTCAAGTACTGGCGCCACTGTGTCCCCTTAGTAGCGGAGACCTTGTCCAGGCTCTGCAGCTAGGCTTGTCCTGGAAGGGCTGTGCTGGAGGAGCTGCTCAGGTGGTACCAGACAGTCATAGGCTGCTATCACTAACATGAAGATCCCCAGACATCCTCTTTGACAGATGATGAATTTGCAACCTCTCCACCAATGTGCTGCTCCAGGCGATCATTTATTTTGCTTGTGACCAATGTTGGTCCTCTATAATCTTATGGATGGGATTCATCCCTTTACTCAACTACTGCCTGCTATGAGATAGCCTGGGGTCGTATCCTCTCTATGCAGCCTTCTTACTTCCATGGTGATGTGTACTGCATCTAAATTCAGCATCAAGATAATTGAGAGAGTATTTGGGCTTTATAATAGAAATAAATCATACTGTACGCACTGTTCTTTCTCCACTGGCTACAGCCAACAAACAAGACACCAGGCTTCTCAGAGGAGAAAAAGAACATTCTCATCCCTTGCTATTCAAGTAGTTTCATTTTTTATAATGTAATGAAAGATTAACTGGGCCAACAAGGCAACAAATTCATTAATCTGTAGCTTCGTGGCTAGAAATGAAATGACAGTCCTGGAGTCACTTTATATACTGCAAAGTGCTCATTGTGTATTTTGCCTAAAATCTATTTTATGCAATTGCAAATGGAAGAAGACAACTCCGTCCTGAGAGCAGCAGATGACACCCATCATCCTTTCTCCCTCTTATGAGGGGGACAGCATCTTTTCTGGGAAACCTCCCTATTCTTATAAACTATACACTACGGTATCCATTCTAGAAATTGAAAACATACATTTGGCATAATTGAGCTTTTCAGTATCCAAGTGCCCCTTAAGAATCTGTGCCCATGTCTTTTTCTTCAAAAAAAAACACAATACAATTTAGTACAAAATGACGTTTTCTTCTTCATAGTCAAAAAAGGCCTTAAATCTTTTCAATTAATAAGACACTAGAAAAAATGTTAACATTGGCATTGACTAATACTTGTTACAAAGCAGGGTGCAAAGATTTTTTTTCAAATTGTGATAACATGATACTAAGCCCAGTAGCCATATAATAATACAGTAAATATAGGATAATCGACAATCTGAGTAGAATGTAACCCCAGGATAATTATGCACTTCTCTATATCTTTAAAACAAAGCCTTATCCTCAGATCTAAAAAGTGGAAGTTACATGGTAATTATTCTTTGAATTACTTCGTAACTGGTAGTATAATTATCAAGTAATCTGCATGAAAATAATTAGGTATTTACATAGTCTTTGCAACGTAATTACAGGGTAGTTGGCTGATTATGCAGCGTGTGCCTTGTAAGAGAAAGTGATACCAAAAAGACAAAAAACCCTATAAAAATACTTGCCATTTTGAGTAAAATGAATTAAATGGATATTTTAAATTTCTCGGTATTTTGCATGACTGTGTGTGTGTACACATATGTGCCTGTGTGTGTGCATGAGAAGGTGGAAAACAATAGAAATTCAAACAGAGATAGAAGAGCGTACAAATCATGGTAGCAGTTAGTCAGTTTACCAGGGGAAGAAAACTTGTAAAGTCCATCATTTTCCAAGTCATAAACTTCTCTCAGAAGACAATAAGAATGTCTTCCATAATTCACAACCGCACTCACCCCTCCATCTCACAAGCCCATCTGCATTCAGAGATGCTTAATAAGTTGGTAGAAACAATATGAGGATACAGTGATTGTTTAAAAACAATTACTCTGGCTGACTTTTTCTCTGATTAAGTGTCACCTGAAAAAAATGAATTCACGGTATACTTTTTGTTTTAATTTTAAAGACATTATGAATTATCTCTTTTATTTATTTTTTTAAGAAAAAATATGCTAATAGCAATAGTTCACCTTTGTTGTGAGTGAGGCAGCCCAATAATTGATTTTGATCCCTGTTATACATCTGCACCTTCTGCTCTGGATGCACAGTTGTAGTAATATTCAATTATCACATGCAGATCCTGCAACAATAGAGATTATTTTTTAAGTAGAAAGTCATTATTTGGTAATCATTTGCATTAAAATAGCAATACAGAGTGAATAGAATGTAAGTGCTCAAAACATTTTATATATGGTCACAAAGTAAATTATAAATGAAGAGAAGCAAGAACATTCCTTGAATATTAGAGTCAACAAACAAGCACCACCAAGAGAAAAAAATCTAAAAGTACTATTTCATATTTGTGTCTGTCTCATCAAAGGAAGCAATTATTATTTTACACTTCTTCCTCTGTTTTTCTAGGCCTACCCCTTCTATGTCAATCAGTATTATGATAAGGATTTTTTTCCTGTGGATTTTTAAGGCCATTTATGATCATCAAGGTTGATCTTATACATAACAGAAACTAATTCATTCTTGTATCCAGTGCAAACTGATGTGTCAGAGAGTTCTCCTTTAGATGAGCAGCCATTTTTCCTCTTTTTGTTTCTTTGCTTGGTCTTTACTCAGGGAATTCCCCTTGTTCTGCAAATTAAATTGCCTAAATGAAATATTAAATACAAAATTGAATAAGGATTTCTATCTACTTTTTTTTAACCCAATAAATAATATAATCTGATGGGAACTATATAAACTAGTTTTTAAAATGAATGTATAAACCTCCCACTCATTTAATTATTTTGAATGTCTGAATTATTCCCTAATGAAATATTCTAGCAAAAATACATGGTTAAAGGTTCAGCGAATGCACCTCAGATGTCTGGAATGAACTTTTCCTGCTGAAACAAGAATATGTTTCAAGCTGACTAAGTGTGAGAGTTCATGTTTTCTTTCATCATTCAGCTTAATTTCACATAGAGGCTAAGGGCAACTAATAAGACTGACACTCATGTAATTTCTTATGCATAACAATATGGAATTTGAGTGTGACAGGATGCATCTACCTTTTCCAAAACGTACTTTGCATCAGAACTGTCGTCCTTATGCGGGTCAGAATCTCATGTACTATCTATTTTTTGAGGAAAACAGAGAGAAAAAAGGTCTAGATCTACTTACTTATTAGTGTGCCTATTAAATTGATCAATTTAATGGGAGAGAGTTGACCAAATAGCTTGAAAGTTCTGCCCATATCTATCAAATGTCTTACCTTACCAATAGAAGTAAAATTGATGACTAGAATAACTGGCTTATATTTTCTGTATCAGTTGAACATTAGAGGAAAGCAAACTTAGCTACTTTAAGAAGCAAATTTCATTGCAGGTGTCTGAGATGGATCTGAACATGATTATCTTGCCTTGTCATTAAAAAACTAAAGTTCACAGCAAATACCAGTGTCTGCTAGGTTGTAGGTAAAAAAAAAATAGGGTCTTAATTCAGAAAGACAGAAAAAAAAGAGGAAAAAACATAGGTCAAATTGAGCTGAAGCATCTGTAGAAGGACTGAACTCAGTACCAATTTCAAGTGCGACAGCGGAGAGAATGGGACACATCAAATCCTTTGCACTACAAAGCCTCCATTTCCCATAACTAACTTACTGTGACTACAGCTCACCCAAAATATGGGGAGGCTTTTTTTTTACATTCCAGGGTGTCACCATGATGAATCTTAGAGAAAATACCCATTAATGACAGCTATAAAGCTTTATAAAAGTGTTATTCAGAAGCTGCAGAAACCTGAAAACAAATGAAACTTTGTCAAACAGATAAAAAATGGACTGTGTGAGTTAAGTTACCGGTGACATAAAAGAGTTAACAATATCAACAAGAAAAAAATAAGATTCAAATTCACAGTATGATCAGTATTTTAAGCTCCAGACAGCCTTGAAATATGTTCGTACAAGTTGAAGCCATCGAGTTCCATTTCTGCTAGACAGGAGTTTTTAAGAGCTATTTCCACTTGATTCAATTGATTTACATGATAAACAGTGCCTGAGCTAGGACCAGCCACCATCTCCTTCTCCAGCCTACACTAGGGAACCCAAGGCCCTCAACGCCTACGTATTTTTATTCCTTTGTGTTTCTTATTTTTAATTTACATTTCTCTGTTAATTTCTGAATTACTATGGTTAGTTAAAAGAAACCAGAGCTATTAACAGGTAGCAGGTTACATAAGGCAAGTCCTTGCATGCCATGTAGATGGTTAAATTGGCCTGTTACTCGCCAGGACAAGCCTGAATGGAGACTCTGCAGGAGCACAATTGGAGTTAAGAGCTCTGAATGCTCTTCTATGGCAAATGGCAGTAGTCTGACCCTGCAGGAATCATTTTCTCTTGCAGCAAATTGTGATAAAACAAATCTCTCCCCGATTAGAGGAATTAGTGCTGCCTTGTCTCCTGTGTGTCTGCGTCTCAGTCCTACAAGCCAAGTACTCTGCGTCAGGTGCAGACATACTGTGGATGGGGGCCAAGACCTTAAGGGGTCTAGCAGACTTTTTTCCCACCTGCCCTATATAGTTCACAAGCTCCCAACTTATATGACAGCAGTTGTTGCTCAGCTGCATAGCTTCCCTTCAATTTAGAAGGGGGCTGCACTGTCCTTTGAGGAGCCACACTTGCTGCGACCAGATGATTGTGAGAAAAAGGGCTGTTTCAGCTTGACACGTAGACAAGGCAGGCAGCTGCAATCTTCCATGCCCTCTATTTCAAAGGGATGCTTCAAACACAGAGAAATTTTTCATCACCAGGGAATCTCTAAGAAGCTGTGAACTCACCTGGAAGACTTTTCTTCAGTCGGGTCACCTAGAATGTCTCCCTCCTCCACCAGTCACTATTTTCACAAAGTCTTTAAATGCAATTATCTCAGAGATTACATCTTTCCACCCAATCAGACAGCAGTCTGGAAAATTTCCATAGGAAATCAGCCTAAAGAGCACTAGAGTTGAATAGCCTCTTATTGGATGTGTCTGAGTAAATATGGTTCAAGTGTCTTCTGGAATGTAAGATCTTCCTCTGGATCAAGGCATGGTAATTGACTGCTCATCAGCAATCATTAATACTGGGTCAGGTTTCATAACCATGCTGCTCATCAGTTTTAATACTGAGTTTATATGCATTTATTTATGCTGTACCTAGGGATTAAGAACCTCATCTAAAGCCAAATAGTGAAGCCAGGTGAGTAGTCTGGGTTGTTTGTTTTTGGTTTTTTTTATGTGATTCCTTTATACGCCTTCACAACGTATATTTTCAAATGCCAGGTAAGTTGTGTACAGGATATTACAAGCCATGTTCAGTGTTGCTATAAAACAAGGGTGACTGCAACAAAGATCCATCCACTTAAACCAAGAATTTCCAGAGCTTCTAGTCTTTGGAAATACCAATCTCAAATCCCAGAGTTAAATCAAAGAACAAATTTTGGTTCGGTCTTTCACTTTCCCTAAAAGCCCATTGGCACAGGTAAGTGAATGCAGTTGTCCTTTTTGGGCTCTCCTCCGCCCACCTCACCCCACACCTGGCTCATGTTCCTGGCCACTGTGTCCTCCAATAGATATGTACACTCACAGTCATGTAGTAGACTTGGATAGCAAGAGGAGAAACTTAGGGAGCTTATCACACTCAGAAGCCATCATCAATGTGACGTACATGCTGTGCCTCAAAATTAAAAAATGAGAAAACTTCTAGAAAGTTCACACTCCACCAGAAAATTATGCTTTATCTAATATTTCTTTTGCTTTTTTAAGAGAAATTCAGCAAACACAAAGCATTTTTGACAAATAATAATGGGTTGCATGTCCCTGCTAGTGTGCAGCCAAGAACTACTGACTTTTCCTAGAGACCTATTTAATCTTCAGGAAAGATCATGTACCTTAACTATCATAGCTTAATTAAAATCATTCTCTGAAGTGCATTAAGCCAAAAAGGGAGTTTAACAAGCATATCTAAGGCACTGAAACCGTGATGCTGAACAAAGGAAAAAGAAGTGTAATGAACAACTGGGAATGAATAAAGAAAATGACAGAAATGGCTAATGTTCAGTCCGGGACAGGGTGTGATACTTAAAATAAACAAAAGTGCCACAAAAGAATTCCTACCTGCATGCATTTCCAGTAGCTGACTCTGCTGATACTTGCTGGTTTTGTAAGCATTGGCATTCTGAATTCACTGATAACACTGTGTTAGTAATTTTGCGCAGAAGGGTGAGGTACAGGCATTTCCAGCCATATCCTTCAGATGACAGATTTATGCGGATATTGCATTTTATTGCAATCTTATGTTTCTGGTTTAGCCGTACAATGTGCACTGCTATTATTGCCATGTAACAGTCTGGTGGCTTTTCTTCAGTGAACTCACCCTGCTAACAGGTGTGGATCCTGCTGGGAGATGGAAAGTGATGACTCGCTGGAGCAGATGGGGCTCCTGAACTCTATCCTGCTTGTACCAGAGGTGGGGGAGCCTCTCTGGAAGACAGGCTCTGCACTGGGCTCTTCTCAGGGAGGCACATCCCAGCCAGGTTGGTCTGTGGAGATTGGCTGACCTAGAATGTCTCTTATCTTGGTAATAATGCTTCAGAATAAAACAATTCACAAATACTGGATATAGGCAAGCTGTCCTGAAGAAGGCTTAAAAACCTCATTGTTTATATATTCTATTCCCGATGCATTTGTATATGCTTTCTCTCCCTCAGAGGTCATGAATTTCAGGATTAGGTATACCTAGCAAACCAGTATTTTTACGGTTTTACTTGCCGTGCCTGTTATTCAAAAAGTCACTGCTTGCTGTTATTTAGCTTTCAACCCACTATCTTTACTTTGCACTACAAGTGCAGAATAACTGGCTCTTGCAGTAGTTTGCATTATTTGAGAAATGCATTAGAATTTACTTTTTCCCAGTAAGCCAGTATCATTAGAAAAGTATACTTGAAACACACTGCACACACGCCCTTCATATTTTCCCCTACTAGTTTATTTCTATGATACAGCTACCTCCAATATTATGTTCAACAGTGATGTATTTTGTAATGATACATACATGTGAGACCAGACCTTGGGGACAAAAGCTAGTTATTCCAAACTCCTAGTAGTTCAGAGACAGTGACATGTGCTAAACTGCTGTGAGACTTCCTCACTAATATTAAGATCATGAGTGAACTTTGTCTATGCTTTCAAAAAAAACTTTTGTCCCTTTTTTTCAAAGGTCACAATCTCTTCTGACAACATCCCTGAACTGGTCATTCCAGTCTGTCCCATCTCTACCAATATTATTACATTTTATGGCCTCCCTTCTCAGACAGATGTGTACTTTCTCCAAAATTTTTCAGTCCCTCGCTTTAATAAAATTATTTCATTAAACACATGAAAACTTGTAAAAAGCTTAAAAGAAACAAAACTGGAGTCGAGGCAACACTAATTAAAAGGCATAAATCCCCAGACATTCACGTAGAAGAGGTTGTGCTAGTGTCTTCAACTACTAGTAGTCTGATCTCAATGGTTTTAGCTGAATGTTCTTACCTTCATACTTTTTTCTTTCCTTTCTCTTCTGTGTCATCACATACTGTTGATTACCGAGCATCAAAAGCAGTTTGTAAGTTCCCAGCAGAGAGGAAAATGGATCAATTCTGAATTTGTCTTTTAGAAGCACAAGCAATATGTTAGGAACTTCACAAAAGCATCCTAAACTACATGGAAGAGACCAAAAAACTGACAGATCTGACTGGGGAGTCTTTGAAGCAGTTCAGCTTCTACATATATTCATCACTAAGCTTAGCCATACATCTTTTGTGGACTACAGTAACTTGTTAAGAGACTCTTGTAAAGCCTAGGCACTGTCTGCACTTTATACTGGATTTTCTTAAACCTATAACAAATGGAACGCCCTTACAAAAAAGCATAACACTTCTCATGAAAACTTTTGGGGAAAAAATATAACTCTAATTACTTTATCCTAATCACTGAAGACATTTCTGAAATCTCTGCTTGTGTAGAACTGGCTGGAAAATAGTCTGTTTGTTTGTATTTTTTTGCTGCTGCTGTTGAAATGCAACATTTCAGTGAAATCTGTGGCCAAAATTTAAGATTTGGAAAGCTTTAGCCACTTAGACTTAGGGCCATTGTGTGGATATGCATCTTTAAACTTCAGGATCCTGTGATAGTTCTGGTCGTGCAAGTGTACAACATAGACCCAAGGAGCAGCACAGACCTCTCCAGAAGGAAAACGGAGACCTGGATATGGAGATAGGTCCCAGGATATGGAGAAGCCTGAGGTAATTAATTACTTTTTCACCTCGGTCTTGACCAGCAAGGGCTCTAATCACACAGCCCAAGTTGCAGAAGGCAAAGGCAGGGGCTATGAGAATGAAGACCTGCCCACTATAGGAGAAGATCAGGTTCAAGACCGTTTAAGGTACCTGACGGTACACAAGTCCATGGGAAATCCATCCACAGGTCCCGAGAGAACTAGTGGATGAAGTTGTTAAGCCACTAGTCATCATATTTGAGAAGTCGTGGCAGTCAGGTGAAGTTCCCATTGACTGGAAAAGGGGAAGCATAACCCCCATTTTGAAAAAGGGAAAAAAGGAAGACCCGGGGAACTACAGGCCAGTCGGTCTCACTCCTGTGCCCGGCAAGATCATGGAGCAGATCCTCCTGGAAACTATACTAAGGCACATGGAAAATAAGGATGTAATTGGTGACAGCCAACATGGCTTCACCAAGGGCAAGTCATGCCTGACAAATTTGGTGGCCTTCTACAAGGGAGTTACAGCTTTGGTGGATAAGGGGAGAGCGACAGGTGTCATCTACCTGGACTTGTGCAAAGTGTTTGATGCTGTCCTACACAACATCCTGGTCTCTAAATTGTAAAGGCATGGATTTGATGGATGGGCCACTCAATGGATAAGGAACTGGCTGGATGGCTGCACTCAAAGGGTTGCAGTCAATGGCTCAAAGTCCAAGTGGAAATCAGTGACAAGAGGCGTCCCTCACTGATTGGTATTGGAAGCAGTGCTGTTTAATGTCTTTGTTGGCGACAGGGACAGTGGGATTGAGTGCACCCTCAGCAAGTGTGCCGACAACACCAAGTGTGTGGCGTGGTTGATACGCTGGAGGGAAGGGATGCCATCCAGAGGGACCTTGACAGGCCTTGAGAGGTGGGCCTGTGTGAACTTCATGAAGTTCAACAAGGCCAAGTGTAAGGTCCTACACCTGAGTCATTGCAATCCCAGGCACAAATACAGGTTGGGCAGAGAATAGATTGAGAGCAGCCCTGAGGAGAAGGGCTTGGGGGTGTAGGTGGACGAGAAGCTCTACATGACCCAGTAATGTGTGCTTGCAGTCCAGAAAGCCAACCACATCCTGGGCTGCATCAAAAGAAACATGACCAGGAGGTCGAGGGAGGTGATTCTGTCCCTCTACTTCACTCTCGTGAGGACCCATCTGGAGTCCTGCATCCAGCTCTGGAGTCCTCAGCACAGGAAAGACACGGACCTGTTGGAACTGGTCCAGTGGAGGGCCACAAAGATGATCAGAGGGCTGGAGCACCTCTCCTATGAAGACAGGCAGAGAGAGTTGGGGTTGTTCAGCCTGGAGAAGAGAAGGCTCCAGGGAAACTTTATAGCAGTCTTCCACTACTTAAAGGGGGCCTACAAGGAAGCTGGATAAGGACATTTACAAGGGCAGGTAGTGATAGGACATGGCGTAACGGTTTCAAACTGAATGAAGGTAGATTTTGATTAGATATTAGGAAGAAATTCTTTACTGGGAGGGTGGTGAGACACTGGAACAAGTTGCCCAGAGAAGTTGTGGATGCCCCATCCCTGGAAGTGTTTAAGGCCAGGCTGGATGGGGCTTTGAGCACCATGGTCTAGCAGGAGGTGTCCTTGCTCGCAGCAGGGGGGTTGGAACTAGATGATCTTAAGGTGCCTTCCAACCTAAACCATTCTATGATTCTATGAAAAACATCACTGAGTGGTATGTCTGCACAAACATATTGATTTGTGGCCAGCGTTCCAACAACATGAAGGTGAAGTACAGTACTAGGACTTGTACCAATAGCATTGTTTAACTCAAATTCTGAAAAAAACAATGTTATTTCTAAGGAGTGACCATGGCCGTTCTGGTAAGGCTTCATAAAAGAGAGCAACGTCTAAACCAGAGTGCAATCCTTCTCCTATCTCCTCATTTTCCTAAGTGTGGAGTGAGGGTCATCTTAATACGTCTTCTTGCTGTTCGTTGTAAGCAAAGCAAAAAAGGTGAATTCGATAAATCATGAGCTGCTCTAAATGTCTCTTTTTTTGCAACTGCGTTGGTTTTACAAGGACAGTGCACATACACAGTTAGGAGACAGTCCAGCAGAAGAACAGTGGAGATTTCTTTAACTGTGTACACTCTTAATTCTGTCACTGACCAATTGCTCTCACCACAGCGTTATCCTCTATTGCACTGATGCAGTATGTTCTGAAGAAGATACTGTAGTATTCTGTCAATACAGCACATTCCTTCAAGCTCAGTGTATTTCTTGGGTAAATAAAGTACATAAAGGCTCGCCTCTTTCCCTTTTGTGCTCATATTGATTTTTTATTGATTTCAGAGAATTTCCAATAGTACTTCACCACAGTCACTCAACCTACAACACACATTTTGAGATAAAACATTAAAATTGAAACAAAAAATATTTTTAATAACTTTCTTGTCACCTACAATTAATTAAAACTTTTCTAAGTTTTAGTGGATTGTGTTATGACAAACCAGACTGTTTAGCATGCGAGTTACTTTATCAGTCCTCAGAGTAAAACTCATTTTATTTCGAATTAAAAAAACCAAAGAAAATCATACATAGTTATTCATGCAAAATACTTCACACTTCCTTAAGCAAAAAAAAAGGTGATTACAAATTATGCCATTGCCAAGAAAAAACAAAACAAAACCAAAGATATCCTTGCAAGATCTGCAGCTTTTTAGAATTCAATGTACATGAATATTCTGGCTCTATAGTAAGTTTTTTCAAACTCACTAACTCATCTGAATAGTTTAGACTCTGCAAAACCCAAAGACTTAGGGAAGGACTGTAGAACAGGGACTCAAAGATTCCACAGGACAATACTTAAAAATTTGTAAGGGCTAAAGGTTAAAAAAGAGAGGTATAAAGATGGCAATACTTAAAATATTTAACAACTGAACAGGCAGCCATCACATCATAAACAGAGTATTCCAGGCAATAGATAACACTCTGAAGACACTCACAATGCTGGTCAATGCTGACCACAAAATATCTTCTTAAATCTGGGAGTCAAAAAGACCTCCCAGTCATAGACCACGCTGCCACAGTCGTCCTTTGGTTTGATGGATAACCGCAGGATAACCCATTTGCAGTCTGGTGGAGGCCTTGGCCTGGGCAAACAGAAAGACTGGCTCTGTGAGTGAAGGAAAGGCTTCAGAGACCAAAAAAAGCAACAGGATTCTTGGGACAAGAAGTAAAACAAACAAAACAACAGAGGCAGGAATGAGATCAAAAGGTCTAAACAGAAGTACAAGATGAGACAAGAACAGACGTCTGGACAGCAGCCACATTTCTGCAAAACATTTCTTAGCAGGCAGTGGAGGCTCTACCCAGATTTGTATGATGAAGTCAGTGTCACAGCTGCAGAGTCAGACCCAGAATAAACGGGGGGGGAGTGGAGAGCTAGGGTGTGGGAGGGGGGGTGACAAAGAGATTGTGCCATGTTGTGTGATATAGTTGTAGGCAGCCAGATGTACAATCCATTCGGTTCAAGCAAGAGCTGCAGGCATCTGTCAAAGCGACACCTCCCCCATGGAGCTTCCTCCTATCTGGCTGACGGATGGCTTCAGAGTTGCCAAACATATTTGTTCTTCGGTAGAAGAGCAGCACCAAAAGCCATCCCTTATTAACCTCCTCAAACAGTTTGATCATAAGCCATTTCCAAAAGCATGGGGGGCAGAGTAATCTGGACAAACCATTTTTCATACCAGATATCCAGTGTTTCTTTTGTCCATCACTTTAGTATCAGAGCACCAGATTTCCTAACTAAATCTGAATGACCCTGAATAAAATAAAATTCTGAGGTGTCTGGGAAAAATATTTTAACTTCTCAAAATCAGCAGAAATGTGGCGTGTGAAGTTTTCTTTAACGTAAGAGAAGGCAGTGGAACAGGCTCCTTCTTTCCTGATCTACAAGGGAAAATTTCATCCACTAGGCTATTACAACTTCTCTGTGGCTGTTACCATGGAGAATTAAGAGAATAATTTCACAACATGATTCCCACACAGATACCCAGCGAGTCAAAAAGACAATGAACAAAAACTCTAACACTAGCACTGAATATCTGACAAATCATACTGGCTACCAGACAAATCATACATAAGATCTATATATGGACTGTCTTTGTATATGTGACCCTGCTGTTTAAACGACATTGACAAAACCAGTGTGGTTTAAGGTGGTCAAGATGATAAAACCAAAACATTTATATCCTTCCTGGGAATCAAGTTAAAGAGGGCGTATAATCCACCAGAGTATTTGATTCTTTTTCATTATTGTAAGGAGCAAAAAAGATAATTCCTACTTGTTTATTCTGAAAATAAGAAGACAAAATAAAAGTTCAACTCTAAGAATATATCCCAAGAGGCATTTGGAGCAGGTTTCCTTAAAAAGGACAATCATTCAAAGGATTATAGTTCATCGCTTCCCTAAGTCTTCCCACAGAGACGATATTCTTTCAGCAACCTCACGTGTTCGTGATCATTCATATTTGAAGCTTTAGTGCCATTGACTGCTCTCACTTTTTCGGGGATTAACCTGATTTGAATGAGGTGAGCTTGTGCTCTGCAAGCTTAGAGCACAGAGCTTGAAATGTATTTCAGGACCAGCATAACTTCAGTCCATAACTACACAACCCTGAAGTGTCATAGTGTTTTTTTTCACGGTGACTTCCAGAGAGGACAAATTTTTAAAATAGGCTTCACTAGGCAATGGGTCAGAAGTATGTTTATCTCCCTGAATTGTTCAAGCTTTCCAAACAAGAGAAATTGATAATTTGGGTTTCTGAATGAGGCTTAGCCTCCTTGGAAACTGAGCTATGAAAGCCTATCGACATGGGGTGTGCTTTCAAAGAGTCACATGGGGGTTTTAGCTGTGTGTTTCATGTACTATTCAAGACCGAAGGCCTGCCTCCACATTTTTGATTGAGGAGCATCTGGATAAAAGTGAGGAGTAAACACGTATATGTACATACCTAAACATATATTTATTTTTTTTAAAATCCTTTATATATTATGTCATAATTTCTTCAGTTTACTTGAGTCATTCCTGTTCATTGGCTGCAGAAGAAGAAATTCTTTCCCAAGAAAGGGATCTGATCTGGGTAGGTAATGTCTTGGGGGGCATTCCCTACCCACTCCTAGGCAATTTTGTGAGTAATCTATAATTAAAATGACTGTTACTTAAGGTATCTAACAACACATTTCCACACACGTATGCCACATTGCCACAGACATATGCCAGGGGCCACATATTCCATGATTATAGATAGGTCCCTTTCGCATACACCATAATACTTTTTAAATGAGACTTTGTATGCATAATTTTTTATCTTTAGTTTGCTAAGAGAAAGGCTACTATAAAACAAGAACGAGAGCCACTCCCATTACAGCAAAATTTTTATGTTAGTAAACTAAATCTAATTTATATTCCTAGTTCCTCAATTTAGGTTACTGAAAGTGTTCATATAATTCTTGATAAATACAAATCTATTTTTACCCAATTTTTAGAATTTGGAACTCAAAGCTGGCACATCAAGATCTGGAAGCCTTACTAAATGAGTTGTTTATATTAAAAAGCTTTCTATACTCTTACACATTAAACGTCTGGATGCTCTGTAACCTTTTTTATTAGAAGTGTACATTGTTTATGTGGGAGATCAAAAGCCTTTCAAAAATGTGTTCTCATGTTTATCCACATGATTAGTCCTCCACATTCCAGCAGAGAATTGAGTTTAGTTATATTTTAGAGCCAATCTTTAGGAATTTACATTTGCTCTAAAACTCTTAGCCAAAGCATTTCATATCTGTAATCATTAAAAGTATTCTGTGTGATAAGACTTTCCAGATCGAGTTTTCCATTCTGGCTTTTCTTTAATGAATTCAGGCTTGTAAACCGTATTTGTGCATGTATTCAATGCATACGTGTAACAACAACAATTAATTAGAAAAAAAATTGGAAAAGTCTTCTTATTAAATATTTGACTGACTGCTTAGCCAGATCAATTAGCTGGACAAAACATACTATTTCAAAAATAGAAAAAAAAAAAACAAAAAAAAAAGAAAGAAACATCACCACACTGAAAGAAACTCTAAAATTACTGTAATTTTTTTTTTAAAAAGAGTTAATTTACAACAAAAGGAGTGGCTCTACTCAAGTGATGTTTTTCTTCACACAAGGTAAAGATAGGTCACTAGTATACATTCTTGTGAAGACTAGTGAGCAGTGTTATTTCAAAACAGATTTGAGTGAAATAAGAATATATCCCATAATATTTTAGTGTTTACCACAGTGACAGATGTTCCTACTCACGATGAGGCAGATTTGCAGCACCGGCTTTGAGTTACATCCAAGTTTGGGCCAGGAGGAATGCAAAAGGGTGCGTGTTGTTACCCCACCCTCTAGCCCACAACTTCCTCAGGAAAAAAAATACCAAAAAGCCCCCTTACATTATGGTTAAAAGAAAAAAGCAGATCTTGTATGAGTAAGTACATTCTCCATTTTTTTGTGTTTGCCTGCTTTATCATTCTTTTATTAATTGAAATGCTGGCAAGCAAATTCTGTGTTTCTCACCTTCTTCTAGGTAATAAGACTATCTAGAAATAAAAGCCTGTGAGAACTCTTATTACCCATGTTCAAAAAAGCAATAAGGCATGTCTTCAAATGATTGGCTTTATAAGTATAGAGTGCTAAAACCAGTAAGGGTTCAGATAGTACTGCAGTTTAGAAAAGTTTCTGAACTTCAATTCAGCTGTGATAACAATCTCTGTATGTTCTTTATCCACAGAAAGTATAAGGTAATTTTAAGTTAACCTAGGGTTGAAGAAAGTCAAGCTAAGTTAAACTATTTTGCGTTTCTCTCAGACTTACAGTGTGCTTTTGAAAAGTCTACATGCAGTAACTCAGTCATGCTTTTGATACCTAAGAACATACTCAAGGACTCTGATTGTCATAGTATTGCGTCTTGCAAAACGATCGCTAAGGAATAAATTGAAGAAAGAGGTAAGCTCTTCTTGGTATGCAAAACAAAATTTCAAAAATGTGTTAACAAGATATGAGACAACAAATATGAGTGGTATATATGAGTTATTTATATTTAAAATGCCAAAGGGTGCCTATATTCAAGGGTGCTATACACGCTGACAGCTAACTAAACTTAAGATCCGTATAGGAACAGCATCACATCAGACTGTAATTAGTTTACCAGCCGATGAGTCAGAATAGCAGATCCTATAATAATCCCTTACATAATTTCCATTGTAAGCAAAAGACAGCAAACATGATCTGTTTTCTCTAAAGTGTATGAATACACCTTGTACAGTAAAAACAAATGTAATCACATGAATAGCATCTACCAGCTCTGAGTAGGCATCAACATCCAGTTCTTTTAGATGGTGCTTGCACATAGAACAAAGCCCATTCCTGACTCAAACGGCATGGAATTTATAGGCCTTGCAAGACTGCAAAAACATAGGTGTGCTTAAGCTAAGCAGAGAACCAGTGAGAGTGCACCAAAGCTAACATACTCAGGACTAAGACCTGTATTACAGTTCACCACCACATACACGTTGACATTCCTTCCCCTCAGTTTTGGTTCATCTCTCCCTTTCAGCTGATTAATTCGCCTTTATCAAGACTGGATTCTTGGCTCCGTCACACACTGGAAAAGGAACCACTCACTTTACAGCTGCTGAGAAAGATTAAAAAGTTTAGAGCAAGAGTATGAAATTAACAGTTTTTTAGTGTCAATTACTAATGGACTCTTGCCCTGAAGAAAACTATCAGCTCTGTTTCTGTTTCACACGGGATAATAAAACCCATAGTAAACCTGACCTCCTGAAGTTAGTTTATCTTGGATTATAACTTGAATCTTTAACGACTGAAGTAGTTAAAGGAAGTAACAACTACCTATTATTCACTTTATATGCTGAGTACACTTTGGAAAAATTCTTCACCATATGATTATGTATACCAAAATACACAAATTATAGTTGGTGTTTCCATATGTTTCCATAATTATATTCAGTTTATTATCAGGCTTTCACGCAGGGTTATATACTCTCCTCAAAATGGGGTTTGCTAGAGCTTATAAAAATAACTCCTTGTGAACTTGAGTTGGAGACACGCTCAGCCTTTGCTGATGCTAGTGCACACCTTCATAAAAACAGTTTAATGAGTGTTTAACTTATTTGATTTTGAAAGGATTAAAAGGAGAAATGCTTGCATGACTAAGTGCAAACGCATTCCTCAGTTGCCACCCCAATACTGTTGCTCCTTCCAAGAAAGAAACCTTGTACTTTGGGAACGGTAGATACAGTCAGAACGTCTCTGACTTGTGGTTGTTTAGAAACGATGATGAATAATGAGGTTTTTTCAGCTAACTAGGTACTAAAGAAGGAAAAAAATATATGCCAAACCACTGCTGAATCATGTCGACTAGTAAAACCCTAACTGCAAGGCTCCCACTCAACTGGAAAGAAAAAAATTATTGGGAATTATTGCACAAAAGTACGTGTTAGGCTGCACGTATTTTGAGAGCAGAAGTGACATGAGAAAGCATGTGTATGAGTTAGGAGTGAGGGAAATGAGAAGATCTGGAGCCGCATGTTGCAAATCATGGTTTGGGGCATGAAACAGGTTTTTGAAAGACATAGTTACTGCTGCAGTCTATTTATCTCTCTACACCATCAACCAAAATTTACAAGCCAAGAGCTCAAAGGAAAGATGTTTCTCCAAGAGACATGGAGCAGTTCTGGGTTCGGTGCCCTGCAGTGCTGTGTCCCCACTGTGAGTCACTCAGTTTCTCTGGTCTTCCCTCCTTACAATGGTATTTTCTCTTTTGCTCCTTGTTTGTGTTGTTTGTTTAAGAACAATAATTTTCTATTTCAGCAGGTAACCAAGTGAAAAATATCCTCACTAGAAGCAGAATTGGGATAAAAACAAGCTCAAGGTTGGGGGGGATGGAGGGGGATACAGATGTGTGTGTGCTTGTTCTGTGATTTTAAGATGACATACAATGAATCATTTGACTAATATGGTATTTGATGAATTATCCTTGCTGCGGGTTAGTGCGAAAGCCAAAGGTATATATGCATTCAAAAAGCGATTCAATAAATTCATGAAGAATACAGTGAGCCCTCTCAAGAAGTGTTTAACTAATTAATTACTGGAAGATGACCAGGTATTTCTGGGGAAAGATCACATTATATGCAGTCTTCTTCTTTTACCCTTTCTCTGAACTTCATCTGTTACTGGATTAGACGAAGTTTTGGTTATCTCCAATAGTGCACTTCTTCTAGTCTTTCGTTTGGGTTTGTAACTGCTACTTAAATTGCATGTATATGTACACATGCCTGTATGTATATAAGCTGTATATCGTTTATAAAGCCACATCACTTTGCAGTGAAAGTCGCTGCTACATTACTAATATTGTGCTGTATTATCATTAAATTCTTTTTCTGTGTAAGTGGGGTTTTTTTTCTGTATGAGACTCCACTCTTCGGGGCAAATGTTCTTCTGCAGAATTTGTCAATGATAAAGAAGAAGAACAAAGGGAAATGGAAGTGTGTGGTCCTGGGAGGACATCACCAGCCACAAGGAGAGCAGAGCTGTGCTGGTTTTTCTAGGAAACATCCATTTACGTTGGCATTTGAGGGCCTTAAGAGGCCCTGTCTTAAAAGGCCCTAGGGGGCCCGCCAGAAGATGGCTGCCAGCCCATTCAGGATGCTAGCGTGCAATGCAACAAAAACAGATTACTGCCTTGAAATTGGTGCTGTTCAAAGGGCATTAAAATGACATTGAATTGTTCCTAACAAGATTACCCAGACAAACTTCTCCCACAGCCAGCCTCTCTGCTCCCCCAGTCGCCTCTGCACATATGGACAGATGCTGTCTTCATCTTCCGTTTCTCATCAGAGAGGGCGAAGAGGCCATGTGTAACAGCTCTGGCTTGTCACTCGTAATGCTGACATCATCTGCAGGCCTAAACAGGCACTGAAATGCACATCCCATGGCAAAAGGCTAAAAAGCTAAAATCACGTGAGATTCCCAGATATTTTTTCTTTTTTTTTTTTTTTTTTTTTTAAAATGTCATCTTTCCTGGGAATGAGCTAGGTATGCAGACGTACTGAAAGAATTACCAGTATTGTCTGGATACTGAAGTGCAGAATGCCGTGCTGTCTGGAATCACAAAAGAAGCAGCAATCTTCTGTGACTGCGTTAGGGTTTCCATTAACTTCCCTCTCCTTCTGTGTGAAGGCAGTGCTGCAATTTCTGCAAGACGTAATGAGCCCTGTTTCTCCTTTAATAGCTCACAAAAGGACTTACACCCACACAAATGTGCATACACGTGTGTACACACACAAGCATCATTAATGTAGAAGCAAGAAAAGAGGAAATTCTGAACCACCACAGTTTAGCCTTCCGATGTTATTTACTTGTCTGTTACTTACAGGCTTTTGTATGCATTCTTTCTAAGTTGATCAAATAGTTATCGTTTGCCTCTAATCGTAATAATTTATGAAACTTATTTTTAAAAATAGAAAATGCAATTTAGCTTTGTATTTAAGAAAATTAGGTTTAGATATGTTCTTGGAAAAACGTGTTTTCTACGTGGCCTGCTTTTCCTACTCAGAATTAAAAGTCCTTTAGCACCACTTAAGCATTTTAATTGGAAAAAAGTAATTTATTGCCATGAGCAAAACTCTTAAAACATCTTAATAAGCCAGTTGGTAACCTTAAGGACTTTCAGGAGAGGTAAAAAGACGGCACAAACTCTTTCCTTCGTTCCTGTTCCACTCCCCCTTGCCCCCCTTCCCCCCTCCTCCTGCCAACAGCAGCCAACAAATGCAAAGTATTGTAGTACCTACAACAAAAGTTTTCTTATTTCCAAAATATTAGTTTATCTCTGTCAGATTGTGTATCTGCTGTAATGCTGTTGTTTAGCTTGCTAAATGAACTCTGTATCCTGAATATACCTGGATGTGCCTAAACTTTGCTCGGTGTTTTGACTGAGAATGTCCCATTTCTGCATTCCTGTTGCTTGAAGTTGTCAGAGGAGAAACTTAACTCTGCCACTAAACAAAGACCTTTTGATATTTTTTCTAAGCTGTTGCTGAGTGATTTTTGCGTGTTTACCATTCAGCAAACCTACAGGAACTGTATCAGCATTGTAAAGCTTCATGGTATGACACAGGGTAATGACGGGGTAGAAAATTGTCAACTACAAGAATACAACTATTTTCTCACCATTTCAGTCACCTGCATGTTGATTGTAACAACACGCAAAGCTCAAGATATTTCAGTGTGTTGATATTTCTTCTTCCTTCTATTCTTCCTGGTCAAGTTCTTTTCCACAAATTCACCACATTTTGTTATAATTTACTGGAAAAACTGATGACTATTCGGTGAACATGTAATTTATAAGGGAAAGAATCACCCTTTTTTATGTCATGATAACAGATCCAGAAAAGGGCTCGTTATGCAAATAATGTCTTTCAACTTTTATGGCTACTAGAAAATTGCAGTTGGGGGGGGGGGGGAGGTTAAGTAAATTAGCTCCATAAGAGTTTAGTTAATGATATCATCTCTTCTGAGCACCCCAAGATAAACAGTCCCAGGGTATGGCTATACTAAAGCAGGCAAACCGAACATTTCACTGTAATTTGGAAGCAGAGCTGCTCTGGTGCCCGAAAACTTCTTCTAAGCAGTTTAGGTGGGATATTTTATTTTCCTTTTTTCATCAAAGTTTTCCTTCAAACCTTTTGGAGCTTTGTCTTAAAATTACTTTCCGTACCTTACTTCCAGAACTTGAAATATAATAAAGAAAAGGCCTGGTTTGGTAAAAAAATGTGAGAATTTTTTTTTTTTTTCCAGTGAACCAGACACTATCTAAAAAAAAAAAAAATCATTCAACGTTAAAGCAAATTTATGTTAATAAAAAAATTACCTTTTTTTCAGCTGGCCTTGGATGACTTTGCCAGTATTCTGAATCTTTGTTCAGTTTTAAACCCTCTACTTCTCCACCCCCGTAATTATTATAATGCTTTTATTACCATAGTTTGTATCAGTGACCTACTTCATAGTTCAGGAAGGCATGGACACTTACTTTTAAATCAGTCCTCATTGACTCATCCAGGAATGAGACTCCTGGACTGAAGCACTATGAATCCTATCCCAGATCATTTGAATTTCTTTTTGCAAATTCAAAGTTTTCACTACAGAAGTTTAAATATCCTGAGCACTTCCTGCTCTTTACTTTGAGACACATTAAACCTGTCGTGTAGTTAAGTAGGTCAGTTTCCATCTGAAACAAAGGTAACTCAGATTTGTACTATTCCTGAAGCATTGACTTACTAACCAATATTTTTTCCAGACAGCTAGGCTTTTCCACCAATACACTTTGTAAACTGGAAAGCTCTAATCCCTGACAATAAATTAAGAACTTCACCATTATTTTTGAACTAACTTGTAACACAGACAGTCACTGTGATGCACAAGAAATGCTTGAGAAAAAAACTCACACAGTAAATACAATTTGAAACATTCTAACAAAGAAATCCTAGTTCATGCCTAACGTTTCAGCCCCACACTGAGAGCGATTACTGTTAACAGCTTCGTTTTTCATAAAATGGAGGTGATTACCTCCTTGCTTTACAATGTACAAATGAAAAGCATAGTCCCCATTCTCTATTTTATTTTCAAATGTTATCCAAGATGACACTTAAGCATTAAAATATAACTCAATCAGAAAATAGATGTATAAATTTTGGAGTAAACTAAAAAAAAAAAAAATACACAACTCTAAACAAAATAAACCCTGCATCTCATATATCACTCAAGCTCTGGAATTTTCTAGCCAAATCTTCAGGTAGGACACTGTGCTAAGAGATCACCTCTGCCTAAGACCTACATGAACACCAGCCTCCTGCCAACAGCTGAGCAGAAGCTTCACCGCACCCTTGGTCATCCTTCCCAGCCCGCGTACCAATTGACGGATGAGACAGCCTGCTTGCTGGAGGTGAAATTCCCTTTCTTGATCATAAAGAGAATTTAAGACATTCATTGCAGCGACATGAAGGGTGGAGTCAACCTGGAGCAACTAGGTCAAAACATAATGAACACCACCTCGTGAAAAGAAGAAAATGGTGATGTTTTATAGATGTATTGTACACAATATAAGACTCTGGGGTTGTTTTTTTGTTTTTTTTTCTAAAATAGAATGCAAGAAATTTTTTAACAATTAAACAAAGTGTCTAAATAAGAAAACAAATTAAAAAATCTGTATTTTTCTAGAAAATGAGGAGTCACTTATGGAAAATTTTAGCAAACCCTGTTTATGTGTTTGTCTTGCCAAGGATTTATGCTTACTAGCTTATTACTGGAGAAGAAAATACATTTCAAAAGAGTTAAAAAACATAAGCCCTCATGCAAAAATATTAATCTTCACCTTGTCTTAGTGATGAGAGACTGTTTTGTTTCATTTATTCTCACCTTTAGAAATCTGTGCAAGTCTACTCTTGCTTACATCCCTGAATTCATTATTTTCTACTTCCTTCTTGCTCCTTACTCACTTCCCAAACTTATTCCTAAATGTCAGCTTTGAACTGTCTTTTTCTGGTGTTTGAAGATTTTATTCTTACCACTTCACCTTACAGTGAAATTCTGGATTCCCAGAACACAGTGGCAAATTTCACATCAACTTCAGCAGGGATTTCACACTGGCTGTTTCCATCTTTACGTCTGCTGACTAATGTCCTGGCTTTTTTAAAAATCTTTTCAAAACCACAGTTCTGAGATTTTAATCTTTTCCACACACACACACAAAAAAAATACTAAACCAAACAAACAAACAAACAAAAACACCCTTTCAGTTCTCCTAAAACCACAACCAAAATATGGCAGCACTGAGTGAGCAAAATCCATGTAAGTAATACAGATAACTGGGGAATCAAACCATAATTGCTGTGCCTTTCTTTGTCACCAGTTCTGTTTCTAACCATCGAGAAATCACTCAATTCTTCAGTGCCTCAGTTTCTTCCTTTGTAATATGATAATTATCTGTCTTATTAAGAAGCCTTGACAGTTGATCCAGTAAAAACAAACATTATTGACTAGAATTGTTGTAACAGGCCACCAGGTACCCAAGGAATCTGATTGTTCCATGCTAGGGGTGGCCCTAGATTGCATCAGGACTGAGATAAAGCAGGACTTAGTCTGAAACACTGTGATTGTTTTTTCCGTGGTTGAGCCCAAATCTACTCCTTAGTTCTTTTCCACAAGTATGCAATCTTTAAGAAAAAATGCATGTTTATATTCATGTTCTTATTATGGACAATGAATACTTTAATTCTAATGTTACAAAAATAGTAGGGGTAAATCACATTTAAATATATATATATATGTAATATAAATCAGGACCTGTAAATTTAATTATAAAATAAATCCTTTTAGTCTATCTCTTTTTGTCTATTGTGGTACAAATCATGACAATGGAGGTCTAGAATAAAGATTAAAATGTATCTGTATAGCTCTAATGAATTCTGACCTGCAGTGCAATTTTGCAGTACTTGGTTATTAGTTACCAGCAGCTTTGCTTCTCCTTCAAAGCAAAGTTATCAAAACACACATAAAGTTAGAAAGTTGTCAGGTCCTGACTATTGGTCTTGGTCCCATAGCTTGCTAGTTAATTTACATATATTTTGGCAAAAGAAATCTGATGAGAAATTAAATAAATTATTATGCTCTCATAATATATAAATCAATTCCATTCTTTATTAGAAATCTTTTCAAAGAGTATTAGATAATTAAGCTGTTATATAGTAACTCATGCATATCAAATATCTCAGCCAAGAAGGTTAATTGAAGCTCCCTCTTCATCATTGTAAATGTCTTCAAACTGCTTTGACTGGGTCAAGTTGAAACAAAATAGGTAGACTCTAATAAATGCTCTGAACGAATTAATGACAGAAAAAAACTAAAGGGAATAATATATTTCTTTGCATAATTCTGATTTTTAAAAGAATATTACACTATTAAATCTCTTTTTTTTTCCCTTAACTTGACTTCTAATATCAAGTAGTACATCTTTATAAAAATGTAGGGAAAAAAAAATCAGTTTGTCTCAAAAGGTACCATTATTAAGTAAGACCTTTCCACTATGCACTAAATATTGAACTTTGTACTTGCACCATTTTCTTCTCTGGTAATAATTAAGATAGATATAGTTTCATCAGTATTAATTATTTTATTGTGTTTGTCTCACCTTATAGCACAACATATTGACTAAATACATGCATAAGTTGCATACAATTTAAAAACTAGCTCAGTGGAGACAGATCTTGGTGTTTGTACAAGCTACAATCTCAGGAGTCAGACAACTTCAAGTAACTTACAAGGAAAAATTTTGGTTTTGGCTTGGGAGAGGTGGGGTGGTGGTATTGCTTTTTAGTTTTAATTTATTTTGTATTATTCTATTGCAATCTGCTCATTAAAATATACTTATCCTACAGAACTCACTCCTGTTAACTTCAGGTCTTCTCTAATTGAGCGGCTTTATTTCACAGGTTCTCCCCCTAGAAAAACTCCTCTTTATTCTTTTTTGCATAATGATGTCAAAGAATCCCTAACTACTGAGCCATGATACAGTCTTTTACTACAACCAGTTTCTGAGGAAGAAAGCTCCAAATCATTATCAAAGTATAATGAACATTGCTACTAAATGCTAACTAAATGCCTCATTGGAAAATGTGAAAGGCATTAATTCAGACAACAGTTTCTCTTTATCTCCTATATTTCCTGGTTCTAATTCCTCCTTTTTTATTTATTAGTAAAGTAATTTGCATGAAAGAAGCACCTTTGTTTCTTCAATATTCATTTCCTTTTTCTAAAATAGGGTATCATTCTGCTTCATAGAAAACAATAGCAATTTTACTGGTTGACTTCAGAACAGTAGGTCTAATAGTGAGAAACGCTGGCTGTCTCCAGGTCCCGATGAAGTCAGCCACCAGGTAACCCGCAGAATCCTTTTGGATCAGAATCCCTGAAGTGCAACTTCCTTTGTGCAACTTAATGATTTGCCATTGCAGAAACGCTGATTACTTCATCAGGGATTATGACTTTATGCAAAGAGTAAACAGCAAGAGTAGGTGGATTTCTAAGTCCACCCCTTCCGCAACCTTCTCTTTTCATGCAAATAGCTCTAATTATACGAAATAGTAAGAGAAACAGCAAATGCATGTCACAGAAAAACAGGGTACTGAGAAGCAGTTTCCGCGAACTACTGGTAGTTCAAAATTTGAATGAGTAGAAATTGTCTATCCATCATTAACTGCTCCAGAATAGCCAGGAAAATATGAACCGTCATTCTTCATGGTAGCAAAATACATTTTGTATTAGAGTATCAGGGGAAGAAAATCCTAATTGTCAATGAAAACATCCTAACACTGTGTTGCAAAGTGTTTTGTGCAAAGACATTTCCGTCATGTCGTAGACTGGTTACATTCACGAAGCAGTCGTTTCCAGGAGGGGTTTTTGCCAGATTTGTTTGTGAGGATGTGATTTGTTCATCAATAGGGCTTCAAACTTTGTGCATGTGTGCATGTCTCTAAATTAATCCGCCAGGGCTGGAAAGTGGAAGTTTGATTGGAAGGTCCTGTCAAAGTCTGTCTGAGCGATGGTTGTGCTTTTCGTCAGTGAAATCTGTAATCCCCGTTTCCATTGGTTAAATACAATTCATTGTCACACAGACAGCATCCCCTCTTTCCTGGGCACATCCAGCAAAGAAAGATTCTCCACAAGCCATTTACATTCTGCTGCACTTGATATATAGGCTGATGCTCACAAATTATCCAGTCAGAATCTTGCTTAGAAACACCTGTATTTTGTAGCATAGATCAGAATTTACTGCTTGTCAGAGGAGCGTATGACCTACTATACCGTGTCAATCATGGCCTAAAACCTTTTACTTAGAGCCTTCGAGCTGTTTTTTCACACTGTTGGAGGAAGTCTGACATCTCATAAAATTTAGAAATGAATTTTCACTGCAGGAGAAGAAGAGAAGAGACTGAAAATACCCCTAATTAAGCAAAAGATAATATACCATGTGTCAGGTCCAGACATGAATGAAGGTATTTACAGAATGTTTTAGGGAAAGCAACGTGCTAGCAACCGATAAGAGTTAGTTCCTTGTTCTTTATTCTTTCTAATGCAAATATCCCCTCTGCTTTTCCATAATTTAAAGCTTCAAATCTTATATCTGAAGTACATATGTTATTAGATATAAAGTCTTTTAAAACAAAACTCATTCTTTTCTAATTTCTAATTAGAAAAACACTTAAAAAATACTAAAAATAGCTAAAAAAACACCAAAACATCAGGTGTTCCTAGACTCACATGGATGCCATCTCCATATGAGAATAAGGGGTAACTAATCAAATTGCATTCAAATTGGTAAGTCCAAGATAGCAAATGGCCGCAAAACTGTTTGGGCGGATCTTATTTTATTATTGCCTTAAAGCAAATGTTTATGCTACCTTTAAAAATGAGTAACAGGTTGTAGACCCTCAATAACGTTATTAAAAAAAAGACAAAAAAGAAAAATAATATTCAAGAAGAGTCTGTCTAAAGAAGATTTTGCATTACTTGAACACTAAAATTTCATCCTTCATCATGCTATCTTCTTCCCACACTTCCTGAAAAAAATGTACTGAACTCTACGCCCTGAAGCTGGGTTGAACATTTGGTGATGACCGCATCTTCCTTCCTGCCAGGAAGATCCCAACACAATTTGGGGAATCTTAAAATTATGAAACAGAGAGCAAAGCAGATATAATAAATGAACAGATGTTTATGTAAATTATTGTAGGTTTAAGCAATGTGATCTCTAAAAGAGGAGAGCAGAGTTTAGAAAAAGTAAATCTATCTTGATGTCATTACCTTGCTCCTGCTCCTCCATGTGGTATTTTTTAATTATAATACATATACTATAATGTTGTGCCTTCAGTGTTTTGTCATGTATACCCTCCAGGTGAACACTGGCCAAGTGACACAAGAGTTTTTCCTGCATAGCAAGATATATTTCTACAATTCAGTTCTCCAATCACAACAGATTGCACAGTTAAAAATAAAAGTGCAGATCTGGAATTGCTGTGATTCATTCAATCAGATCATTTGTTACTAGTACATGGACAAATACAGAGGAAAGTAAAGCCACATCCAGCCTGTCATAAATTTCAATACAAGTGAGTTCTCCAGAGATCTTTTTTTAAATATTAACATGCATCTCGTACTTGAATTCAGCCAGTCAATTTCATGAGAATCATCCCATTTATATATTCAGCAACACAATAAAAATAATAAGAGCAAATTTTACGTGGAAAATGAGTAACTTAAAAGTGTAATTAAATTTTTTATAAGTTAACTAAAATTTTAATTTACAACAATAAATCAAAAAAGCAGACAAATTAATTTTAAATAATATAAAACTAATATAATAATAAAATTAATATAATACAATATAAATAACAGCTGACGTAAGTCTACTCTAGTTTGTCACAAAAGACTTGAACATTTTTGTTTCCATGTTTTTCTTTATCCCAACAATGATTTAAAACTGCTTGTTAGGAAGAAAAGTGTATAATGTACTCTCTGTGCATTTCCTAGAAAAAGCAGAAATAGATGAAGAAATTAACAAAAAAGGACTTCAAATCATTCCTCCCAACCATCCCACAGTTTGTTGCCGAATGCTTTAGTCAATTTTCATGCATCACAAAAGTTAGTTAATTAATTTATTGAAGAAGGCAAAATCTGTGGTGGTAGTCATTATAAGACAACACAAAGGAAAGCATTTGTGGTACATTTAATACTGTTGGATTGCAAGATTTTGTTTGATGTGTGTCATGTCCAGATGGATTCATTACAGAGACAAAGACTCCAGGGTGATAGGATAGGTGTCATGGATAAGCAGAATATTCCTTTGGAAATTCATGAAATTCAGACATGCCCTTAAGTGATATATTCTGAAGGGAAAAATTAGGTGTGGTCTGCTCCCCACTCTGTGCACTCGAGATTCACTGAAAGTTCTTCCACAGCTTTATGATCAGTATTATCTCCCCCTCTCAGGACTAATACAGTCTTGCTATGCATAACTTACTTGATTTTCTCCACATAAGATACTTCTGACCCCTATTTTTTAAATTTCCAACCATGTAAGAATGGAAGCGGGCTCCCTTTAAGAAACAGATGATCAAAGGATTCATTTGTTATTTCTCTTCTCTGACAGCAGGGAAGATCAAGTCTGTTCAGAAGGACAGCAGCAGAAAGCTAAATGGGGAGAGTGGGATTTTACCTCAGAGAAAAGAGAGCTGGATTCTTTAGAAATCTCAGAATTACCTCACTGCTATTACCAGGCCAGAGACAAAGTTGTCAAATATTCACGACAGGGTACCTTTTGTAAAGTCCATACTTTGATGCGTAACTCCCATGGAAAGTGAAAATTAGTGGGAGATATTGGTGGGATCTGAGTACCAACAGAGCCTTTATAAGCGAAACCATCAGTTCCTGATTATTTATCTCATTCTCAGTGAAGCTCTAAATAGCACACTGTTTGACACGCTCAGATCTGTAGCCATAGAGAACACATTTTTCTCCCAACGTAAAAATATGCCTTCTTAGTTTAAGCAGTTTTAGACAGAGAAGGACAATCATTTTAATTTTTCAATGGCATAGCAAAGTCAAAGTATTCAGTCTTCCTCAGTCTCATTCATTTTCTATTAAACTGCTCACAAACACCAAAGGCGTGCTTAAAAAAAAAAAAGGAAAAGATTGAGAAATTTGTAACAGCTTCAAAAGTGTTAACAGCTCAAAGTATTAACATAATCTGAATAAAAGTCTTCCTGTAACTTTTGGTAGACATAGCAGTAGAACGTATCCAAATAAACATTTAGCTTAGAAGCTTAGAAAGTATGAAGTCAAACAGAAATGGCTTCTTAGGATATTCCTGTTCTTTCACCTTATAAAAGATGATCAGAAATAAGAATTTCATCTCTACAGCTAAAATTCACAATTTTAAAGTCAGTTTTTGCAGAAAAATGTAGAAAACTATCCATCATTAGATTGTAATTCGTAGATCTCCTTTTAATCACAACTGCAGGACAACTCTGGCTCAAAAATTGGTCTATTGCATTAAAGAATTAGTCTGTTTTCTTTTGGAAAAATGATCCATTTAGGCTTAACTTCCATAAAAATCAACAGCTTTTAAGTGCATAACCTTAATTTCAACTTTGTCTGATTAAGTGTGACCTCAGAAATATTTAATGCAGACAAAATGGGAAAGAGGACATTTTTGTTCTCTAAAGCAGAGATCTCACTCAATACACTTCTATAATTCTCTGTTGCAAGAGTCAGAACTTGTTATTTTTTGGTAAATGGGGTTCAAATGTTGTAACCAGAAACCAGGTGACCCCAAAATGCTATCCTTCTGCTTTTTCTTGATCTTATGGATTTAATTGTCTGCTATTAGAATAATAAAATATTTTGAAGCATTACTTTTTGCTCCCATCTTCCCTGTCCATATGCCTAGGAAAGTACAAAAAACATAGAACTTTTAGTGTGCGCTAAGTGTTCACTCTAGCTTACTTCCCTCCTATCCACTTAGATATTTTTTCTTCTTCACTAGAAAATATTCTTTGTTTCCTTAATTACTGAAAATTAAGTCTTTATAAAAATAAAAAATGAACTTTTCATCCTATATTGTGTATATGTAATTATTGGTATTTCTGCATGCTCTGAAAAAGTTGTGACAACTGTTTGTGCTCCTTTCAACCTGCCTGTCATTTGCTTATGCGGACGGAAATTCTTTATTTTTTTTTAAATTTCAGGGATTACAGCCCCTGTTTATTAAATAAGCAGAACCAGAACAACTAAATACACATGTATTTCTCATTGTGACAGGGGCTTTTCCCTTTTGACAAGTAAATATTGAGTATCATGAACAGATAGCTATCCAAACAATTGCTCTTCCAGGGCAACATGTGAGAAAGGATCACAGAACAAAAAGCATATTGTAGTCACTCATCAAAATTAAGCTTTTAGTGCTGTACTAACCTACAGAGAGATTAGTTTTGCTTTTCCCAATAAGACAATGGTTCTTCAACCATTGTTCTACATAAAGTATTTGCCAAATTCATTCTTTTGGATACTTGACAGACAGAAATTTATAATGCCAAGTGAATTAAGGTTTGGAAATTGGCTTTAAGAAGATTGTATACACATTTTTAGATTTAGAGGTGCAAATCACATGACATTTTCCTTATTTAGATCTTTGTACAAACCTATGATACAAAAACTCATTTCAAAGCTGACGGGAGCTATAACATACATAACAATAAGTATATGCATTTTGATATGAATATATATATTGTTATGTGTGTTATAGCATTTATGCATTTTATGTTATATATATATATTATAGCAATATATGCATTTTAATATGCATATATAGATTAAATCAGAGATTGATTGTGTAGGACCAGAAAGAGAGAAAAAAAATTATCTTTACCAGAAAACACTCTGAATTTCTACTGAAAGACTGTTGGACTTTATAAAGGCAGAAAACATTTTTTAACAGCTGACTTTATCCTTAAGAGCACCAGCTCTCTGGAAACCCTCCATGGTCGTGAGGAGAGATGGGCATCCCCAGGGAGAAGTTCAGGAGAGGACCCTGACCAAAGAGCCCACCATTTCCGTGGAGCGCTCTCTCTGCTCCCTCTCCATAGAAGGACGCTGAGAAGATTGGCCTCTTAAGGCTAAAGCAAGTGCTTAACCATACCCCGAGTATGTCATTCTGCCATAATAAAGCACATCTACCCCAAGAAAAGCTCACAAGCGCTGAATTCAAGTAGCTCTAACGTTTTAGCATGTCAAGATTTTGGAAGTCCTTTTGAAAAGAGTGCGTTTTCACTTAAGAAAAAATAGGTTTCAATTTCAATAATTTCTCCTGTTCTGAAACTGTAATATAAGATACTCGACTATAACCAAAGTGTACTGCAGCAAAGATTTCAGGCAAAAATTACATCTTGGTATGAGTTAAACCTGCAGTTCAAAGACTATGGAAACTCTTTCAAGAGACCTATCATATTCTCTACTGCCATCTTTAATATTCTTTGGCTGAGGGCATTGATTATATAGGAAAAGCAGACAAGCAATGTTGTCATTGTTGTGCATGAAAATGCACAGAAAATAAAACAAATATCCTCATTAAGATTAAGGTAATTACAAGGAATAAAAATTTCCTCCTTAGGAATTCTGCTTTACAGAATTTTGTTGAGATACTATATTTTCTAAAAGAGAGCTAATTTTTTTTGACATTACTCTTTGCATTACTCTCTGTGGCCAGATTAATGATCTAGCACATGAAATGAAAATGATGAAGCTTGTCTTTATGTCAGTACTAAGTATTCTTTTTATCTTTTTTTTTTTTTATTTTATTTTCCTGGATTTCTGGGGAAAAATATATTATTCATTAAGATGAAAACTACAGTGGCACTACGTAGAGATCAGTGTCTTATCTTACTAAGCATTACGTAAACTCAAATTACAATTTCTGCCCACAGGGACTTGCAACCTAAAAGTATTCCCTTGAAGGGTCTTCTTAGTTTTGCTTTTCTTTTAAGCAAAATATCAGCAGGTGACACAGTGCAGGTTTCCTTCCATTAGTGCTATAATATAACAGCAAAGAACATCTTCCAAGTCTGGCTCCTTCTTCAGGAACCTTATTATTTTTGACTGCAGAGGAGTGATTGCAAATTCAAACATGTTTGCAGCAGCACAAACAGCAAGCTTCTTTGCTCGTATTTCTCTGCAAGCATTCTGCTTCCAATCACTAAAAAGTACTCCTCTGTTAGATATTGCTGTGTTAGGCAATGAAACAACTGTGAAAGAAACAACTGTACAGACACCAAGTTCAGTGAAGGAGGGGGAATGGAGAGAGCAGCTTGGTGAGCACCTGTCAGCAAGCCAAGGTTAACCCACCACAAATTGAATGCAGAGGAGTCTCCCTGATACTGATTTGTATATTGGAGAGCTTAATTCTCTGCAGCAGGGCTAGCCACCTGACACATGAGACTAGGGAAAAGCCCCTTATGTCCCACCATTCAGTCAGGTTGCTGAGGATAGCTAATAACTTGAAAAGGCTTTATAATAAATAGTACCCTGTGTTTTGCACAGAAGGCATCCAGTCTCTTCTCTTGCATGTTGTTTCTAAAACCCAAGGGAAAACAAATGCACAGAAATTTCCCTTGGGACATGCAGATAAAGATTGGTAAGCCAGGCCAATCCCAACCAATTTACACAAGCTTAGGCATCATACTGCAGGGTTGTAGAGTGTCTTTGTTCCTTGTCCTCGTTTGAGCAACACAGGACTAATTTCTCTTCTAATGCTTGGGCAGACTGCACTGTTAGAAGACTCTAGTATCTGAATTTGTGAAAACATTTATTTTATAGCTAGCTATGCTATGGGGGTTTCAAGGTCTCAGTGTTTTCAAGTTAGCCACGTGCAGGGATGAGGAGGAGCAAGACCTGGGCACTTGACCCAAGCCGGTCAACAGGATTATTTCATACCATGAACATCACATTCAACATAAATTAGAAAGATTGCTGAGGAGTTATGTCTCTCTCTTAATGGCTGTGACCCTGAGAACTTCTTGCCCCGCAGTGATAGACCCTTGAGGCCTTCCCTTCCTCCTGAAGCCATAGCGCTCCCAGTGCCCAACATTTGCTGTCCACTGTTGGGAGTGCACAACCTCCTACTGATATCATGCGATGAGTATAATCCATGTATGTTTTATATTTGTATTGAGATCAATATTGGTTCTTTAGTGTTATTAGTGTTAATTATCTAGTCTTGTTCTATTAAATCTGTTTGTATTTCAACCTTCAGGCTTCCTTGTTTTTTTCTGATTCCCCTTCCCAGATGGGGACAGGTCACCGGGTGATAAAATAATTGTCTAAATTACAATAAATTATTGTGGGTTTCTTAAACCATAACATTCCTTCATTTTAAAACTTCAATTATTCTCTCAACACACATAAAAAATAAAAGTAATGCTGTCTACTTGAATATTTTAGGAATCACTACCCAGTTACCTCCGAAAAAAATTCTTTCCTACTCAGATACTGCTTTTCAATTGATAGATTCTACAAATGTGCTGCTCTTCACACCTTATGACTTAAATAGTTTCTTGAGTATGTCTCATCTCTTGCAATATTTCTACTAAAAGTTTTCCATATTTCATGGAAGATCAAACAGACTTATTGTTGTAAGAGATTGACATGTATATAATCTATTTCAGCTGTCCTTTTACACAAAATTCTCTGCAGTATGCATTTACAATACGGCTTCTCTTCCAGATTAGTATTCAATTTGAAAATCATAAATATGTAGCTAAAAAATAAATAAATCTCTACAACCTTACTCTGTTATTTACCTGACAATTCTAGTAATTGAGTTGTGTTCACTTACACAGAATTCCCATTATAAAGACATGAAATCTTTTATCCCAGCAGACCAAGACCAATGCCTCTTTCTTTATCTGAGCATATTGACGAACAATTTTGGTGATAGCTCATTATGTGGAAGAATTCCCCTGTTCTTTTTTTTTGAACCAGATTTTCTCAAAGAACTGTATCAGACTTCCTATTACATACGTTTATAGACAGTTTTTTCTTTAATTTACTCTCCAACTATTTCAGAAACGACGCCTTTAGTTCCTTATGCTCTTCATCAAGAAACTTATATGTGTTAGACTCTTTTGCACTAGAGCACTCTCAGATTGCTAGCAGCCAATTAGGCACACGTCATACTCCATAGTTCACTACTCCGAAGAAATCTTTGCTTGCCACTCTTGTGTTTGAGAACAAGTACCTTTGTGAGCTTGTTCATACTGTGACCTAGCTCTGGTCTTTTTGCAATGCTAACTTCTCTCCCAGGTACGCTGTTTCTGTTACACAGAATTTTACATTTCTATTTCTATAGTGTTAGCCTACACTCTGAATATTTCCAAAGTTGCTAATTCTTTCTTATCATACTTTGAACAGTTTTCCCATAGTGTAAAACACCATGAGACTTAATAGCCATCATGACTATTTCCTACAACATATTGTCCTACAACATATTTTCTTGACACAGCTCAGATGCAAAGCATAACCAAAAAGACAGTCTGAAAAAGGAAGCATCTCTTTAAGCAAGGGTTGAACATGCAAAGATGCAAATATTGTTTTTCTAATGATCCATGCAAAATCCTGTTATCACTCAAGCTTAGTGAAAGACTTTGAATTAAACATCTTTTCCAGAATTTTTCCCATTGTAAGTAGTACAAAAGTGTTTCTTTCTGATAGCTATTTAGTTCTTTGGGGTCCCGGTGTGTACAAATGTTATATATTCGATACAGTGACTAGCAAGTGTGCACACTTGATCCTATTTGCATTGAAGCTTACAAGCTGGTCTCCTTAGCTTCTGTTTTAAGGTGAGTGGAGTGTTCTTTTGGCATGAATCATGGACTAGTTGGTCTCTTTTAGCTCTGTTCTGTAGTTTATTGAAAATTTCCCTACCCTTAGTAAATGACTTCAATTCCTCTTCATGTCTTTTCTTGAGACTGAAAGCTTGACATCTCTTTTAAGCTATCATACATAGCTTCTGAACCAACATGCTATTTTGTAATCATGCAGTTTCAAACAGTTTATTTTCCAGACTGCTATTTGCTCATACACTTAATCCACACACCAACTCAGTTCAACTCACAACCAAACACTGGGTTTTAACAAGTGCTTTCTCCTCTCTTAGAGTAAAAGATTTCAGGATTAAAATAAATAGAGTTTTTATCACTTAAATTCTGTTTAAAATGCCTATACTTTTTTTTTTTGTTGAATGAGGTGTGCATGATTCTTCTGGTTTCACAGCGAGCTTTCCATCTGAGATGACACAGAGGGCTCCTGAGTCAGAAGTACAACTACCTGTGGGCTCTATGTTGCACCTATAATTTGTAGGTAGAAAATTAATTATTTTTATCCTTCTGTAGTTGTGCCCCAGAGGTCCTCTCAGATTATGCACTCATTTCGCTTTATTCCAAATCTTTTATGCTTTTAAGAAATTGGTTTATTTCTCTGTTTTCCCAGGTTTTGACCAATTTGCACTATGCAGTGGCATAGTACATCACCAAAGTCTAATGGCTCACATCGGACAAGCTGATTCTCCTCCCCTCACTTCTTACAAGCTATACTAAGAACCATATTACTCTTAAAGATTTAATTATGGTGATAAATCAAATATAAAATTTGTACAATATCCTTTTTGTCCATGGTGCTGGATTTTAGAAACTGAGGAATTATTTCAGCAGATCCCAAAAATGACTGACAGAAACAAGCTTGCTTTGCATGCGGTCGATGTGAAAGTTATCCATATAAAATATTCCTCTGATATTCCAACAAAAATATGGGACTTATCAGTCTTTATGACACGCGAAGGGTTTAATTTCAGGATTTTTAAATGTATACAGCACTACTTTTTACTGTGCTAGAGAAATCCGCAGCTCAGTTCTGTGCTTAGGACAACTCTTTTCACATACCATACACAAAACAACCACTCCATATATCGCCTATAATTCCTTCGTTTTCTATTTTCATTCTAAATTCAAGTAATCCATACTGAGGCCAAAAATTTTTTTCTGGAGTTGTTTTAAATTTGTGTTATCTAAACACAACCAAAGAAGAATTTTACAATAGCAGAATCACAGAGCCACAGAATGGACAAAGCTGGAAGGAAACGCTCAAGTTCATCTAGTCCAACACTCCTGCTTAAGAGAAGTCCCCTAGAGCAGGTTGCCCAGGGTCATGTCCAGTCAAGTTTGCAATATCTCTGAGAAAGGAGACTCTGCAATGTCTCTGGAAAACCTTTTCCAATGTTCAGCCACCCTCATAGTAAAAAAAAGTGTTTCTTTACAGTCAAGAGTAATTTCATGTGTTTTAATGTTGTGCACATTGCCTCTTGTCCTGTACCTGAGCACCACTGAGAAGAGTCTGGCTCTGTCTTCTTTACTCCCTCCATCAGGAGGTATATCTCCCTGAGACTTCTCTTCTCCAGGCTGAAGAGTCCCAGCTCTCTCCATTTTTCCTTATAGCAGAGATGCTCCTGTCCCTCCATCATCTTTGTGTCTCTTTGCTGAATATTCTTCAATAAGTCCACATCTCTTTTGTACTGGGGAGTCAAACACTGGACCCAGCACTCTAGAAGAGTCTCACCAGTGATGAGTAGGGGGAACAGAACATTTACCTCGACCTGCTGGCAATGCAGACCAGGATACCATTGGTGCCTTTGCATGCAAGGGGATATTGCTGGCTCATGTTCAATTCATTGTCCAAGACCCCTGGGTCCTTATCTGCAGAGCTGCTTTCCAGTCAGCCCCCAGTCCGTACTGGTGCATGGGGTTGGTTATGCCTTCCCAGAGACAGGACCTGTCATTTCCCTTAATTGAATTCCATGAGGTTCCTTTTGGGCCAATTGTCCGACCTGTACAGGTCCCTCTGAAAGGCAGCACAACCCTTTGATGTGTCACCCAACTTCCTGGTTTTGTATCATCTGCAAACACAAGAAAAGGGTTAACCTAACTAGAAAAGAGCAAGTGGGACTAACAGAAGTTTGAGAAAATGAATATAAAGCACTAAGGTAATGAGGCAATAAGGTGGGGAGACCCACCCTTGCAAAACAATAGCTGCCTGCCACAGGATGGAGGGATGTGTTATATATACACCTCTTGCTGTCCTAAGCTTTTCCAGGGTGAGGAAAAAGCATGCCCTGGAATAAAACAGCCCTCCTCATGCAGCCTCATTACCCTAGCATTCTCAGCCCAGCCTCGCTACATTTTTACTTCATTTTGAAATGTAAGGATGCCCTTGTTCTCCCCCAAATGTACTCAGGGTCCTCTATGAATCTGCTTCTTTCTGTGACGCTTTACTCAGCTGCTTTCACTAAAGATCTCTTTAACGATCGTTCAAAAAAAAAAAAAATCATGGAATTCTACATCACTCTCAGTTGATTTTCCTCCTGCTGAGCATGCTGTTTTTCTTGAAATCTTTGTCAAAAACTAAAATTGAAACATCTTCCTGCCAGGTGGAACAGCATGTGTGCATCATAATAGGTTAATGATTTCTTCATAGCTAGCTGAGCAACAGGTCAGTTGTTAACAGATTCTGTTTTCCTCATACACAGAGAATAATTTGACATACAGATAGAGATGAAGATAATATGTGCATGTGTGTGCTTTGTTTCCCAGTTCATCTGATTCTAAAATGTCTGCAGTATTGTTGTCTATATTTAGAGTTTTTCTGTTTCCTCATTTGTTTTTTGCCACAGGATGTTTTGCATTAAGGATAACTGCACGGTAACAGTACCCAAAGCCTTAGGACCAGCAACACAGATGCTCGTCATCTTCTTATAATTCTCAAGGGCAACAAAGCAAATACCCCGTAAAAGCTGAGAGGCACCACAGGAGCTTGTGGGATTGGGTATTTGTGTGAAAGAAACATTTTTTAGTAAGTAGCATTAGCTGAGAAAGTTTCTGGACATGTGTGCAGCCGGGCAGCAGAAATATAATGAATGCTGAGGGTCTGGCTGACTTGTAGTCCATGCAGAGAATAACTTCTCTAAATATTTTTTGTAGCATCTGGCACATATTGAAACAAATTCTCTGCTAAGAAAACAGAGTAATATTCTATTGATAGCACTGGACAGTTTTCTTAAAGAAGGAATTTGATCTATTGTGTTTCCTAACATTGGCTTTAGGCTGACCTTTTCAGTCCTTGTTATGGGATTCGAATTCTGGGGTTCCCTGCATCTCCAAAGCCCATGGGACAGCTTTGAAAAAAAAATTCACTTTAAACATCAGAAAAGTTACATTTCCCCATATTTTAAAATGTGGTTTCCCATAGGAGTATGTTGTATCTTTATATAGCTTTAAAAAAATAAAAAGATTGAAGAATAATAATCACAAGTGGAATTCAAAATAACATGCCATATAATAATTGCGGTCTATAGTTGTGTCTTTTTAATCCTATCACTGTTAAAAGCATTTCTTAAAGATTTTGCATACCAACCATTTGTGAGTTTGGGTATCTTAACTATCACATTCTTTCCTTACCTTAATTAAAAATGAGAAGATAAATATTTGAAAACTACGAAGAACTAATTTACACTATTGACAGAACCTCCAAAAAAACCCTTTCTTTTTGTAGGGAATACAGTTCTTTCAGCAGCTATACGCTGAAGTCAGTGCAGTCTTCTAATTGCTCAGGGTTTGAGGGAGGGATAGATATCAAACCAATTATTTTGTTGTTTTAGCTGCTCTTTCAGACGGACAATCTCAGTCTCTTCCATTGCCCAATACCAAGAAGAACCTTTGCAGTAATAGTACTCTTGCCTATGCCGGCAAGACTGCCTCACCAAGTACCACAGTATTTTAATCACAGAATCTTTACCACATTTCTTAACACCACATGTTAAAGTCTGCCAGAAGTGCAGACAGAAAATGAAAATCAAAACTATAGAAAGAGCTAAATTCAAGCTTACGCAACATGCAAATCCCATCTAAGCAATAGGACAGAACAAAATGTATGCGTGGGCGGATGGGTTTACTCCACACACTGCTCTCTTGAGTTCAGTTTCTCTTTCTCCTGTACTTCTGGAAATCATTGCACCAGAGCATTTTTTCTTCCCAGATTTATTAGGAGGTAAAAAAAATCTCTTGAGTCTGTTACTCACAATTAAACTCACCATGTCACTGATATTTTCTTCTAGAAACACTAGCCTCCTTCCATCAGCACTTCCTACTAAATTTTACCTAAGACACGTCCTTAAACCCAGTCACTCATCTTCCTCCCACAGAACAGCAAGGCCTGCTTCTTATTTTATGTCTTTTTCCCGTAAGTCATGAGAGCACTTGACATTGCCTGTAGGCAGCTGTGATACTTTCTGGCCACAAAAGTTAGCATTTTAGTAACAGTGCAGAAATGGTGTCTTAGCAAGTTGTCACACCATCTTTATTGCCTTCATCTGCTAAAAGTAGAGTAAGGGGTTTTGAAACCTGTCCCTTGGAATTGAACGTATAGATCCATTCCCGCTTCATCACAGTGGCTGTTAAAGGCTGTCAGGCAATTTGCAGTGATTAATTGGGAAATGATTGTAGGCTCAGAACACTGAGGTTAAAGAATTTGAAGATGACATATGAAAGTACAGCTAAGTAATTATGCCCACAAATGTGGTGTTTAATATGAAAGGCACATATGAGAACTTCAAATGCACACAGTTGCAAGATTAAGAAAGGGCTGCCTGCTCTTACCTGCCCATTTCCATTTTGCCTCAGTCCCAGGCTTTCTGCTGTTGGACTACAAGTCTCTGTTTCTTCCTTCCACGGAAACAAACTTGACCCATTTGTATTCTTTATTTCAAATTGCTTTTTCCTGGTAATTTATTCCATATGTTTACTACTAAGTATGTGAAGCACAGAAGTCCGTATTGTGTTCCCCTCTATAGAGCATGTAACTCCAGTAAGTACTGAAAATGGTGAATTACATAACTGAATTCCCCTGTGAAAAAGTGGCGTGCCAAGATGATGTATGCTAGACAATGCAGTTAACCCCCCCCCCCCCAAAGTGGTACAGTAAGTAATGGTTTCAAATAAAGAGTGTCATTTTCTTTTCCCTTTAGGATCAGGCTATTTTTCAGATCTCATGGACTCTTCTTAATAACTATAATAAAAAGCATCCAATATGCTAGGGTTCAAATGTATTATGTATATATCATGTCATGTTTTTATAGCTGGATTTGATTGCCTGTTTATGCTTCTCTGCAGTCTGCATTCAAAGTTCAGATACTCTGTTTCCCTTTGAGTGTTTCCTATAGGGAAGGACATTGCAAACGGGGTAGCCGTAATCTTCACAAACAGTGCTAGTGTCTGCTTTAGGGGACAGCAGAGGTCCTCCAACAGCCTGTTAGCACAACTGGTTCCCCCCCCACAACTTCCCTTTCTTTCCACTGTGTGTTACTGGAAGTATTTAATCCCTTTTTTTCTCTAAGAATGTCCTTCAACCCATAACTAATCATAAGGTCTTTTCAGACTACAATTTATTTACGCCAAACATAAGTGAAATTGAAACAATACCAGATGTAAAAAAGGCATGTTAGAAATAGAAGCTGAGGTTATAGATGGTATTTTAACTGTAAGATCTTTTTTACGGCCTAAGAAAAAGCATTAAAAAGAAAGTGCAGGGAAAAAGAAAAGAGAGAATAAGGGCTGCAGAATGATGTTGTGGAAGCCAGAAGAGAAAAGGGAAGAAGTGGAGAAGCTGACAGCAGATAGCAAAGAGAAGAGGGAAAGAGCAAGAGAGTGCACAAAAGGTAATGTGAATGCAAAGGAAAGAAACCAATAACAATTACAAAAAAAAAAAAAAAGAAAAAAAATGTGTAATTGTATGGCAAGAAAAGGGTAAATTAGGTGATCATCCTAATGGCAATTCATTTCATACCTAGGCTTTAGGGGCACTGATTTGCTGCTCTCACCCCAGCCAGGAAGAGGCCCAGGCTTGGGTTCTGCACAGGTGTCCACGCTGGCTGGCCCCAGCACGTGAAGATGGCTTGGAACCGAGGAGCCACCACTCTACCCCATCCCTCTGCACGCTGCCCATCACACATGAGCTGATGCACATGGACATTTACTGCTGATGTGGGGGCCCTGGAAGACAGACATTGCAATGGCTTTTCTGTGGAAATCATCACCCAGCGTGAGAAGACAGTTTCAGTATGTGTCTCCACTGCCCTGGCCCATCTACTCGCTGTAAAGCAAGGAGAACAGAAATGTGACTCTTGTGGCAATTTATCCCTGGGGAAAGGCCAGAGCCCTGTTCCACTTATGTATTAATTTAAGATATACAGAGTCTCTAGGTCTACTGCTGACCTTCATATGTTTAGATGAATTTAACTCATACCAAATATATAAGTATATAATCTCACTTAATTCTGCAGTGGGGAGACTGAATCCAAAGTCCTATGGATCAGCGGGTCGATGGACTAACTTATTCTACTATAGCAGTCATTCTAAAAATCCTATTTTCTAAGGTCTATTATTTCACTAACATATTCAAATTTCTTCTGGAAGCATTCGGAAGGGTCCTTCCTTATTAGAAAATCTCATTTTCTTCCCCATAGATGGGAGCAGTTGTTTCCTTAGTAAGACAATAAAAACCCAATTTTTGCTTTAACAGTGTAAGCACTCTATATAAACTTCAGCTTCTCCACCACTCTATTAGTGAAGCTAAAACATCTTGCAGAAGGAAAGCGAACACTTACTAGGCTATTCATTTTCACTCCAGAGAAAAAGGTCCTCCATTCTATGGGATTTACATCTTTCTGAATTTTAAACAATTTAACAATGCATACAACGATATCACCATCTTCACTACATATCGTGATGATGATGCAGTTCTATCAACAATGTACTACGGAAATTGCCTTCACTTCAGTGTCAACATCAACAGAAATATTAAAAAAGAACCAAGAACCCAAAACCCAAAACAACCAAACAACAAAACAACCATTTCTTTCCGTTTTTATTCTTAAAATGTTCTAGAAGACTGGTTCACACCAAAGTAAATCACCATTTGTACACGTTTTGGTATTTTTGCAAGCCATATAATGACTGGGCTTTCTTAGATGGTGATTTTGACATTATGCAAGGAGGGAGCATTCTCATGCTAATTGGCAAATCTAAGCCATTCACAAAAGAAAGCTCCTTGAATAGTGCAAAAGTTGAGTTGCTAGTGGATTGAAGCAGAAGAGGGAAAAAAGCTGGTTCAAAACTTTCAAGTTTTGCCATTCTAAGGTTTTATGAGGCTTTGTCTTGATTTTACTTTCCTTTTAAGTAAAAATATTTACTTTAGACTACAAGATACTAAATGTCAGTTTATGCAAGAAGGCACCTTGTGGTAAGTATGACTATCAAGTATAAATATTTGGAGAAACAATAACTACTTGAGTCATGGGACAGCATGAAACCAACTTTCATTGTGTAGGGGTCTCATGTAATATGATGGTTGTTTTTGAAGCGCATTTGTGAATCATGTTTTGCTCTTATGGAAAAGAGGCCTCTTTTATCAACAGGACTAGAAATAATCATAAAGTTTTATAACAGTAAATCAGAAATCTGCAGAAAGGGTTTTGAGGTACAAACTGGGTTTAACATAAGAATCCACCACCACATGCTGTTCACTATCATAATATTTTTTTCATACTAGGATTAGAGTACAGAAGTATCAATTTATGAGAGAAAGATATAATGTATTTATTTTAATACAGTGGGGGGAAATATTCTATTTTTCAATTAACAAAATGATAATGTTACCAAGAAAACTGTAGAAAAATATAGGAAAATTAGATTAAAGTTCATCCTCACAACAATTCACCCCTTACAGTAGTCCAACAAAAGACCTCTGCATCACTTCCTTCCCAAATAAGGCCTAATCTGAGGGTTTTAATGGCTATTTGTGATTCCTAGACATCTTGTTGTCCCTCCGTACATGGTAAATTTCAAGCCTTGGTAATAATTGGGGAAATAAAGGATTCCTAATGCAAGGCCAGACCAACTTTATATTCATGGTCTATGAAAAAATTCCAAGAGACTTGAACAAGCCCTGGATCAGGTACATATTAAGAATCTCTTAGTATGATCAGGCCTCAACCTTACTCACTGACTTCACTGCCAATCACTCATGATTCATGGAGTAATTTTCAAAGTACAAATAACTGCTATAAAAAAAGAAAAAGATATTGTATTGTTGTATTGTAGGACTTTCTCCTCACCTTCTCTCCCATTTTTGATCAGAAATAAACAAGATGATTGCTCATTTGCAACAAAGTTACTGATATATATTCAGTGGCAATTGGGTCCAGCAAGAGCGACTTCATGACCAAGTCATCAAATTAAATTATGGGCTCAACACTGCTCCCATTGAAATGAGTGACAAGATTATATCTGACATTAACGACAGCAGGTTCTCAACCTGTATCTTTCACAAAGGAAATACCTTTAAAAATAACAGAGGCATAGGTACCTAACTTTTTACAGCACAGTTTAACGTTACATTACATGATATACAATTTTCGAAGTTGGAAAGGTGATGAAGAAACAATAGCAACTGCTATACAGATGGCACATCTGATTCATGCTATAACTGATTTTCAGACAAAAAGAGACACTTCAGAAAAAAAATAAAATAATATAGAGGCTAAAAGAGAGGGCATCCATATATCACATACAAGACACAGCAGATATTTACACAGTCAAATCCAGCTCACCCGCTACTTCAGTAGTCCCACTGAAGTTAATAGTATTAATCATGTAGAGATGAGAGCAACTTCATGCTATACATAAACAGGTATAAAAGCTTATAACTCCTTTGACATTTATCCTTGGCAGGGAGGATGAGGGAAGGAAGGATAACTCTTATCAGACCAAGGCAAGGCTTTAATTCCTGAAGAGAAACTCCATGAAATACACTAAGAATTTAATTTATTTGGGTCTAATTAACACTGGAGTTGCTGTAATTCATAATCAGTACCAGTGGAAAACACTGAATTCAATAAACTCCATTTTTCTCTGCAGTACTCTTCAATTGATTTAGGGCCAATGTCTGAAAGATTCAAGACCATAACGGGCATCATGAGCGCTAAGAACACTTTACCTGAACCTGTCCCAAAGTCTCTGGATACAGTGTATTGTAAAGTAATGATAATTCATAAATTATTGAACCTATCTATCCACGTAATTAAAATGTAACATCAAGCGCCTCTCAAACACTTGAAAACAGAACTGCAGAATATTTTTATTCTTTGCCCTGCAAAGAAGAAAATAACTTAAGATTGGAATAGTGTATGTCTACTATACATGTAAGGGAGATAGTTGAAGTATTTCATATGTGAAAGAGTTGAGTGTGTTCTCTTTGCGTAAAGCAGATATCTAAGTTTACATAGACTCCACACTGTAGTTTATTTTCTGCATCAACATGCAGGAATTCTGTATAACTATTTTATGGGGAAATTATTAAAACAGGCATTATTAGTGTTTTTTTAACAGAGGATTTTTAATCTGTTTGAATATTTAGTGGGTAGCTCCAAGAATAATCTTCTTCTTTATTCATATAAAGAGGCACCTTGACAGGCGTGAGAGCTGGGCCTGTACGAACCTCATGAAGTTCCACCAGGCCAAGTGCAAGGTCCTGCACCTGGGCCATGGTAATCCCAGGCACAAATACAGGTTGGGTGGAGAATGTCTTGACAGCAGCCCTGAGGAGAAGGACTTGGGGGTGCTGGTGGATGACAAGCTCAACATGAGCCAGCAATGTGCACTTGCAGCCCAGAAAGCCAACAGCATCCTGGGCTGCAACAAAAGAAGCATGGACAGCAAGCAGGTCAAGGGAGGTGATTCTCCCCCTCTACTCTGTTCTGGTGAGACCCCACCTGGAGTACTGCGTCCAGCTCTGGAGTCCTCAGCACAAGAAGGACATGGACCTGTTGGAACAGGTCCAGCAGAGGGCCATGAAGATGATCAGAGGGCTGGAGCACCTCTGCTATGAAGACAGGCTGAGAGAGTTGGGGTTCTGAGGCTGGAGAAGAGAAGGCTCTGAGGAGACCTTGCTGTACTTGTAGAGGGCCTACAGGAAGGGTGGGGAGGGACTCTTTATCAGGGAGTGGAGGGATAGGACATGGGGTAATGGCTTCAAACTGAAAGAGGGTAGATTTAGATTGGATATCAGGAAGAAATTCTTTACTGTAAGGGTGGCGAGGCACTGGAACAGGTTGCCCAGAGAAGCTGTCAATGCCCCATCCCTGAAAGTGTTCAAGGCCAGGATGGTCTAGTGGGAGGTGTCCCTGCCCATGGCAGGGGGGTTGGAACTAGATGATCTTTAAGGTCCCTTCCAACACAAACCTTTCTATGATTCTATGATTGTACACACATGTACACGCATACCAAGACTTTTTGATCAGCTTGAAGAAATGTATAAATCAGCAGCCTCTAAGTGAAGCATCTAGACCACTGTTTCTCAGACTGCAGTATACGTGAATTTCGAGTGAACTGTTATATACCCTCTCCTGGTCCTGTACATAGATGAGAGGGACTGCTGCCGCCGCCACCACTTCTACACCATGAAGTCTGCAGACTCCTGACCGTATTTAATTCATGCCAGTCCAGACATTTTACTTAACCAGTCCAGTGTTTGTGGGATCCCCACGTTTATGCCAGCCTGAACATGTTCAGTAGACTTTAAAAAACACATAAGAAAATGAAAACTTGAGGGGGTTTTGCATAGTTTTTTGGGGAGCAAAGGTGAAGTCTTGTCTCTATTCAGTCAACAACAAAGCTCATAGTGGTATTAATGATGCCAGAACACAACCGTATAAGGAGTATTCCTGTTTGTGCAGAGAGGGGTAGTGTTCAAAAGAAAGCCTGAGTAGCTGAATGCCAAAATAAGACTTAGAATAGAAGCTACTTCAAAAATATTTTTGCTCACATGCTCAAAACCCCAGTACAGCCAACTGAAGGAAAGAACAAGTAGGCCATCCATGGACACAATTAACTGAGATCTGAGCCATTTTATTCCAGATGAGAGGTAAAACTTACTCTGCACTTTCCATTAGTAACCTCTGCCTCTGAGCTTACAGAAAAAGAAAAGCAGGCAGCATACACTGGTAAGACAAATATTGATTTACTGTTATAAACAAAGCCTACTGACAGTATAATCTTCCCTTCGAAGTAAAGATTCTTTTTTATCACTGATTTTGGCAATCTTGGGTAAATATTTAACATCAGTACCAAAGTAGGCATTCACTGTTTCTTTTCTAAGCACCATGGAAGAAGACAATACCACAATTTAGGTATCCAAACTGGGGAAGAGGCCTGAAAGTTGATAGAAAGCTGGCACCAGCACAGTATGCCGGCCCTTAACTCCATCATGGGGAATTTCTAAGTAATCACTTGCACACTACTTCTGCCCATGGGTCTAGAGAGAATGCCAGCTCCAGTCTCAGACCAATTTGGGCAACTGGGCCCATATTTTTAATGCAAGTTCTGATTTATTAACACAATTCTTCCTGAGTTTCTGACATAGCTACATGGCTTTGGGATGAAAACTGGCTCATACCTTTCTGGTTTACAAAAAACAACAGATGAAAGTAGAGGGTAGCTGAATACATAAATACGCCCAGAGTGCATTTTCAGGATCCTTTCTAAGGCATTTTTTCCTGCAAAAAGCATGTTCTTTTGAAGTAGTGCTGAACTAGCAAAAAAGTAAAAGCTGTAGGATAGAAAGCTGGGAAGCCAACAGCAGCACAACCACCCAACCAGTTAAACTGTTTTCCTACAATGAGAGTATAATATATACTTGATGGGAAGGGGGAAATGCATGACTAAGAATAAGAAGTTTCTTGGATATTATGGCTCTCCTCAGTTAAGAAAGTAAGTATTGACCTTTACACAGGTCATGAAAGAAGCTTCATAGGACTTTTATGTCACAAAGATACCAATTACAGTGTTCTAATTCTTATGATTTAGTAGAAATTGTCAAACTGCTCAGCAAGACACAAAACCCAGATGGAATATACACTTTGCCCTAAAAACCTTGACGTTTAAATGAGACAAGCAATACAGTCCAGACACATAACGTACTAGATCACCGCCAAAAGGCATTAAGGTCAAACATTACAGTGCCTTTTGTTTGTTTGTTTTTGAAACAACATTTATGGGGTTGATTAGCACTGAAAAGCAGTTACCCTATCACTTATATAATTTGTACTTCACATACACAATATACAATGAGGGTATAAAATGCTTCAGATGGAAATGTTGTGTAATAAGCAACAGAATGCCTCATTCATTTTAACTGTATGATCACAACAAGGATCAATTTCCCAATTTTCAGCCTTCATATCTATACTGTTCTTAAGCTATGTTTTACAAATACAGAAAGCGTTGACTTTAGGAGGGAAAATAAAAATATAACAAATGTACACATCAAGAATAATTTTCCAGCTATTGGGATTTTCTTTTTTTTTTATTGTTTTTTCCCCCCCAGGACTATTTCTGGTATGAGATTTTTTTTAGCCATTTTTAGCCTAAAGTACATATCTCCACATTTTTTAATCATTTCTGCATATATTTCTCAGTAAGCCCTGAAAATATGTGGTTATATTAGACATATTGAACATCTAACTAACAGCAGAAATCAAGCTTGTGCTATCTATAAACGTGCAATTTCAGTTAACACAAACATAGCAAAAACTATGGGATAAGTATGTGTAACTGTAACAGTAAAGCTCAAAGACGCTAACCTTGCTTACATGATAAGGCAAGTTTGAGGTTTGCTTTGATCCATAAGAGATGAGTTGTAAAAAGCTCCCATTCCCCTGCTCGGGAATGAAGAATTCCTTTTGCTGCATTATGCATAACATCATTACAGACAAGGTACAAGTCAAGAGCAAGTGGTTCAGATATCCTACTAGCATACTAAAATAGCAGTGGGACTATAAAATGATTTAGGTACTATATTACACAGCTCTTCTTTAAATACCACTTATGCCATCACATTTGCCAGGAATCTTTCTTTTTAAGTGTTCTAAATGTAAAGTTTCTGGTATCTGTTCCCTGGAGGCAGCTTCAACTAGAATAGGCAGGTTGGTACAGCAGATGACTATCTATTCCTTACAAACTACGTCTGATGTACCGTGTAGCGATAAAAAGCCTCTTATCAGTTTGGATTCCAACCTAAAGGCAACTGCTGTCCAGATCTTACAGTGAAAAATAATGTGGTGTAATTAAAGCTCATGACCTACAGATACAGCGTGCCAAACGGCACTTGCTTTAGTCAGAACTGGAAATTTTGGTTGTAAATATACTGTGAAGATTTTTCTAATCTGTAAGAAGAAGAAATCCTGCTTAGGCTTTCCCTTTCCTTTTAATATTCACAGCCACTCTCTCTCTCCTCCCCCTTCTTTTCCCTTCTCAGATATGCTAGCAAGCCACATTTAAAACACTTCATGAAGACAGTCTATATATAACAGTTGTGCTTTTTGAGTCCTCTTGCAAACTTTCCCAAATTTATTCTAGGCACTTGAAGAATGACAGTTCAAACATTCAGTAAAGATTTACTCAATTTTAGCAATAAAATTTTAAAACCAATTTCCACTTAGCATGCCAAAGCCTCACACAATTTTTATGTGCAATTGAACTGGGTGAACTGGTAAACTAAACTGTGATGGGGAGTGTTCTCAGACACGGGGACACAGTTGCTTCTGGGTGTATCTGTGGTAGCGGGGGCACTACTGAAGCAAATCTCCCAGTAGTTCCCACTGCCTGCACTTTGGTTCACATCACATTTGGAATGTGCAAAATGAATTCCTTTCAGATAAAAATAAACCTGGAGGAGCGGTCTCAGAGGGCATCTAATGCACTTTGACTGCTAATGGACGTTCTGTCCACAGGAGCAGGCTAGAGCTAGGCAACAGTAAAACCCCCTGAAATGCAAAGGGTGTGAATGTCAGCGTGGATGTGATCCTCAGCACCAGATGTTTTCTTCCCCAGATCTGTTCTTATTGGACCTTTTCCCTAATATAGAAATTCCCTAAATTGTCAAACCATTTCCTGGCACACTTTTGGCATACATGCCACCCAGCACTCTTTCAAAAATTTCCCAAACCAGTTCGGGAGTGTAAGTATTCCCGGGACCATTTCCAACAGGCACTTTTTCACACAGCCACCTAATTTCAGAGAATGACGGAATTTATTCGCAGGAACGCCGTCTGTTCCCTGGTCCAGCAGTCAGAGCCTGGGAACATTTTCAGGCACTTTTAATTCATTGGTGTAGTGGTCCCACACAAACAATGCAGTTGATGGTCTCTCGTGCACAGACTGAAGAACAGAGACTTTCCTCTGCTCCTCCTTTCTCAGGTCCTCTGGGCAAAGGTGATGGTTGCTGCTGCAACAGAGAAAAAAGAGCCACGGGTAGAACACCTCATATCATTTTCAGCACTTTTTTCTGTCCTTCTATTATTCTATCTTATATTCACACAGCGTCTGACAACCTTATAGGTGTTAGTCACTCTATTAGTTGCTGTGACAGAGGTCTGTTCAGTCCATCCAAATATTTTGATTTTACCAAACAGTATGTGATACAGAGTTGCAGAATGAAAAATGCAACCAATCTGCCATATTCGAGAACTCAGGGATTTTAAAATCAGACTTAAAGATACCTGTGCCCTCGCAGCCCTGTATGGACTCATCGTACAGCCCGTGTGTCAGAAACAATACCAGGTTTTCAGTACACAGAGTTGCAAGGCTAGCAAAGATCTACTTAGTCTCAGTGGTCCTTCCATTGCTGGACCAAACTTTCCACTTGCATAGGCCTTCTTTGAAAGAAGTCGCTCTGTTAACGCCCAGTGAAAACCTCCCCAGGTGGTAAAACTCATCTATACCCGTGCTTTAAAACTATCTCCACACCACCGAGGTCTGCCCTTGTTATGCCTTTCCTGGCACCACCATGTACCACATCCATCCCACCGTCCTTCACACTGCCCTATTTAGCACTTCCTCAGCCTTCAGCTCAAAAAGCGCGGAGCTTGCCCCATCTCAGCATCGTCACGCTGCCCCACACCGCCTGCGACAGCCTCCTGCCGTCCCCCCTGCTATCACCATCTTAGCCTGCTCTCCCTGCCTTTGGGCTGAGTACCCCAGACAGGGTGCCTTCGAGGTGGCACTGCAGACCCACTTGTTTTGACAGACATTTGAGATGGACAGAAAGAAGAATGAGGTAGAGCTAGAGCATGTACTACAAACCACGAGTCTGTGAGACCGTTATTTAGTTTTGTAGCTTTAAATAACTGGCAGGGTTCTTTGAGCACGGGCTGGGATTTGGTATGCTTTTTGAATCACATAAATAAAGTTTGTCAGCTTGACGTAGGGGGACACTTTCAGCGATGCCCGAGGGACTTGGGAGCACACGTCCCACTGACTTAATTAACAAAACACATTAAGAAAATCATGAAGGTGTTCCTTTCCAAACATTTAAACCCAGGTTGGAACATAGTTGGTTTTCATTTCATTATATAGCTGACATTTGTTCATCCTGCAAAAGATAATGTCAACACTTAACTATCTGCTAGCTGTTTTTATAACTCTCTTAATAAGTGATCTAGTCCCATCTCATTCCTTTAACTCTTACCACAGTTACCAAAAATAGATTGCCATAAAGTCAGCTTATTTTTGGTACAAAGTACTTTATTTAGTAGTAGTAGTTATTTAATAATTAGTAATTATTTTCTGTATGTCCTGGCTGCTTCTTGATCCTTATGTTTTAATGCTGCCATGAGGAAAGTCTTGTGCGCTGAGACTGTGGGGACATATATGTGCATACAGTCAGAAAAATCTGGCCCATAAGCAGGTCTTTTCTATTCAGCTCCTCACTTTTCATGAAAGAATTCATTAAATCTCAAAAGAGAATAGGAAAACAAACTGGCTTCTCCAGAGAAGTAAACAGTACAATTACAAGAACTCTATTTCAAGCTAGACATAAAAAGCAATCACCTAGAACAATAAAAATCATACTCCAGATGACAGGAAACAATATACTCTATATTGTATATATATTCACTTGTGCCTTTTATAGAACTGAGCAGAGTTCAGGACATGAGGCTGAAATTTAATTTGAAAGTTGTCATACCTGACTTCAAGGTCATTATTATCTGTTTAATCTACTTAATTAGTGAAACAAAATTATATAAAACTATGTAACAGATTAAGACAACAGAGGATAATGAGAACACCTCTTTTCAGGCATGTTATTTGGACACTTATGTAGAAACTCCCTGGGATCCTCATATCATCATGGGACTCTGACAGATTCCTCCAGAGGGCAATTTGGAGCAGAAGCCCAACCAAAGCTATGACAAGCTGCAAAAACTGGAACATTTCTCACTTTCCAGGAGGCTCAGATATGTCTATCTTGGGGAAAAAAAATGAGGGATGCTGTTGTCCCTCCCCTGCCTCCCCCCTTCGTGTGGAGCAGAGCCTGAGATGCTTTGGCCTGCCCTTTGGTGGGGGCTCAGCCTCGCCGCTGGCTGTGCAGGGCAGACACCTCCAGCCTCACCGAGGTCCCGGTGCAGCTCTCGGATGAAAGTAACAGAGACATGGATTTATGTGAGGGGACAACGGCTAGCAGCACCAGAACAATGTGGCAGCTCTCGGTGCATCTTTGTGGCCACGTAGCCCCTCTACCTTGCCTCCACATGCCCTGGCCAGGCCCAAAGCAATCATGGAGTTACACCAAACCCAAGAGGACAGACAAACAGTCAACAGACGCCAGTTGGTCTGGGCCTGCTGCGCATCACAGGTGCACACCTGCGTTTTGTTTGCTGTGGTAGCCAAGCTTAGATAGGACATAGGAGTATCCCAGACATGCTGCGTCCATTTTCTGGCTCTGAGGGTGTACCGTGTCCTGAGTTTTCCCACAGAACTCCACCACGGGAAATTAGGAAGAAACTGTCACTCACAACACAATGTAGAGCATATACAGCTATTTTGTATCTCCTCTTGACAAACTGCATTTGTTTACTTCTTCTGCCCTTCTCAAAGGTCAATCTTTCCACTCAGCCAAAATTCCCTTAAACACACCTCAGTTCTATTCTCAGTGCCGAATGCAGGATTTCAAAGGGGCTGAAACGGAGGCTTTGCTGCATCCAGACCTGTCTGAAACTCAGCAATTTCCATTCTCAGATTTTTATCAGTGTCCTTGGTTTTAGTTTCTAGGGGGTTGTCTCTCATGAAACTCATTTGAGTTCCAGGCTCAAATAAACCAGAATAACTCCAAGTAACAATAACAAAGTAAGAAAAAAAGCTGAATCTTGGTATGCCAGATATATGTGACCATAAATCAGTCAAGATTCACTCAAAATTAGCCACAGGTTTACTTGAAAGGTTCACAACTTTAGTTAACCTTTTGATAAACCTGGATGAGCTTTCAGAATGTGTGGGTGCAGGTTTTATAATACAAGCTTTCACAGCTCAAGTCGTCACCTGCACTCTGCGCTTTGTACATGCATTAGAAAACAAGCCCTGTTTCTGGGCTCTTTTATACTGAGATAAGTTAGATACAGTGCCTTGGAGTTGAGTTACATCTCTGAAAAAAACATCCCGCTCACAGCATTTATATGCTCTTCTTAAAAGAATGTCTTGAATTTAGACAGAAATTCAAGCTTACTAGGTAGATGATAACTCTCAGAAATTCAAGCTTACTTGGTAGATCATAATTCTCAGGAACAGAGTGCATATTTGGACTGGCTTTTTTATATAAATATGCCAACTCTAGGGAAAGGAAATAGAAAGTTTTAAAACTAAACCCTACTTCACAGATTTAATTTGACTGCAAATACTGCTAGATACAAAGTACACTTTCTAAAAGCACGATGATTTCAGTTAAGTCCTTACTTTAACTTTCATGTTCATTTTTCTAGAGAAAATCATTTCATTTTCAGACTTAACTTGCTTTTGCAGCCGCTTTTATGCCTGCAGCTTTATGTAATCTGGAGTTCCACTTATTGAAGGCGGATGTTCTCCTGAGATTGGTCTCTCTCAGTTCCACAAAACACCCACTTGACATTTGCTGAGGGCAAGAAATAAGGCAAAGGACATAATATGGTTAAAAGTCAAAAGCTATAAATACTTGCAGCCTTTGAAATATTCAGCATCTTAATATGGCTACATACAAAGTTCAAGTAAAAAGCACTCTGGGTTCATTTTTCATGTTGTTCCTAGCTTGTGTTCTAAACTAATAACATATTCAGGGTTTGATTTGCTGATCATATAATGTATTTATGAATAGAAATCAACATGAAAAGTGAAATCAGATTAATGCTTGTGCAGTACTGTTGGGATTCTCAGAGCACTCAAAGCATTTTCTCACATTGCTCAAAAAAATACTCCCATAGATCTTTTATTTTTCTCACAAACTGCTATGGCTGTTAACCACTCGCCAACGCTCAGATCTACAAACATAGTCAAACATGCAGCTCTTAATTAGGCTTCTAATTCCTGGTAAAATCAAAGGAATTTAAGCAACTGTAATTTTTAGATACCTTAAGATCTTTCTGAACGCAAATTCTCAGTTAATTCATAGATAAGAAGAAAAACAGTGCGTATGAGGTTGCTAGAGTTGGGCGTGGAGGGAGAACCCACACGAGGTGTAAGAAAGTCATGGAGCACTGACGCATTGGCTTACATTGTCATTGTTTGCGTAAGAATAACATTCCCCCTGCATACACGCATGCAACATAAAAAAGCATGCGAAAGGTGGCCAACAGTGTCTACTTAATCCAACTCCCAATTTGGTACCAATTTACCCTGGACCCACAGTGCAAGAGTCTTCGAGAGAGTGGCTAGACCACAGATGCTTAAAGGCAGAGACAGCTACCCAGGGCAAATAACCAGGGAAATTCTCTTGGCCCCTAGGGGGAAAAAAGGATAGCACTCATCTAAATTAGGTAGAGGTGCAAGTCATCCAGCAGGCGGGTGTGAAGAGGGAGCGGCTCATGCCTGAATCTCTGCCTAAGAACCCAGCCGTCTACTGCCAGTACACTGCAAAGGTATGGAGGTGCCTACCACCCCTTCCAAGAAATTCGGCTCAGTGTCTAAATTGTATCTTAGGTACCTACCTGAACTTTCGGGGTCATGGGTGGCTTTCAAAATATAGCTCCTATTCTCTCTATTCTGCTGGAAAAAAAAACCACTCCCCTTTGTCCCTATATGTTGTCAGAAGTAATTCATGAATTCTGGTACAATGCTGTGAAAAATGGTGGGCATTATTTTAAGGGTAAATAGAAGCATTATATTCTTTCTGGTGTTAAGCAAGTTGTGTAACTTAGCTGGACTTGTGCCAGAGCTAAGCTCCGGTAGTTTATGAAGGAGCTCTGTTAGTTCTTGTAATGATAAATCAGGCTAAATGAAGGAAGCATTCCTGTTTCTGGCAGGTACATTCCAACACTGGCTGCAATAAAATGAAATCAGCTACCTCTGTGCAGCCTCACCTTTGATAGTATCTGAAAAAATACTTTTTTTGTCAGCTACTGTGCATGTCTTTTCCCTGGGTAAGGGTCTCTCAAAGATTCCTGGAACGTCTGGTCATGAAGTGACAGCCCAAAGCTATTTAATCCCTCCGTTTTCCTATTTAAGATTATACGTGCCATTTTTAATACCAGCGATAAAATCATACTTTCAGTTAAGCTGGGGCCATTGTACTCAAGAGTCAAACATTTAGCCACATAGTTTGTCTGGAGTGTTTGGCAGCAACATTGCTCTTGGAAAGAAATTTTTGACAGAGATATTTTGGCCATCATTTTTAATATGAATAGAAATCAGGCAAGTGTCTCTCACTGAAAGCTGCACTAGGAAAAAAAGCAAATTAGGATGGAGAAGTTGAAAGGAAGTACTCATCCAGTGGATGGCTGAGCAGTGTAGACCTAGAAGGCTGAATCCCAGAGCAGCTATTTCAGGAAGCAGAAAATTCCTGGTTTTGCTAATAGTACCTCAGTTCCAGTTCCTTTAAGTGTGGAGAGCCCTACTTCAGCCGGTCTGTCAGCGTTGTAAATTCAATAGCATACTCACAGCAGGTCAAATTGACATAATGTTAAAACACTGGTCACTCAACTGTGCTAAGACTCCCGGTGCTATTGACACTTGCTGAGATGACCTGGTGCTTGCATACCAGCAAGTGACACATTTTTAGAATAAGTCTCCAATATAAAGAGCTTTTGTAGGAGAGAAAAAAAAAAAACTAATTAGTTACCACAGCAGAGCAGTAGGAGGAACAGAATTCATTGTTTCTGTGAGACCACAAAAGTGCCTGTAAGGCTTCTTTTTGTTTGTTTTTAATGTATCTATATTGAAGCAATTTTTTCTCAGTCTGGGTATGTGCAGCCTGAACCATTTTCTCCATATAATAATTTTACTCTGCTGAGAGGCAGAATCACCTGGGGAGGGGTAAAGAACTGTAGAAAAGCTAAGTCATTTTCTATGTCCGGTTTTTCCACTTAAAAGCTTGACAGTGCCCCCTTTTCATCAGACTTTGTTTATTTGTTTGCTTTTAATTTCAAAGGCTTTTTTAACAGATTTGGACAGAAAAGTGAAAACAGCAAGGGTTTGATAATTGTAATCTTTTGCAATCAAATTTATGACATTTATAAAAATAGATGCATGGATTAAAATTCCTAGACAATGGAATATTGTTATTGGCCAACATCCTAGGCTGCATACCTGGTATGCTGAGGTATAATCAAGCATAGGGTAGGGTTTTATGTGTGAAAGCAATGCTTGACTGGATTTAAATGGTTTTGATTGGAGCCGATATGATGCATAGTTGGACATAATGTTCATAATTGCCTATTTTTCTTGGCAAACAACAAGGTGCTTGATGACTGCTTTCTGAAATGTTCACATCTATTTCTTTGTGAAGTGTACCACAATTTAACGGTAATTCTAAACAAGCTTGTGTTGTAGTCCTCTGACTTTGAGAGAATGCATTCCTTATTGACTTAATTTCCTCATTACAGCAGAATTGCAGTATCTCTTTTGTCAAGGTTGAATCTTAGTCTGGCTTTAATGACAATTCCCACAAACACCTTTGCTCTTTCTCTTGTACTCTCTTCCTTTTCCTACACACATCCTAATAACCATCCAAAATTCAGTCAAATCTGCAAGCAGTCTCACATGTGTTCCCCACACAGACTAATTTTATCTTCTTTCATTAGTGTTTGACGCAATCCAGAGGAGGTGTTTTGAGGTTGGCATCGCAGAGCTATAATATAAAGAGCCACCTTGACACAAACGTGCGCATACACACACATTTTTCCTCCCCAAGGAACAGGTCTGCCTCAGAAAGCTTTATGTTCACTACCTTACTTGCAAAATGTCCTTCTGGGTTTCATGCATGAACATTTTCCAGGCTGCAATTAAAAGAAGGGGAGCCCCAGTCGTCTTCAAGCAGGGCTCATGCCATTGCCATAATGCTATAGAAGTACTTACAGGCCCTTTCCAAATGCTGGGGCATTCAGGAAGCCTTGCCTCTTCTGTTTTGTTTTGTTTTTCTTGCAGAATGATCTGAGGTCTTTATTGTGTTTATCTACAGTTGCCTCCTGGGATGTACCTCATCGTGCTCTAATAAGATGATTCCCCAGTCATATAAATCTGCCACCTGTAAGATTGTACAATCCCTGCAATCAGGATATATGCTCAAGTCTTTTTCCCCAATCCTCTCTCCTAGCATCTTTCAGCACTATTTGCTCCATCCCTCCTTTAGCTGCCCTCTGTTTCACCTACACCAACGTCCTTACTCCATGCCAGCCTGCTTTCTTGATCCCTTGTTCCAGCTCCTTTTCCCAGGACTAAAGCAACAGCCCACCCAAATCAGTACAACAAATTCACACATTTTCCCTGAGTTTGGACAAATCACAGGAGTTTCCAGATGGACTAGCATTTCATATTCTTATGTAGAGCTTTGAAATGGCTGGTGCACATAGTTGCCTGAGTTGATCTTTGGTATAAATACAAGAGACCTTATTGACACAGATGGCAGAAAGCCTTCAATACTGGAAGGGACCATCCACGTGCAAAGTGGCTTGAAGAGGTGGAAAAGTCCCATTCAAGATTTGGTGGGACCTTGGCACTGAAAAATCAGATGCTACACACCTATTATGTTTCTCACAATAAGTAGGCAGAAACTCAGTATCTCTCCCTATCCTCATAACTTACAAGTTGTGACTTTTAGTGCGTCAGGGGGGAAATGATTTTTTTTTTTTTTCATATTTGATACAAGAGAAAAGCAATGTGGAGAGCAATGTGGCACATAAACCTGCCGCTTGCGCAAAAGCAAAGAACATGCCCACCTAGAAAACCAAATCTCTTGTTCACGTGACAGAGAATGAGCAATTCCACAGTCCATCCCTTAACAAGACAATCAGTCTAAGCATGAGGAAGCCAAACATTCCTCTGAAATAAAGGTCATTAAAGTCCTAGTTATCTAATGCAAAGACTTCCTGAACACTGTGCCTTAATGCAGGGGAAGTAAGCAGATTATGAACGTACAGCGTAAAAAGCCTGAGCCTAAATTGATGGAGGGGACGCCATTAGGGTCCTGAAAAGGTGGCAGCCAAAAGCAAGCGTTTTTCCTGGACCATCACCAGCTCGTGAAGAGCCAGGAGGCATGGCGGGCTGGGGTGCGTGAGACAGAGACTTAGTGTCCCTCCATATTTCCCAAGAAACAAAATCACCTCCACACAGCTCAAAATTAGGAGCTGGCAGAGGGTCTTTTTCATCTCCACTATATTCCTCTTTACTTTCTTTGTAATTAGGCCATATGTAGGGCAAGAGCAGAGAAGTCCCTTCTTCAGCTAGCACCATACTGGTGCCCCAGGTGCCATCCGGGGTACTTAGAGCATGCATTTAGCTTTGACACACTTGATAGATTCTCCAGTAGAGCTGGATGGCGGGGGGAGGGGTGGGGTGTGTGTGTGTGTGTGTGTAAGAATTCCTTAAAACCATCTAGTAATGTCATTTCTAATCATATAAACAGAGAAGCTTCATGAAAAGCACTTATGGTAAAGCTGAAATTCAGACTATCATCTAATATTCAGCAAACGTACCATTTAAAAGACATGGACTTCATAGTCTTTCCACTGCAGCTTGGGATTTGGGTGATCTGAGACATCTCTGCCCCAGCAGGCCCTACAAGCAATATACAGACATTCCCCCACTCATTTGTCAGACTTTTTAGCGCATGATAAATTAAAGCACTGAGAAAAAAAGCCGGAATCTGCTGGTTCTCTGTGAACGTTGGAATGCTCAGGATTTGCTGATGTTTTTAAACCTGCTTTATTAAAGAGGAATAAGAGGCTGCGCAGATACACTTGTTCCAGTTTGGTAAAGTCAGTTGCAAATCAGACAGTTCAAAGCTAAATAAGAGTGTCTCCACAAGTTTAGCACTGATTTAAGTGAATTAGTTTAATGAAAAGGTACAGGTTTGCATAAAGATGAGGCTTCACCTTTCCTGGTCCCTGACAGCTGTGCTCAATTCTGCTTTATATGAAAAAGGCAGAGGGGAAGGGGAGAAATGTCTTTGAGATAATCTCATCGGAAAGAAAGAAAACAAATGCGTGCCCTGCCTACTCCAGCTGCTCTCCACCCCAGGAGTAACAGTTTGAAGTGAGCTTATGTATAAACAATAAACAAGTTATTCCTGGAGCATTTGCCTTGAGCTAGGACTGTGTGTAAGGTATTGGTTTTGGAAGTGTTGTCAAAGTATCTACTTTTTAAAATTAGACTTTGCATCTCGGGTTCATTAAGATCGCCTTGAGCAAGAGTCTTTTATTCAACCTTACTTTTAAGGTACGAAGTGTGAATTTGATGAGCAAAAATAACTTGAGTGAGGAATGTCTAAAAATGGAGGAATTAACCACAGTGATATTTATGCAGCCTAGCAATGTATTTCAAGACACCACTTTAACTCCTTTCTTCCTGCGGTAATCCTCCTTCCTGTTTGCATACTCTGTTCGAAAGCTTAAAATTAATGCTTAAAAATGGGAAAATTATAAAATGTGATCTCTAATGCTGGTGCACATCTCTGGAGGATCTTTTGGCAATTTGTCATGCCATTTTTTTCTGCACAGAGAAGACAAATCTACCATCCTGTACAGATTTTGAGAAATGTATTTGAGAGGATTTTATTTTCTCCTCCCTTCTCCAAGTCAGCTTGAAATCAATCACTTGGACAAGATGCAAATTATTAATCTTGAGTCAGGCTTGTCACAAACACTAACCTTGTAGCATGTATGTGTGTGGTAATAGCAAATCATACTGTTCCTGAGAGCAATTGATAATGATATTATTAGCCAAGGTTTTCCATGGATAGCTATGAACAAGTACTGACTGTACACAATTCAACAGAAACCCCAGGGGAAAAAGAAAAGGGCATAAACCTTAAAGCAACAAAAGCAGAATAAATACCTCGGTGAATTTTTTGAAGCATTAGTAACTTGACAGCATCTACTCATTCACAACAAAGCCAGGGCAAGCTCGATGTTTTCTACTGCTGCACTAAATAAAAAGTTGATGCTAAGTCTCAATACGTAAGAACAAATGACAATCCTTTAGAAAGTGCTGTAGTTCTAAAATGTCAAAAAAAATGAAAGGGATTTTCAAAGCACATTGCATAGTGTTTTCTTTTAAGGGAACATGATCCCTGATGCCTTTAATAAAAAGCTGGGTAACAATTCCTCTTTGATTCCCTGTGATTTCACCCTAGAAATGACGGCTCTACTTCATTCATCTGCCATTACTTCTAACCACAAACATATTAAGTTATAAAAAAGGGACAAATTAAGTTGATAAATCATTTAAAAATATTTCTGGAAGGTGAGAAAAAATAAATGGAGAGAGAAATGTTCAGCTTTGAAGTACCTGCCTCATCTTTTTTTATCTTAATCTTAAAGGCTATACACAAATACTCATTTTCACAAAACAGTACTCACTTCATGAGTGACCTTACTGTAAACAATGGAGCTATCAATATAAGAACAACTGTTCAAAATGGCAGAATCATGCTCCATCATTTCTAGAATCATCTTTAATTTCTCTTTCAGACAATCAAGTAATTTCAGATAACTAGCGCTTTGATATTTGTCTTCTGTGTTGTTTACCTTCTTAATTAAAGAGCAGAATATATTGGCATTCTAGAGTCAAAGAAACGCTTCTTAAATGAATCATCTTATTTAATAAAACGTCCCCTTGCACACACTGTTTTCCTTGATAAGCGTATGCACAAATAAAAGAATGGAAAAGGGTAATTGTTTGGTTGAGATGTAAGGGCACACAAAGTGGTTAGCACTAAATAACCTGGTCAGCAGCCCAACTAATCTGCTGCGGTTTGTTTTCACAGCTTTGCTCTGAACATCAGTGTTGATGGCCTGACACTCCCTGCAGAGCCTGAGAGTGAATGGGAAGTCAAGATACCAGCCGCACAATGCTTCACCTGCGATGCCAGAGATTTGGAGGAGGGAGAATAACAGTTTGTAAAAACACTCATAAACTTCACTAGATTTTTCTTTCTTTCTTTCTTTCTTTCCTTTTTGTTTTTCTTTTTTCACACCACAAACTTCCTGTCAACGCTGCCAAATATACTACAAGGATTTACATTTAAGGAAGTGGAATGCTTTTATTTTTTGCTTTTTTTTTTCTAATTTTAAATCAACTCGAATATTTTTTTATTTATTTTCACTTTAATTTCAAGTCTGGAATGCTAATGCGACAGATGATGTGAATCCAATTGCTCTCAAGGGGACTACACACCACAGAAGATCCCTAAAGGCTCTGCGTTACCCATTCCGAAACCTGCTCATGCAACACTTCCACTCTAGCCTTGTAAAGGTCCACTCCGGCAAGATGCAGGAAAGTCAGCGTGATTGCTGATCGCAAATCAGCCTTGACTTCAGTGAGACTGAGCTCATTTTCTGAGCCACACGATGCAAGAATGAACTCTGCAGAACCCTACCGCAGAGCTGATCCTGCCTTTGTCCTCGCTTTGCTGCTTGGTGAGGTAAAAGCAGCCAAATTGCCAGAGTGAGATTTCGCAATCTGTTCAAAGCAAAAGATTATCTGATAAGAGCTTCCTACCTAATTACGCTTTGAGGCCTGACCCTGTTTGGTGCTGAGTGTTTCCTGCTAAGGTCCATCATCTTCCAGTGAAAGCACCGCTTCCTACTCAAATAGGACCCTCTGCCACCTCTGAGGTCAAATGGGAGTTTTACCACTGTGACAGACCTGTCCTCAGCATATGTACAGCTGGTTTAGATCGTTTCCTACTCAGCATGTGAGCTGTTATGAGTTATACTGGCAGACCTAATCGTGCCCATTCACAGCTTATAATATCCTAAAAGGAGCTGTAAAGGGGCAGGCAAAAAAATCTACCTATTGCACTGTCGTATTCAACTGTGGCCAACAGCAGGTGCCTAGAGAGCAGGACTGGAGTATCGTTATGGTTCCCTTATTTACTTTCTCATCTGCCGTAAACTTGCAACAGAAAGCCTTCCTGAGCCAGAGTCAGTAACTTTGTGTTGAGTATTATGGGTATTTTCTCCCCTATGTCTACTCATTTTTCTGAACGCTGGTAAATTTCAATATCCACAATAACTTAAGGTGCAGAGCTCCACAGCTTGTCTACCATGGAGGCAATCTCTCTTTTTGCTCATTTTCAACCTGGGCCCTGCCAGTTTCATTTGGTTTCCCCTAGTTCTTGCATTAGGAGAATCAGCAAATAATTGTTTTTCAACACAATTTTTTGGAGCCACACATCTTTTTCAGAAATCATTTATATACCACTTAAATAATTTCTTTTTTGATATGAAGAGTCGTCTATTTAGTTACCTGCTGAATTGAAGCCATTCTACACCTTTGATCATTGCCATCATCCTTCCCTACACCATTTTCAGCTTTACTCTATTGTTTTTGACTTGCCAGTCAATTGCCTGTTCACTCAGTTCAGTGATGTCCTTCTACAAGGACCTTTGCAGGAAGCTTATTTTTCTTATTGCATTTAACTTACGAGACCTAGCAAATCTATCTTTCTGTTAGTTGCTTTCTGTCCAGATAATTTATGGCTATGTTGAAAGGTACATGATCTAGGAAAGACCCCTAAGGGTTTTCACTTGATACATCCTCCCAGGGAGCAAACTGACATTAATTCCCACTCTTTTCTTCTCTTTTTTTAAAGTGGAGATTAGGTATTCACCTTATGGCTCCAAACTGCACCTGATGTCCTTTTAGGTGCCAAAAAGGTGTTCACGACAATGCTCAACTGTGAAGTGTCTAACACTGGTTTTGGATCTAATCCAAATTATCACTGTAAATTCTAGGAAACATCTGATCATCTGAGTAATAAGCACTGCAATGGTTGCTTGTATGCTTTTGTTGCCGTAACTTTAAATCTTTAACACATATAGTGAAAAAAAAAGTCATTTCTATGGTTAAAGACAAGTCAACATGCCATAACAGTGGTTTATTCATGACTGCCACAGATTTGTGATGTGTAGCAAATGTTTTTGATAACTCTCTTGGCTTCAGGTCCCAATCGTCTGCTCATTATTTGTCATCCCTTTTAAATTTAAGGTCTTCAGGACATGATTTGTGTTTTGTTATGGCTGTCTGTAACAACCCATACAATGATTCTTGAGCTGTTGTCAATTATTGGGTGGAGCTGCAAGGTATTATTGCAATAACAAACATAAATAATAACGTGTATCAAAAATGTAGGACTGTGAATGCCTTAGCATTTTTCACTGCTCTTTTTCATGATGCTTTCTATCACCAAGGTGGAGCTTGATTTCTCTCACAGATGTAGGCCTAGGTAGAGAATAGACAATGTTTTTTTGCCAGTTCAGTTTGAAAGTCCTGTCATGGCAGTCAGGCAAGCCTTCCAGTCTAAGTACAGAGAGTTCACTCTCCTGGGAAATACATGAGGAGAACTAAGTCCCCTGTTTGTTTCCCCTGGGGGCATTATTTAACTCAGGAGGAAAATCAGAATGATTAATCAGGATAATATAGACATTGATGCAGTTTATTAACTGTTTGCACATGCAAAGGAGGTTTATCTCTTCTTTGTCTATCTCCTTGTGCCACCCTCATCCCACCAGGGCACTTAGGTCAGGGATCTGTATGCAAAATGGAGATCTGGACAAAAATAAAAAGACGACTCAAGTTTATTTAGGTATCAATTTCATCAAGCCCACCTGGACCAGTTATTTATTTAATGGCAGTGGAGTAAGACCTTAACCAAAGTAGCATCTAACTATTTGAGACCCAAGCCTGATGTCATCAACTCAACTTTCCAAAAGACTCACCCCTGTGCCTCATAAGGGTCACCTGACTCTCTTGAAATGAGGTGTCTGATCATCCCACAGGAATGAGATTCTCCTTCACTAGCTGGGACTCAGTGGCTGCAATTTGAAAAGCTATGAAAGGAAAAGGAAAGTAAAAACAGACCATAGTTGTTTGAAGTTACATTCTCAAAATTAGTGGTTTTATGTTAAAAAAAGAAGGATTTTTGACAATACAATCACATCTCATCCAATCAGATTCAGACTCAGATTTTTAAATATATTAAATGTATAACACATTCATTTTTACTTTTTTTTTTTTTAATTCATGAAAAGGTTTTAATTTTACAAAGCTGAAAAAGAATAATGCTTACGAGGAATTGTAATTTGTATGTTGGTAGAAAATGAACATGCGCGTTTTTCTATTGTGAGAATTTCTACATGATCTCCTAAATTTCCTAATACACTGCAGTGGAATATCTGGTTCTCAGATGTGTTTTGTGACAGTTTAATAAGGGAGAGGAAGAAGCCATTTTTTGCTACAGTATTTCAGGAATAAGTTCCCTCATGCAATGCCTTGAGCAGGGGCGAAAAAAGGATAATCTGTGTAAAAGAAGATCAGACACCCAGTGCTCATCCTGAAACTATTCCCTTTGTATTGAAGGCATGTAAGTGCTTATTTAATGAGCTCTGGGTAGAGGTGTTAGTTTGAACGAAGTGTTACCGCACAGAGGCTGCAAATAGTGTGCCATTAGCTGTGCTTTCATGAGAGAAGCTGTTTGAAAAGTAAATAAAAAAGTTTATTCTCATGTGAGAGATTCAGCATATGTGATCAAAAGATGCAAGTTTGACGCTACATACTGAAAGTGAGACTTCAGCAGTAATAATATTCAATACGTCAGGAATTCTAGTGGGTTCTGTCTCCATATTGTATGGAAACAATTATGAAATTCAAATATTTATAAATGACACACCACACTGCAGTCTTCAGTATAATTTTTAGAGAAAATGAAATATCTTAATACTAAAGTGCTCCTACCCTGCTGTTCGGAGAAAATGGAATAAGAAGTTCCTACAGTGTCAGATGATTCCTGCTTTGTTGAACAATATTAAAATCGGCTTGATTTTCCATTGATGTTTTGTTTTCCTAATTCCACTTAAAAGGGTAAGTGCTGACAATGCAAATGCTGAACTTATGGATGGAAGGGCTGAATTTACTGAATTGCAAAAAAAACCTGACTTCATACAGAGAATGGTTTATTTGGGTTTCCTTTATTATTTTGGGTAGGTTTTTTTCTGAATTTTGACTGGAAAATAAGGTTAAGGACTGGAGATATTGAGGTCCCACAAGTGCAATTCTGGCAGCCAGTAACTGAACTTAAATAACCAGGCATGCAGCCCGTATGGTTCAGCCATGACACTGTCGCTATTCAAACAATTTAGATGCTCTTTGGATCTACTTTGCTGTTTTCATCATGTTTTATGGAAGAAATTAGAGACTCTCCATTTCAAACTCTTCTGGTTTAACACAGCTTTTCACAAAAATAAGTTTCTGTATTCAAACAAGTTGTGGCAAGTACGGGCGAAGACTGATAAAATTGGACCTTAGTTGAGTTTTGTTTCCCTGAGAAAGGAAGGGCGGCAGTGACTTAGAGCTGATCTGGGATTTCTCAGCAGAATATTTACCATAAATCTACTACCAGTTTTGAAAACAAAAATAAAAATTCTCAGCACGTAAGCAAAGCATTTAAATATTAAGGAAATTTAATATATCACTTGACCTAAGGAAATACACACACACACAGAGACCATTTTTGAGATTCAGGCTTTCTGTCTCAAGCATAAGTGAGAAATATTATTAGCTATCTGAATCTTTAAGAGGGATAGGTAAGGGGAAAAGTTCCCCTTCCAGCCCTAAAAGTTAATGTGGTGTAAGAACAATTTCCATCTGCCAAAGGAAAATTCATTGGTTTCTTACTTAAAAGTTACAGCGTTAAATGGCACTTACTGAGTACAGTAGCCTAAGACCAGTCCCTAAGTGTCAACCATTGTGTAGACTGTTGCTGTAAAGCAATTTTTCAATCTTTCAATTAAGCGCACTGTATAATTTTATAGCTTTGGTCTGCGCACACGGTTCATGCACAACTGTGTTAAACAATGACAGGAGCAGCCTGGAATGAGGAAGACACTACAGGGAGGATCCAGTCTGACAATGAAGCCAGCATAGCAAAGGTAAAAGAGGCTTAAAGGCTGACAAGACACCCATGATTTTTAATTATCCTTCCCCACGTGCTGATTGTTGCAACCCATCTCGCCCCCACGCCTCTCCCTTTCTCTACCCCTGTCTTCACCGCATGTCTGCTCCCCCCTCTCTTCTCCACATCCTGAAATGCCCTCTCCTCTCTTTCCCTGCCTTTTCTTTGTCCTGTTTAACTGATCTCCACCTACCCAAACCCCTATCAAACAAAAATAAAAATGTTTGGAACTCGCAGGGTGTTTCCTGACAGGCCCTTGCTCATTCCTCTCCTGTGACTCAACCTGTCTCATCCCCACTCCGCTCCTGTGTGGTGAGACCTTCATTTGCATGTATGCACCCTCACCCTACATTACTTTTGTATTTTCAGGTGGTAAACTCCTCAAGGCAAGACCATCTGCTCCTTCACTGCGCAATCAGTACTTTCCATGCATTAGTGTGTGTTCAATACCAATATAAATTGCATGCATTTTCAAAATTAATGAGAATAGTTAGTTGTAGTAGTACATAATGAACTTTATGGTATTTTTAGCAAACCTTCTTAGGTGCAGGTACATACCCATAATGAACAGCAGAGGATCACAATGTTCTCACATCACTCATGTACAGTAATACCTCTGGAAAGCAAACCTATCAAAGCTGTAGCGGATATTTCCTAACTTCACTCACTTCTGGGAATTTTGGTATTCAAAACAGTCATTCTATGATTGTATGATTCTATAAGACAGAAAGAAGAATAAATAAATAAATAAATAAATAAAAACTTGTTCTGTTTGTGAGTGGTCACAGGTAGGATTTACAAGTAGCAAGTAATAGACTGGCTCTTAGATGCCTATCTCAGATTCTTTTTTTGTCGGTTCAGCCTGTCTCTGGTATATTCAGGATGTGAGAAAGAAAAAGAAAAAAAAAAAGAAACACTGTGAGAGAACAAACTTTATAAAATATTTTGGGGACAATCACAGTGACAGTGTGGGTTTATGGGCAGGGCGGCAGGTACTCAGGAAGTATTGGTGTACATTCCAGGTTTACTCAGCTACAGCTCATAGAGTATTAGGCACAATGAATACACTGACAAGTATAATAACATCTTCTTCCTAACTGACACAGAAAAGACGACTCTTTCAGAACACATTATTGCACTCTAAAGCAGTCTCCTTTATGATAGTCATTACGTAAATATTTCACACAAGAGATTTATTCTATTAAGAACTCTGAAACGTCTATAAAATAAATTATATTTTACTTAAGGTTTTTTGATTGGTTTCAATTAATTAAAAATATGCTTGGATTGCAATAACTTTGTGCTGTTTAATTATTCAAATACAGGCTTTTGATTCTTCCATTTCTTTGTCTGTTCCAATAGGTTGATTCCTTTGTATCACATGTACATGTTGTACAACTGTGAATAAAGAAAAAAGTACCAGGTGTGGCACATCTAACTAATAGCTGTACATCATATATTGTAATCTCCCATGGAAATATTTCCGATGCTGCAAATAATATTTTAAGATCCTCCCAGGTGACAGTCTCTATGTTACATAATGTTCTAATCTTACCGGTGCTCCTCTCTCTCTCCTTCTTTCAGGCTCTGCAAACTTTCTCACATGCTGAAATCTGACTTCACACATACGTGCACATCAAGTGCTAAGGTTTAATTGCTCAAAGAATTGCATATGAGTTAGGCACCTTTGGTCTATTCTAGGCACCTAACTTCACAGTCATGTACAGTGTGGCATTTTAATTTATGAGCATGATCAGTGATTCAGATCCCCTGCAGCTCAGATCGCTGAGAACTTGCCTCCCTGAGCTGTCAATGGAAAAAAAAGTAGTCCCAGGATTTAGTCTAAATATTGCGTATATGGGAATCATGTCCAAAGGGGAATATAACAAATTAGCTTGATTCTCCTCTGACGTGTTTATTAGAAGGAGCAGTGTGTTCTGTAATTAATAACAAACAGCAGTTATTAAAATCCACATGTTGAGGGGGAAAAGAATCCCAAACACCTTCCATTGTTTTAATCAAAACATTTCCACCTTGATTTTTTATACCGATCTCTTTTGCATCTGTGGGATTTTTGACAGTTCCATTCTTGAAACATATAGCTAGAAAAAAGAAGTGCTTTCTGGGAACATTGCACACAGTGCTGACATAATTTTAAAGAAAAATAATCTGGCCTCGTATGCTGCACTGCACAAAGTATTGTAAACTGTCACATAATCCAAAATCAAGGTTTTCTGACTTTAAAGGAAACAACTTATAAAGGTCTTCGACTTTAATGGGTCAGAAAGAACAGATTCCTTGCTGGCGTGCAGACTGGCTGTTTTAAGGAGGTTGAACGAACTGGTGATTTCCATGACAATCATTTCTGGTGAAGGGATTTCCTCATTTGGATTTTCTCACCAGAGGTGGGAACTGTATATCTAAAGGCAAAGGTAAAAACCAATAAGGAAGAAAAGCAGAAGTCTCACAGAGGAAAAACAAAACAAAACAAAACAAAAACCTCAAAAAACCCCAACCCAGAAACAAACCCAGATCACTTTAGGGGTATGTAGTTAACGCTTAAATGCACTGTGTTTTTTTTCTAGAGTTATTTGTTTAGGGAAAGAGCAGTAAGCCACTGTGTTTTTAGGGAAGAACAAACAGCCGCAACTAATGGTTCCCATGGAAGACTCCTGTAGGCTGTAAAAGTCTGTGAATAGCTGAGGAGTTGTCCATATGTGCAATTTTGTTCGATTAATCTTTATAACTATGAGAAGAGGTGATCCCATAGGAATCATCAATACCTAATGAGAAAAAGACAGACGATGACTAAAAGGCTATTTCCACGAGGTAGTCATTTGCATGCAGTTCAGAATTGCTTTTCGCAAGAAGAACCTCACAAGAAAAAGCCACATAAGGACCTGTGTTCCTGACACTGGTGAACTGTGAGGTACCGTGACTTAGCAGTAAAATACTTGTTGTTCAGCAGTGAGTAGATAAGCTGAATGGCTGTTTTAAAAGAGGTACAGATCATATCAGTCAACTGTGCTGCTACTGCTGCTGATTTTTGGGAAATGATTTGGAATGAGTTAAAAGAACTGTGTTCCAAGGAGCTGTGACAAAGAAAGCAATTAAACTTGGCACAACTTTCATTATAATCGATGCAGAGCTAAATAAAAAATGCGGCCTCTGACACAGAAAGTCCTAAGCCACAAAGCACTGGAAACTAAGGAACTACATAAAGCATCACTCTATGAACAGTAGGTAAGATAAGTCTCCGGTTTGATCTAGCACAGTTTTTCTTATAAAGCACGTCTTCTAACAATGATGAGAGAGAAGTAGCACTAGTCAGTGAAGCCTTGTATCCAGCAAAACTGATTTTTTACTTACTGCATCCAACTGTGCATGTCAGGCTCTAAATGTATTTCATTTGGCAAAGCACTGGAGCTGTTATACTCTTTCTGAGCCAAATCCTGCCCTTGGCTTCAGGCACACAGCTCCCATTGACTCCAGTGGAAGTTGTACAGAAGGAGATAGATTGTGTAAATTAGGCATGCTCTTGAGATCGTGAAGGAAGGGAGATTCACCGCTGAACCCCAGAGTGGGAGTTCACCAAGGGCCAGCGAAGTCAATCTCGCCAGTCAGTCCTTCTCAACTCATCAAAGCAACGGCTTGCAAGATCCATAAAATAAATAGCTCATACACACCGCTTGAAAAATAAAAGGATTTTCTCAGCCTTTGAGGCAGGCCTTCCCTTCACTCATTACCTCAGGAGCAGTCCATCCTCAGACCATTTTGGTTCTGTACTGTAATTGGTGAAAAGTGCTGCTTTTTCCTCAAAACTGCATTCATCCTCTGTCCAAGACTGTTTCTTGCCTATACTGCCATAAACCACATCATCCTGCCACCAGCTACATCCCTGCTTTTTTCCCTACCCTGTCACTGGTTATTCTCTTTGATTTTGCTTGTTGTTTGACTACTTTTGATTTCTTTCACTCCTAGAATCACAGGATTTATTTCTAATTTTTGCATATGTTTAGAGTAACACATTTCGTGTTGTGCAAAGTTTAACAGGTGGGTGCTTTAACTTGGACCTCTTGGTTTAACGTCAGCGACAGCAGAAAAGGCCTCTAAGCATAATGGAAATGAGCCCAACTTACTGCAGTTCTCCCACACCCATCTTCTTAAGCAAAAATCATGCATCGGTTCTGAAAATCCCAAAAGTCCTGGAGACTGTAGTAGGCTTGCAAAGAAACGGATACCAGAACCAAATCGTTAGCTCCAATTCCAGTTTGCTTTTGTACATGCTTTTAGTACATAGATAAAAAGAATTCTCCTTAGGTCACACTTACAAACTCAGTGAAGGTCAGATTCTGCTTTGCAACTCACATCCCAGGTACTGCTCGTCTTGTAGATGAAATACATATGTTTAGCAAGTGGGCAAGAAGGCTGCATCTTAAATTTTATGGAACTATTTAATATGTTCTCTTAAGGAAAAATCTTTTTCTTTATTATATTTTATTTATAAATATTGTCACACCAGAAGAACATGATGTACTGTGCAGGTACTTGCAGGGGGGGGAAAAAAATCTTGTTAAACTAACCCAATGTAAATATGTTTCAGACTTAGACCCAGAATGGTTTGTGAAAAAGATAAAGCATAATAAAACAGAGATAAGAGTGTGATGGAAGAAGTGAGTGACTAAATGACTGAAGTATGTTGGGTTTGTGTGTTATCAGATAGAAATGTATTTTTTCCAGTTGTTTCTATCAGTTAACATCAGTTTGTTTGAGGGTTCCTGCCTCCAACCAGCAGACCCTCTGTCATTTTCCAGCAGGGAAAGGGAGTGAGACAGGGAAAGATCAATTTTCAGTGTTCTCACATTGACTGTTTTGTTGTCCAGAAAAACTTCAGTCCCCCTCTTGCTTCTGGCTGGAAGCACTGTATAATCTTTTCAATACATGTACATTCAGTGATTTCATAACATTGGTGCTTGGCCTGTAATAGAAAGTGTTTTAAATATATAATCCTATCAAATAAAAAACTTTCTGTAAGCAAAGAGGTAGGTCAGCCTTCTCTAGTTTCTTCTCTGTTTGACAAAAGCAGTCTTTGGTGAAATACTCCAGGATCCAGTTGTTTGCTTCATCTGAGAAAAATCTTAGAAAGAGCTCGAAATCTTAATGCTCTGTAAAGTCACTATCTGCCTTGCTGGTGAAGTATGGACAGACCATCCTTTTCCCCATTTCTCCTTGGATTGCTACTAACAAGATCTTTCAAAATATTCGGTCATTTATTACAAAGTGCCTATGAATAGTCTGTTGGTTTCACACATACACATACAATCTACTACTGACGAGGTTTTCTAAGTGACTCCAGAGATTTTTTTGCCACCGGATTTGTGAATAAAATTGCTCAAAGGCAGATCTGTGTGACATTGATACTAGCCCTTCTTTCCAATGAAAACACAGTCACTTTTTGTTATGTGCCTTATACTGAAAATCCTCTACCTATAAAACAGTTATCTGAAAAGCAAATTTTCTTACAAATGACATCTTATAAAACTTCCTTATCAACACTGAAGGTTCAAAGAAGTGAAGAGATGCCTGCCAGCCCTGCTTGATTAAGTATTTTCTTGAATTATCAGCTATCAAGGATCTCCTCGGTACTCCAAACCCTCCTGACTGTCTTGTCACCTTTTAAAATCTTTCAATCAATCTCTCAAAAAAATAAACAAACAAAATCCTTCCTTGATCTTTGCAAATAACCAAGGTAGTCTGGTGGAAGATTTTTCCAGTTTTTAAACTCATTTAGCAACTCCTAGACATCATAAAAGACCAGCAAGTTCTTTAAACACACAGGGATCAGCAGAAAGAGGGAGAGGCTCTTGTAATCCAAGCCATTATAACCCCCTACATTTCTCAATTTACATTCCATGCGTACAACAAAAAACTGACCTGAGAAATCACTTCCTCTTCCAATTATCTTTCCAATTTTCCTTCCTCTTCCTAATTATCTTTGAGTATAAATTGTTCATAAGTTAAGCAAAAGATTGAGAATTATGTTCAAAAGTAAATATTTTTATTTCACTTGTTTGATCAATTTCTACATAATTTAGAGAATAAATGGTAGAATAACAAGTTCCTCACTTGTTTTACTTATTTCTACTCACTATTATAAACGTATACAAACTCTGTACTAAGTAAATATAAATGAAACTTTGTATGAAAGATGAGGACAGAATGAGTATTTTATAACTGTAATGCGTAAGTAACTACAGTTCTTTATCCACAGACTGTTAACAAAAGTGCAAGAGAGATTTTACATCAGGAAACTTCCCAGATAATAAAGTCTCTTTGCAGATTAGGTTATATGAAACCTTAAAGATCCAACCAGTTAGGTGGAACAATTAATCCCAACAGCTGCTTTTCACAAATAAAGCTTCTTTTATCAATTTTACAAGCAAGGAAAAAGAACAGGCTTGCTAAGACTAATTCAGATGAATGACAGCATCAAATACAGACTACGTCTAGTAAAGAAGGACATCTTCTATCAAAGATTTACAGTCATAGAATAAGATAATGAGTTAACAGATATTTTCCCTTTTTGAATATTACTATTCTTGTAAGGTTTTTTGGAATATTGCTGTAGTGCTTCCCTTCAAAACATACTTCTTTCCCTGTTGATATGGCCAGATTAAGCATTAGCAATTTTTTTTGGTGACCTTTTATGTTCCTAAGTGCTAGAACCCTGTTGAAGTTCACCTGATTCATTGTGGCTTAATTCCCCACTGCTGATGATTACAGTGGGAGCCATTCTCTAGTGGGTTAGAGCAAAAGAGACCCAGGGAGGAAATGTTAGTGGCAGCCAGGTTAATAAGGGGAGCTTATACTGAAGTTTTTGTGGGAATATTGGTTGGGGTTTTTTTCATAGCAGTAAAGGGCAGCACTCCAAAAGTTAATTTGGATAGCACTGTGAACACCAGCCTGTTCATAGAAATTTACTTCTCTAAGGTCTTTTCCATCTCACCGTTACAGATTTTTTTTTCTGCTTCCATTGTGCATACCATATGATTTGTAACAGTCAGTCACAGTTGAGGTCAAACCTTCAGAAACTGCAATTCAGTTGAAATAACTGGATTTTGTAGTCACTCAGTAATAGTCTTGGAGCTTCTGTGGCTCAGAGAAACTTAGTCTCTCTCAAAGAAAGAGGCTTCTTAGAGCTCATCTTACAGTAAACACAATTGAATTTTTAATATTTATTGCAGATCTTAACAGAAATTCTATAAGGTACTTTCTTTCAGATGTGAAAGAAACATAAAAGCTAAGTTTGATTTTTCTTTACCAGTTTATGCAATTTTTAGAAGAGGTAGACACACAATTAATTTCTCAGTAAAGTAAGAATAACAATGTGATGGGAATGCATTGATCTATTTAATGAAGGATTGTAAAGTCAGCATCATTGGAGAAACAAGGATTATTGATTTGGTTAAGTAACATTTGAAGGATTTTATTCTTGGATTAGAATTAAAGTGCATCCCATACAAAAAAAAAAGTGACCTACCAAAAAGCTTATAAAAAGATTTGAATACCTAGAGATATCTATCTATACATAGATAAATGACTGTGTATTGCAGTCTAGTATAGCATATATCTTCCTCTAACAAAGGAAATAGAACACAGTGCATAAAAATTGCCAACAGCAGCATATTTAGTGCACACATGTGTTCTTCCATGATTCATAAGGGAAATAAGCACATATGCCTACCATTTTATTTACAGCATATACTGGAAATCAGCCAAAATCATGATAAAGTTTGAAACAACCTTGTAACAAGCCAGCTTGCTCCTTCTAGTAGTAGGAAGCCTAGAACTAGTGAGGCCCAGACGATTAATAATTCCAGCTCATTTGTGACCAGTTAACAATTAACAGAAAACACCTGCCTTCTGCTATAAAAGGCAAGGTAAGACCAAAGAAGATCCTCTTGAAAAGCTGTGGAAAACAGGAAAGAAAAAAAAAATTGAGGTCTAAAGGGATTAAACCTAGAAGCCAGCATTCCTGTGAAAGGGCTGGAGCTGTAGAAAAGATTGTGTGTAAGCAGGCGGTGTTTATTTTAGGACATATGTTTTGAATACTTCCCCAGGCAATGATATTAGCTATAGTAGCCTCCTCAGGAGTCTCATTCCCTAAGCATGCCATCCTTTGAGTTGTCCCCAGGTTGCTATGTGTCAGAAAAACCTTCATGAAACAGAATCTTTTGCCCACTTTTAGGGCGTGTTGCTATTTGCAAGAAAAATGCAGATCCCAGCAATTTTGGAGGCGCAGCATACATTGGGCGTTACAGCACTTCCACAAAGTTTTAAAAGGCCGAGCATCTGTACCAGCTGGGGTGTAATGCCAACAAATTCCTTCACCAGCTGATGTGCCCAACGTGCTGCCTGAGCATTGGCACCTTCCTCTCTTGTGAGTCACTGTTCCAGGTCACAACTAGCTCCATGCTTCCTAGGATCCTGGAGTTGCATAGGGTTTTTTTGCTAGAGCAGTAGGACCTGGAGTTCCTCCATGGAGTCCCTCCATGGAGTCCCGTAGCGGGAAAGACTCAAACCTGAAGGTCAGCTGCTCACCACAGATATGTCCAAGTAACCCAGGCTGTGTGAGGAAAGACTAGCCCTTCATAAACCTCATTTTCCCTTTTACTTGACAATCTCTTCTCTCCCCCAGGAGCTTTTCACTATTTCTAGCATCTTCCTCTTTATTCTGAATTCGTTCTTCCCAGCAGAAGACAGGTACTTTCCAGCTGAAGCGCAAGGTACAGGTGCACTGGGGATGCTAACCATGTAGTCTTCATTGGCCTGAGGCCACCTGGCCCTAAAACAACGATCTGCCCCTTTCTAATCTGTCTTCCCTGGAAGACTCATATTGCTATCACCACAGGGCTCCTAGTTAACATGAATAAACATGTACACTACTCTCAGCAAATATCACACTAACTTTTCCTCCCATTCTAGGAAATATTAGGCCCCTACAGCCTCGGGGCTCTGTATAGCTCAAATTTTGGCAACACTGTCCAAACTAGCCCTTCTGTCTATCTCCTGTGCTCATTAAAAGTATCTGAGAATGTTATCTGATTATATTCCTTTCTGTAATATTAAAAATAAAGGAAGACTCTAGAGAGAGACTGTCTGATGCAATTTATGGAATGGGTCTGTAGACATTTTACTTTGCTATGTAAGTTGTTTTCCACTTTCCTCTTACAAATAATATGCAATTGTGTGGCAGCAGGTAAGGCATTTCCACCACCTACATTTTGTGACAAATTCTAAGTTTGGATGTAGTCTCAGGGGAGACAGGTGGAAAAAAGAAGGTGAGAAAACATTTTTTAAAAATATTTCTGGGGGGAATGATTAATCATCTTTTACAGGTGTTCAAAGAAGAGAAGAAGCCTCACAGATCATCATTCTTTATTAAATCTCTGCAGCAAACTCAGTTGCAATCTCCACAAGGAAATCTGACATTGCTTTTACCTACAGGCAAAGCTACTGTGAGCCTTCACACAGGAACTTGTGTCCTGTGGTAGATTGAAACCCAAATAGCTCCAGCAGTAGAGAGAGGTGTATGAAACAAACTTGGGTGGGAAGGGGGGCTGGCTTTTCTCTGTGCACTTCCAGAGGCTCTGGGTGAGACCACGGACTGGATTCTTCCTTGGATTCTTCCACCGGTGCAGCCCCTGCTTAAATCTCCCCTCAAGCTGAGCAGACAGAGCGAGGTCGGAAAGTCAGATCTAATCTGACATCGAGTTAGGTCAGTCTACTGCTTTTGGTACAGTAAAGGAAAGAGGCTATATGTACATAAGGCAACTGTTTACCAGAATTATAAGTTACAAGTGATTCCTGAAAAGATTACTTCAGCAGGGCATAACAACACTAACTGAAATGATTAAGCCATTTCACATGCTGTATTCCAGGCCAAAGCCTTCACTTTGTTGTTGTTTGCTGTTTTTATGAAAACCAGCCTTTTCAACTGTGTTGTATATAAGTCCATTTATCTCGTAAATGTTTGGCCTCCAATACACTCCAGTACTGGGAAAAAAACCCAAACACTTTTGAATGAACCCGTAGAAAGATGAACCCTCCACTCAAACACCATCCTGCCAACAAATATGTAGTATCATATTTTCTTACATTAATCCCAGACCCACCAAAACAACACATAAATGTTTCCATATGGTTTCCAAATAAATCTCCCATATCCCGTATTCCATAAGTTGTTCCCTCAAGAGATATAAGCTAAAAAAGGTTAGTTGTCTGTTCCAGCTCTCATGGGGGCGTTCGACCTGATTTTCCACTTGGTTGCACAGGTTTTGTGCTCAGGCAACTCCACTGAAGTTAGCATCTCCCAGAAAAAGAAAGGTTGGTGTGAGCACAAAGAATCAAAGCTACAGACTTTCACCCCAAGACTGAAGTTGTATACAGATTTTTCTCCCTCTGACATGTTCAAATTACAAGGATCAGGTAAGCATGCTCTGGCAATGGCCAGCCACCTTGAAGGTGGTGCCTAATGCACCCTGGCAAGGGCTCCCAGGGCTGCAGCTCCAACATCCCTCATAGACTGTATCTGCACTGGGCTAGTGGGACACAAAACTCTACTTCTGGCTGTAATTTCAGGCTTCCCTTATATATTCTGTGGGACTATTTGTAATGTTTATTTATAAATGATGAATATTTCAGCACAGTTTGTTAATGCATTAGCACGGAAGTAATGCGTGTGAACAAGAAATTCGTACAAGCCTTTGGCTTGTGCTGCATAAAACATTGTCTCATACCCAGTCTCCCCATAGACATCAGTTTCTGCTTTAAATAGTCTAACTACAACTCCCTGAGTATAACATAAAAGGCACAACCCTTATAAATGCAGTGAATACTCAGCCCACAGGATGGCCAGAGAAACTGATTAAAGTGGCAGTTCTTTACATTCACAGCCTTTGTTATAACTCATTATAGTAATGAATCACTTTAAAGATATATTCCTGTAATTCAGGGAAAAGTTTTCCAGTAGAACTAAAATTCCCTCTGTGGATCTAAGGTGTATGAGATAAGGTTCAGAAACTTTATTTGCAATCTGATTATTTTTCTCAACAAAACATAAGCATCCGTATAGGTCTGTATGTAGGATTAATATGTTTTCCTGAGTTTCAGCTTTCTTCTTTTTTTTTTTTTTCTGGAAATACAAGAAACACTTCAGGAAGTTGAAACTAATTTGGCTTGATTTCAAACTGGAAGGGTTTTTTCCTCCCAGAAGAACAAGATTTAAAATAAGTGCTGGGGAAATGGTTCTTTGCAAACCTGAGCATGAATACGAACTGTGGCTTTGTATTTCCTGATCGGGATGGAAACAGAAACATGGACCCTTCCGATCTAAACCCTAAAATTAACTCAGAGAGCACCATTCAAAAACACTTCCTCAAGTCAGCAGGGGAGGAGGGCAATGAAAGGCTTGATGAGAGTTTGGTGAATAAAGAGGAAATAAGGGAGGGATGAAGGAAATGACAGTGGACCCTCAACCCCATACAAACTCTTTTTTTTAATTCTCCTTCATATGCATACATGGTAGTTATTAGCATGACCAATTTGCAAAGAAGGATTTAGTTGACCCAAATGTGGGCATGCTTTTTGCACAACAACACTTTAGACTCCCTAGGCTCATGCACTGGAGAAAGAGCCATAACCAGGCTCAGGTTTTTCAGTGAAATATAACTGGAAAGGCAACAGTGACAATCATATAACCTTAATCAGCTCTATGAAAGACACCTATCACTACAGGACTCTATTTGTGTTATTATTACACTTATTTTAACACAGGCAAGAGAATGTCTATAATTGCAAATTATTTATTAATATTTTTGTTACTTAAGCTGTCTTGGGTTAGGCCTGCTGTGAATAAATTGTAAGGTTAAAGGGCAAGTTGTTTATATCAGTGACTAGACCAGATTATTACACTGAGAAATGGTCAGCACATCCTGTTATTGCCACTACCATCAAAAGCATTGCACAAAACGAACTAGACAGACCAGTTGCTTGAGTTCTCAAAAGGTTTTGTTTTTAGACTAATGACAAAAATGTCTGTGTTTGCATAGGAAGCCAGAATGAGTGATACAAGGGAGTGGAAATAAAATTCTTCATCTAGTTTTCAGTTGATACATTAAAGACTAGGCTCCCAGAGTGTCGGAGAAACATTTAGTGAACTTTAGGAAGACGACTTTTCCACCAGTCCTCCACCACCCTCTGCTCCTCTGGTCATGGAAGCTCGTACATACAAATCAATTCCTTGTGCAAGTTAGCGCATTTTCAGAATGACTCTTAGCTGTGCCAGCAAATAATGATGCTACAGAGAACAGCTGGCATAGCCAGAATAGCCTGTCCTTCCCCCAAGGCATTTCAAGTTGGCCCTGTGGGAATGGAGACAGAAAGTGGATTGATGTCTTGCTGTTCCCCAGTGGAGTCTTTGCTGTTGCTGTAGATTGGTTTAAGCTCTTTTTGCTACATTTGTACAAAAGGTACTTATTTGGGGTTAGGAACATGGATCAAAATGTAATCTCTCTGGAACAAATCATAAATACTCACTTTCCATGGACCTCAGTAAGGCTTCCACATGTATTAGGGCCACCTTCCAAGTACTGATGACAGCTCTAACTTCTACATTATTTTTGCCCAAGCTAAACTAGATTTGAAAACATGCTGTACTGAGAAAAATGGGTAAAGTCCTGCCTATGCTGGCATCAACATAATTTGTTAATTTGCTATTAACAGTACCAGCAAAGCTTGAGTACAGTAAAAATAAAATATTTCTTTTCTTTTATTGAAATTAGCATTATGCTTCAGTTCTGAATGTTCAGAGAATGTTCATTGTTGTTAATTAAGTTACTTATTAGTGCTTCAGAAATGCCCTAAGGTTTCAGTCAGGAGCAGCACCCAGTTCTTCTGTAAGTTAAATGAAATTAAGTGGAAAGGGCTGTTTTGAAAGAAATACTAGGGCTTGCTCCTACACCCCCAGTCTCCATGAGATCACAAATCAGAGTGCAGGATCAAGACTGCGTTTTGGGAGGAGTTGCTCATATCCGGTGTGTTTCCAGTGAAGGAACTGGAATGTCCAGGTTTGTAGGCACATAACTAATTTTGGGGGAGCTCTGAATTCGTTTAGCAATGTCCTCTATAGCTTGATGGTTACTTGATTTAAAACTGACGCAGAGATTTCAATTAAGCTAGTACATGGGGAATTTCTGTTGTTGCTATTCTGACCACTTTTTAAAGAGCAAAATAGTGCAACTCAGTCATCAATTACAGCTATGACTCTGCTTCTTGTGCATCTTCATTTTCTTTAGAAGCGGAATGCAATTCACCCTCAACCCAAAGCCTCCACTTACTTTACAAGAGCCACTTTATTGTGGAAGCGCTTGTGCCAAGGGAGGAGATACTTCTCTCGGTCTGAAATACTGTATCTTTGGGTGTGCAAAAAGGACAGGTACACATCCATGCTGTAGCTGGCAGAAGCGCGGAGGAGATACAGAGAGGCCAGGAGTTGGGGAAAGGCAGCTCAGAATCTTTCTCCTTAGCTGGTAAAGGAGTTTTACAGTGGCTACACAAAGCCTTGTCCATTCAGCAGCTGAAATAGCTTACACAGGAATTTACATAAACATTTAGAGAAAAGGTGGGAACAGTCTTCAGCAAGGCAATCCCATCCTGCATTTTTGCTCTGCTGTTCTGGGGGTTGATATGGGGCAGGTATAAGTGGCACATACAACGAGTGTCTTCCACTATGTTGGGACAGACTTTCTAAAGAAGACATGCCAAATTTCCCAAAACTTCCAGAAAGACCTAGAAGAGGAAGGAGACAAAAGTATAAACAAATTGCTCTTTTATACCATGTTTGGGTTGGCTGAAGTCCTCAAGCAACCTCAGTCACACCAAGGGTGAGGAAGGGGAGGTTTGAGGCCTTTCTTCAGAGCTCAAGAAGTGATGGAGAACAAGTTTTTTTTTCTCGTCTGGAGACTTTGGGGGCTGGAGAGAAAACATACAACACTTCTATCTTGATCCCACTTTGTCTCAGAGGGATGGAAACATCCAGCAACAGGAATCTTCCATGCAAATTGAAAGAATGAAGTTAAAAGAGTGCAGCAGTTCTATGCACTATTTTCTTTAACAACTGAATGACTGTTTGTGGTTAGCTTATAAATCTTAAACCTCCTCGCTTCATTTAAAAGATTGAAAGATACAGGGACACTGTGATAAACTGGATGTGTAAGTACTTCATACACTGGAATATTTATCACTGATGTTTATTAAGGAAAGCCATTTGAAAGGCATTTTGTGGAGCTAAAACCAAGACAGACATGAAAACTATGCAGGTACGTTATTTCAGCAGAGAACTTGAAACTAGTCAAACAAAGAAGGAATTCTGGAATACATGCAAACAGCATAAATAATTTAAAGCCGATATACTGTGTTTATAAACTCTGACTGTTTTTAAAAACAGTTAAGGGAGAAGATAAGAGAACACAAGGAAGAGAAAATAAGATCAGATTATTTGCATCGTAACAGCCATACTTTTCTTTTTGTCCTAAGAAGGGTCTTTAAGCTTCCAAGCTATGTCATTTGACTGCAAGCAATCAGTGATGCTTCAGGACAACTGAGTGATCAGACCATGGGCTGTGGAAGAAAACAAGTCAGGAGGGACTTCTGAGGGGAACATCACAGATCCCTGCAACTCAACACCCTGCAAAGGACATGTGGAACCTGCGTTATTTTTTTTCCTCCATTAAACTCCAGAGATAATTTTCCTCTGTTTCTCTGAGCTATGTGGTGTCTGTCTCACAGCTAGTTCTCAGTTATCTGAAGATTTTTGTCTGTAACTTGTAAAATCAGGAAAAATTTCCACCACAGTCATTGAATTTTTTTACTGTGTTAAGATAGGTCATTTTGTCATCAAAGTACTTCTGTAAGATACATGGGTTTTCTCTGATTTAAGCCCGGAACAAATACTGGTCAAAGATAGATGTCAAAGCCAAAAAATCAAAAGTTCAAATTCCAGAAAGAGAATATAATCCTATCTTGAATGAGGCCTATGTGTTGTATTTCTATAGCTAACACGGAGGTCTTGTTTTACCAGTGCTTTAATACAGTGCCTGTATACATTTTCATGCCAATATCATCTCCTGGAATTCAACTGTTTTATATTTGCATTTCTCCTAGGCCCAGAGAACAGTGTGGAAGTGTCACAGGTTCAGCTGCAGCAACAAGGTATGAAGAGGAGGCACTATAAAGAGGAACAAAGAGGTGGGGTGATGAAAGATGAGGTGCTGGGGCAGAGCTGTAAAGAGCCCTGAAAATGCATCTGCAGAGTAGATGTAAGAAGCCACATGATAAGATGAAGTGAACAGTGTGGGGTAAAGAAATAATAGCTATTAAAGAAGCTGAGATAAAAAGAGGATAATTTTGAAAAATAATTAAATATCCTCGGGGTTTGGCTGGAGGAGGGGGGAAAAGAAACCCCTTGAGTGAAAAAAAATAAAAAAAAAAGAAAAATAAGAGGAGGAGGAGGAGGTAAATAGCAGCTGTGGAAAGGGTTGGGAGTGCTGATGATTAGGCAGGCAACGCATGCTTTTTCATTTTGTGCCAGGCTCTATAAATCTTCCCTGTTACCCTGAACCCAGAGGTGTGGAAGCTTGAGTATAAATTCAGAAGTTTGGATACTTTTCCAGATCTTACCTAAATCATATAAACCTCCTTATGTATAGTATAACTTAGCCAGAAATAACTTAAGAACTCATTTTTTCTCATGCTACTTAGCACAGCTGGATGGATTATTCATCCTCAGTAATACTCATAGCAAATACAACCTTTTTTCTGTTTGAGAATCGTTTGTGAATAGGCTTTGAGACTGATCTCCAAAATGTGAAATGCCTCTTGATCCTGTTGATTCCTCTGAGCCTTTTTTTTTTTTTTTTAATGCAGTTACTGTCTGAAATTAACATTTTGCACAAGTTAGGTGAGTAGACTCTAATTTTTCTCAGCATCATCAAATGTGGACTACATTTGACTATAAGCAGAACATGAGGAAATATGTAGAGGTACCATCTCAGTCTTTCAGCCGCCCTCTAATCTCAGTTTTTCTTTCATAGGCTATACAGTAAACGTTGCTTGAGTGTAACTGATACCTGCCTGAGTCTGCAGAAAGCCTGATGCAGTGGCTCTGAGGTGTGATGGCACTCTGAATTTCAAAAGGAGTTAACTAAGTTGTTTTAAACATCAACAATAAGTTTCTTTCTACACTGTTCAAAGCATGTTTTGGAGGGAGAGGAAGTATCTGAACATGCAGATGCGCACAGGCTTCTCTGAGTGTCTGTTCATTTCGGTGTGTTTTTAACAACACATGGAGGGGGTGAAGAGTGCAATTGTTTTTATTTTCCTAAAGGAAGGGTTCAACTTTCAAAGGTTTGGGAAATGCCAACTTGGGGGTTCAGATACTGTGCAGTTTAAGTATACACGGCCTCCTATTTGGAGCATGTCATTGGTTAGCTAAGTCACGGGATATTCTTCCAGCTCAGTAATTGGGTTAGTGTATCCTTTTAAACAGAGGAATAATGAACGCTCTTGTTTGTAAAGGAATAGCCTCGTTCGCATGCAAATACGGGTATTCACACAAATCAGCCATTCCTCAAACCTCCTCAGGAACAAAAACCTTTCTGTCTGAAACCGCAGGAGCAGCAGATAACAAGGGGCCTTGATATGGATAGATCAAACAGCCATTTCAAATTCCTGCAAATGTTCATGAATACTGTTGTTCAATATTCACCCACTTCTCCCTTTTCCTGCATTATGGCAAAGAAAATATAAATTTAAAATAGAATGTAAAGGAATGAAGAATATGACACGGTTGTGCTTTCCAAACCAATTCATGTATTCTGGTGTAGTAATTTTCAGGTTGTTGCCTTGTTTTTTGAAAGATAAATGATTACAAAAAATAAATTATGTAAAACCACTTTTTGGGATTCATTGTTTGTTCAAACCGGATGCAGCTCAAGCCCAAGCAACAGATCCAGTAAGCATGAGGTCATCCATAATTTCAGATGCCTGAAAATTCAAGATAGACAGTATCTAAGCAGATGAGAAATAAGACTTGCCATCTGAAGGTTTACCAGAAATTCTTCGCCGATTCTCCAAGACTCCTCAAAGAATGAGTTATGTCCTCATCTGGCTATAAAAATAGCTGTTTAGCCATAAAGTATTATACAAAAGTAAGTGAAAAGAAAAGAGCCTTGCAAAGAGTGACAGCTCCAAGGGTAACTTGGCTCCCTTTCCTCACTCTGTTTTTATAGCTGTAGGAATTCCTTATTACTTTTTCTCAAGCTGTCATCAGAGCAACAGAACCCGCTGTTATTTGGGTTTCTCTTCTCTTCAGATGGAAAGAAAGGGATGTAATAAAGGCAGGTCATGAGCAATAGGTTGTAATCTATCCACAAAATGGCCCCACCTTGCCGTTTGTTCCCTTGTATTGTGTTCGAACAGACTCCCAGTAAGTATGTCTGCTTCACATTGATCATCACTGATAGTAGCATCCCTAATAGTGGCTCCATCTTGACAGAAAAATGGTAAGTGCCATTGTGCTCCAATGTTTTTGTCTCTTTCTACAGCCACTGCAAAACAAAGCTGTTAATTTATCTGACGAAAGACATGATGGTGAATGTTATGTACAACCCAGATGTTTCCCCACTGATTTCTTACATAGGTGCACATAATTGTGATGATTGGGAGGCCATTAATTCAAATGACTTGTAAGCAAAAGAAAAAGAACACCCCAGTTTACACTTTCGCTGTGACAAGCTTCTTTGCGTGAGATGTCTGTCTTTCTGTTCACTGTTTTATAAATTTAACCAGTCAAATAATTCCCCCAGTTCTTCTCCATCTGTTTTCTCACAACAGTGTTAATGTTCACTTAAATAAGCATAGCAGCATTAACCTTTTGAACTCTTTGTCTCTCAACTCTGCTCAGATCAGATTTGTGGTCTAGAAAGTTGACTCTTCTCTCAACTTTGACAGATTTTCTTATTATCCCCTGCTGACCTGTAGAGAATTGCACTGGCTCAATTCCTGAGGCATCTACAAGTTTCAGATGGACTCAGCCTCCCTATCTGATTGCCTGTCATGAGAAGCGTCAGTGGTATGCTTTTTATTTCAGTTTATTCCCTTCCTCTCAATAGATATAATGAATTCTTTTGCACTCTTGTGCTCTTCCTTTCAGCAGGCTTTGCATATCACATTTTCATCCACAATGCAAAGACCACTTCAGAAAATCTGTCCATCTTCAAAAAAAAACTTTGACAGCACACATAACAACAAGTGCATTACTATGTGCTTTAGACAGATCTGATTTTACTTATAATATGCACAGTAAATTGTATATAAATTGCTAAGCCATTAACTCTGTGATTCATTCTTTCTATTTGCATAAGTACTATTAGTACTGATAAATAAGGCTGATAAGTTAGGCTTAGATAGAGCAAAATGTTGACAAAGATAGCCACTCTTCAGGCATGAAAACTGCGGAAGGAGCTATGACTCTTTAGAGTAAAGCTGAAGCTTTGGAAAGTCCCATTCAACACAGAGGCTGGTAAGTAGCTAAAAGCATAAGCACATTAATAAACTAGTTCGGATTAAAAAAATGCACACATTGGTGAATCTCCAGTAACCGTCCAGGTATGTATTTTTAACCCCTACCACAAATATGACTTAAGTCAGACACTTTTCACTGACATAGGTTGATTTCTTCTCTTTCACCGACAGCTGAGCTAATATGAATTACACCATATTATCCATGTGAGTTACGACAAATCAGCTGGCCTGTAGTAAAATGGGGTGAATTCTAGAGCAAGAAAGGGTTTTTTAGATAGGATTGGTGGTGCTGTTTGAGCTATTCTCAGACAGAGCCAGAAATATAAACACTCAGAAAGCTATGGACAAACAGTTGAGGTATGACCTTGGGAGAGTGTTTAGTGGGGAATATAATTGGAAAGAATGCCTAGAATATGAAGCAAGGAAGCTGCTACCTGCTCAGTTTTGATCCCGTTTGGAAAACACACTTTTGTTATGCTTTCACAAATGAACCAAAATAAGAATCTGTCTTTGTCATCTGAAGACAATGGCTGAAAGAAAGGCTAGTACTAAAAAGAGAGATTCCAAGAATGTGGTACAATGCATAAACAGTGTAGAAGAAGAAAAAAATACTAGGATCTTCACCCTTTTAGTGCATTTATCCCATTGTAGCAGTTTCTATGCCCTACGGTTTATGCTGTAGTCTCTCTGTAGCCCCTACTGCAAATTTCCCCCCTGCCCCAAGCTGGGCTTGTTCTGTTGAGAAAGAGCCGTGAGGAATTCTGTAGAGAGGCGAGAAAGGCCAAAATTACAATTGATATAGTTTAAGTGGTAAACATCTGTAATTCAGGGATTCAGTAGGGAAAACACAAGCATAGACAGAAAAGGACAAAGCCAGATGCGTGGGGGTTAGGATGGTGAGGTCCCAGGCAGGAGTCCCAGGCTGAGCTGTCAGTGTCATCAGTGGAGACAGTGACACCTCCCTGGTGCTGTGGGACCTCTGGAAGAGCTGCGGGGGCCAGCTCTACCCCTTTCTGGCAAAAACTGGTCCAGGCAGCAGAAGCTCTTTCATTGCCTTATTCACCAGGGTGATGAGCATGCAAGTGCTTAGCGTAACCCTTATTGATTCCTAGCTATCTTCTGTGTGTGCTAGCCTGTGAATAACTGCTTTACACGGTTTCATTGCATATATTATTCATGCAGAATATCTTTGCATTTCTCTGAAGATGCCTGAACCAAACAAAAGCCAACAAAAGGAGGGCCGTAAGGAAGACGAGGAGCAGAGAAGGAGCAGTGCCATGACTTTGCTGTTAACCCACTGCATCTGCAGTGTTTCATGCAACAGGGCTGACCCCCTGCAGGAGCACCTGCTCCAACCTCAGTACTTACAGACCCCTGGCATCTCATGTGGCCCAAGAGAGCCTGTTGTAGACCATACTGATTTAATATCACTTGCACAGACTAGCGTCACAAACGCTGCAGTGTAGCCCCTAGAGCGCAGAGTACAATCCTCCCCCATTATGCATAGCTGCTAAGATGCGAGTCAGAAAGCCATTCCTCAAGGACCAGCAAGACAGCTTGCAGACTGCCATACGACTCTCTGTTGAAGCAACTGACGGGGAAAATCAGACACCAGTTAACTGAGGCACTGATCCAAAGCCCCTTTAAACACCTCGGTGACTCTCTTGAAAATAAGATGTAGGAGCTTTTCAAAAGATTACCCTTAATCTGTCACAGCGTGCAAAACAACTTAATACATTTATCATTTTTTTTCAGCTAGTGAATTCAAATCCCTCTGCGACAATTCAGCTAGCAAGTCAAACTTCTCCTACATAGCAAATGTCTCTCCTAAAATTGCAAAGGGTGGGTCCTTTTGTCACCGACTTGTCCTGCACATGCCAGGTCTCCTGTCAATGGGAGTTTTGCCACTGAATCAAACAGCAGGAGCTCTGGGGGACCACTGGTCTTTGTGGCTCTTTGAAATTTTGGTTTATACTATCATGTTTGATCTAGTCACCTCTCAAGCACCAGCTGAGTCACCCTCAAGCACCGGTTCAGGTCAACAGACACAAACTTACTTGTTAACCTAGACCCAATACACCACGGATTACTTTTAACCATTTAGCAACTTTTCTTCTCATGTTGTGCTGAAAGCTGATCTTCTCAGCAAAGCAAACAAGCTGCCTTTTCCCCTTTTTGTACCAATCCTCAGCTTGTGCTTTAAACAACTCAGCCCTCTGGCAGGCTTGTAAAAATCCTTGAGATACAGTGCAATAGAAATCTGTTTTGTCTTTGATTTTATATCCTGCTTCACAGAAAGTATCAATATTTGCTTTTCAGCCATACCATGTGGGTATTAAGGTATTTCCTTCACCATCCTTAAAAGCTGATTATTCTAATACAGCTCAGGAAAAGTCTAGTATTTGCCTTCTTTCAAGTCAGAAATACACAGAGTTTTATTTTAAAAAATTCTGTTGGATCATTCGGTATTAGATATACTCAAACCAAAGTCACCTTAATACTAAAAATCAAATTGTCAGATATTAAATGCTCTGGCTAGTGACTATTAAAGAGCAGGAGTTGCTTTCGAGCAAGCGCACATTTCTCAGTGGCCAGATATAATTTTGAAGTGCTTATTATCCATCTGAGCATGGAATTTTTAAATACCTTGTTCTATTATATCCATTCTACTACATCCATTCTTTCAGCAATTTCCTTGTAAAATTAGATTTGTGCTAGGTTTCTCTCCCTTAAAGCAGTGAACCAGAGAACTGCAGTAATCTCTATTGCCTCTCATGCCGTATTTAACCTTATACATGTATTAGATACAGATTAACATCTTGTCTTGGAGAAGCTTATGTTTCATAGAATATGGCAGAGTTTCATTTAAAAAAAACAAATCAATACACCCTTCAAGCTTTAGGAAAAATAGGAGGGTGTCTTCAGTACTCTCCCTCACAGGCACAATACTAAAGCTTTTCCAGTGTGACTGGGCTAATGACACTATCATGATCAGTGTTTTTACAGTGTAATGAAACCTCGTTGAACAAAATGGCTTTTTTTTTTTCAGTCACATAAATCATTATTTGCAACATACTAAAATGTGACAGAATGAAACTTTTTCCAATCGAACACATCTCTATGGATTTAAAAATTTAATCTCGAATTCAAGAACACACTCTCCAGGACAGACGGGATTCCATTCTGGAAAACTTGTATAAACCATGAAGCAGACCATTTTGTTTCCTACCAAATGAAGAAAGTGGGGAAGAAACATGAAAGCTGTGTAATTTCATAGAATCATAGAATCTTCATGGTTGGAAAGGACCTTTGAGATCATCGAGTCCAACCATACACACACACAAAAAAACCCCTACAATCTCTGCCACTAGAGCATGCCCTGAAGTGCCAAACCGACAGGTTTCTTAAACACCTCTAGGGATGGTGACTCAACCACCTCCCTGGGCAGGCTGTTCCAGTGCCTGACCACTCTTTCAGTCCAGGCAGTGGCTCCCCTGGGGCTCCTGGGCAGCAATACTGCCTAAAAGCAGGTGCACTGCACTCCCGCCCAGATGGACACAACAACCTGCCATGAAGCCACGGTAGTTAGACCAAGCCTTTATCTTCAGGCCCACTATAAGTGTGGTGGGAATCATAGAATCATAGAATCATAGAATGTGTTGGGTTGGAAGGGACCTTTAAAGGCCATCTAGTCCAACCCCCCTGCAGTAAGCAGGGACACCTTTCACTAGATCAGGTTGCTCAGAGCCTCATCAAGCCTGGCCTTGAATGTCTCCAGGGATGGGGCCTCCACCACCTCTCTGGGCAACCTGTTCCAGTGTCTCACCACCCTCATTGTAAAGAACTTCTTCCTAATGTCTAATCTAATCCTACCCTGCTCTAGTTTAAAACCATTGCTCCTCATCCTGTCGCTACATGCCCTTGCAAACAGCCCCTCCCCAGCTTTCTTACAGGCCCCCTTCAGGTACTGGAAGGCCGCTATAAGGTTTTCTCCGAATACACCAATGAAGATATGCAGACGCCATGTAGAGAACCAACAGCTGTATATGGCCAGCCCAAGGCAAGGCACAGTGGGACTGATGGGGCATGAACGACGCAGAAGGAGCAGGGCAGGTTCCCTTGGGGGGAATCGGGGCCAGGGAGACACCACTCCTCCTCCAGCAGCAGCCCTCTCCTCTGCTTGGCTCAGCCTCCCTCACTTCTTGGCAGCCACTGCTGCTCCATATTTAAGGTTTCTGTGCTACAGTGCAAGAAGGGAGGGAGGAGGGCACTGGGGAAAGAGGAGTGGCATGACAGGACCACCCAGGTACTTTTCCAGGTGAAGAGTGAGGGGGAGAAGAGTCTATTTGCCCCAGGACCCAAAACACCTCTTGGTGTGGGCTCTAATAGCAGTGCTGGAACAAGCAGACCTGCAAAACATACGTAAACACGAGGGTTTATTTTTCATTTTTCTTTTTTTTCCTTTTTATTTACTTTCTCTTTCCTTCTTCACTTTTTCCCTCTTCTTTTCTTTCCTTCCTTTTTTCTTTCATTCTTTCTTCCTCTTCTTCCTCTTTCTCTCTTTTTTTCCTTTCCTTCTTGGTCTCTTTTTCTTTCCTTGTCTTTTTCCTTTCTCTTTTTTCCTTTCTCTCTCTCTCTCTCTTTCTTTCTTTCTTTCTTTCTTTCTCTTTCTGTCTTTTTTATTTCTATCTTTCTCTTTCTGTCTTTTTCTTTCTCTCTTTCTCTCTCCTTCTCTTCCCTTCTCCTTCTCCCTCTCTCTTTTTCTGTTTCTCTCTCTCTCACACACACACACACACACAAACACACACTACTTCTCTAGAGAACACCACTCTATAATGGTAAAAACCACCAAGGACTCTCAACAGCATCAAAAATAGTGCTATTGCTCCTCCAGTTTAATTCAGAGATGCTCCCTATAGATAAACTGCTATTTCAAAAGCATAGTTACATAAAGAGCTCATTGCAAAACAAGCCACAGTGTGCACTTATAATAGCTGTTTGGGGCAGGAATTGCCTGAAAACAGCCCTTCTAAACATCCACAGGCCATGGTAAATATAAGGAAATTTGCAGCTGATGATGACTGCAGTAAACCACTTTTCCTTTTGCTTAGGGGAAGGGGGCATACAAAGACAGTTTCTTCAGAGTAACTTGGTATTAATCCACATCCTCACTTATCTCCCAGAAATATCATAAAATCAAATTCTTTAACATAGTGTCCAACTACTAGCAGATCCTGGGGAAACATTATCTTTGTTTTCTGATAAGTTTAAAAGATTTTATTTTCATGATATTCAGTCATTGTGGTAGTACAACTAGGCACTAAATTTTATGGACATGTTTAGAACATATTTACAATATAAATTATTGCAGAAAGAGAAAAAATCACGGAGAGTGAAAAAGAGAAAATAGTTTTAATAAAAAACTTTTGTGATTTTTCTGTCATTTTTGTAGACATTTCTCATTTCAAAATTTTTCTACTAGCAAAATATCTGGGCAAAGTATTTCACAGTTTTTTTAAAAAATCACTAAAATAATATGCCTTTTATTGGGACAATGTCAAAAAATTGTGTTAAAATTACATCCTTTGAAAAACATTTAATGAAGTTATGAAAAAAATCAGAACTTCAGGCCAAAGGTTAATTTTTACTATAGTAATGTAACTTCCCCATATGTGTAAGTAAGTTATTCTCAAAACTAAAGATTTTTTTGATTGAAAAACCAAATAAAAGCAAAAAGAAGTTACAATAATGTTCAGATTCAACACTAAGAATGAATAGATCTAGACTTACAAGTAACACAGTGCTCTGCAGCACTCCTGAAGCAGCAGAAGTATTTGAATCTTCTCCAGTTTAAAGGGCTGGAGCAAAGGGTACCTTGAAGTCCTTTCCATCACTGTTTTTCCATAATTCTGTGGTCAGAAACATCCATAAAACTGCTGCTCCAGGTGACACTGTACTGTCTTCTTGTCCAGAAGACAAATAATGCAATCCTAGTGTCAAGTAATACAATATCTTGGTATTGTCTCATACTGTCTCTTTCTTCATTTATTGAGCTGGAAGAGACTTTGTTAGTACATCCTCCTGTAGTTGTGTAAGATCTACATGATGGTGTGTGTTGTCCTAAACCCTATACACTAGAGTCCACAGTGTCTCTAGGAAACCTGTTCCACCCTCTTTTGGTTCTTGTAGTCATTCTTTTCCCTCAGAAATTGTGAAGGAATGTTTCACATCTTTCCATCAGTGAGTGATTGTGAGCAATTAATCATCACCCTCTTTATAGCATCTTTTACGCATTAGAAAATGTAATCATGCCTCTTCTTAGGTTTTACTTTTTTAGACTACACAAAATGAATCCCCATCATCACAGGACATCTATCTAACCTCTTATGTTTCTTGACAGTGTTTTATGGACTCTCACCAATTTTTCTTGAAGTACAGTAGATGCATGTAAAGATGAAGCTTGGGCTGATGAAACTTAAATACTAATGGGAAGTAAATAATTATTTCCCCTTTCATGCATACAATACTCTAATCAGTATATTCCTGAACAAGATTTCCTTTCTTCTTTTGCAGTAGCTGCACAACGGATCCCCCAAGATTTTGTATTTGATGAGTGCTTGCTGTAGGATACCACAGGGTCCTGCCATCATCATTCTTCAGAAAGCAGTCTGGAACAAACACAATTTCTGTGGATGGAGCCAGGGTTCTTGGGATGTAGATGCTTCTGTGCATGTGGGTTCTATCCTCCTGTGGCTTTGCAAGTGCCTGGCATATATAGTGGAACCCCCAAATTTCTCCTGACTGCAGTAGTATAGACATAAATATCATCAAGTCTTATTTAAGTATAATAGATATGATCAAAGGTGGCCTCCTGCCTTCTTTTTTGTATATTGATCAAATTTGTATATTGATCAGCTATTTAATCCCTTTTTCATATTTGTGTTTTTGTTTTCCTTTTCTTTTCTTTTTTCTTTTTTTTTTGGTGGGGTTTTTTGGGTTGTTTTGGGGTTCTTTTTGTTTGTTTCCTTCCTAGGCATAGCACAGTATGCTTATCTATAGTGGCTTTACTTCACAAATTTCTTTTCACAGTTTATCATGACTATCTTGAACTCTACTTCTGTCATCCAATGAGTTTGCACATTTCTCAGCTTGTGTCACTATCAAATTTCCTCTTAAATCCAAGTTCTTAACTAAACCATGAAGCTGAGACAATTCCAGGACAGACAAGTCATTATCGTTTACCTGGATAACAAGTAGTATTTGCAGATATCAAAGCAGAGAGGAATGTCTAGTATGACGGTTTGGGGCATCGAAGAAGAGTTAACGGTCATTGACCATGGTTGGTTGGAAGAATTATGTTTGCACCAATTAAAGAGTCAAGAGCCACCAAGTCAGGAAAAACATGAGGAAAGATGAAAGCCACTACAAGAAAGATAACTTCAAACCCTGGCACGAAACCTGAAGACCTGAACAGGAGGAAAATCTAGTGAAATAATAGCAAGAAAGCAGCAGAGAGAATTAGAGAAAGACATCCTTAACTGCTGTGCCTCATGTGTTTCAAGTTGTTTCTATGGTCACAGAATAAGAAGGTCAAATCAGATCAAATAAAGCAGGGCAGAACTGAACAGTACAATTAGGCCATAGTAAAAAAGTAATTACTTTTCCATCCAGTAGAGATTGCATGTTACTTCTTGGAACTGTACATTATTATCTAAATAATAGACACCAGCCAGCAAAGCAACTGGGAATGAATTGGGAAAAATCAGCTAAAAAGACACTTGGCTAAATATTATAACATTACAATTTATATTAAAGCTCAGATAAACCTAAAAGTTGAACATTGGTGGGTCTTAACATATTTATGCTAACTCACCAAGAGACTAGAAAAATAAAGAATGCAGCACAGCACTAAAACAGGGTAGTACTGAAAAAAAATACTTTTAAACTACTGAGAGAGCTAAAGTAGCATTCTCTTTGCTCTATACCCTTTGCATTTTAATGCTTTGATATTATAATTATGATTATGGCATATATCCTATCCGACTGATGGTGTTGGTACATTAAATAATTTTAACTGTCTATGGAGTCTTATTTTTAGTTCACCATCCTTTACCACAGTCATACATTTTTCCCTATTTTTTTCACAGGACATGAGATGTACTTCACAATGCATGCAGTCCTCCCATTTTTGTCAGCCATATATCTCTCTACAGCAGTTCACTAAATAAGTCCACTATTTTGCAGTTCTGAAGCCAGTCCTTGGCTGAACTAAATGACACAACACTGCGAATGAGAGTGGAGCTTCCTAATCTATCCTGCATGAAGGTATAACTCAATGTCTTATGGATTCTTATGGATATGTTACCCTCAGTAACGTATCTTCATTCAGCATGGCAAGAATCAGCTTGTGGCACCTGAAAATCAGTGGGACCACTCCACTACTGATGGAAATAAAGTCCAAAGTAGCACAAGTCAGCCTCCCCAGTCAACTGTCTTTCTTCAGAAGCCCAAATTACTCTGTGTTATTTACAGCCCACCAGTGGCTACCAAATCCAAAGAAAGTTTAGTAAATCATTCCCACGTCAGGAGAAACCATGCCCTGATCACACTACCTGAGTTACTGTCATCCCAAACCAGCCATATTTCTGCACTGCACTATCACTTAAAAGAACCACTCCTAACCAAAAGCAATTCCTTCGACGCCAATCAAGAGAGTTAAAGAAACTATAATTTATTTCTACCAAGTGAATAGAAAATTAGGATCTTTCACTTTCTCTCTTTCTCATGCATCCCTAAGAAAAAAAAAATATTTCACTGGAAATTATGATTTCATCAGTTGAACTGAAAATCAAGAAATAGACCACTTTAAATATTCACACCATCTTGATTAAAGCAGGTGTCTCCAAGCCCTATTATTGCAAAGTGATTGTCAGAATTTCCATTGTAAATCTCTTCCCTCCTTTTCACTGGTTTTATACTTGTACCTTGGCTATGAGAGCACATTCCAGGCTGGAATTTAGGCTGGTTGATTATTAAAAAGAGGAGAATTTTCCTTTACAAATGATATTAAAAGAATTGTAGGCCTAATAAAATGTTGGCTTTTCAGTATGGGGGAAAAGCAGGGCTTGTTTTTCTATATTACACATATTGATCCAAAACAGTAACCACAATCTGGTAGAGAAAGCAGAGCTGAAAAATTGTCACATTTCCCCAGATGGCAAAAGAATACGGAGCTGGCAGCCCGTTATCCTACTTTGCTCTGCTTCATTCCCTGTAACTCCTGGAATGGGGCAAACAGCGTGGGACAGGAAGGGATGCCGTTATTCTCTCTAATTACAGAAATTACAGGCCTCACTATCATACCATGCTTAGTCTTTACTATGCTTACTCTCCTGATACCCTGTGAAGTACAGAATTGCTTTTGTTCATTTTGTAGATAAGAAATAAACATAAGAGTTTTTCACCTAATAAACTCAAGGTTGAACATCAAGGCACCATCCAGTTCTTTTCTTGTGTTCAGTGTTTACGCTATGTTCCTGGTAATAAATTCAATTGTCCCAAGAGACATACCAAGAGACATACCTAGGCACTGAAAATCAAATGGAAATGCTGTTAAGTGAGTACCAGTGTCACAACAGCCTGTGACATGTTTTTAGCCTATGCCAATTAGTAAGTACCCTCCCAAGCAACTCTTGGGCACGGCTCAGGAGTTAACACTGGCCAGGGACCATTCCTAGCAGGAGAGACGGAGAGTTTAATAGTATTGGCATTAGCTGTTGCCTGTCAGCTGGCCAGAGAGCAGTCCCAGACACGTTTAATTTACAGCTCCAGGAGAAGCCAAAACGGTCAGCACCAGCTAGTACAGTGCATGGAAGCCACGTCTTTGTGCTGAATTACGCCTATGCTTGCAGTAGCCTTTCTAGCCCCCTCTCTAGCCATCATATTCTGCAATACTTCACCATGGCTAAGAGTGTGGTCTTTTCTCCTCTTTCTATCTATATTAAGGTTGCATACTGATTATTAGTGTAGCAGCAATTTTTAGTGCAACTCCAAAGAGTGAAAATTCACATGTATTGATAGTTTCAAGGGAGTAGGAATACAACTGCTCAAAGGAATCAGCAATAAGACACAGACTGCTTTTTCTGTGCACTCTCTGTAACAACATTTCATAAGTATTTTATTCTCTTTTAGTAAAGATTCAGTGTTACAGGTCCATAAAATGAAAACATGTGTTCTCTTTAATATGTATTCAGAGTGAAAATCGCTTCACTCACATAAAACCTAATAATTGGACATTATGTAGGGAAAGTCTGAAAAAAAGAAATTAAGTCGCCTGTGAAGTGGCACTAAAGATGTTTTGCAGTCCTGACACCAGCCACAAAAATGTCTAAGCCATCATCCCCCACTGGCTTGAGTAAACACTACATTTTCCTTACATCTGCATGCTTCTAGGATGCAAACCTACATCTGACTGAAATAAGAAAAAAAAAAAAGTAGTGCAAAAGTCTATTATTAATAAAACCCATTGTTCATTTGTTTATTTGAAAATTATTTTCAAATACTGTTCTTAATTATTAAGCTCATACGTGATCGAATGGCATTGATGATGTAGATTTCAATATAGATCATTGTTCAACCTTTTTAAAATGTCTGGGGTCACAGAGGAGGGAAATGAACTTCTAAAATCCAAGATGCACACTGAAGAATTCCCTTCCTCCTACAAATTAAAAGAATCAAGAGTTGGATTATTTAATACTGGGCACAACTGCATGCATCAAGGAGGGAATTTTGTTTTAATTCTGGATTCTGTATACACTTTGGTTATATACACTTCATTTTACGTCATTTAAGCTTTAGCATCCAACATACAGACCTGTCAATACTGATGGGAGTCTTTTGTCATTCTAAAGAGGTTGAGCCAAACACTGACTCAAAGACAGCTTTCAAAAAGAACAGAATGAAAGTGATGTCAAATTCAAGCCCACAATCAGCTCCAGAAGACTGCCTATTTTTTTCTTCTCCCCCTTAAGGTATATAACAAGTAGTATTAAAAGTGCCCTAATGTTTAAAACACAGATTTGTTTCAAACTACAGCTTTGAAAGTAGGGGGCTGCAGATTCTATAATGTCATTGAATTCTTTTTATGATGCCACTGTGGAAATGTTGAGGCAGCAATAACTCTCAGTAGGATTACATCCTGGCAAGAAGAAAAGCAAAATGCCTGAAGTGATCCCACTGTGTGTTAATCGCATGGTTAATTTGTTAAATTTGCATTTCATTCCTTTCTGTAGCTTGGCAGAAATTTTATTGATAAGGGGTTTTTTTATTGTTTTGGTTTGGGTTTGTGGTTGTTGTTTTTTTTTCTTTTGTCTTCCAAGAGATTCTGCACTGATCAATCTGTCTTCTGTCTGCGACTCCATCATAATTAGTGACTGAGTATGTAGCTGAGTAAGAAGAGTTAATGATAGGGCATAGTCTTTTGTGTAGTCTCTTGTTGTGTAATTGTTGCTTTTCTGGGTTCGTAGGTTGCATGCAATTTGCTTTGGTTTTGATCTTATTTTCTTGTGAAATTGCTTTAAGATAAGCCTCTTTCAGTGATTTTTTTTAAGTCTTTCTTCTTTGTTTGATTAATTTTCATCCTCTTGATTTCCTTATTTTCCTTTATAGCAAATGATTGGGGTGAGAATTATAATGTGGGGCCAGGTGGAGAATCTGGCTCTCTTGCTCCCCCCAGCTGCTGAAGAAAAATAGCAATATCAATAGTAATAACAATGTCCTTAACCCTGAAACGTGCCCATCACTTCTCTGCTCAGACACCTCACCGAATTAAAAACAATCAGTTTCAAAAGAGAAAATTATTTGCATCGGGACTTAGACACTCAGCAGCAAAAAATTCCTGCATAGCAACAACTTCAGCTCCATCGCTAACCCAAAATAATACATCAATCCATAGGAAAATCTAAAGCCAAACCAAGCATTTCTTACACAGCTTCTTGCAATCCACTGGAGCTGAGCGTAAGTATATCCTTCACTGGATCACAGTCCATCTAGAAACGAAGGACGTTGCAAACCCCTTAAAGTACGAGAAGAGAAGAACTGATACATGAAATAGCTAGGACACAAACTGGTTAGACTTCATAGGGAATATTGTTAAATGTCCCTCAAAACAGGCAGGCAACTCATCCTTGGTTATGCACATGGGATTCCTCTAGAAGTATGTATTTCTTATTACTCTTTGCCTGACTTAAAGGATCAGTACTGCATTTTGCATTGCCTGAAAACTGCAACTGCTTTTCAAAGACAGCTCCAAAAGACAGCACTACAAAATGAATTATCCCTCAGGCATGGATCAAAGCCACATTGGTTTTGACTGGAGTAAGGTCTTGGGACAAACATTTAGCAGACCAGGAAGAGGAAAAATAAGTTTCAATGGCAGACCCAGTGTCTCCAGGTCTCAGAGAGACTTTTGATTTCTCTTTTTTTTTTCCTCTGCAGGAGCAATCACATACCCCTGAACTTTTTTTCAGACAGACTAAGAGGTGACATTTGCATCCCTGATTCATTGTGACTGCAGGAATCTTCTTTGGATAAATACAGGGTTTCATCTTTCAGTTGTTCCAGCCTTCTCTTGCAATTAGTTTCACTACTTCACTTACTGACATTCCTTCTGACACTCGCATTTCACTAATGGATCAGCAAGCTGTTTCCATAGGCAGAACTTTATTCCCAACCAAAAATCTTGTACACTGAGGAAACCTTCTCACCACTCGCTATTGTGTCTGGAGAAGTGGAAACTGTCGAAGTCAAGTCCCCACTCAATGTCATGGCATTTCTTACCCAAGGGTATGGAAAATGAGGAAAACAATTTCCTTTACAGGAAAGAGCAGAAGAGGTCCATCTACACGTGTATGGCATTCCTTTATTCTCAGGTATGACACGTGCCTGCAGGAGATACTCTCCCTTAGGAGAAATCCTTCAACAGGATCCTTCAATGATCTGAAAGGAGACTTAAGTGCACAGCAAAGGTCTGACAGAGGCCCTTGGGAAGGGATAGTGAACTGAGAAAAGTGCAGCAGAATGTTCATTGATCCCATCTTTTCCTGTCTTTCGAGGAAGAAGGTAAATGGTTTGGTCTTGGCACTGTCTTTCAGAGAATATCATCTGCCCTGAATGACCTGGCTTTTGCTTTGACGGCCTGTGGAGGGTTTTAAGGCCATGGTACATTTTCTGACAGATATATTTTCCAAAACAAACATAGTTAGAAAATGAACATAGTTAGAAAATGAACATGTTCAGCAGGCGGAGGAGAGCTTGCAAGGTTGTCTTCACTTTCTCAGAGTGAAACAAGAAATATATATTAGAATTCAATGCAACAACAATAATGGGTCATTATCTCAGGGTCTGGACTGTAAGGCGGTAAGGAACACAAACCATGCATGACAATATGTGGAGTAATAAAGTCATCTTCTAGGTTCAGCACTAACTGAGGTTGAGGCTAGCTTCTAGAATCAAAGCTGATCAATGTCAACACAAATTTCAAAATCTGGTGCCACATTTTACTGCAGTCCTTACACAATGATTGTAGTATACCTGGTGTTTCATCCTCTTTGGCCACATCCAGATTGGAACCAGGAATAAAGTCCTCTCTAATTTTGGATGTGACGTAGGTCCCTGCCCAAATTCACAGAAATAAATTCTGAATCTAAGACGTCAAACTCAGAACTAAGTTTTGATCTCACAGTCTGGCTAGAACTCAATCTGATGGAATAATTCAGGCACACCCCTCCTAATCAATCAAAAGTTTAGAGAAACACCAATCCAAACTTTTACACTTGGGTTTGACAAAAAACCTTACCTATCACTCCACCTCCAGAGTATTATATGAAAGGGTCTAAAAAGCTTTCCTTCAGTATTCTTGATTTGTGAATGTAAAAGATATTTAAAAAAAAAAAAAAACAGAATATCACTTTTAATTTTCTTGCCCCAAAAGAAACAAAGCATGATTTATTTAATCTCACGTTATTATCACAACTACCTAAAACAATAAAAACAAGAGAAGAAACTCTTTGCCCGTGTTCATAGAAAATCTGATTAAGGAAAGCATTTAAAAATAAAACATGAGAAAGATGTCACATTTTAGTTTAGAAAATGTCCTACAATATCAATAGTGGCTCCATTATTCTAATCACTCTGTAATGAAGTACTTGCTAAACAGATATATCAGGAGAAAAAAATGAGTCCAGTAGTGTCCGCTCGTTGTGAAATCATATCTGTTATACATAGAAGAGAATGCTCTAAAGAAAACTCCTAAAAAGTGGTTAATTAACATATAAACCACAAATGTCGGAGTATCATAAATATTCAAGTAGTGATGGATAGTGGGATAAACCCTGAGTGCATGCCGTAAGTTTTTTTATCTCCAAAGCTATCTTGAGTTGGATATTTACAGTAAATTACAGCTGCACATGCTTTACTCCAGAGCCATATGTTTTATTATTCAACCAGATGTAAGCCATAAAACTGTTTTATCTATTTTGTGGTTCAGCCTAGTACTAATAAAATAAACTACAAATACCTGACTTATAGCTTTGCTGGCATTTTTGCACTCCAGTGAAGTGCAGTGCCAATGCCTCATGCAGTGAAAGCGATCTAAGAAAATCAGATGTTCTTCCCATTTCTTATACTTTCATAAGGACCTTAAATATTTGAATGAATAGTGTTGAGCTATAACTTGCTCTTTTATTGTTTTTCATCACATGGACTATCACCGTCACTGATAGTTCATTTTTGTTTCCTGCAGATTGGAAAGGACATTGGAAGGGGCCTGCACTCTGTCTTGGCGTCTACATCACTGATTTTCCTTAAGCATTACAGGGCAGCATCAAGTTACTAAAATAATCACATATCCTAGGAAGGATGTATTTAGTTATATAAGAAAGATAATGTTGCAATTAACAAGACATTCCTCTCTTTTTTTTTTTTTTTTAAATCTATCATTTTAAGCTTTGGACACAAGAATCAAATAGTATGAGTTTGTCTTGCCAATATTTTGCAATTAAGATTCCCGTAAGCACCTGTGAAAGCTGTCCTAAGTGCACACACAAATGTTTTCTGTTTAAGTCAAGTGTGTTGGAAGACAAATTCAGCTTTCATATCACTGTTTTTGCCAGAAAAAGTGTTCTCTGAGGTCTTAAAATCCTATTTTTGGTGTGGAATCTGACCATAAGCAACACAGTATTATAATGGGGGTAGAGAAGACATAAAAAATACTGTGAAAAGATCACAAAATACAGCCATTTTTCTGAACATTTTTAGATACACTACTGGCCTTGGACTAATATGCTCAGTCTCAAGGTTGTCATGGACATCTGTTAATAAGTCTCCCTAGCCCAACAACATTCATTTGACTCTCAAAACGCATAACCCTAGCAGACTAATGAGGAACTGAATGCTGAATGTTTATCAAAGGGGACTCTCTTCCATTCCATCCACCTCTTGCATACTTCCAAAGAATTAATCTATTTTAACAAGGGACCCTCTCCCTATTCTATGGCCTCAATTCAATCTCTAAAACAGGGGATTAAATCCATCATTCTGCAAGTCGAAATTAAAGTGGTTTTGGTTCTTGTTTTTCAAGCCACTCTGAGTGTTAATTGGGGTAAAATCTGCAGCTTCTGGATTACCATTCACATTTCGATTAACAGAGGAAGAAAACTTTGCCAGAAGTACCACAAGGACTAAGGAAAATGAAGTCTTTTAACCCTTTCTCAGCACAGTAAGCAGGTATCACTTAGGAACACAGGCAATTTAAAATGCTTTGGTTGCTTTGCACACAATAATAAAGATGAAGAAAAAGCAAAGTACTGTGACAATTTTTACCCCACAAAATCCTTCAGATTTCATTATGGTTGATTAAAAATAATTGAGCAGATGTTACAGGCAGTAATGCTTTTAAACCTTTTGTGCTTAGATTTAAATCTGAAATAATGCAGATAAAGGAAGTGTGAAAGATTTCATACCATGGTCCCACAAGTATTCGTAAAATGTAAGTGCTGTTTAGATACTTTCTTATGCCCGATACTTTATCATTTTTATGTTGCTGCTGAAAGGATAAGGTCTCAAGTGTGAGTTCCTGTAATAAACACATTTTCTTTTGGCTCATGAGTCATAGACAATGTAAAAAGACGTTTTCCTCTCAAAACACCAATATTGTGAACATCTGGTTCATACCCTTCTTAACAAAATTTGTTCCACTGCTCTATTACATATAAACATCTGTCATTTATATCAAGCAGTTGACAAATGCTCTATCATGAATTCTAAGAACTGGCATGCTAGATCATTAAATATCTTTTTTATACAAAATGAAACCTGTTTGTTTGTGTTGAAGACTGAATCCTATTCAACAGAGGTTACTTCTTTATCAAATGAGAAAACGGGTTAAATTTATATCAACAGTCTTAAATTTTCTTTCTCTTGACAACTGTATGTAATTACTGTAAATCACTCTTCACATAAAAGACAACGACATGCTACTGGGTGACACTACGTGGATACTGTTTACTGGATGGTTTTGTCTACTTAAAAGACTGAAAACTGGGAGAAGTTATGGACCTTCAGAGTTTTCCAGATATCCATGGTTAGAGAATTAATTTTTTTTTTAAAAAAAAGCCATTTTCTGCTGCTGTTCAGTGCTAAGAGGTTGTTTTTTTCCTTTGTTTTGTTTGAAATGGCCAGCCACAGCCACACTGAGGAGCAATGCATTCCAGGAAACATTCTTCCTCCAGAGGTGTGGAATCATTTCTGACTCTCCTTTTGGAGATTTAGAGGCCTATGAAATCAAAATCTGAGGCAGCTATCACTCTTTTTTGCAGTGCCCCAGCAACTGTTCAAGCACAAGGAGATCACTCGACTCTCCTTGAGGCCGAACGGCTGTTGTGTGGGCCGTGTGTGGGCCAAATGGCGCTCTGCATTCAGGAAAGAGCAACTTCTTTCACTTCACGGCAGGATAGCGCAAACTCTCAGGAGGCTTCAGCCAGAATCACCACAGGATCCAGCCTCCCTGAGTATTTAAAGTTACAACTGGGACCCAAATAGGAAGAGCTTTCTGTAATTTTGTGATTCATGGCTCCAAGAAATGAATCCAAAATCTGTGTACGACCTCCAAAACCAGCTGTATTGGGTAGAGTCCACTATTAAGAGCAAGTCAAGATGTGTAAATGAGGTGTCTCCTTCTCTCCATTGACTGTACAGACTAAACAGAGAGTCACCTGGCAACAATTAATAGAAAAATGAATTGCATTTCCTAAATGAGGTGCATAAAGTGGGCAGTCTGCACCTGGCTGTATGAGCTTTAAATTTGCCATCCTTATTCACAATGTATGAAGTATTTTTCATAGCTTTTCAGGACAGGTATTGCACAAGACATTTGTAACTAGCTGAAAACAAAGAAACCCTGTGGTTCACTGAGAAAAAAGGATATTTAGTTAGATGCATGACAGAGCCAGAGGCAACTTCGTAGCTGCAAATGTAATTACTGCCGGCCAGAGGCATTTGCTTTTCACTTTAAAAAAAAAAAATAGTCTGCTCTGATTTGTCTGATTTCTCTCCAGAGAAGAACAGTATAAAACATGTTCAGTCTTAGGAGATCTGGAGGATCCTCCCTAAGAGAGAAGAGATTTGGAAAAGGTCCCTTTACCTATACATGTGACATGAAAGAAGATAATTTTGTCATCTTCTGCATTCCTCCCACCCTTATTATAATAGGCTGAACATTGCTTTTTCATTGCAGGATGGTCAAAAAATATGGAGCAATTCGATATGCCGCCTGTACTAACTTTGAGAAAGCCGAATCTAGTGACCGAATGAAATCTATTGCAATATAAAAATGGTGTGTTTATTAATATGGCAGAACATTATTAGATTTTCTTACTGAGCTAGAGCATTTCAAGGCCATTTGGGGCAGGGAGAGAGAGCAATGCCTTTACAGTACATTCTTTGTTTCCTTAACGCTGATCACCTGTCATACTTGATTCCCACAGTGGACCTTTTATAGCAATTTGCTATTCTGACCTTTGCATACATTTTTTGCAAGCTTTACTCTGGGACCGTTTAAGCTGGGATGGGTGGGCATATGCTGAGTAGGGTAGCAAAGAGTAGGGAAAGATTAAATTTCAGTTCTGAACTGGCTGTATCTCTTGAACCATTCATTACCAGATTCCCTAACATTTGGGTTTTCAAAAGGTGATGAATTTTTCTGTGGAAAGGGGTATTTTGTTGGCTGGACTCCACTGAAGCATACTTTCAACATTAACTCCCTATTGGCAGCAGTTTCTGCATATGATTTTTTTTAATGAACACCAGTTTAAACTGGGCTAATCACAATGTCTGCTGGAGAAAGGTTAAACCCCAACATATTTTATACAAGCCTGACCCAAACAGAGCTCATGTGCTGTGGATGGTAGCCATGTAACAGGACTTTTTTGAGTGTGGGAGTTAAGTCTATACAGGATATGGTTAGAATACATGGGGGAAATTAACATTTTTTCATTCCTTTTTTATTCCTGTTACCTCAGTTCCCCATCTCCCTAACCACTGCATGCACCCACCACCTTCTGTCTCTCTGACCTTGTTGATGGCTCCCCTTTGCCTGTGACCTCTTCTACTCCTACATCCTCCGCTGATCTCAGTTCCCTCACGCTCAGTTTACATCCTCTCAATACCCTGATCCCACTGCTCTTCATCGTCCCCCAGCCATAGGTCTCCTTAGCCTCCTCACGCATTTCCGTGGTTTCCTAAATCCTCCCTCTCCCATCTCAGGCCAAACAGCTGGAACCAGAAAAGGAATGGTTTCTAATTAAAAAACTCCAATTGTAAATACCGTATATTTAACATCTACTCATTGAATCTCTCAGAAATGTCCCTAATTAAATCCCCTTGAAAACACTGAAAGGTCTTCCTTACCGAAGTCCACAGAACAAAGCCAAAGCAAAGTTGTTATGTTTATTACTGATGTCATGAGCTCAAAAGGCATTTTTCATTAAAACTAAACCATAACCAAATATCATAGCAATAATAATTTTAATCTGAATTTTACCCAGCTATTCAGAATTAAATTTAGAATAAAGAGTTTCTGAAAAAAGTATGTAGTTCTGATGAAATTTGGGAATCAGCAGGCAATCAGCTTTACAACAGGACATCAGCTAAACCCCCATTGATAGAGTCCTGGTATCATTCTGCATCTGGTTTGCATCAGTGTTGCATTTCTAAATAGGCTTTCTCCATCCATTTGTCAGTACTGGTCTACAAGTGACAGGGCTGAAATACTTTTTTCTATAGAGACATCTGCCAGTGTTTCATGTATTTTGGTTTAAAACAGGTTAAAGCAAGCATGGATCATAACAGAATGGTGAAATTCTCTTTGGGAATAGCAATCATTAGAAACTGAGGACAAAATTGAATAGGTTAAGCATTAAATATGAAGGGACAGATCCTCAGATAAAATAAATTGTTATTGCTACTTCACTGATGTCATTAAGGTTGTATTGATCCAACCCTGTTGAGAATATGCTGAAAAGTGGTACCACATCCCGCAGGCAGAAGGAATACTGAAAAAAACTATACCTGCCCCTTATCAGAATCCACTTTGCTTACAAAAGAAAGTTATTTCTTTGTAGCTTTATATTAAATTTTATTCTTGTGAATATTTCTCTCTGACTTACCTTCAACCCCCTCAGAGCCTTTTCCCTTTGAAATGCAAGGGGCTCAGTGTTTCATTATTGCAAGGAACAATAACTTTATGCAATTTACATGTATAACTAAGCACTTGGATTTCAAACCTCAAGAGTATGGTATTGCAACAGTAAAAGTTCCTTCTTAAATACATAGCCCTTTTCAATTATACCTATAGTGACTCCATTTAGTTATGAAAATAAAGCAACACTTATTTTATTTGCTAGAATGCTATTTATTCTTCCTTCTCCTTCTTTCTACTGCAAACATCTCTCTATGTACTGCTCTGTTTAGTAACATTAACAGATAAGCCTGCGGAGGCTGGAAATCCTGCCTCCAGGATGGTGAAAAAAAGGCTACAAAGGACTCAAAAGGAGCTGCAAATATGGAGACCAGAGGTGAGATTTCTAATGCATGAGGCATGTAATTGCATTAATTCAATACGACGATTAAAGAGCTTTAAAGCAATGCTGCTGCCTCATCCAGACAGATTCTGATAAAGCAACACAGGTGTAAGAAACTATTATGGATTAAAGATTGATAAGATACAGGTTGGTGAAGAAAATAGGTTGGGAAGATTTAGAACAGATATTTAGTGGCTCTGAGGAAAAAGAAAATGTGTTAGATATAAGCTCTACAATAGCTTGCCATGTAGCATTACAAATTTGTCATTAAATGCATCCTTTGAGGAACACAAAGTGATATGGATAATTTAAAGATGTTATTTTAAAATTATTTTAAGGAACAGAAAATAGGTGGTTCAGTTGCAGCCCGAGTATCAGCCTCTTATACCTCCAGCTTAAATATCTACATTTAAACACTGGTGAAATAGCTCAGCTTCTGAACGATCTAAAATCATTGGTGGATTTAAGGAGGTATCACAGGGTCTGTAACACGTGCCCCTGTTAGCAACACAAACCCAGTGTTCACTCTGGGCAGCCAAATCACCCCAACTTAATTTTCAGGGCTGCAGAGGATTCATCGTAATTAAATTTCTTCCTGACTACAAATCTCTCGCTCAAAATCATAAAAAGCAAGGTAATATATTAAGCCATTCAGTCATATAAAACTCAATAACTTAGTAGTATCAGAAGCCCTGAATCGACAGCCAAGCACAGGAACATTATTCCTGATTCCGTTTCTTTGCCTCTTGTGTTCAGATTAGTGCCTTGTTTTGAGAAGAGGTAGTCCAGAAATAGAGTGACAAAAGGTGGGCACCTCGAGTAGCCAAGATGTGGCTGATGATCACAGTTTCTGGTACGCATGAAATGGCCATGAAATGGCACGGGCCTCTGCAGAAGGCAATACGAGACCGGTACGCTAGCAAATAAACTTCTCATTTCCTAGTTTTTTTGTGGGTATAAGTTCAGTGGACTGTATATTAATATGGAGGCTTCCTAATACTTCTCAGCGAATTGCTTATCTTTGTATTTTTAAAAAGGTATTTTAAGGATTCAGCAGGACATAAGGGAGAGAGGAGCGGGCCTCTCATGACGAGGGTTTATGAGCAGCCACTGACATAAAAAAGTGTATGTACTAGCAGCTACTACAGGTGAGCATTTATTTCCCAGAAACAGTAACTTCACATCGCAAGCTTGTTCAAAAGTTTTCCAAATTACAATTTTTTTTGCGAAAAATTACCAGGAATCATCTTTCTTCTTCACTTTACAAATTTCCAGTTACTTCAAATCTTTTCAGGATATGCTTCTCTAAGAAATGAATTGAACCTAAACAGCGTTTTTTTGAGAGTTAGCTGTCAGCTGCTACTGTAGAATCTTCAGATGGTGCTAAATTCTGCAGGAAGATGAAGAAAATGAAAAATACTGTGATGTAAAATGAGAATAATACTACAATGAAGGCCCAAAAATGAGCTGCATTTGAAACTGTTCAGGGAAGACATTTTCTATGCCCGTTTTAATACCCTGTGCTTATCCAAATACAGCTGTGACGTCTTTCTCAACACACTTCGGAAAGCTGAATTAGATGTTCTAACTTTGGACAAGCTGTACCAGACAGAAGAAATGGGAAACAGGTGACAAGGATTCCTCTGTGTCCATTCTGTGGTCATCTAAAGAATGAGTCTAGCTTTGACACCTGGATAATTTTAGCACTCTCAGGACGTCTCCACGTAACATCCACCCACAATAGCATAAGAAGCTTCTCCAACAGCAGGTGTTCGCAGTGAGACAGTGGGTTTTTCCTTTCTCCCTCCTGTTTGGGGAATTCCCCCAGAAAATACCACCTTCACTCCCCCTTTTGTCATTTTTCATTAGTACTGTGTTGCAGCTCAATAAAAACATAATGCTAATGAGTTCCCGTGTACCAACGCCAACTGAAAGGACAGGCTATGGCTCACTGAACCAGCACGGTTGCTTCCTACACTATAAGTGGTTTTGGGCCTATTTTAACATCTCTTCCAAGTAGCTGTCATGCTCCTTTAGACCTAGGAGCCAAACCATGCTTCTTTTCTGACAACTGAAAAGAATATAGCATAAAATAGCGTGGCTGCAGAGCCTTAGTCATTGCATAGGTGGGGTTTGTAGTTCTCAACATTATGTTTATCCCCTGAAATTGCTTATATTTGGAGCTTTCTTGTGCTTAGAAGTGCTAATCCCACTGCTTAAAAGGCTGTATAGAGAAATACTTGCTTTGCATATAATTATCCTCTTCGGCAAGTTGCCCTGTGAAAGTTACAAGGCTGAGTCCTCAATGCTCTGCATAGCAGTTTTATTAATATCTGGATGAGTAGCTCCAGAAACAGCATAAAATGCCTCTTCCTAGTGTTCTCTTGTCTGTCTCTCTGGTGAGTGAAGGGCTAATTTCAATCACCTGTAATTTTACGTTTTCCCACTGCGTGCCGAATATCTCTTGCTACTCATTTTTTTGACTTTTGGACTGGGCAGGGATGTTGATATCAAGTAGATCACCAGCACGTGACAGAATCCCTGGTGTAGGGAGGAAGAAAAAGAGAATTATGTAGTTAGCTGTACTGGTCTGTAGGTTTCCATTAAATGAATGTCTCTGGCTTGCTATCATTCACTGTAATTGCAGTGTCTGGAAAGTTGACTTTCCCTTGAGACTAATCTATTTTAAGTTCAATGGATCAGGGGAAGCTTTTGAAAGACTTGAAAAATTCTTTACACTTGACTTCTTAAATACAAGGAAAGACAATACCATGTACAATATATACTTCTTAGTCAAGAATTTATTAGAATATTAATTTGAGACAATTTCTTGTGTGAATTTCCACAGGCAAAAACACTCATAGTGGAGCACTACACACGTGCAACTATATAAATACTAAATATATATAAATACTACGTTTAGATAAATTTAGCTGTTACAGTTGGAATTATATTCTTTCTATTTGTCTGTATTTCCCATGTTCTACCATAATCTCTGGCAGAACTATCAAAGCAGTCAAAAGTTGTTGCAGACAGTTTCAGACATGTTCTGAAGGGAAAAAAAATGTTATTCTTAAGACATTTGGGGGGATTTTTGTCCAAATACATATGGTATAAATAGGTCTACTAGTCCTTTACCCTTCTTGAAGTTCATTTCTTTATTGAAGTAACTTGGAAAGACTATTAGAAGCTCTAAACTCAATCAAATAAAACCTCAGAAAAGGATATCCATTATGCCCTGAAATCTCTAGTAGGCAAAATGTCATCCTTCTTGCCTAGACATTCAAACTATGGCATCCCCACCAAACATGCTAACCAAACAACAATGGGAGACGTGACCTTCTAAAATTTCACTTCTGTGGCTGCTGTAATGTCTGTGACTACTGTAACTTCTATTCGAGTCTCAAATTCAACTCAAGATTCATACAATACAGGAATGTACAGCAATACAGTGGTAAAAGTAAGTGGTTTAATTTCTTTTATCAAAACCCAAGAATGACCAACTTTGCAGCTTTCACTGAAAAAACCCATGCCACAAGGTATGTGCCATTCTTGGCCCATGGCATTGCCTACACAAATTCCCTCATGAGAGAGAGAACAACCACAAGTAACAGTTGTTACGCAGTTGCTTAATGCAAGGTTGGAAGGTGCATATTTGCCCTGTAAAAAGAACCGTGTAAAAACTGAAGAGTATTTGTTTTCAGTCTTCATAATGGAACATTCTCAGACCTTGGAGCATGCTCAGATCTTGGAGCATGCTCAGACCTTTCAGGCTCCATCTTGCTTCCATTTTTGGGGTTGCCATGGAAGCCCATATAACAAGAAGCCTAACAGGTATTAAGAAATCCTGCTGTTAAACAGATGCATAAATAGGCAGTGAAGTACTGCATTCCAGGTGATAAGCTTTGAAATTCACCCGATCAGAGCAGCTGTGTTCAGGAATCAGGAGCACTAGAGATACTCCATGTCTGGGCTCCTTTCTCTAGCACCTCAGGTTAAACTCAGCCCATATATCTCTTTTTGAAAGAAGGAGAACATTATTACACTGCAAGTCTGATATTAAATGCGAACCTTAGAACTCTAATTTAACAAAAACCTAATGTTTCACCCCACCCACTCTTAGAAAGCACCAATGTACACCCCTCCTTGATGGGCCTGTGTGACGAAAGGGCACTGAGAGCTTCCCCCGTGTGAAGGGATGCAAAGGCGCAACGCTACCTTGTACCAGTGGTCTCACAGAACACTCTACATCCCGCTGTATGTCTGCTTTACACTCAGGCTGGAAAGGGCTGCTTGAGCATGTCCAGCAATGCCCGAGCACGCCCAGCTTCTGCTCCGCAGTACCTTTGAACCTGCAAAAGGAGCAGTAGCTGAGTCTAATAGTGAGGTCACTGTACAGGCATTTTTTTACAGACAGTGCCATCACAGTAGACTTTGCCAGTATTTCACATGGCTTACGACCGACCATGGTAGGAAAGAGAAGTGTGTCCACTACAACAGCCTTGGGCAGTGGTAGCAGACTGCCTGCTGTATGACTGGCCCTACAATAGGAAAGCCACAACTGAACCTCAGACCCATCACATGATATATCAGGGATTACTGCCATCAAACCATAGCAAGACTGTACTTGCATTTGCAGTTTGCGTGAGAGAAGTCGTCTCCCTCATACTCCTGTTTGGGTAGACGCAGATCATACACATTTGCTCAATCTGTTCCTGGGTTCCCACCAACAACGCCTCATTGCCTAATGCAGCTCCAGTGCTGATATTGCTTTTAAAGGCAGTTTTCTATCCTGTTAGCATTAAACATCTTTTGAGATCATTCTTTCCCCCTTTTCTCTTAGGATTGGCTCTGCTGTGAACTCAACAGGTTTCTCCATATCCGGCTGCGTGAATGAGAGACTTTGAAGACTTTGCTGGTTCAAGAAATGGGAGTGATTGACTGGAACAGCAGTACAGTAATAGAGGGAATCACTAGGGGGATGTTGGAGCAGACAGCTGTTATATTATTTCGGACAGGCAGTTTTCCTTATAAATATTTACTGTATTGAAAAACAGACAGCTATTGTAGCAGTGATCTGGAAAAAATTTTGAAAAATGACTGGGATTTTCCCTGAGAGTCCAACATCAAAAGCTGTAATTGAATATACTTATGGTCCAATATTGCACAAAATTTGGGCTCAACCTGTATTTAGGCAAAACTTCCAGTGAAGTATTGTATTTTTAATGTGAGGGGTCAATGTGCCTTTCGTTTGAATAGACATTTCAGGACTCCCACCTATTATTCACAAATTTTACCCAACCTGAGACATGTGCCTGAGAAAATGGCCAAATATTCCTCAGATGTAAAAGGGCCTCCACAGGCCTCACCACAGCTGGTTTGGTTTACACCAGTGGCAGAACTGATCCAGTAGTAGAGATCAGTAAATTTATTAAGAAATCATTTAAATGCATCCAAAATATTTTTCTGAGAAGCTGCTGCTACTTTTATCATCAACTTCTGAACATCTTAAATATAATAAACCATTTCTAATAGCCGTACCAAACAGAGATTACTTGAAAAAAATCACACTATGAAATTTCAATAACTTAAATATTTGAGAGAGCTGTAATTTAGTTGCTGTTGTTGTTTTTGTTTTTAAATTGGCTCCTTCGTTATGTAAAATGCTGTACCTATGAGATAATTGACTTTTCCCTGTAATTAAACCTGCAATTAAAAAATTGTTATCATCACTTAAATAACTGCTTGGGAAACAATTCAATGAAAAGATGAGCTGAAATCGAACGAATGGTCTTTTCTCAGAGTGTGAATAACAACAAGGTTTCATAGTCTGTCAGTCACAGTACCAGCAAGCTTGTCTTTGAAAACGCTTCCATTTTTCAAGCTGTTAGAGGGATTGCTATAGATCCTGAGGGCATAAGCCTGAAAGAAAGATCATAATTCAGCAATAGGAGGCCTGCTTATCTCACTCAACAGTGAGCTGGCAGAGGACGGGGACCCACGCTTTGTTTACACGGGGAATAAACAGCATACCTTCTTCGTGCCTGAACGGGCTTTCAACCCCCATGGTACAGAGGTGCTGGATGGAGGGAAGAGACTGCAAGGAAAAAGCTGTGTGTATGAGTGTGTAGGTGTGTAATTAGTGGGGCTATTCACACCTTCAAAAAAGAAAAAGGAATCTGCCTCGTCCTTACAGTATTCCTTGATCTCTTTGTTAAACTGTATTTGTAGGTTTCTATTGAAATGTCATTCAGGAAATACCATTCAGCTTCCCTTGACACAGAAAGAGGGAGGATGGTATTAAGTGACCTGTATGGTGAAAGGAAAGCTGTGACTCAATTTTATATTATTTCTAATTAAACAGAGATAATTACAAAAGAGAAGGGGAAAATGGGAAGGGGGGGGGGGGCGGGAAGAGAGAGAGAGAAAAGATTAGATCCTATTTATAACACACATTTCACAGGGCTAAATTCTGCTATGCCTAGTTATCCTGAATGACTCTTCCACCCAGGGTAGCCCCATTGATTTCAGTGGACTGATCTACTTGCAAAATATTCCTCTATAAAACCACAAAGGTGTAGGAGAGGTTAAATTGATTATAACAGCAGTGTGCTGATTTATCTAGTAAGAACTGGTCATTTCACCCTTTTAGAAGAAATGTATTTAAAATCTAATTACAGTGGTATATTTTAATTTGGAGTTACAGGTGGCACTCACCAAATAGAAAGACGAGTAATTACCCTAGTTGGCTGCTACAAAGCCAAGAAAACCAAACCAAACAAAAAGAAGTCTTGGCTGAAAAAGAAATATAGTAGAAGAATTTAGACATGATAACACTATTGTATCAAATCGTGATACACTTTGACTTTGGCTTCTGATTTTCTCTATACATTTCTAAATAGCTTCCTATTTGGATATGACAGGAAAATAGATTGAAATAAAAACATTTATTATATTTTAGTGCATCACCTTTAAAAATGACCTTTTACAAGTTACAAACTGAAGATAAAAACTATTATTTATATTCTGCTATCTATGGTCCAAAAGATAACCTGATTTGAACTTATTTTTAAAGGTCTTTAAGAATTTAACAAATTAAATATTTCTATTTTCTTTCACTTTTTTTTTTTTTTTTTTTTTTACCACAACAAAGCTAAATGAATGTAAAGCAGTTTTAACTGTTTTAAGTAATCAGCTTGGCTGTCTCGGTTCTTCATGAAAGATAATGAGGTGTATTTGATCAGAAGGTTCATTAAAAATGATTACATGAAAAAAAGGAAAGTCATTCCAAACAGTGTTGTTAATTGGAAAAGATGAGTTGACGTATAACTGAAGTTAGGATCCAAGTTCAGAGTCAAAGAAAATGTGTAACAATTTGTTTTCCCGTGTGCATTAGTTTGTGTGATGTTATGACATTAACGAGTCCCTCAGTTATATCAACTTTCATTTCACTGTGTGATGTTGAAATAATTTACATTTTTTGAAATTACATTTGGGTTTCTGAGTATGAATTACCCAAGAAAGTAATTGGCTGTTTAGAAATCAATGTTTCTAATAACCAAACAAGTGTTGAATCGTTACATTTTCCAGCATCAGTCATATTCTTCATGTTATTTCTGAATTGGACATGTCACATCACTGATATCTTATGTCTTTTAAATTGAATTAAAGTAAAAATGGTAGCTGGAGTAAGTAATTATTTTTCATGTTTCATCTACATAGCTAATGTCATCAGAGTAACACATTGTATGCTTTCTTTAACTTGCCATGGGCAAATATTGCTTGCATAGCCCTACAGACCTCACAGAAGCCACACCTCTGATTAAGATTTAGGGAATGCAACATCAGGTACCATTGTTACTGTTTCAGAGGAACGCAAGTCTTGTCTTTTCAGACATAACAAAAATCACTGTTGTAATAAGAACAATCATAGCTCAACATTTAAGATACCTCAAATAACCAGGTAAAGTAAATGCAAGGGAGAAAAGAGAGTATATAGGACTGCTCAAAAGAAGGAAATCTCCACTGAAATGTACAGCAAGATTTCAGCCTATGGAGACTGGATTATGCCATGAACATATGCTGAATAAAATTTTCTTCCTCAGCAAATTACATAGCGCTTTGGAGTACAGGTGAGCAATAGAACCGTGAGTTCCTCACCAAAACCTATCCATCCAAAACATCTTGTCAGGACAGAATGAACGGCGTATCTCTCTCTATCGCTGTAGAGAGAATTTAGATAGCAAACTTAAACTAGACTCCTCACTTCTGCATGACTGGGTAAGAGGAATCCTGAGTACTCTGTGCTCTTTTTTGGGTTTTTGCAGCAAGTCACCAAAGTTCAGGTAATGGCTCATGATCTATGGAGGAGAGGAGAATAGGTTTGCTTTTAAAGACTGTATTGGGTGGCATTGTTGAAAACAGTCGAAGCTTCAACTTGATTAAACAAACAGAGGTGTGAAAGTACAACTTTTCTTGGGCAGAATATGTGTTTGATCACTTGAAAAGTAGATTACTTTTCTTAAAAAAAATTTTATCCGTGGCATGCGTCAGCTGTCTTCTCTGTTAAATGAGTATACCTGAAGGTTTCACAGCGCTGTTCAAGGCTTACAAAGTAGGTTTGTAAAGTAATTAACTACTTTAGAAAGAAATGTTTTAACTGCTGTGCCTTAAAGAGATCAGAATGTATTCTTTATCAGGGACTCTAATCAAGGAGCAACAAAGAAAAATACTGTGAAAACAATGTTCTACCTTTTTCAAGAAGTTGTATCTTATGTAGTTACAACTGATACTGCAAAGTAAGCAGGAAATTAGGTCACTCGTACTATTTTTCAAGTTAGATTCTACAGGAAATAAATTCTAACGCTTTTAAGCACCTGGAACTTGATTGTTCATTGCCTTGCCCTTAAGTGACGGTATTTTTTTGAATCCGGTTTGTACAAGGTAATGACAATGCAAGACACGAGAGTGTAAAGAGTTCAGTCATTACATCCTAAAACTTTGAATCTGAAGCAGTCTCTCTATAAGCAAATTTCTCTCCCAGAAAATTCAGAGAGGGCATAAATATAATTAAACAGGCATTAGACAGAAGAATGACTTGCTGACAGAAGATACTGTTGATACTTGTTTGAGGAAAGCAAAAAAATATTGATGGAATGTATCAGTTGATGTTAGTTGCATCACCAAATTGCAGCGTATATCTTTACAACTGAAACCATTAAAAACTTTGTTGGGATCCAGGGGATCACTAAACATCCTGGGACACCGGTTCTGTAAAGAACTGCTTCTTATTACACTTGCCCAAAAATAGTTTCTGCAGAGAAACATCTAGACAGTGCACCATTGTAGGCTGCAGATCCTCTGAAAAGGCATGGTGCACTGAATATTAACACTATTTCACACATTCCCAAGATGTATGCAATTACCTCAGGGACAGGAGCTGGGAATGTGAGGTCTCAAGGGCTTAGATAATGACATAAAATAAATTGCAACGATTACCCATGTATTTTTCCAAGAGACATATTATTTAAAACCTGTCTAGGCTTTCGAGAATGAAAGACAGAGGAATGTCCACTTTATGAAATTGCTATTAATGTGTGACCTAGAGTTGAAGACAAGGTTAATTATGGGGTTTTAACAGAAGTATCATTCTGGTTTAATATCAGTACCCAGGCCTTAAATATTGAAGTAAGTCACATTTTTCAGGGACAATTGCCTTTGAATGAAGAATGGCGGGGCTCTGATCTTTGCTGACCCTACCAACTCCCACTGTGTAATCCATAGCAACAGCGTTTCTACAGCAACCAGGGAACATGTCGTAAAATAGGATAAGACCATGAAATCTGATGTCATACTTCCATGAGATGCAAAATTGCAAATAGTTTCCTAAAGCAGATTTATTAAATGATTGATATATTGTATACAAATTATACAGGATCAATCTGAAATGAACAGGGATCATTGTGCTGTGACACCATCAAAATAAGTGGAAGGCAAGCCAATCTTAGTGAACACATTAGTGTTCTGGTCAAATGTTTGGTGCTTGAGACAATTATCCTCAAATCGTGTGTATCTTTCCTTGGTGTTTTTGTTCTCTTGAGCTTTTTTCTCTCATCTGGATGTAGTAGGTGATCAGGTACACTTGATCTAATCCCAGTTACTCCTAAATTAAATGGAAAACAAGATACAACTGTAATCAGTGCTGTTTGAATGAGAGGGAATTAATCAGAATATTGTATACAGAGTTTCATTTTGCCGTGTCTACAAGCTGATTTTAACTTGGGTTAGTGTACATCCATCCAACCAGCACGTAATTTGCATGGATGCTCACAAATACAATAGATAAACTGGTAACATTAAATTATGCTTTCTGACAAAGAAAAATTATTTTTGAACATATGCTTCAGAACAACAGCATCAATGGCATGTTATAGCTTTTAACCATAAATATAAGAAACTAAGCAATAAAATATAACACCACAGAGGCTGAACTATCATCAGTTTTTTAAAAGGCTATGTTTCATCAAAAGCACAACAAAGCAATCAGAGAACAAAAGTCCTGTTCATTAGAAAAATGTTCTTCCCGCTCAACCCTCACAACATTTGTTAATTAATATAACTTTGCAGTAAGCTTAAGTACGTCTCACTGAATGGATGGATTGTGCTATACATATTCTAATAGGCTCGGAAGCTACATAGCACAATGCAGGAAATTTTTTTGAAGGATCAGAAGGACTTACACTAATCAATTTCATACAGTTTTTTTTTCCTGTGTTTAACAATAGTTAGAGCTGGATATTTCAGAAGAAGCTGTAAACCCCTTACATTTTATGCAACCACAGATTTCTATAGCATAAAGCTAAATTTCCGCCAAAGCACAGATGGTGATCTACCTATTTTCTCAAGCACAAGGTTTGATGGCTCCTGTAATTTGATTCTTCTTTGTTAGTACAGCTAGTCAATGAGGAGTGTCTTTCTCTGAAAGTTTTGCCTGTATATTAATAGCTTGTGATGCTATGCTCTACTGCACATATTATGCGGCAGACATTCTGCCTCCATAGGAGATTTTTAAAGTATGTTGGTCCAAAATATTAACCTTACTGACATCTGCATCTTTAAAGATGACTTTTTGATACAGAAAGTTCAAAGAGATGCTCATACAAATCACAAAATCAGGCAACAGTGATCTTGTTCTTACAAGGTCTAAGGGAATAAAAAGGTATAAGTTGACATACGCTCTTTGAATGCCTATAGATAATCACTGCAAACCAAGAATGTTATTTTTCAATTTCTTTTTTTTATATATTTTAAGGTCGTTATGTGACAAAATATTTCTTTTCTCTAAAATTACTCATTTTTTCACTAAACACGAAAATTGATTATGCACTTCTAGAAGTATTTTTGCTTTTAACCAACTAATGTCCATATTTATGGCTTCTGTAAACAAACAAAAAAAATATATAAACTTTTCTTTTTTAATTAAAAGCTAAAAAAACCCAGCACTTTACTTAAAAAAAAATTATTACCACTCAATCGGGTCTAACATCCCTATAGATATCTGTCACAGAAGTTTCATTGGAAACACAAGATTATCTTTGTAAACTAATTGAAACAAGTTAGCAAAAGAATTTGATTTTACGGCTGAAAATCTAATGCCAATGCCAGATTTAAACTGCTTGTGAAATCCAGCTGCAAACTCAGGGGCATGGAATTGAATATATACATATCTGGGGGAGGTGGGGGACAGAAAGGTAAGATATTCACAGCCTTGGTCTCCCTGCTGAATTATACAATTATGACCACTAGCCAGTAATATAGGAAAATCTTCTGGGAGATCTGTTTACAGAAAAAAAAAGAATTTTCCATGTCCGTTAGCTGTAAATACATCTTTCAGTGGGGTCTGTTTCAGAGTTAAAATAGAAACTCCCTTAACAACCTCTTTCCTTCACTTTGACTATACATTTCTATAGGGTCTGGAGCCCTTTTAGCCAGGTAAAAACTTGTTATTAAACTAAAATTATGACATTTTTGGAAAAGCACAGTTTCTTTACGTTTGGATGGGGGTGGTGGTGGTTAATAGTGCTTCATTTTTGAGTATCACCTTCCATTTTGCAGTAAAAAGGACAGTGAGCGAGTCCTGCACCTCCTTTGTGAAGGACGTCGCTGAAGAGAGTGTTGCCGTGCCTAGCAGTCAGTAACAGCTGTTCTGGCCTTTGGGGCAGGTATGATCTGAAGTGTAAACCCTAATCCCAGGTGCCTGCCAACCCCCACCTACAGGACTGTCCTTCTCCATGGTGCACCCTATAGGGAGAGTCCCCTGACCACCCAAACTAGGGGACCTATTGGTGTGTGTGTGTCAGCACCTTCCCTGCTGACATGCCTGGGTTCTTTCAAAGGGAAGGACACCTCTAACTAAAACATGGATACAACTAGGATGATTCAAACACTTGCCTAGATCCTTTCTTGTATAGACTTCCAGTTCAAGAAAGCATTATCTTTCTTGTTTCCTCAGCTGAGGTGACCTGAGACAGTCCTGAACAGCCTTCATTTCCCTATATAGCATATAAGATCAGGATTTCAGCCTTCCAAGCTTAGCTTTCTGCCATTTATTTCAATTATCTCCCCATACTGTCAGTCTGATGGGAATTACTCATCCATTTTGCTTTCTCATACCCCTGGATACACACACACGTAGAGGCACACATGCGCCCATGCAGGAGGTCAAGCACAGACTCTCATACTGGGGATTCACAGGCAACTGGAACATTTAAATTAAGAAATGCATCCCACCTCTGCTCTTTACAAATGCAGGACAGAGTCCAAAGATCTACTACTTCTACAACTGATTCCAAATCAGTCTGCAACCAGTAACTCCTGAGTTTTATTTTCTTTGCCTGAAATAAAATTAGCCACAAAATGCCCCATGAGGGTTAAACTATTTTCATTGGATATAGTTTATTTTATGGATGGCTTTTTGTCTATACAAGTTTCTCCATTTTCACAGAGGTCCCCTTCCCTGTTATGAGTAGTATTCTGTGTGAAAAGCAAGCAAAACTAATTGTTATGTCTGTTCCCCTTATGTTTCCTGCTCCACTGGCATCGGGAGGAACTTTGCCCCTAATCTCAGAGGATGTTGGATCCAGCTCTGCACAGCTCATGTACTGCAGTAACATCATTTCCTCTTGTTTTCAGTGGCATACCTTGTTCTTTCTATTAATGTCCATCCAACACATCAAAGACTGACTGAGTCAAGGCAGGTTATAGCTAAAAAGAACATAATCCCCACCAGAAAAGTTTAAGGCTAAAGCTATGACCTATTTTAGCTAATAAACAAAATGGGCTTCACAGGTGTCAGAATTCCACTGCAATCAACCACTAATCTTTGTTTTGCAAGAGTGAAAGAACAACAAAAGCAATTTATCTGTAAAATGACGAATCAACTCTTGTCAGTTTTGTGTTAAAACAAGAGACTTCTGTAGGTATTTTTGAATATATTTTTAATCATGAACTTTTAATTCTTCACATATGTGAGGTAGGGAGGGAATATTTATATTATTTGATTGTTTTATCTGCTTTCCAGGCTCAATTATTTTATCAGCTGAAAAGCTGGAAAATATTCTTATGACTAAATAACTTCATGTTTATGATTTGTTTTATTTTTTTTAGCTTGTCCCCATGATACCGTTCTAATTCTGATAATGTTGATAGAAGGAGCTGGAAACATTTACATTAAGTTATCTAATAATTCCATTCATTCAAAGACATTGTCAAATATATAAACCACTTGCCAATAAACTGGCATAATAAATATACTTCATACTGCATAGTTCTTTTGCACAGATAGATTCTAATCTTTTTTTACATGTTTTTTTATTTTCATCAGTTTATATATAGCTTAGTTTTGTATGTAAGCATTGGTTCTGGGAAGAACAAATCATAAATAAATCAGATTCTTATTAAACTGTAAGATCTTTAGAGCTGACAGTCTTGTTTTAATCTGTGAAGGAGGATGTACAAGAACGTTAGTGCACCAATAATAAATAACTATTATTTCCAGTTTCCTTGCCTTTTCCTTATTTTGTAACCTGTTGTTATCAAATAGGCTTGCAGAATCAGAGTGAGTCTTTATCTTGCAGGCTATGTAGGTAACTTTGATTTTTTGCAAGCAATTTTTGTGGCAATTAAATTTTGATGGTCTGTCAGACATCTGCAGCCAGTAACATAATTGGCTCTAATTTAAAAAATAATAATTTTTGCTGTACAAGTAGCCAAAGAAAACAGGGAAAAGGGACAAAGGGTTAAAATCTGAGCCAACTGCCTTTCCTCAGGAAAAGCCTGTAGTTGAGACAAGGGGAAATCATATATGAGAATAATTTTCTCATTCTATATATAAATAAAGAGAAACTTTACTGTGAAAATATTAGCCATGAGGTTGTTTCTGACAGATGTCCTTACATCTTGATTCCATCACAGTCCAATGTAATGTTTTTGAACTCTACCTCATTTCAATATATATTTACTCAGAGAGAGGAGAGAATGACAGCAAAATGTAATATTCGGGGGGCTTATTATAATTTTAGAGTACAGAATATGCAGATAGCCATCATCCAAATCATTACCCAATAGTGCTGGGCAAGTAGCAATCACAAGATTTAATATGTGCACAAATGTTTCACATTAAAATCTGATGGACTGTATAGTACCTCCCACTAAAAGGAAAAGGAGGGGAAAAGAATAATAAAAAGATGTGGAGGGAGCTATAAATTGTTATGCCTTTGTTTGCTCTTGATTGCCCCTTTATATTCATAAGAACTCTGCCCCTCTTCAAAAGGCTGCTATTTTTTGTGACAGTGTGTGGCAGAAGAGACGGTCACTGCTCCCACTCGAAGAGACTGGATTTTTGTTCTTCCAGGTTTCTTTGTTCTGCATTTATACGGTTTCCCTTTAGATACAGCGCTCTGAAACAGGAATAAGGAAGCATTCCTCTTCACAGTATGTGTATATGAGCCCCTCTACTCCTTAGCTTAGTGCAGCCCTTCTGTGCTGGTTTCAGCTGGACAAATCTTGATAGGTTTTAGTTATGTTCATTGGCGTTTTCACTGAAAACAATGTGCTTCAATTAACACAGATCTGCATGACTCCTGCTACATTTTATCACATGCCTGGCTTCAAAAAATCAAGAGTTCTCCATGTCTCCCTGTCACACGTGGCTCTGGTAGTTTGTGTCTCACGCAACTGAAGCACCTGACTGTTCAGGTGACCCTCACCACTGTGGCCTGAGGGAGTACTTCAACAGAGCCGACGCTGCTGACCTTTCTCATCTTCTCCAACTCTACAACACCTTGGAGTGAAGATCAACAGCTACTGGGAGAAAGATGGTTTTGGATATTTCCGTCACCAAAAAGAAACCTCTCCACCACACTGCAGAGGGCCCAGAATTTACCTTTGGCTCCTCAGGCTCCACAGAATCAATTATTGCACTCCCCATCTTTTCATCTTTGCTGTTTCTTTAATGGCAGGATACAGATGAAAACCCTCAAATACGAACTTTCAAAAGAGTCTGAGCAGATCTTCCCCACAGGGTTTTTTTTCTTTTCTTTTTGTTTATTTTTGATGAAGCTAAAAATACAACCATAACTGTGATGTTTAAGCAGAAAACACCCTGCTGTGAGGAAAAAGGAGGGAAAAAAAACAGTCAGGAGAGTATCCTATTGTTTGTTCCAGAAGGATCTCATGCACGTGACCAACTTTACCTAACATTGGCAGAGTCAGGTTAATTATTTTTTAAAAAGGTAAAAAGTAATCTGGTTCACAGTCAGCTCCTTATGCTGTTTATGAAAATCCTATCTCCCCAGAAACCCGTTGTTTAATAGATGTGAAACAGAGCTTAAAGAAACATCATTGATTATTACAATGGGGTTGCACCTTTGGTGGATAATTGAAGAGCAACTGACATCATCTACCTGGACTTGTGCAAAGCATTTGACACTGTCCCACACGACATCCTGGTCTGTACATTGGAGAGACATGGATTTGGTGGATGGACCACTTGGTGAATAAGGAATTCCCTGGATGGTCGCATTTAAAGAGTTGCAGTCAACTGCTCAATATCCAAGTGGCGACCAGTGACGTGTGGCACTCCTCAGGCATCGGTACTGGCACTGGTGCTGTTTAACATCTTTGTTGGTGACATGGTCAGTGGGACTGAGTGCACCCTCAGCCAGTTTGCCGATGACACCAAGCTGTGTAGCGCGGTCAAGATGCTGGAGGGAAGGGATGCCATCCAGAGGGACCTTGACAGGCTTGAGAGGTGGGCCCATGCAAACCTCACAAAGTTCAACAAGGCTCAGTGCAAGCTCCTCTACCTGGGTCATGGCAATCCCAGGCACAAATACAGGTTGGGCAGAGAACAGATTGAGAGCAGCTCTGCTGAGAAGGACTTGGGGGTATTGGTGGATGAGAAGCTCTACATGACCCAGCAATGTGTGCTTGCAGCCCAGAAAGCCAACCGCATCCTGGGCTGCATCAAAAGAAGCGTGGCCAGCAGGTCGAGGGAGGTGATTCTGTCCCTCTACTCCACACTGGTGAGGCCCTACCCAGAGTACTGCATCCAGCTCTGGAGCCCCCAGCAAAAGACATGGACCAGCTGGAGTGAGTCCAGAGGAGGGCCATGAAGATGATCAGAGGGCTGGAGCACCTCTCCTATGAGGACAGGCTGAGAGAGTTGGGGTTGTTCAGCCTGGAGAAGAGAAGGATCAAGGCAGATCTTATGGTGGCCTTTCAGTACCTAAAGGGGGCCTACAGGAGAGATGGGGAGGGACTCTTCACCAGGGAGTGGAGTGAGAGGATGAGGGATAACAGTTTTAAACTGAGAGAGGAGAGATTTAGATTGGATATTAGGAAGAAATTCTTTATTTTTAGGGTGCTGAGACACTGGAACAGGTTGCCCAGAGAAGTAGTGTCTGCCCCATCCCTGGAAGTGTTCAAGGCCAGGTTGGATGGGGCTTTGAGCAGCCTGGTCTAGTGGGAGGTGACCCTGCCCATGGCAGGGGAGTTGGAACTAAATGATCTTTAAGGTCCCTTCCAACCCAAACCATTCTGTGGTTCTGTTTCTATGATTCTATGATTATGGTACAGACTGATACAAAAATCTTCACTTACTTTAAGTGTTCACTGATCATTATTTCAGATATTCAGTAGGAGTACGGAAGACACAAAATGAAGAAGTGATGAAGATTCAGATTTATATCTCTAGGGATTCCTTGGACATCCTATTAGGCTTTCTGACATGCAAAGAAAGGAAAAACAAATTTTTCCCACTATCCCAAACACAATAACCAGAAGAGGATCTCACAACCAGAAGTTGAAAAAAAAGTTACTATTGAGGTTTGGCTACCCAAAGGGATTTGCAAAACACCCAAGAAGATAGAAATGTTTTTGTCATCCTCACAATGAAGGAAGTCAGAAAAGCCACTGTTAATCAGGAGGTAATGTAATTCCAAACACACCCTTTAGAATACTTATACTACCACTGCGTTTAACAGCGATGTATGATTTCGATTGCCCTTACTTCGTGTAACCATCCTGAATTTAAAAGGCTTTATTTTTAAAGGATGGAGCTGAGGCATTTGAAACCACTAATTCAAAAATCTCAGTTTTCTAGCATATACAGCTATACCTTAAAAAAGTGAAGTTCTGCCATCAGTTATCTGAGACTGCTTCCTAATTATCTCACTATTCCTAGGATATGGCTGCTCAGAAGTGAGTTCCCTGAAGCACAGAGCTACCTGGACTAACTTAACCTAGTTAGCTCAGACATCATTACCACTCCAATGGCAGCAGTCCGAGCTAATTTCTCTTCCTCAACAGAGCAAATTGCTCTTAACTTCAGCGGAGATAGTCATAGAATAAGAAATTGCCGGTTTCCATAGACATGGTGTACAACCTCTTCTTAAAGTTAGCTTTTAATGTGGCCACAGTAAATCATCATTAACATTTGTATAATATACTGGGGATTTTTCAAGTGGTGACAGGTTTTCAGGTACGCAATAAAACTTTTTTTTTTTTTTGCCTGTGCAGGGATGAAATGGTGAAGCAAAACTGAACATTTACAAATTATATCATTCATGGTACTGAAAGATCAAGTAGCAGAACTAAAGAGACAAGCAGATGCACTTAGAAAAAAATCAATGCATATGAGATATTTCTTTGATGACACATGCCTAGTTTTAGACTCCAAAGAGGTGACAGGAGACGGAGGCCAGCTGCAGGGATGGAAAAGATGAGTGAAACAGAGATAAGGCACAAGAGAAACAGGATAATATAAAAGATAATGATTGAGTAATTGTGAAGACAGTTATTAAGAGAGGAAGGAAGCATGGCAAAAACAGTGAATGCAGTAACAGTTTCTAATATATCAACTATTGGATATCATAGATGGTGAATCAGAAGTTTTAATACAACACTTGAAAATAAATAAGAAGTGACAAAACAATGTAATCCAGGCTACAATATTTTTCACTAGTAGCAAAATGAAAACAGAGAACACTGAGAGAGAGGTATTTCAAGGCAGAAAAAATATGGAAGCAAAAACCCTGTGAATTTTTCCCTTTAATTAAATCTCATCTTTGTTCTTTTGTCTCAGTCAGGAATAGTTGCTGCTTATTACTGAATTTTATTTTCTTTATTGTATTGTTTTATCATTATTATTATTATTATTATTATTACAAAGCTGTGTTCAATTAATAGCTGGGGTTTTTTGCGGGCATATTGCTGCTAGGAAGCATTTCATAGAGAATACCTTTGTCAGCAGGTACCCTCAGTACCAAATTTAGCCCTCGGGTATTGGCCTCCCATAGATGGATAGAACCACACAACCTCAGTGAAGGACAAGTCTGACCAGGTAAACGCTCCACGGTGTCACACACAGCCACATACCCATCAAGACACCAGGACATACAGCACACCTTCATGGCAGAACTGTGTCACTAAAAGCGAAAGGGGAAATACTCAAGAAGAATAAGTAGAAGGCACATGATGGAGGAGGGCCAGTTCCACAAAGCCATAGCCAGGGAATATGTCTTCTAGTGGGAATCCTTTTCACATGGAGCCTGATGAGAACACACGCTCCACCTGTATTTGCACCCAACATCACTAACTCTCAGCGCCTCCAGGACGACAGCACAACTGCTGTGGTGTCATTGCAGCAGCTACAAATTGCAGACCATAATTGAAGGGTTTGCTCAAAACAAGAGATGTGAAAGATGCACCAAGACTTTTTTTCCTATTATACCTCTTAATGAACTTACAAGGATAAAAAAAAAATAAATAAATCTTTATGGATGTGATAAGCCTTGCATTGCAGGGGAAGGAGGGTGGCCCACAAGAAAAGTTCTACTTCCAGCTTAAGGTCCAATAAAAGACTTTGTCTCCAGCACAGATCCCGACTTTATCGTTATGGAAAGAGCTGTAATTAAATGCATCAGAAACCATGGCCCTCTATATAGAATTAAATCAAAAATATCATATCATTCATGAATCAATCTTATTGAATTTTTGACTGATATAGAACAGAAATTGTCAACATGTGCTATGAGAATGTTTGGTTTTCCAGCAGAAAAGTTGATTGTTGGCTGAAAGCAAAAAAAAATGTTAGACTTACGCAAGTCTTTTTTGTCTTACTCTTTTCCCTTCCTCTCTAAAGTAAAAAAATAAACAATTTTTTTAAAAGGAAATTATTTTCTTGATCTAATTCAAACTACACCTAGCATGGAGTTATTAATCTACAAAAATAGGAAAGCAAGCAGTGAAAGTAGCTCATTCTTTTTCATATTATTATAATCACTTTCTTGGCTTCTCACAGTTAATTCAGCTGTAGATAATACCAAGCATGCAGGTGTCGGTTGATTTTTCTGAAATTTCTAAATGTTCATTGTATCGCTCATACTGAAACTACTGGATAATTTGGTCCCCCACACCATTCTGAAACTCTGTAACAGCCATTGTTTGTCTTTCATACAAATGAAGCTTAAGCATCACATTACCATGGGCTTCACACACTGCAAGTTGCATTTATAGTAAAGGAGACTGAAAGTTTAAATTGTTTGAAAGTACAGCTAAAGCTGCAAGTTTTCCAGCTGAAGAGAACTTTATCTTAATAGTTAAAACTCACACCTGCTCAGAGGGCCACGCCAGGTCCTTAAAATGAATTTAAGCCCTCATAATATTGCTGTAAATTTAAGCAATAACTTATCATATGAGCCTTGATCTGGCTCTAGACCCAGGAATGAATTTCACCTGTGGTGAGTGTTGTGTGAAGGGAAAAAAATGTATGAGAAAGATTCTGCAGAACTAAGCAAGCTGATAAGTTAAACAAGAGGATTGGCAGAAAGCCTGCTATGATTGGTCATATTGGATAAACAACGTGAGAGGAGTAATCTGAGATATTTTAAAAGCCATTCTAAATCCTTACCTAGAAACAAAGGAGAGATATACTACACTTTCTTTGTGTTAGCCAAGAAGAAGGAGTGAGGATATCGTTCTTCCATTCATGCCTTTGTCGAGGCTCTGAATTTTCAAACATACTGAATTAAAGCCAGAGGAAAATCTGAGCTCTAGAGATACAAAACAAACCAGTGATAAAGGAAAAGACTGTATAATAGGATAGCTATTAAATACTATTTTCCAGCAATTAATATCATAACAGATACAGCTCTAATAGGATTAGAAAAATATAGTTTGACATGGTATCTCTGTGATATAGAGTACAAAAAACCAAGGGCTATAGCTGAAGAAAACTAAAAATGTTGAGTTTTATAAGCCAACCAAATAGATTAATAACTATCAAAACAACAAATATTTAATGCAGGCAGTAAAAATTAGTAGCAGATATCTAAAACCAAGTTTAAAAGGCTTCATTGATCTAGTATTCAAGCTGCAAGGCTGCTATTTCACACCTTGTCTGTGCTGCCAACTTCTGCAGGGATTTATCTGCTTACATGACATGAGTACTTCATGTCTTTACGCGCCTCACCACACAAACTACGCATCCACATGCAGGTTGTACATTCATTTTCAAGGTTTTACACGTGATTGGTGCCTGTAACAAATAAGTGGATTTGAAGTAAAGGTTAAATGAATTATCATATTTATCTGGGCCTCTGAGCTGTTACCAGACCTTCCATAGGCTAGCACTGTGCCTAGAAATGCATATTTCGAAGTAAAAGGTTAAGAGGTTTATAGAGAGAGAAATAATCCAGTAATCAACCAAGTTATTTGATAAGTGAGGCGATAAAGACACTTTATCCTTAAAAGTCAGGATAGAGGTAACATGGTTTGTAAAATCCTTTATGAAACTTGGGAATGTTGAGGGTTTTCTTTAAAACTTCAACTCTCAGTGGGAAATGCAATTTAACTTAACAAGGTAATATATATGCTTTTGAATGACCTTCCTTTTGTTTTACGGTGACATCAGATATTCTGACATAAGACTAGAGCCAAGTGGAATAGAAAGCAGACAGGAACTCTTGGTAGAAATTCAGCAGATTTTGGAATTTAGGTTCACGTTTGCAGGTACTCAAATATGGATTTCACTCCAGGAAATACAGCATACAATTACAATATAACTGTCCAAACATTACTCCCGTATGGCAACCATATTTCATTCCCTTATTATGCATGATTTCTGAAACTAGTTTCAAAGCTGTACTCTAGAAATGGCTTCATTCCAAGTCATTGTGTGTTGGATATTACTGAATATAATAAAGCCCAGTTACGGCTGAATATGAAATGGCTGTTATTCATGTATTTGCTGTGCTAGTGACAAGCTTCCCCTAAATTTGTGGTTAACCAAAGCAAAACTTGGTGTGTGATGCAAGAGAAACCTGAAGTAATTAATTACCTAAAGCTTATGTGCTATCAGCAGTGATAATAAAATGCCTTGATTCACACTTATAGAGGCTCCATCTTGTTGCTTAAATTTAAAGCCGTATTTTGAGGGCGTAATTGTAGTAGTGTTCATTAGATAGAACCAGAGTCATCCTTCATCCTGCTGTACCTGAGCAAAGCTTGGAAAAATGAGCTCTAACTAGAAAAAAAGTGTTGCAACCTATCATAGACTAACTGTACGGACCTTCTGCAGAGTGTGAATGCATAACATGAAAAAATTATAATAAGCTACCCGTTTTTGCTTGATTTTAAATATTCTGCATGCTTTTTTATAAATGGCTATTGTCCTGAAAGGGAAAAGTTGTGACATATTGTCCTCCTTTTCCCCCAAGTATTTCTTCAATAAGTTTTAATTAAATACAAGCATATGAAAATTACAGGAGCATGGGCATGAAAGCACATACAAGTTTACACACTATTTTTTAGGAGAGGCTCAGTACACCTGCAAGTGAATGATAAGGTCTAATTTGAGGGTTCTAATTTCCATCTAATTTGAGGCTAAACCAATAAATAAATGAAACATCAGTTGAAGTAAAATTACATACACACTTCCTGGACCAAGCTGTCTTTTCCTCTTCAGCAAGCGATAATGCTCCACAGGGATAACAGTAGTTAACTATTTCAGCCATGCGCAATGGGTAAAAATGACTGAATTGATATTTCTGAATGTTAGTGTTTAACTTGATTTCACCATACGCCACAGGATCTTATTGGATTTAATTATGACTTTGCATCAGAAAAATTAAAGATTTTAAATCTTCCAAGTAAAACTTTCCAGAGTTCCCCTAAGGGAATCCCATCGTCATTATTATTGTTTTTTGACAGGCCCACTGTGTGAAACAGACTTATCATGTCATTACTCCAGGACATTAAATTGCTCAGCGGAGTGAGCGCATTCCCCTCTCGGTGTGTTGAGTCATGCAGCGTCTATGCAGGGCTTGCAAAATTCCTTTATCTCCGGTAACCTCTGTGACCCACCCCGGTGACTGACTGGCACCTTCGCTGTGTGGGGTTAGGATACCTCCGGGCTTTCACTTTGAGGAGCTTTTGTAAACTGTTCTTTTAAAAGCTGAACAAAGCCTTCACAATTATGAAGTAATCCAGAAACCTTTTCTGCCTTTCTAAGTTCTTGCACAAGAGCCTAGCGTCAAGGAACCCATGTGCCTAAATGAGCTCTATTACAAAAAGAGATAAAGATTACAATTGTAGTGTTTAAGCTGACCTGTGATTATCTGAATTGAATCTGACACAGATATGCTCCATGCTAAAGGTTGCAGTGGCCATTGGTAGATTACTAAACCCTGGCAACTCAACAAACATTTTCATTTTAATTGTATCAAAATGATGACCCGGTACAAATCTTCCCATTTTCATCATCTGGGCTGGAAACAGCGGCTGATAATGTTGTCAGTGAAATCAGCTGTCCTAGCCACAAAACTGGTAGCCCTGGGCAATGGTGGCTTCTTCCAATTAGCACTTTGCTTTGCGAAGTTGGGCCATGCATAAGTTGGCACAAACACCGATTGAGCTAAATCAGATGAGACTGAACAGCCAAACACGTGAGAAGAGATGGTATTTATCCTGACTCATTCATAAACTGAAAAAAAATGGCTTTTTTTTTATTTTTAATAAAACAGCAATACAACAATCTGCCTAATAATTATGCCTCAGGGAATGGGTATATGCACGAAGGTGTGGATTTGATTAGTTTGGACTTCATTTTTTGAAATAAGTGTTCAAATACAAACCTAAAGAGGAAAGAATTATACACCATTGCCTAATTTTTGGCTGTGCATGAAAGATACAAATTTAAAGTATGAGACATACGTGAAGTTACTTATTTTTCAATCCATTCTTTCATTTATATCCTTCTGAAATTACACAATATTTTACTGTGTGAGCACACCTCAAAAATTAAGAGACAAAGGGAAGAAAGGTTCCGTGCCTATCCACGATAGTTGCATATTGCCTTAAGAAAAAGAAGAGATATTGCACAAAACAAATTAACAAAAAACAGCAGCCACAATCCTCCTGTAAGAGTAAGGTAACGTCAGCCTCCAGCCACAGAGCACTGAAGGGCTTTTGAATCACATGATTAGTCTTGTGGTAATGTACATTTGTTTCCTTGAAACAAGGTGGCACTAATATATACTACTGTGACATTTTTGGTACCAAAAAAAAAAGAAAATATTTTTGGAAAAGTTAATAACAAAAATGTAATAGAATAACAAAATATATATATATATATTGATCTGTTCTATACCAGGTGTATAAGCTACTACAAAATGAGTAAGGAATCAAATATATCCAATAGAAAAGGACTACTTTCCACCTTCCCAGCACCCCAGGTCTTAGTAGTCAAAAGCTTCAGGATATTTTCGATTAGCCGAGACCAGATTTTAATATCTTTGTGCCGCACCCTGTCAACAGCCACACTGATTTCAAGCCACCTATACAGGGAATAAGGAACTAGGAGGACATGAGGTGGATTTCCTCAGAGAAATTGCTCCCTGCCTACCAACATTTCCCTCTGCATTTGTCCTGCTGGATCTGTACAGCATCGTCCTCACGTATCGAACCCATCCCACCCTGCACCCCAGTCTCCCTGCCCATCCTTCTCCGGGAATACCTTCCCCTCGGCACTCCCAGCTCTTCAAACTCCTAATCTCTTGATGAAACTGTTCCTTGCCACAGCATTGCACTATGATAACTAATGATGAAACAGTTGTCAGGCGTGACGGTTTTTCTGGATTCTGTTTCCCTTCCTGAGGCCAGCATTGGTGGAAAAAGCAAAGTGATTGTCATGACATTTCTTATTACTTATAAATACAAATTATCAGATCTAAGATTAATAGAAAGTTATATTTTATATATGATTTCACTGCAAAGGATGATTTTGGGGTTTTGTGATATTGTTAGGTTTTTTCCAAATGGCAAGCAAAAGGAAATTTAGAGCATGGACATCTTCCTTAGCTACTCTGTAGCATTTTGCATTGGTATTTCCAAAAATACATTTACACTTAAAATGGCACAGTGTTTTTCCTTATTTTATTAGTCATTATACTCCTGGCATTTTCCTTCTGAACTTTCTTGTCTAAAAGTTTCCTCAAAGGCAGCCAAGTATGCAAGTTCCCTTTCATTTCTTAATTCCAAAAGGGAATATGGTAAGTGCCTGCTCTGCTTTTTATTAATGCATAGTTTACAGTGGAGATAATCCACATGATCCAAGGAACAAAAACACCCACTTCATGCAGGTGTGTGGGCATGGCTGAGTTTCACTGCAATGCCAGAAATATAACACAGGCCTTGAGATTTATGCTCACTGGATAAATATGCAATCCTGCAAATGATTTTGCATCCAATATATCACTAATTTATGAAAGTAAATAAACAAACAAAAAGCTGGCACTTGCCACTTAGTACAGTCTTTGAAAAGCCTTGGTACAAAAATGATTTATCTTGCTTAACAAGGGGGAAATAATTCCTAGTATGCAGTTGTTAACACTTCTTATAAACCTCTAAAACAATTTTTTTTTGCTCAGTGGCAGAAGAAATCTTCACAGGTTTTCACACAAAATCTCTAAGCAGCTATCCAAGATCTGCAGGTTTTTTCCTCCAGCATTCTTCCTCCTTCTGTTTGCTATTCTACTTGGCTTTGCTCTTATGTGTTAATACGCGGTGCCATACTACAACGAAAAGTTTAATCAAAAGCATATAAATTTGCTGATGTGACTGTCTATCAAACACAAAGGAGGCTAGAGCGGTCTTTGAAGAAAACCCACAACATTCTGTAGTACCGCAAGCATATACTGCACTGGAGGACGTGCATACTTCATTATTGCATCTCAGAAACAAATTCTCCATATCCTGACATAACGAGAGAATAAGAATGGGGAGAAGTAAAAAAAAAAAAAGAGAGAGAGTAATAACTGCATGTTTCCTGATCTGACCTGGTTCCTGCATGGTACTGTCTCTCCATCTACTCCTGGGCACCTGCTGCTCTGGGAGGGGTTATTTGCTCAGGTGCAATGGTGTGTGAGCACAGGGAGACAGCCCAGGCCACAAGATACTGTGGCTTTTTTTTTTCACCTGCACCCATGCCCTACCTAGTGAGCCTTCTTATAACTAGAAATACTAGAATACTAGAATATTAACCTTGGGTAAAGGCTGTTTGAATGCAGCTTTATTGTTTCTGGACAATGGCTCCAAGTATTCATGCCACGCAATACCTGATATAATAAGTATGGCCAGATCTATGTTGCTTTTGTGGAGTCGTACCTGCCTTTACATCACATTTGACTGTACCTACTGAGGTCTCAAACCAAGGTTTCCTTTCACCTCACCAGACCTTGCGTGTGCATGGCACAGGGGAAGAAGGAGAGGCTGGTGATTGCCAGCAGCCAGTACAGTTAATAGAAACCTTTTTGCCTGATTTACAAAGCAGCATAGTAGTCTTTTGACACTGCTCTCTCTCATCTTCAAATGAAAGTGTTGGAAAGACAACTTCTACTCATTCCTTTTAATACATTTTAACCTTGTGCCTTACTTTGCCACGCTTATTTAAACTTACTCCGCAAGTCCTCCTATTGATGCTATTAAAATGTCAGCATACAGTGATTAGGCTACTTTGAAGATCCTTCCTGAAAAAAGATGGAGCAATTTCATTTCTATACAGACAAAAAGCCTCTTCAAACAAATGCCCAATAGAACAGGTATCATAAGAAATTATGTGGGCAGATAATTATGTTAATTTATTATTATTGTTGCCTTTTCCTGTTCCTAAACTGTTGCTTATTATGACAGACAAATAATTTCCCCCTTAACAAACATCAAATAATCTTCATGTTAATAGATTTCTAAATTAGAGGTGCTCACAATACAAGAAGCGTTGCAAACAATGCATGACCGTGTGTTTTGGCTTACAACTGAAGCAAGTATCTGGATGTCACAAGGAGTGACTGCAGAAGAGCAGGCCTTGCGATGTGTGGGAGCACATCAGACAACTGGGGAAAGGTTTTTTACATAACATATGTGGGTAACAGTGTATAACCACATGATGGTTTTGTTAAGTCTCCTCCATCTTTTATTGTTTACAGTTCTCCAGTGCTATATCACATTTCTGATCAGACTGCAGTACTTCTGAGGCAGGGTTTGCGTCTAGCTGATCCATCTCCAAGGCATCTAGGATACTACAGGGGTGTCATAAGTACATAATTTTAATCCTTTCTTCTCCCTAGTCACATTCTCATCTCTGTTTATTAACTGCCACTCTTTAGAAATCCTGGTCTTGAAGATTTGCCACGTCCCTGTTTCTCTGTGGTGTTATACGCTGCCTTCAATTCAAGCAACTAAATTAAGTCAATGGCACCCAGCTTCTCTCTCTAGGCTTTCACCTGCTGCTTCAAGGCAGAAAAAAGAGCAGTTCTCCCCAGACTGCAGCTGTAGGCTAATTATCTCTGGTCTGTCAGCAGAAAATTTAAAGAAATACACACTTTTACTCTTTTTTTCTTTTCTTTCAAGTAAACCACAGGCCAAGTGTTCTCCATTTAATTTTCAATTTAACCCCACTGACTTCAGAGCCTGTGCATAATAGCTGAATTTAGTTGGGTAGATTATGATTCACTTATTTCTTCTCCCCAGGCACTAGATGGGGAATTCACGCACCGCATTTGGGTCCCTGGATTCCACTACAGAAGTCAGACGCCTAAAATCGAGGTTTGAGCATTGCCGTGCCTACAACTCTTCCTGCATCTGGGGCACGGAGACCTACATCAGCTGTGCCTAAGGCTGCTTTTCCCTCCCACACCCCGTCAGACTCAGGTTTCCTGCCCCACCTTAGCAAATAAATGGATGAAGGGCATTAAAGACACAGAGTCTCTCTTTCCCTCTTTCAGATTACAAATATTTGAGATGGTGCCTCTGATTTTAGGGGAAATTCAGCCTCCTTTCAAGGGACTCAGAGTTTTTCTAAAAACAGGAGTTTGATAAGAACTCTAGATGTATTAGCAAGATAAGAAGTTTATTATTGCTCTTCACAGCAGCAGGAAGGAATTTTAAAAAAACATTAGTTCAGTAGGTGACAGCTTCCTTTAATGACCCACTTAAATATGAAACAATAATGTGACCCAAAGTTTACACCTGTACTATTCGAACACCACTAAAAGAAGCATATGGAGCAACGCTGAGTTCTCTGTTGACCTGGCAGTAATTTTATTCGTGTTGCCATGGGGAATATACTACTCATTAATTAGTTTACTCATCCTTAATATTTTTTTGCATTAGCTTGTAAATAGATATTTCTAGGTTAAATCAATCATTTGTCAAGGATCTGATGGGTTGGCCATGTCCTTGTCGGAGAAAATGGTTAACACTGCATTAAGCAGCTAAAAATTGTCATCTCTGCTAATGGAAAAGAGATAGGAATCTGTCCAAATCTCGTGGAACTAATTCTAAAATAACAAGACAAGCCAGGGAGGCTTTCATACACTTCTTTTCCACCTTGTAGTGGAGAACTGAAAGCAGTTGTAGACACCTAAGCAACTGAAGCCCCTGGAAAAGACATATGGCATAAGATACATCATGCGACTGCCTGGATGCAAAATACAGAAGACATCTGAAAATGTCATCTGTGAATCTTGACTGTTGGTGGGAACATCTCTCACCCAGAGCTAAGCTTTTTGAAGTGTAAGGCCTCAGCTGTTTCCTCGGCACTTCCTGCTGACATCCTTGTCTTTGATGCCAGCACCAGCTCTGCCTCTTTTAGAATAAAGTATGTGTCTTTAACATAAGGATAGATTTTATTTATTGAACCTTAAACAATGTTTTTTTCTCTTGCTCTGTTTTTCCAACTGTTTGTAATGTCATTTGGTTTAATAAATTTGGGGTCGTGACTGTTTTAAAATAAAGTCCTCCAAATGCTCCAGTGGGATGGTATTTTCTTCAGTTATTGGACACTTTGCAAAATTGTCCCTGCTGCCTGACTGTTCAGCTCATTCTGGCTCTTAGAGGTAGAAAATGCACAAGTTGAATTCATAAGATATGTTTACAGCAGTCTTCCTTTCTGCCTTTACTCTTGTTGAGAAAAAGAAGGCTATTGATTTCCTATTACTTATTTTCCACTGTTCTAATTTTAAGCCCTTTGTAGTTATATGAACCTCAGAGGATCTAAACCCACAGTGCTGAAGGGGTTAAGCAGGTTTTTAAGCAAAGACAATATGTGTCCAGACTTGTTGAAGCTTTTAAAATTCCATCTAAAAATCAGTATACAGGAGTCAGCACCGGCTCAGCCACTGAACATAGAAAGCAGTGCTTTGAAAAGTGCACTTTATTGTTCGGGTACTCTAAAAGTGTATTTTTAAACATCTGGAGGTCCGAAAGCTGTACGGCTGAGACTGTTGATTACGGGAGGAGGCAAGGGATGACAAGCAGCCGTGGGATCAACAACGTAACACCTGGTTTCTGACCTAAAGTGACTAAGAAACTGAAGATCTCATCATTGGCAGCCACAGCTCCCCTGCAACTTGATCTCCTCTCTGATATATTTGTCTAATGCTCTTTTTAGGCCTCCTGTAGGCTCTCGCTCCAGAAAAAAAAATCCCTCTGAGTTCTTTCTGTCCTTGTAGAAACTGGCAGATAGATGAAAAACAAAGTATGAAAGACGGCAAATGGATCTCGGCGGGGGGAGCCCCTTTCCCCATGTAATGACCAGCCAGCATGCCTGTTGCTCCAGTGCAGAAATTCGTCTTCAAAATCACCAGGCGTCTCCTAGACCTCATGGATTCCCTAATTTTTCCTCCGCCTTATAGCATTCACGCTTCCTGCTACAGCGGTCTAACGGCATCAAATGTTTCTCAGTCTGCCAGAAGGATTGCTTGCAAGCACCGTACATTTGTTCCAGTCCTACGCACTTCCGTACATTTTTTGGTGTAGACGTGTACAAAGTCAGTGGGAATTATGCCTGCGCGTGCGAGAGTCGAATATGGCCCTAGATTTACTGTGTCATCCAGCATCTGTAACACAATAGCCTTTGTCACAGTGCCAGTGTGAAGTGCAAGTGGATTTCAAACAGCTGTAGCGCTGCCATATGCTGCCCTTTGGTTAAGCCATGACTTAAAGTTCAGCTTCCCATTTAGAGCAAAAATTGACAGATTCATCTTTTTGGGATCTTCAGAAGCAGTCAGGCCCTCCGCTGTCCCTTTCCTCATCTAAATCCTTCCGATGGGCGCTGATGACGCCTCCCCTTGATGTTGGACCCAGTGGACGCCTTGATTTCTGAAAAAAAACCAAACAAACTCCTGATGGAGTTCACTGTCCACCATTAATGAAGTGTGTGGGATCTCAGCCCAAGCCAAAAGCTCAGAGGAGAGTTTACAAACAGGCACGTTGCCAGTAAGTCCCAATCTCCCACTTAGGACACGTGCCGAATTGGGACAATGTAAGGATCAGAGCCCTCAGACAAGATTTAGGCTGTGTAGATGGGCTTGCAGTCCCTTCTGCAATATAAGCCATGCCCTCCTTGTTAAAGGGGAATTCCCGAAATGTCAGGTTTTGTGATATCCTTGATCCGCCTCTCTTATTGAGCAGTGAAAGGATAATGCCACTACACATAACTGGCGAGGCTGGGTGAGCAGGGCTAGAGCCTGACTCCCTAGACCACAGGCTCATGAATTTTAGTGCATTAGAGGCTCTTCCGAGCAGTAGCTGTTCAGCTACCAAAAGTGATAAAACTCCAACAGAAGAGAACAACAGACTGAAAATACCTGACAGGGCACTAACCTGAAATCATATATCCATATGTCTGTTCTGTGTCATGCTGGCCATGTATTTAAACCCAGGACTCCTACCCCCCTGGTGTATGACGTAAACTGGAAGGCAAATGCTTGTTTTAAGAGGCTATGGACTTGGTGACAGTCTGGCTGCTAGCAGGGACCCTAAGTATGCGGGAAAGGACCCAGCCTTTGCTCAAAGTGTGGTCCGTCTACAAAAGCTGGATTGAGAAATAAAGCAAATTGTTAGTACAGGGGTGATTCACGTTGTCTGGGAGGAAAAAAAAGGATTAAGATGCCTATGCGAAAAAGGCATTATATGCAGCAAGTTGGAAGATGCAATGACAGAGCAGTCAGAGATATATTTCCCATTAATGTATTACAAAGGAAACATCCTGATTTTGCTGTAGAGAAACATAGGTAGAAACCTCTTAAGCTTTGTGACTGCACACAAAAAATACAATCCTCTCTTTCTGGATAGGATGCCTAAGAGATGCTCAGCAGTTTCAAATCCTACTACTATTAATGCAAGCTTAAAGTGCTTATCACCAGCCAAGATGTTTTACAGGAGCAATTTCCCACAATGCTGTGGACACAATAATTGGCCATGATGGCATCCAAACCGTTTCACATGCAGCTCCTCATCAGCTCTTCTGAGATTACACTATAGGAAAAAGCCACGCAATCTCGACTGGCAAACTATATCTATTCTCCTTCTCTTTGTTTTTAAAGGATAAAGCAGAACTAAGGGAGAGTTCAAAGTACAGTGAAAAAAATTGTTTGGGGCATGGAAAATATGCTAAATGGAAATATACTGTGGAGCACGGGCACCGTAAGAATGAGAATGAGGTGAATGAATTATTTTTTTAAGGTAGAAATATGCTAAGGAGTGATAGAACTTAGGAGCTGATTTCTCTGTCTCAGAATAAATGAGTAGAGAGAGTTTCAAAGGTGGAAAGCTAAAAATTGATCAAAGAAAACACTCTTTTATATGATGTGTGACTGAACTATAAAACTCACCTCCACAGAAAGCCACTCAGGCCTAGAATTTAGGAATATTTAAAAAAATCAGAATTTGAACACCAGTTAAGAGTGCTCAGAGATCTGATTTTCAGTGTTTTTAAAGAAAAAGAACTTGGTACACTCAACAATTTTGTTTATCTTAAAATAGCTGGCAATAGGTAGGATTTTTGCAAGAGCCATTGTTTCTAAGAGACTTGATCATTTGACGAAATAGGTCTTATATTTTGCAGTGATTGAATTCCCAGCTGATTTATGGCTGTCAATTGGTTAGTAACCAGGGGCCAAATTCTTCAGGGCACTGAAATCAGTCACCTGCATCAGTGAAAAACTCCACTTCAGGTTTAAGAAATCGCGTTTGGGTCAAACGCTGTTCTAGGAGCTGGTAGTAATGTTAAGTGGAGCCATCAAATAATAGTGTAAGCCTTCCCAGACCTCTCTCTACAACCCAGAAACAGCCTCTCCTGAGAAGCCAGAGCCCACCTCCGGGTCTGCAGAAGATGCTGCTGTGATAGTTGCAGCCGTTTCTCCCTGCCTCCTTGATTCTCACCACCTGTGCAGCTTCCAAGGGTTTAATTAAACCAGACCCTCCTCATTGTTCGTTTCTTGCAAAGCACAGCTGGTGGAGCGCTCAGCGGCGGTACGGCACACCAAAAGCCCTGGATCAGCCCCCACGTGCCTTCCTTACACCGTCAGCCAACTTCCAAGAAATCTTTTGATTTCCAAACTGTTGCTGTCACAGCCGTGTGCAGAAAGCTGAACGACTGAGCACCATCGCTCAGAGCTTCGGCCCTGGATTTATCACAGGCTCGGTGCCGCTGCGAGGGCTGTGCGAAACTCCCGTCTTGTGCAACACAGAGCAGCTCTTCCCTTTGAGAAGGAACGATCAAAGCGCCAGGGACTGAGGCCTCGCCACCTCCTCTCCGCCTCCCTGCAAAAGCGTGAACAGCCCAGGGTAATCCCTCACTGCTGGTGACTGAAAGAGAGAAAATACAATCAGCCCTTATAACTTTTGCGAGCAGGGATGAGGCCTTTCCGGACCAAGGTGTATTGGCGTTTTGATCTCTCAGTAACGTGCCACAAGTAAAAGGTGACAGTATTGCTCAAAGAAACTCATGCAAAAATAAGTCTGCCCAGTCTCTTCTGCATGTTCGTAGGCACTGGTCTATTAATGGTGTCTTGAGTGAAGGGATGCTGTGGAAGCGCTGCAAGTAGCCAGCTACACAGAAAAACAAAAGTGTTGTATAACTTGATAAATATAGTTCTGATGCTATCTTTGAAATATTTAGGCTGGGTGAAAAATCTGAAGGAAAAGCGTCTGCTGTTTTAAAATGCAGCACTAGAAGGGGGTAGAGGGGAGCTGGCAAAAGGGATTTATGTTTCTCCTGCAGGAACAATGTCTTAGTATAAATCCCTTGTATTGTGTGTAATCACATAGGTTACACCTACCGGTGGCCAAAGCATCCAGACTTTAGTTTTATCACTGCTCGTCATAAGAGACTGAAAGGACAAAGCTACATAAATAAGCCCCAAGCTGGCTGCCACCAGGCTGGTGCACCGACAGTAAAACCAGCAGCACTTTCTGCTTCTCAGTGTTGAGCTGACTTAAGGAAATAAAACAAAACCAAAGATTGGTTATTGCCAGAAGTTATCCATTTCAAATATGCTTACTCAATTTTGAGTGGCACACCAATCAGTGTTTCTTAATTCTGCCCAAATGGTGTCTTCCAAAGAGAACTGTTTACACTTTTCCGAAAAGAGATTTTAATAGATTTAATATTTATTTTAAAATTGCAAGAAACAAGACAAAATAATCTGAGATATTCTTAGCTTAATGTATTGATGAATGGAGATGTAAAAACAACTGGATTGAATTAAGCTATATTTAAATTGTATTTAGGAATTTTACTGCATGCTATTTTCCTTCAGATGCAATTGAATAAATACAAAAGGAAGAGATAAAGCTGCATAAAAAATCAAACTAAAGATGATTGGAAAATAAGGGGCTTAGAAGAAAACATACTCCTGGTACAAGGATTGCTCCTGTTTTCTATCAGAACACTTTTTTTTTTTTTTTCATGAAATAGTTGTCACCAGCTGAAATCCAGAGCCGGTCATACAAAAGGAGGAAAGACCAGGGCAACATTTGAAAAGAAACTCACAGTGAGCAACAAAAGCTTTGTCCAGAAGTGAAAGCTTATCTGGGAAGATACGAAGGCCCAGAAAGGGCTTTGGGAGTGGCAGGGCTGGCGTACTGAGCAGGTGATCGGGGCATGGCATGAGGTTTGTGATGAACAGGCTGAAGGAAAGCAGCCACCATTTTCCCAATAGTGGAAATTTGAGAGAAGAGCTTCAGACCCAGCAGCATGAACCTCTACAGCCTGAACACTGTTTTGAGGCCTGGAAAATTCACATGCGCTTTGTTGGTTATGTACAAAAAAACCCCATAGCACATCATGAAGGAAAGAGTGTGAAGCAAAGGCAGCACATGCAACTATTTTAAACTCTTGCATCATCATTTGGGCTTCCCCAAATCATGAGATTTTTCACAGTGACAGACAAAGGCTTCCTTTGCATCTTCTTCTGCCTTCCGGTCTCACATCTTCCAGTATTCCTCATGATGATGAAGGCTAAAATGCTATTGCTTCTGAGTAATTACTAAATTGTTCCTGTGATCATATACATCCAACAGCTGAGTTTAAAGAAAGCCAAAATTTCACAACTTGAATTACGAGACTTGGAAACACTGGGAACGTGGTGTGTGGGGATGAAGAGATAACGTAATAATGTCAGACAGCTGACCTGCAGGTTATGCATATGGAATAGAACTGAATGCAGGAGTAGGAAGGAATGACTTTATATGTTAGAAGAGAGGACAAAAAGACACATTAAGATGTGAACAATTTTTATTACATATTTGCTAGTAATCCAACCTACTTTCAATGAACAGATACAGCAAATTGCTGAAGATGTTTGACAAAATACAAATTACAATTTCTATGGCATTTAATAGCAGTCTCTTATAAAAGCATGTCATTGTTGGCATGTTTTTGAGTACAGTCTTCATAATATTCAGGACAACACTCTTATAAAGCACTTTCTCATAGCTAAGAGGTATAATAAAATCTGTGTGAGTATTGCTTATGCATGTGCAATTCTGAACTGTGATAAGTAGGATCAGATATCAAACTGAACTATGTTAATTTACATCCACTGAAAGTCTGATCTAGAAGCAACCATTTTCCCACCCTCAGTGGATTCCCCATACTATTAAATTAATTGCACTTCTTCAGCAGCCTAAGCACATGAGGCTCTGTCAATGCACTTATGAAAACACAAGTCCTGTTCCAGAGGTTAGGACAACTATGCACAAGGTTCTCTGATGTTTAGACTTTTAATAGTCCTACAGCTATTCAATTCTTTGATCTCTTCTTCACAGCATCCCAGCTTGCAGAAAACACTGAGTTCTGTTCTCTGTTCTCCATCCCACGTAGGTTCTTTCTCCTCTCAATGTCTAGCAGAACAACCTGGCCTGATCTCCCCACCTGCTCGAAACAACAGCCAACACTTATCAAATACTACACTTATTTGCCTTTCATCTGTCAACATTTTTCTTCTGCTTGCAACAGAAAATTGCTTGTTACCTGTTCTTTACCAAAGCCTTTACCAGAGCTGTAAAGGCCCTGGCTCTCTGACTGTCTCCATAGCTGGGACTGTCATCTTGGTCTGATTTCTCCCCAGGATTTTGTCATTACAGATATCCCCAAGCCTTCTCCTCAGGAAGTCACTGCCCTCTTACACACCTTCCCTCTCCTCACCTCCTTCGTCTGCTCCACAGCCCTTTCTCCAGGAGCAGCCACATGCAGCTCCCCTTCCTCATCCTCACTGTGCATGGGCAGGCTCTTGCTCCTGTTTCTCAAGAGTCACCAGCCCCCCTTTGCCAGCACCTCACCCATCATCGGCAGAGCCAGGCACCGGCAGGGATATCATCTACGCATTACATACAATAGGAACTCCAGTTCCACCATCAGCCCCATGATTTTATCTGTAGGGTAGCTCTTATGGGTTGCATTATGCCTTAATTAAGCATCAAAGTATTTCCATGAGTCATGTGAAAGACAGATATTATTTTATTTCATAGATGATAGCTCAGTCAGCTGAATCTAGCACCATTCGGATTATGAATGGCACAATCATAAATACAATGTGGTATATCCTCCAACACTCTTCTTTTTCCAAAACAAATATTACTTGATTTCTGATCAGATGCTTCATGTAATGACATGCCAACTGTATAATGAGTATTTTTTGGTGTTTGTAAACCCTGGGCTTTTTCCCCACCAAAATTTCTATTGTGGCTATGAGGATGGAGAGTGTCTCTTAGAAAGACTGAGCTTTCATTTTCCTTTATTTTGTTAACCACTACACAATTTTAAGCTTTTCTGCAAAAAAAAAATTTACGGCGCCCATAGAATCAAAACAAGCGTGCTGCTGACTGAGTGAGCATTTGATCAATGCATTGCAGCAAAGTTAAAGGGAAAGGCTAAAGAAAGAGGTATAACGTTTTAAACATAGGCAGTAACATTGTTATGCTTACTTTGTGAGGCACTATTTTATGTAACAGATCCTTATTCTGCTCTAGATGGATAACAACTGTGAATTATAATTTTATTTTCCACTTAGCGGAGCCTATTGACTTGGACTTAGTTCTTGCCAGGGAACCAGTTTCATAATAAAGGCAGTAAATTCTGATTTTGTGCTTGTTTGATAATTAATGGTGCAGCGTCAGCAGCAGTACAAAATACAAGTATGATTATTTTTTCCTCTGCAAGTTATAAAAGATGGGTTATAAGTCAATGGCTTTATGCTGAGTGTCTAAGGCACGTATCATTTACTAAAATGAGTTTAGCAGACTCCGTGGAGGTTCTGCTATGTTTGTGGAGATATGTGTGCAAGGCCCTCCCATTAACACAGCATCCTTGTCCCCAAGCCTAACTATACAGACACAGTTACACTGGCAATCATTTTTCTCCCCCAATGAAGACATCGTTTATAGCAAGACTGTTTTTCCCTTATTGCTAAAACAGTGACAAAAATAGGTGTGGGGGGGTGTCAGTATACATGCTAGTTATAAATATAATGTATTTATAGAATAAAATACGTTCATCATAGATGAAAAAAAGAGGCACAGAAATGAAAATGCCACGTAAACTTGACACTATCAAATTATTCCTCTTATCCCCAGGTTCCAGTATTTACCAAGGACTAAAATAAAAACAATAGCCTTAGCCTTTACTAAGCTAGAGTCACAGCTCTAACAGATGTCTGTATCAGACAAGCTTTTAGAGGAGTCCAGACCTGACCACCTCACAGCCATTAACGATGTGGGGACCCTCTTGACAAGGCACCGAGATCAGCAACTGAAATCCCCCATGTGCAGCACGAAGCAGGGAGTGAAGTCTCTCCAGCATGTGCCTCTGAGTACACAGGACTACCTCCTTTGAAGTGACTTACATCTGTAAATGCAGGATTAGGCCCAAGTGATTTACTGAGAAGTCAGAGGATGCTCACCACGGGCACTTACGCTTTCTGATGGACCGAGTAACTCTCCCAAGGACACCTGTGTCAGAGTCAGGGGATGAACCAAAGTGCCACTGTGTGACTTTTCCTCTAAGGTCAACTTCCAGCACAGATTCTGTAAACCGGACCTATAAAATGAGCTCCATCAGCAAGAAGCCATGCTAACCCTACCGTTCCACAGGCTCCAGGGCTTTCTGTACGTCTGGTTTCAGAATGCTTGTGCCATTGCAACATATAAAGTGCCTTTGCCATACAGTAATTTCTTTTCCCTGATTATTCAGAAAAGAAAAAATAATTTGACAAATGGGAATTGCGTGGCCAATACTACGAATAACTAACTGCCTTTCTTCAATGACAATTCTATGACAAATTGGCATTTGCTGTTGAAGTGACAAATGCATCTTTCCCCTCTGTAGATCTTCCCACCTGTTACTCCATGGATGATCACGCCATTTGTACGCTGATCACACCATTTATACGCTGCGAACAAACTGAAAGGCACTTCACTTTTGGCGTTACTGGGCTTTGTCAAAAAAATGAAGGTATTATTTATTAAATGAGAGAATCATTTATCTTATCTTAGAGCAGTGCAACCACAGATCTTGTATTAAGGCTTCTGTCACCTGCACGTTGGCCCCCATCTCCCTTAATTTAAGGCACAGTAAAGCAGGGACGGGACGATGCACGGGCCCACTGAAAGAACCATGCAGAGATGTTCTGACTTTGCAGCATTTCTAACCCTTTGCCATTCTCCCAACATCTTCCATCACGTCGCTTCTTGCCCAGCCCCTCCACCCCAGGCTTGCCATTCCCCCTCCTCAGGAGCAGCAGTGACAGCACCAGCGCCCAGAAGGCTTCCAGTATATTTTTTTCTCTGGCTCTGCCCACAGTATAAATCCCCTCCATAATGTCTGGGCATTACTTGTATGGTTGCAACCTCACCTCCCAGATCATCCAGGCAACCTGGCTACTGCACCTGACTGAAGCTCACTGCCTTCCAAGAGCATAAGACCCGCCCTGTGTTTTTTAAAATCTGATGATATAGGTAAGGGAAAATCTGGGAAGTCGGTTAACAGAAGCCAGTGTATTATAAGGAGCTTTCTTTCCTATAAATCACTAGCAATCAGGGTGGAGAGATGGGGAGGGAGGAGACAGAGAGAGAAGAAAGGAGGGAGGAGCAGAGGAAAGCAGGCTTGGTGGCTTTCTGATTTATTTTCATCTTTTAAAACAGAAAAAAAAAAAGGCAACACAAAAGAAGAAAATACTTAGAAGGCAAGGTTTCCATAGGAAAAAAATATTTTATTTTTTTAAGAACAAATTCATTTTGAAACAGATGTGGAATGTGATTTTCATAATTTTCATTTTCTGGGAACTAATTGCAATGTGGAACTAAAGCAGATTTCAAACTTATGACCGGCTAGTTTTAAAACAGAACAAAACAAATAAACAAACAAACAAATAATAAAAAAAACCAAACAAAAAAAAGAAAGAAGAAATTATTTATAACTCAACCATAATACTGTGTTACTTACAAACTGGACAAAGAAATTCTTAAATAAATATTCATGGTACACAATTTCAGCACAAATATGCGGCAATTTGGCAACCTTTTATACCATTTTTTTCCTCAATACAGTGCAAAGGGGAATGACACTGCCTTTAAACAAGCTGTAGCTAAATACATTGCAAAATTCAAATTTTATACAAAACATCTTGCTCGGACTTTATAAAAAACCAACATTGCTCTATATACACAATCTGGTTAAGAAAAGCCTTTTTTTTTTCTTGTTTCCATGTGGTTTTTTTTTTTATTATTATTTAAAAAGGTGAATAAGGCTACTGTAACACCCCAAATCCATATACAGTAAATCTGAACCTATTTACAGCATCTTCACTTAGACATGATGGTGCAAATTCCAAGTCGGGTGACTAGGGATGATCATACAAGCAAGGCATTTACAGTAACTTTTCAAAGCTGGACCAACGTCAAATAAAGGAACAGTTGGTAGATTGTCATATTTCTGCACCAGACACAAAACAGACGCACAGTACATTTTTATTTTTTTCAATTGGTTGCAGGTTGCTCTTGAGCAAATCATCTGATTATTTTTTTTTTCACAGTTTAGTACATAACTAGAATGTAGCCAACCGATGAAGCGTAGATTTGATTTAATAAAAATCAGGATCAGTAAGCCCATCTTTTCCCTTCCTCCCCCTCCCCCAAAATAAAATCTTAATGACTTACAAGAGAACCTTGTATGGATGGATTCACAGAAAGGAAGGGTTGTTGAAAAGAATTACATATGTACTGTAGTTAGTCACCATGGTAACCTTCCACAGAACCATGGGTTGGGATTTTTTTTTTTTTTTTGTTTTGTTTCTCTCTTTTGGACCAACATCCCAACATCATTTTCAGGTTCAGGAAACAGAGAGAGTGATCATTTCTATGACAGATTTTTTTTCTTTTTTTTTTCCTTTTTTTTTTTCTTGCAGGTGCTCACCAGAGGTCTGAGAACCCCAAAATGCTGTTGCTACATTTTCTTTCCAAATCAGAAAGCAAAGTGTTACCATAGTAACATGACTATGTTAGAAATGTCTATTTGCATAGCACATATAAAAGTAGAGGTTTTTTTATTTCCTCCCCAGGGTGGGAGCTTCAGGGGAATAGCCATGCTAAAGAGAAAACTTTAACCTGAACCCCCCCCCGCTTCCATGAACCTCAACGAAATCTACAGAACACATCAGCCCATAAGGCAAGGGAAAACACAACACAGAAAATAAATGCCGGCACACCTTGTCATTGTTAAATACATGATGCAGTAACGCTGATTTCCTGATATTTTGGGCCTTATATTTCCTAGTTTTATCTCATGAGATGCTTTGGATATTTTTATTTTTTTTTTAATATGCTCCAATTCTTTTTTTTGGATGGCTCATGTTTTTCCCAGAAGCAGTTTCTTTTTTTTAAAAAAAAAGTGTGTATATATATGCATATATGTGCATATATAAACATATGTATGTGTGCATATACATACATACACACACATATATATGTAAAATGATGACAAGTTAAGACTATTTAATTGCCGCAAATGAATTTCACATCTTCTGGTGTAGATTCTGTGCAATCTCAAAATATATATTAGTAAAAAAGCAAATCAAAACAAAAAGAAAGTAAGAAAGAACGAACGAAAGAAAAACTCTCACTTTATATCCCTTGTGTTCTATACACCTATTATAAATAAGACATATCTTCCTTCTCCATCTCAGTGTCATAATTTATTTTATTCTTACGAACTGCAAGAGGTTTGCCATATGTGCTTTAACTTTGCAACAGAGCACCAATGAACTGCTGTGTCAGTGACAGTACCGACACTCACTGTGCAGGGACAGCACTACAAGAAACCAAAGTGTCAAAAGGCTCAGTCAGAAAGAAATTCGGTTTTACTTTTAGAGATGAGAAAGGTCTTTTTCACAACTTTACCAGTGATAGAATTACAGCTCATTTGACCCGTTGGCTTATAATCATCTTGGTCAGATTTGGCTCTCTGCTATTTTCTTAAATGCTTTCCCTGTGTTTAGTATAATGTGATAGTATAGCAGCTGAGTCTGCTTAAAAGTCATCCAACGCAGACTACGTTTTCGCTACAGCTTCAAAGCTGTATATTTTATTGCCAGTACCGCAACAGCCCTGCCCTAATATATCCTCAGCGGCCTGCTATTGTCTTGTCCTCTCCAAGCCTGTTCACTTACTAACAATACCCCTTTGTTCTACTGTATTGAAGGTACTACATTTTTTTTCTGCACACTGGTATTTGATAACCATGAATTCCTTCAAACGCAGCCCTAATCCACTGCGCGTGTTATTGTGTCTCCTACTTGCCTCTTAAAACTTAGCATACCAAAGTGCTGTGCTACCTAAATGTGGTTGTTTTTTTTTTTCTTTTTTCTTCCCAGCTTCTATTTTTGAGGCAGCAGTATTCAGTTGCAACTGCAGTCAGCCCTTCCCTCCACCACCCAGTCCTGCTCTTGACTTTGTTGACAGCCTAACTTTTTTGGCTGGAAGGCTCCTTACTATCAAACACAATTTCTATAAACGCATTACCCATTCAAGTGAGGCTGCTGTAGCAGATGGATGGAGCGTGGATCTCCAAACATTAATGTTCCATTAGTGATTCAGGAGGTGGAGTGAAAGGAAATTTTATGTGAAGGATGGCAGAGCCTCGGATAACAGAAACAAATGGAACAGTGACGGACTAAAAGCAAGAGAACTTTAACAAGTCTTACTTAGACACCAAGGTCTGTGTGACAAATCCAGTACGCACTGAGAGAGACACACAAAAGTCAGAAGATTGCATTTCAAGCTTGATATATCCTAGAGCACCTTCCCAGGATGCCTAGAGCTATTAACATCCATGGATCACTCCATCTTCCCTTGGCTTTTGTACATGCCTGAACGCCCGCAGCACATGGCTTTGAGGATGATGAATGTAACAAGAGTACAGCAATCAGAATGGGCATCTTCTACATAAAAGTCTTCCAGCTTTTAGTGAATACTTTATTCACCGAGATAGGAATTCTACAGACTAGGTAAGCTGTCCAGCTCGCGTCGGCTCCCGGAGAAAGAGCTGTCGCCTTTTCCCCCCCTGTGCTTGAGTCAATGCTAGCGCACAAGGCGTCATCACAAACCCCAACAGAAAGCATTTGACCAGTGAGTTTCCTCTCCGACTCAACTGTACCACAGAGTTGGTTGTGTGTTTCTCAGACCTTGTAATAAATGTTTGCTGGGCTCTGAGGAGGCATCTCTTGAACTATGTACACTGGATGTCCATAGTCGCCGCTGACCTTTTCATAGTGGGGGCAAAAGACACTGTCTGCAGTCCTTAGAGGAATGATAATGTCACTGGGCTCAGAACCATTGTTGTTGCCACTGCGTTTTGGGGTGGCTAACGTACTAAGTGAGAGAGTTGTCGTGTGTTGCGGGGAATGCTTCCTGTGTCTTCTCCGGTACTTCAACAAAAGAACGACCAAAGTGATGATGATGACGATGAAAATGATGCACCCTGATGCAATCCCTGCAAATAAGGCCACCTCTGAACCCAGTATACTGGAATGCCCAGCCTTACTGCCATCTGTGCTAGATCCTGGAAAGAACGGAAACACAACAGACAAAAGTTATTGCCATCCCGCGACCCATTTACGCTGCTTAAAAATGTGTGGAGTAAGCAAGACTGGAAGAATTAACTGACAGCTAAACTTTGACAAACCAATTACCCTGTTAGATAGCTAAATGCAAACAGCCGAAGTCAGCAATCAATATTAAACAAGACTTTGTGTCTGTTGGTCTCACTTTTGTGCTGCTCCCAAACCACCCTGTTTCATACATCATCATCCATCAGCGGCGAGGACTGGCACTGACAAGGCAGCCTTTGATGCAGACCGCATCTTTTAACAGATGCCGGCCAGCCCCGGGCAGCAGAGAGGGGTGGGATAGGACTGCGAGGGGAAAATAACACAGGGAAATGAGAATTCTCAGGACAACTGGTACTGTTCAGTGTCACACCATTCTTCTGCTATTTTATCTTTCGCATATTGATTTGAGCTAAACCGTCCTTAGTGCCTCATTATGTGGACTCCTCTTGCTTGCGCATGAAGCAAAGGAGCTTGAGGCAGTGTAGGAGATAGGTAAAATGGCTATGGCATATATCTGTTTGTATTAACTTACATTCACTTAAAAGAAAACAACACCATTTGGTAGTTTGGTAGTCAGGAAAGCTCACGTGCTGAACAGCCTGTTGAATATTTGGTGCCACTACACTGTCATGTTATTGGTCACGAAAATTAAATGAGTGCTCACTTGACACTTTCTCACTTGAAAATTTGAACTGACTTCCCTCTCTTGGTGCTCACTCACAGGTGGAAGAGCGCTGCAGATGCTACATCCACATAACTGTGAACTTTTTCCTACTGGAACCCTCATAGGAAATGGCTGAAGCCTGCCCAGTGACTGCCATATCAAAGATCCATTAGCCCAGTAACTAATGACAGAGCTAGCAAGGAAAACTTGCAGCCATTTTCAGGAACCCCAGAATCAACTAACAGGAAGTTTTGCTTTGTAGCATTCCCAATTCAACAAATTTTCTTCCAGAGACCTTGGGTCTTGATAGTTATTTTTTTTCTTGTTCACCTAATGTCTGAAATGCATCCTGAAGATATTTGTTTGGAGCTATCTGTTTGTCTTAATTAGGTAATTATTAAAAAAAATAAATCTTTAAATTTAGTGAAAGACCATCCATTCATATGTAGACTTTATATGGTCAGTTAAAAGATCAGGACATTAATTATAGATGTCTTGAAATAAACTTTATAAATGGCTGTCGAGAACCACTTGATAATGTATTATACGGGAAGAGAAAGACAGAAAGACTCGTTCATCTGCCAGAGTACTAAATGCAAGGCAGCATTTACCATCGTAAAGCTGCTTAGCAAATGTCCGATCCAAAAACTTTCCTGTAAATGAGTGATATTCTCACAAGATGTAATTAACTTCTACTGCAGAGTGGAAGAGGGGAGAGAGCAGCCGTTGCCAAAATTTACAGCTCCCAGACACTACCCACCAGAGCATGAGAACTGGCTTTTGCTTCATCTCAGTACGAAAACATTCATTTTTCTAGCACTTTAACGGTAAAACAAAATGTGGTTGGGGACAAAGGAGAAGACTCCACTAGAGCCCCGTCCCAGGCACGAGCCCTGCCGCACCCACCTGAGTGGTCCTTCACAAAGGGGCTGGTGGTGGAACTCTTCCCGTTGGTGCCAGCTTCCTGCTCGGGGCGCTTGGTGGGATCCGTGTGCCGGGGCAGCCCCGCCGAGTTGGGATCTGGGGGAGAGAAAGAAGACTCATGCAGCTTCGGCACTTGACGGTACAGAGCCTTGTAAGCTGGCTCTAGGTACCTCATGAGACAGGAATGGCTTTGAACAGAAGAATCTTTATGCAAAGGTCTGGGAGATATAAGTACGTAATTTTCCTTTTAAAGCAAAATGGTTATTAGTTATTTCAGAGGTTTAAATTGTGAGGCCATCTGCAGAAACTATAGGGACTCCTGTAATTGGCAAGAAAAGCTTTGCAGATGACATTTCAGTTTAACTGAGGAAGTTGATTGACTACTAAACCAACCAACTTCTACTCAGAAGAATAATTCTTTCTTCCTGCACAATAGGTTATCTATATGTGAAAAGAGACAATGAACAAAAACCTCTCTGTAATCAGAATTCATAACAAGCAAACTATAGAAATATTAGCTTCCCTCCTTTCATGTATTTTAAATAATTTTGAACAGCAGAGTTGTGGCTTTTGTTTTTAAAATAAAAATAAAAATGACTGAAACACACTACTCCCAGGTGACCTTTCCTTCTAGGGATCTCTCCAGTGAAGAGATATTATTACGCTAACCCTCCTCCTGTAGAAATCTGTCAGTAGCCGAGGAAGAGAAAACAGGCTTTGCTTTCAGACTCTAAGGGAGGAATGACCACACTAGGCTCGGTCGGCTCTCTGCTCTACACTGCTAAAAGAAGCCCGAAAACTATAAGGACACTGAGACTGATCAAAGTGATTTCATGAAACAGCAGATGGTCTTTACCTTGTCCAACTTTCATGAGGATCTTCATGGTTTTTGTCTGGCACACCCCTCCCTCCTGGTTATCCAGGCCCTCCAAAGACCCATTAGATGTTGCTGATTAAAAAATAAAAGAAAATAAATAAATAAATAAAAATAAATAAAAATCAGGAAATCAACAGGCAAAGTGATGTGAACATGAGTGTCTGAAAGCAGAAATCTTTCAATCTACCAGGACCTGTTCTTGTTGCTCGGGCTGACCTATGGAAAGTTGTGAAATGTTGAAAGCCAAAGGAATGAATACATCGGTAAGCCATACAATATATACAAATGGAGGAATGTGTTATCGAGGTTTCAAATTTACCCAGCAACCTTTTTTTTTCTACGCACAATTGACTGACTGACTTGGACAAAAACACGGCACCTTGCTAAAAGGTGATGGAGTCAGCTGAAAAGCAAGCCCTGGCAGGCTGAGAGGAGCAAAGCACTGAAAATTCACCCTTTTTCTTTTTTTTTTTTTTTTTCCCCAACAATATCTTTATAATCACCACGTTACACCTGCTTCCTCTATTACAAATCTCCTGCTGGAAGAAGTGAACGCATACAAAAGACCCAGGTGAAAGCTGAGATTCTGCCCTGATTGGAAAACCATTTAATATTTTAAAGTACAATCTCACTTTTCTCAGCATTGAGGAGCCTTGGTGGGGGCGGGTGGCGGGGGGGAATACGCTCTATTCTCACAGAAACCTTTTAGCTCGTACAAACAAACGGGTGCTTTCCCCTGCGTTTATATTGTTCTCCCTTATCTAGGCGCTGGCTGGAACCGGGCGTCCCCGCCGCCAGCTGACGCTGCAATGCGATTTGAAGGCGAAGCACAACTCCCCTGGAGAATCCAAAACGTTGAGTCACAGTCTAGGGGTGCCGCCCGAGCCAGCTGTTGGTTGCAAACCCCCAACAGCTGCTGGAGAACTATTTCGTAGCTCCTCAGCCCCGGGCATCGCAGCCACTCCACACCGCGCCACCTCGGCATGTGCGTTGGATGCCCCGGCCACGGTGGCAAAGCAGGCGCGTCCGCCAACGGTGGGCTCCAGCTTCGCTATTTAGGGAACCCACCGGGGGTTTTCCTACCCCGGTTGTCCCGGGGGTGCACATTCCACCGTTGTTTTTTGGAGCTGTTTATCCAAGGCCCCAAAAAATGCACGTAGGAGCGGGTGCGCGCACACGCGCTGGCAGCCAGCCACCAGCTGGAGAAAACAAATAGAAAATGGGAGATGCCGGCGCTCGTTGCTCGCCGTGGCCGCGGTGAACTGCTTAAGCAGCACTTTCCTGCCTCTGCCCCTCTCCTTTCAGCTCAGGATCTAATTCAATCAGGGCTTCACACTGTTCAGATCTTTGTTTTTAATTCTCACTCCTTCTCTTTCGCCTTCCTTGGGGATTTCCTTTCAAACGCAGCCTATGTGTATTTCCTTTTTCCTTCACAATGTCTTCCTAGCCCCATGGCACTGTTTTTCTTGCTCTAATCTTCTCTCTAGCCGTAAAGATATAAACCCCATACCGCTGAACCCTGCTTCCTAGCCTTTGATCTACTTCTTGTTTTTGTTCCACTTCTGCCTCTTTTGTACTAACTCGAATTACGGCCACCATACAAACTTCCCAAATTGTGCTTTCTTTTCCTAAAATTCCCTTCTCCTCATACGTGGTCCCTCCCAGTTCCTCCCCTTGTTCCCTCCCCCCTGTAAAAACATGACAATGGCTGTCTGTGAAACTACGTCTTTTTTTTTCCCAACTTGCAAAAAAGACTTTTTAAAATATAAAAGAGCGCAATGAGTAATTTAAGATAAAAGCCGATCTGAAATGTGCCACTGCATTGCCAGGCTCAGAAAATAATGGAGACATATAGTTTTGTTTTCTTTTGTTTTTTTCCAGAGGGAAAAAAAATCAATACTAAGAACCAGTTCTGGACATAAATCAAATGTGTCTTTGCTGAAAGTGTTTTTTATGACCTATTTGCCAATGTACCAGCACAAGGACAAGGCAAAAAAAGCAGTAAATAGAAATACCAAAGCTGAGCATCAACTGAAAGTACAACTAATAAACACTGACTTTGACTTGCGTTTTTCGTTATTCTTCGTTTGTTTTTTAATTGAGGCGATGGGGGCGCTCATCTCCTTAAACACCTTCTACTTGATTTTAATTGAATAGAATGCTGCTTCTTCTGAACATCAATGCCTTTTTATTCTTTAAAGGCCCACCCGTTTAACCCATAGAGCAGGAGACCTCAATAAGGTGCAGAGGAAGCAGTCTGACCTCAGTACAGAATAAGAAAGTAAGACGGCAAAAAAAGAATGCAAAATTACTTCAAATACAGTCTCCAAACGGGAAGGCCCAGATGTACAATGAGTCTGGTTGTGTGCCTACGCGAGCGCAATCTGCCTTGCTTGCTCGCTAAAAGAATGCTTTCATAGCTTTGATGTCAGATGAATGAATTTGCAGAAGTATTCACTTTTTCCACAGTTCTTCAAGGGGTTTTCGGAAAGCCTACGTTATAGCTCAGAGTACAGACTGCTATGTCCCAGGGAACGGGGAATTTTCAAAGAGGAGCATTTCAGTGACAAAGGAAAGTTTCCATCTCAGCTTCTCCCTGTAATTAAACCGACAATTACCCAAGGCCACTGGAGGAAATTATTTTTCAAAATTCATTAAGACTATCGAAACATAACCTCGCATATCCCTAGTGTACCGGGAAGAAAGTGGGTAGTTTTAAACACAATTTCAAGCTTTGAAAAGCTGCGCGGAGAAAAAGAAGTAATCTGGGACATCAGAGAAAACACAGTTTCATACTGCTAATGCCCCTTGACAGTTGAGTGTGCAGAAGTCAAACAAGGGAGCGAGTACAAAATATTCCTCAAACACTCGCCGCTGCCTTTCTATATTGATCTCCAAATGAAAATTATACCCCCTATCATGTAAGCTCCTCCACCGTGCTCACTCTTCTGCAGCAAAGTGACCCTGCACCTGGAGCTCTGCTCATTCGGAAAAGATAAGACCAAAAAAAAAAGTGTCTGTGATAGGAGTTTTGGGTATAAACACAGAAACGTAACACAAGCTTCTTGTGCCTGAAACGGAAATGCTACTCTCTGGTGTGTTTACATGACCAAATTTTAGACCTTCCATCCAGTTTATTTTTATATACATATACATCAATAAGAAAACGTTTGAGTTTTTTTTAATATTTAGGTCTAAATATGGATATATTTTAGAGGCAATTGCTCACACATGAACTGCCATACATGGCCCTGTGCTAAGATGACTAGATACTACTTAAATATTAACATTAATAAACATAATTAATGATTAATATAAAGTTTCTCATGAGTATTAAATGTTCTCAGGATCCCACACCGCTTTATATTAATACAGCAAGACATAGGAAACTAAAAGTAATCTTGCTAAACAGGTAGCAAAATATTTTTAAATCTTTGTGATGGACAGGTACCTGTGATGTTCTGAGACCTGTCCTGTTCCTCTGGTGTCAATCACAAAACTAATAATTACAGTCAAAAACGCACTAAATTATTCAGTTTATCCACATCTACAAATAAACACATACAATTGCCCTAAAATCTATTAATTTTAAGACTTTCTGACAAAATCATAATAATTTATAGGCAGTGTTTACAGCAGACAGTCAAAAATTATGTTCGAGTTCCATATAAACGCTGTGTGTCTGCATTCCTTGAATATAACAGCAGCTGCCATTTTATAAGGAACATTAAGTTTGGGTTTTCAACTTTCAGAAAAACTGACCTCTTACAAAATTATAGTTAAGAGTGCTGATACACACTCGCTTTGGAGAAACTAGAATACATTTTCAGTTTCATAAAACACTGCCTAACATATCATCTCACTTACACGAGAGGAAATGAAATGATTCAGACCAAAGAATTTCATTCCAGCTCTGCCTTCCCTTCTTTGAAATATAGAAATTATTTAAAAAAAAAAACTCAACCAACTGAAAAAAAAAACAACAACCAAACACCCAACCTGGAACTCAATGTAAATCAATGTATGATGATGATTTACATTTATTTGCTTTTAAAACTTCACAAGTGTTGTTTATTGTACAAAATGCATTAGTCATAAATGCAGAGGCAGGGAATCAGTGAGCGAAACAGAGTCAGCTGACAAGAATAGTTCCTGGCTATGATTCTTATACAGTCCCCATGGAGAGGAAGTAATATTGCATTTTAATATGTCTTCATTTGATTGTTATTACTCTGCCTCCCAGGAGGCCAAGTCACTGCATGGATCTTGGCTGTTTTCAACCTATCAGGTTGGTAACATTGCTCTAATCAGATGGAGAATTAAGCTGCTGGATTTGTGCCTGTATATAGCTTTTCATTCACAAAGAGATTAGAAATGAAGGCACAGTCACAAAAATTCAACTTCTTTCACTCCTAGAAACACACATTACAAAATGAAAAAATGCCATCGCAATTGCTTAAAAGAAAACACCAGCAGACAAAACCCTCAGCCTCTTAATTCTGCCACAATTATTACCCATACTTTTATGTTTTAGTATTATGAAAAACATTACCTACTCGCAAATTAAATGTCATATCCTTTGAACCAACACAAGTTTATAGCACGTTTATTTCTAGAGCTTGAATATGAAATGGACTACATAGCTGAAGACAGAAATTATGATCATCGTACTTAATTTTCCTGTGAAAACTAAATGGACCTTAAACCACAGACTATAAGAATGAATGAGTGATGTCAACTGATGGGTGAGAGCAAAATTGGTTTTGTCCCCCCTTAGTGTGGTGGACAATACAAGCCATTTGGCAATGCATCAAAGACACATAATTGATGAGGTCATCAAGGATTAATTGCTGCCGGTTTGGATCTGTTAATAGAAAAATAAGAATTACAGGTTTCTTCGGGGTAGATCAGTACTGTCCAATAGTAGTGATTTGCACCATTTTTTTCTTAAATGCTGCTTGAATTCAGCATCAAAGCATACGTTTCTCAAAATCAGCGCTAAATAATATCAAATAATCATACCCATCTCTACTTTTCTCCAGCTGTGCTTAGAAACAGAATGGAAAAGCCTAAACAGCAGCAAAAATCAACAAAAGCTTTAGATCCAACAGTGGGATGAAGTTATTCTTAAAGCAAAGCTGCACTTGATCACATATGCACTCACAGGATTACTAAGTGCATGTAAAGCTTTTGAGGGTTTTTTATTTTATTAAGTAATAGAACACTATTTTGGCCAGGCATCGTGTGTTTGTGCTCTGACTGCTTTCATCTGCTTTTGGTCCTTTTAATGACTCTTTTAGTAAAGCACTGAATAAATAATTCTTCTTTCCCATAAATTATCTAAATTTATGGGACAAGTTTAAGAACACCAGAAATCACACACTGCGAAACCACAAATCACAGATCACAACACGGAGGTTGTTTCTAGACCAGCCAGGGATGCAGTACAAGGCAGCTGAGGTAATAGAAAGTGTGTTTTAATTAAATGAAATTAAATTCCTTTTTTTTTTTCCCTTCTTAGTAGCAATGCCAGATCTGCATGGAGATCTGAAACAACCAAAAAAAAATTGTTCAGGCCACTCACCAAAGAACAGGTAGCTTGGCAAACACTACGTTGAGTGAGCTGCAGAGAGTTTATAGAGAAGACAAATATACTAATTTCAACTACTAGCAACTAACGGTTTGCCCTTGCTTGTAGTGACAAAAAATGAGACTGGCACTGAAACCTTCACTTTTTTAAAAAATGAAATTGTCTTCCAAAATTTAGCTATCAGCGGTCCCAAACCTGGACGACAAGCGCTAAAACTTAAATGCATTATGAATAGTTGGACAGAGTACTGTGATTGTGTTGTCTGTGCTTCTATGGACAGACTGAAGGCCTCCTCTCTTTAACTCTCTGTGCTTGAACAATAAAATCACATCCTAACTTTTCTACTGATCTTACAGAGATGAAGAAAGGATCTTTCATAAAAAAAGATAAAAACCTGCTGAATTTGCTCAATTAACATAGTGTAGGACACCGAGACAGTCATGAAAAATGTATTAAAATGGTTTACCAATAATTTCCTGCTTTTCTAACATGTCTCGTTTTTTATTTGTCCTACTTACAAAACCAAGGTGGCAGCAGAATTTTAAGGAGTTTCTCAACCTAAAGACCATTCAGGAATTCTCATTAAACTAAAGCTTATGGAGCGTTTATAAAGTCTCTTGAAGGCAGCCTTTTTTCCCTCTATCCACACATGCAGCAAAACTTCTATGTGAAGGAAAGGAACAGAATTCTCCCTTCTTCTTTTCCACTTCTCATCCTTGTTGTTTTTTAAATTAAGCCCTATGTTGTACGTCTCAGGATTCATATCTAAACAGGATCCACAAATTATATTCTGCACAGAAAGTAAGCAGCAATGCCCTCCCCAGTCAAGCTAAAACCAGAACAAAATGAAGTAAAATAAAAAACAGGCCTCTTCTTGCCTGGAAGAAGGCAAAGGCTCTGCCGTGAAACTTTGTGATTCACTTTTCTAACCACTGCTCTAAAATGTGTCTTGTCCAAATGTGAATGGCGTGACTTGTGGTACTTGGATGGGACTCGTGATATAGGGGCCTTTATATAATTCCCCATAAAATTATCCACTTGATTTCATATGGCACGAAAGGGACAGATTTTATTACTGTTCCAATATTTTTTTGGGGGGGTGCAACATGGAGGACACAAGCAAGACAGAGCCAATGAGTTCTGTACTGTGATATACCTTGGTATATAACAACAACACAAAATAGGGAGAGAGTTCTTGTAAAGTTTCCCCCCTTTCCTACATTTAGAATTATTCTCTTAATTCCAGGGAGACATGGCATCTCACAACAAGAATACAGGTGGCAAAAAAAAAGCCCTTTATGTCAACAAAGTCTTTCCATCAAGGGAAAAAGAGACAGCGAGCAAGACGGAATTGGAAAGTATCAAAAAAACCATGAGCTCCAACTGGTTTCTGCTGCCTATCATTTTAAAAACGGCACCACTTTATCTCTGGGTTAAGGAATACCACAGCTGAAGTCTACTAAACTGTAAACTATTTGCTGAATTATTATCCATTACAGAAGGTCACAGCATCCACCCACCCACAACAAAATCCTACTTGCTTCACTGCTGGCAAGCGTCCCTTTTCCAAATTCTCTTGGAATGATTTAGAGATCATAAAAATAAAAAATAAAAGCATCTCAATAGTGTATCACTATGAATGACAATTTAAGTCTTTCCTTATATTTAAGCATTTCTAAAAGTATTTCAGTTCTATATTTCACATACTTTGAGACATGTTGTCAGATAATGATCTACTGCACACATGGTTGCTTCTAGTTTACATAAACAAATTATATATTTGTGAGCGCTGAAGTAACTGTGGCAGATGTAAGCCCACTAATTATGATGTATTCAGCGTATATCAGAAAGTATGCATCTAAAACAGATTACTAGCTAGTTAACTTCAACAACCACAAACAAGTATTTTACGTAAGCTCATCCTTTCTCCCAGCACACTACTGGCAAAAGCCTCTCGTGGATGGGGAGAAATATCTCCCCACCACCACAGCAAGCTTTGCTTAACAGTTCAGCTGAACAGAACTAATAGAATTAGTTAGCATTGAAGTTTTACACTGATTGTTGCTAATGACAAGCGGCCTCACTGGAAACAAAAGCAGGTTTAACGTTAAATGAGGACCTACTTTCGGTATCATACAATCTCAACACTACTCTTCAAGGACGTTGCATCTGCCTTGAAAATCTCTCTGGTTTCTGTCTGTAGCACTTGGATAAGAAAGGGTTATAGCGAAAGTTCATATTAAATAAATAACAAACCTCTTGCTCATTCTACTGTCACTAATTGCATGCAATGATATTAATGACCCAGTAATTGCTATACGAGTAGCACTGAAGTGGAAAACATCATTTTGAGGCAGAGTTCATCTCTAGGTGGTAGGGCTTCACCAGTGACTGAGTTAATGCCTAGTGACAGTTTAGAATATAACACTATAGATGAGAAAATGTGCCAGTCTCATGGTTATAACAGTTTAGATGGACATGACGTTATTTGCTTTGACCACACAGAGTCCAGAAGTAAACCCAATAAAGTGGCACAGTCAGAGTTTGCCCTATAGATGAACCTCATTCCTTTCAGGGGAGATGCTCTGTACTATAACAATCTAGAGCAATTTTCCACATGTTTGCTTCAATAAAAGAATACCTTCATCTCCTGCTCTTACATCAAGCACAACAAAAGTGTGCTTTATTGCGAAACACAAAAAGCTATTTACATCATCTAACTATCCTTCAGCAACATAGAGTTTGGCACCTTAGTACTGAGATCAATTATGATACTATTGGATGACGGTGCACTTGGCAAAGACGATCAGAAGTTAAACACTGTTTTGATTGCAGTATTCTTAAGTTTGTGTTTGGAACTTTAAAACACCCATGGAGTAAAACTTAATGAGGGAACATTGCTGTAATAAAGCAATCCGGATTTCCAAGGTGCTACAGGACCTCTAGTTCAAATACTTGCTCTAAGAAATTAAGGGGTTTAGCTGCTTTGGAAATTATCACATAGGCACATCTTGATCCATTTTAAGAAACTCTGATGGGACGGGTATGTTAATCCTCCAGTGCCTGGAATTGTGAAAAGTCCTAACTAGACAAGAGAACCAATACTTTTAATAATGACGTTCTTACAGTTTTTACTATTTCACTACTGTTTTAATAGTATAACATTATTAAGTTGTTAGGGTTTTTTTTATTATTATTTTGCAACACAAATTATTAAATTAATGTCTTGATTCTGCTACTAAATCTGCTGTGGCAGCCTCTGGACAGCAGGTGGAATCAAGTTTCAGCACAGGCTGGGGCCAAACACCTGGAAAGCAGCTTTGCAGAAACGGCACTGTGGGTCCTGGTGGTTAACAAGTTGACCATGAGCCAGCACAGCAAACGTGCCCTTGCAGCAAAGGTGGCCAACAGCCTCCTGGGCTGCATTTGGCAGAGCACTGCCAGCAGGCAGAGGGAGGTGATCCTTCCCCTCTGCTCTGCTCTGGTGAGGCCACAGCTGGGGTTCTGGGTGCAGTCGTGGGCTCCCTAGTGCAAGACACACATGGACTTACAGGAGCAAATCCAGTAAATACCCATGGAGATGATGAAGGAACTGGAGCACCTGTGTAAAAGTAGTGGCCGAGGACCTGGGAAGAGAAGGTTTAGGGGGATCTTGTCCATGTGTATAAACACCTGGGGGAGGTGGGGTAAAGAAGAAAGAGCTGGATTCTTCTCAGTGGTGCCTAGTGACAGGACTAGAAGCAATGGACACAAACTGGAATACAGAGTTTCTGTTTAAACCTCAGAAAACCTTTTTGAATTTGAGGGTGACTGAGCACTGGATCAGGCTGTCCAGGCAGGCTGTGGGGTCTCCATTCTTGCAGATATTCAAAGCCCAGCTGGACACAGTCCTGGGCAACTGGCTGCAGCTGAGCTTAATCGAGCAGGGGCTTGAGCAGGGGACTAGACCATCTCCAGAAGTGCCGCCCAAACTCAACCATTCCGTGTTCTGCAATCAACTGCACCGTTGTGGTCTAATGCATTTACGTGCTAAGGTGAAATACTTGAAAAACAAATCCGTCTCAGTTTCCCTGGCGGGATTTGGATTCAGACTCCTGTTTCTCTCACAGCAGCTCAGTGAGCACATAAGGGTAAGTCTGCTGCTGGGGTTTAGTTATTTTTGCTGTCTTCATCTACTGAACAGAAAACAGATAAATCATGCTAACAAAGATCCGAACATGCTTCTTAAAACCAGCCTTATCAGCTTAGTACGGACTCTTCTCCAAGAACTGCTAAGACTACCTTAAGCCTAATCCTGCTTTTACTCACAGAAATATTTGCATGATTTCCTTGCGACTGAAAAAAGGCAACTGGAAGACTGCCCATTAGGGCTTAGTTTTATAGCCTGATTTATCAGAAATAAATCCTGAAATATTCTTCCTCCAAAGTTTCCAGGATTGACTGAAGTCAGGAAAGAAAGTCCAAACTGACATTTAACCCTGTTTTTCAACCATTTCAACCCTGTGTTTTAGCTAATGCACTTCTCAGACAAATGTACATTTCCCTCCAATCCAACTATGTAAACACTTTAATGAGGCAAACAATTTCAAGTATTTAAAATCAATTTCATTAAAGTCTTCATAAACGCTTATGCAGTTCCTGGACTTTTATTTTGGGACTTAAAATACTGTAATACGTAACCAGATATAATACAAGCAACTGCATGAAATAAAGACTGATCATCCCACTTGATGAGATAAATGCTAATCACCAAACTTAGGTACAAAATGCAAGTTAAACGTCTTTCAGTATGCTAGCGCGCTTCTAAGTTTCAGTTTAGACAGATGCTTTCCTCATAGCGTGGCATGTCTCCCCAATACACACCCCCTTGATTTAAACAGTTACTCATAGCCTGCATATAAAGTATAAAATACACACTCAACCCAACCCTCTTCTTCATGTAGTCCTAATAAGGATGTATACGTAAATCTAAGAACACATAAAACTTGTAAAAGATCCGTGTTTCAGCTGTTTTTTGCAAAGCTCTTCAAGTGTCCCTTATTGTTGATATTTATACTACAAAGACTTCTAAGTGAGACTATTGTGTCTTTCTTTGTGAATGTACTGTCTTTCCAGTATTTATAAATTGTTTATGAGGAACTAAAAAAAAATGGGAAATACAAACGTTCACTAAAAATATTAAACAGCTTCCTATGAAATTTTAAAACCTGTTTAATTCATGAGTATTTCCTGAATAATTCTTTCTTCCAGTCTGAATAATCATTCTTCATTTTCATCTGATTTCATATCTATTTGCAATACTTGGGGGGTGTGGGGGAGGATAAATGTATTTTTTCACAAGATGCCATCAATTAACAAACTGAGCATTCCTATCTTTCATTTCCTTCCCTTAGGAATAGAGAAATGATAACAGATTTCCTGCTGAATTATCTCTGTCTACTTTAAAGGAGATAAACGGTCGGTATTGCCTAGGTAATGGCACCGAATATGAACAAAGTCCATCAATCTAAAATAGCCTTATTCTCTTACAAGACCTGTGTGGTCTGGGACAAAACCCCAAAGGACCATGACTCCATTAATCCTGTAGGTCTTACAGTCAGTCAGAAATCTGAAGCTGCACAGCCACTGATTTTTTTCTCCAATAATATTATTTGTATGAGCTGTATTTATATTTAATTCAACAAGAGCTAAGTGGTATTGCCGAGATATCCCTTAAAAGACTCTCAGCAAAGTCAAAGACTGACCTCTGGATATCATTTTACACTAAGAAGAAATCATTTATCTAATTTTCCGAGGAGAAAGGAAAGAAAAAAAAAAGTGATCTTTGTACAACTGGAATCGTGGTGGCGGCTATTATCACATACGCTTTCATTAGCATCACCACCACCAAAAAATAAATAACAATACATTCCTGCACCACAGTGTCTTTAACAAAAAGCATGGAAAACGTCTTTGTTGCAAAAGAAATGGAATTGAAATTCTGATGTTTTGGCTAGTTCGGAATTAACGCCTAAACAAAGGAAAACCTACTGTTTCCTTCGGGTGGCTCTCGCTGGGTGTTTGGGAGGTTGTAGGGGGCTGCGGACTGAAACCTGCCTCAGAGAAGTGTCAGAATGCCCAGCCAGACAGATTAGCCAGAGCTTAAACTGTTTGGTCAGAGTACGAAAATAACATTTTAATGTAAATCTATTTGGCCACGCAAAGAGATTTATTCTTCCCAGCTGGGCCGTATTTCAGGGCACAATCTATATTGTCCTTTAATATGTTCTTCCTCAGACAGTTATTGCCCTTTAATTGTAACAGAATGACAAAGTGAAAACATAAAAAGCCTTGTGATTTTTTCAAACCCAGCTAATGCTAAAGTTTCAGAATGACTGTTTGGATTTTAAAAGCCACAGTACTATTAAAGCAGTTATCCAAAATGTAGTGCTACTAGCCAGTATAAACCTTTAAATCAGTCAGGGATCAAATATATATGTATGTTTTTTAATATAAGCCAGAGGCCAATTATGTAAGTGGGTCACTTGAAAAAAGTTGACAAAAAAAACATGTAAGGAAAGCTGCATATTCCATTTTGCCAATGTCAAAGCCAATGAGCGTCATTAGCTCGGCAAGCCTGGTTAATGAGGTTGCAGGCAGAGCAAGCATTTTAGAGGAAACCTTCCTAGGACCATTCTGTAGCCCCTTCCCAAGCCTCAAGCCACTCTTTTACAAATTTCAAACAGGTGAAGGCTTCATTGCAGGTGACTTATTTTCTAATGCTGATGATGGCAGCCCATAATCTTCATTTTGCTTATGCAAAAGAAGAGATGAAGTGAGCAGAGTATGTGCTTGCTTGGCCAAACTACCTCAGGAGCGTGACGGTGGCTGGAAGACAAGAGGCACTGCTCCCTTCCCCCCGGCGTGGCTGCCCGCAGGCTTCCCCAGGGCGCTCCCTCGGTGCGAACCCAGGGTACCACAGTGCTCTCCATGCCCTCTGACTAAAGGCCAAGTTTGTTGGGAAGGGTTCAGGACAACTCCTGTTCAGCAAAAGTAAACAACTTTGACGTATTAGATATGCTTGTACTACACCAACACATCTCCCTCCCGTACAAGAAATGCTGCATTTGAGAGCTACTGAAGCAGTTACACCATGACCCAAGTACTTGCAATCAGTCCCCTACTATTGAGAAGATGCTCATTGCTTGTTCGGAGCAATCCACAGCAGCAGAAAATTATACTTCATTCCCTAACCATGCAAAGACATAAAAAGACTCTTTCATGCAAACATCAGAGTTACAAATCTGCACACCCTTCTTCTGCTTAACTTTGCCCTTCACACAGGTATTTATGTTGTTGGGCATGATGTGTCTTCCTTCATGCATATGATTAAGGATTTCCTTAGACACTTATGATATGTTAGCTAAATGGTCGCATATTTTAGGATAATCTAACATTAATACTTCTGAGATCTCAAGTACATTTGACCTTCTCCAGTTCTGCTTAAAAGAAATCGGGTAGCTGTAGGAAAACGAATCTATTATTTTCCCAGGAACAAAAAATTGATGATAGCAAGGAAGAGAAAAGCAAGGACACTCCCTTACATCATTTATTCACTTTCCAATACCACTCAGTATCACCTTTCCAAGTACTGCTGTTCACAGAATTAACTCTTTGGATCCCAATATTGATACTGAGGAATATCTTGCCAAGAAATGGATTCAATTATTTTTGGATTAAAGTACCATTAAATGTGAAAAGAGGTATCAGAAACTCAACTACATTTTTATTTTTTAAAAAAATTGTGAATTGTGGAATAAGGAAAGTTTCATCTTTTATATGCTTACACCTAGGGAAGTAGTAAGTAGAAAAGATCTCCTTCTGCTATAGCCATCATGAATACATCTGGATGATATAAAAATTATGGCTTGAAAAATTCCTGTACAATCACATTTCCCTAAAGGTACAGAGGGTTCAGGAAGCTGCTTCATCCTGTCTTATAACTCCACATCCCAAAATTACTAACCCCCTAATCTGAATAGAGATTTTACTGTTTAATACAGCTCCACAAACCACATCCTATTGCCTTAGAAAAACAAACCGTGTTTTCAAATAATGGCAAGACGATAAAGGTACATGACAACGCACAAAACATTTAAAGGGATGACAACAGCCAGCCAGCATAAACAGCGTGAGATTAGGCTGCAGACGCAGCCATAGCGAGCACTGCAAAGATGCTGGGCTCAGAAAACTCTTGTCTCAGGTTTGTTTCATGCCCCTTAGTCAAGGGAATACAAGATCTTAAAATAATTCAAAATCAAAAGCTGGCACATAAAACGCATCACTGCCTTCACTTCATAGGACTCCCATTCCCCCCCCCAAAAAAACAAACCAAAACAAAACAACAAATCAAAACAAAACTCCAAACTCCCAAATAAACAGGGAGGGAGGAAGGAAGGGAGGAAGGAAGGGAGGGAGGGAGGGAGAGAGAGAGAAAGAGAGAGAAAGAGAGAGAGAGGGGAAAGGAAGGAAGAAAGGAAGGAAGGAAGAACAGAAAGGAAGAGAAGGAAGGAAGGAAGGAAGGAAGGAAGGAAGGAAGGAAGGAAGGAAGGAAGGAAGGGAGGGAGGGAGGGAGGGAGAAAGAGAGAAAGAGAGAAAGAGAGAAAGAGAGAAAGAAAGAGAGAAAGAGAGAAAGAAAGAGAGAAAGGAACAGAGAAAGAGAAAGGAAGAGAGAAAGAAAGAGAAAGAGAGAAAGAGAGAAAGAAAGAGAGAAAGAAAGAGAGAAAGGAAGAGAGAAAGAGAAAGAAAGAAAGAGAGAAAGAGAGAAAGAAAGAGAAAGAGAGAAAGAAAGAGAAAGAGAGAAAGAAAGAGAGAAAGAGAGAAAGAGAGAGAGAAAGAGAGAAAGAAAGAGAGAAAGAAAAGGAAGGAAGGAAGGAAGGAAGGAAGGAAGGAAGGAAGGAAGGAAGGAAGGAAGGAAGGAAGGAAGGAAGGAAGGAAGGAAGGAAGGAAGGAAGGAAGGAAGGAAGGAAGGAAGGAAGGAAGGAAGGAGGGAGGGAGCAGTATTGGAGTCAGTGGGAGACCCAGTGCGTTCCCCTTTCAGGCCTGAGCACACCAGTCAAATTACAGGTCAGGGAACAGGGATGTATGCAAACTATTTATGGCCTGATTTGCGTACATGATTAAGACGTATTATATTACTTATAAAAATGACAGTAAACATTTTGACTACCAGAACTTATATCTGACAAGGCTGTGTCAGGTCATGAGCTTTTGAGCACAAACTGTTAAAATCCTATCTAGCTCCAGTATCTCTGTAAAATGGTGTCCTAGCTGAGCCCTGGCCTAGTTTTCTACCCCCTCTTAGTGTTTCTGAGACCGACATCACTGAGTTCATTGTTTTCTCCCTGAATGATAGAAAAGCGAGAGTTTTAGCTTCAGGATGACTGGGTTTTCAGGGTGGTTTTTGGTTTCTTTTTGTCTGATCTATTAAAATGTATGGGTACCCCTGCTGCAGCTCGGTTAGTATGCTAGCAATATAGTGATAAATTAGCCATTTGTTTATGCCAGAATGAGCAGGGAAAGTAATATCCTAAGGCTCTCCAGTATTATTGCAAGGCCAGTGTGATTTTTTTGAGGCATTAGGCTGAAAGCTGAGCAAGTTCTTTCAACCAAACTGTACTGTAATCTTCCAGGAAATGCAACGTCTATTATGTCTTATTGCTATAATGAAATAATTATACAAACCTAATGAAAATGAGACATATTTAATAATTCTCTAGGTAAATCCATGACACAGATATGACAGAACTGACAGGGTATCAGAAAACTCCATTTGTGCCCATAATTTTCAGGTAATAATTGTAACAGTGCCATTTGTTCCACTACAGCTAGTCCGCTGTGGATGTTTTTAAAAGCAGCACTAAATACTGAACATATTTCATCATTAAAGCCAACTATTTGAGCATGGTCATTTTTATGCTGCACATTTTCACTGGAGTTACTGACAACTATCTCTCAACATCTGATCTTCCAGCTTTTACCCTGGTAAATCTCACTGGATTTCAGCAGGAAGTTGGTCAAAGTTAATGCTGTCTAAGTGGGATCAGGTTTTTATATACCCCCTGACTAAACAGAGAAAGCACCTAAATTAAGTGATCATTTTGTCAAACCTTAAAAACAAAAAAATGGTGTTTTATATCCCCACAACTGCTATTTACTAATTTCTACATTTAATATTTAATACAGTGAATTCTTTCTTAGTTTCTGTGACATACAACCTGGTTTGTACACAGTGTGTACCATTATGGATATAACTGGGAAGTGAGCATTAATTCATATTAAATGCATTTCCATTTTAAAAGTACTTGCTCAGAGCACTTGTAAAATTACAAATATTTTTAACTAAGAAATGACGACACATTCAGTGCCAGACGTTATATGAAATAGTTATCAGCCCTTCAGTTTTCAAGGAGGTGGCAGAAGTAAGAAACACCAGTATCTAACTTCATTGTGACTGCAGAAAAGCCAAAGCACAGAATTTGTCCATCTCCTACTAACTGGTGATCCTTGCTCAAGACATCAAAAGTCCCCATGGGGCTAAATGAGGTCCACAGGCCGTAGTACTACAATGACAAAACCTAAGCTAATGAAAATTGCTGTTGTACTGCTGAGGTCTCAGCTTATGTTAACTCCTGATTCACATCATTAACTTTACACATCATAAGTAATTTGAATCACTACACACAGCGGTTACCTCCAGACTTGCTTTCAGCCATAAGTCCCTTATCAGACTAAAACTCACACAAAGTTTATATTGTTGGACACAGGCCTGTGTCATGCACATTCTTTTTACAAGTCCAGGACCACAAAAAAGGAGGAAACTCAAGATCATGCTAGTCTAGGGTTTGCCCAAGAACCCTCCTAGCTAACGTATGGACAGAGTAGGTGTGTATTGCAGCTATGCATGCTCAACTAGAGCCCCACCAGTAACCCTTGTGGGGAAATTACACTGTCAAAGTTGGCACCAAAATGGCCAAAAGGTCACTGCAATAATCCCTGCACTACTTGGAGCAATGGCCAGCCATTTCACATAGGATGCCTCAGCTCAGAATGGCTGGGCCACCTTACTCTTACTCGTGGCATAAGGGCACCCACAGGCAAGGCCAATAGCGTGGCACATCACCAGAGCTGTGAGCAGGAAACACATCACGGTTTAGCTGCACACAACCTTTAATGTGAACACAGGACATGATATTGTGCACAAAAGGAGAAGCCCTTTACAGGCACAGAAGTACAATCTAATCTGGTTTACACAAACCAAGGAAAAAAGAGATAGAGGCACCAGAGCAGTCAGGAATAATGTTTAAAATGTGCTCGCAAGAGAATATTTTCAGGGAAAAAATACAAACCCATTCACATTTTTCTTCGTTTGCTTGTAATGTACAAGACAACATACAAAAGAATGAACAATCATATTTAAAAGAATGAAAAATTGATATTTTGAACTTACATATGACGTAATAATCTTTGTTCTTCTGAAATTCCAGGCCCCAGAGATTAGGACTGAACTCTTGAAACTTGATGGTAAACTTAACATCTTGATCTGGCTTGGCACAGTTGAGGAGAGGTGTATTGTCCTTTTTAATAGCACAGCTATCTGCTTGGTCTTTATCAACCATGTAGACCTTATAATATTCATACTGGCCAACAGTTTTAGAGTCCACCTTTGGGCATATAATATCCAGTTTGTCTCCTATCTGTGGATATAGTACCAACCCTTGTCCAGGAAGGAATCTAAAACAGAAACAATAAGGAGGGGAGAAAAAAAAAAAAAAAGGAGAGAAAAAAAAGGGAAAATGTGAGACACTTTGTAAAATCTCATCCAGAAAAGTAGCAATTGCAGTGGACAGAAAGGAACAAACACACAATTTCCAAAACCAAAATGACAGACTGAGCAAACCAGATCTTAATAGCTTGGGCCTGACTCAATTTAATATCAACAAAATGTTTACTTAGAACTTGGAAATTACAGATGGATTGAGTTTTATAGTCCTTATCCCAGTTTTGGGAACTCTAGTAGGTTTTACGTCTCTGGCAGGCACTGTTGTTTCTTCCACGTTTGGCCACTTACAACAGCTAGTACAACGTCTGATGGGCTACAATCCTGGTTTTTCCGCTTTCGTAACATTTCTACTATTCTTGCACATATTTTGCTAATTTTGGACATGGGAGAATGACAAGAATAATCTTTCAAACCCCTCTGAGCAGCTACATGGGAAAGGAAACAACTTAAAGAGTTAACAACACACTAGGATTCTGATCGATGTTACCAGTATAACACAAAGGAGCATGAGTCACTCACCAGGATCACGCTTACAGACCTGGGGTGGCAGACATCTACCTGACCCAAGGACCACGCATGCTTCTGATAAAACACTTTTCCAAGACGGTGTGACCGCTACACTACAACGATTTCTTCTCCTCATAAACTCCACCATGACTGTCATTACTTTAGCTCTTTTTTCCTTTCTTGTGCTACAAGTGAAGCACGGATGTGCTTTCTGCCTTAGCAGAGGTGAAGGCTTCGTGCACAAACTGGCTGTGAGCCAGCGCTTGGGGTTAGACTCGATATTGTATCTTTCCTACTTGTATTAACTAATAGGCAAACTTCACCATTTCTTCACCAAAGAAAAATATAAATAATTACTTATACTATTGATTCGTCCACAAAATGAGGAGCCTTGTTCTCACAAGGACAAAAGCCACAGCAGGTCTGTTTCTTGTTTTTCTCCATAAGATATGTTGGTCCCAATTAAGGCCAAGAAGTGTGTGGTTTAGAACGACAGCCAATGACATGACGTCCTCGAATGCACAGACCTAAAAGCCTGACTTTCCTTCCTCTTTCTCCTGCCTGCCAGCCTTTTCCAAATATCTTCCTTAATGGAGAATCGGCCTGAAAAAACGACTGAAACAATTGCCGCCTAACAAACACCGTTCTCCAAGTGCTAGCATTTAAATAGCACACATAGTAAATCCAGCTTATTTACAGGCAGCCTTCTTGGAAACTAAATTAGAGTATTAAGGCCCAAGTAGAACAAAGCTGTAGGCGTCGGTGACCTCCAGCCTCTGGCTTGGCTGAAGGAGCCCACCAGCACACAGCAGTATTGGGGCAGAACTTACTAGCTTAGAGAAAAGGATGACGCAACGCCCCAAATTTCAAATCCATCGTTTATAACCGCTTGCTCCCACACAATGCAAGTTTACGATCTGTGCTAATTGAACGGGATTATTTTCACTCACAAAGCCTGTGCAAGAATTTTATTTGTTGTGAAGCAGCACATAGCAGGACAAAGACATGTAATTACAGATTTAGGGAAAAAGAACAATGAAATGTTATGGCAAGAAAAGCGACTGTTGATGTATAAATCACTGCGCTCTTTTGTGTCATGCAGTGTAATTTCCAGACTGCAGAAACTAGGCTTGGCCATGGCTGTTCAAACTGAGAAGCACTGGAGACAGGGCGAAGCTGCGCCTCCTCCTCCAGTTTTCGGACATGCCAAAGGAATGCAGTGACTACCACCTCCCGAAAGCCGAAATGGTGAAATAAATGGAAAGGTGGAAATGCATTCTCTTCGGAGTGACCGGCCTGGTGAGGGAGGACGGAGGGAGAGGCCAGCTCTGCAAGGGCCACGAGGAAATGGTGGGAGGAAGACCCCAGCCAGCAAACGTTCCTGAGGGAGCAGCATGGATCCTGACTCAGGCTCTCCTCTGGGATCGACTCCGACCAGGCAAAGGCAAAGGGACAGAGTTTCTGAGCTAACCTCTGCCACCTGCGACTGACTTTACCACCTTGTCTGACCACAGCCCCATTTAACTTTGCTCCTGTGCAGCAGTGTTGTACCACAAAGATAAAAATTACTTGTATTCCCATCTGCATGCCAGGACAAAGGCTGGTCACACTGTGGGATCCCACCGCTGCAAATATTTCTTCTTGCTAGTGATCCTTCTTCATGTAACGGGAATGTGTAATATGAAACACATGAGATTTCAGATCTTTGTTTTTGAATTCATCAATTTATATTCCCATGCATAATAAATATGAAATTCATAAGGTTAGAAACGCGCACCTGTCTGTCATTATCAATAATATGACCTAAAAGCTGCCCTGAAAAACAAGAAACACTGATTATAATTTTAGATTTTGTGTGTGTACGTATATATGCGTGTGTGTAATGAAGCAGCGGCGGTATATGTTCTCCATGCAAACCCTGAGCGCAAACAGGATGGGCTGAGAGACGGCGTGCCAGGCAATCCTCGGAAACAGCGACCGGAGAGAAAGCACGCTTGTGTGCCTTGGTTAAGTAGCCAGGAATTGCCTCATAAAAGGTAGAGGACACAACCACCCCCAACAGACAGCTAAAACACATTTTACAAGAGCTTTAAAGCGACGCACTTGACGCACTCGTTAGACTTTATGGCAGGGGAATATTCTCACTATGGCTCTGAAGTCTGTACAGTTTGAGAACTAAACTCAGTAAATCTCCTTCCACTTGAGTTTCTGAACTTGTAGGATCTAACGCTGATGGGATTAGGAAAGAAAAAAGGCTGGAAATGAAAGGATTAATCTGAGAACTTGATTGTATGGAAATTTTTTCCACCGTTTGCAGTTTTGATCATGACCTTTGCGAGAAAGATGTTTTTCCAATTTGCTTTCCTTATTTTCTTTCAACAATAAAGAAAGTATGGACGAAGGGAATTCACCTCATGCATTTCAGGTCAACCACAAAATTTACAGTGGCCGATTAGTAGTAGGCATGATTATTATCCCTGCATTTGTGTAACATTTTTGCTACTGTATTTTCATAAGGACTTTAAATAAATCATTTGCTGTGTACTAAGCATTTTCTGAAGCTATTGATTAAATGTCAGGAGGATTAAGACTACTGTTTTATGATCCTATTTTTGAAAACATTACACCTGGGGAAAAAAAAAATAAAAATTACGATGTACATTCTGCCTTGGTAGAGGTTAACAAAAACTTCAGGATTAATCCTGAATCTTTATTTCTGCAAGTGCTGATGTAGCCTTAAGCATTCTGGAGGAGCACCAACACTTACAAAACATTTGCACGGTGGCATCTGTAAAAATGAAGTTAATGAACAGGCTTTAAAAAAATCTGATCAGAATGTGCCTTCAACTAATTAAAAAACCTCCCTTCCTCCCCCCCCAAACAAAAATATAATAAAGACGGAGCAAGAGGTTTTCAGAATCCTGTGGCTGATACGGAGGAGGCTGCGTTACTGCAATGGTTGCTTGGGACACTGACACGCTGTTTGAGGAGTCAGGATAGCGACAGCACTGGAACCATTGCTTTCCATAAAAAGCTAACTTCCTAATTTCCGCTTTTCAGCTCTAAATGTTCTTTACTGGGAAACCTACATATCAGTATAGGCCCCTGTACCCCAGCAGAAATTTAGGAGAAAAGCTTAACGAGTTCCACGACTCATTTCTGCCATCAGTCAGATATAATGAGACTAGAGCAACTGAAGAATCTTGCTTACAATTAATAATCCTCGTGGTGCTTACTGTGAGAAAGCACAGAAGAGTATATTAAGTACAGTAAAAGCCGTACGATGAAATTTGTGCACTTTTGGATACAGAGGGCATTTTTACTGTCAGCCCAAAATTGGTGTATTGTGGGCGACATTTGACATCTGTGCAAAGCCCAGGGACGTGAATCCCTCCCACACGTCCAACTAGTCATGCAGCTTATCAAATAACAGCAACACGCAGAGTTCCCAAACCTTGTTAAAAATAAGTATCGTATCAGACCAAAAATTCACATGACACAAGAACAGAAAATAGGAACACAGGGCTCTGTTCCCTACTGCACTAATTTTCTGTACCACACTTATTTTAAGGCTGAGCAGTTCCTAGCACCCTTACTGCTCAAAGTCCTAGACAAGTTAAATAAAAAATAAAATCTATATTATACACAGTTTCCAACTAATTTCTTAATAATCTACTTCTTGTTTAGAGAAACTTGGCACATTCAACCATTTTAAATTATAATGGAGTATTCCTTAACGATAACCATTCAAAACTACCTAATTTCATAATAGTAAATTCTCAAAAAAATTACAACTTTGTCTGTCAGCGCTCTTTTTCACTGAGAATATTCTATTACTCCTAACTACACATACGTTTCTGAAACTGTAAATAAATTCTTAAAGAGATTTAGTTGATCAATACTGACTGATGTAAAAATTGTGTCCTCATGCTTTTCCCAACTTGCAAAACTATATATGTACGTACATACTACAAATATATATATGCACACTTAGCTTTAACTATACCCTAGTAATTATAAAATAAATGCAATTTTAGAAAGTGTATTAGTGCTTGTTGAGAGTCTTCTATATTTAACTGGGGAAACGGTGCCAAATTTCTGTGCTTTAATACCTTACCTGAACTAATTGGTGTAGGCAGTTAGCTTTAAATTAATGTAACAAAAATAAGCCGAAAAATGCAAACAATAAGGATGCTTCTTAAAATGCAGCCTGAAACCTTCTGTTGGGGAATCCTACCCACTTAACTTTATGAAGTTTAACTACCAGCCTGACTATAAAGTTATTCATTGAAAAGTTTTATTAAGGAAAAGTCATGAATACTAATAACACAGTATGCTAGTCCGTTACTTGTACAAGTGCAAACTGAAACAGAATACAGAACAGCATTCGACCTACAAGCCCTTACTGTTTAAAAAGACTGGTTATTAAATAGTACGTGTATTAATCATCTGGCTTGAGAAAATAACAACATTCATATTTTGAATATCATTTTGTCCACAGGAGAAATATGTAAGCAAGCCAAAAGTCCAACCAGACTGATGCAAAGCAAATAAAAGTTCCAGGAAAAAAGTCCTAGTGATTTCAATGAAGTAGCAGTGGGCAAATCACAGCCTGCTGAATAAAATGAAAACCAGTTTACTGACTCCCAAAGTCTTTGAACTGAGTAAAATTCGAAAACATAGGCCAGAGCTCTCTGTAAGTCCTTTGCTCCGTACAGAGCTTTCACACTAGTCTCTGTCACATTCAACATCATATACAGAGATATGCCATGTGGATATAAAGTATACACCCAGCTGTAAACCTGAAATGCTTTTTTGCAGAAGCAGTGATTTTATAGGACTGATCTCACTCCATTTTAAATGGATTAAGTGAACGTGAATTCAATGAGAAGAGGATCAGTAAATGCTGTGGAACAGACAGAAAAACAAGCTTCATCAAAAAAGATTAATGTGGAGTCTCTGTCTCAAAATGGGTATGGAATTTGGTTAAAAAGAAATGCACTACTCTTACATGAAATCTCTGCAAGAAAAATTACCATAATTTGACACAGCAAGACGACAGACTGGCTTTACACACAGACTGGCAAATGAAACTTTGAAAACAAAAGTACAGCATTTCATATTATTAAAATTCTTTTAAGTGAGTTTTGGAAGCTACTGTTCTTTGCCAGTGCAGTGTTATTACATTATTTTAATACTATAACACAGTTTTACAGAACATGCTAAATAGGTATGTTTGTGAATTTAAATAAAATTTAAGAAGTTTAATCTGCTGACGTTTATTTATATGTAACATTTTTCCATGCAGTTAATGAAACTACTCATGTAAGCAATGGTTACTTGCATTAATAGGACTTGCAGGCTAGAAACTAAATGGAATTCAAACAAATAAATAAACAAATATATTCACGCTCATCCCTTAAGATCTTTAATGGTAAGTACCACATTATACAAAGCCAGATTACAAAACAGCATAGCACAAGTTTCTAAAGCTGCAGCTCCTGTATTTCTCACTTCCATTGGAAGGAAGAACCTCTTTTGGGGGCTCGGGCTGTCCTGCAATTAAGCCTGCAGCGAGCCCATAAATGCTTTAAAAAGTCCCCTGAAACTGTAGCTAAATCTCCATCCTGGGGTTTCTGGGACCCCCTTGTCCTCCCCCTCCCTCACCTCCAAAGGAGCCCATCTTCTTTCAGACTACCCAGGGGGAAATACTTGCACTGCCCTGAAAAAGGGAATGGTCAAGGGTTTATTTGATTTTAATGACCATCTTGGATACAAAATGGTAGTGGGGCCACCATTTTGTGTGTCACAAGAAGCCATGCAAATGGACGCCACTCTTGGTGCCTTTTGCTGGACATATTCTTATTGAAATCAGTTGCAAAACTTCCCTTGACTTCAGCAGGGCAAAAGAATGCAATACGTTTACAACTGAAATCTTAATAACCTATGCAAGAGTGATTCTGCAGCATTATGATGTTTTCTCAAAATGTTAAGTACACAGGGAACGAGGAGCATTTATGAAACTTCAGCTGTTTCATTTAGCAATTCATCGTGTTACCTTTTGCAAAATACTAGAGGAAAGCATTTAAAATACAAGAAAGGATTTCTAATAGGCGTAAAATAAGGATGGGCTGAGAGTGCATACACTTCTCCCCAAAGAGAACGTTTTTTTGCACAGACCTGCAGGATTTGACGGTCAAATTGTACCACCATGTCACAGTCTTAAAGGCACAGAGCTTCCACTGCATAAAGAGACACTCACAGACACCACCCCTCTTCAACGCAGGGCAGAAAATGCCCTGACTTGTCTCCTAGAAAGATGTGTCATGAGTTTCCTTCCCCAAATAACTCCTGTGACTATTGCTGTTGCACAGATAACAGACGCTCACTTCTTCGCTCCGTTCAGTTTAGGACGGTCCCAAGTCTAAAGGTGCCTTGCACTTGAGAGCACAAAATCTGCAGCTAAGACACCGTATCCCTTTCACCCTTCACGTATAAGGAAGGTCACCTGCAACCCGGCACCAAACACATCTGAGTGGAGAGACTCCCTCTAAGAGAAAATCTGGTTCCTTAAAAGCTGTGATGTACGAGGTTACGGATGTGATCTCATTCCGTGGAAAAAGTAAATAAGCTAAAGGAGGTGCCGCAAACTCTTATTTCGGAACTACCCCAATCCTGGGCTCGGGCAGAGGCAGATGACTTTGCGATTCCTGTCCAGGGGATCGTGACATCTCGAGGTGACCGTGGACTCGGGGGCGCTGGGAGGTCCCTCTCCCCAGCCCACCCCACCCCGAGCAGAGGCAGTGTCCTGCCTGCAGCGTCCCCCCTCTGGTGCACAGCTGCCAGAAGGGTTTTGCTGTAAGACAGCATATCTGTTTCAACTGGACGCCATCTCCGCCTGCAAGAGATGGTGTCGTTTGGCTGGAAAGCTGCCCTTTCCCTCGCTGCTTGGCTCTCGTTCGCAGAGCAAGGCAAAAAACTCACTTAGAAAACGAAAATCTTCAGACCAACTTGTGCTTCTTTCTACCTCTCCGTCCCCAAGGTAAATCCAGGGTGTGAAAGTGGATGCGCGGTTTTCCTCCCATAAAAGGGAAGCACGTTTTCCTCTGCCCTAAAAAAACCCTCTGAGAGCAAACACCTATCTGTTAGGTTTTTTCTCTACAACGGGAAACGAGAGCTGGGCTTTTTGCACAAGAACATGCAGCCTGGCTTAGAACTCTTACTACACGAGTAAGGCTTGAAATGCTGAAAAGATGTACGATTCGATTTTTTACCAAGGTTGACAAAGGAAATTTTTTTTAAAATATAGATTTTACATTCAGTTTTCATACATGACCTCCACATAAAGCACTATTAATAGCAATTAACTTTTTGTATTATTGTGCAGAAAGCAATTACTGCTCTGCTAAAAGTACTTAGAGCACTAGAGAATTCTGATCCATTTACAAAATCAATTCTGGTTACCACAAAAGAACCGCTAATGTGCTTCAGGACAGCCTCCTAACTAAGGGAAAAAAAAGAAAAAAAAAAGGATGGATATGACCAATGTTCTATTTTAAAGTGTATTATATTAACATTTCATCAGCATTTACAGAAATATGAACCCTCACAACAGCGCTGGACTTACTCAGCTTCACCAAACAGTAAACTCCTCAAATCATTGCTTGCTCACTGTCTCTCATGCACAAGCATGGAAACACACACAGGCACACTCTCCTTTTTATTGCATTTCAGCAGAAACATTCTTTCTACGTAGAGTTTAAAAACTGCAAGTGGCTGCAGTGGAGAGAGGTAGCCAATCTGAATAAACGGCTTATTCCAAGGAATTTCAGAAAGAGAAAACACTCACTAGGTGCATTGTAATTAGTTGCTCTTTCTAGTTACCTCTTGACAAATGATGCATGCGGGTCTGGATGAGAGCCCAACTCTTGACCCATGCCACCACTACACGCTTTAGTACTTCAAGCAGAAACCCCTAGCCTCAGCTTTCTTTTCATTTTGTTTTTCCAGAAACGCAGTGCTGGTAATGCACAACATGAGAACCAGACATGATTAGCAAAGTTGGAATTCTTTCAGAAGTGCTTCGTATAGCTGTGTCCTAAATATATCTGAGGAAAGCTTCCTGCCTTCGATTCCTTCCAAATATGTAGCATGTTTCAGGACGGGGTTAAAGGACAGAACATGGAAATACACAGAGCAAACATTGTTCCCACAATGCTTAACGATACGCTTTGGCGACATTTGTAAGCCTTTCAAACAGAAGATAATCATGTGATCGTTATTTTAAATACGAGAGATTATAAGCCTATTGAGAAATGCAACTTTTGCCACAAAAAATACCCTTAAAAAATAAACATTTTTTGGATAGCACTTTACTGCCCCCTTTTGCACTTTAACATTAGAACAGGTTTCAACATGAACATACACGTCTGAGAAACACGGTGAAGATATGGAGTAGAACGACAGGGCATCGTGTTTGCACACTAGTAGACTATCAGGCACTGCTTTGGGGACATCTTCCACTTGGCTACACTGCAAACAAATGGAACATCTAGCTTTCATTGTCCCTAATCTTCCACGGAAGAGATCAGTAATGGATGGTTTAAATTACCATTTTCCATTTTAATCTGCATGTATATGGGCAACTGGGAAAGAAGGGGATATTGCTCGTTAACAGTAGTTGTCTGTAGCACAAATTTTCTAAAGCAAAGATCATCTGCAACTTGAATTTGGTTTTATTCATCAGGAAGAAAAGAATGACAAAGGGCTTTCCAGTCTGAGGCCATTCATGTGTTAGCAATGCCTTAACTGAAAGGATGGGTGTATCCTTCAGAAGAAACTTCACAAACTGGCAGGCAAGAATATTTTCATGAAAGGTGAAGACAAGAAGCCTAGACATTCAAATACCCTGCAAGCCTACAGGCATAAACCCGTTCTGCAACTCCACGCTGCAATTACAGTCGGTACAGAATCCATGCATGTCTCTGTGTGTCCACATATATCTACAAAAGGTAATAAATCTATAGTCTAGTGGCCAGTTATTTACAAAATACTAATTCATTATGACAGAGCCAGAGGGGGACCCGTCCTGCCCCAGCCCTCAGCTTCCATTTGACAAAGTCCATGTGCTGCTGTGTACACTTATATTTAAACTTAATCCATTTTCCTCTGTCATCCTACAATTACAATACAAGTCACAATAATATTAAATTTCACTGCCTACAGCATTGCACAATTGAACCATTACTGTAATGAAAACTGACTCCCTTTGATATTAACACTGGTGTTTTCTCTCATTTGCTAGCCACGAAATACAGGAAGAGACCAATGTTGTTTTAATTAAAGAATTGTTGTTCAAAATATGCTACTGGGAATATTAAAGTAGTTCTTTTCTCTCGCGGCAAAGATAATCAGGTATTTATATGGTTTGGATTTGGGGGGGGGGGGGGGGGAGAGAAAAATAAAAAAAATCTGTGCCATGAATTCAGCGTAACACAAAACCACTGCTCTACTTGACTTGTGCTCACAGAGGCAGGGTGTGCCAAACCCAAGAAAGATGGCGCTTTGTTGAAAAGATGCAGAGCAGTAGTTAGCATGGAACGGAAAGGCAAACCAAACCATGTGTGCTTCTTAACACAAGTCACTAAAGTCTCTTTGCTTTTAGAAAGCTAACAGAGAGCAGCTGGCATTTGCCAAAGAACTACTTTTCAAAAAGGGCACTGTAAATCACAAGAAAGAAACAATAAAACCAGATTGTTCTATTGCGGTGCTATTCTGTGCTCTTCTCCACTGTTCCTATTACAGAAACAAATCTTATGTCAGCCACAACACAAGAATACCAACCAAAGTTTGCAGTCTTCCTTCTCTTAAATATAATTTGTTCGCACCTGTACAGTCTTGTTTCAAGACATGCTCCAAGCAAAGTCTATAAAAGAGGGCGGGGACTGTCTTGTTACTTGATGAGACATTAATAATCAGCGATCATATCTCACATTCAAAGAAAAACTTTCAGCTGCTTTGCAGTTGATAGAAAATATATTATTGCATACCATTTGCCTGCATAAGTAAACACTGGAAGTAGAACAAGTTGTTAACTCACAACGTTCAGGAATAGTTATGCCAAATCAATAACAGCATTGTACGACAAACCAAACCTATTTTAGCAAATCATTGTTATGCAAAGATTTTCAGAACCCAGTTACAACTTTCTATCAGTGCTATACCGCATCCTTTTTCTCTTTATATTATTTCAGATGGGAGAAAATGACCTTGAGCAAAAATCCAAATGGGAGATCTACAATCTCACATTAAAGCCAACACTCAGCCACTCACAAGCATGGAGATCCTACGTTCTTACATTAAATACAAACTTTTCTGAAGTTTGACTGACTTTCAGAAGCAGAATAAAACCGGGCGGCCACGGCCACCTCCAAGGCAGTAGTCATACCTGACCTACCAAGAACCAGCTTTTGGCCCTCTTTTTGGCCTACCCTCTTCTTGGCCTCTGCAGGTCTGAGACTCTCACATTAAGCTAAACTGACTCTGGAGTAGTTTAAAAATTCCTGTAAAGGTCCAGAAGTGCATTCATCACTGGATCGGACACCCCTGCCCTGGGTAGAAGAGTCTACCAGAGGGGTTCCACAGACAGCCAGTGACAGCGGGAGCTCCAGCCACTCCATTTTAACCCACTGACTATTGGCAAGCTACGCAAAAATTAAGACTCGTTACAAGTGCAGACAGAACCATAGCTTCTGACATCATTTTCTGATATAAATAAAAAAATAAAAAAAAAATTAATGAAGCTCCAGAGAGATCTGTATTTGTCCAACCTCAAAAAACCTTTTCACTCTGGCCTTGGTTCAAGATAGCTCATGCTTAAATTCGTCCCGCTTCAGCAAAAACATTCAGCATTCAGCACATGCCTAACATGAGCTTTTTTGAATAAGGACAGTTTCCTGAGTCAGGCCCTAGGAGCAGAATGTCGTCTTGCTCGCCTTGGCTGTCACACACCCATCCACAGAATGGAAAATACTACAATAAGGAATAAATTTATGAAGATTCAGCTTTTGTTTTTCTTCCAAAAGTGCCTGAAAACTGTCTGATCAAAAGTAGAAGGAACCACAATTACCACTAAAAATTGTCTCTTTTAAAATATTTATCACGCAGACTAGTGATCTCGCCTGCCAACGTGACCTTCCCTGGTCGGCTAATCTATATAGCTTGGAAATACCTTGGAAAAAGAAGCCCCCAAAAAACCAAAAGGTCAAGTGTTGTGCAGTGATTAAGCTAGACTGCTTCTGAACTAAACTGAAATTAATTAAACATGAAGAAAGCAGCTGAAGTGTGGACAGTGAATGCTACGGGACTGCAAATCCTTCAAAAGGAGTCATGATGTTCCCAACTCCAAATTTACACTTTTATCCAGTCAGGTATAGAAACGAACTGCTGCTCGGGCGGTAGGTAAGCAGATGGCAACCACCAGCAAAAAATGAAAACGCAAAAGGATGCACCACTCGAAGTGTGAGAAGCGCAGTTACGTGTGCTTTCACCAGTGCTTGCTGCATAGGTTCCTTAAACAAACTGCTTCAGACTTGCAGAACATCAAAAGCCAGATGGGTCTTCCTGAATGAATCCGCAGGCAAGGAGCCAGGATTCCCGTTTGCTACAGAAATAGGCCTGGACTTGATTTGAGTCTTCTCAGCTCTGACAGGCTGGAGTCTGGCAGAACTCCCAATCCAAAATAAAATAGCATTCAATTGCAACTGGGCTTTAACTAATAATAATAACAATAATAAATTTTAAATCCTTCTTATTAGCTTGAACATGTACTTCCCTTTACAGTGCATTGTTCACCTTTCCCGCCACTGTTCTTTGCTTTGGGTACCTAAGTAAATGCACTATTCAAACAAAAGCTAACAAAACAGTGAAAAGTAATTTGCAGCAGCACAGATCTTTCAGCCTAACGTATCATTCCACTGTCTAACCTGTCCTCCTGTGTAAGACTAGCCATATAATTTCTCATTTTCTGTGGACACGTGTAAAACTTGATTATGCTTTAAAGCGTAGACAGCCCTGAATCCTACTCAATAAAGTTCTGTAAATCCTATTTTAGCCATTAACCACCACATATTTAAAAAGAACACTATAGGTAGAAAACCCATCTTATGATTATGTATAGGCCATACATTAGGAATGATTCACCCAGCAACATAATCCTCTACCAGCCTTTATCTTTTCTGGCTTGGAACCTACGTTTAAAACCAGAAGAAAGCCTAGACTATTACATCAAAGTTTAAATCAGCTGCATTATAATTATCGTGCTGATACCGCAATAAACACTGGGTGTTGGCTGGACAGGATTGCCAAAAAAGATAGAGGTCCTGCCCTTATTTGCTGTCATTGACAATGTATATAATCACAGCAAAGGAAAGTTCTCTGCATCACAGTTAACGGGGGGGGGAACTGGATGTTCTTTTTCCTTGAGTAAAATGATAGATTTTGATCGTTGTAAGAAAATTAAAATTCTGCCTATAATGAAAAAAATTATAATGTAAAGCCCTTGCAGGCTAATGTAATACTCACTGAAAATCGCTGGAGGTATTTTCATGGAGTTGAACAGGAGCTAAACAGAAGCCTGGAACATGGTTATCTACTTGCAACTAGAAATATAAAATACTAAATGGCATTTTTTAAATATGGAATTTAAAATTATCTCTTGCAATTCTGCATTTAAGTCTGCTCGAAGACTTTTGAAAATCAAGCTCAGATTAAACATGAATTCACAAAAAAACAAAAAAAAAACCCAACCGTAAAATACCAAGCGATTCAAAATGACACTGAAGACACTGGAAGTTTAGGGAATGTCTGTGTGCTTTATAGCTTGAGTTTTGAAGATCTAGCTGTCCTTGGGGGCGGAGGAGCAACGGCAAAAGTGTTTTTTGTTCTGCCATTTTGTTTTCACACTTGGCTTTCTGAAACATGCTGAGTGCAATGTGCTTGTTTTCTCCAAGCCTCTGACTGCTTTGGGTTTGGGCTCCCCCCCCCCCCCCACCCCAGTTAGGGAACAGAAGCGCAAATTGCAAAACCTCTGTGTTCGAAGTAAATCTGCCAGTTAATGTATGTCAGTGAAAACTATTTCAGGAGAGGGGAACCTGCAAAGGATTCCCTGTGGGAACTGGGAGCCCAGGATGCGCTCCATAAGGAATTACCCACTCCTTCTTCTGCGCCCTGCCAAACCTACCCTGCCTTATCTGGTACGTTTCTGAAATGTGACATGACAGGCAGGTTCGAAAGCTAAATGTTGGATAATGGTGGGCAAACAAAGGACATCGGTTTTTGCATTATTTCTTTAATTACTTTAACCCTTGTTCGAACAGAAAGCATAAGGCCAGAGTAATTCAGCTTCTCTCTTTGTCATTTGCCTGCCATAAATATGCACCAGTCTGCATTTGAAAAGCTGAAGGAGGCCGCAAGCTTGCTGGACATTTATCATGCTCTGTTCCCTGTTAACAAGCAAATACTTTAGTTGAATGGCCCATTAGCAATCATTGTCAAATGCAGAATGCAAGGTGCTTGGATGTGACCGGCCTGTAAATTAGATGAGGGTGCCCCTGCGCTTTGGAGAATTTCAGCAAATGAATTGGATCTTTTGATATAGATTTGTGAAGGTTAAGCTGCAAGAGAGGAAACGTATCTGAGCACTTCAGGCCCCGTAGATTCTGCCAATCTGTTCAGCTCCCTATATGCACTTGTTTATTTTTCATTTGTTAAATCACATCAGCAGCTTGACAGTTTTGGTTCTGGAGTTCCCTTTTCAGTCAGAATTGTGAAGCTTTCCAGCTTACTATGGGGTAGGATAAGAATGATAAATTCAAGCATGTAATTAACATCTTTATAAAAAAAAAAATGAAAAAACCCAAAACTTAAAAAGTGTCCGAGTTACTGCCAAACAAACAGCATGAATTCCATTTTGCCGAGCTCATCCCAGGCTCATTCCCACTAAAGAAAGACACAACTGTTATTGTAGGCTTCAGTGTTTTTTCCCCTTATGTCTAGACTCTGACTAACAAATGCAGAGTGCTTTTCCCCCCCCCTTAGCAGACAAATGAGCAGGCAATAAAGTAAATATTTCGTTTGAATCGTACCCCTGATTTGCAATGTAATGCTGACTTTAAGTTGTGGGTGTTTACGGTTGTCAGTTGGGTAGAAAAGCAAGTCTTAACTATTTAGAAGGCTCTTTAAGAGAAAAGGCAAGGGAAAAACCCAAGAAGCTACACTAGGAGAGATGTTTTACTACCTTTACAGCTGCAGATCGCTTAAAATAAATGACAAAACAATGGCTAAATTGTCTGCCGGGTGAACTCAAGGGGGCTGACAGCAAACTTATCCCAATGATTTTAAGGTGGGGAGGAGGAAGGGGGGGTAAGCAGATGCTTATCTCATCCATTTCTATATTTCAGGCTGCCTTTCGGAAATAAATACCACCTAGAGACTAAGCCAGATCAATCTGGTTATCTGCAGCTTTATTGGTAAATAGGAATGGATGCTGGTTTGTTTGTGGTTTTTTTTATTTCTTTTATATTTTTGCAGGATGGGAAACACAAGAGATGCTGAAGCATCACCTGGCCAGGGCACAGACAATGCGGCGTGTTTATCTTTGCTGCTCCCATGGAGTGGGAGATGGAAACCACAGCCTGAAACACAGCTGAAATCAAAAGGTCTGTGTTTTCTTTCCAGATAACCCCAGTCCTACCTATCCCCTCTGCTCTCTGTTCCCTGCCAGCATGGTCCTGCCCGAAGCCCAAATAGATTAAGGCAACAAACCCCAAGCGCGGCTAATTCTTCAGAAGGGCTGCTGCTAGGGCAGGAGTTAAAAAGGAAAATCTTCCACACCTAACAATTGCAGCCATCTCAAGTTTTAATCGGTCCCCATCTCGGCAGAAAGCAGTAAATGAAATCTATCTTTACCATATTATACGCCACCAATGAGCAAGAACTGAGCAGCTTTTCTTTACTGCTTTAACCATCCCAAGCCACAAGTAGGCCTTTCATACTTTCTAATCCCGGCCCCCAAGTTTTGTGCGGTTCTCACATAATACCTTACAGCCCGGAGCAAGGCCCTTAGTTTCTAACACCCCTTTCAGAGACGTGTCATTTCTAACATCAAGCTAATCTATATGTTGCCATGGCATCACCCTTTATCTGCCTTTACATCTTATGAACTGCATGGATTTACCACATTATTTTTATCTGAAAGACAGAAAATGGTGGTTTTATTGCCATACAATCAGATTACTGCTGCTAGTTTCTCTATGCCTTTTTACCATACTTCAATCAAAAGGGATCAGTTTCTTTATACTCTGCCCTTGATTTACATTACATCTGTAAAGACCTAGTCTGGGTTGTAATCCCCTTATTAACTATGACCAGGGTTGATTTGCCTAAAAATAAAAGCAAATTGTGTCAGACCTTTTCACTTTGTTTTTGATTCGGAACTACAAAATGGATTACTAAAGAAATCTTCAGAGTTCACACGGCTGGTATAGTACTGAATTTAAAATGAGAATTAAACAAGTTAAACATGGGAGCTGTGTCAACGGTTTACATTTTCCATCATGGGAGAAAGGCTGAACTGCGTTTGTCTTTGTGTTCTCTGGCTTTAAAGAGACAATGAAGCCACAGGAGTTTTTCCAAGCTCTTCTAACACTGTCCATTTGCCATCCTCCCTTCCTCTGCTTTTCATGCAACTCCCCCCCCACCCCCCCAAAAAAAAACCTCTCCTCCCTTGACACTCCCTCCCCGCCCCCCAAAAAAATTCCCCTCACTCAGGACAGAGTTCTGGTTAAAAGTCTATATTCCGTGGCACTGCATATTTTAATCAAAATATTTCAAGCAGTTTAACATTCCTATTGAAGTTTCCACAACGCCTCACAACGAATGAGCTCATAAGCAAATCCATGTAGATGTATGATAAATGACCAGAAAAACAGGTTTCTTTATGTCAGCAGCCAAGGCAGGCAGACATTAGGCACACAGGAATAACATTTTAATCACCATTTTTTTCTCAGAAGAACACTTTCTTCTCATTTGCAACAAGCAATTTCAAGTAGTGCCGGTTGCACGACACATGAAGACCAGATTAAAAAAATATATATATATAATAATAATTTTAAAAAGCCCCAGAAGCAACCCTGGCTCTGGCTGCTGCGCAAGGCTGAAAGGCCTGTCTCTGCCAGCATGTCACGGCAGTCACCTCAGGTCCTCCGCTGACTTCCCATCACAGGAACCTTGGCTGAATTTGAGATGGTCCTGAACATCACACCTAAAGCAACGTGATCTCCTTACAATTAAACATGGAGGGGAAAAAAAAAAGGAAGAAGAAAGGAGGGAGGCATTCTTGTGTGTGGGAAGAGGGAGAACTTAAGTGATTTTCGCTTGACTTTTAGTCACTGCCTTTCTAAAGGCAATTACTTCATTAAACAAAGTGAAATAACGTAGCACAGCTTACAGATAACATGCTTTAAGATAATTACTATAAATAATATAGCAATTATACTCCACGTATAAAAGGCTGGGGAAAATAACCAGCTCAAGAATTCGGCCTTCAGTTTGTTCTGAATTCATTTTGCTAATTCACTTTGTGCTCGGGAGCCCTGGCTACGAATGCCAGAGATATCAAATGGACTGGAAGCCACCACTCACTCCTCGCATTAGCATGCCAAGTGTCAACAGCTATGTTTTGGGTACAATTTAGGAGCATGTGTTTAAATCATTTTAACCTTCCACTCCTGTTTCTTCAGCTTGAAGCTGTAATTGCTGAGGTTAGAAAGTGCGGTCCCGTGACATGGGGCTCCCAAATAAATTCTTGCCTAGCCAAGAGGCTCCCAAACATGTTGTTGTGAGGTATCGTTTTAGCAAGCTCTTTGTGCTCCGGCTGGCTCGCCTGTCCTGTGAAACAACGGCTGTCCATTACCTACAGTTTATCATCCTGACAAAATGTGAGGAATGTGGATGTGAAAGCACTAACAATTCCACCCCTGGTGCTTTCTCCTTTTTTCCCCCCTCTCTATATTAAAACCGACAAGATTAACCCAAATGCAAACTGCAGAGCATAGTTCAAGGGGCTATTCAGGCGGTAGTGAATGTGCATTTGTTTACCTACAAAAATAAGAATTTCAGATACAATGAGAAGCAGTCTAGTCTATATGCTACTGAATAGACCATTTAACAGGGTCATCAATTGTAGTTTATTTTATCAGTTTCTGACATGTTAGCATTCATTCAGAGGCGGGCTGTGAAATATCCCATATATAACTGGTTATCGGAAGCAGAGGAAAAACAGCTATATAACCTAACTTAATCAGTGTCAAACGCACCACTTGTGAGGATAACCTTCCGCGTGTCTCTAGGGAGAACCGCTTGGCCCACAGCACGCAGGGAATAGCGACTCTTGAGACATAAGCGATGGTTTTTTTGAATGAGATTTCTCTCCCCTTTGACTAAAAGGCGCCCCATAACACTACGTGCCGCCCTGCGTGCCAAAGGCGGTGCTGAGCCCTGGTGAGGTGAAACTGAGGTAATCCCTGCTATCTATATACATTGTTTATTTTGGCAGAAACAACACAGGCAGAAAGTCCCCCATTAAAAAGTGTCAACAGGAGTTAAGTCTACAGAGTAATTTTTCTCTGTGTTTTCAAGATCACGAGATCTAAGGTTCTCCAGATGAGAAGTCTGTAAAGTCTACCAAAACCATCTGCAACAATGACGTTTAACCTCCCAAGCAATAAAGTGGCAGGTATAATTATTCTATGCATGTCACTTAAAACACACCTCTTGTGATTTGACCGAGGCAATGAAAGCAGATCTCTGAAAAGGGAGAGAGGGGGGAACAGGGGAGGGAGCTCTGTGTTCAAACAGCTACCGCATGCTCTCCATCCCAGACACCTGCTGGAAATTATAACCTCCAAACTTCAGTGCAAAACCAATTCAGCTTATACATTCACCTTAACCTAAAATTTATTATTTCATACTCTATATTAACCTGACTAACAACTTCTCCCAGCACTTAATTGCCTACCTGTGCAGCAGATTTATGTGTTGAGGCTCTGGATAGAGTTAAATGCACAGCTTCCCTGAATAAATTAACCGGCACCACAGATAGTTATTATTTCAAACCTAGAAAGGATCTTTATTATTATACTACGCCAAGACCCATTTCAGCTGCTTACTTCTGCAGCTAACATTCAGCTTGAATCCAGTGTGAGGACAACCTCGTCTAAGGAGAAATTATTCGGTATCCTTCGGGCAAACAATTGTGACAAGAATTAGTAAGAAATCCTGCTCAGAGAAGTGGAGCTGTCTCACCGGCAGCAATATCAGTAATGCATTTGTAAGCTCCCTCAAACGACGGGCCTCCAAGTGGCCTATAAATCACTAGCCCCAGCAATTGAAAAGACTAATTTTAATAGTGTACTCCTTCACTGTGGTGATTAAGCCTCAATGAATCACTCAAGAAAACTCAATTACATCAACAGCAGAACCTATTTTTAAGCGTGCATTTAAGTTGAAAAAGTAATTAGATATTATCATTAGATCTACCATTAACAACATTCAAACCTTTTTTTTGTAATCAAATAGTTTAGAATTAGCCAAATGGAAACACAACTTGTATTTGATAAAGGAACCGTATCCCCAGGCGCTGTAAGATGGGTTGAATTCAGCCGCTCCGGATACTTTCATTTCACTGATGGCTAATAAAAGCTACCAAGGTAAGTTAAAAAAAAAAAAAAAAAAAAAAAAGCGAAAGCAGGTTGGAGCTGGCAGCGGAGAGGCCAGAGCAGCCTCTTCTGCATTGGAAGAGTGACCTCTGTAGGCATAAACCCATCAAGGGCTGGGGATGCAAAAGCCTTCCCCTTCCTCCAAGGCTCAGAGCCTGTTTTCCACCAGCACAGCAGGCCCACTAATGCAACGCAACCCCGGCTCCCAGCCTTTGACTTTCGAGAATTCAAACAGCATTATAAAGCCCGCTTTATAACCGGCCAGGTCGCTTTATTCTCAGATGTCACGTCGTACCTCTCTGAAGCCAAAGAAAAGCTTTAGCAATGTAGCATCATAAAAGTGCAGAGCCAGAGACTGGAGCTAAACTTTGTTTTATTTCAACTAGCTTCCCACCTGGTGCATATATAAAACGATCATTTGTCACACAATGCTAGGAATAAAAACACTGAACTGAGCAGTCCACAGCATTCCTGTCAGTTTCCTTTTTTTTTTTTTTTAAAAAAAAAAGAAAGATGGGAAAACTTTTATGCAAAGGAATCTTACAGAGATATAGAAAATATGTCCATTATTGAAAAATACTGGCAGAAATCTGCAGCCAGTTTTTCCTACAGTGGGAACAACGGTAGGCAATGATGACTGTAACGCAAGACTACTTGATAAACTTGAAATGCTACTCCCAATTCAAACTTTGAAATCTTCAAACTCTTGGAGATCCTGCCACCTACACAGAATTAATCCCTGATCCAGGAAATACTCCATTATTCTTGTCTCATCACCACCTAACATTTCCTCTAAAAAGTCCCCCGGGAAAACAAGACGTGTACTTACTGGATTTAACAGGAAATTCTAAATTCAATTAGCACAATGCATATGGGTTGCTTTTAAATATATATAATTGAATATGTAGCATGAGTTAAAAGAAATTTTAACCCATTTCTGGTGTAAAACTTCCTGAACTCATTACAGACTATTTCTTCCTATCATGATTTTTGTTCTCTAAAATAGTGGGTTTAATCACAAAAGTTCAAAGGATTTCACAACTGAACAAAGCCAACTTTTATTTTGCATATCAAAAATGAAAGCAGACAAAAAGAGAAGTAGAATTAGTTTTTCGTCACTGACTCTGATTTCTCTTTAGAAAGACGGCCCACTTCCCAAAAAATTCCTCTTCCCAATAGCAGAAATTTTGTATGTTTAAGTAAAGTAGTTTTGTGGTTTTTTGTTGTTTTTTTTTTTTTAAAGGATATGCTTCTGTTTTAACAGTGTGCTTTGATAGTGAAGTCCTGGGAACGCATGTACTTTTTTGCCTGGATTTGTTAATGAAGAATGACACTAAATGGTTGTGTGATGGGTAATGCTTAGTTCATTACTCACTGACATGTGCCTTGATACCATCAACTCCACAACCAAATTTAGCCCTGTTATAAGCAGATGTAACTTCGCTGGAGTCAATGGGATGAGTTTGCATCTGCAGACGGAGAAGTTGAAGAGGATCACCCTTCCCTGGCAGCCCAGCGCGGCCCGGCTCCGCCGACCTCCGCCGCTGCTCCGACCCCGTGCAGGCGGCGGCGGCGGGGCGGGAGGGGAGCCCGCACCCCGCCCGCAGGTTTCAGCCTGCTCCTGCCGCCGCCCCGCTCATCCCGCTCCGCCGCCCCGTCCCGGCCCGGCTCCCCCCACCCCGTCCCCGTCCCCCACTCCCTCCCGGGACCCTCCCGCCGGGGGGCAAGCGGCGGCGGGGCAGCTCCGCCGCGACACGGACCACCCGCCCCGGGGAGGGCCAGATCCTGCTGCCAGCCCGGGCTGAAGTCCCCGGCGGCCGCCGCCGCTCGCAGTGTCCCCCGCCCCGTCCCCGTGGCTCCCGGCGGCCGCGGTACCGCGTGTCGTGTCCGTCCCCCCCACCCACCCCGTTCCCCTCCCTCAATTCCCGCGCAGCGCCGCGGAGGGCAGCGCCGGCCCCCGGCGGGAGGCGGCGGGGGTGGGGGGAGCGGGCTGGAAACTTACTTGGGGTTGGAGGAATTCCAATATATGGGGTCTAAAACGATGGACCTCGCCAGTGCAGTTCTGCATAAAACCATCGCGACTCCCCAACAGTACTTCCAGGCGGAGGCGTCTCGCCTCCGCGCTGCCATGGTCGCAGGCGGCACCGAGTCCCTCCCCGGAGCCTCGCCAACTCCGCCGTGCGCGGCTTCCCCGCACCTGAGCGGCGACAGCAGGGCGGGTGCCCGGTATCCCAACAGCCGGGACGACGGATAGGGAAGGAAGAATATCAAAATTTAAAAAAAAAAGAATAAAATAAAAAAAATCACACGCGAAGGGTCGACGATGCACTTGGTGAGAGCTGCAGGCAGATCTACTGAGTCATGTATGCCGCTCGCATGTGGGAAATTCTCCTGCGAGGTAAGATCCACGCTACCTCCGAAGTAACGATAGCAATAATAACAAAAAAAATATGCAAACGCCTCAGTCCTTCCTCTTACTGGGGGTCTCCCGGCTGCCTTGGAAGATGCCACTCAAACTGCCAACTCCCATTTGGATCCAGTGCGCCATACACGTTCACAGTGTCTAAGGCTCGCGTGAAAAGGAGTAAAAAAAAAAAAACACAACATAAAATAAAAGAAGAGGTGGTAGGAGAAATAAAGGGGTTGGGGGAAAGGGACACAGCCTCGGCAGGAGGCTCCTCCTGTGTGTCTCTCACTGCTCCCTGCAGTTTGCAATCCGCACAGGCACCAGCCCGGGCTGTTTCGGGCAGCTCGGAAGCAACCGCGAGTCAATAAATCCACTCCGAGAGTCAGCTCCCCCGGTCCCGGGGAGGCGCATCCGCAGGGCTCCGGCTTTCCCGGGGGAGGCACTGCTGTCCTTGTCGCCGGCAAAGACCCGGGAGCGGAGCAAGGAAAGAAAGAGGGGGCGAAAAAAATAATAATTAAAAAAATAAAATAACAATAAAAAACAAAATGGGGGGGGGGGGTCGCAGCGTCAAAACGTCCCTCTCTCGCTCTCCCGTTGCGAGATCCGCAGTGCGCGCCGCGGCGGCAGGAGGAAAGCCGGGCGTGGGACTTGCGCGGCCGCGCAGCCCAGGGCGGAGGAGAAGGAAGGAGGAGCGGCGCCAGCCGCGGCCGTTTCCCACCGCGGCGCCTTCAGCCCGCGATGCCGCCGCTCCGCCGGTGCTGCTGGTGCTGCCGCCGCGGCCAGTCCACGGCGCAGGAGCGCGGCCGGCGGCAGCGCGCCGCCGTAGCCATATAAGCGCGGCCCCGCCGCCCCGCCGCCGCCGCTCATAGGGCCGCCGCCGGGCCGCCGCGCTGGTTGGGCGCCGCGAGTGTCACTTACCGCCGCGGCGGCGGGCGGGGCCGCGCCGAGCCCAGCCGAGACGAGCGGGGCCGGCAGGTAACACCCCCCCCCTCCTCCCCTCTACCCCGCCAGGCCCGGCCCCGGTCTCGGTCCCGGCCCCGCCGCACCGCGGGAGGCCGCCGGGGTGAGGGGGGTGGGGGGAGCCCACTCGCTCTTAGTCACGGCGGGGCCGGGCGGGAGGCAAAAATATAAAATGCAATAAAATAAACCTCCCTCTCAAAAAAAGTCTTTGCTGAAATTAAGTGTTTTTCAAGTACAGAGCGGGGAAGAGCCGGGGCCGGGTCTCGGCTGGCGCGGAGCTCCCCGCGCAACTTTCTGCGGGTGCCCCGCCGGGGGAAGCGGGGGCCAGGGGGCTCTCCCACGGCCGGCCCCGGGCTGGCACTTCCCACGGGGTCTCGGAGTTTTCAAAGTTTGTCAGCTTACGCGACAGTTAGCCACGGGCCGTCCCCAAATAGAGACACGCGGAGCCCCTTCAAAGGGATGCGGAGCGGCGCGTAACTAGGGGCGCGGAGGCCGGGTGCGGGTTCCCCGCCTTTCCCTGACGATCGCTCAGCGCTTCGTCCTTCCCTTACACACTTTTTTTTGGGGGGCGGGGAGTATTTTTCGGATCCGGTTCTTTTTCAGACACCGCGCATCTCGGCGGCACCTGGCCCTTTAATTTCATTTTATTATTAATTTCTGGCCACAGGGAGCTACCTACAGGCAGCGTTGGAGATGCTTCCCCGGCGGCTCCGCAGGGTCCGCGCGGGGTGCGGAGGGCGCCGGGGGGGAGGAGGGAGGGGGCGGCGTGTGTGTCTCCAAGACCCCCGCGGGCGCGCCCCGCCGCCGCGCTGGGGGCCCGGCGGCTCCCGCGGCACTTCCACGGGGCCACAGCTCCCACTAGCGGCCAGCGCCAGCCCTCCGCGGGTGTGTGGGGCGGGGGGGGGGGGGGGTGGTGGTGCAAAGCGGTCCCCCCCGGTTGTCCCCCCTCTCCGGGGCTCCTTCGCGTCCTGCCCTGCCCGGCGCCTTTGCCGTTCCCCCGCAGAAGGCGGCGGGCGGTACAGCTGCCCCGGCTGGTGGCTCCGGGCCGGGGAGGCGACACCGGCGAACGGTCCGCGCCGAGCGCTGTGCGTACCGTGGTTCCACGCCGATGGTAGAATGTCGCAGTCGCCCCTGTAAAATGAAGGGGGTTACCGAATTTCTTCCAGTCGGGATTTCTTGCCAAAATAGTATCTGCAGAAAGGATTAAAAGTTAAATCCCAGGAAATTACGGCGCGCTCTTTCTGTCATTTCCCTACCTTTTAGTTAAGGCATGCGAAGAACGCTACAAAATACCGTAATAAAGAGCCAATTTCGTATAATTTTATTCCCGAAGAAATACGGGCATTTACTTAAAAATCGGGTTAGTGGTGATGCTCGTTCGGCTTTTAGACGAACGCGGAGAAGCCCTTAGAAGGAAAACGACTGGCACTGTAATCTACTTCCCCGATCAATTTGGAAGAAAATGATCGCTTTCCCCCCGTCCCCCCTTTTTAACTAAGCTGGTGTTCCAGGCGTCGCCGCCCTGCCTGGCAGACCCCGCTCGTCCCGCTCGCGGCAGAAGGAGAAGGAGATTTGAGGCGCGCTCGATGCCCCATAGATTTTGTGTTAATTGTGTTTGGTAGTTCTCTAATGAAATCTACCACTCAAGAAAACAAGGAAATCAGTTTGCTTTTCACACAAAACATCGAAGACGTTTTAAGTAAACTGCTTAATTAAATTTAATTTGCAGTGAGGAAGGAATTGCAGATCCGGCGACGCAATTTGGTGGAAAAAGATCTGATTCCCGGGACGGAAACTTAGCACTCAAGTGGGAGACAGAGATTGGGTATCTATGCACATCGAGGGGCATCAAAGGAGAGCTTCGCCAGCGAGGGGAGGAAAGTACTTAATTATTAAACTTTTAAACAAATGTGTGGTGTGTAGCCAGTCGTGAGCCAATGTAAACACTGAGCCTGATAAATGCTTCTAGCAACAGAGACGTGTAAAATAGGTTTACCTCAATTTTGCAGTGCTGCTGCTTCTGTTTGTTTTGAAGCAAAAGGTTACGAGCGGTGTTTTGTAAAAGCTGTGAGTAAACGGTGACCTCTAACTCTCCGTATCCTCGCTTTAAGTAAACCAAAGGAAATGAAGAGCCCTGGTATTGTCTGAAAATATCCTCCTGTAGCTAAATATATCACTCGACTTCCATTGTCCAGCGGCTAATCATTTTACGTAAATACAGCTGTTTTACTCTACTCTCCGGCATCCTATTGATGCACGCTGTCGGAGTATAAAAATCCGCGTTAATAAAATCAGTTTTAAGTAAGAACCTAGAGAAAAACGGGAACTTATCTCCGAGATAACTCAAACAACAAAGGTTAAGACATCCAAAGAAATGCCGGCTCGGTGGCTACCCCGAAAAGGTCACCCAGTTTGCCCGAGGGGCCGGTCCCCGCGGCTGGGGTCGGGACCGGGGGCGGGGGGGGTGTCTTTCTGCGCCGCGGAGTTATTTGCGGGGCCGTGCCGGGAGGCGGGGGCCGGGGCCGGTGCCGGGCGAGAGCGGGCGGCGCTCGGAGGGACCGCGGCGGCTCGGAGCCCCTCGGCAGCCGCGCTGCGGCCGCGCTCCCTCCGGTGTCTCCCTCTCCCGCTGCATCGGCCTCCGACTTTCCCGTCTGGCTTCCAAGGAGCGGCGGGAATCGCCACGGACACGGAGAAAACGTGAGAGTACGGGTCGGGGAAAGGGTTTTTAAAGCAAAAAAGCCCGCAAATATTAGGAAGTTAGCAATCGGCTTTGGCCGCAGCAGCGGCTCCTCTGGGGGCTATTTCAGGAGGAGGTGCCGGCAGATATTTCGGGTTTCGCGGGGAAGGCGGTTTCCTGGCAGACAAACTCGCAGGGGAACAGGCTTCTGCGGGGAGGAAATCCTGCCGCGGCCGTGGGAGCCGCGCCGCGCTGCGCTCCCCCTGCGCCCGGGCGGCCCGGCTCGGCGGGACGGGGTGGAGGGATGGATGGAGGGAGGGAGAGGTGGAGGAATGGAGGGAGAGATGGATGGAGGGATGAGCGGGGCCAGCGAGCAGGTGAGACCCGCCTTTCCCTCCACCTTCAGGGAAAAGCAGGGACTTGGCCATTTGCACCGCTTAAACCTTTATTTCCTGTACTCCAGCCGGCCTGACAGCAAAAATCGGGTCTATCGCCGAATAACTCATTTCGGCTTCTTTCAGACAGTAATTCCATAGATATTGGCTCTGACCCTACGAAATCTCTAACAAAAAGGCAGTTAATTTCAATGGGATCAGGATTGGGCCCACAATCCCCGATTCTCTTTTAAACATCAGTCTAAACATTGGGGAGCAAGAATATAGGAGACATGAAATTTTTTATTCAGTGGAAAAGCTCCCTGTCATTCATCATTACTTGAAAATTTACCAATTTTGGAAGCCGAAAAGAGATAACTCCATAGATACAGTTATTGCTAAATTTAATAAAAATCATTTAATAATTATTGCGTGATTCATGCACACTGATTCAAATGGGTAGTTTATTGTTTGTACAAAAGGCCAAGTGTGCTGGATACTTGAAACAGCTCCTAAAATATCATTCACACTATAACAATGCACTTTCTGCACTTACAGTAGAGTATCTATCTAGATGTTCATTTGTCTTCTCCGTGTCTGTTTTGTAACGGCAATTTTGGTTAACCATCGCTTCTTAGAAAATGAGCTTGGCTCCTCCTGAGCACAGCCATAGAATTCAAGCAGCCTCGTAATAAAAATCAGAAAAGAAGTTGGTACATCCTAACCACGCATTTTAATTCGCCGTTTGACTCATTTTTATACCAATTCTCAGTATCACTCCGTGAAAACAAAAATTATTCCATTAATTGGTGGTCCGCAATGAGATATGGGGGGTGGGAAACATGACCTGGGATCAAACCCCTGCTACATGACCAGCCTTTTGCAAGGGTTTATGCCCCCTTGCGCAGGTGGCTAACAAAACAGTGGGACGGGGAGAGGGGGATAGCCCTGAAATGCACGCATTTAGTGGTACTGGCATGAAAACAGAGCAGAGATGCGTGAAAGTCATGGTTCAGCTCCAGCTGGACTGGCCTGTTGGTCCGAAACCATACCAGCCCCGGCACTTCGACCATATCCTCCTGCCTTGGAATGAGCCTCAGGCACACAGGCAGCTCCCACAGCTCCCTCCTGAAATAAATCACCTCTGCCACGCAAACCAAAAAGTCATTATCAACCTGAATTTTACCTGAACTTGCACTGCGCCGAGACCCTACAGTAACAGAGCTAATAATTTTCCTCCTGCTTGCCAAAGGGACAACACATCCTCAAATACTCTGAAAACGTTTAACGAGATACTTCATGCAGTTAAGAGTGAACCACAACTAACACCTTCATATTTGGTGTACATGCAAAAAACGGCACAGAAACTCAAAAAATCATACAAGGGCACGTTAGTAGCATGAAAAAGAGGGGTTTACAATCTTCAAGTCAGCAAGGGCAATAGGGTGAGGTGTACGAGGTGGCACACAGCTTAAGAGAAAAGGAGAGACAATGAAAATAGATCCTTCTTTTTCAAGACAAGATAGGAACGGATGAAGTATTGATACTTTAGTAAGGCAATACCGACACATCTGTCTACATGCAGGTACGCAGTTGCTTGGCAGCTTAGACATCTCACCAGCCTCACTGTCTCTGCTTTGCTAAGCTTCAAGGACACCAGCCCTCCAATACATTTCACAGCAGTCAGCTTTCCACTTGCGCTTGGAAAAATGATGGCGATGAACATGGGAAGTTCAAAGGGCAGTTCAACAAATCTACAAAGTAACAGCACGCTGCTAGGACACTGCTCCAAGGCCTTCCACTCTCTCCTGCCTCTGCCCAGTAGATGCAGCGTTTGGTATTAAAATAATTCTCCAGGATGTTTATGATCAGGGGTTGGGAAAACTCAAGATCTCTTCTGTCATCATATAAGGGAAGTGAAGATCGCTCAGGGCATGTGGCAACAAAACGACGACTCCATGGGGGGAAGGGCAGGACCACCCCCCACCCCACCCCCCCAAAAAAAAACACAACCCAAAACACCCCAAAACAAAACACAAAAAACAGAACCAAAAATTGTCTAACCAAAATTTGCAGTTGAAACTTCAAACTGTAGTGAAATAAAAATTAAACTCCCAACATGATTTCTAACAGGAATTTCTCTAGGTAGGTTAATGCCCTCACGCAGACCCACCCGCACAGCTCATACTCAGTTTAATCACTACCTAACTGTCACTCTATATTCTAACCTGCTTTGCATCACATGGGTATCGAGTCTTAAGGCAATGTAACATCACAAGTTCTTATCATCCAATGTCAATTTACGCCCCTCCCAATCTGTGTGCACCTCTTTATTTTCCTAGAAATAAACAGTATCCCTGAAGTCCTACAGTAATTTTAAGAAGAAAACCCCAGAATAATGCAAATGTGCCGTACCAGGTCCACAGAAAACTATCTAACAAGTTCAGAATGCTTTAGGACAGTAAAGAGACAGTGGTTTCTACCAACTGAACTTCTGCCCAAACAACAACAAAAAGGAAATATGTAGCTGTTTTTCCTTCTTTGACAGCAGGGGGAAGGAAACACAGGTACGAAGGTACGGAACGGCAGAAAGGGCAATCTAATTGTGATTGGACATTTTGTCCACACAGTAGTCCTAAAGGTGTGATTGAAAATAACCTCTCAAAGACTAAGCCTATGCAATGTTAACCGTAAAGAACAAACGCTGCTATTTAGCAGCAAATTAGTGACGGAGAACAAAATGTTTGATACCACAGCTGCACATATGAGAACTTAGCTTCTTGCTCTTGGAAGAGGAGAGGAAACAAAAATGCATAGGTCTGTTTTGAGTATTGACTTTTAATAGCTTGTTTCTCATAAGGGAACAGGGGACGTTTTCTGTTTTAGAAATACAGGTATCAGTTGAGCTTTAAATACAACCTGCTCCTGCCAACAGGTCATATACATGATTTATTTGGCTTCAGCTTTTGTTTTTATGCATTAAGCAACCTTCAACCTTCTTTTGTAATACAATATATAGACAAATTTAAGTACAGTAATTTACTTAGGTAGGTATTTTACTGTCTTCACATTTTTCTTGACATACTGGACAAAGCGATACACAGAAGTCTGCCCCCAAGCCCAGGTTTCATACAAAGCACGTTGAATACTGCTTTCAGTGGCAGACTCAACTTGCTCCCACATTTAATTTGCCAAATCTACAGAAATAGATCCTTTGGGAATATCAGTAATTATTTCCAACTTTGTCCAGTGACATTCAAATGCTCAGGCAACTACTGGCAACTTTCTTTTTACGGTTACTACAGATGTTGCATACCGACAGGAAAAAGAAAGTTTTAGAACTGGACAAGCTACAGTAATCCAGGTTTTGGCAGGAGAATTATATACAAAAAGGGGACTTTATATATAGTTTTCAATCTGTAGTTTCATTTTTTCAAAATAAAACCTGTATATATAAATGGATAACATTCATGATCTGTATAACAGTTGCTTTCTGGTTAAAACAATATATTTAGACAGAATCTCACTTTCTGTTTTTCACTTCGAGTATGCTAGCCGGTCCAGTCCTTTGGGGAAAAAAACTTCCATTTTTAAATCCTTTAGGATCCATCAGATTCATTATATGGTAATGACTTTAACTGATACAATATAGTATATTATGAGGTGAACTGAAAGGGATTAGATATCGAGGTATTGGTTTGGGTGCAGTAAGCCAAACAGCTGTTTAAACATGATACTACAGCTGAAATAAGTCTCTGTCAGAATAAAAACCAACATTCATGAAAACAGCAGCAGCCATCAAAAACATTCACAACTGCAGGGATTTTTTTACCATGTGTAATTTTGCATATGAGAAGCCACAATAGTTAAAAGCAAAATTAAGGAAAAAAATACCACTATAGTCTTGAATTTAGTAATGTGAATTGTCACTCTTATAGCTGTTTATAGAAGTGTACTAAAAAAATTTACTTAAACATATGAATTTAAGACTTTCACTTTATTCAGCAAATTGGTTTATTTACACAATGGGGAACGCTGGTTGAATGCTGTCAATGTAATAAAAACAAATCTAACAGAGACAATACTGAACTCTCTCTATGTATTCATAGCAGAAGTGACAAACTATTTCCTTACCTGTATCAGGAACATCAAGAGCAACAATGGGACAGTATCATAGGACACTGATTTAACAATAAACCACAGAGGTCCAGTAATACTATGGCAATTTACTCATGTATTTACTGACTTTTTAAAAAAAAAAAAAAATTAAAAGTCAGCAATACCCAGTATAAAGTTCTGTCAATTATCAGAGTCAAACTCTGATGCGTAGGTCAGTAAAACCTTATCAGATCATCCACAATTCATAAACTGACCTGATCTGCTTCAGGCCACTAATACAGAAACAAAATTGATGAGAACAGATTACCCTCTAAAAGGCAACAATGATCTGATAAGGGTTTAACGTAATGGAAGTTTAAAAAAAATTAAGAATTGCAGAGCACAGCCCCTATTAGAACAAGCTAACTTTCCAGACTTTCAAAAAAGACAAAAAAAAAAAATTGAGAGAAAAAAAAACCACTTCAACATGAAGCTACCATACAAAGTTTTTTTGTTTGTTTTCCTTTTTTTGTTGTTTTTTTGTTTGTTTCTTTTTTTTCTTTTAAGAGTTCAGAGTTGCAATTTAATCCTGGCTCTTTAGTGAGAAGGACAGTTTTGGCCTAGACTTCCCTTTGCCCAGGATAATTTTTTGCTCTTCCTTTTGCTGACGTTGTCTCTCTTGTTCTAGTTTCATCCTCTCCTCATGAATCTTTCTTTGTTCTTCAACAATTTTCAATTGTTCTTCAGCCTATATATGAAAATGGTAGAATTTAGGCCAGCATATTTTGTAGTCATAAAAGCAATTTACAAGTCCCTATTAACTTCCAAACAGGTCTAATCCTGCATAGGTATGTAAGCAGTTCTACCTGAGCTAGACACCATAGTTAGTTTCAGTGAAACTATTTATAAAATGGTTATTTGAGCTAAGTTTAGAAGAAAGACTGAATATTTTCTACAGCTAGTGTATCAAAGTCTTGAGTGCAATGTTTTTCAGCATTGCTTTGCAAACAACATGTTACGTTTTAATTAAGGAAGTCAGTGTATATATAAATTCCCCTGACACGTGTCAGATGAAGGCACAATTTAATGAAGTAACAGACCTTCACAGGTCCTCCCCACTCCAAAACCCATCTAAAAACCTCTCCTAATTCAAAACCATCTTTACTTGATTTCTAACAAATCAATCCTTACACTGTCTTATGGTTCTTACAGCTCCTCCAATGGTGTCTTCCTAAAGGTGTTCATTATGTCAGTTAATACCTTAAATTTTCTATTTGTCCTGTTTCCAGCATAAGAGGTTGGGAAAGGAGTAAAAGAGAAAGAGCTCTACAGCAGATGTAGTTCAAGCAAACATTTTTAAGAAGCATCATCTTTACCTGAAAAAGGTGTAATTACTTGGATAATTGAAACCAATAGATTTCAATCAGGATTCAGAAGAAGCTTAGTTTAGCTTATCATCAATTGATTAGAATCAGCTAAATCATACTGAATGTTCTTATGAGGCAGGCACCTGCTTAAGTAGGCTTGGAGACCAACATAAACTAGACTTTCATAACTGAGACATCTTAAGTGTATGCTGAAAGTCCCTTTCAGCACTTCTACATCACCATGATACGAGCCTCAAATCCAGTTTGTACTTGTCCTGCTCAACAAAACAGAATTAGTCACTTCTGTTCTAGAAGCTGAACATGTTTGCAAACTTACTTCAACCTTCCCTGTGAGATACTGTTAAAAACACACTTTTCAATTTCTGAAAGCAGCTATCTTTCTCTAAATTAACTGCACCTGAACAATTTTTTCAGACTAGTGTTACTGCTAAGGATCTGGTCTCTTATGCTTGAGGAAAGGAGAGCAACGCTACTGACATAAACGTCAACAGACAAGATAAATTCTAGAAAGAGTCGATTTGCTTATTTTAATTGTGTTGCAAATCAGGCAGAGAGACCTGTACTCCTCTACAGAACTGTTAACTACATCTTCACATACCAGTTTAGCCTGTGCTTCTGCAATTTTTCGATTATTCTCTTCCAGTATTCGCTCTAGTTCCTCACGCTTTGCACGCTCTTCTTCCTAAAGGGGAGGACAGGGCAAGATGTTAGTAAAGTAAAATACTCATTTATGCATGTTCACTAATCTTTCTCAGAATTCTTTTGTGAACTGACTTAAAGTGGCAGCTTTACAGCCACCAATTTTGTCTCACAACGGTAAATTGCGCAGCCACTAAATCTGATTTCTAGTACTCAATCTAAGTCATCCCGCCCAGTCCAAACAGCAACCGACTAAACCCTCCCTAATCATAGAATCCTGACAATTTATTACTAGAATTTTAATATCACACAAATCAACAAGGACAACTACAAAAACTGGATAGTATTTACCAAATTAAAAAGTAATATAGAAAATATAAATAAAGTGAATAGTTTGTCTCACCAATTAAGTATACCTACGTATTTCTTTACCTATACTCCTTTAATCAGCATTAAAAGTTGAATATTTACTGTCTTGTCCAGTGTCCTGCAGAGTGTGCTCCTCGGCTGCCATACGCGCCAGCTTCCTCTTTAAAATGATTTGTACTGTTAGCTTGGCAATACCTGCATCAGCAGCTCAACCATTTATAAAGAAACAACATACAAGGAAGGCTGAGCTGAGGAATGCAGATGTTTATGATAAGAAGGAACAAAAATATGTAAATCATTCCTAAGGCAAACAATTAATAAGAAAAATACATTTACTGTTAGTGAAAAATACAAATGGTAATCCATACTTCATGGAGCTATGGGCTTCTTTCATTGGGAGAATGGACTTAACATTCAATATTTTGACAATTTTAAGACAGCTGAAACTGTCATTTGCAGTCTGAACTTGGAATTCAGGAGTCCAGGGAAGGCAAGATCAGGAAATAAAGCCTTGTAATTGTTGTTTTCTTGGTGAATTTTATGGAACTCTGTTATGCAACTCATAAATATGAAGACTGCGTGAAAGTTTTTGAGGTGTTTCAGTTCACGTAATATAGATCCGAATTATTTTAGTATTTGGAAGATTTAAAGTTAGCCAGAGGTTTGTGTCTGTGTAAGAAAAAAAAGTTAATACGAACAAAGCAAGCATACGAAGAGAAAACTTCTTACTATGACTAGTAACCAGCTACTAGCTAGCACACTTCACTCCAGGCATGGAAGTTTATTCTGCATTATAAAGAACCAATGGGACTTCTTCACATCACATTGACAACGGCAAAAGTACTTTTGTTAAAAAAAAAAAAAGTCATCCATCTGATCAAATGAAGACGTCTGTACATGAAGCATTTGCTGACTATAGACATCTAAATTCAACTTCAATTCTTACATAGTCAAGGTTTGAATTTGCAAAACGAGTGTAATTTAATATGCTTAATATTTGTTGGAACTCAGTGTTCTGTTTTTTTTTTTTCTTTTAATTTAAAGATATTATGTGACAGACAAGTCACATTTAGTATGAAGGGGAAAGCTTCATTGCTACTGTCTTTCCTTTTGTAAGCCAATCAAAATATTAATTTGAAATAAACTGTGTAGGAGGTACAGAGTGAAAAAGACATTTGAGACTTATGACTATTCAGCACAAATTTCCTTTATGGTTTAAAGTTTGTCTTGAAATTTCTGGATCCTGGAATGATTGGTGCAGGCAGGCATCAAAGCCTGTAGTAGCAAATTACTGTCTCACAGAAAGACATTTTCAGCTTCTGCTCCAGCTGCTGATTAAAAAAAAAAAACAAAACCAAAAACCCAAGTCACATGTTCAGCTTGACTTCAGACAAGGGCAACCTGCTCTTTTATAACTTCTAGGGAAAAAAAAGTAGTTGTTAGTAGTTATTAAAAATGGATATAATGATTTGGACATAGATCCTTCATGAAGACGTGGATGGGCTTATGCTCGAAGTCCCAGAATTAGTCCAATGTATGCTCAAGGAAAATGTTCATTTTAAATGAAGAGTAAGAAACCTATTTGTTAAAGACAGGTACTGCAGCTCACTGCTGGACCCTGCTTTTTGCCTGACTGAAGGCAAAAGCCTCTTACAGTCTAGGTAAATAAAATGAAACAAATGAAGGATACATAATTACAGATTTTCAATACCCTTCCCCAAAAATGAAAGGACCGCTGATAAATCCTGCAGCCATGGCAAAAGTTTCAAACAATTCTGAAATATGTAGGTCAGTTCCATTAAAAATCAAGTATCCTTGTTCAGGTTTTAGGAGAATAACTGTTTAAGTATCAGTGAGCTCCTCTGAATAGGCTAGAAATTAAGTTTCGCAGCAATGCAAGTTTATATGAGAAGGGAATTAGATTTGCTGTATTCCATCTCTTTCTGAACCGAACAGGAGGCACAAACCAACACTGAAAGTTTTGCCATGGACTGTCTCTACTTTCCAAACGACCGAGCGTTACCTCTCTGGCTTTTTGTGCTGCAAGTTCAGCTTGTCGCTGTCGCTCGAGTTCTTCGAGCAACTGTTTTTCCATGATGCGCTTAGCCTCCTCCACCCTGCGGAGAACCTCTCGCTCAATCTCATCCTTCCTTTTCTCCAACTCTTCTTCTACACGTTTAGCCACAAGCTCTTCCACTCTTCGAGCAGTTTCTTCCTCTATGAGTTTCTCTTCAATTTCTTGTTGACGACTACAAAATGCAAACAGCAGGATTACTTTTTAATCAATAAAAAATGGTTGCACTGAAACAGTCTTTCAAAAACACAGCATCAGCCACACTACTGAATCACTTTTATAAAGTTTTATACCTTACAGACACAGATTATATATTTAAAGAATGTTTTGCGCTACATCTAAGGAAAGTGAATATTCAGGCAATCAGTGTTCCTACCACAGGGAACCCATTCAGACCATGCCATATTTAGCATCTCTCCATATCTCAAGACACTAAGCTTAAGAAAACGGCTTATCATACTACTTCCCGAACATTTTTAGGGGGGCGAAAGAAAAGAAAAAAAGTAAAAGACCCCACCCAACTTTGGCCATCCTTCAGGAATCTAAATGGTCTCCATTTTAAGCCACATCTTGTAAAATCCTGTCTTAAATCCACCACCTCAGATTACTAATCTTTAATAACTAAAATAGAAGACAGAAGCAATTAAATTTGCATTTTGAATATTTTAAACAAGAATTCCAAGTGTTGTATCTGTAATCTAGTTATTCAATCATTTACCTCATCAAATTTCAAATACCTCACCTCTTCTTAGGTTACTTATTGCAGCACTCTTTTTCTACAGTAATTATCAATAAAAATACCAATACCAAGCACTAAATAAATCCTTGCAACCTTTACAGTTTTCCATGTTCTTAATTTTGGAAGTATTTTCAAATGTCTTTTTGTCTTTATTTTGTTTAGCAGTAACAGCATTATCACTCAGCCTGATCGCTGTTGTAAGTTTTCATTAAAAAGGACACAAAAAGATTAGATCAATTTGCAAGTTTATTACAAAAGGAAGAAAAAAATTCTTCTGGGTAGTAATCACTAGTACAACATGGCAATTAGATATCGAAAGGCCAACAAAAATGAATACTGTATAGCTATGTTTCATATAATATTGCTTATTTAGAATCATTATGGGCTTTGAGGAGAAAGTTGTTATTTTAGCCTTGAAATTGTACTTCACAGAATACTTAAAATGAAAGTTCAATCTTATAAACTTAACTTCTGGTCTGTCAGCACCAGAAACCCATGATTTAGAACAACTACTACTGTTGTAATATCCTACTATCATGTCATTTTCATAATGTTTGCATTTATTTATTTATCTTGAGAGATAAATGTTATTTATATTGAGAGACATAAAAACAACCTTTAAAAAAGGGAAAAAAGTGTTACAGGTTTACAAACTTTTAGTCTTCCTAGTGTACAATTTGCAAACATGCAACAGGATATAATAAAGATTACTAATCTAGATAAACACGTGAAACACAGAGGTGAAAGGCTCCCAAATTCTCCCTGTTCATATATCTTCCTTTCAAAAGTGTGCCAAAACAAATGGGTAGTCCGTCTCCTTCAGTAAAAAGTTTTGGTACCCCCAACTTAAACATTCAGCCCCAGAAGACAAATTTTATTCTTATGTTCCTCAAAAGATAGCAAACTTATCCAGTGGCACATTAAGCCAGCATTCACTTTTCCTAAAGCAACACAAAATACCTTGAGGTAACTTCTGTCTAGAAAAACAAAAAAACAAGACTACCATCATCCAGAAAAACGCATCAACCCCATTCTGGTAGCATGTCTCTGCCAAGCCACTACTACCTACAATCCTTTTTGGATGAAAGGTAGAAGAGGGGTCAAAAGTTTAAAAACAAATTTTTGAACACCCTTTATATACTAAATAACCTTTTAATTTTAAAAGTTTTTCATCCCTTTTATGAGTATCTATTTAGGAGCAAGTACTCTCACCTTCCTGTACTGATACAGCTTAACATACATAAGTGGCTGTCCTACAGGAGTAATTTTTCAGAAAGCTCAAATTCGCATGTTTTATTCAACTATTTTAGCTTTACGTTTAACATGACGGAAATCTAGAATAAAAGTTAGATAACTGAATAAAGATAGTACATAGTTACAAAAAAACCCAAACCCTGACACTCATGTCTGAAATTTTCAAATATCCTCAGCAACTGACAGGTACTCCAATTAAACACTGTGCCTGCACCCGTTTAATTCTTCTCACCCCAACAAATTCCATTCAAATGTAATTAAACCAAACAAATATATCTTTTCACATTCATAGGCAATGACAGTATTACAAAGATATAATAACTGTTCAATGTAAGCATCCACATTTCTTGAAACACTAGAAATAGAAAGAAGTGAAATAGAATAAAGTAAAACATTTATTCTCAAAGTTCATTTGTAAGACTACCTTGTGCCTATGGATAAAGATCACATACTTCCAAAGAACAGCTTTGAGTTTATCAAGAAAAATCAAATTCTAAACAGATGAATAAATCTCAATTTATTCTGATTTAGTCTATAGTTTATACCAACTACTCCTTGGTTGGTTGGTTGTTTTTTGTTTTTTTTTTTTTAAATTGCATGAACTTACAGTATTTTATAAAAAAGTATAAGCTTATCATCCTGACCTACTGAGCCATGACTTCAGAGAAACAGGTAAGTCATTAATGTAAAAATATTTTTAGTATGCTCCATTTACTTCTTAAAGATTGATTTTAGAAAATCTGCAGAAAACAAACTGCTTACGTTTCAGCAGATTTCTGGCGAAAAAAATGTCACATTTGCAAGGCCTTTATAGAAAAATAGCATTATAGAAAGAAGCAGAAGTTAGGCCACGTATTAAGATTTGAATAGACACAAGAAGAAAAAGTCACTTTCAATCTAGTTAATTCAGTAAACAAGAGTTTCTTTCCTTCACTAACGTAAGTATATACCAACATGTATAACACAATTTACAGATGGTTTACTCCAACACCATAGCCTTCTAGTCTATTCAGTTTTACTGCTTTTTCTTTTTGAAATTTAAAGCGTATTCTAGAAGCACCAAAATTCTATACCAAATCTTTTCCAATATTGTTTCTCCCTCAAAAGTTTACTGTTCTGTTGCAAATCACTCAAATGCCATATTGCTTGTATACAGACTTCATCAGTGTTTTAAAATTTCAAAGCTAACTTATATTTCAACTCTATTTTCCACAGTAAGTTTTCTATACATGTTGCTACATCTAACATTTGAGCACTCCACAACAAAAAAGTGATCAACTATTTTAGAGGTATTATTTAAAGGTTAATTATAAACACTTCATTTTCCACAGGCACTTGAACAGATTCCCTCTTTCAACTTTTAAAACCTAGACACAGACTAACCATAAAATTCTCCACTAGGACTAACACCACTTAAAATTTGAAGTTAAGTAATATTTATTTTCTTATTTGGGTAACATTCTCTCTCTTCAATCTTTAAATCCATTTACATAATATTTAAAACAATACATATGAACTAAAATAGCCCAGAATAGTAAGATAAACTATTCATTGTATTCTCAAATTGTTCAACGCATTTCAATCCTTCATGCCAGATATGCACGGAATATTTTTATTAATTCAGGTACTGAATAAAACTATAAACTCAAAAAGCTTCAACATTTTCATGCGTGTTTGTGTTACTATACAAGTTTTCAATGACATTGCTGTCAAATTCTGAAGTTAGCAAAGGAGACTACTGAGAAACAAAAATGAAAGTGACAACTCAGGATGATGATTAAAATTTCGTTAGAACAATATCGCTGAAAAAAATTCAAAGCTCCCCCTGAGAATTAACAGAACCACTTGGCTTCACACATAGAACCAGGTGCTATTTCTGGATTCAGTGGTCCAATGAGCAAGGGTACCATTCAAGGATCAAGAATCACTATATCACAACTGTTAACACTGTTGTTATCTCTCCTGCCTAAAGGTCTCTTTCCTCACTTAACAATATTGCCAAAACATCTTAATGCACATTCAACGTTCATTAAAATCGAATCATAGAATGGTTTGGGTTGGAAGGAACCTTAAAAGATCATGTAGTTCCAATCCCCATGCCAGGCAGGGATACCTCCCACTAGACCAGACTGCCGAAACAGAATTTATCTCTCTCTGTAGACCTCATAAATAACCACGTTCCCCACAACGAGAACTCAAAAACGTTTTAAATGAAACAAGTCACCGAATCTCGCTACCTCAATTTGGCAAGAAATTAAAAAAAAAAAAACAACTCAAAATCCCAGTGTTAATATAATCGTTGCATAGTATTCCTTAAAACCCTAAATCGAGCAACTCCAGATGCCTCCGCTCGACGCATAATAAGCTCCAGGCACGGGAGGGGAGGGGCAGGCAGTGTGGCAGCGCAGCACAAAGCCTCCGGGCCGCGGAGGCCTCCTCTACAGAGGGAAGTTTCCGAGCAGCGCCGGAGAGCAACGGCGGGCGGGCGGCGAGCGGAGCCAGCGGGCGGGGAGGCAGCCCGGGCAGGCGGCTCCCAACGCACCTGAGGGAGCCGGGCGTTAAAAAAGGGAAGGATGGCAGGAAAAGAGACAGAAGCCAGGCCTCAGCGAGCGCCTCAACGCTTGTACCCCGGCGGCAGACGGCCCCCGCCGGGAGGAGGAAGGCAGCAGGGCACAGAGCACCTCCTTCCCTCCCCCCTCCCCTCAGCACACCACCCCCCCCCCCCGCCCCCAGCCCAGCCCTGGGGCTCACATTTTCCGCTGCCGCTCGAACTCCGCTTTTTTCTCCTCCTCCTCCCGCTTCTGCTTCTCGTCCAGGCTGCTGCGCTTGCTCACCGTGCGCCCGAAGATGTCGATGCGGTCGGGCGGGGAGGAGGCGCGATCGCGCTCCCGCTCCCGGTCGCGGCGGGAGGAGGGGGCCGTGTTGGAGCGGGAGCGGGACCGGGACTCCCGGCGACGGTTCCGCTTGCTCTCCCGGGACTTGGAGCGCTTCCGCGCCCGCTCCTTCTCCCGGGAGCGGGACCGCGATCGGCTCCGGTTCTTCTTGTTGTGCTTGGAGCTCTTGGTGTGTTTGGAGCGGGACGAGCTCCGGCTGCGGGACCGGCCCATCCCGGCAAAGGAGAGGAGAGGCCGCGCCGGCGACCGCCCGACCACCCCCCGCCCCCTTCGCTAGCGGCGCCCAAGAGAGGTGCGAGGAGGCTCTGCACGCATCGGCGCCGCCCGGGCGGGCCCCTCGTCCTCTCCCTTTCCCCTGCTTTGCGCTGCGAGGAGAAGGAGCAGGCCGCGAAAGCGGGAGCGAATCCGGACGCAGGCAAGATGGCGGCCCCAGCAGAGCGGTGACTCTCCTCTTCCGCCCCACAATGCACTGCGCCGCGGATAGAGCCGTTTGCTCCCCCCCCCCCCCCCCTTTTCGGCGTCGCTCCGCAGGTGCACGAAAGCACTCGGTAACTTTCGGCAACCAATGGCAAGCGGCGCCCGAGGAGGGAACCCCGGCAGACAGCGCTCCTGCGCCGCGCATGCGCGCAGTGGTCGCCGCTGCTGCTGGAGCAGTTTTGGGGAGGTTATTTGGCGCTGGAGGGGGCTGAGGGCGCTGGGGTTGGGTGTTTCGCGGCGGGGGGAGGGGGGTAACCGGTGTGCCGGGGGTTGCCCCGGTCCCCGGCGACCCCGGCAGTGGCCTTATACTAGTCGCGCTGGTGGCCTGTTTGCCGTTGGTGCAGCGGGGCCGGTCACGCCTCGGCCCGGCCGCGGTAAGGGCAGCAGCTGGAGCCCCCCCCGCCCCCCCCGGTGTATGTGGGTGTGTGGAGGGGGGCTTTCGGCATGTGGAGGTATATCTAGCCTGGGAGGCTACCTTGGAAGGGGCGTAGGGGCCGCGCCGGGCCAGGCCGGTGGGTGTAGAGCCGCCCGGGGGTGTTTCCCCGCTCTCCCCGCGTTTGCCGCGCAAGGGCCGCCCGCAGGAGCCCGGTGGGTGCCCCTCGGCCCCTTTGCCGGCGGTGCGCGGTCCGCGGGGCTGCAGCCTGCGTGGGCGACCCCGCGTCCAGTGCCGCGGTGCTGCAGAGAGGAGGAATTACCATGTTTTTCTTTAATTGGAAGTCTTTTTTTTTAAGCTTTGATTTTATTTTTTTAATTGGTTTTTGTTTGTTTTGACGTAGAGGACAGAGGGAGTCTGTCACTGCACGTTAAGGAAGTTATGAAAAAAAACCTAAAGCCCCCAATAAATTGTGAAAATCAGTTTTTCTGAGTCTTCTGTTGAACCACGTAGTCACTGGGATCAGTATCTTTATCTAACCTGTAACGTGGCATAGTGGCTGTATTTAGGGTGGGTTTGCGCGTTTTTGTCCTTTGTTAACAACAGGTATGTAGGCAAAGGACACAGGTTCAGATCGAGTGGAGAGTATGAATTAGTGGTTAAGTAGGCATCTCTGTATGAGGTTTGTATCCCAGTTCTGCCATGTAATTGGTTTTTTTCTGCCATAACAAAGTTTGCTACTGATGTTATTCTTGATTTCGGGTGAACTGGTGCAAGCTAGTTAAGCCTGCTCTTTGCTTCCAGTGGAAATTAGCTCCTTGATATCTTTCACAGTTTGTGTTTGCTTTTTTTTTTTAATAGGTCTACATTTTTAGTAAGTTTAAGTACGTTTTGCAAAACATTGCTTTAGTCACTGGACAAAATCCAATCTCATCTCGAGGCCTTTTCATCTAATTATTTTTTTCTGACTGACTTGTCTTATTTTTCTTGAAGGACGACTTTCTTATTTTGAAATTCAGACTCTAATTAGTACAAAAAAATAAATAAAATTGAAGCATCTTTCTGACAGACCACTTTGCGAGTAGCAGCGGAGTAATGGACACTGTGAAACCTGCATGGCAGGAATTCCAAAGTTACAGACCCTGGGCACACTTGTTTGTCTCTAGCCCTGGGGAAGTTCATGGAACAGGTAAGCTAAGGAAGTTGACAATCAGACCTTTTAGGTCTGGACAGGGTAGGTGAGTTTCTAGCTGGCATAATTTCAAGAGCAGCTTGGCTACAATCGAGTACTGGAGCTTTTAAATTCATATGATGCAACAGGTTCTGTTTAAAAGCTCTATCATAATTTTATTAGTACTACGTTCCATATTGGAGGTACCAAACCTGAGCTGGAATGTAGGGGGAGGGAAGTGACATCACTAATTTTTTTTATAGTCAGTTATAAGTATAAATGAGTCTTTAAAATATTCACTGTAAGCTGAGTTTTCTCCTTGGTAAATCACTATTAACAGAACCTATATTTAGCACCATGGTTGTCTGAAGAAATAGCATTTTGAACTGCAGAATTCTATTCCTGTTTAGTAATACTGATTTATCAGAACTATAAAATGCAAGATGCGATATTTTATGAGAACAATTCATTATGATAGAATGTGTGGAATTAAAAAACTATATAATGTAGTATAATAATATATTCTTCCCCAATTCATTATTGTATTGCTCCATCTCAGTTTGGTTTTTTTAAACTGAATTAATAAGAACACAAGATTTTTAATAGCTTATACTAGGTTAAGGTCATTTGTCCATTTGCTTTATTATTTATGATGACTAAATTCTGGTACTTCTGGAAAAAAGTCCTTTTCCTCTTAAAAAATAAATTCCTGAGGGCTGACAAATTTGTAGAAGAACATTCCTGTCTGTGATTTCTTTTTCACTTTGAAAATTAGTAGACTTTTTTAATCCTATCACCGTATTTTTCCCAGCTTAATAGTAATAAAATATTAATATTGAGGGTTTTTCCCCCCTCCCAGGTGTAATTATAATTGATACGGAATTACAGTACCAGAAGGAAGTTTTAATAAATTCTAAATTTAAGAACCTTGTTTCATCAAATAATTTCATTTCTTGTTTTCAGTTAATTGAAAAAGAAGATGGTCATTTCCCATGTCAGTTCCCTTTCCAAATTTTCAATACTTTATTAAACTTGTGTAATTTTTTCTGGATTAAATAATATTAGAATTTTTGAGGTTTTAATCACATGTAAATCCGTGTGTTATTTTATTCATGGTTTGGTAGCTATACTTCATTTCTATGCACTCTTGTGTTTTTGCATTATTTTTCTCCATTTTAATATATCTCAGTATATTAAAATGCATAATTTGCTTCTTAAAACAGTTGCCTTAGTGTTGGAAAACACCTTATTTGACAGCCAAATGGTGGTATAATTGAAGCACCTCACCCCTCTTTACCTTGGCTACTATCATCACATGGAATTTCTCAACCCGTAGGCATTTGGGGGTAGCCCTGTGGAGATACTGTGTTCTGATAATCTCCAGATCATACCTGCTTTCACTTCCACCATTGCTTTTGTCATTAGCTGGGTCAAGAGGAATCTTGGGAAATTAAAGGTGGATTATTTTTGGTTTGTGTTAGTTTGGCACAGCTGGATGGAAGATCTTTGTAATAGGTCTAAAATGGAAGAAGTCTGGAGGGTAAGCAGAGAAAGCAAGCAAAAGCATAATTGGGTAAGGCGTTTGGTATATAATTTACTGTCACCTGGCATAGTCTGGCTCACAATAGTAAGGGCAGGAGTAGCACAGAAGAGCTAAGTTCTTTGAAACGGGAAAAAAAAAGTGGTTTAAATGTGTTGGTTCTTTCAAAGTAGCTATTTCAGCCTGAGTTTATTACAAAGTCAAAAACTATGTATACAGGGTTTGGTGGTTTTTTTTAAAAGTATGAATCAGTGCTGTGATTCATGTCACATACATCACAGAAGCTATGCAGGTGTAGATGTTGCATTACTTAATCACTTTTTTATACACCTAATGCCAAGGTTGCTTGTTCTGCTTATGCTTTTTCTGTCAGCTGCTTTGTTTCTTTTTTAGCAGCTCTATGGAGTTCTGAGCTGCTAAACTGCAGAGGTGGGGAGATGAAGCATCTGGGAGACTGGCAGAACAGCTGTGAGGAAGGCATGGCAGGAGCATAGAGCAATCAGCAGAAAGGGAAGTATCTTCTAAAACTTGAGAGAATAAGTCATTAAAACTGCTGCTGCAAAGGACTCCTTTGAAAAGGGAAAAAAAAGTTTAAGTGAAAGAACGGAGAGGAGACCCTGCACAATGAGAAATTAAATACATGGAAAGGGTTTTCACGTTGTACCTATACAGACAGGCTGGGTAGATTGTATACATAAATATAGTTATTAGCTAAAATACTTGTCCATATGTTCAGATGATAATCACATCCTTGGAAAACGAACAATACTGTACAGAATGCTGTTGAAAATGTTTTGTAATTTGGACAGGAAAAAACGCATAGCTTGAGAAATCGGGACTACTCAGTGGATATATGATAATCAAATAAATTTAAAACAATATCAACGTTCATTTCCATGTAGATTTAATTTTAGAAAATAAATAAAATTGCCAAGTCATGATCAGCATGGGAATTGTTTTAAAATGACATTAATTATCAATGTCAGATGACATCTTACAATTTTTATTTTATGTAAATCCACTTAGTGCTTTATTGATGTTTGGACTACTTTCTGCTTTCTACATGGAAGAAGGGAAAAGGAACATTCATTCGCTTGCTTTGTTCACATTGCCTACTCCACTTAGGTCCTAAACAAAAGCTCTTAAATACTATTAGGAGTGGTGATTGTAAGTTTTGATCACAACTTGAGATGCTGATCTGCAAGCTGTGTATCCATAACGATTCATATGCCTTTTTCTCATAGTGAATATTTTTTAAATAATAATTGATACTGTATGGAGTATGCAGATTTAATATCACACATAAGTATTCATATCTGGATCTAAGACTTGGTTCATTGAAGACTGACAGTAGTAAAAATCCAACCAGCCTTCTTCAGCACCTGCATGGAGCTACTTTAAGTCCGTAGGCATATTCTGATTCATCTGAAAGACTTCATAGCAATTGTAGTGTTTGGTATGCGTAACTAGGGGCTTAAGCTAATGAAAAATGAGTTGAGGTGTCATCTGAGCCTCATGAGGGACTGATCCAATGTGAATACTTGGATAATTCCTTTAAAAAAAAAAAAAAAACAAAACAAACCAGAGTAGGAACGGACACTTTTTCAAAACCAGGTTGCTCATGATCCAGTGGTTAGCATAGTGGTTAGACTAGTTGGACAAGCAAGAAAATTGGATTCAGGTGTGTCCTCATTCATATCAATGTCTCTTCCTTCCCATGACAGTATGTTAATCACCAGGCCAGTGTCTAGGCTGGAGGAAGGTGGGAAGGGAGTTAGGGGCTATGTCCCCTTCTGCTTCCTCAGTTGAAACAAAGTGGATTTCACAGAAACCAAGTGGATAACACAAAATAGACATGTTCAGATGCAGAAGGCAACATGGCTGTAACCTAATGACTCTGGTACTCTGGAAGGGGGACATCGATTTGACTTGGATTCAAAACCAAGCTGTTGAATAGAGATGTAAATTTTATTAAATAATCATGAGAAAAGAAACAGGGCTAATCTTGAGAGCTCGAGCACAAAACTTGGCAGGTGCTCTAGCTGCCTGTGTGTTGCATAGCACGCCCCCTCCCATGGCAGCTGTGTTTCAAAAGGGGTGAGACATTCTCAGTTCTTCAAAGGCTACTGTAGGCACTGCCCTCAGGAGAGGACTCCAATTTTTGTCTCCTAAATAGATGGAGATGCCACCCTTGCAGTGCTGACTCGGGCACCTTGGCTTTAGCGGGGCGACAGCTGCACCTCCCTGTGCAGCGCTTCCGCTTGGCTTGGTGACTCCTAGTTAGCATGTGTATTTTATGAATTCCTAATTCCTGTTTAATTTTGAAAAACTATTTGGATGAAATACTGTCTGTGGAAATTTTATATCCTGAATATTTTACATATTTTATTTGTAACCAGATTTTTTCCTGTTCCCCCCCCAATTTCTTTAAACATAGTAATATGTCTAGCAGTACCACTTTTTCCGTATGAATATGAAAATGACTGGGAATGATTACTTTTTTTGAAAAGTAGTCAAGAAGCAACTTGTTTATGATAAAAATAGGGTTACAGGTATGGGAAAAGCATCCTACCTACACTTAAAAATTAAATCAATGCTACAACAATTAACGGAAATTGACCGTGGAGCATTTTTGAACGTTAACAGCTATTCCGTTAAAATTTTATCAAAAAAAAGTCAGATGAAACCTTTTTCAGTTTTTCTTACCACTATGCAAATTGATGAACCTGAAAATTAAAATTTGTGCACATTAATGGGCAGAAATAGCAGTTATTATTTTCCTGAAATGTTTTGTTAAAATGTATAAGACGTTTGCTGTCTATATGGCCAGGCCAGTTTAGCAGGAAGTCTTCTGAGTGCCAGGTTCTACCTCCTGTATTCATAAAAGTAATGCTTCATTTTGCAAGTTGATTCATTAATTCATTTCCCTGACTAGCTAGGTTAAAGGTTGAGGTAATAAAGCATTTGGGTGTGATGCAATTTTATTATACAGTTTAATTTCAACAGAAGCTTTTAAACTTAAAAGTTTTTGTGAAAATCTCATTAAAATGGCAAAAGCTGAGAGACTGTACTTGCAGAGGTCTTTCCTAATGATCTGAAGAGAAACAAAATACTAGAGAGAAAACAGACATTTTGAAGTCCATCCTTCTGGGAGTTTTCATTGGAATGTCTCTTCACTCTTTTTTGGTGTTGTGGCACGTGTTTGACACTATTATTGTTCCTCATGTCCTTATTCCTAAGTTATATCGGTAGTACTTGTCTGCAGATGGTCTGATAATTTTTTAACTGCAATGATGGCAATTGTGCAGGTCAAACTGAATTGTGTTTTCATAAGTGATCTGTCTGTGTCCTCTCAGCTGATGATCTGCCACAGAGCTATAACTATGACTTCAGCAATACTAGAACAGGGCTGCCTTGATCAATCGCAAAGTTCTGAACGCTGGGCACCCTCAGCGTGCATAGCATCTAACCCACTGCTTATGTGGTATAGTGTCACACTGTACACAGCTATACACTCTGTAGAATCTTTGCACAGTGTATTTAATCTGCCGTCAGCCTTGCTGTGCACTGATTTCAAAATGGGCTTGGGGCCTGGTTTGTTTGCGTCTATGTCAAAGATAGCAATGTGTTAGAGCAGGACAGGCTTCCAAATGCAAGGACTATCTAATGCCTATGTGTACGTCTCTAGAAATATAGCTGACACCAACGTGTATGTGGTTACTGGTCATTAACAGTGTTTTGTGTTGGCATACAAGTTTGATAAAGTTTTTTTCAGTTTTCTATCACAGATGCTAATTACAGCTTTATGAATTCTTGGGATATAATCTCGGTAATGTGGTAAACAAAGTAAATGTGGAAGGGAATGCACTCATCTTTCTCCTTTATCTCTTATTTGCAAGTTATTACTAAGTTTTGAATGGATGAAGCGTATCCTTCTATGGTTTGAACCATTGCAATGCACAGTGTGGTGGTATATTTGGGTTTAAACAGTTCTCTGTGTTTTACTTTGTGTTCTGTTTTTGGAGACAGGGAAGCAGCTAAGGAAGAAGAAAAAAACGCCCATACCATGTTTAAAAAGTGGTGTTTAATACAGCATTTCTTTAAATGTTTTAAGTCAGGCACTGCGGATTGTGAATTAGGGTGGCAGAACGTGGTTGTAGTAGAAGAACCAGTGAATAAATCTACAGTAACATTTCAGCAAGGATAAAGGGTTGTGGTTTTGTTATTGAAGCGAGTCTCTTGAACATCAGTTTGATTGCAGTGGAGTGATCTCAGGCTGGGTAAACTGGATTCTTTTTGGATAAGACTAAAATAAAAACTGAAATACGGTACATTCTGTTTGAACATAAACACTTTTTTTACCGTTAGGGTGATCTAGCACTGGCACAGGTTGTCTGGAGAGGTTGTAGAGTCTCCATCCTTGGCAAAATTCTGGACATGGTCCTGGGCAAACAGCTTTAGGTGGCCCTGCTTGAGCAGGGCAGGTTGGACTAGATGACTTCTAGAGGTCCCTTTCAGCCTGAACCCTTCTCTGTTTCTGTGAAATCAAATGATGTATTCTTGGACTCCATCTGCTGTTGGGGTTTCAGTCTGCAGGACTGGTCTAGAGCTAGTAGAACATAAAGCACTTCCCAAAAGCATGTAGTGTGGGCATCTGGTTCTCAGCAGCCAGTGTCTTGGTCTTTCTAATTCAAAGTGCTACTTGCTAATGCAGACATAGCCACTAATGTCACATAAAGCTGAGTTAGCAAATCCTTTGGTGTTGGCTTCTTTGCACATAGGTGCTGCAGAAAGCGTAGGCCAGAAGTTGACACAATTACTTTGTATATGGAATCTATACAGACATAGCCCCTTAAGCCATTTTTTTTGCAAGCTAGAAGACTATGGTATTTGGCTGCCAACATCTGATAGATAGGCACTAGGCCCATCTGAATGTATATAGCATTGGAATATCTAGCCAATCTGAATTTGTAGACTTTCCTGCTAGTTGGTTGATGACTCAGCACACCCTAGGTTGGTTGATGACTTAGCACACCCTAGACTCTCTTTGTTTAGCTCCTCATTGGACAATTTGTATTCCTTCTGATTTGCCAAAGGTAAGTAGGAGAAACGAGTGAGGGAAGGGTAATACTGAGGTTAAATGGTGCAGGAAGCATGGGAAGAGATGAAAGTATTGCACTAGATGGTGGGGGAGGATGTACATAGCTTAGGGTTGGTGTGATGAAGGTTTGTCTGCACACTCAAGTCCAGAACTCCTGCTGTGTATATTAGGCAATGAAATAATCCACTGACATGCTCCAACTGCTCAAAACAGGACTCCCAGGGCAAAATGCCATCCATGCTTACTCACCAAGCTGGATAGCATTGTCTGCGATTTTTCTCAAGCTGTTTCTACAAATATTCAGCGTTGGTGATGTAGAGAGGACCTGGACTTCTCTAAGATGCTGTACTTCAGGGAAAGGTGACTTTGCTGCATCTGTATAAAAGTGCTACTGCAAAGAGCAAACTTTAAAAAAGTATGGAGCTTCCCTCAGGCGTGGAGCCAAGAGCAGGCTTGCAGCTGATTGTGAGACATCTGTCATCAGCAGGAGTTGCCAGTAGTGGAGCTGGGGGCTACAAATGAGAGTGACAGAAGTACATGATGACCTAGTGAAAGAAGAGGATTTTCTAGGACAAAAGGTAGTAGCTCATGATAAGAAAGCAAAATAAACTACATACCTGAAAGAGGAGGATCAGGTGTGGGGGTGTGGAGGGGTAACTAAGGAGGACGAAACCACACCAAGAAATAAGCTGTGAGTGAGTAAGACTGGGGACAGGTAGTAAAGTGCATGCATTGGTGAGAAAACAAGTAGGAAGTGAAGAGCAAAAAAGCAAAGACATGAAGGATGCAAAACCCCAGAAAATACTACGTTAAGGAAAGAAAAAAACCACAAAAATGTATTTTCGATACTACTTTTCTATATGGTCTGTTGCTAATGTTGCCAGAATGAATGTTAAACAATTTAAATGGAATGGTGTCTGAGATGAATTCTCTTCAGCTGTACGTCTCCTAGGCAAATGTGTGAGAACTGCTGATCTGTTCGTCTTGTTCAGATCATGTGAATGCGAACATAGCAGAGATTTGACTTGGTGTCCCTGTCTACAAATACAGAAGAGAAAAAATGGAAAGAGAAAGCCTCTCCTGGGAAGAAAGGGAGTGATCCCATTATAAATGAGAGTCATACAACATCCCTTCTGGAGGCGTGTTGAAATTTCCCATGGGAGGAAGAAGAATAAACAAAGGTCGGTATTACTAATAAAAGAAAAATAGTTGGCAACCAAGGAAACAATAATTATTTGATTGCAGTGTCCTGAAAAGCTAGCAACAGAAACAATACCAGTTAAAAGCAACAGGCCAAACGCATCTCACTTGCAACCCTACCTGTCATTACACCGAGGATGTGTTTGCTTTACTGCTCCGAGAGCAGTGCTTTGCCAGCAAAATAAATATGCCCTGGCTTTTTGGCTTTGCTGCGTTACTCTTCTTATGACCACAGTGTTCCTGAGGGTGTATTGTGTTTAACTTCCCAACACTATTGTGAAGCAAGCGAGGAGTTGCTATTATCTCTGCTTCTCAAATGAGGAACAGAGCCTGCAGGAGAGCTGTGCAAGGGAGTTTCCAAATCACAGGCCAGCAACTTTTCTTTGCTCACTTTCTGCGGTGGCAGAAGCAGTAATGGAGTATTAGTACTTGGAGGGCATGTATAATGTTTTCTCTTGGAACAGTGAATTTTACCTACCAGAAAGTAAATGACCAAGCTTGCTATTGCAAAAAAGATATCTCCAAATCATGACTTCAGGCATTTTAAGAAGGCATCCATGTAGTCTTGAAAAATACCTTAATAATGACATATTTATGTTTATACAGCAGCAAGACCCTATTTAAAACCAGTACAGTTTCATTTTAAGTTCAAACTGGCAAAGCCTGTTAAGGCCAAATTGTAGCAGGCATTATTATTTCTTAATGGAGAGGTACATGGTGACCTAGACAGAAGGAAGCTGTGCAGTGCGCTGGTCACATTTCCAGTCTGGCTGATGATGCAATCACAGTCCTAACTGCACTTCCTCAGAGGTGACCTCACTGAATGGCACCAGCTAGTTTAGCTTTGTCACAGCGCAAACAGTTGTCCCACATTCCCAGTGATTTTTATCTCTGCTAGCAGCGTATAGCTGAGTTGTGGGATGGTTTATTTGTAGTTCACTGGGGGTTACATAGAAAGCACTGTGCTATGGCAAGTATCACTTTCCCAAGCCTGAGTGCAAGCTGGAAGTGCTTGAGAGGCAGTACTGGGATAAGAGTCCAAGCTAATGCTGTTGCGAAGGGTTAGATTGTGTAACATAAGCTCAGTCCTCTTTTGGCTAGACAATGGAAGGGCGTGGGATGTTCCCAACGCACCAATTACTGCCCTTCTGTAAGGGCTGTAGCACACTGCTTTTCATCTGCAGGAAGACAAAGCCATTTGGCTACATCTTCTTTCCTGATTATTTTTTTTCCCTTTGTGTCGTGGTTTGGGCCGGACTGGCCACGCTTTGTTTCAGCAATGTCTATTTTGTACTTTAGCTATTAACATTAGGGTAGGTCTTCAAGAGCTTCAGGGTCTTCTCCTTTGCTTTTTTTATTGCATCTTTGACGTTTTTTCCTTTGTATCTATGTTGGGCATCACTACCCGCCCCCCCCCACCCCCAAATGAGATCACAGTATTTTTAGGATTGTTACTTCCTCTTAGTTACCTTGGAGAACAGAAGAGAAAGAAAAAGATCACTTTGAATTCTCGAGCAATTTATATGGCTGTGTATGAAACTGACTGTGCTTCATTTTATAATGTTAATTTATGACAGGAATTTATACTACGAATGCAGGTAACTGTTCTTGTTTCTGCCATAGCTCTGCAAAGTTAGATAACAGCAGTATTTTCCAATGAGGTTGTAAATTTATCTTTCGTTAGACATTTGTATGCAGCTATTTAAAAATGTCAACCTCCTGAATTAATATGAAAGCAATCAGTTCAAATATGCTGGTTTAAACAGTGATCTGAAAAACAGCACGTAGAAGTGAGAATTTCTGAAATACTTTTTTTCCCTTTTCAGCGACTGTCTTGCTTGTAAGAAAAAAAAAAAAACAGCCATGTATTAGTTTCCTCTTTTGGTTTCCCTCTGTGAAAAATGGTGATAACAATGCTTCTCAGTTTCTTTACAATTCTTTGAGATGTGTGAAAGGAAAATGCGAGCAAATAATTCAAATATTTTACGATAGTGTTATACGCAGTTTCTTTTCCTTTGTCCATAAAGTATGCTTGAAAATCTATTTTTCTTCTTGCCTGTTTCAAGATGGGATAAAGAGTTTTCGCTATAACAAGGTACTTTGGTTATCACTTTTGAATTGAAAAGCCCGTTTTAAGAACTCCAGAGAGACTCATGGAGGTTGGCAAAAGGATTTGCACTCGTGCTTGTGGATGGTGGTCTAACTGTGTGCGTTACAGATGAATACCAACATGATTGTATAAATATTACATTAGCATGCCCTTCTAAAAACAGTCGGCGAGACACCCTTGGATTGCCCTACTCTAGGATGCATAAGCGACTAACACTAAAATAGGAATAACCTAAATAAGTGCGTATTTGCATGTGTGCTCGCTCAGAGCTCTGAAGGGAGTACTTTGTGCACAAAGAGATGCTCGAACAGTGGGTTGATGGTTTGGGTGCCAGTAGATGGCACTGGAGAGCACATTCCCCAGTTCCACCGTCCAGTCCTGTAGCATCAATAACCGCGGTGTGGCTGTTGCGACCGAGTTCTGTCTGAAGTTCTTTGCCTGGTGTTCTTAAGGAAAGTTAAGCCAATTTTAAGCCCGCTGCTAAAGCGGGGCCTAGGGAACTTGCATTAGAAAACTCTTTCTCTGTGAATTGTACTTTCTCTTTTTTTTCCTTCTACTGAAGGTCACCTGCTTCATTCTAGTTCTCAACACCTGTTTTGCTTGTGCAGTATTTTCAAAGCATAGAGGATTTTAAATGAATGCGCCCATTTGAATACATAAAAGGCTGCAATGAGAAGAATTGGAATGGTACAATTAGAGGAACCCTGCTTCCCATTCTGAACAAAAGCCGCGTTGACAAAAATCTACAGGAGCAGGTCAACCTTTGTTGAACAACATTCCATTTCCTGTTTTATGGGCACTACACAAAATGCAGTCCCTTGCCTTTGATGGAAATAAACGAACAGTTTGTCAGTCCCAGTGGAAGCAGAATTCTTGAATGTGCCTAAAGTTCCATTTTATAAGAAAGCAAGTAAGAATGTGAAGTCCTTGGTGGCTAGTCTGACGCCTCTTATTACTGGTTTATCAAACCACCTCCACCCATTCCATGCGGGTAATGGACTCACTCGGTCCTTTTAACATAATTATTAGTCTAGACTGGAGACATGTCAGGTTAATATTTCCACAGAGAAGGGTTTTCCCCTTTAAAACCAGATGGTGGCTTGAATCATGGGACTAAATCTGGAACATGCTCCTAAAAAGACCACAATTTGGTCTCATTGGCAAAGATGACTACGCTGGGAATCACTCCCAGAAAAGGAAAAAACATGAATCAGATATAAGCTGGTTGATTCCCTGTGGAAAGGATCTAGTGAAAAAGTCTTGAGAACAGCATAGGCTAAAGGTTATTTTATGTCAACCGGGAGTTTAATTTCATATTTGGCCTTGGCCTACTGCTGTACAGAAGTTACTGTACCCAAATACCTGATTCATTTCTGGGAGCGTCAGGTAGTACTTTTTGCTAAACTGTAATGAAAACCATGCGTGATTTGATTAGATTATCTATCTGATACAAGCTGGAGAAATAGCAATGTGAAACAAATGCCTTCAATTTGCCCTGAAAAGAGAAAATCATATTTCATCCATGGTGACCTCTTCAGAGAATGGTCTCTTAACAAAAAAAGTAAAGGCTGTAATTCATGCCTCATTAGCACTTCTTATAATACGCATTCACTCATGACTTACAATAATTCCTGCTTCAAAGCTATTCTGGGAAGTCAGGAAACTTGCAAGATAGGGATTTCTGTGCTTATATCTGTACTGACCTGAAAAGCTGGGAAAGGTGGTCATTCATTTTTGGTTATGGAAGCAGAGTTTATCAAAGAAAGTTTCAGATTTTTACAGAGTGTCCGTGAGCATTTATGTGTCAAGCTTGCACTGGGGAACTACAGTTCGTCAGCATTTCCATTATGTACCTTCATTTTCAGTGTTTTGTAATAGTAACAGTCCCTAAAATTTCTTTCCAAGTGGAAACTTGGCACGTAAATTCTCAGTCCAATTATTTCTGTGTAAATTCTGAGACAAATCAGTTTGTCCATTTTTAAGTTTTATGGGAGATCATAATTTTTTTTATGGCTTCAGATGCTTTATTACATTCTTGTAACAGTGCAGGAATTCATTAAAAAGAATTCTTTGTTGAAATGAAAGTTTTCAGTACCTACTGTTAACCTGTGTTTTTTGTATTTATTTATTTGTTTTTTAATTTTTTAATTAGAAAGTAGTTACTGTGCACCTTGTCTTAATTAGCATATCACATAATTCACAGAAACAGATTGTCTTATTATGGACTGCTCGGCTCTCTCCTGTCAGTGATCTGTAAATAAAGGACTATATTAAGTGTTAAGTGTGTGAGAATAAGTGTTCAGTTAGGCCTATGCTAGGAAATGCCTTTGAAGGTAGGCTAAGCTCAGGTAACACATTGCAGTGTTTTCTAACTTAGACCATTTTCCAAGCTAAAATCCAGGATATCTTTCTTTTTTTCTTTTTTTGCCTTTTTTTTTTTTTCTTTCTTCTCTCTTGCTTTACCTAGCTGGCGTCCACTCTCAGTGCCCATGAAAATTAAACTTGCCCAGTTAAGTTAAGTTAAAGAATATTAACCCACACCCTCATAAGGTGAAGAAAGTGAGGTTAGCTCATGTGTGGACCAACTCATTTTTTTAATCTAGATACATTCTTTTTTTTTGTAATAGACAGTAATAGAATGTAATAGCAATTGCTTTAAGATCTTTAAATTTCTTTAAAACTCTATTTCAGGAGAAATAGAGTATGTTTTTAAGGGTGCTTTCTGTCACTGAACATTGGTGCAAGATTAGATCCTCATAAATAAAAAATACCATAATTCTAGGTACTTGAGTATGCCAGCTTTATACTTGCTGGTAGTTGGATATGAAATATTTTAAGACATTAACGAGGTAAAAATATCTAAAAACTTATATTCCATATAAAGCCTAGAAATTGACAAGTAAAAGGCTATCATCCTACTTGCTGCCCACGGTTCTTTGTATGATAAAACCCCTTCTTAAGCAATACATCCACAGCATTAATGTTAGAGCAGAACCGCCGGGAAGTTAACAATTCACAGAAACAAGCACTTTTCCCTTTATTGTCCACACATTTGAATCCACGATTCTCTGAAAAGCTTATTAACTTCCTTGATGAACAAATAACTTCATCATTGGGTTTAAGTAATTTTTATTTATAGAAACAAAGTGTATTTGTAATGCCAGGTAGGTCGGTAGATGCAATAGCATATTTAAAGTCTCTAGACTCTTTCCTGATCAGAGCATTTTCTTTGCCCATCTGATCTCTGTGCTTCATTTTAATAATGAGTGATATTGGTAGCAACAATGACAATGAAAATAATAATGGATCTGAACAGAAATGCAATGCTTCCTTCACAAAACTATTTGAAAGCAAGTGTGTTCAGAGAACAAATGCACTCTGATACTGTGGTTTATAGTACAAGTCTTTTAAACACACCCAAATCCTTGTGAAGTTGGGGAATTTGAACGTAGGATGGGTCTCAGAGGGGCAGGTGTGATGACTGGCTGGACACCCATCTTTATAGCTGATGTTAATAGGCTCTGTAGTTACAAAGACCTATGGGAACAGCACTTGGAATGCCCCCACTGAGCAGATTCTTGCAGAGACCAAAGTTAACTATCCATCCACGGTGATTCTGCTCGGGTCTAATGCCAGGGAAACACCTGTGGTGAGTTTAATGATGACTCCAGCATTACTACTTAAGATGCTGGATTTGACTGTTCCAAACGCTTTATTGCTGTTATCATCATCATTACACAAAGTTCAAAATCAGGCCTCAGACTGAGTAATCCTGCACAGTTCCAGGGGAGAAGTTGCAGGTGAATGTCTGTGGCTGTGGGCGTCAATGTTTCCTCTTCTGCTCCTCCAACAACCCTTTTTTAGCTTGTATATGCAATTAGGTTAGGCTGCCATAGTAGAAAATGAAGCCAAGCGTCTTGGGTTTAGGAAAGGCAGAGGCTGTTTTCCCTAATTCAGACCCAGAGAAAATATTTTGCCTATCAGCAGAGGGGTACACCACTCATCCTAGAACCCTAGAACTTTCTCCTCGATCTTGTATCAACTTCAGTAAAATTTTTGTTTAAAAGAGAAACGATTGGTTTTGTAGGACTCTGTCTCGGTAGCATCATTATAACCCTATTTAAGCACTAAATGAGCATCATTTAAGCAGGACCTCTTCTGGCTGTGTGGTAAATGCATTCCTGAGCCCTCCCTTGGCCATGGCAGCCTTACTGCAAATGAAAGAGTGAGAGAATCTTCACTGTGATTGACATCAAGAAGGGATCATCTCCCTGGGGCAGTGGCTGTGGGTTACTCACTGTTATCCTTCCCTGCTGGACTGCAAATACGTATAATTATAGAGCTCTGTGAGTGGAGAGACATTCTGGCAGTATGTTACTTGTGTCAAGCCACAGGGGTTTCAGATTTTCTTGGGTAACCTTACAGTAGTATCTCTGAACTGGAAAACCCTGATTGAAACAGAATTATTCCAGTGAAGTGATTGATTCATTTGTAAAAAAAAAAAAAAAAAAAGTTAGAAGAATACAGTGTGACTGAAGAGACTCAATATTTTATGTAATGGTTTCTTTTAATAACAATTCTAATGCAAAGCATGTAACTTTTTAAAAATCTATATTGGAGTCACGCTGATTTCTTGTGAAGTCGTGTAAGAACAGGAGCATACGAAACATCACAGAGTAGGCAAGTTCATTACATAGAACTTGGTTCTTGGCAGTCGTCTCAATTAAGGGGGTTTATTGTTTCTGAGGATGCCATTTTCGAGATGTTTACTGCAATATGACAACCTGCACAAGAAATGAAACCTTTCTGTGGCTCGGATGTTTTAGCTACTATTGGACTACTCGTGGTAAAAAAATGATGAAGTATTTTTTCTGAAATCATTTTGATTTTGTAATAATCTGAAATTGTAGTGATTTCATAGCCCTGCTTTAGAATGGAAGATTAATTAATTGTTTTTGGTTTATTGGGATATATCCTAATGTATGTGTCTTATATGAGTAATGCATTGTAATCAAACTAAAAATGTCCCTTAAAATTCAAATATTTCTGGACACTTTGTGTGTGGTTTTGGTGGTTGTTGTTGGTTTTAGTATTAATTAAGTGATGGGTAGTTTAGGGGATTTAACTGTTACTTTATTCTTAGTTTAGAACTTGGAATGGAGGAATTCTCATCTAACTTTAGGGGTCAATTAGCTGATGAGAAGAGATGGAGACCTGCTGAAGTCCTATCCTAGGAAATGTATGGCAGTGTAAGTGGGAACCATTCTCCCTGGCAGCTGCCTCTCTTTCTTTTGCCAGGGGGGTGTGGTTGGTGTCTACACAACTGCCTTGAGCAGCATCTTCAATTGAGGTTTGAATCCCCCCTTCAAATGTACAGAAATCAGGGGACCAGTTTAAAAAGTGCGGATTTAAAAAATAAGAAATATTTGGCTCTGGCTTTTTGTTGTTTGGGGTTGTTGTATTTTTTTTCTTGCATGCGTAGAGGGTTTTTTAAAAATGTTTCTTAAAAGTTTCATGGGATAGAAACTTTTCAAAATTAAACCTGAGGGGTGAAGTATCGTCACAAACACTGGGGGCTATGTTTTTAAGAAAAGTATATTAAATATCCTATCAGTCATGATGAAATTGTGAAGACTGTCAGTACTGGTAGGCAGAGACAGCTTTTGAGTTGACCATGTAACTGTGACATGTTATTTTTGTCCTCATTGCTATCATTCTTACTGATACTAGTGGTGTTCTCATTGCGAGTAGTAACGCATCATTGCAGACCTTATTAAGTTCAAGGGCAGTTGGACTTCTCTTTTTTTCTTGTGACTGATTCTGCAAGAAATGATCTCTTGTTGTGAAACAAATGCCCTTTTTGTGATAAGGTTTTTGTTTGTTTCTTAGTTGATTGGGGGTTATTTTTTTTTCTTGGTCAAGCCTTGTGTCAAACCCAGAAGGTATCTGTTTTGCGACCTTTAAAAGCTGAGTAGAGCTGTAATGTTACAAGTCAAGTGTATATAAGGTCTTTTTGTTAGGTTTTCTGTATAAAGAAATGTTGCCTCTTGTCCATTCGTAGCAGAATCTTAAGGGAATTAAATACATTTGCAGTATGGTATGCAAAACAATTAAACCAACTGACATGCGGCTTGAAAGCCTGGCTGAAAAGATTACTAAAACATCTCTGAAGGTATTTTTGGACTTCAAAAGTATTGCAAGGAGATATTCAGTACTACTGCTGAGAAATTATATCACTGTTCCTGAACTTTATATTGCACGATAAATTAATACTTTATGACGTATCATTATTTTTAAGTGCATGTATTGAAAAAGCTAACTCTGCAAAAAACAAAACCTGAGGAATGCATTAAAAGTTCACATTAGTGTTGTCACCAGAGCTAAAGGTCTAGTCTAGGTTAACTTCTACTCATAGAAGACGATCTGCAGGGAACAGAGCTTTATCTTGATGCCTTTACCAATATGGCTTTTTACTGTTTCCTCTAGTCTTGTGGAAAGCTATGATGCAAACTTCCTGTCTGGGTCAGTTTTGACACTCATTTTATGATTGGAACTGGTGGAAATAATGTCTAGTGTCCTTGTTCCGGTGGTGCAACTCCAGGTGATATTGAATGTGTCATTGACTTCTTCATGTGGTGGACGGTGCATACTGGCGCCACAACTGTCCAGATCGGGAATGCCGTGCTGTGTGATTTCACTTGAGGTGTACCTTGCAGAAGCCGCCAAAGTTAGAACAGATGTGGGACTGTTCTGAGGGATTTTCCTCAAAAATACTTATCTCCAGAGGCAAGACTTTGTAAGAAAAAACCTATAATAAATCTCATCCTGTCGATTTTATGAGGGGAAGGGGCAATCCAAGTCAAAATATGGTATATCTCTGCCATTTTTTTTTTTTTTTTTTCACAAATAACCCTAATGATTGATGGCTTGAACAATGAAAAGAGAGTTGGCAAGCAAAATAAAGTCAAACAACGTCATGGTTCTGTAAAAAAAAAAAGCCAAATGACTTTACTTTGTATAGTTTTCCTGTCCTTACTCAGAAGAAAAAGTGTCTTTCGCCAAGAAATATTTAGTAATTGGGAGGGGATATAAGATTGGAAGGCTCTTTTGTTATCCTTTTTTACAGTTCTTTATGGAAAGTGTGAAGGGTTCATTTGGTAGTGGTTGTGCTGCACTAATTTTTTTTTTGTTTCTGGAGATGGAGGCAACATTGCTCATTTCTTTCATACTGCTATGGTTGTCTTTCTTGTTGTGCTAACCTTTAAATCTTTATTCCCTTATGACGCTGCATGCGGAACATGAAATTCATGACTTCATGTGCTTCCATATCCTCTTTTTGCCATTGCACTTGGAAGCAAATAAAATTTATGGGTTTTACGCTTTCATATTTAATTTTCTTGTAGATTTACATTGGCAGAATTTTGCAGAGGGTTTCTCTACTTCCAGGGTTGAAATTTGCTGTTCCCCTGAATGAAAATGAAATTGTTTTCCTTCATCTGTTTGCAGAAAATAAATAAAGAGGGGGATGTTAAATATGAACACACACAATTTCCGCTCTTATTTATTGAGACCTGAGTGCATGGCCTGCTTTACATGGTAATGGAGTTAATTAAGAATTTGGCTATTAAATGTAAATCATTTCTTCCCATTAGGTGTTTGTAATTTCTTTTCATTTGTACAGAGTCTCTATAGCATTGTAAACAAGTGAAAAGAAAAAAAAAGAGCATTTAAAAATAATGATATCCTACTTTTATAAAGCACAGTTCTTCTCAAAGAATTTTAAAAATATACAAATTTTCAGTTGTGAGGAGTGTGCATCACAGCTGAGGAAACATATAGTTTCAAACCACCTTTCCCCTCTTATTGAGTGGAAATAATGCAATTGTTTTGGGCAAGCCACTTCCTCAGGAGAAAGCTGCAGAACAAGGAGCTGCACAACTGCAGTCCCTGCGCCGTTGCGGTGCAACGCAGCAGCAGCGTCATTTCGCACCACCACAGGTCTTCTTGTGCGGTGAGGACCTGCTCAGGAGCCTCTAGGTCATATTTAGAGCGCTTTTACAACTGCCTTATTCTGGGAAGATGTTTGGTGTCAATCATTCTGAGCACCGTCATTGCTTCATTGTCTAGCTGCTCGGCAGCGTGCAGCAATGTAAGGTGGAAGTGAAGAATGCCTTGTCCAGCTGAAGCTGGGAAATGTCAGTCCTCTGGCCAAGCTGGTGTGGAAGCTGCCCTGCCACTGAACTCCTGGGACAGCAGTACAGTGGAGTCCGGCACTGCTTTTTTTTTTTTTTTTTTTTTTTAAGGATGCTATGGGAGAGTCACCAGTGCTCAGGAAATCAGTCTGAAAACATGGGCTAGTCTTAACCAAGGGACAGTCTGGTGGGCTCTGCTGTGCCATTCTGCATTGGAAAGATGAGTGCTACTAATGCCCTGCCTTTCCTGTGGCACAGAAATTAAATAAAATGTATGTATTTATTAGCTTTTTTGCTCTGTTTGTTTATGTCCGATATGTGCTATTGTCTAAGTTGTAGCATAGCCTGGTGCTACCTCATGTACGGTATTTAAGAAAAGACTGCTTTAGGTTGCTATCTGTATATTTCTCTTAGGTAGAAGCTCTTTTTGATTTTTTTATTTTTTTTTCCCCCTGGTAGTATATTTTCACTGTGCATTTCAAACAGCGGTGAACAATAGCCCTGATTACTCTACACAGACTGTGTCCCTTCAGAATGTATTATCTCAACAGGGACTCGGAGTGAAAAGAAAGCTATTTCCTCGCTTTCTAGCAATAAGTCAATGGACTCTTAAGAGGACAAGCTTTGCCACAGATGCAATTCTTAGGCTATGAGCAAGCAGAAGATAAAAGAGATCAAAAGCTTCAAATTCTGGTGAGGGGGAAAAAGCTGCTGTTAGCAAGGGGCCAAAAGCTATAGCAACACAACTATTCTCTAAGAAGTGAAAACTTAAAAGGAAGTTTTAAAATGTGTATCAAACAAAATCTAGTGTATGTTCGCCGTGGACAAAGGAGCATATGTAAGCTCACCACTTTCTATGTCTCAGTGAAAGATAAACAAAAATCTTGTTTGATTGGTCTCTTTTGTATTCTCCTAGTTACACAGAAGACAGTGGGGGAAGGAGCAGCTAAGAAGCTGGAAGGACTCTGCTCAGCAAAACTGTTTTTATTGTTCAGGGAACTGAGTTTTAACTGCTGGGTTGAATTAGTATATAAAATATGGCTTTGCAACAACTTATGTTTTATTAGAGAATTATGTTTCATTTGATCACAGTTCTCTTTTTAAGGATCCACAACTTTAGCTGACCTAAACAGCAACTGAAGCTGAGGGAGACCACTAAATTATCCCTGGTACTGAAGCAGCATTCAGGCTGTCTTTTGAAGTATCTCATATTTCTTTCTTGCTGTACATAAAAGTGTTTACTGCAGAGGACTTTGCGGTTTGTTACATTAACAAACACATTAAGTTCTGAAGATGAAATCTATCTTCCTAAAAATGTAGAAGTAATTATGTAATTCATTTACATTTAGATATGCAATCATATATAATTTGTGAGTCCTTATAGGCTTCTGTGCCGTTTGTACAACAGCAGGTTGTTGTTACATACACCCAGGAGATGCAGTTCTCATCAGTGGAATATATGCTGGAATTCAGAGATAGCACTTCTCACACTGTTCTTGTAGGCAGCATTAGGAGTAAAATCTTCTAATGCAGCAATGACAAGAAGAATTATATGGTTGTGACATTTTGTTCTCCCAGATTTTAGTTACAGTCTTGTTTTCTCTGGCAGCAGTGTTGCCAGGTCCTTTTCCATTCTGTATGAAGAAACGATGGAAACTACCGTGCATCTGAGATCCTAAATTTGGAGGGAAAATTCTTTTCAATTAATTGCCTTTTCCCATTTGAGGGAAAATGCTTCCCAGTTAATTGCAGACTTTAGGCAATGGTAGCTGACTGTGGAAAGAGAGTCAGTCTCCAATATAGATACATGAGAATGTTACCAGAGGTTTCACAAGAACTTCTGCATGTTGCACACAGACTGTGAGAGATAGTGAGCTATAAAACATTGATTAGGACTCTACACCCATTGTGTTTTGTTGTTTGTTTTTTTTCTTTTCTCCATTTGAACTGGATTAGGTGATGCTATTGTTTGCGCCTTTTTCCTCTCCCTAACATAAAATATTTTATAGCCATGTATCTTCTGAGACACTTGTAAAGCCTATGCATGTACAGATACGCACACCAAGAGTCTAAATAGAAGTTGGTAAATACATGCAAGATTTTTTTTTTCTCTCTCACATATGCATGTATTCATCTAAAACAGATTGCATTATTATTTGAGACTGAGTATCTCTTTCTCAGATCACAGAATATTTTGTTCATCAGAGGTTCAGCATTAATAGAATGATAGAATGAGAATGACAAATCCCTAGTTTTGTGTTTTGTTTTGTTTTTCTTCATTCCGCTCAAATGGCGCTGGACAAATTAGACTGCAGCTTGAGGTCCTTTTTTGTTACTTCAGATTTGGCATATTTCATTTTGTGCTACCACAATCCCAAGCTGTTCCTTAAGCCTTCATAAACATAGCTAGACCTTTCATAAATCCTTGACAAAGACTCTCACATTATCAGCAGGGAAAGTGATCTTTTTCTCCTGTTCTGATATCTGTATGCCTTCTACAGCATTAATCCCTTAATTTATTAAAGATAAAAATGCAATAGCTTGGTTAAGTAATACAGGACACATAACAACATTCCTGGTTTATCCTTCTGTTTGGCCTTATTGATCTAATTACAGATTAATTATCCACATGGGTGCACTGGTCTTCTATACAGTATGTAGATCCATTTAAATCTGCATTCCTCTAAAACCTTTGCAGAAAAAAAATGCTTATGAGTCAAAAGTCTCGCTGGCATTCATGGTCCAGAAATTCTTAAGTTCATATGCGTGGAGCAATTTCATTATGGTGATCAGCAAACAGTGCCCTTTATTAATCCTGTGTTAGCCAAATGAACTAAGTTGGGAATCGGATTCTTAGATTTTCCAACCTGTATCTCAGGCTTCAGAGTATACAATATGCAAGATTGAGATGTTGGACTTGCAGCGTCCCTCACTGGGTGTCCTGTTACTTTAACATCATCTGAATAAATATAGACTGTGGAGCATTCCGTACCTAACAGTACGGGAGAAGGTCTGTTTTATTTTCATTGGCCTAAGATTTGTTTCAATCTCCCTTGTATTTTGGGCTCTTCCCGCCCATTAATAATAAGCAATTTGGTCACAACCCTACATTTCTCTGTATCATGTCCTTTTTAAGTGTCTCACAACAAGACCTTAGTAGTATCATTCTGAGGCTTGAATATTATTTTAATTTTAGTCCAGTTTCTTTTGCTTTAATAAGGAGAATACATCCTTTGGCTTTAATCAGGATTTAAGATGGTTTTATGTAGTACATAACATTCAGCAGCACTTTCTTTTGACATTCTTCAGTACCTACTAACTTCTTACCTACCTTCAGTACCTAATTGCCCATTGTTGAATTGCCTTCAAATCAGAAGTTTTTCATCCTTGCGTCATTTTGAGTTAGGTTCTTCAAATTTGTCTAGGACAAAAAGCTACTGTATTAAAATTGTCATTTTGAAATAATGTTTGCTGTATTAATTTTTCTTTCTTTTTGATGGTGAAAAAAATTTACTTAAATTCTGACATACTTTTCTCAACCTTTTCATGTCTTTTGCTTTTGTGGGTGGTCACTGGAGTAAGCTATCCTCTGAGTAGCACTACATATGGTTTTGGGGTACAGTACCGGAGATGGATTAGTTGGAGCAGCCCGAAACAGAGCCAGGGATTGAAATAACAGTTAAGCAACATAGATGATCAGGACTAATGCCTGGACTCCCTTCCTAGCTTTCCTTTATTTAGCACTATACCTCCATCCCTTGAAGTGTTTACAAGTATGAGGGATGTCTTTCCTGAAGATCTCTTACAGTTGAAGCAGAAGTTATGAATTAGCTGAAAAGATATCTGTTAAGAAACTTTATAATAATTTATGCATTAAATCGGTCTAAATAAATGCTATGGTCCTTCCTAGCTTTAATATGCATGAGCATATGTGTAATGACTGCGTTGTCAGCAAAGCATTCTCAATAATAAGGATACTTTATATTTCTCTCTGAAAGATTATGATTCCTATATTTCACAGATATTTTTGACAACTTGGAATAAAAAAAAAACCCAACTGTTCTGCAGTCTCCCGTATAGCTATAGCGTTAGTGTTTTGTCTATGGGGTTATAGAATTGCATATGATTATCCTTGGCTTCTGTACGCTTTCCTGCTGGGCTGTACTACCTCCTAGATGCATTCAATTTTAACTTAACTGTTACGGGGATATAGACTGCAGCTAAAGAAACAGGGATATTTGTCCTCTGTTTCCTCCAGTAGTTCAGTATTGCAGATGTTCTTCCTTTTCACGCTTTTTGTTCAAGTCTTCAATTCACTACTGTTTTCATCAGCTGTGTGGCTTGTTAGCCTATTCTATGTCTTATCTTTAATGTCCAAAGGTATTGTTTAACTTTTAGTACAGTTCCTGGGTTGTTACAATGCTACTGTTTGTATTTTCCAGGCTGGAGAGTTTCATATCTGTGGCTTAAATCATGTAATGACTTATACATGCCTTTTATGCAGTGGAAATTCTTGCAATTTCAGTGGAACAGTCACAGGGTATTAGTTTTATGGAGTGACAAAATGTTGGTAAAAGTTTACTATTGGTAAACATTGGTAAAGCAGCATTTTTGATAATGAGACAATATATTTCTGGAGAGCGGTAGCTTCAAGTACTAGAGGCACTTCTATCCTACTGTGCCTTTTTTTCTTTATCTGCAGTTGCATATTTTTTATCCAATATATGAGTACTCCTTTGAGTGGCTATCGTTTTTGAAACACTGCAATGGGTCTCTGATGAGGTAGACGGGTAGTCAGCCTAACCATATGGAGAAGACCATGGTTGTGCCACTGACTTCAGGAGGGCCAGGGCCGAGCCCCTGAACTTTAGTGGTTCAGTGAAATGCTGCTGCAAACCCCTGCCCTTTGACATTTATCAACTGCAAATTCTCCAAACTGTCTGGGGCTGTGAACCGTGTCAGTACTCAGAGTGTGGGTAAGTGGCCAATGTAATTGCTGCCAAGAAAACTGGAAGTCCCAATCCTTTCTCCTTACTCTTTTGTACCCCTGCGCCAATATCTAGCCATATGGTTCCATCCCTTCCCTTGTGTCAGCTTTTGCAGTAAGACAATTTGTCTTACTAGTCCGTCAGGTTTTCTTCTGCTGTATTTTTCTGCCAGATTAGTAAAATGCATTGGCTTGCCAAAGGATCTGATGACAGCTTACTTTCCATACTGACAACTGTCTGAGAAAAGAGCTCTGCAGACAAACGGTACATCATCTCTGAGGCAAGCTTTCCCACAGCCAACTTCTCCCCAAGAGCCCAATTTTGGGGAACACATGCTGGATGTAAGTAAGAGGCAAAACACTGGTCTGCAAGATTCTTGGTTGGAGAGTGCTATTTTCCTACTGGAATTTCCCTTGTGGAGCGAAATCACTTCCTCAGGGCAATTGGATAGTCAGAAAAAGAGGTCTCCGTCTTGATTTGAAGGTTATCCCCTGAGGGACAGCTGTTACGCCTTTAGTGCAGTTCTCTGCTGCTTAGAGCCATAGGCTCTAGGTGCTACAGCACTATTCATGAATTTAGAGAATGTCTTTGGAGGGTCTTTACAGAAAGGCTTTTTGCAATGTTGCCTGCCTAGCCTGGAATCTGTTGCAGTGCAAAGCAACTTAGGCCTAATTTTAGAGTGGAGATTGCTTGGAGGATTAGAGTCCTGTTTACTGCTACTGAATGATTTCAAGATGACTAAGGACATTGCGTATATAGTTTGGGGGCTGGCAGTGAATGCCTGTTCATCAGCGGTGACTAAAATAAGGGGAGCAATGTATTTGCTCCAGAAAAAAAAAAAAACAAACAGTAGGATTTTTTTTCGAAATTATTTTGAAGGGAATAACTTTTTTTTTTTTTTTTTAATATCTTTGCCTTCTAATACACAATCCCAGAGAACTGTGATTCTCCATCATGAACTCAATTTTCTGTCCCCAACATATATATCCCTTATTCCCTTCAGGGTAAAGAACTCTGTTTCTGCGGCTGTGATCTATTCATACTGATCCAGTGGAGGATCCTGCTAGGTATGGGACATCTGTGTCCTGAGACATGTGCCCAAGAAATAATGGAGAAGGCACGCTGCATAGAACCATCTCCTTCAAGTGATGTTTAGGCAAGCTGAATTAGCAGCTGGGAGAAGACTGAGCCTGCAGTGTGTCTCCTTGCTGCCAGCTCCTGCGTTGGCACATGAACAAATATGCTGTATGAATAAGGAGCCCAGACCATGGCCTAAGTTTCCTCCTTTTGTTGGGAAGTGCTGGCAGTTACTGATACGAGCCAGACAGAGAATTTTGTGTAGGTCATGGGCATGCCGTGTTGCTGGCACACAGATGGTGGCGTGGGGATGGGACCAGCCTAGGAAAATCTTGCTGGGTTAAGACTCATGGGAAGTACTGTCCCTCAGGGTGTACCTCTGTGGAGGTCTACGGACACTCCAAGAGCCTGAAGGGGAAATAGTCTGCTCCATTGTAGTGCCATAACTGAGACCCTTTTCAGGAATAAGTCCACTGTGGAAATGGCCAAAGGGAATGAAAAAGACATTCCAGAAACAGAAATTTTGTGAATTTGAAGGAAAGTGTTTCGTAGAAACTTTCATACAAGACATCTTGTGATGCTCCACAGACTATGAACTGAGTGAAGGCTGCCCAGTGGGGAAGCTTCAGGCAACAAAATGCCAGAGTTTCAGAATACTTCACCTGGCTGGTCACCAAACTGCCAGCCCAAGTTTGATTCCTGGGAAATGAGTCTTTTAACAGAAACACTTATTTTGTCTTTTGGATGAGGAAGAGACTTTCCTAAATGCTGAAAATAGAATTCTGGTTTCCTAGTCTTGGTGGAATCAAACCCTTTTAGAATAAAACTAATAGAGATTTCATTTGAAGTTGTTGTCATGAGTACCTTGAAACTTCAGATAAACATCTTGCCTCACGTCTTAGTAGTAATCCAAAAAGATCACCGTTTCTCATCAGAGTGAGGTTGCCGTTTTTCTAATTTTAGGTGACATCAGCTTTTGGAACAGAACTAACTTATCCAGAAAAATTGATTTATTGTTTTGCAGCAATACAGCCTTTATATTCTCTTTTGTTAATTTATCAGCAAAGCTTCCATTGTTTTTTTACTGATGATAAATTACACTTTTTTATGGAGTGCCGAGTCATAGTAATTTCCTTGTTCCAATTTCATTAACTTCCTGGTAGTATTGTCTGGAGCAACCAGATGCTGATGTGTAATCCAACTGTTTCCCTAGTATGTGGGAAGCAGTAAACTTTTTGTTTATCTCATAAACAGTTCTGGCTATATATCTTTGGCTGTTTCTTTCCCATGGCCAGTTTAAGATTGGCATGAACTGTATTCTCGTTGGGACCATGCAGTGCCTAGAAACAGGGACAAAAACATCCTAGACTTATGTCATTAGTCTGGTTCACAGAAGTTTAGTGGCTTTGTTTGTGTTATTTAATCTGTCTGTGTTATGTTATTTTACATATAATCTACACATGAGCTGTCTCTGAGAAGCTGGAACTTTACGGTTGATCATAAAATTGAATATATTTTTCTAGAACCTTACCTAAAATCTTCTGCAAAAGGGGAATATTAACATTTAAAACCAATGGAAAAATATTAAACAAGATATAGCAGAGAGACATTGTCTTAATTCTCACAAAATATGGCAACTGCTAAGCCAAAAATAACAAGGTAATAATTCTGAGCGAGTGCTGTAAGAAATAGTCAGGCATTTTGCATCTGTTACAAATATTTACTGTTAAAAAAGTGATTGTGCTAAGCATCAACCTGTATTTGGGTACATGTATGGATTTTATATCAAATCTATAAAATACTATTTCAGATTAACACTTTTGTTTTTCCTTTGGACATCTTGTTCAAAAAGTTTCATAAGGGTTTTTGGGCTAGTCTCAAAAGGGTTTGAAGTCTTGAATTACTGTTTTTATTGGTGTAGCCAGTAATATCAGGGCCGTAATCAATCAACTATGCATCATATTTGTAAATTGTTCCAATATTTTGGGATACAATATCTTTATTTTCCTTAAGATTAGTTCAAAATACATCAACATCTGACATTCTGTCCAAGTTATTCTGTCAAAGTTGGATATTTTTAGCAACCGCACATATGAGTAACTATGAGCAGCTATTGCAATAAGATGTGTTTTCATTTCTAAGTGTTGAAATGGTTCCTTGAAAAGAGTGCGGAAAAAAAACAATGCATCGTTCCTGATTTGGAATTTCTTTGCTTTATGTACTTTGAGACAGATTTTATGGAAGACCATGCTGATAAAGTTTGACAGTGCCACTTCCATCGAGGTATCCTTACTTGAGCATTCTCGACCCGAGTTACAATTTGAAATATTTATTTTTTTAATTTTTAGGCTTGCTAATAATGATTTTTGAAAGTTAGATTTTGAAGGTTAGATCCTAACAATTTGAATTTGAACTCCTGAATTATATTTGCAGGGCTGGTGTTATCTTATTCCATGATTGTGGAGCTCCCCTTTGCTTTATTTTAACTGGCTCAGAAATAGGCGCTCTAATCTTTGCTTACATGACCAGATTGAGATTGGAATTCAGGCTGATTTTTACAGTGTGGCACATTTATAGTGTTTCTTTTAGATGAATCGAGATTGTGGAGTTGGCTACAACTATATATTACTATGTATGCAATATAACCACTTGCGGGTCCAGATTCAGTACTGAGGCATATATAAATTAGGCACTAGAATTCTTCCATTTTGCATGCCCAGATGCGTGGTGGGCCAGAATTATTGGACACCTAGCATTCCTATACAATGTGCAGAGAGATCCAAGTGCCTTAGAAAGATAACTATGCTTATGCAGTAAGGTTTCCATCACTGGCAACTACGAAATGGGAGCAGGAAGGAAGAGGGGGAATAGCCATCTGCATGAAAGGCCACCTTGGAAGAATGTAAATGGACTTTGGAGCTTGGGAGCTTCTCAATGTAGTTTAGACATAGCTATTGACAGCCTGTGTGGCTTTGCAGAGGGCTTCCAGAGCTAGGAATTAGGCAATAGTAAGTAATTTCTCCTCTATTACCTGTTTCTGGCTGTAAGTAGGCACCTCCATCAACTCGGGATCCAGAGTTCAGAAGCCACTGCTAAGAGATGTTGTCCACATATGAATACTGGAAACAGCAGAAAATAATTTACAGCATATTTTCTTAAGTTTGTAGATTTTTAATGACTTTTTATATTGTAACCAATACTGTAGGAGCCATACTTCATGGCTCTCTTTCTGATACTCTGAAAGTCAGGATCTTTGCTGCAAAATAGGCTGAAAAACTTAAGAATGCTCTTTGTTGCCCAGGTAAGTTTAACTATCCTGACAGTTAGGTGCCAGCTCAATTTGAAATTGCTAGTTTGTACACAGGCCTTTGCGTTGCCCTGCCTTTTGCTTTAGATGCCTGCATCCTCACTTGGATCTCACTCTTAGTTTTATCTACAAAGTGACATAAATTGGCCTACAGAAATACTGGAACTGGTTTCTCGGATAGATAAGCTAGTCTGGCTGGAGCATCTCCATAACACAAGTATACTAATTCTGCTGATTTGGATAGTTTATTTAGTTAGCTGTCTTTAGACGGAACTGAATCATGAACTGTAGAAGTATTCTGCTGTATCTAGAAATTTTGAGATTGGAAGCAACTGCAATTCTACTAGGGCAACTAGAGCAATGCCAAAATAGCTATTATTATGTAAGTTCAAAATTTACTGCTTGCAAAGTAGTTATTAGTTTGGTTTGTAGACTGTCTGCCAGAATGGGCATAGCCAGTGGAAGTTTTTACTATTGTTTCTTTTTGTTCCAACGATGAAAAAGCACTAAAGATATTGGATTTAGTGTTTTAATAATGCTTGGGGTTGAATTTTTTCATTTAAAACATTTATTTATAGTTAATGCTTCTGTGTCTCATAAAAGTAGTAGTCATGAACACCGGAGTTACATGAACTGATGTTTTTATTCAGCTCCAACTATTTTTATCAATGTTATTTATACACTTATTTATATACTTATTTGTAGGACATTTGGTGAAAAATATCAGATATTTCTTAAAAGTAACAGCAATAGGCATGAAAATATTTCAATACTGATAGTAAACATTTTACTGGAAGGAAGGGCACATGACTTGTATTAACAAAAATAATTACTACATTAGATGCAGATCTTTCAATTTTACTAGTAGAAGGTAAAATTAGGAGACTCACATACTGTGATTTCTAATCTCTTGATATTTTCCCACATATTTGTTTTAAAATTGACTGAATCGGACCTTGTTCTTCTAATCGCATTAGCATTGCAGATATTTTTAAAATTTTTAATGGCAGGGGGAGTTGGTATCTTCTAACCTAATTTGTAACTTTTAAAATAATACAATTGTTTTATAAAAAATAATAACTGTAAATAATAAATAATTGCTGTATTAAAATTTTCATAGAGCTGCTGCTTAACTTTTTTATGAACTGCTTTCATACTGCTTAATCGTCCAGTGCTGTAGGAATTTATTAAAAAATGCATAGTCTTTATTTAAAGGTGCTCCACTAAATGGACCTGATTAAAGACAATGGAACTGCAAATCTGGGTGTTTTAGAAAAGTTTGTCCCCTACCTATAGGGAAATTGTCACACTGACTGTAAGAAATTATGGTTTTGACATAAGAAAGAAGTTCGATGTACGCAGTAAATGAGACATCTCTTAGTTATCTTTTCTGCTAAATGCCTAAGTAGGGCTTAATTCAGGCATGTAAATTTGAAAATGTTTATATAATCTCTCTTTTTCTCTTAATATTATAATACTTTTGTACACATTGAGTTGCATGCCTCTGTCTCATCTGATGTGGTGGTGAAGTTTAGCATCTCTTCCAATGCTTGTGGTGAGCACTGAAGGAAATAAGGTGGTCGGAGCCCGGTCTTTGTGAGGGAACAAAGAATGTCGGGGAACTGGAAGGGAAGGTGGAGACAGTACTGGATTGAATGTGTAAACCTGCTGAAAGTTTTGAATGCATGCAATAGAAAAGCGATTTTATTTTTTCTTCTGTTGGCTGGTCATACCAGAATAGAATAAAAATATAAAGTGCTTTGGAGCCACCTTGCATTTTCCCGTCAGTTTTCTTTTCTTTTTTTTTTTTTTTTTTTAAAAAAAAAGTTTGCTGCCTAGAGAGCTGTTTTGCAAACAAAAGGGGATCAGATTAGAAGGTCATAATAGAACTGAGGAGAGGAACTCAGAAAATGCCCCTTGCTGAAGACCGGCATTGTTAATTGCCTCTCCCATTATAAAATTCTGGTGTCTGAGGAAAGCTGGAAGAGCTACAAGTAGTGTTTTAATCTGTCTTCAAGCAGTGGGTGCCAGCAAGGATAGAAGACAGCCAGCAGTATGTTTTTTGGTTTTAGACTTTCTTTTCTGACACCAGCTGGCACTGAAGCACTTGATGTGTTTAACAGGCAGGAAGGATAGCTATGAAATGGTTTAAAATAAGTTTGAGGAGTACTGAAATCTGTGTAAAAACTAAACATATGAAAGATGTTTCTATATTTGATAGGAACTGTAGATGAAAAGCTGAGCATTTGTGACTGTTTAGAGGTTGAACATCCTCGATTTTGAGAGGCTGAATCCCTGGTGATAGGCCAGATTTAACTGCAATCTGGAACAAAAATCCCCAGAAAATGTGCTGTTGAGATATCCAGAATTAACCCTTGGCAAAGCAAGCACAGTTATATTCTTCGTTGGTTTGGGGACACGGTTATGACTTGTAGCTGGACTTTGTTTTTTATTAATCCTTGTTCACTACCTTAATACAGAAATAAAGTTTATTATTTACATGTGTGGGTAAGATTTATTCTTGCTTTGTTTTGGTGTCTTCAAATGCGGTGGAGGGTCTGTGCAAATTCACAGATAGAGAAGGACCGTTTTGTTTAACAGTTTTTTGGGACTTGAATGCCTTGCTGTTACTCTGCACTGTCTATCCTTTCCATTTTGGAAAAATGAGTATGAGAAGGTAGTTCTATAAATCTAAATAAAAGTTGTCTCAAGTGGTTAGTCCACCTTGGAGGTATTCTAGTCTGGCTTTTGGATTTCATCTGGTGTTGAGGTTATTTGTGTCTCTAACACAGTTACCTGCAAATTTTGACCCTTGTACATATGCTAGATCTCTCAGCTGCTGATGTGAGGGAAAATGCAATTTTTCCTTTGTGTGATTTTCATACATACATTTGAATGCAAGTGCGCAGGAGATTTATAAGACTGAGCTTGGAGATATTTTGTTTGGCAGTAACATATAGCATGCATACATATAAACTGAGGTTTACATTTCTGCCAAAATAAGACGCGCCCATAGTTTGTATCAGAGGTAGTTCCAGATTTCCAGCCAAACCAACAGATTCACATCATATTTTTCTGAAAAATCCCATCATCAAATGTAGATGGGAAAAAACCTGTAGAGGGCAAAAAACTGTTGGTTTTGGTGTGTGTTTTTTTTTTTTTTAAATACAAACACAATAATTTTTTATGCAGTCTGTCGCCATAATGAAGAGAATCACATGTAAAACTTGTCAGATAGATGTGAAATATGTAGAGATCTGATGGTGGGCTGGACTGAGAAAGCACTCCAGCATATTTTGAAGAACACTGTCAGCTTAACTAAAAAGATTAATGTTTAACTGAGTTGTTTTTTTTTTCTTTTGCAGTAGCTGGAAGCAGTATATGCAACATGCTAATTTGTACAGGCAGTGTGTATGAGGGAACATCAGCAGGTGCACAGGTGAGTAACTTTGTACTATCTATGGAGGGAAAGTTATTTGGTAGTGATGGGTAATTCTGTTCTGCCAGCTCATCAGCAGGAGGTTTGAAGTGTCATCCCACCTCTTCTATTTCTCACAAAATTCCAAATAAGCATTCACAAACTAAGGAACAGCTGAGCAATTTTATGATTATGTAGAATAAACTATTAAAAAAGTTAATAAGTGCAGTTAAGATAATCAGTCATCAGAATTTACAAACATTAGTTTTTAAAAGGAAAAAATAATGGGCTATAGTTGTAATGAATGCATTTTTAAAGCGCTCGTGTTGATACTTGATTGCTTTTTCTGATTCTTCTTCTAAGTGTGACCTGATTTGCGTTGAAGAAAAGACATTCAGACAAAATTATTTTCCCCCCTTACTTTCAGCTATGAAGTAATAGTAATATTTGGAACAAATAAAGGACGACCATAAACTATGCCCACAGAGCTGTAGATATCACTGATTTAATGGGCTGATAAGCATATATGGTAAACACCTGACTAAGAATATTCCTCACCCTTTGGACTATTGACTGGTGAATATGAGTGATCTGCAAACAAACTGATAAATAATGGAGATCTTAGGGTTTTTTGTAGGCATCCTTAACTAATGTAGGTTTTGAAGGCTTCTGTTTTTTCTTATTAAGCATTAAATGCTTTTCTGATCTTACTGCAGAATGGCTTGTGATGTGTGAGAAAGGGGAAGACCTGATGTTTCAATCTGTCTGCTTTAACTTCTATTGCATGTTTATTTGCAGTGTTTTGTGAGACTGCAGTCATCTTAGTCCCCTTTGGCAGTATCACTATGGTGTCCTGTAAAAACCTATACCTGGTTTAGGACGAAAAATTCTGAAGACAGAATATGTTTCAAGGGAGTTGAAACAATACGTTCATTAATGGAGCGAAAGCAAGAGAATATGCTGGGCATGAAAACATGAAAATAGGAAACTTGGCAAATGGTATAAGGCATCCGTACAAAGCTTTAAGTAATGGCATTTGGCACTATAGTTTCAGAACTTCAGACGAAACACTTACAAAAAGAGAAAATTATCACTTTTTGACAAGGAGGGGAATTTGTACCTTGAATTAACAGTGAACTAAAAGGGGATAATAGGTGTGAATTGAAACTAATTGGTGTTTCAGATCATTGAGCTGCTTGAAAATAACATGTGTGGTGAGAACTGTAGAAGTTAAGTCTCTCTTAAATGCCTAATTAAGCACAGTTCTGTCCTGCACTGGAGAGAAAAAATGTTATGTCACTTGCTGCTTTGTACTCAACTGACTGATTTAAATGGACAGTCAGTCAAAAGATTTAGCTTCTCTGTGGTGAAGTTCTCCTTCTGATTAGGCTGATCTACTGGTCCACGAAGGGGTGATGCCCTGAGGCATACAGCTACAGGCATAAAGATGGGCACAAGTATAATCAAAGTTGTCCCGAAAACATTGTGTAAATCATAATGAGCAGGTGGTCGGCACAACTGATGGGCATTTTCGCGTGCCTGATTAATGTGGGTGCAGAAGTCCTGTAGCTGTGGCTTGATTTAAGCACGCACATATGTGAGTTTGGATATGACAAAGACATTGAAAATGAATTTTTCACTGGAGAAATACCCATGAAAAAGCATGGAAGAACCTCCCTTCTACTTCCTTGAAAATGGGCTGACAGTTGATTAAACCTATGTAAAATAAATTGGACAATTTGACATGTAATATCCTTTGCTTTCCAACAAACTATTGAGTTCGCTGGCCGCAATCCAACAGAGAAAACAAAATGTGCAGAATAAACACTGTCTATAGCAGGTGGAGGTAATGTCTTATTATACACAAATGCTGTTTTGTGTTGTGTAACCTGGGGACAATTTAGCAGACAATTTTGTACTTAGAAAAATCATGGCTTGTGCAGAAAAGGAGAACCACGGATAATGAATTGTCTACATCTGAAAATACCACACTAGATCTGAAACACATGTCCTACCACATTGTCTTATGATTTCAAAAGCAGAGGAAGGAAGAGAGATTATTAAATTTAATTTCACTCCCTCATATCACTTTAAAACAGATGTTTAAAACCAAAAACTTATCCCTTCTTTCCAGTGTTTATTCTTAAATATTTTAGTACCAATGTTTTGTCACTCAAGACCAAACATACAAACAGTGGCCCATATTCATTGTGCAACTAAGAAAGAAGTATTGTAATTTTGTGCATGCAAACCTCAGTTTAACTGAAAAAAAATAAAATGCAAACAAAACAAAACGCCACTGTAAGAAGCATGGGTTGTAGGTGTGTACGTGTATGTGCGCAGGTGTGGCTGGTTGGCCGCAGGGGAAGCTGATCCCCGAGGCTTCCCTTCCCCAGTAGTTTTTTTACCCTCATTTCCACACAATCAAGTACTGCTATTTTCAAAGGAATATGGGTTAGCTGATGTGTCAATTATACATTTAAGAAGCCAGGAGTCATCTGATGTATTTTTTCAAGACCAAAGCATACAGAGTTATTTCTTGCAGAGTTTAGGTGGTTGTGAGCAAAAGGGAAACCTATTAAAGTTTTCAGACTGCTGACGTTTTGTGCAAATGGGTCAGTTGTCTTCTCATTCCTACAAAATTGGAAAGGCAAAATTATGTGAACACTTAGGTAGGAGTATGGAGTCCAACAGACTTGACTGGAGTACTAGACCCTACCTCTCTGCATCACCAATAGATTGCTGCAGTTCTGTGTTTCCAACTTTGAGATGTAAAGGAAGAGGAAACAACTGGTTTCCCATGCAACATATTTTGCTGATTTCATCCAGTTTCATAATTATCAGCTATAGCACTTTTTCTTCCAAGTGATTTATAAATACTGACTAATTTGTTCTCACAATTGTCACAACAATCTGGATTTTACTCTCTCAGATTAAAAAATATCACTGCAGACAAGGAAACAAAGTCAGTCAAATATTAATCAAAGGATTCATTTCCTCTGTGAAGTCAGCCTCAAAATGGCATTAGATCTCACCTGGGCAGTCCGTATTTCCAGTATAGTTCTAGTCACTAGGCACTTGTTCACTTGCTCGTTTTCTGTGAAGCTGGTTTCTCTGGAACCTTATTGCCAGAGGAGAGGAAGTTAAAAGGAAAAAAAAAAAAAGAAAAAAAGAAAAAAGAAGCTTTCCACTGTTAATGCAGCTGGTTTTGTAAGTTCACTTCAGCTTCTTTCCCTTCCTTTTCAGTTAATGTTTTGCTCTGCATATGTTCAGGTGGAAATGTTTATAGAAATGATCTATTCTTAAAATTTATGGTTATCGTCTCAAGTGTGGCATGTCTAAGTGTTATCCAGAACTTTCCATTCAGGCAAGTGCAAAATAGCTGCTCTTTTGTTCTTTGTCACATGAAGGGGATGAATGAGCCGAGAGCGCCGTGCTCAGCCCAAGCCCTTAAAGCTCATCAGAAGATCTGGCGAAGGTGTCCGAGGTTGTGGCTTCCCAGCCAGAGAGACCTGGGATGTACATCTCCGAGGCAGAGGTTTTCCCACTGCTCTCTCCTGCAAGGGCACGACTGTACTGTCACCCGCTCCAGTTACAGCTGGCTGTCACAGTTTAGCCTGCTGAATGGAGTGGGACTGCCCGTGGAGAAGACGCTCGTTGTAAGCACGGCTGATAACAGTGGACATGAAATGTGGTAGCGCTCCTCGAAGATCCTACCTCTTGGTACCAGGTCAGCCTAATCCTATTTGGTTGGTAAACTCTCGTGGAAATGTAATGCAACGTATAATGATGATATTGAAAGTCTCAGAGTAGTTTTTGCTCTTAGCGCTGCTCTAATACCCCGTGGAGAAGTATTTTTTTTTTTTTCTCTGCCCTGTGCATGGTATGAATTAACTCCATGGGTAGAGTTTCAAACACAAATAAGCATTTAAAAGCTTTTTTCTTGGCAAACGTAACGTCGCCCGTGTGCACATCCATGTGAATGCGATGGGATGTTTAGCAATCCAATTTCCATTTTGCTTTAGTGCTCATTTAATAATCACAAGAGCTTTACTTTTTAAACATTTGCTTAAATTCAAATATTAAATATTAGTGAGATTTTAATCCAAAAATAGTGTAAGAGCAGGTCTACTTTAATTTTACTCCAACCTTGTGGTCACCTTGCAACTATCACATAGGGAAGCCTGAAACATTATTAGTAGCTATAATTTGTGACAAGCTTATCTCTGAGGAACATTACATGAAGTCCAAAAATGTGACTGCCTATTGTCTGCAGGACAAAGAGTTAAACTCATTGACTGGGGCAAGAGATGAGGATGGCTATTAAATAGCAATGTTTCAAGGTTTTACAAAGCTACTGTAAAAGATTCAAAGCAGCTAAAATTTTTAATGTTTATGAAATTTGTACAGGACTTTAAAATGGAAGGTGCAATTTAATCGATGGCATGCTAATACAAATTAGCAGTTTTCAGCCCTTCCTCCTGAAAAATGAGATATTCTTTAATAATTGACTGAATTCTCCAGCACCCTCCACCTCTGAGACATTGTAGGTTATTGTCAAAAGATGACCGGAATACAGAGCCACTAAATATTTCATCTTAATGATAATGTATGCTTCAAAAGGTTTGAACTTTATATCGAGCTTTGAATTGACTTTTGATAAAAGACATACTGGATACCCTCTTTTTTTTTTTTTTTTTCCCCACATTAACTTTGTGCCAGGAGCAGGGGTCAAAGCTAGCATTTAAATTCAGACTTCTCTATTTATTGCTAGTAAAATGGGGATATCAGGGGATTTATTTATTTTTATGGTAATTTTTAAAAGTTGTCTGGATCAAATTCAACTAATTAGGTGTATTTTTAAAGAGATAGATGGGATGAATGTCAAAAATGTTGCAAGTCTGTTGTTTAAGTGAAGTATGTCCTATCCCACTGAAGTCAGAGGTAATTTTACCATCCCTAACACTTTGAAAGTTTTTTTGCTGTACTCAGCCGAGCACCCAGCTGGGTCCTACCCAGCTACATGCATTTATTAGTCAGAGAATCAGCATTAAACACAGGTGACATAGGAGTCAAATGTCTATCATAGTCATACGGGCTGTATTTCAGGACAGTTTAAAATGGGTTTCCTAATTTTCATGATTGACTACAACACAAAACCAGGTATTTCCTGCATGTCTAGAGTTGTTTCTTCTTTTCTTTATTTTTTAAAGGAATTTCAGAAAAAAGTTGTTGAAGCTTAACACGGACAAGTCTCACCAGGTTCTGTTTCAACAGCATTTTACAGTCGCAGTCCTATTGTCCAAAGTTGCTTCTGTATATGAAGCAGCAATTAATTTACATGTATTAAAAAATAAAAAAAAGTGAAGGTAATCTTTCAGGCTGTAGGTATTTTTCTCGATATATTGCTTTTTCCCCTGTTATATTTATTGTATGTTTTTCACTGTTGAATTTAAGTCTTACAAATACACAAAGCGCTATGCATGCTTTAATATTTTTTTTCAGTTTATAAACCTTTAGAAAAGGTCCTAGTTAATCTTGCAACATAATCTTACCCCTCACACAGTTCTCTCTTTTGGAAGACTTTCCATGGAAATGACCATGATCTCTGCTGTTTATAAACACAGGTATTTGCTCTTAAACATTGTTTTAGGGAAATAGGCCCTGCGTTTGCCCCAAATAGCGTGGTTAATTATGACTATTCTAAAAAATAGCTATCTTCAGGCATTTACCCAGCGACTGATTTATAACTTAGCAAAACGGAAAAAATGATACTGTTTTGTTATGTTATGGCGAGGCCTAAGTGCCCGTAGTGATTTTTCCCTCCTTGAACTGGCTGTTTGAGAACCTCCCTTAAGACTGATCCTGTTCAAAACAGAGAAATGAGCTCAGAGAATTTGGGAAAAAAAATGGCAATCCAACCATTTGTATGCTCCGTGCTGTACCTGCATCTTTTCGGAAACCAAAGTATGCTTTACTGCTACTTCCATCAGGTACCCGCATTGTTTTCGCACCAGCAAAATAGGATGAGATGGTTCTAGCGCATTTTGTGCCTCACCTACAGAGCTGTGGGCCATGCTGCAGTCACACTCAAGCATCAGTGAGAGGAAAATATATTCAACAACGCATAGGCTTGAGCCGTGTGAAACAAATAAAATTTGGGCTTTAATCCCACCTTCATTAAAGCTGATGTCAAAGTTTTTGCTGCCTGGAGTGGTACAGGATGGAGCAGAAAGAGGAAGTTTGGGACTAAAGGATGATGACAAAGTCTGTGAGAGGTAAACAGGAAGTCTCAATCATGGAAAGAGAGGCGAAATGGAAAAAAAAAAACCTCAGAAAGCACAAAATGTTGTTTGCTTTGCAATACTTAACTGAATGAAGCTTGGAAGCTACAAATTTGCTTGATCAAGGCAGAAAAAAAAAAGAATGGAGAGGATGTCAAAACACATAAGCTGCAGCAGATCAGTGGATGTGCAGCTGCTGCAATTAAGCTCTTTAAAGGGCATGTGTTAAGTTGTAAAAGTTTGAAGTCAGAAATGTTTATTTTGCACAGTTATTCATTGTGCTGGGTGATGAACACGTGTAGCACTATGCAAACAAGCGTGTTTTCTCTGTTGGTCCCAGCCATTGACATAAGTGCTGCGGATGGTGAATTCCTTCATTGCCTGGGGTCTGTGGGAACAGGGAGTGGGGGTCCTGCTTGTTCTCTAGGCAGTGGAAATGGAGTATTTCTTGCTGTCCCCAGCACAGTGACAAACCGAGTTATTCTCCACATGCCTTAGGAGAAGACATTTCTTACCTCTCCTTTCTCTCAGTGCTATATACTATACCCAATTGCAGAGCGAAGTATGGTGCTGTAATAACACTCATCATAGTATATTAGTTGGGTATACACATATTACATTCAAATTACCTTAATAACTTTAATCAAGTCTGTAATTAATGTAAAGCATTAAAGAATGCACTTAAGGCATTACTGTGTGTTTTTTGTTCAAGTGTAAGCGGTAGAAAGGAGATTGAGGAGGAAGGCAGCGTCAAGGTTAAACTCAAAGCTTTGCTAAATGAACAACTCCTGATCTTCCAAATATTCCTCAGATGTTTCATTATAACCGTTGACAGTAGTCCCGTTGCTTCTCTCAGGGTCAATTGTGAATTTGAAAGTACAGCAATGAAGCACAAAGTATCAGGATGAAAAATGGGAGAGGAAAAAACAGTGACCCCTTCTTTCAGCCCTCTGGCAAATACATATTTGCTGTTGGGTATACCGAGAACAGCACGAAAGTCTCTCATGAGAACTTTGTGCGAGGAAATGCACCGTGTCTGTCACTAAAAGAAAAAAAAGAAACATGTCATCGCTCCAAGTGGTATTGATTAAAACAATAAGGATTTCCTGGTGCCAGCAGTTGAAACAACTGTGTGAAAAGTAGTGAAGAGGTATTACCGCATTGTTGCAGCTTTCTCGGGAAAATTCCAAATAAACCGAAGGATTCCTGTCAATATTTGTATAAGGAAACATGCTGCCGCCTGATTCGGAGGCACTTCACACACATGCATGGGCGCACGCCCCCCTGCATGCACAATTCTTGAGAAACTTTATTACAACTGCACAAAAAAAAAAAAAAAAAAAAAAAAGAGACATACTCGGAGTTTAGTGCACTCTTTCTCATGCTAATATTTACAACATCGATCTCTTATTGTCGGTATTTGATCTACATTTCTCCCAGCTCCGGTCAATGGAAAGCACAGCTGCTGAAGCCCCATATTGTGCAGGCAGCGTGCCTTTGTGTTCTGCAGCTGGGGAGTTCTCATGTCCACAATAGCAAGTCTGAGCACACTAAATTAGGAAAGATTATTGTTTCATTTATTGACTACACAAGTTTAAAACAGCAAGTATATCGTTTGTTTCATGTTTTATTTGTTAGGGTCATTTTCACCAAAAAGCTGGGCACATGGACACAAATATAGGGCAGCTGTACTTCCAGCCACCCCAGTAGGAAGAAAATTACAAACATTATTGGAATGAAACTGGATGGTTGGTTGCTTTCATGAGGCACAGCCTCCCACCTGCCTTCTCCCAGCCATCCATTTGTGAAGACTTGCTGCAGGTTTTTTTTTCGTCTTTTTGCATCCAAGTTCCTTCCCGATAAAGTGTTTATCCTGTTGTACAATTCGTTTTAAGCGAAGCTGGTTTTACAGTGGAAGGGAAGACAAGCGACTTCAATTTTTGAGCTCAGTTCTCCAAATGTTTCTTTCATGGAATGGTCTATAGAAAAAGGAAGGCAGCAATTTTAGCTGGAAGCAAATATCACTTCGGAGTAACAAAAAAAGGGAGGGGAGAAAAGGGAGAAAAATCTATTTAACACTTTAGGATATAATGGTATTCAAATAATATATTTTTCTGCCATTTATTCAGTTGTGAAGGAACTCAGTGAATAATAATAGCTGCTGTCAAAGATATTTATATTTAAGAGGGTCTTTATGTAAAATCATTTTTTTTTATCAGGAGTGATTTTTCTCCAGGAGAAGTCTGCCATCTCCTAGCAACCGATATGGCTATCTTTTTTAACAGACGCTGCAATAACAATGGGTGCCTAACCTTTATATGGAAGCATTTGCACATGTACAATCAGAACGCTTACGAATGCAAACCGAGTTGTTAAAGCGCTCCAAGGGAGACACTGGTTACCACTTTATCTACTGTGCATCTCATCTACCCAAGACTTCATAATGGCAGCCATTTTAGCTGTAGCTGCCTACCTCCCAACGAGCTCCAAAACTAGATCTGCAGATGACCCACACCTTACCTTCCCTCTCTCTCCTCTCACAGAGATGTGGGGACCCATTTCACTGTTCGGGTTTTATTTCCTTCACTCTCTTTCTGATTGTGTCACTCCACTTGCAGAGCAGTAACATCACTTAAACTTGCTAGGTAAAGAATTCTTTGGATTTCTAAGTGTAAACAATAGAGCACAAAGGCCTGTATCTGCAAATGGATAATTAATTTTAAATTAATGTGACTGTAAATTAAGTACCTCTGACTAAGGGTAGGCTCTTCCACTTTCTCCACTTGGCTGCCTCTGGGCTGTGCAGATTCAGAAGATTTAGACAAGAGGAAAATCTGGCTAACTATAGCGTGCCCATGCTCGTTTCAGTGATTCACACTTGCGTGCCTGAAGTTTGGTCTGGATCTTGAACACCACATAATGCCAGGAAGGAGCTCTGTGAAAGAAAAAAAGAAGAGTAGCCATGCAAAAAATCATGCATGTGGTACCCCGGGAAAGGTGAGCTCTAGCTTCCAGGAGCTCAGAGCTCTCCAGGATGTCTCGGCTACTGCCCAAAGGCTGTTCTGTAACAGGTTTCAGTAAAGGGCCTTCCAAATTTCTGCTGCTTTGCAGAAATAGAAGCAAACGTTGGATTGGAAACAAGGAGCAGCAGACTGAATGAATCTTTGGGACATGTAACTGATACATGACCTCTGTTCCTGTTTCTAAGGCTGTTAATATCTTCTTAATATCTTGAACCATCCTTGAACAAAACACAGGAACAGTGTTGGCAGCAAGCATGTTGCTGGTGGTATGACCAAAGGAAACAAAAAGCCATATCATTCCCATCAGCAGCATGACTAAACTGATAATTTCTTATCAATATACCACAATGAGTAAACCAGATCCAAATCAGAAAGCAAATGAGGAGCAATTACAAGTAAATAAAATAGAACTTTCCCTCCCTAAAGCTCTTCTATCAATTAAGTACAGTGAAAAGTTGAACTCCAACACCCCCAAACCTATAGCTCAGTCCCCTATTTAGCAAATTCGTAGGAAGTGATGATGAATCCCTAGGTGTGATGAGAAACAGAATGAACAGAAGCGTTCATTAAGCTTCTGCATTCTTCTCTGATCCCAGTTTATCCTCCTCCATTCTGCTATCAATTCCATTCAGAAGTGAAGCATCAGATTCATAGCCTGAAAATAAATACTTTTTTTTTCATCTGTGGTTGACCCAAAATCTGGTTGAAAACAAAACCATCTTATATATGCATTTTTTGGTCAAAATATTTGAAAGTTGGGAAAGAAAATGGAAATTATCCATTGTGGAATATTCTGGTTTTCCATCTCAAAACTGAGATGTTTACAATCAATCTACTTTGTATTCCCTTTGTTTTTTCTCTGATTTTCACCCAACTTCAAATTCTTCTTGTGTACAACCTTCTAGATCCTTCCTTTAAGTCAGAATGTAGACCTTCTGTTTCTCATTTTTGATATCTATCTGTAGGTGTTTCCAAGTTGATTTAGCATGATCTCTGCTTTTTTCACAAAATGTAATGTTTTCCATTACTGATGCTTCATTCCACCGATAAATAAGACTATTGTGTTTGTTTATCTACAACTTCGGGATCACAACTTAGATGTTTCCTTATAACTATATATATATAGTTATATATATCTTTCATCATATATAGATAGCTTTCATTAGAGGTTGGGTGGTGTCAGTGGAGTGTCTTGAGGAGCTATCAATACACACAGGTTTCAGACCCAGCAGTTCTTACTTTTTAAGTACATTCTAACTTTAGAAGTTTTTACATAAATGCTTGCTGGAAAATATGTGTCCCAGAAAAAAAGAAAAGGAAAACTGCAAAATCTTGATGTCAGGGAAGTAAATAGTAGCCAGCATTCTTTGAGAATCTGATGCATGTCATTTGAGTGCTTAACCACAAATCTTTAATTTAGTCCTACTAAGAGAATTCATTAATATTAGATTAATTTAATTCACTACATGAGTTATAGAATAATAAAACTAGTGAATAATTTGCAGTGGATAATTTACTTCAAAAGCGCATTTGACAAATTTAGCCTCTTTTTCTGTTTGTGGAATACCAACCACTTCTGAGAGGCCTCTGTTTCATAAGGATGTGAGATAAGAAAGGACGTCCTGGGTAATGGGGAGCAGCTATGACCTCCTGGGTAACAGCTCGCTGCTGTTGCTAGCAACCATGTCATATTTGATTTTAAAAGTAGTTAAGCTGCTATCTTACTTCTCTGGCAATTAGAAACCTTCTTCTAATTTTCCAATCTGATCTTACCCAAGACTATTATTTTTTTTGATCATTCTTGGATGAACTTTGATTTTTCAGCTTTACTAGCTCTTTGTCTTCTCTAGTGTATACTCGTTTCTCAGCATCTGGTTTACTAAATTAAGCAAGCGTCATCTAAATCTTCTTTCTATTCCCTGCACCACCCTAGGAACTCTTTTTTCCATCTATTCAGATTTCTTACTTTTATTATCGTTGGACTCAATTCAGCTGTCTTTTCTAAATTCAGAGACCAGTCATGAGCAGTGGGTAAGTATTTAATAATCAACATTCAGTGCTGATACGTCTCAAGTATTGTTTTTATTCATAAGCTTTCTCTAAGCTTTTCTTTTTATTGTAGCTTACCTAAAATCTATTGATTTTACAGTATTCAGTGGGCTGGATCCAACTCATAATAAAAGGATAGAAAATGTCCCATTGTTTTCTCTTTTGAAGGAGTAATACTTGCCGAATTACCAGATGAGCAAAATTAGGTAATTTTAGAACAAATTAAAGATTTTTTTCTGGGTCATACATGTCTTGCCTAGGGTCATTAGTCTAGAAATTATCTACTTTTATTATGAATTTGTGATGGGTGATGATTCAAAATATATACAGTCTTACTTCTATGTCTAGCCTGTCCTATGCCTACTAAAACTTGGTTTCAATCCTTCTGCATGTTCGTCTTGTCACCTGCTATAAAATTGCTAGGCGGCAGTGACTGGATGAATTATTTCTGACTGATTTCAATAGTATTTTGGTTGTGCTTACAAAATTAACTTTTTTGCCCTGTTACTCGCATCTGTAGCTACTCTATAATTAGCTGTTTCCTTTTCAGACATCCCAAGTGTCTCTACTTGATTTCAAGCTGAGTGAGTGCAGCACCTTGCAATAAATGAGGAAAAAGCTGCAAAGAAGAAATGTCATTTCTAGTGGTGATCTTGTCATCGGTACATCACAGACCAAGGCATGGTTTGCATTTGGTATATAGGGCCACGGGGCAGGAGAAGGTTGTGGTGCTGAGCTGCGAACACATGAAGTAAAGACCTATCTAAGGCAGAAAGCAGTTGTGCGTGGTTCTCTTCCTGTGCGACACTTCTTGGATCTCTGACTTGTTACTACTTATGTCCTTGCTCTTTCCCTAGCTGTTTGCTATAGTTGCCTGCTGAAATCAAGTTAGATTTTTTATGTTTTATCAAAAAGGCAAAGGTGAGAAGATAATTAGCTCAGATTTTCCTGTGTAATCCAACAAACAAGGTACCACGTATCACCAGTGATCAAGAAAGCTTTTGACAAAGTGAAGATGCAATTTTAAGAAAACTTTTGTGCCAGTAAATGCCGAACGTCAGACTCTGCAGGTGACAAAATTGTTACTTTTTCCCAGCTGAAAGCAGAAGGAAAGCTGATCCTCCTTTCCTGGCTTGGGAAACATTGCTGCACCGGAGTGGGCTTTCGTTGTTGGCCGGTGTACTGAGAGCTCCCCCTCCTGTTTCATTCTACTTCTAAGTGCTTGCAGAAATCACACCTATAAATAATAAATTTCTGATGTCTTCCATTTTTTCTGCAGTATGATATTCCAGTACAGAGAACACTTTTCAGCACCGGTTAAGTACGTTGCCACAAGCTTACATTGCAAGCCTAACCTAAGAGGATGGGGAGGAGGGGATGCTGCCCAAGATTTTTAGGTACAATTCCACATGCAGCCACAGTTTTCTCACGTTTGACTTTGGGTTTATGGCATTAATCTTCATTTTTAAGTTTTCTAACTGTAAGATGAGGACCGTAAAATTTCCTCCTGTGGAGAATTTCACAAAAATCTTGGCAATTTTATTTTCAAATTTTTCCATGAATTTTTAGATGAAAAAAAAAAGAAATATTTCTTGGACAACCAGATTTAAGAAATTTCACCAGCTCAGATTCAAGGAGGAGCACCGTGGAACCCCATGGAAAAGCAATCAGAGAGTATTGAGGAGAAGCAAGCTGTGACAAATGATATGTTGGAAAGCTGTGGGAAAATGGTATCGAAAGGGGTTGGATCCATGCTGTTGGAAGTTCTCAGCTGTTACTGTGTCCTCAGTATAGAAACTGAATGACGTCTTCTGAGGTGATGGTATAGAATGACACATATTTTGTGAAAATCTTCTGAATTTTGAAAACAAAAGAAACAAGGGTATCCACAGCCACCTAAGATGAAGAAACAATCTTTGTTGAAGACTTTATTTAAATAATAAGCAATAATATTTTCATGAGGCTTGATATTGACATCATACAGACTCCTAATTCAGAAAGTGGAGAACCACGGATGGTGGAGTACATCCTCTGTAATGACTTGATTTCACTGGATACCTCACAGATAATGAGCAACTTCAAGGAGCCGCAAAGGTTGCTAAAGGAGAAAAAATTCTAGCAATCATATCAGTAATTTTTCATTTCCTTCAAACAAAAGAGGATAGAGGACAGAAGATTCTGGAAATAACTTGCTGTGAAAGTGAAGGGATGAAAGAAACAGATACTTGCTATTGTGGAACATTTTTCACTTTTGTGTGAGAAAAGAGGGTTACACAGTTTGAATGTCAATAGAAGGAAAATCAGGAATAAATATCTGCAGATATATGGAACGTGCAGATTACTTGCAATAAGACAACATACGAATTTATAAAAATTCAAAGTGCTTCTTCCAATGGAGAAGGAGATTACATCTCTTTGGGACAAACAAAAACAGATCAGAAAATGAAAAAAAATAGTGGCTACAGAGTTACCAGTGCTTCTGACAGTTTCATTTATCCAGACAGAATAAAGCTCCGACCACTAGTTAATGCAATATTTAGACATTGTCCTTTAAAGCTAAAAGTTATGTTGTTATTAAAAAATATTCTCTACCATTTGATATGACATTTCACCATTTCTCCTTTCTTCCTTTTTGTATTTTACTTTCTTGTGTCCCTTTACCTTTTCCTTTTATTTACAAAACTCCCTATTCTGCCTGCTTTTCACTGCTTTCCTGCTATTCTACATCCTCCCTCCAGGTTTGTCTTCTGAATCAAATAGTTCCATTCTGTTTTCTCACAGTAAACACATTTATTGAAAAAAAAAGGAATTGAGGCAGGATGGAGGGGGCTACAGCCACAAAATCTTCCCTCTATCTGTAAGGTATGGAAGAAAGTACATAAGAACGAATTTTCAAGAAATATAACTAGGGTTAATGATGTTCTGGATCGTCTGATGTTTTATTTTTCAAGCATCCTTGCAATCCTTTTTTCCCTGATGAAGTTCTTCTGGAAAACTACTCAGTTAGTTCCTCATTGTGAGTGAGAAGACAAGCTTTTTTTTGCCTGGCTTTTTTCTCACTGAATTTATGTGGAAGACAAGGAAATCTTGAAAAAGAAAATCATTACTTATCTCTTAGGATTTTAGACGTTCATATGCATTTTAAAGAAACTTGTATGAACAAGAGTACATCCCATCTGAGGGATGGCCTTCCTTAATCTTGTTTGCTTATATGGATTCATGTAGAGCAAGGAAGGAGTCAAGAGTTTTGTTTCATTTCTTTCTTTTTTTTTTTTTTTTTAATTTCCAAACAGTCTCTGCTTTTCCTGTTCACTCCTGCTGTACCATTTTTCATAGCCTTGCAAGATTGCAAGAAATCGAGGCAACTTTTGGAAAGTTGTGGGAATGGGTGGATGGCAAAACAAAGTTTTGATGACACGAGAACTCGGCAAAATGTAGTCTGAGAGCTGACACTGGGCGCCGGCAAACCAGCACCGATGTCTGGAAGGAAGCAGGGCCTCAGGAAGGATACGGTGAGGCAGGGGCTTGCAAAGCACATTGTGTCTAGAAGTGCAGTTGAGACATTTCATTGCTTTAAGATTGTGTTTTGGTTTTGTCTGCTGAAAGAAAGGTTATACTTTTTTGCTTTGGGACTGTTACTTCAGGCTTGATAGTATAGACTATGTGGGTTTCTGGCTCCTTCGTTGCTGTGAAGTAAATAAGATCTGAAGACTCCAGTGTCTCACGGGTGCTGGGGACCTTAAAGTCTCAGACTCTTAAGAACCAAGGGTCTGCTTTAAAACAACCCTACTTAAGGATAATTTCAGTAGCGAATCACACAGAAAAAAGGTATTCACATCCTCTGAATTGCCCGGCTTTTAGGTATGTTTCCCAGAGGAAGTGCTAGTACTTTAACTACTACTCTCCTTCTCTTACATAGTTCACTTTTTTCCTACAACTCCAGCCTACCCACCTGCACCACCGGCTCACGCACAAAAAGGAGTGTTTCTGGAGCCCACTGCTGTAAGAGTGCATAATTGCTCATGCAATTTAGTCAGCGGGGGCAGGAAAATGAGGCTCCTTCACTGCCGTTGTGTGTAGCGTATGCAGAGGAGTTATGGCTAAATAACAGCAGCAGCAGCCAGTGAAGCATCTGTATTTGTCTGGCTACTCAAATGGACAAAAAAAGAGGATTTTTTTCCTACTTCTTCATTAACGTAAGCAATTATGTGTTGTCTCTGCTGATTGCTATGTACAGATTACAGGTAACTCAGGGCAGAAAACCGTGAGAAGAATGTAAGAGACTGCGTCACAGAGTGGGAAAAATATACTGGAAGGTAGCTTTGGGAGGATGAGAAAGAGGAAAGGGAAAGAATTAGATCATTACCCTGGAAATTAAAGGGCAATTCAAGACCTCTTCCTATCAGCCAGGATTAGGATTGTAGGGGGAATGCTCTTATATGTTGCTGTTCATTTGTCTCCTTTTTGGATATATAATAATCGTCCATACTGTTGAATACAGACTACACAATATACTTCTCCTATGTCTCCTTAAAAGCCATAACACAGGTGATGTAACAATGACACTTCTTTTCAACTTTGTGGTTTTTCATTTAAGGGAAATGACTAGAAATGTTGACCTTGGGTATGCGGATCCTGACTCACGGTTTGTGACTGCATGCTTATTGCTATGAGTTCCAGTACGATGCACCAGCCCCAGCTGTGTTTCACAGGGTATGGCATCGGTACATACTGACTTAATAATTTCCTTTAGCAATAGTGTCGTTTAGTTCCTAAAATCTTTAAATTTGTGACATAGATTTGCATACATTTTACAAGAAATATTTTATATTTCCATTTTTAGTATTGCAATTAGTCTCTCTAAAATTGCATTTAGTTACTTTAAAAGTATCTCAAATGACTTTCAGCAATCTCAAACCTATACAGATTAGCAGAACAGTCTCTGTGTGTTACTCGGACTGAGATTCTTCATATTGAGAGTAAGGAATGACTGTGGTAAGGCAGTTCAGTTAATATTTGATGACTGCCTGTGTTTTTTACCATAACTATTTTTCTTGTCACACACTACTGTAAATCTAGATGCACACATATACTCTTATAAAAATAAAAACAACACTTTAAAATCTCTAAATTAAGCATCTAAAATAGAAAATGTTCAGCACTTCTTATGTCTTCCATTTTACTTTCCCAATTCATTTCCCGGTAAAAGAAAAAAAAAAAAAAGAGCTTTATTAATAAATTCCATGGTATTCTTGTATTATGGGAACAATATATTCCTAAGTGCTCCATGCATTTGAAATTTGTCTCGATGTGGCCCATTTATTTTAATTTGGGTCTGTCAGCGGAAAAAAAGAAGTAATTAAACTTGTGACTAGCATGGAGAAACATTTTACGTTCTAACACTGTAGCTTGATACCCAGTAGTTTCTTTATATTTCTTCCAGTTGTCAGATCAAAGTCTCTCAAGTACTATAACTCAGCCATGCTTTGATTAATTACTTCACACAACGAATTTGCAAATTATATTTCTGAAGTGATTTATGTACTTTTTAACTTCAATCACACACCCCCTCCCCCTCGTTTTGTTGTTTGTTTGTTGGGTTTTTTTCTATTCCAATCTTTATTCACAAACGTAGTCAGTCCACACCTTGGAAAAATATTTTTGAAAAATAAATGGTTATTTTATGCTTAACAAATTGGTATAGACAGAGGTTTCCAGTAAAGAGCGAGATCTTACCTGAACAGTGCAATTAAACAGAACTATAAGAATCACTTAAATTGCCGTCACCCATCAGCGCTCCTAGTCAGGTCCTCAGCCTCAATGCTTTATACAAATACATGAAGTCCCTCCCTAAAAATTCCCAGCTGCAGGTTTTGTCTAGGCTGGGGTTTTGTTCCCAATAGTGCTACTGGAATAGCTGAGCTAAGGCAACCTTTAAAATACATGTTGAAACCAAACATTTGGTTACTGTATTTAGACATTGGTAAATAGTAGTTAGGGAAGTAATAACTTGCCTGCACCAGTGATGTGCTTGCCTGGGCAAAGTTTAATATTTACATTTGTGGTTTCATTGTACAGTCTCACATGGCATACTGCTGTTCATGTTCAATCCATTTGCATTACGTAGTGGTATCTAATCTCTGTCTAGTGGTATTGTGTTTATAGAGATAAATATCCATGCCTTCCCTATGACTTGATCTGACAAGCTTCTGAAAGAGTGTTATGAGGTTATTTCCCTCACTACCCCTGTCTGATATCCTTAGCTCTGAATGTTTGAACAGGGAACCCATTCACATCCTTTAGAAGTCATTTTGATCTAGATACTTCTTTGTTTTTTATTCAGGTACAAACCAAACAAGGACATGTGGGTGGAGGTAAAGGACCAGTAGTAGGGTCCTGATTGCAGATGTGTGACTGGGATACTGTCCCAAATACTCTCGTTCCTTCTCACAGCTGCAATTACATTGTTTTGTCCATCCATATAAGAAACTGCACAGAGTGAAATGGGCTGAAGTCTTGCAGATCGAAACTATTCATTCACTCCCTGGCTTCCTTTTGAAGTACACTAGTAGCTCTCCGTGAGACAAAACTCAACTATCTTTTGGGGAATAGTTCACTTTGAAAGCCCCTTATTATAGGAAAAATAGATAATATTTTAATAAATTTGGTTCTTTGATGCTCCTGGCAAGATTTGCACTGTCACCTCAAATGCCTTCACATCATGACCCAGGACCTGCAGCAACTTCCTTAGTATGTGACATATAACTGCCATACGTGCTGGTGGACAGAATTGTTGATCTCACAATATTTTGAACTGGAAAAAAAACGATGCACACAAAAAAATATTGCGTTCTAGGGCCACCAAAATGGGTGAGAGGGGAGACCCATGGGAAGTGCCATGCAGTGTGGATAAGGCCAGTCTACTCTAGATGAGGACAGCCAAGTAATGTATGTGAAGGCATGCTGCAGCACCTGCCCAGAGGTTCCCATTCCCTGGGACAGAAGCATTTAGCCATATAGATATAACACAGTCAAAACAAGCTGTCTAGCCCAGAGTGGTGTCTCCAATGACAGCTAGCAGTGGAGGCATGAGGTAATGGGTATGCATTTTAATCAAATTTAGAGTGATACTTCTTGTATGCCTTCCCTGTCCTAGCTTGTTTGTGCTTTCTACCTTCAACATTAAAATAGACCCGTTACTTCTGTGTCTGAACCTGGACATTGGTAGAGATAGGTCTATTACTATTTGTCAGGGAAAAAATTATAATAAATTTTCCTGCTCTTCCTGAAACTCTGTGGTATTCCAAAATTATGGAGAAGTTTTAGAAGACTGAAACCTTTCATGACTTCTGTGCAATAGAGTTTCCTATTATATTAACATTTTTGCTACTGAATGCTAATTTCACCTAAAAAATGAACTTGGACAACTGATAAGGAGGGTACGTCTATAGGAATACCCTTTACAGACTGCTTAATTTGGTCATTGAAACATAAGCAGAGGAACTGTAGTTTCTTTAGTTTAAGTCTTGCCATTGCCTCATTTAATACTGTGTTCACAGCACTTGTCAAACTTCATTTTAACATTAATATGGGCTCAGCCTGTGTGTAGTTGCACAATGTCACTATAAGATAGGGCATAGCATTGCCTGTATTTTTTTAAAAAGCAAACCCAGCTGGCTCAGACTGAATGCCTGCGGTCATAAGAAGGAGCCTACATAGGCAATACATTTTCCCATGACTTTTCTGAAGGATACAAAATAGACAGATCCCAAGATTGTTTCTATTGCTAGGTCCCAAATCAAGAAATATGAATGTCAGCAAGCTAAGTGCCAGCTTTACATGAAATAACAGAGTCATAGAAGAGATCCTTAAAAAAACAGATAGGTTGATTTTTTACATAGGGACCATTATAAAACTCTCTCTTTATGAAAAGAAAATTAGTGTCTCCATTTCTGGGTTGAGACTTGAGAAACCAGTGCACCTAGAATATTAATAAAGCATTTTAGAATGCTTATTATTAGGATATCAATGTGTCTTGTGCATTGAAGCAGGAAACCCAAGTGTGACGTTCTTCGGCCACGTAACAAGTATGTCAAAAGACTACTATTATTGTAGAATAAATCAAAACACATAATACATTCCCTCATGTTTCTTAAAGGAGGATTCATTCATCTTGTGTTTGTTTTTCACCATGTTTATACGTATCTGTGATGATCTTTGTAAAGGATTTGCTGGGATACATGGAATGTACTTCCTTATAAATAAAAATGAAAAAGTTCAAAAGTAATTATTTCTTTGTATCTGTTATTACCTCTCTGTGTGTAAATTCCTCTCTTGCTTGTTACATATTGTCAAATCTACCTAAACATATTTTATTTTCTTTCCTTACTACTCCCAATAGCCTGGTAGACATTTTGCAATAGTTAGCAATTCAGCATTTCACGTAATTTATCTTGTTCTCCCCTTTCAGTTTACAAGTTGTTTCTTAATAACAGAAATACTCTTAATAAATGCCAAAATTAAGACAATATGCTAAACCCCCCAGATCTTCATATGTAATTCATAGTGATGTTTGATTTAGAAAAATAAAAGAATAATGGCAGAAAAATAATGCCTATCACATTACAGAGTGGCCAACCACATTACAGAGTAATGAATTATTGTTGCTTGTATCGACATTGGAACTGGCCTGGATTCAAATACACGTGTCCTCAGTTTTACCAGTTACAGTCCTTTTCCTGCAAGAGAAGTGTTAGCTCAACTTTTACACATCCTGGCTTGTCTCATGACTGTAGCATGTAAGGTTAAATGCATGTGTGAGCCTCTGAAGATTGATTCCTTGATGGTGAGAATGTGCTTTGATAATTTTCAGCATGTAAAATTAAGCTCTTGCATCAATCTTCTCCAAACTGGAATGTGTTAAACCCAAATTAGAGCTAGCCATCTCAAGCATATAGTAACAATCTGTTGAATTAATAGATGTTTATCCTTCTCAATAAAAATTTATTTCTTATCTTCCCGTCAGAAGAAAATCTGATGGGATGCCTATTATCACAGAATCACAGAATTGTAGGGGTTGAAAGGGACCTTTGGAGATCATCTAGTCCAACCCCCCTGCCAAAGCAGGGTCACCCAGAGCAGCCTGGACAGGAACGCATCCAGGGGGGTTTTGAGTATCTCCAGAGAAGGAGATTTCACAACCTCTCTGGGCAGCCTGTTCCAGTGCCCTGTCACTCTCAAAATAAAGAAGTTTTTCCTCATGTTGAGATGGAATTTCCTGTGTTCTAGCTTGCATCCATTGCCCCTTGTCCTGTCACCAGGCACCACTGAGAAGAGTTTGACCCCATTCTCTTGACACCCACCCTTTAGATATTTATGAGCATTGATGAGATCCCCTCCCAGCCTTTTCTCCAGGCTAAAGAGACCCAGGTCTCTCAGCCTTTCCTCATAAGAGAGGTGCTCCATTACCTTGATCATCTTTGTAGCCCTGCGCTGGACTCTCTCCAGTAGTTCCCTGTCCTTCTTGAACTGGGGGCCCTAGAACTGGACACAGTACAACATATGCAGCCTCACCAGGGCAGAGTAGAGGGGGAGGATGACCTACATTGTCAAACTAGATGATTATCCTAGATTATTTTTTTTTTAATTAAATAAAACTGGATAGTATTTCTTTTGAAACATCACCTAGTTAGGAGGGAGAGACCAGTTAAAGCAGTTTCTTTTTTTTTTTAGTTTGGCCTTTCTCATGCTTTCCTTCCCCAGAACCTTCCCAACACTCCCATCCATGGGGATTTCCACTTGATTGGCTGTAGGAGAAAATCAGTAGGCTGGAGAATTAAGGCCAGTTTCTTTATTTCAATAGCAACATCCAAACAAGAAGTGGCTTCCACACTTTTGCTGGCACAACTATCAAACCTGATGTGTGGGGGAAATCATCTGGTTTTATACAAGGACTCTTGTATAAATTGTATAAATTGGCCTGGTGCTGCTGAATGATTCTGTGCTGATTTAAACAAGCTGAAGATTTGGCTGTTCTTATCTGAAAGAAGAAAATGGATTTAAAACTCAAAAATATGAGCAGACGCTTATTTGTGCTGAACATGTTTTTTTATAATGAGTTTCCAAAATCCTGGAGAAAGGTTTGTTGGCTGCCCCCCCAGCCTTAAGTGCACTTGAATGCCAGCGGAAAAAGTCTTAGGCCGTGACAGAGGAAGCAACTTATTGACAAAGCAACTCTTCTCTGAAGGACCAGAGAAAATAACCCTGAAACATCTGGTTTCCGTTTAGACCGGAAGCCCAGAAAAGTTGTCTTCCACTTCATTTCAGCATTTAGGATATGCAAGCATCTATTTTTGTGTGGTTTCCAAAAGAAGTGAAGCTGCCGTCACCATGCTGCCTGTCACTCTGCTCACTTACATTTTTCTCTTCTTAATAACTTTGGAACCCACTGTCCAACTTCCAAATCAGGCAGAGAGGTAGGTGTATGAAAGATACAGACTTCTCATATGGTTCTTAAAAATAGCAGCCAAGTAGAGAACCTACTTAATGCCCTCACTGAGGATAAGGGATGGGGCATGAACTCATGCAATGATCAGAGAACTTGGGACAAGTATGTTATGAATGGCTTAACTGGAGAGGGAAAAAAAAAACCCAAAACAAAGCAAAACTAAATCTTCTTAGTCATTGTTTGTAATTTTTTTGGGGGGGTCAAGAAACCTACACATGATGTTACTCACAGCTGACAGGCTGGTCCGCTGATGTCTAATAAGGCACAAACACTAACTCAAGTTTTTCTCACAGTTAGGATATATAATTGTCATTCTGATGCATGGACTACCCAGTACATAAAAAGTATATTTAAAAAATAAGTTGCTGCTTCATTCTAATTTGGTTAAAACAGCAAAGAACCACATGATACAAATCAGTTAGAAACTAGCCTCTTGGGGTTGGGAGTCTCATGTTAGATCAAGAGGTAGGTGTCGGTCAAAATTAGAGGGGTTCTGTCCATTTGGGTGTTTATAATAATGCCTGTTTCAGGATCTCTTAATCTCTTTATGTTTAGCAATTTAAGTGCTTGTCCTTATTCAAGCCGCTTCCTAAAGCATTTTCTCTGTGTTGTCTTTTAACATTTAACCCACAACATAAAAGGAACGAGATACGCATATTTATAATCTATTTCAAAGCATATCAGCACTGATTGAACTGCTGCGGCCCTCCAAGCCGCATATCCTCGCATATGATGAGGGACATTAGGCCCAAAACCATTTTTCTCCCTTTTTTGCCATATACTGCAGAGGGCTTTGGACAGGAACTGCATGGTTAGACTGAAACTTCATGGCCTCTGGGGAGAAAGGCAGAGTAACATTAGACTGGGATAAAAAAATTTGTTTCTCTCTTCATTATTAGTCTTTTCCCAAGCTGTGGATTTTTTTTAAATTTTTTTTTAAATTAAAACAGCTCATTTGAGCAAAGCCGTTCATATTTCCTAGCTTTGCACTTTTTATTTCTTTACTCCTTTGTCCCAGCACATTTTTGGCATGTGTAGGCAAAGCTGAGGCATTAATGCAAGAAGTCTTGAAGGACGGGACCCAGAGGTCCTGACCTCCCTGTACCTGCAGGTCTGTGTCATGAGAGCGGCAAGTAGCTTTGGGCAACTCGTCCGCTCTGTTGCAGCCCCGGAGCTTGCATGTTCCCAGTGCAGTGTGGGGGTTTCTGCCTTCTGTGCTGAGTGAAGAAAAAGCAGAAAAAGGAGACCCCTGTGCACCTGTAGCCCCCTACCTTGGGCTTGCTCTCTCCTGTGATCTAGATGCAGAATGCGGTTTTGCTTCCATTTCCTCATTTGTACTAGGATATTATCTCTTTTTCTAAAGAAAACTTCCAATTCTGGGCAAATCTGGGGACAGGACACCTTTCTCTTTTCTCTCTTTTTGCGTCCTGTTTCCCTGCACATTTTTCTGCAGTTTTGTGGACGTAAATAGCCCATACTTGCTGTCCCTGCCTTTTTGTTCCTCCCATGCATTGCTCCCTGTGTTACTCTACTACAATTGTTTGTGACACAGAGTAAGCAGTAGACTAGGATAAAGGAAAAATAACTTTTCTTTTGTAAGAGTTTTGGGGGTATTTTTGTTGTTTTTTTTTAAACCTGGATGATTGTGTGGCCCGACTCACCGTGCCCAGCTGAAAGGACAGACTGGAGGAAGCTTTATGGTGGGGAAGTGAGGAGACATTTAAGTCAGCCCTACCTCTGAGAGGGATGTGACCACAGTGTTAGAGGAGGACACTGAGAACTGCGTGCCTGCACTTGTTGAATTTACTGAGAAATTTACTGTGAAATTTATCCTCTCATATGGTGGACGGTCAAAATCTGGCCTTTATTGTACCAGTGCCTCAGATTGGGAAAATGTTTATACAACACTGAGCAAACTGATTGCTCAGAAGTTAATTGCAATTATTTTCTCCATTATCTATTATCTTTAAGCTCCTGCATGATATCTATTTTGGTGTTCATGAAAAAAATAAAATGGTAGGAATGAGTGAAATTTCCTGTGTATGGACAATAAATACCTGCTTTGAAGGAAGGCCTTCATATTCAGATCCTGTCCCTTCTGTAAAACACTCCCCATGGTATACCATTATGTTAAACCAATAAAGAGGAAAATGGTATTCCACGCACATGTGAGCTAATAACAACTGGCATGCAGAACATAAACACCACAGTGGGTCACACTAAGGCAGACTGGCAAGCTGCTGTGCTAGCTTAGTTTCCGAATGCCTGAAGATAATTGGCCCGGTATATCCATGCAAAACTTACAAAGAAAAAAATAAGATTATCCCAAGCATGAAACTAGCTGGAAAATTACTCAGCAGTGTTATTGAAAACTCATTTTACCTGCTGTGATATTTAGCTAATATGATTAGCACCATTAAGATGGAGACTTCTGCTATAGTTTGGAAATAGACTCCAACCTACCTATCACGGTGGGAAATTTATTTTGTTCTGTAACATATCAGTGTTGCCTGCCTGCATGAAATCTCTTAAACATCCACTTCTACTTTCTTATATCACTAGCATCAGATTCAGTACTGATTCATGTGCAATGTATAGTTCAGAACCTCCACACTCAGTGAGAATGGTAAGAACAGTAAGAGAAGTGTTATTTCAATAATTAATTAGACAGAGTAAAGGTGAAATTTTTTTTTAAATTATTTACAATAGATTTGCATGCACAAAATACTATTTTCATGCTGAGCTCATTTTCAAGCTTTTGCACGGGTGAAGACTGTTCTATTTATATAGATGAAGAAGTTGAAATGCTGATGAATAGTTTTAATGGTTTTCCCTTTTCTTGAAACTATTTCCTTACACTTCAGTCCTCACTGACTGTACCATCATCCTGCTTAATTCGGTAATTACACTTCCTTCTTTCTTACAAATTCTATAATAATATCAGTGATTGTAATAAAATAATATCATATAACTATAGAACCTGGGGCCTGCAGCCGTAACAAAGACCTCATGTGGCGAGGTCTTTAAAAAAAAAGCACAGAACTGGAAATTAGTTTTCCCTTTCACAGTTTCTCAAGAGAATACATTGTAAGACAAGAGATAGCAGATAACACACACTTATGGGGAGACTGCAAGAGAACAATGATATCAAATAAAGCATGTATTTATAAAGATCAGGCTATCTCTGAATGAGGCAGTGTCCACTTTGATGATTTAAATACTAAAGCATCTACTGTCTTGAAGATCAGGGGGTTAATGCCTTTTTGTAAAGTGTATTAGAAACCGAGCATATATCAGGTGAAATCTTGCAGATTTAGTTCACGGAAGGTAGAAACTTTTCAAGACTGTTGGTATGTGTGTAGGAAATCTGGTTAGTGCTAGGGAATGGTTTAATTAAAGCACCCAAAGACTTAGGTGGGAATGAGGTACTCAGGCTTCTTGTACAAAAGCATGGAGAAAATTAGGCATCTTGGAATACAGGGAGGGAGATACCTGGGGTCAGTAAATGGGTGTAATTCTGCCTAAGTCTAACCAGTGGGAAGACTGTGGATACGTCTCAACTCCCATTCACTGATTTTCTCACTTGCAGTTTCTAGAGATGCTTCTCTTCATGTGTAATCTGCAGCCCAGAATGCAAGCTCTGTCCAGGAGGCAGGAACATGCGACATTTTAAAGAGGAGTGCATTATTGTTTTTAACAGAGATTTAACACCTCCCTCTGTGTCTGTGTGTGTATATACACATATATAAGTAGACATGTGGTTCTGGGGACCAGAATTCAGACCTCCTTTTGCAAATCAAGTGCTCCAACTATGAGGGTACAGCTAGGCTTCATCTGTCGTTCTTTCCTTTCACAGAGTCTCAGGATCATAGAAAAACTGATGTTAAAAGGGACTTCTGAGGCCATCATCTCCAGTCCCCTGCACAAAGCAGGCTCAGTTAGATCAGGCCGCTAGGAGACTTGCTCAGTAAATTTTTTAGTATCTCCAAAGGTAGTGATTCCACAGCCTTTCTGGGCAACCTGCTCAGGCACGTGACCATCTCCATGGTATATTTTCGCCCCACTACAACTAAATTTCCTGTTTTCCAACTTGTGCCCATCGTTTCTCATGCCATCAGTATGTGAGATCTTCAGTGCTCTTCCTCTGGGAAGAGCCTGGCTCTGTAATCTCTGCATCCTTCCATTTGGAGCTGCAGAGAGCTGTAAGATTGCCCCTTCACCTTCTCCTCTCAAGGCTGAACAAACCCAGCTCTCTTGACGTCTCCTCATATGCCATGTACTCATCTTGCTGCCTCTCCTCTGGACTTGCTCTAGTTTCTCAACATCTTTCTTGCAGAGCGATGCCTAAAGCAGGAGAGTGCAGATGCAGCTTTACAAGTGCCAAATAAAGGGGAACAGACACTTCTTTTGACCTGCTGGCTACAAATAGCTATTGTGCACAGTGGCACTGCTTCAACAGCATTGTTTTGAGACTACCCTTATTTTGAATAATCTGTATCCTGGTGGTTCTCTACGGGAAATGATAGTTGTAGATTTGTATTATTTCAATAAGGGAGGCAACTGAGTCTAGGTTTTATCTTAAAGGGAAGCAGCATACTTTGTGTGGGTCCTAATGCTCTGTGTGGGTGCTAGGCATGCTCTGAGAATGCTTGTTGGATCGTGATGTCAAAATAGGTAAAGGAGCATCTGATATTTTTATTCTGGTCTGATTTAGGTAAGAAGAATATATTGATTGACTTAGTCCTGTGAAAGCTGAGATACCTCTGTGCATTTTGAACTACCACAAAATTCCATGTACTTACCAAAGTAGTTTAGGTAGCTACAGGATGAGACAGCAGCTGAAAAAGGCGTTTCAGAATACTACATCTTTGTCATATATGCCTATATTCTGCTTAAATCCAATGTTTGAGATACCTCTGATAGTTTTCAGCTTGCACTGCCTTTAGGGATATCTCAGAACACAGCTCCTACGCAGGCAACACAAATTTCCCCACAAAAAGGGCAAGAAACTACAGACTGACTATACCAAGTAGTCAATATGTGTATAGGGACAGGTAAGAAAAATATAGTATTTGGTGTGCCTCGAGTAGGTCACTAGGCAGCATCTTTCCCAGCACTTCTGGATAATAAGCTCCCCATCAATTTTTTTATACAGTCAACCCCACTCTCATCCTGTTTCCGGCTGGATCTCCCCTTTCCACATGGAGCAGATGTACCTGTGCCTACCAAAGCAATATGCTGTAGCCAACGAGTTGCAGGAGGAAAGAGTGTGAGCAGGAGCTGGTCTCCGGTTTAATACTTCCTACTTTACAATCCCCTTCCTTCAGAGCTGGGATGGTCCACTGCTGGCACGTGCAGAGCCAAAGGCAGGGTTAAAAGTGAGGGCTATGGTGCCATGGGCACACGTTGATGGGGCTGGGGAGCCTTCTAAGCCTTGGCAAGCTGAAGCATTTGTGGGGCAGGTGCCTGGAGGGGTTGTTTGCCAAGGGCTCTGAGCTGGCTGAGGCTGGCCACATCGCTCTGATGGCTGACATGAGGTCAAGTGGCCTCTTTCAGAAGAGAACAGGATTTGAACGGTCCCACAGTCTTCCTCTCGGTCAAGCTCTCTCACGGGTATAGTTGATTTTCCTTTTGAATAAACCAGCATTGACTTTAGCAACACACTTTTAATTTAGCTAAGACTTTATCAATGTTATCAGCTGGATCTTAAAACAAATGCATGTTTTTGTATGAAATTGCATACGATTTAGTCCTTTATCTCTGCTCCAAGGAACAGTACTGACTAAACAGAAACACCGGACAACAGTACATGAGCCTCCAGTTGCTTATTTGCTGCATTTTTCTGTCTGAGAAGATTTGAAGGGTGGACCTCCTCTTGTCCCTCTGCTTCAGCTACAGGCAGGAAAGTGCTTCAGCAGTAAGTCACGTTTCTCTTGTTTACTCTCATCAAGACCTTTCTGTTGCGTAATTCTTTTGTTTTCCACTGTTGTAATCTCTGATGCACATGGATCCCGGACAATGTAGATGACCCGTGTGGGATGCATGAGGTTCTCTGTCAAGATATTGTTGTCCCTTGCTGGCTGGGAGCCAGGTTTAGTACTAAGCAGAAAAAAAAAAAAAAGAAAAAAAAAAGAACAATGGAGATAAATTTAGATGCTGTTGGGAAAAAGAGTCCAGCACACTGTCCATCCCAGCCCTTTGAAGCGACGCCCACAAAGCAGTTTCCTTTGACTTTCTCAGGGATTCCCAGATAGTCACAGTGACTTATGCAACCAAAGCAGACACCGCCTGACTAACATTTGGCTAACCCTTTGCAATCTCATTCCAAATGCAAGCTAGGAAACAAAGCGTGGTGTCGTTACTTACAGCCTCACCGTGTGCATGCAGAACACAACTGGAAACAGCTGGCGTGTTGATGTTGGTACCAGAGGTACTGGGGCAAATCAGGTCCCTGGCTGCGCTGACTTCCCTGCGGGGTATTTCTGTGCTCTGCAAGCAACAGTGCTCCATAGGCCTGAATTTAATTTTGCTAGTACAAGAGCCTCCACTAAGACTGAATTGACTGCTAATAGATCCTTTAAAATACTGTAAATCAGTGACTTTGTATACTTATGTATTATCTTGATTAATAGCTTAGTTACATTACTGCCTTTCAAAGACAGTAGCTTGATTGAGCTAAATTGATCATTACATCCAATTCTATAATACTAGCATTTCAATATAGACGTGTTGTTTAATTGTTTAAAAGGAGGAGGACATGGTACTCGCACAAAGCAAGCTTCTTCAGTAAAATTCTGAGGGCTGAGGCAGGCCTTGGCCCACTCCGTACCTTGTGCTTTATATTTTTCTTGAATGGCTCCTTTTTTGAGGGTTCTTTCCTTATGTTTTGAAGATTCACATTTACTGATTAAACGTTTTTCTTCGGAAAGAAAAGGCTGGTTTTGAGTGGTATATGCCCAATATAAGTGTAATTTTCATTTACACGACAGTTCTTATCCAAGAGGATGCCACGACACTTTTGATTTGCTGACAGAAGTAGCTCAAAGTAATGTTTGCCAAAGCAGCACAAGACTTTTATTTGTTTTCATTTTTTAAAGTTGTAGTTCGCATCTTGTGAATTTTTGTCCTACTAGTTAAGTTTTTTGTCCTAAAATAATAGAATTTTTTGACAAGATAACGTAACTTTCATTTTAACATTGTGTAATTAAAATATTTTCTATTTTTCTTTTCAAAATGATATTTTGGTATAGATTTTACTTTTAAGATTTTTAAAATTAAACCACATTGTTTCATGTAAAAATACCATTTGGTTGCAAATTATTTTCTTTTTATTTTCATTTTGTCAGAAATGTATAAAAAATGAATTATAAGTACATCACAAAATTTATTTCTGATTTAACTAGAAACTAAAAAGGAAAAAGTACTCTCAACAGTCCAGTCATAATTTGTTCTTTAATACACAGTTTCTCTATGGGCAAAAAACTCTTTGGGATTAAGTTTGCATGATAGGATTTAGTTTTTTGGGTTTCAAGGCAGGTAGTATTTTTCTATTTCTCTCATTCTGATGTCAAAACATGTCACCAAAAAAAAAATCCATCATTTAATGGAAAAATATTGGGGTGGAGAGTTAAAGTGGAGACGTTGAATAGCATCCCATTTGGAAAGTGAATGAATAACTATCATAAGGGTTTTAGCTGGATTTCCAAGCTGGCAAGCTATTTCAGCACATGCCAGTCTTCAAGGATTTCAACAGTACCACAAGACCCATAAAATGATTTGATACATAATTTGGTGAAATTTGAAAGCTTTTCCTGTGCAGATGTTTTGGTTATCTGACTATAATAACTCTTTGACCTTAACCTTGGTAAATAGGTATTGTACGTGTTTCTAATCAGTGTGTGTGTGTATGTTGTTTTCATTTTATTTTTAACTTGAATGCCTGTCATTTAATACAAACCTATGCCTTTAAAAGTACCGAACTTTATTAATCCACTTAAAGGCTTAACCATCTATAAAAATGTACTATGCAAATTGGACTTTTTCCCTTCTTCAGTTATAACAGCCAAGCACATAAAGCTCGGGGAAATTTATGCATTTTGACCATCTCTAAATCGTTAGAGGCCAAACCAATTTAAATAGCAATCAGTGACCAAGAACACCCTTTGCTCTCTAAGGTTTTTTTTTCCTTGGTATTCTAATTATTTAATTCAAGCTTGTTACGTTCAGCTCTGCTGGATGCTCTGCAGTCTGAATTCATTCTGCCTTGTTTAATTTGCCTTTCTCCTCTGCCATTAGGTTGTTAGCTCTCCAGATGAGAACAGAGCACTAACTCACCACTGCATAGTATGAGCAGAAGCTGTTTCTTAAACTGTTAAAAAAGATAGGATGATCCTTTGGATCTGACATTTGGGGCAGAGTTTTTGTGCCTAGTTTAATTGCTTTCCTGGCTGGGATCATTATCCCTATGTTTTTTTATGGGCTGGACTCCTCCCATTTTATAAAACATTTAGAGGTCTTAAAGAAAAGAAAACCGACGTGCAAAGATTTATTTCATCCATTATCGACTGAACTCAGTGGAGTCAAAGTATGTCCCTGAGATCTGTGGAGTCCATGAGATCTCTAGATGCAGTCACAGTGGAAGTGGGAAGGAACTCCAAACATATCTGAAGGTTATTTTTGGAAGTGGCATTTCAGAGCAGGCTGGAGAGACAAACACGTTATTCTCAAAATCTGTAACAAACCCAGCTCACTGAAAGGCAGCATTTTCCCTAAGTTGTTAATTGTCTGCCAATTTAGAAGTTGCATATGTTTAAACCCTCACCATGATGTTTATTCTGTTGGAAAAGTTGGCAGAGGTGTTTAACTCTGGTGTCGCTTTTATTATCAACTATTTCATCCCTTGTGCAAGATCTGGTCTCTGAAGTCATCACTGGGAAGAGGTGGAAAAATCAACTACTGGGCAGATTTTTTATGTCTGTGCCACTCATGAGGTATATGATGTTATAGCTTCTATATGCAAAAAATGCATCTTTTATGGCAAGATAGCTCTTCTGATGTCTTGAAGTGTCCTGAACTCATTACAGCTTTTGACTTGTCCCAGCCTTCAGATTAAAATGGTTCAGGTTACATCATTTTAAACTGCACAAAGGGTCAAGAGACCGTATCATTTCAATGAGGCCACAGTTCATTTGCTTTGTCTCAGGAAAGCCAGAGGATGAAATAAATATTAATAGTCACAGTTTGAAAGAAGGACTGCAGCTTTGGGATTACAATGAAGCGAAACATTTCATACATGATGCAGCAAAACAGTCACTGGATTTTTGCCAGTTTGAAGGAGATAGAGAGGGAGAGAAAATGAAGAAAAAAAATAATTAAAAAACGCACCTGGTACCTAATGCCTTTTTTTTTTTTTTTTAACTTTTCATTATGGGGAGAAGCAATATTTGCTTTTTGCTTCATGTACTTGAAATCAGTCCATTAAGAGGGTGGGAGAAAAGATTAATAGGTAAATTCAGCATGCTGACTCCTTCATGTAGTTAATGTGCTTAATCTTACCTGGGTGATGAGCTGCATTTACACTGACAATGAGTGGAGAGAGGAAGAGAGGTTAAATATGTGGTATGGGGAACAAAGTTAATGAAAGCATATTACAGGATTTTACAAAAAACATATTACTGTTCATTTAATTTAGTCCTTGGGACAATTACATCCCTGGTGTAATCTCATTAAGCTAATGAGATCACATCAGGGATGAATTTGGCTCTTGTATTTGAAGTTTTAAAATGGTGGTGTTATTGTAATTTTCTTCTTTGCTCAGAATGTGAATGAGCTTTGGAAGCCTGAGAAGAGTATTTTTAAGGTTGATGGAGACCAGTGCGATAGGGAGGATGTAGAGTAGAATATTGAGCTAGTTCATTTTTATCTCTCTCTGTCCTTGTCCAAATCAATATTTAAAGTTTGTTTTTTAACTTTGCACTTCTGTACAGGGAGGAACTGTTGTCATCTGCAATCCAGAGTCTGAAAGATATAAGGCACCTACCTCTCCCTAAAAACTGCCCAGGTTCAACTTTAGGCATGACTCAAAGTCACCCTCAGCTGCGTTGATCCACTTCAATACCTTGTCAAATGTTTGAGTATCTAAGTGTACAGCTTTGGTGGTGTCTTAGACAGCCACTGTGCTGGCTGACCATCCCACAGTAGGTTTCCTAGCTGAAACAAAAGCTTCCCAGCCTCCAAAACATGGCTACTCAAGTCCGCCATTCATCTACTTCTGTCTCCTGTGAGCTTGATGCATAAAACATACACAACGTGCTCTTCTTGCATCGATTTCTGTTTTTTGTCCTTGACAGTAGCATGTTCATGTTGACTGTAACAAGTTGTATCCAGTCCTTTCTTTTGATGACAAGACTTCATATTCAACTTGGTGAGAGCTCCAGCCATCGCTCCAGTTAGAGTTTTATTTCATGTAAGTGACGAGGTAGTTGTTGGAGCTGGGACTTGCACCAGCATCTTGGGTATGTGTCTTAAGCACTGGGGGACAGTAACTCTTTCCATCTGTGGTCCAGTGAGCAAAATGGAATTCCTCCAACTGGGAGAATGACATGGACCAGTAACATAATATTCAGTAACATAATATTCAGTAACTAACTGCTAAGGGTAATCTCTTATAAAGTGAGTTCAGATTACTGCCTCTGTGAAGTTACAAAACAGATTATTTATATTCAAGTCTCTCAAAGCACAGGTGAGTGATCCAAGAAAGCATCTACTTGATGGTTTCTCTGACTTTCTGTGGTTTTTCACTGATAGCGAAAACTAGACGTAAATGCCCTTAGAGTAAATTCATGCCTGACAATCTGTCTGACTGCAGAGAAACATCGGCTGGTGCTTCACATAGATCATGTCAGTGTGACAGGGGCATAAGCATTGACTCTTTGTTAAATTGTGCACAATCCTGCTTAGCTGTTTTTTGAGGTATCTGACTATGCCCATGTTTAAGGGCTAAAGCAATGGAAAACAGAATAAGGCTGCAGCATAGCAATTCTCCAATTATTCCTGTTTGCCAGAACCAACAAGTGATCCAGACATTTCTGACAGCTATGCCAGCAAATCAAATCTGCCATATTTTGTTGGGGTTAGCTCAGTAAGATTCCAGATAAAATAAATCAAATTCTACGAAACTTATCCTAAAACTTACACAGTAAGTTCAGCATTTTTGAATTACCCTATATTGCTCTTTTTTCTCAATAAATCTGGGAATGGTTAAAAAAATCCCTGCAGATTTTTTTTTCCTGATATTTTCCCTTAAATATTACAGGAGTTTTCCAGCTGAGATACAATAACATTATTTCCTTCGAGCCTACCTTCTTCTTCTACTCCAGCAGACTAACAATGAACATGTTCTCAGAACGCACACCCAGCTGCACTTTCCTTTCATTACTTATGACAATCTTCAGAGTGCACAGGAGACATTTATTTTTTTTTCCCCAGACCTTATTCTTTATTTGTCATGACAGTGGCACAATGCTCAAGACCTTAATGATCTTAGGCAATTTCATTTTTGCTATCAATAATAGTTCAGACACATAGATAAACCCCTCTCTCACCCTTCCTCCCTTTCCTCACTGATGCACTTTTGAATTTTTCAACAATATATGTAGACATGTCATTTTCCTAACTATTTTGATTGTTTTATCTGGTATTATAATTATGTGATGTTCATTTCTGTTTCAGTTCAGTGCCTCCTTGCTATAGTAGTGAAGGAGGTTGGGTTATATAATCTCAATCTATTCAGATGGATTTTGATCTTGAGTGAAGCTGTTTAAACTTTGGAATGTCTATTCTTTGGGAAATTCTGAGATTAAGTTTTTGTTTTTAATTCCAAAATTGACTGAAATTTTGACCAAATAATGGGAGACCAACAGATATGTTCTGCTCAGAGAGCATTGAAATACTGTGCCCTGATTCAGACTGGTAATTTTTTATTCCACTTTTGGATAAAAAAAAAAAATAATTGAAAATGAAATACAGTTTTGACATTATCAATATTTTGTATCAGATTTTTTTAAACAAAACAGTCCCTGAATCAGGATATTTCCTCACATGTGTTTGTTTTTCCTGTGAATGAAACAATATTTTCTAATGGAAGAACTATTTTTTTTTTTTTTTGGAAGCTTCTTGCTCTACAGTGGAGCTGATAAGGTCTTGGAAGGTGTAGAATTCAGCTGAAATCAAAGAGGAGCCTAATCTGTTCAGGAGGCACCTTGGCCTCGGGGAAGATTGGGGGTAAAGAGCAAGGAAACCCTGGTGCTGCTCTGGAGGCAGGAAGGCTCCTGCCTGGACCCGGTGGGCAGGACGCCCTGGGACCTGGGTGCTGGCTCTTCCCTCTTTCTTGATCACTGTATTGGGTTTAAGGTACTTAAGTAAAACAAACAAACAGAAAAAGAGGTAAAAGGGCAGTCTTAGTGCTCAGATAGTGATGAGAAGGGGAAAAGCATGCTATTGCAAGCCCGAGGGAGATATATGGTTACCCAAAGGTGGAGGTAAACAAAAAGGTTGAGTGAAATTTGTGTCAGTTTTCTTTTTTTTTTTTTTTTTTCACTTGTGACATGAGGGGCGGGGAGTTAAGAGTATGGGAACATTTTATTTTGTGTTACTGAATTCAGGAGCCTTTGTGGATTTCATTTCTTACAATAATAGATGCTTCATTTTGAATGCTTTAACATTTACAAGGCTCCCGGTGCAGATGAATGAACTCTGCCATCATTCCAAGCACATCACTTTTATATCTTCTTGTGAGACGGTTACAGTTATTAACTGCAGCGTTTAAAATTCACTTTCTTCTTCGAAGAAAGCCCCAACTATAAGATAGAACAAATTACAAGTAGTATGTATAGTGCAGCAGTGTTAAAACTGCTGTCAGCATCCCAACGTGGCCATATGTCTGACATAAAGTACACAAAAGAAAGTGTTGAGGATTGGAGCACAGTCTAATGATAAGTAGGCCGTTTAAACAATAAGCCTCTCAAGTGAGCAATATACATTCTGTTCTGTTTTTCTTACTTTGTGCTGCTTTAAATCAAAGTCCACGGGTCTGCTATTGCTGGGAGGCTGGACATGTTGTCTGCAAGTAAATAGGCCCTCTGCCAAGTAACTAGAGCTCACTCTTGGTAAAGGAAGAACATTGTTCACTAAAATAGTTTGTCTTTTGATGCCAAAGGAAATCAAATTGTAATCAAGGGCTGAGAACGGACTGAAGTCATAAAAGCTGGCTTGCCTCAGACTTTGGCAGCCTCACTTGTTCCCAGGCATATTAAATATAATTTACGTTTGCAGAGGGGAGAGGCTTTATTGCACTGGAAATTTGTTTTAAATAACACTTAAGTGAAACACTGTCAGGGGCAGCCAGGGATACACTTCTACTGTCACTTAGGCTGCTGAAAATCCCGAAAATGTTCATGGGCTTTACCAGATTTGTTCTGAACTTACTTCTGTGTAAATAGATATTTATAGTCAATGTTGATAAAACAATTACATTTCCTAGGTTCTGATCGCCCATGCTGGGTGGAAATCTCATGATGAAAGGCTTACTTCAGTTACAGAAAGTGTTTATATGTTTTTCTTGCACTTTATCCTGCATGTGAATATTTACATTAACCATGAATAACCATCTCTGGATGAAAAATTATGAGCAGTGTAGAGGATGGTTGAATCAATTCTGTCCTTGATCTGCAATGTATGAAGTGGAATCAATTTTACTGATAATGCCTTTGTAAAATGTTAAAGTTTAAATTCTATACTTTATGGTTTCAGAAAGTAACTTTAGGAACACCTCAAAATAAAAATTTTCTTGTTTTTACAGTTCTAAGTAAATTTATCTTTTAGAACAGTAAAACTTACTTCTATTTCACCACGGATTTACAGAGTAATTTAAAAATAGCTGCTTCCAAGAAGTGATAATTCTACTTTTCAGCATCGTGCTCATAAGTAGCCAGCTGAGGGAAAATATTGTTTTAATTCTTTGCACACTTTTGGACAAGATATTTTTCTTCTAACCTGACAGCATAACATAGGTTACATCTGAAACTTGTTTTGCAGATTTGCACTGAGTCAAAGCAATGGAATCTGCCAACTAAAAAGTAAAGGTCTTCCATGAACATCTAATTTAAGATTACATTAACTCCTTTATTTTGCAGCTTTGTCACATTGCATATAGCATTTGTCAGCAAATTCAATGTAGTTTTGTATGTACTATGTAAAGGGAAATTTGACCCTAGGGAAAAACATAAAGAATAATTAAACTACCGAAGAAATGTTTGGGTAGCCGCTGTCTTTAAAAAGGGTGTGGGTGTGGGTGTTGTTTTTTTTTTCTTTTAATCTTTCTGTTGGAAATAATATTGAAACAGCATGCTTCCACCTTAAAATGGCAATATTTGGATAATTTTGCAGAGCTCACCTCTGTTAAAGTTACAATTGACATTTGAAGCAATTTAAGGTTAATTCTGTTAAAATACTAGGACAGAATTTAGACCTTGCTGACTAATTTGGAAGTCTAGAACAAGAGTTTAATAACCTTAAGCATATGTTTTCTACATCTCAGTGCTTGAGTGACCAAAATAGGTAGGCATCTGCCTGTCATGTTTCTTAAAGCTCTGCCCCTGTCTGCGCATGTATATACCTAAATCTTGGTGATGCCTAACATCTAAACGACTACCTTAATGCTCAAACTCTGTCACCTCAGAGGAATCTATAGCCTTATGACTAAGCTTTTTTTTGGATGCCCCTTTGAAACTATGTGTTGTTCAGGTGTTCTGTACAAGACATGTAATTTCATTTGACTCAGGGCAGTGGGTCCTAATAAGAGGAAAGGTGTCTAGAAGGTATGACCTGCATTTCTCACCGTTGCCCGAGTCCTTGTGTGAGTCTAACCCAAGGCACTTAAAAATAGCTTGATGAAAATGTAAACAAAACCTATCTTATCCTCCCTTTTCCAAAAGGGAGGTAGAATTTTTATGCATTATTTTTGGAACAAAATTAATTAGATTGCACTATTAATATTCAATAATTTTAAGGCAGAATATATGATATTGCCACAGAAGAATAAAATACCAGATTTTGTTATGAAGAAATGAGAGTCAATAACTGCAGAAGCTTTGAAAGTACCCCTGCTTATGGTATCAATGGCTATTCCAAAGGGAAAATGACAGGGTAAAGTTTTTTCACATTGCAGCATAAAAATGCCAGGACTATCAATTGCAACCCATGGCTGCCCTTTTTCCCAGCTGTAATACACATTTGGAAGACATACAGTGAGGGCTCAGAAACTACAAAAGACAGGAGGGAGACTGAAGAGGTAAATGCTATGACACTCAGATATGAACTAAGCTTCCTGGCACTTTTGACAGCCACAGGCACTCGTGGGGATTTGACGAATTGGTAGTCACTTCAAAACAGTCCATGTCAGTGAATAATACCACATGATCACGGGGCACGGGCTTTTGAGACTAATAAAAGCAGGACAGCGCTAAAAATGCAATCAGACTAGGAAGACATTCCAAAAAGTAACTGGAGAGACCTCAGGAGGTGTGTTCCCTTAAGTGCATGCAGGGATTAAGCTGCTATATGAGCTTGTGTCTGTGGTTCCTGTGAAGATCTGCAGCTCAGATACACTCTGAAGTCAGGGAGATGTTCTGAGAGAGCCCCAAGCTCTCTGAAGGAGTCCACACAAAGAGCCTTTCACAAAATGACTTCAGGATCCAAGCCTGTCCTCAATATTCCCTCCTCTAGCACTGCACAATCCTGTATTGCACTTTTCAAGTGCTCTCAAACTGTCTGTTGCTTTTTTTTTCCTTCCCTTTCAGTCAAACAATGCAATACAGTGTATTCAGATGTTAATTGGACCATTTGTGTATTTCTTGAAAAAGGAACAAACAGACTGCTTTAAAAGTTTTTACTTTTATATATAGAAGGTGTATAGAGATATTTATACTTTTGTTATGTTTTCTGCCTTCCCTTTGTATTGTCTTGTAAACATGTCATGAACTTGATCCTTCGTTTCTGAAAACAATAGGAGCTGGATGCTGACTTCAGGGGAAGCAAATGAAAGACCCATCTTTCTATTGTTGCTGTTTTCTTTAAAAAAAAAAGTTGAGGCTTTCAAAAATATTCTTTGAAATAGATATGCATATTGCAAACAAAATAGGAGCAGGAGGCAATATTTTAATGCCCAAACTGCAATTGCTATCCCACGCACCCATAACGAGGGTAATGCTGGGAAACAGGGACACAGATGTAAAAGACAGCCCAGCTGAGTGTGAAAACAAAAATGTGCCAGAGGTTCAAAGCTCGTAGCCTGACTCTACCCCCACATCACCGTTATCTTGTCTGTAGATGCTCATTGGCAAATTAGCTGGCAATATCCCACTGTGTGGTTGGGCACTGAACGGCTCATCGTTTTTCAGCAGTAAGAAATTGGTCCTACTGCTGCAGAGACTGGGCAATCTATTTCTGTCAGTTTACACTCTTCTGCTGGACTTGGTTTTTTCTTCTCAGGAGACCCAAAGCCAGTCAGTTCAAAGTTACCAGCTGTTCAAATTGCCATGTGCTTTTAGAGGAGACGTGAAAATGAATGGGTGCCAGCATTTTGGTTGAGGTTATGATGAAGTTAACTCATTTTGACAAAGAGATCCTCCCCCTAAACTCCTTTTACATGCTAAGACTTGGTAATATGGGAAAAACATGGCTGATGGGGGTAGAATTACTAGCCTGTCATCTTAACAAAGGACTTTTGGAAATGTCTTCCCTCCTCAGGAAAAGGATTCTCCTGCTCTAGGTTTTGTCTCAGAAAATGTGCAAAAGGCTGTTATTACAGAAAAGTACATAAACAATAATGTTTTAAGATCTGTAATGTTCATATTAATTATTCTATACTATTTAATCAATCTACATTCCTAAGTAAAGAAACTATTTTTCAGCAGTCAGACAATCAGGTGACATAGGCCCCGTAGTGATATCTCTAATTAAAACCATCTGAAACTTGTGTTCAGGTATACATCTGTGTGGATGTGCATACATCTGTATTATGCCTAAAACCATACACATCTCTATACAAACACCAAGTATAATTTCAAATAATTTTGCTTAATTAAAATACCTTTCAGACTAAACATACGTCTGTTACTTCTGCTACTGGAGCAAATACTTTTTCTTTCTTTGTGTTTGTCTGAGTTGGAATTGAGTGAAATACAACAGCCCATATCAGCCGCACTGCAAATTCTCAGTTTGTACGACCTATAGGAACCATGAGCAGGCAAATTTTGCTTTTCATCTCCTGAAAATCCAATGCCATGAAACAGCAAAAAAAGGAATGGCCTTGCCATGCTATGGTAAAGGAAGCAGTGATCTTGATAATGCAGCCCCACAATGCAAAAAACTGAATTATTTCAGCCAAAGTAAATTTACACAAACAAACAAATAAACAACCCACGCTCAAAACTCGCGCTTTGGATCAGGTGTTTGTTACAAGGAATGTAAGAAGTCATGTCAGGCAAAGCATAAAAAATGCAAGAGACTTATTTTGGAGTGCTGTCAAAAGCAAACATGGAAGTCTATTCAAAGGCGAACATATCTGTTCACTGTAATGCATTATAATACTGGCTATTCAATTTTTTGTTCAAGCTCAATGGTTCTAAAATAAAACCCCAAACTCTCACTACAGATTTCTTTGCCCACATACATATAAATAACTCATCCAAGCGTTTTCCCATGTATATTTTCATTCTTTAAACACTACTGTTTAATTGCTAAATTCCTTGAATGCAATGAATCTGGATGATAAATAGAGATTTGCAAAACAAGGGAAACTTCTGTAGCAAAGTTGTCTACTTTTCCAGTGAAAAAGATAAATAATAAGAAAAAGACTTTTAACAAACTCTAACAGTAAGTCCCTGTGACGCAAATATTAATGAACAATGAATGGTAGCATTTTTAGGACACTTGAGTGAAACCACTGAATAGTACCCATGGATACTTTTTGCATTTCTCTATGATAATATAGACTGTTCGATATCTTCTTGTTGTATAGAAGAGATTTATAGTTTGTCTTGTGCTTTGCAGTTCCAAAAGAGCACACAGGGCAAACAATCTCAAAATTCAAAGAAAAAGGATAGCTTGTTTTCTCTACTGTATCAAGAAAGGATGAATAACTGTTGTGTACCTAATATGCAGAGACATCTTAGTATAACAAGATACAGCTTAACTCCTAGAGTCCTTGTTATTTAATCCATTTAGTTCTGCCCAGGGATCACATGAATTTATGGAAACCCCCTGCTACCCTCTTTGTTGACTTCCATCCCTGCTGGGAGATCCCCATCTGCTGGGAAGTGAAACTCTGTCCTGAACTTTACCTCATTTAACAGAGTGCCACATGTAAATCCAACTTCTTCATTTATTACTTTGACAGAGCAGATGGCAATGGGCTTTTAAAAGACTGTAATGTTGCTTAAAACCAGCTATATTTGTAGAAATAATAGTTTTATCTGCTTCAATTCTAGTGCCTGATTTTTAGGAAGAGAGTCTGACACAGGCAATTAAATTTTTGAGCCATCAGTACTTAGTGATGCATCATAATTTAGCTGTTTTCAGAAAATCATATTGTGACCAAATAATCATTCATTAAGACAGAAAATACTTTTTTAATGGAAATTTGAGACTCGTGTTTGGTGGCTGATATGAGTGACTAGTTTTCTAATAGCCTTAATCACTGGAGTATTTCTTTACTTGTTCATTTAAGCCCATTAATGAAAACGTATGATGTTAAGTCTAATATCTACTAACCCTTGATGACTGTTTTGACTTCCAGCATTGTCCTATAAATAACTGTGAATGACATGCACTGAAAATCAAAGAGTATTATTTCACTGTGATTAAAGAGAACAGGTTCACCCAAGACTTCCTTTTCATCCAGTAAGACCACAGAGAAATTAATTGTTGGCTTGAGTCAGATGTAATGTACTTCAAAATGTCTTGTCCTTAAAAATCTTACCCTAAATGCATAATGCAGATTTTAAAAATAACCTGAAAACTCAACCTCAACCACTGAGTTTGATTATAGAAGGCATGTAATGGGAGAGGGAACATCATGCACAATCACAGCATCTTGGGCCTGAAGACTACAAATACTATAAATTACTTGTCCTCAAGATCCAGTCTAATGGTTTATTCCTTTGTCTGTTTGTTTATATTCAGTGGAATCTGAAAGGATTTTTAACCCTGAAGAAGGAAACGAAACCTTACGTAGCCAGTGCTGACTGTGCTTTTCTAAGTTAAAATATCAGCTAACTTGATGCTCTGTAAAATTTAAAGAGCATGTGTTTAACTGATACAACTGGGGTCTTTGATTATGTTCATCTTGGCCGTGAACCTTCAGATCATATTATAAAGGTTATGGCCAAAGGGGACCGGTTGTTGGCGTGACATTTGTGCTCTGTCACGCAATCATGCCGTCTTGTATGGCAGCTTCAGGGTGAGACCTCATATGAAGTGAACAATCTGTGTTCTTTGCTGTAAATTAAACAAATACCTCTAATATGCACTTCCTCGGCTTTAAGTCAGGTGTTTTAAGGTATTTCAATCTTGTGCATCTGCATATGCCCTAATGTCTGTGTTTCATAATAGGTTTTTGCCTTTCTGATGATACGTAACACTGTTTAAAAACAAGGATGTCTGTCCCCAAAGGGCTTTTATTATGAACTGCGCAGGCCTCCTCTGCAAATTCACTGGTCAAACTTCCATGATACAACACTCTGCTTCTGTTGATCATCTGGAGAGCATTATACCAGGAGGGGTTTGTCTCTCAGTGTAATTTTCTTTAATATAAATTATATTATATTTTAAACTTTAGGTCATATATGGGAACTTTCTTAAGCTCTAATATCATGGTGATTTTCCTTGATTTTAGTTTCAGACAATGTTTAAGATTCTTCCGTTAAAATTTAAAACCTAAGGGCCATTGCCTGCATGAAAACCCCCAGGAAGATAATCCCGGTGGCAAGTTCCTTTGCAACAATTTCCTGCAATATGATATGGAGAAAAGTGATGCACCAGGGTAAAAGTCAGAGAGCCTCTGTTCTTATCAAATAAATCCCCTAGGAAAATATAAGGAAAATTGGAGTCAGGCGTGGCTATTCCCGCTTTGACTGTAACCTCAGGAACACGCCTCACCCTTATCAGGGCAGCTCTGATGGAAAGGGCAGCAGTGATCTTCTCCTGCCCCACTGCTGCTGCCTGTAAAAGTAATAGGAAATCAATGCATAATTAGCGAGTATGTATAACATAATCTGGTGGAGAAACTGGACTGTAGTGGGAGGCAGTTTCTGTACTTCAAGGAGCTGTGAGGCCTGGGGAGAGGAAGGCAGCTGAGTCCTGCTGGTGCAAGATGCGCTGGCATCCACGTGCTCATGGCTCTCGCTGGTACAATCCAACTGTGGTTGGTTTACGATGGAATAAAAATGCTTGCCCCTTCTTGTGTTTGAGAGCCTACAGACTGAACATTAATAGGGAAAGTGTTATTACTCAGTATGAAGACAAATGGTGGAATCGGGACTTTAAAGTTTTTTCCCCAAGTTGTCTAGGATTACTATTGACTCCTTCTTTGTAATTTATGCTTAAAACAAATGTGAAAAATGCAGTACATATTATTTACTTAAAGAAAGAATTGTAATCACTAATGAAAGTTAACAACGTGTGGAATTTAAAGAGAAAAGAAAAGAAAATCCCTGACATGATTGCACAAAGATTTAAAAAAGCCCCCATGTCGGTAAGCCATCCACTTCCTTCTCTGAATGGTTGTGTGTAGGCAGTTTATGGTATTTCGGTAATTCTGACCTTTGTTTAACTACATGGCTGTGTGTCAATAAAATGAGAAGCCTAAACAAGTAAAGCAATCACTCTGTGTACAGCTAGTTAAAATTCATGGCTAGCAGGGAACAGATTGCCACAGGAAAGCCCTCAGCCTGTCCATCTACTGGTACCCTACCACCAGCAGAGCTCCTTTTATTCAAGCTTCTCCCCGTGGCTGCCTCCAATTCTTTTGCAAATCTTCCTCTCCCCTCACAAATTTATAGCCCATTGACGATTTTCTGTGGGTGGCTTGAAACATCTGGGTAGCAATCCTTCAGCCGGTGTCCCGCATCCTCCCGTTAAACAATGGCGAGCAGGCCACAGGCCGCGACGCCATGAAACCTGGCAGGAAGAATGGAGCTGGTTAATATGTATATTCATTACCCGCACTCAATTAGGGGGTGAGCAGGGGTGGAGGAGCTCAGGGTCTTACTTTGTCAGCCTTAGAAAAAAAGTTCCTGCGATTGTTACATCATGTTTCATTAGACTAATTCAGTTTAGGCGATGCTAATTTCCTCCTGGATGTCAGGCCTATCATTACCAGCTGCCACGTTTACAGGACATTTTGCAGTAGATTTGGCCGAGCTGGTTGAACTCACATATCCCGGGGCCGTCGGCATGACAGAGGCAGGAAAGTCTCAAAAGAGCACACACAATTCATTTACAAGAGTTTTAAATTCGAATTAATTTAATGGATTTTAATGGAGAGGGCAACTTTTCCCCAGAGTTTTAAAAGCATTAGATAGCAGGGATAAAGCTCCCTATTGAACTCTAACTTTAAATATTTTATAAAAAATGTCTGTATTTCTAGGGATTTATCTGAAAAGCTGTGTCTTTTAGTATAGACTGTATTTCTAGGGATTTATCTGAAAAGCTATGTCTTTTAGTATAGCCTTTTTTGCTTTAGGATAACCAGGCAATGTGAGAAAAGGAAGAGCGGAAGGAACATTTTCTTACTTTTTCCTGGACAGCATAATCGTGCTAGGAGACTAAATCAGGAGATTTAGTTTCAGTAAATATTTTTTTGGGTTTTTGTGCCCCCCACCTTATATATGGATATCTGAGGGTGTTTAATGATGGGCAAAAGAATATATAGCATATTCTTCCATTATATTTATGTTATTCAATGAGCAACGGTGTTCCTAAATGACACCTGTTAATTCAGAGTTAGTTATTTTATTGAGATCTGTTGGACCAGACTGATGTTTGTTTAACTTTCTCATTGTTGGACCATCCAAATGCTGCCTGTCATGTTCCTCACTGCAAACTGAAGGCAGGAGGTGTCACAACGTACAGATCTTGTGAAATTCTGGCCAAAACTTTGCTCCATATCTAGACTAACACTCTCATTTCAGTATGTCAAATTAGGTACTTGAATTCTATAACTGATGTTGGTTTTATTGTCATTATGTTCTCTTATACAGCTGTTATATTAATTTTTTGAAATTTTGGGCAGAGATAGTCAAGCCTTTTTTTGAGACTGGAAAATGTTGAGGAGCTTATAAAAATGTGCTTATGCAGATGGATTCTCTGACACCTCTTCCCGGCCCACCACTCCCCCCAAAAAAAAGAAGAACAGAAAAAAGCAGCATTTCTCACTGTAACTCGGACTGCACCATCCCTTGCTGAACTTTCTTCCTAGCTTAATAATATGTCTACATCAGGGTAATCTGCTTCGTTCTAATGTTCTGGGACAATAGATCTAGTGACCTCCGAAGACGCACTTCAGATCCACCCAAGTGGCAAAGCAGCAGTGGGATGACATACCAATCTATGACTACCTGCAGAACAGTAAATATGTCAGGCGATGAGGCTGATTCACCGTTGGTATTGATGGGACATGAACTCGTGAGATAACACACAAACATGACTGACCTGTTAAGCTAGAACTGTTTTTCTTCAGTGTGTTATGAAGAACAATGATGGCTATTAGTCTATTTTTATAGAGAGAGGACTACTGGCAGGTGCTATAAGTCTCTCCAGAGAGTCTTGGTACAAAAATGATTAACTGACTGAGACAGGAGTTTGAACACACACACACACACACAATTACTGTGTGTCATTGCAGAGAAGATAGTGTATGTAATATTAGTCGGGATGGGGAACTGCCTCGCTATCCAGTATCAAATACTTAGAGGAAATCGTTAAGACTCAGTCTACAGTGCAGGAAAACGCCTTTCTGTAGGAAAGAATAATGAGTTTGCAGTCATTCACAGAATAGAAAAACTTGCTAAATTTACTGAGAAAATTGTTTGTCTCTCTCTAAGGAAAATGCGCATACACAAATGTTAATCCATGCATTACTTATTGGAGAGTAGGATGAGGTTATTATTGAACAAAATATGTCATATTTAAGATCTTGATAGAAATCCCGACTTTTAAAAATACTTTTTGTAGAAATGTGGTTTCACACTTCAATATTGTCATTATTTTGTCAAAAACCATGACAGGCATTTAAATTAGAATAATAAGTATCAACTTTCAGCCAAAACAACTCTTGTAAAAACTTAGTAGCAGTATATTTTTAGTGCTAATTGATTAAGAGAAAATAATTTTCAAGGCAATTAATTTATTTAGTAGCAGCTATAAATTACACGTGAATGTATCCACCTCTGAAGGGAAAGCAAAGGTGTATGTTTTAGTGCTTTATTGAAATTCTTCAGTAAATTCCTGTAGGATAAATATTTAATTGATTGGCATCTGTCTACACTTAAAACAAAGGGAAAAACAAAGGGAAAAAAATTCCCTGTGGCACATCCCCTGAGGACTGGGGAATTTCTTTCTTTTATCTATTGTGGCTGTAAATACTACATCTCACCCTTCCAAACTAAAGCTTTTGCTCCTGAAATTAGAGATACTTTGCGCTTCTTGTCACATCCCAGCTCTCTGTGAAGAGAGGTCCTCTAAGGAGCTTCTGCTTATCTTGTTTTACTTTGAAACCTGTTCAAAGGAAAGAAGAAAGCCTAGTTAGCCTGAGACTAGATCATTTGGTTTGCTTATGGAAAGGCTTCCCTTTAAAGATAAGAGCCCTTAGAATGTATCAGATAATTTGAGTTAAACTTTTGGGTTGTATGTCTTACTGTCGGTCTAAGTACTTCCGTGGCTGTCTGCTCTAGCATGTCAGCATATCACAGTTACTCAGTTTTGTCATTATAGCATCCCAGTGAGATAAGAAAATGTCTTTATTTTGTGCCTGGGGAACTGAATCACAGGGCAGGTGAAGAATCTTGCCTGCAGTCAAATGGAAACTCTGTGGGCAGCTCTGTGGATGATACAGGGTACTAAAACTAGGTCTGGTGTCCCACTGCAGGGCTGTCTCCACAAAAACAACCTTTCTCTTACTTGTGTCATTTGTGCTAACACCTAGTAAATGCTTTTTGTTGAGAATCATGTCCAAATCATGCACAGACCTGAATCATCAGCAATCCTGATTAGGTAGAGGTACAGCATTTTAAGATACTGCTCACACCATGTACGGGCACATTTCTGTAATATGTTGAGTGCTGTGCATTCTTTAACGATGTGAGTACATACTAAAGGACGCAGACTTACGAATAAACTTCTGTGGCTTCCAAGGCAAAATAAAAGAATATATTCCTTTAAAGTTCAGATTAAAAAAAATTAAGTGAACATGTTTTATCAGATTTTTGGGACAATAACATGTAATTATTTACCATGATTCAGCTCATTCACCAACCTTAAATTGCAATAATATGATGATTTTATCACTGAATTTTCACTGTTGTAATACAGCTACTCTGGGATCAAAGTGAAAGCATCTCCAGTGAACAGGAGCAGCATCCAGAGTGATGACCCTCTCTACCTCCAGAAGACTGCAATAATGGGATTCTGGACTAACTTTTCCTGTATGCTTAGCAAGAACTAGTGAAAGCTAGGATTGATTTTTCAATGGTGCAGAGTTTTTTCATCTATGGCAATCCATTAATTCAGTTAAGTGAGAGGATCTGAAGCAAGTTCTTTGTTTCCCCATGTCTGCTGCAGTTACCAGCAGCAATGAGAAAGGGAATGACAGAATTTGAACTGAGCTAGGTTACAGCAGAGCAACATCTGGTGCAGAAGCCCATCCCTGCTCATTTGTCTGTGTGAGTGGCACGGGGAGGGAGAAGGGGCAGTCTACGTTTTCTCCTGGGCTGCAGCTGGGGAGGTTACCGATACCTCCATATGTACTGACTGTGGCTACTGATGATGCCTGTGTGCTCGTCACACTACTTACACTAAGGGTCTGTATGGTGGAATACAGAAAGTGCTATCCAAATGGGCAGGCCCTCCCACAAAGTGTCACGACATTAGAGGAAAAGCTTAGAAACAAAATGAAGTACTGGCATTTCTGTTCCTGTTCAGGAAAGGATTTGAAATCCCCATCATCACAAATGGTTGTGCTGTTTGATAGGAGTAGCACCAGTGTAGTGATCCTGGCTGAAGTGTGCCTATATTTATGTATATATACATGCATACGTATATATAAATATATATATGTATATGTTCAACTGTACTGTAATATTATTTTTTTTTTGTACTGTTCTTCCTTACTTGGAAAAGCAAAGGTCAAATTAATAGAAGATTATATTCTCCTACACTGCCTTTGGAGTCTCACTGATTCAGGTAGTTAGATAAAAGTTATTTCAAGCATAAGTAAAGTGCCATAAACTATCTTCTACCATTGTTTTTTCTGTCACAAGCAAATAGTTTCTTTGCACTAGTAGATATCCCACTTTTTTAACATCCAACTTGTGGCAATCATTAGCTCCTAGGCTGACAATGACAAGAGCATTGTAAATTTTTGATTAATGAAAGATTGCTTTCCTAGGTCTTTGTCTAACATTAGGCACTGGACTGAGCAGTCAAGTTGTCTTGTTTCTATCCTTGTCTGACTGCCTGACAAATTTATTGATTTTAGGATTTCAGTGTCTACTGTTTTCTCATGTCTAATGGGTCCTGTGCATTTCCATAATCTTTCCTAACATGGTTCTGAGCTCTGAACCTGGTTATCCTGGTTTAACCCCAGTCAGCAGCTAAGCACCACACAGCTGCTCACTCACTCTCCCCCGGTGGGGTGGTGGAGAGAATCAGAAGGGTAGAAGTGAGAAAACTCATGGGTTGAGATAAAAACAGTTTAATCATGAAAAAGAAATAACAATAGTAGTAGTAGTACTAGTAGTAGTAGTAGTGGTAGTAAGGAAAGTAGTAAGGAAAAGAAGAAAAATATCAGAGAGAAAAATAAAATCCAAGAAAGACAAATGACACAAATGAGAACAATTGCTCACCACCAACTGACCGATATCCAGCTAGTCCCCGACCAGTGGCCTCCGCTACAAACCTCCCTCCACCCAGTTTTATTGCTGAGCATGATATCATATGGTTCAGAGTATCCCTTTGGTCTGTTGGGGTCAGCCGTCCCAGCTGTGTCTCCTCCCAGCTTCTCCCAACTTCTTGTGCACCCCCAGCCTGCTCGCTGGAAGAGCAGAAAAGGCCTTGACACTGTGCAAGCACTGCTCAGCAATACGCAAAACATCCCTGTATTATCAACACCTTTTTCAGCACAAATCCAAAAAATAGCCCTATACTAGCTACTATGAAGAAATTGAACTCTATCCCAACCAAAAGGAGTACAAAGGCCTTGTAAGCAACCCAACCAAAGTAGAGATGTTATGACTGTTGTCTCAATGAGCTTTAACTTTTGATACTGCCATACTTTCCTCCACAGTCTCACTCAGATCCTTCAAAAGCACCACTGGCTTCAGATAGTTTGTGGTTGCATCATCATCTCCCGTAACACAGTATTTTCCAGGTAAATGAACTTACCCGCTACGACAGTGAATACTTGTAACGGGTGCTACTTAAGATTTAGCAAAATCAAATCCTTTGAGTACAACAGCAAGACACTGCAATAGTTCTGTGTATCCTCAGGCTTCAGTTCTGAATTACAGCATTTTTTCAGGTTATATATATGAGAGTGATAATTTATTTACTGAATTAACTCTGACCTGGCTGCCTGATTTTTGGCGGTGTGGAGAAATTTACAGTGATGTCAGTGAATGCAGAAGATTCTTAACATTTTTAAACATGGAACATTTGGGTTAGGCTTCAAGTTTGTAAAACTACAGTTAACTGATTCCCCCCCCCCCGCTTCCTACTATCAAAATAGATACTGGGCTATGTTTTCTAGATTGACATGATAAATTAGATCTGGAAATACAACTGAAATATGCCAGTTTTACAGTAGTTAAGGATCTAATTCAGAAATAAAGTAGAAAACATAATCTGGAGGTAATTCTCAGAATGATATCACTCTGTAGAGATATTCTGAGTGAATTTGTTTAGCCTATTTTGTGCCTGCGAAATTTGCATATAGATTCAAAGTTCTGGGAAGATGGAAGGGAAGGGTTAGAAGGGAGGCTTACCTAGTACAAAAGCAAAATGGCATGGGAATTCCTCCTGTGCAGCCATTAGATACCAGAACCTGTCGTGCAATGGTGATTTATTGTGGGAAAGAATAAGAAAGATTGTGTGTATAAATCAGAGTGTTAGCTGAGTTGTGGCTCAACTTCAAAGCCTTCACGCTTCCTTCCCTTTACTTTTTACTCTACTCTACAGCTTCTTTTCCCACTGAAAACCGCCTTTCTCCTTCATCGATGTGTTACTCAAGGTCTGCCTTCTTGGGTACTCTAAACACCCCTGATGATAGCAAGGGTTTTGACCTTTTGCTTTAGATTCTGTGTAACTATCAATGTCTTGCTTGGGAACGTCATGGATACTCTGCTCCATTGGCTGAAAAGTGCTGAACTGGCTTCAGAGGGCCATCTTTGTTGCTCCAAAACAGCCAAGGGTCATATGATAGGGTAGCCATTAAAAAAAACCCACAAAACAACTTAAAAATGGGGAAAATAAATAAAGTAGCTTCATGTAGCACCTGATGTCCAGCTGTCTTTGCCTCTGCAGATGGAGTTGGCAGAATGCCTAAGCAGTAATTACCAAAAAGATTTTTTCTAACTTTTCTTAAATGAACCAACTACTGAAAGAAAATTGTTCACTTGTTAGAGAACGACATCAGCATATTAAAGTGGGTAATATAATGATAAACAAATACTGATTTTTTTTCCTTTACCTCTTACTAGTCTTCGGTGACTTTAAGGTTAGCCTAGGGGTGGTTGTTTTGGTGAGGGGAGGAAGCAAGTTGAGAAAAACTGAAGGCCCTCTGGAGATGGGAGAGTATTTTCTGTCTTTTACCAGTGATTTTTAGCAAAGGACAAACTAATGAATGTGTAAGCATGCAACCATGACAACAGTGCAGGAAGAAAAAGCCTCATTACCCACAAAATTGCTGAAATTACTGTTCTCATAGGTTTCCACTGAAGAGATGTTGTTTTCCCTGGACTGAGTTTCTGTTATTTGTCCAGATCGCGGACTTTTTATAACTTTTGTTCACTTTTCATCTCTCTAATAAACATTTTCCCAAACATCTATGCCCATCTTGAAACTCAAAGGTGTAATTGCGAGGTCACAGAAACCTACCTGTGAAAAAGTAAGTTGTGTAGTTGCTAAGTCTGGGTTTCAGCAGCATCTGCAAAACTCACTCTGGACGCTGTGCCAACCTGGGATCCATGCTGTAGTTGGTCCACCACTATTAATTGATGTTAGTCTAACTAAAACAGCTTGGTTAGAACTGTTTTGGGTAAGCCTGCGTGAATTGTGACATCATCTTTGAGTTGCAGCATAGGTATGTACTTTGCCACAAGTTCTGCCTGTTCAGTAACGACTTCCCATTGGTATGTATATGGTGCCCAGTACTGAATGTAGACTCCAAAATTTTAGAAATAGTCCATGACTTAAGGGGCTATCTGCATGTCAGAAGTCCTTACATACAGAAGGAACCAATGTAACTTTTCATTTGCTTTTGCAAGGTAGAGGGACATTATGGATGATCTTTTATCTGTGCATTTTTACATTTAGTCAAATCTTTTGCAGAACAACAGCTTTTTCAGCCTGCTAGAGAGGAGTGCTGTTTCTCTGCCATCATAGAATAGGTTGAATTCAGTGATATGATTCCTAACCAGGGATAGAATCATAGCAGTATTGAAGGGACTCTGGACCACAGGAGCGAAATGGCTTGTTCAAAACCAAACGACCAAGAGGGAGCTATGGGTGAGACAGAAGAGAGAAGATTGTTTTGGCACTTTGTTTGCCCTTTATCACTTGTAGGAAATTCTGTGAGAAGAAGTTTCAGAGAAAATCTGTTTTCTGCCTTTTTTTTTCTTACCTATTTGTCTTTCCTTTCTGTCTCCACTCTCTCTCCGTATTCTTATTCAGCTGCATCAATGTTATCAGATTTTGGTATACCTTGATCCCATTCTAGTCTAATAATTCTCAGGCTGCCTGTATGCTACATCCGTGAGGTGAATTAAGCATGTCATCTTCCAGGTCATAATTTAAAACCTTAAATAAAACTCAGTGTAACAGTGATCCTTGAGTAAACCACTGGCCAGGTCTCTACAGGCTAACACATTGTCATTTATCATTAGGCTTTGTTTACTGTACTCACTTGCCCCTCATTTCTACCATAAAAATCCTATAGTTCAGGAACTGGCAGTCAGTAATGAGAGTTAAGACATTTAGCTCATTGCTGGTCAGCTCAGTACCTTCATGTCCTTCCTGGAAATGGTTGCCAAAAGAAAAGGTTAAGAGTTGCACGGTAATAAGGTCATAAGATACAGAAGGACAGCAATACAAGGGGGAGGAGAACAATAGCAAGGACAGCTGGGAGAGCTGAAATAGTAAAAGTTTGCTTGAGAGAATAACATCAGTGGCAATGACATCAAGAGGAAATGGGAACAGTTATGAGAAGAAAAAAAGCCGATCATTAGAAGAAAAGGAAGTGTTGGCATAGAAAGAATCCAGTATCGTGTTCAATTAAACCTGTATTACACATCTAGTCAAGACCTCTTCAGAGGTTAAAAAGAAAAGAAAATTGGTTGGATATCCGTATGTAACAGCTGACATTTTATTTCAGTTAAAATAATAAAAAAAAAAGCAGACAACAATAAGGAAGCAGAAAATCTCTTGTATTACTTGCTTGCCTATAAAGGCAAAGCTATAAAGGTTCTGAATTACAGAGGTCCAATAGATCTGAAATGGAAGAGTACCACTGTATGTTACCACAGGCCTGAGCTGGGGATGTGATTGCTTAATATAGATAATCTAATATTGTGAACTGCATTAAAGATATCTTGGAATAGTCATTTAAGGAGAATTTTGTGTAATAACATTTGTCACTGTATTCTGCAATATTAAAGAAGAGGCATATTTTTGAATTACTAAGCTATAGTTCTCTCTTGAGATGTAAATCAGCTGAAGTTTCAGTTCAAATAAATCTTCTCCAAAACCTCTAGGGGCTTCTCTTTTCCTCCCGTGCTCCTCCCAATTCAATTGCATTCTTGATTACCCTCCAAAATCTATTCATTTATGCTGATTGTTAAATATCCTCTCCCCATTTCCACTAACTACATCATTATCAGCCTTACCGCAGCAGGGCTATTTATCCTGTCCTTTACTGTGCTCTTGTATTACCATCCCTCCTCTCTTCTGGCCACTGACCTTCACCTTCTCCACTGACTCTGCTGTCTCTTCTACTGTCAAAAGCTCCTTCCCTGTTTATTTCTACCTGATCTAATTTTGACTGGGTTTTAACTAAACCTCTGCTAGGTGTCAGGTGATGAATACTTGAGCTGAAAATTTCAAGTTAGTGAATCTTTAACAGTTGAGTCCTTCTAAAGTGTATTTTGTGAGGATGATATGATTTGGAAACAGTGAGAAAGGTTGTGTTTGGGTTTTGTTTTTGTTGGTTTTTTTTTAATTTTGTATACTATTTTGATAGAATTTGGAATACAAAATGTTAAGAGGGGAAAGGTCACAGGAAAATGGGATGAATTTTCTAAGGTAAAGAAGTGAAAGCAGAAGGACTTTCATTTAATTGAACACATTTTTTAATTTATCATTTTATTTTTCCATCTTTTCTTTTTCCATGTCCTCTCAGTTTTCCCACACGTTTTTCTTCCCTGCCATAGAAAATATGAATGAAGTGATGTATCACCATTCGCTAGGTTACAAGGCTGGGAATCCAGATCTTATCAGGTTGCAAGTGCATTGAGCTACTCCCAGAATTGAACAACAGAGTTTTTCCTAGCATGCAGTTACAACAAAGGGGTTTTGAGAGATCTCTGTGGGATGCGGCGATCAGCTTTCTCTTCCAAATAACTGTCTGAAGCTTTAATCATTCTTGAAAATTTAAGGATGGTTTTGTTTAAGGAATAAAAATGGAGAACAGATGTTTGGTTATTCCTGCTTCCTTTTCTCTGTCTCTGGACAGAAAACAGGGGAGCAACTGAAATTTCTCTATACACAGGGCAGCACAGAATCACTATGAACCCCTAAACCACCAGGATGTGCAACAGGCTGGCATGAAGAAGCAGGGTGCTGCATCCCTCCCAGTTCTCAGGGATGGAGCAGAGAGCTGGACCATGCAGGAAAGCATGGGAAACAGTTATGCCGACCTTCACAATAAGAATGGAAAAGAAAGAGCTTTTCTCAACTCTGTCACCTGAATAAGAACTGGCAACAGTTTTGCTTTTTATTTTTAGGCTCTTACCTGTGCATGAGAGTCCCTTTGCTGCCCCGTTCTGCTTAAATCAAGACGCCAGGCAAAGGTCACCAGTTTTATGAACTGTATCATGCTAAGAGGGCAGGACTCTTAGGTGAAAAAAAAAAAAAAAGATCGAAAGTGAACAGGTGAAAATAATCAAGATTTAAATCCTCTCTTAATGTGGTAAATTCTGTGGGTCAAGCTAGTGCAGCACTGAAATGGGCAGGCGTGCAAGCTCGCATTTCCCCCGGGTGTGACTAATGCAACTCTAAAACAACACACATAATCCCAAAGCATTAAAGCACTCATAAAAGAACACTCCTCTAAGTACATGAATATTGTGTGAAGTGTGTGTCTGCTTTACAGGATGTTGTTTCTTAGTCAGACTGCCTCAGTGTGGAATATCCTGGTGCTAATGGACCTCTTTTTCTCTGTTTTGCAGTGGAGGTTAACTGACGTTAGTGGATTATCCTCTAGCATTTCTAGATGTATGGGGCAATATTTTATTCAGCTGTTTTTTTCCCTGGCAATAATGGCAAAGGCTATCTGAGTGCTCCTTATTTAGGGCTATCTAAGTGCTTACACTTCAACAATGTACTGCACAATAAAAAAGTTTGTGACAGGTACTTGTGGTACTTTTCTGTCTCTAGATAGGTAGACACTATTTAATTGCCATGATATTTCACAACATCTTGCAATTACCAGCCAGATTTGCTTCTGACCCATACACTGATGTTCCAGGTTTTCCTTTCAGGTACACTGGAGCGGTGTCTTTGAATTAAACAGAACTGGCAGCGTGTGAGCATTAAATACAAACAGCAGTCCTTCACGTTTGGACTAAAAGGGAGAGCACAGGTTGGTGGGAATTTTGTGTATCAAGAAAAAAAACCCACAAAACAAAGCCTGGCCTTGCCGTATAAAATTCCACTTCAAAAAAGAAAACCCAGAAAGTGAGTAGTTTGTTACAATCAAGCGGAAAGTCAACAGAGACTCTTGAACTTTTCCTGTTTTTGTTGTGTCTAATGTCCAGCAATTGGTTGAGACTAATAGCCAGTTTCTCAGGGTTACATTAATACTTCAAAGAATTTGACCAAGCCACAACTGAAAAATGGTTTTTCCTTTTGAAAATGTTGATGGCAAGTTTGATTAAAACCTTTTATTCCTCATAAACAACTTCTGCAGTTAAAGAACCCTTTTATTTTAGATTTCATCTCATCCATTTCCTTAGTGAAATCATGTTTTTGCAAAGGTTTGATAGAAAGGGGAGTCTGAGGTGCTTAAGGGCAAGTAAATATCTGTAGCATAAAAAACTTTTTACATCTGTTTAAGAATGAGGTAGTATTTTGAGATGAACATTTACAAGATGTTTAAAGGAAAGATTCTGTCTCAGTCTATAGTGTTTCTGTGCAACTCCTGGAGGTGGATATTATTCTTATGTAATGAATGAGAAATGATTTACTACTCCTAGCATGATGTCTTCTCTGGGGAAGACTGGGATTTTCAGTCCTGCCTCCAGACTTCCCTATTCATACTCTAACTCCTAACTGCCTTAATATGTGAATACGAGACTCCAATACTCATCAAGGCATTAAGTTCTGTCTTCAGAGAGATTTTAGCAGCTGAAATGTGGACTGTGGTAGAAATGATTTTAAAAAATGCTTGTAAAATTGAATACCGCAGTACTAAGTCATTCTATTTCTTATCATTTGTGCTATTCCAAAAGCACAGGGAGAAAGAAAACCACCTGATCATCTTAGCAGAGAATTTCTCTGTTGTGTAGAGTTTTCCAACAGGCACAGTTTGTCACTCATCAAGAGTTTATCTTCGTACCAGCAGGTTTCACGTTAAACGAGTTGTCTGCCTGCACCACTCAAACGGGGTTGCTCCACATTCATGCAGTTTTCCCTGCACTCCCCAGCTGCTCATCCCCTCCTCTGCACCCCCCCTTCTTTAGCGAAGAAGAGCATTAGGAACACCTCTAGGTGAACGCCAATACAGCCAAAAGAAAGCAATAATAATAATAATAATTAAAAAAAGATTAATTTAACCTGTGACTAACTGGGTGTCTGAATTAACATGGTGTTAACCGCAAAGAAGAAAACAGCGTGGTGGTGAGAAGGGGTGACTGTGGTGACGGGAAGTGGGGAAATGCCGGCTGAAAATGATAGCTGAGTTACAATGAAGCTTGATTCTGGGTTGAGTATTGGCTGTCCTCCCACAGTCGCTGCAAATCTGGTAGAATAAAACTCTCTATCAACATATGCTAGCGCATTTAACAGAAGTGTGTTCGTATATCCACCCCTGATCTAGGCACACGTAAACAGTGTGTGACCTGGCAATGCACGGGGCTGGTACAGGTGGGTTTGCAGCCTCAGACTTTTTTTTTCAGCCAGTGTGCTCAGAGATGAGGAGCTACATACAACGATCTGTCTGGCAGCAGCCTCTGTCCCACTGCATGCACTGGGCATCGGAAGAGTTAAGCATCCAGCCTGAGGTTTTGCCTAGGCATCTCACGCTGCTGTTCCAAAGCCCCGTTGATTCGGATAATGTGTCAATGGCAGCTGATACACAGATTCAATACGGAATATATATATTCAAGTTCAGTGCACATTCGCAAATACTGGTCGCAAAATCATTCCTCAGAGAGGTCGTTTGGATTTCGTTCCTAAAGCATAATGGCAAAACATGTTTATACTGCAATAGTATATAGCTCTTTTAATTTCAAATGCTTATTCCATTTTTTTAAGATCTTGTCAAGTAATTCTTTGAGTTATAGAGTGTAAAGAAGAAATACAAAATCAAAATATGAACAACCATATAATCATAGAGCTGACGGAATGATTAGTTTATGAAAGCAAGCAGTCTTCCTGACCTTTCTAGGCACACCATTTCCTCTGCTTACAGTTTTCTTGTTGTGCCATTACATGGTTTCTGCAATGCTGGGGAAACAGCCTAGCTTTTCTGAACAACAAGCACTTTAGATCCCTCATACTTTATAAAATGGATGTAAATATACGTCCAATGGCAAATAGCTTTGGGGTATTTAAGTCATATTTGCTGCTCAAATTTAAATACATTCTAGTGATCTAGTGCTCTGCTGACCTCTAGATAGAAAGTACCTCTGTCTGAATACACCTTATGCCCAATATTGTGAACAATTACATTGCTGTTTCTTACAATTTTGCTTTCACCATGTTGCTCTACTTTGATTTCCTCCTATTTTTCATCCTGACATACGCACACACACTAATGGTTGTTAATATCCTTTCTAGAAACTGAGTCCTGGTTACATTGCTCTTCAGGTAATAGCTAGGGATAGGCAGGCATGGGACCATAAAAATACAATCTTTAATCTTAAGGACTTCCTGTTCAGGAAGGACTAAGTGCAGACCAAATGGCACCAAGCGAACAATGTGACTTGCACTGACTTTTAACGTGAATAAACAGGTCTGATTAAGAGTTATTCACTGCTAAATATTCTCAGCAATTCTGAAAGAAAAATAGTAGCTCTGCTGAAACTGAAATTTCAGTTGTTTCCACTGGAATCAAATAAGCCCCATTCACAGGAGAATTGGAGTGTTGGATTTCCTTTCCTCAGTTAAAGAAGCAGAATAATACCTTCCCACTACCTAACACTTGCACCTCGTGATCTCTCTCTCTTTCCCAATTACAGACACGCAACTAGCAGCATGTTACTTTCTGGCTCTATTATTAGATTTAGTCACAGAACCAGAGTACTGCAGTAGCCACCTTTGGAAGATCCTCCTTTCAAAGCTCCTCCTCTATGGGTCACATTTGAAGAACCGGATTTCTAGGCTTAAAGCCAAATATTTTTTAATTGCTGAACTTTACCACATATAATGCTAGGTATTTTGTTTGGAAATTGGATGAAGTCAAGCTAGCTCTGGTTCCCGATGCTCTGATGAGATGGTGAGCACCAGGCTTTATGCCAAGAGAAAGCTGGTCTGAGTAGCACAAGGAGAAATCTCTACTTTCTTCCTGAATAATGTAGAAGCTGCCTTCATTTTTGCTATTAAAAATATGAATTCCATCTCTGCATTTATTGTATTTTCAGTGGGTTTTTGTATCTAGCTTTGTAAAGAAGGAAGAAGCAAAAACTGGGCAGACCTTTATCACAACACAGGTCACGCCTCACTGACATCTAAGGTTAGATAGGTAGAATGGTCAAAAATTCATTTTATCCCATAATTTAATTTTGTAGAGCTAAGATTTTTTTCCCAGTCAATTGTTGGTTAAGGCATTGGTTAAGGCATTAATGTGCTCAGTATTAGGTTAAAACATTCAGAAACGGTTTTGGTTTTCACATTGTCTGTGATGCAGCATTTCATATTTGACATAGAATAAACTTTCTCTTCCCTTTTTAGTTAGAGTCTCTCCTGACAATGTGACATATCACAGAAAGATGGTGTAGTTATGTTTTTTGATACAGATTATTCAGCTATCCCATGTCCATCTGTGTCCCCCCCCAGCTTTTATTGTAAACTACAGGGTTCGTCAATTCAAAGCTTAGACTACAGAATTTCTGACATTCCTCTGTGCAAGTGTTATACCAATGTTATTCCTCTAGCTATTTTGCCATCTCTCAGGCTATGAAATGGCCTGAGATGAACCAGGATGAACCATTTTGGTACTTACTTTCCTGCCTGTAATGGATGTTGTTCAAAAATAAAATCAACTGGTTTTCAACAGAAAAAAAAAAACAAAAACAACAACATCCAACAAACCCACCTGAGAAAGTAAAAATAACCTCCTCAGAACTAAAGTTAGATAGAAGGCATTAAGGCTGCTACAGTATATGGCAATTTGCAGGTGTACTGCAGGTATGATTTTGGTCGTTCAGGGCTGCACACACACTTTTGAAGGTAGGACTGGATTCACAGTTGCTGTGAGTTCCTTTGGCTTTTGTGGGATTAAATGGAACCTAGGTCTCCATATAAATATTTTCCCAAATCTCACTGCTCTCAGCCATTCAATTGTACAGAACTGAGCTCTATATTTTGCAGAAATTTTGTTTTCTATTCTTTTAAAGTAATTTGAAAGTCCTAAACCCGAATACTTGCAGGTAAACACACAGTCCATATCTACTCTGGTATTACTGGAAATAGATATAGTTTCATAGACTTAAGTAGAATCTGTGATTTTGCATTTCACAGGGTTTTAAATCTTCTCAGGCTTACTACATGCTTTCAAATCTGATTAATATCTCAGTGAGGTGAAAGGATGTTAGCAGAGAAAAGGATGAGAAGTGCTTAACTTAGCTTTTAAAATTAGGCTCCCACCACTGTTATTTAAGCTATTTTTTTCTGTGTGTTTAATGTTAGACAAAACCAGCTTCTTACTAAAATAGACTGTCCTTGCTCGAGTGTCCCCTGATACACTGAAAGCAGCTTCCTCTCAATTTGGGAAAGCCAAGACTACACTTATCAGAAAAAAGTAAGGCTGTGTGTTTTCCTGTTGTGTTTTTTTTTTTTTTTAATTTTCTTTCTTGATATAGATAGTTTGCTGTAAACAAGAGGTAACTGTAACAGCTCTGATTCGGGAGTAGGTATTCACAGAGCAGAAAAGATTTGTTCAAATTTAACAAGATGCACGGTAGTTTAAAGACTTTGAAATGAACTCAGTGGATGAGTTTTATTTCATGTAACCAGAAGAAATCTCTCCCATGCAAACCACTGTCCTGATGCTTTAGAGAAACAGGAAGCAATTTTCACAGCTCATTCACGCAACCAATGAAATGTGAAATAGGTTCTATGGTTAGGTGAGAATCCTGGATGTTCTCTCTATCTCTGGGTAAGGCAATCTTATTCCCAGGGCATTAGGGTAAGGAGATAAACACAGTGCAAAAAAATATTTATTAAGACCAATGTTACTGTCTGCATAATAGAGGGAAAATGAAGGACTACCCAGTGCTCTATATTCTTATTCACATCCAAGAAGTGCTACTGAACAACTGTATTTGCTGAACAGGAAAAAGAATTGTTTTGTTTCATCCAGACTCTGAACAAGTAGTTTGATGTAAAATCAGTGGATATGGATATAACACAGGAGATTCCGTATAGGAGAGGTCGTCAGAAGACTACAAATCTTCACGCAAAACCAGAGATTGTTGTCAACGTTGCTGCAATATATAAATAAGGTTCTAAGGTGTAAAAATACATCTCTCCTCATCAGAATTTCATTGACTTAAATGAGGCAATCTGAACCATGCAAATGCATAGAACGATCAGAGGATGAAAGCTAATTAAATTTTTAAAACAGTGCCCCCCCCCGCCCTTATAGTCAATGTGATTGACACTTAATAGTTAAGCCAGTCCATTTGTTTCTTAAGAGTGAAGTTCCCACAGCAAAAAAAATACAACACAATAGTCTGTGCTGGAGTCTTGTGGGCAAGTGCAGCGAGCATGGAGAAGCTCTGATGAGTCTATTGAAAAAGCAGCTGTTTCTGCCTTCACTTCTGACCTGGTAGTGCACTCCAGTATAGCTGCGTTCAAAACCCTTTCACTCTTTACTCAGTGCTGCTTGTCATTCAGTGGGACAGAAGCAAGATCTTTACATTGGTTTTAAACTACTTCAAGAAGCAGATGCTGCAATTACCTTTAAAAGCAATAGCTATATGGGCCCTGAATGGTGGCCTGTTTTTATTATTGCTGTCTGTCCAGGGAGCACTTTTATTGCTAGCAATCAGTGTTAGATCTTCAATAGCAGTTGATCATTTTTGCTTCAGGCTTTTGTGTGTCCATATGGCCATGTGGGGGGAATGCAAAGAAGAACAAATTTTACTACTGGATTAGCAGTTCTTGTTTTGCCTTTTAATTTTACATTATGGCCCATTGTGTGCATACCACAAAATGAGGAAGCAATGTGATTAAACCATAAATGATAGCCAAATTGAAGGAATGCCTCAATCAGCTACATCTCTGGACTCAAAAATTATTAACATGGTAATTATAGAAGGTCTGTAGAATTGCTGACACAGATGGCTTGGGAAATAATGTATACTTACCAAAGTATAAAATGTTCCCAAAGAGTGACACTAAGGGTGGTGCGGATTTCTTCACTTGTTAAATTTGTGATGTACAATTGGTAAAGCTCAAAATGACAGGGTTAGGAAAGTAGGACAGGTATTAATATGTGTACAACCTCTTTCCTTTAGCAATATAACCATTACAGGCTTTTGGGTTGTCAAGTATTTCCTGAAAACACGGCATACTCACCTTAAGTGATGATTTCTCTTCAAAGACTTCATGGATAAAAAATTGCCATGCTCATGACCCATAGCTTCTGGGATTCAAACATTTTCTCTATTTGTTAGTTTTGCAAGTGGCAGTGAACAACTAAGGACTGAAAGATTCCAGACTAGCTGATATTAAACACAAAATTAGTTCTGTGCTTATTGAGATCCATGTAATTTCATTAATTTGAGATTTCTCAGATATTGCAAAGGCTGGCTGTACTGCACGATAATTAGCTCTGTCAATGCCCATTGATAAGAACTGTGATATGTTATATGTTTTCCATTTTAATAGAAAAGTTTAGGAGGGTTTTATAGAATTTTTATGGAAAAGACAGTTGTTTTGTGTTGGGGTATTATGCAAAGTTTTATATGCTAAAATAATTCAAGTGGTGTATTTTTAATCAAAGACTAAATCTCTTTTTTATTCCTCTGAAATTCCAGAAACAAAATTGAAAAAAACACACCACAAACTAAACTGCCTCTGACTTCTCTTCTGTGACTGATGTCACAAACTGCAACTTGTAAAATACCTACTCCAAAGAGCTGAACATTATCCCAATTTTATTGCTCTCCTTATTTAGTCTCAGCTGCAGTCCAAAAAAAAAGTGATGTAGCAGTGATAAGTAAATAGCAACAAGATTTTACTAATGCCCCATTTATCAGCATTGAAACAACAATGACAAATGGTTATTTGTGGAAACACATTACACTATAGATGTTCAAACGGACCATAGGCATAGCATTATCTTGAGTTACCTGTGACTGTGGAAGAGGTCTGTCCATAAACACAAAAACATCTATTGCTTTCAGGAAATTGCAGCTTTGGGAATGAACTTCTTGAAGAATAATTTACAGAGGAACAGATGTGATGACTGACACAGTTATATACCACAGCGTTATATATACTACCCGAATTGCAGATAACTTTACTCCCTCAGAAGTGCTACTCCTTGAATTGAAATCTTCAGATCACCCCAGTCTGGTGAAACCGTGGCATAAGAAGTTACCTTCGGATCACCCCAGCCTCGTAAAACAGTGGCATAAGAAGTTGCTGGGAGCAAGCTGTGAAGATTCAGAGGTTGCAAAGCTGTTGGAGGAAAAACACTTGTGGGGTATATGTCTCCATGCAGAGGTGTAACATGCACTTGTGGCTGAATCAAGGTATCTTTACAAATAACCCACAGTTTACAGATGTTAAAATACCGTAGTTGATTTTGCAGTGTCAGGAAAGACAAATAATTTGACAGTGGTCCACACGTTGCGTGTATTTAAAGAAATTGAACAAGAGACACCAGACTCTGCTATCCACCAGTGTTGTCCAAATCCCAAATAGGCCATAGGATTTTAGACCAATGACTGCTCTTTTGAACATCTTTGAATGATATGTGTCACAGGGATATTGAGTCCAGGGGACTAGGCTAATTTGAAATAAATCCCCTGAGGAGACGGAGGGGCTGATCTACTGACCTGTTTTTATTGCATGGGTTTGATCCAGTGCACCTGGTTCGATCTACTGATCTGCTTTTACTGCACCAAATTACTCATGAGGAGACATACTTTTAATCCACATTAAATCAACATTAAATTTGCAGCGCTAGTATTTCATGCAGTAGAATCACCGAAAGAAAGTGTGAAGAGTGAGGGAACATTATCTGGTGTTTTAATAGCTTGGTGCTAAAGTATTGCCTTTGACCTCGGAGTTAGATTTCCAAATAGTTCTCACCTGTAAGTTACTGCCAGTTTCCAAGATTTGGCATTTTTCAGGATCTTATGCCAAGCAGTAAGCTTTCCCAAGTTTATTTGGTGTGATGTGAAAATCATTTCACTTTGCAGTGAAAGACTGGACTTGTGATCTCAGTCTAAATAACTGCTTGTGAAGGAGAGGAGGTTGGAAATAGATATAAACTTGTATTATAATTTACTTATAATAAAATAAAGAAGACATTATTGATAAAACCATAATTTTTAGTGTTTTGAAAATCAGGGCCCTGTTGCTTAGCTGGTAGATATAGGTGAGGACCCATTGTTTTTAATGGGGCTGTGTTTATTTAACCAGCTAAAGGTCCGGCCTGTGTTTTTTTTTGTATTGCGGTAATGTCTGTCGGCTCAAGCAAGTGCCAGTTGTGTGAGAACAGCTCAAAACAATTGGTTATATAATGTCCCTGCCTTAAAAATCTGTACATCTAGATAAGCAAGACAGATTTAAAAAATACAAAAAACAAGCATCTGGATTTTACACCCACTAGAGTACAGACTGTGGCTTTACTAAGAAAATGAAATTCCCATCATAAAAAGGTAATTTCGGAAACTAATAAATCAGATAATTTTTTTTTCTTGGAGGTTGCTCTCAATGGCATATTAATTTCTCTGTAACATGCAACTCCGTTTCTTTCCTCTCAGAAAATGCATTGGCAAGACGACCCTTTCCTCTCCTGTGGAGTTTGACTGACAGGGCACTGCCAAGGAGGGAAAATGATTTTCGAAGTCTGACCTAAGAAAAACCATTTCTTGTGCTCTCACCGGACTTTTGTTGCTTCAGGTGTCACAGGAAAAACAAATCAACTCAACTGCTCTGCTTCTTAATAAGAGTATTATTAAGGTCCCCAAGTATAGCTGATACTGCTCTTCCAAACAGACCGAGGAACTCCATTCATTTATTGATGCACTCTCTGTGAAGGGATTATGTTTCACTTTGTTTGAAGGACCTGAGAGCCCTTATTATTTTTGTTTGCAGAAACACTGTGGTGCACATGAAAGAGACTCAGAATAAAAAAAAAACCTTTTTTGGTGGGGGGAGAATGGCTGGCAGTTGATTGCCTCTTTTTTTTTTTTTCCTTTTCCATTTGAAAAAGCTTCTTGGATGATTGATTTCTGATTTAGATTACCACATCCTCCCTGTTGTTCCCTGTTCTGTTTACTGAAATTTTCTAGCTGCCTTGTTCGGCTGACATTCAGGATATTGATAAGGTTAAAGATAATGACTGAGTTGCTTTAGCGGCCAGGTAGAACTCTGAGTCTAGCTTATTTTGATAAAGTCTTTCCTCCCTGCCATCCAAGTAAAGACAAAGATTTACTTAGGATTACCAAAAAAAGAAAAACAAACACAAAAACAAGAAAAAGAAAACCTCTCTCTCTTAGATTCCTTTTCTATGGCTTTCTCTCTGCCCAGAGCGGTGGTGGAGTCTGTGTCTCTGGAGACATTCAAAACCCTCCTGGACGCGTTCCTGTGCAACCTGCTGTAGGTGACCCTGCTCTGGCAGGGGGGTTGGACTAGATGATCTCCAGAGGTCCCTTCCAACCCCTACCAGTCTCTGATTCTGTGTAGCTGTCATAAGTCTTTTTACAACAATATTTATCATGGAAAGCAAACGTAGCACTTGGTGGGAAGGAAGACTGTTCAGAAGCGTCATGTGCATGGGGCAGAAAAACCACAAGCCAGCCACCGTATTTGTCTCTGCAAGCAAATATGCAGCTCCTGGGGAGCAGCAAGTATGGACAAGCCATGCAGCTCTGTGGAGGCTGCTCAGGTACACAACCTTCTCAGCATCCAAATACCATGTGAAATCTGCAGGAAAGGGGTGAGGAAAGTCTCACAGGGGGTTTATGGGATCTGAGAGACCACAGTAATTCTCCATATTGAGCCCATTGTGCTTTCACTCAAGCCCCATTGAGTTACTAAGCCTGAAAAATTGTCTTTTCCATATATCTGTATGCATGTACCATGTTTTTTCACCCCATTTTGAAAGTAACTGAATGGAATATTTATGGCCTAACCCCTTTCTCTGCACTTAAGACTTGAAAAATCCAGATTAGGGCCTTCATTTATTTGGGGTTGTCAGAAAACCATTATAATAAGCAGAATGTTTTTCACACCAGTACTGCTGAAGTACAGTAGTTCGACTCATCTTTTCTATACCTAGTTTAAATTGTAATTGCTCTTGTGCTTTCACTTATCCTGCCTTCTCTCTCAGCATGAATCAGCCCTGGACAAACAGTTAATGACAGCTGAGCAGGATTTAATATAACTGGAGAACAGCATGTGTAGCACAAGAAATTATAACCTTTGCACTGTTCCACCTCTGTGTCTGGCAGAAAGGAGGATTTACATTTTTGCTGCATACCAGAAAAAGCTACAGGCTGCTGACAACCGGGGAAGGCCAGGATGCTCCTGCATCCCAGTCATACGTCCCCTTCAAACGCACCCACTAGCTACGTCCAGCTGTGGATACCTCTGTGGATACTTCCATGCTTAATTAAAGGTGTAATTTACCTCTGCATGCAAGGCAATCTGCAAGCGTGTTACAGATTTGTATAGTAAAGCAGATCCTTATACTTTGGTAAGTAAAGGAGAGACTCATTTTATCAGTTATACTAGATCCCCTGAAAAAGTGAAGCATTGTGTAAAATTTGCCATCTCTGCCACGTACCTCTAGTGAAAAATAAAACCAGAAACAAATAAATTTTATTTCCCAAGGAGACTGCAATAACTTGACACAACTTCTAAGACTTCAGTGAAAAATAAAAAGTTTTGCGTTTTGTGTATACCACTTTATTAATAGTGCACAATGTAAGCCATTAAAATATTACTGGGCTTACTAATATGGGCTTGATTTCTCATTTATTTACTGTACCTTTTTATGGACATAGTTTCATAGGTTTTGATAGCTTTCTTCTGGATTTACAGTGTGTAATATAATATAGGGTCATGACTTTTACTGTAAAGAGTATATTTGCATTTAAAGGAAGTCTTTACAGACAGCTATTAAGCTAAAGGTTATAAAAAAAAAACAAAAACGGTGACTGTTGCTTAAGCTATAATAGGACCACAGCAAAGTGGAAGAGGAAAGATATTTTTAGGCTCTGAACTGCTGGCTTTCTTCCTGTGTCATGATTCCCGCTGCTCAGACATGATGTTTTAGACTGTCTGACAAATAGTTTTGATATTTTTTCACTTCCATTTTCAAAGTTTTCTGCACGATAAGGTCAACTTATTCCTGCAGTTACCTATTTTGATAGCAATGTAGAGAAAAAACAGTAAGATATGGGAGCATTATAACTTAGCTGAGATCTTGGAGGATTCTTATAAACACAGGGGTAATTTATTCTGCTTTCTGCTTTATACTTGGTGCAACTATAAATTGAGATGTGTGATGCTAGCCCCAGTTTGGAAAGAGTGGAGGCACTTTTGGTGTCTCTAAAAGATAATACTACTACTACTACTACTAAAAAATAAATAACAGAGACAAAGTTTCTGCATTTCACTTCAGGTTCTGCAGTGCTGAGTTTCCCTAGTAATATGTTGAATGTTTCCAAATTCTTGTTGACTTATAACAGAATTTTAGGCGCCTAAGAAAGGTCTGTCCTCTATATCTTTAAAGATAATTGAAGAGTGATACTTATTCAAAAGTGCTAACATTCTGCTCCAGTTCTTTATTCTCAATGGCAGCAAAAGTGTCAGGGAGACCTGGGGAAAATTACAGACAAAAACAAAGATTTTAGAATAATGTATGAATCAAGGCATGTCTTTTATGTGAACATTATAATGAAAAATATCAACTTTCTCAGCTAGATATATGGATCAATCTCCTCTTCAAAGTTGTGAAAACCATCTTAGATCCTCTCGTATCAACAGTATAAAGCTAATATACACAAGCTGAGAATCTCTCCTGAAACACAAAAAAACCCTCACCACTGCAAAACTGAGTTTTCCACAGAATGATGTTTAATAGCCTATTGTTTAAAGACAAAACCCTTTGTTCGAATCATATTCTGACTTTTGATAGATAATATGCTGTGCAAATTAACTTCCATATTGATAAGCACTTAAAAGAATATTCTCATTACTTGAACAAGAATGAATCATTTTTTGATCTCTCTCTCTGTTTTTTCAAGACCAGTTGTGTTCGAACTTTATTTTTCAGACATAATTCATTTGATTTGGTTGGGATACCATACAGCAGAATTTAATATAACTATAATTAAAGAAAAACAATTTAATTTTGGACTCTTTAATTATGAACATTTTGCCATCTAAAGGTTACAGTTGATGCAGTTATCCATGGTTTTGTGTTTACTCAGCATTGATCATTTGTTGCATTAAGCTTAACTTCCATGGATTTAGTGTTGGCTTTTTTTTCTTCATTAAGCCTTAGCAGAAAGAAAGAATTTGCTATCAACACACAAAATAAAAAAATAAGAAAACTATGACCATGTTATAATAAATATCTAAATTTAACTATTGAAAAAAGAGGCCATAATTTCTCATATAGTCCGAGAGGATATTTTGAATAAATAAATAGTTAATAGCTACATTGCAGGGAGTGTTGGAGATGATGCTGCAAGGAATTATTCTGCCTTAGCAGCAAATGGATGTAGATCTTGAACGTGCTCGTGACTTCAGTTCATGAAAGGATATACAGCACATCATTGTCTTCAGTGGTTACAAACTGCTTTCATGTATTTTACTTAGAAATAGTGTTAGACCACTTGATTAAGGTCCTAGTGCAACCATTTATTCATATAGAGAATTCTATTTATTAGTAAGGTAATTGATAAGCACGTGTAATCAGTTTTATGTGTTTCGCCTCAGATCCACTCAAACATTTAGATGTGTTGTGCCCACTGACTTTGAGAGCCACTGAATACCTTAAAGACAAGAATAGCCCAAAAGACAACTTTTGTAATGAAAACACTATTATTATCCACAAAATATTCTATAACTAATTATTATTTGTAGCATTTTAATTTGAAAGAGCTCTTTTCTATAAAAACCCTGTAGTAAGGCACGGTTTTAGATAAGAATATTATTTATCTTAGGTGGGCACTCAGAATATTTGAGTCTCCTGAGGTTTGGTCCTCTTGGGAAGAAAGTCTCATAATTTTTCACATTGTGAAAAAAAAACCCAAACACCCCACCTAGGCTGTATTTTAGTAGCATAGTCGGTGGCTAGTACCGGTGCAGTGGTGGAGCACAAAGGTGGGAACATGGAGATTCCTCCCTTTATATGTCAAAGCAGGGCTGTGAAAGGAGAGCAGTCCTCTTCCTTTCATGTAGCAAGCAGTTTATACATCAGGGAAAGGGGGCTGTGGCCGCTGTGTTTTCACACTCTGCTGCAATGCTTTTTTCTCGGCTGCACTTAGGAAAACCAGGCTGTAGGCTTCCCAAATTAGAAGAAAGAAGGCAGTCTGACCCTGTGCATAGAGGACGTGATAGCACAGCACAGACCAGCAGCTGAGTAACGGATGAGACTTAGAAAAAATCCTCTTGTGCTTTGCGTTTATGACCAGTAACGTGCGCTACCAAAGAGCCGGGTTAGGTGGACCACTGTTTTGCTCCAGAAACTTCCAAACAACTTGCAAAAGAACTCTGAAATAATAACTTTGTAACATCTGCTCTGGTAAATTCACCTCTTGATGGCATGGCATAAAACCTGCGTGTCCTTGCAAATTACTTCAATTACAAAGACTTTAAATAAGATTGATAAGCAGCATGAGTCATAACAGAGTAACAAACTGTCTAAGAAATATTTTTGAAGTATATATCTTATAGGAACTGTTGTGCAGACATCCGATGAGTATTTCAGTGTATATATTTTATGTATATATATTGTGTGTGTGTATATATATCTATGTATCTCTCTCTATATATATGTATATTCTGAGAGAACTTGCAAGCACAGGGAAAAATCCTAAGAGGCAGAACTTGGGAGAATTTGGATGTCTTTGGTCAGCAACTCAGACACAACCAGGTCATCTGGGACCTACTGCTTGGGGCGTTTTACTGCTAAAAAAGAATTTAAAAGAAGTGGACTAAAATCATGTGTTGCAAAATAGGAAAGTTCTGCAGATGTTTACAAAATCTGAGGATGTCCCACAAAATTATGAAAAAATTATCTTACTTCAAAAAATTGCTTATTCCTAACCACTTTATACCTGTGCTTTTCACTCCAGGTTTTCAGGGAGACTAGAAGGTGAAACCAAAGATGTAAAAATTACAATCCCTATGTTTAAGGGACATTTTTGACTGACAGTGCTCATTGCATTTCTACATTTTTTTCCTGGTATGTCTGCCCAGAGGAGAAGCAGTAATCTGCCTGCTTTGTGACAACTGCGCTCTAAACATTGCAATGGACCATTTGATTACCAATTGTGTGTTCACAGAAAGAAGAGTTCCCATGTGATGGATCTGAATGAACAGCCTACCCTTCCCCAGCTGTATCTTTGATGGGAGGTAGTAAGTGCTGGAGAGCTGCCTTTGCTGGCCAACACAGGCAAGAATAACACAAGCAGCCCCTTAGCCACCCACCCAGCCAACTTAAATGTCCCCTGGTGGAAACTATATGATGAAAGAATTTCTCTAAGAAAAAACTGTCAATAGATGAATTCGATTTCTTTTAAAGGCTTATATAAAAGAAATCCACTCTTGGCCAAATGCAAGAAAAAAAAATTGACTTCTCTCTTGAAGGGTTTATCTATTCATTTGATTGTGTCTTCTAAGTGAGCTGTAATTAGAGCTAGTCCTCTTCTAACCCTTGTGCTAATGAGGCTTTGCTCACTTCTGTTAGTGACAGTACATTGTATTTTAATAAGGATCCCCTGGCCTGGCACGGCAGGACCCGCCGATAAGGGGAAGGAGAGCAAAAGGAAATGTAAAGAAGTGGGATCAGCAGGGGGTCCCCTTCTTGGCACTGGGCTCCACAGGAAGGCGCTGGCTAACTTTGTCTTAGAACTGTCATTTGTATTAACTTCTAACCCATCACCTTCTCTGGTAGGCTAGCTTTACTCAATGAAGCGGGATAGATCCTTGGCTTGGCCTCTCTATCCCCTATTTCAGCAAACTGAATACAACACAAAAAGTTCACAGGGGAAGCGTTTGGGGAGATGGTGTTAAGGATAGGGTCAAAAAGAGCTTTTAACTCATCTTAACATTACTGTCCTTTTCCATTTCAACTCTTATCTGCCCATCAAGGCTTTTGGTTTGCTCACTCATCCGTTGCTAAAAAAAAACAACCCAGAATGCAAAAAGCCTGCAAATGGAAATTATATGTGTTTTGAGATATGCAACACTTTGGACCATACCTGCACACTTGCTTGTGTGTTTTCTCTCTGTATGGGTTTTTTCCTGCTGTTCCATTCCTGGTTGGATCAGAATTCTTTGGCTGATTCCATCGTTGCATATGCTGATGCAAATTGGGGTAATTTCTTTGCCATTCAGTAAAGTTAGCAGGGAAAAGAGAATCAAGCCTTTTGTATCTTTTGTGTAACGGTCTTACATCTCAAACAGAAAAACCCTTTCTAACGAAGTCTTTTTAGAGATACTGGAGGCTGTTAGAATGTGACAGATAAACAGCTCCCTGTATGGCAGAAGGTAGAAAAGCATTATTCTTTTTTGCTTAGTTCCTATCAATGGCTTCCTGAAGCCCTGAGCAAAATATATTTCTTACTGTTAGTACATTCAGAGCCTTCCTTGGGATCTTTCAGACCTCCGGGGACATGATTCTGCTCTTCTTCAAGTTCCAGAAAATTGTTTATATGTCAGTAAAGTGAATGCAACACTTTACTGTTTTCACTCAGTTTGTCATCCACCTCTCCTTTTATGCAAATCTGTAAATGCCTTTACCAAAATGTAAAGCATGGGGGAATCAAGCCAAAGGCTCTCCATGAAAAACTTAGACATCTATCAGATGTTATTTACCCCTTTAAATAGCATGATACACTCAGTTCACACCCAGATCATTAATTGAAAAAAACCTGGTATTTAGGCTCTGTCCCTACCTTATGTGGACATGACAGGGACCAGGCTGGCTTCAGGTAGCTTGATCACTGGCCTCCAAGGTATTATAGTGAGCTTTGTGAGTTTGTCTATTAAATGAATCTGCCTTATTTGTCCTGGCATTCGCTGTGTCACCACAGACACCTGTGCTCACTTTAGAAACTGTCTTTGTCATGTCTGGATGATTTCACTAAGCATCATTTCAGATAACTGGAACAAAGTTTCCCAAGTCACTAAGTAACTGGGTGGTCTTTCTAAGTATCACCTGGCTGCCAGGATCAAAGGCTGTTGCAAGACATGTTCCTTAAAATCAGCAAGTGTGTTCTCAATTTTAGATGCTTTTTCCCCAGTTGACTAGCAGGCAGTTCATGATCTCCATCATCACCTAGCCCAACCCTCACTGCTGTCCCAGCATACTGTCCTTCCCTGGGCACCAGCATGAGTCTTCCAAGAGGGGCATAAGTTTCCCGGTTGGTAACTGTGTGGGGCATGAGATATGTAGGCAATCAGGCTAGAAGACCTCCAGGACCACAAAATGGTCTTTTACTGGCAAATGAGAACATGTTCAATGCACGTACATATTCTGGGTCTTTTGAAATTTTCCTGTTTGTCTGTAGCCAGTTCACACAGTCTTCTTTTCCTTTTCCTTGGCTGTGCTAGTGACCTGCTGTGCTGGCTATCTCAAACTGGCAGTGTGTGTTTTCTGACTGGAAGGCAGGCATGGTGCAGGATCTTAATTCCCTACCAGCAGTGTTAGCACATTACATAGACCTGATGCTGGTGCATACAGCTCTTCTGTCCCACCTGCCATGTCCCTAATTCTCTTTCATTTCATTCTACACCTCCACTCCACTAGATACCACTAACTCTATCCTGAAAGACAACCCACCACACCTCTAGCCATACCATGGGTGTCCTGGTTTCAGCTGAAATAGAGTTAATTTTCTTTCTACTTTTGTTGCTGTGTTTTCAGATTTCATATGAAAGGAATGTCAATAATGCATATTGGTTTAGTTGTTGCTAGGTGATGTTTATACTAGTCAAGGGCTTTTTTTCAGCTTCCCATAGAAGCTGAGAAGGAGCACAGACAGAGTAATATGGGATATTCCATACCTTAGACATCATACTTGGTATATAAATGGGAGTTGGCAGGGAGGGGGTGGAATCCGTGATCTGTGCTTGGGTTGGGCTGGGCAAGAAATCTACCAGGCGGTAAGAGTGACTTGTATATTCTTTTACCATTATTATTTTTTTTTTTTTTTCCCATTTCCATCTAACTGTCAGAACTAAATAGAACTAAAGACAGTTCTATTTAACTGTCTTTACCTCAGCCCACTAGTTTGGGGTTTTTTCCCCTTTTCTCTCCTTTTTTCCCTCTCTGCCTGACCCTTCTTGGGTGGGGAAGGGGGGTGAGTGAGAGGCTGCATGGTCCTAGTTGCTGGCTGTGATTAAACCAGGACACATGGCCATTCTTCCCATACACAGAGTGCAGATTCCCTTAGGAATAGTGGTTGCAAGGGTTACTGAACAGATAACAATGTCATGAAGTTCTGGAGAGGAAGAGGGTAAAAAAAAAAGAGAAAATGAGAAAACAGACTGTACAAAAAAACTGTATCTTACCTGTGGTTGTTAGAGAAAAATCATTTACATCTCTTGCTTGTAAACAAAATAGCAGTATTCCATGTGGTTTGCATTATTTATTTATTTTTTTATTTTATTTGCCTTTCAGTTCATTTCACTACTGTATCTAGGCCACAGGAGTCAGAAGTAATCAGAAGTGGTAAAATATTACGGCTATGTCATCACAGTGAATCTGTAATAATGCTGCAGTCTTCAATACTGTGGCTTCTGAATACCTCAATGTTTTTTACATCCTTACCCCTGCAGATTTTCCTTGATGTTCTCTTTGGCTTACAGCTGAGGAACAGATAAGGATTTCCAAAATTATTTAGATGCTGGTCTAACGGCAGAACAAAGTTTAACCTCCTTTAACTACTTAGTGGAATTATCAGACCACACTTATCTGTCTGAGTTGGTCATATGGTTGTCTATCAAGTAAATGGGGACAAGCAAGCACCTAAGAAAGGGTCAGAATTAGCTATCTGAGCACAGAGCTAAACGGAGGACATAACACACTGAACTAATCGTTCTGACCACCTATCGATTCACAAAAAAATTTTGTACATACATTTGCTTCAGTCACATGAAAGACTAAAGATCTGCTGCATTTGCAGATACAATGACACCTTACCTTTTGGTATAAAGTTGGGCAGATAAATGAGTTAAAAAGCAAGGAAAGAATTTTTTTTTTCTTTAGAAACTGATCTTCCCAACAGGTTAGAAATAGATTCCTACCCTCACCACTCCCCACTCCCATTCCACTAGGCTCTTGAACTATGAACTTACTGCTTGAGCTAGATACCCAAGACATACCAGCCATTTGTTTCTTTGCTGTCTGCCTTACACTGTATCTTTTTGCTCTGGTGAGTTATTTAAAGTGCTTGATATAGTTCAGTTTACTACCTTTGTGTTCAGAGATTATATCAATGTTAATGTCCATGCCTGCTGTCTTGTTTACTGATGAGGTGAAAGCACAGTTCAGACAATTTATTCAGCTGATCTAGAGAAAGGGAATTTCATTAACTATGAGAAATAACAGAGTCATAGTCGAACTACAGTCCTCACCCTTTATTATCTGTCCTTGTCCCAAAGAAGAGGGATCATGAGCTGAGGAGATGAAGACTGCCTGTAGCATTGGTATAGCCGTGTCACAAGGAGGGCTCCTTCTCTTCCTCTTGCTATATTAGGGACACTCCTGCCGGTAAGTGTGATGTACTTCATTCCATGAAGAGTGATGTAAACTACATCACATTAAGAAAAAATTGTTTCTGATTTCAGACAGGAGAAAATACCCCAGTGACTTACAGGGAAGTGAGACCAAGCCAAATGTTTCTTTCTTTAGTTTCCAATACATATTTGAACGCTAGTCTTGTCCTAAATATTATAAAACACTTTCCTCAGATTTTCAGTTGCTTAAAAAAATTGGTTTTGTGTTGTAGAAGACAAAATCATGCCTGGAAATTACCAAATATACTTTGACACTTGTGTATTCAAACAAGATGCCAAAAGATAGAAGTGTTTATATATGTGACAGCTACTGCCCAAGTTGGGAAGAATGTGTTACTCAAATATGTATATTTAGTTTGAGGATAATCAACCATTTGCTCTTTTGAAGTCCTTTACACTTTTCAAGCTTTCTTACAAAAGCAGAGATTTCAGTCTCCAGAACTCATGTTTTATGAGTCAGTGAAAGCTCAGTGCTTTATTTTTATTAGTTATGTACAAGATAAAAAATATTTTTGGAAAATAATAGTCTAATTAATGTTTGATTGCAAAAGCACAAAAATATGCTACATGCAAAAGTCTATTAACTTTTAGACTAATATCTCTTTAAGACTTTTTCTCAATTAAAGTGTCACAGCTGTAGTTTTGTATTTCCATCTGTGTAACATTATATTAAAAAGTTACAACATATTAAAATTTTAATTATTAACGTGATAAAAAATACCATGTGACTATATTTCTTATTTTGTTTGTATTCTTAATCAGTGAGGACATATGTTAATTCTGATGATTCTTCATATACAACTGAGTTTAAAGTACTATAGAAGAGTCTTTAATGACAAGAATTTGGGGAAATTTTAATTATACATTTTTTTAGCCTTTAACTTTTATTTTAGAATTTGTCTCCTCAGTAGCTAGTTTATGCTCTAATCTAATGAATTTGCTTACCGCATTTTCATTTTGGAGAATCAATACAACCTCAATCTGCTAAATGTATAATTATGAAGTTATGAAAATGGATCATTTTACTTTGTCTTCAGTTGTAGAAATAAAGAAGATGATTACTGGCCTTTAGTACAAAATTTGACAAACAAAACGCAACCTCTTTATCATCAAAGACTTCTTGCCCTCAGGTCAAAGTTGTGTGCTTTCTTAAGTATGTTTTTTGTAACACTTGTTCTTTTTCAGAAAGAAGAAAGAAGGTAACAATGAAGATCTTTGAAAAATCATTTATCAGACTACAAGTCCCCTGGTGTGTTGAACAAGGAAGAAATCATGGAGGTAACTTCTGCCCCAATGGATCCCAGATCCAAAATCTTCTTTGTAAACAGAGCCTTTCATTTAGTACAACTGGATCATAAAGTGACAAGTTTTCCCCTAGAATTTAGCCTAAAGCCTCCTCTGGTCAGATTAACTCTGTTGTATTCAGCTGCAGACCTGGATTAACCCCTAAGAAACTCTGTATTGTTTCTCTTCATTGCATATATCCCCATGTCTCCTATTATCTCCTTTTTACATCAGACAAAGTGATACAAAGTTTAATCCATGATAAGCTTTTTTTAGTTTTGCGTATCTGTTAAGACTTCTTCTTTGACAGTTGTTTCCCCTTTTAATGCAAACAGCCCATCCAAATAGAAAACCTTGTCAATAGAATTTGCTAACCTGAAACACAGAGGAGACAGTTAGCAGGAGAAGTGTCCTTTTTGCAAGGACAAAGACGCCAGTGCTAAATCCATTGTCCCTTATTGTTGTCACTATTGTGAGCAAATTGAAAACGCATACATGTATAAGACACATAGTTCTTGTGATAGGCTTACTACTAGATTGTGTTTTTCAGCGAAAGCGTGCCTGATGTAAAGTTTTCTCAGTGTAGAAGTCTCTCTCATTATTTTTTAAAAGCTATTTAAAGCTACTTTTAAAAATGGCTATGTCAGAAATAGTCTCTGATACAACTGGCGGGAGGGACTAGACAGGAGCCCTAATGAAAGCAGTTTTAAAAGTGGATGCTGGAGTGGGGAAGGGAATGGCATTACTTATATACCTACATAACTACCTGCTTACTGGGAAAACCATGTAGAAATAATATAACATGGGTCACATCTTTTATTTGGATAATACGTCTCTGTTTGGTCAGTGGGAATTTATTTAACAAAGGACTTGCTCCAATATTGCTATTATTATATGATGATATAATATGGCATATTAGCAAAACCAGCACTTTTCCAACGAGTAGCTGAGATCCAAGGAAGCTTCATGAGCCTCATCACATGAGTTTTGCTGAGGTCTCTACAAAGCAGTGTTCTCCATGGGGTAGGGTTAGGGCTAAACAGAGATAATCCTGTCAAGACTTTAAGATGTTTTCAGAAACTCAAACCAGGGCACAGTACAGCAGATTATCCCCTGGCCTTTCACCTCCAAGGCAAGCAGACATGGTACTGAGAAATGAGACATAGCTTTTAAAAGGAATATGTTAGAAGCTTCGAAACTGACTGGTATTAGCTCTATTCCTCCAAATATTTGCCACGACCTTTGGATGGCACTGTTATACACCTGGCACTGATGGACTGGATTTCCAGTTTTTCTGTCCCCCTCCATAACTTTGTAACAGCACTTTTAAGAGAGGGTAATTTCTTCTGATAAATTCAAAATGGCTTTTGTTTAGCATTGTTTTGCTTTTACATTAAATTTTTGTTGCATTTTCATTATTTTAAAAAAAAAGGAAAAATTGGAAACTATCTTGTTGTCGCTTTGGTCTTTAGACATGAAAAGAAAATGTTTGGGAGCATGATGAAGCTGTAGTTTCCATTTTTTCAAAACTCTAATTTTCGACCAAAAATATTTTGTCAGAATTTTTTAAATGATCGTACTTCTTAGTTTGAGTATATTAATAGACTTCAGAAATAATTTCTCTAGAGATCTAGCATAGGAATATTCTTCTGAAGCCCAGAATGCAAGATTGTAATGTCTCCTGTTCTTGTCATTGCAAGTTCTATATATTATCATGATGTCCTTTCTACTATTTCTAATGCACTTACAAAAACTCTGGAACACAATAAGTAGATGACATAGATGTGTGAACACACAACTTACATATATAGGGCAGGGTAAAAGGGGAACAAAATATATATTTTCAACCAGACTTGTGAATTCTGTCTTGATTAGTCCTCCAGCATAGTCCACTTTCTCAAGCAGTTCTGTTCAGGGACATCAGAAGACCTTGGGGTCTTCAACAGGGGTTTAAATATGGAGAAGTCTAGCTGTGAAGCATATTTTTGCCTGAGCTCTGGAAAGATCATCTTTGCTGAATGGCAAGTAAGGTAGACTGGATGCATCCAGAAAACAGGATAGTGACAAGATGAGGTTATCCCTGGCAGAGTGGTGGAGAAGAATAAGAAAAAGGTAGATCAGCAGGGAGAGGTAAAATGGTACAAGCTTTTGGTAGTGTAACTTTGTAACAGTGGTAGTCTGGTGTAGCAGGAAGACAAAAATGATGTCACACTTCCAAGGAGATGGGTGTGCTGCTCAGTTGATAAACCGATCTCAGTTTGCATGGACTGAGTTGAGAAATACCTACCTTAGGGAGAATATGGTGCTGCAAACATCAAGGTATAAGGCATGATGATGGCTTGGGCTGCAAATGGCAAGGTGGAAGAAAGCATTATAGACATGCTGAGAAAAAGGATGGGTAGCTGGATTCAGATGCCACATGTAATCCTTTCAGGTGTGACGTTCTCATAACAAAGTGTGAAAATGCCCGCTTTCCTTGAAATAAATTTTTTGTTTGGCAACTGGATCTCCTGTCTCTTTCATGTTAGCTACAAAGGAAACAAATAACCATGCAAATGTAGGAAGCTGCCTCAAAGGAATGTCTCTGCACTGCAACTTCTACCTCCATACTGAAATTACAGTCCTACTGTACTTCACTTTTTTCCAAGGGCTGTTCTAATCAGCTTCATAATAGGGTTTTCCTGAACTGTGTTGATGACAATATCAATGCAGCTTTCAAAAGTTAATTTGTAAAAAATTAATGAATTTATGAAAAAAAAACCCAAACCCAAATGTCAAAGGCTGTCAGACCCATCTCTATAGAAACTCTGCCTCAAGAAACTCCTGACCCTTGGATTACTAGAAATTGGAATGAAATGTTACGGTAAGAATTGCATTATCCTAAACATAATAATATCTACCAGTGGTCATTAGTGGAGATAGCGTACCTACGTTAACTAAGCCATTGATTTGATCCAGTTCAGCTGCTCTCATTTTCTTGCTCAAAAACGTGGCATTAAATACATGTTATAATTCATGGAACAGCTGATTTGGTCACCTAAAGAAGTACATGTATTGATTGAATTTATTTTGTGATAGGCCTGTATTCTACAGTCTCTTGCTCCTGTTACTGATCTCTGTATTTGTAAAAAGATGATGTGCAACTTTAAAATTAACACTGATAATTTTACTACTCAATTATTAAATTAATTTTCCAAGCTGTCCAGCATTTTTGACCTGATCCATTTTGATTTTTGCTTAACCTGGAGCATGTTCAAGTTACATTGCTTTTCCACAATAGGGCTTTTCAAGATCTCAAGGTTCTGCAGAGACATCTTTTGCTGGACTAGTGGCTGAGGTGATCTTTGTTTGCAAGTCAAATTAACTTGTAATGATTAAGCATTTTATTGGATTAGGGGTGGATGAGAGAATGCACCCATTTTACTGGAGCAGTCTTCCAGTTAGCATGGTATGTGTGGTAAACAGGCTTTCAAAAACAGATGTCTGAAAGATATAATTATTCCTAAACTTGATACTGACATCACCAAATATCCATACTCTTCTGAATGTCAGTGTTCTGAAACATACATCCGGAACAGCATTCAGAAGTGTCCCATGGGGCTAAAAAGACCATTTTTGGAAATGAAGTTTCCTATCACTAAGTCAGTTACCTAAAAATTGAAGTCACGTGTATGTGACTGAGAAAAGGTATGAAAAAGTGTAGTAAATGTATGTTCATCTTCCCAAGTGAATCGATGCTTCTGGAAGTTTCCTCTGAGACACCGAAAACACTCTGTTTCCCACTGAAATATCTGCTGAAGGAAGAACAACTTTAACAAAATATTGAATGAAATCCTATTTTAAACACATACCTTGTGAATGCCTTTGAAGATCCTTTAGAAAAGTGTGAAAATCAACTGTAATAGTTGCTATAGTAAAAAGTCATATAGATGTACGGATCATTTTTCTTGTTAATCTCATTAAAATATGGAACATATTGCTTCATATTAATGGAATAGTTCCCAGTGAAGTTTCTTTTATGACAAGAAGAGATTTAAATGGCATTTAAAACTGTAGAGCTTCCAGCTGATGCTCTTCTAAGCAGTTTGAGATTTATCTATAAAGTGGAAGTTTGTCCCCAAGCTGATTGCTTTCTTTCCTCAACTGTATTCTGTGTGTAACTTTCTTTAGCTCTTTGTAGGTTTCCTAATTAATTACATATGAAAAGTAACAGAAACAATATACTTGGTCTTATCTATCATTCATCTTGCCTTCCACCCTCTTCCTTCTCCTTCACCCAGAAAAGTGACTCCAGAAAGAAAGCTACTGTTGTCATTATACCATTATTAACTACACTCATAATCAGATGAAAAATAATGTTTTTCAGGAAGAGTGTAGACGTTTCCACCCAAGAAACAAATCGCTCTCATGACCTACAAAAGAGTGAGGAGCTGATTTCTGTTAGATCTTATCATTTAGTAGTTTGACAGACATTAGCAGGGAGTCTTTGCACATGTCTGTCTTGCTGGATGCATTGTATCCAGGCAGTGGACACTAATATGTAGCATGCACTTCCAATCTTTCCAGTAGTTACTGTTTCGTAGATTTACAGTAAATAGCAGACCCTAAATAAACATGAAAGGCGTCTTATTCAATCCAGTGATGGACATTAAAGGCACAAGAATTTGACATCTCTCATCCAACTGGTAACAAATGCTAGGGTCACTGAGAGGATAGCAAATTTGAACTATTTTACAAAAAGACTTGCTGCCTGTGATGATATCTGGCTTGCTATTTTTAAATACTTAAAGCTCATCTACATTAGAAAAAGTCTCGAAACAGGTGAGAAAAAGACCTACTATTTTGGGTAGCAGAAATGGTTCACACAGAGAAGATTACCCTTGATTGTGAAAATTATACAGAAACATGTTCCTTGTCTGTAAATCAGTACAGAAGTTTAAAATCATATGAACATCAGAACATCATACCATTATCCCATATTGCAGTGAAATGGGTCACATACACATGTGATTTTCAGAGGTGTTCACTGATATAAAGTCTTTACATCTGTACCTAGGCAGGTGTGGGGAAGGAATGAGGAAATATCCATCTTTATGTAAATCATATCTCAATAAATTCTATGCGTTAGTAAAGGTGTACAATTGTAAATAGTACTATGAAGTGATAAAAGTTGTTGTCTGGTAACATAAGCAAAACATTGAGCTTTGGCTTTACAGCCATTTTTGAGAAGAAAATTACTTTAATGGCAGGATGGCATGCACAAGTTTATATCCCTGTCATTACTGAGGATACGACTTTATACTGCTACAGCTAAAATTTAAAAACCCATAGCATGATTATAATGTGTATGTGTATACTCATCTATTATGCTAGCTCTTCATCATTTTGGTGAGGATTTTGTTTGCAGTAGAGACCTGTTGGATCTTGTGGGTTGCCCGTGAATGGTGCAGAGCTAAGCCAGGATGTAAGAGGAATTTAGCTTTGGGGAAGTCAAACTTGAGCAATGGTGTAGCACAGACTGCTGTTACCAGGCTAAAGATTTCTATACCAGTGTAGATTGTTGAAAGTGAAAGGAGGAAAGCTCTTGTAAAGGGAAATACTTCTCAAGATGTATTTTGTATTGTCAAATCTTTTACCTTGGGTACCAATTGTCCACATTTAGGATTTGTCTCATACCGAGTTTGGCCTTTCTTCCTTTTTCTTTGTCCAAGAAAAAAAACCTATCCACTTGCCTGCTCAGAGGGAGTGTTATTAGGCATCTTACCTGCAGTCTACTTACATCCCCCAACCCAGCCTTATTTTCATAGCACACCTCAACAGATTAGATTATTATGTCATTTTCTACTGGTTCATTCCTCTCGCTTTTAAAGTGATTTGGCCTAGATGGAAGCTTAGCAATGAATTCTTCTTTACCCCTTTTATTATATGACTGTTTCCTTGAGAGTGACTCTTATCACCATATGTATCTGTCTCTGACCATATGCTACAGAGACAGTAGAGAGTGTGGATGATTGCATAGAAGGACAAGGGTTATTGGGAAAGTGAAGAAATCAAGTTTCACAAGCAGGGACTGAAAGAACGGGAAGGGAAAGGAAGCCATTCAGGAAAAGCAAAAGAAGAAAATGTGGAGAATATAAAATGGGAGAATGAAAAAAGCCAGTCTGTCTTTGCCCGATCTTCTTCCAGCTCTATGCAAATCTCCCTCGAGCCTCTGGATAAAACCTGACAGATCTGTATATCTGCCAAGACAGATGGAAATTATCTGATGCAGAATTATTAAAAAAAAAAAAATAAGTAAGTAAAATGCAAAAATAAGCACAGAGATAACGATGAATGCTACCAGTTTAGTCCCTAAGCCTGAAAGGGATTGTGCATTTGCATATCTATGCACACCATGAATAAAGCCTTTGACATTTATGGAACTACTAGCAAGCATGCAGACCTCTTTTTTGCAGGGTCACGGTTTTACATTGTAGACAGAGCAGAGATCAGTCTTGGAAAACCATAAACTGGCTTAGATTCTGTTCAGTAGAACATCCAAAATATGAGAGATGCTACAGAAAATTCAGCTTCGGTGCTTTTTTGGTTTTATTAATTCTAGTGCTGTTTATTTTAGTTCTGCAAGATATTAATCTAGAAATCATGTGCATGGAATCAGTGTATTTCAGAAGAATTGATACATTTTTTCCAGGTGTAACAGCAATTCTACAGGTTGCTTACACAAAGGCTGTGAAGATGAATTCGTGTCATACGTGTTAGTTGTCACACAGCACACTTCACTGCTGATGGTTTGGTTAATGTGCTGGGATGTATGCTCAGTCCCTTTTCAAGTGTTTTCCCCTTCTCTGGCTGAATGCTGTATTCACAAAGATAATATACAAAAGGCACCACAACTGTATGAACTTAATGCTATATGAATGAGTATAAGCCCATACCTACATCGTAAGGTCACTTTGTAGGTTTCCTTTCTGTACACCTCTGATTTACAGCAGAGCTTAGGCATTTTGTTTCTATCTCTTTCACACAGCCACTTTGTTCCAGATCATATTTAGGATCATTAGGAACTTTTTGACCCAAAATTAAGACGTAAATTTTAGTTGTAATGGAGCATGTCAGGAGTGCATTTGGATGAAGGTGTTAGATTTACTCCATGAGATGGGACTTGGGAAGGTTTTAGCTGGGCTCACTACTAGAATCATAGAATCTGTTGGGTTGGAAGGGACCCTGCATGTCATCAGGAGTCCTCATGAAGTAGATGAGTAGGGACTCCTGTGTCCTGAAAGCAGCCACATAGTTCTTGGTGTGTCCATTTTTCAATGGATGTGTATGTTCCAGTTAAGGCTGGATTGTGAAAACACATTTGCATAAGGAAGGAGTAGGTTGCTGTAGCTGCGAACACTGGCTAGGCAAGGCATATGGAGAGAGGTAATATCTTCTATTAAATAAAATGGCGTAACTGGAAAAATTAGGCAAGCTTTCAGGCAAAAGCCCTCCTTCGGGTCTAAAAAGTAATAAAAAAAACCCCATAGCTAAGTACAGAATTTTATTGACCGTATTCCCCATGTATGCTTAGTGCATTTATTGTATTTACAATACGTATAATTTAACTCCACTCATATACTTTGTCTTGCCTGAAGGGAGAAAAATAAGGCAAATTTTGGTCAGTTTTATTCACCAAAATATTAGCTAAATGACAAGAAATGCAGCAACTTGGTTAGTAGTGTCAAGCAAAAGAGCTGCTTCTCTTTAAATCCATTATTAGTGGAGATAATGTGAGGGTAAAGTGCCAGAAATCCTAAGGTGAGTACTTATTAAGCCGTGGCTCAGCAAAGCACTAATAACATATGCAAGCTTGCTAAATACTACCTTGGCCGTAACATCCATTTCCTCTGTGATTTAAACAGAAGATTGTACAGGCATGAGTCTAGCAATATTCTGCAATGTTCAAATTTCTTAGATGTGTTTGGGTGGGGTAAGGGCTTTGGGTGGCTTCATGTAACCATTCCATTCATTAGTGTTGGTGATTTTAGATTATTAGTTGTATTGCATAACCATACCATAAAACCTGAACAATGAATCAGGTAGAAGTTGACGCAGTTATTACATTCTTTCAGAGATCCCAAAAGCTTTCCAATTTTATTTCCATTTGTCATAGGTGAGTCTATTCTATTTTGACATATATTTTATACACTGAGTTTGAAAAGTCCTTGAGTTCCGTTGGCCAGGAAAAGTGAACATTAGATTAAGAAGAGTTATGAATATATCTTTCATTTAAAGTAACTCTATATAACAAATAAGAGATCCACAATTTTGTTCATAAATCCCAATGTTTCTGTAGAGATTTCTTTCTTTATCCAGTACTGTATTGAAAGGGATGAAAAATAGGCCTCTTTGTCCATAAAAATTTACTTAGATTATATATTCTTAGACTATATTTAATGTATTCTTATAAAAGAATCATAGCTACTCTCAAATTCTTTAGCTAAACTTAACTGATCCTTCAGGGGCTTCAAATCTGGCATGAGAGCTTCCACAGAAAGAGGCAAGTCCATACCTCAGAGAGCTGCAAATCCTTGTTGGATGCATCCCCTCCACCGTATGGACAGGGGACCTATTTTTTATATTAGGGCATCATAATAAATCATGTGACTTTTACAGCTGTTGAATATATGAAACCCCCCCACTGAGTTCAATGTCTCAATCCTTTCAAGAACCCAACCTAAAACCTAGAGAAGTCAAAGCATGATATTAATTTCAGAAAGATTTGGCTTATCCTTAATTAGCACAAACGTATCCATTCACAACTGACTAACTGGCAATATGTTCTTTTTACATTAGCAAATTTAAGTAACAGTTAAAATGAGGATCAAGATGCATGATGCCTTTTTTTTTTCTCTCCTTTTTGAATGCAGCAGAAGCCTTGAATCCCTGCTAACCTACTGAGTAAACTATCTCATTCTTTATATTTTGACCATCACTTTTTCATTTTAACTTTTTTCTTCCTGGGACTTTTATTATCTATTTTGCAGATTAATATTATTTCTTCCTCTCGTGCCCATCTGTCCACCCATCTGCTTATTATAGCTACATTTCCTTTCACCCTGCTGGCTCATGTGTATCCTCGCCACACCCCAGGCATGTATCCTTCAACAAGATTTATAATGTGAATCATTTTGAATACCTTCAAAATAGTGGTATAAGAAAATTGGATTCCTATCTTTTGGTGAGTAATATGAAATTATTTATAAGGCTAAAAATGAGCACAGTTGCCCTAAGAGAGGCTTTAGGCTGCAAGCAGGATTTCAAAGAATAAAAAAAAAGGTATAGTTTAAATAGAGAAGCTTCAGTACCAACCACAGCTGTTCTAATTGGTATGCACAAAGTGTGTCCTCCTCCTTGGCCAGTGGAAAGAAAAGGAGCCTGCACATCTGGGCCAGATGGGTGGCCTGTGTTAATAGGCTCTGTAGGTAGATTCTCAGGGGACAAAAAAAAATTGTAGAACGTTTTCGCACTATAAGGTCTTCCTGCATACACACAGTGGTGGAGGTTGACGTTGAAACTAGGGAAGTGAGAGAATGAAGAGACTGCCATCTGACCTTTCCTTGCGTTAACTTGGTAGAACCATGAAGAAGAGCTGTAACAATACTTCTGCTGCTTGCCTATTGCTCTGCTTGCAGATCTCCTCAAGGAGTGGCTTTTGGCATGGTACCTGCCTTAGGAAAAGCCATGTGGGTGGAAGGCTGCACCAGCAGTGGGTGAGGGCTGCAGTCCTTAACTCCCCATGCTCCTATTTAGCTTGGCTTCATTTCTTTGGGGTTTTTTGACAGCCTCACTGGGATGATAACATCCAATTTGCTGGTGCTGAGGAGCCCTGCATGGTCTCTTCCTTCCAGGGCTCAGTAGAAGAGCGGCCAACGCCCTGTCACTGTGCCACCTGCTCAGGGAGGGCTGGCCGGCACGAGAGCCTGGCACAAAGCCACGAAGAGCTGTCTGTGGATGCTGAGTGAGGAGGAAAAGCCATGCCGAAGCTCTAGATGTTGAGATTTTTTGCTCTATAACCCTGGTGCTGCCATGCCTCTTCCCAGCGCGCATCAGCCTGGAGGGTAGTGCTGCCTGCTAGGGTGACAGTGAAGGAGGCTGGGGACCAGTATCCAGGCTTCTCTTTGAGGCATGTGCTCCATCCCATATCTCCAGCTCAGGGAAGAGACTGGGTACCGCAGTTTTTACTTTCACGCTTCTTATGTCAGTCTGCTCTTTTGTACCAGTAGCTGTTTCCAGAAGGTGCTGATGTTGATGAAAAGTTAATTATATTGGTGGTACAGAGACACTCTGTGTTGGAGATATACACAAATTTTTCTCTCTACCCAAGAAAAAGTGTGTATTTTCTTCTATATAAAGGTAGCTGTTTCTTCCTTTCTCCACAATTGCTGATAGAACCTTGTTTATTTATATTTATAGTTTATATTTAAAATATATTACTCAATAAAGCAGTTTAACTTACAGTATTGATTTCTACCAGTGAGCAAAAAGAAGTCACATCTCCTTATGGTACAAAGAAATCTCAGTTTTGTCTTATTAGCAGACAGTCTGCCTATGTCTAAATACTTTGAACAGACTTTAAATTCATAAGCATGACTCCAAAAAATTGAATGACAACACATCCATTTTATATGCTGAAGAAAATGGAAATTAACTTAAAACAACTGAAATCTCTTCTAAGAAGGAATCATCAATGACTATTTAAGCAGTAGTGTTTGCGTGTATGTGGTGTGATTGCCATGTATTTTAAAAACTGCAGTTACTTTCATAAAGATGATTTTGTTTCCTCCCTTTAGTAAAAATGTTCTTTTATTAAAGTTTATTGACCTCACTTGTGTGAAATCACCACAATCTCCCTCGCCTAAGTCCTAGTCTCATTTAGTAACCATTACATGTTCTTTTTTCACACAATTGAAAGTGCCTATAATCTATTTTGGAACAGGCTTCTGTCCAGAAATATGTTTTACTTTATTATTTTCTGCTCTCTCTGGGGATGCCTTCACAAAATGGTAAAGCCCAAAGACTTCCTGAAGGCTAATCCTTTTCTGGGTCATATGATTCTTTTCAGATTCCATCTTGAGAGAGTTTTCTTATAACAATAGGTTCTGCTGTCTGCGAACTGGAGAAAATCCTGTTGCTTTAGTGCTAACAATGAGTGGAATTTCAGTGCAGGAGGAGTGTTTGCTTAATACAATAGAAGTTGGTACAGGCTGGACTCGCAAGTGTCAAGTAAACAGTGTGGGAAAATCTGTACTACTGCAACTGAGTCAACAAGGTGCCGAACGCTTAAATGTGACTGAACTGTAACTGCAATAACTATCTGGTTGACTTCATCCTTTCCTGCAGGATAGGACTTGACACATACCTTCTTGAGAAAGGGTTAACAAGAAAACAGGCTGCTAACAGGGAAAAGATGAACAAAGCCAGCATTCAGTCATGCGTTAGAAACACCACACAATGTGTAATCTGAACAACTGTGTTGCAGGATCAGATACAAGTCTGATTTACTAAGCGAATATGATGGAAGATGACTGTTTAGCCCCTGCAATAATTGCATAAATTCACCCAGAAACGTAAAACAAACAGTACCTAGGTCACAAAAAAGCAGTTAATTTCTTCTCTTTTCTTTCTCTCTCTCTTTTTTTTTTTTTTTTTTTTAATAAGTGCTAACACTCCCCAAATTGATATCAATTCAGATGAACTGGAGAAATTTGAGTTCACTCAGCAGTAGCAGGAACTCCAGTATCCCATTCATGTTTGGGCTGGGAAGACAAACTGACTGAAACTTTACCAGAGGCAAGATGCATGAGACAACATACATTTATATTCAATGCAGCAAATAGCTAAAGTGATATAAATTTATCCAAGTCAGAAACTACCATTCAACCAAGCCTATTCCCTCATTTGCAATGCAGAAGTAGTTTTTACATAGTTTTAAGTAAGGAAGACTTCTAAAAAAAACCTTTATATTATATATTTGGCTTTTCAAAAGCAGGAAGTTTTCCAGGTATTTTGTCCATACTTTTGTTTTCGGATTTGCATTCCTTTACTCTCATTTGCAGCCTTATTCCTATTTAAAGATTTATTTGTATTCAGGTTGTGCCTATAATTTCCACATACACCTAAGACTCCATTCAGCTAGCACTGTCACAAAACTCCTGTCTAAAGAATAAAGATAAAAAGGTAGATTAGTGTCTTTCAAACTTCTTTAGATCAGACACTGAGCTAGAGAGATGTGGCACAGGTTCTACCTCACCTGTAAATTTGCCCTACAAAAGAAGCACTCCTTGCAACACTACAACTTCCCTCCACTGGAATCACCAGTGAGATGGTTCAGCATCACCAGTGTTGATTTACCCACTAAACCTACAACTTTTATGAGAGCTAGGCTGTTGAATTTGGTTTTGACCCATATAAAAATGGCTGTGGACTCCAGGACTTCCGTAAGCAGTGGTGTACATCCATGCAAAACCAGTTCAGGGTTAGAAAATTCTAGCTGGCTCATGAGAGCCACCACTGGGATAGGAGTTCCTGTGACTCATAGCCAGCTCAGCCTGGGAAAATTGCTGCAATGAAGTCATTGCCCTGTTTCTCAAACCCAGGCTAGCACCCTTGCACGGTTTCACTACCAGCACTATGCCACATACCAGCCTTGCTGATGTACCTGTATGTAGTGTTGCTTCGTTCCACGCATACCTGCTCTAAATGCAGAACCGATTCAATTTTTTGTAACCAATTCATCTAAATTTACAGTATTTTTTAAAAATATTTTTCTCCATACACGTGTATATTTATCTATTATATCTATATCTATACCTATATCGTCTGTATATGTAACTACACATCTATATCTATATACCTATATAACGTATTCCTGTATTTATATCTATAAAGCACATCTTATGGGTGTATATATTGACACACACCTACACCAATCCAATATAAAATATTTCCTTTAATTAAGCCATTTCTCTCATTGCTTGCTGCAAGAAGATGGGAGAAAGAGAGTGAAAGATTGGGTCTTATTTTTATTTTGGAATATTTAGGAAATAGTCAGAAAGGCAGGGGGCACAGTAGATAGAGATAAGTGCCTTGCAGCACCAGAGGTGTTCATTATTTGTGTGCAGATTTGTGAGTCAGAGGAAATAGACTTAGAATTCTCTTACCTTTTGGCATGATTCTGGATGTGTCTGTAATTCACGGAGTTTATTGTTCAATGTTTCTTGAGAAAACGTCAAGAATATAAAAACAGGAGAAGATTGTTCTTTTCAACAAAAACTCTATACGGCAGGTAAAGCTGCCTCCTGACTTTGTAAGGAGCTGGATACGTGTTGTGTTTCTCGGTGCACCAGCCATCCTTGAGCTCTTCAGCGTCCAAGGGCAGCATGCATGCCGTTCTCCTCTGGAGCTGACCAGCTGAGAGGGCAATGCTGTGGTCTGTTCTCCTTTCCACTGCTCCTTGCATAGTTCAAGATGCCTTTAACACTTTAAGTTCTATAGCTGGTGGAGAAGAAACAATGCATGGACTCAAGCATGGGGGAATTGTTTTCCTCTCTTATATGTACCTCGCGTACCCAAGAAAGAGCCAGAGAGAAACTTGTTTTTAACAAATTAAAGGGCCGTTAATGGCAGACACATCAAGAACAGCATGCTTTTTCTCTCGATCTCATTATGGACTGTCCTTTGCCCTTTCTTCTTAGCATGTTTTGTAAGCAGATGAGCAGCCTTACGCTTGGTAAAGCTTAAGAGTAATGAAGGTATACGGAGGGTGCTTTCTATGAATCCTGTAGAGCTTCAGTGACCGTGGCAGGAATTGCAAACATCACTTTGTTCTCTTGTTACAAATTACAGGAGTTTGGTTATTGGCCAAATCAAGCATCTGCCAACCTGCCGTAAGTATTTTTAAGTACCAACACAGAAGCAGAATTAAATCCCGCAAACCTCAATTGCTGCAAGAGACTTACCAACACCTCCGTTATGGAATACTGAGTCTTCGCTTACTCCTGGGTGCAAAAATGAAGCACTGTTTCTGAGATATGCTGAGACAAACTGATTCCTTTTTCTACTTCATAATATGACAAATGGCAGATGGGGGAAAAAAAGAGAAAGAAAGTGATTTTTTTTTGTACACAAAGGGATATGCCTGTAACTATATTTAAACTAACCTTTCCATACATTGGAAAAAGTAAAATAGTAGTCAGCAACTTACGGAAGATCAAGTAGATTAAAGTAAACAACAGATAGCCCTTAAGGGAACCTGGATAAATTTGTTTCTCATACTCATCTGCCTTCCTCCAACATCCAGAATTGGCTGGGAGAACATATTTTATTAAAAACATTTTTTATTTGTTTGTGTTCTCCTAAGTCTGCCAGCCAACCAACTGAGAATTAAAAAGCTAATTATATTTTCTGTGTGTGCCAAGGACCAGGCAGACATGAGATAAAAAAAAAGTTATCAAACTTCAGAGGGGCCAACTCTCCATTTTGCAGAAAATAATGACCTACAGTTGCTGCAAATGAATGGAGAATTTGGCCCTATAGCCTTTCCTTGTTTGCCTGTATCTTAGGACATACATTATTTATTATTAAGACATTTCAATGACCTTGCCATGAAATATGTTTTCAAACACATTTTTAATCATAAAAATAGTTGCTACTGTTGAGTGCTTTGCTATATTAATTTATTAATACTAGTATTATTTATACTTTACACTGCCTGGTTTCATAAAGCATAGAATAAAAAACCACCCCATTTGCATTATAAGGATGCACCATAACACATAACATAGTTCAGTCTCTCTTAAGCCACTGCATTGTGGTATCTACACTACAGTTTGCTCCATGAACGGGGGACTTGCCATGTCCTATCAAGCACTATCCTCTTTATGCTCTGTATTCACTGCAGAGACAGGACTGCATGGGTTTGTCGTAAAAGTATAGTTTCAGCACACCTATGTTGCGCTCCTATTCCCTTTATTACAGCCTTTCAGTGAAAATTGGGTCTAAGATTTCTTCGCAGTTAGAACAAAATAGCAATTTTGAATCTTTTTCTCTTTGAAAGGGTACTTTCTCTCCCCAGACCTCTAATTCTGTTATTTGAAAGGAACATCAAAAGGACCGTCACTGTCTTGTGGTAAACATTTCAGATCTCTGGAATTGGTTTCTAATATAAGCAGCCTGCAGAATGGCCATAATTTGTATTTTGTTTGAATACAATCATACTTAAATATATTTTTCTAAGAATTTTGAATTCCTTGTATTTCACCTCAATTCTAAGGACACTATGTGTTGAACTTTGCCCATCTAAATGCTTTAAATGTCTTCTCTGGCAGGGTAGTGTAAGTTTGTCTCCTACAAGTTTATTCTGTTACTCTTTCCCTTTATCTCTGCGCAGTTCCTGGTAGCGAGACAAATGATCAAATGAGATTGCATTCTTTTAAGCGTCCAGGGCAAGGATAGATAGCAACAATTATGGAATAAAACTAAGATCTGGGCAGGGAAAAAGACTGGGAAGGGTAGAGGAGTCACTGTGTAGTTGTATTTTAATAATGAGTTAAATTGTGAAAGTGAAAGGTTAAGCAAAGGTCTTCGCTCTCCTTAGCAGGGAAGGCGAAAAGAGTGGCTAATTAGATTATGCAAACCAGCAGATAGTCCAATTACAGTTGATAGGCCAGATGTAACCCAGGGGACACTTCCACCTGGAGGAAATGGGGAATGGCTGCTTGATCAGCAAACACAGTGCAACCAGCCGAATGCCCTCTGTGCCTGCCAAGGGGTGGGAGGAAAACTGATGCTGTCCCAGCCCCCTCTCCCCCTGCCACTGGCGGGGATGAGCAGATCAAGACTGGGAGGCAGGCGTTCTCCACAGTCTGTTCATCCCCAAAAGTGCCCATCTGATGGACGTCATTTATTTTGTCCACAGAGAGAAGGACCTGGCTAAGGTCCAGCTACCATTCCGAAAGAAGGGGGCAACTTCCAGCCCCTTCTGGGCAACCGATGCCTTTTGTCTACTAATGTAGAAAGTGTTATCCTCTACTCTGTGTTTTGGGGAGCTTCCTGATGCCTTAAGCATAAGAATACCTCTACACTGTCAGCCTAGGAAAATAGTCTGATGCCAAGTCTTGGGTTTAGGGCCTGACCGTGCCCTGACATTATGTCAGATTGACAGTTATTGGCTAAAATCCAACAGTTAATATCCACTATATTGTTGACCTTATATAGACAGTTGTGGACTGTCTAGATTCAGCCGAGAGCTTGAGTTTTCCTGTAGGGGGACAAGATTTTGCAAACTTTATTGTTTCACCAAAGAATTTCATGATGTTTTGATTTTTGGATAGATTGAAGAACTCTGCATAGTTCTTTGATACTCTTCAAACTCAGTTATGCTGATTTTATTGCTATAAAACTCCTTCTGCTTTGTGAACTTGCGTATGAACTCATACATTAGCTCATTTTAAAATTTAACATTTATTCAAAAACGTAACTCAGAGTTTCTGCAAGCTAAAGATGTGTTCATGTATCACAGGGTGGTTACAGCTACTGCTGCTTTTCCTTACAAAAGAAGGAAAAAAAAGCTAGTATATTAGTATATAGTACATACTTAAGACAAATACAAAGAACTTTTTTTTTCCAGTATAAACATCTTACATTTAAACTGGTCTTAGGGGCTGGTTTTTGTTATTTTAACTTGTACTAAGTATTACACTTATCATGTGTTTATGAGTCATCCTCAATGATTATATTGCTTGTGGAATAAGCAGTTTCAACCATATGTTTCGTTTGCATATGCTAGTTTAGATAACTGTTCATTCCTTCTCCTCTTCTCTCTTCCTTCTCCCTCCCAGTCTGGGTTTTTTTTTGTTTTTTTTTTTTTTTTCAGCACTGATCTACATATCTGAATCCTTGTGATTTTGCTCAGAGTTGGTTCATGGATAAAAGCATTATGTCATATATTTAGCAGTAATGTCAGATTAAAATAGAAAAATTTTAGCAAACTATACCAAAGCTGACAAGATAGAAGGCAAGAAATGTGTTTGTGTAGATGTAAATCATATAATGCAATTTTGTTTTTTTGTCAACACATTATTTTCCTCCATGGCTGAAACCAGACACAGTCTGAAAATCTGCCTCTGTTACTTTGTTAACATGATGAATCATTGTGTAGCCATACAGTACTACTTTTATAAATGAATTAATTGTTTTGTTGTTTTTGTTGGTTTTTTTTCTTTTTTTTTTTTCCCTGGGGAACAAAAGAGAGCGTTCTTTTGTTTATCTTTGTTTCTGTCTGCCACATGTATCAACACATACAACATGAAGCTATTAAATTGTGGAGAGCGAGGAGGTTACAATATAAAATTCTGAAAGAGAGTGGAGGACTGAGAAAAAACATGCATTACATAGCCTAAATTGAAGAAGGTTAATTTGTTGAAAGCTGTGTACCATAGAGACACTGCTTTACAGTGTCCTAGATATCACTCGTTCCCTTTCAGCTGGCAGTCTTACAGGGGTAACAGCTTCAGAAGAATGCCTACTCTTGACTATTTCTTTCTTAGTTTTGGCACAAATGTGGCTTCTGTCAGCAGTCAATATGCCTGGTATTTTCCTCCCACCATCATTATTTCTTGGAAATTCACATTCCTTGCACCAACACGCAGAAACCCACGTTCTCCAGCTGTGTTTGAATTCCTTTGTTTTAAGCTCATATCAAGCTCTGACAGTTAGAGGTCCATGACCCACACCTGGGCTGGGAAGATAAGTCAGAAAACTCAAAGCACACCGAGCATGCATCCTTTGGTAGAATGTCAAAGTGCCTGGATGTACACAAGGCCATCGGTGGCAGTGAGTTGTGACACAACTCAGTGAGGGTTTACAGAAAGTTAGAACAGTAGGGAATGCTGTTCTGAATCAGACTGCAACACACACGAATAGCGTGAGGGAAGATATTTGTGTAGTTTTGCTAAACATGCAAATGCATGTAGAACCAGAAATGCCGTAACTCCACTATATTCAGTAATTTAATATTTCACGAGTAGTCTCATTTACTGCCATGGTTGTCCACATGCAGTGGGGCAATGATACTTGTGCTATGGATTCTCAGCTAAGCAGCCCTGGTGGCAGAGCAGAAACCCTCTAATTTTTGATGCAATTAGCCGCATGCATTTTAACATTTCTTTCATAAATACTAGTTCGCGAATATCACACATCTACAATGTACATCTGTATGCAAGTGTTGCACTATAAATATATGATCTGAAAACTAACTAAAGTTGAAATTCTTCCTGGGCAATGGGTTTCCATTAGCATCAGCAGTAAAATGGTACTTTGATTTGTATGAAATTTATCCTATAGGTGCACTTTATTTAAAAATGCACTAAATGGAAGCAACTTGAGAAGCTGTCTGTATGTTTGTATTTCAGGGGTTCTGAACCAATTTTTGTCATCTGACTGATAGTTGTCTGCATCCAGGTCAAATTCAGTCAAGGTATAAAATATAATCCAAAATTTTCTTCCAAATTTCAGCTGCACCTAAATTTAATCTTTTAATTTATAGTTTATCTTGACTTAATCTTATTGATAATGTAGAGAGATTTTTTTCACTTCCAAGCTATGAACAGTACTGAAAAAAGATCTGTCTAAATTCCTGTGGAAGGGTAGTTTTCATACGTATTGTGGTTCAATTCGAAGCAAGAAATAAATGAAGTCAGGTCTTACTGTTATTTTGATTAGAGTTTAATGAGTTCAAGAGGTTCAGATAAAGATGGATATGTATCTTGCTGAATGAATCTTTTCATTATTATTCTTATTTAATGCTGGTATTTGGATGGAACCCAGCGACTTTGAACTCCATTGTGCTAATCAATGCACAAATCCAACCTTATCCATTAATTCTCCAATATTCGCCCATTATTGCAGCGCAGTATTTCACAATGTTTTCACTGCATTTCACTTTTAAAATGCTCTGAACTAATTTGTCTTTCTTTGCTTAAAATCCTAGTAGCATTAAGAGTTTGTGCTCATTGTTAGCTAAGGTTAATGTTGTGCTTCTCACATAGGGCTTAATATCCTTCACAAGACTAGCTCAAACTAATGATTGTGATATAAACCCACAGCTTTTGCCAGCACAGACATAATTGCAGAAGATCTGTTTGCTCCTTATTCATGCTCCGTTGTTAAAGGGAGAACCAAAAAAGGACTCACTCCTCACTGTGGAAAAGTCCCCCTTTAGTAATACAGACAAACTTGGGTGGAAATATTCATAAAATGTTTTTATTTCTTGTCATGGAAAGTTAATAACTAGAGCTGGAAGGAGACAACCTCATTCTTAAAGAGAATTTCTTAGATGTTTTTCAGATTTTTTTTCTGTGCTGCTGAAAGTAGAGTTTTACTTTCAGATGTCCTCACATGTACTTTCAGAGTTAAAAAAATGAATGACTCTTTCTTGGAGAGAATGTTTATAGTACATAGAAGTTTTCTAACTTCATTAAGCATGTAAATAATAAGTAAAGCAAATAGCTGAAAATGGAGTCAAGTTTGACACATTGCGTAATATCTATCCTGTCAGTAGAGCATGGTGACTAGTTACTCACTTGTTACTTCAGCTGATGGGAATGTGTGTTTAGCAGCGTTAGAAGCATATTTAGCACTTTGTAATAAAAGTTGAGAGATGACAAAGTGGAAGAGACATTTAAAAATATGCTTGAGCTATGAAAGTACAAACAGTGTCCGATGAAAATGCATGAGATTCTACAGTACAGTGTTTGAAATAGCTTTGTGACTGGAGGCTAACTTTTAATATGCAGTGCATAATACAAAGGGAATTGGTCCTGCTTGATGTCATTACAAGCACCACAAGAAATCGTTATTGGTAAATGATAAATAAACTTGAAGAAAATAAGTCAAAATATTTTTATAGGCATATGAGCACCTTATGATTGAGGGGAAAAAATTACCCTCTTCAAGCACTCGATGTCTCTGAGCTTTAACCAGTAAATATTTGCAGAGTTCTGAGGAGCTTTGCTTTAACAAAAAGAATCTAAAAATAATCCCCAGCAGACTATGATGTGTTATGAGGAAGGAGCTCCCAGGGGGGTTCAGAATATCTGCAAGGATTTACACCTTTACTTAGAACAGAAGGAAGTATAATTTCAACCTTCAAGTTTTGCATAGATTAACTCTTCATTACAGAATTCAACATAGCTAGAGGCTAAGGAAAGTTCAGCTTGATCTTTTGTGACATCAAACAAAATAAGATCATGTTCCTGACGCCTGGTAGCAGCAGCAACAGCTTTCAGATAATGTGAGAGCAGAAAAAAAGAAGCAAATTAAGGTTTAACACCACATTTGTATGCAGTTAACCATTTGCTTTTACCACACCGTTGCTGCCTCACAGTCCTTCACTGTCTCTGTCATTCTTGTAAAATGTAGAAGGGAATTAAGGATATTATTTTCTTTCCTGTCTTTAATCCAGGAGAGATGATGAAAGCTCCCCACCGATCTAACTTCTTTGGTTTATTCCCTCCATCACCACCTCCCCAGGTTGAAGGCCTGCTTCCTGTTAAAGAAAAAGAAATACAGAGCTTAAAACACCGTTACCCTGTCCCTTTCACTTAATTGCTTTGAGGGTTATACCCTGTTAGCTTGTTAATTGAATGATAGAAAATGTGTAAACAGTTCCTCTTTTAATTTTATTAGACACTTCCTACCTCCGTCCTTTGAATATCTATAAAGAAATTCATGGTGTCTTGCTTCCTTCTTAAAAAAAAAGCCATTGGATATCCTAGGCTGCCTTCATTATGTTGTATATAACATATTTGTCTTTGCATCCTTTGATTAAAATGTAGTAGTATTTCTCTGAAGGGAGAAACTTTGCAGTTGCAATTACAGATAATACGGTTGTTTTCTAAACCCCAGTGTGGTGTGAACATCAAAGTAGTGTGGATTATTATAATCCAAACAAATAACCTTCTGTAAACTCATAAGAAAGAAGAAGCTGGATGTTTTCATTAAGCGAGAGGCAATTCATTTAACAGTCAGTTGTTGCCTGTTTCTATGTGGTGAAAAGTCTGTTAATTTGCATAAGAAAATAACCACCAAAGAAATGTAAATGATTGAACTAGGATCTCATTAGCAAAGCCTCTCTAGCTACCTGAAGGACCTACCTCTGCTGGCAGCAGATCGAGTTTCAAGTACCTTCTTACCTTTTAGAAAGCAATTATCTTCAGGCATTTCTATCAGTTAAGGCAGGGGGAAGGGAACATGGCAATGTTCTTGGCAACAGATCTTGTAATTTAACGAAAAGATTCTCCAAAATAAGCATTTGAATGACTTGCCTTTTTAATTTTTTAATTTTTTTTTTTTACATTTCCTGAAAATCTGTCCTCTAAATAACTACCTGTACAATGTACATATTTTTTACTGTGTTAAGGGAGTTCCCTTTTCTGTGACAAAACCACAATAAATTCCAATCAAATTGTTCCAGTTAGGAAGGAGATGTAGATGATGTTGGAAGTTTTTCAGTCACTAAGAGAGAAAAAATGTCTAGGTAGGGGGAAAAACAGTTGCCAAGTTATTTAATTGGGCAAAGAGGAAATGATTGTTCCACAGTGATGCTGGTGACAAGACACAGGACCTTAACTCCCGTAATGGATAAAATACAATAAAAATATCTTGAAGTAAATTGATTTAGGTCTACAGGAGAATGTTCACAATATTCTCTTTCAACCCAGTAGGTATAGTCTATAGATGTTTTACACATGCACAATTTCCAGGAGACAGATCATTTCGTGCATAAACACGGTAACATTTCACCTCTGGAGTCCTGAGCTTAGCTGGGGCTGCTCAAGTTACAGGCAGAGTTTGGTAAACTCTGCTTGCCTGCTAATGGAGGTTTTCAGTTTACAAGAGAGTCAGGCATTCGTTTCTGAATGCTGTCTCAAGCAAGGGTTGTAAGAGAGGCTGGAAATTAGGAAAAGATTTTCAGGCATTCAGGCAAAGGTGTGCTGCTGGCTTAGGAAGTACTTCCAGGGTCATGGCATGGAGCATGGTTTTGAGGTCGTGGGCAAGGATTTGCCTGGCTGAGCACGAGTGGGTAAGGAAAAGAATAGGAGGAGCCTTACGCAGAGAGCAGTGTAATAATGATAAGACTGTGTAACTTTCAAAAAAGGCTGTACTAAGCAAAATGAATGTCATTCACTGCCACAAGATAAATTCCTCCTTAAACCTTTACGTGAGTTTATGGTTGAGGTCCCTCATCCTTTTTTTGCCTGCAGCTGGCCTGGCTGAAGACATCGTCCTCCCCTCCATTGCCTCTTGCCATTTTCTCACCACGTGCAGCTTTCCAGTCAGCTCTGATGACTGTATGTTCATGTTACTGGCTCCTGCCTCCATGCAATCAAGATGAACTGAGTTAGAAAAAACCCTCTGTATTTCAAATGATGAGACAACCCAGATTGTTTTTACAGAATGAGTAAGAGAAGTGAGTTGTATTGTTGTAATTATGCAAGTGGACACATGTTGCCAGAGGGGAACTAGCACTGCACTTGCACTACATCATTTGTTCTGCCGTAACTCTCCATATTTAGGATTTTCTCCATCATACCCTTTCACTGGGGGCAAGGTGCAGAAAGACAGCCAGACAGATATGTACCAAATCAAAATAACCAATATAATTTGCCCTCACACTTTTGCTTACCCTGTGGTAAATTGTTCATTTGATACTGGTAATTTTCTAGACCAGTATTGTTCAATTGTCATACAAATTGTTATATATAAATTAACCTCTTAACCTCTCGCTAAGCAAGGCATCTTGTGGCAGAACCAGTGAAGGTGTCTGTGGGGAAGGCAGTTTCTGTACTCAAAATAATAGTGTTTGTTCCAAATAAACAGTAGTGTAAATGTAATTACAAACTAGAGCCTTTAGTACAAAGTTATTATGAAATTCCTAGGGGGAAAGTGCGATCTCTCTGTCACACTGTGTAAAGATCATTCAGTGTCCAGTTCAATTCTGTAAGAATTGACAGGCTATTTGCCTACAAGCCAGAATTTTTGGGATGTGTTTTTGGGGCTTTTTTCCCTCTCTTTTCTTTTTTTTTTTCTTCTTTCCTTTTTTTCACACCACATTCAGCCTTCTGTTTCCAAAAGACATATCAGTCATCACTTTGACCTCAGTTATTTGCAACTGTTGGATATTTCATTGTCCTTAACTGCAGATCATGATGTGGAGGTCACTGAGCAGAAATAATATCAGAGCATTGTGCTGAAGAAGAAAATACTTAGAAGATACCAAAGTGAGACTGGATATTTTAATGTTGGCTCAGCTCCATCTGCAGTTCCCCATTCATCAGTGAAATTTTAATCTGCTGTAAAATTATAAATGGGTCTTGGGAAGATAAAGAGCTATTTTTAGAAGTTTATCTCTTCTGAAAGAAAGATCAGTACATAACAGGTCAAAAACATTGTAACAGAAACTGGACATAAAATAGAACATTGGTCAAAGGCCAAAATAATATTTGAAAGCAAAATATTACTATTATTTAGAGGCACTTGTGTTAAATATGGTGAAATTGAACTGTTTATAGAAGATGCTGGATTCCTTCCAAACAGACTCTGGCTGCACCAGTTCAGTGTTATGTTTTTCAGAGACAAGGAATTCTTTTTTTTTTATAGTGGCCATAAAGGAGAAAAGAAAGGGGGAGCATAAAGCAAAGTGTACTTCTAGGCAGGGGCTCCGACAGCCACTGCCCAGATTACGGCATGGTTAAATGGTTGGGGGTGAGGTTTGGAAGGGTGGAAGGGCATGCAAAATTAAACAACGCCACCATCCACACACACCGCTCAGCAGTTTTTCCTTTTCTATTCACAAGGGTTTGGACCAAAACTGTGGGATGGTGAGCTGTCTCCTAAGGAAGTCCGGGCGTTTATATGCTCTGGTGGTGGGGGGACGCATATTTCAAAAATGTCATTGCTACCCACATGTAGCTTTCAAAATTCCTCCAATACGGTGCTTCCAGCTCTTTGGTACAATTCACGCTGCAGGGGAAGGGGGCGTTAATATTGTGCCAATTTAGCTCTTTGATCCATCTCACTGCCAGCTCAGACGAATGCCAGAGCCCCTGCAGGAGCCAGGAGAGGGCAGTGGGAGGGAGCCATCCCTCCCTCCAGCAACAGCTGGCAAGGGCTAACACAGCTGTACTGCTCATTCGCACCCTCGGATTCTCTACCAAGCACCAAATCCCTCTTTCTAATCACATGAGTGAATCTTTAGAGATTTCATGACTTGACTCCGGGTATCACCCATGGCTAAATCAGAAAGCAACACCTGTTCCTCTTAACAGGTTTTACTGCTGACTTCAAAATCCATGCAAACTTTTCATGTTCCGGGTTGATCTTTCATTTTCTGTATGTTGTCTGTCATTTCCCTCTTTCTGTCCCTCTGATTTCAAGCCTTTGTATGATCTAAAAGACTTCAATAAGTAAGTTTAGCAAGTCAATACCTTGCTATTACTCTTAATTTACTTTAAATTTCTTCCTGTTCCTTCTTGTAAGTCTAGTAGGGAGGAGAAAAAAATAGCTTTAACATGTGGCCTTAAATACTTCCCAGCTGAAAAAATACAGTTAACCAGCATGAGGCTAATGGGCTGATGTACAAACTGATGATCCACACCAGTTCCCCTGCAGCCAAATAACATCCTCTGGCCTGTACACACAGCAGCTGATTTTACCCTGGATGTTCTAGTTTCTCTTTTTCCTGCGTTTCCGATCTCTCAGTACAGAGCTCTAATGTTAATTCAGACTCTCTTAGCCCATTAACTGAATGATGCAGCACCAGGCTCCCTGGCTTGTAGAATCCTGCTTTTTTATTTCTCTGCAGCTGATAGTCAGCTCCTCATTATTTACCTTGCCCTTTCCTTAATGACGTGCTTCTCCGTGAACATCACTCAAAACAGACAATATAACGATTTAAACTACTTCTGTAGATTGAGTAGCTTGTTCATTTTTTGTTGTTGTTCTTATCTAAATAGCCCTTTCTAACAAAAATGCATTTGAAGTTCTATCTTTTGAAAGATCTTTAATGCAAAAAAGCTGCTTAAAAATGAAAGTTAATAGCTACAATTATTTGTGCACTACCAGTAATATGACACTGGCTAAGCTTTCCTTTCATACTGTTTTTGTCTTATGTTTTTGACTTTTTTTTTTTTCCATTTTCAGCTTGGATTTGGTATTTGGAGAATTTGGATAAGGACAATTAAATTTCAAAGAAACAGGAATGTTGGAGTTTTTTTGCTTGCTTTCCTGGCAACGATAAAGCATTATTACGTTGAGATACAAGAGAACTCTCGGGAATTAACACAGATTTAAAATCTATGGGCAATGAATGTAGGGATGGAAAAAACTCCAACTATCTAGACCTCTTACAATGTTGAACATCCCATAAGATCTGTTTGTAAATGAAGTCCATAAGAGTAAAGTTAGATATTAATAATTTACAATTAAAATAAAGCAAGAGAAAAGAAGAAAGTGTATGTTCTTTAAAGCACAAATGGGCCAACTCTACTCTCAAATGTCTTCAAATTAGAACTAACTTAATCAGAATCAATATCATTTAACTGATGTAAAAGCAAGAGGAAACAATAATTCCGTGGAGATTCTAAAGCTTTGGATCAATATAGGATAAAAATGATGTAGCTGTTTTAAATGATGTAGTTTAAATACCATGAACAAAAATCTTTCCACATATTTTTAAAACTAGTGTTTAGACAGCAGTGATTTGCAATTGGTGGCCTTCAAAACCCCCTTGGATCTGTGGGGTAGTTCTAAAAAGTCTCCGAAACATAGCTCAGAAAAGCAAACGTATTTCAGTAGCCTAAATTCATAAGGATGTCGGCACATCTGAAAGGGCTGAAAATCATCACAAAGTGTTAGCAATACTATTTCCCACTTCTACCTATCAACAAGATAAAATTTCCAGTCTCCCCCTTAGCTCAACTGCTCGATTTCAAATCAGAGCTATGTACTGAATCATAATCAACTTGAGAAGTGGAAGACTTAAGAGGAAGTAATTTGAACTCAGAGCTGAGTCTCGTAGGGTTTTTCAAGGCTTTTTTTTTTTTTTACGATGATGCCCTAGCTGTCAGAGTTTAAATGCTCTAGAGGCTCAATAGCTGTGATATTTATTAACCAAGTGGTTATGATCAGAACTTTGTCACTCAAACTTGCTTGGTATCAGCTGACATATGGTATCGTGTTTGAAATACCACTCAGTAAATCACTGATAATGTCAATGTAATTGCTGAAAGCTAACACAGGGTATAATTCTTTTCCCATTGAAGCGGATGTCAAGAGTCCTATTGATAGCAGTGGTGCAGGACTGAATCTACTAACCAGGAAAGTCTTCTTTTTCCTAATTGCACAGAAAGAATCAATACTTTTGTAAAAGATCCCAGTCTTTAAATGAGCTTACATTTGCAAATGGTAGCATGTTAAAAATTTCACGATTTACTTTTTTGGTAGATAATGCTGCTGTGACTATTTCAATATGTTTTATTTGTGAGTCAGATGCTAATATATTCATAAGTAGATGAATATATGAATGTAAGAGCTCTGCATATATCTCTGTTCCATCTGTTATTTCTTTTTACCCTAAATTTAAATACTCTGTGTTCAGTGTTAGCATTGTTATTACCATTTCATCAAATTTTGGCATATATTAATTAGATGGTATCCACAGAATACTTTTCTTCTGCCTTTTGTGGTTTAATTTTTAACTGGTCATTTTCTCATAATAATGTTAAATTGCCAAAAATAAAGCTTTCCTGTAAAAACACTTCTTCCCCGCCCCCCCCAGAAGACTTCAATGACAAAGATTTTTCATGTTCTGGGCAGATTGTCTGGTGGAGAGACACTGCCACCACCAAGATGCAAGAGATTCAGAGTCAGTTCTCTGTTCCGTACAATTTGGAACAGAGTCTTAAATCTGGGCCTCCCACTCCCGGGAGGTGTGGGGATGCAGACTCAGGCGCTCTCTGGCCGAATGAATGTGACGAGTCTGTTTGTTGCGCTATCATCTATCCTGCAGATTTGTTTCTCTTTCTGGTATGTGGCTGCCTAGAATATTCAGAAAGGCCTCAGTTTGTTCCAATGGTGGGCAAAATTAAAAATCTCAAGAGCGTTTAATAACATAATAACAGTCTCTGTAATTATAATGCATTTGCAGCCCCTGACCAAAACCAGACACTCCAAGCAGGGGTTAACTGAATGCTGAAGTTTTCTGCAGCTGTGCTTCACAACTACCATTTTCACCACTGCTCACCATATTTGGATCTCTTAATGAAATGTTAATATTATAATGCATTTAAACTAAAATTTTACAAACTCTGATTTATTGGAAATGTCTTTATATTTGCCAGCTAGTTGTTTGAAAATTTCAAATGTTTTGGTGCATCTCAAGACCTTCATAAAATTGAAGTTTGCCTATTACACTCAGTCCAGAATATGTACTGACATTTTTGACAAGTATGGAAACAAATTTCCTTTGGTAAAGATTTTATAAGCTAAAAAGACAGTGCACAGATGAAGGATAGGAAAAGTGGAGGAGTAACCAGCAAAATCACAATGTGGTTTGATTACATCAAACATCCTGTCTTGTTTTGTCTGTTCCGTTCCCCCCCCCCCAAGTTTTTTTCTTCCTAATTATCTATCTGATCATCACATCTACTTTCTTACTCAAATGAAGATGGGGGATATTTTTTATCTTTTAAGAAAGGTGGCTGCTGTAGGAGGGAATTGTGACAGCAAAAGTAATGTCCATACAAAATCATGAACTTTTCCATTGCAGTCAAAGGTTAGTGCAAAGAGCTCTGAAAATAAACTATAGCTATCATTCTGAGTTTTATTTTTCTCTTTCTCTGAAGGTTATCCAGATAATGTGTATGTGGACTTGTACACAGCAGGGTTATTACTACATTTGCCTGCTGCTTTTGAACTTCCATGTGGCATTTGACTCTTTTGACCATAGACTGTAATTGTACTCTTTTTCTTATTTTCTAAAATTTATTGCTTTGATCTCTGTTGTCTTCAGTGTCACCTGGTATCCCTCAGGGACATATTCTGGGTTCTATACTATTTTTTTGCTATATGTATGTTGGTTGGACTTGCTTGTATTCACAGTCCAAACTGTCAGACAAATAGCTCTTGACTCTATTTATCACTCCTTGAAGACCTTGTAATAGCATCTACAGTGCTGCTTGATTGTCCTTCCATTATCAAGGTTTAGATGGTGCTAATTTTCTTAAGTGTAATGCTGAAAGAATGGTATGTAAGTGGAATGATTTCAGCTGGAAGTGGAGCCTCTTAGGGGTCTCTTATCTTCCTTGGGTTTTGGCTTCTCCTCTTTCCGGGCTTTGCAGCCTCATCTTCATGAAAGCGTCTCAGCTTTGGCTGAGATTCTAGGTCATTTTGAAGGCTGATGTGATGTAAGAGAAATGGGCACCTGGCTTGAATTTCCAGCTGGGTATTCTTCTTAGGCAGTGACAGAAAAAAGATATTGCTTACTTGGGGGTCATTCACTTCTGCACCCCCAGATTCTATTCCCAGTGAAAGAGTCCAGGATCCCAAGGTTTGACCATTCTAGATATTGACCCTCAGAGAAACATCAGTACCCACTAAAAGTCAGACCAAGCTATATTTCTGCGGAGAAGGGAAAAGGATATATGTGTAACGCTTCCTCAGAACCCTTCCCTTAGCTAGATGCTAGCTCAGCCAGAAAACTCTAAAGGTATTATGAAGGCTTCAAACATCCTCTGGATAATAGGAGGCCTCTTTTCTTTGGGTAGTGACTGGTAGGTAAGCTACATTTAGCTTTACTCACAGGCAGTGGCTGAAATGGGCAGCTGGGCTGTGCTTGAGGCAGTTCCTCAGGATCTGAGGGGGAAGGTAAAGCCTCCATATTGCAGCAGGTTCACCATTTGTGTTTGAGGAACATCTTCATACCCACGGTGACTATTCGCACACCTCCTACCATCTCTCTACCTGAAATCTAAACTCCAGCATAGCCTTTTTGTCCTAAAACCAGGGGCTCCCAAATTATTCCGATCAACAGAGTTCTGCAAGTCTCCAACACTTTACAGAAACTGGTGTGTACTCTTCTCAGCAAACTCTGAATTGCCAGTGCTGTGCATTTATTATTTAACAAGGTTCTGCAGATTAACCACATGTCCTGCAAGAGAGCTTGGATCCCTGCAGAGCAGTGCTGTAACAGGAAAGAGGGTGGCAGACTTCTTTTGCAATTTTCCCTTACGTGTCTACATACAGACACCCCTGCATATACGTATACAATTGCTCACTTTTCTGCTGAAAGAAAAAAAAGCAAGATTTTTCTTCAGCTTTGCAGCAAAAATGGATTAACACTCCATTTGCAGACGCGCTTACCTCCTTTCATCATGAAACTAAGAATAAGTGGTGAATCCTTGTTTTAAATGTGGCTGTGGGTAGTAGCTCTGTTGCCTTGATACTGAATTCCTTCTTCCTAAGGAATAAGAATAAAAGGATTGTGGGTTTTTGTGGTTTGTGTGTTTTTTTCAAAGAATCTTCAATTATTGATTTTTTAAAGAAAAAAATAAACACTTAGTATGTCTGAGATCTCTCTTCTCAGAAAGTTTTGGGCTTGTATTTTTGACTTTGTGGGCTTGCTTTCTTAAAAATACAATTCTATATACTCGTATTAGGTTTACTAAATGAATTAATGCTGAAAAAAAGTCTTAATTTTGCAGAATAATTAGACTCAATTATGACTGGTTAACAGTTCAAGTGTCTGGAACAATATTGCTAAATAACTCGCACTGATAAAATTAAAATTTGCTTTTCATTCACATTTGAATGTGCACAGTGGTAATGGGTACAGGACAAAATGAAAAGCAAAAGGGAAGACTTTTTCCTATGCTATGTGCCAGAACCAATAAAGGTGGCTACTAAAGGTCACTGGTTTTAATTATATCTAAAATATGAAACTGTGGAACATGCAAAGAAAAAGCCAGCCATGGTGAACACTGGTCTTGGAATAGAGAACGATTTTTTCTATTCCTGTGTTGCTAACTTCTTTTATGTTATTTCTTTATGCCTTTGGGCCTCCTTGTACTCTCTGTTTATTTAGAGCGTATGAGGTTCAGAGCAGAGACCTGTTCATTCTTACTGTGTGCAGTAATCCACGCCTTACAGAAATGCAAATAATAATTCACCTAATGCCTTGCCTTTCATGATAAGTTTGGGGGTTTTTTTTTAAACAGGGAAATAGTTGTCTTTGCCTGTGCTTTTAAAGGTCCTACTGTAATATGGTTCTTGTTCATGACAAAGGATTCTAGTTGATATATTAGTGCAAATAATAATAATAATTCTTTTTTTCTGTCTGTTTCTATGGTTTCTGAACATAACTAAATTCACAGAAAATAAGCGGTCAGCCTGAGTTCTCTTTCATCCTGTAATGCTAGGAAAATGTTTATGTTAAGTACTTTCATTTTACGTGTGCATGCTTGTGCATGTATGTGTACAGAACATAACAATAGAAGTACGAAGTTGAGGATACAGGGCTGCAGAAATATTTTTTAGAAAGAAGGCTGACTTAAGGCTGGTGTTTACTTCGATTTTAGAAGACAAAGAAAAATATTATAAAGAGAAAGCTGCAAATGACTGAAAACGAGCCAGATGGAGTGGGAAGAAAAGAGTTGAAGGCCGTAGGACACAGACTGTGTTCTGAGCCAAAAGCATTGCAGAGGATAAAACAAAAGGTAGGCAAAAATCAGGCCCAGACAGTCAAAAGAAAGATCGAGGAGAGGAGATGACAGGAGTATGCAGCCAGTGAGGTAAGATTTCCATGCAGTTCCAGAGGGGACGTTTTCCAGATCCTGTGTCTTTAGTCTGTGAAAAGACTTGAAGGAACAGAAGGAAGAATCATGTAAAAAATGCAACCGCGCTCGACTGTCGCCAAATAAGCATACTTTTTCATTTAATCCCACCTTTTTTTCCCTGATCTTTTAGCCAAGGAAATAAATTTTCAGGTTTTACCCCAGTAAATCCTGCCTAAGATATTGTTGCCTAAAGATTAATATCAGGTAGGGGGTAGGGGGGAAGGCTGGGGGTGGAAAAGAAGGTGACCTGAGAAGCTATGAAGTACTTGCTGCAATCCTTGCAGCGCAAACATTAGCTGACGCTCCAGGTGAGGTCACCTTGGAAAAGGAATAGAGCACAGACTGGCCATGACAGAGGCTGGGGAGACTCTTTGATGAAGGGCCGGTAACAACTTCCTGTGGTTTCAAATATACTGGACATCACACGTAAGAGACATCAGCATGCAGTTAGTTTTAAAGATCCCCCCCACCTCCACCTCCTACAAATCCACGGTATTTTCTGGACCTTGTAAATCTGCAGTTCCTCCTAGTCTATGCTGCCCTCTACTGCTCAGTCTCCCGGCCGCAACGCTTACCTTTGCAGTTGGGTGTTGTTCATACGCTACTATATTTGCTTCGTATAGTTTAATATAGGAAGCATTTAGAGACGTATGAACTGTTTAGGATAATGGTTAAGACGAAGCCGGCGTGCAGCTCAACAGCTTTCCAGGGTAGTTGTCGGACCATTCACACGCCTCTCCCATTAGAGCAGCTTAGTTATGGATAGTGAAGAAGTGAAGACCGTTTATGCCAAAAGGAAGAATTCTCAGAAATATTTTTTTAAATTAATAACTTTACTATAAATAAGGTAAAAGGTAGGTGTCGTATTTTATTTATTATGAAGTTTAGGTTCCTTGAAAGAGATGGAAAACACTAAGGCATGAAGCGGATCAAGCGGTTATCATACAACAACTCTTTATTATACTTTTACTAGCATTTTGTCCAATCTAACTTTGAATATGCTTAGTGACAGGCTTGCTATCATTCGTAGCCCAGACATGAAGGGATCTTCATTTAAGAAAACTTTTCTGTACTTTGCGGTTAATCCGGTTATTTCTCTTGTTGCTAAGTTTTCTCTTTCTTTGTTGTTCAAATATTTAGGGGTTGCTATTGTGTTCTACTGCCTTAGCCAAGCGTAGACATATTTAACTGTGGGGTTTTTTTTAAACCATTCCTTGCATGTTCTTAACTGTTTTTAATGCTTCCTTTAAATTACTCTGCATGCAACAGTGATGAGGTACCCAGACCTGACCACAGCACTCTGCAGTGACAAGAACAGTGCAATTACTTTCTCTTCCCATTGAAGGCTGCCTCTCTCTGTGAAACCAAATTTTATGCACCCTCTTACACTATTTACTGCCTACAATTTCCTATCATTTTTTAATTTACTCGAGAGCATTCCCCCTTCCAACCATAGTGCTGAATGCCTTCATAGTGTTGAGTGCCTTCTCACAAGAAGTTGTTCAAGAGCCAAGTCATTGCCATCTAGCATTGCTTTCTATGTGTCAGTTAGCCAGTTTTCATTAAACTGGGCAGTCTTCCTATCTAGGATAAAAGAAAATAATTCTTTGTTATATACTGCAAGAGCCAAAACCTCAAGTATGGTACTAACACCTGAATGTATTGCTTTTCTTGCATTCTCTTCAACAATTTATTCCAGAATACTAGAAAACAAACAATCCAGTTCATTTTGCAAAATGCATATTCTTTCTAAACCTATGCACCTTATTGGTCCTGTGTCACGGTTCTACTGATATACGATTCAGCTAAAACTAATTGAAATAAATTAACTCGGGAGCAATTGAAGTGGTTTCTATGCTCCTCCTGCTGCTGCTACCTCCCCCCCCCAAGATATTGAAAGGGTAACTTTTCACTCTACACAATTTAATTGTGCCCCCTCAAAAATCTTTGGTGGGATTCTTTCTGATCTTTCATTGCAGAAGGGCAGAGAGCTTTAATGCAGGCTAAGCCTTGCTGCTGTATCCCAGCTAGGTATTGTCCCTCAGAGCGTGGCCCCACAAGCTCCTGAGCCTTCCGGAGACTGACTGGAGGTGGATTTAGTTTTGCCTCAGGTGAGACTGCTCTCGTAAGCTGAAGCTAAGCATTTTCTCGAGCTCTTTTGCAGAGCCTGGATATCAAAGGGGCAGTAAATGAAAAGTGCTCAGTACTGCAGTTCCCTTGGGCTTGCAAGGTGCTTCAGTGTCTCCTCTGAAGTACTGCGTGCCTTTTACTCCCACTCGTTTCAGTTCCCACCATTCACTTCTTTGAATTCAATAAGGCAGCACATGCGCACAAGATGAACAGTATTTAATCGTCAGAGTATTCTGGGTCTTCTTCACTGGACAGCAGATTGCTTCCAGTAGTTTTAAGCTCAGTGGTTGTGGCTATTTTTTATGATTTTTCAGAAGAGAGGGGTGTCTCAGGTTTCAGGTGTGATCATTTCATGGATAGATGATGCAATGGGGTTGGCTAGAAGGTGTCTGCTTGTTCAGACTGTGCTGCAGTTTTCAGGGCCAAGCAAAGGAATCAGAGTTTTGTGCAGCTTTCTAAATCACCTCTCCAATGCTGAAAATCTCAGCCAAAGTCCTTTAGTGGTGTTTAGTTTTTACATGTATTTAGTTAAAATAAAAATAAAAAACAGAAAAGGAACCTTTCACTGCAGACAAAACTGCCCATTCTTTCAAAACCCAATGCTTTTTGTTATATTTATTCATTTATCAATGCTGTGAAAGTTTCATGCACTCCAGCCATTGATTTCAGGAGCCAATGCTATTTTTCCTGTTTATTATAATTTATTGTCTCATTGTTGCCGGTAGTTTGCACTTAGTTGAATTTCCCACACAATATACAGGAAACATCTCTATAGCATCAGGCTTCCTCAGATTGATTCCCACAGGGGCCGGGAGGGACAAGCCACTCCCGGGCGCTTTATGATGTGGCTGCGGAGACTCATGTTAAATCCACCATTTGGAGACTTCCTTCCTTGCACCTACGGTAGCACACGCGGTAGCCAAATCATGTCTGCTCCTGCTACACGCTCTCCCACACAGCCTTTGGGAAAATTTTACCTGTGTGTGTGCTTTCACAACTGTATCACTTTCTTTTCATGCGCTTAACACGTTTATTACTGGTCTCCAGTGAGAACGTCTGTCTCTGAGGGTGTCTATTTGTATTAGAGAAAAGCTAATGAAATTATTCAGTTAGGGTATTTCATTTCAATTTACCTTTCCTCACTGTTGATTAACTGATGACTTGCAAATGTTGACTGATGTATTAAGTTGTCTAGGTGGAGGTGCTGTGGGTAGTAAAGAGGGCCAGTATACATATGTTCCTTTGAAAACACTCCTTAAATAATACCCGCAAGAGTCTCCTGGGAAAGCTGGGAAATTAAATGAACATTGTCTGCGTCTCCCTCATGAGCAATACTTCCCTACTAACAAACAATGAGTTTAGAACAAACAAGGGTTTAGAACAGAGACAACTTTATTGGGAGTGGGGGAGCGGCGGAGGGAAAGGTGAATATGGAATTAACTTCACAAAGTCAGCGATTCATAAATCAGTTCTATTAAACTATGTCATCACCCTTTCCTGCTGCTTTCCCTCTTCACTGCCTGCTCCTCCGGCTCTCCCTCCACCCCACCTCCTCGCCCTCCCGGATGTGCTGCACAATAGTCGTGAGCCTGCCCTCCTCCCTTGGTCCTGGTGGTTAGTCACTGCCCTACCTCAGAACACATTGCTCATGCTTTGGGCTTCTTTTTTTTTTCTTTTTTTTTTTTTTTAAGTCAAGGTTGACTGAATCAGATTTTGGCTGGATCCAGTTCTTGACCTTACAAGGTGACACTGCATGTGAGGGCTTTGCCATTTCCAAAGCATGCTAATTCCAGCCCAGATGCTGGGAAAGCTGCTGTTGGTAGCCCTGGCTTGAGCACCCTCAGCTCTATGTAACATGCGGCAGTTGTCCTGCTGCTTTCTTTGTTTTTCTCTGCTTTTGGTAAGGAGCACTGCAAACATTGCACAAACTGGCATATAAGAAATTGTATTTAAATACAGGAATACACTTTTTTTTTTTTTACCATGAGGGTGGTCAAACACTGGACCAGGTTGTCCAGAGAGATTGTGGAGTCTCCATCCATGGAGATAATGAAACTCTGACTGGAAATGGCCCTGGGCAACTCTGAGCAGGTGGGTTGGACTACACAACCACCGCGGGTTGCTTCCCTCCTCTACCGTGCTGTGGTTCTGTAAAAAGTATGGTGCTTTCAGTTGTCAGCCAAGATACCTGCAATAGCAGTCCCAGAGCAACAAATGCTATTTCATATGAACCAAATAAGTATTAAAAATTCAGTAGCTGGTTCCTTTTAAAAGTCATTGACAGAAGAATATATCTGGAAATATTTTGAGACCTTAAATTCATATGCGGGCAGCACAAACTTTGGCAAAGTTCATGGTCAAATGCTATAAATTAAGTGGTTAAACTGTAGTGTTCATGCCAGAGTCATGACTGTTCAATACAAATTCTTTCTAAATGAAAGTTAACTGATTTTTTTTTATTTGCTAATAATTCCCTGCTGCCAAAACCCAACAGAGCACAGCTTTCCATTTTCCCATTTCTGCCCCTATAGAAGTCAGGCTATTGTTTTGTCTAATATATGACTCCCATGTCAAGAACACCATAATACCTATGTCTCCCTTAATAAAAAGCCAGGTGTTTAGTTAGCTCCTGGTCAGGCTGAAGAAGACATTGTTTTCTAAGTTCTCACTTCAAAGCACAGCGAGGACATACCATCTGGCTTCAGGCTGCCTCATGTGCCAGAATTAATTTTAACTGACCATACCAGAGAAAGAAATGTAATTGGCCAGCGCTTTTTTTTATATTTGCTTGTTTGTTGGCAAACATTGTATGTGTGTTTTAAAACAAAACAAACCCGGCTAATTCTCTGTTTGTCTAGCAGTCTTTAGGAGTGGTTGCATTTCTTTTCTGTCAGGAAATTTAGTCAAAATGTATATCATGGGAAGATTACCATCTCAAGAAAAGGAAAGCTAGATGAGTTTTTTTTCCTCCTGAGACCTTCTGCAGATTTACAAATATATCGACCAAGGTGCTCGGTGCTCCATCATTGCTTTCTGTCTTGGCATCCAGTTTGCTCTTTTTATCCACTGGCAATTACCTTCTGCTCAGAGGTGCCACTAAGCATCTCTAAGAAACCTGCTTCTTTTTCTGACTGTTTTCCTGTTTGTTCTTCTGCGATCTTTGTCACTTTGTTTCTTTTCTTTCTTCCTACCCTGTATTTTAACTTATACTACCTCTTGCCCTAGTGAGCTTAGAAAGATGTTAACATGCAAAGTGGCTATTTTCCTTTAACTCTCCTTCCTTCCTTGTCTTTTGTCTTGGTTCAAAATTTGCATATTTGGATCATTCCCCTTTTCAGGCAGAACATTCTATAATTACCTGGCTGTGTTTAACATTATGGGATCTCCAGCAAGGTTATTAGCTATTACCAATCATAAGGGTAATGACTAAAAAGCCATCCCTATAAAACTTCTATATGTCCTGAAAATGTATAGAAAATATAGAGTATCTGGAATCCAAAAAACTCCTTTGCACAATCCTTTTTTCTGTAAGTTCTGTTAAGTTCGTAAAGCGCTTTTCTGCACTTTACAGGACTGAGGTGACTGGATGAAACCACTCAGATGCCTGAGGCAACAGACTGAGTTGTCTGGAATGATAATGATTATTCAAATGATAATTATCCAAATGACCCAGATTTCTTCCTTGCTGTATCTTGACAAATTGCTAGGCAGTGACACCTCTGCTGTCTGTGGTTCTGTGAACAGACATGTTTGGATACCCACATAGGCAAGCTGTATAGAACAACAACGTCAATAAGGCATATCAGGATTAGGTGTCTAAACTACAGTGTCTTTAGTGCAATTTTCAAGATTATTAGTTACTGTAACTGCATCTTTTTTTTTTCTATTGTACTCCATTGTCCTTATGTTACAGGTTCTTCTTTGTATTGTGCAAATTCAAGATATGCAGTCTATTTGCAGTAAGTTGTTGCTGATTTATGTGAATTAATTTTATTTTGTCTGTCCTGAACCATGTACAGACCAGGATCACATTGATAGTTTGTTTAGCTTACAGAGTTTAGAGTTGCAGGCTTGCAGTTTAGGTGGGATAAAATATGATTTATAGTGGAAACCTCCCGAGTGTCATCCCCCTGCCTCCCTGATCTCACTGATAGTGCTATGGGAAGCTTTCCATCTAGGTTGGAGTCACACGTTTTATGGTGACTTCTGCTAAACAGATTGGACTTCAGAAAAAATGACGCCGTAGCAAAAGGAAATTATGAAAGGTAGAACTCTTCTTTCATATATTTCTGGATTGTAGTACTTCTAGCCTTTCTTTATGTTCTGCATTTTGCACGCCGTTCTCAAGTAATCCTTTGGGCTTACTTGGATTTTTATTTATTTATTTATTTAGTTATTTGTTGCTTTTGTTTGTTTGTTTGTTTGTTTTACAGATAACTCCTCTCCTTTTCCCCTTCATCTTTACCAGCTTACCATGGATTCATCTTCCACTCTTGCTTCTACAGCTGTAGGACTTGGAAGTGCAGGTGCTCAGAACAGGGTGTCTAACTGTAACCAGCACAGCTGTGTACCTTGTGAGAGGGACTTGCCTCTGGGTCTCTGTTTTGTGTATTGATGATTTATTTTATTTTCCCCTCTTACACTCATCTTTAAATGGAGAAGGAATAGGCTAAAAGGATGGAAGAGAACTGAAAAAGCAGCAGTTGCTGCAGAAACAGTAGTACAACAAGGTATGGCTAAAAAGCAAATAGACAGGAAAATCTTAAGCAAAAGGATGAACGGATTTGTGGAATATGAGGGAGGTGCCATGACTCTTCTGGCTTTATAGTAGTTACCCTGAGAGTCTCTCCTCCATACGATGAAGGGTCAGATAGAGAAAATCAGTACCAGTTCTCTCACCTGTTATTCAGTTTTCTGCAGTACCTGTGTCTCTCCTGACCAAAATAATAAAAGAGAAAGGCCCTCCTCTATGTCTCTGCAACAAACCTGATGCCATTAGAAGGCACTGTTAAACACTAAAAGAAATAAGCTCAAACATAAACAGTCAAGACCTAGCATTTGTTTTAGTATCTGGCAGAACAGCAGCTTAGGCTGATGCTGTCAAAAATCCAAAGCTTTCAAGAGTAGCGCATCAGTGACCTCCCAGCTTTCTACGCTGGTAGAGTACCGCTTGCAGAATACATTCCATCACTTGTGGAATTTTGATGAAGCACCGGTTTGCACAGGATATTGTCAGCACATTTTTATCCCAACTGTTACACTCGGAATGAAGTGCTATGGACATGAGGAACATGTGCATCATTAGTTACTCAGGTTTGCAGCTCACGCTGATTTTGATTCCTCACCTTTCTGTCTGTAAAACCTCTGTTTTTCCTAACCAGTTAAATAACATAAGAAAATGAGAAACTCTAAATGGGCCATACACTTTGAAAGGCTTTGATAATTTGACCATTACACTCTTTGACATAGCTGCACAAATTTTTGTATTTGAAACTTGCCTGCGTCCAACTGGTTAGGAGAATAAGCAGCAAGAACTGCTGTCTATCTGTAAAAAACCTATTGACTGCTTGGAGATACTTCCGTGATTTGGACTCTTATGTTGCTTATCATTCCGTATGCCAGCTGTCTCCAAAAATAATACATTACAGGATTAACTGCTACAAAGATTAGATGATAAATGAATACATGAAAAACTACACATAAGGCGGCACATTTTTAATAGGATATGAATAAGAAAGAAATTTAGGACAAGAGGAAATGGCCTCAAATTGTGCCAAGGGAGGTTTAGATTGGATATTAGGAAAAATATTTTCTCTGAAAGGATTGCCAAACATTGGAACAGGTTGCCCAGGGAAGTGGTGGAGTCACCATCCCTGGAGGTATTTAAAAGACCTGTAGATGTCATGCTGAGGGACATAGATTAGTGGTGGACTTGGCAGTGTTAGGTTAACAGTTGGATTCAATGATCTTTAAGATCATTGGTCCTTTCCAACCTAAATTATTCTATGATCCTATGAAATGTAAGTTGAAGAAGCAGAAGGATGCAGAAATTCCCTACCAAGTGGCTGTGATACTGGGCTGCTGCAGAGGGCTTCTGCAGAGCACTGAGCACCTGCAAGTGGTCTGACAGTAGCAGAAGTTGACATTGGTGGTCACTTTGGATTGAACTGTAAAATTGTATGTCATTGTATAGAGTGTATCACACGAAACTGGAGGGTAGAAGCCATGAAACACAAACTAAAATTAAATGAGGCAATTTGAACTAAATGTTCAAGCTATTTCCATGCGCAGCACTGAGTTTATCTGGAAAATATGTTGTAGCTATAAAACAGCTTAATTTCTCTCCTTCCCCACCAATAAAGCCTAATTTAACCTTGGAATATTGGGAAAGACCTATTTATGTGTAACTGATAACTTCCTAAAATAAAAGATCTCTCAGAACTACCAAAAGAGAAATTGCTGTAGTCACTGAATTTTACTGCAAAATATCCTGTGCACCACATAAATGACAATATTTGTTTCAGAATCACTGTCATGTAACCTGTAATTCTGGGCATCCATATAGGATCTCTGTTTATTTTCTGTACATAAATGTATGTTTCACAAGGGGTTAGTACATCTATTATTGCAGACAGAAGTCTTCACTTTTTATATTCAAATGAGAGTTGTATTCTTTTTTTTTTAACTTGAAGATTACAGGAACTTTGTCCTATATACAAAATGTTGCTTTCCTCTTTTAGTACAGTTAAGTGGTAGATAAACTGTGCTGGAATTTGTGAAGAGCAGGAAGTCTCCAAAGAGTATATAAAATCAGTAATGACCTCAAGGAAAATAACTTGCATATAGCAAGTAAAAATGTCACTTTATACTGACATATCTGTCTTAAAACAGATGCTGCACAGATGCCGGCATTTGATTCAGTGGAACAGGAGTCCTCTAAGGTTTATGTTAAGAAGCAGTTATTAGGCTTACTAGTTAGATGGCAAAACTGAAAACCCTCTTCCAGCCCTGGATGTGCGATATATGTCAAATTAAGAAAAAGAAATATACCTATTTTTGTGAATGACATTCGTAGTTCCTTAAATCAGGGCATCAGACTCAATCAGGGCTATCATTAGGCACACCATGTTATACCTATATTAGAGAACACTCTTAACCATCAACTTGCCATGTACTAGTCATTCTCCAGACACAGCCAGGGTAGGTAGGCACGGGGGATGATGAGGAACAGAAGGAAGAATTGTTTTGCAAAAGTGCAGTTATTGGAAAGTAGAAGAATTGGAATAATGAGGATCTCGGGGTTGAAGACCAGCCTTTGGATCTTCAACCTTGGGGCTGATCTGAAGTGTCATAAGGAGGTGCTCAGTGAATTCCCCTTACATTTAAGACTGACAAAGGATCCCACCTCCAAATATCACTAGTGGCCCTACTTTCTTCTAGGCAGTGAAGGCTTTATTTTTCCACCATAAATATGGGAGATGTGCTGAAAACTGAATGCTGTAGATGAAACATCCCAGATACCTGTTGAAAATTCCTCTCCACAAGGAACAGATGGTTGTATGAGAGAACTTGTATTTGTGCCAACAGAATCATTCCAAACACCCACATCGTGAAGGTCACCAAATGCAGAATTAGCACAGACACCAGCTTCAGGATGACGGTTGCCAAGTCCTAGCTGCACCTGGCTGAAACCGAAACATAATCATCCTGGGGTGAGTCATGTTTGGTAACTGCATCCCGAGTAAACCAACCAAGTGCATATCAAGCTGAAATAAAACATTATTACTTCATTAAATCACTTTTAAAAAGCAATTTAAAGTCTCTGGATCAGCAGCACAAAAAGGAGACAAAGAGACAAAGACTGGATTCCTGGAATGAACTTGCATGCAGAACTACAATGCCTGAGTCTTAGATTTCCTGCCAACTAACAGAATCGCTTACATGAGGAGCTAGAAGCAGCAGCTCACTTCTAGCAAAAAACACTAACCACTAGAAAACACTTTCTTGAAAGCACTAGCAAGACAATACTACTCTGAAAATAGCAATATGGTTGAAAGTAAATTCAGGATTTAGGATTTTAGGGAATTTAGGATTTAGTGAAAGGAGGAATTAAGACTTATTAGTAATTATTATCTTTTAATTCAAAAGCTTAAAAATAAGTAAATTGACTCCTCCTAAGGGTCATAAGCTTCTCCAGATGCCACCTACTTTACCCTGTCCAAGAGAAATGGCCAATGTTTTATGTTTTGAGATGAAATGTCACAGTGCCTTGGGGTGGACGCTTTGAGCAGAAGTCACTATTTTCCCCCATTGTTCTTGGATAGGGCAGGGTTTTATTCTGACTTAAACAAGCCTGACTTAATTTTGGGATAGGGCTTTGCATATATTCCTTTGTAGTTTTGTTTCTTTAAACTTGTGGATCTATTATCCACATAATTCTTCAAAGAAGCCCATGTTAACAATTTTCCAAAGGTGGGGTTTCTTTTTTTTTAATTTCTTTGTCCTGATGCCTCGTTCCAGTTGAAAATATTGTTAGAAGTCAATGATAGCCATATTCCATTAATACTTTTAGCAGGGTGAGACTAAAGCTTCAGGAACTTGAATTCTCAAGAGAATGAACTTTTGTTAAGCTTCTTGGCACACCCAGCCTGAATAGGAGGGCCCTATCTTTACCAAAGAACCATGCAGGTAACTACCAGATCTTTTGTACACTCTCCCTTTCATCTTTTGTTCTGACCATGCTATTTGTTAGTCTGTCTTCATTTTCATGTCATTTTCATGCCCATTCTGCAGATTTGCCTGCATTAGTATTGAATTTTTGTCTTTCTCTTCGTAAACAATGCTTACCTGGCCTTACCTAATCAAATTAGTTTCTTATTTTCTGACTCTAGACCTTCTAAGTGGTTCTGTGTGGTCTGTTTCCTACCGTTTTTGTTCTAACTAATTCCCCAGAAAATTCCTTTGTCCCTTCCAGATGAAGCTTCCGTCCTTCTCAGCTGCTTTCTTCTGTTCATGTTCCTCATGCCTAGCTCTGAGACCAACCTCTTCCAGCCCTAGGCTGTTTTTTTCATATGAGGCACTTTGCCTCAGATTTAGATCCAGTATTACTGTTACAAGTTTTTCTGGCAAGTTTCACTGATGCCATCATCTGCAAAGAAGGAAAACAAGTGTGAAGGACATTTATGTCCAAAAAAGGTTTTGCTCCGGGCCTAATCTGCATGCACATTCCAGCCAAAGAAGTATTTGTATGTATGTTAAAAATAAGGTTGACAGAGAATGTACAAATCACAGCTAAATAGTCTAGAGTTCTCTCCCCCCTCATCTTCCCAGTAATCACTGTTATAAACCCTCTTTATTCTTTTAAATACCCCAACAAAGAGTCAGTCACTTTCTAACATCCCCAAAATGAACTTTGTTCTGCTAGGGTATACATGCTGCTTGAATCACCCTGAGAGAGTCTGAAGTCCTTACAGCGGATGAAATAATAAACATTACTCTCATATTCCAGGAATCTTATTCTCCGCTTAAATCATTACGTTTAGGTAATGATGTAATTTAATCATTAAATAATTACATAAAGAAAACCATATTAAGGTATTCCTGAAAGTCCTGGTCTCCACAGAGGTACTATCATCTAGTGGAAATTATCTGTTTCCTAGTGTTCTATTGCCCTTACCATTTTTCTTAACTGTATCTCCAGCCTGCTGCTCTTACAGCTTTAGTTTCATTTTCTTCTCTCTTAAATGAAGTCCTGGTCCTGAAAGGTGCTCAGTACCTGAGGTGCAGTCACCTTTATTTCCATTTGAAGTCAATGGGAAAGGACGATGCTCAGCCTTTTACACTACTGATTCTCCCTGCAAGAGAGCAGTCAAAGGTCTGCAATATTGGTCTTTTAGATGATGGAACGTCAACCTCATCAAATTGAAATTCAGGCTTTCTTGACCTCTAGCTAATGTTGTTGACTTCATTTAACATTCTATCTTAAAAAAAAAAAAAGTAATAATTCAATGCTGTCTCCTTAGAGCTTCTTGTCAGCCTACCCAGAGTGAACTGAGGAATGTGAATATGTTTTGCTTTGTTTAAGCTATCTCAAATGCCTTTCTTTTGGTCATTTTTTTCTAGAGGAATCTAATCTGTATTCAATCTGCTGTATTGCCAGTATTAGAGTTCATTCCTGTTTTTGACAGAGACTCGAAATGAGGAAATCTAGGAGGCTATAATCTATGATTGCTACTGAAACCACATCTCTTTTCTTTGAGATTTGCCGTACTAGTAAGAGCTAGCCATGAGCTAGAGAGAAGGTTAAAGTTTTCATTGTAAACTTGAAATGAAAGGAATATTACAATAATTATGGGCAGTTTCAGGTGTGCAAGAAACACAGAGAGAAAGTAATACCCACTGTTCCCATGATAGAAGGATATGTCACTGACGACAGTATGCTCTGCACTAAATTGACCTCTCTGGAAGTGAGATGGGTAGGTTTCTCTCTAGTCAATGAACAGAAATAGGCACCTCTGGAGGGCAATCCACCCTACCTATTTTAAACACTTATTCTAGACTACAGAGAGAGTGTAGACAACAAACTTAGACTTGACACATAGGGAATGATTCAGGTGCCTAAGTGTAGATGTGTGGTGCCAATTTAGATAGATACTCAACGGAATTTCCTCTGGAATAGGTCTTCCAGAGATGCTGTATTATTTCTGTCAGTCCTGTGCAAGGTGTTTCAGACCCTCATAAGGAGCTGAAATATTATAGTGTAAGAAATGCTGCCTAAATCAGAAGTCTAAAATTTCTGAAATTAACCCTACAGCAAGGATATAAAGCTGGTGGAGTGGATGAGGATGGATGAACAAAGTGAGCTGTAATAAGGCAGAAAAGGGGAAACTTCCTAGAGAACTTAACATCTAAGCTTAACTTAACATCTATGTCCAGCTTTGGAGTCCTCAGCACAGGAAGGATATTGACCTGTTCAAATGGGTCCAGAGGAAGGCCACAAAGATGATGAGAGGGCTGGAGCACCTCTCCTATGAAGACAGGCTGAGAGAGTTGGGGTTTTTCAGCCCAGAGCAGAGAAGGCTCCAGGGAGACCTTACAGCAGCCTTCCAGTACCTGAAGCGGGCGTACAGGAGAGATGGGGAGGGACTCTTTATCAGGGGGTGTAGTGAGAGGATGAGGGGTGACACTTTTAAACTGAAAGAGGGTAGATTTAGATTAGATATTACGAAGAAATTCTTTACTGTGAGGGCACTGAGACACTGGAACAAGTTGCCCAAAGAAGTGGATGCCCCGTCCCTGGAAATGTTCAAGATCAGGTTGGATGGGGCTTAGAGCAACATAGTCTAGTGGAAGGTGTCCCTGCCCGTGGCAGATCTTTAAGGTGCCTTCCAACCCAAACCGTTCTGTGATTCTATGATTCTAAGAAGACTTATTTGTAGTACTGCACAGATATTGGTCAGAAAGGGAATGTGGCAGTTAATTTTCACTTGCTGGTATGAACTAGTCTGGGTTCAAAATTCAATACCCAAGTGAGATAACAAATTGGGAAAGTTATAAATAAAGGAACAGGAAAACTGGAAGGGAACTAAGACAAAAATAAAACTTTCAAGAGTAATAAAGTAAAAGTAAAGATAAATCCTAGTGGTGATTTATGGCTACACAGCAGATCAAGAGACAGGAAAGATTTGGGATAGAGGAAAGAGGTGGTCATTAAAGATTGTTATGTGCTTGAGGAGTATGACAAGTTCTCAAATGAGGGGAATAATAGTCTGCATTTGAGAGTAGAAAGACATGTTCTGCAAGAAAGAATATTTTATGACCTTGTACTAAAATATTTAGCAGAAATTAAGTCAAAACTGATCTGACAATATCAAGAAAACACAAGGAAAGTGATGGGATGTTGAGGGAACTTTCAAAAGACTGTGAGACTCAGATAGGGCAAAATTTAACAAAGAAGGGGGTTTGGTTTTATTTTATTGTTCTAGCCTGAGAGTAAAAATGAAAGTCAGACAATGAAACACATCCACATCAGAGGAAGGACAATAGGAACTGCAGATGGCAAAGGCAAGTTTGAAAGAAGATTCATAGAGAAGAAGGTTCTGTCATGGAAGTGATGACTGTTCACGGCACTGTGTTAAACAGATAAGATAAAGAACTGAAAATTAGAGAAGACACACTTTAAAAATTAAAATAACTGCTCTGAAACTGTGACAAACTAATTGTAAAACCCTGATGCCAAACTATGAAGGTTTTTTTCTTTTTTGGCAGGAGAGTGTGGTTGTTTGGCTGACTTCAAAGACAGCTGTACTGGCAACAACTGAATTGTTTCTGGGTCAATCACATGGGTGTATATAGCTTCTTTCAGCATAAGTGTTCTCTCAGCTCCCTGTTTCCCTCTCATAGGTTTTCCCCAGTGTCTTTTCTTTGATTCTGATGGATATGAATAATAGCATATTTAATGAAAACACTATGTAAATACTTTATGAAACCTCTGCAAATAATTTTTGTGGCTGAAGTGTAGTAAGTTGTAAACATAATGGTTATATTGTGTAAAAAAACATTCTGATTTTTAGAAAAAAAGCATTCATTCTGTCAATTCCATTCAGCTATAGATAAAGTTTAGTGAAGGAAATGCACTGAAAGCATTTTTTAATGTTATGGGATTTTTTACTGTGCTATATCAGCGCACAAATGCATGTCTGAAATTGTTCTGCCCAAGAACACCATGTAATCTTGAAATATGGATAGCATTTCAGAGACATAGAGGATGGCAAGGGAGGATTTAATGGTCAATGTGCTGCCCTCTGAAATGAATTGTGTCTGTTATAACACTATCCTAGATTTATATAGAAGTCTATGTAGTTTAATTGTCCAAACTGTACACTGCCAAGAAACAGAAATAACCCTAGGGAAATCATTTGGAAAAGACCCGATAATCCCTGGATGCAATCTGTGCCTGAGCAGGTAAGGAGCCAGGCAGAGTCACATCCTGCAAACTCTAGGGAGCTTGAGGGACACCCAGTCCTTAGTTCATCCTTTGTGGATTAGGAGACACGGCCCTGCCTCTCTATTCTGGGTCAGAGACCTCTTTTTGTGGTTGAAGGGTAAGTGGAGAAGATCCACTGTGATTCCGGAAGGATTAGTAAGTGTGCAGCTGTTTGTTTTTAATGCTGTTTCTAATCAAATATATACTTGTTTCCAAAAGAGAAGAGGTTTTGTGCAGAGAGTGTGCATCTGTCTTTCCAATGTACTCTCTTTAGGAACTTTTGCATCTATGTTATTTGCATTTAACATAAGGAGAAACCAAAATTTGTGAAATTTTTTGGACAAAATTAATTTTTGTGAATTTTTTTGAGTGATAATCATAGAATCATAGAATCGTTAGGGTTGGAAGGGACCTTAAAGATCTTCTAGTTCCAACCCCCCTGCCATGGGCAGGGACATCTCCCACTAGATCAGCTTGCTCAGAGCCCCATCCAGCCTGGCCTTGAACACTTCCAGGGATGGGGTTTCCACCACCTCTCTGGGCAGCCTGTTCCACTGTCTCACCACCCTCATGGTGAAGAACTTCTTCCTAACGTCCAGTCTGAATTGTCCCATCTCTGGTTTTAATCCATTCCCTCTAGTCCTGCTGTTACCCGACATCCTAAAAAGTCCCTCACCAGCTTTCTTGTAGGCCCCCTTAAGATATTGGTAGGCCACTATAAGATGTCCTCGGAGCCTTCTTTTCTCCAGACTGAATGACCCCAACTCTCTCAGTCTGTCCTCATAGGAGAGGTGCTCCAGCCCTCTAATCATCCTCGTGGCCCTTCTCTGGACATGTTCCAGCACGTCCATATCTTTCTTGTAGTAGGGGCTCCAGAATTGTATGCAGTACTCCAGGTGGGGTCTCATGAGAGTGGAGTAGAGGGGGAGAATCACCTCCCTCAACCTGCTGGCCCAGGATACAATTGGCTTTCTGGGCTGCAAGTGCACACTGATGGCTCATGTTGAGCCTCTTGTCCACCAGCACCCCAAGTCCTTTTCTTCAGGGCTGCTCTCAAGCCAGTCACTATATCGGTGCTTGGGATTGCCCCGACCCAGATGGAGGACCTTGCACTTCACAGAATCACAGAATCACAGAAACTTCGGAGTTGGAAGGGACCTCTAGAGATCATCTAGTCCAACTCCCCTGCTAAAGCAGGATTGCCTAGAGCACATTACTCAGGACTGCATCCAGGCGGGTCTTGAAAGTCTCCAGAGAAGGGGGCTCCACAACCTCACTGGGCAGCCTGTTCCAGTGCTCTGTCACCCTCACCGTAAAGAAGTTTTTCCCTGTATTTGAACGGAACTTCCTATGTTCCAGCTTGTGCCCATTGCCCCTTGTCCTGTCACTGGGAACCACTGAAAAGAGCCTGGCACCATCCTCCTTCGACCCACCCTTTAGATACTTGTATGCCGTAATAGGTCTCCCCTCAGCCTTCTCTTCTCCAGGCTAGAGAGTCCCAGCTCTCTCAGCCTTTCCTCATAAGGGAGATGGTCCAGTCCCTCAATCATCTTAGTTGCCCTTCGCTGGACTCACTCCAGTAGTTCCCTGTCTCTCTTGAACTGGGGAGCCCAAAACTGGACGCAGTACTCCAGTTGTGGCCTCACCAGTGCAGAGTAGAGGGGGAGAATGACCTCCTTCGACCTACTGGCCACAGTCTTCCCTATGCAGCCCAGGATTCCATTGGCCTTTTTGGCAACAAGGGCACATTGTTGGCTCATGGATAATTTACTGTCTACCAGGACCCCCAGATCCTTCTCCTCAGAACTACTTCCCAGCAGGTCCTTGGTCTTGTTGAACTTCATGAAGTTGGCATGGGCCCACCTCTCCAGCCTGTCCAGGTCCCTCTGGATGGCATCCCTTCCCTCCAGCGTGTCAGCCACCCCCCACAGCTTGGTGTCATTGGCAAACTTGCTGAGGGTGCACTCTGTGCCACTGTCCACGTCGCCGACGAAGATGTTAAACAAGACTGGTCCCAGTACTGATCCTTGAGGGACTCCGCTTGTCACTGGCCTCCACTTGGACATGGACCCATTGACAGCCACTCTTTGGGTGCGGCCATCAAGCCAGTTCTTTATCCACTGAGTTGTCAGTCCATCAGATCCATATTTTATCAGCTTGGAGACCAGGATGTCATGCGGGACAGTGTCAAAGGCTTTGCTCAGGTCCAGGTAAATGATGTCAGTTGCTCTGCCCTTGTCTATTGATGTTGTGACCTTCTCATTGAAGGCCACCAGGTTTGTTGGGCACAATTTGCCCTTGGTGAAGCCGTGTTGATTGTACCCAATCACCTCTTCGTTATTCTTCTGCCTCAGCAGTGCCTCCAGGAGGATCTGCTGCATAATCTTACCAGGCATGGAGGTGAGACTGACTGGCCTATAGTTCCCTGGTTCCTCCTTCTTTCCCTTTTTGAAAATGGGGATTATGTTTCCCCTTTTCCAGTCAGTGGGGACCTCACCAGACTACCATGACTTTTGGAATATAATAGAGACCAGTTTAGCAACCTTATCCGCCAGTTCCCTCAATACCCGTGGGTATATTCCATCGGGTCCCATGGACTTGGCCACTTTCAGGTTCATCAGATGGTCACGAACCTGATCTTCACTTACGATGGGCAATTCTGTCCAGCCCCTGCCATTGTCTTCTGTGACTCCGGGAGTGTGGCTGGAGCCCTTGCCAGTGAAGACTGAGGAAAAGAAGTCATTGAGAACCTCGGCCTTCTCCATATCACTTGTCACTAGTTATCCCGTTTCCTTTCTGAGGGGGCCCACACCCTCCCTAGTCTTCTTCTTACCATTAATATACCTACAGAAATTTTTCCTGTTTCCCTTGATCTCCTTGGCTAGATTTAATTCTAACTGAGCTTCAGCTTTTCTCACCAGGTCTCTTGCTGTTCGGACAGCTTCCTTATATGCCCCCCATTCTAGCTGTCTTTTCTTCCACTCCTTATAAAATTTCTTTTTGTGTGACAGTGTGTCCAGGAGCTCTCTGTTCATCCAGGCAGGTCTCCTAGCATTCTTTCCTGCCTTCCTCTTTGTCAGTATAGTTTGCTCCTGGACATGGAGAAGGTGATCCTTGAATACTGACCAGCTGTCCTGGGCCCCCCTTCCCTTTAGAGCTTTGTCCCACGGCACTTTGGCCAGCCGATCCCTGAAGCGATCAAAGTCTGTGTGCCTAAAGTCCAGGGTCGTAAGCTTGGAATATATCCTCCTAGTTGCCCTGAGGATCTTAAATTCTATTGCTTCATGGTCACTGCAGCCAAGATTATCCCCAAGCCTCACATTGGTCACCAGCCCTTCCCTGTTGGTAAGAATGAGGTCCAGCATAGCACCTTTTCTTGTTGGTTCCTCTACCATTTGGAGGAGGATGTTGTCATCTATGCATTCCAGGAACATCCTGGATTGCTGGTGCCTTGCTGTGTTGTCCCTCCAGCAGATGTCAGGGTGGTTGAAATCCCCTACGAGGACCAGGGCCTGTGAATGCGAAGCCTCTTGTATCTGCCTGGGTCTGCTGGTCAGGTGTCCTGTAGCAGACCCCTACTGTAACGTCACCTTCCCCTGTCTTCCCTTTAATCATAACCCATACACTCTCAATGAGCTCCTCGTCCTTCCCCATGTGGAGCTCCATCGATTCTAGCTGGTCACTGATGTAGAGGGCAACACCTCCTCCCCTCCTACCCTGCCTGTCCTTCCTAAAGAGCTCGTATCCGTCTATCCCTACATTCCAGTCATGGGAATCATTGCACCAAGTTTCAGTAATAGCCACTATGTCATGGCTTCCCAGCAGCACAGTGGCCCTTAATTCATCCTGTTTATTGCCCAAGCTGCGTGCATTTGCATAGGGGCACTTCAGCTGGGCTGGCCACGTCATCCTGTTGTGCAAATCCCCCTTGATTCCCTTGGGGTGTCCCAGTGCATCGTCTCTGGCTTGCCTCAGGGCAACGAGTTGAGAGCCCTTACTAGGACTCTGTCCCTCTGCCCCAAGAAAGGTGGTTGCACATTTTCCCAAGAAACAATTACTTCTTTCTTTGATGTTGTGCCCAGAAAAGCAAGGAGTAACACTTTGTCAGGAACTGATATTTCTACTGTTTCTGATATGGTGTCTTCTAAATTTGATATTATGGAGATTCAACCTTATAGGTGCTTTTTTCCGACTGAATGAGAAGTTTTATGTCCTCTCAAATGGGAATATAGTATAAGGCAAAGCTCTCTTTTTTAAAAAAAACAACAAACCCTACCACAAAAATACACGTTTTCCTCGTTTTGTATTACAACATTTTACCGGTTATGCTTTCTAAATTGACATTCCATGTGTTAATCATCACTATTTATATTCATTTGTATAATGGCTATAAAAACCCTATTCTATTCATTATTTCAAACCCTGTCTTCTGCACCCAGACTTTTTCTCTGTATCAAGCGTGATTATAGGGTAGGGAACAATTAGTTTAAAAAGCTGAAAAATGAATGGAGTTTGGATAAAGATATTTAGCTACAAACATTAGTGACAAACACTAATGTGCAGAATTCGTGGAAATCAAGTCACCAAAGAATTAAATTTCTACATGTTGGCTTTTGAAGTAAAACAGATGAACTTTGCTTTCAACTTATGGGAGTTAAAAAATAGTTTTGTTTGTTTGTGGGTTTTTTGTTTGTTTGTTTGTTTGTTTGCTTTAAATAGAGAAGTTGAGATCTGATCCAGCTGACTTTTAAAGCCATTAGAAGCTGTTTAGCGCTCTATTAGATTTGTACTCAAATTAATGTTAAATGATTTGTAGTTTATCAGCAATGAAAAACATATTTTATGAACTCTAACTCATGGATTTATAAATGCAGCTTGCACTACTGAATTATGTTGATTATGTTGTATGCATAATTGATAAAATAACTTTGGATTTGCTTTTGCTGAACATGTTTCCTCACAGGAATTGCTGTGTCTAACAGGTAGGCAATGCTTTATAAGGATGGTTTAAGTACTTAAATAATTATTTTTACATTAGTAGTAGAGTTGTCATAGTCTATGGGCCTAAGCAAGATTACTGGGAAGAAGCAATACCTTTTATGAGATTAATAAATACATTAAAAAAGCCCAGTTGCCTACCCCTCAAAAATAACCCCAAAACAACCCTCCACCCCCAGCTTTTGTTACTTTATTTTATAGATGCTATTCTTCATGCGTTACAAAATGGGTCATTTTAAACTCAAACACGAGGTTTAAAATAATCATAACTCCTTCAGTATTCATTCAGTGAACCAGCGTGTTTGGAACAAGGGATATTTGACACAGCTTGAACTGAGCATGACCTGGCAGTGCCAATCTGCAGATAGTATTTAGTTATATAATTTAATGGCCTTCACATTTTTCTATCTAGGTGTCTGAGGCAGGTTTCCTCTTTCATACAAATCTTGTGGTAACCTTTGCTCCCCAATGGTTTAAATCACATTCTTAAGGGATTAAACTGTTATGACAAAAGAGGAATGTTTAGATATTCTGCTTTGCAGCTAAAAATTTGTCAGATTAGAAATTGTGTATTTTATAATCTCAAGATCAAAGAAGCTTTCCATCAAAGCTTTATGTCCGCTATAATATTTTCCCAACCTTTGTTGAACCTGAATTGTTTTGGATTATCTCACATTGGGTTCACTGAGTATGCCTAGCCAAATGTGGGAAAAAGCTTCCTGCCAAACATTTTAAACATTTCACATGTGTAGGGCAGAGGCAGTAAGCCACAGGTATTAGTTTACTGCAGTGGCAAAGCTTGCTTTAACAGTCTCTTTAAGTCTACTTTTATACGAGATGCTTTTTGAGATTAGTATGACAGATAAAACCTCACAGGGAAACCGTTTATCTTCCATTAGGAATACCATTCACTTTCTTTAACCTGGTGACCTAAGTGCTCCTGTAAAGAGTCTTTTTTTATAGAGTTTTTACATCTCGATGGATTAAGTATCATTTCTCTGCTGAGGAAAAAAAAAAACACAACACAATCCAATTTCTTTAGAAGAATGGTTTGTCAGAGGAGAATAGTTTTTGTCTTTATCCATCTTTAAATCCAGCAGTCATGTTCCCTGAACAGTCACAAAACAGTGATCATTCAAAGTTCAAATTGTCAGTTAATTTAAAATCCACTTGCTGAGCCCCTTTATTACAGTTTCACTGCATACTTGGCAAGGCAAATAGGATACCAAGAGGACAGAAGATAGAGAGTTTAGCTATTCTCTGTGCTGTGTAGTACCTTAATAGTCTTTAATGTCATTTGGTATAGTTTGTGAAAAATGCATATTTACAGTAATATTTTTTTTTTCTGCTAAAAACATAACATTGTTGAAAGGTATATATGACTACATATAAAAACATACGTATTCAAAGTAAATTTGAACAGCCTCCATAAAGAAATAATCAAAGATGTTGTTCAGACATATCCAAATAAAAGCTTGGGATTTAGCGTACAGAGAGATGTGCATTTCCTAGGTTCCAATCAGTATCTTTTGGGAAAGTTAAGATAGATTGACTTTTTAATTAATAGAATGAAAAATAATATGTCCAAACATACAAAAACTTTAAGTGTCTCTTTTGAGTTTGCTCTGTTTGGTTTATAAAAAAGTAAGAATGTTATTGACAAGCTGTTTGGTGTTCTCATCTCTGTTCACTTTTAGAAAGACCCGTCTATGAGGAGAGATCTGTCCCTGTGCTCAGATGCTGCACTGCACCACATTTTAGACTGAAGATCAGGAACAATTTATTTTTGGTGACACTTGGGTGAAATAAACCTTTCTCCCTACCTTTAATATCTTGAATATAAATTGTTGTCTCCTGCTTTTTTTCTGCATTATTCTTGTATAACTACTGTATTGTCAAAAATGGCTATTCTTTGTTCTCCGGAATGTCTTTATTTAATTTCCTTTTCTGCAGTCGGTGACGTGCTTTTTGATTGATATGGGTACTGTGCATGCATTTGCAGGAGTTAGAAGTCATTTTGGATTCTCTGTTCCACCTGCACTACTTTAGGTCCTGATCTTTTCAATTCTAACATGAAATGGTCCAGTTACTTTGCTGTAGGTCTGCAAAGGAGAAGTAGCTCACACATTGCAACTTGAAGTGCATTCCTGTTTCTATCCATGCTTAACTTCTTTTGATGTAGTCAGGGAGTCTGTAAAAAGCACTGGATGTAACCTATATTCCAAAGTTTTTATTTTGTAACTCTTTATTTTTTAATAGCATTTTTTTAAATGTACTTGAAACACCTTATAGGTGTTATCACCCGAGGAGAAAGTCCACTGTAAGTATAATACTTACATATGTGTCATTTGTTTTTCAAGGGGTGTGCAGATATCATGAAAAGAAACACAATATCAACGTCTTCAGCTATTCAAGTTTACACAGGTAAACATGTAGTGTCTGTATTCTTTTATTAAAAAAAAAAATCTGAAAAATAGTATGAGTAAGACAAAGGATTAGATTTTTTTTTTGTTCCTATTAGGTGCTAATTGAAAGATAGATTCACTATATGTACATTGCTATCACATCGAACGTTGAAGAATTCTTCGTTTTCTTTTCCCTTTTTGTATCCAATACCACCTTCCTCCTCCTAGTGTACAGCTGTCTGTACCTTGACATGTTTGTGACCAGATTGCCACTTTAAAGGAAAAGCTTATATATATATGTATTTTTTTTTATTCTAAGAATGAAACTGTACTCTCTAGCTCTGAATTTGAATCTATGTCTACTACTTATGGGCAACCTGTACTAAATATCAATCTGCTATATCTAGTGTTCATATTCTATTCTCCTGTGCTTATGGAGTCAGAATGAGACCTCTGGACCCATCATCTTAGTGTGTGTCTTCACTTACTGGCCCTATTAATTATGAGATACAATGTTAACATTAACCAGCTAATTTAATTTTAAGTGCCAGAATCTTGTGATTTTGTGATATATATGACAAATCTTTTGATCATGGTGTGGAAAAGTATACTAAAAGGCTCTGCAAATACTTACTAATTAGTAGAAAAAGCTGGCATTAGTCTGAGAAAGGCAAATTGTGACAAAACAACGCCATTGCAGTAGCGCAGTCTTCCTATGCTTCTTTAACTGCATTAGCTCTGGATGCATTGTTTCCCACGTTCTGCTTTCTTCATACACGATTTTTGCAAGATTAAATGTCGAATTTTTAGGTTGAAGAAATTATATGAATGAGTATCTTATGGAGATGCTAGCATATTAATGGAATTGTGATTTCGTAGATGGATGTAAAAAGTGAAACCTTGCAGACCGATAAAAAAGAATTTAGAGAAGAAAACATAACTTATGCATTCTAGGATACTTCATCACACTGTTTTAAAGGACTGAGAAATGAGATTGTACTTGCCCATGGTCAAGGGATTTCTGAACTAGAATATTAAAGGTTTGTTAGAATTAGGTTTCAAACAATGTTGGGCATTTTATGCTTGAGTGACGAAAAGACAATTATTTCCCAGTGTCTTTGCTGCCTTTGGGCATGATTAAATAATGTAATCGTATTCTCTGAAAGATGTGGTTTATTACTTTTAACAGCTTTTCAAGCTGAAGTCTTTATAAATAAGAAGAGCTATAATTTAAAAAAGATAAAAGCCGTGTGCCATTTCATCCCCTCAAAACATGGAAGAAAAAGAAACGTGTGCAGTAATATCTATAACCTTTAGCATGTAGTTTTCCTGAGGTACGTATTATTCTTTTCTTTTGCTTTTTATTTCTTCTGCTTTTTCTTGCTTTGTTGTTTTAGATTTCTTATAGCAATGGCTGATGCAAAAAACCTGAGTGAACTGATTGGGGTTTGCTGAATTTTGATGGTAGTTCTACAGGTGGAGAATAAATTAAAAAAACCTCAAAACCCCATATTCAGATACTTTACCTAGCTTTGTCATTCATTAATGTCTCCAGACCAGACTGCAGCACATGCAAAGGCAACTGTTGTTCAGCAGGTTCAGTCCTGAAGCACTAGAAGTGTCCTGTGCCTGTAGACTGCTTCTGATCAGGTCATCGTCAGGTATCGTTTCTGGTGACATGACCAAGTTGGGCTCTTTGGCAGTATTACGCTTTGGGGTTCAGCCCACAGAAGAAGTGTTTATGACCTTTTCTGTCCCCACACAGGCGTTGGCTGTTCTCACACACAAGATCTGCTGTGTTGTAGGTGCACTCAGAACCACGGATGAGACCATCCACCAGAAACCAGTGGCTTTCAATCTATTAAAATCGGAGCTTCCATTTAACATTTCCAGTGAAGGTGAAGATTCACATATGTAAAACTAGTAAAAATAGGATGGCTTTTTTTTTCTTTTTTTTAGTTTTAAGTTAATTTAATTTCTGTCCCTCAGAAGGAGACATGCTGTTGGCTATCACTTAGAACGATTTTGGCTACAGTTACCTGGCCTTTTTAATATGGAAAAAAGCAGAGTGCTACCAAAAAGGATTGTTCTGTGTTTCTTTGTGGTATGTCATCAATGCTTGTCCCTATTTCCTCTCTAGTGCAGATCTAGCCTCTGAGCCACCATATAATGAAACTTGTTGGGAACAATCTTCTCTGGGAATAAGCTTCCTGCTCCCCTCACCGCCTACCCAAGACTGGTTTAGCTCGATCAGTTCCTTCTCTCAGCTACTGTGCATCCCCAAAAACTCTGGATCTGGCAAAGGTTCAGGGGAAAAAGCAGCTGAGAAGAGGGAACAAAGAATCACCTCCCTGGTGCTGGGATGAATTTGTGTGTGGTACAAGCAGGAGTGACATATGAAGAATTAAAATGACCAATCTGTTCTGTTTCATTACTACACTAGGTCAGGATAACCGTGAGGTATTATGGGTCCAGTTGCTTTTAATAAGATTCTGCATGTTTGTTACGTTCTTGGGATTTTTAATCTCTTTAAACAGGCCACAAAACCTTCTTCATAGACTACCATCTTTTCTTTATAGTAAGCAAGGTTAAGCTTTGTGACAGCAGCTCAAAAAGCAATACTTGTGTGTCCACTCTCTGACACATCATTATTCTGTGATATGTATCAAAGCTCCCTTCTTTTTATCAGATTGCAGAATTGTCTCATTTGTATAACTGCTCAAAGTAAATAAATAATGTAGACAATACTAAGTGCAAATGCAATTGAAGCTATTCATTGTTTGGTCTCACATCAAGGAGAAAACATGTCAAAGAACTTGTCCAACCAGAGCAAGGTGCCAAAATCCCTAGATCTAGCCTTGGCATATGGTATTGAACAGATGTACTGGATATGAAAAATCACAGCTGCCAGCTAGCTGATAGCTACCTAAGAATCAGTCAGTGCTAATTTGGTATTCTTATGCTAGATAAGATCTATGTGGTGTGTCTGTGGGTAACTAAAGCCCTGTTTACATTAGGTTGATAAGAATGGATACCATACAGAGTGTCTTAGGAAAGATGTATCCATTTGTGACTGCAATCCACATGACAGCTAATTATTTAAAATGAACTCTGCCATTACTGCATCAGAAAACTGCATCTATAAAAGCAGGACAGAAGTGGCATCTTCTTCATGAGATCCTTCGGGAGTTAGGAACAAGCAATTGTAGTTGAAGTCTGAATCTTATTTTAATAAGGCCCTTAACTCTGTTGTGGAGTGCAAATGATCTTTAAAGTGAGTTAAGGTGGTCACAGTAGCAGAACATTTTATTAGAATTGAAAATAAGGTCCACGATGACTAGGTACAATAGAAATATCCCTGGTGAAATTTCCCTTAGGTATATTTTTCCTTTGTCTGTTCACATTCCTCTTTCAATGAAATGGCTCAGGAGTAAACAAGGGTAGAATTTTTTTCCCATTTATTATATTACAGAAAACATTGATTCTACACTTGAAATGATGACAGTAAACATTTCTTCCATTGTGGCCAAAACCCCTCTTGTTTCTAGCAACTTCAAATGAAATCAGCATTGTCTTATCAGCTGTAAAAAAAAAAAAAAAAAAAAGCTATCAACTTCCAAACATAATTATTTTGAGTCCAATGGGCCTGACACCTTCCTCAGTGCCTCCTACCTATTAATTTGCAAGATTTCAGTCCCTCCCTTTCCTAAATCTTACATTTGCGAAAAAGCAACATTTCCCAGATGTCTTAGAAAAAGGGGACAAAGTTAGTCTATCAAATTCAGTCTTCCTTTTTAAAGCAGTGTTCTCTCTAATGTCTACATTAATTAAATAAATGCATTTTTAATTGAAACACATGAAGCTTTCAAGTCAAACTGAGTTCATGTCCTCAGGCACCCTATTAATGGAATTTTGGAGTGACAGTGCATGCCAACCAGCTGGGTCAGGGCCATGTTAGTGCATCATCAAAGTTTTTTCTCTGATGGCACAAGCCATTGTAGATTCATTCTAGAAGGGAAAAGTATATCCCTTCACAGTTCTTAGAGAAATAACATCTCATGAGGTCTCAAACAGATTCCACATGCAGTTTAGAAGATATTTGAACCAGGTTAGTCCTTTTCAAATGTTTTCTTTTACAGGCAGTCAAGTTCTAAACGCAGTTAATGATGTTCATCAAGAAGTTTTGTCTTCCCTTCCAAGGACAGAGGAATCACTTATTGTTCTTTTACTCCAAAAGAACTACGCACAAGTGCATTATGTACATAGAACAATAAATAGTTTCTGGGATTCACTGATGTTATTCTCAGAGGATCAAAGCATTTTCTTTCTTTATAAAAGGGAATAAGAAGAAAACAGCACAAGAAAACTTGAATAGATGCACGTCACAAGGGGTTATCCTTATGCAAATACAGAGCACAGTCAGCATCAGCAATGTGCATGCCAAAAAAAAAAAAAAAAAAAAGAGAAGGAAAAAAAAAGGGAAGAGGTGGTTAATTCCGTTGCTTTGTTCACTAATGAAGCTTTCCAAGTTATGCACATGCTGCAGCTGCAAGTCCTTTGTGTTCTGTATTGGCCAGAGATGCTGGAGCCTGCTCTGCACCTCCTCTGTGTGTGACCTCCTGGAGCTCCCAGGGGAACTCAGCTACCAGTGCAGGCTGGTTTCCCAAGACTCATCTACATTAGTAAACAAAAAAGGCCAAAGAGTCTTAACTGGTCCAGAGGCAAACTGATGCAGGTTTATACATTTATGCCTACGTCATTTCTTCCCTCAAACTAGAAGGGATATACCACCATGCTGTCTGTAGGAAACTCTCTGGGCTATGCTGTATCCTGAATTTTTGCTTGCATTGCTTGAGAAAGTGTTAGTTGATGTGTCTCAGAATTACATCAGGGAATGTATTTACAGCTAAACATTGCAAGTGACCCTTGACCAGTGGGTAAACCCATGACTTTATAAGTATCAACACAGGCTAACAGTGTAGTCCTCCCTGAAAGCATCAGTGTATCAGAAAGATACTTGAGGAACAAGTTACCTACTTATTACGAGACGTGCAAACCTGAGTGAAAGCTCAGAAGCCTAAGATCACTTAAAATATAGCCAGAGAAGTAAGTAAGATGTTGCTATTATGCAAAGCCTGCACCATTTTATTAAGAAAAAAAAAAGGATTTACCCCAAGTATATGAGCTAGCAGCTTCTAAATCATTCTTTATCTTCTTTTGGAAAGAAAAATTTAAATCCGGTCACTTCCTTCTTAGTAGGGTCCATTTTGAAGGAGACACTTTCAGCCTTGCCTCCTGAGTCTGGTTACACATTTATTCACTGAATCAATAAAGAAATATCTAATGGTAAAACAACTTGGTGCAAATCTCTGATTTTCAAGATTTCAGAGTCCATCTCATTCTCTACCTCTGTGGCCTTCTGAATACTTAATCTAAGAGGGACAAAAAGCCTTTTGTACATGCTGTGAAAGACATAGTTGCTTGAGAACTTGTAGGTCTGTATTCCAGACCAAGTAAGAATGTGTGTTTCTGTAATGTTGGCTGTGTAGGGGGAAAGGAAGCTGTTTTTTCACCAGAGGAAAAAACACATTTGTCTTATAAAGAAGAGTTGTGCCCATGAACCCCAAATTGAAGATGATTAACTTCTAAGGTAATGGAACTTTGTGGAGCAGGACAAATCTGTTGCCTATTGCTACTACCATTGGTCCCCCCTACTTAGCTTGCTTACCTCTCTGAATTCTTGTTTTAGGCTTCTGTCTTGCATCACAGAGGAGTAAGCGTTAGATTGTGAGTTCCAATAAATGGCCTTTTCTCTCCTCAAATATCAATCTTCACACATCCTTTTGTAATAATCTGTTAAGATACAAATACCTTTGCTAATACTTGTGAATATAGATTTTTATTTCCTTGCTGGAGAATTGTTCAGGCAGTCATGATACAATTCATAACATAAGAGGTTCAAAATAGAATGAAAGAGCAGCCACACAGTTCATATTCATCTAGTTCAGCAACACTGGCTTTTAAGTGTGCACGTAGGAAGAAGGAGAAAAAGAACAAGAGCATGTGATACTTCTTCCTAATGCTTTCCTAGTCTTCAGTGATTTTCAGCTCAAGCATTTCCCACAGTGTCTGTGGTTTGTTTATTTATTAACTTTCTATGAACCGTTCTTTCAGGCAGTTGGCCAGTCTCCCCTCGAGTCCACGTATACCTCTTGTATTGACCAGGTCCTTTGGTAGGTTGTTACAAAGGTTAACTGAATGTTGAATGAAAAACTACCTATGTCTTTCTTCTTTGAATCTAGCTTCTATTAGCTTCTTTTAACAACAATCAGCTCTTGCACTGGAAAAGCAGTAATGAGTCTCTGGCCAGTACTGGTTCTGTAGACCGCTGTGCCATTCGTGGTTCTGTAGACTTTTGTCTTATGATCTGAACTCATCTCTTTTCCGAGATGAAGATTTGAGCCTATTAAGTCATGCCTTGTAAGATACCGCTTCCATACAACCATCCTAGTATTCTTTCAACCTTGTTGATAGGTATTTTTTCTGAGATGAGATGACTAGAATACAGAATTAAAAGTCAGAGTGAATAATGGATCCATATTCTAGAATATTTTCTGGTTTATACTTTATTCTTTTCATAATAATTCCTTGTATTTGAATTTCTTTTTTGACTGCCTCTGAATACTAAGTTGATGCTTATGTGGAACTACATATCATGCCTCATGGTCTTGTTTCTGCAGAGTGAGGGACAGCTCGGAGTTCATCTTGTATATCTGAAGGTAGAGTTTTTTTTCCTGCTGTTCTCCATTTTATTGAATCATAGAATAGTAGAATGGTTTGGGCTGGAAGGGACCTTAAAGATCATGTAGTGCAATTCCCCTCCCATGGCCAGGGACATCTTTCACTAGGTCATGTTGCTCAGAGCCCCATCCAACCTGACCTTGAACACTTTGAGGGATGAGGCATCCACAGCTTCTCTGGGCAGCATGTTCCAGTGTCCCACCACCCTCATCGTCTCTCCTTCTGTCCAACCTAAATCTTCCCTCTTTCAGTTTAAAACCGCTGCCCCTTGTCTTGTCACTACAGGTAAAAACTCTCTCTCCATCTTGCTTATAAGCCTGCTTTATATACTGAGAGGACGCAATAAAGTATCCCCAGAGTCTTCTCTTCTCCAGGCTGAACAATGCCAACTCTCTCAGCTTTTCTTTATAGGAGAAATTTTTCCACCTTATTATTCTTCTAACATTTTGTTATCCAGTTACTCAGTCCTATTAATCTGAAATTCCTCATGTTCCAACCTTGTTCTCACTATCTTGAATAAAGCAATGTTATCAGATAATTTCACATGAAACATTTTTTGTTCAAATGGCTTGACATAAGAAATATAACAATAAAATTGTCTGGTTTCAAAAATTTGCAAATAATTAATAAACAGATAAATTTCATCAAAATTGATAGCCATGAAATTATGTATTTCTAGTAAGTCATCCTATTAAAATGAGTATAGTGATTTTTGGCCTATATACCACAAATGACCTACAAGTTTACCTAAAGCTTTCTGGAAAAATAAGAGTGAGTTATTATTCAAACCACACTAACAAAAATGTGAGCCTCTTGGAAGTGTGCAGAGAACCTTGCATTTGACTTTGGTTCCAGCAATAATGGGGTTTTATCTATCTTTGTTTCAAAAAACTATGTGTTGTCAACACACAGAGTTGTGTTAGAGTGAGTTTTCCCTAATATAATTGCCAAAAAAAGATGTCCTTAGTTCACAAAAGCATACTCCAATCTACTTTGTATATTCGTTGGGCATTAGACAAGAATCACCCATCTTGCATGGTAATCACTTACTTTGTACAGTACTCAGTGTGTGTCAGTAAGAGGTTCCAGAGTCGCCCAGTCCTATCAAGATCTGAACCTTACATTAGCACATCGTTTAAATGAAAGGCTTGCACATGGAGAAAGTTGCTGCCTGGGATATTTGAGTTGTCAGGATTGAACTCAGCCTCTGTGCTATAAGCAAGGATCAGTCAGCTACAACCCCCTCCCTCTCTCTGACATCTCCTCCTTCTCCTCACCTCCCTTGACCTCATGCTTTGTATGACAGCTGTGGAAAATCAAATCATCCTGAAAACCTGCTTTCTGTTGGCCAGCTGGCAGCCTGGGCCAGGACCAGAAGTGCCAGAACCTTACAGCTGTACGTGTATCGCTGCCTATCCATCTGTAGCATATGCCATATGCCAGTCCCTGAAGTAAGCTGAGAGGAGGATCCATCTGAAATGAAACTCTTTCATCAGAACCTGAGAGTGTTCCTTCCCACTTTCTCACCTCACTCCTGTGGTCTTTTCTGCTAGTCATTTATTCTCTTCTCCCTTCCTTCATGCTCTAGGAATCACACGCAGGGAATTAATTCAAGTTTGTGTCACACTGCTGTGTTTTTTTTAGCGAGTATAAAAAATTCTGTGTGACCTTTTGAGTAGAAGGTGTGGCAAGTCCAACTTGTCTTCAGTAACTAATGTAAGTGTAGGATTTACTGGTCCATGAGTTCAGACAAATCTGTTCAGGCAATTTACAGTTGATTCGATTTTCTTTCCTATGAGGCCAGTACAGTGCATACAAGTGGAGTATAAGGGACAAGAGGTTAATTCAAAGATATGGTCAGTTCTGTTTTACTAAAATAAGCGTGTCCATCTAAGAACACATACATTTTCTAGTTTAAATTATTCAAAATATTTGCTAACTTAAATAATGTTTTTCCCCTTAAAAAGAAAATGCAGATATTTCTTCAGTTCCCAGATTTTTGAACGGCTTAAAATAGAGGTGGCAAAAAGCCAACATGCTTAGTAATGTGCAGTGGCACTCTGAAGGCAAAAGTTAACAATAAAAATATCCTTCTGCACTGGCAGGGTTGATCACATTTGACTGGAATGTGGATTTCATTATTTGTTAAAAGATGAAGCCTTCTGCCATTCCAAAGCACACCCCTCACCACAGGCGTAAGGAAATTGTATGCAGAGAGAATTCGGGGTAGATGTGCTTTTTTAATTTTTTTTATGCCAGATGTAGTTGAGAAAAGGACTGTGATAGTGGAGTAAAGTCCTTAGAGCTTTCTTACTATGACCTGAATGCATACCTCATCTTGTTTAGCCTTTTCACTCAATAGAAAAAAAGTCAAGGTTTCTGAGTACAGCAACATTAAATTTTTATTGCTCAAAGGTCATTCTTCTAAGTAGATCCAAAGTTAATTTTCATGAAAAAAGAGAATCCTCCTGTTGTTTGTACTATATTCACTTTCTCTCTTTTCTGAGTATTACTTGATTTAAAACAAACAAACAAAAAAACCCAAACCAAAATACACCAAAAAACCCAACAGCAGGACTCTCTGGAATTCTTGACCTTCTTTTTCTCTTGGCTGTTACCTGCTGAGTGGATCTGGATGGCTAGCCATATGTTGAAGATTTCACTTGCAAATTATGGGGCTACTCATAGTGCTTGACTTCAAGTATCTAACTTGAAAGCTTAAAACACCCTCTCAGGATGTCTCCTTCTCTCTTTGAGTTGTGTAGAGAACATGTGTTCCTCAACTGGAAGACTACCAATTGCTCCTAAACTGCCTTCCCCAAGTAACTGTGTTAATCCCTTCCTTTCCCAATATTCTTATTTTTCTTCACTCATCCAAAACTATATCTATTGTACTATAAACTGTCATGGAAAGCCAGGCTCAGGTGCTTTCTAGAGGAATAATTTAACAGTGTTGGTAGAGATTCGTTTTCTCTTGGAACCAAGTTAAGATTTAAAAGACTCAAATCTGACCCTTTGGTAAGTGAGAATTATCCTCTTCTTTCTATTTCCTTCAAATATTTATATTGAATAAACCAAATTTGTTTGCATAACTCTGAAAAGCTGCCATCTGGCAACCTGCTGTTTCAATTCATGGTGGAATGTTTTGTTCCTGCCAATTTCAAGCCTTTGTTTTAAAATCTGTGCTGAAAACAGCCCAATCCTCCTTCCTCTGAAGTCAGTGGCAGAACTCCCACTAGTTTCTGAGGGAGCAGGATCAAGCCCAGACAATAATGGAAGGTAATTTTAAAAAATTTTCAAAGTATCATCAAAGGAATTGCACTCCTAATTCTATTTGTCGCTGCTTTGAAAACATAATGGCAAGGTTTTGCATATATCAGTCAATAGCTCTAGGCAACTTGAGACTGTCTGAATTAACTACTGTATTTCTCAGTGAGGTCTTTTTTTTTTTTTTTTTTAAGAATAAATCCCCATGGGAAAATAAAGGAAAACATTTGAAACAGTGCACACAGTACTGTGTTTTCTTTTCTGAAAGCTAAAAGAAACTGCTAAGCAGTTCTATTATTCATCACTCAATAGAGGTTTTCTGGAGCAGGTTGAATTATAGGACATAAGATCATAGCCATGCTACTTAGGCTGAAATCCCATCAGATCTCATAACTAAAAGAAGGTGACTTTAGCCCCAAGGATAAAGCAGAGTGTTCAATGAACAACTGCTGATTCACAGAAATCTTTCTATTTATTTCAGGGGGAGCTGGATAACTTTTTCCTAATGTTTTCTTCGGTATCAAATCTGAACTATGCCACATTTGTAGGCCCCTTTACCTAGGCACAAAGCTGGAGTCTTGATGACCTGTGATCACAGAAATGTGCACATCACCCCTTTCCCAGGGCAAGAAGTTGGCCTCCGTGTTCTGGCCCAGTTCCAGGTGAATTCCACTCTGCATCCCTGGAATTGCCCTGTAGTTTTAGCCATGCATAAATACATGTTTCATTTCCTTTGTTTAAAACTGTTACGCATGTTACTGGTAAAAATTGGCTGTGGTTTTCTGATCTGAGATAGCTGCATGTCACTGGGAAGGCAAGTGATACCTGCTGAGGTCCCTGGGCTTGTAAATAGCTGTTATTATTAGAAATGGTACTGATCTTTCCTTCCCTCCTGGAGACTGCCAGTTTCAGCCTAACCCCAACATTACAAAAAAAAAAAAAATAAAAATACACCACACATATAGATATTATTTGAAAAGTAAATTCAGAGCAGATGTCCAGAAGTACTTGCTACCAGCAATCAGGATTCACAGCACATCGAGTTAAGCAGGACATAACCTACACAGAAAAAATAGAACAAAAACACAGACTGAGATGAGAGGTGGGAAAGTCACCTGCCCCAAGCTGCGTGTGAGCCTTAAGGTATGGTTGGTACATAGGCCTTTTTTAACCTCTCACCCTTGCTGCGCCTGCAGGAGATAAGGAGTTTTGGCATCACTATTATTTTAACTAATGGACTAGTTCTGTGTTTAAGTGATGGAATGTGAGTCATATTGGCTCCCCACAGGTAGAAGGAAAACACTACTGGTCCGACTTATTTGCCAGTTAAACATCTGCAGTCAGTGTGTATGGAGCAAAGAAAATTTACATGTGAGGCTGAGAGTCGGATTTTTGAAAAGAAGAGATATAAATATTTGAAATTTTGCTTTTAATTGCATCTTTAGTTTCATTCTCTCCCTTCTTATTGCACTTATAAAATAATTTCTTTCATTTTAAGTACATATAAACTGACTCTATACAGAAACGTGGCACACAGATCCTACCATTTTGGTCAGGTAGCTAGTTTCTTCTACTGCTTTTGGTGGTTTTGGTTCTAGGAGGCCATAAAGAGCCTACCCTCTGGGAGGTAACTGCATGTTACTTACCCCAAACTTTGGGAAAGGTGTGTAGCAAATACAGGACATCATTGCACCTGACTCTGGGCTGGCCTTTACTTGTGAAGTCATTGTAGAATTCCACTGAAGTTTGTGAAGCTACACGCTTGACACCGGTCTTGCTATCCCTGGCCCAGAGAGTTAGCTGTGTTAGAGTTAGGGCTTCAATAAGACTTGCCGTGGTTCTTACAAACACAGTGATGTCCTCTCTTTGAAAGAAAATTAATGTGTCTCAAACTGTCATGGCTGTGGAAAATCTGAAAACAAAACTGTCAAATTTAATCCATGTGAAGTAAAGGCAAACATCTGAAAACCGCAAAGCTAGTATCCTGATTTGTGGTATGAGGCTAGATGTATTTAGATATGGGTTTGTACTCTTTCCCATCTTTTCTCAGGATGTAAGGATATCCTGAAATATAGGAATGGAAGTAGTGTTATTGATATAACACTAAAAAAAGTGGCTTGTTCCCACTGTACTCTAGCTCTTAAAGCAGCTTGAATGTAAACTTTAATTTCCTGTGGCACTAGGGAACTTATACGTTCACTGTGGATCAACAGGCAGAATTATTCAAGGAAGACAGCGTGCTTCAGTAGTTGCAGCAGGAAACTTGAAAAGGTCCTGGCCTGGTTTCAGCATCTTTCTGGGTCATTCATTCGCTGTGTGACCTTAGATGACTCACTTGACCTCAGTGAAACCAGCTGCAAAGGCAGGTAAAGGAGGCCTGCGCTGCAGAGGAGATACAGGATCTAAACTGAGCCTCCCCGGGGAAACAGCTACAGTATTGTCAACTGACAGCGGTTGAGTTTTATGCATGTAGAAAGTGTTGAAAGGTAAATCACTTCTAGTATCTGATTATGAAGCAGTGGCCATATATTCTCCTTCATGGATCATTTCAAAGTCCACATGACAGCATTCGCTGTTGTGCCCTTCATGTGTATGGACTGAGGCTGCCTAAATGATGATGAGTTAGCCAACAAAGATAGCAAGTATTTAAGGAAGATAAATTCTCTCCTAGCTGAACTCTGATGGTCAACAAATACAAAGCCTGCAACCTTTTAGAACAGCTTTGCTTAAGCCAGGCGACGTGACAGACCACGCGCAGTCAGACTCAGCAGGCCTCCCGTGCATTGCCAGACAGAAGATGCAGCGAGCCAAGTGCGTCCTCCTACCTGAGAAGAGGCCACATCCATCAGAGAATGTGCTCAGGAGTGTCCTATGGCAAATTACACAGCGAAAGTCACTGCTAACGTGAACGAGCATGACTATTTGGAGGTTAATGCTGCTGTGCGTGCACTTTCCCCACCGTGACCTCTTCCCTGTCATTTAGTTTTATTCATTAAAATTTTCTGATATAGTTATAGCCAAATATTCAATAAATATTAATTCTTCATTAAAAGAGATCCGTACTTTCCAGTCCTTATTTCTGCCTCATGTCCTACGAAGCACAACTGGAAATCGCCAGTTTTAAGAATGAGATGTGAAATATTCAGAAAGACTTTTAAATTGACCTGAAGTGAGCCTGAAATTGGATACTATGACAATCTTTATCTCAGCTGACACAGAATATTGCTAGGAAAAGAGGCTGTGTAACATTTGTCTGGCCTCTTGAGTATAAACTCCCACTGATAGTGCTGGAATGATCACTTCTGGTGAGATTTAATATTCAAATTATATTTTTAAAATGTAGCATCTTTACCCTATACTTAGTTCAGGCATACTGAGAGATTTACAAGGTTTGCTGTGAACTTTTTTTTCCCCTTCCCCTTTCCTTTCCCCTTCGCCATTGCTCTCTCCCTTTTCCCTTTTCCTTCCCCTTAATCTCTTCCTCCCCTTCCCCCCCTTGCCTCTCCCTCTCTAGCTCCCTTTTTTTCCCCTCCTTCCCTCTCCACCCCCCTTTTTTTTTGTTTTTCCTTTCAAGGAGGGAGGGAGGGAGGGTGGGGACGGAGAAACCTATGCAAATGTTCTCTTGTTTTTGTTTTCTCTTTTGTTTTCTCAGGCAGGTTTCTTCTTTCCTGATCTAATTTCAGCCTTGCTGGCGTAAATCTAAATGAAACAACATAGAGTCAGAGATCACACCATGAATCATTGGTTCTCATTTGGGTTTCTAGTCTAAAAGAATCCCACAAAATCAAGCTTCAAACACAAATTTGGGCTGGATATATGGAAGTCCGAATCTTGGGAAATCTACAGAGGTTTAATTTGTTCTGTGTTATTTTTTAACTTCGCCAGTTAAAAGCACCCCTTAAAAATTATGGGAATCTTTAGACATGATTGCTGCATTTTTAGGCTTTTGTTGTTTATCTCTTCTTTAAAATTATATCCACACAAAACATTAACTTCTCAGTGTTTTATGTGGAGAAAATCTTAAGTTGGTATATTTTTCCTTGTTTCTTAATTTAATGAATTAAGTTCCTTGTTTGTTCATTTTATGATTACTTCTTATAGAACGAAACCTTAAGTTGTTTTTTGACAGCAAAGGACAAGCTGATTGATGGAATTTACCTTCTGTGAAATCCAACAAAGGTTTAATCCTGGAGGGGAAACCTGTGATGTATTATTACACATCTTAGTCCAAACACTTTTTTATCATATGTTGAAAGATTTTCATGGTTGATGTACTGAATTTTACAAAATAAGTAGGTATAAATTACACTAGAGGAGCTACATAAAAATAATGTAGAATTTGCACAGCAACGTAGGGACATGGTTTTATTACATATGAAGTCATTGGAGGAGGTCTGTATGCACTGGGGAAATTGGATTTTGTGGGCCAAACACAAATATGTATCTATATGTACAAACATACGTATATAACTTGCTCAGATAACCTGCATTTGCCCTGTTTAGCATAAAACAGATGCCTGTATTCCAGACACATCCTGGACTGAAGTAGTCAGGATCAGCAGTCATCTTCAAAGCTAGGGGTGGACAAACAGTAGTGCACAGAACTAGGCTAAACCCCCTGTTACTTTGTTTGGTATTTGTCTGATTATGGCCTTTGGATACAGAGGCAGTACCAACAAGCAGTTATAATAAAGTAAAAGATGCACTGATAATCATCTAGTTAAGCAAGACAAAACTTTTCACGAGAGCCAAGAGTAGTGTGTGTCTTCTGAAGCGTACTATTTCAACAGGGCATCACAAAATGCAGCTTCCATGGGTCAGTAAAATGAAGAGATACAGAAGGTGTGTCCCCGATATCAAGAATCACAGAGTTCAAGCCTTTTGTATAAACAGTACACCCCGAAAAAAAGATTAAAAATGCTTGTCCACATAAGATTTGGTTGGTTTTTGGTTTTTTTTCTTTCTTTTTTCCCCATTTCATTTCCCCTGGAAGGAAGAAGGCATTCTGAAACATACTTTGCTCCTCCAGTCAGAATGGTTGGTGATAATATCTGAAATTACTTTGATTCTTGAAATTAGATAATATTGCTTCACATGATAAATTCTCTCACGGGATGTTTATAAAAATATATTTTAATATGACTAAACATACTAATTTCTGTCACGCTTAGAGTTGAACTCTTGCATTCTCATGTGGGAACAGAAACTATTAATAATGTGTATTGCCGCTAAATGCTATTTGCTTTAGTGAAAATATGCCAAACAAGGAGAATTTATCGTAAAATTTGCAGTAACGGTTATGATTTTGCTCTTTGAGGAAAATATAATTTTGATGACATTTTTTCTAGACAAGAAAGGTCCTTTTAGTGAGGAAGCACACAAAACTGGCATAATGCATGCGTTAAAGTATGTAATGATCATGTATCAGATTAACAGATATAGTTACTTAAAAAGGACCCATTTTTGGGTACCACTAATCTTAAATCATGAGAAAGGAGATCTAAGAAAAGTTTTGGGTCTATGGAAATCTAAGACTACTGAAACTCATGTATCCCTACAAGTGTGTGGAGACAAGATCCGCATTGAAACTGAAGGAATTACTTGCCTTCTTGTGGTGAGATTAACAAACAAAAGTAATTAAAATATAAACCTGGCAAAATAGTTACCTGTGGACTTACCTTTAAGCATTTGGATGAGTTTAATAGCTTAATAGTATTTCTCATGTGACTAAAACTGAGTAGTAGGGGTAGGTTAAATCATCCTTATTGAAATGTTTCCTGCTTTCTTTGGTTAATTCTTTTTCTTTTTTTTAGTTATTATTGCTTCAGAATGTAGCATCGACTAACTTTTGGCATGTATGTAAAGAGAAATAGGAAATTCCAAACCTAAATCAAGTAAATATTGCCTTATAAGCTGGAACGTTTCCGTGATTTTTCATTAAAGAATTCTGAGGGGCATAAGGTTTTCAAAAACCTTTTAAAAGTATTTTTCTGGGGAAGGTCCCAGATAGCAATCACAAAGTTTGTTAGGTAATAATCATCCAGGCAGACTGGCAATATTTGACGAGTAATGAAACATGAGAGTTCAGATTTTCTCTGTGTACTGGTTTTATAAGAAAAAAGTTTATTGATTAGGTAAAAAGCTGTGCGCTAACACTAAACAGCGCAAGGCAAGACGTTTTCGCTTGCTTTTGTCTCTAATTTTAAGCAGAAACACTGGCATTTCTGCATTGTGAGGAGCCTTAAACGGGCTGTGTAGCGTGTGCCTGCAGTTGAATGCAATTTGCTGTAGAGCGGTTGTAGCAGTTAGGGAGGGCAGTAGTCCATAGCAGCTCGTGGTTGAGCCAAGCTGAAAGCACAAGTGTTTGCCGAATGAAAAAATGGCTCAGAGCTTACCTGCAGCCCCTGCACGTGAGAGACGTTTGACTGAAAGGCACAGAACTCTATTACTTTCAGTTGCCCTGTGGAGCTTGGTCCCATACAAGATTTGCCTACGGAAGTGATTTTTCAAACGCTTCCTTGATGCCCGCACCCCTCATTACATCTCATCTCATCACATCTGACCTTATCTTATGCTTTCAAATGAGCAACTTGCTTTACAACCCCTGCAGCTGATTAAAAAGAAAAAGTAATGAAAATATTGAAAATAAAACTGCTGTAATGTTATGCACTGGAAAATATGTAAGTCTGAGGAAGAATCTCATGCTTCAAATTTTGTAAATTAGTATGTGGAGGGTTAAAGGCACATCTTGTGGATACGTTGTGAGATATGTCCAGAATACTTCTGTTCCTAGCATATCACTCTGCTGCAAAAAGTGCCTTCAGCCTCATGCTGGTGACATATCTGTGTCTCTTAGGGGAATTACAGACCTAATCCCCTTCAGCGGCATCAAAAATAGTACCCAAGTATTTTTCTTATCATAAGGTTTTCATTTACATATATGTAGGAATATAATATTTTTTTCATAATTTAATTCCAAATTTAATACTTCATTTTTGCTTTGCTTACTGATATCACTTTCAACAAAAACAGAACCCCAAATTATTCCCCGTATTCAATAAGAATATTTATGTAATGTATTCCTTGATGAATAACATTAAGGATAAAGTTATAGAATACCTACAAGGACTTTGTGATAGAGTGATGCAGAGTCACAGGATCAGAGGCTTGCTTTAGGGTTCCATCACTCATGTAGGCTAAAGTTTAGAAGCTGCATTAAACCATCAACCAACATTAGAAATGAAACACGCAGAAATGATTTCTCTTTCTGAAAGCTGTGAGAGCTTCAGAAACCTTTACTTTTGCATTTCTGTTCATTGTATTATCGGTTTTGGTTTCAGCTATAAGCAGAAATGGCTTGAGAAATATATGTAGAAATATATGTGTACGTATGTGTAAATATGTGTATACATGCAGAGACATGTAGGTGTATGTGCATCTATGCATTTGTCAAGTTTCGGTTGATATTAGTGGAAAATTAGCTATTGTGCACAGAAGGCCTCCATAAGTAAAACGTCCCTGCTACCGACTCAGAAATTGAAAGTAGTGGCATTAGGCAGGACTTTTTCAATAACTTTTTTTCCCTGAAACACGTTCTTACCAAGGTCATCAAAGTCACAGCAGACCACTTCTCTTACTGTTCAAGCCAACAGACCAAACGAGTCTGAGGTTCAAACAGGTTCCCACCTATTAGCTATTTAAAACTGGAGACTGTTGGTTTGAACTATAACTACTGTGATGGCAATAAACAGAAAAGTATTATTTTTCCATGTGTACAAGATAATTCCATTTTATAGACGGAATAGATCTTCTGTCTTGTCTGAAGCTGTAGACCAGGGATTATGCTTTTTTCAGCTTTTTTTTTTTTTTAATTGTCTTTTCCCTAGAAAGTTGATCAGATATGCAACTCGTCTATTTTTCTTAATTTGCTGTGAAGCAGCGATGCATATTTCTGAAGTTCTGAATAATATTGTCATAGCTGTTGCTAATAATCTGTGCTTTTCTGGTACCGCTACTCTCTATCTGCTCTGGAGCAAGAAATGTAAATTGCAGCTAATATGAAACACTGCAAATCAATTCTCACTGTGTCATGCAAAGTCAGTTATGCTCTATCCATGTGTAGGGTATATCTTGCTGTATCGTATTTTATTAGTAATTTTTTTCCAATAATATAATTTTGCTACTTAATATTTTAAAATTAAAAAAGGCTAATATCTCCAGTGAAGTCTCTATATCTGTGAATTCCTATTTATTATAATAAAATAGCACTATGAAGCACAAAAATATTTTTATAATTATATGAAAAGTTGTTAGGGAGGTACTTTGTAATTGCTAGTTATTTTTAATAATGAAAAGATTTTGTTGACTTGCTATAAAGACATTTTGACATGAAAAGTAATTTAGTGACAAAAATGTAATTTTGATTAAAATCAAGTTTTATCAGAAATTGCAAGGGGCAATTTCCTGACGGCACCAGGAACATTTTGTTTCTCAAAATGTACGAGTGTACTGTTTAACTGACTTTTTATTTAACCTTTTCTACTCCTTTCAAATCTATTGTTCTCAGTGGAAACAAGGAGATAATGGCAGAATGTAAGATACGGTACGTACCAGCCAGACCTCCAGCAAATACTTTGCAGTCATTTTGAGGGCCCCATACTACAGGGTAATACTCCTTATACTAAGTGTTTTTTAATTCTAAGTGGCATAAAATTGGTGCTGCATATTTCCTATAAACCAAAACCAAATAACTTATTTGCTGTGTGTTAGGTCCTGGGAAAGCACAGAAAGAAAAGAAATGTCAAGCCACTAACAAAAGATATTTTAAGAAAAATAGATTCCTACTGGCATCATTAAGTTTGCAGAATTGTTTTTATAAGGGTACATACCTTTGTCCTATCAACTTTTTCCCAAAAAATAGATAAGCAAAGAAAAACCTCAAGTGTTAGAATCTGTCTCGAGAAAATGACTAGCTATTTAAATATGCTGTTGCATTTTCAGCATAGCTACTTGCTCTAAATTAGGAAATCCAAGGGTGTATATGATAACTTACTGTGGACAGTGTTCTTTTCATTAGCTACTAGTTATCAGCTTCTAAGGGAAATTTTATTCTAAAATCAGTAAGAAAATTTTTATATAGTGAGGGAAAGCAGAGAAAATTATTTGTGATCTGAAAAAGTGGATTTATCTAGTTAATGAAAGTTTGGTTCAATTCTTAATGGAAAATTATTTCACCTTCACAGGATTTGGTGAGGAACTATTTTCGATAATTAATTAAGTAGCTAATTGGTTGGTCAAAATACCTGACTCATTGTCAGCCAAAAAATACATTTCATCAGCTATTGTTTTATTTGTACTTCTAAAAAGAATTTCTTTTTTCAAACAAATTCAAGAATCTTAGTATATATAAATAGTACAGGTATTCACGAACATGTATTTTAAAATGGAATAAATATAAGGTGGATATAACTATTCATACCAGGAAATGAAGGACTGTTATTTTGCCTCTAGAATTAATTTTCATTGATTGTCCAGGACAAATTTCTGTGTATCCATGCCTCAGTTACCCTTCTATAATACAGCTTTTATTTCTCAGGTATGTTATTGTGAAATTAAGTCAGATCCACTTTCATATTGAATGATATTGTGCAAATTGTGAGACTAGTGTCATAAAAAATATTGAAGGGGCTTTTAAAGCAAGCCACAATAATTTCCAACTGTGTACTGTAAGGCCATATCTTTGCTTCAAGTTTTTGAATGCTGGAGTTATTTTGATTTTTTTTTTACAACAAATGCAAATAATGAACATAAAGCACTGCTCCACTTGCAGTTAAATTTTGTGGTGGATAATGAAAATGGTTGTTGAGAGCCAGAAGAAAAGTGGCATGGGTGTACAGTCTTTAATATTCTTGTAATAAGGCAGTCACAGATGTAATCTTATTGCTGATTACATTTTGAAGGGTTTTGTCCAAGAACACTAGAAACAGGAACTGGCTGGGAACTCCTTAATGAGACATTTCCTTAATCAGAATATCTCTGAGTTGTGAAGACTTAAATGCCTTCCATCTGGACGCCTTCTCAGGTGAAGGAGAGAATTTATGTTGACAAGAAACACTAATTACTGCGTAGCCAAATGGCCAAGGCACTCTCTTGGGATGTTCACTCCTTATTTTGCCTCTCTTGCAACACATTTTGTTGGAGAATATTAACCGTATCTCTGTGGGCTACTTTAATCTCTCTCACAAACATCCATTGGTGATTTTTTATAGATCCCAGACAAACCCAGACAAAACCTGCCTGTTTAAGCAGGTGGTTTACATTGGAGGTGGGAACATGCGGTAAATCCAGATTTCAGAAGATTCCAGTCACTGAGCTGCTGATTTTATCTGGGGGTCTCTCTCTGTCTTGCATGTCTCTGGGACTGCACATGGAAAACTAATGCAAATTTAAAAATGCAAAATCAAATACTAAATTCCCGGCCAGCCCTAGTAGGAACTTGCTTTGGCGTAGAAGTTTTGAAACCATTACAGCACAAGGGAAACTAACAGGATCAGCAGGAAACACTCAATTCCTTGAAATGTGTTCATTTTGTAACTACACAGATATCCAGCTGGAATGTCCCCGATAATAATTAATTTCCCCCTACAGCACTGTTTTCATTCCCTTGCTGGGAAGAGCACTACAAAGCCTGGCTCTGCTGTAGCGTCTGGGAACAAAGACAAGACACTCCCACTTCTCGCTACCTCTTTCTCAAAACTAAACTCAGGTGGAAATTTCGCTCCCTGTGTATTGCTTTGATTAATGAGAAGATATCAAGTCCAGGGCTAAATACACCGTAGTGTTCATAAAATGTTCGACTTACTGGAACTCTTTTCTCCTGATGATTAATACTAGTGTAATGGGCTGCCATTCCCACTTGTTTTATCACATCTTTGCTACACAACCAGAGCCTACATTTGAACTGAGACTCACTTTAATTATTGAATTAACACAATTTCATGGTTGATATGCTTCTTTCTCACCTCTGGGCTTTATATTTACTGGTCTGCTGTGATCTTTTTCCCTATTGGTGCAAGGAGAAATTAATGTATTTGCTTGTTGCTCATGCATTACTATCCATAACAATCCCAAATTAAATTTTACCTGAAGAAACATAGTCTTGCATCAAACCTTTTCCCTACGGCTCCTTATACTTTTAAAAATAAGCAAGACACCTTTCTTTTAACAGTTACAAGCATACATCTCCTTTGCAAGATACTGGCATGCAAACTACCTGTTATATATTTCAGCTTTACATTCATTTCTTGAAACCTATGACTCAGATTACTGAGGCAGAGTAAATGTGATCTTCGTCCCTGGCGTTTGCTATAGCTTGTTCAAACAAAATAACAGCCAAAGTTTGGATTCCAGAGTATTATAATGTTAAGAATGTTTAGATATCCAGAATATTTAATTCTTCATCTAATGCAGATTCTTTATCATTAGGCCCACATTCAGATATATGTGTGCAGCATTAAAAAAAGGACGTTGTCATCTGCGGTGTCAGAGTTCCCCATCATCTGCAGTAAAAGAATTTGGGGGAGGTGTGTTAATTTATTTTGAACTGATGGCCACTGTTTTCTAAGTGGGGCAGGCTGAGACTTAGCACAGAGAAACTTGTGCTGGATATGTGACCATCACAGTCACAATCCATCACAATCATCTCTTCCCTACACTATGTTACCTTTAAGCCGTTTGAAGTAATCTCCTATCACGGTGAGGAGCTTGGCTAAGAAGGCAGAAAAGATAAAGTCATACTTATGAAAAATTGAAAATGTGTGATTATAAAAGCATACAAATTAGCCATAAAAAAAATAAAGCACTGAATCAAAAACTTCTTCCTCACTAGTGTGTCTTCTTTTGTTCTCACCTACTTTCTTTTTTCCTGTTGCATTGTAGTTGTTCTCTCATTTCATTCTCATCATTTTTTTCTACCCAAGGAGAGGAGGAGTGATGACTGTTGCTTCATCAGCTCACCTGGAAGAACATGCAAATAGCATAGCAATTAACCTATGGAGAAATGAAGAATTATTCAATAATATAATGATATGGGGGAAGTGGGATATGCTCCTTTCAGTAACTGGTTCATTTAATACGTAAGCATTTTTTTAGATAGACCATTGTCATCAAGAAGACCTTTATCTATCCATGTCTTGCATGAATCTCTCACCAGTAGGCCATTTAGGGTAGTAGGGGTAGTGAAAGGGTGGCCTCAAATCAGTATTTTTTCTTCCCACCCGAAACTGTTCAGTATGGTATGACCCCATTTTGTTAGTGATTTCAGTGAAACCACAAATACCATTTTAGCAGGAAAATTATTTAGTCTGTGAATTATTTCATGAAGGAAATAAAAGGAAAGACAGATTTATTATGGTAGTCTCACTTAAAAAGTTAGTTACCCCACAATCCTTTATTCTCCAAAATACCAAATTCAGACAGATTGAGTTGTGACTTTGAGAGCTTTATGCTCATTTACTTACTGCTGGAATTATTTTGCAGGTGGAAATGTTCAGGGATACACGGCCTCCTTTGCAGCATTTACTCAGGGGAATATTTAATTTTTCACAGAGATTATCCTTTGGAGTTATATGTCATTGAACTTCCTCCAGGAAGAGGGATTGCACACTTGAGTAACAGTTGCCAAGTTCGGTTCTGTGTTTGTCTTGTACTTGTTGAACTTAATACGAAGGAGACACACTATACTGTGTCAGTACAACTGAACTTTAGGTAGCCTTGTTGAAGCAGGAAATCCACATTTTGTATATTCTTTCTTTCTTTCAGAGTACATATTGAAAGTACATTTTTATAAACGGATATTATACAATAGGAGGTGTTTTCAGAGCTGACAAAGACCTTGGTAAAGTTAATGTTTTGCTATTATTAACTAATCAAGAAACTGTACTCCCTGCTCATTTTTCTATGCAATGAGCCATAATTCTTTTGTTGTTGGGTAACCTTTAATTTTTATGGAACATTAACTGATCATGAGTAAAAAGGAATTTCAATGGAAGATCAGATAGAATCTGCATGCATAGTATTTTAAGATTTTTAATTGCAATTATTTATTAAGTTTTCCAGATTTTTTTATATCATAGCAAGCCAATGATATTCTAGACACTTATGATAATGACAAGAATATTCTATATGAGAAATGATAAAAGGCCACAATGTTGTGCAGTGATTATATACCCACCTGATAACTGTTGCATTTCCAACACATGGATTTTTCTAGTAAATATCAAAAGAAAACCCATGCAACTAAGAAATTAAACCAAGAAAATTCAAATCCAGCTGGAAAAGGGTTGCAGTAAGGATGAGAAAACAGAAAACAGTTCTAGGCCAAAACTGTCACATCTATTGCCTTTATTTCAATTAAGAAAGCAAGAGTTTCTCTCCTGTCCCAATTCAAAATTTTTAGTTGAGCAATTTTATGAAACTGTCCCAAATAGACCAAGTTTTTTCTCAACTGTCATCTATTGCATTTTGTCCCTTTTTAGCCAGGCCTGGTAAAACATCCTATCAAATCATCATTTTAAAGTCCTGTGTGTTTAATAGGGAACTGTAAAATCAATCTGCTTACTGGGCTGCATTGGGAAGTGCCAGCAGGCTAAGGGAAGAGCTAATTAACTTCTGCTTGGCATGCCTGCAATACCCTGTCCAGTTCTGGGGTAGAATAAATATCAACAAACTGGACCGTCTCGTGAAGGGACACTTCTGGATGGTTAGGGTAGCAGACCACATGACATAGAAGAGAGGCTGAAAGAATGGATTTTGCCTAGCCTGGAGTACAGAAGCAAAAGAAGAGGTCAAATTGCAGTCTTCCACTATCTAAAGGAGGATTATAGAGAAGAAGCAGCCAGACTCTTTTCAGAGGTCCACAGAGAAAAGGCAAGAGGCAAGTCACAAACTGTAGGAGGCAAAACTCTCATTACATATAGCTGCTGCCCAGAGGCCACCTTCTGGAGATGAATCTCCAAAGAAAGGAATGTATCCTCTTTCTCAACTGTGCCTTTGCAACTCTTCATTTTTATTCAACCGGAAAATGACTATTAGCCTGTTGTGGTTTCAGTTGGGATAGAATTAACTTTTTTTATTAGCAACTGGTACAGTGCTATGTTTTGGTTTTGGGATGAGAAATACTTTTCATAGCGCACTGCTGGTTTTAGTTGTTGCTAGGCAGTCAAGGCCTTTTCTGCTCCTCATGCCACCCCCCCAGTGAGCAGGCTGGGAGAGTGCAAGAAATTGGGAGGGGACACAGGAGGGACAGCTGACCCCAGCTGGTCAAAGGGATATCCCATATCATATGACACCATGCTCAGTATATAAAGGTGCGGAAAGAAGAAGGAAGGGGGGGGTACATTTGGAGTGATGGCGTTTGTCTTCCCAAGTAACCATTACATGTGCTGGAGCCCTGCTTTCCTGGAGATGGATGAACACCTGCCTGATGATCGGAAGTGGTGAAGGAATTTCTTGCTTTGCTTTTCTTGCGGGTGCTTTTGCTCTACCTGCTATACTGTCTTTATCTCAACCCACGAGTTTTTTTCTCACTTTTGCTGTTCTGATTCTCTCTCCCATCCAAACTGGGGGGAGTGTGTGAGCAGCTGTGTGGTTCTAGCTGCTGGCTAGAACATAGCAACTAGAACAGCTAGAACCAGCATGGAACACCACAACATAGCCTCACATTCCTCTGCAGCAAACCTGGGCACAGATGACTGCTATTACCCCCTCTCCTTTTGTGGAGAATTGGGTAGCATCACTTTTCCCTTTTAATATAAACAAAACCTTAAATTTCTTATTTTAAGGTAATTCAATGCTCTATGTATATTGCTCATCTACAAACAACTCATCTCAAACTTACAGTTCCTGTTACTTTTAGTTTTCCATAGTAACCACAGATGATACGGTAGAACTTCAGAGGTAAGGAACAAGATAGAGTGCTTTGACCAAGCACACCTTCTGCTCTCACCCCTACCTCATACAGACTCACATACACATCCTTTGGCAGATTCTGGTGCCACATTTCAGAACTGCATGACAGGGAATTACAGGGCAGGGGAAGTGAGAGAAAGCTGACATGAATGACCTGTTCCATGTTTTGAGCACCATGAACATACCACTGTGACTTCCTGTTCACTGGTTCAGGTAATTCCATTATTTCACAATAATTTGCGGAGGTATTTTGTCTTATTTCTCCGAAAAACCTAACTGGAATATGTTGTTAGTACAGTATATGTTCATAAGCTATTCAGATGTTAATGTGGAATTGCAGTTATGTAAAATTAAACCCTTTAAAATAGATTAAAAAATAATAAACTTCAATAGGTAAGTAGGCTGGCAGATCTATATTACTATGCCAGACATATTTCTATTTTCACTAATATTTCTCATTAATTAAAAATCATAATGAACAACTTCTTGCTCTATCTTTTGGATTTTCCTTTCTTTTGTTCCTTTAAGGTATCTTTTACCTTTTTTTTTTTTTCCCTTTCTTTCTTTTTTTTCTTGTGTATGTCTGGACCAGAATAATGAGTTTCTGTTTGATGAGTAGTTGAACTTATTTTTCCTCTCTGCCTGATTTTCGGGGTTTTCTACTTAAAAAAACAAGAATGTGTTTGTATCATTATTGCCTAAAAAAATGAAGAACTGGAAAGATGGAATGTTGAAGAGGAACCAGGAACTGATTCAGTTTGGACTCTTGTGAAATACCAACACATCTGAATTCAAATGAATGATCCTCATTCCTCAGCTCTCTTGCGCTCTAATCTCACTAGATAAGCATCTTTGGACCTTAAATCTTCTAGACACATGCAATCCTGTATTCAAGCACACAGACAAAACTTTAGTTCAAATATCCTGTTGACTAAGCTTAGTCAAGATCCGGAAACTGTTTCTCTACCTAAATCCCCTGATTCATTTGTCATGCTCTGAGCATGACAACAGGAGCAGGTTATTCACAGGATAAATTTCATGCCCCTTTTAACTTTTCCACGGCAGCACAGCACACTGATCCAACCAGTAGGAAACCAAGCTTCGACTCCTTTTCAGTGTCAAAGAATTTTGACCTGGTATTGCCTCTCCAGCATTCCCCCTAACTCCTGGGGGGAAAAAAAAAAAGTGATTCTCTACCTTGAATTGACGTCATGTCCATCTACAGAAAATGTATGAAGTCCAGACTACTTGTAAGGAACTTTCAATAGAAAAATTGAGGACCTAATAGCATTTTCTCCTTTGTGGACTCTTTCTGTATTTCATCCAGTTGTACTTTCATTTTAGGTGCTCACGTGAACCAGTCACTTTGGATTCTCTTCTGAAGTTATAAGGAAGCCTGCCTACCTGGTGCAAACTTCAAGCTTCCCATCCAGTGACCTTGGAACCTAAAAACGTATTCCAGCCTGTGCTTTTTAAACAGCCCAGCTCTGTGCTGGTTCCAGCTTCTAACCTTGAACCAGGAGGCCAGGTGACAGTTGGTAATGCAGGCTGAGGTTTCTCTGAACTCTCTCTTCCATTACTTTTACCACATCTGAAATTGCACTTTAATGCCCTTTATGCACACCCCCTGTATTTTGGGGTGTAGCCTCATGCTAATGGAAGTAGCCAAAGATCAGTATCTTTTTAAAGGCTTTCTGCAAATCATGTTTTCTGCTATTATAGATATCAATTAGGTTTCTCTGAAAAGAGAATTCCTGCACAAAAAGCAATTTTCTCTGCTTGTAATATTCTACATCGCACTAGACATTGCTGGTGTCTGAGGATTGTTCTCCCTCATTACCCCACATCTCAGCTTGGTAGTGCGATGAATTCACAATCCTATATTTATGACTTCACAGTCCTAACCATGGAAACAATCTGTAGTAGCACAAATTCAGTCCTGTGCCTTTACTTAAGATGAAACTGGTAAAGCAGACAAGGACTGAAGAGAAAGGTTGCTATTTCAGCAGAAATAATTTGAAAAAGAGAAATAAATATGTGAAACGATAACAAAAAAGAATTCTAAATCCTGGGAAATTATTTAAGTCTCTCTTTTTCTTTAACCTATAAACAATTATATACTTCATTTGAATTACTTTGAGTAGCACTAAACCAGGCCTTATTTTAACAGCATTTCAAGGCATTGGCTGTAATGCCTTTCCATTCAAATAGGAAGAAGAAGAAAAAAAAGGTGTGTTCTGGGGTGGAGGGAAACCAAATCCTTGTATGAGGCCCTGTCACCTGGCCAAATTCTCAGCTCTGTGTGCAGTTCATTAGCTTCAGAGCATATAGCGATACCACTACATCTGGTCCATCTGCCCTGGAGGGAATGAGAAATCAAGCTACAAAGATGAGGGAGAAGAGTGAGGCAGTTGGCTAGCCAGAGGTATAATTTTGATTTTTGCAACTATTGGCAGAGAATACATGGGATGTCCACCAGAAAGACTGGCTGAAGTTATCTCCTGTTTCCCACTCCTGACTGTAAAAGAGAGGCTGAGCTCCTCTGGAGCTGTAACTATAACTTTCCATCTGGAAAAAAAACAACCTCTGATGGGAACGGGAGGATTTCCACTGCTCTGAATGGAGCTTGAACTAAGACTCAATGACTGTAGAAGTCAGTGCACGCTGCGCTGGTGAATTTGCCAACACTTGCATTACATCTCGTTTGATCTCTACTCAAATTTCCTTATACACTGTCTGAAGAAGTTACCCTCAAATCTGGTCCAAACTTAGCAGCTGCAGTGGCTGGCTCCCAATGTTGTGATCCAATAGGCTGCAGTTGTCTGTACATGACTGCAGCCAGACTGCAGTAGCCTGTAAAGGCATTAGCCACAGCAGGAAATATTTCCTCTGCTTCTCTTCCTGCCAGAAGAGTTGGATGTGGCAACAAGCTGGGAAGGGAATGCTGCTTACAGCTCCTTCCTCCTGTCCCCTTTCCTCCCCCCACCTTTATCCTACAGAAAAGATGTCCCTTCTTTCCCAAGAGCGTCTGTAGGCATTCAGACAGGCAGTCACTAAGAAATACGACAGCAGGATGATATTGCCAAGCCGTGCACGGGAAGGACACATCTCCCTCCTCCCTCTTTGCACGTTCTCAGGACCAAGAGTTCACTTTGTCTTTGAGGAGGTCCTGAGCAGGATGAGGTAATTGCTAAGGAAGGGGCAACTTGGGATGGATGGAAGAGTCTCAAGACGAGCATCATTGTAAACTGTGCACTGAACCACATTAGTACAGCCATTTTGAGAAAATATTCTTAAAGTATAAAGTATTTTTTCACACATTCCTGCAGCCATGCTCAAGATTATGAACTTGTGAATTTTCCAAGATTTGAACACCTATGGGAGGAGCCCGTATTTGATCAAGATTTATTTTAAAGCTAATTATGACTTTAAAATTTTTGTGCAGACATGGTGTTTTGGGTAAGCCTTGGTCAGAAAGCTTGTCACATCTACCGTTACACATACCCCCTTGATCATTAAGTGCTATCAGAATATTTCAAACTAAAATAGAGAGGAGTTCAAATAATACTGAACAGTCCCTGTTTAAGTCATTATTAAGAGATTACCTAACCCCACACAACTCTGTTGATTCCACCTTGATGACATCCTTGATTACTATCATGCTGCAAAGGCTGCCTGTAGCCTACATGCTTTTGATTATAGTGATATTATGAACACCATATGAATTAACACCAAGCAGGGAGTAAGAGATTATTGCTGCCAGAAATTGATCTCAAGCACTGAAGGAAAATAAAATAAACCATTATTTTCTCCTTTAAGCAGCACTTATTCCTTTTGCCTTCATATGCTTTCTATACTGTGATTATTCATTGTGTAAATACAAGTGTAAGTAGTGCTACATAAAGTATATTGCACTTGCTAAACCTTAAACCACGTTGATACATCCTTGAAGCACTGCAGCATGGACTGAAAGATACTTCTCCAACAACCCTCATTATTCATGGATCATTGATGTGATAGACCCTAATGGCTCCCTCAAAGCCATTACAGTGTGCTATATAAATGTGAGCCCTTAATCCATGGATCATTGGCATGATAGAATGCAACATTCTTTCAAAACCCTTGCAGTCTATCAAGTGAATGCATACTATTAGAGATCTTTAATTTGTGGATTATTGTCACAATTGATCATTACACTTCCTTTGGGGCTGCTATGGTCTATCCCATTAACGTATATTCAGCGAGCGCTAATCAGTAAATTATTGATAAAAGTCTTTTTGTCTGCTTTGTCAAAAGAACTCGCACATTTGAGGGATCTCTGTCTTATAGGCTCTGCTAGATTCCTTTATTCTTTCATTCAATGACTGCATTTCAATTTCTTTCTTTTTCTGCATTATCAATTGCTTATGGAAACAAATTCAAGTGTACAAATGGCATTTTAGATTCATTCTAGTAAAATAGGATTACAACTTTCACTTCTATTATTTCTGAGATCAGGCACACAGTGACACAGGCAAAAATATGTGTTCTGGCTTGAAAGTGTGGCCTTGAGTCTCCTATACTCTACAAACACAGATACTATTATATTTTGAGTGGCAGACATGGTAAAAACATATTGCACTTCTTTTATGCATACTGGTAATAAGTACTTTTAAATGGACTTTCTCACACAATTTCCTCTATTAAAATTCCTAAAGTTATCAACCCAGACCCTATGGATTTGTAGTCTTGAGATTAACCTTTTAATGTTTAACTATTAGAAAGGTTCTTATTGTAACCCGGTGGCATTCAGCTATTTCTGGCCTGTAAGTAATAAAATGGCTAAATCTCACCTCATAAACCCCCATAGCTTACATTCTTGCCTATTCCTGGTAGTATTGTAGTGATAGGTGGTTGGGGTGGGAAACTGATGGACTGAAGAGTGGCTCAGAGCACCACATCTCCCAGGCTGCTAGGTAGCAAAAGGGCCGAATGCAAGGATCTTATGTTGCTCAGATTCCCAGCTGGGACACAGCTGCAGTGATTTGGCTGCTTACCTCCCTGTGAAAACTTGCCTTTTAGTTTCAGCAAATCAACACTTCTCAACAGCAACAACAAATTCTGCTTTGCTAGAAAATTGCTGCTCCTCTGTTTCTGCTCTCGCTGAGTTCACCTCGACCATGGTTTAGATAGTCCCTTGCATGAGTCCAATTCATGTCTATAGGCACACGTCTAGTACTGATGCAGTGACTGCAGAATCTCAGTTTTCATTAAAAGATTTTCTTTTTTATCCTTAGCGGTTGCTAAGAAAAACTTGGAATGTGAACTGAATGCAGTGGCTTTACTTACAGCTGCTTGGAGACACGAAAGAGGAGCAGCAGATGGTGAAGCAGCAGCGGTTGCTAGAGCACAAAGCCAGCAAGAAAGCCACTTGCTCCCACACCTGCAGAAACAGGCATGGTTCTCATTTTTCGGGGGGTGGTGGCGCTATGAAAGGCTGGTTAAGAGGAGAAATCTGCGTGGGGAATGGACAAGGGAAGTGAGCAGAGATGGCTGTGGCAACAACAGCAGGGAATAGGATCGGGAGGAAAGTTTACTCACCCTTCCCTGCCCCATCACCTGTCTCAGAGACTCAGACATTTGCTGCTATCAGCCAGGGTATGTGGTTTCCTATCTGAGAAGTTCTTATCTAGTCTGAAACTGCTGATCTTGTTTTTTTAAGAGATAACTTCCATTGTAGCTAAGACTTCTGATTTTGTAAGGCCTGCGTCCTTTCACAATGAAGGATTGCCATATAAACTCTGTTGCCGCATAGTGTAAGATATGTGAATTCCCTTAGCCCTTTTTTTAGCCCTCTATGAACAAAAAGATAGCAAAATCAATTTAAACCAGAGAGGTCTAATAAATAAAGAGGGTGGGGGAGAAAGCATCTCAGCTGAGAGCATATGTGCTTTTTCAGCTAAGAGCATGTATTTTCGGAAACTGTGACAGCCTCTCAGTGGGACAGCAGTAGGTAGCTTAGGATCCAGATCTGACTTATGTTAAAATGATCACAATCTGATGCAGATAACCTCAGCAAGTTATTTTATTTGCCTTCCCTCTGCGTTTTTAGAAGAGAAAATCTTAAATTTCCATTGATTTTAGGGAATGTAAACAAATTATTTTAACTAATGTGCTACTATTTGCCTCGCAGCAGTGCTCAGCGTAACTCCACAAAATTACTTTCCAGGGTGCAGTTTCTCATTAGAATTACTCTGAAGGCAAATCTGTAGTGAGAGGTTCCCACCACAGCCTTTTGCCTCACCGCAGGTTGCTGCCCTCTCAGACGTACTTGTTCAACTGTTCGTGTATCTGCGCGCTAAAGCAGACCAGTGAAATGACCTCCGGTGAGCACAGTAGTTGTTTTTCGAACCCAGCTGTTTTTGCCAGTCCCATTTATAGAATAGCCCATGTGGTGCTGTATGGGAAGGTAACACATAGTTGGAGGTCAGCTTGCCTCTGCAAGAGTGGGGCAAGGACCTCTAAAATGGTTTTGTTGAGTGACAGCTCATAGTGTTGGATGTTATATGGAGGTTATACTCATATTAGTGGTATTAGAATGAAGCATTTCAGCTGTATTGTCTATGTTCTTGCAGATGTATTTTGTGGTGTGTGTGTCTGAACAAGGATGATGAAAAATGCTGTGCTGGCTTTTTCAGAAATAAACACAAGCATGGAAATAATGTAAAAAGACTGTATTTGTTTTCCTTCTTCCAATGGCCTTTAGAAGATGTCTGTGAATGAAAAATGTAATAAAAATCAATACTTAAAAACAGCCTGGAATTTCCCTTTAAATTATAGCAGTGCTGCTGGCTGTTGCTACATTAACTGCTCTCATGAAGTTGCTTAATGATATCTTGTTAGTGATGGAAGATAATGAGATGATAAGGGCAAAATTCATTGACCTTTCAAAGCTTTTGATTCACTAAATGACACTGTTAGATAAGCTAATTAAATTTTGCTTTTTCTGCTGGAATGATGGCTTGGTTCTGATCTTATTTGATTAAGAGGAAAAATCAGTGGCTGTTTCAGGCTATCATTCTGATTTATTACTATTACTATTGAAAGGTGCCTTAGGGCTCAAGAACTGATTTACTTCTTTTTATTTAGTCCTAAATTATCTCTGAGATATTTGTGATAAGACCTAAATTCACTTACATGGTATTTGACAATACCATTTTGTCCGACAGTTCTGTAATATCTCTGCCTTAATATGCTTGCTTCCAAAATCACTGTAATAAAAGCATTTGGAAAGATAAACTTGAGATAATGATAAAAGACTAACTTCATCTCAGTTTCCCAGGAGACTTGTCAAGGGGAAAGAGATATTCAGCGAACAGTAAAGCTGTAATAAATTATCAAAGAATAACATGATTAGTCAGAATATTTTACTCATGGCATTCATATACAAATGCTCCAAGATAAAAGTGTGCAGACTCCCAGTTCTGCAAAACTCTTAGTCATGCATTTACTTCTAGGCATTTGAGCAGTTTAAATTTCATGTCCTTTAACCTGTCATTGGGAATCCAATTGGGTTTGATGAGACTTCTCATGCTCTTTAACTCAGCATATGTTTCTGAATCATACTCATAGTTCGTAAGAAGAAAAGCAAATGGTATAAACTCCTAAAGCTACTGAAGAAAATGGTGAAAAGCATGAAGTCTGGTACCAGGTGCATGTGCAATATCAAACCTTCCTGATTTCATGATGGCTTATTATTGCTAGCTACTTTATGCTAAATATTCTTTAGTTGACTTACATATCACTATTTTTAGTCAGGTTACTTTATGAACTACAATATCTCAGACTGTATAAAATACTTTACAACACTAAGTATATTACATCCATTCATATAACTTTGTCTCAAACTTTTAATCTCACTAAAAACTGATACCAAGACTCACAGTCTATTTTTCTTAAAATTATGTTGACAGCTATTATTAATACATCTTGTCTTAATTTGTATCAGTTAAGTTTAAATGGATTTTTTTCCTCCTACTACTTGAACTGGGATGCTGCCAGAATGACTGAGCTCTAACTGGTCAGGCAATTCCAAAGACATTGGTGCTGCATTAGTATTCTTCTACTCCTCTGGAATTTCCTGGGCTCGTTATTAAAAATGACGCCCCATAAACCAGCAGGGTTTCTGGAAGCCCCCATGAAACTCAGTTTAGGTGAGAAGTGCCAGCGCTTCCAGACTTTCTGCTGCAAAATTAGGACTCAGAGCCTGGAAGTTTTGCAATAGATTTTGGGCTCTGTAGGTCCAGCCAGCCCACGAGCACTGCAATTCTACTTGTCTGACTCCGAGGCAGACTCTTCAGGCGTCTACCTTGTTAACCCCATCCAGAGCTGGGGACAATGTGACATCAGCTGTGGTGCTGGGCACTCTATAATGAACAATACTGGACCCTGCATGCGCTTTTCAGTTGGGATCTCTGCAAATAAATTTTGTCTGCAAAGCTGCAAAAGAACAGAAAGCTACCAAAATCCACAGAAGCCACAAAAATCTAGGAGAGGGATATAAACAGTGAGAGGCCTATGGGTACACATAAGACACAGTAATGTTTTGCAGTAGATCAGCAGACTTCTGTAGCAAAGGTAGGAGAGACTGATTTATATGCAAGATCAGAGAAGACAAACTGATGCAGAAAGATTGTGTGCTGTGGAGGAAAGGAAAGTGGAGGCTTGTGATTCCTTCCAGAAGGGAGGACTCCAGAGCCTCACGGTGCTTCAGAAAGACTGGAGAAAAGAGACAAAGTGCAAGCAGATTTTATTGTTTTCATCTTGCTTGTGTACTTCATGTTCTTGTAAACAAAGGGTAATATTGTACTGAGAAGGTTCAAGTTAAATGTACGCTAATATGTGCAGGTCTGTTTGCTTATATTGCTTGTGTAATTCATGAAAATTAAACTACAAACTCAAGGTTGTCTACCATTGATGGTAACTTGGGAAAGGCGCATTTAAGCTACCACAGAAATCTGACTTGTTTATCCTACTTGTGAAATTCTGAATAACTAGAAGACAGGTTTCCATACTTAAGAGAAAATAATCAAAGGGTAAGAAAGATTACGCCTATTAGCAAGTAGCGTTGCACAAGTAAGAGCAGACTCAGAGTTGAAATTATTGGTGCCGAGGAACTGATGTTCTTGTGATACATATTTAAGAGGTTTTGTTTCTTTGGACTAGCTGTAGTGTGCTCACAGACGGACCAGATGGAGGCCATTAAGTGAGCTCCTGAAGTACCACTTCTAGATTAGTTTCATCTGGTAGAAATACGGTTCATGTGCCCTAATATTATCCCACAGTGCAAACTGGAGCAAAAGAAGTTAGGATGACCGGGAAATTTTCTTCAGAAGCATGACTTGCATCAAAAAGACTACATACTCAAAACATCTAGAATCCCTAAAGTGGGGAATGCTGAAATGATTTTCAGGTACAGGGGCTTGAAATATATGGTGAATTTAGCAGTGGATCCCCGTGACCAGTGATGGCTACCCAGAGGAGAAACTCACCCAGATTCTTTAACAAATCTTGTCTAAAATAAATTCTATTTTATCATTTGACTGGTAAACCTATGTCAGAGATTATGGATTATTTGGATTCTGCCTCTACAAGCTGCACTTAAGTGTGGGGATCGTTACAGATGACACCTTTCACATCAAGCAAGGGATATTTTAGGAACTTAGTGGTCTAGAGCATTTTTTTGTTTTGCTTTTGAAAACACAAACATGTAAATACGGTCTTTCTAAAAGTTCTTTTGGAACCAATAGGGGAATAAATCATGTTTTACATTCAGAGTTTAAATGAATAATGGGGTTGTGATTTCTTTCTGTCTGTGATAGATTATAGAGTGCAGAACATTGTTACAAAGCTACTTTGATGGGTAAAGATTTTTTTTGGAGGTCAGACAGGGCAAAAATTTACCATTATTACTGTTTATTTAGTTGATCTATGCTTACTATTTTCTTGTTCCTTACTGTAGGAAAACTAAGTTATGTCTATATTATTGAGTTTGGGCCAGATAACATTCACAGTCTCTGGAATTTGAATGTCTATATAGTTAAGTTTTTTGAATGATCCTTGGCATTGTTGTGATCCATGCCAATCAGTATTCTCCAAAACAAATCTCCACAAAGATTTGGAGTTACCATAGTACAGAAGCCTAATGGGCCTGATGGCGCATTCCCATTGTGGACACCCTGTTTTGTAGAACAAGTAGTTTAATAGCATGGATGCAGCTGTTCTGCTCCACTTGGCGTCACTGTGAGACTGGAGCCCTGGGTATACTCAATTTATTAGTTTAGGCACAACCCTATGGACAGAGGTTTGGAGAACATTACAGCTTTAATATAGTGTATTTTCTCCATAACATACAGGACCTTGAAGCAAATTCTGTGTATCATTCTTCTAAGATGCCATTGTGCTTATTATAGTGTAGCATAGCACACAGCATTATGAACTACGGTGTCCAAAACTGTAGACAGCTAGAGCTGCCTGTTCCTCTTTCGCATGTCCAAGAATGCGAAAGCTGCACCATGCAGTGCTAAATGGCATGGCTACTGAAATACAATACTGAGCTGTTCAGATGAAAAAAGTTACAAGCCTACAGGGTAAGAGGAAATACTACTTTACAGTTCAACCGGTTACAAACTGGATCGCTTAAACATAGAACACTAGTTTTGAAGAACTTGAACAAATTAATGTATAATGCTGCAAACCCTCTATGCCCAGAATTCCTATTGGCTTCCCAGAGAGACCAGCATGTAGCAGATTTATAGAAATAGTTCATAGGCAGTTTGATCGTTCAATAAGTAGAACTGTGTAAGGCACATTTTTTTATATAAAGTCATGTCTGTTTTATTCTCCAAACTTCTCTTTTCCTGTTTCCAATTTCATTTCCCAGTCATGCAGAACAATGTGGTGTAACCCAAAAAGGAGACTGAGTAAAATGAAAAAGGGCAGCATACACTGTAGCATGCAAAATGCAGCCTGACAGTGGTGCTGAATGCTAATGAGCAATTATTTGGTCTCACCCCAATCAGTCTTGATCAGATAATTAATTCAGGGGCTGACCATATGACCTGAATTTCTGAAGGCAATTGCTGCATAATATTTTTTTTTTCAATGTGTGAACAGGTGGCTCACAAAATGCATTCATTTTAACAAAATCAATTCCCTTCATATCAGTTTTTCAAAAGCTTAACAGCATAATGTGCACTTAGAAAAATCTGTAAATGTAGATTAATAATATTTTGGACTCAAACAGACTTTCTTCAAGATCACTGCCCATGTAGAAGTGTGTTTTATTAGTTTTTAAGCACAGTAGAATTACCAAATGGTTACTTGGAACCTCCAGGTTATCTTAAATTCCCATCACTAAGCATCTATTTTTTAACTAAAATGTTATTCAAACAAAAATTTGGATCTGGAACTTATAGATTCTTCCTATATGCAGAAAAGTAAACGAGTAACGCACTGTGTATTACTTTAAGTATTAAATTTTGTGGTCTTTTATTTTTTTCTTGCTTTGAAACTTAGTTTAAACTCCTGTGAGACAATGATGGATAGGGGATTCTGGGGAGAGAACATAGATTTCGTTTCCTTTGAATGTGTACCTAAATATTTCCACTTCACGAATACAGGCAAATGTGGAATAAAGGCAAATATAGTCTTTGAGGAAATCATATTCCTTCTCTGAGGAAATCACACAGATATGTCACCTAAAGATCTGAATTACTGAGTGCTGCCTTGAAAAAAGAAAGATGGTATGTAGTGTTACTTGCGAAACTTGATATTTAAATTCTAACATCTTGGATTCTAATTCAAACTATCAAGAAGGTCAAGATATCATTTCCTCCTGCTTCTCACATAGCTACAGATTCGGGACATAAATCAGAAAAGGAAGATTTCACTGAGCATCCTTGATGTGAATAAATAAATATGTATATGGAGTATTTGTTGACCTGGAATTGAAGTTATGAATCTGGTTCCTGTGGTGCCTTGGACTTGAGGAGGGTCTACTCTGAGTCAGAAAATAAATTTGTGAAGTGGGGGAAGAAGGAATGAGAAAGATTTGACACAGGATCTTTAGCACAATCACAGAAAACAACATCAGAAGATTCATAGCAGTTTTAGTTAGACCAATGATGGCCCCATTTTGAGTGAAACAGACCTTATCTTTAGAGGGAGGACTGACTATACATCAGTAAGACAGGTTCAGAAGTGTGTTAGAGGAAGAGGGGAAATGAGAAATTTTGATACTCCAGATTAGAGCATAACCACTTCTGGTGGATTCCTGAGCGTGAGTACGTAGGAAGCAACTATGTTAAAATCAAAGGAAAATTGGAAAGGGAAGGGAAGGGAAGGAATTAACATTGGAAATGTTAGTTAACATGAGTAAGCAGCCATCAGCATGACAGAGTCTCCAGTTGAAGAGCAGTATCCCATGGGCAGGAAAACTTGAAAAAATGGAAGACATCTCTGGACTCTGGGATAATAACAACGAAAGGTAACTGGCAAGCCTTTGAATCACATGGGACACATTTGAACATCCTTCCTATCCCAGTGTAGACTTCTATAAGTAGTGTTTCATTTTCTGGTGTGAAAGAATTAAGATCCAGAGGAACTAGGAAACAATACAGTACTCCTTTTTGGGGTTCAAGAGATCTTTTCTTTGGTTTATGCCATCTGATATTTACTGTGGGGATTTGAAAAGTGGTTTGTATGTAACATATAAATTTCTCTAATGCATCAATTCAAAAGTCTGTTCAAGCCAACATCCTGTCTCAAATACTTTACACTTTCTTGTGCTGAAAAAAAAAAGTAAGAACAGGTGCAGAGTGATTTTTCCCCCTTAAAACCTCCCAGTTTCCTGGAACTTGCTGAGGCAGATTGCATTTCATTCGTTGTGTTTAACAGCTACTGATGAGCCTAATGTCCATAACTTTTCCTAATCTTCTCATTAAATCTACTTACAGGATAGTTTGAAAATTAATTTTTTTCTTCTCTCTAAGATTGTTAGAAAAGTCAAAGACATGTTCAGAATGTTAAGGGTTCAGGAGTGTTCAAAGCGACACAGACAAAATGACAGTTGACAAAGTAAAACTTGTTGGTTTTTATTGTGTTCTTTTGCAGGAGACAAGTATATATCTGCTTGTTATCACTTCCTAAGATTGTGGTTGTTCGAGAGACCTGTGTCTGGTAAACTGTGGAATGCGTGGACACAATCCTAAGGAAAGTGGTTATATGAGAAAGCTGGAGTCAGTTGGAATTGTAAAGGACTATAGATGGCAGAACAACCTCCTTTAATGTATTAAGGAACTGAAAATAGAAGAGGGTACACACAGGTAGGATTATGAGAGGCTAAGCATAGTGGGAGAGTATCGAAAGAAACTGCTGACATCCTGAATATAGTTCAAGAGTATTGCAGTAAACTCTTTCAAGGACAAGCTATTCTTTCGTTACTGCAGAGACATTTTTCAATAAGTATTTCAAGTTTTCTCATTTTAGTGGTTAAAGGTGGAATGGATGGACCCTGCAGTTGGCAGAAGGGATGGTGTTAATTAAAACATTTGTTACCACTTGCTTTTCTGTATCACAAAGAAAATTGTTGCTTACCTTGACAACTATTTTTCAGATGTTCAGAGATAATGAATGTAATTTATAAAGCATCTGCTGATGACTTAAAGAAAGGATTTAGGAATGTCCAACAGCCTTCTTCAGTTTGCTTGACTGAGAGTACAGTGCAGCAGTTCATTTTCCAGAGTCACTAGGAAACATCAAGAGCTTCCCAATTGCTTCTGATGGTGGTGGATTGAGATAGCTTTTCAGGACGTGTTTGTGTTTGCCTGTACTCTGACTCTTGTAATTATTATTTTAAAGCTTTCATTTGACAAATAACACCACTCAAGCTGAAGTGTAAACTGCTTGGCTCAGAAAACTGTAGTTAATTTAATCTAGACTTGAGGCATACATGTGTCTATATGTGTCTTGGTGCATTCCTTCAAAGATACTCATAAATGAAAAGGATTGCACATGGCTATGCAATATGCATTTGATTTTCCCTAGCTGCAGATGGCACTGCTCATCAGCTGGATTGGGGTATGGAATTCGTTGATGCACAGATACGATGCTCTCTGGCCTGAAAAAGGTCATGTTGCCGGTGAAGAAGTCCTTAACTTGTTTAGCAAAAACTACATACCAACACCTATTCCTGCCAAAGCTAATTATCAGTGTTGTAAAATGAGGAAGTAAGGGAGGAAAATGGGAAGAAGTTAGGATTCTTTCCTGGCAGTATGATGGAGTCAGAAGCATTTCCATAGGTCACAGATAGGTAGTTGACAACAAGCTGTTCTAAACTGTTCTCAACAAACTATGTCAGAAGTTAGTAGTTTGCACTGAGCACCCTTACTTGCTGGTTGAAATCATATACCAGTTTCTGGTTGACAGCTGTCCCCATACTCCTGCAATTCAGTTTCTTCATCCTTTCCTTGCATGTCTTTTGTTCTGGAACATCATGTGTCAGAAATTTGTGTAGATGATGGCAATGCAGACCCCTTTTGCTGGATTCTTTCCAGAATCTAATGAGAGTCATGTGTTACTGCTAGAATGAGGTTAAAATATGATAGATAGTATCCAAACAACTTTGACTAAAAAAGCACAAACTATAAGTAGAATTGCATACAAATAAGGAATTAAACACTGAGAAGTAGTGTATGTAGAGTGACTTCATCCAGACATTACAAGTCATGCAATATGGTTGATGGTGGTATCTCTCAATGGCGGGACATAACATGAAGGTGGACTTCTCTGCATCAGCTTTGTGTAGCTTATCTTCAGGGCCTTTGTACCTTTTCTCCAACCAGCACCAAAAGTCAGAGTTCAGAGTACTGCAGAGGGCTTGGCAGGGTTCTGGGCTTGGTGCTGGAGGGTTTATGGCCAGTTCATGCTATCACTTGGACATAATGACAAACATGTGATGAATAGCAGGTCTGGTCCATAGCTGGTGGTTTCAGGCCCAGGATAAATTGTTTAGTTTGGTGTTAGAGAGCTTCTATGGAAATTTCTTCTTTTTGAAATATCTCAACAAGATATTTGTTTATGATATCTAGAGACGTGCTGTCTGAAACCTGGAAACATGGGAGGTCCTTCAGGAGGAAGTAAAATGTGTCTGAATGCAGAGAACAGTCAGAATGAATCACTCAGGTTTTGTGTTCTCAGAAGCCTTCTCTAGATGTTGGGGTTGGACTAGATGATCTCCAGAGGTCCCTTCCAACCCTATGATTCTATGATTGATTCTATGTTACTTAGGCTACTTCATAGAAGTAGTAATTGAGTAAGTGTTAGAAATGAAAAATTAGAGCTCAGCTTTTATAGCCTAAACTGTGCAATCCACTACCTAGGCTCTTTGAAAGAATTCTGGACATAGTTTCCTCCCTATTTTGCCTCTGAATACCACATCTGGTGTAACTCTGTCTCCACCACTGTTCTATGTGTGGAGGCTTTATGTGACTGCTCTCTCAAACCTGTTACTTAAGTTTCCTTTGTTTGCTGTACTAGAATTACTGTAACACAGGCTTGAACTTTGCAACCAGTAAATCAGTGTAATCAATAAAGTCAGTTTTATAATCAGTATCTATTTCTACTGTGAAAGTGACTTTAAGATATTAAAGATACGATATTAAACACAAATAAGCAAATATTTTCATTGTTATTGTTATTGTTATTGTTTGGTACACACCACAAAATCATAACCAATGTTTTTTCTATACCTTTCACTCAGAGAAATCCCTTATCCAGTTTAGAGGCTGGACTACAAATAAAAGGCTTATGAGAGTACTAATAACCTGAACTTACATAACTTTGATGATTCAAAATATTTGATCTCTGATGCTAACGAGTTTGTAGTCTTCAATTGAGAGTCCCAGTAGGGAGCCTTACTGATCAGAGCCCTTTTCAAGATGCTATCATAGGGATGAAAAAGATTGTTACTACTAGATGAATAAACATTAATTTGTTGAAATAGAAAGTTCTTGTATGTCAAGTTCTGACTTAAGAAATCAGCCAATTCACACTTTGAATATTTGCAAAATGTTTACTATGGAAGAGCCTGGTGGTTATAAGAGAATGAAGCACGAAATCCTTGCTCTCCTCATACTCAGTGCTAGTAGACACCTTCATCTAGCCTTCCTTCATGCTGAATGAACTGTTGGTCTCCAAACAACTAGTCCTCGAGGTCTTTCTCTTCCCCTTCATTCCCTTGGGATGTCCCTTACTGATTCCTTGGACAAGAAGAACCATTGTTCACTCACCTCTATTCATGCCAGTTCTGTACTGCACTCAGTAACATGCACTGAAAATGAAAAATCATTTAGCAGCTATAGACTTCAAGTGATGGAATAACTATCAAGCTCCTTGAGAAGCTGCTTAAGGTTTTTATCCAGTTAATATTATTTGCTTTGTTTTCAGTTGGAATTTTTCTCTTTTGAGCTTTTGGCAGTACATCTTGGAAGAACTCCCATCTACTGAAGTGTATATTAGATCAGGCCATAAATGAACAAAATGAAGAATATTTTTTGGAATGTAACCTCTTTTTTTTTATGTAAGTGGTTATAAATATTGTCACTCCTGAAATATCAATGTAAAGGAATAACTCCTGTGATACTAAAAGCTTCTAAATAAAGAAAAGTCACAGCCTAATGTTACTATAAGCTTTAAAAAAATTATGTAAATTTTATGATCACAAGCTATGAGATTAAAATGTTTTAACCATTAAACAGCAGACTCCTAAAGAAAACAAAAAAAAGGCTAAACACACTGAACATTTTTACTTGAAATATTTATTTCACAGTCTTAAGTGTTTTTAGGATGGTATGAATGTGTTCTATATCCCCATTCAAATTCTTTGTTTTATCTTTAATTGTATTCTATTTTTGCTAGCAGTCCTGACAAATTGTATAGGGATGATAGTTAGATACACATAGAATGATAAAAAATAAAAATAATTTTGAACTTTAAAAATATATCAATAAAACCCCAAAGGCTATTAATACACCAGGACATCATTATGCCTTGTTTATGAGTGACATAAAAATGGAAAACCTGAATAAATATTGCCTAAATTCACAGATGCCTTTGAATCAATGGAATAAGCAGTGCAACGCCTCTAAAGCAAGACTGGAGAAGCACTGATGAAAAAGCTAGTCCCCCATTGACATTAGAGCCGAGGTATCTATAAAGTCTATCTGTTTCCAGCCATCTATTTGTTAGCAAGCTATGTCTACATTATGAAATAGTCTTTCTATGAGACCTGCTGTCTCTCCAGACCAGAGAACCTGTTAAAGGTGTTGTTCCCTTCCCCCTGGGATGGGAAGGTAAAGAGGGAATGGTCCTACGTCCCATAGGTGAGACATAGCTACAAAGCCACTTATGATGAATCGATACAGAAATGATGTCTCCTTCATCCAGACCTTTCCCACCATTTTAACTGCTTAACATACCACTGTCTGCCCCAAGCAGTCTGCAAGCTGACATGGGATTGCAGATGTCCAGAGCAACATCTCCCTATGCTCCTCCTCACATGCCTTAATATGTGGTCAGAAGGTGTTGCCAGCAATCCTCTCATTTCTGTAAAATCAAAACTGTAGATGAACTTTTTAGAGAGATGACAAGTGCACTTTACAATAACTATTCAGTCTGTTCTAGTTTATACGAAGGTATAAAGTTGATATGAACCATTCTGAGAATGAAGGAGGAAAAAGACATGAAATTTTTTTAGGAATCTTTCATTAGTTGATTAGTTCTCCATGGCCTTTGCAAGCCCAGGTGTGGGACATCAATTTATGGTGTCAATATGTCTGCAGGCACATAGTTCAAGGGAAACCCTGACTAAAAGAAATCCACAAACATAAGTAAATAAATAAATAAATAAAATGATCTTTGCTCAGAGGGCATGAGATTTATTTTCTTTTATTTTATTGCATAAAAGCTAGCAGAGAAAAAAAACCTTATAGCTATTGCACACTGGAAATGCACACACACAAAAGTAATATTGAACAGTAAGAGTTGCTGGTTTAATTTTAGTTCTGCTCCCTGGATATTTAAAAAGTGTACTTAAAGACTAACAATTTTGGAAGGTTTGATCAGAATGCATATGAGAAGGTATCTGAGAAATTGTATTTAAAATGTTAAAATGTATTATAAAAACTTCAGACAAGACCATAGACTTATAGACCACCAGAGGCCTTAAGGAATGTATCTAGAAATAGCTTAAACATCCTTAGGAATATAGCAAGAAACTACTATAAAACAAGGCTTTTACATGAATGTAAACAATATCTTGCTGTCTAATTGCTAAATTGGCTAGCAGTTCTCAAGAAACTACTGAACCAGATGAGTGCATGTGAATTCTAAACCATGGGCCCCTAGGGAAAGGAGAGCGGTTAGCTGGCCTTGCTTTGAGTATTGCCATAGAATACAGATATGAAAAGACGACCTGAAGAGAAAGATAGGTTTTCCTGCAAGTTGGCAGAACTTTGGACATTAATCAAAGCCAATATGTATATAATGTGTTCAGAATTGGCTCTCAACTTATTGGCATAACAGAAAAGCTGTGAGATCCTCAGTATTGGAAACACCTCGATAATAGGATTTCTAGGAAAATGAAGGTATTATAAGCAGGTACTTCCATTTAGGAACGAGAGTCTGAGCTGAGCTCTGCACAGCCCTTCTACGAATCCTGGAACTTGTGCTGGTGGTGGAAGTGAGGAATATGACTGTTGACTCAAGCCAGCTCAGCTCAGCTGTGTTGTCACCTCTTACATTATTTACCAGTGTACATGTGTTCTGCTGAATTGTCACCTTTTGGATTATTTACACAGAATCGCAGAAACACAGAATAGTTTAGGTTAGAAGGAACCTCTGGAGATCGTCTAGTTCAGCCATCCTGCTCAAGCAAGGTCAGCTACAATAAGTTGCCCAGGACCACTTCCAGTCAGGCTTTGAATATCTCCAAAGATGCAGATTCCACAACCACTCTGGGCAACCTGTTCTTGTTTTTGACCACTCACGCAGTAAAAAAGTGTTTTCTTGTGTTCAGATTGAATTTCATGTGCTTTAATATGTGTCTTTTGCTTTTTGTCCTGTCACAAGATACTACTGAGAAGAGTCTGGCTCTATCACCTTCATTCCCACCCATGAGGTAAGTGTGCTGTTCCCGATTGTCCCTGTTCTGGACTCCCAGAAACACTCGAGCTTGCTTTGCACAGAATGTCTATACTGCATTAAGACACAAGTGCACCTGGAAGAAACTTCACTAGGTTTAAATGGTGCTGTACTAATAAGTCTTGTCAGACCTGAACCAATTTACATTGCCTACATCCATTGTTCTGCTGATACAATATACAGATAATCCATCCCTAGATAACTGAGACATATATTCATATTTATAATCATCACCAAAAAGTGTAGCTATTGGCTGAGAGTTTTAATTGCCATTTATCTTTAGCGTGCTGTACATCACAATAAATGTAAGCTCAGAAGCTAGTGTTGAATCATTTTGATCCATTGCATTAGGTAGCTTAACAATGTGACATGCTGAAATGACAAAATACCAAATCTCTGTTGAAGATGTGAAGTGTTTAGAATTACTTTTCATTCAGAAAGAACATATCATTTTAGAAGAGGACTTGCGGAACAGAAATAGCATGATGGAGGATAAGACAAGCGTCTTTCAAGGTCATAGGCTGTCAAAGTCAACAAATTCAAACACAATCTCTAGAAGCAGGAGTTTTTAAAATATAAATGCTACAGATTTTTCTCAGAATCTATGTTATGTAACTCCAATCTTGGGAAAACTATCTTTTCAGTTTAAATGCATAATTTCTGACTTTTCAATCATATTATGACATATCCTGTTTCAAAATGTTTAAATAAAGCAAACTCAAGTTTAACGCATGGGCTACCCGAGAAGGAAACGTGTTTTTCACCCCATTAATCTATGACTTTACAAAGACAGAACAAAACTTTTTTTCAAGACATATTATATTTCTCTTGCTCCAATTTTGCCTAAAATTTCATCTTTAATGACATTTCAAGTAGGGTTGTGAAAATATATGGGCTTCATTATGCTTCCGCTTTTGTTATATATATATATATTAATAAAGGGATCTATTTTATCTGAAATGGCGTATACTGACATTACAATTAGTCTAAAAAGTTCACAACACCTTCAGTAAAAAACAGGAGACATAAATTTCAATGCAATGATTTTCTTACTAACAGCAAGCAAAATGTATTTTCCTCATGCAGAGTACGTCTACAAGCATTTCCGTTTAAACTAATGGTTCACACCACATCCTCCAACACCCAGATTTCTACCCATTTTAACAAAAATGACCATGTCAGCATAACTTCCCCCCCAAGACAATGCAACCAGAGGAAATTATACACATATAGGTGTGGAGAGGCTATTGGGAAGAATTGGGAGGGAAGGCCAAGCTAAAGAATGAATCCACCTAATGAACCATCCTCTAGTTCTTTCAAGTTGAGCTGATGCAATTTATACCATCTGTGTAAACTGTGGCATACTGAAAAGTAGGGAAAAAATGTTAACACATTTGTTAACAGGTATTTTGCACTTTCCCATCCATAAAAGAAAAGTAACAGATCCTACTGACATTTCTGAAGTTCAAAATCCTTTCTGTATTAGGCTTCACCGAGGACCCATAAGGGCTATGTGGTCAAGAGGAACCTAAAGCTGGCAGACATTAGTTTGAGAGTTCGGGTAAGGAAAAATGACACATAGTTTTCTACAGCAAGGTCTCAACTATCAACTATATACTAGGAAAGATTTCTTCCCGGAAAGGGTTGTCAAGCATTGGAAGAGGCTGCCCAGGGCAGTGGTGAAGTCACCATCCCTGGAGGTATTTAAAAGCCGGGCAGACGTGGTGCTGAGGAACATGGGGTAGTGGTGGGTTTGTCAGAGTTAGATTGATGGTTGGACTCAATGATCTGAAAGGTCGCTTCCAACCTGGGCAATTCTATGATTGATTCTATGATCAAATTAGTTCCCACAGGAATGGGATCCACATAAATGCATCCACATCCTTACTATGCCTGAAAAAAAAATACAAAATGCACTTATTTTTAGAAGACATTCCTGTAACAAAGCAAAAATAAACATAACACAAGAAAAAAGGCTAAGACATTGGAACAGAAAGGAAGAGGAGACCTCTGCATATTTATGTAATAATTAAATGCTTGGCATCTGAATGATATTTTGATGGAAAAATCAGAAAATGACAAAAAAATAGGCAATTAACACGCATTATGACCTGAAGAAAGTTAGACATAGTATCCAGATTTTATGCTAGTCCAAAATATTTTTTTAATTTGAGAATACATCTGGGTGTTGTTTTCTAAAGCAATCTAGCATCTATTTTTCCTAGTTTGTTTCCTTTCTACCCTTCAGGGATGTTACCTTTGATTAAAGAATCAACTCTCTGCCAGATTCTTCTAACAACCTCTAAAAGAGTAATGTCTCCATATTAGCTTACTTGCCAAAAGAGTAGCAGAGGAAAAAAACAAAACAACCACAGGCTGCTAATCAAAGTTTTAGAATTCATCTTCAAGGTGACTACACCAGAGTAACTTTAAGGTCACTGTGAATGAAACAATTGATGGATGAGAAGTAATAACGCAGACACTCTTTAGTTTCAAATATCAGAATAACTCAAAATGTCCACACTTTAATTACTTTTGTCAAAACACATATTTTAGAAACAATCACTTAACACCTCTATTGTCAAATGTCCTGAAAAATTGAAAACTCAAATACTATTTCTTAAATGGTATAACACTATTACACTTTCGAGTGCTGTAATTCTATGGTGGTTGCTGAAAATTTATGTTAACAGTTCCTTAGTGCAATTTAACTTTGCTCTGGATTATTAAACATTTATGTTCAACTGAGGAAAAAGATGATGGAAACTAGGTTGACTAAAATTTAAGTAAAATAGAATGAAAAGGTGGTTAAAAACTCATTTGTACTGGAATGCATAGTTTAGTCTAAAAATATTATTTTCACATATATATTTTGCAGTTTTTGTAGTGTTACTGTCGATCAACACAGCTTAATTAAATAGAGTTGCATTGCATAGTTATCAGGGAGATGGGCTTAGATCTGGAAGTAAAAAATTTAATAGTCTGTCAGTTTGGGACAATGAAGCAGAATGGGAGGGAAAAGATATGAGAAAGTAACAAACAAGATATCTTTTGTTTAAAGTACAGTTTAAATAACTACCTGGAGTGGGAACCATCAAGGCTAGTTTTTCAAATCTGAGCTAGTCACCTAGACTCCATCATCAACAGAGGGAGAGAGGCACTTCCAGGCGAAAGATTTACCCCATCCAATAATAAGTGCCTAAGATAATTGGGCTGAGTCTAGGTTGGGAAGTAATTTCTCTCTCCACTGGCAAAAGAAGGAGCTTTGATTACCAACTTGAAGCAGGTGCCTCACATTTGGCAGACAGAGGTGATGTAATTGCTAGCCTGAAACATATCTCAACATACTTATCTGGGCAGAAACATTTTGTAGCTCTACGAAAGCTCAGAAAATAAAAGAAAATGAAACAATTAACAAAAAAACCACATTGCAATGATTTTACTTGTTGACGTTACTGAGAGTGATAAAAGAAGGAACACTCAAGCTATGACTCGGTGACATGATTGCAGACTTTTATCGAGGTTTGTGCTCTAAATCAGTCAAAGAAATATTATGAGGGCAGAAGAACATTTCTGATACTCTGACATTTTGCACAGCTCACTCTCTAATTGATAGTGTTGAAAGGTGCACTAGAACTTGACAGTCATAAAAAATCATATAAGAAATAACACTAAGACAAAATTAAAGCAGAAAGTTAGCAATTATCAGAAAAAAAAGAAGAAATATAAAAAGCTCCAATCTGAGTTATGACAGTTGACTGTATGAAATGAGCTGCATTACTGGATGTACAGATGTACAAACTGCCTTAGCTCTTTGGCCCTTCTGTGCAGACAGCATATGTCATTGCTTTTGTGTGCACAGTGTTTTTTCTCTGAAACAATCTCCATAAAATACATGCTACTGAATGACTGTCTCAGACTGAGGATCAAATATGTGCATTTACTGTATGCTGAATAAAGCTTACTTTCACTGAGAGTAGCATTTGTTAGTATGAGAGTTGAAAAGATTTAAGGCAGAGAGCAATAGTAACTTACAGAATGTAGATCATGTAACAACAGGCTATCTGAAATGTCCTTTTTTTCTTACTTTGCTTTATATTATGAATGGAAAACTGAGTACACACATATCTCATATCTCATTATTAAATACTTTTTTGATGGTGGCTTTAGACTCCAAATCCACTTCAACTAAAACAATCTTTATTTTCTTACATACAGGTCTCTGTTTTCTCAGAATTGCCCTATGCAGAGAAGAAATGATCTGCCCACTCTCCAGTGTTACAAGATTTCTACTGTGGATTTCATTTGTTATATTTCTGGGATTCTATTGTTTAAATGTCTACATCTAAGCTAGTTGTCTGAGCCTCTACTCTAGCCAAAGAAAATTAAGAGGCATTTTTAGGGCATAATTTATGTGATACTTATTAAATATTTACTTTTAAAGGAGATGAATAATTGAAAGTAGCCTTTTTTTTTCTCTCTCTATCAGTTGTAAAGAGAGTCTGGATGCCTAGCTCAGAAGTAACGGTCCACATTTTTGATATATAGGGTTTGATGAGATGAATCACACCTTCAGTGACTCATTCAGCTAAAAATCTAACCATTGGGATGCTTGAAAATGGAAAATAAACCTGTGCAGGTTCGTGGACTGACATTTCTGCCATGACACTACATTGAGCTTTATGCAGTCATTGTCTACAGCTCACCAAGACTCTACAGTAACTTCCATGCATATAATCTAAAAGGAAATATACTTCAGGAAGGGTTCATGCACCATTTACATTTTGCAGAATATTTACAAAAAATCACCTAAAGCCAGTCATAAATCTAAATAGAGACAAAAACACATAGACAATGACAAGAGATTTTCATAAAGACTCAGGAAAGAAGGGAAAGTGAGAATACAGCTCATGTACTCCATGCTCTTTCAATTTCCAAGAGTGTATTTGTATTTTTGAAAGAGCAGAAAGTAAAACTCTTGTTGACATTATACTGGTGCTGAGATAATGCCTGATTGTTTTAATTTTTGTTTTAGCTTTGTTTTGTTTGTCATTATTAACAGGAATATATTACCAGCTTTTTAGCTTCTTAAAAAGTTTCTGCACGCAAATTATTCAGATACAGTGAAGTAAAATACAGCACTTATAATTGATTTAGACTTTCTAAAGATGATGACAAAGTTTCCCCTGAGATTTTTTTGAGGAATTGAATACTCATTTGATGAGAAGTAGAAAACAGTCACGGATTAGAAGCTAGCTAAGAAGTGGAAAACAAAGAGTAGGACTTAATTATTATTATTCAACAGGGTGAAGGTTAACATATCAGGAGATCTTAAACAGTACTGGTAAGGAATTTTAATGGTTCTCTAAAAAGGTATGGCAGGCAGGTAACAAAATTGCATGGGAGTGTTGAACGCTTAATATCTGTCTGGCCTAAGTGTACTGATAGAGAGCATTTATATATGTGGGGATGTAACAGTCCAGCCCTGGGGACAACACAGTTACCCCAGGAAAAATAGACAGAATTCTATTGACATAAAGTTGTCCTTTACAAATACAAGATATTTTGCATTTGTGAACCGGATGATTCCCACCTCTCAAAACAAAACAAAATGAACCAACTCTTCACTAGTCTAAGTGACTAGTGCAGTTTTAAAGCAGAATATCTGCATCCAAGCACAGAGGATTATGTTTGCTTTACTTGATTCTTAAAGTGACAAACTGTTTAGGCATGGACACATCTTAGGATTGCTTATAAGGCAGACTGAGAAACTCAAGAGGTAGCTAATATAGCCTCACTGTCTTCATGTAACATTCATAAAGAAAACTTCAGAAGCAATCTTGGGAAAGAAAACACCATATGAGCTCTTTAGAGATTTTCTAGGTAGCTAGTGTATTTTCTGCTCTTTGGAGCAAACTTGCACAGGTAGTCCACAAAGTAGCTACACAAACAGAAGACACTCAAGAAGTGGAGTGTACACTCTTCTTCAGAGACTGTTCTTTCAAAACATAGTCAGCATTCTTCTTTTTTTTAATAGTTGAAATACATTTTTTATATTTCCTTAGATATATGTTTACGTATTTTTATATTATAATGCAGAATGTTTAAAAATGTTCTTGTTACTTTTACTGTTTCAGTTTTAATGAACAACATGCAGAACGAACTCACTGCTATGTGATACCATTTAATCCAAACACCTGTTAATACTCAAAAATGAAAATGTGATCCTTTGTTTGGCTATGCATTTCAGCAGGGAATTCTGCATAAGTCTTGACAGATAATCGAGCTACTGGCTAAAGTTACGTAATGTCTCTTCAAATAAATTGTATTGTAAACTTTCTGCAGATTTCTGATGACCAGAGAGAAGATACCATTCTAGATAGACCACCACAATCTGCTAGTTTCCTTCCTGGTAACTAAGTTATGGCATTTCCATTTGGGAAAAAAAAGAAAAAAAAGAAAAGGCACACAAGATACATCTAATCATTTCACAGTTATTGACTAACACCTCAAAGCCATCTTCATGCATATCACTGGTAGATAAGAACTGAAATAACAAGAACAAAAGAGGGTAATAGACACATTGACTGACAGCCAGAGACAGTGAGGAAGCTGCTGCAGTCTGCTGAGAAAATCAGATGTGTATGCAGAGTCACACACACATGCACAGGTACACAAATGTCTAGAAGTATCCTCAAATGGAAGCATTGCCAAGTATTGAAGTAAAACTCTCATTTATAAATACAATACCATACCATCAATATCTATGGAAAAGAGATCTTTTAATGACATTCCAGGCTTTTTTTAAAAATTATTATTATTTTTTAAATGTGGGAAAGAAAAGTAGTAATCTCTGACATGGAAATGATACACTAGAAGTAACTACATCCATTTTACTAAAAACATATGGTCAGAATGAACTCCTGAAGTGAAATAATCAACCACTACTAATACTATGTACTTGATATGCTGTGTATAGCATACAATCTAACTGCTATATTTTCTCTTGACTAGCATTTTTCTATCACAACCTTCTCCAAACATTGAAAAAAGTAAGCGTTTGCCTGGAGAACCTTGTGCTTTCCGCTCATGCTAGAATTTTCAAATGCATTTAGAATGTCTCTGTTCTGTTTTACACATGCCAAAGCTGCTCTCCTTCAAAAGTGTTTCAACTGTATCACTTTAAGACTAACAATCTCCAAGTCTTTAACCTTTCAGTTAAATGTGTTATTGTTTGTAGTTAGTTTCACTTTAAAGTGAATTTTTAAATAAGGAGTGCAAAAGTTAAATGGAGGGAGTATGAAATTATTATGAATCAGTAATTTCCTCACATATACATATATGAATGTATGTATGCATGTACTCAACAAATGTAAAGTGAAAATAAATAACTTCTAAATATCACCTTTGGAAAAATTTAGTCTGGGATCTGAAAAGCAATCTGCATTAATTTCTATTGCATTGTTTGCACTTCAGCACAGGAAAATAAATCTGTTCACTTAACAGCTGCCATTTTAACACAGACACTTTTCCAGTGTAGAATTTCCCTTTAAAGGTTATCTCAACACACTTATCAACATCCAATAGACAGTTGCACAAGTGCAGTTTTGTAATTGGAAATCATTTTCTCACACTCCTAAGTTGCTGTAACATTCTGTTAATTGATAGTATTTGTTAAAGCATCTGTAATGAAGAGTACTGTATTTCCATCCAATAAACCGGATTCATTAGAGTGTTGTTAAACACTGCGGTTTTGAAGATTGGATAAGAAGCTGCAAGAACAAAGTACTTTCCCAGTTCTTTGCTTCATTAAACAGTCTGAAGGACTTCTCTAAAGGGCACAGCCTTGAATGCTTGGGTTATCTCAACTAAACCCCTGAATTGAAGAACCTACTTCATTGGGAAAGACCCCTCCGTGCCTGAATGTGAATGATAAAAAAGAACAAAAGATTCAGCTCATTCAAACAGTGGGCATTCGTTGGATCCAGGTTCTGTGTGGAAGCAGAGTTTAGGATGCTTGAAGCACAACAGAACAGCAAGGAAATAATTTACTCCAGTGTTACGAAGGTGGAGAGTGAAAGCTTTCCCAAGTGAGGGAGGATTGCTTTGAAAGCAGATGAATCAAGTTAATTAGTAGTGTATATATCACAGATCATGAAATAGGCCTTCAGGATTTAAAAGTATCAGCCTAATACTATAAACATGCAGAATGTATTTTACGTTTGCTTCTATTATAATACTTTTTAATGAAATGAAATGAAATGAAATGAAATGAAATGAAATGAAATGAAATGAAATGAAATGAAATAGGGATGTGATTGAATGACAGCATAATAACCTCTAAGAGCAAATCCCTACACAGAAGTCTTTTACTTTAATAAAGTATTATTACTGGGGTTTTTCAAAATGATGCCAAGCTTTCTGCAAGAAGCAAAAGCAAGATAAGCAAAAATACACAGTTAGTCTTTGCAAATAATAAGCTTGACAAGTTCATCAGGAAGGTAATACAGCTAATAAAGCCCTTTGATCTCACCAGCACTGGAGCAGAACGAACGACAAACATGAGTAAGTTTCAACAACAGATACAGATATTGCGGATGCGAATAGAGCTGCACTTCTGCTAGACTGCCGCTCCTTATCCTCCAAAGTATGTGATTCCAGGAAAAGAAAAACAGTGCAGTAGGGATTCGTTTGTAACTAATGGAAATGAGCGTTACTAAGTTTTCAGTTAATATAAGCAATTCTTAAAGATTCCTCTTCCACTCTCAATATATGCTTTGGTCACAAGATTTTGCAGTGGCTCTGACTTATAAACCCACATTTTATTAATAAAGTTCCTTTTCTGATTTCCTATGGAAATCAGGTTTATGTCCATGTTGAAGTGTGTGTGAGAGAGAGTTTCTTGCTCCCTGGTCCAACCAAGAGCTTCTAAAATCAGCTCTTTTCAGTCAAACTTAACAAAGGAATAGAGGTCTCAAGCAAGTTCATTATGTCAAATTTTCTGCAAACAGGCAAACTGGTAGCAATGAAGGTACCACAGCTAAGGGGAAAACAGCAGCATGAGCACACATATGAGACACCTGGGCGTCTGGACCACATCAGGAAATGGAATAAAGCCCTTATAAATATCCCAGCAAAGAAAAGGGTTTTTATCGGAGCTAGCACTTTGAGGCATCAACTGTAATCAACCACGAGACAGGAAACCGTAGAAAGCCAGGGTTCACTAGTTCTAGTGCTTATAGTCTGCTAGCATAGACTTGTTAGGAAGCAAAATTTTCTTCAGAATGGTTCCTCTTGGTTTCCTTCCTACTCCCTTTTATAGTCTACTTTTCATCAATAGATCTCACCAAAGTAAAGAAAGTATCTTCATCACCACATAAAAATGGTGACATATTGAGGCATAATTGCAGTTTAGGTAAAACTGCATTATTCATAAAGGAATATATTTTATGGGGCAAATACTGACTTGTTCCCAGAAGATACGAAAAAACCACATCTTTAAAATTGTATCTTTTGACATCACTTGAAAACTAATTGCGAGTCATTCTTATACCTGACAGAACTCTAATTCAGGCCTGGCAACCAATTCTTTCAACACACAACTTTAAAAAAGATGACCCTATTTCATCATAGGGAAAGCAGTCTTTTCCCAGGAAAAAAAGCACACAGCTTCAAGGTACCTACCCTGTAAACCTGCAAGAAGACATTTAAAAGCAAGAATTTGGTTTGTAGATAAAAATTTTCAGTTTTTAAATTCCTATCAAAGAATCAGAGGTCTCCACAGAGAAATAAAATTATATTAAAGTGCATGTACCAATCAAGACTTGTCAGGTATCACAGCCTTTAGATACAACTAAAAAGAAGTTAAATATCTTTAGTTGTTTCTACACAGAACATGATCAAACAGAAATATCTGAGCTAGCCTTGGCACCAAAAGAAATACATTAAATCTAGAAAATACTTTGTTCTGGCTATTATTCACATCTGACTTCAGCCTGAAGTATATGGATAAAATTATGAAAAATTTACATTTACTTTTTTTTTTTCTTTAACTTTTTTAACTTGCTAGGGTGAAATTTGGAATCCTCCATATGATGACAGAAATGGCATGGAGTTAAATGATGTCAGAAACATATACAAAATAATATCCAGGATAGGGGCAATAGCACCTGGACCTACACAACTGTTACGGACAGACCTCACTGTAATATTTAGTGTGTATTTTGACTAGACTATTCAGTCACTGTTAATAAATCACGGAATCACGGAATCACAGAATCTTCAGAGTTGGAAGGGACCTCTAGAGATCATCTAGTCCAACTCCCCTGCTAGAGCAGGGTTGCCTAAACCACATCCCTCAGGGCTGCATCCAGGCGGGTCTTGAAAATCTCCAGAGAAGGGGACTCCACAACCTCCCTGGGCAGCCTGTTCCAGTGCTCTGTCACCCTCACTGTAAAGAAGTTTTTCCATGTATTTGAACGGAACTTCCTACGTTCTAGCTTGTGCCCATTGCCCCTTGTCCTGTTACTGGGAACCACTGAAAAGAGCCTGGCTCCGTCCTTCTTAAACCCACCCTTTAGATACTTGTAAACATTAATCAGGTCCTCCCTCAACCTTCTCTTCTCCAGGCTAAAGAGTCCCAGCTCTTTCAGCCTTTCCTCATAAGGGAGGTGCTCCAGTCCCATAATCATCTTGGTTGCCCTACGCTGGACTCGCTCCAGTAGTTCCCTGTCTCTCTTGAACTGGGGAGCCCAAAACTGGACACAGTACTCCAGTTGTGGCCTCACCAGTGCAGAGTAGAGGGGGAGAATGACCTCCCTCGACCTACTGGCCACAGTCTTCCCTATGCAGCCCAGGATGCCATTGGCCTTCTTGGCGACAAGGGCACACTGCTGGCTCATGGATAATTTGCTGTCTACCAGGACCCCCAGGTCCTTCTCCTCAGAGCTGCTTCCCAGCATGTCCGCCCCTAACCTATACTGGTGTTTGGCATTCTTCCTTCCCAGGTGCAGGACCCTACACTTGCTTTTGTTGAACCTCATTAGGTTCTTCTCTGCCCAGCTCTCCAGCCTGGCCAGGTCACGCTGGATGGCAGCACGGCCCTCTGGAGTGTCGGCCACCCCTCCCAGCTTGGTATCATAAGCAAACTTGCTGAGGATACACTCTGTCCCCTCATCTAGGTCATTAATGAATATATTGAACAAAATTGGTCCAAGTATTGACCCCTGAGGGACACCACTGGTTACAGGCCTCCAACTGGACTCTGTGCTGCTGATCACAACCCTCTGGGTTCTGTCACTCAGCCAGCTCTCGATCCACCTCACTGTCACCTCGTCTAGCCCATACTTCCTCAGCTTCCTAATGAGGATGTTATGGGAGACAGTGTCAAAAGCCTTGCTAAGGTCAAGGTAGATGACATCTACAGCTCTGCCCTCATCCAGCCAACCCGTTATAACATCATAGAAAGCTATCAGATTGGTCAAGCATGATTTGCCCTTGGTAAATCCATGTTGACCACTTCCAATAACTTCCTGTTCCTCTATGTGTTTGGAGACGCCATCCAGAATGAGTCGCTCCATTACCTTCCCAGGGACAGAGGTGAGACTAACCGGCCTGTAGTTCCCTGGGTCCTCCTTCTTGCCTTTTTTGAAGATTGGAGTGACGTTAGCCTTCCTCCAGTCCTCAGGCACCTCTCCTGTTCCCCATGACTTTTCAAAGACGATGGAGAGTGGTCTAGTGATAACATCTGCCAGCTCTCTCAGCACTCGCGGGTGCATCCCGTCAGGGCCCATGGATTTATGAATGTCCAGCTTGGACTAAATGCATATCCCTAAATGCATATCTGAACTGGTGGTTGATTTTGGTGGAGTTGCATTTCCACCAAAGTGTACATCCACTTTCAAAATTTCATCTAATATACATATTCTATTGTGCATATAGGATATTCATATGTATAAAATATGAATATAGAATATTCATACTATGTGCATAAGTTTTGTTATAAAATAATACTCTTTCCTGAAAGTGACCAGAAGCCATGAAGCCACTGACAATCAACCCCTCTGTTTGTCATACTAATACAAAATTTTGTTTTCATATTTTTATGGCAGTAATCACTAAACAGCAAAACCCAGAAGTATTAGGGGTTGGCACATAATGCTGTAAGTACATATGCAGAAAGATGCAAATAATTTAATGTGCAAATTTGGTTAGCACCAAGACATTATTTTGGCCAAGAATAGATCAGACAGGTACGAGACTGGACACAAAAGGTTGTCTGAAAAGATTTTGCCTATGGAGTGAAGTTTGGTGTTTCACAAAATTTCCCTTCTGATATATGATGTTTAGACTCACCACTGAACATTTCATCCAGCCCACAAACATGATTTATACTGTGCTGTTCATCACCATTTGTTAGAATAATGCTTGCCATATCTCTAAGGTCTTTCACCTTCTGAATGATCTTTCACAGGTGAATGAGATGACTAATATAACTTACTGTGTCTAGAAAATAATACTGTAATAAATTACAGACCTTACAGCATGTTCTGTAAAGAAAAGATAAGTTTATAGATAGGCAAGTATTGGAATACTTACCAGCAGATGAAGAAATATAGTGAAATAGAAACACCCTGCTTCTCATCCTGTTTTGAAACTGACCCAGTGTGGCAATAACTCCATGTTTGACCTGAAGGCTGATGGACATTGTCTTTTAGCTAAGTTGATTGAACTGAAAACTCATATACGTGTGTTGTCTGTACATGTATATGTGTATATATGCACACATCTATAGATACGGAATCAGTTATCAGCATGTACATTTGTGTTTCTGCTAGGATTTGTTCCTAAGTATAAAACCTCATTGCTAAGAACAATGAGTTTAGTTATTCATGCTAAAAAGAAAGGACTTCTGTTACTGATGATGTACTGAATTATCTTTCGATGTTAATCATCTGGCATACCACTCATTCAAAAAAATAAATAATTGCATTCATTAAGATGGTTCTTATGCAAAGATATTCTTCTCTTTGTCTTGTTTCCTAAATACACACTGATGGAATAGTAATCCTTTCACTGAACTGAGATATCTTTAGGGCAAAGTCTACCTTGCTGTCATTTTTTTGTGCGTTCTTTGATTGAGAACCTTCCACTTTTCCTCAAAAAGTATGATAGTAATAGTGACAAAGAGCTTTACTGAACCTGGCAAGTAAGAAGAGCACAGTGTCACCTTTTTACTCTAAACCATAGTTTGCCAATTTAACTATCTAAATGATACATATTACACAGGATTCAGTACTAGAAGATCATACAGGAGTTATTATCAAAGTAGCTAGCAGTGATAACTATTATTGCTGTATATTTATGGAATAACTGAGTGTGCAATGTTCACTTTTGTCCTGCGACAGTCAAGGGGGGGGTGTTCCTTCTACTTCATCATTCTTGACCTTTTCTTTAAGCGAGCCCTAGTATTTATGTGGTCAGCCAGATAAGACAACTGGTCCAGCTGAAGATTATCCCTACCAGAGACACCCGTCTCCTTCCATATGTGTTTGTGTGTGTGTGAAATTTGTCACTGGATCAGATCCCTGTTCAGCTAACAGTGTAGCCTCATGAGTGCTAGCAGTGGTATAAGAAACAAGGTGGGAAGACATAACCAAGGGCAGGAAGGTGAGACTACTTGCTCTTAAGCTGACTTAAATCAACTGTGAAATTGCATCCCCCTTATAGACATTCACTGGCTGAATGAAGTTCAGTGTGAGAGATGAGGTTAGGTTCCATAACCGCACCCAAAAGTCAGGTACTGCAAGATGTGGAATATTTTCATCCTCACTCATGCAGATTTTGAGGAAAGTTCTTAGCTATTTTCTTGCCCCCCGTCCCCCGTATCTGCCTTAGTGTGTGAGTTAAGTGCTACGCTGTTAGACAATTTCACTATCAAGAATATAAATATGGAGCAGCTACTTGCAATGACTACTTACCCCAAAGTGACATCAGATAGGAAGTAGCTTCTAATGTTTTGCAATCCATACTGAGCAATTCAGAACGGTAGTGAAAATTTACTGATCTATTCTCAAATTATATCCTCATAATACCCATAAGTATTATGCAGACAGGGAATTATTTGCATTTTTAAAGGTGTGTGTGATAGCTTAGTAGAGAAAGTATGTTATAGAGCCCCAGAATTCCATAAAAAAAGCAGCAAGGGTAATCTCTGAATTTTTGTTAGTTGAAGCTGTAGTCAAGAGCATTGAAAAATCATGGGCATAACATAATGGATTCCATGCATTTCACATCATTCCTCAATTTTCTGCCACCTGGCAATAATATTGCCGGTTTAGCAGCCTCTATGGAGGGTAGTAGTTTGTAAAAATGCTCAAGTTGAAAGAAAAGTGAAAGCACAAGAGAAAGAAGTATAAAGGATGATCTTTAGAAAGAGCAAAGAAAGGAAGGTGGTGAAACTGGAAAGAGATTGCTTTAAGAAATTCAAAGGAAGAAGAAAGAGAGATGAAAAGTAGAAGTGAAACAGGTACTTAAAAGTCAGAAAATCCCTCATGATATTTAATAGCTGTATCTAAATGCCCATATTCATACAGGCATGTTGTAAAGCCCTTTGTGCACAAGTATTTGCCATATGAGGTGAAATATTTTGTGAACATTATTTTCTCCAATAGCCTCCATGTGTTCTGACTGTGGCAGAGAAGAAATCCAGAGTGATTTGGTGGGAAGGGAGCTGTAGCATACACTGAATCAAGACCTCCAGGTATACCACAATGCATGTCACTCAGGCGCACTTCTGCCATATACCTGAGTGGAAAAGACCACTTTTAAGAGAGCCTTCACACTGGAGACCGTCTCCACATTCAGAAATCACATTCAATAACTGTGTAACCTTCTCATGAGCAAAGCTTAGGGCTTGACACACCTATAAAACAGAAATACAAATATCAAGAGAACGGAATTCTAAATAGATTGTGAAAATGTTTGTCGCTGGTTTTGTTTTGTTTTGTTTTGTTTTGTTTTTCTAGTTAGGCTAAAAATTCAATGTGTATTTGCTTTGTGACTATATTTCCGAACTTAAACTTTTAGTCTGCATTAGATGTTCACAGACTAGAATGAGCTCAACCTGCAAGAAGTCCTCAAAAACCACAAAATGTTGAGATGGTGACAATTTTCATGTTCATATCAAGTTTATGTACCTGATAAAATATAGTGATAAAATATACATTTTACTGGCTCAAGTCTAATCCGAAGAACTTGATTTTCTGGTGTGGGTCTCGTCTCTGTGAATTTTAGTCATACAAGAGCAAGGCTTCTAAGCTGAGATGTATTGGCTTCCTTTCTAACTAGTGGAAGGAAAGAAATGCTTCCAGAAAATACTGCTTAATTTAGAATCAAATTAATTGCTTTTCTGGAGTGGCTTACCTACCTTTCACCACTGATTGTGGAAACTAAATGCCAACGATTTAGCCAGCCAATGTTAGCTGCAGTGAATCTAAACTTTAAAACTGACTCAGTCAAAGAACTACACCCAGACTGCAGATCCTGCAAAATCTGGCTCAGCCTCTGACTAATTGTGGAGGTACCTTACTTTTTACATTAAAATATTCAGGGTAGGGAACTTATATGTGAGTCTGCATTTGTAACTCCTGCCTAAGACAGGAATTCAGAAACCAGATACTGTTCTGCCTGAGTGCCCTGTGGGGCTTTTCTGGGAGCGACTGCTGTGTGGTGTATGAGATTGAGTTCCACGCAGAATCTGTTTGCAGTTGCCACGTTTTTTTTTAAAATATTGCCAGAAAAGGTTGATTTATCCTGAATTTAAGTACCAAGGGGTTACAATAGTCCCATGGGAATGGGGAAAGAGATGGTCTCAAGCCTGACACTTTCATGCTTCAGGAAACTGCCTTAACAGTCAGGCTGCAGGCTAATACAAGCAGAGGGAGAAGGAATCGTCCACAAATCAAGTAAAACATAGCAAGGAAAGCAAGGTGTTTGTTTTTTTTTTTTTTCCTTGCCTCCTCCCTAATCTTTTCATGATTTCCCTTTTAGCCATACAAAGAATTCATTCATTAACAGTGGCTTGAATAATTTGTAGATAACAAGGCGATGATCTGACAAACATCCCTGGAACATATTTAATCTTATTTGTAGGAATCATTCCAAAATAGAATGTGAGACAGTTGGTGTACAATTTCTTGTCCAACAGACAACTGCAAACTGCAGAGATCTTCTATCCAGGATCTCTTGATTGCAAACAAATGAGTCTCTCTCATCTTTTATTACATAGGGGTGACAAGGTGTTCTTTACTCCTTTTTTTTTTCCACTTGCCAAAAGGTTGACAGATTGAGTCAATTAATCCTTATTCAAACAATGTTTCCTGTAGAAAAAACTCTGTTATAGGCTTCCTCTTTCTGTACAGCAATCAACACACTCTTATCACTGTTTTACCTTGTGATAAAAACAGGGAAACCAAAGAACCCCAAAAGGTACACAAAGATACAGAAAAATGGAATCAAAGCAAGCTGCCTGCTTTTAGTCTGCTAAAAAAAAGAAAACTAAAATCAAACCCAGCAAATGTAGACGCAAGAGTTGTAAGCAAAGGAACAAAGCTGAGTCCCATCCAATCCAACAAGCTAAAGTTCGCCAGTGCTCCTCCTTTCAAGTCCTAGCAACTCAAACTTGTAAAAACATTCCTCTTCCAAATTGTTAGCAGTGGAGATAATTGTAGGGACATGAGTCTGAATTCCTTGTGGCGTTGAATGGCAGTCTTAGAAATGCTGGTCTGTTTACTTTCTTGGCTGCAGGGTTAATGATATAGACAGCTGAACAATTGTAAGGGAATTGAACTGTATGTTGCAAGGTTTTTCTCAAATGCCAGGAGGATAGATGACCCTGCTGTGCTTCATTTTCTACCCACCCAAAATTATTTTTCCTGAAAACCTCCTACCAATCTTATGCTTGCAATAGCTTAAAATTGTACAGTTTCGTTTCCTTGTGGGTGTGTCTTTTGAGGTGCTATTTCCCATCTAGTTTATGATACAGTACTAACTTGCTACTGTGAAAGCTCGTATTCCAACCTCTCTCAAAATATTGAAACAATTTATAACACAGAAAGGACATTTGAAATTTAGGAGAAGAAAAAAAATCCTTTAAACTTATTGTCATTGTCATATCAGGTCATTTTTTCTTCTTCTCTCCTAACACCAGACAGACTCACACATGTAGGAAGTCTGGGCCGAAAAAGCAGAAAAACCTGAAAACACACTTAAGGGTTCACAGCAACTCTCCTCCTGAGCCGTCCTAATTCCCTGTTACTTTTCATGGATCAAAGGACATGATATGCCAGAAAAGACAGCAAAAATGCACTTTACACAGCTATTCAAAGGCAGAAATTTTGTGCATATGGGTCCCTTCAGGGAAAAAATATGTACAGTATGATTTCTCCTTTATTTCATATTTACCTACTACTACATCAGAAGCTTCATTCTCTCAGACTGTTTCATATTCTCTCAGACTGTTTCAAAAATCCTCCATCTTCTTCCAGAAGGGTATGGAATACCTCAGAAATAAATTTAATATCTTTTATCCACTTCTTGTAACAGTTAGAGATTAAATATCTCTCTGTGACCCTGAATCTATAAAAAGTCTATCAGGTAGACTTTACAAGTTGCTTGGCAACCTAACCTAAACAAGGATCAAGGCTAAATAGGAACAGATAATAAACGTCTGGGAGACCAGGAATGAGAATTCTTATATCGTAAAAAAAAATAAATGAATGACCACTAGCTCTCTTCCTGGAAGCCAGTATAAGCTACCACATGGTTACAACCTGACCTCATTTAAATTTAAAAATCCATATTATTTAATTCAAATTTGTGTTGGAGGGAGTGCGACACAGCAGGGACACTGATGTGCACGCTTTGGATGTGCCTTACAATTGCACCTTCAGAAAAGTAAGCTGTCACTACATAGATAAAGCATTCACCTGTCGGATTTTGTAACCAAAACTAGAAACCTGCTGTACAAAATATGAACAATTTTAAATTTTCTACTTTTTTCCTCATTCTACTTTGGCTAGAAAACAAGCTTTGGTCAGAGAAACATATTGGCCCTAATGATTTAAAGATTGGAGTAAAGAAATCTTGTTGAAAATGTTGTTCTAACATGTTAGAGTAAATACATATTTTTCAAGAAAGTACTTCCTATCCCAGTGCAAAATTAAATTTTTTTCTGGGAGTGAATTATTCCCTAGCCAGTCATCCAGAATGATGCAGAAACTTCATTTGTATGAGGAGACGGAGAGTATAATTGTTAAATAATACATCAGTTCTAACTGTTGGTCTTAACTATTGTTAGATATCACTTAAGTTCTACATATTTTAGATTTATTTTTAAGGATATGAGAATGACTGTCCTAACTGGGACCTGAGTCTGGGAAGGCCAGTGTCTTGTATCCAGTAATGGCCAGTAGCAGGTGTTTGGGAAAAATGTGCAAGAGAAGAGCAAATATTCTTCCTTTGTGTATTTTTATACTTCTCAGATAAAACCAGTGACTAAGTCAGAAATTCAGTTTTGAGCACTGCCTTGGCCCTTCCCCTATGTACTCGTTCTTTTTTGGTAAGCTCTTGCACTACAGCTCAATTGTCCGCTCTGTGAAAGGCCGTTTCTGTTTTGTGTTAAACTCTGCATGATGACATCAGTAGGTGCTCTTCTAGTTTTGCATGGTGAGGAACAGAGAATAGTCATTCGTTAGTCATTTTTCTTTACCATATCTGATCTAACTGATATCTACCCTATAACTTCTCTGTTGTTTTTTTCTAAGCAGAAGACACCTCCTCTTCCTCACCTCTGCCAATATGTTGTCTCCATTATCTGTACCTTTTCGAGTTTCTCTGTAAGTTTCTGAGAGAAACAAGAATTTCACGCAGTATTCATTGATAGGGAATTAACATAGATTTATACAATAGCATAATGACAGTAAAACTTCTACTTGTTTTCCAATTCCTCCTTTTATATATATATATTTATACATATATATATGTGTGTGTGTGTATACATAATTCTTTATGTTCTGTCATTTTTCCTCACTTCTCCTGAATACTGGGTTGATATTTTGGGGTGTGATATACTGTGACACTGTTATGCTTTTCCGAGTAGTAATATCAAACTTAGAGCATGCAATTGCACAAATGTTTTTATGGTTATACTTTCCCATGTGAAGCACTTTCTGCTCACTGACACAGAGTTTCAGTTGTTATTTTGCTACCTACTTCCCCATATATTATGAAATCTTCTTGGATTTTTCACTGTAAATTTTATAGCCAATTTTTTTTTTTCTAAATCTGCTACTTTAACACCTAATTATTTTTTTCCAGAATATTTATAAATATTTCAGGTTGTAGAGATGCTAGGCCTGGTTTGGAGTAGAGCTGCTTATATATGCCACGATTGTGGAAACTGAATGTGTATTCCTGTCCTTTGTTTCCCACTTACAGACCACTTGCCAACCTGTGAGAGCACTTCTTATAATAGAAAAAATTTAGGATTCTTCTTTTTTAAGAGCCTTTGATGAAGGGTCTCTTAGGGAGTTAACAGCAGTATACTAGACCATTTGTGATGTTTTCCTGTTGAGGGTTTTTTTCTTTTTCGTTTTTAAGCTTATTAATGGTATGTAATCTTTTATTATTGTGTTCATTCTCACTTCCTCTGGTGTTAGAAAAGTTGAGTAACTGATATTTAAGTCAATAGAAAGCCAAATCTGCGTTTTCTGACAGTTTTCAATTAGAAAGCCAATATTTTAAAAAACAACTGGCAATTTTGGAGCCTTAGCTGCATGGTTACTAAGATAGGACAATTTAAGAGGCTAACTCTTCAACAAACAGTTGTAATTCATCTCTTCCTAAGGTACAAGTCTTGGAACAGGTCAGATGAGTCAATCATTAAAAACCCCTGTTTTTTCCCCCACTAACTAAAAAGACGTCTTAGATGATGACCTTGGATGTAGAAGCCTACAGATGTAGAGGGATACAGATATATCCCACCTTGCTTATCTAGACACAGTTTGCATGAGGAGATAACGTATTTGGGGCATGTCTAATGTCATAGCTATCAGCTTTCTTTTTGTTGCTTAGAATGAATAACCAGATGGGAAAAATTGCAAGCATATGAAACTCATATGGGGTCAACTCAAGTTTTCTGGAAGTTTACAACCCTCTTGGTAATGTGGGAGGGAAAAAACAATGGCAGAACAAAAATTCAGGCTCATTTGACAATGGTCTTCTTGTAAACCTATCAGGAATCCATGTATGACATTACCACTTCTCTGTATACATCTTTTTATACTAAAAGGGGGGAGGGTTGTTGACCCAAAAAATATTTTTTCAAAGTTTCTTAAGGCTAGCATGGGCATGGAAGAGCAGATGCATCACCTCACATAGACTGCTTAATGCAGCCAATATTGTAAACAGCACTCTTGGGAAAGGTTTCAGAAGTGCATTTAATTGCATTTTCCACTTCTCGTAACAGCAAGGGATTAAATTGAGACAAAATGTAATGGAACCAGCTTTTTCCTATCTGCTTAAAGAGAGACAGAAGGTAACTGAAAACTGTTTATTAACTTGCTAGGAAACAAAAAGTCTATCCAAAATTAATGAATTTATAAACCTGTTACTTCTCATGACTAATGGATAGTTCTTCAGCTGGAATCTAAATGAGTGTTACGAGAGGTTAAGAAATGAGGATTGGAACCTACTGCATTTATTTACAAGTGTTTAATTCTCATAACCTGATGAAGCTAAATAAGGACATTGCAGCATCCACGTGAAAAAAGAAACAACATTCAATTAGATATTGTATATTACTCAAGGATGTAACGGGTGGTGTATGTTTCTCAGTATTCATATCTTTTCATTAGAAATACCTATCAACTTCTGCAGTGCTCTCATACTTGCCCATGATCTTTATACTTGCCAGAATGCAAATTCTGGATGTACTTTCTGGAAGTTTTCTTCTACAAATTATAGTATTGTAAAATTTATATTTATGTTGCTACTTTCTTTTCTGAAATAATTCTTTGCTGGGATAAATAGCAGAGGAATAAAATATGCGTTTTCAGACAAACAGTGACAGTGATTGAATCCACATCTTCAATGTGGATCAGTGGATACCTACATGTTTCAAGACAACAGAACTTAATTGGTAAGCAGTGACGCTCTCTACCGTGGAGGGAATGATATGAAAAAACTCCAAAGAACAACTATTTAAGGTTCCAAGAAACAGTTATTGTACATACTCGTACTTGATATTGTCTTTCTGCTTTTCTATGAATAGTTTTTTCAAATTTTTTAAATTCTATATTCCTGTATGCAATATCTCTAGAAGTGGAACACTTGACTGCCTGACTCGCTAGAGCAATTAAGAATCATAAAATTGAGGCAATAGTAGGGACATCTCTGAAGTTATTGAAATTATTCCTAGGCTGAAAGTGTCACATTGTCTTGAATCTTGAGCTATCATATGAATATATAAGGATGGACATCTTGAATCAGACCAAAATTTCAGCAAGGACAGAATTTAGCCTCTGCCTGTTGCCAAGGTAATTAAGTGGTGATGTTCCCCGTGTCTTGTCCATTTTGGCAATTTGTTGCTAAAGGAATTTTCAAGACAGATGTAGAATTGGGCCTCACAGGATTAATGTGATCTCCTTGCTCTTTGAGATCAGCATGCAACATGGGGCAACATCACTTCCTACTGCTTGCTCCCAGAAGAATAGGCACAGCACTTGAGGAAGTTAGGAAGTAAATGACAGCTTTCCTTGCATAACAGCAATAAAAATATTAGGTGTGTCTTAAACAGGTAAAGGAAAACATCCTTTCCTACACATCGGCAGTGCCAGTCATTTGACACATCAGTTCCTCATTGCCACCTTGTTCCACCCAAGCAAACTCTATGCTCTAGGGTTTGGTTTAAGCAGCCTTTGCAACAATGTTCATTAACACGCACCCTTGCTTGCTTCATACCTCTGTTGCGTGACCAAGTACATTTCTGTTAGGCATTACACTTTCATAAGGGGTTAACTTGCCCCACTTCCAAACTGTCAGGTTTTTATAGGTGCAGAGGCCTCAGGCCTTCTTCTTGAGAGACTCTAGCCTCAGAGCTTGGCAGGATGGGTTGGCTAATTTTACAGTTTAAGTCGGAGGCTAAATTTTGCAGTTTCAGTGGGAGGCTAAGTTTGATGGTTAGGCAGCTGGTCTTCACTACTCCTCACCCTCCGACATCAGCTGCTTCCATTCAGCAGTCCCTGACTCAGACACCAAACCAAACCTGACATACAGTGAGTGTTTGCTGTTGTCTGTATGCTGGTCTGCTGTCTCTGCCTATACCTGGGTGTTTGGCCTTATCCCTATTATAAAAGACAGTCTATTTGGTTTGTGTGCTAGTTTAAAAATTAAATATGAGAATTATATTCAACCTTAGACCATACAAACTTTTTCATTATTGTAGAGTTCATAAAGCCCCAAGGTTCAAATCTTGAAATCAGTTGCTACTAGCAATACAAAAGATATTGCAGAAACTTTGATTTTTAGTCTCGAGATAGTTTTATTAAACACTAAATTGCAAAGTCCAATGCATTTGTACGGCAGGGTTTTTTTTCCTGTTGGTTTTATTTTATATTACAAGGGAATAAGTCCCTTTTTATTCCATGATCACTTTTTTGTCCATTATGAATTCTCTTTCTGATGACTGTTGTACAGCCTTATTTCTCTCATTCTGCCATCTTGTCAGTTTTATTTTATCTTGACAAACACAACTGGGAGCTACTTAGTGTTTGAAGTGGAAGAATGAAAAAATAAAGGCAGCTTTTAAACTTCGGTATTCTGCCTACCCTGCGTTCTCTCCCACAGCTCTTCAGTGGGCTAGTTTCATTTTGCATTGAAAAATACAATCAGGCAAACAAAGCAGCACCCAATTGGATTTTTTTTTTTCACTGCTAAATTAAATTACCCAGCTGATCAGATGAAGGGAGGAAGGGTCTGGAAATTCAGGGAGTGATTAAAAAAAAAAAAAAAAGATAAAAACTCTCTCTGTTTAAAATGTAAGAGCACTAAAGCAAGCTTTTCTCCTAACTCCATCCCCAATTACTCTGTTATTCTGGTTATATTGTTTATTACAATATACCTCATTATATTGTTTAATACAATTGCACTGAGCAGTAGAAAAGTGGGTTTCTTGAGAGGTCTTGCAGCAGTAGAGGTAATCTGGACTAGAGAGGCTGATCAACTGTAGCAGCCATGGGTAAATTAGAAACTAAGGGGAATGGGAGACTCCTGAGTAAAAAGAGAAGCTTTGGAACAAGGAGAGACTGCAGCTTTATTCAAATGTGTTTAGCATATTCATCCTTGCTCTTGTTCACAGTCGTGATAGGATCTACTTGAAGAGGAGTTTTAAACTGTGGTGCAGCCTGCTAATTAAACGCACATACACACATGCGCTCTTGGATTGCCTAATCACAACCAATCTCCAAAGAGATTTGAAAACTCTTTCATGAGCCAATTTCTGTTTGGCTTTCTTGCTGATCTGTAAGACTTTTTTTGTTCTATTAATCTTAAAAATGGAAGATTAGATCCACAGGGAAAACTTAGTGGTTGCATTGTCCTAAGTTGGAGCACCCGACTTTTACGCTACCTAGCAGAATTTTGGCATTCAGGTTCAGTATCCAAATTACTTGTTTAATACTAGAACCAGATTACACTGAGCTGACTAAAGGAGCTGATGAGCTCAAAATGTACCATTTGTAGGGGAAGGGAGGGCATTTTCAATATGTTTTCCCCTGGACCACCCCTGTAATTATGGGATCTTTAGGCTGGAGGAGAGCTAAAGCAGGACCAATGCATGCTGGACCGCTTCTGGTAGATCCATGTCCTTATATGCATCACAATGGGATTCACAAATATGGCTTCTTTAGTAGGACCCTGTATTAGCTTCCCAGATGTGACCTCTGGAATACCTTAAATCCCTGCTTTCTCTGAGTTTAGGCTCTTATTTTGACAGACTGAGATATAACTCTTTGCAACAGATTTGCAGTAGCCTTACAGGGAAGTAACTAGGGCATAAAGTAAAATGAGGAAATACTGAGAAGGTTTTGAATATAGAAAATAAAAAGTGTATTTTCCTGCTTATTCTGACTTATTTTTGCTTATTTATTATTCTGCCTTACAAATGTGCATTGTTAAATGAAAAAAAATCATTATAAGCTATATTTTTTCCCATTTAAAAATGGTGCATGAGACGCATGAATCAAAATAATGTGGTAAAGCAAAATGTAAATGAAAAATATCTAATAATCACTCCAAATTCAGCTCTTCAGTTTCAAGACCTCTGATGGCATTGCATCTGCTTACCCTAGGTCTTTGTATGGAATCCTTCATTTTCTGTTGGATTATGTTAGAGAAATCATATGACCCAAATACTGTTCTGATATAAGCAGATGCCTGTCAAATTATTTGCAGTGTGTTTGTATGTAGTTTTCTGTGCTTTGAGTCCTTGGAGTTATGACCGTCCATCAATTTATGTTTTTCCTGCTACTTTTTCCTTAAGAACAAAATTATAATATTGTATGCTTGCTCTCTCTCTCTTTCTTTGTTTCTCTTTGTCCAACCAGCCTCATGCACACTATAGTCTGAAAAGATCACAAAATTTTAACACCCATATAATTAATTATAGTTTCTCTGGTTCCTATACAACTGAAGAGAGATATGGATTATTTTAAAATCCTTTGTGTGTTGAAATGAATAAAAATTTTGAATTCCCATTTTTCAATGTGCGAACTTACTGGGTATAATAAAAACATGAGTTTTATGCGTGTACTGAAATGAATTACATCTAGTTATATCTACTTGCCTTGACTTTCAAATACAGATCTGTAGTATATGCATACATATCACAGAGAGTGAGATAAAATTCTGCAGCAAAGCTACGTGGGCCTGTGGGATTGACTGAGAGCTCAAATAACCTCCTAACATGGCCATCAAGATACTGTACAGATATGACACCTTTCCTATGATGAGTTCAGTCTGAACTTACTTCCTACTTTCAGTTGTCTCCCTACTGACTGAGGTTTTCATAGTCAAGTAAAAAATGGTCACCCTAATTAAATCCAAATGCCTTAGGTCACTCTTTCCTGGACAGTTTTGAATAAGAGAACAAAAACCTTTGAACTGAAACCTGACTTTAAATGTGAACAAGTGCAGAATGGATTTGTGAAATATGTTCATGGAACACTATGTTACCAGCTTTTGATAAAGAGGTTCAGTTGAGGTCAAAGGGGTCAATAGCAACATTATGTTAGACAGGTTCAGATATAGCCAGCAGGTCCTCCTAATAGCTTGAATGAAATTCTTTTGGATGAGGGAGGGATCTTTATTGTCTGTATGAGGACTATAGACTGGGGCACACTTCAACTAACTTTAAATCTCCCAAAGTTAGACATCCAAGTTTGACCTACTCAAGATTTGTTTATTGTCAGCAAAGAATAATAGGTGTTCTTAGACTGCAAGTTTGCCTGACCTCTCTGAAATGTTCCTACCTTGGGAATATTAGGGTGAGGTGAATCACTCAAGTTTCTAGTTCTCTCCATAGGGAACCTTGGATGACTATATCAGGCCGTGATAGCTACCTTTAAGATGCCAGAGTAAGGTCCTTCATAATGATCAGTCATAAATATACCATTGTCATTTCTATTCCCTAATTTGCTTTCTCAAGAGTTTCATGCATGAAGATCTACATGTATATGTCTCTGAGACATAGGGAGGACGTGGGAGCTGACACTGAATATGCAGCAATGTGAACATTGATCTAATAATTGCTTATGAGTAATTGCTACAGTGGAGAATAGATATTATCTGCCTGGGTGTTGCAGATGAAATTCATCATGTATTCATGCAGAATCTCTATCAGTTCTTCTGGAAGATATTTTCTATCTGAAGAATGGCAAAGTGTCAACATAATTGTCTCTGAGTTCAGATAAAGTGAATGCACTCAAAGGATTTTATTGCAAATGAGCTTCTGAGGCATTAATGCAAAGAAGAGAAGAGAATGATTATGGTGTCTTCAGTTTGTTTGTTTATCTCTCTTGGCCTGAATTTATGACAGCTGTCTGGAAACCTTCCACTGGGAAATGCACATTCAACAACATTTCAAATGTTCCACCAAAACATGTCAAATTCTTCTAATTTCCCAATTGGATCCAGGAAGGTTTCTCAGGAAAAATCTGCTTGATTAACAGACAGCTTTCTGCTTCCTTGGCACTGCCCATGGCAAGCTCCTGCAGTACTGATAACCTGGAGAGGCCAAGGAACGTTGCCTCCAGTGAAGGCTTCCATGATCCCTGCTGTGCAACCAGGCCAGTGGGAGCCCTGAGGACCTCTACTTCCCTTGCAGCTCCTAGAGCTTCCAGACTACTGGCCACATGGCAGAAATCCTGGCAATAGGCCATCTTAGATTTAAGGAAGGTTGGAAAGTTTTACTAGGAAAAAAACGAAGCAAACTGTATTTTTCCTAAAAGAATGATACCCAGGAATTGCCTTTCAAAGAGAAATGTCTATGTGCTGCTCAGATAGCATTCTGAAATGGGTAAGAGTGGGCAACTATTTAGCAATATGATTCATGATGGTAAAAGGCTTTTTGAATCCATTGGCCTCATTGATTACGATGAGGCAAAAGCTGAGTCTTGGAACCTGTATTTTCCACTTTTGTGAGATAGCTCTTTACCAGTTTATGATTGTGGTCTGATTAGGGAAAAGTTGCATGGTTAGTAGTTTAATGGGTTTGAACCAATGAGCAATTCGTCACAAATTTGGCTCATTTTGAATGAAACATTTTAGCAATGGGACGAGCTTCTCAGCTGACTCTTCAGATGGAGATAAAACTGGTAGAGATAGTTGCTGGGACCTAAGTAGAGATCTGCTGCAGGCAGTAGCAGCTTACTCAGCCCTGCTATAGCTGGAAGAAGATCTACATTTGCGACCAGCAGAAGGTCTTTTACAAGAGTACAATTACATCACCACTGTAGAGGGTGGCATTGCAGTCATTTACCCAAACTGGCATAGTTCAGGTGGTAGAAATGAATGTGTTCTTGGGCAAGTTCTGGGAAGAATCAGCAGAAGTTTGACGAAGGTAACACATCTGCGGAGTCAGTGCAGCAACCAATAGCGAGTGTAGCTAAAAAATTTCAGGGAGACGCACCGGACAGATTGTGGAAGATTGGCTAAATAAAATGCTAAGTGAAAGATGACAGGTCTTTTCTGGAAAGGTCAGGAAGCTAAGAATAAACTAGGGTTTTTGTGAAGAGGAAAACAGAGCTAGGAAAATTGGTGTGAAGAAGAGAGTATGAAGATGAAGAGCTAAGAAAGTACATGCTATTCCCCAGTTTCTTCAGAAACAGGATTTTGTGCTGTACACATATTATAGCTGTATTTGAAATTGTTCCCCGGAGGCTGGGCTGAAAATGAAGATCTATGTTTCAAGGCAAAATGAATATGAAATATTACTGCTTTGTAAATGAAAGCAAACATATTAATTAGATTGCAAACAATCTAAAAAAAAAAGAAAATTAATTCAACATTATATTTTTTGCGACATATATGTAAAATATGGGTACATGATAATCCAGTTACAAGCATTCTCAAAATATTGGGCTGAGCTGTTAGTGAAGTAGGATGCATAATTTTCATACTATAAAGGAGTGCTGTCACTGTGGTCTTCAGCCTTTTACTTTAATATCTCCTGTGTAATGATAAACAAAGATCCAAAGATGACACCAGCACTGCTGAAACGTACAATATGGGTGTCTAATATAATTATAATTAACAGTTTCCATTCATTTGCAGGATATACCCTGATGGCATTGCTCAAGAGAGGGGGAGCATTAGTGGTAATTATGCTTTGACTTTGTAATGTTGGATTGAAAGGATGGTTTCTGACAAAACCAGAAATGAAAGAACGGTTGCTTCGAATAGTGTGACAACACTGCCATCTAGCTGCTCCTACAGAGAATCATAAATTATCAGCAGAGAAAAATACCTCACATTCACGAATCTACGGAGTGCTTGTATTTTTTACAGTGAGTGCATAAAGGTATGGTGACTGCATAAAGTGTCTCTCTCTCTATGTTTAAAATCAGAAATTACCTGATTTTGCTTTTTCAAGGAGTAATATTAAACCTTTGTACTGAATTTGGTTGTAAGCAATGAAATTTACTTTATCTTTGAATGACAGAGGGGAAAAAAACTATAATGGAAATGCGTTTGACTTTGGAAATTTGGGTTTGCCCAGGGACAAGATACAAGACAGTGTGTATGCTGGAGGGCAGTGAAAAGTCAAAGGAAACAACAGGCTGCATGATCATCATCAAATCACACAACTGGATTACCACTTTGCTACCTTGTACCTATCGAATTCTCCAGAAGGGTGTTGAAGAACACTTAAAATAAAAAATGGTAAATAATTAACTCACAGACAGTATCAATCTATAAGGCTCTGTCTTATCTTTATGCTACCTTGTGTTGAGTGGATGGAAGTGGTCTCATTACTATTTTTTCACGGCCGCTTAACAATACTTCTTCTGAAAATGACTTTCACCAGCAAGCAGGACACTGAGTACAAAAGTTTCGTATTTCCACTCTCTAAACCTGGTGCACTTTAAGCCTAATGGAGGGTGGATTTTTTCCCATACCTGATATAAAGGGCTTCCAACAATTCTTTTTCTGCTCTTTTTTTCCTCTGAGTTCCCTTCGTATTTCCAATTAAACTTTTCCAAACATTCTTATTATGGATCTAGTTATTTTCATAATCTGTTTTTAAAACTTTTTGCTTTCTGCCATGTCTTTTTTTTAGAGAAAATAGGTGTGGCATAATCAAAATAAATAATTCCATCAGATTAAGTAAAATCAATGTATCCTTTCCAGTGCTATTTTATTGTCTTGTTTTCCAGTTAGCTGAAATAGAACTAAACATAAGACAGTTTCAAATGAATTCGAAGGGATGGGAGCTAAGACTGAAAGATCTATAGGAAAAGATCTGGATGCAATAGATCTAGAAGAAAACCAAAATGAAATTAAAGTGAGGTGAATTTTTCTTTTGGTCCAAAGAGCTTCTCCTTGTAAAAGTCAGTGGGGTTTAGGATCTTAAAACACTTCTGAAAAAAAAACCAAAAAAACTGCTGATCTTTAGCTGTATCACAACAGGAATGTTCAAAATGAAACACATGCATGGGCCAGAGCTTTCCATCTTTACTTTTCAGAGTGTTCTGATGATGTTGAAAGCTGAGCTGCTGTTACAGGGCTCTCAGCTCTTTAAAAGCCAAATGACACGAGAGGGAAAACACAGAACATGTTCTCTGCCTACCATAGCTCTGCAATGCCTCACTCAAAGCCGCAAAAGAAGACAGAGAAAAACAAGTACTTTAGGCTGAATTATTACAAAATTAGATATTTTAGTTGGGTAGAAAAGGCAATTTAAAAATCCGTATAGATTTTTTGCAGGAATGTTCACTATGGTCACTGTCCAGAAGGCTGAAAATACCACATGGATAATAAGTTATCTACAAGGCTCTTTGTGAGACAAAGTACATCTTTCAATAGAAGATATTTTTTCAAGGTTAGCTGCTCAGGAATTAATGAGTTGAAATATGTAATTTAGAAGCATGGACATGGTTTCATCTAGTTTCACCCATGACAAAAAACATAGTTTAATAGTCACCATGGAGATACCTTTTTCTGCTTTATGCTTACAGCATATTCTTAGCCTACAGTAGCTGCTTCAGAAGAGTTGATGGAGCAGGCTAAGTTTATGATTGCCACCTGGTGGCTACTAAAGAAAATCAATTAGTTTTTGGAAGCCCCAGAATTATTAAGGAATAACAGTAATGAAGATGCTTTAGTAAAAAAAAAAAAAAAGCATTTCTGGAAATTCAGGTGGTATTCTGTGGAAAAGCCAGCTGAAATTATGCAGAGAAATGTAGGCAAAATTTTCCTTCATTCTTTGCCTTACATTTCATTTTTTTAAAGAAATTTAGATGTTAAAAGAGAAACCAACACATTGAACACATGAACTGAGATTCAGTCAAAACATCATTTATGAGGGTGTCCCTGAACCACCTTCCATCAACATACACAGAGAGTTTTTTCTTACGGGCTGGAATCTGTTTGGAGTGAAATTTATTTATAAGCAGTAGTACTGTTTATAAACAATGAAAACCAACAACAAAACCCCTGCAAAGTTCATTTCCTGTGTTTGTTGTTTGCTCTACGTTCACAATTAGATTCTAGGGGAACTTCTATTATGGAAGTAACAATCAGAGCAAGAAAATAACATATGTTGTCAAGATTTAGAATGCTGGATTACAAATCTCCCTTCTGGTTTATGATGGGCTCAGTATCATTCACCGTTCAGGCTTACTCTAATGAAAAACCAAAGGAAATTGCATTATTAAGTCACCAGTAAATGCCCAACTGTTTCAAATAACAGGCTAATGATACTTTAACTAACAGAAAATTAAATTCATGACTCTGGAATAACTATGCCATTTGAAAATAGCTAGAACTGGTTAGAATTCTTTTTTTCTCACCGTGACTTAAAAAAAAAAGTATTTGAATAAAGAAAAGTTGTGAATACAAAGTAAAATATTGTGATTTAGAAATCCTGTGTCTCATGGTGGATGGAAAGTCTGACTCTGCCTTCCTCTTCTGTGGGCCAGGTGTCCTGAGCAGGCACATCCCTGGAGGATCTCCTTTTGGAAAGAGGAGGTAATGAGTCATGAAGTCCCTGGATGTGATGGATGATGTGAAATGTATTACAGCAAGACTCTGAGACTTGGAGAAGAAAAAAGGATATGAAGCAAGCAAATTTATCTGCCCTCTTGACTATTTCATTCTTGTTTCCAGGCTCTCCATTTCTGTCCCCATCAATTTGGAACTGGAAACATGTCACGCATGGTGGCAAAAGAACAAAAAGAGCAGGGGGACAGCGCCCACTAGCGTGAAAGGTCACTTGCATGAAGGATGCAGATTTCAGTGACAGGAAGAAATTGAACCACCATTACTTACATACTGCATACATTTATACCACTTTATTGAAAAAAAGTATGAGAATGTGCAGTAATACAAGGAGGGAAAGAGAAAAGAAGATGAGCAAGAAAAAAGAATTAACTTTTCCCCCCTAATATCATAAAGATTGCTTAATCTCTTCTCCCTCATTTCAATTCAATCCTTGGGCATTTAGAGAAGAAGCAGGGATACCTCACATAAGGAGAGGAATTACATCTGATATTCTTGCATATATTCTTCCTGCAGTACTGAATATGGTGTCCAGATCCTGGGCAGAAAATCACTTTAAGAATATGGAATTCTTATGGATATGGAGAATAGGGGACGTTTATATTTCCTCTGACTACCTTAAACATTTTTCTGAGTATCTTTATATTCAATGAAGAACTTTATTTTCCCACACATTTTACAGAGCCTGTTTACCTCACTCAGAGATGTAGATTTGCTGTAGAGCTGGTAGGAGATGTCAGCTAGGCACTGCAAGCCTCAATTTGCATAAATTTATTTGTTTATTTAATCCATTATGCTTATAGTGGATGTATTAATGAATTTTATTTAGTGTAGAAATTTATGTATTCAGTTTTAAAATTTGACACTTCAGGGACATCTCAAGTAAAATGAGATCTCAATTATAAACGAGACGAAGCATCAACACCTAAATGGCAATTTTGATTTCCAGGAGACCAGAGAAGAGGAGATTGTTCTGCTTTGATTCAGTTGCACACAATACAGGACCTGGCAGGGAAATTCAGTTCCAAGTTTCTAAATGCTAAGATTTATTAAGAAAGAGACTGCTCAGACCCTATGGAACATTTGTTTCATATTCATCTTTGCTTTAAACAAAATATTGTGTAAGTTCAAAGGCAGGATAGATTTGTGTTACTGCTGAACTTACTACTCTGGCTGAAGATGAAGAAACAATTCATAACTGCTTTTCTGTGGGTAAATTTTGCCCCAGATTCTGTGCTTCTGGAAGATATAGTATTAACATATATGACATTTCATGTAATAATGATACACAGAAAAAAAACACCCCAAACCTACCTAAACTCTTGAACCAACTTCTGGTTGTTTGTCACTTTTAATTTTGTTCTTACATTCTAAACTCTCACTTGCTAATGTGCCAGACACAGGCTTCCACTTGCCTTTTCATTGCTACACAGATTATATTATTAAATTTCATGCCGGACTATGTGCCTGTGCCTAGAAGTCCTTCTCCTAGTGTCTGACAACATATCCCTGTACTACATTCAGCTGTACCTCCAGTTTTGGCTGTTTGTGAATTCTGTATTTTCTTCTGAATTTAAGCTTTCTTGGAGTCCCTGATTGATTTACTGGGAGGGGGAAAGCCTCTACTGAAAAGCTCACAGACAATCCAGAGAAGATTTCTATAATAGGAGAAAATGTAAGGTATAAAATATTTGCCTAAGGATTTTTTCCAACTGTACCTACTACACAGGAAATTGGGATAGAGATCATATAAAGCCTGTAAAAGACTTATATTTTCTATGAATCTTCAGACGCAAGAAGAATTGAGTCTCCTCTTAGGAGGACATGAAAGATGGTACATAGGAGTGCAGCTTTGCTCCTGGTAGCTTTCTAAAATCTTCCAAGGAAGCTAAGGCTTCTCTGAAGTATCTGAGGAATAGCATAAATAAAATGTCTAATTATGTGCATTACTCTGGTTTAATTGTACCTGTGACAAAAATTACCTACTAATCTTTATTAAATCACTGTTTAAAAGAATGTTGAGATGAAGGCATCTATCCATTTGACAAGAAAATATATACTCCCATTCTGGAATGATATAAATTTTCCAAGAGTGCAAATGTCTTAAGCCCCTGAATCTCAAGGCAGGGACTAGGGGAACGAAGTCATACCCATCACAAGTGAAGACTGAATTCAAGACCACCTGAGGAACATGAACACACATAGCTCTATGGCACCCAACCAGATGCATCCCAGGATCCTGAGGGAATTGGCTGATGTAGTTGCCAAGCAACTTCCCATAACATTTGAAAAGTCATGGCAGTCAGAAAAAGTCCTCAGTGTCTGGAAAAAGGCAAATGTTACACCCATTTTTAAAAAGGGTAAAAAGGATGACCCTGGGTACTACCAACCAGTCAGCCTCCCCTCTGCACCTGGTAAGATCATGGAAAAGATCCTCCTGGAAGTTATGTGGAAACATGTGGAAGACAGGGACATGATTAGAGATAGCCAACATGGTTTCACCAAGGGCAAATTGTGCCTTACTAATCTAGTGGCCTTCTACGATGGAGTCACTGCATCACTGGGTGAGGAAAGATCTACAGATGTCATCTACCCGGACTTCTGTGAGGCCTTTGATACAATTCCACACAAAAGTCTTGCTGCTAAATTAGAGGGATATGGGTTTGAGGATGGACTGTTAAATGGATACAGAATTGTGTGGATGATCATGTCTGAAGTGTTACAGTTAATATCTCAATGTCCAAGTGGAAAGCAGTAATGAGTGGTGTTCCTCAGGGGTCCATACCGGGACCAATCTATTTGATATCTTCATGAGTGACACAGTGGGATTGAGTGCACCCTCAGCAAGTTTGTGGTTTTCACCAAGCTGAATGGTGCAGTGTGGTTGAGGAAAAGCATGCCACCCAGAGGGACCCTGACAGCCTTGAGGGGTGGGCCCATGTGAACTTCGTTAAGGTAAACAGGGCCAAGTGCAAGAACCTGCACTGGGACAGGAGCAATCCCCAGTATCAATACAGTCTGGGGGAAGAATTGAGAGCAGCCCTGCAGAAAAACACTCAGGGAGACTGGTGGATGAAAAATTGGACATAAGCCAGCAATGTGTGCTTGCAGCCCAGAAAGCCAACCGTATCCTGGACTGCATCAGAAGAAGCGTGGCCAGCAGCTGTCATGAGACCCCACCTGGAGTTCTGTGTCCAGCTCTGGGGTCCCCAGTAAAAGAAAGACATGGACCTGTTCGAGCAGATCTAGAGCAGGGCCACGAAAATGATCAGAGGGCTGGAACACCTCTCCTACGAGGAAAGCCTGAGAGAGTTGAGGTTTTTCAGCCTGGAGAAGAGGTCTCTGGGGAGACCTTATTGCAGCCTTTCAATATATAAAGGGGGCTTATAAGTAGGATGGAGAGAGACTTTTTACCAAGGCCTGTAGTGACAGGACAAGAGGTAATGGTTTTTGACTGAACGAGGGAAGATTTAGATTGGACAGGAAGAGGGCATTTGTTACAATAAGGGTGGTGAGACAATGGAGCATGTTGCCCAGAGGAGTTGTGGATGCCCCATCCCTGGAAGTGTTCAAGGTCAGTTTGGATGGGGCTTTGAGCAACACGATCTAGTGAAAGATGGCCCTGGCCATGGCAGGGGGATTGCACTAAATGATCTTTAAAGGTCCCTTCCAACTCAAACCATTCTATGATTCTATGAAACATTCAAGGGCTATTAAGCAGGAGGCCATAATAAGTAAGAGGGCAAGGAAAGGGATTGGATAAGCTAAGTTGGTAGAAGTGATGAACACATGCTTGAAAAAATCTTTGCTTGCTTGATCCGGTAAATGCATTTACTTAAAAGTGACTTCCATCACTTTTAGTCTAGAATAGAGATTGGTGTAGTCTCGTGAAGCTTTATTAAGAAAAGTGGAATAACTCAAACTTAAACTAAAAAAGATGGAAAATACATTATAAAGAAAAAAAGAAAGACTATGTCCTTGAAAAAGCATTACATATATATCAAAAGCTTAATGAGTTTTACTTTAGTTTACACATACTCTGTTTCCTTCTTCCTGTCCCCATGTGAATAATGGCCAGCGAGAGAAAATATTTCATTCTGTGTTCCAAATGGTTTTCTTAAAATAGGAACCACACTTAACTGGCATTTACTTTATGCCTGATGATGTTGCATACATAAAGTGAAACCTTGATCTTGTTTCAGTTAGGGAGAATTTGACCACAGGTTTGAAACAAAGTCAAGGTCTCTCATCTCTCCTAGGAAACCAGTGGCCAGTGGTGAACTGGCACTGCTGATCCACTGGTTTTAATCTACTGAGTTAGTGAAATTACTCTCATTCATAATGTCTGAAGCTATTCATAGCAGGGAAAATCTGGCTTCATACCATTCTGACATGCAAAAGGAGTTTGTAATAAATCTATATGTTGAAATAGAACAATTGTGGTGGACTTCATTCCCCCATTACATGCACCTACCTGTGTGAGCAGGTGGGTAGGTCAAAAAGGTGGGTGGCTGTGAAGATGTGAGTAGAGATCTCAGACAGGTTACAGGGCTGTGAGGAAACTGTGAGACTTATGGCTTATTTCCTCACCGTATTTACGGATTGTTACAAATGAGTTTTTATTTTCACCTGTTGTTTGCCACAGTACCTAATACTTCACCATATTTTGGCTCATCTTATCAGGAGGGTTAGCATTGATTTCCACAGATGTGTTGCCATTTACTGTCACCCAAAATAGTTCCTAAAACATTCGAAATCCGACTTGTAAGCGTCTTTCTACTTACCTCTTTGAACTGTTGTTTTGTTATCAATCCCTTTTGAGAATAACCGAGCCTTGTGTGACCATACAGGTAAATATGGAATACCACTTACTAATTCAGATCCTCGATGTAAACTATTGAATATCCCATAGGTAATAAATGAACATGTATTTTTGTAGATGTCACGCCATTGAAATTTGACATATACAAGATCTAAAAATCAAATGCCTTTCTGTTGTGGGTATTATTTTTCATTTCTTGTAATTTATTCTCTTCATAAGAAATCTGAGATGAACAGCTGTAAAGTACTGATGCTATGTTATACAGCAGAATCTGGAAAACAGGTTGAATATGAGGAAATTTTCTCAATCTTTATATTTTTGTCAGAGGTGTTTTATGAAATAGGTAGCTGCAGTCCAGGTCAGAAGACAAGTTCTCTTTTTTTGTTTGTTTTCTTTTTTCTTTTTTGTTTGTTTTTCTTTTGAGGAAAAAGGAAAGTGGTTTAAATTTATTCATTATTTATTTAAAATGGTTATCCCCCCAACACCTTGGGTTTAATTTCATTCACAAATCCCTAGTACCCAAAAAGCCAGACTCACTGTTTGCATCTTTAAATTTATTCTTAGTAGAGCATTATTTTTAGTATTTTTTTCACAATCTTCAACAGTTTCTCCTGTCATTTTGAAAACAAGTTTTTCTGTGAGTCATTGTAATAAATTATTTCATCAAAGTTCTCTGTAAAAAATTAAAGATAGTATTAGTTACTTAACTAAAGTTGCTATAATAATACAATATTTAATATATTATTACAATTTACAGTTTGTTTTTTTTTCTGTTATTTTTTTTTTCCTGACAGGACCACGTAGCCCTCTTTTCAATGCTAAGAATCATAGGACATTCCATATAGTTAAAAAACACTGATGCCAGTTTAGCCCATTTCAAATAAAATCCAGTCCTTAACTCTGAAGAAAAAATTAACAAAAAAAGAAGGAAAAGAAAAGGGAAACAAGATTAAACACAGTTAATTAAATTTGCTTTTAACATGAGCTTTCTGTTCATACAATTTGGGAATAACAGAGGAGTAGAATAATTTTAATTGCAAATCCGTTAACACAAGCATGTAATTTGTAGCTGCATAGTTCAATGTGAATCTTTAAAAGGCCAAAAATCTGTTTTGAACAAACAAAGGAAAACAAACAAATGAAACCAAGCAGCTTCTGAAGAACTACATAAATAAATTATCATTAAGGGTTAATAATAAAAAATGCAATTGTCAGAATTCTTTAATGTATTTTTCACTTGTAGGAGTGAAAATCAGGTTTTTTAAAACATTTCCTCTTGTATTTATAATTCTGTGTAAATTTTTGCATATTCAAACCCTGAATGAAGCTTGTTAGGTTTCAGAAAAAGAAAGGTCTATCAAATCAAAGCTGAAAGCTTTGGCTCAACATGACTTTTGCATAGAGCTGCAGCTAATTATTTGACCAACCACTTGGACAAACCTTTGGAACATTTTAACCTTTCAGCGGTTCACATGCGTATTTATCTTATCCATGTGAGTTTATATGTGCTCAAAGGGACCTTGGGCTTTCGAAATCCTCCTTGAAGTCAGTGGAAGGACTTGCACTGAAACTGGCAGGTTTTGATCCATGGCATTAATCCTAGTTCCATCTAAATGAAATGCATGAGTCCCATCGAATTCAGTGGACCTATGGACTAATGATGGATAGGAAACTGATGGGAGAACATCTCTCTGTGAATGAAAAAATAAATCTTTTTGTTTTTTTTTTCTTTTTTTTTTCTCCTCGTACGTGTAGCAAATATAAGGTAGGAAAGCTTTACATCTTATCAAATGCATTTAATTATTCAGAGGGCTGCTAAGGCAAAACTATGTTCTGTGTCAGACTGGTGACTCTGTCAGAGAAAGGGAAAGGTGGAGGGATGGAAGGAATGGGAGAAAGAAAAGACAATTTTTTTTTCTTCTGTCTTTTTTGTTACTAGTCTTCTCCAAACTCCACAAAAACTAGTGACTATTTTTCCCATTGTTCACAGGCCTGATATCTTCCAACAGATGTAGCTGCTCTGCTTTCTTTTCAGAGTTTTCCTAGAAAGCTGATTAGTAGCAGACGATAGTTAAGTGCCACTACCCTATAGGAACCTGGTCCTGTAAAGTGCTAGGTGCCCTTCACATCAAATGAAATAACTCGAACTGAGCACACTTGGTTGAAATCCTGTATTTGCTGTGCAAATTATAATAAATGCTGTCAAAATTAGCTAGTGCTTCCAAGTTATTTACTGCTTAATATATAATCTGCCAACATTCCTCAGAGGAGGAGGAGAACATCTCTCTTCCACATGTGTGCAATAACCAGACCTCGCATATTTTTACTAGGCCAATTAATAGTTCATTAATTTGTGTCCACTGGAGGAACACCAGAAAAGATACAGATAAAAATGCTTCTTTTTCTTTCTTGTTCAGTAAAGAGAAGCCTGCTGATCAGAGAGAGGACTGATGTGCATTCACGTCAAACTCAATAACTGCATTCTAGCTGATGTAGAGTTATCACTTCATCCTCCATCCGTATTTCATGTAGAATCTTGTCGTGTAAAAAACTTCAGAAATGTGAATCCCTGGTGGAGTTAATTCCTGGGTGCACAGAGAAGGATTCTGAGAGGGCAGGGCTGAAATACGACTATCCTGTTCAGTGTAGACCACTGGCTCGGGTGGCACCTTCCTTAATAGATTCTCTTTTTATATCAACAGCTCCTGTTGTGTATTACACTTCATCCACCTTAATTCAGAGGTGTATATTTACCGCGTATAAGATACATAAAGGTTTGGTGCCGCAATACGCAGGGTTGTCCTGGCTAAAGATACATTCAAATAAATCTTACAGCAGTGTATGAAGGCATTATCTCCTTCTGCTGTCTGCTTTATACCTCTAACAGAAAGTATTCCTCTTCTTTCTTTAATACCTCCCACTGCTAAAGACTTGATGGAAAGGTATGTGTGCCTGTATTACAGTCGTCCCACTTGGCAATTTAGTCTTCACCAGATGCCCCTCATTTTGCACTGGAGTGGGACATCACGTCTTCTCTTTTGCTGATCTTACTCTGGGACAATAAACCCTGGCAAAATCATACCGGGAGGGGTAATGTCTGAACTGCTGTAGAGAGATGTGATAGCGATTCATTGCCAAACCTCTTATCCCTTATGCTGAGATAGTCCTTGGTGTGAGAATAGCAAAAGGATTTGAAGAGATACACAGCTGGTAAAATCTTCAGCCTTATTCAGAGGGCTGGTTACAAAGCATGCCTGTCATTTTAATCCTATTTCTGTTGTTTGGGGAGTTCAGCGCATATATTACATTTAAGCCACAGTAGAGGCTCCTCTGACCTCTGTAATCGGGCCTGACTGAGACTGAAGGTATGTGCAGGGCAAGCACAGTCCCCTCTGACGAGGAAACTGTGTCACTTCGTGTATGTCCAAGAGACAGATGTAGCATTAGGAGAATGAGAAAGTCTAGAGATTGGACTGAAGTGCTGAAGCGTAGTCAGCACTTTGAACGGTGGCTCTCCCGTAGGACCCATGACAGACCTCCTGTGCTACTGACCCCCACTGGAATTGCTGGGATGAGGTCTGTGCTGGGAACTTTCTGCAAAAATGAAGGATTTGAATGAAAAGTTAAGAATAATATCTAAGCTTATAGGAGACAGGGTAGTAAAATGACTAAACCGAATATGCCCCCTCCCCCCAAATTTTTTACTTTTCTTATTACAAAATATATTTTTGCTGCTGAAATTCTACCTGGAAATTCACACCCCATAGAAAGGAAAATAGATACAGTAGTTTTGCCCTACTTACTTTATAGGTCTTATCCTTTGGCATTTTTACTCTGCAGTATGCTGTATTTGTAATAGTTGTGGAGAACATATTTTTGTCTCTTTTAAAATAGAACTATTTTTATATAGAAGTACACCTACATATGCATTTTTTTTTCTTTCCATCTCTGTTGTATTTTGAAGAAGTATAGCTTGTTTCTTAGATGGATTTTCCAAGTTGGCCTAGGTCTATTTTTGGTTTTGTTTTTTTTTTTTCTTAGTTTCATCACTTACAGTAGTTCTCTCTCGCTATTTCCCCCTCCAGGGACAGATAAAGCTTATTCATGTTTGAAACAATTGTTGGAAAATACCAGAAAACTTAGAGGTTTTCAGTAAACATGATTGCTCAGAGTTGTTGCAGAACATGTTGGCAAATTAAATCCCTCAATTTAGATGGTATGTGCTCCAGTCCTATTTGCCATCCAAAAATCTAGTTTTAATGAGAACTATCATACTCAGAAGTGAACACGTTATTTTCCCAAGCTTTTCTAAAATACTGCTGTTTCCTGACAGCTGCTGACAGATGACAGCCTCTTTTTACCTCAGAAAGGCTATTTAATTTCATCTCTGCAATGATGAGGCTTCTGGCAGTTTGTTCTCTGTGTTCCTAGCTAAATTTTGAAACCACTCCTTCACCAAACTAATGTAATAGTTGACAATAATAATAAACCAGAACCATTCACCATTAATATGCCATTGCTAGTCTCTTGTTAAGACTGAGTTGGCTAGGGCTGACCCCAGTGGTCCTTTGTTGATGCACTATGTCCACGAGCAACTCCTGAGTAAAGACTGTGGGACAACAAATCGAGATCTATGTACTACAGTGATTTTTTTGTGGGTGCGTGCCTGTACCTGTAGTCAGCATGACTCTGAGCCCAGCTCGAAGCCTGCCTGCGCAGGGCTTATCACGGGGCTGTGGCACTGATGAGATATACAGCGAAAGCTGCAGTAAGGACCAGGCACCTTCACAGACCCCTTGTTTAGGTGGCTGTTTACATGTGTCTTGAAATTTCCTATGACAAATTTGTTTTACTCTCCTTAAAGCTACCTCTACTCTGCAAATGAGTTTTGCTTGTGCTTTGGACAGTCGCTTAAGACAGGTTTCACTGTGTAAATTTGCGTGCATGTACATAAGCTGTCTTCAGCTCTCACGATAAGCAGGTGTCTTCTGTGCAGAGGCAACGCTTACAAAAAGGACATTCATTATCAGAACAAATATGGAGAGCGCAGAAGACAATGTCTTTGTCCCTCACTTTTTAATAGAAGAGTATAATTATATAAGCTGAGCGCCACATTCCATACCAGATGAAATCTGCCATCTCTGCTGTTTGTAATATAGCTCTCATTCTTTCTCCTTTAATCGCTTAGAATAACATTATTTTTGACCCACAAGAAGGAATTTCTTGGAAGTCAGTTTGGTTTGTATCTATTGTTCTACAGATTCTTTGGCAGCTGATGGCTTTGTTTCATCATTTATAAAACTAAAAATTCATTCTAATGTTTAGTTGGTTTTTGTCTTTAAATTATGACGTGCAGAAGGACAGCCTTCACCTGCTATATTTTCAAAAAAAAGATACTGTCTCTTTAATGAAAGAAAAGCGTCAATATAATGTATTACCGAATGCAGATGCAATAAGGAATAACATATAGCTCTGGTTATGTTATATGACATTTGGCTTAGCAGTATTAACATATTACACAAAATCTGGATTTTCCCTATTGCAGAAAATAAGACGATAAAAGACATGGGAAAGTTCTCTCTTCCATATGATCATAAAATAAATATTGTTCTATTTTTTCTTTTTCTTCTCATCAGTCATTTGCAGAAATATTTTAGTATTACTTCTTTGTTAAGCCAGCTCTTTATCATGTATGTATTAGGCATACAGTACAAGGAGAAATGGAACAAGATGGCAGTTATAGCAGTGGCAAGATGCAAATTTATTCTGGCAAAAAAGTAATATGTGCACAATATCAAGCATGCTTAAGTTTGTGCCAGGAAAACTATTACGAATGAGGAATGGATGGAATGGAATTTTGCATCATACATGATCACGTGTTGCTTAACTTCATAGGAGAGTCTTTGTCTACTCCTGATGTCCTAGGTGCCACCAAGAGAAGCTGCATACCACACTGCTGGAGTGAAAATGGCAACAGATACCCCAGCAGTAGCCACCTCTGCAACATGACTCTTTGTTTCAAAAATTAAAGAAATAGACCTCAAAAAGATGACAGAGAAAATTCACAGACCATTGAACTTCAGGCACTGACTCCAGCTGGGGAGAGGGGGAGGAATTTATTACATCTTGTACTTGTGTAATAACTGAAAGTCTGTAATTGTTTTCTGCTTCATTTTACCCAAGTTTAATTTGGCCACTTTATGCATGTGATGGTGTTGTCACTGTTTTTCCTCATGTCTCTCTGATATTGTATGACATGTGACTGAGTGTAGCCAAGCAGTGGAGGAGTCATATATTTCACTGACACCACTTGAAAACATTTCTATAGAAAAATAAGGGATGAAGGATGAAGAAGAGCAGGAAAGAAGAAAGAAAATGCCTTAAAGATAGCTCTCTACATTAATTCACCATGAGGCAAACCAGAAATAATAACTCTTCTTCATGTGCCAATTCAACTGGGATGAACCAGACTTGCTACTGTATTGGTACAGTGCAAAAATAGATGACAGTGAGTAATGGTGTGAACAAAAAAACTATGAGGAACATCACAGAAATGGATGTTGGATGGCCTTTGCACAGCAGAGGTAGATAAAGGTTATAACAAACTGTTTACTGACCATGTACGCTTACTAGAATTAAGAGGTCAGTTGAACAAGAGCTCACCTAGTAAGAGCTTTCTCAGTAGCGTGACTCATCAGCTGTTGTACAGTACCAGAGCACTGCCCAGTTATTGCTCCATCACTTTTCAGTAACATCTCTGTCCTTTCAAAAGTCTACATTCTACCATTAGTTAAGGCTTTTTCATTTGCATTTCTACATTTTCCCCCACTTTTTGCATCAATTCAATATAATTAATACATGTGCCTCTAACGGAAAATAAAATAACTAAAAAGCACCATGTTTTATTGAACAAAATATAGCATGTGCAAGGAAGGGAAGGGAGGAATTATAGAAACAAACCAGTGCTGAAGAATTTTGCATTAGCTGGTGCTTTTTGTTGTCATATTTGCACAGACCATTTTAGGCTCCTCAGTCCGGGTTGTTGTAAAACACTATCAAAACAAATACTCTTGCAAAATATTTGAGCTTTCACAGCACATCTTGAAATGCTTAAGCAGTATGGTTGTCTTTTGTTTTTTTCCAGAATTTAACAGACCATAAATTGTATACAAAAACGCATTATGCACCAGTGATTAAATGTTCTTACAACATTAATATTTATCAAGGGGTATTTCATAGCTAGAAAGTAGGTAACTATATTTTATTTCCTAAGAGAACATTTCCTATAGTTTTCCTTCATCTCCCAGCTACACAGCAAACATCTCTAAAGTGCACTTTCCAAGTGTAGTTAGAGAATAGGAAGGAATGTAAAGTTTTTAAAAACAGCCCTTATTAACTTTTCCTTCCATTGATTCTACTGTAAACTCTAAAAAGCCTTTTTAAAAAGCAAATTCTCATACACTCAGCAGGTGAAATTTTCCCACAAAAATAAAAGTAAACAAATTAAAAACCACCCAAACAATGAAAAATCAGCAGATTACAATCTTTTCTCTTGACTACTCATATCCTAGTATATCTTTACTGTTTTTATTGCACATTTATGAAAACGGTTGTCCTATATATTTAAAACAAAATAGTTTCTTTATCTGTGCTAACACATTCTTGTGCACCCTTAATAACTAGAGTAACTTTCAACAACACGTAGATATTAGAAAAACAATGGAATCAAAACCAAAGAAATACTTTGTATTATAGATGCTGAAAGGCTTCTAGTGTAATTTTTTTGAGACAAAAAGACTTGGATTTTGGAAGCTCTTTGCTCCCATTCCTTATGGAAAGCTGCTGGTTATGTGACAGCAGGAGAACTCAAAAAGTAATTCACAATGAATGCCAATCCTTCACCTCCAATATGAAGGTTTCCCAACTACTCAACTTGCTGAGCATAACTGGTTTTACATAGCATATCTAAAAAAGGCTGCTCCTGTTCAACTGACCAGTGAGAAAGGACTGGACTTCTTCAAAATGGGTATTGGAACAACAGTTTGTTATATATTTCTTTACATTTTTTAACTGTCCGATCCCACCTTGTAAGGAGAGCACTTGTTTGTTCAGCTAAAAGGAACCCCCTTCATGCTCCTTTTGGGTTTGCTCAGTCAACTGGTTTGTGCAACAGTGGCAGAGGCACACTGGAACTGTGTACCCATTCATTGTGATTACACAGACAGAAGCAAATGTACGTTGTCTGCCAAGGGAGATGGGAGGAGAAAGGAGATGAATGGTTCCCATGGGTAAGAGGACAGTTAGGTTTGTTTGGGTTTTCTTGTGGTTGCTTTTTTTTTGCCTTTTTTTGCCTTTTTTTGTTAAATTTTGTTTTGCTGTTCTTTTTGTGTTTTTTTGGTGTTTTTTTGGTTTTTTTTTTTGTGGTTTTTTTTTGTTTTTTTTTTTGCTATGTCATGGAATCATAGCAGTCATTCCTCTAATAGAAACTGACAGGACATAAAAGACAGAACTATCAGATGAACACACACAATGACTAGAAATATATCGACAGAGAAAAGACTTAATTTAGCTTTGAGAAACCGTCCCAAAAATAAAATCCTGTATTAACAAGTGCAAAAAACAAACAAAAAGAAACTCCAAACATTAAAACACAGTGTATAAAATGGTGTGAGAAATTTAAGTCACCATACAGCCTTTTAGTCAATAAAAAGCTGTGTTCGTGTGTCTTTGTTGTTTGGGTAGTGGCCCATTCTTTTCATTTTACCCAAAAGGTCATTCAAGAAGAGATCTGAGGGTAGAGCACTCAGTCCTTGCTATTTTTGACTGTAGTCATTTGGGCCTGTTGTGTTTCTATCATATAGGATGAATCCTTTCTTTTATTCCTCATTGGTTGAATTATCTTCCAAAGTTGTTATGCCTCCAAAGCCCAGTCCTGTTGAGTTCTGTGCTGCTGAGACTGTAAGTACTGTATGTAAGAGAATTAATACAAGAACACACAGTTTAAGTCTGCTGTTACACAGTCTTGATGCTGATGAAACTGTGAGCGATGTCCTGTGACACATTGTTGAGCCACTTGTTTTTATAGTCCCTTTGGATTGATGATCTGATAATAGTCCCCATCTGACATCACAGCATTCTGGTTCTGCATTGGTTGGATAGTTTTCATAGAGCCCTGTAGGGTAAACACAAGAAAAAATAAGCATCAAGCACAAAAAGATTGTCACAAAAGAAGTCGGTAGGTCAAAGGAACAGTCGACAGTTTAGTCCGAGCTATGGAATCCACATCTTTGGGTTAGCCTGAGGCCCTCAAAATGCTTGCATTTTGCTGAAAGGAAGCAGCATCAAAAAATCATTCAACGGAAGTATGACACTGAGCATGGCTGTGTAAAGAAATGGTGCTAAAAAGTAATTATTAATGTCTGAATGGTAAGGATATTTGAATTCTTTCTTTTTGGGAAGGGACAACCAGTGATGAAGTAATAACCAATTGAACTGGACATTTCCACAAAGTTTGAAAGGATCTTGAAATTCTTCCTCAGTCTGCGAGTGCATACCAGTAATATCACTGTCCATGAAAAGATAGGCATTAAATAACAAATAATTTTCTTCACCATGAGGGTGGTGAGACACTGGAACAGGTTGCCCAGAGAGGTGGTGGAAACCCCATCCCTGGAAGTGTTCAAGGCCAGGCTGGACGGGGCTCTGAGCAACCTGGTCTTGTAGTAGGTGTCCCTGCCCATGGCAGGGGGGTTGAAACTAGATGATCTTTAAGGTCCCTTCTAACCCTAACCAATCTATGATTCTATGATACATTGACAATATTGACACTATTGACTGTCAAACCAACACAGATCCAACAGCTCCACAGGAACAGCTTCCAAACAGAGCTGTTCAGAGTCTCGTTTACCCTACCCCACATGAGTTCTTCCAGCTAGGATGTTCTCTTTGTCATATCCCAGAGGTGAGAGCAATCTTTCCGTGCCATGCAATAATTAGATCTCTTGATATTTCTGACCACACATCTAGGCTATTTCTGCCTTTAGAACTTTACTGAGTTACTCAGCCTGACCTGATTAAAAATTTCTGAACAGTTAGAGGAATTCTGTCTTATCCAAAAGACACAACTGTCTTTTCAGACATTGCCAATACTGTCTGTATTACTATACAGGAGACTAACATAACCAGAGTGTTCTGTTTACTTCCCACGTATCTTCCTTTCTGATAAATTAAAACAACATAATTTAGCCTGTGTAACTAATGGTCAAATGCAAGAATGTCTAACATAATGGACCTTTTCTCCATTTAAACTGATCTTGGAATAAATTTTGCAGTAAATAGTTACTCTATGGTAGTGCTAGGTTTTGCTAGAAAAAAAACCCTATGCGTGTTGAAGTATTATGATAGAGATTTTGAGAGCAACTAAACAAAAAGTGCATTAGGTATGTTGGGCATGTTAAACCTAGACTGTCACTTTTTTACATAGCTGACACAACAGTCTACTATGTTATACGTGAGTCCAAGTGAAGTTGCATCTATTTTTGGATTCAAACAAGATTTTAAAGGTACAGGAATGAGAACAGCTTGTTTGATTTTCTGTAAAGTCAGGGTTTACTCTGTAGGAAATCAGGCCATTTTTGCACCTATGCACTGAGATACTTAAGGCAGCATAGCGATGCTTGAAAATTATTTATTGTCTCTCAGATCATCATTGAATGTACTTCATGTTTTTTAAGAAATTCTGTTGCATTTTGGAACATGTGGACAGTTGTTCATTGCACGTATAATAAACCAATCTTATTGCTAACCTCATATTTTCTGAGGCCCATCTTTTGGTGTTTGTGTACATAAGCATGTTTTTAAACATGGTAACATACAGGAAGTGCCTCCCAAAGCAGGTAATTACATGATCTGTTATGTGACTGCAGTAGCTCAAACTATTAGTGGTAATTGAAGAGACACAGAGAATGGTTAATGCTTTGATCCCACTGAGGCTTGTTTACTATTCAAACTGTATTTCCTGCCTTTCTTGTTATAGGAAAGCCCAGACTGCCTTTGAAATCAAAGCCTACCTATACAAGTTGGCAATCAAAAGGTATTTAAATAGTTCATATGCACTTACTGATTTATAAATAAATCTAAGGCAACCTCACATTCAAAGCTGCATTGAACTTGTTCCTTAATGCAAAATCATATTTCCTCTTTATTTCAATTCAGCAATCAAATTTAGGTTTTGAATTTGTTGTTACATATTTAATAATCAATTAACTACAGAACCACTATCCATATGACAATTGCCGAACATTTAGATAAATTCAGTCAGAGCTTTTGCACTGAAGTAATAAAACTTCACAACTCCACCACATACTCGTTTGTAGCCATGAGTATCAGTTTTGGCCCCTTGGATCTAATCAGTCAGCCCACTCAGTCAGAGGACTACAAAGCCATGACCTACCAGAAACCCTGGAAAACTGGCTACATCAACCTTGGAAAGCCATGGAGAAAAAAACCTGTTTTGGATTTTATATGGACACAGAGTTCAGGGTAGGAATAGAAAAGATACCTTTACCCACCAAACCACCAAGGCTTCTCTCTTCCTCTTCTGTCTTTATAGTTCAGTTTGTAGACATCATTACTGTGTATCACTTAGATGCTCAGTAATTGTATTTCTGAGACTAACTTACTAACTGTTACTGGCTCAAAACCTACTTTGCTTTTCGCTTTTCACTTCAAATTCTCAGCTCTGGATCTCCATTTACCAATTTTTCCCAGCAGTCACCTATATTTCACCAGCAGAAATCCTGGTCCATATGGAGGTTCTTGGACCTTGATTTTAATCAAGCACCTAGAATTTGCCAGGATACTTTTTGGTATCAAACCATTCTCCAGACAGATAGGCTAGCACTCATGAAGGTCATGTAAAAGGTATCTCTTTCCTTTGTAACCGGGTGCTTTTTTCACACACAGATAACATTTTGATGATCAGCAGAGCAGTTATATCTGTAGGGAATGTGTGTCACTAATGCTGATGCAAGAATTAAGGCTACTCATTTGACTGAGATTATGTTAATGGAGACATGACTGTAGATAAATCCCATGTATCCTGCTCAGCTGAATCATACTGAAAGAAAAAGGAGTGACAGCATGAGCATCGTATTCAATTTGTGCAGAAACAGCTTTGGGGGAAAAACAGCAAAGTGCAAATATGTTCCTGTACAAGAATTAAAATCACAAAGACTGTTTATGGATGCATGGTCTGCTGATCAGCTAGATCACCAGCTAACTCAGAGAATGCAGTGGTTTCTGCCTGAGCACTTGCATTTCTTTTGCACAGGAAACAGCATGCAAAAGAGGTGGTTGCATTTCCACATCTCACCCTGACACTGTCAGGATGTGTCATGCATGTAGCTGCACCTATATCTGTACCAGTTGGTCTGGCTTGGCCCACTTCTTGGTTTCTTTGCTACAGAAAGAGCTATGAAGCCATATTATTCCACATCTTCCAGTCACCATCAAAGGAAACTAGTCTGGTTGATATATTTGCTGTCATTGTTGGATAAGTATTTTGGAAAGCCACAGAAATAAAACAGATATTTTGTTATGTTATGCTTTTTCCTCATTTTCTTTCTGTATAGCTCTAAACTGTGGTCCTTTCTGATGTAGATTTCTGTTTGTTTTGAGAAGCATACCAAGCTTGCTGTGCTTGAAGAAAAGACTATGAACTAGAAGAAGAAACCAGTTAAGTGGATGTAGTATACCAGAAGTTTCGAATGCTCCATTTTTTTGTGCAGCACAAAGTAAATAATATCTGCCAAGAGTGATCCATCCAGCAGTGACATCACTGTACCAGTAAATGCCAACACTCTGCATGACATTTCTCTTTCTGAGGAATTATTTCTGAGACTTCAATATTAACATTTTCCAGCTACAGAAGGCAAGGGAACACATTAGATATTATATGACTAGACTTCACTGCTTACATCTGATCTGGAAGCCAGCTCTCTTTGATCTTATGCAGATGGTCCTCTCAATTTCTAAATTGCTGTGTCTGTGACACCTTATGATGCTTCTGTTTAGACATGTATTTTATACCCTTCATATTATAAAAAGTAATAAAATGAAATGTAGAAGAAGGCTTAAAGATAAATAAATTATTCTTTAGTCAAACAGATTATTCTTATACTGGTGAATAAGGCTGTTCAGCTCTTTTGAAAAGGCTAATTTCCATTTCAGACTCCATTGCAAATGCTGGATGAGGTCTGGGTTGCTGTGTTTTAGTTTTGTTTTATCACTGTATGTTGGTGACTATTTCAAATAGTTGTCTCTGGAACATTTCCTTTCTGTATGCATCCACATTGACAAAATATTCACTGTGTTTCTTCACCATGCATGGATTTTTTTTCTCTAAAATATGTACAGGACCAATTTCCTCCTGTCGGTGTAAAGCAGTGTTACCCCTGTAAAACTGACTGAGCCACTGCAAGTCAGAATAAAAAGCAAATAGATGACCTTCAAGGTTTTACAATGAACCTTTTCAGCTCTGCTATGTTGAGATACAAGATAAGGGTGAGATAACTTGCTTCTAGCAAGCATTTGTCTTTCCCCACCCCACCCTCTAGTTTTGCTTCTATTATGTACAATTTTTGATCAAAAGGATTTACTACTTTGATATGATAGGAAAGGGTCACATATATCGAAGTACTGTGTTGCCATAGAAAGTTCAGGGATATCAATAGGTTAATTGCCTGGGTTGTTTTTATAGGAGAAGAACATTTGCAGCTAATAAACCTATTATAATATGGGACTGCATTCATGGGAAAGCCCCAGTACTCAAAACTAGAATGAAATTGGACTTAAAAAGAAGAGCTATTTAGTTGACAGATTCTGCTGCAAAACCATGTCAAATTTTCCTTGTAAGCAGATCCATAGCTAGTAACGATTTAAACCATGCTTGTCAAACATAAATGGGATTTGTCCTGCTGTCTGTGTTAGTTTAATATTTTGATATTTTAGGATCTAACAAGAGGTGTAGGCAGGAGGCAAATGACACATTATTATGAGTTATTTTTAGAGTAAGAATTTGGATCAAGTATATGTATTTTTTTGGAGTTTGCCAAGAACAACATAAAGCGGATTGAATTCAGAGATTTTCTTTTGTTGAATTGTTTTACAAAAAAAAGATAGATTGTGATGCATTCTATATATCGCATTTTCTCAAGGAAATTGCTTTTCAAATTGCACTGAAATCAGGGCACCTGTTTTGAAACAAACACTCTATAGCTAAACCTGCTGGTGAAACCCAGACACAAATCTTCCCCTTGAGAAGAAGCTGCAGTTAAAAGAATTGTTCCCAATACCTTTGTTGAGCTTTGTTAGTCAACAAAGCCTTTCTACAGGTTGGTGAGAATTCTCTGTAATAATTCTCACTACATCCTTAGAAACACTAGTGTGCACTATGAAATATGACTGACTGTTTCCTTTCTGGTGAATACTCTTCTTTAAAGGAAGAGGAGTTTCTGAGGAAGTGCTACTTTGCATGGATCACATAAGCATATGCTAGTGATATTTGCCAAAAATTAATGTCACACCATGCATTCCAAGCAACTGAGATGCTAATCAGAGCACATGAAATCAGGACCCTAAATTAATACAAACCGAATGGAAAGATATACGTGATTCCAAGCACCTGAATCACCTGTCCTTTCACCTCTTCTCTCCCCTTATCTTCTCCTTCTGTGTTGAAAAGTATCAGAAGTCTTTTCAGCATGGGAGAGCAGACAAATTTGATTTTGACAGAATCACAGAATGGTTTGGGTTGGAAGGGACCTTAAAGATCATCTAGTTCCAAGCCCCCGGCCCTGGGCAGGGACACCTCCCACTAGACCAGGTTGCTCAAAGCCTCATCCAGCCTGGCCTTGAACACTTCCAGGGATGGGGCATCCACAACTTCCCTGGGCAACCTGTTCCAGTGCCTCACCACCCTCACAGGAAAGAATTTCTTCCTCATATCCAATCTAAATCTCCCCTCTTTCAGTTACTCCGTGTCCTATCATAACACTCCCTCATAAAGAGTCCCTCCCCATCCTTCCTGTAGGCCCCCTAGAAGGCTTCTATAAGGTCTCCTCAGAGCCTTCTCTTTTCCAGGCTGAACAACCCCGACTCTCTCAGCCTGTCCTCATAGCATAAGTGCTCCAGCCCTCTGATCATCTTCGTGGCCCTCCTCTTGGTGGCAGTATACTCGTTCTGATGACACTGCTCTTAGGAAATACCAAAGGGTGTCATGCTGGTTTTGGAAGAAGCTAATCAACACATCTCTCCCTTATTGCTGCTAGCTACGTTCCCTTCCTTTCCTTCATGGAACAACTCAAATGCTCCATTAAATTCCATGACATCTATTGTACAAGTAAAGATTGTGAGCATGTGGCTGGGATTTCCTGCGTGATATTTACTGCTGGGTGATGGCCCTGTTATGCCACAAGGCACAAAGAGACCATAAGTGTCAGTCAATACAAAGAAAGTCCTTAGCAATACAGGTAGCCCTAGTTCTCACTGTAAAGTGGCACATGGTTAACAGTTTTGGGACTGTTCTCCCAACAGCCAGAATAGGCTATGTCTGTATTAACAAGTAGCCTGGGGCAAAAGGAGAAGATCTGAATAATGAAACAGGTGGTGGTGAGTATGTCATGTCAACCCCAAATGCACTTGAGAGGTTTTTACCTCACCTTAGCTCTAGCCTGATTCTGTAGACCAAATGTGCATTAGTGCTTGGGACATGCTAGGTATAGTCCTGTAGCATGTTTCCTAGTTTAGTTTAATCCAAAGAAACCCATTTCATATCCTCCAAGAACTCTCTCCAATGCAAGTCAAGCAGCAAGGAGTATGAACAGGAGACTTGCTTCAAAAATACACTCCTGAACAGGATTGCTAATGCGGATGCAACTGCAGGATTGGTGTTGATGACATATCCTGGCTGCTCAGGGAAGGGCCATGTCTGGATGTGTTCCTGTGTAACCTGCTTTAGGTGACCCTGCTCTGGCAGGGGGGTTGGACTAGATGATCTCCAGAGGTCCCTTCCAACACTATGATTCTATGATTCTATGTGTGCAGAGGAGAGGTGATCTCTTCTCCCCTCCCTTTGGCTCCCTTTGGGCATCTATGCTGCTCATTTGGTGGAAACTGAGCTCTCATGTTTTCTGGGTTGAGCAAACTGAAGGCCCGAATGGATAGTTTTGTCTGTGAAGAAAATATTTATGGCCGCTGCATCCTCTGTTTGCCTCCTTTGGGAGACAGCAGCAAGCCAAACAGAAGCAGTTCATGGGCTGGACCAGTCCCCAGGCAAGCTGCTGGACCACATTACTTTGGAAGGCACAGGAGAACCAGGAATTGTAAAGTATTACCAGTCTCTCCCCAGTGCTTTGTACATAGAGTCATACATCTTTCAGCTTTCTTTTCACACTTAAAGAGCATGTGTGAAAGAAATCTTCCACATCTTCCATTCACACTGGGGAAAAAAAAAGGAAAAGATGACTACACCTATAAAAGAAAACAGTCCCACTGGTATGCACGCTGTTTTCATAGAAGCGGCAATTAAAAATCTTGACCTGGAACTTTGCATGGGATTTATTCATTGTAATCTGTCGTGTGTGTATGTATGCCTAAAGACTACTATTATCTCCCTTAAATAAGATTCAGTTTTGCATGGGCAATTCTAGACATCTGAGCTGCAGAAAGAAACATTAGATGAAACCACTGGAAACTTTAATCATAGGGATATAAACTCCAAAGGTCTAAACTGAAAGCAACTATTCAATTTTAATGAATATGAATAACAGTATGTTCCAGAACGGTGCCTGATGGAAAGACAGACTTCTATTTCCTAGAAGAAAGAGGAAAGAGGGGAACACAAATTTCTTTCTAGCTAACCACATGTTTCCATAATCAGAACCACACTGTGATTCTGATTGTTTTGATTAATTTCCCAAGTCCTTTCTTTTGCAGTGCAGTTGTCCCACGTCCTCACATGCATTTCTACAAAAGATAAGTTCCGTTGATATACAACTAGTGTAGCATCCCCTCTCCTTTTCCCATTATCTGCTTTCATTGGAGGTTATCAAGTAAGTCATTCTCAGGCTAGAATGCTTCTTATTCATTATACCAGTCCTTCAGGAATTTCCAAGAAATCATTATTAATCCATATTATAAACAACAACTTTTTTGTTTTGTCTTGTTTTTTTACTTTGATGGTGTCAAAGGACTGGAAGAGAGCAAGTACACCACCACTATGTGTGATTCTTAGCCACAATTATGGTTCCAGCTTGCCCCCTATAATGAATCTACATGTAGCCATATTTATGTTTTTAAAGCATTTCAAAAAATACCTATTTAGGAATTCTAAGATAACAATGGCTGAAAATTTTCTTGGGGAAATCATAGCTTTCCCTGTGCTCTTTTCTCATCACATGGACCTCCCAAGGAAGGATAAAACCTTTGTTATTATGGCTTTTTACAGCCTCCAGTATTTTTTTTTTACAGCCTCCAGTATTTTTTTTTTACAGCATCCAATCTCAAAAAAATCCTGCCCTGAAAGAAAAAAATATATGTGTGTGGGTTCCCTGTCCACCGGTGCCACTGTACCCTCACTTCCAGCAGTGTCTCTGTGACCCTGTTCACCACTGTGGCAAGATGGGGATGGTGAGGGGAGGCAGCAGCTCAGCACCACCACGGCAGCTCCTAGACGCTGCCAGTGACATGCAGCCACCTCATCCTTTTATCTAGCTGTGGTTGGAAAATGGTTTGGAATGTTTATATGTACGTCCTGTGCTCTGTGCTGTAGTCAACGTGAAATAAAACCAGCTACTGCCAGTACACCTTTTCCCGTTAGTTGCCTTCCATGGTGTATTGAAATGTTTCATAGAAATCAATCCTCTGTCTTTCCATTAAGCTAAATCTCTACTGGACCTTAGAGGAAATAGTCTGTTACCATGGAGAGGAGGAAGGGAAGGCCTTATTATAAAACTATTGCTTCTAAAACCTTATTAAAAAAAATCAGAATCCACAAATTCATGAAGTTTCTCGGAGATAAATCATCCTATAAGCAGAGGGGCTCCTTTTTAAATCCAGACAATATTTTATAATTAACAGTGTTCCTTAGCTAACCAGTTAGTCTTCCATTAGTTTCATGGGGGAAAAAATATCATACCAACATAACCTAATTCAGTTCCTGCTGGATTTCTCTGAAAATCTAAGTCAAAATTTTAAAAAAGGACCTGTAGCGTTTCTGTCTATGGGATACCATTGGAGTCAGGAGCAACAGAGATATTCAAACCTAATTTAAATGAGTGATGGGCTGTGATAAATTACAGTTCATGAGGAATCCCTGAACATAAAATTTGCTCCTGCTGTGCTTCCTGTAGCAGAGCTCAAAGGTGACCGGCTTCACAGTGAATTTAGGTTGAATAGAGAGACTAGAAAACCAGCTATAACACCTAAATATCAACAAGACCTTTGACCTGACTCATTTAGTATTTGCCAAAGGATTTTACCCAGCCCAGAAATTGCAGAACATATCTGCCAGACAGAAGTTCACAGAAAGTGCAGCAGAAGAGGTCCGTCAAGACGTGGGTGACGTGCCTTCAGTTGCTTTTCTGCAAAAGGATTTCAAGGTAACTGTCAAGCCACAAGCTATGCTGAGGTACGGTATTTTGTCTGCAGTTGATCTCACAGTACTTTGCATGAAATAATTCTGCTTTTGCTAAGCTGCAGAGAAGCTTAATTCTTTAGTCCCACAGCAGATATTAGTCAAATTTCTCATTGTATAGTGGCAAGAAGTGCTCTCACAGTGAGTTGCTGATTAATAAGAGGGTGGCAATGGGCCTGTATTCCAGACAAAGTTTGAATTACAACCTTGTACCCCTCCTCAGCATCTTCTCAGGCACGCAACAGCCCAGCGTCAGCATGCTGACTCCTGTGGGTCCATGAATATAAGCTGTGCTCTGCTGATGCTGAGAGTCTTGACTCGAGTGGACACAAAGTTAAACCAAATATTAGTTAGCGTACTGCTGAGATTCAGGTCACCCTGATTTTATGCGTCTGCAATAAGACCTTGATGACTAACAGCAGCGACAGCAAATAGAGTGCAGCCAGTACTGTTAACGGGGCGTAGAGAGCTAGTCAGCTCATCAGGTGCAGATGCCTACTTAGGCTGAACTAAATAGCTCTCAGCTCTATTGACTACACCAGACCTTCAGTGACTCTAGTGAGAGCTAAGTCACAGAGTTTATGTGTAGATACCCACACTACTAATACCTGCAATAAAATGAGTTTAATCCTCCCCTAAATCTGCCTTTCATCCCAAACTTGGAGATATCGACTGTCAGTAAACTTTGTAAAGTCATCTATTTTGTGGTTTAGGAATGAATTTGGACTTGGAGATATACTAGGAATATGAAGAGGTAGATATGTACTTCCTAAGAGATTTTCTGTAATAACTTCTGAGATGGCTTTGTTTGTTGTTTGTTCTTTGCTATTGTGTATGTGTGCAAGTGTGCACACATGTGTGTATATGCATGCATACACACATACATATGTTGCATATATGTTGTAAATAAAAATGTCCTAAGTTTCTCACTTCAGCTTTTACTGTCCTATCTTAAACTGGAAAATAATCCTTGTTTGCTACTCTGTATGCATATTGGAAGGCTATTAATATTCACAAAATACATTGAAGTGAAGTGCTAAGCACAATTACCTTATTGATGACTACCAAATTGTAACTCAGTTTACATTTCAATATATTGTCTTTTGCATATGGATGGGTATTGCTCGATTTTGTGCAATAGATTTATTCTTGAAGAAGAAACGTAGTAAATGTCTTGCTACCAGAAACCCCCTAAATCCAAACACAGTGTCTAAGGTGTCATGAGTTGCCACAAACACTATGCCTGATTCTGAGATGGTATGGAGCATTTATGGGGTTTTATGTTTTACTCTGTTTTTAACTAACTCAGCTCGGGCAACTCATTTAGTATCAAACTTTCCAGTGCAGTCCTAATTTAAGGTGGAAGCTGTCTAATTTCAGGTATTTGGACCAGGCTGTCAAACAACCTAAGTGTTGAAATGCCTTTTTACAGATTTAGTGGCAATAAGTTGCCTAAATATCTTCAAGATTCTCAGATGATACTCTAGGTACCAGAGACCTGCAGATAACATTGATATAAGCTGAAATTTTGTGTGGATGACTCCCAGACAGTCCTGAAAAACGTATCTGAGGTACCTGAGATGTAGTAAAAGTATTTCTTGCTACCATGTCCTCTCTGGTTGGATCATTCTGGGACAATGTTTGAAGCAGAATGAAATGTAAAAGGAACTAAATCATTTCACTAATCAATGCATAGGCCTATATTAGCAATATCTTTTAAAATGTAACAAGAATGTAACAAGAATGTAACAAGAATAACAAGACTCAAGAAGAGACCAAAAGATCAGTTCTTCACGGGGGAGCAACTGATTCTTAAAACTCTTCACTAGTGAAAGATCTTTCCTTAGACTTTTACCTTCCAAGAGCTGCTGCACCATTTTGAGTGCTATGCTTCAGATTCTTCATTTATCTGAGACAAGAATGCAGGTGAACAAAGGTGAACATACTGGAAATTGATCTTGCCTTTCTCCTTTTTTCTGAATATTGCATGACACAGAGTCTCTTTTCTCTGAGCACTGCGTGACACAGAGCAACAAAAATCCTCCACCACATTATTAAGTGTAAAAAATATCCAGAACAAATTTCTTCTAGTAATTTTGTTTTGTAAAGTTAATGACTGTGGCAAGCTGCAGCGTAAATGTGCATTAGTAAATCTGGGCTCATATCCTAGCACCTCCGAGAAATCTTTGTGATGAGGAATACCTTCAGGCTCTCTTAGTTAGAGCTAATGGAAGAAACATTATTCACACTCTCCTTCACATTTAGACTTATGAAAATAAGTGAAATTAGCTTTTCTATACTATACCTGTACAGATGAAACTTGATAGTCCTCCATAGATGACATCATCGTTGTCTGGTAATATAAAGGGACACCTCGTCTGAACCTCCAAACAGTATTGCTTGCAAGGAATTCTGTTGCTGCAGTGAAACTGTGTGACTTCAAAATACTGGGAACAGAGCCAGGCTTTGTAGACAGTCTGGGAAAAGAGAAGAACCAGAAGTATAGATGGATGACAATAGCACTGTCATTATTAGAAGAACATACTGTACTACACACCTACATTAATGCTGCTTCTGAAAGCAAATTTTGAGAGAATATCGCCTGGGTAAAACATATTCTTAACTTTTGACTATCCTCCCACTTCAGAAATCAAAACTCCAGCCAAGTCATTTAAAAGCGACAGTTAGTCAGGTCTAGGCTTATGCTGTTACCTTATCTTAGTTTGCAAACAGGTAAGTCTCTCGGATGCACCTTTTTATTGGACACATGCACACATGCCACACACCCCTGTCCCTGTACCTTATCATACACAAACAATCCTAACCTCATTTGAAGCTGGTGCGGGAAAAACATATGAAAGTAAGTACAAGAAAGAGTTTAAAACTGGGCTCAGACCAGCTCCGCTCTTTGTATCATCTAGAGCTAAACTATGAGTTTGCAATAGATGGTGCTGCTTCCCTTCAAATAAAACTGTATCCAGTCCACAGCATTAAAACACTCATTAGGGTGCCTGAACACTGACAGCTGTAGACTAGGGGATAAGTCTGCAACAGCGAGAACCGATGTCTACATTTGGGATCTAAAAGGAACACATTAAAGATGCTGTTATCTTATGCTATGTAACCAGTGGCTGCCAGACCTGGGATTAACGCAATTATTATCATATTTTAAACAGAAAAGCAAAATAAACATGTTGATTTTAGTTTCCTTTGCTTATTCTTTTCTGAGCAATGGTCTTTGTCATAAGAATTAAACTAGCCTTTCGGACACAGAAAAGTTTCACATGTGATCATACAAAAATATATTGGACACGAAGAAACAAAGGTGATGAAAAACCTGTATGACTGAGTACACAGAGGTTTGCTTGCTTCCCATTTTATTTTCCACTTATTTGTTTTGAAGTACATTTTTTACTGACTAGATACTTGCTGTCTAGGTTGTTTTATACCAAAAAATTACTTTTTGTATTCATTCAGAATATCTGAAAGGCTTAGTAACTACCTTTCCTTTATCACAGACTGAAAAGTAATATAGTCAGCTGATTATTTTCCTTCTTCCTCGACCTGCTTTTAATAAAAAAAAGGAAACTTAGATTAAATTGTTAAGCACTGAAAATTCAAAAACTGACACCTAAAAAGAGCAATCTAGCTGAGTGTTTGGTTTGATTTCAGTATGTTTCAGTCTCATTGGTTATAATTTATATTAGTGTCAGTAGCAGCTTAATTTGTATAATTAATTTCAATATATTAGTCACAGAATCACAAATCTTTTATCTTATCTTGTTTGCAATTGTGGCAGGTATGGGTAAGGTTGCTAGGTGATAAAGTGAAGCCTCTATCAATAATCTATGGCTTGTGATTATCTCCTTATGGTAGCTTTTGCCTACTGCATTTTGTAGAACACAATTTTTTTCATTACAAATTCAATTTTAATTGCTTACAAAGGTTTCTCATCCACAGTAAATAATTAATGAGAAGGAACACTAAGCAATGTGTGTACTTTTTGTTCTTAAATAAACTTCTCAACAGCAAGAGGTTTTCCCAGTGTTGACTATATCCCCCACCACATTTTTAATGCTTCAACTTCTATATTGACACTTGCAGCAATAAAAGAAATAACATAATTGTTTTTCTATTTTTAATTAGTCAGTGAGCATAGTCTACTGGTTGGAGACAGGAACGTTGGCTCTGCTAACAGATAAATATTCACAGATGTTCCTTCCTGATCACTAACACTGTAGACCTGTTCAATATGAATCCACATTTTCTCTTCATAGAATAGATGTAAGAGTAGTAAGTTGATTTATGAATCATATTTGAAAAAGTACATCAGTTTATAGGAAGTGTATTGAACTGAACATCATACATGGTAACAGGAAACAAGCAAACCCATGTGTCTACTTAAGGAAGACTGGAAATAAACACTTATTCAAGAGCAGAAGCAAATAATGCATTCGTAGGCTTCTGTGAACATTTTGATATATTCAATCACGGTTGTACACATCATCTTCCTGCTCTGATTCACAAGTCCTCAGCTTTGGCTCAAAATTGCATTTGAACTCTTGTTCATATTTTTAAAGAATGCATGACTGTATCTTTACCTGAGATCTATTCTCTGATAATTGTCTCCCACTCCATATCCTTTTTATTGCAGCCCTGTTCAACCTTGTCTGCAATCTATATTGAGATTTCTAATATGCCGGTCCTCATTTTGCTCTTTTTTGGCCAGTGAGGCTACCTGGAAACTAAGATTTTCAGAGTTCTATCTGGATATGAACTTCGGTCATATCCTGCTTCAGGGTGAGATGCTGATACTTGTCAGCCTTCTTACCCCCATGCTCTGCTTTCTTCAAAAGAAACTTCAGATTTGTGGTACAAGATACCTCTGCAGAACACTGTAAGATGTCCAAGAATTAGTGGGTGAAACCTTCAAAGTGTCCTGAAAACTAGCCTAGAAGATAGGAGATGCTGGTTTTCAGCCCTTCCCACAAAGATCCTCCATTTTCTCACGTCTTTTTCAGGCTTGAGAAATGGCCTGAAAAAGTGTGAGTAGTTGTAAGAGTGAACATCACTGGAAAGTACCAATTTAACCCTTGAATACTTATAGTGCAGCTGAGATGGAATTTACAGTCATATCTGGATAAGGAAAAAAAGGGATCAAAGCCAGATTTGAGTACTAGAAGTCTCACCCATAGTGTCTAGCTGTTAGCCCACTGCCTCCACAGCTTTGGCTGGTACTAACTCCTACATTTTCAGACAGTGTCTAGCCATTGTCTGGGAAAAGACATATTCCAAGCACCGCGACCAGTAAGCAGTTTTGATATGGCCATGCTGTTCTTTGCAGAAAAAGGAAAAGATGTACATGTCTACAGATGAACTGTGCTGGGCCAGTTGGTAGACCAGAGAGTAGTCCCTCTCCACTCTTACTTAATAGTAGAGATGTGATTTAAGTGCCTACTTTGCCAACAAAGACCCCAAATAACCTCTGTTACCATCTTGAACATTTTAGATTTTCTAGGCACCAAAGGCTGTACACAGAAATCTTCCTCTTGTGCTTAAGGATGTGCTACCCAAGAGGGAGTACAGAAGCATAAGAACACGTTTGTGCATATCGCTCACGGCTCAGCAGCCTTTTCATGAGTCCCATGGCTGACTCAATTGAGTAAGTAGATCTAGAACAGTCCAAACTCTTTTCTTTCTTTCAATGATAGTGAAAGGTGACTTCCTTAGCTTAAATATTAGAAGCTTGTGATTTGAAACTGAAATGTATTGAAATTTCTTCAAATTTCCCTAATAGCAAAGCAAATATTATTGCCTTTGATCAGCCAGTACTCCTTCTTATACCCTGGAAAATACAGGTTTTTGTTGGTTGGGACTTCTGTTCTATCTCTTAGCGTATCTCAGAAGATGATTTGCAGAGTTTTAAAACATGCACTGTATAACAAGGCCTGAAGCTATCAGTGAAAATACATATTGTCTTGCATTTTTGAGTATGGTATGCACTTTACAGAATGTGCTTTGATTAAGAGTATATTTTTCCTTTTTTAAAGGACATCAATGGCTAAACCCAAAGATTTATAATCACAATAAATGCTTCTCTTAAATATTGCACATAGAACATTTTAAAGTACTAGTTCCATTCTATTAGTATCTTTCTATGTCATTTTCAGTGTGTAAAACGAAAATGAATATTACTCATCTGAATGGAGAAAATATGTTACATATGTTAAGCTTTTCATGTCCTGTAAATGGTGCAATTATTTTTTATCTTATTGAAATACAAAATATATTGTATATGACCATTTTGAGGGCAGTTTTCTTTTCCTTTCCTCCTGCTCTTCTTGTAATTAAACATTGTTTCTGCCTGGCTCTTCCTCCCTCCCCCCTCCCCCAGATTTCACACCTGTTCTGAATAGCATGATACCAGTTGCTGAACTGAATGGAGCCCTAGGTATGTGTAAAAAATAAAGGTAATAATCCACATTTTCATTTAAAAAAATGAAAAAGGGTATTTTTAATTGAAATATAAAATATTTGTGCCATTTTTTTCCATGTCATCCTTGCAGCCTAGCAACCTAGCAAACAATACATCTTCCTCTCAAGCATTAACACAATATTCTCTTTCTTACATAAACTATGTCATAATGAGACAGATAAGTAACTCTCATTGCTGGAATATTTCTCTACAGTGTAGCTTAACTACATGTATGGGAAGTCTTTAAAGTGGCTCCAACAAATTATGGGTCACTGACAAAAGGTATAGAAGACCTTGTTTGAGGACATTGGTACAATACTATCTTTGCCTTCCTGTGTTGGCATAGTCTCTGCCAAAATACAGCCTTCCTTCTTAAACAGATGTTATTGCTCCAAATCAAAATAAGTCAAAAAAGAAAAAAAAACAACACAAAACAACACTCTAAAATCTGGAACAATAGCATCTTTTGTAATCAACCAGTTAGCTACTACCTATCATGCAAAAAAGGTCACATCTAAGCATCAACAGGTTTTGTGTGTGTGGTCATATGGGACAAGCCTGATATGCCTCATAAAGTCCAGGAAAATGTTCACAACTGAGCAAAGTGCCGCACTACTAGGCTTCCAAGACCCATCCCCCTTTCCTAAAGTCTAAAGCTTAGAAAGGCTGCATTACAAATGATAGCTGATATGAGTTGTTCTGAACAAGAAAATTTATAAAAAGTAGGAGCCAATGAAACATTCATATATGCACATTTTAATGCACTGTTTTCCCTTAATCTCCCATATGTTTTCTGTTTTCTGCTTCAGGATGGTATGCATTCACTCTGATTCTAAGTGATATTATGACACTGCATTCTGGCTGCTACTTTCATTCTCTCTGCACTTATATTGGGTTTTCTCTGAAGCCAGAAAAGGTGGAAGGTGGATGTGAGGAGAAGATCATGTGTTAAACAGCCAGAGGAGGGAAAATTCTCCAGATTTTCCATTACGTAAAGTTTTCTAGAGCAAAATCCTTGCTCCTTCAAATCATGCACTTTCTCAAGACTCAAGTCAATAAAACAAATGCCATGGATTAAATTTCAAGGAAAGCAAAAAGGGGCTGTGACAGGAATAGACAAGGATTTCAGTTTAATATTTCCCCAATTAAAGAAAACAAAACCAAAACAAACTCCCAACATGAACTGAACTAAATCGGGTTATAAGATTGGGAAAGATATATAAATTATAGAGAAAATATAAGAATACAAAATTACCAACAGTTTTTGAATAAACAAGAGGAAATACAGCAATTTTTACACAAAATCAGAACTTCAGAAGACAAAAGCATCATTTTTATTAATAGGTATTTTGTGAGTTTAAGTCAAGACACCAAAACCAAACACAAAACACACAACATAGATTTTGCATTTCTTAAATTTGTAATTTCTGCCACGTATTATGAACTTGTATATGTGTGTCATATATATGATGCAGAAAAACGATTAAAATGGACTTGTGTTTTCAGCCGGTTTGGGAGATGACGAAAACCTTTGAAAAAGGTTGCTAATAGAAATCTGGCAGATTGATTTCAAAGAATGTGAAAAAACATGTTTTTCTGTTCATTTTGGTTTTACTCCTTTTTTTCAAGGGAAAGAACTCAGATAAATTGGATTATTGATGCATCATGATGACCACATGCTACAGTAAATAACTATATATATCTAAATATCTCATCTTTTTACCATCAGCAGAACTTCAGACACTCTATATTTGAAAGAGACACGGTCCTGGCTATTAGACAAGACACTATGTTGGAAAGATAGTATCACATAAGAATAAGGTCATCCTTCATGTACAGAAGCATAACTACAAAATCTCAGGAGGATTTAGTGGTAATTTTGCTCACCTAAATAAAATAAACCTACTCTACCTGTAGGAAAACATTGAAAAATTACACTTTTGAAAAGGCACACCAATTAATGTTGACTTTACATACCTGGGTGCTTACCCAGAACAATCAGAATCTTTTTTATTATATGTAAATGATTAATAATATCATGATAAAATATATTATTAACTAGGCAGATTAATTCATTATTTGGCATTCATTTTATTTCTACTGTATAAGTTTCAAGCCAATGCCCGGAAGCAGAAAAAATATTTTATAACTTCAATCACCAAGCACACAACACAAGTAACCAGTTTCAGCAATTCAAGGAATGAACACTTCACAAACAAACCAGACACTAAACTGCATTTGCTTGTCAAATCATTACAGATAATAAATGGATTCAGAGTTAAGAGGAAGAAAACAAGGTTGTGTGTGGGGAATTTTGAGAAACTAAAAGAGCACAGTGTGTGCTTTTTCTCTCAGGACATCAGGAAGAACACTTTTTTATGTCTCTTTGTAGGAAATAGCAGTCCAGATATTGCCTCTTTTTAGGCTATTCTGTGTCTCATATTACACCTGAGGTTAAACAGTGTCTCAGAGTTATTCTTTCTGGTCTTGAAAGGCCATCAAACAAAACTATTAGGTGATATGCTTGCACTGTTTGCCTAGAGAGGGGCGAAGAGCTGCTGCCTACAACGTGTGCAGTATCTCCAGGTAGAACAGTGCATTGGCTGACCACATCCCTGGTCATTACACCAGCTGACTGCAACTGGCTGTGCAACTGCACAAAACTAATTTTAATTGTGTGACTAATATTTACTAAGACTGCAAAAAAGATGGGAAGATAAAGTTGTATTTATTATGTATATATGCCCACAAACTCTCTTCCTTTCCGTCTCGTTCTCACTCACTCATACATGCACAATACATGTGTTTCTAAAGAACCTAATTTCTGTCAAAACAGATTGAGTGTGTAGCCTGAATCAGCTGAGTCACACTGCATGAGATGTATCAGTAGAGCAGAATGGAAAAGCTCAATCAGTTTCATTCTCTCCGGCTGCCAATTCTTCATAGTTTTCTAAAGATTAATTCAGCTCTCTTCTGCCCCTTCTCCTGTTGTTCCTGACTACCGTTGTCGTCACAGTTCTTAAAGAACAGTGTGAAATTTCCAGGAAGTACTTACTCTAGCTATTCGCCATGAAAATGACTCTTTTTTTCCTCACTGAACAAAAATCTGATGTTACTGGCTGGGTTGTCAAAATAATAGTACAAAAAGGAACCTAGAAATCATCAAACAGGACTTGGGGGTACTGGTGGATGAAAAGCTGGACATGAGCCAACAATGTGCACTCGCCTCTCAGAAAGCCAACCATATCCTGGGCTGCATCAAAAGAAGTGTGTCCAGCAGGTCGAGGGAGGTGATTCTGCCACTCCATTCTTCTCTCATGAGATCCCACCTGTAGGGGGAGTTCTGGAAGCCCCAGTGTAAGAAGGACATGGACCTGTTGTAGCAAGTGCAGAGGAGGTGATGATGTGAGGGCTGGAGCACCTCTCCTGTGAAGACAGGCTGAGAGAGTTGGGGTTTTTCAGCCTGGAGAAGAGAAGGCTCTGGGGAGTCCTTGTATCAGCCTTCCAGTGTTTAAAGGAGGCCTGCAGGAAAGATGGGGAGGGACTCTTTATCAGGGAGTGTAGCAATAGAACAAGGGGTAACACTTTTAAATTGAAAGAGGGGAGATGTAGATTAGATATTAGGAAGAAATTGTTTTATGTGGGGGTGCTGAGACACTGGAACAGGTCTCCCAGGGAAGTTGTGGATGCCCCATCCCTGGAAAAATTCCAGTCAGGTTGCCAGGGCTCTGAGCAACCTGATCTAATTGAAGATGTCCCTGCTAATGGTGGTGGGGGTTGGACTAGATGACCTTTAAAGGTCCCTTCCAACCCAAACTATTCTATGATTTTATGAAATAGCTCTTACTGTGCAGATATGAAGGATGGTGAGAAGGAGAGAAAGTAGGAACAGAGAAGTCACAACAGAAACTCTCTCTCAAAATGGTAAATCTTCTGAATAAAAATGCATTTTAACTGATTTGCACTCATGATTTGCAACTATATTAATTCCTCAGTATGAAAATGAAGTCTTCAAACAGAGAACAACTTAATAATTTTCAATTTTTAAATAATTTTCGAAACAAAAAGTGTTTCAATAACAATCTACTAGTTGAAAAGCAAAAGGACCTTCAAGAACTTTAGAGGTGTTTTGTTAATTGACATTTTCAACCACATCAGGAAATTGTACCTTATTGGGTTAAAGGAATTAACAATATTGCCTTGAGACAGTGTGATATGATTCCAGTTCAACTTCTCCCAAAGCTTGTATTTTGAGCTAAATACTTTAGCTAAATACTTTGAGCTAAATACTTAGTCTTTATGTATACTGAGGAGTATCTCAGGCTGTTACTGACTAATCAATTTTTCCAAGAATATTCATGGAATAACTTATTATGTAAGATGAGCTTTTTCAGCAGAACTGGACACAGAGAGAGCATTCATTAAAAAAAAGTTTAAAAATCTGGGTTCCAGAATAGTGATATGGCCTTCAAGTGTTTGCTGTGTGGTCACCTGTGGCCACCCCAGTGGCCCCCAGCCCATGCTGACTCATTGACAACAACAGTGAATAAGCTGTGTATAGAGAGCAAAATCCTTCTCTTCCTGTCAGCCTCAATTTTAGCATACATTTTTCTGTAGCCAAAAGTAACCTTAAAGATTCTAGTATGCAACATACCGCCTATATGCAACAGTGATGTCTACTTTACCTGTCTGATCTCTGCTTGATTGATAGAGTTATGAAGGTAGGAACTATTTAAAGGCATTATATGTGCATTTAAAGTTAGAACATATGTTCATATCTGATGCTTTGCTTATTTTTGAGTCTGGATTAATTGTTGCCTCTGTGTGTTATTCTGCAACATTACCACAATCCATAGTGTTGTCTCTTCTAGAGTTTCCATCTCAACCTTTCTATGAAAATTTTTTAAACTATCTACTTCAGCCTAACTTCCTTTACTTCATTTTAGTTTGTTTTACTGTCCCATAACCTTAAAGGTTAGGGTAACCATGTGTATTAGGGAGTTAAAAATAGTAGTAGTTGTCTTCATGAGCTGAAATGTTGTCAATAACAGAGTTGGAGAAAAGCTACTGGTAAAGGCTGGAAAACCTTCCAAGCCTTCACTTGCCCAAATAAAGACATCCACTCATGCACTCAGAAATGTGCCTGAACATTGGTCAAGCAAAAATGAATATATAAACCAATATATGTATAGGAAATAAGAGGACGAGATCTTAATGCAATTATGGGAAAAATTTTTACACTGAAAGGGTTATTAAGCATTGGAACAGGCTGCCCAGGGATGTGGTTGAGGCACCATCCCTGGAGGTATTTAAAAGGCAGGTAGACATACTGTTTAGAGACATAGTTTAGATTAGTGATGATTTTTGTCAGAATTAGGTTGATGGTTGGACTAGATGACCTGAAAGGTCCCTTCCAACCTAGGCAATTCTATGATTCTATGAGGGACCTCAGAAGAGCACACCTATTTTTTCCTGTGATAGAGCTTTAAAATTCACTTTAAATCTTATGCATGCTGTACAGCAGACAAGTAATAGCTACTGTCACCTACCAACTAATGCACTGTGCACTGCAGTCTCTAAAAAGCTTTTTATATTTGGATCACCAGGGTATTATGCGTTGGTTTGAGTGACAGTGCATCTTCTTTAAGAAACACTTGGGTCAATCTCAGTGTCTGCTTTATGCATCAGGACAGTTATCATGTTTTACACGCAGAGATGTCTTTTAGGTAGCTTACAAGTGTATTTTATATAGACTACACAACCAAAATATAGATGGCTAACTGATACAAGATCTGATTAAGTCTGACAAGGGTAGTGTTACAAAAGTGAACTCCCCCAGGAACTTTGTCAGTTTTGAGACGTAAGGACTGTCTGACTTCAGGAAAAGTGCATTTTGCATGGGTACTTATGGAATAAAGATCAGCTCTTACAGAGAACCTTCTGCCCATGAGAGCTGCGAGACTGCTGATAACGTTTCTCTTCTGCTGACCTTCATTCCCAGTCCATTCTGAGGCTGCAGGCAGCCTCAGAATAAGGCTAGCTAAGCACACGAATAGTGCAGAATTGGTGAAGGGCTAAGAGGGATCAATCCTCCTTAAGGCATTTTTGCCAATGAGACTAAACATTCTTCATTACGTGCAATAGAAGACATATAACAAAACAAATGCTTTCAGCAACCCAAATATGTGGGTTGCTGAAAATATTTCACAGGAACAAACTTTCAATGAACATTAGTTTAAAAAAAATAAATTTCATTTTATTTCAACACTATCAAAATCAAACAATTTTGGCTGGAAAATATTTTTAAACGAGGTTCAAATAGTTCTTTCCAAAGAAGCTACTGTCATTCTGTTTATACAGCCAAACATTGCTCATAAAACATTAATTTAAATACACATCACACTCTTTTGTGTTTTATTGCATTAATACTGGCTCGAAGCTCTTCTGCTTTGTGAAGAAGTTGCTTTGTACATGCACACACACACACATGCATACACCCACTCACACCTTTTTTTTTCCTGTGGAATTCCATTTTTTAATTTTTATTTTTATTTTTAATCTGCTCCAGAATGAACACAAATTAAGAATCTGAGTTTCCATTATATTTTCCAGTTATTCCATTCTATGTGCATTTCTTAAATTCCTTTTGTTAAAAAGGTGCACCAGGAAATGAGAATGTCTGTTTCACATTGTGGAAATTTATTCCTGAAATTTACAGTAATTTGGGAACAAACACATCTGTCTGGTGGTTATTCTAACCTTTGATTTTATTTAGATTTTATCATAATGAATACTTTCTCTGTCTGCACGGTTGGAATATCATAATATAAATATTCTAATATTTATCCAGAAGATCTTGGTACCACTGAGTGCAAACTATTGTATTAAGAGACAAAAAATTTTAGTGGTTCCTAAATGACAGTAAATTAAATAAGTAAACTTGTTTCTTTCCCTATTTTGCCATTGTATGAATAATTTCATTTGAAAGACACGCATGCTGTTTTATTTGAAGATAGAGGAAAGGTAAACCAAGGTTGAAATTTATTTGCTAGAACATGGTTGATCCTAGCTTCAGTTCATATACTATATAAGAAGATATCTTTTAGCCAAATACAAATAAGAGGAAAGACAAGCGGCTCTGCTCACATCTTTGTTATTTATATTGGAAAAGACAACCAGAAAGATGCAAATATGCCAGCTCCAAATACAAATATGTTTCTTTGATTATGGAGAAATTACTGCAGAGGAGATGGCATCAATGTCTCACTGTCACTTTGGTAATCTCAAAGAGAAATTAGACACAGATATAGAAGAGATCTATAATGTTCTTATTTGCCAAAATAAATTAAGCTTCTGCAAAGAATAGATATGCAAAACCAGATCCACCAGCCCTATCTTTCTGGTGATTAACAATCCAATCAGCTGGGGTCATCATGATTAACTTTGCTGTTTTTTTATAATACCCTAAAACCTGAACTCATCATCTATATTAGAATTCAGTCTTAGCTTTTACATAATATCACAAATAGACTTTCTTTTGAAGATCATAAACACCCTTTTGGGTGAGCTTAAAGGAAATTGAAAATTAAATAACTCATTACAGAAATAAGTAGTCTGGTAAAAAGTGAAAAGGGGGCACTAGCCTTTGATTTTGTGAGCTTAGTAGTACTTCATCTAGTAAGATACTATATTAAAATGTTCAAAAGATTAAAATAAAACAAATGAATAATCCTTAAAGTGTCTGATCAGCTTCCCTGGAAGATCTTAGGACCACTGACTTTGAGTTGGTTTGCAATGGGCAGAGACCTGCTTTGAAGTTTTACAGTCTATTCTAAAAATACATCTGAATTCATGAACCAAGCAACCTGTCAAGGCTGTAAAGTCTCTGTGTTCAACTCTGCTCTCCATCACTTTTAAAGTGATGATAATCTATATAAATCAGCTCAACATGACATTATTCAGAAGATTGATACTGCTGACTACCAGTGTATGCAGGAGGCCAGGACAGTCTCTCTTTTTATATCCTCTGCCTCCTCAAATTAAGGACCTGATTTTTTCTGCCTACAAATCATAGAATCATTTAGGTTGGAAAAGACCCTTGGGATCATTGAGTCCAACTGTCAACCCCACTCTACAAAGTTCTCCCCTACACCATATCCCCTAACACCACATCTAAATGACTCTTAAACACATCCAGGGATGGTGACTCCACCACCTCCCTGGGCAGCCTATTCCAGTGTCTGACCACTCTTTCTGTGAAGAATTTTTTCCTAACGTCCAGCCTAAACCTACGCTGCTGCAGCTTGAAGCCATTCCTTCTTGTTCTATCGCTAATTACCTGTGAGAAGAGACCAGCACCAACCTCTCTACAATGTCCTTTCAAGTAGTTGTAGAGAGTGATGAGGTCTCCCCTCAGCCTCCTCTTCCTCAAACTAAACAGTCCCAGCTCCTTCAATCGCTCCTCATAAGATTTATTCTCCAGGCCCTTCACCAGCTTCGTTGCCCTCCTCTGCACTCGCTCCAGCACCTCGATATCTCTCTCATATTGAGGTGCCCAGAACTGGACACAATACTCAAGGTGTGGCCTCACCAGTGCTGAGTACAGGGGGACAATCACCTCCCTCCTTCTGCTGGTCACACTATTTCTAATACAAGCCAGGATGCCATTGGCTTTCTTGGCCACCTGGGCACACTGCTGGCTCATGTTCAGCCGCTTGTCAATTAGAACCCCCAGGTCCTTTTCCACCAGGCAGCTCTCCAGCCACACTTCCCCAAGCCTGTAGCGATGCATGGGGTTGTTGTGGCCCAAGTGCAGGACCTGGCACTTGGCCTTGTTGAAGCTCATTCCATTAGCATTGGCCCATCGGTCCAATCTATCCAAGTCTCTCTGTAGACCCTCCCTGTCCTCATGCAGATCAACACTGCCGCTTAACTTGGTGTCATCTGCGAATTTACTGATGCTATATGAAGCTCCAGTGTTGTTCAGAAAAGACAGTCCCTTATGGGCCCAGAGGTCCTCCAACCAACTTACAACAGCTGCTGCAGATTCCTGGCAGATGAAGGGACTTGTAATAGGCTGATATAAACATATATAGAGAAATAGTTTTCTGTGCCTTGAATTTCTCTTTCCATTTGGAATTATAATCTCTTTAAGAATAATTATTTAACTTTGATGTTGAATTTTCATCTTGATCAGGTAGACTGAAAAATTCTCTGTCTAAATCCAAACAAGCATCTGAAAAGTCAGCAAATAAGATGACAAAGGCTAAAGACAAGGAGCCAGTGAATCCAGAACAACTAAGAAAATCAAGGCAGCAGAGACGAGACAAATGTTTTAGAACCGGAAATCTATTCAAAAAGAAAAAAACCACCCAGAACTCATAACAATGGAAGGAGCCAGTCATAGTGTACACTCTACTAAAGATGGTCATTTGTATCACCAACACAAGTTTATTTTAATAATCGTCATTTGAAATTGATTAGAAGAACATTATTGTACTGTAACCTATCCTAGAGACAAAGCAGATTTGCCTTACTCTTTTCTCTAGACATTTTTGAATGCAGGAATGGGGCCGGACGTGCTACTGCACTATTTTACATTGCTACGCGCAATGTCCTCAAGTTGTTCTACCTTTCCCCCTTACATGTAACATATAGATCGACATGAAGACCTCAAAGTTGTGTGCTGTTGTTATGACACTGAAGTGAGACATCCAGAAACCCAAAGTGGGTGAGTACTTGAACTTAAAAGCACCTCCCAAGGAAAGGAGACATGTCCCCATTCTCACAGTTTCTTTCTCACACAGCTCTGATTTGAGGCCACAGAGCTGCACCAAAAGCTGGCTTGAGCTCAGGTAGCCAAATCTTGTCTTGATGGGGATATATATCTCGGGATATATCTGGGGATATATATGATGTTGCAGTCAGAGCCCTGACATCAGCTTGTGATTGTGCGTTTGATAACTCACATGTTCTGGTAGACCACATTAAGTTCTTCCAGAAGTTCAACAACAAGCTCAACAGTAAGCTCATGCAAGAGCAGTTGTCCCAGAGGACGATTTTCCCCAGTCTGGGGTGACTCTGCAAGGGACTAGACATTCACCACAGCAGAATGAAGCTTGCAATGCCTCAGGAGATTACAGAGTACCAGGACAACTTCTTGCACATACCTTTTGCCATTTCACCTGCTAATCTGGTGATCACCAACAGAGACTGCTACGCAATCTTCTCACCTCTCATTTCCCAGAAGAGTTAGAAGCATCAAGGATCTGTGCAGATGGTCTGCAGTTTGGCCCACAGCTTTTAATCACCTTAGGAAGTCCGTGTTATATTTTTTTTATTTTTTTTTCCACATTTTTCTGTTTTGTCTGTATAATCTCCCTATAATATATTTTGAGAAATCCCTTGAAAGCTAGTATACATGGTGTTTCCCAGCATATAAAAACCAAGATGCCTCTCAGTTTGTACTTCATCAGCAGGCTCATCGTTCATTGTCTGTCTTTGAAATCTCTTTTTACTTATTAACCCTCCTGATCCTGCGTTTACCTTGGGGAGAATTTGAAGTGTATTTTTGATCATTTCTACTACATTTGTACATGTATAAAGACAAGTAAAATAAATTTAAGATATTTAAGACCCTATCTAGTTATTCAACCACCACTGTCATATACTGTGCCATACATGAAACAGAGATGGCTGATTCAGTTGAACACAAAATTAAATCTTTGTTAGGTAAATTCTCCACCATTAAGAGCAATGTTGGAATCAGAGATTATTGCCAGATATTCTTGCTGGCATTCAGAGATTAAAGTGGAATTTCTCAAGCACTATGAACACTAGAAGTGCTTGTTCAAATACCTAGATTTATCAGGTGTTGCCACTTAAAATCTAATACATCTTTTATATCTCCTGAACATGTAATGGCTCTTTACCACTTCAAGCCACTTTATCTTGATTATTGGTCAATTAGAAGGAACAAATAAAAAGATGAGATATTGATTTGCAATTCCATTGAAGACAAGATGGTTCTCTGACATCTACCTAATTTTGTCTGCCAGTCCAGTGGTCATGTCTCATACAGAGTCGAAGAGGGGCTCCATCTGCTTCTCCCCAGGAGAGTATGAAACAGATATCACTTCGAGAAAACTTCAGTCTCGGGGCATGAGATTTGAGACTTGGTGGTAGAAAATAAGCTGCAAGAGCTTTTGGGTGACAGGATGTGGAATAAATACTAAATTGGCTAAAAAATACAAAAGTACAGCATTGTTCACACATTAAGGAAAAGTATAAAATCAAGAGGCTTCTGAGGTAGAAAATAGCCGCAGCTGGCATGAAGGACACAACATCTGTGGTTCCCTGATAAGCTACATGAGGTACGGGACGGGATGCAATTATTCCGTGGCTTTACCTTATGATGTATAGCGGATACAGGAATGGGATGATACCATGAAACAGATAAGCTGCCAATTAGCTGCCCGCTAGATGCTCAGAGCCAACATTTTGTCAAATTTTGATGAAATGCTGTCCTTTGTGCGAACTTTGCTCATTATAATGTCATTATAATACCAAAACACACCTCCATCCCGAAGGCTACCCGCCTCCAAGGTGCGACCACTCCTTCTTGAGTCTGCGCCCTGAATTTCTCGTAAACTATACCTTTAATTGTGAAGCGAGAGAAATTTACACCAATCATGATAAAAGTATGTATGACTAAAGTCACTCAAACTCCACCTTGAAGATAACAAATAGTATAAAAATAGCCCAAGAGAGGGGGGATACCCAGGGAAGACACCATCATAAAGAATTACATCACTGACTTCTGGGATCAGTCGACGGGCTGAGCCTCTCTTCCCCCCCATAGGGACGCCTTTGGGTAAGACTTAGATTATACTGAGTGCTTCCTCGGGAAACTTAGAAATTTCTCTAGAGACTCTCTTTTTCTACATGTAAAGCCAGGCTGTATCGTTTATAACTTTGTCGCGCGTTTTGTATATGTAACAATACTTTCATTTGCACGTGCTTTGCAGACAGTGTATTTATCACCGGCAATCCTAAGAACCTATATATCTGTTGTTTAAATAAACTGCACTTTTTTAAGTAGCTAGTCGTTTCGCTTTCTCACTGAACGCGACCAAAGACTCGAGAGTGGCCGTGCTAGTTCATGAGCACGACTAGACTGAAGGTGCAGTCCACTATTAGTGTATCCAAATCGTAATAGTTTAATACATATTAAACGCGATTGGACTGATAGTGCTGAATTGGGCATCACTCAGAATTTAAACCTAGCCGCACCTAGCCTCCCACCTCGGTGAGGAGTGTTAGAACGCAAGGGGGTTTATCTTCTGCTAAAACCGCTTTGCCCCTTTTCACGCAACACAGGATTAGTGCACAGTCATCAGCTACTGCTAGTGATGGTCTGCAGTCTTGAAGAGCTCGTAGACTGCAGGGTTGTTTACTGATTGTTCAACAGTGAGACCACAAGCAAATTGTGGGTGCAGGATTCAAAGCTGTTAATCAAGCAGGCAAAAAAAACATTAACTTTCAGTATCTCTGAAACAATCTCACTAGACTTTCTGATAGAATTTATGAAAGTTTCTTTTCTGCTTATGTGGAGCATGTTTGCATGTTGTCAAGATGATGCGAATAATACAGGGTTTTTTTCACTTATTATCTATTTCCCTTCTCCTCCCCCTCCCCCCCCCCCCCCTTCTTATTCTGCATTTCCAAAGTGCAAATGCTTGTTTACTTTTCCCAATTCTTTTCTATGTTAGTAGTGGTCTAACATGTTCTCATGTCTGGATGCCTGGCAGTTCTCTTCCAGAGTTTCCAGAGAAGACCTAGGAAAGTGTCAGTGATTCCACACTGAAAAGGCCAACTTTCAGCGTTACTATACAATTTTGCAGAAGAAACAGCTGATTTTAATAATATATATACAACGTATATGACATTTCTCATCTCCAAAGTGCCTAATACCGGCATCAGTTCTGCAAGCCTAGTCCAGGGAAAATGCTTTTGTTTTAGACTCTTGGGACTAGCTGAGGTGAAAATTAAAGTCAGATCACATCGGGTACCTTTTTCAGCTAACAAAAGAAGAGCTTTATCTAATTATATGATGAGTGCGGCACTAATCTGTGAGTGGCTGTACTAGCAGTTGTCTCCATAAAGACAAATATCCCTTGTTTTTTCTCTGCCAGATTTCCATCATCTTTAATAGTATCAAATCAAGAATATATGTTTTTATCTGAAATATCAAAATGCTTTGACTGCTTATTGCAATATCTTTGTGGGAAATTGAATAAACCACTATATCATAACGTGCAGTGCTTACTATAAAATTCTATCTATTTGATCCTCTCGGATTATATGATGCTATCTCAATTTCAGGCATTTTGCTTAAACTTCTATATTCTTGTTTTACATTAGATGTTAATATCAATTTACTTACAGCTAAAATGTGCCTTTAGAGGCATCACATTAAGTGTGGTGCCATCTTAGGGAAAATCAGGGGATTATGAGCTCAACATCTTTCATATTTCATTTTTATTCCTTTGCTGATGGGTATGGAATAATGATAACAAAAAAGATACTGTGTCTTCCACAGTGATATTGTTGAAGAGTTACACACAAATGAAACAAGGTGAGCTTGTAATAAATGCAATAAATCACTACCACATTATATGTATTTAACTTTACCATCACAATAGTGTGTTTGTTCCCTCTTTCTTTTCATAAAGGATTGCCTGAGTTATGCAAAACTGGCATTTCTGCAAGCTGTTGTAAAGCGAACTTTTTCTCTTTGAACAAAAGTGTTGTTTTCTCTCAGATTTTCAAATATTTACTTCATTGCAGTTTTTGTTAGATGATTTCATCTGCTCAGGTTGTCAAATCTGAATGCAACTATTTGCTGATGCATCTAACAATTTGCATAGGTCAGTAACATCAGAAAAAATATTGAGATGCAGAGTTTCACCCTTCAAATTTACTTTCATTTGTTCTTGCTACAGCTTGTTCAGCAAATAGAAGACAACATTGGAAGACTACCAAAAAATTTGAGAATAAAACACCAGACCGACTACCAAAAATTGTCATTAAGAAAAGTTAATAGATTAGATGGGTTGAGGTAGAAAATATTCTACTTTATATTTCAGAATGATACCCTGAGTCATCCAGAGACTCTCTGACAAGTAAGCCACAGGCATATTTGGAAGCTAATAAGTTGGTTAAAATAATATTTAAAAGTGGAATAATAAACCAAACTGTAAATGGTGATATGAGAAAGGCTAACCAGACTGATTTCTGCTAAAGTAAATTCTCTCTCTAATGAATTAGAATTCCTCCAAAGCATAAAAATGAAAACGGGATCCTAGTGAAAATTTATTTAACCTTTCAAAAATCCATTAACAAGGTCTCTAAAAAAGGTAGTAAACAAATTAAATTATTATTGCTTGACAATACTATACAGCCACGTATACGAACTGGGTAAGGGGAAACAAAGGAAGGAAAAAAACAATCAATTTTCATCAGTACAAAAGGTTAAAAGCAGGGTGTCTCAGCTTTTCGTATATGCTATTTTTTGCTTAGTAATGTACTAATGCATTAGAAAGAGGGCTAAACAACAAGAAAGCAAGTGTACAGAAAAAAAAAATTAATCAAGTCCAAAAAGAGAAATTGAAGTTCAGCTGAACTGAAAACTTGCTGAATAGAGAGTGAAGTTCAGTGCTGAAGAACTGAATGAAACGAAACTGTGAAGAAAATTTGAACTACTTGTATACTATAAGGGATTTTATGTTTAGTATGGGAGTCCAGAAAAACAATCTGGGTCTTGCTGTTCAGTGAGCTCCGTGCAGTTACAGCCAGAAAAGACAAGAAGTGGATGTACAAATGCTGGGAAATGAGGTAGAAACAATCTCCTGCAAAGCCAATGCCACAGCCTCATCTGGAATACTCTACCCAGAAACAGATAATCCCACCTCCAAGGGAGGCACAAAATAGAGAAAAGCGGGCAGCATTTCAATCGCTAGGACCTCTGAAGAAAGACTGAAAGACCAAGTTATGAAACTTCAGAAAGCAAATAGTGGAAGGGAAAGATCTATAAAATGATGCGTGTTGTGCAGAAGAAGGACAATTTTCTGATCCCCTTGTTTTATGTCTGGGAACCAAGGGGCAAAGAAATAATAAAAATTAAAATTCTCACTTTTGAAATAATAGAAGGAAATATTTTTCCATATAATGCTGAGACTTGTCAGTCATACAATAACATTTTCTTTGAGAACAAGAAGCTAAGATTCAGAAAATGATTTTTGTAAGGTAAGGCCATATGTTTCTTTGTACAGTTAATAGAGGAGAAAAGAGTTTTGAAGACCTTCAGGGAGCAAAACTGTGCCCACCGTAGATACCTTGTATAGGTGTGCTGGCTCTCTAAAGAACTTGTAGACATTTCTCACTTTTGCAAATATAAAAGCATTTATACTTACTTTAGGAGAGCTACTGCACTAGATACTTAAAATGCAGGCGTACACAAGGTGGCTTGAATACCTTATCATGCTAACAGAAAGAGTACTAATATAAATATAAACAAAGACTTTAAGAAAATCTCTCACTTTCAGACTTAATGATTAGGAAATATCTGATTATATTATCATATATTATATATATCATACATAATGATTAGAAAATTCTTATGCAAGGTCTATTGATGACTACTGTGGAAATAAAATTGTGGATGGGATGGCCTATTGATAAAGACCTGCAAGTGACAGTTGTCCTGTGGACAGCTTCCTTCTAGGGAACTACTCTTAATTTCAGTGGGAGACAATAGTCAATAAATCATGTGCCAGTTTCATTAATGTATGCCCGAGACATGTGACTGGTTCAGAAGGCTTCATGAGCTTCTACTCCTTGTTGACCAAGCACTGGACACTCATATTTGTCCCCAAAGCCAATGGAACCCTACAAAAGCAGCCAATGGAAACGCATAGTCTGATTTGCCCACATTGTTTAATAAAATGACAAAAGGTAAAAAGATATGTGTTTACTGTAATAAAGGTAAAACTTAAACCTTTAGTGAAAAAAAAACCCTGAAGGATAAATTGCAAAAGAAAGCAGATTAGCTTTTTTATAATGGAAGTTCTTAGTTTAGACCCAGCTTCTCTAATTACCCTGGTTCTTACATGTTGTTTCCATGATGATGGCAAGTCAACATACAGGCTACTGTTAAAATAGCTGAACCTCTCCACATCTTTATGCTAGATAGACATTTATGCTACCACTCTTGTACTGGCAATAATATTAGTGCAGCCATATGTCAAGGCAGACCTTACATTTTTAACCGACTTAATACTCAGTTGAATTAGACCTGTGATCCATCCCTGTGAATTGCAAGTGTGGGAGAAGAGAGTAACTGGGAATAATGAGTAAGGAAGCCCTATGTTTTCTATGCAGTCCTGTTCACTGATAGACTTAAAGTGGCTTTGGAGTCTAAAATTGCACCTTTAGATGGCCTGTAACTGGCTGAAGCATCAGAACTACAGACCATGTTTCCTGTGTAACATTCCCCCAGGAATGACTGAAGAAGAAAAAAATTGCAAAAAACACATACAAAATGTAATCAAAATGGTTTAATAGCAACAAACTCTCCCTATATATATTTAACCAAAGGCATTAACATCTCTTTAGTTAAAATTAGGCTGCGGGTTATTTTTGATCTTTAAATTTCTGTTTGAAACCTTAGATGCTTTAAAACTTTTGAACATATATCTATTTTTGAGTTTTCACTGTCATTTTCTGATTATTTTTTTTCCTTAATCAAACCCTGTTATGTCTGGAAGCTCTGCTGTGACTTTTTGTCAAAATGCCTTTTTCCTAAATGCACTCAACATAATAATTGCAGATCTTTCTTTGCCAGCCTGTGACCTAGTTAATTATCCTTTTATGAAGCTGTATTTCTTCTCATATTGACAGGTTTTATTCTTTTTTTTTTTTTTTTTTTTTTTTTTAATGAAGATGCTGTCTTTATGAGTATCAAAGACATCTTGGAAAGTCAGCACTGGCAGTATAGTCTGTCAACCTGCGCTGTATACAATGGTATTTTGTGGAATACGGAATGGGAAAAGAGCAGAGAACCAAATACATTTTTTTCTGCAATCAGCTGCTCTTCTTCATGCTGGGAATCTCACCCTTACTAATAATGATCTTTACAATGGCAAGCCTGCGTGTCTTCTTAAAAGTTCTCCTCTTTAGCAGAATGAGAAAATAATACATTAAGCTCCTGTGCTCCTTTGCCTTTAAAGTTCTAAATTCCTTCAAAGTTGGTTAATCTCAGAAAACAGTCTTAGACATCTCTTTTTTTGGGTGATTACTGTTCCACTGATTGACATACAGAATCCTTCATCTAGGTTATGAACTAGCTGTGTGACATGATAATTCCTAAAGATCCACTCTCACGAATGCTAACAAGCTGCTTGGAAACTCAGCAAATCTCCCCTGTCTACTTTTTTCCTTCTTAACGACTTATGTATACTAAATTAGTTCCCAACCATGCTGTACTAGCAGATTTTTTTTTTTATTTTGTATTTTGATTTAATTTCTTTTGCTTGTTCACTGGCATTAAATGCACTCATATTTAATTACCGGTTGTTCACAACCTTGTCTAGGGGCCACAGTTCCTGGTCAGAATCAGGGCCCAGTCACACTACTTAGGAATTAACTGCAACGGGCAAAATCCAACACTGAAGCAGGCTACTGACAAGTCTAGGGCTGAAGTTTTAAAAATAAAATCTCTTTTCAGTCGTCTAGTCTTCATGGGTGTTTAAACACCACAGATCTCATTGACTGCAATAAAATTGATGATTCCTGCTTTCTTAGATAGAAAGCAGCCTTTACATAGTTAAAATGATGCAGGAAAACTGGTCACACAGGCAGAAGCCCCAGAGACACTGAATTTCCACAAGTTTGTAAAAGTAGATGACTGAATACAGTAAAGAAATACAACTGAGAGGCCAAAATACAAACTTAATCCTTAGTAAACATCAAAGATGCCAGGAGTTTAACCCAAGATATGAAGCTAAGCTTCAATGGTTCTGTTGTTCATGAATATACCTGTTTTATTGCTGTTGCTGTGGTCTCAACATTGTAATAAAAAACTGCCTGTGAGATGCCATATAAAAATTCTTTCTACTATATTTGTTTCCAGAACTGTTACTATTCAAAAAAAAACAGTGGTCCCACCATATGCAGCCACATTATGCGATGATTTGGGGTAATACACTGTGTGGTAATCAGAGTTGATTGTGAACACAGTTCTGTGGCTCAGCCTCATTTTGGAGAATCGTGATCATCTATTTTGAGAAGATTTCTTAGTAAACCATTCTCTTGGAGGTTACCAGAACAGGAAATACGGTCCTGTGTTACCTAGATTAAATGCATTTATGCGTTATTTTCTCATGCCTTTCATAGAGCAATTCTGTCCCATATTGTGTCTCCATGCTCTTCGGAGCAGCAATAACAGGAACAATATTTAAGGAAATAGCCTCTGCATTAATCAGCCTTCCTGGAAATCCTGTTTGTGGGAAATTTTGGTTTGGAATATCAAAGGATGATGCGGGGCCAGAAGATACATATGTTTTTGAGGGACAGGAAGAGCTCAGAACATGAGCAGAGTAGAGGGAAATTCATGGTTGAAACCATCTTGAAGAGATGGGCATGTGTCTCTGTGGGAGACCCCAAGTATGCAAGAGAGAGGTGGGCCACAGGACCTGGTCAGAGGGTCAGTCAAAGTTAAAGACTCCATATGTCCTTCCATTTGGTTTTCTGTCTGGTGTAAATACTGAAACACTGTACCTTTGCCGCTCAGTGCGTTATGAAATACGAGATGGAAAGTTCTGAAGCCTACCGCCAGTACAACAGCTCAGCTGTCTAGCTGTACTTTAAGTATCCCAAGATACACTTCAGAAAGAAAACTTGTTAACCCCACTGTTCTGACCACTGTTTTCTATGTCAGCAAAGCAGTCTCTGGTGCCAGGAGTTTGTACGAGCCATTGCAAACTCAACAATAAGTAGGATTTGCAAATGTTGTAGGGGTTGGTTTGTGAAGGGTCTTTCATAAACTGAATCCAGACATGTAGTTGTCAAGACCAGGAGTTAATTTTTAGTATTTTTTTAACAGGTATGTTCTGTTAACGGAATTAAACAGAGGGGTACAAGAGAGGAGAAAGAAGGGGCTGAGGAGACCTGAGAAATATAGCAGCATATGTGATGACCTCTCTCTCTTTCCCTGCAGCTGTATTCAATTCCTTGCAGGCATGACCTCAAAATACAGAGATACATTTTCCTACCTTCATTCCATGCACTTTGGTGTCACCTCACCTCTGTTGTCTGAAATACTCCAATCAGAAATAAAGAACAACAAAACAGACTCTTTTCTTTTTTAAGGTGATAACTTAAAGCTTTATTTATTTAAGTCTCTACAAAATTTTTTACTCTCCCATTTTTATTATATTTTTATAATAATAATTATTATTATTTTATATTATATTTTTATTATATTTTGTCAAATATGATTAAATTCTTTTTTTGTTAGTCTCTCTTGATACAGTTAGTGAAAGGTTGCTGTCTCAAACACCTATCAGCACCAAACACCCCAGGCTGTGGCTTAGCTGTGGGAAAGGGAAGTGTAGGTGAAATTCATGCCTTCAGTTTCTAAAGGAAAGTCATACTCTCAGCTCAAGCAAGGCTGTACTTGTATTGCACGGATGAAGATTGTATCTGCTTAAATCTTAATGAAGCATTACTAACTGGGCACTTCAGGTGCCAGGGTCGTCTTTTTCTGTGGTTTCTGTATAATCAATGGAGACACATTGACTCCTACTATGATTTACTCGCTGAAAGAGCCAGCCTGTCTACCCTAGGGATGCAGAGATTTAGAGAGATTATCCTCCTCTACTCTAAAGTCCTATATTAGGGGATATAAGTAATTCACATTCTATTGATAAACTGCTGCTAATTCTGAAGATAGGAAATAGACCCAAATAAGTAAAGGAAGTTTATTAACATTGATTTTACTGGGGAGTCTTGCCTTACATCCACAGACCATGCAGTGAATGAATCACAGAATGCAAAGAGAAATCTGTATTAGGAAAATGTGACATTGTCCCTACAAAAACAAGGTTATGAGAGGGAAAATTAGCCATTGTGAAATGTGGTGGTTTGGATTGTTTTGTTTTGCTTTAAATCTGATTGTTCTGTTAAAGAGCATGCATCTGTACAAGCAAGTAGACTATGTGTTCTGTGGGTTTAGGTCTGGACACAGAGGGCAGAAGTGGATACATACTTTTTGTCCGTAAATTTAACCTTCTGCTAAATAGCTCAAAAACACGTTAGAATTTGGCCAGTACCAATACTACTAGTAAACTCTAATTTCAAAAAGTGCTGTAGCCACAAAATCAGGAACAACTTTTTTGGCAGCCATTTGAACATGACCTGCTAAAAGACAGGCCAAGGACTTTGCGACAAGCTGTGCAAAGTGATTTCTTGTCAAAATTTGCTATATAATTTCCCCCATCAGGAAGTCCTCTTTGTGAGATGCAGAAATAATTCTAATGTCCATCTTACTCCTGTAGAATGAAATGTTGGAGCTAAACCAAAGTGAGTTGTTTAAAATTAAAGATTAAATAATTACACTGATTTATACACAAAAAGAATGCTGGGGATAATGTGCCCAGTCTGCATCAGCCAATGACACGTATCACAGCATAGAGTATCCTGTCACATTCTAGCATTGTTTATAAATGTCAACCCTGCTATTTATTTTCAATTTAAAATGCATTAATATTAGCTCTATCATGCCGACAAATCTTATAATGAAGACAGTTGATTAATTATTTTTTTTTCCTGAAGGACAGGCAAAGACGAGTATGAATTTCAATGAAATGATGAACATGTCCCATTATTTTATTGAGAAATTCATTCATTCATCCTGTTCTTATTCATGGCAAAATAATCTATAAGCAAAAATACATATAAGGAGAGATGGAAACTAATCACATCAGAAAAAAATTGCTAGGAAATGTGAAAGAAAAAACAAGAATAGGATTTTTTAATAGATACTGTGATATTTATGGTTAATTGCTTTAAGTTATCATTAGTTGATTTACCTGTATTCATCAACTTTTTGCTAATTTTAAGTTCTTTTACACTTCTTGAAGATTCTATAGATATTATTATTTAATCTTTTGCTTTACTGGACCACAGAACAAATAGCTTTATTTATTTATTTGTTTGTGTATTCATTTATTTATTTATATTTCTTTTGACTAACCAAAGACAGTGCTATGAGGGAGTCATCTGTTTTTCAGTATATGCAAGGTCATGTTTTAACATTACCTATTCCAAACACTTGAAAACTCAGGACTGAGACTGAAAAAATCACAAAGCTAGATTAATTATCATGTACTCCTATAAAACAGTGTATGCAATATTGATCTTCACAAAAAGAAGAATCAAACTGAAGATCTGATTTCAGCAACAATTTTTTCTGAGTAAAAAATATAACACAGTTACTGAATGAAAAGATGCTTTCATTGAAGAAATTGTCACTATATGATATGGTGATGTTGAAGCATGACCATAGAATCATGGAATAGGATCACTGGATAATCCAGGTGGGAAAGGGCCTCAGGAGATCTCTAGAGCACCCCTCTGCTCAAAGCAGGGCCACCTATGAGATAACACCGGGTTGCTCAAGGCTTTGTCTAGAACCACCCCCCACCCAAAGAGGGAGCCTGCACAACCTTCCTGTCCCACTGCTGATGGTCCTCATGGTGGAAAAAGTGTTTTCTGATCATCTTTTGGACCCTTTAAGTTTTAAGTTATGTCTGTTATCTTCTCGCTGTGAAAAGCCTGGATCTGTCTTCTCAATGACCTCCCTGTGGATACTGTTAGATTGCTATTAGACCCTCTAAACTTCAGAGACTCTATCACTCGATGTTTATTCTTTCCTACATATCACTTAGCAGTCACACTCAGAGAGAAAGTGTCTGAGGCTTGATAAACATTTAGTCTGATCCAGACCAATTTCAGATTTCAAATAAAGTGTTACATTTTGTGAATTTTGCTAGAAATTGTAAGACATGGCAACTGTCACAAGATGTGCTAGACTTATATGCTCTTTTGCAAAAATTGTTCCTTCTCTGTTTCTGTAGAAAAGATGAAAGAATATTTTCAAGTTGGGAAAGTTTCTAAAGAGCAGAGAAACCAGCAGCAGCAAAAAAGAAGCAAGGGTAAAAAATCTTTTACTAACAATCATGAGTCATATGATGCCACTACTTTAAAGCATAATTCCATCTCAGAAATTAATGATAACTGTTTAATCTTAATAATTTGCAGCTCAGTGCAGCTCAGCATAGATACTTTATACTTCTAAATTCACAGTTCTCAAAGGCACTGTCGACACTGGTAACTCTCACCATCCACAGGGAGACATGAAAAATGTTTGACAAATATGTAAACAATAGTAGAGAGTAAAAGGTCAACAAATGTAAATATGGGAGCCTAATATTAATCCATTAAAGCAATACATATACACACAAAGAAGGGGCCTATTTCTGCTTCGTTCACAGTGACTGAACTGCTCCACATCCGTTCACAAAAGCTTTTCCACACATAAGCATATAAGAGATAAGGCAAGATTTTAAAGCAGAATCTTTCTCTGCTGTATTCTAATTAAAGAAAAAAGTGCTGTAATTAATTAAAATGAGCACAAGGTGATTGAAAGCAAATTTAGAGAAACTCACTAAATCCTTTTGGAGCTTAGATCAATAATGTATGTTAAATTAATGTTTAATTGTAAATTATTTTTGTGGTAAAATATGGGTTTTTTTTAAATAAAGAATGAGACATGCCAGGAAATAAATAAGGTATTATTTTTTGGCTTTGAGGACTGCATTGTATTCTGGACATTATCCAAACATGGAATCACAACACACGTCCAGGTGTTGATCTATACCTTCTCGTTGAACAGGACTGAACTAAAGGGTTTGATTGTCATATTTGTAGAGGAGCTTTTACATTCCTACAAGGAATATGCTGTATCTTTATGCAATATATTCAAATCATTTTTCAGAGGGTGCAAAGGGACAATTGTGTAAATGTGTTCAGGAGACATGCAGTTACTAAATATTTTCCTTTATCCCCTGTGCTGTCTCCATTCTGAAGAAGGTCATGTTCACTTTTTCTCCTAAAGTGTCCTATACTTTGGCTTATCTCAAACCTAAAGGATCAGTGAGAAAGCTGGGAGTTAAATCTTCTTTTGTAGTACAGCTTCAAAGTATAGAACAGGAACTGGGGAAACAAACTGAAGCTAATCTGTGTCATATATGCCATCTATACTAAATCTGTTTTCACACTGGTTTCTTAATTTGACCACAATGGATTACTTTCATCTCCCAGTACTGTTAGGATGCTTCAAAACACTTCCTTTTTTAAGATATTATTATTATTTCTCTGCAGAGTTCTGGTAGCACTGCAGCTTTTTTTTTCTTCCAACTACGTTTTCTGTGCAAGTGCATTTTATACCTGGATGTGACCTCTGGTCAGTCAGGATCTTACATATTCTGTATTTAATATCTGTGCTTTCAAGTAAAACTGAACAACTCATGTAGTTTCAGAGTTAAAAAAATATAAACACTATAAAAATATCAGGAGGTGGAGGGAAGAGCTGTTCAGGGATATCACTATTCACCAAGGTTCAGAAGCTATTTATTTGCTAAATAGGCCAAATCCGATAGAAGTTAGGGCTAGTCATGTCAGCCCAACCAGTGAGAGCTGGCAGGTGTTCCTGGGTGCCTGGCGTCTGGCAACAGGAAGAAATTAGGGGAAGCAAAGGTTCATATCTCCCTGCCCATCTGAGGATGACAGCCTTGTAGGTTCGCCTGGTCCCACCCCAGACATGGGTGCTATCAGAAGGCTGCAAACCCCACTTCTTTCTGTTATTTGGGGGCACTGCTTCCCATAAAACCCACCTCTACTCCCCACTAGGGATAAACTGCATGACCCCAGGCAGCTCAGATCACTAACCCCCTTCTTTTGGTAATCCAGCAGTTTTCCCTGAGTTGTATATCCCCTGAACCCTGTTTGATCTAGCTTCTCATTAAACTGAAGGGTGATGAAGCAGCAACTGCAATGGGCCACCTGAGTGTCCCCTCACAGGTGGCATGTGGCCCACGCACTGCCAGCTGCAGACCTCTGGCTTTTCCTCTGCAAGCTTTAGCATTTCACAGGTGGAGTGGGCCACCCATTTCTCTCAGAAATAGCTCTGTCCATTTTTAAAGTATGTGTCTGCATTCCTGTGAGCTTGACTGGGATTTACGCCCTCTGATCTCCATGATCAGAAGTGCTGCTTTCATCACTCTTTCACAAGAAGCCTATTCGTAAACCAGGTTTTCCACTGATTAAAGAAGAAACTCGTTGAAATTGTAGGATATTGCGGTGAAACCCAGAACAATTCCTAAATTATCTGCCATTCATCTGTAGAGTAACTCCACTGCCACATTGCAAAATTAAGTTTCTTGCCAACTCTTAGCCTCACTCTGTTTCCTAAGTGTCAATCATTTGGGCACGGAAAGTCTGAAAAGAAGCTACTTGCTATTTCTGTCATAAAGTGCTTTCGCAGCTCTGAGGAGCTGAAATATGGCCTGTTTGTTTCACTGCGGTGCACAGCAGCATGCATGAGAAATCAGCCAAGAGAAACTTAAAAGGAAATATTGAGCTGCTCTCTGTCTTTTTAAGCACTCTAATCTCTTAATAAGAGTTGGCAGGTGCTAACGGTTTTGGCTGATTTCTTTCTCCTTTTTCGGTTATCTCAGTTGTGCGGAGGTAGATTCATTTTCTGGGTTCAATAAGTATTCCTTCACCTGCCTTGAAATGGAACTGCGGGCCCTTTGATAAATAGATTAAAAGGTTATCTAATTTCACTGTTGTTTCTACAAGTATCTTTGTTTTCTTTGATGAAATGCTCTTTTGTGGCTTTCTAGAGCAGTAACCTCCATGGATCACAATAAATGTCCCTACTCCTCCCACAGCAAAAACAAATCAGGGCGGGAAGGAGAGGCTTTGCCTTAATTCTTCAGCAAAGATGTTCAAAGCAATGCTGAACAACAGGACTGTGCGGACTTCAACAAGTCCCCAGTGAAAATTGCAATGCTAAATTAACCCCTCACTAATGCCATTAACTGAGATTCACCAGATGTAATTTCCTCCTGTTATTAATAAGAACAGTTTATATATTGGAGCATGAAGAAATACAGAGTCAGAAGAAGCTCCCGTGCCTTTGCCATATACTCACACCAGCACGTCTGAGACAAGCACCAGGCCAGTGGAAAGATGTGGTAAAATTCAGGTGTCTAACTTGAACTTTAACAGCTTTAAGGTGGTTTAAACATTGGATAAAAAAGTAAGCGATCTGATTAGAGCATCCCTAAAGTAGAACACTTTAGGAAAAAATCTGTCTTTTGAGATAGGAATTTAACGAAGGGGATGCAGAGGCTGCAGCATGTCATGCCTGACACATTGTGAGTTCCATGAAGCATGGTGGGAAAGGAACGGTGCTGCTGCATCTGCCTCCTTACACGGCACTAAGCTCTGGAGCACACGATCAAGCATGCGATTTTGCCATGGCGTGAATCACTCCTGGGAGATACCACTCAAGCACACACTGCAGCTTCTGGGAGAGAACAGGGACATTAGCTCTCTAAGCAATAACCCCTAGGAGACAACATGTGCCATCTGCAAATGCATTCTGTGCTGTTGCTGTTGTCGGTCTGAGACAGCCACGACTGGTAATATTTCTGTAGATACCGCTTTGTTTTTTTCCTAGCATACCTCCTTTAGGTGTACTGAAAAAAAACTTTTCAAATAACAACCACCGGCATTATGCACATGTAAATATATTGACTTCAGAGGGATTCAAGTTAAGCATGCAATTGAGGGCGTTTCTAAACCAAGACTGAAGCACACGCTGTGAATGGGAATACTGTCTCACACAACTTTCCTTGTGCTTTGTATAGAGCAGTCCGATTCCCTGTAGTTTTGTAGATTCATCTTTCCATTCATTCATTGTCTAAAAAGACTGTTAAGCAAGAGAGCAAGCCTGATGACAGTATAAACAATACCGATATTACAAAAGGTAACCTCTGTGCTGCTAAGTAAATGAAGACCACACACCACCAGCCGTCTCACATCCGTGCTGCTCAGAGCTAACTTAACCCTAGTGGTGGATTTAGGTATTGCAGCAGCACTTCAAAGGCAGAGTTGAAGTGACAGCTACCTATTAAACGATGTGGATGATTAAGACCCAGAGCTTTCTGTCTTGCTCTTTTTCTTCTCTGGTTTTCTTTTATAAGTATCAGATATTCTACACATTTCTTATGACCTTAGTCAACATCTCTGACCCTTGTGATATGGGGTCATATTTTAGGTCTGGGCATAGCTTGGTAGCATGCATATAGTCTGTATGTGTGACATTTCACATAACTTGCTCTATTGCATATAAAATGCAATTGCATTCTAGATTGAGCTCTGGAGTAAAACACTGTAGTTCTTGGCTTCTGCAGTACTCAGTGAGTTAAAATATGAGACACTCAGGGAAACAACAAAAAATCAAGGATATTTTCATATAATGTTGCAGGAGCTTAGCACAATACAAACAGCAGAGCACTTGAAAGCAGTGAAAGCAAGCACTCTAAATATGTATAAGTATTCAGAAAACTACTTTTATAAACAGCCATTGAAAAAAATGTTACAATAGGAAAAGGAAAAAAAAAAAGTTGTTACGAATTCAGGGACATTTATGGGAAAGTCACTTCTTGAGGTCATGAATGTAATCAAAGCCTATTACCATGTCAGCAAAGAACTTGCACAAGTACTTTTTACCACATCATTGTTTTGTACAGTGTGAAGGAAAAGCCATTCAAGACCATGAACTAATAAAATAAACAAATACCCATGTTCTACTAGGACAAGGACAATGACAATAGGGGACACAGTTCCTGTAGTGAATCTTATGCTAATATGTTTTTCTGACAATAAAATAGTGATACCTTACTATTCTGTAATTTCTGCTATTTTTCTTTTTTTACAACAGCATTTATTTTTCATATTAATTGTAATTAATTGAAATACAGTGACCAGAGTCTACAATAGACTTGTGGGAACTTAAGGAGGTAAGGTAGGAGATATTCCTTCCTCCGTTCTTGCTTCTTTGGTGACATCTTACCTCACACAGGCTTGAGGCACACTGAAAGGGAAACTGGGAAAATCGGCTATTCTCTTCAAGACCAAAAGCAGCTCTAAAAATGTTTATTCATGGAAATCGTTGATATTTTTCCTTCTGAAATAATCTACAGATTTGCAAAAGGAAAAATACAGGATAAATGGGAATAGTTTTGGATCTAAGAATCTATTCTATAAGTAAGCAGTAGAGTGTATTTCTCTGTTATGGTTTTGTGGAAATTAAATGTGTAGGGGAAAATAAAGATGAGAAAAGGCAACCACTCTCTCACTATGACTGATAAGTTATCCAAAACAATTTTAAATGGAAAATATTATGATTTCTAGAATTTTGTGAAAGCTAGTGATTTTTGTAGTCCTAGCAGAGCAATGTTCTCTTTTCCAAATGTATGCTTTAAGGAAATTCAGTTGAATGCTCCGTGGAGAGGAGGAGAAACATGTGGAAATTGCTTTCTAATTATTTCAACTGTTTCTGGGCACCCTGGGACACCCACTGACTCTCATTAATGTAAAACATCAGAAAGTATGGATTTGCTAGTCAGTTGAAGTAGTAGAACTATAAATCAGCTAAGGCTCTGGTATTATAATTTATCTAGGCATCTTACGAAGAAAAGCCTTGCTGATGCACTATGACTTTGGGACGTAAGTGAAACTAAAATTCAGACCAGGAAAGACATGATAGAATTGGAATACTAATGTTTCCAAGAGCACTGATGTTTCCAAAAAGATGCTATATCAATGGTGTGGTCTAGTACAAGATGACCCAGATCCCCACTCTTGCTAAATAATGAAGCATCCAAGTCGCAGACCATTTAGCCTATGCTGGGACTTCACAAGAAAATGACCTGTTCACATATTTCCTCACTTCAGATTTTTATGTTTGCTTATTTCCAGTGTTGTAGCACTGACATAATCAGCAGGTTACTTCATGTAACAAGCAGAAGATTTGGATACTGATTTTAAAATATTTAAAATATGTATTTTCATAAGAACTTCATCTGATGTAATAACTTTCATCATGACATCACATCTTGATATTATTTTTGTGTCTTTTTTAAGTCAGTATTGTCTGTTTAAATTTAAGGGTTAAGACATCTTTTCTCATCTTGGTGTGTGAGACCTAGTCAACTGAAATTAGTCGTAAAAAGGAACAGTAAATGTCACAGTACTGGGTGTATTAAATTAACTTGCTGAAACTATAAATAGGCTATAATGTCATTCTGTCAATAGGCAAATGGTCAGAATCAGGTGAGAATCAGTTTGTTTCATTTCCGATGTGACGTGTAAGAGAAGAAAAAGAGAAAGCCATGTAAGAACATTGTGCTTGGATGGATTTTGGAATCCAAGAAACATTAAAGTACCCAGTAAAAAAGACCAAAGAAAGACAAGTATTTCACATTTGAGTCTACTAACTGACTTGTGCAGAAGTACCACTGAAGGAAAAAGCATCTCTAGAATTTCCAACTCATATAATTATGTTGAAACATTATCTCAATGAAGTGTTATCCTAAATAAGTCAAGTATAAGGAAGGTTGTCCAATGAAAATGAAAGCAGAAGAAGATATGATATGCTTTGAAACTTGAAAAATGTAGCAAGAGAAGCTCTGATCAGTATATAACATCATATAACTGAAGAAAAACAAAGTAAAAAATTTATGCTTTAAAAAAACCAGGAGACACTGATGTGATGCTATAACAAAACTAAGACGACAGAAATTAAATTTAAACAGGAAATCTCAACAAATTGATATTGATCAAAATTCTAGGACTAGGCAAACAAATTGTTTTCTTATTTAATAGGAAGAAAAGTAGTTTGGCGAACACCAGCAGAAGTTTAATGACTAATACTGCCAGTCTACATCATAAACTAAAATTCCGCTGTCAGTATAAACACCAATATATAAGCAGGTCATTCTAGGCTCCCTGTTACAGCCAATGAAAAGAAATACATGTTTGCGAGATATGATTCATCTCCTATTATGTAAGAAGTATAAAAGAGGTAAGATGTAGATGTCCTTGGCCCAGAATCTTTTCTGGATGTGTTCCTCTAACTCACAATTATTGTACCAGCCAATGTGCACATCCAACTGGACGAGTACAAACTTGAATTTTAGACGTATAACAGTGAACCTTCAGGTTGGTCAAATCAAAGCCACTTCTTTGGTCCTTTTGATGGATAAGATACAGCAAGACTTACAGCAGCCAGAGATGCATGCAATGAAAAGGTGTTTCATTATGCTGAAGGTAAAGAATATGTGTGATTCTGACCTTATTAATATTATATATTTTACTTTACATTTATGCACATAGCACTTTAGCTGTCTGCAGGGTCTGTTGGCAAAGGGATTTCTGGTATAGTAGTTTCCCTTATAGTCCATGTGAGAAATATTGTTTCAAATACCATTCCTTCAATTTTAGACTATATCTAAGCAACTAGACTTGCAAACATTTCTGGATTCAGTATTCTCCACACACTAAAATTATGTCCTGAGTCTACACTGCAGTAGGATGTGGACGTGCTCAAGGAGAAATCTCCACTTTCTCTTCTAAGACATTCTGTCTTCCCTGCAAAGAAACCTCTGCACATAGGGTGTATTACAGTGTGCTCCTCCTAATCTCAGTGCAAATGTAATATTCCTCAGGAGATAAATCTTGAAAGCAATTTCTCTTCGCTCTTCTGAAATTTTTCAGAACCCTTGAACCTGTAATGCAGGAGGTTGAAGGAAAGCTGAAGGTTTTTGCTCACAAGGAGATTTCAACCAAACTATTCTACCAACTGTCTTCTTAAAAGTACCCTTAGAGCTGTGGAGGTCTACAGTGTATTAATTATTCTGGCTTATTAAACAGCAAGCATGGCAGTTAAAGTACGTCATCTTATCCAAAACCTCCTTCAAAAAAACAAGAAGTAGTTGCAGATACTAGTAGTACATTTTTTTCCTGGGATGCACTGTCTGAAAGGAAGCTATATTTCCTGTAAAAGAAATTTTCAGTATAACCACAACTTCTTATAGCTATAACAAGTTGGACAACTTGGAATATATTATGCTAGAATATCTCTGCTGCTAAAATGAATGTTAATGTAAAGAGTAATAAAAAGAGATTACTGGGCTTCTCAAATGACGTTGTGCCTCTGAATTATATGATTTTACAGTCTTCCTCATTAGATTCTACATTTCTCAAAGTCAAACATATAATTTCATCATTTCCACAAGCAAAACTCAGGCTAGGGTACCGGATTACATAAATTAATGAAAATGACACAATAGAGCACTTAGCTGTGTTTGGCCTATGAGACTACTTGTATGCATGAATTTAAAAACCTCTGCAATTTTGCCTGTAGATGTCTTACATGGTTTTGCTTCATGATTATGTTCAGCCAGCATGTGTTACCATTCAACTGTGGGAAAACAGATGTTCTCTATTAATTCTAAATTCAGCAAAACTGATTCATTTTATGCTTTAGAATGAATTTATATGCTGCCTTGAGGGTAACCTTTATGTAATGCAGGGCATCTTGCTCACAGTTTGGGCAAGCCAGGATAATTCTGCTTTGTTTTATAGCTTTACCCTAGAGCTAGCGCAAAAACCTCTAGAACATAAAAGATTTTCCTTGTCAGCGTGATATACAGTATTATTGCTATTATCTCTGAAAACACATAAGGTCAGTGCCATAGAGTGAGTACATTAATAGTCACTATCAAACTTCTCATTTTAAGAAATCCCTAAAATCTCCCCAAAACTTTGCACTTATAGTTTATGATTGTATATGCCAAAACCTTAATTATCACAGGAAACTCAAAAATTTAGATTCCTAGTACAGACATCTGGCTTAGGACCCTCTGATAATCAGCAGAGACAGGTATACTTCTCAGGAGGACAGTTCAGATACTTCATGGGCTAAAAATCTTGCTGGAGATATTTTAAGCACTTCAGTTTGGTAGAAAAAATTTGATATTACAGCCCTTTGTAAGCCCAGGCCCAAATTAAATGTGTTGCATATATTGGGAAATGATATAATTTAATAAAGGAAACCGAAGAGATAATTTCAAAAGCTCTATTAAAAGTCTTGGTTTCTGCCTCACAATTCTTCACTCCAGGCCCAGAACTGGAATTTTTGCTCTCACTTATGAAAATATGGGAGCTTAAAAAAACAAACATCTAGTGGACACCTGTTGGAAGAAATCCTTTTTAAAGTAAAATCTGCCAACAGAGTGCAGTATGTTCTCACACGTGTGGTCTTATATTTCTCTCAACCAAAGCCAGCTGAAAAGAACTGCTTCTACTGAGAAGCAGAGTCTGCTGGTCCCAACAGGAGTCCTGTGGAGGCATAGGTACAAGTCAAACTATTCCAAATGAAAACTGTTACCAACTTTACTTATTGTTATCTTTAAATACAACTGATTTTTTTTTTTTAAGCAGATTTAACTATGTGGATATTTTGAAGGGCTAGCAATGAACTATTTCTGTATTCTATAGGAATACAAAGAAGTTTTAACAAAAGGCAATATTTCAAAAAAGTGTGCTTTAAACATATAACCAGAGAAGGAAAAAAGAAAAACAAACATGCATGTTCTTCAAGGTCTGGAAGAAAGTTCACCATAGTGTTAACTTTTACAAAAGATAAAATATTTTTAAGGTTAAACTAAACCCAAAAGGCCGAAAGAGGGATTTGCAGAGAAAGAAGTTAGCAATTATAGATCCAGGGAGGTTCATTCATTCTGCAGTATTGCAAGGCAGTCTACTCCCAGTAGAACTTTGCTGAAGCCCATACAATCTGTCTGTGACATGGAGTAGTTTAATTCATTGGTTTTATCTGTTAAAAGTAAAAAATTGCAGCAGATTTGCTTCCCACAAACCACACTCTATGCATGTAACACAGTCAAATAAATTGAATACATTGTTCGTTGGTTAAAAAGATTGCGCTTTGCACACATTTATTGTTTATGTTTCCAATTTCTTTCCAAAACCCTTTCCAAAATATACTTTGTTTCTATTCTTTTATTTAATTTCCTCATTTGCTTACCTAATGTTTCTGTTATTATTTTGTAATAACAGTTGTCAAGGTTTTTTATGAGTAAAATTTTTCAAAAACTGCAAAGCACTTTGCAAGACATTCACATAAAACTTGTTGATTCTGCAAATGAAAATTGTTTTCTATCAGTTTTCCTAACAGCTCAATGTGTTTATGGGAAAATGCTACTTTTTCATCAGTACGTAGGAAAATAAATGATCTCTTATGTAAATTTAGCATGTTATGCCATTTTGATCTTCAGTGTGATCTCTGGAGCTAATGTGTCGAGATGCATAACTTTTTTCAGTATATCTTTACTCATTCTTCATCAGCTTGTGCTTCAATCTTTGTTCAAACACTCGTTCATGACTGTATCATAAAAAATGTCTGGGCTGCAAAACATGTTATGAATTTTCTTGGGTTGGGGGGGCTAATAATGACAGGATACTGAATAAACCATTACCTGCTTAATCCTTCCTTCCTGAAGCAGATAAAGGGTGTCGAAATGAAAATTTGTTTCCCATATCCACAATTCACTGCTAAACAGCAGAAGGTATTACCACTTGGTGGTGTGGACCAGCAGGAAATTACCACCATAGTGTCAACCACAGAGCCGTTATAGAGGGAATTGTTTCCTGTGGTTATTTCAGCTTTTATAGCCTTCGTCACTTGAACTCTCTGTATGAATTATTAAATATAATGCATGACTGTTAGGCCTGATTAAATGTATTGCATGACTGTTAGGCCAAAACTGAAGATAATAGTGAAAAATTGAAAGTGGGAAAGAGACAGAGAGAAGCAGAAGACGGAGATAAATAAATATTTACATGTCGCAACATGCTAGATTTTATGATTTATATAATTAGAAATTTATTCCTTACAGTAGGTCTTATACCTTCTCTAAGTCTCAGTTACTCCAATAGACCAGAATTCACTTTTTCTGGATATTACCCCCAACTTCCTGTCTGTTTTTGTGTGAGGCTAAAGAGGTCACCTCCTTCAATGAAAGAACTGATAAAAACAGCAGCTATTTGGAAAGATGAGAAAATGCAGACCAATCCTTTTACACAACTATCATCTTCTCACATGATTGAATCATGTTGTGCTGTCACATCCTATTACTGTTTTAAGTGCATACATGTGGTTTCATTTGTGCTTACTTCACAAAGGCAAACTTGGGCTTCAAAGCCCAAAGTTTACAGCAAGTCATTTAATGAAGCTGAAGCTAAAATTTTAAGGCAGAAGAATCAGCAAAGCAGTAATTCTTAAATGAAATTGCTTAATTTTGATACAGATATAAAACTAACATATCAATTTCAGTTGATATTTTAAGAAAGATTATTCAGTATAATGAAGATGCTGCAGGAAGTCTAAATAACTATTAATAAAAAAGCAACACTTGAAAATCAAAAGGAACCTTTCACAGGAGTCCTGTTATACACAAGGAGCTATGCTATTAGTCTAAAATTTAGTTGACTCTCTTCTCGCTGTCCCCATAATTCACTCTCCAGGGCTGTGCTCCTCACCAGATCGTCCTCCTGGCCAACTAGGTAAAGGCTACCCAGACTGCTTTGAAAACAACTGTGGAACTGTACTGACATCTGATACCTGCAAGCAGTACTGAATGCAGTGACTCAAAAATAAAACGGACAATATATTCGGAAAGAGATTAAGTTTTCATAAAAATTATTTTGCATTAACTGCAAATATTCACAGTTGGGTATTTTCAACGAGTAAATAGTGTCAGCCAAAAAAAAAAAAAAAGGATTTTTTATTAAATTCTAAAGCCTTGTATGGATATTTTCTTGAGAGTGTTTTGATTTTCCCTTTCAAAATTTTATTTTTATTTAGAATATTGAATAAGTTGACTATTGGATACAACTGTAAAGGAGAGAAGAAATCAAAATTTGACAACAACTTACATTTCCTTACATTTGACCAAAATATTTTCATTGATTCAGAATTATTTTTTCACCAATTTATAGTTTGTGTAAAGTTTGTGTAAGTCAGGACAGGTACAGCATAGGAAATAGTATACATGAGTGGCAATGAGTATGAGGGTGTGTGCATGTGTACATATACATGTGTGTCTGTGTGAGAGAGTACTTTCATGCCATGCTTGTGTCTTTTATTCCTCCACTACATATATGCAAACTGTTCCTTTCTACAAAGACATTCAGTAAACAAAGTATGAAGAACTAAATGAAAGTGTAGTGTAATATGGATCTCTCTCTTTCAAAAACTTACTTTTTTTTGCAGTAGATAATTTTACAGCTTGAAGTGTTCCAAGGGTTTGGAAGGAAGTCCAGGGTTTCTTTGCGGTTTTTTTTTTTTGGTTGTTTGGTTCTCTGGTTTGGGTTTTTTTTTAATATTTTGGTTTTTTGTTGTTTTTTTTTTTCTTATGTGTGCAGGAATCAACTTTGCTACAATCCAGTGGATGATGCTAGATAACTTAGAATCTGAAAGTATGACCACACACATCTTCCAAAGTCATTCCAGGTGAAATCATTTGCATTATAAGCTCTAACTCTAATACTTCTCCAGCCTGACAGTCTTGAAATATGTGCATAGGAAAAAAAGGGAAAAATTATTTCATAAGAATATTTATTTCTTCAAGAATTCACATAAAATTAGAGGGAAAGAACCTAGGACACTAGAGAAAGGTCTTAATAATTTAATAATAGAATTTAATCAGGACTTAAAGGGATCACTGGAGTTAATTAGCAAGAAAGAGTGCTTGTAATATGCAGTCAGGCTGAGAAGAACATAAATAAAATGAAGCAATGATCTATGCCCTAAAGATATATTACTTATAATCACGGAGGCTATATACTGTACCAGTACAATAGCACAAAGATTAATTAGCACTAGAAATTATTTCCATATATTCCATCTGTTACAAAATATTTTAACGCGATTTATCTCAATACATCTGTATGTTCCTTGAGGCTGGAAGACAGAATAATCACTAGTGTATATGTTGCTTGTATAAACGTAGAAGGTACAGTGATTAACGCCAAAGTTCTCTCAGATATAAATTGCAAGGAAGACTCATGCATGAGCTAAGCTTTCACAGCTTGTTCTGAGGCATCAAAAAATATACTTTCTCTGAAAATAATCCTAGATATATGATAACCACTGTCAACAGGACAGTATAATGGCTGTGTTTTTTTCTCTCATTATGTAGCTGTCAGACAAATACCCTGAAGCAAGAAGATAAGCTAACCAGAGGCATCCCCTGCCCACTCCTACAAAAACAGTTTTGAGAAAGGGAAAAACATTAGGGCTGAACAGCGAGAATGGATGGGATGTAACTCCTTGTTCGGACTCTTTAGCTTTGGTTTCTTTAAAATAGTCTCTTGTCTCCCTCTCAGTATCCTGGCTTATTCTCTGGCTGTATAGCTACATTTGCATTAAGTGACTAGATGCACTAATGCATAGAAGAGCATAACGTATAGTTATATCCATACAGTTGCAGCAAGGCTATGTCTGATACAGAACTGCTGCATAAGCAGGACTTGCAGCCTTGTAATTTAATGATGGACAATCTGCCACCCAGGCAAGTTTATCTAATACTGATTACAACCACTTTGCGCTGTTTTAACAAAAAGTGTTGACTGATGTTACAGCTAAGCCTATTTACTGACTAGCTACTCCTAACCCATTGCTGCGAGTGGGAGGCTGGGCTAGATGACCATCAGTGGTGTCTTCCAACCACGTTTTTCTAAGTTTCTACTACCAAAAAAGATGGTTTCAGCCCTCCCATCTCCTATTGCCTAATTTTTCTCTGGTCTGACCCTTCAGCAACTCCATTCAGGGAGTTAAGCTCATACAAAATTACAATGGCCAAAAAAATAAGCATCCCCTTTACACCATGTAACTCAATGAAACAGTTCACCAACCATTCAGACAAGTTTTTCTGGTATGAAATACAAGGGAGAGGGGGAGAGGAGGAGTTCATAGTTGATCCATATGTTCACCTAGGTAAGTTTTAGACATGGGACTGATATTCTTACAATATTTCTACAAAATGCCTTGTAAAATTTATAAGCAAGAAATCTGAATTCCTTTGGAAAAGAAAGTAACACAACAAAGCCTCACCTTTCTGATTAACTACGTGCACAAAGATATTCATTTAGGAGCAAAGTAGCATCATGTTTAAATAAATGCATAATTAAAATTCTCTGCGTAGCATATCCACTTGACTGGTACTTAGCACTTTCTTAAGGCAGGCTCATATTCAGCAGAAAATTGAAGTACAATGAATAAGGACACAAATAAAAAGAAGTCCTGAATTCTGTAGATAGTTTATGTTCAGTGTGATTTCAGGTAGGTATGGCATGTACATGTGTATGTGTACAGATAAAACTAGTAAACACTCATTATTTACTCCTGGTGATGTCTGTTATCTTTGAATAAAAGATATACATATATAAACCAAGGGATTTTTGCACTGATGATAAAATGTAAAACTAAGCAAGTTTGTATTTTCTGTAATTCTGATGTATGAGAAATATGCATGATATATGCTAATATATATCTATAAATAAGACTTATATGTACTTTTAGAAGGTTTGTTTTGCTTTGTATAGGTCTGTGTCCACATAAATGTCCGATGTCTGTTTTAATCTACCAGGCCCTGAGGGTAGATATGAAATTCAACTCAAAACAAAATAAATTAAACTTTGGTTCCTCTAGAGTAACAGCTTTCCAAGGTTATACGCTACAGCTTTAAAACATGCAAGATTAATTGTACAAACTATATGACATCTCATAGTATAAAAATCAGCGTACTTATTTTGTGTATAATTTTTATTCAAATTTAAGATCCACAATTGAAAATGTTAAGGATGTGTTGAAACTAATAATCAGTAATTTAGTCCTATATTGCTACCTAAAATATATATATAAATTAAGTATAAATGAAATAAATCCTTAAGTTACGTATAGAAGTGTTAATTCAAGTCAGCTACTCTCTTTTTTCCACAAAACCAGTATGAATTCAAATCAAGATTTTACTTCATATATAACTAATTACTTCTTGACCTGTGGATGACAATATCAACTTTGATAATCTCTAAAAAAAAGATAAGAATATGGATGAGTTGGATGGATTTGTCAAAAACAATTGTTCTTTCATTATGATTGCTTATATCAAATTCTGTCAAATGTATTCATGTATCCAAGGTGAATTATTAGATATATATAATATATAAATATGGAGTTTTATATATATTTCATATTTTATATATATCCAAGGCGAAATCTATATATTGTATTCATGTATCCAAGGTGAAGTTAAGAAAAGATTTCTATAGTTAAGCCTAATCTTTTTTTAACTCATTTTTTTGTCTTTATACCTATATCCATCAACCTATTTATGTATTTTCTATGAAAAGAAAAGATTCTTGGTAGCTGGGTCTGAAAATTAATAGGCTGAAAGAGAGCATAGGGTTTAGGTCAATTTAATTTATTATATGAGACAGATTATGTAACCACAGAAAAAAATATTTTTTATGAGTAATAGATAACAGTAATCATAATAAAAATTAAAATGTATTATCTTGAAATGTAGTGAGGATATACTGCCCTTGCTGTACAGTGTAAATTATTTCATTAATTGTTAATTATCCTATTAAATAAAAAAGCCTATTTCAGATTTTAGAAGTACCTGGTACTTACTTTACAAATAAAATAAAAGTCATCATAACAGAGGGGAACACAACTGTAAGGAAACTGAAAAAAACCTGACGAAGGAAATCCTTTCTGCAAGCTCCCTGGTGCCCTTTTTCTTAATGCAATTTGCTAAAGGAGACCTGGTGCATTGGCTTAACGCTGTTCCCTGGTTTTTCTCCTTTTTGCAGTTATTTCAGAAATCAGAAACAGAGCTCTTCCTGTAATTTACAAGCTCTTCAGGAGTAAGATATAAAACTCAGAAAAGACTTTCTACTCTTTCTTTTCTAAGATCAGACAAAAGTTTGGAACAATCTAAAAGTAACAAAGTTATGAAATTTCTATATTGCATTCCAATGATTGGAATCAAACGTCTTTGTGTACTAATATTTTTTCAAAAGAAAATTTTAATAATACATATTGCTAACCTGCTACCCCTGAAATGTCAGGATAATGTGATATGACACATGATTTTGTTTACTATTTACAGACCTACTAAGTAATTCACAGCCTTACTTAGAGTATTCATGCCCCATTGCCTCCTTGGCCAGAACAGATGTGAAAAGACAGGTTTACTAATGTGCTGGTTTGGGCTGGGATAGAGTTAATCTTCGTCACAGTATGGGTCTATGTTTTGGACATGTGTGAAAACAGTGTTGATTACACAGGGATGTTTTACTTGCTGAGCAGTGCTTGCGCAGAGTCAAGGTCTTTTCTGCCTCTCACACCACCCCACCAGCGAGCAGGCTGGGGGTGCTCAAGGAGTTGGGAGGGGACACAGCCGGGGCAGCTGACACCAATTGGCCAAAGGGATATTCCATACCATATGATGCCATGCTCAGCATATAAACCTGGGGGAAGAAGAAGGAAATGTGTGTATGTGGGGACGTTTGCAGTGATGGCATTTGTCTTTCCAAGTGACCATTACACCTGATGGAGCCCCGCTTCCCTGGAGATGGCTGAACACCAGCCTGATGATGGGAAATGGTGATGGGAATGAATTCCTTGTTTTGCTTTGCTTGCATGTGCAGCTTTTGCTGTACCTATTAAAGTGCTTTTATCTCAACCCAGAAGTTTTTTCACTTTTACCCTTTCGATTCTCTCCCCCATCCTGCCGTGTGGGGAGTAAGCGAGCAGCTGCCTGGTGCTTAGTTGCCGGCTGGTTTTAAACCACGGCAAATACTCAGCATTCAGGGAGAAAACTCCTCCATGGGGAGGGCAACCACTGCTTAGCAGCAGGACCTACCCAGGAAGCTATAAACACAAGCCTCAACTTTTCTATTCCCTGAAGGAGAGCAGGAGTGCCAAATCCAACCAGTCCTCTTGTTTTCTTAGTTTGTGTCAGCTCCTTCCTCCTCTGTTTTGCAGGATAAGCTTAGTATCCTCTGCTCTCTCTAGGACAAGGGGGAGGAAATCAGTGCTGTGTATTCTGGTGAGAAGCTCCTTGTTGTTTGGAGGCTGTGAATGCTTGGAGCCCCATTCTGCTAAACACTGCAGAAAAATACCCGCAGAGAGCACAAAGCCATGCCCCCAGGGAGCTTACCCACTAAAAAGTAAAAAAAAAAAACAAACAACCACAATTAGACAACTAAGCGAGATAAATCAAATAACTAATACAATTAGGATTTAGAAAATCCTAATGTATTGGTGGTAAAATCAACAAATGCATAGCAGCGAGCAGAGATCCTATCCTGCCTTCTCATCATACCAGATACAAGAGTTCTGTACGCATTTTATAAAATCTGGTGGTTACCTTTGTTCCGTTTCTGTTTATGTCACTAATCCCCAGATGAGCTGAAGACTTCTCTCAAGGAAAACTTTATGCAATAAATAAATAGGTCATTCTGTTGCTGTGCTAATGATATATTCTGATCAGCTTCTTTGATCATTAATACAAATTCTGGAAAGCTCAATAAAGCTGGGATGACATTTCCTGAGAACAAATGAATAGTTCAGATTAAAAAGAGGAAGACTGAAGTTAGTTCTTCCATAAGACAGAAAATGCAATGGGAAAACACCTGGTTGTTTCTCACTCAGGTGGTCTTGTTTTAATTATGAAAGTTTTCAGTGTGTTGAGGGAAATTCATGCAGTGAATTCTAGATATGAAGTATTATCATATTTCCTAGAATCAAGTGCAAAGTCTGGAAAAGTAAGACCTGTTGCCACAGTGATAGAGACTAATGGAAATGTTTAAGAGTTTTTAATTTAATTCTCCATTCTTTGACACCTAGTGAAATATTCTTCTGCCGACCAAATGCATAAAATGCTTTAGAATTACTCCAAAATGAAGACTTTTATCCCTGTGCAAAAGTAAATGACTGTGCAGAACAAGATGGAGACTCATGATGATTATATCAAAACCAGAATGTCTTGTGGAGGTCATTTGTATTGAATGGTACTCATCTCTGGGATATGCTGTCCTCAGAGCCTGAGAAACATTAATCCTATTGCTTTTTAGGGTATGACATGAAGCATGTCTGTTTATACATGCTTGTTCATAAAGTAAATTCCTGTTTAATGTTATATTTGTCAACGGATTTTTTTAGAAACTAAATAGACAAGAAATAGAGACAGGTGAAAAAAAAATATTCAATTTTCAACAGTGACGGAGAAGGCTATTACTTTAACACATACATGGAGAACTGCAGAGTAGTTTTGAGATACCAGAGTTCATTGCTTTATTCTGTGCAATGCAGAAAAATTTACCCAAGAAATTCTTCCTTCCGCTTTCTATACATCCCCGAGCCAAAATCTGTCCATTGATATGCAAACCAAAGTTCATTTGTGAAATTTGTGTTGATTCTTGTGGAATTGAGCTTAAGGATCAGTATCAGTTACACCAGATCTAACCTATTCTAGAAACAAAATAGCTCAAGGGTCTTAAAATGCCTGTGAGAACTCAGTGCAGAGAAATGAACATTTTAACCAAAACCAGAAAAGGGGGTTGCCATATTCGATAGCAGGTAAACTTTTGTCTGTGCCCAGCTAAGTTAGACAATTCTCTCAAATTTGATGGACAGTAGAAGAAACTGAATGGGGAAAAAAAAAGAGGGGAAAAATTCTTTTTTCAGTCAGGGTGCGTGTAACTACATTATGGTGGTGGCGGTGCTGTTGTTTTTTTCCTTAGCAACAATTGACTCAAGGTTCTGTACAGAAAGACAAATTATTGAAACAGTATTCCCTTTTTCCTTGCAAATGTTAATGAGACTGGGATAGAAACCAAGTCAAGAGTTTTATTTGCTGAAAAATGAGAAACTTCAGCTGACCTCAGAGGAAGCTATTAGATACTCAGTGTTTTAGAAAAGAGATCACTTAAGAGTTTAGTATAAGGTCTAATTTTATGTTTAATTTGTTTAAAAAGTTGAGGAAGTGGTGATCAACTCCTTAAACTTCAGTAACATTAAACAGGCATACATTAAATGTAAAATATTACAAGTCCATGCCTGAATTATTTTTTCCTATAAGTACCAATCCCTTCAGAGTTAAGAGGAAATTAGATTTAAAAACACTTCACTGTCATATACTACTTCTTACCTATACTGATGAGTGCAGAAAAAAATATTGACATTTTAAAGATAAGAAACAACAAGAAAAGAATTGTAAAAATTCTTGAGTAGAAATATAACGTGGGATCTCCTTGCACATGCTCCATTCTCCCTTGTTTCCTTGGCTCCATGGCATGCCTACGCAACTGCACATCCACTAATATTGTATACAGTGTTTGAGATCCCTTTCATTCATATCTGGATCGCAAAGGACTTTAATGTCACAATATGTCTTCATTGAACACATCTTAATATTTAGAAATTGTTTCTGGCACTTAAAAGCGATCTACTCTGTATTTCCTCTCACTCTAAACCTTAAAGAGCTTATCATATTTACAAAAAAACCCATTTTTTCTTTATATTTATATATCTCCGATCCTTCTTTGTGGGGCCTCAGCAAAGACATATATGTCTTTGAGATTTCAGTATTAATTCACTTACTGTTCATCCTCTGCTGTAGTCTTATGTGTCATTCATAAGTATATTTCAACTTTTCCATCCTGTGAATACGCAGGCCACATTTTTCCTTGAATAGTCTGCTTCCATATGTCACTACAGGCATGAATGTCTACACTGGTATTATAAAGTTCATGCTTGTTTTATTCTGCATTTCTCTTTTTGAATGGAGATAAGTGAAGACGACTTATTTTATTTTTTTTTTTATTATTATTTGTATTAATGAGAATAAATTACAAGGAACATTCTTCTGTTCCTCAGAAGAATGAAAACAAGAGCCTTTCAGTGCTGTTTTGGAGACAACTTTGAACCTCAAGGATTTATTTTCTTCCCTATAATTTTAATTACTGAAGTGCTGAAATTAGAAGCGTAATCTTTATGTTCCCATTATAGTTAATAGAAAGAGAGAGAGACATTATGACAGATGGCAATACAGAACTACGTTAGGATTTTCCTCTGCAGTACTATGTCTCTTTGCTATATGCAGCGCGTGTGACTGACTTCTTAATATGGAACTTAGTCACCTAAAGTTAGGTATTCTGACTACCACTATAAATGTTTATTTTCAGATCATTTCAGCCCAGCTATGGCATTATGGCTAGATACGGCACAGTATTTCATAAAATATTGTCAACAAAATGAAAGTTTTTTCCTAAGATTTTTAGTCTTAAAACACAAAAGATATGCTCTTATGTTTCTAGATAGCACCAGAATTTCTTCTTTCATCCAAACCTATTAGTCCGTTTCCTGTCACATTCCCTTATATATGTAAAACCTCTCTTTTACAGTATCTTCTTGTATTCGGCCATATTCTTATAGGGGTTTGCAACACATCATCATTTATTTTCTATATCGTAATTAAATATGCTAGTTATTCTCCCTTTCAAATAACAAATAAAGAAACTAAATACTGTAGTTATTATACTTTATTATTTATCCATATACCTATATTGTATAATACTGTATTAGGGATAATTATATGGGATAACACAGGCAAGCCTCTGATGTGGTGTGTCCTTATTCAGCTTGCCTCTATGCATAGAAAATTAATTGCAAAGATTCTGAAAAATTAAAGAGGGAATTAAATATCAAAGCATCTTTGCTTTTCTGTGTTCGCTTTTCAGGAATATCAGCTGCCCCTGTGAGAGTCTGATGAATTTCAAGTTCATTCAAGCTTGTTTTGTGACTAAATACAATTATTTTCAGATGGAAATGAAACTACTTTTTCTTTTCAATTTGTTGTTCTGTTTTTGCAAAAGCTAAACATTGCCTTATACCAGGAACAGTGACAGATTGTGGTGATAAAACCACACTGTCAGAGCTTTTATTGTGAGAGTCCTTCCTCATGTTTTTATGGAACACATCTTTGGCAGACCCTGGCCTCCCTTCACTGCTAGCATTTTTATTCTCCTTAGGCTTAAGATAACACTAAGCAGTAGAAGCAGCCCGTCATAGAACAAAGGTTAATTAACACACCAGATGGAGAGAGAAACCTGTTGAAGTGTTCTACAGATTCTTGGCCAAAGCTCAGGCACAGAGGTTATTATAAGGTCCAGCCAGAGTTCCAGCTGACACTGGACTCATGACACCTACAGCAAGGGTGAATGTACATAGAACCAGTAACTGTACTGGGATATGTGACAACAGCAAAAATTTCTATAGGTACATTAATGGTAAGAAGAAGACTAGGGAGGGTGTGGACCCCCTCAGAAAGGAAACGGGGAAGCTGGTGACAAGCGATATGGAGAAGGCTGATGCTCTCAATGACTTCTTTTCCTCAGTCTTCACTGGCAAGGGCTCCAGCCACACTCCCGGAGTCACAGAAGACAGTGGCAGGGGCTGGACAGAACTGCCCATCATAAGCGAGGATCAGGTTCATGACCATCTGATGAACCTGAAAGTGAACAAGTCCATGGGACCTGATGGGATACACCCACAGGTATTGAAGGAACTGGCGGATGAGGTTGCTAAACCGCTCTCTATTGTATTCCAAAAGTCATGGCAGTCTGGTGAGGTCCCCACTGACTGGAAAAGGGGAAACATAATCTCCATTTTCAAAAAGGGAAAGAAGGAAGAACCAGGGAACCATAGGCCAGTTAGTCTCACCTCTGTGCCTGGTAAGATGAAGGAGTAGATCCTCCTGGAGAAAGCCAATCGTATCCTGGGCTGCATCAGGACAAACATGGCCAGAATGTCGAGGGAGGTGATTCTCCCCCTCTACTCCACTCTTGGAGTAGAGTTCCACCTGGAATACTGCATCCAATTCTGGAGCCCCTACTACAAGAAAGATATGGACATGCTGCAACGTGTCCAGAGAAGGGCCACGAGGATGATCAGAGGGCTGGAGCACCTCTCCTATGAGGACAGACTGAGAGAGTTGGGGTTGTTCAGTCTGGAGAAAAGAAGGCTCTGAGGAGACCTTATAGTGGCCTACCAGTATCTTAAGGGGGCCTAAAAGAAAGCCGGTGAGGGACTTTTTAGGATGTCGGGTAATGGTAGGACTAGAGGAAATGGACTAAAACTAGAGATGGGACAATTCAGGTGGGATATTAGGAAGAAGTTCTTCACCATGAGGGTGGTGAGGCACTGGAACAGGTTGCCCAGAGAGGTGGTGGAAACCCCATCCCTGGAAGTTTTTAAGGCCAGGCTGGATGGGGCTCTGAGCAAGCTGATCTAGTGGGAGATGTCCCTGCCCATGGCAGGGGGGTTGGAACTAGAAGATCTTTAAGGTCCCTTCCAACCATAAAGATTCTATGATTCTATAATTCTATGATTCTATGACATGTTATACCAGGACACGTTATTGTGCAGGAGTTGCAGCAGGCAGGTGGACTACAGAATGTCTTGCTGCCCCTTCCAAGGATCTTTCATCTGATTTGCATGATTAAATGAAAATGCCCTCTGCTGTCAATTTCTTTTGATATGCATAAATACAATTAATATTAATCTCATCCCTTCCAAAACTATTAAAATAGTGACCGGCTAAGGCTTCTACGCTAACCTAGTCATTTAGGCTCCCTGTGAAGCAAACAGAGACAGAAAGACACCTTCCAAGAAAAATTCATCCCTGTTGTTGCAGACACCTATTAATTATATGGGATGGCATCCTAGTTAATCTTCTTCCAGTCCCTCTCACTGAACTATAGAAGAACCACAGGCATAAACATTTTTCTGGAAGAAAGGCTCATTAACCATCAATAAATTTAGGTACTATATTTATTTTTTTAAATGGTATTGAAAGTATCAACACTTGCTTCTAATATGAAAAAAATTAATAGGAACTAAACAGTTTTGTTTGGCCAGTTTAGTGCTTCCACCATTAAAAAGATTAGAAGGAATTAAATGGTTTTGTTTAGCTGCTGCAAACATCTATGTAGCACAGAGCAATAAAGGCATTCTTATCAAAATATATCTGAGAAAGGGAAATACTTAGATTCTTGTTAAAATGCGCAAAATTGTTTAAAACTGTTAATAATTCAATCTTATTTTAAATGGAATTGTCTTAGAACTTCTTTATTCTGCTTTGCCTCAGACTACTCCAGTGGATTTTTCCTTATGTTTTCTGTGCTAATTAGAAAACAAATCCACACCTAGAAGTCCATTTTGTTGCCCCAGTGGAAGTAAAGAAACCAAGAAAAAAATAAAAAAATCAAAAAAGAGACAATATTTTTAAAGAAAAACTAAAAATTCAGAAAATCAATCATCTGAAAGGCTTGTTACAGATAACTTCAAATAAAATAATATCATATGTAACAAGTGCTCTGCTTTGGATTCATAATCACTTCAATAAAAGGACAATTAGTAATATATATATTTCCAGAACTTAGTGAATTAGAGCCATACAGGATGTTGAAAACACCAAACCATTAAGAAATGCATTGGACTGACATATTATGCAACTATTTTAATACCTATAGCAGATAAAAATACAACAAATTCAGTTAATTGCTTCTTTAATCTGTGCAGTACTTTGAAGTAAGATCTTCTCCCCCCACCCCAGTTGTTACTGGTTGCACAATAAAAAGTGACAATTAACAGTTCAGTGTGGGGCCCCCTGTTTTTTGAATTCTATTACGTAATTATGGAGAGATGTCACCACTAATGACAATAAAGCTTTGCAGCACTTGATTGTCTTGCTTATTTCCCCCTGTGAGGTTCCCATCAGATTAGACATGCTAAAATGATTTCACCAGAAATATCAATCAATGAAGTACAAAAGAAATTAAATTTAGTTAACTGCTGGTTATTCCCCACCTTGTTTAACAGAAGTTTGAGCAGTGTTGTAATAAACTTCTGACCTGACTCTTTTCTATTTATTTATATATACACTTGTTTAAAGTTTAGAAAGACACTTTAAATATCCTTTGGGCTGCTTTCTCTGGCACCTACTGGTGGCAGTGGAAGGTGTGGGAGAAATCTCATTTTATTAGGTACAGAACCTTTGGGTCCCTGTCCCTTTGAATAGCTATAACCCTTCCTAATAGACTTTTATTTATTGTTTCCACAGTTTTACTGTATTAAAAATAACAAGAATAGTTTATTTTAAAGAGGTATTAATAATTTCAAACCATTCCCAACACAAACTAGCTGTCACAAACCAGCTTATTTTAAGCAGCTTGCTCTGTCCTTTGCTGTTAGAAACCATATTCAAATTTAAAGTTATTCACGGTCATTTATTATCGCTTGCAAAGACTGCTACAAAGGCATTTGGATTTACACATAGTTTTGGTAATAATGATTTGAATTAACGAAAGTAATGTTTGCCAGAAAAAAAATAAATCGAACTTATTTCACATTTGAGAGAAATAATTGTGCTTGAAATTTATGTTTCTTTTTTAATGTTACTTAAACATCTCAATCTGAAAAATTCAAAATACTTTCTATTGCTTAATGGTACAATCCCTTTGTTCACGTTATTTATACCGCACTTGTGACAGTATGAAAGTTATGAGACTACTGAAAGTTTAATGTTTCAGTTGCATGGTTTTCAGTGCCTTTTAAAATAGTTTTGAGGTGGACTCCAAATAAAAACTTTTCCCATTTGTATAAGTTCAGAATTTTTTGTTCTTCTCTCAATTTTATAGCAAAGTCATATTTTATTTCATTTTATTATCTCTCTGTCTTTCATTTCAGTTATTTCACAGAACGGGCAGGCTCTGGTTTTATGCATAAAACATAGTATGAAAAAAGCATATTTTTCAAGTGTTAAATGACACTGATATTTTTATCATCTCCCACTGCCATCATCAGATGCCTTTGCTGTGTAATCTAGAATGAAAACAACTGAAAGCCACAAGAATTGTGATCATCGACCCTCTCCAAGGCTTGCCATTCCTGTTCCAGGAAGTTCCTGAGCTAAAAATAGTAGGAAAGTTTATTGCTCATATTAGCAAGAATTGTTGTTTATTCTTGCTCTTTTCTGACTTTTTCCCGGGTAAGTGGTAATGGCCACTAACTAAATGGATATTTGATCCTACCTGGCCATTCTTTACTTTCCTAAAAACTAAGACATGTCTATTGCCTTTCACTGTCAACAATAAATGACATATTTAGGTCAGAAAAGAGAATCAGGATGGCACTATACAATATGGAACGGGTCACTAATGAATTCATCAGATTTGAAAGTCCCAAAGCATATTCTATTGGCTACCAGAGGATCAAGACAACTTTGAACAGGCTTCTCTAAGTGTGGTATCCTGCCGCACACTGGATGGAGATGAATTTTTTTAAATAGCACTCAGCCTGCTATCCTGCATGCTAAATAGACCTCTGAAGACAAAAGCTTGACAATACTTGCTCCGCATAGCTGGAGGGTAACTTAAATGATCACTTTGCTTACTTTTTGCTTACATGCTTCCTTTTCTCTGTCGTGAGTTAGACTTGGGTCTTGTTTTCCTGAACCACTCAGCTCAGGAATGAGGTGGAGGAGGTTGATTGGTATAAATGAGGCAGTCTGGGCTCATTTCAACTGTGAATTAAAATATAACAAGACTGAGGCAATGACAGTTCATTTTTTATTATTTCGTAACATTATGTAACCTACTAGAATTATCATCTTTTCCCCCCCTTCCATTTTACAGGCAGAAAATCCTTAAACAGCTTCATCTGTACTACCTGTTTGACAGCTTTGCCCGGGAAAGTGTATGAATTTCCAATTAAGTCAGACTAGATTAATTTGATTCTGCTATCATCAAAATGTGAAAATCAAATCAAGTATTCGACATATTGCAGCCTAGTGACACAATATCTTATGTAGCATAGTATTTGTTATCTAATAGGCAGCTAATGAAGGTGATAGCTAATAATACAGGTTACCAGGCAGGAACTCTTCTTTCTGTTCCTCCCTGCTCCTTTGGTCCGGAACAGCAGAAGAATATACCTTTGAAGTTGCTCTATGAAATGCCTTTTGAAAATGATATAACTAAATGAGCTGCCTGCTTTCTGCTTAGGCACAGGACCTCTTATTTTTACAGCTCTTAGGGTCTTGAGGAGCTATTGTCATCATTTAAACCTGGATTTCTACTGCTCGGTTCCCATCAGAATTCCATTAATGATGCCTTCAAAAAGTCAGACAGCTACTAGCAAAGTAGGTACCCCAGTAAGCATCAGTACAATTGCAGCACTTTAGGGCTAACAGAGACCCTTTCCCAGCTTCTGTAGTTTTGATACACAGGAAATGAGAAACAATCTGCATTTTAGAAGTGGAATTAGAAAGCATTATTAACCTCCATAGAGTATCAGGCAGAAATATAATCATTACTTGATATCTTTCCTTGAGACATTGACATATAGCAACCAGTTTCCTTTGAACTACCAGCTACACTACTTGTATATTCTGTTTCTACTCTGTTTTAGGCAAAGTTAGTCAGATTTGCCAATAAATATGGATTAAATTATTTCTGTAACTGAATCTATTTTGTCTTGAAGTGATCACACAAGGAGCGTGCTTCTGTGCACAGATGAGACGGTGGAAAATGCAGACAGTTCGGTGGAGGCTAGTGTTTGGGGATAACAGATAATAGATACAAAAGAAGATATATGCCGTGATCTTACCATAAAAAAGACATGGGTAAAGGCAACTGTATCTTCAGGATTGCTTACAGTATCTGTCATAAGATGTCACAGGAGTCCCTCCATTACCTCAAATTAATTATTTCTCCAAAGTTCCTCTGAAGTTCAACAGGAAGCAATTATGAATGTTCTAATTTAGATGCCGGCTTTGAAGGAGGACCTCCATGTCAGAAGTTCTCATATAACTGGTTTGGTCATGGAAGAAAAAAAAAGTATATATAAGCAAGGACGTGAAGTTAGAGCACCTTAGGTAGCCAATATTCACTTGCAGAAACAAAAATATCTGGGTTCTACCTCCCTCTTTCCCAATTGCACAAAGGGAGAACCTATTTTTTCATGCTTTCACTAGCTCTGCCCTTATTCAAAAGTTCTCATTACGAATAGTACTTCTAGATCTATGCCACTGAAAGTTTTCCAGGGAAAATTAACTGATAGTATGGCAAGATGAAAAAATTCATTGTTAAAAATCCATCAATGGATCAAATGACAGACAGAATTATGGATATTTTGTAACAGCAAACAGGAGAAAAGGGAGAAAAAAGTCTGTAAATTCAAAAAAGCTATGGGTTATATGACAACAACTGCAGCACATATATTATATGGCCATGTTGGCACCTGTCATTTATGGGTACAGGCAAGCTGAGCGAATTATGAACTTAAGCTCCCACAGAGAAAGCATTTCCTTTGGCCACAGGTCAGAGATGAAAGTGGTCTTAAACTAAGGGTGTTTCAGATAATCTCTTAGACCACAGAGTACTCCAGACAACAATTTGGAATTTTCAAAGACAGTAGTAAAAGACATTAAAAACTGTTAAGAAAGGGAAAGAATCAGAGAAAAGCTAAGCTGGGCAAAAGGTTCTGAGATGCGTCATTGAAGAAGGCTTTTCTCTGAGTAAAGATTTTGTCCTAAGCAGATGTGTACTGGGCCACTGCAGAAGATATTGCAGTAGGAGATAGTGATTTCCAGCAGAATCTAGGCAGAGTTTAATTGTGGGCTTTGATTGCAGAGACCCATATGTTATCATGAGTGACTGCTAGATAACCTGGGTGCATACTGTGACATAAGCATGGCCTGCCTTTAACAATATCACCTGTACGTACTTCTTGTAAGAGCTGTTCCTATGGAGCTGTGCAAGAGCATAACACCCTCAGTGAACCTTGGTGTGCCATCTAGAAAGTTCAGCATTGCACAGGTAAAAAACTGATCGCTTTGTTCACTTGTCAGAATGCTATAAGGATTTGATGAACTTTGAGGCTAGAGAACCTCACCACAGATGGGATGCCATATTCTAAAAGGAGGGGCTCATCTGATGTTAAAACAACCAGGGTTCGCAGCTCCAGAAAGGGGCATAACATTGCTAACATCAATAATTTCCGTTCTCTACTCAATAAACCAGTTAACCAACCCTGAGTGTCAGCGCCTTTCTTACTGAGATCCTAAACGCATCATTATCTCCCCTGTGCAAAACAAAATGTCAGCACTCCAAGACTAAATTGAGAATAGATAGTTCTGGTCTGGAAAACAAAGGTCAATAAATTAAAAGCTAGTAACAAACTCACTAAACAAACTGCTAATTATTACTTTTAATATTCAAGCTCAGAATTGCTGTAAGATAACTGAATTAAATTGGTATCTTATTCTGTTATATTGGTCAAATGATTACATATAGACAAAGCCCCAAGGCTAGACATTAATCTCTAATTTTTGTTAACTTTATCATTCCTTCATACTAACTAGCTATGTAATGGAGGACAGGAATAAACGAAAAGTGTCAGATCCATGTATTTAGTAGATGATGCATGTTTTACAATGAAAGGCATAACAAATGTTGGGGGGAAAAACCCTTCTCTGCTTTTTATGTGAAAGTGGAAAGCTGTTCCCTTTCCTCAGTACAGAACAGTATAGAACTAAAATATTTTCTCAAGAGGATTATACAGATCTCATTCCTTTGTACTCAGCACTGGTGAGGCCACACCATGAATACTGTCTTCAGTTTTGGGCCCCTCACTACAAGAAAGACCTGGAGACACCAAGCTGTGTGGTATGATTGACACGTTGGAGGGAAGGGATGCCATCCAGGGGGCCCTCGACAGGCCTTGAGAGGTGGGCCCATGCAAACCTCATGAAGTTCAGCAAGGCCAAGTGAAAGGTCCTGCACCTGGGTCAGGGCAATCCCAAGCACAAATACTGCCTAGTCAGAGAATGGATTGAGAGCAGCCCTGAAGAGAAGGAATTGGGGGTGCTGATTGAGAAGAAGCTCAACATGAGCTGGCAACATGCGCTCAGAGCCCAGAAAGCTGACTGTATCCTGGGATGCATCAAAAGAAGCATGACCAGCAGGTCGAGGGAAATGATGGTGCCCCTCTACTCTGCTCTCGTGAGACCCCACCTGGAGTACACCTAGAGTACTGCATCCAGCTCTGGAGCCCCCAAGGTAAGGAGGACATGGACCTGTTGGAGTGAGTCCAGAGGAGGGCCACAAAGATGATCAGAGGGCTGAAGCACCTCTCTTATGAAGACAGCCTGAGAGAGTTGGTCTTGTTCAGCCTGGAGCGAGACTTAAAGGGGGCCTACAGGAAAGGCGGGGAGGGACTCTTTGTCAGGGATTGCAGCGATAGGATGAGGGGTAACAGCTTTAAACTGTAAAAGATTTAGATTAGATATTAGGAAGAAATTCTTTACTGTGAGGATGGTGAGGCACTGGAACAGGTTGCCCAGAGAAATTGTGGAGCCCCATCCTGGGAAGCGTTCAAGGCCAGGTTGGATGGGACTTTGAGTAGCCTGATCTAGTGAATGGTGTCCCTGCCCACGACAGGGCGGTTGGAGCTGAATAATCTTTAAGGTCCTTCCAACTCTTACCATTCTATGATTCTATGATTAGGAAAATATCTTCACTGGAAGGGTTGTCAAGCATTGGAACAAGCTGCTTAGGGAAGTGATGGACGTGCAGTCCTTGGAAGTATTTGAAAGATGTGCAGATGTGGTGCTGAGGGACATAGTTTAGTGGTGGACTTGGCATTGCTAGGTTGACAGTTAGACCCAATGGTCTTAAAGGTCTTTTTCAACCTAACTGATTCTATGCTTCTGTGATTCTATGATTTTATTATTGGGCCTCAGCTAGTTGGTTTTCCGTGTTCTGGTCTCTTGTTTGTTCAAAACCTTTTTTTTTTTTTTAACTTCCACTCTGAATAAAATTTGTTTGGTCTCTATTGATTTCTTTCATACTTTTCATCTACGAAAAGGGATTTTTTAAACTACATCATTCTGCAAAGGTAATCCAAAGCATGATTTTCTTAAGAAATAAATGTGACAAAAAATTTACTCAGAAATAAAATCCCATTCTTTAAGTGAGATTATTCCATTGAATAATTAAGAGGTCAAAGTTTTTAAGCAGGAAACTGGTTTGACATTAAGAATATAGCCATTATAAGCTAATCATTACTAGACATTCTTTTTTGTAGATTTTTAGATCTTCAGAAATAAAGGAAGACATGGAAAACCAAACTTTTTTCCTGCCTACAAACAAACAAGCCAACAAACAAATAAACTTTTCCTCTCCTGTAGCTATGAAATGAAGAGCAAAAATATTATTTGATTCTTCTCTCTGCGTGCCTTCAGTCACTTCTTCAGGGCCAGGCCAATGCACTCCACAGACACTGCCAGCTTAACGTGCCCTAATTCCTGGAAAAGAGGGGCTTTGTTTTTAAATCTTCCAATGGTAGGTAAGTGAAGAACCTATAACACAGCTTCTTTTGACAAACAATGCATTGGGGGAAAAAAAAAAGAAAACTGAAGCAAAAGATTCTGCCAAAAAATTGTTGAACTTAATTATTCCTTTTCAGGAATTTATTAAAATAAATTTAAAACTTTAATCAGCTTCTTTTGTCTACTGAAAAGTGATTATTTTTGAAATTAAAAAATGAAACCCTTAATAATTTGTAAAATATTTTTGAGATAGTGATTTACGTCCTCTGTTTTTTGCCTGGTAAATTAATAAATAAATAATTTAATACATCAAATTCTTGATGAAAGTACTGTTTGTGTTAATCAAACAAATTGTATAACAGTATCACAGGTGCAAGAACTGGTCAGCTTTGTTTCAGAGATCTTACAATGTCTTTCTAAACATTCTTCATCTATTAGTATGAATTTATCAAAGAATTAACAATATTAGGGTTTTTAAATTATTTGCAAAGTTGCATACAAAATTCTAATATCTGTTAGGTTTCCAAATTTGTTTAATTTTGTAAATTTTATGTACCTCCTAAAACTTCAAATCATAGTATCAAAATCTTATATAACCTACAATCCTTTTTTATTTAAAAAGGTACTATATGATGTAGGGAAGTATTACAGGTTCTATTTTCCAGTGGAGAATGAAAACCCTTTCAAAGTAAAAGAAAGCCTTTGATAATTCACAGAATTGCACTTAACTCCTTTGGAACTTTAATCCTTATAATTAATGACACACTTATTCCTTAGACTTTTTAATATGTTTTGTGTAGTCATCCAAGCAATTAATTTGATACATAAGAAGGGCCAGCCCATATCTCACAATTCTCTGGCAATCAAGGGAAAGAGTACCCAATCTGAATGTGACATAGGGAGAACATCATGACCAAATGATTTCTATATGCATAAATACTGTGGAAATGAGATTTCCAAACTCTGGATGTTCAACTGAAAAGCTCCTCCACGTAAGCTTCTCCAGAGGACATTTCATTATAAAATCATTTACACAAGGCTAGCATGTATTCTGGATATAGAATACTGTCCAACAGATTTCACGATCTTAAAAGGCAGACGTTTCTTAATGCCCAGGGTGAAGTCTGTTCACAATTACACCTACAAATTAAAAAATAAAAATATAAACATGAACAATCAAACCCACAAACCTGGCCTATTGTGTGTCCACGGGACAACTGTGTCTGCTCGCATATATCTAGTTCACCTACATGTGCTCTCCGATGCTCACTGCTCAGGTATATCCGATTAATTATGTCTATTTGCTAGAAGATACATATGTATTCTATGAATAAATAAATAAATATACAGGCCCTAAATCTTCACATTAATCCACTTTATTAATGCATATGACATATTTCGTAGAACAGTGAATTTTTATGCATGTGCCTCAGGCTGATTTTTTGTTTAACAAATCTTTTGTTAGGTTGCATTTTGTCTAAAATCAAATTCACAATCAAGATTTAAAATAAACTGTAGTTCTGAACAGTACTTGTAGATCCCATGCTTAACAAAAAACTGAGGCTGAATGATGACTGCCTTTGGTAGTGCCATATGAAACACATCTCTGGCTCTTTTCATGTTGATACATAGAATAGTTTAATCAGTTTTCAGTTGCTGAAGAATTTACCAATTCAAACCTTATGTTTTTTGCCATTTTTGAACCAAGTTATTTTAAGACATATAGGCAGTGCAGTTTACAATATCAAGACGGTTGATACACTTAATTAACAATGATTTTGTCTTCTGTATTAACAATTCCTCTCTGTGATTTATGATAGTAGATAGAAATATATTCAAAAAGAAGGAGAACAAAGAAAAAAAATGGTGAAGAAACTAAAGAGATACAGTGAAAAGTTACGAAAAGGATTCTAATTTTTCAGTGAACCAACCAAACCCTGAAAGCTTTGGTTGGGCCCCATTGCCACGATGCCTCCTGCTTCCTTTTTACCTGGGGACCAGGTTTTCACTTTCACAAAGGGTCAGGTCACCTTTCCTAGGGAGAACAGTGGAGACAGGATCCTTCTAACATACAGCTCTTATAGGCTGCTGTGGCTCTGTTGGGCTTGAGACCAATTCTTTTTTGATTTTAGGCTGCTGGGGTTTTTTGAGTGAAAAGCCAGACCAACTAGGCTCCAGAATCTCATATGATATTCAAAAAAATACAACAAAATGTAAGCTAGAAAATTTTAACCAAGTGTATTTAACACCACACTTTAATCCTTTCAATTTTCCACACTGGAAATGCTTTGCAAAGCACAGAAAAGTGTGAAGAAATTAAGTCGAAGTTTTTCTAACTGATACCGAACAACATTTGGGAATGAAATGTTTTTATGAATTACAGAGAAAAATGCACAACAGCTGAACATATGTTAATTTAATGAATGTCATCATCTATGACTGGAAATAATCAGTGTTAATCTTGATGAAATGTAAGAAAGTATTAAATGAGATCACATTTGTGAGAGCGTGTTCAGTGATAAAAAGATGAAAGGAAGCAGAATATTTTCACCTTTTTCTTCTGTCTTTCTGCTTAATTTCTTTTCCCATAAATGTTTTGTTACCACACTACAAAATAGACTTAAATCCAGCTGTACACCCCTGAGAATATATCTGTATTTTCTTTTCTCTAAGACCTTTTCCTTATCAGTTAAAGAAGGCAGAATGTACACTTACTCATTCAATAGAATTGAGACAATGATGCTAATAATTTTCTTGCACTGTTCAATTAATAATTTAATTATTTAGAGTGTTTTAAATCACCTCTTCCCCATATCCTTCAAAAAGGACTGTGTTCTAGCACCAGAGTCAAAGTTCTCTGGGACCAAAAGTAAGAATCCACATAACTGAATCCCTCACCTATTACTTTAAAATACACTGAAAGAACACTTTTCAAATCTGTAGACAATAATGAAAACACTTCAACAGAAAACATAGGCAATTTTATCTCTACAAATTTAATGAAAAAAAGAATTACTCTAACAGTGTACATCAGTAGGGACATGCTGAAGTAACGTCACTGCGAATAACACTGTTGGAAAACAATTAACCTATGAAGCAATATCTTGCAAAGTCTTCTACTCAAGCACTTGAAGCTGTGATGCAAATCTCAGAAGACAAAAAATTCTGATTATTCAGTGTTGACTAATACATTATCACTGTTTACCATAACATACCTTTTCTTTTCATGCAGACTGACACAAATTATCTAGCTTTCCAAAGCCTCTATTTTGATTTTATATTGAGCTTGTTAACCACAATCAAATATGCAAAGTCATATTCTAAATTTGTACCTTTTTTCCTCAATGACTGTTATTTTCCCATTAGTCATATTGGTATAATCAAGAATTTGTCAAATTATGTTTTGATTAATGATTTTTTTTCTGCTATACTTAATAAGCACACAATGACAATCATCACTGAGAGAAACCTTCTCCCATCTGGGTTTTCATATTATAAAGAATGAATGTGTTATTAACTGGCAACAATTTTCCTCAGAAACCAAAAGATATTATGAACCACAGTCAGAAAGTATGTATAATGACTGTTTGCATGTTTAAACACAAGTGGGTACTTTGCAGCATCATTTTATGATTGTTAGCATAACTCTGAAGACATTCTACCAGTAGTCTCTGAACATATGCTTGAGGAACTGGCAGCAATACTGGCATTTCTTGAAATAGTTCCCTTAAAAAAGAGCAAGTTCAATTTTAAAGATATGGAGTTCTTTCCTGTTCCTATCTAGCATGTTTACAGGAAATAAAGTGGGAATGGAAAATGCAATTAGAAAGTTCGTTCACACGCTTCTTAACTTCTTTTGCTTAACAAAGAAGAAAATATGATTAATGAGTTACCGCAGTAAATAATAGATATGAAGTAAGCCGGAAGTGTAGGAGTATTTACAACACAGAATAGCTGAATTTCTAGGAAGGATATTTCAAGTGGAAGGAAAAAGGTAGCAGGAGAATTTTTACATAAATTTTGAAGTAAAAATTAAGTCCAAATTCAGAGCTAAATCAGAAATTACAGAAAATGAAAGTGTGTCTAATTTTCTTGACAATATCCAAAACACTGTAGGAGCCAATAATAAGGTTTTAAAGAGAGCCATTGATAAAATGAGAATATGCAGACATTTTGCTTTTGCTACCCAAAAGTTCAGTTCAGTTCATTCACAACAGAAGGTGAACATTTTGCTGTTGTAGCTGCAGTCTATTGAGATACTTGAGCTTTCACCTAGTGACTCTTGTCTAATTAAACTGTTTTTACCAGACAGCCTTGCCCTTCCCAACCAAACTCCGTACATCCTGAGTCTTTGCTTCTGTCTGATGAACACCTCTCTTATGAAGAAAGGCTGAGGGATTTGGGTCTCTTCAGTCTGGATAAAAGACAACTGAGGGGGGACCTTATCAACACTTATAAATACTGAAAGGATGGGTGTCAGGAGGATGGCAGCAGGATCTTTTCAGTGGTGCCCAGGGACAGGACACGAGGTAACGGGAACAAACTTGACCATAGGAAGTTCCACCTAAACATGAGGAGGAACTTCTTTACTTTAAGGGTGGCAGAGCACTGCAACAGGCTGCCCAGAGAGGTGGTGGAGTCTCTGTGTCTGGAGACATTGAAAACCCGCCTGGACGCGTTCCTGTGCAACCTGCTCTAGGTGACCCTGCTCTGGCAGGGGGGTTGGACTAGATGATCTCCAGAGGTCCCTTCCAACCCTATGGTTCTATGATTCTGTGAACAGTTGTGTAGACAGTGTGTATTGTTTCTTCTTTCCCAGCTCCTTTACCTGGTCTGAGGTCACCCTCTCATTTGGATCCAATCCGTCCTAGAGATGTGAGCTTTACCAGACATGCATGCGGGTGTCAGCTATTATTATACAGCTACGTTATTCCTTTTTAGGTCTGTACCATCACTGAGACAAATGGTCCATTGTTCCAGCTCTTTCTGTTTTCTTGACACCTCTGCCCATGCACGTACACAAGAGACTCAGACCAGGGAGCTGATAAGTCACCTCGCAAAAATGAATGGGTTTTTGTTTGTTTGTTTGCTTTTTCCCATCTGTATTTTGATGCCTTAATGAGGAAGTGAACATACCAGTGCAAGGGAAGAGGAGGACCAAAGAGCCAAAGGTACAGGAGAGGAAGAAAAAGGCATTTACTTCTAGAATATACTGGATTTAAAAAGACACTGAGTTAAAATTGCTATGTGAACATAATTTTGCTGTTTGGAATTGGTTTTGCTGTTCTCTTAAAAAATCTAGTCAGCAGAAGGAAGTAATAAGTAACATAGCAAGAGGGACCTTGAATCAAACAATAGTAATAGTGTCAAAGTACTCAAAAGGTACAAATTACAAAATCTGAAATTGATTAGACAACCTTCTGATGAGGTTAAATGTGATATCATGTCCCACTTTCCCATGGAATGTGAATCTCATTTAGTCCATGGGATGGGTAATTTTGCCTAGTTGATGAAATGCCCCAAGGACGCTGTCCACTATGGGAAATTAATACGAAAGTATTTAAAATTAGGAAAATGAAGAAGAGGAATAAAATTCAGATCTTATCTGCAACAGTTTCACACGTTGATAAATAGATAAAAAGTCAAATTTCTAATAAAACAGAAAGTATCAAATAAAATACATTAAAACCAGAATTTGACATAAAACCAGGATTTGGTTTTATGTCACATTTATGGGAACAAGTGACCCGTAATACCATATATTCTTAGACATTAAGCATATTCAGGATTGAAAGGCCATCTGTTGTCAAGCAACCAGTCTCCATCTCATCATTTTCAATTACTGCAACTCCCATGTTTAATCAGTTCCAGGATGCTTTTATAAAACTATAATGCTAATTGACCTCATAACGTACTATTAGCATTAAAGAGTAACAAATCATTCTAGAGGACATGAGTAAAACAAATAAGAAGTTCTGTGTTACAGGAAATAGGTTTTGTTGGGAAGGGCAAATTTGAAATAAGAGCATGGATATAGTGGGTAAATTCATAGTGCTGGTGTGCTCAGTAAAAGAATTCTCCCTCCCTCAGCAAAACAAAATTGTACGCATCAAAAAGATTTGGTTGTTCATTGCACTATATCATGCTGATACTTTTTCATATCAGGAAGACAATATTTAAAAGGGAAAACCTGAAACCTATGCTCCAAAATTTTGTGAATTACTGAACTTTTGCAACTGCATTGGCAGTAACTCTGTTTTCCTTCTAATCATTCAGTGAAAAAATTCTCATGTTTCTAAGGAGCTCTGCTAAAATGCATTACAATCTGCTTGGTCACAAGGCTTTCAGACCACATCCTGGTTATCATTCACTTATTATGTCCCACTAACTTCATATTTCCTTTATTATCAATTGCACAAATACACCAACAACCTTGTCATTCAAAGCCGAAAATGTGGAAAGTTCTTCAGGCAGAATGCAATAGAATTTCTAATACAATCACTTAATGCAATTACTATATGCAAAATAAAATGCTTCAGAAAAGTTAAACTTGAACCAATGAAAGTTGTATTTTTTCTTATCATTTCTAGATCTGCCCACTATATCTGTTTTGAAAAGTTTTGTTTCTAAACTCAACCTAAGTAGAAAGAGGACAATAACACATGGACGAATAAATTTCACCCAACTAAATGAAGATATTCCTCACTGAAACTGGTGACAAGGGTTAATTATGGAATTCATAGGAATAGGGAATTCAAACATCTGTTTAAGTGTATTCTGCTGTCAGTCTGTCTGCCTGCACACACACTTCATGAGCAGCTTTACAAGAACTTAAAATATTGGCACAGTCTGTTCTGCAGAGTCAGTCCTTCTGGAAGAGAAGAAGAAAAGAAGAAATAAAATAAAGTTAGACTGAGAGAGATTTTGAGAGTTTAATCAACTTTTTTTCCCAAGACAGGATCAGCTCTTCCTAACACATTCTTGACAGATGTTTGTTTTATCCATTCTTAAATCCCTAAGGATTCCATCATTCTGGCTAGGCAAGTCATTCAAATTCTTAATCATCCTTAAAATTAGCAAGTTTTCCCCTGTGACTAATTTAAACATTCTTTACTGCAGTTTAAACTCATTACTTCTCTTATACCAGGAGGTATAGAAAAGTTTTTAGCTTTATCTTTTCATCAAGTTTCTCTGTGTGAGAACCCTTCTTTTGCCACTAACAGTCTGATTTTTTCCAAATATTTGTGTCTTTATGAACATCTAAACTTATGACTCTGTCTTCCCTTGTCCTTTTCAGTCACAGAAGGTCAGACCCATTTGCCTCTGAGCTGCAGCTTTATTTTTCCAGTGTTTCACCCATCTCTTGCAAGACACACCACAATCCCGCTCATGATACAAAAAACCCCATAAATCTCAACTTTTGGCCATTGATGAAAACCAATGCTATGAAAAAAGTTGAGCAGTTTTTCTCAAGTGCTTGCTATTAATCTGCATCTGATTAGAAAAGTTTTAGTTCATTGAGGGAGAGAAAAGGGGATAGAGACCTGGTTTTAACTAAAGAAGATATTTTTTGATTATCTGAATATCTGAATGGCTTTTGAGATCATCATTGATTGTTAGTCAGTGGGAGTCTTTCCATTAATGCCAGTAAGGATTTGAATCAGATTCTTAGAATTATAAAACCCCAAAGTACATAATTCTCATTATGTCCAGGGGTGTTAGATGCCTAGCATCTGAGCGTGTTGCTGAAAAATCTTTTAGTGCTTATTAATTCAAAGAGTGCTGATGAAAACCATCAGCTTGTCCTATCAAAAATGGGATTAATGCACCATTTGCACAACTTTTTAAAAAGCACGTCATATAATATATATACAATTAACATGATTTTTACAGCAGAAGCAGCAAAAGTAACAATCTGTACACACCAGCTGCTGTGGCAGCTTAGCAGAGCACACGTTGATTTGAAATGTTTGATGTCTCATGTCATTTAGAAAGTATGAGATGTGAACGAGCAGCCCTCTCCAGGCGTTTGACATACTCTAGTAACCAATCTGTTCTCTTGGACTTAGCTGGTGTGCAAGGACAGATGTACCAACCACCTCAATGAAGTACTGTAAATTTTAATTTAGTATCTGCAGTATAAATGAGGTTGTTCAGAAGCAATCTAACTTACAGGTCACCATATTAATAAATGAAGGGTGCTGTACAATAACTACACAGCCTACGTTTATCAAGAAATCTGTCTACAGTTCTATCATCCTCCTAGGTTTTTCACAAAACTTACATCATTCTGACTATTACCACATGTCTGACCTTCTGCATTTACTCTCAGGGATTAGCCCAAGCAAGACGGAGTTACGAAACTGATGACACGCATCCAGGCACATATCTATTACTTCCATTACTGTGGATCTATAAGAGCACAGACAACCTCAGTTGCTCTCGTAAGATTTCCTCACGTTCTTTTCTGTGAAAGATGCATTTTTTTACGATGCAGAGTTTGCATTCAGAGGTTTGTCTTCTGCAATATTTTATCTTCTTTGTCTTCAAGTACAGTTGTATTTTGTTGCCCTCTTTTTTTTATGACATCCTCACTTATCTCAAATTCATATGAAACAAGGGTTTTCTGTAGTGTGAAGTAATAAGAAATATCCATTTCTAGATATTGCATATTTTGTTTTCCTGGTAAAATTACCCCCTCTAGAGAAGTATACACCTGGCTTATTGCAACTGACTTATTCTAGAGGCCCAAGGAAATGTCAACAAGCTATTGAAGAATTTTGTAAGACTCTGTGAAACAAGTCTATGAATTATTTTGTTGCTGAAAGGCACACTGATTTGGAGAGGACACAGACTAAGAAACAATAGCTATTGGCCTCCCTAAGATTAAGTAGCAGGTTTCCAGTCTTTAAGTGATTGCAAATTTCCAATATTCTGGTTTGTCAGTGTGCTCAGGGATGATGGAAAACAAAAAAAGTTATAAAAGTGTTACATCCTTTAGCTGATTACGTTAATGTGGTCCAAAATTACAAATTTTAATAGTTTAGCATCCTTTTTACAAGTGTGCCTAATCCCATTTTACAGGTAGTGACATTCAGGTATATGAAGGATAAATTATTTTTTAATTTTCTTTTTGCTCTCTGTTTTATGTATATATACCTGATATAAAATACAGTTGAAAAGTGAATGTAATACCTTAATTATCAGTCAGGCTGGGGGGTGGAGGGCACTTTCTAGTCCATGACATGCTTCAGATGCTACTGAACAAAAATAGCAACCACTTTGATAGTTTTCTAGAAATTATCTTTTCTCTGAAATAAGTTTTGCATACCAGCTAAGGATATGTAATTTTAAGCGATTTCTTTTAGTAGTAAAAAACATAAAGTAGTTATATACTTAGGAAAAAAACAAACAAACCTGTTGAAGTGTATTTGTTTCAGAAAGAACAAACAATATTGTAAATGTTCTTAACATGTAAATGATTCAGGAGTTCCAAATTGAGTATTTCCACCTCAAACCTCCGTCTGACTTGTCATTTAGAAATAGAAGATGTGCTTGATCTGAGTATTTGACATCAAAGGAAAATGCTGTATTTAGCATAGGTAGCTTATTTCTTGCTGTTTTGGGAAAATGGGTGCTTCATTGTGTATGTGAAAGAAAAATAGGTTAAGATTTTAAGAACATGTAAAGAATATCAAAACTGTAACAAAATGTTTTTATTCAATACAGGAGAAGTATTTTTCTGTTTGTTTCCATTTTAAATTTAACTGACATCCAGAGTCTCAGAAGCAAAAGAAATTCAAAGGAACTTCCCAGTGACTTTTCCTTTTTTACCACAGTCAGACCACAGTCAGAAAACTGCCTGACCGCACAGGATTTTGGTGTGTTATTGACTATTTAGCATGAAGATATTTCGAATTACTTTGCTTATTTAACTGCCTTGCCCACTTGAGCTTATGGCAATGATTTTGAAATGTCCTGGACAGCAGGCTCAGGTCAATCAAGTAACTCAATGACTTCTATGGGATTATCTACAAGCCATAAAGAAAAAGAAGTAAAAGAAGTAAATATATTTCAGGTTTATTAACATCAAAGCACATATGCATACATTTAAGAACATCAAATCGCATGTAAAGATGTGGGTTCTGTGGCACTTGCAAGAAATTTTATGTCTATCAAAAACACCAGGAAACTTCCACAACTTACTTTATGTCTGCCTAATGATAGAGCTTCTGTAAGACTTCTGTCTTCTTTCTATGTCTATTTGTATAGAGAAATCTTGAAAGATGTATTTAGTTGTTCAATGACAATAAGCACAAGTGACTAATAACTTAACCTAAGAATACGGCAGAACTGTCTATCCTGATAAACAAAGAAAACTTTCAATCTGAATGTATATAATTCATTTTCAGTTCACAGTATTTTTTAATTTTTTTTAACCATCTTGCTGAAATTACTGATACAGAATTATCTGAATGCACAAATCTGTACTAAGATTGTCTTTCTTGTATTCTTGCAGTTTAAAGAAGCTGCCTTGAAAAATTCCTGACAACGTTGTAAGACAAAATACTAAATTATTGAGAAAGTTTCCCCTTAATTAATTTTATTGCTTTTTTAAAGTGGTATCATGTTTCTGAAATTTACAACTAAGATAATTTCAGTGCCATGCCAGCACATCAAAAAATCGGTAAAAGGACTCAGCCATTATCTTAATGTAATACTTATATGCACAGTGATTATAAGAGTCTATTCAGCTGTCACCTGGAAGATACATTAATCAAAATTGTATACTCTCATTAGTAAGAAATGTGATTATCTTTTCCTTCAGTTTTCATACTGACAAGTCAAGAATCTTAAAAACCAGTCCTTTCAGAACTAAAGAAAGCTGAACTATTCAGATCAATAAATATAAAATATTCCCTGTATAAATTTATATTATTATATAAATGATATGGGAAAACTTGCAAATGATCAAATAATGGCTGGAATAGCTTCTTCTGAACCCTTAGTTTCAAATTACCTTCCAGAACACTGGATATGTTCATTCAAAGTCACATTATGGGCCTTGTGTCTCTGTTATCTGGTGTTCTGATTTTCTTCTCTCATAAGATATAAATAAATGGCTTAGACTGTGTGCTTTGTGATCCTGGTGGGGTTTTTTATTTTTGTTTTGGCTTTGTTTTTTTTTTTCAGAACTGAAACTGAAGAAATATTATTGACAAGTGTAAATATCTGTGGATCAAAAACAAAGCCAATTTTTATCCAAACCTAAAGACTAATATTGCTGAATTTTATAGTGGTCTGTTCATTTTCTCCTAATAGAATTATTCCTGTGATTTATGCCTCTGCTTTAATTGGAATTTACTTGACCTATTAAAAGTTTTACCAGAACTGACATGCTTCCATGAGAAGTTCAGGTTCTGGTGGACTAAATCCATCTAAAAGACATTTAATCGGAAAGTCCTCTACCAGACGTAGAAGTAAGACCCTTGAATTTCACTGTAATGTCAGCACAAAAGCTCTGGCTAATTGACAGAAAATATTTACACGTGCCTGATTCCATGTGCCTGTGAAGAGCTGGCATGCTGTTTACCATTCACTCTTCTGAAACAGGTACCTTAATCTTGTATATATTACTACAAGGTCTTAGGGGGCAATCATTCATCTACAGCAGTAGTTAAGAGCACTTTCATAGTTTTGTACTTCTATGCAGTGTTATAACTGGGCTACAAGCAAATTAGGCCTTAAATGAGCATTTCACAGCTGCCTAAATCAAGATATTTAAACATCTGAGGATGCAAATAGCCATTAAGTACAATTTCCACAACAGCACACACAAATGGCAGTTCTGTTGCTTTCCTACGAGAATTAGTTAATAATGATGTCTGAAGTGAATGGAACTCTGTAAGTATCACCCAAGACTTATATAAATGAATGTATAGAAATGAAGTAATGAGAACAATATGGCAAGAACATGCTCTGTATAAGCAAAGAATTCGTATTTGGTGTATAAATGAGTCTATAAGTGTGAGTGTGCAAGTCACTGAACAGGCTCTCTCCAAGCTACTGCTCTTTGTCTGTTGCTATTAGATGCTACTGACACTTACATTGTCTCTACAACTACTGATCAGAGTACTACTAAACAACTACTATAACTGAATACGTGCAGTCACTGGGGATAGGATACATTTCTAGTTCACGATTGTATATTTATGACTATATTGCAGACGTTACCACTACTTGGAAAAGGGATTTCTATCACTGTCTTTCAGGGGCTGTCATTTAATGTGGTTGTTCAAATGTAGAAGATTGCTTGGATGGTAATATAATTCTGTTTACATTGTAATCGAAATCAAAATGAGATTTCATTAAAATAGTATTTGGCTTTATCACACCATCTTGAGACTGAACTGACTAATAGAAAAATCTAACTGATTTCTTATTTCTTTTTCTTTGGTTGATCAAGTAAGATATAACCCATCTAATTTTCAAATTCAAGAGTATCTGATAAAATGAACAGACAGACTTTATGGTTGATGGCTTTTACCCTGATCAACAGATGAATGACATCAAGGATATAAATAGAAAGCACATATCCATACTGCAGTTTATCATTCTCGTTTAAAAGAGGCAGTTCACATTTGAGCAAGTGAAGGAACTCAATGTTCCATCAAAGAAGGGCAAAAAATTATTCTTAGATGAATCTTAATACACATACATCTGAAGCACATTATGAATTTAGCAAGCAGCTTTCATTCCCTCTTCTCAACATGTTATAATTGTAATTAATATGGCTCTGACTGAGAGATGGTCTGAACTTTATATTTTTTTTTCTCTCCCTTTCTGTGAAAGACGTGGGGATAGAAAGCTTTGTTAGACTGAAATCAGTAATGATTGCTTTCAAAGGAAGGAGTGGCAATTTGGGCAGGGCAAAACCTGACAGTTTCAGAGAAACTAATGAGCAGATAATTTTACTCTTCAACTTTCAAGGTTCATTTGAACCTTTAAATGAAAAGAGCAAATTCATATAATTTCCTCTTCTTCTTTTACAAGAGACCTAAATTGTCCCCTTTATTTTTCTGGTGTAAAGGTACTGACAGGAAGACGAGTGGGAGAGTGGGACCTCCTGCTTGTTTTGTCGTTGGTGGTTGGGTTTTCTTTTATCTTAATGGATCATCTAAAAACTATATAATGATGGATTCTCTTTTACATGCTTCTCGTTTCTCTGACCTTGGGACTATGGACCTCTGTCAGATTATCTTGTTCTAGATAAAACAATTATCTTAATCTAGAGCAAAGATTATTGGCTCATGAGCTATTGAAGCAAAACAACATGCTGATCTCCAGATCATCTTAGACTGTGGTCGTACTGCCTTTTTAAGCCCATGCTGTTGGATCTTATAAGATACTGCTTACTTAGAAGTTACAGTCCGAACATTTTGAATACAGCAGGTACAATGAAGTGCTTCCTTGCTTATTGGTGGACATTAATTGGTTGCCAAATAACCGAACAAAGGCACCTCTCACAATAACTGATACCTAAAATACTGGGCGAGGCTTTCTTGTTATTCTGTTGGTGTAAGAAGGAGGTATTTACAGAATAGAACGGAACCTATTAACACTACTTAGAGAAGCTTGCTATGGCTACATTTGTACTGGTGGTCCAAATAAAACAATGCCAGGGCCAAGATCATCTGTGCCTGCTAGTTGCCAGTACAGTTCCTAGTAGATATCTGATTTATGCCAACATGAACCCTTTCAGACAATGCCTAGGAATTATTTGGGGTGTGGAGTGATGAAGGACTGTTTCCAGTATGCAACATGCGTTAGGCCACTCCGGGTAGTCGGCGGGAAGTCAGCTGCATGAAAACTATCTGAACTGAGCCATTTTTCCTCAGAAAAGGAAAATGATGCCTGGATTATTTTAATTACTGGCTTAGATGTAGCCACTAGGACTGTAGTGAATGGCTGTAAAAGTTTAGGTAAGACAAACAGGTGTGTAAATGCTTAATTTGTAAATCTCTTTCCCCTCTGAAGGTTTTCTGTCATTGACAAAATGAACTTGTGATTTATAGGGATCACAATTGCTTACATTTTCCAGAGAGAAGTACGTGCATCCAAAATGAAGGATATGCACTGTTGGTTATAGACACATGGATTGATTCCACATATTTACAAAATTACTCAGCTACAAAGGCTAACTCAAGCCTTAGGTGAACTTAGTCACCCTTTGTGTGTCCCACTATATTTCCATGTTAGTTGTTGAGGCAGTGAAACCCTAAACATTTCTTTTTTTTGCATTGCATTTTATTTGGGAACCAACTTAGAAGAGTGAAATATCTCTTTTAAGTCATGATAAAATTCAAGCACTGTGGTTTAAAAATCTCCTTCTCCACATGGGGTATTAGATTATATAGGAAGAAACAGAGAGACAAATATCTGCATTCTTAAATCACAACTACTTATGGAAACAACACGTAGTACTGACAGAGTGTGACATTTCCTGGCACGCTATTCAGAATATAGTGACCATCGTTTATTTAAAAAATGCTATGGACTTCAACTGATTATCTAATAGATCTTCAACCAAAAAGAGATCACTCAGTAAAAGACTATATACTGAGCTACCATTCTGGGGTTTTTAAAGTTTTTTTTATTTTTGATTTTTTTTTATGTAAGAAGAGGTTCTGAACAAACTCTTCAGATATGAGTTTGAAGCAGGAGATACCAGAAGGCTGTGCTGAAATTCAGTTATCTGACACAATTCAAGATTCTTACTGCGAAGGGGGTCACAACCAAATATAAGGACAACTACCAATCAGGGCTTGATGTGGGAGAAATGTTTATGCATGTTCACCAAACTCATCAACTTTTCTATTTTATTCAAGATGACTCAACACTCTTAGATATAGGGAACAACAGCCCAACATAGATGATTGGCAAGAATGCAAACATTCTTCTGACCTGTGTTACTCAGGTCAGACCACCTTTAAGTGAATCAGCATTAGAAAATAAATAAATCTATAAGACATTCATTATATGGCAAATTTACAGAGAAAAGTGGAGTTAACCTTTTCCGGTGTAGTTTACTCAGCAGGCACTTAAATGGAAAAATTTGTCTCAAATATTTTTTAATATTACATTAAAAAAAAAAGAAATGTTACAGTAAGAAAGACCATTCTAATTTTTCTCTAACACCTTTCCTTTAGAGAGAGCATATATACAAGCCGAACTTCTATTGTAATTGAAACCATTACTTTTTGGTTGGTTGGTTGTATTTATTTTTTTTTAATGCACCCAAATTGAAAGGGAATGAAAACTGTAATGTAGGAATTGGTAGATTCTTTTTAATGGCCAGTATGCTAGAAATTTTCAGACTTCTATCTAATAAAGCTATTATAGAGCAGAAATTGATTTAATCATTTGTACAGAGGAAGAAAACAGATCATGTAAAGCAAGAAGGAATGTAAAATAGAGATTAATTAACTGAAATGTTGGTTAACTGTAGAGATCAGTGACAATAAGATTAGTCATGGACAGACATGAGTAAGAAATGTGCTGTAGTACTAGCCTATAAAGCACTAACAGAAGAATTAAAATTATTCAACGCATATTTAAGGTATTTCGATGTATTAGGGAAGTACTTTTATTTGTTTTTAATTTACCTTTTAAGGTTAACATCTAGGAAAAAGAGCCAAGTGAAAACACAAAATGAGGTTAAAAGCTACATGAAAATTACAATAAATTGGCAATAGCAGGGAGGAGGGGGTCTATACACATACCCTTTCCAGCAAATAACTAAAAAATCCAATTACACATACAATCAACTGTTGAAGAATTGCATTGGTCAAAGAAGATAAATGGCATTCCTATGATTTTTAAGGTATGATTAATGCTAATTGACTTCAGAACTGAAAATAAAATTCTTTGTCTGATTATATGATCAGTCCATAAAGCTTAAAGTATCAGATGATTAGCCTAATGTAGTTTCCATTTCTTGTGTAACTGCATATATTTGGATTACTTTTATGGAGATTGGTTCTAATATCAAGTTTTTTACCCCAGTCCTTCTTTACAGCATGAATATAGGGAAATTTCTGATGATGTTGTTCTTAGTCATCCCCAATTGACATTAAAGTGCCTGTTTCACTGAGGGGTATGTAAGCACCTATCTTTGTTGCCATTATTGAGCTTCTTGGGAGCAAAGATTTTCTTCTTACATTAATCAAACATTTACACCTCAGAGCTACCACTAATATTGAATCTGAAGCTGTTTAAGAGCAATCAAAAAGCTGAAGCTTCATGAAGAACCTCACAAAAAATATCTTGCTTTCCTAGTGAAAACACATTGTAATGGTCCTGTTCTAAAACTCTAAACTGGTTAAACATCTTTGAAATCACTCAGGATGATATCATAAAATTTGGGAGCTATTTTACCTTTTTCTTGGGCTACTGGTATACTTGAATTAATGATAAAAGGACTTCTATACTTGTTTATTGTTCAGATAGAAGTAACATAAAATATTCAGAGAGAGTCACCCTGTTTCCTCCATCGACACTCTACATTTCAGATCTTGGCCACATCTAAACAGCTTCCAAAAACAACAAAAAAACCAACTCTGTGTCCTTTGTTACTGCATATGTTTATTTTTTAAGATATATAAACAAAACCAAGGAAGACTACTTTTGCAGATAGACACTTTTGCGGGTTTAGTCAAACTTTTTACAACCTCTCCTATGCTGGAGATTTTGGATATCACAGTTGAGATGCCATAAATGACAGTCTGAGCACAATCTATAATCTCATATCATAGAAAAGTTTTGTCTAATCACTACAGAAAGGTGATTTAAGTTAATTTGTTTTATGTACATGGGAAGCTTCCTTATTAAGGTAGTGTTGAGGATGCTGAAATAGTAATTGAACAGATGGGGACAATAATGTTTTACATCACTCTGGACAGCTTGGCAAAAATATGTTTGTGCATAGCCTCCATAAACTGTATATTTTAATCCCTGTTTTATATGATAAAGGAGGAAAAATTATGAATATGCTGCTCTGTAGAATTTCTTCGTAGTTGACCAATAGGTAATTTAAAAGTTATTATTGTGAAAAAGTCACATTTACATAATCAGTATTCTTATATAGAAAGGGTGTAAGTAAAGTTTTATAAGGGCAAATTTATGCAGAAAAATACACCAAAGGATGTAAAATAGAAAGCTATGCTTTCTAGCTCCAGAAACCCATAGCCACAAATTGCTGGAGGCTATGAGTTTGTTTTGGAGAAGTACTCCTATAAACTTGAACCGTTCTTAGACTCCTCTGTGAACATTCACTCTTGCCTGTTGGAAAAAGGATACGGGGTTCCACATTCTTAATTTGTCCAAAGCTAAAGCAACTTCTTGAAGGTCAGCCTTTCCTTAAGCTCTGAAAAAGACTGCTCTTAACTTCTCACTGTTAATGGTTCATGTAATCATTATCACTTTACAGACAGAATGATGACAATCACAGCCCTTTAAATAACTGGATGGAGATAAAATATAGATCATAATTGTCTGTGTAAATATAATCATAAAGCACTACTACTTTCATTAACATTAACAGCATTCTCTTCCGGATAGTACTAATATTATTCTGCTACTCTAAACTGCAGTACGCAAGTCTGAGCATGTGACCAGGGTAAAAATAAATCCCAATTTTTATTGCACTATATAAGTACATAATTCCCTTTGCGGAGTTCAACTAGTTGATTAACTTGTCTGTTTTGCACTTTCTTCTATTCTATAATAGGCACAATGATAAGTGCTTTTACAGGAGGCTATATGAAACAGAAGAATTTTCTCACCATATAGATCTTATTTACAGAATTATGTGTGTGTGCAAAAAAGACTTATTCAGGTATAAAACCTAAAGTAAAATGCAATGGATTCAAGGACAATTGGAGCAGGTTCATAGTATTAAGAATACTACCTGGACTTTATTTCAGTTTTACTAGAGATTAGTTATACTTCAGATCACTTATTAAATCAGCTCACACCCAGAAAAATCTCATCAGTACTCCACAAGTTGCTCAGGGGTGCAGCTGACCAAATCCTGATTCACTTGGCAGGAGTTCACATAAAGTGCAACGCTGCCTCACAGAGATTTGACATGCTAAAAGAGGTGATCATCTGTAAACTGTCAGACTTATTCAGATAAATATTAGATAAATTTGTTAAATGGAGGCTTAGAGAAAAGTTGCTCATAAGAAAATACCACAAAGTTTTTAGTGTGCACTCAAAAGTATTAGCTAAGGTCTCAGATTTATTTTCTTTAAACATTTAATTGGCTGTCTGAAATTCCTTAGTCCTTCTTCCAGGCAATTATGCATGTTGGAACATTCATGTCTCCTTTGGAAGAAAGCTTACTCAAGAAGAGCCAAAAGGTAAAATCACTGGTTACTGTGTACTGGCTAGAAACAACTCTATTTCACCACAGCTTTTTTGATTGGTAGTGTCTGCATAATGTGTGTTTAAATTTAGAAATACATGCATGACTTACACTTTTTAAGCTTTGAAGCCTGGATTTGCTCTTCTCTTGTGTCCTATTGCTCACAACAGTTATTGTACATTCATTCTGTTTCTTCTAACAGAAAAGCAGATCTGACATTAGAAAAACCATTTTGTTTCTAACCGTAAGATTTTTCAAAGCTTGAGTCCAATGTTTGGCCCCCCTGGGAGTTCGAAATGACAGGGCAGTGTTCATGAACAGTTTATTTCCTGGTCGGATGAAATCAACCAATGGTATCGCTGCACTCAGTTGGAAAGACTAAGTTACAGAGACGAAAACGCAAGTCCTACAAAATACAACACTGTTTGTAAGGACTATTGCATTTAGTTTCTGGATTAATTCTAGTAAACACTTATTCATAACAGTTCTGCCTGAATTCCAAAACTTTTCTGTTTAAATACAAGCAATGGTATGGAGTTTTTTAAAAGAGCTTTATGAAGGCCCTGTCTGTCATACTAAACTAACATTTGCAATATTTCTTCTCTCCATCAGAGAAATTTGCCATTGCAAGGGGTCATATTGCACCAATTTGGCATCTCTTCAGCTGGCAACATAACAAAACTTTTTCATTTTTTATGTATTTTAAAAGTATGTTTTATTTTCTGTTGTGTTACAAGTAATTGAAATTCTTCACCAGCTTTAAGTAACAGCAATCCCATTTTTCTGACTGTTTTTCTGAAAGTAAGCTTATTAGTCTTCTAAACTTTTTTGGGGGAGGAATTTATTTAGAAAAAAAATATTATTAATTTTATGAACTTAAAAAAAATTCTTCCCAAGTGTCTTTTAGAGTGCCCTGTAGATTTTGGAGAGTTTGCAGCAATGTCTACATCGACTAACAGGTTTTGAGAATTAGACAGGCTTGTCCCTCTCTTCACTGTCTTCTGAGGGTTATCAAGTGCCTACATTTGTGTTAATGGAATCCGAAAAACCATTTCCTCTCAAGTTTCTCACACATGCACGAAGCTCAGCATTAAATTATCTCTATACTGAGCTGCTTTTTCACACAGAATACCAAGAAGGGCTTCTAATTTCTGAAAAAAAGGTCAGCTAAAAATAGAGCTTCATGACTACAACCCACGTTTATGTTGTTATGAGAACCTTTGGATGTTCATTTGCGTATAGAAATATTTCCATATCATGATCTTGAAATACATGTACTCAAGTCATGCAAAGTAGCTTGCTTTTAAGCTTTTCCTCAGATCAATTTGCCATGGAAAAAGACCCAACCAAAACCGCGAATTTTTTCCTAGATAAAATTTCCTACAATGATAACCGGTAAGGTTAATTGACGCCTAAGACAAAGGATAGCTCTTTACTGAATCCATGTAAGTGTCCTCTGCTTTCCAGTTCAGATTCAGCTATATCATGAACTGATCAATACAGCAACATTGACATTTATGTACTTTGAAGAATTCAGTTATCATTTTTCTTTCTTGGCTGAGTTATTTTCCTCACAGAAATGTTTTTACTAATAAATCCTCTTGAGTTATGAAGGCACTTATCTGAAAGCCCTGTAACTTATTTAGTTGTTTCACTGCATAGGACAGTGAAAATCCTTCCAAACTGATTAAAGAAAAACAGAGTTTGAGAGAGGAACCAATACATACTATGAATATTTTTATAAAAAGAGCATGTTTTTATAATAATTTGCTTAAAGAAGTGTAAGAAAACAGCTCCACTTTGCTGCTTATGATATGTCCTCATTCTCCTTCTCCCCATATGCAGAAAAAATCTACTTCTGGTATTCTTAAAGATGAAAAAAACACAAACCATCAGCTACTGCACTGCATAGCTTCCTATTATCTCATCAGTCCAATCTTTTCTTTGGATAAAAGGTAATGTTTCTGGTAAAACTAGAGGAATACTCATTTTTTTTGATGTTATGAATTCTGCTAAAAAAAATAAAAATTAATTGAAAAATGCCTTAGAGCATCTGTTGTTCAATTTAATAAGAATCCACTCTTTCTGCATGTCTGTAGATCCTCATCCATCACACACATTTCAAAAGACAGTTGTTAACATTAGAATAATAGAATTATTAGGAGAATGAAGAATTATTTATACCACTTATTAATCTATGTACTTTACTGGTAATTTTAAAAAAACAAAAAAAAAAACAAAACAAAAAAACAAAAAAACAAAAAAAAAAACAAACCAAAAAAACCCCCAAAACCAAACAAACCAAAACAAAACACAAGAAAGAATAAAAAAAATACCCAAGAAATAAATGTTTAAAGCTCTTTGCTTACTCATATTTTTGAAATATGGAATAGTTAAAGAAATCTGACTTCTGTAAATCAGGAAAAAAACCCCTACAAGTAAAAATAGGAAAACATAGCACTGACATGTGTGCAATTGCATTATTCATGTGATCTCTAAACTGAAGGAAATCATTAGAAAACATAAGGAAGGATGACAAAAGTCATGGAAGCACTTGAATGAAGCATATAATATAGAAAGTAAAGAAAAAATAAATGCATCTTAACTGGGAAAGGTTGGGTACCAAGTGTCACTGATTCAAATGGTATCAATAAGTAGCAGAAAAAGTAACTGTGAGATACAGAAAATGGGTGAACCTGAAAAATTTAATTATTGTTGTCCATATACCAGCCTTCTCTAAAGATGTTATTTACAGTAGAAAACAAACAAACAAAACCAAACAAAAAATTACCATAAAGGGAGTATTTTGACAAAGCTACCTCTACGGTTGCTGTTCATGTATAGGTTACAAATGTTTCAAGTGGAGAGTTAGTCAGCTTTGAAAAACAAACATCATAGAATAGTTACATGGAGGTGGCCCTGGTAATTATGTATCTGATTTAAACTGCTTTTACTCTAATAACCTACGCAACAGTAAAGAACAGTTATGGAATTGAATAACCTTTTATGCAGAACAAGCCTATGCTATAGGACAAGCAGAAAGTAGAATATAAAATTATTTTCATATTAACTTTCATTTGACGCTTTCTTTAGGGAAAGGAAAATAAAAAGCAAAACCCTAAAACCCTAAAGAAATATTTATGGGTGGCAAGTAGTGTCGTGACACAATTGTGCTAGATCAAATCAATATTAAATGGCCCATGTTAGTAAACAAGGCCCTTCAACTTCCTGTTCACAACTCTTCATGTTCTCCACTGAAAGTTCATTAGGTGTCTATCCTCTGGTATGCATCAATAATTAACAAATCTCTAGGACATTGGAGACTCCAACTTTCCTTCAAAATTATTGGTAAAATCCTGTTGATTTCGTAAGAAACAGAATTTAACTCTAAAACGTTTTACGATATATAGTTCTAGTTGGAATACCTGTTATCAAATTAATCAATTTTTGTATTAAAGTTGTTTTTAATATGTTGTTTTAAAGTATTGTATTAAAATATTTTTAATATTTGCTATGGACAGAACACAAAAAAGTCATGTTTGCCAACTTTGGATTTCTGATCAGACAAGTTATATGGTACTATTTCTACTCCCTGAAGGAATAAATACATAATTATATCCCACAGTTTTCTGTTTTAAGCTTTGGATATTATCAGTTGTGAAAATTTGTGCCAATAAAACTATCATATGAATACCGATGGATAAGTAATCCATAAGGGCATCAGGCACAGACAAAGCACAAACTAATGACTGGTCACAGACAATTTGTAGTTTGGCTTGCTTTTGAGCACATCTTAAGTGTGCTCTATCCAAACAGTAGCACAGTTCAAGCATTTTCTTAATATTATAACAAAATGTTGCTGAATGAATTATAATAATGTATAAAGCAGCTGTTTGGCTGTATTTTGCCCTGTGAATCTCAGAATTTGTACTTCCTTTTTTTTCTACCAACGGGGAAAACATTATATCCACGGAGTAACTGAAAACACATGAAAACCTACACGATGATCTTACAGATAATTTAACTGCTATATTATTATTTTTTTTCTGAAAAAAAGTGCTCCTCACCTTAAGCATAATGTGACCTGGGTGGTCATTACTGCCATTGTGAGAACAAAATCATAAGATCTAGATTCACTTGAAATAGGACTTTAAATGAGACATCTAAGTGACACTCCCTAGGTGAAGAGAGAGAAACAGAGAGAGAAATTTCTTCAGCCCACTTAAGATATGGATGGATCTGAAGATGGATAGGATAGATTTGTGCCTAAGTGCCTTGGGATAAAAAAATCGATAAATCTAAATACAATTGTTATTACATGGAGGCCACTAACACCCTGATTTCACGTAGTCCTGCTGGACCAAATCCTGAAATTGTATCCCATTTATAGTCAATTTTTCCTAAAGTACCTATCCTTTGAATTTAATGTGAGGTTACCCAAGTAAAAATGAGTCAAAAGAGTAATATCTGCAGAATTTGCATCACTGATAACAGCAGCAGAAAATTTCTGAGAAGCAGAACTGTTCAACCGATTTGCTCTTAATTAAAATCAAATTGATTATGTGAAAAATATTATTCATTTGCTTTTGTTGTTTCACAGACATTAACCCCAGCATTGATTAAGCGTTGCTAGAAAAGGGAAGTACTTTTATTTCTCTTTTTCTCAGTTGTACTTACTGTGCTACTGTCTTCAAGAGCAGCAAATAAAACATGACACAGTACAATATCAATATTGTCATGAACTGAAGATCTTTATGGTACCCATTCAAGCAGGTTCCTTCACCGACAAGAAAATAATTTACAAAGCCAGAAATTGAAGGTTGAATACCAAAAGATGATGGCTTCTTGAAAGACATGGGAGTTCTTTAGTAAAGGAGGATTTTAAGTTATGCCAAAGTTGTTTCTCACTGAAAGCAGGAAATTGTCATTCTTTTTCATCAATTACATGAAAAGGTGGTAAGGAAAAGTACTTTCATGTGTAGCATGAACTCAGGAATGATGCAAAAATGAAAGTCGATTTCTTCCCTTGTAATAAACCTGGAGACTGAAACCTGAATAAATATGAAACACTATAAAATTTTGAGATATTGTACATTTTGAAAGAATAACTTCACAAGAAGCTCCGCTTTGATAATGTGTTCAGATAATGCTGCCATTTTTTATAGTTGAAATGTATTAATTTATGTATTAGGAACATAGAAAAAAACAAACAGTTGAATAAAGATGGACTTCCCACGTTAGAATCTGGGTGGGATTCAACCCATCAGTAGGTCTAAGTCCAATAAACCCACCGCAGAAATTGATGAACGTCTCTGAACTGATACAAAGATACTTTCATCCAGACCTACAGTATTATTGAAGCAAGCTGTAAACAGACATGAAACAGAGAATCAACACTGCGACACCTCCCTTTGCCTCCTAGAAGGCTCAGCTCTTACTTTTATGCTCCCATTACAACACATGTAATACAATATATGAAAATGAAATAAATCTGGAGAAATTAAGATTTTGGTAAAAACAACAGCCAAATATTCATTTTCTGTAGATCTCTCAGAAGAAGTTGTGTGTCTCAGAAATATGGTGTGCTCTTAAAAAATACACTAGAAAATATTTGCATCGATTATAGTATATATTCAATATATATGCATCAGTTTGTTTATCCTGCGATTCTGCTTTTATAGTTTACCTAAGTAAGTTGTGTTTCCATTTTTTCTACCACTTTATGTCTTACACTCACTACACATGTGTGTGGATGGTACTTTTTTGTTAAAGCAGAAAGATTTCTGCTAGGGAACAGGACTTAGTGTTGCAATAATATTATATTATATAAAAAAAAATGATATTGTGTTTCCTATGGCTGAGACAAGGTAGAAGTTATATTCTTATTTTAGAGCATGGAATCTTCAGAATTTTAGAAAAACAGAGCTGAGCACCTTTAATTTTCTGTTCACCTGTACCATACTGAAAAGGAACTTTGTATTTGAGAAGTGTTGCAAATGAAGTCTTGCAAAGGCCAAAAATGTCAGAATAATCAGGAGACTATCAGAAATCTGAAAATAAGACCTCAATTTGTAAACATAAAATAAATATTGGTGGTTTTGACGTTTTTGAAATCTATTAGAACTTCTTCATCCACTCAAAATTATCTAACAATCTATGGGATAACCATAAACACCTGAGGGGAATTCTTTTTACTGAATGATTCTTCATATTTTCACTTAAGTATAGGGATTATCAGTAACTATAGTAACACTACCATTTGAGAATGCATTTGCTTTCTGAATAATTTCTGGATATTTGTATAGAAACTACTGAACTGCATCTTTCAAACCAAATATGACACTGTTCTAAATTAAAATCCTATGGCAAGGAACAAAATGTAATGCTTAAAACAAGAGAAAAAAAAAAAAGATTTATGTTAATATAATTCTCCCAAATACACAAAGAGGTTTCTACCAAGAGCTTGCTCTTTTGTGCCATCTGTTCATCATTCTGCCTCTCCATTGAATGAGGTTGCAACAGTGATTTTCATTTCAATGAGTATTCTGATTCCATAGGAAACAAATAAAAGGCTATAGTGTTTATGAAGAGACAAAGTAAAATAAGCACTTTGTTAATTTAGGAAGGAAGATGATGCTTAATATAATCACTATATTGCAGTTATTTACTCTGTTGAGCAACGGTATTGTGAAGGGCAGTTTATCAAATATGAAACTTTTGCTAGAAACTGAAAGAAATCAGAGTGACAAAACTGAGCAACGGGCTGATAAGATCAAATTGTTTGCAATCAATCTTTCTAGCAAATTTGTCTAATACTGGGAAAAACTAATAGAGTTTTGAGTTCTTTGCTGATCTTTGCTAGAAAATGATAGAAAACTTCCAGTGGTGTTTGCTTAATTCTGTTTAATCTTTCAAACCACTACGGACAGATTTACTAAAGCATTGTAATCTTTCCTAGATTACACATATAGCTAATTTAATGTGCCTATATCCAAGATATCTGAAGTTAAGCAAGCTTTCTTAAGCCACTGTTCTGCAAAAGAATCCCCACAAAATGATCATTTCACACTCACTGCTTCTATCATATTGCTGGGTTCAGAGTACTTCAATTCATGGACTAATAATTCTGTAGAAATACAACACTACTTTATTGCAAAGACTAAATAGTGCAGTGCTGTGTCTAGAGGTTCTACTCATCCAACTTTTCACAAATCTGCTAAATACAAAATAAATTATAAACCAGAACTATAATGATTTCATATACAAGCCAGTGGCAGTTTTAAAACTGGTAAAAAAAAACGCTTAACCTTGACGAGTCTGAAGTGGGGAGCCTCTTTTCCAGGCATTTTTGAGGTGTCTGTGAGGGGAGTTCTAAGATAAGGTTATCTGTGGGATGGAAAATGGTACATTGATTGTCTCCAAAATAAAAATGACTTTTATTATCTAAGAGTTTCTTTTCTGAAAGCACAGATGGTGTCAACATGCTTCAGTAGCCGTCTTTCAGTAGCTGAGAACAGAATGAGATTGCAAAGTAGTGGAATAGACCAGGTATAGAGAGCAGAGCTGTGTAGTTTTGATGAACAAAGTGGAGTTTTATTTCATTAAGATCAAGGAGAAAAAAGTTCAGGTTCGTCCTTCCTTCCTTCCTTCCTTCCTTCCTTCCTTCCTTCCTTCCTTCCTTCCTTCCTTCCTTCCTTCCTTCCCTCCTTCCCTCCTTCCCTCCTTCCCTCCTTCCTTCCTTCCTTCCTTCCTTCCTTCCTTCCTTCCTTCCTTCCTTTTTTAATTTAGGAAAGTTTTAAAACAAAACTACTCTTACATGTCAAAATATCGTAACAGTTTTACATTTTCCCAACTGTTCTTGGGCAATAATAATTACTCAAAGCCTGAGTTTAAAAATAATTTTGCTACCCCTGAAACTATTCTCAGCTTTCAAGTTGTTGTCTTCAGTCATGTACCTTACTGAATTCTTCCCTCTCAGAACTTGGATGATTAAGTCCTTTCTAATGAAGCCTGTAAGTCAGAAAGGAGCAGATATTGCAGCTGCGTATAATCAGGCACACCTCTTACCTGAAGATAGTGGGGTTCAGCCTCAACAGAGTTTTATAGATCTTGATAAAATCTTTCTTTGAGGTTATGTCTTAACAGTGACATGTAGTAGTAGCACAGTGCTATGGAGGTCTGAGTAAACAAATCATACAAAACAATAACTGTGTAGATTGTTTGTTTCCAAAGTAATACTAATAAGGACAAAACGTTTAATTGTTATAAGGTCAAAAGAAGAAAAAATGGACATTACCTTGCAAGGACATTGTAATTTTATGCCCCTTTTTCATGAAATTGCTATTTAAGCTTAATGCCCATGCTTATTTTCACTTATCTCCTATGAGTTGTCATGTCCAAACTGGTGCAAAAGTCAATTGAAAGCACAGTTCTTGGGAGTAGATCTTGGTCAGTCCCTCCACCTGCAAGCTTATTTTTTCAAAGTATGCAAAAATGTCCCGCTGCAGTAACCCTCACTGGTGATTTCTCTGACCACTGAAGCTTGCAGAGATGAGCATGTGAGGTGAGCGGGGGCTGAGCACGAACAGAGGCACAGGAAAAACTTGCATTACAAAGTCATTGGTATTTTTTGTCTTTTCCAGTGTTTAACAGATAAATATTTTTCTCTTGTTAGTATTATCTTAAAAACAATGAGTCTATACCATTCTTATTTTCTATGATACTCTACTCTTATTTTTTTGTCCTGTTACATATGCATGCATACAAGTGTGCAGACGCATACACAAAACGAAAACAAATGTACTAAAAACTTCTTCATTTCCACACCAGCTAAAACCCACTGAAGCCACCACTGAACAAACCATTCCACAAACCTCTCTCCACCACACCTCACACCTATTATGTGTAAAACCACACCTAATCTTGCACTTCCACCCCTGTGTCCCAAATCCAAATATTAATCTATGAACTCCTGTACCTGCCCCAAAAGACTTTTTTCTTTTTCAAAACCTACAGGTGCATTGACTTTACTTGCATGACTCCCTTTGCAGAACTGTATTTGCAACCATCCACCCCCCCTAATCTTTGGACAAGAGTATGCCAATAAGTTTTCACAAATAATAACACCACAAAACTTCTCCTTAAGGTAAGGAAAATATATAAATACTAGTTTTATACCCAACATTTGTGTCTGGCCCTAAGATGCTTGTCCGTGTAGAGCTTTCAAAGACCAGCCTGAGAAGACCGACTGACTAACTTTTGACTAATAGGATCCTGATTAAGGTAAGCCAGGACACAAAAGGACCTGTAAGGAGAAATGTTCACGATCCTCAACTCTTCAGTCCTGAAAGGCCATAAAAAGTAGCCAACAGCAACAGAGAAAATTATTTTTAGCAGTGCTTAAAAAACTTACAAACAGTAAGGAGAAAAAAATTAAAATTGTTCAGGTACAAAATCAACAGAAAAGGCATAACATGGAGAAAAAAACCCCACAGCTGACACGCCCCTTCTTCCTTCTCCTGTTCCCATCTACCACTTTCCTTTCACCTGCTCTGGCAGTTCACATCCCTAACAGCATCAGAGTTATGAAAAAAAGGCCTTTTCCACTGCTGGAGGGTATTTTGTCTGTCTGGAATACAAATGTTGATGCTGTCATTCATGGTAATCACACCACTGACAAGAATAAAGGGTGAATGATAATGTCTCCAGAAAGTTTGCAAGGGAAATAGAAGTTAAAAATACTCCTCATGGGGCGTTCTTTTTTTCTTTTGCTATTGAGGTGGTTTAAAAAAGCTGAGGACTATGGTGAGCAGTAGCTCAAGAAATACACTGATGTACAGCTGGACAACAACATCAGAAAAGTTAGGGTTATTCAGGTCTCTTCGTAAGGAAAAACTTATTTATTTCCTTTCATACAACTGGAGGCTGCAGTGCCTTTACCACATGCAGTTATCACAACTTTTCTTCAAAAAAACTTTCTGCATTAAATTCTTTTGCTTTTATGTTGCACCGAGTACCTTTTCAGATACAGAGAGCCCTTTAAACAGTATGAAAAATTATATTTCCCCTTAATTTTTCTGCTGGTAAAAGGGAGGTTATTATTTTTTTAACACAGAAGAACTAAAGTTTGCATGTGTTTAAGGCAACTGAAATGGCTTAGAGGGAAAAGTTGTTATTATTTTAGTTGGAATAGAACAGGAAATAATGGTCTTAATTTGCAATATAGGAGATTTTGGTTAGACTATAAGGGGAACACGTAATAACTCTGTAACTTTAGTTCATGCTTTCTTCAATCCTGATATTCCCAACATTGTTTTACACAAATACTAAGAAAAAAAGAAAAGGTGAGATCGTGTTCTTGCTACAGGATGACAGAAAGAAAAGCTTGAAAACAGCAGCATGTGGGCTTCATACAGACCTAATATACTTTGCTAGGACTATTTTTACAGTTAATGTAAGATTAACATTAGGTGGTACACAATACTTCAATTAGTACTGAAATATTAAAACTTTAATACTAGTGCATTAGCACTAACTAAACTAAGGAAAGCACCTGCATTGTTAAAAACAATTATAAATTTGTTAACTAAGTAAGATTTTTTAAAATTTGAGACAATTGAATAGCCTTTATTTTTAATTTTTTGTCAGTAGTTGCATTGCTGCCTTTTTGACAAGGGAAACGAAGAATAAAAGACAAGGCAGTTTTTGTGAAAACAACTGCCTGTCTCCTTTATGCACCTCTTATGAACCTAAAGTCAAATTTTTCCATTAGCAGAAGCAGATCCGTAGATGTAATTGGGATCTGACTGTTTCCATAGCACTATACAGAAAGAGTATAACACTACATTTCAGTTTAATGTGTTGCTAGCCTCTAGTTTGCTAGGACAGTGCAGGTCCCTCCCCTGGTTAAAGGAAGGATATCTCGGTGCTAAATGTGTGCAGGGGGCCCCTTGTGAGGATTGCTGCCTGACCTCTCAAAGTCATAAACATATCCTTAGCAAAAAAAACCCACAACAAACCAACCCTAAAACTCTCACCGTAGGAGTGTTCTAGACTAAAGTACATGCATAAAATATGTGTAACCAAACACACACATCAGTACAAGGTTTCCCATCACCATTGCTTATTGCTTAGTAAGATAAGAAACACTTAAAGGGATAAGAAATATGAATAGAATAATTTCTGTATTCATCTTTCTGTCTCAATTTCTTACCCTTCTGAGTAGCTGCCAGCCGGCAGCAGGACCCATGTCAAATTGTTCAAATGCCTTTTGAAATTTGTGGTTTCTTTCCTGATTTGTGGAACCTTTCTATCACATCTAATTGTTCTCTGACTTTGGCTGTCTAGTTAGGTCAGGCTATTTCTGACCTTGGCCTAAGCTGCCTGTGTTCTGAACAGTGTTTGCCTCTTAAAGATTCTTATTTGTTTTTCCTCCCTACCTGCCTTTTCCTGATGAGGCTTCCACCAGCATACAGCACCCAGCGGATCACAGGCTTCTCTCTTCTGCTTTGGGTAACTTTCCATTGTTTCAAAATAAACTCTTCCCCACAGAGAGAGAAGAGAACACTGACCCTCCTGGGCCTCTGCAAACCCATCATCCCAACTTGCTTTTAACTACCATCTCTGGTCTGGAGGGACAAAGCGTGGTCCTTGCCAGCAATACTGCATGCACTTTAATATGGAAGAATTTTAAAAAAAAAAAAACAAAAAAACCAGCAGAGGAATTTTGTAATAACTCTACCCCATGAAACAGAATCTGTAAATTGTATATAGGGAATTATTCAAATCATCATGGCGATGAACTTATTTGGACTTGATACATTTTTTCTCCCAGAGGAACTATTGAGTTCACTGGCAGGGGGACTCCTCCTGGGACAGAAAATTATATGAGATCCAGATAATATCTTTGCAAAAATCTCTGGGCACTTTCATCTCTCTGAGCTACTTTTATACAATGAGCTAAAATGACTGTGGCACACCATGCTAACAAAACACTCATGGATTTTCATCCTCCACTCGTCTTCTGTCCGAGATAGTGGAAGGGAGAATGAAAATAATGCTGTGAATTTTCTCTCTTTATGGAAAGGGCTATGCATAGTCAGTATTTGTAATCTACAATACTAGTGAGATTTAGCGTTTCGTAGATCTGTATTTTGTTAGCATTTCTTGTCATTTCTACAAAAGATTTTTTGGTTCGAATTTAGATGGACCATTTTATTTTTTTGATTGTCATGTAACGGGAGAAATTATGCTTATATATATTTATATAAATGCATATATATGTTAATGCAAACCAGAATATATAAAACCAGAAAATGGATGAAGCATGACTGGGTTTTCAATCTAGTTTTAATAAAGCAAGTTATAACTGGCTGAAGGTTAGTTTTGACAGCAGCCATTAATAGGAGTTAATATAGTCAAGTTACTCTGAGAACAAACCTTGCTTGAATCATTAAGACTTAAAGTTTCATATGCTATCATACTATTTTGCCCTTGAAACTCGCCAGTGCTGTTTAGACTGAAGAATGAATTTTAGTTAGCAAATTTCACATCAGTGAACTAGAACTAAGTCTCTAGTTCCATTTTAAAGAGAGGGTGAGTGAAAAAAAAGACAAATCTTAATTTTCGCTCCTTCTCTGTGACTCTTTTTTCCTGGAATAGAAAACAAATACCTTGGTCTAGCTTTCCAAAAAGTAAACAAGGTGATAATAACAACAGCCAGTCTGTTAAACTTTTCCTCATACAGAAGGAACTTTGGGATCCTGTAGATTTCTGCCAAATAGCTTTGCTTCAGTGCAACAATAAGGCCAAATGAATGCACCATAGTTAGTCCCTGACTCAGCAGGAGGCAACACAGAGTGAGGACGCTGACTGGCAAGTGATGACAAATCTTCCGACAGCCCCCAGCTGGCGACTCTGCCCTTCTGACAGAGGTCAACAACAGAGTCAGCAGAGATAATGCAGGTCTGCTTGTCAGCTGCTTCAGCACAAAGTCCTTCGCTGGCAGTGTAAACCGAGACTTACAGTTTTACATTTACATCTCCAAAGGTGAGAGTTTGTGATAAAGCTGAACCAATCTAATGGCTTGCTTCCAGCAAAATTGGCTGTCCCTTTCTCCCATGTCCTCTCCTCCTAGATGCCTACTCCCACCTCCTCCCTACTGCTGACTTTGGCACTCATCTGACCTCAAAATGAGAGTTCAACTTGCTTAGCCAACCAAAGGCTAACAAAATTAAAACAGGAATGGATGACTAACACTGTAGGTGTCTCAAAGGAGGAAAGAAAACTGTGCCTGTAAGTGAGCAATGGAGAAGTGCTTCCTTTGGTGCAAAGAGTTATTAGATTGGCTCATTCACACTGTAGAGCCTCATCCTGGGAAGTGGAGAACTTGCCTCATACGCCAGCTGCCGTGGGTGGCTACTGTCACCAAACAGAAAGAACAAATAGTTGTGGATAGTAAGGCAGCCACAGCATGATCAACTAGAATTAGCGTGCTGCCTAGGGTTATCCAGTATTCAGTTTACATTGGAGTTAGCCATTAAATCAGCAAATTTCCAGGGTTAGCCACTGCTACAATCTAAATTGCTGCATCACTATTGTGCTACTACCAAAAGCTATCAGCGCTTGAATTCCTACAGCTCCCACAACCAAGCCAGGTAAGATGAAACTAAAGCATCACTTAGGTTTGTGTATGCTGTAATTATGAAATGCAATCACAGCATGTGCAAGATACTTGAATTAGCTTTAATTTGGCTATGACATCTCTTGAGAGCAGTGAAACTGAAGTAGTATGGCTTCTGCAGGAGCCATGTAAGACTGCCTAGGACCCTGCATACCTATTTGGTTGTGTTATGAATGTTTGCTGAACTTGGAACACCCGAAGATCCCTTTGCGCTTACCAAAGCTTGATATTAGCCTAAGAACACTGAAATCAGCCTCAAAATGCAACGCAGATACTGCTGTCATTTGAGCTTTTCCAAAACCAATTGCTGTTGTTCCCTGTGAACTACCAAGAAACCTAGCAGCCCCGTTTTCAAATTCTGAGAGCTGAATCTGTCAAGGAAAACTTTGAAAGGCTTGCCTGCTTTCTAACAATTTTCTTCAGCAAACTAAAAGCATTCTAAAGAAATGTGCCAATTTAAACTAGTCAACGTCATTTGACAATTTGTGACTACTTTCACATTACAGATTATTTCTATTGGTTAACTGTCATTTGGCCCTTGATTACAAAAATAACAGAATTATCCTCTCAAGTACAATTCCTAAGTGGAGGAATTGCTTTGCAACATGTTTTTTTCTGGATGACGCAGATGTGGTTCTGGAGGTCAGAACAAAACAGAGCCTGAGTCCTAGGATGTAAAAATATTGCCATGGAAAAACATAACAAAAAACAGGAAACAACACTAAAGCCAAGTAGCTCTTACTTTCATTTAACTGGCAACAAACCCAATTATTTAACAAATTTACGATTCTCTGTTTTGGATCATAACCAGGCAATTGAAGCAATATTTGAAGGAAGGAGGAGAAAAAGAGAAGACAGGCAAGTTTGTTCTAAACCTTCTGTTCAGATTCTTGAATTTAAAACATTTCTGTTCTCTTAATTTCCTGTCATTCGGATGCTCACTGTGAATGTCAAATACTGCCACAAGCTAGAGCAGATAATTTTCCACTCATACATCTCAGCCTAACCAAATGAAGGACAAAATCCCTTGTCAAAACCTCACATCAATTTTGCACTGACCCTGTCAAGAAGTTGCGTGCATTTCCCATTGAGTATCATCTCCTAATCCTGGGATTAATTAAGTATAATGTTGGCACACAGGGCCTGGGTGGAGCTGGAAGCTGCTTCTGGAGGAAGGACCTCATTTAAAGTAACGAAGGTTTCCTGGTAATACAGAGAACACTCTAGAGGAAACAGCCTGGCACAGGCTAACATGCTGCAGTTAGCTGTCTGAGTTTACATGTCCATGAATTATGAAGAAATAAAAGACGAGAACAATAGTACCCTCTTCATTTTTCTGCTAAATTACTCCACCTAAAGAAAAAAGACTGCAGGCTTCCTGAACACTTTTGTCTCTGGCATTTTCATACCTACTTTATAGAAGGGCATGATTCATGTGTCTTTCTTACAATGTCTATGTTATATATGACAACAAGAAGCTGTGGCAGAAGCACAGTTCATTTAAAAGCAAAACAAATTCAGATTATTTGAAAAAATCTTTCTTCAAGAAATCGGAGTATTTAGAATTGCCTACACAAGAATATATTTTCTTCCTTCCATTTTAATACAATGAAAAATGCAATTCTTCCTTTCTGTTATCTGTGCAAGCTGAGTAGCTGAGTATCTTGCCTTATCTCTCCAAAGAACAAGAGGCAAACACCACGTGGATACAGTACAAATGTACCTTGGTAATTACAATTTTAATTAACAGTCAAAAATAACCAATAAATAGCCAAGCTAAATATACGTAAGCATCTCTCTGCTTTCAAGATGTACAGTTTAAAGTCCTAACCAATATTGTTGATGAAGATCCTATGAAACAAAACGTGGTGCAGTAAGAATCCAGCTCTTCTTTCTGTTCCTGGCTAGCCTTGGAAAATTTTATTCTTTGTACTTTAGTCCCTTTGCTCCTCCTGTACCAAGGGAATTACGGTATTGGTAAATGGGCAGAAATTCTTATGATGTTTGTGTAAGTATTCGCACCCATCAGTTCTTGCATTCTGTACATAAATATGCTTTGCCTCTTATGATACGCTACCTCTGTGAACATTTTTGTCAGTCCACTATTTCAGGAGAATGTATCAGAAACTAGATACAACAAGAAAGGGTAGCAATTTTAAGGTAGTCTGTATTAAAAGTATGAAACAGTATGTAACCGACAATCATTTATATGACCCCATATGGCAGTAATTATTATCTTCTCAGCAAGAAGTTTCCAAAACTCTGACCCTTTTCCTTTAACTTCTACAATGTAAATAGAAGGGTGTATGAAATAGAAGACAAAACCAGGCATGTTTGGTTTATCAGCAATAGATCTTCCTTTAAGCCTTCATTAATGAAGCTTTTTCTCTTCCTTTTGTTGCTGCTTCTCATCTTCTTATTTATCTGAGACCTTATTTGGTCATTACTTGCCTCCTGTATTCTTCCTTTAACCAGTCATCAAATGTTACCACGGAAACATCTGTTTTTCTTATCTGCCATTATACTTCCTTTTATACTTTATTATCTTCACATTTGTTTTATGTTTCTCATCTGCCACATTTTCACCTCCAGATCTCCATCAAAAATACATTTTCTATAACAGCTGACTCATCTAAGAGATGTAAAGACGTAGTTTAATTATTTCATTTCGGTTCTTGGCAAGATGACAATAAGAGCTAAAAGTGTAAATCCCAGGCCTTCAGAGCCCTTGCAAAATTAAATATTAACCATGAACAATAAAACAGATCAAAGAATACAACGCATAAAAGCTCACAATCCACTTAATACTAACCTGCAACAGTCAAAATAATAATGGAGAAATGCAGTGGTAATGTGCGTAGTATTTTAACTGAGGGAATAATTTATCACCAGAACAATTCACCAAAGCATGTGGTAGATTCTGCACTGTTTGAAGTCTTTATTATTGAGCTACTAGTATGTTTTAAAAGATATTTTAGCCAGAAACCTTTTAATGAGTGGTTTAGATTAATGGCTCACAGGAAAATCTCAAATGTTTTTTAAAACTAGACAAAAGAGAAGTTACAAGAAAAAGTCTTGCAGGCAAAGTATTCACTTTTCTTAAATTGCTATCTTTAAGACTGTCTGGCTGCTTACAAAATCTAGGAAAAAGGTCTAGTGATTGTAGAGAAAAGTGAATGGGGTTTAGCAGAATTCAGGGATTTTCCAGACTCCAAAACAGGTGGAAGAGATGTCGTAATTGCAAAGTCCATGCAGAGAAGTCTTCACAGCATAGAACAGCCTTCTGTCTTCTCATGGTCATTTGCATCCCAAAGGGAGAAAATACAAGTTGATTCGGGGAAGGCACAGTGAACAGGACTTGGAAAAGGGGTTGGTAGAAACAGGAGCACACTACAGTAGCAGCACAGGTGCTTCTTGAAATACTTTTCTGTGCCTGCCAGCCTCCAGATAGTTTTACTAATGCTTTGCATTAGAGAAGCAGACTGACAGCAGCATAGATTACAGCTGTCAGAGATGGCCTCAGTCTTTCTTTTTGCTGCAGGGCTTGTTGGAGGGTGAAGCCGCATTAAATCTCTGCTGAGAGCTTACGTCTTTAAACAATATGCATATTACTAAAGAGAAAAAATAATCAAAGATATTATTAAAAGGGCTGTGTAGTTGCTTTTGTATAAGATAATATTCAGCACTTATACACATAGATTCATTCATACATAAAATTATGCAGCAGCATATTTTTTGAGGCTATTGTCTTTCCATTGTTTTTATTAAAAAGTTGGGATTATCTTTAAATCTTGGCACAGCCATCTCTCTAAGGGTATTACAAGGACTTTCTTCTTGCTCAGCGACTCACCCACAACTACAGCATAATTGCTAATAAAGTTCAAGGACAGTTTCTGTTAAACACTAATAAGTAATATTAATTTATGCCCCAACAAAAGTTATAACAGCAGAGGCTTCACCTGCTTCTGAAATTCACTAATATATCAGATACGTCACCTAAAACAGCCTACTTAAAGAAGGAGCTATTTAACTGAAACGCTCATGAAAAAAGCTAGCAAAGCACCAGATTTCTAAGAGCATTTAAGGACATGGAGAGGCAAACAAGCCTTTAGGGACTTGCTTTTTCAAATCATCTCATTCTCCATCAGATCAGTGGATGATGTCAGATTCCTTAGGCAGGAGCCATGAGCTGGTGCGTTTCTAAGCAGCTCACAAGTAGCTTGCTTATACCTCCCTTGGGTTGCTCCTCTGCTGAGATGGTGACACACAGTCAACAACAGAGATGAGCTGGCACAGAAACTTTGGGTAGTTTGAATATTTGGCTCTTTATCTCCCACTAATCAAATACTCCCACGCTTCACAGCCTCCTCAGCTGCGGTATGTGTCTTCACACAGGGTTTTGATATGTGACACCTGGGTCAGGAAGATTGGCCATCTTTGCATTTAAATGTTTTTCAAAATGCAACTAGGATACCAGTATATTCACGATCCATGTTTTCCTTGTTGGAAGAATCCTGTGTTTTATACAACATCCTACAAGCTCAGTATATTCCCCTGAAGTTACATCAACTTAGCTCTGAGCAGGTCAGGCTGTAGCACACACCTTGTATCACCCTCCCCCCACAGACACTTAGAAAACATCTGGATTTACTCAGAAAACTATGGAGAAAAAAAAAAAAAAAAAGGTTGGCTATGTGTCTGGACTTCATCTGGTTTTGTAATGGAAGCTGTACTGGAAATGAACTGGAGTACTTTTGTGGATGAAGCAACTTTCTCTGAGTGGTGCTTGCAAAGTAGTTCAGGGACCCTGCTACACCCCCAGAAATAAATTCTGCTGGATTTATGACAACAGTGGTCCCGGCTGCCCCACCTAATATTTCAGTCTGGTGAGTGCAATATGACTACAGACAGTACCTATATCATTCTTACATATAATGTTGATTATAGGCACTCTCATGTCAGACTGATGTACCAGTACATCCTGTCTTTAAAAGGATATTTTACTCCTGCAAAGATTCACAGGAAAACAACAATCTCTGGAAGAGGATGCCTCATCATTTTGTTGAGGATATGTTTGCCAGTTCTCAAGTACATCTCAAGTGCAGTCTCCCGAAGGTCTTGATTTTCTGTGGAATCGTCAGATCTTGGCTCAGATACCATTTTCCTGAGACAGCCCCAGAAATTTGGGTTGAAATCTTTTGAAAAGCCCATTTATTAGAGAGAATTTATCAGGAAACACGATACTGCTGTCAGCAACATGCTCATTCCTTGTGAACTCTTCTGTATGCCTCTGAGATGGGCGAGACACCCTTTCTCTCTATAAAGTTCCTAAAGTCAGCAAATAACCTTCTGCAGAAGTATAGGGACATCTCATTGCCATACAAACACAGGAATCCTTTTTTTTTTCATATTAGAAAGTTTCTTGATCACAAAATACTCTAAAATTCAGTCTGAAGTCCATAGAGCTGTATTTAACTGCTGTTTCACTTATTTAAAAAAAAAAGTTTCTAAAAAAGTTCATCATCAGGTTTAAGACTATGTTTTGCAAACTTCAATGGCTTCTGTAATGCAGAGGGCTGCAGTTACTGTGGCTAAAGCAAAACTTCCTCTTAGAAAAAACATCTGCTTTTAGTGAGAACAGATGCTTCAAATTGACTTTCAGACTGAAACATAAATTCTTCTAAATCAGGGTCATGTTTGACTGTAGGGCAGCTGAACTGCTTTGCCATTGCTTTTGAAAGGAGTATCTGGAGCTAAGCTTATTTTGTAGTGATGATGTTTTTTTTTTCTAGAACTATATTCATTCTGTGGGGAAATTTTTCAAATAGCTCTAATCATTTGGATGAATTGTTGTCCATTTTTCTGAGTAAATATGCATTAACTGCAGCAGTTAAATGTTGTTGGAAATTTATATTCATTTCATTCTTTTTTTTTTTTCTTATGAAGCTATGTTTCCGTAAATGGTCCAGGTCCTATCATTTAGTTTAAATGTTGTTAGATGCTACGTTAATTTAAAACTAATGCTTTGGTTAGACTGATCAAAATACTATGGCTCCAATGTCAAATGTTAATGGCCAAAATGAAGGGCACACGTAAGGGAAATATTGTAAGAAGCCTAAAATAATTAGGATCTTGTGTAACAGATCCTATAATTTTTGTTTCATGAATCGCTAAGTCAAACCTAAAAAATGCATAGTAATGAAAGCGAATTTTTTTTGCGAGACAGTAGTAAAAAGAGATATTGTTTTAAGGAACAGGACATCATGTAGCGCCTTGTCCTTAAATAGTGTTGTATTACCTAAATATACCACCTAAATATCTCAGTATCAAAAATAAAGTCAGAGGCAGCTGCAATACCCTATTGTAATCACATTAGTTAAGAAGGTCATAATATCTTTATCCTTGGGGTGAAAGTTTGTGCACGTGGCTCAGATTGGAGACAGCCTTGCACTTTGATCAAAAACTGTATTTTGATCTGTTTTTGTTAAAGAAAAAATATATAAGTGAAACTTGTTCAAAGTAAGCTGTTGACTCCTTCCTATTAACATACTTTTGATATATTTTTGCAAAATGCTAATGAGATATAAATAATGTATTCATTTGGAATAAGAATACCCCATCTCCTGCTTGAAATGACAGTATGTCCCCCATAGAGAAGAGTATACACCTGAAACACTGGTGCCATTTCAACAATCAAACTGAAGAAATTCCCTGAGACTGGACTTCCATTTAGCCAAGGGAATCCCACAACACAGTGGGTTATAAATTTTAGCAGAAAACAATGAGTTATTACTCATCCCAATCCCAGTCATGATCAATGTGCTTCCAAATACCTCAAATTCATTTTTAATTGCTCATTTTCCAAAAATCCACAAAACTCGCATGATCCCCTCAGTGGCACTTTACTGCTAAGCAGCAAAAGTGTTCGGAGTTGGTTTTGTAATAGCATGCTTACATGAGCATGCCCTGAAAGCAGAAAAGACCCACCAAATAACCTTGACAGAAACATATCACAGTGGACAGGTTTTCTTTCTTTCTTTCTTCCTTTCTTTCTCTTTCTTTCTTTCTTTCTTTCTTTCTTTCTTTCTTTCTTTCTTTCTTTCTTTCTTTCTTTCTTTCTTTCTTTCTTTCTATTTCCGCAGAAAGAGAAAAATACTTTAAAAAGATCCTGAGCTGCACATTCCTTCAATCTGGCTCATATCTCACAGATAAGTCAACACAGAACAAAAGGTGACAGTGTTAAGTCACTTTCTTCATAAAGCAAAGAAAAGGAAGATGTAAAACAGATGGGCTCTTGTCATCCCTGACCCAGAGCAGCAGAAATGCCTTTGCCACTGATCCGGATTAGGGGAGCATTTTACTGCTTCAGACTAAGGGAAAATGGTGAGTTATCCTGCAAGACCTATTACAGGGGTGAAGACTTAGCAATTTTGTAGCCACTACAGAAGCTTTATGAGGAAACAAGAAGGACACCTGTAGTGGCAGCAAAGTTACACAGCAGTGTTTAGCAATGCTTTCATTAAATTCAAAACTATTTTATTTTTTTAAAAAACAAATCACAGTTGAATAAGTATTTTAATTTTGCTGAAGTTGGTCATGAAAGTGAAAATAAAACATACAGAAGAAATTCTGGAATCTTAATCTTGAAACATTTCCAGATGCACACTTTATTTTAATTTGCTACCACACAGCTTCATTTGGATGAACTCTTCTATAACTGTTAAGAGAATTTCTCATATCAAAGAGAAACAATATATGCCCTTAGGAACCATGATCTCAGTTTGCTGCTTTCATTTAAGGTTCAACTCATCTTTATACAGATTTGAAGACTTAGGAGATTACCAAGAGGCGCAGAAATTTCTCTCCATCCACCTCTCAACTCCAAGCAAGGATAAGGTTTAACACAGTGATATATCATGATATGATTAGGACTAATAATGTTCACAACCAATCTCCAGATATTTTAAGAACAAATAGGCTGTAGATAGGTTTGAACTAGAGCCCTGTTGTTACGAGCCAGTATATTTCACAATCTTATTCATAAATGTAGCAAAATGTGCTAGGCTACATCATTTGAGTCAGAAGGTTGTTGCGTCGTCCCGCCCCCCCCCCTTTATTATTCCAGTGGTCAGAAACCTGTTTCTAGACTAAATTTATTCATGACCTGTGTATTATTATTTCTTTTTGTACCAATAATACCTGTTGTGTATGTGTTTCTTCTTCCTCACGAATCCTTATGTCCCTGAAGGATTTAGAAAGAACAGTTATATCCATTCTAAGCTATTCTCTTGCTGAATTGCAAAACAGGATTAGATCCTCTAAGGTATTTGTGTGCCTAACTCCTATTTAGGCCTCATTCCCACTGAAACCAATTACTTCAGTGGGCATTAGGCTCCTCAGTAGGAGTTCAGTGTCTAAAGGACTTGGAGAGGCTGAACTGAAGCACCTCTGCTTTTCTTTCATTATCTTTCTTGAACATTGATAACACAGCACCACAGACAACATCTTCTCAGTGCCTTATAAAAAGCTATTAATATTCTCCCAAGTCTTTAGGTTAACTCTGCCTTTATCTTGGGTTAACTTTGCCTTTTTACAGGCTGAATTGTACTTGAGGTGCTGTCTGTGTCCAACTGGCATAAGCAAGCTTTTCTACCCATAGTCATTATTAATAAATGATCTAATAGTAAAATTATTGTTACATGTCTTTGATTGCATACCTGTAACTACAAAACGTCCTCCTAATTCAGCTATTCCACTTGAGGACACTCTGTTCCTCCTACACAGTATTTGATCTACTTCTGACTATCTACACCCTTCAGCTTAACATTTCCAGAGCTTGTTGTCATCAACAAAATTACTATATCTCTCAAGCCTGGTCTTTGAGTAATTCCACTAGTAGCATCTCTCCAGGCTTCTGATTCATGCCTCCGCACAATTCATCAGCATTTGCTCCAAGGTGGGTAGTTGAAGTTTGGAGCAAGATTTGGACAGCAAGAAGATACAGAGCTGCATAGCTGAAACTTTGTCTAATCGTGCTCTGATCATTGCTTTGGTATTTTTGTTCTACTGTTCTGCTTTCTAAGCCCAATTAGTGGTTCCCCATGAGGTACTATATCAACGCTTCACTGAAGCCTCTGTAGATTAGACTAACCACTAAGATTATTTGGAAGATCAGTTGTCAAAGATAAATACAAGTTTAGTCTGACATGATCTACCTCCGGTTTAACTTCATTTTCTGTTTACTTCGATGAGTTTAAGGGTTCTTTTCATTTGATCCACTTGACCTAAGATGTAAGTGATCTCCTGAATGGTTATTTATCTGCATCTTCTCCCCCTGTAGGCTGACTTCAGATTTGGAGTGATTTCTGTATCTGAAAACGTCACCCTGAAGTCGTGTCTCTCCTGACTGTTCCATGCCTGAAGGCCACCTCAAACACGGACAACTCTGCTTCTATCTAAAGCCAACCAGAACCAAGCTTGTAGCTGCTCTGTTTTAACACAGTAAGGGGATGTTAAAGATTTATCCGCATCAAAAAGCATTTAAGTGTCACTGTTGTCTTCATAAAAGGTTAAAAAAATTGTTGCTCCATTAAAATCCAAATGTAAAGTGCACTTAAACCCTGACCAAGTTGTTACACTGATGAAACTTAATTACCTCTTGTCCATGAAATGTAACATGTTGCAGAAAAAACTGAATTACTGAGGCACAGTCAACACTGTTCATGCATTAACCAAATGCATAAACTGCAAAGCTAAAAGACTTCCATTCTGTCCTTTTTTATTTATGATCATCACACCAAAAAGGAAAATATTTGGGTACTGGTCCAAAAAACATTTCAAAGAGCAGCTTGAATTCCTACTTGAACACACATTGCAGAAGATTTTGCTTTTGTTTTTAATGTTATAAACCTGTGTTGCTTCCCAACTAATACTTGCCAGTGAAAAATCTCTGTTACTTACAGTCTCTCCTGCCACTTCCCCAGTTAAGTTCAAGTCACAGTGAAAAAGTGTTGCCTGGTGTTGAGACTGAACCTCCTGTGTTTCAGGTTGTTCCCATTGCTTCTTGAAGGATTAGAAAGGATTAATTGATCTAGGTTTTTTGTTTTGTTTTGTTTTGTTTTAATTTTGTTTGGTTTGGTAGGTTTGTTTGTTTGTTTTAGGTGTATGTATGTATGTGTGGGTTTGGTTTGGGGATATTTTTTTTTTCCCTGCTATTGAGACAAGAAAAGCATTATGAAATTGCTCTGCTTTTCAGGAAAACAGATGGGGTTTCTCTTGAGGTGCAGTGATAAAATGCTGGATTTCTGGATCTGTGATCTATAACTCCACACAGGTTTATGGGGCTTGTCCTGGAGGTAACTTCTTATATCAGCACGGGGTAACCTAGCAGGATTTCAGGGGATGGTATAAGAACAAATAGCTCCCCTTGTTGAGTCTGTTACTCGTCTCCTGACAAACATGGGTAGGGACACTGATGAAATATCAACAGAGAATGTCTGCAATATTTTTGCAAATGGAAACAGTGCTTGTCTTTGTCAACTGCTTTTCTTTGTTATTACTGTTATATCTCATGAGTAATTAATTTTAAATTTCGTTAACTCAACCCCTAGAATTTGGCCTAATAGTCTTGAATCTAGGATCCATGGAATAGATTTTAGAAGTTTATTTAATATGGACAAAGCACAATTTATTTGCAAGACAGATTATGACTGTTGTAAGCCCATAAGGAAAAATATATATTGGTTCTGTAATTAACAAAAAAAAAAAAGTTTTGATTTTTTTAATAGTATTTTCAGCTGGCTACTAGTAAATACTGTAGATAACTAATGTATATTGCAATTACTATGTCCCATATGAATTTTAATGCAATTAATACAGCAGATCTGCAACTTTATTTCCACACACACCTCCCTTACCCCCTACCCCCAGTTCCTTTCCCACTCAAATAACATTTAATGAGCTCTCACCATCTGATGACTGCAGGAGACCGATATCTTTTTAATAAAATATCGTAACTTCTGTTGTAAGGAAGGGAGAACAGATTAAATGGAAAAGATTTGCAAACCTTTTCTTGGGCAACCATCAGTTTTGCATACACACATTTAGATTTACAATAAGAGTAGCAGGAACAAAGGATGCAACTACTTCTTATTATAATTTGCTCATTTACACTTTAATGAATAAATTATTATGCTGTATCAGGTCTGTTCTGCTGTCATGATAAAACTTGCATTTATATAACCTGTAATCAGTTTGACTGTGGGCACAAGGGAAAAATTGATTTTGAGATGACAACCACAAATATTTTTTTTTTTTTTTACATACCACTTGTTTTGGGAATTTACAAATTGTTTGTAGCAACATGCAAAAGGGAAAATGTTATTGGAGGTGTGTCTACAGCAATTATTACTGTTCTGAGAGACAGAATGGATGGAATGAATAGACTGTGCCATCCACATTTTCACTTGCCTGAACTACAGCACATATTTTGCTTTTTGCCATTTACTTTGCTGCTACTCCAACTGTTTCGTCAAAAGGAAGAAAAAAAGAAGACTTTTTTCATATCTGCACAAGATAAAAAAGTGGATTTCAACAGGAGAAAAAAAACCTGAGATATTTTGCTAAATGGTCCACATGAATTTTTATGATATAGGTACCACTCTCTCCACTGATATTTTTTCAATGTCTATAAATAAAGGCATTAAATATAATTTCTCCCCATCCTTGGGAATCTTTTTAGTACTAATTATTCAGGTCTTCAGTGAAAGTAGAAAAATTATATTAAATCTCACTTCGTTTTCCCCTTCATAGAACACTTGCTGGTTTCTTTTTTCTATTGTCAATTGACTGTTATTCAAAGCAGTTGACAGATTTGAAGGTTAACCTCAGAATATGAGGGGAAAGATGGGTAACTTCCTACACGTCACACATAAGTCTTTCACAAAGATATAGATCTGCAGCTCTAGATCTGTAGCTTTACCTTCATACATTCATCATTGTGCTGACTGAATGGTACGGCTTTCCTAGTGGCATAGTCAACATCCTCAACATTTCACTGTAGTTGTACCTATGGTGGAAAGAAGTTGAACAGAAAAATGCAAATGTATGGTTTTGCCAGTTTCTTTTATGGTAGGATAACATGGTATCCTTTTGTATCCAGCTTTTTTTCAGTACCTACCTAACCTCTATGTCATTATATTTACAACTTGTCATGACAAGAAAAGAAAAGAACTTCATTGCCACAAGCAAGCAAGAGGTAGGGCAAGAATAGGAAGCCTAAGTAATTTCACGAATGCAGCCCTCAGTGCTTTCCAAATACCGTGAATTTGTCATCACAACATTCCCATGAGGTAGCAAAACTCCCAGTCCTTACACAGATCCCAGAAACATGGGACTTGCCTCACCTGTAGCTAGGGTTGATTAGGAAGAAGTAAGAAGGTGGAAGTTGACTACATGCACATACTTCTCATTCACAGTCAAGAAAACTTAATTGATGCCTGAATACAACTTTCTGAAGGATGTTTTAACAAGCTGGGACTGTAAGTAGCCTGAAACATTTCCTACATTCCATTATTTATAAGGACTCAAACAGCTCTAGCTTCTTATTCGCCCTTATCTTATGTACTTTCCTAACATCCTGTTGATTCCTAACATCCTGTTGATTATGAAAACTGATAAATTTCCATAAATAGAAGTTCTGAGGTCCCCCCTCCTCCCAGTTCAATAGTATCCCAGTAAAATATTTATGTTAAATTCTGGTTGTACCGATATAATTCCATTCTATTTTTTCTTTTCTAGCTTGACTTTTCTTAAAGCTGTCAAAAATGTCAGTCCTAAAAATATAGAAAGGCAGACAAATGGCAAGACATTCGCTATTTTTTAAACTTTGCTTTGCTTTGTTTACTAATGCATAGTATGGCATCAGAGTCTATGTATAATACTTATATATAACTAATAAATTCTTATTATTAGATTTGCTTAAATTTTCAGTCCCTTTATTTAATTTCAGGAAATTAAATTTATTTTTTTGGAAATATGAGATATAGCAACTAACAGCAATTTCCACAGAATAGCTCTGCTGTTGATCTGTTTCTTTGGAATGTGAATCCCTCATTCTGGAGCATTTTTTATTTTTATTATTATTTTTTTTTTAATTCAGGAAAGTTTGACTCAGTTTTAAATACAAATTATCAAACACAGTGTCAATTCATGGTAACAGAGAAAATCAGCAAAGATTTGGAATTCAAGCAGTGGTAGTTCTACATCATGCAATAAACACTCTTTAGTTAAACCCTGTTTTCACAGCTAGTAACATTTCAGTGATTCAAATCATGTCAACTGCTGCCGCAGTGGCCCTCTTGAGAGGAGGCGGGTGTAATAAAGGTTTTCAATTTGTCTGCACTGGTTTAGCTGAGTGGAAACATCAAGTGGAGCTTTCACATTTATAATGAATATGATTAAAGAATGTATTTGTAAAAATGCATGATTGAAATATGAAAATAAGATTAGAAACAAAGTCAGGAGCATTGAGCCGTATTTGGGAAGAGTTTAGTTTTAGTAAGATCTGAAGGGTACTACTTGTGTTCAAATCTCTCAAGTGTTTTAATAATTTATTTTTCTGTGTTACATTGATTAACAGCTGGCAGGCACATTCACATTTGTTTCCAGACAAGACATGTGTTGTCCAGTAGTGAGTAATCTTTGCTTTCGTGGTTCAGTTCTTTCAAAGAATAGTCTTTGAGGGCCAGGAAAAGAAGAACTGCAGTGCCAGGCAGAATTAAATAGGTTTGCATATCTGCCAACTTGTCTGATCTTGGAAATTCAAAACAGCAAGCATGCAAAGTTGACTTCACTTGAAAATTAAAATTGAAATGTGATATGGGACATACCTAAGGACACAGTGTCAGTGTCTGAGGCATAAGATAGTTCTTTTGTTGACAATACTTCATTAACCATAGTCCAAGTATGTTAAAGAGTAGTGGGAAAGCACAGAAAAGGATTGATCATTTGAATTCATCATTTACACTAGTGAGCTATTTGGGCCACATGGACGAAGTTCTGGTTTTAGCCACAGCCCTTTATTGGGGATGTGGGGATTTCTCCCCACCTACTTGGAACACTTCTGTGAGGCTTTCTCCCCACCTCAGCTTTTCAGCATCGACACATCCCTGTGCCTTTGAAGATGAACATGGAAACAAAGTGGCATCAGAGGTCTTAAAGTATTAATGCAAAGAGTAATAAGGAGACTAGACAATGATGCTCTCTCAACCAGACATGTGCTCTCTCAACCAAATTCTTACCTCTTGTGTTTGTCTAATTCTCCCTATTTTCCTGTTAAAAAAAATGTTATTTATTTTTAACCATAAGGTTTCATTGCTTCACAAACTTTTCAAGTACATACATACTTATATCTTGTACCCAGTCTGTCTACAAATGCAGAAGTTAATTCGTGAATAAATTTCAAGTATGCAATTATTCATAAATATAATATCCATATACAATGTGTATGCATTTATGAAAACACACACATGCGTATGTGTATTTCAGAGTGCAGGAACTACATATATATAAATGAAGAGCATGTACTTATCTGTGGTTACATGGATATATATGTGTGAGTGGCAGTGGCTCTACACATACATACATGTACACTTCAAAATTCCGTAACAGATTATCATTATGAATATCAGTGGTCAGGGATACTCAAATACTACAGTATGCAATAGAAGCCAAGCCAAGATGGCCTGAATTTTTCTTTCAAGCAAAGGATATAAAGACACATAAATATATAAAGACACATAAAATAAATATCCTCCTCCCTACAGCATAAGTATAGATTGACTGCGGGGCCATATTTTTTCCACAGCTGGAACCATGGAAGATAAGGTCCTTACGGCCTCCACACAAGTGTCCCAGAAAGTCTAGCAAAAACTCCTCATGCCCCTCTCCCTCAGAAAGATCTCTACTGGGAGTCCTCTCCTACCCACCCCCTCCCTGCTAAGGTCACTTCTATGGCAAAGTTAAATTCTACTCATGAAGCATATGTATTCATGGACAGAACTAGACTCTGTAAGATAGATACGGTTTTTAGGAAACCTCTGCTGGTAAGGATGTTACTTCTTCCTGCCACACTTTCAGCGCCATATCACTGCTTTCATTTCATTGACGCCTGTTAAGGAGGAAATAATCACCTTTGACATTTATTAGTCATTAGTACTTTGTGCTTTACTCTCTACAAAGATACCCTTTACCTGTGAAGATAATATTCCAGGTAGCATTTATTTTTAAACAAATTTTTCAACTTCTTCTGCAAGAGATTCAAATCTTTTTACTATAGGGTTAGGTTTTACCTTAACTACATTAAGATAGAAATATATTAAAGGTGAGTTTATGAACAAAACATTTTTGGTGATACCTAAAAACACACAATTGCAATTGTTTCATAATGTAGATCAGCTGGCAGACAAAACAGTACATTTTATCGTAATGGAACTCCCCTCTCTAGCTGGTAGCAAATCGTCTGAACATTTCTAAAATATAATACTCGTGGGTGATAGCACTTGAAATATTTAAGTTTCCTATGTCACTTTTGGAGTATGTGGATCTCATTGCAGTTGATGTAGAAGACAGAAAATCTAAAAGGCTTGCTGCCTTAAAATTATTTAAATTTCTTTTCTTATTTTCTTTTGGGTTTTTTTCCTACATTGTTTTAACCTTTAAATAACATCAAAAGGCAAACTGATAACTTTATGTTTGTTTTGTGGATTTTCAAAATTTGCATTCGTATAGTAGCTTGTATGTAATCTAAATACATTAATATGAGGAAAGATTCTAGGCGATGTTTTTTGATGAGAACAGATGGATTATGATGCATGTCAAAGGCAAGTGATTTCTGGATGCTGAAAATCATTAGAACACAAGTACATTTGTAGTTTGATGTAGGGTTGTTCAAATTGATTCTTCTGTTGGCAGGTAAAAGAACAAAAATCATATAAAATCATAGAATCAGGGAATAGTTTGGGTTGGAAGGGACCTTTGAAGGTCATCTAGTCCAACCTCCCCTGCAATAAGCAGGGACATCTTCAATTAGATCAGGTTGCACAGGTTATTATATATAATAACCATTTCAAGTTGAACATTAAAATGTTTTGGTTTGGGTTTTTTTGTTTGTTTGTTTGTTTTTTCCCCTGAGACACAGAAATTTGAAAATGCTTCCTTTGTATCAAACACAGAATTCTATTCAAGCTGAAAAGAAATATTTGGATATTTGTAACAGAAGAACTACTCAACCAAAAATTGAATGTTCTTTAATTTAAATGAAACCCAGAGGTTATTAACCCAGCTGGGGTTAATTGAACCCCAGCTTCGATTCCTTCTTCTGTCAGAGTGTGTTTAAATTTATATCTCCTATCTTCTATGAGAATGTTCTCGACACCATGCTTCAAATTATTTCTGAGAGGAGAATGCTTTCAGTCTTGGATCTCTTTCCAAATAAACACTTCAAGAATTTTATAGAAGTGAAAGAACTCCAGCAGGAACAAAACAAGAAGACCCATACCAGACTACTTCATAAACACAAGCTAGGACTTTCATGTGAGAACTGTGGCAATTTGTTCAAATGTCTGGGCCAAATTAGGCAGTCAATAGTTTTAAACAAATTTCTCTCACATCCCAAAAATATTTCCTAACTTGTGGATTAAGACCTACTCTCAAGTTCTAGATTTGGGATGAGGAGTATTAGAGTTCCTCAGTCATTATATTGGAAGCGTTTCACAATATTGATTAGTAAAAGAGAGTAGGAGTGAAAACCAGCTTACTCTTCTGACTCTATTATTTTTCACAGATGAGATGTTCTGGTAAATTTAATGCTAATTTGAACATATTTTTGGCCTATTTAAAACTACCTGTTAGCAAATATATTAATTGCTGAAAAAAAAAGCATGCTTACCTCAACTTTTTTTTTAAAGCAGATTTTTAGAAACAGTGCTACTTTATGTCAAGTTTGTGAGAAACATTCTTTTAAGAAAAATCTAGTGTGTAGCTGGAATATATTTGTTAATTACCATTTAATGCCTAGAGGCAATATAGAGATTCCCTGTTTCAGAACAAAAACACTGTTATAGGGCTTTCAGGAATGTGACAGATTACATGGAAAAATCCCAACAAACTAGAATGACTAATAATAATCACTAGATTATTATAAGTTAATAATATGCCATTTTGAACATGATTAATCAAATTTGTCAAATATTAACAAACAAAAATTAAAAAGCTATGAGAGGAAGAAGAAACACCTGAATATGTAGTTGTTAACCTAAATGTGCATGAAATCTAGTATCTGACTGCAAATTTTATGATTTCCATATAAACAATGACATCTCTTAGGCAACTCTGAATTCTTCATGTACATGAGCTGCACCCTTTACCTTTTCAAGTGCCCCCAAAGTGTCTATGCTAGATAGCACATTGTGCATTAAACATCAGAGATATTTTTACCTTACTGACAGGAGCAGTGTTGCGCTATTCCTAAATAAACACTTCCTCTGCAGAGAGGCAGGAGGGGGAAAATAGAAAGAAAGAGAGAAAGAGAAGAGAGAGAGAGAGAGAGAGAGAGAGAGAAAGAAAGAAAGAAAGAAAGAAAGAAAGAAAGAAAGAAAGAAAGAAAGAAAGAAAGAAAGAAAGAAAGAAAGAAAGAAAGAAAGAAGGACCAACAGCGCAGCTAACCCCAAAACTTTCGATTACATTCATTTCAATCAATCAGATTTTCTGATTAAATTAACTATATTAATTACTTCCTGTTCCTTATTATCTTAGATAATTTTACATTGAGTGTGTAATGTTTTGTAATAACATACCATGGTTGGAAATTGTAGTGTCTCCATCTGATGCTCAAAAAATATGAATAAGCAGAAAGCTCTCTGTGTCCCTAATCACCCTGGAGCTTACATGAACTCACAAGGAAAATAAATGACAACCTATGTTTTCTTTGACAGGAAACTTATGGATCTGTCCCACAGTAAGTAAAGATAACCTTTGCATTACTCTGCTTCGAAGACTGAGGGAGGAAATATTTGTTCACATATATAAATCTACACAAAATCAATAGATCAGAAGAAACAGAAGATCTGTAAGTAAGCTTGGGAACTGAGGTGGAGCAGGTGTAAAAGGACAGAAAACTGCTAGAGTGTTTTTATACCACCTGATCTTCCAAGGTGTTGGTTTGGTTTGGGTTGAGTTGGGTTGGTGTTTTTTTTGTTTAATGGATATTGTATGAGTAAGAGACTGTGGTGATCAGAATTTGAATCCTGGTATTTTATGTTTACAAGGCACAAAACTGGTTTCCAGTGCTGACACATTAATCACAGTTGGCCAAGACTGAAAATCTGGTTCACATTTTCAGGAAACTGGAGTCTGAAAAGGAGACCACCTATCCATGTATATAGCAAATATTCCCAACAGGTGGTTGCGACACTTAAGCAGCTGGCTAAAAAAGCTTCAACGTATTCTAGAAGACCTTTTGCTATTTTAGATCTCCATCCTAGAAATTTATTCCTCCATAACTTTATGAAAATGGATAAACCTATGAAAGTCAACAAGGCCACTTATGATTGAAAGTACTGCCCCAGTGGGCTCAGGCCAGTGTATGGTAGTCCAATGCACTCGGTGTTATATGCTTTAGTTGGTTTTTAAAAAAAAAATCTGTGCATGAGTGAAGAGGTGTATACACAATTTATTTGAAAGCCATGAAAAAAGGACAGCTTATTGAATGCCATAAAGTAAATCTACTGAGTGATAACCAGAAAATAACCATGATGATAACCTCCTTGAAAATGGCAGTATCTGTTATATTGAAGGAAACAGAATTAAAACAAATAACACCTTCAAATATCCTAAGATAAAATCTGCAGTGCAATCATAAATCCCAGTGATTGTTTCCTCAAAATTATCTGAAGTTTCTAAGTAGGATGCAGTGAAAACGCAGAAAAGGAAGAGAATGCTTTTTTGTGCCTTATATTGTAGTTCTTTTCCATTGCACTAGAAGGTGTAAAGATAGAGGGAATTCACTTTTGCTGTTTTCCTTATTCTGGTTTTGGCCTTTGTTTTATTGTACCTTCCCTGCAGAGTCAGGGAAAACATTACATTTAGGATAACTAAAAGAAGTTTCAGGAAAAGAAATAGAGATTTTTGGAGACACAGGAGAATGAGGGCAAAAAAGTCCTCAAACTTGAAAAAAATACAACAGGTTTGAAAAAAACACAATGGAGAACCTTAGTTTTCTTAGGATTATGTATGTGTTCATTCATAAAAAGCAAGTCTAGGTATACTGATACAAGAGTGTGAACAACCTTACAGATGCTAGAAATGAAATCTCTATTATGCCACAGCATTTACATACTACTTACATACTACGCTCTCAACTTCTAGAAAAACAGGAAAAAGCGGGCAAGTGTTGGAATTAGTTTTGTGAGAAGTTGCTCAGTAGCTTTCTAATTTTTGTCATGTTAACTAAGTTGAAAAAACAGAACAGAGGGTTTTTTTCTTTTTATGAACTGGGTAAGTAAGGAATGTAAGAAGTGACTTTACAGTCTCTGTTCTGAATAACATTCTGTATGGCTTGGGCAAGTTTCTAAGCTTACTTGAGTCTCAAATCCCTACCTGTAAAAAAATAGTTAGTAGTGCTTCCTTTACACCATCCTTCTGTCTCTTGCCTACTTGAACCTAGGCTTTTCAGACCAAGGAACAACTCTTACTGCAATCTGTGATCTCTTCAAAAGTTTCTAGAGCACTGATAACCAATGCATAGCAACTGTTCTGCTAAAAGGGAACCGAAAGGATGGATACATCAGATGAACGTATGCACAAAGAACAAACATCCTTTGATAACACCATTAGAGAAAACATTCCTGAAAAAGAGACAACAGTAAGATAGTATAAAGGAAGGAGTAAAGAAAGAAAAACGTTCTGAGGAAGCCCAGAAAGGATTAATGTTCACTTAGTATGAATGATTTAGAGTACCTTGTTAATCCTCATTCCAGGGTCTATATAAAACTGATAAGCACAAAATTAAGAGGAAAAAGAAACTGAGATGTGATTAACATTTCTCAATATCAGCCTTTGTATTCTGACTGCCACACTGTCAGAGGATAAAATTGCAATGTGACCTATTTGTTGTGCTGCAGGCAGATGATACGAGCAGCCTGCTGAAGAAGCATAGTTCTTTCTAAATGTGCCTATACATGTACTTATTCAACTTGTTTTCAAGAGACACACAGACGCTGAGGTAAAACACTCTATAATGGTCTCAATTTAAAAAAAAAAAAACAAAACTAAAAAAAACCAACAAAAATGCAATTGATTCTATTCCTCTTGTCCAGGTACTGCAATATAATGAATGAATTCAAGCACAATGAAGTACAGGGAAACACAGAGCAGTTTGCAAATGCTCTTTCGATAGAGAATTTGTTTTGTACCTATGCAGTTTCATACCTGTCTTCTGAAGTTTGTTTACTGCCTGTAAAACATGCAAGCAAGGCTTAAAACAAAGGCCATGATCTAGACCCCTCTTCTTTTTCCTGTTGTGCACAAACCACCAAATTACAGAAGCCTTTCCCTTTTGTCTGAATCTGGGTTATTACTGTTACTATCGACATCATTTATTACTCAAAGTGACGCAAAGAGTAGTGAATGTTCAACACACGTATATGTACCCCAGCTCAGCTGAACGCAAAGGGTTAGGGTGCTGCTTCAAGAAAAGTGTATGGGAATCACCTCTCAGGTAGGAAGACAGAGAACTCAGTTCTCCCAAATACTGGGTTAGTGCTGTAATTGCAGTCTTATTGGGCAAACCGCAATAGTAATGCTCCATTCAATGCACAAGTGAGATGAATATGGCCATTCCTAGTGCACCTCGTACAGCACTCAGTCCTGTCAATATTTATCAAACCTGAGCACACCAGTTATTATATATCCCTCTGGATACATAAGAAATGAAAATGCACATCTAATTATAGGATCTCAAAACAAAAGAGGTACTGAGCGGCTCAGTGCTTTTGGAACAGTTATTTCTATGCAAGAACAGATGATCATTAAGCATAGTGAATTTAGCAGTAGCATATCAGGCAGCTAGAAGCCAGGTATGTGTTCTTTAAATTATAGTCTTGGACTCAGATGAATGAATTTGACAGTGCCTTTACAACAGGTGGTTTCTCTGGGATTCCCTCTGGTGACAAAGATATTTACTTTACATGTCAACCCTCCAGTGCGGCACTGGTTCACTGCATCATTTGAATCATAAAATCATAGAATAATAGAATCTTTTAGGTTTGAAAAAACCTTTAAGATCATTGAGTCCAACCATAAACCTAACACTACCAAGTCAACCACTAAGCCATGTCCCTCACCACTACATCTACATGTATTTTAAATACCTCACCACTTCCCTGGGCAGCCTCTTCCAATGCTTGACAACCCTTGCAGTGAAGAAATTTTTCCTAATACCCAGTCTAAACTTCACCTCGTGCAACTTGAGGTCATTCCCTCTTGTCCTATTGCCTGTTACCTGGGAGAAGAGTCCGAACCCCACCTCGCTACAACCTCCTTTCAGGTAGTTCTAGAGAGCAATAAGGTCTCCCCTAAGCATCCTTTTCTCCAAACTGAACAACGCCAGTTCCCTCAGCCGCTTCTCATAAGACTCGTGCTCAAGACCTTTTACCAGCCTTGTTGTCCTTCTCTGGACACGCTCCAGCACTTCAATGTCTTTCTTGTGGTAAGAGGCCCAAATCCAGGTGCAGCCTCACTAGTGCTGAGTACAGGGGGATGGTCACTTCCCTAGTCCTATTCACCACACTATTCCTCATGCAAACCAGGATGCTACTGTTCCTCACAGCCACCTGGGCACACTGATGGCTCATATTCAGCCAGCTGTCGACCAACACCCCCAGGTCCTTTTCTGACAGGAAACTTTCCAGCCACTCTTCCCCAAGCCTATAGAATTGCATGGGTTTGTTGTGACCCAGGTGCAGGACCTGGCACTTGGCCTTGCTGAATTGCATAGATTTGGCCTTGGCCCATTGATCCAGCCTGTCCAGAGTACTCTGTAGGGCCTTCCTACCCTCAAGCAGATCAACACTCCCACACAATTTGCTGTTGTCTGCAAACTTACTGAGGATGCACTCGAAGCCATCGTCGAGATCATTGATAAAGATATTAAAGAGAACTGGCCCCAGTATTGAGCCCTGGGGAACCGCACTTATGACTGGCCGCCAACTGGGTTTAACTCCATTCACCACAATTCTTTGGGCCCCTCTATCCGGACAGTTTTTTACCCAGCGAAGCATATACCCATCCAAGCCATGAGCAGCCAGTTTCTCCAGGAGAATGCTGTGGGACACAATGCCAAAGGCTTTACTGAAGTTCAGGTAAACAACATCCACGGCCTTTCCCTCATTCACTAAGTGAATCACGTTGTCATACAAAGAAATTAGGTTAGTCAAGCAGGACCTGGCTTTCATAAACCCATGCTGACTGGGCCTGATTGCCTGGTTGTCCTGTACGTGCCATGTGGTGGCACTCAAGATGATCTGCTGCATAAGCTTCCCAGGCACTGAGGTCAGACTGACAGGCCTGTAGTTCCACAGATGCTCCTTCCGGCTCTTCTTGCAGATGGGTGTTCCATTTATTAACCTCCATTCAACTGGGAGCTCCTCAGTTAGCCAGGACTGCTGATAAATGATGGAAAGTGGCTTGGTGAGCACTTCTGCCAGCTTCCTCAGTACCCTTGGGTGTATCCCATCTGTCCCCATACACCTGTGTGTGTCTAAGTGATTTAGCAGGTCACTAACCATTTCCTCTTGGATTATAGGGGATTCATTCTGCTCCCTGTCCCTGTCTTCCAGCTCAGGGGGCCGAGTACCCTGAGAACAACTGGTCTTACTATTTAAGACTGAGGCAAAGAAGGCATTAAGTACATCAGCCTACCTACCAAAGAAAGACAGGTAACATTTATAATCATCTCTGGTCTGGGCTTCTAAATGATCCTCAGGTGCCACTTGTAAGGTTTTCAGAATGGTTTATTTATATTTTCCCTGAAAGTAGATCCATATAAGCTCTACTTCTTCTACACCTTTCCATCAGTGACAGATTTTGTATATGAGAATAAAAATGTCATATCCACAACATTTGCAAAGGAGAACCAGATATAGAAGTTAAAGAATTGTTATTAGCCCACACATTTCATTACTTTTCAAAAATATGTAAATAACATGCCTTTTTTTTTTTTTTTCTAAAATATAAGAATAGCTAGGAAAACGTGCCTGGATCTGTGCAAAAACCTTGAAACAAAAATGTTCTCTAACATTGTTAAATGACAGAAGTATATTCTGGCACCATGGAACTGATTTGATTCCCCTTTCCTCCGGAGTGATAAGACTTCCAAGGACAAGGATCTCCTCTCTTCCTATCTGATCAGATGTCGCCACTGTTAGTAATGTGGCTTAAGTGTATCGACTTTCACTGTACACCCTCTTACACTCCTTTATAGGCAGGACTGAACTCTGCTGATATAAATGAGTTCTACTTAGTTGGTCCTCAGAAAAGTTTTTCTCAATTACATAGTAGAGAGTTTTGTCTGCAGATTAAGGAAAGAGTGAGCTCGAGAAAAAAAGAACAGTCTGCATAATTTATTTATATTCATTCTCTTCTTAAGTAGCATGAGAAATGCAAGTAGTGGTGTGGGTAATGGAGGGACATCACCAAGAAATGAGATTTAAACAACTGGAGAATGAAGAGCTGGGTTGAATAGGCAAACTGCAACGCAATATTTGTTACAGTCTTATGAGGACAGCATTAAAAAAAAAAAAAAAAAAAGACAAGGAAGTTAGTTTGAAAAAGCATGAATTTACTTCCTTTTTGTTGGTCTATTTGCATACAAAATATCATCTTTAGATATAGGTTTGACATTACTGGTGGTTTTGCAAATCAAGTAAGAAATCTATCAGTAATAATGTTAAAAGAAGTTTATCCTGTATACACAGCTACGTTGGGATTATGCATGGCTAAAGTATATTCTGCCTGCTTCTCACTTTGATCTCTGCGAAAAAATTTAAACCTGCAATTTTTTATTAAAAAAAGGGGTCAACTGTGTCATTATTGTATTTCATATTTACTTGTAGGCAATTTTGTAATTGCCCTTTTCATAATACTTTGAAGTACTTCAAAGTTGCTTAAAACTTGGAACACTTTGTCTGTAACATACCATCAAAGTACGGAGGCATGGAGTGTAATAAGATAAGAGAGATAATGTGTCATATCTACCAGGTCCCGTAAAAGCTAATACTCAGGTATTGATGTACATCCTTATGGTGTCTTTTGTGATAAAATGGTAACTAACTGCTACTACAAAATACACATACTTTTTGACAAGGGCAGGAAGAAAGGCAAATCAATCTTTTAAGGAGACAGTAATTTTAGAAATGTTAAATTGGGTAAGTATGTATGTATATATTATATATGTATATGTCTGTATACCCAGCTATATATGAAGAACTGTTGTCTTATATAAGTAAATTGTCATCTAGGTAAATAAAAGAAGATAAAGCTAATCTGTGCTTCCAACTTTTCAAGAAGATATTTGTGATATCTTTGTGGATTGCAGCTGCACCTCGCATGCCTCCAAATAGGCTCAATTTCAAAATGACTTCAAAAGGCAAATTCTCTAATGTATTAAAAGCAGCTACTAATTTATGTTGAGAACAGAACAATCAATCAGAGCAACATCCCATGGGGTAAAGGCACAATACTTATGCAGGAATTACTGCACCTAGCTAATAGTTTATGACCGTAGGGGGAAAGATCTTCAATCTGGTTTTGAAGAGATCAAGCAGTAGAAAATTTGTCACAAGGTAATTTAGCCCAATATATATCTCACTGTTATTCTGTTGATTTCATGTTTGCCTGTACAATTGAAGAATCTTCTAGAACTCAATAACTTCTCCCTACATAAATAACTACATTTTCAACTCCCATTCTCTGAATTCTGCTGTTTTTTCCATAATAAAATATATGCTGAAAGGAACATGAACTTTATTCTCTAGTCTGGCGTTGTGGATTTCCTTCCCAACATCAGAGCAATAATAGTTAGTGGCCATAAAGATTCAGCTACGTATTTATTGCTGACACACCATTTATCTTATGTACAAAGTTGTGATTGACGCAATGAAGAACTTTTTTTAATTTAATATACTTATCTCCACCTGAAGAAACATTGAAGGATACTTCTCAGAGTGAGTTAAGTCTTACCTGAGGCTCAATTTTTGTGAGCAGTTCCAAAATTATTTTAGCTTTTGTCTGTTGTAACACAGAGAGTACAAAGTCCTGATGGTACATATGCACCTTGCATTTTATTCATGGCCTTAACAAAGGAAATAGACTGGATGTAAAACCCTCTGAAATCTTTAAGAAATGGAAATTTTTCTATTAACTTAATAGAAAGTGTCCCAGGCCTTAGATCTCTCCTGTCAAGAGCCAGTATCTGGATACTGAAAAAAGATCTGAGAAATGAATTTTTGAGAACCTATCCTGCAATAAGCTGCCAGCTTCCACTAGCATCCACTTCACAAACACAATACAAAACACAAAAGAGTACCTATTGCCTGCTGGAGATGTCTAAAACTCTCTTTTATTTTCAGAAAACTGCCACAAAGATGTTATGCTATAATAAGGAGTATACAGAAATGTGATACTCTCACAACAATAAAAGAGATAAGTAGTAAATACAGGTTTCATTTTGCTTTTCACAAATAAACACCCATGGCAGTTGCATTCCCTCAACCTGCATGGCTGGCAGGTTAAGGGAATGAAGGGAAGGTTTTGAGCACTTGTACAACTCCTTCAAGCAAAGCTTGGTACCAATGTTTTTCGTTACTCAGCAGTGCCAAAATTGCACATAATTTATCTTTAATACTTCAACAGGCCATTGTCAACTTTATCTGATTGTGTTTCACTACCTGTCTGTCTGCTGCTGGTTTCTTCAATTGACATACATGCTTCAAGGTAAAAAGTAATACACAGGTCTGAGAAGTTTCATTAAAAATGCTGTCTGAAAACAGTGTTGTATAGTAAAACCTCGCTCAATTCAAGCTGAAGAACACAACGGTACAAGCAGCAAGGTGTTAATCACTGAGATTTAACACCTCGAAATCTGCCTTTAAGCTGGGAAATATGTATGCATGTGACAAACTGCTCATACAATCATGGTGTCAAGGACTGCTATGCATTTGTATATGCAGTTATAAAAATTATGTGTGCAAGCTCATAGAATTTACTCACACACCTGTCTGTATGCTATCCTGATATGTAATTCCAAAATGTTCCTCTTAAAAAAATGTTTGCTTTCTTTTTGCCTAAATTTAAGATTGTGGTTCACTGTTTTGAATTCTTTGCTTTGCCATGTGATTTAGTATTGAATTCAGAGGAGTCTCACATGAACATATCCAGAACAGATTTTAAAAAAAAGTTGTCTTATAAAATTTGCCAGATAACAGGAAGTTTTATATACCAATACGGTTAGAAATAAGCATAGTTAAATTAATATTACTATTTATAAAATTCAATAATATTTATTTACATCATGATGAAATGAAATGAAATGAAATGAAATGAAATGAAATGAAAGTGATTTCACCTGAGCTATTTGCAAATGGTCTATATTTTTCTCAAATGTTTATTAAAATCTTTTTCAAAATAGTTTCTTAAGATAACTGAGGTAGGAGATGAAAATTCAAAAAGACTCTGCAGGGATAGTTCTTACTGAACATAAACAGCAGAATGAAATTCACATAAACAACAGAGAAAACATCTACGTTTCAAAAAATAAACTTTGCTTTCCTATGAAGGTCTCTGGTATGTGACTGATACCTTCTGGAGCTAAACTAATTTGCTAGAATATTTACAGGACCTAAACACATAATAAATTCAATCACAATAAATGGTAATACATTTTTTAAAAAAGCCAGGAAATAGTCATTAATTTCTATCTCGGTTGAATGGTATATCCTGTTTCAGTTGCCACACCTGTCTCCTAACTGCCAGGAATCCATGGTGTCACAGGAGCGCAGGGGACACCAAAACCTGATCAAACATATGCATGCTAAAAGGGGAGTTTCACATTATCTAACTTTGAGAAGTTTGGTTAGGTGTGCAAGTCAGAAAGCTTGTTTGTTGATACTCCCTACAGAGCTCTTCAGAAGGGACTTTTCCATCCAGAACTTAATGCAGTGAACTAAGATATAGGATCCTTCTCACAATCACCTTTTAAAGAACCATCTCCTTCCACCACATACAAATGAATTGTAGCAAGACAGGCATCTTAACTGGGACACATAAGCAATTTCTTTCAAATTAGGCAGCACGGGCAACTCCTAACCTATACAATCATTCCTAGTGCAGATGAAGGAAGAACACTGGGAGGATATCAGCAATTTTGTAAGTCTGAGACTAAGATCATTATTGTATCATGGATATGAAATCATAGCACAGCCCAGGAAGCAAAACAGAATCTCTAATTTGCTCCGTCCAGAAGCCCCAAGATTCTCCAGATCCAGGGAAAAGTAATGCAGAAATGCCTACTGAGGATTTGATGTACGGAAAAGGGAAGGACATCTGTTTGTATATTGGCAAGATCAAAAAGCAGAGAATGTGAATGCTTGATATCGGAGATACACTTTGGATAACAAATAAACAGGGAATTTAGCTGGACCTAATAAGAAAATATTTTGGATTTAAAAAGGCAAATCAGTGGTATCATCAACAAAGAGGGTAGGTATGCAAGTCTACTTGCTGTTTCCCACAAAGTTTAGTTTTTCTTTAATCACAAAGCATAAATCCTTGGTTGAAAAACACTAAATAAATGAATTTTGAGGCAAAATTTGTGAGGAAAAAATAAAAAATAGACTCCTTGTAGCTTCAAATCCAATTCCAGAGACATATTAATCTCCTATCCCCAGAAATTATTTTTACAATATAAAATGATGAAGTGATTAGCTTTTCTAATCAAAATGAGTTTGAAGAGTGCAACGGTAGACAACAAAGGTTTTATCAGAAAGATGAGTTAGGTGATCAAGCAGAGCTTTTACATTTCTACCTTTTACAATTTTACATCTTCCTATAAGTTAGGCTATCACTTTCTTACACTGCAAAGCTCAAATAGTAGCTTTACAATTCAAGTGGTGACCATTGCGATAATAGTGGCAGTTTGCATTGCAGGTTATTGCCCTCTGCTTATTTGTTCTGTAACTGAAAAGAAGAATCAGACAAATGTCAGGAGTGCTTGTGTAAATTTGAACAGTGTAGTAAATGTCTTGTTTCAGCAATAATATATGGAAACCTAGACATATCAGTATTTAAAGTGAATAACACAAGAAAATACCAAAACCTAAGTAAATAACTATGTCCTCAGTGAAGGAATCTAACTTGAAGAAAAGAAATAGGATGCCATTTTTTAATGGTAAAACAGTATTTTATACTAAACTCAGAAGCAGCTATGCCTGTCAAAACTTGAAGTTTTTATTTGTGCTTTTCTGTTCAAGATGCCCTGTAAGTTAAGTACAAAAGTTAAGTACAAAAGTGAACATACGTGAGACTCAGACTTCTCCCAGCTATCAATTAGCTTCAGAAAAAAAAGTGTCTGGATCTCGAGAGCAAGGAGGAAGGAATTCCTTTGCACTTTCAAAGAGCTCCGAGATAGGGTTCAGAGGAAGCTGGCATCATCAGTACTGACTAAAGGAATTCATGGAATAAATAAAATAAAATAAAATAGCTAGATAATTTCTAAAGCCATATTTAAAGAGAATTTCTGAAATTAAATAAAAATAAGAGTATAAATCCTAGACTGCTCCAACCACGTTTTTTCCGTAAAGGAAAATAATAATTTTATCAGCCTTTGTCAGGAAAGAGGCTATTTTTTTTCTCAGTGCCAGTATCTCCTTGTGGTATTAAGAACATGAGAGAGATTTATTACAGTTAAGAGGACATTGTTGGTAAATTTGGAAAACAAGCACTGGTTTGTTCCTACCTTAGCTGAAACTGGTGGGATTTTCTCCACTAATTTTGATGTAATAGGATTAAGACCTTGGTTTTATCAAGTAAGTTATTAAAATTTAGCAGACTGACTCTAGATCCTGCTCTTATGCAATTAGTGGCCACGTCTCTATGGGATTATTCAGGAGATGACCACCTAATGCAGATTTAAGGTCAATAAAACTTTTTGTTGTTGTTGTTCTCACTCATTTTTTATCCAGTGAGAAACTGTTCAAACTGGAGGTAAAAAAACCACCCCAACTCAAATCCACACCAAAGTAATTTTTTCCCCTCAGGTGATTGCAGTCAAAACTTTACAGTATTGTGTATTTCAAGTACAGGCTTGAAAAACACTGGATAACAATTCTATGTAAAACTCAAGCTAACCTTTTCAATTTTAATTTCCCAAAGTGAGAGAAGTGTAAATGCAATAAAGAACACATCTGAAATACGCTGACAAAAAGATGTTACTGCCCATTCAAAACATGTTTTTATGCTGTGTTATTATTTAAACCAAGGATAAGAAAATAAGAAACCAGTAATATGATTATTTTTTTTCTAACTGCTCTGATCAAGGCTCACTACTTAAGTGGTAAAAGATGCATTTTACAATTATAAGTGTGGAAAAAACATATTATTGATTTTTTTCAACAACATATCCATTTGATAGCTGACTGCAGTTTCCGGAGATTAGGTTCAGTCCCCCATATTCTTCCTGCCCTTTCTGTATTTCCAGATGCTATTTAAAGTTTTATTAAAAAGTGTAATCTTTCCTCCCCTTCCATTGTTCGGACCAGAATATTCTCTGTAAGCTATAAATGAAGAGAAATCTTTATTTTGATTCTAGAGAAATTCTTAATTCATTTCTCAGAATTACATCAAGTTCACTGAGGACATCTAGGATCTCACTGCTTCAGAGCAGGGACCTGCTCTATTGCAATGCTGTCTTTTGCATTGCCATTATGTCTCTTGTCTTGCATTGAAGTATGTCTAAATTTGCTCGTCATTAATCTCTAAAACAAAAATTATAGTTTACATAGAGTTAGACTAACTAAAGTCTCCCAAGAATCAGCCTGCAATATTCCTTCAGGAAGTCAAGAGGCAGTACCTCCACTACCTCCCACAGGCACTTTAAGACTGTTTCATCCCCAGGATTTGAGAAATTAAGGGACTTTCCTTAGAATTGCTCATTGCAGCTTCTGCATAACCATCTGGGAATTAATCTCCCTGATATGAGATCTAAAGTCCTCCTCTCATGCTCTCACTTCTAGTCTTGTGGATGCTTGGCAAAGAGGAAGAGAATATAAAAAAGATAAAGGAAAAGTCATATATGCAAAAGAGCAAGGATAGTGGCCCCACTCTAGAAAGATATTAGTATTGTGCAGCCCTGTTTACTCCAGGCCTTGAAAAATGTATTGTGTATGGGGCAACGATTTCAGGAAAAAAAAGGAAAATAATTTTGTGTACAGCAGATTTCACATATGAGATTGATGAATACCATGGCTGGATATTTTTCATGAAGGTATTTCATGACTGTCATATTCATGACTGGTGATGACCAAGTCACCTAAACCAAAGATTTTTAGAAATGCTTACTAATAGCTTTTCTTATTTTCTGGATAAGCAATTCTGGTTTTAGTAAAGAGAATTAGCAACTGAAATGTGAAAATGCTATTCCTATCATTTTACAGTTACTTACTCAAAAAATTAAAAAAAAGCACTATAAATGGTGGATTTGTTCCATCTGATATTTGATGTTTAAAGAATAGGTTTTTAACCGGTGATAGTTATCTATTTCATTCATCGTTAATGGAAACAATTAACACCCTTAGAATTTCATCACAATCTAAGAAGGGTGTGCTGCCCCTTTCCATTGACAACAGAAGGCAGTGAGATGACAGCCTTAGGCTAAACATGCAAGTGTTAGGTAGATATTATAAAACAGATTAATTCAACAGTGATTCATAATTTTGGAAAATCATTAGAATAAAATCATTACTCTAGCAAACGCTGTTTCTAATCTTGATGTCTGATTTTCTGTATAAAAAGTATAATTTACTCTAACACAGACCCTGAAAAGGCAAATACTTGTTGTAAATTAAGTATTTAAAGTTTATTTATATTAAAGTTGTTAGATAAGTAAGATACTGGATTAAATTACCCCCCAAAAAAAAAGAAAAAATTCCCAATGGAAATTTTACATTTGCTCATGAATTCTGGGAATAAATGAGAACACTAATCACAGAAAATGTGAATCCTAGTGGCCTGTAGGCAAAAAACTAGTATCCAACTGTAATTAGGGAATGTATTGTAAAGTTTCAGAACAAATAAATACAGTTTTCTGAACACTTGAAAAAACAAGGTTAAAAACGTTACCAGAATTCTGGTATACTTTTTGGCTCAGCCACAGCAATACACTAAAGAACACAACTGATGAAACGATATATTTGAAAATGCGTCTCTGGCCCTGTGACTTCCTGTGCAGCATAACTGACCTTTGTTTTGCAAGGTCCAGTGACTCCCTACGCAAAATGCAGTGTGACTTTGTGACAACCTAAAAAAGCTGCCGCCCAGCCGGTGGCTGAACAAAGCAAACAATATTTTTCCAATACATTCTATTGAGCAGGGGCACTATGTACTTCCTGCAAATAAATAATTCAAATAATCTTTTAAAAGGCACAAATACTGGCCCTAATTAAGTACTACCACAAATGTTGTGGTAAATTAAGGTTTGGAATCAGCTTAGATATTCAATGATATGAAAACATGACAGGATTCCTATATATACCAATCTGGGTGAGCTAATCAGTGGTTTTCCTTTTCCTTACCCTGCTGAGATTGATGTCAGCTGTTTCATTTGAACTCTTCTCTGACATATGCCTTTTGCTGGTTACCAGGCAACCAGCATCATCGAGAAAGCTAAACATGTGCACCAACTTTTATTCACATCAATGCTTTATTTCAGAGTACGTCAAAACATCTTTGCCAATTCACAAGTTTGGTTTCCCAGCCTGCAGTCCCTGAGGAATGGCTTCACACCACCAAGTTCAGTAAGAAATGTGGATGCAGTTTCTTTGAGCAAATAAAAGCCTCTTACAATATTATTGAAGGAATATACAAACACAGATCTGGAATTCTGAGGTCTTGATTTTTTCTTTTGCTTAAAAAACCCCAACAACCAAATCCTTAAATATTTATTATTCATTTAGACCTCTTCAGGGCATCTTTAATGAAGTAGCATGCCTGATGTACAGATTTACACTCTTTCTCACAAGTATAACTCATTTTCTGATGGTACTGTAGAGGTTGTGAGAAGAAAAGTCTGAAAAGCAGCATCAATATTGGGCTATTAAGAAGTAGAAAAATAAAGACAGTCTGAAGTAACGAGCTGAATCTATCATGGTATTCACAGACAATTTTTCATGTGAAAGAGTGAAAGCATAAATTAAAACACCATACAGTTTAATAACTTTAATATTCTCTGTAAATCCAGTGGCATGAACTGAATGCATGGTTTTGGAATTTGATGGTTGGGTTTGAAAAGGTTGGTGTATGGTGAAATGGCTCCTAGTAAAGCTTAGTAAGTTTATTTACTGTTTATTTCTGATGGGAAGTGGCTAACATTATGACAATTAACACAAAAATTGTCAGGGTTACAGCTTCAAAAAGATTACATAGTAAAACCCCCAAAGTGTATACAGATAGGCAAAAAAACACATAAAAAGAGGCACATAAAAATGAAAGTAATAGGCATGGCACTTTGCCAATATGAATTTTTTACAATCCAATGATTTTATAAAAATGAGAAACAGATCTTAAAACGGAACTGCTGACAAATATGTTAACACTTAATTTTGATATATTTGCAGTCCTTTCTGATCTGAAGCTACAAGAGTAAAATTACAGCTTCATCCTCACCGTGTAAGTGGAGTTTGTTCATCATTAGGAGAAAAGTCATTTCATGGAATATTTACACTAAGAACTAAAATCTTTCGTAACTGGAAATGTTATTTCTACTACAACATTTATGTCTTAGTTGCATTTTCTTTCTTTCTTTTTTTTTTTAATTTTTTTGTATAAAGTCCATAATAAATATTTCTCTTTCCTTTATGTCATATGGCAGCACATGTTCAGGAAAATGACATAAAAGTGTCAAGTTTCCCAACTAAGTAACAGTAATGTGAAATGGAAATTAGAGCTGTTTTCTCCCAGTTTATTTGTTAGATACTGTCAGAGAAAGTTAATCTGCAAAAAATATAGTCTAATACTAGCTCAGTTCATATCCTACTGGAATAAAAGCCAAAAGGATTTGGAGGTTTATTTACCAGTTGTACTCTATACAAGTGAGGATTTCATCGTCATATAATTCAAGTCATACCAAATGGTGATTTCAATTTTTTTAACCTGAATCCTTTGATGAAGATGGGATTGCTTACATTGGGCTAACATTTCACTAGTAATAATTAGCTTTCTAAGACTTTGAAAAGAAAAATAGCTTTCAGAGTATGAATAAGAATATTTCCTAGCAGAAACCGGGTCCAAATGTTATGGGTTTTATACACATACACAAATATATATATGTATACATTAAAACATGCATACACATGCAGTCCTAGATATGTATGTTAACAGACCTTCTCTTCACTACATAATATTTCTGGATGGGAATGTCATTAACTAAATAATAGCCAGCATCTGGGACAGTGCCCTTTAATTGTGGCCTTGGCTATTCATTTCCTGTGAACAGAAGCTCACCATTTCTTTCAGAGAAGTTTCGAGATCATAGGAATGCAAAATAAGCCGCAGAAGATGTGAATATACATAAATGCTTCAGTTCAACTCTGTATGACTCTCAAAATCTATTTTTAAATGTCCACATTTCATTAAAATACTATATCAATTAAGTGCAGTGCTATTCTGCAGAGGTTGCTGGAGCTAATTTGTGTAAAGCAAAACCCTGGCACTGAATTGACATTCGAGGACCTGGATGGATCTTCTGAACCTCTTTTTTAATTTTATGTATTTGTGTTTGATGCTTAAATGAAAATTTAATTCAGGGGCTAAAAAATATGCAGTGGTCACACAGCCCGTGATAGCTCACAGTGAAGAAATATCTACAAGCTCACAACCAGGCAAGTTCTCAGTTTACCTAATCATTAAGAATAATTCATTAGCAATCAATTTGTGCCTGTAGTAATTGTGGAGACAGTTCAAACTGTTCGTTTATGCTCATCTGAGTCACACTGTTTTCAGTAGATGTATCATCCAACTATAATTTTATATTTGTGAACATAACTGTTGTTTTTTAAAATAATTTTACCTGAAAAATCTTTAATATCCCTGAAATTTATAAAGATAACCTCAGAGTTTTTTGCATGGAAATATTCCTTATAGAAATGTTTAAGGAACACCAGGAAAGAAGCAGAAACAGCAAACAAATTCTAGCAAGTAGGAAATTATGAAAAATATATTATCTTATTCTCAGTGGAAAAAAATGTCTAAAAGTAAATGAACCAATTAAAAGTATTTTTAAATTAAAAATTAGGTATCTACTTTTCTCTCTAACTTTCAAAACCTTTTTATTCAATTTTGTTTTGAATTGAATGAACAAAACAAAATCAGCTTGTAGAAATATGCATTATTTTTTGTTTCATCCTGTCTTTCTGTTTGCAAAAGTAAAAATAACCTTCATGTTTGCTCCACAGTTATTCACAAGGGGAGACTGTGTGTTGCTGTTTCCCATTACAATACTAGTCGAAACAGTTCCTTTTTCAGCTTGAAGACTTCCTACAGGCTGTTAGAAATTAAACAGAGGAGGAAGAAAAAGAGAAAATCTGTTCTACGTGAAGCCCAGCCTTATTAATGTTGTTGTCTGTATAATGTGCAGCTCTAACTGGTACAGCCTTGTTGTTCGCCTTGCCTCTGTTTTCGCATCATAAGCAGATGATCCAATAAGATTTGGAAGTGAAAAGTACAGTTTACTTCCCTTTCTTTCCAAAGTTATATTTAGAACTAAAAGTAGCTATATTGTGTTTTACAGAGTTCAGTAAAGTACTCTAAGTTTTTTGAGGTTAACACAATTACAATAATCTTATTAAAAAGGAGACTGCCTTTCATGACTGAGGACCAGTTGGTCAAAGAATTACTCAATAACCTCAAAAAAACCCCAACCCAACAGTAAAAAGAGCTGGATGTTTTCTCTGGGTCCCCAAAATTATTAGAAGTTCTAAATAGAAACTACTTCAAAAAGAAAGAACTCTGAAATATAGACCTGTTTCTTGCTGTTCTGCTTGATCCTCTGAGTTTGGCAATTGCCTAATTCAAAAAACCATAACAGACCTCCTGCCTTCGAAAATCAATTAGTAACTAAATATCACCCAAAAGACTAACAAAATGGGAAAATGCATCTGCTATAACAACCATTCTAAAACTAGCACCTAGTCCTCAGTTACAATACCAACAATAATGAAATAGTTTCCTATGCCCTGCTTTGTAATGCATCAGACTTGACCTGGTAAGTCTTCTACCAATTCTACCTTCACGCTTGAAATCTGCCAGCAGAGCTGACCTGGAACTGAAAGCTGAGCAGCTAATGCAGCAATCTCTAACTTAATCTACGGTCGTTACAGGAGGTCTCCTGAACTCCAGGTAAGCCCCATTAGTCTCTTTCCTCTAGGATGGATCCTTCGGCTTCCAGGAGTCAGTGACGACAGAGCCAGGGCAGAGGGGTTTTTCCTAAAACTCAATGCCCTGGTGTCAAGCCCAACACTGTACTGATTTCCCTTTCCTCAGTAGGCTGTCCTGAAGAATAACAATTCTCCACTGTGTGGAGGAGTGCAAGGAGATTGAACTACTCTCTAGGTCCCACAATCTTGTGTGACACTGAGGAGCTGGACTTCTGTGAATTGTTTCATAGATACGGCAGTATACATCGCAACAGTGATTAAACAGCCTGAAGATAAGGCACAATATTCAAACATTCATTTTAGTCCAGCATAGTTCCCACAGCTCAGACTCGGGGTCAAAAGTTCCTATAAACATAAAAATATGACAAAATTGAAAAGTTTATGAAACTAATAACCTGCTACATCTGAAGTCCTTCAAAAATCTATGTATACAACAGCTTTTCCTCAATTCATCTCTCCCTGTATAAGTAGAGGTGACCCAACTAGGTCTTTTACTTTGCCTGAACGTGTTTCCTGTGATGTTTTTGAAGATGAGCCTGATAATGGGACATCTTATTTTTGTTATTATAGCTATTTCAAGTGCTATCAACACTTTAATCAGCCAAGATGAAGAAGTGAAAAGGAGTATGCAAGTATAGACAGGCATTGGTATGAGTAACACAGAGATGTTCAGATATTGACATTGTTTACGCAGGCAATTGCTTGTCAACACTGGCCCTGAGACTACCCAAGACTCTGCATTTTGCAGCTTTTTACCCCTATTCTTATTCTCCCAAATTAGCAAAAATAGCCATTTAACTTAATTTTTGTTGATCTTGCTATCCCTCTTACAACTGCTATGGCTCCACTTGAAATTGTGACTCCTAATTTAATCATTATTTCCTTAAAGAAAGGGAAATGCCTCCAGTAAAAGCATGTTTGATTCCAGAAGGTGCGGAGTGCCCCATTTCCTCTGTTTTAACATGCAGTCTGAAATAAGGAGTGTAAAGGAGCATCAGGTCACTGATGTAGGCGGTATTTTGCAATGTAAACTATGCTGCTGTATTTTTAATGAAAGACTGGAAATGATGGTCCAGTTGTTAACATAGTATAGCAACAGTTGTCACGCCATGCCTGAAAACCATGGGTATAGATTGCATAAGATGTGTAAGTTGTTCCAGCATCATAACGATGTTCTGTAAATGACAGCTAAAGAATGCAGACATGAATATATTAATGTGATCAAGATTTTAAAAACTATTGGATGTGTAAGGATACCCATACATTTATACCTGCCTTCTTCAAAACATTTAGGAATGGATGCTAAGCAGACACACAATATCGGTCATGAATTCAGAAATCAACATGTTTTGCTTTGTTTTTTAAATCCCCACTGAGTGCTCTTCTGTATCCTTTACACAAAGAGCCTCTGCTGAATGTTTGTTCCATAACAAAATTCAGCCTGGCTTTGCGATGAGAACCTGGTGGATTTGGGGGCTGTGTGACACCCTGTGAATGAGGAGCCTGTGCTGGCCACCGTCCTCCAGTACCCAGCAATCCCCAGCCCTGGTAAGGAGCCCCTTTCACAGAGCAGAGAGGGTTCAGAGCCTTTTGCAGACCACCACCACATATATTATCCCTCCTTATCAGGAAGGTTTGAGAAAGGAAGAGGTCCAGCACACCTGTACTTTCTCATCTGTTTCTCCCAGGGTAACAGGCACATGCCAGTTCTGCAACAAGGAGCACAGGAGGAAATAAACGGATTTGGGGATTGTTCAAAAGAGAAATGGCATTTTTTTCTCAACTAATTATTTTCATACTATATAGGAAAGGGGGAATCTTCCTCTTCTTTCACTGAAAAATGCACAATTTATAATATATTCTGGGGAAAAACAGCTATTTAAAAAGTAACTTTAATTGACCTTTCTGAGCCTGAAGGTGGTTTAACATGTGCTATTGATGCAGTTTTAATGCTAATGATATTGGGAATTTTATATACGAAATAAAAATTCATTGTTTTACCATTATAAGAAGGCTTTGAATGTTTTAATAACAAAAATAATGTAGTATACTAGGAGGAGGGCAATTTGACTGACCTTGCATTGCCTTTCGAACCTGCACAGATCTTTTATATATTATTTTATTTTACTAGTAGTGAGCAGAAGGGGCTGGTTTAGAATAAAATGAAGTAGATGCATGCTGGGGCTTGTCAGGGTTTAACGCCAGCCGGCAAACAAGCACCACACAGCCGTTCACTTATTCCCCCTCCCCTGTTGGGATGGGAAAGAGACTTGAAAGAATGAAAGTGAGAAAACTCGTGGGTTGGGATAAAGAGAGTCCAGTAAATAAAGCAAAAGCCACTCATGCAAGCAAAGCAAAACAACGAATTGATTCACCACTTCCCATCGACAAGTATGGAATGTCTACTGTTAAATAAAAGAATTTATTGCTATAATTTTAAAGTTAACCTTTATTAAAAGGTTTAATTTTAATTCAGAAAAAAAATTGTCCAAATAGAGCTAATAGTCTGATTAATTGGCTAATTGCTTCAGTAATATTTAGCATTGGGATTAGTAATGTAATATGGAAAAAGATTTCGGGAAAACATGCAAAACATGCCATACCAGGCCTACTTTTGCATCTGTAAACTAGGTCTCGTACTGTGAGTAGCTGTAAATCGAGACATTTCCTTTAAAAATCATCCTTTGCATGACTTAATCAATTGGCAATATACTATTGCTGTATTAATAATATATCCTTTTATGGCCCCCCCAAAAAAGAACTAACAGGAACTTCTAAGGTTCCTATGACTTTCAAATGAAGGACAAATGAATCGTACTAGGTGAAACATATAAAACCTAAAAAGATTCTCTTTACCCTGACTTTGGAAATATTGCCTCAGGTCAGTATTGTGGGCTAGCAATTTTTTAGTAGTTTGCAGAAATATGTTAGAAATACAAAGTTTAAAGAACCTAAGATGTTAGGTAGAGCATGTGATCTATTTTTTATATTTACAACTTACTTGTAAAGTTGCTGAGTGCCTCACTGGAAGCTGATATCCACCTTCATTAAATGAAGAATCCTTCCAAATACCAGCACTTCTTACCTTGAACAATTCTTTGTCAAAAATGTAAGTGTTCAGGTTTTGGAGTTTTTATTATATGCTTTTCAAAAAATCTCTAGAACATTTCTAGTTTTATTACATGCTGTACAAGCCTTGACATACATTTAAAAATGTTTTTTCTAGCTATTTTCTCTCTGAATCAAGTATTTATTAAATTAATTCCAAGCTCAGTAGCTTTATTGAAGTGCTGTATATGCAGAAATTATACTGAGTTTTGTTTAAAAGTGAAGTAAATTATTCTCTGCTAAATGTTGCAAAACTAAGCCTTTAACTGCTTCAGGTTAGTTTTAACATGAGACCTTAAATTTTTTAGAATTTCATAATAAATTTGAGAAAACAAATGTGTCCATGCTTATTTTCTGTCTCTTGAGGGAGATAAAGTTTGCAATAAACTGAAATTAGCTAACTCTAAATTTAAATAATATTATAAAGCTGGGAATAATATCCTTTCTTTCAGCAACTGAACATACTGTACAATTGAGTGTGAAAATGTTTTAGGAACAGTCATGACCCAACTTGTCAAGTTTTGCTTCAAACTAATTATTGTAAAAGAATAAAAAAAAAGCTCCAATTCTGTCAGTTCTGAAAGAGATGCTCATAATACTTAGTAATAAATAAGAAAAACAAATACAGTAATTAACATTCCAGGCCCAAGCCCATAATTTTAATTTAAAGAAAATAAATGATAAATACCTCCAAAAATATCTTAGTGAGAAATTTAACTGTTTAGTCGTTGGCATGACAATTCAATGGCAGTGACAGAAAGTACATTTAACCAACCCGATGCCGCTCAACCCACAGCAAACAACAATTAGTTCAGTGAAAGATCTGTTTTAAGAACACATACATTTTTACAGGGCCAAATAAAATGAAGAGTGGGTATCAAAATAATAATTTGCAAAGAAAGGGAGAGCTAAAGTCTGTCTTCACTGGAATTTTTTACTCAAGTTGACTTCCAATTCCCTGCTGTTAGTCTATATAGTAATATTATGTTCATTTAAACCCTCTGTAGCTGTTTCAGAAGACAAACATGCTGTACAGAACTTTCCACATGCAGATTAGAGTGTTCAAATTCATGTTGACAGATCATTACTTAATCTGAATTAAACTCAACTATTTTCTTTGAGTTTAGTGGTAATCAAAGACCAGACAACAACAGAGAGAAACGGCTGATGCATTTTGCATCCCTGTGCATCAGCAAGCCATTACTCTAAGTGGGTAAATGCTTTTCAGATGAGATGAACTACCACACAAGTCACATCTGGTCAGAAACTTACATGTTTCTGGGTAATTAAAAAAGGGAGTGTACATTTTAAAATGGAGCTCCCTATTAAAGGGGGAGTAAATAAGTTGTAAACCATCTTCCAGACCACCTCTTTGATGGATTTCACAGAAATTCAGAACTTAAAATGTTTTTCTTTAACTCTCCTTAATTAGCAAGTGACTCAGCTGACAAAGATGCCCAAAAATCTGTGAACTGACAATGTCATGTATCCTAGACTAAGTGTATAAATCATGTGTATATAGGGATGGTATCTCTAATTTATGGCATGCTTTTCAAAATACACTTCCATGCACTCAACTTATTAAAATTTTTATATTCCTGTTTCAAAGAAGTAATGCTTACCAGTCTACAATTTTCTGACCTTTAATGCTCTTCCAGGGAAAATGCCCAATACAGCAATTTAAAAAAGACACTGACTACAAATTTCTTTTTCTTAAAAGGCTTTCATAGATCCTAAAGGATGCTAACAGTAGCTGTTGAAAACTGAGTTAAAGATATTTTTAAAGGAAAGTAACCAATGTCCTATTTCTTCCTGAATCCTCAGACTATTATATTCAGTCAAGATGAATGAATATTCCTTTTCCCTGCAAGACAGCCATCTTCATAGGTTCCTTTTTGTGGCCAGCAACATTTATCTTCATCACATTAATGATGAATCACACTTCTTACTGCACTGTGTGACTTACAAGTTCTCTCATTCTTGGTATAAAGTGGTCAGCTCAGGTCCTTTCTGTTGGCTTAGGGCAATAAAATAGCAGCAGAAAGAGAAAACAGAGGGCAGAGATAATTCACAACATTTTCAAACATGCAATGTGTAAATTTTTAATTTGCACTAGCACCCAAGTGGGAATGATTTGAAATAGTATTACTATCAGCTTTAATTGCTTACGCACACACACACACAAAATCATCGTTCTATCTGGTAAACCATTGCTTTTGAAGCAGTTAGATGTACTTTTTGTGAAACTACTTGTACTCCTGGAAAAAAAAAAAAGTATAATTACTCTGGTCTGCCTTTCTGATAAAAATACAGAGATCATTTTTGAAACAATTTCTTAATAATGTTTGTCACTGAAGTATAAAATTAGAGGCTTTTCAGTAACCTCCATGAGTCCGAAATATTTCTAGTGCAATAAGGAATCAAGATTTGTGGGAAGGAAGCGCTGCAAAGAATGAAAAAATATGTCCATTTTCTATTATTGCATTGTTTGCCTTAATGGAAAAACTTACTTTGAAAATGCTACTAGAACACAAAAGATTTGATTCTGGATGTTGTGACCATCAGAGCATCGTAGGTGAATGAAACCTGCTGAAAGCCTCAAGTGGAACATCCATGGTTGTAGGTGCATCCTGTAAGTGAAACAATAAGCTTTCACATGTCTCAGTTTTCTGAGCTTACAGAACTCCCTCTCTAGTGCAGACAAGATATTTCTGCAAAACTGATCACCTGTTCTATAACTACATGTGTATTCTATAATCCCAGTGAATTTAAGAGGCTTTGGGTCGATGCTGGAATTTATACTCTTCTGTTTAATTTCTCCCATTCTGTCATCATCTTGAGAATCTCTGAATATGGTGTCTTCTATTTAGCATCCAAACAAGTCTGCCCCCAGGAGACATTGGACTCAGCTTTACCAGACTAACCTAATGAAATCTACAGTTTCAAGGTCAGGAATCCATGCAATCTTGACGATGTTTTAAGAAAGGTCAAGCACTAAAAATGAGATTTACAGAAGCCAGCAAGCTGTGAGTGAACTCAACAATGAGTTCCGGAAATGAGTATGACTAACACTCTCCCTGTCAGGGAGAATTTAATAATGGTCTGGAAGAAAATGTCTACCTCAATTCAAGATTCACAACTATGGACTATATCCTTTGTGTTCAGGCATGCGAATCAATAAACTCACCCTGAAATGAGGAAAAAAAGGATGTCTTGTCTGATTTCTATGCAATAATTCAGCACTCAGAGAATTCACCCCTTATGTGGGAAAAACCTGTTTCAAAGTTGCCCTCCTCTGACACTTGCAGTAGGTAGTTACATCTAGGTATATCATCCCAGATTTCTGACTTGGCATATTCAACGTACAGGGAGTTGGTCTTTTTCACAGTCTTACTTATACTACGGGTTATTTGAATGTCATTCAGAACAGGGACTGGGACCAATGCCTTCTTTATGCCAGGTATTTAATGATTCCCCAACTAAATATTGAATATTTTTTTCCAAAAAAGAAACCAGATAAAAGCAGGTGTCCTGTAGACAATCTCTGGAAGCGTCCAGCAGGTAGCCAAGAGGATCCCTGATTAAGGAAATGCAACCAGAGAGGGTTGTTAAATTAGTCAACATCATCAATCTGTGGCTGTTCACATACTTATCAATAAAACTTTAAGTACCTTAAAGAAGTTGACCATTTCTAGATCACTGAGAACCACTCTTGGACTTTGATTTTTAAAGCAGAATCTAGGTACCTAAATCTGCTTGTGGATCTTGCCTTTTGCTATTCTTTCTGGCTTCCAATGGCTAAACTTACAACAAAGTAAGTACAAATTAATTTACGAAAACATTGAAAACCTCTATTTTTACAGGTTTAGAAAGAAAATAAACAGTAATAGATTGGTTTCTCTTTGGTTTTTTTGGGTTTTTTTTGTTTTTTTTTTTTTTTTTAATGTGTGATCATAAATGACATAACATAGATTCTTTTAGAAGAAAATAACTTTACAAGGAAAACACTTTTTCAAAACAGGTGTGAACGCAATAGTCATCCTCTGCTAGGTAAACCTTTATACGCTCTGATTTTGTACCATACAATGCAATTTGCATGCAAAGTATGTATAAAACACGGTCACATCAGAATGGCTATATCTCCTAAATGACATCCTCAGTTACTTCCCTCTAGAAAACCCTATTTTTCCTCAGGTTTCAAGCCAGAGAATCAGTGCAACATCTTGGTTCTGGAGCAAGATGTCAATCTGTTGTTCTCTAAGTCAGTAGCTGCCTCTCAGAAACACCTTAATCTAGATCTGGGATCCGGACACTGGCATTAACTGTCCTTCACATATTAGCTGCATCTTCTCTTGCTATTGATGCAACTTTCACCCTTGAAGATGGAGGACCCCTATGCCTTCTATTAAAACCAGGGTATGGTTTTACTGCGCAGTTAAAGCTACGATCTTCTTGCAATTCCTATGCAAACTAACTAAAACCTGACTATAGCTTTTTCTCATGTACAATGACAGAAAGAATGTTATGTGTTATGTCATGAGACTCATGGCATCTTCTTATTTTTGAAAAAAAAATTATTGAGTAGAAAAAATTCCTACTTAGACTGTATTTTGCACAACATGGCTGTTTTCCATGTCAAAATTGAAGATGCAATGTCATGTTTTTATGTGGAGATATTTTGTTTTCATAAACTTCAGTAAACACTAACTGTATAAATCCCTCATAAGCAAATATAAAATAAGCTTATCTTCCAGCTTATAGGAGAGGAGCTTAATATCCGCTTCTTTCAGATAAGTAGTTTTGGAACTGCACTGGGTAAACATTTCAAAAGCAATTAAAAAAGTAATCCTTGATTTTTGATAAAGAACTTGAACATCCAGTGACCTGTGAGCATATTAAAATATTGTTACATGTTCAAAATGGGATTTTAAGTGAAGAGTATTTTATTGTGTACAACTACATGCAACCTGTCTGAAAAACAAGAAAAAGATTATTAAACAGTGAAAGTGGGCATTTTCTTTATGCTTGCTTTAAAGACTGTATTTGCATGGAGGTGAAACTGGTCATTTTTGTCAGCTGCAGCGTCAGCAGCATAGCTCTCTTGGGACAAGGATGAATACAAATTTTGTGACTTAATAGTCCTAAATTGTATCACAAATGTCAAAAAAGAATTAAAAAAAAAAAAGGGGGAAAAAAGGAAAAAAGGAAAAAAGAAGGGAAAAAGGTGAAAAAGAAACAGGCAATTTTTTTTTCACTTGTATGCACCCTATTTGAGATCACCAAGAGAGAGGAAAATTATTCTATAAGGTGTCATATGAGCTGACACTGAGACACTGTTATTCAGTAAAGAAAGAGAAGATGATGCAGAAACTTATGCTGTACTTGGTGGAGCTAGAATGATTTGTATTTTCTTAAGTAAATTAAATAAAGATATCCCCAGAATTTTAGAGAACACATAGCAGTATCTGATTAAGAAAAATATCTAAAACTGATTTATTAAATTTTGTTTAACTGGACATGAGAATCTTTTTCATTATTCTTCCATTATTTAGCCTCCAATTCCAATCCTTTAAGTGCTGTTTTCTTTTCATATTTTTTCCGTAAATGAGTCTGGGTCTTCATATGTATTTTTAACCATTTAAAAAAGTTTAACCATTAAAAAAAACAAAACTAAAACCAAAACCAAAAAACCCACCAACCAACCAACAACAACAAAAACCCACAAAGAAACAAAAACCTCTTGTTCTTCAGCAACTCTCTCTTCTGAAGAGTTAGATGGAATTGAATCCATGTTTTTATCAGGTTTGTTTTTTCTTGAATGGAACCCTGTAACAAGATGCACCAGCTGTAGGTTTTGACGGTGGTGGGACTGAGGGGATGGTCTCTGTGAGAAGAGGCCAGGGCCTGCCCTGTGCCAGATACAGGCAGTTCCAGACAGCTCCAACAGACCCACCACAGGACACGGCTCAGCCCTTTAGCCAAGTGTGTGGTGCCTCTGGGAAACATATGTAAGAAAGGGCAAAACACCATGAGGGCGGGAATGAGAGAACACCGAGGCCAGAGTAGGAGTTGTTCCATGGCAAAGCTGGTATCACCCCTGAAGGGGATCTGCAGCCTGTGGGGGATGCATGCTGGAGCAGGTGCTTCCCTGAAGGGAGTGTGGTCTGTGGAGGACTCACATCAGAGCAGAGGAGATAAGTAAGAAAAAAGGAGCTGTGGAAGAAAAGAGTGAAAAACAGGAGTGGTAGAAAGCAACTGCTGCACGCTGACACCAAGCTCCTGCGCTTCACTGAAGGGACTGAGTGTGACCTGTAGTATTAACAAGGGAGCAGAGATTAGGAAGCGTGGAGGAGAGCTATTTTCCATAACTGTTTAAATATTTGTTTTTGTTTCTGAGTACCTTAATCAGTATTTAAATGTTTATGTTAATTGGCAATAAATTAAATTAAATTCCCCAAGTGGAGTCTGTTTTGCCTGTGACATTAACTGGTGAGTAGTTTCCCTGTCTTTATTTTGTCCCATGAGTTTTTTCGCTACTGGTTTTCATATTTTCTTTCCCATTCAGTGGTGGGTACGACTGAGTGACTGAGTGGGTGCTTGGCTGCTAGCCAGGGCCAACACAACACACAACCATAGAAGGTTTATTTTTAGGCATTTGAGGACTAACTGCCCTGTTGTGCAACAATTTCTGTCAATGCAAAGTGAACACCAAAAAAAGTTCTGACAGATATGAGACTTTGAAAGGATGGGAAATTGAAAGACTATGTTATGATAGATTTTATGAAAATAGACAATATTTTAAAAAAAAAATCAGTTTGTTGCTACAAGTGTTGTGTCGCCTCCTTAAGCTGGTTCAGTTGTGAGATAAACGTAAAAGTCACTAGGCAGGCACCTGAATCCTTGAAAAGTACTGCTTCTGAAGAAATGCAGATATATGCAAAATTAAGTTGCACACAGAGGTTTGTTCCAGTGGACAGCTGAAAAAGCTAAAAAGAAGTGAACAGTCCTCACACAGGTCTATATCTGACATTTGGAAGTATCTTGCGGTCTGGATCCCATGAAGAGGATTAGTGCTAGTAACTGTTCCGGTTCCTACCATGTATTTTTATTTTATATGTATATATATATGCACAAAAACCATCCTGTGTTTATATGAGAATTGTCTCAGACATGTTAATATTCTATATTTTCAAATATATACTGTCTCTTTGGAAAGACTTTTCCCTGCCTCCCTCCTTCAACCCCTCTCCTCCCCCCCCGCCAGTGACTATACTCAGGAATTTATTATTTGTTCCCTCTTACATGAGCTTTTTACATAATTTTAGCGTAAACATTCCTTGTGATGCTTCTGTCTTTCTCCATTTCTTCTGCAGACATTTTCTAATCAGACTTGAATTGTCTTAGAATGGAATTCCACAAATTCATGACACCTTTGAATTGATCAGTGGGACACCACATCCGCTTGCCTCAGCAGTACAATTCTGGGCATATCCCAATAATAGGAGATCTCAAAAGTCATAAGACAGAAAAAAACAAATTCTTTCAGCCACTCTAGAAAAATAATTGTCTTGAAAAGAGCTGCATTAATTCTGTGATGTATAAGTGAAGTAGCCATGAAGTCTTTGTATTGCAATTGTTGAGTATCATTGGCATGAATATACGTCACTGTGAAAACTTCATTTAGTTCCTACATTCTGCAGTCATTTTCTAAGGGTCATTGGCACATGATTTTTCATTGTATACCATATTGTGTGATTTTGCTACATACATTGCCTTATGGTAATTTTGAACATGTAACATTTTCTTCTCTTATAGTGCTTTCTCTTGCTTCTGTAACTCCACAAGATTTCTTTCTAATAAGGAAAAGCAAGCGAGCTGAAGCTGTTAACAGGGCATTTTTTTTTGTCTCAGCCATTTTTGTGATCTTTGAACTTTCATTGTGTCTTTTATGAGATGTTCTATACTTAAAGCAATCACCATGAAAATATGTATTATAAGACTAGCTGACTTGATACCTTCATACATTCAAGTTCTGTGGTGTGCAGTGTACCTCAACAAAAGACAGAACAAGAAAAAGAATAAAGGAAACCCATTAGGCTCCTAAATCAAATAAAGGCACTGAGGAACTTTATATTCAAGTATGAAAAAATCAGAATTAGGTAAGACAGTTGTTTAATTATGATTCTGTTCTGATTTAACTATAAGAGCAAGCAGAGGTGAACCATAGCACACAACCATGCTGTTCAGCCCATCTCAGATTCTCCATTTTTCAGGTTTTAAATACAAGTAGTCAGTCCCTTGCACATTGCTGGATCAACTGATCAAAGTCACTGTAGTATATGGAAAGAGAAAGGGGAAATCTGGTTCATTTTTCTAGTCATTGGCAAAAGTAGTTACAGTACTGTGAACAGGAGGTAAGATTATAGCGAGGATGAACCATCACCATATTATTAATATTAAAAGTAGCGATGCAGTGAAATGCCGAAGTTAAGACTGGAGAAGAAAAGAAACTAATACTCAGCACTGCATCTAGGTTATTGTATTCCATACATTTGCACATTGCATTCATGCACTTGCCCATGCCTAAAGGAAAAATTCTGACTTCAATGGTTTTTCAATGATGTATAATATAAATTTAGATATCATGTGATTATAGCAGTAACTTCTTTTAGTACTAGGTAATACTTGGACAGAAGAAAGTACAGAGGTTAAACAAGGGATAAAATTTCTGTCATAACTGGTCTTTTCCTCTCCCCTGATGAGTCAATCAACTAAAAAAAATGCCAAAACGTGTTGTGGGGCTTTTTATTATTTCAGTAAAAAAATGCTGTGGCACTAATTTTTCATGCAGAGACTTTGATACAGATAGTAATATCAGTAGACTTTGATATAGATAGTAAGTATCTAACTCATGTTTATACATACAGGGTAAAAAAGAACATAGAACCACTTTGGCATACGTATTTGGTATATGTTCAGTATATGTATTTTTCCTCCTTTCCAGTCTCCACAAAGGAAAAGACAACATGAAGCCAATACCATTTTTTTCTAAATACACTAAAAAATCATGGGTTAATTTGCACGTATTGGGGAAGATGATTCTCCTCTATAGAGATAAAAAAGACTTCTTCTTGAGCAGCTTATAAAGAGACTTTGGATTCAGTACGACAGGGGGAGTAACAAGATATTAGGACACAGAATGACAGATGAAACCAATATCAATGAAAGTACACGGTTATTCAGCAGGATTAGTGCAAGGCATGATGCAGGAAGAACGTTACTTTTTGCCTTCCATTAGAAATGAAAGCATTAGCTAGCTATTTTCTCCAAGACTTTAAGGAAGAAAAGGATTCTAAGGAGAGAACTGAGCAAAGAAAGAGTAGTCTTTTATGTGTTTCATGTTAAAAAAAGAAGGCAAAATGTTTTCTTATACCAAAAAATGCCAGTGTAAAATTACTTTTTTTTTCTAATTAACAAAGGATTTTGCTGTATAACAATGAAAACTGAAACTTTCTAACCTGTTTTTCTAGATAAAAGAAATATAGTTTCCACTCAAATAACTAGTTTCCACCTAATGCTTCTTTTGTTTGAGAAATTTCTCATAAGCCATAAGAAATTCAGATTTCAGTATTGTCTTGGAGCAAAACCTAAATTTGCAAGATGATCAACTATTTTCATTACAAGAACAAAAAAAAATATTGCTGGCTACATGGTCAGCACAGTCCATTCTCTCTCACACCTGCCCAGCCCAGCTTCCTCCCTCGCTTTCAAAAGAAATCAAAGTTTCTGAATGGTTAAACAAAGGACATAAGCACACATGAATTAAGATAAAGGAAACTGATGATATTTTTTGGTATAATAGAAAATCTTATCAATTCCTTCTCCCCCAGTACTATGGTACATCCATGACAAAAGGGAAGAAAACACATAAAGAGCAAACGGTGACAGGAGTGGTAACACAAGACTGATCCACGTCTTAGGCTCTGAGATGAGGGAAGGTATTTGAGAAAATGGTTCTGCTTACTGATTAAGTTGCCAGACATGACTGCATATTTTTTTCAAAATAATGTTTCCAGAGACCAACACAGCTTTGCATTTTTTGTGATGGCTACTCAAAATTCAGGGATCACTTACTGTTTTAATATATTGAATATGTATCTAATGTCAGACGTGAGAGCTGTCTGCTGAATGGGGAAGGAATTATCAGCAACATGGAAATATAGCATTGAGGAAAATTAAAAAAGTGATCATGTATATTTTCTTAAAGGGTGGAATTGTACTTCAGGTTATAAAGCAGTGATGTACTTGTACTTGATAAATTTGATATTACATATAAAGATAAAATAAAACACAGATGTTTTGTATTCCAGTATACAATCACACACATTTAAAACAGTTAATAAAAACTATTCCAGGTATAATTTTTCATCAGATGTCTGTAGCTAACAAACAGACAAAATATCTTAGATCTGTGTACACTAAACGAAAGAAAATGTGTGTCTCCACCACAAATGCTGAATATAAGATATTTCAAAATAATGAATGCGATTAAAGTCATCTAAATTATTTGTTATTAAAAATTTGCTTATTTCTAAACTTATTAAAATTTTATTAGAAGGTGGAGGTTCTGTCATATTTTATGATGTGAGTTGCTAAACACCTTGCTCATGCTAAACCGTGCCACATTACCTGAGTACTCATCACAAAATTCCTTTTAAGTTGGCATAGAATAATAAAGCTTTTTTGTACAAAAGAATGAAACCAATTGAACAGACAAATAGATCCATAAATGTTGGCAAATCTCCTTCTGATTACCTCAAGAATTTTTATGATCTTCAGAGAACATTTCTGACAAGATATGAATGTGTATCTGCAATTAAAACCTTGCAATATGCAGAGGTTGGGAATATAAACCTAATGTACAAGACACAGCTGTCATACAGAATTTAATTCCTTGTAACCCACCAGCATCCCTAGTCAGCACCGCTGTTAACACTGAGATTTTTTGTAAACTTATGACGAATTGGAAGAAAAAGATTAAGATTAAAAAAAAAAAAAATTTACAAAACTGAAATAGCAACAAGAATGTCAATGAGCTTTGAGTAAACAGACAAAGAACAGGGCTCATCACATACTTTGTGGAAAAATGTTTTACAATAGTTCTTTGGTGTAATTTCACGTCTCCCCTTAATGCACAGAATCAAAATGAGGAAGAACTAGCTTAGCTTTTAGCTTTCTTAAGCACAAAACTACTTTTGGCACAGAGATTGCAAAGAGATAATTTCTTCTATCACTTAAAAGATAATGTATGAATGAAAAATTAAAAAAAGTACTGCTGCATTCTTAAAACTTACTCCCATTTGCAGCACCATGGCCTTCTTAGAATCTAGTCTTTCCTGATTACCTAGCTGTTTCAAACAATGTTTGGAAAAAATAGTTATAAAGTTATCATTATATTTTCTTAACACTTTTTAAATGTTGACTTGTCAAAATAGTGTTTCTCAAGATAGAAAGAGAAAAGAGGCCCTCCCATCAGCAAGAAATATATATTACGTATACACACTGATGGACCAGAAGGGGAGAGAAGAAAATGGGAGAAAAAATTAGACCTATTTTTCACACTATTTTATATTTAAAAAAAAAATAGAGGAGAGGTTATTATTTTACCCCAGACAGGAGAACAGACTAAAAAGTTTGAAAAACCCTGATTGAAACCATCTTCCAAGAATCCACAGAATATTCTTTTAGGTCCTTCCTTTGGCCTCAGGAGTGAACTTAGGCAAGCAAATATAACTTTGACTTCTGTTGCCTGGCACTTTGATTTCTTGAGTCGAAAAATAACTTTTTTTTTTTTCCAGATATGTTATTAAATATCATTATCTTATTTTAATGAAATTCTGATTCCAACATGTCTTCAGTTTTTTCATCAGTTATCACAAATGTTGTCAAGCTGATGTTTGATGTTTGAGTTCATTGAGTTTTAAATGGAGACATATTTAAGTGCTGAAAGTGGGAACTATCATCATAGCTATTGAAAAGAAGTAGAATGTTTGAGAGACTAATTTTAGATAGGCTATCTCTTTTCCATTAGACATTGCTAGATTCCTAATTTACGCACTTAGTTAAGTGTCTAAGTTTGGATGGAACAGACCTGGGCCTTAACACATACATCTTTTCTTTGTGTAAATAAAGAGTACACTTAGAAAAGCAAGAAACAGAAAGTTCCACTGACTACACTAAATAACCCTGGTTTTCAGAAGTCAAGGGTTTGGAAATCAGACCTTGACACTCCTATTACTGATAGACGATAAGGAATTCAATAACTTCAAATAAAGTGCCAGGTAACGTTATTTTTATTACTGCTTTACAGAGACATGTCCTATGCAATCACAGTTCACACAGCTCAACAGATACATTTAATCTGGAATTTATCCTTGAGTTGAGAAACTACATGCAGTAGAAAGTAATGCTAGACAGAACTTGAAGAGAAAAATGTTTGAGTAGTGTTATGTACTATATTTGTAGCCCTTGTAAATGAAAGGACCTAGGGGTGCTGGAGGACAGCCAGCTTAACATGAGCCAGCAGTGTGTCCAGGTGGCCAAGAAGGCCAACAGCATTCTGGCTTGTATCAGGAATAGCGTGGCCAGCAGGAGTAGGGAAGTGATCGTGCCTCCGTACTCGGCACTGGTGAGGCCTCACCTCGAGTCCTGTGTTCAGTTCTGGGCCCCTCTGTACAAGAGGGACATAGAAGCGCTGGAGCGTGTCCACAGGAGAGCTACCAGGCTGCTGAGGGGTCTGGAGACCAGGTCATATGAGGAGAGGCTGAGGGAGCTGGGCATGTTTAGTTTGGAGAAGAGGAGACTGAGGGGAGACCTCATTGCCCTCTACAACTACCTGAAAGGAGGCTGGAGAGAGGTGGGTGTTGGCCTCTTCTCCCAGGTGAATAATGACAGGACCAGAGGAAATGGTCTGAAGCTGCAGCAGGGGAGGTTTAGATTAGATATTAGGAAGAATTACTTTCCTGAAAGAGTGGTCAGGCACTGGAACTGCCTGCCCAGGGAGGTGGCTGAGTCACCATCCCTAGAGGTATTTAAGAAACATCTAGATGTGGCACTTCAGGACATGCTCTAGTGGCAGAGATTGTAGAGGTTGGGTGGTTTTTTTCATTTGTTTGTTTTGTTTTGTGGTTTTTTGTGTGTGTGTATGGTTGGACTGGATGATCTCAAAGGTCCTTTCCAACTGTGAAGATTCTATGATTCTGTAAGGACACAAGGAAGACCATTATTTACTCATTCACTGTACAGGTTTGTTACGGTCTCCTGCATCAACACTAGCAAGAGGAAAAGTAAAAAGAGTATAGTTCACACTTGCTGGATAGAGAATAATTTGCACAGTGATGATTACATGATGTCCCAAAAACACGGGGTTAAACTATAGCAATTCTCCTAAGGTTATTTGACTTTGAAATCATTAGTCACAGAGTGCAACCCATACAGTTCAGTCCTGCCCTGACCAGCCATTGTTTTGAAATCAGCATCCATGATCAAGAACTTTGCTAGTGACAGGTAAATGGGAATAAAAGTGAATATATCTATTTTCTTTCTTTCTTTTCAGAAATTATAGTTTAGAATGAGGTTGGCAGATAATTCTGCCGGGATGGTAAAATCTGTGCTGTGTAAGCTTCCAGGGCAGATGAAAAATCTTAGCTTTGTCAGTCCAATACCTTTTAGTGATGTTATATAGCTGCTCTCTTTTCAATATAGATTATGTTACTGTGGAACAATCAATTTGGGATATATAATAACTTACCTAATAGGTTATGTTATTGCAGAATGATCGGCTCGGATTATATAATAACTCAAAGGTGGTTGCACACTAATACACCTATCACACCCTTTCCTCTCACTACACACAGACCAACTGAGGAGGTTCAGATATAGGAATGGAGAAAGCTCTGCATATGCTCCATGGAGCTTATATGAAGTGTGTTTGTTCAAGATGAAATGGAAGCAGAGAAGCAGAACAACATACTCTTGAAATACAGATGAATTTTTCTCTGTTATGAAGACAACTATGGTATAAGATATCTGGCAAAAATGACTAGTTTAGAAGCAGTTGGATATAAGCACTAGGGATGGATAATAAGGCTGGATCACTCAGGCTGTTCAGAGAGGTTGTGCAGGCTCCATCATTGCAAGTTTTCAAGACCCAACTGAACAAAGACCTGAACAGCCTGATCTGATCTCACAGCTGGTCCTGCTTGGAGCAAGGGTGCACTAGAGACCTCCTGAATGATAATGACCTTCCTACCTGAATGGTCATATGACACCATCTCTGCCTTCAGCTTGCGTAGTCACTTTTTTCCTAACTTTGTCCATAAAATGGGGCTCATTACTATTGTTTGTAATGTATTTTACTATTGAGTATGATGTAGGATATAATAATGAAAGTGTTATTGAAATTGCAAGGAATGTTAAGGGAAGAGTGAATATAAATAAAATATGTGCAAACATTAATTTGATTTTTTTTTCCAAGAAACATATACCTTTTTATTTCAACTTCTTATGGATATTTTTGCATTAGATATTTGTGGAACATGATTTTCAAAACTTTGCATTCACATGTGTGAACAGAAAACTAATTCTGCTCCTGTAACAAAGAATATTTAGTCTTGTTTTTATTGCTGTAGCTTAACCGGTAATACCTTTCCAATAGGTGAAAAAACAATATCATATAGTCAGTCTCCCAAGGACTATTTGTGCCCTTTACCTAACTCAAAACTCTCCGGGTGCTGAAGGATAAATTGATGAAAATGCCATATCCAGGGGAATCTTACTCTGCTTGCAGATATTCAAGGAGCAGAAAGAGTGGCTAAATTTATCAGATTAATTATTCATTGTGAGTTATTATGAACACTAATTATTATTATTATTACTATTTCCATTGTTCCTATGCCACAGTTTTCACTGCTGGATATCAGGTCCATATATTTTGTGGTGCACTGATTAAAGAGATAATTAAGTTCCTTTTCCTGAAGAAATCTTCCTATTCTCTAAAAATAGTTACTTTCATCAAGTCATGTTAGAAGCACTACGACTGCTGATAATATACTGTCAAAGAAGACAGAAAGGAATAAAATGATTTGCTTGAAGATCCCTCACTGAGTAGTAGAAGATATTAAACAAGTTTCTGTATGTTGGATTCAGAAAGGAAAAAGTAATTTTAGGGAATACAAAAAAGAAAGCAGTTTGCAAGATGATGGCCAGAGAATACTAACAGCTTATAATTTTTTAAGAGTCATGAGAAAAGCAAAACCAAAAATGATAACAATGCCCCACAAGCCCTCGGGATTCTTGGAAGTTTGGCCCCCTCTTTACATGAATTACTTGAGCTTGAAAACATAAAGTCACATAAGGAGCTCTGTGCCAGTAAAAAAAAATAATTTTAGATTAGTTGGAGGTATTTCAATAACCTTACAATATTGATTAGACAGGATACAAACCTGAATAGAGATTTATTCATGTCAGAACGTCATAATTTTGTGTTTTCTGGGAAAGGAGCTGAATGAAGATGAACAGCATAGTAATTTCTTAGTGGGAGAGATATGTACTTCCTGCTAGCCAGAGCAGAGGGGTTCTTCTCCATTTAAAAGTTTTGGCGTTTTTAATTGACTTAATCTTTTATATGAAATCTATATGTCCTCTTGTTCTTGTCCTCTTTGCTGAAGTTAACTTGAGACTACTCTCTATTACTCTAATTTAGCTACCTCCAGTATGTTAATTTAGTTGACTTGTGTGTTTGAACATTTTTTTAATGTGCATTTCCACCGCATTGCAGCCTTAGTCACCCAAGGTTTATTTAGTGTATCTATATTACTGCAAAACATGTTCTCACAAATCCCACGGCATTTCTGTGGAAGGTGTGGAAGGTGTCTCCACATGCATGAAGGAGCACCAAGGCATAACAGTAGATAGGGAATCCAATAACAAAACCAGAGACATGAGCCCCCCGGCCAACTGTCGCAGGGGATCCTCCAGCCCCCTGGGATGGCAGGATACCCATAATGAGTCCACGGGAAATGGTCTCTTTGATCACGTTTTGGACTGAAAGGTCTCACAGTCTAGGGGTGTGAGACTTGTTATGGGATTCAGGGAAAGAGCATTTCAGGATTACACAAGAAATAGTGGGGTGTTTGGGAGGAACCAAACATGGGGAAAGAGCAGGATTAAGGTGGAACAAACATGTGAAATGGAGGGATAAGGGTAAAAAGCATTGGTCACATGCAAACCATGCAAATAAATGGCTGGTCAGGCCATGCCCTGCGCCCAATCATCACAGTTTGTCCTGTCTTCTCATTGAACAACATTTCCAATTCCTTTTCTGCATGAGGGTACTCTGCTCAGTGTACATGTGTGTATAGGGGTCTGTGTACCAAAAACTGGAATCAGACCAGGAGGTTGGTCTGTCTGTCTGTCTGTCTGTCTGTCTGTGGTGCCAGCAAGTAGGGAAGCCAATGAGCCTGCATGTCGAGTTGGTATGTGTGCAGCAGCCTGTGACTGCTGGTGAAAATCAAGCAGGACTACGTGGCAAGTAGGATAAGAGGTTTGGGAACCAAGTTTTGGAGCAACTATAAGTCTAACCCAGGCACCGGAGAGACAAAAGGATCAGCAAGTTGGCTACTGGAAAGGCCAGGAGGTCTGAGTCTGCCAATGGGGAGACCATGAAGATAGAGGGTCACCTACTGGTTAAGCCGTAGGTCTGGTCCAGCTACTGGCAAGACTCTTTTGTAAATGTGTGTCCCTGTGTGTGGGAAGGTGAGAGGATCCAGGTACAGATTGGGTGACAGTGGTTATCTATAGTGCATGAGAGTATGTGTGTATGTGTGTGCGCGCGCACTTGTGTTCTAGCAACAGGAGTGGGGATCTGGGCTTCAGTGGCTGGCATGCCATGCTGGGAGACAATGGGGACCCAGTGACCAGCTACTGGATACAGCTACTGGGGACTGGGTAAGTTTTCTGACTGGGGAAAGACCTTAAAGTGTTTTGGAGTCAGCAGCGGAAGCAGGAAAGGAAGGTAGTCTTCCATCCTTCATTAATAGTAAACTTTTTCCTCATCTCATGGCTGTGTCACAGCATCTGAAGCTCACCTGCTTCACTCCTCCATCACAAAGAGGATGGTGAGATCACATCAAAGCATGGTGTGTATGATAAAGGCAGAATTTCTCTTAATCCCCATGGTGGCTATTTTGTGACATGAGGACTACAATTTTATTTTCTTAGTTGAAAAGCTATTATTACTGAATAGTTCTATTATAAAAGCACCCGCAGGCCCTGCTTTAGGATTGGAGACTTTCTGTGATAGGCAGATTTAGTTCCTGCCTTAAAAGACTCTGATCAATGGACAGTCTGGCAGCTGAAGAAAGCTATTACTGGTCCCAAAATTACTTAACCCCTTTTCAAACAATCCGGTTTTGCCTCTAATCACACAGAAAAAAAAGTTTGTCTCCAGGTATGGTGAAACTCAAATCCTTGCTAGATATTTAAGTAATGTAAATACTTATGTGTATATATTTATATTTAATGGTTTTGTGTATTTCTTATGCTATAAAAGAATGTGAAAAAGGAGGACCTGATCATGTTTCATTTTATACTAGTCTATTTTCACTTAAGGATTCTAAGATTTATTTTCCATACTATAGCTCACAATTTACACATATAATAAATATGTATTGCTTTCTAAAGTCAGTCAACATATTTAATGATGAAATATCTGCCATTATGTTTTTCAAATTTGCCCACTAATGTGCTAGCATTTACTGTAAAAGTGACGCTTTAAATGAAATACTCTAGTCATTTTATCATTGCTAGTTAGAGACTTTAGAAAAAAGAACAAAAGAGCAGGGGAGACAAAAGGCTTTGTGGTGAACAGTGTGAACCAACAGCATGATGCGCAGCTAAGTGGGAAGTCTGTGCAGGTTCTGGAAATACTCTGAATCAAAGGCCACAGGGTGAGGGAATTGACATATGCTTATGCAGGTGAACAGGTAGAGCTTGCAGCGTGTGAAAACATCTTCTGAGATAGCTAAGAAATCCCATTAACAATCTCTCAGCTGCAGGGTTGTGAAAAGATGAGGTACGATAATCACTGCTGGGAAACTTCAGGAAAAAGAAATCAGAGGAAAAAATTAGTCTAGAGTGAGAAGTCAGATGACCCGTTTAGTTGACTGTGTTTTAGCCTGCTCTCCTAAATAAATGGAACAGAAGCAATAATTCATCGTTGTTCTACCTCCTTGTCTGTCTTCTGAACCCTGAATGTATTAGAGCTCTCTGACCTCTCCTGCATGATTGCAGACGTGATTATTCATGCATGAAATTATTACTTTTTTGTTTTAACTCCTGGAATATCCTTTGCTGTATCAATGCTGTGATTAAAAATGCTCTTCACTGCATGAAGTAAATGGCTTAAACTTGATCATACTATAATTAATGCCTAAAAGTGTATCAAACAGAGCTATGTGGCAATGATGGCATTCACACCAGCTGACTAAACTGCATGGGAATTTTTTATTTTCATTCCCTTTTGGAAAATGCCTGTTTATGCAAATCAAATAATTCTATGAAAACTCATCAGTTTTAAGAAAAAAACCTGTCACATTGGAATATGTTTCTCAGCTCCATAGTAAACTTCTTTTATATGCTAAGACATTCTTTTTCACAGTAAGCTAATAACAAGATAAAGAGAACACCCAGGCATAAGTCTTTCCTCTCAGTCTTTCTGAAGAGTGACCTGAAAAGAATACGCTATATCCCAGTTAAGTCCTATGCATTTTTCTTTCATGCTTTGAAAGTTTTCTGTATCACCATCATGAGAAAAAAAAAAGAATGTTTTTTGAAATCGGGAAGCTTCATGGATGGCAAAATGATTCTCCATTCACTTCCAAATCAACTGAGTATTGATGTTTGCTACAAGTGAAGGTAGCCTGCTACAGCTTGGTTTCAGTCTGTCAACACACCATCAACCATTTATCCTTGCCATGGAAATACCTTGTGGAAATTACATGGAGAAGAAACAGATGAAAGAATAGATATATTCATGCATGATTCACATTCAGGCTTTAAACTGACGAAAATAATCATAATCTACTGTAATACAGAAGAGCAAGAACATTTAGCATAACTGATCAGGAAATGAAAAATTCCAAAAAAATTTCTTTGATCTTAATGAGATGATGCATCTAGAGTGGTTCTTTAAAAATTATCTAGCTACATCAGGAATAAAAAGATGTGCGCATTCTCTAACTGTTCAGTATTTTCATGGTACAAAACATACCACTAAACTACACATGCACACAAACCTAATCCTAATTTCACTTCCTTCCTCCCTCCTTCCTTCCCTCCTTCCTTCCTTCCTCCTCTTTTTGATTCCTAATGCAGTTGTTTAAGCCTATGTTGGCTGAATTATGTATTTTCGTCCATATTGGATTCCTGGTTGACTTTCAACAGAAACAGTTTTTTCTGCGGATGTGGAATGTTTTCCTAGCTTCTTTTTCCTGAAGTAATAAGAACTGACTGGGAAAATGAGGTGAAAAATGTAATGCTAATACTTTCCTGATGATAAACGGACTGTCAGTTACCAAACATAACAAACCAACAAGAGAGTAGTCTAGGGGAAAGCTATTTGCTATTCATCTTCAAGTGTTAGGTGTGTGTCTCTCTCTTAGAAACACAAACATGAATTTACATCACACAGATGTCATCCTGAATAAGCAGAAGTTTCCCTGAAAAATTTTAGTAATGTAGCTCTAAGACCTTGGATAGTTTGCGGGGGTGTGTGTGTGGGGGTGTGGGTGTGTGTGTGTGCGTGGTAACCACACATCTGCTTCATATCAGTTTGGCTATTTTTTCATAAATAAACATAACTACATTAATTAAATTCAAATCGTGTTGTTAATTAGATTTAGTAAAGAGAGTTTACTTGCTGTTGATTCCAGTGAAGGAAAAATTAGTGAAAAACTATCACTAGTGAAAAATAATGGGTTAACTGGTCATTTTTGTCCGTAATGAGAGGATTAAAATCAATTCAGAACCTAAAAGATTTGATGACTATTTATTCTTTACTCCAAAAAAGGAAGAAACTAATTTTCCCTTTTCCCTTCCCCCCATTATACAAATGGAATTTTATTTTACTACTATATGAATCTGTGTGGCAAGAGGTTTCATGTTTATTTTATTTTGATTTCTGGCTGAATTATTTCAGATATCTGGTTTACTGTAGAGTTTCGCTGACAGTTGGCACAGCAGAGAAGACAATAACTTGTTACGTGGATGCAGGAATGAGTGTCCAACTGTTCTTAAAATGTCTTTAGACATTAAGAGACATCATAAGAGAAAAAACACTATTGAATGACTGACAGATAACAAATTGTCTCATGTAGGAATCATTAATTTCAAATTACAATAATTTCTGAATATATATACCATGTTCAGGTACCCCATAATCTGTTTGGATACTAAGTAAGGAAATGAAAAAATCTTTATCTTTTTTCCTTACAGATGCATAGCCACAAGATATCAAAGAGAATCTGTCACTAGTACTGGCTATAGCAGACTCAATGAAATCACAGGAGAAAAAGTCTAGACAGATGAAGGTAGGCTGACTATGCTAAACTGTTTCACAGTAGTGGTAAAGTGAGGAATATAAAGGATGTGGAAAACACACCAAGAGGGTAATTTATGTGGAGAAATGGAGAAAAACTGATGCACTGTCTACAAAATGAGACTCCAGTCATAATTGCTTTTATAAAATGAAAGAAAACATTCTTATAAGAGGTACTACCAATGCATTTGTAATACCTTAAAAAGCCATTTCACTATTTATTGTGCATATTACATATTACTAATTATATATATATGTATCCTTAAGCTACTGCTGGTTTTGACTACAACATGTGCTCGTGGTAGTTTTCATATGAGGATGGAATGAATATTTATGTACATTTTAGTCAATTGTCTATAAGCCTATTTAACAAGTAATTAAAATGACCTAACTTCTATGGAAACACTCCTGAAAGACTGCATGGGGGAAAAAAGGATGTAGGGTAGATCACCTCTTTTCTGCCACAGACATCTGCTCTTTAAAATGCATACTTTGTTCCTCCCAATTTGCATAGCTAATACTGAGTTAATTGAAATCTGAGATCAGGAGATTCTGATATTTCTTGGACGTTTCTAAACCTGCATCCAATTATATTTCTTCATTTGAGTAGGCACCCTGACATGAATATCCCTAATCATGGAGGAATACAGTTCTGTCCTTAAAACTACTGCCAAGGCAAATAATTTGTTCTTCATTTATGAATATCAGAACACAAAATGGTTTTAATTTCCAAGGTAGTAACTCTGAATTTCTGTTTGCCAGGCAGTGGAAAAATTACATTGAATGGGGAGTCAAACAAGATCACAAATATTTTTTTTTATTATGCAAGACATATTTTCCTGGTGAATGGATCAACAGAAATATCCAAATATTTATTGTTTAATTGCTTGCGGTTTAGGGGTAAATACACTGAGCTGTTTCAAAGTGATTTCTCCCTCTCTTAAACTTCATACAATCCTCTGTTAAGTATGTTGACTTCCATTTTTATTTGCATGCAAGGAAGACAATTATTTGACATAATTACTGGCATGTTGTTGACAATTTGTCATTTGATTCATCCATGGTTAATATTTTTAAGGACAATTGTTGTGTATCCTTCCATATGGAACATCCTTCCATAACAGTAAATGGTGATTTTTTTTTCTTTTTTAACCTTTTCCTTTTCCTTTTCCTTTTCCTTTTCCTTTTCCTTTTCCTTTTCCTTTTTCCTTTTCCTTTTCTTCTTTCTTTATGGTGAATATTTCAGAGGTCTGTGCAAGAAGTTTTTCTGGGCATTCACTTACCGTCTTCTTCATTTACCCTAGTAGTACTGCAGAAATGTTAACACGCTCCAAGCCAAAAAAAAAAAAAAAGGAAGCAGCTGACTGTAAAACAAGCTATATTCAAATTTAATTTAGCAGTGGCAATTGTAATTGCTTTGAACAGTTGAAACACTTCCAAGCTTTTATACATAAAAGCTCAGATGAAAATGAAAGATCTGCAATTCAAGCTACTGAAACGTCTGCTATGGCATAGTTTTGACTGCAAAAAAGAAGCATCTGCTCTTATTCCCTGAATTCACTTTGAATATGGGAATTAAAATGTTTCCACAACTTAAATGGTAATAGTATGTTTTCAATGTGCTTGTATGTACTTTTTCTCAAAACTCTAACCTTAGGAAGTATTACCACTGATTTAACAATTCACAGAATTTGTCTGGATTGGTAACTAAGCTCTTCGTGAGCTAGTACACTCGTTACTAAGAAAAGAAGCACATCAAAGAAGAGTTTAGATATCTGTGGATTTCTGCCACAATGCTGATTTCAGTATAGGTGATGAAATGTTCTCAATGATAGCTGTACTGTAGGTGATATTTTGTCACTAGCAACGGTTTGAGCATTACAAATTTCTATGAAAATACAAATTCCGATCATGAAAGGTACTGGACACCCTCAAGTGCTACTACATTAAATGGGAGTCAAGAGCTTGAAGTACCTCACAGAAGATGCTTGGAGTATCCATTCAAGCCCGCTATGAGTTAAAATTTATAATTCATTCAAAACTTAATGTGGGAGTATACCAATGGATGTAATTTTCTCTAAGTGCAAACCTTTCAAGCAAACCAGTCAGGGCTGTAACACATGGTACCATGATGATTTTCAGGCACTAGACACTTCCATCAAGCACAACAAAAAGCCACACATTTAAAATTCTCAGAGAATCTATGAAAGCAGGTTAGCCATGTCCTGATTTTTCCTTCTTAGTGAATAAGTTGTTATGCTGCATTTTTAATTCCTCCAGCATAAAGTATTAGATATGGTTATTGCCGTAATAAAGATTACATACACATATCATTAAAAGACACTATTTTTACACTACTGTGTGATGCAAGAAAAGTGGAAAAAATTAAAGCCCATCATTCCTTCTGAAGAAAACTCCTTCTCTAACTTTCTAATTAACATGAACTAAAAGAACTATTTGTCAAATGATGTTAAAAGATCAATTTATTTCCTCATTCTCTTCAAGTGTAAATTTGAACTGCATCCATATGAAGTTTAACCAAGTTAAATCATTGAACTGCGAATCTCTGTGTATGTAAGCAATAAGCTTCATTTAAACCAGCCTTCCAGTCTGTATTTGAGTCATTTTTTCTTATTAGTATTTCCTGCACAAAGTAGAAAACATCACTTAAGGAGAAATGAATTGTTTTAGGAATTAACTACCGCTCTTCTGCTGTTCTGTAGAGAAAGATGTTCCAGCTTTTTCTCATTAACTGCATCTCCCACATCCATCCTTTTTCTCAGACACAGACTATCCATTACATGTCATTTCTAAGTGTTCTTGGGCATGACAGAGCAGACTAGGGAAGCACAATTTGCGCTTCTTGTACCTATTCCTCCAAAGATGGTCATTCTCTACATAAAACATCCTACATATGAGTCTGAGAAGTTGGAAGGGATTCTGAAAAGCCTGGCCTTTACGTCTTTAGCCAAGTTGGAGTGATTTACCTTCTTGTGATGTACTCACCTTTTTAGTCATGAAATCGCTAAATTATCATCTTTGTCATAAAAGGACTACTTCTGAAGAGGAAATACTTACATTTCTAATAAATCAGATAGCACCAAATGATACAGTTCTCAGAAAAGGATGTCTAAAAAGCCTTACAAAATTTTTTTAACCAGTCTATTCTCTTGCCTTGCCTTGAAAATACAAAATATAGTTGGAAGGGTATATATTTTTTAACACCTTATGGAAAAAATATATTTTTAAAAAATTATTCCCATTCCATGTTTTGATGAAACTGAGTCCATTTCAGACTGAAAACATATCCGGTACGAGTTGTTAGAGTATTCAGATGGGGTACAAGAAATTCATTTCTGTCTTATTTTTACATATAATGGTGATCAAGAGAAGAATCTGAGCCTGTCATTTCCTGAATGTTTGTCTTGCTTGTTGTCCTGGCTGTTTTAGAGAAGGGAGTGAGTAGGGGAGAATTTTTCTTTGTTATGACCAGAAATTTCATCTAGGACAATGGAAAGGGTTACATTTCCTTAAAAAGTTCTGCTGTCAGCAAAAGGCTATTTTCTAAGCTAACAGTAGCAGGTTGAAAAATTGCACACCAACAACTCGATATACTTAGTACAGTTCATATCAAAAACAGGAAACATCACCCAGAAAAAGATGTTTGTTGGTTCTGCTTTTTACCCCTAATTCTGGATTCAAAACTGTGTATTCTTCTTTGACAAAAAAAAACGAAAAAGGGCCTCCGAAGTGTTTTTCACTTTACTGTTGTCTTATCTGCCAATTTAAAACATAGAACTTCTACGCTCAGAGGAAAGTTGGCAGGTGGGGCAACTGATGAAAGCTGATACTGCATGTCTCCCACTGAAGAATAAACTCTGTGGGCATCTCTTCAAATACCAACAACCAGTGCAGGTTCTTTTCCTCTACAAAAAACATTCCTTCTCAGCATGCTGTCTTCTGTACAGAGTCTTCTGATGTTCACTAACTCCTATAAACCACAGTAACAGGCATTTTATCTAGTTTCAAAACCTTATGACTTTGAATCCTTTTCCGTCCTTATCTATCTTCTACACCCTTTTCATCTACTCCTGCTATGAACTCATTGATACGTGGGACAGCAGCTGCTGCCTGAAGGTCACAGACAAGGCACACTTGAATAGACAGCATGTTGTTGAATTCCGGATGGAACTTTGCTCTGATACACTTATGATAATGAATGTCATACCTCAAATAACAGAAAGCAATCACAGTTTACAAAGGACAAGGTTTCTAGGACAGAGAAAAGTAGGGATATGGTGAGAACCTTAAGTGAAGAAGTCCTTCTGATAGAAAGAATCAGAGATTCAGAGACAAGCTCAGGATAATGTGTTTAATTTCAGAGTATCCCATGGAGTGCTTGAATTCTGTAACTGAGTGATAGAGATGTATTTCTCTAGTCAGACCACTTCATACAGTGTGTAAGCCTGGAAAGACCTCATTGTTATTGTTGTGACCATTTATTGCTATAACCACAAATTCCTTAGAAAACCAGTTCCAGTGTCTCACCACCTTCACAGTAAAGAATTTCTTCCTAATATCTAATCTAAATCTACCCTCTTTCAGTTTAAAACTGTTACGCCTCATCCTATCACTACAATCCCTGGTAAAGAGTTCCTCCCCATCTTTCCTGTAGGCCCCCTTTAGGTACTGGAAGGCTGGTATAAGGTCTTCCTGGAGCCTTCTCTTCTCCAGGCTGAACAACCCCAACTCTCTCAGCCTGTCTTCATAGGGGAGGTACTCCATCCCTCTCATCATCTCCATGGCCCTTCTCTGGACCTGCTCCAACAAGTCCATGTCCTTCTTGTGCTGAGGGTTCCAGAGCTGGACACATTACTCCGGTGGGGTCTCATGAGAGCGGAGGGGCAGAATATACAAGTTATGTGCTTAATATTTAAACCTCATCTCCAATAGCTGACACCACTGGAAACTCCAAGAAGCTTGTAGCATTATAAATTAACATTTATTTTGTGTTATTTATAACATTACAAACTAGAAGGAGACATTTAAATGTAATGTTTATAAGCAGTTTTATGGAAGTAGCTTTCTTCCTCTTTTCTGCCTTTGCTTTCCTTCTTTCCCATCTTTCTTACCAGACAATGCTGATGTGTTCTCAGTAAACTGTTTTCTCTCTAGTAGTACTACAGACATGTTTACAGAAGACACACAGTTTAAGACAGCCATGTTATTCCCAATTTTTTTAAAAATTGCACTTTTCAAATTCTGCTTAACTAAACATACATAGCTATATATCTGATGATAAATTGTTTCCTAGTAGATCTTTTTTTAAGACTATGCATTGGATTTGTGATGGATAGTACCTCTGCAACATTTTCTGGTATTACCAAGAAGTGTTACAAATTTTTGCTTTGTGTGCATAAATTAGAAACTTGCACCAGAGAAACTGGCTTAATGTAGAAACAGATACCAGACTAGTGACAAGGAAGTTAAAAAAAAAATTGTTCAATCTGTAATGTTGACAGAGTATGCTGGTAAATTCGTATCACCAGGTGAGACACCTGGCAATGAACTGTGAATGATAGCATGAAGTAATTTGAAAATATCTGAAAGTGTGGTAAAACACTATCTGCATATGTTGTCATTGCTATATTAGATGCAGCCAACCCAGCAACAAAAATCAGTATACCTGCTTATCTTGCAGCAAAGCTCTTGAAATTCTATCACTACAAAAAGCATGTCAGTCACATTAACAACATTGTTCAAGGCTTTAGCTACATTAATATAAAAATGACTTGAATCTTCTGGAGTGTGAGTACTCATTAAATTGAATGGGGATCAATGAGTCTGCAGCGTTTCTTGAAACTAGACTTTGTGTACATACCCAAAGTTTAGGGGCCTGTTTGAATAACTTGGGTTTGAACATATTGCACTGAAGAACTTAGTCCTGCTCTACCAGTCTCTGAGTTCAGTCTCTAAGAGTGTCTCAGAAGGTTATACTGGATTGAACAACACGTTCTGTCACAGAAAGGAAAAATATATCTCAGAGACTGTTGGACATAATGGTAATAAAATCTCCACAAGAATATCACTCTAATATATATGGCTTTGAAGGAATTATGTTTATAAAGCTCCATATATTATATATTAATAAATGTTGTACATTAATGTTAGAACCACAAAACTTGATGCATGTTTGTCATTCATGCCTGTCCTGCGTTACTGCATTTGAATCAGCCCTTGTCAAGGAAAAAAAAAAAAAAAAAAAGAAAAAACAGTCCTGTAAAGACATTGAAAATTTAGAAAATTTATAGTGTTCAGTGTTAATTCTCCTTCTACATATGCCTTAAAATAAGCTGCTTTTTCATCTTGTGCCAGGTTTGATTTATGGTATTCAAAGTAAATACAAGAATAAAAGACATGAATACTTGTTATCTCCTAGTAAATTATAGGCTTTCACAAGCTTGTATTTTATAGCCTGATGTTAAGGAATATAAATATAAAGCACACTATAAAAGCTTTGTCAGTGATCACCCAAAGGACTTACAAAGACTGTTCCTAACAACTGTTGGATCTTTAACTAAAGGTCAAGTAAAATAGTACTGGAAGCCATGGGGAGACCTTCAAGTTGTCACGTAACAGGAGATTACTTTTTGGATATTTCTCTATTTACAATAACAAAATGGCATGGATGTCAATATATATGTATAATTCTATGTAAGATGACAACAAGAGGGATCTGGGAAATACCAGTTAGTAGGACAGGGAGAAGAATCTCAGGGAAAATCTTTAACATTCTAAATGCAAATTTGTTTGTTAGTCTTTCTCAGTGAGTGTTAGGAAGCTGTGAAAAATGTTTTCATGGAGATATGAACTGAAGGTTTTGGTAGCTCATTGGTCCTTCTAAATGAAAGGCAGGAACAGGACCCAGCAGATTAAAAGGTGAAAACAAGTGGTCAGATGGGAAGACACAGCAGTTCGTGGTGATAAGGCCTCTTTATACAGCAATTCAGAGGAAAGCTGGTTGCAATTCTTCTAATATTTTTTTTCCCAGAAAACCTAGGTTGGCTGAAAGGACGCATGTGAGGCTTTTGACAAGCATAGGATTTCCAGCAAGAAGCACATATAAGAAAAATCACTTCTGGACAGGCAACAAATCAGACACTTAGAAACTCTGCGGCTTTCAGGAGAGCAAATTTCAAATTCTTCATAATACACACTAATAAATTGAACTTCATACTCTTTTGTTTCAAGTAAATGCCCTGTTGGTTAATTGGTAGAAAATGTTTGACTTTGTTAAAACTGTTTAATTGAGTATGAAACTGCTTAGTGGAGAGATCAGCTACAGCAGGTTGCTCAGGGTTGTAACCAGCTGGGTTTTGAATATCTCCAAGCATGGAGACTCCGCAATATCTCTGGACAACCCATTTTCAATGACCCTCACAAGTAAATAAGTGTTTTCTTATGTTTAAGCAGAATTTCTTGTGTCAGTTTGTGCCTGTTGCCTCATGTTCCTTTCATTAGCATCGCTGAGAAGAGTGGTCCATCTTCTTTACTCATCCCATCAGAGATTTATACACTTTGATGAGATCTCCCTGTGCCTTCTCTTCCCCAGGCTGAAGTCCCAGCTCTCTCAGCCTCTTCTTGTATGACATTTGTTCCTTCGTCATCTTTGTGGCCCTGTGCTGGACTTACTATAATAAGTCCATGTCTCTCCTGTGCTAGAGAGCCCATGACTGTACCCAGCACTCTTGATGTGCCTTTACTAGTGCTGAACAGAGGGTAAGGATCACCTCACTTGACCTGCTGGCAATGTTCTGCCTAAAGCAGGAATTCTTTCTTGATGACGAATACAGAAAAGGCCTAAATCAAAATATTTTTCTTGGATGGGTAAATTTTCCCATAAACACATTCAAAATGAGGAGGCAGGATGACAGGGAAAAAGGAAGAAGTGGAAAGCAGCCAAATGAATTCTCTTTTGAGCATCTAGATTCAGTCAGGGGATCCACAGCTTTAAATACTACAGGGTTTGCAGGTATTATGGATCACACATGAATTAATACTAGGCACAATACCAGTAATATAATTGTCGAGTTTTTGATTTACTGTTCCTGCTATAGAGAAGAAGCTGGTAAGATTTGATATTTTTACTGTAAGCCAAAAAAAGCTTTTGGAAAATGCATCTTTTATGGTCTTCAGGAATTTCCTTTTTTTTACCTGTTATTCATGAGTTATCATTGAGAATACTTGTATGTGAAAGGAAAAAACATTGGTTTGGAGGTATGCACACTACAAGTTTTTAATGTCTGGCAATGTTGATATGCCCCAATACTGGTCCCTACTCTTTCAAGATCTGTGTTTGAACAGAAATTCTAACTTGTCTCAGTTTTGAGGTGACCACATCGTGTACATAAACCACAACTTTCAGGAAGCTTTCTAAATGTCACCTACTCTAATTTATGTCTTTGGAGGTGACTAAGTTTGCTCCTAGATCTTTCTTGAAATGACTAACCAATTGTATTCATAAGCATTATTGTTTACCCTACATAGCTGGCCCATTGTGGGATTAATGCAAAACATACTCCATGATTACCAATCTGGCAATGCTCGAGTCCAATCTTCACCACTGAAGTGACGATGGGAGTTATTTTCTCTGATTTTTTGAAGTAATAGGGTAGCATTATGGTAGATTACCATGAGCTACTATGTCTGAGGAGAAAAGTGGTTTTCTATTAACATCACCTGGTCTCAGTAAGCAGGAAGTAAGTCATGTGTTGACTGTAACTATGAACATAACCCATACTGTTATGGTCTAGTCTAAATATGGATAGCTTCTTACAAGGTTTAGTCAGATCTTTACTAAGTGAGCAGATCTTCCTTATTTTAAGTGTAAAGAGCATTCCTCTTGCACTCTGACATCGACTATTTTCACCCTTTTGCAGTGTGAGCAGGAATAGGCAGACTCCACTGAAGAACTGTTCCTCTTGGCTTCATAACCTGTGGGCTGTTGGCTCACGTGGGACTTCTGGGAGGTACAACAGCTAGCTAAGCAGGAAGGGAATCCATCTCCTCCAGGGTGGCTCCTGGAACTGTTCAATGAAAGCTGGACAACCCCAAACATAGTTATGAGGTTATTTCTCTATTTTGTGACAGAGCCAAGAGATATTAAAGGCAACAGGGAATCCTTTGTGCTGGGCATCATGCAGCACAAAATGAAAATAATCTTTTCCCTTATTTAAAAAGACTGGAAAAAGCATTATGTTCCACTTCAATGATACAAATCTGAGGTCCAGATTTGCTGAAAATCTTCACGGGAGATTTGGAAACTGAACTCAGATATTTTGAACCCAGCACAGTTTAAGAATCAAGTCCCATAATGGTTAGCCTGAACTACAGGACAGTTCAGGGTATGGGCTATAAAACTGAGTGAACTTTAAAACTTTTTCAGTCAGCTAATGAGTGTCCTTGCAATATTCAAATTAACTGTTATACAAGATCTTTTTTAATTTTTTTTTTTTTAGTTACTCAAACATTATCTTTAAAACACTTTCTTTTTTACAGTAGTCTTCAGTCCAGTTTTCTAATTTTAGGTTCTTCATAAGCTCTTAGCAGAGTACAGAATTTTTGTATGAAATTAAGTTGCCTAGTTTATACGATTCTGCAAAAAAAAAAATAATCTTTTGCTAATTCTATTTCTCTTTTAAATTTAGTTCTAAAGTTATACCAAAGTGATAATTGAGAAGTTTAAAATAAAAATATGAGAAACTGAGATAATTGCATTCTTAAATGTACTTTGAACCCCTGTCCTGGTTTGAGGTAAAACAGAACCAACTTTCTGTTCAGTAATTTTACTTCTTATCTAAGCCTCTTCTAACTCTCTGAAATTAACAGCATGTTGTGCCAAAAAGGGTTCGTTCTCAGAGTGATAAGACCAATGTTTACAGTTTGTGCCAAGGAATGGTATGCAGTTAGGCTCTTGCTTATACTTATTGCTATAACAACCAAGGTCAGCTAACTTCGTTATTTGCCCTGTTGGAGGGTTGGAAATGGAAAAGCGTAGAGGGGTCCCACCTGTAGGGAGGAGCGGACAGGACAGGCGACCCAAAACTGACCAACAGGGGTATTCCATCCCATCTGCCCCATGGTCAGTGTAAAAGCTGAGGGATCAAAGGGTCAGTCTCTTTCCTCAATGTCCGACGTCCGAGAAGGACCCTGTCTGTTCATCTGCCTTTGATCCCGATCCGTGTGTTCCTGACCAGCTGATGACCATCTTCATTTTTTCCAATTTTTATGGGGAAAAAAAAGAGAAATAGCAACGATCTATGTCACAACCTGATGTAATAATCTTTTAACCATGCAATTAAAAAAAAGTGCCAACTGGTTCATTAGGGTTTGTTGTGGTTTTGGCCAAATTGGCCAATGACCGGCAACAGATGCTCCTCCCCAAACTCTCGTACACGGAGAGGAGTGTACGAGAGTTTGGGGAGGAGCATCTGTTGCCGGTCATTGGCCAATTTGGCCAAAACCACAACAAACCCTAAGAACCAGTTGGCACTTTTTTTTTAATTGCATGTTTAAAAGATTATTACATCATTGTGACATAGATCGGTTGCTATTTCTCTTTTTTTTCCCCATAAAATTTGAAAAATAAGTTGTCATCACTTCACTAAACACGCAAGATGTTCACTAAACATGCAGGATAACTGATCAGATTGAGCTTGTATTTAAAAAAGGATTTTCTTGTGCATAAGGAAGGGAGTCTGTGCACACACTTTGATTTTTAACTTAATGCTCTCTGAACAGACTTTCTGAAGTCAGTTTCTACTTGAAGTGTAGGAAGCTAAACATGTACATAAACATTCATAAGATCAGACACTAAAAAGATAAGCAATGCTTTATTTTCCAGGCTTTAAAATACAGCAGTGCATAAGCTGAGCTTTACCCATGCAGGTAAGTTATGGCAACTGGATATGTGGCACGACTGCTGTTTCTTTTCCTGACACTATTGCTTTTGTCACCACCTCTGTCTCCCTCTCTGTTGCTCTGATTGCTAGCATTTATGTTGGTGACAGGAGCACTGACAGCAGGCACAGCAGCAGGCAGCTTCAATCTGCGAGATACATCTTCATTTTAGATATCCTTTGGAAAGAGATTATTTCCATATAATAGAATATGAAGAGTAACACAAGATGTTCAACATGGATAAAGGACAATTCACATATACTCTACATAAATTCCTTAAAAGCAAAGGACCAAAGTGTAGCAGGAAATGTAGGTTATGTCTGGTATTCATATTCTATACATTTTTAATAAGTCAGCTCGTACTATATAAAAACACAGTCAAAACAGCCTTTGCCATTCTAAGATTTTTTTTTCATTCGTGTGTTGGAAAAACTCATTCTCAAGAAATGAAGTGCCAAAGGGAAGGATTTAGTTATTTTCACTAAAACTATTTATGAACTCTCCAAGGGAAAGATAAAGGAAGAACCAACTGAGCTCAAACTGTGCAAAAATAGTTTCTTTTATTTTCCTGTTTGTAAACTGCAAGAAAAAAAAAGGGGGGGGCAGGGGGAGGAAGGGAATAAACCCCAAAGCCACAGCCAATCTTCTTTACCTTCAGGGAATACTTTCATTTTTCTGATAGTTTTCTTTCCCCCAGATGTAAGACAAGGCAATGATATTTGCTGAAAGGTCCTATTTTGAATAAGGTAAAAGCTTCTAAGTTGAAGCCTCATACAGCAGCTGTACTCGGTTCCCATCTGAGTCAAATAGGTGACGCTTTCTGACTTAGTTCATGGGTTTTCTTTGTCATCTTTATGTGTTCATGTGTGGCTGGCATTTATAGCCCCTTATTTCCTCATGCCCACTGTAACAAACTATTTGTCAGCTATAATTTGCTCAAAAGCAACCAACCAAAACTGCATACAGCAGTGCAAAGAAGAAAGAGCAGGAGGTTGAGGAGGTTTACAGAAAACGATAAACTTTTAAGATTAAAGGCATCTTTTAAAACAACCTGTAAAACCAGTGAATTTCACAATCTAATTCTAGCATTGCAGAATTTCCTTTTGCAAATTCCTTTGGAAAGGAGTATTTCTCAGCATTCTATCCAAGTGTTAAAGAGGGCCACAGACCAGGGAACATTTAGCTCCCTTTATCCTTTGCATCAGCTCAGCTCATTTAGCCAGGCGAACGAGAGCTTACACTTCCAGCTAGCAGTTATACAAAGTTTTTCCTCCTCCATTTTAAAGCAGCCACACTGCTGTTAGTAATAAAAGGTAGGTAGTTACTACCTGGCTTGCATAAGTACTTGTGCTGGTAATCATAGCATTTTCTTTCTCCTTTTCTTCCAGGAATTTACAGCTTCCCTGTGGCCTGAGAAGAAGAAAGGAGAGAATGATCGACGGAAAGGGGAGCAGGGAGGGACCCACAGAGGGACAGGTGAACAGAAAACACAGTTGTGATTTTTAAGGGTTTGAGAGAACACAAGTGAAACCAAGCTGGATTTTTTTCTAAATGCCTAAGACAGAAAAGTTACCATTTTAAAAGAATGTGCTATCTGCTGCATCTTCAGTCTTAAATAATTCGGAAGCACAATTTTCTGAAGTTCAACAGAAGTAAATGAAATATAAAAGCATTCACTACAGGGTGATCCTTATATGAGAAAAAAAAAATAAATGGAAACAACCTTGGTAAAAAGTAATAATAACCTGGACTGCCCTTGACTTTATACTGCAACATGTATAGCTTCGCTATTGCAGGAGCCAGGCCACATACACAGTGCAAGCAAGCAAAGCTTGTAATAAAGGACAAATCTTTTATTAGGTCAAACTAGCATAACTGGGGAAAAAAATTAGACAAGCCTTTGGGCACATATGCCTTTCTTCAAGTCTGAAATGGAGGGAGCAGCTACAACTCGGAGCAGAATTTGTCAGAGTTCAGTAAATAATGTGCTAACAAAATGTCCCCTGAAAGAAATGCTAATTGGTACTAGTAGAATAAAAGAGACGTTGCAGGAGCAAGGAAGTGTGGGAAACAGATGTGGTAAAGTTATGTTATAGGACAGAGAGAGAGAGAGACATATATAGAGTTGGTGTTGGAGGAAGGTTGCTTTTTAGAGATATTAAAAACTAGTATCTCTATTAATTCAGTCATTTTTATTTTCTTTACTGTTTCTTCTTGTGTGCTTAAGCCACAATAGCTACAGAGGCAGCATTACTGAGATACAATATCCAATATAGCTGTTCAGGCAAATAATATGCTATTACATTTCAGTTGCACTGCTGGCTCTGAAGGCACGGCCAAGGCTTTCCTGAACCTCATGCACCATGTCAGCCTCTTGAGACCTCCATTAATCAAACATTTTTTAGGATAGTTTTTGAATTGCCCTTGCGCTATGACGATGAATGGTCCCAAAGACCCAACAAGTCTATTCTCATGTGCAATTCCTGGTTGTCATTAAAACCTTTTTCTTCTCTGAAACCTAAGGGAAGCCATTGATTTTCACCACCGATGACCTTCATAATGCCTACAATTTCTTGGCTGACTGAAAGGAAACACCTCAAACCATAAAACAGTTAAATTTTAGTCATTTTTTGTGTGTCTTGTGTGGTCAGGAAAGCTGGGGATTATGATAAATTTTACACATTCAGATTTTTGTTGATAATATGGATTGTGTTTTGTGCACAGATTAACATGACGCTTTGCATTATCTGATTAACTTTTATGACTGTTATAATGAGCTCATATGGTTAATTATCACAGTAATTGGTATATTATATAGCTGTCTTTCACTGTGTTCATTTTTTACTTTTAATAAAATTAAATCAATAACAAGAATTTACTTTCTAAAACTGTTATTTTATGGCCTGTTGCCCAAAGCACTGTAAAAAAATGGATGCTTAGGCGAAGAGCAAGGTATCTGTTTTCTCATGACCTGACTACTGCCTATACATTTGAGGTCATACTAAAGACAGAGATGGGATTGATCTTACTTCAGTGCCATCTGGTACACCATAATTTTCGTTGTCTTCAGTACTTGCACTTGTACTATGTCAAGTGCAGATGTCCAGAGTAGTAGGAAATAAAGTACACCTCGGACTAAAGGGAAAAAAAAGAGTGGTCCGTGAAAATGTCCATCTCCCTGTTGGAGGAGTTTTCATATAGTTACCCAGGGCAATTCTGACCCCAGAATTTTGTGGGAACCTTAGAAAAAATAAAATTACACGATTGAAGTACAATCTGCAAGCTCTACAATAGGCTTCAAATTTCACCTGCTGTTATGGTCTTAAAATTACAAATCACCATATTAGATCCACTGTTTTATGTGGATAGACATAGTGACTTTTTCAAAAATTTGCAAAACACATTTTCACTATAAATTTCTGAGATGTGTTGATTTTCATTTAAAACAAGAAATTTTTACTTCTTATTCCCAGAAATATTCTATTTTTTTATGAAACAAAACATAAAATTTTCACTGCGAGTGTCTCTAATTTACAATCAGATTTGCATCGTATTTCAGAGATTTTTTTTCCCCAAAGGTTCCATTTCCATTGAAATTTCCATTGAATTAAAAAGTATAAAGTAAAAAATCTTGGATTTCTGGAATTCATTAATTAGCTAAGAAAATTTTCAGCTTTGCTAGAATAAAATCCTGGCCTGAGAAGAATAGACACAAAAGTAATATAACTATTATTCTGATAAAAAAGATGGTGGGTTTTGGCTTGTTGCTTAATTTTTTTTTGTATCACTAATGTTTACAATAATTACAACAATAAAATGTATTTATTAGCTAAAAAGGAAGATAAGTGGAATTCACATATTTTCAATTGGAAAAAAAGGGTTTTCTATGGAATCAGTCAGTCAGTCAGAAGCAATACCTGGGAATACTGTGTAAAGTAAATTTGTTCAAGTGATTAAGTATTCAACCAAAACAAAATTATTCAGATATTAAACAATGAAGTGAAAGGAAGGGGAACAACCTAGCAATGGTTTAGATAACTATGGCTGACTAATAACTCCCGATATTCCTCTTAACAATGTGGCACCCAGAATGATTCAATAATTCTTCTTAGACATAGTATTTTCAGGTAGAAAAATCCAAAGAAATGGTTGTTATTAGGAAACTCAAGCAGACAAGGGGATTGTAGGCTGAGGACCCAGGGAACAGCTGTCCCATCTCCCCCATTGGCCACCCTGCATGGTGCCAGGCCAGGTCTACTCTCCACTTCCCCAGTAAAGAAAGAGACATCTCAGACAGCTTTGCCTACTCTCTGCCTGGGCAGCATATGCCTCCTTGCCAGGCTACAGGTGAGTGAATGTCTTGGAGAAGACTTCAGTTGCTGGATGGGTGGTTTCTCAAGAGGTACTGCAATCCAACAGGTCATCTCCTTACCTGGCAGGTGAACAAATAAGAAAAAGCCTGATAGAAGCCCAGCTTCCCCATTTTTTTTCTTTCTGATAATATTATATAGTTTGTATGCTTATTATTTTATATTTTCCAGTACTACTTCCATTTCTACATCTGGCAGTTACCTAAGATTACCTGTAGGAGTATAAATTGCAATTTAACAATGACTAAACAAAATTTACACTCAATTACTTTATATTTTAAAAATTAATTATACAACATTATATTCAGTCATGCTGCATTAGTTGATTCAATAAATTCAAAACAAAGGCTTTTATCTCTCCCTCTCTACTAAATGACTTCACTCTTATCATGCCATTTTGTCTACAATGAAGTTAGGAACTCATTCATCTTTTTCTCTCTAATTCAAAATTCAAAAACTGAGATATGTCAGAATTCTCACACAAACAAGGTATACTGGATTTAAATTATCTCTGAAATATTTTCTTTTTTCAGTCTAATTAAATGTTTTATGGAGATCTTCTCAAGCAACTGCTTATGAAAAGAGAATAATTATGACATTCCTAAAAGCATTTCACACAGCTCTTTTTAGCTTCATTAGATACTGATTTTTCAGCCTTCTGTGAGTCCAAAATAAGAGTCAAATTTATGAAATCATTCTTGAACAGTATTAGAAGCAGCTGAGACTAAAAATCTAGGGCTTACCAAGAGCTAGTTTCAAGGGCTAGTGAAAGCAACATAGAAAGCTGGACAGGCTTTTTTAAAGAATATCATTATCGTCAAATTCTCTCTGTAAAATGGTTCCATAAAAATACCCAGTTTCTTCTTCTTAAAAAACACTAAGCCCTATTTCGTTCCCTTCCTATGCTCATGATAAGAATCAGTTTTAAATCTGAAAAACTAGAGGATTTTAAACTTATTCTGTAATCTTCTTCAAAATCTTTCTAATTCTTAATTCTTTGCAATACACCTCCTTCAAGTAAGACAGGCTTTCATTTTTAAGATGCACACTTACTATGTGCTCAGAAATTCAGCAAACGTGTCATTCCGATATGGTCATCATATTTACTTATTTACTTCATACTTACTTTTCAATGCATGAAAGAAAGATTTTACAGCGCACCCGCTGAGCTGTACAATAGCTTGCTCTCAAGCATTAAGAAATTCCAGATTATGCAACATCCAAGGCTGACAGCAAACTGTATTCAGTTCCACTTTCCAGCAGCTCATGAACATTGTAAACAAACACTATTAAGAACTGGGAAAATACACTGCACAAGATTCTGTACTCTGACTGAAATCCATTCTTCCCGAGCAGAGGATGGAACAAAGAAATCACGGCATTCAGCGAAAAGAACAAGTTTGAGGCATTCTCTCAAGAAGAAGAATAAGGATGACTAAGGAGCAAAATGAAAAACAGTACTTGAAAAGCAAGCTGATAATAAAACCAACTTTTCAAACATATATCTCTCTTAACATAGTACTGGACTTTTTAAAGCAAGTTAGCTTTCAAATGAAAGAAGGCTCATAAAGACTTGAAATGATCTTATAGATGATGTAGGTACCTACAAGTTATTTTCCATAAAAATAAAGCTTACCTACCAGACTCCAAAGTGGATACTGAAACCCAAACTCTGCAAACAGAGCAGGGCCCAGGAAGGGCAGAAATCAGGATCTCTGCCCTCTTATTGACTATGTAAGAAGAAATAATGTAGCAATGGGAGTGCAAGACAATAAGGACGGTAGGATGCTAAGGAAGTATGTGCATCTGAAAAGTAGTAATTAAAGAAACTAGTAAAAGATGGCAGGGCTTGACTTTCAGCCCTGCAAATAACTTATTACTTACTCCTACTTCAGGTGCTGGGATTCGTGGATCACTATCTGAAGCAACCTGCTTTTCCCTCGCATCACACAGAAAAGCTCTTTTCTTAACTTAAGACTGAATTTCATTCAGAGGAGCTAGGTTTAACAACATGCACCATTGCTGTGGTTTCTCATCTGGGTCCTGGCTTGAGTATCGCATGAGAGCCTTGCAGTGTGATAAGTAAATTTTTCAGATGTGTAGCTGGGGGATGGATCCACACCGAGATCTAACCTGAACATAGGGTTGTGAGACATCTGGAATATCCCCAGAAGACAGAATCTTGCAGCTATATTGACTGGAGGCAAATAACTGAGAAATCGCTTAAACCTCTGTATCACTTCTTCCTGACAGTAAAATGAAGACAGTGATATTTCCCTTTCTTTGACCATCTTTTGTCTGCTTATAATTCAAGCCAAAAATATATATATAATGGCAAACTATCACTAAGACTAGCCTAAAGATATATAATTGACCTACAAATATCAGAGTTTTGTTTCACAAACAGTACAGTTTCTCATCGATATGCTTAGCTTTCCAACAACTGATTTAGAAAGCAGATGCACCACCATATAACTGAGACTTATTCAAGATGTTTATCCTTCATTTCAAGTGTGTTCTATTGCAAAAAACTGAAACCATCAGATTCTTTTGGTTGGGACTTTTTGGGAGTGGGTTGTTTTCGGTTTTGTTTTTCTTTTTTTCCTCACGTTGTCTGAGAAGTATTTTTCTTATTTTGTCCTTGTGTCTCTTCTTCTGTTGACACTGTGCACACTAGTTTAGCAGGTGTGTTTCCTCACGATTTACTAGCGATTTCTATTCTCTATCTGCATCTTGTAGTATTCCAAATAATTACTTTCTTGAAGGAATATGTGTAAAACCTTGAAAGAAAAGTTGGGATCTGCAATAATAAAAATAAATTTAGAAAAATATTTTTATTTTAATTCCTTAAATTTAAATGAGTTAAAAATCCAGTCTCAGGTTAGATTCTTTCCAACACTCTGTAAAATACTAATGAAGATGCAACATCAGTGATATGTACAGATTGTTTGAATTCAGTGTCTCATTGAGAAATGCACATTAACCATTTATTTTATGTATCTATCTCCTTTAAAAAAATAAATAGAAAGAATAGAAATCATCGCTGAAGGTAGGAGATTAACCAGAAGACTAGAGAAAACCAAAGTAACTCATCACAAAAAGTTACATATAGGTCAAAATACATTATCAAAATTCTTCCTACAAAATAAAACTTGCAACTGCTTGAGTAGTATGTAGGAAAATCGAATTCAGGAATAATGCTAAAATTCTGTCCTTTCCATGTCCAGTTTTGTAGTATTTTGTAAAAATGGAGTCCCTTTGAAATTCAGTGCTACTGAGACAATCTACCTTAAACAATTTTTTCACAAATATAGAAACCATGGAGATTGCAATAAAAAAATTAATCATAATGAACATCTTGTTAAGGATATCAACATTCAAATAAGGAGATACGGGGAATCAAGAACTTCTCTGCTGAGAGTGCAAAAACAATAATCACTATGATAATGCAATTATTAGTATCCCATGACTTTCAGAGTTCAGGGACTGAGAACGAATATGCAAGAAATGGGACCTTACGTAAGCTTACTTCCAAACAAAGTGACCAGTCTATTGGCTTCAGGGGTTTCAAAATCTATTTTCCTGCTGTACCGGATCTTCACATTTGCTTCATTTGCTTCATACTGTTCTTACAAGGCATCATTACAAGAAAGAAGATATAACTATTTGGCAGTTATATCACTGCCAAATATATTTGAGAAACCTTCAAATATTGGTAATCTAAAATGCTTCTTTGAATAAGATGGCAGAAGATACCACTTCACGAGGATAACAGGTGTCTATGCCTAATTCATTTATAGTTGCATGTAATCAGCATGAAGTAATAATATAATTTAATTTCACTTGTCAGATTTCGCTTGCTTGGAGATGCTTTTAAAAATAGTAAATTACTGATAGAAACAATATACTAAGCATTCTAGTATAATATGTTTTATAGCAACGATTTCTTTGTACTTAAGGACATTAGTGGAAAAGCACTATAGGTGGAAATGTGGTACTGTATAGACCACTTGGGTGAGCATTAAGGTTTAAGATCAAATTTTTCATGTACAAACAGAAAAAGGCAAGGCTTTAGGAATGGCAGTGGAATTGATGGAATGCTTTTCCTTCCCATCTGTGATTTGATACGAGTCATGTTATTAGCAACCAAAAAATGTGTATGACTTGTCATGCATATTTGATGTCATATGTAAAACAGGTGCATGATCACAAATTTCTAAACCATATAGATTTTAACCTAGGAAGTCTTCACTAAAAGTAACAGATACTGAACCAAGGCAGTTGCAAAAAATAAAGATGGGTTTGGATAGCTGAGGAAAAAAAAACCAACAACACAACAACTATCAGACTTTCATGCAACCCTTATAAAAAGGAAAGAAATAAGAACATAGTAGTATGCAACACTGGGTATACTGCCTCCCATGATATATCATGTCTGTAAACCATGAGCCCTTCCTATATGATTGGAATCTCTAGATATTGACACAATTAAAAAAATAATGATACTGATTGTGGTTTATTACAACTCAAAGGCTACTAATCAATATTTCTCACTGTCTGTTCATTACATGCAGACAAATAGAAACACACAACATTGCAAGTGCAATTTCTATTATTCACCTAAGTCCATATCTGAAGCAGATACTCACAGCAGAGGAAGACATGGAGAATTCTCTTGAAATACAAGACACAGTTTTAAAAACTTGCTTTCTCTAACACGCAGTACTGTGTAGGAACAAAAAATGTCAATAGAATTAAAAACCAAAAAAATTAAAAAAATTAAAGAAAATATGAAGCAACACCACATATCACATCTAATTCCCCCTTTGGGAATATGTTAGTCATGTTGCTTACACAATACACTACTGAAGGACTTTAAAATACTGTTGTCATTATCAAAGCCTATATAATTTTGAATAAAATCTTTAAGTTCTTTTGTCCTGCCTTTTTTTTCCCCACAGACATTATACCCAGTTTTGTAGGCTGTGGCAATTGACCTACAGGCCTTTTTGGAGGAATGAAGTTATCATGTTACAGCCAATTTCCAGATGGACAGAACAACACCAGCTGCTGCATCTGGTTTTGGCCAGTAGCCTAGGGTGTGAATGCAACCCACTCAGTATTTTATGCACAGTCAATGAGTATTTCTTATCTCCTTATTACAATGGTGACTGGCTCTTTTAAGAGATTTAAGCTGAAATCTAAACTCCCCAAAATATTCTGACTCAAAGTGGTTATTAGAGTGAGTTCCTGGTAACAAGTGACAGAATCAGACAACCCTCAAAAATTCTGTCCTCTGCCTATTGACTGCCTATTTAAAAAAAAATAAATAAAAAAACGGTGTAGTTAGTGTAATTACAAACTTAATACTAATAACTATAGAAGAATATGATATTGGCCTCAGAGGTTCTACCGCGACTGCAGTGACAATTGGAACTGGGGATCAACTTGGAGTTTTGCAGCAGCTGCTCCTTTGAAATCAGTCCTTGAAAACTCTATCTGTGCACATGTGTGATTACATGCATTTACCAGTAATGGCAGGAGCAAAATAATGCTAAAATCAATAAGAGACCTTCCATTCATTAAGCATACAGTGGGATAAGGCCCTGCTATAGTACACAGATTTCTCTGTCTTCCATGAGTAAGTCTACTGCAATCAGTTTACAGCTCCCCCATAGCAACCAGAAATGAAAATAAACAAAGATAGGATAGGAACAAAAAAGCAAGATAATTAAATAATAATGATAACTATACAAAATTCTTAAATATTACTAATTTCAATAGTGCTTCAATAGTATTAAAAAACACAAAATATTACATCATCTAACTTTTTAGAGCAAATTAATGTCCAAGAATTAAGGTGATTAGACTAGATTCTACTAAAATTCACTATTGGGAATAGCGAAGGAAGGCCAAAGTTAAAGGTATTCAAACCACTAGATCCTTGTCACGTTATAGGAAAGTCAAAATGCTGATTAGCTTTTTCCTCCCTTCCAATTGTGACATGGGACTGTTCCATGCACAAGAATATGGGGCGGAAGGAGAGAAAGAAAAGTGATGGTAACCTCCACAAAAACGACAGAGCAGGAGCTGGAGGTGTATGTGGGAAATGAGGATTTCTGCTAGTAAGTACTAGACACTGAACTAGGCCTTAACAGTCCTGAGGAATAACTTGTGCTTGAAGGTTCAACAGAATTTATCTTTGAACAAGACAATACACAGCCTCTATCCTCTTCCAAAACAAACACTAGGTACGCACACACAGAGAAACTTTAACGTATTTGTTATTTGTTTCTTCTTTATGGGAATTTTTAAGTGAAACAGAAGATGGTAACGAGCAGAGTTTCACTCTGCAAAGGGAACTCTATTGGAGAAAATCAGAGGGCATGCTGCTAAGTTAGGCCTGCGATAATGTTAGTAGTTTAGAAATATATATTTGAATAGCTTAATTTGGGGGTACTTAAAATTAGAGTTAATTATAGATCTGCACTGGAGAAAGTATTGGAAAGTTGTTTCTGAACATGCTTTCAATTATGTGTTATATTTTTCTTAAATTATGAAGCTTCCTTCAGTTTTGGTCCAGACTATTATTTTGTCCAACTAGTACTCTGTCAAGATGTCTAGCTCAATGAATACAACCAATTGCTGGAGTTTATACAGAGAACACAGACATTCTGTTGAAATTAATAGGAGGTTTTGCCAAAGAGATATTTTAGTAAAATTACTGTGCTATTTTGGGTGCTGTGTTTACAAAGAGTTGGATAAATTACTTTTTAGTATTCAAAAGAATAGATTATTGAGACCGAAGATTCATTATTGTTTTTATAAACTAATTTGACAGCTGTTGATTCGACCACTCAAAGCAATCTCTGAGCATTTATAGACTAATGCCATCTGAAATGGAACTTCTTCTGGGGAAGTACATCGCTAACCACAGAAATTATTTGATGATTTGTGAGAGCATGCCTGAAATCTGCTTGAAGTGTGGAGACAGAGGCTATTGTTAAGAAATTCTCAGCATTCATTAAAATGAATATTTCTATGCAGACAAGTATTGTTTTACACTGTAGTCTGCATTTAAATGTTCTTAAACTGCATTATTCAAATCAGAAACTGATTAACATCTGGGTGCAAACCACCCTCTTACACACAAGCCATTTTGTCAATATCAATGACAATAAATAATAATAAATAATGATCAAAAGAACAGCTTTCAGTATTCATGATTTCAGTTTGGAAATCAGCTAAAATTGTGCTTAAGTCCTGAGTTTCAGAGACTCAGACTAAATTGAAGATACATTGGAAAGATACTGATGCTTATTATAAATTCAAAAGTTTATTTCTAAAAGATGTCAATGTACACGTCATAATTTGATATGGAAAATGTGACAAATTTTAAGGAGTATAAATTCACATTATTTAAAGTACTTACTAAGTGTTGAGAATATGAAGAATCTTCTTAGATGCAGTAGTTATTTCACTGTCATCCACTATAATTTTTCCTCCTATTTAACAAGAACATCTAGCACTGACTACTGTTGATGGTAGATTATATGGTTCATTGATTCTACCTAATGCAGTTATTGCTAATAAATTATATATCCAAAAATTTGAAATAAGGACATGATATTTTGAAATGAAATAATAAACATCTATAAACTTAACATGTGAACTATGATTACACTTAGTGATTCATTAGCTCTATGATAACACAGTGCCAGTTTTAACTCACTGGTTTTACATGAAATCTATCTTTTATCACAAAATTATGATCTCTTAACTCATGAAAATAGATCTAGATTTGTAATAAGATTGCTCAAAATATTAGGCAATCACAAATGAAAACAAACATTTCAGTAACATAAAGTACCCAAATATTTTAAGCCATGTGCTTTATTATATGTATGCCACATGCTGAAAGCCAGAACAGCCAGACATCAATATGTCATTGACAGACTGTATAATGCAATACGAAAATATCTTCATATATCTTATGTTAAACATCTCATGACTATCAGATAGAAGTCACCATGAAACTGCTTATAACATAGCTAAAATTAAGCGTAGCTAACATTATAGCAGCGATCTCCCTGGTGGATCATGTTTATGATTTACTTGTGTTATATTTAAAAATAATCTGTTGCAAGACTACTGAAGGTTGTTTTATCAGATAAGCAAGTCTATTATATAGGAATTGCACCTATTTGTTTCAATCTATTTGAGACTGAAATAAGGTATCATGAACTTACAGAAATGTGTCCTCTGCATTGGATGTAGTGATATTTATTAAAAAATGGCCTCTTTGGTTGGTTGGTTTTGGTGGGTTGTTCCGTTTTTGCCTGTGCATCTGTAAAGCAGTTATTTGACAGACCCACACTTCTCCGGCTCTCTAAGGTAGTCTGTAAAATATTTTTCCTTCCTACTGCAGAGAAAGATTTGAAAAAAAGTATTCTGCTCAAGTATAGTTTGCCCTACAGGAAAATTTGCAAATATATTTAATGGCTCTGTTTATCATATTTCCTAATGCGCATAGAAAACAATGTGATTTCTCTTGCAAGGTTCTTTTCCCTTTTTTTTCTTCTGCAAGAGGGGAAAACGTTCTTGACTGAGAAATAGAAACAATACTGAAGCTGAAATGCCAGACTGAATGAAAGAATGAGATCTGGCACATATTAGTGAAGATTAAAGCTGAAAGGCGGCTCCTTTTGAGACAGCTGCTAATAAAGGAGCCATCCACTGTTTAGAAAGCACAGTTGCATTAGTACATGAAGTTACTAACTACAAGATAATATATATTAGAAAGCAGTTAATTCACCTAAATTCGAATTTTCTCATGATCTGGTGATTGACTACATTTGAAATGTACTTGCTCATTAAATGTGATACTGAAAATGACAAACTCAGTTAAAGGTATAATATTAAACAAAAACAGTGTTGAAAACTGCATATAAAAATCATATTTTATCTTATTTCTTCTTTAGCTGAAAATAACAGTGTTCTTTGCATGCTAAGTATATTCAGCATTTGCTCAACTACATTATGGCATTGGAGAAAAAACCTGCTTTGAGTATCTGAACAGAAACTAAATAAACACCAGGGATCACCTTACAAAGACAGGCCTCTTATAAATTCCATCAGCACAGAATAATCTTAAACACGTTAAGCTAGGTCTTTAGTTCACATACACTGCCATAAATTGTTGCTAGCAATGGAGATTGCCCGTGCTGTAAAAAAAAAAGTGGAGGCATAAAGGAATCATACACTGATCATAGGGCATGAAAACACAAGGCAGCTTAGTCTACAGATGACAGGGAAATAGTTGTTTAAAGCAACAGCTGAAGCAGGCAAAAAAGAACACACATCTGCAGTAGAGAAAAATAAAATCTAAAACCAGCACTAGCTGAAATCAGATTGGACAACAAGAAGGATAAGTGGTCAGCTGCCAAAACCATACAATAACATTGTACAAAACCAGATTAATGATAAAGTCATTGGGAATCCAAAACATTAGGTAATTCTACAGTAAACATAACTGATGATTACTAGAGATAAAATATCTGGATGGGAATATTTAATTTGTTTGCAAATATGTTTACTGTATTTGCCCAGGATAATCCTTGAAGTTCTGCTTACATAAAGTTAAATCTAAGTATTCAGTTTCCATAACAACATAATACATTAGTTCTCTAGTTTTATTTTTGATCTTTTGACTACAGGATTTTTTGCTAGGATCTTTGTGACTTAACTCTTCAATGTTTCTCAGCATTACTTAAATGAAGACTCTGCATATTTATTTAATCTCAAGGATCCTTCATGATTTCTTTTCCTTAAACAAGCAAGACAGGCTAAAAAATCTGATACGTCAATAACAACACAAGAAAAATTATTGCACTTTCATTGGTAGAATCATAGAAAGCCTCAGAAAAAAACCCTAGGTGAATATTTTTCATCCTTTTATGTTTTTACTGGCAGTATTAGTTTACAGAATCACATTTCTATTGAAAAAATACTGAATTGGACTATCTACTTAAGAGCTATATTCTTAAATACAGCTCTTAAGTATAGTATTGTCCATATCATTTTGCAAATAACCACACTTTCAAGGAGTGCTGTGTTTTGAAGACTGCATTTCAGTTCCTGCCTTGCAAGGTGAAAACAAAATTGTGTTTAAAAAATACAAAACAAGACAAACCCCCCTGACAATCTAGATAATTTTTGCCAAGTGGAGGAGACGTCCCTTTTAATGTGTTTTCCCCAGGTGAAAACCCAAAGGGAGGCAAATGTAACAGGTGTTAATTTCTTCTGTTCATGCCTTCTGTCTAATGAAATCTGTACCAGGGACTCCACAACAGTTACGAGGAAGAGTAAAGCCTTCAACATCAGTGGGGCTAAGTTCTTGACGTCTGCATGTTTGGAGCAATGGGAACTGGGACTGCATGCAAAGTCTAGTGTTAAAGCTAATCAATTGCTAATGCTAGTAACAGGTATGCTAGCATTCCTCAGACTAGTCATTAATATATCTGTAAATGTTGAATTGTAAAACTCTTCAGTTCAGTCAGAAGAGGTCTTAACTTTCCACTGAGGCATCAAGTATCGATCTACTGAAGGATCAGCAAATAATGTAAATTGTTTACATAGTCATATGCTTATATTCAAAGAGTAAAGTATATACTGTCTCTTGACATACTCTAATTCATATTCTTTCACATGTTCTTTGTTTCTCCCAAACACGCTTACCTACATACAAATTGTGTTCAAATATGTTTTATTAGTGCCATCCATAATGATTACATGGCAAAGCAAAACACATTCAAGTAGACGTAGTCAAGAGAAGAAGTAGAGAGGGAATGGAAAAAAAATAAGCACCGAATTTGCCAGTTGGACTAGACTAAGACGGGTAGGTAAAGTCTTGCTTTTAACAAAAAAAACTAGACTATGTGAAAACACATTCAATGAACAGATAGAGGGGAAAAACAAACAAAAAAAAAGAACTAGCTCAGTATTTGGGGAAGGAGTTCTACATTAGTTATTGTAGTTTGCCATCTTTTTAATATTCTTCAGTTTTATATTTTGACCTGTCACATTTCCGTGTTAACTGTTTCATATGATGATTTGCTCTTATCTCTTCAGTTATAATAAAAACAGTAAAACTACCTGATTCCTTATCAGTGGAAATACCTGACCATCCCAATTTAACCTAAAAAAGGTTCACCTGGTTCTGACATTCAGTGAGCAACTAAACATAAAGAAAATTAATAAGTCCTGAATCAGATATAAACTAATCTGCTCTCTCAAAGGCAATACCTAAGCCTACAGTGGGAAATTGTGCGTGATTGAGATGTCTGAGCTAACACCAATCCCGGTTATCTTGTTCATGAAGTCCAGCTCTGTGCCCCCCAGACAGGGCTCTTTCAAGTCTTGCAAGCAGTTAAACCTCATTAGTACAGCTAACGAGCTTAGCCATAACATAGTTAACAATTCTGCAGATTGTCTTATTGTGCTCATTGTGTGAAACAGATGTGCCCTAAAAGGTGTAAAGAAGACGAATGTTAAATGACAAAGAAAGAAAGAAAGTGAATCTTTCATATTTAGTATCTGGATAGAAATTTCTCTCAAGCTAGTTTAAAAAACGTCTAAAAAGCTGCCAAATTTATGCATGATTTTTCCAGGAACAGTTTCCCATGAAAACACATGAGGGAAATGTAACAACATATTCTGCCATTTTTTGACCATCCATAAGTACTTTCAATTCAAATTCATACATTTTATAAAATAACTGTAAGAAGTTGTAAGGCTTAAGATAAGATTGTGGTATTATGAAGGAAAAAAGAAAAAAAAACATACAAAGTGTTTCTGTCAAAAGTGTTTTTTGTCTCACATTTATTAGCTGCGGTAGTGCAAAATGAAATCATCATGAACCTATATAAAAAACAGTAAAAACTTCACATCAGTTTTGTGTGTGAGGAGTTTGGATAATTCTATTATTGTGCTGTGCAAACTCTACAAACATAAATCAGAAATTAATAAGTTTCAAGAATGCCCTTAAACAACAACAACAACAAAAAGGGACTCATTATTATCTAAGGAAAGGGTTTTGTGGGTGAGATAGGGTAAAAGGGGAGCCGTTAATGAATTGCCAGGGCAGACATGTGGAAGATGGAAGGGCACAATGTACAGTGACATCAGTGGCAATTGAGCTCAGCTAAGAAGCTGAGGAAAGAGAAAAAAGGTATTTTGCTCCTATCCTCCAAGTTGTCATGAATCCCACAAAATTTTGGGATAGTGACTAAAGAATTAGTTTTTAATTACTCTTATTTAAATTTAATAGATTTTTATTTAGCTGTCGGGGTCATTAAAGACCTGAAATGACACTGCCTCTAAGAGAGAGGAAGCTAAACAAAACCATTTGTGGGAGGATAGGTTAGCAATACATGTTCCCATGTTAATGCCTCTGATGAGTCAATACAAACGTGTGAAATATCATCATGTTACTGTCTGAATTGTGTAGAGCTTTCCATTACTTTCATCTAGTAGAAGGCAAACCTGCACCAGAAAATTTCTGCGTGCCAGGTGATATAGTAGAAAAGGATTCTCCACCCTTGGAGGTTTTCTGGCAGTAGAGAATGATTGCTGCCTTATGAGAAATGGGAATTCAGCATTCTGCATAACAACAAAAGCTACAATTGGGCATATTTTAAAAAATCACTACCTTCAAGTTTACCATTAAATAAGAAAAGGCAAAAAAAAAAAAAAGATTAAATTGCTTTTGCTTGTATCTTTGGTTTCAAAGTTGCCTATTTTGAGCAATTAAAACACCGAGAGAGGATTTTTTAGTAGTCACTAGATTAATGAAAAGAACTGGGCCTGGAAACCAAATGCTATTCCTTCACTGCTATGTCCTCTTCCGTCTAAGATGCAAACTGTGGACTTGCTTTTTTGATTTCACAGTAGCATGCTGAGGGTAGTAGTCACCAGGCTCACATATGCATGAACAGGGACATAGGATCTTGTAATGATTGCCTTTAATATCATGATGCGTCGCATACCAATAATGATGGGCCACCTTCACTTAACCTGGGAAAGGAACATGTAACTATGTTTGACAAATGGCCTTCTCTGATGAAATGTGGGTCTGAACTCTTAAAGTTGAGAAAAAGATAGAACCCAGATCCCCTATTTCTTAGACAAATGTCTCACTAGTTTTCTGAGAAGCTGATGGTTTCACCTCTCATCTCTATTTTATAATCAAAGAGTAAATCCTATCCTTGTTTTTTAAACATAATTATGGGCACCAATCCTTGGGAAAGAGTCCCAGGATCACTTCCCTTCTAACAACATTAGTTCAGATGACTACAAGCATGAAGAGGACAGGAGTTCAGTGGCATCCCTCTTGTTAATGTTTTCAGTTGACTAACTTCATTAATCTCCCTGCTCAGTACAAGAGTTCTTGTATATTAACCTTCTCAGACTGCACTGGAGAGTGGTGAGCATACCTATTAGACATTACATCACATATGTCCAAAAAATTCCATTTATACTGACATTTCAGATTTTCAAATTTTTTTTGAAACTGAAAGTTCTACTTGAAAATGTTCAGAGAATTGCTTTAGTTCTGGAACAGCTGCATGGATTGCTACTATTTTCACCTCAAAGCCCAACAAGAAACCAGAAATGGCTTTTTTTTTAAAACAGGTTTTCTGATTTCTGATTTAACAAATTTATCTCAATTTTATGTGTGTCTCCAAATTCAACATGCTTACTGAACTCTGATAGAGTTTTGCACCTGAATTTTCAGCTGCAAATTCAATTTTACTTTTATTTTTTTTAATGAAGGGGTCCTGGCTACTGGTTGCAAAACTCAGACGGGACATGTGAGAAGACCAGCTTTTCTTTCTAATAGGATTCAAACTCATGATTCCTCCATTCTCTGCTTCATTCACTCTTGTCAAGCGTCCTACACAACATAGACAATTCAAGGAGTGTCATACATGGGAAAGAAGTGACACATTTTATCTCACTAAATAATTTGAAACAATTTGAAATTCACTGGACCAAGACAAAAGCAGAAATACGATGACAACCATAGTGTAATGTTTAGGACACATTCCTGGAAGCTCTGGGTTCTAACCTAACCAGGTCTCGCAGAAAATACAGCAAAAGGTCATGAACCAAAGATCAAAAGCAGGCCCACATCACTGTCTTATGTTATTGGTGGGCACCAAGGAAAATACAGAACCAGGACGCAATGAACATCTTGGCTATGTTTTGTAACTATGAGCCCACATTTCTGCTGTCTGTGGGCACTTGCCATCGTTTATTTATGCTCATTAAACCTGAATAAAATGATTAGTCCTGTCACCCTGATGGTCATCGTTAGTCATACTAGAAGTCCCAAAGAACATCCCTGATGAGAACTGCTGCGTTATGCACCCCTCTGCTCATGCAACCCAGAAATCACCACTTCACCTTAACAAAAATTAAGCATTTTTCTCAAATTCATGCTCATGTAAATCCTTTGTGATAAAAACTGAAATCCATTCTCTGAAGAAGATCCCACGTCCTCTCATACAGTTCACTTTTCATTACAGAGCAAACATTTCAATAAAAGGATATTCATGGACCTGAACAGATAACCCCACAAGACCCCAACAGCTTTCTTCACTGATTCCTTGTCCCGCTTCCCCCAGGGCCATGGTTCCAAAAGACATTCCATGTGTAAAGCAAAAATTTTTGGCAACAAGGAACTTTTTAATGGCACAGCCTTAACTTCTCCTAACTCCATTTGGCAACTATAATGAAGGAAGGTGGGGCTCAGGTTGGAATGGTTCCTCTATCCCTAAGGCACTACGTGTTTTAATACACCATTACTACTGATCTGACATATATCTGCTTATTTGCACCCATTTTATTTTATATCCCAGGAACTCCGTAGTAGTTGTTACTGGTTGTTATGTATCTCATACATAAAATGTATGAGATATATAAAAAATACATAAAAATGTGTTTTTAAGACGTACATTTAAATGAGAACTGTAAAGATAACTCTATACTATTTTTTCATACACTTAAAGTCTTAATTTTCCAAAATTTAAACACACCAAGCTCAACATTTGTAGTTGTTATCATTATTCGATCCTGACTCTAAACGACAATTCATTCATCATAAGCATTTGCCTAATGATTTTGGTTAAAGAATGTTAGCTGTCTTTTCCCCAATGCATTCACTTGGAGTACTCAAGGGCTACTTTATTGATATTCTTCAATTGTGAAAGGCAGAGGCAAGCAATTACCCAATTCCAAAAATTTAATGAGGCTCAGGTGGATTTAAAACCACAATCTGATTTACCCATTATATTCAAGGTCTCCATGTTGTAGGTTCCATGCTTTAGAAAATTATGTGTTAGGTTTGTTGTTTTTTTTTTTTTTTAATTACTTGTACCAAGAATCTTAGGTGCTTTCTCAGTACTCTTCCCTAATCTATAGAGTGCTGTGCTACTTTAAATTTGTTATACTTATTCCTGTACTACTTAATTATCTAGTTCCTTTGCCCTCTGAGAGAGTCAGAATGTTTTTTATTATTTCAACCATTAGCAATTTTTCAGCACTGCTTAAGGATGGTTTTATCTTAAAACTAACAAATTGCTTATCAGTTGACATCAGTGTTAAAAACAAAATACTTTCATTTCTCTCTCAGAAAATAAATAAATAAATGTAGCATTCAGAAGTTAACAGCAATTAAGTGGAGCTTTGTTTGGATGAATGCTTCCTGATTGTAGCAAAGAGGTGATACCAACATTCTGATTTTTATGGAGAGTAGAAAGCCACTTCATTTTCTATTATGGCAAGTACACAGATGTGGACAATTCAGAGGGCATTCATTTTGAGAGAAATCCATAGTGTTTCAAGGCAGCCTGACATTCAAGGAGAGTTCTTTTTTTGAATAAGAAGTCTTATTTTTGTAAAAGAAGTGGACTTTAATTGTGTTTATTTAACCACATTGTTGAAAAAGCAATGCAGCTATGAGTGAGAAGACAACAAGCGAAAAAGCCAAGGATGGATGGCACCTAGGATTGTCAGCCCTGATATCTATTCACATACCATGCAGCTATAGGTCCCTCAAGCATACCTTTCAACATTTGGTCGCTTGGAGTTGAAGGTAAAGCACTGAGGGTTGTTTTGGCTGTCAGCTTTAAACAACAACCAAATCCTTACTCCCTTTTTCTCTAGCATGTGCTTCACAAACAAGGAAGATCACACTCTGCTGCAAAATGTTAAGCTGTAGTGATGGGCATAATGACCTTTATAGTGTGTCACATCCTGCAGAAAGTTATGTGCGGTGATGTATTAGATTAAGTTTTCCTCTTTGACCATACCACTTTCTACTGGAGTATTTTTATTTTTTTTTACAATTGCTTAGATTGCCTGGGAAATTGGATTCTAGTTTACAAGCATTTTTTTCATTATTTTTTTAACTAGTGGCAATACATTGGAATTTATGTGGTGCACTGTACATTTCTGGAAGTGTCAAGTATTTTGCTGCTTGTATAACTATTGACAGCTGTTATGCAAGGTACGCTATTGAACTCCGGACTATTATATGCACCATTATTATGTAAAAGCACATCCTTTTGCACATCCATCTTGCCACTAGTTTTATGTGGTACAGTATATTCTTTAGGGACTCTACTTTTCCAGGAAGGATTTAGACAGAGCAGTGAGAAAAACACAGCAGCACCAATTTACTGGAAAATGTTATTTCAAAATAGTCAAATCCCTTTTAGAGTCCTTGATGCAGAAAGATGTAGACAGTAACCAGGTATTGGAGCATATGCATAGGTTGGGTTTTTGGGTGTGGTGGTTTTATCTATTCACAATGAACGACTAGCAAGCTTATCATCTCAATTGTACTAAGAATTTGTTTCAGGTAGACCAGAGGCTATGTTTAATATGGTCATATCTAGTTCAGCGAGCTTTTGAATGTAGAAAGATTTTATGTTACAGAAAACAAACTATGCTTAACTTACATGTTAATACATATCTTTTGACATTTCCAGAGTTGCCCAAACTAAGGAAAGACTTTACCCAGCTTAAGATACTCATTGGAATAGACAAATCTTGCACAAGAGTAAACCATACATTTAAAAATTTTAGAGACTCAATAAGAGCACAAATTAAAGGGAGCATTGGTTTTATGTCCTTTGATAGTATGAGAGAATTGTGGGGCTCCCAGATCTTTTGCTATCAGCTCCTTTTCCCAGTTAGGGCATAGCCATGAGCAACCTGACCTGTCATTAGCACTGATTGGAGCAGGAGGTGGACCAGGAGACCTCAGAAAACTCCCCTTGTCCCTAAATCTATACTACCACAGCAGAAAATAAGATTTCCGAGACATTCAAAACCCGCCTGGACACGTTCCTGTGCAACCTGCTCTAGGTGACCCTGCTCTGGCAGGGGGGTTGGACTAGGTGATCTCCAGAGGTCCCTTCCAACCCTATGATTCTATGATTCTGGCAGTTTTTCTAGGACATTTGCTAGATGCTTTAAAAATTACAAGCTGCTAATCTATAACGTCTTCAGTAAAAACAGTGAGCTCTTAGGGTATAATATTTCAGATGTACTGAATGCATTTCCTTTTAATATACTGGAAAAGTCACTGCAGTTCTTGAAAAAGGCTAAGGGAAAGCGTTAGAAACTGCTGGCCAGTGCCACCCACCCTAATAGCACTATTCCCTCAACAGAGACTTTGTGTGCTTAGCTGCCTTCTGCTCCCCTTGTGGCAAGACCCTACTTCTAGACTGGAATTTCTCTTTCTGTTCCTTTGTCTCTCCTTACCTACCATGCTCCATCGTCCTACTTGCATTTCTATTTCTTTTTCCTTTTTTCAGGAAATAAACCTTTCTGAGTTTTAAATAATAACACTTTATTTTAGACTTGGTTTGTAAAGTACCAGGAGGAAAAAAATAAATATCTTGGGACTCCTGAAATGTTCCAGGAAAAGTCATTCCCCAACTGTGCCCCCCTGTTGTAAATTGGTGTATAAAAACATAATAAACAGGTACTGTTGAGTTAAATATGGGAGATACAGCTTTGATGTAACTCAACATATTCGGTTGAATTTGGTCTCCTGTTTCCCACATTTTCACCAGCTCAAACATGCTGTCTGCACAGCCTATTTGTAACTATTTTACTTCAACGAGAAATTCTGTCTCAGCTACGAGAAATCTCTCCTGTGATATACCCCTATAAAAAGTTTATTTCTCAAGAAGCTGCTATTTTTCTTTCTCTTCAGTTTCTAAATTTTTCTAGTCTTCTAAATTTTCTCTATGTCTGGGCATTTTATTTTCTTATAATAAACTGATACGATCTTAAAGGAAAGAAAAAACCCACGTTTCATAGGACTTACTCTTTTATTATCTTTTAGATATCAAAACTAATGGAAGCAATTGTGACAATATTTCTTCTAGTTTCTTCAGAGCTTCCTGGGATACAGTTCATCCAAACCTTCGCTCATATTGCCGATTTATTCAAATTTTCTTTCTCATTTCTGCTTCAAATGTCACTTTTATTTTTTTCTTTAACTATTAGATTACATACCACTAAATTGAGAAATAGCCTTAATCAGGACATTTCCCAAGGAATGGTATTAAACCTAATGATACTTATCAGCAAGAACTGCTGCTTAATTGGGATAGTAATTCGCTTAACTGGGATGCCTGTAGGTTATTTACTGTAATCAGATAAGGACATCTGATCCTTATTTTCCTGAGAAGGTATAAGAAGTGCTAGTTCTAGAATGATGTTGTAATTATATCAATGCAGTATTTCACGTATGATACCCTCATTTGAGTTGCTGTTCACCTGTTCACAGCTGCGCTGTATCTATATTCACCATATAGGCTATCCCACAAGTATACCACCTGCAATCACCCATAGCACAGGAAATAAACAAGAGGTAGAGATGTGCACACCCCTGCAGGGCTATGATCTTATAGCCATCACAGAGACATCCTATGACTGTAGTGTTAGAATGGAAGGATACAGGCTCTTCAGGAAGGGCCGGCAGGGGAGACGAGGAGGGGGTGTCACCCTCTATGTCAATGACCAGCTGGAGTGCATGGAGCTCTGCCTGGGGATGGATAAGGGCCTGACCAAGACCTTATGGGCAGGGACAGGTCATGCTACAGTAGGGGTCTGCTACAGGCCACCCAACCAGGAAGACCGAGCAGATGAGGCCCTCTAAAGACAGGTAGGAGCAGCCTCATGTTCACAAGCCTTGGTCCTCACGAGGGAATTCAGCCACCCTGGTATCTGTTGGGGGGACAATACAGTGGGGCATAAGCAGTCCAGGAGGTTCCTGGAATACATTGATAACTTCCTTCTCCAAGTGACAGAGGAGTCAACATGGAGAGGTGCTATGCTGGACCTTGTTCTCACCAAGAAGGAGAGGCTGGTGTGGAATGTGAAGCTCAAGGGCAGCCTTGGCTGCAGTGACCATGAAATGGTGGAGTTCAAGATCCTTAGGGCAGCAAGGAGGGCGCACACCAAGCTCACTATCCTGGACTTCAGGAGAGCAGACTTTGGTCTCTTCGCTGCTGGGCAGAGTACTATGGGATAAATCCCTGGAGGGAAGAGGGGCCCAAGAAAGCTGGTTAATATTTAAGGATCACCTCCTCCAAGCTCAGAAGTGATGCACCCCAACAAAGAGGAATTCAGGCAAAAACACCAGGAGGCCTGTGTGGATAAACAAGTAGCTCCTGGACAAGCTCAAACACGAAAAGGAAGCCTACAGAGGGTGTAAGCAAGGACAGGTAGCCTGGGAGGAATACAGAAAAATTGTCCAAGCAGCCACTAATCATGTTAGGAAAGCTAAAGCCCAGGCAGAATTAAATCTGGCCAGGGATGTCAAGGGCAACAAGAAAAGTTTCTATAGGTACATCAGTGATAAAAGAAAGATTAGGAAAAATGTAGGCCTTCTCTGGAAGGAAATGGGAGAGCTGGTTACCTGGGATATGAAGAAGACCAAGGTACTTAATGACTTTTTTGCCTCAGTCTTCACCGACAAGTGCTCTAGCCACACTGCCCAAGTCACAGAAGGCAAAGACAGGAACTGGGAGAATAAAAAACTGCACACTGTAGAAGATCAGGTTAGAGACCATCTGAGGAACCCGAATGTGCGTAGGTCCATGGGACTTGATGAGATGCATGCGCAGGTCCTGAGGGAACTAGTACATGAAGTTGCTAAGCCACTATCCCTCATATTTGAGAAGTCATGGCAGTCCAGTGAAGTTCCCACTGACTGGAATAGGGTAAACATAACCCCCATTTTTAAAAAGGGGAAAAAGGAAGACCCAGGGAACTATAGGCTGGTTAGTCTCACCTCTGTGCCCAGCAAGATCATGGAGCAGATCCTCCTAGAAACTCTTCTAAGGCACATGGAAAATAAGGAGGTGATTGATGACAGCCAACATGGGTTCACTAAAGGCAAATCGTGCCTGACAAATTTGGTGGCCTTCTATGATGGGGTTACAGTGTTGGTGGATAAGGGAAGAGCAACTGACACCATCTACCTGGATTTCTGCAAAGTGTTCAACGCTGTCCCTCTTAACATCCTGATCTCTAAATTGGAGAGACACGGACTAGATGGACAGATCACTCAGTGGATAAGGAATTGGCTGGATGGTTGCACTCAAAGAGTTAAGGTAAATGTCTTGATGTCAAAGGGGAGACCAGTGAGGAGTGGTGTTCCTCAGGGGTCTGTACAGAGACCAGTGCAGTTTAACATCTTTGTCAGTAACATGGACAGTGAGATTGAGTGCATGCACCTGTAGGAAGTTTGCTGACAATACCAAGTTGTATGGTGTGGTCGACACACTGGAGGGAAGGGATGCCAGAGAGACCTGGACAGGCTTGAGAAGTGGGCCTGTGCCAACCTCATGAAGTTCAACAAGGCCAAGTGCAAGGTCCTGCTTATTGGTCAGGGCAATCTGAAGCACAAATACACGCTGGGCAGAGAATAGATTGAGAGCAGTCCTGAAGAGAAGGACTTGGGGGCATTGGTTGATGAGAAGCTCAACAGGACCCAACAATGTGCACTCGCAGCCCAGAAAGCCAACTGTATCCTGGGCTGCATCAAAAGAAGTGTGGCCAGCAGGTCGAGAGAGGTGATTCTCCCCCTCTACTCCACCCTCATGAGACCCCACCTGGAGTACTGCATCCAGCTCTGGAGCCCTCAGCACAGGAAAGACATGGACGTGTTGGAGTTAGTCCGGAGGAGGGACACAAAGATGACTAGGGGGCTGGAGCACCTCTCCTATGAAGACAGGCTGAGAGTTGGGATTGTTCAACCTGCAGAAGAGGAGGCTCTGGGGAGACTTTATAGCAGCCTTCCAGTACCTAAAGGGGGCCTACAGGAAAGATGGGGAGGGATTCTTTATCAGGGAGTGTAGTGATAGAACAAGGGATAATGTTTTTAAACTGAAAAAGGATAGATTTAGGTTAGATTTAGATTTAGATATTAGAAATAAATTCTTTACTGTGAAGGTGGTAAGACACTGGAACAGGTTGCCCAGAGAAGTTGTGGATGCCCCAACCCTGGAAGTGTTCAAGGCCAGTCTGGATAGGGCTTTGATTAACCTGGTCTAGTGGAAGTTGTCCCTGCCTATGTCAGGTGGATTGGGACAAGATGATCTTTAAGGTCCCTTCCAGCCCAAACCGTTCTGTGATTTTATGATTGATTTTATCCTCCTTTGAGGCACGTGGGCCAAGGAGGTGATATCCTGAGCATTCCCTAACCCTTAAGGCAGGATAAAGAATGTAGCGGCTCATATTATAAATGAACGGGGAACTCATTCATGGAAGCCAGGTGATCATTTGATCTACCTGACAGCAAGATCATATAACCCGCATTGGACCAATGGAATAGCCTAATAATGGCTAATAACGACTACAGAGTAACTAATGGCAGCTAACGGATTGTTCTTGTAAGATCATTGAGGATGCACATATGCAACAAGAACTTGAGTGATGTTTCAGTGAGCTGCAGCTATTTTATAACTACAAATGTAAACTGCTATCTCTGAGCTATTTAGGAGACTGCTCTCTGGGATGGCTTTATTAAAAGAGTGTTTAGGAAAGCTGTTCGATATGCTACTTTAATGCGCTGCATTTTAGCTCACTTGGTCAAATATAATAAAAGTTGAACTACTGACAGAAGACACAGTATCATTTTCAGCTCCTTAATGAGACAATAGTTTTGAGATGGGTAGGGCAACAGAAAGCTACTTCAGCCTCAAAATAGCATTTTGCTAATTATACTGCATCACAGCATTATGTAGCTGAAAGTATTCAGCCTCTTAGTACTAGACATAATGGAACCAATCATGCAAAGCATCACTGTCAGGATAGAGGTTGTTACAATTAGGACTAAAACCAACAAATCCCCTCCCCTTTTTTTTTGTGTTTTTCATTATTAACAATTCTACTGCAAGTTGGATGCACCAGAGCTGTAAAAGTTATAGCTAATGGACAATCCATTCTTGATTGTTCTCATCCTGACATTCATTGTTACTCTTTTCACTTGGTTGAGTGTCTTGCTTTGCTCTGAGGTCAGGAGTTTACTCCATCTAAGCCTGTTACTCAGCATCTTTGGGAACGGAAAGGATGAAGAATGACTTATTCCATTAGTACAGATCACTTATCTAGGCATTTGCAAACAAGTAAGAATGACAGTGAACATGAAAACCATGTTTTCTAACATGCAGAGTTAATGCCTGCCACACTAATTTCAAAGATCTTAGAAAGCAATTACTCTTTCTTTTGATTTTCATTCTCCAATGGACATTTCTGCTTCATTACACAGGACTGTGCTGAGCCCAAGAACCATTTGCAGACCTCATCTGAAATATTAATGAAAAAAGAAAGTAATAAAATCTGGATATTTCCATAAAGCAGAGCCACATCTCTTTCTCTTCATTTTTTGAAGCTACTGATGTAGGAAGGAAGTTTTATAAATTCATTGATAGTTAACCTGGATTCACAACCATCTGCACGAACAATACAGTTTCTCAGAGAGCAGAAAGATAATATTAGCTTATAAGAGTGGTCTGTTAGCCATTTTTCAGCTGCTCAGGTTACGTTTTTCACTCAGCAGTCTCATCCCAACAATAACTCACAGAGTCCATATGCCTTTGTTGCAGGACCTCACAAATAGACATGAAACAGGCAAGAAAACACATAAAGGTGCAGATAACTTTAAAGAAGTGTTTATATGCTGAATCATGTGGCTATTCATTGGTCCTACTGCTACTGACATCATCTGACCTAATGTTGTCTACGCGACACATTTATCCAAATAAAACAAAGTACTTCCATTTAAAAGTTCCCTTTCACCAATACATTCTGGGATAGATTTCTAGGACAGTAGAATAAAGAACAACCTGAAGATATTGTTGTATGATTTTAGAGATTGATAAAGCTTTTGAAATGACTGTGTATAGCAGAGGAGATATTGAGCTCCTTCTGGCAGCCTCCAGAGATGCTGTGCTAGTGCAGCAATACTATACAGCTTCTACAGAATATTCCTAGATATCAATCTTTTGATGGACATTTGTAAAAAAACAAAGCTTTTTTAGGCAGCTTGCAGTCAGTTCCCTGACCCAAATCCATTGGTGTGTACAAACTGGTGATGATGACAAAGGCTGTAAAGCTCTGGCAGCTCTTTTCCAGGAGTCTAGGGCTGCTATCACTACTGTAACTCATTTGAATTCCATGTTCCTGTAGCAGAGCTCTGTTCGCAATCTTTACAAAACAGCCAATAATCTTGGAGCAATGTCTCCTTGATCTTACTGTCAGATGTGTTTCCAGTCAAAAACATGGGCTGTCTCTAAAATCTACAATAAATGGTATGAATATACCAGTCAGTGATATAGTCATAAGATATGGATATTCCAGTGATAGTGATTTAATTGTGAACCTAACGATATGCTTGTCTCACCTTTGAACTCTCTGTAGGGGCCATCTGAACTACATACGCATGCTGAGACAAAGGTTGGATACTTGGCACATGGCTTGGATGGGAGTACTCTTCACAGTGTTAAAAACTGGCTGGAGGGCCAAGCCCAGAGAGTGGTGGTGAATGGAGTTAAATCCAGTTGGCAGCTGGTCATGATTCGTGTTCCCCAGGGCTTGGTATTGGGGATGGTTCTCTTTAATATCTTTATCGATGATCTGGATGAGGAGATTGACTGCACCTTCAGTAAGTTTGCAGACAACACCAAGTTGGGTGGGAGTGTCGACCAGCTTGAGGGTAGAAAGGCTTTGCAGACGGATCTGGACAGGCTGGATTGATGGACTGAGGCCAGTGGTATGAGGTTCAACAAGGCCAAGTGCCGGGTCCTGCACTTGGGTCACAACAACCCCATGCAGCGTTACAGGCTTGGGGAGGAGTGGTTGGAGAGCTGCTCCACAAAAAAGGACCTGGGGGTGTTGGTCAACTGTCGTCTGAATACGAGCTAGCAGTGTGTCCAGGTGGCCAAGGTGGCCAACAGCATCCTGGTTTGCATGAGGAACAGCGTGGTGAGTAGGACTAGGGAAGTGATCATCCCCCTGTACTCGGCACTGGTGAGGCCCCACCTTGAGTACTGTGTCCAGTTTTGGGGCCCTCACCACAAAAAAGACATTGAAGTGTTGGAGCAGGCAATAAAGCTGGTGAGGGGGTCTTGAGCACAAGTCTTATGAGGAGCATCTGAGGGAATTGGGGCTGTTCAGTTTGGAGAAAATGGTGCTTAGGGGGGACCTTATGGCTCTCTACAACTACCTGAAAGGAGGTCGTAGAGAGGTGTGGTTCAGTCTCTTCTCCAAACTAACAGGCGATAGGACAAGAGGAAACAGCCTCAAGTTGTGCCAATGAAGGTTTAGACTGGATATTAGGAAAAATTTTTACACTGAAAAGGTTATCAAGCATTGGAACAGGCTGCCCAGGGAAGTGGTTGAGGCACCATCCCTGGAGGTATTTAAAAGATGTATAGACATAGTGCTCAGAGATATGGTTTAGTGATGTTGTTTGTCAGTGTTAGGTTGATGGTTGGACTAGATGACCTGAAAGGTCCCTTCCACCCTAGGCAATTCTATGATTCTATGAATTCTATGATTCTGCTTCCTGTTCTACATTATAATCAGTCATCCGTCTTACCTAGTAGCAACATGCTATTCACAGTAATCCTATTTAGGATTTGTTTCAGATTGGCCCTCTTCTCTCAGAAGGGCATGTGAATGTTAAACATACTGTTCATTAAACTGCAGAGTCCTAATGCCCAAGAACACTTTGCAGTTGTACTGGATATGTATCCCAAGTGCCTACAAAACAATACTAAGAATAGGTTTTTTTGCTAGTTTCAGAGTAAATACACAGAGTGAAATCCTCCCCTACTGAAGATGATAGAATATTTTTTTATTTAGTTTAATTTTGATCAAAGGCTCATTGCAATACAACAATGCCAGGCAAAAATAGATGTAATTTGGGCAAAGGATGTTCTGTATCATTACAGGAGAAGAAAACTGTTTTGCTCACGGGGCATATTTAAATGCTTAACTAGGAAAAGACAGATCTGGCATGAATGACAGGTATGGTGCTATCATAAAATGCAAACGACAGCACTTGGATCATATGACCACATTGATATCCCTGTAGAAAAATATCCCTTCTCTTAGGCAGAGCTTGAAATTCAGTCCCATTAACAGTCAAAAGCAATAGAGAAGCAGTTTTCTGATGGAAGAGGTCTCCACCTTCCAGTCCTCTCCTTTGTGCTAGTATTATCTGTGGTATAACTTTGTGGTGAGACAGATCAGAGAACTGATTTTATCAAGAACACCCAGATTGAAGGGAATGGAAGAAAACTGCTGTTTGATGACAGTTTATAGTCACATAGAAATTTAGTTTTTCCATAGAACATCTAAAGTACCACAAACGAACAGACTTTTGACCAAGTTCAATAGTTATGGTTACCGCACTGTGCTGTGCGGACTAGCTTGTGTCAACCTATCTGGACCTGGTTCAGTATTAGTATTACATCTTGTTGCACAATGCAGATGTGCGCAGTGAGAATTTTCAGGCAATATGACAAGAGTGTTCTTTCTAGTTTTTAAAGCTAGTGGTTTACCATATAATTACAATATCCACTCTATGTAATTAGTATACTAGGAATAATTATTAGTATTAAAAATTTATATCAGTGTGGATCTCTGTCAAGTTCAGGATTCCACTGTTCTGGCTTTCTTCTCTATGCAAAATAATTTGCTGATTTCTAAATGAAAAGAGTCTCTATGGAATTTAAACAAACAAACAAGCAAACATAGCAGATGGTTACTTCATTACTAAAATCACAAGTAAAAACAATTCTACATTTTCTATGGTGGTTGTCTGTATGACACGACAGACATTCAATATTACAGAAGTAGCTGTAGCACATTAGTTACAACTTTATGTTTTTAGGTAGTTATTACAATTAAGTCAACACAGTTAATCATGTGTTAATAATTCCATTTCATGGCTATTACGAAGGTTTCAGAACTTCTTTTTTTTTAATAGCAGAATATTGTCTACCGAAAGGCAATATTTAAATATGCTTTTGGGGATTGAAAAATCAAGCTCTTTAACACAGGAAGTAGGGTACATATTCTTTGGATTGGACCTAATCCCACTCCTGAAATGTCCATATGCTATAATGCTTAATTTCAAATGGAGACACATGTTTAAAGGAAGCATCTTGGCTCTGCATTCTTGTGGTTAGGACACTGGCTGGCTGAGGATGTGAAAGACCTAAGATCATATACTACTGAAGTGTACAAAAGCACAGAAGGGTTTTTAATGGGTTACACCTTAAGACAAATAAGAGAAGAAAAAAGTCAGAATACATATGGTCAACTGCATAATGCTGGATGAAGAGACGAATATTATTTCTTCATCCAAGCACTGATCTGTTTATTCCCTGAAGCATGAGATTATGAAGATGAATTAAATTCTCTTCATTGTCTTTTTTCAACACAATATGCCACCTGCACTATCTGACATTCACAATTCAACAGCATTTTACATTTTAGAAAGTATACCAAGACCTCACCACTCTTCTCTTCAAAAATATGACTTTAAATATCTTTGTGGCTTTTCTTTATGTGAAAGGAAAGACAGAATCTTTTCTGATTATGAGCTAAGATAGCTCATAGCTACTTAAATAAGAGCTATTTCTACAGCACACTTTAAAATATTTTTCCAGCTATAAAGATTTTATTTACAGCTGGCTTTGCACTCAAGTGATCTTGAATTGAACACATAAATAAAAGACCAAGACTAAATTCTTCAGGGCATTAAATCTTTGCACATTTAAAGCACTAGGAGGCATAATCTCACTGTGACCTTGATGCAGAACTGCATTACTAGCCATGCTAACTAGTGAAACAATGAAGACATAAAATTTAATTCCAAACTAAGAATATATTTAATTTTCAGTACAGGATTTATCATTACAGCTGAAGAAATATCTTGCCTTGAAAAATAGTGTAAAAATGGGATACTTTGGGACATTCAAAATGAATCATTAGTTTGTGCCAAATTCGTAAATAACTTTGGCTGAAAAAAAATCAATTATTTCATCCAAGCAAATATTTCATTGGAAATAAAGATAAAATTAATTAAAAAGAAAAACATTTTGAAAATGCCAAAAGCCAAAACCAAATGGTTTAGTTGAATGTCATTTTAATCCAGCAACCTAACCCTATGCTGCTTGAATGACAAATTCATTTGTATTTTTGAAAAATGTCCTTACAGCTGGTGTAACAAGAAACTATATATTCATCTTGTTTGGTTTGGGTTTTTTTTGTGTATAATGTATCTACAACTAGGAGAGGGGAATTATTAAAGGAATGATGTCCAAAAGTTCGAAATTGTTCTTGTTATTTAGTTTTATCCGAGATATTGTATTGTTTGCTTTTTGGCTTTGAACAAGCCAAAATAAAGAGGAAGGCAATAACAGTGATTGTTTCACAGAGATTTTTTCCATCATAAAGTATGGGTAACTGATTGGTTTTTTATAACCTCTTTTAACAATTGAGTTGAAAAATTCCAAGAATGCCAAGTGTACATAATTATAGTCATGCAGTCTTACAGGGAAAATCTTAAAGATCCATCTCATGGATAAGTAAAATTTAGCAGTGGTAATTCCAGTGGCTCGCACTTGCAGCTAACTTTGTTTCCAGGTGCTTATTGGAAGTTATGTCTTTCACAGAGGGATGGCTCAGTGGTTCATGAATCAATTTATAGCCCTACTTGCTAAAGTAAACAAGCCCTCAATTTCAGTTATCCTTAATTCACCAGAATGTAATTTGCAACAGTTTAGGAGCTGTCACATAAGCATCTGAGCTGTGCTAGCAGTAGATAACTGTGAGGGGTTTTGGAAGCTGGAAAGCAGCGCTGCAGGGGCAACTCTTCCCAGCCAAACCATTCCCAGAGCAAATCAGAGCCCTCAGATAGTAATTCAGCGCACACCGAGAAGGCAAGCCTCATTTAAATCATTAGTGATGATCCAAACACAAATACAGATGCACTTATTAATGTATCAATCACTAATTATTTCATAATAATATTATCTTCATTTTCATTCAGGCAAATTATTCTTTCATTGAATATCACACAAGCTTGTAAAGTTCATGTGCTTTTTTCTCTTTGAGCTATTAGAATAGTATCTTTTGGGCAATGTGTACTCCTTTGCTTGAACCTAAATTGTTCTGAACAATAGATCTTCACCCAGATCAAAAGTTACTATTATAAAATGCATTATTAGTTCATGAAAATGCTTTTCTTTTCTGTAAGCACCACATGGTAAACTGATGATAAAATTCCAAGTGGAGACCACTGATAAGTGGCATCCCTTGGGGGTCACTACTGGGAATCAGAGAGTGTAGCAATAGGACGAAGAGTAAGCATTTTAAACTGAAAGAGCGTAGATTTAGATTAGATATTAGGAAGAAATTCTGTACTGTGAGGATGGTGAGGCACTGGAACAGGTTGCCGAGAGAAGTTGTGGATGCCCCATCCCTGGAAGCATTCAGGTCAGGTTGGATGGGGCTTTGAGCAACCTGGTCTAGTGGGAGGTGTCCCTGCCCATGTCAGGGGGTTGGAACAAGATGATCTTTGAGGTCCCTTCCAACCCGAACCATTCTATGATTCTGTGTTCTTTGATTTGCTTGTAAATCTGCGTGTATTCTTAAAATGTGTGATGTTATGGCCAACTGGCCAGCCCAGAGTGGCAGAACCTTTCCCTAGGGAAACTGAGCTAACATTAAAGGAGAAAATCCATAATCGTAATTTTTCCTTAGACAAAATCCCTAACTACATGAAATAAGATACTACTATTAAGTCTTTGACTTCATATAAGCATTACCTGGCAACAACTAAAACAACACGTGTTATCAACATTATTCTTATACTAAATCCAAAACATAGTAACTACTAGGAAGAAAATTAACTCTATCCCAGCTGAAACCAGGACACCTTTCTACCCATTAAACAAATTTCTGGGTAATGACACAAAACTAAAAATAAAATGCATAGTTATTACCCTCCCTACTTCCACAAAGCTTGGAAAACACCATTTCACTTCTTTTGTTTTCTGTTTTCTTTTGCAGAACACTTTTATGCTGATCATAGAATAAGTGAACTTTAGGACATAAAAGATTTAGGACATGAAATCAAAATAATCCGTTATTGAAAATATGTGCATCAGAATCACACGCACACAGAATCACAGAGTCATAACAACATAAAACACAGCAAGTACATGAAAGCTTGCTTTGGACTCATTTGTGAAAATCTTCTTCCATGTAAAAGAAAACAGGACTGCTATTGTAGCTCTGGGTTTTTTTGTGGTGTGGGTCTTTTTTGGTGTTGTTTTTTTTTTCCTTCTCATAGTTCAGGAGGTTCCTGGGGAAACAGAAATATTTTGTTAATTGTTCAAATTGTTAGTGACCTAAAATTCAGTTAAACATTAATTAATTCAAATAAAACAGTCCTCTTCCAAATGGAAGCTTATGTAATCAACATACTTTACTCTCCTAATAGAGAAAATTTTTAAACGTGCTCCTGTTACATCTCAGTAGTTGATAGTCACAGCAAGTATTTTAAGAAAGCACTTTGTGTACTAAAATTGGCTTTGAGCTATCCAGTATAAATCTGGAAACCTAAACCACAGCGATACATGCCTGAGAGAGTATAGTCCCAGAAATGCTAAGGCTACATCTGTACATGTCAACTTAACAATGTCAATGCATGGGCTCAGGTCTGGACACTGCTCTCCAGGCTGCAGAAGCAATAACATGGTCTCTGCTCTGGGGCTTTGGTCCGTGCACCTACTGCTTTCCCAAATAATTCCTCAGCAGAAGCCAGTAACTGGTCCAAACAGGCAATTTAAACATGGCCACCCCTTTAGAGAAGTGAGTGATTTTAGCCATGTGGACAGGAGTGTTGTGATGCCCCATCATCACCTCTTTCTGTCCACGCTTTGTCTACTGCTATGTCTACTGCTGTGTACTGCTTTGAAGTCTCTCATAGTTAAAAGTCAGAACATTTATGGGTAATGGCAAGGAAATTAAACACCGGGATCCAAGGGAGAAGTTGGGTGGAAGTGATAAGATGTTACTATAGTAAATTATTCCTTTTTCCCTCTCAATAGTTTAACGACAGTTACCTACACTTAGACTTACAAAAATAGGGTTACTATTGTGTAAATACAGCTGGATTGGTCTCAAACTAACCAGCTAAGGTAGCACATGCTGTGGTGTTGAATGTTTTTGTCTATGTTCTCACTGGTTTTTAGTGGTATAAAACATGCATGGAAGTCAGGAGAAGGGATAGGAAAGCATCATGTAAAGAAGATTAGTTAGACTGCTATAGTAAAGTAAACCTAGTCAATCATCTCCTCTGTAATCAAGTAATTAAGAAGAATGTAAAACTTATTTACCAATACATATATTTTTGTTCTAAATAGTGAAATGAGCAACAAGTTTAACATTTACCATACTTCATTTAGTTTTGTAGCCAACTGGTATTATGTATATACATATAGGTATACTTACATATAAAAATACTAATTTGGCTGAAAAAAGCAGCATGTAGTTAAGTGAAACTAAACACTTCTATCTGAGGGAATATTTTCACCACGTTCTTGTTCTGTTACTTAGGATTCTCCACAATATCTAGAACCTGATTTATGAAAATGCATTTTCTTAATATTAATATTTGATTTACTCTACAACAGTTTATCCTAGCTTTTAATTTCTCTGCGAGAAAAAAGCGTAGGCTGATGAAAACAATTTTAAATGACTTTTCAGTCATACATTAGATTAAGCTCCCTTCCCACACACATACAAATTTCTGTATCTCTCATAGTGCAAATTCCTCGGTTAGCCTTTGGAACAAATGTTTTCCAATAAAATGATGAATAAATAAAAAAAGTGAAAAGCATACTCAGTTTTCTGACTGAAATTAGACAACAGCTTTGAGTTCAGCACACTGATCTCTTTCAAAGCCTAGAAAAGCAAGAAAGAGCTCTGGCAAGAAAAGCTCTAAATAACAAAATCAATGGAGGATAGATCCTTCAAAATGTGAGCAAATCAGTTCCAAAGTAATCCATTCCCAGGGTATATCATTACTGTGTTATTGCTTCAGATTTATAAAAGAACAGAGCCACTGCTTTATTTCCTGACTAACAAGGACAGCACCACCAGGCAATAGCTTTTTTCCTGAGAGATGTAAATTCAGCCTCACGCTGTTCCAGCTTGGGACTCCTGACAATGTGGAAAACACACTGCTAGCCAGGGATTCAAGTCAGCGGCCTGGAAATTAAACTCTGGGATCAGTCCCAGTTAAACCATCTTAGAAAGGGAAATTGCATGAGACCTTGGAGTTTCCATAGTCAGACAATGAAAGTGGATAACAGAAGCGAAATCTGTATGCAGCTTATAAGTTATTTCTGCCTGGAATATTCCATAGAAATATGATGCATTTTCACAGAGCTGGCATGAATGTAAGAAAAAGGAAAGTAAATACAAAGTATTTTCATCTTTGATATATTTCTCACAAGAATCATGAGTAAAAAATGCAGATTATGCTTTAGTTCATATATTACCTGGGATCAGAATATTGTCTCTTTAAGTAACTGTTAACCTAAATATGATACTGTACACACCATGTTTTCTGCAAGAGTTAACCAAATGTTCAACTATAATATTAGTAGCTTTATTAAATATGGTTTTATGGATAATTGCTATCTATATGAAATTAAAACTTCATCAATTGTGTTGTGCCTGGTTGCCTTCCTGGAAACATTGAAAATGGTGCATTTCAGCACTCGTAGTGACTGTAAATTAGTAAAAAGTAATTAGACACTTTAATAGCACTTTGGCTAGAGCATCAGTAAGCCCTGTAATTCGATCTTATTAGTTTGTGTTCTGCAATATGGTACACACCCACACAAATATACACCCACACCAAGAAAAACCTTGCCAAAACCTGAGAAGGCGCAACCATAGACTATTTTTTTTAACTGCAGAGCCTTTATTCAATTTTGTAGCATAAAGAAGTAATCAATAAGAAAGAGCTATGGATAGGTTTAACCCCTACCACATCTTAGTTTACTTATACCGTAAAGTTTCTTATGAATATTTTCATGCTTCAGATATCACTTGAAAATACACATCAACTATGGTGAGCTATGTCTCACTGAGCTTAGTACTGCAATCTTTTAACAAGGATAGTGCTTTTTACTGGGGGATTCTCTCCTCTGGAGAAGCGTGCACACCACATTTGCCTCTTCTTGTGATTGAAATCATTGTTGGTTTAGCTGCCTGCACAGAGATTAATGCTGTCGTCAAAGGAGAAGTTCCTTTGATTAGTAAGCGTCTGGAGAATTGTGTCCCAATCAGACAAAGACAACACCTGAAACATTAATTTAGAAAAGTTGTGGGCTGTATGAGTCAAATAAAGCACCAACTGAAAAAGAAAAAGAAAAAAAAAATCTAACAGTATGCTTGACAGGTCACCTCTAAAAAAAGCCCTGCTAGAAAAATAAGTTACAATTTCTTTTCTTATATAAACCTCATCTCTGTTAAATACTCAGGTCAAAAACCATTACTGAGCTACAAATGTTATGGCCTTTTTTTGCATAGTGTTTATAAAAAACAACTCTTTAATGATGCCCTTCTTCATAAGTAAACATACAGTAAAATCTGGAAGAAAGGATGAATGTAAATTTGCTCTTAGGCGGTCCTGACTGTAGACAGGTCCAAAAGTGTGAGACATATCTAGGTTTCCCTCAGTCAGAATGTGCTTATGATAATAATGTTCTTAAATATTAAGATACTATTAAATATTAATATTAAGCTATTTTAATTATTAAGATATAAATATTAAGATATAAATATTAAGATTAAAAGATTAAATAAAAATTCTCCAAATATACTTAATGTATCAGCTAGACATATGCATAGTCTACTATGTGTTAAACTCCATGATTGATACCATAAATCATAAAATGATATATAACATAAGATAATTTTCTAGTATTTTAATTCTATCTAATGAAGTTGTCACTCAAAATTATTTAAGAGACAGATGTGAAATTTCCCAAAAGAAGCCTCCAACTAATTTTGGATCAGGTACCCTGCAGGTTCAGGTGGTACTGTTAATAATATTCCCATCAAAATAAGAACGAGAAATAAGAACATTAGTAAGATTTTCAGAACCTAGCTTTCTGTCAAAGAAAATCTCTTCCTTCATCATTTCACAGAAAAGCTTCTGAATGAATTGCTTTCCACTGCTTCTCTTTTTAAGAGTTTTACTCCACTTTCCTCTCACTTCTGATTTCACTTGCCTACCATATATATGAGTTCAGCACCATGACTAAGAGATTGCTGGGTTCAGCATGTATGCAAATTATTATATACAGAATACGACATTACAACAGCAATAAAATTGCAAAGTCATGTTCTCAGAAGTTTTTTAATTCCAGAATTTTTCAGGAATGTCCCATTACTTGAAAAGGCTGATAAAGATACAATCTTCATATACAGTCTTTAGTATAGATATGGTCTATATAGCCTTTATCTATATATAGATAAAGTCTACAAAAGGGCTTCAAGGATTTAAATGACAACTGAAAACTCATATTTCGTTACTGTCTATCTCTATAAACACCTCAACTTTCCAATATTCCAATTTCCAGAAATTCAGTCCATTAGTTCTAAAAATACCTGACACAGAGTATCATCATAGTAAGTAACATAGCTGACCAGTTGAACACAGCTATTGGCCACCAGAAAAGTATTTTCCTCTTCCTTTGATTCCTGGAAATCAACTAATGAAACTAATGCTTTTCAGGATGGGTAGGAAGTGAATGGGCTCAAACTCACCTCTCCTCTTCTAAATCGTTATTTATTACAGGAGAGGAATGCTTTTTATGCCCCTCTACTCCACATGGAAATTATAATTCATTGGGGTAGAAAGTAAGGTTGGCGCCTGGAACAAAATTCCAAGTTTATCTAGTGACAACAACAAAAACAATGGGTCTAATATGCAAACATCTGCTCCAAAGATGAACTAATGTCAAAATTATTTGGCCTAGGTTTGCATCTCAGATCTGCCCAGCTCAGCTGCTCATGCCAGGCAATTGTCTGCTGATGTCTCACCTTGAATTCTTCCTGGAGTTCACAGTGGAGAGCAGCACAGCTTCAAAATGTGCAGAGCTTCTCCCACACTGGTACATTCCCCATGATCAAGATGTTCTCCAGAGAAGTGAGAAGTCAGTTGGGATTACTTCAGAACAGAGGTGGATATCTAACTTGGTTTCCAAGATCCCAAGTAGTTATTGTATAAAAAGGGCACCATCTTTTCCTCTGGTTTTTGTGCATGGACATTCAAATTCAGATGGAGGTTAACGGGCTCTAAACTCCAGGTATTCTCTTCTGGGGCCCCATCTTGAGTAGGCTGTATCATACCATGGCTTTCCAGACTGAACCTGCTGAGCCAGGACAACTGAATACGTTGCCTAATACAGGTCTAATGCAGAAAACAGAAATAGCTGCCACTGCTTAAGCTCCTAGCCTTTTTCCACAGGCCATTCAGATTTGGCTGATGCATCAGGTATTATTAATTGAGCAAGGGAAGCAGAAAAGTTATTGTAGTATCACAGTCGGTCTTTGCAGTTGATGAGAATTGGTGTTGCTTAATTTGAAACATGATAAAGACTTTAAATGTTAATGTGCAGCTTGTACTGAATAATAACAGGAAAATATTATAATGAATAGTTAATCATCACTTAATTAAATTTTCAGGATACAAGGGCTACTAAGCAATTAAGTAAATATTCTGTACTTAAGGGCATAATTAAAGGGCCTTCCTGCTTCCTGCATATAACATCATTTTAAAAACTTTACATTTCTCATGATCATTTCTACCGGGAAATACCTGTGAGGCAGAAGGCAGATTATGCAGCAACATTTCATTGTTTCCTCAAAGCTGTCACAATTAAAAAAATATGTCTTAAACAATTTACATAGTCATCAGTCACAAAAGCAATTGTTCGTTAAGTCTAGCATATTAAGGGGCAATGCCACATAACTAGATTCCTGAAATAATAGAATATGTTCATTTCAACAGTTTGATACCTGTGGCTGTCTCATCACACACTTCCATCTGTAGTTAATCAAGTCTGGATGGCACTCTGCTTTTGAGCCGTAGTTAGCTTTAGAGTTTATATGATGGGGCATTAAGAGACTGGATGCTGTCTAAGGACAGCAAACGTGTACGCAAACATTGTAATAGTTCAGTAAAAAAGTCAAGATTTATAAATTAAAGTTTATGAAATCCAGCAGTCTCTATCAGAATGAGTTCCGGTCTGCAAATGCACACAAGTGCTCTCAAGATTCAGGCCACTACAGTCAATTCTGATGTCTCATTGATTTTCACTAGTATGAGTAAAATTAACAGAAAAAGACATTTCAAATTATTTCAGTACAAATATTTCAGTTAATTCAGACTCACCCTTTACTTCTTTCTCAATTGATCCTATTTGAAACATTCCTGTCACCATGGTATCATAAACTGCTCAAAACGACTGGAGACTTCCACAAGAATTCCAATTAAATAAGCAGCCATCTCTGGTTCTCTAGAATCTGCTACATAAGTGTTTTGTAGTAGCCTTATTAAACCAGTTCAATAGGATGCTATGACAGTGGTGTTGATTACTCTGATTTACCTTATAGACTCCTTTTCATGCCATTGGTCTCTTTAACAATACTGTTTATTCCATTTCTCATGACATAAATTATTCATAGAAGACCAGTGTAGCTATCTTGCCACGCAATCAACCTTCTGTATATTTCCTGAACTATGTACATACAATGTTCCACAGGGCTGGGAACAATAGCGAATGTAATGTTTCTTTTTAATGTGCTATCTTTAAAAGAATGGTTAAACTGTATCACATTATGAAACAACGGCCAACTGAGAAAATTCAGAAATAAAGACGCCTTTGCAGATTTTGACAGTTCTTTGTTCTATTTGTGGCTGACATTTTGACGCATATTTCCTTGGGTTTCCTCCTGGAAGGCAGGTAGCCATGATTATTCTAATTTTAGCGTGTGAAGTGCAAAATGAAAAGACACACAAAGAAAGTTGTTCTTCACTATTCTTCTTCAGAAAACGTATAAACTGAGTGAGTCATCAGATTTCTTTGCTATTTATCCTACCAGAACAGTATATTTGGATGTCAGGAAAATCATAACCTAATCCCAGTCTACACTTTCCTAAATATAAGTGGTTGCTCAGTTCTCGCCTCCTACTCATAGTCTACTCCAAGACCAAAAAAAAAACCAAAACAAAAAAAAAACACTCAACAAAAAAAAACATGAAAAAAACCACCACCACCCAAACTCCTCTATAATAGCAACTTTTTTAATCTGCCAGTGTTTTTCTCTGTCTCTCACTTTCTTTCCGGTTAAATAGTCATGTCATCAGTAGTGTACATTATCTCATCTCTTCATGAAGACAACTGCCAAGATCCAAACTGCTGAGAGAGCAATGACTTTGTAAAATAAACCAGTCAAAATGAACCAAAAAGAAGTTACATTTTTTCAGTGACGATCTCCAAGTTCAAACCAGCGTAAAGTTCACATGCAGTAGTATTCTGTCTCAAGAAGATGATTTAGCAGCAGACAGACACTATAAATTTTCAACATAAATTGATTTCTTGTTGAATCTTTCTCAGGACCTTCTACAGTCCACATTAGCATTTAGCAGTCTACCACTGTTTTTATGAACAGAATGCAAATTTGACAGCACACCTACTTTCACTCCTTCACATCTCTCTACATAAGAATCCTTAAAATGCAGAATAAATTTTATAGTAACACAGCATTTGAAAATTGCTGAGAAGTTCTACTTTGAAATTACAACAAATACCTTGGCTACCGAAAACAAACACAAGCACAAGCATATTGATTTCATGGAGGCACTTTTCATTAGTCAGCTGTAGGTCTGTCTGTTAGGACACAAAAAATACTTTCAAAGGGACATTTTCTGCAATAATTTTGTTTCTTTGGAAAATATCCTGTTGGTGATATCCAAGTGATCTATGGAAAGGAACATACTCTATTCTAAAAACTTACCTAAAAATTTGAGAGATCAGTAGACTGAAGACACTATAATCTGGGATGTTTTTTTCATAAAATATTCCTTGAATCTCATTTTGATATCATCTCTGTCAGGTCATTAATTTCCCAGCAGCCCACTTAGCCTTCTAGACATGTTTTTCTTGAGCCTGTAAGCTCTGAAACTGTCCAGATTCTGTGTGCTTTGGGAATTCTGTTTTCTGTAAAAACTAATTAAACTAGGAATTAAGAAGTAAATATACTGCAACTCTTGTCTCATCCCCTGAAAGTTCAGAGTGGAGCCATATGGTCAAGGATCGCAGAAAGCCATAAACATGATCTATTGGACTCCAGCATCAACTAGGACCTTCAGAGAATTTTTTTCTGTCCAGGATAACTCCACTCCATAATTTCTGAAATAAAAGCAGAAAGAAGAAGGAATATTTGTATCACTTATCTGTGGGGACCTAATGTGGTGTGTAAAACTTGTTCAGTCCCTTTTGCAATCCATTAGGGGAAAAAAAAGAAGGTGATAGGAGTGGAGTACTATAAACTGTCCCTATCCCTGACATTCAATTTTTCCTGACAGCAGAGACTCCGTGGAAAATAGTAGGACAACTAAAATGGGTGATGTGAATATTCATCCAAAAAATTCAATCTAGTGGATTTCTAATTTGGCAGAACATTTTGAAATTGAAGCATCTCATTTTTATATTTGAATGAAAATAAATTCTGAAACCTTGGCATTCTTTGTAAATCCTTCAGTTGTATACTCAGGCTGCGTGATACACTTAGGCATCGAAATCATCCTGATTTTGTGCAATATCTGACATCACTGATGCAAAAGTATTGAAGGATTGTAAAATCAATTGCAAACATGAATCCTAAAATCGATGAAGAGAAGGTAAATCAACACTGCAAAAAGATTGCACAGTGTGCTTTAAGTTCTCCATCACTTGAAGTCATTATACTAAAGGAGTAATTTCTAAAGCCTTTTCCAACTGCAACTACTACCAGAAATCATCATATTTGAAGAAAGCATGCTTCATGAACAGAAATGGAATGAAGTGCAAGTTATTAACAGCAAGTGTGAAGGAGAAGGCAACAGTGTAGGAATACCAAAACATTCCTTCCTTCCTTCCTCCAGAGAGTATCCCTGAAGTCTAACTGAAGTTGCGGTCATTGTTCCAACTAACAGAAGCAATGTCTCAGTGTTAAGTAACTGAATAATAAAAATGAGGAAGAAGAAAGAATGAACTTTGTTGTTTTTTCCCTCGCTTTTGTGTATCAGCTTGATGTTACATAAATGTCCTTTTCATTCAATGATCTTCTCGTCAGGAAAGTCTGAACTTTTAAGAGTTGCAACTGTGCCATGGGAATCCTGTTCACAGAATTTCATTTGTCTTTGTAGTCTGCAGCCTCCGGTCTCAGAAATACAATACAGAGAGTCTGAAATATGAACATAAGGAGCAGCAGCAACAGCGTACTCAAACCACAAATTTCTTGCAAACCAATGCAAAAAAATGTCAAAAAAAATACTATTACAAGTCGTCATAAGACCATGAGTTCCCTTCTCATCATCTGTTATGCTATAAGCAAAACTGACATACATTCGAAGTATGTTTGTATTATTCCTCCAAATAATTTCTTCCCTAGCGATAGGATTCTGTTACTGAACTTCTCTCTTCTTTGTCCACTGTTGGCTCCTGAATTTCTTTCCAAGATCCTTGCTAAATACTGTTAATGCTCTTTTAGATTAAATTGACAATGATATTTATAAAATTCTTGCTCAGTTTGTCTTCTAGCTTCCTGAAGTAAATGTTGAAGGAATTTAATGTTTATTTAATGCCAGTTTTAATTCTGGCATACAGACTGTTGGAAATATGTTGTTAACCTGACTATAAGTTCTCAAATGGAATTTAAAATGGAAGAAGTCTCTAGATCAAATTCACTGTTAGGTTTTGATAACTTCTGTCAGCATAAAACTGTGGAACCTTAACTTTTAGTGGAAAGCCATTAATAGCTTGATATAAACAGTAAAACAGAAGTAACCCCTTCTAATCCAGGTTAATTAGGTCACTAGTTTATGATTCTGAAAAAGGTTAATACAATTTATGCCAGACAACATAGGGTAATGGAAAATATAGCTTGCTCAGCTTCTTTGATATTTCTTTTTCTTTTTAATAACATAACAAAATGAGTCAATGACATATTCATAGGTCTTTTCAAGTTAGGGATATAGCTGCCATGTAAACTAGAATATAAATTTGTATGGCTTTTGTTTCTAGCTCGTATTTGTTTAAGTTTGCTTTTCAGATATTCAATTTAATTATACATAATGTATGGTCATGAGGGTAATTAACAGAATATGGATTCCAGTGTGGCACTATTTCCAAAATGGCTGTCACAGTCCTTGGATACCTGAACAAGGGAAATATTGATTAGGCGTGGATCAATTATTTTGTCCATTTATTTTTAGTGGTACTAAGATAATTTTGCAAGCAGTTTAGAAACAGTAATGAAAAACAATTGGAGACAGTTCAGAAACAAGGATCCAGAATGATGAATGAACTGTAAAACATGCCATTAATGTCCATTTAGCAACATTCACCCCAAAATCTGTATAATTTATAATATTGAAATTAAATAGTTAATTAATCACACCTGATTTATTAGTTGATACAACCAGACCCAATGCTTGACGCTGAAAGTTGGGTAGATTCTTATGGAGGATTGAAAAAGCACTTTTTCTGAATCGTTATAAACTTCTGTTATTTTTTTTTTAGCAGTTCTTTAACCTTTCTGTTAAAAATGGTCAAGGAAATTTTTGAATTCTTGGGAACTGTTTTACTTCAGTTTGGTTTCTAAATGCACATTTACTAGCTCTGATTGATAGTAATAGATTGAGTGAAATCCGATGAGCTCTGCTTGCATACATGAATGACCATGCTAGTACCCTGGACTTCTGGTTTGTGACTCTGCAGAAAGACTGTGAAATTAGTTTCCTGAGAGATGCAACTTTACAACCCTGCTAATGAGGGATGTCCACAGAAAATTAAAGTTTTAAGTGTGTGCTCGCCTTTGTATGCAAGCAGCCTCTGCTTGAAAATACGCCTAGTCTGAACTGCTCATTGCAGTTCTACTTGTGCCTACCACTTTTTTCCCTTCTTAGGAAGAGTGAATCTAGCCTCATATAATTGAATATGCCTGTTACCCTACTTGTACTGTTAATCTAAACATCCTGAGGCACGATCTTGGTATCCTCTTGCAGTCTTTTGCTTATAACTGTGAAAGGGAGATTGATTGGTGGAGCCACACCCTGCCATCCTTAGGGAAAAAACATCAGGAGGAGGCTCCACGAGAGACAGAGGATCCCCTGCCCTCTTGTCACCAGGCAGAAGGAGGGGAACTAGGAGAGGATGGGAGGAATGGAAGCGGCTACCTGCTTGCGGCAGCAGGAGAGCCCCCTCCAGACCCCCCATCCCCTGCCAGGTGCCCGTACAGAACAGATATGGGCCTCTGGAGGTAGATGAGGAGGGAACTAAGGACACTGATAAAGCCCCATCCAGGGAGTCGCCAAAGCAACCAGCTCCACGCATTAAGACTGCTTCTGTGAAGAGCAGGAGGAGGGAAATAGTCATAGGGGGTTCCATTCTGAGGGGAACTGAGGGTCCCATATGCAGGCCGGACCCTTCCCACAGGGAGGTCTGTTGCCTCCCTGGGGCCCGTGTTAAGGATATAGCCAGGAAGCTTCCTGGCCTGATAGGGCCCTCAGGTTATTACCCTCTTTTGATCTTACAGGCAGACAGTGAGGAGCTGGAGAGTAGAAGTCTGAGGGCGATGAAGAAAGATTTCAGGGCCTTGGGACGGCTTGTCAAGGGTTTGGGAGCACAAATTGTGTTCTCCTCTGCCCTTTGAGCTTTGGGGACTGACGAATGGGTAAACAAGAAAATCGGACAGATCAACACCTGGCTCCGAAACTGGTGCTATGAGCAGGGCTTTGGGTTCAGTGATCATAGTTTGATCTACAGGACACCGGGCCTGCTCGCTAAGAATGGGAAAACCCTATCCCAAAAGGGCAAAAGGGTATTAGGCCAAGAGTTAGCAAGGCTCATGGACCGGGCTTTAAACTAGTATCGAAGGGGGAAGGGGATAAAACCAGGCCCACTAGTAATGAACCTAGGGATAAATGGCCAAGGATGGGGGTGAAATCGGTAGCCCAGCTCAAGTGCATCTACACGAATGCACGTAGCATGGGCAACAATCGGGATGAGCTGGAAGCCATTGTGCAGCAGGACAGCTATGATGTAGTTGCCATGATGGAAACATGGTGGGATGACTGTCACAACTGGAATGCTGCGATGAAAGGCTATAAGCTCTTCAGAAGGGATAGGCAAGGAAGGAGAGGGGGGGTGTGACTCTGTACATTAGGGAGTGTTTTGATTGTATCGAGCTAGATTCCAGTGATGATAAAGTCAAGTGTTTATGGGTAAGGTTGAAGGAGAAGGGAATTAAGGGAGATGTTGTGCTGGGAGTATGCTGCAGACCACCTGGCCAGGATGATGAGACAGATGAAGTATTCTATAAGCGGCTGGCTGACGTCTTGCAATCGCCAGCCCTTGTTCTGGTTGGGGACTTCAACCTGCCAGGTATCTGCTGGAAATATAACACAGCAGAGAGCAGGCAGGCTAGGAGGTTCCTCGAGTGCATGGGAGATAACTTCCTGACACAACTGGTAGGTGAGCCTACCAGGGGAAGTGCCTTGCTAGACCTATTGCTCACAAACAGAGAAGGACTAGTGGGAAATGTGGTGGTCGGAGGTCGTCTTGGGTTTAGTGATCATGAAATGGTCAAGTTTTCAATTCGTAGCGATGTAAGGAGGGGGGTTAGCAAAACCTCCACCTTGGACTTCCGGAGGGCGAACTTTGACTTGTTCAGAACACTGGTTGAGAGAGTCCCTTGGGAGGCAGTCCTGAAGGGCAAAGGAGTCCAGGAAGGCTGGACGCTCTTCAAGAAGGAAATCTTAAAGGCCCAGGAGCAGGCTGTCCCCAAGTGTCACAAGCCTAAAGGGCGGGGAAAACGGCCAGTCTGGATGAATAAGGAACTTCTGATCGGATTTAGGAATAAAAGGAGGGTTTGCCACCTTTGGAAGAAGGGACAGGCAACTCAGGAGGAGTACAGAGATCTCGTTAGGTTATACAGAGAGAAAATTAGGAAGGCAAAAGCCCAGCCGGAGCTCAACTTGGCCACTAAGGACAACAAAAAAAGCTTTTATAAATACATCAGCAAAAAGAGAGCCAGGGAGAATCTCCGTCCCTTACTGGATGCTGGGGGGAAAGTTGCAACCAGGGCCGAGGAGGAGGCTGAGATACTTAATGCCTTCTTTGCCTCCATCTTCAATAGTCAGACCAGCTATCCCCGGGGTGCTCAGCCTCCTGAGCTGGAAGATAAGGATGGAGAGCAGAACAGCCCACCCATAATCCATGACGAAGCAGTCAATGATCTGCTTCTGCACCTAGACGTACATAAGTCCATGGGGCTAGATGGGATTCACCCAAGAGTACTCAGGGAGCTGGCAGGAGAGCTCACCAAGAATCTCTCCATCATTTATCAACAATCCTGGTCAACAGGGCAGGGTCCAGATGACTGGAGGGTGGCTAATGTGACGCCCATCTACAAGAAGGGTTGGATGGAGGATTCGGGGAACTACAGGCCTGTCAGCCTGACCTCGGTACCAGGAAAGATCAAGGAGAAGATCATCTTGAGTGAGGTCTCACGGCAAGTGCAGGGCAGCCAAGGGATCAGGGTTGGCCAGCATGGGTTTAGGAAGGGGAGGTCCTGCTTAACCAACCTGATCTCTTTCTATGACCATGTGACCCACCCGCTGGATGCGGGGAAGGCTGTGGACATTGTCTATCTGGACTTTGGTAAGGCCTTTGACACCGTCCCCCACAGCATTCTCCTGGAGAAGCTGGCGAATCATGGCATAGACAAGTGTACTCTTTGCTGGGTTAAAAACAGGCTGGATGGCCGTGCCCAGACAGTTGTGATTAATGGGGTGAAATCCTCTTGGCGGCCGGTCACCAGTGATGTCCCTCAAGGCTCAGTTTTGGGGCCAGTTTTGTTTAATATCTTTATCAATGACCTGGGTGAGGGGATTGAGTGCACCGTCAGTAAGTTTGCAGATGACACCAAGCTAGGTGGGAGTGTTGATCTACTTGAGGGTAGGAAGGCTCTACAGAGGGACCTGGACAGGCTGGATGGATGGGGCAAGGCCAACTGTATGAGGTTTAATAAGGCCAAGTGCCAGGTCCTGCATTTCGGTCACAACAACCTCAAGCAATGCTACAGGCTTGGGGAAGAGCGGCTGGAAAGCTGCCCAGCAGAAAAGGACCTGGGGGTGCTGGTCGATGGCTAGCTTAACATGAGCCAGCAGTGTGCCCAGGTGGCCAAGAAGGCCAATAGCATTCTGGCTTGTATCAGCAATAGTGAGGCCAGCAGGAGCAGGGAAGTGATCGTGCCTCTGTACTCGGCACTGGGGAGGCCTCACCTCGAGTCCTGTGTTCAGTTCTGGGCCCCTCTGTACAAGAGGGACATTGAAGTGCTGGAGCGTGTCCAGAGGAGAGCTACCAGGCTGCTGAGGGGTCTGGAGACCAGGTCATATGAGGAGAGCCTGAGGGAGCTGGGCATGTTTAGCTTGGAGAAGAGGAGGCTGAGGTGAGACCTCATTGCCCTCTACAACTACCTGAAAAGAGGCTGGAGAGAGGTGGGTGTTGGCCTTTTCTCCCAGGTGAATAATGACAGGACCAGAGGAAATGGTCTGAAGCTGCAGCAGGGGAGGTTTAGATTAGATATTAGGAAGAATTACTTTCCTGAAAGAGTGGTCAGGCACTGGAACTGCCTGCCCAGGGAGGTGGTTGAGTCACCATCCCTAGAGGTATTTAAGAAACATCTAGATGTGGCACTTCAGGGCATGCTCTAGTGGCAGAGATTGTAGGTTGCTTGGTTGGACTCAATGATCTTAAGGGTCCTTTCCAACCATGAAGATTCTGTGATTCTGTGAATAATAAAAAGTTGTATAAAAAGAATTAAAAATGGATTGAATGCCATTGGACTGAATGATAGCTGCTTTTTTATATTTACTGACTTGGGAGAATTTTTGATAATATTTTAATAAAGGCAGTTATAGTCCCTTTTTATATGAATTTTGAAGTTAACATCCACGATTGACTGTTATTGGAAGGAGAGAAGAACATATAATATGCTTACAGAGAGAGTTGTTTGTCTTATGTGCAGGGCAAAGAGAAACATCCATATATTTACTACTTTTAATAATGCAAGAATGTCAATTCACATATTGAGAGGCCCAGATCTGAAGTACTGAAGTGTAAAGAGGTTGGTTTTTTTTTTAGTAAAATAAAGCATTCCAGAACAAAGGTGATTTTCATCAAGCATAAAGCTGCAGGCACAAAGAAGATTGGGAACCTTGCATCCGATTTCGTACTGAATGAAAGCAGTTCCCAAGCAGAGTTTTTTCAAGGATGAAAAGAACTGTCAAATGAAATCAGAAATTGGTGTGCAAATTGAGAACTGTAGAATGCTATAATTAACTGAAAGAACTGGCAAGCTTGGGCTTGATGACATTAGTGATCAAAAGTAACCTCAGAGGTTTTGGGACTTTGTTCTTATTCTGAAATCTTAAGGATAAATTATTTGTAAGTCCTATTTTTCTGTACCTGTCTCAGTTCTTATTAGACTATTGTGTTAAATGATTCTTACATTATTTGCAAATTCTTTTATTGCTGCAAAAGATAAAAATATGCTATATGTAAAGAAATCCATCCTCAAATTTATGTCTAAAATTTCTTCTTTTTATTTACTCTCATTTTTCTGTCTTGGTTTTTGGTCTTATAAATCAATACACATATACCCCTAATGTGATCAAAATTAGCAATCATATTATGTACTGTGTTATTTGAGGAAGTCAGTTCCTCTCTTTTGACCTCATTTGCCCTCTATAAACAAGAAGTTACACGAACATGCTTATTTTTGTTTTGGAAGGAAGGGATTCTGCTGCTGTGTAAGCATTTGTGTGCGTGCACTGGGTTTGGAGAAAAGACAGATAAAAGGTACAACATTTGAATGGAAGGATTCCTATCTCCAAGACACCAAAGCTCTGCGGAAATCAAGCACCATCATCTACTTCAGAGTTTGCTGAGTAACAGGGGGCTGGACTCAGTCCAAGGCACCCTTGGAGGCCACCACCTGGAGCCCCCCTGTTGTTGAACTTCAGAGCTCCGGAGCTCTGGAAAGCAGATCAGAGTTGGATTCCCCACTGCACAACTTGCAGTGGGCTCCTTCAGCCTTTTTTCTGTTTCCAGAAACTGCCTCAGCAGCCTGTCCTTAGCCTCTTCACGCCTTATACTGTGGGTAAGTAGGCCTTGTTCACAAGCACAGAAAATCTTTCTTCTGCATATCAAGCAGAAAAGGACATCATATAAACAAGCACCCAGGCTCTACTCATGCTCCCTCAGTTTGCAATATTTCAATATTCCAAAGATAACCACTTGATCTAAACAAAGCCTACTTCTTCCAGAGGCAAGCCTTCATTAAAAAATGTTTGGGTTTATTTTTTTTTTCCTGTCACAATTCTTTTTGTGAAAGAAAGACCTTTATTGCTAGACAACTGCTTCAAATTTCACTGTCTGCTTTTCCCCTTCCTCAGTTAGAAGCACAGTACACACTGAACCCAGGGTAAATATTTTTGAATGCTCAGAGAACAGAATCTAGCATGTAGAGTTACAGCTTGCAGCAACCTTTCTGGTTGTGTTTGTATCGGTTGCGGAAAGTAAATAAAGAAACATTTCAAATAGCTGATAAGTAATACGATGTAAATAATTCACCAGTCTTGTCCACTGCAGAAATTAGGTGCTTTGGTACTAACCAGGAAGTTAAACTAGTTTGCAGCCTCTGCACAGGAACGTTAGAGGGAGCAAGAAGCAGCACACCCATGGCTGATACAGAGGCATCTGGCAGGCTGCTGGGTAGGAGGTGTAAAGCAATACCACCCACAGGGCCCGATGACAAAAACAATTCCTCCCACTTTCGAGACTGTGCCTTAGGCTCTGCCAGCACAAGGTGAGCCTTAGTTACAAGCAAAATTTCAGCAAAATCAATATAACTTCATGCAGACAAACCTAAGGTGACATGTCTATGCTTCATCTTATGTATGCAAATTAGCAGCCTGTTTAGCATCATTCCACAGTGCAGCTTGCTGCCCACGTCAGGAACCAGAAGTCATGAGAGCAGCTGGCTGATTTCAGTTTCCAGACCTGGAAATCCTAGCTGAACAGGTAATTTGATCTGATTTTCCTTGGACTTATGTATTTCTAAAACTACTGTTTATCACTTAAACTACTCAGGCAGCACTCTATATAATCTGTTAGACTCATGCAGAATTTGTTATCCTGGTGAAAAGAGCAAACAACTGAATTGAGCAAAATTATCAGAAGTTAACATTCCTTTTAACAGCAATATTCTGTCCCAGGTTTTATTCTTCCAAGTCTTTTGCTCTGCATATTCTTTTCTCCTAATCTAAGTTCTAAAAAACAAGTGAAATTTTCCTTTTTTTTCTGTCATCCGTCCTAATGTTCATGAAACTTTGAAATTTGACATCCTAAAAACGACAGACAGAATAAATAACACATCTACAAAATAGATGTGTACATATGTGTTAGTTGTTGTCACTTTATTTGTGGACACCGAAGAGAGAAAATATCACGTCATATCTGATCCTGCAAGGCAGGTGAGCTGAACTCATTGAATTCAAGTAGTGCCTACTTCTCTATGTTGACTATGAATGGATTTTACAGAATTAGCTCAGATGCTGTCACGTATATTGTATGCACCTAAACCTACCCAAGAATTTTCAGAATATTCCAGTGGATGTGTCAGACCACTTGTCCGGACACGTGCATAAGATAGGCTGTACCAAGTAGTGAACAGAGAAAGATAAATGTTTCTTAAATAACTAAAATAACTCCTCTGTAGAAAGTCCCTGTGATTTGGGTGTAGGAGGCATTCAGCACTGAAATTTAGCTCTAAGTTAATTTTCATGTTTCCTTTTCATTTTACCTCTAATTGTTTGACAGGTTCCACAGACGAGAGATGGGTGTTATTCCAGAAAATAAGAAGCGTGGTTTGCAGTATTTTACTACTGAAGTAGGCTGAAACTTCTCACATAGAAGCTGTCAAATTTAGATTTTTGGAACAGCTTTGAAGTAAATGATGATACGCAGACACAGATTACAGATAGCTTGCTGGATTAGATAGAGAAGTAATGGGCAGAAGAAGAGGGTATGATTCTGAAAGAAGTCCAACTATTCTGCTTGATATATCTTCCTGGTCAGGCTGAGCTCACAATATTAACTTTAAACAGCCATTTGCTTCACTCTTCATCTTCCCCCCTGCACATATTCCCCAATTTCCTTCAACGTTAATAATGTTTAAATCTGGAAAGGACAATCACTGGCTGCACATTCAGCACAATGTATAATAGCCACTTGTTTCACAGCAGAATATGCATTCTCTTGTCCCTTAGAGATATCTCACCCCAACTTACATGTGCATGTGTTTCCAAAAAAACCCGAACCAAACCCGAAACCAAACCAAAACAAAATAACCAAACAAAATAACCAAACAAAACAGTTTGGGTTTTTTACTAGCATTGTTTGAAAAGTCAAATATTTCTTAATGATATAAACATTACTTCTCTTCATAACAAAAACCTAACAGCCTTACAAGCATTCCATATATAATCATCCTCAGAAAAGAAACACTATAAGTTTCTTTATGTATTCTGCTCACAGGGTTAAGAAATCCACACATAATGTTGCAAAGAAGTTGCAAAGACTATGCAAAAATCATCACTTTTTAATCAAGTAAATATAATACTTTTTTATGCTCAGGGCTGTATCTTTCTCTTACAGCAAAAGCAAGAAATGTTATTTTTATTGTTGCTGGCTCTTTAATACTCTCAGTACCGATGTAGTGTTTATAAAGAAATTAGAAGAATTTTCCTTATCACGCACATTAGTAGAATTGTTAATTGTTTTGATCCTTGTCTGTATTATCTTTCTCCACTGAAATTTCTCGGTATTACACAGCTCATTCTAGCAATATGAGTCAGGAAACACCTGTAAATTAAGAATGATGGCTTGCTTTGAACTTATTTTACAACATCATGATTAAATGTCAGCCTCATTAGTATAGGAGTATTTTCACCATTGCAGTTATTGCAGCAGAAGTGAAGAACGATAGGGCAAGCAGATTACTGTAGATAACAACTTCATTTTATCTGTACGATCCACATAAAAATCAGCTGCTCTGGTATAAATGAATGAAGCTAGAATAATAATTATTGATGGATTTATATAGAAGAATAAAAGAACCAAGTTGACCTTTTGATTCATAGGCTGAGTTTCTATGTATGCCAGCTGAAAAAAAAAAATGTGTTGTTCCTCTTGCAAACACAACATTTTAATTTGGAAGTCATTGAGATGTGAAGAATCACTGAGACATCATGAAGATGAAATCACTTCTTCACAGAAACAGCAGAGTCACTCCCATAATGTCTTGAGGAAGAGATGCTTGTGAAGTATTTGCTAGTGGATACCAGTTGCTATGAAATGACTGAAGCTTATAAAACAAATCACAATCACCTCTCACTTGTTTTTCATTGCATCCATAGACTGCAAGTATTTGGGGACAGGAACTGCCTCTTCTATACAAAAAACAGACTCTCATCATCAAACTGAGGTGTAACTGAAACACTAGTAAATCTGTACCTAAATAATTCAATTAATGCTCTTGTAACCAGATTTAACATATTATTTCAAAAAAAGTTTAGCTGAACGTGACCCCTGAATTTAAAAGACGTGTTTCTTTCTGTTCCTAGCTAAACACTTCAGAAAAATGAAGATTATTTATGTGATAGTGTTAAAAGTTATTAAGTGTAGAGCTTTGAAAGTTTTCTTTCTAAATACATCTAAATAAATGCATAATGCTTCTTCATCCATTTGATTTGTAGATTCAATATTTTCTGGGAATATTCATCAAATGAATATTAAATTTGCCTCCAAGGTCATGCATACTTATATTTCCCTAATTTGAAGTTATTGTTTGTTAGTCTAGCACTTCCCTCAAGATACTATTGAAGATTTTCAAAATCAGTAAGTTTATCAAATAAACATGTCGGGAAATCTGGAATTAAAACCATACTGAAAATCATCCATTTTTTCTCAGTTATTTAAGAGCTAAATCTATTTCATAGTTATTAAAGGCCTTATTTTGAGATGGATCCTTTTTTCCCTTGTCTCATTGATATAGTGGCATTTCATTATTGCCTTCTAACTCATCAGCTGAATCATATTCAGAATGAAATTGGATGTGCTTGAATCATGTATCTGAAACCTGAAAAAAATCTGATGAGGTATCTTTTTGTATGATATTTTTAAGCTGATTGGTGTACTTCGAACAGGATAGGTACATGCAGAATTTAGGCATATAACAAGACTGCAAGACAAAATGACCCTGAGAACTTTTGGGGTGTATTTGATAGAACATCTGCAAGTAACACTAATTTATGGTCTTAGTGTGCAAATGAAACATTTATTCAAAGACTGAATAGCTCTTAAGGCTATAATGAAGGTGAGAAGCTGCCTTCATGTTTGCTTATTTTCCATTTAAATTAAGTAAGACTTTTCTTTTTTTCACCCAATGAAATGAGCAAAAAGATAACATGGGAAGGAGAAAAAGTTAGGACAGAGAAGGAGAACATATTTCCTAAGTGCTTTGTTTTTGCCTTTAGAAAAGGAGCAACACAACTTAGTCAATGTACTTTGTGGCACAGAGCATAAAAAAATGATACAGAACATCTCATGGCATTTCGTAAAGCTGAAGACATCTTAATTGGCTGCTTTTGAATGAAAGGCTCTTTTATTCTTTGGTATCATACACCTACATTTTAATAGGCATGCATTTTGCTAAGAGTTGTTGTCCAGACATTTCTCCTCTGATTTTTACAAAAAAAGTACTTGGCATATAGAATTCTGTAAACAGAATTTTAAAATCCTATTTACTGTGGTTTTTTTTCCAAGTTAACTGTTTCCTTCTTCCACAGAAGAAACAAAGTATTTCCAAGAAAACCAAGAATGTCATTATTCAAGGCTTCATCATGAGTCTTAGGTTATGCACCATCCCTGTAACAGAGGGTAAAAATGCAGTGGCTCTGTTTCAAAGTGGTGGATCCCAGTTGCAGAAAGTCAGATATGTGTTAGTGTTCCCTGACTACACCCCACCTCTGTATGAAAGTTAAAAGGATCATCTGATGGCATTTTGGCTGAAAAACAAAATCCAGCCAAATATCACCTTCCTGACCCGAAAAAAAAACCACAAAAGACTTTTCTCCCAGCATTTTTCACTTATATTATCATCTGAATTAAAACAGAACAAAACAAAACCAAACCAAACCAAACCAAAACCAAAACAAACAAACAAACAAACCACACTAAAAAACCCCACACTCAAACAACATAGCGGAATAAAGAGATGGGTCAAGGCTGTTATCTTTAATTTCTCCAGAGTTGTGCTGGAAAATAAGCCTAGGGGTAAAAAAAATTATGAAACATCACCCAGTTTACCACCTAGACGGAGAAAGTTGGCACGTACAGATTGTTTGTGATAGTGAAATTAAACAGCAAACAATTCTGACAGTGAAATTGAACAGCAAACAATTACACATCCATAAAAGAGAATACCCATCCGAGCAGATGATGGCATACGTTTATGTGTTGATAGCCTATATATACCCAAGCACTAAAAAATGAAGAGATCTATAAAAATAGATCATAAAACTCTAGATTTCTACTTCCTTTTGCATAACACTTGAAAGACAATTCGAGTAGAGCTAAACTGGCACAGAAACATTCAATACACCCCCAAAATAGTGAAACAAGCAAAGAAAATACATGCACTGCTGTTTACAAATTGGCTGTATCCAAACTCATTGTTAATGATCAGGGTGGCCCACTGCATCACAGTATGTCAGACTCCAACACCTCGATCTGAGTTATGTGGTTTAGATTAAAGTAGAATTACGTATGGCTTTTCATTTGCATTGTTCAATTGTACATTAACTCCTGGAAGACCATGACTACAGTTAGATGGATTGACCGATGCCGAATCAGTACTACATGATACTTGAAGAAGCAACTGTTTATTTTGTTCTCATACTGGACTTTTCTCTCCTGCAAGCCGCAGCTAAAGCTATGGTGCTGGGCTAATGAGAAGACCCAGAAGCGCCACATATTTTCCCCATTTCACGTAGCTGAATATAATCTGCCATATAACTTTGCCAGTTCATATGCAGCATTTCGAATAGCATGGATTCCTTTTTTGGCTTGGCTCATATATAATAGATAGAGGGACAGGAAATCACTGTGTAGTTCAGTTGAAGTTTGTGTCATGCAGGACACTGAAATAGTTGCAGGATGCAGAGCACTAACTGCTGACAGGCTCTTGGTTAGCAAAGCCTAATATAGCAAGTGAGGAAAATGTATTTTTCCTGAACAGTAGGCTTTTGAGATCTATTTCAGATGGTTACAATACAGAAACTTTACAAAACATTCCTTCTCATATTTTAAGGTTATTACAGATCAACAGTCTTAACTTGGCATGCAGTGCCCTCCACCTGTAATGGCTACTATCTGAGGTCTCAAGCATGACTGAATGAGGTAAATCTATTTAATCATGTTTTTTAATGTCGTCATATATATAAGCAGAATAATATAATACCTACCACTAGATGAATTTTAGCTAATAATATCTCTTAATAAATGCAATTATATTCCTGATGCATTTCATCTTCTAACATTAAGTTTTATCAGCCTGTCCATTCTGTAGACAACAAAAGCATTCTTCAAACATAATTTAAGCCAACTGGGGTCTGTTTCTAAGTATGATATATCACTGGAACTCATAGCAATTTATTACACTGGATATATAAAAACCAATTTGTTTTCCATGCACAGGAACTAACAAAGCTTGTTTTCTTTCTGATTTATATTCAATACCCTGTATGTTACATCACCATAATATCTCCATGCCCTTTTCCATCGCACTAGGTTTTGTACCACAAAGTTGGTACTTCCTTCATATATCCCTGCTCCAGTTTTCTCCATGTCCTTTATAACATATCCCATTGTATGCATATCCCTCTTTTATCCCCTCACTGGAGTTAGACCAGAAGCAGCACATGCAATAGCTCTGGGAGCACTCGCTAACTGGTTTGAGGTCAGGGAACTGCTGAGCTCACTTTTCATCTTTCCATCCATGGAGGTGTTCAGTGGGAATGCCCCCCACTCTCCACCAATTTCCATGATCTTGTGTAACATACTAACTTTGAGGCACTTAATCTTTTATAGGATTTGACTAAAATTGGGAGTAGGTTCTAGAATATAAGGGGGGAGGAAAGTCAGAAGTAATGAAAGTAAATTTGCACTGGCCTCATTTCATCAAGAACCACAGTAATATTTGATTCATCTAAACATTTGCAAATCTTCACAAAGTTCTTTAAGAAATATAGGTATGTTAGAAATTTAGTACAGGATTATGAAAATGTCTAAGCTTATAGCATTAAAGTTCTTTAAAAACCTCTGCAGACGAAAATACATGCAAAATACCTTCTAAGACCATTGCAGGCTAATAGTGCCTACTGAATAACTTGCTTTATTTTCCCACGGATTATGATTTAAGAAGTGCATTTATAACTATGTCCCCAAGTCCTATGTTCGCCTGTAATCAAAGATCTCTTAGCAAGGCAATTCTCCGTCCATCTTCAAGCTGCATTTGATACGACCTCCTCTAGACAGAATGCAATAGAAATTACTGTTAATAGTCAGAAACCAGGGTTCCTTATGGTCAGAAATATTAACTTTGCTGTGTGAGATTGTTTCACATTAATCTTATAATTATATTCCCAGCTATTTTTTGAGGGAATATATTCAGCAGTTTCTTGATGATCAAAGCCCAAGGTGAAATTTCTGGTTAAAAACAGACAGGAAACCATTCCAAACCACATCTGAATATCCAGTGACCACGTACTTAGGGAGCATGTTTAAGAGAGAAAAGAAATAAACTAACCCCCTTGCCTTCCTAATTCAGTTTTTTTAGTTTCAGAGGTAGAAACCCTAACTTAACATCTATGACATCTGTAAGAAGTGGGTAGCAGATGCCGCCTTGTCAGAAAGGTAGGATTTTATGTCCCTTTTGACTCCCTTTATCTTGGTACAAATGCCTTGCACTTCAGAGTGGTAGGGAGCCCACAGACTTTCAGCTTGTGTGGACAGACCAGCTTTAATAGAAAGCCGCCTATAAAGATATCTCATGAGACCGCTTGAAAATTTATTTCCTGGATTGCTGTGTAATGCCGCTCAGTTTGTTAAGTAACTGTCACATCCCTGTGTGGGCTGAGAAGATTTGCACACTGGGCATGTTTACAATGTGCTCCAAAAGGAGGGGAGCAGCAGCAGCAAGCAGCACAAACACAGAGAGCATCCTCGGAGCCGAAACCTGACTCGGTGTCAGGCGGGTGGCACGCTGTCCGCTGAGCTGTCCTATCTGTTACAGCGTGGAAACACATTCAATAGGTGTTGATAACTTGGACTTGTTCTGCTAGTTCATTAGTTCACATTCGGTAATAGAAAATGTATTGCCCATGGCAAAGAAAAAAAAGAAGTTACATTATAGAGGATCTATAGCTGTGTAACTGGCTTGATTTTATGAACTCTCACTACCCTGAAGCAAGCGATATGGACTCAGCATGCTGCACTGCATTACTTGAAGTAAGATCCTCCTCTGTTTGCTGCCCAGGAACCTACACAGATTCCTTGTAATTTCTTTGAGTCTCTGCTTTCCAGTCAATTTGCACTTTCTCTACTACACTGCTAATATTCGTTTTATATAATACACTGAGGATGTGCTGGGGAAAGACATAGCAGGTAAAAACATTATAGTGTTGTTTTCAAGCAATGGAAATGTAAAGTTAGTGATTATTTACTGCTGAATTTTTATGTCTAGCCCTTCTTCTTACCATCAGTAAGCTTTCACCTGTGTCTGCACCCGCCTGTCTCATTATTTGTTGAACTAATACTGACCTTTTTATATCCTATCTCGTCTGCAAAATTTAACTTCATGTATTCAATTTGCCTCTTCTGCTAGAGTAACACCACCAATACTTACTGAAGGACATGAACTTTTTAGCTAGGCGTTTCTGCAAAGTCTTTATTTTCCACTGATACAACAAAGGCATACTTTCATAGATAGACAAAATTTGTTTTTAATTTTGAAGGGTTAATGGCTGAATGAAGAAGGAGCTATATCTAAAACAGACACGTTAGTCGTGTTCAAATCAGTTGGAGAAGCGTAAACAGCATGGTGGAGAGAGGAGGACTATGAATCTTATGATCACCTGTGGTTTTTTTTTCAAATATCCATTGTGTTCTTTGGCTACTTATTTTTATTTTTTATTCTTTGGTTTGAAAAGGAAGGTCACCCTTCTGTACTCCTGAGAGCAAATGGTTTCTCCTGTCTTTTCTAACCAATTTCTAGTGATATACAGGGAAGACATCCACCAACAAATAGAAAAAGTTTTAAGAGTAAGGTAACGTCTATCATTTTAAACCAGAAGAGGGAAAATGCAACTGACTCTAATAGGAAGCCCCAGAAAACATCATGTGATCTGTATTATGGACTGATTAGCTCACCATGTTTTTTCCAGTGACACCACCTATGGGCTTTTTTTTGTGATGTGGAAACATAAATAAAGCTACATCCTTTTAGAAAATGAGAAAAATCTAACCTATGTTTTCCCTAGTGAAGAGATGATCAAACACCTAGTAATTTTCTTGGAAAACATATATATTGACAACCTGTGAAATTTTTTGATGCTGTACCCCTGTTTCTCTGGGTGTGTGTGCATGTTAAATATTAAAAATGTATAAATATAATGTATCACAGGCTATATTACACAGTCAGTGGACGGAACTGATCAGCTGTAGTCTAGTAAATGCCCATGAAAAAGACACTGCTACTGTCTGAGACAATGTTTAACACTCCGTTGAGCCAAGTAAGAAAAAGTAAAAATTAGTATTGATATAGCTGTGGCTCTGCTGCAGGTATGGTATCCGAAAAGCAATATACATTTCCAAAAGAAATGTATGTAACAGAGATGCCCACAGGACACAGATACACGTGGTGTTCTTAAAGACTTCAGGTGCTTAAAACTGGAAGTGATTACCATAATTTTTGACATTCCCCACAAACTCTCCCACCTTATATATCTTAAATTTCCACAAATTCTGAGGCATCTCTCTCTTTATGTGAGCTTTTTCAGGATGATACACCAAATAACATGTCAAAGCAAAGCTCTTCAGAAGCTTTAATAAAAACTGCAAAACAATATAAACAATAAAAATGCTGCTGTGGAGAGTACTAGGGATAGCTATGTGTACTTCATCTTCATAATATATTATTACACTATTTGAGCTATAACATTTTATTAAGCCAATGCCAGTGTACTCCAGATCTCTTATAAATGGGGAATATTTTTTCTGAAGTGAAGGCAGCCTTTTTCCTAATGATTAATCATTAAAATGGTCCATAGAGAATGAAATAGCAGATTCATACCAAACTTGCATTTTTAAAAGCACAGATTAAGACACCCTACCTAAAGAGTTTGGGAAAGCACTTTTTTCTTGGATTGTATCCATAAAATTTGTATGAGTCCAGAGTTTTATCTGTAATTTGCTTATAAGAAATATATAGACTTTCTTGAAAGAAAATACTGCCACTGCATGGACTAACTTTTGTGGAATATTAATAATGAAAATATTTAAATTTTGCCATCAAATTGTAATTATAACCCATTTGGAACTGTTTCATCATCAGAACAACAATTTATTTTCTCTTTCCTCTCCCATAGATGATTCAGTAAACCCTCTGACTAACCTGGCCCACTCATCAGCCTGAAGCAGTGCTGCTAGTTTTTTAATGGGTTAGATGTTGACCCTGGGGAAAACTGATCAATTCACACACTTCAAAACATATCAGGATCAACACAATTTATTGATTTAGTAATGACATGCAATTAATCAGCACACAGTATGCTCAGGATCAGTATCAGAAACACAACAAAACACAGCAGTAGACACTTGCAAAATCTTAATGAATACCTTCAAATTTTTAAATACCATTTATATCTCATCCCAAGAAGTTCTACAACCACCCAACCCTGGTGAGGGTCCCCCCGAGCTGTGGGGGTGAGAAGCTCATCCCCACTCCAGGCATGGATCCCCTTTGTGCCCACCCCTCCTGTGGAACAAGGGGGTGCCCTGATCATGTGTTGTCCCTGTGCTGTACCCTGTGCCCGCTGGCCCATGTGCTGGTGAGAAAGTCCCCTGCCTCGATGGGATGGCTGACCTAACTCCTCTAGCAAGGTGACTGCTACTGCATCATAAATCTCTTTGTAATTCTCTGCTTGCTGTTTAATTTTGTTGACGCTTGTCTTCCACTTAGTGGGATCACTGTGGGGCAAAGGCCCTTTTGGATAGTTTTGGCAGTCCCCATCCTCTCCCAGAGGGGCTTAATTCCACTTTCCCATTGTATCAGCTATGGTTATAGAGACCTTTCTGTCAAGTGCCAGCATTCTGACCACCCTTACAATGTTTCAGTCAAAGTCTAAGAGACAGAGTATTTCCAGATACAGGTGGGAAAACAGAGGCAGATTGAATACAAAAGTCCCAACAAGCAATCAGTGAAAATATTAGAGGTTTAAATGCATGCTGTTTGTGTCTTTATACTGACATCTCACAGGGCATCTAACGACAGGTTTTACGACAGAAGAAAAGACTACCTGTAAGGATCATAATGCAAGAGCATGCAACTTATTTGCAAGTCCTTGCTGTGCTACAGTGAGGCCAAGGAAAAATTTAGAGGACAAATGGTAGAATAAAGTGCTATAAAGGTTATCTTTTGGATGGCATCACCTAAAGTGAATCTCAAGCTCTTGAAGACATGCCCAGGAACTTGCTCCAAAGGTCCGGGGAGAGAACTGGGCTACTCCAACATGAGACTGTTACTAATGCAGACCATAGCACAACTCTGACATTACCACATTTCAGAATAGGAGCCGAAGTAATGCCTGAACTGAGCCAGAGCATCCAGCTAACAAGAAAACACTTGGCTAAAAGGTGAATGGGAAGGCAGCAGAAAGAATAATCATGGCCAACACGCAGCAAATCTCACAAAAATAAGGTCATAAAAATAAGGGAGGAGACTATTCTGCGTTGAAAGGTGTGACTTGACCAAGAGTAGGTCAAGAAGAGGACAGAGGAGCTCTTGCATAATACTTATGCGTTAGATAAGTAAGGCTTTCCAAGATAAATGTAGAATTAATTAGATTCTTCAAGGCCTCCCTTCCTCCCTTTCTCATTTCCTCCCTCTCTCCCTTCCTTCCTGCCTTTTCAGCAGTACACCTATGGTGTTCCCTTAAAATCTAAAGAATTTTATCTTTGGACAATTAGACAATTGTCCAACTGTCGTTGGACAATTACAGTATCATAAATGCACACAAGGCAAATTAGGCTAAACCAGCAAGAAACAGATAAAAGCAAGAATGTTTGTGAACATCTTTTAAATAGGGTATAATTGATGTGAATTGCACTCACCTACACCTTCACACTAACTTATGCAGTACCTGCAAATTCATCTAGATTGAATTAAAGGATACAATTTCTTTACTGTTATTAAGAATTTGAGCAAATTACCTTAGAAAAATCAGATCCTCACAGATTATACCAATCTTGCCATATAAATCTTCACTAGAATTTTAGTTTTCCATTTTGGAAAATATGTTTATTTTTGAGATATAAAAATTCTGGGAAAAGTCTAGAAAACATTGGATAAAGAAGGGCTTCTATATGTCGGAAAATATTTCTTAAGGAATTTCTTCCAATAGGTACATAGAGCAGCTTGGTAGGTAGTTGCTTCCTGGATGAAATGGGAACAAGTGTTGCCTAACCTACTTTAAGACCAGTACTGATCCCAAGTTTCAGGTCCTTAGAGACTGACAGGAGCACAGAAATAGGACAGAAACTTGCCTGATTTTTTCTCTAAAATTCTCTTGTTAATTCACATTACTTACCAACTTTAACTTTCAGTAATAAGAACAACAGTACAAATATTATTGATATTAAATTGTATTTTATTATAATTAATATTTTTATATTTCCTTAAATAAGAGTTGTTGGAGAAGACTGAGAATTTTGAACTAGTGAAGTGGGAAAAATCTCAAAAGAGAAATTTGGCATTTTAATGAAACTACTCACAATTATAAATCAGCTCTTACACTCTGTACAATAATTACAGGTACCCACTGTCACTGTAATACTTAAGGGTCTGTCAGGATTTCCATTGTAAATCCAGTTTTTCAAGGATTAAAACTCAGCTGTGAAAATTTTTTCTGCCTTAGATTTGGCATTGAAGATGCAGCTTGGGAATCCATTTCTTTAGTGTCAGATATCTTGTGTACCCTGATAGCCCCATACCGTCTTTGAACACCATGTTCAAATATTAATAAATAGGAAAAAAAAAACCTTAAAAAATTAAATTCCACTCTCTAAATGGTTTTGATAGTATATTTGTTAGGAATGCAAACAGAAAGGTTGAGAGCCAGTGGTCTGTTACAGTGTTACTGTAGCAGCATCTAGTAGTTTGGGAAATAGATCAATAGATGAAAACATCATTCAAACTACTTGACTTTTAACCTAGATCTCAGTATTTTTCGTTTGAATTATTGGTTTTATCTTATATTTCTCTTGTGCTGTCTAACCCAGATCATCTGAATTACAAAGGATGGAGAACTAGAAACACTAACCAGTCTCACTCACCCTAAATTAGGTGTTCAAGTGTCAGGCATCCAAGTTTGAGCTAAATTTCCATTTTAGTCAATGGACAAACACATCCATAAGAAAAATTTCTTTTAAAGATGGGTGTTTAAGACAGGTCACCGAAATTGACTTATTCATAAATAGGGTCAAAATAAAGCAAGGACTGTATTCTGAGCACTTTAGCATTACTTTTTAATGCTTTGAAATGACCGAATGGTTAAACTTCTTATTTTGTAAGTTATCCCTGACTTTTTATGTCAGAATGTTAAACTTTGCTACCTTTAAATACTTGCTATCACTTCGAAACATTCAACAATGACATTTTACTGCAAAAAAATATAGAAATTATATAAAATTTTGACAATAAATTGAGCATATATCAAAGCAGCAGTTGTGTGATGCTAATTTCTCCACTGTATAAAGTGATCCAAATTATCTGGAAAATTCCTGATGGAATTGGTATTGTCAGTAAATGCTTAATGATATGTTTAAACTGCAATTTTCATAGAAATCTACCATCTCTTGACAATGTTTTGTCAAGAAAGGCTTGTCTGAGAGGCAGCTGATCTTGAGCAGTCAGCATCCATTGGTACTCACCTAGCTGACCCAGGAGAATTACAGTCCTCACAGTCTGTTTCAGTCTGAAATTTGAGCCTCAGCCTCAAATTTTTTCTTTTCATTAAAACAAACACACAAAAATCTTTGGCAGGTCTCATTTCTTCCTGGGGATGAAGTAGGAACAGTCTTAGATCTTGAAACTTTCCATTTAACCTTTTCCATTTTTGTTGCTTATGTTTTGTACTCATCACCCAATTCACTTTGTCAAAGTATACCTAAAATCACATATTGTAAAATAGTAAAAATAATAATAATTTAAAAAATCTATTGAAGTGTTTGGGAGGTATTATTTCATGTGAACCTCACAGAAAAGCAAATGAATAATATGTAGCAAAAAGGTGTCCATGAAATGCTAAATATAAAATATTAAATGAAATAAGATAGTAAAATTTTCATACCACTCCATGTCATAAGACAGTCATATATGATATGTAGATACATGGGTACTTATATATACACATGCATTTAGATATAAAACCCTATATATATATATGTTTATACACACATATTTCACAAATTGTTTCACTTCTGTAGAGTCTAATACAGAAAGACAAATTCAATTAGGAAGCTTATTTTTCTGGTCTCTTAAATGACCTTTTCAGAGCTTTAATGCTATATCTACATGTGAGTAGGGGAGAGAGAAAGGAAGAGGTGGGGGAGGATGAGCTGGACTGCTTTGGAAGCATTCCCATTCGACTACGCTGCAAACCAGAAAGTAAATGGATCAAACACTTTCAGTCTTAATTAAGCTAAATAGTTCTTTCTTATGTGAGCAGTCTATGGGACTTTCATGGAGCATTATTCATTAATCGGGAGTACTCCTGAAGTAAAGTATTAAATGTGAGGAAGTTGGAGAAAATGTAAGGAATAAGATTGTATAATCCAGATCCGGAGACTTGTTTGCACTGATGCTTTATCATAGAATCATAGAATTGTTTAGGTTGGAAGAAACCTGTAAGACCATCAAGTCCAACCATTAACCTAGCACTGCCAAGTTACCACTAAAGTGCATTCCTCAGCACTACATCTACCCGTCTTTTAAATATCTCCAGGGATGGTGACTCAAACACTCCCCTGGGCAGCCTGTTCCAATGCTTGAAAACCCTTTCAATGAAGAAATTTTGCCTAATACCCAAGCTAAACCTCTCACAACTTGAGGCCAATTCCTATTGTCTGTCACCTATTACTTGGGACAAGAGACGAACACCCACTTTGCTACAGTCTCCATTACACCTGGTTTGGGTTTAATAAAATGAATGCAAGTGTCAATAATAAGAAGAAAGTCCAAGAACTGTTGTCACAAGACCATATCTGACCATTGTCTGAAATGGCCAGTACTGAAACTTGTATTGAAAGTAGCTGATGTATGTCTACTTGCCTCACGTTGGTAACTGTGGTTATGCTTTTCCTTCTAACTCTTTGAAAAAGAACTGGGAATAGTGACATTTAGAAAGCTATAAATGCATATGGTAGGTATTGTGGCAAAGCCAAGGCTCTTTCTGGGCATTGAAACTTTCACTCCTAAAATATAGTGTTAAGAGTAAGGTTCAGATAAGCTACCAGCTATAGATAACAAAAATGGACATGTTGCAGCCATTCTTGGCTGCAGTTTTCTTGTCTGCCAGTGCTAACCTGTGCCTGCCACATCTGTGATGTTCATACAAACATTCTTCCCTCCTGTCTTCATTGTAATTCACGTAGGGCTTTTTCCACATTTAGGGACACAGTTTCAACATGCAGTCTTTAAAGTAACATCAAGTTTCACCACAAGGTGAAAGTTATTTTCCACAGCTAGAAGTGAGAAGAAAACTTGGTTTTGTGTAGTATCAAACCACCTTGACTATGAGGTTCCTTAAATATGATATTTGAGGTTCCTCAGATATTCTTAGGAGAGACTATAATAAGTGAATTTGTAGGTATGCGAGAGACACCTGTGTGACTGGGGAAAAAAATAATACAGGAAGGCATTGTATTTTGGTGTGGAGATATAATAAATGGAAGATTGAAGAATCTGTCCCTGTAATTCTATGCAAGTAAATGCACAAATATGTACACAAAATAGGCATATTCATTGATCTTCAAGTAAGAAATAAATTAAGACAATTTAGTATTAAATTGGGAAAAAAATTAATTGCATATGTTATGACAGCTCAGGGAAAAAAAATAAAATAAATCACTAAATTAAATTCTGGAAAGGTGGCAGTGATCCATAGGAATTGACGTCAGTATGTAGTTGGAACACTTCTCTATTTGGATCCACTTTTTGACCATTTTGAATGAAAGCTGAAATCCCAGCTTCAGACAGATAAGTGTAGTAATTTTGCCTTTAACACTGCAGGTGTTGAGGAAGTTAGACAAAACTTTTTTTCTTGATATCATGACAAAACACAAAGTGGAAGAGGAAAATTCAATAACAGAGAAGACTAACAATCACAATGAAAGTCAAGCTGTTGCTGGAAAAGACACAAGACGACAGTCTCTGCAGAAGACAACTAATGAAACCAACATAAAAGGTGCCAGAGAAATAGTGAGATATGCATTTTTTCTTCCTTTTCTGGACTAAAAAGCTACACCAGAGACTTAAATCCTAGCTAATCTTGTTCATCACAGGAGGTGAGTACAGAAATTTTGGTATTATCTGTCTTGATATTCTTAGCACAGTCACATGCCCTCAAGTTTCAGACATTCATGTATTGAAATACTAGAATATCATAAAGGTACTTTCAGTGTTGATTCTTAATGACTCACACCATTCAAAACCAGAAAAAGACAAAAAAAAAAGACATGATTTGTAGAGAGAACAGGTCCTTAAAATTTTCATGTCATCACATACAGAAAGTCTTTAAAATTATTCTTGAATAAAATTGGCTTAATCCTTTTCAGATTTTATAAATAGGAAGAAAACATACTTCTACTACAAAAACAGGTTGTGACCTATTTTTGGATACTCAGAATTGGTTCAACCTATAAACTTGGTGTAAACACAGCCTTCTGTGAAGAAATCAGCTCATCACACGAGTTTTGTTGCTTAATATATGAAATAAAAAGTGATTTAGTACACACAAACCATGCAAAAATCTCCAGTACAAACTGACAACTGTGCAGAACTGCGGTATATAATGTAGCCTTGGTGAGAGAGGTAGAAAGAATTGATTTTGTAAGGACATGTGTGCAAAAAACCCGTCCCTCTCATCCCCTTCTTTTAACTCCCAAATAAAGGTGGAGAAATTAATCTTATTCTTTTCTGAACTGGGTTAGAATTACTATCTCTGAGAACTGGTGGGAAAAAATGTGAAATGATGTAAGGCCTACTCCATTTATACAGAGTCAAAGGTATGACGACCTTGCAAAAGGAAGAGGGAGGACATCTCTAGCGAGGGAGTGATAGGATGTGCACCTTCTGTATTAAGACAGGTTTTTGCACCCCCATGGTGCAAAATGCCTTGCTGGGCTTCCGCCAGGGTGGTGTCCATGCCATGGTCCTTATGTCAGATTTAGATAACAGACCACCATCTGTCCATGTGAAATACCAGTTAGCCATGATATTAGATTACCATTCAGTTATTTGTTTCCAACTATAGGTTTAGACATCCTGTCTAAATATATTTATTCTTACAATTTTCAGTAGAGGATAAAGGAATTGAAAACATCAAGTTTGTAATGCTTATTAATTGTGCATGTACCTACAACAAAGCCTTTATCCCGATGTGCTACAATAGCTGTTTCTTTAATACTTGTTTTATTTCAGAAGTTTCACTATGAATTTCTTGTTGTTCCGAGAATTTTTTGGGAAAACACCTAATATGAATTCTTCACTTTCAGAATTTTTGTCCTGATTGAATAAATGGAGGACCTTGTGATGCCCTAAAAGTGCCTATCACAAACATCATCTTGCTTTTAATAATAATAGGAAGATTAACAAAATGTATGGCTTCCCAGATTTAGCAGAATATAGATCAGCCAAGGAATTTGTACTTGAGACATAGAATTACTGTGAAAACATTAACTATTGTGTACAGCGGAAATGTCTGATAAGGAAACCCATAAAAAACTGTAGCATTCATTTTTACAAAAATTAGCATTATAGACTTCTAAGGGATTTCTTAATTGGATGTTGTTATTAACAAGAAAATTGATTACACACGGACTGGGCATTCTCTTCCAATAAAAAAATTGAAAAGCAGGATTTATGCCCCCTCACTCCAAAGCTTTCTCAAATACACTGTAGTTAATAATTCACCTGTGAAAGATGAAATAGAGAAAAATCTGCATGCCCATGTAGGGAGTCTCCCATCTGTGACTTCAAAGGGAAAATTCTGTCTTATTGTGTTACTTCTATTATTCTCCGTTCTGCAGAGGCTTCTGCAGTTCTGGTGCTGCATAATCAAATTTCTCTCCTTTCCTACCAGTACTCTTTCACGTCTTCTTCTCAGCATCCTGGCAAGACTGTCTCCTCACTCTTCCCTCCCTCCCCGTGCTGTCTCTTTTCTTGAGGAGTTCCTTCATAGCTCCCCAAATATTCTTTTCATTAAGGATGCTTCCAGGGAGGAAAGGCACAGCTCTCATCAAATCAAAGGCTCTGGAGCAATCAGGCAGCCCAGGAATCCCTGGTGATCGTAGAAATGAAGTAAAGCACTTCCCCAGTGCTTGCAGAGGTAAAGCCACAAACCCTTGCTACAAACGATATGGATATGGTATTAGCAACAGTTCTTAAGGTATATGATCCTTAGCTTCTTGAAAAAAAAACATTTACATATGCAGGAGAAGCAAATTATGCAGTAGAATACGAGACAAGCAACTACACACAAGTGACAACCTCTGTCTTACAAGGCAGTGTTTGACCTGCCAAAACCACAATAGATATTCCTGAGGTGGCCAGGCACCGGCGGAGGGCTATAGACACGTCACGAAAATGGAAAAATACACACATAAATAAAGAAAAAAAATCAGAAGCATATAGAACAAAATATGTCTGGACAAATATTTTCCTGTGCATGTAAGAAAAATATGAGGAAAAATGTTCTGGTCCATAGAAGTGACAATCTAGAACCTTGATCATGAAATTAACAGCCTGAACTTGATTCAGACGAGGTGAGTTTGGGATTACTCCTGTGTAAATCTGTACTCAGAAACGCAGAACGTCAGAAGAACAGAGTCAGAAATATTTCCACTATTCTTAAGATATTCTTCTTCAAACTGCGCATCATGATGGTGGTGCCACAACCTTTTTGGTCTCTGGCAGGGCTTTGCTGACATTTAAGAAGAGATGTAGTGTTAAACCACCACTTCTTGTCTTATCCCCACTGGATACAAAGAACAGCTCCCTCCCTCTGAAAATAATCTTCTTTTAACTTGACATGCTTATGTTGAAGTAGGCAGGCTAGATAGATTAAAGCAACATATCGAACAGGAGTTGGGGAAGAACTATAATTGTATCTTTTCCATATGCCAGCTTTGCTAAAGAAAGAATTTTGCACATTATAGATCATAAAGACATTGTACACACAACTGTTACCAACAATCAGCATTTCTCCGTACCTCTCCTAGCCATCACTATTCTTTGCTGTAGCAAAAGTATAGCTGAGATTTCAGTTGCTGCAGAGGGAAAATGATATATATTCTGACAGTGACTGCTGTTGTTCCACTAATTCTTTGTAAACAGGTAGTCATGACCATTATAACACCAAGAATTATACTAGAGAACATCTTCTGAAAAATGATACATAATCAGAAAAGAGGTCATCCAACCAATTCTAGAGAATTATGGAAGACACAATTAAAGAGCTTTTCGATTTGCTAAAAGCTCATCATTCTGGCATTCAGCAGTTGGAATCATTGCTAGAATGTTACTTAAACAGTACTTTAGAACAGAATTTCATAGTAATAAGTACTTCCTTCTTCCTGAGTCCCCTGTTTGATTTGAAAGAGGAATATTCAAAGCATGAATAATAGAATACAATAAAAAGTGATTCCTTGGGTTTTAGAGGTCAATTTGCTTTGTTACCTTTTGGAAATGATTAATAGAAAGAATAACATAATAACAATGTGGCATTTATTTAGGCCATTTGTCCAAACAAGGCCATTCCACTGATTACTAGATGCCTAACTACTTTGTAAAAATTTTCCTAGCAGATGGTAAAAGCCAATATTAAAAATGGAAGAGAAAGAATGAAATGGAAACAATACCATAAAATTTTCTTCTGGCTTTAGATTCTGTCATTAACTGTGTTTTCATACAACAAAAGGAAGACACTTACAACCACTATCTGATTAATGATATTTTGGTTGTTCAGTACCTAACTCTTTGCAGGCCTTTACAGCAATGCTCATATGCTCCTTTCTGTTTCCGTGGTCCTGTTCTGTGAACCAATTACATTTTTCAAAGATCCCAGCTTTGCAACCTGGTTCTATATGGCATTTGGACATCCCCAAGATACAGGGTTTTAATCAAGGCTGCTTCTAGATCAAGAACAGTCTTGAAGACAGGCTCCAGGGAAAATTTATAGGCCGTTCATAGTGATTATTCCCAGGGCTGCACACAAGGTTTACTTCTTGGTGAACAAGATACATACCCACAGGGAAAAAGGCTCAGTAGAACAGCAGTGTACACTTACTGCTTGGACTGGTCATGGCGTTACATCACCTGGTTCTAGGTGACAACCTAGAAGTGCCCCAACTGTCTGTTGGTGATGCCACAAGAACAAAGCTTGGTAGGAGGATGAGATAATTAAAACCTTTCATGGGAGAGCTACAATACTGCCTGCCACAAGGTAGAGGTTTTTTTGTAAGAAACCCTATTTCAGTCTTCTGAAAGAGCTACATAGATCTGTCCTGACGTGTCTCAGAAATATGTTCGTTAGGCTCTCTACATGCTTATGTCAAACTGAAGAAGGCACAGTACTGACATAGTTGAGGTGAATCCCTAAGTCCCTTTCCAGCACTTCTTTTCTCTGATTGTCCACATGAGCTGACACAAAACCATGAGAAACTGAATATTTATCTTCTCAGAAATCCTGCCTTTAAAAATCCAATCCAGCCTCAATCCCAAACCTAAAACTGGAGAAATCACTAGGTTACTCTCTATAGCTGAAAGTATTCAGGAGAGGATATTGATTTCCTGGCCAACTACCCACTCACAATTTGAATGACTAACAGTAGATTTTTGAGTCTGAAACACAGGTTTAATTTATGTCTCTGAATCTGTAACAGCATGCTTTAAACATGCTATTTATTTATGCTTTATCAAAATGAAATCATTAAGCCCTCATGAAACTATACACTAAGAAATACTTCACTTGCTGAACCACAACTCTGCAGCTTTGAATACCTTAACAAAATGGATCTTGAACACATCACCCTGTTTTCATCCTCCTGATGCATATGAAATCCATTTCCAAAAGCCTCAAGTTTTTGTCATACATTTCTCTTGTAACCTAATCTTCGGATGACAGGTGAAATGACTCAAAGCAGGATTCTATATCAACTTTACATTACCTTTATCTTATCTGTGGTACAAATATTTTGAAACAAGCAATCTGAATCTTATTTGTCTATTAATAATTCCATTTTCTGTGAGAAACTATTCATCATTTTGCACATCATGCTTAAAGAAAAATAGGATATAGAGTCTGAATTTGCTGGGGCGGGGGGTGGGGTGGGTGGGAATCTTGCAAGAAGAATAATTGTTTTGAGTCCACTTACAACAGCAGAACAACTGTGTTCCTGTGCTGAGAAAGCTGGTTCTAATATCCCCTGTCTCAGTCTTTTTACAATCATAGTCATTATCTCTCAATTTGAGTGCCAAGCAGACAGAAGAGGGATAATGAATTAGCTACAGCATGGAGATCAGGACCCACTGAGGATATTCACACTAGCACTATGTTTTCCCCTGTGCTTGGTGCAGAAGTCAAAATATATATGACCTACTTTAATAACTTTACATTAATTTGACTGAAGATGATCACAGGAAGCAGTGACAGTCATTCGCACACAATGCAAATCATCATTGCCTTTAAGAGGAAATACATTTCATTGTGCTACTCAATAGTCTGGCCTGTGTCCTCGTAATGACTGTGTCACAGTGTTGCCAACTGTTTTATCTGGTAGCAGTCCAATACTGGTGCCTTTCAAATAGTTTTTAGAAATTACAGTAGAACTGGTACAATAACAGCATCACAACACAATGCCTACTTGGACAATGCGGGTGCAGTTCCTCACAGTCGTATTTGCATGTGGATTTATAACTGTAGTAAGTTACTTGGTTTACCAAGTTTTCTCTCTAATCTAGGCAAGTACACACACGCATTATTTCTGTGAAATATCCTTTCCTTGCCTATGCACCCCTCACTCATTAAGGTTTCTAAATATAAGACCAACATGAAACCTTTACGAGAATTCACATAAACTGGTAAGACAGTCTTCCCTAATGACTTAGGATACACATTTATAATTTTGGGATGTTCTGAGGACCAAATTTCACTACATCTCAATATTCAAGTCAAGAGGAACATATGGATATTACAAGAATATTTTCTGTTGCTTTCAAGGGGTATGCATTTAGCAGAGATTTAAAGCACATGCTTAAACGGTTTGCTGAAAAGGGATCATCTGCAGAAGCAGAGCTGAAGACAGGAGGAAACATTAAGGTAGCTTTAATAGCTATCTGAAATTGCTTTTAATCATAATCAAAATCTGTAAACATCCACATATTATAGTTCAAAGGCTCATACATTCTTTTAATAGACAAATCCATAAGGTCAGGAGTATTATAGATTCAAGATCAAGCTGTATAAGATTCATATGTAACTAATACTGCATCTCACTGTAGCAAACCCCACGATTACTGTTGTTATTTTGTCCATTTGGGGCAATTATTTCTTAGTCTAGCTGCCATCTGGCTTTGCTGTGGCTCTCTCTGAACAATGGAACTTTTACCAAGGAGAAAAGAGTTGAAAGGCAATTCATCATCATACAGTTGCAGTACAATTGGTGTGTTGAAATAAACCCCTACAAACTGCACTCAATTTAAATAATTTGAGTGCCCAAGTATTCTTGTATTAGCTAATTCACTGTGTTAAACTGTGTACTTTTTACTTATCAAAACATTAAGTAAGATGCAAAGTCGGTTTGACTTTACAGTTGCCGTTATCTAGGTCTAATTATGAGTTCCTTGAACCTTTCTGGTGAGAAATAATTGATATTGGATCTTTAGGCAATAGTAAATACTTGGAAAATTTGAAATTAATTCACGTTATGTGAGTTAGGAGATTGAAAAGTGAGAGTATTTTTATGTTTTGAAAAGTGTCCTGCTTCTTGTTCTGAAGCATCATCTTTCAAAATTTTCTTGCTCTACTCTAGGAATTCTATATTTATTTTATTTCCAGATTTCCATATTTATTTCCATATTTATTTATTTCCAGAGTAAATTTTCTATTCCTTATTCTCATCTCAAAAATGAGTTTTGTTTGTCAAATTTGAGAAAACTCTTCAAATGTAGCACATTGGGAACTAAGTTGAAAAAAGATTTTTTTTCCTGTAAAAATAAACTGTGAAACTAGATTATTTTTTAAGGTCTCTTCTTCAGTTACTTAAAGAAAATCAATTACTCTGACAATCTGCTAGGCAACGTGAAATTTTGGGAATTAAGTGAAATAGTAATAGGCAGTGAAATAAATCATTTTGCGGCGATTAAAGTACATCATGCTCACTAAGTTTTAGAGTAATGACAATCTTTAATTAAGCCTCTGTTCCCTTCCCTATCTTGTCTAAAGGATAAAGAATGCTGTCGGAAGAGGGTGGACAAATATGGGGCAGAAGCCCAGAGAAGATAAGTCATTCCTGTGGATGACAAGGAAGCTTGCTTTCCCCAGGCATGGCTCAGATCCGTACAGTTAACAGCCTGAGTCCTTTTGCTTTCTAAGAGCTGCTCTCTTCATTGGCAAATGTGTTCTTTTCTTTTTTAGTGCTAAAGTTAATTAGCGTCAGGTATTTTATTCCCGATTACAGGAGATTCATGTTCAGGACATTGCTGAACTGTTTGCATTTTTATTAGTGTCTCCCTCTTTTTATAATCTAAAGACAGTTGCCCAAGTGCAGAGGAAAACACATAACCTCAGCTTCTCAACTGGTACATGATTCCAAAGTTTCGTTCACTTCAATGACAGTAAGCTGATCTGGCACTGAATGCATCAGCACAAGAAGCTCCTTAGTTTTGGAGCACTAGCACTGTCATTTGACATTTCACATATGTTTGAACTTCAATGAAGTGAACACAAAATTCCATGGACATATAATTTATTTTAATATAAAATTCAATATGGCTGTAAGTATGTATATCAGATATAAGCAGAATTTTGTTTCCCAAACAGAAACTTGGTGACATAAAAGATCTTTTAGGGTTAACAATGCATTTTCTTTTCAGAGATTAAAATACATTCTGAAAATGATCTTATAAAAAACAATTATTCAATATTTGTCATTAAAGATCCTCCGTATAACTCCTGTTTGCTCTCTTCTCCTTCCAGCTGCTGCTGTTGCAGGCAGTCCCAGATTCCCAGTGAGGCAAAATATGTTTGACCTCAAGACCTCTTGCTTCCCAAGGCTGTTGTCAAATTAATGACACTTGGCAAAGGAATTTACAGGGGTATTAACTGAAACACTAGCCTTTCACAAGATAAAATACAGCGGAGGACACAGTTTAATTAAACTACTTCTGCAGGAAGATGTCCTCAGGCAGCAAAAGCTGGGCTCCCCCTTGCCTCTCTGGTCCTGATGATAAACTGCTGAATCCTGTGTGAATGAAAGGCTACTGACTCCCATGTGTGCAACCTGTGAAGAAATAACTTATGCTATTCTTCCAGTCACTGTCATGCCGCCACAGCTTATATTTTCTCCAAGTTTGTTCTCAATTTTAAGGCCATGCTCCTAGAATTTGTCCAGCAGACATAAAACCAATAAAGATTAGAGCTTCTACTTGAATTTGCTGCTGGAGTGGGATGGGCAGGTGTGGAGGAAAAACATATGCTTTTGCCACAGTCTAAAGAGAAATTTTTTTTCCTCAGTGACAGTATTGGCCTGAGAGAAAAGACATAGCTCCCCTTAACTTTCCCCTCGCCAAACCCTTCTGATATATTGCATGGTGATGCACATTGATTTGTACCCTTTAATCCAGCCAACATACAATGTCAGACCTCGTTTCGTAAATACACACAGATTTTGTCTTTGAGCAAGCAAAGGATACTGATTGTATTGCAACCCGTAATATAAGGAAGAGTAAAAATATACTTAAATATTAATAGTGCAGCAATTGCTGTCATCTGGCAAATACAGGAATATCTTCTAACACAGAATATTATACATTTTTATTTTAATGTATCCTATTTCTCATAAACTTTAACAGCTAAACCCAGGAAATTCTAGTCCAGTATACAGTCAACTATATGTATGGTAGTTGAAAATATGAACTACCTCTTAAATTATCTCCTAAATATGAACTGTTGGCCAGATACTGTATCAGGCTTTCCTTCTGCAGCACATAGTAAGCTAAATCCTGTAAATCCTCAATACACGTATTGGTCCTATGGATAAAACATCAAAAGTCATTTCAGTGAGAATTCCTCTGCTTGAAATCAAATGGGGTTAGATGTTTCAGGATCAAAAACTTACTCTTTAAGTAGTCTTTCTGTTTTCATTGAGATGATGTGATACTACTCAGTCTAGGAATGCAGAATCTATACCACCATTCATGCCATATAGACAGCTTAAAACTCAGGAGATACGTGGAACATATAAGCTGAAGTTTAACACCCACAAAACGAATAAAAGTACTTTATTTGACATTAAACTTTAAAAATGTTTTTAATAATATATTGGAATTCTAGGCACAGTAACCCCCTTACCACATCAAAATTAAATCTGGGCTTGGGACACTACTGAGAACGAGCAAGAAGTGTTTGCGAAAACTGACTGCAATGAAGTGTGAAAAATCAATTAAAACTTCCAGCCACCCCTGGATATAAATTTTCTCCATAAAATAAAATGTTTCTAAAAAACTCATATTATAATTACACACCTAAAAAAGAATACATTCTATTTAAAAAAATATAATGCTAGGAAATAAATTTAAATTGAATTGACACAAAAAAATTCAATTACAATTTTAAATGGGATTAATTTGGTCTTCAAATATCAAACTCACAAATATTATTTTTAGCACATGTTTTCTGCTTTATATCTACACATATCCTTCCTTACATAGCCAATGAACCTGACGAGGCAACCTTAGACAAATGAATACTCCATTTGATCTCCGGACCCAAAAGCCTGCAATTGGTGCCATGTAACTGAAGCCTCTGTGAAGCTGAACATCACCAGATCCGCTTTGTACACAGGATCTGCAGCTTTGTACATAAAGCCTCAATATGCCTTCACCAGTCTTAGCCTTCAGCCTTCCCTGAGTTTTGTGCTCTTACAACATCCTCCTTACAGCCGTAGCTCAACTCTGCCACTTCTGCTTAATCTCATTCTGCTGCTTTTGGAACTTCCTGTACTGAGGGGTAAGGAGTCCAAGTGAATCCCTCAATAATTTCTCAGTTTAGTGAAACATCTTCTGGCAAAAGGCAGTGGTGTCAGGCGTGTGGTAACAGGGGACAAGGGGCTGTCCAACTGTTCCAGTAACTGATCTGGGAGGACTTCACTAAGGAAATCACTCAAGAAGAAGGGATGTTGATTGCAACTCCTACTTTTAACAGCTAGGTAATTGTCAATTTGTAATTCCCAAAACTCTGGGTGACTTTTAACTTTATTTTAACAGGGGAAAACTTGAACAAACAAACCAGCCAACCAAATTAGCTTTCCAAATTAACTACAGTAATGTCTACATTTCTCACAGTAGGATTTTTATACTGATAGACCTGCTGAGAGACCTAGCACTCATTCCTCAAAGCAGATTAGAACAGAAAAATTAACACCTCACTGGACCAGATGAACAGGTTCAGGGAGTTTCACATCTTCACTGACCATATGTATAGACCGCAGTTGGGGGAACATTTACTGCACCTATGGAAGTACTAAAAGTAAATTTAATCTGCCTAGTTTAAGAAACAAATGCTGTGAGAATGTGTCAAGATGGTTTTATACAAACCTGTCCGAGACTGGGAATACTAGTCTACAGTGAATACCATACTGCTGAGGATTTTTTTCATCTGTTTTTGTTGTTGATGTTCGTTTGTTTGTTTATTTGTAGCTTTTTTAAATCTAGATTAACATCAAAAATTGCTAGTATGGTTATTGATGCTATCATTACACTCCCAGTTATGGTAGAAATCATAGGCAACAATGGTCGGCAAAAAATATTTGAAAGGGAAGCACAAGCAACTCATCAGCACAGCAGTACTTGAATCACACGATAAAAATTTCTTTAAAACCTAAATGGTTAAAAAAAACCCTTAAAGCAGTTTAATACACTTTCATATGTTGTTTTTCCCATCTTTAGTATAACAATTATGGACAATACAATATAGTTAATTGACTGAGCTAGGGCCAGAAAATTGGACATAATGTCCATCGGGAAAATTACTTCTTTCGCATGGATTTTTTATTTTAAATCATTAATAAAGTGAAGAAAATAAACAGCACATTTGGGAATATGCAGGCATGTGGATTAGTAGGGATGTCTGATGTTCACTTCTGTAAATTATTAATCTGCTCTGATTAGTTTGTTATTTGTTAATCCAAACTCAGAATGGTTTAACCTGACATCCCTGTACAAGTAAAGTATTTATTTTCTATAAGCAGAGAAGAATACGTGATTTCAGGTTTATTTCAAGAAAGCAACAGAAAAGAGAAAGCTAGCTGATGAATAACAGCCTGCAGCTAAGGGTATCCTGTCACTGCTAGAAAGCTCATACCAATTTAGCTCCAGCATTTCTATAGAGGTGATTCTCATACCTTAATTTGATTGACCTTCCCTTGAAACCCATGTCCCAACAAATCAGCTGCTACTACATATGAGGAGTACATGCCAGCCTGCGCTATAACCAATTGTCCCCGCTCATCTCTTGTCAGCCTATGCCTGCTAACTTTGCTGCCACAGAAAGAAACATTTTCATCAAGGAAGAGAAACAAGAAGGAATGGAAGAGAAAGTCAAAAGCTGCAGAACTTCTGCTGGGGCTTCATTCTCCATCCCTGCTTGGGATATCTTCTTGCTTCTTCCTTCCCTAATTCCAACATGGTCCAGTTTGAAAACAGGTAATCTGATTTATGCAACAGACACCAAATGCAAAAATTGAGACCCAGGATAAAAAACAGGCCATGAAGGCAAATACACAAGAAACAGCTGTGGGGTGCTGGTGGTCTCCTTTGCCAGAAACAGCACAGGCAGATGCAGTCACGAGGAGGGATTTTCATGGGCCATTTTTCTTTTCCAGCACTCACCTTTCAGGAGCAGCAGCAGTCAAAGCAGTCGGGTATGTGTGACAGGTTTATATGAGACAAAGCCAGGCACTAACAGTGTCTGACAGGCTCTAACAGAGCCCTGCTGGAAAACAGTTTGGGAACTTCTTGCCTTTAAAGCTGAGGGAAACAAAAAAAAATCACAACAGGACTCTTACTGTATGTAGTCAGACATAGAAATGCTTATTGACTTGATACAACTCACGCTTTCACTTGCTGTAGGATTTCATTTTCTTGCAGTGGCAACAGTTGACCCAATGAGTCTACTTGGGGAGGCTGCTATGCAAATCTAGGAATTTGAATGGTTTCTGGCTCTAACAACGTGCCTTCCCTATCTTAAACAAGCACATGCCAATGCTTCTTATTTTTGAATTAATAATCGCTTCCTACACATTACAAACCACCAGATCTCAGCTGCTAGCAAGCTGTTCCATGTTGCCAGCTATCCTTGATACTAGATCATCTGATAGTTGCTTAGTGGTTGCTAAGGCAGAGTCTTGTTAAGTCTCATTCATGCAGAACAGGATTTATTCACTGCTTTAGTTTCCAAGCTACCTGTCTTCCAAAATGAGATTCACAATGGATTTGATGAGAAATTAAAAAATACATCCCTGCTCTGAGATTTTTGAGAAATCCCCCTTATTTCAGTCTTCACAAATGAGTGGGACTTGATTGTGACAAGCTTCAGACAGAAATCCAACACATAAATCTGAATTAGAATCTTGCATACTGTCTGCTTTTCTGCTCTTCAACCTTATCACGCAAACTACCCTCCTATTTTCAAAAGAATTTCTAATTAGATTATATCAAAACATATATTAATTAGCAGAATCCATATTTCCCCAGTACAGGGTGTAGTTTCTAATTCAGATGCAGATTTCGCAAAGGAAAATCTAAAGTGTTACTTAGCTCACTGCAAAAAGAAACACAGCATTGCAGTCCTTATTTCATTCACGCTCTGCTGAGCACAGGAATCAAAGTGATATCAGGAACACGGGAAAGCCACTTTGTGTGCCAAAGCTCATCCTTTTTTAACACACCATTTAGTCTCATGATCACTTTCACACTGTCTGTTCTGTTTTAGCAAAACAGTAACATGCTTGTGTTTTCATAACAACAAATTCTACTATTAAAAACAATCAGAGAGAGTTAGATTTAATTTTTTTCTTCCAAATTACTCAATTGTTAAGGGAAGACAAATGCACAGATATATTTTTAAAATATTCCTTTACAGATGGCATAGATGTGTGCCTGGAAAGGTGGCCAGATTTTTGGCTGTTAGTTTCTTTATCTGATGTGCGGATGTGCTGAAGTTGGAAGAAAGCTGTATTTACAAACACTAAATTAACCAAGATATGCCTTTTCCAAAACATGTCCTCAACATCACACAATCATATATGCATTTGACTGAAATCATCATACAGTTTCATCTGGGGAAAAGCAAATGCTCAGACACAGCTAGGTTCAGAGGGAAGGAGGAGTGACCCTTTGGGTTGGCACATCAGGGATTAGAGCCATTCAGCATGGCTGTAAATGGTGATTTTTACTTTTGCTCTCTTGAGCGACAGCATTTCAATCCAAACCTTCTAAGAAATACTCCTAAGAGCAGATTTTTGGGTCTCTCTTCATACCAATGAATTCTACTATTAAAATTAGAATTAGTAAAATTGGTTTTTAAGTGTTGTTTTTTTTTCTCGCAAATTAAGTCCTTGGTAAAAAGCCTGATTTTTTTTTTTTTATTATTATTCTCTCATACAGTAGAATAGGCAAAGAATCTACTTGTCTGGTTGTTAATATTTTATTTAACCAAATTAAAAGCTTGTGTGGCAGTTACTGGTTACAGGGCAGGAAATCAGATACTTTGTCTCAGAAACTATTGTTTTATTAAAAACCTGTTTTATATGAAATATAAATTCCAACCAGAAAGTTTATTAACTCTATTGAGTGCTGGAGTCATGTGTCCACAGAACAGAGGAAAAAAATAGAACATTCTTTCCTGTGGTTTTGACGAAATTTGTAATTATCAGTTACCCAAATTAATGGGAACTACACTTATCTCCAGAAGTTCAATAAAAATGGTTGAAATTAGTTTTCCTTATTTTAAACTAAAATGTGGTATTTTCCCACACTTTTACAAGAATCAGAAACTTTTCCACATAGTAAAGCTACAACAAATAAGTTAACCTTATGGTATGGGTATCAAATTAAGATATATATTTGTGTTTTTCTCTAAAACTAGACAGCACATTACTATGATATTTCGGTGTTCATTTTATGCTTGTTAAATTATATATTAAGCTGCTTGTTTTCCCCACATGAAATTTTAATAACAAGTATGTCAACTTGTTATCTGATCAAAAAAAAAAGGGTCAAACTACTAACGATAGCATCTGATCTCTATTACAAAATGTGGTCAAGATATAAGGAAATCTGGCAGAGAAGTGTATTTTAAATAAATCTAGTGTAATTTATATGTTTGGGGATCAATAAAGAATAGCTGTTATTCTTTACAAGCAGAAGTTACACAACAAGGGATGCTGCAGGGTACAATCCTGCCTTGTGGTACAATTTCCTACAATTTTCTTCATGTTTACGTGTTACAGTGCAAGAAGGTTTTATGCATGCTAGCCAACACAAAAGTATTGTGGGCCACAGCTGTTCCCTGCTTGACCTATCTGAGCCTTTTGAGTTCTTGCTGGAGACTTTTAGTATATGAAAAAGAACTCTGCTGTGCTCAGGTGGGGCTACATAGATTAAAAAAACTGCCCAAAAGTCACCAAAAAAAAAAAAAATGAGGTCAATTAGGAATAAATGCCCATTTACAGTATTACTATGCTGAGGACTGCTGTGCCATCCCACCCATCCATTAATGCACTGACTTGCTCTTGATCACCCTTGATCACTAAGCCACCTTCTCTCAGTACAACAGAACCAAAAGCCAATAACTGTAATGAGTACAATTAGAATGACATTACCTACTCATTAATACAGCAGGTTGAAAGCACTGAATTTGGATTTTGAGGTGCATCTGTCTTTTGCACCAACATGTCGGAATATGAAAGTGTATACGTGCATCAACAGGCACACTAGGCACTTTGATAAAATTTGTTGTACAGAGAGCAGACAGGAAAAGAGCACCACAACTGGAAGAAGGCATTTTTTTTCTTGTTTTTTTTTTTTTTTGTTTGCTTGTTTATGAGTGAAGTTAGAGTGCAGCATGGTACAGCATAACAGAACAGAAAGGCTACAGACACAAATAAGAAAAGGAAGCAGGAGTTATTGTGCTGACTAATGAAACAAATATCAAGTTATACTAGAAGAATAAGTACAAGTAGTGGAAATTGTACGTTTTAAAATCTTAAAAGAGCAACAAGAGGTTCTACTTGAGTAAGAAAAAGGAAGATGTCAGGGAAGGAATTATTGCACAAACAGGAATGAGAAATGTAATTTTTTTAACTTTAGCTCTTTTTTGTTTTGATGACTTTGAACTTCTTTAGTCTTCTGAATGGTTTCCTCCTTCTCTCTGCTTCTCCATTTCTGAAAGAAGGCTTTTTCAAGTCTGGTGGAAGTAGTATCTCAAAATCACCTGGGTTTTGACTCAAATAATTAGGCTTTTTGCATCTTAGCTGTGATCCAAAAGCCTTGCTTCCAGCAGGAGATGTCCAAGCCTATGACATCACCCCAACCATAAGTGTGTATATGTCTTGACCTTTCAATTTCCTTGAGAGCGAGCTCACAAGATAGCCGTACCCACTGGATATGATTATTAAAACAAAGGGGAAAAAAAGCTTTGCAGCACTCTGGCATTTTCACAAAAAAACCCAGTTAATGGAAAGTGCTTGACAATGCTTGCTCTTGTCTTTCCCCTTGCATGTTCAGCTGTACCTAATCTTTTGTTTGCGGTTAGACAAAAGCCAGGACAAATTACATGTTTGTCTATGCCTATTCAAAGAAAAGGAACAAAGGTTTCAGAATCGGTTATAGAAAATGGAGTTATTTTTCTCACTCTTTACAAATATTTAAATTGTAAGTATTTGAGCTGCAGAAATAGCAGATCTAGCTGAAACTGCCATTTCCCAAGAAACCTGAAAAGACCTTTTTTTTTTTTTAAAAAAAAGAGAAATGTCTTTTCTTTTGTCATGCAAATACTTTCAAGAGTAGCTAAAAGGAAGAACTTTTAGGTTTGATTCTGCAAGACAAGATTCATTTTAAATATTACAGGTTTGGTTTTCGGTTTTGCTAGTGAAAGAATGCAAAAAGTGGACAAATCCACAAAAATATTTATTTTATTTTGAAAGCATTTGTTTAATAACAATTCTGAGGTACTCCTGTCCTAAGAAATATCATACTCCACAAGTTTACATAATTCTAAATTAAACACAAGCTCTAATTTTACAAGAGACCTTTTACCATTAGTTCAGCTGCATATTGCTGTATTTATCCCTGACTTTTTACTGTACAACCATGTTGCTTCTTGCAGCATGTCTTATGTGGTCTGTAACGTACTAAGCCCAAAAGACACTCACTGTACTGTACAACATAGAGCAGTGGGAGTGAATAAATGTCTTACAGGAATGTTTAGTCATTAGGAAATGGTTAAATGCATTTTGTACTGCATAATATTCACTGTTTTGAAAAACCCGGATTTTGGCTGTGGCGTGGGTGGTAGTCAACCAGGTTCATGATATGAACCCTGCTACCTGTATGCACTTAAGTTTTGAAATGGAGTTGTGATCTAGCATGGTCTGTGGCAGTTACACCACATTCATAGTTGTCCACCACCGTGATTCTCTTCTTCTGGCCATATGCCATGTTAACGGATAATGAAAAATATTGCTGTTTGTGGAGAGAAATAAAGGTCCGCATTCCTTTGCAATGCAAAATCAGGCAGCTGCAGACCAGAACTTCAGTTTACCCAGCTTTATATGGAATACCTGAGCAGGAATACAGCTACGGTAATAAAACAGATGGAATGACAGTGCCTTTGAGCACTGGAGACACAGAATTATGGTATATAGGTAAGGATATTCAGAAGAAAACCCTGAACTGCTAATATCATAAGATATACGTAATTAACAGGGCTTTATTTTGATAATACAGATACACAAATTTTGGGAATGGGCTGAAAAAAATCACTTTATTTTAAAAGATGGTTGCTATGCTATAATTATCAAATTTAGCAGCAACTGGACAAATCAATTGATCATTTTGCAGTTTGCATAATTATTTAATGATTCACCCTTTTAAGTACCCCCATACACTGCTACAGCAGCAGAACAATATCAGTTTTGTAAAGAGTGAGTGTTTAATTTTGTGTAGCCAAAGAGATAATGCCAATCCATTTAACAACCTAGTACAGGAAAATGAGAGTTGGATATTCTTCTGGAAAAATATCTCAAGATAAGGAAATGCGATCTTGATCTAGAGAATGTCATGAATATATGAAAGTACATATGTAATTGCATATGCATATGTGTCTGCGATGAGTCAAATCATCCTTGTGTTTCTGTAGACATTTCCACAGCATATGGGTATGTGTGTATATAGACAAGACTGTTTAGTATTAGAATTCCTTAGATTTTTCTGCCTCTATTCTACTAGTTGATCCCAGAAGTTATGCCATGCAGTTTATGATATGTAATATGAAAGTATACAATACGATTCCCTGATTTTATAAAATGTATTTCTAATCCAGGACTAGGGCTTCTCTGCAAAAGTGCAATAGAAACGGGTTTTTTACTGACTGACCAGAAGAGCAAAAGAGCAAATGGGTCTTTAACCTTTGTTCTAATGCGCTTGCATGTTCAGTATTCAATAAAAATCCTCTTTGCACATAGTCTGAAATTATCAAGTTACTTTTTCAAACCAATTGGGAACTGACGCTGCTTCTTTAAAATCTTAGTTTTGTAACACAAGCTGGATTTGTCATAGCAATAGTGGGCAAATTTTATGCTCTCGTGTATGTCTTATTAGCTGCTCATCTACTGCATTTTTAGGTGAAAAATCTAAATCATTAGAGAGGCTTATTCAGCCTGAAGAATACTTGGTTTTCTGTGATGCATAAGCTCCAAAAGTTCATGATTACTTGCTGTGCATTCTTCACAAAGGTTGACACGAGGTTAAGCTGTCATAAAAATCCCTGCTCTGTACTGTTAGGCAGAAAAGGTGTTCAGGCTCAGAGGGACTGAGTTACTTGTCCTAGCAGCTATCTGTAGCCCTGACCTGTTCTTCTGCCCCCTGCTAGAATAAAGAACCAATACTTTCTATAATTCTCTTGGTCAATTATAGCTAAAACTGTCCAAAATTTTGAAGTCAGAAAAGTTCCATCTGGGAAGATGCTATTTCATTTACACTCTACTCTTTGGTTTTTTGGCAAAATCTATTTAAGATCTTTGGGATTTTTCTTTTTTTTTTTTTTTTTAATAACGTGACATGTCCCGTTCCCAGAACTTTTGTTTACCATGAGCATTTCAGTTAAAGTGAGTCCTGGTTGGAATCAAAGCTATTTTCCAAACTTCCCTATATAAAACAAGCTAGTTTTGTCATGTTCTTTTCTTTTTTTTTTTTTTATAATTTCAGACAAAAAGAAATTATAGGGTAGATAAATATTTTATCTCTATGTAAAGGAGACAAACAATAAGGAGTTAAAATAATAGACCACAGGAGCAACAATCAGGGATTGTTTGGTCAATCTTGTAGGTTATATTCTAAAATGTACTGAATTCTTCCTTAAACTGGAAGGTGAGTGCTTTCACCTTATGGAGAAAAAAAAATGTTTGGTTGATTACCTGCAGCTTGCTGCAGAAAAGAACAACACTGTGCTCAATGCAATCAGTAACCAATGATCTGGGTCCTTGCTCTGTACCTACCTTTCCCCATTATGTGTGGCCATGATAAACCATCTGTTAATGTCATGAAAACAACCTACTAACACACTCTACCTATAAAAGGTCTTTATATATATGTGTTGAAAAACTATCCATTTAGAATGAAGGAGAGGAAAAATATGAGCTTTCTCCATACCTATAATACTATTTTGCCAGAGGATTTTCTGTGATGATGATCATTTTCAACCACCTTTAGCTTTAACTGGGGTTCTAGGAACACTTTGAAGGTTTGGACCACAGTTTTTCATAACATAAAACTAAAAACTTCCTCTAAACACCCTCTAGTTATTATATACTCGCTCGCTTTTCACAGACAGCATAACAAAAGAGATTCCTGAAGATATGGAGGAGTCAAGAATCAATTTTGGGAACGCTAATAGTGTTTGGGAATGATAATAGCATCACACACAAATTTACCTTCAAGCAATTGTTCCAGTAATTATTTCCCTCATTTATTATGTTACAATGAGTGTATTTTAAAAGAAAATCTGACAAAATCAATAAAATAATTTTTAAAAAAATTTCTTTTAAAATATGTGTATTGGAATGTCCTTTTATAAACTTATACACCCTAAACTCATCAAATGTTACCCCTGATGGCTAAAAAACCCAGAACTGCCAGCGGATTTCTTTTAATTGTAAAGTACAGTGTATTTATTTTTCCTCCCCATAGATGTCTGTAGGCACTGCATTGTATTTTCTCAAGTATCTTCCGCAAACTGTAGCACAAACCTAACCCTTTCTTATGGATTAAAGCTAGGAAAGTCAGCACCTTCAGCAACTGTCAGGATACAATCTCACATGATGTTTGCTAGCTACTATTATCCAAGGGCAAGAGTGGACCTGTGCTTCTAAAATTTGTATTCTCTTCTGTTTTTTTAATGAAGTCCTGACACCCGAGTGGCTGGAGCTCCCACATCAGTGTTCCCCATGGATCTCCCTGTGTCTCAGAGAGTTAAATTCACAAATGAGAAGTGCAAAACACAGCATGAATATTGATGTCCCTGGCCATGCGTCTTTGAGCTGGCAGAGCTCTTTTACCTGGGACGCTGCCAGATGTGATCATTTGGAATATGAAACTACTTTAGGAGAAAGGTATGAAATAAATCAAGAATCCCCTGGAGAGCACAAAGCTATCATTTGTTTTTTACAAAACTACATATTTGTTTTCGGCTACAGTTTACTAGGATATCTGCTAGAAACTTAAAAGAAAAGCAGGTATTGCCCAAAGTTGAATAAAATACTGCAAGCAAAATTACAGAACTAAAGATAGGTCAAGATGCACAGAACCAGAGCTACTGCCTTTTTTTCCCCTCTCTGAGACATTAAATAGATAGTAGCAATATATGTAATGGACACTTGAGCGTTAATATGTTGCAGCTTTTTTTTCCTTCTTTCTCCCCCTTTCTAGGATGGTTTTTGTGGGTAAAGAGAAAACAAGGCTCTCTGCAGACTGGCAGTGGCTAACTCCACCTGTTTCCCGTATATCTCCTAAACTGAGCACCTCACATTACCAGTTGCTGTGACACATGGAATGTCATTAGACAGGGAATAAACAACTTCAAAACCATCTACAGTGCCCAACATCTAATTAGTCAAACAAGCAGGTTGGGAAATCGGAAACACCAGAGCCAACTCTATCTTTCAATGTGTTGTGAGAAAAACTTATGCCAACTGCATCTATGTTCCCGGGCGGTACTGAAATTGCTTCAGCTACAATAATCATGAACAAATAAGACTCAACAAATATCAGTTTTGTAATTATTGAGAAAAAAAGGTGATTTTTTTTTTTATGCTTTGGCTGGGTAGTAGGAGGAAGGGGAAGCAAAAAGAATAACTTCTTCAGTAGTGAGTGAACTGATATCACCTGGAAAGACGGTAGGCAGGGGATGCCAGGGCATTTTGGGAGGGAAGTCTAATATTTTCTTCTCAGAAAATTAATATAAGATGATTGTAAAATATCCAGCAGAAATTCAATTCTGACTGTGGTGGGGCTGTGAAATAAGTGTAAATTTCACACCAGCAGGGACACCTTCAGCTAGACTGATACTGTCCCTTGCCCTGAGGGGCTATAAAACTTGCCTACATACATGCACAACCTGTGACTTTATAAAGCACTGCCATCCACTACAGAAAGTGGAGAAATAGAAAAGACAGAATCAGGGTCTTCTCTAAGGTACACAAGAAAACAAAAAAAAGGCAACAGGCTGTAGCAAAGCAAGCTCTGACTGGAGAAAAGGGGAAAAAAAAAATTCAGGTGCAAGTGTTCAAACACCGGGATGTATTATTCAGAGAGGCTCCTGGAGATTTTCAAAACTGAACTGGAAGTCTTGAGCAGCCTGATCTACTTTGAAGTTAGCTCTGCTTTGAGCAGGTGACTGGGCTCGATGAACACCAGAGGTCTCTGACAACCTGAATTATCTTGTGATTCTCTGATAACCTACCATGTTTCAGGGATGGGGTCCTTGAACTTTTAGTCAGGACTGTGTGTCAGGACTGGAATGTATATTTTGCAGGAGGTTGTTTTGACACAAGGAATGAGATTGTTATTCTTTAAAGGCGAAGCACTTCTTAATTTGTTTGCAGATTTCCAAATCTATTCTTTTCTGTCCTCTCTCATTGTAACTACAACTCTCTGCAGCATTTCAGGCTGCTTTCTCCACCTGGACTCCTTTTCTTAGACTATTGTTTAACTATGTGAGTCAGAAGCAATGTCTTCTATTGCTTCTGTTCCTTAGGTGGCTGTAGGACTGTTTGGGCTTATTATTTACATAGCTTCTTTTCTCCTGACAGCTGTGAATGCCCTCTGTAGCTCTTCCTTATATTTCAATAGCCATTCAAAAAAAAAAAGAAAAATAAGGGAAGGGGAGGGGAGAGAGGAGAATGAGAAAAACGTTCCTAAATAATAAAATATATGTCATAGCAATTACTGACACATGACTGAATTACAAAGAATTAAAAGTTCTTTCTTGTAATGAACATGGAATTTTTTGTCTTATCAGATGTGCTGCAATGCTATTAGGGTGGGGGCTTTTTATGCAAGACTCCAGGCCAAACAGGATCTATCTGAGGAGAATTTATCTTTTGCCTTGATCTCTAACTTGAATCAGCCCTTGAACTCTTGAGTGAAGTTACTCCTAGCAGTCTGGGTCTTGCTACTGTAGGTACAATAACATATAAATTTCTTCCTTTCTGTTAAATTCTGTTTATTCTAGACTGAAAATATACATAAAAGGAAACAAGTTACTCACTCTTAAAATAGATACAGACTCTATCTCTGTTTTTTCCTCCAGACTGTATAAGTGCACGTATATTACTGCTCAGAAGTAATGCTACTCACGGAATTTTGTGAGAAATGCTAAGTTAGTGCCAAGCAAAATATTCAAAGTGATGATGATGATAGATTTCTGACTTTTCACTACAAGTTGACATGTAGATTTGATTGAATTTTAATTTATTTTTAAAGGAAAACCGTGTGAACAAATTTGTTTTTGCAAAAATGTTACTGCACATTTCTCCCGTCCTTAATGGAAGGGCTCCTAGAAACAGATAATTCCTCTGGTAGCTATAGCTAGAATGGATTCAAGGTAACTGAGCTAAGCTCTTAAAAGGTTGCCTGAGGTATGTTTTACCTGAAAATCAACAAGATCTGTGTACAGGTAATTAACAGCAACAAGTCTAAAGCAGGAATACAGGAACTATAACAGAAAGACTTTCTCCAACAGAAGCCAGACCTGTCCATGGACTGAGAAACCACCACCTGGGCAAAGAATAATAAATACTCTGGTATACCTGGTAAATATGAAATCTTAGGATCAAATTAACTCTTTTTCTAAAATGAATTCCACAGTCTTGATCTTACAAATGTTTTGTATGGTACTTCTTTTAGCAATTTAATTTCTAGAATTTATTGTACATAAAAGTTTGTGGGTAAAATTCTCAGTCCATCAATGTTTGCTAGCACGTAGGTCTCCCTGTATCACATAATCGTTGCAGTGTTGCCTGGTACTCATGATGTTCTTTGTTTCTTTGGAAAATACCTTTTAAGGAAAACCTTTTGAAGACAATACTGTTAAGTAACTCTTATTGCTACATGAGAAAGAGAGAGAAAAGCTGATCACTAGTGATAGCAGCTGTTACATAATTTTGTTATGAAGTTATTTCCTGCTGCTAGAAGGCTTGCAATAACATTTACTCGTATAATTGTAATTCCATTTATTTTGTTCATCCTGGCCTAAATAAAAAGCATAAATTTATCCATATTGAATATTTCATAGAGATAACCTCTTTAGAAAAATATGAATTAAATGTTTTTACTAATATTTGACAGATTATTACAAAATAACTGGTGGTAGAAGTCATATCTCAAACAAAGCTACACTATCAGTGTGTCCTCCTCATAGAACTAGACTTCCATCCAATTACCTTTCGTCAATCAGTAAATTATTTACTTATTATTTATTTACCATCATTTTATATATATAAAAATACATTTCTTTAATACAATTAATTTCATACAATTAATACAAACTAATTTAATACAATTAATTTATATATATAAAAATACATTTCTTTAATACATTCTTTAGCTATCTGAAAGTTTGACATCTGCATAAAACTAATCATCCAAGTTATCTCTATGGTGAATGAAGAGATATAGACTCTGAAAGCCAAAAAGCAAATCCTGTAAGACATGTCTCAAGACAGGTGTGCTCTTGCAATTCTTTTTCTCCTCAGACAATGACCAGCTTGAACTACCTGTGCAGCTTATCTATTTCTATTATTAAATATGGTGAATCCTACCTGGAATGTGGGAGTCTTTTTTTTTTTTTTTAAATTGTCCAATTAAAGGCTAATCCTAGCAAAAACAAAGACCTGGGGAAAATTAGAGGAACAATGAAAGGTAGAAGGGCCCTCATAACCTAGTAACCACTGCAAAGAGAGCACACAGAAATGGTTAATCTCTAAGACCACCCAATGAGACCAGTTAGACTATTGTTCCTGATGTGGAGTTCACCAAAAGGAGTCACAGAAATGAGTTTTCTCCCTGTAAAGGCATGCAAATAAAGGGGCTTGCTGTCTCAATGAGCATAGGACTTAATGGCAGCAGAGGTTTTGGAGACTGCATAAAACTTATCAAAAGACGTTTTCTGGGGATTGCAGGATGTGAGAAATTTAGGTGATGAGAAGAGTCAAAGGTGGGGAAAGGATGGGATCGAGGTAGATCTGACAGAACAAGTGTGAGGGAAAAGGTGACAAGGGGCTTGTCAAATGCAACACGAATGAGAGACCACAAGCTGGAGGGTCCTGAGCTCGCAGGTGCTAGCAACTCAAGGAAACTGTGGTCTAGGGGCTTGCTATGAAATGGTTTGAGCATGTAAAGCTAGCTACACGAGAGACTTGTGAATTGCATGTGTGTGTGCATGTATACTCCACTAGTGGAATTCAAACCTGATAATCCAGAGCAGAGGAACAGTCTGTGCTGCTCATGTTTGGATGAGAGCTGTGCTGAGAAAGACACACTTTTCTGTCCTTGTCAGTCTGTGCACCCAGCCATGTTAGTACTGTGCATGTGTCTCTGCTGGGAGTATGTGCTCAGCCTTGCAGCAGGCTAGACATGGGATAGGAGGACCTCCACAAGTTCTGTACACCTCCATATTCAGCTGCCTCTGGTGAGGTGCGACCTCACTCTGCCACCTGAACTACAGAACCACAAAATGGCACCAGGGCAGGCTTGCTCTCCATCTGCTTATGAGGGCAGGACAGCTTTGCTTAACAGGTCATTCCTCCCTGCTCTCTCTTTATCTGGGCAACAACTGGAAGGAAGGACCTGTCAGGCCTTCATCCGTACTCATATGTCTTCATTTTTACCTGTCTGTAATTCCCCTTTATGAGAACCTTTTCGGTTTTAAAGTGATGGATCTATATGTCCTTCTAAAGAGTTCCCTAAACCCTATGTAACCTGTGGAATGGGGTTCATTATATATATATTCAATTAATTTTTAAAAACAGTTAATAAACAACCACTACCAAAAAAATAGCAACCAATCTTCAGGAAAACAAAATAAAAAAAATCAGTATTAAGTAATCTGAATTTTAACTTAGATGAGCAAATTGATAATGTGTACATTTTAGGTGGAGACTGCTTATCTACTTTCTCTACTGGTTTTCAAATAGTTGACTCAGAAAAGAAAATTAATGAATGAGAGTTCTCTTTAATTCTGTACTTGTTTCCGTGTCCTCCTTCTACTCTCCACATAGCACTAGATTCACATCCTTCATGTGGCTATCTGTACTATTAGTAAATCAGAGGAATAAAAAGAAAAAAGAAAAGAAAAGCTGCTATTCAGACACAATTATACACAAATTAAGACTCAAAAAGCTCTTATCGCTGCTGTTGACTACAGAGCTTCATCTTGATCCCAATGCATTGCTCACATTAAGTACCATCTTGAGTGACAACAATAGAAACTTGAAACTTGAATCACACTTTAATCTGTGATTGCATCTGAATATATTTAATCCATCTCTTTGAATATTTATTTTTAATCATTCTGTAGCACGATCTACCAGAGCACAGTGAAACAAGAGATGAGAAAACAGGAAATAAAATAAAGGGTTCCTGAACAAAAATCATGCTACTGCCTCTTGTTTCTTATTTTTTCTCATTCTGTATTTGCACCATAGCTAGTAGTCCAAGTACTTGTTCTAGGCTTCTTAACCAAGAATGAGGCATTTGCGTTCCACTACAGTATAAATATTAGACAATAAAAAAATTCTGGAGTGTTGGAGAGCTGGGCAGAGAAGAACCTAACGAGGTTCAACAAGGACAAGTGTAGGGTCCTGCACCTGGGGAGGAAGAATGTCAGGCACCAGTATAGGTTAGGGGTGGACCTGCTGGAAAGCAGCTCTGAAGAAAAGGATCTGGGGGTCTTGGTAGACAGTAAATTATCCATGAGCAAGCAATGTGCCCTTGTTGCCAAGAAGGCCAATGGAATTCTGGGCTGCATAGGGAAGAGTGTGGCCAGCAGGTCAAGGGAGGTCATTCTCCCCCTCTACTCTGCACTGGTGAGGCCACAACTGGAATACTGGGTCCAGTTCTGGGCTCCCCAGTTCAAGAGAGACAGGGAACTACTGGAGAGAGTCCAGCGAAGGGCAACAAAGATGAGTGAGGGACTGAAGTATCTCCCTTATGAGGAAAGGCTGAGAGAGCTGGGACTCTTTAGCCTGGAGAAGAGAAGGCTGAGGGGAGACCTTATTAATGTTTACAAGTATCTAAAGGGTGGGTTTAAGGAGGACGGAGCCGGACTCTTTTCAGTGGTTCCCAGTGACAGGACGAGGGATAACGGGCACAAGCTGGAACATAGGAAGTTCCGATCAAACATGAGAAGAAACTTCTTTACGGTGAGGGTGACAGAGCACTGGAACAGGCTGCCCAGGGAGGTTGTGGAGTCCCCTTCTCTGGAGACTTTCAAGACCCGCCTGGATGCAGTCCTGAGTAATGTGCTCCAGGCAATCCTGCTTAAGCAGGGGAGTTGGACTAGATGATCTCTAGAGGTCCCTTCCAACTCTGAAAAATTCCATGGTTCCATGATTCCATTATAGGGTTGTAGCCTACAACCAATTTCAATATAATGTAAAACCAATGGTGTTATAAGTTTTAACTAATATTTCGCTACTGATCTAGATTTAGAACACTCTTCTAAAATCCATCTTTTAGAAGCTAAATTGTTGGTAGCAGACAAGTAATCAATTAATGATGGGAAATGGAAGAAAAGTACAGAGAAAGATAATAGATTAAGGGAGGATGAGAAGTAGGAAAAGACAAGAGAAAAATAGAAAAAAGAGAAACAGAAAAGAGAAAAGGGGGCATCTGAGAAAAAGGTAGTGGCAGAGAATGTTATTTACATGAGATAGATGACAAAAATGCAAGAAGAAAGAGAGAACTGTGAAATAATAACGAATAAAAAGGCTTATAAATGTTAAGGAGGAAAAAAGAAAACAAGAAATCAAGGGAAAAGAATTAATGGGGGGAGGGGGAAAGGATTTTTGAATATTTTTTCTGTGCATCTGTAAATAAAGGAAAGGAGGGTGGACAGAATAGGATGAGAAGAGAGCTAAAAAAAAAAAAAAGAAGGGAAGTATGTAGAGATGCTACCAAAAAAACCAAAAGTAAGGCAAAGAGCAAAGGAGTAGAACATGATATAGCTTGTGCTGCAAATATCAACATTAGAAACATATCAACATTTTACAAGATATTTTACTTTCTCTTCATTCCCATTCATTACATTCTACACTCTTTTTACAAATCTAGTCTTGAGCTATATCCTGCAAATTGTTAGATATGAAATTCCATCTGGAATCTTAAATAAACTTCTAAAAGTAGAACATTGGTGATAAATATTTCCCATAAAACAGCAGATATTTTATTTTAGTTTCAAATCAATAGGTGGCATTATTTTATTACACTAATGATGTTTTATATTTTGTATTTCACAGTGGTATTTGTGATAGATTTGAAATATGATGCAGAATACCTCAATACAGCATGAAAATCTTAAGTATATGTTTTCAATGTGCATCATTAAGATTACATTTCACTGCTGTTTAAAATAGCTGTAAATGACAAACCCTTGAAATACACATATTCAGGTTTGATTTTAATGAAGACTTTCACTTGTACAAACCACGAAGATAATTTATTATTTGATGATTTCTTTATACACTTAAAATTAAAGAGGTCCTTTGCATCAATAAAATTTTATATAGCCTTTACGTCACATGTAAGGCTATATAAAGAAATAAAGACATCTCAGCAGGTCATGTAAGAAACACCAATTATTCATAGATTAAATCAGATTGAATTTGCTCATTTCCATTAAAGTAAGAAACAAAAAGTGTAAACTTCACTGCTTGTCAAACTTTCCTCCCATTGTATGTATTTGTCCAGCATGACTGGAATGATGAAGGTCTCTAGCACAGAGGCACAGATTCAGCAAAGCCTCTTGGAGATCAGTTTTGCCCCAGCTGAGGTAAGATCAACCCAGTCCTGTATCCTGTTTACAGTACTACCAGATTTTAATCAGTGTAACTGAAAGAGAGGGAGATAATAATAGCAGAATATTTTAAATCATATCTGCCACTTAAGTAAGATCCACTTATAGGGAGATTCTCTGCAGAAGGGTATTATGTGTCTCATGTAGATGTCTAAATCATAATCTGTGAACCTAAAAAAAAATATTTACTGTGCCTCCTTGAGTAGAATTCTGCTGGAATTATGCCATATCAGACTTGGTTGAGAAAAGCTTTTAATTTCAAATGAAAAGAACTATTCCTTTACTGTATTTCTTTTAAGAAAGTTTGAAAAATTGCACGCAAGTGTTGAATGAAACAGTTCAGGTTTCAGTTCCGAAAACAGACAGCTGATCACATTTTTTCTCCCTCCTTTTCTCCCAACAAATCACAATTATATGTAGGCCTGCAGGCAGTTTGTGCAAAACTGACAAAGTACAAAATCTTCTGTTTTAATTGTTTTGAACAAACCTCATTGTTAAAAGGAAAAAGAGAAAGCTCATTCAGACACAATATTGACTTTGTTAAAAAGTAGTTCAGATGTTTCACTCCAAGTGTTAAATACTTACATTCATAATTATATATTGTCGGTGTGTTTATACCCTCTTAAACACTATGAAACAATCCCTGCAAGTGTTACTGCACAGAGTCTTTCCTGGGATGTCATGTCATGCTGGGAAATACAGGTACAAAATTCTGACATCTTCTACTTTCTAGTATCTTCTAATCTCTAAATATTACTATTCAGTGCCCTAAAGCTCTCTTTTTACCTTAACTCTTATTTTGTTGTATATAAAAATTGTCCAGAACAATCAGAGATGTACCTCATGCCTTGCCATCTATGTTTAAAACACTTAGATTTATGGAAGCTAAAAATGCTCATTGTTATTTTGTTGCAACAGCTTAAAACATTAGCAGAAAAACTAACACCAACAAAATTAAATTGTTTTCCTTTGAAAAATATTTTGAAATCTCAACATGAAAAGGTAGCAACACTGCATTCAAGACATGCAGGATCAAAACCTTGCAGTTTTAAATGATACTAAAGTTCACATTCCATGAGGTATAAAGGTCCATTAAAATTCCATATCTGTAATCTTGCATGTTGCATAGGCAAAAGTTGTACCGAGGTATTCTTATTTTCTATGCCCAAATTCCTTAATTCCTCAAGACACAAACTCAGGGCTTGAAGGGACTGTGTCAGTCACCAGATCCAGTCTCCTGGAACTGTGGGAAACAATGCAATAGGGACTGATCTCAAAAACGTTCTCCAAACATCTACCCTATTATCTTCTGTACAATAAAGGCATGAGACACCTCTAAAATATGACACATTTAAGACTACTATACAAAGCTCCACATGTCTTGAGGTATCAGAAGAAGAGCAGGAGTTAGGAAGGCTGCCAGTAATACATTGAATTGCTGAAGTGCAGAGAGTTTGTTATCCCGAAGTGAATGCAGTCACTTCCCTAATGATCTCCACCCATCTGCCAGGAGGAAAATTGTTTCCTATTTACTGACATGAAATATCTGGTAATTACATTAAATTTGCTTGTAAATATGGGAGCAAATAACACTAACTGACCACTTAGAAATTTGGAAAACAGCTCTCTGTATGGAGAAGCTGAACAATCATATTCATCCTTAATTCTGAGTGCTGAGAGCATGGGACTTGATGTAGTCACTACTGAAGTAAGACAATTTCTTTCCAGGAGTGGGATTTATTGCTTATGTATGTTGTACATATTAAATAGAAATTTAGATTCAAACAATTGACTGTGATGTGAAGACCAAAACACAGGTCAGGGGTTTGGGGAGGAGACAAAATCACAAATAGTATTGAAATCCTTTACTATTGAATTATTAACACAACACTTCACTATCAGAACAGCCTCTTCAAAAATTCAAGCATGGATATTTGTAGTCAGGTCCGCAGCTATGGAAAAACACCTTCATTGATCAATTCTATGAACTGGTTTCTAGGATATTGTTTAAATGTTGCCTTGTAAAATCACCCTTTTAAACTCAAAGATGTTTATTTAGAATATTATAATTTAGCAACCATAATGTGATCAAAGGAAACATAGTAACAAAATAGTGGGAGAACCTGATGACCAAATCAGAAAGAGGACACGATTTCTGTGACCAAAGAAAATTTCCACTCTAAAAACCCCTGTCTTAATTATGCAGTCAGGGAATATATCACCAACTAAATAGACAAAGGTACCCAATCTAACCCTCTGATCCACTTTAGAGGAATGAAAGACAAAAAAAGAGAGAGAACCTTTTTGGATGGATATGCATATACGGCAACAAAAGTTGGTAGCATTAATGTAATATTTAAGATATTCTAGAAATAAGGAGGGGACTAAACCAAGCCTCCTACAAAATAATGTGCCATTAAATTAAGTAAAAAAAAAATCTGACCTTTTACTGCATCTCATACACCTTTTCCTTCCTTTCTCTCTAATCCCTATTAATTTAGAAAACGTTCATTCAGGAGTCACAACAGATCATAACCTTCCCAATAAAGAAACTGTTGAGTATAAGGACATTTCCAATATGATTGAAATCCAGTCCCAACTAAACCGGTAAAAAAAATAACATAGGAATGAAGAAACTGAATATACATTGGTTTAAAATTATACTTTGTTTCCCAGGCCTGTTCCTTGACAGAATCAGACTGACAGGATCATAGCTTTTTACCCAAAATGCTAGACTTCTGGACATGTTTAATAGAAGTCCTTGAAGAAGGGATGCAGAAAGAACCCTTCGTTCCCTAGTTCATCCATGCTCTTCAGAAGGTCCACGACTCTTGTACCTATGGGACGACACCAGTGACAACTGATAAACAACAGATATCTGCAAGAAGTACATTAGAACTTATGCTGAGATCAGTGTTAAGTCTGAGTATGCAAAAGCTATCTACAGCATACTTCCACCGCTTTCCTTCAAAAAATCACATAAACAGATAAAACCTGCTTTAATGGTTATAATTGATACTTCACTGGATACATAAGAAACAAACAAGTCATCTTCAAAGTCGTCATGGATGTGTCACAAATCACCTAAGGGGACATTCCACTCATGACCTTCTTTGATGTCTACAAAGTAACAACATCCAGACCCATGTACACATCTGCACAACTTCCTTTTTTACCCATTGACAAATCTTTTCTAAATCCACATAGTTTTCAGGGTAAACTGTGCCATCAGGATTTTTAAAGCAAAACCACAAGATTATGCTTCCTTTAACCAGTGTTTATGTCTTAAATATATAATTTGAGTTAAATAATAACCCTGCTGATTAGAAAAGAGAGAATTTTTTGCTGTCTAATAATCATAATATTTTTTAACAGTACACAAGAACAGATCTATTCATAGTAATCTGTTTGTGAGCAGAAATGGCTACAGTTAGGTGTCAAGCTGGAATGTTTTCCTGGAGTAAAAGCATGACAAACACTATATTTGCCACTATGGTTTAGGTCTAGTCCAAAATTATGTGAAATGGTGTTGAGAAAATTTAGTTTGACAAAATCTAAATGGTATTTCTAGCAAAATTCTGCCATACATTTTTGAGAACTGTCTAATCCTGGGGAATCAACGCTTTTAGCTTTCCTTTGTCCAAGGTGTTCATCCAGTACGTCTGCTTGCAGTACTCAAGTCAAGGAATTCCTCATCTGGGAGTCTCCCTTGGATCCAGTTTGAGCCGTAGGTACTGGAGTCCTTGACTGTATGGTGACCTTGTCCTCAAGCCATGAATGAGAGTTTGAATGAGAGGGCTGAGTGATCTGCAACCCTCTACTCAAAAGACCTTTAGAACAAAATAAAATTTAAAATTTCCTGACATTTCCTAACTCCATTCTGGACAGTTCTACTCCTGATTTACTGTCAGAGCAAAATAAAATTATTTCTTGTGAAATAAAAATTTAAAGTATAAATACAATAATTAAAAATTGTAGGCAGGACAAACTACAATAATAAGTTTCTTCACAACCTGTTTGCAAGAGCGGAGGTAAAGATGAAGAGTTTTGTCTTGAGTGATGAGAAAGAAGGGAAAATGTCTGGTTCGTCTTTTTCAACTTCAAACACAGGTGAGCACGTCTGCAACATACTCCCAGAGACTTGTAGAGAGATTTGGTACTTGCATACACGCGCAACAGTAAATCTACATCTGCAACCGAGTGCATCACAATTTCATTTTGTTTGCTAAGAAACATCTAGTACTTCCACTTTCCGAGCTTGCAGATTGTACCAGGTAAGCCAGCGAACTGTGTGGCATGACACTTCCTAATAAATGACCACGGTGGTTGTCATTATCAGTGATTGTGAAGTGCTCACCTAATAAAGGTGTTTGTGAATGCTGGTTTCTAATGCAGACATGAATTACCTAATACAAGAATAGTCACCATTAAAGACAAAAAAGCCATATAATTAATGTAACTAGCAAGAAAAACTAAAGCCTCATTTATTTCATAATAAGCTTAGTGCATAATTGTATATAAACAAGGGAGCAGAAGTGACTAGAATGTCATTACTCAAATTCATGCTTCCTTGACAAAACTTAGGCAAACAAAAACCAGTTACTCTGCTCATTCCTTTTATTCCTCATTTCTTCGTAAGTTTTGTGTAGGAATGACATCCCCAGCCTGACCTCAACTTGTTCAAGGAACAGATAATTACTGCACTGATTGCCTCAGTTCTAAGTTATTCTGTGCATGGTGACTGCCAGCTTGTTTAAGTGCAAAATGGATGCGAAAAAAATACAGAAAAATTGAAACAGAAAAGTGTCAATCACTTTATCTTTAAAATGCTAGCTTGAAATGGTAAGAAGAGCTTTATGGCAGATTTCTTTTTTTTATTGTCAGATAGGAATCAAACTGTCTAAAGTACCAGGGGACCTTAACTACCCTGTCTGTCCTTATCTACATGATAAAAGGCTTATGCTAGCCTTACTGCTTAAATGTGATATACATCCAGTAGCATTTTTCTTTCCTGTACTGCAGGAAGAAGAGAAATGGCAAAGCATATCTACTCATAACTGAAAGCTATCCAGGCAGCAGGATCCTTCTGTGAAACTATGCAATAACAGTTCTGACCAGCCCAGCCCAGTTTAAAGTAAGACGTCACAAAAAACCCATTCCCTACAGGGTAAAAAATATTGCATTGCTGTAAATATGCTAACTTGCTCTGACAAACTGTTATTGACATTCCTATCTCTGATACTAAGAAATCAGCTTTATCAACCAGGTAACAATTACAGCAATTAGAACAGCTGTATTTCTTCAAAGGTGAAACAACAAAAAAGATCCTACTGGGTGCCACAAAGTAATGGTGTCACTGTAGTAGTGACATAAATCTGAATAACCAGTTTTGCCTGAATTCTCTTGTTACAACAGAAGCATTCATCTTTTGAGAACAAAATTTTAAGTGTAATCTTTTGTGCAACATAATATTTGCTGCCTAACAAGGACAATCCTTAAATTTAAGCTTTTGAAAGCTTTCAGTTCACCATATATATAGGCAGAGGCATATTTTTCTGAACTTTTTCGACACAGCTAATGGAATGAACAGCTGGAAAAGAAAAGGCAGAACTTTATACTGAAAAAATACTATTAGTCAAAGTCTAAAACAACCCCACAAATAATAAATATTAATTGCATTTTATCTTAGTAGTGATACTTCTATATTATTTCCAATTACATAAAAGATTTTATTTTTATTTGTTACCTTGATACACAATTATGTGGAATTAGAACAATTGAGAGCTTTATTTAATTTCCTATGTAGTTATAGTGATCCGGGACTGGGAAAAAAAATCAAGAGACTTATGCTACTTCTTTTTGCTTAAACTTCTTCGGTTTGCTTAAAGTTTTCCTGACTTTGCTCAACAGGCTTATACATGTTATAGTTTGTTTTTCTAGGTATGCCTGCTCTGGAAGTCCTCAAGTATGATTTGTATTTTAAGACCTTGGCAATAAATACACTTAATTTAATAAAACAGACTACACAATTCATACCTATATTCCTCTGCAATTTAAAATGGTAAAGAGTTCTGATTTAATGAACTAAACTAAACTAACCAACACTGCGCACACAAATTTTCTGTATCAACGTTTCAGTATGAACAGTACAGAGATGCAGAACACACTAAAAATCGGTAACTGTGAAAAGTTACAGAAACATAATGAAATAGATAAATATCTAAGTACTTCCTAGTTCTTGAACTAGTATACGTTTAAGTCTAGATTGCATGAGTTTTTGCTTGATTTTTAATTCAAACTCCAGTTTCTCCTTCCTCCTCTTTAAATAAAAAAAAATAAATATTTGAAACATACATGTATTTTATTTTTTTAACTAAATCTTTTACTACTCTTCTGTGGGTATGTCAATTAAAAGCAACAAAGATTATTTGACTAATCAAGATATGGCTAGAAGAAAAAATCCTAATAACATTCCATGCTTTGGAGAAAAATAACACAAAACATAACAAACTCTCCCCAGATGTCAGAAGATTGCTCACGTAATATTTTATCCCAGTATCTATTCACTTTTCCAAAGCCTTCTGGACTGCTCTTCCACTGCGGGAAAGGAACCATCGTTTATCATAGCCTTCTCCTTGCTTGCAGGGCCTTGTTGGGCCCTGCCATCTCTTCTTGGGTAACCATGAAGGACAGCTTTCCTGTCATCAAAAGATGACAGAAGAACATCACCATTATAGTCTCCTTTTTCCTAGTTTTTCCTTACCAAAAATAGGGAAAGCTGCACAACTCTTTCATGCCTGTAGTTAATTCAATCCTGTCCTTTGAAAAGTTGTCAGATATTTGGAAATTGCCAATATGAATTTGTTTCTTATCTCTTCAATATGTTGTATGTGTTATTAAAAATCTGAGGTAAATATTTGAAGGAGAAAAAGGAAAATCCAAAGCCTAAATTTATGCTGTAGGTACCTATTCTGCTCAGGAAATCATAAAGATCTCTGATGGGTAATGTTCTTCTGCCCAGATCAATGCGTATCCAAATATGTCCTATTCACTTACAACCTCCTCATCCAAGGCACAGCAAGAAGTACTGTTTTGGATTATGAAATCTCTGAAGTTTCAGAATTTCCAGTGGACTCTTCGGTCCTAGAATTTTTCCTCGGTATTTTCCAACACCATCCTATTGCTTATATCCATCTGCTAATCTGGTCTATGCTTCCTGATAATCTCAAATCCTAAATGTGGCAGTGCACATGGCTGGCTCCTCATAACTCCTCACACTATGAATTCTCCTGATTCCCATGTGCTGCAGCTGGCTGTGGGCACCCACGAAGAAAGGCAACCTGCATCCAAAGATGCCGCAGGACCTATTTTCTAAGCATGATCCCAGGACAACCTTGATACCCATGATCCGGTACTTTAAAAAGAAGAAAACCAGCGAGGACAAGCACTCATCGTATGATCCTGTATTATATGGTTCACTTAAGTATATGCTTACCATTCTATTCGGTTTACCATACGTGCAGCCATACAAGCACAATACAACCAAATACACCACAAGTCAAATGCATGGAAGGATTTTTGACTAAGTGAAACAAAATTTGATTATCAGCAGAACAGATAAAAATCCTTCCCACTGAAGACTATTCCTACTTTCTACCCCAGCTGCTCTGTTGTTTCACTTCCTAACAGAATATTTCAGAAATAGGTACGTAGCACAAAACATTCTTCACATTTTTAATAACAGACCTATACTTTTGCTCATAGCTTCCACGGAGATCAAATGAATCAGAAACTTTTATTATCATTTTAAGTAAAACTGAGTTAATGAGAATAGAACTAGACTTTCTAGTCTAGTTCTGCTAAAATGTTGCTAAAATTTAACTGTAATAGTAATTTTCATGCAACCACAATTTAGAAATCACAAATGTCTCTCTGCTCACTACATACTCTAGTAACTGAAATTTGGTTAACAGCTTTGTAGAACAAGGTGGCAATGATTTCAGTTGGAGATCAGCTTGACATATATGCAAAAAAATGCAGGCTATGCAGTTGAAGACTTATCTAAAAATCCACCTTCCCAATAGCAAATTGAAAGCATGGAATTGGATGAGCTTGCCTTTGATTTATGTCTGTTCCACAAGCAGTCATTGAGAAGTCTGAAACAAGAAACACATGGTTTTTGATAAAATCTTCCTGTTTCTGCTGGGTAGAAACACAACACAAAGCAAAAGTACAACCTGCACAGCAGAAGTAGAATTTTCTATACTGCTTTCTTTTCTCTTCATGGTTAAATGTCTTAGGAGGGTCTTTTCTTATAAAGGCCAACAACAGAACCTTAAGAAAGGGTGTCTAGTTTATGCTCAAAGCATGCCCACAGTTTAATGAAGTACTTTTCCCCAGTAAATTTTCAGTAAATAATGAAGTTCCTTGATGCCCCTAGTAAACACATGTCAAATCCAGCATCAAGTATGAAAGCAGCAGTGCAAGGACACCTGAACTGGAGAAATGAGAGGAGGAAGAGGCACTGGAATCTGCTTCCTTCAATCTATCTGCTGAGAAGCAAGCTGCAAGGAAGCTGAAATAGCAGCAAAGGAAAGAGCTGGAGGTATAGTCACAGGAATATACGGACGATACTTTTAACATTTTACATTTTGTAACTCTTTGATGATTTTTCCAATTTCTTCACTCTGCTTTGGATGAGTAAAGGTGATTTAACCCTTCTTTCAAAGCTTGCCTAGTATGAAGTATGATCCCTCAGCCTTTTCACTCCTACCCTGAGATTATCTCTTATACTTATACACGTTTTGGAATTTTTGAGAGTTGAGAAATGTGCTTTACATTTATTTTTTTTACTTTCCTCTCCAAGAGGTGGTTTGAGGTCAGGTAATACTGAATACCATGCAACAGCCAAAAGAAATCTCTTCTCCAGCCAGTTCTTCTCTGTTAGGAAAGAGCTTAAAGAGCTTACAGCTCTGAGAGCATTTTTTTTTTTTTTTCAATAAAATTAGCACATGTCCTTCTATGACTGCAATTCACAAACCGAAATATAGAAACAAATAAAAAATTAAACTTATTTAACATTTTTCTCTGTATTCATAGGATGCAATATTCTCTCCCAAAGAAATCTGGTTTCTTGTCTTACCTTTCTTGAGGTTATCTGAGCTGTCTGATGCTAATAAAAATAACACACAGGATTCCTTAATTTATAGAACTGGCATCTCTCTGAATTCTCATTTTATTTTGTAACAAATTCAGTGAAAAACAGTCTTGATTTCCACATGAACTTTAAAAAGAATAATAAAAAATTCTTTTTTAAAACGTATTACAATTTCTAAAGACACAGATGAAACTATAGCATGTCATAGAAAGTAGGAGAGATACTTATAAGAATTTTTTTTTCTGGCCTTTGGCCATTAATTTGCAAACCAGTGTGGCCATCGGGTATTGACAAAGGTGTCACAAGTGACAATGCTGAGCAAAAAAAGAACTAACACAAACAATCATTTCTTGAAATATTTCGAAGAGACGTTTTGGAATTGAATTAAATGTGACTTCACAGACTGTAGACTCATTGAGCTTGACTGTAGTGGTGAAGATCTTTTCCCTATGAATGTCTGTTTCTCTTGAATGGTGCACATTTGGCACTATTGAAATGGCGTTCTGTTTGGATAATAATCTAATAAATCACATTTCTCAGGAGAAGAAAAAATGTTTTCATCTCTACACTAGGCAACTGACAGGACCAAGTGGCTCATAAAGAGACCATGGAATTAATATTCTGTAACTGTGCTAGAAAATGATGCTGGGTAGGGTTCTATTCACCAGTCACACAAATGTGCCAAGGAGTGATAGTGTAATGCAGTTTTGATATAGATTAAACATTTTAACAAGCTTAAAATTATCAGCTTAACCAAAGGTTAGAGCAGGGTACTGATAGAACTGATTTGATTCTAGTCCAGTTTAATTTAAATGCTGGCAAGGAAACCTGAGGTAGTAAAAGACAAACTGGTCACTGCCAAGATATTTTGGACCTCCTTTTTACAATATGAAATTGTTTGCTTCTGTGTTTTTTTCCTGCCCCCATGCAATGTTTATACTATTACCAATGTAAGCGAGTGAGATCTCTGTCCAAAACGCAGACATTTGGCGGAAAGTCTAAGTTTTCACAGCATTTTATGAGAGAAGTCCTACTGTGAATTATGAATGAATGATAACTACAGAGGTACCCACTCAAAAGAATATCCCTCATTTCCATCCCCTCAGTGGTCGGTCAGCCCTCTCTGTCTTTTACCATTCCTTTTGGACTGACCATTTAGAACAGCTGCATTCATCCATCTGTCCTGTATTACTGAAAGGACTTCTTGGTAAGAAACTTAGCTTCTGCTATTTCACTATGCATGCTAATATCTTGTAATAGGCTGACATAGGGATTCATACCCTAGGTCAGTTATTCTGGCAAGGCAAAAAGCTGCCACTGTACAAGCAATCCAGTTTTTAGTAGTAGAGAACACAATGTTGCTATGATCAAAATCCGTTTATAATGTGTAATGCAGCCTTTCAAATCAATCAAAGGCAGTGAGCTGTAAAGGAATTGCATCCCAAGGAATCTCCCTGCACTTCCATTTTAATGCACAGCGTCATTACAGATCTCACTTCACATACAATCTGACTTTTGTAAGAACAAATGAGGGCATTACATTCTTTTAACTTCCACTGACATGGCTGCAACTATAAATCATGTTCAGAATTGCCTGGAAGTAAAAAAACCTAAAGCAGAAAGAAAATAAACCCATCAGAATTACTCGTTTTTGTCCTGGCTCTGTATTATGCACGAATGAAAACCTGTATGCAGGACTGGTGCTCAAAGCCTGCAAGCAGTTACCTGTATGAGAACTTTTATGCTCATGAGTAGCCTGAATTCAACCAGAAGGAAATCCAATGGGACAACACTCATTCATAAATGTTTGCAGGTTCAAAGCATTAGATTACCTTCAGGTTCCAGGTGCAAGTACTGTCTTTTCCTTTCAAATTCTATTTAGATATTATAAGCTGTAAAGACCATGTAGAATTTTAAATTTTCACCTGTGAGATGCAGTATTTCATCCTCTAGAACGTTTCCATACATCAATGAAGGTGAAACCTCCATGACACCAACAAAAAGTTTATCAGCTCTGGAAGGATCTGACAGGCTTCTCAGCAGTCTGTGAAAGCTTCTACCACTGCTCTAGGAAACTGAGCGGATGGAAGGAATTTATAATTTCAGCAACAAACACAAAAACAGCTGCTGGCAAAAGAAGAGCTAGTTACAAACTCAGTACAGCAAAAATACTGATGCTCTAGTTCAAGTATCAACAGCACATTCCCTGATGGCGCAGCTAGATGACTTCTACCAATTCCCATACCTCCTACCGACTGCAGGAAGACTGTTGTTCCATCTGTCGGCAGCAGAGGGGAGGGGGATGGGGGGAAGTCACTTATGCCAGTTTGCTAAGAAGAAATAATATCCATCTTACAGCAGTAACAGCAGCATAGCAACAATATGCCAGTACGTGAGTAGCAGAGCTAGAGCCCTGTATTTCAGAGGTTTCTTGGTTGTGCTAAAGACATACGATGAATCTTGTCTCTGCAAAAGTCAGTCCCGCTGTTACACTTACAGCTGGCATTGTTGAAATTACAAATGTTAAATTTGCAAATGCTGGCAAGGCCTAAGGCAGACTCCCTTGAACTGTGGGGAGTAAAGAGGTATGCAACCTCCAGGGAGGACTTCATGTCTAAAGACAACGTTTCATGGGGATAGCAAGAATGAAGTGGTTATTAAAAATGTGGTAAAACAATTGCTCCGGGGTATGGGCAACAAACCTACCAGTATGGCAGGAAGTTATGGCAAGCAATAGTAGTTGACTAAATATCTGCTTGTTTTATTCACTATTTGGAGTCTGCACTGGAAATTGTCCAGCAGTGTGCAGGAGCTCCTGTGGCAAGCACAGCTGTTCCTGCTCACTGTCTCCTACGCAGTGCAAGAACCCATCTAGTGTCCATGTGTATTTCAGTGGGAGACAGCAAACAAGTTTTACCCCAGTTATTGTTTGGTTCCTTTTATGCACTATGAAGGCAACCCTCCCTTGACTACCTTCGGGAAAGACCGTACACATACACAAGGATTTTGTGTGAATGAGAAAATCTTCTTGTGTTTTTGGTTTCACATCTTCCCTTTGGTCAGAGCCTGCTCAAAAGAGCACAAAGCATGATTCAGGTGTGCTTGTTTTATGGAAACACCTCCATACATTTTTTCCCTCACAGAGCATTTTAACTAATAATTAACACTTTAAATTTCATTAATTAGAAATATTCTTCAAAAGCAGTAGAAAGAAAAGGAATTAAATACTCCTAGCAGTTTTTCACTTAAAGAAGAATACAGTGGGTTAGGGCAGCTCCTGGAGAGAGTAAAGATGAAATGATGCAAAAGACAGTGCTTTCCTGATTTTAAACAATAACATTTTTTAAATTCTTTAAACAGTTGAAAAACTCAGAGTTAAGGTGCTAGGCCATTTATAGTGATATTATGGTTGCAATCAATAATAAAAGTCAGAAAACTGCAGCAATATGACAGCAGACAGAACTAAAGGCTTTTGCCCAAGAATAATAAAACAAAATCCGCATACGTGAAGGCATCGGATACATCAAATAAAAGTCAAAATGAATTCTAACAACACTAGAAGAAAAAAAACCTAGTGAAACTATGGAAAATATTCATAATTTGTAAAGTAGGATACTCCATTCATGTACAAATATACCACTAAAATTTCTTCAGATCCTCTCTGTTGGGGAGAAACAGAATGATAACTACTCTCCCCGTGAAGCTTGTAAACACCTGTGAAGGCTGCTGAGGCACAGATAAGAAGGTGTGCCAAACCCTCAGCTACAGAGGAAACCCCCATGAAACAAAGAAACTAAACACAGCCTGATGCTTACTTCTTCCATTCCTGCGTCACTGGGATGAAGTCTGAAATATTGCAAGTTATCACAAAACTTTGTGGATATAACTTGGTCATCATTAGGCAAGAGCAAAGTTCCTTCCATATATTAGATATTATTGAGAAAAAAAAAAACAAACGCAAAACCAACAAACACTGTCTTTCAACTTAATAGAAAATCACTTTACACTAATCAATTCTCCCATATCCATCAGATCCAGATCTTATCTATTCCATTCCTCTCTGTACTCTTTCCGTTAGTGCTCTTCTCACTTGGAGTATTTGAACCCCACAGATGTTAGGACTTAAGAATGTAAATATATGAGATTGTAAGGAGTGGAAGCATATATCATGTCCTTAAAACCAGCTGCTATCACACTGCATGTTACATTAACTTAATTAAAACTCCTATATGGTGTTCCATATTGTTTCACTACTATTTGCTCAGGCTAATTCAGACAGTTCAGAGGAGGTAAGCCAGGGAATCAACAGTGGAACAAGGTGCAGATCATGATCCTACATGCAATAAAAGTAATTAAGCTAGTTTAGAGAATGTGACGTCAGTGAGGAAGGCACACAGGATACATGTTAAAGTCACTATATTAATTTGCAGGAGTGTGACATAAGACAAATACTTAAGCAGAGGAACTTCCTTAAGGAGAAATATCTATTCAGCCATGGCAACAGGAATTCCTTCCCCAAATTTGAAAAATGATGGGAGATGTTTTAAAGGTGAAATAAATTGGGAGTAGCTTGACTGATTCTTGATCAAATAAAATAGGACAGGAAAAAACATGATTTGAAAAATTTTCCTTGGAGGGAAAAAATAATTAAAACCAAAATTGTTTTGATTTGGATCAAAAATGTGACTGGATTTCAAATGACCATCACAAATCCCATCAACCCTAAACACTCTATAATTTTGCTGTCTGAACTTCTTAATGAAGTTAGTACTTGAACAAAACAAAAAATATTTAGCTTTCTAGGAAAAAAAGGCAGAAGATTAAAGACAAATTTATTTGACCAAATTTTATACATGTGCAATATGTGTCTGTAACAGTTAAATTAAATCCAAGTTGTCATTAACATAGATTTATGAATAGCCAAAATATTCCCCTTAGCTGAAAGAATAATTGAGCTTGGAGGGTGTGTGAATGGCTAGAGACATGCTCTGCTGTCAAATTAGAATGTCATTCTTTTTTAAGTGTAAGCATAATATTCCTGGAAATCCCTCAGTTTAGCATGGAAGAAAAGGGGCACGATGGGTCAACTTTTTGCTGATTTTGAAGGGAGGTGAAATGAAAGCTGTGACTTGTTTTCACTGCAGCACATGCCAATGTCTATCCGGCACAGTGTGTTTGAATAGTATCTCACAGGCTGCTGGGAAATTTGAATATTCAAACGCTTAACAAATTTAAGGAAGCACAGCGACACAATTAATAGTTATCCATGTATAAGCATCCGACACATGCACTGTAGCTCTCTTAAGTTTCGTGAGAGACTTAGAGCCAGTCTCAGCCATGCTGGTGCCAAAATAACCCCCAATTACAAGCTCTCGTATCCCTTCTAATCAATCACAGCTCTCATGGGGAGTTCCTGATGCAACTAAACAATACTAACTTTATTTTGTAAATGTTTATGATCAGCCCAGCTCACCACATGTCTGAACATTCAACTGTACTTTAACTAAAAAGGTGGCAAAAATGTGTGGTGATGTGGAGCAGTATCATCCTTCGGGGCACAGCACATCTTAGAGCAGTTGTACCTGTAATATACCACAGCCTAAATAATGGTGCTGCAGTGTTCATTTCTACTGAAGTTAATAGAAATTTTATTACCAGTGTCCACAAGGCCAAGATTCCACCTATCAATACTCAATTGAACATATTTGCCGTTCTCTAAAGCCTGTGTATAGATCAGCACGTGTGAACACCTTCAGCTGTCTTGACTGCTTTGTGATATCTTTGCATGACATAGTGGATGCTCATATTTAACTTATTATGTGGGAAATTCCTTCCTGAAGCAAACAACAGCCAGAAGAAAGAAGCTGGCTCTAGCTTACAAGCATTTAAATGTTATTTTTAAGTTGCCCTTCATTCTGAAGAAATTCCAGATTTATGTTTCCTGGAAAACAATAATAGCAGCAGGTTCTCTGAAATAATGTCAATAAAATCTAAATGTGTTATAGGACGAATACATAATTACCCACTGATGGATAATCTGAAGAACCAGCTCTCAAAATATGAAAAACTGTCTCTGTGAAATAATTGCAGTATTTTTCCAAATTACCAAACTCTTTTTCAGAACTAGAGAACAGTTGAAAGAAGCTTCCCAATAAATTATGAAATATTTCATAATTTCCAATAAAAATGGAGAAATGTAATTTTTCCACAAAACGTAAAACAGAAGAAAGCTTCACAGGTTGAAATGTGCTCTTTTCTGTTGCCCAACAACATATTCACTTTGAAATTGTACAGTAAAAAAGGAACAATACATATCTCCTTGCCATTCTAGTCTGCTTTGTTCAAAGAAAGGTTTTAAAGGCAATGATCAAGAAAATACACTTAATCACTCATAAAAGAAGTGTTATGCATAATACCTCCAAATTGCCATTACTGAGTTTCCCATGACTGAAATTAGAATATCCACAGGTTCTAATTGCCTGCATTCACTTGTTAAAAATCAGCCTTTTATATGCATTCGTTCTACAGTAAATCCAAATTTCCTTACCCACCTTTCAATTCAGGCAGAACTACAAAATACGAAAGTCAGGATAAATGCTACACTAATCAAGGTTACTTAGTCATATTTATTGTATTTTTTACTAAAATTCCTGTTCTGTTCTGACTCTTTTTTTTATTATTATTTTGTAAAATAACTTCCATTTTATTCTACCTTATGGAAAGAGTCAAAGTTGAAGGTAGATTTTTGGAAAGGTTGTGATGAGAAGGCAGATAATACACTCCAATTCTAAAAGACTTTTCATCATGTGTTATCATTGTTTGTGTCTCATTTGTTGAATAAGTGAGTATAAACCAATTTCAGTGAAGAGCAGTCTTGGGTATGGTTATGTTTCCACAAAAGGCTTGGCTTTAGCATTTTGCAGCAGTCTTGAAAATGTTTTCTTTAGGTTTGCCTTTTTTCCTTTGTTTTTTATTTCTCTCTCTTTTTTTCTTTTCTTTTTTAAACTTTTTTTTTTTTTTTTTTGCAATTGTTCATCTGTTGCTTACAAATGCAATTCATTATTGTCCAGTTTCCCTGGGAAGGCCACATTATGCAAGACTGCTCTTTGAGAAACAAATCCAAATCTATCTATTTTCATAAAGGTTTTGTGTATGTATGTTTGTCAGAAGAGTAAGTCTGCCTCTCTTAAAGTTTCTTCCAAGAAGAAAGAGTCGAGATTCTTGGGTCCTTAAACAAAATGAAAAATATACACAGTGAAATTTTTATTCACTGGAACTATTACTGTAAGATCAGTAACATCACAGTATTTATCTTTTTACTGATGTAATCATGAAAAGATTAAGCACTGACAAACCACCATTTTCTCTTAATACTTTTGTGCTTTCTCTTATTCTGAGAATCCATAATGTTAGGCCATCTTTGATTTTGAGCTAAATCCCTGCTCTGGCAGTGTTTCCTGTTATCCATGGCTTAATATAATACAAATCAATACAGATGAGGGTTCAAAAGTAACTGATCTTAGCTATTAATGTAAAATCTGTTAGAACATGTGAAATATATATATGAGGGTGAAATTGTAGCTTAGAAATTTTCTCTACAGTAGGTTTAGAAAATATTTGCATATTTAATAGCTAGTGAGCAAAGGTCAACTCCGCACTGCTGTAATGCTACACAGAAATCTGCAGAATAAGACTTTAGTCTTTCTGGTGGTCTCCCTACTATTGAGGCCAAAGGCATAACTAGTTCCTGTAGCTCTCCTTAAAAAATCAAATTGGCTGCTACCATGTAATTCACAACACATTAATATGTACTTCTCAAAAGCAAACAGTTGATCAAGAATGTAAAGTACTTGAAATTACCATAAACCCATAGGAAATTAACTACCAATCAAGAAAGGAGACAGAAAAATGTAGCAAAACTGTAAGCAAAATAAGTAAGCAATAGAAAGGAATTTAAATTAGTGTCCTTTTAGTAGGAAGCTGGTAAGTTTTTGCAGAAAAAAAAAGTTGCCTTTGAAATGCAGAAGTCTTGTGCAGCTATACCTTTACTTAGGTAGTCCTTCGCTTGCTAAAAGGAAAATTTATTTCTACATTTCTTGGAGGTGCTTAATACTGGCATTGTAGAGAGCAGGATCTTCAGTGAGATGAATGCTGTTAATTAACTTTTGTACCACTACTATTTTTTATTTTGAATGAAATATCACATTTTTCCCTGAAGGTTCCATTTGATTATAAGGATATTTCAGATTTATTTCACAAGATGGGAAACATGATGATTATTTTTCTAATTAGACATAGAACCATACAGAAAAAGACATGCGACTGAACACAGAGTGGGTATTTAATATTTGTAGGTGCTTAAATGTGGCTTAAATTACTGACATATGCAGTGAAGATGGTTCTATGCATGAAAAAGCACCATGAATTCATACAAACCAAACTCTGTCTTTTTAGTATAAATATCCTGGAGTTGGACTGAAAAATAAATATTCCAAAGACTGTGACTCACCAGTTGAAAAACTAAAAACAAAGATCAGATCCAGAAATCTCAGTAACTGGGGGTGTGACATCGTAAAAAAATGTTTCCTGAAAATGATTCTCACATGAACAAAGATTTCATTAGAAATCTTCCAGGGGACTCAACCACTGGAAAAATAGTTTGTTTCCTTTTCACTGACTTGCAGCTAGTCTGGGGTCACTTTTCTTTGTATTTTTAAAGAAGCTACTTCATCATCTTCTTCTCCCATTTTGCCAAAAGGCGAAAGGATTTATTGCAAAGCCCTCAACTAAGCAGAAAGGTGAGAGAGAATAATGACTGCGTGTTTCTAATAGCAGCCACAATAAAAAGTTACTCCATCGGCCTGTGTCAAAAGTACCTCAATATTAATTTAGATTCCCACCTTGCGTTCTGACAGCCAAATTTAAACATGCATCTATGTATATATATGCGCACACCTTCATGATCAGATGCACAAGCATGCACCCCGTACTACTATTATTTCTCTTTCCAGCTCTGTGGAGGTGAAAGAGCACAAAAAGGTGGGAAGGAGGAAAGGAGATTTGATCAGCATGTCAGAAAACATTCAACACACTTGTAAGAAAAAACCGTAAAGTCGGATTACAGTCACAGGCCACTTACGGAGCTAGGAGAGTCAACCTAGCCAGTTCCCAGCTTCCACAGCTATTTGGTCCCTACCGTACAGATGCCAGCAGCCACCTCTAGGTGATGGATTTCCACCATGATCACCGCACTGTATCACATTCCAGATGATGAAGCATCTTAGCATTGAATGACTGGTAGTAAATCAACTTTATTAACAGTGCCCGCAGAAGTCACCAGTTTCTTTTCAGTCCTTCCTCCTCCTTTTCAAAAGGGCAATTCATGAACTGGGGTTGAGTAATGGTATCGCTGCTAGCACAATTTATGAAATGAAGATCATATCTTAGAGGGTGAGCAGTTTGTATAATAACAGGTTCAGCTGAACTATTTGGGAGGAAATCTTCACAAACAAAAATGCTTTCTTCCTACTCAGTTAACTTTTATTGTACATAAATCATCCAAACATACTAGGGATTTAAAATGTTGGACTGAGGTGGGTTTATCAGGGAAGTGCTGTTTCAGCAGAACACTAGCATGTACATCACCCTTAAGCATGTGGTTGCACTGATTGAAGTCAGAGACATTTTAGGCACAGAGCTGGGAGAGGAATTATATTCCCAGCTCCAGAGGGTTTAGGACTATAAAAATGTTCTCCTCCCACAACTCTAAGTGCTTTCAACACATAAAATCATAACCCACAATGATATTAGTATTCCGTGAAATACAGTATTATTACAGAAGGAGAGTGATCTTATTTATGATGTGAGGGAAGGGAAGGGAAGGGAAGGGAAGGGAAGGGAAGGGAAGGGAAGGGAAGGGAAGGGAAGGGAAGGGAAGGGAAGGGAAGGGGAAGGAAGAGGAGAGGAAGGAAAAGGAAAAGGAAAAGGAAAAGGAAAAGGAAAAGGAAAAGGAAAAGGGAGAAAAGGGGAACAGAGGGAAGGGAGAAAAGGGGAAAAGAAAGAAAAGAAGAGAAAAGATTCAGATTCATGCCAGGGAAAAGAATATAAAAAATGGAGAAGAAAGCCACAAAGCAGTCTCAGGAAAGCATGAATAACAGAAAATTGTAGACACAAAACGTCATTATAAAGAAGAAAAGGAAAAGCATAGTAAAACCAAGAAACAGGATGAATCAAGACAGGATGAGGATAAAATAGAATAAGTGGAAGGGTTATATAGAGGTGATGAGACCAGGTGAGGGGAATTAATAAGATGCTGGGAAGCCCAGAAAGAGTGGAGAGAGGAATGAGTTGCACTTACTAGTGATCATGAAAATTGCATGAGAGAGGGAATTAATGGTATAGTGACCATCACCTATTACGAGGACTTTGTTTGGCATACTTGCTTTTTGGAATGATTTATATAAGTTATTTGTCTTTTTCCCCCACTTCATTTATCTATAATATTACTTCAGTCTTTGCTTGTTAAAAATGTAGTGTGACTGACTTTGAGATAAAACCATGCATCTCTAGGAAAAAAGTTTTCATGTGCTATAGTTCTCACAAAAGCTCATTCTTTTCCTTTTAATAGATTCTTTTTCCTACAACACAGAAGTGCTACCGTGGGACATACGTTCAGAGAACTCTTGCTCTTCTTAGGTGTGTAAGGTCATTATAAAGCAGCTTTAGCCTCAAGCCTTATTAATGATACCACTGGAAACATGTACTAACACAGAGATTCACTGACAATTACTTAATTATATCCAAATCCAAGAGCCCGATCATAGACACATTCATATCTGGTGGGATGCTACCTCCTATCCAAAGGCCATCTTCCTATGTACTTTTAAATTTTCCCTGTAATTGAAGATCCAGAGTCTGGAACGCCTACGTGATAAAACAGTTTTCACAGTTGCTTTGAGAATTAAAACCCACTACAGCAGTATTTTGTTAATGTTTACAAGATGAAAATGATACTCTTGGGTGGCAAACCTCTTTAGCTACACAATGCACACCTTTATTTCTTCTTCTGTTTCTTTTATGAGAGGCATTTCTAATCCATTGGCTAGGATGCAGTATATAAAACTGAACTGTTGGGCTGGATTATTCATGTATGAGTTTCCTGACAGTGCAAATGACATACAGCTAATAATAATCAAACTAATTAGCACATGTATAGCACTTTGTATCTTGGAAGCGCCATACAAACGTTAACTAATTAATTCTCACAACACCCCTGTGAGGAAAGGAAGTAATTATCCTGAGCCCCATTTAACACATGGAGAGAGGTTAAAGCATTATTCTGGCTGAAGAATGTAAACCATGGGTTGGTGTTATGGTTCTTTATGTTTGCGATTTCTCAGTGATATTGCTCTTCAAGAGCCAGGCCTGCAAGCTGGACTTTTACTCTGGCAAAGGTGCGGGGACAGCCTGACAAGGGCAGGCTGTGCCATCAGGCCCTCACCTCAGTCGGGGCAGGGCCTGCACAGGCTGCACAGAGACACCCTGCCTCTTGTTACCTCCTCCCTGAAATTTTTCATTCATAATGCCCATTCCTTCTGTTCCACTATGTCCTATACATTTTGTGGTTCCAATGAGGCCTTTATGCCTGAGGTGGTCTCCTTGCGTTTCAACTGCAGTCTGAGAGCCACTTGCAAACCCCTTGGGACTCCAACACTCCGTCTATGCACTAGGGAGGAGCAACAGTCAAGTCTTCCTTACTTGTCTGTGAGGACTGTGGGAGAGAAAGAAGCAAAATTATTCCTGACATTAACATAAATAGATTTGCCTTTTCTGTTCTACACATAAGGAACAGGCTTGTTATGTGAGAAGAGGCCGTGTTCCTGCAATACATTTTGGGAACAAAAATGGTTTCAAGATACTTCCGTTCAGTGAAAGCAGGCTACTGTGTGACTGCAGAACTAAAACCTGCCTTCTTGCATGTGCATAAAATAAGCACAGGTGTTCATGTAACACACTATTTATCTCCCAGATTAATTTTGTGAACACATCATATAGAGGCAAAATATGCAATGCAAATAAAGCTGCCCAGGTGTTGAGACAACAGGTTGACTATTACAAGAAATACTCCCAAATTAAAATATAACTAGGTCAAGAGTAGGTCAGGACCACATATCATTTCACTAGGCCTTTAATTTCACTAGCATTCTTGCTTTAGCTATGGAGTACTGCTCATGTAAAGGTTATGCGTTTCCACTACCCATTTTGGAAGACAGACCATTGTGCCTTCAAGAACTGCCCTCAAGAACTTAGAAGTTCAAAAACGCAGATCAAGAAGAAAGGTCTACAACATGAATAACATATTTAAATCCACCCACGAAGTTGGAGGCAGTCTCCCTGTTTTCCAAACACGTGCTAATGTGGCTTTGAAACTACAAATACACCTGCAGTGGCTGTATTTTTCCTATCTGTAGCACTAAAAGTCCAAGAGTTAGATACTTTTTTTCTTTTGCCTTTGAATAAATTGGAAAATGGAGTTTGCTACAATTTTGTACTCTTAGAAAACAATGATAATAAATTAATCACAAGGGATAAACGAGTAAGTCTTTTCTGGACTTTGATTTGTTTCTGGATTTTTCTGAAGACACAACTCGTGCAGAGTTGTTCTCTCACTTGGAAGAGTTGGAAGTCTCACACTTCCAATAATACTTCTTGTTCAGCTTAACTTTTAAATTATATCTCTTAGAGAGAAACAGAGTATCTGACAGATGTAATATCTACATTTAGGCCTTTTTAAGAGGTCAAACAAGTTCAGAAATCAAGTCAGATTTTACTCTAGATCAGAACGAAACAATTAGGTAATTCACGTAATGAAGTATTACATATTTGTGAAACATAATTGATTTTGTAGTGTAGGTATATCAAGTGAGGTACTTAACGGTAATTAATCATCTATCATCATTGCCAGGACTTCAATTGTCAACCACAATTATGCATAACTTCCTGTCATTAACACAGATTTAATCACAGAAATCCAACTTAACTTACAACTATGGCAGGGCCACCAGATGGTATAATCCAATAGAAGTGTCTCACAAGTAAACAAATGAGCCAAAATAATCTCTCAGAATATAAAACCAAGAAGAGAAAAAAAACCCCAACCATCCCCTCAACTGTTCATTCCCATGATGTTTTCAGTATCTATGTTTACTAAAAATTTTTTGCTTTATATGCAGCTTCATTAAGTGAGCCTTGAATCACCCTAATAACTGAAGAAAACTGTCATCAGGGAACAGTTTAATAGCCTGTTAACAACATTGTGCTGTTCCTAAATCCCTCTTGCCCTGAGTTGCAGCTTGGGGAAATAATGATTCTTTGGAAAACATGAACTTTCCAGGTATCTTTATGTTTCCAGAACCACCTGCAAGATCTGCTTCATAGCCACTTCATACTGACTCATTTTCTCTTTGTATCAGACTGGGATCTGGTGTCAGACTGAATGGGCCAACTCCATTTCTGATTCCATATTTGCAGCTCTGTAAATTCACCATTTCTGCACTGTCTGTAAAGTGAAACCATCTGTGCTCAGAAATGCACTACACTGGACTCCCTTGTTGCTATCGGCTTTGACCTGGTTGGTAAAATGCATGAAGTTGCAATCCCCACATAAATCAGTAATTTAATAGCTTTCTGCACAAAATTTTTTCTGTCCGGTAAGACTACATGTTAAAGAGAAAAAAAGTCTATATGTATATGTATATCCATATAAAATATTCTATTTCAAATCACTGATTAAGATGGGGTTTATATTTCATAATGAAATGAGTCTACACAACTGCTGTTATGGGAAATATGTTTAAAATTCATACACACTCCTTAATAAAAATGCCAAATTAACAGAGAAGATATTAACAGAAAGAATCAGAAGCTGCCATATCCAGCCTTCAAAATGTTTTATCAGTGAAATTTGCAATTGGGAAGGAGTGTTGCTAGTTACTTGAATCTTGTAAATACGGAAAATACTTTAAAACTTGGTAAAGTTACAAGTAAGTAAACATAGTAACGTGTGTTCTCTCATATGTAGATATGTCAAGTTATCATATGTCTCTAAATAATGTCTGACATAGGCTCGTATACATATAAGAATTTTAGTAATTAAGTAATTAATACATGGCTTCAATAGTTATTTCCACCGCTGACTTTGCTTTTATGCTCAAGAATTGCAGTTGCATTTTGACATTTTAACCAATAGGTGGCACCAGGAATTTCTAGAAAATATCTAGAAATGTAACATATTTTTTGATTGCTAGTTATATTCCAGGTGATCAGTAGCCAAACTAACAGCTAGATATAATTAATAATTATATAGCAGTAACTGGAGTATGAGGGAGGCATATAAGAAAAGGAAAAAACAAAACAGAAAAAAAACCCAAAAACAACTAACAGGAGCTATGAAACTCAAAAACAGATGGAATGAGAAATGATAACCTGATCAGAGACTGTCAGAATAGATTTACAAGAACCAAATCCTGGCAGCAACAATACAATAACATACAATTTGATATAAATTAGCGAGACATAAATTAGCGAGACATATATTTCTGCGATATAATTGCTGTTCAGTTCAGAAAATGAGATCCCTACAATGTGGCTCAAGCTAGACATCAAAACTTAACACACCTTAAATAAAGTTTTGGAAAAATAAGTGAATATATGAGCATTTGATAAGTGTGCTAAATTTTAGATTGTGCCAAATCTAAAGGAGTGTAATCAGGGAGTGTAATGATAGGACACGGGGTAATGGCCTCAAACTGAAAGAGGGGAGATTTAGATTGGATATCAGGAATAAATTCTTCACTGTAAGGGTGGTGAGGTACTGGAACAGGTTGCCCAGGGAAGTTGTCAATGCCCCGTCCCTGGAAGTGTTCAGGGCCAGGCTGGATGAGGCTTTGAGCAACCTGGTCTAGTGGGAGGTGTCCCTGTCCATGGCAGGGGGGTTGGAACTAGGTGATCTGTAAGGTCCCTTCCAACCCGAACCATTCTTTGATTCTGTAAAGGAAAATGAATGTCTGAAAGGACAGCTTAGAAAATGTGAAATACACCCAAGAGTTGGCAAACTGCACCTTTGGCCCAAGGGAGGACACACAAACTCCAGTCGTACGACATCATGACCCACAAAGGCTTGCAACAGTTGGTGCAAAACATGTAAAACAAGAGACAAGTGGCTATCATGCCAGAACACATTAAAAGGAAAAAACGATAATGGGTATTTCTAACGAAAACCAAAACAGTAGCTGAAGGAATTTACTTCTGGATCCTAACTGAGATGCTACCACCAAGTCAAGTACTACACCACATGATAATAAACATATACCCATACACACACACGCACACACATGCGTGTATAAACCCAAGTTTTTAACATATTTTTCCTTCCTCTCCTCACTGAGGCAAGTTTTCATATGGAGACTATCACTCACTGGAGACACTTTCCCCAGAAAGGTAGCCAAAATTCTTGTTTCCAATATTTAGCTTAAAAGACTGAAAATAAATAAGAAATGTTGCAAGAAATAGGATACAGTGTGTTATGTGAATCTAAAGAAAGAATAAATTAAAAATGCTTTACAAAACAGCAGATGACATATCAAAGAAAGTTTACTAGAAAGCAAAGTCTTTCAAACAAACATAGGCATGTTTTCCTAAAGACAAAAGGTTTTGTTTTAAAATAAGAGGATGATGGAAGCTATAGATAATTCTTTAGGAAATTTTTGAAATCACCTAATCCACAAATTTGTATTTATTCAAAGCTGAAGTAAAAATGGTTTACAACTAAATTTTGTTTAAATATTAAGACACATGACTGTGAACTTTTTGGAGGTAACATACTGTCATCCATTAACACAATTAAAAGCTTTTTTGTAAGTGTTAAGGAGCAATGTAAGGAATAAGATAATGCAAAAACCGCATTTTTTTAATTTACCTTGTAAGAGTCAAAAAAGTCTAGAAGTATAAGCTTGGCATTGCCTCAAAATGTTTTAAAAATAAAACTTAATCCTTCCAAATTGAAATAACAAAAACAGATACAAAAAGCCAAGAATTTGCAAATATCCAAATCTTCGTGGTTTTGATAAATGTAAATATCTAACTGAAAGACTCTACCACTACTTATGGTGATTCAGTAGACAAAACTGTGAATGGTGGGGAGAAAACATACGTTACTTCAGCATTTTAAAACCATCTTATTAAGAAAAAAGTTAGAGACAAATGTTACTAACATCTATAACAGACATCATATACAAATAAAATCAAAAGAAATAGTTATGCCAATAGATTAATATATTTTTTGCAAAAAGTTGGAAATTCTGAATTTCAGGAAAAAGAACTTTATCAACTTTTCTACTGTAAATCTGGATAATGGAAAGGATCTTTTTTGCTCAAAAGGTTGAAAAATCAAGGGCAACAATGTAAATTATGGAGCTGAGGAATTATCTATCATAATTAAATGGAATTAAACAAGTTGCAATAGGAAAATAATGTTGAGATATATTATATTAAGGAGCAAAAATTCTCTTTCTTAAAACCAATGTAAAAAATGTAATTGTAACTTAAGAGAAGAAAATTATTTAATAAAGTTGGCATTCAAAGAAGGTAAACCATTAAACCCACTAAAGAGTTTGCAATCTCTTTGGCACATCATGCCTGAATAAGTTTGTTAAGGGAGTACATTAAATAAATTAGATTTAAAAAAAAAAAAGGTAAGCTTCTTACTCTTCTTTTACATACTCCAGAGGAAGAAGGAAGAAGAACCCAGAGCTCTGCTGTTCACTCACCCCTATGGCTGTGCAAGTAATTAATTTTTCAGTTCAGTAGCCAAACTACAGAGTAGGGGTAACAGAAAAAAAAAAAAAAAGGAAACAGGAAGGTTAAAATATATTTCAGGTCAGATGAAAAAAATTCTGCTTTTTGGCATCTTTATAAACAAGAGTCTTGATTGAAAGCAAGTTATATTTACTTTGTATCAAAATGCCATAGTAAGTTACTTCAAAGCTTCTCCTTCTCCTATGGGGAAAAAGGAAGGTCCTAAATTAGCTAATGAAAAAAACTCTCTTTAGAATAAAGTCGTTTTACTGAAAAATTTAATGTAAAATCACACCAGGAACGTATACATTTGTCACAAACATCCATACAGGAGACAATAGGCAGTCCAAAAAATGTGCTTATCTTAAATTTCTTTTTTATTTTTTTTTTTTACCTTGCAAGCTGCTTCAAACCAGTTTCTGTTGGTGTGAGACTGCTGCTTTCATCTAACAGGGAAAACCTTTCTACCCTATCAAGCAAAAACATTGCAGAAATCCCCTTTTTCTCGAACTGAAACACCATGTCTACACCACACAGGACAAATTTGGGGTTAAAAGAATATTAGAGACACATCATGATACAACACCTGAGCATTTAAGTCCCACTCCTCCACAAAGCATTCAATGCTGATTATTCACATGCTCTCAGATACTTTTTAAACCTTACTGTTTATGATAAACTGTCATTTAAGATGGCTTGTTGTTTGTCTAAAATATTTTCACAGTTAACTGCATCCATAATCACTGATACCTGGCTATTTCTGCTGTATTTGAACCTTTTTTGTAATATATTAAAACCTGTAAGAATTGCCAAAGTTTATCATACTGAGACCATTCACAATTTTATTATATGTATTCAGCAGTAGCAACAGGTCATGACTTGCTTTTGCAGATTATTTTGTTGTCATAAAACAGAGCAAAATCAAGATCTATAAATGGAACAACAACAACAAAAAAGAGATATACAAACAAAATGTAAGTGGTATTTCGTTCACTATATTCCTTCTGCACATTCTTTCCAGCTCAAAAGACTTGTTTTGTTCGGCTTTAGAAAACATTGATTTATACAGCTATACAGTCCAAGATAGACTGGTGGGTTCTAATAGTCCTAGCAGATAGACACTGAGGAGGAAATCCGCAAGAACATGGATATCACCATTTGAAGTCAAGTGTAGTTTCATCTCTTTTCAATTATACTTACTACAGTAACGGTCAGCACAGTTCCACTGCTCTCTTTTCTGAACATCAGAAATACTTTTCGCCATCCCAAAGAAACTGTGCAAACAGAATTGATCATTTGAGACTGAACTGATCTGAACCAGAAAATCTTCAACTTTTTCTACCTTGCTTTTCTTTTGAGAGGGGGTTTGCTTACTTTTTAGATGGTGTTTAATTTTGTTTAAAGGGTTCAATATCCAGAAGTGAAGGAAGTTGTCCGGGCTGAACCTGATACACACAAAAAGTCTTTGGTTACCATCTGCAAACAACGTTATAGCAGGCCTGACGTGGTTATGGAAGTAGCCCAAACATGTATATAAAATCAGGTATAATGGCATGCCAGACCTCTCATATCTTATCTAAAGAAATCCCTGCACAGCACTTTCTCGCTTGTAGGAAGAAGGCTAATCTGAACAACACAAGCACAAGCTCAATTTGCCTTGTATTCGCCTTGTAGCAAATACTGCCACTAACAAGTTGCCCATCCAGAACTGCAATGTCCCACCAATACGACCACATTAATTTAGGAAAAGAAATACAATAGAGAACATAATTTCTTGAGAAATACCATGATAATGAACCACTAGATCATTGAAAGTTCATGCAGATCAGCCTAAGCAGATCTCAGCAGATTGTAAGGAAAGAAACAGGTTATGGACATACAAAGGCAAAAGGGAAAACCCAATGTACTACAGGTTGGAAATGGCATTCATGGTGCCAACATTTGAACATTGGAGATATATACAGATAGAGAGAGGGGGGGAGAGAGAGAGAGGGAGAGAGAGATGTGTGTGTACATATATACACATATATGTATAAATATATATATAAGATAGGCACTTCAGGGATCAGGGTAACAAAGAAATAGAATTGGCTCCACCCCTGCTACATGTCCCTTGGCACATGACATCAATACACAAAAGAATTTATCAGCTTGGGACCCAAGAGTGCGCATCTGTGCTGCTGCACTCTGCCCTTCAGCAGGATTAAGGTGTTTGGCCTCCCCGGTATGTGACATGGCTAAACAGTTTCCATTGCAAAACCAGGAAACACATTCCCTATTTCAAAAGACTTCTGCAATGGAAGTGTAGGTCTCTTCTTTTTAAAAGCAGTGATTTTCTAACATAAACAACCTAAGCTTAACACATGGCAATGACTTGTTTTTGACATCTACATAAGGGTTTTTTTGCAAGTTAGGGGCAGAGTGCTTTTTGCTTGTGCCATTGTAATAGCTTGAAGATTACAAAATTTTCATCAGGTCCCTGCCCTAGACTTCAGATTCTGCTACAGCCTCAGATAAATAAAAGATTCACCTTTATTCTCAAGTCATTATAACCCCTCTTGCTGAAACCTTTCTTCCGGATGTTGACTTTGCAAACAGTATCTTCGTTAGAAATCAACATGGTGCAACAGCGATGGACCCATAGTGCAGAATAGTTGATACAGAGGACCCGATTGCCATACTGCACGTGATTCAGGGGAAGCTCGAATAGCTCTGATGTGGTCCTGTAAATGGAGCATCCATTAGCAGTCAGAGTGTACTGGGAGAGCTTCTGGAGTGTGTCGTGCTGTTTAGTTTTACTTGAAAGGAGTCCACTGTGAGACCACAAAACCAGCCAGCAAGTACTTGGAGACTCCTTCAAAAGTGCGTGTCTGACCTGAACAAAAATGCTAATGTCAGCAGAACACACAGACTACCACCACAAGAAAAGGTTGTGACCTATGTAGGCTTGCAGAGGCTGAGATGACAAACTCTCAGGAGAACAAGGAGTGAACAAGAACATTGTCTTGTTCGGTTGAAGGATTACAATAGAAGGAGCAGAGACAGTATCAGTGATGTTGAAAAATAAATGAATAACACATTGGTCTGTAGAGTGGAAAATAGAGCTCTAATTGCTGAACTCTATAAAAATATAAATCAGGCTACTAATATGCCCAAATTCTGCATAACTAGCCACCAGCAGCTCTAGCAGGATAGATAGCTTTGTCCTACTACAGTCTGCTGTTCCTTTTGAAACCAGCCCTCAGTTTTTGAAAGATACAGAGATAGCACTGAAGGGCAATAGGGGAAGAAAGAAAACATCCCTTTGCTCATTTTTTCTGTAATTACTACTGCTTTTGTGATTAAGGTCTGACAAAAAAAAAACCAAAACCAAAAACTACTCAAGAATGATTGCTTTGCTCTTCTAGCTAGGGCTTTTTACTTGCCTGGTTATGTCAGACAGGAGTATGTTATTTTTTTCATGCTTCTAGATTAGGACTCCTTCATTTATGAACATTTAAAAAAAAAGATAGAAATCTTTTAGAAAGATGCTTTTTTATGGCTTAATTTTATACTTTCTAGTTATACTTGGCACATATTGATTATAATTACAGTTTACAGATCATCAAAATGTCAATGTTCCTATACATAATAGAAGACAACATCTTTTCAATCATGGATAGCTGCTAAATTCATAAACACTCACTTTACATAGTTTTTGCTGAACTTTATTTTTAAAGTTTTCTGTGTGCTTTAAAAGTTTTGTCCACCATAGCTTAAACAGGGAATTAGCAATTCTGGGTTTATCACTGTAACATGAAATATTTAGGTCTGCTTACTTATATTTACATTAAGATCAGTGATTCCTCCAATTTGCTTGCATTTTCTGGAGAAATTAATAACATTTGATTATGCTCAAAACTGACATAACTCAATGATTCAAAGCTCCTGAACTTTCCACAGTTTTAGAAACAAGACAGTTCTTAAGAGACTGGGAAAACAAAAACAAGATGAGACAACAACACTGCTTTAAATCATAATTATCCAGAAGCTCATCTGCTTAGAGCAGGTAGAGCTCCACTGGGTTCAGCAGAGCTACATGCTCTTGTACCACTTTAGGATGAAGTGCAACACACTTCCGCCCGCTCCTGGAATCATGCCCTTGCAACTTGAAGTATTTACAGGCTGTTAGAAGCATTCTAACAGACCATTAGAAATGCTTTGCATTCCAATGCCTAGTTAATGACAGTTGATCTATTTTATCAAACTTTTCAAACACTGTTTCCGGATCTCTCTATTTTTATTTTTAATGAGGCTATGTAAAAAGCAAGGATAAATAAAGTCCTAATACAATAGTACTACATAAATATATGTGTTTTGCTCAGAAAGAGAACTCTGGAGAGATAATTAACTCAAATTGCAGGGGTTTTGTCCAAACACTCTGCAGTTACTGACAATTTCCCCACTTTTAACTACCTTATAATTATAAATGGTCTATATGCCAAATCACTTTGTCATTTTTCTATTGGCTCAAGCTGTAGTCTGCCTTCTTTCTTTATTCCATATTATACCATCTCCATGGTTGCTGTTAGAAATGAGAGAAAAGGATAATTCTAACCTTAAAGTCCTTTCAGTCAAAATGTTGCTAATTTGTAAATCCCATTGACAGTCACTAATAGTAATGAAGGTTTACCTCCACTTGCATGACTTAATATACAAATCCCTTTTATACAAAAGCCATTATATTCACATCTGAATATCCATTCATAATGACAGTTAGGTTTTTAATGTTATTTATTTTAAAATATATTCCTTATAATTATAAACAGTTCAAATCTTGTTCAGAACATGATAACATTTTCTTAGGAAGAAATTCTTTACTGTCAGGGTTGGGAGACACTGGAATAGGCTGCCCAGAGAAGAAGAAGCTGCCCTATTCCTGGAAGTGTGCAAGGCCATACTGGATGGGGCTTTAAATAACCTGGTTTAGCGGAAGGTGTCCCTGCTTATGGCAGGGGGGTTGGAACTAGATGATCTTCCAACCCAAAGCATTCTATGATTCTATGATCCTTTCCCATGTACCTAACCACCCTTGCTATGTCAATGCTACCCCTACAACACAGTCTGAAGTGTCTGCACGTAGAAGTTGATGATCTAGTGAATAAGCAGTGTTTCAGTTTGTTTTGGTCTTTTCTTTTTTAAGGGAGAAAAAATGTTTGGTCAAGTTAAGGAAGTGTGGTAGTTATAAGTCAAAGACAAGAATACTATTCATTGTGTTAGCAAGCTGGTCTTCTTGTTTTAAGGTTTTAGATTTGTTGCAGGAGATGTTTCTGTTGGGTAGAATATTGCTTCCTGGTAGTAGTCTAATTCATCTGAGCAGATATTAAGATTCATGTTACTTTTACATGTGTATTAGATCAGCAACACAGTATCAGATCCATATGAATGGCCAGAAAAATGTTTTTGTTTTTGAGGAAGTCATCAGGTTTCCATGGTGGCAACGTGAGCATTAAATAGTTATCACTGAACATCAAAAGAAAGAAAAGGCAAAAACACCTGATATGAACCTCAGCGTCCCTGCTTCTTTCCTGTATTTTTTTTATGACAGTTACTATGTAAAACCTCTAGTGATGACAACTTTCTCTCTTTCCTTGTCTCTGTTTCTAAAGGAGCAAAGACAATCATTCTAAAGAAAAGGTTGGTCTATGAATATAGATCGATTTTTACAATGGTGAACTGCCAGTGTTCTGCGACACTATGTAAGCCACATACTCCAGTATGTAACTGTCCTCTGTGGACTGATTTTCCCTTGCCCTTGTTGGGTTCTCTCCTTTTAATGAGCCCAGAGGGCCAAAGGAATCACTTTTTCAACACTGTTCACACTCCAAGTGTCATGATCAGATCCCAACTAGCCAGACAAATACCAAAGTTGTTTCATAGAAAGACTTAAAATGAAACTTTTTAAAAGTAATAGTACATCAATAGAACATTGTTTTCTTCTGTCAAAGAATTTCCCATATATGATGCCTTACACTAAGAGAAAGAAACGGCACATGAACACACATTTGAAGGATTGTTTTTTATTTGTATTTCTATTGGCACAATGAGTATCCATAAAATTAATTTTTCTTACAGCTAATGGAACTGATTTGTGCATTAGTACATATTCCTAAACAAGTGTTATGTATTTGTGCAACATAATTAGACTGCATACCGATGTGACAAAGTTGTAATGGTAAACAAAAAAAAACCACCCCACTTCTATTTTGCATCCATGCAGACCTAAAGCCTGAATAACCAACCTGGCATCTGGAAAGGTTCCTTTGATATGAATGACAAAACTCCCCTTGATGTTAGTGGATGTTACGGCCCTCTCTAATCAACCTCATTTCCTTTAAATAGATTTTGGCTTTGCTTTCCTGGATTTTAAAAGTATTTTGGCCATTTATAATTATACTATATGTATTTAATCACCTCTCAGTTGAGTAGTCACCACTCAGGCAAATACCTTATCAATATGAATAGAGGTTATTAGATCAGACTGGAATTAATGGCTGTAGAAATGTATCCAAGCCATAAATTTATAAACTATGGGCACATAAACTTTGGGAAATATTTCAAACTCAGTCCAAACTTATTTCAACACCAGAAATAAAATAGGTTTAATCTTATCATAAGATGTGTGACAATAGTGAGGTATTTTTTTTTTAATCCCAATGATGTACTTATTCCACATATATGCAAGCTAATACTTGTCTTTTACGTTACGACACATTATGGGCTTGCTATTAAGAAAATAATAATAAAAAATCCCCAAACAACACACAACACCTCAAAGTCATCTTGAATAAGAAAAATATATACATATTATATATATATATATAAGAAATGCAGAAAACTTCCTTACTAGCGATGAAGAGGATTCAATGAAAAAAGACCACAACATGCTATTTACCTTCTCATAATAGCCAGAAATTCCATTTCGCTCAAGACCGAGACTGTGGTAAGCTGACATTGCTACTTGCAAATAAAGAATGTGAGAAACTTAACACTGATTATAGAGTCTCCTGGTGCTAGTCGGATGTAAGGAAAGTACTTTACTTTTAGTCTTGCTCCCAGTTTCCTTCCCAGTGAAAGCTATGGCATTATCAACCTCCAGAAGAGCAGTGGAAAGCTAGACATCCTCCTCACAGACTTCTCAATATGAGAGAAGAAAGATAAAGTTTAATGAGATAAAATACTGATCCCAGTCAGCAAAGCCACTTTAATAGAATTAGTATAGGGGTCCCATTAACTCCAGTGAGGTCTTTCCCTCCTTAGATTTTAAAGATAGCCAGTATAACAACCTGGTATTAAAAGCTAAAACACTGCCAAAAAGTAAAAAGGTGGCAGAAGGATAAAAGGTAGGCAAGGGGAAACAAGGCAACCTTCAAAAATGTCAGTGGGAGGGATAACAGGAAGAGAAAAAGGGAGTTCCCTCTCTGGAATCCTTTTAGTCACTAGTGTCTTATACCTGATTAAGAAGAAATGATTGTTATGCTTGACTTTGTGTGAGAAGAGATGGAAGAAGTGTTGTATGATCTTTTCTATGACTGGAGGGAGAAAACCCAGTAATGAACGTAAATGAACAGGAGGAAGATAAGTGAAAGCTCCAGGATGCAAGTTCACAAAAAGTACCGGGGACAGTAGTTTCCTTCCTAAAATATGGGCATGAAGAGGTCTGAATCTTTTTGTAGATTATAAATATGTATCTGTATATAAACATAAATATATATATATTAAAAATGAGGAATTATACCCTGTTGCCTGGGGGAATTAGCTGAGGATAGTAAACATGGGTAAATTAGCGCTTGTTGTAGTAGATAAGATGGTATGAGTCTCAAAGATACTATCAGTGGATTTGAACTTGTTTTGGAGTATGACAAGAAGATTTGAAATAGCCACCTATTTCTTCAGGATATGCATACATCAGTACTGTTGTGTTAAAGTTCCACTTCTGTAGAGAATATTTCCACAATATGGTACAAACGCTGGCCAATGTGCCATTTTGCAGAACTGTTCCCTTGGTCCAAATCTCCTTGTTTAACCTCAATTGTGCTTTTAGGTTTCTTTACTTCCCCCTCTTGTGAAAGACAACAAAAAAACCCTGTGGTAGCTGAAGCTGACTGTAGTGAAACCTACTGAGAAAAGAACTGACCCGCTGTTGAACTCAGATAACAAGCAGCTTATGCCTACAGCAGACATCTCATGCCCTTTAGAGAAAGGAGACAGACAAACAGAGAAAGTCACACTGGCAATTGCAATGGTTATTCATCTGTCTTCCCTTCATGAAATGAACACATAACCCAGTTCAAAATCCAGTCAGAGGCATCAGGAATATGTAGTCTGGTAGCTAGGTCTCAAAAAGCAATGAGGAAGATAAGAAAATAAGTTTTTGATTCCCGCAGTTGTATTTACATGGACTATACTGTCCTTTTTCCTTCTACATTTTTTCCATTTCGTACATTGCCAAAATCATCTCAAGTAAATGCAGTCAACTAACTTGGATACATCTTAGCCTGTTCTCATTTCTCACTGTGGAAAGAATAAAGATGTGTCTGTTGATGGATGAGAAGGCAGAAGAGTCAATGTGTTTTAAGTATAATAAGCAAATAATCCTACCTTCCTGATATATTTTCAGAAACATCTAAGTCTGAAATAACACTTTCACATACGTACCCAGGAGCTGTCAGATTTTTATAAAAAATACATGTCACTATTAAGTGACAGGTTAAATCTGAGGTAGTTCATCTAACAGCAGAGGTGAACCAAAATAACTTTCTTATCTATATAACATTTTTTCTAAGATTTTAGAAAAACAAGTCAATGAAAACAGGGTGCTTGTTGTACAGCAGAAACACAATGAATGAATGGGGCATAAGAAGACAACTCTGGACCTGAAGGGGCTGTGCAGGAAGAGTAACTTTTGGATAGGCTAAATACAAAAGAACAGAGCAGGTGTCTTCAGGACAAGCTCTGTGCTTTAGACACAAGTCATAAAACACAGGATGATTTAAAATATTTTTAGCACTAATTCACAACGACAACAGCAAAAGATTCAGCCATAGAAAGGAAGAATTAGAAGAATTTCTGAAAATGTTAAAAACATTTCATATTCTTTTTTTTTCAAAATGAAATATTTAATTTCATTACCATAAAATATTTCCTTACAAAATTAGCAAAACAAAACTTTTTTTAATTTTGAAACAAATTTTTTGATATTGCAAAAATATTTTGAGGTCATAAAATTAAATGAAGCATCTTATTTGCATTTAGGCAATGTAGATTTGTTGACAATGTAGTAGCTTTTTTATAATAAAAATTTTACAAAAAAGTTTCCATTTCAAGAGATTGTCTGTTTTTCTTAATTTTGTTTTAACTACTGAATTAAAAATTGATTATCTGCTTAGCAATAGCCCTGTTTGGTTTTTTTTGGTTGGTTGGGTTTTTTTAAATTCAGGTAGAAACATGTATATTTTTTTTAACAAGAATTCTTTTTAACAATATTTCCAAGCTTGATAATACAGTGTGTATAAAACAATGTTTAAGGTGTCCTTTAATAACACAGATTTTTTCTTATTAAAAATTGGGTAATCTTTGCTGCAATGTAAGGAAAATGGGACCTTGTCTTTATTTATGATATACCAAATTCCATGTGTATTACATTTAGGGAGTGGGGATATTATTTGGATGCTGAAAACCAGTTAAAAATAAGTATGTTAATGTCAATAATGTATGACTACAGTTGTGAGTTATGATGGTATTGAATTAATGATTTAAGACTGGTATTGTGATTAATATTGATGTTTCTGTTAATAAATATAACTCGAATAGTTCAGTTTATTTATTTTTGGGGACAGTTGCCTACAAAACCCTAATTTTAAATCAAAGGAATTTAGTTAGTCATTTTACATTTAGTCATGCCACCTCCGTGTCTTCCAGAACCCTGTAACTTAGAATATGAATACATTTGTATTTAACTCTTTAAAACTAAGGTTAAGAACCTTCTCTACTGTAATATCATGCTGAAACAAGATCCAGTTGTGTCTGGCTTTAGCATCCATATTAGGAGATGGATCTTTAGCAGGAGATGTTGGAGCACATTGGTGAAACTAGCAAACAATCGCGATCCAATATTGCAAAAATAAGAATCAGGAGAGAAACTGGAAAACCTCAGCTTTTAAAAAGTCAAACTAACAAGACGACACATTCAGATCCACATGAACCTTCTCTTTCCAACATATTCCAGAACTAAAATAAGGAAGTTTGTGAGCCTCTAAGCATAATATTATGGTAGACAAAAATCATACAATGGTACCTATGAACTGATTGATTAAGCTGTAGTTTCTCTGTGTCACAATGACCTGTGATGGAGTCAGTGGCACAGATCCCATACTTCACTGTTTATTCAATACGAAACTTCCCCAGAACCCATCAAGATAGAAAGGCTGTGCATTTGCTTCAAATACAGAGTTGCAGACTGGGAGGACAGCTGAGGCCAAGTAGTATTTTAGCATGTTGAGACACTACTGAGGCAGTTTTTATTCTGGTTGTAAAAGGAGTGTGAATAGAGAGAAGCAGGTTAATGGGGAACCATGAACATTCGTCTGTTCTGCTGAACAGTGCTATACTTGTCTAAATTTTGTTATTCTTTTTATCCACTCTGACCAAGGAAGGAACAGGAATCACACCATAAGGAAAAACACACATTACTTTTTAATGAATGAATCTTCTCATCATTAAAATGTGTTAATCATCCAATAACTAGGGACGTTATTTAGATAATTATTATAGACTTATGAAAGAGAGGTTATCAAAAGTGAACACTTAGCCACTATAATTAATTCCACAGCATTTATGCTTCCTGCATTAACAAAATGTATGTCTTGTATCTGGGTTTCAGTATGCATTTACAAATATGAAGTGAAGCCATTCATGATTTATTTACATTCAATTAAGTACGTTCTAAGAAAGAAGAGATGTCACTCTGCCTATAAAAGGGTTAGCAAACAAAGAGGAGTTTATAGGAATAAAAAAATGTTTCAGTCACAATTTTCTGCACAACCAGTATGTAGCATAGAACTGAAACTTTTTGCCTACAAAACTAGAGACATGAATTGTGATGATCTGCCCAGAGTTACCATTCCAGAGGCTTTCTCATGGGATGGAAGCTGATTTGTATTCAGTACATGTGAATCGATCTAGATATTCCAACTTAAACACCAAGACATCTAAGGATGTTTTAGGCTGGATGAGGAACTAAGATCTCAAACAAAAGACAACAATGCATCCACCTTGTTCTGAATCAAAGAAGCCCAGACACCTTAAATATCACCAAAACAAGGAAAATGGCAAGCTTGTTGATGAAGTACTACTAAACTGTAAAACAATAATAATACAGCTGGTAGCAGAAGCAGCAATACAGATGTACTAAGTATGAGATTGTACTTTTCAAACTAAAGGAAAAAGACTTCTTACCCTAAGGAATTTACAATCTGTAGAAGAGTGGTTGGGCAGAGATTTATCAAGAGATACAAAACCTTTTAAAAAAATTGCTGCTAGCATTTTAAATAGACATCAAAATAGTCTATGTGAAGAATTGAGAGTGGTAGGAAGAATGAAAAAAATTAATTATAACTTTATGTTTGGGGTACTTTTCCAACTTGCCGACCATGCTTTGCTTCGTCACAGCTTCAAACTACTTTCCAAAGAATTAAACATTTTTTCACAAAAATCTTGGTCTAACAAGCCACAGCAACAACAGCGAGCCACATTTGTAGGTAAGAATTGTAGGAACCTACACATGTAGGTAAGGATTATTGAATATAAATATACCTTTCTTCATTACACAAATCAGAGGTTCTTTTTTTTTTTTTTCTTTTTTTTTAACCCACCAATTGCAAGCTTGAGAACATACGTTGTCTACCTGCATGGGAAAGTTAGCTAGCTTCAACTGAGAGAAAGAAACGAAATTGTAGCTAATTTTGAGCTGCCTTTAAGCTACAATTGTCACTATATATGTTCTACATAAATACCATCTATTTCATTCCCCTCCCATAGCTCTTAACAGGTAGTATTATGAGTATATGTGTCATTTATAGAAACGTCTGCTCTTTTTTTTCTCCCTTGTGGACTTTATTCTCAGTTAGCCAGAGAAAATTCAGTCTCAATATTTGAATGCTAAATACTCTGTTTTACTATTTGACACTAATAGAATCATTTATCTAGATACGAAGGAGCTGTTTAAGACAGATACTGAAAATATTGGATTATGAGTCAGACACCAGACATACATTAGGTGGTACTTATTCCTGTTTCTTTTCAAGCCGATATTTTCTAGATTTCTAGTGATTCTGCTTGTAGCTTATCAGCAATATAACTCAAAACCACGTGTCTTCACTCAATTAAAAAATACCTATTTTTATCTACACCATAAATGGAAATACAGCTAAGAATTGCAAAAGAAAAATTCGTAGATTCTTCAGCACTATGCCCATCTGCTACAAGACATATTATGACTCCAAAAGATGATATGTCAGCTCCAAAGGCAAACAAAAATCTCTGCTCTTTGCAATGTCCAGCATGCCCTGGATATTGTTTAAAGCCACCAGCTCTTACTTAGGTCATTTTTTATTTTGTGAAGGAGTCACTTTTCAATGGTACTGAACTCATTTGTCTGAGATATGATGAAAGATAGGTACAGAAAGTTCTCTCAACTTGTTTTTATGACTTCCTATCAAAGGGCTTCCAAAGAAATGACCATGAAATCATTTGCAAAAGGACTTTTAGTTTAAGTAGGTAGATAAACATACAGAGGTGAACACTCCACATACTCCCACCTTTAGGCATCTTTATTTCATTGCTGTCAAGAAGATAGCTGATCAATAAAGAAAATAACAGGAATGGGATAATACAGAATAGGTTCTAGAATATTAATAAAATATTCTCAGAATCCTTCAAAACTTCACAGAGGTTATTCCCTTTGTACACACATGTGCACATGTCTTTTCCCATTTCTAAGTGGGCATTTTCTGAATTCAAAGGGTCTGCAATTTTTCAATGCATATCGGGTTGTTTCAGTAAAACTCAGGCAGCACATGAAGAAAACAACCAAAACAGCAGAAAAGAAATATCCTTTACTAAGCTAATTGCTATGCCTTATACAACCAACAACAAGGTCTGAAATTTTCTAATTACATAGAGAATCTATGAATACTTCCTCTGGCATATGGGATCTAAGGAGTGAGTTTGAAAAGAAATGAATGGAAATGAGCACCTTGAGAGATTAAGTAAGATACCAGCTTGATTCCATTACAATAATTTGTCAGTTGCTGTCTGATTAAGATGAAACAGAATGCACAGGCTCCTCTTTTTTTATGATGATACTTATTATGACATTTATTCAAAAAAACTTATGATGAAGGGCAAGACTTTGCGTGATGACTTACTAATTTTCAAGTTATTTACTATTATTTCTTTTTTTCTTAGAGTTTAGCATAAATCCAGTCAGAATTTGTTAGCCAGTAAGAAATGCATTTTCATTGCAAAAAACTGGAAGTAATTTTGTGCAAAAAGCAAAGCTATTTCTTGACGCTTTATGTGAGAGTTTAAAACAACGGAAATTTTGACAAAAAGGAAAAACTTTTTCAGAAAGAGTAAGGGAAGAAAGAGACATGAGATATGTATGCTTATTTCCATAGAGTGTATAGAGTTGCATGGTAACTTTTAGTTATGCTCACCTACCAAGTCTCAAGCATACAATGGGATAGGAGGATCTTGGTGCCAGTTTACATAGGCAAGGAAAAACAGGGCCAAGCAATGGTCCCAGCTGTGTGGCAGGACCACTTTCATTCCTTGCCAGTCACAGTCAGTGCTAACTATGCCGTTTCCTGAGAACTGCTATTCCTAACAGTTCCTAATTATTCCATTGACTCCACAGGGTGAACCAACACACCTTTCACATTTCACTTTTTCTCTCATCCTTCTGTCTCCCACCAATAAACAGAATTACCTGCCTGCAAGTTAGATCAAGTATTTTAAAGTGCTTATTTATACTGTAGTAAACTGTTTATGTAAACACACACACACGTAAAAAGAAAATTGGGGCAGTAATATCTTGTGAGGACTGAGGAAAGTAATCAAAATGCTTTTGCTCTTCCTACATGCTCTTCCTTCTTTTTGCTCCCTAGAACTACCTAAAAGGAAGCTGTAGAGAGGTGGGGGTCAGTCTGTTCTCCCAAGTAACAGGTGATAGGACAATAGGAAATGGCCTCAAGTTGCCCCAGGGGAGGTTTAGACTGGATATTAGGAAAAATTTCTACACTGAAAAGGTTATTAAGCATTGGAACAGGCTGCCCAGGGAAGTAGTTGTAGTCACATCCTTGGAGGTGTTCAAAAGACGAGTAGACATGGTGCTCAGAGATATGGTTTAGTGATGTTTTTTTGTCAAAGTTAGGTTGATGGTTGGACTAGATGGTCTGAAAGGTCCCTTCCAACGCAGGCAATTCTATGATTCTATGATTCTATGAAAATATTAATTATACCCCCAAAACGTTCAGATATAACGAGCAGAACAATAGCTAAATATTATCTTCATCGTCTCCTGTACAGTAGTACCCCATGAGTACTAGATTTTTGATTTGGAAAATTGACTAGATTTTCCAAAGCTAACCAAGGTGTGAAAGAACAGGGAAAGAAAATGACAGAGTTGACTGTGCACATGAAGCATGGATCAACTATTCTTGCCTTATAGTCATGTAAGTAAGTTCTCAACTCTAATCAATGCCATGAAGCATTACTGTGTCTTCCACCTTGCAAGGCAGTTGAGCACAATGAATATTTCTGTCTAGATAAGACTCCATAACAGAACACCTGTATACCTTGAGGTACAGCATATTCCTTTGTGGGAAAAGCCACGAGACTACATCTTGCCAGACCATCTGTATAGATTTCTTACATACCTTAAAACAGTTCTAAAGGCAAAACTTTTATTTCAAAAATATGCAAAAGAGGTATTATTTTTTCTTTTTTTTTCTTTTTTATTTTTTTTTAGGAAGTCAGGGAGAAGTCCGGTGCCAACTGCTTTGCTAGCACAACCTGGCTATTTTTAATATCAAATAGATACAGCCTATTAAGAGTCTAATGGAAACGTGGTGCTTTTATCTCACGCAAGTTCTCATTTCAAAACAGACTAGGGAAGATAAAAGACCAGGCTTCATGTACAGGTCAATTTCTTAATAGATCACTTGATATTTTAAATCACTTAATTTGCACTTCTATCACTTGGTTTGCAGGCAACCTGAACTCTAAACTGTATTTCGCAGAGCATCTTCTACTATTCTCGTTAAGGTGTGTATGTGTAGAGTTGGGCAGGTGGGTGGGTCTGAATGATTTTCCCCTTTTCCACCATCAAGTTATCAAGTGGACACAATAATCGATTTGTGGCAGCTCAATATGAAACTTAGGCCAATAATGATTTGTTAATCTTTTTTGTTCTAGGTAGGATGGCCCTCTATCTAACTTATTTTGCATTTGAAATGACTGTGAAATGTTTTATCATTGTAATGTTCCATAAAATATGTTTCACAATATTAAATATGTACTAATAAAAATCTACGTGCAGAGTATGGCAAATTAAAGAGATAATGAGCTAAAATAAATTTGCAGAAGTATTTTACATATCAAAAAAGTAACAGGACCCTGCAGTTGCTTCAGGTAATTTTGTTTGTTCTTTTCAAATGTAAGATTTTTATGCAGTGTTTTGAACCCTTCAAGCAAGAGCATCCCAAGAATGATTTTTAAACAACTTTATTTAATATCATCATTATCCCATCAAGGTAATGTATTTAGGGAATGACCATTATCCAAAATTTTATTTTCAGTTTGCAGGATTTTCTAAAGCACGCAGTGCAAGCAGTGAATAAAACACCCAAAGCTTTTGTGTGCACCCACACAGGTGTGCATATTATTTTTCATATAAAAAAATTAAAATTATTTCCTTAGGCTTTTTTATTAAAAGAAAAAAAACTGAAAACAAAAACAAACAAAAAACACAAATGAAAAGCATAGAACCTTTTCCATGAAATATGCAGCAGGTCTTCCAAGAGCTTCACTGATCCACGCAATTTAAATGTCAATAAACCTTGTATTTCTTTCATGATGGTAATTTGTGTTGACAAGCATTGCTTTTTTCATGAGTCAACCACCACCACACAATTATTCTTTTCTAAATCTCCCTATTTAACCCAGGCAGCCAAAGCCACTTTATAATTTCCTCAGATATATGATGCAGGGGTCTACTTTGGTGTTTTTGGGGAGGGGTGTTTGTCTTTTAAATTGAAATCCCTCTTTAATGACTAGTTTCTTGAAAATATATATTTTACAAGTCTTTATACTTTCACGTTTCTTGCCCTTCCTTCCCGTTACTGCAGCCTCAGTATAGGTTTGTCAAATATCTTTCTGCTCCTCAGCTGTTTGGAGAAATTTGCAGGTTAAACAAACAGGAAAACTATATAAATACGACATTAAGTGTACTGTCCCTCAAACTAAAGCAGACATTAAAGATTCTGTAACCACTTCAGTAGCAACTGGTTTGAAGCAAGTGTACAGAAAAACACCTACTTCCAATAATCGATACTTGTTGCAGGCTTCTTTTAAGTCAATGCTACTTTGTAGAACTGTCACCTTCTGTTACAGTTTTCTCTACTAGATACCATGATATCAAATCCATTTAGCATTCACAAGGGCTGAAACAAGGGCAGAAATTGTTTTCTTGGGCAGCTTATGAGGTTTTCAGAATTATCTTTGTTTCTTAGTGAAATGAGTGCAATTTGAGCATTTCAGTTAAACCAGTGTTTTGCAAGGTACACTATTCCACAAAGGAGTGCACTTTGTGAAAAAAATGTCCCACTCAGCATTTGGGGTGGTGGCTTTGTAAAAGTGGCCTGTTCAAGTCCATGGGCTGCCTGATTCACAGCAGAATTTTTGCTTTCAGATCAATAGAATGAAGCTTTCAACTACTCACTTCTCTAAGTCAGAATTTAACCATCTGATTAAAGCTAGAATTTCCTTTCTCTACTCTCATACCTTCTTCAGGTTTGACAGAACTACCGATTGGACACATGAAGAAGATGACTGGGAACAGTCTGGATGGATTTGCCAAAGATAAATCATGCCTAACCTACCTCATTGCTTTATGCACTAAAATTACTACATTTGAGGACAAAGAGAGAGCAGTGGATACCGTTTACCTGTACTTCAGCCAGGCTTTTGACACTGGGTGCCCTGGGAGCTGCTCAGGAGCCGCAGCGAGCCCTGGCAGCATGGCCAGCAGCATCCAAGGCTACATCAGCAGGAGCACTGCCAGGAGGCCAGGGCAGGGGTTGTCCTCTCTGCCCAGCACTCATTGTTAGACCACATCTGGGTACCATGGCCAGTTTGGTGTCCCCAAATGCAAGAAAGATGCCAATAACCTGGAGTGAGTTCACCCCCGCAATGCTCAGGGCTGGAGGATGTCCCCGTGAGCAGAAGCTGGGGCAGCGGGGTTTGTCCAGCCTGGGGCAGAGATGGCTTTGGGGGCACCTCACAGCCACCCTAGTGCCTATGGGGAGGGATGGAGAGGGGGCAGCCGGGCCCTTCACAGCCGCGTGTGTCAGGGCAACAAGGTACCGCAGGCATGAGCTGGAAGGAGAGGGGTTCAGGCTGGAAACCTCTCCCCATGAGGACTGGCAGGCCAGGGGGCAAGCAGAGGGACGGGCTGCCCAGGGAGGTTGGGCAGGCTCCATCCTTGGGGGGTTTCAAGACCCGGCTGGGCAAAGCCCTGAGCAGCCTGGTCTGATCTCACAGCTGGCCCTGCTTGGAGCAGGGATGCACGAGGGACCTCCTGAGGTCCCTTCCAGCCTGAATGATCTTACAAAACCATGATTTTTCAGTAAAATACCATTTTGCAGAGAAAGTATTCTGATCGGCTTCTGTACTTACCCTTCCAGGTTTTCTTAAAAGGAAGCTCATATGATATCCATGCTCCCACAAACTGACAGGGACTTTATAAAATTCTAGAGGATGGCTAGTAACCTCTTGGCTATTCTGCTAATGAATTATGATAAATTCTTGATTAAAATGTCACCAGGACAGACTCAGAGGATACTCAGACATGTGAAATATTCAGTACATTATAATTTGATCACTTAATATTATTTATGAGTCAAAATCATAAGCATAAGAAACTAAAATTAACAAGGTTGATTCCATGCTGAAGCTAATTTTATGTAATGTGAGTAATTGATTTGATATTTATATGAATAAGAGAGTGGAAAGATTTATGGGAAATATGAGGTTAGAAATGAAATTATTGTTAGGAACTGCAGTATGGCTGGGAGGCAGCTATTCACCTCCCAATTCAGTTTAACCACATGACATTTTTTGCATTGTTCAGAAATTGCACTGTTCCTCCTGAAGACCATTGGCTTGCTTTCTGTCAAGAACACACTGTGCAAAGCCTGCTTTCCCCTCTGCATCCGTCCTCCCAGCACTGCTGAAAAGACCCGAGGTATTCACAACTTCCTCAGATTGTTACTTTCCCCTGGGTTGTTAATGTTGCTCCATTGCCCTTCATTTTGACACTACAGAAATTAACAGAGGCTTTCATCAGTTCCAGTTTGTGGCACTTTGATGACCACTGAGAAAATGCAGCCTTGTTTATTCGCTGAAACATTTCCCCACAAATTGCTTAACAGTAGCACAGAAGTATGGCACTCTTTCCCTGAAAATGTTTGATCATACAATTATATACAGAGGCTTCTGCATCTCCTGTGCAACATGCCCTGCCTTCATCAGTGCAGCTGGGTAAGTACACTTCCCTTTAACAAGACTGAGGGACAGCCAGCTTTTTCAACAAAAAAGTGATAAAGCATTTCAGGCCATAATAAGTCAAAGGACATTCTCCAATGTGAATAGAGCCTATGTTGAAATGATTAGATAATAATTTTGCTGCCACTTCAAGTATGCTTTGTCCGAGATGTCAGAAGGAAATAAGAGCAGAGGCTGTTGTACTGGAAAGTCATGGAAACAATCCAACAGCTCCCATCAAACCTTGAGTCTTACAGTGAGATATTCTACATTTAATATCATAGGGTGGAGATACCTTAACTTTCAGTTTCTTTATTACCTTTGAAAATATTGGAGGACCCAGAAACCTTCCCAGTATCCAGGGTTAAACTATATGACCATGAACTTCACCTGATCAGAGTTTAACTTACCTGGATCCAAACAGAAACACCAGATGCCTGTCATGTAATCACATTAAAATGCAGACTGAATAGAAGCAAAGGAAGATCAAACCTCTTTTTATCAGGTGTCAGGAGACAGAAGATAAGTTTGTGTTCTAATAGGCAGAATTCACCTCTAAGGAAAATTAGTAAGAGCTTGAGAAATAAATCACTGGATGCAGGTTACTTCATTTCTATTTTTAAAGGCCAAACCCTGGATGAAGGAGTCAGAAAAGAAGGTAAACGACAGTTTTCTCAAGACCAAAGAAGTTCTGAGCAGAGTGGAGCAGAGCACTGGTGCTACGAACAGAGATGCTGCAACTGCCCCAGGGAAATAGTTGTACTTGAAACTGGTTATTTCAGACCTTGGAAAAGGGCATAGGATAAAGAGCCTTCAGAGGTTTAAATTCCTGAATAGAGCCAAGAAAAAGTAAATAAATATTTATCTTGCAGCTGCTTGGAAAAAATGGGCTATTTTTGACTAGTTTACATATTGCATAATTTTGCCAAGCTATCAAGCAGCAAGATAGCTTCTAGATCATATGTTATTTCCCTCCACTGCTTCAATGACAAATAAAGGAAGGTAAATCACCTTGCTTACCGCATGCCTGAGGCAAAGCTTCATCTAAAGTATTTCAAAGCTCATAAAACCTGAGGTAGCAGAGAAAAATGTAGAATTTAACCTCAGTGGGAAAACAAGGTCTAATTCCTTCACACATACATGACTGCGATTAGCTTTCTACACTTAAACAGGATTTGCAGTGTAACAGAGCTCCCCACATGCAGATAATTAAATGAAAATATACGCATTTGGCATCTCGAGGCTTGAAACACTGTCTTTTTCTCAATTCCCGAATTATGGTTTTGCCTAATTCTACTTCTCAGAAATCACCAAGAAAATATTGAAAATCTGTAAAAAAAAAAATAAAAATCCCATCTTCAACTACTATTTAGACAACTGTTGTATATGTATGTATGAAAAGTTGTTTACAGGAAAGTTAATTGGATTTTTACAATTAGTAAATTGATTTTCCATTCATGCATTACATGCAAAAAAAGATTTTCTGCAGTGACATTGCAACTGAATTAGTTCTTTCTAGTAGATTTAATCTGAGCATTTCATTTTATACTTTTAAATGATATCACATTTTCTTCTGGTCTGGGCTATATTTAAATGGTGTGACTGTTAAAACTGGACTTGTCAAATTTTTCTATTGGAAAAGCTAAAAGATTTTTGGACTGTGTCTCACCTTTTATTTGTTGGTTTCTTATTGAAAAAGACTAAAGTGTTCCAGAAAAAAACTAAAAATCAAGATGAAGTTGTGTAATAGTTAATGTTCCTTTTTATTATTTTAAGAAGCAAACACTAAATCTGTGCGTAATAACATTGGCGAAGGGTGGTATTACCAAGGAATAGTAGAGAGAAACATAATCAAGTTTTCTTGAGATTAAGCCATAAAGATTGTGAAAGTATATAAATAATGATCAAAATTGGATGTTTTAACTCAGTAAAATTCTTTGGAGTTCAGTTGTTAGTCTGGATGCTTAAAGGCTGTTATGTTTTTCAACATTAAAGAAAAATATTTGGATTGACAACAACATACACTTATTTTACTTGAGAATTTGGTCATAGACATTTATTATACAAAACCCATGCATACACATATTTGGAGGATTCAACAGTCACCAAGGCCGTATAACTGTGAACAGTGAGCAGAAAAAACTCACAAGGCAATTGAGGACATCTTCGTCCAAGAACATGTTAAGAACATATTTCATTATTTTTTCTGACACTAGAAATATACTTTAAGCTCAGACACAACAATTTTGTAGAAATAGAACGTGACTCAAGATCACCCTAAGTTTCTCCACGAACTTTATACTATATTTTTTTCTCCTCATGATTTTTATCAGGTCCCCATTCATAAACACAGCGATACTATTGCTGAAAGACAGACAATAACCTCTACACAGGCATGAGTGTTAATTGTCTGTTTAACTCATCCAGGTTTCTACTGAAATTCCTCAGACTAAGAAGGACTTTCCATTTCTAGAACATGTTAATCAAGGTATAGAGAAGAGCCCAATAAAAAAGCCAATATTCTTCTGTAATTCAGCAAAATTATTTTACATTGTACTAGGTGATTACAATAAATGCCATTTCAGAAGTGTGCGGATCATATCAGGATGAAGTTGTTTCATTTTTCCTATCTCCAAGGAATATCATCACAAATAAGCAAACGTATCTAATTTGGCAGCTTAACCTTTAATGCTCAAAAGATCCAAAAGCCTCATTTAGCCCAGTAGAATATTTTTCATAGAAAATAAGGGAAGACCAAAAGGAAGATTAGTGACAAGAAAAAGCAGTTTTGAAGCAAACATTGTTTTTTCCTTTAGCATTTCTTTCAAGACTGATGATCCTGTAAAACCCATTGGTATGTAACAAGTATCAATGTCTCCACATGACCTTTCCCAAATGCACACATCTTTGGGGCAATTCCTTTTCACCTTTTAAAGAGCAGGTCCATTGTTTTAAAAGAGATTACTTGTTTTAGGAAAATGTTGTGTGCTTATCCATAAATTCACTATTTCTTTATGCTCTGAAACATGAATAACTGTAAGCCTGTAGAAGGTGGGGGGAAACAGAGGTACAGTGAACAAATGTGTACACTCCTGCGGTTCAAACATTATTACACATTCCCTTTCTAGCATCCTGTTTCCCTTAAGAATTTGTCAATATTTATATTTGCTATTCTTATCATCACCTAACAACTCTATTTATAGAACATCTTCCATTAATTCAACATTCTTGACACATGCAGAAGCCATGTAAAAACAGACGGGACGTTGAAAAAATAGGAATTTCACACATACTTTGGTTCAGGTGAATCTATTTTCCCAAAAGAACAACCAAAACCCCACAACTCCCCTCAATGTAACACCCACTGCAATGCTTCTTTGCAATACTTTTTCTTTCTAGTTTAGTGTAAGGCTTCCTGAGACAACATTCACAGCAGTAGCACTATTGTTGTGAACAATAATAATAACAACAACAATAAAACAAGAATGAACCCACATTGGAGTATGGAAAATTCACAAGGAAATTCAGTATGATTTTTTGAACTGACCCACTATTTTGAGAGAGGCTGAGGAACTCTACCTCTCCATCATCCCATTGTAAATTCCTCTGTGTAAATTTCGGATCTCTTTTTTTTTTTTTCCCTTTCCATGGAATGCATGAAATAGACATGCAGCACCAACTCTCAGCTTTTCTGTGGATCCACTGATTTCAAAGTAATTCAGTGTCACTGTTTATGAAAGTGCCACAAGAATTTTTGGGCAGCTAGGAGACTGTTCTCATATTTGGGATCTTTGTGTGTTAGGAATATAATTTCTATCAATTTTTGTGTACCAAGAGAAATGAATGCTGTAGGTCGTAAGAGTTCACAGAAAAACAACAAGGCAGTGTACAAATAAAAATAAACATTTTTCTTGGTCTTTTTCTCTTTGTTTTGGCTAAGAGACAAAGCAACCAACTTGTTTATCAGATATTTTCTGGCAATGTTTTGCAAGCAAAAATTGTCCATGGGAGGAGAATATGGCTTTTCTTGTGTTCCCTAAACTAGCTGATGCACCAAAATCTGTCTTCCTCTCCATTCAAGATAAATTTCTGCTATGGATTGTGAATGACTCTTTGCCTAAAGAACAGAGTTAATTAATGAAAGGGAATAGGCAGTCCGCAGCCTTTGTCAACAGGACATATAAGTAAATTTACTCATAATTGAAATCTTTCCAGATGTCTTAAGACTCACAAGCACAATAATATAAAAAAGAAGCAAAACGTGGAAGTAGAAACTGAGGACTGAATCCTATACATTTCACTAGGTGAAGAAAGACAAAACTAGAAAAAAATAACCTGCCTTAAAACGTGTCTGTATAATGTGCATATATGGTGGCCATTTTAAAAATATATAGAATCGTAGAATGGTTTGGGTTGAAGGGACTATTAAAGATCATCTAGAGCAACTTCTCTGCCGTGACCATGGATGTCTCTCACTGAATCACGTTGCTTAAAGCCCCATCCAGCCTGACCTTGAACACTTCCAGGGAGGGGACACCCACAACTTCTCTGGACAACCTGTTCCAGTGCCTCACCACCCTAATTGTAAAAAATGTCCTCCTTATGTCCAATCTTAATCTTCCCTCTTTCAGTTTAAAACTGTTACTTCTTGTCCTGTCACTACAGGCCTTGGTAAAAGGTTTCTCTTCATCTTGCTTGTAAGCCCCCTTTATATATTGAAAGGCCGCAATAAGGTCTCCCTGGAGCCTTCTCTTCCCCAGGCTGAACAACGCCAACTCCCTCAACCTTTCTTTATAGGATAGGTCTTCCATCCCTCTAATAATTTTCGTGGCCCTCCTCTGGGCCTGCTGGTCCTTCTCTGGACCTGCTTTAACAGGTCCATGTCTGTCCTGTACTGGGGACTTCCAGAATTGGACGCAGTACTTCAGGTGGGTTCTCATGAGAACCGAGTAGAAGGGGAGAATCACCTCCCTTGGCCTGCTGGCCACGCTTCTTTTTATGCAGCCTAGGGTACAATTGACTTTCTGGGCTCCAATCACACACTGTCAGCTCATACCCAATTTTTGTCCACCAATATCCCCAAGTCCTTCTCTGCAGGGCTACTCTCAATCCATTTATTCCCATACTCTGGATTGATACTGGGGATTGCCCCAATGCAGTTGCAGGACCTTACTCTTAGCCTTGTTGGACTTCATGAGGTCCACATGAGCCCACACCTCAAGCCTGTCAAGGTCTCTCTGCTTGCATCCCTTCCCTCAAGCTTATGAACTGTACCACTCAGTTTGGTGTCATCCACAAATTTGCTGAGGGTGCTCTCAGTCCCACTGTCTGTGTCATTAACAAAGATACTGAACAATTCTGGTTCCAATATGTACTCCTGAGGGGACACTGGTTGTTACTGATCACCATTTGGTCTTTGAGCCATTGACTGAAATTTGTTGGATAGACAATAAGACAATATCTTATCCATTGAATAGTTCATCCATCAAACTCCTATCTCTCCAATTTAGTGACAAGGATGTTGTGTGGAACCATGACAAAGGCCTTACACAAGTCAAGAGACACTTGACTTGAACTTGCAGTTAAGAATAAGTTTACAAAACAAAGAACCAACCCTTTCCTCAAAACTCAGGAAACAAGATCACTTTCCACATGTGGTATGTCAGCGTTTTCATTCCAATTAATAATGCAGTAATAAATTATGGATCACAAACAAAACATGAAGCCAACATTTATTCTGAATGAAGGCTCTGTCTCTTCAGCTGAGAGAGCGCTCAGTCAACTGTAATTCCCAAATGCGCCAGGAACAGGCAAAGCATGTTTACTACACCACACAGTTGAAGTAAAGGAAGTGCTGTCTCTAATCTGGGCTGACACTTTTTCTAGGACACTGTAGTTGTCTTAGTCTCCTTTAAAAATAATTCACATCACATTTTCTAGCCTTCAGAATCTGCAATCAGGTCCTACATGTGGGAGGGACAGAAAACAAGCAGCTACATTAAAAATTTCACTCAAACTTTTAGCCATCAATCAAACATAAGGTCAATCCAAAAGTTTGGTGCTTTTTTTCGTTAATTCTGAACCTTGTTTGTTTAAATACAGATACAGTTTAATGGTTTAGCAACAGATATGAAAGAACATTGACCCTGAGCTTTCCTGATATTTCATTTTTCTGATACATCTGAGAACCATCTGTTGCTATTGATTAATTTTTCTCTTTTCTTTCAAAAAGAGTCTTTCAAAAGCTTACATTTTGCTCTGGTTGTTTTGTTACACACTCCTCCCCTTTTTTCAGCTCTGCTTTATTTTTTCTACAGTACCAGTGTGGTATACTTTGCTATTGCCTTTTTGCATTTCTTATCTGTGGAAAAACAAATTACTGTTGTACACTGCTGACTCCTTCATGCTTGGAGCCTTAGCAGCACAGAAGCAATGCACTGCCTCCTTGCAGAACTGCATCCCTCTAGGAGCAACCTGTCAGCTTGGGAATCCCTTTATTGATTCATGAATTTTGAAGTAAGGTCGCTATTTTCACAGTTGCAATAATTGTGACTGTCAGTAAATAAGTATTATCTCTAAAGTAAGCTTGATTAAGAGGACATTCCTCCCCTTCTAACCACTTTAAATATTCTCCTAGCATTTTTGCATCTAAAAGATTAGTTTGGCTTTTATCCTGAACTTTCAACGTCAAGTGCTTTCTCTTCCCCAAATAAAATAATAAACTTAAACCCATGAGGTTTTACATCTTTTTTTTGTTTTCTCTTTTTTTTTTTTCTCCTGTTTTGGTAGTATGATTGTTTGTATGCAAAGACAGTATTTCCCCAGATTTATATTCCCTCAGAATAAATAAGTAGCCCACTGACTGTTAACTTTCAAAAGCTCAGACAAAAACGACAGATAAGGAAGGGGTTTTGTAGAAAAAGTAGACGTTCACAGCATTTATTTTTTTATTAGAGGGACAGGATTCCATTAAGCGTCTTGAATTTTATGGATACTAGTGTAGTTGACATTGCCAATGTATGAGGTTTTTCTCATCACTGGTATTTTACATTACCATATGAGATGGACTACAAAATAGGTGTATTTGTTCCTTTTAGAAGGAGTAAGGCTATGTTGTTTATGTTTTCTTTTTACTGTCATGAAAAGTAGACCTCTAACATTAGTACAAACAGAACAAAAAAAAAATTAAAATCCCACCTCAGCGCACAAAAAATTTATCTGTTTTCTCTTTGTAACCATCCTGTCACACAACACAAACAAGACTAACTAAATCAAATAGCACAACTATGGTTGTTCAGATTCTAGTAAGCTGCTTGGAAGTAAACAAGTGCCACGTAACATTTTTGCGTATGAGGCCTTATCACTAAGTTAGAGATTTGAACATAAGAGTTTAGCTATGAAACTGAAAGGTCCTCCTGAATCTTTCTTCCTGCTTATGTCTTTCTTCCAACAGGTCAACATGCAAAATTCTCTCTCTTTCTGCATAAATGTATATTTACACACATAGTGCCTATACAATTAATTACCTTCATGATATGTATGCCTTCTCAATAGATTCATTATGGTTTAGCCTGTGATTGTTAACTTTTATGCACTATTTGATATTTATTGTGGTTTAAACACAGATATTTTTCTGTCAGGATAGTTTAGGAGGGGTGGAAAGAGGAACATGAAAAAAGGGCAGCTAAGTGAAAACTTTGAGGTACAGAAAGAATGGGAAATTATATTTTATCTAATTATGGCTTTTTTCAATAGGAAAAAAAACTCGTAGAAGTCATAATTAAAAGAAAACTTTTATTTTGCTTTTTGAAATAACATTACAAAACAAGTATCAGAATAAAATATGCAAAATTACATGGATCATGATCGTGATTTCCTTGCTATTTTCTTTTTTTAAAGGAGTCAGCTATGAACCGTACTTGCAGCAGTCCTCATAGAATTGGCCAACAGAGAAGATAGCTCCCCTTGGAACATGCAAACTGCTCTGATATAAAAATTGCCTTTGTTTTCAACTTTTTCCAAACTAGCTAAAACCACTGACCCCCAAAATTCTTAGGTAAAAACCTGAAGTTAACTTGCAAGATAATTCATTGGGTTTGACTGTTTCTTCACTGACCTGAGATTTTCATCCAAGAGCTTCATTCTCACTGATATTCTTTCAGCATTTCCTTGCAGAAATAAATTTTGATAAGAAGATGTAAGTATAACATGGAAGAAAGTCACATACTTGCTGCAGGGTCCAGAACTGGCTTTTCTTCTGCTCTGCAAGTTGAACTTCTATGTCCTTTTCTTATCGGTTCAAGTCCTTTATGGCAGACAGGGCATGTTCTCCTTTGTGCACATCCTCTAAGCATCTACGTATAATACCTGCTTGTCTCAAACAATTGGAAGTAACATACACCTCTGCTTGAGATAAACTGGGTGGATGCTGAAGAGGGAAAATAACTTGAGATCAAACAGAGGTTTCTGCTTCAAGGCTCTCTCTGCTTTACTGAACTTTGCAAAGAACAGCTGTCGCCTCATGCTTTTTCTTTCAAACTGCTCAAGCAGCCTTAATGTCCAGCGACTCTCTAGTGACAGCATGCGACTCTGTGGTTTACAGGAGAATGTCTGCTGACAGATACAGAATCGGCAGATGAAGAGTCCTGTAAATTAAAACAAATAACAATTTTTTTAGACAATAAAATCCAATAGCTTCACTTTATTTATTTATTTATGTATTTATTTAGTATTTACAAATTTATATAAAAGATGCCACTTGCTGGATACAGACTGAACTTACTTCTGAAGCCAGGAGAAGTCTTCACCAGTAAGGAGCAGGGTCGTGCGCTCTGCCTGCTTACTTCAGAGAACACGGAAGGGGAAAGAGCATCTCCAAGGTAGATGCTGAAGATGGCTTTAAAGATAAAGCTGTTGACTAATAACTACCCTTTTAAGAACTTTCAAGGAGCACCAGAGATTTGTGGTAAATGTTCGTTGTGTGTTTGCTAACAATATCCTGTTCTTCCAGAAGATAGAAAACCAAGATAGATTGACTTACAGCCTACCACTTGGGATAGGCTTTTATTACATACTCTGAATTTATATGTTTTTATTAATATTTACCATTTGTAATGCATTTAGCAGATGATTACTGAAACTATTTCTTCTTGATGTTTCTTGCACGTAATACAGTGTTCTCTCCCTCTGTGTCTTGTAGGGAGACAGAACAAGGGCTTTTGGCCTAATACCTGAATAACTCCAGTGGTATTTTTAAGATAGCATTCCTGCAAAGTAACATCATTCATTAAAGATTGGTGATACCACCACTGCCAACAGCAAAATCATACTGCTGGATGGTATTTTGCTCACAAAAATAGTACTTGTTTCCTTTGCTCCTAGGCCTGCCAAGGCTCAGTTTTCAAGAGATAACAAGTATTTTCTCATTCAAAAGGCCTTGGGTCTTCTAGGAAAAAATGTATATACTAATTGTTTCGGTGAAACAATCTATTACAAGTTCTCCTCAATATTTCTTTGGATAGCAAAGTTTCCTAAACATGTTTATATTCCCCACATCGGCTTGTACTAGTCAAGTTAGTTGATGCCAATCAAACTTGCTATTACTGAAGACCCCCACCCAAGTGCTTCAAATCAACAGAGGTTAGCTGGACTAAATTCAGACTGCCTACTGTGGCCTTTCAGGCAAACTCAGGACCTACAAAAGCAGTTAAGTTCAAGGCAGTAATGACTCACTGCTTAAGACTCATCACACAGATTCTAGTTTGGTAACGTGAATAAAGGTGGGCATGATGCCTAATATACAACCATACCATGCTTGTGTGGTATACCTTGGATCAGTAAAACGTAGTTGGGGCAAATGGGAATCTGAACATATTCTATTGTGCAAACTCCTTAAACCACTGCTTCATGTTCTGAATTAACTGGTTCAGTTCAGTAAAAACACCACTCTCTGACCCTCTGTAGCATGTGTTGGATTCTTACTTTCTACTCAGTAGAGAAATGTCAAAGTAAGAATATTGCTACAGCAGCAGGGATTTCATGCATGGACCCTGGAAAAAAAATCCAAGTGTGTTCTGGTCTCTTTCTCTTTCCATTTTACTTTTAAATATAATTTTGATGGCATACATTCATGATAAGGCAATATTATCTCAGCAGTCTATGAGTGAACTTAGAGCAATGGATTCTAGCAATATGGCTTAAAATCAGTCTCGCGAGAAATCAAAGCAAGCACTCTCTCTCATGGTCACATAAGCAATACACTAGCTAAAAATAAGGATGAAAAGAAGGCTAATGTTTACCTAGAATATAAAAGTAGGTGGTTAGGATGAGGTACGCTGTGAAATAGTTCTAAAAGACTAAAAATAACACCTTTCTTTTAAGATACTGACATGCAATGTTTAATTATCCAGGATCAAAATTCAAATGCACTTTAGCTAAAATGTGTATGAAAATGCACTTCTAAACTGAATCACTTATCAGCACTTAGGGACAGCACATCACAGGCCCCACAATTTTTGAATTTGTCTACCTGAATCATTCACATGTAAAAGTATCTGGCTTCTTTTAAATATTACTGTGCAAAGCAATTGTAAATTGTTCATTTCACCAAGGACTTTTACATGTGTTATATACTTTGTTAAAACTGCATTACATGTCTGTAAATAAAATATTCTCCTTCAGGTCAGCCTAAGTGTTAAAAGTCAAGATTACAGCTTAGTTGAGCAACACATACTATGTTGAGTTCTGGGCCATCCGAGTTCAAGAAGGTTGTCCAGAAACCAGAGTTCAAGGAAAGGTTAGCAAGATAGTAATAACATCTAAGAGCAGAAACAGAGTTCATTTATTCTGACAAAGAGCTCAGGAGACAATCATAGCAACCTATTTGAACAGCTACAGAAATAAGAGACTCATACCAAGTGATAGCAAGTGGTATAAGGAAGCACACTGGTACTTTCAAATCGCATTTTAGGAAGAACTTTTTCACTAGGAGGACAGTGTATGACTGGAACAAGCCAGCAAGAGACCTTGTGAAATCTCCATCTTTCCAAGTCTCAGACGGAGAAAAACACAATGAGCTGGTGCAGTGTTTGAAAGTGCTGCTTTGACAGGGCGGTGAAACTAGATGACTCCTAGAGGTCTCCCCCAACCAACATTTGTACGGTTACATGAGGTAAGCTCATTCAATTTGTTTATTATTAAAGCTCCGTTAGATATGCCTAAAGGAATAAAGAGCAGAAAATAAACGTCTGTCTGGGGTTTTTTAATGTCCAAATTCAAACAACAGCAAAAAACTATAAAGGCCAAGGAAAGACGTGAAAATCCCTACAAATCCACAAGCTTGAGACAATAGGAATATGGACATTTCTTCCTAACTCCATATCATTTAATAAAAAGTGTCAACCCTTAAAATCTGTATTAACTATTCTTTCTTATGATAGCCAACCAAAGAAACTGCAGATGCTTACTTTAGCGGATCAACATCAGACTGCATTCCAAAGGAAAAAAATCAGTTCTGTATATTTAAGAAATAAATTGATATAAATAATCTGATTTCATTATGATAAATATAATTCCGGCAACCTTTAACAGAGTTTTTACTGTCTGTTTCCTAAGAAAGTAATCATATTACTAACAGTTTCTCCTGGTTAACTCCTATATGGTTAAATAACTGAACTATTAAGACAAGAAGCCTGTGTCCCTTGCTGAATAAACTTTGTCTTAAAATAGACAGATGTTTGAAGAAGTTATTAATAAAATAGCTATATTTCCTCTGTTTCCATATTGCAACAATTTTGCTTTTGTTCCTTCTTTGTCTCCTCAAATTAAACAGGCCCTTCACTACATGCTATGATTTATTATTAATTTGAATGAGTATCTTTTCCTCTCAATGACAAACTGATTAATTTCATAGTCTGAAGAGTCTGTCCTTTGCTTTTCCAGAGGAAAACTGGTGACTTTAGCTTGAATTTTTCAGCGGGTAAAAAGGCAAATTCTGTATTTCTGCAAAACTGGTAAGAAAATTAATTAAGGAAAAAAGTTCTTGTAATTTTGGCACAACATGCATACTGTTTCAGTCATGTACATTTACTCTCCATGTGTTTCTGTTGCTTTGAATTTCTGTAATATTCCACTGCATTCACTTTTCAGTTAAAGGGTTATGAGGGAGCTAACTTACCATTGATTCATTCTGCTACAGGGCATAAATTTGATTTGCACTGCAAATTCTTGATTTGAAATAAGGTGATGAGTACGAAACATTTTGTCTTCTTTATTAATCAAGAAGTTTTTTAATTTTGCCCATTGTAGCATTTAAACTTGTTTCTAATTTAGAAATTGATTTTGAATTCATAAGCATAGTAGTTTGTTGTCATAATCCTGACAGTGCAATATAATGAGTACCAGGGAGCATACAAATGGAGTTCTGACAATTAAAAGGAAGAAGGTATTATTCTGAGACTCAAGGAAAGAAGGAAGGAGTTCCTTGAAAAGGACAAGGAAAAAAAAAGTCATTTTATCAAGCACCTTGAAAAGAAACTCACTGCTGAACTGAAACATTAAAGATAACTATACCTTATCAACCAACTGAAGAATCACAGAAGCACAAAATGGCTGAGGTTGGAAGGGACCTCTGGATGTCATCAAGTCCAACCGCCCTGCTCAAGAAGGGCCGCCTAGAGCCAGTTGCCCAGGACCATGCCCAGGCAGCTTTTGAATATCTCCAAGAATGGCAACCCCACAACCTCCCTGGGCAACTGGTGCCAGTGCTCGGTCACTCCCACAGTGAAAAAAATGTTTTCTGGTGCTCAGAGGGAACCTCCTCTGTGTTTCAGTTTGTGCCCATTGTCTTTGGTCCTGTCACTGGGCTTCACTGAAAAGAGCCTGTCTCTGTCCTCTTTGCACCCTCCCTTCAGGTATTTATATACTTTAACACGATCCCTACTGAGCTTTCTTTTCACCAGGCTGAACAGTCCCAGCTCTCTCAGCTTTTTCTCATAGGAGAGATGCTCCTCTCCCTTATTCATCTCACTTTACTGGGCTCTTTCCATTATGTCCATGTCTTTCTTGTACTGGTAGTGCAGAACTGGACACAACACTGCAAGTGTAGCCTCACCAGTGCTGAAAAGAAGGGAAAGATCACCTCCCTCGACCTGATGGCAGTACTTTGTCTAATCCAGATCAGGATACCATTAGGCTTCTTTGCAGCAAGGACAATTTGCTGGCTCATGTTCTACTTGGTGTCCACCAGGACCCTCACGTGCTTTCCTGCAAAGCTGAAGACTTTATGTCAAAGGACAATAAAAAAATTAGTTACTGTTTCACAGTCATTTTTTCAGCAGATTGCGAAGGACTTGAACAGAAAATTTAAAATCATAAACTCATGAATCTTTATTCTCTTTTTTACTGTTGTGATGCACAAGATTGCTACCCAGCTTGTCTTGTTTCTTCTTGCAGATAGGCCAGCATTTTAGGGGATTATATGTGTCACTATGTGCAGTTGTGCACTCGGTAGCTTTTATGTCATTATTCTTTAAAGCTTTAGCACAACTTTTCAGTTAAGGTTGCTCTCTCTTCTAAAATGAAAGCCAATATTCATCTCATTTTTTTGCTATCAGTTCAAGGGAAGATGATAATTAATTTTCTGTCTCATCAGTTGCTTTCAAAATTTCTTTCTTTCAGCAACTTCAGTATAACAAAGGAGTCTATTGACACTTCATGTTTCCTGTGTGGTGCCAAATATAGAGACCCTAAAAATGGAGCATATACTTTCTTTCCTACAATTTCTACCAAAAGAGAAGAAGAAACACCCTTAGTAATGTGAGGAATCAAAATGTGAGAAAAGAGGTGGATTTGAATAATCATCCCAATCTGTCAGTGTTTCTCGTTCTTTTCTTCTGAAAGAAGCTTAACTGGTTTTGCATCATCTTTGGTTCTCCCGTTGTGCTTCTTCCTCTTTTCTTCACATTTCTTTTTTTAGGTTTGCTCATTTTTTATTTTCTTTAGCATGTTGGAACCTCATCTCTCAACCACTCCTTCCTGCAGATCTCCCCCAGTGTACTTCCTTTCAACTCCCTGATGCCTACAATACACTTTATCCCACAACAAAACAAGAACAAAATGTTACTGGTCTGTGTTTTTACAGCCAATTTGCTGTAATCACTTTCCTTTGTACTATACAACAGAAAGTACAGTACATCATCTTCAAGAACAGGGAGGCTTCGTCTCAAGTATTTTTAACGGATTTCTGTTTGTGCTCTCTTTCCAACTTCTTTTCTGCAACTCCCCTGCTATCTTTCTCACACTCCACAGTACCTGGTTTGACAATAAGCACTGAATTTTTGACCCTTGTGGTCAAGATCAATTGAAGCAATGAATTGTTGAGTCTGCATAGGTAAGGTTTCTTACATTTGTTAAAGATTAAAAAATATATGTAACCTGGCACAAAGAGTGTAATACATAAAATACCCAAGTTACTTTAAGCCTACATATTTTATTTTTCACTGAGCGACATGCTTAAATTTTATTCTTTTTGATAAGTCCCACTTTTACATTTATAAAAAATTGACTCATTACTGAGTAAATGGAAATAAAAATATATATACTGCCCTGACATTTGAGTAACATTGATAAATATAAACAAGAATACATAGTCCTCGAGTGGAAAAAGGTTTCATAACTTAGAAAAGTATATGAGAGGAAGAGGCTTCCAACATGGTCTACTTTCTTGGAGAAATCGCTGTTTTCTTCCTTTGAGGAATCTTTATCTATTTCCCTTACACTTTCATTTTAATATGATTACTGAGGACATTTTTCCCTCCTCTCATCTTTTGTTCTTGTATAGTTTTAGTGATTTATTGTCACAGAACACAGAGCTTAATTATTTTGTGATTTTAGACCTCGATTGTTTTATTCTTTGCAATGTCTTCATCAGTGTCGACTCACGTTTTTAACTGGTAAGGCTGCAGGGGACCTAATGCACTCACAGAAAACCCACCCTGGAAGTTTATCTTAAGAGGCAAACTTATGGGAATATCCAAGGATAGGTTTTTTCTAGAAAGGCGACTCATGCAGTTTCTTCCCTTTACAGCTTTCTGATTAACTAAATAAATGCTTACTCCTATAACACAGGATTTAGGAAAGGGCAGGGAGTTTTTCTTTATGAGGTTGCTGGGACCACATTTTGTTACTGGATGTAAATGCCGAATAATGTTTGAATTACATTTGAGCACAGGTGGTTAGGAAATCAGCAACTGTCTCTATAAGGGTGAAAAATCTGAATGACAGGCCCTAATTAGGCTGTGCCTAGTTCTAATTTATATCTCAAACTTGATGGTATTTGAAAAACTGAAGCACTTCCTTTTTACTTTGGGATTTTTACTGCTTCAATTTGTAATTATTCCAGCCCTCCTCACATCTACAATGCCAAATAAAAATGGGCAAAACTAGAGATGAGGGAGCCTAAAAGTGGATTTTCTTTGTCAAGGAGAGTTGTTAGATGACTTACTGACCTCGTTCACAAGAAGCCTGAACAACATGCAAGTGCCCACTGAAGGTGGACTACTTCTACAATTAGCAACAGTAAGTTTATCAGACATGCATTACTGAAAGCACACTTCATTGCTTGAGAAATCACAAATGAGAAGCATGTGGAATATTATATGCCATGGCAACTAGTGCTTGCTGTTTTAAAAGCAAAAGAAAATAAACAAGTACGATAATTTAAAACTGTGGATGTGACACAGGGTTAAAAAAATTTAAAAATAAATAATTAAACAAATACAATCCATTCTTCTACCTGACAGCCACATGTTACTTCAGCCACAGGTACTGTGAAGCATGACTATTTCCTTTAATTCTACTCATTTAGGCGTGCCAGATGTCCTGTATCCCATTTTACAAGTTCCTTCCTGCTAGCATATTCAGTCACTATATTAAACTTCCACTGATAGTGTGTATTTGGGCAAGGGAGGAAAGATGGTTGAAACAGATTGGTTTTATAAGTTTGGTATACAAAGTGCTGAAAAGCTGAATTTGTATAAGGAGAAAATTAAAGTTGGGTTACAAGAAGACGTTAGCAATGGGTGGAAAATACATATGGTTGTCATTTGGAGCAGTATACATTTCACTGAACTTGAGTTACCTGAAAAGTAGGGATGTACATTGCAAAATGATCAATTACCCCTTCTAAGTGTCTGCTCCTCTGAAATGAGTCCACTACACTGTAATTTTTTCAAATTTAGGCAGCATAGGTCCTATCTTAGCTTACTATTCACTGGCTTTATTAGCTTTCTAGAAAACACATTATGTATGCATCAACAGTAGCTTTTCTGTGTCAAGCACTGTTGGGTATTAGTCTATTCTAGAATTTTTTATTTGGAAAAATCATGTCAACTTGCAATTGAGACTGTTTACATGCAGCTCCAGTAAAGCCATATTTTCCCCTTCTGGAGGCAAATAATATACTTTCAAAATGTGCTAATTACTGTAAGAGTGTTGTTGAAAATATGACAGTCTATATTTATACTCAAATACCATGTTTATAGTTTGACTTTTTTTATTTTATATTCTTAGAACTAAGTGCATCCTCCCCTTTCCCTCCTCCCCCACACACACTGGCCCAGAACTAATAAGAAATGAATCAGCTTACTGAAATGCAATAAAAACTTCTGCACACTTTATATTCTATTCTTTCAGCTGTTGCCAAGACAAGGCTAAATCTCTTTAGAGCATGTAGCTTTAATATATAATCAACTAGAAGAGGTTTACTGCAAATGCTACACAAAGTGACTGTTAAATTTATTAAATACTAAACTTCTCACGGTTTTCACCTATATGCCTCACTTGTGCATTGCTGTGGTCTAGAAATTTATGAGCAAGAGCTGTTGCGGTTCCAGAATGGGACTGGTGTAGTGCTGGTGTATATACACACTCCATTGAACTGAGTCCTGCTTTTAGAGATTAAATGGAGCATGTAGGAAAAACAAAGGTTTTATGTTATTGCTCTTGGCACATGATATAATAAGATGCAATATGGCAAGACTGCAGCATTGGAATGGGTTCATGAGTCAGAACAGACGTAGAAACAGCAAAAATTGAGCAATATTTTAATATGGCAGTTCTTACATTATATATCTTAAATGCCATTCTTATAATTGTCTCAAAACAATGGTATATAACTAGTATGTTTTTAGGGTTAACCAGTACCTGTGCTTATGGAAGTTTCTTGATAGTCTGCATTTGCAGAACCGTAACTTAAAGCTGCACCCCATAAACTGACTAAATTCTGATACAGGGTCTTCTCAGATGGAACATTCTCTAGTAATGTACTCATCACATACGATGGATATTCAGCCTATTAAAAGTATATAGACTCTAGCTATAAAGCATAGATTGTTTATTTAGTTATGTATTTGGTTATTTATTTACTTATCGCAGATGCTGTTGAAAGAACGACGAAATGGGAAATGACATTGACTTTCTACTAGGTGGCCTCCTTGCCCCAGCGTATCATGAGCAAACCTAGGCTAAATGGCCTGGCATAAAAATACTGTGGCCCAAGGTGAGAGTTTGGAGAAACACCTGGCATCCTTTTTGAGTTGTGGTCATAACAACTAACCCTGGAGAACCAATCTTCCGTGCAAAAAATATAGGTTGTGTAATGGACAGTTGTGAACTGTGCCTCACCTCATTAGGAGGGTAGCAGTTTAACAAGAAGTCATCCATACATTGAAAGTTAAATTCAATTGGGATACAAGTCAAATTTCAGCAAAAGATGCCAGTCAGAAAAGCGGTCACGTGGTTTGAGAGACCAGTCCAGCTTGGACACCAAGACTGTGTACCCATGCGGTGTGTTAATGAATGCTGACTCAGGTCTAGCCTATGCATAACAACACGGGCAACAGGGCGAGAGGAGATGACTATAGGCATAGGTATCCATAGCTCTACTGCTGGACTTGCCAAACCGCTGTAAAGATAAAACGATTGCTCCTATCGTAGCCGAAATGCTGAAGAGTGTGTGTTAGAGGTTATTCTTAGCCAGCAAGAGCACGGTTCTCACCTCCTCATTACCCACAGCAATTTGCAAGACTCTTTCTCCCACTCAGCTACACCTTTCAGCCCATCGTCTTTCCCTCTCACAGGAATATCTGTGGTATTCTCACAGGAATACCACAGACAGAAATAGATTCTGGTATATTATAATAGCATATTTAAAAGCTGTTTATGCAGTGTGTGTATAAATGGAGCAAAGATTACCATACCCATATTAAAGTGTTATTTTTGCTCCATTTATATACATGCTGTTTTAGAGTTTATGGGCAATGTGTAAAGAAAATGAAAGCAATTCAGCACGCTGCTCCCATCTTGTTCACGCAAATTTCCAAATTAGCTCAAAGGGACTTTGTGAGGTTGCAAGATGGCCCAATTCACTCCTGCATTCACTGCATCCATGCACATTTATGTAGTAAAAAGTTTCCATAAAAACCAGAGTTCACTGTGAACAAAGCAAAATACTACAAAATTTACAAAGCTACCACTGGTGTGATGATCTTAAATTATTCTACAAGCATCTCATGAGTAGTGGTGTGAGGAAATAAAGAATACCATTCATGCTTTGCTAACATACCTGGATTTCCTTTTTACCATTGGCTTGTAAGTTTTATTTATTAACTATTTTTCTCACCACAATTGCTGTGAAGATTAGGGTGCACAAAGAATAGATACATGAATGTTATAATTTTCTGGAGGAGGAAATGAAAAGGGGAATAAAATATACTAATGGTTCATAACCAGTCACAAGAAATTTTGAAAAGCATAATTTTCTGTTCAAAGAGAGAGATGTAAAAGAGTGGAAATAAATGACTGAAATGATGGCAGCAATCAGGAAAGAAAAAAGACTGTTCAAAAAGAGATGCCTACCCCCCCCCCCCCAAAAAAAAAAGGCATATAAAGGCACTGGAAGGCAAGGGTTTTAAGCCATTATGTGAAGAAAGGTTAAGTCTTGGGAGAATTCTGACCACTAAGTCCTATACAAAATCCTCCCTCTGTGCTCCATACAAACTGACAGCTTACAATGATGCTGGTGAGTTTATGTCACATTATGGATAGAAGTCAGTGAAGTGAGAAAAAGTGTTACAGTTGTCCTACAACAACACTTAAACTGACTTGACCAAATTCACTATTATTCTACTCCCTTGCTATTAAATGTCCGATTCTGCATACAATGAACACATGAGCTATTCATACAGTTTTATTTTTTAACTTTTATGTTGCTTGGGGTTTTTTTTCTTTTTTTTTTTTTTTCCTGGGCTGCTGCCCTAGATTCAGTTTCCAGTCACCAGTGTCCAAACTAAAACAAAGGAGCAGCTCTAACGAAGACAGGGTGATCTAAAGACTTGTCTTGGGGAGTGAAATTGAGCTGAACAGGTGACAGTTGGTAATTTTAACCTTCCTATAACCTTTATTTTTTAACACTGAATGAATATGAAAACAAGAAATCACTGAATGTGATTGAGATTTTACTTTTATGTTAGTTTATGTAGGCTAAGACCGTTAGTTCTTTCTTGATAAAGATGTGCCTTTTGGGTTGCTGACCATGAATAGGAAGGGAAAATATATGTGGAATATGCAAGGACAATCATGTGATTAATGTCAGCGTTTTTTAAAAATACCCAAAGAAAGAGCTAACACCCCCACCCCCCCAACTCACCCAGGCATGGCTCTCACCTGGAAACAAGAGATACTTAGTCTCTAGAGGATCTACAAATATGTTTTCAAGAAGGGTGTGCAAATGCTAGGTTGATGCATAACCATACAAACCCACAATACAAAATGCTTCTCAGCAGGTGTAGCAAAAGAAAGTTTTGTGCACTGTACAAATTTGTTATTTGCCTCCCAAAAGGGGATTGAACTGATTTCACACTCTGCCTCTAATATTTGTACATATGTGCATTTGTTTTTCTGTCAATATCCCCCAAACTGACTTCATTAAGAAACCCAGTCTGGAAACATTTGTAGAACACCTGGTGAAAAAAAAAAAAAACAAAAAAAAAGTGGTGAAATCCATTCCTCATGCAGAGGAGGGAAGAAAGTGAAATTTCTCTGAAAGTTAACACCATGCAGAAAAAGCTTTTTCGTACAGCAACAGGATGTTCTCAAACTACAGGTCTGTTTAAATAAAAACTCTAAGACGTTACTTGCTCTTCTCAGCTCTTAAATGTGTTGTTAGTTAAAAGCTTGATCCCAGCACAACAAGGTGTGGTTTGTGACCTTGTAAACAGGGTATTAGACACGGTCTCAGATAATTGCTGTAAAATTATTGATGTTGCAGTAGCATGCCAAGTGAAAAAAGAAAGAATAAAAGAAAATCGCTGTCGCGCCATATGAATAGTCAAGTTCATTTCCTCCTGCATTGTTGCTACTGCAAAATCACTATCACCTATAGAGTACAGAAAGATTTTAAACTGATGTTCTGATTGACACAGAAGAAATAAACTTAACTCTGGACTTAACACAACACCTGACTGTCTCTTCTAAAGCATTTAAAAAATGAAAAAGATGAAATGAAGAAGAAATAATTTCCAATTTCTTATTAGAAATATTTTTTCTCAGTCCATCGTACAGGCAAATTTGCAAAATTAAGTATCTCTTCTTCCCAGATGTTGTCTTCTATTATTATACATAATAGCTTTCTACCCTTGTGTATCTAATGTAAGATGTTATTGAGTATAAGATTACCAATCTGACATGATTCAATAGTTTATATTTGGTATAACTCAAGTCTTCTGAATTCATCCTGTCCCCCAAAGAATTAGCTGCCTTCTTGGTATTTTGTTTTATTTTGTTTTTCTTTACACTTGTTTAATATTAGACTCCTTGGAGTCTTTCATTGAGACTCCTGAGACAGAGCCTTGATCTCACAGATCCAGTTTCTGGGTAGGGGCTATTCCTGTCCATATTAATAATGTATGAAACGATAGCAATGTTGACTTCTATTTATAATAGCTTTAAAGTTCTGTGACAATTACACTGTGGTATTACCTTTAATCTTTATTACCCACCCCCAAACAAGCCCTGTCCGTGTGTATTATGGTGAACATGCTCACTAAGCATGCACTGCTAAACAATTATGTTATAGCCATGCTTGGAACGGCTTGAGATAAAGCTGTTCAGACCTCCCAGCATGGCTTAGCCAATTAAATACACAAAAATTACAGTTTCTTTTACTGCCTTATTTGCTATATATATAGTATCAGAGACTGCACTCAATGTACTTTTTCTTCTATTTTTAATTCCCCAAACAAAGATAGGAGAAAGAGGAAGAAAGCTGAAGTGGGCAGAGACAAAAGCAACTTCATGGTTTTTGAGGGTGACAGGAAATAAGGCAATACATTTAAAACACATAAAACAGTATGGAAGCAACCTGGAAGGAGGCTTTAAGGTCTGAACTACCGATGTCCCTTGACACTCAGCTGGTTTCACTGCAGTGCCAGGGATCTGTGACACCTATCGGCTCTGGATCTGCCAACACTTCCAGCCGTCCTGTCATGTTTAGTGAGACCACTCATGTGTGCAAGGTCTTGCAGGACCAGATACAGGCAGTAAAAGGTGATGCAGAAGAAATGTGTCATGAAAGAGCACATCCTAGCAGGGCCAGTCTTGACTTAAGTCATATTTTCACTTCCTTCAGTATATGAGTTAAAACAATGTTTATATCTCTCTTAGCTGTACCTGATTTATTTTCTCCAGCCTTCCACTCAACATCTGAATTCAGAAAATGATGCAGCTTTAAGCTTGTATTATGATGCTACTTAATAGCTGTATATAAAAGAATAAACTACTTTTCTGTTTTGCAGAATCATTTTTATTCACTTTCTAAAATTTAGAAATGAAAATAACTATTTATCTGAAAACAGATGGATGTAAAGGTGTGTTTGATAGGAGCTGTCAGGCCGGCTCAGCATCTCCTCAGTGAGCCATGTGTTACTGTAATACTTGTAAGGAATAACAGTAGAACCATCAGACATTCAGTCATAGTTTTCAAATGTTTTATTTTGAAAAATTGGTGTTACATATGTCGGTTTTCATTCAGCAAAACCACACTTGTTTAAACATTGTAACATTCCATAAATATTGATATTTAGTTATTTTACAGAATCATAGAAAAGAAAGAGGTATGTTTGGGTAAAGTCTTTGTTGTGAGAGATGTAACAGAGCTAACCGCATATATATAGCTTTGGGGGTCTTTCTTTCAAGAGAAACAAAACATAACACTAAATTTAAATTACCATGAAAGGTTTGGGACTCTGCAATCTGGGAAATCCATAAAAGTTTTACTTCCCTAAGCAGGAACTGAAAGAAAAGGGGAAAAAAAAATCCAGCATCATGGTATTTCATTTTGACTTACAGAACATTTCACAGAGTTTATCCTTTTTTTTGGTTGCAAGAATATTTCACAGAACTTCCATGGCATTTATGAAAGACCAAAGATGTTCATAAAAACTATCTAGTTTGTACTAAAATAAATATCTTCGCAATATGTATTTTTAGTAATATCTTATTAGCAACTGAAGCTTTTCATTTTTTAAACAAAATCTACTGATGTAGGCATATTAAGAACCCTTTATACTTCAGCATTTATCATTTACAAGACTCATGTTTGTGCATTTCACACAATAATAAAGTACTGGCTTGCAATTTACATTTGCCCTCTTTAAGAAACCTGTATGTTCTTTTTTTCCATAAAAGAGTTCAAACAATATCACCATGCACAATCTTTTCTCTGCTTAGCAGTCTCTGAACGAAGCTGAATCTCCACCTAATTTTATGAAGTTTATGTGCCTAATGGTTTCAGAATGTTGTGTTCTCTTTGGAGAAAATGAAGTTGACTAGGCAGCATTTTGGTTCACCACAAGACCAAAATCATTGTAATCAGAGAGAAGATTATATCAAAAGGTTTCAGTTTTCAGTTTTGCACAGAAAACACTTTGTTATAGAAAAAGTAGTCTAACCAAACATTCCTGACCAGCTGTAGTAAGTACATCAAAATTTTTAGGGCTTGCATCAAGAAGTTGCTTATGTTTCCTAGTTAACTTCTAATGCAGAATGCAGCATGGGGGGAAAAAAAAAAAGCTCTGAAAGACCATGTCCCAGACCTATATTCAACATACAGGAGTACATAAAAAGTTATTTTAAAGCTAGCAAAATAGAAAGATTCTCAAAGTTGATGCAATACGTACCTTGAAAGCAGCTGTAAAATGAGCTTAAAAATCCATTGTTATGATTGACTAGAGAGATTACTTTCAATGTACAAATCAAACCTTTTCCCATTTAATGCCAGCAAAACAGAGCTCCTTATTCTACTCTGAACTCAATTTCCACTAAATCGTAAGAACCTTGACAAATAAAATGGGGACAGAATTTTTACTTTGTGTGTGGTGCATGTATGAAAAATCATATGCTGCTATTTGATTCATCTTAGTACTTCTATGTACGCTTTTTTTTTAGAGAAATAAATTATACTCATAATAAATACACCGCTGTTAACATTTTAGCTTTCTAAAAGGAATAATATGATTCTAAGTTTCTGTGCTTTGATACTCAGCACTTCAAAAAAACTTTTTTATCTGAACTGTTTTTTTTCATTTGTGTTTACTCCACTTTCCTAAATATCTTTAGCCAAATTTCTACTGCCTCTTTAACAGTGGTATCATAAGCGTTGGGAATGGGGGCAGGAAAGGGGCTTTTAATTCTAGTCACGTAGATCGCTTTGTCACAAACACACACATGGAAACAAACACACAGATCACTAGGGAACAGGACACCACAATTACTTATAAATATTCAAGACATATGTATACACATATAACTGCATATTCCCAGCGAGGAGATATTTAGACTATCCTTATCATAGAAAGAGAGCATTAAATACCAACTTAGGGTAGGAAATATGCATTAGGCAGATGTATGTTACTTCATACATATATACATAATCTTGTCTATATAAAAGCACATGCACATACACATATGTAAGCACGTACACACGTATTCATATAGAAACATCTGTGGGTATGTGATGAACCACCTTGCCACGGTTATCTCTCCTATATTCAGTGACCAAGTACAAATATTTTTGTGAACATAAAATATCCAAGGGGTAACGGTTTTAAATTAAAAGAGGGTAGATTTAGACTAGATATAAGGAAGAATTTTTTTACAATGAGGGTGGTGAAACACTGGAACAGGCTGCCCAGAGGGGTGGTAGATACCCCATCCCTGGAAACGTTCAAGGTCAGGCTGGACGGGGCTCTGAGCAACCTCATCTAGTTGAAGATGTCCCTGCTTATGGCAGGGACGGTGGGCTAGATCACCTTTAAAGGTCCCTTCCAAACCAAACTATTGTGTGACTCTATGATCACCTGGTGAGTATATGCTAAACAGTCCACTGCTGGTATTTAAGGAGAAGTTGCATGTTGAAATTAAGCACAACTGTATTTAAAAACAATTGTTCTAAGCAGTAGGTTGATCAAAAAAAGCGAAGGTTAATCAAATGCCAAATAAATAATAAGCATTCTAGAAAAAGCAGTCGCTCCAGATTTTTTTTTTAAAAAGTAAAATAATAAAAGCAAGCAGTATTCTATATATCTCCATTAGAGATGTCAAATGAAACCCAAAATCAAATCTAATTTAAACATACCCTTAGTGTGTAATAATCCACTCATGAAAGTTAGTCTTGATGCCTTATTGTATACTTACTATAAAATCAGAACCAAAACACCGCCCAAAACTGAATTATATTAAGGTTTCACAGCTATGCTTTCTACTTTAACATCATGGATTAAAAATTCCTTGAAACCTTCTTTCTAAACGGAAGTGGGAAAGGAACAGACTGAAGAGATGTGATTGAGTGACACCATTCATTATTAAAGACATAAATTAAATGTGAAGACAATGTGATTCTGTGAGAAAGCAGTGGTCATTTCAGTTAGTCAAATCCTTCCTTTCTTTTTCTTTTTTTTTTTTCTTTTTTTTTTTTCTTTTTTTTTTTTCATTTTTTTTTTTCTTTTTCATGCGGATTAATGATTCGGGCTTCTTTCTTTCTTGCATAGTATTTTGTTTCATGGTTTCAAACCAGCACCTTATTAGATAGAACAATCACAATGCTTATATAAAAGGGATCAGGGAACTATTTTCTTCTGAATGAGAGAAGCATCATTCTCAAAAAATCCCTGCTTTCTTTGCCTGATTGTTCTCCAGATGACTTTGCAATCCTGAATTATTTACATCTTGACAAAGGCTGTGATATAATTCCAGAAATTTTACAAGAGGATCTCTCCAAAATTTTCCACCTCAGTCAACAAGACATATGATATTCCCTGAGCATAACAGCTTTCCTGCCAAAAAATAAAATATGTTTCTACTTACTGCCAACCCACCTGACTCTACCTAAGTAAATTCCTTGCCAAGTCCATCAGCCTTTCCACCCTAAACCTTAAATCCATTCATTCTCGCCCAATTTAATATGCATTCCCTTACCCGCCAAATCATGAAACACCATTTGACAGACCCAAAATATACTGATGTGATATCTCTCAAAAGGGGGGCAAGGGGCTTGAATTATATGGATGTTGATCTTGTCATATGAGGTATGGGCAATAAATTTAGAGAACGAGGTCTTGTTTGGTCTGAATGGATTTCCCCTGACTGCCAGTGATCTGTGCAGAAGAAAGGCATTGTGTAAAAGTGCCAATACTTTGGAAGTTAGAATGGTCCCCCACAGAAGGCAGGGAAACACAGCCAGCAGCTGCCAAACAGCCACTTCGAACTGCAGCGTCTACTAAATTCCAGGACCAGATCTCCTCAAAAGGCACATTGGGAAAATTTCAAGCTAAAGATTACCTTTACACTCGTTTAGTATATTGTAAGAACCTAGAATGAAAGGAACTTTGATTTGATAATTAGCAAAGCTAAAACAAGCAATAAGTTTTTCCCTTCAGCTCCTTCCCAGATCTACTAAGATTATAATCTCTAAACAGACAGGAGAGATTCAAAACTGCTTTTGCTTTTCCTTTTCATGGTTGTTTAGCTCAGAATCATGCGAACACTCAGGAGACTGATGCTACTGTGTAGGAAGCCAGAGCAGCTAAACACAAATGGTGGAAAAATAAACTTAGGAGAGGAAGAACAGCCAGCTCTTGCTGTTTAAAAACCTGGTTACAGACAGAGAAAAAGTTGCAGAATCAACTGAATTACTTAGTCTGGCTTGTAACCTTACCTCCTGGTTGTAAATGTTGACACAGGAGGAAATGCTGGTGCTAGGAGGACACGAAAGGAGCAAAAGCAAAATGATGGCATAAGTAAAAACTTTGAAAGAACTTTGAAAGGCAGAAGATGCGGAAAAGAGAGGGAATTTTATAAGGGCAGAAAGGAAAAGACACAGACCTAGATACAGTCCACCCCACCTAAATATAAGCATGTAGTTAAGGAGTCTTAGTTCAGTAGTAAGCACCCTATACAGCCAATCAAAAGCGGCAGATGCCTTCAAAGCAGTGGTATAATTATAGCTTAAGTCTGATGCTGTAAGTCCCCCTCCTGAAGAGTCACCTCTCTCCAGTGACTGCACCTAGAGCATCAGGGCATCTGCACTGCCTGAAGTGGATGACAAAAATAATTTCTTTGCATAAATAACTCTTTGTGATGGGACAGTTCCTCCTCTTCGAACAATTTGACAAGAAACAAAGAACTAACCCAAAAAGCAAAGCTAAGATTTTACTTCAGGAAGTTTCAAAACAGTCTGCATTTATCAATGACTTTACATCATAGCTCTCCATTTGGCTAGCATGCAAAATACATAATAACAGTTTAAAATTTACTCTTAGGAGAGTGAAGCAATCCTGCCCTATCTTCAAGTCATCGAAGCAATTGCTAAGGTTATTTGCCAAATTCAGACATCATTTTTTTTTTGTAACATTGTGGTACAATTAGGTCCTTATGCTTTTTTGTCAGAGAGAATGTTTTAAATCATTTTCCAACTGTGGTAATCCAGACAGACAGATACTTACTGCACAATAGTTTATGAGTTGAAATTTATCTGGATATATATGTACATACACAGTCCATACACATTTTGTATGATATTTTTTTCACAATACTCCTACTTACATTACAGGTAATTATAACTTTATTTTTCTTTCATGTCCGCTGTGGATATGAACACTTTGGCTGATGTTCTGAACACTGAATTAATCTCTTTCTCATAGTAATGACAGATTAAAAGAAATGGCCTATTTTTAGAATACGGTTATTATTTTTTTTGCCAGAATTCATTTTATTGTTTTCTAAGCTCCCCTGGTATCATGCATTTCCCTCATTTCTTAAATCTTAATGCTCCAGTCTTCCATTTCCTGTATAAAATAGCTATAAGTGTATTAAAAGGCAAGCATTAAAGATACAGTATATACTATATAATCTGATGATGAAATGTTAGCGAAATACAGGGCCAATACTCCTAGGTGCATTTTAACTCTTTTGTAATCATATTTGATCTTTTCCAGAGGCTTAAAACATTTAAAGGAAAACTGTCAAAGTCCTTGAGAACATTGTTGCTCGGAAAAAGATGCATTTTTCACAAGACTTTTCTTCATTAAGTCTGAAGGAAAATAATACACAAACAGATAATTTTCATGGAAAGATGATTTTCAGCTCTCCTAGATACATATTTTATTGTAATTCAGAAATTATCAGAATGAATCGGTATCTTTGATCTTGTCTTTCTGTGTTGGCCAAAATCAAATATGAGTCATTCAAATAATATGTGAATACTCAGAAACTCACATTTTTAAAACACAGCATAGGTAAATATGGAATAATCTATTCTTCTACATTAACTTCCACTGAATAACTAATCAAAGGAGAATTGAAGCAGAAACTTGATAATGCTTTTAAAATATATAAAAAAATAACTTATAATAAAGTCTACGAAGATGATTAGGGGACTGGAACACCTCTCTTATGAAGAAAGGCTGAGGGATTTGGGTCTCTTCAGCCTGGAAAAAAGACAACTGAGGGGGGATCTTATTAACACTTATAAACACTTAAAGGGTGGGTGTCAGGAGGATGGGGCCAGGCTCTTTTCAGTGGTGCCCGGGGACAGGACAGGAGGTAATGGGCACAAACTTGAACACAGGAAGTTCCACCTAAACATGAGGAGGAACTTCTTTACTTTGAGGGTGTCAGAGCACTGGAACAGGCTGCCCAGAGAGGTGGTGGAGTCTCCGTCTCTGGAGACATTCAAAACCCGCCTGGACGCGTTCCTGTGCAACCTGCTGTAGGTGAACCCTGCTCTGGCAGGGGGGTTGGACTAGATGATCTCCAGAGGTCCCTTCCAACCCCTACCATGCTGTGATTCTGTGATAATATCTAGATATTTCCAAATATATTTTAAAACTCCTATTGTGTATGTTCACACACTTTTATCTACACTAGTACACATTTGCAATCCATTTTTAATGTAATGTCATACATTGTATTAAATTTGAGGAAATACAAAATGATCTTAAAGGCTACACTTTATACCATATTACAGACCTGAAAAATATGTTAAGTTTTATTAAAGTTAAAAGTCATGCCTCATAGATTCAGGAAAGGGTAACATTAAATATGCTCTCCTGTACCTGCATATTATGACTGTGTATAAATTTTTTCTCCCATATAGACCCTGCTATATTCAATTCATACTTTGTTCATTAAATAACTATCCAGTACTCTTCTTCTTTAATTGCTTAACATAGGGCCTTATTTATTGTATATTTTTCAGAGCTACTTTGAAGGCACAATTTGTTGTTCCTTGCAGGATTTTAGAGTGATTATCCGTACAGCACAAAAGTGTTTGAAAAGACTTCTTTTTTTCCGCTTTTTCTTTTTAACCTATTCAATGAGGTTAGGCTTTACTGAAATTCCATCTAGGCAATAAAGAGGTACTGAAGTAAAAAACTTCTTCCAACACTGGGTAACCAACTCGAGGTGCCTAACATCTGATTTTTCAAAGTACTTTAGCCTATAGAGATGTGTTCAACATTGCTTTGTCTGAGCAGAGCATTCCTGAGATCGCAGGACAGACCAAGCACTCTTATTTTAGATGATTAGGCCAGTGTTCTGGGAGATATCAGCTAGTTGGAGTCCAGAAATTGCTGCTGAGCATATGCAAACTAGGATTTTTGCCACTTGTCCAAATCTGGATGGAATTTTACAAAGGCAGCAAAAGATTCCTCTCTAGCACAGACATCTCTCAACATCCCGTAACGTGTATTATCCTGTTACAAATCTATGAGGGTTTAGAGTTTTAAAGAGATTTATGTTCCTAGCCTTTTTCTTGAAGTTAAATGAACTGAACCGATATAAATTCAGTCAATCTGAATAAATTACCAGTCTCTAATGTTTCAGATCACAGTGTCAACAACTGACATGTGGCTCAGCAAGTCACCTGCTGCCAGCCCCACTGGCAACTTTCTGTTTTTCTAAGGTAATTCTATACAAACACAAGAATAGCAACACTATTTATATGCAAACCATATTTGCCCACCTCATTCCCACTCACCTCCTCCTCGCCTGCTTTCTTGGAAGTGAAATTGCCTGTTTTACGTACTCAGAGTACTTGCTGATTTGGACATTTCTGTAGGTAGAGCACAATAAGTCACACTAAGTTATTTGCTGTTAGCCTGTACGTTGCATTCACTGTAGCTGGCATCCAAACCACTGAATACTGAATTGGCGAGGAATCTGTCTGCAGTTATTAATTATAAATTAAGCGTACTGGGACAAGGGAAAAAAGAAAAGACAAAAAGTGATGTCAAAAGCACTGGTACTCTGAAGTCTTATTAAAAGCTGTGCTGAACATGCAGCAGTTCACCTTATGCACGCAGAGCCAGGTAAGTTCCTCTTCATAGTTCTTCATTTCCAACTAAAATGAATGATCTGAAATTAAATCTAAACACATAAATACATAGGTTCTCAGCTTTAAAAACTAACCTGGGAAACTACTGGATTTCCCTCAAAACTCTTCAGGACAATGAACTCCGAACTTCTGAAACTACTTAATCGCTTCAAGCATAATTAAGAATATAGTAAGAAATCAGGGCATACATTTCTTTCACTGGTAAAATTAGTGAAATGAAGCAATAGAATTGCTTCACGGGAAAGTTCTGGTAGGTAGTGGCATTATTTAGGTTTTGTTTAGCTACATCTAGCATATGTCTGGTATTCTTAACCCTGAAAATAAACTACCCTCCATATACAGAATGGTAGACGGGGTAGTGAAAGACTGCTTTCTTAGGTATCTTTTATGTTGCCTTTTCAAGGAACACGTCTTTTTGAAAAAATATCACACATATAAAATAAATGTACACCTATTCCTGGTAAATGATCTTCTGCACTGTACCAATGACAGATATGGATTATGAATGAAATAGTTTGAAAGACACATTATCTGCCAACAAATAGAACCTTAAACTCTGTGAGATTAAATGCAGCCCCATATTGATCACGCTGAACTAGGACTCACTTTAAAGCAACAAAGCCAAGAAAAAGTATGTTATTTGTTTGAGCTAATTAGTCACCAACATGCAGATTAGTCATTAACATGAAGACTTCTGTGGTCAAAATCAACAGCAGTAGCAATGTGAGGGAAATTGAAACATTTCAAGTGAAGTTCTACCAATGAATACAGCCAAGTGTTGGGAAACTGTAACAGGTTAAGACCCCAGTTCCTCCACTTAGGCTTCTAAATCACAATCTGAATCAACAGTGTTGCAGTGGCCTTCAATCCAACGAGGAGCTGAATATTATTTCTACAAGCCATCTAAGAAATTGTTCTTTGAGCTCTTCCTCTTTTATTACTAAATATTTATGGAGATTGCCATGCCTATTCTTTTAGTTAATGGTAGGTGATAAAAATTTGACGGGCTCAGCTAATTACATCTAGTCAGACCTCCCACATAAGAAAACCTATAAAGGGGCTATACAGAGCAAATGTCATCCTGTAAAAGATGAGAAATACTTCTGATTTAATTCTGCATAGCTACTTCACTGGCACATGACTACATTTGACAGCTCAGTATACAGAACAACCACATCAGTTTTACTTCAATCAAGTATTGCTTTCATATAGAGGGAACGACGTGTCACCTTCTCATGATGTCTCATGGCAAACTGCACACACTTCAAACAATGTATATCAACAAATTGATGGTTTAGTTTCACAGTGTACATTACAGGAAAAATCTTCCCTGACAGCCTATTTGTCAGTGTGTCGGATGCAGCACTGTAACACCAGACCATCTGGAGATTCCAGTGAAAAAAATACTTAGGGTGAAATTCCTCCTTCGGCTACTGCTCACTGAAAGGAGACAGAATAACCTTCTCTGAGGTTTGTCATAACATCAGGAACCAGGGATTGACTGTGCTGCTTTTATTTGTATTGTTTTGAAAAAAGATAGTGTATGCTCTAGCAATAAAAGCAGAGGATCAGAAATTAAGATTGAGTCATGACAAAACACTGCTAAGATTTACTCCTCCATTTTTGCAGGGGGAGGAATGTATATTCCATAAACATGCTTTTTCAGTCTTCAAATGTCATAGCACAAAACGCAGCAGACTACTCAGATTCAAACTGTAATTTTCATCAGATTTCTTGATGAAGCCATGCACACTACTGAATTATTTTGACACATTTGCATCTAATGTCCCACGGTCACTAATGAGTTGTGAACTCCCAATGCTCAGACGATAAAACTCACTAATGTGTTTATTACTCTAATTGGCAAGGTGGAGTTTTAACAGCAATGTTGTCTTACAACAAAACATACTTTTTATAATTAGGCAGCATGGAATCTCTTACATATTACTTTAGACCAGTCTGTCTAATAGACACAAAGAAAAAGAAAAGAATCTTCACAGTTTTTACAGTGATTTCTACTTGCTGCAAAATAACATTCGATACTATTGTTGGGGGAAGAAGTTATTGGGACTATAGATTATTATATAAATGGTACCTAGGTAAAGACTCTGAATGAAAGTATGAAAAATATTCAGATACAGTTGGATTACAGTCAACTATGTCCTCAGGGAAAGAAATCTGGATTGGACTATATATTTGTGAAGAGATTAAACATCAATCCCACTGTAGCAATGCTATACTTAGTTTAGTAACAAAACACTGATCCGTTTAGGTTTGCTCACATTTGCTGTTAGATACATCATAATTGAGGAATACCAAATGCTGTGCTTTAGTCTCATTTGCTGCTGATTAACAGCAGAAGAAGCCAAACTTAGAGCTTTTTAAGAACAGATGGTGCTTCTTTCCTCTTCTTACTGGTCAAAAATTCAGAGAAAATAAGGATGAAGACGGATGTAGATAGAGAAGAGAAGCAACCAAAAGAGGAAAAAAAAAAAGTTTGGCAGATCCCATACGCAGCTATAGAAACAAATTATACCCATTTTCCACTGTGGGTGTGCAAGTTTGAGGATTCACAGATGGCTTGGAATTCAGCTCCTCATGAGAGCTGAATCTGTTTCCAAGACAGTCTGAAAAAGGGGTGCCGAATGATTGCAAAATGTTTCTTTTCCCACTTTTACTACTTGATAGTTTCCCATCTTTCCCTCCTTTTTCTCCACATTAACAAAACATGAAGTAAGAATGGAAGTTTATTGAGGTACTGGGAAAAAATGGGTGGTGCCAGCATTTGCCCAGATCAGACAACTAAAAGTTTTTTTCACTGTGGATTTCCTAAAGCCTAAGGGGACTTTAGGAGTTCTCATATCCTCCCACCTACTCCTTATAAATAAAACCATGACTCACTTTTAAAAATTTGGTATCAAATGAGTCATTCTTTTGCATGATCAGCTTGAGACACCTTAAAATTGTGGTCTCCTTTCCTCTATCAAGAGGACAGGAACATTTCAAAATTCTAGGAAACACAATCAAATGTAAAGGGAGGTGCTCTGCTTTCTGAGAATCAGTCATAAAGAAAGCTATCTCAATTGTATTGAATAAGTGCTCAGTCAGTAATTAGGTGCTAGAATACCGTGCCAGAAACAGACTTTTTGCTGCTGAGAAGGTACTGTCCATTTTTGTCCCGAAGCACAAAATAGCCAGTTTGGATCCTGATATTTCCAGCTATATACTGACTGAAGCTCTTTCTTCAAAGTCCACCAACCTATCAACACATATTTTATATGAAGATGCTCTATTTACCATCCAATTGTACCAGGCTCTGTCTGCTAGGACTTGCATTAGCCTGTTCTCCAAGTTGAAAAAACCCAAGCAGTTCACGCTCCCAGCACATCTTCTTATTGATTAATGTTATGAAAGAACTGAGAAACTTGTTTAGATCTCTGCCAGACTCACCAGTGGACTGAAATCCCCTCGTGCACTGACTTACACCATGATTTTCATTCTCTGTGGTGACCCCCTTGAAATTTCATCAATACAGCTCAGCCAGTCGATCTATCACTGAAAACCAACTGCAACAGCTTTGCTGAACCCATATTTACTTTGGTCACAGAGTTCATGGGGGCTCTCAAGAATGGGAAGGGCAAAGGTGCACACATGCCCCACTTACGACAGAAAAATCCCCCACATCCTATCAGATGGAGGCATTTAGTCTTTCCATAAAGTACTCAAAAAATGTGGTTTAACTCTGTTTCTCACCACAGAATATAGGCAAAACCAGTTTGACTTACTCTGTTTAGAAAACTGATGGCAATTTCCTAACAAGAGAAAGAAAGGCAAGACTGCTGTGAAGAGTGTCTTGAAAGACTTAAAATACTTCCAAAGCCAAGACAGCCGCAAGCAAGATTTCTCGGTGGTCTGCTAAGTTTCCAGCGGAACTCTCCTGGGGTACATACTAAAGTACCTCCTATTTCATAGGTCTGACCCAGTCATGTTAGCAGTATGTAAATGCTTTGACATGCCAGACACTGAAAAAAGGACTGTTAATTGGAATCTTAATAATGTCTCTAGGTTAAACTGCCAATAAATAAATAATGCCTAATAGTTTCATAAATAAACATCTCAAAACATGACAAATATAAACCAGCAAGAAATTAAAGTTTAGAATCCAAAATAGTAGAAAGATTCTGTCTACACATGTTGGCGTTTGAATTACAGAGAATTGTTCTTTCCACAAACCTTTACTTCACTAAAATCACCCTGGACATGAAACAAGACAGATGCATTTATTCTCCTTCATTGTTCTTAATGAACTGATGAGAAATAAATTTAGCAGAGGGAGAGTTAAACTGAGGTTTTCATTTTCTGAAATGAAACTATTATGTTAACAATTATTTCCTCCCTATACAGGCTACCACATATTTCAGAACTCTTAATAATTTCATGCAGGGATGAAGCAGTCATTTACCTACTGCATCTGTCAACAAAATGCTGGGTTTGAATCTTCATTCCCCTCCATTTACAAATACTGTCTCATAAAGTCCATCTTCCTCGCATATTTCCAGATTAACCTACCTAGAACTGCAGGTTTTTTATGATGGCAAAACATTTTTATCATTTATGTTTGTGGTTTAAAGACAGTGTTCTCCACAAAACACTAAAGAAAATGCAGAAGATAATACTAAAATCTCAAAACTGCAGAGTGTACTTTCCACTATTCATTGCAAATATCTCTCTGGACCTATCAGGCCTGCGAATACCTAGAAGGTAGGAAAACATCTCAGTCATAAATATAAGCAGTGAGCATATAATGCCCTACACAAGACATGGCACATATCTTAAATATTAACTCAATCAGCATCACATAAAAGTTCTGTGAAAACTGAATTACCTTCCATCTCACAGTTGGAGATAACATCCTGTCATGTCTAATCACTGTGAAAAAAACCATAGATGCCACAGGCCAGTTCACATTTAGTTAATTATGCATAAATATATCATAAGAACTGTCAAGTAGTAATTTTTTTTTTACAACACCAATTTCTTCTTGTATTTTAAGAGCAATCCTTGAACTTCATGAATCTTCAGAAGGGTTGTGCCTGTTATCTAGTAGGTCAGGAGATAGTCCATATTTTTTAATGTATTTACTGTGATTTTTTTCCTTGTTCTTTGAAACTACAACTCAAATCACAGAATACATCTGTAGAGAGGCTGTTTAACAACCTGAAGGTTTGAAAATCCCCGGAAGGTGCATGAAACAAAAGAGCTATAAAAGTAACGGCTCAAATTATTGCTGCTGCTGCTTCTTATTTGCTTACATTCATTGCAATGCGAAATGCTAGAACAGCAAACTGCAATTTTCCTGCTCACAGTAAAGTTACTGTCACAAGTAGAAAGACTGTGAGTAGGACTTACTTCGGGGTTTAAACACCTAGAATAGATATCTATAAGAGAGCTTGGATGTTAACCTGTTGCAGTTAATGAAACATAGAAAACAATTAAATGACTAACCACTGGGTGTCTTCTTCAGATAGATCGGCAGAATTACTTTCTAGACTCCATTGACCACATGGGGAACTTAAACTCCCTACAGACAGCATATTCTGGCACTGAATCTCACACTTGGTCTGCTTAACAAAAAAAAAACAAACACAACAAAACCAAAACAAAACCACAGTCAATGCTAGAAATATAACCATTATGGTCCGTATTTAGCCACATATAACTCCAATGATTACGACAGAAATCATGCTCTGTTATAGAAGGAGTACAATACCTTGCAATTATACAATCGTTATGTCCAAACGTACGAAGTGATTTAAAGCACTAAACACGTATTAGAAATAGGAGGACAGACAATTTGAGGTTTCATCTGACTTGGAAAGAATGTCCTTTGTACTGAAAGATCTGTTTCTCAGGAAATGCTTTTTATTCATGGCAAAAGTTTCCCCTTTTACAGGGCAGTATGGGTGTTTTAATCTAGCTGATTTCTAGATATCCATCTGCTAAGGGTACATATTGTCTAGAAATCCTTCTCAAACGACCCCTCTGCATATACCAATCAGCTTCATAAAATTCATAGCAAGTCCCAGCTGGCCAGCAAGAGTGAAATAGGAGATGTCAGGGCAACCACTGGACACCTCCACATTGGCATGTTTGCTTATGAACTGCTGTGGCCGGACCTCTAGATCCTGCCCATGCATTGTATGGGGCTACCAAATAGAGGCTTGAGAACAGAGAGAATTAATGCAACTGATGCAGGGCAACAAATACAAACACACTTTGTTGGTGAGTCTATGTTGAGAGAGTGTGCCCAAAGGCACCCCAGAATGTTAAACTAGGGGCAACTAATGTGTGAATGTTTTCCAGTCAAGAATTTTTTCAAGCACAAATCGGATATCAGTTTTGATGATATTCGGATGAAAAAGGAGATACTCCTAAAAGCATTACTTTGTAAATAATTAACAGATCAAGTTAGTATAACAGGGTCATGTTCACCAGTATTAAATAGGAGTTCTTCTTCACAGAGCATTGGATTCTGTATTACTACCTAAACTGTGGGTTCCAAAGCGTTAAGCTAAATCTAATCCTGCCAACAAAGAAAAGTGGCAAATAAGAAAATTCAGGCCCTTTTATGAATTTAGTAGAACCTTAAGAAGACCACACCTGCATTTTTTGTAGACAGACCCATGAGATGGTAGAACAAGTTCAACATATTTTTATTATTTATGGGCACACAAAGAGCTTCCCTTTTTACAAGGAATTCAGACATGCTAAAATGTCTACATACTACAGGTGGAAACAGATTTTTCTCCTAAGCCACAGGTGCTTGTTTTTCAGCCCCACAAATCCTTTCTCCAAGACCTCTAAAGTAAATCTCAGTAATTAATTCAGATGTTTCTGTCACATGTGCTACAGAAAATTCTCTTGACCACGCCATGTTTTGCCCAATTTAGAGCTGTTCTGTGAGGAAAATGGGGGGAGAAATGTAATCTCAATTTAGGTTGGCTTTAAAATTGGTAGGAAAAATTTCATCTGCTCTCCAAAGTATTTCCATTCTCTTTTTATTTCTCATGTTTTTTTGTGCTGCAGGTATATACAGTTCTTTTTTAATCTTTTGCTTCCCAGCTTCTGCAGGTTGTGAGGGATGTTTTTTTGTTTTAATCTGTACAACATTTTGGTTTCTTGCACTAAGGCCAAGTATGAGAGATGAATTGCATCTTGGAGTTGCCTATTTTATTTTTCACCAATTAGAGAGGGAACTATGCATCTAGCTCAGACTAGCTGCCTAATTTTTAGAGAGCTGAAACTAAATTAATTCACAAGATTATTGCACCCTGGGATACACCTCTAGCTGGAGGGCAGAGGAGAGGAGCAAGAGAATGATGCTGTTAACTTCCCACAACCACACAAACAAGACCCGCGGCTGCATGTGCATCCTGAATGGTTTTCACTGTATTGCTGAGTCCACCCCCTTCTTTCACCATTCGGTACGAGTGGATTACACTTTATTTGCGTGCTGTGGCACTGTGCCAAGTTTAAAAAGCAAGCCACTGGCTGGGCCAGGATTGCGCTGTCGGACTGATATCAGTTTGACTTTGTCCCCTCTTTTGTAATATCTCCTTCAGGAGACAACTGTCATCTGCGTATGCATAAATCCAAGGCTCAGGGTTTGTTTGTCTCCGACCTTCTCCAGCTGAAAGCCGGCGTGTATCTATATGTGGCTGTGGCAGCCTTCCAGTCTTTCAGCAAAACCGCTTGTGTGGTTCACGCTATTTAAGTTACCTGTATATTTTCAGGCTTGCTCAGCTGCAGTGTCCATTATAACAGCTACTTTTTATGTGTGGCCTCAGGTTTCATACTAGTAAGTTATTACCCTTTTACTTGCCTTAACACAATTTTAAAACGTATCTTATCATGACAAAATTGTGCCTAAACACGTTTCAAAGAACTACTACTTGGAAAAAAACTAAACACCACAAAACAAACATAGAACTGCATTTATATTAAAAAGGCAGCAAGAGGAAAGTTATGATAAGATATAACTTCTGAAGGAGAGGAAATAACATAGAATAATGCACACTAATCAATGACACTAATGAGGCATGCAAAATCACAATTACACAATTGTGCCTGTGGGTACCATCTCTGTTTATGACTTATAACATTGAGCAGGTAGTAACACAGATGTGTTTTGTAAATTTCTAAGAGTCTCTTACAGTTATTTAGCTGAATCCTGGGAGAAACATTTTGTCAAAATACCATGATGGCTGTTATTTATTCCCAGTGTAGATTGCATTTAAAAAGCTTATCAAAACATTTTACTGTTAAAAAATATTTTGCAGAGGTGAGATGCACAACAGTTTTTTGCAACTTAATAATTATGGCTAAATTAGATATTTAACTGTGATTACAGACTTCTCTTATTATTTTTGACAATGCAATAGGACCCAGAAGGCTTCAGATAGTATCAGGTCCTTATTGTGCCAGACAACACAAGCATGCAATGAAGAGAAACACTGAGCATGAATGGACTTGACAGAAAAGCACATAAATCTTAAATATGCAAATCAATTACCATCAGAACTACCAGCAACATTTCTGGAGACTATAATGCTATGTTGTATGCCTTGAAAGAATTAAACTTTAGTAAATGTAACAAGCACTCACAAGTGCATTGTTCTTCTGGGATGTTTTGTCTTATTTTTTTCTCTACTGCTAATGAATAATATAATAGATTAATAAATAAATAGATTAACAACTAATAAACAATTAAAAAAAACCCCACCCTCTAAGAATTCTCTATTCTAAATAGAAAGGAAACATTTCCAGAACAAGTTTCTAAATCAGATTAGCTTTTAAAAAGGCTTTTGTAAATGCAATTTATTTGCCTAGGAACAATCAGCTTGGCAATCACATCTGGTTTTTTATCGAACTGGTTAACATAAATGTGAAAAGATCAAATATGTCTTTGATTTTCAGAAACCCACATCAAAATTTCAATTAAAAAAGGTCAATAGTTCAGGCAGCTGGAAAACAAGAAAATAAAAAAGCAGTAAAAATAAAGCTTCTGAAATATTTTGATCATCAACTCTACTTCATAGTAGCAAACACACTCTATTTCAGCTTACCGCTGGGCTGACTGAACCAAAAAAAAAGAAAAATAATTTTCCTAATTTTGCACAGTGAAAAATAATTTTGAAAATTATCTCAAGTATCTAGATACCTATAAAAATTTTACATGGTATGATTGTGGCCAAGGGTCAATTGACTTCGCAGGGTGCAAAAATAGGCTATTTCACTGTAAAGGAGCCAATTGCATAGACTTCTCTGGACCACAACTCAGTTTGCAAGTTTCCTGGGGACAAATCATCAGACTCTTATCACTCTATTTGGTCCTTTGAGGTCTCCCAGCTGCCACCTCAAGCTAGGGAGAGTAATTTGCTTTAGTTTGTCACAGCTGCATAGACTTCCTTTTAATGAAATAACATATTTTTGTCATCAGATGAAAACAACTGGGAAAATAAAACTCATTGAAAATGCAGAAGCAACAGTTGATAATGATATCACCTGATTCCCAGAGATATGAAACACCTTCAGCTCTTTTCCTGACACCAATCTACATGCTAGGTTGGAAAAAACTGTCTGAAGGCCTCCTATTAACAGAAAGGAGATGACTGTGTATTAGGCTACAAGAACAGAATAATAAACCTTTGGTCCAAATTCTGCTACCCTCTGTTAGCGTTCTGATTCCCCCCGTTGGTAGCTGAAATACTGTTTTGAATTTGCACAAGTTGCACAAGTTTCTGCCACCTGAATTTATTGGTAGCTGAAGGGAAGGAGGCTGAATCTGGCTCTTTGGGAGTATCTTCTTCATCTGCTTTAAGGCAAAGAAAATGACAGAGGACCTCCTGGCTTTGCTGCATGCATTGGGTGGTCTTTTTGCAAATGCCACAATGGTCGCTAGCTTTTAAACTAGTACATTACAAATATGAGTTTGTAATTGAATGACATTCAGAACTTGGGGGTTAACATCTTAATGTCACTTAATCAAAACTGTAAAGCAAACCAGGGGAGGAATAAAAGGCTTTGCCTTTAAAGGTACCATCATAGTTCCACTAGCACACATAATTTCAATAGCTTCCAGTCTCTGTAAAAATGACAGCAAGGGGATTAGAACTTAAATTCTAAAAATGACATGACCATATGTTCTCAGTTAAATTCACTAAAAGGCTACCAGGTTTTCCATGTGCAGAACCGCATCTTCAGGCCCACATTCTCAGGACAAAATATCTGATGACAAAGAACATTTTGAAGAATGAGTTAAGCCCTTCTATTGTAAGGAACAACACTAATAAGCACAGAATGGGATAAGGAAAGTATTTATTTTAAAGATTCATGTTATGATAGTTAATACAAATATATAGAAAATAATTGCAAATTATCACCTGGCATGATTGGCACTAATGGACAACTACGACACTAAAAAATTCCACCAAAATAATATCAGAGTGAAATATAAGAGTGAAAATAATTTCAATTTTTAGCACAGCAATCAATAGTCTCCAGAAGTAAACTATTATATTAGCAAAAAGAAATAGTAAGAGAAAAGCAAGTCACTGCATCTGCACCCTCATTTTGCCAACATTTACTCATTTCTTTAACTGTGAAGAATAGAATGCAGGACTTCCAGGAACTTGACCTACAGATATGGAGTGAGCATACAAATACAATTACTGAGAATATCAGGACCTCGGCAGGTATGGATACATACTTACAATAATATTTTACTAAAATAAAAAATATTAATAGCTTGCATGTATAAAATTTATATTAGTTTTAGTTTAGGAGCAGAAGATTCCCTGACCCCTTAATTTTTAATGATAAAATTATAATACAGGAAAAAAAAAAAGAAATATTTTTGCTTTTATGAAATTTAACATTTATCCAAGTCTGGCTTCTGAAAAGCAGAACAAAAAATGAGATTCCTAGCCTAAAACCAACCTAAAAACTCAGACTAGACTACAAAGGAATGAAATCAGTGTTTCCTTTGTAAGTGAATTATGTCCAGCAATAAAAGCTAATAAAGGCAGACTACATGATTCATAAAGTTTGTTTTATTTTAAGATTGAGAAGCAAAGAACCTTTATTCTGTATGGATCCCTTATAGTTTGTCTTGTTTAAGAATTTAACAACCTGGGTACAAGTTTGTCTGGGAACCAGTTAACAGTTCTGAGAGCTGGCGCTTATTCCATAATCCTGTTTAAGGAAAAGGGTAGAGGTGAGGGAAAGAAAGGAAAAAGAGAACTAAAACAAAGGTCACAGACATCAGAATATTTAATAATTTATAAGTACCATATGCATTTGTCTTCTGCCTTGAAACATTTTGGGGATTTGAGCCCAGAATGCTATTTACCCTGCCAAAATAAGGCCATCTCCTTCAGTGGGCATGTAGAACAGCTTTACACTCAGCTGAGGCAAAAAAATGTCACATGTCTTTGCCAACACAATTCTCCAGCTAAAATCTTCCCTGGGTAACAAGATTTATATGCAGTAAAGCTGGATGGCAAAAGAAGACAGGCTACATTGAGAAAAGCTCAGCAGCATAAGAAACTCAGCAGAAAGCAGAGGTATGAAGAGAGCATTTACATCAGGCTTCCAGAAGCTCAACCGTCTATATACCCCTCTAGATTATTACTAGCTGAAAGTGCCAACTAGATTTTAATCTCCCCCCCTCCCATCATTCTTTTTCCATATTCAGCAAATACTCACCTTCCACTGTTTGACATTGCAATCCACTATTCTGCACTTTCATAAGCTCTTTACAACCTTTGCTGATATTCATACTTGAAGTGAAATGCAAAGGGTAGAAAAGTCAGGCAATTACACTATGAAAGTGCAATGTTCTGAACAGTAACCTCGTATAATCCTGGGCACTTTCAAACCATATATTCTGTCTTGGTGATGAAGAATCAGAAAGAAAAGTATTCAACATCTGAATTTTTGAGCTTTATGAATTCAGCATCATATTTTGAGCTTTATGAATATTAACATTCCTGCAGGGAATCATTTGGATCCAACAAATAAAAATAACAGAACAGAAATTGACAGTTCCTTGAAAATAGGTCTGTATTATCACCCATATTCTGCAAATGAAGGAACTGAGATACTCAGAAGACTAAGAAAAATGTTTAATCTAAAATACCTAGAGTTTTTCTCTTTAAAATCCATCTTTAGATGCTAGACACATGGCTTGATTAACAGGGATGTCAAATACCAACTAATCTCATTGATTTCATATTAACCAAGAGGGTCAGACAGCTGTGTGTGGGTCTGCCATCACTGTCAACAGAAAGGCAGAAGCTTATTAGGGTGTAAGCACGACCCTCAGGAGACGTCACTTGTTCGTTCTGCATGTCATGAACCTGACAATTAGATGAGCTGGTACGATAGCAAAAGTCATGTCTCCAATTGGCTTGGTCCACTGTTCAGAGTTAGGGAAGTGAACACTTTGGAAACACTGACACATTTTTTGGAATAATGAAATATTTTCAGAATCACTGCCTCTGTCATTTCTCCATAAGTCTCTAAATCTTGCCTCATTTGTTTTTAGGACACTGTCAGCTCCCTTCTTGTTTACCAAAACCCTCTTTTTTCTTGCTTCAGCAATTTGTACATAGCACTCATCAAAGACATCGAAAATACTTTTATCTCCTTTATTTTTATTACAACCGTGTTTCTCATCTGTCTACATCCCTGTTCCGGTTTCTGATCTCTTTCCGTATCAAGTACCAGATGTTCATCATGGCCTCAACACTGGCAGGAAACCTGGCAAAGATGCAGTGGGGCTCACAGATAAGCAAGGTGTAAAAAGCGCACTCACTGAAAAAAAGGTCAGAGGAAAAAACTAAATTACTTCTTTGCATTAGCATTGACTGCAAAACAGTTTTGGAAGCTTCTAAAACTGGAATTTTAAGTTAAAAGGGAAGATATCAGGAAAACTTTCTCAACTGAAATATCTGTAGAAGAGGTTTTGGAAGGACTCAGAAGAACAACAGTAAAAAAATCTACTGCAAACTGAATACATCAGTTTCTCCAGGAATTTAAGTAGGAAAACACTGAGCTATCATTGAAACCAACCTCAGTCTCAGAGGACAACAGGTAATAATAATGATAACAATGCTGATTTCTGAAGCACTCCGACATACCTGATTTCTAGCCAACACTTTGATAGCATAACACAGCATAAGATTAGTAGACCCATAGAAACTGTGGTGAAGATTCAACACATTTTTTAATCAGACTTCACAAAATTATTACAGGGCATTTTGATAATTCAGTGAGCATGGGGGACAAGTGAAAGGGATGAAATAGGGATCTGGAACTCCAAAGAGCTCTTGGAAATGTCTTCAGCTAAATCTAGAAGAAGCTTCAGAAGCCAAGAATAAACGATTGGTATTCACAATTTCAAAATTATTCACAGTAATAAAAAATAAAGCTGACAGAAAAGAGTTAATGAAGGGGGGGTTATTAAGAGATTGAATTTCACCTTTAATTTTAGCGACCAATAAAGAAGCATGCAAACTAACATACATGGAGAAAAAACAATTCTAATAATAGATACATGATGCATTAAATTATGTATTAACATATAAGAAAGAGATGTTGAAAATATTGTTGATGGTCCTCTGAAGATATAGTGGTTCTCATTAGTGATCAGAAAGACAAACAGGATGCTAGAAACTGTTAAGAGATGAATGCAGAAAGAAAAGAAACATCTCTCTATTGGTTAGTAATTTGCAATTCTGGCTGCCCCATCTCAAAACAAATAAAGTAAATTTAGAAAAGGTTGACTGGAATGATCAGAGGTAAGGAACAGCACCCATCAAAATTTGGGAGAAACAGACCACCAGGATGGCATTGCTTTGAAATCAGAAGATGTAGGAATCTATAAAGTAAAAAATGATTTGGAAAAGAGGAATAAGGAAGGATTTTTTGTCTTTTTCATAATTCAAGGACTAGTGGACACAACAAAATTTGTGAAACCTATGACTTAAAACATTAGGGAGTACTTTTTCTTTTGACAAGTAATCAAATTATGAAACTCATTGCCACAGGATGTGAGAGAGTCAAGGTGTAAACAATATCAACAACTGTTCATTCATGAAATAAGAATTATTTCCAGAATTTCAGATCTTCAGAAAGATTTACTTAATGGAAAAGCCACAAGAGATTTAGACCTGGATTGATGGTTCAATTTAGTCTGAACTCTGGAAGTCCCTAAACCACTGATTTCTTGACTTTCAACAGAAAGGATTTTTATATTTTTTTTCTCTACTTTCCTGTTTCTTGTCGCCTTGCCTTAAAATCTATTGACCAGTAAAAGTTAGCTTATTAGGTAACATAAACCATTATAGTTATTGCTACATTTTCATCTTTTCTTATGTTCTAATAATTTTTTAAACTCTTTCAGTGCTTACATATGTAACATCTTCTGCGGTATTACACCCTAAACTCCTAGCTATACAGTGAGATTTGTCTCTCTCCCACACATGATTTGATGTTGTAAAGCTTCTGTTTGGTTACTGATCCTCTGTGTATCACACGCCCACTATAATTCTCATCCTTCAGCTCCTATCCTTACAAACCCCTTCCTTCTGTCAGCCTGCTAACATTAATTTATGCTTATAGTTTCTACTCCAATTTCATTTCCTCAAATTATGTTCCCTTGTCTTTTAGTCCTTTAATATTCTACCTGTCCTTTCAGTGACCCTTGTCACTCTTCGCTACCTGATGTATTATATCTATTTAAATTACAGTCTTTCTGGATTTCCTTTTCACTTACTTGCCTGGAAAACTAACTGCACACTGATTGTGCGGCCTACGTGATGCACACTGTTGGAAGTGCTAATCACTACTGCGCGTGTTATTGAGTAGGTCACAGGCCACAGCCAAATTGCAGAACTGACACTGGAGCTACATCTTTGATCTCTGTTTTACAGTCCATGCCGTAGCCTACACTTTAGATAAAATTATCATATACAGCCTTATAAAACATTTCACAATTCATATTGTTATATTCTGTTAGTTTTCAGGGCATAAGGAGTGGTATTACGGTTTCTGTTTGCAGGATTCAGGGCATTTTATTCAATTATTCAGCGATCCTATTGCAGCAGAGTCTGTAGGTCTGTGACGTGCATTAAATCCTAGGAAGCAGAGTAGTAGCAGGTTTATCAGGCAGTGTTCACTCACGATACAAACTGCTTAAATCTACCTGTAAGAAGTGCACCACCCAGCTAAGAGGCCAGCACAATCAGCCAGAAGCCAAACAGAGCAGAGAGAGTGAAGATCAGGGTGAGAAAAGAGGCAGCAGACAGAGGAATATGACCTGCCAACTAACTGGTGAAAGCTACCAAAAGGAGAATCGTAAGTTGATTTTCCAATTTCCAGAGGCATAAATGTGCAGGTTACAGTAAATGGAAAAATAAAAACGAAGGTGCTTAAGCAGGTGAGTGTCATACTACATCAGAAACCCTACAAAGAGGAAAAAGATTAACTTTGCCTGAATACCTATGTTTTTAGACCTCACAATGTAATGTTTCTTGAATAAAATCTGTCTGAATCTTGTGCTTAGGTCCCACATTTTGAAATCTTTAATAAACAGTTTGGAACGTTTTTGAAATGACTGAGTTCACTTTTGGAAGTAATGTTCCTTGAAATTAGATGAATGATTCTACAAACAATAACACAGTTATCAGAAAGAGTCATCAAAACATTATTATCACTAGTTCAGTGATGGAGGCAGAGTGCTGTTATAAATGGGATTCTTTCGATATGCACCGCTATATGCAGCAAAACATCTCACTGCGATATTAAACAAGAGCAAAAATCTATGGAACTGGAGGTAGCAAAATAAGTTAATAAGCTGTATATGCCTCAAAAAACCTATGGCATTATTTATTCCTGCCCTTGCTAAAATGTAGGAATGTGAAAATACTGCAAGTAGGTTCATCTATTCCTGGGCCAAGAAACTACAATTGTTTTGCTAAAAAAAAAGGGGGAAGGCCTGTAGCCCTGGGATTAAGTGGCCAGCAGAGTTTGTGTGCCTATAGCTAAACCCTTTCACACCCCAAAACGGGTGGTCTTATCTATGCCACTTAACTGGGAATAGGTCCTGATCATGATATCTTTGAAGCAAGCATGGGCAGTATCTGGAAATTTGTTAGTACAGCCAAAAGGTCTATCAGGGCATGTGTTACCAAACTCTCAGGAATATTGTTGAGGACGATTGCATGACAGTGCTCAAGCCAGAGTCCTGGCTCTGCTGAGTTTACTGATGCTGCCGTAACAGGAGGAACCACCTCATCTTCATTTCTGTGCTTGACTCTGGGTGCATTAAGGAAAGCAAGCTGCTTGATTTAATATTTCTTGTTGTATGCCAGTGCAGATACTCCTTTCCAAAACAAGAGGAGTCTGGACTTTACTCACCTCGCTCCTTTCCCCAGTTCTTCAGCCACCGTACTTGGATAGCACCACTGCATCCTTCTCGCACGCTACTACTAGCACACACTCTACCAGCTGATGCAGTAAGAGCTATGGTTTTCTTAGGTGCCTCTTACTTTTTCTCTCCCCTCCTCTCCCCCCCCCCCCACCTCCATTCCCCTCTATTAAACCTGTTTCTGTGGTATCTGTGATAGGAAAGTTAACACTTTGCTCCCTGCATCTGGCTTTGCCTTGGTAAGGGCCTAGCCCTGAGTCAACACTCAGATAACGGCTCTGCAAAGTGCTGCTCCTTCAGAGCTTTTAACATGAGTTGGCTGTACTTAGTGTTCATTCGAATTCTGGCAATTACTCAATGATTTAATTATGTCTGTTAATGGGATTTCTAGGAAAAGTATTATTATGTGGAGACCAAAAGCCATTGTGAGCTGAAATGATACTGAAATGATATTGGACTTAGCACTAAATATTCAAATTCTTTCTTAGTAAAATAGGTATTATTTTTACAAGGAGATGGTTTTACCTTGAATGTCAATTAAGACTGTTTGGAATCAACAATTTACATAACTTACTCCTTCATAAAACTTCAAGGAAGTCATTGAATTACAGCAGGTATGTAGCTTCCTACTATATTTACATATAGGCTTTAACAAATCATAGAATCATAGAACCATAGAATACCAGGTTGGAATGGACTTCAAGGATCAAACAGACACTGGGAGAGTTCTTCTCCTTTTATTAATTTCTGCTTAATTGCAACACTTCCTGTTCAGTCTTAATCCTAGCTGAAAGAACTATGTCTGAATTGTCTGAATTAAGCTTAAACTATTTTAACCAAATTTAGGTTCGTTTTCATTAGTAATTGCATAGCCTGAATTAAGAAGCATTCTTTTAACAAACTTCTAAGTATCTTTTAATGAGATAAAACTCAAGTGATAGCATTTGTCTAAATAAGTAGTCCTTGAATGTATTTCACACTGCTTTTGCATTTTAATAGCACTTAGTATAACATTACCTTTTTATTTGTTCTTCACCCACTCTGAACAGTCAATGACCAAAAAAAAAATATAAATGTGGAAACCAGCAGCCAAGTGTCTGTAATCCCAGAAGAGTGCGCTAACCAGAAACGTGCTTTATTTTCCTGTTTCTTGGAGAATCCTGAATTATTTTCTGGAGGAAAAAAAGAAACAACTTGACATGCCAAATCCTGCCTCTTCTCTCCAGGATTGCTGGTGATTAAGAGACTCTTGAAGATGTGTCTGAGTATCCTAATCAGAGAACTTGGGTCTCTGAAACCGTCAGTGAGTGTCTTAATCACAAAAACCTTGAAAAGAAAGGGAAGACACCAGCAGTATTTCTACTTCTTGAAAGACTGATGTCTGCCTGGATTCAGGAAGAAAGGAGAAAAAAGCCTAGCATAGGATCCAGTTGCCAAGCCAAAGGGGGTGCTGCCTCTTGGACGCCCCAGTGTATTCAGCCTGTCTCCAGCTGCTGCTAGAGGCAGGGGCAGCCCTCCTGCAAATCCTGGACCACACTTCCAAACTCTGTGCAGGTAACTCAAGCACTCTGGGGAAATTAAAACAGCACTAGACATGGAACAGTAATGTTTAGACCAAGAAATTGTCTTCCTAGAGGTGAGTAGTGGAAATTGTTTCCCTGTTGATTAAGCCTAGGTAGCCAAGTTTTTAAAAAAAATTCACAAAGAGCTTCAGCATGTATGTAAGTATCCTGGATCTCATTTTTGTAGCCTCAGAACTGAGCACTGCTTGGCTGAGAAACCCAAATCCCTTCTGGAGCAATACCTCGGTGTTTTAATGAGATTCTTTCAGCCAAAAAACTTTAGTGTATTTTCATATTATTTTTATTTCTGAAAGCTACAGTTGAGATGTTAAAATTTTGCCTGTTGAACAAAAATAATTACTCAACTGCACTAACTGCAATAAATAAAATTTTGACCTTATTAGCATGCACCCCTAAAAGTGTTTCCCTGTCGTCTTGTCCTCACATAAATTTTTTTGGACTGAACAAACTTTTGCCTAGAGGCAACAAGAACTATTAATCAAGCCAACCTTAAATGTGCTCAGATGCTAATCTGTAAATACTATATGCTATCTGTATATGTTAATTGTAATTTTTTAAAAATAATACTTTCAAAACCAGATCATTTAAAAACTAACTACCTGTTACTGTCATGATCTATGGTCACTGCATAGCATATAATATGTAGCAACGTTCCATCAATGAGTTCAGAACAAAAACAGCTTTTAGTAAAAAAATTTGGGAAATTCTGGGGGAAGACAGTTTGTCTGAAAGCAGGGGCAGAGTGACAGTATCCAAAAATTTTAGGCCTCTTGATGTCTCCAACAGCATAGCTTGTTTCACTGGGCAGGTTGTGTAGTTGTTCTCTTTAAAAACGAGAACTGTGACTGCTTGCGGACATTGGCAGATAGGGGCAGGAACCAAAAATGTGGATCCAGGTAGAAGCTGGGGGGCTCAGAACCTGATAAATTAACATAACTGTTTCTGATGGCATTTATATCGAACTGAAATCAGTTTAAAAATGAGACTAGAGCATTAAAATATCAGTATCTCTTCAATTTCTCCACTGTTGTACACAAGCAATATGAGTTTACATATACATATTCCACAGATACAGCTTAAGGGAGCCTTCTGTCTAAAATTCCCAAAAGCTCTGCATAAACCTGTTCAAAGCCAAATTCAGAGCTTATACAAATAAGAAATAGAATTACATCTGCTACGACTTAAAACTATTTTCTGTGTTTAACCTGTCCTGACTTGCCCAGCAGTTGCAGTTCAAAGAAAATCGACAAGCTTTGTCTTGAGATTCTGCAAATCTCACTGCACAGCTACTTCTCCCAGCTCTTCTTCCAGGGCATCCAGCTGTATCCATAGACCTCCCACAGAGACTGAGCATAACTACACCTGTCACAGTCCACTGGGCTATCAATATCCCTGACACCATTGCTTCCTTTACAGATTGCTATTTGCCTCCTATCGTTCTCGACCTCTCCTTCCTCCTCTGCTTGATTCACTCGGGTTCACTGGAAACTTCATTATAAAAATAATACTGTATACAACTGTATCTTTAATAGTGAGATTCTGAACTAGCACTGTACAGAACAAAATTCCCAAAGTCATTTATCATGAGCACCACCAAGATACATGAACCTAAATCAAAAATGGAAAAACAAAGTCAAGTTTTCCCTTTTTGACTATAGAATAAGATCTGACACTCAAACACAAGTAACTCTAAGGGAAAAAAGGTGACTTTGTCTATGTTTTCTAATTCTATATTATTTAATAAGCCCAGCAACATGATGGTAATGGAAATACTGATGCTTTGAGGAAAGCTTGGATTTACCAGAACATACAAGCATAAACACATAGGAGGAGAGGTTCAATTAGTCATAAAAAAATGTTTCCCCAAAATTGCTAGCACTATATACATTCAGATGAAAATTGACTTGGTAACATTAGCACTCTTTTGAGTACCTGTGATAGCTTGTAGTTCATGCTTTGTGCATGACATAGTTATGACAATACATGTGTCTGTTAGATGGGTACCAGATCCTGGTTTACACTCTGTTCTGGGTTTGTATCTTAAGGGTCATTTTTACTGCAGCAGCATATTCCCTGTTTTCAGAATACCCTGAAATTAAGGTTCATTAATCAGTCTGAAAAACCCAGATAAAATTGTACATCTGTGTGCTGCCATTTTTGTCTGGTTATGTGCAAAGGCTGTGTGATATCCTCCTCACAAGAGCCAGAAGGTGCAGTCTCAAGAGCGGTAGGGCTATGGCACCTTTAAGACATGGAATCACTAGTGGAAATTTGGCTGATCCTATGCCAGTTTGGATAGTCCTCTAAAGGACTAACTGATTTGAAGTTGTTGCCGCAGTTCACTATGGAACACGTGTGGGAAGCGCACTTTGCAGTGAAATTGCATCAATACATGGAGGGCGAAATAGGAAACACCGGAGGGAGATAAGAGAGATTTGGGCTCTCAGTGTAGGGGAGGGGTAGGGGAGAGGCACTGAACTGGGCTCTCCTTCTTGGCAAGTGCTCAAGCTGCTCTGGGCAACTGGAGGGTGCAGAAGTTCAGCTTGGTCACATCAGCACTGATAGCCAAAAAAGCCTGCCTTGTCCTCTTCCAGGGATAAATTCATTCACAAATAACTCTGTTGATTTAGTTGAACTGCAGAGAGGATGTAAAAAGCCTAAAATTCCTGCCTAATCCTGTATGATTTATCACCTCTGGGAGTTCTTCTGATGAAGTAACACGAGTCTCTCTTGTTGTCTTCTGTTATTCATTAGAAATAATGCAGATGAATAACAGTGTGTTATTTTCTTGAATCTTTTTTTATTCCCTTAAAAATGCTTTCTCGTTTTCTCGTATCTCATCTGGGAGTTGGTCTTTTGCTGTCTCATTTTTCCCATTAGTAGTATTAGTAACAATAATAATAATAACCATAATCATGATAATCATAATCATAAACAACCACCAAATTATTTGTATATTTTCACCTTTAGATTCTCAAGAGTTGGACTCTGTCATGTCATGACATAGGCAATTTGCTATCATTAAGTGAGGCATTAATTAAACAGATGATCCATAAATTGTGCGTAAAGTAGCTCTTTAGGTGGGCTGCCCTGAGATATGATAGAAGTCCCTGAGGAACCGGCATTGACAAAATTCTGAGTAACGCACCACTGAAAATGCTGACTTCTCTGGACCCATAAGGGAGGGAAGGAAAAGGAGACAGAAATTCATATTTATTTGCTCTTAGAAAGAAAAAGGAGTGCAGCTTGCCTTCATTACTTACATAAAAAAATCACCTATGTCTTCCTTCCCCCTGAAGCCAGTGCAATTCCTCATATTTCAAATTCAACATAAACCAGACTGTTCTACCGTGCTGCCTTCACAGACAGCAATAAGCTTCCAGTAGCAGCTGCTCCTTTGCACTACACCAACATATACATGGGGGCACCAGAACAAGGCGAAGACCCCACAGAGCCCCAGCTGACAAAATCATCTAATATCTTAATTCGGTTTTTTAGTGGTTTTCATTAAGTAATTAATGTCAAGTTTGGAAGTAACAGATCAGATAGCAAGCTATCTGGAAAAATATTCAAAGCAGCATTAAATTTGCACAACATTGTAGAAATTGCTAAAGATAAGCTTCTAAAACTTTCTTTTTTTTTTTTTTTTAAACACACGAATAAATTGCATTTCAGAGAACACCCCACCATACTGTTCATGTGTTTTTGGGGTGTACATACATACTTCTGTACGCAACAGGACAAAAGGCATCCTGTAGAAGAAACGAGAATCTCTTTTCTCACTGTCTAGTCAAGTGACATAAATTAATGGAACAAAAGTATTACCATTTTTTTAATACTTGGGATTGCAAACTTAACCTAAAGTTTACAAGCATACTTGTTTTTAATATCCATGCATCCATTTAACAATGACAATTAATAATCAAATATGGAACATTTGCTGGTTATTTTCATTTTATTTTACCAAGAATTTCTTGATGAACCACGCAATGGGAAGGAACTCTTAACTTGAAGGCAAAAAGTGTTTAAAAAAAAATTAAAACAAAGATTTCTTTTTTTCTATTTTCAACGCTGGTAACCTCAGACTCCAACTTTTTGTTCTTGCTGTCCTTTGGCATTTTCTTTCTTTCTCTGTCTTTCTTCCCTCCCCCTTGACTAGATGTCTAAAATGTTCCATTTGATGCTTGCCATTAATAATTCTAAAATAAAATTTTACATAAATACATTTTGGTGGAAAACCTGGTTTTCGCTGCAAAGAGTTTCTAGTAAAATTCCGTGAATAAATAAACAATGGGCACTATCTAAGTATCATGTTTTCCAGAAATGATGCAAGGACTTTTAAGATGCAAAGTGCGTACACACCATGTTTTTATATTTGGCCTTCTCTCTCAATGTTATCAAGTTTCTCAGATGAAAAACAACTGCTGTCAAGCCAGTAAAAGCCCTACAACTTATTATTCAGTTGGAAAATTTGTCTCCCTATGAATTCACATGGAGATAGCAACAAAGAGTAGTCCTTTAGATTGATTCCAGGAAAATGCTCTCTGTGCTGGGCTGACAGGGCTAAAAGACACTCTGTTTCACTGCTCTTCTCCAACATATCCTGCAGCTACCCCTGATTTTGTGGTGGGGTTTAGAGACTGGATCCCATAATAAAAGTATTCCACAGTTGTTTTCATACTACTCAAAATTTTAAACAGTGAAGAAGCACTAATGCATATTCTCCAGAAAGCCTTCAAAACTACTGTTAATTTGTAAGTGGATGTAAAAGGCTTTTTTAAACATTATTAAAGGAAGGGGAAAAGGTCACAACTTGCATACAGCTATTAGTAAATAAAAGTACAAGAAGCATCAATAAAAGGTACGACTACAAAAAAAATGCATCAAAGAAAAATAATAACCAGCTTAGCGTGTGAAACACCCAGGCATTTCGATGTTGTATTTTAAGTCATAGGCAAAGATGTTGCCGTTTGGACTTTGCATGCCTAATAATAGTGAAATTAGATAATTATCTAGCTGAGAAATAGGCAAGTTTTCAAATGTCCAGATGGTTCCACCACCCACCTCATTTAGCAAAACTTCCTTTATTCACACTGCTCTAACATGCTGCCCATTTCCTCAATTTGTACCCATTAGCTGACAAGAGAAGGGCTGAGCTCAGAAATCAACAGGCTCTGACAGGAAACCAGTTCCCAGGGGCCCTCTTAGAAGAAGTAGGATTTTAACTGATGTTGCCCAGGAGACAACTGTAGCAACTAAGTCGCTATCTGAAGCAATATTAGTGAAAGGATTTACAGTACAAAGAGCTCTTAATATTCTCGGTAAACTGCAAGGAATGATCTTTAGCCCACGGGAAGGGCTGGGGAGAAGAACGCTAAAGGTAACTTATTTCCCGTTCGCTAGCGAATAAAACTTCCCTGTGTCGTCCAGCTGCAAAATGCAGTTTACATAGTTTGGCAGACAGAGGGGGCAAGGTCAGATTTACGGTGGAAGGCTTTTTCATGTCTGCAGAAACATCTGAGAGTTGTGCAGGTTCTGGGGAGGGGTGGCCACCTCGCTGCATCCGTAGACGGGCCGCAGGCGAGGGCTTGGTTTGCTCACGTTTGTAAAGTGTGCAGCCTCCTGACAGCAGAGGCTTGTGTTGCCTGGAAAGGGAGGATAGGTAGGAACGCACAAACAAGGTCATTTGGCTGATGTCATCTTCCAAAATATCAAGAGATGCTAACTGCTAATTAATTTTATGAGTATTACATGAGGGCGCACCGAATTCAGTCTGTATTTTCACTAACTCTTCTCTGATTAACCTGGTGATCCTAAAAGATATTCTAAAGCATCATTGCTTTAACTGCTTTTAAACCGCGAATGTTCGTTATGCCAGAATGGCAAAGAGATCACTTTATTTAATTTGTAGTATGTGGACAACAAAGGATAAATAAAATGTTTGGAGTTTTGTTTTGTTACAGTGAAAGCAATCAGCAAATAATGAAAGCTTCATTTCAAGGTCTTTAACGGTAACTGCCTCCGAGAGAAACGTAATTCACCTGACACCGAACAACAAAGCTGAGATGCTGTGATGACTGTATCTGTTACACAGCCTGGGAAACATATTAGATAATTATCTGTAGGCATAATGATTCCCTGACAAAACCTAAATTAAAATGGAGTTGCTACTGAGAGCACATATTAGTAGTTTAAGGTAAATTACAAAGCAGGCATTTTATAATTATCCTTAAATCTTGCATTTTAATCTGAGACATTGAGTGAAGGTTAAAAGAAAGCCATGCATGTTGTGATGCAGAAATCCAGCAAGGGGATCAAAACCACCTTACTTCAGCACCGTCGAGGATGCCACAGATTGCCAATGAAATAGATTTTGCATTGAAATCTAGTGCCTACATGGCATCAGATAGCAAAAAAATTCATTTTGTTTGTAAGTGGATGTGTCAAACTATCAAACTTTTCTAATACAACATAAATAGGGGATGCTTTGGAACTGACAGCGTATCAGTCGGTACTACGTCGCAAATGATCAAATCTTTAATAACTACAAAACTAAAATCTTAATCTAAAATCTTTAATAACAAATAATCAAAAATCTCCTAAGAACAAAATTTGCATTCAGCACATTTTAGAGAAGATACACCTCTGAAGAAGAAAAAGGGAAAAGACACACAGGAAGATTAATATTTACAAGCCTTAAAGTATCAGAGGAGATTGATCTGACCTGCAAAATATAGTCAGTGTAGAGTACTGAGCTGATGAATACTTTCGGTTACTTCTACCTTCTGCTACAAAATTAGTCAGTAATAGATTACCAACACATATCTACCAATGCTCCCTTAAGGAGAAAAGGAAAACAAATGAGAAAAATCAATAGACTAAACCACAAAAGGGAAAGAGAAAAGTGTCTGAGGTGCTCTAATTTACCTGTTTGTATTATCAGTTATCTGTTTAGAAGTAGTTATATAAATACTATCAACTTTTTTGTCCTTCATCTATGTCTATCATCCCAAGTAAGGGAAATATGAGGACTCATAAATTCAGTTCAAAAACAGCAACATTTTTCTTTGGCTGGCTTAATAAATGACTGCTTGTAAAATATTAGTCTTTAGAAAAACTCCTTTGAAATAGATAATCATATATACTTCTTAAAGAATTATATTCTTATTCCTTCATTACAATATATACATTAAGATGAACTGTCGTCACTTCTGAATATGAAGAATCTTGGAAAAAAATTTATAGTGATCTCTCACACGTTTCAGAGTCAGTATCTCCCAGAAAGTCAAAAGAATCAACAGGCAAACAAAACCAGCCTGCTATTTGTTGGTTTGATTGAACAGAATGGGAAAGAGGTCGCAATCAAGATTTTGGATTATTACAAATCTGCAATACTGTAATTTCCAAAGGGATTACAACAGCTTCAGATTTCATTATATTCCTTCAATATTTTCCTTCGTTTGTTGGAAATTCAATCAGGGAAGTAAGCTTAATTTACTTTGCTGACAAATAATGGACGAGGCAACAATCCAGCTGCACTCCCTGACTCCCCAGAGTTACCAAACCCACTCCGTTTGTCCTCCCCAGCTATGATGGCAACTGCATTTTTCCTCTGTAACTGGGGAAACATCAGGGTGGAAGAAGCACAGATCAAATTATGCTATGTTTGCCTTGGTAACTATTGTCTAACACTGAAACGTACCTATCAGAAGCCTTTGTGTGTTTCTGGTGAAAAACTATAATCAGCTTTAATCTGTATGGTTTCCTTTGCCTCCCTGACTCAGTAGCATTAATACCAAAGTGACCAGGGCTCAGCAACAAGCTTCTTTGCCACAGCTAACACAAACTGCGTGCTGTTTAGCAGCACTGTTTCACTCAACCATGCCAAAGAAATATCCTCCTTTCTCCTTTGCTTTAGATTTCAAAATTTGCCATCTAAAGCAAATGAAAAAGTCCAGCTGTTAAAATAGCTATTAATTCCATTTTAGCTGTTAGATTCTTTGGAAAAGAAACTTGCAATAGCCTGCGTAATGACATTTCTCCCTCTTCACATAATTCCTGAGTTTCAGCTACTGGGCATTTCGTTTGGTTAATACTCAGTTAATATCAGAAAATCATGCCTTCACAAAGATGTAATTCATTTTTTTCCCCCGGAGGCTGGTCTGCACATAACTTTTGTACCAGTTTAATTTTGCTGTCAGGAGGCTGCTTTTACCAAATTAACTAAGCAAATAAACTTTCAATTTTGATTTTAACAAGCTGATGTTAGATTGTCTCTTACCAGACAAAACGTATTTCCATTTAGCATCAAAATAAGCTGTCCTGATATAAGCATGATTTTCTTTCTGTTACATTAATAATATAACAGTATGGTTTTTTTACACTCTATAACACATTACCTATATAGCTAGCAGGATAACTAAAAGTACTGTGTTGAGAAACCTCTAGAAAGCGCAGTTTTTAGTGAAATGAAGACGTGCTAGGACAAGTAAAGGCAACCAGGCATAGGTAAATATGACTTTGTTACGTAACGGTATAATTATAAATCACGTATTTCACCTAAAAACTGAAACAGACCACTTCAAAACCAAGTTGCGTTTAGGATCTAACCAAGTTGTGTTTACATCCGTATCTACCTCACGCAGCCTGCAGCTTTCCCAGGATATGCTCTGCAGGTGCACTCTGATTTTCTCAGGGCGAAATGTCCTCACAAGTGTGTCTCTTCCCAAGTGTATCTGGTTTCCATCCCTGTGTGTTCCTCCAGAAAGTTCTGCAGTGTGTTCTGAGAGGAATCTGACTCTAAAATATGCTGTAGCATACTCCAGCACATAAATACAGATAGTCTCAAAAGGTTATAAAGACTCAAAAGTAATGTGTGTGTGTGTCTGACTCTTGGCATTCTTGTGCATTTTTCCTTAAAATGAAGATGGTTGTCTACAATATACAATACTAATAACATCTATCCATTTATCGGTTCATACATTCGGGCACACATTCATTTATTCATGACTAAATCAATAACCACATTTTCCACTTCCACCCAAGCTGAAGAGCTCTTTGTTCACAACTTGAAGGAGAAATTCAAGGACAACGGGTTAATGCAGTTACAAGGGAGTACAGAGAAGGGCTGATCTAGCTAATGCTGTGCTACACTGAAAAGTATTGGAGTGATTTCTGAGTAAATCACTGACAATAAAAAGCTATATGGCTATATACCCACAACAAGGTAAGGAAAGGCTGTTCCGTTATTCTCTTCCTTACCCCATTTTCTCTTGAAGGACAAATGGGGCTAAAACATAACTTTTTACCTTTACATATAAAGGGTTTGTTGCCTTTGACATGCATGCAAATACTGATATTCTTAAGCTTTCTAAACTTGAGAAGTTTCACTGCAGAGGAACTGAAGAAGCGCCGAGAGACAATATGTTAAAATGTTGGTAATTATGATGGGGAGTTACAGAGAAGTGTGGCTTGGGATATAGAGAACAGTGAAGTATGGGCTTCACTTTTCCAGCACTTTATTTTTTACAATTCTAAACATTCCCCTAAAGCAACAGGAATATCTAATATGCTATTAAAACATGCATAATCTAAAGGATACGTCTCAATATAATGTGCAAGGTTCTTATGGCCCAGTTCACGTCACCTTTAATGGTGTCAAGTTAACACACCCTATCAAACAACTGCACGATCTCTTTAAGTCAAAACCCATACGAATACATTCCATGTAAAGAACATGTCACTACTCAGCTTTCATAGACTTTGCTACACTTGCTTTCTCAGATGCTTTCTCATCCCAAAACAAAATTGGACAAATATTTAAAGATCTATACTTTCATAAAAGGAGACTCTCTATTTTCTTGTAAAATTTTGAACATAGCACAAATAAGCAGAAAAACACAGTTGGAAGCAAACATCGCAATACTGTACCATAAGGAAGATTAGGAGGATGGAAGGAGGTATAAGCAGTTTCAGTGCTCAGGACCATATATTTAGGAATGCATCCTGTACTGAAGCAAAGTGAAGGACCTAGATGTTGACCTCATTTAGCAGCAGGAAACCAACAGCACAACCCGGAATATGAAATAAACAGATGCCGCAAATTCAGAAACTGTTGCTGAAAACTTGACAATGATTTTCTTTTCTGACAGCAAATGGTTATATTTGAGGAGAGGATTTGCAGCAGTGGGAGAAGAATTGGCTAGTTACCGTTCCAGTCAATACATACTGTGTCTGTTTGCAACAGCAACAATAAAAGAAGCTCTAAATAGTAGTACAGTGGCTTAATATGCTGAAGAAGTTCTCAGAGCTTAACAGTGCAATTTAACCTATGAGAAACCATACCCACAGAGAATGCCTGGCAAACGTGGTAATGTCCTGATTACAAGGACGGCACTCCTGCCCAGGAAACTGTGAATTGAAATAGTTTGGCACTTTTAAGAAGCAGTCTTCCACAGCAACGAAAGTGCACATTGCTTATTCCCTGCCTGGGAAAGGAATTCCTTCTCAAACAGGCAGAAGACACACAGACAACTCAGAAAACTTCTAAGAATCTTCTATTTTTTTTTTTTTTTTTTTTTTCTAAAGTAGAGAGACTACAAAACACGTGACCCTGGAGTTTAGAAAGACTGGCAGGCTTGGCTGGGGTCTTTTTCCATCGGTTCATTAAGCCTGATCTGATTTGAGCACACAGAGCTCCTGGGCTGTTCAGCTTTGTCTACCTTGTGGTTGTCAGCCATCTCTTGACAAGCACTCTGTTAGAGGTTTGTGGCATCTAGCCGGTTAGGAGCAATTCACATTAAATCAGACCATCACATTAAATGCTAGCCTCCAGCACAAAAGATTTGACAGCAAAAGCCATCCTCAAGGAAACCGCAGCAAATTCTTGCACATATGCAATTTCTGTGTGAACATTTCATTAGAATGTAGGCTGATATGAATGAAGGAAACCGAGGAGCAAAACCCAGCCTTCAAATCAGAGCTTTCCCATTTTTATTGTTATTTCAGCATCCTCAGCGCAGCTCTGATGACTGGAAACTCTGCTTGGCCTTGGTTCTTTTCCTGCTTTTAAACATTTGCCACACTCCTCGGAAAATTATTCGAAAAGTTGAACATTATCTCTAAATGTTCAAAATAAATATTAAAGAAGTTCTAATTTAATTAAGATGCACTTGGAATCTGCCTTTAACAAAAGAGAGAGAACGCCTGTTTTAATTTCAGCTTCTATTGGTAAACATATCTGATTTCATTTGGAACATATCACATTTTCATTATTTATGTATTTAAGGAGTGGATCCTCAAGCAGTGGACATGCAGGGATTTCACAGCTACCTAAACAAAGCTACATTACATTACAGTTAAGAATCCAGCCCTTTAGTGTTACTGCGGGTGGTAGGTACTTTTTAAAAACATTATGCAGGCTCTCACATCCTCTCAGGCTATGACCATAACTTTAAGTGTCTCCAACTGGAGATAAAGTGAGGTCTGATGAAAGTGTTGCCTCCTGACCTGAGATTCGGTGGACAGGGCTGGCAGTAAAATTCAAGATGTATAACAAATGACCTTGGACAGACATCATCTGGCCAATACTGCTCGCTCACTATTTTTAAATGCTCACCCACTCTTCTACTGGAGTTTCTCATGCTGTAGCAAATGTGGCAGATAATGATGTGCAAGCACTGAGGCGCTCCCATTCACAGGGGGGACAGCAGTAGAGAGAGAGTCATCACCCTCTAAACAGGGGTGTCTTTCGGTGCTTCTTGCTACGTTTTTTGGTTGGATGTAGCCATGTGTACGTAGAGCTGGTAGTAAGATGACTCTTTCCTACTTAGGGTGTCGAAAATGTGTGTGACCATCCTGCCTTTGGTCCAGGAAATTCAGGGAGTAATATCATGTGCCTTAAATTCAAAATCCCTCTCCTGAACATTATAACTCTCAAAAGACCTTCATTCAAAACGGTGTCCTAAAAATAATTTTCATTTTTTTCTATAGTTTCCATAGCAGGTTCAGGCTCAGTGCAAGTTCTACACTGCTTGAATGGTTGCTTTAATTAAAACTAACATTTGAAAGCAAATGACATGAAAACGTGCTTTATTAAGGCCTTGCACATTTGGACACGCTAGCTAGCTAAGGCAGATGTTTTTGTTGTTTTGTTGTGGGTTTATTTTTTACTTTTGAGTCAACATGGTAATAATGAAAATTTGAAATTCTCCCTGGAAACAACATTAATTTGGGATTTACAAAATATTTCATTATTGTGGATTCATTTGTTTCAATATTTGTTTGTTTCACTATATGTGTCAACATTTGTTTCAATAATGTAAAAATGTTTAATTGGTAGTGTTATATGTATGGCAACAGCGATTGTGTCAACACCATAATCTTACCTTATTTTTGTTCAACTTGCATAATATATTAAATTTAACACCTATTATATACAGCATAGTTCCTGAACTGTAATGCAAAATATATTTTTTTTTAAAATAGTCAACATTGGCAAAGAAATATTTTATATTATGCAAAGTTACATATTGGACGTTATCAAAATGAAGGTTTGAAATATTAAAAAGAAGTTAAAGTTTTCTTTTTCCACAGTGTTTGTGAGATATATACCTATATATATATATGAACACTATACTAAATATTTCATTTCAAACAATTTTTAAAAATCTGAAAACTTTTGTCAAAATTTCCTTAACTGCTCTATTTATGACAGCAAGATGGAATTTTGGGAAGAAAATTGCTAAGCTTTTTGGATCTCTGACCTGTCTTTACAAGACAGGACAAGCCTTCTCCATAAAAAGATCATTACCGACTGTATTTCATTATTTGAGCCATGGTAGGATCCTGTGTAAAAAATACGTAAACTCTGCCTACATGGAGAAAACTAGAGCATCTGGGAAAGAAGCAGAAGAGAAATGACTACGCTAGACAAGGAAAACATAGTAAGGTTGGACCAAATGATCCTTGAGGTCCCATCCAACCTACTATTCTATGATTCTATGATTCTAGAATTACTTCTCAAGAAAAAGGACACAAACAATTCCTTCCAGAAGCCATTATGAGAGAGGCTGCTGAAGAATCATATCTGCAATTTGTAAACTGTTTATTCCGTGACCTTAGAAATGTTGGGATTTGTGTGTATCTAAGCACAATGAGTCCATCTTATCTATGGTCTTTAGTTGGTATAGTAATGCAGGCATTAACTCCTCAAATTTTATAAAAAGCCTGTGGAATTGCTTTTCCTAACTGCATCTCTCAGTTTGACCTCATTCTTCACCGAGTCTTCTAGCAATGTTTGTATTACTTGATCTTGCATGAGGATTTACAATGAGGTTTTAATTATGCTGGTGTCCTGTGCTCACTCTTGTAGCATCCGAATGACTTGCACTTCTTAGTAATAACACAAAAAGTATTTGCATTCCATAGATTTTCACTTACAACACTGAGCCAACTACCTTTCTTTTGGTAGATTAATCTATCCTACTTCGAAGTGAGAAAAGTCTAGGGCGCGCCTGATACACTCTTGGAAACCAGATCCTCAAAACTCAAATCCTTGGCAACTTTATTCTCAAAACTCAAAATCTTAGCCAGAAAAGAATCATTTTATATGACTGGTAAATAAATCCTTACTTTTCTAATTGAACAAACATTTTAGAAGGCCAAGTGCAAGCGCGTGTGCGATCAGGGACTATAGCTGTGATTTGACAAAGTATTTATGTTAGTAACTTTTAAAAAAACTTTTTTTTTTTTCTTTTGTGAAGGAAGTCATCTAATGTAAGATTAATGAGAATTCTGCAAGCAGTTTTTCCCACTTATTAGCCCTGGTTATTTATAAGCAGCAGAAATTAGACACCTGTTGCTGCCTTTTCATTGGAATCTTATCTAAGGTCAGTAAAATTTCTTCCAGCATCCAAAAAAATATTACTTTTTTTCTCATTTATCAGTCAGTTCATCCCACCAATCAGCTTTAGGCTGGAAGGATGGTGCAACAGCGAAAGACCTAATCTAAAACCTGGTAAGAAACGGATGCAATTCTTGTCCTCAAGACCAACTTGTCAACAAAACTAATATCAGTAAGGGAATCAGATGCCATGACACAAAAATTATGATTATGCTATTACAGTTTAACAGGTTTTTAACTCTTTATTAGTGGGGTTTTTTTGTTACTTTTATACTATATTAAATCCTGTCTGGGAACTTCTTATTCTTTCTTTGTTTCTAATGCCATTCCAAATGTCTTTCCAAATCTTTAGATAAATAAGTTTCAAGGTTTCTTGAACTTTGATATCTCCACTGCTTCTCCAGAATTTCATTACAAACAGTGAGCAGGAACACTCAGTACAAAACCTGCTTCAAACAATGAAAAAGGTACAGGAAACACTTAGATGTATGAAGGTGCCTTCCTTGTGGTGCTGACAAGGGGCTGAATTATCTGCACTGTTAAATGACCATCGTTGTCTTGCAACCTGAAATGAAAATTGCATCTGAATTGGTTTACGAGGGGCATTCTGTAAAGAACGTTTTAAACTATATTTATCTTTTTTTAAACATGACCATTCAGATTTTTTATTTTAAGGGCAAATTACTAACTTATTCTAAGCCCACTTGGCTGTTCCAGTCACCCACACCACTAATACTATGGCAGTAAGCAATACCTCCATGTATTATGTAAAATTCCTAGGGTGAAAAGGTAAAAAAAAATTATGCAGTGCAATATGCTGCTTTTCTCACCAAAATTAAAGGAGGCAAGTGAGTCAACAGAATCACTGTGTAATTGCAGCAAAGCTGTCCTAGCCGGCCACCTGGAAATCCACTGAGGTTAAGTCTCATATCCCTCAGCTAATATATAATATATTCTGAAATATCCTTTGATGCTGGCAGATTGGAGGACTTTTAAATTTTTTTCTCTCCTTCTGGCATGTGTCCTGAACACAGGTCCTCTGTCCATTTCTTCTTTACAAAATAAATTAGCAAGCTCTCTGAAGCAGTGCTGATACTTGGCACCCTGCAACGAATAGCGTAAGCACATTCTCTTGTCCACAACTTCAACCTTGAGAAGTATCCTGGATTTACAGCTCACCTCTTCGGCGGCATGTGTCAACTGAAGCAAATAGAGAGGAAAGTGTCACAAGGGTTCTGAGACCCGCTCCTACCTCACTTAGTTACTATGAGGAAACAGCACTAATAATTGTCTATTTGCCCTCAGAAATCTTTAACATTTCATGGTCCTAAACATAGTCCTCTACAGTATTGAAGGTACATCTCAAAAAGTGTGTGACTTCTCAAAATCTTTTTGCTTCTCCTGCTCTTTTACTCAGATTTAGACTTTTCCAGTTGTATCTAATATGAGGAGGAAAACACCTTGTGCATCTAAGAAAGATGCACGTTCTTTTAAAAGGAGAATTCTGTCAGGTTTATATAATTCCTCATTAAAAACAACAGTGTAATTTAAATGTAAAAAAACCAGTTTGCTCTGTATGATAGCCATCCATTTATTCATAAGATCTCTGTTTGACTGAATGAAAAACTGTATTTAATGACGTTCCATTATGGTCCCTGTGACAGGTGCAATATTTTTTCATGTCACTCCCTATTGACTTGGCAGCAAAATATAGATACACAATACAGGAGGGAAGGCAACCAAACCTTAAATTCAGAACAGAATTTTCTGTCTGACAGATACATGTAGCAATTCCCCAACACCAAACAGGATGAATAACCCATATGCAGACTCCTCACATCATTACAACTGATTAAATGCATTGTCAGACTAATTCTGCCAAGTCTTTCCTGCATGAGTTTCCCAAGTCAAACGCTCCCTGTGAATCCTATGTCAGCCTTTAGATTTTGAACGCAGAGAAAATATTTTAGAGTATACATTTGGTTAAGGAATCTGCATAATAGCCACAGACACTGTAATGAGCTGTGAAGCTTGGTCTTGGTCAACAAGGTATTAGTTTTCACATGGGGCTTTTACGCCTTTTTCATCCCTGCAGAGAACTTCAGGCACCAACTCTCTTTGACAGGATTCCTGTTTTCCTGGGATTCTCTTTTTCCTTTCCGCTTTATTTCTAGGCATGTCAAAGACGTGAATTGTACTTCATATTTCTGAGAAGTGTTTTGTTGTAGTATTTAAATTCTGATTAAAGTAAAGTTACTGATTAGGTACACTTAACAGAAATGCAAAACACCTCAATGCCGGTATTTGGAGGAGAGGGGAGGCTCCCGTGATAGGATGTTGCCATATAGTGATTTTATATTTTCTAGGAATATTCTCACACAGGTCACATAAAATATGATTCTTATTCATACGTGCTCTTTTAGAGAGTTACAAGTATCAAACACACAGCAAAGTGAAATTCTGAAAACAGCAGCTGATGGATACATGAAAAAGTAATGTTGAAGAAATAATATCAGAGATGTTATTTAAAGAGACCTCAATACACCACATAAAAAATCCACAAGCTTGTAGGCAAGAGCAGTCCATCCTTACTCAGGGAATCTATTAATCATAATTCGCATTAGCTGTGGTGGCAATTGATAAGAGAAAGGACAAAAAAAAATTTCACGGTTCTAAGCAAAATATGTAATTTAATATATATACGTCATCATATTCTGAACTCTAGCCAGATTTTTATTTATATTTAAAACACTGTAAAACTCTGAGATCAGTTGATTCATACAGACTCTAATTAACTATTATTACTTTTCTAGTCACAGCACAAGAGAAAACTTGATAATTTATCCGAAATCCCAGCTAAGCTTAAAGTTGAAAGTAAGAACTGCTGCATGAAGTCTTGTTTAATAGTTTGTACACTAACTTCACAGAAGTCATTAGTATTTGAAAGTGCCCTTACTTTTTTAATACTAGGAATTAGCCAAACTCTGAGCTTATTCTTTCACTCCAGGCATGGGAAGTATAGCTGTAAGGTACTTAGTAGAGTGTCTTGGCATTACCTTGAAGCTCAAGTGTTTATTTTCAGTTTTTCTCTCCCCTTCTAGTCTCATTCTCTTTACACATTACGGGCCAATATCAAAGGCAAATAAGTCTTTCATTGCCTACAAGTTCAAAGCCAGCAGTTTAATCTAGAGCTACCATTCAGTCAGTACTCAAAGCATAGCTTCACAGGGAATAGCAATGTTGTCGTATGAATGGCTCCCCAATTCGGTAATAAGCCATAAGTGAACACCACAAACATGCTCTAACATTGCAATACTGTTATTGTGTTATAAATGCTTACTTGTGAGTTCTCTAAATGCTCCATTTTGTACTTCTAGATATTCAATAGCAACATCGAGAAAGTACATACTTTCTGCTCCTCTCTGTGCTTTTGCAGTTGACATCATCTTTACTTAAATACTCTGTACTATGAAGTTGTATTACCTATTGCAGGTCTTTTTTCATTATACAAATACAACTCTCCCTGATTGTTGAAACTGTCAGATGAATAAGAAAGAATCTCAGTTTTAACAGCCACGAAACATTATTTGGAAACAGACCTTAGGGGCAATTTTGAGAAAGTGTAAGTTACTCTGGTTTCCTTTGGCAAAGAAAAAAATGTGTGAGAAAATGTGTAGTATATTATATATTGCCTATTATCTGCCTATGCATGTGTTTGAGCTAGCTGTATTTAACTCAGTTTCCTAGGTGTATAGTATCTAAAAATAATAACAAAGCAAAATTCTGTCTCACGGTGTGTGCATTATGCCGTTCAAACTAGTTGAGTGACAGCTGATATTATTATCAACAGTAAATTATCAAGTCTTTTTCACATAGCAAAAGACTTCGCAAGATGCGTGGTAGCCAAATAAGGTTAATTTTCACTCCATTGGCAGTTGTTAAAAAAATATTTAAAACCCAATAATTGTCTATTGTGTCTTTCTTGCATGGTAATGGAAGGAGAGCTTGAATTTAAGTTTTCCATGCTTTTATTCCTAATACAGAGCAAAGTAAAAAATAGTAGCAGCACAGAAAATTTATCCCTCCCATCTGCCAAAGTAGGTAAAAGCCACTATTCAGATCATTTCATTTAGGCCTTAATCTTTTCCCATTTTCTACATTTTCTATTCCTGTGAAAAAGCTAATGTTTTTCAACTCTGTCATTTTGTACCAACAAAACACTATAATTTCCCATGCTTCCCTCTCTTTGCCCCCACACCCATCCATATTAATTTTGAATAGACTGTGTGAAATTCACCCATCTGCTACTTCTGTTTAACTTGTATGCTGCTGATTTTACATAGTGGTTGCTGATATTCATTTGAAAAACAAAGACAAGGGCTGGAAGCCTGAATTTATCTATCTACTAACAAGCTGTCTGTAAAGTCATTAGTTTATACAGATTTTAACAGAGAGAGAGAAAGAGAAATAGAGTATTCCTGACAGGATCCTCTAGCTCTGTTAAAAGGCATTTTTTTTTAAGTATTTCTCACACAGAAGGAATTAGGAATAAGAAAAGATTATTTAGTCTTAAATGCTTTACTTCATGAAATCATTATGAATTGGCAACACAAATCTGATGCTATTAATGGTTATTTTAGTGCTTTGTGCATATTGATGAAAATAAACAACAGTGGTCAAAATTATTTAAAATTATTTTGGTTTAGAATATCAGATATTTTTTGTAACGTGGCAACCAGATGTTGTTGACTTGTATAAAATAACTGATTATATAGGTAGATTGATTATTTTTTTTAATATGGGGGTGCAATGACTCTGAAGACTAACGATATAGTAAAAGCCCTATAAAAATTCCAATTACGAATGTCATTTGGGACTTAAAAATTAGTTTGACCATACATATATACACACACATATATGGTACATATGTATGTATGTATGTAGCAAACAGCTATTCATTTTCTCTTGTTTTTCAGATGTATTTTGATCTGGCTCCCGGTTTTATATTGTGGTGAAATTGTACTTGCTCTCTAACCGATTCTCCAACTGGTCCAACTCACATGTCCCTAATTGCATATTTTTGCTCCCAATAGCCAGATAAATCACTACATCAAAATTCTGCTACATTAAAAGCAAATTAGATTAGACCAAACAACAACAATAAAAAAGCCATTATAGTTAACTATGAGATTCCAGCTCATTCATTTCTGCTATCAGTAACAGTGATTCATATTCAAATAAAAAGTTATTTGTCAATAAAATAATAATGAATAAAGAATGTAATAGAGTTGTGTAGCTTCCCTGGTTCTGAAAGACTTTATGGGGCCTGATTTTAAAAACATGAAATTTTTTACCTAACTAAATGTTCTGTTTTCTGAGGCTGAATCTTGCCCCAGGTGGGGCAAGAATGCAGCACAGAATGAGAAAGTAATGCAGTGATTAAAAAAAAAAAAAAATTATGCATGTGAGGATTATGAATACTTTGGTGAAGTCAAAGCTTAAGTTTTACCATTTGGAACCAAAGTAACTTCAGTTAAAGTAACCTGTGTGACAGATGTAAGAGTTAACAAGTTTTTCTGACTAAGAAACAAGTTTGCACTGGGCAGACCTACTCACCAGTATAAAAGGACTTAGAAGGATCATTTAATATTTTGCTTCTCTCAGTTTAGCTGTCTAAAAACTACATCATGTTTTGTGAAACTTCTTAGTGGGTTTAATTTTGCTTCTCCCTTATATTCACGTTGATGGCAATCACATTACTGCTCCATACACTGAGTATACCTGATTTTGAAGGGAATTTTTTTTTTATCCAATACATATTTGAGAATAATTTGGTTACTCTGTAGTTTCTGTATTGAAGATTATTACTGTGAAATATAGAATTGAATTAATTAATCTGATTTCTACAGGGTAAGATTAATTCCACAGCAAACCAGTTTACTGGTGCAAATATATTCATCCACTCTTGCTTGGAAATATCTCACAGATTATATTCACTATCTGGGATTTTGCAGGTTTAAAAGTACTTTTCTGTCAACAGATAGGCTTGAAAAATGAGATAACAGTGTTTTAGAATAACTGTATTAAACAACTTTGTTCACTCTTTTCTGAGGACAATGTAGATGAGAACAAAAAGGACAATCTGAAGTTCCTTCTCTTTTTGTTTTATTGGTTGCTCTAATTCATGTGTAAGTTAATGCAGTCCTCAAAAATATTTCCATTTTGCAATTTTTATGTTCTTCACAATCGTTTGTTCATCACTTACAAAATATACTTCCATCACGTGTATTTGTGAATGGTTTTTTTCAGCTATGTGTCATTACACACAATAAGACATTGACATATCTCTGTATTTTAGCTGCTGTTTGGAATTCATTTTGAAGCTAGGAAAGAGGTCTGCACCTGATCAACCATCCAGGACATTAATAAAGTATTACATTTAAATCAATTGGGGATTTAGGAATGGTGACAGATTTGTTGTGCCAAAATGTCAGCCAGGCAGAAACGAGGAGTAAGAGAGAGGAAACAATCTAGATTGCCAAGGCTCCCCCCAAAAATAGCCTTCCCTACAACAAAGCTTTCCTCCAGCAGGCTCCCTGCCGCCTGCCCGTAGCAGAGGGCCTGTTGAGGGGGTTTTAGTCACTAATGGCACAACACTGACCCTGATCTGCTCGACTAATGTGACACCCAGCTGGCAGCCATCCCAACAGCTGCCTCGCAGGAGCAAAAACAGGGAGCTGACGTAACCCTGTGACCCTGGGCAGCGCCTCCCAAATGGGGACAGCAGTAACCATCAGTGGCCAGTGTCCTTCCCCCGTAGCACTGTGCTTGCAGCAACCACTGGAGTGGGATGAGGGAAACATCAAGCTACGTGCTGAATCATTTTAAGGCAACTGAGTTTTCTCCAAAAGGTTTTTGAGACTTCCTCTCCTGGTTTTGCAAAAGTGAGTTCCTTTAAAACTGAAGCCTCCATGATGAAAATGCGCTCCTTCGTTTCTCCATATTTCAATTTTTATGTGAAAATAGCAGTGATATAAAAATGTTCCCAGATTGCTTCGTTGCTGTCAGAGTAGGGAACTATCTGAAGTAAAAATAACGTATCTTTTAAAATATTTTCGTCTCTTTAAACTAGCTTTGCAACTGCTCTTCTGTTGAACTGAAGTGAATTCATGAAATGCGTGTCACTAATATGAATTAAATTGCACAAGAAGAATTTTTTGCCTGGGATCCCTCAGAAAGTGGAAACACATCAAGCTGCTCCATCACTCTGGGAGAACACAGCTAATTAAGCAGTAGTCTAAAAAAAAAAAAAAGTAAAATCTCTGCATCTACAAAACCTGTCACAATTACTTCTCTAATTTCTTTCTGATACCTAAAAATGAAAATGGATCCAAGAATTTAGACTGTCAGCAAAAACGATTGCATAATTAAAGTTTTTCTTCCACTTTTGAAATTAAGAAATATTAAAGATTTCCATGTATAATGCATTAAGTACAATTAGGCATTCCCACCTAATTTAGCATCTTACTAGAGGAATAATTTTCTTAAATTATTATAAAATCAAACAATTTTTCATCTTTAATATCCAGAGTTACACCATCAGTTGTAAACGTGTGTTGTGAATTTCCTTACTGTGAAAAGTTAGCCAAAACCATTATGAATTAAAAAATTATGTGTACTTTCTGAATAAAAAGTTATTATTTTTATTTGGATTATGAAGTTTTACTTAGAATTCATCTCATCTGTCCCCCTTTTTCATCTCATCTAGCTACTCTTTCGAACTAGAGAGGAATTGTATTTGTTGTGATTAAATACCTAGTTTTCAGACAACTGATGTTAATTTTGCCATTTGCAACCCATCCTTGAATTACCTTTTGCTGCATCAATGATATATAAATACCGGTTGTAAGACCAATGCCGATTGCAGCCCGAGTGTGACTGTAGTTTACTCTCAGCTTTAATTCAGTTTGGGAATTGCTTGCGACACAACTGCTATACCATCGCCTATGCCACAGACTGCCACGTACCCTGAAGCAGCCCAGTATTTCGGCAACTGCAGCCTGCACTGAGCTGTTTCTTCAGTCACGCCTCCAACTGCAAGTGAAGAACTGAACTACAAGTGAAATCAAAAGTTTAGCTGAAGGGATGATCTTGATTTAGCCATGTGTTGAAATAGCATGATTTCAGACCCTGGTTTGGGGGAGCTGGGGCATTTTCTGAAGAACACTCACCACATAAACAGGCACGGCCCTGGTGAAAGGTGACAGCCTTGAATCTGTCAGTGCTAGACCTACAACGCAGCATTTCGTTTCTTTGGATAGCCAAGCAGTTAAGCTTGTGCGTAACAGTTCTAGCCAAGACAATGAAATCCCCGGCACCTCAGCAGGCATTCCCTGATGGCCCTTACTGCTCCATGGAGCAGAGCAATGCAAAATCAAACAGATGTCACTGAAATATTTCACTGAAGGAAAGTTCTGTCTTACATAGTGTATACAGTGTTGATGGGCACGATAGGAAGACAGACAGAGAAGAAATGGCTTTTGTACCAAATATTTGTTATTTGCTAATAATAAATACAGTTTACAAAGTACCAAGAATGTTGTCACTGCATGGAGGGTTTCTAGCCAACGTTTCTGGGCTCAAACATCAGTGAATACGACACCACCACCGAGTGTTTTGGAGCATCTGGTATGTAACTCTCTAACTTCTCCTACCAAACCCTTCCTGATAGCAGAAGCGAAAATGAAGAAGCCAAGTGGCTCATCTTAATTCAAAGCAGATAAATCCAACTGACAAATCGCCGTAAGAGCCAAGTAATCCTTGAGTGGGTTTCTGCAAGTCCCATGTGCAAAATCTTACTAGACATTAGAATTAAGGAAAAGAGAGGAAAAGAATACACTATTTTTTTCTGAACTAACTACAACAGATGTCCACATGACGTATGGAGATGGTTCAGGAATATAAAAGCAAGTCCAGCTCCCCTAATAGTTTAGCTGGCTTATGCTACAAATAACTCAAACTTCAAAGAAATGGCAATCAACATTGCTGTACTACTTTCCTCAGCCTGGGAAGCACACTGTCATCTCTGAGGGATGTCACAACTCACACAGCGATGGGGTTTTGGGATCTGGGGAAAGCTCCTTCCAATCCCATGTAGTGTATTTATCTGTATCAACTCTCCCCATGCATTCTCTGAGAAGGGACAAAACCTGTGGAAGGAAGGTGAGGGAGGAGGGTACACAAGAGTGGGAGGCAAGGCAGGATTATCTCACCTAGTTTGCTCTCCAAAAGGTAGGTGTGGAGGCCTGAATTAGTTACCCAAACTCCCTGTACCTGTGTATGTCTCCTCATTGGCCTCTACAAAGCTTTTAAACACCACCTTATGTCTGGACATTTACTGTGACCAGACAAATGTCACCACTAATTTCAGGATCTTGGTTAGGGGGCATGAGGAATGGAGTTCAAAGCTTTCAGATGTCTGGTTATGCCCAGGACATGAATCACCTTAGAAGATTTAAGGTTAACACTTGAGGCACCGACAGGAATGGGGGGGGTTTCAAAGGTAGGGCAGTTCTGGAGAGGGGGCTCTCCTGCAGGAAGAAGGCAGGAGAGCCTTCTGAAAATCCCACTCCTTCCTTAGCTAAAGATTTGCTAGCAAGTATTTAGGATTGATATACTCTGAATAGCATCGTTTGTTTATTCAAGTGTTTGTCTTAATAGTTGCTTTTACTGAAAATAATAAAGTTATCAGAAAAGTTTGTTTGGCGTAGATTTGTCGTAAGAAGAAAACTCAGCCTAGATATTTATGATGGTTTGCTCAGACCAGCTGTCAAACTGAGAAACTAGATACAATACCTTTGCAGCATAATTGGCAGAAACTGTGCCAGGCCATAGCAAGACAGTAGTATTCATCTGTGGCCGATTAATTTGGTTTTAGGAATAACTGCATTTGAAACCTGTAAAATTTGGTCCACAAAATATAGATTGATGACTAGGAGCCTGAAATAGTTTGAAAGTGTGACAAATCAGCCCAGGATCACTTACTACATGGGGATGCAGAAATAAATTTGGAAAAATAAGTTTACAAAAGAAAATATAACTGTATTTTAATGTATTGTGTTTAATAAATTATATTAGAATTTAATGATACTTTAAGTCACATGTGCAAAAATACCTTAGCAGTTATTACTTGTGAAGATAACAGGCCTCTCCTAAGAAGCCTGATCTAGTACTCCTCAACCTTGGCTAAAACTCTGCACCTCTGCAACTGTGAAGTGCCGCTTTTCCCATTTGCAGCTTTTAACACCCAGACTGTATATGGTACACACAAGGTGAATGGTGAAGTAGAATCAAGTGCAGAAGCCATGTAGGCTGACAGTGAAATACTGGGTAAGGACAAGTTTGAATGTTAATAGCAGAAAAAGAGGTTAATGATGATATATCAGAGAGCTGCCTATAAAGCCCATTGAACTTCAAACACCAAAAAAGTTACTTTATCATCCATAACGGACAGGAAACCTTATTTCATCATTACAGAAACTTAAAACAGACATGGAAATGTCACAGCTATTGGAACAAATACATAGGTTAACGTATTTTATTTTTTAAAAGTATAAGCTATTAATAAAAATTTAGTTGTTCAGACCTGTAGCATATTAAAGTCACATCTGAGGCCCCAGATGAAACAGGGTCTGTCCATGAACAATTTAACCCAGCATCACTAATATTGACTTGAACGGAATGAGATCAAATTCCAAATCCAGGAAAAATATTTTTCTACTTCTGTCCAGAGATCTCTTTCTTCATCAGTTCTTTCAAGTTTGGCTACCTCTTCTTCACAGAAAACACATATTTTAAATACATTGTGAGTTTCACAGTTTATGCCTTTTTGAAAATATATGATCATAAGAATTATAGGGTTTTTAAACCACATTATGAAAACAATCAGTAAGTTAAACTAGTTTCAGTAGGCAATTCATTTTTGTGATTTTGGAAATGCTATTTCTGGCTATGTAATCAGTTATGCAGCCATTTTTTTCCTTAACGCAGTTTGATGACAGGAAATAACCCCGTGGGAATTGCCAGTAGAGCGGGGAACGAAGAAAAGGAGAGAATATAAATATGAAGGTATTTTCACTTCATGAGAATTAATTATGGTGCCCATGAATAAATATTTGAATAGGGTTGTTAATACAATGCAATAAGAGCTCTCTGGTGGCAAAAAATTATCATTACATTGCATCTCATTGTTTTACAGGCAGTAAGGGGGTTTTGACCTGCACATTTCTTTTCCCAATTCATTTGAAAATGTAAGCAAACTGTATTTACAAGAATATGGTTTTCAACTGTGGATTTTTTTCCAATTAAGAATTTTAACTTAACAGATGCTACACTTCTAATCTTCTATACCTGCACCAGGTTCCTACCAGAGCAGTGATTTCTTCCCAAGGCCTGCCTCACAATATCAGTTCGGAAATTTCTTATTCATCTTAGCAGATGTTCCTAATGGCCATATTTTATATTTTACTATTTGATACCAGTTGCATTTTTTTACTTTTTTTAGGGGAAACATAGAAGAGACGTACTACACAGTGTAAAACAAGCTGCTTCTTAACAGCATGCATGAAAGTGTATGAAAGAGCTCCACTGATTCCTTTCTGACAGAAGCTGACAACCCTCCAGTTTTTGTGCTGACAATATTTACAATGCAGGCAGGATGTCAATACAAAATTGTATGCGCAATGTGAAACAAATAACAATATACTCAATAATGCAATGCAATATGATGCAACGCAGTAAGTACTGGCCCAATGTGCTAGTCGTGAATATATATATTTCTACATCAGTAACTTAGTTGAGAGATAGTCTGCCTGACAGAAACACCTCACTTATTCCTAAATTTTACATCCTTGATGCGCTCCCAAAGTGATTTCCTACATACCCTAGATAGTAAATGTCTCAACAGAGCTACTTTTGAAAATACCTGAGGAATATCCTGACTACCTTGTTAATGGGCTTAAAATCGCAAATGGTGTCTTCTTTCAGGGCCTTGGAGATATGTGCATTGTTAACAAGGTAATTAAGACAAGAATTGTGAAAACTGAGTCACTTTTAAGGATATTAATCCATATGAAGACTTAATGCACAACAATGCTATTCATCCAGATTTTGTAAAAATCTGTGATTTACGTTCCATGCAAAGAACATGATTCATAATGTCAGTAGCAGAAGTCAGGAGAGCAGAGACCACAGTCCAAGTTTGTCAGTCCATCCCAACCTCTTGCTCCTTCAGGTCATTTGAGCTGGCCAATGTCTAGGAACTGAGCCAGATGAAGAAAAGAGGGAGCATTTTCTGCAGGAAATCAGCACAGTTATCAGGCAGCCCCTCTAGCAGGGCAGCTCTTCAAGTGCAGTACAATTTATATAAACTACAAAGACTTCTCCTGGCCTTCTTCCCTCTCACCCCTTTTGCATTTTTTTTGGGTGTTAAAAGGCCAGAAGCCTGTTTAAAAAAATTACTAGAAATGACATTGAAATGACTGAATTGTACTTTTCTACTAATGCTTTATCAGTAAAATAGTTGCAACGTATTGAAACAGGATCTGTAAAAATGCAAATGGTATGAACAGTTTTCCAGGCCAATGGCAGCTGTTTTTTTGTCAAGAACAGAAAGCTTACTTGTGCTTAAATATGCCAAATTACTTTCTTGCAAAGTGCTCAAGGTTGGATGCCTCTAATACGTGCTCCTGAGGAGATGTAAAACCTCAGCGAGTGTAGAGTATGGATGAGTACTTGTAATGCAGAATTTCCTTCAAAAATACAGGTTTTGTGTCCTACAAACCACAGCAATGTTAGCATCTACAGTTAAAAGCTTCATTCACATGTATACAACACTTAGCGAACTTGCTATATCCAGATTTACTTTATTTTCTTATACAAAAAAAATCTGCAAATAAGCAAGAGAGACCAAATTTTCCCCTTGAAAGTAACTGGAGAAGAGTCCAGATTTTGCTGAATGAAAACCAACCCCTATGTTCATTTAGCTGATCCATTCACACATTTCCCAAAATTTCTCTACCTTTCTGTATCTAAAAGTGAACAAAATAAAAGCGTGGTAAGTAGCAACAAAGATCTCATATTGCAGTCAGTGAAACATCTGCCCTTGGCTGTGAGTCCAAAACAAAGAGTGTGGTATTGAAACTGGCCACTTTTACATAAATCGCAAAGACATATGCCCCACTGAGAAATTCAAAAGAAAAATCTTAACAATTCAAGTTCCTCTCATAGTCCAAAATTCTTTCCATCCACTTCCTTTCAGCACTTGCTTACACTGTTAGTTGATTCCTTCTATGAACCACAGTGCTCTCTCTAATGATGCCCTCCATTGCCTCCATTATCATTATTACCATAAACTGTGTGGATAGAAACACAAAAAATAGAGAGAGTCAAACTTGTCAGAAGTCCAGAGAAAAAAGAAAGCAACAAACAAAAACCCCAGAAATAGTTCGTGTCTTACTGAGCTTTTATAGCCTTTGCATGAGATAAAAATTCAAACCAAAACAAATCTTACCTTTTTCACTGTTTATTTTGTCTATTAGGCATGAAAACCACTTTGACAATCTAATTACTCTGCTCAATTTTAGAATAATGGAAATTGTAATTCATACATTGAAAACCATTATTTTCCATATATAAATAGTGAAAATACATTTGTATTACTGTTTGAGGAGTGAAAGCTCATAAGCTGTGAAAAAGACCCTGATAAAATATCTAGTTTAGGACACAGAGTGTCCCTGGTCAGACTCTTTACCTCCTTAAGAAGGGAGGAGACATAAATCAGACAGTTCAAGTGGGTGTTTTTCCACTTGGTCACCCCCAAATGGCTTAACAGAACTTGGTAAATGCTGTAAGATTTCTTCTGTTTGTCTGCAATTTGAGGAAGGGAACGGGAAAAGAGTCCATAGCACTTAATATATTACTGAGGGGAAGCGAGCTCAAAATTTGTGTCTAATGTAAACTTCTCATTTCATAATAATCAGTCAGCCTTCTCTGCAGTGGCCGATGAGGAACCTCAATCCTCCCCAAGAACCTCAACCATGGCTCTCAGAGCATAGGCTGCTCCCTTGCCTCCCCAGTATATATATAGTTAGTCCTGAGAATGCATATTTTTAATGCAGAGCAGAGTGTGAAAACCAGGATTATTACAGAAGGTCAAAACAAAGAATGAGACTGGAAGTAGATTTGCGGGAATGAATGGGAGTTACTGTGCCTTGGATCGAAGTATGCAGACTCTTACAATTAGCAGCATCACTCACAGCAAACTCCATGCATTACTTAGCACACTAAAATGAAAATAAAGAATCTGCCTATCCATAACATAATTTAAACCTGAGAATATAAGGCAGTTTTTGTTTTCAAAGGATTTTAAAGTATGTTTGTGACTCCCCACTGACATTTCAAGGAAACTTAACATGACATTTAATTATTGTTGATTTGTTTTTCTGTCTACAATCAACAGCATATTTCATAGAACGTTTGTCTCATAAAATACAATTCATGCTTGGAATATTAACATGCAAAATGGACAATTGTCACCAAAGTTAAGAACCCAGAACATTATTCATTAGTCTAATATTTGTTCTGATAGATAAGCCATGCGAAGCAACCAAAAGCATATTGAGATGCATTACAATTTCTATAAACTAGTTGACCTCGCAGATTAAAAAGAAAAAAAATAAAATATGCGCAGAAGAAAATTTTGAGTTCTCCTAGCTGAAACATTTAAATATCAATTTGGAATGAGCTAAAGTTAGATGTGGGAAAGAGCAGGCTCTTATTAGCAATGTGGCAAAGATTTGACGTCACTCATGCAAAAAAGGATAAATTCACAATCATGCTACTTTTTAAAAGAAAAATAAAAAGACATCTTTCACTTATCAGTGAATGGAATGCAAAAGTAAAGTGCTGTAAGTAAAAAAAAAGGCTAGTTTAAAAACAAAGGTTCCTTTTTTTTTGCAAATTAATGTTGATTCTTGAAGGGGTCATGGTATTCACCTAGTTGTTGGTTATTTTTAATAAAACCTGAAATGATGACAAATTCACATGAATCTAGGATCTGGAGCTTTCAGTTAAATTATCTGTCATAAGATAAAAATCGCAAGAGTTGGCAACAAAACTACCAAAATAGACTGAATTTTATTAGGTACTGGATGCTACATGGAAAAGAATGTGTATATTTGATACAGTCTCCTTTTACGTGGAAAACTATAAAATTCTAATACAGGATCATTACACTTTACATATTAACACTGGAAAAAATTGCACATTCAATGCTGCTTTCTTGAACTTATGTATGTAAATATGTAGTTCTTTGAAGATGCAGTTCTCTGGTCTGAAGTGGTAATACCTGTTTCTCAAAGTAATGCTGTGAATGATACTGGGAACCAAGATTTATGTGTCTTTTTTTTCTACCTTTAAAATAAGCATTAAATAGGTATGGCATACATTACAAGTTGCAAACTTCATATAATATTTTTCAAGGATTTGAGTTCTTAAATTTAATTATGAGTGTAGTTTTTAATACACTTATTACAACAGAAAAGTATTTTTTAGTTGTAATTTTGTAGGGCACATTCAAACATCATTAGCGCTCTGGTGAACATATTGAAATTTAAGTTACGCAAGTAATTTGTTATATTCAACTCCAAGATAAAGTTCTCCATCAGGTATTCTTAAAGGTATTGAAGTCAAACACCATGTTGGCTGATTTTAGACTTTTAATCTTCATTATCTGAGAAGTCTCTTGTATACTTTCTCTCTTCCTGCATTTGCTACACCAAATTGTTCTCTCAAAGCAGCAACAACAACAAAAAACCACTTAATAGCATTGTAGGCTCTGTGATACCTACACTTCGATCTGGCTAATTTTTTTACAGCATAGGAATCTCAGTTCAAAATGGCTTCATATTATGAACTAAAGATCCCTTTTGTACATAGAAAGTTGTCATAAATTTGTGTATGCTCACAGTCTGAACCCCTGAAAGCCTGCATAGTCTCTCTTTGAAATGTGGTGTACAAAGAATTCATAGGCTTTACTGGTCATTCAGACATGAGGAAGGGAATCACCTATTATAATAGCCTTATATCTAAATAGTGATGAATGATTTTTTTTTTCCCCTGTTGGCTTGGAAGTCCTTTTTTTCTAAAAGCAATACTACCTTCACTTACCCTCCAGGTTTGTAGCTGGATATGTGTATCACCACCTCACGTGGCTCTGTTTTCCCTTTAGGATCCTCTTCCTGACCCAAGATTATGATTAATCTCACTCTTGACAATGGTAATGATGCCTAAAGGAGTGTTTGATATCCACATATAGATGCTGATACAATCCTCGATGCCCCAGGTACTTATGACTCACAAGGATGGTCTTATTAGGGTCCACTGTTGTTTACATCAGCAACGAAGTCTGTTGGCATCAGAGTAAAGAGAGCAATGACATACGTCACAAAATAGGATTAAAATAGAAAAGTCAGACGGACAGTAAGAGAAAGTGAATGCAGTCAATGATGGATGGATAGCCAGGATGTCATGAGTATTGCATACATTATCTACCAAGCTCTTATTCTTTAACATTCTTCCTCACTTGATATGTTTGTATCACAATTTCCACTTTAACAAGTCATAACACATCTCCTCAGCATGCTTATGGACTGCTCTACAGTTTTAAAAGCCACAAGGAATATCCTTTCTCAGTTCTCTTCCCCATACCATGCTGTTCAAGGGTTGCTACCTGTGTGCAGAAGTACACACACCCTTTCCTACAGCAGTAGCCCACAGGACTGTAATGTATATTATAGCACCCTTAGTTCTCTGAACTTCATTAATCTCTGTTTATACACTACTTCACAGAAAATACATAACATTATTATTCCACAGTAGTGTGAAAGCACTGTTGTCATGGATACATAAGCAACAAGCCATCATGACCCCTCTATAAGTTTATGATCATGCTTCAGAGAAACTAGTCTTTTTTGTATCTGCAATATATGATACTGTTGCCATGTCTTTGTCATTAATATATGCCTCAGTGATACTCTTCCTTGGTCGTGTCCTCCTTTAACTCTTACATAAAGAAACTGTTGGCTCACACGGATGCTCTCAGAAAAGGAAGTAATCTAAAACTGCCTCAGCCAGCTCCATTTCATCAATTAGAATAGCAGCAGTCAATTATATCAATTACAATAGCAGTATCTGGGTCTACATGTTTAGACCCAGCCAGGGCTGGAAATAAATTCATACTTGATGAGTGAGCTGATTCTTCAAGACTTTTTTGATGTCTGAAATGATATTTAAGTAGAATCTAGATGCTAATTAAAAAAAAACCCAACCAAACAAAAGAAAAAAAACAAAACCAAAACACAACAAAAAAAACCCAAGCAAACAAACAATGCACTGAGTCCTAGTTCTGGTGGTCATTGCATACTAGAGGTACCTATAGTCACTTGGCATCTCTCTTCTTCGCATGAGGGCTTCCTCAATGCAAATGTTCCACCTCCCATAAAATTTCTGTGTGTGCTGTACCGTCACCAGTGCAAGATTAAAAGGGGTTCAGTTCTACCAGCTCCCTGGACCACTGAGCTCCACATGAAGAGGAGCAGCCACAGCCACTTATGTCCAAAAATATAGCTAGAAGAGCCAACCATGCTTATGTTTTACATTAGTTCATTTTCTAATGACACTATCCCTCTCTCTGTTTTACTGACTGTGTCCTAAACACAAGTTGACAGAAACACCCAGAAACTGGAACCACATCTTCAAACATTTGCAGGTAAGTGCTGTGTCCAGCCCAGTTATTCCTGGATGAGATAACCCAGCAAATTTCATGAAGTTACACTGCTTGAAAGCAAAGGCTCTGGCAGACTTTTAAGATATATTAGAAACTGATGGTTGATTGTATCTTCACACACCAGGACTTCTAATGCATATTGAAAATCATGTTGAATTGGGAGGTAGCTCAAAAATGGAATACAGGAGTCTGTCCGGGGTGGTAGGCAAAATGCCTCAGAGGCAGGGGATATAATGAAAGGTGGTGATAGCTTCACCCATGCATTTCAGTTCACATCTATGACAGTCCTTAGCTTTCCTAAGTAACAAGGGCTTTTTTAAAGATCTTGTGACAGAAAATAAACCTGGTTCAAATGACCATGATTTAATTCCCATATCAAAATTAAATTAAATAATAAATTAAAACAACTTAGCAATCAATATGTTTGATTTCAAAAGTGAGAGAAAAAAAGGTTACTCAGTAAAAACTAAAAGAACACAGAAACCTACATGCACAAATTGACTTAAAATTCTAAAATGAAAGCTTAAAATCCTTGTGAGAATTGCATTCCATCCAAAAAGAAAATTAGGTTAACAAAGCAGTGAGGGTGTGTTGGAAAGTGAAGTTAATACAGGTATTATTGGAAAGATAAACAAATATTACTCTAGATTTCAATAGGAATGACATTTTCTAAGATACATCCTACAAATGCGGTTTTCATATTCCCCATTTCGGTATTTAGCCTCATCATCATTTTCTCATCAAGTGATAATTATTTTATAAACACTGATACTCATTTTACTACTATGGAAATGAACATAGTCTCAGTGATCCTTCTGTATTTCATCCATTTGAGGAATGACATATTTACTAAGACTTCTTATAAAAATATATGAAATTTATGAGTTTCATTGTTGGAGGACATTGATAATTGTTACCTAGACAGTGAACGAAGTGGTTTTCATTTCAGGATTCCATTTCCCAGACAATAATTTCCAGCATAATGCAATTATGATCAAAAGTAGTTTAGATCTTGAAAGTCTATTATTTTTCTTAGGCCTGGTTTAAGTTATGAGTGTGTGGTTTAACATTTTAGAGGTTAGAATTTTTTCCTAGATCATAAAAATATTTTTATTATAAAAATGTGTTTTGCATGTAATCATTCTGTAATTCATATGTGATATTTTCATGGGTTATTATAGACTAAAAATTCCATCTTCAAAAGTTAAGATTTGAAATAGAATTATCATTAAAGAAACAATGACCATATGTAGACATAGTTTACTTTTTACAACACTGTAAAATTAATATATTCAAAGATAGTTTCAAAATGTCTAATGTTAAGTTAAATTTATTTTTTTATATAGCCTTGTATTATTTTTTATTTCAAACTCTATTCATCACCACAAAATTTCAGCTTTCTTTTTAATATTTTTTGGAGGATTTGTTCATTATTAAACAAAAGGATGGGATCCATAATCAAGTCTTTCATCCTCTCTTCTGTCATATAGAAGTTTATTTTAGAAAAGTAAACTTGCATATATAAGTTTCTGCATTTTTCAAGACAAATGGTACATAATTTGTAGCTTTTGGAGAGAAGAAATAATGGCAAATGGACTTTGTGGGGGATTTATCAGAATCTGTAGTGCAAGTGTCTCCAGGCAGCACAGGGCACAGGTGCTACCTCATATGCAGCTGCCCACAGATTTTCTGGGGTCCTAAAATTAGGTGAGAGGATTCCACTCTTTGTGCCTTCCCAGTCCGAGCTGCTTTAGGGTAAGAGAGGTTCTCGTAGTTATAACTTAAGTACTCTTGAAATTCTGTCTAGATAAAGCCATCTCACAAGATTACCAAATAGATGGCAGCATTGTTAAGAATTTCTGCAATGCTGCAGCCCACCTTCTCTGTACCTCTCTGCTCTCCATACATTTTCTGTGTACAACCCACATTAAGGAAATTCCTGGAAAGCAGCTCTTCTGCCATCTTACCTCATTGCTAAGGGGATTTTTCTTCAAGTACATTTTGAGCTTTTAGAGTTATGCATCTTTGACCTTTCTATGCATTGTAAATGCAGTGAAATAAAGTCTAAGCTTATCTTCAAGTACATATATATAGCTACTCAGCTACGTATTCCTAGGAGCTTATGAGCTCTTAAAAGTTAGTCAGAACCTATGAACCACTTAACATAAGAGCTGCTGAGGCCTTGGAGTCAAGCAAAGGTGAAATGGTAAAGAAATTAAAACTTTGGACTGGAAAATGCAAACTTAGAAGTAAGATAATCATTGTCTGTTAATTACGTCTCTGCAAGAAAACTCTTCTAATATCAGTCCACTTCAATGACTTGCATTTTGTGTGTTTCTGTGTGTGTGTTGGGAACTCCAGAAACAAAATTGCTTACTCTTTAATGTGAATATCATGAATGCTTCACAGCCTAAACCACAATTAGATGAACCTTTGCCCAAACTTAGCCTGCATGTGAGTGCTAAAATTATCATTTAAGGAACTAGTGTAAGAGAAGGGTTTTCTTTTTTTTTTTTATTTTAATAGGGTTTTTTTTATATTCTTATTTATCTCTTTTTAAAATGCTACGAAAATGAGATTTCCAAGTATTCTATCACATCACACGTGTTTTAAGTGTTCTCTTTTTCTTTACCCAAATCATGCCTGTATATCTAGATATTTATGAGTAATGCCTATGAAGGATATTGAGCTAATTTATAGGAATAGCCGTCCAGATCAGACAACAGTTGTAAGTGTTTATGCAGCTTGTTTACGCCTACATAAATGTGGTCTGTGGTGTTGGCAACCCTTAATATTAATGATTGATTTTGTAAAGCACACAGAAATCCTAGTTGGGATCAGGACCCCATCTCCATAATCACTACGGTTACCTATTAGGCCAGCTGCTAAGCAAACAGAACTGAAAGCCCGTACCTGCTTTAGGGACCTCTGCTTCTAAGCTTGCTCCACTGAGAGCCTCTCATTACATATTCTGGTAAAATTAAAGATATTTTTAAGACCAAATGATCAAAATGATGAATTCAGGAAGCCCACAGACCAACATGGAGACCTATAAGAGGTTATCATATTGTCTGTTTGATACTTTTTTTCCTCTCTCTCTAAGCAGAAATTGATTTTTAAATCCAAACCAAATTTATCAGCTCTAAAGACAAAATTGTACACATTGCTCTATGTAGCTACCAACATTAACACAGACATTTAGCAAAACAAAGCAATTTACCATTCAGAAAGACATCTACCCCTCTTCATGGAAAATGTTTCTAACCATATATTGGTGGCTTTTTGGTAAAATTGTAGTCAGAATAGGCCAACCTCCAATTTCCTACCTCAGAGTTGAACATTAAAGAGGATAAACTGCTCTAGCATGTCCATCTTCTCCAGTGACACAGCTACCTACAGTGCCTCATAAAATTATGGACAACACTGAAAATGAACTTCCTGAAAAATAAACACCCAAGTAAAAAAAATACTCTCCTCATAAGGAAGAAAAAAGGCACAGCAGCAGCAGATTTCGAGCATATCAACACCTGTGTTTGCTTTTCAGTTCTTGAAATACAAACAAACAAAAAAGCCTAAATCTTCATTCAACAAATATAGTCATCAAGGCAGCATTATAAACATGACCATAAAACAACCTGACATGAGTTTCTGAGTAAAAGCCTGATAAGTAGCAAGCCTAATTTAGGCCGCAGCTTGACTGAGTGATAAAACATACCTGAAATAGATTAATCATTGTGAGCCACACTGTTCAGCTGATTGTGTTTTTAAACAGTCCAAAGCGCTAACTCCATCTTCTGTCATAGGAAAATCCACCCTCTATTGCATCAGTATAATTAGGCATCTTTCTTTTCTTTTCCTCCCTTTTTTAAAAAAAAATTACGTGGTAATCTGTTGGATCTGAGTTTCATTGACTATTTAAGCAGAAAAATAATAATTTAAGGTAGGCTTTTTCCCCTTGTTTGTCTTGAAGTTGTTCATATAAATGTGGACATCTACATGCAATGTGCAAAATTACATTAAATTTACACTAATTTTTCTATCAGGTAAGAACATTTTTATGTCTTGGGTAAATCAATTTCCCCTTCTGTCTTGTCTTCTAATATATTCTTTCAATGAAGAAAGATATTTCTTGTCTTGTATGTATTTCCATACAGAACCTCTACATGATTTAAAGAAAAACGCACTACTTTAAAACATTTGCTTCTCTCGAGATGTATTGATATCTACCTCACTAGCATCATAGATCTTCATTATGAGAAAATTCATGCAGCAACACAGAAGTCCTCTCCTTTGCCTTGTCAATGTGCTGAACTAGGGTTTCTTAGGGAGGAAAAAGCAGGACAAATAAGCAAATCTGAGGAAGAACCACCTAAATATAGTAGCCCAGTTCAGGTAGAAGGTCATCTAACCCTAACCTCCGTACATTGTCTATGGGAAATGAGAAATTCCTTGAGAGGGGACTGAGAGACTAACTTCCCAGTTTAAGATTTTAAATCAGGTGGCACGAATACACTTTTTCACTCTATGATACTTGCTTCTGTGGCAAGATGTTCTCTGTATCTCCACTGAAGAGCTTTAATTCTATATTTAATTTAAATAAATTGTTCTTTGACCAGCCAAAATAACGATGCTAAATTTCATACCAACGTGTTTCCTGCATGCTACACTTCTCCATTGCACCAATCCAAATACCTGCCCTGGTGTTTTGCACCACTTTCCGCAGGCCACATTCTTCCCATTTCTTTTCAGTCTTGGGCTCCTTACCCAGCACCGTGATGAAGAGCAGCACCATGGGCTGGCTGCCAAGGCAGTATGTGTGGGCACACAGCAGGCACCTGCTGAGCCCAAATGTCAGCTGTTCCCACAGTCTTCCTCCTCTGTGGAGGAACCACTGCTCAGAAACCTCACAGGAGTTTCAAATTTTTGAGATGTCTGCTTGGCACAGAGGACAGAAACTGACCAACAGGTTCCAGAGTTACCTGAGGGTGGAAAGAAGAGCATGCAAACAAATAGCATGATTACATAAGCTTTAGGAAACAGATCAAAAAGGAGTAATCAAGACAATCACCTCCACCTCATTGAGCTGATTCCCAAATCAGTATGCGTCCTCCCAGGGTGAACCCTACTTAGCTTCTAAATACCCTTTTTTCTTTCTTTTTTTTTATGGTAGGTAGTGCCTGAACCCATATGTGTGAAAACCTGGTGATGTTAAAATTAAATATAGGTATAAGATTGGACACAAACACATCTTTTAAGTAATCACTCATTTAATTCACTTTGTAAAGATCTGTCATTAATTTATGCATAGTGACTATATTGTAAATACATAGTTGTGTGCATGTATATTTTTTCTCCAAGCAGTTGATAATGCATAGCAAGCCTCAACACGAATCCTTTTAATTTTCCTCCATTGATTGTCAAGACACAATGCCTGGATCATTGAAGTACCAGTCACAGTTATCTGATACTATGCTAAGGAACTGTTTCCATTTCATCTAGTCAGCCACCAGCTGAACACATCACTTCGAGCAAGTAGATTCAACTCATTGTCTCATTTCCAGATTTCTCATTGCCAGTGTTTACAAAATTGAGACAAGACATAGAACTATTTCAAGATCTATAGATTAAGTATCCTAAGAAAAATGTAAGGCTCTGTTGTCATGTAATGGACTGTCTTCCAAGTGCTGTCAATTCCAAATAAAATCATAGGAGCTGAAGTTCTCTGCAAAGTCATTTTCCTGGACCATTAATTCTGAATTGCCATTTACAGAATAATTGCACTTTTGTTTCCCTGGGGATCTTGCTGGTGTGCTTGAACCTGTTCTATCCTTCTTAACCCTCACATCAAAATATATACAGCAGAAATGGAAGTCATGAGCTTATAGGTCATTAATGCAGAGCTGGGCTTAAGGGTATCTTTAATAGTTCTGTTGAGGACATCCTTACAATGACTGCATTTTTAGGGGAGTGGAAAGATTTGGTACAGAAGGACACAGCTGGATCTATTCTGAGAAAGGTTAGCTGGGACAGCTGAATGTCCCTGAGGAGATAATAAATTGCATTGGCCAATTTGATAGAGCTGATTCTGAACTGGAGAAAATCCAAACAGCAAAAGCCTTTTGAACAGTAAATACTTCCCCCATTAATTGCTGAAAATACAGGTAGGCTTGAGGGAGTTTCAGTTCGGCTATGCTTTTTTTTTAGGTAACTTAACAGATAAAAAATGTGCTGTACTTGAAAATGACTCTCATGACTTTGATGAGACTCGGGTTGAGAAGAATTCCTCTTTCTTCCCTTTTAGGAACCACCAAGGGAGGAGCAAGGCTAACAAAGTTAATGACTTGATGTCAGAAGTCAGGAGTGGTGGCTCTGAGGCAGGAAGGAAGCGCGGCTGCCTCCCGCTATTGTGCAGGGTAACCAGGAAGGCGCTGCATTAGCAAGAACATCGTCCCGGCCACACTTTTGTCAAGCTCTGAATAGAAGGTCACTGTCTCCCTCATTTTTCCCTTCCAATCAATATTTAGCCTGCTCAGCAGCCGCCAGAGCTGGCTGCCTCTGAACTTCATCGCTGTAAGTTACTGAGAAACCGGCTTATTATGACAACTCAGATCTCCCATCAGATCTGACCTGCAGCGGCTGCCCTGTCTCTTTCAATCTACTCCAAAATACAAAGACGACTTCAGCACACAGAATTTACTGTACAAACCACTGCAGAGAAGCTCCTGATCAATAGGGAAAGTAACCAGCTATGAAGGGATTGGGGGCCAGGTATGTTACATAGGACAAAAAAGTCTACCTAATAAAGTCAAGGTAACTAGTTGTCAAAAAATACAGCCATGAGGACCAATTGGTTAAAAACACAAAGTTTTGCTTCCTCCTCTGGTACCAATCAAAGTTCCAGCACAAATGGATTTTTCAAAGTTTTTTTCATTTTTCACAAGACCTCGGGCAACACACATGGTATCTGTAATGTCACAAGCCAGCCAGTAATTTTTTTTGAGAAATATTAGATAAACACCCAGTAACTGAGTGATTTTAGTAAAAATTATCATGCAAACTCAGGGATTTACACATTCAAAAGACTGAAAAGAGTATACACAACTTTTAGTCCCTTGGTTAGTAGCTGGATGGTAGCAAGGGTCTAAAACCAGTATGACAGTGGTTTCAGGAGATGCTAAGAACCAAATGAGCAAGGCAAGAAAATCACTTGGCATGTTGTCATGTAGGTAGCCCACAAGAAGTTATCCTGGCCAGGCTATTAGCTTTACAGTGCATCTGATAGTGCATTTTCCAACACTAAAATATTTCCATTCATTTAATCTTACCTAATTTTTACATGAAAGCAGAAGCTGGGTCTGTCTTTATCAAAAAATTAACTTTTCAATCTCAAATCTCAGTTTATCTGTTTAGGAACCAGACTATTGCTTTAATATACCATAGCACACCTTCATCTACTACAAATGGACCTTCAGCTTCAGTCCGAATGCATGCATTCATACCAGTTATTCCCTGATAATGAAATTGCTTCATGAATTATCCAGTGTTGAAAAACAGTATGATACCATTACAAGATTCTGTTCTCTTTTACTTCATTTTAAAACTGTTGAAATCTGCTTACCGTGCAGAACACAACTAGCTTTACAGAAAATACCATGAAAAGGTTTTATTTTCCTATGGTAATCTACTATGAATTCTTTTGGCTCTCAAGAGACTAACCACAAATTTGCCTGTAAATTTCCCATGGGTTAAAAAATGCTTTTGGATTGCATCTGTTAAACTGTTGAAGGAAGATAGTAGAGTTGGTTCCAAAAAAGCGTGATTGAGGCTAACTCTTTGATCAAAGAAAACCAATTGTGATCAAAATGATAGTAACAATATAGCTGTGTATGTAAAATCAAAAAAAAAAAAAAATCCCAACTAGCCGTCTTCATTTATTTCGGGCAGAAATTTCAAAATACTCTTAAAGAACATTTCTAAAGTATCTCACTTACTTAGGAAATACTGGTACGCCTACTGAAACGAAACTTTTCAAGGTTTGCCCGCTGCTTGTGGAGGAGTTTTGATTCACCAAGAACTGTGTTGTGACTACCTTTGCATAGATACCTCAGGGGGAGGGAAGTGATATATTAGTTAAGGCACAATTTTTGAGCTAGGCTCTATTCCAAGTTCTGTCCCAACTTCCTCTGTGACCTTGAACAAAACACCTAATTCCTCTGTATTTCAGTTCCACTTCTAGAAAATGAGGACAAGGAATTGTGCTCTCTCAAGAGTCCTGTGAAAAGAAATTAATTAGCAGTTGTGATGCACTCATATGCTGTGGCCATGGTAATCTTCAGTCTGACAAAAATGGGGCAGCATGTAGTAAGAGTTTTTCTGTGTTTTGTACACCTACAAAAGATTCAGTGCTACAAGCTTGAGTCTTGAGCACATGTCACTTACGAAATCAACCGGTCTGTTTCCATCTCCTGTTTGCCTCTGAAGGAGCACATCTATATAAAAATTTAATTATAAAGCAGCATGCTTGCTATACAAATGTATATTTCTTTATGTCTGCCAATCCAAAAACAAGGAAAAAAATTATGTTAAAATTCTTATTCCTTCACTAAAACAAAATTATTTCTTAAAAAATTTTGGGGCACACTAAAAGCTAACTAACATGCAAAGAATAAAGAAAAAAAAAAAGAAAAGAAAAAAGAAAATGTAGCATCAGATTCAGAAAATACCCAGCAGAGGAGATTCCCTTTTACTTACTATTTCAGCAGCTAACATACTCTGCAAAATATGCGCAGTGATCTCTCCTACGGGAGACACGGCTTTAAATCTCATGGCTATCTCATACCTCCCACATCCCACATTTCTCACCTATTTCCATTATTTCCATTCGATGCCTTCCTACAAATTCATCACAGATTTATAAATAGTTTGGGGATGACTTAAACTGGGGGTGGGATTGGCATATTTAGTATTCATCAACATTTTTAGAGATTTTGATGCAAAAACAACATTTAAAATAAGTATTGATAACTGTTGAGTGATACTGCATATATATGTAGAGCTATTATTAATATTTATACATTGCCTCTTTATGTTACCCTCAAGTTAAACACACAGCTGAATGCATTGGTCTATTTTGGAATTTTAAATAGGTAATTCTCTATATTATCAGTATTCACTTTTCAAGAATATTCAGTGTGTCTGGAGAGGTTACACTATTCTAATTCATTCCTGTGAGGTGTGTACTATGAATATCAATTTCACAAATACAACATGAGTCAGTTAATGTCTGAAAGGAAAATAGGAAAAAACCCACACCAATACAACAAACTGTTAACCCTTGGGCTAACTGGCAATTTTAGTACTGTTCTTTGGAAATGTATGCTAGATCTCTGTAAAATTAACTGTTCATTTCAAATGCTTATATTACTATAGTTTAGTTTAATTTTAAGGATACACTTCGAATAACATTTTGAATAAAATCTGTCATAATATAGTTTCAAATTAGTTCATTGATTATTTTTTCCTCTTTCAATGCTGTATGTCAAGTGCTATTGCTGAAAGGCTTAGTTTCACAGAGATGATCCTGTCTCCTTGATGCTTCAAAATCATCAGAATTCTTAAAGGTTATTTTATTCACACATATCTGTAAATGTTCAGAAAACATATGAATGCTTCATTACTATTCCATGTACACATAACTACAGGTGTTCATCATATACTTCTAGTTCAGGAGGTTATTTAGGCGTTACCATAACTTCTGGCATTCTCATAGCACAAGAATGTTTTCTGATGATGTGTACATTTAGCACCTACTGAATCCCACAGAAAAAGCTGCAACAAAGATGATCAGTAAGACAGAATGTAATGATGGAAATAGGCAAGTTATAGACACTGTAGACTGAAGAATGGTCAAGTGTGGCTGATGTTATTCTTCCCTTTCTGACACTTAATTAACACTCACCTGCCTTTTTTTTCCTTGAAAGATTACCACTCTCTAAACTTTATTGCAGTAATCTCAGGTACTGACAGCCTGGTAGTATATAGCCTCACTCTGAAGGCAAAGGTCTGTAAATGAGTTTTTGAAAGGCAGAACAGAAAGGCTGACACTCTAAATTCAACATAATTTAACATACATGCACAACTGGATTTGAGAGGCAAAAAAAAAATGCTACCTGCAGTTTCTCAATTATCTTAAGTTTTTGGCTGAGATGCTGAAATAATGAGAGACCCTAACCCAGGTGTTACTCTTGTTTTGGACATATTGGCACTGCTTTCAGTAGCTGCTGGGTAATGGAGAGGGTAACCAACATTCCAGCCTCCTGGCGTACCTTCAAAGATAAATTTCAGGCATATAGTTAATGTTCAGTGTTGATATTTAATTGGAAGTTACTTCTTTCCTGAACCTGTTAGGATTATATACAAGAAAACTGGAACTTCTAGAGTTGTAATTTCTTTTTTTCATAAGAAAAAAAATATTTTGGGTGTGGAAACCTATAAATTTTGTTTATTTTCTAACCAGCAAAAAAATTGTGTAGAAAAAATATTTTTAATTCAGAAAAAAAAAACCAAAAAAAAAAATTTATGTCCAAAAAAGCTAGCTTGTCATTAAACTACTAAAAGGATTCTTCATTTTATCTTTGACAGCTTAATTTTCAAATTGTAACATGAAAGGGAGAAGGAGAAGCTTATTGTTTTATTGTTACTGCACCTGACATTTCTCAAATTAATTTTAAATACTTACTGTGGGTGCTCAGAAATGGCAGGCTTGTACTTTTCTCACACTTCTCCCTGATTCTGTATTTACACAATAAGAAAACTGATTTGGGACATGGCAAGCACATACTGGTAAACAACACCTTCCATCAGATCAAATTAGAATTTTTTGCTTTCAGTGGGATAGTGCAAGACATTAAATCCCCAGACAATTTGTTGCTGGAGGATGCACTCAGAGCTTTGAAAGGTCAGATTCTTTCTATATATATTAGAACTAGGCACAAATCTCATCATTATGCTGCATTGATGTGTGAGATTTAGATATCTGTTAACACTATAAGAAACACTGAGGAGTTGTTGTCCTTCCCAAATAATGAACCCAGCTGTGCAGTGTGGGGTGTAGTTCTGTATTGCAGATTAATCACCTTGCTAACATTGTAGAGTTCTCCAGAAACAGAACTTTTCTGCAGCCAAAGAAAATAACCAGAATTAATAAGACATCTACATAAAACACCATACAACTGCGTACATTGTCCTTGCATGTCCTGAGTCTATCCACAGGCTTAGCAGGCCCCGCAGGTGATAGGTTGCCCCTGCAGCCTTACAGCTCCATTTTTTTTGGAGGAAGGAGGAAGCCCTGACATTTCTGTGGGCAACATGAGAATTTTTTGCCTTGTCCTGCTGCGAGTGTAAGGCCTGATCTTACACCAAACTCCCCATTGACTGCAGGACCTTTTGGGAAACAGAGTATTGCAAGACCAGAACTGAATTCCCAAGTAGGGTTTCTTCCTTGGTTGGCTTGTTTGTTTTTCGGTAGAGCTTGTTTATCGATTAGAAACTACCTGAATGTCCTGGGAGCCAGAATGGCTATGTTTACTTAGTGTCCCATTATATTTTTATGGTGGTTGCAATAATTCAGAGCTGGGTGTAAATGAGGGTGTGAAACAGCAATAACAATAGCATTTAAAACCATAGATCTTACCCTACCAAGGTCAATAAAAATGATTTGTCTGGTTGTTATACTTACTTTGTTGTACAAGATCATACAAAGAAAGGGGTTGAATTCTCTTGGCAAAACCACAGTGCCATGAGGTTAGAAGGGAAACTCTTGCAAGTATGGTTAAATTTGCTTAATCTCTAGTTGTGAGTTCAGTGAAATCACACGGATTTCAGGAAATCTGTGTAGGGCACAAGAGGTTTATTGTATCATCTGCAATAGGAAAGTAGGCAGTGACAGATGCTTCAGAATGAAAAGTTCACAGAAAACCCTTCTCCTTTATATTATGGACATTTTTGTGGAACAGAATATACATACCTCAGTAGAAAAATCTAGCTTTACATTTGAAATTGAAATGAATATTCAAGTACCCATCTCCCCCAGCTGCTATGTAAGATTATGATGTTAAAGATAGGCAAGTTGGCTCAAATAACATAGGAAAAGACAAAACTGAATCTTCAACCAAATATAATCTTGATTTTGAGGTAAAACCACATTTTTAAGTACTATTTGAAATATCCATATACTTCCAATTCCTATTTGCTTGTATGCCTGCTTAAAACAAGCCCAGAAAAAGATTGCATTGTAACTCAAATGAGCTCAGGAAACTTTTGTGTTTTCAATATGAAATGTATAATGGGAAAAGCTTTGTGTAATTCTATTGTTTTAGACATTTATTTCTATGTCAAGTCATGCAATATCATCATGTTACTAAAAATCATTGCATTGTTAGAATGAGGATAATCTACAAAATTATGATATGTTCTTTTATCTATCCTCACTTTAAATACCCTGCCCAAAGAGTGAGAAATATATTTAAATAAGATACATAGATTTAAATAGACTGCAAGATGGACTTGAAGGCTTAATTATTTATGAATTTTTGGAAACTATATTTAAATGCACATATCTGGAGTGATATCTTACACCAACCTGACGTGAGTTCAATACAACTCAAATCAATGTTTCCACTATTCCTGAGGTTAATCTTGGAAGAATATTATGCAACTAAGACAATAATATTGTGTAATTAGGAATCAAGCTAAATAATTTACCCTAAAACCACGAAGATGGAAGTTTCAGTTTCACAACTACCTTTTTGTAAGCTTTTTTCCTTGTTTTATTCTATGTTTCATTAATAAGGCATTGCTTTTTACATCATAGGCACCTGAGGTCGGGTAGGAATTGTTTCTAATTGTCAGTAGGCTGCACAAAAGGTATTCTATGCTAGCTCAACTAGACTACCAGGTGCAAAGCTACCAGTCATTTACAACAGTACTCATGACTGGAATATTGATGGGACACTGCCCATAGGTTGTGACTGCTCCTACTGCAATGTCATTATTGAGCACTTACAAAGGATTCATCTCCAGCAGAGCATTCTCAAACAAACAAATTTGTTAGCCAACACACATCTTCAGCTGAGAAGTACAACTGCTGCACACTAGAAAGACATGCATGTTTCTTTATTCTGCTGAGAATAACAGCTTCTAAATATAGTCATTGGGGTTTTCCCCCCATTATCTGCAACTACACATCTAATTCTATTGTGCTATAATATGTATACTTTTATCTACCTTTCTACTATCTAGATTTGCATTGTTTCTCTGGAAATATTCTTCATCCCTTGCTCCCATGAGTTTCTCCACTGAAGTCCTTTATTAGAAGAAACCACTCACACAGACTAACGGATGCTTTGTAGGACTCAGGCTTCTATTTTCTTTGCTTTCCACACTAGCCATTCACCATATCCCCTGAATGTCATTCAATCATTCTTTAAATGACATGCACGATTTTTTGTCACACTCGCATTGTCTCTCATAATCTAAGAAAATTATGCTGATGGCATCACCCTTCACGCTAAAAGAGTTCAAAGTCTCTCCACTGGTTATGCAGGTAGTGGAAAGAGACTGGAATTACTGCCAGCTACACTTCATACTTTTGACTCAGCTGAATATTAGCTTCAGCTAGCTTCTGAAATTTAGCTACTCCTATTCCAAATGCCTTGCACCACTCTACTGTCAGTCTTCCAGCTGCTGATATCAATTTCACAGGTGTCTGTGCATCTATTCTCCTGAACAACATACTCACTCTTTCATACAAGGTACATTGGCTTGTAAGTGCCTTCCAGCCTTGATGCATAACCCTCAGCAAGCAACACAATTGCAAGGAACAAGTTCAAGACATCAATAAAGTCCCTTGGGCAATAAAACTTTCATGCTTTTAGCTAGTTCTACCTACATTATTGGGTGCTTTTGTCAGCATGTTGCTTATATTATTTTTTTTGCTGCTGACAAGATATGCAATAACATTTCATATGCACATCACTGCTTCTGAAGTCACAGCATGTGTATCAGGCAGAACACAATAGACGGTGTAGCATGGAAAGCAATCAAGGAGAAATCTGGCCAAGATTTTGCCAGAAACCATCAACAAGAACATTAGACAGTAGTTTCTGCTCTGATTTTATCTTTTCCTCTTTCAGGTGGTGAGGATGATGGCATTTTGACATTCTTCAATATTTCTTGGTTTTCTATATGGAGAAAGTAATCACAAAAAGGTCTATATCTCCCCTGGATACCATCAAGCCCTGGACCATAAGTGATCATTATGATAATTTTACCAACTTTTGAGATGGAAACCTGTGTCTGTCAATGTACTATCAGTACTTTTATAACATCATGTGCAACTTTTGACTAAGTGACTGTTTGTTAACTAAGACAGCTTAAAAATTTTCCTCTTCTGTTTCTCCCCTGGCCTATGCACCCTCCGTTCTACTGCAATGGACTCATGTTACTTTTCTTCTTAGCAAATAATTTCCTGCCTCTCATCTCCTTTGTAAATGTTCGCTCTGCTCTGGGACTGGATGACAGTTTCATCACTTCTGCATGACTAAATACAAATGGAGCTCTGAGACATTTTGGGAAAGCCCTTCTATCAAGGAATGACATTCACATTCTTCAAAAGCGAATTTAAAATTAGATGCTTCAAGTGCAGGTATTTAAAGTTATTTAAGCATTACAAGAGATTTTTTATGTTTTTCTCTACAAATAGTATAATACAGTTGTGTTCAGGTTTTCTACCTTAATCTAAATGGAGAATGCCAGTTAGAATTGCAGAATCTTTCACTGGCTGTTGCTTCACAGACAATAACAATCTGTTGTGAACAATAGTATTTTACATCAAAATATCAATAATAACATCACTGAAATAGTCTCTTAAATGCTTTTTATTTGATTTCCAGTTAAAACACTGTGTGTCTGTTAAGGGGAAAAAACCCAATATCCTCAACACAAACTTTTAATTTAATTTACAGTGTTTATTGTTTTCAGTCAAATCTTCCACAGGAGCAGTTGTGCTAGAAAGTCTAGCATTTTTCAGTTAACATCAATAGGAAAATGTTCACCAAGTTCAATGGGGAAAATTCAAGTCTGAAGAGAATATTATCAATCCACTTCAAACGCAGAAAGCATATGCAACCACTTAAACTGCAAATACATTTTCACACAGTGCTTTCATCCAGATTTAGGAGATAAGATTTACATCTATTGGAAAGCCGTCTTTGCATACTTCTTTTTAGAAAGTGATCTAAAAAAGTGACTCAGATATTTTTTGCCTTATCTCTTACCATATGATACAATCAAGGTAATAAGCAATGCGAATGCAATCTAGATGCACAGCCAGCTGTCTCAGACAGCTCACACCATGCTATTAAAGACACTTTCCGGCTCATTTTTAATGATATCGCAACAGACGTGTTCCTGAACTGGTTTTATTTTCTTCCTTTTTAGGAATGTGTTCTGCTTACTTCAAGGAAACACCAAATAAGGTGTTAATTACCATCTTTTCCCTAGATAATTAAAGAACTTTCCTGAGAAATATCATGCTGTTGTTCAGGCTTTTATACAATGATTACCAGCAGATATCAAGTGTTTACACTGAATATGACACAAATTAACCTAGCAGGAACCTCATTACTGCTGTGTACTTAAATGGTTATGAATTAACATATGTACCCATCTAAATTTGAAGGTGGGAATTGTTTAGCATGCTGAAACTGGAATGGTGTTGCTACTTCTCATAAAAGACACAGATTCCATTCCGGGCTACCATAAGCAACCTTTTAAAATGCAAATAACTGTCATAAAACACAGGTAAAACATTCAGCATTTCTACACCATGTTCCTCCCACAGCTTCCTTTCTCTTATCTTTCCTTTCATCACACCTATGGGCCTACCATTTCTGCTTAACAAAATGTATGTACTTCCCATATTCTTTGTCTCTGTTACCAGCAACCTACTTTACAGCAGTTCTGTAGCCTAATTTATCAACTTTTACTTTAAGAGTCTGAAACCAAACCACTCTACGATTCTATGTAGAGACCCAGAATGTTTTAGATTGGAAGGCACCTTAAAGATCATCTTGTTTCAACCCCCTGCCATGGGCAGGGACACCTCCCACTAGACCAGGCTGCTCAAAGGCCCATCCAGCCTGGCCTTGGACACCTCCAGGGATGCAGCATCCACCACCTCTCTGGGCAACCTGTTCCAGTGTCTCACCACCCTCACAGTAAAGAATTTCTTCCTGATATCTAATCTAAATCTCCGCTCTTTCAGTTTAAAACCATTACCCCTCGTCTTATCGCTACACTCCCTCATAAAGAGTCCCTCCCCATCTCTCCTATAGTCCCCCTTCAGGTACTGGCAGGCTGTTGTAAGGTCTCCCTGGAGCATTCTCTTCTCCAGGCTAAAAAACCCAACTCTCTCAGCCTGTTTTCAGAGGAGAGGAGCTTCCAGCTCTCTGATCATCTTTGTGGCCCTTCTCTGGACCCATTCCAATGGGTCCATGTCCTTCTTGTGCTGAGGACTCCAAATCTGGACGCAGTACTCCAGGTGGGGTCTGACGAGAGCAGAATAGAGGGGCAGAATCACCTTCCTCAACCTGCTGGCCACGCTTCTTTTCATGCAGCCCAGGATGCGGTTGGCCTTTTAGGCTTCGAGTGCACATTGCTGGGTCATGTTGAGCTCCTCATCCACCAACACCCCCAAGTTCTCCTCAGGGCTGCTGTCAATCCATTCTCCGCCCAACCTGTATTTGTGCCTGGGATTGCTATGACCCAGGTGCAGGAGCTTGCACTTGGCCTTGTTGAACTTCATGAGGTTCACACAGGCCCACCTCATAAGCCTGTCCAGGTCCTTCTGGATGTCATCCCTTCCCTCCAGCATGTCGACCACGCCACACTGCCTGATGTCATCAGCAAACTTGCTGAGGGTGCACTCAATTCCACTGTCCATGTCACTGACAAAGACGTTAAACAGCACCAGTCCCAGTACTGGGACAGATCTTAGAATGTTAAACTGAGAATCTTAAACAAAAGAGTTTCAAGATCAGATGTGCCTTTGTTTCTCTCCATGATTCACATAGTGTGCAAGTAGTGCAATGCCTTTAACTGCTTCCTTTAACTGCTTCTTTTCATGGACAGTGCCTCTATTGATTTAACAAACTGGGGTTGCTTGAGCACTTCAATATGCTCAGGAGGAAATCCTGGCTCTTAATAGCTATCCACTTCTTGGAAATACAGAAAAACAGTTCTACATCTGCCCTAAATTCTGACGATATTTCTTATACAATGGTAGCAGTTTCAGTGATAAAGAGCCTATATTTGAAAAAAATCAAGCTTTGAGTAGATCCCTTAACTCAGTCATCTAGCCTGTAATCAACAAAAGTTTAGTTCTCACAATTGATAGATTTCTGCATAACTCAACCAAATTGCTACAGCCTAGATGCGTTCACCCTAACTTACAACTAAGTCTGTGCACTCAGTGCTTTCTCTTGGCTAGATGTCTGCGAAGATCCATATTCTGTCCATAAGAAACTTAATTGTATGTGCACAATAAGCTGGGTTTAATTGGTCCTCCACTCTGTTCTGGCAGGGGAAAGACCATTTCCCTACCTCAAATGAGTTTTATGATAATAACTATGCTAAGTTTTATGGGGTGCTTATACAGCCATGGATGCTATACATATCTTAGGTGCTTGTAACAATACAAACTGAGATACTCTAACTGAAATAACCTGTATTGCTGACACTGAAATATCCCCGTGAATAAGTAGACACATTCGGTTCTGGAGAGGATAAATCAATGTTTTGATAACACTGGAAGTCTGCATAGCATTCCCTGGGAATAAAATGGTGTGATCCCTGTCTTGAAGTGTTATGGTCAGAAATGTATAAACACAGAAACTGAATGTAATAGACAAAAGAAGAATAAGGGAAAGGAATGCAAGAAAAATTATAATGTGAATGCTAATTACAGGCAAGTCTTAGAAAATGAGACTGTGAACTCTAATTCATAAACTCGGTTGGATATAGCTATTGCAGCTGAAGAGATTGCTGCTCCCAGCTGTGCTCCCACAATCTCTTCTACAGACTAGGGACATTCCTCAATAACTGCATTTCATGTAATGTTTTGTTACCTCAAACCTCCACCATGTTAGGTGAAAGGATGGGGGTTTGTCAGCAAGATGAGAATTAAGGCTGTGGCAGCTCAGAAACAACTGTCCCCTTCATCCCAGTGTCCCTGCTGTGAATGTGGAGGGGTGGCACAAATACCCCAGAGTAGCTGCAGCTACGCTCCTGAGGGCTCAGGAACTGATGTTCTGGGTTGTAACAGCATGGGAGAGCTCAAACCCCCAGAATTAAAAAAAAAAAAAAAAACAAAACCAAAAAAAAAGCATCCCTGTTAAATTAAAGGAAAGAGAGGAGATTCATGAAGAGAAGGACAAGACTGAAGAGCAGTATGTTCCGTGTGAGAACTAGTGTGAATGCCATGGACAGGGTATGCCCAATCCAAACAGTGAGAACTGATGAGTATTTCCACTAAAGGAAAGGTATGGCTGAAGATCTCCTCCCAAGAAGGTCTGCTGACTACAGTCTCTACCTGGATCCAATCTGTTCTCCACAGCTCTGACCTGAAATGCCAGTCTGGACTTCAGTCTGTGTAGGCAGCTGAGAAACTGCTCTTTCAGGCAGTGAATTAACCTGTTAAGCATGAGCTTGCCTGGAGGATGTGAATATGCAGACACATTCAAAAATATTCACTTTTACATTTCACCTTTGTCTAAAAACATTCTGATGTCACCTCTGAAAGGAATACTGCAGTAATAGACATCCATCTTACATTTCCTCTGTGTGCCCTGTATTATTTTTTCTTATCTGTATTTAAGTCAGGCAGGTTCTTTATCAATGAGGATGGCTTTTAAGCTCCTAAAGGCAGCCATGAGAATGAAAAGTAGAAATAAGTAAGCCTTGAAACACTTTATGTCAGTTTTCCCAGCTGGGAGACTGTAGTCTAGAATCATTCTGTGGTCATTTCTGGGTGATTTGCGGTTGTTTCCTAGAAGACACGGGGACCAAAAGTTTGTGTAGGTAGGTCTGCCCAGCCACTTGTCAGCTCTTACGTCTGCCAGAGTCTGATTCAGAGAATGGTGCCCTTACTGTTAATGGGAGCGAGGATGACAGATGAGCTCATTCCAAATCAATCCAGTTTGCTGTAGGTGCATGAGGGATAATTCTGAGAAATAGGTAAGTGTGATGGAAAGAGTGGAAAGAAAGGCAGGGGATAAGAGGGCAACCAAAAGCTTCATCAGGCTCCTGCAGTTTTCATCTGGACAACCCTCTCGTACCTATCAGGTACCCACTTTAAAAATGCATGTAGTGTTTGCTGCATGTGGATGTCTGCTCACACCGTGTCCTGGAGCTGGAAATGATCTGCTAGCTGTCTGATACAAAAGTGAGAATATTATAGGTGCCTGATCATGGAAAGAGAAAAGATTTGTGTTAGGGGTCTAACTGTCATGAGATTAAATCCTATATGTTATCAAAAAATCTTTACCTATGTCCAAATTGTCTTATTCAGCAAGATCAATATCATTTTAATCAATACGAAAATCTGGGCTTCAGATTTTTTTTAGAAAATGAGAAAGCCAACTCCAACCTCCTTTAAAAATGTATTAATAAATTTTCTAGTTTGGCATGTAATTAGGAGAAACGTTCCCAAATCTTAAAGGCATCAAGTGATTCGGTGGAAACTATGAAATGACCAGGACTGCCTACAGTCAAGGCATTTATTTAAATGTTTTCTTAATGAATTAAAGTTTACTTACGGCAATACACTACACATTGCCAAGAATCTCCTGAAGAACACCTCAACAGAAGTGCTCTTCTTGTGTTCCAACATGCTGCCTGTAAGCAAAGTTTTCAGTGTCACTTACGTGTATTAGTTTCCAGGCAAACCTAGTACCGATCAATAACCTCTACGTTTATGTACTATAGCTGTTCATCAACTAACAGCACATCCAAAAAGTGGTATAAAAGGAAGAGCCTGACCAATTAAATTAATGGAAAATAGGGGTCTGAGCATTTTACTTGTTGATTTGGTTTGATTTTTTTTGTCTTATCTTCTTGGAGGCATCAGGTAATTGGGCTTTCATCCAGTTCTAACTCACTTCTCAGTTAATCCTGCTTGGCATTCATAACATTTACATATGGACAAGAAGAACAGAGCAATCACAAAAATCTGCAAACATGGAAAAGCTGTCATTTTTACCACACTAGCATTTGCTGCATGGATAGAAACCTAAACCCCAAACTTCAGATCACAGTTATGCAAGTATTTGCTCACACTTTAACACTGAATAATATTGCAGCAGGCGTACTAGACCTTTACTGATAATACTGCCAGCATGACATAAAAATAGTCTACAGTCCATTTTAAGACCAACTCAATATGCCAACCATTAATTTACAGGAAACTCACTAGCTGAGAAGACAGAATTAAACAGAGAGTTCTATTCTCAAATCTTTCATCTTTTTTTTCCCCTTGTGTTAATTGGAATTTGCAGATCTTCACCACAAAACTTAGACACTCCAAAAATACCACTGAAAAGTACACTTTTTTTAAAAAAAATAACCACAACAAAGGTATTTTCAAGCTTGTAGTATTCTCCTGCACATCATTTTTGCAGTTACAGTAGGTCAAGGTACTTGTGGTACTGTAGTTATCCAGAGGATATGTACATTTGATCAGGCAGAAAGGCAAAACAACTTGTATGAACAAATGCTGCAAAGCACTTAAATCACCAAGTCATTCCAACAAGATAGTGGAATTTAAAGCATCAAAGCAAAGACAGTTCTGCTAATTCAGTTTTTGCATGAATATTTTTAAAAGACCTGCATTTTACAGCGGAAAAAGTAAATGTGAGCAAGAACTCTGCATTGTTTTGCTTATCAGTTAATAGGAAATAATAAGAAAGGACATCTTTTCACCTCTTAGAAGCAGTGGCGAATGTCTTAACTGCATTGTTTACATGTCAAAGTAATATTGAAGTTGTTCTGCAATATTGCTTTAGTAAATACCACAAAGTATTTACGAAGTTGTCGTGGCTTAACCCCGGAAGGCCACTAAGCCCCACACAGCTGCTAACTCACTCCCTCGCATCGGGTGGGGGAGAGAATCGGCAGGGTAAAAGTGAGACATCTCCTGGGTTGAGATAAAGACAACTTAGTACGCAAAGTAAAGCTTTACAAACGTTGGTGTGTTATCAACACCATTTTGGTCACAAATCCAAAACATAGCACCCTACAAGCTACTAGGATGAAAATTAATTTTATCCCAGTAAAAAACAGTATAAAAGGAAATACAGCATATAATTATTTGTAAAAGACTGAAATATTTGGAAAGTGCTTAAAATTAAGCCTATGTAAATATCATTGCAAAGCACTGTGCATGAAAAACTATTTTCCTTAGCTTCCAGCCAACCAGCTGGCTTAGACTCTCATTTGCATGTCAGTATATATCCATTTCAAGCACATACTAGTACATTAAAAAATTCTATCATTTTAAATATATCGGCCCAGTGCACATTACCCCATAGCAGTACACTAATCTATATGATGTCTATGGATATATGTGAGTCTGTGATACTGTTCATGTGAATGTACCTTTGGATGCACCTTTGCACTTTCTTTGGGATTTGGTTTAACCCCAAAAGTAAAGGACACAACAAAAAAAAAACAAAAAAAAAGAAAATGTCAGGAGCAGCGTGCTAGCTTGAGAAGGCTCTTTGTGAACCCTGTAATTCAGAGGTAAATGCTGGCAGAGGAAAATCAAATGGAAAATCAAATAAAATCAAATTGGAGGTTAAACTGTATGCCACAAGGATTTCCTAAAAGACCTTGTGAAAATCTCTGCCAAAAATTAGCTCTTGCTTAAGAGGGAAGAAATAGCTTTGGGAGGCTAGTCAGAAAAATAATCTTCTTTTCTTCCCTTACTCTACAATTCAGGGTAATCTACTTTCGATTATGGTGGTATATACTCATTTTCTTCCCTATCACCCAAGAGCCTAGTCTGGTCTGAATAACACAGTTTTCCCAGAGCTACACCATTAAGACACACAACAGTATGTGTGTGTGCCTGTGTCTGTGTCTGTGTTCATATCTGAGCAAAGGAGCAAGCTAATCTCAAAATCTCATTCTTCAAAATGTCTCACAGAGTTCATTATATATTGCAATTTTCATTCTAGAATTTTTCCATACTTTGAGTGGGATGCTGCTTTCCGTACAACTTCAGAAAAGAGAAAGAAAAAAGAACCAGCTCCTAAAAATAATATTATTAACAATGGCATGTCTTGGTGGCATTTTTATTGTTTTTAACCCAAAAGAATGTTTTTTTATTCCTTTACATTTATTCATTTACATTCATTTTAATATAGTATCATACCTGCCTAGCTACTGAAGTATTTCATATTAGCTTCAGCTTCAGTTCTGTTCTCCTTAACAGTTCCCGACGTGTCTCCTGCACACATCTCTCACAGGCTGTTACCAGAAAAAAGACGATAGTGCACCCGGGAGGTGCACTCCAGCCAGGGACATCAGCCAAGAATAAACCAATCTAGACCCTGAATAGTAACAAAACATACCTAACGCAAGACAATAAGGCAGGAATTTTGCAAAATCATTTCTTTTTCCCTGTGGAGAATTACAGTTTTCCAAAAATCATATTCCCCTTCCAAATGACCCCCAACCCTCTTGGCTAGTAGCAACTCTCTGAAGTGAACAATGTAGGAAACGTGGTTGTTGGGAAAACCCTTTTCTCCCCAAATTACTTTGCTTTTAAACTGAGGCTCAGCCCCAAGGCATAAGAATTTATCAATAACACTACAAGACAAGACTGAGCTTTGTCTGTGGGGTTACACACTGCTGCACCAGCACAGGAGGAAGGGTCCCCTGCCTGCCCACCTCCCCGTGCACCCTAATGGCAGTGAAGTCATTTGCTGCAGCCACCTCCCCTCACTTTCCCGTCCTCCTACACCGACACGGACTAAATCCCTGCACTGGCCTTCTCCGCTCCCTGGATTGAAGGGTGCATGAAGGTTGCACAGGTCGCCTGAGCCACACCTGCAGTTTGAAGGAAGCTGCAGCAGAAAGGGAATATGTGTCCCTGCCTGTGCTCCCTTATTTGTTGCATAGCAGCTAAAGACTAATTTGATTAATAACAAAATTGTAAAGTTTTGAGTTTTTTTTTAAAGAATCTGTTTTTCTTTTCATTAGGCCTATCATTCAGTTAAGTGTTTCAGAACAAAATGTTTCATTTTCTTCTGTTAATATTTACCCCTTTTCATTTGTATTAACATTTTACAATCTTGTCATTGTTTTTGACATTTATTCTTCTTTCTTCCCCACGGTCGTCTTGATTTCTCTGTCAATTATCATTTTGTACACATTATGAATCACTTCAGAGTCTGCCCATTCTTGCAAAACACTAATCATTAACTTTTTTATTAAACAAGCATTTTTAAAGATATATAATGGGTTGTTTTTAAGAACAGCGTATAAGATTACCTCCAGAAATGCCAGTCTTACCCTCCCGTAGCAATGTATAGGACTGCAACAGTCCTGAATTGTGGAGGATTTCAAGGCTCTTGTGCAGGTAAGGCAGAACCATCAGTCTCTGAAGCAATGCAGGAATTGCTGCAATAGCAGCTATTGCATAGGAAAGTTATCACGTGGTTACCGCATATCACGTCATCTCTGAGCCTGGTCATTGTACAGGAAAACAAGGAAAGTCTTGTCCTATCTCTTTTTGCTTGTCCTACTTTCACTGAGCTGGGATGATGGAATCTGTAGTTTGCTTACGTCATTGGTTTACGAAATCACAACAGAAAGACCTCAAGTGTCTAATTAAGCACTTATTTGACTCAGATCTATAAAGTAATCTAAGTCCTTAACTGGGTAAAGGTTAGGCATCTACACTTCTTTTTAATCTGACTCCGCATCCTGTTAGCAATAACAAACCCGAGTCCATCCTAAGACTAAAACATGTTGCTTTATTTGTTTGTTTGTTTGGAGGAGGGGAGAAGGCTCTTTTGCTTTTTGGTGGATATTTCCAATGAACTATTGTCTTGCATTTGTTCAGATTGCTAGTTCTGCTTATATAAACAGCCTGACTGCCGAATGCATATCCATGGTAACTGATTTAATACAGAATCAGGCTGCAGTGGTGTTAACTTTGTGTCGTTAATGTCAATGGCAGATCTCCTACTGATTTCAGTGCTGCCAGTAACACTAATGTTCTTATAAATTGCACACAGAACTCTAACTACCATCAGTGTTGTTATCAGATACTGAGCATATTTACAAGTATAAGCTTAACAAGGTTTCCATATCAGAGATTTACCTGCTATCATTTATATATTAATGTCTTTGGGACTCTGTATCTGACATGCATATACCATGTATCTGATACACATGGAAGCATCCTGTTCAACTTGAGCTGGATCCTGGTATCACTTTTCTTCCTCCTGTACTTGCAGACAGTGCTGAATCTATTTTTGCCATTCCTCTTGCCTTTGAGACTGTCCCTCCATACCTTCCAACTACCAAATTAGTACCTCAAGTTCCAGTGCCTCATGTGGTCTTCATCTGACACATTCATTTATTGATTGCATTATTTATGATGTTACTGATGCTCAGCTATAGCATTAACTCTCATTATTCTTCCCAGCTGCTTTCCCCCCTCATCCAGTCAATGAAGAGAAGCTTTGCCTAAATTTCAGTAATATATGAACTTTGGGCAGGTTGCTCCAGATGACCAATCAATTGCACAACTCAATACCAATCACAAGGCCCTCTTAGGAGGCATTATAGCAGAAATCTTTTTTGTTTTGTTACAGCCTTGGATGATACCTGTTTGATGAAGTCAGTTACATTTCACTATTAGTTATACTGTCTGTGTGAAGACTCTCAAAATTATTTTTTTTATGGTGACTTGGTGCACATTACATTTCCTCCAAATTTCCCACAATGTCATATCTTAGTTCACTAATTTTCCAGTATATCTGCCCACATGCCCACTTTCTCCTTATGGACGAATTAATATACTTATGAAATTTATTTTTGATGACCTCACTGGCAAGTCTAAGTACACCTTAAACTTTTTTACTGTACATAGTTGTTGATTTATGGCTCCTCAAACAGCACCAGTACTAACTGTCAACTATTCAACTGTAAAGACATTGTTCTGGGCAGAAAAAAAAAAATTAGTTTCAAGAAAAAATATGAGAATCTTGCTGTATTTTCAAGGAACTTCTCAATAGCATAAACAATTGTGCAATATTTAACCTTCACATTTGCCCAAAATAGTCCAAGAGCAGGTAGGAATACCATCAATAAATTAATCCTAATTAAAGAAAGAGAAACAATCTTGTCCTCATTGTTACAAAACTACAAGCATTATAACACAAGCATACTAAAAGGACACAAGTTCATTTGATTCATAGTATAACGAATTCTTTGTGTCTGTAGATCCAAGAAGCTTTCAAAATATTCTGAAAGGTCTTGGGTGTAATCAGCAAGGATTTTGTGCATCTGACTGTATATCAGAAAAGATATCTGTTACCCACTGTAACAGTTGCCTAGATAGAAATAAATATGTTGTTTATGAAAAGTAAAGAATGAATCCATAAGAAAACCTTTTTATACCAGTAAAAGCCTAAAGTCAAGTTTTGTTTGAGACAACTCTCAAGGAATTACAGATTAGAAAATTTGATTTTACACTGCCACATACCACAGATCCAAGCACACATATACTTTTTTGGATAGACTTGATTTGTACTGTGCCAGACCCAGTCCTGTGCATCCCATCTGTTTCTGGAATGAAATTACATAATCTTAAAGTCCTTCTATGAAAGACTATGACATTACCTGCCAGAAAGTAATGATAAATAAGATTTATAGGCCACCTCAGTTTAGCTTGCTAAAGAACAGCACAGATACCAGCAGCTAAGCTGCCATTTTCACAGACGATAAGCAAAGACGGGTCAGGGAGCATTCCGTTGTCAATAAGGAGACTGTACCGATGATTAGCCTAATTAAACTCATTTTCTGTGCCTAGTTAGAGAGGACGTGGAAAACAGTTTCTTTTTCAGCTCTTTCTTTTCTCACACAAGTATTTACCTCTTCTGGAACTGAGAGTACTTTATGTCATGAAGCTTTTATTTTAAAGTGTGTGTATATATGCATGTATGCACACAAACCTTTCTGTTTCAGAGGAATATTAAAAGTGAAGGTATAAATATTTGCAGGAAGAATCCTGATATACAAGAAGGACTGCATGGAAAATTCAATATATACACCTGCTTCAAGATTGTGGTAAAGAATTTGGGCTTCATTTTCAGAGCTCCTGTGTAGCCCCAGAACTAATTGGAATTATAAATGTGCAGCCCTTTGGGAAGCATCTCTTCTTTTTCCATGACAGAGGGAGGGTGAAGCCATGTTCAGAGGTAGACTCAAGTATTAGGTGGATCAAATTAAAATATTTGTTTTGGTGAAGCCCAATTAAGATGTACCATCTAAGTAAGCGTCTCCATTTAGCTGCGGTAGTCAGTACACAGGATATTTTTCTGTAGGAACATATGAAGATTTTACTGAAGTTGTGTTAAGGAGAAACTCTTGGTAAAAGGCTGATAAGGATATTGTAAGGATCTCCTCAGCCTATGTTTTGTTTTTTTTTTCCTCAAGATCTCGGATTAATATTCTAGTAATAAGTAAGAAAACAAAAATAATATTCTGTAATTAAGGCAGGTGGGAAATGAAGACCAAAATAAAAAAAATGTGGGCATTTCTAGCAAATGAACAACTAACGCTAACTTTAAAGCAATGCTACTGATAAATGTATATCAGACATGCTTAGGAAAGATAATGCCATGTGTAGTAACAGTAGGATATTGTAAGCAATTCTTAACAGGTCCATTCTACATGCAGAGCAAAACACTGTCACCCTAAAGACCAGTGTGGCGGGCTTTACGTGTGATAATTTCAAGTCATACTGCCTTGACTAAGCTACCACCCCCAAAAAAAACAGTTTGCTGGAAACTATAAAAAGTTAAATAAGTGGAATTCTAAGTTGTTTCTGTCAATACTAATTACGTGACTGCAACAAAGTTAAATTAGTTGAGTCTATAGTCAATATTCTCTGAATAGTCTGGGTTTATGTCTTAATTATTGTATCTTCTTTAACAGAACAAATTAAAGTTTCAGTGCTGTGCTGTTGGCTTACCCTTTTTCCCTCTACGCTTTCAAAGTTTCTTCTAGTTAAGTAGGTTTTTCCTAGCAGCAAGGCAGGTGAGGCACACATAGTTAATCTGAATCAATTTCTACTGGAGCTACAGTTCAAGTCACTCATGCCTGAAGAAGTGTATTATAAATTCAGATACCCAGATATAAGAAAGAAAACTTCAAGAGTGAACTCTGCACATTTTATTTATAGCATGCATTTGTTTCACTGCAGAAAGTTTTATACTTATTATATATTTTTCAAAGTGAAAAAAAAATTAAGGAAACATCTAAATACAGTCCTCCTTTTAAAAGCCAGGTAGCCCAACCAGTCTCTGTAAAAAAAGTCATTGAACAAATTACAGATACAATTTTCAAAAATGGATCTTTTCCTGATCTGAGTTCTGTTTCCAGTAGAGTAATTATGAAAAGGTTGCAAATCCATTGTACATCTGCAAACAATTGAATGAAACACAGTAATTTTGACTATTGTGAAAGACAGATCCTTCCAGAGATGTATAAACGTCACTAGAAGATACCTGCTAGAAGAATGGCCCAGAATTCTGTCTGTCAATTTTAAGAAAATAAATGCAAATGCAGATATATGGAATAAAATGCCAAATCTTTTAGAAGATACTGTATATTAAAGTGATAATAAATTGGTTGAAATTAATTTGTGTTGTTCCACTGATGTTAATGAAAACTGGCCTCATTTTTTTTAGGACAGACATCATTACGTAGTACTCCATGTCAATTATGTAGTGTTTTATCCACTTGATCCTGTAGAAGTTCAGCCTGAAACCTAGGTAAAGTTTTTCACCAAAAACTGAATAGTCTGAAGATGATTTTTAAACACCTTTTTTCAAGCAAATATTTTTATACCTGGTATCTTTGCTATAAAAGGTAAAGCTGAATAGTTATGAGCCACTATTAAAGTCTAAAATTTCTGTATCTTTTAAATAACTCATTTCTAGAAAAACAGAGTGCTACTTTCTGTAAAACAGACACAGTCAAAGAAAACAGACCTAAGAAGAAATATCTTTAAAAAGTAAAAAAAAAAACCAAAAACCAAAAAACACCCAAAAAACTCAAAACCCAATCTAAATATCTGTCTGCCTTTTCTTCATACATCTCACAACTTTGTTCAGAAGTATCACCATTCAGCTATCCAAGGATACCTTCCATTTTTTAATGATCCATAAAAAAATCCTGATGAAAAGTAGGTGATATTTACAGTAAATAAAAAAGTTACATAAAGCTGTTGAAAACGAGAGCAGTAAACAATAATGAGTGGCTGCCAAGACTATACTGACAAAGGAAGAGTCAGGAAGAAAAATAAAATGCAGCATAAAAAAAACCACATTTCGGTTTTGAACATAATAGATGAAGTATTAATCTTGTCCCACAATCAGTATACTCATTTGTGTGCGGATCTGAGCTGGGACAAACAATGGAAATAAATACAGCTGTTTCTAAGGCTAACTACAGTAGACTGATAACTCTCATTCCCCAAAATTAAATACTAATTTATAAACTTTCTTTGACTCTTCTTACAGAATGGCAAAGACATATTCTGGGAGGTGTAAGTTTTGGTGTGTGAGGAAAGAAGTGAGTTGATGATGAGATTGTATTACTATGTGATACACCATTTTGTTGTTGAAAACCCTTCAAATTTGCTTGAGGCTCTTGATATTTTGCCTTCAGGAGATGGAACTGAGGTGAGAAAATGGCTGTAATCCTGACATATAGCGCATTTCCTTCACTATGTTGTAAGAACCTTGTAAGAATGTTTTTCACAAAACACAAAGCAGTGGTTATAAATGTAATGTGAACCTTCATGAGGAAAAAAAAAAACAACACCCCAAAACCTCACTGTGAAGAATAGTTTTAATTTTTACAGTCTTGACAATACCCCGTTAGCTTAGAAGACAAAACTACAAGCAAGTCATACTACACTTTTATTGTCAGGGTATGAAGTGAAGTAGGGAAATATTAAATTTTCAAACTGCATTCACATTCAAATCAAGGTCTGGTAGAAAAAGCTTTTTTAAATAGTGGTTATCCTTAACTGTCAAAACGCTGCTTACGTGCTGTCTGGAAAAATTATCATTCATATTCATTTGTCAGTACTTGTCCCACTCTTCAGAGTGAGGCAAAGAGAAAATGTTATAATTCAAGTCAAAGTTGTTTTTTGTCAATGATATTTATTCCTTCTAAATACCAACATGTAGACAAACTTTTCCATATTCTTAATGCTGCTTGCACGTTTTGCAATGCTGTATTTCAGGCTAACCCTTTATAATTTCCATGTGAAGAGCTATTTGGGAGCGGAATGGGATCTTCTGTTATGAAGGAGACAGTATATGTCTTTTGATCTTTCAATTTAGTAATATACATCATTCTTCTGACATTCTACAACATCAAAGAAAGCTATTCTACAAAAACTTGACCATCACATTCCAGAGAGCTTGCTTTGCATAATGTATCTCCATTAGTGTTTCCATACAAGTTGTCAGTATGACAGTTAAATGTCTTCATGCATTTCTATCACTTCATGTAATAAAATGTCAAACTTCCTATGCACACTGAAGACAAAAATGTACAATCTGTAATGTAAAATCAAGATGTGCACAACCAGAGCATGACAATATTCTATAAACAGGGGCAGTTGGTACCAGACTGAAATCTAGAAATTACAGTCTCTTAGGTATAATGGTTTCATTAAAATGTTCAAACAGTGTCTCCAAAGCTAATTTTCTTTCCAAAGTACCCATGCATAGAAAGTACAGCAATAAGACATCCCCCTGCTATGCCTTTCTGAATAGCAGATTAACTGCAGAACTAGAATGATGTCAATTTGTTTCAAAATATTGCAGCAAAGCTTTTGAATGGATGAGCAATTACTAACAGAGGGTGCAATTATAACGGAGTCACAGGGAATGCTTTAATATGGTTCTTCTCCTATGTACAAGGAATAACAAGAAAATGTAATGAAAGAGGAATAATGAGACAGCTGGGTTTGACAGCACCTTGGCAGCTGTCACTAAGACAGTAAGTGCATTAGTTCAGTGGAGTCCATTCTTCAAGAGATCTCCTAAAGAAGGATAAGGAAAATTAGCATCTTGTCAGAGGGCAGCTGAAAGCAAAACCAACAGTGGCTGCAGAATATTTACTTGAATCAAAGCAAAATTTAATTTTTATACTAATTAACACTTAAAAGACAGTCATCTGGGGAGTTTTAACTAGAAGATCTTTGCATTTTTTTCCTCTTCTTATCGCAGATACCCTACTTGTGTTTTGTTAGCTATTTGGAAATGATATAAAAATCTACTCACTTGTGACCTCTCTTCTCCACAAGCTCACTCAACAATTCACTCTTTTGTTTCTGAATGAAATTTTTACAAAGTGCTTTTTGCCATTTGTCACATTAAGGTAGCTTAATGTTATTTCTACACTTAAATAGGTCCTGCCTGGAGCCAGCTGGTCTGCCTAGACAGGTTTGGGAGCAAGAAAATTAAGTTTCAGAAGCAATGGGCCAAATTCTCCTTTCAATTATCCATTGTAACCTCATTACATGCAAAATCAATGATACAACGTGGTCCCATGTTTCACTAGTAGAATCAATATAATTGTCTTTTATGGTATTCAAATGCTACAAATATGGCAAATGTTTTTATTAAAGATAAACAACTGCAACAAAAGCCCCAAACAGAAAAAAGCTTTACCTAGACTACTGCCAAAGTTCATATTTTGAACAATGTTTTTCTTAAGTTACCAAAAGCTACATGAAACAAATGTGTGAGGTCAAACTGTACTGTGTCCATTTCTGGGCTCCTCTGTACAAGACAGATAGGGACAATGAAGGGCCACTAAGATGTTTAAAGAACTGGAGCATCTCTCCTATGAGGAATGGCTGAGAGAGTTGGGACTGTTGAGCCTGGAGAAGAGAAGACTCAAGAGGGATCATGTTAGTTCATATAAATACCTGAAGGGAGGGTCCAAAGAGGAGAGAACCAGGCTCTTTTCACTGGTTCAGGACCAGGGTCAATGGGCATATACTGAAACATAAGAGGTTCCTTCTGAACATAAAGAAAAACTTCTTTGTACTGTGAGGTTGACTGAGCACTGGCACTCGCTGCCCAGGGAGGCTGTGGAGTCTCCATCCTTGGAGACAGTCAAAAGCCATCTGGACATGGTCCTGGGCAACTGGCTCTAGGTGTCCCGTCTTAAGCAGGGGGACCAGATGACCTCCAGAGGTCCCTTTCAACCTCAGTCATTCTATGATTTTGTGATTCTCCAAAATATTCATATACTTGGTACAAAACTCTGGAAAAAAGATATGAACAAAAGACACCAACCGCACAAGTTGTTTCTTCAGCATGCTACTTCTACACCTACTAAGTAATAAATTCTCTTTGGAATGTCCCTGTCTGAACAACTCATCCAAGAGAAAGAAGTTCTCAATGAACCTAATCTGATGGTACACTTTAGTTTTGAGTGGGTTTGTCATGGCTTTGTTGTTTTGTGGGTTTTTTTACCAGACTTACAATGATTTACAATTTCAATTGCATAAACATGAAAACAATCCATTAAAAATGTATTCTGTCTTTATTTATGAAAGAGGAATTTTATATTATTTTATTTTATTTTTTGCGACAGTGCAGATAATTGAACTAGAATTCTTGTACAGTCTCACTATTCATGAAAGTGCTAAACCCAGACCACTCAGCTGCCTGTGTAGTCATCGGGTTTCAGAGCTCCAACACAGCATTCAGCTGTTCATTGTCTTGGAAGGAAAATCAGATAGACCTTTATCATCCAGACACGGGTTATCACAGATAAGATCTGTTTGGGTAAAAGCATCGACAGAAATTGCCCTTTTTATTACCGTCTGAAAGTATGACTTTTGATTTTCTAACACATATAAGAGTTTCTTGGCTCCTTCTTAGTACTAAATGGTACTGTTACTGGTATTATCTGCATGAGCAAGAAATATTTTACCATTAATTCTATAGTTATTAATACAAGGAATAATATTAATAGAGTATCCAGCATCACAAGAGAGACAGAACATGACTCCATTGTGCTACGCACTCTAGAAACGCTGGACTAAAACATGATTGATCCCCTGAAAAGCTTTAAAAAGTCTTCCCTTCTGTGCTTTCATTTTGTAATTCATACCTAATTTTTACTTTTTAGAATAAGAAAAGTATTCTTAAACATGCATAACCATGGTGGAAATCTAGAGGTAGAACTCAAGCACAAGAGTATTTTCTTCCATATCTCATCACTAACAACTTACATTTCCCTGTTGTTATACTACATACATCCCAGAGCAATCCAAACAGGAAATTAGGTCTTCTGGCTTTCTCCACCATTTTTCAAAAGAATCTGTGCGTGAGAAGATAGCCTACTTCCTAGACTATATTAACACATGATAATTACATTTTCAAAGCAAAAAGGAGCACATGTCCTTTGTAGTCTTTGATGGCAACTTTAAATTGCACTCATTGCTTTATAGCAAGTATCTCACTCTAACGAAAAATAAAGTTATAATACTGAATAATTGTTCACTGCTTCCCAACTTCAAAGTGCTTTGTAAATATGACCTAATTCATCACAGTTTTCAGTACTCGAGGGAATTGGGTAAACAACAGCAGAGATGGGAAAAGCAAGGCACACAGGCCTAATGGTCAAATTCCTAATTTTTGCCCGGGCATGTCCTTGCTCAGAATTTTCCTTAGATCAAAACTGAATCTAAGAAAGGAAGTAATTTTTTTCAAAATCAAAAATGTAGCTAGAAGTGCAGCTCTCATGGATTTGGTGTTTGGCATTTGGCAATAGCGCTTTCAGAAATCTCCATAAGTCTACACAAAACCTGAGGATAAGTGCCAGGCCCTCAGAATCTGCATTTAGCAGATATAAATTCCTTCCTCCACACCATAAAGCAAGTAAGCTCCTACAGACTTCTACTACCAGTGTTGGCTTGCTTTTATCTTCCTAGAAGAAGATTTGGCTAGTCAGCTAACATTATATATGGGCTCCTTAACAACCTATTTAACTCTTATGCCAAAAGCCTGCTATCCTGCAAGCACAGAACACTTCTTCCTTGCAATCACTGCAGCGTGCAAACACAAGACTGCAGTGGATCCCTGGCTTTGAAGCCACACACATCCATCTAAAGTGAACAGTATTACTCCGGAGGACTTAACCATGCAACAGAGGAAGCATCATTACCATGATTTGCCCATCTCTATCTATAACTTTCTGTGATCAGTGAAAAAATCAATGAAAATAAGAAATGTTTCAATAGGTGAATTCTGGAGTCAGCAATGATATTTAGTATTGGCAATATTTCTTAGTCTCTTTTTCCAAACCTTAGTCAATGCACAATAACAAATATACAGCTTTAAGCCATTTTTAATAGTGACAGGATACATTACATTAATATGTATATTAATATATTTGTATTTATATTTACACATATAAATTTTAATCTCTCTCTATATATACTATACAAATATTTGCATATATATAATATGAAAAATATTGGATCGCCATCCATGAAGCAAAAACAGAAGGGAAAGCAGACTTGCTGATATTGAAGATCACCTACACATATCATATATGACTGCTCAGATACAATGCCTGCTTCTCATTAGATAGCTGTGTAACCAATTGTTTGGAGAACACCGGCTTGGCTTCCAGAACTGGTTGGGGTTTTTTTAACATTACATTAAAAACTAAAATAAACTGTACATGGTTTAAATTTAAAAGAGCCAACAGACAACTGATCTGAGGACAGGGTCCTGTTTATCTGCTTTGATACTTTTCCCAGTTAGTTATGGCTACCACTAAAATAAGGGGGAGATGGGAGTGTGGAGAGGAAAGAAGGGAAGGAAGGGAAGGAGGGAAGGAAGGGAAGGAGGGAAAGAAGGGAAGGAAGGAAGGAAGGAGGGAGGGAAGGAAGGAAGGAAGGAGGGAGGGAGGGAAGGGAAGGAAGGAAGGAAGGAAGGAAGGAAGGAAGGAAGGAAGGAAGGAAGGAAGGAAGGAAGGAAGGAAGGAAGGAAGGAAGGAAGGAAGGAAGGGAAAGAAAGAAAGAAAGAAAGAAAGAAAGAAAGAAAGAAAGAAAGAAAGAAAGAAAGAAAGAAAGAAAGAAAGAAAGAAAGAAAAAGAAAGAAAGAAAGAAAGAAAGAAAGAAAGAAAGAAAGAAAGAAAGAAAGAAAGAAAGAAAGAAAGAAAAAGAAAGAAAGAAAGAAAGAAAGAAAGAAAGAAAGAAAGAAAGAAAGAAAGAAAGAAAGAAAGAAAGAAAGAAAGAAAGAAAGAAAGAAAGAAAGAAAGAAAGAAAAAGAAAGAAAGAAAGAAAGAAGGATAGATTACCTCTTTCACCTCTTTCCTATGCTAAATGCTTGGTTTCCTTGTAACAGCTGCAGATAATATGGGATCACCTAACTCAGAGGAATTATCACTCAGTTTGCCAGGAGCAACTAAGCTGATAAGTAGCTGGAAATACAAAAGAAAATAAATGGGAAAAGAAATGCATGCAGTTTTGTACAGATATTATCTAAACTAAACCACCCCTAGTGCGGGATATTCTCACCTCTTAATTCGAGTAATGACTATGACCATAAACAAAGCCATTGTGTTTTATTCTAATCCAGCAGGAAAGAATGTATTAGTACTGTAAAACACTTTTTTCATGAATGTTTGGCCACTAAACTACTGACATCTTATGCATATAAGACCACAAATGCTGGGAATTTTCACAAATGCTTTTGCCAGTTTATGGTTGTACATGCTTGTACAATGCTTGAGCATTTCTGTGAACATGTTCATTGGCCCAGAAGATGAAATTGTGTTTTCATTTTCCAAATATACAAGTGAGGTGGGAGATAATCTAGTGCAGTGGTGCTGGAAGACGGCTGCTACCAAAGCGCTTCTCCTTCGAGGGAACTAGATAAAACAGCGGTATTGGGCATATAGTAATCTGATCTCCTTGTTAGTTTCAATAATACCATATTTTACTCTGCTTGCAGCTCATTTTATGTGTTTAATGAGCTCAGATGTAAGTAGATCAATAGAACGTACAATCTAAGTAAATCAGGAGTAGTTAAAAGGTCAAAGTTTAGATTTGATCAGGAAAAAAAAAGACTCTTACAATGACCATATGGCACTATATATATCAACTGTATGTGTCTGACTATTTTGCCAGCTTTCCTGAAGCAGGGAAGCTCCTCAAGTCACCTGGATCATCCCATTAAACAGTCCATATTGTGCAAGGAAAGAAGTAGGTCTATAAAAGCCACAAGATAACATCACCGCTATGCAGTTTCAACTTACCATCCAGAAACTAAAAGAAACAAATTCCTGCTCCGTTAATTTAGATTAATACCAAGTATACAACATTTGGTAACATGGATTCGACAGGAGAAATCCTCAGCTGGCAGTACTTGGTGATAATACCGTGGAAGTGTGACCACCAGCTGGAGTGAGATCAAGTGTCCCCCGCTCCTCCCTGCCCCACAAGTGACCCCAAAATATCATCTTCTGCCCCTGGGTCTGCCCCAGCTAGTCGGAGGAGGCGTGCTGTGAGGGTTTGGAGGTGTCTGGCTCTGCCTGGTTGCCTGCGTCGCTCACCGCCTGGCTCTGTCAGGGCTGGGAGAGAGTACACAGACAGACGCGATGGAGCCTTAGAGCCAGGGATGTGCAAGAGAGGAGTCACTGTTGAGTTCCTGCCATGCGTGAGACTGAGGAGCACGCTGTCCCAAAATACCCTTTCCATGGGCAGTAACTTTCTTGAACAAAATCCCTGGTTAATTAGCAGCCACTTGTTTATCGGTAATAGCGTTAGGAAATGAGACAGGAAAACTCAAAAGTTTATTCTCTCAAGCTGTAACCCAAAAACCAAAAAAGCATTTGATGTAATTGAGTTCTGATGTTAGATGGTGGCGGTTTGGGTTTGGCTGGAGGGGAATGTGTGGCTGTTTTTTATGTAAGGTACAGATTCATCTCAGTTGTAATGTTGTCATGATGTTTTTTACAGAGGAAATCAATTGAAACGGTTCGCTTATTTGGTTTTCTTGTTCCTGCAGAAATGGAAACCTGAGCATGCCTGTGCTGTGCTAATACATGTAAACCATACGATTACACTGGCTGAGGACAACAGCTCGGACTAACTGAAACAGACAGGAGGCTACTTTCATTACCCATTTGAAGTGAAACTAGAATACTGAGAAGCAAGAACAAAAAGTGAAAAGTAAATTAGGAACTGATTTTATAAATCCCTGTGAGCAGCCTGCTAGTCTTCATATATAAACAACAATCAAATACAAAATACTTTCATGAATAAGGGTTTGCAGTTTCAAGCAACAGATTTCAAACAATGTTAATAAAAAAGAGTGATCTGAGGTGCTATCAGCAACCAAAAGAAAGATTTTTATAGTGTATCTAATTATTGCAGTCTTGATTAGGTCTATTAAAATGTTATTACTGTTTAGCTTGCTGCGGTTTTTCCCTTTTTAAGTGTTTTTCCTAATAACATACATTTTTTTTACATTGAATACAAGTTTTAGGGAAAACACAATCTATGATTCTAATATGCATTATGCCAAGAACATACTAAATTTAATTTAACTGCTTTTGATAAAATCAAAGAAGGTCATCAGAAAGTCTAGGGAGGAGGATACTAACAGAAAAATCCATCCAAAATGATCCAATCAATTACTTTTCATCAATCACACAGCTGGGAGCAAATTTGTACTATTTGGCTCAGGATAACATTTGCTTAAGCCCTATCCACATGCTCAGATGTTGAGCACATGCTTATGAGCCTTGGTGAACAAATGTTTAGAGACAGAAAACTGAACCAAGATATTAGTCTTCTCTATTCCTATTCCTACAGAATTCCTCCAAAAGATGAACTGGTTGCCAAAAGCTAGGCTTAAGTACAGAATTTGACACTAAGGCGAATCCAGCTTTGAAATACCTTGTCAGATCAAAACCATCACAAATTCATGATGCAAACCATTGATCATGTGCAAATGCCAGCTGCTGGTTCAAATGTGTTCAAAGAGGGCTTTTTGACAGATTAGCTTTACACTGTCAAGCTTGAGGACTGCTCAAATATTGCCTGTCCACTGTTGTCCATATAAAACCAGCACAAAAGTGCGAGGCCAACATAATCTCTGTATACATGCTCCGTTTAATTTGCCAGAAATGCAATTGCGTGTCCATTCCTTAACCAGATGAAATTAGCACTCCTGGGTCACCCAGTAGCCAGTAGCACACAGATCAGGTATTAACAATTGTGGAACGAAAGCCTAATTACATTCACTGTAAAATGGGTATATTAATAGTTCTCACTACAGCCAGAGTAGAGAGAGGATTAATTCAAATCCCTGTAAATCCCAGTGGCCCTTTATCTCATTCTATTGTGGAAAATTCAGCAAAGTAGTAATATTTCAGAACTTAATTTTTTCTGCTTTGAAATTGTCTTGACAGGAATGTATATCAATATTATTATTCACACTACATAAGCAAAAGATAACAGTAGAAACTAGACTACAAAACTCTAAATAATGTACCTCATTATGATATCTTCATTATTGAAGCTACAATTCAAAATGTCTTCTTATCCAAATGACTTACTGGAGAGGGATTCTTGGTCAAATTCTCATTGGGAAGCTTGCCTCAGTGATAACAAAAAATGATGTACTAGATATTCCCTGAAACACCTGAAACCTAACATAATTCAGTCCATGAAATGACTGGAAAATTGTAAATAAATTATTACTGTAAGTGAAAATGGTGCACTTTTATACAGACACTGCTGGAAATTACTGGCAAAGAAAAATGCAGAGGTTCTTTCCATAGTTGCAAGATAAATGAATTGACAGCAAAAATTATCCTGTTTTGGCTAGTCATCTTTGCAGGAGGATAAGCCACTCGACTCAACTTCAGAAGCTGAAAGCTACTGACTCGGTGCAACTGCCATTTTCCCATTTCCCTTTCATCCCATTACATGAAACTACCTGGTTTCTATCATAATAGGTAGACTCCATATTCTTGTAAATGCAATAAGGCAGAATCTCTAAAAGAATTGCCTTCCCTTTCTGCATCATAATAAGAACTGCAACTTCAAAGCTCCACCCCTCATTTCAAGTGTAGAGCTGCTTGAAGTCGAGCCTCCATTTGTTTCCAAGGTAACAAAGAGAAACTCAACTCCAGTCTGTTTCTGGATTTAAAAGTAAAAATTAAGCAAGTGATGGATATGTGTGCCTTGCTTTCACTGAGTATTTGTCAAAAGTTAATGATTGTACCAAGTAGAATGAACAAATTGAAATATATTTCAAATAAAGAGAACATTTTTGAATAAATAATACCAACAAAAGATTGCAAATACTAAGATACATTTACATCTACAGTCCTACCTCTGTCAAGAGAGCACATAATTTAATGATCCAATTTAGAAATGATGTCTTATTTTACAGCAGCCATTTAGGATAAATCTGAGTTCTGCTTTAACAACTTGTGTGTAACAAAAAATATATTGAACACACTGGATAAGAGTATCTCAAAATACCTTACTATCTACTGTTCAGGCTTAAAGCTGGGAAACATAGGTCACTGCTAGTGATTGTTCCATATTCAAAAGCCTTGTCAAGAGTAGAGCATACTGCAGCCTACAGACAAATGTATGATTTCAACTTGGAGGGATGCAATAAGCTAATCAAACCCAGAAGAGAAGCAGAAAACTTTTTGCAAGTTTTGGGACAGAAGTATTTTCCATGGAACTAACAACTGCAAGTTTCAGACTATGCAAATTGCAGTGTACCCCCAGAAAGAAGTCAGGGAAATAAATGCAACAGCAAATTCTTCTTTGCTATCTTGCCATAATTCTTATCTTTAACCTTTCCCATCCAGCGATACCTAACATTTTCCTTAACAGATTCCATTTCAGCTGACCTCAGGTACTGGCAACTCATATTCAACACGGTATTTTTCCAAGTCAGCATACTGCTGATAGTACCTTTACTTTGAAAACAGCTCTCTCTGGTAGATCAAACTGGTAGGCAGGTAGGGAGGTAGGTAGATCTCTCTGATAGGTCACATACTCAAAATTCAGTCTGGTGTCTCCTCCCACCAAGATTCATGCAATGTGTTTTTGTGGGTTTTTTTATGAAAGAAAACACAAAGAAATGCAACCCTCCAAGTTGCTTTCAATACTCCCTAAACTCACAGTGCCAGAGTGATTACTTCTGTCCTTGAACTTTTGCTTTCTGCTTTCACTGTATTTTTTGTATGAACTACTTCAGCCACAGAAGTGGAAAACAAGAAACTAAAACCAATTTTAATCAAAACAATCTGAATTACACTCTCAACCTCATTCGTGATTTCGATAACTCCAGGCAAGCAATTTATCCATGTATATAATCCATGTGCCTGTTTGTGTGTGAAGACTGAGCTATATAAATCCACTCAAATTTAAAGACACCTAAGGAGAGCAATGGTCTAAACAGGCACAGTCCAGAGAAATAAGAGATATAGATGCCAAGCTGCAGCAAGTAGAATGGGGTCCTGAAGAGATGTATCAACAAAAATTCCAATTATTCAACTACAACTCTCCCGCATTTAACTGTTCTTCTCTCAAGTCTTCTTGATCTTCAACAATTATTTCCTTTCCCTGCCTGAGAATGAAGAGGACTATTAAAGATCTAAGACTCAAGAACATTATCTAAAACTGATTGTCCTGACTTTTGACAGAAATCTTTGGCCAAAAAAAACCACCCTGAAAATTGACGCTGGAGGACTTTTCTTGAAAGCTTCTGCAGCCAGAAGAAAATTAATTCCTTCAGATTCCTGCTGCATTCTAAGTAAGGGCTGGATAAGAAAAGAATACAGCAAACAAACTTAACTAAAAAGCTTCAACACAGAAAAAACTGTCTGCTATGATGGCTTAGCCAAATGAGCATTTCTAGTAAATCTTTTGGTGCTCTTTCATCTCTGCTTCCAGCCTAAAAGATAATGAGCTCTCTCAATACCTACAAAATATTTTATTAAAAAACTGTTGTACATAAGTAGAGAAATAGAACTTTCTGGTAGTCCCTAGACTGGAAAGTGAAAATAAGGAAGTCTTTGGATGGAGTAGAAGAGGCTTTTAGAGGTAGATGCAGGAGATTGAAAGATGTTACCAGCATGTAGAATGGGGTGTGGCTTGACAGATAAAAGGAAGATTCAAGTGACCCCATTGTTCACTTTGGGCAGTCAGACAAGTTGGAAAGAACAGGTTATATTGGTAAATGAATTACTGGGTGCTGACTTGAGGAAAGAGAGAAATGACAAGTTAGAGACATTAATAAGCTATTTCTCTGTGCTAACGGAAGACAATCTGTGACTGATTCTTGACCTTGAAGCCAAATGGCTCATACGGAATCTGCCTAAAGCTAGATCCTTCTCAAAAGGAACTGTGCTGGAAAAAGCCATATGCAGTTGTCCTAAAAAGAGCCAGGAACTGAGCTGACCATAAACTGTGCAGTGTGGACCATCACGGCTGCAGTGCCCTTGCCATTTTTAATTTATGCATATATTCAGCAGTATAAACATTTCCACAAAGTGCAAAGCAGGATCACAATAAGAAGGGATTAAGCTATGTTGAAGTAGTATATGTCAAACACTTAAGTGTGTAAGAAAACGTGTACTCTTACCAGTAAGACACACAATTTGGTTGTGTGAGGTAACGAATCTGAACAGGTCTTTGTTAGCCCATTTGAAAGCCCCACCCAAGCTTGACTTCAAACGGACTAATCTAAAAGGATACCATGTCTGACTGCATGTCTCTATTCCTTCCTAATTTATCAAGGACTAAGCTGTTTCTTTAGACTTCTTGGTTCTTGCAGACTAAGGCCAAAGTAAATTGAAAACAAGAAATGCCAAGTACCGTCATGCTTGGGGAGCTTGCTGACTCCCTGGGGGCCCATTGGGCACTGGACTATGATATCACAAAATTTACTTTCAGTCAAAATCCAGAATGAGAAGCAGAGAAGCTCTGCCCAGGATCCTGAAATGACAAAAAGGGATCGACACCCCCAGAAACACGGTCTTTTCCTGATTGCCTACAGGTCCCAGGGTAATAAGCTGAACCTTTTGCAGTATCCTTGGGAGGATAATGCACTATCATTTTCCTGCTTTCATTCACAGAAATCAAGAAGGCCTTCTAGAAGGTGATATATAGATAAGATGCAGACAGAGGGAAAAAATAAATCTAACATATGTGTTTCTAAATATTTTACAAATAATGTTCCCCTTCTGTCCCATTTACTGCAACATTTTTTCCCTGTCCCATCTTTAGCTGAACAGCAGGTGGAACAAAAAAGGAGGGAAATGTTGGTCTACTGATCAAGAAAATCACTCTCCGTTGGCACAGGTGTCTCACGTTTATTGCTTTTTTTCCTGTGCTAGGCAGTAAAAAACAGTGATTTTACAGCTGGGGATTTCAAATATAATTTTGTTTACTTATACTTCCTGAGATGATTTATCTTTCTCCTTTCTGTTTTGAACAGATTGTATCTCTGTATCTTCCACAGCTGATATATATAGCTTCACAGGTATTTCCCACTTCCAGGCAGGCTGTCTAAATGTGTTTTGCAAGCCTATTTAATATACAACCTCAGCTGTGGAGAAAAAATATGTATCAGAACTTGATTAGATTAATTTTTCAAACAGTTCTAGGCGAAAACACTGACTTCCAAATTTATAAAACACTATCTCTAACAGAAAATAAGAATTTCTGTGGAATTATGAGCAGAGCTTTAGAGGAAAGTGTGAGTTGAACTTTGCAACTTGGAAGGGAAATCGAAGCATTTTAGTCACAGCATCCTTCCAAAAATTAGAGAATTTAATCTTTTAGTATAGAATAAATTTTCTGTCAAGTTAAAAGCAAATCTTCTATTTAACTGACTGATTACACTGATTTTAAAATTGCCATTCCAAATATTAGAAGGGTATATTAAAAATATGTTCAGTTCAGACAGTTTCTCTCCGAGAAACTCAGCAGAAAGTTGCTTCATCATAAACACTGGGTGATTTTCCTTGTATAGTTTTAGTTTTATAGTTTTATAAGTTTAGGGTTAATTATGTAAATATACTTGTGTAAAAATGATAAGCAATCAGAGCTAAGCTTGAGGCTTTTATAATACATATATTGCTGCTTTTATGCTCTAAATATCAAAACATTTTGGGCTGGCATTAATAGAGCATCTTCTCCATTCTATATGAACTTTCAATCTACAGTTTTTCTTAAAAATAGCATTTGGAGTGTGGAAACACGAAGAGTAATGTCACTCATATTTATACTGCACAGCCCAAGTATCAATATCACACCTGCTTTACACAACAAGAGGGGCAAATGAACACTGCTTCCAGTACTCTAACCCTACCCAGCACTACGGTATCCACAAGATGCTTGTACATCTCAAATGGGAAACAAAGAGGTAAAATTACTGAAAAGAAAATTGGTTCTGTTTTACCTCAAATCAGGACATTAGAAAATGCCTGTGTTTCAGCACATTGACTTACTTGCAGAAGGAGGGGTTTCATTAGACCAGATTGTTCACGGGTCCATAAATATCAGTGTATGATATTAATATCACACTTCCATAAGTTCAAGATATTCAGCAAAAAAGCACCCTCTGCTACCAAGCAGCCTTTCTGCTGTGGAGACAAAAGACAAAGCTCCTCCATAACCCCTGCACCATCTCCCCTGTCTCCTGCTTGCTCACTGTCTTGCCCAAAATCTGTATCCCAACAATCTGACCTCCAAAGGTAAAAAAGGGTTTATACAAGGCAACTTGTTTCTGTGCCCTGGACTATGACAAGCTTCAAGTGACCTGAGCTTGAAGCAGAGCATGGAGTCTCTCAAGCCCATTGCTCCACCTGAAACCTGAAACACATTTTCAGTGCTCTTAACCCAAGCGGAGAAGTGGGCTTTAAAGGGATTAGGATCAGAGTAGGCAGCTTTGCTTTTAAATGTGAAAAACCCTGAACAAATACAAGAACGCAAAAGGAATTCCATGAAGGAACAATTTTAGAGTGTGTACTAGACTTACACTTAATGACTTCTGATTTTCATTAGCTATGTACACTCTTTATAGTTAAAAGAAAATTTTCATAGAAAAAAGATGTCTAAACACAAAGGTCGTCATTTCACAAACAGATGGACAAGACAATTTAAATTTATTAAATATTTAGTGCACCTAATTTTTCTTTGTCTTCAATACTAGAAAGGCATAAAGCTCAGCTTTTCTTTGAAGAGTGAGTGCTCATTTCCAACTAACTGTTGCAAACCAAATTAGTCTACTCAAATTTGACACAGAAGTAATTCTTTTAAGTTGACAAATAAATACATTTTTAATTAAAAAATTATTACATGTAGTTTTGATATTCTGTTACAACAGAAGCCTCTGATAGTTTATATTTAATTGCAATTTAAAGTCTAAAGCTTAGCAGTACTCAAAAGAGAATTACTAGTTCGGTAAAAATACATCAGCTCATAAGCCTGCCTTAATCAAACCCCAAAATCTGGCAACAAAATGTCATTGTCAAGTGTTTGCTTGATATACTATTGGGAAAGGGTTTGCAATGTTAATATTTCAAAATGAATAATTTTGTAGAGTTTCTCAATGATTAATAAGCTTGCCGTTTTTAATTTAAAACATGAAGCACAAATTTATATTCCTAATAATAAGTAGATGGAAGATTGTAAGTGGTTCAAGAAAATAAATTATATTATTTTTTAATGTCATGTTCTCTGACATCACGAACATCACTGTCAAGAATGACAATGCAGAATCTGCCACATTATGTGGGAAAAACAAACTAAATGCTTCTGGTTTGACCATGAGCTATCCTAAGTGTATTCAAAGAGTGCGTTTCAATTTTTAGTTTTATCTTGCTGCCTTATCTCTTTCACTTTAGCAATTTTGGTGCCTGATAACTGTTTACATCCCTTAGGAGGGCTATTGTGACAATTTCTATTACCAGAAATTATTATTATTCCTCTGGCCAAAAGCTGTCTGCTTATCTACCTAGGTTTTCATTCTAAACCCTTCTCCATACCATTTCTGTGCCCGCTGCATCCCCCCGGCTCGGCGCTAGCAGAGCAAGTGCCACACGGCATGGGGAGGGCGGAAGAGCTGAGCCCGTTTCCAGATGCTTCCCTCTCTGCTGCTCTGGCAGAAGGAGCCAGCAAGCCTCGCCTGCCAAATGTGGCAAAACTCCGCTCCTAGCTCAAGCGAAATCTTGGCTTTGCTGAAACCCGTGGCGCCATGCCCATCCTCTTCAGCAGAGCCGGGCTCCTGGCTCTGCGGTGGTGGTGGGGAAGGACACGCAGCCTGATAAAGCGAAGAGGGCACCGGGCGAAGGAAGCAGAGACACCGTGTGTGTGGGTGAGGAGGGTCTGTGAAGGAAGTCAGGTAGCCACAGATCTTATGTCTTTGGTCTCATTCAATGTTGTATATAAAGATGGATGATATTCACAACATTACTGAAATTATTTATTGACCAGAGTAGGCAAAACAACGTGCTCACCATTCTATTTTTCTTTATTATCTTACGCAATTTATTCTTATGCCTAACCTGAGCCCTGTAACATTTCATCACTCTGCTCTTTGTCCCCCTTTACCCCAGCATCTTTTTTACTACATGTCATCTTCATTCATCATGTCATAGTTAAAATTTAGACGGTAAGATCTCTTGGAACAAAGCTATATCTCACTGAAGCTCCTGAACAGAGCCTGCAGCACATCCTTCTTTGCATGCAAAATAATGAAATTAATACAAGTTTATTTTCATTGTTCACTTCCTATATCAAGACATGACACAACTAGGTTCCCCAGAGTCTAATACTCTCAAGGTATCTTTTGATTTTGTTATTACCATTGGACTCTCTACATTGTGCAGCATTCCCTTCATTTTTAGATTGCAGATCTTTAAGACAGCAGCTGAGGCAAACAATTTCAATGATCTTTTCCCCAAAGTGCACTTTCCATCCTTCATCATCACTTCAGAAACCAGAATACCATTGTAAGCTCTTCCTTGGTGAGAGACTACAGAGCTACTTACAACCTGCCACCTAGCCACAACCCCTCCTAGTGACCTGCCTTAATGCCAGCCCTCAACAGTTTGATTTCTATTCTTTTTAGTTTTAATCTACGACAAGTCTCTCAACACAGCAAAAGCTGTAAAACACCACACTCCTTACTTTGTCAGTTCTCTTTCCTTTTAACAACATGATCTGGATTCACAGCCTCACAAAATGTACAGTGGAAAGGGATATGAGAGTTATCTGGCCAACAGACCTGTCCAAAAGCAAGAGTAACTGTACCTGCACCAATTCTTGCCTTCAGAGAAACAGTTTTGCCTACACCAGTTCTTCCCTCCAGTGGCCACGGAGAACTGGATATGCCTTTTTTTCTGTAGCAACATTTCACTTATTTGAAGACTGGATGCCATGCTTGTTAGCTTATCAGTACTAACTCAGCTCATCTCCTGTGATTATTTTGCTACCAGGCTTGACATTTCTGGGCATTTTGATGTCCTTTCCTTCATTTGTGTTAAATGTAATTTGTTCTGCACCATTGCATCGTATGTTTGATACTTCAGTGCAGATTCCCTAGAGCAGATGTCAGCAACCCAACTAGAACGGTTTGCTGAACTGCAGGTTTATTTCTCAAACCCAGGTTTATGTTTATTGCCGGTCACCTTATTGATATAATCTTAAATGCATTTGCCAGTGGAGCCTGGTTCCTGTTTATTTGGCCCTTCCTCAGGAAGCAGAGCTCTAAGGTCCTGGCCCCAGCACTGCAGCGTGACATCCAAAATCTGCCCCTCTTCCATATTATAGGTGGTGACTTCTTTCCAAGCAGATTTTGACTTTTTCCCACCACTGCGAGAAACAGAAGCTTGTTGAGCTGCAGAGGGGACTGACAAACTCAGTATGCATAATAATAACATTTAAACATAAATTCACACAGAGATATTCTGTGACCCTCAAAAAATAGAAATTCACAGGAAACTGTCTTTGATGTTTTCCATACCCTTAGATGACTACTTTAGCATTAAAGGCCAGGGGAAAGTCTGACAGCTATCAGGCTGCAGAAGAAGACATTTGCAAGGAAAATGAAATAATATGAAGTAGCACAGGCAAAGATGCTATAGACAGAAGGAATTTTGGTAAAGTTTCCTTCTTCTTCCTTCGTTAGTACTCCCTAAACTACTGCTGAATTGCAAGGACGGCAGGATGCTACAGATAACCTTGGTCATGCGAGTTTGTCACTACATCCAATAAATTCTCCCTCCCCTACTAATTTGGTATATTAACAAAAATAAATTTGATTCTAGCTCTCAGTAATTTCACAAGTGAACACAAAGTAAAATAATATACTATTTAAATTAATAAAAAGGATCTGTAAAAGTTTTCCGAGAATTCTGTAGTTGCTGATTTTATGTGAAAACTATTTAGAAATGGAAGATAGCTTGAATGCAGAAGAGAGAAACTTTATTATCAAAATCTTGACATTCTAAGTTTCGTATACCATCTTTTTTCTGTAAATTTCAGCCATGAGGCTATGGCTTATCTTCTTTGTCTCATTCCTTCTGTTGCCAGGCTTTCCAGGAGAAAGCAGCAAACATCTTCCCTATCACATTATCAGCTGCAATGTTACTTTTTCAAGAGAGACCTTTAAAGCTCTGGTGGTTGATATGCATCAAAGCTGTAATTTACTCCATAAAATTATTGGATAGATTGTGAAATACATTATAGAAGAAATTAAGTTTTTCACTCATAAAAATGTCAAGACTTTAATTAATCTTTCCACTCTGAATTGGATGATAAATCAAAATCAGAGATTTTCATGAATCCACATAAATGAAAAAAAAATCAAGTTAAGAAAAACAATAATTTAACCTAACTTAGATATTATAGAGTTCTTTCCTTTAATTTTAGACTTGACATAAAAAATGGGGGGGTTTTAACTTCTTAACCCTTAGCATGCGAACTATCAGTATTTCTTCATTTTAAAATCTTTTGATCATTTTGATCATAGAACTAAATCCGTTGCTTTTCATACCAAAATTATTGAAACTAGCAGATTCTCTGAACTTTCCACTTCATACAAATGCTTTAAATATAAGAACAAACCAAAACTAGAACCTAAAACAAATGTATTTCATTGAAAAATTTCTATCCATCTATAGTAAAATAAAAATAAAAATAAAAATCCATAATTAAATTATTTCCCCTAGAACATAACAGGAAAAACAATAGGAGGGATGACAGAAGATAGTGAGAAAAGAAGAAATCAGAATCTGGAGGCTGTTGGGAAGAGGTAGCACGCTTTAAAGAACTGTATTCTTCTCCCATTGTGCCAGGTTAGCACTAAATACCAAAGGTTATTTTTTTTTACTTTCTGGGAATCTTTCCCATGTCATGCTGATGCATTTATGTTTTACACATATTAACATGTGACTGCTAGACTAGATGGCTAATGGAATACACATTTAATAATATGAAAGCTCAAAATCACTTAGGAGTGCTAAACAAGGTACCATCACCTCCCCTGCCAAAAAGGCTGCCAATGGCATGTCAGAAACAACATACTTTCCAAATGAGTTGACTAGGAAACAACGGTGTCTCACTCTAGGAGGATGAGAAGATTCCCAGAAAAGAGGCTGCCTCATTCAGTCGTATCCTCCGCGTCTCACAGAAGTGCTGCCAGACGGTTACCTTGTGCAGAGGACTACCCGGGCACAGTGTAATACATCATTCACAGCTCCAGTGTCCTTATAAACCCAGCCAGCTTATCCAAGAAGAGACACTTGTAGCAGTTGCCAGTAGAATCAATAGACTGAAATTAATCATCTGCTGGCTGAACTCAGTAGGAGCCAACGTGTGCTGGAGTCAGAGGAAATGCAGGAGTTGCACTTTTTATCTGCCTCAAGATGGTCTTTGACAGTCTCATAGTCAACATAATTTGAGAACTCCATAATATTGTTGAGCTATGCCAAGCCTGAATGATCACTTTTGGACATTTACATAAGGTGAGAGCCACCAGTGGATCTCCTTTTTCCCAAGGATGTAAGGAAAGGACAAGAATCTGTCCCATGGGGGAAGACTCTCACAGTCCCCAGTAGAACATGAGGGGTCTAGCAGAAAGATGAAGGAAAGCCAGGACTGGTTTCATCACAGTCTTCTTGTCTGATCCTGAGGAGTCAAGCTCTGTACCTAGTGACTCACTTTACCATCTGCTCAACATCAGAGGAGTACTGTGAGGATAAATACATTATGAGTAGGAGGCACCAAGTTACTACAGTGATGAAGGCAATATAGTATGTTGGCTACCAAAATGAAGGTGTAATTGTAGCTTATGCTACATTCTTCTGCCATAGTAGTAGGGGAAAGCCAGCATAGGCTTTAGTAGGTGGTAGCCGCGACACACACACAAAAAAAGAAATCTAAAGAAACTGAGAAGCTACATATGAGATATTGATTCTATTTAGTGATAAATTTACTCACCTCAGAGGGAGAGGCTCAGGTTCAATTTCCCACACCATCAGCTGTTTATTTACATAAACTGGAACTGTTTCAACAACAGAAATATAGAATAATCGACAGTCAGTCCAGAAAGTACCCAGTAGGTTCTCAATTGGGCTGGGGTGTACTTGGCTTCAAGATCTTCTGAATGAGATTAAATAAGAAATTGAATCCATGTCTTTTGTGTTGCATGACAACTACTTTGTTTTTCAGTTTCAGTAATTTTAAGAAGTACCATTTTGATTTTTCCCTTCATAAAATGTTTCTTTTTGAAATTACATCCTTGACGCTAGTATCCTGATGAGCCTGTATTTCTTCTGTTGTGAAGAGGACAGCAAGGGCAGCTTTGAATCTGAGAGACAAGCACTCCTCTGCACTCAAAAACTTTCTAATTTCTTCTATTCATCACCACAGCAGGTTTTTACATTACTCTGTTACTGAGAGCATCTTGGTTGCTGAGGTATTTTGCTGTGGTGAACATGACACTCTTCTCTTAATACTTGCTTATTATTTTTCAGTTCCATGGCTGCCATTATATGTAAAAAAGTATGAACTGTTAAATTCTGCTGATGACTTTCAAGAGGAACTGTCTGTGATCAAAAATTTACATCAGTCTGTGTCTCAATATATTTATCTACAAAAACAATTAGAATATCTGCTTCCATTTCCAGGGTTTGCTCAAGCTTAATCATTATTTGAAAAGAGTTCTGAGGTCCTAAAATTAAATGTGCTATACAAATGAAAAAAAATTCTTTAATCTTTCTGTTTTATTTTAGGTGTTTCTTTCCTTATTTTTTTATTAACAATGACTATGAGATTATTGTTGGAAACTAATGAACAATTTAAATATGTATTTATTTTATTTCTTATACATGGACTTATTTAGAGAAAGGTTATCCAAGCTTTGAATAAGACTGAGTTTTATTTTTTTACAACCCACAGACAACTCACTGGAAAGAAATGCAAGCAAGCCTTGCTGCTTACCAAGGTTGAACACTAACTGCCTGAATAAAAAGCTGTTAAATCCAACGTGGTCATGTAATTGAATTACAAAGAGATTTACTTTGTGCCTTTTGCCTTTTTTCCACCAACTGATATCTGTATAGGTCTTATAGAAGAAGTTTTGAGAGGAGACGATTTTCACAGAATAATGATTTCTGGTAATTTTCACAAATATAAATGCATATATTCTCCTTGTGGGTTTAAGCTCCTAAATTGTGTTCCTTTCTTCAGGGTATTGACTAGCATAAATCTCCTTTACTATTCTGTATTTGGAGAAACTTTATTATTTTCAGGAAAGGTTAGGTAAAAAATCAATTTATTCTATGAACAGCGAAGATGAAAGAAACCTTTTTGTCTCAGAATTTAAACCCCACATTTTTATTTGAAAAACAAATCAGCCAATAGTGTTGGGAACCACTCAGTCCCGCTGTGCAAACCTACAACATAGCAGTGTGAAACCTATCATTCCAATGTTTATTCATACTTCCAGGCACTCAGCAGGTGGTAAAAGCCTTAAAGCATCTGAGTAAATAAAAAGGGTATTTGAATTACTATTTCATGTCATCTATTTCTTGGGCAAATTTCTATTTAATCTTAAAAAGCTGATAGCACTTTAAAATTACCTTTTCTGTCCCTGCCCACGGTAGGGGGGGCTGCTCTAGATGATCTTTAAAGGCCCTTCCAACCCAAACCATTCCACAACTCTGTGATTCTATGAAAATGATGTACACTTCAGCTAACAGCTGATCTTTGTTTGCTCACACAGCTTAGCCTTTTTTCTTCTCCTTTTAATCTTTATAAGCATTATTCCTATATGCTAGGAACAACAAAACAAGTACTACCAGGACTGAATAGGCTGAAACACGTCAGGAGCTTGTGCTCTACAACACAAGCATCTTTACAACAGCAATTGTTAATGACATGATATGACTACCAGCAGATTGATGGAGAGCGATGCCAACAGCAGACAAACATAGCCTACCGTGACAGTTTTCTGAGAAGACGTCAGCTCTTGGGACAGATAAACACTTAGAAGATTAGAGCAATGAACTAGTTAACTAACCAGACATCTGGGTCTCCCTTCCCAGCACTACAATCAGGCAAAACAGGACTTTGGCTACACTGATCAATTACAGCAAATGAAAACAGTTTTAAAATAGATGGCACGTGGCAATTTTTCCACATTTGTTTACATAGACTATTTTAATCCAGAACCTGGGATATGTTACTGTGAATTAAATTAAAGCGTAAGTATAGAGGTTATTATTGTTGGCTATCAACAGCTATCAGCAGTAAAGCTAACTGGCCCACTGTTGCAATTAATTTTTTAGCTTTCCTCCATTGTGTAACATGACCTGAGGCAGACCAATGCAATAAAACACTGAAAACTATTCCTGCAGAGATACAAAAGTATGCAGAGATTCTTCACTAGGGTTCAGCTCTTATGCATGCACTATATTTCTTAAGACACGGAGGTTTTGCGAGTACCAGGCTTTTTTTCTCAAAACCAAAAAGTTCAGCTCTAGATTTACCAAAACATTTAAGAAACTTTTCTCAAATTCATGCAGTGAATTGCATTGAAAGTCATCCTAAAAACTGTCCAGTTGTGTGATTATGGATTTTAAATTAAATGCATTTTCATTTTACTACAGCTTGTTACAAATACTTGTTTTACTCAGAAAATGTTAAAAACCATTTTGAAAATTAAATTAAATATATTGAATCATCCAAATTACTAAATTTGCTCTTTTTTTCTGTTTTAAAACTGCAAATGTCACTTTGGGGATGGATCAAAAGATTTTATAATCTTTTATAATTTCACTGAAGAATACGAAAATCAAATATTTATAAAGATATACCTCAAACTAATCCTTCTAGAATTTTAAAAATAAAAGGCTGAGTGAATCTAAAAGGCATGATGCATTCTGATTCATATTACTTTGCATAAGGGAGTTACAGACTCACATATAACCGAAGGATAGATAGTCATGCCAATATTGAGCCTGTTTAATGATTTCTTTGGATAAACAAGGTATTTTAGTCTCCAGTACTATCTTCGTAGCACTTTTCCTGATTCCTTTCAGTAATAAACAAACCTCCTCTTTGCCTTTGCCACAAACTCTTACATGTAAGGAACATTCTATCCCACTTAGTTTAAAGGGTAACGCTTATGAGAGTGTGTGTCTAGCGAGTCATTAGTTCTTGCACATTTTGCCGTAAAACAAGTAATGGTCAAGGTTCATTAACTGCATGAAACATCCTCAGAAAGATGATAGCCGGAGCTACAGTTACTGCAATTGTGATGTGAAAATTATTAACACAGTGGAATCTTCTTTATGGATGAGTGTCGTACATAACATATTCCTAATAATTAGTCAGAAAGCTTTTTGGTTTTGCAGTTCAGACCAGCACACAGTTCACAACAGCACAGCAAAATACAACAGAACATGACTAATTAATGGCATTACATTTACCTATTTTTTTGTGAAAAAACACTTTATTGTTACTTGCAGTAAAGTACACACTAGATATATTATATAAAGGACTCGGCAATCTACACATTACTTATAGTGAAAGGCTGAGCTATAGATTAATTCTTTAGACAGTGTCTAGAAAATGTTAATAAAAGCTTTATATACACAAATTGAAATCATACATTTCCTATTTCATGTTGCAAACAGCATAAAAATACTCAGTACTTTAGAGATTTAATGTTTTATTGGCGTTATATGTCTGTCCTTAAAATAGGATTTCTTAAAATAACATGTCTGAGAAGCTTTCCAGTTGGTGAAAGGAAAAAAAACAGAAGCGGAAATTTTCAGATTTTTAAAAATATGCTTTATAAAATATTCTATAAGCCTTGCAACATGTCTCTTTATGTTTGCAGATTTTATAGAATATTATGTATTAGATATCTTTGACATAGGTACAAATGTGTTTGTGAACTAGCAGATGGATGCATCAAAATGGTGTTATGCATGATATCTTCTCAACTTGGATCATCCATCAGAAGGTATCTCCCAGTGGAATATCAAGAACTCTCTAAATTTCTCAGTTTTAGTTCAATAATCCCTTCTGACATCGGATCAGTTATCTTTATGGAGATAGATCTTTATGGAGATAGAGCTCCTGTCCTCATCTTCAGTCTGGAAAAAAGACGGCTGAGGGGGGATCTTACCAACACTTATAAATACTTAAAGGGTAGATGTCAGGAGGATGGGGCCAGGCTCTTTTCAGTGGTGCCCGGGGACAGGACAAGAGGTAACGGGCACAAACTTGAGCATAGGAAGTTCCACCTAAACATGAGGAGGAACTTCTATGATTCTATGATTTGAAATATCAGAAGTCTAAGGGATACAGCTCAGCTGGTTTTGACCATATGATTTGCCTTATGCTCACAAATTGAAATCAATAGCGATATGGCAGAATATTCATTTATTTTATAATAGGTCTATGTCAGCTAGTAAATTACAAATGTAATAATATGAATTTTTTTCAGCATTCATATACACTTTTCTAAAGCACTAATTAGTTTTTAAAAGTTAACAGCAGCAAAGTGACTAAGAAAAAGCTTCATCCACGTAAGTTTTATTGCCCAGCAGCTCTAGCATTTAACGTGGGAGTTTTATACTGCAAAAGCCCAGAACCAATTTACCATATCACCTCACTACATCAGCCTACTGCTGACTGTGAAGTATTTAACTTGTAAGGTTTTACCTGTATGCATTTTTAATATATCACAGTACGTATACATACATGTAGCAACTTCAATGCATTTTAATCAATACAAAATCCATTTTTCTTACTTCAAAAATGCCATCCAACTTACTATCAACTGTAAAAGAATTCACGATGCACCATTAAACTTGGGGGTGGAGAGATTGTTCTGATACATAGCTTTCTACAAAGAGACCTTGGTATATTTTGCATTCATGGCTATAATATCCAGCAATTAATCCTAAATTAAACAGTGCTGGGAATCTTGGGTTTGGGTAGGATGCTCACAAAATTTCAGAGCACCAATTTTACAAGTAAAGGAAAAAATCAATTGGCATCACAGGCAAGGATTAATAGTGTATATTAGGAGCGAGAGAGCAATGAACAACTGTATTTTAATCTCATATACTTTGACCACAAGGGACACACACTACCAAAGCAGTGCTTAAGTATACATGAGACTGTATTATTTCCGTGTTTTCCTTATAAATAAAATATGGAAGAGAAAAAAATAAAAGGGAATAATTATACATTAATATGACTAATAGTTCCAGACTTTATCTGAAACCAGAAATGCTCAGCTCATTTAATTTGCAGTAGAAAATACAAGAACATTACTTTTCATTATACACATTTAATAATACAATGCATAAAGGATGTCTATGCTACAGTCTTGTGGAAAGCAGTGCCTTGGATATCATTGTTAATTTTGAAAGATGAACAATGTATTGGATTATTTTGAGTGAAAAGTTCATGGCTGTGACCAATTGCAACAAATGGCATTCAATTTATCATATATGTTAACATTACGTAATAGGGATAATAAGATCTTATTTGTCTTAATATATATCATGTATCATATTCTTTAATAAAAACTGTGTATCTAAGGCATTTTAGCAAAAAACCTAAGAACCATCAGCTGTGGCCAGTCCTGCAACACTACAGTGTCAGTAGTACAGTGACACAAGCTACATGCATTTCCGTACACAGGGCTGCAAATGCAGTAATAAAGCAACAGATGCTCCCGAGCAAACTAGGTAAAACAAATGGTTCCACTTTGTGTCCAAATTCCTTGCAAGACCTGTGGTGTCTGAAGGCTCCAACTACTGCCAGTCCGTGCAAGTGAACCCGTCGATTACAAATCAGAATCAAACCTTTAACATCCTCAAGTAATTCTCGACACTGCGCTGGAGACCAAATTCTGACGCAGCGTAACTTTTGGCACATTGCGTGCTACTGAAATAAAGGCTGGTAGCAAAATTTAAAGCTGATATAATAACATTTCCTGAGTCTGGTGCAAATGTCTGGTTTGTCACTTAAAAAGACTCTAAAACAATCAGATTTACGAAATGAAATTATTGCATATAATGCTTCAGTGCCTAAATTAGCCATGACCTTTCTGCATCTGATGACTTTCTAAACATGATGGACATTGATTTGTGGTTCAAAATTGAAAAGAAGGCATTTAGGATTTGAAAATATAAATTAGGCTAATTCAGATGTGGTGCTAAAGTAAGGTGTGCAATTTAATTTTGATAATTCTGTCAAAACATTATTCAGCTGTAACTGTACCTTCCTAAATGTGGGATGATAATTTCCTTTACAGGAAATCACTCAGAAAGGTTTCTAAGGAAACCAGGCAAGCACACCAAACTAATATCAGGTTTTATATGACAGTGAATGCCACACAAGGAGAGTTGGAAGAGAATTTTCAAGGGAAAATGCTGTGAATGTGAATAAAGATAAATCTAGGTTTAAACACTGACTCTGTTAGAGAATTCCTTGCTTCTCACTTGAGATAACTCACAAAGTTAAGCAAGAAGAGGTATCTAGCTCGCGAACATGAACTTGAACATGAACGTGAATGTGCACATGTACATGAACACGAACAGAGGTATGCGGGATAGAATTTAATTGGCAAAATCCAAATGTAATTGAAAGAATGTGAGAAAAGGAAAGTGCAGATTATTTTAATGGCAAACACTTTTAGAATGGGCAAAGCAAGTGAATCGGGAGGAATCTCAACACTGCAGTAATGACAGATGCTTTTCTGGCTTGATTATGGTCAGCTAAAAATGTGGCCAAAGGAGACAGAAACTGAATATAAAGAAACTAGATGGGCATCTCATGTATAAAGCATGTCCAGCCCAAATGCTGTTAAAAATCAGCTCCCCAAAAGAAAAAAAGTGAGATGGCATTGCTGGATTTTTGATTTTTCAAACTTCAGGGGTACCTGAGTGCTTCTAACATAGCCTTGAATATCTTTAACTAAATATTCCTCTGTGGAGGCTGTTCCTTACTTTCTTTCCCAGCAGAGCTCAACTTCTCCCTTAATGTATAAGGGACCAGAGTGGGGGGTGTGTGTGTGTGTGTGTGTAGCAGTGTGGGGCACTGACCGGGATTTTAGGTCTTCTGCTATTTATGGTGCAGGTGCAGCATCTTTGAAAAAAAAAATTAAAAAAAAATCAGGCTGGAGGCATGAGGTTTTTTCCGTAGAGGAAAGAAGGGAGAAGGGGCAAATGCAGTCTTGCTTGATTGGAGCTGGGAGCAAAGCCAGTGACTCTACACAACTCTACTAAGGCAGGTGCTAACCGTCAACAATAAAGAGGCTCTGTGCTCCAAACTGAGCCTCTCTTACCAATGAAAAAGAGAACAACTGATGTGAATGTGATGACATGAGAGGCAAGATTTCCAGGGAGAATTAGCATCTTCCATTAGATCATCTCACACTGTTGAGAGAAGTCATACTTCTGGGGGATGCAAACATTCCCTTGGGCATCTATGGTTACATCCAGATTAGGGGCCAGATGGGAGATCAGCTGCGGTGCAAGGCAACTCAATCCCAGTCTTTCTTTCAGTTTAAACCAAGGAGTAGGAATGGGGAGTACCATGGTGGTGTATACTGTACTTCCAAATAAAATAACCCTGGCGTATGCCTTACGGATCTTAATAACTGGGAAGATCTCTCTGGTCCCATAGGTACAGCCTAGCTTGTGATTATATAGGTGTCATAGCATATCATACATATATCATATCATATCATATCATATCTTCTAGATTTACATTATTCCAAAGGTATTTCAGAGTCTAGGCCCCTATTGATGGGATCTAGATAACCAAATATCAAGTTTTAAGTTCTTTCTTTTGGTCTTTCTTTTGCTGGGATACTACGGAACTAGTTACATTTTAAGTTCCAGTCACAGGACTCTTTCTAGTTTTTAGTTAATATCTGATTTGCTCAACTGGACAGCTTTAAACTAGTATGATGCATCAAAATCACTCTTATTATCATTATTAATATCTTAAGAGCACACAAATCTTTGATTTCCAATATTAGATAGCTCTTCTCTCATAATAAATGATATACATTATTTTATTTACCACTGCTTGGATATCTTTATCACACTATAATCCAGTGAGATGTAATATGTCATTTGCAGCTTCAGGTTCATGTCCTTTGGATTACTCTATTACAAAGAGATAAATGCAAAAATATTGAACAAATTATTTTATTTATAAACTACTTTATCACATACCATGAAGGCAAATGGAACAAAAAAATAAGGTTGCTTCCCTACACTTCCTGAAAATATTCACTTATTAATCACATAGACAGCTTTTTTACCTTCCTTATCCAGTGGCGTCTTTGATTAGCAACCTACTATTTTTGAGATTTTTGAGATCCATGCTGGAACTGATTTGGAAGTAAAATTACTTTACAAATGAAACTATCAGGACACGTTTAATTATGCTCAGCAGATCTTCATCCAGGAATTCCCCTATGCAAGTAGCAAAACCCTAAAAGCTTTGGGTGCAACCACCTGCAGGGTCTTAAATATGCCCTTATAAACAGGGAGAACAAGTACCCTTTACCTGAACATTGCAGAAATGACTCCTTTACCAAACTCTATGCCTTAAAAGCAGGAAACAGAACACATTTTGCTGTCACAGATGAAAAGTTTTGGTGAGAAGAAAGCTTTTGTATTTTGCTCCAGAAAACAAAGCAAAAGAAAAGAAAACAAAAGAAAACAAAACAAAAAGCAAGCATTTCCCTCCCTGAACTTACCAAAAGGGAATCCCTGTTTATCAACCCATCTGCAGAAGAAATGTTTATTTGTCAACGAATCAAGCCCTCAAGATTTATGTCTGTTGTTAAAGTAAAAAGGTACATCCTTATTTAAAGGCATTTTAACATATATTTGTCCTTTTGAATTCGTGTTTTTTCTCCCTTTTGCAAACATTATCTACAAACACACTTTTAAAGAATATCTAAACACTTGGTGATTTAACATCATATGGACACAGGAGAGGAGAAATTAATGAAATTAATGTAAATCATAAACAAAGTACTCCACCTCCTCCCTAAAAAAAAAAAAAAAGCCTTTAGGCAAAAACAATCAACAGTTTTATTAGTAAAGGCAGATGCTAAAGGGTCACCTATTTTCCATCTTGCCATTGTTGCTAGAACAGTTCTGTAGATATAAGTAGCAAGCCACTGAGCCAGATCCTGCTGTTCAAGAAATATGTTTCACAGCCAGGTAATTGCTTTCCTCAGACTGTTGTACTAAAAGGAGGGAAAGACAGACAAAAACTTAACTGTAATGCAATAAACTGCTTCAAGAGGATCTGGTCAGGAAATGTTTTGGGTAGCTTTGTTTTATTGCAACAATCTGTAACTATATATTAACTGCAATAAAAAAGTAAACTTTCAGAATAAAATTCCATCAGTGTTAGACCATAAGCAATACTGTAGATTATAGCGTATCATAAAAATCAATAATGCCACTTGGAAATGAAAGAATGCTATCAAAAATAATCAAATTACTGTATATTGGTTGGACTAGATGATGTAAATGTCCCTTCCAACCTAGGCGATTCAAAGATTCTATGATTCTGTATACACCCATTTGAGAGAAATGTCTGTGTACTGTACATAGGCATATTTATATAAACTTCAGACTTAGCTTATATTATTTTTCTTTTTTTTTCTTCTTTTTTTTTTTTTTTTACATTTTACTCTACATCCTTTGACAAAGAGGATTCCTGTGTTATCATTTCACTACAGGACACTTCTAAATATTTTCATGAGACACTTACAAAGCCTAGATGCGATGTTAAAAAGGAACAGGTAAGCACTCAAAGAAAGTTTCACTTCTTTCAAAAGTTTTCATAAAATAGGATGAACTAACACTTTTTCTCTACCCTTCAGATGTCTACCATATCTCAACAGGCTGAGGCAATATCACTGCAGGAACAAGTTGCAACTGGCCATTGCATTCTGTAAAACCCTATTTGTAACAGTGACACACAGTGGAAAGGTGGACTTTGAAGGAAAAGAGATCTTCATCAGACTTCTTCATTAGTGAAGAAACAAATAAGTTATGAATGTCACAGACTTATATTTTCCCATTGGTGAACAAATTACATAAAACACTATTTTATTTTCTAATACTGAATATGAACATGGAATCTCCCTATCCATTTGATGTTCTTTAAAATTATAGGTCAAATCCTGTACATCGTAAAATTAATTATTTAACCTTGCTGAAAAAAAATATTAAAATTCTTATTGTTTTCAGGGGTAGAAATTATTTTTATGTTACAGATTCATTCTATTAATGTCTTTTTCTAAATTATGGATTTATACATGCAACAACATGTCAAAAGAAGTAGCTCAGGGTTATTCTAGTGTCCTTGTTTGAAGATTTTAGATTGTCTTGCTACAGCATGGTCAGATGTTGCTGTTTCTCTGTCCTGAAGAGCAGATTAACATTGACTTTGTGTAGGTGTCATATTTTCACGCTTCCTTTTTTTTTTATTGTTTATGCAAAAAAAATATTTTATTATGGGTGGCTTTTTATCAAATGATGTGCTGTAATTTTGCGACAGCAGCTGTGGTGGTAGTCAAGTAAATCGGAGTCTGACATTGCAACAGGGTACCCAGGATAGAGCTCTATCTCTACTCAATCTTCAGTGGCACATGCATGAGGGATTCAGTACAACATCTGGTCTTTTCATTGTATTTTTTGTCTGTGCAGGAAGGAAAATAGACAATTTCTTGGATGACAGTTTGTTAGATTTGAAAAACCAGGAAAGAAGCTTCAATAGCATTTAGGTGCTGCAGATGTAAATTGAAGAGCAAAGAGTGACTCGGATATTGCAATTAGTAAATCAGGAACTGGTCATGGGCTTTGCCATGCACAGCACCTATGCATCTCCTTTATACATTATAAACTTCTCCCACTGCTGGATATCTGTATGAAAAATGGCACAAGTGTATATCTGCAGACTCAGGTCTGCAGTGCATTGAAAGCAGTAAAATAGTTCCTTGTTTGATTATCGAGACAGATATTCTAGACAGAAGCCAAACTTCTGGTTCTTTTTTCTACCTTCACAGGAATGATGTCAGTTTACAATAGAAAAGAAATTGGCTATTAAAGAAAAAAGATGGATAAAACCTGAAAAATGAAAAAAAAAATCTCTTTGCCTCTAATTTAGAGATGGCTAAACCAATTTAAACTAAACTTCGTTTTCCAGACTCTCACAGGATGAAATCCCCTTCTAACAATTTTGTTGCTACAATAAAGCCTTGAAAAATCAGAACTTATAATGGAAGCTGTGATAGACCATTAACTATAGTGGATGCTGCCATAAAATAGCAGGGAAGCTGTCAGTGGGGATACAACTTTCAAGGGATTTACTTTTGTAGTTATATAAGAATATTAAATAAAGGTAATATAACACAGGAAACCCTACTGCATTATTTTTACTTGACAGGTTTTACTGTACCTGTTTTCCTTCAAAGCCCCTTTTCACATTTCTTCATCAATATTCTTCGCAATGGGTAAAAACTCCTCAAATAAATGTAGCGAACTGGACCATTATACAAAGATGAACTCAAAGAATCATGCTTATAGTTTAGAATTCAAAAAGTGTTCTGGTCAGTCCTGTGTGTTTTCAAATGCTAGTGCTGTCTTGCCACTGCACCGTACCTGACTGGACATTTCCAGGAGATAACTGGTGTTGGTAAGAACACAATAGGGGTGAAAATGGAAGTTGCCTCCAAATCTCTGTCAGCTCCTCTGAAGGGGAAAGGTATCTGGCCATTTCTCATGTCGGGAACCATTTGATGTGCAGTAAATGTTTTGCCCACTATTGCCTTCTTTATGGTATAAACCGTGCTGCTAAGGAGCTGTGGCTTTTCAGTCTTTCTCTAGTTCAAAATTAATGCACTCTCTAGAGTGACTGGTTTTTTTGTTTATTTTGGGTTTTCTCTCAATCTTGTTTGTTTTTTGTGCAAGAATAAAACTGAAGTAAAACACAAGGCAGACATAATCACACACACGGACCGCATGAAGCAGACTGTCTCTTCCAGATCAAAGCAGAAAACAAATCATAAAGAACTGAGTTAAATTAAGGAAATTTATAACTTGGTCTCTTGTTAATTTTTATCCTGTCTGCTCCACATTTTTGCAGCCTGTGGTTGGATGCAAAAATAAATAATGGCTTGTCACTGAAAGCATACCTGAGTCATCACAGATCTCCAGAGGAAATGAGTTTACAGGTAGCAAAAGCTGTTGGGTCTGTCTGGTTAAGGAGGATATCTGTAGGAGGCTGAACCCAGACACCAGGCAGAGACTGTGGTTTTAGTCAAAACAGATGTGAGTCCCAATGGTGTGGGATGCTCTCAGCTGAGTTCAGCCCACCAAACGCACAGGTATCACAGCCCTATTCACAGTCCTAACCTTGACAGTCAATTTTGTAGTATAGGACCACTTAACAACTTTGAAACCTAAATGGGCTTTCAGCAAATTAAGTTGTAGCCTGGTAATTTATAGAGTTTTTCCTTTTCTGCATTTAATTTCCTTTATGTCCTAATCAATAACCAAATTTCTCCTACATAAAAGGGCTGGAAAAACTGTAGTTCAAAATGTGGTGCCACCAGCTTTAAATTATGTATATGTTATACATTACTCATAAATATAACTGATGGAAATCATTTCTGAAATTCTGTTATATTTGTGTCATTCTCTCTCTACTTCGGTTTTAGCAGGAAGATCAGCCTCTTCATGAATTTCCACTTAAGCAGATTCAAGTGTTACTTTTCATGCTCTGTTGGGGAAAAAAAATTAATTACGAACATAATGAACACTAGTTTAGTGAGCACTTTTGGGGTTGTTTTTTTCTAGATATCAGCTTAAATTTTAAACCAGTTTGGTTTTGTTTAAAATTTCCAGCAAAAAGTACCGAAAATGCATAGTAGATACGTGGTTGGTTGTTTTTTTAAAGAAAATACTACAAATGTTTTATTTTTGGTTTGTATATTTGTTTGGCCAGGTCAGAGTCTCTTCTTGCCCTGAATCCCTTTTTGGCACTCAGTTTTGTGGTGTCATAGTAAAAATTGCTACATTTTCTTTTTCAGGGGCATACTACCATTATCTCTCTTTGCCTTCATAGGTTATCTGCACTACCTGTACTCTCTGTACTATCAATAAGAAATGATCTTTGAGGTTTGCTGTAGTAATAAGTAGTGCAGCTCAATCTGGGTGAATTTACGGATTTAAGCACTGGGTGCTCATGTTCTGATGCACAATGTATATATATTTTGGGGGACAAGGATTTCCAAGAAACATCTTCCAGTTGAATTTCCCCCAAAGAAATATGGTTCACATGCTCACCTAGTACTGTGAATCAAAGCTCAAAAACAAGGTCAATCACGAGATTCACTTCAAAAGAGTAATCTGTGTCAGAACTAAAATATTGAAATATTTGTGAATGCCAAGTCCCATGTCCAATGAAGTAAATTAAACAAACAAACAAACAAACAAAAAACCCCCCCAAAAACCAAAACATAAAAACCCCAAAATCAAAAACCAAAAGCAACTTTTTGACAAGGATTCATCTAATTTCTTTTTGGGTGTCAACAATTGATGTCTACATTTAAGCCAGACATTTAGACTAACTTTATAATCAATTTAAAAAATAAAGACCTACAGAAATTTGCAACTTAAACATCTACCATAGATCAGATAAATCCCACCTTCCTGTTCCTATTTCTTCCCACTGACATTTTTTTTCACTCTCACATTAAGACACGTCCTAAAGTCTAATAAAGATGAGTGTTAAATTACAATCACCTGAGCTCCTAACTTTTTATCCAAATACAAATTTGGTTTGGATATCTGACAAGTCATCTCTCTCTAATCCATATAATTTACATGAAAACAAAGACTCATACGTTAATTTAAATAAAAATCTGAAAATACGCTACTAAAGTTAAGTCTTTATTTACAGTAAATTAAAGAACCATGGTATTACACAATTATAAATTCAGAATCGAAGATGACAGTTAAATAATTTCATTTACTAAGTTACTGTATGAAAGACAAAAATAATCTTTATATAGAGGATAAGAAAGTGGCTATTTGATAATAAATGTCAATTAAATAACACAGTCAAAATCAGTCAGCTCTGCCTTTTCTAGAATTATGTGGTATAAGCTGGATTCAAGTTATTATCTGACAGGACTTTATAGTTATTTATATAACTATTGTCTTTAACCACTCCCAAAACACCTCTCAGTGTAAAGGCTGATCCAGGCTGCAAGTTTCATGCAACTCAGAAGTTTCTTTTCAGAAAACTAATTCAAGAATGTCTACTTAGGTTTGCAAGAGATTCAAAACCTGAAGTTTTCGGGAAAAGTTCTCTACTAGGCTAAAGTTGTGCTATTACACCAACTCAATAAAGTTCCCATCTTCCTGAAAGCAAGCATCCACCCAAACATTCACCCACCCAAATGTCCACCCACCACATCCATCCACCTAGGCAACTTGTTTTGCTGGTTTAGCTTATACCAAAATAAATCAGCAAGATTGCACAGATCTCAGCTGTCCTACTACCCCTTTATTACAGGTTAGCCTTCTGATGATAAGATTTGCTGATAAAATGGAGACTGGTGCCAAAATCTCATAGAATTTTGAGAAGGTTGATTTTATGGCCATTATTTTCGAGAACAATGTCAAGTAGTATGTTACAGAACACAGTATAGCTAAAAACGGAAACCCCATGAGACCAAAAGGAGGGAGCCTAGAAGGAAATCCAAATCAAAACTGAAAAATGCAGACTTCAGAGTAAAGCATCTCTTGGCTCATTGTCATATGGGTCTGGGAATTTTACATTTCTGCTTGGATTGTAGTCTAGAACTAACAGAGGGGCTAAGAAATAGTCATTTATAGAAATCCTTACCTTGGTGGTTAAGTCATAGGAGAAGATCACTCAGGGTGAAGTAAGTCTAGAACCTCTACCTCCTGAATGAAGAGAAGTCTCACTGCTGAAGAAAAAAAGGTCATATGCCATAAAATTCAGGGCATGACTTTTGGGTTCAGAATTCCTTTTCCACAGGCTCGGACAGCCCTTACATACCAAAAAGAAAGATTTTCAGCCATACCTCAGTCAAACTTTCGTCTTGCATAACTTCAACACAACAGAATTCAGCACTGTGTCTGACAACCTAGTTAGCTAATGCTCTTCTACACCAACATGGTTAACTCCATCCTTTGTTTCAGCTGTCTGATTTGCTATACAGAGTCTTTGTAACTATTTTCAAGTTTAGGGATGAGAGCTGCTAGTGTTGCCTCTGCTTTCTGGGTCTTCACCAAGTAAACCTCTATCACTATAGGCTATAATGCAGAATCAGACCTTTTGACATTTTATTTTCTTGCAATATAAAATGTGGAACAGGGTGGACATATTCTTCAACTGAATGGCACATGGAGGAGTAAAGCGGTTTGTAGAGGCTCAGTAAGTGCAACAGCATCCCATGATGAGGGAAAGCACGTGACAGAGTAGGTGGTAGTTACAAGGAGTGGGGGGCTTCAGCCTTCATAAGTACCCTAAATAAAGCCACTCTTGAGTCAAATAGAGAGAAAAATATAGTCATGTCCTGAACACTCACAGTAATACAAAAAACTTCTGGATTACAGACTGATTCAGAAATATAAAATGCTGACGTTACTCAGGAGACACAGCTGGTTTTAAAACTAGTTATAAATATGATATTGCCAGTTAATCTTCCTAAAAAACATTTCTCCATTTCTTAGTTCTTTGCCAAAGTAGATGTAACATGGACAACCTGTGCAGGAATAATGCATGCTTAATGATACAAGTTCTACTATTCACTGATCTAAAACCTGATAGCTCTTCTTTCTCTCTCTGCTTCATTTCTTTTGTTGGCTTGAGCATCATTCATATACATATTTAGCAAATGTTTATGACATATGATTTAAGTGTTAAATTACTTTGCCCAGATAACAAGATACATACAGCAAGTTGGTTTTCTGAAGCTGACAAACCCAAATATTTTAGATATTTCCATGAGAGAAATTGAAGTAAAACCAATCAACCAAACAAATAAAATCACTGCAAGAATATTCTAATTATCTCAGTAATTAGAATAGGTTGGATTTTGGTTTTTTATAGCAAATTCTTCCTGTCTATGAGTCTTTGAATCTTGGGTGTTTATGGGTTCTGCATTACAGATTATGTTTGCAAAAAGTTTCAATTACATTGAAAAAGTCAGAATGCATAATCTTCCATTCAGAAAAAATCTTGAGAGAATGCCAAACAATGACTGAATCCATTTAAATATTGAATGTAGCACTTCCCTTCAAAATTAGTTTTTCATGTTTAGTTTCCCTTTTATTTGTCAGAAACCTTTACAAAATGTTGAGTCCTTTAATAAAGATAATTATAATACAATAATTATATGAATCATATTTTGATTTAAAGAAATCTAACAACTGCTCATAATTTGACAGTGGAATGAATATACTTTCAAAGAATACAAGTGGTTTAATATTTTCTCCACTCTTGCTTTATTTCAGTCTAGCTTCTGCATACAGATCATTCTTGCTATCTTTACATTGCCCTCTCCCCCAGCGCCTCATGGTGGGAAAGTTCCTTCCCATTTTCACACACAATAAGGCTGCTTATGCCTGTAAATATCTCAGCCAGGTGTTATTCAGCTGAAAGAGATATCTCCATGGTATTTTTTTCTGATGCCACATAGATACTCATCCATGCCTCTTTCATCTGTGACTAACTGCTTGCAACTTCAGCTCGGCACTGGAAGCAGTCTCCCTGGGAACATTTGGTGCCCTGACTCATGGGTGCTGGAATGAACGAATAGGAAAAAGCTGATGCATCCGGAAAAGCCTGAGGCTGAATTCTCAAATTCAATTTCCATTCCTTTGGACTACTAGAGAGATAAATTGAGCGATACAAAATCTCTAAAGACTCAAAAAAGACATCTAGATTTTTTTTTCCAGGGCTATTTAAGTAGTCAAGAGAAACTGTTGGTGAGAATATTCCTAGACAAGGACTGATAATGATATTTATATTTTTTAAAAAATCTCTTTTCTATAGAAAGTATAGAAAAGACCAAATTCAAACTATATTCTGCCTTGGGATCTTTTTGGTCAGTATCTCTGAGAGCAGATATTCATCCAAGTACCATAAAATTGATGGTAAGTACAGAGTAGCTACAATGAAGCTAAAGTATTTTTCAAAAAAGCATGAAATTTTCTCTATTTGAGCAAAATTCCATGCTCAGAGAATACTTCATATTGGTTATAGAAGGGGAGCTCAACCTTTGAAAAAACAGACTTCTTAAGAGTACAACAGGGTGGGGGGCAATCCACAAAGGTTCCCAAAGTCACACTTACTGCTTTGGAAACATGGACTTATGCAGGATATCGTAGCGGAGAACTGTTTGAAGAAAAGACATTTTTAGGATTTTTAAAGACAAATTATTTCGATGTTCATTTTCTGTACCCTCTGTTTGATGTCCCTGATAAACATGGGATATGGATTTTTTCTCTTTTACAGCTTGCTCTAAATTTATAGTCAGACTTTTCTTATTTTATTTCCAGATTTATTCTCAAGTTTCCCACTTTTTCCTTAGCCTCTAGCCCAGCATAACACTAGATTTCAACTGTGTTAGACCTGAAATACATGTATGTACAGGATAGAAGAATCCAACACCTTTTAGCAGAAGTCGCACCAGGTTTTCCACTTTCTTCGAAGTCTCAAGTTATGCTTTTGCCTCACCCAGTACAATTAGCAAAACATTTCCGAATTCCTCTTTATTCGAATCATTCATGATCAAAATCCGTGTGGCCTTCTCCTCCTGCCCAGGTAAATATTTGGCAGCAAGGTTTTGGAAAAAGAAATATTTGCCTCTGTGAACAATACTCAAAATACAAAGCTCAAAGTGAAGCCAGAATGATCTAATTTCAAACAGTCTTTCAGGTTTCACCGACTAACTTTGCCTCCTAGATACAGATTTGTTCACATTTTTCAGTAACTTACAAATTGTCTGATTCACACTTTAAGTTCTTTCCATCTCCTGATTGAAGGCAAGCAAAAATAAGAGCTTTTGAAGGTTCTATTTGGCCATTTTCCTGGGAAGCAGATTTGTAGCACTGGCTAACCCATTTTTCAACAGCATGAATTCTCACTGCCCTCATTATTATGTGCTCATTTGCACTAATTCAAAGTCAGTTCACAAAACTAACACAATCTAATTTAGTAACGATATCTATTCACCTATAAACTGAAACAATTATTAGCCAAGGTTCAGCTGTGTAGAGAGTCAGATTTGGAAGTCTATTTCTCTTTCTAGAAAAATGTTTTAAGTTATTTTAGAAAAAATTATCCAAGATGAATGGCTAGGCTATAGTTGCCAAAAAGTGGTGTCTCACATTTTCTGGGAAAAAAAAAATGGTCTCTCTGTGGCCCAGTTTTGCTCCCAGATACATGAAACCTAATATTCCTATTGATTTCAATTGAGAAAAATCCCATTCTAAATTGAATTCTATCTTTTTAATGTATTTCTCTCTAAACACTGTTAAAGTTCATCCAATGAAACATAAAAACAATATTCTAGACAATGTAAGTAGTTGATAAAAGACATGAGCTATTACATTCCCTGGGCTATATGACAAAAGCAGCTTTTGAAACCAAATGAACTTCAAGATCTCAGCTTCATACAAACAGCTTGATGCGATTCCTCTTACCTAGCCTCAACGAGACGACATCTTAAGAAGAAAGACAAGATTCTTAGAGTCAACAGTCTGTGTTGTATTACCTCAGCAGCATCACAGACCCTTGCTAAGAAATGTTCCTAGTGTTATTCTGCTAGCACAGGCACTCCAGCTAATCTCAGCTGCAATTGTCATACACGGTAAGAAAAGTGATATTCCAAATGATACATGCCTATGCTATGTATAGCTTTCCTTTTTAAAGCCTACCCTCAGCCACAAAAGCTGCTCCTGTGCAATTGCCAGAGGATCAGTGTATTGTGCTTCCTTTAACTAACTCCACCAAGCAAGCTGAAAGTTGAATGAGCTGAAGTATTTGAGTGCCAAACTTTCAATTATCATTATGGCTTAAAAAAAGCCAACGCTATTTTGAGTGCTGTTACAATAGCAGGACACCTGTGAATAGCTAGTTGGAACATCACATCGACAAAAGCCTCATTGGCTTACATGTACTAAATTTCCACCCTCTAGCAATAACCTAAACTACTCAGATATGAAACTCACTTGTCCTTCACTGCTCTCTAAAGCTACATCTGTAGACTAGCTACTTTTTCAAGCATTTTTTCAAACTTTTTCTCAAGAATTTAAATTAATTAAGGAATGTATGTATGTACAGACAGATGTGTTAGCTGATGGCACTCTCAGGTGGAAGTGGCTGTCATGACTTGTACCAGCTTGATGATCAGATTTATCTGATAAATGGTATTGGGGATCTGAGACTAACATGATATCTACCAACTGAGCATTCTATTGCCACTATTAGCCTGTCTAGGTAAGTGAACATATTTGAAGCTGTAAATGAAGAAGATGCTGACAGACATAAGGATTTTACTGACATTTGATGGGCTTTCAGGGTTCTAGCTCAGTGCTACTTTAAATTCAGGATTCTGTCTCACAAAGACATATGCACCGTCTTGGTTTCTCTTTCCAGGAAGTACTCACTGTGCATAAAATTAAACACGTATCACAGCTCTAGTAGGTCTTTCCAGCTGAACATTTATCAGGTTGATATATTTTACTCTGGTACAGGTCCATCTCTTCTCAAGCTTCCCTTGGTTAACATGACTTCCCTGTTCTTCTGAAAACAAGGAGATCCTTGCACAGCAATGAGACCATGCAACTTCCCTGACCAGCACCGTACCGATGCCACTTCTATGGTAGTTTTAGTTTGCCCCTTCAAAGTCAGAGTTCAAACACTTGGGTTTGCAATTTACTGTTCCTTCAAGAACAGGCAATAAAGATAGCAAGCAGACACAAAGTCGCAAGTTCTCAATTTAAACAAATATAGTCTGCACAATTAGATAAATTCTAAATATCTAAACCTCACTCTTTTCCTACCTTAGCTTTACTGTAATTCATAGACATCTCAGCAGTTTAGAATGCCCTTTTTTTCTAGATACGTCTTTCCCTCTGAATCGTGGACTCTCTCTCTTTCTCCACATCTATCTATATTGCATATAGATGGGAAGGAAAAAAATTGTTTCATGCAGAATGCTGCCATCCTGGTAGCCTAATATGCTTTATGTCAGTGGAATCAGGTTTTAAAGACTCTCCAGTGTTGTCCTTCTGAGAGATAAGACACCATCTCAATAGCAGACAGTGGCTCCCACATACATATACTCAGGCTATTCAGTGATTCAGCAGAATACATCCAGTTATTCACACACATATTCCCTAATTGTCACAACATGGTTAAGTCTTTTTGAAGGTGGTGACTAACTGGTAAAAGGGTTCTTTCTATAGATTAGGTATATCGATATATTCAAGCTTTTTACCATGCTGTACCTCATGGAAACCAGAAGCTAAACTCCTTGACAAATCCCATGGAATTATGTAGCATTCTTAGAGTGATTCTGTGCCTTAATTGCTGCGTCTGCCACAGCTTCAAACACATTCTGAAGCAGGCTTTCTTTGCCTGAAATTGAATTATACAATCTGACATTCTTTTTGGCTTTTTATGCTGCAGTCATATATTATCTGGACTTACAGATAGTCAAAATAAAGTATAGACTTTCTAGAGTGTATTGATTTTTTTATTGTGACTGATACAGTGGGCTGGCATCTTCTTTTCTAATCTGTTCCATTCACAAAATACGTGCATCTTCTGTTCTTGGCATGAGAGAAATCGGGAAATAACTTCTCAGAAGTACAATTGAAAGCTGCAGGGCCTTAAGTCTGCCCTATGTCAGTCCACCTGTCTAGTGATGTAGCATCATTGATAGCAAAGGGACCACGGGAGTTTAAAAATGGAGTAATACCATAGCAATTTTTGCCCTATTTCCCTATCGCATTTAGTGAACAGTAGCTGACTGTCTGCAGGCAGCAAACTGGAGATAAGGCAACTCGAGTTCAGGTGCTTGCTTGCATCTGCGAGGTCAGCTTAAGGGGTTTTTAATATTATTTTTGACCAAGATATTAAACTGCTTCTGTTACAAATGATCAGTGTTAAACTATTGGAACATGCATTGTTAGATTTCAGAGTTACTGAACAAGAAGCCATAAACATTCTGGTAACACAAGTTAATAATTTCATATGCTGTGTTCACAGACTTGAAATAGCAACATTTATTTACGTCTGGTTCAGAGTAAAGCTTATCTTCAAAACCAGACTACCGAGTTCTCTTTAATTTATTTATTTTATTCTTACAAAGAAAAATTATTTGGAACATAATATTTCTGAACAGTTTGCATTCTGCAATATTTTTCCAGAATCAGAAAAACACCCTGTGGCTAACGTTCTTTCTCCTCCGAACTCAGGAGCAGAGATCCTGTTTCTGCTCAGAGCTCAGTGTATAAATAAAAGGATAACATGTAAACTTTAAGCTTTAAGCATATAACATTTAAGCTTTTCTTCGGTTCTGATATCACTTGATTTTTCTATTCAAGACTCACTCCAGCTTCTCTTTAAAATGTAAAGTTCATTCTTTGCACTCTGTACAGCACTATAATAATCAATGCTGCCGTTACTAATTATTTCAATCAACTCTATAGTGTTGCTCTGAAAGTTTCATAATGCAATCTACTATTTTTCAACTACTGTTACATTTATGTTGCTTTTTTACTCTCTGAAAGTCATACAACTGTAGAATTGTGTTGTTTTAAATGTTCCTTGAGCTCTGTGTAGGCAGAGGTTCACCTAGTTTCCTGTGAAATTTGCTGGATCTGAATAAAATTACTATAGATAGCTAAATCTCACACCTGACTTTCAAATTGCCTCTGAGAGATGTGAAGGATGCCTTCAGTTTTGTTCTGCCTGGTGACAGATAAAAACTTCCTTACATTTCTCACGGATTTCCTTCTTTGCTTTCCCTCCTCGCTATCTTCCTTCTCCATCACTCCTGCCTATGACAAAGATGCAAAATACAGAGAAATACAAAGATCCAAAAGTGTAATAGCAAAGTCACAGGAATAAACGTACACAAATGTGTCAACATGGACATAAACCTCCCCCTAGGTTCATTAGCTGTTTCCTAAGCATTGCAATACCACCCCTGTAAACCTACACTACATGCTACATCTCAGTATATATATTTTTAAGTCACTACTCCTTTTTTTCCTCTTCTACTGCGTCTACTATTTTCCTTCCTTATTCTTTTCACCTAGAGTATGTAGGAATAGTGACCACTTTTCCACTGTTCTTTACTGTAATTTACTGTAATTTACTGTAATTCCCCCATAATTATGCCTAATTATGCTTTATACTTTCCCCCACCATATGCTGAAGTTTAACATCCATTTGATGGGATAAAAGATGATGTAAGTTTCAGTCAGGGACAGGCTGTTGTTCAGGCAAAAGTCAGATAGCCCAATTGGTAAGTCACTGTCGTGGTTTATGCCAGATTGGTCAATGATGAGACAACAGATGCTCTCCCCCACCTCTTGCTCCAAGGAGAGGAGGAGGAGAGATAAAGAGATTTATGAGTTTAACAGGAACTAAGGTACTTTAATGGAATATTAATAATAAAATTAAAAGGATATAATTAAATAGATACAATATATACAAAAACTGTATCAAGCTCCCAGGATGATGTCACTGACAGGCACTGGGGAAGTCCCAGACTGGACTCAGTGATGGATGGGAACTGGATTCCAGATCTGGAGTCAGGAACACACAGATCAGGATTAAAGGCAGATGAACAGACAGGGTCCTGCTTGGATGTTAGCCACTGAAGAAAGAGAGTGGACCCTTTGATGCCGCAGCTTTTATACTGAGCATGGGGCAGATGGAATGGAACGCCCTGTTGGTCAGTTTTGGGTCACCTGTCCTGTCCGTTCCTCCCTGCAGGTAGGACCCCTTTATGTTTTTCCGCTTCCTACCCCACAATGGGACCAAATAATGAAGTTAGCTGACCTTGGTTGTCATAGCAAGTATAGCAAGTATAAGCAAGAGCGTCTCTGTGTACCATTCCTTGGCACTAGCTACAAACATAGGTCTGATTACTCTGAGAACAAACATTTTTCTGCACAATATGTTGTTAATTTCAGAGAGTTAGAAGAGGCTTAGCTAAGAAGTAAAATTACTGAACAGAAAATTGGTCCTGTTTTACCTCAAACACGGACAGCCAAAAAGCTAGAGATAGATGGGAACATTGGATTATCAGGAAAAGGATAAAAAAAGAGACAAATATTGTCAAAGAAGCTCAGAAACCACCTGGAGAAATCTTATTTATAAATATCCCATCTGTGATGTTTAGAACTTGATATCTCCCATCACTTCAATATAATAAAGAAGAAATTCTCCCACCTTTCAAAGAGCTCTGCACAGTTCTCAGCCTGATCTCCCTGCTGCCTACGTTTGTGGTGCTAATCAGGCATGTATCTTATGTTTATAATTCCCTCTCCTTAGCAACCAGAGTACAAGCAAAGGAAGGAAATCTAATATGCACATGCTTCATTGAAGATTCCCTAAAAAAGATTAATGCTTAGTAGTATCAACTACATTGAACTAAGGCTACCTCTTAACCTTGCATTTTTCTTTCTGGAAGTGTCACATCCTGAAGTTGTGTTCTTTAGAGGTAATTTGGAGATAATTTTCACACTAGAAAGAGGCAAGTACTCATCCTCATGCTTTCTGAGAAACAAGAAAATATAAAACTTCGTAAAGCAAAACCAACTAGGTAAATAAAAATCATGTAATTTTCACAATCTTTAAATATTTTGGCTCACCTTGTGCTTTTGAGAAGCATACTAGTTTTTATTTCAGAGGGATAGCTAAAGTGCTGATCTCTCGTTTTTCCTTATTTTGGGCTTCAACTAGAAGAGTCCCAAGAGGGATGATAACATGTTCATGGAAGGAGAATGGAGACTGAAAATAAAAAGATCAAGCCCATGACTGAATAAAGCTATAAATAGAAAAAGCCAATAAAATATCTTTTATGATCACCAGGATTACTTTTAAGACTAACATACTTATTACAGTTACCTTGGTGAGAAAGGGTTGGTAGATGGAAGACCTTAAGTTCACCATTACAGCTCTACCTTATATTTGGGGTTCCCCATTCCACTGTTACTATTCAACTTTTTAGTGACCTTTTTCTATGAACAGTTTCCTGGAGACAATGAGAGAACTATTTGTTTTGTCTTTTTGTGCACCACACTTTTTTGTGGGTGACCCTGGAAAAGGGGGGAGAGCAGGGAGGGAGGAGAGAAAAGAGGAAAAAAAAATCGCCTCTTAATATTTCTTCCAGTATCTCCACATGTTTGCTTAACAATACTAACAATGTGGGTAGCATAAGTACTGTCGAACTACTCTCAAAACTGTCAGAATACAAGCACATGTGTACAGGCAATTACAGGATAGTAGTTGGCACACCGCAAATCTGAATTCTACTTGACATTGCAGTAATTTACTCATGAAACCAGAGAGAAAGAGATTTGCAGTCAAACTAGGCAGTAATGGCTGATTGATACCAAATAGCTGAGGATCCTCTCCCCAAAAATAATACTGAAATCCAGCATGCTGTTAAAGATAAGCTTGTTTTTAAGTGTGGGTTACAAGGAAATCACTGGATGGTAAAGAAGTACAAAGAATATTATGCAGAACAACATCATTTGATAATAAGGAGAACCATGCACATCTTGAGCGATCCAGTTCATTAGATCCCCTAATCCTTGCTTTTGCATGGAAAATAATTTGAAGCTACATCCCTTGGCACTTAGGACGTGTAGTGTTTTCTTTTACAAAGCCTTGTTGCAAAAAACAGCCCCACCTCTTTTAGACATCTAATCCTGCAGAATGGCTGTGGAAAGCCTCCAAAGGCAGAGCACTCAAGAGCTTCCACTGTGCAGAAGGCTCTGAGGCAGAGACATCCTGCAGAGGCGCTTTACTTCTCAAACATATTTTGAAGTAACACATAGCTTTGCTCTTAACACACAAAATCAGGAGAAAAGGCAATGGGAGATCAGCAGCACTTCTATAACATGATGGATTCGTAGCCCTGCTTTCCTCAGAGAGCAGAAGCATCTGATCTGCAGTTATTGTGGCTAACTTGCTGTCCAAGTAACCAGAGAGAAATTCATCTCATTTAATTTTAGCTATCTAGTCTAACCTGTCATCTTTTTTAGATGTCTGTCACCCTAGGCACCATTCATAGATTCATTTGCCATGTCACAAATGCCTATGTTAGAGGAAGATGGATGACTCTTTGGAAATGTTATTTTTCCCCATTTTATACACTGAGTTTAACTAACACTTTGAAATCTAACTTTTAGACGCTAAAGTCAGAGCTGATGAATCTGTCTCTAATTAATGGAGAGAGTGCAGAAACTCCAGAGGTTAATTCAACCCATCTATTTTAAATGCCTATTTAGAGAAGAGAAGAAACCATTTTCTCCCCATTAACTATGTAGGCAGCCAAGTTAACTTGCTTAACTAGACACTTAGCTTTCGAACAGCAAAAGTTGCTAAGATGAACTATATCCCAAGCATCCTGATGTCCATAGGGGATTTTTTTCAATCCCTTCAAATCCTGGTAAAAACCCTCTTAAAGCTTGTTTATTCAGACTTTACACAGAGGTCATGATTTAGCTCTCCAACAGTGAGACAAATACAATTCAGGCATGCCTGGTGATGCTTTTCTTCTTTTGTTTGTTTTTTTTTCCTTTTTCATTTGCTTTTTTTTTTGTTTTCAGATTTTTTGTTTTGTTTTTGTTTTTTTTGGTTTTGGTGGGTTTTTTGAGACAAGAGAAAACGCCTCCAAGCTAAGTATAACTTTTAACTTACTCGGTTGTTTTCAGCTCCAAGATCAATACAAAGCTGGAATACAATTGTGACGGTCAGCTTGGAAAAATCCCACTTACTAACAAATTTCTGTATGGAAAAAAAGGTAACTTACAAATCTCTTATCAAAAGCCAGTACCTCACCTCACTTTCCTGTTAGCAAATCTAATTACTCTATGAGTGATCAGCATCTCTTAGGCTGGAGTGCTCAGTACTGAAGGAACACTTTATTTGCTTGTAAATCCCATTCATACGTAGAATTTAAAAGTGATTTAATTGACAACACTTGTATTTTTATGTTTTATAGCACTCAGACCTTTCAAAAGGACACTGCCCTGTTGGTCTTTTATGTTAAGAAGACATAGGTTGTTTTTTTTTTAATTACCATCCTAAAGCATGTAATAGCCTTAAATGCAAATTAGAGTAAGAGAATATCATTCATCTGCAGGTTAAACTCTTCAGTATAATATAGAAAATCTAACCTTTAAGAAGGTGCTCTTAACTTTTCCTATAGCATGCAAGTGCTCAAAAATAAAGATAATGTTTCTCTGTTAGCTAACTATTTTGCTTTTTTGGAGAAAACTCACCTGAGAATTAAATCCACAGGGGTTAATGGAAACCTACGAAATTAATAGACCCTCACTAACCCTCATAAAGGCTGAAATAAACACACTTGATCCCCTAGATCTGAGAAATTCTTGGATCCCACATTTGAACCCTGAATTAACAAGACAGAAGACAAGCTTCACAATATACTGTGCATAACATGTGGGGGGTTTTTATTATTTAGTAAAGGTATCCAGGGTTTTTTTAAGATTTTTTTAATATTTTCTTGGAAGCCCCATTACACAAATAGAATATTACAGATATTGCAAACAGAAAAAAAATCATAGTTGGACTAAATTTACTGTAAGAGCCTGTCAAGTTTTCAGTTTAGAAACATTTGAGAGCTTCAGAACATTGCTATTTTAATGTGCATTGAATTCTGACTTTTTATGCAGATGTTCCATCCAGATGCAGTTTTAACGTCCTCAAGTGCAGTGCAGTTTGTGCATTTTGGAAGTTAAAAGATGCATGAAAACATATCATCTTCTGTTTGTAAAAAAAAACCCAAAAAACAACAAACCCTGTAGTTAAAACAGGCAGGCATGTTTCCAGAACTGCTATTCCCTAGGGAGACCCAACCGATTTCCCTTCTGGACACAGGGAGCTTATCTTATGCTTTTAATGTTAATTGTGTTGATTTAGTGAAAAGGAACTTAGAAAAATAGGTGCTACGTACAGAAAACAGTTATTCTGTTCAAAAAACCAAACTTGAGTTAACCCTTTTCTCCAATACTCATTCAAAATGCTGTCTATTTGAGCTTGATCTTAGTGCCAGCCACCAGCAAAACTATGAACTGCTGCTATTTTATTCTTGCTGCCAATGATTGCAAGGAATTGCTTCGGCTGCCTGTGACTGCCAACACACAGGAACATCTTGTACACGGAAACATCTTACAGCTGGACTAGACAAGGCAAAATACATCAGTTTTTACGGTGGGAAACCACAAGGGATTATTTTAAACCAGTCAATTGCTTTCCTGAGGAATGATGCAGGGACCACTAAACGTACAAACCCTGTAGTATGTTCATGGTGGAGACTATTAGAAGAAGAAAAAAACAGCCTTTGTGAGTGCATTTTAGAAGAGAGGTTTCTATTGACTAAAATACTACCTCAAAACATTTGAGTTCACCTTGTCTGTGATAACCTTTTGGAAGACATTTGGTTAAGAGAGTTTTCATTAACATGGCATAACTAGGTAGATGGTAAGTGGATATTTTTCTCTTTACAGAAAGGAAGAAAACAATATAGAACTTGTTCATGAGAAGGAAAACTGTGTGATAAAGCTTTTGACCTTCAGTAGGTCTTTGAAAAGTAATGTGTAAGGAAGGAATGATTTCTATTGTCACTATCTTACACAGCGAGTGCAAGAACTTCTAATATGTCATTTAAGCAGGAAGGCAAATCAAATGAAATAATCTTTTTATTTTAATACCTCTGCAGCTACCCATCTGTCAACTTTTGCTAGCTAAACAGAAAGCAGAAATACCTTATCAATCACAAAACCCAGCCGCTAGCCCCCTGGATGTACAACTGATCACATCCAAACAGAATGCAAGATCTGATATGATGCCAACTTGAAGTGAGTTCTTTACAAGCACAAATTACTACTACTAAGTCAGCCAAGCAGCTCAGGTTCATGTTAAAGCACACCATGCTGTCTGGATTTCTCTTCCATCTAGAGACCTCATCTCCTGCCAGTCTGTACACAGCGTGTTCTTTCTCATGTAAAGAGAGGTAACTATTGCACCTGCCTGTGAATATTAAGTTTAGTGTATCAGAAACCTCTTTAGATTATCCACTTGTAGTAAAGACAATGATTTTCCTGTAGGCTGTCTTCATCATCTATTTGTGTTGTGTGAAAAAAAGATTTAAAAACCACAACAAAAAAAACCCTTGATGCTACTATATTCTTTATCATGGCAGCAAGAAGATCCTACAGAAGTATCCAGAATTATCAATGACAAACATCAAGAATTCTGAATAAATATTTCATATTCCGCTTCATTTTGGTAATCTGTATTCAAAAATAACTACACTATTTCCTACCAAGTATATTGATCTGTCTTGTGTGCATTAAAAAGCACTTCTTCCTGTGTTAACTTTTTTCACGTGATAGAAATTAGATCCTAATTTGTAGCCTAACTCAGGATATGAGTGCTTAGCGCCTCTGAATGCTGGGTCATTTCTCTTAATTTCCCTTGGACACTGTTTCCTGAGAGTATCCTCTTAAGCACTTCCTACTTGGATGCTTTTGAGAATAGAGAATGGATGCTAGTTCCAACGCTGTAAAACATCCCTAGAGGGAAATGAGGTGTACTCTGTACCCACTGAGCATATTTTGATGTTTGTAGCAGGCACTTGTGTATGCTGGAAGACCCAGAAGAGGCTACTATTGAGGCAAAAGTTCCTCTAGGTGTTTTGCTGCATATATATAACTTTGGTAATTTTTTCAAACCCTGTAACCTTTAATGGTTTAAAACATTCTCTGGAGTGCCTATCTTGAGGTAGGTATGCTCAGATGAGAATTTAAGCAGGCTAACCATTCCACTATTATTCTGTCTGAAGTCTAAAACCATTAATGACATAGCTAGGAGAGTTTGAGTAGTTACTTCAAACTTCGTGTAGCATAAGAACATCTTTCTTTGCTTGGAGGATGAGGAGTCTTGTGCAGCAGCAGCAGAAGAGTTTTATATGAGGTGAAGGAGCTATCTGAGACATATGTGATCAAAAATAATTCAACAGACATGATTGGAGATTTTCTATCAAAATACTTTGAGAATTAGTAGTAGCAGTAGTCATACTAAAAAGAGTTCACAGCAAGTATACAAATGGTGGACAATGGCATTCCCCAGTCTGGTTTGTTGGGTTTTTTTGGCAGGGGGTGCTTTAAAAAAAAAGCTCTTCTTTCTCTAAAGGAATAGGTGCAGAAACCATGCATATTACAGTGGTTGTAAAAAGCAGCACCTCAGAAAATTAGGTATTTGTGTGCATAGATGCTGCAACACTTCCAGGAAGGAAAAGACTTGGGGAAAAGGCTACTTGGAAACCTTATCTCAGTAAAAATTTCCAGGATTCTCTTTTGTCCTGGATTTCTCATCAGAATGTAAGCTTACCCTGTTATTGCCTTTCAAGCTCTGACCCTATTGCATGACGCAGCACACGTGGCCCCACTTTTGCACCCTTTCTTTGAGAAGAACATGTTACTTGCCCTTCCAAGCAGCACAGAGTTAAATAAATAAATAAATAAAAACTTCTACCCAATCAGATCTTTGAACAAGGAATGTCCTGGTTATTTTTGGGACTGCAACATGGGAGCTCTGTGGATTTGTTACAAATCAAATGTGATTTGTCACAAATCAAATGTGATTTGTCATTTGTACCTGGCACAGAACACTTATGGTCTTCATGATGCATAAACGGTGACAAGCACATCTTAATAGGGAAGTAGGATGACTAAATGAGAATATATGGAATAACTAGCTATCAAATATATGGCTCTCGCAAGACAGATCATGATTACCCTTCCAAGAAGTTAAAGGAGAAACTGGACAAGATAAGAATATAGAAGAGAAAACAAATTATTTTTTATATCATTTTTTGTCTCAGAGAACACTGAGGAGATACCAGCCTTTTCAAGCAAAGATAAGGAGCTTTTGACAATTCAAATATCGTAAGAGGAATGGCTGGAACAAATCAATAAATAAGAGATCAATGTATCCCAAGAATGGGATGCTGTTTATTCAAAAGTCCCAAAGCAATTTAAGACTAATAAAAAAAAAAAAAATCCACAATTATCAGTCTCACATTGAAACCAGCATGTATACTGAACCATGCAGGAGAGCAGTCATCTTCATGTAACTACTGAGGGAAACCGAGGAAGAATTCAAACAGCTCTACACACGATCACTGCGGTAATAAATACACTAACTGAGGTACCAATTAAAAATAAAAGTGTTAAATATTTGGATTAAAGTTAGAAGCCTTAATGCCTTGTACATCTCCTTAACCTATTAGAATTCTTTTGGCATGTTAATAAATAGCAGATAAGAGAGAACCGGCTGATACAATTTTTCTGGACTTTCAAAGAGCCTTTGAGAATGCTTTCCACAAAAGGCTGTTAGAGAAACTAAGTAATCACAGAGTGAGAAGTAAAGCATTGTCATTGATTAGAAACCAACTGCAAAAAGCAGAATACAAAAGCAGAACACATTTATTAATGGTCACTGCTCCATGTGGCTAAAGGTTAACAGCAGGGTGCCCCAGGTTCTTTACTAGAGATAGGAGTATTTAATCTATTTATTAATCAACTGGAAATGGGACTAACAAGAAGATAGAAATGTTTACAAGTGACACAACAAGTCTTAGATTAATCAAGGCCAAAGCAGGCCAAGGAGCTTCTGGGTCGCTTAAAAGAGCTCAGTGAAAGGGGAAACAATGGCAGATGGAATCCAGCACTGCCAAGCCTAATAGATGCACACTGGAAAGAACCATATGAAAGACTTCGTCTAGAATTAAAAACTCAGTATGACCACTGAAGGGGAGGAAAAACCCTCTTGATATGCACGCATCAGTGAAAACACTCCTCTGGGACAAACCACAATGTAAAATAAAGACAGTGTTGAGAAAGAGATGAAAAGGAAAGAGTACTGATACAGAGATTTTGAAGGCTAAGATTTTTTTATTTAGGGGAGAAACCTGACATCTCTAAAGGAAGAGACTAAAAAGACATAATGAATAAGTAAAAGTAAAGCACGAATAAAGTAAATTATATAATTACTTATCTCTCTTCATGAGACAAAGAATTCAGCAAACCTGAAAAATGCATATTTAAAAAAGACGATTATTTTTTATTTTTCATTTAAACCAAACAGATGGAACTCCATGTCTGATGTTACCAAGCCCAAAGGTAACACAATTTTAAAGAAGGACTTCAATTTTTCTGTGGATTTATACATGAAAGTTCTTCATAGTGAAGCGTTCTGTACAGCAGGCTGGAATCAAACCAATGCAAACAATAAATGAAAAGTCAAGCTACCTCTGCAGTTACCCTCTACTGTTTTGCGGGCACACAGCTTATTCTCATCCCAACTTCTATACACCATAAACTACACTTTTCAGTTGCAAGTCTGCTGTCATGGATACCCACCTTTCATTTCCCCTTTCAGAAAACTGTCCTTAGTACAGCATATTACTATATCAAAGATCCACAGTCAAATGTATCAGGGGGGTTAGTTTGGTAGGCAGCTTGAGGAGGGGCAAAAGAGAAAAAGCCAGGTAGTGGTGAACAATAAAGGGAAAATAATAGCTATGTTCCAAAAGATATTTTAAATTTTCATTTTTGCCAATGGCGGGCATGAATTGGAAATGCGTTTAGCACAACCCTGGCTGCATCATGGCAATGCTGTTTGTTAACGTCCTTTAGACTCTTAATGTAGGTAAACAGTAACATGTGAAACTCTGTGTGTGAGAAATTGCTAATAGCGAAAGGTTAATGGATGAGGACTTGTTACATGAGTTCTTTTCGCCAAGAATCATAGGTAAAAGCCTACACTGTAATGTGTCGCAGCTGCAGAGAAACTCTTGTATTACAGCAGATGTGCAGATGTTCTTCTCATTTGTGTGTACAATACACAAACAAAATCCTTCTCTGTCATGCAAGAAACTGCACTTAAATGCCTTTGTCAGGCAGTAGCCATTAATACAGCTCAAAACCTGCATCTGCAAGGGCCTTATAAGCAGCAAATCCTTCCACTAGTATTTCAGAATTCAAAATTCTATTTTTCCTCTTTTGATTACTAGTTTGGTTATACCATTTTAATATAATTTACATAAATAGAATACTTTCCTTCTCCCCTAGTCTCCACTTTCATCCAACAATTTGCCACTAGATATCAGAAAATAAATCCTATAGGAGCTATACAAAAAATTCAGGAAGAACTATAGGAACAGAAATCCTATCTTAATTATTACAAAGAACCAACAGAACTAATGCATGACACGTAGCAAGAACCAAATTTTGATGAAAATTTGGTGGGTTTGCCACACATTTAGAGAAAATTAGGATTTTAAATACCATTCTAAGTGTCTTTGAAAATTAAATTTATCTCCAACAATAAGATAACCCTTCATGTATGAAATTATACTAATGTGAAAAGTATATGGGAAAGTGATGTCTTGAATCGTAAGCATGATAAATTGACTACTGCCTAATATGAGTTAAGCAGAAACTTTGCAAACTAGCAAACGATTTTCTGTCTGGTGTAGCATTCATGTTAGTCCCAAGCTTATTCCCAGAGACAGGACATGACACCAAGCAGATCACTGAACAGTGTAGTATGTCAGTTCCTATATCCTGCTTACCAAAAATAGACTGTCTTCAGTTTTCTAATTCTTCAGTATCAGCTCCTTCAGGCTTCAGGATAAAGCAACATAAGTATAATCTGAAATACATCCAATTGAAGCCTTATACAAATATGTTGTCTATCTACTCTTATGATGACCTAAGATAAATATCTGCAATTTTGGCTGCCTGCCACTCTGACTGCTTTTCCTGCTGGCAGGACAATGTCCTGCCTCTGCTGGTTGGTCACACTTGCAGTTCCTGGTCAGCTCAGTAGCACCTGGTGGTGAAACATCAGGGGAAGACCTGCAGGTGACCAGCACTTACTGAAGTAAGTGCTGGTCACCTGCAGGTCTCCCCCTGATGTTTCAGTCGATCACACACATTGATACTATTTCAGCTAACGATTTCTTTATCCATTTTGGTTAGGCCAGTAAATCACTCCTATTGCATCCTTTTAGTCTCACTGGGGTTTTGAGTCGGGGAAGAAGTAAGAAACCAAAGGCTAAAAGCATGAAGCCCCACAGATCTTCGGGAATATTGTTACTACTGGAACAGGATTGATCATGACCTCTAGAACTAATTTTCTTCCCAGAAGTGCAGTAAACTTACTTAAAAACAACACAATACATGGCGTGAATTTTCAGCGTTCAAAAGCAATGACCAACTATAATTACTGGCTGTATTGCAATAAAAATTCCTAAATAATAAAAATGGGAAAGTCAGTAGTTCCCCATACTAACAACAAATATTCTGTCTGCAAGGCAACATTCTTCTGGTGTTACATTTCCTACAGAACTACACAGTACTTTTTAGTCTTTCAATTAAAAAAGCTTTACTCTGTGAATAAAAATAATGTCAATCCATACGATACAGTTGTGTCCCCAGTCCCAAAAAATCAAAAGAAAATGAAGTCTTCACAGGTATACAAAAAATGAAATAACTAAAAAATAAATCAGTTACTCAGGCTTTCCTGTGTATCTAGTTCTCAGTTCAGTGATTACCTGAAATCCAGATTGAACACTGCCCTGTAATCTCTTGTTCTTCTAGTAGGAAACAATAAAATAAGTTAGAAGACAGGGAGGGCAGTATTTTATGAAGGAAGGACAGACTTGCTCCATTCCTGCTCCTCCCTCCCCACAGAAATGTTTCATTTTCAGGGTTGGTTAGATATTTCTGCACCATTCTGAACTAAAAACTCAAGAGTTGCCAGAAAGAGGCCCCTGAAAGGTCTGTTCAGCCTTATATCCGTGCGCTGGGAATGTGCTGAGAAAAGAAGAGCTGCAGTGGTTCTGCTGCACAGAGCCTTGGCAGCTGCAGGGAAGGCACAGAGCAAAAAATCTGCACCATGCAGTGCATCACCTCCATAGGCATGCCAGCAGAAGATGGAGGGGAAAAAACTACAAAAAAAAAAAAAAGAATAAAAAAGAATAATAGATGGTCACTAGCACCATGATTATATAGAGCCAGGTGCAGTGAATCATTTCAGAGTTTCGGCTCAGGGCCTTGAGCTGCAGTCCTGAAGAAATTGCTGAGATACTTTGGGAATTATCTCCTGGGGAGGGTTGAATTTCAGTCTCTTTAGCTACGTCTATGTGAATATTAAAAAGAAGTGTGGCTCTGTAGAAACCTTCTGTAGACTGAAATAGTGCTGAGAGCCTGGCATCCACATTATGTATGTTTCATAGGTTTTACTTCAGGCTAACCATAGTCCTATAATCCTATTCGATAATGGGATGGCCTACATGGCACCAGGTTTGCTGGCATCAGATGGGATTCACCTTTCTGAAAGAGGGAAGAGGGTCTTTGCTCACAATCTGGCTGGTCCTCCATAGAATTCTCATGGAAAAACTGGTGGCTCATGGCCTGGATGAGCATACGATCTGCTGGATCAAGCACTGGCTGGATGGGTGGTCCCAAAGAGTGGTGCCCAATGGAGTTAAATCCAGCTGGTGGCCGGTCACAAGTAGTGTTCCTCAGGGCTCAGTGTTGGGACCATTTCTGTTTAACATCTTTATTGATGACCTTGATAAGGACATAGAGTGTATCATCAGCAAGTTTGCAGACGACACGAAGCTAAGTGGGAGTGTTGATCTACATGAGGATAGGGAGGCTCTACAGAGAGACTTGGATAGATTGGACCGATGGGCCAATGCTAATGGAATGTGCTTCAACAAGGCCAAGTGCCGGGTCCTGCACTTGGGCCACAACAACCCCATGCATCGCTACAGGCTTGGGGAAGTGTGGCTGGAGAACTGCCTGGTGGAAAAGGACCTGGGGGTTCTAATTGACAAGCGGCTGAACATGAGCCAGCAGTGTGCCCAGGTGGCCAAGAAAGCCAATGCCATCCTGGCTTGTATTAGAAATAGTGTGACCAGCAGAAGGAGGGAGGTGATTGTCCCCCTGTACTCAGCACTGGTGAGGCCACACCTTGAGTATTGTGTCCAGTTCTGGGCACCTCAATATGAGAGAGATATCGAGGTGCTGGAGCGAGTGCAGAGGAAGGCAACGAAGCTGGTGAAGGGCCTGCAGAATAAATCTTATGAGGAGCGATTGAAGGAGCTGGGACTGTTTAGTTTGAGGAAGAGGAGGCTGAGGGGAGACCTCATCACTCTCTACAACTACTTGAAAGGACATTGTAGAGAGGTTGGTGCTGGTCTCTTCTCACAGGTAATTAGCGATAGAACAAGAGGGAATGGCTTCAAGCTGCAGCAGGGTAGGTTTAGGCTGGACATTAGGAAAAAATTCTTTCACAGAAAGAGTGGATAGACACTGGAATAGGCTGCCCAGGGAGGTGGTGGAGTCACCATCCCTGGATGTGTTTAAGACTTGTTTAGATGTGGTGTTAGGGGATATGGTGTAAGGGAGAACTTTGTAGAGTGGGGTTGACAGTTGGACTCAATGATCCCAAGGGTCTTTTCCAACCTAAATGATTCTATGATTCTATTATTCTATTCTTTGACTCATTGACAGAGCTTTAAACTAGGCTTAAAGGGGCAGCGGGACAATATCAAGTTTGCCCGTGACAAGCAGTGGGATGAGACACCAAGGTTAGGTGCTCAGGGTGCTAGTGAGGGCCCACAGCCTGGTGCTCTGAGACATGTTGGCTACACTGCAGCACACTTGAAGTCTTCCAGAGATGAGCCAGGGATTCTGAGGTAATAGGAGCCAAGAGGGAAACACCAGTGAAATACCCCAAAGGAATTATGGGGTGTTCTTCTAAGAAGGTGACACAGCCGACAGCCCAGCTAAAGTGCCTCTACACCAATGCACGCAGCATGGGCAACAAACAGGAGTTGGAAGCCACCATGCTGCTAGAAAGCTGAGACCTAGTTGTCATTACTGAAACTTGGTGGGAGGAATCCCATGACTGTAGTGTGGCTATCAATGGCTACAGGCTGTTCAGAAGGGACAGGCGAGGAAGGAGGGGTGGAGGTGTTGCCCTCTACATCAAGAAATGGATAGGAGTGTGAAGAGCGGTCTCTGAAGAACAGCCATGAGCAGGTTGAAAGCTTATAGATAAGAATTAGAGACCAAGGCAACAAACAGACCCTTGTGGTTGGTGTCTACTACAGGCCACCTGATCAAGGGGAGCCTATTGACAAACCTTCTTACTCCAGCTACAGGAGACATCATGCTCACAGGCTCTAGTCCTGCTTCAACTTCAACCACCCTGATATCTGCTGGAAAAGTCGCATGATAAGCACAGCAATCCAGGAGACTCCTGGAGCGCATTAAGGATAACTTCTTAAGCCAGGTAATAGACAGCCCTACCAGAGGGGATGTGATACTGGATCTGATGGTTACCCACTCAAGTGAGCAAACTGTTGACATCAATTTTGGAGGCAGCCTGGGCTGCAGTGATCATGCATTAGTGGAGTTCACAGTCCTGAGGAATACGGGTCAGGCGAGGAATAAAGTCAGGACCCTGAATTTTAGGAAAGCAAAAATCCAGCTCTTCAAGGAGTTAGTCAATAGAACCCCCTGGGAAACCGCCCTCAGAGACAAGGGAACAGAACAGAACTGGTAGATATTTAAGGACTCTTTCCATAGATTTCAAGAGCTCTCGATCCCCAAGTGTAAGAAATCAGGAAAGAAAGACAAGAGACCGGCATGGCTGAGTCGAGACCTGCTGGTAAAACTAAAGGGCAAGAAGGAAATGCACAGGCAGTGGAAGCAGGGACAGGTATACTGGGAAGAGTTGTGCAGAGACGGAGTCAGGAAGCTCAAGGCACAGCTGGAGCGGAATTTGGCAAGGGATGCAAAGAATAATAAGAAGGGCTTCTACAGGTGTGTCAGCCAGGAAAGGAAGGTCAAGAAAGCCAACCATATACTGGGCTGCATCAAAAGAATTGTGGCCAGCAGGTTGAGGGAGGTGATTCTGCACCTGTCCTCTGCTCTGGTGAGACTCCACCCGGAGTAACGTGTCCAGCTCTCGGACCCTCAGCACAGGAAAGACATGGACCTGTTGGAGCGGGTCTAGAGGAGGGCTACAAAAAATGATCAGAGGGATGGAACACCTCTCCTATGAGGACAGGCTGAGAGAGCTGGGGCTGTTCAGCCTGGAAAAAAGAAGGCTCCAGGCAGAACTTATTGCAGCCTTTCAGTACTTAAAGGGGGTTTATAAGAAAGATGGGGACAAAGTTCTTAGCAGGGCCTGTTACAATAGGACAAGGGGTAATTGTTTTAAAATAAAAGAGGGTAGATTTAGACTAGATAGAAGGAAGACATCTTTTCTGATGAGGGTGGTGAGACGCTGGAATGGGTTTCACAGAGAGGTGGTAGACACTCTCTCTCTGGAAATATTCAAGGTCAGGCTGGACAGGGCTCTGAGCAACTTGATCTAGTTGAAGATGTCCCTGCTCATCGCAGGTGGGATGGACTAGATGACCTTTAAAGGTCCCTTCCAACCCAAACTATTCTATGATTCCATGATTCTATAGACTGCGTGTCCCTTAGTGTCTGCAACTCATTAGATGCACTCCTGGGGCACTTCTTCGCCTTTATTTTCTGCTGAAAGCAATCCAGTTTGTGTGCTCCCAGATTGCTTCGTGATGTGAATCGAGATGCAGTAAGAGTGGGAGTGGGAGTGAGCAGGAGATTTGTTTTAAAAGCACACCCCTGACCTGAACTAAAATGCTAATGGAGACACAGCCTCGGGGCAGCTGCCTGTACACAGTTCAAGCACTTGAGATTTGTGAGCTGCATGCTCAACTGTGTACAGGCTTTGTAAGAAATAAATAGTTGTGTTTTAACTCTATTAAGACACAAAGTGAAGAATTTGAAGCAGGGCCAGCCCTTTGAGGAACATAACAGTTGCACCTCGTCATGCATTGCATGTTATGGGGCCCCTGCATTGCTGAATTACTGTAATATTTGTCTTCCCCAATAATATCATTACTTGCAGAAAAAAAACAAACACTTTCTGGTTTTTTGCTTCTCTTTCAAACATATAACCATATGATTTTAAACGTCTCTCTGTTGATACATACTTTAATTTCCATTTTCCATCCTGTACACAGCACCACAAATTTAGAGTAACCCAAAAAAAAAGCTTACTGATGCTCACAGATCTCTTTTTCCTCCCTGTGAGCCTGCTGATCTTCCCTGCCAGTCATGATTTTGGTAAAATTCTGAGATGTAAATATTTCCTGCAAGCTGCAAAACATATCGTCTCCTCCTCTTGCAGATCTAAACAACTATAAAAGGAGAAAAGATCTCTTCCAACCCAAATACCAGCTCTTTTCAAATCAGGCCTATATTAAAAACTATAAGAAAAAAAAATACTCCAAATATTTCCATTCATACCAAAATTTAAGGAGGAATGTTTCTCCAGTGATCGAAAAGAAACAGACACAAGTATACACGAAACTGCAAAAAATGTTTACATAAATGGAAGTAACTTAAATCCATGCTTATGTTGCACAAGCTAATCCATAAAAAATATAAAACTCAGATGATGCAACAGTAACAAAAACCTGATCTCCCAGATCAGCAATCAAAAGATCCTGGTCTTAAAAAAAACCACATAAACACACAAAAATCCTTGTTACCTAATGTGCAAATAAAGAGGCAGAAATAAAAATAATCTAAAATATCCCAATTGAGCAAATAAAACATTTAAGATAACTTCTTCCATGATCTATTAATATTATGCAGCAGAGATACATTGAGTTTTAGGTGCTTTTATTCCCACCAGCAATTCAAATTTCAGTCCAAACACATGGAGGGTGTTCACAAAGTAGTTGCGAAAACCAACGTAAAACAGGGTTATTGTGCATCCTGGCTATGACATCGGCAATTGATGCTTGTGTATTCCACATTTACTGATGGGCCTTTCTGAACTCTTGAAGAAAGAAAGAAAATACTCTAAATAATTTACTTTTCCAGATCAATCAGAAAACAAACATATCAGTGACTGAAAAAAAGGAAAAGACTATTTAGAAACAATTGCTACGTTTTTCTTTACTTCCTAAACTACTTCTTAATTTTAAAGAATCCAAGTAATTTCAAAGATTTCCATAGGACTCCACTTCAGGACTCTCCTGGCTTTTCCAAGATGCTTGATCATACTTCAGTAACTTCCTTGTTGCACCTCTTGTAAGACACATATATATACATAGATATATATATATTACACATACATACATGCGTATGTGTGTATAATACCTGTAATTTTTCTTTAAGATGAGTCATTGTTAAAATTACTACCTTTTTTGTGAGTGTTGAAATGTACCACGGAGCAGAACTTCCATTACCTGATCAATTCTTCAACTTATGCTTAAATTCTAACTGTATTTATACCAGCGTAAATACAGAGTGTCTTTACAGCAATCAAAGCAGCTTCTCTGGGTTTAAACTAGCAATACTACTGATCAACATTTCTCCCTTTAAACCTAGCAGATGACCTGCAATCTGGGCTGGAAAAGGCAAATTAATTCTGCACTGTTATGTTCAAGGTTTTCCCCTCCTGGATAGCTGAACAAGTTAAGCTCATAATATTTTTCTACAGTGTGTCTGAAAAATCAATAGAATAAGAGAATGGGATCAAGACCAAGTATAACAACAAAGAAAAGGAAAAAAGAACATTAATCTGACAACAACAACAAATTAGTAACATCAGTGAAAGACAGGGAAATGAGCATTTAAGGCACTCTGCATATTGCTTTTTGTAACAAGGTTTGTAAAGCAAATCAGTCTGTGTCAAATCTGTCCCTTTGATTTCATATGTTTGAGTTTTAAATGCTATCATGTGCCTCCTTCTGCTCTCAAAACAGTATTACATTTAAGTAAAGCCATTGATTTCAATGGAGATAGTCCTGGTTTATGTCATTGTAGACTCCTAACTAAAGAAAATTGGTCTATATTTACAAATTAAAATAAAGCAATATTTTAAATTCACATCTGTCATACAGAGATTGGCTTGCAGTACATGTACCCAGGTCACATCCCAGGAATCAATCTCAGCTGCTAAATTTTGAAAAGCTAATGATTTAATTTCATTAATAGACTGAGGTTGCAAAAAGCGTATATTTATAAGATTCAGATTTAACATTTATAAGATTTAAATAGAGACAAAAGAAACCATAATGCACTTCTAACTGAATTGGGATATAAAACAGCAAGCCTCATTTCCTGAACTCCAGTGATACACTATATCTTGTTAGCTAAACTTACCTTATAATAGGGGTCATTACCCCAAGGATTGTTATATCAGAAAGCATAGAAGAAAAAAATAAAAATAAATGAATTCTGCTTTTAAGATAATTTGGCCAATATTTCAAATGTACCTTGTTCAGAAACTCCTACTTCTTCATAACACTTTTCCAAGTCATGGCACGTTCTGTGTAGAAATATTTACAGGAAGACTTTCACTCCACCACAGAATGGGACTAGAAACGAACATCTCTCATCCCTGAATGCACAAAAAATTTTAAAAGCCATCCCATGGGACATTGGCTACATTTTTGTTTTGCTTCCTTTTTTCAAGTACAGAACCTCAAGCCAGTGGAATCTAATTCCCATATATCCTCAGCCCTGGCTCTGCTCCAACCGTGTAGCCGAACAGGCAGAGCCTCTACTTTCCTGGCAGCATGTGCTGGGGCATCCCATACTTCTTCCCTTATATAAAAACTTCCTTATTATCAAAACTGCCCAGTATCACTTTAAAGCGCTGTACCACAATATTAACAGCTTGAACATAGTCTGAAGGAAAAAACATGAAAGGATGCTTTTGTACTTACAGGGGTATAAAATTTGCAGAACTCCAAAATAGATGCATTTGGAATACTTAATAATGAAAAAGGTCGATGAATTAGGCTCTTATGACATGGATCTTTCTTCACTGATTACACTATGTGCCTGACTTTTTAACATGGCTGGAATCAGTACAGTCACATCGCACTGGAAAACCACCAGAAACTTGCTTAAGGAATTGACTAACGATAAGTATTCTAAATAGATATTATGGTAATACTTCTCTTGAAAATTTCCAGATGTTTTAGTCTTTACTAAAGCACAGATTTTGCATTATTTGTAGCCGATTTTAATAAAAGAGATTATGACTAACACACATAATTTTATTTTTGTCATTTTGAAACTCAAAGACATAGTTTTCTCATATTTTGAAAGAATTAATTTTAAAGTGAGGTGTGCGAAGTGAGATGAAGTGATCTTCTTTTAAAAGTCAGCTGTAAGTCTTTGAATACACAAGAAATTTACTTGCAACTGTGAATAAATAAAACATTATTATTATCCTAAAGCTCTTCTATAGAGAAATCCAGTTTCAATAAATATCATATATGAAGGCAATGTTAAGGAATACTCACGGCAAATTTGCATGTAATTTTTGTAAGTATATTTTAAAAAAATATATACTTACATTATTTATCCCATAATACAAACAGCCTAAAAAAAAATAAATTTTATTGTATATTTGCTATTTTTTATTGCCCTTCTACAAGCTGGGCTTTGTTTTAAAGAAAATCTATTTTTTAATCCAGTGTGCATGTATACAAATATAAAAATTTTTCTTAGCAGAGATCATTTTAGTACCTTGGTAAATGTAACTTTAGCTCTAACAATAATAAAGATACCCCTCTAAATGATGAAGTTATACTTATAGTATATGTATATGTTTTCTTGAATCGTGTGCATAATAAATCAATTATCACCTAACATGAGTTAAGAATAAACTTTCCATAGCAGCAAAAGATTTTTCTGTCTGCTATACTGTTCCTCATGAAGAATACATGTACATAAATACATGTTCATATTTAATGTCTTATATTTAGTTGTCTCTTACTACACACAGAAATCTGCAAGATATGTAATTAACTTTTAATACATATTTTAAAGCATCTAAGGGTTGCTCAAATTCTTCCTTAAATCCAAGTATTCATCTAAATGAATACATCTCACAAAATTAGGTTTTTTGAGTAGAACCTGTGAGTATAACCCCTGAAATATGGAGAGCAAACTAACCAATGTAGAGTAACAATCAGCAAAACACCAATCAACAAACTCTGGAAACTATCTATCTTATTCTTCTAAAAGAATGAATAAAATAAGAAAAAAATGATTTTTCTAAATACCACAGACAATCCATCTTTTCCTCTCCCCTTTAATAAAGAATATCCTCTGGTCCTGGATTGCTAATATCTTCAAAATGTAATAAAAATACTGCATTATGATGTTTTACAGAGATTAAATGTGTTGACAGGCCCAAGATACCACTTACATAAGCATTCAGCATCTAATCTAACATGCAGAGGATCAGCAAGAATTAAACATGCATTTTAAAAGCATTCTAGATACTATTTTTTCTCTGGAAAATATCTCATGAAAACTACAGTATATTGTGTATTCTAAAATATAAAAATAATATACTTACTTTTTTTTCTTTTTCAGATTTTATAATGGATAAATTTGAAAATATAATTCCTTGACTAAGGAACTTGCCTAAATTATAACATAAAAAAAAAATCAGAAGAATGCCACTGTGTTATCCCAAAAGAGAATATTTGGACCTATTTTTTATTTGTAATCTCTCAGGTACAGTTTCCCCCTAATTTCACTGAAGTCATTTAAAACATCCATAGTGACACTGCTGCAGAATTTCTAAAAGCCTGGACCCAAACATATTGTTTATTGATAACTTCAATTCTGATCATCTTTGCTATTGTTTTTAATCAGCAAGCTATCTTCTAATGATGAAATTTCTGAATGATCTCTCAACAACAATCTACATGAGAGGTGAACATTCCCAACAGGATCTCCAAGACACTTCAAAAGACCAAGATATTCATATACAACAGCTGGAAGTTTATGAGTTGAACATTTATCATCACCATTAATCCCAACAGTTCAACCAGTGCTTCAAAGGGTCCTACCAGGTTCTCCCATAAAGGTTTGAGGACACTTTAATTTCAAACACAGCTTTCAAGACACATCCATCAGTTTGGATGAAAGACATGGGGTGAAGGGTGGGTGAATATCAAGTGTTAATCAACTTCACTTCAAAGCTGCTTTACATCATGCCCTGTTCTCTTCGTCATTATGGACTGGGAGCTCTCTGGATGTGGCTCTTCAATCTGAATGTTCTAAAGGAGCGACCTACGTCTTTCATACATCTACCCTGTTTGCAGACAAGGTCAGATCACAAATTAAAAAAAAAAAAAATTTGGTCTTTATTTTTTTAACATACCTTCAAATTAATAAAATCTCTCTATGAGCCAGAATATTTCCTTAGTGTCTCACTGAATTTGTATTCATCTAACTGATTGATGCTGTAAAGTAAACCAAACTATCACACGCTCTCACTTAGTGATGTTTGCTTTACAGTTCTGACAAGAGAAAAGTACAGAGAAAAATACACAGAAAAGTACAGTATGGTTATTTTAGTGAAGTGGCATAAATGTCTAAGAATACTTGCCTCTTGAGTGAGAGAGATTGGGTAGGCTTGGGAGTTCCCTCTCATTTGGTCTAAGGGAAGAAAATTAAACCCAGAGTAATGTATAGGAATTCTCACACACATTGACGTCTCCACCCAAAAAAACCTCCACCTTCCTTGCAAAGAGAGAAGGGAGAATAAGAAAGAATGTGTAGCAGATTTACCTGCAAAAATTGCTATTAAGAAGATGACCTACAATTGTTATTGTATGGTTTCTTGTTAGAAATAACAATTCAAAAAGTAATATGTAGGAGCCCTTGGCCTCCCCTCTCTCAAAAAAGTGATAAAAATATAGTTTTAAGTATACAAGGCCTTTCCTATTCTCATCCCTAGGAAGCAGATTGCACAGCTCACACATTCTTCAGCAACAGAATACAGTTATCAGAGAAGTGAAAGAGGCTTGTGATTTCACTAGGCTGGTGTGGGACAGCACAAGTAGCAGGATTTTACAAACTTGTCACAGTTAAATTTTGCATATGAACACAACTTCATCCAAGCTTATTTTTTATACCAAAATCACTTTGTTAGTGTACATCTAATATGACTTCAGAGGTCCACAGTGGAGGCGTTTGTATCCGAGATAAAACAACAGTATGTGCTCTTTAGATGCAATGAACAGAAAAGAGGTACTTTAGGGCATAATCCATCTGACCTATTTTAGATGTGCACTTCATTGTGAACTTACTCAGACTCTAGAATTACCCATGTATCTCCATTGACTACAAAGAGAGTCCGAACTTTTATATTTGATGTGGACAACCATACTGGACACCTCCTTTTTTTTGTCAGATGAAGTATTTAATTTTTCTATTTTCTGGAGTGTTATGAGTGAGTCTTATGAAAAAGTAATATTTAAGAATTCAGCTTCTAAGTTACTTTTTCCCTTTTAGGCAATTCACAGCTCTAAATACATTATGGATCTTAATGCAAGACTGAAATGATAAATTACTAAGTATAGACCAAATGATTTTTAGGCAGGATAAGTGATAGAATTATAATTTGCATTTTGATTACTTTTCCTAGAAGAACATGAAATGAAGGAGCAAGACTTGCATTCTCTGCAAGGTGCATGTGAAGTGTACTGCTTGATGTAAGGGGAACCAGTGAAAAAAGTAAAGTTGATGGCAGAGCCATGTGGTCCATAGCCATAAGGATGCTAATACCATGAAGCGCTAAAGGGTGTCTGCTGAACTAGGGTGGAATCCACTTCAGCTAGTCACCTGCAATCCTTTTTTTTTCTAAATCAGGAATGAAGTACCCATCAACATTATCAATGGGCTGAATATCCAGATGATCAAGTAGATGTAAACTTTTAAAAAGTTAAGTGGGTTAGGTGGGGGGAACTCACTTCTGGAACGAACACGCTGGGACATTTGCTCTTTTAGGAGTGAAGAGATCTGATCCTGAACCAACAGAGCATTTAAGCAATTGAATGAGTATAAGCATGTGCATAGTCTTCCCTGAGTGCAGTGCCATTCATCTAGCTCAAAATAGGAGACTGAGGCAGATTGCTGAATCAGGATTTTAGACCAAAATACAAAGTCCATTAGTATATAGTCAGTGTTCCTCCCTATATTAATATACTACTGCACTATTACACGAACAGTTACACTAAATTCATTCACATATTTATCTTAAAATAGTTTTGAAAAATAATGCAACTTTTTTTTTTTCAGTTAACTGAACAAATAGTATGTGCAAACATCAATGTATAAAGTCACATCAGTTGCACAGCATTTTAAACAAAACTTTGAAAAATATATACATTTAAGTATCATGGCTTTTTAAATACAGCATATAATTCCTTTTAAAAAGAGCTTTAAAATAAATATTTAAATTTCAGCACATTCCGAAAAGGCATCAATTCAATAATTAACTTTTTTTTGTTTCCCATTTGTATTAGATGTTGACCATCAGTGCAGATTTCTGAAGGTTTAATTTGTAAGAGTTTCTTCTGATTAGCTTAGGTATCACTCTTGCATATAATATAATTATTGTGTGATTAAGATGTGCAGTTGAAATGTCTAACTTTGTGGCAGATGCTGGTCTATATGACCTTTTGTAACAGAAGGGTTCTTTTATCACTTGAGCTTTTGGTTTCAAATTTCTCATCTGCTCTTTTCTGCCAGCGTAACTGAGAGTTTAAATCAAAACCTAATTAGACTACATATGCTGTTTAGGAAAAAGTTCTTGGAAAAGTCATGATTCATATAAGCTTTGATATTTCCAGATAAATGAGAGCAAATGTGATTTTAATTGTTTTAAATAGCTTTCAGTCATCCTCTTACTCAAATAAAAGTAGTTGAACGCAGCTCTGTGATCTAAAGAAAAAAAATTATTTAGTAAGAGAAGCACCAGCTCTATACTCCTATCAACTATAACATCTATGTTTAATATGAAACCCTGTATTGATATGCATGTTTTTCAACTAAGCAGTATTATAACTCAGCTATTTTCTTACATATTTCTGATACCAATATCATAAACCTCCAATCAGAAGTTATTAAATGATATTTAATTCCTGGGGGGAGGGAAAGAAAAAAAAATCTGCATGAGCACCTAGGATGTCAGCTAAAGTTTGCTTTTTAGTAATGTTGATATAAAAAAGGTGGTGTATTTTTATTTTTCTCTTGATATTCTAGGAGGAAAACTGCATTATTTTGTTATTGTAATTATAATGCACTTACCTGAATTGCATGTTTCAATATTTTAGCTAGCACTAAGGAAGGCCACGTTTCAAACACTCTCAACTTTCACTGGGTTAAAGAATGTTAACTGATGTTTTGTTCAAACTTTAATAAATACTTCTGCCAAGAAATCCTTGGCCTCTGATACTGGTCACAAAGACATAGGTTCTATCTCTCAAAAAAAAAAAAAAAAAAAAAGAAAAAGAAAAAATTAAAAACCTTTACATTTATATGTCCTACTTAGTTATTTGACCCAGTTCCTAATCAGAAGTAGCCAGAATTTTCTTTTATTCCACAGAGCGATTGCCTGCTGTCTTAAGAATAAGAACTTGAGTATTTCCCCTGATACAAAGCTGACAAGTCATTACGAGGAACTGTGTCTTCCAACGTCAAGCCAATACAGCTCTCTGTAAATTGTTTGAATACAGTCCTGTGTCACACTGCATATAAAAATGATATTCTCAAAATCAAGAAACTTTAGATATTGCCAAGAACAATCTCTTGTAAATACAACCACTACTTTATAATGTGCAAAAGTAAAAATTAATAAATATTAAAAAAAAATCTAAATTGAATCTAAAACAGAAAAAAAGAAATGCAGATCCAGATTCTCAGTTACTCGGTTACTTTAGTGACTCAGTATATTATGCCACCTTCTTGAATATGTAATACATTCAAATATTTGTCTTACTTATTGTTTACCTATTACTGATATGTGACTATCAAGACAAGAAAACAATAAAGACATCAGACTTCAAGGATATTTTTTAAGAAAGAAGCTGAAGATGGATTTAGTGAGACTACACTGATATCCAGAACTTCTAAACAACATACAAAGTCTACTGACATCCTAACAATATAAAATGCATATGCATCTTCATTGATACTATCAAAAAAAAATACTGATTTTTCAAATGTTCTAAAATTCAAAATTCTCAGCATTTTCTATAAAATGATCAAAAATCCCAATAGAACTCAACAAGAAGTTTAATGGTAAGACCTTAATAACAGGACGGCATTATTTTCACAAAAATGAGTATTAAAACCAAAACCAAAACTCACTATGTAGAATAGCTAAATGTGAACTGATAACCCAAACAACTCCTGACTGCAAATTCCTGCAATACAAAGCAATTTATTTAAAATATTCTTCAGAGACCAGGAGACATGCAGTGGAACACAGAATATTTTGGAAGTAAAGTTCATTTTCTTCCCCTTTCAGATAAAGGAATGTGAAAATACAAAGTCCGAGGTTGAGAGTTATACATCAAAAGTATTTTGCTATGTGCTATTTGTTATAACAAACAGTACTTTCTTGAAAGGTATCACTTGCCAGACTGTGAAACCCCCATGTTTTCAACTCTTTACTGTGAGAAGTGGCTGTGTCAGGGGGGAAGGGGAGAAGAGCTGGGGAAGGGGGAAGTAATACTCCATTACAAGTTTTAGGTTGACTGTTATTCAATGTAAATTTTATTGATTTTGTCATCAGCTATAGTTGGTCAAATAGGTGAAAAGCTCTCTTTTTCTGCAAATGAAGCAGCCCTCCCAGAATACTAAAGTTGTCTTAAATAGAAATAGATTATTTAACAAGCCTTTAATTGTATTAATCCAGGGCTTACACACATGATTACTGAGTAAAGTCAGTACTTTTAGCATTTTGTTGAAAAGAAAAGAAAAGAAAAAGCAGTTCACCACATAAACCAATCAAACAGTGTGAACCTAAAATGCATAGTTAGATGTCAAGCTATTTTCTATTCTGATTCTTAAGCTAAGATTCATCTAAATGCCCAACACTCAAAGAATTAATATTTACTTACACAAAAAAGCTATTTCCTGATTTAGTTTTATAAATGAAATATGTATAAAGCACCAGAAAGACCAGCAAAATATTGCAGTTGTCACAAAGTATTCACCGTGAGTTCCTAGTTTCACCCGCACACACTTCAGGGTGGACCACGTACAAGCACATCACCACACGCGGCTACCAGACGACTGGACCTGCTCGCCGCTTGGCTCTCTCAGCCACCAGGACGAGCCAAAAGGCTGCGGAGGGACCCAGAGGCACCAGCTCAGGGCGTGGGTGGAGGCGAGCGGCTCCTCCCTGGCCGGGCCGCGTGCCGCGTGCCGCGGGCGCTGCCGTGCAGCACCCTGGACAGCACCCGCCGCCCCGCCCGGCTCCGCAGGGAGAGCGAAAACACCAAGTTGCACCCTTGGTTCGGGTTTGCTCTTTGGGTTTTTTTTTCCTCTTCCCCGCTGGAATATCATTCATTTTTAACACAGACTGGTTGGCCAAATTCTCAAGACATCAAACTGTACCATCCGGCACTACGAATGGGAGAGGTGTAGGTCACTGGCACTGCATTTGTCTAGTTCATTTATATGTTTTGTGCGATCATTTTAATGTCAACCACTTTTTCCCCATCATTAGACAAGTGTTTCTCCTTATTCAGTCTCCGAAGGGGAATTGTTATACAGTGTACATTTGCTGTTCTGTTCATTTTCAACACCTTTTACACCAGAATATACTGTAAAGCAACTGCACACTTTATGGTAAAGTTCAGTCAAACTAAACTGTGATACATAAAAATCACTTTAAGTAAGTAGATGTTGATCGTTTGGCAGCACAGATCAGTAGGTCAATTTCTAGTTAAAGAGCTACTGAAATGGCAAAGATGTCCTTACAGCAGTAGACATCTATTTGTATTTGATACGCTTTTTACTTATCCAATTTATGGTTTTTACTTAGCCAGTTCACTCTGGAAATAAAATACATTTACATTATCAGTAACTGAGGACATAACATACATACAATGAGTGTGAATACACACAGTTTATAACCCAGAAACAGTGGACTAAAAATTACTGATGAGATTACTTTACTTTTTTCAAGTTTAGCAAGAAAAAATAAATACAGCAACTTTCCTACTTTATCCAATTAGATAACACGATATTTCAGCTTCTAGAGGGACTGTGGATTGATTTTTTTTTTTTTTTTTTTGGCAAAGATATGTGCAGATTGCACTAACTTATTGGTGAATGGGATTCTTTAGGCATGGACTGTTACCATGAAATTATTTCAGAAGGCCCTGCTGAAGTTACAAAGCACAGAAGTACTGCTAGGCCTTCTGTTCAGAGCAATGATTTGTATGCACTGTTGTGTTCCACTGCTAAAGCAGGATTTGCTTCAGACTGGTCAATGTATTGCTACAATAATCAAGATAATCCAGTTCAGGGCAGAAACCATTCACCTGGCCCAGCTCTCAACAAATACTTAAAAAAATTGGGGGGGGCGAACATGGACACAACACGCATGCAGTCAGTTATTTTAGGCGCCAAGGACAACACTTTTTTTCTGCCCTTTCCTGTTTTGAGAGCTAGGCCAACTAATCTTGTGCAAAAGTAGAAAGAAGACAACAACTACTCAGAGCCAAAGCGGGACCCTGACTTTGACAAAGGGAAAGCAAACCCTCTGGATCTCTCTGAGCAGTAACCGACAGCCCCACAGAAAACCACCGCAACTTATTGAAAATCTGTCACCATCACATCCCAAGCAAGGGCCACCACGATGCCCACTGACATCCACCCTTGTCCTCCAGCTCTTCCCAGCTCCACAGATTTTGGCAGAGCGCCTGGGAGACGTGGTCTCGTTCCCCGCTCCCCAGACGGCCAGGAACCTCCCCAGCTCCGCCGTCCCGCGCATCGCCGCCGCCGCTGCCCGCAGCCCCCGGGACCAAGCGTCCGACGGAACCCACCCGGTGCGCGCCCCCGGCCCCCGCGAGGGGACGAGACGCCCGTCCTCCGGGCACCGCGGACGTCGCCGCCCCGGCCCCGGCTGAGCCCCGGCACTGCCGTGCCTCCCGCGGGCTTGCCCGCCGGCCGGCCGGCTGCGGCCCCGGCCGGCCCCCGAGGGCCCGCGGGCAGGGCAGAGCCGTCGGGCGGCCCCGGCCCCGGCTGCCGTCCCGGTCCCCGCTCATTGGCATGCAGCCCCTGTCGCTGCCTGCCGCCAAGCCGCATCCCAGCCCGCTGGAAGCCGGCAGCCGAGCCGGAGCCAATCGCATATTCATGAGGAGGGGGAAATCCAGCGCTGCACTCCCAGAGGACCAGGGATCACTTAATTTTTCTTTTTTCTTTTTTTTTTTTTCTTATCCAACCTTCCCCCTCTCTCTGCCTCCCTTTTAGCAACGCGCTACCGGGGGCTCCCCGCCGATATCCTCCGCAGCTCCGACAGCACCCAAAAAACCACGGCCGCCGGCGCCAGGAGCAGAGACCGAAGCAGCCAAAACAGGGACCACGGCAGCCACAACAGAGGAGGGAGGCATGCCAGCCCGCCAGCCAGGGACAGGAAACACAGCAGGGGCTCCTACCTTACAATCCTCAGGACACGATTTCACCGAGTACTCATCCGACTGTAAATATTTCTGGAGCATAACCTCAAACTCTTCGTATTTCTCCTGAGCGTGCTGGTCGTAGCGCTGGTAAGCCTGGACGCACTGGCTGCAGGAGCCTCCCCCCCTCAGCACCACATCCAGACTGCAGTTCAAAGTGTCCGGATTGGACAACCCGGCGAACAACTCCCAAAGTGTGTAGGAATTACAAAAGGAAAGGTAAAAATCCGTCAGGTCCCAGCCGGGCGCCGGGCTCTGCCCCGCGCCCCGCGGCCGCCCCGGCCCCCCCCGCCGCCGGCACACCGCCTCCGCGTCCCCCACGCTGAAGCACTGCCCGGACGAGGAGCTCGGGTGGGGGCACGTCTCCAGGGGCCTGGCGGTGGAGTTCCCCAGGAAAGCAGCCTTGCCGTGCCGGGGCTCGGTGCCGTTGGTGCGGCTGCCGCGGCTGCCGCCGCCGCTGCTGCCGGGGGAGGGCGGGAGGGAGGGCGAGGGGGGGGCGAGGAGCCGGGGCGCGGGGGGCGCCGGCTCCCCCATGCCCGCCAGCAGCTCCGGCTCCGCGGGCTCCGGCTTCTCGGGCGGCGGCTGCTCCTTCTCTCCGGTCCCCGTGAATTTGGCCTCGGCGCAGAACCACAAGTGATCAGAGAGCAGGACTGTGAAAAACAAGAGCGATGCCAGGGACAGTCGCCATTTCTGAGCCCTCTCTGAATCCGTGAAGGGTTTCTCGTTCTCCCGGGGTGCGAACCAGATTTTTAAGCCGTCATCATACTGCCGACTGCACATCCAAGCACCCCTGGTCATATTTTGGGAACGCACAGCCCTGGCCGACTCCACCGTGAGGGCTCCTTTGCCAGTGTCACCACAATATGCATTGACTTAAAAGATTGGGGGGATTTTCTTGCCTGCCTTCCCTTCTCTCGCTCGCTCGCTCGCTCCCTCTTCCACTCTCCCCCTCTCTCTCTTTCTCCCTCTTTTTTCTTTCTTCTTTTTCTTCCTCTGAGATATTGTTGGGTTTCGCCGGTGGCTCTGCCTTGGTCTCACCACACGAAGCAGCCCCAGTCTATCCAACGCGGAGTGCCGTGGAGAAGATAAGAGCAATAACGCAGAGAGAGGAGGAGGGAGAGGAGATGGTGGTGGTAGTGGTGATAGTTGGTGGTGGCGGGGCTGCGCGGCTGGTCCTTTCCCCCTCTCACCCAGGCATGGTCAGATCGCAGCTCCCCATCTCCCTCCTGAGAAAAGCCCGCTGCCCCCGGACAGCTGCATGCCGCGTCCCCCGCTGCCGACGGACGGCTCCGGGAGGGCTCCTGGTCTCCTCTTCCTCCCTGCCGCCGCCGCTGCTCCTCTTCCTCAGCCCCGAGCCGCGGCACAGATGCCTGCACCGCTGTGTCCGTCTCCTCTTTCTCCTCTCCCCCCTCCGCTCTAACTGGAGAGACGCTGCTGCAGGGCTCCCGGAGCGCTGCCGAGGATGCTGAAGAGGAGGAGGAGGAAGAGGAAGAGGAGGAGGAGGCTGCCGGGGCCGCCGCCGCTGCTGGTGACAATGGGCTGCGGCTGCCGCCGCTGCTGCCGCCGGGCGCGGTGTCCCCGGGCGCACGGGGCGGAACTGCCTGGCTGGGGGCCCCCGATGGGCACAGGCATCTTGGGCCCCTGGGCTAAGTTGCCGCCATCTTCGTCCTGGAGAAACACTTTTTTGGGGGGAGCTCTGCCTTTTGCGTCATCTCCTCCCGCGCCGAGATCTCTCTATCCTGGCGCATTGGCAGCAGCAGCAACTCTGCCTCCTCCTGCCTGAGGAGGAGGAGGAGGAGGAGGAGGTGGGAGAGGCACTGGGGACCACATGGCCCCTCCAAAGGGCCTCCTCAGTGCAACTCTTTCCACTTGTCTCACCGAAGGCACTGCTCTGTACCACCCTCCAGCCCTCTCTCCTTCAGGGTCTCCTTCCCTTCGTGGCCCCGAAACACCATGTCCACGCAGGATGGTGGCTGGAGAGGTCTGTCGCTGTGTCTGTCCTTGTCATAGCAAATCACAAATGGCACAGGAAACTCCGGGCACTGGATCCTGGCAGGTTTTGGCCCTTCAGTAAAATGCCTGAACACAGCTGCCTGCCTTTCACTCAGTGAGCTGGAAAGGAAAATGCCCATAAACCCCAAACTGTTCCGCCAGTAGAAGTTTTGCAAAACCCCTGTCCCAGAACACGAGCTGGGTAAAGGCTGCCAGTTGTTGTGTTTCACCTTTTAGATGTCACTGCCTGGAGAGAGAGACAGAGACAGCAGGCTTAACCCTCCCACTAGGATGATGAATCGCTGATGATCTCCATTCAGACCCACAGAAGATAAGAAGATATCCCACCACCTGCAGGGCCCAACCAGCAGGGGCTCTTGCTAAAATAAAAATACTGTTTGGTCACTCCGAAGTTACAGCAACAGAAAAACTTGCATCCCGTACAAGATGAGAGAAGGTGCCAGCTAGAGGTTGAACATTATCCGATGAAGACCTGGAGTTACAAGGTCTTCTTCTTGAGACATCAGGTATGCTATCTGGCCATAGCAAAACCAAGGTGTATATTTTAATTTCTCCATTGGACTGGGAAAAGCTTTAGAGGCCATACCTTTCCTTGTTCCAGAGGCTTTCTCCATCCTCAGGTACGGGACCATTTAGAACTGCTAATGGCCCTTGAACAAGGTGCACTATGTACCCCAAAAGGTGGGTTTCCCCCATTATTTGGTTAAAGAAAGCTGTGTTCTTTAACAAACATGGCCATGCTCTATAAGCTGATGCAGATCGCCGACGGCTCCCTAATTCAGCTTCGAAAGGTGTAGTGGGAAGAAATCTGGAACTAAACCATATCAGAGGAGGTCAAAACTTGCATCTTTTCTGACTGCAGCTGTCATTAACTGAGGGGTGAGCTTACCGAGGAATGTGCTGGAATTTCCATCACTTTGAGTAATAAATCAAGGCTGGTTGTCTTTCAAAAGGAGATGGTATACCTCAAACAGAAGACGCAGACCTGAGGGAGGAATTGCTGAGAGAGATTTTATGCCCTGTGTTATGCTGGGGGTCAAAACTCATTATCATAATGGTCTCATCTGGCCTTAAAAGATCTACGAGTCAAATTCGAACAGAAGTTATCTGTGGATTTAATTTTGATAGACTATTTAAAGACACAGAAATAAGTGCTAATATTATAAGGAAAAGTCTACAGTACTCAAATCAGAATGCATCTTTGCAATTCTCAGTCAATCAGCTCACACCATCTGCTAATGGTACATTATTAATTTTGGTCTTGGAGATTTGATTGCAATGATTTGACATACTGGGCCCTGTACCGTATCTGCATTTTTGTAATGCTTTCTGTTCTGGGACAAGACCATGACCGAGCTTTTAAACGGGAATCAGAACAACTTAACTTCTCTAATATGTAGTGTCATTTATTTAATTATATTTTTCTTGTTTGGTTCTGTATTTTCTAGTGGAATAGAAGGACTTAAACGGCAATACAGGACAAAAAAAACCCAAAACAACTGGAATAGGCAACAGGTTACTGATATCAGGTCTGAGATTTTCAGAATGTGCTCTGTTAAGATATGTGGCACTGGCTGCATAATTATTCTTTATTTGACAGCCAAACTCAGGGTGAAGGAAGTCGATTTTGGAGTCCCCAAGTGGCAAACAAGCTAAATTTATTTTATTATTTATTGGTTTTTTAATACTGTTTTCCTGTTGTCCTGCTGGGGAAATGAGAGGGTAATAGGCAATTTTGCAGTCCACAGGGAAATTAGAAATGTTTTTATCTCCACAGTGGAATTTTAAGAATTAGTAATGAAAAAACGCTAGTATCCAGACCTCATCCGAAACTTAATATAAGAATGAATTCCTAAGTCTGTGCTCCTCTGTTTACACTTGTCTAGGATCAAAGCAAATAAGGCCAATCTGCTAGGATTTTTAGATATACTTGGCTTCTACAAAAAATCCATTTTCACGTCATGCAATATTTTCACACATTTCCCAACTTTTGTCTGGAAAAACAGAGTGAGAGTTCTTTTTCAACACCTAGTGATAAACTGTAATAAGACATTCAGCATTCCCGAAATGAGCCCGTCCTTGCTTTTCCAGTGACAGTTTTCTGTAACAGAGAATGTGTCATGCAGAACTGTTGTTCCTCCTGTTACGTTTCCCCCAAAGCCCCATTCCCTCTCCACCTCGCACAGTGAGTAACTCACAACGTTAGTGGCAGCAGCTGGTTCCTGATGGATCTGAACAGATGCAGTTCAGTTCTCTGGTGCCCCTTAGTGTTAGGTCTTGGAGCTCAAGGGAAAAAAAATAAGGCTATAAAACAATATCTGAAAATCATGAGGCTGATTGCATGCGGGGGGACAAAGAATCTGAAGTATATACTGTAGCTTCTTTCTCCCAAAGCTCCTTCAAAATTTTTTTAACACAAATCCAATCTAAATAACAGAATTTTATTTAAACTAGGTTAATGAATTATGTGAATGTGAAGAAAAGGGACACGTTTTCCTCAAAATAATCATTACAGAAGTATGTCCCCATATTCATCATTCATCCTAAAGAACACTAGTGGTGCAAAATACTGACTTTGCTTTGGAATGACACTTTTTATTGGGAATATTTATTACTCATGTTCCAAAGCTTGGCAAGTGTGAGGAACTCATGGAAGCCTGTCTCCCTAGCTAGTGGAGTCACCAGATGTTTCACAGACGGATCTCCCTAAAGTAATGTAGTTCAGTGTCAGCTCTGCCATACAGTGCTTCGATCAATACAATCAGAGCTGGTGTTCTTTAATTCTTTAACTCCTAATATGTAAGACAGCTAATTTATCAAGCACCGAGGACAAAGTCTAACAGAATGAGCATGCACAACATTCAAGAGACTTGAAGTTATTGCTTAACCTACATACCATGTGTTTTCTTTCCATGTGAAAATACTTTAGCTACCAAGCATAAATAATTCTTGACGTAACACATTAATAGTAGTAAACACTCATCAGAATAGAAGGCTTTACCGTTTCAAAGTAAATATTTTTAATTTTTTGCCTATTGCCATGCATACAGTAATTTCCTGCATTAATCTCTTGCTTTTCTTTGATTTTTTGATACAAAATTGTAAGATCTAAAGAGCAGTATATAGGTCTTCCAGACTATTGTAATGGGTTTGAGAGTCGTGTCTTGTCTTTGTAATGTATGTTCTTTACATAAGAAAAAATGTATTTTCTAATTGCTAAGCAGCACTTCTTTTTGTAAAATCTTGCAGCAGGCTATTTTTAAAATAGTAGATTTCATTTTATTTTTGGGTTGACTGGTTCTATTGATAGGAGCAATTGTTGAAACAATTATTAACAGAAATGCTCAGTTAAACCTTTGCATTGGAGTGTTCTCCAGCACTTTTAATACCAAGCTAATATTATCAGGCCCTCTACTAGTTCCTTGTATATTAATTATTTTTTACAGTTTAAACAATTTATATTCAAGAGGAATATCTGTACATTCTTTGTAGGCAAAATGTTATGTCAAGTTTGTGCTTTAGCATCCCCAGAGTTGTACAGGCTTTGTTTTATTTTGATTTCTTTGATTTAATTTTGACTTTGACCCACAACAAATTGTGGGTATTATTTTACACATTACCTGGGAAAGGAGTCAGAGATTTAATTATCTGAGTCTATTTGCTAAGAATAATATCCATGATGGCTGTAAGACACAAGCTAGTTAAGAACACTGAAGAATTCATTTTATTTCCCACCACATTCTTGATGTTTTGGTTTCCCATTCAGTATTTTTCAGAAAGCTGAATTATTCTGAGAAAGCTTAAGGCATCTGGGCCTTATTGCCCCAAAGCAATGGGAAATTTCTGCTAATGTTAGCAGGCACTGAAGCTACTAATCCCTGTTTGAACAGCCCTAATTCAGATTTTAAGATTCTTACACTCTCCTTTTTTCCCACTTTCCACATTACCTTCAATTTTGTCCCTTTGGCTTGATTTTTTTAAGCTTTTCATACAAAATCAGAGAATTAACTATCACCCAGTAAGTTATAAAAGTTTGTCAGACTGGGTTTTCAAAGACTGTGCAGTACAAACTTGGCAGATACTAATGTTGTTACGTTGATGGAATTATCTTGCAGATGTTTGCTCTGTATCCTATGAGAATTCTTGTTAGAATGAGAATATGTTTTTGTTTGTTGACATTTTCAGCCATGGAACAATGAACGGATGACATGGGATCTGGAAGTCCGATAATTTCTCTCCAAAAATTGTAGGTCATCTTTATCATGACATCTTTATAATGAGAGCTCAGTCATAATATAACATCCAGCTGGTGTATTTGGGCATGAGCTGAAATGAACTGAGGCTATTCTTCATTAACTGAAGCCATCAAACATGTGAAATATAACTTTTGCACATGACTGCAGCAGGAAGAAGATAATATAAATGTCTCGCACAAATTAGACTATGCCTATTAGAGTAAGGTCTGATCCAAAGCATGCTGAGATCAGGGGAAGGATTGCAATGGGTTTTGAAGCCGGGCTTGTAGAAAGAAAATAGACAGAAGAATATAGATTGCCCCCATATAGGGATGGAAGAAAAAGGATTGAAAGAACACCAAAAGGTAGGTTACAGCTTTAAAAATATTTTTTCCTCCTTTCCCTCTCTTACTAATTGTCTTCTGTCTTCTAATAAATGTTATAGCCTGATTATGTTTTTGCAGACATCAAAGACATTTTTTTCCTTTTCTGATTGGTTGCCTTGTAGATATCCCAGACCATCCTTCTGCCAAAATTCACCTCATAAGAAAGAGATAATACTTGATTTTTCTCACAAATACTCTTTTATAATCTTTTTCTTAAATAAAATAAAATAAAATAAAATAAAATAAATGTGTGCACTATGTAAAAAGTCTTCAGTTTTGGTTGATCAGACAAATAGCTTCCATTCTCTCTCTCTTTTACCCTCACTCGAAAAAAAAAGGTATTTTTAGATATAACCTCAATGTTTAATTCATAATCTGATTTTCTGTTTAAGCATGTTACTGTAGAAATTTTTTTATCAGCTTAAGTTACAATACCTACGTTAGATAGGTTTTCTTTATGATGTACTGATATGATGGTGCTAGTCCACGATTCACACCAACTTGTATTTGTAGCCCTGTTTCCATCCGTGGAAAAGAGAGAAATAATTAATTCAGAAGTAATGTATGTTACCAAGTAAACTTCTCCCTGATTATTACTGCATATTTTATTCCACTTTCCTGGAGAATATGCCATCCTAGAAAATTCTTCTTAGACTGATTATATGAAAGCTTAGTAATGTCTTTTTGTTTTAAGTACTCATGGCTGCAGTGTGAGTTTTAAATGCATTTGAGAGTGTGGGCATGCAGGAGAGACATGTAGCAGATTCTGCCCTGAGGTTGCCACAGGTTAGCTATCTTGACTTAAGTATCCAGTCAAAGCATATCCTTTCGTCATTTTGCTAATAAAAATATATAGCTACTTCCAGAGCACAGCTTATTCCAGCCTTAAATAGGTGTCTAAGACAGGCACTCTGGTATTGCAAGTCATCTTCTGCCATCTCTTTCCACTGATTATGGAAGAAATCTCTCTGATTAACTTTAAATTGTTGCCTATCAAACCTAGCTTTAATTCTCTAAAAGATAGGTGGTAATTTTAAGGTAATCAACCAGGTTTCTGGCTTTCTCTTTGTGTCCTGCAAGATATTCTTCCTGAAGAAAAAGCTGGAACCAAGCGTGGAAATACATATTTAAGACTTTTTTCTCTTTTCTTTCATACCAACTTTATTCTGTTGTTTACTAGAAGAGCAGACGTGAATGAACCATACATTGACACTCCTTTTTTTTTTTTTTTTTTTTTTTTTTGACCCAGGACATGTCCCTTTCCTCTGAACTGTAATATCCTGCCTTCTGCCAAGTGGCTGCAATGCCATCTGCCAGCCCGGGAGAGGGAGGGCGGCTTTTTTTTTTTCCTCTCTGCCTCCCCTGCCTTCCAGGGTATTCCTGTGAAGAAGGCATGTGACTCAAGTTGTAGGATGACTCAAGCTCTTGTGGTCTTCTTGGAGTCGTCCCACAATCAATCTAATGTGTCTGACCTGAAGGCAAATGTCTCCTTTTGTCTGCGACATCACCAGCAAGTCTCTAAACGCTTTGGCTTCGGTTCCATACGCATTGCGAGAGATTCAGAGAACTGAGTGCAGGCTGCAAGTAAAGAGCTCCTGAGATTTTATTCTGTTTCCACTCTTTAGATGGGGAACGGTTCTGGCAAAACATTCGTTCCCTCTTCCTCAGCATCTCTATTTCTAAACGGGGGAGGCTGGGAGAATTAGCTAATGTCTGCAAAGAGCTGTTTTAAATAATAAAAATAATGAATTCACCTCTTGATGGGTTACTATATAGGTCAGCATATCATGTTATTTCTTATCTCATTTAGCTCCTACGGACTGAATATTTGTTACTGTTTGAAATCAGGTTGCTCTCTCTTTCTAAGTGGCATAGCTGCATTCGTGAATAAACAAATAAAGATTTTCTACAAAAGGGATCTCATTCAGATCATTCTCAGTCTTAGAGTAAATGTACAGTATTGCTTTTCTAATTTCCCAGTAAAATACATTAGTTGATATTTGGTGATGTATTACATTTTCATTACATTACATTGCTGGGAAAGCAGAGCTTTATTTTCATGCTTTTTTTCTTGGTGGTGGGGAAGACAGAAAAAGGAAATGTAATATACTGGGTACTTTAGTCTGCCAATTAGCTTCAGTGGGTCTCAAATCTAACTCTTACGTTCTGTTGAAGTTCATTTTTCTTCTCTTTCCTTTCATCTTGTTCTCTTTTTTTTTGCTTCTGGAGACAGCTCCCGACGGCCGGCTGCGGCTGCAGAACACTCACTTCCTCCCATAGCACCAAAGCAAATACAGCTTCCAGCCCGTTACCTAGCATATTCGGAGTCTTGCTAGGGGTAGGCAGACAGTCTCTGCCTCTAAGTGAAACCATTATGGCTATAATTTTCTTGAAGCCGGCAAACCTGGCTGGCCCAGGGCCAGTGGCAGTGCACTGTGTGTTGCTGAGGTGATGGGCCGCTCTCAGAGTTCACAGCCCAGCATCTCGTACACTGTTGGCTGGCTCTGCTGCCTGTGAGCTTCATGAAACACTAAGAGATGAAACACTTTGGAAGGGTAATGATCTTCAGCTTCTTTCTGTTATTTCTCAAAAAAAAAAAAATCCCAATTTCACTGTGTCATTACTGTTTGTTACTCTTTAAATAGTTCCTTATAAAAGGGAACTCCCTGAAAACCCGAATTACAGACCAGAATCCCCTTTAGTACACAAAGAAAAATGCAAAACAGAGAGGGAGTCACTGCTGTGACTAACTTTAGATACTTAACACTGACAGAGTGGGAATTCGCTAAGGTAAACTAGCTAATCTGTCTGAAGTCCTTCCTTAGTGTAGAGCGATAGGCTCCTTTGCACGGAACAACTTTAATTAGGCCCCTTCTCTGCAGAAAAGCCTCTTTCTCTCTTCTCTGTCCACGGAGCCTCAGGAGGGAGCTGCTTTAGTTTGGCACCTAAAGCGAGGTTTAAGACTACTCTCCAGAGTCTCTGATGTGCAGAGCACATAAGTTAAAATCATGAGAAGATGTAATAGGTGGTTAATACACATACAGAATCAGAAAGGGTAAGAATGTTGCAGCAGTAAAGATACAGTTAAGGAGTAACCAGTGGGGAGACCATAATTCATACTGACATTACTGAAACTTGGAGACAACCTTTTGAAATGAAATCCTTTTTATTGTTTTACTTGTTCCCTATACGTAAATAGGGATTCATAACAGGGATTCATAAACATAAAATAAATGTTTGTGGTTTCCTTATTTATCAACTTCTGTGAAAGCTGTGCTCTTTTTTTCTCAGTTTGAACTTTCTGCAGTGACTAGCTTGAATGAACAGGACAGATTTGGGGGTTCAAATCAGTGAAACTTGTGTTTCTCATAAAAAGTGTCATAGCAGACCATATTAAATGATACTTTGGCCTCCAGGTTTTAAGTTTACCAGTAGAATTAATATTTCATTCTTTCAGTAGAAAGTATTTTAAAAGGAAACCCAACATAGCTATGTTAAGAAGTGTCACAAAGAAAGGACAGGAAAAGTGGAGAATATATTTTCATTTATATATACAATGATGTGGAGAACTTAAAGTTCTTGATGGGGAAATTCCATCCAGAAATGTGGAGTTAGGACTTCAAAATGACATAATTTTTGGTAGCCTTCTGGCAGAAACTTGATTTCTTAATTGCAATTTATCTACCCTTTGGATGATGAAGCTACAGCTGAATAAATAAGTACTCCAAAAACGATGTCATGTTTTTAAAGTCAGGTATTTTTAAAAAGTTAATCAGATGTTAAAAGTTAACCAGATGTTTAGACAGTATGTAGGTGACTGAAATGTTTGTTCTACTGAAACACAAAACCAGCCTATGTACTTTACTTACATTCAGTTTAGAGGCTTTGTTATATTTCCTAGGCACCTTTCTCAGTCTTTAGGTCCTGTAACAGTAGAGTCACATACGCTGGTGATTCTTGGGGGAAGGAGGAGTTATTTTGTAGTGGCTAATTTTAGTCCAATGAAGACTTTTCTATTACTTGCCAAGAAAAAAAAAGGAAAGGCTCTTTCAGGGTGATTCAGAGCATGTAAGCTTAGTTCTCCAGTGCCAAAATAATTTTGGGTATGGAAATTAAAGTTTTTGGTTTCACAGATGCATTTGAGAATGCTGCTCCTAGTTTAATGTACAAAATTGTACATGCACAACTTTTTTTCCTGAAGCACCAATGAAAACAAGAACCTAATGAAAAGTATTTTTTTAGGCATTAGCTGTGTCTATAAGTATTTTTGCATTATGAAGAATGAAAAATGTATGTTCATCATAAACACATACAGACATAAGAGAGGGGGAAAGGTAAAGATTTGCCCTTGACTATGAGCAAATGTCACAGCTTATGCCACTCACCTACCTGTAGTTATTGATGTCATGAATTACAAAACTTTTGAGTCATCGAAAAGCAAAAAGCACAAATGTAAGGTGAATTTAGGAATATCCTTTCCTTCCATCCATGTAACCATTCCAGGCTACCTTCACAGCAGAGGATCTAGATTTGCCCATCTTCTGCTTGAGGGTTTGGTGAACGGGCTTCGTATTGTGAAAATATTTCCATAGATGCTATGCATATGTCATCCAAACATACTTAACTTTGGGCAGCAGGAATAGCAAGGGAATGTAAAACCATCCTAGGGTTCACAGTAGACTTTCTCATATGGAGTTAAGCTTCTTCAGTTGTTCCTAACTTAGTAGTTCTTCAGTTACTAAATTAATCAATGTTTGTGCACCAAGGAGGGGCACAAGGATTCTGTATGCAGCAAAAAGTGGTTCTGTCATTATTCTAGTCTTACAACAAGCAAACACACAATACAATTTTAATACATAAACATAAAAATATTTAAAGGAGAAGATGGTGCAAATACGAACTTGGATACTGTATTACTAGATCGTTTCCCTCAGTGGAGCTGTAGGAATTTCCTAAGTAGTCTCTCTGTTCTCATTCTAAACATGGAAGAGTTATTCAAAGTGGATAATACACAGACAGTTTGGGCCTTATTAATAATTCAAACAATTGTATTTTCAATTATGTTCTTAATTACAAAACAAACTAAACCACATTAATTTTGAAAGGACCACATAATTCTTGGATGTATTTCTGTACAAATATCTTGGTGAGACATCTGCACAGATAAATATTTCTCAAAGATTTCCCTTAAATCTAAGCTGGCAAGGTGGGCAGAGGATGAGCTTTGATATTAATTAAAACTATCTGCATTAAATTACAAAAAGCTCTGTTCCTCTGCCTGTATAAAGCCTGAATTTCTTGTTATGTTTTGCGTTCCCTTAAATAAGCTAACTGTATTTCTGCCGTTTTCTTTTTAATCTAGTTTTCTCCTAGAAAATACATATATTTACAAAGATTAATCAGAGATACAATGATGAAGTCCATATCATATTACTAAGACCTACACCTCCATGCAATCATTGTTGGCATATGTCCATTGTAATTTTATCTGCAGATTTATATCATCTGAGTATTAGACTCAAGGCTTAAACTACTGATGGGTATTTTTCAGAAAGTTGCAAAATACAGGTAAAAAGGTATGAAGAATAATCATTCCATAAATACTTTTGCCATGATGTTTGGTTTTGGTTTTGTATTTTTTATAAATCCATTTGTCTTTTGCTCTCCATCCATGGTCAAAGTGTGTGTCTATGAAAGTTACAAGTTAGATCTGGGGAAATTAATAGTGAAGATTACTAAAATATATTAAAAAAATAGAGATGGTTTGCTGAAATACCAACATGTTTTTATTATTATGTTTTTATCATGTAATAGTATAAATGAGTGATAAAGGTGATGAGTAAGAACCGGGATGAAAATAGTGCTTCTTGGCTACAGTTGCCATTGGAATATCTTCATAATTACTGTGCTGGACACTACAGTGAACACTATTTTTGTTTATTATTATTTATAATAACAATAATAATAGCAGTAGTAATAGTAATAATAATAGGTTTTGTGTGAGGCTTTCCCTGGTGGCAATGCTAGTTTAATATCATCCCACCATTTCTTTCTCCGGGGGCTTTTTCCTGTCCCCTCACTTGGTTCATTGCTCTGTCCCTCTGGGCCAATGCAACCTTTATTCTGCAAACTGGACTAGTGAAATGATGAAGTAACCCAGTTCATTTCAGCAGTGCAGTTTATTGTCTCGTTCAACAACAAGTTGGTGCAACCAAGTGCAATACAAGGCAAACTACGAAAGCCACAGTAACTCATTTAAATGGCTTTGTTGCTGAGAAATTGTATTTTCAAACCTGCCCTGAAAGAGAGAGAGTTTCCTTGTGGAAAGCAGAAATGTGTTTTTGTTTCAAATATCATTTAACGAATATGCATGTAGGACCCTCAATTTTCAAATCTAGTAACATGTAATGAAAAGACTATCTTTGTTTTAAATTAATATCTGAGAACACAAAATTAGTGCACAAGAAGTAAAAGGCTACTTCAAGTCGGAGATCTTAAAAGGAAATAAGATAAGGTAGAAAACATCCTGAAAAATTTGTAACAAGATTTTGGATTCTTTTGCCTACTTCCAAATAATTTGTTTATTTTATAGAAATAATACTTTGGTTTACAGTTCCAGTAAGTACCCTGATTAATTCACTGCATTGGACCCTATTGGTTTATTTTCTCTCTTATTATCACCCCATGTTTACTGTTTTTGCCAATACTCCACTATACCTTAGTAAACCTATATTGTACAACAAAGCCAATTATTATTTGGAATTCTTAAATAACTGCTTTCTATAAGTTCATGCACCTTCCTAAAGACTTTTAACTAATGTAGTTTCCAGCACAAACATCTACAGGAAATGAATGATGAAATAGGAAATATAGAGAAGCATTAGTTGGAAGGGCTTTCTAACCCAGGAAGAAAAGCCACATCCTGTGTCTTTGTCTGGACAAATGTATTTTGACAATGTAAAATTTCTGAATAAGCTATCAAATGTGGAAAGTACTTATTAAATAAATATGAACAATGAACATTTTGGGAGCCCAAGATCAGCTCAAAAAATCTCTCTCAGACGTGAAAAACAAATCAAGTAAATAGTGTGTTATTATTCATCCAGATCTAATTATACATCAGCACTTTGTTAGGGATTTTCCAACTGTCCTGTCTTTTTTTGATGCTTCTGTATAAATTCACCTTTTTCCTCCATGCTGATGCAAATATATGTCTTACGTCATTCCTCCACCGCCCCTTTTCTCTTTCTAAAGACAGAGTATAATAGCATCGTTGCTTGAATAACAGGGCACTTTCATTATGTGCTCATAGAGGTGTTTTGCCCAACTTTTTGTGTGAGCAGAACCATTGAAATTCTCTGTAAGGATTCTGAGTAGAACACCTTGCATTACTCTAATTTAAGGAGAATAAATTACTGAGCAAAGTCCCTATCAGTCAGAAATAGTTGCAATCACTGTGTTAACAGCTACTTTTTTCACTCTTCTTAACCAAGAACCACTGTAAAGAGATTACCTGTTTTGGAAAACATCTTTGAAATGATTCATGCACTCCACTTATTCCTTCCAAGAATTCACTAGCCCTATTACTATAATTGTCTCTGCTTGGACTATGAGTACTAACTACATAATATACATCTTTCACTGACTAATTCTGTGCTAAGAATATGAAAGCTTATTCTCTAACCATTCTTCCTACTACATTCATAGTCTTCCAAAACAGAGTATCCTTGTCCCAACTGCTAGTCAGTTGGCACGGACCCTGTGATCTCACAAAATATATTCCACAAGACTTACATGCTGTCCTTTGGCCAATGCATGGTAGACAATTTTACCTACATGCACTACATGCCCAAAGCAGCAGTCTGTGCTGCACCTGTGTGCGGGGTGCACAAGTCATGCTGCACACAATACCTGTGTGGAATTTGGGTAATGAGGTGAAGTCTCTGTGCTCAAAGAGCAATTAAGACTGACTTTGCTATCTCTTGTGCAACCCAGGGGAGTGAGGGCTTGTCTGGATATCGCAGGATACATAAATAACAGGGTAGTCTTGGGGAGCCAGGACAGCCCCGCTTTTCGTCAGCAGAGACAGTAAAATGAAGATAACAGAGACTTTGTGTAGTTTTTTGTTTCCTTGAGAGGCTACCATGTCTGGTAATTGACCTTTGCCTCATTACCTGTGAAATGCATATTAAAGTTGACACCCCTGTATATGCTAATGAAGATTTTAGAGATCATGCTAAACATATATGACTATAGCACTTGTCTCTCCACCCAAATCATACTACACGTCACCTAGGGGAGGGAAACCTTGTAATTTTGGGGATAAAAGGATGGAGAAAATGACTGTTAAATTGGGAGAGAAGAAACTTGATATCTGACAGACCAGTCGACGGGCTGCGTTCTCTTCCTCCACCCCAGGCAGGGATGCCTTTCTGGGTAAGCACTGCGCCTTTCACCCTCTGGTGAATGTTACCCCGGGTTGTTGTACTATCGTTATTTTTGCTAGCAATATTAACCTTAAGTAATTAGCGCTATTGTAGTCAGTGAATTTATCAACGGCAATCTCAAATCTGCGACTCGCTCTCAATAAAGTAACTAATTTCGATTATTTGTGAATCTGATTCAGTGAAAGTCCTTTGGTGGGACTCTGACAGTAAATCAGTGAAAGTCCTAGGACTCTGACAGACAAATATCGAAACTACAGTCCTTTTAACACGACAACCTGTCCCTCAGAGTGGAGATTTAGCAGCCTGGAGACAGTGCCCCACTGGTGGGATGTGTGGGGCAGCAAACAGGGAGATCAGTTGTAGGTGCAGGACATTCATGTTTCACAGTCAGTCTCTGCAGGGAGCTCTGGTCATCCCCTAAGTCCATCACAGTGGAGAAATGAGTTGCGATCACCTTTTGAATCTTTGCTGCCTCTGACTACCCAAAGTCTTCTCTGGAAGTCATTATGGCCAGCACTGGTAGCTATGCCAGTGAATCCCACCACACCAGGTACCTCAACACACTCTGCTCTCCACAGGTGAGGCAAAAAGGCAAACCTTCATTAAAGGTATCGGCCTGTGTGTGGTCCTAATTCCATTCTTCATCATGGCAGATATTACCTAGTCGTTACAGTTGTGAGTTCTGAAGTTACTTCAGGACAATCACAGCCTCTGTTCACTTCAGTCCTGATAGGTCTTTGGAGAAGTATGTATTCAGATGCCTGACTGAAGAAATATTAGTCTTGAGAGACAAATTGGACAACATGGTCCTTAATGCTAACTGGATCATCAACTCTTGCTCTACTTTATGCCCAAGGATGCTTACAAGGATGCAGTATTACAAGAGGCATCATAGCTGGACAAGATCCTTCAACTCTTGTTTGTCCATCCTGGAAGTGAGTGACAGAGGATGGGAATATGCATGTAGCTATCTGAGCAGGGTATAGCTTCACCAACGTCTCAAGAACAACTGAAGAAGCAATGCAATGAGTCCTTTCAGCCTTCCCCCAACAGCTGTCAAAAAGTGATCTGACTCATCTTTCTCTACCAAACTTCTCCCACTGGCAGTCATTGCCAGTTCCTTTCCATGGTCTTTTCTTCAGAGGGCCTTCCTGCCTGCATCCTTCTAAACCCCTTCCCCTTCCCTAAGAGATACAGACTCATGGCCTCCTTGCCTCTGTTCCCTTGATCATTGTTCTCTATCCACAATGTTTCTTTGTCTCTCTCCTTTCCTCCACATTTTACACAGACAGAAATAATAATTCTTATGCTTCCCCTACTAGAGGTGCTTAACATGCAGGGCACTGTCATGACCAAGACTCTTGGTTGTTCTGTCCATTCTCTTCCCACCAATAACCCTATGTCTTTGATCTCTGTATCTAGATCACCTCTACCAAGACTTCTGCACATCCCAGTAGACAGCAACTTCTGTTTTAAAAAAGCTTTAACAGAAATCTGAACTATGTATAAACTTTGTTTTAAAAAAAATCAACATTTGGGAAAGGGAAAAGTCATGCAGGAGAGCCATCCAGCCATTGGAAAATCAATAAAAAGGAATGCGAGGGGCAATGTATTGCGTCTTTCATCTCAGCCAAGGCAAACAGTGTGGGGGTGGCACCAGCACTGTGGTAGACACCTGCATGGGGGGAATCACTGGGGATGTAGCTCTGGCATCCTTCCCAATGAGGTGAGGCCCTCTTTGAGGTATAAGAGTGCTCAGTCAGGAGCAGAATTTAATGTACCATGAAGATGCTCCCTTTCTTCTTCTGCCCTTTAGTTGATGCCTTGTGCCACTCCACTCCCTGCCATGATCACTGTCATGACTTAGGCTGGATTGGCCAATGACAGTGACGGATACTCTCTCCCACCTTTTGCTCCAAGGAGAGGAAGTAGAAAGATAAAGAGATTTACAAGTTTAGAAGGAGCTAAAATACTTTAATGAAATATTAATAATAAAATAAAAAGGAAATAATGAAATAGATACAATATATACAAAACTGTAACGAGCTCCCAGGGAGATGTCACTGGCAGGCACTGGGGAAGTCTCAGAACTGGATTTCAGATATGGAGTCAAGAACACATGGATTAGGATCAAAGGCAGACAAACAGACAGGGTCGTCCTCAGACATTGGTCATTGAAGAAAGAGAGCTGACCCTTTGATCCCTCAGCTTTTACACTGAGCACGGGGCAGACAGAATGGAATACGCCGTTGGTGAATTTTGGGTCACCTGTCGTGTCTGCTCCTCCCTGCAGGTGTGACCCCTTATGCTTTTCCATTTTTGACCCTCCAGTGGGGCAAATAACGAAGTTAGCTGACCTTGGTTGTTATAGCAATAAGTATAAGCAAGAGCCTCTCTGCATATCATCCCTTGGCATGAACTGCAAACATTGGTCTTATCACTCTGAGAATGAACATTTTTCTGCACAATATGCTGTTAATTTCGGAGACTTAGAAGAGGCTTAGCTAAGAAGTAAAATTACTGAACAGAAAGTTTGTCCTGTTTTACCTCAGACCAGGACAATCACCTTCTTAAAGAGAAAGACAGTCCAGAGTGTCCAGCAGGTCACTTCATATGGGCTGCAGCTCTCACTTTGATCTGTTTGCCTCGAGCCATTTTCATCGCTTTCAGGCCAGCCTTTAGAGTAACCCTGTGGTTGGGCTAAGACCATGAGATAGGGTCACACAACAGGTATGAGGGGAGAGGGTGGACACAGAGAATAGGTTGTGCCAGCAGCAATATTCTCCAGGTGGTACTTTATGAATTCAGGAAAGACTGCTTTCTCTAGGGGCACTTCTAGCAGCACGTGAAAGAAATGTGCTGCTGTCTAGCTGTGATGTGATGCATAGTGCCATTTTTAAAGATGGTGCCACGTCCTCAACTAGATGGAGTGCTTAGTTGGGGTGTTTGCTGCCGTGTTTAAATGCTGCCAAGGCTAGCCTTATTCAGGAGACCTGCGCACAGGAAAATGTTATCTGTGATCTCAGCACACGTGGGTGGTGATGTGGGGTGTAGCTGCTGAGATGCAGACTGACTACCTGGCAGCTGCTGTTTTCTTGACTTCAGTTTGGCTGGCAGGCTGTCTGTGGAGGAAGCTCCCTTCCCTCCTTCAGGTACGGTGTCTGTCATTGTGTTTGCTGCCTGGTGTCAGCAGGTACACAGAACACTGTCCCCTTTCTTCCACTCCTTTCCAACAAATGTAGAAAACAAATCATCACTCCCCACTGCTTCTCCTGGGCTTCTCAGCTCACGCTCAGGTTGAGGGTAGTTATGGCAGCTACACCAAGCTGTATCAGGTCAGTGGTTATGACTGTGGGCCCTGACATATGCAACTTTCACGTTTCTTTTCAAACACATCAAGTCCAATGTTTTGCAGCTTATCTCCATATGAGCCGATGGGAGGTCTTTTCTATTCTTCTCACCCTTCTGAAACAGCTTTCTTGCTGTTTTTCTTTTGGAACTGATGAGACTAGTACAAGACAATGTATTCCAGATGAAATAGCAGCACTGACATGTATCAGGGAATTATAATATTCTCTGCTTTATTCATTATTTCTTTACTTGTGCAACCTACCGTCTTGATTATTTTTGACCACAGTTGTAGACCAAGTTTTCTGCAGTGCTAACCTGGTGCATTTCTCATTTTGATGCACTTAAGTTTTCAATCGTGTGAATTATTTGAGTAATTTGTTTCTTTTTTTCACATCTAAGGTGCATTATTTTGCATTTGAGTTTCGTTAAACAGCAATTTAATATGCAAATTAAAAAAAATATAAATTTTCTACCTTGTTCAAGTAGATAATTTATGTCTTCAGTATTCATTGTGTTTTTCTTTGGTCCTGACTGTCCTATACCACTTTACCACTTTGACAAATATAGGGAAACCTTGAAAGGACAGCACCAACAATGAAAAGAAGATGTGATTCCTACTGTAAAATGTGCGTTGGTAAAAATAAAACCAAGAATATTCTAACACTTTCTACAGCTGTGCTTATGCACCAAGAGAATTGACCAATTCATGCAACTTAGAGTAGATGAACAAGTACTTGTGACCATCTGGAATCTAAGACTAAAGATGTAACAACCCCATAGCAAGTATGTTTATTGGCATCTCATCAGGACATAGGAAACTGATACTCAATTGTTCTCAATAAGTTTACAGTCTCCTAACCAGACTGGAGACTTTTCTTGTACCTAGCACCAGAACCTAGGCATTTTGGGAGGACAAAATTAACTAACACTCAGAACATTAAAAATATATATGTGGAGATACATAAAATCCTTATTAAATACCATCCATCTGACTCAGCTGAGTTTATTTTACAAAGCCTATTTAATTTCATTCCAGTGACTGTTTACCCAAAACATACAAAAAGTCACATTATTCCTTTATATTTTTTCTGAACATTCAGAAGAGTTACTTCCTCTGTAAACTCTTAATTCCTGAGCAGCACTGCTTGAAGGATGGGATGGACACACAATTTACAAGCATGGAAGGACGGAAGAAAGGTCACTTCCAGGAAGGACTTTACCTCTGCACAATCCTAGTAGCAGATAAGTTTCTACCCTTTCTATGGAATAAGTTTCCCCCCCTTTTTTCTTTCTTTTTTTTTTTTTTTTTAAATCTTGTCTTTCCTCATTATTTAAGCTCTGCAAATATAATCTCTTCAGGATTTAAAGTGTATCTTTTTTTTTTTAAATTTATTTTTTCCAGTCATGCTCAACTCTATCACAGAAAATATTTTTTTAAAGTGAGCCACTGAAATTCATAACCCTTCCAAAACATGATTGCCACAAACATCCTATGACTTCCTCACATTTTATCTAACCAGGTCATTAGCCTGATTGATTTATCTCTTTTTCTGCACACCTAATTATTTTGAGAATGTACAGCATCTCTACTTGTCAAGTATTAGCTCTCATTTTGGTTTCATTTAACTTCTAGAAGTCCTCTAATAATACCTTCAAATATGTCTTCAATCATGTTCAAACACTTTCTATTTTTGCTGGTTCTTTCTCTGAAATTAAAATTTTACATAGGTGAAAAATCTCCACAGTTTTTACAGATGAATGATTTTTTAAGGGGAAAAAGTAGAATTATGGCATTGTGAGAGCTAGTTTTCATTTTGACTAAAATCCCAAGTGGAGAATATTGCATTGATTTTATGAAGCAAAAATTAAAATACATTTTGAATAAAAAAAAAAAAAGAAAAGAAACAGACTAAGAAACTAGCAAAATGCTTTTCATAATAAATTAAGATCTTACAAGCAGTTTAACAAAAAAGAGTTCTAGCAATTTATAGTATGACCAGGGAAAAATGAGTTGGAATCAGAATCATGTAATGAATGACATGGCTATATTTGTTTTTGTTTGTTAAGCTTAACTGTTTGAGACATCTGCTCATGAATTTGATGGATGATGCACATTTGTTGAAAGGGACTGGATGATTGTCTTTAGCTATTGCTAAGAATCATGTTTGACATAATTTCTATGGAATTTCCTAAGGATGCTTTAAATTTTTGAGTTGATACTTAACATGCTTAAGTAAACTTTTTCTTGCGTAAGTTCTTGTTTTGGAGTGGTAATTAAACACAGTAATTATTATGGATAAAGAAATACCTATGATCTTCGTTTGCTCTTGTATTCCATAAAAGGAGATAAACACATACCTTCCTTATTTTTTTTTTCCATCATACGCATAGAAATCAAAGCAAAAGTAACATCATGAAAACCAAATGATGCCAAATACAGAAGTCAAGCTGGTATTTTAACCAGTTTAAGTGATTAAAAAGTTATGATGATTTCTGATTTTCTGTCAAAACAGACGGGTAGCTAGATGTTTTTTGCCTAGACATGTAACACTTAAATTTAATCAGGCTGACTCCTGAGTTATGATTCATCTGATCAAATGCAGAGAACTACCTTGCACATATTTATATCAGAGCTGGTCACCTTTGGGTCTCTCCATAGTCACTGCAGAGAAATAGGCACTTTGATGGTAAAATTCATCTTGTCCTGAAGTAGGTATCTCCATCAATTTGGATGAATCGGACTTTGACAGTGTTTATTTCTCCCCATTGACTATAAGCTAGTCTTCAGTGACTTGTATGGATGCAGATGTTCTACATTGAGATTAATAAAATCAAATGAAACTGATTTTAACCTTAGTCCGCTTAGTTTTGTGGGTTCATTTATACTGTACCATCATTTATACTACAGTCTGTTTTAGCCAATATTTGCAATAAAAGCAGAGCATACTTTTTTCTGTGATCTTTAATACAGAAAAAGTTCAGATAGACTTCAAATAAATTTTAACTATGGAATGTGTAACCTCACTCCTTATAATTATTATATTTTACAAAGATAGAGGTAAGACTATAATGTGTCAGTCACAATGAACCAAGAGGTAAGAATGCCATTTTAAAGAACAAAATGCCAACTGAAAAATAAGTATTCTGTCCACCTTGTGCTACCCATAGGATTCGGGGATTTTTGTGTGTTTGTTTTGTGCTATGTGCAATTTTAAAAGAAACTTGTCTCCCAAGATAGTAATAAAAAAGTAATAATACCTTAATACCACTGCACAATATAACGCTGTTTTTTAAATTACATGCATTGTTTTATTAGTGGGGTTTCTTCCATTAAGTATGAATTTTTTTCAGATATGAAACACTATATGGTCAATATGAAAATCTCAACTAAAAGATATGAAGGGGTATACACTACAGAATTAAATTTGTAAAATGAAATTAAAATGATTTTTTGTGCATTTTCATTTGTTTAAAATGGTCTTATTTTATAAAACACAAATTCTTAACTCCTATGAGTTTATTTTCTCAACATGTAAGGTGTCTGACTTGTAGTCATTCTGATTAACTGGACTAGATTTAATGTTCAGATTTTAATATTTTTAATATATCAATATTATAGATGGCCTTACATATTTTTACCCTAATCTTAGGAGGTGGTGAAGCAAAGATTTCTGTGAGCAAACTGATTACTCCTTCAGATCCCACATAAGTTGTCATGATGAGTCAGACCAATTGTTTTGTTTGGAGTAAAATTTCCAGAATGTCTCGGTAAAGTACGAGTCCCAGTTTCATTTTCCAATTTAATTTCAGGATTAGCATTTAAATATTTGTGAAACTTTTATGCTATAAACTACAAAAATCCTGTCTTTAAGTGATGTGGCAATAACTGCAGGTTTTCAGGTCCAAGTTCCTTTTGCTACTGAGGAATTACCTGTCTCCAGTAAATTCCAGAAGATTTCCTGCTATTTTAGACAGTATACATTATGTTTATCATATGTAGAAACTAGGCTTGCAAAACCGAGGAAGAATAAGACAGGCTGACAGGTTGTGACAGACAGAAAGTAAGATGATATTTAGTCAAAATATTTCATGGCTTTTTTTTCTTCAAAATTCAGCTGAAAATTTTCAATCTTATTCCCATTCAATCAATGTCAAATAAAATGCCAGCAAAATAATAAATTCCATTTTTTGCCCCAAAAAATGTAGTGATAAGATGCAAGATTTCAATGTTCTTGAAAAAACCCCCACAATATTTCTTTTTCATAAGTCTGTTTTAAGTGATCTGGTTCTATCAAAAATTGATTTAAATTAAAATCAATCAGACACATAGGATGAAGGAGAGAAGCAACACTGCAGCTGCCTAACATTAAATTATGCCTCTTTTAACAATCCGTCCTAAGTCTGTGATCTGAGTAATACAGATGGGGTTTTTTTCTTCAATTATTCAACTATTCATAAAAATGGATTTGCAGCAAATTAAAGTTTGGAGACCTGAAAAGATTCATGCAGAGGGTTATCTTACTGGTAGACCTTCACTTTTTTTCTTAGTGTATTAATAAGCGTGTCCTGAGTTGTCTGGAAGGCTAGAACCCCACTTGTCAGCAATGTGTTATCCATCATTCAACCGGGGCAGGGAAATAATGACTGCATACTGAACAGTCATCAGTACACAGATTTCTGCTGATAAAATCCCGTTAGTGACAATGTTCCTTTTTATGGGAAGGTACAGAACTTCCTCAGTCCTGTCATCATGTAACTGCTCAGGCTCTACTGCAAGCCCATATTGCAGCATGGTTCAAAACACAGATATTACCCTACCTGTATTTCCACAACGCCTACTATAAAGCTATTTTTGGAAAGTGACCATCCAATTGGAATTCATGCAAAAAAAGAGGAGTAGCTGAGGTAAGAGAAAAAGTTCCATTTCATATCCCAAAACTTAAAATATTTCCCTGGGAAATGAGAATTCAGAAGGGGCTTGCAATGATTTAACACTGACTCTCTGGTAAGATAGTCCAGCCCTCATAGAAGAATGCTTTTCAGTATAAATTGCTTTTGAAAGGAACCAGTGGCCTTGTTTCTTGGTGTGATAGGCTGCAAAGGGGATTTTCAAAGCCTTGTAAACTGCCATTTGTATATGATGGCATACTGTATGCCAAAATAGTGTTAATGGATTTGAAAATCCCACAAGTCTTCATTTGCACCTTTTAAAGAAAATAATATTTTTAAAATATGTAATAGAAACACAGTAAAAGAAGAATAATACTAATCAAAACAGTGCAATGAATAATTTCAATAAGAACTGAAGAATAATTATTCTTTCTGATATTACGATTTGTAAAGATGGCTTGGTGGGAAGAGTTTTTTCTTATCTCTAGTAGGAATCCAAAATGTAGTTTCAAACCCCAGGAGAAAGAACTAATTTCCTGAATCCTGAAAGTCTTCTAGGCTTGACATTTTCAACAAGACATCTCTTCTCTGCAGGCTTGAGACTTCCATTTTAATCTTCACCAAGAAAATCTCTCTTAATTCAAAAGTCACTAGCTGCTGATCAGCAGTTGTGATAAGCTTAATACCCCCCTCAGAGGAAAGCCCATCCCTAATGGACAGAGTCTTAGACATTTTAGTCCTGGTTATTATCCAAGCAGCCTTTATATAATGGCCTATAAGTAGCTGTTAGGCCTTTTTTTTCTAAACAGCAAGACCTCACACAAATTCTAACAATTTATTCTTCTCTTTGGAGCAGCTTGGCCACATTATTTCTCTAGCTTCAGCACAATGAAAACAACTTACATGAGCTGTCAAGCCTTATCATTCGAATAACTCCTAAACACTTCACCACAGAAAGTAAAACATGGTGATTAATACTCTAACATCTGTTGCACATTGTCATGTATCCTGCCATTGCCAACCAGCTAAAACGGCAGCACATTTTACAGCCAGATGTGTCAAGCTTTCATCTGCTTCTTCACTGGAATTCTAGGAAGTCTAAGCCCCTACATCACTTACATTCTAAAAGATAAGGCTAAGAATCAAAAGTCTTCTCTCCAGAGAAGATCTGGCATGTGCTTTGTCAAGTGTAAAGAGTTGATGCCTTGCTTTAAGCTTCTCTTATCTAATTGAAGATTCAGTTTTAGAAACATTTACTGACAATAAATGGTTGAGGGGAATGCCTCAATTTGTTCCTACTTTGATGGATTACAAAGTGGAAGGAAAAAAAGTCAGTCATCATATCTGCTTGGTCTGATGAAATCAGTTTCCTGGAAGGATTTCCATAGTTAATAAGATATGTGATTTTGAACATAACACCCCACCTGCCAACACCAAACATTTCATGAACTGAAATGACCTTTTAAGAATAAGATCACAGTTAGTTTTCTTGTCTCGGCCTGATTCTTTATGTTTGAGGTTTGAAAGTATTATCTCTCGCCAGGGGAGGTTTCGTATGGTAATTTCAAAGTAAACCAGCTAAGTCCTACTGTCTTACGTGAAATTTCAATAAGAAAATACTCTATTCCATTCCATTCCATTCCATTCCATTCTCTTCCAAATTGGAGTAGATGTTTCTTACTTTATGAAAGTTCTTCCGCCCTTGTTTGTCCTGTCAGAACTAATGAGGCAATTTCTGAGAGCCAGACTAGCTGGCTCTTACATAATTTGGTCAATTAGTTAATAAAAATGTTCTATAATACATGTTCTCAACACCAGAGGGTTTATGGAAATCTTCAGATACCTAAGCTTGGAAAACTGCCTAGTGGCATTTACAAAATACCTAAATTAATAAGGTACCTAATTCTCCTTGTCTACCAGTATGTATTAAATGATTAAATTATTTGTCTGTTAACAGCACTTCCATAAATCCTAGGATGTATAAATCTAAATATTGTAGTTTAAATTTATTGGCATTTCCTTTTACATAAATGTTCCTAATAAAGTTGAATTTTCATACAGGTTCAGAGAAGCCATGCAAAAAGCCTCTTCCAGTCATGAGTTATTGTGGAGACCATTTTATAAGAAATCCTTTGGTTTCCTTTTACTATTCCTATCCATTCTGATTGCTCTCTTTGGAAGTCTAGATAACACACTAAATTTCAGATGACTGTAGGAGTCTTATTTTTGTTTTATATATAAAAAAAAGAAATTGAATTTGTTTTGATCTTTGGCCATTTGATCTTCATTTTTATTTTAGACTTTCTTTAATCTATTCTATAATTTTCATTACATGGCAGAACAACACTGAAATTTTTTTTTATTTTAATATTTTAAAGAAGAACTGCCTTTAGACATTCCATCTTATACTAGGATCCTATCAGATCTCATAAGCTAGGTCAGGTCAGGATGGATTAATACTTGAAACAGACACCTTCTAGGAATATCTACGCCTCTTAGAAAATCTAAATTAGTATACAGCACAGTACTAGAGGGCAAGGTACTGCTAAAAGTGTCATCTTTAATATACATTAAAAACTGAAGTCTTGACATTTGTAAAATCTTGTGACAGATATAGTATTGATTTTTCATGCTTCAGTTTTGGATATTGCACTTGGAATCTTAATATTTTCAAAAGCTGGGCTGCCAAAATACTGTATTTGCAGTTTTGTAAAACTAGGCCACCTTAATTGTCCCAAACTACATTTGAAAAAATGGAGGCTCCTAAGGTACCATTTTTTTCTAAAACTTTCGGCCACTCTCTATTGAAAACCTTTCCTCCAATGTCAAATAAATAGCAACTGACATTTAAGTACCTTTAGGACTTTCTTCGGTGATAAAATGAAAATTACAGAATCCATCTTAAGTTAGGACAGAAGCCAGCTCTTCTGCTTTTTACTGATTATTGTTGACCTCTCTCTATTGGTGAGAGCATAAACTGATTTGACACATGGATTATCCCTACTTATGCTCTGAACACAGAGACTGGTTCAAGTTACAACATTTTGGGACAGTTTCAGCTTAAACTCATCTCTAACGGAAGAAATAAAAATGATTGACCTAAGATTCTTTGTCATGCAAGACTTTTCCTGGTTTAGATGCTTAATGAGGAGGCATGCCAAAAACATCTAAAAGCAGATTCTTTTCAGAGTACCATCTATGCCTCCTCTACACTGTTACGCACGTTTTAGGTATTTTTCTAGCAAAGCAGTGCATACTGTGTTGAAATATGAATTCAGTGGGCAAACTAATGCACGTTAAATGGGAATAAGGCATAACAACAACCAACTTTTTTGAACTGAATCCACATGAGATACTTAAGTTCAATACATCAGAACCTATCTGGCGTAACTCAAAATCCAATTTAGGTACCTAGCCTCCCCTGGTGCACCCTAAGATTAGGTACTGAAGGGTGAGATTCATAGAAGTCATCTACCAGAGCTGCAAGCTGCCTAAGATTACTTGTCAAAGGCTCCCTCTCCCTGTAAACTCCCACAGTTTGGTCATTCTTGTAGGAAAAATATGTGTTGCAAATTACAATTCTTAACCCTGTGAATCATCTCCTAGAGTTAGATGAACTTTCTCTTATACAATACACAGCCAAGAAAAGAGATTTGGACTTCAGTCCTTAATATAGTAGATTGGTATCTCAGGTACCACAGAATGGTCATTCGCCATCTTTTTGTAGGTCATTGTATATTTAATTATTTATGTTGGAAAAGCTTAAAAAAAAAAAGGAAAAAGAAATGCCTCACTTCAGAATATTTTGTCTCCCATCATGTGAGGATACGCTTGAATGAGCTGCTCCATGAGAACAGTTACATAAATTACCTAACTGGAGTCTTTTACACTGCTATTTCTACCCTAGGCAAGGGGGAAACTGGAGAAGAGTATGATGGAATCTTTCCTCTTGCATTTTATGCAAGGCCTAACCTAAAGTCACCTTCTGACAATGCCGATGGATTCAGTATTTGTAGGTGAAATCAGGTGAATTTCAATGGAGCTTTCAAATTTGATGAGTGCAAAGCAGTTCAGGGTTGCCAAGTGTACAAACATGGAAGAAAGCAAGCAAAGATATTCAAGCCATCTCAGATACCACAAGCAGCATATGCTAATGAAGTTTACGCTTCACTTGGCTTAATACATATATGTATATATATCTTCTCAGCAGTGGTAACTAGACCATTCAAAGCACTGTGCCAACACAGCTCTAATGCTACTGGAAATCAAATGTATACCTGTAGCACAAACTCAGATGTATTGCTGTAGCATTCAGTTATGCTCTACTGATATCCCTGTCTATGCAGAAACATATATAATCTATGTACTTTTAGAATGTATATTCAACCTATAGTATGGACGTGGGTTATGAGTACCTCACAGGTGTTCATAAGAGTGTGTCTTGGGAGGGACTATTGCTTTCTCCTGAACTCAACCAGTAAGATTTAAGCAATAACTGAGTTCGATCACATGGTAGTGTGTTTTGATGAGTAAAAATGGCAATGCTTTAATTCTTAACCCCTTCGCCCACTGAACCATAGTTTCACAGAATCACAGAATAAATTAGATAGGGAGTGGGAGTGAATCATTTGGTCTCAGGGCCTTGTTGGGGCCCTTGTTCCTTCAAGTTCTGAATAACCCCAAGACTGGAGATTCCACAAACTCTTTGAACAACATTGTGGTGATTTTTTTTTTCTTGTATCTAGGAGGAATTTATTGTATTGCAGATTGTGTCCATTACCTTTCATCCTATCACTGTACATCTCCAAAAGTTTCTGTTTCTGTTTTTCTATACTCTCCAGCTAAGTAGATGAAGACATTGATATGATCTCACCTTAGCTTTCTCTTCTCTAGGCTGAACAAAAGCAGCCTTCTCAGCTTCTCCTCAGATACCAGGTGGTTCAGCCTCCTCATCACCTTAGCAGCCCTTTGTTGGACACACTCCTGTACGTCACAGAATAACAGAATGGTTGAGGATGGAAGGGAACTCTGGAGGCCATCTGATCCATGCCCCTGTTCAACCAGGGCCACCTGGAACCAGTTGCCCAGGACCATGTCCGGACAGCTTTTGAATATCTCTGAGGATGGAGATGGACATGTCAGTGTCTGTCTTGTACTGAGAAGACCAAAACAGCATAACAGATGCAGTCTCACAAGTGCCAAAAGAGATACCTACCTACAGTCTGCTGACTGTAGTCTTGCTAATACAGTTCAGTATGTTGTTTTCTTTGCTGCAAGAGCACACTGCTGGATCACCTATTTCTTTTCCACCTGGAAACTCAGGCCCTTTTCAGCAAAGCTGCTTCCTAGCCAGTCAGTTGCCAGCCTCTACTTTCACATGTGGTTATTCAATCCCAGAGTCAGGATCCTGCATTTGCTGGACTTCATGGACCTCTTTTCTGCCCATTTACATTTCCTGCTAAGGTCTCTCTGAATAGCAGTTCTCTTTTCTAGTATATTGATCATTCCCTCACAGTTTGCTATCATTTACAAACTTGCTGGGAGTACCTTCTACCCCGTTGTCCACATCATTAATAGAAATGTTAAACAGTATTAGCCCCTATATTGTCCCTGAGGGACACAACTAGTAATCAGCTGCCAGATGGATTTCATACTACTGATCACCTCTCTTTGAGCCCAGCTGTCTGACCAGTTTTTCACTCATTTATTGTCTGCTTATTCAGTCCATATTCAGTAATTTGCTTACAAGGGATGTTAGACTCTGGGGAGACCTTATAGCAGTCTTTCAGTATTTAAAGGGGGCCTACAGGAAAGATGGGGAGGGACTCTTTATCAGGGAGTGTTGTGATAGGACGAGGGGTAATGCTTTTAAACCAAAAGAAGGGAGATTTAGATTGGATATTATGAAGATGTTCTTTACTGTGAGGGTGGTGAGGCACTGGAACAGGGTGCCCAGAGAAGTTGTGGATGCCCCATCCCTGGAAGTGTTCAAGGCCAGGCTGGATGGGGCTTTGAGCAGCCTGGTCTAGTGGGAGGTGTCCCTGCCCATGGCAGGGGGTTGGAACTACATGATCTTTAAGGTCCCTTCCAACCTGAACCATTCTATGATTCTATGTTGAAAGCCTTGTCAATGTCAACAATTTACTACTCTCATCTGCTTAGTCATCTCATCACAGAAAGCTGCCAGGTTGGTCAAGCATGATTTGCCTTTTGATTAACTTTTGCTGGTTGTTCCCAATTACCTTCTTGTTTTTCTTTGACCTGGAAATGCCGTTGTGGAGGATTTACTCCACAACCTGCATCAAGAATGATGTAAAGCTGACCTGCCCGTAATTCCCTGGATCTTCCTTCTTGGAGATGGATGTGATATTTGTCCTTTTCCAGTCACCAATATGTTCCCCTAGCTGGTGTAACCTTTCAAAGAAGACAGAGAGCTGGCTCTACCAGCACCCTGCCTAGTCCCATGGAATTGTGCGTGTTCAAGTAGGTTAAGATCTCCCTAACTCTGCCTTCCTCCGGTATAGTTAGTGTTTCACTTTTTCTTCCCCTTTACCTAACATCTGGCTCTCAATCCATAAAGCCTATTGTAACAGTGTTTTCTCCTCTTCAGCCATGGTTTCTTTTTCATGACAGAGATTTATAGGGGTGCTGGCTGTGCTATCTGCCCCCATGTTAGCACAGCTCAGAATGGCAGGTACACTGGGACAAAGACAGAGAAGAAGGCAGACTGCTACAGGGGCTCCTGAACTGCATCCAGCCCTATTCATGACAGTAGGAATATTTGGTATATTCATTCCTTAACACATTTTGACTTTACTTTTTAATGGGGACTTATATTTGTGTACTTATTTTTGCCTTTTTAGGCACCCGTAGATCAAGGGTAGCTGTATAAATGAAAGAAAGGGGGGTCATGAAGATTGTGGCACAGTGAATCACTGTTTATTCTACCTCTAAAAATGACTGGAGTCACATAACTTGACTTCAACATTTGCTGTTCTCTACAGTGAATATACTATTATTAGTCATCTTTTCTGTGTAATGCAAGTTCCAATTGATCTGATGAAAAGAATACAAGAGAGTTATCTGAAACACCTGGATTAACTTTAACCTGTTTCTTGCTGAAGCGAACTTGCACACCTTCAAGAGCATCCCAGAGAGTTTCTGTTTAAATGAATAGGGCAAGAAGCATAATTTCTTCAGGCAACACTCAATGAGCTTTACTGGAAGATTATGATTCCTTGGACTTTTTTTCCAAGCAGAAAATAGATTAATACTATCAAGTTTATAATGACAAAGTACATATGAAACAAACTTATTTTGCTTGTGTTGCTTATTGTTTACGGGTGAAAGAAATCAGGATTTGTTTTTAGATGTAGATATTATTCCAATCAGTAAGAGTTTGTTTGTCTTGATTTTTAAAAAGTTTTTATTTTTAAACCTCCAGGATATAATCATTGTTAGAAAATAACTTGGAATATTCTTGGTGTTTAGCAGCAGAATGGTTCAGTTTAGGTCTGATAGGATATACCTGTCAAGTGAAATTGTTTCCTATCTCTAAGCATATGAAAGGAACTGCTTGGAAATGTATTTCAAAACTTAGAAAAGAGCAAAATCTTTATTTTCAGACCATCTAGACCTTGCCTAGAGCATTGTTCCTACAATATCCAGTTATAATGAGATTTATAGGGATAAGTGCAGTGAGCAATTGTTATGTCTTGTCCTCAGATTTAAAGAAAGTTTTGCATGCAGAAGCTACCTTCACGGCCTTCTGTGGCTCATTTCCCTGCCCCTGGCAAGAAGATTTTAAACTTCCCTTGTCTGTTTAAGACCGTGTAAATCCTAGGTTAGATTTGGCTAGGTACCGTTGTGCTTTGCCATCCTGTAATCTCACCCAGAAACACACAAAAGGCAAACTAGTTCATTTTATTTCCTTGAAAAATTATCTTCATACTCTTAGCTTACAAGAAGCTTAAAGCTAAGCAGTAAAAGTAGTTACTTCTAGAAAAATTTTCAGAAAATGTAAAAGTTAATTACACCAAATTTTACCCTAAATATAAAGCAATTTCCATTTTAAACATAAATAGCTTTTTCCCTCTGTTACACGTCTAAGTTACTAAATAGCTTCAAAGCCTGTCACCAGTAAAAAAATCCTTTCCTACTTATTTATTTATCATCAGGTCTTAATCGAAGATTGCAAGTTGCAATTGCCAAAAAAAAAAAAAAAGTATTATTATGGACATTTTTTAGTAGCAGAACTTAAAATTGTCTTTCCACAAGCTTCCGTAACAGTAAAATTTCATCCAGCTCTAGAGTAAGACAGTACATTTCCACTATTAAGCACATAAGTAATAAGTTGGGAGAGAACATACTGCTGTTCTTCCAATGAGATACTGATTTAATATCAGTAATCTACAGAATCACCATCTCTAAATTAAGCCTAAGAGAGTCACTAGTTTCTTACAGCTCTTAAGGGACTCCAAGTCAATAACAGTAATGCTTGACATTTGTATAGCTCAAGATTTTGAGATACCTTATAGATGTTAATTATACTTCACAATAACCCTTGTGGCTAGTAGTAAATCATGTACCACATTCACTACCTGAAAGTCAACAACATCTACTTTTCTTGTGGCACTCAATGTATCATAAAATATTTTTGACTTTCTAGTCACATTGTCATGCATATTGCATACCGAAGGTGACCACGATGTAAAAGTAACTGTGCACCTGATAGTAGCTCCTTCTTTGTACCACAAATATAGAAGGCCTGGGAGGACCAGTTTTAATAACACTTGAGTTAAAATACAAGGTCCAGCTGGGGCAAGCACTTCTGCCCCAGCAGGGCCAGCTCTGCATGGGCTCTGTGCTGCCCAGAAGCCACAGCTGAGCACATCCAGACAGCTCGGAGGTTACTAAATTATCAGAGCTCACAACGCAACGTCTTAAGAGAAGCAAAAATGGAAAACAGCTTAACTTAACATGCCTGCAAACTGCAGTAATTTAGGAAGGAGTTGGTCCTCCACTGTCCAGGCAGGAAGGGCATCTGCAAGGAGTAAGCTCATCAACTTCCTCCATCTCGGCTGCCACCTCTTCCAGTTGGAATCCCAAGCAATGCAGAGCATCTCAAAGGCGAAAGACAGATGATGCTAACCAGTATAAAATTACAGCAAACATTTGCTATTACTTTTGCTTGTCTATAAAAAGAAGTTCTGACCCCTTTCATTGGATAGGTTAATAAACCGTGTTCCTAGAGATAAGATTTCTTGAGGGGAAAAAAAGAGGTGTTTTATGAAATGTTTTTAAGCTTCCAAAATCATGCTTTCTTCAAAGAAATTAGTGTTTTTCTTTAATGCTTTTCTCCTTCCACATCTTTCTTTTTTAAAAAAGAAAAGAAAAAAAACAAAATTAAGAAAAGACAGAGGAGAGAAAGGAAGAATGGAAAGAAGAGCAAGGAATGGAAAATGTTATTTTATAAGTAGATGGAGAATTTTATGTTATTTATGGAAAACTGTCATATTTTGAAGGCTGATAAACAAAACTTTTGATATTAAAAAGGATAATTGTTTGTAAAACTTTGCATTTTTTCTAGTTAACATTATTTATGAGGTCCTATCACACACTGATGCATCAAATTAGTGTTACCCTAAGGGAAAGACTGTGGACTGAGCTTCTCAACTTTGTACAAGCACAAAGGAGACTAGGTACTTGGTTGCAAAAGAGGCCACTGCCTCCTAAAGATCGTTGCCACTCATTGCAGTGTCTGTCTTTCACCTATGTATCTCACTCAGTATCAGCTGGCAGTACTAGACCCAGAGTAGGATCCAGGACTTTTATTTTTATGGTGTCTAACTTGAATCAATGGACTATTCTCTTCTGTACGTTCTTTTTTGATTACAAAAAAAAGTAAGGAATTTATTTCAAGATGGACGTTTAGTTTTATGACCATTACCTGTGTTGCGCCATGGAAGCCTGAGGTGGAAAGATCTTTATTTATCAATCAGATGGGGCTATAAAATAGAGTATTGCCAGTTTCCCCTCCCATTAGCATTCATTTCATGATTTTTATTTTTTTTTCCCTGACTGGAAGAACTGCCTACACCCCTGCTCACCATGGCAACTGAAGAATCTAGCAGCAGACTCAGGGTAGGAAAAAAATAAGAAAAAAAAAAAGCTCAAAAATATCCCCTGATACTAAAATTGGTTTTGTTTTCACAGCAACACATTATGCAATTGCAAGAGAATGAGAGCTATCTACCTATATTTCAGTTGGAATCACTCAGCATGGGAGGAGTACAAAAGAGAGTGTGTATGTTTGCATGTTACACTGGAGTATGTTAAGGGTAGGTGGTACTTATTTTCAAAGCATATTTTGACTGCTGAGGGAGGATGAGATGTTGACAATAATATGTTAGTGGATGCTTCTGTGGAAGAGGAGAGATTCACATGTACTGGATGAAAGTCACAGCAGTTTTGTTTGAAAAGTTTTCCTTCTGTTCCCGAGTTGGTGCAATAAATATAGCTGTTGACAAATATTTATCAGCACGTCTAAACATATGGAAAGAAAGAACCAAAGTCTTTCAACCACTGTCAGAATGAAAACAGGCACCGATGCATTTGCTAGCAGCAGAGTTGAATACAAGGAATATCAGCCTCATAAGTTATAGTTACTTATAACAAAAAAGAATGTGAGTATATAGGAGTAATTCCATACAGATTGTTAAAAAAGGCATTTTAAACATTACCTGGACACAGATTTTAAATTATAACAACTATAGCAATTATATAACAATTATAACAATCATAATACAGTTATATAGTAATAATTATAAAAACACTAAATTATGTTGTTGCTTTTCTAAGCAGGAAACCACATATACTAGAAATGAGAAAGGAAAAAAAACAACCATACTGACTCACATCATTAAAGAGGAAGGTATCAGTATCAAAACTAGTGTGTAAAAAAATCAATGAAAAGTTTTTGTCATTTCTGTGGGAAAACTATTTCATTCATATGAGTAAGGAAGACAGTCTGACATGCATTAATCTAACCACAGCAGACAAGCTTATTGGAAGTTTTCTTCCATAAAACTAGTTAAACAGTCTATTATTCTTAATGAGAGGGCCACAGGTAAAATAACTTTCCTTATTTGCAATCAGTTGTAAATGACTTGCAATTGAGTACAAAAAAGTAAGGAACAAATTGACCTTCAAGATAATTTTCCACCACATTTTAAAGGCAAATTATTCCATATAATAAAAAGAGACCTGTTAACGTAAACACTCCTATCTGGATACCAGGCCTCACAAACTCCTTGTGTGCTCAGTAGACCCACTGGAACCCTGTGTTTCCCTCCAAACACACCCTTCACACATCCCTTGTGTGGAAGGAAACCAGTGGTCACCCAGCTCTAGCCCAATATAGAACAATTGCAGACGGGGGACGCGGTTGGATTCAGGATTTGAAATGCACACCGGTGTCTACAGTGCAGATGGCAGCCATTGTCAAAAACCTGGTGGTCATGGTTTTCTCCCGCACAGAAATTAGAATAGGTAGTTATCCGGTTTGACAAGCCACATGGTAATGAGCATGTGTTCAGAAACCACTAGATGAAATTTTGTTTATTTTTGTCAGCATTCAGCTCACTGCATTTTAATTTCATAAATTAGCTCTCTGTTGCTAGTTACCCTCTAATTCTCTGAATTATTCTCCCTCAGTGAATGTAAGTTGCAGGCGAATGAAGGACTGGATCAACAAAATGCAGAAAGCAGAACTAGTGTTACAAGAAATGGAGCCAGAGTTCAAGACAATCAAAGACAAGTATGACAAAAATAGAGGAGTGGAAAAGTATGCATTGATAAAAATGGATAATAGTAAAAATGCTGAGGCAGTGTTGTAAATTAAAGATATGAAATATTGGTTAAAAAAAGAAGAATTACATTATTTTTTTAAAAAATTGAATATTTAGGTTAAAACCGCTTGGGGAATGACCGCAAAAGAATTCGTCTTCAGGCAGTTTTAGAACAATGTTCTATACCTCCATGCAAACTCTGCTGTAGTTAGAAGTCCTGAGGGACAAAGGTACTTGCTAGCCCTCAGATGTAGAACCAGCTTTGAATACCAAGTTAAAAGTGTTAAACTAGCTAGAGTTTGCATCTCAAGAAATGGGAAAAAAACGTAGATGTGCTCCAGAGACAGTGCATGAAAATCACCCAAAGAAAGGCATTATGACTTAGAAAAAGACAAGGAGGAACTGGAAAAAGGACTCATCAAGAAAGTGTAAGAATGAAGGCAGACATACTACAAGTTAAATTATAGAAGTTATTTTATTTATGCAAATAAAAGGAGAATAAGGTATAAGTAGACCCCACTATGCAATTATCTTCATCTTCTTGACACTAAAGATAATCAATGTATAGCACTAAAACTAAACTAATCATTTGCATCTATGTTCAAGAAACAAGGATGTAGGGCTGGGGGGTGAAGGCGGCACCTGTGATAATGAAATCTGTGAAATGTTCACAAAATGTCCTTGCCTGAAGTAGCAGGGGTCTGAACTGGATTATTTATTCCTATGTACGTCTGACCTATCTTATCTATTATTTCCTTCATCTTTTACTTTTACTTAATATTTACAGTTTCTTTTAATGATAACTTAGTCACGGGAGGATGACTAATCTGGACATTTTCTCAAATTAGTTTTGTAAACACTAAAGAAGCACTTAAATGGAAGTACTTCTCTAGAGTTTCCAAAGATACTGCTGAATAATCAGCTGGTATCAGTAAGGTCTGCAACATGCATACTTGCTTAGGAAGAACTGGCCTTTTATTTTCTGAATTTTCCTATTAGTTACCAAAGAAAGATATTCCCTAATACTCAGTTGTACCCTATTTATACCATGCTGAAAAAGAAAGTATTCAATTTCTTGTTACTACAAAAGGTACTTGTTGGCAGTGTATCAGTAAGTACTTTGGGTAAACTCTCCAGTTTGGCATTCTAGGAGTAATGAGAAATGGGAAAATTGTATATTCTTTATTTCCATTCATCTGGAGGCACTTCAAACCACTTTAACTAACTATTTACTTCACCTTTTGTACTTAAAATTAAATTTTCTAGATGAAGAGCTTGAATTTGCCATTTAAAATGAGAGGAAAAAAATCTCCAAAAGTACATAGCAAAACTGCCAAAAGAGTAGAATTTTCTTTGGGAAAATTTCATGAGGATTTGCCTCCAAAAGAAAGAAAAATATTTGCTAGAAATTTGTATTCATGTTAGTTCCCTTTCATTATGCAAAATGACATCTCCAAATGCCTCAAGCAAGCATCTCTAATAGAAACCAAAGCAAGAAAAAGTGATAAAGAAATTAAAATCTAATAACATATTATGGTAGAATATTTATAAGTGATCAGCAGTGTATTAAGCTGTAAAGAATACTCATCACAGTCACTCTGGCTGGTTATATTCTCTCCTACAGAACTATCTAACCCAAGGCTAGATTGCTTTGAAATTTGAAAACAGGTTTCTGAGCATTACACAGTGCATCTATTATCATAAGCAGCTTTAGCATGTGAGTGTGCATATATACTAAATTAAGCAAGGTGCTACCTGCAAGGTTTCTTATTTATAGATACACTTTTATTCCAGGTTTTGTTGAAATTGTTTTTTAAATGAATGATACTGAGGAAGACAGCTTTAGTACAAATGAACAAGGAGTGCAAGTCAGTCCTTACATGGCATGAATCAGAGTAACTGCACTGAGTAATTTAGCATCAGCTTAGAACCTACACAAAAACATTAACATTTTCATTCATAACAAGGCAATATCCCAAAACCTTCATTGCAAACCCCTTAAATTCAACCCTTGATAATAACTCCTTGTGCCATAGTGAAATTGCATTTCATTAAGATGGATTATTTCAGGATAGTACCTTTCTTACAGAAGTAAAGCAGAGCATCAATTCTGGTTTCAAAGCCACCAAAACAGCTGATATTTTACTAAAAAAAACCTGAGTTTTGTCAAAAACTGCATGTAGACTTCCTGTATTTTAAAAGGAATATTCTAAATATTTGGAAGGGAAAAGGCAAATTTGGGCTGCTTATTGTTTTATTTTTACATTTTTGAGTTTTGGGAGGGGAATTTTTTGGCCATAATTTATTCATAGACACTTCCTATAAATTAAAGAATTTTAAAAAGTGACAACTTTTTTTTGAAATTTTTTGGATTTCTTCTTATAGTCTGAATTACTTAATGTTCAATGGTGGATTTGCAGAAAGTATTTTATTTAGGTGTGTAGTTGCTATTGTAAAATATTGAATTTCAATTTTATTGCTACAAATCTGTCTTGTGCTACATAAAGTTATTGTTTGTGAAGAAGCCAAGGGCACAATAAACCTAGTTTAGCTGAAAAAAATACAGCAATAGTACACAGTATGTCTCTGACAGTATACCAGAAATGACAGAAAAGCATACCCTCAACAATCATCAGCCATTGCTGAGAATAGGATTTTGCCTGACCTTTGGAATTGTTTAACAAATTTACTGAGTATCTTGTAAAATATTTGGCCTGGAGATCTTCAAGAAGCTTGAGGTAGTGTTGACATATGGGCAGTATCTGATGAGGTTAGTTCCAGAAAATCTGAAGGATATTTTGGAGTACTGACTGCTAGAAAACATGCTTGATACCTAAGAGATCTCTCAGAAAAAAACAAACAAACAAACAAAAAAAAACCAAAAACAAAACCAAAAAGATTCATTGGAAATACAAATTAAACAACCATTTCCCTATTACTCTCCAAACATGACTAATTTCCAATTTTCTCTTTTCCTTTCACCTAAATTGTTTTCTTATCATCCTGAAACTGGCAGTTCTATCAGGATGACTTGCTTAGTTATCCTCAGTTAATAGGCAAAGACAAAGCTGGTCTATATGTTGAGGGAGAAACACTAATGAATGAAATATTTGAGATGAATTTGGGGGTGGGGGGCCCCCTACATGATTACTTACGCTAGGTTAAAAATGAAATTGGAGACTATTAAAATGATATCTAGTGAACGAGGTAACTCACAAGGTATGGTTACAAACTGTCGTGGCCTTGGGAGCACCAAGGTGCCTACCTGTCACTGCCCAGCCTCTCCCAGTATCTCCCTCCACTCTGTCCATGTCCTGGGCCCCCATTCCAGCCCATCCCAGGGTGTCCAGTCCCTGCCCCAGCGATGCTGTAGGACTGCCGGTCTCCAGCTCTGCCCCTGCCAATCCTGACTTCCTCATTGAACTTCCCAGGCTGACCTTCGACTTGATTCATTGTTTCACCTTCTCTCTACAAAGACCCTCTTATTACCCCATCCATGGCCCTGCATGGGGTAAGGAGAGCAAGCCCTGTGCTGGTTTGTCCCTGACAATAACGAGGAAAAGTACAAGAGACACCATGAGACAGTAAGAAACTAGACACACAGCCACAGAACCGGGAGCTAGACAAAAGAAAAGACAGAAGTGTGAAAGGAGAGAGAAAGCAAGCAAGCGAGAAAGAAATCTATTTTCATCTTTATTTCCATAGTTTTACTGTACCATTGCTGATACTGGTTCAAGGTTGAATGGCTTCAGAGACATTTCATCCACAATGACTTGTCTGTGGTTTGTAATTGCTCTTCATAGAGGACAGTTGAATCAAATAGCTATTTTGCAAGCTAAAAATACTCCTTAAGTAAGATCACAGACATATAAAACAAAGACGGGAACTACACTAATGGGAAAGGAGAGAAGTCTGAGGAAGCAGACAGATTTGGGGGTCCTGGACTAGTTTCTCCGACCAATAAAGAGCTAAAGGAGGTTGTGAACAGACATGAACAATATGTATAGAGTATTACTTCAGAGCATAGTAAAATATGAAAAGCCTGAGGAGAATGAGACATAACTGCCTCTGCATAGACCAAAGCTGCATCAATGCAATATTTTGTTTAAAATAATGCATAATATGTTTTTTTTTTCCTAAGAACAAAAACCTCATTATTTTTTTCTTCCCAGGCAAAGCTGCTTTGTCAGACAATGTGAAATATGAACGTGGCCTGGACCAGAAGCAATTGGCTTTCTTCTGTGGGACTGTGGTATCACAGAGCATTCAGCCTAGTCAAGCACTTCCTGCTGTCATCATCCAGCCCATCACCTTCTCCAGCTCTTCTTGAGCTGAAGTGGCACTCACACTCACAGTGTGAGTGGAGGCAGCCTTATGGTTAGCATAATTTTGGTTGTCTGTGAAACACAAGGATCACTAATTCGTCCTGCTTGATTAAAGGAGATTTGTTACAGGATTTTCTCATTCTTTGATGGACATGACTGTATGCAGAGCCAGATCTTCGATTGGAAGTACTGTGATCCAGGTATTTAGGTATGTCACTCACTATCTCCTTCTGAATTGTCGCACTAAACTAAACTAATCCACACCTCAATTATATCCTTCCTCTGTTTCCTTTTGAAACTAAAGTTATTTTGTTTGAAAGTTTGAGGCTTTCTCAATAGTGATTGATTTTCCCTCTGAAAAAAGAGAAAGAAGACATAGTAAGTAAAAGAAATGATTAATACACACTTTTTTTTTTTGGTGTTTTTTTTCTCCAACTTCTGACCTAGATGATGATGTCACTTGGCCAGCGGTTTTTCATTTCAGCAGAAGTGTAGTGAAAGATACTGCATCTTAACAGTCTTAGGCAAAACTTTTAGTCTAATTTAAATCTATGCATAAAATATTATGGTCAGGGGTTTGTTCATTGTGTTTTTTTAACTCATCTGCAAATAATTTCATAAATCCTCTACAACGTGAAAGATGGAAGTGAAAAATTTGTATGCCTACAATTTAAAAAGAATCCAAACAAATAGAAAGAATTTTCAGTAAAGGTAAGTGTGTTTTTAGACTTCAAAAAGGACAATCAAAGGGCAAATCTTCCACTCTTATAGGCATTTCTGTGATTCACCTTCCATGGAGACAGAAGTCTTCAGGGGATAATTAACTAACAGAAAGAAATGTCAGTATATATTGGGTTTTACAAGGGAAAGTGATTTCTGTTCAGGTAAAAAACAACATGTCCAGAGTCAACAGTAACAGTTCCCTGCCATGTAGTTTTGGTCTTTAAAACATATTGCCATCCTTTTTTATTTTTCATTATTAGGAAAATTACTTCTTACAACCCTACATTTATATTTCCTTACATGTAGGTAGATGGATATTCTCTCTAAAATAGTGGTAGATATTCATAGACATGCTAATGATGAATATACACATACACCCCCATAAACTCTCTTGCTTCTTAAATTTTTCTGTGTCTTATGTAATAGAGCAGGTTAAGTACCACCATGAAGTTGCCACACATACAGCATAGCCTGAGATACCTTTTTTCTTTGGGTTTTGTTCACTCTCTCTATAGACGTTACATTTTCAGCAAGTGCCATATGGACAAAACAGTTCCTGGTAAAATTTTGGACAACAATTAACATAAGCACAGCAGGACATCCCAACTGTTGACCCCTAAAAGGTGGTTAATCAACAGCATATGGGTTTATTTATCCCAGCATGCCCTTTTAATTAACAGTTCTGAAAAGTGTATTTTTTAATGAACATTTTGTTATAATATATTGAGAAAATTCTAAATGGTGTAAATGAAACTCCAGCTTGAAACAAAAAATATCATAGTATATAAGAAAAAAAAATCCGTCAAGAAGTTAACCCATGAGAAACACTAATAATAAGACAATGCTCAGGGTAACTATTTGTGTAAGAAAATCTCTAAACTGCAGAACGTTTGGACTTCATATGTAAAAAATAAACTTACATTGTAAAGTTCCTGTTTAGAGTAAAGAATGTCAGTAGGACAGGGAGGAAGGTCCCCAATCTTGTATTTTGGTTCGAGCCTATGCTCTGAACAATACTGTGACATTTACTTTCAAGTTGGCAGTAGAAGATACTTGGTAATAGGGTAGGTTGAAAGGAAGGGAGGACACAAAAATAAACACTGATACCAAAAGAGAAAAGAGAAGCAAACACAAACAAGTGCCCACACAGCATAGGATAAGTAAACACAAAAGAAGCAACAAACATTCAAAGTCCTTTTTAATAATACATCTTTATTAATAAAATGCAAATTACTTAAGATAAGCCTTACGTAAACCAAAGCATTGCAGTAAACCAAAATATTTAACATAAATTATTTAAGGAAAACAGTAAACTAAATTTTCAGTTGGTGTAAATCAAGATAACTACTTACAGAAAACAGATTTACATGGGTCTTGAAAACATAATCAAGTCCTTCATACTAAAGAAATTCAAACAAACCAAAGAGCCTTTTCTTTATCTTCAGTCACCTAAAAAGAATAAATGTTTTTGATGGTATTGCATCAGTTTATGAAACCTCCTATCAAGCTTCCTGTAAGTTATGTCCCAAAGATGAATGCATTGGGAGCTTTTAAGGTATTCAAACACCTCTAATTAAGAAGCCATGCAAACTGAAATAACGACTAAACACCTTGGAGTATATTCACGCTTCACTTCTCAGCGAAGAATTCTACCCTTGCTTAACAGCAACTACTATACCAGAAGGACTATTTTGTACATACTTATTCAGCAGCAGAATCTGGTCTGTCCTAGGAGGCAGAAACATGAAAGAATTTTACACTTTTACAGTATAGTGTGCTAAATTAAAGGCATTTTTCCTCAGAATATAATTTTCCTATACAAAAAGCATTGGACTCTCCTTAGTTGAGATCTTTGATTGCCTTCAGCAAAATGCAAAATTGCCTTACAGAAGAATGCAGATTTGAAGTATAGTGAACATCAGGGCAATTCCAAAATGTAGCTATAACTATAACCTTCTAAAAATGTTTACCAAAGAATCTGTTAGTCAGCTGAGATTACACGAAGTAAGGTGTTACATCTGTCTTCAAAACAAAACAGAAAAGGCTTCTGCTTTATCATTGGCTTACTTTGCCACATTAGAAATAAGAGAAAACACAATCAAAATTGTCAATCATTATCTATCCTGTATTATGTGCTAATGAAGAATGAGAAAGGAACCACAATATGAGGAGTCCCCCAGAAGGAATAAAGATGCCATTCTTAGAAGGAACCTGTGTAGGAGACTGTTGTCTCCTTCTCTATCGAATATCGTAAAGACCAGCTCACAGCAGCAATTTTTTAGACTGCTAACTCTTGCAGCTCTGTAAAACTGTCATAAGTAGTCACACATCACAAAGCTTAGGGAAAATATTAAAAACAGGGAGAGAAAGATATCCTGATAGACATATATCCATACTACCCTCTATAATAGACTATAATAGAAATACATTTAATGTATTTGAAATTAATGGGAGACTTACTTTCAGTATAGACGTTCTGCATTAAGAAGGATTTTCAGGGTTGACCACTAATAAATAAAGACAAAGGCTGTAACTTTAGTTACAAAATGTTTTTCTAAGATGGATGTGGGCCTCCAAGTGTCTGATTGTTCTAATTTTGAAAAAAGACAATTGTGGAATACCCATAAAGAATACAATTAAGCACTGAATATGGTTTACAACTTCTGAGTAAATATGAATGTCTTCAGCTATGCAGATAGCACAATGAAAGTATCGCTGAATCTACGTGAAGGAGGAAAAGAAAGAAGGAAAAAAATGTGCTACATAACTTACACCAGCTACCAAACTCATGCACATTGTAGGCTAATTCTTGTAAAAAAGGTAAAAAAAACCAAACATAGATCCGTCCAGAATGTTACCCTAAGTGAACAACTAATTTCATAAAACTGAAGACAGTAGCCTTTTTAAAAATACAGAAAATACGAAATCCTTTGTGACAATTAAACTAAGTGATTCATGCAGGGCTGTTGATTTGATTTTTAAAAGAAGATCAAGGATTAGGCAAATCTTCTGTCTCGGATTCTCTCTGTCACTGCTAGTGAAATATTTGATTTTGAAAAGATCTTTTACTCCACTAGAAGATATTTCTGGTTTTATTTTTTAAAGTACCAGTGAGTAATAAAAGAACACTTGTTAAGCTATAAGTATGCTGCATTAGGTGTATTTTAAAACTGTTATCATTGTGTTGTTTTGTTTTTTTTAAAAAAGTGACAAATACATGTTTGAAATTACATCTAGCTTATACATTGGGACTGCTCTCTCAATAAAAAGCAACTTGAGTCAGCTTTTCATCAGAATGAACTACCTGTTTGGTATATACTTAGTCCTGCTGCGTGAACAGTTTAGTTTAGATCCGACATTTCTAGGAAAAGAAGAAATAGTGAAGAGTTACTTTAGGTCTGGGTACTGCTTCTCATTTGTATAAGGTGTTTACTGTTTATACATGCACCCAGTCAGACACATTAAGCAACCTGATATAAAAGATTTAAAGGATTAATTCAGTTCTAGTGCACCAAAAGTAAAAATTAACTATGAGCTATTTTCAATCCAGCTATCTCAAGGAGTTTGGTCCCAAGACTAAAACTGAAGACATAGGAAACATATTAAACATCTGAAGCCTGCAAGCACAGCAGAGCCCTAAAGGACTAGATTAAACTTTTGGCACTGTCAAAAGAGCCTTGTCCCTGGTCCTTCCTGACAATGTGAACAGCCAGAAAAAAGGGATTTGCATATTTCTGCTTCAAGAAATGGGTCCTAGTTCAACTCTTAGAAATAAAGCTTCTGAATCCAATGAGTTATAACAAAGGATACGACCAGGGTATTACCAGTTACCTTTTGTGATGATGCAGCAAGATATGTGTACATACTCCGTAGTACAATACCATATATTTTAGAAAGGTAACAATTTTTTACTGCTATAGTATTCTTATGGCTCTCTGTTTCTTAAATCTTTGTTGAGAAGACGGGAGAAACATCATTTCCTTTAAAATTACAGAGTTTGGGAGTTAGCCAAATGAAAATTAGTGAGCTTCCACTGTAACTAATTGAAGTTAGATATTGTTTTCATTAAACTCTCATCAACTTCATATTTTGTTTATTTTCAAGTGTAGGTTTCAAGTGTTGCAGATGTGTTGGTTAGGTGTCAGGAAGGGAATATCAACTGTCACACCTGGTTCATTTGCTATGTTATGCCTCTCTGTTACTGAGGTGCAGAACACCCTTTCCTTCTCTAATGCCTGGGAGGGTTTTTTGGGTGCCTCATAATTAACCTCACTTTCTAGTGGTTAAAAATCAATCTATGTCTAAGTGCTTACATAATCCAAAGCAAAGTAGAGAAGCCTGCATGATTGTCAGTACTTCTTGTTTGTGATGAAAATCTTTGTACTAAGGTAGACTCACACTGCTGATGGTTCATTTTATTTCATTTTCTACATCTTTATGTTTTCAGAATTTGACCAAACTACATAATGTTTAACAATGTGCACCCTAATGTTTTAAAGGAAGAATTGCAGTATTCAAAACAGAGAGATGGCTTTTGTCTTCCCAAAGATAAAGTGATTTAAATTTGAGGAAATATTGAGCTGCCAAGTAAAAATTTCTCTTTCATTCCAATCTAACAATGATGAATATGTGATGATATAGTGCTAGGAAGATTTGTCTTATTTTCCACATTTGAACATTCATTGTCCTTGTCAGGAAAAATACTTGGGAAGGATTTGTTTTGCTTTTATTTCCTTCGGGTTGTTCATCTGGTTCTAAACACAAGAAAAAAAGAACAACACTTCAATATGGAATGGACATAGCAGAAAGAAGGTAAAGAGAACTTCTCCAAACCGTTGTGGACTGAGAAGTGTGGCAAAGGAAGAGGAGATAAAAAACTCAACTGTCCATGTGAAGGAATGAAAATTTGTACAGAAGAAAGAAGAAACAGACACTGATGTTTAAATAATTTCGCTCAGATAAAGGTAAATTAATAATAATCTTTAATAATTTGAATTTTAACAAAACTAATTATTTGTAAGTGTTTTCAGTAACATTGAGGATTATTTTACTTCTGTGTTTAAAATGTGTCTAATCAATTTATATCACTTTAAAGCAATGATTTTCCCATATTTGTCTTATATTTTGATATAGAAACCTTGGAGAAGCTTTAGTTCTTGGAAGCAACTCCTGAAAAATAAGTGTGTAAGTACATAGCCTTGAGCTATGATGTGGGTTCACTGAAATCAGTAGGAAATACCAGTCAAAAAGTGTTCTGAGTATATAATCATGATGTTTTTAATCATGTTAAAACATTGTTGTCTCTTGCTATTAACACACACTTACATGAATCGTACACGACTTCTAACCTAGCTGCCCTACTTAAAACTCTTCACAGCAAAACCAGAACACTGTTTCACATCTCTGTAGTGGCCATAAAAATGCCACCACACCTTTTAGCAGAGCGAAATATGTGATGCATAATCATATGACCCATTTAATGAACTAATGGAGGACCATTCAAAACCGAGTTTAATTCTTTGTCTTGCTATTCCTTTGGAAAGTTTTCTCCATAAACTTCTTCCAAACATAGTTGGAAATTTTAAAATTCAGGCATGAGTCTATTCCTTACCAATTCGTAATAATTTTTTCTCTTATTGATGTCAACCTTTAAGGAATCCTTTCCCCTGTTGCTGCTTTCTTCTTGGATTTAACCTCATTCTCAACCTTTTTTTTTGTTTGACCAAAAAAGCCGTGTATTTTAGATTCACAGAATATAGGCTGCCATTTTTCCTGGTCATCTAAATGTTATTTTCCAAGCATATTCCAGTTAGAATTTGGTGGCTTTTTTAGAACTGAGTGACCAGAATTCCTGTGTTTTCACATGAATATTCCAATGGCACTATTCTTTTTAAAGAAATATTTTGGCTGGTAAATCTTAAGATTGCCTCAGACATTTTCACAGTCACATTACACTGATGCCTGACTGCCCTTCATGGCTGAATAATACCCTTTGTTTTTCCTCCCTCTCCATTATTCAACTCAAATTCCTGTCTTACAGCAGAAATTATTAGCAAGATCTCTAACTGAATGATATTGTGCTTAACAACACAGTAATTTCAACACATTTTTTCTTTTTAAGACATTTACATAACTCACATATTGACAATATATCCTACCTTTTTGATGGCAAAAAAATACCAGAACAGTGCTAGTCTCTGTGCTAGGGTCAGAAATGAAAATATTAAACAGCATTTACCTCTGTGGCAATTCTTAAGTAGTACCATTACTAAATTCCTTTAAATTCAATGTTAATCATAATCCTTAAACTATCTTTTTTATGTACCCTACATTTCTTAGACTATTCCATTATCTTCTTTAGTTTAACCAGTAATGTTGTATGTCATTTATCTAGAAAATTACATACCTTATCAAAGAAAATATCAGATGAGTACAACTTGATGGACTTGTTGAATATGTATTATATACTTTTTACAGTTTTCTACTTACTGTCTGATTACTTTTTCCCTTTCTTTTTAAAGGAAAAACTTCTCTGAAAGATTTACATCATTGGAGTAAGATTAATGGTGTTTGTTATATATTTGTTCTATGCCTTCTTAAACATACCTACTACATTTGCTACGTTTCAGCTGTATGATACTATTTAATAAAAAATAGAGTTATTAAAAATCCTTGCCATTAGACCACCTGCTAACAACAGCAATAAAGTGACAGTTTCTGTAGAGAAACACTCACAGCTACCAGGGCTCTGAAGCACTGACTCCTTTTTCTACCTTGTGTTTTGGGGAAAAAATGCGTAAAATTGTATTTTCTTATTCAATAAAAAAAATTAACTGTCTCAAGGGCTTTGACTAATCACTGCAGTTCTCTTTTAACTGCAGAATTTTCACAGAAGTACCAGAAGCGTGCAGCAGCATCCTCACTGAGTGTCAGGGAAGATCTTATGTTGGTCAAGGTATTAGCAAGACATTAACTGGCAGTAAAATAATATCAAGTAAACAAGTATTATGCTTCATCTATATATGTAAACATATTCATACCTTCTCTTCCTTTAGGTGGGATCCAGCTTTTTCTTGTGTCAACGGACTGATCTGCTGCTGTAGGGATAGGCTCCACCATGTTACCAGCACTTTCAGAGGAGCTTGGGATACAGACTATCTGATTAATTCTCAGAGTTATGCTCAAACTAGAATAAACGTTCCATAACAAACCACCAAATTATACAAATCTGCTTTGAATATTACCTGCTCTATAATAGCATTTTAAGTTAAGCAGTTGTTCAAATTCAGCACCTACTTGAGAATTTTGCTGAACATGGGTATGTTAAGCATAAACCCAGAATCTTTGTTGAGATGAACAAAATCATCATTATGGATTTTGATAGCATGATCCAACATTTTACATACGAAATCAAATTTAAGGGTTACAATATAATTTGCCCCAAACCAATGTACATAATTTTACCCATTTACTGGAAGATCACATAATAAATGTAAGCATCAACGTTGGTGTTGGAGCAATATTTTTAAGGAGTTAAATCTATATTTTATATTTAGGTTATAGATTTCAACGTATCACTTAGGCTGAAATCCATCTGGGCTTATGAAAGCGTAGTCCAAAGCCCAAAATATAGCTGGGAAGGCAATAAATAAGTTAGCCAACTACAATGTGACCAACACAATAACAATACAGCCAGCTGCAAGCTGAATGTAGTAGAAACTTCTCAGCAATTAAAAATCACTATGCATGCACAGATTCTCATCAACTATTTATAACTACTTCCCTTATTTATATTAAAGATAGAGAAAATGTAATCAAGTCCAGCAGTATTTTATTTCAAAGAACAAGAACTAGTTTAATAGGTAAAAATACAAGAATTCAAGCAAGCAAATACAGACTTGAGTTTTTTAAACAATATCCCACTTGCAAGGGGAAAGTTGTCAGGGCCTGCTTAAAGTAATGGTGTATAAGAAGGTAGGTCCAGAAAGTACTTTATGACACCCAGGCAAAGTCAAGCATGCCTAAGTTACAGATATGTGGTAAAGAAAATTGTGCAGGGGGTTGCTGGCAAACTCACACGAGCAAATCCTAGGAGAAGACTTGACAAGTGTGGAGGCTGCAACAAAGATCTGTGGGTCAAATTTAGTGGGCAAGGAGAAACATGAATCACCCAGCCAGCCAAAGATCAGATGCATAACTTCTGACAAAGTGAGTAGTACAGAAAAAAACAGGTGAGATTTTTATTTAAATAACTGACTTTATCAGCAGCTTCCTCTCATTAAACAGTGTGTTCCAGTTTCATGCATGTTTAAGCTGGATATTAAGAAAAACATTATTTTTTTGAGGATAAAGCCCATATTCTCCTGTACTTTTTTCATTGAACAATTCTTCCTATCAAAGTCCCTTCAAGCAGAAATGTTTCATATATCATAATCCTTCTGGCCTCCCTCAGATTCCTTTCTCAAGCTGACTGGAAGTAATTACTTCAACCCTCCCCATCAAATTTTGTAACAACTTGTTCATAAAACAAAAGCCACCTCTGATGTCAATACGTTTAGTTGGAAATGCTTCAGTTAATAATTTCTAGTCATTCAATAGAAACTGCTTTTCCCTACTTGCAGTTTCAACTAAATTTCATTGAAAATATCCTGAAAAACGTCACCGATATTTTTAAAATGTAAGATTCTTTTTTTTTTCCAAAGACACTGTTAAAGTGTTAATTTATATTTAAAATATGGGAAGGAGTATAAAAAGTTCAAATTTTAAAAAATGACAAACTCATTCCCTTTTTCTTTCATTGTTAATTTTCAAGTTGATTGAGTTTGAGTCCTAGAGAAATTCACTTCGAGTTATATTTTCAATTAAATTCTTAGCATACAACAGCAGCATTTAAATGTCGGACTTCTGTCTCTGAAACACAAGCCTTTAGAGCTTGTTTTTGTAGGTTGGAATGGAAGGATTAGCACCATGGCCAACCATTTCACATGGTGAGATAACTTCATCCAGGTGTCCTATCTCATCTTGTGGAATTCAGACATATATGTGTGTGTTTATGTGCATATATGTATATGTATATAATATCTCAGTGAAGATTATACAAAACTGAAATTTATTGAAGCATTCTGGAGGTCCCTTATATTAACTTGGGGGATATTACAGCATCTTGAAACAGCACAGCAGTGACTGTCAGCTAGCCAGACTGCCTAATGTGGAGAATTTCCCTTGTTAGGTATCTTATTAAAGTTCTCAGCAGGGTTTCTGATTCGTCTCAACATCAAACGAATAGCACCAGCCTTTATTCAAGAAAGAGATAACGACAGTCTAACTAAATTATGCCAAATTCCAGAAATGTGCTTTCACAATTGCCAAAGATTTATTTTTTTTTTCTACTGTGCATATTTCTAAGGGGCCTATCACTATAGACCCTATTCATAAGAAATATTACCCTGGGTTAGCTGCACTACCACACCAATGACACCAGCTTACTTTCACAAAGTGATTTAATCTAAGATAAGTTGTTTCTTGGTTTTGGACTATCCATGCAATTTTTAGTCATTTGGAAGTAGCTACTACAGCAAGCAAAATGATGAACGATCATGGCAGCCTCCCTTGTTCCCCTGCATTTTTTTGAAGATCCTCTTGAAGGAGTAGAAAATGCTGCTACTATGTCAGTACTAATGTAATTCTAGGCATCAGTTACTAACTGTTATCAAAAACTCTCTCAGCAAGACAGAGTCTTTGCATAGCACAGAATTAGATAATACACAGACAGGAAATAAGTAGCTGATCTCGAAAGTAAACCTGCAAGTATAGTTCCCTATGTCCTATGTTCAGCAAGGAAGTCATCTCTTGATAGATACCCCAAATGAAGTAAAGTTCAAGAGCTTCAATCATTAGAACAAGTGAAACCTGTATTTAACACCCTGCTCTGCAAGACAGGGCTGTTGAGAGAGCAAGTTACTGAGACCCAGAGATATTTAAGGACAGGGTTGCTGTGAAAACTGCCTTTCAGGACCCTGCTCTCAAAGTCCAAAGTCAGAAACCTGTAATCTCTATGTGATATACAGAGGTAGTTAAGTACCTCAGAAAGGCTACTTCAAGTTGCTTAAGAGCAAGGAATTGCCAATCCAACAGCAAAAGCTACAGATAGCATCTATAATGCCACTCATATTTGACGTTTGAGCAGCTCATTAAAGGCTGCAAACAGATGCCTCTATGTCTGATCAACATCTGGAGACAGGAATACTGATGGTAGATGACTACAAACTGTTCTTGCAAAGAGCTAAGTAAGGCCTGTTTTCCTTCACTGGTGGTGGCTGTTAACCCTTTATGTTAGACCCTCATGGATAAACCATTCCAGGAGATCCGAGAACCTCTCGTGCGTTGATATCTGTTCTCTACCAAACATCTGACTCACACAGAATGACTGTGGGTGCAGACACTATTTTTCTCCTGCCTATGAAGTTACAGTTAAGCTACTTGTTGACCTCTCTCTTTCTAGTCTCAGAAATATTGCATTAAAGGATGGACCATGACCCATCGTCAGTAAGAAGGATGCAGGCTCCCCACACTACTGAGGCTATGTATAGACTGTCAAACCTTAGAGACATCGATTTGATACTTGCAGAATAAAGATTGAAGTCTCTGTTTTTGTAGGCTCTGCAAGTGCTCTAGACCCTTAGAGTAAAAGAATGAGCAAAAGGTTGGCAGATGCACCACAAATTTTTTGAAAAGAAAATAATAACAACCACATTTTCTGGGAGGTCCAGTATAGCCTGACTGCATACAGAAATTGAAGTGTTATGGGAAGTAAGATGCTGGTTTTTCAGTAGAGCGACTCATTCTGGATGTTATCTCCAAACACGTCGAGGAACAGGAAGTTATTGGAAGTGGTCAACATGGATTTACCAAGGGTAAATCATGCTTGACCAATCTGATAGCTTTCTATGACGTTATAACTGGTTGGCTGGATGAGGGGAGAGCCGTAGATGTCACCTACCTTGACTTTAGCAAGGCTTTTGACACTGTCTCCCATAACATCCTCATTAGGAAGCTGAGGAAGTATGGGCTAGATGAGGTGATAGTGAGGTGGATTGAGAGCTGGCTGTGTGACAGAACTCAGAGGATTGTGATCAGCGGCACAGAGTCTAGTCGGAGGCCTGTAACCAGTGGTGTCCCCCAGGGGTCAATACTCGGTCCAATTTTGTTCAGTATATTCATTAATGACCTAGATGATGGGACAGAGTGTATCCTCAGCAAGTTCGCTGATGATACCAAACTGGGAGGGGTGGCTGACACCCCAGAGGGCCGTGCTGCCATCCAGCATGACCTGGACAGGCTGGAGAGCTGGGCAGAGAAGAACCTAATGAGGTTCAACAAAAGCAAGTGCAAGGTCCTCCACCTGGGGAGGAAGAATGCTAAGCACCAGTACAGGTTAGGGGTGGACCTGCTGGGAAGTAGTTCTGAGGAGAAGGATCTGGGGGTCCTGGTAGACAGTAAATTATCCATGAGCCAACAATGTGCCCTTGTCACCAAGAAGGCCAATGGAATCCTAGGCTTCATAGGGAAGAGTGAGGCCAGTAGTTCGAAGGAGGTCATTCTCCCCCTCTACTCTGCACTGGTGAGGCCACAACTGGAATACTGTGTCCAGTTCTGGGCTCCCCAGCTCAAGAGAGACAGGGAACTGCTGGAGTGAGTCCAGCAAAGGGCAACTAAGATGATTGAGGGACTGGACCATCTCCCTTATGAGGAAAGGCTGAGAGAGCTGGGACTCTCTAGCCTGGAGAAGAGAAGGCTGAGGGGAGACCTTATTATGACATACAAGTATCTAAAGGGTGGGTTTAAGGAGGATGGTGCCAGGCTCTTTTCAATGGCTCCCAGTGACAGGACGAGGGGCAATGGGCACAAGTTGGAACATAGGAAGTTCCGATCAAATATGAGAAAAAACTTCTTTACGGTGAGGGTGACAGAGCACTGGAACAGGCTGCCCAGGGAGGTTGTGGAGTCCCCTTCTCTGGAGATTTTCAAGACTCACCTGGATGCAGTCCTGAGTAATGTGCTCTAGGCAACCCTGCTTTAGCAGGGGAGTTGGACTAGATGATCTCTAGAGGTCCCTTCCAACTCTGAAGATTCTGTGATTCTGATTCTGTTTTGCCTATATCCTAATGCAGGAGCTGGTTATCTAGCTGTTCAGGACACATTTAAGCAGCCTTGGAACCATATCAACATCCTTGCTCAAGTGCTCCAAGCTCCCTTTACCTCCAAGCAAAGGAGAACTGGTGAAATCACTTCAAAGAGATCTAGTAAACTGCCTCAGAAATGTTTCCCATTTCTTCCTGAAAAACATTACTTTCAGTCCTCACCATCATGTACTTCTCAGAAGTTACTTGCCTGTACTTCCCAATGGACTGCTAGTCTTGGGAGTTTCTTGAACATCTTTGAAGGTATCATTTTATGATTTTGTCACCACGTGCAAAATCATAGTCAATGCTGGAACCTAAACACACAGAAAAACATCAAGGGGGATCCATTCCTCATTTATAGTTAATGGTTTTCCTGATTAGTTAAAAATACATCTGATAAAGAAACAAAAGCTTTAATACAAAAGTATGTTGCATGTCTTGCGTTCACTTGATATAGTTCAGGGCTGAACAGTGTTTTTCAAGAAGATTAATTGGGAAATTATGACTCAATTAAATTTTAATATGCCACATCACGATAACAATGGAGAAATTGTCCCTTCTAAAGGATTTGAAAATATTACTGGAGTTGGGGTCATGAAGGACTTTAAAAGTGCAGTATAAAATTCCAGTTTTGCTCTCCCACAGAATGCTTTGCTCATATAAACTTTTGTCAGTCATCTTGACACAACCTCCCCCTCAACTTCAAAAATTTTAAATCAGCATATATGCCATGGTATGTAGTCACTGAATGTTGACAGTACTGAATAAAATAAATTAGTTTCTTCAAAGTCAGTTTGCCCAGGCTATCCTCTCATCTTTAACACACCTTAAAAGCTTGTGTGGCTTGCAATTTAATTTACTTGGTGTTTTAACAAGGGCCTGTTTCTGCAAGGTAATATAAACATTAGCCAGTGAGGTCATTAGGAGCTTCAGACTCCTCCTGAAGACTTTACTTGAGAGGTTAGTGGGAGGCAGATTGCCCAGACAATCATTTTGTCTTCTTTTAAATTAAATTTCTTTCATAACAGAACAATTTAGGTTACTGTAAGAGGGAACCAGAGAATGGTTGCAAAGTCTTAGGAAGAACTATTTTTAAAGTAATGGTGGGAACCAGTGTCTGGGCTGTAGTGTCCCCACCCCCAAATCATCTGTTCTGTCCTGAACTTCTAATATAACCTACTTGGTGAAGAATTTGTCTGTTAGGATTTAACTTTCAAAAGGCATTTAAAAGTGTATGTTATAAATGTTGACATAGTTTTCCATGTCAAGCCTGATCTAATTCTCAGATCTTATGAAGAATTTAAGAAATTTGGACTAGGCTGTCCCCTATATAAATAAGCACATGTCCACACCTGCTATCCCCAGCCTGGCTTGTTGTGCTCAGCAGATGATAGACTGTATAAAAACAAACTAGCTGAATGAGGAAATATGGGGTGTGGGGGTGGGGAATACCAGAGTAACATCCTGCAAAATTTTATGGAAAACTGTAGTATAGTGGTAGTACAAGCAGAAGGCTTTTAAGAAGATGGATCATAGTTTCAAAGATGAACATAAACTATTACATAAAAAAAAACCCAGTTCAGATAATCAGACTTTCACTTGGTTTATCATCTTGAGAAAGAAAGAAAGAAAGAACAACACTGGAATTAAAACCAACATGTTTCAGTAAAAAGCTCTTTAATTTTAACACAACCAAACAGTGGAACTCGCTGACATTAATTATCATTAAATACAGTATCTTGGATTTGGTGAATTCACAGCAATTTTTAGCATTTATATAGATAAAAAGACTATTTGCAATTAAATATAGACAGATTTTTCAGAATAAATTGACCTCCAGACTTCTGCTTTTTCTGTTATTTACTGAAGGCATATTGTACCAGTCACAACAGACAGGGAGAAATTAGACTACTTGGAGACAAGTGATGCTTTCAATGATACTGATATTTGCACAACTGGTCATCTCCTGGCTCATTCAAAACGAAATATGAAAGTTATGCAAAGAAGCAACGATTTTCCATTGTTGATTAAAAAAAAGGCAATATCGAATAGTCTGAGCACAAAGAGCTGTTCAGATATAGTCTGTACTTCAGAGAAGACATCCAACATCTCATCTTCATTGTTTTCTTCTGCTCAATATTCACTCAGCTGTGGAAGGATGTTTTCAGACATCAAATAGTCATAGGAAGCACTGCAAAATGAATAACATTGATTCCATTAAAAAGAGCAATAAAACTCTCATTGGACTTCTATAGAAGAAGAATTTGAACAATGCAGATGACTTTTGAATATCTGTATATATTCATATTTGTTTCTCCTATCTTGCTACATTCTGAAAACCTAGTTATTGTATTCCTTAAACCAGATCCTCCTGCAAAAGCAAAACTCCCACTGCTGCCAATTTTAAAAATACAAAGAAAAACTTTTGCATAAAGAGCATAGATACAGTCTTTATGTAAGCCAAAGGTTATACAGCACCACAGGAATTTAACACTCAAAACACAAAATAAAGGTTACGTATTTCTGTCAGGAGGTCCCCGGCATCTTGCTGAGACAATAGGTGCACTGCTCATTATCTTTTGCTAGAAGAAGGGTGCTTCTTGTTCAGAACTGCTTCCTTATGTTATGGCAATTTTGTTTAAATAAGAAAAAAAAATATACTTGAGAACGTAGGTATAGAAGAGAAAGAAAAAATTATTTCCTTTTGGAGGAAAAGGCAGATGCACTCCCATAGTTACGCACAGCAATAATTGTCAGAAGGCATAAGGAAAAAAGGTGATTAATAACTTCAACTATGCAGCTTCTTGAAGTGTTATTATCTGTTGAGAAATTCAGAAAATTTCAAGCTAAGGAAAATAAACACCATATTTCTGAATCTGCAATTTCTGTATTTCTGTCAATGTAGGCAGCATACAAATGAATATTAACCTCTCTGACTGTCTTTAATGTATAACATATGGTTGCTGCTGCTGGGCTTGTTGAAGGAGTTGGGCTTAGGGTATGGGGGAAGGAGGGAAAAAGTAGACATGAGCGATTCTGGTGAGCATTTGCTGTTTGTACTCTAGCTGCAAAAACTGAACGTGTTTGCAAGAGGGAAGAAAATTCAGCACTGCCGAAAACAAATGGTCTCACTTAAAGAAAACTGGAGGTGGTTAGGGAAGGGAATTTCTTTACTGAAAACAAATGTATTCTCACTGTAGAAAAAAAACCCACAACAACAAACAAACAAAATGAACTCAGTATCTCAAGACTGCTTAGTACCTAGCTGGGAATCTGTTTTTCGCTGATTGGAAGAGAAAGGGCAGTAGGAGGGGTTGCCTCGAATTTCTCCCAAATGAAGGATTGTGGGGGTGGACTAGAGGGGGCTGAAGACTGTGTAACATCAGGAGACACATTTGTTCAGTCTGCACTGGCATTTCCAAGCTGAAGAATTTGTTTCTGCAAAAAAGGTTAAAAAGTGTTCTGTGACTTGGATTAAATTAATTTCTTTGGCATGAAAAGATAGACTTTTACTTCTCTCTGCTTGGTGCCCAAATCAGAGCAATCTTATTTTGTTTCTGTTCGCTGTTTTAGTTTGCCAGCTTTGTTAGGCTTTCTCTTGCTTGTACAAAAATATTCTGTCATTAACTCTGATTTCTTTCCCCTGTTACACATCCTAATTCACATCTTTGTCCCCCACTGGTCCTTGCTGTCTTTCCCACTCTAAATGTGGGAAATTAAATTTTGATTAAAACTTGTTCAGATCTTGCTCAGGGCTTGTTTAGTTCTCATTTCTGTCTACTGGAGGAAAAAAAAAATAAATACAAGAAACCAGAACTTTCCTAATTTTCAACAGCTGTTGTGTTTTTGGTTTTTTTTCTTGTTTGAGGTATTATTTTTAACTGTCTTATTACAGAAATTGTATGCTGTTACCTTGAACATATAATTCAACTAACAATGTATGTTTTAAAATAGTTTTCCCACTTGAGATCACAACCAGTTAAAAATATATCCAAAATTAATCTAAGGTCCAAAGATTCTCCATCATTCTCCAGGAATTCCTCTTTTGCTACAATTATGTTCAATGCGTGCATAATGTTTTGATGATGTTTATCTAACCAGCTTTTGAAGACCTCCAGTGGTGGAGACTCTGCAGCCCACCTAAGGACAGCAGTTCAATGTATTTATTGTGACTAAATTTTTGGTTCTTTTTTTCCTCACGTCTTCCTAATCTATCACAGATTTTGCTGCAATTTAAGTTCATTTTTTCCTTTACTGTCTCACACAGACATGAGAAACAGATTATTTCCCTGCTAACAAGGTATTAAGTTCCTGAAAGTGGTCCCCTTTGTCTTATGAGCAACCCTAATTCTCATACTGGTGAGATTCGTAACATCTATGGGTTTTCCCCTTTGCAACTTGTGTAATACTACTGACATATATTCTGCATGTCATGATTAACCTAGATCTGTTTATGAAAAACAATCAGATCTTAGTGAAATGACCAAAGCTAACATAGACTGCATCTTCTAATACTTAGTTTCATGTGAAAACCGAGCAGTTCTACTTTGTCTATTTCTCTTTAACATACATTTTTCTAGTGTTTTGTGCAATATTCTTGACAAGTAAGCAGCAAAAAAAGAAAAAAGTTACTTCATTTTTTGGTAGTCTGGTGTACATACCTTCATTAAACAAAGAAGGAAAAAAAAATGCAGGTCAAGCGTATGTCCTTTCCAGATATATTTCTTGTTTCATATTTAGCTATTTCTTTTCTGCCTCAAGCTTTTTTCTTTTTCCTGTGGTTCACACCAGGTTTGCCATTGTACCCGTGACACCTCTGCCTCATGCAGGATAGTAACATGAGAGAGAAACCCAAACTGATTCACTGGAGAGTCCTGTAATGTGGCAACTGCCCCTAACTTTCCATTTAACTAGACCTAGACTAATTTAAAGGTGCATTGTTTAAGGTCCTCCTTCTTACAGCCTATGTTTATTTCATGAATTTTCTTGCAGTTGGTAAGTTCTATTTATTCCTATCATTTTACTTTTACGGCTCTGTGCAGTCATCATGACAGAGAATTACTCTTGAGAGGTATTCAAAAGCTTTCCAGCTTTTCTGAATGTGACAGGATAGGAAGCTGGAAATGGTTGAAGTCATGGAATGAAAAACATCATGGGAATATGACTCAGGACTAGTCATCACCACCTGGAAAGCTGTCATTAAAAAAAAAAAATCATGTTAGAATTCAACATACAGTTCTGAGTCTTGCGAAGTTGCTGGAAGTCATGTTAACAAACAAGAATCAGGTTCTGGAGGTTCACATCAGGGGTCTTTCTTCAGGGCAAAAGTTTTGTCTTAAAGAAAGAGACCTTCCAAAGTCAAATTTGATCTCTAGAATGGGTTTTCAGAATGAGGTCAAAGTGGACTTCAAACTTCTTCCTCAATACCTCGCTTTCCCCTAAGTGGTGCAGGCTATTGCAGGAAGTGAAGCAGCATCTGTTATTACAAGTTATGCTGGATAACAACAATCCTGATAACCAAGCAACTCTAATGCAAGATCACTCTCAAGTCACTATAATATTTTCTGCAGTCTTTGGGGCATAAAACCAAAACCACCAGTTGTTCTCTCAAGCTAGTTTCAAGGTTGGACTTTGTGCTCTATTAGTGTCCAAAGGATTCATGAGGAACTGCTCTAAAGTATTTAATTAACTACAGAAACTGGCTATGTACACATCTTTTTCTTTTCACTTTTGGCTGTTGAATCATACTTACTATTTTAACCTGTTTCAGTATTTAATTTTATCTTTCAAGCAAATAGTTTGAACTCTATTCCACTTTATTTTTTTTCTGCTTCTTGTGCTGTTCTGCCAGTTCAACTCTTCAGGATTCTCTTAGCCCTATTATTTTATTTTCCTCATTAACCACCATAGTGGCATCTAGTGTGGCAAAGTACTCCAAAGTCCAAAAATGTCCTGCAGGGAGGTCTTTCAGGAGGAGGCCCTACTTGAGTTCAGTATTAAAACGTAAGTGAGAATACTGATTGGCCCCTGAATCTACATGAGAAGAACTAAAGCATTTTTTCCTTTAATCTACAATATTTACTCTCTTTTCTTCTTAATCCAGTCATAATTCTTTGAAAGAAGATAATTAAACTAAAACTAGAAGCATTAAAACTGCTTTGGATTTTTAGTTATCGTTTTTCCTTTTATCTCCTTTCATTTCTAGCTGTCTCATTAGCATAATGGCTGTATTGGCAGTTATTACAAGAATTAGATTATATAGTGATGAACACTTCCATAGTGAAGTATTTAAACTAGGGTGTAAGCTCATTAGGAACTCATTGGCTACAGTGGGAGTCAAGAATGCTCAGCACCAGCTAAAAAATTTACAGCCTCTTGCAGAATCTGGCCTGTTTAATTCTCAGTTCCATTTCATTCCCAATTGCATTTGTTGTTCTTTTTTATCATTTACTTGATTTTTTAAAAAGACTTTTGCCAGAGGACCTTGTAGTTTACAATCTAAATCAGCAAACCTACATTAGTTTGGCAGGAGAAGGCGCTCAGCACATCATGAACAGAAGTAATTACAGTTTCCCATCTCTATAGTATTAGGGTGCTTCATAAATTTTAAAGTATTTACTTTCCCAGACTGTGCTCAGCACCTCAAATAATCTTTCCTTGAAGATTCTCAAGTTGAGTTACATGCATCCTACAACTTCTTGGCTTTACAATAATTTCTGGCTGAAACCGTATAGTGCACATCAATTACAGAGCATTTAATAATTGTTTTTACGCAGCTAAAAATAAAAAGCCATTTTTTATCTTTAATCCTCTTTTTATTTATTTGCCCTATCCATTGATTACTATTTTCTAGTTATGACATTATTAAACATGACTATAATTCTGAGGTTTTGTTACGTGTTTGTATTGTTGTATTATACCGCAACCGAGAAAAGAGCCATATACATGATTACACTGAATTCCTAAATGATATCACACTATGTGAAATATACCACCTCAGTGCATGATCTTCCCATTTTTCACACTATTTGACACTATTGCATTGAAATTTGTACAGTGGCAGGAAAGAAATATATACCATCTAATGCAATTAGGACTAGGTCAGCAGGAATCCCTAAACTGCTGATTGCCAGAAGCCAGTAGGGCATTTCAAGGAAGGATATTTGATAGATTCCTCTTACTAATGCACTTTTTTCAAGCATCTGCTACTTGACACTCTTAGAGCAAGGATATTGGACCAGATGGACCCTTGGGCTGACAAAATTTAGCTGTTTCTATGAAGAGAAAAGACTCTATTTTAGAACCAATAATATTAAAGAAAGCAGTCGGCACAAATGCCACAAACATCAAATTTTACTGGAGGTGACATTGTCATACTACAGTGACAGTAAGGATGTGCTATTTGACCCAAAGTGTGGTAAAAGGACTGGAAATAAGATTTCTTACCAAAAGACTCTCAGCTTTGGAAGTCAGTCTTCACGGTGAACTCTCTTCACCTCTGAGAGAATATATGGTTTTATGAAGGACCAGTGTGGCAGACCAAGAACTTATGTCCTGCACATATTCACAAAGAAGAGCTGGTTTGGGAATTACACTATTGCCTTCCTTGAGATGTTCTGCTAATGCAGAAGGATATTCTGGAGCTGGGGCTTCTGAATTCTCTCTTGCCACCTCTAGAGTCCATTTTATGTTAACTACAACAGCCAGCAGTTAGCGAAAAGAGACAACCTTTAAACGCTTGGATTGTGTGAGTTGGTGATCTGCTCTACAGTTTTTTCAATAAGAAATCCAACATTTCTTACTTTGGAGTGTTGTATATACACTGTACATACCTGTCATTGATAAGGGTAGCTAAAAGAGATGGCTGACAGATGCAGCAGTTTGAGCAGCAGTCTCTGGGTTCTGCTTTGGGAGCTTCTGGATATTCTGGGGACAAGGTCCAAGATCATTGGGGAATGCCTAGATTTCAAGTCTGAGAAACTCGAGGATACCTGCTGCTGCCAGGTAAGGACAAGGTAAGCTCTATCAGCTTCTAAGAGCTCAGTCCGCTGCCCTTGACCTAAAGGTGCCTGAAGCCTTTGTTGAAGCTGTCCCCTGATTACGGATAGTCAAGCACTGGTTTAGGTGCTGCTAGGGACAGGCTTATAAAAGAGCTAGGCCTAAAGCGTAGCTCACAGATGCAGCAGTGTGTACAGAAGTTGGCACAGCAGGGTACAAAGAGGGGGTCCTCATCTCAGTTCAGACCAGCATAAACATTCTCATGTGTGGTTGTAAAGGTTGGAGGCTTTGATCCAGACAGGGCTTTGCATGGTCGATGCAGTCCTCAGTCCCGTACTGCAGATAGTGAGTGCCTGGGGCCTTTCACTGAGGCTGGGAGAGAAGGTCTTCTTTCCTGCAGGAGGTGTGTCATTGTTGAGAAGATGTGTTACCAATTGGAGGGGTCACGGAAGGAAGTCAGCAGGCTGCACAGCATCAGAAAGGATGAAGGAGAAAGAGACACACAGGATCTTTTCAGAGACTCAACAGCCTGAATAGCCCCAAAACCCCGACTGCAGTGGAGACACAGGCAGACTCTAGAGTCTGTCTCTAGCAGAAGAGTAAGGCCAGCTTGTAGATCAGGGTAAATCAGTGGATACTGTCTCCTAGATTTCAGTGAGGCTTTTGACAGTGTCTCCTATAGGATCCTCCTAAAGAAGTCAATGAAGTATGTCCAGGATGAGCAGATGGTAAAGTGGATTGAAAACTTGCTCAATCTTGCTCCAGGCCCAGAGAGTAATTTTCAGTGTCAAAAAGTCTAGTTGGAGGCCAGTAAGTAGCAGTGTACCACAGGGGTCGGACCTGGATCCAATCACGTTCAACATCTTCATTAATGATCTGGATGATGGGGCAGAGTGTACCCTCAGCAAGTTTGCATGACACCAAACTGGGAGGAGTGGTTGATACTCTAGAGGGTTTTGCTACCACCCAGAGGGACCTCAAGAGGCTGGAGACATTGTCAAGACAAGAATCTCATTAAATTCAACAAAGGGAAGTGCAAAGTCGTGCATCTGGAGAGAAATAACTCAAATAAACAATACTGGGGGCTGAGAATCTGGAAAGCATCTTTGTCGAAAAGGAGCTGGGGATCCTAATGGACAACAAGTTGAACGTGAGCCAGCAGCATGTCCTTGTGGCAAAGAAGGCCAACAACATCCTGGACTGCATTAGGAAGAGGATTGTTTGAAGGCTGAGGTTGTCTCTCTTCAGCACTTGACGAGATTACACCTGGAATTCTGGGTCCAGCTCTGGGCTCCTCAGTACAGGGACAAAACAAGATGCAATGGGCACAAACTGAAAAACACAAAAGGCTTTGTCTGAACACAAAGAAAAATTTTTTTTACTGTGGAGGCGACTGAGCACTGGCACAGGTTTTTGAGGGAAAGCTGAGGAGTCTGCCTCCTTGGTGATAATGAAAACTTTTCTGGACACGGTTCTGGACAACCAGCTCTAGGTGATCCTGCTTTAGTAGTGTGGTTGGACAAGATGGCATCCAGTGACCCCTTCCAACCTCTACCCTTCTCTGATCAGCCTAAGTAAGGTAAGTGAAGGCTAACTTTGGAATGCTAAAGAATCAGGTGTAATTTAGGTGGAAATAGTTGCTTATCCCAGACTTCATCCTTCACCTCTTTGGCCAATACACAAGATGAACACAAACACAGACCTCTGATATGTTCCATTTATGCAAAGTAGACAGAAAGCCAGCCTAAATACAAGGTCCATCTGCTGGGTTGGGGCAACCCCTCGTATCAATACAGGCTGGAGGATGAAGGGATTGAGAGCAGCCCTGCCAAGAAAGACTTAGGGGTACTGGTGTATGAAAAGCTCAAAGTGAGCCAGCAATGTGCACTCACAGTTCAGAAAGCCAACCACATCCGCACCCTGGGCTGCATCAAAAGAATCATGGCCAGCAGGTCAAAGGCAGGTGATCCTGCCCCTCTACTCCTCTCTGGTGACACTCCATCTGGAGTACTGCGTCCAGCTCTGGGGCCCTCAGCACAGGAAAGACATGGACCTGTTGGAGTGAGTCCAGAGGAGGGCCACAAAAATTATCAGAGGGATGGAACACCTCTCCTATGAGGACAGGCTGAGAGAGCTGGGGCTGTTCAGCCTGGAAAAAAGAAGGCTCCAGGCAGAACTTATTGCAGCCTTTCAGTACTTAAAGGGGGTTTATAAGAAAGATGGGGACAAAGTTCTTAGCAGGGCCTGTTGCAACAGGATAAGGGGTAATGGTTTTAAAATAAAAGAGGGTAGATTTAGACTAGATAGAAGGAAGACATCTTTTCCGAAGAGAGTGGTGAGACACTGGAATGGGTTTCACAGAGAGGTGGTAGATGCCCCATCCCTGGAAACATTCTAGGTCTGGGCTGGATGGGGCACTGAGCAACTTGATCTAGTTGAACATGTCCCTGCCCATTGTAGGTGGGTTGGACTAGATGACACTTAAAGGTCCCTTCCAACCCAAACTATTCTATGATTCTGTGATACTGGAAGAAATTAAGTGAAAGCAGCATTCCTTGGTGACACAGATTTGGTATTAAATGGAGAATTGCCAACTTAGTAAAAAGTCCACAAAGTAGGCTAAAAAAAAAAAAAAAAAAGAGAGAGACCTTTTCTATAGAAGTGGGGTAGAATTGCAGGATATTAAAATGGAGTCTTGGGTAAGATAACATTAGGTGTCTGAACTCTGAGTAAGAAAAATGAGTATCCTTATAGAAACCATAGTGTGGCTTCATCAGAACCAGAGAAAAAATTAAGTGATAAATCGACTGAAATCAGCATAGAAATAGAATTATACTTTAAAAATAAAGGAAGAGCGTTACATACATGAGCACACCATCTGCTTTTTTTCATCTGTTTCAGCATTTGTTGAACAACCTCTATCCCCTCAGGCTTTTTGGAGTTCGCAAAGAATTGAGAGAAATATCTGTTGAAAATATCTGTCTGAAAATAAAACAGAATAAAACAGGTTTGATTTAATTGTATGTATTTAATAAACAAATTAAAAGGAGGTGTGGACTGAAACAAACTTTTTTTTGTGAATTATCCGGTGAAACAAAAAGCATAAATGAAAGTCTTTGCCACTATGTTTTTGGAGGAAAAATATAGCAGTACCCATTTTAAAAAGTTGGAAGGAACAATTAAGAGCAGTTCTTTTACAGTACCTTTTGAATAAGAATGCATTAGCTCACAATGTAGAAAAGCACAATGGGTAAAACTGATCACAAAGCAATAGAGTTTGTGATTTTAAGGTGAGGAACAAGTCAGAGCAGTAGAACAATAAAATCTTCAAACAAATGCAAATTTCAACATAGAGAATTGCTAGAATAGACCCCAGGCAGAGAAAAAAAGTTCAGAAAAAGCTTTAGTTTTGACAAATGTCACTATTAAGTCAAAAGAACAAACTGTTTCAATACAAAGAAAAGATGGGAAATTATATGCCATTACTGCTACAAAATCTTGAAACTAAATAGATTTGTACGTAACCTGTCTCTGTCTCTAAGACCAAATCCCACAGAAAACGTGTACCCATATTGAGGTATAAAACAGAAAAACAGAAGACTGAAAGAAATAACACTTTGTAACACAAGGTTAGGAGAGCTTTTATAAACAGGACAGATGAACATGGAGAGCAGGGATTCTCTTACTGGGCAGCAAGCAAACCATAGATGACTCAAAAGAAATTCAATGCCCACTTTCCTAAGTAAAAAAAAATACCATAAATGGGTGTCATTGTTATTGTATGGCAAGCAATTATTTTGCATTGCTCCATGCAAGGTAAGCCTAAGCTGGAACACTGTGTCCAGTTTTAGATACCACATTAAGAAAGATGCCAACAAATTGGAACAAATTGAAAGAACAGCAGAACTGCAAGGTTTTGAAAACATAACACAGAAGGAAAGATTTAAAAGTAAATTGGATTTGCTTAGAGAATAATGAAAGGGTACATAATAGGTGTCTCCAGGTACATATTAAATTATGTAAAAAGAGAGAGATGATTAATATTTCTTGGTTATGTAATCTGTTTAATTTACAGCAGGGAAGATTTAGTTTAGAAAATTGTACCCGATATCTATTTATAAGGATAGTCAGCCAAGGGAACCACTATGGAGGCTATGAAACCTGATCAATGATTAGGTCTGTTCATGAAATGATCAAACAGTTTTAAAAGCAAATTGGACTAACATTCCTCAGCAGTGTTATAACCATACCTCATTCTCCAATATGGATGAAACATTTGCTTATTCCTCCTACTCTTTTGTATATTACCACATCATTATGCTTGTTACTTAAAAGTCAATCCATTTTCTGATTTTTTTTTTATGGTTTATGGCATTTTTATAGGATTTAAGAGCCTCTTTTCCTTTTTCATCCAATTGTGATTTGTCCTGGATGGACTGTGGCAAGACAAATTTCAGTGTGCTAATTATGTATTTTTTTGCTAAAATGTTTTACAATCAAGTGCTTTGTAAATGAGTCAGTAACCTGATGAGTCCTGAAATTTAACCTATGTTCATTCACACTTCTGAGTTCTGAACTGTAAACCAACAAGTTTAGTCCAGTTTCAAAATACATTGTAAATATTTTATTTTTGTAAAAAAAGATGGGTAGTTACTGTTTATCAATTATATAATCTGCCTAATTTGCAGCAAGGGAGATTTAGTTTAGAAAATTGTACCCAATATCTATTTATAAGGATAGTAAACCAGAGGAACAGTTAGTGAGGGTATGAAACCTGATAAATGATCACATCTGTTAAAATATGTTAGAATATTTAATATCATCATTGTCATGATTTAACCATAATTACATTTAATATAATTTGCATGATCATAAAAATCAAAGTTTAACTGGTAAATTGAAATAAATTCTGTACCATAGCAATTGTATGTTTTATCTACATGACTTTTTTGAATTAAACTATTAATTTCACAAAGTAATTTGTAAAATTAAGACATGTATGTCACAAATCAAATGTTTCATTTTTCCAGTAGCACAAAGATATTTTGCACTCAGGGACATCTTAGCATTTAGGGCAACAAATTAAGCTGTCGCTTGCCTGTCTGGCAACAGTAACTCCCTGAAAAACTCTAGATTGCTGCTGAAAGCCCTCATCCAGGATCTCTGCTTTCACTTTAGTGGTCCCTGATAAAAAGACCATATACTGTTTGTCAGTCAGTTTTTGTTTTCCGGTGTAGTTCATTCTTCTTTATTGTAAGATGTTATCTACATCATTATCAGCAAGTAAACTCTTGCTGCTGCTCTGCTCAGCCTATTCTACAGCAGCACTTTCCATTGCTCTCTTCCCATCACCTATTACATCTGACCATGTTGCTGTGAGTTTTGTCGATCAACTTGTCCCAACTAACTCTCCCTTCTTCAGGCAAGTATGTAACACCATCCTTGTACCTTCCAAAGAATGTTTTTAGTTTTACTAACCTGTGGGATTTTCGTTTGGCATGCTTAAATGTAGTGCAATACTGACTGGAAATGATTTAAGATTTGGAAAGAAAGCTAACAAGTATAGCAGTATAAACCCTTTGGAGGTGAAGCTAGAGGAATTCCAGAGATCGGTGAAACCAGCTTTCACCACCTTCCACTCCCAAACCACGTACGCTTACAAAACCTTAACAAACAGAATCAACCAAAGTTTTCTTTCTATTGGACCCAAAGAATTTATTGATGAAAAAATAACTCTTGTTGCACCGAAAAGGAAATTTGTCAGCCATGCCACAGTGTTTTTGCCAGGTCAGTGATTAAAGTTGAAAGATGTAGTGCTGTAACTTCACTTCAAGATAGGAGGGGGTTAGTGCGAACATCATAAGTATTACTTTTTTTTTTTTTGCTCCTTAAGCAAACTTAATATGAGGCTCATGCTGGGATGAGAATGACAGTGCTTATTGAAAATATGCAAAACACAAGGCCTAATCACCTGTAAACCAGTTGGAGCTTGGAAGTCTCCTTAAACACAAGATCTGGTAGTCATCAGTAGCAGATTTAGAAAGTATTTAAAGAGATACTACTCTATCCTACAAATTTTACTCTATTCTGGGTCTACCAAGGTCAATTGGGTAATTTTTAGAAAGGCATGTTCAGCCGAAACAATGTAGTGCCTCCAGCTCTGCTGGCCAGCTGGGCTCTGTATCCTGCCACCGCGGCAGCGAGGGACTGTGGCTACTCCTGAAGCAGCCCAGAACACAGAGAAGACTGTGACGGCTTTGAGAAACTCCAGAAACACCACAGGAGGATTTATTAAACTGAATTACATGTCTAAAACATAAATATCTACACCTGACCATTAATTCTGTAAGGAGCTGGGGAGAAAGAAGCCATTTTTTGTAACAGCTCACCTAATCATTTCATGTTTTTAGCTCACGGTGAGATGAATTGCACTTATCTCTCTGCACTTCCTATAAAGGGAGGTGAAAGTGTCTAATTCAGACTAACTACCTATCTACACTGTAGAATTTGAAAGTAATGCAAGAGGAAGCCTTCTTTACTTTTCTCCTTAAAAACAAAGAGAGCTAATTTCTGGCATTAGCCAAAGGAATTACTGTGTTTTTTCAGAACAAAATTGGCTGTTTCAAGATGACTTTCATTTCAGAACTGATCTTAGAAAAATTTAAAAGCATATCACATAATTCCAAAATGAGACCAAACTCTTCAGGTTAACTGAAATGCTTGAAGATACTTCTCCCAGTTTCCCTCCCCACCATAAAGCATGGAGCTTGTTTTATCACAGAACTTTGAAAAGCATGCTTTGGCTAGTTTGCTTTTCCCTAACACAGATCTCCCTTCTTGCTTTCCACCCCCTCTATCACACACACATACAAACACACACGCAAGTTCCCCTAACAACAGACCTATTCTCGTGGGCAGTGTCCTAAGAGCAAACTGATTCCCCTTCTTCCACAGCTACTGTGAGAGCTGTTTGATCTGATTTTGCTTCTTAATTAATTCAGAGTAAGGACTGCCACACTATACACTCCAGTCCAGAGATTTACTGACGGCTCACCAGAGAGCTGTTTATTACCTGTGCATGAAAACAAATAAAGCAAGTAAATAAGGAGACAAAAGAATAAACCTGATGATAGTCTGCGCCCACTTAGCAATATCCAACTGTAAACCAAAGAGCAAAACAAAACAACCTGGCATCTGGCACTTCGGATGTTGCAGAGTTTGCTGCCAGCCACAGGGGCTCCACAAAATCAAACTTTAAAAAAAGAAAAATCTGTGGGTTAGTGTCTGTATTTTGTAGTGTTTACCAGCACTTGGTTAATGACACAGGATGCTGGCAGTGTCATGCATATAGCATCGGTAATATTATCTACATCCTATTTTATATCGTTTCCAGTGGAGATGCATGAATGTATTTGCTCTCATGCTGTTAGGTTAAAATGCCATGCTGTTTTTCATGGCAACTCACTAAAAGCACTACCAGCTTAGAGTGAGTCAAAATTTGCTCAGTGTGTGGCACTGAATGAGGGATGACTGAAAAGCAAGACGAAGCTGCTAGACTTATGTTTAATGTACTCGGTGGAAAAGCGGTATAAAGCTACTTCCCCCTGCAGGGAAGTATAAAACTACCTCCCCAAAACCTCATCTAATTTCTGATCAAGGCAGACTTGCCATTTCTTAGAGGAACTGGAGAATCCTCTTGTCTGTGTCCTTGCCCTCTGTTTTCCTAGTGGTGAAAAAAAATTTTATTTAATTATCCAACATGTAACAGTCTATAGTGTTTCCAGGAAGACACAAAAACTCATATATTTTTTTCTTCTGGAAAAGTTTGATTTGGGAAAAGGAAAACTTGCATTTAAAGGCTAAAGCAGATGTGTTTGAGATATTTCCTGCAGGGAGCATTTAGTACAGAGCGCTCATATGGGTGAGGGCACGCTGGCGGTGCCATGCCACAGAGCAAAGCTGTGGGCTAAAATCACCACAGTTGCAAATGTCATCCCAACTAATTCATCAAATTACCTATAAATGTAACTTTTCTGTTACATATGATTTCAGTCAGCCTCCCAGTATTTCTTTTCACTTGTGTCACGTGCTTTCTTTAATTTTTAGCTTGAAACATCTATTTTTACTTCGACTGTTCCTTTTCAATTCCCTCCCTCACTGAGGCTTCATTAGATAGCTTTCAGATTTGGGGCTTTTTAAAAATGGGGCAGCTTTTCCTCTGAGAAAGGAATGAACATCTGTGCATATTTATATCTAGATATAGAATTTATTTTTTTTTTAACTCAAAATGTATATGCAGTATTTGCTGAATTTGAACAAAGGTGGCAGAAGAGGCTGGGGAAAAAAAAAAAGGAAAAAATAAATCATTACTGTCTTAAGAAAGCCCAGATATCAGAAAAACAAATGATCCAGTTCCTGAAAAAAAAATCCCGTGAAAGCACAGGCCAGGGTTTCTTGCTGGTTACCCCTTCGAAATCCATTCCAGCTCACTGTTTGGTTGCAAACTTTGCCATTCTTTCATTTTCATGGTTTTTAACTGCCCATCTTCACCCCCAAATTTTGATTGGGTCAAAAGCCAAGAGAAAATACTATACCTACCTCCCAGACTTCTTATGAAGACATATCGTAAATCACAATTTCTAATGCTTTGTTTCTGCATTATGTCAAATGGCTGGAATCCCACATTTTCCCCATGTTTTTAATAAATGGACATGTCACCAAGAATGCACCAGCCTGGTTAAGCAGCTGACTGGTGTCACAAATGTTAGTGCTCCGCTCGTTTATTTTCACGACTTCCACATGCTCTACCTTGAGTCCTGCTGCTACCCTATTTAACTTGACATGTTTCTGTTTATGCTAAGCAGCTTGGGTCTTATTGCATCCATTTAGGAACAGATGTTACTTAGTATATACCCTGCTCTCCTCCACGGCGTCTTTTTTCATAGCTCTCTGAGAACCGACCACAGGTAGTGCACTCTCGCTTCTGCGTCACCCTTCTCACAACAGCTCCTGGAAAGAGAGAGGAAGAAAGATGAGCTTTTCATGTTGTTATGAAACCATATGCACCCTGCTGCCACCATATCAGAGACTGTGTTTTCTCCCAGAGTGTTTAATACACCTCTTTTGACATCACAGAAAATGAATTGTGAAGGATACCGCAGTTAGAAAAGTGTTGATTTTTGCCTGGGGAAAAGAAAATCAGAAAAGGTTACAGAATTCACTGTTCAATATTAACTTAATCACAATACATATTTTAGCAATGTACAGGGTTTTACTTTTAATGCACAGCTACGGATCCATGCCTGCCTCTTTCTCTAGTCTAGCCTGCAGCTCTTGCTGGCTGCGGAAGTTAAGATTTATAGTGATAATATTTGCTATCTGACAATGAGTTTCAAAGCTAACAGCTTTGTGGTGTTCTCCCTATCTTGTTGCATATGTTTTTTCACTTGCAACACCCATTAAAGTTTAATAGGAGAATTGTGCACATCATGAACATGAAAATGAGAATATAATTACCCCTCTGTTTTCAGATCACTAAAATCAATCTTCTTGTTTTGTTACAAAGTCTCAGGCTAGCTGTAGTTGAAACCATTTTCACATAAATCCCCAGAAAACCTAGTAAGTGTAATGACTACCTATGCTACAAATCAAAATACTTCTTCTTATGTCTGAATTTTGAAAGCCATTTATCCTCTTCTCATAATACATTATCCAAACCTCAAATTCATAAAGTATCTAAATATGGTGCTATTTGTCTGAAGTGATTTCAAAGGAAATGCAAAAATAGTACCAGGAAAATTGCTAAGCCTCAGCCTCAGACCACCTGCCATGCATTTTATAAGGGACCAGGGTTTGTCTTTTCTTTAAATAACTTTTTTAATTATGCATATAACTGATATGGAATTCTGTCTCCAGGAAATACCGTGTGCTGGTAACAGACATATTTAAGTTGGAAATATGACTGCATAACTATTCCTACAGTACAACGGCAGTCGCTGAATCTCAGACAACTCCAGAGCAAAGCTGTTGACAATATGGTCAACAAACCTTCGTCACCCAAAGCAGCACCTACAGTTGATTTTGCTAATAAGTCTTCTCTCTTTGAGTGGCATTTGTGCCAGGATAAAGCCTATCTGAAAGCATCGCTTGGGTAGGTGGGACCTCGACCACAGCTGCCCAGCCCTAATAGATTAGGTGGTTCCTGTGTGTGCTCAGAGAACAGAGGTGCACAGATAAATGTCCTGGGGCTGCCCAACCGAGAGCGCTGCTAAACGAGACATGGGCTAATCTGTCCTCCTCTTGTGGTTTTGGTACGTGCAGGAAAGAAACAAGGAAACACAGGCGAGCTATTAGCAGCTTGGTATCTCTGTAAGTTGTTTGGGGCAGGGGGCTGGAAGGTGATGATAACACAGCTAATGAATTGTAATTGGCTCTGGATACGGGGAAAATCACAGCGATCAGCCTGGGGCTACATAAGTAGCAAGGCCTTTGGCATCTTATTCCGACAATCTGGTTTTAAACAGCAATAAAGAGTGAAATCAGCAGTCCCTCAGGGGACACTCGTACCTGGGTGTCTGTCACCCTGTATCAGTCTGGGCTTGAGGTGCAGCTGCACAAGGGGACCAGGGCTACCGTCTAGGACTCAGCTGGTGTGAGTCTCCTCTTTCGCCGGGACCACGGTGCAGGTCTGAGCTGCACCAAAGGCAGGGGGAAACCCGGGGCCTGTGTTGTCTCAAGTGTATAGTGTGCTTAGAAAAGGAATCCGAGCAGAGAAGTCATTATCCCATCTTCTTCATAACTAAATTATATTTCATGACACTGAACGGTATGGTTCTGTTCTTGTGGTTATGGCACCCTAAACTCCCTCATGACAAGCACTGCAATAAATATTTCGTTCATTCACTGGCAGCGGCTGTTTATCTTGGTTGTTGATTTCAAACTGTCTCACATCAAATATCCTGAAACCTAGGATTTCTCATGCACCGACCAATATTTATTTCTGTTGTATTTCAAAACAAAATCCATCATGAAAATCTCACCATTATGGCACAATTTCACTTCTAAATGAGATAAATATCTGATTCCTTCCCTCCCGCCTTCTTGAAAACCATCTGCAAATTCTTTACTTTTGGCTAGCTGAAAGCATAGAGAAAAGTGCATAAAATGTTTCATTTGTTTCTCCACAAGTGTTCAACTTCAAAGAGAATTCTTAATCACCATTTGCTCTTCATGCAAAATAAGATTTCAGAGAAAATTTTGAACTCGAAAAAAGCTTTTTAAAGGAGTTGTTAAAAATGTATTTCATAAATAGTAGATGTTCATATGGTCTTTGCAAACACATACATTTAAAAACTTTTAAAATATCTCATGAAAGAAATCTGTAAAAACATGATTAATCTGTGAATCTTCAGTACGGATACTCTGCAAAGATAAGATACTGGCTGTAAATAGCAATTATATCTATCATAACGTTGACTAGATATCCTTATCTGTATCAGTCTCCTGAGCACATACAATAGAAAAAAAGACAGTGGATCGGGTTCTCATCTGGTCTTTCCAAGCATACCTCTACTGACTTTAAATGACCTTTTGAAAATGAACCAGTGAAAGTTCTTGTCCACTAACTGAAGACTTATGATAAAGAGTTTACAGTTAACCTATTGGGAATATCCTATTCAGACTTGTTTGAAACCTTCCTTTTGATAATATTAATTATAGTAAATTTTATAGTAAATTACTGTAATCAATTGACTTTTACTTTGTCATTGGAGATGTTTAACAACTGGTTTCAAAGATTTAATCCAGTTGGTCCAAATTTTTAATCCAGTTGATCATCTGCTGTTTTTTATTCATGGTGTGCTGGTCTTTATTTAAGTCATTAAATCCTGTTGGATCTTTTAATATAGAAAGATTTTGCAGCATAGGGGAAATATGTTTAACTTGAATTCAGCTCCTCATTGAGCTGCCTGTAACATGGCTGATGTTGAAACTAAAAGTGAGCTAGGCTGCATCATGTAGGTACAACCACTTTCTACATCTCACCTGCTCTGCCTGCCTCCCCACTGCTGCCTCCAGCTTCTGCCTCTCGGCTCTCCGCCAGCTCCGTGGCAGTAATTCCTGGCAGTTGGTATGAAATGGAAATCTGTCAAAGTGTGTACTACCTGTATAACTTAGTATTGATTTTACCAGGATGAACACTGACTCAAGGTACTGCCAAAAAGTAGATTGATGATTGATACCCTTAACTGCTGGAAGATCATTTCAAAATGCTTTCCAGCAAAGACTGTTTTCAGAACTCACTTTTGGACTCAGGGCTGCAATTATTCTAAGGACCAGCATACAGAGATGACAACAATTTGTGATCTCTGCTGTAACCTTAAGAAGACAATACCTGTTCTTTTGAGAAAACTTATAAAAGTTTTCAAAATATTGATTAAAGAAAGGCTTCATTTGACTAAAATTTTGTTTGGCATACTGACTTTTTAACCAGACATTTTTTCTTTGATTTTTTTTTTTAACTAAAATTTTACAATCTCTTACAGTATAAACATGAACTTGTGAAAGGGAAGTTTGGAAACAGGATATATAGCATTGTCTTTAAACTTCTGTTTAAAATCCGAAACCTCCAATTAGGAGAGCTTTTCAATTCATACTCTATTTTGTAAACAATGCTATAACTTTAAAGGATTTCTAATAGCAAATGAATTAATAATATGTTTCATTTTTTCAGTATTTTAATAACTTCTCATCATAAGTAAAAAATTATATAATGTATATGAAAAGCATGGTGGTTTCGTATAGTATATGTGTTGCTGTAAGTGCAAAAAGAGGTCTTTGTTTAATGGATGACCACTGTGCACAGTCACCGCATAACTCAAAAGGGTGAATAATGTCAGGTTGTTTGTTTTTTTTTTGTAAACAAAAATTAGAGTGAAAAAAGAGGTCTGTAAATAAATCTAGCTAGTTTAAAATTGAGACTGAACATCTTTGCCTTTGTAATCACAAATCCAGTAACAACTTGATCTTTTTGGGGCTGAGGAGTGGGTTTGGGGTTGGTTTGTTTCTTTGTTGAGGAAAATGGGCCACCATGAAAATGGTGGCAGCACAATGCCACCGATATCAGTAATGTTAACTTTTTACTTATATTGTGAAGCATGTGGTATTTAACTTGTAAATATTAGTTCAGAAGAAAAAGAGATGCTTAAGTGCTCTGGGTCCTATGCCAGTATTTCCCCCACTGCACGCTGAATCATTCCAGAAAATTACACTATTGTGAAGATAACCTGCAAGCTTGAACATTGCTTTGTATGGAGCACCTGCTGACAGAACTGTGCCCTGAAGGCTGGAGTACCTCATTAGAATCATCACCAGAAATGTACATGTAGGAGTCTCCCTATAAGAGCAAATATTTAAAGACCCAAAAGCATACAAAGCCAGTTTGCAGACTGTAGCTGAATAAATATTAAGGAAAGTAAGAAGAAATAATAAAATACATTACACATACAAAATCTATATTAGAGGAACACTATTAAGGCAAAAAAGTCAGCAATAAAAAAGTTAGAAAATGCCAGTATGACTGCCACTTGTGCAATGCCACTAATTCATTCTCTCACACATATTCGTTAGGATTACAGATGAATGACTTTTCTTAACCAATTATTTCTGAAAAAAATAATTCTGAGTGACTAAAAATATTCGTGCACTCATATCAAACTCAAGGAAGGGTTTTGAAAGAAACAAGTGCAAAAAATCAATTATTGAACTAGTTCTCTTGGACTTTTCCCAGCTGAAACATTTTGGGAACTAAATTCAAAAGGATCCATCCCCAGAATTAGGGAATAGAGATGATAGGGTGCAGCTTTTTATGTACCCCTTTGTACCTGGTGCTCAAGATATATGACTATAAGATGGGAGAAAAATTTACATACGTGAAAAGACAGTTTCATTACAAAATTGTTTAGTGTTAAAAAACATGAGGCCATCAGCTGGTAAATTTAGAGGATCTAATCTTCTAAAGAGCTAATGTTGCCTAACCTCCAACAAAAGCAAGATGACAGTATGACATTTATAAAGGGAGAGGTGGTGACGTGGCTGTGATCAGTCACCCTTATCAAAGAGACACACGAAGACTATACAGGTTACATTCTTTGTAGGACCATGGATGCTACCACAAGGCAGTAGTTTAAAACTCCAAAGAGAATAGGGTTCTCCACTGTGAAGGAGTCCTCAGTCTCAAACTTCAATGGCCAGGGTAAAAAGGGCTTCCTGCCTCTGCAGTGGCAATAAACGCGAAGTTTCTGTATCTAAATTAACTCATAGGCACATTAGTCACCATTCAAGCACACCAAATTGTAGTGCAGGTTTTGTGCTTACTGTTTTCTAATGGCTGGCTGGAGGGCTTCAGAGGCGGCTGGAAAACCAGTGCATACAAGGCAGGGTAGTTAATGTTTGAGGTGAGAAGTAGTATTCTCAAGGAGTCAAAGCAGCCACGCTTATCTCAGTATAGAAAGTATAAACAACTGTGAGAAATTTTCAAGAAATAGTCAATCTGAGTGAATATATATATTAATTTCCTTTGTATATATTTATAAATAAATAAATAAATAAATAAATGGCTTGGATTATAAAATTTCAGTATCTAACCTCAATCTAAAGTGTGTTGAATCTTCTAAGAATGGATGACCTACTAAAGTTTCATATGCCAAGTTTAACTTTAGCTAATCATGCAGAAAAATTGTCCAGGCCTCTTTGCTTCCAAAATTGAACTTGTAGATTTGCATGATGCATACTAATCATTACCTTTAACAGAGACACCTCCTGTCATTCATCAATGGCCCACTTGTAATGCAAATTCCTAACTAACAATACCCCGGATTCTTGTGCTAGGTCTATCTGTGACTTATTTGAACCACATGTTCTTTCTAAGAGAAATGCTACAGAACGGTAACCTAAATCAGCTAACTATCCACTTTTTACAACATGCTAAGATTTTATTTCCAAGTCAACCCTAGACTTATTAAGGGAAAGTCATACAGCAAAAAACCCACACTATGGTGACTCTTGAATTCTGAAATCAGGACGCTACCTTGGAATCTGAGGCCTTGCCTCCTGAAAATGTCTGTCTTTACCAATTATGTCTTAGTCTGAGCAGAGATACAAAGGATGAGAATGTATTTCTTTATAACAACCTTATGTTGAATGGCATTGTATTACTTTCCTGTGTCCCTTCTTTTCTTACCCTTCCCCACCTTTTGTTTTATCTGTCAGCTGTGCTTGTACACTTATAGTGTAAGATCTTCAGAACAGAAGTGGCTTAACTGAATTATAGGACTCTGTCTAACACAGGGAGACATGGTCTCCAAAGGTCACCATGATGCAAAATGTAATGTGTTGCTAAGGTTGGCGGCAAAAGAAAAATTTTATTGAAAACACTATGTAACATATTCTTCATTAAATGTTTCAGATTTTCTGAATTTAGATCAAACATATCAAGGTGGCTTTAACCTACATATGTTGTGCTCACCATTCTCCATGTAGGGTTTCTTGACCACACTGTCTCTCTCACAGAGCAAGAAATTTTGTTGTTTTACTGTTGAGCTACTGTGGCAGAAGGAAAACTTTCCTGTTCATCTCAATTTTCTTTAAGCTCATGAAAGATTAGATTGAAATTGGGTGATATGATGTGTATCTGAACTGCTTGACATATTATTCTCTGATCCTGGGTATTTGTCAGTTCATTTCTGGATGCTGTGAGACTTACTAGCAGCTGTGACCTGATTTGACCACACTTGAAAAATTTCTAAAATAACATTTAAGTATTCATTACATTTCCTATTTAGTGACATGGCTAGCTAGTAGCAATTCCTCTCCTAAGATTTAATTTACATTCCTCAAAGAGCTATGACTGTATTTGTTGTTCCTTACTAGAAGTAATTGGTCCAGAGTTTGGCAATTTGCACTTTCCAGTAGCTGAATACCAAATGTCAGTGTTGATTACAAGATATCTTACATTTTCTAATTGTGGAAGCCTGCTTGTAAATGTAGATATGCACATTTTCATGACAAATTTTAGCTTATGATTGTTCCACATACGTTCTGACTGAAATGCTTCAACCTATGCAATCATCTTGCAATCTGCTGTAAACAGCACACTAAGCTCCTTAACATAGCCAGGAGTGCATGTTTCTTTCCGTGCACGCTGCACTAACCTTCAAACCTGTAGCATGTTACCACAGGCAGATTTAATGCTGCCTGAGCAACTGCTCCATTAGCCTTGCATAAAAGATGTCTGCCCACTCTGCCGGGTGGAGATTAAAGGTCAAGGTACCTAGATGTTAGAAAATATAACTTTATGCGGCTTGTGCTTACACAGAGATGCCAACCTGCTGCCCTGAGCCAAGCACTTACGTTCTGCCCTGTGGCAAAATTTCAGGGTGTTCCCAGCATTTTCTATCAACTAGGTTTAGGCGGTGCTCTGCTCAGTAGTTGGATTTCTGATCTCCTCTTTGAACATCGCTTCCTTCCATGCCTCTAACTTTAGATTTTGGATGTCACTGTAGGAGCAAGGCTAGTCAAGCACTGCTTTCAAATAGGGAGCTGTAGTTCTCCTTTTTAGATCAAACTCCTTGTTTGTGACTGGAAATATAATAAAGCCAAGGCTCTACAAGCCTCTGTCAAGTTTCTAGTCGTCTGGCAAATATTACCACCTTGTATTGCTGAACACACCCTCATTTTCCAAAGCCTTTATCAAATAAACATTTCAACTAGTCTCTGAGACTGTCAGATTTTTGGACTGTATGAACACTAAAAATCCAGATTTCCAAGAAGTCATGAGTTTCTAAGCATCTAATTTCTACTTTATATATTTCTTATCTTATCAACTGCTGAAACCATGCCAGAAGTAGGAGATAAAACAGATGATTAAAGAGATGCAATTTTAGATTACACTATCTGATTTAAAGTATTCTAAAATACAGTACAATACTTCTAATGCTACTGCTTGTATCAGTCGATGGACTTTAATTTTAATGCAACTGAAAAACAGTTCCATTTCAAAATTCATAGGCTTTAGTCCAGGATCTACTTTTCTGTGTTGTTTTAAATTGCCAGATTTTCTTTTTTTCCTTAAGAGAGTATCTATAAAGGTAAAACAGTAACTGTAAAAGTAAAATAGCAATTTTACTGAAATATATCCTATTAAATAATTCATTTGCATTTGAATACAGAACTACATTTAACAACAGAAACAATTTACAAGTGGCCATTCAGGCATTTTGAAAATACATTACTGTAGTTTCCCCAAATGACGCTGTACATATCAAAAGGAATGATCAGAAGGCATTCAGAAATTCTATTAGCAATACTTTCAATAGCTGGAACATAAGACAGCACATGTAGCCTATATATCTTCAATGAAAAAGCTATGAGTTATTTGGTATTCAGGCCTGTTAGTTCAATAACCAACTAAACTAAAGAAAATTACATTAAAATAAAATAATGATACTTAAAACTTTTCTTGTTTTCCCTTGCCTCTCAGTTCAATAACTTCTATCTCAATAAATGTTTTCTGCAATATTGCTTTAAAATGAGTTTAATATTAGGGGTGTCTAGGCAGCATCCATTTTGCTGGCTGAATTCTTTCTTCCTATCTGTTCAAAAAGCTAACTTTATTAATTCATGGGCCAATATCATCTGAATTTATTTCTCTGCTGATCCAAACTTTAGCACAACAGGAGCAAAAGTAGATCAAAGCAATTGCTGAGAACCCTACATCTATAATAAATGTAATTTGGGGTTTTAATTCAAGCTAGCCAGTTCCCTGGACCTGGTACCCCACCACATGTGATTTGAGTCTACTGGAAGAAGCAGCCATTGCCTTGGACCATTATTTTCCCATTAGAGAATAGAGTGCATTTGGTGAGCACCTGAAGCAGAGTTTCTAATGTCATTATCTCTGAAAGGAAGTCTCATTTGTGTGTAACAAAACCTCACTGTGAACCGAACCACCGTTAGGGGCAATCAAGGGATTTGTCTCAGTATTGCATTGCTGCCCCAAACCGATATACTAATGTAGATAGAGCCTTAATGTTCTGATTTTTATTACTTTGACTTGGCAGTTCTGTTGCGCTTACCTCTCCCTGGGTTTGCTGGGTACTGCTCAGTGATCCAGGCATTCCTCCTTTATCTGTGTCTCTGAGGCAATTAATCTTTTATTGTTTTTTGCAAAATGAAAGAAGTTCAAAAAGAGGTCAACCCAGAACAGCTCTTGGTTAAAGAAATTTCAGTTAAGTGTGAAATACAACTCCTTAAGCAAAAGAAGGCATTGAACCGAGGTCTTCCACCTCCACAAACTGGTAAACTCATCCCACTCAAATATTTTTCACAATGAGAACAAACAGCCATTGGAATAATCTCCCCGGGGAACTGGTGGATTGCCCATCAGTGGACACTGTTAAGATTCAGCTGGACAGGGTGCTGGGCCATCTTATCTAGACTGTGCTTTTGGCAAGAAAGTTTGGACCAGATGATCCTTGAGGTCCTTTCCAACCTGGTATTCTATGATACTATGATTATTTTCACCAGCAGCTTTTCTGAAACAAAGACATGCCCTAGCCCTCCTTGCTTTTCAGAGGAACTCTAGTGACCAGGCTAAGAAATGCAGGATAATGGAAATCTCTCCATTCAATCCCAGCTACATACTGAAGTCAACAGAGGAGCTAAATGCAAGTCGCCCCTTCTGCAGTCCCCACCAGCCAGCTTGGGCAGCTCTGTCCCCAGCGCTCTGGACTGGTGCATCCCAGTTGGCAGTGCCTGCCTCTCCCCATATGCTGCGGGGTCAGCCACCTAACACATTGCCAAGCTATTTTTTATTAGAGACAAATAAATGTATCTAGGACTTTCTAAGTCATAAAGCATCACAAGTTATAGCCAGGAGAGCTTATGTTTTAAGAAATACATATTTCACGCAGACAGGAAGCACTCGAAGTCTACAGGAGGTGAAGACTAGAAGTTTATTTAATATTATTGACTTCCTCATTTTCAGAAGTGCAAACACAGGAAGTCACCAGAGTAACATAGCATCTCTGCAGGTCACACTTACTGATCAAAAATACTGAATAAAAGCACAGTAAGGCTGGTCCAAGAAATACAATTTCAGACCTCACAGTCCCACTAAGAAATAAGACTGATAAGCCAACTCCTGAAGTCTTCATTCACTTTTTTCTCAGCTAAGAAAACCAAATGGAGATGAATGTGGTATTTTCTGGAGAGGAAAGGGAAAGGGAAAGGGAAAGGGAAAGGGAAGGGGAAGGGGAAGGGGAAGGGGAAGGGGAAGGGGAAGGGGAAGGGGAAGGGGAAGGGAGGAGAGAAGAGGAAGGGAAGGGAAGGTAAAAGGAAAAGAATAGCTGAAAAAAGTGAAAAAAAGAATAGCTTGCTTTAGTCCATTTGAAGTCACAATTTCTAAGATGCAGTATAACTCCCAGTACAGTAGTTATTTGAGTATACCCTTTACAAATACGTTAGAAAGGCAGATAGAACAATAAAAAGTCAGTATATATTCTGTGGCAATATACAGAATCCCAACACAGTTAGCATTGACATACTTTGGGAGATACAAAGACAAAAGAAAATTTACACATGTGTAGAGGCTTACGGAGATATTGTGAGACAGCAGAAAATACAGTGTTATGTTGTTCTAAAACTCTGCAATACTTGTGTTTTAACAATAGTTCTCACAGATTAGTTTTAGTTGTCATCTGCTGCATAAATCAAAGGAAAAGTAGGTCAAGCTGTACTAACAAGCATATAATTGCCATTGTTATCTACAGGATAAACCCACCTCTGTTTGTGACTTAACTTCACAAAGACTGCCAGGTTGGATCAGATCATTAGTCTGTTTTACTCAGTATCTCGTCTCACTGTGGTTAGCAACAGATGATTTAGAAAGGACCAAGAAATTTCAGCATCTACAAATACAGAATAAATTGCTGATAGGACATATTTCTTCATACCTCCTGTGACTTAATGTCTGGTTTGTGTCTCAGAGCATTAGCTTTAAATATCATGTATATTTGATAGGATAAAATTATATTTGTGTAACTGTGAATTACAATATGAGATTATTTACATAAGGAAACACCAATATTCTGAAATGTGAATTTGATCCAAAGCACTGCATACTGTTTTGCTTGCAACTTTCAGTTTATAAACTTTATGTTCTGGGCTGCAATTGATGTTAGAGTGTGTTCCTAAATAACTGTAACATTTTATGGAACATCTAGAAAATTACACTTCTTCATCTTGGTTTCTTAGATTCTCAAACTGATTATTGCAGTCTTGAAAGCACAACTTTTGGGGTATCATGCAGAAATACATTGTAGGTCCAAGACAGGTATTAATCTTCTAGAGCTCCAGCTAAGGGATATACCACAAAAATGGGAGCAGATTGCCTTCTGTGTCAGACATATACCTCTGAGTCACCACTACCTTCATTTAAAGGCAAATAGACATAGATAACACATTTAGAAAGGTTTGTAAACATAAGAAAAAGAAGAAAGTTGCACTTAACCTACTCAGTTATTCATCAGTTTATGTCTTTTCTGCAGGCAACGCCTGCTTAAATACTCACAGGCTGTCTCATTACATCCTGGCTTGTTTTTCCAACCCTCTGCAATTTCTGTCTTCCTCCTCACTCCAGTGTTCCAGCTCATAAATTTGGCCCCACATTAAGGAAACCAATGTGAACTGAAGAAAAAAACTTTTTTTTTTTTTTTAAAACTACCTAGGTTACTATTTTCAGCTGGATCAACACTGAATATTAGATTTCATAGCTCTTCTCAAATTTGCAAGTAGACTTTATTCCAGACATTTACATGGGGTTAATACTCCTAGTTCATTGCCAACTATGGCTTTACACAGGTACCAAAAAGAAATAGTTTTGCCGTGGTTAAATCACAGGCCAATTTTTTTAGGTTTATCAAAATATAAAATCTTATAGGAACTATAGTTTAAGTACTTTATGCTCTCGGTTTTGTCTTATGACCAGACTTCCAAGCCAAATTAATTCACTTATGTCAAACCATATCAATACAGAGTATGTCATGGGCTAAAAAGTGTTTGTAAGACTGCTAGTGAGAAAAGTTTAAATTTTATTAGGAACTAGAGGCTTCTTCTTGTGATCCTGTCAAGGTGCTTTCCTTCTCCAAACCTGTTTCCTCCTTGCCTACAATGAGACTTGTGATAAATATGGACCTTACTAACCACCTAAGACTTGCTGCCAGCTCTGAGATCTCAGTGTACCCACCATAATAAAAGGGGCTACGACCCAGCCAGAAAACAAGGCTGGTTAAAAGCATATCTCACCAAAGCATAAAACAGGCAAGTTAGCATCAACTTAACCTGAAAACCGTGGAGATCTTTTGGCTTGTGGCCCCATGGCTGGGTTGGGCAGGGCTGCGGGGAGCTGAAAACTGGCCCTGCTGCAGTGTCGCTGGGGCTGATGGCCCCAGCGGGCTGAAATGGGCTCCTGGGCCATGGACAGAGTAGAGTGAAGCCCCAGGGAAGCTGGGCAGGGACAGGAAGGTCCTTAGTGCCCTCAAGGCCCTAACAGGACATATGAGAGCAAAACCCAACACAGTCAATACTTCACACCCTGTGTACCACACAGAGATTATCTGCTTCCTCCCATAGCAACGTTAAAGCTGGTCAGAAAATTCAGAGAAAATCTTTTCTTTTTGGAATATTTTACTTCCTCAGAATGCAAATTTTTCACTAAAATAGTCCAATTGTGATGAAATCCCATTGGAAATCTGCCACCAGATGAGCTTTGAAACTTTTCTTGGTGAGCTGCCAGATCATCTCTATGGTTCCTCAATAAAGCACCTGCTGGGTATCATGACCATGAGCTACGGGTCTTCCAGAGACCACAGGACAGACAGACAGGTGGATGTTCCTTGCGCCAAAACTCCGTACTATTTCCTAGCAAATGTGAATATTCCTGGATTTTGATCCAAGTCAGAATGAGAACAGTTTTCCAAACAACAAAATAAGCCACAAAAGGGAATGATCTTTTTTTTCTTTTTTTTTTTTTTCCTTTCAGCTCTACTACAATCTATTCAAAAAATTAAAGAATGAAGGATTCTGGCAGAAGAACCATTTGTGGGTTTTTTTTCCATCAAAGACTTAAAAAGAAATGAACAATTGTGTATTCTGGTTTGGTGGGGGTTGCATTAATATGCAATTCCTTGTTATTATTTGGACATTTGTTTAAACAAATCTTACATTTATTTATTGTTCACATGAAGAGCTATATAAATTTTCAGACAAATGAGAAGCAATTGATCTAATGTCTCTGGATTACTATAAATCATCTGATGGGATGTCATGTAAGAAATTTTATTAGTGCAGCTGAAGAGGGTAGGGATTAATAAAATCCTGTCAGATGGAGAAAAGAGTGACTTAGGGGGAGACAAAAATGGGTAGCTTTAAATATACAATCTGGGTAGGCAGAGTTCGTCAGCAGAGCTCCTGAGTGGAGCTGGATGCCACTTACAAATTCCACTAAATGATCCTTGCACAAGGAGTGGAAGTCTTCTGATGGCGATGAGATGAGGGAAAGCTATGTGACAGTCTCCACATTACAAAGGATCAGAAGATTCAAAGTAATGAAAACACTGTCTGTCTTTGAGGCCCTATCTTCTAAAAATGCTATTTAAGAGAACAAAATGCAAGGTCATGCGCTTAATACTGAGAATTTATGCTCTGAAATAAATTGGAAATGAGAAAAGAGAATGGTATTCTGTGGCATTAGGTAAGGATGGGATGACTATGATTCAACAGCATAGTGTAATGATAAAAAACAAGTCCAGATTGTATTGGTTGATATGGTCCTGTGGAGATGGAGAACTATTAATGTCACCATACAAAGCTCATGTGGAATGGTGAATACAGTTCACCTATCACCTGTGCTGAAAAAGTATGAGTTGATACTAGAACAAACATAGACAAAGCAGAGCAAAGGAATGGCAACACTATCACATGAAGAGCAAATTAACAGCTCTTTATCCTAGTAAAAGAAAGTGTAGGACAGTACTGCTATCTATGCATACAGCAGGAGGTAATCACTGCAGCAACAAAAGAACTGTTTAACTAAGGAAAAATATGAAATAAAAAGGGAAGGAGTGTAACTTGGTCATATACCCAGGGAATATTTTAAACTACTGAAAGAAAAAGTTAGTAAACATCAATGGCAAGCAGAACAGCAAAAGTAGCAGTAACTGGGGTTTTGGGGGTGTTGTTTTTTCAATTTTTAATCTTTTAATGTCAAGAATTTTTTTAATCTATTTAGAAAATGGATGGTACTTCACTTTTTCCTGCAGTAGGAACTGGACTAGACACCAGAAAGTCACTTCCAGTTAAATTTAGGGTGGCATCCAATTACATTTGAAGTCCCAGTCTAACTGATGGGCAAAGGCAAAAAGGTAGAATAGGTGGAAATAACCTTTACCAAAAGCAAGAATGACATGGCACTCATAAATAAGTAGCTAGCCTGCACTTAATTTCAGATAGAGTGAATCAAATTGCAGACACTTTTTCTTCTGCATAAAAATGACAAAGGATGAAATACAATTTTGTGGATACTGATTGCAACAAAACACATCTTTTTTCTTTTTTTTTTTATTTATTTTTGAGTTTGAAATGTTTGACAGTTAAGACAATGAAGGGAATATATGGATCACTTCTGGTCATGCCATAAAAGAAAAAATTGCCCTAATGTAATAAAGAATGCATTATATTAGTGTAATAAAGGCTGTGTAAACAGTGCAATAAAGAGTAAGACTGCAGCCAATATCACTGTTGGCTTTATTATTCTAAATCAGCCTAACTCTCTAATAACAGAGGTAGAAAGAATTGAAAATAAGGGCCAAATAATTTTAATGATAGCAAAGGCTTTAATCAACAATTTGCTTCATTAAACACAGAATGCATCTCAGCCTGACAGAAATTCAAAACTGATTAAAAACAGGCCAAGTGGTAATTTAAAAATGCTTGTCAAGGAAGAAATCAACTGAAAGTATAATTCTCAATCCTTTTATACACATCAGTGGGGTACTAATACATTTGTGCAAAAGCCACTTGACTATGTTCAAGTTAAACAAACTCAAACAGGGTCTAGAGAGACCACTATTAAGTGGGTTTTTTTAATTATTGGATAAAAGATGGAACAGCAGAGCCTCCAAGCTTGCCATTCAATGATAATATAATACAGAAAGTCTGTTGTAAGGTAACGTGACAAACTTACCCGGGTCTGCAAGCCCTTGGGACAAATGTGGGTTAGAGTTTCCTACAGTCACGTCCTAAAGATCCTCAGAAGTTAAAATTTGTCAGCAGATAGAAATATACAACAAATAGAAATTTGTTGTCATGGAGGCTGTTCCTACAGCTCTGTGGCAAATTGCAGAAGACGTAGCTGAACAGCTAAATTTCCTGGTTCCATCAGATACATTCAAATCTGTTCTGAAAAGAAAAAGAAAAAAGGGATTTCACTATTTCATGGGGAGCTCTGGAACTATAAATAAAGATATTTACTTATTTATGTCACCCATGGAAAGTTTTTCTCAGTCACATAACAAAGTAATAATCCATCTTGCTTTCCATCCATGAAGCGGTTCTTCTTCTCCTAGCTGCTCCCAAGGATTCTTTGTAAAAAGCAAAGGTCTAGCATAAACTCCACATTCCATAGACAAATTATTTCTTTAATTATGTGGCCAATCCATTGATACTGAGTGCTGAAGTGCTTCTGTAACATTCCTCATCTCATGTCAGGGCAAGACAAATATAATGCTTTCTGATTAATTAAAAGAGGCACATGTAGAGCTTCACATTACATATAGAAAATATTTTAATATTCTCCACATTCTCATATTCTCCACATCTTTTTGATAATGAAAAAGACAAGAAAGAATTCTTCAGTCAGCCACCTTATTCAGAGAACATATACCTTCTAAATAGAAAAAAATACCACTCCTGGGAATTTCAACAGTATTTCCACAGTGGATGCAGTACAACAAACAGAAATAAAGGATCGTTAGTTAAAAACTTAAGTGTTTTGGAAAAAGTATAGCAAAGCTCCTTTAATGTTTCTCTATTAAGCACCACCTGAAGGGTGATGTTTTGGAGACAGGAGGAGGGAGGAGATCATGCACTGTGTCAGTGGAGACACATCCATTTTGCAAGCTTCTCTCTTCCTGTTTGTAAAACCTATGCCTTCAGTCTATTTTAAAAATTTTGCCATGAAGACAACAAGTAAAAAGAAAAAATGCAAGAGAAAAGATGAAAGGACAGATTTTATTTTTCTGAGAAAGAAGAGTTCTGAAAAATTTATTTTTTTCCCTAGAAGAACTATTTAAAAACCAATGATAAATTATTACTGTCCAAAACCTGAAAACTTATCCCTCAGTCATAGATAAATTAAATTATTTTTACTCTTAGGTAATACATAAAATTCACAGTAAATACATGGGAGACAAGGCTCTTCCTACCAAAGGTCTATATTCATTTCAGTATTTCCGTCTATATAAAAGCATTACCCACTGCCTGATATTGTTTTGCCTTCAGACAACAATGGTGGTAGAAAGAGCTCCACAGGCTTCTCGTGTCATCTTCAGGAGAAAACTGCTTCAATGAGCACTCCCAGTCCACAACTCAGGAAGGAGCTTACGTTAGCAAAGTTACTGGAGCCATTTCTTGGGATGGTGATTATAGTTTTTAACAGGCTGGAACATGTACTGTAGGAGGAATTGTACCCTCAGACATTCTGGGACACAGAGTACTATGTCTCACATACCTTCAGCAATTCTATATCCAAAAAGCTTTAATGCAAAGTATGTCAGAGTTCATTTTTTCCGCAGAAATCACAAAGAAAACCCAGATTCTCAGTTGAGTTTTCTCTAATCCATTTTCCTACCCAATCACTTCCAGTGGAGGCAAGAAACTACTCTCTTTTCTTTTGTGCTTTTCAGGCAGGTTACCTGAATGACTAATGAGAGCCATTGTGTTGGGCATGCAGTCAGAGATAAGACACAGGGAGCATGACTTAATTAGACCATATTTTTATTAACTTGTTTCATTTGGAAGCTGTCCACTAATAATTCATGCTGCATTGGTCATCACTCCTTCCTTAATTGTTTGTACTTGTAGCTATTATCAGCTTCAGATCTAGTCCCCACACTATTCTGGACACCATTATCAGCCCTTTGCACGAAAGCTGAAGAGGTGAATAAATGTTTCCAGTGTAGTCCATGCTAGACAGTGGCAGCTCCAGTAGGAGTCTTCCTCTTTCTATTCTTTGATGAACGAAGGCCCTGTTAAACTGCAGCAGACTGAACCTAGTTCCTGAGCCGTGTATGTGATTCCTGGAGACAACAGAAGGAAGATCCCACACATACTTCTCCCTTGATCAATCTAGTTGTGAGAGAAAAGTTCCCTCCCAATTAAAAAAAGTCTTTACCATTAAAACTGGTCTTTAGGGATCCCGGGCCCCCAAGGCCAGAGGGAAGTTCCGAAACAAGACTTACCCTTGTTGGAGGAGGACCAGGATAGGAAAGCATTTAAACAAACTGGACAGGTGGGACTTTTCAGTCTGGAGAACAGAAGGCTCAGGAGAGATCTTCTTGAGGTGTGTAAATACCTGATGTGAGGGAGTGAAGATGAGGGAGCCAGACTTGTCTCAGTGGTGTTCACTGACAGGACAAGAGAAAATGAATACAAGAAATTCCACCTCAGCACACGAAATTTTTTTACGGTGAGGATGGTCAAACACTGGAACAGACTGTCCAGTTAGGTTGTGGAGTCACCAGTCTTGGATATATTCAAAACCTGTCTGGACAAGCTTCTGGACTGTTGGCTCTATCTGGATCCTGCTTGAGCAGGAAGTTGGTCTAGATGATCTCAAGATGTCCTGGACAGCCTGAATGTTTCCATAAATATGTGAAAATATTACTATTTTCTATTTGTGTTACAAATGGAACTGAGCAAACATTTGTAATGCACACAAACCATTCAATGAATTTATACAAGGTTTGATCCAGCAATGGTTTCAAATAGACATGATAAAGTGGTTTTATATAGCGGCCATCAAGAAGGAAGACAAATTATCCTGCTTTGTGCTGCCAAAATGACTCCACTTCATAAAATAGCGCATATACAGCCATCTTTCACGATAATCAACAGAGTAGCTCTGCCTTTAATTTTTGTCACCACTTTAATTGTGCTTTAGGAGCCCTGCCTACCAATTTTAAGAGAGCTCCCTATGGTGTAAACAAGGTTAGATTTTTACTTGTGAATCTGATTACAGATGGTGAAAGGGCTGGATCTTCACTTTAAGTGGGTGTTTACATCCACACGAAGTGAACATTCACTTGTAAATTACTGGCAGCACAGAATTCCACTGCTTCAAGTACCAAGCTAAATTATGTAGGCTAGACATAGGGCACATGAAATTTAGCTTGAGTGTTTGTGGAAAAAACAGTAGTGATCAATTTGACATATGATTTCAAACAATTTCACTAAATCAGTGAAACCTGAAAACTCATAATTTTAAGTTGGATTTCTTTTAGTTTAGCTGAAGTTGCCTAGGAATCAAATTTAAATAAGGCAATCCTAAACAAAAATAAATCCTTCTATACATGGAATCTGTACTATTTTAACTAAAACTGTTTTAAATTGGTGTAAACTCATGTTCTGTACATAAACCAGCCAACACTGGGGAAGAAAACTGGCAAAGACCATGAATCATTTTATATGTAAAGGAGAAGCAGTGTGGATCACGCTCAGTAGTATTTAGCTGTGCAGTCATTGACATGGCTTAATTAGTTCCTTCATGCAAACTAGATGTTTTGTTAATGGCATACAAAGTTGACAGTTTGTTTCTCGCTGTCACAATGAATCAAAAGCTGATCAATACTAGATTGTTTAATAAAAAAAGAGTGTCATTTAAAGAGTATTTGACTTAGGTCAATTTTGTTTGTGCATTAGGAGCTTTAGATATAAGAACACATACACCTATGCCTTCAAAAAGAGAACAAGGTATGCAAATTAACAGGGAAAATAAGGTCCCAAACCCTGGAGTCCCTTACAATAGAGTTATTTGTGCAAACAGAGTTCTTGTACAAACATAACTGTCCTTAATAAGACAGTGAGCTCATTCCCAGGTGTAGAATCATAGAATCTTCATGGTTGGAAAGGACCTTTGAGATCATCGAGTCCAACCATACACACACCAAAAAAAAAAAACAGAACACAAAACCCACAAACAACCAACCTACAATCTCTGCCACTAGAGCATGCCCTGAAGTGCCACATCTAGACGTTTCTTAAATATCTCTAGGGATGGTGACTCAACCACCTCCCTGGGCAGGCTATTTCAGTGCCTGACCACTCTTTCAGGAAAGTAATTCTTCCTAATATCTAATCTAAACCTCCCCTGTCGCGGCTTCAGACCATTTCCTCTGGTCCTGTCATTATTCACCTGGGAGAAGAGGCCAGCACCCACCTCTCTCCAGCCTCCTTTCAGGTAGTTGTAGAGGGCAATGAGGTCTCCCCTCAGTCTCCTCTTCTCCAAGCTAAACATGCCCAGCTCCCTCAGCCTCTCCTCATATGGCCTGGTCTCCAGACCCCTCACCAGCCTGGGAGCTCTCCTCTGGAATATGCTCCAGCACTTCAATGTCCCTCTTGTACAGTGGGGCCCAGAACTGAACACAGTACTCGAGGTGAGGCCTCACCAGTGCGGAGTACACAGGCACGATCACGTCCCTGCTCCTGCTGGCCACGCTATTCCTGATACAAGCCAGAATGCTGTTGGCCTTCTTGGCCACCTGGGCACACTGCTGGCTCATGTTAAGCTAGCCGTCGACCAGCACCCCCAGGTCCTTTTCTGCTGGGCAGCTTTCCAGCCACTCTTCCCCATGCCTGTAGCGTTGCTTGGGGTTGTTGTGACCGAAATGCAGGACCCAAATGTAGGTATCTATTAGAACTAGATCATAAATTGTTGTTGCAGTGGAACTGCCATTGCCAAACCAAAAAGCATCAGACTTTGCTTCAGATGCCCCAGATATGATGGACCAGTGGAGGATTCTTCCATTCCGTCTAGGTTAAGTTCTGTCTTTACTGGGGCCCATTGCTGTGAAGCTCTACACAAGACCCTGGGCATAAAACTCACTGATGCTGAGTCAGAGAAGGAAAAAAAATAGGTAACAGTAGTTTAGGTTCCCCAGTCTATGTATTTGTGATTCCTCAACAAGAGAATTCCTGTGTACAAGGGATGAGGCAAGTCTAAAAACAGACAGAAATTTTAAGAAAATATTTTTATATTTATGTGATATTACTCGACAGTCCTGTTCCAAACAGTCCAAACATAACTTTACCCTTTGCTATGGCTGCACAGCCCTTGACCCCAGAACTGGAAGCTCTGGAGTATATGGTGCAGCAATGTCTAAGCTGGTTCCCCTTTTGGTGTCAGAAAGCAGGAAAGATTAATTTTATGAGACTGTTTGAGCTTAAAGTCCTATTCTCAACACCCACAACAATCTTTGCTGTCTACCCACAATAAAATCTGGAGACTGGCAAACCTGACTGTTTGGCGGGTAATTTATCAATGCAGTTTTCACATTTTTGAGCAGTGCTTAGGTAAAGATGTGCCAGTTAAATACTTACTGATCAATATGTCTGTCTACAGTGTTCTCTGATGTTATCAGGGTTTTTAAAATTGTGTAAGAATGGTTACCAAGGGTTGTATGATAATACCACATGCTATGTGCAGCAGTGAGATTATGAGTGCTTTAGTGTTGTCATTTCTTGACTACTCTAATGTCAGAATATGTAGATGAAGACAGTATTTTCATCTCTATAAGAAGCAGGTCCTTTTCTTCCAAGCCAAGCCCCAGTCTTTCAAACGGTAGCAATATATTTCTAACTGCGACACCTCGTCCACTCTCACAAACTTTCATAAGCAGAGGGGACTGTAGGTTTCTAGACAGGGTTCTCTGCCTGATACAAATTCAGCTAAGTCAATCCTGAAGAACCTCTCTGGGTGAGAACTATAGTGACATGGCCCTCTTCTCTGGAAGAATTAGAAGTAAAATGGAATTAGTCATATTTTTCTCTATAAAGGTGATGTATGCAACAGAGGATGCATTTCAAATCTTGTAGCCAACCTTTGTGTTTGCCATAGCTGTCAGTTAAGTCATTTAGAAATCAAACACAAATAACAGTTATATTAATAGAGAGCTCTGTAACATGGTGATCAGGTTTAAATAACATTTTCAATGGTGAGACAGACTATAGAGCCAAAACTGGAGAGCTTTTGAATTATTCTGCTATTATTATGCTAGCATCCCATTCTTAACACTATCACTGAACAAACTTGCTTTGAGGTTTCTGTGTGAGTTACTGCAAATGGCCAGTGGTGGTCCAGCTGCTTGCTAAAATGCCATGAAATCCCTTTCTGATGCCAAACACAGCAGAAGTTCACACGCTGATTTGAACTGATAAAGGACTTGAGCCACTAAACATTGAGCCAGTGATCCGACTGAATCGCCTCCTTCCTTTCCAGTGCGCTGTCACATTAATCTGCCAGTTTTCTGTTGCTCATAATTATTGCTCATCTCCAGTGATGATGTGATGTAACCCTGCTGGAAGGGGTTTCAACCTTCTTTACTCTTTTTTTTGTTTGTTTTTAATTTAATGACACTTGTCCAATGGCTTTTCTTGCTTCTTTGGGTACACATACCTGTGACTGAAGACCTTACATGTGACAAGATGGTGCCTAAAGCCACTGTTTCAAATGTCACTGAAATTCTGGTAATTGCGTTGCCAGTGGGTGCATTCTGCTCGCTCCCTCTGCTCACCCTGTGTCTTGTGTGATGCCTCTCTGCCCTCTAAGTCTTAAATTACAAGCCAATTTCCAAATGACAGACCTGTTTCAGCTACATAAAGACTCAGCACACAGTGCTATCAACTGAAATTCAGACAAAAAATGCAGCAGAGATCTGTCAATCTTTTGACAGATCAAAATGGTTTCAGTGGTTTTGAGCCATTTCTTAGCAGGACACTAAACTGCCTTTCTCTGTTCATTGTCTTCACAGGAGACCATCAGAACGCTCCAGGAGTAGGCACAAGAACACTGTGTCCTTTCCCCTTCCAGCTGGACCCCCAAAGCAGATGGCCTTCCACCCTACTGACTGCAGGCTTCTGCCTCTGGAGCTCAGAGGGGACAAAAGCCACTATTCCAGTAGGGTTATATATGCTCCTCAGGTTCAATGTAATAGTGAAACCCTCTCACAGATGTATAGCTCTAAGAGCATTTTTATTGACACTGGAACTTCCAGCAGGCTTCACGTCCCTGATTGTCTTCCAAATCTTTGTCCTCTTAGCCCTGCTGGCTCCCAGCCTCCATCTGTTATCACCCGACATAGGTGTTTCAAAAATGCAGTGTGGAAAACCAGTGCAATGCATTAATAAATCCGTCCATGTTTAACTTTAAAATTGCCTCTTTTTACAACATGTTGCAACTAGCATTACGGTGTAATTTGGCTGCAGAAACACAGAGCCACAGAGCTTAGAACAAGTTTAACCTCCCGGTTACCACCTTCTGAATTTACAGAGAAAGCCTATCATTAGCGACACTTTAGCTAACGGGCTCACAGCGGAAAGGGTTTGTGTATGATGCTTGTTCGTCCCAGCACTGAGCGGAGCATAACACCTGGACTCAGAGGATCCCTGTTGATGGAATGACTAGGTTCATTAACGATTCTGAAAGGTAGAATTAGATTTTCTTTCCATTCATATTCTGGAATGGTTTTATTCCTGGACAAAAAAGAAAAATCTTTTATTAAATTCATAGGAGATACATTGTAAAGTTGCAGTCTTCCACAGGGGACAAAAACATCTGGTATAATGCCTCCTACACTGTTCTTTTGCCCTGCTGTTTGCTCTTAATAGGACTAGGGCAGAACAGTATAAAGTGCATTTGATTTCTGCATTTGTCTGCATTCTACAACCTGCTGTTGTTCTGGAGTGTTCACTTCAGGAGACTGACAAAGCAAAGGCCCTATGTTTAAGATAATTTCTCAAGCAAGCACTGTACTTTCTCAACTTTTATTTAAAAACTAAACAAGATATAACTGCAGTCAACAGGTCTGCACTCTGCAGAGAATCTATGTTTATAAAGCCTGCAATTATCTTACCAAATAATGTAATTTTTCATCCTAAAAAGCAATTTCAAGGAAGGAGCACTAACAAAACAGTATGGGAAAGCAAACAAACAAAACAAAAAAAAACTTTGCCCTGGTTTTCTTTGTGCTTGAGTTTCTCTATGGAAGCTGTAACTGATGATTGTAACTGTAAATGTTCATCATAAAGCCTTTCCAAAGAAAAACTTGTTTAGCTACCTGTTATCTCACTAGTAAAGAAAAGATATTATTTGAAATTTAGGTTGCCGTGTTCCTTCCTGATCTGAACTGCTTATTCTTGAAACACGTTCTCCAAAAGCAAGAATTTTGAAAATTAGTAATTCAGTGCTAAGTAGGACTCATTAGTGCCCTATTGCAGGTATCGTATCTGGAAAGAAAATGTGGCAATTCATATTGCTGGGCACAATTTGTACGGTTTCATTCAAAGTTGGCTTAATTGAGTCAGATAACAAAATTAAATGGTAAAATGGGGGAGGTCTTTCTTTTTTTTACTGTACTTTTAGCTATATTGCAAAGTCACTATACAAGATTTCTAGCTTTTGTAGCCTGTTTATTTTACAAACTTGGGTTCAAAGAGCCCTAGAAGTAGACATGTAGCAATTTTGCCCTAAGAGGCAAAAGAACAGGTGAATGTACTCAACTGCAGTTGTCAGAAACTAAAGGATACAGCCCAGAATTAGGTAATATTAGATACAGAAAAAAACCCAGAAAACTCCAATATCAACCTGAAAAAGTTTCTTCTAGCTTTTTTCCATGAAGAAGAACTTGTGTTCCCATAGAAGTGGTGGGAAAGCCTGACTGCAGCCTTGATGTTAAGTGATAGATGAGAGTCACTGAGGATGGCACTGCCACTAAAGTGGAAACGAAAATACTTTTTGGTGCACTTTAGTTATTAACACTAAGAAGAAACCTTGATTTCTGAATGATGGCTGCAGGTTACTTAGATTGAGAGGGGAAAATAACAGCAAAAGTCTGTACTGGATTCCATGTCCTGTAGCAAGGTGTCATAAAAAAGGGAGTCATCAGACCCTTTTGTGAATGGGCACGTGCTTGTAGAATCAGCTCTGAGTGTTACCTGCGCTGTACGGCAATCAATGCTCATGAATCAGAAACACTTAGTGCACTGCTAAGTACCTCAGCAGACCTGAATGGAAGTAACATCATATGCAGCAAGACGAAATAATGTGTAAATAACTTCTGCTGTATTTTGTTTTCTCTTCTTCAAGACTCTGTTTTTTTTTAAATTTAATTTTAAGTGTTTAGAAATAATGCTTGATTGGCACCTGAGAAGAAGCCCTCTGATTTACAGTATAGGTTTCTGCTGGGATTTGTCCCTTCAGCAAACTTTTTAGATTTCAGTGTTGCCCTGATAAATGTTCATTGAAGAGCAAAAGTAAGTTGTAAAGGAAGACATGCAAAGATGTGAGGATGGGGGAGGAGAGCTACATGTGCCAAATAAGTAGGAAAAACAGGCAAAAAAAAGCAATTACTCCAAGTGAAAAAAAAAAGACCCTTGAAATGCTGCTTCCGATCTTATCAAGCTAGTTGAGCTGCTGACTGTGCCTTTACTATGATGTCCCTAAATGTTCTCTGTTCACCTGAAATCTCTACCAGTCTTTTCTTTTAACAGAATTGAAAATTATAGGCTTGATATTTAGTTATAAGCTGGCATTTCTATTGCCTCTGTGTCTGACAGCTATGAATGCGCTGAACTTCTGCAGAATAATGCTATGGAAACAAGTAGACCACTGTCCTGATGAGGAAGGAAAATCAGGTAGAATGGTTCACATCGTGGCTTTTTAATGCAGAATGTTACGTGGCTATATGCATTCACAGGTTCACCAAGTATGTCCCCATTGATATTCTTATACCCCTCCCAGAAAACCGCAGCACTACAAAGTACTAATGCACAATAAAAAGAGAAAATCCTGCAACATGTATTTTTTGTAGCTTTAAATCTTCTTCACCAGAGCAAATTAAAGCAGTTAGATAGTCTTGTTACCACTTCAGTGATAAATGGTAAAATATAAAGCTGTCCTCTAGAAAGTGTCAAGACACAAGAATGTTGTGCCCTGGGATTTTTTTCATGCAACAGAAGAAACCTTGTTTGTCTATGAGAAAAACAACTTACACCACTGCAGTTCATAATGATGTTACCACTGTTTATAAAGATTTCATCTGGTCTACAATCAGGAGTAAATTGCAAAGACATTTTGCCTCATTTGAAATTATTTTCTTTTAAATGTTTTATTTTTATTTCCTTTTCATTACTTTTCTTTTTCCTCCTAATTTCTATCTTATTTCAAAAACACAGAACTAAATTGTTCTGAGATCGAAGCTCCTAAATTTCACACAGAGGTTAATGGCAGTGCCATAGTGTTCTTGATTTCAGCCAAGGTTTTGTAGTATGTGTGTGTGTATATGCAGATGCTTTCTTCTCACAATCCAAGAACACTGCTAAACTGTTAATGCAATTAATAATTTTGGAAATATCAGAGTTCTGTTTTCCTGTACATTATTAATATATTCCCTTTTTTTCTCCAGTTCCTCATTCACACACAGTCCCAGCTGATGCCTAAAGCAGGTCCGCAGCTCTAAGAGGCTTTCCATGATAGCAACAGAATAATCTAATCTCAGTGAGAACCTGCTTGTTGTGTCTCTAAATCTTCACAGCAAAATACATGGTCTTATATTTTGTATATTAAACACTGAACTCAGTATAAAATTATTACCTGCCATTTTCTAAAGGTGTTCAACACCGAAGTATCTCAGCATTTTACCAAGATGCATTTTTCCACAGCCTCCTCAGGAGGCAAGGAGTCATTTACAGGGGTGTTTGTTGAAATGTGCTAGTTGTGAGTAGGGCAGGGAATATCAGGGGAAATAGAATAATTCTCACATTCATTTCTGTAGATGGAAAAAAAATGAGTAGAAATAACTAGAAATAACCACAGTATTTTTCCAATTATGCTTTTTATATCGTGTCTGATGCCATAAGTTAGAAGTTATGATATTTATTAATATTTAAAGAGATTGCATGAAAGAGGGTTGGTTTTTTTTTTGAAGATTGGTACAGTGTTTGACCTTTCTATAAGCTTTGTTTATCTTCCCATATCTCCAAGGCTTTTACAAATCTCTTAGTATTCAATACATTAATTTATTATTTCATATACATATACCATACACTATTTACTATACACTAGAATGAGTAGTCTCCAGATATACTCATCTATATGCAGCTAAATTTCCCAAATATCCCATTGTTTCTTTAATTTCAATAGTTTTTTACACTTTTTAACTTAAGCAACATTTTATTTTTAGCTCTTTGAAAATGACTCAGGTTAGAAAGAATAACAAAGATGCAAAAGGAGTTACCAAAAATACATTTATTCTTGACATTCAAAATATATCTGCATCTTTTTGCATGAAGAATGAGTGGTATGATGTTCCTTGAACTCTGACTTCCTGTGAAATCAAGGGCTAGCGCAAGGCAGGCTAGGGGGGTTGCTAGTAGTTGATATCACCTTCCCATGCTTTCTTCTGCAGTGGGATAACTGCTGAGGCAACCCCTGTATTAAGTATGTTAATTTCAGCTTTGTGCAATCACTTTGACCTGCAGGAGGTGAATCATTCAGCCATTTATCTGCTAATCAATTCTGACATCTTCCAAGAACAGGCATAATTAATCACACCTCCCTTGGTTTTGTGTTTTCATAAACAACATTGTTCTGCTGTCAAGATCTCTTGGTTCTATATAGTTGGGAGCATGCCACCTGTGATTCAAGACTGCCTTCTTTCATGACAAAACATCATGTTGATAAAATAACCCTTTTATTCTAATTTAATTATACTATAGCTTTGTTTAAGATGATACCTATTTAGGCTTCCACTGAAGAGTGGAAAGAGTGGAAAGAAAAAGCATCACAAATACTGACACATTCAGCTGTTTGACCTATCTCTGGACATAGGAATAGGTTTTGCCACACTGCTTGATCTTCAATTCATATTTATTATTCTGTGTTTAGTTTGGATAATGGAGTCTACTAACTTCCTGTGCTTCAATGTTATACATCATTGCTGTGGGAATGCTGATCTGCCTCATCTTTTTATTCTAACTTCTGGTTCAAGAAAGCATTACCTGAGATCTTCCACGTATTTCCAGAGGCAGATATATTTCAGGTGGTTTTGGTGGTTTTCCTAGCACTCTTTCTCCATATTTGCTGTCACATCACATTAGATATATCCAGCTGCACTTTCAGAACATCACATATTGTTTGATGCTGCATGAGGCATACAGATTTCATCGTTTCCTCTCAGCATGTTACATTTCAATACCCCAGGTCTGTCTGATCTTAAAAGACCTCTCTTAAAAGTCCTCTCTTACAATGCACTACATGGTAGCAAATCCTGAGCAGAAGTGAGGGTGGTGAGAGGCGATCAAACTGGCTCTCTCAAATGTCACTAATGGACCATTTCAACTATCAAGCTGAATAGGTCTCGAACCTCTTAGCAACCAGTTTCCTGTATTCCACTGAAAGAGACCACTTATGCAATCTCTGGGGTGACAAAGTCCACCATCAAAACTCATCTGGGTTAAAGCTTTCCTTACAAACTTCAGCAAAAAAAGGTCTTAAGCCATTTTGCATGTCACAGGGTAAAATTACACACATGCAGACAGGATCTGTGCAACAGGTGATGCTACCCTTACCCAGACTTACTTCCCAGTAACATCTTCACCTGTGCATATAATGGGAAAAGCTACAGGCTGTTTATGCACCTGTGAATAAAAACAGTACAGTAATCATCTAACCAACTTACTTGTCTAAGTCATATTGAGATCTTAGTTGCCAATATGGTACCCCTCTACATCTCTTCATACCTAAGCAAATTTGAAAATAAAGTCTTCTAAGTTTCAAATTCTTCCTGCTCTAATTAATATGAGTCCAAGCTATTTCAGGATTTTCCCCTGCTTTTCAAAAGAGAGCACACAGCCTCATTTAATTTGTTCATTTACCAAATCATTCCTGAAAAGCATGAGCAGTTAAGTAGACACAAATTATCTACATCCATTTTATAAATTTACTGAATATGTACTGAAAATAATGGAGGTAAAGAGAAAAATTGAACAGAGTAATTGTCAAACTAATTGGAGGGCTTCAATGCAGTGTTTAGTTGTTCTATGCTGAAATAAAAAAAAACCAAAACAACCAAGAAAATGCAACTTCAGAATACCAAATAGAATGGTATAAACATCAACTGAAAAGTCAAGCTATCTCCTAGCAGCATGGAGTAATTGTAGCACAATGATACATGCATGGGGCCGGATGGAATCCACCCAAGGGTAGTGAGGGAGCTGGCAGAAGAGCTCACCAAGCCACTTTCCATCATTGATCAGCAGTCCTGACTGATCATGCGGCATGTACAAAATGACCAGGTGATCAGGGCCAATCAGCATGGGTTTATGAAAGGCAGGTCCTGCTTGACTAACCTGATATCCTTCTATGACAAGGTGACCCACTTAGTGGATGAAGGAAAGGCTATGGATGTCGTCTATCTGGACTTTAGTAAAGCTTTTGACACCATCTCCCACAGCATTCTCTGGAGAAACTGGCTGCTCACGGCCTGCTCATACCCTGACTTTTGTTGGGTAAAAAAATGGCTGGATGTCCAGGCCCAAAGAGTTGTGGTGAATGGAGTTAAATCCACTCAGTGGCTGATCACAAGCGCTGTCCCCAGGGCTCAGTATTGGGGCCAGTTCTCTTTAATATCCTTACCAATGATCTGGACGAGGGGATTGAGTGCACCCTCAGTAAGTTTGTAGGCAACACCAAATTAGGCAGGAGTGATGATCTGCTTGAGGGTAGGAAGGCCCTACAGAGGGATCTGCTCGGGCTGGATCAATGGCCAAGGCCAATGGTATGAGATTCTACAAGGCCAAGTGACAGGTCCTGCACTTGGGTCACAACAACCCTGTGCAATGTTACAGGCTTGGGAAGAGTGGCTGGAAAGCTGCCCAGTGGAAAAGGACCTGGGAGTGTTGGTCGACAGCCAGCTGAATATGAGCCAGCAGTGTGGCCAGGTGGCCAGTATCATCCTGGCTTTTATCAGAAATAGTGTGGCCAACATGACTAGGGAAGTGATCATCCCTCTGTACTTGGCACTGGTGAGGCTGCACCCCTAGTACTGTGTCCACTTTTGGGCCCCTCACCACAGGAAAGACCTTGAGGTGCTGGAGTATACCCAAAGAAGGGCAACAAAGCTGGTGGAGGGTCTAGAGTGCAATTCTAATGAGGAGCAGCTGAGGGAACTGGGGTTGTTTAGTCTGGAGAAAAGGAGGCTGAGGGGGGACCATATCGCTCTCTACAACTACCTGAAAGGAGGTTGTAGTGAGGTGGGGGTCAGTCCCTTCTCCCAGGTAACAAGCAATAGGACAAGAGAAAATGGCATCAAGTTGTGCCAGGGAGGTGTAGATCGGATATTAGGAAACTTTTCTTCACTGAAAGGGTTGTCAAGCATTGGAACAGGCTGCGCAGGGAAGTGATTGAGTCACCACTCCCGGAGGTATTTAAAACTTGTGTAGATGTGGTGCTTAGGGACATGGTTTAGTGGTGGACTTGGCAGTATTAGGTTAATGGTTGGACTCGATGATCTTAAAGGTCTTTTCCAACCTAAAGTATTCTATGATTCTATGATTCTTCAAATTGTAGAACATCTTGGTTCATAAGTGAAAACACCTACATGTAGACACGGCTAGGAAAAAGGATGTGAAATACAGAGCAGAAATCAATCACACCTGTTTTGAGAGTTTCGTGCAAGGATCCAAAGGTTTTAGACAATATTAGTTTTTAATGTTCAAAATTGGGACGAATAGCAGAATCCCAAAATAAGGTTATATTTTGCCCCTACTTTAAAATACCTGTCAGCCAGGTGCCTGAACAGAATGAAGGCCAGATACAAAAAAAAGCGCAAAGCACCAAGCATAAAAGAACAAGCACAGAAGTCTAACATTCAAAAGTTATCTAAATTAATAGGTTTCACCTACAATTTTCTTCAAGCATCTGCCTTCCTATATTGCTAGATTTACTACAATATTCTTTTTGATTTAGGCATTTGAATCATAACTTCTACTCACTGCAGAGTTCCTTAGTTGTTGAGCTAAGTGGGGTGGCACTTTCCACCCCGCCAGGTGAAGCTGATGCCCCTCTAATCCTGAGTTGGATCTGGGGAATCACATGCTCTGATCCCCAAGACTCCCTTTTCCACTGGCACATAGGCAAGATCACTCATTACAGAGCTTGGTATTTATGTTCCCTTCTACTCTTCTACTTCTACTCTTCTTTCTTAGCCTATTAAACGTCTTATTCTGTGCTGCCTGGTTAAAATACTTTGTTAGAAACACTGGCAACAGCCCAAGCCTTGAAGACCATTTAGTGCCAGAAGACACAACTTGGAATACTTATAAAGCTGAGGATATATTAAATCTAGGTCTCCCATTTGCTGTTCAAAAGCTGTAAACATCAATAACCGCATTTTAAAAGAAAGAAGCAAGTCCAGTTAGTTCTCTAAATGAATAGCTCTAGCTGCTTACCTTCAGGTTTCAAGTCCCAGGGAAGAGAGAAATCTATCTGCAGCCTTGCCTCCATTATCTCATTTCCAGAGAAGGTGGAATTTCAGAAATAAGGGGCTTAACATTTCCCCTTTGCCTTGTTTCTAGGAGTGTCCTCACTCAGCAGCTCATAAATGTCTTCTCAGGCATGCAACTCTCTTCAGGCATTCCAGAAGGATCTTAGGCACTCAATCCTAGATTTTGGATTCCTTTGTGGTACTCAGAGGTGTCTAAATTAGAGGCTCCTTTCACTTTATTACAAATTGTACATCTGATATATATATATGCATCTAAAGATAGACTATATTGCCAGATATAACATAGACCCAGGTAAATCCTGTTCTATGTAAATAGCAATGGTTTATCAACTATGACCACAGAAAAGTGTAGTTTGGCAATTTAAATATTGAGCAATTTATTTACCAATGTAACATGAGGAAATAAGATGCAGAAATAAATTATCCCTGTGCCATTAACCTGTAAAAAATCTTAAAATAAAAATCAACTGTTTCAGGAAGTGTGATACAGAGGAGACACAAATCCTGCAGAAATGCTTGAGAAAGCTATCCTTTTTTATTACATCCAGCCCATGAGTTGCCAGGTAATGGAGACTGACCAGCTGCATCCATCACTTTGCGGCACAGGGCTGAATGATGGTGACTCATGAGATCTGACAAAAGGTCATTACAAAAGAAAACATTGATTGTAACTTCAGAAAAAAAAATAATTTGAGAATAAGATCTATATATGCAAAGACTCGAGTGTGTGGTTACTGCTAGTAAACTGTCCTGAATTTAGCACAGTGAATGTATGACTGGGTAGTTGTATAAATAGGGAGAGAACCACAGTGATTCAGGTCCTAATTCAAGTGGTATGTACTATCTTCAAAAATTTCTATCAATTTCATAGGGATTTAGAACCCTAAGTAATTTTGAGGGTCTATGTTGCAGCAAATACTTGTCTCTGACTTCTATATTGTTCTATCCAGTATTGATTTAACATCTAACTCGGCATTATCCTTAGATCTGCTTCTACTGATGTCAATAGTAGTTATGTCCTGGCAGGAGTGTGTAGTAAAGAAAAAGAATCAACATTTCTCCCAAATACATGTCTCTACAACAAATATGAGGAGGCTAATTCTAGTTTATCTATCTTTGAAATTCAAGCAACTTTCAGACCAACTAGCTATGGAAATAAGACATTTGTGGTCATTCTGCTTGCAGGCACGTCCATCTGCAAACCCTCCCTTCTCCCCACTAACTTTTGAGTCTGTTGACTGATTTCCACGCTAAATGGTACAAAAATAATGGTCTTGAAGGTAAGACACTACGTGTTTCAGGAAACAGGGAAAAAGGTATAAGAGTTTATTAATGCTTTTCCTAAAGGCTAAAACATGACCCTTCAAACATGATTACCTACCTGGCATCAATATGTGATTTGCAAATGTCTCATGAAAGGAACATGACATGAAGTCAAACAAGCATGAGACAGAAATCCATGGAAAATTCACCAATTTCAGGGTTTTCTGATTGAAAATTTAAAATCTTCTCCAATGTAAACTTCATAACTGAATTTAATTTTGAAGGTAAAAATGCAGTTGAGCATAGTGGTTCTACTTCAAAAATAGGTCCCCTATCAAGCAAATTCTATGCTACTCCTCTGAAAAATCAACTTGGTGCTTGCTTTCTAGTTATTTTGATAGTGGAGTAAGAAATCTATTGTCTCTTGTGCAGCTAATATTAAGATAGTGCCATACACATACTGCAAATGCAGGCTTCGCACACATCTGGCAATATATGTACCACTGCTTACTTGCTGTCTTTTAACATTTATGTGTACTTAACTTTATGTTAAGTTAACAAGTACTCCCTTGGCATGCGCACAGAGAGTCATCCTATCGGCTCAGTTTGCCCTCAGCTTCTGGATACAACCTTGCAAAAGTTGAGGTGTTACAGCAGCAATAAAAGCCCATTGAAACTCATAGAGTTTACTCAGGTAACACAGAAAATCCATGAATAGGCGAAGCTTTTAATTTTCTGGAGGGAGACATGCAGAGGCAGTAAGCCCTGCATCCCTGGAAATGTTGAGTAAAAAGTCTACCCTGGGATTTCTCCATTTATGAATGTTGGCATCTGAGACTATGTCGAAGAAACAACATTACCTCTGTATGTGATTTACCCAAACCGTGATGACTTTTTAGTAGTTTGCATTTTATTTTTATTTCTTTTTTCCTCAGGATAAATGTCTGTCATAGCACAGCAACACAGAAAATAGGAGTTTTCATCATGTAAATTTGCCTTTTTGTGCTGTATATTTGAATTGGTCCTTTAGGTCTAGTAACACATTTGAGAAAATACGATGGGGTAAAAAAATCAAGAAAAGTGAGGCTGTAACTGCATAAAGCTATGCATCTTCTGTAATTATTTACCCCTATGTATTAGTGACATAAACAACCTGTTCTTTGGAAATTCCTATCCATTCATATGATGACAACATTTTTCACTCAGTATGCCAAAACATTTCCCAGAAAATATTGTGCAAGGCTAAAGACTGAAAAAATCAGGTTTCCTTGCAATTCTGCCACAAATGTCATGGATAATCCTAAGAAGGAGTTTAATCTTTTCCATTTACCCATCTATGAAATATGATTATAATTGTTTTCATAAATGCTAGCACGGCTGAACATTTGTTTGCTCATATATGGGCAGTGCTTGCAGTCTTTGGATGGAAAGAACAGAGTTATAATATCATTACTGCATAATAGCAGGAAAATTGCTAGCTGATGTGTGAAACCTCATACTTCAAGGTCTACAACTTGGTAGAAAATTCATGCCTGAATTGCCACGTCCAAGTCAGAAACCTCATTTCTTATATTGTCTCCTATTCTTTTCCAATCTCACAGACTTCTGATTCATCTTGTTTTATTTTTGGTACATTTCTTTTTTCTTTCTTCCTTTCTATTCATTCATTTATTTATTTATTTATAATAAAGAGGCCTAACTTTTGACCCCAGCACTTGAGCCAGGCAACTCCCTGATGTGCAAGGGTACAGCTGGAAGGGAGAATCAGGCACCCAAGTGTACTGAGGTCATTACCTACATCCTGATAGCAGCCGAGTGCCTTGTCACAGTAAGTGGATGGGAGAAACCAGATAATGGCAAATCTTTTAACCACCTTCTGATCACCTTCTGAGAGTGAATTTAACCAAAACAGTTCCGTAGCATCCAGGTCTCTGTCACTTTTAGTTAAACATAAATATGGATTTTTTTGTGGTTAAAATTTGGGTAGACTATAAACAGAAGCAGATGTGCACCTTGTGCAGTGGTACCTCAAATTTACATCATGGACTGTGCATGTCTAATGACCATCCGCAACACTAATGTTGTATGTGACCATACAGTTGATTCATGTGCATAACTGGTGGTTGTGCTTTCAAACTAAGTATGTGTTGCGTGAAAAGGGGCAAAGCGGTTTTAGCAGAAGATAAACCCCCTTGCGTTCTAACACTCCTCACCGAGGTGGGAGGCTAGGTGCGGCTAGGTTTAAATTCTGAGTGATGCCCAATTCAGCACTATCAGTCCAATCGCGTTTAATATGTATTAAACTATTACGATTTGGATACACTAATAGTGGACTGCACCTTCAGTCTAGTCGTGCTCATGAACTAGCACGTCCACTCTCGAGTCTTTGGTCGCGTTCAGTGAGAAACCAAAACGACTAGCTACTTAAAAAAGTGCAGTTTATTTAAACAACAGATATATAGGTTCTTAGGATTGCCGGTGATAAATACACTGTCTGCAAAGCACGTGCAAATGAAAGTATTGTTACATATACAAAACGCGCGACAAAGTTATAAACGATACAGCCTGGCTTTACATGTAGAAAAAGAGAGTCTCTAGAGAAATTTCTAAGTTTCCCGAGGAAGCACTCGGTATAATCTAAGTCTTACCCAAAGGCGTCCCTATGGGGGGGAAGAGAGGCTCAGCCCGTCGACTGATCCCAGAAGTCAGTGATGTAATTCTTTATGATGGTGTCTTCCCTGGGTATCCTCCCTCTCTTGGGCTATTTTTATACTATTTGTTATCTTCAAGGTGGAGTTTGAGTGACTTTAGTCATACATACTTTTATCATGATTGGTGTAAATTTCTCTCGCTTCACAATTAAAGGTATAGTTTACGAGAAATTCAGGGCGCAGACTCAAGAAGGAGTGGTCGCACCTTGGAGGCGGGTAGCCTTCGGGATGGAGGTGTGTTTTGGTATTATAATGACATTATAATGAGCAAAGTTCGCACAAAGGACAGCATTTCATCAAAATTTGACAAAATGTTGGCTCTGAGCATCTAGCGGGCAGCTAATTGGCAGCTTATCTGTTTCATGGTATCATCCCATTCCTGTATCCACTATACATCATAAGGTAAAGCCACGGAATAATTGCATCCCGTCCCGTACCTCATGTAGCTTATCAGGGAACCACAGATGTTGTGTCCTTCATGCCAGCTGCGGCTATTTTCTACCTCAGAAGCCTCTTGATTTTATACTTTTCCTTAATGTGTGAACAATGCTGTACTTTTGTATTTTTTAGCCAATTTAGTATTTATTCCACAGTATGTTAATGAAAGGACGGGTTATGAAATCACATGCAAACAACGTGTTACAATTTGGCTTAGAAGGTAAGTGTACACATAAGTACATTTTTTTAAAAGCATTATTAAAAATTATGGGTGATAATTCTTGTGTTAACATACCTATATAAATTCCCTGCTTTAGAATGTGTATGATGAGTAATCAGACAGTATTTTTCTGGATGATTGTTGCATTACGGATTGATATTACATCATCACTGCTCCTACTCAATAAGAAGAGTTGATGGTGTTCACCACTGGAATGAATATGAACTTTTTTTTTAAATACTTACCATAGGTTTTTTGCTATACATGGCACTACCTATCCCAATTTAAAAATTTGAACACTATGAAAGTAATCAAAACACAAAAAGTATGCCTAAGTAGTTCATAAAAAGCTTGTCATTTCTGGAACATACAATGACACGTTTAATGAAGAATAGTTTGAAAGAATGGTGGATCAATTCTCCCCACTTACCTTGCAGTGATAGAATGATTCCCAGGGTATATACAATAGAATATCTACTCTAATCAAAATAAGCCATTAAATCTATCTCCCTGTCCCAAAGCAACATCAATTACTAATTCTACATTATTCACAACAGAATTTTCTCTGAGTTATTCTTAAAAAAATGTTCTTGGAAGGAAATTCTATGATCCCTACTAAGCAGTACATTCTATTGCTTAGAAAACATTTGTTACTGTCTAGCTTGACATCTGCTAGTCTACACATAAATAATGCAATTTCTTTATGTTGAGTCAGAACACACCTTTTTGGCAATGTTAACCCATTTTTGTATCTATCTTATCCCTCTTCGATTTGGAGAACAACTTATTTCCTTTCAACACATAAGAAGTTTCTACAAACTTTGCAGGATGTTAGAATATGAGAGTGTTTGCTATGGTTCACTCGTTGCCCCAGTGAAGCTCTTGCTCCCACCTCCACTGTCCTCAGCAGTATCCATCCTGTCTCTAATTCCCGTGTCCTCCATACTCCACTGATTTCCAAGCATGCAGGGTACCACACATTTGTGCTGAGACCTTGGCTCCTTTCAAGTCCTTTACAGCTGCCATAGCTCTTCTATGGCTTAGGTCTGAGCCCAGTGCTTAAAACTACTCTTCTGCTCCCCCTCTGGCTCCACGTCTTGACGCAGTTTTCTCATCTCAAGACTCAAAAGCCCCAGTACATAGTTGTCCTTTGTGTTAAAAAACAGATTAAGCCTGCTTCTCTCTACTGAGCTTTTTTATTAGTCTACAACTTGCCTGCAATGGGGTGCCTGAAACCAGAGCAGGCACTTCAGCTGAGATCCAGTACAGGAGAAAAAAACCCATTATTTCATGTGTCTTAAAGACATGAGAGATGGTGGTACGTCCCAGGTTAAAGTACATATTTTTGCAACACCTTGTCTCTTTTTGACTGGCATTCAGTACAGGACCCACTAAACCCCTTCTTCTGCTGGGCTGCAATCTCTTCTGTCATCCCCCACAGCATAAGGGCAGCATGATTAACCACAATGCAGAAGACAACCAGCAACCCCATGGAAGATAGGCTTTTCGTATGAAGTCACGTCCAGCAGTCACTTTATCCATGATGCCCACAAGAAATGCATTAAGTATAAACTGGAAAATATTTGCACAGAATCATTCATTTTTCTGAAACTCTTTGCAGTTTTTTATTTTAACTTTTGAAAGAAAACTCTCAAAGACTTTTTTGCCCTCCAAAACACTGAACGCTGCCTCAAATTAACACGTAAAATTTTGCAGTGTCCTAAATCTAGAAACATAATCATTTTTCAGACACAAAGGACTATCTTTGGAAGGCTAAATCCACGATCACTGACACTTATACATGTACTGTTTTCCATTTATAAGACACTATGCAAATGCCAAGCTACAGGCAGAGCTTCCAGAATTCTTAATCATGCTGAAGACAACTGCAAGGTTCACTATTTCTGAAGGTATGTAAGTAGGATCAAGAAAATAACCAAAAAGTATTGCACCATGTTGATTAGCCTGCATCTGCTTTTTCAAAAATGTTTTAAAATTTAAAATAAAGTTTAGAAAGATTGGCTTTTTAGCATACCTTAGCTTTTGTCAGTTGTATCAGTATTATATTTCAGTCTCTCTGTTATTATAACAGGTTTTCAGTAATCCTGCACAAAAGACAACAGAAAAGTTCAGAAGACCACATGAAGCCTGAGAGTTACTTCACAGCGAAGATAAAATTTACCTAGAATTCAAATTAAATACTTCTGAGATGTAATGGGCAACCTAGATGGTATAGCAAACATTGGTGACATAACAAATAAGTAAGAAAAGGAAGGATAGCTGATAGAAGTGAGATTAGAACTGAACAGAAAAAATGGAAAAGAAATGTGTACATATCCACTGAAAAATTAAGTAGGCCAATAACTTTGAAATAGTTGAGTAACTTATGTATCCTCCATTCTTTGGAATAGACCTGGGTTTTATTATTTATTATTTTATTACTTATTGAAAAATAAATTCCTAGTGTTAATATATATTATAATTTAGAGCTTTTCAGTTTAAAGAATTGTGACTTATCAGAATCAGAATAATTAAACGAAAAGAAAAAATGAAATAAATACTTTTAAAAACCTAAATTATGTATACTATGTTGATTCTGATCACTATTTTCTGCTGGTTTGTTTTTTGTTTGGGCTTTTTAAAATTTAACTCAAATATTATAGTAAAATTTCCCTTATTAAAAACACAGGGGAAAAAATATGATCTCATGTTTACCAGAAAAAATTGCAAGTGACTGAGCGCACTGTATTTAAAATAAACTGTTTTCTGCGTGATTTGAGAATGTTGAGATTCTGCTCAGAATTTTATTGACGTGGTAATGCATTTGCCTGATGTTATAAACAACTAGTTTATCATCTTTTTTTGACAATAGAGTACAATATGCCCAGGAATCCTCAGTGAGAAAGATATCATTTAAAGCAATTATATTCCACCTATTTCAGTAGCATTTCTATGGCTTAAACAAGGTTACCATGAGAGTTTTGCAAATATTTATAATTCCTATCTCCTGGTCCTAGAAGAAACTAAGAAATGTAGACATTTTCTTTACATCTTTCTAAATTGAAATCTGTCATAAACAACTCCTTACACATTTATTGAAGTGTATTTGATATCATCACCATTGGCTTCAGGGGTTATTCTTCAATCTTCTTTCTAAATAATAGCATAGATCTCATCTAGTCTGTAATCTTTGCCAGCTTTTAACATTTTTTCTGTGTGGCATATTTCTTCAAACAGTGTCTTTTAATGTCATCTGCCAAATTCATTGAAAGCACGACTATGGCTACTATGAAGACAGATTGCAGTTTGTGAAAGTAGTCACTATTCTGTACTACAGAAATAAGACACAGGCAGATGGGGAAAGCAACCACAGCTACAAACTAAAGGGATCTGAGCCTCTGTGGCAAATTCTTAGTGTGTGCTAGAGCTGGCTTGTGCCAATGGAGAGATAAGAAAAACATTGTAAGAGCCTATCGCATGGCAGGAGAGACAAAGACGACCCTTACACAAATGCTGGAGAGAGAGTGGTCAGGGAGGTGGCAGCTGTAATTTGGTGACCTGTTCTGATGGGATCCCAATTTCTGTCCGCATTTCTTCTTTCCCAGCAGGAGATAGGTGGAAGAATGTCTATTATCTCTGCCAGCTTTGGCTCCCTGGCCTCCTCAGTGAACACTGCAATGAGGATTCATCTATTTCTTCCCAGCATTGTCTACCCTTATGTCAATAAATTATCCTTATCTGTTACAGTTTCTGTCGTCTCCTTTGCTGACCTTTTGTTCTCTATTTACTTGAAACGTTTCTTATCATTTATCTTAACCTCTGGTGCAATCTCCCTGTCATTCTCTGCCTTTGCTTCCCTCTCCTTTATTTCACAGTGGCTTAACTTCATTTTGTAATATTTTCTGTCCTTTATAGTTTTTGGTTTAGATCTTTTGAATGACCCTCTTGTATTGAGAACTTATTGTAACTCTTTCTATTTTGACCTTTCTGCCCTTCTCATTTTCTTCTTTGTTAAAGCCAGGAGAGGAAAAAAAAAGAATTTATGACTACACAGCTGACGTTCTATTTACAGGTAGCAGTCAATTTGTGAAAGCATAAATGTTGCGTGAACAATCTTTCTTGGTTTTCTTTCCTTTTCTTTTCTTTTTTTTTTTTTTTCCTTACAGCTTTTCTTCATTCCAGAATGCATGGAAAGGTCATGGTTGTTACACTTGAAATTTGTTGATGATCATGATAAATATATGATCCCACCTAAATTACAAACCATCAATGCAGTGTCAGACCACAACAGAAGACAGTTCCCAAAATTTCAGGGACAGTCCTGGAGCTCATCATCTCTTCACTCTTTTTGCTTTTTTCTCTGGATCGTCTCCACTATACTCTGTCCACTGATCTCACTCTTACTCAGGTAGCCCAATATTAATGTGCTTTCTCCAATTGGCTACATTCAAAATATGTTTGATCTTGAACAATGGGAAATAAATTTATGTATTTGATGTGAAGTTTGAAGAAGGGAGTTTTCCCCCTCATCTCCACTTTGCTGTTGGAAACTAGGTTTCCCAGATATAGGTGATTCTCACTAGTAAAAGTCTGCAAACATTCTCATTCAGTTCACTCCACACAAAGTTCAATCTTTCAGTCATCACAGCACTGGCTTTCTTCAGTTGTTACGGGAGCATAACATGAGCGTATACTCAGTATTCTGAGGACTCATTAAATAACTTGTCACCTTAACGTATCTAAAATAAAATTCTTATGCCCGTTGTCTTTTAACATGTGTATGAATACATATAATTAGTGTAATTAGTTAGAGCCTCAAGTCTTTGGCATCCCATTGTAAATTTTACCTTAGTGTATCTAAACAATGACTACAGGTATTTTTTTCTTGAGACATACACAAAATGCCAGCAAAAATGCCAAACTAATGTATTCAGAGATTTGTCAGTAATGCCTTGCAGTAGTTACAGTCTTGGGAGCCTTATTTTCTTGGTTTCTTCAGTTTTCTAATCCTCTTGAATATCTGCGTTTGCTTCTTTTCACTTGAAATGTTTAATCATTTTCAGTGGCAAATAGGAAAATCAGTTTCTTAAAAAATATCGTTTTCTTTTCAGAAACCATTTCAGGGGGGTTTTTTGGTGTTGCAAAACAGGTACATAAACATGTGGTGTATAGACATAAATGTGACATTACTGAAAACACCATCTTGTGATGCCCGGGCTACTAAGCAGCCAGAGACTCTTTTAAGGCCTGTCATTGTTCATTACGTAGGGCTAGCACCGCAGCATTTAGCCCATCTTAATTCAGAGAAGCAAGTAAACACTGCACGCAACACAAACCAAGCTGGCATTTTACATTTCCTATAACACAATCTGAAGCACCCTTTTTCATGTTACCCTGCAATGCCTATAGATATTATTATGAAATATCTGAAACAGAAGAAAAACTGCCCCCTCAAATTCTGCATTATTATTTCTGTTCTTCAGAACACAACTTCCCTGTTCTTAATTTCAAAAGTTTCAAACTCTTTCTGCATTTAGGTTTTTTGCACCTCTGCATTGCTTTCTGTTGCAAATTACAAATATTCCAGATTTCATAATACAGGTTTTTGCATCTTGCTTTTACTACATTCTTAATGTTAAGCATATGCTTAACATTTTGGCCTCCTCCTACATTACATCATCAAGTTTTTTCCCCACGTAATGGCTTTTGTTCTTTGCTCCTTCATGGCCGTTGCACAGATTGCTATAAGGAACTGCACCTGCTGAATTCCCAAAACATTTTGAGCTTTTGTTCACTGAGCAGATCCATACCCTGACTTTGGTTTGGAGCACGCAAATGCATCTGAAATGCGAAACCTCTCCTTCATATGCCCTGTCTTAAAAGCTGGAGTCATTATTTCAGCTATCAGTCCCCACTCTGAACTCCCCAGTTTCTATCTCTTTGCCTGAATATCATGCCCTCCCAGCTGCACCCCCAAAACCCAGCAAGTTTTTAAGCATTGCTTCACTAAATCTTGCCAGAGGCATGAGGCTGGGTGCTTCCCAGCAATTCTAAGCATACTGAGATAGAGAGGGTCTACACAAAGCATAAAAGATAATTCCTAATAAAGAAATAGAGTTCAAAATAAACTTTCTGATGAGATTTCCTTTTCTTTTTAGTGATTTCTTCATTCTTTTGTTTGGGCTTCAAGGAGCATCTCTAATCTTAATTGTCAAAAAAACCCTACCTTTTCCCCTCCTGTTAAACTATCTTACTTTATTAGTTCTTTCCTTGCTCTTCATTTATCACACACCTTTTTGTTTCATTGCTAATAAGTGTCCACTCCTTTTATTTCTTCCTACTAACTCCAAATAAGAAGGTTTTATATCTGTTCTGTCATTTTAATCCATAATTCTACCTTGTGAATAGGCAATCAGTAGAATCCATTTATTAACTACTGACTGTAGACATAGATACTTGGTTCAGTCCTGCTCAGCCACTATGAATCTCTAAACAGGAATTCAGTAATCTAAAAATTTTCATTATTACAGCTTTGTAATAGTGACGAGAAGCTAAGCAGATAGATTTCCTAGATAGTAACAAAAAAACTGAGGAGAGTTCAAAAGTAATGTGTTTACTCTAATTTCCTTTCCAAACTACTGCACATGGAGACACAAATAGAAGGAAAGTCCGTCATAGCCTGAAGAATGTGTTAATATTTCAAAACAAGAGAAGCATCCAATTATGCTGGGGATCACTTGTCCTGTGTTCTGAAACCTGCAGTTTAGTTATACCAAAGGATGGTATTTCATTTCCTTGATATCAGAGTGTTAGGTATTGGTTCTCTAATTAAACAGTCCCCTTCTAATAAAGAATTAAATCAGTGATTGTGAATTTTTTAAGTTAGCTGTACAAATTGTCTCTGTAAAATCACAGAGAAATTAACAATTACATACCACACACTTTGGCTCACATCAGAATTTTACAGAAAAGTATCTGAAAATGTAATTAATTACAGCAAATGATCATATTTTGAGAAGGTCATCTGAATATTAAAGAGAAAGTTGTCTTCACAGCACAGTACTTTTTTTTACTAATGTCTTCCTTAAGACTTACTCTTATAAGACACTTTTTAAAATCAGTTTTCATTCAATTTCTAGGTTTTTATACTCAGTTTTATGATATGCATATATTTTAAACTACCCTTAAGTCCAATGTTTCCTGTCATATTGTCTCATTACAGTCAATACCAGTTTTGTCTTTTAGATTCTAATAAAAAAATGATACCAATTTTGCTGCAAGGAAAATGAAAGAAAGTGATGGAATAAAGAAAGAACGTTTGATTGCTTTGCTTAGAACAATCACTAAATTGTCATTTTAGGCATACACTGTTTTGGAAGAAATAAATAAAAGCACTGATTGATAATTCTAGGTACTTACATAAAAATTCTGAGCATCTGTTTTTAGGTGATTATGCTAGAAGGTTCAATGTAACTGGCAAGGCAAGAGGAAATATCCTAACAAACTAGAAAGAGACATTTCTGTAAGTTTCCCAGGTATTTTCTTTTAGTTCGAATATAGTGTTACAAAACACTAATGACAGTTGCAATTAATATTGCACAATTTAAGTTTATTTGCCCCAACCTCTTATTGATCTGGGACATCATCCGAAATCCATCGCGCCACATGTCCAGGCAAATGACCAGACCATTTACGTGTTTGCCAAGCTGTCACAAACCTCTATTTGTGCAGTATAAAGCACAAACTCAGAAAGACTGACAACTCATTACTTTTTAAAAAGGCACCGGAGAGGAATGCTAACCTGTCCATCACGCTATGACATGACAGACTTGTGTACATTAGGGGAAGTCAATCTAATAAGAAGCAACAGATACGCTTTTTCTCACTGGAGTTGCTCACTGGTGTGCCTTTATTTAGTTTGAAACCCAGGTCTCCTCCTAGCTGCCTGCTTCCAGTTCCCTTTTAAATTCCCTTAATTTCCAGCAGGAATTAAGGGAAGCCTATTGAACAGTGATGAACTATATCAGATTGAAAAGACAATTAATCATTGTCTTGAATACTGACTATTGAATTTTTGATGTCTTGAACAAATTCCTTGAATGGGGAATAAAGCAGTAAGCTGCACCAGTCTGTTGTTTCGTCAGGGGGAAAGCAACTTCACATCTAAGAGGTCTTCCAGGATTCCACCGAAACATGTATTAAAGTTCGGCACCAGTAGAGGTACTCAGTTTTAAGAAGGAACCTTTTATTGGCTATTTATCTTACCTTGTTATGTCTCCAAATAAGCATGTGTTTTATGCAATCTAACCTCAATCAGGATTTTTACCTAAAGGAAAACCATTATGATCTTTGAAAACAATTTTCTGGTGTTCTTCAGGTATTTGATTTTAAAAGCAATAAGCCAGGAGAGGGAAATAGTTGCTATGCTCAAACCCAGAAATTATACTGAAGGGTCAGAGAAATTAGACATCTTCTTTTGCACTAGTTACCATGTTAAAGAAATCATTGCCTCACACAGGCTGGGGGACAGCAAGGCATCAAAGAGAGGATAAGCTATACAGACTGGAACCACCGATCCTTTCCGGAACAACATTCAGAAATGAACTTTGCGAGAAAAGAAAAGGCAGTGAATGGAACTATCGGGATAAATATATAAAGTTCTTGCGCTCTCGCGTCTGAGAAAAGCAAGCGTGTACTGTATTATGTGTGCTGTAGTCTGAAGATCAGGAAAATAGAGGCTTCAGAGTAGGTAGAAACAACAGTAAAAGTGTAAGCCACTGACAGGATGGTGGGTGGTGAAGAAATACAACGGAGAGTGGTCTCAGTAAAAAGGAGGATGATCAGCAAAAGCAGCTCCAACAAATTGAGGTGAAAAGTCAAAATTTTGGGGGACAAATTGGCTTTTTAAAATAGCTAATTTACAACCAACAAGCATTCCCATTATGAGGAATTCTGAAATTGTTTGTAAGTTCCCAGAAAAATGTTTGTTCTTCTTATCTGTTAGCATTTCTTGACCTAGTGTCATCACATGGGAGTTTTTTGTGTCCTGTGAAACATACTAGTGACAGGAAAAAAAAAATAAAAGATATCTTTAGCTATCTAAGCATTGAACAAATCTTTATGAAATCATATAAGGAGGGTAAACGTTTGTTATTAGAAATATTTATTAATCTTTGTCCAAAACAGGCTTCACCGCACAAGTTTAGGGACACTGCTGGAGTTCTAACGAGCTTCTATATAGACACCAATACTTCTGTGAAAGTGCTTTGAAGAGCTTTTGAGCTGAAAGTTCATGTTGTTACCATGCAAACAAGCGCACCACATCTTGTGAGTCATCCGATGCAAATAAAACTTTGATTGTAATGTAAACAATTTTCTACATCTGTTTATTTAGCCCAAATGGCTTTATTGCTGTGCCCAGAATACTGAAAATCCTTTGTGCTGTCAGTGTCCTTTGCTCATAGCACATGGGATTGAAGGTACCTTCTGCACAGTTCTCTTTAGATTTAAAACAGACCTCGCATCAGGATTTCTTGGAAGACTGTTTTGCACACAGAATGAACTTAAAGACAGCAAAGCTAAAACAGTTTTCTTCTAATTTTAATTCCATCAACATAAAGGAAGAGTAGGTGTTTTCAAATTTAAAAGAAACTGGGTAAACAATGTTTTCTTATTCTCAAGTAATGGCAAGAAAGGATCCTAAAACCAGGAAATGAAAAGAAAAATATTATAAAAAGATTTTTAAAAAACATCAGAAGCACGGAAATTAATGCCATATTGACAGCATGGAATATTTTTAAACAATTTTCATGGCTACTGCTGTGCTTGTATGTCCTTGATTGAAGCGTAGGGTTGAGAATTTTTGTGAGGTTAAAAATTAAACTACCTCATTATGATGTTAAACTTTATTAAAATTCATCCTCCAGCCTAAGAAATTCTATCACATACTTACTTAATTGCTGCGACTGCTTAATATTACCATGCATCATTTTGATTTTGTAGCCATCGAATAATTAGAAATACTGATGCTATTAAACAAAATTGTGATGAAACCCTTTTTATGGGATTTGTTTGCATGCTTTTTAAATACAGTATAAATCATAGCTGGAAACCCCTATCTTGGATGCATGAAATGTCACAGGATATTCCTTATTAAGAATACACAGTTGCCTCTCAAGCAAATATGCACTTACAAATGAGGTTAAGGCAAGAACTTTTGCAAAGAACTCAGGAGACGGTGTATTTGTCTAATAATCTCCAATAATACTATGCTTGTGGGCAGGATTACAAATTATGAGGAAAAAAACAACAACAAAAAACAGATGAAGTGTTGGAAAAGAAGATAAAACATGACAACAATGGCACTGGTCCTTTCAATTCATTTCACTGAGATTTCTGCATTTACACAAAGTTCTTTTCCTTAATGTATTCTTTTATACATATGTATACTTAATTTCATTATGTTTCTCTTGACTGTGAGGCATAAAATAACCTTTCAGAAAAAGGAGGTTTACTTTCTCAGTATGGAGTATTGACATTTTGACCACGTTTTTTCTTACATTTTGCCTACTTTCCCTCAATAGCTGAATCTTTTCTTTCAGAACAAATTGACAAATGATAGTACATAAACTATGAAACAATTACACTTTATGTATTAATATGTTGAGTTGATGATGATTATAAAGATTTTATGATGATTATAAAATATACTGCAATACTAAGAAATTATTACAGAATGAGCCAACATTAGGGATCAGCACTTGTTTTTCATTACAAACATCTGCACTTCAAAACAAAAATGACAGTCCTTAAGATATTTCATTATAGTCATAGAGAAATAGCAGATTTTCTTTGGTCAGATTCTTTGGTAAAACAGAAGTCAGACAGCTCACCAGCTCATGTAATTCACTACTGTGTCTCAGTGTAATATGACTACTTAAATCCAATTAAACCCCAAACCCAAACCAGGAAATCAAAAAGAAATTATATCTGGTCTGCCGCCAGTTGAGTGTTTTCAAAAGCAGAACAATATTGTAGTAAATATTACTCAAAGTGGTTTTGTTTTAAAATATTTTGTGTGAATAGATGTTTTGAACACTATTTGCAATCATTTAAGATATCTCCTTTTTATAAAGTGTATCTTTTATTCCATACATTCCATACATTTTGGTTCAGTCCGTATCCATTCTATTGAATTAAAAAATGCCTTTGTGTAAGCAAGCTGCATATTGCTGTTGAGATTTTATCAAGCATATTAGAAACAATATATGTGCAGAATCATGCAAATTACAAGAGGGTGCTTCATCCAGAAATGTCCATTCTTTTTATTATTTACCATTGGTGAACACTTGCATGAGTGGCTTTTGGTTTTGAGGGAAGTTTGGAAGAAGTTTGTGTGCTTGCCAATTAGGCATGGACAGTCACTTCACTATAACAACGTCCAGTGCGGCTGCTAGAGGCTGGAAATGAATTTGTAGAAGAAGCAATGGGAGCTTTGTTTCTCCTCTTTAAGGGCATTGCTATATTTTATATGCATGTTTTAGCTCACAAGCTCACGTTTTAATGGAACAAGCGCAGAGGCACAGCAAGAGGCAGGCTAGCTACCTCACTTCTAATGGCTCCATCAAGTGGTCCACAAGCTTTATTGCAGCCAAGTATGTTTGCCTTTGAACTAGAACCTAGCTTCTGTTCTAGCCAAGTAAATTAAACATCAATAAAGTCGAACAGAAAAATATTGCTCAGTGGCACCAGTTGGATGTATTTGGGTCAGATCAAAATGACTTGGCAAAAACACTTTGTCTTTTTCTGTGTTCTAAAATAAGCAGCTTTTGCAGAGCAAATTAGATGCCATGAAAGCCTTTTTATTCCCATTAATATATTCAGAGTACAAAAGGAAAGCTTACTCCTGGGTAGCCCTTACATTTCTCTACTCATGGGTAGCTTTGGGGGGATATGATTAAACAACATTTTTTAAAATGAAAGTTGTCATCTTCAGTATTATTTGTGTGTCCTAGCTTTTGATGGTAACAACATAGACATCTCTCCCATTTTAAATGTTGGCTCTAAGATAAGAACAGTGACCTAAACATGCCTGTTTCTCTGTACTGATTGTAAGGAGGACCTAAGGGAGACTAGCTAAGATATACACATCTATACCGTATACGGTTACAGTTAGTCGGACGAATTGCACATCTTTTCTCTGTCAAGTGGCTTGGAAATATTCCAGAGACATGACAATAATTGCATATTCATAGCCTTTAGATTCAAAGAGCTATCTCTTTGAAACATCCCTAGACTGAGATTTCGTTGAGGTATCAGACTCTTATCTTCGAGGTATCCAGTACTACAACTAGGGAAAGCAAGTAAATTTATTTATGAAAGAAGGATCACTTCTAAACCCCCCGAACCTTCTTTAAAACACTCTCTACAGAGCTTAATTTCATTTAGATTTGGCATATTTCAGCTTTCAAAATAACTGCTTTGAAATCTTGGGCTGTTGTAAACATGAATGAGGTGCTACTGAATAATGGGATCAGAGTCTGATCTCAGTATATTTAAAAGATCATGTCTATTTTTTAACACTTCTGATTTCTGTTGTGTTTGCTATATTGCTTTTTGGTATGAAACTAAAAAAAATAGTAAATATTACTGTAAGGAGGTCAAAAACTAAGGTGTGGATTTTTTGTCTTATTTTAGTAGCACGACTTTACTTACAAAATGATTGTTAACAAACCTCTTAGCTGCTACAGGACTACAATAAGCTAAGCAATTTTTCACTTCTAAAGACAGTCTGTTTGAAATAATAGTAAGAGTAATGACTTTTAGTGATAGGTTCTGTTTATTGAATTTGAAATTTAACTGTTAGAAGCCACCTTGATTCCTAAAGTAAATCAGTTACAAGAAAACATGAGTCTGTTTCATGTTTGAATCAAAGTTAACTACAAAAATGATTGCTAGCTAAATGATAACCAGTCCTAGTCTAATGCTTAATGGTTAGAAATTACTTCCACTACTTAGTGCACCTCTGCTATCCATTCTAATCTGAATTAGGTAATCCATTAAAAAGAATAAAACAGAAAACAAGATTATAAAATCAAGTCACAATATCTCATCTTACCTCAAACTCTAGAGGTGATTTTGTGGGACTGTTTGTGATACCTCTTATGATAGTCATAGACCTTTTTCATTATCATTCTTAGTATCTTATTCATCTCTTGAAAGATGAGTTCCCCAGTCAATTTTCTCCTTAGCAAAAAGAAGTATCCCCTTTTAGGTTTTGTATACTTATTCCCCCAGAATCTGAGAGGAAAAAAAAAAACAAAACGTGGTTAAAATTAATAGGCTAAATTTCCTCAAATATTCTAGTTTCTTAAGCAGCTCATGCTCCCACTTGTTTGTTTTCGCTGGTTTCAAGCATCTTTTACCCTCTGCTGCACAGCAACAAAGATTTGGAAAGCAGGGTTTAAACTGTATAAAATCTACCTTGAACGTTTTGCAATTTTATGTGAGAAAAACATGAGCTATAGGGGTAATGTGCAATTCTTTGATAGCAAATGCAAACTGACCTAATGGGACAGAATTTCTGCCACTGTCTCTACTTTTTGCAATCCAAAAGCTTTCCAGGACTTTGTTACAGCAAACCAGAACAATTACAAGGAACACAGTTTGTAGAATTTATATGGTAGTTCCTTTTTTCTGAATATATTGTCCAATGCTAATAAATACAAATTGTTACAGACACTAATGACAATTTCCTACTGATTTATGACTTTCGTCCTGCTGCCTTTCTTGCCACAGTAAGCACAGCTCCTTAGCACCCGCAGAGCAAGAGAGAGCACTGAATGTTACTGTTTGAATCTAAATGCATGTTGACTGCCTCACCAACACATGTGTTTTGACTAGCCAAACAGTGTATATTCCCCTAAACAGAACACAGAAAAGATGTATTAGGAAATTATCCTAAGACTCATTTTATTATAATATGTATTATACTACATTCAAGTATTTAGAGATTAAAATCTCCAGGGCTAGAATGAATCTTTCCGTTACATTCATGCATTATTTCAACACAGGAATTTTTTCATACTTCATTAGAAATTTAATACAACCTTGTAACACAAATATTTTACAATATTAAATTTGGTGGAGATGTCTACCTTAAATGTGAAGTACAAACCTAGCCACAGAAATGTCAAAGGCTTGGGTAATTTTCCTTTCAGCTTACATGTATAATTATAGCTGAGTAACTTGGTAATTAAGTACTATACCTGCAAACATTGAACTGCCTGAAACTTAAGATTTTCATATTTTTATATAGGTATATAAAATCAAACATTTCATTATATACCTCTGATCGAACAAAACTAATCTTTCTCTATCAAATGACTATGCATACTTTTGACAATCCTATAAAAATCCATACACTTCGAGGTAAGTACTTCTGCAGCAAGTTAACTAAGGAGGAGGAAAAGTCTCATGTATGGTAGCACTCTCCTGGGTAGTGGCTCCCTGTAGCTTACGGGTCACATACTGTTCTGTTGAAGTATGAGGACCTTCAGTGAGAGACATGTCACATTCATAGTGTGCTTTGGTAGGAACTACCCTGCAATCCCTCAGTATCCAACCAAGTAGTGTGATCTAGCTCTACATAGCTTGCTCACAACTCATCACCGTTCCCATGCACTGCAGCATATTACACCAAAATTTCCATTTCTCTTTGTTTGCACAGCCACGTTGCTTTTCTTTTCTTTTTTTTTTTATGTAGTTGCTGCCAGTAAGACTGCCAACACTTGAACTATGGAGAGTGGACTATCCTTTGACTCCTTGGACTAACAGACAAGGTGATCCAAACTCAGAAAGGCTGAGTTTGGGTTTTCAGCTCTCTAGATTTTGAAGTCAAAGAAGGTCTGTTCTCTTGTTTCCTTTAACCTCCACCCAGATAACAATCTAGTATGGCCAACCTGCTGACAAAGGGATAGATTATTTTAAAAATCATCAGTAGAGTACACAGGATTGCACTGTCAACTCCACCTTGGGCAGTCAGTAGTAAGTTCAAATCTACTCTTTGAGTTTGCCCACATCACATACTCAGAGTGGATCCATACCTGCTGGGCAGAAAACTGAGCGATCCTTTAAAGAGGCTGATCAAAGAGTTCACTTTCTCCTTCAAACCCTGGATCAGAGGAACCAAGATTCTTCTGTGCAAAAATCCAAGCATGTCCCAAAGCATGTCTTTTCTTTTTCTGAAGGTAGAACCAGATGCTGGTCACAGGGTGCATTGGCAGCCCCTGACACGGCAAGCAATGAACCAGATACAGGGTTCATCCAGGCAGTCCCATCAGGAGCCAGAGGAGACCAGGCCAGAAACAGGACTGAAGAGAAGGCAGCAATGTATGTCCAAAATCTGCCAGGGAGACAGAGCCCTATGAACCAAGGGGCCCACCCTATTCAGGAGGCAGGCTGTCTATAGGACAGGTCTGAGGTCCATCTGAGAGGTAGAACCAGAAACGGGAACACCTACAACACATCTCAGGAAGGGAATTCAGGCTGAGCTGAAATAAGGCTCCAGGACCCACAGGCAGGAGGAAAGGGGAGGCCCAAGGGAAGACTGGGCAGGGACTGAAATGCCCATGAACGCCCTCATGGCCCTGACAGCCTGCTATTCAAAAGTCTTGTGCAGCTCTGCAAAAGAGAATTCAACTACGCTGGGCCACATGCAGAAGCTCAGCTTGTTTGAATTCATGCTGGTTTAAGATTAAGTGCTGTTTGCTGGTTTAATTGACTGAGCCAGCGTCAGTCTTTTTCATCATAATGCTGCCGGGCAATTCTCCAGCTGCAAAGATGTCTCTGAAAGAATGGTCCCTGCATCTATTGACAAGGGTTCCATTCTTTTCTGGACAAACAAACCTTCTGCGAATGTGTCATTTTGTACAGTTAGGCACAAAATTGACACAGCTGCTTTGGAGCTCAGCAGAGACTTTTGTTTGTCACCTGTAAGGCAAGCAGGTATTGTGGATATCCCTGAAAGATGAGAGCTAGAGCGCTAGGTTGTTTGTTGCTATCCTGTACCTAGCATCAGGAGACACTATACCTAGGAGACAGAGTTTGCTCTACCTTGTATCTGCTCTTAAATTGGCCTTCTTCATAACAGACCTAAAGTGAGAATTAACAAGGTCAAAATCAGGGTGTCCCAGTGTGACAGAAGGGGGCACCCACTGATAACAGATGCTATCTGGTATGGCTCTTGTAACTCTGAAGAGTTATACTGCTTCATCTCTCCTGTTTTCCATCAGTCAGCTTGTCATCAGCCAGATTACAAACTGAGAAAGCACTTATTCTCAAAACTTAATGAACTTTTCATATTATGGATCATTAATTCACTTTTCTACTTTTAAAATATGTTGTTCTGTTTCCATTATAAGAAAAACTTCGAGAAACAGCCTACATTAGTTTTCATATACTATATATTACCTAAGACAAGTAAGACCCACATGTGCAGTTAGCTAAAGCGCTTCACTGAATGGTAGGAGAAGACCGAAATCCTTGACCCTCCCCACCAGGTCATCGAGCTTCCAGGACAGGCACTCTAAATACTGGCAATACATCCAGCTTTTCTAATTCTGCCAGCAGCCCTTTGCTGAAGCGGGGAGCACGCATGAAAGAAGTGACCATAGACAAATGCAAGTGACTCCTCCCTGCTCTCCTTCCTAGATGCTCCTGTTACATCAACAATAAGCACCCTGGGCTGGTCCAGAGGATTTCGCTTAAAAGCTCGTCAAACACGATGAGAAGTTTTTACTTTTCCAAGTGCCAGAAAGAAGGGATAGTTTGAAAAGTAAAATGACTTTTGAGGAAGAATGCTGAAATAGAGTCATTTGTTCCCTGAGTCATGAAATAGTAATATGCTTCCTGGCTCCCAGACAGGAGCAAGAAAATACAGCGGAAGTAAAGCTCTGCAAAGAGTAGAAATGCGTTGATTTTGGAGTAAAACCCAACTAAGAAAATAGTCATGCCAGGAAAATGGTTACTGCCAGCTGTCCAGGAAATGACAACAGCATGAAAAAGCTTAATATAGGTAGAGATGAATAGGTGACAAAATGAGAACAGGAAAGAGATGCTGTCCTCATGAGGAGCTAAGTGGACTAATTGTTGCATTCCTTACTGTCTTTCCTTGTCTTTTAAAGATTTTTACAGCTTTGGATGTAAGCACCTATTATTCTCTAGTTAGATTTAGGCACTAAAGAAAAATGGTGAAATGCAAAAGAGAAGATAAAAGGAACAGATGAAGTACGAAGATAAAGATAGAATGAAAACAAGACAGACAAAGGTTACCAGTTTAATAATGCAAACTAATTTCAACAATCTGAATCACTAGCTTTTTGACATTTCTGAACATCTTTTTGCAGTTATCTAATAAAACTAATTTCATGTGAACAGGGGCATATTATAACAGTAAAGAAGTAATCACCAACTTCATTTGATTATTACTGTTCATGCTTTGGAAAGTCTTTGTAGTTTCAGAATATAATTGACAAAATCTATATTACTATATATTCAGAATTGAAAGCAATCATCCTCATGCTTTTATATCAAACATATAATTAATTATTCAGGCACTCCCTATGTTCTTTCAGCTACCCTGCAGTCCTCTAGGGAAACATTTCTAGAGAAAGCCAATAGGTCAAGGAAAAATTTATTATGGTATTTACATAAGTGTCTCAGAGAATATCCTTTTCTGTTACACTGGAAAATCTGACAACATTTCTTATCAGATTCCCAGAAAAACATACAGCAAGTAAGCTGAGATCATCTACTCAGGTCTGAAAGAAGCAAATATTAACAAATACAGCAAATGAAACCTCACTGTCCCAAATCTAATTTTGTACTCACCTAATTAACATTGCTTGGCTAATTAATTAATATTGGTATATATCCATTTTCCCTCTCCTCTTTCATTCTGTAGAAGCTAGTATGTGCATTTGAATGTGCTGTTAATTAAATGAATCATTTATTCAAGTCTTTAACAGGGATACTTAACTTACCAGCATTACTAAGTAACCTAAACCCATTTTTTAAAAAGAAGATCTCTGAATTTCAGAGCCATTTAATTTTGTATATTTTTCAGATGCGATCTGAATAATGGATTAATTCAGGGAAGGGTCAGAATAAATTTGAATCAGATCTTTGAGATAAACTGGGGATCCAAATTCAATTTAGAGAATATCGCCAGAGTGGGCAGAACTGTTTTCGCCACTGCTAATAAAATGTAGGATTAAAGCTAGGGACTCTGGATTGAACCCATTTCAAGCTGGTTTTTTAGGTGTAATAGAGAAGAGCTTTCTATGCCTATATTATGAATCGACGTCTGAAGCTGTAATGAATACTTTATTCTCTTTCTGTAAGGTTTGCCGCCAGTTTGGGTGCTTTCTTAAAAAAACAGCATGCAGATCTCCATCTCACTCAGTTTTTGGGGACTTCTTAGGCTCTAGCATATTATATGCATGCATTTTTTTCTTCGCTGTCACATTTATAGTATAATACTTAATCTTAGTGTTCTAATTGGGAAGGGGCAGAGTGAACAGCCAGTTGTGAAGAGAATTGCAAGAAGTAATTTCACTGAGAGTCAAACTTGATTAATTTGAGCCTTTCTACTTATGTCCTACTCATCTACTTTTGTTCTTAGCTAAACAGGCTTGCTTCATGAGGGCCACGTTATTTGTAGTGCTGGGTGATAATGAACTTTCTCTCCTGCCATCTCACTCAGAGCTTTCCTGCTCATCATCTCCTTTCCAAAAGGACTCCTTCAGGTCAGCACACATGAGGATCTGGGTTTTCTGCATTTCAGTGGTGGAGCTGCTAGCACACAACTAACGGAGCCATCCTTATATTGGAAGACAATTCTTAGCTGAACTCCAGCTGTCCTGCTCTGCTCCTTGCTAACCTGGATGATACATGCAATAATCAATTTTACTTGCACCTATCAACTGAATGTCTGGTCATTTTTCTTTTTTTTTTTTTTTTTTTTTTTCTGGACAATTGATTCAATAACCAAAACCACATCCTCACATCACCTACATAAGAAAGGAGCTGGACAGAGGATTTAGGAACACGCTAGTTTTCTTCTCCATCCTCTACCAAGCCCACATACAATGCAAGGCATGGGATATACAATACATTGCATAAATAAAGCGATTTAGAAAGGATCAGGCATTGTCACTTGCTAAAAGATCAGCTGGACATCTTTTAATATTCAGTGGGGTTTAGTGCTGTTCAGATGTTGCAGCGTATGCTACACTCACATGTGCCTCATTCTGTTAGATTTCAGCTTTTCTGCCCTGGAAATATTGCTGCTTCTGTCACCTTTTTGCTGGTAAGCTTCTCTTTAACATCATACAGTAAGCTTTACTCCACCTCATTTTACAGCATGAGCCTAAGAGACAAGTTATCAGTTTTTCCAAGCGACACAGCTCCCTTAAAGTGCTTGCCCAGCCAATCCCAGAGGTAGGATCAATATCTCTATTTTGAAAAGAATGGTTGTGTTGCTCATGTAAGAAAAAAAGTAATGGCTGTGGCTTTTGCGCACAGCGGAAGCAGATGTACTGCGGAGAAACATTACAGTGGCTTCCCTTGACTACTTTGGCAATATCTTTCAAATCATGTAACAAGCCCTATTCTGACCCCAGCATTTTCAGCATGAGTGAAGAACTGTTTATCCATTGTATTTAATATGGGTTTCAATGTAAACTACAGTATAAATCTTGACGACAAGAGCTTCCCGAGCTTCCCTCCTTCTCCCTCCAGGTGGGAGGTGGCTGCATTGGCAGTTAGTCCATAGGCACACACTGAGTGCCTTTCTGTGGCCCAGTGTTGCTGTTGAGTGGAATAGCTCCAACTAAATGTGTAGAAAGTAACTCCCCCCGCCGTCTCTTCCCTGCTGGCCTGGAGACTTGGTAAAGCCACTGATAAGAGGATTTCAAAGGGAACAAATGAACAACATGCTGGATGAGTGATTTACCTGTTAGGGTACTATAAAAAAGCGGCAACCATAGGCTCTGCAGCGTTAATGCCTCAAAAAGCAAGAGGTGAATTCTGTTCTGTTATCAGGGTATGATTTAAAGGGTGGAGCCAAAGAGAAAAGTCATCTCCCTGCATCCCTGAGTAGGCATCAAAGCTCTGGATGGCATCAAGAAGTGAGCATTTCCCACTACCCAACTCTCTCCGTACTCTGCAGGTGCCCTGCACAGAACTCTAAATCGCCCTCCAGGATCTGAGCTTCTGTGAGTTACATAGTGTAAGTAAGTCACAGCATAGCAGCTCCCACTAGCGTATTTGGGCACAGCTTTACAAGTTGTATTCTCTATTGTCTCAACATCCTCTCCAGCACAGTTTCCTATCAGTAAAATACATTTGTTTTTATAAAAGGGAAATGCATTGCATAAAATTACTGCTTAATTTGTGCAAATATGTTTTGAAATTTTGGAATAAGTCATTTTTTCATATTTTTCACTAGCTTATTGTGTTGCCAAACTTCTAAAAAAATAAAATTCAACTAAAAATGCAAACATTTCACATTTTTATTTTCAAAAAGGGGGGTTTTATCCACTTTGTTGTTAAGATTTTTCAGTTACCTGTAATGGCACATTCACAGTTTCATTCCAAGCATCATTTAATCCCCAAATATGTGTTTACCTAAACTGAGTAATTAAAAAATGCTTCAGAAATCAGTGTTATAACTGAGATAATAATCATCCTAGCTGAAGCTTTGCTGACTTTTTCATAACATCACATCATTGTGCCAAAGTTCCCTTACTGAAGTATGCATTACAAAAAAGAAAGCAGGAGAAGCTTTTGATAAGATGGAGTAGGAATGATGCAATCTTAAAAAAAAAAAAAAAAGCTGATGCTTTGGTTTTCAGTCCAAGGTAACAACAGCAAAATGAGAAGATTCCCACCCAAAAGGTGAAAGACTCTCCTCTGATGAAGGCATACATAGTATTTTATTGCACATGAAGCCACTGTATCATTACAGGAAAATATTATTCTCCATTGCTCATCCTGTATTCCTTACCTTGATTTGACTTTCTGTAATTTAAATAGCATTTCATATCTTCAAAGCACTGTACGTGCATTAACTAATTTCACTTATTAAAATTTGACACTGCTGTCTAATGATAAATTCCCAAATGCGGTAGTTTGAAAAATTCCTGCTAAGTATGCCTTGATAAGCCTCCTCAACTGTATAGTCGTAAACTGTCTTTTGATGTCATTAGATCTGTAACCCTTCCCTGGTTATATGCTGCCAGGTAATAAGGAGTTACAATGATTCCTGAACCTCTAGACCAGGAAGGGAGGAAGAGAGGTAGGATTTCCCTTTTCTTGGAGGAATTTTGCTACCCAGAGCGGGCATTGCTTTATATCACTGTTTCAAAGTCTCCATGATAACCCGGCGACCAAAATGTGCGTACTGACTGATAGACCACTTTTTGGTGCTGTATTTCAAGTCTTGCATGAAAAGCTTATTCTGCTAACCTGAATGCATGAATGAAGGAGTCACCTGGCACACCTTTATTCATTAGGCCAAGATACTAATGTCCTTAGCAGCAGCAACCAGCAATGCTTCTGCAGATGTTGTCTCAGGTTGGCTCCACATGACCTTTGCATTTATATCATGTCTCGGGCCACGGCTACGTTTTTCCACTTTTCAGAGGCAGATCTGAATGTTGTCAGTCCATGGGCAAGAAAACCTGGTGAGTGACTGCAGGGAAGGCGCATCAGGATCCTGTGTTCTGAATAGCACAAGGCTACAGGTCAGTCTGGATGTGGCTGAAACTAATCCTGGAACACAAGGCAGCATACAAATATTGCAAAAGACAGAGATAACCTGTTTGCCAAAGGTGGTTGATGGAGAGAGCAAGCCACAGGTCTCAATGCTTTTGATCTTCCCCACTTTTAAGGAGACAACTTAGATAAAGCATCTGTTGAAGGGCTCAATGGGCCAAAGAGGGACGTGCAGGAATGACCACAGTGAAAGACTTCAAAGGCTCACCGAGCATTTCAAATCTTGAAATTTCTTGTTCCAAAGTGCATTAGGTGGCTTGTTAGATGTACAGGTCTCTTCAGTAACATCAAGGCAGCTTCACCTTGTTTTCTAACATGCCAGGCTGCAAATATTTAAAGGGCAAATCCCCTTTCTGAGCAGTAATGCCCATTAAGCATTAATAATATAACCTGCAGAGTAGAGACCTGACAGAGTGCAAGGCTAAGTAATCATTAGCAGTAAACGATAATGTACATAATAACAGTGAATCACCAGAAATAAAACAAAGCACTAGTTAGTTCCAGAGATGAATTAGGACAATTTACTTCGTGCATTAAACGGATTTCCCTGCGATACTTCAGACTGCCTGGTTTTCATACCTTCAGATGCGTCTGCTCCTCCGGAGGGTTGCTGTAGTCGCTCTGCTGAGCTCCTGTTATATAAACAGAGAAGTCATCTCTCTTACCCTGCCCTTCCCAGCTTGTCTCAGCATATGCTGCTAGCTTTCACAGTTGACAGACACTCTGACAACTGGCAGTCTGTCTGTCAAGAAGATCCTAGAAGATGAAAGCGTTGAGTAGAAAGTTCAGTTCAGGATCATCTCCATGGCTTTAGGAATATGTTTGCAACATAGATATTGTGGCAGAGTGCTGAAGAAATCATATACCTTGCTTTCCTGTGAATGCGGAATCTACTTCAAAGTGGCAATATTTGCTTTATGCAATGTTTAATCACCAGAAAATTACATATTTTAAAACCAACCTCTCTCTTTCTTTCCCTGGGCCAAGTACAGTCCTCACAAAAGACAAATAACCACCTCTCACTGCACTGCAAGGAGTGGGTGCTTTGCCTGAAGGTGACCCTACAAGATTTACCTCTCTCTCTCTCTCTCTCTCTCTCTCCCTTCCTGGCCACTTCACCAGGCTGCTGTCACCTTCTTCTTGCTTCTTCTCACCTTTCAGAACATTGTCTACTTTCCTTCTGCCTGGCTTATGTCAGGTGAGGAGCTGATCCAACGCCGTCACACCAGGCAACTGGCGCCGGGCCGAGCAATATTGTCCCTTTGCTGCTGGCAGCAGAGAGCAGGAGGAGAGGAGGTGGTGACCTGCCTTGCAGCACTGACAGCAGGGGAGGGATGCCAGCGGCAGGGCTGGGATGGTGCCAGGAGCCTTGCTGGGATGGCTCTGGCTCCGCATTGCGAGACCTCTGCAGGAACGGGGCAACTTCACTGATATCCCTGACAAGCACTTACATTTTATTCTCTCAAGTGTAGTCCTTGACGGAGTTTATGAGCCGAGGGAGTAAAGCAGCTTTGTGCTGCTGTCACTGCTTCTAATTACCAGCTCTAATAAGGCTTCATCCTGATTCCTTCTCCCTGACTTTTAAAATGGTGTTAAGGCCTCCTGGGTGAGTGGGCTATTCTTTCCAATAAGCCAACAGCAAGAGCAAATCTACAGCACCTGTTTCAACATGAACCAGACTGACTTATAGCAAAATAGAAGTGCAGACGTTATGGAAAATATTCACCCCGGAAAAATTAAGTCTTAATACAAATAGATGATGGGAATACTACCCAGTCCTCTCCCTCATAAGTGGTTTGTTTAAGCCAATTCATTTCTTGCATAGAACAAATTTTGATCACAGAGAAAGGGCTTTGTATATTGTACACTACCCTCTTCTTTCTGAATAAGAATAGTTCTGCTTAAATAGACCATTTGTCTTTGATAGCAATCTGAAGGATTTTTGATGCAGTCACCTTGTAAGGCTGCAAACTGACAATGCGACGCAACTCATCCACAAGCTGTAGTGCACTTGTCTTCAGATGAGTCTCTTTTTTTCCCCCCTCGTTTAGATTCGGTGCCGTCAGATTCGGGGATTTTTTCATATTGGGTTTTCTTCTTTCTTTCTTTCTCAGTGAGTTGATTCACCAAGCCACACAGTTCACCTCGGCGTTTTATACGATAAATCTGAAAGATAATTTAAATTGGCACAGACCCTATAAGATACGCCAATCAATTCTAAATGCCATCTGTCACTGTAGACTCAAAGTGGAGGAGAGAAGAAAGCACCCACTGGTTCAGTTCCCCCACGCTACCCGGCAGGTGCCTGACTGCCCGTCAGCAACCCTGCGTCTTCCTGCCTTCTGAAGCTTAATAGGACAACCAGTCATCCTGTTTAATCCTGGGGTCTATAGCAGACTTTGTAAAAATTACATCCAAAGCTAAGGTTATACCCTCTCTTCTCAAAGGAAGAGTCAGAGCAGCAAAAATCCTCTTAGTTTTCCTTACCAAATTTAGAGGGTAATTCTTTCCTTATCCCTCCTTTCTTTACAATTGAGCACAGACGTATATTTGTCTTACGGTTTGTAGATACACAGCTCCTTTTCAACCCAACAGCATCTAAACTTCTCACTTCCATATAAGGGTGAGCTCTGCTGCCCCAGAGCATCATTTACCTTTCTGTTTCCATGTTTCCAACCCACAAGCGCTCAGAAAAAGTGGCTTGTGGTTTTATCTCTTCATGTTTATTTTGGGTTTGCTGGGGCAGGTAAGAGGGGTGTCTTCTGGGTGTTTTTTTGGTAGGGGAAAGTGCTTCATATATAAAACAACAATGGGCTAAATACTGACATGCTTTGCGTTACCTCTGTTCCCTCATCTGCACGGGCGTTAGCTGTAACATGGATACTTGTGCCATGAGCTGTACCAAACACACCAAGAGCAAACTGGCTGGCAGAGATGGGCCATATCGCACCCCATCCCTCCCTGTCCGTAAACCTTTTAGTGGGCTACCCGGCAAAAGCTTTTCTTCTTGTTTTTCCCCATCTGCTGTTATCCACAGACACAGGAACACAAACGCTGCAGCGAGCGTTCTTCAGGCAAGAGGGACTTTTCTTAGATTTTCCAAATCCTTCCCCCAGGGTGCCTCTGGTGTCTAAGTGAACCTTACCAGCAAGGCTTTTTTTTTCCTGTTATTTCCTGACTATTATTAAAGGGAAAACACCGTATGAAGCTCTTTGCATTTTTACCCCCAGCTTTCCTCAGCCAGCTATCTTTATTCAGTCTTTTCAAATGATCCATAAATTTATTCCAGTCATTCCCTCATGAAATTAGCAATGTCAAGATCCTTCCCATCTTCTCTGAAGCTTTGATGAGTGCTAACAATAAAAGCAGTGGCCAGGTTGCAGGGATTTTGGCAACGGCTGAGAGCTCTGAAATGGCTTTTCTCTGCCTGAGAGGGTTGCTCAGGGTGGGTGAATTGCTCGATATCTGTTTCCTAGCAGGACCTTTAATCTATGTGCTGGGAGATTATGTCTTCTGCCTCTGAAAGCAGCCCCGGGGAATAGAAACTGTGTTCTTCCAAAAGCATTATTTATTTACTAGAAACAACAAAATTATCACCGCAGTGTCTCCACCGGAAGTCAAGGAAGAGGATGAACTAGTTCTTGTCCTAAAAAATTACACAAACAAATAAGACAGAGGAATGGCTGAAGAAAGGGATATTAGATCTGTGAGAGTCCGATTACCCCTTCTTTTGAGTTTTTATGGATATTTTGTGCTTGTTCCCAAGTAGATACTCTTTTCAAATATAAATATAAAAGACGGTTACGCTGGAAATCGGGACAGCTACAGGTCATTAAACAACATATGTTGAGATTCACTGATGCCATGAAGCACCCACTTAGTGGATGATGTACAAGATACAACCTAATTTTATACTTGCTAAGCAGAATGTATGCTAAGAATGGGCAGGTGGACAACAGCCTATTTCTGAATAGTAGTTGTTGTTCCCTAATCAAATAAGATTTGTCTTCACTAGAGAAAAAAAATATACAAACTTGAAAAAATTATTGAATTAGAATTTAATTAGACAATCGTAAAGTGTCTTATTTTAACTATATTAAATTAGATAGATAACATTTTCTGCTGTATAAACCTGTAGCTTCATTTTAAAACTTATAGGCATTCTCCCACTTTTTATTAAATTCTTTAGGTTTCAAAACAATTTCTATAGAACTTACACAGACCCTTATTGCTATTGTCTCTTCTGGAGGACTCTTCGAAAAAAATGTCTAATGATTACACAGCCAGGAGCACAGTTTGTTATTCCACATGGAGATGAGTTTCATTATGGTTTGTCTTCACTCCATATGCTAAATAAATTAACCTCTATTTCTTTTCTTCTCAAGATGAATCTCAGATGAAAAGATAGAATCCACATTGCTTGTTCTTGCCCTTTTGATTTCATTTTCTTTACACGATCACAAAATCACAACACATTTCATCTTGTGGAGTGTCCATACGCTTTTTTTAAGAGGCACTTTCCCATTTCCATTGATAAGGTGTCCACCTCCACCCTCCCCATCCCCATTTGAATCACCCACCACATTCTTCAGCAAAGTGCTTCCTGAGGAAAGGAGCAAGTATAAGTGCTCCAGCCGTCCCCTTTCCCGAGTTAGCAAGTTCCTGCATTCTGGTCACACAGCGCTCATTCTCAACAGGGAAAGGGCTGAAACTACAAGGTATAAACATTTGACAAGGGGATTATGATCTCTTTCTAGTACAGACCTTCTCACAGAGACACTGTCTTTTCTTCAATTAATTATTTAAAATTAATTTCCTTCATGCTCTTTTATTACACCATGACATCTCCTGACTTCTTCTGCAGAGTTCTTTTGCAATGTCTGAGAGGTCTAAAAAGGCTAACATCTATCAGCCATACATCAGGTTGACTGATGCCTTCCACAGTCTGCTATGAACAGCCTGCTTCCCTGCTTCGGGGTTGCACAGCAAGCTTCTCAACTCCAATCAACTCCAAAAGCTGCCTGTGCTCTACCGGTGCTCAGTAATTCCACAAGCACGATGTAAAATATATTATCTGTAATCATGTAAATTTGTACAGTCAGAGACTCGATTTTTATTTGCTTGACAGGAGAATCCACAGGCTTGCAACACTCCAAAGCTTTTAAATTGCTAGGTACAACTGCTGTGACATTTCAATTCAGCTGTGTTCATCCCAAATGATAGAACGACCATCTCTGACCTTTCACATGCACATATATGCATAAAGCTTGACAGTAAGTAAATGTTTGAAATCTCTCTCAGAGTACCAAAAGCAGCTGCTGCCTTGCATGTGTATGTGCGAAGATTTAGAAGATTTTCATTAATATTCTGCTGAAGTAAGCCTGTGAAATTTTATTGTTAGCAGCAGCACTCAGCCTCAGAGAAATAATAGGTGAAAGACAATATGTGGCATGCATTCACATCAAACCTCAACAGAAAAGCAAAGCAGTATCTATGGCTACACTCCTCACAAATGTTCGTCTCCCTTAGCCCCAAGCAGAGCTGCCAGGCTGATGTGGAGCTGTATCACCTGTGGCCCACTCCTCAGTTGTATTATGCCAGCAAATGTCAGGCAGAGACCTGCATCCGTACTGTGCCACTTCATTATTGCTTTCTTCATTCGGCCAGAGGGCCCAGAGTACATTCCCCAGAAGAGAAAAGTGCTAGTTGTCAGAAAAATTTATGAAAGCATACGGGCATATGGCATACAGGAAATGAACTGATTTAGTGTGGCTCCTAAGTAATCTCTTGCAAACACAGATCCTCAGAGGTTCTGCCTGTTGATCAAAGCTTGTTCCTCTACCAAACAGTGGCATGTAAAAAACTACTCATTTCCTCTTTCTAGCAGAAGATTGAAGGGCACCTTCAAGAGCTGTATCTACTAATGTACATAAATTTTTCTGCTTATAAGCCCTCATAGGATTAGGCATAGCAAAAAGTGACCAAAAATACTGATTTTCATGGTGTCCTCTATAACAAGAACATCTTTTTTCTCAAACTTGAGGAACTGGCTTCCTACAAGAATAAAATTAATGACTTTATAATCCTTCTAAGAGAAGTGTCCAATCCAGATCTCTTGGCAATATGTCACACAGCTAAGCTGAGTACAAATCTGCAGCCTCCTCTGTATGCGTGAATGGAGACATGATCTTTGGATCATGAAGAGAAGGACCATCACAGTCCCTGTTGCACCTGTGTAAAAGCCGATAAATTTCAATAAAGACGTTGGCAGCAACTACATTTTTGATTTATACCAGCGTTACTTGTCCTAGAAATCTGGTTTATGAATAAAATGTCATGCACGCCAAGGGGAATCCCAATTACGTGCTGTTTGAATCATCAGAGAAAAGAATAAAGCAGAAAATGGCTTCTCTAGGCTGTGATATATTTTGACAAATCTTTCAAAAAATCTTTCCCTTTCTACAGTGACACCTAGGTTTCAAGATGTTCCTATAGTATAAAGGAGACAAGAAAAAAAGTGACTCAAAACAGCCATTGGCCCAATACTTTGGCAAAAAAACAGTTTTGCAACTGTTTATCCAACCCCTAGAGTTGTTCCACGACCATGAAATCATTAACTTCATGGTTAGTAATGGCATTTCTGACTTTGAATTTGATTTTTTTTTCTTGTGAAAAATAAAATATTCCAGCAAAGTATGTTTTGGTAGAAACCCTTTTGAAACAAAACTGACAAGATCCACCCGAACAGTGCTCTCCAGACCAAAATCAATATAGAAAGTGAATGACAGTTCACCAGAACCTTCAGCCACAATAAACTTTGTGCACTGTCATGAGATTTTGGAAAATCACAATGTAACCCTCCAGGCATATGTTATTTGTTGCTACATTTCCTACTCAACGTGTGAAAAACATGCATTTTCCTCTAATTACCATTTAGCGTTTAGGATTATTATCTTGATCTTAGCTGTTGTATCGAAATATTACTTAGCATTCAGCTGTTTGGTTCCCAGAAGCAGGCACAGAATGAATTAAAAAATCTCAGTTTAAAATGTGAAGGGACTCTAGCCTGACACTTCAAAATGTGCTGGTGAGGTGAGGTGAGGTCTCTCCCCTTCCACTCCTCCTCCCAAGGTTTTTGTTCATGGTAGTGGACTCCTAATGAATGAAAAATTCAGAACAACTTTGAGGAACTGTAAAAGCTCTAGAGGGCATCACAAATGTTGAATCAGTGAGAAAAAGCAGTAGGATTTTAAATATTTCCTGAAGAACTCTAAACCCAGAGAGAAGAGTCCACCTTCTGCCATCCTTTGTACCAAAGCAAAAGGCTGAATGGAAACAGGTGCCTGGCTACCCTCCTGCAGCTGTAAAAGTCAGCAACTGTAGACAAGTATGTGAGAGAAGAAATATTGTGAGGGCATTAAGGCCACTTTGGAACCCAAAGGGAAGAGGAAAGTGAAAACACCTTCTCAAATCTTAGAAACAATGTGCTTCAGCATAAAGTTAGACTTGTTATTTTAACTCATGCATGTATAGTCACTAAATTAATTAAACCATCTAAAAATGAACATATAAGAAAACTATTAAATGTAGCATGTTTAAGACGTTCATATTTCTTTTAGGTAGAATACCCAATGCAGATGAAGGTGGGTTCAAATCAATTTCATTGAATTAATGGAATAAAGAAAAAAGTGTGAGAGTCCACCTGAGTTATCATCTTCTACAGAACTAAGGAGATAGCATCAAAAAAACCCACAAAAAAAAAACCCTCACAAAGCAAAACTACACTCTCTCAAGATAGAAATCAAAAAAACAAATTATAGAAATTTGCTTTAACAGTGGATTGAAAGGGAAAAGAGGAAGTAACAAGTGAATCACTGCAACTGTTGTTTAGGGCCAAAGAAAATAATTTTATTCTTATTATTGCAGGGATTTTATTTGAAAAATGTCTTACAGTTAATAATAATTCTTGAAAAGGTGCATGCCTTTCATATTTTTAGGCAATTTTTATCAACATACTGGTTTTTGTGAACTCTTTCTAGCTGCTGTGAGACTACTACAGCCAGGTTTGGCCACTGTAGACCAAACTTTTTCTACCTGGGCATGAGAGCAGAAGGTTTGTTTACTTGAAGTTTCATGAAAGACCAGCATTGTGTTCTGACCATTTGTTTCCACATTGGATAGTCAAACCTGTATAAATATAACCAAGTGGCTAAAGAGGTTACTGGGACAGCAAGTTTCTCAGCAAAGTTTGTGGGTACTTGAAGGAGGAAAGCACTAGTGACTAGCACAGAGGTCAGGAGCTTGCCCTGAGCTGTGTAAAAATCCGCATTTCTTTCTTCAAACTAGAGCCTGAACAGGCTCCAAGGCATTGGACATGTTCTTCCCGTCATCTTATTGGCACCACCTTTCCCTCTCTGGAAAAGGTGGTTTCTGCCTGACTGAGAATACGTGAGACCTTGGAATCGAGGGTTAGTGACATTTTTAAGTGCAAGAACTTCAACTGCCAGACTCCAGCTATTACAATTTGCCCACTTCGCATTGTGGGCACCAGGCCTACAAATTACTGGATCTGAATTAGCACGTCTAGAATATTTGAAACTCCCTCTGCCTTTGTCCTGGAAGAGCTGTTTAATTATATCTGTGAATACCACTTTAAAATATGCCTTGAACATGCTATGCTATGAAGAATACAGGAGCATAAACATTTCTATAAGGAAAAAAAATAGATACAAGCCATATTTATTCCTCTGTAGCAGATTTCACACCTTAAAACTTTTCTCCATGAGACCGTTTAAAAATTGCTAGTATAAGGAAATAAAGAGCTGGAAAAGAATTTTACAGGGCTGAACCTTCATGGTAAAACTGTATCATTATCTTAAAGGCTATAACATTACAAAGTTAAGAATCTATCTACTTTTAGATCTAAATTTTACTTTAGCATTTTTAAAGGATACATTTATTTGCTTTAATACAGCTTATTAATTTTTCACACAATTAGGGCAAATTCTAATTACAATTAATATTCACATAATACTAACCTAGGTTAAAGGTGAGTGGATTTGATTTAATAAGTGCTACGTTCTTATTATTTTTACTTACATTTACATAGATACAGATATTACTAATCCTAAATGATTATGTATTTAATAGCTGGCTGTGTAAGCAATTGTGTCATATATATCACGTCCAGTTTTCAACTGAAAGAGACATTTCCTTTATCTTCAGTGTTCACCTGAAGGGCATGTTAATCTTGAGCGCAGTTTATTATATTAAGCTGACAAAAAACTTTTGCATTAAAGGAAAGGAAACAAGGTCAGAAACTTGTAAAAAAAATGTGTATGTTCCTGGTTCCTATTCTCAAGATTTGTTGAAAATTATTAACTATTGTTCTTGCAAATAAGATCCCCACTAAGATAAGGTAGTCCTTTAAATGATACTAAACTGATGTGCTTGGTTAGATACCTCTGAAACTAAGCTAGTAAAACATCATATATCTCTAGAAGTTAAACTAAATTTGACATCTTTACTTGCCTTGAATACTACTGGCTAATCTTACATAAATATTAAGACACAGTACAAGGACAACAGCTCGGCCTCCTTCACTGTCATACAGGCTTAGAACCAGATCAGTCTTTCAAGCATCCTTGGTAAACTATAAACAATTCCTCTGCACAATTGTCATTGCACCCAAAGGTGAAAGATGAATTATTATCCCTGCCAGGGCAGGAATGGTAGCAAGATTTTTGAAATGATGTTATCAACATTCTTCACTTGATTGGAAATGATTGAGAGATTGGCTGATTCAAACCGACTTCTTGTGTTGAATTTTATGTGATGGATAGTTCTGTGACTTCCATAGGACAATGCTGACAGAATAACAACTGCAGGCATTTCAATATATGTATAACTATGCATGGTTAAATTGTGATCAATATAACTTGTTTATTTCTTAGCAAGAACACAGTCTTACTAGATATGATTAGTGCCTAATCTACCTCCCACACTATAGTATATATACAAGAAACTTTGATAGCAAGCTGGGGAGAAGGAAAAAAATTAGACTGACAGCTGAACAAATGAAAACTTTTGAGAATTTCAATAGGAATCTGAAAGAAAAGTATTACATGCAAGCATGTATGAAATACCCTTGTGAAAACTATGTTTCTTTACACTATTTCCTTGTGTGTTTGAATCAAAGTGCAGGCACTGCTGGTCTAGCTGGCTCAGGAAGGCATTCACACCTTTTGATTAACTCAGGGAAAGCGATTTACACAACCAGTTGATCCACTCAACTGACACAGATGTTTTTCCAAAACAACGGCCACTCTCCATCCCCTCTGTGTTGAGAAAAATTCGGCTTTCTTTACATCAGCTGTGGCCACTCCCTATATTATTCCTTTCAGTTCCATGTCTTGCCCTTTCACTTTTGCAAACTGCCGACAACCTTCCAAAGGCAGATAAACAGCATCATTGCTCTTTTCTGTATGTGAATTGCATGAATGGGCAATGCTGTTCCTGTACTGAATCTTAAGGGTTTTGGACAGGGATTGGAGGTAAGCATGCACAGACACCATTTCCTCAGGGATCATATATGTGTGCCACTCTGGTACAGGAGAGAAGCCTGTAACACACCTGTTTTATCATCATTATCATCATTAAAGTTTGCCCTCATTCTCCATCAACTTTTGGCTCTGAAAGCCCTTCAGTTCAAGTCCATAGCCGAAATTCCTCCCTAAATTGTGGTATTTCTGTGGCTCATTGTCTTGTAAAGATACTTACCACAGTTCAAGTGTGTTCTGTGCTCTGTGCTAGGTTGCACTCAGACACACTTCATCAGCTACTTTGTCCTAATTAATTATGTTTCAAATAGCGCTGACATTAACATGTCTGAAATCACCAGTGATTTTTTTTTTTTTTTTTTAACATGGAAAACAAATATTTTATCAGGAAATCCAAATGGGTAGGTGTGGTCTGGAAATCGCAGATACGTCTGCTTGTCCTTACCAGTTATATGTGTTTAAATACCCACCAGCAAAGGAAACCTTCTTAATATGCCAAACAGGTTCCGCTGACATGGAAAGCTGGCTTCTTAAATCGACCCTGTTAATGCTGATGTGGAGTATTGAGTACTGAATCCCATGGGAGCAAGTCAAACCAATTCCGCAAGATTTGTTGCTTATCACTTCCCAAACAGAGTTTAAGAGTTAGGTTTCATTTAGTGAGACACAACTGTATTGGGAGTATCCGTCTCAAGGCAAAGCTTTTCTGTGTACCTTATTGCTGCAGCTGGGGTCAGCAAAGACATGAAAGTTAGAGCCCTCTGTTTAAAAAAAAAAAAAAGTTATTCATACTTCAGCAAGTTATTTTCCTTCAGTTTTAGAACTTTCCAGGATATTTTTACTTAGAAGCAAATTTAAATCAGTGGCCTCCAGGACAGGCTGTACTTTGCACTTATTAACTGTATCTTCTGGGGTAGAAATGACTGATAAAAAAAGGCATTTGGGAGTTTGGTGGGGAATTTGGTGTATCTTTCCATCATTTTTTTTTTTCAAGATTAGGAGACACTGCTATTGCATTTCTTATGAGATGCATTTGTTATTCATTGTTAGAGGACTAAAGATCAAAAATGTGCTAAAACTTTTGGAGATCAGTCCCACCCCCAGCATGTTTTTCTTGGGCTACAGTGCTATATCTTCACCCACTTGATATCTACTGTGGGGAATGCCCTTTTGAAAGTGGGTATCTATTTTGAGAGAATAGCCATGGTTACAAAAGCAGGCCCTAAATTTCGCATTCAGCACAGAAAAACGGTCTTCCTTCAACAGGAGAGATGTGCAGTGACCCTCCTCCCAGCGTACAATGTAGTATTGTGGTTCAAACTCTTTAAAAAAGATGACAGTAGGTACTTCAAAAGTTGGAGCTATGGACAGCCTGTATCGCAAATTACTCACTTGCATATTCACACACTGCAGCTACACAAATTGTGCCAAAAAGGAGATTTCCTCTCCCTTTTGTCTACATTTAGACAAAGACTCATCTTTATGAAATGGGGAAAGCTACTGTGAAGTACTGAATCAGGAAAGTAGATTTTTGTATAGGAAGTACTGAACGCTTTTACAGAAATCCTTGGCTCTTTACACAGTGAAGAACAAGTGCCTTGCTCAGACATCTGAAAGCACTTCTCCCTCTCCCTCTGCATTGAGAGTCTAGGCACCTCACCTTGACTTAGCTTGTTCTGGCAAAGAGCTTTGCCTTCAGTGCATTGCCAGACCTGTTTTAGGGGCCCAAAATATCCCCGCAGATTCTGGTCTTGAGCATTTTCCTTCAGATAGCTTCCACACTGAAGTTTCTGTCTCTGTCAGGGTTACAGTCTTCAATACCCATCTCAACTCCTACAGTTTCTTTGACTCTCTACAGGCTATTTTTTTTTCTTTCTGCTTAATTCAGTATCTCTAGCATTTGTGTTGTACTCCCTGCTTTTAATTTTGAAGCACTTGGTGCTAAAAGATAAGCCTGTGGCAGATGTAATTATCCAGCAGTGTATTAGTCCCTTGTTACTGCCACCTACCTGCCTTTGTCATACCAGAGTGTTTTGGCTGGGAAGGGAGGTCTTAGAAAGCCTTTCACCTTCCTTACAATTTCTTCATAATAAATAGCTGTGTGGAAACTAGACACGAAAGTCAGAAGTTTAAACCTTAAACCTGAGACTCATCAGTCCTGTAAATCAATAGATCTGACTTGCAGAACCTACCCCATGCTTTATCTCTATTGCTGGCATCACCACGCTGACTTTTTAAACTGAAGAAAACAAATATAATCACTTAGTTTTTCCTTAGGCTTCTGCTGTTTCCTTCAGGCTTGTACCTTCAGCTGGACCAAGACATATCTTTCAGAAAGTCATCCATCCTGTTGGTAAAACTTTGAAAACAGGAGTATAACTGAAGTATAAGCTTTATTGTTTACTTTTTGTAGTATTTTTGCAACAGTTTTCCTAGTTTCAGTTTGCAGTCTTCACAGCTCTTTAGGAGACTTGTTATCATACTGCTGTAGGTGAAACTTGTTGGAGTGAGTCCAGAGGAAGGCCGTGAAGTTGATCAGAGGGCTGGACCACCTCTCCTATGAAGACAGGCTGAGAGCTGGGGTTGTTCAGCCTGGAGAAGAGAAGATTCCAAGGAGACCTTACAGTAGCTTTCTGGTACCTAAAGGGAAAGATGGGGAGGGACTCTTTATCAGGGAATGTAGTGATAGGATGAGGGGTAATGCTTTTAAACTGGAAGAGGGTAGATTTAGATTAGATATTAGGAAGAAATTCTTTCCTGTGAGGGTGGTGAGGCACTGGAACAGGTTGCCCAGAGAAGCTGTGGATGCCCCATCCCTGGAAGTGTTCAAGGCCAGGCTGGATGGGGCTTTGAGCAGCCTGGTCTAGTGGGAGGTGTCCCTGCCCATGGCAGGGGGTTTGGAACTAGATGGTCTTTTGGTTCCCTTCCAATCCAAACCATTCTATGATTCTATGAAACTCACATTCCATTTGGACAAATATATGATGCATCTGAGAACCACTTGTTCTCTTCCATCCATGATAATGGAGTAGATTGGGACAGGTGGGTAAGCAAGCAGGTGACCAACCACCGATCATAAGGATGCTAGGCAACACTGTACAGAGGCTTCCAAATAACTCTGTGTAGACTCAGTTCATAATAACCACTGCATCACTGGCTGGACCTGAAATTACTCTCACAGGGGCTTCCTTGCATCAGGCTTCTGGTTTCACACAGGTTTACTAGTTCAGATACAGCACTGCATCTGTGTTGGCTCCATCCATTTTCCTCATTCTGCACCAGAAATTGAAAATCCTTCTACCAAGACTGATGGAAAGTGTTTCTGCAGAATTTTTCTCAGCTACCTGTGACCTTATTCACCCTCCCCCAGCTCTGGCCATTCTGGATCTGCACTGGATCTACACAGCATCACTCTTGTGGCTCCCAGTCACTCTTCCCAGAGCTGCCAGTAATGGGAATGAGAGGGGAGGGGTCTGGGCTGAGCTTGCATGCAGCAGTTCAGGAGCTCCTGAATGGCTCATTTACTGACTCCAGATCCAAACTGTACAAAAGTGACTACTTCTGGAGACATATAGCCAGATTCATACGGCGTTGCACTTGAGTTTAGAAGCCCAGCTCACAGAAATTGGCTCTGCACTGAGTTAGCTCACTGTCTTTGCAACGATTAATGGAGTGATTAATCAGCAAATGGATAAACCACCCACAGATAATTCACAGTTGATTATAGTTTCTTTTATCTGACTGTGCTCCAGGATTGAAATTTTAGGTAATGCACAAGCCAAGAGTATTCCAGCTAAATTCCTAGTGGGTATTTGCAATCAAGATACCACAACACAGCTTGATACAAATGTTAACTTTTGCTCAAGGGAGTATGGGAATGATGGGGTTATTGTAGGTCAGTATAAAATGAAAGGATGTCAGAGTAACGGCCCAGCTTCAGCCAAAGCTGCCACTGAAATTCTTAAGATGCTGTTCAGTGAAGGGAAATCTTGCTGTTTGGAGGACTGCAATTTGCAGAGGTTTGGTTTGGATTCATTCGGTTTTAAAAATGAGCCTCCAAGGTGGAAGAAGACAAAAATGTTTCCCCGCTTTGCATATTGTCTGAGGAAAAAATGTTTCAATTGTACAAAACCAATGGCACATAAGGATGGAGATGGCTTATAAAGAACCTTTGCTCTCAGGTGCCCCTGCAACTCTTATTATTTGGTACACTGATATTAACTCAACCAAAGGTCCTATGGGACCTATCTTTGCCATGTTTGAGCAGAACTGGAAGCCAAAAAATTATTTTGAGAATGATCAAAATCTTAATTTTATGTTTCTGTGAGAAGAATTACTTTCTTAATTTAACTGCTGGTTTTGTATATTTGCAAATGACTATACAGACTCCAAGAAGATGGCTCATTCAAAGACCATGCTGTACTAAACTAATATCACAAGGGAAACAACCTTTAGATATATCATGTTAATGTAGTAAATGAGGACAAAAGACCTTCAGAGACTGAAAATTAACATAAAAAAATGCACAAAAGAACTCAGGTTCACAGCTGTGTCTTTGAGCTGCTTGACAACAATCTTCACTGCTTTATGACTCTTGTAGGCATCTAGAATGCCACGGTAACTATAATTTTTTGGATAAACTTACCCTAAATATCTGCTGCTAGCTTCACCCTGAATCAACTGCAACCTGGAAGCTGGTAGACGTTGCTGATTCTAACTGCTCATTAATCATATTGACCCTCATCTTACCTCTAAAATCCATTCTGGATGATGCTGTCAGAATTCACCTACCCAATGGAAAATATTGAGTAACTGCGCAGGGGACACTGCTGCCCATCACAGCATGTCATACCGCATGTGGGAAACCCATGTTCATACCCGTACAAAACTAGGTCTGACAATGGAAGTGGGTATCACAGTCCCTGTTTTTCGCATGTGGTCCCCATGACAGGAATTCATGATCCTGTGGAGGTTCCCTCCCGAGGACGTAGGGAGGGAAAGATCCAAATCTGACTGAAGTTGGTATATTCTAGATGCAGAATACATGTAAAGTGAAAATGGAGACATGCAAGGAGCCCATTCCCAAACACCACAAGAAGGTATCTTTTCTACTCAGGATCCACGCAGTTTCTTTTGTAAGCAGCCTCATCTTGTTGGCTGTATGCATCTTGTATACACACATATTGCTTCAGGGGTATTGCTGTAGGAACATCTAGTCTCTAGACCTGAGGAGAAATAACTGGACTCCAGACGATCCAATGTGAATCAGCAGAAGCCGTTTATTAAGCACAGATCATCGTCTTTTATACCCTGTGTTGTAGCCGTACATGCCACTTGCTTATTTCTGATTAGCTAGTTACACTGTCCACGCGCTGTCCATGCAGTTCATTCACACATCAGATTGGTTACAAGAATTCGCATAGTAAATTGCTTAGTCATTAGCACAACATGTTTTCTACCTTCTCAGTTCCCGTTTTTCCCATGTACCAATTCCATCTTCTACCACCTGTTTTGCCCTTAATCTAATCTCTCACAGTAGGGAGGCTGGCTCACATGGCCATTTTCTCTCAGATACATTCCTACATAGACCCAGTAATTTTTGGAGTAGGCTCAACTGAGCTTTGGGCAAGGTTGAGGTACAGCTCTATATGTGCAGAAACAGCACTCTCAGGCCTCTAGTGGACCCTGCAGCAAGAGACTCTGGAGATTCAGCTCACCCCAGTCTCACGCAGCAATTGAAAGAGGATTACCAAAATTACCAGTTTGCTTTTACTTACCTAATTCCATTTACAGCTTGTTCTAAAGTGCTTCATGTCTGTCTTTTAAAAAAGGCCGTGGGATTACAAAACTGTGGGATTTACGGATGAAAACCACTCTGTAAGAGTTAGGCTATTTGAGTTATTTTTGGTAACATGTCTGTGGCTTGTCCATAACTGTTCCCCAAGATGTTAGTGCTGTAGTCATATGGCAGAGAAACAGGAAGCTTTAAAAATAAAGAAGTAATAAATACTCAATTTTCTAACATACAAGCTTTCAACACACTTATAGCAGTCATTTTCTTGCCTATTCTACTCATGTTCTTGTTAACTAAGCAGCAGTCTTTCTTGGAAGTAAATATTTTATTTTAATAGCACATACTACCACCTGCTGTAAGCAACTGAAATTGCCTTTGCAATTTTAGAGCTTTTACAGCAGCATAAGACAGCCAGCCTTAGATTTAAAATACAGCTAGATTGTTGACTTCTCTCTCTGATGCTAATTTAATTATCTATTCATCCAAATATTTTCTGACCATAGAATTTTCTTAATTATATATGATGTGTAACAGCTGGAGCTTGACTGTCTCTAAGATGCATGGAAATTTAGGAAACAGTTGTGTTGTAGATACAAAATTGGTAGTACATTATTTCAAGAATAATTATGAAGATTAATAATTTCCATATACAGAAAATTCAATTAAGAAATTAACAATTGTTCCAAGGTGAAAAGAGTTTTTCTAATAAATCAAGCCATGAGGGATCCAGACTATAAAGTATTAAAATATTTATTGTTTTACTCAGTTGTCCATTTGACTCAAAGGAGCGCTAAGAAATGTTTAGGAAATCAAGACACCTCTTCATGACTTGTTAGAATAAGAAGGAGGTGAGGGACACATTCTATATGGCTATTTTAGTGTGTGTCTCTCTGTTTTCTTCCTGGTATGTTTATCTGCCTTCAATTAAGAAAATGAATTATGTGTAAACAAATCTTTTGCCAAATCCTCAGCAGGCATAAATTCATGTAAGTGCTATCAAGTGAGTGGCTTAGGCTGTTTTCACAAACTGGAAAATGTTTTTTTTATGTCTACTCAAGATTTTGGAGGGGAAAAAAAGGGATTAAGTCTAGGGGAGAAGAGAAAGATGGCAGAAAGAGGTTTCTGTTTTATCAATAAGTATGCATGGGTATATGTAGTACTTACCACATTAGAAAGTACAAGTACAAAAGAAGACAATAAGAAAAGCCAAACGCATTGTCCTGCAGCAAATCCAGTTTCTCTTCTAGCTTCTACAGGTTGCTCTTCATCGAGAAACAATCCCAGTCATCTTGTCCCTGCTGCCAATCTTTCCAGCACATGGCTGCCTTGCAGCGCGTAAAATTTTCTCTCTTCGCAGTTCCCGCAGGGAGCCTAAGTCCACACCAGCCACGGGCTGCCAGGCGGTGATGCAGAGCAGAGTCATCCCCTTGCTGAGCTGAACCTGGCTGCAGGCTTGTTCTGCTCTGCTCTCTGGAAATGAGGAAATGCCCTTCTGGTGTTTCCACAGTGTAGGACAGTGTAGCCTGTGGTGCAGCAGGAGCTACCAGAGCCATGCGGACAGCAGGAGGCAATGGCAGCTCTCTCTGGACTCCCTTCTTCTCCTGCCCATGGCAGCAGCAGCCCTCCAAGAGTGAAGCCCAGAAAGGAAAACTCTTTCCTAGCAGATGGTACGTTTGGAGACATGTTTTGCGACATGTTTGACATCTGAAGACTGGCAGGAATAGAAGAGTCTGTGCAATGTAGACCCAGCTACTTTCTCCCATGCTGCTGGCCTTGCAGCACATGTTTCACTGAGGTTGATGTAGGCTAGGCAGTGGGGAATGGTTCTGCTCCAAGAACAGTGTGAACGCACCCGCAAGGGAAATTTGGTTTTAACAGTAGTGCTAGAGCTTGGTAGTTTCCTACCTCCTCATCTCATCACCTAGGCAGCCCCACTCTGCAGGACTAGGACACCGGTTCCCTCATGAGCCCATGGAGGTATCCTGTTCAGGTGTTACACCAGTTAGAGCGTAACTAAGGCACAACAACCATTTGGCCAAAAACATGGAAAGGCTTTCCCACACTAGTGCAACCTACTGCTCAGGCCATTGTGTGCTTTTTCACCACCTACCCATGCTAACGACAAGAATCATTTGTTTAGTTCTAAGTGCTATTATTAATAACAGCAACAATAAAAGTAACAAATTATTCCTTTTCCTTGTTATTTAGTTAGTTTTTATGATCACCTATCTTGTCACTTTACTTTTTCTTTTATTTACCAACTCCATTTGCTCCCACTGTTTTCCCCACTAACTCCACCAAAATTACTCCTCTCACTCTTTTCTCCCTTTGTCCAGGTCAACATTTAAGGCAGCCTCTGGACACTTTTTTCTTGGTGATTTCAGGTGTCATTTCAGGCATAGCCTCTCCAAAACTGAATGCATTACCTTTTTTTCCAAATATCTCTGTTCTGTTTTTTCTTCTTTTTTCCCCCCACTATATTTATAGACTTCAAATCTTTCACTCAGAACCATTATCTTGCTAGACTTGATTGATTTCCCCACGATTTAGTAACTCTCAAAGCTCTCCTTTTCTACCTGTTACAATGTCAAAACATTTTGCCATATGTTCATGCATTGCTTTCAAAAGCCCCATTGCCTTCCTCCTCAGAGCAAAGCTTCCCAAGCCTTTTTCTCTAAGCACCACTGCCAGCAGCAGTAGTGCCAGCAGGTATCATCCCTGAAAAGATGCTTGAACGCACCTCGCTTGGGACTTTTCTATCCTGACCATAGCAGAAACCTGGATGTGCTGCCTGGGATCCACTGCACCAGGAAATCCAGAGCGTTCTCCTTCCGTCCGCTGGTGAATGGGGAAAGAAAAGGCATTCTCGGTCAGTTTTACTTGAATACCCTCATTAGTCAGGTTTCCTTCAAACTCACACTGGGAGTCACCCTTGAGTCAGAATTAGCTTAATAAACTGAAGTAAGGAAAGATTCAAGAAAGACTACGAGCAAAGAGGCTGCTGAGGGACTCCAGGTGATTTATGCTCCTTGTCACCCTCTGAGATACTTCTGGCAAGACTTTTCTGCGAGAGAAGAAATTATGGGTGAAAACTTTGGTCTACCAAATTGAGCTAAGGAAACTTCTTTGTAGGAAAAGATGTAATAGAGCTGCTGGCCACGTCTCTCTTCCCTAGCCATTAAGGACAATAATTCTTACCTCAGCCTTCTGATCTCCTTTTTGTGCAGTCTTTCCACATTTCACTATTGATCTGTCTCTTCCCAATCTGTTGATTATACCGGTTTTGTCCCTAAACTAATTTCCTTCCTTTTGCCCACTCTGTCCTCCATACCTATCTTTAAAACACATTTTCCGATGATCCTTCTTATCTAAAACGTGAACCCTAATTCTACATCTTCCCTTAACACCTGGCCCATATTTTGACTGCCTTAAACTGGGAATAGACCACCTGTTGTTCCAGGATGCAAAATGCTAGAAACTGCGCTGCACTAGGAACAAATAAGACAATTAATTACTTGCTGGTTTTGAGTGTGAAAAAGAAATATCCACCTATCTTGGTGTAAGATCCTTCCTTTCCAGTTTAAAAAAAAAAAAAAAAAAAGAAGAAAAGAAGTAAAAGAAAAAGAAAAAAAGAATGACTAAAACAACGGCCCAGAAATCCCAACACATTCTTTGAGTGATGGAAATGTTGAGCAAACCTCACTTCTGCTCCAGTGATTGCCTCTGTCTTACTCTAAAAAATCCCTGCCCCTCTGGAGAGATGGCATACCTCCTCAAATATCTAGGCGATTTCCTGTCATCTTCTTGTCACTTAACAGCTATAATGTTTGTTGAGACATGTCTCATTCATCTTGCAGCATTTTCCTTCTCTTTCTACTCTTTCTATAAGTGTCTTATAATTTATGAGGCACTTTTATGTAGGTGCCTCATAAATTAAATATTTTAATATTTATGGGTACATGTGTTTGACAACGCCTCAGAGGCAGTACATCTTCTTTTAAAGCAAGTACACCTTCTTTCATTGTCAGAGAAATACATATACAAGATTAGTGAAGAGGATCTCTCTTGGTAAACTTCTTCCTGTCCAAATCTTTTTTATTTTTCCTTTTATTTTGCTTTGGTTTAGTCAAAACAGAGGGGAGAATAGATTACCTGCATTCCAGATTTATTGCTGCTGTTTCTGTTCTGCTGCACTCTGCAGGTTGTCTCCAAAAATACTGTCTGACAAGGAAATTGTTTCCACATACTGTTTTGTGCTTTCACCCACAAGAATATGTCAACCAAATCCACCAAAAATTGACTGTGCTTTAAACTAAACAAAATAGTTTGATTGCAGGTAGTGTAAAACAGTACCATTCAAAGTCAATGGCTGTTCCGGGTCGACTTTCGTAAGTTAAAGGCTTGACTCAAAATGCCTCTTGTCTGTAAAGATATCCAGAATAATCTGTGCATATCAGATATGGAAACTAAATTTTAAATTTTAATCCAATCCTACACACACTTAAATACATGCCCTTTGAAAATTAATTTAAAAATACATGAATCACTCTAACTGCTTCCACACTTACAATTAATCACACGCTTAAGCTGGTGGCAGGATGAGAGCAACAAATATTTTACAAGCCGAAGCACTGAATTCCTTTGCCTTTTTTGATAGCTTCTGATCTTTCATCTACTACAGGGATGATACATGAATGACATTGTTTGCTCTCAATGTACTAACCGACATGTGCTTTTTTACTTGTGTTGATTTGACTTAGCATAAACAGCAAATGCGTTTTCAGCAATGAAAGAGCAATATATCTTCAGGCTCTTTGAAATGCAGAAAACAGAAAAGGTCAATTATTACTGCAGCTGCATTGCTTCTTCACTGATGATACAATCAGAATAAAAGTGATGCTCTTCTCAAAAGTCAGCATTTTGATACAAACCAATGTCCTAATTTAAAAGAAATACTTCTACAGATGTACAAAACCATAAAGATGATGAGTATCTAGATATGTTCCTCTAACTTTTTTTATTTTCCTTTTATTAAAATGTCATTCCTATAAATACAATCATTTGGTTTTCTGTATGACAGTAAGGTTAATTTAAATTTTAACTCTTGATTTATATCTCAAATATTCTTCAATTCTTTGTACACATTAGTAATAGTCAGATATGGCTTGTCTCTGATTATCTTTTGGAAGCTCTGAGTATCTCTAATCCTTCTCTTAGTATTTATACAGGCATAAGGAAACAAAATTATACACGAGTGCATATAGAAAAAGGATTGCTTTTTCTGTTTTGACTACTAAGTAGGCATGACACAGTAAGCAAGGACACGGGTGTGCCTGAGAGGTCACCTACCTCCAGGGCTTAGACACAGGACTCTAGGCCATCCAGAGGAATTTAACCTAGTTAAAATCTGAAGCTGGGACCTCTTCTGTAGGAAGACACCTGTTTTATGTATGTGTGTATATACATATATACAAAGTTAATATGTATATTCAAAGCTATATATATACACGTACAGTGACAATTTAATCCACTATCTTTGTGATGTTTTACGATGCGGAAGCTCTAATCTTGAAGCCATTTGTGAAGGACTGTTTAAGCATTCTGCATCAAGCTGTTACTGGAGAAAATGCATAAACAGCTCTTGAAGCAGAGTCAGCAATGCAGCGCTCCGGCACAGCTTCCACAGGCAAGGTGAGGAATGCCCACAGTAGCCCTTGGCCTCCAGCCTGCTCATCTGGGTTTCCTGTGGAAAGCCAGCAGAAAGGAGCCTGTAGCCTCTCAACCACAGGGGATTCAACACGGGCCACGCACATCCTGCATGACAACGTTTGTTATAACAATGCCCAGCGTCACTTTAAAGAAACAGTGAAATCCATTGCATGTCAGGCTGGACCCACACCAGTAGGCTTGCTGTGAAGTGCTAACCGGGTTGAGTCCTTGCGGAGAGGTGGGTGGAATAGTTGCAGATTATTGTCAGCCTTCATCACCAACAACGCTCAGGGCTGTAAAAACTGAGATGCTGCTCTCCATGTTCAGTAGCAGGAGACAAAATGCTTTTTAAGGTACCAAGGAACTTACAAAGCCTTAGTAGCTTTTTGTAGCAATTAAACAGGTGTTCCAGAATTGAGGTGTTAATTAGAAGTCCCTAAACTCTGCCAAAGGTGAGCTCATAATAGCTAAACCCTGTTTTGCAACTTCAACAAAACTGAGGATAACAATGTGCTCGTATGTTGAAGGACTTAGAAAACATGAATGATATAAGATGCAAATTCCCACAGCACTAGAACTACTACAAATTAGGAGTTAAAGGCCAGCCTCTACAAGCTGATGGGTGGCTTTCAAACTTGGATTTTCCAGTTAAATGTTTCACTCCTGCAGGGCTATGGTTCATACCCTGGTCTTGTTCACTGCTGCACTTGGGAATGCTGACTGATAACTCAAGAACTGTGGATTCAATACTTCATTCCTTTAATCTTTACAGATCCTAGGTAATCATTATGACTTCAAAAACATAAAGAGTAGCAGCTTTGCTTTATTTTTGTGCTCAGGAAGTTAAAGATATGTTGCTCTGGTGGATTTTGTGCCGTTATATCTCAGCTGCATTTTCATGTACAAATGTATTCCCTAAGTTGATTTATCAGAAGACTTTAAATGTCAACTCAGTATTCATAAGGAATCTTTTGTCTGCATTAAGAGCTGTCTGCTGTCAGTGATATTGGGTTACAGAGCACAAGAACAGCCAGCCAAAAAAAAAACAGCCTCCAAAGTCATTGCTTGATTTGATTGTTATTCATTTTTAAGTACTTTCATTCAACTCTGATTGCTGTAGAATTTGTTCTGCTTTATGAGTGTCTTTAAAAGGACACATCGATGTTTTATGCGGTCTTAAGTGCTAACAATCATCACTGTTGATGAACATGGACTCATTAATGTCTAAATCATTCACAGCACAAGGGTGTTTCTTTCCTTCTTGAGTTTGCTTTTCCTGGGACAATTAATTTTTATATTAGCTACTACATGTATTTCCAATACCATCCATGAATTTTAGTTTATTCTTTGGATCACAACACTAAGTTTTGCACAATAAATGTGGCATTTTTAATCAGCAAAAGAGTTTTTAGAACCCCCCTCTATCCATAGAAATACATATTTTTATTTTTACTTTTTTAATTCTTAAATCTATGACCTATAGCTCCTTTAACTATTCCTTAAATGAAAGCTTCCATTATCAGTGTAAATAACATTACACTGTGAACCACAGTGAAAACAGATACACCTCTTGATGCCAGGACTATTAAAACTGAAAATATGACACTGTGACATTGGCAAATCATGCAGGAACAAGGTATGGAAGGAATGATATTATCATACCTGCTCTTATCTCAATTTTGGATCCTGAAGAACAATTTAAAAAAAAAATAATGCTTTTCAGTGACATATTATTGTGACCATTTCCGAAAAAGCACAGCAATGCCAAAAACTTGGGCTGAATTGAAGCCCTAAAGTTTCTAAGGAAGAAACTGCATTGTCCTGAGAAAAATGAATACTCTGAAAAGGCATTACCAACAAAAATATAACATGAACAGTTCTGCTATACGGTTGGACAATGCAGCATCCCTTCACCCTGCACAATACCCAGTAACTCCTGTGAAGCACTTAAATACCACCTAAACCACACCGTAATTGAATCATATGATTTTGATGGGGATGTCTGTTGATGATCAAATCACCCTTTCTGTGCTGTGGGCTTGGCAATTATTTGTTTTATGGAACTAAAAGGAACAATCTGTGGAACAGTTTTCGGCATATCAGTCTGTTTTCCTCATCCGTGGCTCCTTCTTTCCAGGTAGAAATTGCTTTCTGACAAGTGTACTCTTCTTTTATTTCCACAGGATTTGGACTCACTGAATATTCATAAAAAGGATGTGATAGCGTTGCGTTTCTAGTATCTTTCTTATTAAATAAAAATGACAAACAGCACCAGCTTACAGCAGACCATAACATAGAGGGAGTCTGCTGGGTTCTGAGAGCCTGCATAAACACAGAAAATAAAAACGATAGCATTTGCAAGAGTGGTGCACATCAGGAATACATCACACCCTGTAGCAACAGTGAACACATGTAGCTCTCTAAGCAACAGACCCAGATGAGAGTGGTTTCAAAGAGTTTTATTGATTACTGATTAGATACTTTCATGCCTAATGAAGCATGACATTTTCCTGTGGCTGGTCATTTGTAGTTCCCTCTTCAGACGAGCACTAAGCAGCAGAAAGGAGCAGGGGAGGCGGTGTCATACCCAAAGAAACTTGTTTCCATATTGCTGCATCTTGGGTGGATGGACTACATGAGACAATGAGAAAACTAGGGGGAGATCTTTCAGAATCTGAAATATTTTTACCATTTCTTCTTGTCAGGACGGGTTCACAGACCCTTTCCCTCATAGAGGCCATTAATGCCTTCTCTTCTACCCAGGCACCTACCGTACTGGAGATTGGGCAGAAGAGTAGGCAAAGAAACAGAAATCACTATTCCTTTGTGAAATTTGATTAAAACTGGCTGGCTGGTTCAGAAGTTATTAGATATGAGTAGACACAGACATGGGCATTCACACTGATTGCTCAGTGCTCATTCTTTTCAGGCAACTTGATTAAAAACGTGAAGGGAGGCAGAGGAAACAAGTAAATCATTTGCTTTCTGTATGAAGAAGTCTGACTCTTAACAAGTTGCAGCTCCCTTCAATTTGCCTCTGATTTCTCACTTTCTGGTTAACATAAAATTCTCCTAGTGAGGGAAGAACAGAAAGAAACAAGTCCCTGGAAAGCTGATTTTACTACACACAGCACTTAATACATGTAGCATTTCTTTGAAGTTATTCCAAAAAAGTGGTTGCCTTTCAAGTTCCATTAAAAATAAATATATATATATATATTTATTTTTTATGAATGTAGCCCCTTTTCATCTCCTTCTTACAACTTTCCTCCTTCCTTGTAGGATTTCTGCTGTCTGTGTTTCAGGAATCCAAGGTTTAGCTCTGGTAGGGAAACCTGGCTCAGACTTCTGAGGAAATTGCGAAGTGGTGAGAAAGAGCTGTGACAACATCTGTAGAGTGGAGCTGTCTGAGATAAGACAAGTAAAATTGCCGGTGGAGGTAGGATTATTGAAACTGGGACTGGTAGTAGCACAAGGATTCGGGAGGGAAAAACACCAATGTGGAAAAGAGAAAACCCTAAAGGAAGAAGAGGGGGGTGGAAGTGAACAACTCAGGAAGAACTGAGACCCAGAAAGCAGCAGAGGCCAACCTTTGCGGCTTTACCTGCTTCAGGGTACTCCTGACCCATCCTCATTACTGATTCTCACCTGGCTAGCAAGGAGTCTCCAAATGTCATATGGGAAGGGGTAGAGATTGAGCACACTAATGTTTATCCTAGGTCTTCACTAGGTAGCTATCTTCTGGATGTGCCAAGCGATGAATAATTGCTATATACTTTAAAGCTGTCTATATTATGCTGTCATAGTCTAGATGTCCAAAGTGATCCAAACAGTTACATCAGTTGGTTACATCAAATTCAGCCATGCTGAGCTTCTGTAGATGTCACCAAAACCAAAACAGGCCAAAAGCAACTGGTTGCAGAGCTTGAATGGGGAGAGACTTTTGAGGTATAGTTTATAAGAGGAAAGGTGTTAAATGACCCGTACTATCCATTGCATGGTCCAGCCTTTGAAATCTGGCTGTTGAAGGGGAAATTCTAATTGTAGCTGTTCAGTAGTGGTAATTTGTGACCAAGGAATGATCTGGCGCGGAGGCAAGAAGGCCCAACTGCAAGAAGGGGTTAAATCGGTTGGAAGCAGGAATGCCAGAGACAGAACTCCTTGCAAGGGAGTGAAGTTTCCCTGGGTGATGAAACAGCCTCAACATTGACTTGTAGACCATCCTGGAATGGGAGCACTCAGGGGCCAAGCTCAGGGGCCACCTTTGGGCAGCAGGGCTGGGCTGGGATTAAGTTGGCTAAGTAGCTTGATCACCATTTGAAGCTAGATACATATATTGTTGATAGGTCAACATTTAAGTTAGAAGGACATATTGGCAGAAATTGTTTCTTCCTTGAGATCGTCTTGCAACTGCTCACACTACATTCACAGATGGAACACAATCTAGCCTGTTATCTTTGTACACAGAAATTATTTCACACTATTTTCAGCACATACTGCTTAATGCCAGCGACTGCACTCCTTTTTGCATTTAACCAACTTTCAGTTCATCTTGACAAACATGTTAATCGAAACGGCCTGTCTCCCTCTTTCAGCAGCATTCAAAACCAGACCTAGCACAGGATTCTGCAGGGTGCAAAGCCACCTAAAAGGAGTAAGCAGGGGATAAAAGGGCAGGGGGAGAGGTTGGGCTGACTAACAATGCAAAGACGGTTTCCGCTTGAATACTGATGAGCCAAGTTATCGATGCTGGCCACCTGCCTACCTATTTGGTTCCTGCCAGTGTTTCATTGCTTGTACTGATCTTCGGGGAACTGTTATTGTATGAATGCTGCTAAATGATTTTAATCTGTATTTTAATTCTTGTTAGCTTTTAATATAATTGTAAAACATAATTTGTGATTTGTGCATTGTCTGATTGCTAAAACCTTTGTGAGATAATAAATGAATATTAAAATTCCCTTTGGGAATTCTGGAATTTAGTCAAAGGGCAGACAACTGTGAGTGAAGGCTTACTGAACAGCAGCAAAGGCCTGCCACTGCCCTTGCTGGACATCCACACCGATCGCTTCGGCTGCATCAACATAGCATTCTTCATCTCTCCTCAGCCTGCACAAGAGGCAACTCAGGTCTTTTTTCTTGCACTCTGGGCACTCATCCTGTTTTAACATAACCAATAATTGCACGGCCAACAGTGAACACTTACAAGTCTTCCCACAAGCTCAAGTTCCCACAGCAGAGCCCAGCCCATGCTAAGGGACCAAAAAACTCAGCCACCTCTCCGTGTTTCCTCTCTGGTCTTGAACACAACCTGGGGCTTAGCATGGATTTTCCATGGTCCCCAGGCTTCTCTCTATGTCAAACACTCAGCCCAGGCTCAATTCTTCATCTTGGCTAGACATATCCACGGCACAGGCCTGCCTCTACCATGCTGTTGTCCATAATGCTGTTTGGCCTGGACCAAATAATGTTTTCCAAAGCAGAGACAAAGCACCAGCTAGAAGGGCCTGGCCAGAGCTGAGAATGCAGCTTGTACATGACCAGCCTGTTTGAAGAAATGAGAACATTTACTGTATGAATAAGAAATAGCTGGTGTCTGACATTAGAGATTAAAAAGCTGTAACTGGAAACCCCTCCTTCTGTTTAGTGTAGGCAGCAGGGTGCAAGAAATGGGCATACAGTTTGCGCCTAGGCCTGGGAACTTGTTATTTCTGCCAAGTAAAACTTCCATGGTCCTTTTTCTGGATTAGGGGAAAGAGGTCTGTGTGTAAGGCACATACACACTGTAGCAGTAAATTTGGTTAGCCTGGGGCAGCCTGTAGGTACCAGTCCTACAACACCCTCACAGATTCTTGTCATCTCACCTTCCTATCCACTTCTGTGATCTCTAAAAATATTCCTCAGCATTGGTAAAGGCGAAGGAAGAAAAAGAGGTGAAGGCAGAAGAGAGTCATAGAGCACCGCATAAATATATCTATCTCTCTATATATACACACACACCCCCCTATATACACTACATATGTGTGTGCACATTTACACATTCTCTAGCAGATTTTGGATACCCTGCTACAGAAATTACCCTCCCCTCCATGCAATCCCTGAAGCTCACTCACATGCTGGACAGACGAGCATGCAGCAGGAGAAATCCAGAGCAGGGCCATGACCGAGCCACAGTCCATCCCTGGGCAGCAGCCAAACCGTGGGTCAAGGGTTCAGCACCCCGACATAACCACAGAATTGAGTAAGTCAGACCAGAATTCATAAACAAAGACGACCCACCACAAAGCATGCGCATTCATGCATGTAGAGAAAAATGCCATGAAATTCTAAATGCATTTTATACTATGAGAGAAAATGTAAGCCTGATTTTGGAAAGGCTGAATTGGCCGTGTCTGACAAAAATACAGGTCAGGAAGGCAGGTTATCCAAAACACGTACAGCAGAATATTTTTCCTGTCCCATTATTTATCAAGACCCAGGTCTCTTCCTAGTGGTAAGATGTCCTTTTATATCCCCCAGTCACTAAAAAAAAGTTCAATATTTCAGTCTTAAATTTTTAAATATTACCTGTATCGCACCTCAGATGCCATTTACTGAACGTCTGCCAGGAATCTGTATGACATCTATATACAGCAGTTGGTGTGTTTATAAAGCTCTTCATCAAGCATAAGAATTTAGATACATCAATACAGAAAAACGTGCTTCTACAGTTACCACACAAGTCAGAGGAAGAAAAAACAAGTATGCTTTTCTTTCTTTTAACTGTCTTTTATTTATTAACTTTGTTAATGTCGTTAATGCATGTGATCCCACTGCTCTGCCCTGGTTGCTGTTAGGCAGTCTACTCGCAGCACCTGCTGCGTTTCAGTTACAGCTAGATGAAATCAACAAAACTGGCTATCCTGTTTATTTCTATTTTGTTCATACAACCACGTTCAGAGACCTGAACAACGGCACACCTGCCATCTTCATGTTTATTTTTGCCTTGAATAATCTTTAATTTCTCATTACTCCAATAGCACTCAGAGATTTTAATTAAAATGAAAAAAAAAAAATCCAAGATACGTTTAACTATGTCTGGTATAATCATATATGAGCATGTTTAGATAGATAGTTTAGATACATGGATAGACTAAAGCACAACACAGAGGTACGCAAACTAGCTTTAAACTGGATGAATAAAATCATTCTGCTTTGACAGCACAAAGGTATGGTATTTAAAATCTATAATACGCTAGTCAAAAGAAGATAAGGCTGGGGAGAAGTTGTGGGAGAACAGGGAGGAAAAAGCCACCACAAAAACTAAACCGAGACTAGCTATGTTACCCACCCACTGCTGTCTTTTACTTGAATACCCGTATCTATGCACAGACGCGCACACGTGACCCATTTATCCACCTGCCTTTGTCCAGACCGTTAGTTCATTATCTGCAGGTGTAAGATGCGGGGGCTGAAAACATGGATTTGAAAGAGCACGTTGCCTCTGGTCGTTGCTGTAGCAGAGGCTGCTGAGGAAAGGCGGGCTGTAGTCTATCATCGGCTGCAGGAGGAAGCTGCCATCTGCAAGAACACAGAGAAATCCTACCTCTTCCTTCGATACCCGCTTGCCCGCAGGGACTTGAGCCGTGGTTTGGAGTAGTGTTTATGTTTGTAAAGTCTACCATCACAAGAAAAAAAGCTGTTACTTGAGCACCCCTGGATAAAGGCTAAGCAATCAGATGAAAGCAGTTAAGCCACTGGAACCAGTTTTCACTTTCAAAACCAATACAGCTATATATCACCTCAAATTGAAAGCAAGCTCTTCTGTTCTCTCAGATATGGCTTTTATTTAAACATTTATACACAGTGCTTAGACAGTTCTTTCCACTGATCATGAGATTTTGAATAACTTTGGTGTTCATGTTCAGTATAACTCAATTTGTCTTATGATTTGTTTTTTCTGGTTTTGTTTTTGGGAAGGATTTGGGTTTTTTTACCTTCTTCTGGGTTTTTTTTGCCTACAGACTCATTAGTTTATTATTGATTTTACAGTACAGGATGACATAAATTCTGCGGTTTTCCTTCAGCTTAATGTGTAGCAGTCAAAATCACACTGGTAGGAGTGCTAGCTATACTAATATCTGTTGTTTTGCAAATGAAAAAAACCAATCCATTACGTTTGCAATGTATAGGATGCCATCATTTGACAGTTTACCCATTCACAAGACACCAGAAATTAGACTGGGAACTCACAGAATCACAGAACAACTGAGTCTGGATGGCACCTCCGGAGATCATTTAGTTCAACTCCTCCGCTCTACCACTAAAGTTGAGAAAAACAACATCTAGTGCTCTCCCCCCTTCTCCACCAAGCTAGTCTTATCCTTCAGCAAACCACATAGTGCTAGACAAATTTTAAAAAATTGAATCAGAACCACAAGTGCTTCTATCAAAAAGAAAAAAAAAAAACGTATACCTGAATCCATCTCAAAAGGCTAATTTGAACTTTATAAAAAGTGATAGTAATATCATAGTTAACCTTTTCTAAGTGACTAGTACAACTCTACCCTACTGGACTATGTAAATTTTTTGTATTCTGGGAAAGATCGAGGACAACAGTGTGGAATACACAATCCCTCACACAATACACACTCATTCTGTGTGTAACAACCATTCTTTTTTCCCCTGATATCTTATTTCTGGCAACTTCAGTCCTGAAAACTGTATTTTACTTTGTGTATGATACATGACACTGGAGAAAACTGAACTCTGGTTTTATAGTTTTACGTAGTTCCTCTATCCACAACATTAACAGCAGAATGAATTTAAATATATTTTGTCACTAATATAATGATGAATATATGTGTTGAAACATTCTTGTTATGTCAGTTTTCAAATACAATCACATGCTTAGGCATTCTACATCTTTCTACATTCTTTGTAAGAAAAAATGAAGAACATTAATGCTTGCAGTTTGAACTTGCCATTATCTCTTATGTGTTCTTTCAAAATAATCTTCCCCAAAATTATAAAGAAAGGAAAAGCTACATCTGTTGAAAACATCCCGATGAAATGCTAAATATATTTTATCTAAAAGAAAATAATTTCAAGATGGATGCCTTTTAATTTCCTTACTTCTAGAAAATAACATGGAGAAACATTTTAATTATACCTATAAGCTCCAACTTCACTGTTAGGTTTGTATAATTATTCAAACTTATAGACTGTTCTCTCATTCCTATCCCCTCATAGCAAAAAGTAGTACTGTAAAATTTTATAGGCCCATCCACTGTTTTGTGGTACAACAGCTGTTACCAGCTGGAGATGCTTTATGCTCAGTTGAACTGACTATGTTAAAAGGCATTTCCCTAGTCACCTTCAAATGAACATTTTTTTTTTTCATTTCACGAAATTTTATAACTTACAGCTTCAAGTCCCTCCTTTGAAAGAATTCAAACTGCAATTACATTTGTATTGGAAAGATTAAATTATTGAGGTTTTTTAGTAGGAAGACTGAAACTGAATATTATAAAAAAAAGTGTATCAACCCCACTAGCAAACTAAAGAGCCTTTTAAAATCTCTCTCCAGAACATTAAACTGAGGTGCCATAAACAGAATAATAACCTCACCTCTCATTTACCATAGCTAACAGAAGATTTGACTGATTTCTTTTCACCTGAATAAACGGACCTTCAGCTTTTCAAATAAATTCATGCAGACTCTTCCAAAACATACAGATGTACTATTTCAGGGAAGAGTAACTGGAAATTGAGCAACAGCTTTTAAGTGTTTCACCAAACAGACGTACTATGGTAAAAAATTTGTAAGATTTCCACAATTTTGGAATTCAGTCCTGGAAAGAAGTTCATATCCAAACTAAGTATCAGATGAATATCAGGCGGACAGACAAAGAAAGGGGTTCTGTGAGTGGTGAGGATTTCCATAAAGGAGAGAAGCAAGGAAGCCGGGTTTCCGTCATTCATTCAATTCCCTGTAGTATTAAGAGTTGCAAGAGAGTTGCTCTGCAAGAGGAAGCGTACTGGGGACAGCAAGGTGCGCATGAGGCAGTGTCCTCACCAACAAATGGCACAGTTCCACCATACAAGTCCCACCCAAGAAGATGAGCAAAGCAGGCCCAGTGATGATAAACCTGGTCAGCCAGTGATGGCTAGGTAAGCCCATACTGATGAAGTAGGTCCAACATCAAGCCAGGAAGTCATCAGTGGGTGAGGACTGGGATCAGCTAGGTACATGGCCAAGCACAGCTGCAAGATAGTTATAGTGAGGACTAAGACCAGGGGCCTGAACTTAAACGCACCTTCCAAGCTGATCAGATGAGGTCCCTAGCAAGGCTTATCACAGCTCTTTTTGCACACGGCAATTTTCATGACTGCCCAAGCAAGGTAACACAGCTATCATAGAATCTGTTGGGTTGGAAGGGACCTTTAAAAGTCATCTCGTCCAACCCCCCTGCAGTCAGCAGGGACATCTTTAACTAGATCAGATTGCTCAGAGCCTCATCCAGCCTGGCCTTGAATGTCTCCAGGGATGGGGCCTCCACCACCTCTCTGGGCAACCTCTTCCAGTGTTTCACTGAAGGCCTTGGGCACGGGCAGCCATACCCCAGGAGGATGTGGGTGCACTGAGGGCTCTGAGAGCTCCTTCCCATCTGTGAAGTCTCTTGTACACTAGAAATCCTACTCATGTGTGTGGTTGAAATAGTTTCCCTTGGAAGTTATCATTGCTGGTGTATGACAAATATCAAAATAAATTGACAATACAATTTAGCTAGATAGGTTAAATATGTGAATCATCCTTGTTCTTCAAAAATAAAGAAAATAGAAATTGATTAACTAAGAGGGGGTGGTTTTCATTAACTGTTTAAATAATAATGATTTTTCTTTGTACTTTATGCAAAACACTATTTATAGCCTCCTGTCTAATTAAAGTATTAATTTAACTAGTTAGTAATCATTTCATGCAGTACATATAAAGAACAGCGTACGTGAAAATAGGTAGTGTTTCGTGTTGACTCACTGAAGCTTCCTGCCTTTTCATTCTCCAGCAAATTATCTTCCTAAAAGCAGGAGGGAAATGGAAGAATTTGATTCTGACATTCACTATGCTTACAATAAAGTAGAGTTGCGTTGAGACCCAAAGCTACCATAATACTTCATCTAAGCTGTAGCAAAAAGAGAGGGAAGCTTTTTTCATCCATGCAATTGAGCTTCCCCAGCACTACTACTTACAACACTTTAAATGTGAAATTGCTAGGATAATACAGCTTCACCACACAGTCAGCAGGTTGCAATCTATTGCATATGCACAGTTACCTTCAGTGTCATTAGCTTTCAAGTCTTCAAAGGATAATTAAACAGTTAATAGTATGATAGTTTGCAAGACACTGTATTTTAAATCCTGTCTGCAGATGCAAGAGTAAGATCTCTTTAAGCCTCTTAAAATAGCAAGAATGTCAATTAGTTATTTTCAGTGTACAGGCACAAGCAGAGGAAATGTGAAATAAAGCAAGAGGGCTGATTAAAGCTGTGCTGATGGGCAAACCTCTAACAACTAGTCGGGGATTTCTTGCTCTCCCAACGGTGCCCAAACTACTCACTTGCTAGAAAGCGACCCCACCCCTCCCCACCCCAGTGAATAATCTTTCTTCCTATTTTAGGTTTCAGCTTATTCATATACTAGCGGTTTGCTTAACCAGGCAGGCTCATTCCAAGTGGAATTACAAGAATTCAGTAAGTTATCCTAGGAATAAATAGCCCTTGTCAATACCATATTCCAATGCCTTCTGAATGTCAACTACTTATGATTTTGGCTTCTCACATTCCCATATAATGACAGCAGAGGCAACACATGCATGATGGGAGCCATCCTCTATTGCCTTGCAACAGCCACATTTTCAGCTGTCTGCATAAGAGAGGTATAAAAGGGCAATAACAGCACTTGGCACTTGCTTTATACCTGGTATGTCTACAATATTAGCAAGTCATAGTCTTTCATTTTACATCATTAGATGTGAAACTGAAGTGTATATTCTAATGTATGAGAACATCTGAAATTTCACCAGATCTGTACGATCAACACACACCGTGTTTTCACTGACAAGTCAGAGAAATCACACAAAGAAATAAAAAAAAATACTGCTCCCTGGCCAGATTTGTCATACTTTGTGCAAGCTGCCCACAGGGTTTTTATTCCAAAATTGCACCACATCAGTTTGAGTATATGCCTTTCAGAGTAGAAAAAAGTTAGATGTGAACCTATTTTATTAAATTGTTTAATAAACAAAGCGAACAGTGGAACCTTCCCCCAGGGACTGTGAAGTTTATTGCCTGTGCACAGCTGCCTTTGTAACTACACAGGAAATCAGACCATCACTCACCAACATGCCGTTGCTGACAGCGTGGGTATCTACCAGATGTTCTGCTACAGGTGGTCCTGGAAGTTGCACTCTTCTTTCTTCATCACTGGCAGCATTTTTTAAGAATGCCATTTAAAAGCCAGTGAACAGGAACAATACCGACCTTTTCTCTACTTCCCCCAAAATGCAAGGTCTACGGTCCCTTTTTCTCTTCTTTCTTTCTCCACTTATTTAGGAACATCATCTTAAAATAAACTTAAAACTTTATACTACAATGCAAATTGGAAGGCTTGCTCTCAAACCAAGTGCCTATTAAAAAAAAAAATCAGCTTTAAAATCAGCTTTACACAAAATGTAAATAAACTAAGAAATCTTCACCTACAAAACACCTATTTTCAAAGATCTAAATGTAATTAAGAAAATGGGAGTACTTATTGCAGTAATAAATACAATAGGTTGATGTTTTGTAATCAGAAGAGGTTCTTTGGAAGTTCAAACATCAGGTTAATGTTTCAGCATTTTGACTCAAGCTTTTCCTCTTTCTTGAATACTATTCTTAAGGGACGATGATTACATAATAATAAAGGTTAATTTTATATGTCAAAACTTTTTCATTTTTTTATTAGACCAAGCAGAATAGATAAAAGACATTTTTTTCATACACAGAGCCTCTGTTGATCCACATCAGCTCTTACTGCTACCTACAAATCTTGTCTTACATTCATCCTTAGACATGATGCCTGAAGTTCTCTGCATAAGTCCTTAAATAATTTCATGTTTTAAGAAAAACTTTTGTGTCTGGACAATGTATTCTTACTTTTTGAATCATTTACAGCCTTCATTAGTTCCTTCAGTACAAATCAGAATTTCCTTAAAACTAAGTAGATTCACAAACTTCTTCCCTACTTCTCCTATTGTCCTGTCACTACTGTTCTTCCGTGAGAATGCCTTTGCTTAGAGGATCTATGGATTCTCCTGTCCCATCCTCATATTCCAGATACATACTTTAATAACAGCTGGGTCCAGCTTCACCCACAGATCCACGCAGTCTATCCACCTAAGTCACCATGTAAAAGAAACATCTCAAAAGAAAACCTGACCTGCAATGCCTGTATTTTCAGCGTACTGGTAAGATTCCCTTTTTACACTGACCTATGAAGTACAGCACTTCTTATTAAACATTTTAAAGTAAACGTAAATTTGCAAAACAGCACCCAAGAGATACACACCATCTAAATTGTTTGACATTATCCAGTATGCTAATTATCATGCCGCATACAAATACACGATTAACAATTAATTTCTAGTTCTAACTAGAACTGATGCAAAAACCAAAATAAAACAACCTAAGCCAGCACACTGCATCTGCACGTTTGGGTTTTTTTATTTGTGAAGAAGTAAACTTTCAATTTAAATAAATATAAAAATAAACCTTCAGTGCACTGTGTACTAAGGAATCAGTAAAAAGAATAACAATTTTGCTGGCAAGTTACTAGTGCTAGATTCCCCAGTCTTGCACAGCTGTGAGAGTACAAAAAGACAACATGGTGTTAATACTCCTTAAATACATATCTGTAAACATTTAGATCTCAAAGTGAGATATTTGACAATGTCTCAAGAGTCAGCTTTAATTCATATTTGCCTTTTTTTTTTCCCTCTTAACTTTCCTAACCAGGATCACCTAAAATATCTATTTTACTAAAACCCGTTTAAGAGAAATCTGCATGGGTATGAAGACAAATGCTCTTCTGATTTTCTATTTATAAATCAGAATATATGACACTACACAGAAGCCGCCAAATAAGGTAAAACTAAGGTATTGTATTTTACATATATCAATCTTCTACTTGAATTATTAGAGGAAAAATAATGCACTGTCTTCCAGTATATACTATTTTTTGTATACAAAAAGTATTCTGCGTTTTAACAATTTATATGGTAGCCTAAGAAAAGTGGTTATTACATTTTACCTATTTAGTATATTTCAAATAATAAAGGAGCTCCTAATGTTTACACTAACCGTAAGAGATAAGAATGAACTTCCTTCCAATTAGCCTTTCATATAACATTTCCCAATTCTTTTTACAGTAATTTTTTATATGAACATGACCACAAAAAGCACTGAAGAAATAGGTCAGCCAAAACTTGGTTCTACATGATCAGCCCAACAGCAGTTCTGTTTAATACCAGTACTGATGTAACAAGAACTGAGGCCTGACGCTTTCTCTTCTCAAAGTTAATGCACACATTATCTATCAGAGTAAAATCAGGAATTACTTTTTCATGTTTTTTTCAAAAGAGTTATACCTCTCACTAAAAAAATCATACCAGGCAGACTTTAAAAATGTATTTATTTTGTAATTGAAAAAATATACATTGAACTGGACATTTAGAAATTAATCTTCCATTACTGAAATAGCTTATGAAACATTTTTTGAAAGATAAAACTAATAGTTTAGTGTAAAATCCTAGCTCTGTCATGCTTCACGGTTTAACTGTAATGAGCACAGGGGATCATTACAGTTTTTAAATAATTGATTTGCATTTTACAGATATATAGGTCATTATTGATTTATCAGCACCTCAACGAGAAGCTTAGGTTCTGTTTTACAATGGTTATTTATACAAAGAAACATGCAATCAATGCAATATCCTGAAACCAAAGTGCTACTGAGGCTGAGTGGGGTTCTGCTAAAAATAATGTAAACAAAATAAAATAATACAGACAAGGTTTATAAATTACTGGATTCTGTAGCATATGGAATATACACAAAACATCAGTGTGATTGTAAATTGATAAATAAACAATACGTTAAATAGTAGAATCTCCATAAAATATTATTGTCTCCATTTTGAACAATGGAGGTAAGCACTATTAATAGCTAGGAATTCTCTCATGTAAAATATTAGATCTCTCCTGAGACCCATTTGTGAAATAAAAGGCTTACATTATTTATCTGGTGGTGTTTCTTTTCCTCCTCCAACATGGCTTAGCATCCTCTTGCTTCCACAACAGTATAATTAAAAGCTTTCCTCTAGTTTCAACAATATGGTGTTATTCTTTAGCCAGAGCCAGCTTTAAACAGACATGAAAACACACAAAAAAATTAATGCAACCTCATAATATCCAAGTGCAATCAGGCCAACAAGAATGCTTTTGCTCCAAGCTTAAAAACTACTTTAAACTAAGTACTGATTTTCATCCTTCGGGACTCCTTCCTCCACTGATTGTTTTACCCACAGCTCAGATACGATTTTAAATTTTTTCCCAAATGTTCTCCTGAGTGCTTTAATCTCTTTTACCCGGGAATGATCTTCTCCTACAATAACATGGGAGACACCCTCTTCAAGGTGAGAGACTACTTTTGCACCATAAAAACGGAGCTCCAAAGCTCTAATTGATAGTGTTGTTCCATGGATTTTGGTTCTGGGCTCATTAACAACAGTGTAACAGTCCACATAAATAGTGTTTCCTCTGAATATACTGAGCTGACAGCTGTTCCATGAATAACGTTCTTCTAACTCTGCAATCACATCCAAAGGTACCAACTTACTGTCTTCCATTCTTGAGAACACTTCCTTGAGTTGTGCAACATCTGTGTCTGCTGTGTAGCTGTCTCCATAACAATCATACTCACGAGCAAAATGTTCTTTTGTGTCAGGAGACATGTGAATCATAAAGGCTGGCTGCCAAGGCACCAGCATTTTCGTTTGAAAACACTGAAGGAGCCACTCTGCCCTCACCACATCGTATTTGTTGGAAGCAATGATGTTTTTCACTCTGACATTCTCAGCTCCTACAATGACACAGTAAGTCTCCGGCCCCGGGTTCTGTACCACGCTGCCACCACATTCGGCTATTCTGCTTTCCAGGTACGACTTTGAGTATTTTCCCATTCCTGTCATAACACAAAACTCAACATCTTCAAATACATTTGAAACCTTGTTTACAGTAGAAAGATCAGGAGCTTTAAACTGCTCAGCTATTCCAATTATCCTCTTCACCTTTGATATAGTTTTCCTTTTTTTCTCTTGTGGCTCATCATACTCATCTATATGAAGGTGCTTAGATGCCAGCTTCCCTTCTGCTTTGCTTCGGAGATCTTCTAACATGACTGAAGTCATGCACTCGTACCACTCTTTGTCCTCTCTTATCTTCTCAATTCGGGGGAATCTCAAAGTACAGTCAGTTTTGTACATATCACTGTTAACAATCTCGGCTGCCTTGATCTGGACTATGACAGAGTTGCAAGGTTCAATGTACATTTCTGGTTTTTCAGTTCCACACAAAATGTTACAGGGAGGGTCCTTCCTATTGTATGGCTTCCAGTGTTTAGCCAGTTTCAAACCTAGATCATACAATTCCTTCATAGTATAGCCAGAGCCAACACGACAAATAGTGTGGAAAACGGTAGGTTTTTCATTTGGAGGGGGCGTCTCTGCAATCGCACACAGAAAATGAGACATCATTCCACCACGTGAGCCCTTCCCCCAGTAACCGCCAACAATTAAAAGGTCTAGTTCATCCATTAGCCCATTGACATATTCTGGCTTGATTTTTAACCAGCCTTCCCCTCGTTTGTCAGGCTTGTAGGTGGACATGGGATCTTTCACCATAATCCCTTCTTCTCTGTTATCTATTGCTTCATTTAAAGCATCAATTACTTCTTTTCTTCTTCTGGCACTTTTTTTCTGTACAACATGGATCCTGCCTGCTACTGGGGTAAATACGCTACTTAAGATTTCATATCTTTTGCTTAGTACTTCATGACCCAACTTCTGATCGTTAACCATCAATACATCGAACACACAGAAGCAGGTCTGCAGATCAGAGTCCTCCACCATTCTTTTTATGTCAAATTTGTTTCCTTTTTGCATAAAGGTTTGAGTCTCAGGATTGTAAGCCATCATTTCACCATCAAGAATGCAGTTTTGTATATTGTTCTTAAATACGTTATGAATAAATGGCGTTAATGAACCATCAAGGGGGGAAGCACCAAACTGCTGAGTATAGTCAAACCCATTTCGGGAAAAATATTTATACACGTCTCCATCTTTGTGCATCTGCATACGCTCACCATCCAGCTTAGTTTCTATGTAGAATACCTGGTTATTCATTTGCTTCTCAATTTGCTGGACATCAGCAATAGCAGCAAGCATTGGTTTAAAGGCAGAAAACAACATGATAGAAACATCACTAAGTGAGACAGAGGGATCATGCAGTTGTCTGCAAACTTTTTCCAAATCAGTTGTGACATTGTGTAATTCAGCAGCATCAGGATGAAAAATGGAAAATATCGTTTGTTGACTAACACCAAGCTTTAGATCCTTTATAATCATGCGGATGAGCCACTTTTGTTCCAGTGCTGTGCTCTGGGTAATTAACTGAAGAAGACTTTTCTTTAACATTCCCTTGTTTTTTGCAGTATTATTACTAGCTATTGCATCTAAGTGTTCGTTGACTTGTTCTATTGTCAGTCTGCCTTGTTTTGGGCTCCTAGGTTTTAACACAAAGTATGCAATCATTGCAAAATCTCCAGCATCTCCACGTGAGCCAGCAGGTGTTCTGTAATTTAAAAGCTTTGCAGCATCTTTTCCATCTTTTGGCAAATTAAGCAGTTCAATATACAGCTTTGCAAGCATAGTTTCTTTAATTCCATATGCCATCCTTTCTCTTTCCAGCTGTGGAAGAATAAGTCGCATAGCTGGATAAAAAGAATCCGTGACGTCTTTCTCTTTCTGATGAAGCGCATCATGGAATTTTCTCCAGGAATCCAGGAAATCCTTGAAATACTTGGTTTTCTCCGGACGAGACTTACACGTCTGGATTCGCTCCAGAGTAGAACACAGATCCGCAAAGGGCACGTGAGAGGCCACTGTCTTTTTTGGAGAAGGTTGTGAAGCCGGTGCGGAAGCCATCAGAGTCTGGTTTGTGAGAAGAACATCAACAAAAAAAAAGAGTATGTATTTGTAGAAAAGGAGAACGTCAGCATTCAAGGCAGTATATATTTGTAGAAAAGGAGAATATCAGCATTCAAAAGACTTATTCTGTCTTGAAAAGGGTATGTCTAAGTAGGATTTATGGATTTTGCTTGGTTTTCTAATGAGGCTGTAATTGTTATCGTTACATAAGGGTCACCAGCCCATACCACCAGCCTTAGTTAGGGGTGAAACTCAGCAGCCAGGCTGAGACACAGGCACCGGCTCGACGAGAGGGTGAGCAGGTGGGAGAAGCGGCCGCGCAGGCGGGGAGGGGTGCGCTTCTCCCGTCTTCTCGCTCTCTCGTCGAGCCGGTGCCACTGCTGCAGGCGGGAATTTCACTGCTCGGAGACCCATTTTCTCCCCCACCCCCCTCCCTCTCCGGGAACGCAACCCGCCCTGACACCACCCGCCCCTCGACCCGCTCCTCCAGCAGCTGAGGAGACCCGCCAGGCCCACCCTGACGCAGTCCTCAGAGGCCGCGTAACCGCTCTCAGGGAGAACAGCGGAGGACCTGCCACCCCCAGAGAGGAGACTTACACGGAAGCGGGGTCTGTGGGGGCGGAAGTCACAGTGACCGCGCCTGCGCATTTACCACGGCGGGCGGGTCCTGACCCGGAAGCGGAAGCGACGGCGGGCGTGATTTCCGGTCTCGGAAGGAGCGGTGGTTGAAGTTGCGCGTCGGGGGGCTGCGCTGGCCCTGAGGCACCGCCGGCGGCTGGGCGGGAGGATGCGGCGGGTGGGTCTCGCCTCACCTCGCCCCGCGGGGAAGGGGTGGCGGTTGGGGACGGCGGCGGGACGGTCTCGTCCCCTGTAAGGCCGGGGCGGGCGGGAGCCAGGTCGCGCCTGTGGGGACCGACCGACCGACGTATCTCGTTTGTTTGGTATTTTAGGGTCCCGCCGTGACTAAATGCGGCCCTTCCCTGGGGGGTAGGGGGCGGGTGACAGGCGGGGTGTTGTCCCGTGGGCCTGTGTGGCTCTTTTTCCGGCCTGTCGGGACGTCGCTGCCGAGGGACCGCTGCCTTGACAGCGCCGTTAAAAGTTCCTTCAGGTGCCTTCCTGCGGAGCCCCGGGGGAACTTTTGCATCTCCACAGCAAGATGCGGCTCTGGTGTTTCGTTTGTCTCTGCTGCCACATGGAACAATTTCTGCAAATCGGCATGCTTGTGCAATATGGGGCAGATGATGGTAACTTCAATGTGGCTAAACATGCCCAGTGAATGTATTGAAAAGGTTGAGCAGGATGTTTATTTTAGGTAAAAAAGGGAATAATTTAATATGCTTGGAAAGTAATATGTTTTAGGAGGCTGTGCTCACTAGAAAGCTAAGGCTCTAATATGATAACAGTCCTTAGCTTGTTCTTGTTTTGTTGTGTGTGTTTGTTTGTTTGTTTTTACCCAGTACCATAATAATTAAAGATATGCTTGTAAGGTTCATTAAAACTTGTCATTTGGGAGGGGAAGTATAATAAGAGTTAAGAGGAAACACTTTCAATTATGAAAATGTACCACCTGATGCAGAGCTGTGGAAGTTTGCTGTTTGAAATAATTAGGACAGGAGGCTTGCTGATCTTAAAAGCCAGAGCCCTTAAATGTCTGACACTTAGTTGTTCTTACTCTGCCTTTTTCATGATTAGGACTAGCTACTTTGCTGGGTTTTATTTTGGTTTTGTTTGTTTGGGGATTTTTTTTATTAAAGTAGAGTCTCTGTAAGATTTTAGTATTAGGAAAACTTATTTTTCCCGTCCTTACTAAATTTATAGGTTTTCTTTCAGATTAGTCCCCCCTCTGAAACTTTTTTTTTTTACAGTTGAGGATTTAATATTTCTACTTGCAGAAGTCTTTTGAATAAATATGAGTAAACATAAAAGCTTGTCTAAATCTTGTCTGTATCTGGAGGAGGTGGAAAGTAGGGGAAGGTACTGCAGTAGAAAGAAACAGGTATCTTTGGATATTTCTCTGTGTTCTTAAGAAATATCTCGTTTGTTTGTTCTGAAACAGTGAAACCTGAAGGATTGCAGCATGTTTAACTTTTTTTTTTTAAGCCCTTTCTCTTTAAAGCAGCTGTTAAACACCGGAATACACTGCTCATACACTAAAGGTTAGCTTTAAGGAGGCAATGTAAATTTATCATAACTTTGTTGTTATGCACTATGTACATTTTATACTGTGTGTTGTATGTATAGTCCAGGACATTTCAACATTATTCTTGAACTTCATTATAAGGTGTTGTTTTCAGGTTTATCAGATGCTTCAAACAAGAGCTGAGCTTGATAGAAACATGAGTGTGATATGCACGGTTTTGTCAGTAAAGTAGATATAGCTTCTAGGGCTGTTGGCTGTTAGCACTTCTTAATTTTCTTTCAAGTAACTGAAGACAAACAGTAATTATGTGTGTAGTTCAAAAGCGGTTTTACTCAAAGTTCATAAATTAAATTGTCTTTCAGGCAGAGATGAAGCCTGGGAAATCATCGCATCCAAAGGTAAATGTTTTCTAATGTGATTAGTGTATGAAAATAGAACTTTTTAATATTAAAAATGTAGACAAAGACAAAAAATGCAACAAAAGTTGTGGCAAATACAAAATTAATTTAAAATGCCATTCAAAATTAGTGAAAAACTGTTCCCAAGTACTTTAAGTATGTGCTTGAGTTTTTATGATCTTCAGTTGATAATGACATTAAGCATTTAAGAATAGCGTTAGGGCACAACAGAATACTATTAAAATGTCTTGCTCATAAAGACTTTGGGTTTTTTCCTCAGAATTTTTATTGTTACGAGTGATTTATATTTTCGGTAGTTACTGAATTATGGTATTTCTACCTCATCTGCTAGAACATAGATGTCTGCAATAATTCAACACCTACATATGTGTATATCTCTGTGGCATAGAATTGAAACTCATCACTTCCAAATTTCATTTCTGTTTTGAGAGGCAATGCAGTTCTGTGACTGTGCAAACTGAACTGGTCTTTAATGATCTTAAAGCCAAAGGCACAGCAGCAGTCTGGCAAAGTCTTACTTTCATTAGGTCTTAATGTTGAATTGGGCCACATTGCTGTTATTCTGTGCTAATGGTTTCCGCAATAGAACTTTGTATTTCAATATTGTCTTCTACTTGTCTCTTAAGTTTACAAACATCATCAAAAAACCACTTGTGGGAACCACCAGCATTCACAAAGGCTAGCCTTTCTAATGCAGCATTATCAGAGGGACAGGAGGAAATGTGAAGCAGACAGATGCTAGAGGAAAGACCTCTGATCATATTTGTGATAAGAAAACATCACCTGTGAGGAGATTCCAGAGGAACAGAGTTTATATAGTCTGGAGAAATTGAAGGCAGTTTACATATGTGGAGGTTAATAAACATTGAACTAGAAAGAAAGAATTTAAGTTCCTCAGTCTCCCTTCCTGTTGAGTACTAGGAAATATTTTCTAGTAGTAAAAGTACCTAAGAACAAGAACAGCTTATGTAGGAATTTCCATTAATATAAGAGTTGCCTATGTAAACATCTGCCAGATAAAACTGTATGGTTCTGCTCTTTATGACTCTATATTTGTCACAGATATTGACTTTCCTGACAAGTTTAAAAAAAAAAAAATCTCCCTTATGTCTGTTTTCATAGCCTCCAACTTAGTCAGCAGTTATAAAATATTGTTGCTGTGTATGCCCTAAAATGGGATGTGACTTCTTGTAGCAAAACCTTGCCATCGGCCAAGTTATGACAATTGCTTGAAATTGCGCTCCATAGAAATATAGTGTTCCTTAAAACAATCCAAGATTTTTTTTTTTTAGTGAAGCAAGAATGATTTCCAAAGGGTTAATATTTTATCTAGGAGATTTGAAAAGGAAATCTGTAAGGAAACCTTATTTCCCTGGCTGAAACAGAACTTCAGCTAGCCTGCCACTGGCCAACTTATTGACTTCCTTTGGTTTCAGTGTCTTCAACTGTAGTACGTGGATGATGTTTCATGCCATGTCTCTGTAGAGCTATGATAATTCTAACAGTAGAAGTCAATATAACAGATAATCCTGCTAAAGAGTCAGCCATTAAAAAAAAATAAATCTAGTCATATTTGCAGATGACAGAAATTGATTTAAAAAGTTCTGTTTTAGAAGACATAAAGGTGTGCGCGCTTCTTGTCTTAACTAGGACATTGGGCAGTTATGGAGCAAGTCTGTAAGTTGTTCTTGTAGTCTAGGAACAGAAGTAGTCTTGTCTAGAAAGAGAAACAGGCTTGTCCAAGTGTTGGGTCTGCTCTGTTTCTCAGATTGACCAGCTCAGACATCAAGTCTAAACATATTGTTTTCCCTTTCCTTCCTATGCCCTCCTCCCTTTCCCTGATTATTCTGGCATCCTGCTAGTCACAAAAATTGGAGCACAACACGTGCTCTTCATAATTCAACATAAGAGTTTTTGCATCGTAAGATATTGTATTGTAAACTGTTTGAAGGGCGTATAACTTCCCACCCAGCACAACAGTAATGGGAAATGAAAGCCAAGAAGCGTTTCCTTTTTTTTTGGTAGTCTTGCAGTCTCAGATCTCATACACTTCAAAAAGTGTTGCGGAACACCTTATTGGTCACTGAAAATTAATATATTAGCTTACCATTTTTATTTATGTACTTTAAGTGGAAATCCACTGTTCAGGCCAAACAAGATAATGTTTGGAAGGCCTGCTACTTTGGACTCCATAGAAAGGATGGTTTGTAGCTTTATTGAGAATCAGCTTCTATTGACTTGGCTTTGAGTCACTTCTAGGCCTGTGTGCTTGTTTGAGAAACCATAATTTTCCTTTCTTGTGGTCTTTGAAGTTGGTGGGGAAGAAAGTGTGAGAAACTTGTATCTTAGTTCTCTAGCTATCAAATCTTGCAGTAAGATGTGAAGTAAGAGACTTGGTCTGATTCAAGCCTGGAAATGGATGGAGCTAATGAAGTTTCACTTAGCTGTGAAGAAAAGTTGAATAGTTGTGTATCATCACAGAAGCTTCATGGTTGGAAAGGACCTTTGAGATCATCGAGTCCAACCAAACAACCTACAATCTCTGCCACTAGAGCATGCCCTGAAGTGCCACATCTAGACGTTTCTTAAATATCTCTAGGGATGGTGACTCAACCACCTCCCTGGGCAGGCAGTTCCAGTGCCTGACCACTCTTTCAGTAAAGTAATTCTTCCTAATATCTAATCTAAACCTCCCCTGCTGCAGCTTCAGACCATTTCCTCTGGTCCTGTCATTATTCACCTGGGAGAAGAGGCCAACACCCACCTCTCTCCAGCCTCCTTTCAGGTAGTTGTAGAGGGCAATGAGGTCTCCCCTCAGTCTCCTCTTCTCCAAGCTAAACATGCCCAGCTCCCTCAGCCTCTCCTCATATGGCCTGGTCTCCAGACCCCTCACCAGCCTGGGAGCTCTCCTCTGGAATATGCTCCAGCACTTCAATGTCCCTCTGGTACAGTGGGGCCCAGAACTGAACACAGTACTCAAGGTGAGGCCTCACCAGTGCGAAGTACACAGGCACGATCACTTCCCTGCTCCTGCTGGCCACGCTATTCCTGATACAAGCCAGAATGCTGTTGGCCTTCTTGGCCACCTGGGCACACTGCTGGCTCATGTTAAGCTGGCCACCCACAGCACTCCCAGGTGTAGTTGTTCATTAGTGCAGGGTAGTCAACTTTACTTAAATATGTAGGTGAGCATGAAACATTTGTGGCTGTGTATAGTTTACCCTTCCTGCTAACTACCATACGTTGAGCTCTAGTTGTACGATACATTGGTTTTGTAACTCCAATAGCAAACTTTATAGATATACTTTTATATAGATATCATAGGTAATCGCACAGCAGCAGTATTTCAGCAGTTTACCATTTTGATAATGTTATCCTACCAAAATGAAAATAGGAAGCTGTGCATAGATGAAACTAACATGGCTTATAAAGTCAGCTCTGAGTATCAGTCTTCATATAGCTATCCTTAGTGCATATGGGATAGCCATCCACAGACCTCAATCACCTTAAGATTTTTATGACTTCTTTGGTTTTCAGTAGCTGTTTTAATGATGGATCTCTCACTGTTTTGTGAATGTCTTGTTGAGGAAGCATTTGAGTTTCTAAGAAAGTCAGCAAAACTTTGAATCGCATAGATAAGGAGAGTATTTTTACTGTGTCATTATCAGTGTTCTTACAGTCTCAAAAAGTAATGCAGGAAATATTTGTCAGCTTCATTAGAAGTGCTTGTTCAAATTAAAGTGTCTGCTTTATGTGTCTTGTAATTACTGTGACTTCTTTACTAGAGAAATGGATCACAAGAATTAAATTTTCGTATAGACAATATTTGCGCATACTTGGATGTGAATATTGAACGTGAGCTCATAAATAATAGAACAAAGTTGGGATAATTGCTCTATAGACTAGTTTATATTTCACCAGTTTTATATATTTGGTGTGGATACATTATATAAAAGCTTAATTTCAGGTTGCCTTAGGTTAATATGTAAATCTTAAGATTATTTAATTGACGCATAAAGTAATTAGAGATTACTTTTTTTTCCTGGTCCTATTAGGTGCTTATCATATCTGTGGAGTGCAAAGGCTGTGACTGCAGAGGTCACCTTTTATCACTCGATCCTATTAAGGTGGCTGGTGCAGTTGCAGCCCTCTCCAGTAGTATTAGGCCATACAGCTTATTTTGGTGTAGGTCCTGTGACTTGAATGCTTGAATGTATCTCTGCATGTCAGACTCCTTTGGAGTTAATTCGGCTTCTTACTGCGCTACATTGCTTTAGGAGGTTATAACTTTGAGTGTTTCCTAAGCTGTAATTATTATCTGCTATATAACTTAGAGTGTTCTTAAACAAGCGAGCCTGTGTTGTCACTTCCAGGCAGTATGGCTATTCAGCTCAGTGGTGACTGAATGGTTGCTGTAGTTCTCATGTAGGTTTAGCAGTTTTTGCCTACTTCGGTAATATATTTGAATCCAGCAGTGAATAATGCAAGAGATTCTGTGTATGCTGTAAGACATAACTGTCTCTTATGGTTAGAAAGAAGATATAATTCATTATCATTAATACCACTCTCCTCACTTTATGCTGCGTGTATGTTTTTGTCATGAGTCTGTTTTCATGTTTAGACTTTTCAGCAGTTGTGCTTTTCATTGATCAAAGAATAATGTAGTTTGCTGGCTGTTTTCAGTGGTCTTGTATGATGATATAATCCTTCATTCAGCTAAAGATTTAATGTAGATGACTGATCTGATTGTGGAAAACCATCATTATACATCAGAACCAACCCAAATATAGCAAAACAGCTGTCACAAATGCAACTACAGTGTAGTATCTTACTGTAGAGGAGTCTCTTCTGCAGTTTACGTGTTGCTCTGAAATCACAGTTGATCAAGATTCTGATCCACAGCTACTAAATGATCGCAGACCCTGTGTGCATTGTGAGCCTCTGCTGGATGCAGAGTGAAGTGCATAGGCTTACTCTTGGCCTTAAGCAGCAGCAGTTTAGAAATAAGGGCTATTTTTGTTTGCGTTCTTTGGATTCTAGAATTACTTATATGAGAAGCTTGGACAAACTGGTGATACAGTCTGTATGGTTGTTCTGTTGGTCAGTAGGGAACAATGGGTGAAAACATAAGTTGTTATGGTCCCAGGCAACCAATTTTGTAGTGCTGCTGATGGACCTTGCCTGCTGAAGTAGTATAAATGGAATTCTGAAGAGTTCTAAAGCCTTTTCCTCGTGATTGCATTTCTGCTTGTTTTACAGAGCTGAATGGTTTCCAAAAATTGAAAGGGAGTTTGCCACCAAGTTTGATGTTTATGCCCTAATGTATTGACTTGCCATTAATCTTCTGCAAGCATGAATGCTTAAATCACATCCCTTTTTTTTTTTTTCCCCTCCCTATATTTATACATATATGTTTGGGTTTTTTTACAGGATTTACTTGGAGTAAAAGATCACTGACTTCTACAATGGAAAAGTCATGGATGCTTTGGACCTTTGTTAAAAGATGGCTACTAGCTTTGGCTTCCTGGTCTTGGAGTCTCTGCCGTATTTGTCTTTTACCCTTGATAGTAACTTTTCACTTGTACGGCGGCATTATACTACTTATATTAATATTTGTGTCAATAGCAGGCATATTATATAAATTCCAGGATGTGCTGCTTTACTTTCCTGAACAGCCCTCTTCATCACGCCTTTATGTTCCTATGCCTACTGGTATACCACATGAAAATATCTTCATCAAAACCAAAGATGGAGTTCTTCTCAATCTTATTCTGCTGAGATACACAGGGGACAATGCAGCATATTCTCCAACCATCATTTACTTCCACGGGAACGCAGGCAACATTGGCCACAGGTTGCCAAATGCTTTGTTAATGCTGGTAAACCTGAAAGTAAACTTAATTCTTGTTGATTATAGAGGGTATGGAAAAAGTGAAGGAGAAGCAAGTGAAGAAGGTTTGTACTTAGATTCTGAGGCTGTGTTAGACTATGTGATGACTCGGTCTGATCTTGATAAAACAAAAATTTTTCTTTTTGGCCGTTCCTTGGGGGGAGCAGTAGCTATTCACTTAGCTTCTGAAAATTCCCATAGGATTTCTGCCATCGTGGTGGAGAACACCTTTCTTAGCATCCCATACATGGCCAGCACTTTGTTTTCTTTCTTTCCAATGAGATACCTTCCTTTATGGTGCTACAAAAATAAATTTCTGTCCTACAGAAAAATCTCTCAGTGCAGAATGCCTTCTCTCTTCATCTCTGGGTTGTCTGACCAGTTAATTCCACCAGTTATGATGAAGCAACTTTATGAATTATCCCCAGCTCGGACTAAGAGATTGGCGATATTTCCTGATGGAACTCATAATGACACTTGGCAGTGCCAGGGTTATTTCACTGCACTCGAACAGTTCATCAAAGAAGTAATAAAGAGTCACTCCCCTGAAGAAATGGCGAAAACATCATCTAATGTAACAATAATATAATTGATATTCCTCTTTGGGGTGGGGAGGGGGGAGTACCTGCACTGTACCTTGATTTGTGAAAAGTGGTGAAAGAATGTCCATTTTTAAATGTATGTCATGTCTGTACTTGCCTAAAGAGTAAAATTAAACTTGGAAAGGTCTGATGCTTTATTAAGATGTTCCAGATAACTTTTACATTTGCAGCATTGTAAATGAACCATTTTATGTCTTTCTCGTAATTTTTTGGTATCTCTGTCCATATGTTCCATTTGTTTGATATGTACAACGGATGCTATTAAAGGAACTTGCTACAAAAGTAGTACAGAATGTATTAGTTTAGAACAATGGGAGGCACTTCAGTATTCACTGCTGTGTGTGTGAGCTTCTTGGACAGTCATGGTTAGCACAATGATTTGTTGTTTCCCTTAGAGTTTATTTAAAGTGTGCCATGCATGAGATTAGTGTTTTATTCCTTGAAATTTTATATTATGCAAGGTGGGAAGTCTTTAATGTGCTAAATAATATAAAATAACATTAATAGTAGAGTATACTTGCAGGTATACTATCCTGGGTTATTACTGTTTTTTATGGTTATGCATACATATATATTTCAAACTGCAACTCAAGAGGAAAAGACACTTTTCCTCTTTTCCTCTTTTCATTTTTCTTTGTATTATAATAGTGCCCAGAAAGTTGTGTGTGCCTAAACATCACGGTTTCAGGATTTTGCCCAGGCAATTTCATAGAAAACAGAAAAGTAACCTTTAAAAAGCTCCTTTCTGCCCCAGGCTCTCCTCACTAATGTATAGGCAAACTATTTGTTGGTATTAGTTTGCTTGTGCATTTGAGGTGGGATTTCCCAAGGCAGAGTGGATGGTGTGATAGAAAAGTGTGTCACACAAGGTAAAAGTATGTATTTGTGTTTGATTTTTAGGCTGCTGTAATTATATGGCTGTGCCCTTTATTTATTAGTCCAAAAGAAACAAATCCAAATAATTACCAATGATCCACCTGATTAGAGATTAATGTATGCAGTTGTTACAGCAGGGATAACAAAAATGAGCAGTGCATTAAATTTAGTAGACCTAAGCTTAGTTAATCTGAAAGAGATGATGCTTATTTTAACACTTTCACCCATTTGCTTGCAGAAAGTCTTGAAGTTCTGTTATACCATGTGGAAACAGTCTAAGCATCGGCAAGTTTTCTTTATCTCTGCTGGGATTTTTGAGGCTAGTATCTCACCATTTCAGAGCCATCAGTGCTTAAATTGAGAGAGTTTAATTCTGACTGAATGTCAGGTTGCTTTTTTTTTATTTTTAGGGGCCTTTATCCTAGGTAGTCACGTCAAAGTCGTATGCTGTCAGCTCAGTCTGTACTGGAGTGTACTGGAGTTTAAATCTCTTCTGCAGGTTTAATTTCTCATTTGCTGCAGTTCAGTTTACCTCTTCAAAATATTTTTTTATGAGAAGAACAAACTGTGGAAAAGCCTCTACACAATCTGTTGCCCTTCAGATTGAAATTTTTAAATAAAGTTTTCTGCCATGTTGTCCTGATTCAGAAAAGCATCTTAGCACACACTTAAAATCTGTTTCCTGATGGACAGTGGTATTTTAAGCTTGTGCTTAAGTTCTCCGCTTGAATAAAACTGCTTTCCTGAACTGGTGCCTTAATGGTCATGCCTCCTGAAATTTATTACATGGAGTTACAAGTCTTACGTACACATGGGTAATAGTTGTTGGCAATTTATAGATAGGGTGATACATCTTTGCTTAAATGTGATTTTTTTTTTTTTTATTATTTTCAATAAACATACATAACAGAAGTTGCTGCTTTCTCTGGTAAGTATCTTTTGGCACACTGTTATCAAGTTTATTAGTGTTGATTGAAATAAGCTGTAGACCTTTTTGGATCTATGGACCCAAAATGACAGACTGAGCATAGTTTTAAGTCTGAGTGAAACCAAAGCTTATCTCCTCAGCCTTCCGGTGGTAGTATTTTTTAGGGGGGAGGCAGGTGGGGAAGGTATATTGGTGAAGTTTGACTGGGGGAGTGGGGGGTGTGCTTATATAGCAGAAGGGAGTTAATAGACAGCATTCCCTTTCCCTGATGTATTCTGAAATGAAAACGTGACCTGCTCGCATGGATTGTTTCAGCTACTTCACATTGCTGTAGAATTAAGGTGGAGGGAGAGAAGGAAATGAGTGGGCAAATACTGCTTTTCTAAAAAGTGGATAAAGCCAAAAGAATAGTTTGTTTGTTAGAGGCAGAGCGAAGAGAAAGTAACTGTTTCAGAAGTTCTCATAACTTGCCATTAAGTCCCATTGTTTTTTCATAAAATGTTGATTTCTAAAGTAACGTGACTTTTTACCCCACTTTCTGCCACCCAAAGACAAACAAAAACTTCAACCCAACATACCCCCAGTATTATATGGCACTTACATACAGCTGAAGTCTTGCTTGGGCACACAGTTGCTAAGTCAAATTATGGCAATCTGGAGCTGTTCAGAGTGGACTGTATCTAACTATGACTTTTGATTATCAAGCCGTATCATGTCGCTATACTGTCTGCAGGACATAAGGGTGAAAACTTAGCCTGATTTTGCAAGTATTGGGTGTGAGAAGACACCGTTGACATATATGCCTCCTTCACGCTCCATGTGGTTTCTTCCACATATGCACATTTTTACTTCTCCGTTAGTGGGTTGCGCACATACACTTGTGAATGAATGTCTGTTATCATGCTATTTTTTATTGCATTGACTATGAAATCCACTGAAAGAAAGTGGGAAGGAAATGATTTTTTTTTTAATGCAAATATTCCACTGCGGTCCATACTATCTTTTAAGGGAGGGAAAAGGGGAAGAAACTTGTTTTGACAAGTCAAGACTTGCTTTTATTTTATGGTCTCGGTTTCAACAGAATTATCTGCTGCTAAAAGCCATTTTAGTGAACTGCAAGCAACGTAGTAGTAATAACTTCAAATTGCCAAAAGGTGTATTGTGATACTGTTGCGTTTATTCCACTTAATACTATTATATGTTTTCCTTTAACAGTTCTCCATTTGTGTATAGGTGTTTCCCAGCTCTTTGTCCTATATATATAAATTTCTAGTATGGGAAGAGGAAGTTGAGTTATTTTCACAGGTTTGTAAGAAAGCCTCTTGGTTTAAATATGCTCATTAAAGGCATTGTTTCTTTTATAAGAGGAACTTTTAAGTTTAAAAAACAAATAAAGAAAATAAAAGAAAAAAGAGTGGACGGGTCAGGAGTTGAACTGGAGCAGCTGTAGCAGTAAAGTCCTTGTAAGGAAGCATCCAGTATAAGACCTTGTGTGCGCACACGTGTGTGTGGTTTTAATTAGTGGAAATATTTGAGGCTTCCTGCTAGCCCAAGTTTACATTCCCAGTATTTGTTTCTGAACTGTGAAATGCAGAGAGAGATAAGCTATGCTTTCATCTGAAGAAATGTTAACTGGTGTAGCTGCCCTCATGTCCATTTCTCAGGTAAAATTAGAAATAGAGCACAAATACATTTGGTAGGCTATGGACAATCGCTCAGTTGAAGGGCAGATGGATTAACTACTTATACTAAATATGCATATCAGCATCTCTAAGCTAATCATTTGCATCACGTTGGATGTTCACAGTGAAGAATGCAAGGCTGAATTGAGAGTCCAAGGTATGGTCTCTTCTATTAGCAAAAAGATGCAGACGTACCTCCATTTGTATTTCGTAATTCAATTCCTGAGAAGTACATTTTTATTTTTGTTAAAGACAGATGATTTTGCTAGGGGCACTTCTGCCAAATATAAAATCAGTGCCTCTTGCATGTAGTGGGATCAGCCTGAAGTATCCCATTAAGAATAATTTACAATGCCATCCTGCTTGTATAATTTAGATTAGAACCCTGCTGAAGTGTAAATAGCATATTGAAGTTCTAAATAACACTTGTGTTTCGAATTCAGAAACAGTGATTGAATATATGATGCAAGCTTTTTATTTTATTTTTCTTTAATATATAGTTAAAGCAAAAATGTCTTATAAAGTATTCTTAAGTTTTGTAGACAAAGCGTAAATGTTACTGTATATGTGCTAATTGTGGCAAAGTTTTACATTCTCATTCTAGTCTGGTTTTTACAATAAAATTAATTTTACAAAAAACACTTTTCTATTTTTATGTACTGACATATGCAATAAATTGATACATTAAAAGTGCTGTTAATGTCTTGCTCTAGTTTGTGGCCTGTGTTCAGTATGTGTACGGGGGTATTTTTGTATGCATGGGAACTGATCCACCTCAAGGTATCCTTTTCAGTTACTTACTTGTTATGGCTTTGGCCAGATTGGCCAATGGCCGGCGACAGATGCTCTCCCCCCATCTCTTGGACACGGAGAGGAGGAGGAGAGATAAAGAGATTTACGAGTTTAGAAGAAACTAATCTACTTTAATGTAATATTAATAGTAAAATAAAAAGGAAATAATAAAATAGATACAGTATATACAAAACCGTATTAAGCTCCCAGGACGACATCACTGGCAGGCACTGGGGAAGTCCCAGACTGGACTCAGCAACAGATGGGAACTGGATTCCACAGGTGGAGTCAGGAACACACGGATCGGGATCAAAGGCAGATGAACAGACAGGGTCCTCCTCAGATGTCGGCCATTGAAGAAAAGAGACTGACCCATTGATCCCTCAGCTTTTACACTGAGCATGGGGCAGATGGGACGGAATACCCAGTTGGTCAGTTTTGGGTCACCTGTCCTGTCCGCTCCTTCCCGCAGGTGGGACCCCTCTATGCCTCTCCGCTTCCGACCCTCCAACGGGGCAAATAACAAAATTAGCTGACCTTGGTTGTTACAGCAATAAGTATAAGCAAGAGCCTAACTGCATACCATTTCTTGGCAATAATTGTAAACATTGGTCTTATCACTCTGAGAATGAACCCTTTTTGGCACAACACGCTGTTAATTTCAGAGAGTTAGAAGCGGCTTAGATAAGTAAAATTACTGAACAAAAAGTTGATTCTGTTTACCTCAAACCAGGATGTTACTAAAACCAGAGCAGGTGGAATGTACATCTGCATTGTTAGATGTAGTGTTTGTGGAAACCAATTACAGCAGGGAAAAACTATATTGCAAATATCTATTTCTAAGCTTAGTCCACATATCCTCACTTTCGGGAAGTGTTAATAAGTAAAACTGATATGTGATAGCTCTCCATCACTTTCTAATACATCCTGCATTTCAAAACTTCTCTGTTATCTGGGGGACTAAGAGAAGTCCCCCAAATAATCATAGAATCATAGAATGGCCTAGGTTGGAAGGGACCTTTCAGATCATCTAGTCCAACCATCATATGTGACATAATAATATTGTAAGTGACATAAAAAAGTGACACTTAGGAAATACAGAGTCATAAAATCGTCAAGGTTGGAAGGGACCTTTAAAATCATTGAGTCCGACCATCAACCTCACTCTGACAAAAACCACCACTAAACCATGTCCCTCAGCACCACGTCTACCCCTCTTTTAAATACCTCCAGGGATGGTGATTCCACCACTTCCCTGGGCAGCCTGTTCCACTGTTTGACAACCCTTTCCTTGAGGAAATTTTTCCATGAGGAAATTCAATCTAAACCTCCCCCAGCGTAACTTGAGGCCATAAAATAAATTGATGCAGTGATACATATTGTGACACATATTTGTGATACATATTTTTAAGTGTTTCCAACTAGTTTTACCACCTGTTGCTGGTAATATTTTAAATGTCAATTTTAAATGCTATAATGCCACTCTAGCAGCTCTATAGTGAATTCATGTAGCTGCAGTGGGATACTTGGGCTGAAGCAATTTCTACTCTCTTGCAGAGAAATGCATAACTAAACTTTTATCACCTCTGCTTCCATCCTGCATGGTTAATGCGGAATACCTGTAAAATAAGGATTTACTGCTGCCTTTTCTAAAGCAGCAACATGTGTGTCCTCTCCTGAATTACTGCAAGGTTTATAGTTCAATTTTAATCCAATACCTAGGAAAGAGGGGTAGGGGGGATGGTGTTACATTTTGACGCTTTATTCAAGATACCTATTAGTTTTGAATGGAAAAAAAGATTCCAATTCTTGAAAAGGAAGCAATGAATGTAAAGGAGCAACTGAGATTTGTGTACGTCATGTGAATACTGCTCTTCTTGAATGAAAAGCAATTTGCTGTCTTGTGAACTATGTCACTATATCTCGCACAGTGCTACTCCAAGCCTTGCATTTGCTTTTTCTTATTTGAAAATTGATAAGCAGCTGGGCTACAAAGTGCAACATAAACTGTGTCCTGTAATCTTGCACGATGTTATATTCATTTGCTTAGTAGGTATGTATAGGTTTACATATCAGATAGACAAAGGTAAAATATAGTGTTTGAATTTCTCTCAGAATTTGCAGGTGCTGCTTAAATCATAATAAGCATTCCTAAGGGCATATGAACATCTAAACTAAAATGCTAGAAATCAAACCTAAACCAAAGGCAGGGGACTTGCTGTCTGTTAAAAAGCTCAAGTATAGGTAGGTAAGGTTTTGAGAAAATACTGAACCATTGTCTAAACAAAAATTATTTGTTCCAAAGATATTGAACATGCCTGAGCTTTAAATCATTTGTTGGACACTATTCAGGGTCTTCATTTTAGACTTTTTACAGAGTTCTGTCTCTGTAAGTAGATAAGGAAGATAAACTGAATATTTTCTGGAAATGTTTTGAAAACCTTAATGTGATTAATTTGTTATGCTTTAGCTTGGGTGGGGGCAGAATAGCTCTCCTATGTCTTGAAAAACAGTTATTCTTCTTTCTCTGAAAGGCCATAGAGCTTAAGAGCAGACCTGGTTTTATTGTTATTACAGAACATGGTATCACTCATGATAACTGGAGATACCCCTTTAATAATCTTAAGCAATGAGCTGGATAACGCAAAAGTGCAAGGTTGCTGACATAAAATGTGTGTTCACATACCAAGTTTGGAGAGATGCTGCCGCTAGTTTTGACAAGCGACTAAGGAACGGATTTTGCTGCTTGATACAGAAAGAAAGGAAGTTCTACAGCTGTTTTGTGTTATGCTTACATCTGGTATGGGCTGATTATTTACAAAAATTCAAAGGGAAAGGTCAGGCAGAGAACCCTTCCCTTTCTATCCTTGAGGACTCAGGGACAGTGTAGCAATTATATACAGCTATGAAGAAATAACGCCATGATTTGAAAATACTCGTATGCCTGTCCTGTGCCCTCTATTAAAGGTCCACAGGCTGTAGCAGCAGAAGAGTGGCCACTCCCACATGACGGGCCATGGCTCCTTGTTTATTTTGCTACCATACAAACGCATTTTTAGCCCATCTGTGCAAGATCTGTCAAGTTGCATAGTGTCGAAGAGGTAGAGAAATGCAATACTCCGTGTTGCTGGATAGCCAAGGCAGTGAGACTATAAGAGAAGTGAGCTACAGCTGTATGACAGAGCTCCGTTTCTCCTGTGCAGTAAGAAGGAATCGCTATAACATCATGGGGGCGGGGGGAAGGGGAGGACACTGGCGTTAAGCTGCTGTAGTATATAAATATTGTGTTTTCTATTTTATATACCTTGTGGTATTTGTCTTGTGTTTTACATATCTTGATATATCTTTTGTCTTATATAACTTGTGTTTTCTTTTTATGTTTTATATATTTAAAAAAAAAATTTATATTTCTTGTTGGTTCTGCTGCATACTTTGTCAGACACCTATGATAATTGCTTTTCCTTCCTGTGCCATTTCCTACTCTCTTTGAAACCACTGTAATAACCATGTAAAAAGTAATGATAGCTGCAAGTCAGCTGTATGTTTATTTTGTGTAGTTTGCATGCCAGATTTGGACCCAAATTGTCTAGATGTCTAGAGAAATAAAGCCTTAGGCAAGAAATAAATCAAGCATGGCATACCTAAAACGTGCAGAGGCACTCGTGTTATCCTAGGCAATTTTGAAATTAGGAGGCAACGAGAGAAGAATACATCTTTTGCTTCAGAAAAATCTCATAGGATAGTTTTGGGGTTTTTTTCCTTTTAACAATGTATTATATCAAATAGGACCTTAACTGTTTGTATAATACATCCTTTGCTTGCAAGATATTCAACAGCTTCCAAAAATTTAAGATAATAGGATATAAGATACACACTACAGGAGCACAGTATCCACAAATAGACTGATTTTTGGATCCATATGTGAGGCAGGAACTTACCTGGTTTTGCTAGTGTGTGAATGAGGGTCTTTGATCATAAGGTCGGAGGGCTAATTGACAGAGCTTTAAACCTGGCTCGAAGCGGGAGGGGGACAATATCAGGCTTGCACATGACAAGCCGTAGGATGACACACCAAGGTTAGAGGAATGGGGTGCTAGTGAGGGTCTGCAGCCTGGTGCTCCAAGATGTGCAGGCTACACTGCAGCACACTTGAAGTCTTCCAGAGATGAGCCAGAGATCCTGAGGTAATAGGAGCCAAGAGGGAAACACCAGTGAAATACCCCAAAGGAATTATGGGGTGTTCTTCTAAGAAGGTGACACAGCCAACAGCCCAGCTGAAGTGCCTCTACACCAATGCACACAGCATGGGCAACAAACAGGAGGAGTTGGAAGCCACCATGCTGCTAGAAAGCTGTGACCTAGTTGCCATTATTGAAACTTGGTGGAATGAATCCCATGACTGGAGTGTGGCAATTGGTGGCTACAGGCTGTTCAGAAGGGACAGCTGAGGAAGGAGAGGTGAAGGTGTTGCCCCTTACATCAAGAAATGGATAGGAGTGTGAAGAGCTGTCTCTGAAGCATAGCCATGAGCAGGTTGAAAGCTTATGGGTAAGAATTAGAGACTGAAGCAACAAAGGGAGCCTTGTGGTCAGTGTCCGCTACAGGCTGGCTGATAAAGGGGAGCCTATTGATGAAGCCTTCTTACTTCAGGTACGGGAGGCATTGCACTCGCAGGCTCTTGTCCTGCTGGGGGACTTCAACCACCCTGACATCTCCTTGAAAATTAGCAGTGAACAAGGAGAGCAATGGATGTCATCTATCTGGACTTCTGTAAGGCCTTTGACATGATCCCCCACAACATCCTTGGGGAGATATGGATTTGATGAGTGTACGATTTGGTAGATGAGGAATTGGTTGGATTGTCGTATCCAAACGGTAGTGGGTCAACAGCTCAATGTCCAGATGGAGATTGGCGACAAGAGATGTCCCTCAAGGGTCCATACTGGGACTAGTACTGTTTAATATCTTCATCAATGACATAGACAGTGGGATCGAGTGCACTCTCAGCAAGTTTGCAGACAACACCAAGCTGAGTGGTGCAGTTAACATGCGTGAGACACGGGATGCCATCCAGAGGGTCCTGGACAGGCTTGAGAAGTGAGCCTGTGTGAACCTCATGAAGTTCAACGAGGTCAAGTGCACAGTTCTGCACCTGGGTTGGGGCAATCCTCGGTACCAATACAGGCTGGGGGATGAAGGAATTGAGGGCAGCCCTGAGGAGAAGGACTTGGGAGTACTGGTGGATGAAAAGTTGGACATGAGCCAACAATGTGTTCTCACAGTCCAGAAAGCCAACCGTATCCTGTATCAAATTAAGCATGGCCAGCAGGTCCAGGGAGGTGACTCTGCCCCTCTACTCCACTGTGGTGAGACCCCACCTGGAGTACTGCGTCCAGCTCTGGGCCCCTCAGGCCCAGGAAAGCCCCAGGAACAACATGGACCCTGGAAAGACATGTTGGAGTGGGTCAAGAGGAGGGCCACAAAAATGATCAGAGAGCTGGAGCACTTCTCCTATGAGGACAGGCTGAAATAGTTGGGTTGATTCAGCCTGGAGAAGAGAAGGCTCTGAGGAGACTTATAGCAGCCTTCCAGTACCTAAAGGGTGCTTATAAGAAAGATGGGGACAAACTTTTTAGCAGGGCTTGTTGCAATAGAAAAAGGGGTAATGCTTTTAAACAAAAAGAGGGTAGACTGAGACTAGATAGAAGGAAGAAATTTTTTACAAGTGTGGTGAAACACTGGAATGGGTTTCCCAGAGAGGTGGTAGATGCCCCATCCCTGGAAACATGCAAGGTCAGGTTGGACGGGGCTCTGAGCAACCTGGTCTAGTTGAAGATGTCCCTGGACCTTTAAAGGTCCCTTCCAACCCAAACTATTCTATGATTCTAAATTGCAGTTAATGGCTGAAAGAACTAATTAAGTGTCCTTTAAGGGAATGTGTACTGTTTCAGAGGGCTAACTATGAATATGCCTAATATAGATGCCTGTAATAGCAGAAAACTGTCATATAGGATTTATTCTGATCTACTCCAAAATAGCCCATTCATTTTGTCCATCTTCAGAAAGGGCTTGAAATTAAATGTGTTTAAAATGGAACCTTTGCTTATTCTTTGCTCCTCTATCTGTTCTGCACTGTCTCGTGTAGTAAGGCAAGCTATCATGGCCTCTTTCTTTTTGTGATAACTGCATGCACCAGTTCCATTTTGTGGCTACCTCAGAAGTATGTGAAGTTGGACCTTTGCCACTGGAGGTGTACTTTTAGTATGGCCATCGACATTTGCCTGGATCTCTGGACTGCAGCATCTGTACGGCCTCCTTTTTAAAAACAGAAGATTTGTTTTTAAGTAAACTTTTAAATTTCTTCATTAAATTGGGTTTTTATCCAAGTCTTCATATTCAAATAATCTGCTTCTCTTTTCTGTGTTAAACTTCATTATGGGGTTTTCCTCCCCCTCAAAGAAGACGCTTTTGTGGTTAAAGTACAGAACTGGATTTCAGGAAATCAAGAGTTCAGTTTCTGGTTCAACCACAAATTTCCTGTGTGATTGCTAACTATCTCTGCCTTGGTTCCCCACAGATGTAGTGATGATGTTTTATAAATTTGCAGGTTAGCAGGGCCCATCTTGATCATTTAATCTGATACTCTGCATAACGGAAATGAAAAAAATTAATTGCTTGCACAAATTGCAGGGCTTGTTTCTGCTGTAATACCTTGGAAGAATTAACCAGCCTTGATTTTGTTCAAGAATCCTCTTCCCCTAGTGAAACGTTCTTACCTTTAAGAGTCTTCAGCGGTAATATGGCTTTTTTTTCTTATTATTTTGAGTTTTATCTAAAAGTTTGTTCTTTTTCCCAAAAGTAAAAGATTTGGTGAAGTAAAATTCTTAGACTAGCCAAGGCATTTTTTAATAGCTTTCCTTGGCTAAATTAAAGAGGACCCTTTGTCAGTCAACCCGAGTATTTAACATAGCTAATTTTTTGGGTTAAGGAGGCACTACATGGTTGGATTCATTGTGTGTGCATGGATCAACTGTACTGTGCATGCCAAATAGAACCATATTTTCAGAGTACCTTTATTATAAGGGTTTATTCCTATTTCCTTCCAGAGTTAGATGGCCAGGACTAGGTTTCTGCAGTTTAATGTAGTGGCATTTTATTTTCTAGAAATAGTTTGGAAAATGCTGCTTCGAACTAGGTTTGAAGTAGTCACTTGTTGCGTGTGTAGCATAGCATGTGTGTCTTAAGCCAAAAACAGTTAATAGGGTACAAACTTTTGCAGAAGGGTTTTCAGGGAAGCTGGCCAGTAGAAGCAGGCTGCTAACCACAAACTGAACACCCTTTTCCTGGTGAGTTCTTTAGGCCTCTCATATTCATTCCGGATTTTTGTTTTGAACCCTTTTCACTGTTTGGTTTTGGTAGTCATAGCTATATGCTAACACTTTTGTCGATATAAAAGCATGGTTACAGTTACTTCTTACTTTTGCTTAATAATTTGCTCCAGCATATATATCCAAATATTATACTTCTATTTCAACAAGAAAGTTCCACTGAAAGCTCATGTTCAGCTGGAGTCAACACCCTCCCATGTCTGCTAATGGAAGGCTAATCTGAGCTGAGGACTCCTTAGTCCTCTTTAGGCACACCTTAGTTTAAAACGCAGAAGAAACTGCACACGCGTTAATCTCATTGACTTTGCTTTAAGCAGGTTAAGGACTACTTTGCAGCTCTGACAACAAGAGGAATCATAAGGACAGTGTGTTATGACAAGACATAGTGGCAAGCGTGGAGGCGCCGACTCCACGCTCTAGGCTTTGCAACTAGCATGTTTTGTTTTTTGGGGATTTAAGTCATTTTTCTGAGTTTTTACTTTAATGTAATTAGTAGTCTGCAATTTACTGAAGCTTCATTTGATTGTGTTAAAATGGAAGTTGTTCAGCTAAGTCTATTTCTAGTCAATTCGTGTTGTTTTTCATGATTGATCTCTCACTGTCATTATTGATTGTTCCACTATATTTTCATCATCACAAAAGCTGTCTAAAATTATATTTTCTTTCAAATCATTTAACTGCTTATGAAGCTATAGAACAACACAAGGTTGCAAACAGCATGATCCCTATGATAGGTAACTAGAAATACCTGTTGAATTTAACAATTTGCCGAGAGTGGGCTGCTTTCATTTTCCTCATCTCCCCTTTGAAATTCTCATTTATCAGAATGGCAAGCAAGACAAAGCCAGATGTCTTACAGAAGTTCTCTGTGTCACCACAATTATTTTGTCAGCCCAAATAATGACCCCATTTAAAGAAGGTGTGGAGGCTGGGAACAGCCTATTTTCTCTAGAAGCAACTAGATTGATGCTAATTATATACCTGCCTAGATTGATGCTAATTATATACCTGCCTGTTATTTTCTTATATGTTAATGACCGCAGAGACCTCACTGGCCAATTGTTTCTCAGTATTTCTGGGTAGCTAGTTATAACTTCCATTCTCTCACCTCACTTGGTTTAATTTCCTTAAATAGCACTTCTTTTCCAACTGTCATTTTATTTTTGGAACACAGTCGGTATTAGGCTGGTACTGTTCTGATGTCTAGTGATACTTCAAGGCATGTCTGCTTAGTTCTAATAATTGCTTATTCTGTTCCAAAAAACCTACCTTAGTTCATCTTAAATTTCCTTCAAAACGCAGCCCCATTTACACCTTAACTTAGCCTTGAAAATAGGTACAGAAACAGTATGTCATTCTGCCCTTATTCCACCCTGCACTGATTTCTGTATCATTTCTCACAGTATGTATGTGCCTTTTAGGGGCATGTTAAGACATGTAGAATTTTTTTTTTTCCTCTGCATTTAAGAAAATAATTACTTGTCTGTCCAGGATATTGGGTGGTTGCTAGAGGTGGTAAAGTAAGGAAAAGGGTACCTTGGTTCACAACAGATGATGATAAAGCTTATACTAACCCTCAATTTCTCATAGTCTTAAGACATAGAAGTGGGAGAGGCTAAAGAAGACGTTCATCTATCGTTGCACCTTCTTTCTCCTTCCCAACAGAAGCAACTTGATTGGAACTACTCTGACAAGTGTTGCCATCAAGATTCATTACACAGTATTCAGACAGACCTATAAAAGTTCTCTCTCTTGCAAAGATAAAACTTTACTTACATGGTAAGATTCCAGTTAGTTAGATTCCAGTGGTGAGATTGACTTATTGATTTTAGCCCTAATTGTGATGCTTTTCAATCATTTTTTTCTGTCCCAGACCACTGAAACTTTTAACAAAGGAGTAAAACTTTACTTTTGCATGAGAAGACACTACAAAAAGAATATGAACATGTTTGGAATATTTAGCTAGCTGCAGAGAAAGAAGGAATTCCTAATGCAAGGTTTTAAGATGAAAGGACTAATAAAATCTTAAAAAGATGAGCTTAATCCAGACACTCAGGATTCACCCGAAAAAACTTCAGTATTTAAAGTTTGGGGTTTTTTTAAAAAAAATATATAATCTTATTTTCCTTTTATACCCCTCTGCCCTTCCCCCCCACCTTCGTTCTTATTTTCCCCTCTCTTATTCTTTCCCATCCTCTAGTTTTCACCCCTTCTAGTTTCCCCCACCCCCCCAAGTTTTGTCTCCCCACTTTTCTGTGTCCCCTGTCCCCTTTTGCATTAATTCAGGTCCTTGAATTCTGTAGAGAAACTATATTTATTAGATAAGTTTTAATAAAAATCATCCCTTTTCAAGTTAGTATGATGAACTGAACTGCAGAGCCTGCAACTTATACAATTGAGAGACCAGTAATTTGTTAGTCATACCTGGGAATATTTTTCACTACAGCGTTTAGGAAACCACAAAATTTTTTGTTTGAATAGGTTGTCCCCTCTGTAGGCACTTTAGATATGAATATATATATGATACAATGTACACAAGCAGTACATCTGTATACCTATCGATACATAGAGGCACATGCGTTGTCATATGTGTGTGTCTTTTAACTAGCACTGGGTGATATGCTGCCAGGAAAATTTACATTGTTCCTGCACTTCTAGATAAGGCTCTAAATTACCAGTGGTACCGGCTGTGCCTAAATTCGAGGACAATGGGAAATGGTAATAGCAAGCTGCCACATAAATATATAGTTGAAAGTGAAAGGAGGAAGGTAGATTGAGCAAGCAGCTCATGAGAAAGTATTCATTTCCAAAATGCAGCACAGAAAGACGAAAACTAAACGGAGACTGAATCTTAGACGTTCACTCTGTACATTAAGTTTAATGGTTCTATCAACGGCTTCATATGACAGGAAATGATCTGGGCGTTTTGTTCACTTATTCTGGATGCCCTTAGTTTCAGAGAGCAACTGGTAACATGGATTGCACCTCGGAAGGGGACAGCTGAACTCTCCCTCTGGCTTTAGTGAGGAAAGAGCAGCGATGAAATCCGTGGAGTGTGTGCACGTCATCCAACAGAAGGATACCGCCTCCTCTCCCTCTGCCCCCCCTGGTGCTGCTTCAGGCACCACGGGACTTTTTTCTGTCACATTCCTGTGGCTTGCAATGCTCCTGTCCTCTTGTCTTGCAGCAGTGTCTCTTTACCATGTTATCACCCTGAAAACAGAACTGGAAGCTCTGCGCAACGAGCTGATCTACAGGGTCCAGGCAAGGTCTCTGCTAGACCGGCCACCCGTGTCCCCTGACGAAAATAAAGCAGGTACCCCTGTTTCTTCCTTCCTGCAAGTGTCTGCAGCTGGCGCCAGGCAGGTAAGCTGGAGGGGAGGGTTTCGGCTTCCAGGGGACGAGCAAATGCGAGGCTGCTTTCACTGACTGCTGCTTCTCCCTGTTAGGAGAACAGGCTTCCTGGTCCTGGCCCAGCTGAAAGCTTCCAAAAGGAAATCTGGAACGGGAGCAGAAACAGGGGGAGAAGGTCTATTGTCCACACAGAAGAAACAGGTAAATAGCACGTGGTGGAGTGGGTTGGGATGCCGCAGTTGCATACCGTCTTGAGAAAAACAGCAGTGCTCGACTCATATCTTCTGTCAGCCGATCCGTGCTTCCAAAGCCCGTTAAGGTTTTTACAATTATTGCTGAATGAATGGTGTTAACCATTCTCTTAATAGTTCTCTTAATAGTTACCATATTCTCTTACGGTTTATTCTCTTAATGGTTACCATACTGTTTAAGGTACCAGATATTCGTGCTATCTGCAGGTTGAACTTTGAACATTAGATCCCAAATCTTCTTGTAATGGAGGTATTTCTCGATGATGCAGTAGAGTTGAGTAACGCAACTTTAAATCGTTCAGATTGTAAATTGCTCAATTCTAAATCCATCAGTCTCAGCTCAAGGTAATGCCTAACTTGTTTCTCTCTGATCAATAGTAGGGAGGGAAAGCTATTATTAAAAATGCCAAGTCATTTTTCTGGGAAACTAGCTCATCCTAAAAGAGAGAAGTAACAAGAAAGCTCCTTAACTTTAGGGAAGTAGAAGCTTTCAAAGAGAAAGGCTGGCTTGTACCTGTCCAGAGAGGCAGAAAACAAGGAAATCAGATGTTTAGTATCATTTCTGCATTAAAACAATCTATTAATATAATTAGCAAAATAAATAAAGGCGTGCCTATCCAGTGAGATTTTTTCTATCATGGCCTTTTTAAAAAGTGCTGCAGAGGGCACTGAAGACTGTGCTCCATAAAAGACCTCTGATGTGTATTATAATGTTGGAATATTACTGGAATATATTTGTTTCATTTGGGAATAAAGTGCCTACTTTTTTTCTTTTTTCTCTTTCTAAACACAACGATACCTGATAGGATGAAATATAGAATTCTGTGGTAACAATTTGCGTACATACTCTAATAGATGAAGTTGATATGGAGTAATTTGTAGTAAAGACTAAATCAAACTTAGCTTAAATTGTGCTTTTGAATGACTAATTAATGTGAAATGTATTTCACTTAAGCTTCAGCAAGCTAAATGAAATTTACGTTCTCAAGTATAATCACTCTATTTACCTCCAGAATTCTCAAAAGAAAATATTCATTTAGGACATTATCCAAAATCCATAGGTTTAAATGGGATTTATTCTATTTCGTTGGTAATCTTTGGTTTGGGGTCTTGGCTAACAGTGATTTCACAAACAGGGCTGAGGAGAAGATTGCTTAAATTGTATTTCTTGTATCCTGTTTCCTACCACGGGAACCACAGAGCTTCCCTGCTCTCCCCACCCTAGCGTCTCCCAAACAAAGGCTAGTGATCTCAAGTACAAGTATCATAAAAATAAGGAGGCATGTCTTTTTCTAAAATAATGTTATAGCATCAGTACTCTGCAAGTTATCCAGTGCCCTTCACAGTAGCTTTCATCTTTATTCTTACTGCTTTTTGAGGGTGTATGGAGGAGAGGAGGGTTTTGGGCTTCTCAGCTGTGCGTCTGGCAGACTTAAGTTCGTCTCATCAGGTAGCCACCCCTGTTTATATCTATTCACCTTTATTCACATAAAATTCTAATTAAGCTACTTATTTCTGTAAGTTTTGGGGTTTTTTTTTAAAGATACAGCTGGCTTTAAAATTGTTTGGGATGGATGACAGAAAGCACAGAATATGAACATTCATTTAAAAGGGAAAAGCTACATAGGTTGACCTAGCACAAAACTGTTTTCTAACACAACCATTTTCTAAAATGTATATTTTGTATATAAAAAAGAAAAAAAAAGTAAATTACAAATCTTCCATTTATATAAAAGGTCATCTGTTAGACAGGATTACCTTTCTGCCTGCTGTAATTCCAACAAGTTTAGTTTGTCAGAGTGCAGTAAGATGTTACATTTTCTCAGATTGGATTTCACTGATCCATGACCTACTGACCGTGAACCTACTGGTCAATGTTAAATTTTTTTTTAGCAGAGTGAGTGAAATAAGAGACCCTGGTGTTGTTCATGGTGCTGAATCCTGGCTGTTACTTGGTCATGTACACAAAATTACTAGCCCTGCACTTTGATCTTCTCACATCCATTTCTGTGTACCAGCATCCTGGCAGCCTCCAAATCATCCTGCAGATGCACTGCACTCATTCTGGTACAATGGCAGATAAATTAAGGTATTGAGTGAAGTGCCTTTTTCTCGTCCTATTTCTGTTTGCTTCAGAGAGGTCTCAAAGTAGAGTCTGGTCTCACACTTAATTGTTGACCCATAATTTCACTTTAACAAGGACCAATTCCTTAGAAAGTGAATACTTGAAAATGTCGCTGATATACAATTGGTTCTCTTGTGCTTCATCAGAGAGCAGAAGTAAAATATAAACCCATTATTTTGTTTATAAATAAAGTTGTGGTCCCATTCTGTTTTCTTTTTAAATTCTAATTAATAAATTTCAGAAATGGATGTCCCATGATTCTTTTTATGCCCAGCACAGCACTTCTTGAACATATGGAATTTCAATTACTTTTTTTTTTTATTTGCTTGATGTTTTGTGCATAGAAGTGACCACAAATTAGAATTTTAATTACAGTGACAAGTGAAGGAAAATAGATCTAACACAATGTTGTTCTTTCGTATTTTTATGGGGTATGCATTTGCTTGTGTTCGTGCATAAAACTATTAGTCATCACTAGTTGTACATTTTGTGTCTTGAGAAAATTTCCAGCTCAAGTAGGTTGAAGAGATGGGTTTCAAGCATCAATTCCAAACAAAGCTGTACAGTTAGCAGTCAGAACCAGAGTTCTTGATACAATGAGTAGGAGTTAATGGGTGATTTTGAAAGGTACATATTATTAATATGCACGCAGATAGATCATCTAACCACTTCTGGCAAATGTCATATCAGGACACATAAGAACTGATATAATTTTCTTTATTTGTCTTTCTTTTTATAAATTTAGTCTGTAGAGGAAAACCACTGCACAATAAAAAGCTCTCCTGAATTTTACACCCTGTTCTCAATTATTGATTGCCTTGCCTGCGTGTTTCTCTCTAAGCTGTATGTGCGCTTGAGTCCAGGAACAAGATATAGGTTCCATTACCTAAGGCAGTTCAATGTATGAATGTCATTTCATTTACACTCTGTCTCTGTGCGTCATTCTGGTTATTACTGTGGGATTCTGATTCCCGTGGCTGACTTGGTAGGTGAGCATGAGGTCGTCTATAAACTCAAATTAGGCACCATTCTGCAATAATCAGATTGGAGCACCCATGGACAATATTTACTTTGGTGTACTGAGGTTATCCATCTCAATCAGTCTGATTGCATGTACGGAAGGAACTGAGGAGAAATTCTAAGTAATTGCACAAAGCAGTGAGGCAGGATAACTTGACTTGTGACTAGCGCTTCCCAGGTTCTACCCCAATATCAGTTGCGTCCACAGGAAATAACTATTGTCATACAAGCAGGGTCTGTAAGTTCTGAGAATTTTGCCATTGTTCTTGGTATGATTGCATTACTGGCAAATTGATAGATTTGCTTTGGCAAATTGGTACACTTGTCCATTAGAAGTGTTTTGACTGTGTGTTTTTGGTTTAGAACTCTGTGACAGCGGGATAGCAAGAACTTTTACAAGTAAACTTGACTTTAGCAATCTTTGACTCAAGAAACCTAACCTTTTGTTACTAGTCTAAACAAATGCCACATACAAAATTCCCCTCACCAAATATTCAAAATACTTTGTATTATATTGTTTGAAGAGGGGAAATGTAAGAGTTCTCTTAATAATAAAAAAGGCCTACTTCTTGAAAAGATATGTTATTGTTTTTTGTTTCTGCTGACAACAGTCTAACTCAAAAGGAAGTAGGCCTTTCTATGTGAAAGTATAGAAAATTACTTGATGCAATGCCTGCAATTTTACATGAAGAATTCCACTTAATGAATTAATCAGTGTTGTGTGTTATGCATAATACTGCAATCAAAAATACACAAAATAGGATAGGCTCTAATTTTTAAAAGCAATATTCTGTTTTATACTGTATAATAGAAACATTTTTAATTCTTAGTAAATTATTTTCTTCTTATTCTCATTGTAATATGTTACTGGTAATTCTATTAAGGTCAAAATAATACTACCAAAACTTTGAAGATAGTTGTTAGACGTGAGTCACATCTGTAACTATGACCAAGCCATTTTAATGCAGGGACTGATTTAATCCACGATTGATGCCATATAAAGGCTTCTTACTTAAAAAGCACCAAATTAACTAGTCTATAAAAATGTACAAGCAAAAAGTAAAAGAAGATCTCTTGTGATAAGAAATGCAGAAGTTAAAGGAAGAACTGCAAATTGTTCAAGAACATGCATATAATTTATAAACTGAATTATCTAGTGTTTAAGTATGTTTCAGGAAGTCTACAGAGAACAAACCTAGACCAAAGAAGGAACCTAAACAAGCAGGTCTGGTTTTTTAAAGTTCAGAGTTTTTATTTGCTTTTATTTCAGCAAAAAATGAGATAGATATCTTAGATCTCAGATGATACAAAAATCTTAAAAATGTGTGCATGAGTTCATAGATAATAAACTTGAAATTTTGTTTGGATGTATTATGAAGTTAGATTGCAAAATATCAAAATGATTATGCAATTAAATAATACAAAAACTTGCATGGGAGGGCAAATTTGATTTTACCAACATCAGGTTTTAAATCATGCAGTTATGCAGAAGGCTGTGTTCCTATCCTGCTGCAAAAGCTAGCTTTTTTTTTTTTTAAATTGTGGTTACATTGCTCAACCGGTGGAGAACACATCCCTTCATGTGCTGGCTGTGGTTTATAAAGGCATCTGGAGTCAGTAATTTCTTCAGAATTGGCTGTTCTGTTCATGGAAGAAGGCAGACTCTGAAATGTTCTTCTCCCCGCCCATACCCCACAGAGCGGTTAAAATCAGAAAAAAAAAAATGGTCGTCAAAGGAAAGCTTTTATATGAAGTTACAAGAGGATGGGGCACACTTTATTGTTCTAGACACACTCTGTTTTATACAGCTAGACCTTATGGTGACACTCAGTCTAGATATTTTTACACATTTTTAAGATGTATTCTACGAATCCTGTATTCTGCTTGCATTATTAATTATTCAAAAATCCTTTACACTACAAAGCTGATGCTCATGTTTGATTTACGTTGGACTAAAGGGCATTCAGGTAGAGCTTTTGATTTATTCTGCTCAGTACTGATAGTAACTATTCAACCCATATATTGTAATGCATATATTCTTGATATTGTACTTCAGGTAGGATTTGGGTCCTTCTTGGAATAGAATTGCTAACATTTCTTAACAACATTAAGAATATCCCTGTTAATTTACCCAGAAAATATACTCTGTATATCCATATCTTCTCCTTAATAGTAGTGTTGTTTACTCTGAATTTGTTTCAATGATTTACTTCATTTTAAGCATGTATGTAGTTCCACTGAGGTCAAAGCAAAGTACTTGTATATACTGGAAATAGTTATGTGTCAGCCTTGGCTTCTGAACATTTTTTTTTAAACATGTTGTTGTTCAATCCCTCAAACCCTATTTTAGATATTATTTGTCATTTGTGGCTTTAGGTAAAAAGGACACAGTGTTAGTTCCTGTTCTTTTTATTGTCAGGAATGACACTGTGATATCCATATTTCTCCGTGAAAAACAAGCTTAATGTATTCTGTGGAGCCTTATTTTTATCTGCATACACTAAAAAAGAGACAGTGAGATTTTTTTAGAGAATATATGTAGATTTGATATCTACAGAACGAAGCAGAGTTGGTATGTGTTTTTAAAAGATGGAAAAGGTCTCAGACTGTACTGAACTTTTGGTGATTTTAATTACTGTGTAGCAGTTCTCAGTAATGATGACTAGTATTTCAATGCTGCAAACAACTGAAATTTAAATCCAGACCTGCAAACTGTGAATCGGGATAGTTTCAAGAATGCAAGGTTTAACAAGAATTGCTAAGGTGGCCTTAACTTTCACTGTTTGTGGATACTACTCATTGGTACCCAGATGGATAGCAGCTGGTTAGTGTGAATCATAACAAATTCTTTCTTGTTTCGTTAGTGGAAAATCCAGTGGCCACACTAGTGAGTTCTCTTAAAAGCTGGAATGAAAATTTTTATTTACCTTACTGAAATATCAGGGAATCAGCAAGTTCCATTCACTAGGAAGGCACTTGCTCCAAAGGACAGTGAATTAATACCTTGTGAAATAGGTTGTCTGATGCGCTTTGGTGTGCAATTCCAGAAAAGCACATTTTGATTTTATTTGGAAGCTTCTTTTTCAGAAAATTGTGTCGCTCACAAGTGTGATAGAAAAAGGACTGAAGTATAATACCTTTTCAATTTCGTGCTAGCTTGTTTTTTCTACTCCTTATCAGAAGGCAGGGCATTCAGATGCTTTTAAATTCTTGGTTTGAAAATCTATAGATTTTGGCATATTATTGCTGAGCACTGAGAGAACTCAAGGACACGTTCCAGTGTAGGAGACAGGAGCTGGCAGGATAGCATTTTCATTAATGTAAGTAGGGCTCACAGGTTGTGCAATCGTTGTGACATTGGAGTGTTCCCAGACATGCGCTTGAACCTTTGTACGCTGCCAGTTGGCACCACTGAGTGCTGGTGAGCATCCAGCACTCTCTTGGTATTTTCAGGCAGGCCCCTTGGAAAGGAGACTTGGAGAGAGAGCCTGCTTTCTAAACAAAACTCAATACCTGCCGTGCAGCGAGAGGTTTGTGCCGCTAGGCACTTGATTGCACCATGGGTACCAGATGGCAGATGTAGAAACAGGATCCCATGGAGTAGGGCAACTCCCATTATAGCAAGAGTGGCCAAATGTGACCCATAGCTTTCTTACCTGAAAAGGCAAAAAGAAAAATGTAGATTCAGCAGTCTACGGCAGAATTTTCTTCTCTTTTTTCTTAGTAAATTAATTTGGTTTCTGTCAAGTTCAGTAAATGTTACCACTCTGTTTTGCAACCTTCAAAGTAGCACTAGAACCAGATGTTTTCATTAAAATCTGCTCTATCTTTTTTTTTCTTTCATCCTGTTCCCTGACATCTAGCTTAGGCAGATTTTTTTTTAAAAGATCTTTGTTTCACTTGCGAGCCTATATTTTAACATACCACAATATTTCTTGCTGATCAAACTCCCAGTTTCTCATTGGTGTCACCAGTATCCACAGTTATGAGTAATGCACTAGTTTTGAGAGATACTAAGCTATTTGTTATGTGTGCATTAATTTATTAACACTCATCTCTGTATCTTCCCTCTTAGTCTCAGTATAGGTTGATTGAGTGTGGGTATCTGAAAACATGCTGAAAGCACAAACATATGGATTTTTTTTTAATTTATTTTGAAAGTACCATGTAACTAGTATGTATGACTAACACTTTACAGCAACTATGACTGGGAAGTAATTTCTTTAAACAATATAGTAAACATCATTCGAAAATCTGATATCTGTCATAGCTGGCAGGGTTGAGCTTTTGCTTAGAAAATTAACAAGGCTAACTGATCTGATGATTCCTAGCTCATTTGACTTACTGCTACATTTTTCAATTATATTAGGACCAGAGATTAAAACAAGCAAGTATTACTCATGCTACTATCTGAGGCCTCCTGCTTAGCAGCACGAGCTCCGAAAGTTATCTAGTACGTGTTGTAGTGTGAATTTTGTTTTGGCATATTTGAGTAAGATCTGCATTAAAATCAATAGATTATGTTTTCAAAAAAGTGGTGAGACCGAGAGAAGATTTTTTTTTCATGTCCTTCTTTTTTTTTAAGGTAGTTTCAAAAACTTACTCTATTCTGTTACTGGTTTATATGTCTTTGATTTCAAAATGCTTTCACTTTGCAGTGCTGCAGGCCTGCTTGCAACTGATTGCTGACAGCAAAAGCGATATCCAACAGAAAGGTAAGAATATGTTCCATGATTTATAGCTAATTATTCCATGTATTAACTCTACCATCCAAATTTATCTAACTTCAAAGCAGTAATGTGTTATGTTGCTGAATTTAAGAAAAAAAAAATTAAAAAAAATAGGTCTCTGCATCTGGACAGCTCTTGCAAATATCCTCTTTTCAGTGGGGAAATCCAGCTAGTGAGACTGGAAGTCTTGACTGGAAGTTAGATTTGATACTTTTTTGTCAGATGAAAATGAAAAAAGTAACTTTTCTTTCTGATTACCTAAAAATTATTATTTCTTTTAGATGATTCAAGCATTGTCCCTTGGCTTCTGAGCTTTAAACGTGGAACAGCTCTGGAAGAACAAGGAAATAAAATAGTGATCAAAGAAACAGGATATTTTTTCATATATGGTCAGGTGAGAAAGCTCAATTCCTTTCAGCATCTGACTTTTTAAAGGATTTGTAACACGTTTACAATATGTTTGAAGTCTGCACCTCTTCATTCTGTAGGTTTTATACACAGATACAACATTTGCTATGGGACACCTAATACAGAGGAAGAAGGCCCATGTGTTTGGTGATGATCTCAGCTTGGTGACATTGTTTCGTTGCATCCAAAATATGCCACAGTCTTATCCGAATAATTCTTGCTATACTGCTGGTAAACATCTACATTTTCCTTTTCTTTGTTTGCAAATAAAGTGTGTCAAATAGAATCTGTAGTGTTGGGCGATTAAGTATTGTGGCAGTTGAAAAGAAAACGGACTGCATTCATGGACCTCGTTAATTGAAAAATTACTTTTTAAAAAAATACAGTTTTATATAAAGTACTGGTAATTGGAGGGTATGCATCTAACTGAGGTGATCTGAACAATTCCCCTCTCTCCATTCACTGTATAATGCAGTTAGATACTTCAGTACTTTCAGTTAGATGCCTGAAGCAGACAAAAGGAGTACAGACTGTCCTTACTGAAGAACTCCGTTTAACTTAGGGGTTGAATTCCACATTTAGTTATCCCAATAAAATATTTTGAAGTTATGTTCTACTTTAAAACATCATACATTAATTTTAGCCACCCCATTTTTGCATACCTTGCTGTGGGATTTCCAAAGACATTTCTTAGCTTAATTCTCTAATCCTTTTAATGGCTACTGCAGTTTTAGTCTTTGGTTAGATGAAAAATAGTTAATTCCTATCAGGAACTCTTTCTGATCGCACAAACACAACAAGAAAGACCAATTAAAATATTTAATGCAAGTCCATCAGGCTCAATGCTCAATATAGATGTATATCCCTGCAGTAGCATTTAAGGAATTGTTATCAAGGCCTATTAAATCTCATTTAGTAGCTCTTACCTATCTGTCTTTCCCCCTTAATAGTGGATTTGAGGGTTTTCTCTTTTGTTATTTTCCAGCAAGATCTGTGTGAATTTTTCAATGCCTTATAAAAAAGTGGTTGACATTGAGTGATGGAGTTGACTGTTAGCAAGTAATGGCATTAAACAAATGGGATGGGGAAGGAAGCTATTTTTTTTTCCAAATAAAAATAAATTAGCTACTTCCTCCTGGCAATTAAGGCTGTCCAAACATTTTCTTTAACTTTCTGCCCCTCCACCCACATATTCTGGCATCATAACCTCCTTCAATTTCATCTCTCCTCTTATTTCACCCTTGTATTACTCCCCCCGCTTTCTTAACTAGAATCTCTACTCCATCCAGCCACTTCACGGTTCCTGCTTCCCAAAATCCCACTCTTCCGCTTTCACTGGAAAACTAAATGTCACTGCAATATCTCATGCTGTTGAGCGTGTGTCGCAGCAGATGTTAGATGTGCTTTGAGCTTAGTGACTGCAACTTGAAGGCGAGGTGCTTTCGGTTATCACGTCAGCTGATGTGCGGCTGGCAGGAAGCAGACTTTTGTGCTCTGCAGTCGCAGTGGATCAGCTGATGTCTGGTAACTTCATTTGGTTGGTAAAGCTCGTGAGACGTCCTCCAGAAGTGTGGGAACAGGATGGTCTAGACCAGCAATGCTGACCTTGACTGTCACATCACCATAACATGAGGAATCTGGGTACGCCACTGTTATAAATTTTTGCAGCGTTTGCTTAAGTGAACTGTGACATGGTGAGTGCAGCATGGAAAGTAGCTCCACCTCCACAGAGGACATTAATTGTCAGCTCTGGGTAGGCTGCAATTTTTAAGATTGTACCTAAAGATAGAAAAGCACTCATCACAAGAAACAAGCCATAGTTATAAGATGACATGTAATGACTTTTTAAATACCATTTATGAAAATAATGTATTTGAAATATTAACTTTAAAATATTCCAAATCTTTTGACAGGCATTGCAAAATTAGAAGAAGGGGATGAACTTCAACTTACAATACCACGAAGAAGGGCCAAAATATCCTTGGATGGAGACGGTACTTTTTTTGGTGCAGTTAGACTCCTCTGAAGCCCTTCATTTATGTTGTTATGCTTAATGTGGTTTTCTTCGTTTCCTACGCCTTTGTCAAAAAAAAATAATTGAATTATAATAAAGCTGCCAATTCAGTCTCTCCCCATCCACCACTAGCTTCTGAGAACTTTTCTTCGGTTTAATAAGCAAACCCAAAACAGGAAACACACCAGATATACTTGTGAGATATAACCATCATGTGATTACCAGAAAGACAATTTATTTTAGACAATAGGAGACTCTAAATAACAACTGTAAAGCAATAGCTTTTTGGCCTTGAAATAATTTCTTGTCCATAAGACAAATCAAAGAAGGACTTGACCATAAAGTATAGCATAAACAGGACCATTTACTATCAAATTCATATCCATAATTGAAAAGGAAAACTAAAACACAAGTACATGTTAGATTTGCTTTTTTTTCCATCAGTAAAATATTTGAAGTATAAAGTACGGGAAAGAAACATCAAACAGTAGATTTCTCATCACAAAATGGAGGTGTCAGGTGGATTCTGTTTTTTCGGTTTTGGTTTTGTTTTGTTTTGTTTTGTTTTGTCTAAATGTATGGGATAATGAAAGCAAACTCCTCAGAAATATACAGAATAGTAGCCACTAGCTTGCTTCTTCCCTGTGAACAAAGGGTGTATAAATTACTAAGATCTATTAGTATTTACTAATTTGAATTAGTTTTACTGGAAAATGGACATACATGTAAGATGCTTCAACAGCTCAATCTTCAAAGCATTGTTACTCATCAAGGAATACGTGTATACTTCTATGTAAGCAAGGCAGGGATAGAAGGAAACATGGTGAGATTAGACACAATGCAATAGGTGGAATTGGATTTCTGGCTTCATAATTTCTGCAGTCATATATAGATGTTGTGTATATATATGTATATATGTGAAAGTATGCACATACACATATATAAGCCTTTGACATTTGGGCATAGGATTTTATCTTCTTTTGAATAGTTTATCCAATGGAAATATTACTGCATATATATTATTTGTATTTCTCTTGCTTTTTGCTATGATCCATTCTAAGCAATATAGTAATAAGAAAAATCCAATAAATCTGGAACCAGCCATACAACTAAGAAAATACATTTGTATCCCAGAAATCTGGTCTTAATCCCTAGGTTAACTGTAGGCTTTTTCTGCAGTTTTGAACTCTGTTTTACAAAAAAAAAAAATCAGACCCGTAGAAAGACTGAAGAGAGGTCTCTCTTTGTTTTCTTTTGTCTGCCTGCTTTTTTCAGTAGATAAGATGTATGTCTTTTCTGCCCCAAGAATCCATGTGTATTGCATGGTCAAGGTAATAGCATGGTAATAGCGTGGTAAAAATGTGGTCAAGACTTCTAGGAACTATTGTGAGACAAACATTGAATACTTATTCCACTGATCTTCAAAGAAGTATTGAAGTGCTACTAGAATAGAAAAAATAATAAAACCCACTGTAATGAACTGTACGCCATTTGAAAATATTTTTTAGGGGTTGAGAATTGTGTCATATAAACTCATTTAGTAAAGAAAAGATGCTTTGTATATTGCAGTCTTCTCGTCTGTTTTTATAAATTGTGCTGATCTGATTTTATTCTCATGGTGACAGACAATAAATAAAAGAGATTTGGAGCTAGGAATTATGGATTATGGTAAACTAATGAAACAATTAATTCAACTTCTCTGGGCTGCAGAAAGACACTTCAGCAATAAGCATACATGTATTGGATTACCACACTGGGATTTTTTATGAGGCTTAACCACATTTTCAAAATGTCTGGAAGTCCTCCTTATACAAATTCCTTTATTTATGTGTCCTGAAGCTGAAGCTGCTGCTGGTACTTCTTCTTCTTCTTCTTCTTCTTCTTCTTCTTCTTCTTCTTCTTCTTCTTCTTCTTCTTCTTCTTCTTCTTCTTCTTGGTTGTGTGAAGCTGCACGTAGACAAAACAATTATGAGTGTGCAGTGAGTTGTCTGTTATTACTGACATACATTAAAGAGATGCCCAGAATCTCAAATCAGAAGCTTGTTGATTTTAGTGTTGTCTGATTACAGAAAAAAATGTTGTTATGGTTGCTTTCCCAGATACTTGATGGCTAAACTTGCAAATTTAACTTCTGGTATGTAAGTTTCCCCAGTGGTTTCGGTGGGTTTGTATGTGCTTAGCTTAAGCCAATTCTGAAGGTGCTTGGCACGTTCAACGGTGTAGCTTTGATATAAACAGACAAGTGTAGTATTTTAAACATACAACAGATAGATAGCAAAAAAATCTGTGAAGCTAAATCAATTGTCATAATTGCCCCTTTTCCTTGCTGTATTTCTTCCTTCTGCTACTGGGAAATGTGGACAGCACAAAAATTCAGAAAGTGTTTGGGATATGATGTGGCCTGGAGGAAAGATTTTCTCTTCTGAGCAGAAAGATTTCAAAAGTGTTCCTTCCCTTTAGTAGGATGAAACTGAACCCCAAGTTTCTTCAGAAAAAAATTTGAACCATGAGAACTCCCACATGTGTGCACAGAGTGCAAGTCAACAGACTGTTTAGATATTTCTACTGGCAAAGCTGGCAATTTTTTTGTTGTTGTTGAGTTAGTTTTCTGCTGGCTTCTGCTGGCTTCTGAAAATTAATCTGCTTCTGCACAAAACTGAGTTTTAACAGATCAGCATTTTCCAACCAAAGCAGGAAGAAAAGGAGAATACCTCACTCCTGATGGTTCTGCTAACAAACCCGTGATACGCAAGGTAGCAAAGTGCATCCAGACTGCAATCATGCTTATCGGTCAGCTAGTGGGAGTTACCGAAACTTTCTGCATGTTGGATGATATTTTAATAAAAGTGATAGGTAATAAGCGGTATCTAGTTGGTTCATACCATATTTTACATTCTTATCAAGGACATCTAGCATTTAAGATAGGTTTCTGCAAATTAAACAAACGGTGAATACTCTGGTTCTTTTTCATGTGGTGTTAAGCAGCATCGTGGCAAACATAAGGGACTTGAACGTGTTCTTTCCAGTACATTTTCACAGAAAGTGCGAGCTTGTATCATTCTTTCCTTTTTAATAATGTGCAGTTGGCAGATATATAGCTGCTTTGAAACATGTAATTTGTATCTTAAAAACGAAAATATGTTTGTTTTATAATGTGCAGTCACACACCCTACCGACACACAGAATATACTCATTACACGGCTCTCCTGCCTCTGACTGTTTCTCAAATTGCTCAGCATTCGCCATTGTAAGACCTTAATTTCAGGTGTTCCGTAGTTTTGCCAAGCTTAAACCACTGGAGTTGAGATTTTCTGTATCTCTGGTTTATGTCTTAGGTTGAACTGCCTTGGGTACGTTCAGCCCCCAGAGTTCTACTCTTCTAAAGATGAGGGTAGGGAAAATGTGTTGTTTGGATTTTATTGTAATGATTTCGCTGCTTTTTCTTTGGAAAGGTCTAGAGACTCTATGCTTTGAAAGAAGAAATGTGTGTAATGTAGGTTTTGCTTTGTTTTAATCAGGGTTTTCTTTCTTCCTTTCTTTCTTGTGCACTCATACTTTGACAAGCTGTATGCTTTTGAAGAATTTTTTATACTTTCTCATGTTAAGCATATTCTATCTCTACATAACTATCAAAAGGGAGAGGACAATGTTCCCAGCAGGTTTGTCTTTTGGCTGATCCATGGATTGCCAACATCAGCAAGATAAGATCTAAGGTTGTTTTTCAAGGTCAGTCCAAGCAGCAATGAGAAGGAAGTTGATGCAAACACAGGGAAGAGAGAAGCCAAATATTTGATGTAGAAAGGATCTCATGGAGTTTGCAGGTTACATAGATCTTAGGGCTGATGGGGGAAACAAACCAGATTAGGAGCTGGACTGCAGAAACTGGAGAGACCCTAACTAGGATTTGATTGCTTGTGAGGTGGGGAGAAATACAAGGGCATGAAATGGACTGGCAGTGAAAAGCCTGGGAACTAAGTAAGGTAAGGCATAAGACAGCAGCTTTGTGGAAAAGGGCCAAGGGTTCCTAGGGGAAAGCAAGCCAAAGACAAGTCTGCAGTGAGCCCTGTCAGAGAAGAAGGCTAACAGCATACTGCTCTGTATTAACAGGAATATCACCAGTAGATTAAGGGAGAGGGTTATTTCCCCTTTTCTTGGCACCTTTCAGAGTGTATTTGGGATCCTGCATCCAGGTTGGACACCCTACACCCCAAATACAAGGAGGACAGTGAGAAACTTGAAGGAGTCCATTTGCAATGCAAGGGGGTGGTTTGGGTAAAGCACACGCCTGCCATACAAGGAGGGGCTGAGGCAAATGGGTTTTTTCCAGCCTGGAGAAGAGGCCTGGGGAGTCCTAATAGCAGCCTTCCAATACCAGTTAGGAAGGTGTGAAGAAAGCAGAGTCAAACCTTTTGAGAGGTCCACGGTGGTGTGAGAAGAGACAGTGGAGACAAATCAAACTAGGAAGTTTCTATTTGACATAAATTATTACCATGGTGTCATGGTCCATTTGGATCTCTCAAATTTACAGGTCAATGTACTCTGTAAATTAAACTTCATTTTATAAGCTCATTAAGAAAGAAAACAAATATGACAAACAAGGGTTCAATCCCCTTTGTACAGACTAGTCTAACATGTGAATTCACTAATTCATCTCTTAAGTCATGAGGTCAAAGCGAAGGCAACATGTAGGCAGGACATGGTGGCCCAAAAGGGCTAAAGGTCATTATGCAGCCATTATCACCTGCAGCCTGCTACCTCCTGAAGCCGTGTCCTGCCTACATGTTGCCTTCACTTTGACCTAATGGCGCTGATCCCAGCATACATCAGGCCTTAGCATGAGCTAAGCATGCATTAACCAAAATCTGAGCAGGAATTGAGTGAACACTGTGGGGACAGTCAACCACAGAAGGAGGTTGCCCAGAGAGGCTATGAAAAACCTCTTCCTACATATTTCCAACACCTTAGTAGATAAAGCCCTGAGCAACATGGTCTGAATTCAGTCTTGATCCTGCTTTGTGCAGGTCAGAGTACAGACCTCCCAAATGATCCCTTTGCCCTGGCTGATTCTATGGTAAGAAACCAGGAGATGTGGGGGACAGAGAAAGGGCTCAGACTGGTGGGAACAGGTCAGAAAGGGCCCTGCTGAGGTCTTCGTTTGCTGAGTGCAAATGAAACTTGGGATCCTCAGTGTGTGCTTCAACAGTATCAGCAAACATTTATGTAATGCGCAGGGCATGTTCCAGTTAAGCACAGCAAGCTGCAAGCAGTCACCAGGTACTGCATGACCTGAAACTCAAGACTGTAAATTGAATCAAACCATGTGGCCAAGTAATAATCTTCATTCACTCACTTGCAAGTTTTCTTTGGCTTTTTTTTTCTGCACCACCCCCCCGCCCCCCTGCCCCTGCCTCAATGGATAGCAGACACTTACTTCATCCTGTGGAAAATGGGTTATTGATGGAAAGTGTTTTAAGTTGGGGCCCAGACTAATTTTCAGAAATATTGGAAGGAAGTAGTAAATGAGACAGAACATGCAAGAAGTGAAATCATGATGTCGTATTTAAATCAGACGTGTATTCCCTTTCTGTTTGTGAGAGCTGTCTGAAAAGCCATGTTTATTTTCCACAGATTTTGATATTTTTTTCTTTCTTTAAATCTGGGTTTGTTTCAATTTTGACTTAAAACCATTTCTCCTAAAACTTTTTTGGTAAACTTAAGTTCTTCAGATCCTGTATCTAATCCTGATCTGTGTTAGTTATTCCAATGGCTGAGGGAAGTCCTGTATCTCACGGTGTAGGTGAGTTCCCCTCTTGACTGAGCTCACAGCAGAATCATAGAATAGTTTGGTTTGGAAAGGACCTTTAAAGGTCATCTAGTCCATCCCCCTGCAATAAGCAGGAACATCTTCAACTAGAACAGGTTGCCCGGAGCCCAGTCCAACCCGACTTTCGAATGTTTCCAGGGATGGGGCATCTACCACCTCTCTGGAAAACCTGTTCCAGTGTTTCACCACACTCATTGTAAAAAATTTGTTCCTTCTATCTAGTCTCAGTCTACCTTTTTTTTGTTTAAAAGCATTACCCCTTGACGTCTCACAACAGGCCCTGCTAAAAAGTTTGTCCCCCTCTTTCTTATAGGCCCCCTTTAACTACTGAAAGGCTTCAATAAGGTCTTCCTGGAGCCTTCTCTTCTCCAAGCTGAATCAACCCAACTATTTCAGCCTGTCCTCACAGGAGAAGTCAGCCCTCTGATCATCATCGTGGCCCTCCTCTGGAGCCACTCCAACAGGTCTAAGTCTTTCTTGTGCTGAGGACTCCAGAGCTGGATGCAGTACTCCAGGTGGGGTCTCATGAGAGCAGAGTGGAGGGGCAGAGTCACCTCCCTTGACCTGCTGGCCATGCTTCTTTTGATGCAGCCCAGGATACAGTTGGCTTTTTGAGCTGTGAGTTCACATTGTTGGCTCATTCCCTTTAGACACCACTTTCAATTTGGTAACAGTTCCTTCAGTCTGAAATATTTTAACTAGAACATGCAGTGCTCCACAAACTGGTAGTATTGGAGAAGCTCTATTTTGTCTGAAAATTTCCAAGCTGCCCTAGTCTTTACCGCAGATTTCCTTAAACTGGATTTTTCACAGGTGGTCACCGATTGGACGTTCCTCATTTGCTGGCTGACTGACTGATGTCCTTGTGGTCTCATTTGCAGAAGTGTTGAAACTCACAGCTGAAACTGAAATTAACAGGAGCTGTGTTTTGAATATATGGAGGGCTGCTTAGAAATACTACAGAAACAAATATTCTGGAAAAGCCCATGGGGAAATAAATTCTGATCTGGAGGCAAACTTACTTAGGAGTGCCGAGTCACTCAAGAGCTATGGTTTTAAAAAATGCGAGAGTAAAGTTCTTAAATCATTGCTTGGGTGCTGGACATCGCATGCATTCAGTGTGACAGGGATCTTAATGGGAAGGGCAATGTGAGGTTATAGAATGTAACTTCTGTTAGAGGTGCAAGGAAGTAGAACTGAGATTACAAAGACAATTTTGGCCCACCTTCACTGTGAACAATTAATTTTGCATTGGAAGATTTAGTGGGGATTGCAGACAGAGGATCTCCAGGGGCCTGTTCTGATTTTCTGCTCTAAAAGAGAAGTTCCACTCCCCACAAACCTCCTAGAAACTACTGCATGTAGCTGTGGAAGGGGTGGTGGGGGTTGCACCTGTGCTTAGACAATGTTTGCCTCCCCATTAAGGGAACTATAAAGCAACCACTTCTTTGTCCTGACACCACTGGAGAGCAAACCTAGCACTTTTAAAACGGGAAGAGTAAGGGGAAAGTTTTGCCAGAGGACAGCAGATAGGCAGTGTCTGGTGGCAGACTGCTGGCTTAGGATTTCTTACCTAGTTTTATTTGTCCGCTGAATGAGAAGGTCACAAGGATGACAGAGATTTGAAAAGCCATATAACTCTGTTTCACAATAATCACTTTATTGATTTTTTTTTCCTCAAAGAGGAGATTTGTAACCTCCCCACACACCAAGAAGGGGGCAGTAAGAGCAAAGTACGTGGATGGGGTGAAGCGGCACGTCGGATGCTGTAGCAGGCAGGAGAGGTAGGTGAGAGGTAGCTGTGTGGGAGGGGGGTGTAAAGCCAAGGCAACAGCAAGAGGACCGCCGTGCTGCTGCCGCCTCTTTCCCCGCCATCTCAGTTGCTCCACACAACCTTTCACTCCTGTGTTAGTCTGGCATTTAAACACAACTGGCAAATTTTTTGGAAAGCGAGTTCATGATGGGTCATACTTATGTCTGTATTGAATTATCAGCTGCAACTACCAGCCAAAATTATCAGTCCCGGCACTGAACCTGTGGAATAATACCGATGATGCTCTACTGAGATGCTACACTGGAAGTGTGAGTCAGGGCTGACGCAAACAAGCTGAGCAGGCTGATGAGAAATGAGGTTGAGACCGGCATTCTTCATCTGTAAAACGATGATGTGTACTTTCCTACATGTTAGGCTGCCAGAAACATATCTTCCACCATCAGTGGAAGCAATGATCAATGGAAAGAGGAGAAGCACATAGTCTGGTACTTTTTGCATCACTTATTTCCTTTCTTTCTTTACTTGTTCTATCCAGAATCCCTTTTTCCAGCTTTATTTGGCCTTATTCTCTCTCACATTCATCACCACTATACTCAGAACATGAAAAAAAAAAAAAAAAAAAGCTAGGACAACCAACAGTTTTTAAAGCAGAAAAGTAGCTAATTTGTATTGCCTTCCTACTTAATTTTTGGTGCATGACCGCACACAGTCATCACCATCACCGTTTTTAGGGAGCGGGACTCTCATGCAGCCTGGTGGCACAGCCGCCCTTTCCCCGCCGGAGGGCAGCAGTGCACACACCGAACGGCACGTCCTGTGCATCTTCATCTCAGCACGAAACGAGCTGGTAGTAAAACCAGAGAAAAAGGAAAAGACAAAAAGCAAAAGGAAAAGACAAAAAGACATAAAAAGCTTCTGCAGCACCGTTTCCTATGAAGTAATCTTTTATTCCTGTGAATTAACAGTGAGCCAAAGCTGTCTCTTATGTATTGCATTTGTTTTTGAGAAAAAAAAAAAATCCACACACAACAAAACTGCTTCCTTGGTCTTCCTTTTGTTTGTCTAAGGGCAAAGAAACATTTCTAGTTTATTTCTCAGCATGGAATATTTAGTTGAGTCTGAAAGTGAGCACAGTTGGCATACAAAGCCTGGACAAAACTAGTAATCTTGAACAACACAGAACTGGGTCTTCCATCCTGGGCCCATTGCCGTAAAACCTGTGGTTTTTAACCTTTTAAGAATCTTGATCACTATTCTAGTATGGATCAGGCCTATCTTATCGTTAACTCTCACTTCCCTCTGTTTTCATACCTCAGTCTACACACTCTCAATGTACGTGTTCGACAGCAAGCTCCCGTTGGCATGAGATTCTGATTTATACATTTATTCATCCATACATTCCTAGCATGATTGGATCCTTCATTGAACTCTGAGCAGCTGAATGCTTTGTTTTGTTTTGCTTGTTAACCAGGTTGGAAAACACAGGTGGAAAAAAGAATATTTTTTCTGTCATTTAGAAGCCAATGCTTTGAGATGTTTTCAATAAATTCATTTTCCTCACCTTGATTTGACAGCATAGTGGTGAGGAGAAAAATCAGTTACTTGTTTTGCTGTAAGTATCTTACCTTTTTGAAGGTATTACTTGTGTTCCTGTAGCTATCCTCATATTTTCATTGGTTTCTAATACACATTTCATATTAGCTGCAAACCTCTTTTCTGGTAAAAGGGGAACAATGCAAATCCCACCACTTCAATACTACTCTCAAATTCACAGCTTCTAGAGCTGATGTGTTGTTTTAGTCTCCTCTAATATTTGCTTCTTCGGAGATGGTGATTGCTTACATATATTCATTAGTTCACTCCATAAAGGAAGTGTGCTAAAACTGATCCCTTGGGATGCACAAGCTGCTGGTCCATAAAGAAGAGCCAAGCAGAATGGCAACATTACACACCATTGTGGCTAACCACTGCCTTATTGCTCCATTTTCTTACCTTGCTGGTTATGAATGTAGCAGATCACATTGTCTTTCTTTAAACACCCTGGACGAGGTTATTCAGACTTAATGAAGACATCTGCAATGAGGATGCCTCCACGTTTTCAGGCAACCATCTGGAACCCCACTGCAGTCCATGGGGAGAAACAGGCACTTTTGTGTCAGTTTGTCTCTTCCTAAAGCAAATGATTCATGGGTTGGATGAATCATACTGCAAATTACCTTTTTTTTTTATCTCTGTGACTATAAGACTCTCAAGTTACAACCTCACACAATGTAACTATCCAAGTTTAGTTCCTAATCTCACTCTCAATTACTGCAGCAGCTGGGGATCACAAAAGGGAACGCGGAATTTCATTACACAGATTCCCACGCAGGAAAGAAACAGAACTATTGCTGAAAGCTTTACTTGTTGCATCAAGAAAGGTGAAGGCTAAGAAATGAAAAAGAAAGACTGCTGTGTTACACACCAATGTCAGACTCATGCATAGTAAAATTATTGTATTATGCTGAAGTGCGAAGGGAGAAGTGTGATTTAATTGGAATTAATGGGTTAAATCAAAATACTGACTTGGAGATCAAATAGTTTGAGACAAGCTTTGCAGGAAGGCAAAGCCACAACAGTTTGCAAAATAAGCATCAATGGCATATAAAAACAAAAAACAGAGGACAGTCTTTAAGGTATCATTTGTAACTCGGCATTAAGTCAAATATTTAAAGGTGATCTCTTTATCCCCTTTATGTAAGACTACTTCAGAAGAGGTTTATTGGACAATATTTGCCAAAGAAATTCTGAGTGGAAGCGGAATATATTGAATTGGAATATATCAATAGTCCTGTTAAGAATGTAAGTGTATTTGTAGATTGTTTCTAATCCAGCATGTTGTTAGTGAACAGAAACCTGGAGAAAAATCCCAAAATTATGTATTTTTTATACACACACACACACACATATTTGTATATACACACATATACCAACACTTAAAGAATGAAGTGGGAAAAGGTAGATTCCGTTTAAAATTTATCAAAGACCTTACATGTATTCCTTAAGAGGGTGATGAGGCTTGTGGAAACCTAAGGCCTATTGTTTCAAGTCCTGTCAGTTTTCCTGCTTTCTGCCTTTTCCAATATCTTATCAACTGAAAAATACCTGTGAAGATGCAGACCCTCATTTTTGTACCCTACCTCCAAAAACGTACACCCGTTGCCCAAGTCACCTACCTTGTCTTCCAGGCTGATAGCAGTGCTCTGCCACAGTCCTATGTGTGACCAGACCGGGGCGCCCTGTTACCGCATTACCCATTATAAAGTTCAGGTTAGTCAGGAGGCATCACTGCCGCCCAGGGTTTCTGCTTCTCTGTACCTCCACTAAAAGAGAAACCTTTTGCCTCTCACAGCTTTACAGTCTAAGAAACGCAGAGAATGGGTGGAAGAAAGGAGACAGTGTCATTCTTATATTGCACTGAGTGAAATGCATCACAAAAAAAAAGTGCACAGCTTGTCTAGGGCAGTACACGGCAGAGCCTTAAACTTGTAGCCTCAGTGAAGAACACTTCTCTCTTATTATCTGCCCTGTGTAATGAGACCCATATCATAATGACTTATATATGGTTTTTATATAAAATCTGAAGTACTGACATATTAACATCATTTTCCACAGGCTTTCAAGGGGGTTTAGAAAATACTGTTACACTTGTGCCAGATAAATTAATGAAGGATGACTAGAATCAGGTGCAGGTACATGTAATACAAAGAACTGAAAGGAGACCTGTTTAAGGGGAAGGTGAACAAAAGTACAAATGATTAACTCGAGTAGGATTTTGATTTCAGTACCTGGTTTTACTTGTGTGAAGTTATATAATTGTTTTCAGGTTTGACATAAAATTCACATCTAAGGGCACACACACAACAATGACTGTTGAAACAGCATTATTTGGATGTTAATTTGGATGGAGGCCTGTTTAAGGGGAAGGTGAACAGAACTACACATGATTAACTCAAGTAATAGTGATTTCAGTAGCCGGTTTTGCTTGTGTGAAGTTACACAATTGCTTTCAGGTTTGACTTAAAATTCACATCTAAGTGCACACACCCAACAATGACCGTTGAAACAGCTTTATTTGGACGTTAATTTGGATGGAGAAAGACTATACATGCATTGACTTTGAAATGGACTGAGCACACTTACTCTGCTCATGAGCCTTTTGCAGGTTATTTGCATCTTTTGTTCTAGGCTATTTTAAGTGGCTAATGAACTGCAGGTCAGGAAACCAGAGAGCTAAGGCTGGATCTTGGAAGAACCTCCCAGCTGGCTGCCCACCCTTCTCTGGTGCTGTGGCTGGTGCTGCTGAGACCACCTCTCGTCACTAACACAAAATAATGTCATTACCGCTCTCTCTTCGTTGTTGTTGTTGGTTTGGTTTGGTTGGTTGGTTGGTTTGGTTTGGTGTTGCAGTAGTCTTCTGTCAGCCAGGTGAGCATGAAGTGACTTGGCTTGTAAAATCGGTGGGGAGAGGGAGATTTCTCTAGTGGTTATTGCAATTGCCTAAGCTTGATACTTAAGATAAATGGTGTGCCTTCACGTCTCCATTTTGTCCCCAGCAATATTTAAAAATCAGAGAGTGCCTACTGCACCTTGGTAAACATAATTGTATATTCTATTCTAGATCATGCCATATATGACAAAAGGCTAAGAACCTTCCTCCACCTATGTGTCTCTGTTTCAGGCTGCAGGAAGATAACCGATTAACAACCAACCTTATATAATTTTGACCCAAGCACGTTTCTAGAAGGCTAATGATTTATTAAAGCTGGACACTGACTCCTTCCATTGCATCTTGCTGTGATTTCTACTGTTTATCCATCCAAAAGTACTCCAGCATTTGAATCCAGCATCCAAATCTGCTGTCTCTGATTATGGTGCAACAGACCATCCTAGGAGGAATAAATCGCAGAAGACACTATAATGTTCAGTTCTACAGACAGTTCCTGAATTTAAAGTGTATACATTTCAATTACACTGAATGTAGAATACTACTTCTCTAAAGCAAGTTTCCAAAACCACCAAATCTCTAAGGGTTGTTTTCTCAACAAAAAAGTATTCTGATGTCACAGGCAAAAAAAGCCTGCTCAATTCAAGTACTTTACATAGGTGAGTATCAAAGCCATTTACTGATTTATTAAAACTCCATAATTAACTAGTCATCCTTTTTTTTCCTTTTTGCATCAACAATACAGGAGACAACCCACAGTAGCAGCCACTTACGAAATGTTAATTCATGCTTTCAAACTTCTAAATACCATTTATAACACTTCCCAAGAAGTTCTAACTCCCCCTCTCAGTGCCAGTCCCCACCAACCATGGGGGGCACAAGCTCACTCCCCACCCCAGGCATGGCTCTCCCTTGCGCACACCCCTTGGGTGGGCCAGGCGGATGCCCCGGTGTTGTTTCGTACCCCGCACTTCACCCTGCACCCACTGACCCACACGCTGGTGAGAAAGCTGCTGAGGCCCGCCATGCCCCGGTGGGATGGCTGACCTGTTACCCCTCTCTCTAGCTCCGCCCCACCACTTCCGTTCCCCTCTCCACAAGCAAATCTTCATGCTTCTCTCATACTGCTGCTGTGTTAAAAATCTCTTTGCAAGTTGCTGGTTGCTTTTTGATTTGGCTGATGGTTGTTTTTCCTCTTTAGCACAATTGGATAGGTTTAGGTGTTGTCCTCACTCCCCCCACCTCAACCCCCCAAGCTGACATCCGCTCTCCTATTGTATCAGCTGTTGTTATCCAGGGTGTTTTGTAAAGAGGGGAAGCATGCAAGCACTGTCAACTGCTTGTACAGTACTCTACATATGAAAAATAGTTTATTTGAATCTCTCCATTCCTTTGAAGTACCTGAGCAGCTCCACAGTGCAATAGCTTCTCTCTTTTTCTTTCTCCATTTTTTTTAAATTTCATTTTATTCACTTAATTTGTCTCTTTCTGGACACAATCACAAACCCCAGTCATGTCAGACACGCACAAATAGTTACAGTAATGCTTTACCTTGACTGTGCAGGCAAACAGAGACTTTTCTGCTTAGCAAGAAAGGTATGGGTCCCAAGTACATCTTGAGGGTATCTCCAGCAGTGTCCGTGGTGAGTTCTGCCTCTGTGCCTGTCCATTTGCACCTGCCATAGAAGGTAGCACCCTGTCCCTCAATATTGTTACAAAATCCTTGCACCTGCCAAATTAAGACTCCAGCTGCATCCCACTCAGTTGAACTGTCATGCATTTATTCAACCCACAGACTAAGATCTAACTTCAACTACTCACTCACCCAGTTGCAAAACTTTCCCTGGGAGCAGGCTCAGATCAGTACCTCTGCACAGGCAGCTAGGAACTGCACCTGCATGCTCTCTGCACTGTCTGTGTTACCCCAAAAAACACTTTTTGTGAACTTCTGGGTAGACAGGTCCATAAGCATCATGAAAACTGAACATGAGGCCAAGGTACAGAAAGCCACCAAAAGCATGATTCAGACAAAGTGCAAGTAATTTCAGTTCCAGTACATGATTCTTCTTAACTCCACATTTAGGAGTTAAGGCAGCCTTATTTAGGCAGCCTAAACAGTAGCAGAGTCTGTAGGCTTTCAAATCTCCATGGGTAAAGCTCCTTCATATCAAACGTTGTGCCAATGTACATACCCCAAGGCAGCTAAACGACACATCTCAATACTTATCTCAAGCTTAAATCTGTTTGACATTCATAAACTAGTCACCCCTATTGATGAAAGCCCGGAGCATGACATAGTTTCATTCCAAAACGTGGCCACAAGAGGAGGAAGTGGTGGCTCGACCTTATTATATATAATAGCTTGGTGGTTAGTGCACTTGCTGAAGAAGTAGGGCACCTGGAGTTCAGTGCTTTCATGAGCCTGGGAGGGGAATCAAATGTGTACCTCAGGTCCCCTCTCTAATCACCCCTACTCCGCAGGGAAAGAGCAAGACAGTCCCCCACAGCTGAAGGACAGACTTAGCTGTGAATATGAGGACAGAGGATGAGGTGGTGAAACTCAGTTTTACTTGAATAGCTAAGTCAATGACTTAGAGAAGTGATGAAGTCCTGGTTGATAGTTCCTGAGTTTATGGTAATGCCTATGGGCAAGCTTAATCTTTACTGCTGACTGCTGTAAACCCCACTGGTCTGTGCCTATCTGTGTCTATTGCTTTGCTGTGGTGATGCTGAGCTTCTCTCAGGTGCGGGTGGTGAGGTCTAAAGATACCTTCAGTACGATTTGCTTTATCTTTGAACATTAGAATCAAAATATTCCTACAATTTATTCATTCAACCAAAGTAAAATTCAGGGAGATTGTTTATTTCAAGGAAATTTTCAGACCTCTCAGTCTACAAATGCTTGAACTGATACAGCTACCACTGGCTAACAGCTCAACTAAAGAGAAGAAATGAAGAGAGCATGTTTACATTCTTTATATGAGAAACAACTCGTATCTGGTAGTGGAAACATTTGTTTATCACTGGGAATCATAATTTCCTAATTAAGTTGCACTTGTGACGGGCTTTGTTTCTTTCAAAAACAGATTTACTTTTCTTCAGATAGTAAACCATCAGAAGAAGAATATTTCCCAGCAAAATCTTTTTTGTATAAATTCCAGAAATCCTTTTAACTGTAACTGTATTTTCATTGTTCTATTTAGCATAGGTACCCACACATTCATATTCAGACTCAGAATCATAGAATCATTGCCTGGGGGGACCAATTCTGTGCAGGCAACATGGTCAATAAAAGCAAAAAGACATGTGTAAGCTGGTAAGTGAAAATCTGTGCTCAGTCCTGGCATTTAAAGCAAGCAAGACTGGCCTATAAACAACACGTTTAACTATCTATGAGTTTTCACAATCCAATGTCTGTGGGACAGAGCTCATTTAGGTTTGGTATGTTGTGGGAATTACGTTATTACTGCCATTCCAGTGTGCATCTCAGCCTCGAGTTCATATTCCAACCCATTAAGAGGTAAAAAACAGTGGATACCATCTCGTCAAGATGTTAGCAGCTTGTGTGGAATGGAATGGAATTGCTCGTCAGTCCAGTTCCTCATGTGTGTCTCCGCAGCTGGCAGCCTCTGGCAAACATCAAAGGCTGTCAGAAAATGAGCTATCTTTCCACTCCTGAATGGGATCTTGTCACATCAGTGTAAGCTATACCGCCAGACACGAGAAATTTTTGTTGTCTCATATTGTCTCCTCTATGGGTTCAATTTACAGTACTTCAGCTAAACACAAACAGTAATTTCACTTACTGCAAACCTGATAGAAACAAAGTTAATTCACACATGCCCTTTTTAAGGTGATTTATGACAGATCCAATAGGAAGGAAGAGAAGATCATTCCTGCGTCTAGTTTCAACTGCCATTTAATAATCACAGTCAATATTCATTTGTTTTAATGCTCAACATCATGTTCCAAATGGAATGCTTCGCCATTCGCTGCATGCAGACCATGAAGGATTACATGGGGCTTCTACCTTGATGCATATAACAACCTCTTAAATGATTAGGACACCTGTTGACATTAATAGAGAAGCATGCATGAAAACCACTGCGCCACACACTGAAATATAGGTACACAAATATTAAGAGGATTAGAGAAATTGCTAAAATGGACAGAGTGGTATTTAACACAAACACGTCTGGAATCTGAGCAGAATGGAAATAACATACACGTAGCTGATCCCTTGTTAGATGGCATGTTTTTTTAATAGATCACCTGGGGTATAAACATCTCTGTACAAGGAGGTCATTTGCTTAGACTTAAAATTTCTGTTTAATATATATCTTTGTTTGGAATCTGCCCCGAATTCATAACCACTTTCATTTAGTAGCTAGCACCTTTGCCATGTGAGCTGCAGGAAAAAGTAATTAAATTTAATAGAAGCCACCCTTGCTTTGAAGCTGACCTGGATTTAGAGCCACAAGGAGAAGCAATTAAACTCTGGAAGCCAAGGATTTAAACTGAAGTAATATAGTGATTTTTTTTTTTTTAATTAAATTTTCTCTGTAAACAGATTTGGATTGTCAGATCTGATTGGATTCAAAGCTACAGAAATTTCCTTCTTTGGGAAATCTTCTCTTGAAGCAAAATTAAAAAAAAAAAGAGGCGGAGGGTGTTTCCCCCTGAAATGGGGATCAGTTGTAAAGATGTTAATCCTTCAGAACAAACTTCCAAAAAAGAGTTTGTACTTCTCAACAAAGTGCTAAATGGAAAAGGGAAGCATGGAAGGAAGTCATCTGTGTGTCTGTTTATTTGCAGGCAGGTCAGCTTCTCAGCAGCCTAAGATATAATTAGGGGAAGGAATTTCTTTGCACTAGAAAGTATTATGAGCACCGTTGAAAGCTGTCAGGGTTTTTTTAAACCAGCAAGAGGCAGAAATTATTTCACTTTTGTGATTTTACACAAAAATAGTCTTTAAGTAACAAGGATGGGAAAAAAAGACTACAGAATGCCATAATCAATGCCAAACATGGTTCTAGCTATTTATTTTTTGGAGTTTTCTATAAAGGATCAGAAAGGATTCAGTTGAAAAAGCTCTGCTTCCAATACAGACAGTATTCAGAAAAGCAAACTGGTAATCTTGTTAATACTTACAGGGAGGCAAAATTGTCTTGATCTTCACCAACTCTTGGAAATATTTGTAGAGTCTTAGCTAAGCCAGAGGCACATGTGAAAAAATAAATAATTGTCATGCATGTATTTTGCAATACTTGCTTTTCTATTCTGAGGAAAAAAGTATTCTCAGGCTCTTTACAGGGATACATTCATGGCCCAGGACCTGTGGATCAGACTCGGTGAATTGGTAGTCTTCTGGCTAGAGACATGAAGAAGCTATGCTGACCACATCCAGGGAAGTTCCTGGAATTGGGTAACTTGCTGGGAAAATGTATTATTGTATCATTGTGAGGTAGTTGGGGGCAGACATGTTAGAAACAGCAAGTTGTACATTCCCAAGAAAACTTCCCTAGCAATGGTGACCAGCCTGTAAAAGGGGAACAGGCTAACAATGCCAGGGAGCCACTCCGGGGAGCCATCAACTCTACGGAGAATGTTTGACCCTAGCATTTTGGATGTCCCAGCTGTAATCTTTGACAATGGGTCTGGGTTATTCAAAGCGGGTATCGCAGGTGACTGTGGCCCAAGGTCTGTTTTTACACCAATTGTTGGTCACTCACAAGTCAAAGCTACAATGCTGGGAGCTGGACAGAAAGAATGTTACACTGGAGAAGCAGCTCAGTCCAAAAGAGGGGTCCTGTTTTTGAATTATCCAATTGACTATAGCATAGTTACATGCTGCGATGATATGGAAAGGATTTGGAGACATGTCTAGGAGTATGAGCTGAGAATCAAAGCCAGTGAAAGGCCAGTACTGATGACTGAAACCTGCCCCAATCCTCTGCAAACCAGGAAAAAAATTACTGTCTCAGTTTCATCTGGGATAGTGTTAATTTTCTTCCTAGTAGCTGGTATAGTGCTGTGTTTTGGATTTCAGATGAGAATGATGTTGATAATACACTGATATTTTAGCTGTGGCAGAGCAGTGCTTACACTAAGTCAAGGACTTTTCAGTTTCTCACACTGCCCTGCCAGTGAGGAGGCTGGGGGTGCACAAGAAGGTGGGAGGGGACACAGCCAGGACAGCTGTCCAAACTGGCCAAAGGGATGTTCCATGCCATATGACGTCATGCTCAGCATACACAGCTGGGGGAAGTTGGCAGGGGCACTGAAGCTGCTGCTCGGTGATGGGCTGGGCATCAATCAGCGGGTGGTGAGCAATTGCACTGTGCATCACTTGTTTTGCATATTTTTTTATCATTATTATTATTTTCCCTTCTTTTTCTGTCCTATTAAACTATCTCATCCCACAAGTTTTACCTTTTTTCTGATTCTCTCCCCCATCCCACTGCAGGGGGGAGGTGAGCAAACGGCTGCGTGGTGTTTAGCTGCCTGCTGGATTAAACCACGGCAAGGATGGAGATCATGTTGGAAGACTTCATGGTGCTGGCTATGTAGTTGCAGTCCAGGCAACTCTGGCACTGTACACATCAGCCCATATTACTGGAATAGTCATGAACAGTATGGGGACAGTACGGTGTTACCCACACTGTCCCCGTATATGAAGCATACTGTTTACCCCGTGATGTCTCCAGGCTGGATATTGTTGGCCAGGATATCACTGAATATTTTATGAAGCTTCTTTTGGAGAGTGGACACACTTTTGTTAGCACTGCTGAAAGGGGAATTGTGAGAGACATCAAAGAGAAGTGCTATGTAGCTTTAGGCCCCATCCAAGAAATGAAAGCAAAGTCAGAAGAAATCATGAAAGAATACAGCTTGCCTGACAACAATATCATTCAGATAGGCAACCAGTTCTTTCGTGCACCAGAGACCCTTTTTGTGCCTGCAGACATTGGAGTTGAAGCTCCCGGTGTGCACAGAATGATCTCCAACAGCTTCCTTAAGTGTGAAATTGACTTCCTACCCAGAAAGTCACCCTGGCCCCTCTGCAGCTGCTGCTTATGAAGGAGTGTCTCGCAACATGTCATGAACATTTTTATCCTCTCTGTTTGACTATAGCCGTTCCCCTGGGGCGTGCTTTTCCAGCTGCTGGGCTGCATCTGGGATTTGACCCTCTGGAGCATCCCAATAGTACATTGTCAATGTCTGTTTACCAGAAGGAATAAACATGTACTTTCTAATATTTTACTCAAGTGCAAGTTAACTTTCTCTGAAGGTCTTCAAGGAGATTGTGATCTGCTGGCAGGGGGCCCTGGTAAGTCTTGACCATTTGTTCACTTTGCAAGCAGCCAGGTCACAGGCAAAAGCACAGCCCAGTCCCTCTGCAGCTGCTGCTCTGCAGGCCAATATTTAATGATTACTGGTATTGCACAGTGAGCTTAATGCACTCCTTACATGAAAACTTTCCACCCAGAAGGTCATCCGGGTGACCTCTGCAACTATGGGCACCTCGACTACACCTGTGTCCCCTGCTCATCTTCCATGCACAACCACTCACTTATGGAGAAGTAGACCACAACACATCAGGGGAACTTTTCTCCTCCAGATGTGATTACGGCTGTGGCTGTTGTACGTGTGTCTCCAGCTTGGGAGAGGGATGCCGTTCTAGAGCTTCAGGGGGAACACAGGGCTGGGTGTTCAGCTCTGGTTGTCTTTTGTACTTTTTATGACTTTATAATACTGTATTGCACTCCTGAGGAACCCAGGGTCCCCAGCAAGCACTCCTTGCCCAAAGCCAGGGGACACAGGTGGGTGTAATGATCGCTCAGCCTTTCAAACACACTGTGCAGCTGTCAGCAGTGCAGAACACATGAACATGTGGGACTGTCTCATCTCCTACAGGTGCTGCTGGTGGGAAAACTCCACTCCATCGCAAACGGAAAAACGCAAACCGCAAACGGATGGTGGCAGTTTTCCATTTGGATGGAAAACTCCATCGCAAATGGCCACTAATGTACTGTGCAACTGTGTCACTGGCCATTCTGGAGTCTAGAGTCCTTCTGGCAGCTTTGGGTCATCTGGTTAAATTGCTGCTGAAGAATAGGAAATGTGCGTCCCTCCCGAGCGAGGTGGGCAGGGGAGCCCTGCGGCCACACATGGCCACAGACCCGACACCGGCTGCAGCAGTAGGGGCAGAGGGAGGGCTCCTTCCAAATGCCCGTGGGCATGCATGCCATGGCTGCCCTGGCCACCATGTCCCAGTGGCTTATCAGCCTCATAGCGAGGATTTTCCTCCCTTGCCTCTGGCCATCACTACCTTGCTTTCTGTTGCTACTGTAAGGTAGCACAGATGGCCTGTCTTATGCCGCTCCAGGCTCAGAGGAAGAAAAGGAGATGGTGTTCTGGGTACAATGTCTGTTGATACCAGGCAGCAAACACAATGACAGACACCGTACCTGAAGGAGGGAAGGGAGCTTCCTCCACAGACAGCCTGCCAGCCAAACTGAAGTCAAGAAAACAGCAGCTGCCAGGTAGTCAGTCTGCATCTCAGCAGCTACACCCCACATCACCACCCACGTGTGCTGAGATCACAGATAACATTTTCCTGTGCACAGGTCTCCCGAATAAGGCTAGCCTTGGCAGCATTTAAACACGGCAGCAAACACCCCAACTAAGCACTCCATCTAGTTGAGGACGTGGCACCATCTTTAAAAATGGCACTATGCATCACATCACAGCTAGAGAGCAGCACATTTCTTTCACGTGCTGCTAGAAGTGCCCCTAGAGAAAGCAGTCTTTCCTGAATTCATAAAGTACCACCTGGAGAATATTGCTGCTGCCACAACCTATTCTCTGTGTCCACCCTCTCCCCTCATACATGTTGTGTGACCCCCATCTCATGGTCTTAGCCCAACCACAGAGTTACTTGAGAGGCTGGCCTGAAAGGGACAAATTTTGTTCCAGGCAAACAGCTCAAAGTGTATGCTGCAGCCCATATGAAGTGACCCGCTGGATACCCTGGACTGCCTTCCTCTTTAAGAACATGGTCATGGCAGGAAGCAAAAGTAGGAAGCGCTTGTTTGAGTACATAGATTACAGGGGAAAATATGGGCCTTCAGCTGAATGGAGCTGGGGTGCAGTAACTCTTGCTGGTCATAGTTCTAATTCTGGGGGTTAATAGGGTCACCGAAAGCCTTGCAGTGGTACTGTTGGAGAAAGATGGTGGCAGCGTTAGGCTGTAATAATCTAAGAGAAATTTAGCTGCCTCTGTCAGCGGCCTCTGCTGGCCGACCTCAGCAGGGGCCACCGCCGCTGCGTTGAAGTTCTCTGCGAAGGCCATCAGGTTACCATCATTTACTTATTGTTTTGTAGTTCTCTAAATATCATGTTTAGCTGTAAATTGTGGCATAATGTCCCTCTCTTTCAGGGTGAATGAAGGTAATCACCGTTTTGCAAAATGGTTTGCAAACAATCATGCTCAGTGTTACTCTTCATAACGTGGTTGAAAGAACACCCAACAACAAATAAAATATGATGCTTGTTTCCTACTAGAAGTTTCAGCACAGAGCCACCACCTGTCTGTTCTGACTTCCAGTTATTTGAAAAATGTGAGGTTTAATCTTTCTAAGCCTGTCAGCTGAAAGTATACTCTAATTGGTAAGGTGTTTTTTTAGAAAGCCTCAGGTTATTTTTTTCAGATACAATTTTCTATGGAAAAGAAGAAGACATACTTTAGGACGTTTTCAGGAAAAAAAAAATAATATAATTTTCCTGATCTATCTAAGGCATGTTTCTGATTTGTTGAGTGACACAAAGACTTTCTTTCATATGCTTTTAAAAAGTGATCTTTTACTACCAGAAGATGGTGTGCTTCCACCGCATCATGCCGCAGTCAGCTTGAGGAAGGGATTGTGTTTGCTGTGTAAAATCACCTCTCCTCATCATGTAAGCAAGAATTATGATGAAATCAAAAGGATTTTGTGGTAAAAAAATATAGTTCATGCTTAGTGAATACACACATTACTGTATTTTCAGGCATATTCTGCTTCTACTTTCAATGAATTTGTATATACAGTAATTTTATTAAAAGAACCTTATAAAACAATATTAAAATAAATATTAAGTTGTTATTATTAGGAGAAAATAATGCCTTTAACTAAAAAAATGAACAATCAAGATTTAAAATGCTTGGATGTTTTTAATATCAGGAATATCGTTCAAGTGTTTGGAATGTTTGCATTTAAATATCTTTACTTGGTTTCCTATTCCTTTTTGTAGACCTTGATGAAAATTTTATATTAAAGCTGTCTTTGGTGTTAAACAATTTATTCTATAAAATGTGCAAATATTTGATTTCTGTGTAAAACTGTAAACCGAAACTGAAAAGTTTGGATCCAGAATGTTCCAGATATTAGTAAAATGCCACATCTTCAAAAAGAAAAAAGTTTCAAACCAGTTAGAACTACACCATCACAGTACATTTACCCGCACGGTATGCAGGGGTCTTAAACTGAATTTATTGTTTTGTCTTTCCTATCTATGTGTGTGGGGTTGTTCATTGACAAATAATAAGAAAATAAACTTTCCTTTTTAGGCCTTTCTAATGACTTTGTTAAAGTTGTTAAAGCATACTGGTTTTATAACTGGCCTAATTTATAATAATTTATATTTACAGATCTTATTCTTAAGCCCTTGAGTTGGGAAGTGAAGTGTAGGAGGCAGCTTTATGAGGACTATTACTTCTGGGTGTGAGTGGCTGATGGGCTGAAGTATGTATTTATGTCTTTGACATAAATTTAAAGATATAATCCTAATTTAAACATATAATCCTTATGTCTTCAAAGATTTTGTAACATTCAACTCATGCCTATGCCTTCAGAATGAGAAAACAGCAGAATGAGTATTGCCATTTCATGGCTTTTACATATTGGAAACTCCATACACAAAGTGCACGTGGCTGACGCAGTATCATCAACAAAGTAAAAGCTTTGTTGGCAACGTGTGCTTTGTCCTCTGTAGAAATTTGACTTGGTTGCCTAGCACGGTTGTTTCTCACTTAGTTTTTCTTGGAGCTCGTGCCAGGGTTGCTGAGCAGGGAAGCACAGGACACTGATGTGCTACGAAGAACTACATAGCTGTCTAGATGAATAGGCTGTGAAGAAAGGGGGTTGCATGGGGTTTTTTCTGTATTTCTTTTTTTTCCAGATGCTTGTTTATCTCAAAATGAAAAAATAAGAGAAAGTTTTTTAGTGGCTGCAGAGACTGAGGCTAAGGCAAAACAATTGCTAATTTGAACTTGTTAAAATATAGATATTTTTGTTACAGATTTTTCAATGTTGGATTTAAAAACACCTCAGCTTCACTAGGAAGGGTTACTAAGATTGCAGTACAGTTTAACCCAGACTGCAGTACAGCTTAACCCAGACAGCCTTGCAGTTTGTTGGAGAACTGATAGCAGTGCTGTAGCAAGACTGACTTAGACATAATACTAGTTTTTGCCACTGGTATTCTGTGATGTCTGTCATCAGAAGAAACTGAGATTTTACACAGGTCTTGTGTAAATAAAGCCAGTGAAGGAAATTAAATACTCATGTGGTGCCCTATTTATTTCAGGGGTACCAACTGTGCTAATAAATAGCAGTGTTTATACACAAATATTCAAAGCCAACTGCAGAGTGGGATGATGCAAGTGTATGTCATATTTTGAATGTCAAGGACATGAAACAGAATAATATACTTATTTTGTCAATGAGAAAGAAAATTTAAATAAGTCTTTGAAAACAAAAAAGAATGGGAAGTCTGACAAAACCAGCTTTAAATCTTCATTCGTACTTCAGTGACTGAAATCTTTTACAATTTCTGGGCCTGTAGCAATTTTATATAGGCCTTTCCATAGCAAATGGAAAGTTATGGAAGCTTTTCTAGGTAGATCTTCAGGGGCAGATCACAGACTGATGACTGAAAACCATTACAGTATATTATTGACAGGGTATCTACTACATGGTTCTTAAGGAAATGTACAGAAAGAGGGCATATATTAAATCTGGAAAACATTTAATACACATAGATACGTTTCCAAAAAGACCTCATTTTACACCACAGTACCATGGACTAGCTGAATCTGAGTCACTTCTAATCAAAATGCATACCCATGCAACTGTGTTCATGTTTGGTACTTTACCCCAACTAATAAACCCTCCTCAGAGGCTTCTTTTTTAAAGCTGCCTTCGTTTATGCTTTTCAAGTGCCAGAGCAAACTCTGAACTGTCTGCAAAGGGCAAGACAGATATATAGTTAATTAGCATTTTGGAAAAGGTTATTCGTTTAACACAAAGCAGAAAGATCATCTGCCTGTACCAGAGAGATGGGGGTTTTTGCTTTATTCAGACATGCCCACAGGAATACGACAGCTCAGTGCTCCAACTATGGCAGTCTGGCGGATGAGGGAGTAGAGCCACTCAATCTGGCACTTAAGCCAGAGTCCAGTTTTAAAGTCAAATATCCTTAGCAGCAGAAATGAAGCAATCACCAGCACAAGATACCCTATGCCTCAGGAAGGGTGGGCCAGTCTCACATGGAGCTATTGGAACACACTAAAAACTGAACCAACTGCTTAATAAGATCCAGTTTTAACTTCTTGAGTGCATGTAAAGAAGAGAATGGTGATGTCCCAAACATAATGCACAGCCAACTTTTATGAAATGCCGGTGTTATGTGAGGGAGACAGAAGTAGCAACAGGTAGTCTGTACATACTCAAAAGGAGGATCTCCATCCTGCCAGCATCATCTGCTGTGGCACGTGCTACTCAACAAGAATAGGATTTGTAAAGTTAAAAACTCATTTCTAGCCTGGAAGACAGCTTTCATTGACAGCCACAGGATACAGATTTTCCCTTTCCCTCAGCTCTTAGAGGTAAACATTAAATCTCTCCTTTAAAATCATTTACAACCATTAAGAATGAAAGCCTATACCTCAGCATCCATATTGGGGAGAGGAGGTCTAGAAAATGCAGGGGAAAAAAGTATTTAGTGTATCTTCACCAAACAGACCTCCTTGCTGTGGAAGCATCAGCTGGTACATGGCAAGCATGGATTTACCAGAGGTCTACTAGTACCTGCCTTAGGTCCTGCCATTGGCCTTGGTTGCATGCACAGCCCTGCACTAGACCCCATGAAGTGCTTACTGCATCAGGGAAGCAGAAGGAGGAGGTAATGGAAGATAAAATCTACGGCAAGGTGCGGCAAGTACTACAACCATGAGGACAGTAGTGTTGTCAGAGTTGGGACAGCTCTGGAATCAGTCCAGTACTGACAGCAGAGAAAAGCCTCTATAGACTAGAGCCTGGGTAGTGCTGTCCCTACCAAATCTGGGCTCAAGGAATATATGCTATGTCCCCATCATGTAGCCATGATGACAGTCAAAGAGAATTGCATCCACTTACAAGGTATTGCTCCAGATTTTGGCTACTCCACTATAAGGAAAGTGCAGAGGCATTGGGAGAAGTCTAGAGGAGATCACTGACAATGGTAAATGGCTTTGAAAAAGCCACCCATTCAGTAAATTTGAAGGAATTAGATTCAATACGATTTGAAAAAGAAGCTAATAGCTTCAGGTATAAAAAGTCGCTATAAAGAGGATTTGTGATCAATTATTTACAGAGAATGAAGTTTGGTGTAACTGGCAAGAGAGAAGTTTTGGTTACACAGAGGAGGATATATCTTAGCTTTAAGGACAGTGACACAGTGGAACTAATGTCTTATAGTAGTTCTGGAGGGTCTTTAATTGATTTAACACCTATCCAGGACAAAATACATACCTAGAAACACCTCAGCACAAGGAGTTGAGCTCTGCTAGCCTCTGCTGGCACTGCTTTTCTGTGAGTTTATAGAACTTTTTCAGGCACTGATGAAGAGGAAAATATAATTTTAAGATCCCCGTGTGATCAAGGATGAATGCAGTCACTCCTGTGTCCTGTGATCTGGAGTATCAAATGCTGTTTATTTGAGCTGGAAGAGGAAACACATTGTTTAATTTGTAATATCTTGAACATTAGTCTATGACATCAAGTGAGAACAGCCATCTATGAGTGTGATACAGTTATAAAACAGCCTGTCTTTACTTGGGAAGATTGCTAATTAGTGATTACCTTGTAATCACAAGTAACCTTTGGCATACAATTAGTCTGCAAAGCAAGGCTGTATCAGCCAGTGAAGGCGTACAGTTCATCATATCCCTTACCACCGGAGCTCGAGAGGATTCAGTGGTGGGGAAGCATCCCTCCCACTGCACCATATTGCTGGTCATGAAATCATACCTCCCGTTAAAACAAGTTGTGCTTCCTTTGAAGGCAGAAATAAATACGGAAAAGGAATTCTACAGGATAATGAGGTAAAGCCATGGTATTTTCTCTATGCAGCAAGGCCCATCTGCGCCCTGGTGTTTTGAAAGGTGGGAACCAGCTTTTCTCCATTCATTTGAAGAATGCTCTATGTCCTCAGGCTTGCATTAGTGCCACTTCTCCTACACAGGCCCTCTGTCCCTGCACCAGCTACCAGCAGGGCTCAGCCATTCTTACTACACTCACTTCTTTTCTCCCTTCCATCCCCCTCTCCCTGCCCCTTGCTGACCTTGAATGAATACGTTGCTTTTATCCCGGTTAACGAGTTACACTCTGAGCATTGCAGCCTATCTTGTAAGGACCAGGACAGATCTTTCAATGAGTGGGTTATAGAAGCCAAGTGGACAAAAATAACGTTGACCAAAATGTAATTGCACAGGGTAGAGGAACATGTGCAGAAGATTAGTACAGTATGGCACAAAGAAAGTTTGCGTCACAGACATTGAGAATACTCTTAACATAAAAAGAGAAAAAAGACAACATACAAAAGGTTTTAAAAGGTTGCTGCCTTACTGATACCTGGAAATATGAAGAGCAGATCAAATTGCACTCTTGTGACATCGTTCAGCCTATGTGAGAAAACATGATTTTGAAATCTATCCAAGATCTATCTGGAGTTGTGATCGGTGAGATACTCTCTGGAATCCACAACGTCACCTTCTTTTTACTAACTAAACTAACTACTAAAAACACTGGGAATTTAGCTTTCCATGAAAAGGGAATCGATTCCTCCTCTATTTTTGTAAAGCATTATTGGTTGCAATGGTATATAATTATTGCACTGAACCAACCTTGTCACATATGCAATTAAAGCAGAAATAGTGCTTGTGTCATTACTAGGCTGGAGATGAGAGACTTCTGCTGGCAGCTTTATGACTGGCACATTCCATCCCTATATCGTGGTAAGTTTTCAGATCCTTCTCTAACCAGTGTTCATCTGTACAGACTACTTTAGTGATCAGCTCAAAACCTAAACTGTCTGGATGCAACTACTTTCCCTACATCTCAAGGAAACATTTTGTGGTTTCTCACTTGGGACATAATAGATAATTACAGGTGGGACTCTAGAGCTGTCTATAATTAAGTCTCTGTTCTGAGTTGTTTATCATGTTGCCAACTCTTAACCATTTAGGCTGAAATTTTCCATGGTGACTGTCTGCTCCAGACTGAGTTTTATTTCCATGAGGGAGAGACGAGGAAAATAAGTTTTGTCCAAGTTACTGCTCTGCGAGCAGTAAAACCACTGAAATTGTGTGGACGGGTTTGTACCCTCAGATGGCTTCTCTGACCTCTCGTAAGCGTTGAATGAATGCTGAGCTTTTTTCTCTTACCTGCATTAAGAATGTCTCTCTCCTGTGCTGGTGTTCTTATGAAACTTGTAGAAGGTTGATACATTGGGGCTTCTACCCCTTTGTGGAATTTGGTTAAAACAGGTAAAGACATACAGAAGCTATATCTGAGTGGAGGACTGCCTGATATGCATGTGAGTCTGCATGTTCTTTCCTTTTCAAAAAAAAGGTTAAAAACCTAGGTGGAAAGCATTTTTGAAAACTTCCACCACCCACCTGCACCACAACCAAAGTGGGAGGGATGCTTTGCTTCCTGGTCATGCAGAGAATCTGAGCCTGAAACTGGATAAGCAACCCATGGGAAGACTGTGAGTGGGGAAGAGTAGCTTCACTGAGAGTGGAGCAGGACCTTTTTGGGAGTGTGAAGTCAAAGAATTAGCACAGAAAGGCCTAAGGGAGCTAAAGAAAATAGTCAAAAAATAGGGATGGAGACAGTTGGGACAGATGCAATTAAGGACAGCATCCTAAAGTGCATTCAGAAGAAGATTGATTAAGGTTACATAACCTGCATGTCTAGTACATCCCATTTTTTTAAGTCCTTGACTTTGTAACTTTAAAGTTATCTTAATGTAGTATTTTTGGGATGTATTTTAATTTATACACCAGAAAATAGGCCATCTTAGTCTCTCAGGCCTTGTAATACTGTGCTGACACCATAAGCTTTAAAATTCTGGGTGCAAAATCCAGGCTCTGTGATGGAGATGGTGCCCATGGCACAACGTCAAAGCTGGCAAGCCCTAGCTTTGCAGTGGAAACCAAATTCAAAGTCTGAGCAATTCCCAGTAACGCTTGGATGTTGAACTGGAAGTGGTTTATATTTACCAGTTTCTATATTTATCAGGTCGAATTTTAGCTCAACCTAGCTACAGATGTTAAGGATAACAAAAAATGTTTCCATAAATTCATTAACAACAAAAGGAGGATTAGGGAAAATCTCCCTCCCTTACTGGATGCAGAGGGAAACATAGTCACAAATGATGAGGAAAAGGCTGAGGTGCTCAACGCCTACTTTGCCTCAGTCTTTAGCAGTGGAACTAGCTGTTCCCTGGGCACCCAGCGTCATGAGCTAGGAGACAGGGAGGGGAAGCTGAACAAGGTCATCACAATTAAAGAGGAAGTGATCAGTGACCTGCTACACCGCTTGGATGCGCACAAGTCTATGGGACCGGATGGGTTACATCCAAGAGTGCTGAAAGAGTTGGCAGCCGTGCTCGCCAAGCCACTTTCCATTATCTACCTGAAGTCATGGCTAACTGGGGAGGTCCCAATGGACTGGAAGGTAGCAAACATAGCACCCATCTACAAAAAAGGCAGAAAGGAGGATCCGGGAAACTATAGGCCTGTCAGTCTGACCTTGGTAGCAGGGAAGGTCATGGAGCAGATCATCTTGAGTGCCATTACAACTCATATAACGGACAAGCAGGGGATCAGGCCTAGTCAGCATGGATTTATGAAAGGCAGGTCCTGCCTGACGAACCTGATCTCCTTCTATGACAAGGTGACCCGATTATTGGATGAGGGAAAGGCTGTGGACATTGTCTACCTAGACTTTCGAAAAGCATTTGACGCTGTCCCCCATAGAATTCTCATGGAAGAACTGGCGGCTCATGGCCTGGATGAGCATACGATCTGCTGGATCAAGCACTGGCTGGATGGGTGGTCCCAAAGAGTGGTGCCCAATGGAGTTAAATCCAGCTGGTGGCCAGTCACAAGTGGTGTCCCTCAGGGCTCAGTGTTGGGACCATTTCTGTTTAACATCTTTATTGATGACCTTGATAAGGACATAGAGTGCATCATCAGCAAGTTTGCAGACGACACGAAGCTAAGCGGGAGTGTTGATCTACATGAGGATAGGGAGGCTCTACAGAGAGACTTGGATAGATTGGACCGATGGGCCAATGCTAATGGAATGTGCTTCAACAAGGCCAAGTGCCGGGTCCTGCACTTGGGCCACAACAACCCCATGCATCGCTACAGGCTTGGGGAAGTGTGGCTGGAGAGCTGCCTGGCAGAAAAGGACCTGGGGGTTCTAATTGACAAGCGGCTGAACATGAGCCAGCAGTGTGCCCAGGTGGCCAAGAAAGCCAATGCCATCCTGGCTTGTATTAGAAATAGTGTGACCAGCAGAAGGAGGGAGGTGATTGTCCCCCTGTACTCAGCACTGGTGAGGCCACGCCTTGAGTATTGTGTCCAGTTCTGGGCACCTCAATATGAGAGAGATATCGAGGTGCTGGAGCACGTGCAGAGGAGGGCAAGAAGCTGGTGAAGGGCCTGGAGAATAAATCTTATGACGAGCGATTGAAGGAGCTGGGACTGTTTAGTTTGAGGAAGAGGAGGCTGAGGGGAGGCCTCATCACTCTCTACAACTACTTGAAAGGACATTGTAGAGTGGTTGGTGCTGGTCTCTTCTCACAGGTAATTAGCGATAGAACAAGAGGGAATGGCTTCAAGCTGCAGCAGGGTAGGTTTAGGCTGGACATTAGGAAAAAATTCTTTCACAGAAAGAGTGGTTAGACACTGGAATAGGCTGCCCAGGGAGGTGGTGGAGTCACCATCCCTGGATGTGTTTAAGACTTGTTTAGATGTGGTGTTAAGGGATGTGGTGTAAGGGAGAACTTCGTAGAGTGGAGTTGATGGTTGGACTCGATGATCCCAAGGGTCTTTTCCAACCTAAATGATTCTATGATTCTATGATTCTATGATCTTTGGTTAGTGTGGTAAACATGATGCATCTCTGTTTTTCTTAGAGCTCACTCCTGTATGACTGATTCACAGTTAATGGTTACCGTCATTTTAGAGAGTTCTCAGAGCGCCCTGTAGAGGTCCTTATGGCTCTCTGTTGCCACTTCAGGGCCAGCTGTGAGATCAGACCAGGTTGCTCAGGGCTTTACCCAGTGGAGTATTGGAAAACTTTCGAAGAGAGAGACTGCACAACTTCCTGGCAGCCTGTCCCCCTGCCTGCCTGTTGTACTGGTGAAAAATTTCTACCTATATCTAGTGAGAACCTCTTTTATTTCAGCTTATTCCTGCTCGCCATCATCCCCCTGCCATGCATGGCTGTGAAGTGCCCAGCCCAGCTGCCTCCTCTTAGTCCCCTCCCTGTAGCCACCTGGGTGGCTGTGAGGTGCCTCTGAAACTGTCTCTGTACCAGGTTGGACAAGTCCCGCTGCCCCAGTCTCTGCTCACAGGGCAGCTCTCCAGCCTTCGTCATCCTGATGACCTCTGCTGAACTTCCTCTAGTTTGCTGATGCCTTTGCTGAACTGGAGCCACAAAAGTGTATGCAGTGCTCTAGATGATCTGTCAAATGCCAAGTAGGGGTGTCCACCACTTCCCTTGAGCTACGTTACTTGTCAAGCAGAAATCCTAGGAAGGCCCAAGAATAAGGTTTCTGTTATTAAAGGACAGGAAGAATTTACATATTCTGTTGTATTCCTTTCTTTGCTTTTTTCTTAACTGTTTCCATCCTCTACTCAGCCCTTTGTTTCAGTGAGTCTTTGGTTATCATTGCCCGTAACAGTGCGATTATGACTAACAGCAAACTAAAATAACTTGTGCAACAAGGAGAACATAGTAGAGATGCTTTGGAGCTGTATTTGGGTATTAATGAGTGGGGGAAGTGATATTTAACTACTTGTTAGGTCGGTGTAAATTTCAAAGTTTCAGCCTTTCATAATCTTCACATTAAAATTGCCACAAAAAGATGGATGAAAAATAGTGAATAACACTGCATTAATATATGTTTGTATTCTCTTTGAAATTATCTTAACCAGGGCAAGCACTTTAAATAGGTGACTATGTGTCCACAAAGGTCTTCCAATTAAAAGTTTTGATTGTAACAGGAAATAATACCTAGTGTGATAAAAATACACCAAATCATTGTGAATGCCAGTTTATGATTAACCTCTTGCATTCTATTAGATATTACCCACTATGAAACTGAAATAGTCCTTTCCATATAAAAATTTCTCTGCTGTATCAAATTTTGAAATGGTTTCATGCATGTCTATTCCAAAATATTCAGGCAGAGGTATAGCTAGTCTGACAGAATATCTTTTGAAATAGCAAATGAATGCTTCAACTTAGAAAAAGTACTTTCTAACATAGAAAATCCTTCTCTCTTGAAAATACGTCCCGAGGTGATGTGTAGAATGTTTCTATCTGTGGTATTTAACCAGATTGTCACCCAGTAGCTGGTGTATCCCAAAGTGGTTTTGATTAATAGCAGATAAGCGTTCCCCTTTATTCCCAGAACGTTTACTGTATAGAGTATATATTTCTCTGATATGATTAAAAACTCCAGTGACTTTGTAACGAGGCTATATACAAAATGTAGACAGCTTCTGTATGCCAAAAATTGCCTGTTTCACTGTGGTATAATTCCTATACACGATCAATGTAGTTGTCTTCCCATGTCAATGTTATTGACATTCTGCTAAATAGTATTTTTATCCCGCAATTTTCCTTTGAGAAGTCAAATCTTCCATATCATCTTTTCTGTTAATGGTACAGTTTGTCTAAAGAAACCATAGGATAATAAGCTGCCTAGTGCAATTCTGGTTATGTTATAGTGGCAAGCCTTACAAAGAAAGATTTGATTGCAGTTATTGCCGTATGCATTTTTAAACTTCAAAAGCTATTCAGTGTACATAAATGATACAAGCATGTGGTAATGCTTACCTCTTGCTATTCTGAATTTAAAAAAAAAAGCAAACTAGTTTTTGTGCCACTGTCACACTATTAGTGTTGCACTATTCCTTATGCATATTCCTTACCTTACATACTTTTAAATGTACCATTAAAAGCATAGTGCACAGCTGCATTATTTCTATACAGTACATTTTTGTAAGCTCTGCTAGGGAATAGCAGATGACCTTCAATGTAGCAAAAAGATGTCATTTGTTGACTTACAGGTCAAAATTAAGCTTGTTGTCAAAATGAAATGGAAATTATAACCAGTGTTTATTCTTCCCATTAGGTTTCCGTGCCGCGCAGTTTTATAACTTTCAGCGGAAATAAGCGTGTTTGCCAATTTAAAGTGCAGGCAGAGTGAGGTGTTTTATCCCCATTCAGAAATGGCCACAGCACAGCAGTATAAAGTAATGAACACAGATGGAACAACTAACAGCAAGCATCATTTCACACAACACATCTTGATGATGAGGCATAAACTCTTAAAGTCTCCAGATCCACTTGCTCATCATCCTGCAACAAGGAGGAGTCCTGTTGCACTCCTGGAGCATCGTCTTGCTCATCTGCTCCACGTCCTGCAGATGCAAGCACTCATGTGCATATTAAGAAAGCTCTGAGGTACCTGCAGAGTCTATCAGAACAAATCAAGCTTCCTGTCCTAAGTTTTCACTACTTACCCATCAGGTGATGAAAATTCCAAAGTAAGTTCAGATCTTTGTAAGCAGAAATTACACAAGTGTATTTGTTATCAATCTCATTAATTTTAGTGATGCCACAGCTGAAAATTGATGTACAAGGCAAGGGCTTCATAGATAAACTCTAAATGAATACATCATATCTTCGGTTCTTACAGGGATTCATGTAATTTTCTTTCAATTGATTAGTACTGCTAACAGGAAAGAGAAAAAATAACATATTCATAGTAAATATGAGGCAAATTGAGAAATCAGACCTTGGTGAACTTAGCTGAAATTTAGAAAATTTCTAAACATCACAGAAACAAAACTGTGGAACCGCTTTCAGTAAGGAGCTGGGAAGAGACCCAGTGAAAAGTTCTGTCTAGCATTAGCCTGGAGGAGAGAATCTGAGATGATTTTTGGTAAGTTTACAGAAAAGATTTCATGATACCACCTTCAGTTACAATAAATTGGTATTCCCTGACCCCAAATGTTACTTATTGTCATATAAGCATCGATATATGTAAAAATATAATATGTAGACATGTAAGAATATGTATAAAGGTACGTATTGCAAGAGTCCAACAGTAACTGACAGTTTGCTGCCTTTGAAAGTTAACATGCCAAATGAGAGCAATCTAACAGTAAATCGCGAAGCCTACACCTACTTCATTGCATTCCCAGGGTTACATAGGGTAAACCTGTGTATCCTTATCACGAAATCAGACGTAGCCATTCTGTGGAGGCATTAGGAAGTTTTGCTAGAGAGATAGCTTTTCCTTCCTGATGACAATGCTCCTATTGTAGCTGTTCAAAGTGCATTTCTGCTGTCTTCTGAAACAAATCTTTCCTAGATCTTGGAGATAAAAATTACTTTCCCTTCCATTCTTGATATGAAACCATCCTTCCCAGAAAAAAATGTCATATTTTTTAATGTTTCCTTTCAGAATATGCACAATCTCTACCCTTCTTGCCTAGAGTTCACTTATTTTGCTATTGGTTATTTTTGCCTGAATTAATATTATAACATGTCTGTAGAGTTTGGAATACATCATTGATTCACCTCTCTTGATACTGCTTTTTGTATTTATTTCTAGTCTAAATACATCTTCATCTTTTATTGCAATTGCATATGAAGTGGGCTTTTTCCTTATTCCACAGAAGACACCAAACTTAACTCTTTCCGTGACATGTTACAACTAACTAGGCCTTCTTTCTGAGATGCATTATTTTGTTCTTGTTTATAACACATTTTACTTTCAATCACGTTACCTAATTACCTTATTTTGCTGGCATTCCCCACAATACTTTCTAGTATTGAATAGAGGTAAATTTGTCAATGTTTTTTCCCAAACTCATTTACTTTCATCATAAAAGATATTGAAGACAATCAGATGGAATACTGATTAGGAGTTAACATATTAACATTTCTCTGCAGAAACTGGCCTTTTATTTTATTCATTCCTTTATGTCTTTTAAGTAGTTTTTAATTTCTGTGGGGTCATCATCTCATTCCACAGCGGCTTTGAATCAATGCAAAGGAGTTTCAGAAAAAAGATCTGCAAAAGCTCTTCAGTCATAGCAAATAGAGGACTATCTTATTAATTCCTCTCTCCATGTGAGCAGTTAATCACAACTTCTAAGCTGTGATCTTTTCTTGCGCTGATATAATTCAAAATAAGAAATATGCAAATACATACACTCTGGCTACCCTCCGCCCATTCTCAGATTTAAGATTTCATGCAAAGCCATGTTTGAATTTAGGCATACTTTGACCTTGAATGGACTTGAAACTATTTATGACCATATATTAGGAAAATCTGTGAACGAAATAGCCTCAAATTACTCAAAACTTGGAAGTACAGGGATGTTGTACTTTTGTACCCACCTTGCACCTGCATCTTTGAAACCATTTTTGTCTGGGCCCAAGGACTGTTTGATTTTGTTTATCATTTTTTAATTTATCCTTTCCAGCGAGGCGAGGCTTCTGATTGTTTTTCTGTCTCCCCAGTTGCAATACCATCCTTAAATAGATCTACTCAGTAGTTATTTATACATTGTCAATTTCAGAATAAAGAAACGGCATTAATTAAGAAAGCTAGTGAAATGCTGACTCTTTCTCAGAGTATGTACTTTTGAGAAGAGCATCTGGCATAAAATCTTACTTCTGAAATTGTAGAATAGTCTATTATATTGAATGTAGAGAAAATCACAGTGAATTACTTAGTAGAAAGAAAGTATAAAGTGACTGTAGTTCATATTAGTAAGAAATTAAAGGAGAAAACCATAATGTACATAATGGTGAACTACATGTTAAGGCTTCTCAGTGAGATTAACAATCTCAAATGCTGTTTGAAATTAGGAGCAATGACATGATGCAACAGAAGCTTTATGCTGCAGGAAGATGTTTTAGTCTTTGAAATATTCTTGCCAAAAGGCTGAGAGGTGAAAAACACAAATAGTCTTTATAAAAGCAATCTTTATGTGCCAGTAGGTGGAAGGAAATATTTAGCAAGCCTTTTCTCCTCTTCCCTGCAATGCAGCTGGTAATGTCAAAGGAGTAACAATAAGGAACTTTATAGTAGCTGTTTGACTATAGGAACAGGCTTCCTAGAGGGGTGGTGGATGCCCCAAGCCTATCAGTGTTTAAGAGGCATTTGGACATTGCCTGTAACAATATGCTTTAATTTTTGGTCAAGCAGTCAGACTAGATGGTTGTTGTAGGTCTCTTCCAACTGGAACTATCCTATCCTATTCAGATGGTAGATATTTCCAAAGCACCCTGCTGTATTTAATCTCTCATTTTCAAAAGTGAAAAGACATTTAGCACAGAATTCATTTCACTTAAATTTTTATGTAATAGCACATATCAGAGCTGGCCACCTGAGGCTGCTTTAGGAATCAGCAGGAAAAAAAAGATGAATCACAGGAAGCAGACAAACATCTTGAAGTAGACATACAAACCATGTCAGATGAAATATTCTCTGTAAATGCCTATTAACTGTGGAAAAAAATTCAGATTTCTAGGTCAGATGTAGACATTTATCTTGTAGACTTCTACAGTTAGGAAAGACAAACCCCATCCCTAGTTCTGGTGTTCTACAGAAATTTAGGCCTGATCTAGTGACTCAATTGCTTGACCCTTCCAGGGTTGCCAGAAGCAGAATTTCAGACAATGTGATCTGCCTTGAAATCGAAAAGATTAGTTTAGATCAGGTTGGATTAGTTTGATTACTTTTTTGGAGCATAAATTTGCAATGAAGTAAAAGAGCATCCTTTCACATCTGGCAGGAAACATTTCATCACATGCTACTGTTCAGGTGTCATCTCATTTGGACTTTTTATGTACAGAGAAGCGAAGTATGGAGAGAAGAAAGTAGCATGTCAATCAGAAAAGGCAAAAATGCACTGGTAAGAGGAATAAACTAAGAACCTTGATCCAAAATGCAGTAAAACCCATTAAAGTCCTCCTGCTTGACCTCATTTAGTTCTGGGACTGTTCCCAGATGAGCTGACAGCTTTACTTTTGTTTCTACCTTTGCTGATTTTCAGAGACTATATTTTGTAGTTTTCCTTCTAATATTAATTCAGGCAGAAAACCAGCTCTTTTAGATGCATTTTATTTCCTCCTTTTTGGTAGAATAGTGTTTGATCTAAATTGAATATTCTATTTGATGTATACAACAAAAAAATCTGTGACCTTATAATTAAAGACGTTCAGCATAAATAAGGCATTATACAAGACTTCCTAGAGTATGAACAGGAAATGTGTTTGGTTTTTTTTTCCTATTAGACCAGCCTTTAACAGGTTTTGTTCTGCAGAATCTCAAGAGCTTGCAAGTAATTCAGTTACTTAATCCTTAAGGCCTTTAAAAATATTTAAATTGTCCCACTTATTTTTTCAGCATCAGCAAAAGATTGCTGCTTTTTTGCTTGTACAATTAAAATTTACCAGTCAAACAGTGTGTCAATCTAGTTCCAACATCATTTCATAGTAAATCAAAGTCACCAAGAAGAGCAATTCCAACTCTGACTGTGCTCTCATGCTGCCATGCTTCATTAGTTACTGTACCAATATTCACAGAAAATGTGTACGCAGCACAGATACAGGGAGAAACAGAACTTAGATGTAGGTTGCAAAGCTCAGAATCACTTGAAACTTCACATTTAGAATAATTAATTTGAGAAATGGGACAAACCACACCCTTGCAAGTTGTCATAGCTCAGCAGTTCCCTCGCAGTCACATCCTGTACTATGAAAAGTTGGCTCCATCCATTTTGGTATCACATATTTCAAATTGTTGGATAAGGGAAAGAAGATCAAGGTATGTAAACTTTTCATTGAAGATATAAAAAATTCCTAACAGAACTTTGCAATAAATTAATACATCTTGGTAAACTTCCCACTGTCACTACTTTACATTTCCTAAAACTCTGTAGGTGCTTTTGTGGTGTACTCCAGACAGTAAATAACTTAAATCTCTGTACAGTAACTTTTTTTTCTTTTTATGCTGCCTTCGCTATTTCAGGAACATATTTCATTTCTGTGTTTTATGTCCTCACAAACCATTTGTGCTTTTATGTTCATCTCCATTCTTCAGAAACCTAAATCAGAATCCAAAAGCTTTCAGAGTTGCTCAGCCAAGATATGTACACACCAGCATAGCAATTAAGGCCCTCACACTGCATTTGAAAAGGCAGGTAAGAGATCCACTTGTGGATCCACTTGTGGATCTCAATAGGCATTGCTGTCAATTTTATTTAAGAGTAGGTTAGTAGTTTTAGTAGGTTTAGTAAATAGTAGGTTTATTTAAGAGTAGGTTAATTCTACAAAAGCTTCTTGCTTTTATTGGAAAGTGCTGACTGGAGAAAGGTTTTATTGAAAAATGCCAGACTAGCTCAAACTTCAGTTTTCTTTGAAGTTTATTGTCTTGAATATTTCTTGAGTCTAGTAAAGCTTTCACATGTCGTGTGGTGTCCTGACTCAGTTTGTGTTGCATATACAAGGTTACATACACTCTTACAGAAGATTCTTTATGACACTTGCAGGAGAGACTGAGTTATTATCATTAACCTCAGCTAAATGCTAGACATTTTTAAAACTATTTTGCTCCTTGTCCTAGGTTCAGGCAGCTTCTGGAAGATCTTTCATCACATATCTCAACCATTGTCATTTAACTCTGATTTAATAGGTAAAGCTATAAAAATAGACTAGAGGGGGTGGTTAAAGAAGCTTTCATCTTGTCTCCTCTTCCCCTTCAAGGTACTGGAGATTCACCTATTTTTGAAAAAACCTTCATCTTTCTTTTCCCTGATGCTGTGTACCCAGTGTAGGGTGCAGAAGAGCTGCTACAGTACCACAGGGCAAGCAGGAATATGAGCCGCACCCCAGCTAACTCCTATACTCCAGGAATGCTGGAGAAATTATTTTCCTTTTTTTCTGGTCAGTTGCATTAAAAATCAGCAGAAGAGCTGTGGAAAAGCTCTAACTCTCTTTAACCTTTCCATTTCTTCTAAGGGAATCATATTACTGAGATAAATTGTACCCTTTGGATTAAAAGTATGGAAACATTTTAGCAATTTTTTTTCTTGACAGGAGACCCACAAGTATTTTCCATTATTATGGACTATTATTCTTAGAAACTCACACTGCAAATGGAGTTGACTATTTTGTATATGATACCAGAGGTCCCCATGTATAGTTCAGTCTTGCAGAAAACACTCTCTGCATTTAAAAGTATAATAGTGTGGTCAACTTCTTAACTCTTTAAGAAGGGTTAAGACAAATAAAAACACTCAAACATTTTATTTTCCAGCCTTCCTTCAACAACCCTTCCTGAAGTGCTCATCAATAAAACTAGAAACAGCCTTACTCTGCTATTAGAAAAACACTATAAAATACATAAGCTTTTTGCAGATCCAGTGCTAAACGGAGGCAGGGAAACTGGCATTTTGCCACTGGCACCGGCTCTATAGATCAGTGGTTAAAATAAATGACCCTCCTTTCCAACATAAGGAGAAGGTTCTCCACAGGTGCCATGAGCTATGTATTTTACCCATTCTTCAGATTAGGAGAATTTAGCAATGGAAAAGTAGGGAAAAGATTTTTCTCATTCCAGTTAAAGTACTTTCAAACCAAAGTTTCGATATGAACCACTTCTATATAACAAATCTCTGGACAGAAGAATACTAATCTGGCCAGATCACTGATTATGCTGAACTCCGGAGAAGAAAGCATGGGAAATATGAATAAAGGAGGAAGAAGAAAGGTGTGAGATGGGCATACTTAGATTGTAAAGCTGCATTTGTATTTTGAAGCCTTCACAACAGGCACTTTTCTAATTCTATACCATTTGTTTGTAAAGGAAATGAAGCTTTATGTTAACCAATACTAAAGAACTCCTAAATGCTCAGATGGTCGGTCTGAGAACAGACCAGGATTGGTGATCTCTTGCCTTTCTTAATGCTATTTTGTGTTATTTGTTAGCATATATCTTGTGCATTTATGGGTCATCAGTTCCTTGGAAAGCTCTGGATAATCTATGAAGTAGAGTATCCTTGAAGGCAATTTGAAAACCTTTTTCCCCATCACCTTTTTTTCAAAGGTACGACAACAGTGAATAAATGAGAGTCACAAGAGCATCCACAAAGAAACATTGGCAGAGATGTATATTCCGTGTGGTGAAATTCCCGTTTGAAGGAATTTCCACTGCACTGAACATTTGTCTCCAGATAAATGAAATTGAGTCTAGCCATGTATTTCTTAATACACTATAGAATATGAGTCATTGGCAGTTTCAATTAAGTTAGATGAATAAAGATAAATTCTAACTGACTGAAATAGACCAAAAATTCCTTGAACAAATAAATATGGATTGTATGTTGCATCTGTTAGACTAAATAAAATCTTGTTTTCAGTGGGCATATCTGAATAGAGTTCTAATCAAGGAATGCCTGTCTCCAGTATGCATTTCAAAGCAAAATTAACTACTTGAAATTTTATTAGTTGTTTACTAGAAAATAGTTAGAAGTATTTCATTTGTAGTGGAAGTCTGATGCAAACTTCTGTCTCGGCCACGGACCAGGAAATATTAATGCAGGTGTGACATTCTTAATTTCTGAAACCTTTGGGAACTCTTAGAACGGGTATACAAAGCTCCTGTTTTTAAGCAAAATAATACAGAACTTGTTTTGAATGCAGGATTGTAGTGGAGACTGGTTTAATGTGTCCAGTGTGGCACTCTCATGACTAGCAAAGAATAAGTATGGCTTCCTACATTCGACACAGTACTCTAGCTGATATCTGCATTTTTACCCCAGTGGGACAAATCAGTGAAGAATGTTTTTAAAAAACTGTAGATTCATGTGTCAAAAATGTTACTACAGCATGACAATGCATCATGAAAAAAGTACATTTTTCAGGGTGTAAAAAGTGAATTATCACAGCATATATATTAGAGTGCACTCAGCTCAAACATGAATCTTAATACTGATGGCATAAATATTAAACTGTCAAATAGAGAAGCTAATAGCTGGAGGCAAGCGGGATATTATAGGTAAGTATAATTCTGAATTGCAAGATATGTTAACATAAGTAGAATAAAATTATTTGAAATATTTCTTGTTTAAAGGAATAATCTTCTATCACAGAAAGTGTGAAGTTCTGTGGAATAGTGACCAATGCTACATGCAATTATTCACTGATACATTTAATTTTTATTTTCAGAACATTGTGACAGTTACATGAGGCAGTTTTTACTTCAAGATGGCAGACGATAACAGGATAAAAATGATGGTTGCTACTGTAATAGTATCCCACCTACAAAAGAGTCTTCATTTATTTCTCCAAAGACTGACATTTAAAAGCATATTCAAGTTTGAGCATTGTTTTTTTTTTTATTATTATTATTATATGCTGGCAATTCTTTGACCAGTAGACTGAGTTTTTGATAATTCTCCAATGCTATATAGCACATTGGAAGTTCTGTCTTGGTATAGAAAACATACATTTAGTTAAGCATTAGGCTTCTTTGGTAGAAGTTAATTTTATTAAGTGGGTGCTTGAGAAAAACATCATAGCTTCTAGAAATGTTTTGAAAGACTGGCAATTAAAAAAAAAAAAAAGATTTTCCCTGAGAAGACTTGGAATATGTTTGACAATGCCAAAAATGAAAATGCCAAAAGCACTGGAGACAAGATCAGGCTCTGGATATAGTAAAGAAGCAAACAGCAAACAGGTTTAAAAATCTGTGTGATTCTTAAAATCAACACATATCCAGGGAAGAAAGGATCTAATAAAGGCATGAAAAGAAATAAGGATTACAGGGAAAGCCTGAAATATATGAAAGAGGACATCTAATTCCCTTCCTCGCACTGAATTTAGATACTGCTTGTGCATAACAGATATGACTTTAAATTTAGCTTTAAGCAGCACATGGAAATTTAGAAGATTCTGAGAAAAAGTGTACTGAGTATGACTGCTAGGAAATCGGTAAAAATTCATTTGAATCATCCCTCAAAGTACAAGAAATCTACACCAGTTTTTACAGTGACTTATGTCATAAAACACTATTTTGTGGCTTACTTTTGCACTTGCCATGTAATGCATGTTTCATTCTTTTTCATGTTGACATATGGAAGTTAGTTTTGCAAAATAACTTCAGGTTAATTAAACAGAGAACTTTTACAAAGACAATCTCATAAGTAAATCTTTCATGCAATTCTGGCATATTTTTAATAGAAAAGTTGTTTGTGAAACAGATACACAGCTTCTACCATGTCTCTGTCAAGCCAGATTGTGAAAGGCAACGCAAGGAGGTATTTTATCACAGAGGTATCATTGAAGCAAAGCTAAATAGTCTTATGCGGATCGAAACATGCTGATAAACCAACATTAACAACTTGTTGCTGAATTACAGGAAAGAAGCCTATATACAGATGTGAAGTATTTATCATAATAGCTTTCAAAGACCTTAACTGTCAATAGATGAGATCAGCTTTATTAAATTATTAGCACAATATAATAAAGCAACTTTATCTAAATCTCACATTAACAAAGATAAACACAGACATTGTGATTTATGTCTAAGATCTGATTCCTCCAGCTGCTGGTATAAATCCTTACACACACCCTAAAGGCAAACTACTAGATAAGGTAACATAGCAGAAGCAGATTCCTATGTTTACTATGATTTAGGCAGTTCTTTACAGCAATCTGATGTAGCATTGTGACTCAAGAAAGAATAAAGTTTATCTATACTTTCTTCTTGAACTACTGCAAAGAAAGACCTGTTGGACTTGTGGTAATTCTTTTGTTCTACCTCTTTCCTTCTTGCACCTTCCAGATATTTCATTTTAAGAACTTTGGGAGGGGATACCTATTGGGGAATTATAAAAAAAATGCATGCATATCCTTTTCCATGTTTTAGGAGTCTAGAAAAGTACGTAGCAATTATTACTAAAAGAGGAGACGCTAGATGCACCATGAGGCAATACCTGCAATTCTTCTCTCATACTGCCATAAATTTGAGATGGCTAATCCTTTTTTACCAAGCAAGGTTCTGGTGAGATTATGGGACTAAACATTTGGTTGTGGAGTTGGTGAGAAGCAAGTGGTATGCCAGCTCAGGTGTCAGTTGTTGTTTCAGGGGCCTCCCAAGCACCCTCGGTCATTTGCAGAGACAGGAGAGGCTTTTCCTTGGACTCTAGATTGCTGGTACCTGAAAGCTGCTACACCTTGCTGTCAGTACAAAATGCTTCCAAGCTCTGCAGTGCTTTTTGAAGCTCTGAGGAGACTCGTTCTTCTTCCCCCTCCCACATATTTCTCCTCTCATTCTTTGAGTTTTGATTTATGCAGCAGTCCTCACTTTTGCTATTCAGAAAAATTTTCCTCTTATCTTTACCTGAAACACTAATGCATGGAAAAACAAAGTCAATGGCCAGTATTAGTCTAAGTCAACAATAAGAAGTCACGTGGCACAGTAGGAGCAGACATGTAAAATGAAACAATAATGAAGTCCGTATTCCAACATTTACTTCAGACTAGCGCTGGTCCGATCTTGGCGACTAAGCGCTTACTACTGTTTGGCACATGTTAAGGGTACATCTTTTGATTCATTTCAAAAAATTAATTTCCAAAAGGAAACCAGTTTGCGTGCTCTCTCTCAGAGCTCTGTGGTGTAAATCAAAGCACAGTAAGTGGGGCTAACTGGGAGATTTGCTTCAAAATCACTTCTTATCTGCACCAAGACATTAATACATCCTCAGATTTCCTATTCTGGGTCCAAAACTCAGACAGAAGGGTTTGAACTTGTGAAACTGGAATTTCAGGCTTGTAGAAACTATTTGGCTTTTCATCCAGATTTGGAACTCATGATTTTGAAAACTGAAACTTTTAATTGAAGAAAAACCTGTTTTCTAGCGAGGTCTGTCCTGGTCTGCCAGCTATGTGGAATGGGACAATTCATGAGAGAATCCAAACCAGCTACAGCAAGTTTTTCACTCAAGGCATTTCACATGCTTTTCTTTCTTTTTATTTTTTTTTTTTTTGAGGTTGTCTCATCTCCTGTGCTCTGAAGTCTTTCATCTTTGTGCAGAATGAAAACCTCCACTGGCACTTAAAATCTTTGGAGAGAGGATGAACAGTAAAACATTAATTTACACTGTTAATTGATGTATAAATTAAACCATGTTCTCTAGAGAGCAGCTGCTTCCCGAGCCAGATTTTCAGGAGGAAAGTTACACTGGCAGTTCTGCAGCAATACGCCTTTCCCTGCAATGCAAGTTTCTGTAGCAAAAATGAAGCAAAATTAGTTAGCAAAATGAGATTCAGACAGGAGGAGAAGAGGAGCAGCAGAAGACAGTGATTAGTTTATTACAAGTAACAGTTTCTGAGGAAAATTTTGCTATGTCACAGAAACAGCAAGTCTGCATCAGAAAGGGTCTTTCTTGATGAGTTAACTATTTGTCAGAATTGCCTAAATTTGGCGTGGGAGGCTCTGCCCTCATCTACTCCAGTGCTTGCCCCTCAATCACAATAGCATGGCTTTCTGTGACAATGCTAGCAAACACCTGCAACAAAACTGTTCTTATCTCGCCTTCGTCTTCTTCTTGCACTGCAGGGTGGGATTGTTTATCATCGCTGTGTGCTTCTTCTAAATATGTATTTAGGAAATGTTCTGAAAAAACGTATGAGAAATGTTATGTCTACCTCCCACAGATTTTTTCTGGGCTGCTCTACAGCACTGGTAAACTAAAATCCACCTTGTTTTTCCTCTTTGCATTTCCTCAAAACAAAGTGAGAGGGATGATTCCTCATGGTTCTTTCCATAGCACCTGAAAGATCCAGTGCACAAAGTTCACCACCCCAAACTCATGATCTTCCCTCAGCTCTGCCATAGTGCATTCTTGCCATAATGGTGAAGCATCTGGAGAAGCTGGAGTTGCCCTGTCAATGACCAAGATCCTCTCTATGGATCCGCCTACCTGATGAACTAACCTCCTCCTTAAAAGGTGGCATCGGTCTGCTAGTAGCTAACTAAGAGCATGCCGACTCAACCTGGTCAGAGGTCTGATTACGACACTTCTGCCCCCCCCCAGAAAATACCAACTCATAGGAAGTGGATCGCCCTGTGGAAATATGCTCCTTTTGATAAAGTGTTGGAAAGAGCACAAATAGTTTTTCACTGAAGTCAGCTTGATCTTCCATCCAGCCTGTCAAGGGCTAGCGGAGTGTTTAGTGAAAAGATTGGTTGAAGCGTTCAAAATTCAGCACCTTTTTGATTTTTCTTTCTTAATTTACTTCTTGGAGTCTCATGTAGACACAAATACTTTTCAAACCTGAAATCTTAAGCAAAGTAGGGTTGCATCTCACAGCGCAGTTCTAACCAGTGCTTGTTTTGAGCTAGATATGTAGTAAGCAGAGGTTAAGGTCTTGACATAGTCGGTTTGTACCCCTGAGCGCAGGTCTTCTACTTTTCCGAACTGCTTAGCTGAAAATAAGTATTCTCTAGAAAAAAACTAATGCTGGAATTGCCTGACTCCGCAGAAGCGGTAGACTTACGCTGTGACCCTAAATGTTTGTACAGGAAAGTGCACCAGAACTCATACAAAATTTGTAGAGGAATAACTTCTATAATGCAGCACTATTAGTCAGGCTACTCTGGGGTTAGGAAGACTGTATTTGCCTGTGGAGTATCCCTGTTGAAAACTTTGCTATGTCCATCAGACTACAAAGCGTTTCCAAACTTGTAGTTGCTGCAGAGATAGGAATAGGAATGGAGCTATGGTAGCATAGATTTCTCATAATTATTGTTTAGACAAAGTTTATTGTTAGTTGTTAACATCTTCTTGTGGGCCTGAGAGCCTTAGGCCTTTTCCAGACCATCTGTAGCATATCTGAATAACCTGATCAAGGTCAATTTTTTTTCCTGGAATGACAGAATAGTCAGTGATAGGTAATCCCACCTAGGTAGCACAAGGGTCCCCATGCCATTAGTAAGAGAAATCCAGTCTACCATCTTCTTCCTAGGAGAGAGTGGCAGGGCTCTGAATAGCCCCGCCAGGAATTACTGGCACAGTCAATTCCATGGGTGAGAAGATGATGCAGATAGACAGATACTTTGTCCTGTGCCTGTGCATGGCTTAATACAAAACCAGGAGCAGCTGCTGCTCTCATTACCTTGGTACAATTCAATAACCTTCCTACTGAAATTCCAGAAGGTGCAGTTTAGGAAAAGAACATGGCACTAAATGAAATAGTTTATTCCGTGTGCATGCTAAGTGTGGCATTTGGCTTCCTGACAAAATATCTACGTTTGCATGTCTACAGTGTAGGTCCCTACATATGAGTTGGGTACGTAAGTGTCCACTATAGTCAGTTAAGTCTAGTGAGCTATTTAGAAGGCTATTTAGAGCTATAAATTCATGTGGTCATTTGAATAACTCTCTCAACTCGCTCAGGTTTACTGACTAGATATCCATGGACTACAATGGGAGCTTACACAGCTCACTTGGATGGTTACTTGTAATTGTAGCATCTTGAATTTAGGCTTTACATCTAACACCATATTCCACAAAAAATGTAATCCCAAAATTCAAACACTGGCAATTTTTGTCTCCTTGAAATGCAGATGCACTTTATGATTACAGTTCACCCAACTCATGTTGCTAAACAATGAATATAATTATCGAGTTTGTAATAGTATATAAAAATGTCCCAAATGCTATTGCACATAAACACTGTGTCTATTATTTGTTCTCTTTTTGAAAATGAACAGAAAAAAGCAAAATTGAAATCAGACAAAGGCTTCAGTCTCAGTCTCATGGACGACCATGGGATCTGAAAGATAAGCCTTCAATGAATTGATGTTAGGACCAGTTTCTGAAGCATCACCATCTTCTGCACAACCTGTGTAAGACTATCACATTGAGATGCACCCACAATACGTAAAGTATCTATTTCACATTGGCAGAAACTTTGCAGAAATATTGAGGAAAATACATCCTGAGACTAAATTCACAGTTAACTTCAATACTGCAACGCTCAGTGTTTCTGAGGCCTGATTTTCAGTATCATCTAAGATGCCAGATTATACAGGAAGGGTTTCTGTATGAGACTTAGGAAAAAAGTAGCCCCTAAAATGAGTACTTATGGCAATATGCTGTGAAGGAAGCTATGAAGCAATTAATTATGGATCTTTAAAACTTCCATTCAAGTCAGGCTACATAAAGCACCTGCTTTGGCTTGCCATCTAACACTGATTTGCATTTCCATCAAGTACATGTTTCTCCAAATACGTGGTTTCATCAAGTAGACAGTGCAGATGCAAAGAGTATATGATGACAAATGGCTCCTTTTCCTCTGTGTTGTCCTTCTCCAGTCTCATTTTGGGAGCTTGTCATATACTTCTTCTACACCATACAATACAAGACCATATGGCACTTGATCAACATGGATAAAATCCAGCACAATGAGTGTTTTGACCAGCAAAATCATCAGTCACTCTTTTTTCTGAGGCACGGTAATAAAATACATGCAGGGCTGTGGGTTTTGGGTACAGAGGAAGCATTAAAGTTATAAGTTAAGCTCCCAACCATTTTCTCCTTGACACTTTCCAAGATCATCAAACTAGGATCTAACGCTAATATGACAAGAACAAGCAAGCTTAAAAAATTAGCTTGTTAGCCTCCCACAAAGAAGAAGAATTACACTGTAAGAATTATAATTTATTAATTTTAAATCCTTGCCTAGTGTCTTCCTCCACATTTTTGAATATGTGTGTGAAGAGAGACTGGGACAAATGCTGCTGGATTATTCCATGGGGTATGATTTGTGTTGATATATATGAAGTGACCTCTGCACAGGAAACAAAAGCAACATTTAGATTTTAAATTGGAACAGATCATCATGTTAATTTTTGCCCTTGTGTTCCTCTGCATGAAGTTGGTAAGGACTTAGCAAGTCTGCCAGGAAAAATAAGTCCCAGATATTTTCCATTCAATGCACATTTTCTCCGAAGTACTGTATCACACATGATATTGGATTTGCAATGCTGAACATAATTTACTAGAAATTGCATAGTTCCTATATTTGTAATAGTGCCATTTTATCCACAATGATCCACTTTCCTGGATTGATTTGATGTGTGCATTTATGGAAGACTGAAGCTTCAGGTATTTGTTTTGCCTGGAGGGGGAATCATCTGTTTGTTTGTATTGAGCTACTGTGTCAGTGTGCATTTATATGATTTTTTTTTTTAAAATTACAGTGTATGCAGTGTTTAAATCTCATGTATGTCTGAGAGAGAAAATAGGAACTGATCTCTGCATCTAGGATTTAATCATAATTGGAAATCAAAAACAGATGCAAAATCTCCTCCTGCTAAAGAACATTTTAAGTGTACTCTTTGAAGGACGTTGGGTTTATTCTACTGTGCTCTTTGACCTTGTGTATTTTAAACCTGCTGGCCAACTTCAAACAGGCTTGACAAAAAGTACAGAGATGTCAAGCGCATTTCAGTACTTTAAAGTTTGTTTAAAAGGGGCAGGCTGCTAGGTTATTACTAGTCACACAAAGTGAAAGGCTCATAATCTCACTCTTTGTTAGATGTTAAAGAATCTCTGTGCAGGAGATATGTGAGAAATCAAATCTGATTAGTTCAGCTGCTGACAAAACTATCTTTTGAAGTAAATTTTCCAGTCACCCATTGTTATTGTTGTTGGTGTTAAAGACTTATAATTGAGGATTCTGAAAAGAAAGTGTGTTTTTCAGGAGGAATTAGGAAAGGAGGAAGCAAAAGGGAGTGTCTTGGGCACTAAAATTCAGAAGCTATTGAAAATGAAAAAGAAAATAGTGGGAATACAGTCAGAGAAGGAAACAAAAAAATATCATACGGTCAGCTAGTCAAAGACTGAAGTTTAAGTACTTTGAGACCACTGACAAGTAAAACTGTGGCAATCTAATTTCTAATTTTTCTGTTATTCTTACCAGTATTTAAAGGCATGTGTTTTTACTGTAAGTCAACTCTTGCAATGAGTTTCATTCAGATGGACAAGAGTGACCATGAAGATTCCTACTGAGGTGTTGTCCTGCCTTTCATCTGACTCTTCAGAGGTGTATCTACTCGAAGTTACTGCCTCTAATTCCAGTGTCTCGCTTTATTTGTGTGCCGGTACTCTGTAAACCAGCACACGAACAGCCTCAGTGTGTATTCAATGTGCAAGTTCACACTTCTGGGATTAAAAGAGTTTCTTAAAATGCAAGACCCTGTAAATTCACACCCTCACTTACTAAATGGGAATATTCCAAAATAGACAAGACCTCACAGGCTGTGTAACAACCTACAGAGGTTGATAATGGGTTTTTTTCTATGCAATGAGAGGGTTTTGTGTTTGGTTTTTATCCCTTACACTGTTACTAGAACTTGCTATCTGAATTGACACTTACCCAGACAAATACTGTACTCAGGATTTTATTTAACTTAGATGTGTTATTCTTCCCAATTTTTGTATATTTTTCATAAGGCACTGAGCTAGTTGCACAATCTACATGAGTATTCTGTCCAGCAATGGATTGCTGTGATGATTTGACCCATAGTTCTCTGTATATTTCCATAGCTCATTTCTGTAAAATTCTGACCATGTCAGAAATACTTACCCCTATTCATGCTATTCACATAATTCACAATTATGTGAATATATAATTCACATAATTCACAAATGAGGCAGTGACCCTTGGAGACTACGTTAAATACTTAAAATCTTAAAAATTGTGGTCGCTTATGGGGCTTCTTTTCTGCTACTTTAATTTTTATCCAAGATCAAACACAGTTACTGCTATAGTTATCAAGATTATAATTATTTATTTACTACATATTAGTAAAAAGTGCTGTTTCACCTTATAGGCTTCAATTGTTCTGATGAAAAACAAACATTACCTAATTTCAGAATTTTTCAAATAGAAATTCAGTCATACATACTTTACTAATGAAGTATGAGCCAATCTTTGTTTTCCTCTGAGTTCAAACTTTTGCGAAAAACTTATGAGCAGAAGTGTATTGTATTGAAACAAATGCATGTTACTCCTGTCTGCTGCCTGTGGTCATCAATATGTTGTGTGTGAATTGTGTGAATGCTATATGTGGAAAAATCTCCATTTGTCAAAACACATATAAAGTGAATCAAAATATACATGTAAATTAATTATAGCAAATGCTTTATTTGTATTTTGTAATATGACTTTCATGCATTTATACTTAAATGAATATTTGTTTCTAAAATACTTAATTTTCATTAAGCTTTTCATATTAGAGTTTTCATTTACAGATCTGAAATTGCATTACAAAGGCAGGCAAGTGTCATTATTCCTATTTCACTGAAAATTAATAAAACTCAGCAGGAAGGACTCACTTCATATAGTATGGCTAGATAATATGTCTTTAGAGATTTACATAGCTAGATAATGATTGAAGATTGGAAAACAAGAAGTACTTTTTCACAAAAATATTTTTTGTCAAGTATTTCCAACAATTAAAGAAATGGGCACAGAGTAAAAATAATTTAATCACAGTCTCATGGGAGTTTAACGGTAGAGCTGTGGAGGAAGAGACCAAATCAACATTCCGGCCCCATTGTAGTAAAAGGGAATGTTATAATTTTCTTCCGTGGGCAGAGCATCATGCCAGGTCTCCTGATGCCTTCTTCCTAGGATTTCTCACACCACCTGTTGGAGTCAAATATTATTGCAGCTGTGTGGGTCATTATCAAAAAATAGTCTCACTAGATTTTGTGGATTGTGAGTCCCCTTTCAAGGATTTTCCTCCCTTTTCCTTTTCCTTTTCCTTTTCCTTTTCCTTTTCCTTTTCCTTTTCCTTTTCCTTTTCCTTCTTTTTTCTTGTCAGATGTATATACTTGTGTTTGGTGAAGAGGTGCAAAACGACCTCCGTACAAAATGAATCAATACTACCTCAAAGCTCACGTTATCGTTTGTTTGTCTGAAACCTACAGCAAAAAATAATAGCTTCCACTAAATACAGAAAACTAGCTTGCTGGTTAATACCCTTCTAAATGAATCGTGGTCGCAAGCGGCATTGGCATCCTCCACATTTTGCTCTGTATAAGTAAGTATCTGTCTGCCTGCTGAAGGGATGTGGGAGGGTGACAAATCTACAGGAAAGCCTTTCATTTATGATTGCCTTATTTAGACTGGGTGGATTAATTTTCTCTACTGCTGAGAAGCAGGTTAATAGGTCCTCCTACTTAAATCCAAGAACAAAGTGAGTATTGCAGGCAAATACATTGCAAAGATTAGCTCATTTACTTCATGAGGAACCTTAATGCTGTTTTTCTCTTAATTTTCACTGATTTCCAGCTATATTCAGCTACATACTTTCAGTAAAAAACACACAGCTGCGCTATACTAGCAATATGAAGGCTTTATCCAGAATGTTATATTACCCTGTAACCACTCTTTCTTCTAGATAGAGCACCACTGGCTGATTTCTTTCTTTCTATTTGAAAATAACACCCATAGCAGAAATACTTTAGTATTACTTTTATACCTTCTATTTTTTATGTAGTTTGAGTGAACGGCTGTTGTGTGAAAACCAGTCAGTTATGACAAAACTACAATAATCCTATGGCTACAGCTGAGGAAGAATTTCTTCCCCAGAAGAAACTAAGGTGCAATCAGTGAAGGGGTACCAGTGAGACCGTTCAGGTGACATGTAGGAATAAGTATTATGATGAATTAGTTGGTGACTTTACCAAAGGAAGTCCCTGAATCTTTTTTGAAATGACAGACACTGAAGAAAATGCTAATATTAGAGCAAGTAGGAAATTTTACTATATTTTGTGAGTGCTTTCAGTTGAAAGATAGTCCTAGATCTGTAGCTGTCTATCACCCTTCCTCTCACTCTTAGTAACAAGGAAATCATATTTCACTCAATTCCAGCACCAACTGCTCTCTGTCAGACTGAATCCTACCAGACAGAAATGAAACAATATTTACAATAACTGTTTCTCCCTGGTTTTGCCACAGGCATTTAATTCAATATATCAATTAATATAGATCATCTTGTGATCATTTTCTTACATGAACAGGTGACTTTCCTAATGGAGAAATTAGACACTCCACAGGAGATAAAAAAATAAAGGTTGAGAGAGGATGAAATGCCAAAATTTCTGCACTGAATGAGATTTGATTCTCATTGTATTTGTGACATTCTTCCATTGCAGAACCTGGAGGGAAGTCCGGATCATCACAAACTGTCTCTCCTCCACGAGACCAGCTAGCTCCCCCAGCCCAGAACTTGGTGGCGGCAGTTTACTCTTTCCTGCTGGTGATTATTGAACATTACACAATATGAATTATTTCAGGGAAATCTAATTATTTCATGGAAAAAATACCTACTTTGTTGAATTCAGAATTTATTTCTATATGATATTGTGATTACATGTGTTGTGGCTGGAAAGCTGCCCAGCAGAAAAGGACCTAGGGGTACTCATCGACAGCTGGCTAATATGAGCTGGCAGTGTGCTCAGGTGGCCAAGAAGGCCAAAAGCATCCTGGCCTGTATCAGAAATAGTGTGTCCAGCAGGACTAGGGAAGCGATTGTCCCCCTGTACTCAGCACTGGTGAGGCCCCACCTCAAACACTGTGTTCAGTTTTGGGCCCCTCACTACAAGAAAGACATTGAGGTGCTTGGAGTGGGTCCAGAGAAGTGGAACAAAGATAGTGAAGGGTCTAGAGCACAAGTTCTGTGAGAAATGGCTGAGGGAACTGTCTTTGTTTAACCTAGAGAAAAGGAGGCTGAAGGGAGACCTTATCGTTCTCTACAACTACCTGAAAGGAGGCTGTAGTGAGGTATGGGTCGGTCTCTTCTCTGAAGTAATAAGTGATAGGATGAGAGGAAATGGCCTCAAGTTGTGCCAGGGGAGATTTAGTTTGGATATTAGGAAAAATGTGTTCACTGAAAGGGTTGTCAGGCATTGGAAGAGGCTGCCCAGGGAAGTGGTTGAGTCACCATCCCTGGAGGTATTTAAAAGACGTGTAGATGTGGTGCTGAGGGACACGGTTTAGTGGTGGTTTTGGCAGGTAGGTTAATGGTTGGACTCAATGATCTTAAAGGTCTTTTCCAACCTAAACAATTCTATCATTCTAAAAGGTGTTTTAATGATACCTTTTTACTACTGAGCTTTTTTTCCTTTTTGAAATGTGAAGTTCAAGGCATGTAACTGACAGATCAGTTTTAAATTAAATCAAGTTTCACAATATATTTTGTTTTACACCAGTCCTATTTTAATGCTTTTAATGGCTTCTACTCAGTGTGAGATACTGGGCAAGGGTAACGGTGCACCAGACCCAGAATTGTCACGGGCTTGGTGACAGCAACTTTGCCTGTTCCTGAGTACCAGTGATGCTAGATCTCTGCGAAAATTAGGGGATTACAACACAAAATCAGCATGACGATGACAGGCTCCTTAACTGACCCATTAAAAGTGTCTCCTATTATGATGAGAGACTTCCCAGCTTGACCGCAGACCTGTCTCAACACTATGAACTCGCCAATGCCTGGGGCTGGGGTTGCCCCTGGCGGCTCCCCTGCTCCCTACCTGAGGTGGTAGCACAGGCCCCTGGCTGCCCAGCCCTGTCCGGATGGAGTCCCTGCTGACTCCCCCAGGGAGCCCTCAGCCACTGTGGCACCCTGATGCCGTCATTCCTAAAAAACCCTGCTGCATCACCCATTGCAGCACTGCTGTCGTGTGAGCTGTCCCACCACATCTACACCGCCCCATGAGATCGTAGACCTGACACGTTTTACAGGGAGGCAAGGAAAGGCCAGAAGCCAGGACCAGCGATGCTCTGTGTGTCATGAGTCAAGCCACGAAGTAATCTTGTTTTCTATCAATCCCACCAATATTTTCACTCTGTTCATGTGTGTTTGAGCAAAGGAACCAAAGCTCTCAGTTTTCATTGTCAGAAAACCTCACTGGGTGTGATCCTTTCCTGTACAGCTCTGGGGAAGGAAGGCGGGATGGAAGCGATACCATCTTAAAGGGCAGCAGCACAGAAGTGAACGGAAGGCATCCTGCCTAATGGCCCATGAACACCTCTTCAACCCAGCTCCCTTTGGAAAAGGAAGCACAAGTCTCCACCCCCAGAAAAGAAGGATTAATAAGAGATTTTATTTAAATAGAAAAAAAATAATACCAGAAGAGAAAATCAGAAACCAAAGGAAAGTAACTCAGGGGTATTGCAGAAGTGTTTAGAACATGCTATCACAAGTTGCACATGATAAAATCTTCTCATCATGACCTGCATGCCACTTCAGTTGTTCTGACTTGTAAGTATCTACTTCTATGAATTTCCTGTTTATATATGAATTGTCTAAAATCAAAGTTAAGGAGATCCAAAAAGAAACCAAAAAGGCTCTTTATCTCCTTGCTCTCCCTACACAGTCACCCAGAAAGAATGTTCAGAATCACAAAACTAGTTCATTGAAGTAAACTGAAATAGCTTTCCTTTAAGAAACACATTTTAATGAGTTCAATCTGTTGGAAATGTAACTACTTCTTGCAAAGAAGATGCAGAACAGCTTTTGAAATTGATTTCCAAATAAGATGTGATAGCTGATATGACTTTCACCAGCTACAAAACAGTAGCAAGATAAGAAGTGCTCACAGGCACGAAACTGACATCCTTATTTTGTGCTGCACAGATTGATTCGAAGGTTAAGGAGGAAGAAGAGACATTTGTCATCTCTATGGCAGAACATAACCTTCATATTCCTGTGGTGCTGCTTTAATGAAATTTATCAAAGGGACTTTTCACAGACCCAAAAGCTGCCAAGAACACAAACAGATGAATAACAAAATCCAGTGGTCCAAACAGAGAAATGCATGCTTTACTGTGTTACTGATTTCTCTTTTTTATGCCAATCACTTTCTTTCACTCCTCCCATGCCATTGCAAAATGCCCCCTTCCCTCTCCTTGCCCTGAGCTTTTCTTGCTAAGCACAACATCACGTGGTATGGAATATCCTTTTGGCCAATTTGGGTCTGCCATCCAGGCAGTCCCCTGCCAGCCTCTTACCACCCCTAGCCTACCTGCTTTTGGGGGCAGAGGGAAGAGGCAAAACTTTGACCCCCAGGGTGGGGATTAAAACATCTTGGGACATTCCTGAACATGCAGGTAATCTCACTGAATTGGTGCATGACTCGACAGAAGGGTGCCTTGCATGCCCCAGTGAGACCCAGCAGCTCCTAGCACTGTTTTGGGGCTTGGCCTCTGCCTGTTAAGGCTCTATTCAGCACCATCATGGGAGCAGGGAAAGGAGGACTTCTACATCTGAGGACACTATGACTGAGGCAGGGATCCAACCCAAGCTGATCTTGTCGTCAAACAATCCATCTCCTCTTGCGTGACCTTCTTGACAGATCAAGGGCCCAAGTCATTGACTGTTGTTATGGAAAATGGCAGGGGGACATGGAATGAGGGAGTAACATCATGGCACGGGATGAGGAAGTGTATATGTCAAGAGACAGGGGATAGTGGTTAACGAGGATGTGTAAACCTGACTGCTGGATGTAAAGACGTTTTAAGTATGTAGTACAAGTTGCAAGTATCGGTAAGAGGGCACTTCAAGAATGAGAAACAGAATGAAAGGAAAAAGAAATGTGTGATTTAGAAGGCTCAAACATTGCAATGCACTCTGGGTTAGTTAAGTAAGTGGAAAAGTTTGAGTAGGGTACAGAAATGAAACAATATAGGAATGGAATGGTCAGAGGATACTTGGATGTATCAGATAACATGGGACCCAAGCATGATGTCAATGGTATGGAATAAGGAGTGGAGATTGCAATTGCTCTGGCTGGGATGGAGTTAACTTTCTTCCTAGCAGCCCCTATGCTGCTGTGCTCTGTATTTGGGGCTAAGACAGCGTTGGCTATCGCTGAGCCGTGTTTTGGCTACTGCTGAACAGTGCTTGCACAGCAGCAAGTCTCCCTCTTCACCGCCCTGCCCAAATGTCCGCGGGCTGGGAGTGGCAAGAGGCTGGCAGGGGACACTGCCCGGAGAGCAGACCCAAACTGACCAAAGGGATACCCCACACCATGTGATGTCGTACCTCAGCAAGAATGGCTCGGGGCAAGGAGGATGAAGGGAGGACGTTCGTGGTGATGGTATTTGTCTTCCCAAGCAAGCGTTACGCAAGTTGAGGCCCTGCTTGCCAGGAAGTGGGTGGACATCTGCCTGCCGATGGGAAGTAGAAAAAGAATTCCTTATTTTGCTTGGCTTAAGCATGCAGCAGTTGCTTTGCCTATCCAACTATCACTAAGATGAACAATGAATCTTCTTTCCTTTCTCCTATCTTCTCCCCATCCTGTGGGAGACGGGGGGAGAAAAGGCTGGGTGGGCGTTGGCTAGGGTGAACCCACCACAGATATAGATAACAGTTCTTCTCTGGAACACAATATTTATGTTGTTTACTATAGTCTGAAGACATACAAAACTATGACAAAAACAATACTTACATTTATTTAGTCATTTACCCATTTTCAACCACATCTTAAAACCATATTGACAGATTTTTGGCATTAGATCATGTAATTGGTGGTTCTTCACCGGGCCTGTCGCTCTCGCAAACACTTTGCACAGCTTTCAAGATGAGGTACTACACTGCTGAGAAAGAAAAATGTGCCTAGAGAGGTAGCACAGTCAGCACTTGAGAGTGCAGGAGCAGAACGCCTCACACTGACGCCTGCTGAGGGCAGTTTGCAAAAGCTTAGTGTGAAAACGTGGTCACACTTACTGAAGATGTGAAATTTGTTGTCACACTTGAAAGAAAAAAAGTCACTGAAAACGAGACTCCTTTAGGGAATGCATTTCCTAGAATTTGTACTCTTTTTTCTGATCAAGGAGAGAAACTGGAGAATAGGGGACATGATATTAACAGTTACCTGACCAGCCAGTGGTAGAGCTATGAGTAGTAAAGTTATAGTGCAAATCTTTTCTCCTGAAGTTACTGGTAGCTCTATAACTCTTTTTATTAATGGTAGGTCTTAATCTAGAGCTCCAGTGTCCTGATTATCAATACATACCACTTCCTAATTTACACACTTTTACAGAGAAAAATGCATGAATTCATATTACCAAAATACGTCGCCCCTCTGACTTCCAGAAAATGTCTGGCAGTTAGTCCTGTTTTCCTTAGTATCTCATCCTTTTTTAAAGGGAAAAAGTGTTGAATAATTTTTTAAACATGTATTGCGCCCTCTGTTTGCTTGTATTCCATATTTTTTGAGTTTGGCAGAAAAAACATGAACGGCGAGAATCAGTTTCTCCAGTATCACGGTTGACAAAGTTCAGATTTATTTAATTTCTTTAAAAAAAGTACAAAGCGGGGGGGAAAGCAATTTTACCTGATTAATAATGTATAGTCTAAAATGAAAGACAGAAGCAGGCAGGGGAGAGAGGAAGGAAGCTGCTGCCCTGAGCAATAATTTGGCTTTATAAGTTGTAAAACAGTAAATGTGTTATGTGACATCTGCAGGATTTGAATAACACCTTATCTTTATCCATTTTTAATACTTGAAAGATCTGTTGCAGATCGGGAGACACGCGTTCTGTTTGCAAGCTGACGAAGTCTGTTCTACAGTCTGCTCCCAACTACGTGATCAGGTAACTTAAGAGTATTCTGAGGCACTTGGCAGCTGTACTATGTTTACAAATAAGGGCCTTGGTGGAGCTTATCTGCCTTACACAGGATCTTTTTCTTTGACAGCCAAAGGCTCGATGCTAGTGAGATTGCTTGAATGGTATAAATGCTCTTAATGTAGAATCTAATATGCCAACACGCTTATTAATACAGCTTCTGGCGAGTTCTTCTATAGAGACAGTTTCTGCCTTGTGTTTGAATGCTTGTAGGAATTTCAGTTAAGATTAAAGAGGTATAAATAGTGCACTTACTCACTGGAAAGACGTGAATTTGCGTTTTTTCCTGCTATGCAAAAAATAAATAAATTCAGATGATCTTAGCTGTTGTGGTAGCTGCGGGTAGCTCACTGTCAGGATGAACAGATTAATCGGTAGAATACAGGAATCAAAGATAGGCTTTCCAGCAAAGTAAATTAATGTTCAGTACATGAGCTGGCTTTAATCTTTTAACAGGGAGCGGATGTTTCTAATTTTTACTTTTATGTCTTTATTTTTCTCTAGGCTTTATTAACTTTATAAAAACAAAATATTTAGGGGATTTTATGTTGGAGATGTCATTTTGACTCTCTAGATTGAGACTGAGATTTACCTTACCCTTTCTGTCACTTCATTGTTTTTAGCGTCATGACTTTATGTATATTGTCTGCTCCTTTTTGTAATAATTAGATCTCACTAAGAATTGAGCTCTATTTATGGTGTAAGAATGCCTCAACTCCCCATCACTTCCTCTCTTTATAAAATAACTCCCTGTTTTCATCTTTACAATCCGTAAACTATCTGTGTATTTGGAAAAGAAAACCACAAAAAACTGATTCAGCAGCAGTGTAGGCTTTGTGCTCATGGAGTTGATATAAAATTTTGCACCTTCTCTATCCCAACAGCTTCATGCTAATAATAATTTTTCAGAGTGATTCTAGGACTCCTTTTTTAAAAGACAGCAGACTGAAATGCAGATTATAGCATAACAGTACTGTAACTATTCTTAGTAAATCACCATTTAAAAAAGCCCTGAGAGATCTCCTGGAGCTATTTAGCGCGGCTCCCTAATATAAAATAAAATACACATGCCATTTAGATTAGATAGACCTTATTTTGTCCTCTGTTGGAGCTTGTTTTCAGATGACAGTCTATATGCTAATCCAAACAAAATGCTGAGATCAGACTTGGTCCACATATCTAGAAAAAGAACAATAGCTTTAAAAACATTAAAAATGCTTGCAATTTGTATTTTTCTCTGTGCTTAATCATCTTATTATTCACAAAATAAAGATTATGTTAATGACTAGTAGACAGTTTTTGGTTTTCTGAAACTGATGTACAAGCACATGGGAATTGTGGGTCCGTACTTGGGTTTGGTTTAGTTTCTTTTTAAAAATATAAAGTAATCTTATTCTTTGCCTTAGGTAGCACGTTGCTTGCACATTCAGAGATAATTCAATTCCATTGTAAATAAAGTTTCTCGCCCCAGGGGGTCTGAGTTTGTTAGTAGGTGTCAATATGGTCTGAACATCTGCTCTACTGAAACAATATTTTACAATATTTATCCAGTTCCTTATTGAGACATGACAACGTGTGCTGTGCCTCCTTAGAAATACAGGGGATGCATTTGTTCCCATAGACAGGGCTTGGCTTAGCAAACTGTTTGTACTTGTGTTTGTGCTTGATGAATGAGAGGATCCCTTAATGAATGTTAGCTGTTCCAGGAAACTACTGTTGTTCTTCTATAATAGCAGGACAAGAAGAAAGTCATCATATTAGCATGAAGGGAAGCTCTTTTCTGAGAGCGCCCAGTCCAAATGGATCTTTCCTGGGCTTACCAAAGGCCATACTGAGAAACACGAGTGATTGAAAACTGAATCCAAACAGAAATTTCAAGGAAAAAAAAAATAATTGTTGAATATCTTCTGAACTAAATTCCACTGCTAACAACTATTCACTGCCTTAAAATTCTTGTTTTTTAATATAATACTGCCTGCCTAAAGCAACAAGCAAAGTAAATAGTTGCATAAAATGTTACAATAGCATCAGCAAACTGAAAATGACTGTGTCACTTGGTGCAACGTCAAGGGAATGCTACCATGCATCATGTGGAGCATTTAATTACAACATCATCAATCATTATAATATCTTCAAAAAACCTTAAACTATATACCAAGTGTCCTCCTTCTTTTACAGGATCACAGTACCTTTTTCCTGGATCGTCTTCTGGGTTTTACTTCCCTTCCCATTTAGCTTTTCAGGCGTACATTGCCCTGCAGTACCCCTGTGACCAATGTTACAACACCAGAATGCTGTTTGTCATGGCCACTGTGAGAAAAGGAGAATATCTTCATTGTCTAGACAGGCATTGGTGTAGCAGGACTAAGGCAAATAGCCTCTGGCTACGCTGGGACTTCCACACAGGAAATCTAAAGCACCATGCCTGGAATATGTTCATCAGGAGATAGATTGATACGAGATGTGTAAACCCCCTGTTTCTTTCCAAATTCCAGGTGGAATTTGGTAAGAAGTTATTGTTCCCCAGCAGTGGGAAAGCAGAGCAGGGTAGGGGTGTCATACTGTAATTCTGCTGGACAGATACCCGTTACCATCACCATTGATTTTCCTTCATTAAGTCTGCTCTCATCACCTTTCAGCTTCGTTTGCTTTGCTTATTGTTCTCCCCCCTGTCCCCTGCACCTCCCTGGTTGCTATGAAAATGCCTCTCTGCTCTTTTACTACTGTTAAATCTCATTACAGCCAAAAGTGACCATCGGGCATCCTAGCAAACCCTATTTTCTCAGTGTTGCCCAATAACTGCTGTTATTGTGTGCCCTGTGCCCAAGGACTCTGCTGTGGCCCCCTTCACTGTTGATTGGGAAAATTATAAACCGCAGCATGAATGAAATGACGTGACTGTCTTCTGTCCCACCGCTGTCCATCTTCACTCCTTTCTTTTGGACACAGTTTCCTTGTCAGCCCAGTTGGGACAGGGGCATGTTGATTTTCCAAGTATAAGCAGGGCTAGAATGATTCCTCAGAGCCTCATGGTATTTTCCTCAGGAACATTTCTGCCTGCTATGGGAGAGTGGGTGACTTCATATCTTCAAGGTCATTACTGTCCTAGGTAGTTAAGCTTTTCAAAGTGATTATAAAGTATAGTTTTCTTTAAAAAAATAAAATGGTGAAAATAGGCTGATTTAAATAGAGGTGATAATGAAGTCTTCTTTTCCACATAACTTTCTTCAGCTGGAAGTCATAACTCATGAATGCATTGCTATTATTAATAAGTCTTTTCAATTCTAAACTGTGTGAGATCCTTAATTTGTGAACATAGCATTTTACACCATTTTAAAGTGCAAAATACTTTCTTCCTTGGTTAATTAACACCAGCTAGATACCCACAAGAGCATAACCCTGTAATGCGTCCAAATAACAAGATTTAATTGATTCTTCTATGGCCTATTAAAAATGCATTGAGTGCCTAAAAGATTTAAATGGGAAAAATAGAAAAACTCCCAGACTGGCCTCCCTCTGACACTGAGACTGCATCGGAAAATTCTAATAAATGGAAAACTACTCTGTATGCAATTTTCCAACCAATCTCTAACTGCACAGGAGTAATGATATGGAAGTTAAAACAAGAAATTGTTACTTAATGCTAAATATAGCCCTTTATTTTGTGGGGGTTTTAGACTGAATGCAAGATGAGGTGAATAAGTTGAATTCAGCCTCATACATTATTCACAGGGGCTGAGCTAACATGATCATTCTTTTTCGTTAAAGCCACTACAAATAGCACAGCTATTCATTTTAGCACTGTTAATACAATGAAGACATGTTAATATGGAACATCAGTGTCTTAAATCTTTCTTACTATTCTATCATGATTTTTTCTATATACCCTTTTCTTTTCCAACTCTGCTATTTTCCATTTAATTTTTTAATGATTTAAAATACAGGCAAATACAGCACAAACTGAAATAGTTTATCTACATTTATGCAATAAACTCATTAAACCCTGTTAGCCGCTCTTTATTTCCTGCATCAGTCTTGTATTGAGAGGATATAATTAATGGTGAAATCCTTGTTAATGGGTGGCCTGCTGACAGGTCTCCTGAGTTCATGTTGACCTCTGCTTGCTTGCAGGCCAAAAACCTCCCATTTTTAATGTCTGTAGCCTTCCTGACCAATTTGGATACTATGGATCTGATTAATTGTTTGGAATGCAGTAGCCCCAGAGGGTCTAATCAGACACTAGCGTTCTGGTAGGACAAGTATATCCCTTTTTACAAGCACATAATAGTGGATACACACATAGTCACAGTGCTCAGCAGTGTTACAAAAAAATAAGCTCGGTAATGAATATTCCATTTTCTAACTTTTATACATCTGATGGAAACATGAGGCAGAGTGGTGAAATGATTTGATCTCACAAAACCTATAGCAGAGCCTGGAAAGTAAACCAAACTTTGAGATTTACTCTACCACCCTGCTTGCAAAGCCAGCCTCTACAACACAAGCGTGCAATATTTTTTCCCAGCTTTGTCGGATCTTTCAACTACTTTGTACAACTATGAAGCAGTAGTGAGCACAGTGCTTTATAACAACCTTAACAATACAGCCAAGTTGTTAGTTCTTCACATGCAGACCTTCAGGACTGATTGTAATCCTTGCCCTTCACACCTTCCTGTGCCTCAGGATGCATGAGAAACCTGTGCAGAGTATACAGCAATGTTGGATTTCTATACCTCTCTGTATAGGTTTGTGTGGGTCTAGAGCTTAGAATGTCCCTGTGACAAATTTAAGAAATGTATTATCGGAATAAAAATGTTCCCTATCATTTTAAGGTTCTTGCAAGCAGTACCCCAGCTGCTAAAAATCACTCCCAACCAATGTTTTGTCCTTCTGCCCCCTCTCTGGGAGATGTTCAGTTTGGCTTCCTCCTTCCCTTTCCTTCAACTGTGCTGTATGGCAGACACCTCCTATAAGCCCTAAGAAATGCTTAAGACTGTTTTTTAAATTCACCCTTGATTTTAGCCAGGTGTTATTGCTGAGGTTCATCTGAATTAGGTGTAAATGTGTAAGAAAGCGTTCCAGATGGGAACACACAGATACCCTCTTGACATGAATATATGCAATCCTAACTGGCATGGACTTGGCAGCAGTTAGTTACGTGGTTGATTAACTTCTGGGGTTAGATTGTGTGATCTCATGAGCCAGGCTGTCAAGTTCAATCATTTTATGCAAAGGAAGGCCACATTAACCCTTCCATTTCTTAAAAGAACCACCATTCCTGAGGCAATCTTCAGTAGCCAGAGATGGTCAGCAGAACAAGGGGATTTTGTGAGTCTGAAGCACCAATCATACTGAGAAAAAAGAAAGAGGAGCAGTTTCAACCTAGAAAGAATGAAAATTAGTCTAATGGCTTGGATCCTCCATTGCAAATACAAATTTAAGTTCCCTCAGCCAAAGGAGTTATTGAAGCTGGGTGTCCCACAACCAGGACGAGGCCTCAAACCACAGAATTCTTGCTTTCATTTGAATGCGAAAATTCACAGAAAATGAAATTTAAACATCTCTTTATGAGTGGAAAAATAAGGAGGGAAAAAAGGTCATGTCAGAATTTAATTTTTCTCCCACATTTTGCTTTATCTACTAAACTGAAACATTAGTTTTTCAAAAAGTTCTAATCCAGGAGGTCAGGCTAGCTAACCAGAAGGATTTTTTGGGAGATATAAGCTAGCACGGACATACTCAGAATTATGTCCCTTCTGGAGATGTTTGTCAGTTTTGTCAATTCTCCTTCTCTTTCTCTCTCTGTCTCTCTTATACCTGGGGGGAAAGAATGATAGACTAGGCTTTTCTGTTATTGCTTAAGCTTAAATCCCAAATACTAAAGCATGAGCATGCTTTCCTACTTGTTTCATTATAACCTGGAAGTTGGCAAATAATTCCTGTTTAGAAGTCAGACTAGGGCAAAGATGCAGTACCACGTGGCAGCAAGCTCTTTGCCAGAGTCTGGCACTCAGTCAGCCACGTGGAATGTGGCTTCCAAGTCCTCTGTTATTTGCCTGCTAAACCTGCTTTTTATTCATGACTGAACAATCTGCCATTTTGCTGCAGCCCTAGTTAAAGGCATGCTTTAAAAACTTCCGCACTACACTGCTCCTGTTTTGTAGGTGGTGTTTGGCAGCCCAAGGCAACTCTACAAATAAAAGAGAAACCCGGTCAAGGATATCGCAAAATTCAGGTAGAGTGGAAAAAGACAAACAAGATACAGCTCTCGTGAAAATTTTGACTGGGAATGGCCACTTCCAATGGGGCATCCTGAAGTGGTATTAGGATAATGACTTTAAAACTAATAAGCAAGACTATAAGTCAGAATAGATAGACCAGAATTTGTCTCCTGATTGTTCCTGAGAGGGGCAGGTCCCCCTCTCCTTCCCAGCCATTTTTCTTCTTCAGCTCTTGTCCCACCACCAGTTCTACACTGATCGTTTCACTTTTTTCCTCTCTGGTCTGCCTTTTGCATTTTCTTTAAACTCTGCTCTGTTGAACGCCCAAGTGCCAACCTTTCAGGATTAAGCCCTTCCTGCTTTGGAGTCCATTCAAATCTCTGCTTTCTGCCTACCAGTTGCAGAGCGTATCCATCTAGCCTGCTGTGCATTACTTATAGGATAAGCACTGGTCTCAAGACACATTCAGAAACTGATTCCCACATTCATCTTTGCTTTCCTCTCTGATGCTCTAATACACAATGATTTGTCTTCCACTGGAGGCACAAACTCTGTATGAAATACTGTGAGATTTCACAGGCAGTGTCTGCTGTCTCTCCTTCTCCCCAGCTATTCACTCACCTGAGACCTTATTCATCTAATGTCAGTTCATCTAACGTCAAGTCATCTCATTTGTGAAGTGCTTCAAGTAAAAAAGTGGATTCAGAAGCAAGACAGCAATATCTGAGGTCTGTATGCATTTGTGTGTATGTCTTAAACGTGCAGTTGCATTTCTTGGATTAGGGTGGAAAGAAAGGACTGTGAGCAGAAGGAGTGAGATACAGAGATAATATAACAGGTGTGAGTGACGTAGGTTGTGAATGTGTTGTGATTGTGAGGTCTTTAATGCGATGGTAGGGTCATAAGCATCTGAACAGTAGATGTAAATCAGATGTATGCGGGTGAAAGATAATGGATAGAACAGGGTAAGGGGAGTCGAAGATAACTCAGAATCATCTCTGAAATTCCAGGCCTAGGATAATGACTTCCCTGGAGAGCTTAGATCAGTGTCCAAGCTACATAACATCAAAATCTGTAGTCATCAAAGGACTGTTTTGGTACGTGTGAGAGAGAATTGAGGGATAGAAAAACTGTGGTCGCCTCAACTGGCTGAATTCAAAACTGCCCCAGGATTCCCACCACCCAAAAAATCTATTAAGCCACTTTTCCATATGTCTTATGCTATGGAAATGAAGCAGGAGCAGACTCAAAAATGTGGGTTCATAACTGGAAGTAGTAGAAAAATAAACGAGGGCAAGAAGAGATTATCATCATTATCACTGTTACGTTTTGTCACCTGTGCGTAGTTGTGAATGAGACTGATTCTACTTCCTCAGCCAACATAAATTATTCATGTTGGCAAAGCTGATGAGAGAACACAAAAAAATGATGTGGTATTTGATACTGTTGCTTCCTCTGCTCTTTCATTTGCATTCTATTAGGGTAGAGGTAGAGTCATGCTGTTTTGAACTTATCTTGTTAAATGCTATAAAATGTTATGGTATCTCTTGGTAGTATGATTACAATTGTCTCTAGATCAGACAGTATTTCAATACTTTTAAAAAATACAGCTATCTGTATAAATTTTTTTTTAAATCCTAAGGAATGGGATGTAGAAAATCTGAAACACCTTCATTTTTTGCAGTAGACCTGACTCAGGGAAGTCTCGAAAAAAATTGAGGTCTACCTTTGATTTTAAACAAAATAGGAAAAATTGCATTTTAGGCTTGATGCCAGAAAACTAGCTATTACAAGTAGTGCCAATGATAAATAACCAGCACAGCAGGGAAGAATGACGGAGTGTGAGGAATTCTTCTTTGTATTCTTCGTTGGAACTCTCTTTAAGCTTGAGTTATTATTTTGGTCCATTTTGTTTTGTTCTGTATAAATACAACAAAGAAAGCAAATTGCTGCCAAGTGAAACTAAAATTATTGTCAACATTCTTTAAAGAATAGGAAAATGATAAAATAACTTATCTTTCATAATACTGTGTAGCAACTGTTGATGAATAACTGTTTTCAGTGCCAGGTACTCTATTCATCATTATGCGAATCTTTGTACTTAACTACTGAAACTTGCAAAGCACAGCATAACATTTCGTGGCTTGATTTTGTCGTGTCTATAAAATGCAGCTTGCAGCTCAACTTAGATCCCACTGAAAATGAAATCTGTGTGAAGAATTTGTAGTTCCAAGGTTGCGGTCAGTTCAATTGCTCCAGCTCCCTAACATCACAACCAGGAGAACATTTATGACATAGAAGGGGTGTTCAATGCCTTCTCCCCAGGGTTGTCAGGTGCTGCTTCCCTGTACATCCTAGGGAAGGAAATAACCTCGATGATTAATGTAGGTGGTGAGCAGTTTGAAAGAGGTCTAAGTCTTCCTTGTTAGTTAGGTGCCTGTGGGGCAGCAGCTGAGTATCAGGACTAAGGCCAGTGTACACTTAAAAGAAGGTGGATATCTAAACAATTTTAAAAGCCCAGACCTAAAAAAGCTCCATTTCGTAAAAGGGCAGATCTGGTCCTCTCAAGTATATTATGTGGTGGCAGTAATTTAAAGAGCACTGTTGTTTTGGGTTTTTTTCTTCAATGAAAGCTACTGCTGGTTTTGAGATGGTGTTAGCACAGGGGCAACTTGCTAGAAAACAGAAACCCGGTTTTGCTCCTACCTGAGACACAAAAGGTGTGACCAAAAGAAGGTTTGTCAAAACACAGGTAAGTTGCATGAGCTGTATGGAAAAGTACTTCCCAAATGATCATCCGTGATTTTTACTGCAGCACCCAAAAATACCTAGCCCTAGCCCACAAGTGTGTTGCCAACATAATGGAGACACTTGTCCTCTGGAAAATGGGCTGTGCTCTGTCCCCAGTGTCGTACTAGCCCATTGGGACCAGTCAGGGTGCAGGTCTCAGGTCAACACGCATAATCTGTTCTGCTGTTTCCTCCATTTCCAAAGACTCTGAACTGCCACAGCTTTGCACTTACAGAATGGCAATTAAGTGTGGAATATCTTAGAAATGAAAAAGCAAAGCTGTAAAATAGGAACAGGATTTCAAACAAAAAGGAAAAGTTTGTCCTGTTCTTCCCACCTCTTGTTTACCCTTTCGCCAATATTTGAAACAAAGATCACACAATCACCGTACCAACCGACATTGTAACAGATAGAAACAGAGAAAAAACTAAATTGTGAAAACACTACCAAAAAAAATTTTCTCAAAATATGTAGTTCAGATATCCATTACAGAATGTGCCTTAGAAAATTCTGTAGCAGAAAATACAGAGCTGACAGGATTCAAATTTTAGAATAGGAAATATTCTTCTGACTCTGACATTAGGAAGACATTAATTTATACCAAAAAAACCCATCAGATCAATGGTGGTTTATATTTAAAATCCATTTTAAAATCTTACTTGAAAGGTTGATGAGAAATGCAGATGTGGAATTGGAACGATCTTTCATGCCTACGAAAACAACGGCAGGCTGAATGATGGGATGATCATAACAGAAAGACTTGGGAAGTGAAGTTTAATTTTGGCAGCATTTTAAATATATATATTTGGCATCTTCTACAGCCAAAACTTACTACATAGGTGACAGAAGACAGAATCCAAGAACAGTTACTACTTTTTTCTGGAATGCAGGAATGTTTTATTGCATGAAGGTTCATTTACTCTAAAGATATTCCTTTGGTTTTTATTCACTCCTTCATCCTTGGCAAGGGAAACGAACTGAAGCATAGAAGAAGTGCCATGAAGAAGGTCTCTTCAGTTGTTACCCAAGTCTTTTGGCACAAGGTTTACAATAATAATCTACATCAGTAGCAAACTCCAGAGTTATCTGCCAGCAGACTCTTAGAATCAATGGTCTGTAACTGCTCTCGGAGTTCCTCTTTCCCTCATCTCTCAGTATTCCCTGGAACAAAGAAAGGAGAGTTGATAGGACCACATCCAAAATAAGAAGTCACTGTTTTTATGTTGAGAAGTGGAAGGGGCAAGGAAATAATATCTCGTCTCTGTTTTGAATGATTTATTTTTCATTTTCTTTTTTTGTCACAAGGGGATATTGATGTGGTTTGGTTTGGTGCTGGCTTTGATCCAGTAAAGAAATAAACACACACACATATATATGTGCACTGGTATGATTTGAAGTTTTCAAGATTTTTGGCTTTTGTATTGTAGTAAATATGCTGCATTGTTTTGTGGATTAAACTCTTATGGAAAAGGTGGTGAGCAAATAAAAAAAGAAAGCGTCACCTAACAAAGAAGCCATCTGTTCTTCTGCCACAAATCAAAAAAAAAAAAAAAAGAAAAAAGAAAAAAAAGCCTAGTTTGAGTCACTTTATGGCTTGGACATCCTGCCTTCTCAGTGTGCATATACAGTACGTTTAAGCTCACATCAGAGACCCTCCTGGTTGGCATTGGCTAAAGACTCTGTGAATATGCTGAAGATATGGGCTCCAAGAGAAAAAAAACACAAGCTGCTGAAAACAAAATGTTAACACTTTTGTAAATCTGCCAAGTTTTTCAATGTAACTGCCAACAGTTTGATGTTCAGAGGAACTCGGCAGAATTGCTAACATGCACGCTGCATAAATGGCTATTCATTAGAAAGATGCTGTAGTTTATATGTGACTGCTTTCTTTGGCTGGCTAATATATCAAGTATGGTACTTGTTTTGCACTGTGAAAAACTTTCTCCATTACCATAGTAACCTCTTGCATGTTGGCGGAAGCTGATGTCATTCATGGTATTATTCATTCTTAGTGAATTGGTCCTCAAAGTACTAACAAGTTCCAGGGTGATAAAGAACACTAAGTATACATTCTGGTTAAACATGATTTAACCCGTTCACCTCACCAGGTCCCTGGAGATATATAGGTACATATATTTGATATATACACATACACGTATTCAGTTTCTCTAGTATTGCTAAAGAAAAGATTAGAGTGTCATATTTGTCTAGCATAATTCTGGAGTAGAGAGTAAAGGCACAAGTCTGTCACTTCCCTCTGATATCTCAGCGTTACAGGTTAATTTATTTAAGGAAAAAATGTAGTCATTTTTTCTATTTATTCACCTGAAGTTATTTCATTCTTCATCATTATCAATAGTTAGTATTGTAAAATATAAACTGTTTATTCCCTAAGTATCTTTACAGCTTCTATTATATAAATCTAAAGTTTGAATAGGATTTTCATTGTACATATTCTACAGATATTCTGTTATTAATGTGGTAGCACAAAACAGGGCATTTGCTTTTGATTGTGGGGGATCAAACTGTAGAAGGTGGCAAATCTTACCTGGAGTTACATATAACCTAGAAACCTTGATACCTTCTATAATTCCTTTGTCTAGGAACTTCATGGCTCATGTACAGTAGTGGGAGGAATTTGTGTTGTGACAAAGGATTCTTGATCAGTTCCAGGTCAAGGACAAGGAGACAGAAGGACTTGATCCTGAAATCTTTTCCTTTCCCTTTGTACACACAAACCTATGTACACACAAATGTAGGGAGAGGAAGAATATCTGTGTCAAAGCCTGAAGGGCAGAGAAGAAAAAGCAAGCTTCCCTTCCCACACTGAGTGCAGCTCAAGACTCCAAGAAGGGGAGACAAGGGTGGCATGGAAACGAACCTGCTAGAGATTGGTTCCACTGGATTTGTTGAAATCCCATCCAGCGTAGCCTTACTGGAGGATGTATAAATTTTGCTGTACTTTTCTTTTCAGGTCTGTATAACATTTTCTGGTTCTTCATTTTATGACTAAATTTGCTGGTATTAACCCTTAGTCAGCCTTAAAAGAAGCAGCTATTTTAGTCCATACTTCAATCTATCCAAACAGCATAATATGGTGTCACTACTGGACATAGCCTGCAAACCTGAGTGTCCTAACTAGGCCTTTGTGTAAACTTAGAGCTAGACGGCTTACTCCTCTTGAAAGATGAGAGTCATCTTTTCTCTTTTTGCTTGAGGTTTCATCTAACCTGAGAGATTGTGATACTTCACAACTCGTTCCAATAGATCACAGCGATAAAAGGATTGAGACTGTGGACCTTATTCCAAGACATACTTCTCCCATACTTTTGACGGAGCCTTTTAAAATTCCTACCTAGACACACAGATTTATTTTCTAGTTTATTTATGGACAGAGGTGTCCAAATGTACACACCTGAACTTGTCATTTTCCACACATTTTTTTACTCATCTAGTGTCTTTCTGTTTTATCATATCCAGTTTCAATCCGATTGCCATTTGTGCAAGCTGGCATTAAAAAGAGTAGGGTAATATACTGGAGTGCAAAGAGTATTGCGGACTACTTCTGACTGAATTTTTTCGAAGCATCTAAATAACTTCTATGTTCTATGTCCCTTGTTTCACAGTCTGATCTTTTTTTAATAAACCTGTCAGTCCTGGATCACCAGCCATCAGGTCTAACAAATTTCCTGTGATCAAAGAAAGTCTTCCAGAAATAGATGTGGGATTTCTGGAAGGCGTATATTGACATTTAAAATATTAATTTCTCTCCCATTGGCACATTACTATTTCACCTGTTCTGTTCTCTTATTTTATTCCATATACTCCTGCTTTGAGGTTCCATCCTACATCTGAAGCGGAGAACTCACCAGCTCAGCTAACGTCAAGGATGCCAAGAATCTTTTGCTGTAGAGTTTGAAAAGCTATACTGAAGTTATTTCAAAAGAAAATCCGCAAGAGCACGTTAACACATGAAGTTTGCTTCAGAAGCTGACTTGGAAGGAGGTAGCATTCTCCAAGCTACACACACAAATTATATTCTGTATATAATAAATCCTCCTTTTAGGGGACAGTGAAGACTTTCAAGATGTCACTATACTGTTTGCACTGACTTCTGAGTTACAGAGTTTTAACATAACTTCTGAGGTCCTTACAGTCATTTTCATCTCTGATGAGACTCACATGCTTCATTGGTTGCTTAATGCTCAGTTCTTCTTAGGTAGGGGAAAGACTTATCTGGTCTTCCTTAAGCAAAACTCATCAACAACCAGAGCTAGGCACCACAACAAGTTGCATAACTGTCTATAACCAAATTAATGTCTCGGCACTTTTTCATTGAAATAACAATGGCATCATGTATTTGAAATAGCATCTCACTGAGATGAATGGGGAAGGTTCATTAGTATTATTGTGTATGTGCTGTGTAATCTCAGACGGACACCCTCTACTCTGCTGGTACAAGGGGAAAAGCAATAGGTTTCTGCTCCTGGGTCCAGGCTATCATAATAAGCAGAGGATTGGAAACACAGTGCCAAAAGCTTCTACCTTTTATTTAAAGGAAATTGAGATAATGGTGCACAAAACAAGCTGGCTTAATCTAAACCCTGTATTTGTTGCCTGCTAGTAAAGAGGTCTTTAGTTGAAGGGACCATGAATACCTGTGGTGTTGGAATCTGCAATGAATATTACTGGTAAAATCAATGTTTCCTTGGTCCCTGTATATAGGGAAGGCAGTCATTAGTCTATTTTATTGAGTCTATTGAGCTAAAATAACAACAAGTTTTCATATTTTTTTCAGTAATGTTTTCTTTGCTGATTCCAATAACTTCTTCTAAATCTGTAAATTAAGAAAATTTAATTTGAATCATACAATTCAAGTGAATATTGATTTGCTGATTTAAACGACAACACTGCCATACTGAAGTATAGTATCCATCTTTATTTATCTGTATTGCTTTAAAAAAAGTAGTGAAATTTGTACATGTATAAAAGTATAACTAACTAAATCAATGATGTGTGAACTTCCAAACCTTGCCACTACTATTTTAATTCCACTAGTAAGACATTTGAACAGGGACTATTTTGCTGCCTGCGAAGTCAGAGATCTAGTAAAACTGATGGAAAGGTCATGTTTTATCATGCCTAACTGGTTGGTTAAACCATCTGAGAAATCTGTCAGTTCCCTGTGTTTAAACTTTTCTGTACTTAAATCTTAGTTCAAACAAGAATATGTTCTATTTGTATTTTTAATGTAAAAATTGAAGTAAAAAGCATTCCCTTGTCCAAGATGACAGGTAAAATACCAGTTTTGCCAGTGATAGCCAGAGAATTTCAGGAAACAAAACTTACCAGAAAAATGTGCAATTCACCCTTGTTTCATTCTTTCCTAATGAATGTAAAAGTGGTTAACAAACTATTTATTTTTGAAAGCAGCTTTCAATTAATCAATGTTAAAACCCAATATTTATCAGAAATTAAGTCAAATTTATCTTTCATATTTGGACAAAAATCGGGCTAGCTCTCTATTGAAAAAAAAAGAGTTTTCTTTTCCTAAACAAATCTCAGGTGAGACTCATCTGACTAAATGATTACTGGCACTACTGAGAATCACTCCATCTATTCAGACTAGACGTACCTAAATACCTTCCTAAGGCTATGGAATAGGTAGATCAGCCTAAGAAGTTTCTACAAGAACCACCTCTGTTCCCAGTTCTTTAGCCCAATCCAGAGGACACTGGATCCAGATGATCAATTATCTTTTTTTTACTGGGAATAGTAATTCCATCCGTTCCATTCCAGCAGCTCCATGAAGCTCTTGTAAAGCCAGTTTCATCTTACTACCAAACTGTGAATACCCAACAAATATTGAGCTGTTGCTTAAACTATGGGCAAAATTTAGGCAGTTTCCTTAACAGATATTGATGAACAACCAGTGGAGACAGCCAGGCTAATTTTCCTGTGGAGTGGAGGAGTATCACTGATGACTGAAGGCACTGTGCTCAGGTGTGACTCTGTAGTACACGGGTTGTTCGTGGAAGAAGAGGAACTTGGCAGGGTTGATGCTGTGGCCCTGAATGATGAGGTCCTCATCATTTCATCCAAGAGGATGAGGGTAGGCCTAAGGTTACATAGAGATATAGGACAGCTAATCATCATCACCTTCTCTGGAGATATCTTCAAAGATAAAACTCTTTTCATCTTCCACCCCACCCTTTCTTCCTCCTGCTCCCCTCCATTCTCCTCCACCTTCACTTGTGATCATGCCCAAGGTGTCAAGTTCCTCTGAAATACCTCACAGCTACACCTTGTACATCTCTTGCCAAGACTACCATGATTTTTTCCCCATTTCAGTTTTGTTTCATGGACCCTGATTCAGTTTTCTCCAGCTGTTTCACCCAGCTATCATTACCTCAGATCAGTCATTGGAAATGGCTTTCAGGAGTCTGTGCTAAAGTACTTGGGGCACAGTAGTGATGTGGTTTGCCTGGACTATGTAAGAGCATTGTAAGGGTTATATAATTTTGGCATTTGCCCCATGTTTTTCCAAGAGCATGGCCCAGAAAAAGCCTCAAACTCAGCAATATAAACATTTCAGGAATGTGACCTGCAGAGTGCTGCCACACGCCATGTAGCAGGAGAGCACAGATACAGCCAATGGTTTCAGATAGATTGCTTTTGCTGAGTAAGCTGCTTGATTAAGGCTCATGTTTGTAACACTGTATGATATTTTCATTACAAAATAATATTGGTAATAAAATGGAAACTTCTGTGGCAAGTGAGATCAGAGTTAAATTTCTATAAATTAGGATCATGGCTTTTTTTGTCTGAAAGCATTTATAAGCTGTATTATCCTGATGAAAGATATAAGAATATGAATATCTCATTTTTAAAGATTCAGCATTTCTGAGAGACCTAAGAAATCAAAATTCCACCCTACAGTCTTCTTGAGACATTAGAAACTCTCCTTTTCCTCATGAGGATGTAAATCAAACCTTTGGAAAGAGTGGGAGCAGTGAAGTGAAAGATTAGCTGTCTGACTCATGGAGAACAAGAAGTATATGGGATACTTGCTTGGTGTGTCAAAAACACACATTCAGTTTGTGAGTCTGCCTTATTCATGCTACGGTTTAATCCTCATTGGAGTAGTGAGGAATAGATCCTCTCATTTTAACCAGCTACACTGTCCATTTAGCAACTCTAGTAGGATAAGGGCATGTACATTATTATTTACTACAGTTCACTGATTGCATTGTTGCATGCCCTTCTCTTGAGAATGACTTTCCGAACAAAATGCGGTTTTGAACTGGCATTTATTAAGGAACTAGTTTGGATTCCGATGAATAAAAAGTTCCTCTCAAAATATCAGTTTCTAAAAATGATTCATGAAGAAATTAAAATAAATGGAGCCACACTGTAATTGAACTAAAGCTAAATGCAGATACCCTCTGTCTTACATTGCCACAATGGTCATGAAGTTAAAGTTTTTCATCCTTAAAACCAAGTGATATTGTGCGACTCACCCCAGTATGTAAATCACTCACATAGTGATGAAAATGGTAAGAATCTATGGAACAATTGTCTGAAATAAGTATTTTGGGCACAAGTCTATAGAATGCCTAAATGTAAGTTTTCTAAATGATTATGCCTGCCAATGTAACATATTTCCCTCTGCAGAAGCTGATGGCATCTAATTCAATATTTGAAATGCAGCTATAACCAAGCAGCTGAAGCTCGTGGTAACCCAATCCTTGATTAACACATCAACAATTAGTAGTTTTATTGTTGTGATAGGCCCTTACGGATTCATAAATTCAGATCAGTAGTGGTGCTACTCAGAAGTTGATGGTTGCTACAGTGTTTCCAATCTTGTACTTCCTCAAACTAATTGTCAAGAAGATATGTGGCATATTAAAATACTATGGACCTTGATTAATGCAAACCCATGAAGAGAAATCAATGACTTTTTCAATTTGCCCAAGCTTAGCATCTGGTCCACTCTGCAGAGTGGGTCTAGATACACAGAAAATCCATAGTACAAAAGTACTCTGTGCTTTTGCGCTGTGCTTTGCACTATGGATTCAAAGTAAACCTTTGAATATGGCACAAGAGATAAATTTTGACACTTTCTTTTTAATTTGCCTTGCTTATGCCAGTATTAAAATGCCATACCTCGTACTGTAATTAGTTCGCTGCCAGAATAGAGAATAATATACGAGTGTCCATGTTAGGATACAGAAACAGGAAAACAAGTCCTTATTGATGAGTTCAGCTAATAGAGCTGGAGAAAGAAAGCAATCTGATCAGGCCATTGTCTTATCTGAAAAACAAATAAACATCTGTGAGTATAATTTGAAGTGACAGACACAAAAATACTGTGAAATTCATACACACTTGAATGGATACAAAATTTTTCTCCTTGACTAGCTTTCATAATGTTTCATTAACCTTGGTGGAAAACTTCAGCAAAGACGTTTATTCACCAGAAGCAAGTCAGGCCTCCGTGTATTGGTTACGTATAAAAAAAGGTGGTTTCCGCTCTGAAAGGACAACTCGTTCACCTTTCCCCTTCTGTGTTCCCTTTTCTCTGTTCCTGAGGTTGCTGTGGTACTGCATGACCTCTCCTTTAAAAATAATAGTATTTACTGTGGGTATTCTACAGTAAGCAACAGAGAGCAATCCTTTGATCTGTGTATTCTAGGTCACTTTCTTCTCTTCACTTAGTTCATATTTTTGCATCACCTACCATATCCGTAACTACAGTAGGTCATTCACTTATCTGTCAGTTTATTTTCTTTGACATAACCTGTCCATTTGTGTCTATGCCGCAAAACTGGAAAGCCTTCAAAGTTAGAAAACTAGGCATGTTTGGCACGACTGAAAATATGCCCTCTCCCTTCCATTGGCTCCAGTCTTCTCTTACCCAGCTTCCCCACTTTTCCTTTCTGAGATCACTACAGTTCTCCCTGTCTAGAAACCCGTAATTGTCCTCATTTCACCCCATGCAATTTGCATGAAAAAAGTGTCTCCCAGCTTTCAGGCAATGATTCACACCTCCTACCTAAGCTTTTAGCTGTCAAACTACAGAAGTTTTTCTTCCACAAATGTATATTCTGTTAAAAAGCAGCCAACAGATCTACATAGCATGTGTCGTAGCTGCATGGGACAAGAAGAGACAATGTCATGCCCATATCTCTCCGAGGTACATAGCTGAAATTATATTTCTGAAGAAAAACATCGTCTAAAAGAAATACACAAGTTGAACACATCCTGAGGAAAGTGTAGGGTTAGCATGATCTTTAGTTTGAACTGATCTGGAGAAAATGTTACTCAATTAAAAAAAGGTGAAAAAGTGGAAGTCAATCTCCTTGAACATAGGAGGGCAACCTCAAAACAACCACAGAGGTTCAGTTCCTTTTCCTGTCAAGCAGACACTTCTGAGCTGCAAGGAGGAATGCTGTTCATATTCATGATATTCCAATGGCATGTTTGGCATTTTGGTACCTCATGCCATGGGAGTTTCCATTTCTTCTTATGGCTGCTCTCTACCCTTTTACTTGTAAAAATACTTGGTGGACCTGCACTAGAATTTCCCACCATCAGAAGGTTACAGAAAGAAGAGGACTGATAACAACTCTAAATTATTTCAAATTCCTTCTGATTCAAAATTCCATCCCCTGAACTGATATATAATGACATGCTCTGGGGGAGAAGCAGGGAGCAATCATTTGTTTGCAGGTTAGTGTCAAACGTGATAGCAATTTAGATTCATAACTATCAATAAAAGAAAGAATGAATGAATGAATGAAATGCAATAGAATTCTTGGTAGACTGCACACAGATTGGAAACGATACTTAAGTCTCATTCTGCTCATATTGGAGTTTGAATAGATGCAGATGATCTTAGCTCACCATTACAAAGGTTTTACCCAAAATTAATATTTTTTGTTCCAAAGTCATACCAAATTATTTCTATAGTGAACATTACTAACTTTAGATGTCTGTGGTCGAGAAATTTTTGTTGCCTTCTGATTTGTGGCTTTGCAAAAGTTGAGTTGTACGTGTTTCTATGTCAGCAAACTAATGAAAACTAAAAAATTGGGCAGCTTTATGTACATTCGATGTAATTGTAAATCGGCCTTTTAGGTCTTCTAATAGAGGAAGAATCAGCTTTAGAATGAGAAACAGTGTTGCTATTTTAATGAAATATTGCCAGTTTAGTGGAACAATTCAATATTTTATTAACTGCTAGAATGATATTTTAATACGGACTGCCTGCTGGAAGATGGTATGCCTACACAGCACAGTGCTGTGTCCTGCAAAGTCACCAGGTCTCGCTCATGCACAGGAACCACTACAGCCCCAGCATTCCTGCTGAGACTACGCTGTAATGCAGGTATACACTGCACATGCTATCAGTGCTAACGTGCTGAGAGCCAGGTATGTGTTTCTCCCCAGCACTGAAATCTGGGAATAGAGAATTGGGTAGTGGAGGAATGATTGTGGATGCTGGGGGAATAAGGAGACCTTGGTTTAATGCATTGCTCCAGCAGCTAGTATCAATTCTTCAAGCTAGCACTTGAAGTGAGGTCTTCCCTCTGCCTGATGGTATGGCCTAACCACAAATTAACAGAATCTTTCTTTCTCTAACAGTCCGGTTATGCCATGCAAAGCAGAATAGTGTACACAGGAAGAGCAGATTTAAGGTACACTCTCTTCTGAGCTCTTTCTATGAAGGTGAATTTCACAAGACAGTTAAGTCAAATCGGTGGCTGCCTGCTGCAGTCCTGGGGCAGTCCCCGTCTGCTCTCACTGGCGCTACAGCCGCTCTCTGCATCTTTCTCATCTACCCAGCACCGACTCTCCAAAAGCCTGATCAAGCAACTAAACTAGCTATGAAAAAATATTTAGTTTTCTTTAAGTTTTGCTACAACAGAGGAAGCTTGAGGAGCAGGACTGCTGCCTTTAGGACAACAGGTAGCTCCAAAACCAGCTTAGCTGCACTGTAAAGTACACTCTTAGGGAAGGCAGTAACCCAATTTATTGCTGGAGTCCCCTTCGGTGGCACCTAAACCTTTCTGTGCTTTGTTTAAGTGACCTCGGCACTGACAAGCATGAAGACACAGGGGCTTTTTTCATGCCGATGCTTCTGTTTCTCTTCTTCCAAGAACAAAAAATGAACTGATTGTTCATTTCACGATACGTAGTTCTGATTCTTTTATAACTTTTTCAGCTTTCTCACTTTCGAGAAACTCTTTCAGCTTGTGGGATTTTCCTCTATTCTTTGTCTCACATGAGTCACCTCAATGACTTGCAACACAATTCACCTTGTAAATAAACTTTTGGATGTCAGTGTTTGCAAGAATGGGGCTTACCTCTGTACTACTGGCAACAATCTCTATTTGTCTTGAAATAGTTGCTTTTAAGTAATAGTCGAATGTGTCAGATAGGATACCATTAACATACTTCATGGTTTTGGAAAGAAAATGAACTTTAAAGAGATATGGATCTGGTGTGCCTTCACTGAGGTACTTTACACAGCTATTGCATCATTCCCATTTTAGATGCCTAGCCTGTAGTCCCTTAAACAGGGAAGGTGACTTTAGAGTAAAAGTCTACATCACTTAAGAAGTCAAAGGGAAGAAATAGGCACCACAAAAAGCTCCTATGAGACCCTTTCCACCTGAGACATCAGTCTCCCTGCACTGACTGGAAATCACTAGGAAATGACAGATTTCATACATGAAAGTTCTTTACAGAGCACGAGGAGGAAGTTACCTATCTTTTGCATAACCACTGATTATTTAGAGTGCTTGGGCAACAAGCAAAGAGCCCTTATGGGCCTTCCTCAGCCCCAGAGAGTTTCAATCCACTTTCTAAATAAGTGCTTCAGCGAGGCACTAAGGCATGCTGAGGCTTGGAGAAAAACGAAATAGCATACTCCATCGCTGCTAGGCCAGAGGGCAGCCAGAATTCAGTCAGGTAGCCAGAAGACATCATCTAAGCACTTAACCTGCAGGAGACTGAATAAGGCTGTAAATTCTGCTCCCTATAGCATGCATCAGCAGGATAAAAAATAACCTGAGAGCACATTTCCTAACTGAGCACCCCAATCACAAAGCTATAGACCGGGTTCTCCTTTCCTTCAGTCCTCGTGTCTCCTTCGTTCCTGCTGTGTACTGGTTCAGCTTCCAGACACAGGAAAGAGTATGCTCTGCTCCCAACCCCCCCATCGCACCTGTGTTTCATCTGGCTACAAGGACACTAAATATTGAGGCATTGGGTACTGGGCTCCTAAAAGTTCATGTGAAGCTAGTTGTGGTCAGATCCACGACTGGCAGCTTGGACTTCTCTGAATTTCAAAAGTGAGCCACTTACATGTGGACGCAGTTGAGCTTTGAATGAGAGGCAGCTGCTTATGTCCTTTACAACCAGCCCTGAGATGGTGCAGGTGCGATCATCAGGTAAGTGGGGATCATTCAAGACCAAGTGAAGGGTAATCTAATATGTGGGTGTTTATACCCTTTAGTTAATCACAGAAAATAGATGCACTGATGGGCGTTGACGGATACATCCTTTAGCAAAGGGTTAAGCAGAGTTCTCACCTGTGGGCAAAATATCTTAACAGCTAGCCACACCACTTGGTAAGGCGTCAAAGGATTTCTCTGTCACCAGCACTTGCAGCTTTGCTGCCTTTATGTTTTTTTGCAAGATTTCTGCCTGGAGTGCTAGCAAACACAGCACTAAAGCAGCAGGGCATGAGCAAGCTGCTTATAGTACTGGGACAGAAATAGATGCATCCAAGCTGCCATTTCTTTGTAACTACAAACCTCGTAAGAAGTGTTGGTTTTGCCTCCATCTCACAGGGTGATAATTATGACATTCCCACCGTTTTCCTTTTGTTGGGCATTATGTGCCAGCAGGGAATCAAGTGGGTCTTTGTTGTGCTGAACCGCGTACTCCAACCTACACAGCCTCCCCGGCCCCTTCCTCGGGGCGGTTCACGGAAGGAGAGGGGCGGACAATGAAGTTCGAACAAAACACAAATAAAGCAGCAGCACCAGTAGCAAACAGCCGCCCTTCGCGTCGTGCCCCGCGGGGTCGGGCGATTCCCGAGCGGGGCTGGGGGGGGGAGAGGCAGAGGGATAGGAGAGGGGCTCGGCGGTGCGCCCGGGGCGCGGGGGGGAGGCTGGGGGCACCGTGCAGAGGTGCCTCCCCTGGGCCACCCCCGCAGGTACCGGGGAGGGGCGGTGCAGGGGGGAGCCGCCTCCCCCTCCCCAGCCCCGTCCCGGCCGGCAGCTGGGCATCGCATCGCGGGGAGGCGTCTGCGAGAGGCGGGCAGGAGGAGCGCCCGGGGGAGGCAGGCGGGGGCGGCGCGGCTCGACTCGACACGGCGGGGCTGGGCGCACCGTGCCGCAAAGAGAGACACCCCACCGCCACCGCCACCACCTCCGAGAGAAAGTGCAAGTGTGCGGCGGAGCCGGGCCACGCCGCCCCCGCCGGCTGACCGGCACCGGCGGAGAGGCGGCTCCCCCCCCGCCCCGCCCTCGGCCCTGGGCTGCTGCCGAGGCCGCGTCCCCCCCGAGGTGAGTGCCGCCCCGGGGCTGCCCCGCGGGGCTGCCGGCGGCGGGAGCGGGCTGGCGAGGAGGCAGGTTTTGCGGAGGGGTTTGGTGGTCTCTGGGTGTACGTGTGTGGCGTGATTTTTTTAAATTATTTCATTATTTTTTTTTTTTCCCTTGCCTGTCTTTTTGTCCGTGTGTCCATGTCCTGGGTGAGGTAGGAGCTGCCCGTGGAGAGGGAGGGAGGGAGGGAAGGAAGGAAGGAGACCCAGCGGGTCACGGAGGTGCTGGGTTCAGTCCGCTCTTATTGTGTGCGGAGGTGAGAAAACTAACCTAGGCTGTGCCAGATTTGCGCTTTTGCGTAAAATCAGCCCGTTCATGGGCATGCTGTCGCCCTTCCCGGGCCCCCTCCCCCCGCCTCGTTTGGGGGGAGAAGCTGATGCGAGCCCTGCCACCCCACCGGTGTAAATCAGTGCTGACGGGCGACTGGATGGGAATTTTTTGATACGCGTTTTCTTTCATTGGTAGTGTCAGTCGGTTAAATCCCAGCGTTTCGTGGAAGCAGCGCGCCTGCCGCATGGGCGAAGGAAGGGTTTCCCAGCAATGCTATGTGCCAGGCTTGTTCCCACCAGCCCTCCTCGGGTGGCTGCTGAGCCCGTGTCCCCTGTGCCGGGGTTGGGGGGGGGTGGGGGGGGGACGCTCCCTGCGCCCGGTCTTCGCCATAGGCAGTTGGGAGCTTGTGGGTGTGTGTGAGGTTGGATACCAGAAACCCTGGCTTGAAAGGGCTGGGGTTGCTGGCCCTGGGAGCCTGCTGGTCTCGGAGGCTCCTTCTGGAGAAAAATGACTTTTCCCTCCCTCTGGGAAGGTACCGAGCAGCGTGCCAGAATCATCCCGTTCGTTTCAGGAGGAGGCGGGTGGGGGGTGGGAGGCGATGTGATTTAGGTGTTTGCACAGCGAGTTTACGAACTTTCCGTGGGAAACTTTTAAACTTGAAATTGCTGTTCCAACTGGAAAAGTGAGAACGTCGACCCTGCAAAACAGAAGAGTCAGCGCTGGAGCAGCAGCGCAGGGGCTCTCAGTGTGACTGCAGAGCGGGGTCTCCTGCCGTGGGTTATGTTTCTGGGCGGAATCTCAGGCAGATCGTGGTTTCATGTCTCCTCTTCCCACGCCTTTATAAGAAAGTATTCTCCTGCTGAGCCCTGTATTCTCCATGTATTCTGCTGTAGAGCCTTGGCTAGACTCCCTATTATCAGTAATTTATACCAAGCCCAAGCAGGCAGTGCTGAAGTACTAGCTTTTTAGGTGGTGTTTTACTTTGCGAATGATTTTGATGGTAATAGAACAACTTTAGACTTCGTTGCCAGCATCTGAGACGTGACCTGAGGGCTTAAAAAAAAAAAAAAGGCATGTTATGTATGTATATATGTGCATGTACAGTAGGTTCAGAGTGATGGGACAAGTTCTCTTGACTGGAGTATTGTCATGGAACAGCAGGGATGCCATTAAAAGTACCAGTAAAGACTGGGATTAGGGTGATTGGTAGAGCAGAGCTCTCAACTGTTGCGGTGATTTTGTGTTGTAGCAGCATTCAGAAATCCCAGCTGTAAATCACATTATACAAAGAGAAAGCCAGCCCTTGGCCTCAAGGGATGACACAGGTAACAGCAAGCAATTTGTAAGCGAAAGGAACAGAGAGGAAGCCATTTGTCTAATATTACATAGGTTAGGCCAGAACTGAAAGTTTCCAGACTGAAACTGGTTTTATACATTGTGTCTCTGTTATAATTTTTTTTCATTGTGAACTGAGTCTTTCCTGATTACGGAATAATTTTGCAATTACTAGCGATAACGTTTGATGTATGGTATGCAGAACGCATGTTTAATGTGGAAAATGGGTAAATACTGAAAATCTTCGAAACGGAAGATCAAAATACTTCCAAGTGGAAGGGTAGAAAATTATTTTAATGTGCCTAGGGTATGGTATCTTCTTTAATTGTACAGTAGGAATTAAATGGAGCTTGAGTTGCTTGGAATTTGTAGTGCTGGTTGAGGCAACTGACCATCATGAAGCAGTGGTTTATTGCACTGCTTTGAAATAGCTCTTGGATTTTATGCTAGGATGATGTTACTTTAAGTAGGACCATTATTTCAAGCCAGCATAATGAGATGGAAAGCATTTGGCATGCATTCCTGTAAAACAGCATTTTAGTGCTAAATTCAGATCCTTGCTTGAAGGTATCTATAAAATACCATGCTTATATAGGGTGTCATACCAAGAAAAATAAACAAGTAGGTTAAAGCTGTCCTATAGTATTTCTGTCATAAAATGACAGTCAGAACAGCAGTTTCGACCACATTTTTCCTCTTTTGGAGGGCAATGGTTTCTTAGCTTAGACATGGAAACTCTGACAAAGTGATCATGAGGTAAGTGGCCATAATAAATGGGGCACTTTAATGAGATGAATTACAGATTTAAACGTGAGCCTCTTCTGTCTCACCTGATTGTCCTGACCACAGAGTTATTTCAGAGTGATTTCTGTGGGTTTGTTTCATAAAAAGAGGTGCTTAAATATCTAGTTTGAACATGTGTGTACACACACATGCAGTGGTTTTTTTATTCGATTGTGAGATACAGCAGAAAATATTCTTCCAGTCCGAATAATGCTTTTGTCCAGATTTCCATGAACATGATTTTTTTTGGTCCAGTTTTATAGAAGGTGGCAAACTAGTGAATTTCTCATCTGCCTCAAAAAAAAATAAATGCAACAAACCCAAAAAACCCAAACAGGCAGTATGGTTGAAAGTCAGTTTGTATAGTCAGTCGGTACTGTCTCAAGCTGGCTTGTTACTGTCTTTTTGATCATAGCTTAGCAACTCTCACTTGCGCATTCTCTGTGCTTTTTCCACTTCACCTTCTTTCTGCTACTGACTGTTATTAAGATAATTGTAGCTAATGAACACAGGAAAATGTGGTAAACCTGCACAAAATTAGCAATGATTGTGGATGCAGTTGGTGATGTCTGGGAATGTGATGTTGTCACACGTTGTCAACAACAGCAGCTGCTGGAGATACTTGCCATTTTGTGGGCCAGACCTGCTGATTTAAGACTCCGCCAAGTTCATGGGAAACGCAGTTTGTTGCGTCTTTCTGAAAAAGACGGCAAATACTTTTTTGGCTCAATAAGATGAAAGAACCTTCCAGGCAAGCAGCTAACTCTAACCTTTGCACTTAGATTTGTTAATTTTCCCTAAGGTGGGTGTTTCATGTGGTGCCAAGCCTAGCTGTTAATTCATTTAGCTTCTTAGAGACACATCACAGCAGTCAAGTAAACATCAATGTGTGTGTGTGTGTCTATATATATATGTATATATGGCTATTCACACAGCCTTTTTGTGGAGTAATTGTTAATATATCATGTTCTGATTCCTGCCTGTAAGTGTGTGTATTCCTGGCCTGTCTTGTTACACGTGCAGAAAAAGGAGGGTTGGATTATGAATTTGGGGTTTTGTTCCTTCTTTCTAAATGTTTCGTTTTAAAATATCACTCCAATTCCTGGAACCATTTGTGCAAACATTACGTCTGTTTGGTCACAGAAAGATTTTTCTCTTCCCTAAAATATTTGGGATCATGAAACTAAGCTGCACAACCTGAAGTGTAGGACCAGGCTTCAAATCTTGATTGTGGCAATGCTGCGTCTTGGCTAGTGGGTAATGTAGCTGAGATCTGTGGTCATCATATTTTTCTCCAAAATTACATTGTGGATTTGCAGTACTATTTGGAGAAAGGCCTTTGTTTCATCAAAACTTACTCTTTCTGACAAAACACCCAGCCTGTTTTTAGTTAGAACGTCTCTGGCTATCTCCAGTATGAATGAATTTTTGTCAGAGTTAGGTTGATGGTTGGACTAGATGATCTGAAAGGTCCCTTCCAACCTAGGCCATTCTATGATTCTATGAATATATGAATACAGACGGTTGGGTGTATCCACTGGAAAAGCACTGAGGTTATTGTGAATTGCAGTAGGAGAAAAATAATATAAAAATAATATAAAAAAACCCCATTCCCTGTGTTGTGCTGTAGGAAGAATGTGACGTGAGTTTGTTATTTTTTTAATGGATGTAGCAAATATGTATGTTTTTGCTGGGCTAGTTGCCATGGTACTAAACAAAAAGGGACATTAAAAGGTAGACGACAAGTAAATTAAACAATCCCAGCAGCAAGGCCTCGCAGGTAAATGGCTTAAGGGTGGCTGAAATAACTGATTTTTGGATCATCCATAGAGAAGTAGCTAGTTAACTGCAGACGCGCTAAAAATCTCTCTGGGATGAATGTGTGTCTAGGGTGAGGTATCAAATCTTAACTTCAGTGGCCTCAAAAAGATGGAAGAGCACATGCATCCCCAGCAGCGCGAGGCTGACACCTGCGTTGGCTCAGAGATACGGGCACTACGGTAACCAAGCTAATTTTTCGGGTGCTTTTAGGCATAAGCCGCTCTCATCTGACCTGGTAGCAGGAAGAGTAAATTCTGGAGAGAAAATACAAATTCTTCCAAAATACAGCAGTTCTTTTAGCGAATGAAACATATTTGAAGTTACTCTGCAAATCACTTAAAGTTCCACCCCTCCCCACCCCCCCCTCCCCCGGTGAAAATGGCTAAGATGGCACAGCTGGGTTTGCCACACGAATATGTCTGGCAGTGAGGGGCTGCTGCCCAAAGATTTGTCTAAAGGTAATTGGGCAATGTTATTTCAGCCCCTAGTGAGATACTGGCAGCTCGCTCTGTCCCAGAGGTGTGCACGCAAGGATTTCTTGTAGGCATCTGAAGTATGTTGCAGCCACTGCACAAGCATAGAACAGAATTGCATCAGATAGTAAAATCCAGGTGACAGAGATACTGCTTGTGGTTCCGTCTAAAAAAAACCTAAAAAATTAGTTTTTATGATGGTTGATGCCAAACTGTGAGTGAAGCATTCCATACAAATAGAAATTCTTCTGTCACATGAAGCCATATTCAGTGGACTTGACATAAACTGGTGAAAAGATTTAAAAAAAAAAAAAAAGTTGTGTTTTTTTTTTTCCTTTTGATATCTAAAGGTCTGTGCATCTGCTTTTCTGAGATCACGGATGTTTTTGTTTTGAGATTAGAATAAGATACAAAATGTTTGGAAACACTGCAGGATGCATGCAATGACAGTGTAGTTTTGGTGTTGTTTTGTTGTGGTTTTTTTGAAGCAGTTATGTCTGTCTCAGATAAGCGGGCTATAAAGGAATTGTAACTATTGCTGTTTGTATTGCAGTAGTTTACTGACGATCAGTTCTCAATTGAGATGTCTTTGTGTCAGGTGCTGTATTTATCTTGGAGTCTGAGAAATACCGTGTAGGAGGAGGGAAGACGAGATAGTGTTGATAGTTTTATATTTTTATGATATCAGCAGCTAAATCCCATCACGGAAGCTTAATCTGAGCCAGTGCCAGGGCTCCCTATGTCATCAAAAGAGAGAGATGAATGACCTTGTGGTGGTAGGTGTCTGAATGTATGGCCACGACTCGGCTATGCCTTTCTGCTTTGGGGTGTGAGGGGAAGGGCACACGAGTCCTTGCCTGTACCTGCACGAGTCAAATGAGGACTCTCTCCTGAAGAGAGCACTCCCCAGCAGAGTCCTGGATGTCAGCTGGAAAGGGACAGTTTGGGCAGTTTGTCAGACCTAGCTTGTAGATAAATGTGCAGTGTGTCCTAATTAGGAGTTTTATTTAAGGAACATTTAGTGATTTAACACCCCGATCTAATTACTTGTAAGCTTCTTGCTAATTTTGTAATTAGCACTGGAGCAAGACTTTTTATGGAAAATACACCCTTAAGGAAATCAGAACCACTAACTTGCAGTGCTTGTAGAGAGTTTTATTTCTGTGACAATGTTCTGTAGAAAATGTCTATAAGGAAATATTATTTGTTCTATTTTTACATGATGGCAAAGACAGATATGTGCCAAGTGTTTACAGAAACCTATTATAGTCAGTTATCACAACCCAAACGACTCTGGCTTTAGAACATGCATCTGTAGAATCAGATTCTGCTCAGATATTACCTAGTGGAGAAGGCATGCTCGAATTGCTTCAGACCACAGCTATCTTTGGCCTTCAAAGGGTGAGGAGGAGAACTCAGGGTGTAGCCAGGGTGTACTGGCTGTCTGCTCTTGCAGTTCTTAGCAGCCAAGGCAGCTTTGGATAAACGTAGATGGTAAGGTGCAACTTGGAGCAGCCATGAGCCTGCTCTAAAATGTAGCCCGGCCTTGAAAGGATAAAGCTGTTGTTGTAGCTTGCTTCCAGGTAATCTATGTAGGATGTGTCAGTGGACAGAGAAACTGGTAGAGAATATCCTGGCCCATCAAGCAGGTGGTCAGAGAAGTTTTCTTCTCGGAGGAGATCCCTCAAGTGTTGTCTTCATTTCGATAAGCAGGCTTGCTCTCTTCAGAGATTCATAAATTTGACTAATCCTTACTTCTGGAAGGTAGTTTATGCTTTGCAGAATTAAAGCCTAATAATTTGCTCTTTTCAAATGCAAGGTTTTTAATGTTTTTGAAGATGGTGAGCTTTGTAACCAGTCTGAAGTAATATAATATAAATAAGGTCTACAGAGAGAGATCTGTTTATTAGTTTAATAGATGTAGCTGGAAAAGAAACAAACAAGCTCTCAGGCTCAGAATACTTCATTCCCTTATTGGACTGATGAAGCAATTAAGCCTAAAAGCTTGTCACTTGTTTTTATTGCACAACAGTTGTAGTAGGCTTTTAAACTAATCTTTTGCTTGTTTCTCTTTGTAAAAGAAAATGGTTCATTTTTTAGGAAGAGCTGCTGTATGCTTGGGGGCCACTGAGCGCGGCTATGTGTGTTTAGTGCAAAAACAGTCGGAGTCGCTTCAGCATGTGAGATCGTGCCCTGGGCTTGCGATTCCTCAGTCCTGTCACATCTCTTCCTTTCCCAGCAGGACATGCTCGTCTACATCCCAGTGTGCCAACACAGCCATATAAAGGAAAGGATACAAAAACACTGCAAGCTACTCTGCTCTGCTTCCACTTCCTACCGCAGATACTGTTTTTGATGTCAAGTGGCCCGGTACTTCCTTGACCCTTTTCACTATTTCTCACTGAATGTGTTTTAGCCTCCAATAATTTGGCTCTCGCTTAAGTCCCAGGTTCAAGTCTCCTGATTGTTCGCACTGCGTATATGCTAATTAATTCAGTATCCCTACCAGAGATAGAGAAGTAGTTCCTTCTGAAGAGGGGCAAGGGGGGGAAAAAAAGGCATTGTTGGCTGGCTAATTTGCTTCGAGGTCTGTTCTGGACGAACAGTATGGGTACAGACCCTGCCAAGTTTGGCTTCCTCTGCCTGGGACATTTCTCTAGCACTCTCCCAGGAGGTCTTCTGCCCTTAACTGCCCCCTCGTGCCTGTGATATAAAGAGCTTGGAAGCGCTTCTGAGTGTCAGATCTAGCTGGGTTTTAATACGAGCACTGCCAGTGAAGAGACCCTAGCCCTGGTGGTGGCTGTAAGCTTACTACGCAGAGGGGTAAGTGGATGGCGACAGCATCAGCAGTTTTACTCCAACTCTGTATCAAGTGAGATTTTGGTATTTAGTCATCTCTTCTATGCTTACAGATGTATAATTTCTCCTCCTGTGAAAGGAAATGTGGGCGGAAACAGCACACAGGAGCTGCAGGGTACTCTAATAGACACTCAGTGTCTTGAGACCAAAACCATTATCAGGGTGGGGAATCCTACCCCAGTGAGTAAAGACTGAGGAAGCCAAGCTGGCTCATGGTGGCTTTCACCTACAGACACTTAATAGCTTCACAGTCTAAGTGAAGTTTTTATTTGTGTGTTTATCTATTGCTGTAGCTACGGTCCAGGCTTTCTGAATTTATGCTTGTGTTAATACTTCTTTGTTGCATCTATTTCCTTACAGAACGCTGAGGGGTTTTTTGGGGGTTTTTTTTTGTGGTTTTTTTTTGTGGTTTGTTTGTTTTTTTTTTTATCCTGCAGAAAAGTGGAAATTTCATTCTTTGGTACGGGACTGGTAGTTTTTTTGCACTGGTCATTGTTCTCTTGCTCCCTCCACTCCCTGTCATATTCCCTCAACTTTTAGTTGAACAGAGGACGTTCAAGGATGATGTTACGTTTCCCTTACCAAGCTTTACTTAAAAGGCGGTGGGTTGGGGTAACTGGGCAGTTGTTGCAGGAAGAGGAATCCCGGGCACGCAGGGGGAGAGCCCACAGCAACTGCGCAGCGTCGCGCTGGCTGCGATGGCGGTGGCTGCTGCTGCTGCAGTCCCTGGGCCGCAGTCATGCCTGTGCTTCCCTGCCTGATCGAAGTCGGGTTCTAGTCAACCTAAATACCTGAACAATAATTAATCTAGCTACCAACAGTGCAAAAAAGGCAGAGTGAGGTGGTTTTACTATGTTCTTGATACAGTTTTCCAAGAATGGAAGATGCCACTTTCAAACTTTCTCCTCATTATTAGTTTTAAAAACAGCTACTGCAAGTCGTGTCTGTTAGAAAGAGCAGTCATAGAATCATAGAATGCTTTGGGTTGGAAAGGACCTTAAAGATCATCTAGTCCCAACCTGACCCTCCACCCCCCACATCAAATGTCCTCATTATTTGATGAGGACGTTGAAATGCAGTAGCATTTCAAAGCCTTTGGGCTTTGGTGGCCTAGGTCCTGTACAGACACAGAATAAATGACAGTCCCTGCTCCCGAAAAACTTTCTGTCTATCACATGAGAGAAGAGCAAGGGGGAAATTAGGTAGTGTCCACAGGGACAAATGAGACAGCAAATATAATTTAAGTCAGAGGAGTTTCATTAGCTAAGAACACATTCCATTTCTATTTTTCTGCTGTATATAGTAAGCCATCATTAGACTAGCTAGATCTTAAGATTTTAAAGACTGTAATTTAAATAAAATACGTAGGATTTTTAAAAAGTCAGTTCAGTGCTAGTTAGTAGGATGGAATTTCTCAGCCATCCCAGAGCAAGGGCCTCAGAACATACTGCACCCTGGGAGCAGAGGAAGGAAGGGTGATGTTGATCTGCTTTTAAGGGACAAAGCCAACTATTCTGTTTGAGTTGTCCGCAGATCGGTCAAGTTGTGCAACTGAGCATGGGCACAGCCATGCCCTTTCATGAAATATAGCGACCAGCGTGGCAGGTAAATTTGGCCTCCCAGATTTGTAGTGCACGATGAGGGTGCTGGGCCTAGCAGCGTGCTGTAGCTGGTCTGCACCGATTTGTCGGGTCTAAGAAATCAAAGAAACGTGCACGCAGCGGAAGACAAGCACCATGTGCCCTTTCGTCACTCCCCTTGGCTCTTGATTCGAAGCAGCCTCTTCTCCTGCAGCGGGGAGGAGGATATTTGAGAGGCCGGTGTGAGGTGCTGGGGCGCTGGTAGGCTGGGGGTGCACATTCTGAAAGGGCTATTTGTGCCGATAAGCAGGCTGGCGTTTCGGAATGCCTGCGGGTGGGCCCGGGTGTCTTCCTCTCTCTCGGTGCTTATCTGTTAGCTGATCTTCTCAGAAAGGAAGGACAGCAATGTTGCAGCTGATGTTGCAGCATATTTGCTGAACTTGCAGTTTCGGAGGAAGCCGTTTTAGTTTTTTTTGGGGGGGGGGCCTGCTCTTGGGCTGGGTGACAGTGTGTGAATTCCCTCTCGATTCAAACACACGCAGTTCTTCCGTGGAGCCTGCTGCTTGTGAGAGGCCGGTCTAGTTCACAAAAGATACGGTTTTGGATATAAAATGTGAGGTTGTATCCAAAGACCTGTGTTGATGGGGATAGAAGATACTCGTGTAGCTGTGTTGCTTTCTGCATCTTCCTTGAAATATCGTTTCAGCATTTTCAGCTGTATTCATTGTTGGTAAGACATTGGCAATTCGTGGATACCACCTGTAAGAGTCAATGTATGACGACTATTATTTGGTCTCATTTTATCTATAAAGTCTACTTTCCCAAAAACTTAACAACTGGAGAGAAAAGCGATCAGGGAATTTTAGCAGGGAGTGGGTACATAATACAGAATGCCCTTTTGCTTGGGTGTTTTAAGTGCAGGACGTGGGTGGGAGTTCTGCTAACACAGGAACCGGTGAGACTGAACAACTTTCTAATACTTCTGTATAAGTGTAATAATATAATAGACTTTGAATTGCTCTCAAAGCCCTTCATTTATTCTTGCTAGTTTAAAAAAAAAAAAGCTACAGATTTGCAGATCGCTTCTTATTGGCACTTGTTAAATTTCAGCCAAGGTCTGACAGCTGAAAACTACAAGTGCCATTTCGAGCTCCCAGCTGGCGCTGCCACTGGCTACTGACGACCTTTCCTCTTCTCTTCCACAGACGTAATGGTTTAGGAGTGAAATAATAAGATAAGATACATTAAAGGAAAACAGTAAGAAAACCAGTCCCAGCCCACACCACCCATCCTTCATTTTGTGACTCCAGTGGCTGTTTTTGTGAAAATGCAGGCACTGGCCGATTGTGGTTCTTCTGTTTCAAACTGCATTTAAATTTCTTTTCAAAACGGTTCTTTCAAAGTACTATCATGGCTACTGAAAACAAAGACATGAATGAAGGTTAAAGCGCCTATCAATACCTCAAAAATATATAAGTGAGATCAATGGTTAAACTTATTCCACCTTAAATGTTCTTTCTAGTGTCATTTTTACTATTATCCCAGTAATTAGCCTGGGATCAAAGATTTCCTTAGATGAGTATGTTGTGACCTGACTTTCTCCATCCCTCCCACCCCCTTACATGGTTTGGCTTCTTCCTGCAGGGACTTGATGACAAATCATCTAAAGTCAATTTGTTAGTGTTCTAAACAGTGCTGAGCAGAGTATAGCTGCTCTCATTAGCTCTCTTATTGCCTAAGTGTCAGCACAAAACTCTTGAGGACCTGTTTGTAACATGAGTATGTCTTGATTTGTTTAATGTACGTTTTTATCTAGTCGTGGAGATGGCATTTAACTGTGCTCTGGCTTTCGAATCCTTTGTGAATTAGTCTTAAGTGACCAAAATCAATTGAAAATGTCTAAAGACTTAGTGTGATTGATGGACATGGTTCTGTTTACAGAATGACTAGGTTTTAAAAGAGTTCAAGGTTTGCTTAAACAGCAGGCTACAGGGTTATTTACTTTTAAGGAAAGAATTTCTGGTAGCTGTTCTCGTGAAGTGTACCTTTTTTCCTTTTTTTTTTTTTTTTTTTCCCATTTATGGAGTTAATGCTACTGTCATAGCTGTGCAGAGTGGTTTACATGATGCCAGATTAATATTGTAGCATTCTCTGATGTTGCTTTGATAGCTCATTTCTTCTGGATTTTGTTTCAAAAGGCTTCTTGTACTGACAACCGATACAGAGATCTCTACCTGTTTGGACTGGTCGTGCTGGAGGATGCTGGAAACTGCTTTTTTTTTTTGTGTGTATGTGTGTGTAACCATAGTCATCAAAATTTGCCAGATATTTCTCATGATTCTTAAAGAATCAGGAATTAAGCACACTGATTTCCTTGGACTGGGTATTCCTAGGGAAAAAAGAACATAATCCAAGGAATGAGAATCCCGTAAAAGGACTGACAGTCTTTGTTCGAAATACTACTTTCTTTATCTGTTTATCGTTCCTACAAAGGGGAATTAGATTTTGTTGCTGTAAGTTAGTTTTAAGGAGTTAACAAAATCAATTTAGGGGGTGAAAAACTGGATTAATATCCCAAGGTTATCTAAGGAATTGTTTGAGCGTGTAACAGTTAAAGATAGCTTTAAATATTTTATCAAGGTAGCACTGGTAATTTCAGTGTGAATTGTATATGTCTTGGGAAGGTGAGAGGACCCTCTATCGATACATTCACTGAACCATGGTTAGTTAATGCAACGCAGCTGCATCAGAGTAAAAAATGTGTTCAGGCTATATTTTACTTTAAAATAAAGGTATTTATAATATCAATATGACTAATGTACTCTGGGATGCAGTTTGCCATCTTCTCTCAATTATTCATTATGGCATGGGAAGAGAGCAAGTGAAAAACTTGTGCATATGGCTTTTTTTGCTTTGCGTAAATCACAACCTAGACCAACAACACTTTGAGCCTTTGTGCTCCAGAAAATGAGAGCATAAGCAGCCTATACCTGTGACGTGACAAATGGGGACACCATTTCAGTCTTCCATAGCATGCTAATAACAGAGCTCAGTCGACGCTGGAGTGCTCATACACCATCACAGAAGTTATAGTATTTATTGGTGCTGGATGCGTCTTTCCCCAGTGCTGCCCAGCCTCTTCCCAATTTGTAACTGTGCCAACGTGGTTATGTGTTTATCACCCTCAAACACTGGAAAACTACAAAAGCCTGAGTCTAATTCTCAAATGTAGGAATTTATTTTTTTTTTTTATGTGTGTGTCTGTGTGTATACGTATATATGTGTGTATGTATGTTTCTGATTAATATTTCCCAAGAAGCAGGAAGTCATGCTGTAATACAAATAAGAAGTTTCTTCTTAATTTTAAGGAACAGGTAGTTCTTAAACCTTAGCAAGTGTACCTTCTGCAGTCAAACTTTGTAAAATCTACACTTTTCTGGCAAATTAAAATCCTGTAGGGAAAGGTACTTGTTAATACAGTTTAGAAGATAAAGTGACCACCTTGCATAAATGTTACTAGCTTATATCCGGAGCTGCAGCATTGTTAGACATGCTGCTTTTTTTTAAAGAAAAAAAAAAAGAAAAATCCTGTACATGTACATTAGCAATTTGTCGATGCTTTTCAAGCTTATTAACTCATTAAGTAGCATTTAATGAGGATAACCACAAAGTAATTAATTTATACAGTATGTTTATTGCTTCCCTAATGAATTTATGTATTAAATTTAGAGTTCCTCAATGAATATTTTAATCTATTTTTATACTTTGTGTACATTTTATTCTCTAAATAAATAAAAATGTTTCTTCAAGGTCTTAATTTCTGTCTGTGGATTGTCTGTGAAAATGCCGCCTGGTTTAAGCATGGTGTAGAGTTCAGTTTTCTTAGAATGGACTTTGCCAACGTCAAAGCTTGTGAAGCTCTTTATCCTTTTTGAAGTGTTTGGGAGTGTGTTGCATCAGGAGAAAGCTGTCCTCAGTTACACTGGGAACTTGGTGTATCGTTTTTCCTAGTAAATGGTAGCTGTTTGGCATTAAGTTCTTGCTTTAGGAGTCTGAGGAATTGAGTACTCTGCTATGATGCATAGAAACAATCTATTTGTCAGTAAATAATTGTATTGGGTGTAGGTATCTAGGTGCTGGTAGTGGTGGGACTGCAGTGGACCCACTGCACCCATAGCTGAACCTCTCGGCCAAGCTGGTGGCACTTCAATGGAAACGTATTTAAGAAAGGCCAATAGACCACACAGCAGAGTGAGGAAAAAAGTGTGAGAAACAACCCTGCAAACAGCCAGGTCAGAGAAGAAGGAAGGAGAGGATGTGAGCAGCAGAGATTTCTCTGTGGCCTGTGGGAGAGGTGATGGTGGAGCAGGTATTTCCCTGCAGCCCATGGAGAGCCATGTTAGAGCAGTTACCCACACTGCAGCTGTGGAGGACTCCATGTTGCAAAAGGGGGATACAACCTGAAGGAATTACAGCCAGTGGAGGGCCCATGAAGGAGCAGATGTGTCCTGAAGGACTTCAGCCCATGAGAAGGACCCATGCTGGAGCAGGCAAAAAGTGTGAGGAGGAAAGAGCGACACAGAGGAACTGCTATGGACCAACCACAATCCCCCATTCCCCGTGTCCCTGCAAGGGTGGGGGAAAGAGGCAGAGAGTCATAACGAAGGAGTGAAATTGAGCCTGGGGTGAAGGGGGAATGGGAAGGTGGTTTGGTTTTGTCTTTGTTTCTCACCATTCTACTCTAATTGACAAAGAATTAAATTAATTTTCTCTAAGTCAAGTCTTTTGCCCATGTCAGTAATTGGTAAGTGATCTCCCTGTCCTTAATGGGATCTGTGACCTTTTCCATCTCATTGTCTCTCCCTGCCCTGTTGAGGACGGAGGGTGAGAGCGCGGCTGGGTGGGCGCCTGGCAGCTGGCTGACATCAGCCTTACGCAATAATCTATACAATACTTCGCATATGGACTACCAAATTGTAAATATAAAACCCCATAATCTACAATTGAACTGTCAGATTTGGAATCTCTCTTAAATTTTAGGGTTGATGATCAGTATTTAAGAAAATACTAAACTGAAGTGAATACAGGTTTTTTCTTTTTCTCATTTTCCCCAGACTTAATATTAAAAGTACTGAACCCATGCTAGTATGCAATCATTCAACTCTTGGACTTCATTTTAAAGAATTAATTGTACTAATTTGTGATTATAAGTGATGTGCTTCATTCAAAAAGGAATAAATTTTTTTTAATCATGTGGGATACAGCAAAACTAAATAGATTGGCTATATGACCATGTGACAAAAATAACTATTTTGGTGCTTGAGGAGCAAAATTTGTCAATTGTCAACACAAACTGATTAATGGCTGTATTGCCATTGAGATAATCCGATTCTTCCCTCCAAATTGCAGCCTCTGTAGGTAAAGTAGTAGCTGCATCTCTGGCACCAAAGATAGTACAACTGAAATACACTTGCACATCCATGGATGTATGTTTTTAATGCATTTTTTTTTTCCCTTGAAGGAATGCGTTACTACAAATACAAATTGATGTGCAGCATTAAAACATGGTTCTGGAAAAAGGATACATTTTATATCCAGACTTGGTGTAGTCTGAGTTTTGAGGCATTATCTGTAATCGTTTCAGAATAAATGGGAACCTCAACGATGTGGTCACAGGGAAATTTTCAGTGGCCCTGTGTTTTTGTATGTATTGCAGCTAAGACTTAATTATTCATCCTTTGAGGGACATCATACTGATCTTGATTTACTCTATTATGCTGTCTGTGAATATCTGATATTAACTGAGTCCATCTAAGACGCACATTAACTACTATAATTTATTCAGTATCTCCTTAACAAAGAAAATTGCATTTAAAGTAATTCAAAAGAAGCAAAGATTTCCTCCCCATTAAATAAGATATCTGCAGTATCTTGGTTATTCTCTGTGCAGACAGAAGATTGTAGTTTATCATTCAATACCTTATTTTGTAGCAGTGTGGAAATACTGCCTTTTTAATTGCAACCACTGTAACACAATAAATGCCGTTATTTTTTGCAAAAGGCCTGTTATGAACTGTTTCATAATCTACTATATGATAGAAAGTAGCAAACAAAATCCATTAAAAATAGGATAAACTGCAGAATTAGATTCTATGACAAAACATCTTCATTTGAGGGGAAAGTCTATCCATTTTCAAGTAGGTATCAATATGCCAGAATGCAGATATTAATGTTTTAATCACCAACTCTTCCCCTTTTCCTCTCTTTCCCTCATGCAAAACATTCCCCTGTACCGTATCATGTCTCTACTAAAACTACCAGAGTTGACAAAAATTTATGTGAACGTTTGCAAAACATCACAGACACAAATGGCTTCTACAACATTATGGCTTTGGCTCCTAGTGACAGTTCTCTCCATTTTGGACAGACGTGGCCAATCCAGTAAGCTGTACAGATTTACTTTCATGATTTTCTTTTCATGCCAGTGATGGGATTAAGCCGTTCGTTCTCAATTTGAATGCAAGGTAAATACTGTTAGTATCAGCTCTATGAATCTAGAGTGAATTACACTGTTCTTGGTGTAATTTGGTTTAGCTCCAGTGTAAATCAATGCTCTTGTACCAGTTTATAGACACAAAGGCATGATCTCAAAAGTACGTTTATTGTAATACTATTTATGTCATAAATAATATTTATTAGTACTTAATATAGTATAAACATAGTAATAGTCTATAATCAGAAATCTCGTAGGGCTGCACTGAATTTGAGTAACTATTTTCTTGCTATAGACTTTGAAAGCTTGTGTTTAGTTTAAAAGTATAAAAATCCATTAAAAGTGTAAGGATCCATTTATAAGCAAAAAAAGCTGTATCTTTTGCATGCAGAATTAAGATGGGTTCCCTCCTTCTGCCTCCCAAGTTGCTCACCATACTTTTACATAATTCACATTTAGAGCACGGATTGGGGAAATTATTGATTAACGCTTAGAGACCTGTCTCTTTTGTTGTGATGTGTTTTGAGGGTAAAAAAGGTTTGACACCTTAATTTACTAAGCTAGGTTTGGGGGAGGGATGGCAAAATACTCTTAGTTACTGAACCAGCAGGAGTTGGATTCATAGATAAGATATCTAATCAGCACCAAAGCTGTCATACCAGAAGTCCTTGAAGACAGAATTTTGGTCATACTCTTTTTGTGGGTGAGAAATTTTGTCCTCGGAAATGGAGGCGAAGTAAATATCTTAAAATACCAAGGGTTTGCTTTGAAACTGTCTTGTTTATGTGCATCAGAAAACCTCCACTGAAAGTGGATCGATTGCACCTCCTTAAAAGCACAGTGTGCAGAAGAAGAACCATGTATGTTCATCATTTGGTCTCTGCTTTGTTTCTTAAGTTGCTATCTTCTAAAATTTCCTTTTGTGTAGATTTAAAATGGAAAATAGCGAAGCTCTCATTAAGGATTTGTGAGAATGAATAAATCCACTTCGTAAAAGCGTGTAAGAAGTTTCCTATCTCTGGAACAGACCTCTTAACAACCATTCATCAGTCTTCTATACGCGTGTATGCTCCAGTCTTTGGATTAATTTGTTATTCACAGTTATTAGCAATACATACTTGAAGCCTGATTAAGTACAAGCCAAAAAGACAACCTTACACTTCCACAGTGACGGCTTTATCTGCGTAATGAAGGCAGGGTTGAATCTCAGCATGTATTTTAGCAGTATTGCTACCTCAGCATTTCAAAGTGCTAGGTGTTTAATCGTCATACGTTCAGTCTTACAGTCCCTAAATTATATTTTTAGATTTTTGAAGGATGCTTCTCTTTGTGTATATATTTATATGATATGTACGCATATATATAACATATGAGTGTTAGTCAATGTGATTGCATGAGATGTTTTACAGAAACTTTCAAAAAAACATCCCTTTCTAGCTACAAATTTTCTGAGGGCTCCTCGAGTATTTTTCCCAGGAGCACTTGCTGTCTTTTGAAAGAACAAGCGTTGACCTTGGATACCATACTTGAGAAAAGATAGGGCTAGATCGTATCAATGTTACTGATGCATCACATGGTAAACCAAAAATAAGGCACCCACAGCTGTTGCACTATGTTGTACGTGCTCATGTTCATAGTGGAATATGAATATAAAAGGACTAAGGGCAGAGCTGTACTGAACTGGTTTGGGTTCCTTATTGAACATTTGGCCTCAAGTTGCGCCAGGGGAGGTTTAGAGTGGGTATTAGGAAAAAATTTTTACATTGAAAGGGTTATTAAACATTGGAAGAGGCTGCCGAGGAAGTGGTTAAGGCACCATCCCTGGAGGTATTTAAAAGACATGTAGATATAGTGCTTAGAGATATGGTTTAGTGATGGTTTTTTCAGAGTTAGGTCAATGGTTGGACTAGATGATCTGAAAGGTCCCTTCCAACCTAGGCGATTCTATGATTCTATGTGTATTTTTTCCATTTCGCATACGCTGCTAGAAACTGAAAAACAGGAAGAAGAGAATTCTTGTGTGGCGCCAAATAATAAATAAGAAAACCTACTGCAGTTCTCTTGTTTGTGTGCTTGTTTTTTGTGCCCTCTGGTTTATGAAAATGATGATGTGAGATTTAAAGGAGACGTCGTGTCTGTGGGGCTTCTACATGGAAACAGAGATAGCATTTGCAAGCTGATTAAATATATTCCTGTGGACGGCCTAAGTGATGCAACCTGTCAAGGTAATGAATGAAGTATTGTACTTAGGCAGGAATATTACAATGGCTACTGTATGCAGAGATGATGTTTCCTAAATTGAAAAACAGGTTTATTAATGGTGTTCTTATAAAGACAGGACTAATCTAGGATTCTGCTACCGTATTTAATTAACAAGTCAACCATTAACGATCCATGCAGTTCAGCTTGCAAAGTGAGTGATGATCAATTTTTTTTGCTGCGCTATGTTCACGGCTATGAAAAGGTGGCTGCAAACCTCAGAAAGCTAATTCAGAAACATGGATCAATATTTCATTCTGTCTTTTGCTGATGTTAATTTAGTAGAAAGAAGTGTTCACATATTCCTAACCTTGTTTATGATTTAAGCTTCCTGTTTGTTTATTTCTTCAAAAATATTATTCTTTGCCAAAATGACAGTTTAATCTGATGATCTTTTATCAGAGGGAATTTCTTGGGAGTAAACAGGCCATTCAAAATACGATGTGTTGCCTCTCAGGTCTTGAAATCTGCGATTCGTAAATGACACGGTACGAACCAGGGGATGGGTCGCCAGTTTTCCCGCGGAGAAGGGCATCTGTAGCCCTGGGAGCTCCGCTGTGTGCCTACAGTTTCGGTGACTGGAAGCCATCCCCGCAGACGTACGGGTGAAGGCAGGCAGCAGCAGTACTGGCCTGTGACAATCGCAACAGCAGACGCAAGTGGCTGGAGCCTGGTGCGTGACCCCTGCGGTATTGTCTTGAAACATACGTAGTACCGCGGCAGCCAGCACAGATGGCAGGAGCGCGGAAGGGAAACCCGATGGGAAGTTTGACTGATTTACCCTCAATTGCCTCCTCTCCTTTTGTTATGTCGTTAGTGGTGTGCTGAGGAAAGGGAACAATAGAGACACGCTTTGGGAGGATATAATGGTTCGGTGGTGGAAAAATGTTAATGAAGTGCTGGAAAAAAGCTTTTGTGAGTGGAGCGTTCGCATATCAATATATTGCCTTTTTAATGGGGAACGTTCCCTAACGTTAATGGGTCTGGTCATGATTTAACGCAAAGGGTTCTGTCGTTCAGCTCTGAACGGTCAGAAAGAGGGAAGGGAAATGAGAAGAAAAATACGCAGTAGTTCTGTATTTAAAGTCAACATTAGTAGACTTTATGAGCTGTGAGTGTAGTGGACAAAAGAAGGATGTATGAAGTGATATAAAATAGATCCCGAGAGATCTATTTAGTATTTAAAGCCTAGGCAAAAAAACCCAAACAACTTTAAACTCGCATAGATTGCAAAATTTCCAGTCAAAGAAAAAAAAATAGGGAGAAATGTTTGGAGGACCGTGTGAAGCCGCGTTTGTGCTGGAGCTGTTGTACAAGGCTGGTGCCTGGCCAGCTTTAGTTGAAGCAGACTAAAAGCTCTGACATTTGGCCAGAGTTCATTGTTGGATGTAGCCGAGATAATCTGAACTACTTTATCGCTAGGTCGCTGATCCAATGAGCTGCTTTAGGGTCCTAAATATTGTAGTGGCTTCTAAAAGATCATCCTTTCCACTAGATTGTTTACCCGTAGTAGTAGTTTAATATGGTAGACACAGTTTCTTCTGCAAGGAAGGTAAGAGAGATTTTTAAACCCATTCAGTTAGTTGGCACTTTCTTCTTCTGTTCTCCTGTGTCTCAGTCTGCACTGTCTGTCTTTCCCGGCAAAGCTAGCATTAGATACAACATTGCGATCCCGCTTTGCCAAACTATATATGCAAGAACAAATGTATGGTTGTGCAGCAGAGATTAGTTACTGCATGTCCTAAGTTACATGTCTTATTTCAGTTTCCTTGTTGATTTGTGATGGCATATAAGTACAAACTATTTAAGGGGATTTTCCATAATAGTGTCTGTTTCCTTTCAGTATGCATTAAATTATTCTGGAGATCAGACACTGTTCTTATTTGGTTCCCTCATATTAGTGGGAATTTTCTTTATCATTTCAAGTGCCGCATCATCATGTGGTTATGCCTATAGCTAAGTGCAAAATCATACAGCTTGCTTGGGGAAAGGATTTGTAGCAGCCTTGCTGCTTTCCCTTTTCCATTATACACCCTATTAAAGAACTCGCACCCTTCGGGCTCTATTCTCTTGGTGCACAGGGAATTGTGTGTGCACATATCGGTGACTGGAGATGAGACTGTACCCTGGAGTAGGTGTTTGAGCCACGTACATCCTTATGCTGCACAGAGGTGTCTAACACAGCGGAACTCAGCTGGTGGAGCAAGCAGGCTGTGCGTTGTTTATTTTAGGAGATAATGGGCTACAGCAGCTAAAGGGGAAAATACTTGCTACATGGTGCATTCAAATGTAATCTTCTCTTTATTGTCATTCTGAGCATTGAATAGTTCAGCTAAGCATATGGAATTTGCAATGAAATGCCAGCCAAAATAGTCTATAAGTATTTTATGGTGCCTAGGCTGGTAAGGGGTAAGAAATCTTTAAAGCACAACATGCTGCCTTGTCTGTGCCTCCTGGCCCACTGTCAGACAAATAGGAATGGGTGCAGCTGCAGCAGCGTGTATTCTTATGGCTGTGAAGTGCTCGGATGCAGATTCAATCCAAAATAAAGCTGTCCCAGCGCAAGGGGCCACGTACAGTAACACAATGTATGTGTGTTAGGCTTCAGTCACAGCATAGCAGCTATTTGTGCTGGAAAATGGTTTCAATAATAGTTTTAAAAGTCATTTTGCACAAGTTAAATATGTACTAACTGACCATCCCTGACCCCAGCTTCAAATATCCATCTCTTAGGTTAGACCTGCCTTGTGAAAAGTGATGTTTTGTTGGCTGACTGGTTGCTTCCTTCTAGGACTAATTACCAGTGACTGGGGAGAAGTGCAAGGGAGCTGAGTCCTGACTTTCCCAATCTCTCAAATATGAAATAATAGAGAAATAGGGCTGAAAACTCTAGAGAACTTTTGTAGTTTATCTCCCTGCTCCAAGGAAAAAATGATCTCTTCCTATTTTTTTCTCAGCCGATATTTGTTTAATTGAGCAGAGGCTGTGAACCTCAAAAGAAGGGCTTCTAGGAGCAGAAGTGCACTGAACCAAACTGCGAATGTGGATGGATGTGTCTGCATGTGGTGCTTTGGAAAAATGGGCCAAGAGAAACCAATGGGGCCACAAAGAGACTCCTGAGGGGAGTTCAGGGACTGAACTTTGGTCCTTGCCTTGCTCCTCAGCGTGGTTAGGGGCTACTTGAGATGTAGATCCAGCTGAAAGGATTTGTGCTGGCCAAAGAGTTAACCAGACATCGATGTGTTTTTAAAGTCTTCCTATGATGAAAGCTTCACCTACTTACGCTAGCGAGCTTCTGATAGCTAACCTGAACCTTTTTGCTGGTAGTTTCAGAAAAAACACAATAGTAGACTTAGTTGTCTTGTTGGATAATAGATATGCCAGCGAGCTGGTGTGAAAAGGCTACAAAGGATGTAGATCTGAAGCTGTTAACTTCTTGTTAACGCGTGTTAAATTAACAGCAGCAAGGAGGATGTAAGGTTAGCAGCAAGGCTAGTGCAGAAATGTGATAGAGAATGCTGTGGATTAGTTTTCAAACTGACGCTCTGACTCAGTGTTAGCATTTGTTGTGTAGGAGGTTCCTGTGTCAAGTTGTTCAGGTGTCACCAGCAATGGGCTTAGAGTTAGGAGCGACAGCAGTTGCCATCGGCTCGGTGTCAGACTGTGTGTGCATCTGTGACTGTCTCCATCCCTAGGTAAAAAACTCTTCCCCAGGGTAAGTGGTCCTATCCTTCTCTTGCCTCTTACTCTCACTTTCAGCCTCCCGCACGTAGGGAAGCCGAGCCCACAGATTGCCTTGCCTTGCCTTGCCTGTGACTCACGCCAGAAGTGTGAGTTCTGCCTCGGCTGGGTTCGTGCACCAGGTTCTGCATTTGGGATAAACTTGGAGAATCTGAACCTACAAGTTTTGGGAATCCACTGCAAAATGAGCACATCAGCTCATCATCGGCAGTTCTGGAGAGGAGTCTCTGCTGCTGCTTAGTTGAGCATCTCCACGTATTCAGAGTGAAGAGGTACTGCAGGTGCATGCTGGTTTTTGAGTAAATTCATTTCCTGCCAGTTCTGTGTTCTGCCAGTTCTACATCTTAGAATATGAAGAATTCTGTTAATCTGGGAATTTCTTTTGCTTTTCCAATCTCTTATGATAGACAGTATTTGACTATGGAATCCTGTGCAATTTACGTTTTTTAATTTGTGCTCGCTTGAATTACCAAGAATTTTCTTAGTTATTGTGTGAATATCTAATCCTTTTTGCTGTTTCCAGAATATGTTCACATAACTGAACTTGCACATACTAGTACTAAAGCGGGTGCCACTAATATTATGGTTACATTTTTCTTGTTTCCCATCCCAAGACACTTGTTTTTAACACTCAAAAATTTGCCTCCTGGACTTTTAGTGTGCTGCTCTTACCTTTAAGTTTTTGGATGAGGAGGAAAAGTGGGGAAATGAGTTTCACGTAGGTCTTCCGTAAAGAAATTTTGAAAAGCAGAAGGGCAAAAAGAACTCTTGTGTATTTTTTGGTCCCTCCAGGGGTGCTCAAATATGTACAAAGCCAGGAGGGATCAGGAGTAGGCAGGACAAACCCTTACAAGAATTGTAGTATATAGTCCTGTTTCAGTAAACTGTAGTGTCTTTATTATAAAGCTTTGTCTCATGGGGCTCTAAATCCTATGGGGTGATGAACTGCCCTTGGTGCTATGTAACCTTTTTAGAAAATTATGATGATGATCCAAACCTTTCAGCATTGCTCCTCTGAACACCTTTTACATGGAGTGGAGACAGCGAGGTAGGACAGCTCATATTTCCTGACATAATGCTTCTTGAATCTACCTACTACCATGGTTACCATATGGGAAACCCTCACCCTTGCCCCAAAAAAGGACCAGCTCGCCCATTCTTCTTTGCTTAATGACTGCTGTAGGTTTTCACTCAAGCTCTGTTATTAAGTATCTGACTGATCTCTTGCAGAATCTTCATCTGATTGTTTTTCTGTTATTTTAGAATAATTACTTTTTCTTCCGTCATCTTCAAATCTCAAAACACCATGCTGTTGGCCAGCTTCCGTTCTTAGTGCATTGTAATGATACTTTTTGTTGCCAGAAACAGAGCAGCATTGCATTCTCATTTAACCAAATTAAAATACATCTTTCAGTGAAGGTGTTACTGTGCTTTCAGAGCTATACAGGATCTCATGCCGGGCCTAAGTTCATATGCTCTTAGCCTGAGGAGATCCTATAAAGTCAATGTTAAACCTCCCACTGATTTCAGCACTACCAGGAAAAAATGATGTGCTGAAGAGTAATGAATGAAAATGCGCAAACATATTCACAGTGTTTCTGTTTGATCAGCCTAATAACCTACTAATGAATGGTTTGCAGACACATCTTATTCCAAAAGATCATATGTTATAGTTAATTTACGCTAAAGGAAATAAATGATTATCAAAAACCTCACCATTGTCTGTGTTTTCATTGAAAGCAGTTTTGTTCCACTCTTTCAAGTATTTTCAATTAAATAAGTTTGCCTCCATGCAGATTAAAAATTGTGATAATCCTAGACAAACTTGGAATTGGCCTTTTCTCCAGCTGCTATGCAGCATTTACAGTAATGTTGTCATATTGATGTGAGTTCTACAATAGCTTCTTGACAAATACATTTGTATTTTCCATGCCAAATCCATTAACGGTACTTGTCTGTGCTGCTATATTTTTGTAACCAAGAATAATGTGTTTGCACATAATCAAAGATTTTCTCTGTATTAACATCCCTTGTTCAAGACACCCTTGTTATCAAAGTGCCTTGAACTTGGTTCATGCATCCAGAAAGGATGGGTGAATGGAAGACTAAGAAGAGCAAGTATCCTACCTGGTCTGGTAGCGACTTGTTTCCTAGCTCAATTCTGGAACCTTTTACTTGGTGCCAGGGAAACAGAAAGGTCTGCAAGCAGCACCATTATTCCGCTCTTGAAGGGACTGTTCCCTTTGGCAGCCGAGATTTCTTCTGCACGCTTCCTTTCTTCTTCAAAGGAAGCGAACAGTCCTTGCTACTGAGGTATGTGTGCTTAGCTCTTCCACTGCTTGTATGTTGAAAACAACCACCTAGCAGAGCACTTTGCTTGTCCTGCAAACAGGTCCCTCATATCCTCCTTTCTCTCTTTCAGTCTTTTTGGTAATCTTGAACAGCTGCTTCGGGTCCCTCAGTCTGAGGCATCAACAGGTGGCTGTAGTACACTACAGCACTGCACACATTGCTAACAGGAGTCTGCTGTGCGGTTCCTGCCTGCAGGGTCTCTACCCCAGTCTTGCACTGTGGCACGTAGGGCCAGACCGAGCAAACTCCAGAGGTTTTTGTGTGGTCTGAGGATTTCCAGGCTCTTGCCTTGTCAAGGTTGTCTTTCCAGACGCTGGATGTATTGGCAAGAGGAAGGTCCAGCTGATCAAAGAAAAGGTGCAAACACTGGGATCAAAGCCTCCGCTTCAGGTAAGTTAATGAAAACCAGGAAGCATGACCAGAGAAGATAAGGAGTACTAATGGTGTATGAAGGGACTGGCAGAAAAGCTTGGGAACCAGCAGTGGAAGGTTCAATAAGCGTCAAATGTGGACAAGTCTCTTTTGAGTTAGCATGAATTTATATGCTGCCTAACTAAACAAATTTGATCTGTCAGGACAAGATTATGGCAGCCTAGCGATTTGTGCTACGTAGTCATTATGCTGCTGATGCAGTGTTTGGACTGTTAAACCAGGAGTTGCTTCGCTGTAGTCTTCAGAGATCTGAGTTCAGCTTTGGCTGTATCCCAGGGGACCTGTTTGACATGGTCTGTAAGCGCTTGATTTTTCCCTTTCTCTTTTGAATCAGCGAAGTTACTGTCTTGAAGAAGGTAGGACGTGGGTAACAGAAACCCGTATATAGGTAGAATGGGGGCAAGGGAAATCCAGAATACATTTATGGAGCTGTTTCTTCAATTCATTCCACCCACAACAGAATCATATGCTCAGGCTACTCTGGTCTTTATCAACTTAAAAGAAGGGGATTCTTCAGCACACCCTGTTACGAGATTCATTGAAAGAACGGGGTAGTTTACTAATCCAAAATAAAATTTTTAATAATGAGGTCTAGATAATGATGAGCTGCATGAGTTGCCTTCGTAACATAATGCCTTGAAAGTCTTGTGTATAGCTTTAAGACTTGTGAGGGGGATGAAATGGAAAAATAATCAGTATACAGAGAAATGTTCATGTTTGTCAAAGGGATGGAACTTGCAGAGAACTTTTTGCCTCATCAAATTTCAGGAGAATTTTTTTAATTTTTTTTTTTTTTCACTAAAGTGGACAATAAAAACTATGGTGATGCCAGATCCCGCTCATATGAAATTAGGTGTTATTTTTCAGACAAAAACAAAATCTGTCCCTAATTGGAACAAAAAATACAGCAAAAATGTTATCCCTTTTGGTTACCTTATAAAGGCCAGATCAGGAATCAAGATTTAGTATTTCTTTTCTGTAGGTGAGGTGCAGAAAGGAGTATCACTAGCTCTACTGTATTTCCTTTCTCTTAGGAGGAGCCTTGTGTGTTTAAAGCACAAGACTCAGTGGTTTACCAATGGCAAAAAATGCTATTTTTTGTAGAATGTTAAATCACTCGGTTTGTGATGACCAGCTGTGTGCTCTGATTTAGCAGCATTTCGGGGGCGCTTTCCCCGGGAGAGCTTGTGTGCATGGTTTCCCAAAAAGCTTTTCTTTTCATTGGTGGTGAGTTGTTAGGAAGACGGATAGAAGCACCAGGCTTTTGTGGAACTTTCTCTGTCTTCTAGAGAAGCTTACCAATTCAAAAAAGTCAGGAGGCTGACTTCAAAACATATTTCTCCACTCTCTTTCCCGTAAATAATTATGTATTAAGGATTTGCTTTTGTGTTAGGTTGTGGTGTGTAGCCTTAAAAACTCCTTAAGAACGTTTATTCCTGTCATAAGATTGGAATATAGAGAGTTGGCTGGAGCTAACAGCAGGCTAGGGTTTCTGAATAAATGAAACTATACATAAGAACGAAACAATTTAATTAAATCTAGGTTTGTGCTTTAAATTAGAGTTGTGATTTAAGTTAGAGTTTTGCAATTGCTAGAGTGTGAATTTTTTGTTTCTTTTCTCAGCATTCCCTTCTCAATGTTGGAAGATGAGGAAACAGTGCAAAACATAAAACTCTTCACTTAAATGAAAAATAGGGATAAGACAATAGAGGAAAATGTCTTCCTTAATGCCATGGAAATAAGATACGCCAACTGACAACCGCATCTCAGTGACAGCACAAGTTGCAACCAGTTCACTGTGTTGTGAATTTTGATATACTGCTTAAAGTTTCTATGCAGCACCTGACATTTCAGTAAAAGTAGTCTGATTCTTTTGCTGCTCTTCAGGAAGGACTTGAATCAATCTACCTAAGCAATTTTAGGTATCAGTTAAGGAAGGCTGGTATCAGTGAGATGCTATAATTTCTGTGAGTGCAAGGAATCAGGCCCGGTAAGTTGTCCAGACTCTAGTGTTGGGGGCTTTCTGCTGTGTAGAAAACAAAACAAAACAAAAAACCCTGCACGTGTTAAATAAAGAACTTTATAGGATTTAAGTTGCTCATGTGTGTTGCAATGCAGTCACGAAGTTACTGCTAGACCCTAGTGTCAAAAAACCCTGCTGTAGAAATCAAACTGTAACGAAAACAGCGCATACACAAAGCGTCCTGTTGCTTTTGTTCTTTTTCTCTGTTAGAAAAGAATTCATACTATACAATAGTAGAAGCCAGTTACAATGATCTCTTATTTATTGGCATCTTGCTCAAACAGATAGCAAAACAGAGAATTGGTATAACGGCTCATGTTTTACAATGCCTCTCTTTTTATTAATGGATCTGTAGCTTCACTTCTGCAGAGAGGATAATAACTTCTGAGTCAGGAATTAATCTGATATAATTTGATTGCTCGGGACTCTTATCTGTGCCTCCAGTTGCTCAGCGCTCACTGTGTATTTAACAATTGCTTCCTCACCCGTGCCCGTTGTTCACTCTGTGGTTTTTCTGCCTGGCTTTGGTTGTCCCGTCTTTCAGCCACTGCCTGCCACTACAGGGGCTAAATAGGTCTATTATGAAATATGAATAACAATTTGCTCGTCTCCCCGAAGCAACTGCAGAGAATATCTGTTTTCAGTGCTGGTATAGCTATTTCCAAACAATTAGTATGTATTAGTAGAATCTTCTTTACGGGCTACGTTTGTCTGTGGAGTACAGTTGAATTCTACTCTTGCTCATATCGGGTAGGTATTCCCCAAGTAAACTCATTATCTTTTATAGTGGTGCTCAGAGCAGATTTGTTACAGGAAATCAGAGAGGGTGTGAGACGTGGTGATTTCTGCAAATTGATTTGAGTAACACTTTTAGCCTATTTCATCTGTAGATATTAAGTCCTGGGTGGGTTAAAGAAATGCTGGGCATATTCAGCGTGTTACGAGGAGCAATCAAAATCCTGCAGCTTTAGTGTGGTGAATCAATAATATTAACTTCACCATAGCAAAGCTGTATGAGTTCATATAAATGCACTGGAATCAGGATAACAACTTTGCTACATCAAAGCACAAATAAAAATATATATTTGATAAATGACACTACTAAATAGAGCCTTTGACAGAAACACAAGGTATAAAGATGTAGGGAAAACCAGTAACAATACAAACTAGGGATCCTATTACATTATCTGTTTTATTATCTTGTTGAATGCCACGTATTCAGACTTTAAGAAAATTAGGCTTGGTTGCGATGGCTCTTGGTTTTCATAGATTTTTTCATAATTGCAACAGCAACTGATAAATAACTCTTCTGTGTTTAGTCAGCACTAGATGCCAAATGTACTCATCTAATGATTCCTGTCAAGTTCAAATATATGAGGAGGTGTATTTTCTCAGACTCTATTTACATTAATTTGGCATATAAACAAATTTTACTGTGTTGATTCTTTTAGGAAAAAGTACTTTTTAATTTTAAAGGCTTATTTAACATTGGGAATTGCCAAACATGAAACAGTAGTCCCTCTTCTTCAGGCGTTTTGTTAGTAGCACTATTCTACTGTCAGCAGGCACAGGTAAGGGAATAAAGACATGAAAGCAAACTTTTGAAGGACCTGATCTGGCAACAAAGGATGAACATGACTTTACATAGTAATTTCTAAAACTAATATAGTGGTAATTTGAAATATGAAAGTAAGCACTGTGCACTAAAATTGAAATTTTTTTAACCTGCTCATATGAATGAAGTTATACAGATACATAACTATTTTGTCTGTGTCCCACACAAGCTGGTCTTTAATAATATTATTATTATGTAGCTGGCTGTTGTGTCCAGTTCTGGGCTGCCCGGTTCAAGAAGGACAGGGAACTGCTGGAGAGGGTGCAGCAAAGGGCTACCAAGATGATGAGGGGACTGGAACACCTCTCTGATGAAGAAAGACTGAGGGACTTGGGTCTCTTCAGTCTTCGAAAAAGACGACTGAGGGGGGATCTTATCAACACTTATAAATACTTAAAGGGTGGGTGTCAGGAGGATGGGGCCAGGCTCTTCTCAGCGGTGCCCGGGGACAGGACAAGAGGTGGTGGAGTCTCCGTCTCTGGAGACATTCAAAACCCGCCTGGACGCGTTCCTGTGCAGCCTGCTCTAGGTGACCCTGCTCTGGCAGGGTGGTTGGACTGGATCTCCAGAGGTCCCTTCCAACCCTACCATTCTGTGATTCTGTGAAATCAATAGAACGCATGTATAATGTAGTCATTAAAACTAACAATGTGATGTGTATAGGATCTTCCTAATCTGAAGAAGCTAAAGCTGCTAAAACCCTTGTACAAGTTGTTAGCATTTTGCTAAATCGAGCCTTTGTAAAAGTTCTCATTAGAAGCCAGTGCAAGGCTTTACCTAGTCCTTGTGACACAACAGAAATCAGAATGCGTCTTCTGTAGTGAAGTCTGTCTTGCCCCTGATTTAAGTTTGCCCTAACAGACTGTTTAAAAACAAAAAAAAAAGTTATTAGATGTTAAAAAAAAAACGACATTATGCAGTGATGGTAATCTTCGAAGATATAAATACCTGTTTGCCATTAAAGACAGTCCATTGTATATCTGCGTTGGTTCATCTTGATGAAGAGAGAAGGGTGCAATCAATCGGAAATTATACCATGTCATAGGAATACATGTCAAGCCTAAAATAGCATCTCTAATAAAAGATCTCTAAATACAAATAAAGATATCACCAGTTGTTTTACTGGGTAGGGACTGACTTGCAGTCCTTTCATTTTCTGCTTGCACAGCTTGCCTGATGTGACCTGATGATTGCTTATATTGGCATCAGTTTATTTGCTGACAACCCATTTTGTCTGTTTGAATGGCCCGTTTTATCAAGCTAATTTTCTGTTGCTGCAATACTGTCTGCTGATTTAAAAAAAAAAAGAAAAGGCTGCTCAAAATATGAATGCTTTTCATGCAGGATGTTTTGCAAGTCACAAGGTATATTTGCCTTTTTTTACAGACTAAACTCCTGAGAGTTTCAGCAAGTCAAAACTCCATTTGTACAGAGCTGCACCTCTGCTGGGAGAATATAAAGGTACCCACGGGTGCATTTTAAAGAAATTATATATAGAGGTTGGAATATTTTTGTGAAATCAGAGCTGTCATTCCTCTCATTTGGTCTAAATTAATAACTAATTGAAATTGAAGCCAGAGTCATGTTGTACGACCTTTTATTTTAATTCAGAACAGTCTGATTGGCAGCCCATGTGGCAGATGTGACTGGAGATAAAATGGTTTTTGAGATGTGGCCTTGCTCAGAGGATGGAGATAAAGAAAAATGATTCCTGGCACTGCATGAAGCCCAAAGCTGTCAAACCATCCTGGTGTGACGGTGTAGGCCTTGGCACTAAAGTCTGTGAAGTACCCACTCTCTCTCTGGGTTTCTGTCCCTGGGAAATGCCAAGTCTGGAGAGGAGCCCATGATAGCTCCCCAAATGTGCCATCTGACCCTTTGCAAAAGAAAGGCTATGCTGTTGCAAGTTAGTGGCTCTGTGTGTTGGCTCTGAGACTTGAAATAAGTGTTACAGTCTGGTAAGTAACTAAAATATGGCTTTTATTCTAGCAGTCTTCCAGTTTTTTTAAGACCTGCATAAGAAATCAGGGTGGTAGCGGAGAAGGAATGAGAAGTGTTCACAAAAGGTAATATGAAGGCTGCAAATCTAAGGATGAAAGAGCTAGAGAGAGTGCCAAAGCTAGTGGGACTCCGTGCAAACTGACATTGGACCTCAGTTCATGTGACTGCAACTTTAATGTTTACCAAGAACTTTTTGCCCCAGTTTCCATACTGCTGAAATGGAGGACCGCTTTGAACCTCTAAGGAAATCACTACATTACATTCAGTTGCATTTTCCTTGTTTAACCATCATAGTAATACTTAGGAGTGAAGTAATTCTTATGTTTGATTTGCTCAGGAATTCAGTTTGTGCAGTTGCTGAGACCGGGGAGCGAAAGGGAAGTGAGGGTGGTATTTCAGTGTCCTTTTGGAACCTTCATGTAGATTTAGATTAGGCTGCAAGTTATGCTTACGTTTGGTTATTGTTGAGTTGGATTTGGTTTTGTTTGCAGATTCATGGTTTTGGGATTATTTAAAGGTTAAGTATTCATGTGGAAACTGTACTGCACTATTGCGTGTTTTCCAAAATGTATCTGTGGGACACATGGCTATGGGAACGTTGCTGAGTGTCTTCACATATTCCTGCCCCATTTTTGGCCGTGAGTTCACAGTCTGTGTATGCACAGGTAGCTCCCATATGGCCCCTGCTTGAAGTCCTTTAGATGAAAGTAGATAACTGCGTTGGGGTCTGAAGATTCAAGTTCTTTACTGAGAGGACTAAGAGGATGGCAGACACCAGACCAATCGCTAATGTTGAATTTTGCTTAGGTGCCTTTGCGGTGTACTAACTGTAAGAGTTCCGGCAAAGGTCGTTATAAATTGAGTGTGTACCCAGATGAAATAAGCTCTCATGTTAGGCAGAATATAATTTTTCTTCTAACCCCTTTTTAAAGCTCTTTATTTATCAGACAAAGCTGAATATATTAAGAGAATTAATGCTGCAAATTGCCTGGACGCATAGAACCATCACAGATTTTGCTAGAAGAAAAGAGCAATCACCTAGCTATTTGCACTACTGTAAGAGTTGTCTGTAAGCAAAAAAAAGGCATGATTTCCTAGTAGCGTGTGCAGATGATATGAATTCATTGTTTTCTTCTTTAGTATCCCCCATCCTCTCCCATCTCCCCTATTTCCACCTTCCCCCTCTTCCCCCCCACAAGCTGACCTCTCAGTGCTCTCAGTGGAAACAACTATCGTAGGATCATCACTGAATGTAGAGTACATAAATCTTGTGGGATTTGGGATAACTTTTTTTGGTTGAGAACAAATCAAAGCCAAGTTATAGGGAATGGTAACAGAAACCCCTTTGCCTGTTCTGCACAATTAATGCTGCTGTTGCTGTGCTGGAGCGCAACGGAATTCACCTTACAGCACTTTCATAGCACTTGTGTTCTCTTAGCGAGGAACAGAAACAACTTTTACTTAAAAGTACTTTTCTCCATCTACCTTCTGCTCCACATCTTTTCCTTAATATGACCCAGAAGAAATCCCAGACCAAAATGCTGGTTTCAGCTCTGCTGGGGAAAGAAATTAAAGCCCTTGGTTGCCAGTCCATGCAGGGATGTTTTTGTGGTACATCTCAGGTCACAAACCTTAGTGTGTTAAGGCAATGTGGCAGTAAATTGAATTTTGACTGTGAAGCTCATAGTGGCTCACAGATGTGTTTTACACTTAGCCTAAGGCAAACAACAGATTTAACTTTTGAGCTTAAACACAGTGCGGTCTGAAACAGAGGTGATATTAGGTAGGTAGAAGGAGGCGTCCTCCTACGTTACCACATTCAGAGATCCTAAGGTATTGCTGGTCTCCAGTCGTCTTTTCTGTGTTACGTGTGGTCAGATCTTCTGTGTTTTATGGGACTTGTCCAAGAGTGTCTGAGGGCAAATAAACTGCTTTTCTGAAAACCCGTTTAGGTCAAGCCGTGGTGCAACCTAGTTCAAACATAAGGACGTTTCCACTGTGAGTAAGCGCAGTTGTGGAGCAGTTGCCAACTTGTGAAGATAAAGACTCAGTCAATGAGACAGTTTCAACTCCCACTCATACTATTGCCCTGGATGAATGCCTAGGCTCCTTGCTATGATCCAAATCTGTGTTTGGGGATGCCCTGATTTGCATAGTATTGATGTGGTAGACTTTGTAGCTTTAAAGCCTCTACTGCTTGCTGCAGCAGAGGTCCCGCTTTTGTTCTGACGTGTTGTTTTGTTTTGGGTTTCGTCTGATACGAATGGAGGAGACGTACTGCCTCCAGATAGTAATTCAGAGCATGCTGCGAGCCCCCACTGTTTGTGGGGAGGTTACGGAAGCAGAAGCTGCTGCCGGAGCATCCCTCCCTGCCACCCGACGGGCTCGGCCATCGCTGCATCCCTTTCGGGGACGAAGCACCATCCCTGTCCCTTACCAGCCACCAGTTTGTTGGCGGGTTCCTGGGGAGGGATGGTGGGGGGGAGAGGGTCTCCACTCCCTCCAGGCCACAGGCTCCGATGGGAAAGCTTCTTAAATTGAGCGTGTGTGGGCTCCTGTGCTAGGCACAGTCTGATCTTTGATTTGCATATGCTTGTTTGCGTGGGGCAAAAACACAAGAACGCTGCAGAAGCCCTGGATTTTCGGGGTGGGAGTAGTGCTGTTTGTTTTTCTAGTTTTTCCAAAATGTCCAAATGCATTAGTTGGAATTTATAGTCAAAATAGAATCTGGTTTTAAATCGGAGGTAATACCTAATTTTTATAATTAAGCTAAGACCGGTACAAATTAAATACTGCGAAGGTCATGATGGAAGATTGTTAAATGCGGAGTTGAAAATGGTGATGTTAAACCAGTAGCTTAATAGTAGGAAGCAGAAATCAATATACATTAAAATATTACGCTATATGTACCAGACAGCTATTCACCATATACTGGGAGGTGAGCAGCATTGCTTGGCTAACATGTTAACCATGTTGCAGAGTTGCTATGGCAATATCAAACCAATGAATAAACCACATCACAGAAACAGGGAGGTGAGTAAGTGTGAAATTGATTCAGTGGAACGCAGGAATATGTGGGAGCCAAGGTGGTCAAGATAAAATTTCTGGTAGGAAAATCTATTTCTTTTCACACTTCCAATATTTTATTATTATGACTTTTTAAAGAATTTAAATCTTAAAGCTATTTTTTTCCCGCCATAAACTCTTATGTATTTTTCATCTGATGCTATGTGTGTGTTTCAGCATACATAAGGCATTTAAGAAATGTATCCATGCATAGTCAAGGTAGCTAAATATTAAAAAAGTACATAATGCTTTTTAAAAATAATTGGTAGACATAAAAAATCAAAGTAAGATAAATTAACTTGAGTATGAGTTATGTTATCAGCTGGAAGCTAATATTGTAGAAGTTGTATTTGAAAGCATGTTTTCAAATACATCAGGCTTAAACTTGTTCTTTATTTCTAAATGTGCAGTATAGTGATATAATTCACAGAAATGTCCTAGAAAAATTATGTGTTTTGGACGGTACATTGATATAACAAAAGATAGATATCTGTGCTTATAAATGGATTGTACAAATATCGATCATGCTCCATTGCCCTATTTTGTGATTTATGTGACCAGCAGTATTTGGAATGTCTTAGGGAGAATTTTTTTTTTTCCTCCAATTATTTTAAAGCATTCTGTGAAAAGAACAATTATACTAAAATGTGCTATCAGCAGTATATTTCTGTTACCTATTAAAATACACATCAGGCATGTTTTTAATTAGGATTTCTGTTTCACTGATTCATCTCAGTTCAGTTGGACGATCAAATAATGATAAAGGTTTTAGTCCTGGGAAAGGTCGTGTTGCAGAGGACTAGAAGATTAGTTTGTTGTATGTGAATCATAAATGTTACAAATTGATAGTTGTTTGTGTAAGATATATAAAACCCCCTATTTTTAGAACATTTTTTTATGCTGTCTGCTAGTTTGGGGCAGGAGGTTCAGTGCTTGTAGTTCATATGCTATTAATTTGATCTAAACTTGCTGTTTATCTACAGCTTTAAAAAAATCTGATGTTTTACATGTGCTCTTCTGTTTCACCTCCATCTCCCCCATGAGCGTATTTTTATGTCCAAGCCCTTTTTATTTTATTTGTTCACGAATAAAAATATGTATGATAACAATGCTAATTAAATGCTATTAAGTTAAATTTTTTTATTTTATTTTTTAAGATGCTGGTATGGTCTTATCAAGTGCAGTCAATACAATAAAGAATGTGGTTTGTCTGAAGTGCTGCTGTGTCACATAAAAGCCACTGTGCTGCTGCTTCAGTTTCTTTAGTTCAAAGCAGAACCGAATAGCTCGATTTATTTACAGAACAGAAACCGATATTTGTTTGCGTTTACTCTTTTGGCTTAGGTTTTAGAGAACAACATTTGCCAAATTATTGACAAAAGAAGTTGCTGACTGATGCTTTTTACATTGGGATGGAACGATAAGGTGAAGCCAAACACAGGGGCGAGTGTTGGCTGAACACTGAAGCTTTTGTGATTTGGAGTTTTAAAGATAGGAATAAAGCTCTTCTGTGACACAATAACGTCTTCAAGTCCTTTGGTTACACATCTTCCTCCATTTCTCTGCAAGTGTTAAGCTCCGACTAAATAATGTTCCTAAACTCAGTTCACGTGATGGCGAGCAGCGGCATCTCAAGAGATTGTTCATTTATGTCGTTTTCAGATGTGAACAGAATCCCTAAATTAATTGAGTAAACCTAGATAGACAAAGTTAAGCAGATGCAAAAAGAAATAATATAGGCCAGGAGCTAGTCTTCTTGTACGCCATATACGCATGAAGTGTGTGTCTTCGTTTGTCACTGCCCGTATTAGCTGCGCACAGTGTATGAGGCTGGTCACAGACCAGTACCCAGCAGACTTTGCAGAGGCAAAATTGTCACCATGGCATCTTCTGCCCCCTGCATGACCCAACCCACCGGTGCGCTCTCCTCCGGCTGCGCCGATCGCAAGGCTGGCCTGGATGAGATCAGGCATGCAAATGAAATCGTGGAAATCTTGTCCTTGAGGGAAGGCGCTTTCAGAAGGGGCTCGGTTTTCCACCCACCGCTTTGAATTTCTCCCTTTTGGTGCACGTGGTGCCGAACGTGCAGAAGACTTGTTGCTGGTTTGAAAGCAAAGGAGCGTCTATTCCACGGGGTGTTGGTTTGAAAGGTGACTTCCCAGGGGCTATTAGCAGAGCTTGGTAAGTGTCCCACTATGTGCAAAACTGCGCAGTCTCTGTGCCACTGCAGACAGTGGTTTGTTTCCAAAATCCTCAGAAATGGATTTTAAAGCCCAACTTCTTAGCGAGACAAACATGGCTAAGAAACAAGCTTAGGAGGTAGTATCTCTTCAGGAGGACAGAAGCATGCCTCAGATCAAGTGGGTTTCATTTTCTCAGCAACGCGTTTTACCTCACCTTCAGGTTTTTTGGTTCAGCTTTAATCTCCTGTAAAATAAAATTACTTAGGTTAGCCACCCTGAGTGGGCAAGTCAAGAGGACTTTCTGTCCCCAACTGTGAGTGGAAGAAACTGTGTCAAACTAGCGGTACCTCCTCTTCCTGCCCTCTGAAGCAGTTGGTGGCAAGGGTCCATTTTGGCAGAAGCATGTATCCAGTCTTAATCATCGTACCATAGAATGTGCTGGGTTGGAAGGGACCGTTAAAGGCCATCTAGTCCAACCCCCCTACAGTAAGCAGGGACATCTTTCACTAGATCAGATTGCTCAGAGCCTTGTATCATTGTAAGTGCTGTCTAAAGTGAGGAGTGCTGTATGCTTTGTCAGCAGCCTTTAGTGTCCCCTTGCTGGCAGCGCTCACCTTTGCAGCGCGGTGCTCAGAGGCGTACCTGTAACAGGGCACATGGAAACAAGAGGATGCAGGTTCAGAGAAATGCCTGCAGGCATCCACTCTAGGTAAGCAGCGGGGCTAGACACTGAATGTCCCTGGGAATTTTCTTCTCTCTGGACCGCTTTTGGGTGTGTGGTGCCCTGCACTGTGTAACTTACCTTCATGCCAGTCCTTCTGATAAAGCTCCCAGGGATGGGAGTAATGACTGCATGGAAACAAGCGCTGCCTTCACCCCAGCAGGTAAATACATCTACTGTCCAGAAAATCCTGACATGTACACTTCGCAAGATTCAACAGGATGGAAGTGGCATTTTGAGTAAACATCTATTTTCTTTCTTTTATACACAACTCAGCACAGATGTTGTCTTGTCCTGGTCTCTCATCCGCCCTCTGCATTTGAGGTCCGTCTCACCTTACTCCACACAGTCCATGTGCCAGCAAGGGGGCACTGGGAGCAGCAGGGAGAGCCCAGCTCCCTCCGCAGCACCCATAGCTTTGCTCAACCCAGAGAGGATAAAGGGTGAGAGCACATCCAGTGCAAGCAGAGCGTTATCAAGCACAAATTCCTCTGAATAATATAGCTGTATAAACCAAAATATTTTCTAAGGGTTGTAACCTCAGTGGATATGTAGCCTTGTGTAATAACAAAACCACTTTGTTCTGTGTCATAAGGCAACATCACATTCACTGACAGTCTTTACTTATGTACAAGTCATTGTTTCTTATGCATTCAGACTGTGTATTTTCAGTGGGTTTTGGTTTTTGATGTACAGAGAAGGGAGGCAAACACAGAGTCTGATCATGAGATTTTTTCATAGAAAGAATACCGTCCCAACCTTTGATTTCAGCACGTTGACTTCTAGAATTATAACAGTGTGCTGTCACTTTGAATTTACACTTACTTACCATCTTCTGTCTTCGTGTGGCTTGCTTTTTTTCTTTTCAATTTTCTTCCTCAGTTTTGGGTCAGGGGTCTCTTACTAAATTCTCAGTCTTTTGTTTCTCTCCCTTTTTTGTCTTTTTTTTGTTGTGGGGTTTTCCCCCCCCCCCCCCCCCCCCCCCAATCTGGTAGTCTGCGTCTGTGCATTTGTTACTGTCTCCTGCAATAACTGCCAGTGCTCCCATGCGCCAATATCATTTGGATTAGTTTCCACCAAGACACTGACTTGCTGCATCTTAAGTTCCTTTGGTAAATTATCATTGTTCTTTGGTTTCACTTCTTCCTTTCTTAGAAATGTGCATTCCTTTCTTTAGGAATATTTTAATACAAATTATCTTATCTGAGCATCTCAGCTAACTTTTTGGTGTTAGGATGTTTCAAGAGCAGCTTTTTGGGATTAAAGAAGATACTCAGCGAAATGCAATTTTCAATTTACTCCTCAGTGCAGGGTGAGACACCCAGCTGGGACCACGAATGAGAACTGTACCTGCACCCCAGTCTCCATCATTCTTTTTCTTGGAGCCATCTAGTCACTCGTGATCTGGTCTAAGCTGTCTGGTGTGGGCAAGGGGCACAGGACAGAAGTCTGAGGGAGTCTGGGGAAGTCTGGGAAATGTTTTTGGATTTACCAGGGGAACGTGTTTTCTGGTATCCACTGAGTAATTCTAGGAGAGTCTTAAGTCACTAATGCCCTTTATATCTACTTTGGGGTTGGTGACAGTCTCTTCTCAGCCCTTTTGGGACTGGCTTCTCCTTGAGCATAAAAGTTGCCTTGGCAGCTTCTCTGTAGGTTTCAGGAACATGTAGCCATTCGTTTGGTAAATGATTTATTGCAGCCCTTGGACTCTTTCCTGCACAATTGCCAGTGGTTTCTATGGTCTAGCTTCAGTCCTCTTTGAGACAGCTGACTTCCTCCATCATTCTTCTGTGCATGCGTTTGGTTAATGCTATATTTTCATAAGCTTTTCAGACAAGCTGCGTTGCCTGGAGTTAATGTCTGCTTCTTGGAGGATCATATTAGTAGTTGATTTAATTAATTGATATAACTGTATTCCAAAAGCTTTTGTGCTAATATCTCCCACTTAAATTTATTAGTTGGATGTTCCTGCTAAATTGATGTCTTTCTGTATTGCATTACTGTAAAATGAATACAGCAGAAGAGCGACTCATATGATAGGTTAGGTGGTGGAAATGAGAGCACAGATATAGCAATGAGTCTGCCTCCTCCCTGGCAGTTTAAAGCAAATCAAAGCACTGGTCTTGTGACTGAGAGGAGTCCATGATACTCCATGATGCATCCTGCAGTCCTGATTCCCTACCTGTTGAGACCAGAGGAACTATGGAAGTTTTTTTGCTCCTACTTTCTGGCCTTGTTGTCTTAAGAATCAGGCGACCTGAAGACTGTCAGCTCATCTGTTGCTAGTTTATGCCTTAAGCTGCATTAGTAATGGCTCCAGTGCATAAATTCCCAAAGGGGTGTTGATTTTCTGACCTTTCAGTACCGGTATTTGCGGTATTCACCGATTAACTTTAAAAGCACCAGATTTATTTATTATTTTGCTATGGTAGGGGACTTTGCAAACATGAAGGGGGATGGACTCCAATGGATCAAAAAGCAGAAGATAAATAAATTTGTTCCCATGTTCAGTGTTATAGTAACCTTGCTTGTTTGATTTAAAAGAACAGAAACACTAAAATTTTGTGTCCTTCAGGGGTATCTTCTTATGCATTTGCAATGCCTGTAGCTACCAGTGAAGCTGAGGTCTTAACTATCTTCTACGTAAATATTTAGTGCCTGGTTATCTGTGGGAAAGTCACAGTTCCCTTTCGAGGCTGGTGATAATAGATGCTATGATACATTTCGAAGACTGCACCAAGATCTAGGTGGAAAGGTCCTAGAGGGTGCTTCATCAGGGCAGAAGCTAGGTTTCGACCTGGTTTTCCAGCCTTCCTGACTCTTTGCTGAACTGTGCATTAGGGGATTCTGTGTTCTTGGTGAATGGTGTGGAGGGTGTGACCTGGATTACTTGGCATTAAAAAAATCGCAGGACATGCTTTTGCCAAATCAGGACTCTTGACTCTAATCCTGTATGAACTTCAACTGCTTTAATTGCATGCAGATTACATCTTTCTTTTACTATTTCTATTAACTACAGCAGGCTTCACTTCTGTTTTTAAAGTGCTATGCTATTGCCTTTGCTCGTAAAACCCTGATGTGTTCCACAGAATTGCTTGGCATATCTCTCTCTCTCTAGTAAAAATCATAAGGGCTTGAAGACTTCCATGCAAATTAAGTGTTTGTATGTGAAGAAAGTTTTTCCTAGGAGATTCAGAATGTCATATGTAGGCCTTAATATTTACAAATATTGAACACTACAGGCTGTGAACATAGTGTGTCAGCTGAAATGTATTCTATTCATTAGAAGAGGTCCTTGCTTCTAGTGCAGGTCATTGGTGAGAAGTTGTTGTCACCACAGAATATGTATATACTTCTTAGAGGCATGTACTAATGAGTAAGTCGATACTTCTTTTTAATCGGATTAGGTAGTTTCCTTTGTGGTATTGAGCAGAATTGCTAGGGTTACTTCCGTCTAACAGAGGAACTTGTGGCCACTTTCTGTCTACTATTACTTCTGAGCTTACAACTTCTGCATGAAGTCTTATCCAAATAAAGATGTTCTAAGTGAGCTGTAAATCTCTGGAAGATAAAAGTTTACAGTAAATTTCTTACATTGACTGCTTCACTGTAGCATCTAGTATTGCTATTAAACCTTAGGTTAACTGAGATGTCCATAGATGTTCGTTGACATATACATGTGACTGCTGGGACAGAAAGTTAAGGCTGCACTGAGAATTTAAATTCATTCTGAGTATGTTGTAATTCTTTCAGATACAACTGGGCAATATAGTCCGTTCCTTGTGCACCTAAATAGGATCACAATCATTTAATAGAAGAGTATTTATGCAAATTATTGTTGCTGTTGTTTTAAAAACTGCACAAACTTTTCCAAATCCTATGCATTCTTTCTACCACTTTGAACATGAGCTGGCAATGCGTGCTCAGAAAGACATTCGCATGCTGGGCTGCATCAAAAGAAGCATGGCCATGAGGTTGAGGGAGGTGATTCTGCCCCTCTACTCTGCTCTGGTGAGACCCCACCGGGAGTACTGCGTCCAGCTCTGGAGACCTCAGCACAAGAAGGACATGGACCTGTTGGAGCGGGTCCAGAGGAGGGCCACAAAGATGATCAGTTGGCTGGAGCACCTCTCCTGTGAGGACAGGCTGAGGGAGTTGGGGTTGTTCAGCCTGGAGAAGAGAAGGCTCCAGGGAGACCTTATTGTGGCTTTTCAATATATAAAGGGGCTTATAGGCAAGATGGAAAGAGACTTTTTACCAAGGCCTGTAGTGACAGGACAAGGTTTTAAACTGAAAGAGGGTAGTCTTAGACTGGACAGAAGGAGGACATTTGTTACTATGAGGGTGTTGAGACACGGGAACAGGTTGCCCAGAGAAGTTGTGGATGCCCCATCCCTGGAAGTGTTCAAGGCCAGGCTGGATGGGGCTTTGAGCAACATGACCTAGTGAAAGATGTCCCTGCCTATGGCAGGGGCGTGGAACTAGATGATCTCTAAAGAGCCCTTCCAAACCAAACCATTCCACAATTCTGTGATTCTGTGAGCCCTATTCCTGATTGTTTTAGCTATGGATAAAGCAAAAAAGTTTACTTCTAACTATTGTGAAAGATATTCAGAATATAGTTCAGAAATGGGGACAGCTGAATCAGCTACTGCGTAAGTTGATCAGTATATCTGAGGGGGAGATGCCTCTCTGAGGAAGTGGCAATGCCACAGCAGGGCAGCTGCAGAAATCAAGTACCCACTGAGGTTATTCATCACTGCTCTATGTTGATCTGGAGGTATGGGAGGGATAAAGTTACTTTGTAAGATACTTTGTTGTTGTTGTTGATGGTGAAGAATAATATTGATTTATTCTGTAGAGCATTCTTTATATATGTGCATTTTTTTATTCTCACTTGTCCTTCTTTTGCTTTCTTAGGGCATTGAGTTTATTTTCTTCTGCACAAACTGTCTGTAGATTTTGTGAAAAGTCAAAGGATATGTATTTATAGATAAAGAAATTGGGCAATCTAGTTCTGAAGCTGAAATAATGCAGTAGAACACAATAACTTTATTTTTTTCCCAAATAGAAAAATCAAAAGCAATGCTAGTTTTTCTCTCTGAAGACTGAATGGCAAAACACTCAAGAGACTTCTTCCTCCGTCTTCTCTCTCCCTCCACTAACAAAAGCTCCCTGTGACACCCTCCCTTCCCCAGATCTTACATCCTGCGAGACCTGGTTTAAATAGGAAACTTTAATCAGAACTGAATAAAATATGAGGTCCTGATCATATTTCCCTACAGTCTTTATTCTAACCCTGAGGATAGTAAGATTGTGAGATTGTGCCTTCTTAAAACAAGAGAATTAAAACTCCTCTTTCACAGAGATGCTGTCAGGAGAAATCTGTTGCGGCTTAGAAGTATAGGCTGGCAGCCTGCCCTCTGAGCTCAAGAAGGCATGGCACCATGCCCAGACTCTCTTTCTCAAAGCTTCAACTTTCTTTCACATGGCTGTGCAAAACCACTCAATACTTTCTCCTAACCTCGGTTCTCCTGCTGAAGACCCATCTGTACTACCTCGAGGTTTCTGTTCTGTTCTTTTCAACTTAGAATTCACTCCTGCTCCTCATTGTCAGCTTCCAGTGCATCTTAGCATCTTAACCTTCTTACACAGACCAAATTTCTTAATTCAGCTCAGCTTTTCCAACCTCGTAGTACTTTTTGATGGACCTCAGGTAGGGGGTAGCTAATCCTCTGGTAATTGATAGAACAAGGGTCTGGCTCGATTATAAGTTCAGCCACTCTGGAAAAAGCTAAATGATTGGATGCTTTGGTAATGCACGCTATATAAATACTTTGGATCGGATTTTTTAGATGGGTTCAGTTTGCTACGAAGTGATTGGATTGTCACATCATGCTATAAACAGTGACCTTTCAAAAACATGATTGTTTTTTTGACTCTGGTAAAAGAAATTAAGCTTTCTTGGAATTCTGTTCCTAATGAGGAAAAAGGATTAAGAGCAAGCAAGGAGGTGACACTAAATAGTACGGGAGGAAGGGAGAATACCATACTATTGGCATTTTAGATTTACCAAAAAGTGAATACTCAGTCAGCCTCACAGTCAGAAGACACAACTTTTAAACGTGACCGCTTTAGTTGTAGTCATTTCATTTTCAAAATAAAACACTGAAAAGATTTTACAATATTGAAATTTGTAGTAGTAGTATATCCTAAAGATGGTAACTTTAAACTATTAAAATATATACTATGTGATATGTTAATACATGAGCTGTGCTCAGTAATTCAAAGAGTTAAACGTGCAGAAAGCTGATGCTGGTTAACAAAAGGTCTATCACAGACTTGAGCCTTCATCATCAAGACCCACCTGCCTGAGTCTGCCAGTCCTGAAGTACTTTGTTTTATCTTTTTTCAATACTTGTATGGTGTATCTTGCTAGTTCTAGGCAGGACACAAAGGCAGGTGTCACTGCGGCTACCTTCCGTGACAACATTAATGCATCAGGTATCACATTTTCATTTGAATTCGTTCATCTGGCAAGGGAAACCGGAGCCAAAGAGAACACAGACTGCAGTTCCACTTACAGACTACTACAAACAAGAACTACCTCATGCATGCAACCCTGGGAGAGGTCAACATGAATTTTGACAGGGCTGCACTAGTAAAGGTCTTGGAGTCATCATCAACAATTCCCTGGTGTCATCAGCCTAGTGTGTAGCAGCACCAGCCAAAAAAGCTGTTAAAATGTTTGGGCATCATCAGGAAGGGTATTGAGAACAAGGCAGAGATTATCTGCTCTGCATTTTCCTGTGGTGTGCAACTGTGGTGTGCCCAAATCTTGACAGTTGTGTGTAGGTTCGGTTTCCACGCCCCAGGAAGGGCAGTAGAGCAAAAGAGAGGGGCAACTAAATTGATGAAGGGGAAGCAGCTGTATTTGAGAACTAGCATGGTAGGGATTGCTCATTTTGAGCAGAAGACTAGTGGAAAAGATGAGTGAAGTTTTAATGTCATAGGGGCAGAGCTGTTATTCACCAAATCTTGTAGTATTGTGTGACATTTGAACTTGAAATTGACAATTGAGATTGGTTTAAAAGAGATGAAAGTATTTCCTAACAGTTACAAATTTGGAATTTTTTTGCCATAAGATCTTGTGAATGCAGATACTATCAACTTTAAAATAAATTAAAAAAAAAAAAGACAAATTCATGGTCAGTAGACAGATACTAAAGGGAATAGACAAAAGTACACTCCTTGGTTCTGTGATGGTCAATGCAGGGGATTATTTAGGGAATAAACTGAAGTGGGTGGGAGAAGGGAAGGCAAGGTAGGCTTGGCTCATGCTGTTTCCCAAAGTAGCTCCTCTAGTTGTCAGCAACGGAGACAAAACATTGTGCTAGGTGTTTTAGTGGTCTGAACCATTTTGATTTTTTTTTTTTTTTCACGTTTGCTCACCTTCAACCTTACCTCCTCTTCACTCGCTTAAAAAGAAGCAGACTGTTGAGTCTGCTGTTGTTTTCTTTGTATCACTAGTTTCCTTATTACTGCATCTTTTCTATATTCTTCTTGCACACACAGCATAAGTTCCGTTATGACATTATAGTTGTGTGCAATATCTGCGTATTTTCCCAATGTGGTCATTTGAGTCTATTGAGATCTGGTTTTTACTTCCGAGTTTTTATGAAAGACAATAAATATATTTTTAAAAACCTAAATAAATACCAATTTTACTTGTGGGACATAGAACTGTAATTCTGTCCCTCACAATTTCATGTTGCTCACTCTTTTGGGACCTGTTTCAAGATATTAACCATCCACCTGGGTTGCATACGTAGTAAAAGAATAAAATCTCTAGTATCCACTGAACAGTGGGAGTATAACTTTATCTATCTACCTTCTTTAAACCATGTGCAAGCAGAGCTAATTTTGATGCTGACACTATTCACTATTGCATTGCTATCTCATTACAGAAAGACTAATGGCATGTTGGGGTCTCTTGGCTTGTTTTGGTGGAGATTTGTGTAATATGATTGTTTTCTAACTTTCCTGTGTCTTTTGTTCACCAACAAATTATTCCTTGGTTGCTATAGACAAAGAGAATCCTCATTCCTGATTTGAAAAGGACGATTTAAAAATTCTTCTTTTACGAGAGAGAAAGAATACATGCTTCTTTCTGTATCTGTGTTGTTTTTTGTTTAACTTGTTTAAAATGAAAGAAAGTACAGGAGGAAAGGCATGAATTATGTAAGAACAAAACTGAAAGCATGCAATGCTCATGTGAAGAAAGAGATGAGAACTAAACCAAATTGTCGCTTAAGAAGAGGCTACTTTTGAACATTGAAGTTGCCGTGGCGAACAACAGGGTGTAGTTAGTACCTTGCAGTGGTCTATGACTGCGGTTCTCGTAGGAAACTGGGAAAAGGAGAGATGTGTAAAACTAGTAAGCTGCTGTTTTCAGTAAGGACTAAATAAGTGTAACTGAGGGAAAAATGAGGCTCATTTCAGTATTAGCATGAGGAGTTTTCACTGAAGTCTGCTTCCTCTTATGTTCAGGTATCATCGCTATGCACGTATCTCAGCTGGGAGAAGGAGGAGATCCTGCAGTGTCCTGCGTGGATGCTTGAAAGGGGGAAATGGATGTTTATGAGTTTGTGGGGAAAAGGAGTTGACAGAGGCTGGCTTACGGCTGCGTGTTTCTGCTGACTTTACCCCATCATGCTAAATGTACTTTCCCACAAAACAAGTTTTCTGAGGTCGGGTTCAAGCTGGTGGCCAAAGGAAGTGCTGGAAGCTCGGCAGCCCCTGGCTCCAGGTCTTGATCTCCCCTGCCCTGCCCCAGCCGGCGCACAGCCGGTGGCATCCCCTGTGGATGTGCTCCCACCAGTGAAAGCAGATGGCAGTGGGCAACTATTCCTGCTCCCAGCCTGACGTACCTGCTGTCCATGCTCTTCACTGAAGCTCTGTGCCATCATTCCTCTTTTTTGCCTTTCACCTACATAAAATCTGTTTGCTCTTGTGTCCTGGAGGTGGGTTTTATCCTGCAGAACAGGGAAATAACGACATGTGCTCCTGCAGTTCGTATGATTTGGGACATTGCTTTCCCAGCCACACCAAGCAGTGGTCACTGCCAAAATGCCAGCCAAAAGGCATGTAGCCAGTTGTTAGCTGAGGTCTGTCAGGATGGTCTAGGCCAGTTTTGTGACTTTTTTGCAAAATCTTCAAATCTTTGCTGTCTTCAACAGCCTTACTTCGACAGCCTTGGCTGAGGGGCAGCAACCCCTGCAGTTGGGTTGGCAGAGGGTACAAATGATGAAGATCTGGGAAAGCAGCAGCCCCTTACATCTGGGAAAGCAGCGGTGGAAGCCGGGGGAGGGTGCGGCACAGTCCGGTAAAGGTACCGGCAGAACAAATCCCAGCTTTTCCATGTGCGGATTGTCATAGCACAGGTCATATCCATGCTGTTTTCCAACCATCTATTAATTTGTTACCTTTGCTTTGTGTTGACACTTTAAAGGTAGTAAAGAATGGCTAAATTCCTTTTAGACAGCTGTGTACATATCTCGTGCTAGACGAGTAATGGAAGTCATAACTACCTTACCCTAGAGCCATTAGCTGAGCAGTTTCTTATAAACTTTGGGAGAATAGTTGGTGTGTGTTAGAAATGGATTTTAAATCTTTATCATCTGTTTGCTGCAAAACATAAAATCTTAAAAGGAGTCAATACTATTTTGTAAATATTAATTACAGACAAAGAGGTATCCTTCCTTTATCTGGCCTCTATCTTTCTGAAGGAGAACCTGAATACATATTTAGTGTAAATGATGTAGGCTGAAAAGAAAAGGAATTTCTATGTGTTTATTGTTCTTCATCTCTTATCAAATTAGTGACTTTAAATTAGAAACATTACTGTTGTTGGGGGAGGGACAGTGAAGGATTTGGGATTTTTTTTTTTTTTTTTTTAATTTTGTTTTAGGCGTCTTCCTGCACTTCCAGAATTTGATAGGAAATTTTGCTAATCATAGATTTCAGTGCTTACAAGGCGGCCGGATTCTTGCACTGTAATTTAGCATAGCATAATCCTAGTCATAAGTGGGTGAATCTAATGTCCTCAACAAGCAGGAGCCTTTAATTTGTAGAATTACAGTATAAAACTTCACATAGGTCAAGTGATCTGACGTGCCTGTTTTTCTTTCTGTCTTAAGCCTCTGAGCTTCTTGCTTCAGTTACATCAACATGGAAATTTCTTAAATGAGATTTCTCTTATTCCTTCTTTTTTTTTCCCATTTTAGTTTGTTCATCTGATTTTCGAGTTTCTGTCTTGTAGAAATAACTGGTGTTTGGAGGGAAACATGGTTAAATGGGACATAGTTTTACTTCAGAAAATGATCACCTTGACTTAAAGAATCCGAGTACCTCACTCTGGAAAAATCTTTCTGTTCTGAAAATTGCAATATATGTATGTTTTTTAAGTAGGCACTCATATACTCATTGACTTTGTCATTTTTATTGAGATGAGAATTTCAGTTGATAACTGTTCCAAAAATTCATTAAATCTTTTTGATTTAAAAGATATTTTATCAAGTTATTTTGGAATTTAACAGGTTATTAGCTTAGCTCGAATAGCTGGATAGTTTCATATTGCTGAGTTTTTCAGGTGCACTGTACATTTCCTAGCTTTGTATTGACCCGTACTTACTCGTATTTTACACATCCATGTATGTTTTGTAAGAAGAAAATACTGATTTTGAAGATAGTTTAGTTTTTATCAGGACATTTAAATATATATATCTAACAGAGTTTGTGTGTGTGTCCAGGTGTGTGGAAGAACTACTGTGTGGAATATAGCCTAAGACCTGCTAGGCACTGCTCCTAGCCCCAGCGATGATCAGAAGCTGATATTTAAGAAGTGGATATAAAACCAGAGCATGTGTACAGTGATTATTTTTCTTTTATAGGTCTCCATCCAGGTCATAGTACCTGAATACCTAAAATCTCTTTGTAGACATATTTCTTTAGTCCCATTTATTTTTACATGCACAAAATCCTGTGTCAAAAAGTTCCAAAATTTAACAATGTGCCATGAAAAAAACCCACAGTTTCCTTGTAAACTTCCTGCTTGCTACTTCAGGGCACTGCCTTTTTTTTTTCATATTATGATAATCAATTAAAAATACGGTCCTATTTACTGGTCTTTCCCTATTCACAGTGTCTTTCTCAAAATAAATGTCTTAACCTATTTTATTCTATCTTAGTATTGAAGTTGCATCATAGTTGGACTATCTGTACCTTTTCTTTATTTCTACTAGTTATGCTATGTTTGTATGGTTGGAGAACTGCATAGAGTATACTAGACGTGAACGTATTCTGGACTTACGGAGTGGGTACTAATAAAAACCATATTATTAACAGGGTGTCTTAAATTTAAGTACAGAATATTAAGTTGAACTATTAGCATAATTACCCCTTAAAAGGTATGAATAAAGCTCCAATCCTGTGATTATGCCCACATAATGTCCCCAGCAAGGCCTTTGAGGTTCTCAGTCAGTGGATGGCAGAAGCTGCGCCCAGTTACACTGGAGACCAAAGTGAGTTATGACTTTTGAACCTGTTTGTATGTCTGAGTCTGTCCAGATCTAAGACTAGACTTATGGAAACATTTAGTAGTCTTGGATTTGATATTGTTGGATGGGTGTATTTCATAATGAATGAGAGTATTGCATTAGGTGTATAATTCATGGTAGGTTCCTCATGCATTAGAGGTCTTAAACATATGTGTTAGAAACTGGGTTTCCCAAGCAACTGTGGCCACCTTGTGGATTTTTCAAAAGAAAATTATATTTTATATTATAAGAGAGTAACAAGGACAGTTTTGGTAGTTAAAAACTATTCTCATTGTGTTGTTGGTCCTGATTAATAACTTTCAGTCAACACTTCTTTTTTGTTACAAAGGTATTATTGTTAGTAGAACAAGTAATAGTACTACTGCTACTACTTCTAGTACCAAAACTGTGAAATATCTGCTTTCCATGATAAAGTTACTATTTTTTCATCAAAAGTTCCTTGAAATGGGTAAAGGTTTGCTGGGAAGCAGGAGGAAGGAGTCATTTCAGTGATGCTGTAGGTCTTTCTTGGAATTGTGGTTCTTTAATATCTTCTTCACTCCTTAAACATACATTTCTGCAAAAGAACACAACGAAGGTGATGAGCTGACCTTGTCTGGCTGCCAGATGCCCATCCAGCTGCTCTCTCACTTGGCCTTCTTCAATGAAATGGGGAGAAAATGAGAAAATAAGATGAAAAAACTTGTGGGTCCAGGTTGGACAGGGAGATCACTTACCAATTACCATCATGGGCAAAATAGACCATGATGCCACCCCAGCAACCCACCCCACTGCCAGCTCCTTGCTGTGTAAATCCAATACAGAAGGCAGAAGAGGTATTTAAAATAAAGGATAGAGCTGACATGAAAACAAATAGATAAGAATTAGCCATTAATTTATAAAGGTTTGAAATTAAAGATTTCCGAACTGAGCTGGTTGAAAGCTGGTGTTTGTTGTCAGTCAGTGAAAAAACGCTGATATTGAAAAAAACCTGATTGTATTCTAAACAGGCCATGCAAAATAAATATACATTTTTGTCACCCCAGATTTGATTTGGAAATGCTGATGTGCAAAGGTTGGGTTTGTTCTCAAGGCACATACCCTACTGAGATTCCAATTGTTTGCAATCTTTTTCCCAGAGTCACTGCTCAGGATAAGAGCATCCCTGGAGAGGCTCTGCTCTGTGCCCTGCTTCTGAGCCAAGGAGCCTGGTGGGTCCCTGAGCAGAGACTCTCTGCTCAGAAATCAGAACATGTATCAGAAAGTATATGGGTCCTTAAGGAGAACGGTTCTGTGGGAAACGAAACCCAAATGGTAGCTTTTAACTACCATTTCATTTAAAAAAGCCTGAATTAAGCTGTGCCCTGGAAGTAGGGAGAAGAAAGTCCTTCAGAAGACAAGCAGAGGGCATATCCTGTAGTGGAGGAGGCAGTTCCTCTGAACGGGCAGAAGAGGACTGCTGCCTGTGAAGGAGGACAGAGGTCTTCTGTTGTTGCTGACCAGACAAGGAAAACTGTCTGGTCTTGACATCTGCTTGACTGGATGCAGGAGGCTGCATACTGAGCTACGTTCAACTCACCAAACTGGCAGTTAGCTAACTGGTCCTAGCCCTCCACCCTGAAGATAAAGAACATAACGGTTTTCTATGGTATGAGGATAATGTGTCAAATCATTTCAGTGAGAGATCAGTAAGCACCTGAGCTGGTGCAGGAAGGAAGGAGATGTCACGTTACTGGGATGGGGAACAGGGAATGTGAAAAGTGGGGATAAATGAGGTAAAGCAGGATATTGCCCTTTCAGCATTCACCTCCTTGTCAGGCCTGCTCTGTTGCAGCATTTAACTCTACCCTGAGGATGGCACCAGCATGTGTGAAACTCCTTGGCCTGGTGAATGGAGCCTCAAGTGACTCAGGCTGTGTAGCCAGAAGAGGTTCCTCCTCGTGTGTGGGGCTCCCAGAGCTGTCAGGCGTCTGGACACCCACAGTCAAGGTAATTAAAAGCTTCAGGATCTCTGACACTGGTACAGGTTACGTTGTGGGGATATCTGGTGTTCCTGCTTGTGCCTAACTACCCAAGCTTCAGGGATGTAGGTACTCCAGGCTTTCAGCCACCTACTGGGAAGTCAGGCTAGATTTCACTTCAGTTCTTTGAAAGATAAACCCAAGATGTTTTATTAAATCAGATTAGATTCAGCTGGTGTCTGTTTTCAGTGCGACTCTTGTTTTGCCAGAGAATTTCTGAGTGGTTCCATTTCTAACCATAAAAATGAGTATTCATAAAGTCATTCTGAAGTGGCTGCCACACTGGAATAGTGGGGGCAAAAAATGGTTTGAAGACGGAATTTTAAATTCTTATAAAGCCTGTTATCTAAAAAAAATGGACAAGGTTATATGGGCATCATGTATCTTATTTCCCTGTGTGATGTGCGTCTCTTAAGGTTGCACCACAGTGATGGGCTGGTATCATATGACACTGTAGTAATGGAGAGCAGTGTCTTGGTAAGCCCAGACAGATAGAAACCAACTCATCAGCAACTCAAATAAGATCCTACATTAGGGATATACCAGGAAAAGACATTCAGGGTTTGGTTTTTGTTTGTTTGTTTGTTAAACTGTTTAAACTTGCAGCGTAGTGTAAATTGAAAATAAAATCCAACCCCAACAATTTTTTTGCTCATTTCTTCCTTTTATCATTATCTGCAGTCTTGTGTTATAAACCCTCTATATTTTTGCTGTTTCGTCATTTCATTTCTGTATGTCCGGCTTTTATTAATTTTGATGATTGCTAATTTCAAATTCAGTTGTGTTCTAGAGGCTCTTCTATAACTGCAAAGATACGTTTGTTTTTTTTTTTAATCAGAAGAACTTTTTTTCACCACGTTTCACTCATGAGCTCGTCAGCCATAACTGTTTCACACTGTATCACAACTCTCCTAGAAGATGGTTTTACTGATTTTCAGATCTCTGAGATTCTTCACCTTAGCTGACATGTTAAAAAGTTCTTAATTGGGCAGCTTTAATAGGTTATTTTATTATGCATTATTACACTTGACAAGACTTGTTTTTTCTCTTCCTAGGTTTTGCTTCTAAATTTTGTTTGACTGAATAAAATGGCTTATTTTTCCTTATATTTCCATTAAACTAGTTCATTTATGAAATATATATCAGGCTTACATACTTGCCTTGAGTCTCAGTTCCAAGGAAGAGCTCAAGAAGCAGTATGATGTCTCAGAGAGCATATTTGTAAGTCTTTCTCACACTAGAAAGAGAGCCCATGTATCAAACTGCCAATATATCAAAGGCAATATTCCATGGAAATGCCTTTCTTAAGACTTCTTGAATTTCAATAAGAACTTTAATAAAAAAAAGAAAGCTTGATGATTTTTGATAAATGTGCGCTATGCTACCAAAAGATTTTCAAAAAAAGGTTGAAAAGTTAACCATACAAACACGCCTAGATCGAGATCCTGCTGGATCCAGCAGACCTCATTTGCCTTAGGTTAATTGAATTTAAATATATATTTTCAGCAGCATTATCAGTAGAAACACATGTAGTGGATTCCTCATAATTGGTGCCTTCCTTCTGGCAGATCAGAGGCTTATATGAAGTATTTAACACACACACACGCACAAATTCCCATTAATACTGAGTTTTCTGGTACAATTTGACCTTTAAGAAAGTTTGTATAAATGCAGTAGCAAGCAGCATTAGGAAGAACATTTAAAGAATGGTGTGAAATAGTGATCATAAGTAACATTGCAGTCTGCTTCATGAACAGTCTATCATTTGTCTGTGTGTTTTTGTTCCCAGTCTTTAATGCTGTGGGCATGTTTTCTGCTGCTTGTTCATTGTACTTTAGTATTATGCCAAGTTTTCTTTCTTAATAGTAGTGGTGTGTTCCTAACGACTTACCACGGTTTTTAACTATGGTGTTATTGGATTAAGAGATTTTATTCACGAGGTTTTGGGGTTTGGGGCCCAGCACTAGGTACTCGTGGCTTTATTTTTATCTCTACAGCACTATTGGCAGGAGCATAAAAATGTTAGCAATTAAGCGGAAGTCTGTGTGCTAGCAGGATGCATTTGGAATCACTTTTTCTGGGGTGGCGGTGGGAGTATGTCCTTTCATCCTTTCCATCTTTGCATTACATGAGTTCAAAGGGAGACTGATCAAGCGCTCTGAAGAGGACTCAAATTAGGTGCTACTCAGTAGAGAAACTATAAAGGCTCAGGAAATGCTATGAAAATGGCTGGAGACTAGGTGAGTAAGAGGGGAAGAATGAATGCTTGCCCTACTTATACTTTTTCTTAGACTGATGGCCCCCAGCTGGATCTAGATAGGGGGGCTAAATAGCTCAGTATAGTGATAGCGGCGTACCTGTGTGTCCCCAAAAGAAGCAAGGACAATTATGAGATGGTAGGGGATAATGATTCTTCTCATTCCTTAGGGCACGCTTTTTCATGCATGGGTTGTTCAAAATGCAAATTTTTTGATGAAAATTATCCACTGAAGTTGTTCTTCAGTGGAACTTTCTCAGAAACATTATTAAAATAATCTCTGCAGCCCTGTCTACCCCTGAGCACTTCACTCTGAGCTTCCCCTGCATGTAGAACTCATACATAAAAGGCTTGTGTAATTATTTCAATTTTGTGGAAGACAACTGAGATACAGTGAAATGACTTGTCTGAAGTCATGCAAGAAGTCTGTAGCAGAGTGAAGGAATTAGGTAGATTAAAGAGTCTATAAACTGTTGGGAGCTCGCTCTATGTCATGCATATGCTTTTGCTATTGTTGGTAGGCTGCAATTCAGATACTGGCTAAAGCAGGCTTCTGCAAAGGAATCCTGATGAATAAAGCAAAGATGCCCAATTTAGTCTCAGGCAAAACAGGAATTGCAATTAGTAGAGTTAGACCTTTAGATGATGTTTCCTGAAAAAAGCAAGCAGTGTGGAAAATACGCTCCCAATCCTGAACTTAAAGGGAAGTTGTCAAACAAATAGGACTTCATTTAAAAGCATCGACATGGAAATTCCAAAGATACTGGCCAGAACAACTGATCTTAAAGGATGCATTCAAATGTATAGCTCTGCAAAAATGTCCAGTTATTTTCTTTTTTTATGCTAGCTTTAAGAGAACACTTTTGCTGAAAGATTTAAGTGTGTGGTCCTTCCTCTAGAAATACACTTGTTGGGCGTAAGACAAATACCAGCCTAGAAGCAAAGTAGTTTTCAACAAAATTGTCAGGGGAGAGGAAAAAGCGTATAATATTTTATACATAAACTGCTTAAATTCCTGCCCACTGAAATGTGGCTCAAGACGAGACGTGAAGCAGTTTGGAAGCTCAGGTGTACTCGCGTCACTTTGGATTCCTATTCTTTGCAGTAGAACTGTTCGGTGGAAAACAGCGGGACAATAATAAGGGTCTCACTCATACTGTGGAGTCAAATGTTGATCCTTATTTATCACTGTTAAATAACAGAATGGAAGCAGCGAAGCACAAATTCTCAGCTGATTACATCTTTTTTGACAGCTGAAGAGAAAGATGCCTGTGCCATTAGAAATTGATTCTCCAGTCCCTAGAAACGTTTTTTTTGTGAAAAGCAGAGAAGGGAAACAATAAAAGCTGACTGTGGCTTGGAATCCCAGACGTTGGCACCAGATAATCAAAATGATGCTACGTGTAATTACAAAACTGGGACTTAAACAACAGCGAGATGCTGTTAAGTCACGTTTTTGCCTCGGTACCCTCTACCTCTGTCTCACCTGGGCGCTCCTACATCCCTTTGGATGTAGCTAACTGCACAACACTTTGGCAGTGGGGAGACCTTGGGAGGAAGGGAACGGAGGCTGAGTGAGGCATAGCTTGTCAAGCTGTTGATATTATGCTTGACTGAATAATCTTGTGTTGTAGCATTCCTACAGTCCTGCTCTCTTAATTGTTTAGGTTAGCGACCTGGCCAGAATACGCTCTCATTCCCTTGTAGGCAATGTTCCTACTCAGGTTTTATCCCATTGCATAGTAAGGATGTAGCAGAGGTGCTTACCCAGACCCAAGTGCCAGGACGTGCTTCCATATTCTGCGATTCCAACATAGTTACTCTATTTTCCTTGGGAATTTAATAATTCCTTAATATATGAATCTTGTCTGTTGCCTATGAGTGAGAAAGGAAGGGGCAATGGTAACTGTGGAAGAGAGGTACAGACAGTAGGACACTTGTTCCTTTGTTGGGTTCTTTCTCCAGAGCAGTTGTGAGACAGGTTTTCTTGGGAGATTTGGATGATTGAACAATAGAAATTGACGGGGCGGGGGGGGGGTGGGGGTGGTGGCGACAGGCAAATTGCACTGTGTACTGTTAAATCAAAGTGGAAACTCTCAGGAAGGAGGATTTTTAAGTTGCTCCCTCCAACTTTGTTTTTAGCAACCCTGTTAAAGTGCTAGGCTGTTTCCTTCCTAAACAGGCTTGATTATGTCCCAGGTCATCAACTTTACATAAGCTTTTCTTTGTCAATAACGTTCACGTGCCCTACGTTCTTCTAGCTAGCTAAACAATCAACTGTGCTTAATCAGTTTAATGATACCTTGGTTTCGCTATTACTATTTTGCAATTGTTTTATTAAAATATCCAGGACTAAGTAAACTTGAGACCCAGATCACACGTCACCATCCAAACAGAAGTCAACCTTTATACCCCCTTTTCCAATTATGCAAGGTCAATCTCAATTTTCCCTATTGAGACAAAGCTGTTTTCTACTATTCGGATAGAAAGTAAACCATTAGTCTTGCAATTAATTTATTTCAAGTGTTCATATTATCTTCTGTTTGCCCAGAGGTCAAAAGAGGGCTATGAAGAGCTGTGCCTTTAAAGAGGCTTTTATTAGAGCTAATTAGGATATGTTATTGTATTGTACAGAGGTTTTTGAGTGCAGGTCAGCTGTAATCCAGGCACTGCATGAAGTTAGGCTCTGTCAGGCTCGCTGTCTCTGAGTAACTACTGGCGCATAAAAAATGATAGTAAATACTCTCTCCGGTTGCATGTCATTTTCTTCTAAGCACCTATAGTAGATATTATAAAATGCAGATCAAAGCTGTCCATGTGTATTTTTCTGCTGTTTGGTTGGGTTTTTTTTAGCTGAGCAGTACCTTACTTTTTCCTTTCGTTTTCCCTCTGTATATCACAAATGAATATCACTTCCATGAATTTTTCTCAAAGATACATGGGGATTCTTTCAGTCTTTGTTTGGAGCCAACGGGGAGTGATTCATTCCTAAGTGTAGCGCTTGGGCTCATACTTTAGAAAGAGGGAAAACAGATTTAAAGGTGCTTCCCATAAGCTTGCCTGCTGCCATTTTCCATGGCAATTCATTAGCTGCTAGGAAAATGTAAATGGGCCCTTTGGAGCTATTATTTTGACAGCCTTATGCTGGAATTTTGTCTTAAAAGCGCTACACAATGCAAAGTTATCTTACATGGATGGGGTTTGGCATATTTTAAGGTTTTGTGTTTGCTTTCTATGTCAATAATACTTCTAGAAAAATAGCAAAGAAACCAGCCATTTGTGACATCTTTGGCAACACACTTCCCTCCCTTTTCTTTGTTTTAGATAGCAGGCTAAAAAGCTTGATTTGTTACTTTGGCTTACGATGTTCAGTCAGTCATTGTTATTTGTTGAAGTTTCATCTAGATGATTATTTTTGTACGATTTTTAAGCTCCTAAAAGAATTTTCTTGGTATTTGTAAAACTGTGAACCAGAGATACAGTATGTGTGATTTTTATGGCTATATAATCAGAAGAGCTTTGAAGTAAGACTGTTTCTGCAGAAGTATTTTTAATGAGGGAAAGGATTTGGGTTTTTTTTCTAAATCAAAACTCGCTTACCTCTTATATTGTTTTGTCTTTCTGTGATGGCACTTCTCAAAGTAGATGTGAGTTCGTATGCGTTTCAGTTACCTTAAAGCATTAGTTCATCTCCTGGTTCAATGTGATTTATTTTTTTTTAATAGACTTCTAATGCAGGTATAATTGTGTTAGCAGTGTTCTTTGTGCTACAGCTTGGTTTAGAACTCACAGCAGTGTTTTCGAAGCCAAAACTGCTTTCTCTTCTTCTTTTGGCACGATTGTACAGAAAATAGTATCTTTTGTTACTGAAAAGTGTTAGAAAGGTGCCACAGTGTGACTGTAGAATGCTGTGAAACTGTCACTGAGGCAGTCTGTGGGTCATGCTGGGTTTCTTTGTTTTGTTTTGTTTTGTTATGGTTTTAATTCTCATTTCTTTTGAGTACTCTCTGACTTTGGCCCATCGTATTCTTTTTAAACAAAATTCAGGCACTAAACTCTTTCAAGCCAAGCCAGGAAAGCAGTTCCCAATGGGAATATTTGTGTTCTTTTTAAACCCACTCACCCAGAACACAATTAGCGGGTCACTTCTAGTCCAATATTTCTTTCAGAGTGCTGAGAAGTTCATAGTGGGCTCATACCATTGTCTTAAAAAAAAAACAAAACAAAACAAAATAAAAATATCCTACAAACTCATAATGTATTTTAAATGCATGAGCATTTGTTAGAGAAGGAGGAACCACTGAATCTTGCCATTCTCAAAGAGCAGATTAGAGTTGTACCTTGCCGCTGAAAACGTATTTAAGAAGAAATCGCTTACCTTGGTTGCTTAGCTGATGTGTTTTCTTCCTGCCAAATATTTCTGCAGCACTTGAGTTATAAGCTGTTAATGCAGTACGGCCTTCCCTTTCATATTTGATCTTGTCAGGAGAGAATTTTGCTAATTTGGGGAGTATCCCAAAGTGAGAAAAAACCCAAAGCACTGATTTTTTTTTTTTTTTTCCTCACCTTTTCCACTCATTGCCCTTCACTGTTACTATCTGCTGTCCGTGATGTAGGAAGATATAGTAGGGTTAGAAGATATTCCTGAACTTTGAAGCACTGTGGGTTTGTTGTTGTTTTTTTTTTTTTCTACTTAATTTCCAGAATTCTATCAGACCTGTAGGAGTAGCAATCAGTCCCCAGGGTCTGCCTGCCCAGCGTGGGAGGCGGTGCAGCACGGGGCAAGGGAAGGGAGCCAGGTGAGGGGTGCTGGACACCGGCTTTTGAAGTGGGGGCTGGAAGAATGTGAGTTGTGCGAGGTCAGCTTCTGGGGAGGGGTGGGCAGCGGTGATGCCAGTGCAGGTGCCAAGGTGACTGATGATGTTGCAGGGAGCTGAAGCCCCCTTAGCAATCTTCTGGCATGCATATGTAGTCAGGCAGAAGGCATTTGGATAAGTCTCATGAAAAGTATGAGCCTTGACAGGCTTGAAGTAACTTTTACTTGTTTCTGGGTATTTCTGCCATCGAATTCCAAATCTGTTAGGTATAGGTATGAACCCAGTTCTTCCCTCCATTGATTTGTACCGCTATCATGTTTTCTGCTTGGCCCACCTGAACAGGAAGCCAAGTCTTGACACTTACACTGTTAAGGAATAAAAACAGTGGAGCAAATTCACCCTACCTTTTTATTTGTACAAATCTAGAGTAAGTGAAGTTAGAAGTATATGGTGAAGTGAATTGAAGCTTACAGTTACATTACACCGTGGTCCCCTGTGATTGAGACAACTGGAGGTCTTTTCCCCAAGAACTGAGGATTTTAGTGTTTATTTCTCGGCTTCTGTAGTGTTCCCCACGTGCCCTTCAGGGGTAGCCACCTGTATATGTAACTTGCCTCTTAGGAACTGGGTTTAAGGAGATTATTTAGCATGTCTCAGGGAGAATTTTCGGTGCAATTCTAGTGTTTACAGCGCCTTGCAGAGGACCCTTAGCAGGCGAATGAACAGACTTGGTGTTTCCTGCAGCATCCAGTGATCCAGTGTGTCAGGATAGGGATGGTGGTGATGACAATGAAAAGAAACAACTTGCGGTCTGTCCTTTTGGGGTTGTTACTGTGCAGGCTATAATGTCTTTTGCACCAGGGAATTAGGGATTTGTCAGAGTAGCGCAGTAAGAGCGGTAAGATTACTGGGTACTAAGTGATCATATTATTACTGGGCATTGCTGTGAAATACAGAATAGTCTCAAGAGCACTCTAGAAGTGAATACGAAGCAGATCATACTAGGAATATTTTCATAAGGTAATCCCATTGGGTTTTCGCCTGCTGGTGATATTTTGGAGAGGGCAACCAAAGGAGACTTTCTCAGCATCCTAGATGTGTTGAACAGAACTTACCTGCTGTGAAGCCAAATATTCAATATATGCCATAATGATCCTTTAATTTGAGCATAATGACTGTGTAATACTGACAGCAGCTTAAGTAGGTAACCCAAAGGAACCTCTGTAAAGATTTCATCATGATTAACTCATTTGTCATTAGCTGTGGTATAGAATTAATGTGGATTGAGAATTGCATTGCAATTTACCAAAATACAAGATGGAAAATAGCTAGCGAGCCATCTGACAAGGAAGATCTATCACTGCATGAGAATTAAAATCAGCAAAGCAAATGACATGACTTGATATAGCTGCTGACCTAACGTTCCTTCAAGCATCTGAGAAGCATGATAATTCCAGTGCAAACACAAGTGTGTGTGTGTCTACATTATGCATAGTTTTAAATCACCCCTCCCACATTTTAAAAATACTTCACTAGTTAATTCGCTGGCAGCAGAGTTTCGAAGGCTGTTTGCCATGACAGCTGTTCGGAGACTGGCTCTGTGGCAGGGATGGAACGGCCAGCTTCTGGCAGGTTGGCAGCAGGTCCTGGCAACGAAAATGAGCTAGCGAAAGGGAATGACCACGTTGACTCAGAAGATCCCATGTGCTAAACCCTCCTGGCTGTGCGGTAGTTAACACTTGGTGCTGCATTGTCTGCTCACTGAAGAATGTGGAAAATGCAGGTTAAATTTTAGAAACAGGTCAAGACCCAAAGTTGATTGGGTTTGGACATGTAACAGTTGTAAGCAGCTGCTCTGCTGTGGTTTAAGCTTATTACGTTCAGTTTAGTTTCACTGATGTTTTGTCCTTTTTCTTTTGACTTCATTACGGTATCTATCCCACCTTCTGTCTTTAGACACTTAAGACTCTCAGCATCTCTCTCCTCCGTGCTTACAGTCCCTGATAGACTGAGGCTTTGATCACCTCTTGAGACCCCGTTTAAAATGGATGTAACTAATGATGTTTAATAATAACCAGCTTCTGTAGTGCTGAAGTATATTTTCCTCATTCTTGTGCCACTGTGTGTTTGTCCTTAATGAATATTCTTTCACTGAAATCAGTAGGATCTTTTTATAGCCTAGAACATACTTTTGGAGGATCACGGGTGTGGGGAAATCGTTATCAGGCAAAAAATAAAACTTTAATGGATGTGCAAACAGACTGCAAGCCTAAGCATCTGATGGGATACAGTGGGAAAAAAAGGCTTCAGGCAGCTTGCAAAATGGACATGTGCACACTCCCAAGTTTCAATTAAAGCCTATCTCCAATTTTGCAGTGATTTTCATTTGAATGTGTGATTTCACTTGAGTCTGAAAGTGATTTAAATCAGAAAATAAGCATGTCATCTTCCAGTTTGAACAGACTTTTATATTCTGCGAGAGAATGTCGTAGGCTTTGACACCCCGATAATCCTGTTCAGCAAGTGAGGAAGAGTAGGAAAAATCAGCTGTCTGGGGAGAATTGGTAAGAGCACAAAGTGACTGCTGCAGCTTTTAATTTCCTCAATAAACATGAAAGCTAAAAAGCTGGGCTTGGGATGCTTTAGGAAAAGCAATGTCCAGATTTTTAAAAGCGGAGAAACCCAAGACGCATTAATGGGGAAACCTGTCCATTCTGCAGCCATCCTGCAGGCGCTGCTCCCACGAAACGAGCTTTTGACTGTAGTGCTTGTACCATAAATGGGAAGAATGGTGGTAATTGTAGGCTGTAGTAAACTGTAGTGAAAAATAAGCACTTGATTGGCAAACAGTCTTCTAAATTGTATTTGTATATTGATGTTGGCATAATTTCCTATTGTTGCGTTGCATGAGGAGCAGAATTATTATTCATGCAAGTAAAATTTCCCTTTCTGTCCATCATCCATCATGAATCTTCATCTTTTTCAGAGCGATACTGGAAGGGATACAATACGGATGCCTAGTATAATATTTAGCTTGTATTAAATTTAACTTTAGAAGAATCCATTGGAATTTCTCTTTTGCAATAAATTCTTCTAAAAAACTCAGACCTTTCAGAAAAAAAGCACTCCACAGAAGGGGTAAAATTATTTAGGAATAAGATCATTTGTTCAATTTCTATAGGAAGCTGGAAACTCAAGACTAAGGTTCTTGGCTCAGCCCTTGTTCTCCTGATTCTCCCAGGCCACTTGCTCACTGTCATCTCTAGCAGGAGTCTAGCAGTCTTGGGAGCCGGCACCTCCAACACAGGGAAGTTCTTGAGACAGTGACCTGCAAGACGCCTCTGTGGCAGGGCTTTCCTGGAACTGCAGTCCCTAGAGACCTCAGGATTCATGATGTGGAGGCAGTCCAGATGGCAGGACTGCCTGGAGACACTGCAAGCTTTGTTGCCTTTCAGGTCACCAGCCAAGCTGGCAGGAAACCTGGCAGGCTTTTGATAGGACCTGCTCCTCTTGCAGCCAAGTCATATATTGATCACCGCACTGTTGTCTGTTCTGGTGTTTTGTTGCATTTTGACCAGATATTCTATTTTGGGACCTAAAAACCTTTCCAAATAGAGGTTCACTTAAATATGGAACTTTCCACAAAATTTTCAGGTTTCAGTGAATCAGCATTTTGCCCAAATCCCTACCCAACTCCTTTTTATCCTGTTCCTAGCATGGACGTGTTTCATGCATGACCATCAGCTACAGTTCTCCATAGGGAACTGCCAGTTCCAAAAAATCACTTTTGACCTATTTGGAAATTAAGTGTAAGGTAAAAGCTGGGTCTTACGCTCTCTGTTCAGACTTATGTCTGTCTGACGTCAAAATACTGGCCCTTCACGGTAAGACTGAGGCTTCTTTGTTACTCTACCTTAAGTTTTCATACAAAATCTAACTCTCAGTTTTCTTCATTGAACTTTCATACCTACTTTTTTCCACTCTTCTCTGTATTTTTGGTGTTACACACCCTGGCTTTTTTTTTTCTTTTTTCTTTTTAAGACATGCAGCTAATTCAATTTGAAGTTAGAGGTCAGACCTCTTCTTGCATGAACAGGCTCCAAGACATGGATGTCAGGAAACTCATAGATTTGTTTATTTGTTTATTTTCATGAATGTTAATGAAATTTTAAAGGTGGTATAGTAGTCCAACAACTTTGGATTTTGCCCAAAGAAATATGAGACTGGTAGTTTCCTGTTGTGAAATTGTCTTTATAGAGGTGGATTCTAGCCCAAAAGAAAACCATTTATGATGCTTAGTGGTGCTGGGATGGTTTGCCAAAATGGATGTTTGAAATGGATTTTGTTGATTGGCGGGGCGGGGGGGAGGAGGGAAACACCCAGCTGACATCTGGCTAGAACTTGTGCTGCAAAAAAGAGGTGATTGGCAACGTGTTTAAAACAAACTTCAGAAAGACGATATCAGTGATGAATATTTGACAAAGAAAATTATTGTTTCAGTGAGCAACTATGTGATTCTTTAGTCTTTGCTATGCCAGAGAGATTAACTTTAAGACACTATAATTCTAATTTGTTGTGGCAGATATATTTGAAATCTGTTCTTACTTGTTTCTTAATCTTTGCCTTATGTATACTTTGTAATGAGGCATCAGAATTCTGGGTACTTTTTTTTTGATTACTATATTTAGAGAATATGGATTGGTACCAGGGTACATCTGTTTCAAAGGGGAAAAGGATCTTTGCACAGGAGTTATCAGAGCTCATTGAAAGAATTTTAAACTTGATTTGAAGGGGGAAAGGGATAAAACTTGTCTCGCTAGAGATAAGCCTGGGGGCAGCATGCCAAAGTTTGAGGGTTGATGTGCTAGCAAGGTCCTTCAGACTGCCATCTCAATGGAGGTAGGGGATGGAGATCCATGCACCAGCAAAGATGCAAGGGTCATTGATGTGTTTGAAACGACACAAGCACCTGAGAACACTCCCATAGGAATTAGGGCTTCTCCCCCCAAAAAAGGTAGTGGGATCAATAGCTCAACTGAAGTGCATTTATACTAATGCATACGGCATGGGCAGCAAACAGGAGGAGCTGGAAGCCACTGTGTAGCAGGAAAAGCATGATATAATCTCCATCATGGAAACGTGATGAGATGACTCACACAACTGGAGTGCTGCAATGGATGGCTACGGACTCTTCAGAAGGGATAGTCAAGGAAGGAGAGGTGGTGGGGTAGCCCTGTGTGTTAGGGATTGTTTTGATTGTCTAGAGCTTAATGATGGTGACGATAGGGTTGAGCATTCATGGGTAAGAAAGCCAACAAGGCAGATACCATGGTGGGAGTCTGTTACGGACCACCCAATGATGGGATGAAGAGTCAGACGAAGTGTTCTATAAGCAGCTGGGAGAAGTTTCACAATCATTAACCCTTGTTCTCAGAGGGGACTTCAACTTACCAGATATCTGCTGGGAATCTAATACAGCAGAGAGGAAACAGTCCAGGAGGTTCCAGGTTGTTTAGTCTAAAGAAAAGGAGGCTGAGGGGAGACCTTATCGTTCTCTACAACTACCTGAAAGGAGGTTGTAGTGAGGTGGGGGTTGGTCTCATCTCCCAGATGACAGGCAATAGGACAAGAGGAAATGGCCTCAAGTTGCGCTGGAGGAGGTTTAGATTGGATATTAGGAAACAATTCTTCACTGAGCAGGTTATCAAGCATTATAAAGGGGTGTCCGAGGAAGTGGCTGAGTCACCATCCCTGGAGGTATTTAAAAGACGTGTAGATGTGGTGTTGATGGATGTGGTTTAGTGGTGGACTTGGCAGTGGTAGGTTTACGGGTGAACTCGTTGAGCTTAAAGTTCTTTTCTGACCTAAATGATTCTATGATTAGACCTAGAGTTGGTGAAAAAAATCCCACTTCAGTTGACACTGGATCAAGCTTTTAGGAATTATATATTAAAATTAAATGACTATTTGAAAATTCGAAAAGCCACAAGGTTACATTGTAGGAGTTGCTGTTTATTTTACCAAAAAGTTAAATAACTTTCACTTTAAGACGAAGTATCTAATATAATAGGTAACACGACTGGTCTCCTGGTGATATCTCTGCCCCTTTGATTACATGGCCTGACCTTGCTGTCCTCACACGCCCAGATCTCCAATTATATCAGTGGGAATTTCACACAAGAGACCTCATAAAATAAGGACATTCTTGAATATACATTCCACTGTAATGCTTTGGTTGTAAAAAGACTATGACTGAAAAACCAGTCAAATAAATAAAGATCTGATTTTGTAAGAGCAAACACTGAGAATTAATTCCATCTGTAACGAAAATGCACAAGATCTTAACCTATATCTACCTAATTCCCTCTGCAGTATGTGTTAGCATTCTTGCCTTACATTTGCTGCTATGATTTATTGGATTTTGTATTATCCTAACTCCAGTCTACTGTACATAATACTTCCAGGCATGCTTTCCAAGATAATATATTCTAATAAAATAATTGCCTGTGTATTTTCAGTATATGAGATTTTCCTTTCTTTAAAATTATTGTTGTTATTATTCCATGATCTAATAACAAGATTGTCTTACACAGAATAACCTAAAAAGAACTCTTCGATTTTACAAAAATGGCATCCTGAAAAGGCTGAGTTTAATGATCTGAGGTACAAAATCTTTTCCCAGCACTTGTACCCACTGTAGGCAGGATTACTCAAAAGCCTTTTCTTTCCTGAAGGTCTCTATCTGGTCTTTCTTTGCAGCCACACCTCTTTCTCTTTAATGGTCTCATCCTGCAGTTCTGATGCAGCATGTTCTCGCTCGTACGCTTTTTTCTCCTTTACTCTCAGATTTTTCCATGTCTTTCTTTCCTTCTTAGATCTCTCCTAATGTTATCTTGGGCATCATTCGCGATTCTTATCAAAAGGCTGTTAATGATTTTCTAGTCAGGTAGAAAAGTCTTTCTCTGACGTCTTTGCCCTGTGCCTTAGGTTATGAAACTTTCCTTTGTTCACGCAGTAGTCACTTCTGTCCCATCAGATAAAACATCCTTCCTTACCACTGCAAATAACAATAATTCATGAACTCCAATTAAATTATGCAGGTTTAAAGACGTCGGCAGTGTCAGCCACGAGGTGAAAAGAAATGAAATGCAAATGTATTGGTTTATATGGAGTTTTGTATTTTTCTCCTCGGCTTTGTGAGCTGAAGGGAACTAAGCATGTGAGAAAGGGGCAGAGGGTGCTGAATGAAGGAACGATGTTTCTTGAAATAGGTGGTTCAGGGTTAAGAGCATGTGAAGCAGGCTGAGGACACTCCGACGGCAGAGATAAAGTGTCGAATAAACTGAAAGCAAAATTGCTTCTGTTATCAATAGGAGTCCCACAAGGGGCTTCCTCTGTAAAACAGAACATGCCAAATAATCTCTATTCTGTGTTTAAAAATAATTTAATTTTTCCACTAACAGAGAAAACAGTATTTGAGACGGTTAGCAGTAATGACTGCAGTAATCCACTCTCAGAGCTGTTCATTTATTTTGTAGGAACAGAACATATGCTGGAGTCGTAAAATTACTTTGGAAACAGGTAATGGTCTTCTCTTCATCCGAAAAAAGGAGAAAAAATAAAGCCAGAAGCTCAAGTTACACATTTTACAGGTATTTTCTTTCATTTTACACATAAGGGGTTTTGCTTGAGAACACTTGGATGTTTAAATAGCCTGTACGTTTTCAGGAAATTAAAGCTTCTGTTAATCTGTTCAAGTTGTTCAGAGATTCAAAGATACTATTGAAGCTGACTGGCATCTCATTTTCTGCAAATGTACAGGTAATGCCCTTGTGCTTATGATTTTCATGTTTTGTGCTAAGGTTACTGTGGAATGAGAGAGGTATATTCCCACTGATGGCACTGTTAATTTTACAGCAAGTGGTCATGGCTGCAGCAGGAGGAGCCATACCCAGTACACAGCAGTTTTCTCTATGCAGAAACTTGAAATTAATTACTTCCTTTAGGCTGTACCCTTACTTCAGGATCAAAGATGTGAAAAGACTGGAAGACATACGGTCTGGTCCCTTGTAGTCATGCATAGCTGTATGTATGTCTCAGGTAATGTTACATATGGCCTTTTCCAGCCTGAAACATGAGGGGCAAGATGAGCTGATCAGTGGGGCAGCTGCTCTGTTGACCGATCGCAGCTGTTAGCACCTGTGTGCGGAACCAAAGGGGAGGTTGTGGTGCTGTATTTTAGGGCAGAGATGTACTATCTGATGGGGCTCTCAGTTCAGCAGGCTCTCGGGGCAGCAGGATGGGACAGGTTGCAGCAGTATGTCATGCTTTAAAAACCGGCAGCTTGAGAGCTCTGCTGAGGCTCTGGCAGTGTGACAGCATAACTCGTTCTTCCACGGTCTTAGGAGGCTGCAGGCGCTTGACTGCACGCGTGCGACAGCATTGGTGACAGGGCAAGGCAGAAGGATTGTAGCCGGGCAGCACCCACTGCAGTCCCCACACGTAAATTCCCCTAGCTGTTTGCATTGATTTTGAATTTTGATTTTTGCATTGATTGAATCCATTTCTGTGATTTCGTACATTACGGATTTTGCAAGTCTGCTAGAAATAGCTCCCTATTAATTTTTTGCTTTCGGCTTCTTGAAGACAATGTCTTGTTGATGATATATGGTCTCTGTATAATGTGATGTTAGTTCTTCAGTACTCTTCTTGACATCTCAACGTGAACATATACCTTCATAATATTTTCATGTGAAACTTTGGTGTCAGTTATTTGTCTAGTTTACTGCCAACCCTTGATAGGTAAATCTTATTTGTGAAACATCTGTCCTTCATCTCTCAGCTGCAGTTAAATAACACGGATCATCTGAAATAACTAAGCTTTCTTTACCTAGTTTATCAACAAAGAACTGCAATGCCATAGAGAGTTAGACAGTCTTTGTGCTGCCTTTCAAAACTTCAGTATTAACATAGTTAAATTGTCTTCCTTGATGGGTTGTTACTCCTTTCAGATGTAGATCTGAAAAGAAACTGGAAGGAATATAGTCTAGCTCTCACACTGATTTTCTTCTTGCATACTTCATACTCTATAAAAACGAACACTGCTGTTCTTTGTGGCATTCCTACAAGGGGATAACTACAACTGGGTCATCCAAGAGCAGTAGATGGACCATGACATTACCTATTCAAACAGTAGCCTGTGTGTGTTTGCCAGCAAATCCTCGTTGTGCACAACAAACCTACTGTTTTAGCAAGTTACACAAGAGATTTTGTCCTCAGATTTTGTTTTAAAGTTTCGTTGAGAAGAATAATTTATTTCTATGAATATTTATAAAAAGTCCCAAAGAGATACAGGAAATCAGCTGAGGAGGTGCTCATTGTTAGAAGAAGAGCATGTTATTAACTTAACGTATTAATCAGCAGGAATATTCCACAAGTGCCCTTCTTGGTACACAACCACACAGGGAGGATCTGCCTCCTCCTTTTGGCGAAGAAGTGTAGTGGGATGTGAATAAAAACACAACTCAAAGGCACCAAACCAGTAAAAGATCAGAGTGGGGCCATCATGGTCAGGGATTCTGGAAGATTTCTAAGAGACATTTTAGAAAATGAAACTTTGGCAAGAAAAAGTCCATTACCGTGTATAAGGGAATATCATGCAAATAGTCAAAGTGGAGACTTAGTCTCAGGCTAATGCGTGTCAAAACAGAGCTATATTCACCTCACTGTTATCAAACCTCTGGTTTTCTCCCCCTTAAATTTTCATTGGCGAGGAAAAAAAATAAATAATCTATTTTTCAACCAGGATAGACACTCATTTGCTGCAGCTCCCCAGCTGTAGCACTTCTCCGCCTCTGATCTCATTTCAGTCAGGCACCGCTCTGCCCCTCCTTACCCACCAAGACTCTTCACTCTTCATGGTTGCTCAGCCTTTCCTTCTCCTGTGTTTCAGCCCGTCATTGCCCCAGGAGGCGTCTGATAACAAGGAAGAGGATTGCTCCTAGGTCTTACAGCAAGATTCCTGTCAAACATCATTGTCAGGGACTGATAAACTGTCACCTGCCTGCAATACGCAGAGCAGGACTGTGAGCCAAGGGCCTGCGAATTTCTGCTTTACCTCCCTGCCTGCCCTCGCTACGCTGCTGCTGTGTTGGGAGACCCTGCGGGTGGGCTGAGCGAACACCTGAGGGATGCTCCCCCGGCTCTGCTCTCCGCAGGGCAGCTGCCCCAGCCTATGAGTCACAGGGAGGTGGCCAACTGGAGCCAACTGGACTGATGGATGGGCTCGCGAGAGCCCTACAGCTGTCAGCCAGCCATTCACCCTTCTCTCTGGTTTCTCTACCCTTGAGATGTTTGGGGCAGCTGGTGGGGGCACGGAGTGAACAGCTGCAGGTTTGACTTTCTCTTCCATCGTGACCAACTCAGGATGTATTCATCAGAGCAGGGCTGGAAGGAGTACACCTCGAGAGCCCTCTCTCTCTTGCCTTCAGTTTTCTGATGCTGTCATCCTCAGAGCTGACAATGTTCTCCAGCACCATTTGTGGGCATCCCGCTGATAAAATAGGAAAAAAAATATTGTCAAGTGTCTAGGATGTGATCTTATGAAGAAGAGGCAGAAGAATACAATACAAACTGCCTCGAATCAGAGAGTAACTGAAAACCCCAGTGTTTGTTGTTGGACTTAGAAAAGATGCTTTTGGGGAGGAAAGCATTTCTTTGTCCACTGTGTACCTCTGTGAATATCAAGGTGAAGAATCAAGGGAAAGAAAAAGGTCTGTGATGAGGGTGGCAGCTTCCAACCCTGTGACTCTGGCAGTAGGCTGTGGATCACTTGTTGCAGAGGATTAGGTAGTAACTCTGCTTAATAGCTGAGATAATCCGAGCGCACCTTTGTCCCTTCACGTATCTGTTTTAAGGAGAGCGTTTTTGAACTATTCAGTCCGTTTTCCAACCATTGTTGTCGTTTGCAATATCTCAGAGAGCATCTTGGTGAGCTGCAGGGCTCTCAGTTTACAGGTGGAGGATCTCCGGGAAGCCAGGGGCTGCCAGCTCATCTGAGAAATAACGTGAGGAAGCAATCAGACAGCTATGGCTTGTAGCAGTATGTTCGTTTACACTGGTAACCTACATGCTCACTACAGAATCCTTTTACCTCCTGTATTAAGATCACCGTCCTTTTTACTAATGTAAAGTGCCTTGATGTTGGCTAACTACCTTGAAATCACTTGTAGTTTAAGATAATTGTAAATAAAAATGTTTGTTTAGAGTATAGAAAGTAGATAATAGTTTCAAATATTCATACAAAAGAAGGAAACAATAAGAACAAACAACAGCAAAAGCAAAGATAGCTATTAATCTGTTGATAAAAAGTTGAAATCTGAAAAACCTCCTCCCTTCTATCCAAGTGACTTGCTACAGATGATTTCCTGAGCTTTGTGGTCAATGGCACAGAATGGTGCCATAGAAATGGTTTGGGTCGGAAGGGACCATGAAGACCATCTAGTTCCAACCCCCTGCCATGGGCAGGGACACCTCCCACTAGACCAGGCTGCTCAAAGCCCCATCCAGCCTGGCCTTGAACACCTCCAGGGATGGGGCAGTCACAACTTCCCTGGGCAACCTGTTCCAGTGTCTCACCACCCTCACAGTAAAGAACTTCTTCCTAATATCTAATCTAGATCTCCCCTCTTTCAGTTTAAAACCGTTACCCCTTGTTGTGTCTCAGATCGGATTTGGGAGATTGCACCCTTCCTGGTGAGGAATACCACCTTTTAGTGCCCATATTTTTTTCTTTCTTCCTTTCCCCCCCCTGGTGCTGACCCTTTTCCACTCTTGACTTCAGGCAAGGCCATAAGATTGCATATGAGCCAGCGGTGTACTCAGGTGGTCAAGAAGGCCAACAGCATCCTGGCCTGTATCAGGAATAGCGTGGCCAGCAGGAGCAGGGAAGTGATCGTGCCTCTGTACTTGGCACTGGTGAGGCCCCACCTCGAGTCCTGTGTTCAGTTTTGGGCCCCTCACTACAAGAAGGTGTGTGGTGAGGTGCTGGAGCGTGTCCAGAGAAGGGCAACGAAGATGGTGAAGGGTCTAGAGAACAAGTCTTATGAGGAGCATCTGAGGGAACTAGGATTGTTTAGTCTGGAGAAAAGGAGGCTGAGGGGAGACCGTATTGCTCTCTACAGCTACCTGAAAGGAAGTTGTAGAGAGGTGGTGGTTGGGTCGGTCTCTTCTCCCAAGAAATACGCGATAGGACAAGAGGAAATGGTGTCAAGTTGTGCCAGGGGAGTTTTAGATTGGATATTAGGAAAAAATTCTTCACTGAAAGTGTTGTCAAGCATTGGAAGAGGCTGCCCAGGGAAGTGGTTGACTCACCATCCCTGGAGGTATTTAAAGGACATGTAGATGGAATGCTTAGGGACATCGTTTAGTGGTGGACTTGGCAGTGTTAGGTTAATGATTGGACTTGATGGTCTTAAAGGTTTTTTCCAATGTAATGATTCTATGATTAGGCCTAGAGTTGGTGAAAAAAATCCTACTAATTTCTCTAGTCAAATTAGCGTTATCTACTGCTATGTTGTCCTTGAATTTGACAAAAATATGTTGGTAATGATAAGGAAAAGTGGTTTTGAAATGACAAAGTTATTGAGAAATGGATAAATGCATAGTCTCCAGTTAACATCAAGTACAACAGGAGCATTTGAAAGAAGTTATGCAAATTAGTCATGGTGTGCTATGCATAATTGCTAATTCTTTTTTCCAAGATAGCTCATTTATGTCATTTTCAAGTAATCTTAGGTCATTCACTTTAAAGGGTTTGGCTTTGTTCCCTTTGAAGGCAGTGACAGAACCCCTGCTGATTTTGAGGTTAAAATCTAAGAGAAGAGAAAGAATGGTTTATAGTCAGTGCCAACTTGTGTGGCTTTCTCTTCTTCTAAGAATTTACAGCGTTGAGTGGCAATCTTTGCAGATTTCAACTTAATGCATTTTGGCTAAAGGGTGAAGGAAATAACTTCTTACGCAGTTTGCCCTCTGCCAGTATGGCGAGGTGCTGAATACTTCTTTTCTTTCTCAAGGAAAACTCTGCTATAAATGAAAGCACAAAAAAAAAAAAAAAAAAAAAGCAAGCTGTATAAATTGGTTGGAATGACGTGATTTAGCCCACTGGATAATTCTTCTTTATAGACATGTTTTATCCCATTATGTTTGTGCATTTCTTTTTTGTTGCCTTCTAGGGTGTCCTTTGCTATTTGAAATTATAGGTAATTACTATTATATTTCCAAGAAAAGAATATTAGAATAGTAACTACTTTTCTAATGCAGTGTTTGATTGAAAGTAGTAAGTGTTCATTTGAGAGCAAAGAAATGAATCTTCTGTTTGTTATGAACAGCCAGCCATTCCAGTAAGAAAAGAAATGCATTATTCTGTAAGAATAGGTTCCACAGCTTTTCGAATCATTGGGGAATGAAATATAACATGAAATACATTATTATAAAATAGAGAAACTGGGTTCCAGCTATCTGAATTTTCACTGAATTTAGATAGTGTGCTGACGTTTACTGCTGCTCTAGTGGTATGTGCAGTAACTGTACAAAGCTGCCTTACTCTCTGCTTGTTCATGTGGAAATCAGCTGCTTGCTGAGTTGAGGAATTTTGTCTTTATTTTTCGTGTTTGTGCAAAACATGGAAATCTGACCTGAATATTCTATTCATGTCCCTTTGGAGGAACTGATTCTGAAGGCACCCTGTGTTTATTCATTAATCCTCAGCCCTCTCCACACCATTCTCAGTCTGTGTTTGGGGAATCCTCCCTTTTTCCGTTCTTACTTCTCAGCTGTGACCTGCCCACCGCCCACGTGGGAGAAGTTCTTTTCCACCATCTTTCTGCCTGCCTTTGTTTATACCCCACTGACTGCCCTTAATTTGACCTCGGATAATTTTATTAAAATTATATTGTTTCATTGCTTTTCAGTGTTGCTTGGACACCCTGTAAGTCGGTGCTTTTAATAGTCATCCTACCATGCCTCTGTTTCCCAGCTTGTTTATATACCTCTCTCATTCCCCCTCTTCTTCCCCTAACAGCTGCCTCATTCTTGTCAGCTCCTTATTTATTCTCTGCTAATTTGAGAATGAGATGTAACTCTATTATGTTCATGCTGAGTGCAGTAAATTCTGCATCTCTCTCTTGTTCACTGACTTTATCTACTAGTCCATGTCGTCTTCTAGCTGTATCATGCTATCTTATATCATGCCAAAAGTTCTTATCATCATACCCTTTGATTTGATAGTCATTCTCATCAGTTCAGACTCTCACATGGTCTCTGTGATCAGAATGATGAATTCCGTAAGTCTTGATGCAGACGAAGAAAAAAGAGGAAATAAATAAATAAATAGATGACAGCCATCAGAGACTGGAGAAGGTAGCGAATCAGAGTGACCATCCCACCTATGTGTAGTTACACTGTGCACGTATGGCAGCATTGCCAATTTATTAAAAGTGACGGTTATTTTTCCACAACTTGCACCCCTTCCCTCCCTAAGACCCATTTCTGCTCTGTGCTTCATTCATCAGAAAAAAATGGGAGCCAAGTGTGCATTAACAAGTTGTGCTGAATTACATGAAGAATGGAGTGCAGAAAGGCTCCAAAAAAGAAGCAATATTGTATTCAGTATGACATAAAAAGAAGAGTAGAAAGATCAGAAAATAAAATAGGTCTTGGGGAGCTCTTTTTGCCTAATTTTAGTCTTTGCTTTTGAGATTGTCTTTTATATAATTTAATAATATCTGATTCTGATTATGGTGCTTACATTGAAACTATTATGTACATCATAATTGTCAGGACAATAAAAGCTGTCCAATAGTCATCTTGTATTTACAGAACCCCCCTCAGTATCTTGTAATTTCAGTTAAAACTTAGACCCCAGATTTTTTCTGTTCTTGGTCTGTAGCACTTACATATGGTGAAAGTGTTCAGGTTTTGGTTGTTTTTTGGGGTTTTTTTTGGTGTGAAAATTTACTCTAGCAAATCCAAGTAGGATGCCATGATTGGCTAATTTAAAATACTGTCATTTCGCCACCCCTTACAAATCTTCGACATCAATTCCTCCTTTTTTTTTTTTTTCCCTTTGGAAAACCTACTATTAGAGTTCTCTCTGAGATTATCAATTGCCACACCATCCTCTGTGCTGTCCTGCAGTCCCAGAAGAGTCTGATTCTGTCACTTCAGCTTTTTCTGCTGTCCAAGTTATTTTTTCCTAAATTAGGAACACTTTCTATCATAACTTCTACTGCCGTCCTTACAAGTTTTCTCTACTTCAACATTTTCATTGTTGTAGTAACATTGCCCCAATAAAGGATACACAAATTCCCCTGTTCTATTCTTGGCTTTTTATCCAACCTGTAGTGCAGTCATTATTTGTCTCCTGGTTTTAAAACTACCAAAGCAAATAGAAAAGAAAAAAAACAAACCAAAAAACAACAAAACATGTATACAATGCAGTGAGTCGTGGTATTTGCTAATTACCAGGAGGATAAAAATACACTTTTCGTGTCGAACTGAATTCTTATCTTTGTCTATTTCTTTCCTGAATATTATAACTTTAAAAAAATCTATCTGATCATATAATACCTCTTTACATGGAAATTCATGATTGTTTTTTCGTTTTGTCTTGTGTCTGGTGGTTGTGATGGCTGTCATGTTTTTCTGTTTATCATTTTAACGTGTGTCTTGATATTTTCTTTTCAGTCTCATAAGGGGCTTTTCATATAACAACTCTGCAGCTCCTCTCTGTAACATCCTCACATCAACTCTTATAAGAAATCTAATTTAAAAAATATATGTACACAGATTGCAATGGAGAAAATCATTGTTGAGTCACTACCAGTACCAAAGATAGGACCAACCATATATGAGACTATTGGGATTTCTTTCTTGTGTTTGTCCTTGTTATTACTCTGTTCTGGGCTCTCTCACAACAAGCTGCTTCATCTTGTTCAACTAAGGAACTGCTAGAGGGTTATATACATAGCCTAAAAATGGTCATTTTGAGTGTGGGAGGAAGCAAGTAGTTCTCTCAAATGGCACATCATTTCTGCTGGTAATTTTGCAGACTTCATCAGTACTGGGTAATAATGTCTTGTGATTTTAATCTGCTGTTTCCAACCCATTAAAAATAACTATGGATTAGTCCACCTGTATACATTCCATTATGACAGTAAAGGGAGAAGAAGAAAAAGGATTTTTTCACTTTTTTTATTCTGTAAGGGTTTGATCCAGTGGTAGAAGAATGGGAGGAAGATTGCCTACTTCCTGAAAAAAACAAGGCATTTCCAGTGAAATGGGAAAGGAGGAAAGAATGCAGAGGTTGGAGGCAGAGAAGAGGAAAAGTCATCTGCTTCTCTAGGTGTCGAGCACACTCTGAGTGACTGAGTGATTAGATTCGGTTTGCTGCTGCTATCTATGGAGCAAACCTCACATCCATCTTCCAGGCCAATTCATCTGAAAATTTATTCAGAAAAACTGCTGTGTTTTGTTCTGCTGTGACTCATGTAGAGAAAATTAGTATAGAGTCCTTCTTGCTAAGTATCTACATCTGCTGTGGCTCATCCCTAGCTTCCTGATGAGCGTACAACTACCAGATGTTATCTGAAGCGTGGCTTGTTGGCAGCTGGACAGCATGGCCAAGGATTGATTGCTAAGTAGTATCACTTGTCAAAATATATGAGAAATGTTAATGTTACTCTGCATTCCATTTTTTTTGTCTGCAGTCTTAAACCCGTAAGTAATGCAATGAAATTGTAACATATGAAGGAATATAGCAAGCTTTGTTACACTGAATGAAAATGGCATAAACGAGGAGCATCTGTCATGTTTTTAAAACCAGTAGTTACGGTGTTTTTCTCATTAGCAAATTTCTTTCAGATAGTTCTGCGTTTCTCTGTCAAAATTTAACAGATATACGTGAACTATAAAATACTAAGATGATGAAAATATTAGCTGTTCAGTTGTTTGTGACACCGGAAGACACTGGAAGGGCAAAAAGATATTTACAGGACATGAATACAATACAGCATGTCAGTTCTTGGCAGCAAAACCGTATTTTAAGCAGTGGTTTTGTTTGTTAGGTTGTTGCAGGAAACATTTCATAGGTGCTTTTTCTAAGGCAAGCTTTGAGACTTGGAAATCAAGATGTGGAAGCAATGTCTACTCTGAGATGACAATCTGTAAATGAGTGTTTATCTTAAGACAAATAGCTCTCATAGTGATGGCTGACGAGTTCCAAGATTCTATTTAAAAAATTTGTAATTTCACTGAATGTTGGATTTTTACATAACATGAAAGTGGCTGTTTTCTTTCTACAGGGAGACATGACAAAGAATTTTAATCTCTGTAGATTAAAACACTGGAGTAGTCCTCTTGAAACCGGTGGGGCTGTGAGTGAAAACATGCCTACGTTCCCGAATGTTCAGGAAAGCAGTTTTACAATGCACTTTGAGCTTGTCCAGATATACTTCCATATTTTACACGGTTGGATTTTAAATCTTTTTTATGTCTTTTGTTTTTTTCTTCAGAATTCCTTTTTCATTGCTGAAGGTCAGTCAAGAGAAAATAGCTAACAGGACTAATATCCCTTTTCTTGTGAATAAGCAAATTGTACAATTTGCTTTGTAAAATCACTGGCAGCAAAATATTCCCTTCTTTGGACTCCTCTCAGAAACCTAAATCTTTCTTTTTGTTCTTGCACCTGAAATCCTTGTTTATAACATGGACATTCAGCACCATGAGTACTGCAGTTTCTTCTTCTCTCGCTGTTCTTTCTCTACTGGCTAACCTAGCAAAAGGTTGCAGCGGAAATCATGCGTCTTTCCAACAGATGGACCAGATTTCTTCCTCTTCGGTATTCCTATTCTGGCATCCTTTTGCCTTAAGTTTAGCTGACACTTCTCCTCAATGTCCATCCTGTCTCTGCACTAGCATTTATCCCTTGTTGTCATTTCTCTTCATTCTCGATTTCATTCCCTTTACCGTTTCTTTGGGACCTTTCCTCATTTTTGTGCTGATTTAATGCATCGAAACTTCCTGCTGACAGCAATATACAGTGCTGGTTTCTTTCCATTTAAACTTTCACTTCTTTTGCAAAGTCCATTAATGATAATTACCCATGTAATAAAACTAAATATTTTATATTTTAAAAAAAGCACATGTGATATTCTAAAATGAAAGGCCTTTTGAGGTAGCCATCTGCCAGGTGTCACCTCTTGAAAAGCTGGTGCCTTTCTTTCATTCACCTGCAGGCTGTCATTTATACTTGAGCACGTGGACTCCCGGGAAAGGGGAGGTCAGAGTGCCCTGCTGTGGTTGGGTACATGCCGCCCTATGGAATGGCACAGTCCAAAGATCCAGCTAAAAGGCCCCAGTTACGGCGTAGCCTTGCAGACCCTCCCTTGTCAAACAGTCCCACTTGCTTCCTTGCTTACACGGACTAGGGCATATTAGGAGAGAAGTCGTCGAAGACGTGTTGACCCTATAGACAGCATCTCTGTTCCCAGTTCGTCTGATGTAAACATGAAGTGAATGGCTTGCAGCATTCAAGAGGCTGCCCTGTACCTTGATACTCTCTGTAAGGGACTACAGAATCATAGAATAGTTTGGGTTGGAAGACATCTTTAAGGGTCATCTAGTCCAAGCCCCCTGCAATGAGCTGGGACATCTTCAACTAGATCAGGTTGCTCAGAGCCCCGTCCAACCTGACCTGGAATGTTTCCAGGGGTGGGGCATCTACAACCTCTCTGGGCAACCTGTTCCAGTGTTTCACCACCCTCAAAATAAAAAATTTCTTCCTTCTATCTAGTCTAAATCTACCCTCTTTTGGTTTAAAAACATTACCCCTTCTCCTATCGCAACAGGTGCTACTAAAAAGTTTGTCCCCATCTTTCCTTAAATATGGAAAGCTGCAGTAAGGTCTCCCCGGAGCCTTCTCTTCTCCAGGCTGAACAATCCCAACTCTCTCAGCCTTTCTTCATAGGAGAGTTTTTCCATCCCTCTGATCAGTTTTATGGCCCTCCTTTGGACCAGCTCCAACAGGTCCATATTTTTCCTGTGCTGAGGTCTCCAGAGCTGGACGCAGTACTCCCGGTGGGGTCTCACCAGAGCAGAGTAGAGGGGCAGAATCACCTCCCTCGACCTTCTGGCCACGCTTCTTTTGATGCAGCCCAGGATGCGGTTGACTTTCTGGGCTGCAAGCACACATTGTCGGCTCAAGTTGGGCCTTTCATCCACCAGTACCCCCAGGTTGTTCTGGGCAGGGCTTCTCTCAATCCCTTCATCTCCCAGCCTGTACTGATACTGGGGGTTGCCCCAACCCAAGTGCAGGACCTTGCACTTGGCCTTGTTGAATTCTTTCCCGTTGCTTGCAGGGTAGAGTACGCAGTCTAACCCATCACATAAATGTTACCAAGTTCCACCATCCTAAATTTTCACTATGGCAATTCAACAGATAAACACATATATTACGATCTGAAATGAGACAGACCCAAATACTTTTTTTCTCTACATTTTGTTCAAGCCAAAATCAGAAATGTTACGTTTTCCTTTTAGCTCTGTCTTCAGAAAATCATCCTTTGTCCATTGCTCCTATACACCAGTGTTTAACGAGAGTCCTCCCAGTTTTAGCCAGCGTGGTTGGTGGAAGTGTGATGTTATTGGACATGGCAGTCTATCTGCCTGACAGTACCACCAGAGATGAACCTGTCAGGAATGTCTCCGCCAAAAAGTATTGCTCAAAGGGCTTTTTGTCAGATTACTTGACACTTGCTCATGAACTATGACTAACATTGCCTCTTAAAACACTGTGTATGTTTATTTTATAAGCCATATGGCCCAAAATGGTCTGGTGTAGTATAGGTGTGAAAGAAAGTCTGGATAGATTTAATTACTTTGGACTTCTGATCTTTCCAGTAAAAAGTTTCCATGGTAATGTAATTACTGTATTGTGTTTTATATAGTTTATCCTTATTTCCCTGGTTATTTCTTGATATTTTTTTTCTCTTTCTTTTGAAAAATGATGTTTTCAGGAAAAAAAACCACTACCTAACTAATTAGTTCTGCAAACCTATTGTTGTGCATATTATACCTAAAACCAGATTTGAAATATGTGGCTCTTAGGAGCTGAGAGATTTCACCTAAGGGTTTTGCTAATGGATCACTGGAAGCCTCTGAATATACATCTTTCCGTTCTTGTGGGAACTTTGCAGAATAGTTAATAGAATCTGAATTAGTAATCCTCACTAATGAGTGAGACCCTTTTCCCTTTGTAGTCCCTTTAACACTTTGTAGCTGTTAAAAATGGTATGTATACAAAATAGTAGGTAAGAACCTTTCAGAGGAATAAAAGATTTAAGTATGGCCAGGCTATCAGTTTCCCTTTCCAAGAGCTCTCAGTGAAGTGATGACTGTGGTAAGCATGGCACATGGTAAGCAAATGTAAATCTCTGAGCACAGTTATCTTAAATTATTATTTGATTTTATAAAAATATTTTACTGTAGTTCTGCTGCAGGTTTCCGGAAGAAGTAGTAACCAAATGCCTGGGTGACTGACCGTTCTTGGAAAAGTAATGCAGGGATTGTGCTCAGAGGGTGATGCAGCCTGGGTGTTTAAAATACAATGCAGGTCTGCCTTTTGTGTGCCCTTAATCAGAAACCGGGTAACGCGTCAGTATACATTGACTTATTCTGTGGTCTGATAAATAATTGTATGGACTTGTTCTTAGTGCTACATTTCCTTAGGCATTTCGTCTTACAATCAGTGATTAAAATATCATTAGATAACACACACATAATCATGTTATAAACCGTGCAGAGCTTGCAGTTTCTTTCTTCTGACACAAATATTCCATCTGTGAAAAAGATGCAATGCAGTACAAAGAAATGACAAAACAAGAACATATCAAGGAATGTACACACAAGCATGTTTCTTAGCTCAATTTCAATGAACCCGTGCATAAACCAGGAGAGTGTGAACATGGCTGTGAGCTCTATCCTGATTTTTTACCTTACAACAAACTGAAAAATGATCTGTGATGCTAAAAGGTGGTTATTTTTGGCAACCTGTATCAATTTCCTATTCACACAGCAACTGGTGGCAACTAAAAATAATCCTGTTTTAGTACCAGCTAAGAATCTGGTCACAGTTGGCACACGAACAACATGCACAAATAAAATTTAAGATCCCTTGTTCCGCTATTTCATTCGAGCCCACTCATCAAGCTTAGTTTGCTGCCATTTGAAAGCTATTGAAAAGCCATTAACTGGCAGGACTGTGAGAGCCGCAGTGCAGCAGCACACCTCAGCGCTGGAAGAATGTGGCTGCAAGTGCACACCAATTAAATCTTTCTATTCCTGGGGATGTGGGATTAGGAGCGGTGTCAATCAATTGTGCTACAATAGCACGTGCAGTAGTCATGGTTCAAGACGCACAGAGGTTTACCATAACTCTGGCAGTCGGGTGAGGATGACTTGGAAGCCTCTGCAAGATCCTGGAACAGAAACTACGTTAAATAATGTATTCTGAGGTATACTGGATACCTGAGGAAGGGCTCTAAATAATGCATTTTCTGGACACGACAGTTGTAGCAGAAGAGAATGCCGAAACCTGTAGCAAGACTACAGCCTGAGATGAAAGAATGTCTCATTACCATTTTATCAAATGCTGTAAGTAACAAAACGGTTATTTTGATTTTAAAACTGTCGTTTTATTTTCTGAGGTGTGTCTTTTGAATGCATATGCAAAAAGTCGAAGGCAGATGCTGCATGATGTCAACGTGGTAGTCAGTGGGGAAGGGGAGTTGTTACTTTGCATGTGAATATGCAGGCAGAGCACAGCGTTTCTTTTTCTCCTCTGTTCAGAGGCAACTTCATTGTGTGTGTGTGATAAAGCTCTCATTCTGAAGTTCATACCGATCAGCTTTTTAAACTTTTGTTTAAATTAGTTACCGAAGAAAATCATATCCAAACCCAAGGAACATGTCACGCATAGCATTGTGTTAAAGACGCCTATAAGGACAAACTCAGACATGGCTCTTAAGCTTTACAAGGGTAATACAAATGAGAATAGCTTCATAATTATAAGCACATCTCATCATCTGTTGTAGATCTAATGCTTATATCCCCTCCTTATCAGAATATTTGCCTGTTTGGTGTGACAGGCTTAAAAATTAATAATGAACTTTTAACCTTGAATCATGCAAGCTGCCTCCTTAAAGGCTGAAATTAGGATCTATGCTCGATGTATTGATTCAATGCAGAGCAAATTCCTAGCAGCATTTTTTTTTTTTTTTGATCTGCCTATCAAGGCTGCTCGTCTTCCTAGCTGCACCTTTTTTTGAGCTTTTTGGTTTTGCCCTTTAAAGCATCCAGGGTTTGAGTGGAAATTGCTGGTTTTACATCAGATAAATGAATAATTGCTTAGATACTTGTTTTGGACAGCCAGTAGTAGTTTGTTAGCCATGGGTATTTTTTACTGCAGGACTTGGAAAACTTCAGACTTGTAGTGATTATGTCACTGTTTTTACATGACAAATAGCAGATCGCTGTAAAAGGTTTTCTGCCCAGATTGTGGTCTTTGATGACTTAAGTGTACCAAGGACATTTCTGAAACTATTTTAAAAGCACTGTGTTACACTCAAGAAACGAGTAATCGGGTTCTTTGATGTTTTAATATGAAATTAAGGTGCCCTGGAAGTATTTTAGTAATTCAAGGACAAATAATTTATGAGGGTTTCCTCTTGTCTGGATTCAATGGCACTTGTGTATAGAACTGCTTTTAAAACTGGAGGGAGTTACAAGCCTAAATTCCCTGTTCATGCAAAGAAGCACAGATTAGTTTTACTGCATAGTTTTAAAGGTGCATTCTAGGAATAAGTCTTCGAGCCTGTAATGCGATTTGACAAATGCAAATGAGGAGTTTGCAGCATAGTAACTATCTTGAAGATGTCAGAAAAGTATTGTTCAGTCTTTATTCACTTTGGAAATTCTTTCTTAAAGTGGAACTGTAGGAAATGTATATGGGTGTGTGTGTTCAATAGCATATTAAACATGTAACACTACAATGAAACTACAAGGTCGTTAATTGGAAAGAGATGAGGATGACCGTGAGGTTCTCTCATTAAAAGGAATGACGACTACTTGGGGTGTTCGTTGAATTGGTTAGAGGGCAGGGATGAAGGACAAAAACACAGCAGAGGGAAATGTGACTGTACGGCATTAGTTTTGGCAGTATTTGTTTCCTCTTTTCCAAATTTGGAATTTTGTAATTAGTGATTTCTCACTAAATCAGTGTATTTTAGCACATAGCATTTTTCCTTCCAAATAGTGTGCTTTAGAAGACAATGTGTGCTGGCTGGAGCCTGCCAGAAGGGCTTTTTACTGCCTGTGCTTCTCCCTACAGAACTGGCAAATGTGCTTCCATCTCCACCTGTCATTAGAGAAGGAGAAACATTTCCTCTGTGATCCTCCCCTGAGCATTAACGTTTGACTTAATATGCCAATAGTGTTGCTGATGTTTGTGTTTGGCAGCGAGCTGGGATCAAGTATGGGCCAGGGCTGCGGGCAGGGTGACAGCACCAGCGATGTTCGGAGATCTGCTGAGAGCAGCTGAACCTCACAGGGGTTGGGACGTGACTCTTCACACCGTGCTTTGCTTTTAGTCCATTTCACTGATGATTTCTGTGTCAGAAGGAAAAGACATTGAACCAGAGGAAGTGTGTTTGCAGAGCACTGCCTCTTGGTCTGCTTTGGGGTGAGGGAAAGTATCTAAAAGATATAAATTAATGGCACTTTAAAGCTAGTATTTTATGAACTGTAGCACTGTATGCGTGACTTTTGTGTGTGTTTGCACTTTGTTTTTTTAATCTACAGAGATTAAGTGTGGAGATCTGAGCTGAGAAGGGCTACGGCTATTCTCCTACTGCATTAGTACAATTTTACCAATCTTCTTGCTTTTTTTCCGGGCGCTGCTCCCACTAGGAGGTGGTGAAAATGAGACATACTGTCACCATCTTGTCGTAGGGTCTTTCAAGATCCAGCCTTGGGAGGTCTCTAGTCCATCCTCCTGCTGTAAGCAGGGGCAGCTGTGTGGTCAGACCAGATTGGTTGGGGCCATGCCCAGTGAGGTCTTTCATCCCAGTAGTACTCTGGAATAAGGCCTGCGATGCCGCCGTCGTGTTGTCTTCAGCTGGCACCTGCAGCATTTAAAACACAGGCTGTACGCGTGTGTGCCTGTTTGAGCAGCTCGTGTTGTCACTACTAGTGCCCATCTCCTTTTTGCAGCCAAGCATGGTTGCTCCCGAGAGCCATCCCTGTCTGTGCCAGTCGCTGCTCCTTGGCAATCAGCTAGCGTCAGCTATTTAGAAGAGAGAACAGTGGTACGTAGGAGAGTACCACATGTTATCTGCCAGCTGCTGGGTACCATTTTATCTCGATGATTTGTGTGACAGACTGTACAAATGAACATAATTTTGCAAATTAGGCAGCACCTCGCTGTTATCTTCTCTCCCTTGTATATCCAGTTACGACATGAATATCATCATTTACATGTTACGGCTGTGTGTTTCCACCTGTGCTCTGGACTTCATCTGAGGGATCTGCAAAGGTAACTAAGAAAAACAGTACTTTGGTCAGGAGGCTTGAATTCATTACTGAATTTAATTACTGAATGAGAGTGTGACTTCCACTGCAAATGCTGTAGAGGTGCATAAATGCAAACAGAATTAAAACCTTGGTAAGGAGTTATAGTCGTGCCAGCTGAAAGTCTGAGCCAAGTGCATTTATCCAAATATTAGGATCATCAAATCTGAACATCAGATCCTACTTCCATACTTTCTGGATTATTTCTGTTTTCAATTCTTTTGTCTCCTTTGTATGAATTTGAAACACTGAATTGTGCTTTGTTACAGACCAATACTTACAGAGATCTGTGATGGAAATACTAATTAGATGTTTATTGGTGAATTAATTCAGGATTTGAAACAAGATACATAAGAAATACAATAATTCTCTCCAACATCTACCCCTTATTACATTCAGCATCTGAATACATGGCAACGATTGCCTGCGAAGAAAATGAATTACAGTAGAAGTGAACTGAAAGATTTGGCCTTTAAATTTTGCTATATCCTCTTCAGATATCTTGTAGTCTGTACTGATTTATTCCTTCTTTTCACTGCCTCCTAATCATAGTTTTTAAAAAATCCATATACTACAAGGGTGTTTCCTTATATTAAAAAAAATTGCCTTGACTTTAGTCTGCAATGACATAGACCTTAATCATATAGAATGTTTAGAGAATCACAGAATGGTTAGAGTTGGAAGGGACCTTAAAGATCATCTAGTCCAACCACCCGTGCCATGGGCAGGGACACCTCCCACTAGACCAGGTTGAAAGTATACTTTGCCTTGAAAGGCTGACGCCAGCAGTAATGTCCTTACAGATGTCATCTTGAGTATTTTTCACACTAATCCACAGGGTATTTGGTAATAAATTTACCGTCATGTTTATGAATGAAAGTAGTGTAAATTCTGTGGATTATTGTTATTATTTCTGTTTTATTTAATTTTACCCCACTTTTTCCGTAGCTTGCCATTTCAGTGCATTTTCTGTTTCAATATAATTATTAGCCACTAGAACTCTCAACATAGTTGGATGAGCGTTTCACCCATGGTGGTGTCTGTCACCAGGGTGTCACGGTGTCTTTTCACCAGGGTTATGGGACAGACTGCATTAGCACGTTCCAGGACACAGGGGAAAGTGGTGTATCGTCCCAAACTCTCGTTTAGCACTTTAAATTCAGTCTGTGAGCTTTTGCCAAGGGATTCAGCCATTCTGACATCATCCAGAGTCTTCTGAGGCTCCTCCGGCCGTGTGCCACAGCGATTGCTCTACCTGACCTTTATGCAGCTTGGAAAGGGGTGGAGGAAGATGTGACGCGATACATTAGTTTTAGTTTACAGAGGATGGGGGTTCGATTCTCCCGTGGATGAAGAGGCAATACTGTGGGTAAAACATGTGATACCTTTGTGTCAGCTTTCTTACTGTGAGACAGCCTGTGAAAATTTCATCTGTGTTTCAGTAGAGTGAGTTGTGGTAGTTTAGAGTGAATAAAAAGAGGAGCCCGAAAAGAAAAATTGGAGACCCCTAGTTGGTCTGTGACAGAGGAACCCTTTGCCTCTATGGCGGCATGTGCAGGATGTGTGATGACCCAAGTAAAGGTGACACACAGGTGCTCTGTCACACTGGACGGTTAGTGAGGCGAGAGAATTAGCAAAATCTTCAAAGTGTTTTCTTCTTCCCATGAACAGGTTTTCTTCTCTTCCGGGGCTGGACAGGAGGTGGTATTCATTTATTTAGTCCATTTTGTGGCGGCCAGAGACTTCTCATGTCCTCTTGAACGTCCTCTGCTACTGATGAGGAGCTCAAGGAAAAATTACACGGGTGGTAGGAAGGAGAGATGTAGATATAAGCAGGATGTCTGCACCAGTCCCTATTTAACAGCCATCCCTTTAATTTAGGTTGATATTTCATGATGGTGTCAGCTAACTCTCGCGTGATGGTTTATTTCTGCAATAAGAGAGCTAAGTGCAACATGGCTGCAGGGAAAACTTCCTTTTCTTTGTATGTGCTTTTATGACACTGTGACCTATGGCATAAGGTTAAGATCATTACTGAAATGAGATGCCTAGCATGACTGAGAGACCCTGCCTGCTTAAAATGAGACTGGGAGGAAGAGGCAGGGGTCATCTTCCCCGGGAGTCCAGAAGGAGCGAGTGGAGCAGCTGTGTGTGACGAGCCACTGCTTAGGAGTTTTCAGATACTGTGAAGATGCATAAAGCAATTCTGGGGGAATAAAGAGATTTCGATGAAAGGTATTTATTTGAGAAGCTTATACTGTAAAATACAGAAGAGGAACGCTAATACAATACACAGTATTTCTTATTCCATTTTGACAGACTGAATCGGAGTATGATGTATTAGTGATATACAATGCAGATTTTTTTAAAAAAAAGTTCAGGCAGTATGATAGTTCAGGTGTCATAAAGGGTATCTGAAAAATTAGGTAAAACTACTTTTTAATTCTGCAGTCAAGAATAAATGGTTTTTTATCGTACAAACCTCGATACAAGTGGAGCCACAGCTAGAACATTTTTGCCTCTGTTAAGTTCTTTGTGTCTCTGTCTCTCTTACTGTAATCACAGGATAGGTGCAGGCCAACGGGAAAAAAAAGGAAATTATTTACAACATATGAAGGGTAGTACTTCTGTACCAGCTTAAGATACTAGATGTATTTATTTATTTTTATTCTCCAGTTCATGGGTTCATGTGACAATGACAGAAACTCAACGTTATTTTTTCAATTTAAACTAATTTTCTACATTGCCTAAATGTCAAAAAGTTAGAAATCATGACACCAGGAAAGAGGTAAAAAGAACCTTTAATTTAATACCTGTATCGAGACAAAGAAAGTGATATTTAGAAAAATGTATTTTAGGCTGGCAATAGCCCAATTATCTTTGAACTTCCTAGTACTGGTTATCTAATAATTTGTCAAGTGTGCCTCCAAGTAAATAAAACTTTCCTAACAGTAACAACTGCTTAGAATAACATTTGGAAGTTGTATTAAGATCAGGTTGTATTAAGTTGTATTAAATTGGTAGTTGAAAAAATACAGTTTGAAATAACAGCAAGAGTAGCAATATTAACTCAGATAATTGAAGGCTACAAGTTTTCCAACTTCATATTCAACTAGAAATAAATTCTATTTATAGTATTTTTAATGGAAATTACAGTCATCCCAAAAATAATTTTGATGTCATCATTTTGTTTCCCACTGTAAAAAGTCTGTCATGAGAGAGAAGCAGCCGCATTTTCTGTGGAGAACTTTACTGTGAACTTGTAAGGAAATTATTAAGAAATCTCTTATATTTTTGGTATTTGGAATGCTTTTTTCTTCTAATATAATGATTCTGCAGACAGCAAAGAAATCTAGCCACCCTGAAAATAAGATGAAAGAAGATTGTAAAGGTCAAAGTATCATATTTTCTCACTGTATTGGCACAGCATGCATGAAGCTTCAGGATTCTGATATTACATTTTTAAGATTGCTGCAAGAACAGAGAACAGCAAAAAAAAAAAACCTAAAACTAAACCAAACCTTGCTATTTCTAAATGTGAAATTGTAGTGATAGAGCCACTTTTCCCCACAAAGTTTGTCAAAATTTTGAGGCTAAGGAACTTATTTTCACTCCTGAAGTAACTTCTTCATCCAAATAATAATTCCTTTACTTTCTCATTTCAGACAAATTAGTATACTGCATTGTGGTAAATTTTGCACAGTTGGTAAGTTGTAAAACCAAGGAGAAAATACTTGTAGATAATGAAATTAATATACGCATCAAAATTGCCATGGTATAGAATCACAGAATGTGTTGGGTTGGAAGGGACCTTGAAAGGTCATCCAGTCCAACCCCCCTGCAGTAAGCAGGGACATCTTCAACTAGATCAGGTTGCTCAGAGCCTCATCAAGCCTGGCCTTGAATGTCTCCAGGGATGGGGCCTCCACCACCTCTCTGGGCAACCTGTTCCAGTGCCTCACCACCCTCACTGTAAAGAACTTCTTCTCTAATGTCTAATTTAAACCTACCCCGCTCTAGTTTAAAACCATTGCCCCTTGTCCTATCACTACATGCCCTTGCAAGCAGCCCCTCCCCATCTCTCCTGTAGGCCCCCTTCAGGTACTGGAAGGCTGCTATAAGGTCTCCCCAGAGCCTTCTCTTCTCCAGGCTGAACAACCCCAACTCTCTCAGCCTGTCTTCATAGGAGAGGTGCTTCAGCCCTCAGAGCATCTTCGTGGCCCTCCTCTGGACCCGCTCCAACAGGTCCATGTCCTTCTTGTGCTGAGGGTTCCAGAGCTGGACACAGTACTCCAGGTGGGGTCTCACCAGAGCAGAGTAGAGGGGCAGAATCACCTCTCTGGATCTGCTGGCCACAGTTCTTTTGATGCAGCCCAGGACGCAATTGGCTTTCTGGGCTGCAAGCGCACACTGTTGGCTCATGTCCAGCTTTTCATCAGCCAGTACCATAAACATAGTTATTTTAAAGCAAATAAAATCTTAAGTTGAAGTAATTCTAATTTGTTCTCAAACAAATGGAGAACAACTAAGTCAAGAGAAGTTTAGTTTGATTGGGAACAAATAAAGGGTTGTCCTAATGCAAAGTTTTTAATAATAAAGGAGCATCACCAAATTAAAAAAAAAAATATTGTTTGATTGTTTATCAAAAGGTGTATTTACCATTTGTTTGCTATCAAGCAACTGCCTTCAGTGCAAACAACAGCAAAATAAGACCTGCTAAAGGAAACCTTCAAGTTCTAGTATTTTGACCACTGGACGTACCCTCAGGTGACAGACGACACAGGTCAGTCTGCTGTAACCTGCAGAAACACAAATGCAAGTAGTATCGCCAAATCTATTTTCCTTGCCAGTGCCATTCTTGTACACTGAAAGACGACTATCCCTGATAAGTTGCCCCATCTGTAAGGCCATTCAGAGAGCTGGGACGTAGTCCATTTTAATCTCTATTTGGCCAGTAAGAAAGGCAAGGAGTGTGGACAGGAGGGCACATCACAGAAGTGGAAGAGCATTTGGTCGTTTATTATTAGGTTTTTACCCAGCTAGAATACAGATGTTCCTGTAGGGTTTCTACTTGAAAGTGTGCTTTACTGTCTTTTACTTCATAGTTGATTTTAAAACAGAAAATGTTATTCTTGGGAAGAAGGAAAACACGGAGTCTGATATCTTTGGCCTATTATGAATGTCTCTCTAAGCACTATGACTTTCCAGAAGAGGTCGAAGTGATATTCAGAGCATGTAGACAGGCAATAGATCTGGGCCATACCACCTCAGGCTGGTGGGGTCCTGCTGTGGTCCCATTCAGTGCAAATCCTGTTATGAAGCATGACATATAAAATATGTATAGGACCTTGTAAAGACATCTACAGAAAACAGAGCGATTTACTAAGGTCATATTTTGAAAACTAATTGGTGGCTTTCAAATGTGATCCTTTTACTATATAAGGAATCAAAGATTTCTCCTGTAAAAGTTTTGTAACTGTTGACATCTAAGCTGAGGAGAAGGAAGGAGAGAGGCAGGCATGTGGAAATTTCCTCTTTTTTCAGTCTTTGGGGAAAGAGTAGTATAGTTGTCTTTAAGTAGCTTATTGCAGGAGGCTCTCAGAAAATAGGTGAAAAAATTTATCTGTTACTCAGCACGCAGTTTATGTGAAACAGGAGAAATTTTAAGTTGAGATTGCAGATGAAATGAATACCTTGTTTTTCAGGTGCTTTTCTTTGGGCACAATTATTTGATTTTGTTAGCTGCAGCACTAATGGTGTTAGTTACAGAGGTGGTATGTGTAAATCATATAGGCAGTTGTGAAAAGTAAAGCTCTTAAGGCAATGTAAATGACATAGGTAATTCCTCCTGATCACCAATTAATATGTAGATTTATTGAGTCTTTGAAAGACACTTTTTCTGTCTGCTAAGCAATAGGGTTGGAGCTGCAATAGTAATTTCTTGATTTCTACTTCAGTTTCTTCAATAACTTTGAAGCATTTTTCATGTTTGTCTTGTTATTTCCTCAGTGAAGAAACCTGACGTTTCATGTAGCTAGGAGCCCATCCATTGACACTGTGCTTTTTTTCAGTTTGTCAGATAAGATGGAGCTGTTCAGCTGCTGCTTCTTCCTCTTTCTTGTTCTTCTTCCTCTCCTTCAGACAAATGATCAAGCGGATTTCCCCGTTTTAACTTAACTCAGAAGTGGTATTGCTGTGCGTGTTCACAAGCAAGTTTGACAGTGATTCTCTGCACTTCTTTTCTTTATGTTGTATGTGCCAGTGCAGGTGTACTGTAGTATTATGTGACCACGGGTATAATGCTGGATGGTAGATGTGGAAGGTGACCTTGACAGACTATTGTAAACTCTGTTGTCAGGACAGCTGCTCAGCCCGCTTTCATTTTCACTTATCCCTGGAGATCCAGCTCAGACCTGCAACTGTCCTGGCTATTCTAACCATAGCCCAGGCTTAGCTGGGACGTACCCAGTAACTATCCCCCCGGAGTAAGGGAGGGAAGTCTTTCAGGTGCCGGTGGTGTAGCTCTACATACCAGAAAGTTTCCTGGGTTGCTTCTCCACTTTACTGGAGGGTTGACTTTACAGAACTTTGCAGGGCATCTGGAGGTGCCAAACGAGCCAGCTGCCCTGAGTGCCAGAAACATTGGACTGCTGTGCCCACCTTCGGGCCTTTGTGCGGCTTTTCACCCAGTATACCAAACAAGGAAGCTTGCAGTTTTGCCTGTTAATCTCATCCATGTGTGTTATTTTTATCTTGGTACTCTGCCGAAATTTACACTATATTAAATTCATTTTCTTGTTCCAAATTCCCCTCCTTTTTATGCTATCTAACCTTTCTTTTTCCCTTTCACCCTTCAAATTTCTGTTAACTTGTCTCTCCTTAGTCACTGCTTAGCTAAGCTATGCATATTTAATTCTTTTCATCTTTCCTCATAAATCAGTCCCTCAGGCCCCTGAACCATTTGTGGTGGTTTCTTTTGAACTGCTCCAATTTGACTGTCTAGAATTGAATGCAATATTCCAGATAAGTTGCCTTTTCTGCAGAAAGGAGGAGGGCCTGTTTCCAATCCTTTTGCTATTTGAAAACTGAGATGGCAGTCCCTTGATGTACACTGAGCAGTGACCAAAGGCCCACATATTAGCTCTGCTGCAGAATTTTTGTTAGCTCCACTGTGCTGCAAACTAGCTTTCCATCTGCTTTTACTTTACAGTAATCTCTGTAAATGATTAGATTGCATGTAGAACCACAGTCCACTTGGCACAGGATTTCCTTTCCTGTGCGCTTTCCAGTCCTTATGGTTAGGTCTACGAACCACTGTTTCCCTTTTGGCTTTTGACAACTTGATGTATGGTACTGAATATCCTCTTTGTTTTGATCCACATGTACCTTTTTCTTTTTTTTTTCCTTTTTAAAACTAATTTTTGCTGCATGCAGGCTTTTGCAAATTTTGTTTTATGTGTTTTTCTCCTGTGTTTTCTGTAATTCTCATATATTGTATGCCTCTTGATCCCTGGCATATTTGCAGCCTAAATAGTTATATCTGAGAAAGTCTGTGATGAAAGAACTGCCCCAGGTTTTGAAACAGTCTGTTTTTTTGTTTCTTTGTTCAGATAATTTACAGTAAAATGGTTGGTTTTGCTGCTGTTCAGCTTTCTCAGTACCTTTGAGGCATAGCAACTGTAATTTTTTAGCTTCCTCTCACTGTGCACCTATGTTAATACACCCTTCAAAATTGCAGATTTACAAGTACCAGCAACAGTCTTAGTGTTTTTCATCACTTGCGATCTGAGTGTCCTTGGTCTGAGTAACAAGCCCTTTATATTGTACCGTGATGGCAGGCAGAATTTTCCAGTGCATCCATTCCCAGATGCACGTCCTCCCCTCCTCTCTGTCCTGTATCTGAAAGTGTGGACTAGAGATGAATGTATTATTACATCTCCATTTACTGCACGGTGAGGAAATAACTCTTATCTTCACAGCTTAGTTGCAACTTCGTAAGTTTTGCATTGCAGGCAAATAAAGACAGCCAGGTTTGTTTAAGGACTAAAAGGAGATTTTTTTTTTTTTTTTCTAGAGGACTTCTCATCTCTTCGTTCTTGTCTTTTTATTGTAATCTGGCAAGCCCAGATCATCTTTGCTCTCATTGGGTCTTCTGATTTGGAGCTTCTGGAGTTTTACTTCCTGTTGGTGTGATTTATAGAAATTGAGATTATTAAAATATAACCAAGTATGTTGATGTTATTCTCTCAAAGGCTTTGTGAGTGACAAGCCTTAAGTGCTTTATATTAATCTAACAAGTATACATTGCTTGCTTCTGGAAGTCCCAAATAATGAGTGACGTAAATTCAGAGATCCAAAAGTGAACAAAAGATTGTAAGTGTTAGCTCAAACAGCCAATTTAGTTTTTCTTCTAACTTGCATATTTATAGATATATCTTAAAAAATGTGTTAGTGCAGACAGTTTGAATCAGATGACTGTTGCTTTCTGATTAATTTAAACTCTCTCTTCCGATCCTGACATGGGGACTTTCTTAAAAAAAGAATTAAAAGTAGCTGCTTTAGGAATAATATTGTTAATCTTTGTGAAACATCTAAGCATATTTTGCTTTGATTTTCCTAAGGAGACAAAGTCTGCATGTTGATGTTACTTGCGAACGTGTGTGCATCTTTTAGTTTTTCTTTTTTTCTTCCCATCATAATTTCCAAACCTGTTACCCAGTTTCAAGAAAATGTTTCAAAACCAGGTTAATCATGACAGGTGAGCAGTGCTTGGTACTACATTGCCTAGGAATGTTGTACAAATATTTCATTATGGTTAGAAATGATAATCTTGCTTTTCTGGTACATGGGTATCGGGGTTAGCTTAATAGACATGGAATCTCTTGTCACAGAAGATACCAAGTAGTCTCAAGTATGTCACAAGGAAATTTAAACCTACTGTTAAGTACGTTCCTTCTTGGGTGAAATGCATCGCCATGCAGAATTGCCCTTTGCACCACTTACCTCACTGCAAGCAGAAATAAAGATAAGGTGGCCAGACAGCATTTGTAGGGAAAGCTTCAAAGGGTCTGTCTACACTTCATAAAAAAGAGGAAAAGGCATTGGACCTCCGATGGTCTATAGGATAGTTATTTAGCTCGCTGGCTCGGTTTTGAAGAGTTCCCACTACCCCTCTCTATGGCAAAGGCTATGGACAATATCTAGAGACCTCTCCCAATAGATAGGGTGGATGAAATTCCCACAGATTATGTGCTCTGTGCCCTGTCAAATCTTCCATCTATTTCAAAAGGCATTGTAGACTCAAATACTGTTCCCTGCCTACACATACTCTCCTGCCCCTTACTAGAACGTATACAAACACCTTTGTTCTTACATTGTAAAATTCCTTTCTGCTATGTTAAGGTGCAGTCTCCACTTTAGACACTGTGAATTTAGAAGCCACAAAAAAAGATAATTCTGTTTTACAGCACAACAGCACAGCATGATAATCACAGGAGAATTAGGACCATATGCTATGCAGTCTAGATATGTTTCATTTGTTTTGCATGAACCTTTACCACGTGAACATGAGCCAGTATGTAACACTTAACTGGCGAGCCAGAGATTGCTTCCTGCCCATCTTTTATGTACTAGAATAGAGGAATCCAAAACCAACATTATTTTTTTTCTTTTTAGTAAGGGGATACTGGATCCCAAGTTTCATGGACCAATTGCTCAGAAGCCTTCCTTAAAGTTGGGAAGAACAGTAGGTAGTGTTTCAGCCTATTGTCTGGACAGTCGTTATTCGGAGTTGCTACAATACAGCCCTAAATCCAGCTTGAGGACAGACTTTGATCTCCTAAAAGATCAATTATCTGGAATATTGTATGAGAAGGTGCATGTGTTTTACTCATCTCTGAGAGTCTGCAGTCTTTCCAGTTGGAAACTCCAGTGCTCCAGAGCAGACAATGGTGTTTTAGTTTGTCTCACAAAAGTTTCTGGCGTTTGCGGGAGAGCTTACTTGAGGTATACTGTGGTTTGTGGGAATCCAGACTGCACCTTTGTCTCATCCTCCAAGGGTGTATAGAAGGATGACAGCAGCAGAGAGAGGATCCGGAGACAGCAGCTTTACCAAAAGAAAGGGTATGAGCTCAAGCAGATGGTGTCTATCCATTTTGCTTGCATTCATGTAGTTTCCCGGTGTGATCCACAGATGAGGACTGCTGCTCTGGGATATACACAGCTCCTCTCAGACTATTCAGACCTGTGACTTCCCTGTGCTTCAAGACAGGCAAAAGAAAATAATAAAGATATTTTTTTCTAAAACATGGGAAGAACCCCTTACATATGGATTTGAAACCTTTGTTTTATTACACTGAAGGGCAATGCATGGGCAGGCACTTTTGCTGCATTTATGGAATAGGCCGGCACACAGTTAATGACTTTTACTTAGAACATAAAATATCCATATGTTACAGACTACTACATGACATAAATCACAAATGACAAAGCAGAGCCCTCTGTTTTATTTGGTTTGTTTTTATTCAGGCTCTCTTCTATCACTATGAAAGCAAGATCCCAAACTGGTTGATTCTTTGATTCAAATATAATAAATTTTTAGAGAATGCCACTGTAACTTCACTGAATTGCTGATAGATAGATAATAGAGTCTATTAGAAAGCCTGTAGAGTTGATTAATAGTGTCTGATAAGTAACTTTTCCGTGGTATCAAGCTGGAAATTGATTGCAGCTCCTGCTTACCAGTCTAGTCACATCGAAAGGCTCTTGAAGAGCAGCATACAGGAGTGGGGTATTGTAAGAGGACGGTTGCTTGAATGCGCTCAGGATTGCTCTTCAGCAAAGACAGAGTTGGGTGTTAAGCAGAAAACGAGGAAGCTTTGGATATCATGTCATTTAAGAACCCTAACTTTGTAATTACACCCAAAAGAAGCTCTGTGGAGCCAATAACAGGAGAAGCACATCAGCTCCTTTACTGCAGTGTCATTTATTCTCAGAAGACTTGGCATTAATTGAATAATTTACATTCTTTACAAAGTAAATAGTTTACATTTATACTGCTCCCTCATGATTATCTGCTTGTGGGGCGGGGAGGGGAACCAAGAAAAAAAGGAAAGGAATAAGCCCATTGCTACAGTGAGCAGAGCGCTACTGACCTGATGGAAACGCTTTAGCTGTTAAAATCAGGCTAAGTGGCTCCAAGCACCACGCTTCAGTTGCAGCTTAATAAACGTAATGGAGAGGCTGTTCAAATGGTAAGTAATTTTCCCTGCACTGAACACAGGATTTTCAAACCCAAGTGTTTTGATACTGACCTTAACATTGCAATTTGAGATGGATTTAAACTAATCTAGCCCCTTTTGTGGGTAAGAAGTATTTCTTTTTGAAACTGGAAGATCAGTAGACGATACATAATAGCTTTTGATTTCTGAAGAGGGCACCTCTAAAAAATGCATTGATCTGTGGTCCCAACACCATAACTTTAGTTAGGCTATTGTATTGGTATCACTGATTTCATATGGAATTCAGTTCAGTTGCATAAATACTAATAAATATTATTTCTAATTTAATATAATAAATTTAAATAATAAAATACATTGTTAGTAGCAGAAAATCATCATGTATAGTAAAGTCATTATGTATAACAGCAAAGTGCATTACTGAAAGGGTCATTGCTCCAGTTTCTGGTCTGCTTTCTGTTATCAAACATGGGGTGTAAATTAATGCAGCATTTTGAACTGGATGAAGCTGCACTGATTTACACCGTCCGTCTGTGTTGGTCTGTAAGTGCCAAAGGACTCGCTGCTCACTGCATGCTTTTCCCACATATCATTGTTAGTACTGTGAATATGTTTAGCTATCCACCTTTAAAAGCGTCATGTGATAGTACAATATTTATTAAAAAATGGCTTTTTTTGTTGTTTAATGAATGCTAATCTATTTAACAGTTCACTGAAGTTGTTGAAATTTTCAAATATTTTATCTTTCTGAAATTCAGGACAATTTCGGGTATCTAAATTAGAATGTAGGTGTTTAATTGTAGTTAGGAAGAGGGTCTGACCTTTAGCAAGAGCAGACCAAGACTGGAGCTGAAGTGTCAGAGGACCCATGCTAAACACTGTGTATGCTTCAGAGAAGTTTTTACCCTTTTTCCTTTAATGAGATTAGGATGCTTAAAGAATATTGTTTAGGTAGCAATCTCAAGTAGATACATTGTCAGAATCTCAGATTGCCATTTTTCCGGTTAATTTAAGCCTTCTATATTTTGTTTCTATGCTGTAAAGACCATAGTCCTTCAAACACCCAGAAGCTTAATTATTCATTGTTTAAAATATCGTAAAAATCAACATGAATGTTTACATAAATAAAGGTAAGCATGTGTCTTAGTATTTCCATAATTGTAGTTTTAAGCATTATGCACCATAATTCTGTGTCACCTTATTTGAGGTGCTTGCTGCGTTAAGCAATGTGAGCAGTTTGGTGTTGTGTGTGCCTTTAATGAAGAGCAAGGTTTCTAACTAGCCATACTTTGAAACCACAGTATTCCTGGGGTCTAGGAGTAGTTACTTCTTTGAGTCACAACAGCAAATATTTATATCACATGAGAAATCAAAATACAATACGTATGAGCACAGTGGCAAACTTTTTTGTAGTCCCTGTGTGAACGTGTGTGTAGCCATTCACCTTTACATTTTGGAAATGCCTCCTGGCACGATCCATATTAGATAGGAACGTAATCAGCGCCCAGCAATGTGAGTTACCATCTGAGATGCATTTTTTTAGGGTGACTAGACTCCCAATTTAAACGCCAGAGCAAGTGACATAAAGCCATAAGAACAGGAAATATAAAGGAAAGCTGTATCAACACGGTTTCTGAAAAAGGGGTAAGGCAAAAATGTTCCTACATACTGTGAAGTTTCTTGGGCTCAAATCTCCTGCAGGAGATGGAAGAAAATGCCTGTAGCAATCGCATTCTTCCTCTCCGTTTATGTTCCATCACCCTTCCCAAGCTCTTCCTGTTGTTCAGGACCTTGTGCTTGTATTGCCACAAAATATTCCTTCTCTCACCTTCACAGTGAGAACAAGTGACAATTCAAAGCAAGCAGTTCCTTTTTACTCAGAAATCTCTTGTTTGTACAGGAAGGATCAAGCTCGTAATTTGTGCTGTAATGCAGTTGGCACTCTGTCCAATTGTGAGTAAATCACTGCAATTTTATGAACAGGTTATTTTCTAGCAATGTTTCTTCTCTAGTGGTTCAGGGTGGACCCAGTCAGTGAAGCAACTCTACACTAGCAAGCATCCTCAAAACTTTTTTTTTCCTGTTAGTTACAGAGGTAGTGACTTCCTTTGTCCTGTGCTAGTTAATAACCAATGTGATATAATAAAAGGATCTCTATTTTTGATATTTCAGTGTTTCATAAAGGTTTTTATATTGTGTATTTATACAGAAGATACAGACCTTAAAAACAGATACATACCGACAATCACGTTTATTGTAGTCGTTTTGGTCCAGGGCATCTCATTAAATACATAATGCCCTGGTAAGCTTTTTCACTGTTCTGGTGGAGACACTGCTAATGAGTTATTCAGTGCAATATACCATGACAGTCACAGTGACCTTATCAAATTGCTGTACATAACTGTAATTTGTTATACGCTGAGGCAAGAAACATATGAAAAAAACTTCAAATATGATATCTTACATAATGAGATACAAACTTTTATGCAAATTCATACAGAAGGCAATCTTTCTCCCTGCCCACAAACCCTTCCTCATGTTGCCACACTGCCTCCTGACTAGCATACTCAAAACCATCTCTGGTTGAGATCATGGTTTCCATATGTCTTCTGCTGTATGAATGGGTCCCATAAAAGGTTCTTGTACAAGTTCAGTGTGGTGGTTTGTTCCATTTTTGTCATATATGGAAAAGGATGGACAGACCTGCTGCACTCGTTACCCTTTAGGAGGCTGCAATAGCTTCTCTTTCAAGCCTGGCTGTAGCTGAATTGTCAGGCTCTAAACAGTAGCAGTTTACATCCGCCTAATAAAGTTGTGGATTTTAGCAGCTATTTTTTCCTGGGGGTTTTCTTTACAGCTGAAGCTGTTGCTGCTGTTGGCAATGCTCAGTTAGGACAGAGCGGTTGGCATAGTTTGAATGGTAGAGCTTAATCCTGAGGATTGGGCTGACGGAAACTTCGGGCAGTTCAACAAGGGAAGTGCATATTTTCGTGCCTGAGACAGACTAACCCTATGCGTTGGTACAGGCTGGGAACTGACTGACTTAAGCCGGAGCTCTGTGGAAGAGGATGCAGGGGCTACAGCAGACACAAAGTTGAAAGGGAGCCAGCCCTGCACACTGGCTGTAAATAAGGCGAACCATACAGTGGGCTATATTAGGAGGAGAACGGCCAGCAGACTGAGGGAAGTCACTGTGCACTTCTACTTGGGGCTAGTGAAGCTGCACCTGCAAGTATGTGTGTAGTCTTGGTCCGCCCAGTGAGAGATGGACATTGAGGAAGTGGAGTGAGGGTAACAGAAGGCTACCAGGATAATTACAGAAATGGCAAAGCTGAACTCTTCTCTGTAGTGACAGTAGTGAGAAGGAGTTATGGCCGCCAAAAAATAAAAAAAAACAACAAGGTGTTTTTGATAGAAGGCAATGTAGTAACTGGAACAGGTTACTCAGAGAACGTGGAGAATCCATTGGTGGAGATTTTCAAGACTGCTGGACAAGACACGGTTACCTGATCCGATGTTGGTTATTAACCCCCTGCTCAAAGTGTCACTAAGTCATCCCCAAAATTTTCTCTAGAAGCATGTCTATAACCCTTCTGGGTTTGAGTCCAGCTCTCTCGGGGCGATAGCCAGGAAGCTCTGCCTCTTGTGCCATCAGCGGTTCCCCATGCTTCACTAGTCCAGCACAGTCAGAGCAGAGATCTGCAGGGTTCAAAAACTGGGACTGAACGTTGCATGCCTTAAAGATGAACATCTGAAAGATTTATTCAGAGAGTTTGCCTTGTCTGCATCTATACTATGTTGCTTAATCCAGGCTTAACCTAACGAGGCTGCTGACCTGCAGCCATTATATCCAGTCAGATACTGATCTCATCTGGGATGTATCAGGTTCCAGACATGCCGAGAGAAAAAAAAATCCCATCTGCAACTCATTGCTTTATAGCTGAGACCAGTGACCAAGTGGATTAAGAGTCCTCTTCTCAATCTGCCCAAATTGTTTGACTCTGGCCACACACTGGAAACCACTATGTGAGGCCAGTTCTGGCAGTCAAGCACTATTCTTCATGGAGCAAATAGACGGCAGTCATGCAGGCTGAAAGTCATCCCAGCGGAGAGGCAGGGGAAACTAAGCCAGCCGTATCCTTCCTGATGCTGGAATCTGGCTGTGTGAGCTCATCTTTGCTGTGCTCTATTTGACCAGTACATTAAGCTAATTTGGTTGATTTCTTACCCTGGAGGAGCAGAGCACTGTGACAGCAAAGGTGTCCTACAGCTTGCACCAGTCTCAGTTGTGATGTGGCAGCGAACACTGCCAGCCCAGAGCAGAGGCTGCACGTGAGCTAAGCTGAGGAAAAACAAAGATACAATTAAAGTCTGTTGTCAGCAAACAGTGCTGATTTACAGCTAAGACTAAAACAACAGCAACAATTCTCACTCCCAGTTGAGTTTTCCAGATACAGACAGCAACTTCAGCTGTTGCCTGTCGGAGCCCCGGTGCACGGCTGCTCCTTCCTCACTTCATAAAAGAGAAGGAAGGAACAGAGCAGAGGTAAAACTCTTGTTCAGCTGGACTCTTAGCTGCATTGTCCAACATGGTTTAACACAGCAAGCTGGTTTTCTCCCTGAGGCTGCGAGCCTGGCTGGCGGGCACTATACCCAGATTTAGAAGTGTTAGGGTATAAGTTGAGAGACTTACAAGCCAAAAATACTGTGTAGGATTAGGACATAGGTACTGTAATATTTTATACAAAGCAGAACAATTCTACTAGGGAAGATTTGAAGCTTGCTCGTTCCCCAGTCCTATCACGACAGAAAGGAGATGGAGTCACAAACTGCCTTGGGCTGAGGATGGTCAGAGTGCAGATCTGTTTGATCGAATGCTCTGAACACTGGGACTGAAGCAGGGAATAAAGTTACATCTTCTGCAGCTTTACAGAGCTACCCTTTCATTTCCTTGTCTTTTCCGACTTGTGCTCAGAAATGAAACATATCATTTAAGATCAAATGGAAAATTTTGGTTTATACAGAAGGAGTTGTTGGCTTTTGACATGAAAAAAAGAAAGGGTTTGTGTTTTGGCTTAATGCAGGCCAATACTTGTTTCCAGTTTTTTAGTTTGACAGCTCATTTTCTTCTAACTAGAAGAGCATGCTAAGAAAGGAACAGAAATTATAGGGAGGGGAAGGGTAGCCTATGTTAAAATAAGCTGACAGAACTTGACCTGTAGAATTGTATTTTGTGTCTGCATCTGTCATGGAGTTTCTCAACAAAACACTCTGGGCACTTTTTGCATAAATGTATGCTCCTCAGTTTTGGGAATTCTGGTTTGAGGCCTTGGGTTCTAATTCATAGTGAGTACATATTATATATAATAGAATATACAATAGAATACAATATATAATTTATAATATAAAAATAGAAAATAATATAACAAATAAATAATGTATTAGATATAAATTATAGAGTGATTGGCATGCAGACCTATGACTGTCACTTTGGTAGCATTTTATTATGGTATTATGATACATAATATTTTATAGAATACTACGCCTTTAAAGCAAAACAAAAAACTTCAAGAAATGAATATAGAGTTCTTGAGTTACACATCCTAAATTAATGGTTTTAAAAGAAAATAATTGTCTTTCAGTTCTTCAGTAGGTAATGTAGATGAGAATGCCCTTTTATCCCTCTTTTTTTATGAAAATAAATAAATATTTGTGAAGCATTTATGTGCTATGATGTGAGCTTTACAAAAGCCTGTTGGGAAATTATTAATTATGCCTTCAGAGAAGGGTCTGAATGGTATTCAGTAGATTAGACATATGTCAAGCAACAAGGAGAAAACAACGTGGCCATTTAGTCAGCACTGCTCAGTTAGTGCCCTGGTTGAGGTAGGGGTCCTTTGATGATGTAATTACAGCAAAATGGATATACAAAAGCAGGCCTAATTAAAGTTGCACAGTAGTGCTTAATTTTTGTATTTCTTAACTGCCCAATGTGACTTGAGTCCACATCCCCTTCAAGAGCTCTACCATCAAACTAAGGAGAGAAAACCTCTCTCATCTGTCTGCTGGCAGTTCTTAGAAATTACAAATTTGGCCACCTTGCTCCCATATGAAGAAGTCTGAGCATTCATGCTTCCTATAGAAGCTGAGAGGAGCACTGACAGAAGAAGCTAGCCAGTAGAATGTTCGATACCATAGATGTCATGCTCAGTATATAAATGGGGGTTGGCCGGGGGGAGGGATCCACAATCACTGCTCCCAATAGGCTGGGCAACCAATCCCTGAGTGGTGAGAGCAACTTGTGTTGTCTTACTTCATCCTCTATATTTTTTTTACCATTATTATTATTATTGTTATTTTCCTTTTCTGTTATTGTTCTATTAAACTGTCTTTATCTCAACCCAAGAGGTTTTTTCCCTTTCCCCTCCTTTTCTCCCTCTTTTCCCTACCCTTCTTGGGGGTAGGAAGAAAAGTGGGCGAGCAGCTACATGGTCCTTGTTGCCAGCTGCGGTTAAACCATGACAAGAACATACTGGAAAAGAACATCGCTGTTATTGCAATGTCACTTAAAAAACCACATTTAACGGTAACAACGGGAGAGCAATCCAACTTAAAGGTGGTGCTATGAACGTTAGGATTAACTGAATCAAAGACACATTTGTCATTGGTTTCCATGCAAAGATTTCAGTATCTGACAGTTTCATTAGAAGATTCCATTTGGATGGCTCTATACAATGTAAAAAAAACCCCACCCAAACCCAGTCATACACATAGTTAGGAATCTGAAATGACTTTGATGTTTTTAAAAGATAGTTGCCTGAGTACCCACTGCATGCTAATGAACTCATTATAATTATGATATGATGATTTTTCTTCTCACTGAGTAACAGGAATTTGCTAATGTAAAGCAAGATGAAAATTAATAAAAAGGAAGCACGGACATCAGACTGCCATTTCTCTGCATAATAGTCTCTTGTTTGTAAGCAAATGCGAGCCACCTGAATTACATTGAATTATTTAGATATTTTGCTTGTCTCACATTTGAACTTTTAGACCTCTTTCTATTCACATTTGTTTACATGAACTGAGTTAGCTTTTAAAAAATGCATCAGTGATTTAATAGGATTAGTTATCATAGAATCATAGAATCTTCACGGTTGGAAAGGACCTTTGAGATCATCGAAGCCAACCATACACACACACGCAGAAAAAAAAACAACAAAAAAACCCACGCAACAACCAACCAACCTACAATCTCTGCCACTAGAGCATGCCCTGAAGTGCCAAATCTAGACGTTTCTTAAATATCTCTAGGGATGGTGACTCAACCACCTCCCTGGGCAGGCTGTTGCGTGTGTTGTTTCCAAAAAGTAAATGATAATGATATATACTCTCTATAGTCAGCATTGGTCAAGTAGGAGGAACTCACATGATGGACTTACGCATGGTTAGAAAGGCCAACAAGAAAATTCATGGAGGTTTCATGGCACGTTTGAAAACACGCTGTTGCGTGATCTAAATGTATTTGTCTTTAATTTCTTACAGGCTGTTTCCAGCTATGTAATGTTTTTCGGTCCCATGAGATGGAAATTGAGCAGTGCTTGCTGGAGTCCCTCCCTCTCGGCCAGCGGCAGCGGCTGGTGAAGCGGATGCGCTGTGACCAAATAAAGGCCTACTACGAACGAGAAAAAGCTTTCCAGAAACGGGAGGGCTACGTGAAAAAACTGAAACATGGGAAGAATCATCGAGTCCGTTTTAATCTTGCTGATATGATACAGGATGCAATCATACATCGTGATGATAAAGAAGGTACTTAGTAATGTTGAACTACATTTTTTTTTTGTGTAGTTAAAATACAATTTTAAATGACAGTAATCATAAAGTGACTGTCCCAATAGAACATACAGACATGTATTGCATACAACGTATTATAGCTTGTTACTGAAACGAATATGGCGTCGAGAATAAACCTTCAAAAACGTAATGAATTTAGTCTGAGGTTAACATATGTATAAACTAATGTATTTCTAAACCAGTAAGAACTATGTTCGTCATTGCAGGTGGCCTCTTATATACCTACATGAGCCATAGAATTTAACACAAGTTACTTTGAAAATTAATTTCTCAATTTTGGGCAAAATCTGGAGTAATGAATGCTGCTATTAGTGACACTGGCCTGGCTAAAGTAACAAGATGGTGTTGTTCTGTAGCCACACCAGATAGTGGGGTCGTCTTTGTGGTTGCGAAATTATGTTTATGTCCTTTTGAAATACGCAACCACATTTTAGGGGTTCTGGTTTTTTGCTTCCTGGCATTGCATGAATCCCTGGTGCAACCGATAGTAGTCTGAGGAATTTTTGTAATTTATTCCTCAAAAGGGAACCAAACCTTGCAGTAAGGATTTCTCAAGTTTTAGAAGTCCTTAGGAATCCCCATATGGTTGTGTGAGAGGAATACATCAGTTCTTTTCTTATATTCTATAAGAATATTTTCAGTTCTTTTCTTATATTCTAAAAGAACTGATGCAATGCTTTTAGCAACCCCTTTGCAAACAGATTTTATGTCAGCTCTTCATCATCACATTAGCACAAAACTACCTGCATAAAGGAGGCTCAGAAATAGAGTCACGTCACGCAAATGAACTGGCAAGTTTGTCCTAATTTTTATCAGTTTGACTAGGTGAGGGTTTTTTACTCACTCCTGAATCTTCATTTTAATGGGTGTTCGTTTGTTCCGTCATTGCTTATGATAGAACATAAGCACTATGTTCTATCTACACACTTAAATCTATACAGGAAATGAATCAAAGAGCTCTCCTCTTCAAGTGGGTGCCCAAGGCATCATTTATAACTAAGTTACAAATAGAATTCACAACCTTTCATTCCACTCTCCTACTGTGTAAAACTACAGGGATTATAAGTGAAAAGATCTTCCTCCATGTTCCCATAGCTCCCAACTTTCTCTAAAAACCAAACAGAATACCAGATATGACTTTTAGCATTCTGTAAAAGTCAAGTACTTGAGGCTATTTTTGACATTTTTGCCGAAGAAATGTAGCTTGCTCATTGGAGTGGTGATGGGGTATCAAGAGTCTTTAGTGTTGCCCATACTTGGCCTTGAGCTGCACCTGAATCAGAACAGAAAGTTGCTGAGACCAAATAGCATGAGCATAAAGGGATGATGCCTCAGGCAGAGGAAAGGAAGGTGAGGGGAAAACAGGGATGATGTCCTGCGCTTGAAACAGATAAAATAGGTCCCCAGAAGCAAGGAGTTCAAATAGCCCGCATACAACCCCAGTAAGACTAACAACACTGTCCCGAATATGATGCCTGTGGTCCTTTCACAGGATTATGAAAAAGTGTGATTGTTGTCTTTAATCAGCTTGGGGACCTGCAAGTGCCTGTCTGTTCTGATTTTAGCTAAAAGTCTGTCTGCTTTGAGCTGAATAACGCTATACTAAGAAATGTCACCATGTGAGCCAATAAAAACAACAATTAAAAAAATAATACAATTGAAACTCGTAGACGTAAAAGCTACTCTCCTACAATTGTTCCTGAGTGGAACATCCAGCTGTGAGTCTTTAGTGAATATATCTAAATTAGGATTTCAGTTCAAATTAGACATATGCTTTTGTAGTACGTATCGTATCCATTTACTGTGTTTGGTCGTGCTTCATGCAGTATGCAAACTAGATTCCTTTCAGACAAGACTGAACTGGAAGATGTGCTCTGGAAGCACACCTAGTGCATCCAAACAGTAATGGGTTTTTGATCTATGAGGCCAGGCTAGACATAGGGTGAAGTAATCCCACTGGAACAGATACAGTTGGGGAAGCTGGGCTTTTGGCACTACTTGTTTCTCTTGTTTGTTTATTCGTATTTTGGTAATTTACTCAACATTTATCATTCATATTACACATCACTATTTACTGATAGGTATATATAGCTGGTAAGGTAATTGTGATGGATCCTGATACCTTCCATCTCACTGCAGTTTCACATCAACTATATCTGGAATAAATACAGTTCTAGTGTGAAAAAGAAGATGTGAACCCTCCCCTTCACTGGATCCTAAGGCAGAAATGACTGCAGTATAAGGCTGTTGATTGGAATGAATACAGATTTCCTGGCTCTTCAAATGTCACACCATCTCTTCAGATCCCTGCTCTTGGTAAAACGGCCTGAGAGACTGAGAAAGAGGTTGTAGTCAGGGTTAAGCAAACAAAGGTGGGAGACAGGTATTAGCAGCCTGTCAGCCTTCCTTTCTTCCCATAAATCCATGTCTGGTCTCCAGGATCTGGCTTTTACTGCACAGTGTGCTCAGTATTCCCAAATATATTGTTTGAATATAAGGAACCAAATTCAATAATAGGTATTTTAAATGCTTCTCTTTGGAAAAGCTGAGCATTGCACAAGCATTTTTTTTTTTAAGTAGCTCCATGCAAGTAAGTAGCAGAGAAGTAGCTTAACATGAATTAGTAATAATAATTTAATGACTTGGAATATAACTCCTTCTGCTAAATTGTTATCTTCTGAAAAAATGGGATTCAGACTGATCTGAATTTTGGGTATTTTGGACTAAATGCTGAAAGTAATCAAGAACTCATCAAATCTTCAAAAATTCAGTTTTGTTTACTAGGCATTAATAATCGGCAGCAGGGTATATTCAGTTTGAATGTCCACTTTTTTAGAGAGAATTTAATTTTCAAACTAGACATTTTGTTTGTAATGGGGTATTTAATAACAAATGTAAAGGTGTGTTGCAACATATTCAGTGCTCAAATACCTTTAGTAGACTAAATTCTATTAAGTGACATGTTTCCGTGTAGTAATTAATTTTGTGAGCTTGAAGTAGAGTGGCTTTGAAGAGATAAATTCCACTCAAAGTATAATATAACTCACATGGCTGGGAATGAGCCTGATCCTGCCGTTTAGCATATATGGGCAGACCGTGGTGTCCAAGAAGAGGACTGCGCGACCTGGATGCTTTAAATTAAGTAACTGGATACACATAGATGGTGTCAATTTTGTGATGGGAATGTAAATGTTTCTGTACTGTTTTTGTGATCCTGGGATTCAAAGTGCTTATAAGTCCTCAAGCTTCGCAGCTTTCAGGGCGTGGGTTTTTTGTAAAATGAAACTGAACATCTCAACGCTAAAATCCTGGGATTCATATAGTTTTCTTCCAGTTTTACCCTTGGAAGAAGGTATACATTAACAGAATTATAAAGAGCAGACTCATCCACAGAGAATTGCAGGTGGGTCTATTTTCTTCAATTTTTAGATGTATTTGGGAATTGTTTGCAAATCTTGGGCTCTTAAAGGCTTTACCCGTGACTGTGTGTTTCCTTCATTCTTCAAATTGCAGCACTACCAAAGTCTGTTTGACTGTCTTGTCCTCCTCTGAGACTGTTAAGCAAAATCCTGTTTGTTGATGAATCCTGGAGTAGTTTTACTTGGTTTGGGGTCTGGTTATAAACAATTTATGTCAGTTACATCCTGATTAAGTAGAAAATGTGGATACATTGCATAGAGCTCATGGAAGAGCAACAAAACGAGGAGGGATTATAGAGAGTGATTAAAAAGGAGGAGATGAAGACCTATGAGAGTGATAAAGCAATGCTCACATCTGAACAAATGTGAATGTAGCTGGTAATAACTCGGCAAGAAAGAACACCAATCTGTAGGCATAAAAGACAGCTAGAGAGGGGTGCTTTACAGTTCTATGAAGGGAATATGAAAAGTGTAGTATAAAAAGTGGAAAGAGGACGCAAAGGTAGAATAGGCTAGAAGCAGCTTCCCACGTGAAGTCCAGGGGCTCATTTCTTATGGAATATCCTAAACTATATAGACAGGACACCACATTTGGAAATGGTGAGTAGTCTGGTTTGGTAGGTGAGATAATTTGGATAACATGAATATATATAAAAATGAATTCATAACGTGGCTAGTGCAGAGACATTTCACACCTGAGTCTGATCGAAATTTCACTCGTAAGAATTCATTGTCTTTGTTATTCATGAAGGATGCAATATATCTTCTCCAAAATTACTATAGCAGCTGCTACTGGGCACAAAATGTATCTCTGATACTGCATGCTAATAGGTGTGATCATTAGCTGGCATTAAAATTCATTTTCGAATGGGCTTCTAGAAATTTTTAACAGTGACCTGCTTTGTCTGAAATTTAGAAATGAAATATATGCTTATTATATTTCTCACAAAGTTAAAACCCAGCAAAATGTTGTGTCTTTGTTCTGTTTGGAGGTATTTTAAATTACTTTTTTTTTTATTGTTTCTAACTGAAATTTAGTTTTTTATCTCACCCAGGAAGATTGAAGGGAAATCCTCCTTCTCTTTCTCCCTGCAGCTTCCTGCAATTTCTCTTTTTAAAATAACATGCTTTCTAGTGCTATTGGTGGGCCACATTCACCCACGCTGTTAACAATGAGCATTTTCAGAGATTCTGCAACTATCGTTCTCAGTGATGACATACGTAGAAGCAGAAGCTGGTGAAGAAGTGGGTGCACTGTGTTTTCTGACACTGGTTTTGTAGCTGTAGTTCATTTGCCTTTAAATCCCATATAGCTTTGTTCCGTGAGATGTTAAATCCCTATTAATAATGGACAGCAGGATATTTTTCCTACTGACATCAGCCATATAATTTACTGCAAACTGGGAGATGTAGCCAAGCAGGCTTCTGCATCCCATTCCTTCCCACTGTGCAATAGGTGTGCTTGCATCTACGCTTAGCATTAGTGTGGACTCAGAATTTCTTCTCCTATACACATACTCCAGTATTTGCTGAGCCTGCACATCAGCTTAGAATCATGTACAATCAATTAGGAAATGAACTGAGCAATCAGGAAATAAACTGAGTGAATCCGAGCCCGAGTTTCTGCTGCAAATGCAAGGTAGTCAGGCCAAACGGATCTTGGTATTTTGGCCTCTTGAGGATAAGGGACATGCATCCTTCCTGAAGCAGCGGTGGAGTTCTTGCCACTGACAACAATGGGAAACAGCGGCTGCTTTGAAAGAGGTGATTTTTTGAGCGTGAACTGATAGATAAACTTGCCATAATGAAAACGGTAGCTAAAAGTGAATGTGACAATCCTGTACCCGAAATGTAACAGAGGGGGGAAACTAAATTACCTGAGTTTAGTTTCAGTCATCTTTTGGTATAATCTGTAACCCGGCCTTTCAGAAATCCTGCAACATTACCCAAACCATAGCACTGTCAGAAATTCTGTATATGTAGTATCTTTTGTTATGAAAGCTCTAAGTTGTCATGTAGTCATGATGTATACCATAAGGTCTGCCGTGCTGGCAGGATGTGGAAGGTCAGGGTAGGAAGTCCAGAGAGCCGTCGTCAACTCAGTCTTGAGACAAAAGAGGTGCTCCTGTGAAAATCAGCATTTCAAAAGGGAAATGCAGATTCCCTAAACCTAATTAAAGCCCATTTCATCCTTTTGATGGGCAATATGCTGATTCTGTGGCAGCATTGTGATGCTAAATAGCCGCAATACCAAAGTGAGTGAGCGTTAGCACTAATGCTGCATCTGTAATAATGATTCTTGGTCCTTGCCGTGGAGGTTGAGCCTGACACGGTTTTACTCTTTGGCCCTTTGCCTTTAGCAGTAGGATGTGGTGGCTGGGGACAGCCTTACTTTCCCTTCTCTCACCAGGGGATGCCCGGAAAAGGTGGTTTAAAAAGCAACAGATACCAATATCCTACTTTTGCTGTAGTGTTCATTACCGAGGGAAGCCTCCCAGGACGGGATCCTAGCCCCAGCGGGTTGGCTGCAGAGTATAGTTGCTTAGTGAAGGGAAAAAAACCAGGAATCCCATCTCACATTCCCCCTGTGATACCAGTATCTCTAGCTGTTTGAATGCTATTGTGAGATTTGGTAGTATCATGATATTTGAGAGAACTGGAGTAATCAATATAATGGGAGGTTTTAGTATTACTAGTTCTTTTTCATCGACATCGTATAATGTACAATATTATGATAAATATCAGTTACATTAATTAAAAGGGTGTGTAAGGAAGGATAAAGGGGGTACAGGTGGGGCTGGTGCTGGAGTGTAATTTGCATCCTAACAACTTTGGGTTATGAAAAGGGCCCAGGGGAAGGGAAAGCAAAATCTGTTCAAAAGAAGAATGTGTCTTTAATTTGGCGTGGCAGATGAGCTGACCATTGACTTTCAATAGTTAGGAGAATGTGTCAAAGGTGTTATAATGACCGTTCCTATTCACAGAAAAAAAAAAAAATTTGAAACAGAAAACTGAGGCTGAAACTGAGCTGAAGTAGAGCACATTTTTTTATTATCTCCTTGCATTGTTTCCGTATCTAGTAACTGACTTCTCATTTTTGCATCTTATTACATTAGGCTTGCTTATGCTCTACTGTTCTGTCTTTTTCCAGTACAAACAGCCTGGTTGGTTACAGACAAGTTAAGTTGCTCTGGAAAACAGTGGGTTGCACTGCCTGTGTCTGGCAAACACATCAGGGCAAACTTACTCATCTCAGATATCAAGTTTAAGAGTTGCCAGCAGTCTTTTTAAAAAGTTGGAAGAGCGGGGACGTGGGCAATAGTGACAGGTTTGTGAACATAAGACTCCATTAAGCGAAGCCTGTTGTCGGGTAGCGGGAAACTGAAGAAAGAGGCTGAGGAATGAAGACCACTGAGAGTGTGTAACGTAGACTGTTCATGTGTCATGGGGGATTGAGACTTACAACCCGCCTCTTTAGATGTTCGATGACACCTCCTCCTCTCAAACTGATTGCAGGCAGCTTTTCTGATTTTACCTGTTGCACGTATTGGGATGAGCGATTAGAAAGCAAGACTCTGAGCATGGCAATGCCTTGTTTTTAGAATTCACCAAAGCCTTGGATGAGGATTGCTTTTTTGTGTGTCAGTAGTTCAGAAGCATCTTTGCTACTAGACAAGACTGAAAGATAAAATAATTTGTTTACTAAAGACAGAGAATTGCAGTAATAGAACAGATTTACAGAAAGAAAAAGTAATAAAACACATGATTATGCTTTTTAGGAGAGAGCTGAAAAATAGTGTAGCATTAAATCTGCCAAGTTTCATCTTTATCATTAAGCCAGAATTTCCTTAAATTAAGCAAAACCCCATCCATCTTGAGTTGAAAAAAAGGTGACTTTTGAAAAGAGAAGGACCTCTACGTGAAAGTTCAGGTCAATCTTCTATGCCATCCCAAATTAAAATAACCCACTGTTGTTTACCTCCACCTTTAAAAATCTTCCAGCCTTGTTTCTTATGATTAATATTTAATATCAGCTTCTTTCATTCCTTTCTCCTCCCAAAGGTACTTTAATTAGCATTTCTTTTGTATACTATTTCTCCCAGCTACAGCCTTCTGAAGAGACAGAAGTAAAATTTTATAAGTGATATTATGAGAAATATTAAATGTATGGGGTATTTTACTACATATATAACCTTCTTACACCAAGAGCATAAAGGCCAGAAATACAAATGTGGTTGGTGAATCAGGATTAGTTTGTGTAATCTGAGTAGTTTTTACCAGTTCTCTGTGTGCTTTTCGTTTTACGTTCTCTTTTGGGAAACATTCTCACTTTCACCAATAAACTCTGGATGCATCCTTGAACAGGATAAAATGGCAAACAGTTGTAGTGTGTTTAGTATTCACATGTAAATCTTCATGACAAAAAAAAGTCTCCCAAAATTAATAATGGAAATGTTGGGTCAAAACCTGTATTAGTAGGAAATGAGACCAAACACCAATTAGTAATTTACTGCATAGTGAAATCACGAAGAGGGATGGAAAAAAAATCAAATTAATCTAATCTCAGTTTGAGGAATTTAAACCATTTTTTTCGAGAACATTCAAAACAGAACTACAGGACAGCTAAAATGTGTTTTAGGGATTACGTACTCTGTATTTCATTACTTTAACATGCCTGGTCCTTTTTAGAGTTTAAAACACAAATAGATTTCTCAAATTTTATAATGCTTTGTTTCAGGATTGTGCTGGTATTATTTAATATTTTTTAATTTTAGATTACATTTACTCTGACTCTAAACTTCATCTAAACTTTTTTTTTTTCCTACTGGGAGAGCATATGAAATTCACTATATATGTAATAACAGTGAGGTTTCCCCATACAGAGCTATTTTGGATTTTACAGTTAGTTTCCTTTGAATCAGAGGAGAAATCTGTACATTAGATGATAATCTAAAAGTGACTATTGGCAAATGTTGATTTACTAGGAACTATTGTAGAAGAATTCACAATACATATGTATGGTAATTTATACAATTTAATATTTATTGCCCAATCCTTCAGAGACATGAACACTAGATACTGAATAGTGAAGTCAAGAGAGTATTCAGAGCATATGAAATTAATGAAGTGCACAAAATTTTGCCCAATCGGTGCTCTTGGAAAGAAAGAAAAATGTATACTGTAAATGAATACATCCACAAGACAGACAAATACATGCATTCTGTATTGGGAACTCATATGTCTGTAACTTTGGAGGACGCTAACACAGCTGTCAGAGATGCTGCTAGGGATTTAATCAGCTCTGTGCATAGAAAAATGAAGCATCAATCAACCATCTCAACCCACCCATTGATGAAGAAGCCGTTTTGAAGCCCCAGAAGGTAGAGGCACATTTCAAACCAGAACAAGCCTTCAATGCTATAGGTTCAGCATGGTTGTTAACCTTGTTTAGCGCCATGCGTGCTGAGTTCAGCAACACAAGGCATCTTTTTGTTATGACGCAGGGAAACATAATGCCTTTAGTTATTGGGTAACAGATGTTAAGTAATTAAAGCAGCCCATTTCAAAAGCAATCATAAAATCACAGGGAGATGAAATTTGAATACATTTGAATTCCTACAGGATTCTGTATTTGCTTTTTAGGGTTTTTTTGTCCACGTGTTTACATTTTTAGCAATTTGGTAAAGCTGATGCGAGAACTGAATGTTAAACTATTTTTTGTTGATAAAAATGTGCATGATTCCTAACATACAACACTTATTTAATTGGAAAAAGTAAAACTCACAGAAAAAGGTATGATATATCAAAAAATTGAAGGATAGGCTTGACGGCATAGATTTTATCAAGCCCTTTTTTTCTCCCTGTGGACTGCCTCACCCCAGGAGTGCCTCTCTTCCCTGGCTACTTTTAGCTCTGACATCTCCCTGGGTTGTTTCAGCTGCAGATTTTATTTCTGCACATGCCCAGAACTACCCTGATTTGAACAGCTATCCTCTGCCGGTACCAAGTAGGGAACGAAAGACAAAGCATCCCTCCATTTTGGGTCCTCCCCTAGTAGGGGGATTCGCACCAAATGTAATTAATCTGTTTTACCATCAAATGGAGTTATAGCTTCCTCCTTTTCTCCATGAAACTGAGGTTGGAGCTGTCACACCCATTTTTGCTAGTCATTTGTGGCTGTGGGTTGCATTTCTCCCTGCTGCTGCCTCATCTCTCCCCACTCTCCCCAGCCCCACACCTCAAGTCTCTGGAACAGTGTCCAGCCTGGACTTTTCAGTGGCACCCAGCAACAGGACAAGGGGCAACGGGCACAGACTGGAACACAGGAAGTTCCATCTAAACATGAGGAAAAACTTCTTTACTTTGAGGGTGACAGAACTGGAAGGGGCTGCCCAGAGAGGTTGTGGAGTCTCCTTCTCTGGAGGTGTTCAAAATCCACCTGGATATGTTCCTGCTCTAGGTGAACCTGCTTTAGCAGGGGAGTTGGACTAGATGATCTCCGAATGTCCCTTCCAACCTGTGATTCAACCTGTGATTCTGTGGTTCCATGTTTTGGGTGTCTCTGAGTTCACCCTGAAGGATTTGTTGATCACCTCTCTGAAAAATGTGCCTTTTTCTTACTAATATACAGAGTTTCGAGAAACTTAGCTTTTGGATTTTTCTTTGAATCACTAAAATGTAGGCACTGAATTGCTTGCTTTGTATGTACATAAGTCCATTCTTGCACCTTAACCCTATAAATCCGCACAAGAACACATTTGGTTAAGTAAAAAACATAGGTTTAAATGTTGCTTCAATTACAAGTGTAATACATGGTATTTATGTAAAATATTTGTAAAAAATACACAAATTTTCCTAAGAATTTTGTTTATTTACTTTTGAACATGTTTTCAAAATTCTCAACTATTTATTTTGGTGGATTATGATGTAAGTATTTTCTTCAGTGGGACAAGTCAGTTTTTAAATTATTCATAACTTTGCATGATTGGGGTCTCATTCAAAAGACTTTCACAAACTAAAATGTCAATAAAATATTCAAAAGACCATTACCCCTACACAAGAATCCAGCTTTTTAAGAGTATATTCTGGTCTGAACAGATAACCTTTAGAGAGATATATCTGTTCTTTTTTCATTTTAAGCCTATCAAGTTAATTTGTACTTCCTTGTTGGTGTTTTTCTCCATAAGATCTTTCTTTCAATGTAAAAATAAAAAGTTTTCCACTTTAGCATGCTCTGGCACCCAAAAGCAGCAAGAAACACGAAGACTAATCACTCAGAAATTCACTGTCATGCCAATAAAGAGTTGTTAAGCCATTAACAACCAACAAATTGGCACCTGGCATTCTTCCTATTCGTTTCAAAGGGGATCCTCAGTTGATTTTCCAGCATCATGCAGTGGGATCCAAGGCTATAAATTGGCAGCGTTCAGAAGCCTATTCTGTCAATGAAAGATGGCATCCACTGTGTGGCAGCTACTGCTGACATTCCATGGATATTGTTATAAGTTACACTGATTAAAAAGAAAGATTGCTGTGATGGCAGAAGACCCTAGTCTAGACTTGTAAAACAAAAAGATTGCAAGAATAGAATCTTTTCCATGCAATTTGCAGCTGATTTCTTTTTCAGTGTATTTATTGTGCTTCAGATCGATTTCCAATAATATATCAGTAGAAAAGGGAAACTTTTCTGTATTCATCTCTCAGTAGCATTTACTTTAAGTGGTTTCATTTCAATCACAGATTGCTCTATCAGAGAAACTAAGCTGGAAAACTACAGAAATCAATAGAGAATAACCTTTTCTATTTCCTTTTTTTTAAAGAACAAACCTTTTAAGCAATAATACAGTTCTTTATAAAAAATCAACTGCACTTTTAATAATTCCTTAAAAATGTTTCAATTTTTCAATTCAGTTTTATAAGGCTTTTTCCAACAGGGTATACACTGACACTTTTATGAAATGGAATACTTAAGCATAAGACTGGGACTGTATTTTGGGATCCTGCAACATATGGACTTTAGTTTATCACTGTCATATTAATTGTCAGATTGAGAAGAACATTTGTTCAGAGTTTTTGGAAAGTGCACTTTGTTTGGAGGTTTTGGAAAGTGGAATAACTTCCTCTAGAAGCTCTGAAGGTAGACCTAAATGAATTTAGCCAGAGCCACTAATTGTAGCAGATTATTTTCTACATTGCTAAGTCTTGTCTCTTTAGGCTTTTTCTGTTACTTTGCTCTTTCCTTCTGCCTGAATTGCAGTACCTTTCTCAGTAAAAACACAAACATATCAGAGGCAGAGCCAGATTTATTTGTACAGTGCCTAGTGGGTTTTCTTCATGAATAAAAATTCTAAACACAAAGTGTATGTACTGCTTATTATTTCAGTCATCTTTCTATTCTCTGACACACAAATTGGAGGATTCTTTTTTCTCGGTACACTGAGGTATCATCTTAACTTGGTCTGGAAGGCTTTTTAGCTGTTAAAACCTTTTACACTTCAAGTTGACAGTGAACAAGCTCTCTAGCTATGAGAGAGAAATGAATGAAAAGGTTATATGGCATAATGAATAGACAACTGATTATTGTTATTTGCAGCCATCACAGTAACAGGTTATTACAGTGGAGGAACTCAAGCTTGTAAAAAATACAATCAATGAACGTAAGGGAATGGATAATTTAGCTTGTGTTTCTGTGTGAATTACGTCCAGGAATGGAGGTGGGAAGGTGAGTAGTTAAGGTGAAATTGGCAATATTTCTAAATGCCCAGCTTTAAACAAGGGTTTTAAGCATATGTAAAAGGTTCAAGGTAGAAGTCAGACAGTCAGCCTGGGGCTGCATACTGCTTTCTTGCCATGTTTCTTTCTGATGACTCTCTATTACAGTATATGTGACCTTGAAGCAGTACACACTGTCATTTTACAGGGCAAAGAATGAGACGGTTGCAGGAGGTAATTTCTCACACCGTGCACTGTTTAGGGTTTTGATTACATTCAGACTCAAAAAGCAAACATGACAGCTGCAGCATTAAATCATTGAGCTAGGGTCTGTGCTCCAGATTTTAGCAATCACAGCTATTGTTGGCATATAGTGGTAGTTTTTTATAGACTTCCCCGTTTACTCGTTGACAGTACAGAAAATATGACATGAAGTGGTCCTAAAGGTGGAAGCATCTGTGTGAAATTTGAACTACTGCTTTGTTTCTTAGTCTGCTAAGGGCTTGTCCTAAAAGAGGGCACCAACCTCTTCATAATCACCATCAGAACTTCACTGGCTTCATTCGGTTCCTACTTATTTTGCTTTTAAACATCTCCTTAAAAATCCTGTGGTACAAATATTTAGAGTGATAAAAGTTGGACAGAAAAGGACAGATGTGAAGTCCAAGTATATGTAGTTCTACTGATGCTTACATGCGCATTAGTTTACTATCCCCCTTTCTCTGTATATGTGGATTTGATTATATACATGCTCTTTCTCCTGGATTAGTCTTCATCTCTTTTTCTATTGGTAACTTAGGTAACTTTTCCTATTAGTATCTTAGGCACTTCTCCCTAGCTTCTCCCTGTTTTATCAGCTTTATGTGCCAAATACACGTCAGGTGCATAGACTGAGCAAATGAGAAAGTGTGGCATTGCCCATCACTTGGGAAGCTTGAGCATCTGTAGTTTTAGCTCATCACTGCAGCCCAAACCTACCATGTGGCTCCATGTGGACATCAGCTCAGTGGTAAGACTCGGAACTGAGAGACACTCTTCTGTCAGGTGATGTGACGTTGGTTGCTTATTCACAGAGTTGTAAAATCGGTCAGGCTAGAAAGGACTTCAGGATGTCTGTAGTCCAACATCACATTGAATTTTGGAGAGGACTGAGCTAACTCGGGTAACTAGAGTATCTTATTATTGTAGTGCAGGAACAGACTAAGCAAAGCAGAGAGATTCCTTTGGGGAACAGTTGATAATTCTACTTCCAAACCAAATTAAACTATCAACTTGTATGTCAGACTTTTGCTTTCCATAAGCTATGAAAAAGACATGATTATACCAGGTGCTGTGTGAGTATAACTTTGCCCTCTCCATGCTGGCCATACTGTGACAACCCATACCTGTAAAAGCTTACGTAAAGCGTAAGTAAAGCAAAATTTGCTTTGTAGTTTACTGGTTGACCCAGCATGGTAGTTTGGCCTCTATAGGTTTGGAGGTTTCAAAGAAGAGGCATTAAGTATTAAATACAAGGAGGAGGGTCTGTTTCTCATCCTAGATTCCCCAGATACTCAAATGCTTCACTGGTAAGCCAGTGTAAGTTCACCCTACATAAGACTGGTATGCAGGCTTAGCCATCTGTGAGCTTGGCAGTACTGAATGCAGAACTGTTTGTGCTTCAAGTTTGTCTCTTTGGTCGGGAACTGTGTTTAGATGAACTGTTATAAATCTGTCATTTCACTCCCCCATGTCCTTGTATGATTTTTGTATTTCAAATGCTGAATGTTGGAATCAGGTGAAGTCCACATTACTGCAATCTTCAGCTGCCCAAGCATGATAGCCTTACCTCAAAGTAGATACATAGAGATGTTTTCCTTTACTTATTCTGAGGTGATTTAAGGAAGTGGTAGTCACAGGCTTCAAGATAATGATAGCTCTTTCCTTCCATGTTGGCTTTATACACCTGATCTGTTGTTCTTAGAGTGATTATGTGGTCATCGCTGATTTTTCAGGTGTTTTTTGTTGTTGGCATATTGGTAGTGGTGGTGGTTGCTGTCACTGATGTGGGGAAATGAAGGTGTTGTCCAGAATGCACTGAACTTGCAGGAATACAGAACCAGCTATAGGATAAGACTGAGTGGAAACGGCATGATTTCTAGGAGGCTGAGCTTGCGCAGTCAGAGAAGGACTGACCAGAGGAGATTACATGGACCTCTCTGTGGGCAATATGCCCTCCTTGCTGGACATCCAGGTCATCCGTCAGCTATCAGGGGAATTAACTCAGTTGGGCGACTAGTAAAGATTCAAGTATGTATGAAAACAAATTTAGTTGAGACAAGACCCTTATCAATGTCATTTGTACACTTAACAGTTGCCTTACTGTTCGATAGAAGACACCTAGTCTGTGCAAAGAATACACAACAGGCAAACGTGAAAGACAATATTTGGGCCACACTGTTAGAAATGGACAAAGGTTACCAAAGTTGTTGTGTTATATTGTGAAATGTGACAGGCCTACCCTTCTCCAAATGTGAAAGAATTCTTTGAAGGTTGGGAGTTTGGGAGCCAAGATGTGAGAGAAGCTCTAGCTGTAACTGTCAGATCCTTCATGTCCCTGTTCTTCTGAGAGAAAAAGCAGACTCAAAATTACAGAGGAATAAAGAAGATTTGGAGACTAGTGGATATAAGATGCTTGGATTACTACTAGCAAAAGTATAATTCATTTCAAGAATGCAGTAATTCAGCCAAATCCAGATTTTGGAAAACAAGTAATGAGGAATGAAAACTTCTTTGAGCTAGATGCACGGGCAGGAAATAGAACTATACAGAAAATAGACGTAGTTGTTTTCTGTAAAGATGTGTGACAACTAGCCAAGTTGTGGAAATGTTCATATTTGTTGTTTGTAGTACACAGGCTAATAGAAGGACTTGGCAACCAGTATGTTGCAATCAATGCAGTAAGTGCTGAATAGGGGTATAAGGAAATAGTGGGAGGAGGTTACCCAAACTAAAGCATTCATACAGACTCATGTAACAGGATCCCATATCCTGCTTTCCCACAGTGATCCTGGCTGTTTGCACAGCACAGAGTAATCCCACCAGACCTCACTGATCAGCCTCTCAGTCAGCTGTGCTTAGCAGATAGGTGGAGAGTAGGAAGAGCTCCACACTGTCTTTCCAGAAGCTCAATTTTCTGAGTGTGTTTCTGTGTGGTGATCCCATCCTTGAGCTGACAAGAAAAGCAGATCCCGTTCCATCATCTTCAATAGGAGGATGTGCAAGGAGTCATTAGGCTTTGCAAGCCTTGTGCATTATATTAGGAAAAAAATGAAATTGAGAGGTGTGCGTGTGCATTGTAAAGTAGAAAAGAGCCACTAAACAGTTTAATATATTATTCTTGGTTTTGACAAATCGTAAAGTACTGCTTTAGGTCTGAATGCTGATATTGTTGAAAAATAAAAATTATGAGTGTGACATGTATACACCAAAATCCAACTTCCCTCCATTTTAAAACTCTGTAAATGTGAAGAGGGGCATGACTACATACGTGGACAGAGCTCTCTATGGCTCTTCATGTCTCTTGACCATCTCTGAGATGTCTGAAAAAGAGTACTGGTATCAATAGACTGAAGTGTGTTGATAGCTGGAAATTTCCCATACAGCAGAATGTACCTCAACCAGAAAATGTTTCACAGCACATGAAGTTTAATGTGCTAAAAAGGATTTTAGTCAGAAAACCTTGATTACGTGGCCTTTCGAAGTGCCAGGGTGGAACATCAGAGACGTGATTCTGCTCTCATGAAATCTCTGGAAGAGCGGGGAGGACTGGAAATCCTTCTGGAGGTGATAGTTTGTTCGAGTTTAATTAAATACAGGTAAAAGCTGTAAGGGCACCATGAGGGCCAGCCGCTCCCTGGTGGCTGGGCTGCTGTGAGCATGGAGGCCTCCCCAGGGCAGCCGGGCAGGGCCTGGCAACCAGGCCCTGTCCCACCACCCAGCCAGGATGCAGGCAGCCAGGGCGTCTCCCTGCAGATGGGCCAAGGTTGGGCCGGAACATCAACCTGTGTGTAGGGTCAGGATCAGGCCCGGGACGGAGGGCAGGCTGTGGGGACGGGGACGGGCCGAGGCCAGGCCAGGACATGGGTCTGAGGGTGGGCCCAGCTCAGTGGGGCTTGGGGCCCATGTCTGGGCCGGGCAGGGCTGTGAGGAGCTGGGCTGTGGGGTCGCTAGGGCAGGAGCTGAGGGCCCCGGGGGGCTGACATGGGGTCCTGGGCCGTGGGCAGGATTGGGGAGCCCTGGGGCGGGCAGGGCAGGGAGGTCCTCGACACCCTGGGGGCCCTGATGACTGCAGGGGCATCCAATATCCAGTGTTGTTACCCAAACTGGGTATAAGTTCTTTAAGTGAAAGGTAGCAGTAAAGAACATGGACCCGGTTGTGGGGTGCAGGAATTGACATCAGGCTTGCTCTCCTAGAACATCTTCATGAACTGGTGTGCTATCGCTGAATCATCTGAAAGAGAGTGTGAAGTTTGGAGAGGGAAAAAAAAACACGGAAATTTGAGAGCTACACCATATGATAAGGGCAAGTACTATTAATGAATGACAGTATATTGTGACCTGGTGGTCTTCTTCCAGTGCCTACTTAATGACCAAATTAGAACACAGATTATTTTAAGGGGAATCAGTTTGTAGCCATATCAATCTCTGGATTATCTGCAACACATAAATACCAAATCTGGGAAGGAACTGGCTTGTATTTAGTAGAAACAGCAAGGCAGGTGTAAATACAATCGATAGTAGACACATTAACATAGGTGTAAATAAAATCAAAACAATATGTAGGTTGTATTCAGGTGATGAAGGAAAAACTCTTTTGGATAGTGATACCTGCCAAATGAAGCATACAATATTCCTTATTTGAAACACTTAAAGTGATTTTTTTTTTAATTTTATCAGTTCTGTATTGTTTGTTTATGCAGTTATAGTTGTCTATATATTAAAACTGTGTGGATATTATATTGATTACACCCTGTAGTAGCCCTGTATGTGTCGTGATTTGCCTAAAAAAATAATTGTATCACTGCAGTCACACTGTTTTAACTGAAATTGTACTGCTCACTCTCACAGGGGTGTATTTACGCCAGTAGGGAGGTACTTCGTGAGTTCAGTGCATTTCTCATTTCTCACTAGAGAATCAAGTTACATGAATAAAATGGTTGCTTATGCTGGTATACCTCTATGCTCATTGAATGTTATGCCGGTGCTATATTTTCTAATTCAGAATTTTTCATTCGTATTTTTATAATGCTGTTCCCACCACTGTTCTCGCTGCATGCTCTTTGTATCAGGTTTAGCAATTGTGTGACTGCAGAGGAAGTCAGTTCAGCAAAGTGATCCAAGAGAGAATGAACCACCCTCCAAAATCAACAGTGATATTGTGTCAGCTCTCTGAACCAATTTACTTACCTGTTGCGCAGGCTCATGGGACCGATGCAAAGAAAGAAAAGGGAATACACAGGCATCTTGGAGCCACTGACATAATTTTGACAGTAGCCTAAGCATACATACAGTACCAAATGCCAAATGACACTTGCAAAGTATGTTTCTAACACAGTTCAAAACTAAGCTAAAATTGAGGTTGCCGTTGTTTGCGCTCCTTTATGTTCTGCTCTGCTTTTGTCCTATCCTTCTGTACGCTCATCTTGAAGTGAGCCAGGGGGCTAAACCAGCTGGAAACTGTCTTTCATAAAGTTAGCCTCCACCTGGGTTTAGCTCCCTATACCAGCTCATGGCAGAGTGACATGTGGCACTGCTACGCAAGGTTGAGGGCAGGCGTGTGTGAGTGGAAGCATGAACAAGAAGGAAGCAGGTCTGATTTTGACAACGTAAAGTGTCACAGACTGCCCCCTGTGAAAGGGGGTGCCTGAGCTGCATCTGTCAAGTGGTGAGATATTCCTGGAGCCAGACATTTCCTTCATCGCTCTGGTCACTCGTATGCCACATGCACGACTATTTTGGATTAATGCATGGATAGCTAATGTCCCTAGTTTGTTCTGTACTTCCCGGTTTTAGTTTGCTTCCTTGTGCACACCCTGGGAATTCCACTATACACACAGAATCTAGCAGCCAGTGTCTACAGCTAGTAATTAGTACCATTTAGCAGCTGTTAAGCGGGATAATAGCCTGTTATCCTTGAAGATCTCTATAAAGTCGTAATGACTTGCTTACATGGCTTCTAAACCAGCTGGCATAAACCTGCTTTGCATGGTGTGGGAGTTAAAAGAGGGACTGAGTCTTGCTTCGTATGGAATATAAGTCAGCAGTAATTTGATTTATGCCAATTAAGTAACATTGGCATAGGATCAGCATAAATGATGAGTAAAACAGAGGGGGTGTACAGTCTATTCAGCAGAAAAATTGTGCTGTATGCAAATTCTTTAACTTTCATTTTACACTAGGGGAAAGTGTGGGATGGTGAAGTTTTTCAAATTAAGCTACTGACCACAAAATGAGTTATTTTGCTGTTGTGTATTTTAGTATTTGTCATTTGATGACTACAGGATTGGAAAAATGCAAAGTCTGAAATAGATTTAATTTATTTAGTAAAATATTGTAAAGTTCTGAAACATTCAATTCTACACACATTTGAATGTACAATCAAGTGTGCCTGTAGCAGAAAAGCTAGCCTAAAAATGACAGCAGCAATTTTAAAAGCTTTCAAATTTGACAGATATTTCTAAGGTGAACCCAGGGGGTTGTGAGCTTTGGTAATAACAGGCTGTAGCCTGCTGACGATGTTCTTGCTGTTTCCGTCACCTTTGTCAGGACTTCCAGGAGAACCTGTGGGTTGGAGATAGATAAAATATGGATATAGACTGCAATAGGTGACCTAAATGCTAAGATATTAGGTTCCTTTTTTTTTTTTTTGGTGTCTTTTTAACCTTGAAATAAATAACTCACATAAGCTAGTTGGAGGTGAAGTTGTTGAGAAAAGCCGTATTTAAGTTTACTGTATGATCAACTGCTTTCTCCTAAGGTTAATTTTAGAGTGTTCAAGGTTAATTTTAGAGTGATCATCTTATGGTAAATTTTAATAAGCTTTGTTTTTATTGTAATTTTATCTCACTAACAGAAATTCAGGATTCAATCAGGTCTGTGCTACCAGTTTTTGATGACACGGCTATTTTGGCCTGGGAAGTAGCTCTGCTGGCAAAACCCCTGCTGCCTGCTGTGCTATCAGCTATGATGATAGAAGCAATATTTTTAGCTAAGCACGTGTTATTTTGTGAGATGGTGTTGAATCATTCTAGCAACATCTGTAGTATATACAGGTTTTAGTTACAGTGAGGGAAAATCACAACTTTGTATACAAGTGGGACAGACCTGACCACAGCAGTTTTCTCCCTGTGACCCAGCCAAAGCTCTGGCTTTGGAAGAGTTAATTCAAAATGGAGGCAAAACAAGGGATCACCACCATTGCCTAGTGCCCTGGGGTGTCCCCCTTGCAGCAGTACCTTTGGGCCATAGACCTGAATGGCTACTGCCAGTCTTCTCTAAATTACTGTGATTTACACCACCGTTTTTCCATGTCACTCAAGATATTGTCAGTGCATGTATTTTCAAGTAAATGATGTAAATTAGGATCCTTCTATTTGAAAGAGTAACTATAAAGCAGGAAGGAGTTGGATACTGTGAACTGAAAAAGAAAGAGGACTTTAGGAATAAATATTCTAAGAAAAAAAAAGGTGTCAGATGTAGCTATTAGGTAATGTGACCCACTTATTTTTAAATCTTGTTCCTCTGAAACGATCTAAGAGTCTACACCGCTTTTCCATGTGAATATCTGTCTTTTCAGAGTCTTCGAAAAAAGAGGTGCTTTGCCTGCCATATCACAAGTTAACTCAGGCATGTCATGTTTGACTGCTGCCCATTGTCACTTTTGTGTAAGGAGATAAGTTAATTTGTATCATTGTGCCTGGGCACTGTAAGAGGCACGCACTGGCATTTTTTAGGCCATTAGATTTGGGGCGTTAATATTTTTCAGTGGAAGCACAGACCGCATTAAATTTCACATATTTAAGAATGAAATGAAAGAGGGGGAGTTTGCCTAAATAAGAAGCTTTAAATTTATCAGTTATTAAATAATGGTAGGCCCTAGACTCATGAATTATTCTGGCTATGTCTACGGTGATAGAAGTATCTGCCCCACGGAGGGAACTGTGTCCATCCACAGGGATCTCATTGGAGTTTGACTTGGTGTCTACGCGGCCCAGAGACATGACCATTATTTTTAATACGGTTTTCCAGTTCAAGGTACCTCAGATAACAGGAGGGCTGTGCCCTTGACCTCCAGAGCAACAGTGCATTGGCAGAAAGCTGTCAGGGTTGCTGAATGCCTGGGCATGGATGTATAATAGTGGAGGGTACAAGGCCTGGTGGGAAAGTAGCGAAGGATTAGGCAGAAAGGAAGGGACCTATCTTGTCATGTGCTTACTTGTGCTGCTTGAAGAGCCCCTGAACTGGTTCCAAGCCTAGGGTCTGACTGATTTCTCCACAAAGAGAGAGAGCATGGGATAAAACTAACGTGTGTTTTGATCTGTGCCTAGCATTAAAGCTGGGACAGATGTCCTCCGGGGCTATAGGAGTACCTCTGTCAGCCTGTTTCATTGGTGGCTTGGTTTGTTTCATTTAAAGATAATGCTCTGTTGAATGGAGCTCAGGAATCAGCCTGACAATTCACATTACACTTTTAAATGCAGCAGAGAATCAATGGCCCAGTTGCTTTGAGGTTATGGTAATTTGATTCTTGGCTGCCTAAAAAAGTTATAAACTACGGGAGCTCTGCCAGGGACGATGGAGGCATCAACCCTATTCTCATCAGTGCTCTGTTCAAACAGTGGACATTATAGCTTGAGTGTGCAAGGCTAACATTCTCAAATTCAGCTGGTATGAAATTCAGCTGGTATGGTCTTTTTCCTCTCTTCATTTCTGCATTCTGTGAATGGCATAACACTTAGCTGTCCAAATGTTGCACATGTTTCCTTTATGGTTTGTTGTCTTTAATCTTTATGCAGCAAAGGTGGGAATGTATTTCCTAGAGTTCTTCAGAAAATGAGAAGATGAGGTTTGAACAAGTTTGACAGATGTTGCCAGTGATCGCTGAAAATATTTCAAGGATGGAAAAAGCAGTAGGATTACAAAACAGTTGTTTGAAAAGCCCATTAAGGGCATGACAGTTCTGAATAAGCACTGTCAACCGATGGGTAGGGCTTGCTTTGAAAGAAAGCATCAACTATTGCACTAGTAATGATGTGGTAACAGTATTACTACTGTAAAAGTGTTTGTTAGGTAAACAAGACAACTTAAAAGAATGATTAAATTACCACTAATAGTACTTAAAAAAATTTAATAAACTTAGTTTTAAAGTAATCATAGCAAAAGTGTTAGGTAAATATTTTTCAAAGACTGCATTCACCAAAAAATTATGACATCTTGCTTGATTTCATTTGTTGTCCTGATTAAGAATAATTTACCAGAGATTGTCATTCGTCTGTTCTCATGCGCAGCTGAGTTGTATAGTGGGTTCTTCCTAAGTACCTTTGGTACAATCTGAAAGTACAGAGTGACTACCGAGGAAAAAGAAAAGGGTACTAAAGAGGCATGAAGGTGGCAAGAATTCTAAGTGGCACATCTATACAGAGTTTAAGATGCCAGTGTTGGACCAAAGGTCTGACTATGGAGGGAGTAAGGGGCAAAAAATGACACTTCCTTAACTGGTGGAAGTGGAAGGGGTGGAAGTATGCTATTTCGCTTCCTTCGGTATCACTTTTGTTGTCCAGTGGTTCAGTTTCATGGTCAGCTCATGCCCAAACTTGCTGAAAGTAATGGCTACCCATTCTCCCTGTACATACCCTTTACACAGTGCCACATTCCCCTTTTCAGAAGGGATAGGCAAGGGAAGAGAGGTGGTGGGGTGGCCCTCTATGTTAGGGGCGGTTTTGAATGTCTGGAACTCAACACTGTGAATGACAGTGTTGAGTGTGTATGGATAAAAATCAAGGGGAAGGCCAACAAGGCAGATATCGTGATGGGAGTTTGTTATAGACCCCCTAATCAGGATGTAGAAACTGATGAAGTATTCTATAAGCGGCTGGCAGAGGTCTCACGATCATCTGCCCTTGTTCTTGTGGGGGATTTCAACTTCCCGGATGTCCGCTGGGAATACTACACAGCAGAGAGGGAACAGTCACGGAGGTTCCTGGAGTGTGTGGAGGACAACTTCCTAACACAGCTGGTGAAGGAACCTACTAGGGGAAGTGCCCTACTGGACCTGCTGTTTGTTAACAGAGAAGGTCTTGTGGGGGATGTAAAGGTTGGAGGTCATCTTGGACAGAGTGACCATGAAATGATAGAGTTTTCAATTCTTGGTGAAGCGAGGCGGGGAGCCAGCAAAACTGCCACCTTGGATTTCCGAAGGGCAGACTTTAGCCTGTTTAGGAGCATGGTTGAGAGTGTCCCTTGGGAGGCAGTTCTGAAGAGCAAAGGTGCCCAGGAAAGCTGGTCATACTTCAAGCAGGTGCTCTTAGAAGCACAGGTGAAGGCCATCCCCATGTCCCGAAAGACGAGCCGACGGGGAAGAAGGCCAGCCTGGCTAAATAGAGAGCTTTGGCTGGACCTCAGGAAAAAAAAGAAGGCTTACATTCTCTGGAAAAGGGGCTTAGCAACTTATGAGGATTATCAAGATATAACAAAGCTATGCAGGGGGAAGATTAGAAGGGCCAAAGCTCAATCAGAACTCAGCTTGGCCACTGCAGTTAAAGATAACAAGAAGAGATTTTTCCAGTGTATCAACAGAAAAAGGAAAACTAGGGAAAATATAGGTCCACTGATGAATGAGACGGGTGCCCTAGTGGTGGAAGACACAGAGAAGGCAGAGTTACTGAATGCCTTCTTTTCTTCGGTCTTCACTGATAAAGCCGTCCCTCACGCATCCCATACCCTGGAGGCAAGGGGGAAGGTCTGGAGAGAGGAAGATTTTCCCTTAGTTGAGGAGGACCGGGTCAGAGACCACTTGGCCAAGCTGGACATTCATAAATCCATGGGCCCTGACGGGATGCACCCGCGAGTGCTGAGAGAGCTGGCAGATGTTATCACTAGACCACTCTCCATCATCTTTGAAAAGTCATGGGGAACAGGAGAGGTGCCTGAGGACTGGAGGAAGGCTAACGTCACTCCAATCTTCAAAAAAGGCAAGAAGGAGGACCCAGGGAACTACAGGCCGGTTAGTCTCACCTCTGTCCCTGGGAAGGTAATGGAGCGACTCATTCTGGATGTCGTCTCCAAACACATAGAGGAACAGGAAGTTATTGGAAGTGGTCAGCATGGATTTACCAAGGGCAAATCATGCCTGACCAATCTGATAGCTTTCTATGATGTTATAACGGGTTGGCTGGATGAGGGGAGAGCCGTAGATGTCATCTACCTTGACCTTAGCAAGGCTTTTGACACTGTCTCCCATAACATCCTCATTAGGAAGCTGAGGAAGTATGGGCTAGACGAGGTGACAGTGAGGTGGATCGAGAGGTGGCTGAGTGACAGAACTCAGAGGGTTGTGATCAGCGGCACAGAGTCCAGTTGGAGGCCTGTAACCAGTGGTGTCCCTCAGGGGTCAATACTTGGACCAATTTTGTTCAATATATTCATTAATGACCTAGATGAGGGGACAGAGTGTATCCTCAGCAAGTTTGCTGATGATACCAAGCTGGGAGGGGTGGCCGACACTCCGGAGGGCCGTGCTGCCATCCAGCGTGACCTGGCCAGGCTGGAGAGCTGGGCAGAGAAGAACCTAATGAGGTTCAACAAAAGCAAGTGTAGGGTCCTGCACCTGGGAAGGAAGAATGCCAAACACCAGTATCGGTTAGGGGCGGACATGCTGGGAAGCAGCTCTGAGGAGAAGGACCTGGGGGTCCTGGTAGACAGCAAATTATCCATGAGCCAGCAGTGTGCCCTTGTCGCCAAGAAGGCCAATGGCATCCTGGGCTGCATAGGGAAGACTGTGGCCAGTAGGTCGAGGGAGGTCATTCTCCCCCTCTACTCTGCACTGGTGAGGCCACAACTGGAGTACTGTGTCCAGTTCTGGGCTCCCCAGTTCAAGAGGGACAGGGAACTACTGGAGCGAGTCCAGCGAAGGGCAACCAAGATGATTGTGGGACTGGAGCACCTCCCTTACGAGGAAAGGCTGAGAGAGCTGGGACTCTTTAGCCTGGAGAAGAGAAGGTTGAGGGAGGACCTGATTAATGTTTACAAGTACCTAAAGGGTGGGTTTAAGGAGGACGGAGCCAGGCTCTTTTCAATGGTTCCCAGCGACAGGACAAGGGGCAATGGGCACAAGCTAGAACATAGGAAGTTCCGTTCAAATACACGGAAAAACTTCTTTACAGTGAGGGTGACAGAGCACTGGAACAGGCTGCCCAGGGAGGTTGTGGAGTCCCCTTCTCTGGAGATTTTCAAGACCCGCCTGGATGCAGCCCTGAGGGATGTGCTTTAGGCAACCCTGCTCTAGCAGGGGAGTTGGACTAGATGATCTCTAGAGGTCCCTTCCAACTCTGAAGATTCCGTGATTCCGTGATTCCGTGATTCCCGGATTGTTGATCTAGTTGAAAACTAATCTTTGCCTCGTGCCAGTGAGAGGCCAGTGGCAGAAACATGCAGCCTGAGGCAGGAGGAGAATGGGATAATCCATTCCAGTAACAGCATGGTCTTAGCTAGGCTTCTGCAGTAAGTCATGTTTCTGCACATAGTGAACAAGTAAAGCCTTCCAGCGAGAGTTATTCCTGCTAAACTATATATAACAAAAATAGATGTTAACAGGAACAAAGTTTACACTAGCTCGCTGCTACTCCCCAGAGGAATGATTAATAGAAACATATACTGGTACTCTATCTATATCCAGCACAGCAGATGGCCAATGGTTAAGTTCTACATATGTTAGGCACTTTTTTTTGTGTTTTCTGTTACTACTAAAACTGGGTTTGCTGTGAATGAAATATTACCCAGCTCCTAAGTTACCGTCAGTAGCTGATCACTGGTGAGTTATTGATAGCCCTGAACCATCTGAATTCATCTTCCAGGCTCTGCTGTCACTTCAGATCTGCACTACTTTTGTCTGCAGCATATAAGGTCATAGATAGTTCTACATGCCAGAGTAGCTAGATGCTGTTCAACACAGCAGACCGTAAGTACTGGTTATTGCCGTACGTATCAAAATTCTTAACACATTACACAGCGCAGTTATTCAAAGCTAAACAAAACTGGAACATCTTAGGTAATTGTGACCTTGTCATTAGCCAGTTGCTATAACAGCTAAAAAAGTTAAAACAAAGCTCTGAGCGGCCCAAGACAAACCCAGAGTAAGTAAGCCTTAGAGCCCTAGTCCCACATGGGAGGTCAGTATAAGATTTGTGGCTGGTAACAGGCATGGCAATACTGTCTTTACTGGATTGTAAGTAGTAATCTAGTCAATACAGCCAATGGAGTGTGGAAAGCTATTCAGCTCACCAGAATCACATAGTTAAAATTGTAACATCAGGCATGTGTAAAAAGCTACCTTGAGTATTATCTTACTGCTGAGGCTTTATAACTTCAATGCTTTTTAAAATACTTTTATTACATATGAAATTGGGTGTGAAATTCTGCTTTCAGTAGCTGATAATTTTGTGTGTCAAATCTAAAAGCTATCAGAGAATGGAGGGACCTGTTTATATAGACAAATGAAGGGCTTGAGAGTTTACTGAAAATTTTACTCTTAATTTTTTTTTGTAAGTAAACATCAACTTCCTGGCTTAAAGCCTGCTTTCAGTCTCCTCATCTTTTCTGGAGAACTCTCTTCCATGAAAGATTACAAATAAAACAAGTTTTAAAAGAAAGTCTTGTGAAAACTGCCTTAAAAATTGCCTTAGTTAAGAGATATATAGCATATCTGGAATATAGTTATCTATGACTTTGTGTCCTCATTAGGCAATTCATCCCAAATTACTAGCAATACCTATAGTAGTTCTATTGAAAGGAAATAATGAACATAAGGTGAATATTTTCCTACTGACCAGTAAAGTCTTAAGTGAATGACTGAGGTGCATGTTAGGGAGTGGGGTTTTGCTTCTGTCATCTTCTTTTCTTTGTTTTCTTTTTTATTGTGTTTTGCAGGGGGGATGAATTCAAGGGAAGAGGAATGGTTTTTGTTTGTCTTTACATGCAGAGGAATGTAGCACATAATCCTGATTCAGAACAAACACTTTTGCCCAGTTGAAAGGAGAGTTTGCATCTCTTGCCCGGTAGTTTTTGTGACATGAATTTCCTGAAGCACTGATTAAGCTACGTGCAATAATGAGGAAAAATAAACTAGACAAAGAAACGAACTACAGAGCTTTTATCTACTTTAATTTGTCATATGTATGTGACTTGATAATTTGTTTATGGGCATAGCTATTTGATATTCTACTTTAAGATCAGAGTTTATGTATTAATTCTTTATGCTGTAATCTTGGTCTGCATTTCTGGTGGGGGTAAAAAACAAGGCAAAACCATTCATTCTTACAAATTTTAATCTCAGATCCAGAAATTGTCTGTCATTTTTTGGTTTCAACAGCAAGGTGTTGCTAAATGGATCTGGAAAGGCCTAGCTTCTCTTTAAGAACCAAGTCTTTGGGGGTTTGATGGAAGGAAGAGACTCAATTAATTGCCCATATTTTCTATATCCAAGTAGCCACAGGCTCTTTCTGTCACTTGGTTACTGTTTTAGGCTTCAGATGAAATTCTTGGGGATTATTTTTAGAAATTCGATTTCCCAGCCCTCTGACCTTCCCGTGTGTCCTGTTGCTGGCAAAAGGGAGAGATCTTCGTCCTCTGTCTTTGCTTAGAAGGACCTTCCCAAAAGCCAGTTTTGGTGAGACTGAGACTCTTAATGTTCAGGTGAAATCCTTGTGGACTGGCAGAATGAAATTACTTTCAGAGCCTTCAGAAATCTTCTGTGATATGGAATTCTTATTTTCTGGCCTGTTAAAGAAATGGCATAACATAGGAACATTGAAAATATTAACTCTTGAGAAGGATGTAGTTGCACACCTATTTAAGGAGGGAGGATTTACAATAAAGTCTTCACTCACTATAACCTGAGGTAGAGGAAGCATCTTCTTATGTGGTCAGCAATTTAGCTATTAAAAGAAGGAAGGAACTTACTCCTGAACCTTTATTTTTAATGTTCTTTGTCTGGATGAGGACAATTGTGTACTTAAGTATTGTATTTGTGGATCTGAGAGCAGAAAGAAATACTTTGCTCTTTGTTGTTCATCCATTTTTCCAAGGTTATGAAAATTTGTAAATATTTCTGCACGCCCCTGCTCTGCTTTAGTGCTTTTCATCTTGTTTTGCAGTTGTTCATTTCATTTACTCCATGTTACTTAATGTTCCACTTCTACTTTTGGTGGAAATGCTGGGGACAACAGTGACTTCTAATAGTAGTTAGCTTCCAAAGTGTCGTTTGCCAGAACATAAATGTCTTTTACAGTTATGTAAATTAAATGAAGCAAAACCTTTGGTGAGGAAAAATAGGTACCATGGAACTATTTATAAAGTATGAGTTTATACAATGGTTTGGAAGGATGTTTAATTTTCAAAGTTTAAAAAGAACAAAAGATTAAATGGATTTGTATAACTATTATAAATATTTTTCCAACATAGCAGTGTGTTTACTATGTATGAAGTATTTAGTAATAATGATGCCAAGTTTTTCCTAGTCTGTCACTTCAATTTTACAGGCGTACAAACAGTTAGCCAAATTTTCTGTCTTAGGCTGAATTTTTCTAGGGCACCTGGTCAAAAATCATTCAACGTATTCAGAAAATATTGAATGTGTGAATTGACAGAATCTAAAAAGAAGACTGACCCCTTTCAAATAGGTAAACTGAATGTTTGAATGCTGTAAGAAGTTTAAATGTACAGTGAAAATGGAATTAAAAGATATTATAGAGAGAAAGAAAACATATACAAGAAATGCATGGATAAGGAGGAGATGGTGTATGTGAGTCTCTTAACAGATTCACAGAAGTTAGAAGAGCCTTGAGACAAATTTATGGCCCTCCTGTAGGACAGACACTGCAGTGGAACATATTTCTCGGGTACTCAGACCTTCAAACTTCTATGTAGACCTTTGCACAACTCTGTCTAGGAATGTTAACTAGGAATTTAAACCAGGATTTCCAGGTGATGGAGGCAGAACCAGCTGTGTTCCTACACAGGAAGCATTATTGGCAGTTATAAGGCATCCCTCCTGGAGGGAGGCCTTATAAAAGGGTTCTTGCTACCAGTTTAGTGAAGACGGGGTTACGATGCTGGTGTGGGTTCCCCTGATAATGTCTGGCATTGTTACTGTGCAGTTCTGCTCCAGAAATGAACACTGGTAGCATGAGTTAGTCAATGCTTTGATTTCAAGTGAAAAGGTTATAAAGGCAATAAAGACCATGGGGAAAAAGTGCTGAATTTTCACACTCGGGTGAGCACCACCATGAAGGGTTGTGGTTTTGTTTGCGTTTATAAGCCTGCTTTCATTTGAAATGGTTTTGATACATGTAACTGGGAGTGGAGCTTGACTCCAAATATCATTTTAAGAATTATGCTGCGTCAGTGATCTGGCAGTGCACTGGAAAGGTTAAATTGAGTGCAGATCGTTTAGCTTTGGTATGATGATTAATTTCAAGTGATATAAGTTGTGAACACTAGTTTCAATTATTTACAGAAAAAGCCAACAAATCTCATGGGAATTCTACAAAGTAAAATAAAGCTGGTTGACTGTGATTTTGCTCCCAAATGAACTAATCAGGTGACTGTGACCTTGAGACAGGGTCTCTCCTCCAGCTCCCTTCTCCTACATACAGAACTGACATGCTTATCTGTCTGCTTGAGAAGTCCTTGATACTGTTCATATTTAACATCATTATTAAAGGTCCTTTGCTTCCAGGCTTAGCCATTAAATTAGATGAGATGGGAAATGCTGACATGATAGTTTTACAAATGTTATCTGAGTGGTTTGCATATATTATTAATTCTCTTAATGAAGATGATGAAGAATCAGCCTATTAACAGCCCAGAATTAGCTATATTGCTGCATTAATTCTTGTTCCTCTTTTCTTTGATATTTCAGTGCTACGACTATTGAAAGATGGTGCTGACCCTCATACACTAGTTTCCTCAGGAGGCTCCTTGCTCCATCTGGTAAGAGTGACTGAAGATTAGTGTTAGTGACTGTGGATAGATGTGGTGGGATACTGAGTAGCAGATTGGGCTTATTAACAAAAAGAAAGGTTTAGCAATAATTTTTTATCTACACTGCCCTCCATGGAGATTATGATTGCATCCAGCTGTGAGTGTGAAATGGCTGTTTGCAAATTGCATTGGATCATGTCATAGGAGTGGTAACTAACAAAGTAGAATGAAATGTTTTATTTATAAATTATCTGTGCAGTAAGAAAAAGCAAAGGAAATATTGCTTGATTCCGCAGATAGAATTATATGGTTCAGAGAAACACCATGATGTAACATTTTTCCTTTTGTTTCTATGTGTATTTTCTTGCACCAATTTCCTATATGTTGATATTTAACAAATTATCTGCATAGCAATTTAGATTAAGTAGCTGGAAGATAAAAGGAAAACAGCTTGTACACAATCACCAAAACCGGACATGTGTCGGAAAGGTTGACAGGCAAACAGAAGGGAGACACAGCAGAGGTAAAATTTTGGCTTTGCTAAAGCCAATGGCAAAACTCATCATAAATTCCTAGGTCTTATGATCCTTTACTTTGGTCTGTGGTGCTTCAATTGTAGACATGCTTTCTCTTCAATGTGAAAATATTTTAAGATATTTGGATCCAACTTTGTTGCATAATCTTGCTAAAATAAAAGTGACTTCACAAATACATGGGCATAACATCTAGTGAAAAAATCTACTGGAAGAGTATTTCATTTTAGAACAGTTGGATTAAGGTTCTCATAGAATATACACAAAATAGAGCAATTTCTTGACAAAAAGAAAAGAATCCTGTAATATTATTGGACGCCAGCACACTTGCAACCATGCTCTTGCAAGATGTAGCGTTTCCCTTGTGTAATTAATCTGTGTTTTGCATCTTCCATGGCCATACTACTTACCAAGGACTTTGGGAAATAGAGGCCTAGGTAAGGGGAGGGTGCAGGAATGAGTTGAAAAAGAGAAAGTTTAAGTTCTCTTTCCTCTCCTCCAACTATTTGCCTGCTGCAAAGTTGCTCAATCACTCTTTAAAAATGCAGCCCATAGGAGATGTTATCTTCGGGATTCCCAAAACTGAGGCATCTGAAATCTTATCCTGTGCTGAAAGCCCTAGCAAACAATCAGTGTGGCTGATGTGACATCTGTCTCACTGGCATTTTAAAATAGGAAAAAGATAGATCCATCTTTAGGGATTTTAGGTTGCTTTGTCTGGTTTAGCTGATGCACTTTTTAACTGCGGATAAAATCTGCAGTTGAACTCTGTCCTTTTACATTTCTTGATCTTCTGCATTATGTCCCAATTCATGGTCACGTTCAGTATCTCCACTGGTGCCTCCTGCTTCACAGGCACACATGTGCTTCAAAAGGAGGGAAAGCTTCCTGCAGTAGGACATTTGCAATAGGGTAACCTGCTGCCTCAGTTTGGTCAGAGTTACTTGTAAGTAACTCTTAAGTAAGTTCATAATTCATCTACAGGAAAATGCCAGTCCTATTGGAGATAGGGGCAAACCTGATTTCAATGAAACTTGGATTTGACCCTGATTTGGGAGCAGTACAGAGAGGAGAGTCATGATACAGGAAAACAGATAAGTTTATTTTCCTGCAACAGCTCAAGTAGTAAGTTAGCATACATCTTTTTTATATTTTTAAAGACCACTCAGATCCATTCTGACTACTAGTTTTACCACTATAATTCTATGTAAGCTGCTTCCTCCAAAGGGGAGCCTGATCAGTGTTTATTCTTTCCAGTTGTAGGGTAAATGTTTTTATTCCAGAATGAATGGAAAGTGTATTTATCTTCACATTTTACTTAAAGTCTTATTCATTATATAATTCCTTTTTCTTTTTACATTTCTGTTAACTTCCAAAATGTGATACATTTCTAAAAAAAAAATAACTCAAATGTGACACTTCATAAAGATTCTGTTGTTATCTCTGTAGACAGTATCCCAATATGGTTGAATCTCAGGGAAGCCGTGGGAGCTCATTAGACTCTCATTAGATTACACTAGAGAAGTACCAAAAAAGAGAGTACTTGCCTGAGTTGCCCATTCAGGGCACATAGTGTCATATCAATTCATGCAGACAGTCCCCCAGCCTGTCCTAGTAAGGAAGTATATGAGTGCCAATTTTCTCCTGGAACTTTGACTGAGATTGCTGAATTGCTTCACAAAACCATTAAACAAGAATCAAGGAGCAGCAGCAATTAAATCGCTGCTACAAATCTAGGCTGTTTTCAAAATGGTAACAAATCACAAAAGGCTCTGTATCTATTATTAAATACACAAAATGATTCAGTGACATCTGTCATTTGTTTTGTATGGAAGCTTTCTAGAAATTTTTTTGCTTAACAATGCCTTGAAAATCTGATTGGTATGAGATTATGTTGATCTGTATTATAAAATGTCTTATCTCTGATTCGTTACAATTTGAAGATTGAACAACTCAATGTAAGGTGTACTACTATGCAGCAAAACAAAACTGTCTGTTTCTAGAGCTGTCAGATAAGTTACAAGTTAAAGGAAATACATCAGAACTTAATTTCTCTTCTATAATTTAATGGTCAGTATGTTTGGAAATCATTTAAAGAAGGACTGCTTTTTAACCTTATAGAGTTTAATTTTCATTTTCTGAGTTATCTATATTTATGATCGCACTAGTACATGCAGCTGCTACATTCGCTTGGATCTCTCAGCTATGTCTTGACTTCACAGTGGAATCCAGTTAAGCACTTTTCCTTCTTCCCCTTTTCCTCTAGCGTCCTGGCTTCCATAGCAAATTAATACAGCAAACTGGATGCCATGGTGTGGTTTCATGTGGGATACAGACAAAACAACATAATTATTTAACTCACTCACCAATTATCTGCAGATTTCACTGTATTTGTACTCTTAGTGTGTATGTGTGCTTTTTGGGACAGGGAAATCTTCCACAGCTTTAAATATTGTAAGAGGCATAGATATTAAGGATTATATTCAAAGCATCTAAGTATCTAATACAGAAAATTAGTCTCCCTTTAGCCTGTGTCCAGTGGGGAAAGAGAGAGAAACCTTCTCTAGAGAGTTACTGAGATTGTGTGTTAGGCCAGAGCTAGAATTGTAACGTAGATGCTTTGATTATCTTTTAAAGTATTATATGTAAGCACACCTGTAAAACATCACAGATGTGACAGAGGAGTACGCTCAAAACAATGATTAAGTCAGTTTTTTCTTCTCTGCCAAAATTAGTGACCTCTATCATCAAAACAAAACAAAGTATATAAACACACACATGTGCAAACTATCCCCCTCCCTGCCCCCAACACACCCTTAGTGTGCAGAGTATTTATCTGTCAGAGAGGCTTGAATAGGAGTCGGTATAGTTAGTGGATTCGAAATTGGAGCGCTTATGGAGAGGTGTGTATTATTGCTATGAAATGCATAAAAGGCAGAAGGCCACATACGTGTGGATGTATGTACATGTGGGTGTACATATACTTAGATGCCACTACTCGTGATGTGATCATCATGCACTGATGCTTGTACACTGATTCAGAGTGACAATATTGAACAGAAAGAAAGCCTCATCTTTACTGTAGATTTCAGCAGATTTTATATAGTGTTTTTTTCACAGGGAATAGTGGGTTCTGTGAACCATGCACATGGAACTTGTAATCTCCACAAAACTATTTCTATAGATTCATCAGCTGTTGTCCCCTACAAACACAGCAGTTTGACTACAGTGCATCATCTGCTCAATTTAAATGTTAAATGGAGCAAAAATTGTCTGTGATAAATTCAATTGTGCACTGAGTAAAACACCACCCCTAATATGCTTTTCTTTCTTCTAGTGTGCCCGCTACGATAATGCATTTGCTGCAGAAATTCTAATTGACAGAGGAGTAAATGTAAATCATCAAGATGAGGATTTTTGGACATCAATGCATGTAGCCTGTGCCTGTGATAATCCTGATATTGTCCTGTTACTGCTGCTAGTAAGTAAAGCAATTTAATACATTGTGTGCTTGAAAAGGAAACAGAATGTAACACCACAAGGTCTGAAACTGCTATATGAATGCAATATATTGCTACTAATTATTTCGGTGAAAGCATATATTGTGTGTGGTTTTTTCTTGATGTTGTTTTGGTGCTCAAGATTTTTAGAAGGCAGAGAGTGAAGCATTTTTAGGCCTTCAGTGAGAATTCAGTATAAACATCAATGTCAAGTCTCTCCTATCTCTTCCCTGTGGTCAGGAGCTAATATCTCCGATAAGCACTCAGTCCCAAATGGGATATTCGGATAATTTATTTTCTCTTCTCCTTGTCACTTTCTGTTAAGGGTTGAGTTCGCAGACAATCTTATAAAAAACTCCTTCTTAAAAGCAGGTATGCGCTCAATTGCACTGAGTATTCATAAAGAAGTGTTTGTGGACATGGCCAAAATGAGGCCCATTTAATATTTATCTAAAAAACTTTGTCATTTAAAGCAGAGTTTACCCAATATAGTAATAGATATGGTATTCAGACTTTGTAGAGAGCAGCTTTGTTCATTCCATTCCTAGGATCACAGCCTCTGGTTTTACTCCAGGATATTAATGCAGCTCTTTCTCCCAGTTCATTTTAGATTGTTCTTAAAAACAGTAGTGCAGAGACAGTTCACAGTCTAACTTATGGTTTACTAATCTATTTGTATAATTTAAAAATATATATGTTTTTAATAGGTTGTTGCAAGTAGATCAGCATTTCTTAGCATACTTATAATGGTATTTCAATGTTACTGGTAAAATGAAGGGAGAAATATTTTTAAAGGTTGTATACTTGATAATAGGTTTCATGAAATCACTTTGGGAGATTGTCTAGTCCAATTCCCCTGCTCAGAGCAGAGCCAGCTACAGCAGCTTGCCTAAGACCATATCTCCAAGGATGGAAAGTCTACAAAGTCGCTGGTCAACCTGCACGGAAAAAAAAGAGGTTTTTATTAGGTTTAATCAGAATTTTCTATATTTCAGTTTGTGCCTGTTGCCTTTTGCCCTTTCACTGAGCGCCACTGAGAAGAGTCTGTCTCCATCTTCTTTACTCGCCCCATTTACACATATTGCCAATACCCGCCTGAGCCTTCTCCAGGCTGAGGAGGCCCAGGTCCCTCAACCTCTCCTTGTATGACAGATGCTCCAGTTCTTTTGTCGTCTTTGTAGCTCCTTTACAGGACTCACTCCGGTACATCCATGTCTTTCTTTTACTGGGGAGCCTACAACTGGTACCGCACCAGGGGTGGACTCCCACCAGTGCCTAAGTCTGCTGGCAATGAAGTCCAAGAAATCTGTGGCCTGCAATCTTGTTGGCTCATGCTCAACTTGTCATCATCCATGTCTAGTCCCAGAAGTATTTTGTGTGGGAAGCTGTCTAGCTAGACAGTAGGAAAAAATAAAGAAAAGAGTATAGCCTATATTTTATCCCGCAAAATAGTCATCCTGTAGGGAAATATCTGTCTCTGCTTGAAGATAGTAGCTGGGAACTGTTCTGGATCCCTACACTAGATCCGTGGTGGGAATGGGGGCTTTTAGCCGGTATGATACTCATTAAAGCCCCCTTGGACTTTTAAGGACTTGAGTCCAAATGTCTCGTCTTCTAGAGAAAAGTCAGATCAATGTCTGTCTTCTCCCAGAATAGTATTTCACTAGATATCCTATATTAAATTACAAAATAAATGAAAAATAAAATCTTTTATTCAGTTCAGGATCAGTGATACCTTCCTTCACTTCATCTCAGTTCTGAATTCCTAAGTTTCAACCTTTGTTTGGAATCAGAACAGGTAACTCTTGAAAGTTTTCGTGTATAGACTTTAGTTCTGTCACACCAAATTGGAAAGAATTTCTGAATGGAGAGATTCTTCCCCCCAAATACTGTGCCCTTTATAAACATGTATTGTGCTTTTGAATTGCTATGACAACTTTAATGAAACAAAGGGTTTTTTTGATTATTGTTTTGTGTTTTTATAATAACCTAAGACTCATTGTGTTTGACTCCTAAGTCAAAGCCATCACTTTGAGTTACACTTTGTGGAATATATGAGTCTGCTGTATTCAATTAGAGTGGCACCACAAGCAAATAGTCTTCAGCAGTCTTCAGTAATAAAGGGGATTATCTTCTGATTTTCTTCAGCATAGTGAGTTATAGTAGCATGATTTTGAGTCAATGGCTATGCAAACTATCATGTAATGCTATGTATCTGAAAGAAGTACTGTGGCTGCTATCTGATCTGTAAATGGCATGGGCTTCCACAAAACCTTTGTTTTGAACCTGGAATTACTTTTATTCTATTTTATTCTATTCTGTCCTGTGATAGCATTTTCCACTCTGTAACTTTGGTTTTAACATTGATCTGTACCAGATATTCTTTGGTAATCTCTTAGGATTCTGATGGCCTTTGAGGCTACACCTGCTCTAGAAAACCAGAAAGCAGTATCCAGGAGTCTTCCCGGGTGTTGGACCACAATCATCTGTACTAGCAAACTGTTAGAATGTCTCTGGCATGACTTTGGCATGTGCCATCTAGATTCCTTCCAGACAATTCCTCATCGTGGTTTTGAAGCTGGAAAGCCTCAGGGACCAGTTCATATCCAGCTGTCACATTGTAGAGGCTAAGAGACTTTACTGGACTAAACAAGGTCTCTTCTATGCTAGCTGGCTTCAAGGCCTAGTTTTCCCAGGTCCATTTGATTTAATGCAGAGATACAGCCCCTTGTAATGCTTGGAATGTTGTTTTCCCAGCTTTTCTATTAAAACTATAATTAGGTCATAGAATCATAGAATCATAGAATCGCTGGGGTTTGAAGGGACCTTTAAGATCATCAAGTCCAACCTTTAACCTACCCTGACAAAAGCCACTTCTAAACCATGTCCCTAAGTGCCCCATCTACCCTTTTTTTAAACACCTCCAGGGATGGTGAATCCACCACCTCCTTGGGCAGCCTATTCCAATGTTTAATAACCCTTTCAGTGAAAAAAGTTTCCTAATATCCAATCTAAACCTCCCCTGATGTAACTTGAACCCGTTCCCTCTTGTCCTATCACTTGTCACCAGGGAGAAGAGGTCAGCCCCCATCTCTCTACAACCTCCTTTCAGGTAGTTGTAGAGGGTGATGAGGTCTCCCCTCAGCCTCCTCTTCTCCAGGCTAAACAACCCCAGCTCCCTCAGTCGTTCTTCATAAGGTTTGTCCTCCAGACCCCTCACCAGCTTTGTAGCCCTTCTCTGGACACGCTCCAACACCTCAATGTCCCTCTTGTAGTGAGGGGCCCAAAACTGAACGCCGTACTCGAGGTGGGGCCTCACCAGTGCTGAGTACAGGGGGATGATCACTTCCCTAGTCCGGCTCACCACACTATTCCTGATACAGGCTAGGATGCTGTTGGCCTTCTTGGCCGCCTGGGCACACTGCTGGCTCATATTCAGCCAGCTGTCAACCAACACCCCCAGGTCCTTTTCTGCCGGGCTGCTTTCGAGCCACTCTGCCCCAATCCTGTAGCGCTGCATGGGGTTGTTGTGACCCAAGTGCAGGACCCGGCACTTGGCCTTGTTGAACCTCATACCATTGGTCTCAGCCCATCGGTCCTGCCTGTCCAGATCCCTCTGCAGAGCCAACCTACCCTCAAGCAGATCAACACGCCCGCCCAGCTTAGTGTCATCTGCGAACTTACTGAGGGTGCATTCGATCCCTTCATCCAGATCATTGATAAAGATATTAAAGAGAACCGGCCCCAGCACCGAACCCTGGGGGACACCACTTGTGACCGGACACCAACTGGATTTACCTCCATTTACCACCACTCTCTGGGTACTGCCGTCCAGCCAGTTTTTTACCCAGCGAAGAGTACACCTGTCCAGGCCATGAGCAGCCAGTTTCTCCAGGAGAATGCCGTGGGAAACAGTGTCAAAAGCTTTGCAAAAATCCAAGTAGATAACATCCACAGCTTTTCCCTCATCCACTAAGTGGGTCACCTTATCATAGAAGGATATTAGGTTTGATAGGCATGACCTGCCCTTCACGAACCCATGCTGATACTGAGGTCCAGTAAATGTACAATGCAATATGTATAAATTCGATTTTCTGTTCTTAGTGCCTAAGATAGCATTGCTTACCTAACCACAGTCATCAGATATGTTTAGTAAGAGTATCCCATTCTAAACATTGTCACTACTTGTGGCAAATAAAGGATAAAATTTTCAGAAGGTGATATTTTATCTCTTCTATTACCTTGATCTGTTCAATGTATATACTTTTGAAGCTTGTGTATCCTTTGGATTGTGTGCGTACTCCTAAACTGATAAACAGTTAGAACAGAGAAGCTCGTTTATAAAAATTTGTTTTGTGGGAAATTCTTGTAATGTGGGGAATTTTCAGAAATACGGAATGCTGTGCTGCTGTTGACATTAATAAGAACAGCTGGGGTTATACAGGGCATTTCTAACATTTTCCCTGCCTGTTTTTGCAAGAAGTCTAATGTAATAAAAACTCATTAAGTATTTCTACCCAGGGTTATATCCAAACTTATTTTTAATCCCCCATCATTTGAACGTTGTTTGATTTAGCCCCTGTTTATTACAAGCTGTCTTCTTCTGAAGGTTCTAAGTATCTTCTGATAACTTGGGATAAATAGGTCATCTGATATATTAGTTTCAGTAAGCAGGGGTACATCTATGTGGATTTTTGCAGGTAGTGTTTGAATTGTCTATATTATTTGCAGTAACTTCTGATAAATTTGCCCACGTTCTAGGTGGTCAGCACTTTTTAAGGCAGAATTTCCTTGACTACATAATTAATAACTTTATGCTCTCCCTTCTGGAGTGGGAATAATAAATATTGTGTCAGGGAAAGGGAAATATTCATAGGTAAGCAATAGTTTTTGAACCATGACATTAACGCTATCTTTATTAACATTTGACAAAGTCATGATGGAAATTGAGGTTGAAGGGAAGTATTTTTCACAACCCTGAACTGTCTTTGTGTGAGCATTTGATATTAGGAATTACTTTGCCTTGAGGTTAGAGTGTTTCATGGGCCATGTCTAATGTGTAGCATGAGCCTGGATCATGCTAATATGAGCTATAGGCAGCTTCTATTATGCCACAATTTTTAGTTGGAAGAGAAAATAACACTTCCTGTACTCTCATGAATTACTTCTAGATAAATATTTCTTCTGGCTTGACTTTACAATGTAGGCAATGCCATATTATCTGTTTTAAAGATGTGAGCTAAAAGGTAACAGCATCGTCCTTTAATTGAGATCTATGCAAATTCTGATTCCTGGAAAACTGTCAAAGAGGCCACTGGAGATTTCCTTAGTGAGGGCTTCAAAATGCTTCCTGAAGGGAAAATAGGGAAAAAAGGGATACAGGGTATATGTAGATCCTAGAAGGCTATTAATGAAGACTAAATTAAGCACGCCCAGTTTCTGATTTTATCCCACTTTTGGTGGTCATGTTTCTCTGGCTCAGACAAGATAGTGACTTGTCATTCATCAGCTTTGCTGTCGTAACCATTTCTGTCCTCTGGTAGATAGCAAAGACAAAAGTAAAGCTTGTTAGCTGAAATGCCTTTCGCTGGGAGCTGGGAGGGGCTGTTTGTAACGCGATAATCTGCTATCCTGTCCTGTTGGAATTCTAGTGGAATTGTAGGCACTGTTTTTCGAATAAATGCAGAATGAAATGCTTGAAGCTATTTCTTTCCATCCCAACATTTTACCCAAGGTGGTATAGTTTTCCAGGGAATATTTTTATGTCTCCTTCATTTTGTAGCTGTCAGCAAAGGGGAGGGCATTGGACAGTACAGCCAGGAAATATATCCCATGTCTGCTAAATAGTCAACCAATGAAGAACTTGCCCCCGAGGCAGCTGTTAGCACACGAGGAAAGGTAGAGATCAAAGGTAATCCGCAGAGGTCTGGCTGCCATACATGCAAATGAGGTGGTTAAGGTCAGATTCATCAATCGTTGCCTGACCGCATCAGTGTTGGGTGTTTTCCCCTTGGGACTGAGGACTGTTTCTGTGGATGTGGTATGAAGGCGGCTCCTGTAGCAGGTTGAGGAGAATGCTGAAGTGCCTTTTATTTAAGAACAAAGATGCATAGGCTTGTATACATTTGTGCCCACATGAAATCTCCAAGAGAGTATGCAAAGCAGCCAGATTTATTAGAAGTGTTTGCTTTGTCTGGCCTCGCTGCCTTTTGAAGGCTCAGGCTTGGATGTGCTGACAGCAGTTCTGTCCGTTTGGGATGTATTCCTTTTCCATCATCTCTGGACACTTTGCAACATTGTATTTTGCCTTAATTTCTTGTACTTGTTTTCATATGGAATTGAACCACTGGCTAAGATTTGTAACTTAATATCCAAAGCACTGTACTTGGATAGTGCTCATGCTTTGTTAGCTGAAGGAAAGTGTTTAGTCCACTCTGTATCACTTTAAATGCCTGTAGCTTTAAACTGGTACCCATCACTTGCACTCTAATTGTTCATCCACAATATGCACTTTCTAGTTTCAAATATTTCTAATCAATACTTAAGAGTGGGTAACCTTCACTTTACCTGTGTACTATTCAAACTACCATCTGGTACAGTAACATTAATACCATTGCAGTTCAGTAAATTTACCTTAGATACTTAGGCAGTAGGGTATATAGATAAAAAAATATCACTTTGTAGAACCTTGGTTTTTCTTTTAATCTTCGTTTTTTTTCGGTTTGACAGTATTATTTGTTATCATGAATTCTCTGCTCTAAGAATCAGCACTGGATCATTAAAAAGGCAAAGGAGGTCAAGCTGTTCAGCTGTCCCACCTCCTCCCCTCTGTTCTACCACCCCAAAGCATTTGAAAATTAAATGGAAAAAAATATAACTGGTCAAATTCTGATTGATGTCTCTGCAATTACACGATATGTTTAGTTTTATCCTGACCCGCTGTTTTCTCTTCATTTTTGGAACATGGTGTTTAGGTACTTATTAAAAGGTTCACAATCATATTGAGCTCCTATGTTTAGTTCCTTTTCTCAAGATAACTATGATTGTGATATGAACTACAGGTTTCTTTATGACTTGCTGTTTCACTTTAGTTACAGAGCATGTCACAGGTGATTCATCATTGAACTGTACTGTTGGGCTCACACATAATAAGTTGATAGTTACGAGTTTTCTTTTTTAATGTATCTTTGCTTTTGGCTTTGGGGGTGGTTCTTTGCCTTCTTTTCCACTACCAAATAGTCATGGAATGTTTTGATGTTGACTGACCTAAGGTTGAGTACATCAGATAAAAAGAAAGCAGGTGGGAAAACATTTTTATAGTGTAATTCACTTTATTTTACCATCATCAGGAGACACCTTTTAGTGGGCAGCATGAATGTAATGTTTTCGCCATCTGTAGTGTCAAATGAAACTAGGAGGGTGGAGACAGTGTTCTAGTGTTTGTACAGCATTTTGCACAGTGGAGATTTATTCTTTCATAGACCTGAAGACGTTGTTGTAATAAACGTAAGAGTTAATTAATTAAAAAGGCAGAGAGTAGTACTACATTCTCAGGAATTTTTACATGTAGATAAAGCAAAGTTGGGAGTAGAAAGACATTCTTAATATATTCTTTTTACTGACCTACTAAGAAAAGCAAACGTAACTACTGTCTGTCAACCAATTAAATGTTTCCTCGCATACTTTTTGGAACCTAGAATTGAAGCACAAAATGCAATTCTTGCATAGAAGGCTAGAAGTACAATTGTTAAAAAAAATAATAAGTGAGGCTGAATATTCTTTTTTCTCTCTCCTCTTTTTAAAAACTTAGGAAATTCTGTGCTTAGCAGTGTGCAAAATGAAGTTATGCTTGAATCATTCGTTAGATTTACAGTCACCAGCAGCAGATGAGCAGTGTTAGTTAGGCAGAGTTTTTGAACAGTATAACGCTATCCACTGTATATGTAATCTAAATTTGCTGCTCCAACTCTGCAAAATTCTTTGTGCCATGAGAATAAACCATACAACATGACACTAATGGAACATTAAACATCAAAAAGAAGGAATGTAGAGAATACCAGATACTTTCAATAAGACTGAAATATGATTTGTCCTTCAAAGAGATGACCTTAGTATATTATTACTTAAAATTTCCTCAGTTCAGGGGATAATTTTGACAGAAATTGTGGTGTCACAGTATAGACCTCTCACTATTTCATATAGAGAGATTTGAAAAGGAAGTTCAGTGTAGGATTTGGCTTTGCATAACATTAAAAGGCCATCTCTAAATGTTTCTGTGATTTTGGAGTTAGTTTTAGTAGTGTTGGACCCAATTAATTCATTTGAGTTCCTGACTCTCAACTTTGTTGGACTGATTAAAAACAATATTTCAGTCATGTTGTATTTTTTAGCTGGGTTGACTGGATGTAATTTTAGACCCTATCAAGTAACTTCAGGGCCAACTTCTCACTTAGAACTCGACTACACTTAAAATAATTTTTGGTAGAAGACAGTGAAAAAGTATCAAGAAATACTGCATAAACATTTTAGTTCATGCTGGCAAAATATGAAAAGTGTAATCAAGCCCTGTGCTGGGGTTCCAGCTTGGGACTTGAATTTTTATTTTTTTCTTTTTTTTTTTTTTATAAGCCACATAACTTTCTCTTATATTTATCAACTGTATCTGCTCCTGCTCTGTCTTTTTGTAGCCTGGCCTGTTGCTCAAAGTGTAGGTCTGTGACATACTCTTTCAAGTCCTTGTGATTGTTAGGATGTTTGAGTTATCTAGAAACTTCTGTCTTCCTTTGTCCTCATTTTCTTGGGCTCTCAAATTGTTGCCAGAGATATTGAGAAGGGTTTTGGTGCAAAGATTGTGTTCCCAGGAGGTGCTGGGTTTTCTAGGCCACCACAACAAAAACAAATAACAGAGTATGTGGAATGTGGAGCTTACTAGGTAAGAGGTGGGATGAAAGATGGATTTCACATTCTCTGTCTCATTACAAGGAGTGAAGATACTAGAAAAGCAGGATTTAAGGCCCTGCAAGGGTAGACAGTGGCTTCTGCTGCTTCCTCAGCTTGTACTTGAGGCACCCCATGCCTTACAGGCCATGTGTTCAAGAATCTGGTGAAGTTTTATATTAGGTATGTGGATGGAGGCTATTTTTATCACGCCACAAACTGAGTGCTAATCAAAAATCTCATTTATGTGGGAGCAGTACAGCTGTGTCTGTGTTCTTGTGACCTCCAAAGTTATATGAGGTTGTCTTGGAAGGGCAGAGATTCTCTCTACTTGCCTGTGTTTCTCCTCATCTTAGTGTGATAAGAAATAATTTAAATTTGTAAGTTGTAAATTGTCGATTTTATTTCTAAATCTTCTCACTCGTCAGAGTACTGAAGAGCTATTTAGATTTTCAGTGCAAATCAAGCAATCAGTAGAATTAAGCTATTATGGAAATTTAGCTTCCTCTGTATTGAAACTTAATGATTTTATAAAGAAGTCATTATTACATGCTGCATAAAGGAAAGAATACAGAAGAAACTGCAGAGAATATGCCATTAAACAGAATATGATTATGCAAGTTCAAACTCGGCCATCTGAACAATTCCACTCTCTTTCAAACACGGAGTAAAGTAAGTGCTATGTAACGTTTCATAGCTCTCATCTCAAGGACCAAAACCTTAAGTGTAGCACTGGGCTATTGGCGACGGCAGGACGTGATCATCTGATTTTCTTTCTGAGTATGCTTGAATGTCATCTATCCCAGTGCCATGAACTTCCCTGATGCCATTCAGCTCATGAAGCTTGATAGGATTCCATTTTTATATGGGGTTTTTGGAAACATTTATTTAAAAGCGTTCCACCAGCACTGCCATGTTTTGGCTGACAGGATAAAACCTGAATGTGTTCAATTAGCCAGATTTGATTCTAGTACTAGTGTTAGTTAAATGTTTTAAATTTTACTTCACTTATGGAGTTTATTATTTATTTCATCCTTTCCTGGTTTAGTCCTAACTTTTTTGATAGAGATTTTTATATTTTCTACGGGATGCCTACTTTTGATTTTAGTGTAAAATCCCTTTTCCAAAATCAGATATAGTTTTATATCTGGAAAAAATTACAAGAACAGATTTACAGGTGGGAGTAGAAAGATTTACTGGTGGGAGCCTCCTGGGGCTGTAACTCTCTTTTCCCTTTCCCTGTACATTCGGTATGGCACGTATTGGAAGTCATGTAATCAGACAGCAGTTGCATAGTTATTTTGCCCTTGTTTGCCCTTTGCAACTGCATCAGACTATTCAAGCAAGCAGAGATGAATGATCAAAATGGCATTATCTTTAGCATTTAATGAAAGGTCTTTATGTTTTCATAGTTTCAGAAACAATTAAAGCAGAATAAACAATTGCTTCCCTAAAGAAAGTAATTCTGCCCTCATGTCAGTCTTGCTCGATGTGATTTCCTCCTTTGCGTCAATATAAGAGGATGCAGTAAAGTGAAGAGCAGTTAGAAGGAGGGGACGATGGATAACAGTTTGAAGTATAAAGGAACATGTGGCCTAAAAGGAAAATGATTCTTCTCTCTTTCTAGAGGCAGTTTGCAGTATCTGGTAGTTGTAAGTAACTTTAAATAGAAGGTTTTTATATGAAAGCTGTGGGTATCTATTTTAATTGTCTCGCACTTTTGCAGAGGCTGGTGGATGTGCCATGACTGTAGGAGGAACCTTCCAAAGAGCGTGTACTACTGGCTTAGAGTCTTTCATCATTGCTGACTGAGCTAAGATAGAACTAATCTAGGTGAAGACTACAATGAGTTGCTGAACACCAGATGGCAACACTCAGGGAAACTGTAGAAGTATTAGTCTTTCTCCTTTAAGACTGGGAAAAGGGATGAAAAAGCTAGTGATGCAGCACTAAAGGTGGTCCAAGGAGAGATAAGAACAGGAGCGGAGCTAAAAGACAAAAACGTTTTGTCTTTTAACACTATCATGAGAGCAATGAGATAGCCTAGTGAAGAAATGAGGATAATATGAAGAGAAAAGAAAAAGCATCGGAAACTAACAGAAAAAATAACAAGTGAAATAGAATCTACAGTTCACAGTACAAAGAATGGTAAATCATGGGATGAATCAAAGTCTTTTTACACACGAATTAGTCACAGAAAGTAAAACCTGTCGTCAGACATAAGACGGTGATTTTGCCTGAAGACTCTGTAAATACTTATTGGGTGGCTAGAAATCACCAAGAGCTTTGTGGACCACAGTGGGAGAATTGAATCTTTCTGGCCAAGACCTCACAAAGAAAAGTACTGCTAGCTAGCAGAAACATCATGAACTATATGAACTGACTAACACTACTGAATACTAATTTCAGATGACATAGAATATAGCATATTTACAAGAAGAAGACATAACTTAAAAGATTTATCTTATTAAACAGGGGGGGAGAGAACATGAACAATAATCAAGAGATTTAGTTGCCAGTAAAAAGCAATAAATATTAGAGGGTTTTAGCCTGGACTGTGAGTTGGGGGTCTGGCTATTCTTTAATACTTTTCGAGGAGTCAGTCTAAGAAGAGACATGGTTTTAAACAACAACTATTTTAAACAAAAACTACACCCCCCCACCCCCCCCCCCCACCATCCAGGTGGTGACAGAAGGTACCTGCATTTTGATTTTGGAAAATACTTAGCATTAGGGGGGAGACTTATGGAGTACACCAGCTCCAGTAACCAGCAGATCTGTGTAATTTGGAATCCTTAGCATCAGAGTGTTTTCAGAAAATAAAATTTCCTGGAGATAAAAGAGAGTTAGACCTGTTGGGAAAAATAACACTGCCAGTTTTGGCTGGAGCAGGTCAGGACAAGTATGCCAAGAGGTGGACTACATGCACGAAGATGGGGAATTTTGAATCAGCGTCACCGTAATTCTCTTGATCACCAGAGAAAGAGGATGAAGGAATGACAAGATAATGAAAATCAACATCTGGCTTTTGATCTTCAATAAACATAGTTTTGTGCTATGAAGAACGTGATCTGGGGATGTTCTGCCACTGGAGGATATTTGTAGAAAGTGAGATTCATTCTTTATTCCAGGTGGCCTCTGCTTGTATCAGTGACACAGTTACCCTGTGAATCGCTCTTGCGGAGTAGCTAGAGAATATGAGAAGAACTGTTAGTTAAATTAGAGATGGGAAAAGCTGCCTGGTAGTCAAGAACTTGGTAACAACAAGACAACAGGCTAGCTATTACAAGAGAAACTACGGGCCTGGGAGTTACTGGTGTTTCTTTAGGATTGGTCCTACAATGCTATTTTATTTAGAGTTTTCAGTGATAACCTCGGGAGGGAAAATAGGAGTATGATAATGAAATATGCTGATGACAAAGCTGCAATGCCTTGTCAATTGGGGTGAGGATTAGAATGTCTTGCAGAAAGAATAGGGTATCTTTGAAGATTTCAGTAATAAAAATGGGTTGAAATTTAAGTGTACAAAGTACAAGGCCACGTTCTGAGTTATGAGTAAGAGCCATTTCTGTGATACGCTTGGGAATAATCAGTTGGGAATAAGGAAAAAAACCTTGGAGCTTTAGTCAATTGTAAAACGCTACAAACATGTAGCTGCCAGTAGGGAAAAGAGATTCTTGGATTTGTCAGAAAGAAGATGTTTCCAGTAGCAAGGGAAAAGTGTTGTTGCCACTGTACAAGGAATGACAGCCTGCAGTTAACTATATACAGCCATATTTGAGAAAGATAAATTGTACCAAGGAAAACTAAACAGATAAACAGGAGAGTAGTGAGCCTGTCGTATGAGAAGGGGCTAAAATAATATGTTTAACTTAAAAAAAAAAAGAAAAAGATAAAAATAGAGAGGTTGCAAAAATTTCTGTAAATATATTAGGAGAGAGGAGGAGGTAAATAGAGCTATTAAAGCCTGACGTTACTACTGTCATGAAAACAAATTATTATAAAAATTCCAGGAATAAACTTAAGACAGAAATTAAACTAAATTTTCTGAATGTTAGGAGATACAGGTTGGAAAACAGCATTACATGCAGAAGTAATAGGAGACAAAAAACCCTCAAACCTAATTGGCTTTAAAATTGATCTAAAACTTGTGAATGAAATTATATGTTATGTGTTTACCTGCATTATCAAAGTAATGCCTCAGCAGATCCATTCTAGTATTACATTCCCATATGACATCTGTTCAGAGGGCTGTGGAGATATAATTTTCATGGTTGTGTGCTTAAAATAATAAAGTAACATACGGAGGGTATTGAAGACTATACTTTTGTGAACAACAGCAAATGAAATTAAGTTATGATGTGGTGGATATTTGATGCCTGTCAGGTTATGGCTAAATTGCTATGGCCCAAAAACAGGCAGGAGAGAAGCTCATGGAAGAAGATAATTCAAAAAGAGAAGTTAGACATACTAACTTGAAAAACATTAGTGTTTTTCAAGTATTTGAAATAATTTTGCTTTTTAATATAAAATCAAGGGAAATCAAGGGGAAAAAAACAAAGGGGCGGGGGGGGGCTTTTTTTCTCAACAAAAGAAACGCCAAGGCTACAAAAGATCAGATGTATAGGCACTGGTAGTAAGTTGAGAATGGTATTTAAACCCATAATTGTGTGCCTCTACAGTATTTGTAAGAGAAACTGCAGATTGGTTCATAAATCTGAATATTATCTCAATAAGGGGTATAAAGAGGCCAACATATGAGAAATACGCCAGTGAAGGAGCTCAATTAATCAGGGAAATAATTAAAAGAATTACAAAAAGAAAATGAAAGTGCTGTAAGACAATCTTTTGGGGACATTTGCTTGAAATTATTTAACAGTTCCTGTTGAGTTCCTCATTCTTACTGGCTTCCAGGTTTTGCCAGGAGCTTATAAATATGAAAAAAATATTTGCAGATGACAAAATTTGAATTTGTGATGTCTAGTGCAGTGGTGTTTAAAGTGGATGCACACTCCGGGAGATGCGCAAGATGATTCATTGCGGATATTAGAACTCCTATTTTTATTTATTTTTTATCTAAAAATAGGAAAGAAATTTAACTTCACTAGTATTTAATAAGCATATTGACACTGGAACCCTCGATCCGTCCATAGGTAGAGGGTCCTGTGTCACCAACGGTCGGCAGGGTGTCCTGAGGATAGAGTGGGTGCTCCACAATGCAGAAGTGTTGGTGGTGGTGCTCTCTCTCGTCGATCCGCTTGCAGCGTATTGTGACGCGTTGTAGTTTGTGTATGCCTGGTTACGTGGATTTACAGATTGTATTATCTAGTTTTAATTAAACTAACCCTCACAAAATGGACAAGTGGCTTAAAAAGGTTCCTGCAGAGAAACTGCAGATTGAAGATAATCTATGGCTAATAATGACAGCACAAATGAACAGGAAAATGGCAGGACAAGCACTTCTCCTAGACCTAGTATGAGCTCTTCATCATTACGAGATAAAAACACTGCCAGTCTAACCAGATCTAATCAGCAATATTTAAAGGCATGTGATACTCAACACAGTATTTTACAAAATTTCACTAAACTTAATGAAAAATCTTCAGAAGCTTCTTTTGAGGCTTCTTAATAGTGAAAGACAAAAAGCCACATACTATTGGGGACACGCTTGTTCTTCCTGCCACAGTAAAAATGGCTGAAATAATACATGGAAAACAACACGTCAAGAAACTCTAAAATGCACTCCTTTGTCAGCAAATGCAGTTGTAAGATGTGTAGAAAACATCGCTGAAGATTTGAAGAAACAAGTATTAGAACAAATCGTACAGTGTGGGAGGTTTGCTGTGCAGTTGGCTGAGAGTACAGGTCCATATCTCAGCTTATGGTGTTTGCTAGATTCTGTTTCAGTAATGAAATACATTAAGAACTACTTTCTTGTGAGCCACTTAAGAGAGAGGTGTGCTAAAGAACACATAATCTCAACAGTAAATGACTTTGATAAAAACAGTGTTTTATGGAAAAACCATGCAAGTGTAATTATTGATGGAGCAGGTGCTCTGACTGGAATAAGAAGGGATTCTGGGATAGGGTTACAGAGCTGGCACCACATCTGAAATTCACTCACTGCATCATCCATAGGCAAGCTATTGCAGCTAGGAAGTTAGATCCAGAGGTGCACAGAGTGCTACAGGATGTCATCAATTTCGTTAATTTTATAAATTTTATAATTTTATAAAAACAAGACCTTTAAACAGTGGAATCTTCACAATACTTTGTAATGAGATGGGGAGTGACCAGGAAATTCTTTTGTACTGCACAGAAGTTCACTGATTATCTCGTGGCAAAATGCTTAAGAGAGTTGAACTTAAGAGGTGAGGTCTGCATTTTTCTTTTACAAAAAGACCAATGTTCCAATGTGATGCATGGTAAGAACAGTTTGAAGGTCGCTGGTCTAGTGATTAGAACAGTGCCTTTTTATTTAAGCAGTCCTGAAAACTATGAAATGTTCAACACAGATGAGATTCCTTCAGTTCCTTCTTTCTCCTACCTTCTTCCTGTAATTAGTCATGTTATCCACAACAATCATAATAAGCCAGAAACGTGCATCTTGCCTTTTGAGCCCTCTTACCATCACCTTTTTCTTGAGGCTGACAAAAATTAGTGTCTCAAAGAAAACCACTGAACCTTGCAGCATCTCCAAATTTCTAGTAAAACAGAACTATGACAAGGATGGTAGATGTGATTCCCAGACCTTACAGGAATTTTGTCAGCTGCTGTCTTCTGGAAAAAAAAAAAAAAAAAGGAGAGAAGGATATTCTTTCAGGTCAGTTGTTACCATGTTATTTATTTGGCTAGAGCTATCCTGCAATGCTCAAAAAAATACCAACCCCAAACCAACACCCTCCCCCTCAATCTTATAAGGTTTTTGTGTGTTTTCATTTGGGAAACATTGGAATGAAATATCACTTTGGCATAGTATGTAATGCATAATTTAGAAGGGGTTGGGAGCATGAACCTATGAAAAAAGAACCATCAAATGAATCTTCGTGAATTCTTGAATTTCTGAGTGAGCTAGTAGGGGAAAATGTAGCACTGTTACAATTTATCAAAAATTAAAGGGCAACTTGTCTTGATATGCCACCATAAAGATTGATGTGTAAAGTCATTGAAAAGAAAACTGCTGCAGGAAAAACTGGCTTACATATAGAAAGCAGGTGGTTTAGGTAAATTATAACAGCGCAGGGTTAGTAGAGGTAATAAATGAGATAACATGAGGGTCAGTAAAAGGCTCATCTTTGCACATGTTTTTGAACACTTTTCAATTAGAATAGGAAAGGTGGAGAAAAACATTGACTTCCCAAATCTAGAATAATTGCTGTAGACTATGTGCGAAAAAGTAGGTAATTCAGTTCATTGTAGGACAATGTAAGATAATGAGTCTGGGATGCATAATATAGTGTAGGAGTTAAAGACCTTAGCTGAAAAATAGTGGAAAGTTGGATATAGTTTGGGTTTTTTTTGGTTTTGATAATGAGCTTGAGCAAGATGTGGTTGCTGTCGGCAAGGATGAAAGGCTAAAAGGATGTTAGAAAATGTGTGTAATAGCTGGAAAATGAAAGCACAGGAAAAACGTGGCTTTTTTTTTAAAGTATGATTTCTGAATAACAGCTGCATCTTCAGCTATGTGAAAATCAAAGTTTATCAGATCAGGTGTGCCTTCATTTCAAATGACTATCATTAGAAACTACGAAATATTGCAAACTTTTAAAACACCGTAAGTAATATTTTTCCAAAATGTTAAAAGATTGGAAGTATTTGTTGAATTAAAGTAAATACTGCAAGATTACTGATATTGCATTTCTTAAGAAGGATGGGGTTTTTTTTGGATAATTTAATTAAAATAATGAGAGTATTGGAAGTTGGAAAACTGTATTTTTTGGGATGAAGACTGAGAATGATAAGGGAATGATTATGGACAAATGTTGCTGGGCAAGGTAATAGGAAGATGATAGGTGCCTATCACCTCATCATTTATTGCGAAGATTACACTATATGAACACCAGAGAAAAACTCCGTCTGATAAAACACATAGATAAATCCTCAATTTGTTTCAATTTTGTGTAAAATTCTGACACTTTACCAATATATACATGAATTGATTGAGAGCATTTTATGCAAATAAACCTGGAATCTTATGTTTGATTAATATATAAATGTAGGCTGTGGTTGTGCTTGTATTGGTAGGAGTTAGAAGTGTATGTTTTCCTTTTCATATACTCAATGAGAAAATTTGGCATGGGGGTGTGTGTTTCCCTCATAGTTGTTTTATGATATTGCGTGCAGCAAGTTACTGCTTTTTATGGCTGGAAGTTTTTGATATTTGCTGCACTTCTTCCATTACCCAAGCACAGGAGAAGAACAGAATAATCTGCTTGTCTGGCAAGTTCTCTAATTACACGCTGGTGTTCTGAGAAGCTGGCATATTAAGATCACTGTCATCCTAAACTTCCTAAATACATTTGGTATTTCACACGATGACTTGTTTGTGGAGTGCGTAGATTTAATTATTAACCAGCGGGACAGTGTCACCCTGAGTGGAGATTAAGCTGCTATACAGTCCCTCCCCTGTACACTGGGAATATGTTGATGTTATCAATCAAAACAATGAATCTGTCTCATAATAAAAATGCAAATTAACTGAGTTAAATTAGCAGGTTTGTACTCTTAGTTCCTTGCGTGAAATGAATGCGTTTATCTTTGCAGAAGCTATACAACTGTACACAGCTATCATTTATTTTGTACTATGTGTAATCCCTTTTTATACCAGAGACATGTAGTACAGAGTTTTCTTTATTTTTACGGTACATATGTGTACATTAATGTAGACTTTGACTTTTTCTCTGCATTAGTAAAATGGTAGTATCTAATGTCATGTCTGAAGTAGTGCTATTTATTTTCACGTGCCATATGAAGAATATTTAAATTACATATATATATATATATGTTTGTGTGTGTATGTAATCTCAAGATGAACTGGAGAATGAAAATCAGAACAGTCAGCATCTGTATTTTCCAAGTTGCATAAATACAGTCATGGATATGACAGTGCGCATAAATGGGAAGAAAAGACTAGCTTCCCACACAGAAGGAGTAAGGAGAAGACCATGATGTTAAACAGGGGCTTGAATTTTGCCCCGACTTAAATTTTCTACCATTTACATTATTTAAATTGAACGTGGAAGCTAGCAGCTCCTCACAAGCAGTTTACGGTCTTTACTGAGCCACCAAGATCAGCTTCCTTTCTTTACTGCTCCATGTGGTTGTTTAGTTTGTTCTGCCTTCAGCAGTGGTGGGTCAGGGTCGGAAACCCTTTGAGTGAAGCTACTAGGCAGAACTTTTCCCAGCTGTTTTATTTGCAGTGTGTATGTGTGCATGTGTATGTATGTACGAATACTTCCCCATATATATGCATTTATACATATATACACACACACACAACTGAGCAGGAAACATATTAGTAGAAGGTAATACTTGCTGTGCTATTTTTCTATTTGTGCTCTATACTTAGCAGTACCATAGTTGGTAGTCAGAGGATGCTGCCTATCCCCATTTTGCCTGCAGTAAAATTGTGCCTTACTAACTGTCCAATGGTGTACATAAATGACAGTTCTTACTAACCCCAGGGAGGGGTCTTTTTATTTCCTAAAAGATGAGATTTTGTTGACCTTATGTAATTATAAGCTTTATTAATGTTTATAAAGTATTTTTTAACTCTAACTGTAGCGTTGGATTTAAAGACCTTTTGTCAGGGAGTTCCAAAGGCCCACTCCTTGCTGTGTGAATGAGAATTTCCTTCTATTTGTTCTAAAAATAAAAGGCAAGAATTTCATAAAGTGACCTTTTGTTGCAGTATTATGAGACAGGGACTGATCATTTTTCTGTGGGCCTGTCATAATTTTTAATGATTACAATTAAAATGAAAAGAAAGTGTGCTCCTATACTGTTATCAGAGGCATTCAGTGCTTGAATAATTTCATTTTTTTCCATAAGCTCTGCTACTGATGGGGAGTGTGCAAGTCCCATGTGCACAAGCAGATGGGGAAATTTTAGTCTTTAGTCGTCAATGCTCTTTGAAGGTTCCCTTCTAATTTCCTTTTCTTGCCAAATAATTTGAGAGCTGGCAATATCAAGTCAAATACCCGTCCTTCTGTACTTCAGCTACCCTTTTTGTTGACCTCGTTCTCATCTTTTGCATTTTTGCTGCAGTGTCTTAAAAGTAGAACTAGATGCTGTTCTCAGCAAAGAGAACTTTTCTTTGTGGTGTAGTATCATGCAAATAGATTTCGCTATAATTTTTTATTGTCACTTCTTTGGTCTACCTCAACTTTCAGTATAAATACTAAATTACAGTGAGAAATATATTCTGAGGTTTGTTCTCTGTTTTTTCTTACTTTCAAAGAAAATGGTTTCATTAAAAGAGTTAGAATATGTCTTAGGTTATTTTTATGATATTAAAAGTGGTCCATCCAACTCCTGTAATTATCCCAATTCAACTTTTTTTTTTTTTTGCATAATAAGCAAAAAGAAGGAGCTTCTTCATGCTTTTAGCACCCTTCTGATACTGTAGTGCCTCATCTTTTTGTCTCTTTTGTGAGAAGCCCTCACTAAAACTGTGCAACAGGTATTTTGACCCAAGAGGTACCTTCATAAACATACAAACAAAAACCCAAACAAACATACACAGATTTTGTTTTCTTTTGTCATGCCTGGCTTTGGAGATGAGAATCATGGATATATAATTCTTCACTAGCAGCTCTTTAGTTATTTATTTATTTTTTAATGCAAGGCAATTTTTTTGGCAGCTAGAATATTGAAATATTGATTTACATTAAGACAAGTGCATATCTTGAGAGCAAGATTGGTTCCTGTAACTTCTGTTTGAATAATGCTTATGTGCAGAAACTGGAGACTTGGATGTTTAAACTCATGGCTATGTGGGAGCCCTAGTACTGGACTTGAACACATTCTCTCCATGGTCCAAGCTTGCTGATGGAAATCAGTGTCACACCAAAAGCCCTGTAGCTTCATTTGTCCTACATTGTGTCTAAGCCAAAGTGTCCCATCACACGTCCCTGACCAGACATCTAGCCAACAAAAGTGATAGAAAAGATATTGTTATGGCCTCTTTATCCATAGATTTAAAACCGGCAGTGATTACATATGTACAAGACATACCAAGGCTGATACAATTAGTGTTCAAATTGTATGGGAAAATTTCCATGAATCTATCTCATGCATTTGAGCTACAGATTTTGATTATATTAATAATGATTAGTTGAAGTTGTTGGAAAAATACAGAATGAAGTGTGGAAGTAAAGAAACAGAAATGGATATAACAAAAATATTCCAATTCTAATTTCTAATTTCTAATTTCCAATTTCTAATCAAACTAATGATGATTATGTGTTTTCAGAGATTTAGGTGGGAGAAGAGAGGAAATTAAAATAATCCCTTGAGGTAAAGCTAAGTCAAGGAAACCATACTTTGTTTAGCTTAGAAATTAAGACCGTAAATTACAAGAAACCTTGGCGATGTAGGCTAGGAGTCAGAATGTGAAGAACAACCATGAAAGCTGACTTGCCAAGTAATTAAGATCCAAGTAAATATCCATATGCATTTAGAATTAATAGAATGTTCCCAAATCCTCATGAATGTGGTAGTGCTAGGGCATGGAAATAGCGGTAACTTGAGAAATGTACGTTATATTTTGTTAGATAGCTTCTGGGTTAGTAGATTGTAACTCTTCATCTCCTAACTGTATGCTTACTTGTATTTTACTTTGAAAGATATTGTTGAAAACATACTATACTTCTGCAGTGTTATCAGAAGTGTTCAGTACTGGAACCAAGTGGGATTTTGTTTGCCTTTTACATGCCTTCCAGCTGATGGGTGGAATTTAAGTCCCCGTGGTGCACAAACAGATGGGAAAATGTTGGTCTTTAGTTTTCACTCATCAGTGCTAATTCTTTTATCTGCTGCATGCATTAGTCGAACAGACTATGCCTGTCAAGCAATCTGTAATATGTGCCATGACAGTCTTTTTTTTTTTTTTTAACTCTAATGAAAATCTTTTCTGTGAACTGACATTACCTACGTTCTATTAGTTTAAGGGAAAAATGCCTTATTCATGGAATAAATGATTATTAAAATGGTTGTGGAACTTTGATGATTTTAAAATGCTATTTTTATTATTTGTGTGAAGTAATTCAACAACCAAGAAGTATGTTTTCAAATACAATTGGGTATTTCTGTAGGCATTGGTGATCTTATATGTGTACATCTATATGATGCTTTTTATAAACAGACACTGTATTGGTGCATTTCTTTATCCTTTCTTAACCAGTGCATCACAGAGGTTAAGATGTCTGGGATTTTTGGAACACTATAATGTTCTTTATGCACGTTGGCGTGCATTCATAAATCCGTATTTCTAGATTATAACAAAAAAGTCTGTTTTGACGAGGAATTAAGTTGCATATTCAGATTTTGGTGCCTGTTTCTGCATCGTGGAACCCAGAAGTGCCATGAATTAAAGAACTTGTATCCACATGGCAACTGAAATACTTTACTTACACAAGGATGAGTGAATTTCCAACTTCCCTGACTGGTCTAACATGTAGCTATGAGGGAAAAAAGTAAGTAGTAATGGCATAACATAAATTTATATTAATACAATACATGAGAGCAGCCCTGAGGAGAAGGACTTGGGGTTGTTGGCTGATGAGAAGCTCAACATGAGCCCGTAATGTGCGCCCACAGTGCAGAAAGCCAAGTGCATCCTGGGCTCCATCAAAAGAAGCGTGGCCAGCAGGTTGAGGGAGGGATTTCTGCCCCTCTGCTCTGGGGAGACCCCCTGCAGTGTTGCCTCCAGCTCTGGAGCCCCCAACATGAGAAGGACATGGAACTGTTGGAGCAAGTCCAGAGGAGGGCCACAAAGATGATCAGAGGGCTGAAGCACCTCTCTTATGAAGACAGGCTGAGAGATTTGTGTTTGTTCAGCCTGGAGAAGAAAAGGCTCTGGGGAGACCTTATAGCAGCCTTCCAGTACCTAAAGGGGGCCTACAGGAAAGATGGGGAGGGACTCTTTATCAGGGAATGGAGCTATAGGACAAGGGATAAAGGTTTTAAACCGAAAGAGGGGAAATTTAGATTGGATATTAGGAAGAAATTCTTTACTGTGAGGGTGGTGAGGCAGTGGAACAGGACGCCCAGAGAAGCTGTGGATGCCCCATCCCTGGGAGTGTTCAAGGCCAGGCTGGATGGGGCTTTGAGCAGCCTGGTCTAGTGGGAGGTGTCCCTGCCCATGGCAGGGGGGTTGGAGCTAGTTGATCTTTAAGGTCCCTTCCAACTCTAACCATTCTACGATTTTATGATTCTATTATATGTTTTAGCTATTACAGAAGTGTATTGGCATAAAATTTTTGGCACTAAATTATCTCCTGATTTCCTTTAAAGTGTCTTTTTGGAGATACACGAACTCTCCTCTTCAGTTTATTTTATGTGCCCAGAGGGCACTTGCAAAGCTCTGAATTCGGCTTTGGTTCTGTAGGCTGTGTTGTCACAAACGTAAGGGATTGAGCTGTTTGTAAGTGTTTTTATGATGTGGGATCAGGCATGTCGAAAATGAATTCAAACCTTTACTTATATCGCAAGTTAAGCTTATCCAGATGGCAGAGAGTTCCTACTTCTTGTGAAAGAATAATTTTGGTAATGTGACAGGCATGGGTATGTAGACAGTAGCAACTCTTTTAGAGTTTAAAACCCTGGAATAGAGCAAAGATTGCAGACAGCAAGAGTATCTTTCCTCTGTGAGAGGTGAGAACTCCTGCTTCAAATGAGCTGCAGGTAACCATTGACTCAAGGCTATGGAAGAAGTCCTGGAGCTGGTGCTCTGGGCCAGCCCAGTTTACAGAGCTGTGCTCTCTGCACATTCCTGTAAAAGGAAGTGAGAGGTTTTTCCATTTGTATTAAGGGAAAATTTGTTTTCATGAGTATGCCTTAGCATGATGCCCTACTACAAAGGAAATGAGCTGAGCAGGAGGGTTTGTTCCCTTCGTTTTCTCTAGCCCGTGTAAGGCATGCACAGAACATTTTTTAGTGTATCAAATTGCAAGCATGATAGATGCAGTTAGGTCTTTTCAGTTGTTACTTTGATTTTTGATCCACAGATTTTACTTCTGAGTTGCTTTATGGAGTTTGGATTCTTGTTCAGATTATTTTGCTAAGAGATACTCTGGAAAGAAAGGAGGAAAATATTTTCAATTTGGAAATTCCTACATGATGAGACTGCTGTTTGTATTTCTTCAATACTTTTAAAAGTTCAGGTTTCAATAAATAAGAATTTACTGAGGAAAACCTATTATTTTGGAAAAGTTATGCCTAGGTCTGGTATCCATTATGCCTGGGGGTTAGTGATGTTTGGAAGGGAAACTTAACTACCTCCAAGTAACTTAACTGCCTGAGAGAAGTTATAGTTTGTTATTTGTAAAACATAGTACTTTGAAGCTCAAGTGATCAGTCTTGACTTACTGAAATTCCCATTTAATCAAAGATCAGTTGTGTCCCCTCAGGAAATGCCCTAAAAAGGATGAAGAACAGGCTTGTGAAATGTTGCTTTTGTAAAGCTGAAATTTTAATGTATTTGTTTTCCTTTGAGATATAATAACAGAAAAGAGACTGCTAGGATTAGCTGTACAGCAAATCTCCCTATTTGGGGTATGGTTTTCCACCAGTCCTACTCCTGTCTTCCATAAAGAGAGTATGTTGGCTTTTTTTTTTTCCTTTTCTTTTGGCAGATTACATTAAGGGTCATTAAAGCCAAAACAGAAGCTAGAGCAGCTTTGAGGTGATTGTACTGCATGCCATGGACTGAAATGGAACTTACAACTCTTTATAGATGGCTTTATAATTCTTTATAAACATTTGTGATCCCTCTTCTGTTCTCTGTCAAGCCCAAGGGGAGGAGGAATAAAAGTAAAAATTCAGATATAGGTAAGCTGCATGGTAGAGTACTAGTCCTGAATCTACTCAGAGGAAGAGAGCTGGCTTTTTCATGGCCTTCTTTTGACCTTTTGTTCTGGAACAGGAATCTTTGCTTTACTCTGGAGTTGACAGAAATCGATCAGCTGTATCCCAAATATCTTAAGAATCTGTGATGTGATGGGGAAGGGGCTTCCTTAGAGATTTATGTGGGAAAACTTAAAATGAAAGTATTAAGACTGCAATCAGCATTCTGAGAGACTCTATCTAGATTTAGTAAAATAGTTTCTAGATTGCTCTATACCCAAAAAGAGAACACAAAAGTAGTAACTCAGTTTGTGTGTGTCAGTTTGCTTCTCAGCAAGCAGGTAAACTTGGATTATGATACGAACAGGTAGAGGAACTGTCAACAGAGGATCTATAATTGCCGTCACTAAAAACCTCATTTGTTTTTTCCCGGCGCTTCTAGTAACTAAATTGTTATTTCTGTGAAATAATTTCCTGCCTACACAAAATCTGTTGTTGAAATGAGTTGGAAGGAAAGCATACTTTTGAACTGAGAGCAGCTGCTCAGTCTCATTTAATCTTTTATTTCATTGTCTGTGGTTTGCTAATGGGGAGAAGTCTTTGACTTTCTTTGAGCCTTGCCTTGAGAACTGTTTCTGTTCTGCTTAGCACTGTGAATTTGTGAAAAGTGAGATCCAGTGCTACTGACCTAAAACACAGTACTGTGTAGAGCAACTCTATCCCTTTCACTTAGTTAATGAATGAGAGTCAAACAAGTCCAACAGGAGCCACAAAAAGAGGAACCCCAGCTAGATTTCTGGGGTTTAGTATCTTGAATGAAAATTTATGCAAGCCTTTGAGGTCAGAGAGCAAGATTGTATGTCAACGTGGAGCCCATGAGCATGTGTGATTTCCTGTATGTTTCCTTGTTCACAAGCAAATAGAGCATTATATCCTGATTACTGTTGCTTTCTTTTTAACTGATAGTATACTAAGGGCTTTTGGAAGGGTGTACCATTTGCACGGTAACCATAGTATACATGAGAGCATGCATACTTGTGCATGTAAACCTTGGACATCCTTTAACAAGCAAAACCTTTTAAAGGAATTAATGTGAAGAAGTAGGTCAATAAAGGGGAGAAAACTTAACCACTCATGTTACAGGAAGCAAAATGCCACAAATGTTTTGTGAAGAGCTACACTTAGTCCCTGTCTACTTACATGGTTAACATCATCCTATAAAAAGGAACAGCTTGTAAAACATGTGACTATATTTTAAAAAATGGAGAAAAAGTGAATTGTCAAAACTGTTACTGAAAAAATGCTAGCCTTTCCCTTTTGGAAACCGTGGTTAATATAGAAGAAAGAAATGCTATGTAAATTTTGGTACAGTTACACACATATAAATATATACATTTTTATATATACGGAGTATGTGGAGTGGAATAAATAGATTACTAATATAAATAAGAATATAAAAAGATATTAAAAAGTCAGGGTTTTTTGGGAGGTAGACAGGTGACTGCACAAATTGCACAAGGCTAGCATACTGTGGAGCACTTGAACCATAGTAACGACTGTGCAGAAGCCTGTTACTAGGAGAAAACTTCTTTTTTTTCATAGCAACAGATACATTAACAATGTTTTTGTTTTCAAAGACATGTTTTCACCTCTGTCTTTTTTTCTTTTTTGTTCCTTTTTTATAGCCACACATATTCCTCAGGCTGTATTTTATTTCTGATTGCCTTCATAAAGCCTCATGAAGCCAATGGTGGTAATCCTAGGTAAAAGAGGCAGTGGCTGGGTCATGCTTTCTGTGTTGAAAAATATTTTATAACGCACCTGGGACTTTCTACTATACAAATAAAGCTAAATTACTTTGTTATTCCAAATATATAAATAAACTGAATGGAATACAATTTTGAAAGAATAATTTAAGGCGTGCAACAGAATGCAGGACTTTAAGCTTGAATTTCAATGGATCATTCACCGACTTTCTGGAGTCTGTCTGGCTTCCACCTAAAAAGGATGGATGTTGACTCTGGTTCAAGAAGCAGTTCAACCAGCTAACCCTTGTGAGCACACAGTTCCCTGGATGCATAAGGTGTAGCATCCTAGCTGGGAAGCTAAGCAAGAGATGGTACCTAGGCAGAGACATGCCTAAATCTTTCCTAAGTCCTTGGGGAACCTCAGTAAATTAGTTCTTCTCTAAGAATGACTAAATCAGATTACATTGCAGTCCAAACAGTTGTGATGGTATTATGTTTCTGGATTTATAACCTAGTGGTTAGAACTCTGCCCCTGAATGTAGGAGATGGTTGGAGATGGCTGGAGAAAGTCTAAACCCACAGCCCTTCTTCTCACAAAACTGCCTTTAATTATGTCCGTAAAATGTTGGGAGAATGTGATTTTCACCTATCCTGATGAAATTAGGCTGCTGATATGCAAAATATTGTGGAATTCAAAGAGACAGAATGAAAAAAAATCATTTTTAATCTGTAAAGGGGGACACATTCCTCAGAATGGATATTCCTGTGTTCCTTTTAAAGTAATGGTAGGTAGATATGTTTCTCATTTGGTATTCATGAGATAAGATGTATAAGAAAAACTAGGAATAAGAAAGAGGAGCAAGGATTATTAGCCAGCTGGTAAATAGCACTGATAAACCTACATCTGTTGCACAGAAGGAAGTTTTAAGACTTTTTAAAAAATAAAATATTTAATAAAAGGTATGCCCTATGCATGTTAGATTGATTTTTAGATTTCAATTAATTCTTAAAAAGAGAGATTGATGGAGAAAATTGAAAATAAATTGTTTGCTTGTGAGTTAACAGTATCACTAATTAGGCTTTCCAAATGTAGAATGTGGACTAAGCTCAACTCTTATTTTACAGTGGGAGTTTGGACATTGATCCACTGGGTTGTAGCTAAAGCAACACAGTCTTAAGAGTTGGTGACTGCATTTATACTTTTGTGCTTGGGCCAAGTGACAAGGGGTAGCTTGTACAGGGACAGAGCCCTGTAGAGGACTCTGGCTGTGCTCACAGTCCATTCACATGAGATTATGTGAAGAAGTTACTATTTTTTGTTAAGTTCTTGCAAATCAAAATTACCAATAGTGCTTGGACTTCAGAAGCTATTTGGTTCTTTCCCCACCTTCTGGAACATTATTTAGGAAAGAACAGCTCAGCTTCTACTACATCCTGGTGTGCAAAGTGGTGTTCTTCCCTGTACTATCCTAAATTAGCTAGAAATTTAGGTATGCAAAGATGTGATCATGGAATAATTTATAGTGGGCGTGTACATTGTATCGTATACTCTACAGTGAATCTGAAGTTGTTCATTTCTCTTCCATTGAATGGGAAGTCATTTCAAACTACTTCATGTTGGCAAAAGTGGGGGTATGCACATAGATTTACTGTGAAACTGTTCACATCCAACCTGCCTCATGCTATATACTGAGCTCCTGAGCTCAGTACCTAATCTTTAGGGTCATCAGTTTTGTGGAATTAAGCTATTCTACTCAGTTTATCTAAAATGAAAACGTATCAGAGATTCTACAAAGAAGTAAATAGACACAAATAAAACCAGGATATAAAAATGCATAGTAAAAGGATCCTAAGATAAATTGAAGTCTTTTGAATCATCATTTGTGGAACCAGAAGGGAAATCTTATCTCCTTTCACTAGCCAAAGGTATTTTCTTTTTGGCAGGAGGCTCTGATATCTGGTCATATGGGGACAGTATGCAAATCTGGCACTGTCTAGTCAGTTATTATTGATCACCAGGCTTCACTCTCATATGCTCTCTCTACATATATATGTTCTGCATAGCAGCACAAGCACTTCAGTTGCATTTTGCATTCTGTATATTGAACTAGGTGTCTTTGGGAACCTTTTTTAATAATATATTTAGAGATGTTCCTTCTGCAGCCTTTCTAAAATAGAAGCAATTTATCATTGTAGACATATATTTTTCTCAAAAATATTTTTTTGTATATATGGGATATATTGGATAAAGTTTTGCAATACACTTATCTTTTTATTAAGAAATGACTTGAGAATGAGGATGCGTTGAGAATAGGTAAGCCAGTAACTTTTCATGTACACTGACCACTGCATGCAGAATTCAAGTGGGTAGATACAACATTTGAAATGAAATGGAATATAATCTGGAATTGCATTTTGAATATAAACAGGTATGCATATAAATTTGGAAACTCTAGTATCAGCAGCCTGGGGACAGTATTCCTCATATTTTCTTCAAGAAACCTAAGAACAAAGCAGGACTATGTTCAGATAATCTGAATTCCATCTGCATCTCTAAATCATATCTGGGTTTCTTATTGTCTGGGCTATGAGGCCATACATGTAGCAATAGCACTCAAGTTCTTTAGTACAATTTTGGCTGTCTGAATTTGAACTAAAGGTACAATATATGTGGTGTGCAACATGTTCCACATCTTTATCATGCTCTGTCTGTACTTTTGCTTGAGACTGATGCTTTTCTGATGCTTAGTTTGCCCCTCTCTCTCATTTATTCTGTTCTGACCCCTACCAGTTACCGGTGTGAGCTTCTGCCATGTCTTCTGCCACCTGTGGGGTTGCCATCTTGTCTTTGTTTATACAAATATCTAAATGGAAACTCTGAATTATAATTAGAAAATAAGATTTCAAATCAGCTTTCAGGACTTGACGTAATTAGCTGAGAGGTGCCTGGGAATAAAAGAAATCCTGAGCAACTAAAAAATCTGTGAAACATTTAACAGTGAGTAATTTCCAATGTATCGCAGGCAAATGTGTAATCAGAGTAAACAGGAAGAAATGTCCATACTATGAGCACTTCAAAATATTGGTGTGTACAGTTTGCATCATACTGACAACCTGTCAGACATCTTTTTGGCAGGATATTGTGTAGTATTCTAAGGAAGGGAAATACAGCTTTCTATACCTACAATGGCTTTCTTTCTAAAGCACACTGGAGTTTGGTACTGGGCATAATCCGCATGATGCCAGCATTAGGGGGCTGCGAGCAGGGCTGGAGCGAAAGAACTGCAGGGGCCGAGCAGAGGACTTGGGGGCAGTTACGTCTCTGGCAGAGCTGTGGCCAGTGAAGGAGCCCATGACAAAGCAATGGAGGAAGAAATAAGAAGCCACCAAACAAGGAACAACAATGTGCTGACCTCAATCTCCTGCACTGCCCTCTGCAGGTGTAGCATGCAGGAGGCAAGGGGATTGGATACAGGAAGGGGAGGAGCGGTGTCTGGAGAGGAGGCCAAGTGTAGTTCTCTAAGTGTTTGTTTGATTGCCTGTTTCTATTTCTTGGTAGCAGAATCAGTAATTAAAAGTTTGTTGCTTGGCCAGTAAATTAAAGATCCCCGACGTGAAACTTGTTTAATAGCCAGCAACAGACTACAAATGACAGTGTTTGTGGCTATTCTTAAAACATTTGGTACAATTCTTAAAATTAGATTTGCTGAGGTCAGATGAGTCAAACAGCCTTCTCCAATGAGGGGGTTAGTTGGTGGGTGAGGGGTGAGCAGTGCATGTTATTTACCTCTACTGTCTCCCATGGCATCCTCATAGACAAAGTATGGGTTAGGTAAGTAGGCAGTGAGGTGGATTTAAAACTGGCTGAGTGTCCAGGCCCAGGGGGTTGTGATCAGCAGCACAAAGCAGCTGGAGGCAATTCACTAGTGGTGTACGCCACAGGTTAATAGTGGGTCCAGTCCTGTTCAAGGTCTTCATTAATGGCCTGGACAGTGAGACAGAGCACACTCTTATTAAGTTCACAGATGATACAAAACTGGGAAGCGGGGATGATACACCACATTAAAAATACTCATTATTAAAAACCACAAAATATTTATTTTTGAAGCAAGATACTACTTTTGAGTGTGCACCATTGTGCAGAATTGCTTCTTTACCTGAATTCTGAGAGCTTCTCCTGCCTCTGCTGACGCAACTTTCACCAAACTTGACCATCTGCTTGGGAGCAACTCATTGTGAATATTTCTCAAGAAATTAATTAATATAGAACTACCCAATAAATCATAGAATCATAGAATCTTCATGGTTGGAAAGGACCTTTGAGATCATCGAGTCCAACCATACACAATATTACTTGGAGCTGAGTAATTCCATGCTACATCCTTCTTTCAGTGACATTACGTCTTAGAGAAGGAATGACGTGTGCTGCTGGCTAGGTTAATTATCATGCTCTTCCTGAATTTAAGACGTCAAAGGTCTTTTTGTTTCTGTTTCTTAACTCAACAAGGAAGAAAATGTATATAGGTTTGTTTTATTATTATCCTCCTGACCTTCTTCTGACATTGCCTGGAGATTATTTACATGCAGGGAAGGACAGGTACTTTCAAGACTTTGTGCTTTTTCATTGTATGCAAGTCAACTAGATATGAAAATGTGTTACTTCCTTCATTCCACCATCACCAGCAAACTCATGGGTCAGTGAGTAGAAAGCAAAGCAAACAAAAATCATGCTTCCTAGTAGTGGAACAAGTGCAATAAATAGTTGTTTAACCATCCTGCAAAGATATTATCGTCTTCAAATCCATCCTTTATTTGACTTTTGATCATCTTTTTAATTTTGTTTGGCAGGACAGGCAAGCAGAAATTTATTTTCATAGCACTATAATGAATATAGCATTTTATACCTTGTAAGTCTCTTTTCGTATCAGTCTCTTTCTATTCCATTTCACGGAGCATGAGAGTCAACTCCTCTCATCTAATCTTGTTTACCAATTTAAAATCTATGCATCTAATCTAAATTTGTTGTCCAGGTTCCCCTTACAGTCAGTGTAGCAAGACAGGCACTAAAAGAAAGTAGTGTATACTTTGTAGCAGGATAGGTTATTTTGCTGTATAGGGTATGGTCTAGGAGGATATCTGAGGTGTTTGAGAGAGCTGAGGTGAGTCATTCTTTGATGCCTGTCTGTCCCCTCATCACTATGGTGGGAACCCAGGAGATTGCCTCAGACTAGCAGTCCAGGTTCAACACCTCAAGTCCGAAGACATGAAGCCCACAGGGATTTGCTAGGTTTTCATGTTATATTTCACTCTGAGCCAGGAGCTGAGCCCATTATGATTTTTTTTTGATACGGTATTTAGTGAGTAAGCTCCTGAAAGAAGCAGTTGTACTTTCTATTAATAATTCCTTATTACAGTTGACCCCTGCTGCTGTGGTTTTAAGAATAGCTGTCCTTGGTACCCCTCATTTTTATCACCTAAATTTTTATCATACGAGCTGGTAAGAAAAGTAATTAAATTTGCCAGAGATAATTCTTATTTCATAATTCCTTGCAGTTAAAAGCCACAGAGAGAACACTTGAAATGAATTTGTGTTATGGCCTTTTAAAGAAGATACGTGATATTTCACTGTAATGTAAACTTTTATGTCCACCAGGCATTTATAATATTTTCAATTTTTTTCAATATTTTCTTCTTTACAAAGAAAAAGGAAAAAAGTATTTCTTACGCTAAGAATATTTAATATAGAAAATGCAAGTTTTCTTATTGTGCTGATGATTTGTTTTCAAGCTTCTCATGAATCTATTCCCAACCCCGCCATCCACACCTAATGGCTCCTTTTAGTTGTCTGTCCTTTATATTGCATTTTGAATGAAACTTACAGAAATTCAGGTTGGCTCCTTTAGGGACTACAGCTGAAAGCATCGAGCTCACTTTCGTTGTCTCCAGTTGGTGACAAATGGCAATTTTATTTAGCAAGGGATGTATCTCTTTGAGGTTGGATTGATGGATGAGGCCATAAGAGGTTGGGCCAGCTGACAAGGTTACCCCTACCAGCTGTCTACCCATCCCTACTGCATGAGTGTCTGTGCTGCTTGTCAGTCAGCTTTTGAGCCACTGCTGTTTACTCTGTAGCATTTTAAGGCAGACTGTAATTGGTGACAGCTTAGTTTAAAATGCTGTGCTGCAAATGGTGGTGGTTCCAAAACTCACTGATGAGCAGCTCAGACATCTGTGCAGTAAGGGCAGGCTGGAGAGCCAGGGTGGCAACAATGTCAGCTGTCCAAAGCAAAGCCAGCCCTTTTTGACATTCAGGAGTCCTTTAATTTGTTTTTGCCTTTTTGTGTGTTTTCATTTGTTTTGTTTTGTTTCAGGTTATAATCAGCCTGCTATCTAAGAAGCCCAGCTTTGAAATGTTTTTAAATGGGAATGTATGAGGACAGCAGTAGTGTTTTGAGATTTCACTACAAAATCCTGAAATGTTTTTAATTCTTGTCTGTAGGCTGGAGCAAATGTGCTGCTGCAAGATGTTAATGGAAACATTGCACTTGATTATGCCATAGAAGGGACTGAATCTAGCAGCATCCTTCTGATGTACTTGGAAGAAAACGGTAAGTCAGCTCTTCAGCTTCTGGACTGTTTTTATTGAACATGACATAAAAATAAAAAGGATTGATTTGATGTAAGTCAGCATTAGAGCCACTGGAACTATATTGGTTTGGAAATGGAGGGGAGGAAGATGATTTGGAGTCACAAAAGTTTTCAGTGCGTTTAAATTGGAACAACTGACAAAGGTTAGTGGCGGTGAACATTGTCAGATCTGCTTTTGCCCAGTCATATGGAGATGCTACGGTATGAATTCAAAGCAGAAAAACTGCAGTAATGCAGAAGCTTTTAAAACTAATTTAACAGAGTGAGGAGCAGGCTTCACATTTTGTTTCATTTCACATGTGAGTTATGTATAGCCTCAGAGTATATTTTTTCCAGTAGCAGACTGTTAAATAAATAAGTCTCTGCAAATCATCTGAATGGAAATGTATATGAAACTTTATCACTTATTCAAAAATATTAGTATTGGTTTTGTTTCGTATTGAGAAAATACTGTAGCTAGATTTCTATTATGAAGTACGCTTAATATGTTATAGATGACAGGACTAGTATTGAAAAAAAAGGATTGTTATTCACCAATTCCAAACTTAGGTAAAGGTTCTGAAGTGAGATTTATCGCATTGCTTTTCACTGTAATAGATTGCCTTAACATTATATGTAGCTCATCATAATACTGATGAAAATGTATTAAGTAGAAATAATGAGCACTAATGTAAAAAAGTGTAATTTCAACATTGCGTCCATATAAGAAATCTGTTTTATCATAAACTAAGTTAAGTTATATTCTGTTAAGGAACACTTATAAGAAGAGTTAACTTAGGCTGGCAAGGAAATCACACTCAGTGTCAGATCCTGTACTGTTAATCCATAGCACATCTAGTATATTACACAGGTGTATTTCATGATTTTGCTTCCTTGGTGCCTGACAATGTCTTCACAGCTCATGAACTCTGGTTTTGGATTTTTCGAATGACAAGACAGGTATTATCTTCTAAAAGCTTGATTGCCTTGCAAAATGCAGATATTTGGAGTCTAAATGCTCCAAATACTTTGACTGATGTGGTATTTAAAATGTAGCATACAACAAGCATGTAGCTAACAACAAGATGTAGTCTGCATACTTGCAATTATTAATGCAGACCTATCAGAAAATGCTTCCTCTTTCCTTGGTTTGTCTCTCTTTTTGTTTGGTTGCAAAATGCAATAGATTTGGGGGCAGGGGGGTGGAAAGAAGAAAAAAAAGATTTGCTAGTTTCTCGCAAGGTGTCTACATTGAAGGAGCTTCTATGGAAGGGTGGATTTTTATGAGTCTAATGTTATCAGTGTTACCTCTTTTCCAGTAGATAGGAAAGGCACCGTTCCTCACTAAACAATGATTCTGTGAATGTGGGAAGTTTCCAAAGAAAAAACCTAAACATTATGAAGATGAGATCTACCTCTACTAACTTTAGATAGCTAAGCCTGAGCTAATCATCCAGACCTTTTCTTTTGGTCAATAGAGAGAAATAGGAAATGTATGTATCATTCCAGCTCTTCCTAGCCTGGCTAGGTGAGGAGAAATGACTTGCAGGACTGTTTCTTTCTCCTGACTAATAAGAACTTAAGTTGACAGGTGGTGGTTTATCAGTCTCAGTTTTAGACTGTTAGGGTAGATCATTCCTACCCCTTAATTGCAGTACTGCATGAAATCCTGGCCTTTGGGTGATGAACATCAAAAAGTCCGTCAACTTTGCTTGATCTATTACTATTCTTCTTGTAACAATGGGTTACAAGTTAAAAAAAGTTACAACAATTGTAAAATTGTAACAATCAAGTGTCTGGTAGTCACTTAACAGCAAACGCTCCTAAGAACAAGAGAGTGCTTCGTATGTGCAATGGGTTGTCCCAATTACAGTTTCAACTGCATGCTTCTTTCCAAGCACTATGAAGGGAGCCCAGAATGGCTAGCTGAGCCACCGAAATCTGCTACATAGAATGGGATTCAGTTTAAGGTTATGATATTTAAATTTACAGGTCTATATGTAGGTTCCTATACACTACCTTTGGTGTCTAAATTGCTATTACCATTAGTGGTGTTCTAGGAAATACTGTCACTAGAGAGCAGAAGGGTCACTCATTTGATCAGCCAGTAGGAGAACACTGGTGAAATTTGTTCTGCGCCAAGATATCATTGTTTTTGCGTGTTACTGATCTTGTTTTGCTATGAAAAGAAAGTCATGATGTTTAAGGGCTTCGAAAAATAAGATGGGGAGACTATCTGCAGCAATGTCCTGCCAAGGCAAGGCCAACTGAGAGCAGCCCAGGTTACGCAGGGCTGTGTTTTGTTGGAGATTCTGTGATCCCTCTGGGCTCCCATTCCAGTGCTGAGCCATCTTCATATTTTTTTTTTTCTTAATTCTGGTTAAATTTTCTTTGTTGCAACTTACAGTGTAGCCTCTTGTCCTTTCATTTTACCTCCAGGAAGCATCACCCTCCAGAGGTGAAATTAAAATATTAGGAAGTGTAAAAAGGAGGGTTTTTTTTCACTATTTGTCCTGTTTAATACTGAACTTGTTTGATTACTGGAATCATCATGAAAGTCCACCTGGCACCTTCCATAACCTTTATTTAGATTAATATCAGCTTTATGTTTTAAGGCAAAGCTTTTTTGGTATTAATGCATTTTAAAAATATCAAACTTTAAATGACTGATAGCGTGTTCTCCTTTTAGGGGCAGAATGTTCTACTGTAGAATTGAGTCAGTGAAACTCTGATTATGGTGTATAATCCTTATGTTTCCTCCTTTTCTTTTAGGCTATTTTAAATATTTAATGCTTTGAAGAATGCAACATTTTTGTTTACTTCCTTTCTTTGTATTTAGTTGCATAGTGGATTGGATGACTCAGATATAAACTACAAATAAGCGATTGATATTTCTTGGTTCCCTATTCGACAAGTGACGGGAGGTGACACGTTTATTGTGTAATTTCTTTCCAAAAAAGAGGTGTTCCCTTTTGTCTTCCAAGATCTTAGGCTTCAGCTTTCAGTAGGATAACTGCATTCCAAGAACATCAGCCTTGTTTAATCAGAGAAAACAGTATCTGGATATTTACTATTACTTTTTTTTTTTTTTTAAGATCTGTCTAAGTATCCTACATATCTGAAAGCAAAATAATATCTTTCTTGTCTATACTTAAGTAACATATCTACCTGAAAATATAGATGATTCTTCTTCTACTATCACACATGTACAGAAAAAAACCAACACGGTAATTGCTCTTCTACAAAGTATTCTTTTTGTTTTTAACAATTCACTTTCTGTGGGCTAAATGAATTTAAAATAGCTGGTTAAAGGTTATTGACCTTTGGTGGTAATAGAGATTTCATATACTTAATCAAAATTTCTGTAATATTTCAAGCTGTGGGAATAATGGATCTGTTTCGTTCTCTGAATATTAAGGGGATCATATTCAGGTGTCTCTGAAAACTGTATATAGAGCCAATATAATGTGCAAGTACTATCCATTTAGGTGTTTTTTATGGTTTAAATTAGTTAAAATATAGTGCAGATTTCACAAAAATAAACCATGGTTTCTTAACTTCTTACTACCAAATGGATTAAGCCTTACTCTCCAGCTGCAAAGTAGAAGGAATAAATTTCTTTTTCTGCCTTGCAGCATAGGTAGAATCAAAAAAATAGAAGCTATGGGTTAGTACAGAATCCTACACTGAAGACAGTGTTTAACATTATCCAGAAACAGTCAACTCATAAATTACTACAATAAGGAGAATTTCCCTGAAGCCAACAGTTAACAACATAAGGGAAATAACATGTGCAGAAAAGCTGATTCAGAAAAGTAGAGGGCAAAGGATTAAGGAAAAAATTACTGTAAGACTGACACTATACAGTAATCTAGAATGTGATAGGAAGATATACCCCCGAAATTATTTTGGTTTAAAATTTAAAGTAATTTGAAATCATAAAATCTAGTGTGGTGGGTTAGTCTTGGCTAAAAGCCAAGCTCCCACCCAACTGCTCACTCACTCCCCCTCCTGAGCAGGACAGAGGGAAAAAATAGGATGAGGAAGCTCATGTGTCAAAGACAGGGGGATTGTCACAGGCAAAACAGGCTCAACTCGGGGAAAATTGCCAATTGGAATAGATTCGGGTAGTGAGAAACAGGCAAACTTCAAAACAACAGCTTTCCTCCACCTTTCCCAGGCTTGTCTTTACTCCTTCACTCCGGACTCCTCTACCCCTGCAAGCGGTGCAAGGGGGTGGGGGAGCTACAGTTACTACATAGCAGCTTCTTTCTGCCACTTCTTTATCTTCACATTTCCCTCTGCTTCAGCATGGATTTCTCACAGGGATGCAGTTCATTCAGGAATGTCCATCTGCTTCACCATGGTTCTTCCATGGGCTGCAGGGAATCTCTGCTCCAACACCTGGAGCACCTCCTCCCTTTCCTCGTTCACTGACCTGGGTGTTCCCTCAGCTTTTTTTTCCTCTTTTTGTTCCCTCTTTGTCTTTCTGTCCACTGTTTTCTGCCCTTCCTTAAATACATTTTCACAGAGGTGACACACTTGGCTGACAGGATCATCTGTGTCTTGTGGTGGGTCTGCTGGAGCTGCCTGGAAGCGTCTGTGGTCCACACGGGTCAGCCCCTGGCCTCTTCCCACAGAAACCACCCCAACAGCCCCAGAGTTGCCAACACCTGGACAATATATCTGCTCAAGTGTTTCTCAACACTCTGGCACTTTTTCAGAGAATAAGATCAAAATGAAAATCCCAGTTATGCATATTTTTCTTCAGTTTTGATTGTTATTAGTTAAAAAAAGTGTTCAGAATATGTGTACCAAAGTGTTCTAACATTAAGCTTGTGCTACAGAAACCCTTAAAAAGATCTAGTAATCCAACAAGGGGAAAAAAACAACCCATATATTGTTTCTTCAGTGCATTTAAGAAAAGCAATTGGTATAGATCAATATCATTTCAGAAAAATATGACTCTAGACTTTCATATTTAAAACTATGAAAGGTTTTTCATAGACATTAAGGAATTATTGCTAACATACTACAATAAGAACTAACTAAAATGTCAACAAACATACGGATTGTTAGCACCAAAGATCAGTGAACTTAAACTGAAGCTAGATCCCCTGATATATTTTCTGTTTTAGAACCATATGCAGCATGATCTTGATTTCTGCTTACGAATTTTCTGTTGATAATATTGATGAAGTAGGTTGACAGAAAAACAGGCAACGAAAACCAAACAGCCTCATGCTGTTTGATTTTTCACTCTGATTCTTGCTGATTGAGAACCGCCTACCCGTAAGGTTATCACACACAAAAAATATGTCTATTTTCTGCAAAGAACTTGATTAATTGATGATAGGGGTTAGGTGATGGTGTCGCCAATAAGAAGAGAGGACCAAATGACATATTTCAGTAGGTCCCTTCAAGTCCTAAAAATGAAACACACAGAAAACGTGACTCATTGAAATGTAGTTGAGAATGCTCATCTGACTTCCTTTAGTCTTTGTGTTTTCTAATATAAGCTTGAATAAGCTACCTTAATTTTTATATTTCCTAACTCTTGGGGAATTGTCTTTGAAGTCTTAGACTTCTCTTAATATTTGTGTTCCCAGCATGCAAATGTGTGGATGTTTAAAAGTGAATTAAAGGAAGAAGTCCATCATATGGAAACGTTTTGTTACCCATATGTTTCTATCAAAGGGAAAACTTTTAAACTCACTGTGCAGACTTTTGGCACTTGAATTAACATTTTAAGTTATAGCCAGTAGTTTATGATCTACTTTGTAACTGATGCTAGAAAGAAAACAGGCATCTCCTAGACTAATAGGCTTTGCAAAGATTTGAAAAAAGATTGTGAAGAACATCAGAAACTGGGAGTGGCTTTTTAGTATCCTTTCAAACAACTTACCAATGAATAATCTAATTCTGTTACCACCATAAACAAATTATAATTTTTTATAGAATTCCTAAAACTATAACCTTTAGCAAGTTAGAAAAAAAAAATAATTCTAAGCACCTGGAGTGAACCCACAGGCCCTGCAACTTGTCCCCCCTACTCCCAGGGGCTTGGCTGCCCATGCTCAAAGCCAGCTCTGACATGGTACTGCTGTGTGACCTGGGAGCAATTGGCTGAGAAAAGAGCTAAATTGTGAGGCAGAGCTGGCAGAAGCCTTGTCATGATCTTACACCCATCCTTTGGCTCAGGAGACACAAACGTGTCTCCTGAGCTCAGGTCCTTGCCCTTGGTCCTTGCTTGAGGTATGCCTCTGCCCAGCCATGAACCTGCTGATCCTGACCCTAAACCACTTACTTGACATCCTGGCTTCACCTGGTTTGCCCGGATTTGTTGCTTCTGGCAATCACAGGACTGTTGGTTGGCCCTGGTTCCCATCACTAGACCTGCTCGATTCTCTTGTTTGGGTACTGTGGGGCTGTGCCCAGGTCAGCAAGGACACTGCCTGTGTGTCCTGTGTTCACCCTCAGCTCCTGGCTCCCTGGCACGTGTTGAGTAGCCTGCTTTTACTGCTCTCTCACAAAAACATCCAACCATAACGTATTAAGAACTTGCAGAGAAATTCTGAGTATAGAAGTACCGTATGTGGTGAGCTCATTTCAGACATGATACTTATCACAAGTTACCAATGATACACTTGTTTTGCTTCTGTGTTCTAGTATTAATATTACAAAAAAAAAAAAAAAACATGCAAGACATATCCACAGATGAATGCTTTAGTATTAAGCCTTGCGATTGTGGCAGTCTCTTAAAATAAATCACAAAGATTATTTTTGTTTTCATACAAGTTAAAAACAGAGAGAGTTCATTTAACTAGCTATGACTGGAAGGGTCATCAACATCCTTATTATAGAAGAGAGAGGAAAAAAAGGCATGTTTCACTAGAGTGGGAGAATTGTCACTCTGATGTCTACATGAGAAGGAGATGGGAATTTAATTTCTGATAGCATTTTCAGACTAAGCATATATGATAATAGCTTTAAAGGCAAAGAGGTAAAACCCAACAACAACAGTCAGTAGGTACTTCTGCAGTGAATTAGAGCTATAGGCCTCAGTAGTTTTGCAAGTATACATTCTTTTGCAGATACTGAAAATAATGGCTTCCCTTCTCACCTAATAAATGTTGTTATAATGTATCTATTCATGTGCTGACCTTTGAAAATCAGATGCACATAATGCCAAGCAATATGCACAAGAGCTACTGAACAATGTAATTTAACAAAAAGAATACTCTTTACAAAGCTCTCTAGTAAGCTGCCAGAAAACTCCTCCTAAAACTTTAAGCAAATAAAGCTCGATAAAGTAACAGCTACACCTGAATATTTTCATGAATGAAAATGAATATTTCAAGGGTGGTACTATGAATTATTATTTTTTTCTCATTGATTGTTTGTGAACATGTCTATCCTATCCTGCGCTGTACAGGAGAAAAACAGAAATTCTAAACCATGCTGTCCTAGAATTGCAGAAGAGTACAGACAGGCTCATCACACTTGGGGTGAAAAGAGCCTTGCTGTCTTTACAGCTCTGTGCAGGTAGGGCAGATACAGACAAGGTGAGAGAGGACTTAAACAAGAGGAGAGACTGACTTCTCAAAGTTACTGCAAGTTTTTAACGTACATTTGTGTTTGCAAGACAAGATGATACTGACCTCTCCTAAAGACTGTTAAGCCCATTGGAGGATGAGAGCCTGCTGGGTGCGTGTAATGGGTGTTAACCCGAAGAGTGCTTGAGTGTTTCACTTTGTACTGGTCACTGGAATGAGTGTTCCCCTTGCAGGTGGAGAGACTTCTTAGCACCGGACATTTCCAAGGAAAATATTTTTTATACCAATTCTCAGTTCTGTTTGCCATGTATTTTTTTACCACTGCAACTTTTTGAAAGTTTTTATCTGAGGTTTTTACATTCCTTTGGGTTGTCAGTTCTATAACCATCTGCCAGAGAGGGTGAGACAGCCAAAGCACATGAAATGGCCTTGTCAGGTGTTTTTCTTAAACAGGGAGAAGTAATACATTTTGTAGCTTTTAGGTTATGCTCCTGCCTGTCATCAGCACTGATACTCATCACCAAATGTTGTGCCCTGCAGGGTCACTACTGTTTTAACTGTTCCTTCTCCATCCCATCTCCTGCAGAATTTGTGAGCGTATAGCTCTCATTCTGATTTTGCAGGGTATTTGGAGCATATTTTCCATCCTATGCCTCTCTTTTTGACTTTCCATTTTTTAAAATGTGAATCCGTTCCCATAGTACATGCTAATTTGGTTTTCTTCCCCTATTTATTCATACTGGCTGTCGTCCCATTTCAGCTGAATATCTAAACCACATTTTCCCTTTGAAAAGCAACGTGAAGGTCATTCTTTGATTCAGGCAGCAAGAGTTACTTACTGTAGGAGTAACATTTTATTGTTCCATCTAAACTCATGAAAAGTATCACTCCCTGGGGAGGGAGAACGGACTCTCCAGAATTACAAACTTGATTAAGGGAAGGCAGTTACTGACCTCTTGTCTGAGCCTCAGAGGATGATAAACGTGCACGCTTGGTAAAGCTGCTTCTCAGCTACCCACTGGAGAAGCCTTCACTCTGAAGCCTAACAGTTCCCTAGTTCTTTGAATTCAAAACTCCGCAATTCTAAGATTGTAATTTAGATTATTTTTTCATTTTTACATTCTATTTCCTATGAAGGCGGAGGAAGGGAATCTCTGTTGTTTCTGTAGCATTTTCAAAACTCCTTTGGACTGTTGAAAAATTAAACCTATGGAACATGTCACTGTGATAGCTCACTTGCCAGGCTGTTTACTGCTATTTGTTTAGTGAAATGTGTATCATTCCTTTATACAACTATTAGTTTGAAATCAGTAAAACCATCTTGAGGTTCGCGTAGACTGTGCCTTTTGTTGCTAAGTAGCGTTGTTTATGCATTTTCTCTGAGCTGATGGGTATAATTATATTTGTGATAGAACATATGTAGCAACTGATGCAGCTGAGCTCTATTCTTGATTCTTCCTTCACCATGAGCAAAGTTAATATTTCAACAGCCAAGTTTTTCGGGACCCCATACAGGATGCACCAGGGTTCTATAAAACACAATTTACAAGGTGTAAGGATCAATATTTCACTGTCAGTATAAGAATATACTGATAAGTTAATTCTCTGACCATGCTGAGCGAAGTCAGTAGTAAATTGCTTGAAAAGGCTAAGTGGACTCAGCTGGCCTCTGCCCTCGACTTGTAGCCGTTACTGTAATTTACATGAAACATGACAAACCAAACAACCTGATAATAACTGTGTTTCACTCTCAGTCTTTTTTTTTTTTTCCCCTTCTTCCTGGGGAAAGTCAGAAACTGGTATTTCTAATTCGTGGATCATGAACTTAGTTTCCATTATTGAGTGTTTGGGGTATTATTCACACACAAAAGAGGTAGTATGTGAATTTCCACCTGTTGCCTCTCTCCTTGAAAAACAAAACTTACTCTAATTGTTTACTGGAGACATTGAGAGGAAGAAAAAAAATTGACATAAATTCTGGCAGCAATACGTAAAAATGGCCTTCTTCATCAGGTATAAAATGATAAATGTAGTCTTTCTTTAGTCTTTGTTACCTGACAACATTAGAAAGAGCTTTATCATGACCAGTCAAGTTTTGTTTCAGCTGCTCAGTCTGTCTATGTAATGTGTTTAAAATGGAAGTCAGTGCTGCAAATGATAACTAATTTTGGGTGTATATAGCCCTTCACATCACATAGTGTTTTGGAAATTTAAAATTACACATTTGAGAGAGTTCTGTCACTGGCACACGAATGTTAAGTGTCGATTTGCTGGTGCAAAAATAGGAAGTAAGCAAAAACAGAAAGAAAAAAGAGATTTAATTGATGCCATGTGTCATCAGTAATCTGTAAGTGTCATCAGGTAGTTTTAAGTCATTAGTATAAAATGTAATGCAGGCATAAAAACTTCAATTCTGACAAAATTAATACATTGATTGTTAGGAGATACTCAGAACATCGTATGAAATCCACATTGTGTTCCAATCTAGCAACTGGCGGGCAATAGTATGTTAGTACATTCTGCTTTTGAGTGGTTATCTAATTTAAGATGTCAATATCGTGTATATATATATATACACACACACACGTATATGTTTGTCTGAATTGCATTTATATGAAAGATTACAGGTTTTAGTCCATATATAAAAACCATCTCATTTTCTCCAGCTTAAGTTTATATTTGTGTTTTACATTTAGTGTCATTTAGTATCATTTTGGTGACAGGCATGAAAATATAAGAATAAATAAATGTGGCCAGCAAGACAGTGTTCACACTCTGAATGTTTCACCTCAGAGCTGAAACTCTTTGAAATGCTGCACGCAAATAAAATTCAGAACATATAGCAGTTTGTAGAATAGCATGTTAGAGAAAGAAAATGAATGGGATTCTTTGCTGAACTACGTATGGTACACCCATTTAGACGAGTTCAAGGGCAGATAAAAACTGAGAGACTTAAAATATGCTCTTACTCTGAAACATGTTGCAGTTGTTTTAGTAACGTAAAAAACTACAAGAATTGTTGAAGATAAAATATAAACTTAATTGTTCAAGCAAAAATATTTATGTTAAATACATATTAATTAAATTAATTTATTATTTGTAACTTTTCAGCTCACTGGCAAATGTAGAAGAAAACCAAGAAATTATTTATTCATATGTTTTTTGTTATGTCATGGCCAGGGCAGAGAGGAAGTAACCACGTGAAGCTAGAAGCAGAAGAATCAAGCCCTGAATTTTGGTTAGATATTCCAATCAAGCCACAGCTACTTAGCAATTTTGTTGTACTCTCTGTTTCTAATTTTAAACCTCTTCAGACTGGAGGCCATGCTTTCTTTTGGTTATAGACTGCCTTGCTTCTCTTCCTTTTAAAGCCGTAGTTTGACAACTGTTTCTTTCAGTAGCAATGCTGACACAAGCAATCCGGCATCCTTCATTCCTTTCATCCCCTCCCATTTGTTCCTGCCTCCATCCCACATTTTCTCTTCATTTATGGGGCCTTGCAGTGGTCGAGGCTCAGCTGAAGAGCTAATCCCAGTTAAAAATAAGCCAGGCAGATAAAAAAGTGTTGAGTTTTAATGTCATTTGCTTCACTTCACAATCTCTCAAGCAGTTAAGCTGACAAATTTGAGGGACTGGTCTGGGCACTGTGATGCATACACAGGGCTTAAAGAATGCAATCAAAAATAATTTTCATTAAATAAGATCCAAAGACTTGAGTGGCTTCCTTAAAGAGTTTTAATTCTTTTCCTAACACAGCTATTTTCACAATCCCAGCGGACTTAATGATATTACAGCTGCTTTACCTACAACTGCTCCTGCCAGTCAGTGGGGGATCAGGCTCATTTATTTCTTGTTACTGACTAACATTAAATCATCCACATAGTCACTGATAAATAAAGATATGAGTAAACTTGCTGGTAAATATAAGGAAGTAAACATGTTCTGTAAATATACACTGAAGTCTAACTAAATATTGGTTAAGCTTTTACAACCCAGAACACAAAATCATATATATGTTCTTTATTGATGAATGAAATAGCAGAAGGTTTTAGCCTTTTATTTTTTCCAGGTGTCGAGCTGAATTCATTGCGCCAAATGAAGATACAGAGAGCTATGACAATGCTTACAGATGTCCGACAGCTCATATCAAGTGGAGGAAGCGTGAATCAAAAGAATGATGAAGGAGTTACCCTGGTGAGTGGGAATATGTAACCATCACCCGGTCAATATCCATGTACTTCAACTGTGTACTGGTGAGCATGTTTGCAAGGCCATTCTCTAAGAGGCAAAATGAGATAATGCAAGATTTTGGTTTTCATCTGGCCCTTTTAAAAAGAAATATATGTCAATGTCATGCACAGTACAGATTTTAAAATAAGCTCGTGTAGCATCTGTGCCTTAGTGACAACTTTCTTACTCTTAGCTACTGAATATGCAACACAAAAAATGATAGAAGAAAAAACCCTGGCACCGTAGTTTAGAACTGCAGCATATACTTGTGGTCTCTGACATTCTGTGTAAGAGAGGGCCTGAAACTTCACTCAGTGATTCCTGTTTTAGGCTTATATCTTCTGACTGAGCCAGGCTAAAACACTGTTTTATGAAGCATCCACCATATCAGTGGATACATACTCCGTCTTCCAAATTTGCAAGTTATTTGCAGTTGCTGGGTCTCATTATACTTTTTTATGCCAATAGATCTTCTATCCTATTATTTTTTGGGGGGTTGCTACTTCTGCAGCTGTCAAATGATTTTAAAATTAATGTAATAAAATAATTTTAAAATTAATGTATTTTTCCCTAGATAGCATGTCTGTGGAGTGTTCTCTTTGCATATAAAATTACCAGTCAGTAAATGGTCATCAGCAGCATTGAGATACTGAATAACTTTTTAAAATTCTTTTGTGCTTCCAGCAAATACTGTACTAAAATAAGTAGAAAAGCACGTTTTACTGAACATCATCATTATTAGTATTATTAGTATTAGTATTATTGTATTAGTATTATCATTATCATTAGTATTAGTATTATTTCAGCATTTATGCGGAATTACTTTGCATGATACTGAATTAATAAATTAATACACTGAATCATTAGTATTTTATTCCGTATTTTAATACCTGTGGGGTGTTTAAACTGTAACTGAAAAAGTAAGCAGCCTCATATCTGGGGTTGTTGAATCCAGCCACTTGCTCTGTCTATACAGAAAGCTGTTACCTTTGGCGTGGCCACCCCAAGGCAGTTAACTGTCGTTAAAAACAGGCGGGAAGCAGGGGAGGGGTGGGAAGAAATGACGCAACCTTTAGTTTAATTCATAAAAGCATTGATTTAACTTCCATTTTTCTGATACATTCTGATGCATAGCTAAGCTGCTATATCACGGTGTAATGCAAAGTTGTTTCGATTGTACTTTATTCTTATTGCTACGTTAGTCTGAATTGGCTGAGTTAAACTGAGTTACGAACTTAGCTAACTATCACTGTGTAAAACCTTTTCTGTAGGTAGCTGGAGTAGTTGAAATGCATGTCTGAAATGTGCTTAACGGTACTGCAAATACTAGGAGAAAAGCATTTTGGATGGTTTGTTTTTTGTTGTTTGCTTTGTGGGATGTTGAGAAAGGGGACATTTTTTTTGCGTGAATAGTTTTTATGTTTAACTTTGATTTTTTGAACTTCTTTCATATTCTTGCAACAAGTAGCTACAGAGTGGATCATTTTGCTTTTGTCTGAGATTTCTATTATGTGAAACTTTTGTCTGACAAACTGGTGGGAAATCCGGAATTTCTTAAAACCGCTCTGTCTCTATTCATGGGTGTGGAGTCAGCCAGTCTGTGAAAGCTGTATGTGTATCAAAGGGTGCTGGGAAAAGTTTTGTGTTGCTCTACATCTATCTGTACAGAGAAAACAACAAATATCTCAGTTGTAAGTAGGAAATGAGATTTGTTTTCTCTTGATAGAATGAATATATCTAAGTCCATGTGTAGTTTAAGATGAATCATGTAAAAAAAATGATGCCATAAATATATAAATGCACACATTCTCATAGGTTCATAACACATGCATATGTGCACATGCAATGCAGACACAGAATGATACGTGGCAAAATTAGTTTTTCTGCTAAATTCTCCTGTAGTAATTTTTCTTTGAAAGATTTCAGTCATAAAATATTTCCTTTGTCTCGTGAGCTTTTAAACTACTTTAAAATAGCACTTGTCAAATTGATGTCTGAACAGAAAACGTAATTTCTTCTGTTAAAACAGAAAGAATGAAGTTATGTCAAATTATGGGAAAATTTTGCGATTTTTGTCCATTTGAAATGAGAACATTTATAATGTACAGAATTGGTGTTCTGTACAGGGCAGGGGCATTCTGCCCCCTTTCCAGGGGAAGATTTTTGATGAGCTGTGTGTTTCATCCCTCTGCATCGAGCATGTTCATAGAGAAAACTTTATGCATACTCTGCAGGTACAGCTGAACCAGAAGTAGCAAATAAAGGCAAATAATATCCCGAACTCTGTTTTTGGTGTCTCCTATGCTTATAGTGACTTTGGAACTACACAGTTCAAGTAACAGGTTTATTGCAAGACCTTTTCATTGCCATAGCCATCCATTTAATCCTCAAAAAAATAGTCTCTTTGGCTAACATTGCTTCAAGGGAAAAAAATAATGTAGTTGGGCTACATGATTTGGGGATACAGGTTACCACCCATAATCTGTTCTCCATTTCTGCATTCTTCCTGAGCCTTGTTCTTCCTGACCATCATGAGAATCGCCTCCTCTGACCAGGGATGAGCAATTATATTCGTGCCAGTTTCCAAATGCAAATTTTGTCCCCTTTGCTCCCAGAAGTGTAGAGAATGTTTGAAATCATAGCAGAAAACCATGAGGAAAAAAAACAAACAAAAAAACCCACCCCTAAACTGTAACCTGGATCAGTCTGGTCATATGAAGTAAGTGCCTCAGGAGAGTTATTCACCAGACTTGAGAAACAATTTCCACCAAAACCCCCAAGTGACAATTTTTCACTTATGTAGGGTCACTTATTGCATTTTCCTCTTTCACTTGATTATTACCAGAGCAAATAATTTGTATTGCCCTACTTTATCTTTTTCTATTATCACCTCGTCTCTTTCTCTTTTGACAAGTCCTGTTTGATATTATATTGGTTTTATATTGCTCTTCTGCTTATTTTATATTATATTAATTTAATATAAAATAAGATCTATATTATATTTTTTTCAGTCTCATTCTATAAATACCATTTACAATGGAATTAATTGCTGATATAAATGCTGAACACATATATAGCCTGAAGTAGTATTTTATTGCAAAAGTTAGCGTCCAGTTTCTCAAATCAGCCATTAAAAAAGATATTTTTGAGTTTCCTCATTCCCCTTCTTGCCACTACAGTTTTCAGTGCCTTAGCACGCATAGTGTATTTGCTACTCAAAATGACAAGCAAACACAGCGACCTTTGAAGTGGTCCCTGCTTTAGCAGGTAGTTGCACTATGTGACCTCCCGAGGTTCCTGCTGACCTGAGTTTCTCTCATTCTGTTACCGCATTTTCCCCCGTCTCTCTGTTCTCCTTTGACTCTGAAATGAAGTTTACTGATACAGACAATCAACTAAAATTATTAAAACAAATACCACTCCAAATAATTAAGTATCTAGGCAAACAATGCAAGTATAGGAAATAAAATCGCCGTGCTTCAAAATTGAAAAAGTATGTTTTTTTGTGACTGGTTTTGTGCTGCAAACTCAATGTCCTTGGTTTCATTATGTGTTAACGAACTCATTTTGGAGTAAAGTAGTTAGTGTCAGCTTACATCTGGGATATTTCAACTGCCATAGAAGAAAGTTAGGTTTAGGCCACACTCTGCTCAAATGTATGAATCTACCTGAGCTCGTGAAGTTTGTGAACGTGTTTGAAAGGATGTCTGCTTGAAATTGTATGAAAAATATCTAGTGATGCTACATTGTTTAAATAGATGTCAATAAGCTCACATTCTTATTTTTTTGGTGGGTTTTGTTTATAAACGCTAAAAAAGATTCTGCGGTGGTTTCCTAGTCCATTGTTATTGCATGTGTATTTTGTATTTGTTATTATCTTGATTTAGCCTGTTAGGTCTGTGGCACAGCAAAGATATGCTGTAGCAGGTCACGGGTTTTTCTGAGTTCTTTAAACTAACAAGACACTTTTATATTGCAGCTGCACGTGGCCTGCGCTAATGGATACAAGAATGTTGCATCTCTGATGCTGGATCATGGAGCTGATCTCAATGTAGCAGATAATCAGTACTGGACACCCCTACATTTAGCTGCAAAGTATGGACAGGTAAAGCATGATTTTTTTTTCACCTGCTTCTCGTCAGGGAGACTATTCTGTCTTTATATGAAAAGCTTACACATTTCTGTACTATAGGCGGCATCTCAAATGACAGAGATCATTTCAGAATAAACATTGTACAGCTATCAATCCAATACAACTCATTAAAATTAATCTACATCAATAGCAGTTTTTCTCCAGCAAAAAATAAATTTGCACTGAAGGTGGAAAGTGTGCCAAAATAAGCACTTGCATCTGTTATTTTCTTATATTCTGATGTCAAACTCTTATTTTTAGCTAACTTTTTTGCTGCGTATATCTCTGTGAATGAATGTCCAGGATTCACTAATGGAGTAGTTGCATTCAAATTTTTCCAGTCATTGAACTGTGGAAGGGTGCCCTGGGTTTGGGATTTGGAGGCTGTGCCTGCACGTGACTTGTGACTCTTTAACATCCCACCTTTTCACTTCTCCTTCATCCCCATTCTCCCAGGACATGCTCAGTGCGCCTTTGTATGGACCACTTCAGGAGAGCTCCCCACAGCTCCCACTGACCCACCTCATGGCTCACAAATCACCACTTACCCACAGCTACCTTCCAAAAACCTCTCTGATGCATCCTAGCTCAGCCTCCCATCTTCTGTCCCTTTCTCCTGTCAGGTCTCTGCTGCAGCTCCTGGAAAACCTGTCCCTTCCTATCTTTGTCTTCTACTAGGAGAGGCGGGACCTTCTTTGCCACAGACACAAGACTGAACTTCCCAGTGTTCCCCTGAATACAAATTGCTCTCTTCCGTTCAGATTCCTGCTGATGGCAGGGATATCTTTCCTGACGCTGTGGATTTAGGTGTACTGAGTTAGTCAGAAAATGCTATGGATTGTAGCTCTCAAGCCATTCCCCTGTTTCTTTGGTACTTTGCTATCTTGTAATGCCCATTTCTATTGCCATCAACAATGCTTTTAAACATAGTCAGAGTGGCAAAAAGTTGTTGATCCTAAACAGGACTCTGTTTAGTTTTCTTTTTTTTATTTTCTAATAAATATAAATAAAAAATCCTCATAGATTTCTGCTGGAGTATGAACTCCATAATTAGATAATCTAAATTCTGTTTCTGATCTCAGTGGAGACAATCCCGTTCATTTATCTAAATCTCTAGCCCATGATTGAGAAGAATTAAGATTTTTGTTCATGCCTGTTTCTGGTATCTCAGTTGATTTTTGGTATTCATGTGAGTAAACCTGTGAATTCAAAGGTGAAGATGCTGAGATACAAGTGGTGGGATGCAGCTGGTTTTACTATACCCTTAGTGATCTGAATATGAAGCCAAGATTGCTTTTTCGGAGGAATTTTCTTTTTTTCTTTGGGTTGTTGTTTTTTTTTAGTCTTTCACTACAGGTGATCTGCATTTTAAGATTTAAGGAGTAGATTCTAAGCATGCCAAAATGTCTAATTAAAAGTAAAAAAGACATGTATATGGGTAGACAGATGTAATTCAAGTACTTATGCATATATATTGCAATTCACCTGTCAGACTGTCATATATGTCAGGAGGATGGGGCCAGGCTCTTTTCTGTGGTGCCCGGGGACAGGACAAGAGGTAATGGGCACAAACTCAAACATAGGAAGTTCCACCTAAACATGAGGAGGAACTTCTTTGCTTTGAGGGTGTCAGAGCACTGGAACAGGCTGCCCAGAGAGGTGGTGGAGTCTCTGTCTCTGGAGATGTTCAAAACCCGCCTGTGTTCCTGTGCAACCTGCTCTGGGTGACCCTGCTCTGGCAGGGGGGTTGGACTAGGTGATCTTTAGAGGTCCCTTCCAACCCTATGATTCTATGATGATAATTTTGAAACATCTTTTAGCCTTAGTATGAATTCATGTGCATATCATATTTACAATTCCATTTTGAGTAATTAATTATAGAGAAATATGAGCATTGTTACTCTTTTGGGGTAAAAGTAGTATGGCAGAATGGGAATAACCTTAGTCAAGACATGATTTGAATTGTCTGTTTTAAATTAAAACATATTTATGAGGAAAATTTTATGAGGTTATTTTTTTAGCCAAAAAATATTAATGTTTCCTGAGAAAGTCATTAATATAAATTCTGAACTCCATCCCTTATGGTTTCACCCTCTTCTAACACATATTTGTAGCGGTTTTTTTTTTTTAACATCTCACTTGAAGAGCTTGCTATAGTGATAATTCTGTATGTTCTAGTAGAAGACTGTAAAAAATCTATTTGGTTTTAGTGTGATGTTCTTTTCAATTCTTCAGAGTTGGTTTGGTTTTTTTTTCGTTCCAGGAATGTATCTGAACAGAAAAATAGCCTTTTCTTGTCTCGTAGCTTGTTTAGTAAGCAATGATCCTTTAATGACTGGTTACAGAAGTTTCAAAAAACCTTTTCTAAACCACTGATGTTTACTTGTTCATTAGCACTGCTGCTAGACCTGCAGCCAAACCCCATCCAATATATAATTAATATTATATTCCATGAGTCATAAGGACTGATAGTTTTTTCTGTTTATAAAATATCTACAAAATTCATAATAATTCAGATATATTTTTCATCTGGATTAGCTACTTACCTTAATAAAATGCAATTGAATTAGTTATACAAATTACATGTTTAGTTTTTGAACTATTTTATGTTATAGACCTTACATACATACAATTTGCCTATGACCTTATGAAAAAATTTGAATGTTGATATTCTTTTGAAGAAATTGTTACACTGTTTTAGAGTGACATCCAGACTCGGTTGAAGGACCTGAACACTATGTATATACAGTTTTATGTTTGCAAATACATAAAATACAAAAAATGAAAATCAACACAAAATATACAAAATTAAAAAAACACAAACTCGTATTTCGCTATTTGTAAGACCATAACAATAATAGAGATGGTACTAATTTACTTTACATGGAAAAAAAAAAAGAAGAATCCACTGAAGTTTAAAATTTATGGTGAGAAAATTTAATTTGCATTTGTACAAGAGGAAGCGAGTAAAGAATAAAGGTGCTGCAAGCTTCCTGTCACAAATCTCAAGTTGTAAATTAATACACAATGTAAGTAGGTGGATTGCAAAAAGCTTATTGCTCCTACTTTCACAGTAAATTATATGAGAAATCATTGGAGCAAAGATACATTATCCTGAGTGAGCTAAGCATGTGAAAGACGTCACACTCACACCGTATAATCAAAACCTGGCTTGTAGAGATGCCTCGATAATGGCAAAACCAGTTTTATTTAGGATGGGATTCTTAAGTACAAAGTCAAAGCTTTGTCTTATGCGAAGAATCACCTCTAGAGTGCAATTCAGACAAACCGAGGAGGTGCGTATAAAGTAGGTGGGATGAATCATTACTTAGGGGTCTGACCCTCCCTGACGATAGAAGTTATGGGCACCTAGCATATGTTAGAAGCCTAACTTGAACATTTTAAAATTTTACAGGAGGAATCCAGACCAAAGTGTGGGGCAAAGGGGCCAAAGGATGTGTCAGCTGCCCACTGGATGTGCTGGGTCTCCCCAGTCATCATGAAGGGACACATGGAATTGATGCCTTACATACTCTTAGACAGTGTAATGCTTCACAGAGGGAGTAGAGTTAAATAATTACAACCATGCCTATCTTATCAAAAGCAAAACATAGCAGTAAGTTGTTGCATTGTTTCCAAAAAGGGAATAACTAAGAGTTTTAAGAGCCAGTATGTATTATCCAATGTTAAAAAAGATAATCTGTACTGGTCTTTACGTATATTTGTAAAGAAAAGCAGTCTCATGGATAAATTTACCATTCTAAAATATGCTATAACGATATTAGTCCAAATATTGAAAAAGAGCATGGATAAATGATAAATGAATTGTCCTATTAGTGCCAGAGTGTGTAGATCCAGAGTAGAACATCTTTCTTGCATAGGAGTACAGGATATTACTAGTGAGTTTGAGTACAGGACACTACTGAGTACAGAATAAGGCAACTGACGCTACTGCCTAAAAGTCAGTCTCTCCGTGACATGAGGCTCTGCTTTGCGGGAACAGATTAGGTTACCAATGAGTGCAACAGCCTATTAACTGAAATACTATCAGCTGCAAACATTAAAAAATAATGGTAATAGCGTTAAAAAATAGGCATATTCTTAAGGAAGGTTATTCTGAATTTCTAGGACTACTGTCATTTTCACCCCCATAACTACTAGGGCTAAAAGCAAGTTTTTATTTTTAATGCACATTGAGATTCTAACATTATACCAAAATTGGATATTATTGAGGTATTAAGGTCAGAGTTGTTTACCTTAATAAGTTTACCTTAATAAAATGATGGAATATCATAACCTCTTCGACACACATGCAAATCTGCATCAGTGACACACAAAAAGCTCTTCAAAATAAGATTATGAGGGCAGCAAAACAAGCCTCAAGAAATTAGAATATACCAAGGTTGCCTACATAAATTTAACAGGGCCTTTTGGACATATACATTATTAACACTGCTATTGATGGCAGTTTGAACTCCCTTGTCTCATTCATGTACAGCATGGGGAGTGCTGGTGCATGTGTCTGCTGCCTGTGCACACCGGAGTGGGGCACACATTATCACTTAGGTACAACACTGCCCGTGCTGGCACTGATACCAACTGCAGAAGGGTGTCTTGTATTTCTCAGGCTGGCCCCCTAATTTGAATTTAGCACGGCAATCACTTTGTGAACAGCTAGTAATCTGGCATTGGTAGTGCTGTCCCCGTTGGACATCTTCCAGGCTGCTGTGATCAGGAGAGCACACACGCTCTCTCCCTGTGGTGGGAATAGGCTGCAGCTCTGACGTTTGCCTTGGGTACTTTGGCACATTTCCCAGGCACAAGCTGTTTCTTTGTTGTTTATCACAGAAATGTCACCTTTCAAACCAGCTATCATAGGCATGCAGGTCAGAGCTGACTCCCCAGTAGCTTAAACACTACCTCTCCCAAAATTTCATCCTTGGGGGATGCTGCCTGTGTCTAAACTGTTAAATTGCTAAATAAAAGAAGGCTAGGGATTAAGCCAGGCAACAGTCTGGCTCACATTCATATTGTTTAGAGCTAGTTTCCTTTATAGGAGATTAGTCTTGTTTGTAGAGAGCTGGTTGGAGTGGTCCAAAGTAGAGTCGGGGGCAGAGCTAACACTTAAGCAGTGTGGATTATAAGGGATACTTAAGCTTGCTCCATTGCACTCTCTTACTTAGTGAGACAGATTTAGCCTCTGGCTTTGAGGTTTAACAGTTTCATGATGTCAGAAAAAAGGATAAGAGAATCATTAAACTGCTGACTGTACCTCTCCAAGAGTAACTCCTGCAGTAGCAAGCGTTTCTTCACATCAATACATTGGAAATATCCCAAATAAATTGAATTTGTTTAGAGAGTTCAGATGCCTACCTCGTGTTTCTTAGCATGTTATATACATCCTATGCAATTTTTAAAATTTATGTGTGAAATTGCCATTCTGTCAGTATATTCTCCCTTAACACACATTTGTTTGGCTTGTTTGTCTGGACTGAATTGTACCCCTCTGTCTAGTTAATTCATTGAAACACAGCATTTCTTTCCGATCATAGAAGGGACTCTGTGCTGCTTGCGGAAGTCTGAGAGAACACACCTTCTTGCTATGTGATTTAATTTGCTCATCATTACCAAAACAGATTAGTCATTTGACTCAACTATGAACTGTAGTTTCATTTTCTTTTCTTCAAATGCGTATTAACCTCAAAATAGAAGTAAGATCCACATCCATCATTAGAATATGATTCAATGTAGATGGGATATCTGAACTCATTGTAGGAAGTGATATTTAATCTCATTCAAGTTTGGCCATTGAATGCAGTTTCTGGACTTCTGCAAACATATTCTACAAATGTTTTCAATGAGAAGAGCCTAAAGAAGGGGCTGCTTATTCAGTATTTCAAAACGAAGTGAGTATAGTCACTCAGGGAATACATATTTTCCCTGACAAGCAGTTGGAATCTTCCATTTATGGTCAGAAAATCCTCTAGAGAATGTTTTATCCAGTCATATCTCACCCTCTTTTCTTTAGTCTTTTTGTTCGTCTTTGGCATGTGTGATTGTACTCAGGTGCATGAGCACCATTTCCCTTCAGATCAAATTACACTCATTTTCCTCAAGCAGAGAGACCACTTTGGGATTTCTGCCTGTGATATCTTTCTTTCAATCTCAATATATTCAGAAGGTTTCTATAAATGATTCAAATACTAATTGTGGGTACAGAACACTAAGGCAAGAAAAGCTAGATTCACACAATAGCAAATTATAAGAAAATAGATTTACAAGTTTGAGCTTCATATACAGACTAGGGGTAACCTCAATTTACAAAATTATTATAGAATTCTCAGTGATTACATGTATGTTTTTAAAGCTGAAATGTGCACTACATTAAATACTTGGTTATTGCAGGATCTCAGAGATCAATATAAATTTCATTTTCCTTGAAATACCACCTATAGTAACTTTCTCTTATATACAAGAGGTGTATATGAAAAAGAAGTCTAATACAACTGTTCAGGTACAAACTTTGAGAAGTGCCAGATTTATGATCCTCTCTGTAGTATTGATGTAGAACCTGTAGGAACATAGCTTACAAGCATCTTTAATCACAAGATCACATAATATTGTTCCACAATTTATTTTATTTTTTTCTCTTAATTTCCCAGTGGACTGAAAAACAGAAATGTAGGTTATCAGTCTTGAAGTAAAGACTGCTGAAGTCTTTATTTCAACCATAGAAAACCTTTTAAGTAACCTTTGTCACTTGCTTAGATAGCTGAACACAGTATTAGCTTGTCCTTCTTTACTTGAACTATTCCAGAGGTTTAAAAGGAATACTCTTAGCCCATATAGGTTAAACATGCAGACTGCAGAAAGGTAGTGGTGACACTTAGGGAACCTGGGTTCCATTCCAAGGTCTGTGTATGAACAGAATCTTTACAGTTCATTCCTCCCACATGTAACCTTATTTGTCCCATTGCCTCCAATCTGTTCCATTCTTGTCTTTACGCTGTTGCTTTATTGTCCCATTCATTTGCCTGGCATCATGTCCTTTCCATACGTGTTTTATTCTAATCCTAATTTCCTTGCACAGCCAGTTTCTGTCCCTCCTCCTCTCCCTGGTTCTCAGCCAGGCTTTCTCTTTTCTCTGCTTTGGCTTCATGCCAACCTTCCTGCCCTTCTGTTATACCTGTTCCTTTTTCCCACTTGCGGACAGTCCTAATCTTCCTTGTCCAATCTCAGTGTTTTTTCGTCACCATGTCACTTTCTTCCTTGGTTTTCTTTTTCTGCTTACTCTGTCTCTACCTGCATCCTGGCTCCTTGCCACATCTCTCTTCTTCCCCTTTACTTCATTTATTTCATGCTGTTAGTTCCAAAGCCCATCATTTTATCCATGCTCTGTTCTATTTTTTCCCCTCCACTCTTTCTACCCTGCTGCTAGTTTTATTCCCGCAACCTACTTTTTCTAATCCGTTCCACTTTGCTGACCACAGGTGGTTATGGTCCCCTTTTTTCTGCAGTCAAATAGAAAAAATATCTTCCTCATTTATATTGTATTAAGAAGGGAGATCCGTAATGAGTTTCAGACATCATTTCCTGTGTCTAGAGCAGTACTATGGATCAGATCTGCAATCACAAAGAAAACACTGTTTACCTTCTGAATGATATTGCTCTTATTTAGAGGTTTACATATGAGACTTTGGTTTTAAGGGACACTCTGTCTTGGGGAACAAATATATGATCTTCAAAAGTGAATTCACAGTAACTCTAATAGTTTAATAATTACCTTACTCCCAAATGTTGGGAGTCTTTGTTTTGGGATTTACTTTTGTTTGTTTCATTCCACAGTAGCTTAAGTGAATACAGGTCGCTAACCTGCACTTTCTTCTTAATGTCCTCGATGCTTAGTGAAGAGCTGATTATCACCTCATTCCATTAGTTAAATATGTGTTTCCAGTGCTATTCTAAGCAGTTTTTCACTCGATGACTTATCTGATCTTATTTATTCCATCTGCTGAATATATGGCTAGCATGAAGTTACAGCACTTCTATGACAGAATCTTAGTAATGATAATAATAATAGTAATAAAAATTGAAACTACTTCCCTGATTTATGTGTTCTTATTGCAAATCTTTTAAACGTCCAAATGGATGTTTAAACAAAACATCCAAACGGATGTTTAAAAACAGTCATTCCTACTGGTTAGACTAACATTTAGGCCTACAATGGACCATACTAACAAAGGTGGGTTCTTTGATTTATCCATTATAATCTAAAAACTGTTTTGTAAGCATCTGGTGGCTATGAGTTTTTCAGTTTGAAACTTGTCTAAGTTTTGACAACTTTCTAAACAGACATAGGAATATTCTCAGCCCATGGAATTCATCCCCTGCCTAATCCTTATCCACGTGAAGGTGATTCCGCCCCTCTACTCTGCTCTCATGGGACCCCACATGGAGAACTGTGTCCAGCTTTGGAGTCTTCAGCACAGGAAGAACATGGACTTATTGTAATGGGTCCAGAGGAGGGCCACAAAGATGATCAGAGGGCTGGAGCACCTCTCCTGTGAGGACAGGCTGAGAGAGCTGGGGTTGTTCAGCCTGCAGAAGAGAAGGCCCCACAGAGACCTTACAGCAGCCTTCCAGTACCTAAAGGGGGCCTACAGGAAAGATGGGGAGGGACTCTTTACCAGGGAGTGTAGCAATAAGATGAGGGGTAACAGTTTTAAACTGAAAGAGGATAGATTTAGATTAGACATTAGGAAGAAATTCTTTCCTGTGAGGGTGGTGAGGCACTGGAACAGGTTGCCCAGAGAAGTTGTGGATGCCCCATCCCTGGAAGTGTTCAAGGCCAGGCTGGATGGGGCTTTGAGCAGCCTGGTCTAGTGGGAGGTGTCCCTGCCCATGGCAGGGGGTTGGAACTAGATGATCTTTAAGGTCCCTTCCAACCCAAACCATTCTATGATTCTATGTTTCTGTGAAATAACATTGCCCCAAAAAAGGGAGAAGAGCACCAATAAAAAGGTAGAAGAAAACAAGTTGGGGAGGTACATGTAAGGAGCTGAAAATCTCATACAGCAGAGAAAGAAGGGCCTGAGGATTAAGAAAGGATGGGGGTGTGTGAATAAAAGATGGATGGTGAACCAGGTCACTTCGGATGGTCGGAAATGTGCAGCTTTGAAACAGAAAGAGAGGAATGGAGAAATGTTGATTTTGACAGGGAAGAAAAGTGGAGGACTGAAGGAATTTACTGCTGGGAGTATGTGCAAATTGCATGATGCATATTCATTGTGGTGCAAAGTAGCGCATCAGGACATTTGCATAAAACCTCCAGATTTCTGAATTTACAACTTAAGCAGGTATCTCTCCAATGGTAAAGAAAAAGGAATAAATGATTTGAGGTAGCGGCACTGTGACTTGGATAACAACTCAAGAGTTCAAAGCTCAGCTAGAGCCAGCAGCTTATCCTTTGCAGTTGCTGGCACAGATCTAGCATTCAGCGCAGCATTCAGAGGAAAATATCTGACCCTACAGGAGGGGAAGGCACTTTTCGGGAGCACTGATTCTGCCCACCAGCTAATTCACTAGCAGTAAAACTAACATGACTTGAGAGGGGTTGGAGCTGCTTTTGTAGCCTCAAATGTGTAGGGAGATTTTTGATGAATCTCTATCACTCATTCATGCCCCATATTTCCTACCCTGTCACTGCAGTTACTTATCTCTGGCAACAAGCCTCACGGTCTGTCAGCTGGCCAACACTGGTACTCCTAAGCCTGTGGTTTATGAAACTGAGCATTGGGCTTTCTTAGGTAACATTTAATGTGTGGTAAAACTTGGCCCATTTTTTGGCAGGGGGAAATTGTATTTGAAGGCTTTATAATGTGCCTATTGCAGTAAATTTATTTATTCTGCTTTTTTTTTTTCCCTTGTAGCTTTCCATTTTCATTGTTGCACTATGTATTTCATTAGGTTTAAAGAACAGTTCAACTCTAGTGCTGCCATGCAGCCATGTCCAGTCAGTGTTTTGTCTGTTCATCTATGCATGTTTTTCTAGCACCTTAGATCATAAGTGTTGTTCCTGTTAATGTGAATTGCACTTCATTTCTTTGTAATATTTTCTCTGAGGACTAACACTCAGGTTCACTGTAGGCAGGCTGCTTTTTTTCCCACTTGCTATTTTGGAAAAAAACCCATAGCTCTTTTAGTGTAATTGTGGTGGTCTGCCTGCACATCTGATCATGCATTCTGTCTTGATTGATTCTGATGGAGAAAAAGTGGTCTTTTTTGTAAAAGCCATAGGTGACCTTTTTCCACATTACACAGAATCACAGAATGTTTGAGGTTTGAAGGGATCTCTGGAGGTCATCTAGTCCAGCTCCCCTGGGCACGCAGGCCACCTAAAGCAGGCTGCCCAGGATCATGTCCAAATGGCTTTTGAATGTCTCCAAGGATGGAGAATCCAAAACCTCACTGGGCAACCTGTGCCAGTGCTAGGTCACCCTCACTTTATAAAAGTGTTTCCTGATCCGATGGAACATCCTGTGTTTCAGCTTGTGCCCATTGCCTCTGGTCCTGTTACTGGGTACCACTGAAAAGAGCCTGGCTCTGTCTTCTTTGCACCCTCCCTTCAGGTATTTACACACATGGATGAGATTCCCCTGAGCATTCTCTTCTCCAGGTTGAAGAGTCCCAGCTCTCTCAGCCTTTCCTCATATGTGAGGTGCTCCAGCCCCTTAATCATCTTAGTGGCCTTTTGCTCTCCAGTGGATCCATGTCTCTTTTGTTCTGAGGAGCCCAGAACTCTGCATGATACCACAGATGTGGCCTCACCAGCATTTAGATCTCCTCTCTTGACCTGCTGGCATCTCTCCTCCTATTGCATCTCAGGATACTATTGACCTTCTTTGTGGCAAAGCACGTTGCTGGCTCATGTTCAACTTGGCATCTACCAGAACACCCAGGTCCTTTTTTGCAAAGCTCCTTTCCTTCCAGGCAGCCCCCAGCATGTACTGGTGCCTGGAGTTGTTCCTCCCCAGGTGCAGGACTTTGCACTTCTTGTTGGACTTCATGAGGTTCCTGTCAGCCCACTTCTCCAGCCTGTCAAGGTTCCTTTGTGTGGTAGCACAACCCTCTGGCATATCAGCCACTCCTCCCAGTTTGGTGTCATCCGCAAACTCGCTGAGGGTGCACTGTGCCCCATCATCCGGATCATTCTTGAAGATGTTGAACAGGATTGGATCTGATACTGATCCCTTGGGTACACCACTGGTTACTGACCTCCACCTAGATTTCTTGCCACTGATCCCCATCCTCTGGCCCCAGCCATTGAGCCATTTTTCAATCCACCTGCATGGTGGCATGGCAGCGCCTTACCTGTTTTTCTGTTTGGAATGTATCACATCAGAGCAAACTGTAAATGGAGGTTTACAATGCAGTTTTGCAACTATTTTGAAGACTTCCTTACTAGTACAAGGTGCAGCCTAGAAAAGGCACAGAAATGGGTATTTGAAAAAGTATCAGAGACTGATGTGAGGTGGGAACTGGAGTCTGAATGCTGAATGACTGGGAATGGTAAAGCATGAAGGGTCTATGAAGTCATTTGAAAATGAGGGCAAGCAGCTTCTGGCTTGATGAAAAAGCTTCTGGATTTTTTGTTTGTATGAATTGGCAAAGACAACACTGGAAAATAAGAATCAAAATATATATTGTCATTTTATTCTTAGGGTCTACCATATTTCATTAGATACTGCAATTTCTCTTAAAATAGTCATACCTACTGCATTTGTAACTCTGCATTGAAACAGCTTTGGATAGTAGTAATTTTCTATAATTATTCTACAAATATTTCTACTGTTAGGCACAGTTCTGATGATCTGGCAGTTAGATTTCAAAATACTCCTTCTAAAACATAAGTGAATGAGGTTAAAACTAACACAGACACTTCCGTGTACCCACAAGCAGGTAATTGAAATTAGCAGTGACCTGAATACCTTAGTCTTGGTGATGTTCATCAAGGATTTCCAGCAGGAGTCATTTCTTTTTCAGCAGGAAGCATTGACATTGCAGCATGGAAGGGACTTCTTGTGGCATAAATCCAGAACTTTGGTAACTCAAAAAGCTGTGTTTTGTTCCTAAACTGAAAGTGCATTTAAACACCCCCTCCTTTGATAGAATCACTACCACTTTTCAGAATGGCTGTTAACGAGATTATGCAACTGCTGATGATTTAGTCAGCTCAATAACTAAGCATTCTCCATTTTTTCATAATGAAAAACATAGATGTATGTGTTGAGGGTTCTCAGTTGAAATCAGGGCTAATTGAATTGGGCAATAAAGCTGTTATGGCTTCCTCCCTGCTTCCACAGTTTGCTGAATTTTTTGCTGTTACTGTTAGAATGGAAAGTCAGCATTAGAAAGCTGAGGATAGCAAGATCTTTTTATTTGTATGGAAATTTGCCACAATATTTTCCTGTTTTTCTGTGATTAGAAGTTTTGGGGTTTTTTTTTTTTGCATTTAATTGATTCTTCCTTATCGTGGTATTTTGTAGTAAGTTGCCTCCTGTGTACTGAATCCATATTGAATTTCATTATTTTTATTGCACTGATTTCCTTCCTTTTTAGCCTTTATTTATTTATTTATTTATTGTTTATTTTATTGCCAAATTACTATCCTTTCCCTTAGGTGCCTTCCAATTCAGGTCCCATTTATCTGTAGCTCTCTTCTGCTCGGAAGAATCCTTTCTTTTCTGCACTGCTTTTTTTCCCCTGTGCTCATCCTGGCCTCCCCTGTTGGTTAAATTTACATTATAAATTCTATTTGTTTTAGCATGTATCCAAAAGTGCAAAAAGTTCTCTCATTTACTTGAGCTCTATATTCACATTCTAAATGTATTTTTTGCCCCTTATTCACTTTCTTACCCCTTTCTAACCAACCAATTTATCAGGGTAGACATACTACAGCCTTTGATGGGGCACTATCTCTAGAGACTTTGGTGCAGCAATAGAAGAGCTTGCTAAAAACAGTTGCTTGCAGCAGTCTTACAGGAACTGAAAAATATGTTTTAGATTTTTTCACTATATGATACTCTACCCTACTCTACTATACTATAATTGCTACCATTACTAATGTGTTAAATGGATTTGGTAAACATAAGATAAATGCTCCAATTTCTACTACTGACAGAGAACAGATTTACTACCGTGATGGCTCTGAGTCATATCCCTTTGGCAGTGATGGTACACAGTTCTTGAATTAGCGAAGCATAAAGAAATATTTGTGATCTAAGTCATGACAGGTAGTGATGGAGTGTTAAGTTTTTTCCCATACTGATGCAGATTTGTTTACACGTGTAAGGATGAAGGGAGACTTTGGGGTTGCAGTTATGCTGAGAGTAAACTGAAATTGTACAGGAACTATATTTTTTTTGCCTTGTGTGATTTATAGCAATGTGTGTAGTAGCTGCAGAAGGTGGTGTTTTGGAGGTATTTTTTATGGTTTATCATATGATTTCAGATAGTGCAGGAAGGCATGAATAAACTGAATGACAGGTATACTGCTTCTGTCCTACTTCTGCCATTTCAAACACCACTGTTTTTACCCATTTTAGACCAACCTTGTGAAGCTGCTTTTGATGCACTGGGCAAATCCCAATCTTCTTAACTGCAATAATGAAAAGCCTTCAGGTAGGTGAAAATCCTTGTGTATTATTTATGTAGTAGTTGCTGTGACACTGTTTTCTTCTTGATTTCTTAGTTATACTAAAATATGGAGGGGATCGGTGACAGCCAATCTGGGTTCACTAGGGGAAAACTGTGCCTGATAGATGTAGTGGCCTTCTGTGATGTGGTTACAATATTGGTGGATAAGGGAAGAGCAACTGATGTCATCTGCTTAGACTTGTGCAAAGCATTTGACACTTTCCTGTATGACATCCGTGTCTCTAAATTGGAGAGACATGAATTTGATGGATGGACCACTCGGTGGATAAGGAATTGTCTGCATGGTTACAGTCAATGGCTCAATGTCCAAGTGTAGACCAGTGACGAGTGATATTCCTCAGAGGTTGGTGTTGGGACTGGCGTTGTTTAATATCTTTGTCGGCAACACGGACAGTGGGATTGAGTGCACCCTCAGCAAGTTTGCTGACGACACCAAGCTGTGTGGTGCGGTCAACACACGAGAGGGAAGGGATTCCATTCAGAGGGACTCAGATGGGATGGACAGGCTTGACAGGTGGGCCCATGTGAACCTCATGAAGTTCGACAAGGCCAAATGCAAGATTTTTGCACGTGGGCTGAGGCAATCGCAAACTCAAATTCAGGTTGAGCAGAGAATGGATTGAGAGCAGCCCTGAGGAGAAGGACTTGGGGTTGTTGGCTGATGAGAAACTAAACATGACCCGGCAATGTGCACTCGTAGCCCAGAAAGCCAACCATATCCTGGGCTGTATCAAAAGAAGCATGGCCAACAGGTCAAGGGACGTGGTTCTGCCCCTCTTCTCTACTCTTGTGAGACCCCACCTGGAGTACTGTGTTCAGGCCTGAGGTCACCAACATAAGAAGGACATGGACCTGTTGGAGCAAGTCCAGAGGAGGGCCACAAAGATGATCGGAGGGCCGGAGCCCCTCTCCTGTGAAGACAGGCTGAGAGAGTTGGCGTTGTTCAGCCTGAAGAAGAGAAGGCTCCAGGGAGACCTTATAGCAGCCTGCCAGTACCTAAAGGGGGCCTACAGGAAAGATGGGGAGGGACTTTTTACAAGGGTATGTAGTGATAGGGTGAGGGATAATGGCTTTAAGCTGAAAGAGGGTAGATTTAGATGAGATATTAGGAAGCAATTCTTTCCTGTGAGGGTGGTGAGGCACTGGAACAGGTTGCCCAGAGAAGTTGTGGATGCCCCATCCCTGGAAGCGTTCAAGGCCAGGCTGGGTGGGGCTTTGAGCAGCCTGGTCTAGTGGGAGGTGTCCCTGCCCATGGCAGGGGGTTGGAACTAGATGATCTTTAAGGTCCCTTCCAACCCAAACCATTCTATGATCCTATGATTTTATGATACAGACACATATATATATGTGTGTATACATTTAGTTTATATACATACATACACGTATGATGTGTATATATATGTTCTTTCATATATTGCTAAGAACTGCTAGTAATGATCGTGCAGGATGGCATATCAAATGATATAATGTTTTTCCACTTGTTGCATTCCCTGTTTATTTTTAATTATGTTTCTTCCTTGTAAGTTTTCCAGGGCCTTGGTGTTAGCTGCATTTACACTTCCTTAGTGACTTCTTACTGAGTTCGTTTATCTGTCTCAACTGATGATAGTACGTAGCCTCATGAACTGGAATCTCTGTAGCTGTTGACTGAAAACAAATCCACCATCCAGTTTTCCGGTGTAACACCTGTTGTTTCCCACAGAAGGTGGCACTTTCTTAGACCAGCTAGAAACAGGGAGTTGAAACAGGTGTTATCTAAAGATAACACAATTATAGAATATATTAGGCTGGAAGAGGCTTCAGATCCACTGGTCTAACCCAGTGATCAAAGGTGGGCTACTGCAGTAATGCCAGATAGCAGTGTTGGAGAGAAGAAAACACATGGTTCTATGCCTAGGATAAAATGAAGAAGGAACGCAGGAATGTAGAAAATAGAATCATTCTGTCAGATTATGAGGAGAAACTTCCTTTGCATAATAAATTAAGATATGTCATGCTTCATATAATGTGCCACCTACAAATACACTCACAGGGAACTTCATGACATTTAACCTCAGGAAAGTTGTTTGTGGTTAGATACGTGCCAGTTTGTATTTGCATAAAAGGCTATGGACCAAACTGAGATCATCTAACAGTATATCTAGCTGATCGCATTTAGTATGTATTTGACATAGTTGAGTTAACAATGTTTCTGGTCTGCAAACACAAGAGGTTTTAGCACTTCTGTACGTGCAAGACATATAAATCTAGTTTGCAGAAACGTAAAAAGGTTGCAAAAGGATTTCAGTACAAGTTTTCATTAAAATACAGAGCTGAAAACAGTTTTGTTGCTTTTCCTGAAGTCCTACACAGTGAGAATGGTTTTGAGATTTTACAAATGACAACTTAATTATATACTGAATTTCCTTTGCCTTTGTTTTCTCAGTAACTTTAAGTATTATTTTATGATCAATATCTGAGTAATTATTTTCATTTTATCTAGCTGGATGTTTAATCTTAATCTGATCTAGAGATTTGAATTTAAAGGAGCTTTTCTGCTCTGTTTTCTTTATCTGATATCTTGGTGTTCCACTGTCTTAGATGTTGCAGCTTCTGAGTTTATTGAGGAAATGCTTCTGAAGGCTGAAATTGTTTGGGAGGAAAAAATGAAAGACCCTTTAGCTGTTTCTACTTTATCTCAAGAAGAGCCGTATGAAGAGATCATCCATGATCTACCCACAATTTCCAATAAACTGTAAGTGTTTCTGTTGTAAAGAGTGATGCGCTGAGTCCAGATTATCATTTGAACCCAATTTGTCAATCTCTGAATCCTGTATGGGTGTCCTTGGAGGTATTCAACATGATCCTGGACAACTGGCTCTATGTGTCCCTTCTTGAGCGGGGGGGTTAGACAAGATGCCCTCTACAGGTCCCTTCCAAACTCAACCATTCTGTGATTCTTGAGATTTGATGTGTCAAGTAATTTTTTCGTTTTGGAAATCTACTAAATCATCTTTTGTATTTTTATCTGTCATCTCTTTTTTTCAACCTTAATTCTATAAATATAGACCATGAGTAATAAAATAGTTTGTTATAATTGCCAGTAAAATTATCTGGGGTTGCCATAGTAGAATTGTTAGAGGTTAGTACTGTAGACCCAAACATCCTTCTATTAAAGGAGATGGCAGTAGTGTAGTAAAACTACCATTACTTATGAGAGAAGCAGGGACAAGTTTTTTAGACTGAAATTTCAGAGATTATGCTGTTTACAGATGTTAACTGGCTTAGACGTTGTTTGGAGGATCTCAGCATTGCCTGTGGAAGGTTTACAGTAACAGAAGTTCTCTCCAACAAAAGCTATAAGCTCAAAGAGCCCACAAAAATGTCATTGCAGAATCTCCTTGATATAATTCCTTTTATATCATCTATTTACTGAGTTATAAGCTGCCATGGTGGTTCAAATATTGATAATAAAACTGCCAATTATTTGATTGTCAGCTTCCAGGTTTTTGTATAATTTCTTTTTTCTTAATAAACAAGGACATGCCAGAGGACAGTAAGCTATACAAAACCATCTCAGTTTATCTAGAAAAAACTCAACATACACGTATATGATGTGTAAGCCATGTATGATGGCTTATACACCTAAAAATGAAAATGGCTATGCTTCCATGTAATATGCAAGATTTTTTCCCAGTTAGGCATGCCAGTAGCAACAGTCCTACCTTGTTCAAATAAAATTATCCTAGAGAACTCTCCTTCCTGTCTATTATGCAATATTATTTTGGGTTAAATCTCCCTTTGTGGTTAATTATCTATTAATTATCCATTAATTTTCATAAAAGAAGACAGTTCATGCTAATCCACTTGCATACATTAACATAAAATCTTCTGTTGTGCTGTCCTGTAGTTCAGTTTTCAATGGCATTGCCTGACTTCATCTTGAGACTAATAGAAATACATATGAATGTTGATAGAAATATTTTCCTAAAAAGCCTCTGTTTTCTGGAAACATTTTATTTCAATTTGTTTTATTTTTCACAGTATCTTTTTGAACCTGAGTTATAATGAGTTGTTGGAGTAATTTTAATACATTTTTCTTTCTTGTACTCATTCACATTTTTGTTGTAGTAAGAATTACACGTCAGCATTTCCATCACATAAAGTCCTATTACGATCTCACAAATACACATAATTTATTGGCTATTCTCCTGTACATCAATACACGCAACAAGCCTGTTAAGTCATGGCATTATTGTCCTCTTTAAGTTCAAAATGCATCTGTGGAAACAGAAGCAGAGGCTTTTTTGCTCACACTTTTCTGTGATTTAAAACCTATTTCTCTTTTGTGACACCTGAAAAGTTTATTTGTGCGAGGAGTTTATAGCTGAATTTTAAGAAGTGTTTCTAATGTGTGTTGTATACTTAACACAGAAGTCATGAGATTAAATGCGTAAGGTTCAAATCTACATCAAAAAAATCCTGGATCTTCACATTTTAAGAGAGACATCACACGAATAATAAAAAGTTATAAGTGGCAGTGCTTCAGTTTTTAATATTTGAATTCATTTCGCTTATGCTTTTCTTTAAATCTTTCTTCTCTTTGCCTGTCATTAAATCTTAAAAACAATTCAGAATTTCAGCAGTTTTGGCCAATAGCAAAAGACTACTCAAAACCAAATTTTATATTTAATTATGTTTTGTTCAGTTCTGAGTCTGGGCAAAATGTGCATTAGCATTAGTCATTTGTGCTTGTGGGAGTCACAACTATTTCATTTCTTCTACTGTCTAATAACTGATATTTCTCATTCTATGACATCTAATTGCCAAGTTCACAAAAGTAGTTCTCTAATGGCTTTTCTGTTCTGCAGTCCAAATCAAGAAAACAGGCAAAACCAGTTGGTTCTTGGATCTTTTGTCTGTGTGACATTTGGTAAACAAGTTTATGACAAATTTATCTTAGGTAAATCAAAGCAGGAAATAGAAATTTTTATTTTCGCCAGTGTTCCGCTAGACATTTTACATTAAAATGTCTGAAACAAAACAATCTGAACCATAGATTTCATTACAAAATGTTGAAACTAATTCTTTCAATGTTTGCAGATTGAGGGTTTCATCAAAAGAAAGGCTTTGTTCATGTATCTTTTTTCCAATGGTAAACTACTTTGACTTGTTTTCCAATGAATTCTGCTTAGAAGGTGCTTTGCCTCTGCTTAGGACTGTACCTTTCTAAAACTGTCTGTGTTTCAGTTTTGTTTCCAACAGCAGTTCTTGTCTTGAATTGAAATCAATGTTATCTATGGATCCTCCTTCATTTCATTTGAGTAAACAGTGTATATAATCCTGGCTTTATTATAATCAGTGATCAAACTCAAGTAATTTAAGAGTATAGCCAAGATTTTTTTAAACTTAGTTTGGCATCTGGGCTTTATCCCATAGTGGAATACACTATTCCCACATTGAGTCCACATTTCCTCAATTCAAAGCACTTATGCACACGTTTTGGCAAGCAGCTGCTGTACACTCCATGAGGTTGTCTCATTTGCACTGTCAGAACCCAGATGATTATTTTTTAAGATGTTTGTGTTCTCAACTACTGGGGCTGATTCCTTGCTAATTCCTCTGGATGTACAACCCTGCCAAAATCATCAAAGATTTTGCCATTGTTTTTTTCAGAAGCGTGATGTCATCTGAAGCGTCAGTAAGGAAAACAGCTCCATGTATGTAAAATAGGTTTAACTTACACGTGAATAAAGAATATTGTGTATCGTTGCAGTAATTTCAGACTGTGATGTTTCCTTGTTTGTTTTTTTTAGCATATCACAAATTCAAAGCAGCTTTTGGTCATAAAATGTATCTTGGATATTGTCTGATTAAAAGTAAGCTAAAAAGTGATGGGATTTAATTTTAACTGCAATGGTAATATCTGTATTGAGTTATTGTAAAACATACTATTTTTCAAAACAGTATTGTGTAGGTTAATTGGGTATTTTAAATTCCGCTTCCAAATTGGCTATTGATTTGCCAGCCTAGTGCTGTCAAAAGCAGACTCATGCATATTCTCTTTGGTTTGCTCAGTTCTACTTCAGAAAAGATATGCATAAAGGTGAATTTTAAATCAAAGTGTTTTGCTCTGTGTCTTTGGGAACAGACCAACCTATGTGAACAGTTTATTTCTCACCAATTTCTTTTTTGTACTTGGACCAGGAACTCATGTCTCAGCCCTGAATTGAATCTTAGTTCTGTGTTTGTGCCACCCACATTTGGCAATCTTTTGTCTGTCTGACATCTTCAGGAGGAGTGTAACTGCATTATTGATTCTCTTTGTAGCAATCCCCTGGCTTTACCGATTGCCAAGCAAGACAGTTTGCTGGAGAAAGACACCATGTTTAAAGATTCAACTAAAGGTTTGTGTAAGCAGCCATCTCAAGACAGTGCATCCGAAAACATCACTGTGAACACCACAGCCAAAGTTGAACAGGTAACAGCATGCAGTTTCTTGAAATGTTTGTTAGTGCTTAGGTCTGGAAATTGCAAAGTTAATGTAGACCATAGTAATTTTTTTTTCCCCTCGCCACACAGCAATATCATTTGCACTGTGGAGCCTTGTCTCCTTGATCACTCCCTGCATCAGTCTGGCTTTGCAAAGAGTTCCTTCTCTGCAAATTGAACAGCTGCTTCCTACCAGCTATGGGTGACAGGTCAGGGGCTGTAGCAGTCGGAGGGCTCGGAGCTCCTCAAACTCTATTCAGGGTTCACAACAGGGGAGGAACAACTGTTAGCACTTCCCAAAATGTGCTCTTGTCTCTAACTTTGGTTTACAAAGGAAAGAAACACAACCTGGGAGGCTGCAAAACCAAAGAGAATGTCTGAGGAATATTAAGTTGCAAAATAAGTGGCTGTAATTTAAAGATAGAAATTGCCAGATTTACAGCTGCAGTGTTAACTCCTTTTCTTGTGCTAATGCATTAGGATACAGGCACTGATTATTTGGGTACCTTTTAGAGTTTTCTCCACAGGATCACAATCTCATTCAGTGCATAGGGTGAATGCAAAAGGAGGCAATCATCGATTGCTTGTAAATCCGGCATGTCCTAGCTTTGAATGTTTAGGACTTAAGTGTTGTTTGGGTTGGGTTTTGGGTTTTTTTGGTACAAGAGGTTTTATGTTCTGTTACGTGTATTTGGGAAACACATATTCCAGAAGTATTTAGCCATTTAAGAAAAAAAAACAAACTACTTTAGAATCCAGGGTGGAGTGGAGAATTTTCATTTAAAATAATTTACTCTGAGTTTGAGGCATAACAAAAGAGCAAGATACTGATTCCATTTAAACTATGTTCAGCTCAAAAATACTGCATAACTGCCTAACTGCATAACATTTTTTTTTAACGTGTTCAGAGGAATGTGTTAATCATATGAGATCAATCAGTGAGGTCATGTGTCAGTCATACGAGTCCATCTCTGACAGTCCTCAGCTTTGGAATCCCATAGAGCACTCATTTCCCTACTCAGTCAGAAGATACCACAAAATGTTTTGCACTTGACTTACATCTTGTTTTCATGTCATACAATTTCTGGCCTTGCTGACTCTGCAGTGATGTGATGAAAACACAGTCAATCCAACAGAGAAGCACTGCTGGTCAGAAAAGTAAATGCTTGCAACCCTGTTAGGAGGAACCCTCCTATAATTGTAGGAAAAGAGAGGGAGGTGTTTAGCTTGTGGTCTTGCTGAGACTATGACTTCCTATGGCAGGGGGGTTGGAATTAGATGATGTTTAAGGTCCCTTCTAACCCAAACCGTTCTATGATTCTATGATTACAGAATCACAGAATGGTAGGGTTGGAAGGGACCTCTGGAGATCAACTAGTCCAACCCCCCTGCCAGAGCAGGGTCACCTACAGCAGGTTGCACAGGAACACATCCAAGCAGGTTTTGAATGTCTCCAGAGTTGGAGACTCCACCACCTCTCTGGGCAGCCTCTTCCAGTGCTCTGCCACCCTCAAAGTAAAGAAGTTCCTCCTCATGTTTAGGTGGAACTTCCTATGCTTGAGTTTGTGCCCGTTACCTCTTGTCCTGTCACTGGGCACCACTGAGAAGAGCCTGGCCCCATCCTCCTGACACCCACCCTTTAAGTATTTATAAGCATCGATGAGATTCTAGATGTTCAACAGGAGTGTGGACAAGAACATATGTACTTTCTTCTGCTTGATTCTGTTTTGATACAGACTTAGCTAAAATTATTCAAGTTTTCATTATCTCTAGGCTAGACTTTTACTTTACAGTTTGTGCAGTAAAAGAGATGCAGAAACTGATGGGAAGAAGAGCACCTAATCTCCTAGGTGAGAAAGAGCAACCAGTTTTCATGCTGGTGGTTTACTCCTCCACCATGATGTAGTCACTTCAGGGTCCCAGAATTTCAAAACTTTACTCCTTCTGCTGTTTCACTATACTTCAGTGCAACTTCCCACAACAGTTACAATTCAAATACAAGACAGCTTAAAGGTGAATCTCTTCTTCCTCCAATAGTTGAGAAATTTCTGCAGAAAACTCGCTGTGAAATTCTACTTGACGTGGGCTAGAATGAATGTGTATCTTGTGGTTTTTTAGAAGCAGGAGGAACAACAAACTTTGCCCAACATCTGCAGTTGCTGAATAAGGAGTGATGCTCCCTTAGAAATGAGTAAGCAGGAACAGTCCTGTCTGGGAAATCAGCACTAACATGGGATAGGTTAGAAACCGTGCTGTTTCCGCTGTTGTGTTTTTAAATGACTGGTTGCATTAAAAAAAAATAAATAAAAATCAGAGTTTAACAAAACTTTTCAGTTGGCAAGGGCTTAATATGTTTTGGCTCTTATGGACAAAAGAGCATAAAACTTCCATCATTTCAGGAAATAGTTTATTTTTTAGTAAACTAAAAAATTCCCGTGTTTTGACAAATGAAAATATGAGGAATTTTGAAGTTTTTGAAGTTTTTTGAAGTGACATAATTGTGATCCTGGAAACTGGCCTTTCTGTCACAGATATTTCTTGTTTCAGCATTTCTTGCTAATGTTTTTTGGTTGAATTTATTGTCACTCTCAGGTTTTTACAGAACAGTAAGCTGCAGTAGCTTAAACCTGTTACTTACTATGAGCAGTGCTTTTTTCTTCCATGCTGACCTCTGGCCACAAGAACCAAGAGGCAGGAAAAACTGCCATAGTTGAAGAACAGCAATCGAGACCAAAATTTCTGCGTACCTTGAATATTCATGTTAATGTAGTTTTTCTTACCCGGTAAGGACAGGGAGTGTATTCTGTACTCCTTAACCATGTATTATGAACTGTAGGTATGTGTATATCATATCCATATTTGTGTACATAATATATAGATCTTAGTTTTCAGAGATGGTATTTCCAAGTAACACACTTTTATTATTTTTCATTTCACAATTTGGAAAGTAAAATTTTTATTTAGCACTGATACCAAAGAAAAGCTTTGAACAACCCCTTCCCCCTGTCTCTGCCTCTTAGGTATACTAATCTTTTATTCTTACCAGTTGCATTCCAAACTACATTCAAAGTAATCATGTACTGTTTAATTTTTCAATAGGATATGTGGAATCATTACTTGGATTTTATGTTCATATATTATTGAAATAGATCAGCATGATATTTCCTATGCTTTGTGTCAGAAATTTCATACTTTCTTAGGCGCTATGGCATGCAGATTAGGCCTTTATTAGGGGAACAGAGAGAAAAATTTCACCTTATTACATCTGAAACATGCATTTTTAATAAAGAAAGCTTGTAACTTTTTTGGTTTTGAGAAAACTAACAGCTCAAATTTATTTGTAGCCTCAGGTTTCTTTAAGTGCAAAAATAATGAAAAAGAGCCTTAACAAAATGTTATTTCTCATGAAGTAAGATTTTTATTACATGAAGCAGGGGGGTCAAATGGCTGCACTGATAAAGCATTTTGGGTCTCTCTTGGCTTGTATTAGCTTTTCTTTTCAGAGGTAAAAGGTGTTCTTTGATCGTCTGTAATGTCAAGGTCTGTGCTGCCAAACAAAGCAAGCAGTATGAATAATTTCCAGAATTTTATCATAGCTGGCAATTTCTCTTCCTCTCAGCTGGGAGGGATATTTTTCTGATAGCAGATTGAAATTACTGGCCTGGAACTGAATTGCGTGCTTCATGCTACAAACAAATATAGATTAAATCTTTTATTTTGCTTAATTGGTTGTTTTTAAAAAAATATTTTGTCTTTGGCATATAATTCTTGTTTTCATATTGTTGGCCATATGAACTATGTGATAGACTATCCCCTGATGCCCTTTTAATTGTTCTAGTATCACCACATACACAAGGGACAACTGTGTATATTGCAGTGTTACATGTAAGAGCTAGAGTGCATACTTATTTCAGTGACACAAGTATTTAAATAAGTAAAATTATTAGAGATTATTATCGAAGCAGAATGTGGATGCTGTTAAGTATATGTAATTTAAATGAGTAAATAGGAATCTTCGTTGTTAGCATTACAAAAATGTCAAAAACTAGTAACTTCCAGAGGCATATTTATATTGGAACTTATGCTGTGTTTATGGCTATTATTCTTTTATGTCTGATAAAATATGCATCATGCAATCAGTATGATAGCGTGATACATGCATCAAGGTGAAAAAATAGAAAAAACTCATCTGTACATTTGGAAAAGTAGATGAGAAGAACAGAATTTGAAGGAGCCCACAAATAAGTTATTAATAATGTAAATAAAGTTTACTACCAGGTCAAATCAGTTATGATTTTAATGCATTTAGAATTTCTAATTTAATTGTGATTTATTTGCTCATTGAGCTGTGAATTTTGATGCAAAGACTGTTAGAAAATGCTGAATCACCAAATCCTAAACTTCATAGGAAAGAAAAATATAAAAGTTCATGGAGGAATATTTCAACTTCCCTTACTTGGAGTTTAACTGAGCACTTCACATTTGTAAGCACCTGTCTGTAGAGTCAGCATCTTTGGCTATATCTACATTATGAAACAAAACAAGGTAGGGCTTGTTCTGTGGCCTAGGGATATGTGGAATGGGTCAGCGCACACCTATAAGACAAAACTCTTTTCTCCCTCAAAAGTTTGGGCCATGTCAAAACAGCTTATGGGAAATGACCATTGATGCATGACCTGAATGATACCCAGGTCTTATCTGCATGTGTGCCAGCTGACATGAGCCAAGAATGTACAAGGAAGTGTGCTAACAGTTTAGAAAATATGGAGAACCTCAGGCAGTGCTTGAATCCAAACCCTTCTTTTATTTACAGATTTACATTTGACTCTACCCTAGCGTAGGTTTAATCATTATAAAGTATATTAAGAGAAGCTCATTCTCTGGCACAGGTGATCTGAGTTTTGATAGGACACAAGGGAGTATAGTGAAGACCTGTGCCTGCTTTGTTCCTGCAAGCCAGGTGAGCACACTAATGAGGGAAGGAGGCCACTGGCTTCTGTCTTCCATCTGCTTTCCCTCTACAAGAAACTTTAAAAAGTTCTTGGAATTCTTTTGTTCATTTTGTTTTATTCCAATGTGCCTCATCAGAAACAAATGTCAAAATGTAATTCACTTTTTTTGCCAAGTGGAATTCTTGTTTTCTACCCAGCTTTACATACAACTGCCATGGTTAAAAACAAAAAGAGTAAGAAATTCCATGTTTTGTGTGACAGAAAAATCTGCATTCACTTTAATGGGGTGAGGAATAAACCTCTAGAATAGGCAGACAGAAAGACACAGGCAGAAATAGCAGGCAACCTGCATATGTTTGTCTTGTTTGAAAGTCATATTTCGCTTTCTGAGCCTGAGAATACACATGTTTTAAGAGGGAAGTATTGTGAATAGACAGGAAAAGGAGAATAGACTCCACAAGTTCAGAGTACATCCCTTTGTAAAAAATGAATCAGTGAGATAAGGACTGTGGGAAGATACAGTGTGAAATTTACATGTTCATGTAAGAAACAATCATTACATTAGATAATCTAGTAAATAATCTCCTTGAGATACTTACTCGTTTGCATTTGTACAATTATTGCTTTTCGGACTCAATGGAATGAGAGGTGTTTCTTCACAGTTTTTATGAGAAAATAAGAAATAATTTATGGGGAAAGAAGAAAAGCATCATTAAAGTGTGCTTGGGCACTACTGCCTTCTTGTCCTTGTACCTCTACGCAGGTAGTACATCTAGAGCTAGTGTTGTAAGGTACGTTTTCCTTACGTTTTTTTTATGGGTTGCTACTTTATCTGTCTAGTTCAACATCTGTTGCAGATGGAATGCAGTTTAGATGCCTGCCTTTCCTGTTTTAGTGGGTGAGTGGAAAAACATTGAAAAATCTCTTGTTAATATTCATGCTCTTACATGCCTATGAGGTTTACATATACCATTTTAGTCGTCAACATTAATTGCCTGATGGGAGAGCTGACAAAAAAAGAAGACAGCTTGCTGTGAGGAGTTTGCCTGTTTCCTAATATACTTTTTTTAAACATTATTTTCTACTGAATATATTTATCTTTAGAGGAATAGTAAGGAAATTACTAAAGACTAAAGAAGAGGTTCCAACGTTTTTCAAGTCACTGTGTCAGTCCTAAAATGGAAGTTTTTTGAAGTCCCCAGTATTATTGTGAAAATACCGAGGACAGAGCTATTACAAGAAACAAAAATACAATAATAGCCACAGTGCTTGAAGTAGAGAAAAGAGTAGAAGTGTGCCCTCCATAGAGAAAAGGTACCACAGTGTGTCTGGGACTCAACAGAAGCTTGGGATCTTGAAAGCTCTGCTTACATATACCTTTCGTCTTTGAGGAGCTTCATACATGATATGTAATACTTCTTAGATTAATTTTGCTCTATTTTGCAGTTTCTTTAGTGATTAAGCTTGTGACGAGTAGGTTGATTTGGGCAAGTATATATATAAATACATATATATATACACTATGAAAAACAAGTGTGTATATATATGTATAACAGGTTTTTTGGGCTGTAAGCAACTGCATAATATCAGGATAAATAAGGCCATCAAAAAGCTTGGAAGCTAAGAAAAAATGTTCATAGTGGCACGGCGTGAGGTAAACAACTAGTAAGTACACGTTAAAAGAGGTGTCTGGGGTTTTTTCCCGATGATGTAAGAACAGTCATTTTTTGACAAAAACCTTGAACCCACAAGAATATTTAGTGTAAAATGAAGTGTGAAATTCACATTCTAATATTTGTATTTATATTTCTCTGTTTATAGACTAGAGAAGGTTTTGAGGGTTTGTAACTTCATTTGTACCATACCGGCACATGAATATGAGTAACACTGGTGAAATATTTAAGCAGAAAAAACAAGATTTTATTTTATGTCATAAGGACTAGTGGTTCTGTGGTTGTGATGTCTGGTGTGCATCGTTTGTTTCTTCTTTGTAAAATAGAAGAGTAGGCAAAATTGCATGTGAATGAGTGTTTGTATGCATGTTTCAAGAATCTTGAAACATTGAGAATAAGAGACATTGTTAGTCGTGTATTGTTAAGATTAAATTCTTCAGCAATATCACACAGTGCAGCTCTAGTGTAGGAAGTGTAGGAAGAGAACTCAGAGTGCTGTGATTTCTGAACTAGACCTTGAACCTACGGAAACAATGGACGTTCAGAAGTTTGAGATCAGATCCCCAGTATCCATAGTCTTTGGGGTCTTCTCCTTGCGAGAAGCACTCTTCCAGTTCCCTCCAAAATCTCCTAGTCTGCTTGCTGCTTCTGTCACTGACTTCCTGCCACGTGCCAGTGCCAGAGGCTGAGGATGCGGAGTTGTTCTTCAAGAAAGGGCAGTGTCTGCTTTTCTCCTGAGCCTTCATCTTAAGCTGAACAATAGAACAAAGAAGTTTCATCTTCATTGTCCATCCTCAAAACAGACACCAAGAGAGTATTTTAGTAAACTTTGAACAAACAATTCAAATAATTCTGCCGTTGTTCACATGAGAATTTTCTGTTTCTAGGTATTCTGCTGAGATGCAAAAATATTTTTCTTTGGGCTGACATAAAAAAGGAATCATCCTACATTTTAAGGGTAGATCCTAATTTATAAGCACACTGCTTAATGCATCAGTGTTTATTTTGTCTTTAATCAAATTTCTCTTATCACTGACTCTTTTTTCTTTTCTTCTGTCTCCTATTCTGTCTTTTTGGATTTTGTTGTGGTTTCCTTAGCATTTGCTTTACCTTGCAGAGCGTATATTATTCCTCCTAAATCTCAAAAATGTAAAGCTCATTTTATTCACCAGTTTTGGCTGAAGTAGCTGCTTCTGAATCTCTTCTGGTCTCCTTGACAACATGACTCCCACTTCTTATTAACTTCTTTCTATTCTGCAGGAAAAATTCTAATAGAATTTTAAATCATGTATGATGAAGAGTAGTACAAGAGCTTTGTTAAACACTATGCAGTAAACAGTTTACAAGTGCACTAACTTTTATAGTCTTCATTTCTTCTGCCATAAACATTTAATGAAGAGAGCAGGAGAATTGCTTTAGAGCTGGGAATCTTTATGGGTCCAGGGATAGCAGATGGCACTCTAGTAGGGGTCTATGTTCTTAAGAGCCCATCAGACTCATGCAGTTATATACCTTAACATAGATAATAATTTTTTTATGTTCTTTTCTTGCTTAAGATTAATGATGTATAATTGTTTGGGAGGAGTGACAACTTTCCACTTCTAATGCATTTTTTTTTTCATAAATTCTAGCGATCTAGGTTTATACTTCAGGTTAGAACATAATGGTACAGGATGATTGGTTGTGAAGTTACTTTATTTCTCTAATTTGTGTTTTCTAGATCAACCTAATGCCTCCAGCTCCAAATGACGACCTGGCTTCTCTGAGTGAGCTAACAGACAGCAGCCTGCTTTACGAGATTCAGAAGCGTTTCAATAATAATCAGATATATGTGAGTTGCTATTCAGCTATCAACAATAAACTTTCAAAAAGGAGCAAATGAGAGAATAGGAAAAATAGGAATACTATCATAAGTATCGTACAGTAATCTGTCCCAGACTCATGACTAATATTTAAATGGATCAGGACATATCTGTATTTAAGCCCTGCAATTTCTCAAGCTTATATAGGAAAAGCAGAAATAAAAAATGGAATAAAGCATTAGATAGGTTTGGATAAAATTTATGTGTGTTTATTTCACAGAGCAAGTGTATTGGTAAAGATTGATGAGCACGTGTAATCTCTCAAACTACCAAAAGATCCTTCTGTCTTTAACGTTACATTAACTTAAACATAGCACATGATTACTGGAAATTTAAAATAAATTTACATTTGAAAAGCTTGTAATTCACATGGGAGATTTAATTACTCGTCTTTTCCTATATTACAGAAATCATTCTCTATATTGTAATGTTAATCACCTAGATACCAAATTAAATAATTACAACAAGGTTTTTGTAAAGCTGGTTTTCCTGGTTTTGCCATATTAAACTTGGGAGGCATACAGTTAGGTACAGATTACTTCTGGAGAAAAATCTGCACTTGAAAATTTTGTTATCCCTGTTCGTATCTTATTCATTACTTATTTCTAGCTTACTGAACAGCTGAGTGGCATGTTAATATGAAACATGCAAATTGTTTTGAAATGTGTAAGTTGATTGCACTGTTGAGACTGAAGGAATATGGGGAATTGGCATGTTGCTATGAATACTTTTGAAATTTTGGGAACTTCAATTCTAGTTGTTATGGCATTCGATGATAATAAAAATTCTGATTTTTAGAATTTTTATTATGGGTATTTCTTTTGCTTTTTCTCGATTTCAAAGATGCCAAACACAGATAACTTTAACTGAATTCAGGAGAATCCACAGATACTCAGTATTTATAAAAAAGAAGTCATCTTTTATTTTAAAATACTGAAAATTTTTATTTAAGAGGATCCTGCACCCTGCTTTGGCATTCTTCTTAGCTTAATGGAAATTTATAGGCAGTGATCATTAATATTCTGCTCAACAGCAACATTGTGCTTTAGTAGCATTCATCAATGCTGAAAATCCTTGCATCTTTGGGTGATTTGGTTCTCAGAGTTAGAAGGAAAAGTTCTTGGACTCCAATTCCAAACCAAAATCCTCCTTAGCAGTGAACACTGCCTGTTTCATGTTCCATTCTGCAGGAAAACCCAACAGCGAAGTAAGGGTGGGAGAGAGGGAATAAATTACTGCATTTCAGAAGAAAAAATAGTACATTTACTATGAAAGGCATTATTTTCCACCTCCCCAATTCAAAATACTTCATTTTGACAAAGGCAGCATAACTGGGACTGTTCACATGATGGTTTGTTCTCTGATGTCTTCAGAGACAGAGGTCTGGCATTTTTGCATTCCAAGAGCGTAATACAGCCGCAGTTACATGTGTGAAGTGAGAAGTATAGCAGCTAGGGTGACCTATAATCTTATACTCAAGTACAACTTTCACATACAAGTGTTTGAATATAAAATAATAAAATCTTGGCACGTTTGCAGTCAGTGGATGGTTTGCTATTTTTAATATCGCCAGGATTTTTTTTCTATATGCATGTACATATGTTCATATAGACATACACATGCATAAAAACTTATATATGCATCAGTTTCTCTGTCTTACTCCACAAGCAACATATTTTAATGTATCAATTCTGGGCAACCAATATAGCACTTCTAAATTATGTCATCTATCCCATAAAAAAAATTGCTTGAGGAACTTGTTTGTGTGGGTTTTTTTGTAGTTTGGCATGTCATGCTTTTGTAGTTTAACCAATGGTAAATGACAAATCAACTTTCAAATAATCTACTAATAATATATGCAGTGCAATTCTTCTATGCATACTTTTCCATTATGAAGAACTCAGTTTTATTACAAAAAGAATAATTAATGCTGCCTGAATTGTAAATTTAGATCTCAATTTAAAGTTATGAAGTTAAAAGCTCTGAATTCACAAGTTATGTTTAATATATTGATCACTAGATTTAAAAGGCTTTGACAAAAGTCCTTTCTGGAAGAAAATCATTAGCCTCCTTAAAGATTTAATTTATTACTTAATGAAGCAATTATATCTTCTTTTTTCAGACCTACATTGGTGATATACTGCTGCTTGTTAACCCATTTAAAGAACTCCCTATTTATTCTACCGTGGTAAGCATTCTGTCTTTACAATATGTGGGTCTTTTTCAGTGGATTCATATATTTCATTTGGCAGGCCAAACCCCTAGTATTAATTAACATTAACATATACGCCCATTTTTAATGTTGGGATCATCTTAGTCTTAATATTTTACCAGTTTTTTTTTTTAATTTCTTCCAAGGTACCACTATTTTTGCTGTGTCTTATTTGTAAAACAGCCATCTTGCTGATGTTTTGTATGAGCAGTAGCCCTTGAGGTCGTTTAAAAGTAGTTCCTGATGTATAACATGACCTTGGTGGCTTCTGACACTGACAATCTTGCAAAAATAAATGCGTATTTCATGCCGTGGTTGACTGAGTTCACGCACCCCTCACCCAAAACACAATTATGGAGATAACATGGTGCAGAAAGGCTCAAAATGTCTGTCTGTGCTCCACGCCAGGGCCCTCAGTTCAGACGCCGCACAGGCGATGAGCGCGAGGTGCTCGGCAGAAGCGTGGCACTACGCTGGGGCAGTCATATGGAGGTGGCTTGTGTTGGGTGCAAGCAGTGTATGGGCAAAAGGACCTTGAGTCCATGTGTGCACTGTCTTCTACAGAAGGCCACTTAGGAAGGGCTTCAGATGTTTCTCTTGAATAGTAGTACCCTTATCTTTCTAATCTTTCACTTACGAGACAGACTAGTTATTTACAAGGGGCTTATCGTTTCCAGTACCTAGACATTGATACCAACTAACATTTAAGTGGACTTTGTAGATCACTGGGAGTAACCGAAATCCAAATGATATGATCTCTGCTTCATCCTCACTCAGCCATTTTAGAGACAGAGTATAACTGTTTATTTCTTCCCCCCCTCCCTGTTATTTTCTCACTGTTGCACTGAGATCACATTACTGCGCAGAGATCAGGCTCACTGTTGTGTTAGGGAGTGCTCAAATATGTTTATTTAGCTTACAAGAATTGTAAAATGTTCAAAATTTGTTAAGTGAACTAGTCTGGCTGTTTTCTGTGTCACATGGCTTTGTGTGTATGAGTAGTAAATTTGAGAGGAAGAAATACTGTGACATTCAGTGGCAGTATCAGCAGATTCCAAGTTGGGAGACTAAATTTAGTTTCAAGAAATGGAAATCATCCATCATCCCCAAGGTTTTAGGTGATGATATTTTTTTCCTGTCTCTGTGTATTTTACATTAGATACATGAACTGTAAAGAAAAAGAATTTAGATGGTAGGCATACATATTAAAATGTTTCCTGAACATTTGCTGCATCTTCTCTTGACCTCTCTGTGATAGATCTATTTTAGCAGGTTTGGTGTGAGATACTTTTTGTCCTGTAATTGTTTGGGTCACCTTGAATGATCATTGCTTTTGCTCCATCATTATTAGCTGAGTGGCATTGTGCATTAGGCATATATTTCCCACATGATCAAAAAACCATGGTTGTAAAGTAGCTTTGTTTTCTCTGGTTTTGAAATGCTCAGATAAACTGCAGCAACTTAGCTGGTATTGTAATGAAGTCTGTAACTGTTAGATGCCCTGTGTATTAACATAATAAAATTGATGATGTCAGTTCCTCAGTAGACACTGACATGCTATATGATGTGGCTCATTAGTGTCAGCATTTTTATCTTAGGTATGTGGTTTGTTAGCTGTCAAAAAAAAAAGAATGCAAAGATACATTACGCTTGATACTATTTTTAAACCCAGGATGAAGCAATGAAAAGATTATCATGTATATTTTTCAAAAACAGCAGCACTTTAGGTTTTCTTCTTTTTTTTTAATCACTTTTCATAACTTCATGGCAATCTTTATTGTATTATCCTCCGCTGACCTCCCACATTTAGTTCTACTAAGAGTTCTACTAAGATAAATCTTTTTAGAAGTAATTATTCACTCTCAGAGGACATAAAGAATCATATACATTGATGAGCACTGATATATGTTGCTTCGTATGCAATTCAGTGCAGTTGCTAAATGGTAATATTAATGCATTTTTACGTGGAAATACACTGTATTACTATACTATACGCAGTAGTAGCACTATACTACTAGGAACATGCAGACATGACCTGGAGCTATCATAGTAACTGTAGAAGCAGCTTGTGCTACGGTTATCCTACTTTGTTACGTTTGTGAAGAATTTATTTGTGTTGGATTACTGCAAATATATATATTCTTGAAGTCCATTTGTTAGAAAAGTATCTAAACTTGCAAAACACTCGCAACATCATGCAATGAGAGTAAGCGCATGAAGGTTTATCATTCTGCTTTGTGACATACTGAAATGAATTCTTGAGAATCTTCATGGATTTAATTTTGTTTAGTCTGGTAGCTCAAAAGACCTGAATGAGAATAGGGCCATATCGTGAGGATTCATTCAACCACGGCGTCGTAGATGGTCCAAGATTCAATAGTTTAATATCTAAATAAATAAGACAGGCATGGGACAGGAAGGGTGATAAGCACCTGATTAGTTTGGAGAAAGAAGCAAATACAAAATGGCACTGTGGTGGAAAGAGAAAATAGTTGGAGAAAACAGGACATGATGGAAAGGAAAGGATTTGGTTGTTTAAGTGATAGCATCCAGTATCGTTCTAGATGCTTCATAGTGTTCCAGTTGTCCCCCAGCTGCCACGAGTTTTTGTAGAGCCTGTGTTAATTTTCTAAACCCATGAGAAAGTCTGATAAAAGCTATATAAAAAGGTAGGTAAAGTTATATATTTAAGGATATTTGTAAAATGATATGGTGTTTCTGCTCACAATCTGACCTAAATCACATTATGTATTTTCTTTATTATATTTATTTATTCTGAAACAAAAGAGTTGTAGATGTTAGCAGAATATCTAATTATTCTAAAATCTATGTGGTGTTAGCTGAAAGAACATCAGGATGTCCTCAGGAAAAAAAAAAAGAGGTTTCAGTAGCAGGTAATTGGTTCTACTCATACTTAAGCTTTAAGGGTAGTGCATGTTGCCAGCTATGTGTAACACAGAAGTTATTCTATATTGCAGAGAGAGTATCTGTGGGAGACTGCTCTGTCATGTAATAAATGAATTCACTTATAACTTCAGGTCCTTGATTTCAATTTTAAGTTTTAATACAATAATCATATTTCATTTTATAAAATTTTTAATTCATAAATTCATTCAATAAGTATACACTTGAGGTATAAAAAAGTAACTTCCTAGGTTTTGTTTTATTTAATGACAAACCAGCCTTGTTGAGTCTTCTAGTTTTGTTTAATTTTGTATCTTAATTAGATCTTCTATGCTCGCAGCTCTGTTTTCTTTAATTAAACTCTTCGTAGATACTGTAATGGTACCACATATATCCAGGCAGAGATTCTGTTCATAATGCTTAGAGAGCTTTACAAAAGACCCAGGATCGGGGGGCTGGGTGAAACATAATTAGTTTGAAGTGTATTGATCATGTGAATTTTCTGCAATTTTTCAGGTCACCCAGCTTTATTTAAGTAACTCTGGAAAATTGTGTTCCTCGCTTCCCCCACATATATTTTCCTGTGCTGAAAGAGCTTACCACATGCTATTCCAGGAGCAGCGTCCCCAGTGCTTTATCCTCAGGTGAAAATTTATCTTTCTATTAAATAATTTGTAACTCCTGCCTTTCAGCTGTTTCCCGCAGGATTCAGCGGTTGAGATTTCCATTTTATTTTTTCCTCCAACTGATTTCTTTCTGTGTGCTGATCTCTGTATCATACATTAGAGCGAAATAGAACTGAAAAAGGTTTAATTACATCTCAAGTTCATAAATTCTCTTGGGGAATTGCCACTCCATCTAGCTGCATCTAATTAGGAAGAAAGAGTTAATGGTAAAGAATTCAAAACCACTCTGTGTGTGTTTGCTAATATTACGTGGATCAGTATGAGAAACAGAATCTAATTACAATAAAATTGGAAGTCCCCCCTCTGAGTTGGGCCCTCTGTATTGGAGCTTCCACTCTGCCTCACGTGTTTGTGTGGCCGTGAGCTTGTTATTTAGCGCTCCAACTTCAAAATGGACTTTAACCAGTTCCTGTATTCGCAGTGTTGTTGCAATGATAAATGCATTCAAGATTGTGAATAAATGTATTAGAAATCTCCAGTGAAACAGAGTTTCATACAAATATGTCAGTTTTATAATGGTGAAACTTTGAATTCACTTGGAACTTTTGCTCCCCAAATCTATTAATCCCTTTTCTTCCTTCACTCTAGCTGATAGCAACGAGTCTGGTGAATTTGATGTAGTTATTCAGATTTGTTGTTCAGTCTTGTCACTTTGACAATTGCTGTTGGCTGAAATAATGGCAAGGGTTTGCAGAACTTCATGGGAGATGAGGGAGAAGGGGGGAAAGGGGTTAATTTTGATTTGGCCAGGAATAAAGCCTGATCCACTTGGTAAATCTTGTAATTGCTCTTGAACTGTCTCTAATTATAAGGGAATTGAATACTATGAAATTGAGAGGATTATGATACTCAAAAGCAGTTAACAATGCTGTTTTAGAGTTACAAGAGTTAAAATGAATACATAAATACAATCATATATATCCATTTTTACTGCATTCTGTTCATGTGGATACAGACTGCCATGCATATTTGAAGTTCTGTATATTAAGTTTTCAAATACATTTGAATATTGCAATTAATTTTTTTTTAAAGCATAGTTTGTAAGTGTCTAAAGTATAAATGTATAAATTAATTATGTGTGGAACTGACTGTTGATTGGTTGAAACAAATGGTAACCTTTTTATAACCTAATCAGAATGGAATAGTTACTTATCTTTCCAGTGGGTAGCGTCATTTAAGCAGAGGTGCAAGCAATATTCGGAAATCATTACTGTATCTTCATATGATCTTCTCATAAATATTAACTCTTTTTTAGGTATAATAATTTTGATAAAAATAAGAAATATCCTACGGCACTGTCTTCAGCATTTTCTTTAAAGCAGGAACTTGGGATGTTGCTAATTGATCATTATCTTTTTGAAGTTGCCTATAATTGTAGACAGAGAAGAAGCGGAATATAATACTTATTCACACTTCAAGAAGAAGGCTGACTGCCAAGTGAAGTATTGTGTAGTGGTACACAAAGAATACTGTTCTTAACAGTAAATGGCTTTGATATCAGGGAATAGTTGCTACTGATGATTTTATATCAGGATGTCAAGGCATGTGTTGAGGCCCACTGTCTTGATCTCTGGCCAGCCCACCATAGCTTGTTATAAATCAGTGACCTGATGGAGAATATGACAAGAGGGTGCTCTGTTGATGGCATCAGCACTTGGCAAGACATTTGCATATCACATCAAGGCAACCCATAGATATGCCACACGAAAGTATCCTTTATGTGGATAATTAATTAGATCTAAAGGTCACTTGTGAAAATGGAAGCTGAAAGGAAAGCATCTGGTAATTTGGAATAGGAGTTAAGTATAGATGCAACTTAACAGAAACAGCTAGAAACAGTTCTTTGTAAATACCTTTCTTCTGCTAGCACTAAATAAGAAAATAGAAGGGAATTGAAATCTTTTATAAGTTCATAAAGAGGTATTAAAAATGGGATATTCTCATTATATTAGTCCATTGGTAGAATCTAAATAATGAATGGCTGGAAAGTAAAGGTGGTGTAGGAAATTTCCATCGGTTTTCTCATAATAATAATAATAATAATCTGAAAAATACCCTTGACATAAATCAAGTTATTGTCAACCCCTTTGCTGTCGCCTGATTGTGTGTGTGTGCATGAACTCGTGTGTGTGGTCAAAATGGATTTCTGCTTTCTTGCTATTTTAGCTGTAAAACAACATTAGCTATCATCAAGAGAAGGTTCTTCCACCACTGAGGGACGATTCATTGGTTACATCTATGCTAACAAACAGCATGTAGCAGGGCTTAGTTTCTGCCCATGAGGTCATGTGATACAGCATCCAGTCAGTTTTTCTTTGATTTTTCACTTGAAGAGGGGTTTATGGAGAAGTTTTCAAGATCTCCATTTCATTTCCTATCAGAACCAAATAACTGCAATTCTGCAGTTCTGAAATACTCCAAGCTTTTGTGGTTTATTTGTTTTTCTCCAACCTCTCTTATCAAGCATACTCTCATTCTGTACATGTTTGGCCTATGGTCTGTAATTTTAAAATGCCTTCAGTTACAAAGCTGAGTTGTGGATACAATTCCGTCCATGCCATGTATAGTGCAGTGAGTGTGCCTAGTAACAAATTTTAAAGTTAAAAAAGTATGCTTCCCTCTAATGTGCAATCACAGGCTGAATGAAGATAAGGGAGCTCAGAAAAGCTCTCCGTAGCTAGAAAGCGCATGGTCAGAAGCAAGGAGGCAGTGGATGAACAAGTGAAAAGAACTCATAGATCCATGAGACTATTACAGTGGAATAAGGTGGCTAGGAGTGCTTCTGCCCTTCTACCCCTGTCTGCTTGTTTCCTCATTTCCACACCATCCTTTGTGTCAACACAAACATTCAGGTGGTGGCATGGTTGGGCTAGATGACCTTTAAAGGTCCCTTCCAACCCAACACCTTCTATGATTCTATGGTGACCTGGGGTGGAGAAATACTATCAGGGCAAAATTACACCTGGGAGGGTTGTGGTGATGTTGAGGAGCTATTTTAACCTGAATTCCTTCCAAAGCCAAACTCCCCTGGAAGTGAAATGAGTTGCCAGAGCTGGACTGGCAGGGCCCATTGATTTTTGTAGTGGTTTTGGTTTAGACTAAATAGTTCCTAGAATCCTTGTACCATGTTTGCTGCTGCTGCAATATTGGAATGGTTAGCCTGAGACTCTGTCCAATTCAGAGCTCCTACAATGAGGAGTATCAGCATGCCACATGGAAAAATAGCCACACCAAATCAGAAAGTTGCTGGTTTTGTTTGGTTTTATTAGTAGTAAATCCAGTGAAAGTAGCTTATCCCCGTGGGTATGCACTCATCTCAAGATGAAATTCCCTTGATATCTGCAAGATATGCCATTTTGCCATACGAGCACTCTTGGAATTGCATAGTGAGAGTACACTTTTGCCTTCTGTTGTTGTCATTAGCAAGTGAAACGTGATGCAATTATAGAATACAACTCTTAAATCTATATTTTTAGATCTACTTTACTTATAATAATACTTATAGTATAAGTAATTTGTTAGTATAACTTATAAACATAATTATGCTTTAATTGTAAAGATTTTACCATGAGAACATGCTACTGTTTTGATGTGCATGTTGTGATATTATATGGAGCAGTGAGAATTAGTACCATGCCAGTATTTTACCTTTCATGTGCAGTTCTCAAAATATGTCTACCTTAACTGCCAGAGAACCAAGTGATGGCAGTATGTGTAACTCTCATCTGACTTTTTCCTGAAAAGTTTGAGTTTGTTTTTTAAAAAAAAATCCAGTAATTTCTTTATAGAAGTCTTTTATTTTATTTTCAGTACATCAAGGTACCCACAATCTTGTCAAAAGGACACGGAAAAATATCAGATAATGTACCCTTGTTCATGTTAATCCTATCATCTTCATCAAGCTTTGTAGCTTATTTTGTGGAGATAAAGTTTTTTTCTATTAGCCATGCTTTTCAGTTCATTTTTTTTCATGCCAAAGAGTAATTACAAAAAGATACTTCCCATGAGTTTAGTGGCCATTACTAATGATTCATGAATTACTCTTTTATTGGACACATACTGTTTCTAATGAATTCTGCATGCAATGTAACCCTTAATGATATTGTTTTTCTTAGTCTAGTCATTTTTCCCTCCCACGTTTTCTCAAGAGATGATAATGAAAAGAGATGAAGGCACCTGAGTTTTCTGAGTTGGAACTTAGCTGCCTAAGTCCAAAGCTGCAGTCTTGAAACCCTTGCTAAACTACCAGACTCGACTTTCTGACTGCAAAGTGCTACTTCAGTTTTCAGCCGGCTTGTGCATTCAGGAGAGGTTCACTGTTTCTGGCAGGGCAGTCTTACAGCGCTATTTATTTCATGCTTAAGACTGACTGGGATCCAGGAATTTTACATTTCTGTACCAAAGACCTTTACCACAAGCTTTCTCAAAGCATCGCTAATTCACACCACTGACATCAGAATCTTTTTACATTAGACATTCATCCATGAGCAGTTGTGCTTATTGTATACGATGCTGCTCATTGCTATTGTTCTTCTCTCTCTCTCTCATGTAACTTCCATCAGGTTTTTGTTTATTTGTTTTTACTGGTTTTCTTTCTTTAGCTGATTGTCTCCAGTGATATATTTAGAGTAGAAGCCCTTCAAGGCCAGACCATTTCTATATTGTGTCCTTAGCCAGAGATGGTTGGAATCTCCTGACTCCACGTAAGTGATTGTGATAACGTTAGCAATTAAATATATGGAAGTAGAGACTCCACCCTTTTCTTTGGGAATAAAACCCAGAGATTTGGCAGTGAGTGCTCCCATGATCACAGGGAAACGGTTTGTAGCTGCAGATCTACTGTGTGTTCCCCCTGAGCACAAAATCCAAGCTAATAAAAATTCAGCACTTCTGTCATGACTGTTCTCAGAGTGCTAAGCTACCTGCTGTTTGCAGAAACAGCATGGGCTTGTGCCAGATGAAGAAAGATTCTCCCTTCTGTAGGTTTGCCTTTTCTGTTTTCTGTGCCTAAAGACACTGTAGGTATGGAAGTGCTTCCATCTTTCTGTAGCATACAGAACTTTGCATGTATGAGATCACCTTAAGACTGTTTAGTAGAAGGCAAGCTTTAAGACCTGGTGGAAGTCAAAGAAAAACTTCCAACAAGTGGTTAAAATATAAGAAAAAAAATCAAAATGAAAATCAACAATATGGTCTATCAAATGTGAAATATTCTTCCCTAGCAGTAAATTTCTGTTGTAAGGTGTTGTTCACTTGGGCAACAGATTTAACAAATCTTGGATTTTCCTACTGGGGCTGCATTGGAGAGTTGCCCAAAAAGCTGAGGACACCAATTCACAAACAGCAAATATCCACCTCCAAGGTGTTTCCTTACAGATCTGGAAGAATACTTCTGTCCCAGTATATATCCTGAAGTTAACTTAGGACCAGACCAGTCCTTTGCAGGGAAAATGAAGTGTTAAAAGTATCTTTTTCAAGTTTATTCTTTAATCTAAGGAAATTTGTTGTTTTGCAACTTCAATTAGAAGGTATAGAGTGTTAAGGAATTTACTGCTCAGTTTAGCGGTAGAATTTCTCTGTCTCCTGTTAACGTGGTTCAGTGAAAATGGGAATCTAGCATTGCCAAACTTGCTTCACGGTACATGAGTTTGATTTTTGTCTCTTACTGGTTGCACGTCTCTGACACATCAGCTCTCTGCTTTGTCTGCTTCCTTTGCTTCATGCAGGTTAACTGGCTCTCCTCAAGCAGCAAAGCAGATGTTGTAAAAAAATAACCCTTTTTTAGTCTTGTAAAATGAATTATCTATTACATAAAATATTATACATAAATATCAATGTCAAAATATTCTGATAACTGTACAACTGCAAATAGATCGTTCACTTTGCAGAGGCTGCATATGCTGGATGAGTGTACAGAGATAGAACAAGCAGCGCAACACTGAAGCATCTTCAGCAATGACAAAGGAGCAGACAGTGCCCTATAATGTGTTAGGTTGACTACTGAAAGCTCCACTTATGCTTCTGTCATTGCCACATTCTTTATAAATAGCATGTAATTAAGAATATTTCTTGTAAAAGTACTTATTAACCCCTCATTTATATGTTAAACAAGTTTATCATTTTCTGGTTTGACCTCTGCAATACATTAAAAACCTTACACTTACAGAACACAGATTTAACACAGATTTGAGATAGGGTTCTTAGTATAACATTATAAGATACTGCTAGTGGAAGGGAACTCTCTGCAAACCCACTGGCAACCCTTCTGTGTCAAAACTTTGTGTTTTCGTGGTAAAACCACATATATCATCATGTTTTAAAGAAATTTTAGAATTGCACTTTAGACTCTTACAATTCCAGCAGCGTTAAAGCACTTTATTTTTCAGAACATTCATAATGTACCATTTAAACTGTGTGAAGCTGTGTTTTCCTCTTCAAATTTAATAAAAAACTTACTACTATTTCACTTCAATGTTGCCTGTTTCCATTTTCTTTGTGATTTTGGTCTTTTTCTGCTGCTATCTATTCCCCTAAACATTATGTTAAGTCTTTGCTACAGAACTGGTTAGAAAAAAAAAATCTATTTAAAGCTTTCAGGATGATCCGGATCAGCCTTTCCACCTTCTCTATCTTTTTACACTTTACTTACTTTCTTGTCTTCTGAAGCTTTGCTCTTAATTTCCTCCATGGGGTCACCATGTTACAAGATTTCTTTTTTCTTTTTTAATTTTTTTTTTCCAGTCCCTTCACATCCCATCAAGTATTCACTCACTGAAATTGAGTGTTTTACAACAGGAAGCATTTGGCCAAATTATTGAAGAGTTATTCCCAATTACTTTTAGTACTGTCATTCATGCATGCGTAACACCAAGAGCTGGCTTTGTATACAATTTGTATGAAAGCTACAGAATAAAATAACATTATGTTATACTCTTAAATAACAAATAACTGGACTTTTCGTAATTAGCTTCCTTCTGACTGCACTTTGCTCCTGCTGTTCAGGATATGAAAATGCATTATGCACTGAAAAGATAAGTGAGGAGCTGTCGAGGAAGTCTAAGTGTAGTTTATAGGCTTGTTAAAAGCTAAGGATCCTTAGTCAATCAAGCCAATGGTTTATGGGATGCTGGCGGCTAATTTGGTGAATCAAAAAACATAATGAATATATAAAATGGAATGTTATCATTTTGTATATGTTAGCAGCCAGGAATGGTTTTGTTGTGATATAAGTCACACTTTTAAGCCAAATAATTTGGAATGAAGAGAAATCCTTGTCTTTTGAAGGGGAATGCCTTGAAAGCTTTTGATTTCCTCCGTTCAGCGTCACCACAGGCATTCTGTTTGAGTTAATAATCTTTAATTTTTACATTATAATTTGATGTATTATAAGTGCAATAGAGTCATAGATTTGGACATCCTATTTATAATTAAAAAAATGTTTATAAATACTTTCCAGTTTAGTTTACTTTAGAAATATAATTTCCAACTAACATGCAGGGTTGTTCAGTTACAAATATCACTAGTGATGGTACAAACCACATTATTTTATATATTATCAGTCTTGCTTGCACATATTTATTTCAAATCTAGAAACCTCAGTCGTGTAGCAAGACCCAGTGTCTCGCTTACGTACTCTGCAAACTGAGAAGAAAGAAATTATTTTGGTCCCCCAAATGTTTGCGAGTTTACTCTCTCTTTTCTAGCTATATCTTACTATCAGAGTGGGAATTTGGAGTAGTAATGCTATGTTTAGGGTGGTACAATAAGAGATTGGTTTCAAAAGTTCATACAAAACAGCACACACAAGTATGCTGATCTAAATCTTCCTTTAAAGCTGGTGGAAATCTTATATGGACAAATTCTCTCAGAAGTTTTCCAGCATTTTTGATTATAATTCAAGTACTGCAGGTGTAGGTTTTTTGTTTGTTTTGTTAGGTATTCCTGCACTTCTGAGTGTGGTACCTTTGGTCAGAATTGAAAATGAAATGCAGAAAATAAAATCCTGTCGCTTATATGATCTGACATGACAGGTACATTCATCCTTACATGTTTCATATTTTGCCATATTTTTCCCCAAACAGATGATTTATAGGATTTATTTACACTGGAATTGACACTTGCAAAACAATAATGATCTAGTTACCTGGATTCATAAAGATATAGACAAACCTGGCTAATATGCAAAATTGAGGGTAAGCAAGATCTACTTCTCAGTACTTGCAGGAATTAATTCTTAACATTTTGCCTGGGGTTTGCTGTTTTCTGACTATTTTAGGTGGGTTTCCTTGGTTAACTACTTCTACGTGATAGTTCTGTCTGTCCGCCTCTAAGTCCTCCTCCACCCAATAACTTTTGAACCTATTGGCCACTAACAGCCATGGAGGTCTCAGAGCCAGAGTGTTCACACAGGCTTTGTGGGTTTTGGGGGCCATCGCAAAGGTAGTTGTATCTCCAACCACATTTTCCCTATTCTGAAAGGAAACAGCCAGGCAGTTCCTGTGGATTGTCCAGCAAGCACATGCCTAGCACTGAGCTTGCCAGTGTGAGTGATGCCAGTGGCCCAGCTAGATTGGCACAAGGTAGCGGAAGAGCTGGATCCAAGTGCAGTGGATTTGCAGGGCGTAGCTTATTTAGTTCTCCTGTTTATAGAACATCTTGTGTTCTTTGCTTCACTTGTCTTTGTATTTTCACACTTTGAATTGGACTTTTTCCTAGCAATTTTAGTTTTGAATGTTTTAGTTCAAAACAGAGTTTATTTTTTTCTTATTATTCCTATTATTTTAAGACAGGGAGTCTAGAATTGTAGTTAACGTTTTATTAACAAAATATTAGTAAAAAAATAGTAGGAACCAAGCCCTCCATCAGGTAGTTATATAAGAAACCCAACGGAGGAATAAAATGAGAAAGTGTAGTGGAACTTGCTCAAAGCCCATTGTGAGCATAGGGTTTCAAATTCTCTGTCCATTGTCCTTTCCCTTGGAGTACACTGTCTCTGCTGATTTCCTAATTTAACCTACTTTATCTGTGAAATAAGCCATCTTTGCTTTGCTTGTTTAATAATGCCTTCTATGGACGTTTTACCTTGGACGAATGCTTTTCTCTGCAGCGCTAACTTATTCTCCACCTCGATAAGGCAGTCCAACCAAAAGTTGTAAGAAACCAACATTCATATTGTAAATTACATTTTGAAAAATACAGTGACGAAACAATTATTTAAAACAGAGAAGAGGAATTGTTCTCTGAGCAGAATTAAACTGTTAAAGCAAAGATTGTGGACAACAGGGACATCACAAAAAATTTTACTCCACCTCAAAGGAAATATAATAAACAAGATCTGGTTCAAGGTGCCAAATTACTTTTTCATTGTTAAATTATTTATTGCTCCAAATGTTCCGAACAATGATATCAACAGTTAAAACTTTACTGAACATGGCATTTCTTTCTCAGTGCTTCAATCTGTGTTTCACTAGGAGTACACACATAACACTTTGAAATGCACAAAACAACTAAGCGACATTGTGTCCGCTCTTTCAGCAACCACTGGAGTGAATTCTGACCCCTGAACTGTACTTTAGCAACCACTTTAACCAGCAAGCTCCTGTGACACTGCTGAACAAAATGTCAATCACTGTAAAATTAACAGTTGAGCTCAAAGTGTCAAATCTTTGTAGCTGTGTACTGCGATGTTTAGGGAACAGCAATCTTGGGAAGAAATATTCAAGAAGAGACAGAAATTATCTACTTTTGGGGGACCCTTGCGTGGTCCTGTGTTATCTGGGCCACAGATTGCTTGCAGTGAAAAACAAAACGTAGCTTTATTTTAAAAGTGAAACAGATTCTTAATTGGGGAAACTCATGGTGAACACTCCAGTTCCTTTGTTTAAGAAGGCATTTTTCTATTTTTAATTATAATTTGCAGGTCTGCTTTGTAATACTCAAAAACAATCAAAGGCACATCAAATGTTGCATTAGTATCCCTTCTTCCCCCATCCCCAATTTCTCCAGTTGTGAGAGAGACTTTTTTGAAAAATAACCCCACCCTGCTAATCCTGGAAAAGCTTTCTGTTAGAGAAGCTATTTTTGACTCTGAAGTTGGGCCTAAGCAAGCAAAGTAATAAAATACTACAACAATTTCTTAAATATCAAGTCTTGCTCAGCCCTCAGAATGATACGAACATTTATCTGCTGGATATAAAGGGCAGTATGCATTCGAAAAGCTGTGAGTAGTTACAAACAATAAATTATTTCAGATCTGATTGGTCAAATATATATGAACACTTCTGCTTCAGTGGCATCATCGGTACTACATGACTGTAGTAAACTTCAGAGGTGTTTTAACTTCAGAGAAGTTCCTTAACAGCTGAAATAACCAAAGAGCCACTGTTGCTAATCTTGTTGGTAACCCATGGTATAGTGATAGCAGGTTGCAGCTGTGATTTTGGATTAAGTGTGTTGTGGAGGGACAAAATTATTTCATCACCGTGACATACAGGTGTCAGTGGACTGGCCAATGTGAGCGGGCGGTAGGAGGGGTGGTGCAAGACAGATTTATATCTGTCAGTGAGCTCACTGACTTTCTGGACAGCACAGGTGTAAGATCTGTAATTTGCAGGAGTATGAAATGTCTCTAGGGGAGGAGTATCACAGGACTAATGCCTTGTTTCACTTTTTCCTGTTGCTGGTAGTGATAACAGGCAAAGGAACATCGAGTTTGGACACTACCATTATAAAGACAGAAGGCTAATACTACTACTTAAGAACAGAGGCAACATGGTATGATTAGCATTTGGAGAGTGAAGTCATCGTTAAAACAGCAGAGGTGCATGCAGATTTTTGAGGGTGACATCAAGTATAATCTGACTTTTGAAACTCTTTCAGAAAGTCAGAAGCTTAAGATCTGAGCAAGGGATAATGCACTTAGAGAGCACCTTGTCAATTCTGTAGAGATACTAGTTACGTATTAGCTGTGACAGTGACCTTCTTGACTTCACATGATTTCTTTCGTTCTAAGACCTGGTTTAAATATGGCTTTGTGACCCATTATTTGAGGACTTTGCATAACATATATCCAGGTTGCAATCCTATGCAGTTTTGGACCACAGACCTCCTATTGATGCCAGTAGGAGTTCGCAGTCCAGGGGCAGATTCCAGCTCATTGTAGAAACATGGACAACATAGATAAAAGCAGTTTGACACATCATATATAGTAATGACACATCTGTCTTGTCACCTGAGATACAGTTTACCAGGCAAACAAAAAAGATATTCATGAGAGCTGCATATGTGTCCCATAAGAGTTGGATGAGACTAAATGGTGCAAAGATCCCATCCCTGTCTGAGTATGAAGACCTTTTCATCCTTCCCTCTTTTGTTTCTTCATTTTATTGATTTCTCCATTGAAGTGAGATTTGACTAGATAAAGCAATGGCCAGACAGGTACTATATTTTGCTGCTCTCTCATTTTCACAGACTAAATTATACAGATAACAGACTGACCTGCCAGCATGGCCATTGTACTTATGAAAAATCTAACTGGCTGTTGTAGAAACAGCTTGTTAAATTTGATCAAGCAGATAAATGAAGGTGAAGCATCAAATTGCATTTTGTTTGGTTCATTTGTCTGTAAAGAAAACAGCTTCTTATAATTCAAGTAAGAAATTCTTACATGAATTTCTTAATCAGGCTTCACTAACTTTATCGTTTCTGTCTCTTTTGTTTCTTTTCCTTCCTTCTCCTTGCTTAAAGTCCAACATTGAGTTTGCTTCCCTCCTCCATCCCTTCACTTCTCTGTTGTTTCTTCCTACCTTCATTGTTCATGTTGCCTTTTACCTTATTTTGTTTGCTCATTTTCCCCTTCAGACATTCTCATTCTTTGGAATATTTATTTCACAACATGAATAAGAAATTAAGTGAAACAGGATCACTGAAGTCAGAGTATATTACACTGCAGCAACTGGGAAGGTTATAAAAACAATCATCTTTTTCTTTTCCTTCCTCTTCCTTTCCTATTTCCTTTCCCTTCTTCCTACCGTATTCTACATTTTCCTTTCCTTCTGACTCCCATCATTACCATAGTACTATTTCTCCATCTGCAAAGAGAACCAGGCAGCATAAGCGGGCTCCTTTGCTGGATGGAAGATAAAGGAGGAGATAAACTCTTTGCTATAAATATCTTCTTCAAAATGGCTTGAAAGCTTTAGGTTTGATTGACTTGGCTTGCAGTACAAGACAATATAGCTTGACAGCTCTGATAGCCCTCGTAGACAGTCAGCCAGTCTCTCATGTTTTGTTCTTTATTATTTGCCATCCATAAACCTTCTGTTATTTGAAATGAAAGTTTGACTGTGATATGTTAAATCCATTCAAACAGAGCTAGCAGAGAATATAAATAACATATCAAATGTGAAAATAATGATGATTCCCCCCTCTCTTTCCTGCCTGTCATCTTGCAGTGGAGAAAGTGGTTCTGGGAAGACTGAAGCCTGCAAACAGATAGTGAAGCACCTCACTTGCAGAGCCAGCTCCAGCAGAAATACCTTTGATACAAAGATAAAACATGTAAGTAAGCATTCTGATCACTGAGTAGAACAAAGCAACAATCTGGCCTCTTGGATAGGCAAAGACATTTGAACTGTAAGGAAAAAGGCATCTGCTGTGCAGATGTTCATAAAGGGTTTGTTTTCACCATTGAAGTCGAAGGAGGCTTCTTTCCCTGAATTGACCTGTGAAAACGGGAACAGGATTAAGCTCACATTCATGTGATGAAAGGAAACCGAAAAGTGGAGGCCAGTTCTGTTTCTATATGTTTTGGTGACTTTGGAAAGCAGTGTTTCAGTGAATAGGAGACATTTGTGTGATAAGGTACTGTCTCCTAAATGTGTACTAATTGCCTTCAGTAAGTAAATAAATTTATGTTTACGGTTGGGGTGGTGTTTCGAAGGGCAACGAAGCTGGTGAGGGGTCTGGAGAATAAGTGTTATGAGGAGCAGCTGAGAGAGCTGGGGTTGTTTAGCCTGGAGAAAAGGAGACTGGGGGGAAAACCTTACTGCTCTCTACAACTACCTGGAAGGAGGTTGTAGCCAGGTGGGGGTCAGTCTATCCTCCCAAGTAACAGGCCATAGGACAAGAGGAAATGGCCTCAAGTTGTGCCAGGGGAAGTTTAGACTGGATATTAGGAAAAATTTTTACACTGAAAGGGTTATTAAGCATTGGAACAGGCTGCCCAGGGAAGTGGTTGAGGCACCATCTCTGGAGGTATTTAAAAGACGGGTAGACATAGTGCTTAGAGATATGGTTAGTGACGGTTTTTGTCAGCATTAGGTTGATGTGTGGACTAGATGATCTGAAAGGTCCCTTCCAACCTAGGCGATTCTATGATTCTGTGATTCTCTGGACGGTATAAGAACTACTGAGGCATCTGAAGTAATAGTATGTGAGACAGAAACTGGAAAGTTGCAGGAAAACTGCAAGGACTGAACAAAGTTATATGGCCCAGTATTTGTATAGTAAATATATTTATGAAATAGGCAAGAGTTCTGAATATTTGCTCAGTCATATTTAATTCCCACAGCAGAACTGAATTCTGCCCAGTGTGTAACATGAAATCATGAGAGCCTGCTTCATGTATGAAGTGAATTTGTCTCCTTCCTAGTGCATTGTAAATGTAGTTCTTGTTTGACGGAACATTGCAACTCGTGTTTCATTGGTGCAGCTGTAACACTACTATAAAGGTTCATACTGACATTTTAAATTATGCTGAACCCTAGATTGTCAATTCAAATTCTTTCAAAAACTTGCCTTTCCTAATGAAAATTGTCGTCTGAGATCCCAGTTCAGAGACAGATTTACACAGAATGTTTTAGCACAGTCTGCATTGTCATATCTCAGTTCTGAGTTTCATACTTTAAAAAAACAAACCAAAACAAAAAAAAGATTAGGCTCTTTCGCCTACTCTGGTGACCTTCCTCTACAGCACTTACACTTGATCCAAACTTTTGCTTGCAACATACATGATGTTCAGCAGAACTCTAGAATCGTTCATTGTGAGGTTTTTTAATAGCATCACATGCATCATTCAAAACACACTGCTTTCTTCCTGAATTATACATGATTCAGTCCAGAAAGATGATAAAAAAGTGTCAAAAGTACAGCTGACACCAACAGACAACCTACAAATCAGGATTATTGGGATGTGGGAAAGGCTACAGTTACACTGGTTCGTATTTTGTACATTCCAGCTGGTAAGGGAGTAAAAGTCCTGTGGATTTTGGGTGGATTTTAGAAAATGGTGTTTCATTTGTGTTTTCTGAAGACATTAAAAAAGCCTGATGACACTGAAAACACTGTAACTGAATAAGCTTTAGCTTTACTTCACTTTGTGTAGTCATACAGTTGCTGTGCTAACGTGTTTTTCACGTTACTATCTGATTCATTGATTATGTTCCTAAACTGACACATTTAATCTAGGTTTCACATAACAATGTTAAGAATACCCTTGTTATTTTTTTCACTTTTTTGATTTAAATTTTGAAGTCTAGTGTTACAATAATACCGTTATATAGGAACAGTACACTTCAATTAAAACCCAGGAACCAGATCTACAAGTGTTATTTATTTCTACTGTGTATTTTTTTATTTACTACTTACACAAGTTTGCTTAACAGTTTGGAACCGATCAGGCTGTGAATGATATTCAAGGAGAACTCCAAAATTCATGTCAGATCCTCCAAGCCCTTTTCTTTCCTAGAGTTCAAATTAAGTAATGAGTAGAAGAACTAAGTGAATAAGCAACTGAAAACTGGTGCTTTGGATACAAATATGGCAGCAGTGGGAATCAGGAGGTGTGGGAAGTAGTATTGTCTCTGCTGCAACTTCTCTCCTGACCGCAGGAAAATTCCCAGGGACAGCCATGATGATCAAGTGCAAATGAAATAAGATGCTGTCCCCAGTTAAGAAGAGGAATGAGTGTGGGAGGGGGCTGACCAGGCCTAATTTTCTCCGTCCAAAAATTAGTTAACTTTGTAGACTACTTTAACCTACTCTATATCTATGTAGTAAACTGAACAACAACCCCTAATGTGCAGTTGTTACCCTGCTCCCTGACACAGTTTGAATCCCAAACAGGCCCTTTGGCCACAATTCAGCGGACAGCATGTGCCAGGGGCCATTCACAACAGTATGTCCACCCTATTCTGCAAAAGAAGGGGTAGATGTCTGAATGTGAACCTTAACACACCACTTACCATAGATGATAGAGGGTCCTGCTCCTGGTCCTGTTTAGTTTAATAGTGTAGATCTAGCCGTACATGTCAATGAGTCTTAGTGCAGGCAGAAAAGAATCATCACGTATTAAGAAAAATTAGTTGCCTTTTGGTTATAGAGAGATGCCTTGTAACTAGCTTAGATGGGACACCTGACTGCAGACAGCAAAGGTAGATGTAGCAGATCCCACCCATGGGGAATTAAGTAGAGCTTCTGGTTTAGTTGCCTTTTAAGCTGCTTTAACGAGCACAATAGCCTGGATTCATTCCTGCTGCAGTTATGCATAGTAGCATTAAAGTTAATAAAGCTGCACGGGTTAAACCAAGTGCTGAATTAGTCTAAAGAGCAAAAGCATCCTAAACACTACTGGAGCCAAAACTATGCTGACTAGTTTTCTGCTGCCACCTACTGCACACATAGCTGGTTTAATTAATAATTCTGAAGGGTCTGATTTTTAGAGCTTCTGTTTTTGTGATAGGAATCACATGTTATCTGTGCCACTCCACAGCCCTCTTCCCTCCCCAGCTAGGTCATCCGGCTCCAGCAAACCACTGTTCTATCAGAACACCAGTGTATTTGGACCACAGTGCAATCAATTTCTTAGGATGCAACAGAGGAAAATGCTGAAGGGAATCCTGCAGGGTGTAAGGGGTGTAAGAAACTAATTACAAAGAGAAAAGCTAAATACAGAGAGAACATAGAATGAAGATGGCCTATATAATGCTTTTTTAAAAAAAACTCTCTTTTCAAAATAATTGCTGTGACCATGAAGATGTAACATGGAAATGCATTAGTGAGACATGCCATAAAAAAGTCTGAATCTATTTTTTCATCAGTTTTTCACCAGTATAATGCTGAAGTAATTCTATTTGAAATCAATAATTTATGCCATCTCTGGCATCTTATAAAGCTTGTAAATTCCTTTGGTTGGTCATTAGCATCGACTGACTGCAAATTTACACGCATAGCTGCCTTCAAAGATTCTAATCTTTTTGCTAAGCATGCCAGCTCTGGGCATATGCCTCCAGTCACTTGTATCTGAACTACCTGTAAGGACACAGCTCACGTACAAGCCATTGTCTTGCCCCTTCCATTTACAACTTCCACTATTCGGACAGCACTTTTTTTTTTTTTTCTTTTGAGCTACCTTACTTTAATTTCTATTTAAAAAAAAAAAAACAACACAACTTTGAAGGATTTTGTCAAATTCCAAGCTGAAACGGTTTTCTTTTTTTCCTTTTCTTTTCCAGTTGTTCACAAACCATCCTCACTGATGTTTATTAAAATATCCTCCTGTTTGTTTCCTCTCTTATCACTTCTTTACCATTGTCTTGCAGGTAAACTGCATCTTGGAGGCCTTTGGCCATGCAAAGACACCCTTGAATGATTTTTCCAGCTGTTTTATAAAATATTTTGAGCTACAGTTTTGTGAGAAGAAAAAAACATTAATTGCGGGTAAGTATCATTAAATCTGTTTATTTTGATATCACGCACAGTCTAGTAGGTCGGGGATCCCGGACTGCCGTACACAGACTTTGGCCTCAGTGGCCTTAAAGTATGTGAAAGGGGCAAGGGGGTTTTAAGAAGTGTGAGAGGAACATGTTTAATAGCGTGTGAATTCATGGCTTGTCAAGAGAAGTGTGCCGTATTAGGAGGGAGAGACCTGTTCTGTGCAACCACTAGGTGGCAGAGAAAGACAAGAAAAAAAAGTAACACCACCGATTCCTCTTGCACTTCCCAGACAATCATATTTCCCTTTACGCGTAAGAATAACAAACTCTTAACAGCTATGTATCGCCTTACTATAAAATAAAAGTGACAAAGAGATTAATTTTTGCATTTGTATCTAATATTGTATTGGGTATTTTAAATATCCCTTAAATAAGTGCTAAACTCATCTGTGTAGGGCAAGCAAAATACCAGTATATTCTGTAATACTGAAATTAGAAGTAATTTATTACAGCTTTGAGCTTCTTCTAAAAGAACTGGGGATGATACTGATGTTTCTTCTCATCAGAGGTAAGATAGCGTAGAATTTGTGCCTGCTTTCAGAGCAAGTGGGAGTCTGCTAGTCCCCAGTGAGTGTTTATTAGTGTGAAGAAATGGATATTGGGCAAAACTTCAGTTTCATTCTGAAAATTCTGATCTTTGGAGACAGTCAGGGAGAGGTTTCATTTCTGATCTGCGTAGATCATCATAAAGTTACCCTGTGCTAAAGCGCGAGGTGTGTGCAGAAATAACTGTACACAGACAGTTTCCCGCGCTGATCTTCCTGAGTGGAAAAGCCGTGTGGTGAGACACACTTTTGATCCAAGCAAATTGGATAAACATTTCCAAAACTACTAATTTTTTACCATTTTACATGTTTTTATGCTTTCAGAAGAGTTTCCTAAAAATATTATTTGGAATAATTTCATAGTGGGATTATATTTCATTTTCTTGAGAGAGTTCACTGTACCCTAGCAAATACGTTTCTTCAGTGAAAATGTCACTGAGTGGGAAATTACTGTCACTTTTCTCTGGTTTGTTTTATAAATATAGGATATTTGTAAAGAAAATATAAAAATAAAAAGTGGGGACTTTTTGTTTCGTTTATGAGCTGTTGTGGGAGGAATATAAAGAAAGTGATGTAAACATTAGAATGGACTGAACAGCATCTGAACGGAGCTTGTAAAAATAAAGTTCAATCCCTAAAACTAACATTTTATAAATCCTTTTTATTGTATACATTTTATTTGGGAATATTTAGTTATCAAAATTGCATTGTGTGCATGCTTTTTCTCTTTTTGTTACACACACAGAGCACAAATGCAAACAGATGAAAATGATACTCATTTTGAAAACTCAAAGCATATGAACATTAGGAAAGGCCAGAATTGAAGTTGTCTGAGATACTCTTGGATTGCCTTGTGTATACAAATTTAATGCTGTTGTTTTTCCACCCCACCCAAGCTTCTGGACTATATTTCCTCAGTGATCTGCTACTAAATAGCTTGTTTTCCCTTCATTCATCCACGTGTGGCTTGTGCCATTTTATTCTGTTCTAAAACCAGAATATTCTGTGTTGCTCTTCAACATTTTTCACTATATGAGCATTTCAGAAATATAAACGTCTTCATTTTCACAGTATTTCTGACCTAAGGTTGTGTCCTCAGATGAGGAATGGAAGCCTCAAGGCCTCCAGGCCACATGTTCCCACAGTTTTGGGGTGCCTTGCCTGAGATTGCAGCGATTTGAATGTTCAGGGAGCTTTACCCACACTTGCCAGTTTAATTCACAACATTTGTCTGTGAATGCTATAAATGCAGAATCAGTTAACCAGGCTCTTGTGTCAGTTTTCTGGTACACTGGTGCTGTGTTTTTATCACTTTCAAACCACAGGCGTTAAATGAGAAAAATCTAGGGGTAGTCAAGTCCATTAACAAACATAAACAAATTACTTATCTGCCCTACTATTCCCCAAATATTTAGGAACTGAATCAATTACTCTTACCAAATCTATGGTAGCCAAAGGTTCTGTAATTTACAATCAAGAGTGAGAAGCCCCAGTGCTTTTTATGTTTTTCTAAGTTGCAGTTGCTCATGCTGTTTGATTTGCTTTGTAGACATTGCCTTTTTGTAGGCCACTGCTAAGCATCGCTTCTGAGTGAATTTGTCACAGATTTACACTGCCATAAATGAGGAAAGAATCAGGCATGTTGTCTTTGGATGGTTTAAATCCCACCCAGTGATTCTCTGGATGTATTTGCAAGATCATTTGCAGCAGTATTTACTGTCTTGCACTGTTTAAACATGAATTTAAAATGTAAATATGCAGAGCACCTGATTCTGCTGAGACATGACTTTATAACTCATTGAGGCAAACTGGGCTAAATATGTCTGGTTTGTAAACAATAATCCAAGTGACACTAGACTGCCTCCATCAAAGGGTTTAGGTTGTTTAAACTCCTTAACAGACAGATCTTAAGGGCGGAGATACAGAACAATTTACTAAGGAAAGGGCATGCAAAGTATATGTGTATGTTTTTATTATAGAGGGCAAGCTCAAGGTAGCATTCATTGCACTGAACATCAGACAGTGGACATCAGTGAAGTTTCTGACAGCTCATTATGAAGTTCTTTTATGCCTAGACCCTGGAAACGCTCCAACTTTTGTCACATAAGGTTTACACTTATAGCAGAAAGTCCAATATACCTACATAACAAAAACATTGGTCCTAATTTTCATCTACAGGCTTGATGCAGTCTTTCTCCTAAACTGGATCTTTGCCATGAAGTTTTGAGAACAAGAAAGGAGCTCTTGAGTGTGGTTCTACTCAAAGCCAGTACAGATACCTGTAGAGTTTTTATGTGTCTTCTCTGACTCTTGGTTCTGATGAGATGTGCTGTGATGTTGGGTTCAAATGGGAGATTTTCTGGGACAAGTGGCTTTGTGGTCAAGTACCTTTCATTGCTTTAGTCCAGTCAAACAAGTGGAGAAGGAATAACCCAGATTAAGTCATTGTTCTTTGTGACTGGATAAATTAAGGCAGTGGGAACTCGTAAAAAGTCCTACAACAGAACAAATGCAGAATAAACTCCAGGCCAGTGATTTAAGTTTCTAAAATAAATTCATACCTAACAGAACTCAAAGACTGATTTCTGCCAAAAAATCATAATCATACATAGATGATGATTCATACCCACTACATAGTAGTAAAAGACTGATTATTTATTTATTTCCTGAAGTAAAATTGCTGCATTTTATTTTTAGTTGGAAAGGGAGAGAGTAAATGGTCTTTCAGGTAAGTTGACTTAGTTCCTAAGATGAAAGGTAAGGCTTCTGTTGGTTTCCTCAAATTACTAAAAAACAAGGTTAGGAAGAGAAAATAAAGCCTAACAGACTTATTTCCTGCCTTGCTTTTCAGGACTTACTTTTCTTAGTCTTCACTTTTTGAAAAGCAAGGCGTGTTTGGGTTTTTTTGTTGTTTTTTTTTTTTAAGTTGCACTGAAATGGAAAGATCTAATTTGATTTTTAAAAAGAAGGAAAATTACATATTTTCCTGTGTGTGTTACAATTTTTTTTTATCAATTAAAAAGTTCCAGACATTAATTTCTTTTTTTTTTTTTTTGTATAAGAAAGAGTGCAGCCAGCTAAGCTCTCTAAAGTGGTTTTGTACTGTATTTCAGCTCTGAACTTTCAAATGTTGTTTTGTTTGTAGCAATAGCTGTTCTTAGGACAGCATGGTTTTTGAGAGAGAGCAGTGTAGTTTTTCAAAGAATGCATACCTGGAAGAAATATTTCACTGACCACACTTTCAATACAGAGTCCACTTGCTGGCTTGGTAGCTGCTCAGTGGATCAAGTGATCTGTTAAAGGAAGTACAAATTCCCTTGTGCCTGTAAGCACAAGTTAACATTGCACAAAAATGACAGACTTTATTCTGGACGTCTATTATTTTTCCCTTTTACTTCACACATAGATTAACGAACATATAATTTTACTTTGTAGAAAAGCATATTGCTATGATAGTCTTATGAGTAACTTCAGCTCCATTAAGGTGGTGCTGTGTTTGATTCTTGCTGATCAGAAGTGCTACTTTTCTTAACAGCTCTTCCCATTGCTGGAGATGCTGACTGAGATGAACTGTATTTAGCCTTATTAAAGTGGGTGACTTGAAGTACCTGAAAAGGGCTGAATTAATTTGTGTCATCTAGATCAGTGGTGTTGCCCGTTATTAAAGTTAAATGTATTAATTAATCAGATAGATGACCTCCAGTAACATTTTTCTTGCTTTTATTAATCAATGAATGTTAAAAAGACCAGAGTGATAGTTATGAAAGCCTTAGTGAATATCATTGCACACAAAAAAAAAGTTATTAAAAATTAGTAATGGCCTCTTTTCAAATTAATTGATGGTAGGGTTAGTTTTACTGAGAAATAAGTTACAAGTACAATAAAAGATGGAAATCATCCTTCAGGTTCATTTATTCTGTTTTACCCTGTAGGAATGGCAGCCAGGTAGTGATTGATTCTGATGAAAGCGTGTGTCTGGGCCAGTCCTGCCATGATAGGTTAAGATTGCATTGCTTCAATTTGCAGTGTGCTGCAAAGTTACTGGAACCAGAAACATATCCTGCTACCAGCTTAATGGTTTCCCAAGTGTGCCTTTTTACTTCCAGCACAGTTCTTTTTACCGTAGTGTAGCAACAGAGGGCTAGATGGCTGATAACACAATTTCTCGTAATATAGGTTCTATAATAGCAGGAGTTAACTTCTACTTTTTGTAGGATGGTTAAATGGGCTAGGTCGTGTCTCCTCGGTTCAGCAAGTCAGCCGTACAACTCTTCTCTCAGTCCTACTGTCTCTTTGGTAGCTAGAACCCCAGGCGTGGTTTTGGTTGGCAGCACATGTGTCAGGCCACCATGCCTGTGCTGTTGTGTAAAAGAAAGGGTGGAAAATGCCCCTGGGTAGTGTACCACTGACCTTCTGTACTGCTTAACTGGGATGTGTCTGGGATGGTTTGGCCTGTGCAGGGTAGCACTTCGTGAGACTGTGCATAGTTACACTTAGTTCAGGGTCAGCACTTAACTGCTGAGATCTTTCTCAAAACAATATGTTCAAGATTCATAAGTTTTGTTTCCCTCCATTCTTGAGCAATATTCTCACAGCCTTATACACACAACTGCAAGTAACTTCAAGTTTGCTGTGTTTAACAGTATAGACAGAAACTTAGAGCTCTGCAAAAGATAGGAAGATACTTAGGTGAAATTGAAGATGTAATTTCCAGACAAATACAGATGATATAGCAATTACCAAGCTAGCTCTGAATGAGCTACTGTGGGTGTTAGCAGTTGTATGGTGACAGGAGCATGACATTCTGGCTTCTAGCTTAACCATTAGGCTAATGCCACTACCATGCTTCTGATACACACGCTGACACACCGAGATCTAACCTGCATAACTTTGCTCGGCATTGCATTGTGCGATACCTTTGAGTCCAAAACTGATTCTGAAAATACTGTTTCAACTACCCTCATCTTTCGAAGTCTTTAAACTCCCGCTCTGCCTTCAAACTTCAGGTCTCTCAGGCATCTGAAGTTGCTTATGCTTAGAAATGCAACAAGTGCAGTTTTGACTGCACTGAGTAACTCAGTGCTATTTTATGCTTAAACCCAGTTTCCTTCAAAAAAGTAAAAAAAAATAATTAAAAAAAACATGAGCTGCTCAAAAATGGTATGTGTTTAGAGAACATAGTTATTGTGCTACCGGATGCATATACCAATATTTTCTGCCACTGAATATTCAAGAACTACTTCCAGTTCATAGAGGAAGGAGTCTTAGATGAGTTGGTTGTCATCCAGACTGTGGGAAGCTATGGTTTAATATCCTCCTCAGCTTACAGCGTTTCAAACGTATAGCTCCTCTGCTGCTAAGTGTGCCCAATCCTCTAAACTCAACAGTCTTTTCCCAGGTAAGGATGCATGCTAAGACCTGGTGAAAGCTCTGACATATTGCAGAGGTTGAAAAGCATAAAGCTGCAGCAGAATGTACCCCATCCTGGTGGTGGGGGTGCTCAGTTGTGTGTGAAGAGTCATGCTTTTGGTCTTTGCACAGCTAGAATTCTACAATAACCAATGATGGGATTAAGTATACAAATGGTGGGGTAAGTGGCAACTGGAATCAGGTTCTCGCTCACAGCAAGGGCCCTGACCTGTAGCTACCGGTAACCACTCCTATATTCTCTTTAGCCTGCTGCATCTGGAACTGCATGGTGGTGTACACTCAGAGGAGGGCTGGATTAACCTGCCCAAAACAGTGAATCTCCCTCTGTCTCTTCACATGTACCTCTAAAATGCCTGTAATCTGGTGAAGCAAGTGAATGGATCTGAGGGTCCAATATTTTCTGTGCTTTGCCTCCTCAGAACCTTTCTGGCCTGTAATCAACATTGCTGTAGGCAAATCGTGGTTAGGTGCATCCTCCTTCACCTTCTTCCCAGATGTGCTTCATGTGCTAACATGGCTTCTCATTTGGCCGGCTCATCATAGCCTTTCTGAGATGCCCATGTTTCCCAGGCACAGGTTAGTGAGCTTGTTGGTGACCAGTTCTGCAGAGAATTTGTCTCTTTGTAGCCATCTAGAAGTAGCCATCTAGAAGTTAAGTGGTTAATCTAAACTATTAATCTGAGTGTTCTTGATTATCAACAGAGAAAGAGGAAATGGTTCCAAGGCTAGTTTTTCCAAGATGTCTTGAATCTCTTTTGCATCCTTCTCTCTCCATGAAGAAGGAGCTTGGAATAAATGCCAATGCTCAGATGGCTACACATTGGTGAGATGACTAATAGCTTCTCTCTTAGAAGTTCTTGCCAAATATGACAACTGGTTCCTCAAATAAATAAAACAGAGTACAAATTAACATCATTATCTTTAAAATTAAGTCATTTTGAAGATAATGTAGGACAGTAAGCAAGTAAGGTAAGACAATTGTTTCACTAATATTATTGGAATTAGGACTTTATATGTGATTTATGTAGAAAACCATGGTAGAATGAATGGTATTGTTTTTATATGCTCACCTTAGACTGTTTTATAAGAAACATTGTTCATTCTTCACTGCTGCAATGGTGAATGATTTAAAATACATATTTAGAACAATCAGTATAATGATGAATTTATTTGTTTGTTTCTCAATCAGCTAGGATTTATACATACATGTTGGAGAAGTCTCGTGTCATTATGCAGCCTCTCAACCAGAGTAATTTTCATGTTTTTTACTTGATGATGGATGGGCTGTCTGCTGAAGAGAAATACACCCTGTACCTCAGTAATTTGTCTGCACACAGGTAGGAAAACAACTTTATATTTACTATCAATGTTGTTCTTATTTTAGTGCCTCTTTGCTGTTGAGGTCCTTCCTCCAATATTTAACATGTGTCCTAACCTCCAATGAGATCTGAAATTGTTTATTATTGAGTACGTGTTCATGAGGATTTAATTATGGAGTACAAGTACACCCTCTTAACAAGATCAGAGTATTATGTCCATTAGGATTATTGCCTTAAAGGAGAAAAAGGAAGGAAACTTCTCAGCTATTTTTCCATCTTCTGTGGACTAGAGTAGGGCTGGTTTGGTTTTTTTTCTTTCCCCTGATGAAACGTTTGGTCTCCAGGAAAAAGTGTTTTATTATAACTAGACTTTTCTTATGGAATATGTTGATTTTGGTGAAATGGCACTGTGTAACTGATAATTCCATTTTCATTTTGGTATTTACTTTACTTCATATTATTAAGAAAAACCAAAATGGAGTTTTGACTGCTTTGAATACAAGGATAGGATTCAATACCCAATGCCTAAAATTAGGTCTTTGTGTGTGTCTCCACATGAGCTGGTTGTCTTGGCTCCCATTTGCAATCAAAGAAGATTGAGTCCCTACTCAGCTCTATATAGAGTTACATGTAGATGTGTGCTTCGGGGTGAACTGAACCACAAAATATTGCTTCATAAACTGTGCTGACTACATCCCCTTTAATAGTAAAAGCTTAAATATAAAGAGCTGTATATAGATGCCGAAATGTAGTATGTTTAAGCCTGAATATGCTCCTAAGGCTGAATACACTCCAAAATTTTAATATAAGTGGAAGTCTCTGTTTTTTCAGGAAATTTTGGGAGTATCTCAATTTTTTTTAATTCAGATTCTTTTCATTTTCCTGATTTAGATCATTTGGCTTGCTTTCTTCAGTCTTTCCTAAGAAGTATATCTGAAATGAGAGAAGCCTATTTGTTATTAATTATCTTCTCTTAAATTGGCTAAGATTATAATGAGTATAGTGAGTAACTGTAAAAAGACCAATAGTAATTCAAATGATGTAAAATGAGTGGTTTGAGTTTTTCATATCTAAGCCTTTTTCCCATGGATTTTTCTCACAACTTTTTTTATCTACTTTTTATGCTACTCTGGGTAGTACTGGAATAAAATACTATTCCTAGATTTGGGGCCTATAAATAGAAAGATACCACATTAATGTTTGTAGAAAAAACTTACTTCATCCTGATATTTTTTGTTAAACACAAGTCTTCATACTACTGTTGTTTGGTAACGTTTAAGCTTTTAGCACTTCTGGTTTTATACAGAATAATGTAATGCATTAGCTCTGAAGAAACCTGAAGCTAAGTTGCTTTACTAAAAATGATCCACTTCAAAGGGGGGGGAGGGGAAGAGTTAAATTCTGTTTCAAATCCTTTGAAGGCTTTGAAGACCAAAAGGATTCTGAGCTCCTGATCATTAATTTATTCCTCTTCTAGCAAAAGTTGTTTGGAATCACTCAGTTTATTCACAAAATGAAACAGTTTGAAGTCACTTTGCAAGAAGCTCCAACAGGAAAGAACTTAGCAAAAACCTGAATAATTAGATTCACATGAACAAAGCTTTATCTGATAAGATATCTGATAAGCATCCAAAAAGAACAAATAGTATTTTTAAATAGATGTCTGAACATTGCAATGCCAACTCTTTAGAAGTAATTTATAGCGTAACATTTGCATAAAGCTGCTTTTATCAATAAAGCTCTGCTTTGGCTACGTAGGGTAGATTGTATCTTGCATTATTGAGAGAGTGTTTGAGCCAAATATTTCTTACCTTAAACTCTTGACTGTAGTGGTTCAGTGGGCCAGATCTTTCTTGATTGATAGAGTTAAACTAGGGGTGAATTTCTACTGCATCAAACTCATACATGAATCAGGAAGGCAGGATTTGGCCTTTGTTATAAATTCATTATTTCTGGCTTAGTCAAATTTTGATGAGATCATATCATTCTGGTAACATCAATAAGTGAATTTGTCATGTTTTCTTTAAGCAAGTGTAATCTTGACTTTAATAGTAAATTTAATTAGATAACAGCCCTTTTGAAACGATAGGTGGTTCATGCCCAACTGTTTTTTTGATAATTTTTCTGTTCCTCTTTGTGTCGTTTAATGTTTCACCTTTATGTAGAAGATTTAACAATTTTAGTAAATAATGGCTGTTAAGATCACAAGATACCCCTATTTTTTCATTGTTTGCTTAAGCCGTGTCAATATGAGAAATGAGACACAGCATTGGGGTTTTATTCTCATTTTAAATGAAAGTACCTTAAAGAGTCAAAGCAGTATTGCCAATAGTGGTTATTGTTAGACTTGATGCTGAAAACGGTGAGAGGTAGTTCATGTATTAAGGAGTATATAATCCTGAATTAAGAGTTAATGTAAATAAATCTAAGGGGAAATCCCTCCCCTTTGGAGTCACTGAGAGTTTCGGTAAGGCTGGGGTTTCACCCCAATGTGTAGAGGGACTTTTTGGGTTGTAATTCTGTGGTGTTTGGTGCCGTCCTGAGAGGGAGCTTCAGCTCAGAATCTTAAATGTTCTTGCAAGTATTATGGCTGCTAGAGCATCGTATGAAGACAAATAGCTGGCCACTTTCTATTGAACCTGTATACAACTAGGATCTTAAAGTAACAAGCCATCTAAATCTATGTAGGGAGGGATCTGAATGAATACATCTCCCACCGTATATGCATGTGGGTCATGATGGATAAAGACAGAAGCAATTCCTGAAAGGTAAGACCATTTTTCAAGATTTAGCAGGGGGAGCAGGTCAGAAATGGAGAGGCAGTCTCAAAAGGGCAATTCGAGGCTTTTTGATTGACAACTGTTCCTGTGTATTCGTTATATTTTGAAGCTGATTTTTATCATCAGATCCTTGGTTGAAACTTCCAAAATTTCTATTAATTTAGAGTGTTTCAAAAGAACTGCAGAACTTTGTTTATCTTGATGATGACATGTAATACAGAGAGATTACAGGTTTGAAGTTATATTCTCAATTTGCTCTTGCTTTGCTCTTGCTTTTTTCTTTTGCTGGGTGCAGATACAGTCCAATACTGTAAGCATTGCTTTTCTGGCATGTGAAGTTTAGCTTCATAATAAGAGTATGTACTAGCTTTTCTAGCACATTAACTTTAGCCTCATAGTTACAGTACGTACTACCTTAGTGATGGATCTTGCAACCAGAGTGAAACAGAGTGCAAAAAAAGAGAGTTGCCAGTGGTGATAGATCAGCTTGTAAACAGTATTCAATTCTGGTGAAGAAAGGGTACTAAAAGGAGAGATCAGAAAGACAGGAAAGAAAAATGTGGGAAAAATCTTACAGAAAAAAGTAGAAAGACCTGCTTTTATTATTATGGGCCAATTGCTTCATATTAGCATTGATATTCCAAAGCTGTAGTATATATTACAATACAAGAATGCCTTTGTGTAATAGGTGTAAGAAAGATACTCAAACCTACAGTGATTAAAAATCATGTCATTACATTTGTATATGTATATTAGAAACATAGCTTGAGGCTACTTAACTATAGAAAATGATTTCAGAAGCGATGGTGAGTTTGGCGGCTGTTCAACTTGATGTCACCATTTTCAGTTTAAACAAGGCTGCTAGTTCTGCTCATTGATTGCACTGTTACGGCTTTTGGTAGCGTAGGTGAACTTGATACAATGCTCTCAGTATTGCAAGGTGATTCTGACAGGCGTTTTTTAGTCCTCCCTTGTAATGTCAGATCTCTGTCACCCAACGTTTATAGATGAAACATACCGCTTGTAACAACTTCCAGCTGGGGAAAATGTTAATATACACATTCATGCAAAAGCCGGACCATGGTCAGGACGTGCATTTTGTGTTTGTATTTTCAGACTTCTGTTCCCAGATGTGCAAAACTTCCCTTTCTCCCGTAGAATAATGATGTGCACTGCAGTGTGTTCTCTCTCTGCCTGTGCTGTTTCTCTCACCCCTTAAAAAGCAAAACTGTTCTGCAACAACAGCTGTAGATCAGTTCACACAACTGATGTATCTTCTTTTTACAATTTTTCAGTGCAGGTGCCCTCTTCACTGTCAATAAGAAAACTTTCCATTAATTTCATCTGTAAAGTAGTAATTTTAGTGAAGTGATTGATTTTCTCATTAAAATCTAAACTGATCAGAACCTCTTTGCTTGATGATTGAGGAAATCATTCCCAACTCTAAAGGATAAGGATGATCTTCAAAAGGGGCTTAGAGATTAGTGAGGGAAAGTGAATGGTATAGTAGACATTTTTCAGAAGCATTAAGTGCAAAGCCTTATGTCTGATTTTTTTTATGCGCTTCCAGTCATAATCTTTTCTAACAAGCACTAAAACAATTTGTGCAAAAGGGTGATCATTCTAGCATTGTGCATATTGATCGCCACTCTCCCTCACACACAAGAGCTCAAGATGAGAATTTTCAAGATTGTGAGTGACCACTTACTCCAGCTTTCCCTGATTCAACATACTTAGGAAGCATTCTCTTAATTTCCTAACTGCTGTGGGGATAAAGCCAGGAAGATATTGCATGTTTTCGTGCCTTCTCTCTTTATTTTCTTTCTTTTTATCTTTGGATGCCATTTTCCTTTCCAATCATTTGATTATTTTTTCATTTATACATAACAGAAACACGTATCAGTCTTGAAAATAACAGTTTTCCGTATCTGTGCCATTTGTCTACAACTGTAGCTGTGGCAGTCTAATGATACAAGCTAAATTCATAGAGAAAAGTGTTTGTTTTTTTAATTAGTCCCACATAATTGGAAGATTAGATATTCTAGGGATGTTTCAGTACTCTGATATTCCATGCTCTTTCCGTGTATTCCAGCCTGACAGATCACTTTTTTCTCATAGATATTAACTTTGATTTAAACCTTCAGTACCCACATAAAACCTAGCTATGCCCATAAAAATTCACAGAGGTGGTTACACAATACCATTTCGATCCCTTTCCTTCACAAATTACTTGTTGCTGATATCTGTGTCTGATGACTAGTGGGATATCCAAACAAGTGGTAGACCTGTCTTACAAAATTGGTTGGATCTAAATACTATGAATGAAATAACTACATCAGGAAGGGTTACATCAGATTTTCCCATGGGTGGTAGTCCTGCCATCCTTCATTTGTATATGAAGTGCCAAGTTACATCACTTTGCTAAACTGCCATTAGACTTTGTGTGCTGAGACTCAGCATAAGTTAGTTGTACCGAAATTCTCAGTCTCACCCCAATAAAGTCTAGTGTTGAGGCTCTATGAACTTCATTGTTGAGAATCAACTTTGTTTTAAAATCCTGCTGACAGAATAAAGCTCCAGGCAGTCAGGAAAGTGGCATTCATTGTATTTAAATTTAGGTGGAGGTTAAAGATAAGACTCAGAGGTTCCTCAGCTGTTTCCCTTTTCCATTGTGGGAGGTATGGGCACAGGAGGAGAAAAAAAGCTGTGAAAAGCTTACCGTGCCTGCAGCTGAATGATCAGGAGGGTCAAGTCCTTCTAGTTCTACTTGTCCAAAACCCCTTCCTAATTCTTCTGTGCAAATCGTAGCAGCCTATCACTTCTACTGTTCTTTAAATATTATCTCTTCTCAGACACGTCCAGGGAAATCATACCATGTGAGACTTCTGAACCTTGAAATAATTCTGAAATGCTAGCGACAGTTTTGCTAGACCTCCTTTGAGTTGTGAGCTTTCAGTGCCTTTTCCAGGATGCGGGCAATTCTGTGTAATGGCCAGAGAGCAGCTGGGGCAGTTGCTGCACTCAGCAGGTCCAGGGATGATGAGTGGGGTCAGACACTACCCAGAGAGCTGGGCAGGGCCATGAGGATGGGGACAGGATGTGACCAGGCCAGGCCAGGAGCCCACAGGTGGGGGTCAAAGGGGTATGTGGCTGGGTGCAGGAGTGGCTGACCCCATATCAGGCCAGCACCAAGGCCCAATATCTGAGCTCAAAAGCTGATTCTGAGCCAAAGGGGGTGGGAAGAGGTGGGCAGGGTCCCAAAAAGGCTTCTTGCATAGCCCAAGCAGCTAAACCCTTGAGGGTTTTAGGGGGCAGAGGGCATTCAAGAACCCTGCAAAATCATAAAACATCCTTCATCAATTTTTGAGAGTTAATGAATATCTATTTTTTTTCCCCCGTATCAAAAAACAGCTAAATCTTCAAAGTTCTCTAGTAATTGTTCTCCTTTGCATATGTATTTTTTCTTCAATATGTGTATTTTCTTTAGTATATTGCCTGTAAACTTGTACTTAATTAACATTTTCAATACATGGTAACTCTTGTGACAGCAGTTAAGCTAATGATTAAATTCGTAGTTTGTCTGTCACCCCTAAGATTTTTTTCGCCATGGATCTTTTGGCATTTAAGTTCTCAGTAAAGGTGTGACTGAAGAAGAAGAAAAAACCTGAATCGGTCTCCCACTTCCTTTTCCTTTCCCAACCTATATTTTATCTTGCATTAAATCATACAGATAATGCATCACTCATTTCTACTTTCTTTATGTTCATTTTTCTGTACTTAGCATTGATCACCCTACTAACACACAAACCAAGACCTTCAAAAATTAGAAGTGCACTTGATATTTTATGGAGGATGAGGAATTTTAAAGACTGGATGACTACGTATAGGTGATTCTCAAAGGCAATGTCTGAAATTTATCATCTTGCTATTATCCTACTGCAACATACTTCTGTAATGAATGCTGAGTAGAAAGTTAGTTTTCAAATTATTATACTGGAATTATTCTAGAAAAAGTTTTACCTTGCTAGAAGTAACTCTGGAACACTCTGAGAAAAAGCTATCTGTCTTTGAGTATCCAAGCTAAGTTCAATTTCATAGCTAATACAATTGATTATTTTTTTTCTGCTTCTAAACATCTTGCATAACAGCTGGCAGGTTTAGAGGTGAAATAAGATTCTATGAGACATTTTCTGAAGTAATTAGAATTTTTGAAACTATTTCTTAGAAGTTCAAAGGCAACATGTATTGTATTTACTTTCTTATATCTTGGGTGTCTCAAAGTGATATGCTTTGAATTTATGTGTGCACACACACATATACACATAACAAATGTATTTATACTCAACTTTTTTTTCCATTTCTCTGCTTCTTCCATGTTCTCTCTTATCTTCCAAAGGTCTCTAAAATTGGAAACGTAACATTCAAGCTCTGGTTGAACAAGTAAATCTGTATTTTTTTGGTACTATGCAAGTTTTCCTGTCCTAACCTGATTACATACAACACATTCCTTTTCTCCAAAACGCTTGCATTTTAAATACATTAACACTTCTAAGACAATGCAATGATATGCGCAAGCTACGTTTATTAGCATGCCGAGACACCAAAAGACCATTGGGGTATAAAGACTTTTCAAGCAGGCTTGACAAACTTTCTAAGTAACGGGGTAATGTGAAGACGCAGTTTCAAACACAGATTTCAAAAACCGAGGGAGTTAAATCTCAGTTAATTTTTCTGGAATTCATTTCAGTACAATGAGATAATATGGATAGGTGAAGCCCTAAGTAAAAGCGAAAATAGTTATTTGTTTGTTTGTTTTTTAAACTATGTGGTAGCAAATAATATAAAAATTCTACACTTCAACCAGTCTATATCTTCCTGATATGATTTACTTATATCTCAGCTGTCTAGTGAAAAGCTTCAACTGTGAACATTTGTTTCTTAGCTATCCTCATACAATACTACTGTCAAAATCTGATTCACAACCAGTAGTACTATTTTAAGGACAAGATCTGTAGATTCCGAATGAAATGAGGTAATTCCATTTACTTAGATTCCAGTGAGGTCTGACAGCTAAACTACACCAGCTAGTTATTAGAAAGGTAATGGAAAAAGGAGAAGCAGATATATTTGTCTGAGATTCTGGAGCAGGTTTAAACTTGCTTCAGTGAGTTTTATATATATGTAACCAAGAATAATTTCAACATCAAAAGAATTGTCTAAATTTTCTCTGTCTTTTGCTTTTGTTTTGTTTTATTTACTTTTGCTGCATACCATTTATTCTTTTTCTGTTTACCCTGTATTTACTGATGTCTTAATTTTTTCCCTGATTTTTTTTTTTTGGAGGTTGAATCTTCTTTACGGTGTGTAATAACATACGTATATTCCAACAAAATATTCTTTCACATAGTTTTCTTCAACATGTTTTTCCCTGCCCTCTTGTAACTTCAGCCTCCACTTTCCTTTTATTTCAACTGGCAACAGTCTTTACTCCAGTACTCTTACCATCTTCAGTTTTCCTTTGTGCTCCTTAATCATGCAGGTTTTCTGAGTAAATAAGTTTCATGAGATTATTTCACTTCTTTTATTCTTTTTCCTTCCCAGAAATGAACAGGAATTGAACCAAGAGGAACATTTTCTTTTCCTTAGCTCTCATTTTCTTGTCCTATTCTTTCTTTGAAATTCAGGCTCCATTAATCTCTTGGAGCATGATCTTCAAGCGTCAGTGTTGTTCTTTACACTTCAAAGAAGGAAGAGTTGAGAGGCAACACCAGTAAATGGCTGATGCGTGTGATTTGTTATGCTGGGTAGTAATAATCATGACTAACTAACTCAGTTTTGTTGAGGACGGACACCAGAAAATATAGTATATGTTGTATTAAGATACATCTTCATGTTTTAAAGTAATATTGATTAAACAACTAATTTTATCTACTTCTAGTGTATTATTTTACAATATGTGTTTTCAGATATATCTGAGATGTAAAAATACAACAAAGTGTAACTAAGTTTGGGGTTTTTTGGATCCCGTATTGATTTTTTTAAAGGGTTACTCTGTGATCTAATTCGCCTCACTTTCCTAATTCATGTGCTTAAATTCAGTTCAGCTAAGCTCTTAGATTTAGTCTTTCATATTTTAGGCTTAATCTCTCATATTTTAACGAAAATTAAATGGAGCGCTAAGCAGCCTGTTAGTGTACATAAGCTAAGAATTTTTTCAGTGATTTTTAACAGGGCAGGTATGATGACTGGACCATGTGGGTTAAAATTTCCTCCCTAAGATCATCATGTGCACCTTGATATTCAGGAAATAGCTAAAAATAGTGTCAGCATTAAAGTTAATATTATACAGGATCTTTCTGAAAAGTGACTACATTTCCCCTATCTTAAACCCCCTCTTTCTGTGAGGTGTTTGTGGACAGTTTTGACCTACAAGAAACATTACTAGAAGGTTAGCAATGCAATTACAGACGATATAATCAGGATTGCAGCTTAGGTTTTCAAAACAAAACTGAAATATTCATTTGTGTCATCTGCTTTATTTTGCAAATTAAGTGGTTATTTTTATATTTGCAGATACCTACACCTCATGCATAAAGTATATCTCTATGTTATTAACTTTATTTCACAATATTTGTTTTGAGTGTCTGGCTGTGCAGTTGTTTTGAGTGGTTCATCCTGAATTCAGGGTTAGTTAAATAGACACCTGAGCTCTTGCATTCTAATTACATGTCAAGATATCCAAAACAGTATTTTTCTACTTGAAAGCAGGGGTACCTTAGCTTTGGATTTTGATGTTTAATTTATTGATTCCAGTTTCAACATTAGCTCCTTTTGACATTACTGCTTTATTCCCAAAGGATCCTTGAAAAAAATATAGCTCCAGTGATTTTTAATAATCATTAATTTACATGAAATCCAAGAATATTTTTTTTTATTTAACAAAGTAAAGGTAGTAAAATAAGTCTGAGACTTAGCTCAGCGTCTTTGTCGTAGGTCCCAAGTGGACTTGTTATTTGACTGGTTTTCATAACAAATGCTATAAAAATTCTGCTTTGTTTGAGAGTGTAAATCTGGAACTCATATTCCTTTGGGTATTTTCTTTCATTTGATGTTAACAATCACCTTTTCATTGTATTATTCTTCATACATATTGGTTGAATAGTGACAGAGGATGTTCAGCACTCCATTGACAGACTCTCAGAGGTAAAGAAATCATTCATTATGATGACCTCTTTTCAACAACTGTTTTTCTATCCATCATAATTCTAACAAGCCAAAGGTGTAGAAGTAACTATGTATAAACGAACAAGTGAGATGTTTTTTTCAGGAATAAATTGTATGTTTAGAGTGGCATGGTAGAGCCAAGGCACTCCTCCTTGTATTTCTGTATTGTCCTAAAGGGACTCAGATATCTGGTAATCTTTGGTATTGTCCATTCTCTCAGTGCCAGTGAGCAGTTCAGAACCGAAAAAATAACATCAGACCATATAAAACCATGTTGACTTTTGACTTTCTATAGCTCTAGTCAGTTTGCTTCTGCATGTTTAATTTTAATCCACAAACTTGCATTTGCTTTATTTGACTTGGCATGATATCGTTTGCAATTTCTTCCATTGAGAGAGGCTTTGTCTTTCTTGTCTCCTTTGGGGTAAGCATGATATGGAACCACATGCAGAAAGTAAGAGGAGAATAATCTGTCTGTGGCATGAAAGTTAAAGTGTAGGAGGCGGGAAAAAATGAAATCCGTTTAATCCAAGAGAAAGAAACAAACTTGGTAATTAAGAGCACTGGGCTCTACAGAGTCTACTGAAGACAGAACATATATCTGTCTTAGTTTTAAAAGAATACTAAGGATACAATAAAAAATTGGTTGGAATAAATTGCTTGAAATGGAGAAAGAAAATGCAAAAATAAATATAACATGAACCAGATGACTTTCCAATTTGTTGTGAATTCTGGTGATGAGCACCTTACATCTTAAAGTTTCTGGGCCAAGTTCAACCTTTTGTTAGAAAAAATAAATCTCCAGAGATCTGTGGAAGTTATATCTATATTGAGGTTAAATTTGGTCCTCTGTTGAAGAAGTTAATTGCTGACTGTTTAGGCAGCCCACCACTGTTTCACATCAGACTGAAAAAGGATGTAGCTCCAAGGGATGAAATTGCCGTAGAAACCCCAGCTTAAAAGTAGATGTGATTACTCACTTATAAAATGGTACAGAAGCTCATTTGGCTTTTAGTTTAAGTACAGAATATGTCTCTGCACTTTACTAGGATGCTAATCATCTCATATGTGGGGGGAGATTCAGTAGATTCATCTCCTGAAACCACTTAGCTATTACACTGCATAAATCTCGAGCAATAATATAGTTCTGCAATTTATATTTCAAAAGTCACTCTTAGAATCATTCTGATACAATTACTGTAGATGAGTTTCCAGTCAGGAATGGCTCATTTAAGAAATTGTTATTGGCATACGGAAGCCCCAGTCATTGAACCCAGCTCATCTCAACTTAATGTTAGATCTAAGAGAGACGATACCTCTCACCATTGTTTGAACTTACTGTCTTCACTGAGCTCCCTGAGCTACCTTGAATTTTTCACTGCAGTGGCATAACTTTACAGTTTACTTTAGCCATCTTTCTCTGGGAAAGTCAGGCAAGGTCAACTCAAAGTGTAGCATAGTTTTCTTCCTGTAGTTCTTTCATTAATCATAACTCAAAATGACCTCTACATTGAAGTAAACCTGATTGTGTCAGGTTAGTGCCATTCAGAGTTCCTTTTGATTCCTGATGGATGTGCACATGAACTTTTAGTAGTTAAAATATAACTACTCAAACTGAGTTTTGTCTGAAGTCAGTAAACCAGTAAAAGTCTTCTGAATATGTTAATTGAGTGCTAATACGAGGCAGTGTTAGGATCTCAGTTTTATACAGCTCCTAAAAATGGCAGCTCCATCAGTCTTGGCTTCTCAAATTGTTTTATGCAATATAATGCTGGACAGAATGGTGCAGGAATATCTTGTACTGAATCACCTGTTACCCAGATGATCTTTGGAACTTCTTTATTCTGCATATAGGTCTTGTTTATCTCCAGTTAGTTTATGACACATCTCTTGGAATCACGGCACAAAGTGTTATTGCTGCAGCTTAGTACAGTACAATATAAATCGTATGAAACTTGATGTACTCAGTGGTTGATATCAAAAGTAAACAAAAATACTTTCAAGTATAGTTTCAGTAGTTTCAAGTCACCTTTACTTGTCAGCCGACAGATGTAAAATAGTACAGGGGTTTGGGGGATGCTTAATGATTTTCACACATATATTAGCCTATCTAACCAGGGAAAGCTGTATTTTTATCAGATCTGTGCAAACAGCACTCTGGATCAGACAAGGATACACACTGGGGAGAGCTGAATGGGAGTAGTTCAGAGTGTGTCAAGGAAAAAATACGTATGAGGTTCTGTGCTTCCTCATATGCCATCTTGATCTGTGACCTGTCTGCTAATAAGGCCTTTGCTTATCTGATTTGAAGTTTCAACATTTCTTGAATAATAGTAATACAGATGAGAAAAATTGTTAGAACAAATCCAGTTTGCACAAAGAACTATTCAAATCAAGAAAGTCCTATGAAATAAAAAACTTAGAAATTTTTGCTGACTGAAATGATGGAATAGGGCACTGAAACGACGTAGAAATACGATTTGACAAACAAACTGCATTTGTAACCATAATTGTGGAGAAGTGTAATTTATGGCTTATTGCAAATGCTGGTACCTTCTAATTTCTGCTATAACCTTTATGAAGTTTTAACATAACCAAATCATTAAATGGGTAGAAGTCAGTTTACCAAGATGGTGTTGCAGCTTAGTATTAAACTTACACAGTAATTGCAGTGGTTTTTTTGACACTAGTACACTGACGCCAGCTTCGTGATCGGTTTTGTTCACCCAAGATGGAGATTTCGAAGACTAATAACAGTGCTAATCGTTTTAAAAAAAAAAAAAAAAATCTGTGGCCTTTCTCAGTAAAACTTAATAATAAAAATTATTCCCATTATATAGGAAAATCATTTCCAACATTATTCCAAATGTTGGAAAACAATTGGAGACTGTCCTGTGTCATTAATATTTTCCAGTAATGAGTAAAACACAAAGAAAGTCTATATGACCCTTCTTTGGTATGTTTTTTGATTTAAATCATTGTTCACTTGGACTTTATTTTCTGCCCATTTCCTGATGGGTTAAAACTGCTACTGCTAGAGACTGAACATTTTTATCCTAACATTTCTGAGTATTTATTTGTGTTTGCTTCTTTATAAATCATGTCTTTGGTTTCAGGTGCAGCTAGAGAAATCAGATTCACTATTAGAGATGCATCTGTATTTTCTTGTACCTGCAGTCCTTTCCCCATTTCCCTCATGCTCTCAGTGATTGTTTTACACTATATTTTCATCACCATTATGTATATTTACTATATTTCCAGACCTAATCCCCTGTTTAAACAGGGGGTCCTCAATCAGGTAGCAATTAAGAGGAATGGAGCAGCATCTAATAAAATATGTACTATGATGAATTTAACTTCAGGGAGTACGTTACAGAGTTAGGTTGGTCCTTAAGTCAAAACTGTAACAAAAGGGAATATTTAAGGTTCTGTAGTTTATTCTGGAGCCTGTTATTTAAACATGCAATTATAATCCTTTCCAATCTCTTCCCATTCCAGCTTCCCATATATCTTAGGGGGAAAAATAAAAGGGGTACTCTGAGGGATAATTTATTCTTCTATCATCTTTCTTCTGTGTTTATTTTTATTTTATTTTATTTTATTTTATTTTATTTTATTTTATTTTATTTTATTTTATTTTATTTTATTTTATTAAAACAATGTATTTGGATACAAACTTAGCCTGCCTGCAGAATTGAATTGCACAAACTGCAAATCCCTTTGTGTAAACACAGTGTGGAATTTAGCAATAAGACTCAACAAGGAGTCTCTTTGTCCTATTTGGATGCACAAACCATGAAAGTACTGACATAAATCTGCAAATTCTCATGATCTGGGAAGGCCAGTTTCTTTTTATACAGTATAAAGTCAGTGTAACTTCAACACATAAGTAACCTGCTTAGATGCAGCTCTTCAGTCGAGTTCTCAATGTGCAACCTGTGAAGTCTGCTTCAGGTTTGCTGAGCATAGAGCTTATGGGTCTGTAGTACTTTCTGCCTTTCGAGAGGCAATGGAAAACACCATGGGAAATTTCATGTCAGAAGCAGTTCGTTTGTGAGCGTTCATCCAGCATGATTTTACTGAGAGGGTTGAGAAGATATGAGAGAAACACACAAACACACACTCATCCATCCTGTTTGGCAGTCCTGGAACGCACTTGGGACAGAAACGGGTCCCGGGGCAGGGGGAGGCAAGGCAGGTCCTGCTGAGCGTGGGAGAGCAGCCCCGAATTTTCCATAACTGGGGTTATGGGGTTTCCATAACTGAACCCTGTGTTCAGCGTCGTGTGGCTCACTGGCTGCACAAAAAGTAGGACCCTCTGTTTAACATGAAGGGGACGGTTGCTAATGATTGTAGCTGGTTGATTGCTAAATAAGATAACATACATAAATACATATGTATTTACTCCATTTAAAGTAGCAAGGAGAATATTCTTGCTTTGTAGAGCAAGTGGGTAAAGTTAGGTACTGCATCAGCTCATATTCATGTATTGTGTGAGGCTTTCTGAGCCTGCGATAGGTAAATAATTGTTATTGAGTAATTATTAATTATATTAATCCTTCTTAAAGATTTCTCATTCTTGGGTAAATAATGTATATTTTCTAATATTTCAAAAGTCACTAGAATGACTAGTGGCTTGGGGGCCTCACTTTTTTTTTGGCCAAGTTAGAGGGCTTTAAAGGGGTCTTACTGTTCAGAATTACTTTTTTAGTGTATACATACCTGTGTACGTGGCCGTACATGCAAATACGGGAAGAAGAGGGCTTCTTCTAAATCAGATGATCTGAAACTGATCCACTGACTACAATCAGTGGTTGTATGAAATCATTTTGAAGTTTATTGTCAACATTTTAACTGGATACTGCTGAAAGTTATAAGCAGGTACCCAAAGCGCTTTTTAAAAGTTTAGATCTGATACTGTGGCTCTTTACCCAGTAAGCTTTATTTAATGAATCAGCATTTTAAAAGTAGCAAACGCTGGTGGATAAATGCCTTGAGGCTCATAAACTTAATGACATCTGCCTGGCAACTAGTGCCAAAGTAAGTCTGAACAGAGGAATACAAAATTACTCTCGGTTGTAGAAGCAAAGTTCAAACACAATTTCTGAAGCATTTCAGGACATGGATTGGACCGGTTTGCACTTGCATGCAGACTGGCTTATGTTCTTTACATGTTTAGCAATGCTCAATATTTGCTACTTTTTTTATTATCATCATGATGCTCCTTATTTCAATTTCAAAATTATGCTTGTAAAGGGATAATTCACAGAATTATGATCTCCTGAGTGTTTCTGTCCTATACAATACTGAATGATATGAGTCAGAGAAACAGTATTACAAGGTATACTGCCTTTATTATTTCTTTTAACGTTACCAGAGGTATGAAAAATTCTATTTTGAGTCACTCCTGTTGTGCATTCAATTTTTTCTTTAATGGAATTATCCTAGATTTACATTTTTATGTAATTTTAGGAACAGAAGGCTTGAGTCTCTGATTTAAACCTATTCCACAGGAATATAATTTTTAATTTTTTTTTAAAAAGCGTACTTGAGTGTAGCCTAAAGACACTTGGCATTTTGAGAATAAAGACCAAGCTGTATTTCTTCATTTTCCATTTGAGTATATCCACTGTCTGTAAAAACTTATGTACTTCATAGTACAGGTACACTTACAGAATTATCTGAAATTTAGTCTTATGAAAATGTCAAGGCAAAACTATTTTGAGCAACACACAGGCTAATATAAGCTTTCTGTGCTGAAACCGGTTTACAAGACATATCTTAACTTGTGATTTCCTTAGTTTAGAAAAATAAAAATAAGAGCTGTGCTCTAGCTACCACCAAATCTGTCTGCAGTGTTTAATTTATTAATATTATGCTGCTGCTTTACCTCTTGACATTAACAAGGTTATTCCTATTGTTGAAATGCCGTTTTGGTGCTTTATTGCACTAGTCATGAGCAGAAAGCTGTGCACTTAAATGGTTAGCAGTAATTCCCGCTCAGTGCTACTGCATGGCATGGTTCAAAGGATGTAAAATTTGTTCAGATTGGAATAGATTTAAAAGCTGGAGACAAAGGAAAAAAAAAAAAGGCAGTAAAATATGCCCCTTTTCCCTCAGAGAAAAAAGCCAGAAGCTATTCATTATCATGTTCTGTAAATGTCGTTAAGTTCATTGATGTCAACTGTTTTGCTTTGTCTTTATCTCATTGCTGTTTACATATCAAACAGTGCTAAGTGCAAGGCAGCTTTTACTCACTGAGCAGAATACATTGTCCTCTCATATTCACATGAGAGATCTAAAGAAATAAAAATGTTTGTTGTAATTTCTTATTCTGTGACTTTGCAAATATAGTAGAGATTAGTGGAATTTGTTTTGGAAAGGTCATGCCTTGGTTTTATACACTTAATGCCCTTCATCCCAGAAGATTTTAAAATATTTTTAAAAACATAAGTAAAGCTAGAAAGTCAGTTGTTCTCAGTCTGGCATAACAGTCCTTAAGTTCGATGTTTAGTTATACCTAAATTAAGTCTTGGGATTTAGCAAATAGTTACTGGAATAGCTAAACTTCTAGAAAAAATTAGTATATTTCAAAGACTTCACAAGTATTTAATGCGAGGACGGTAAACAGACCTAGCGGTAGGAAAACTGGTTTACAAATGGTTGTATTTTGTCTGGAACTAACATGTATCTGAGGTACTATAATTTCCAGTTTAGCTTAAAGTAAAAAGTAACTGATCTGGTAATGTTGAATTTTCAGTGACAACCATTGTGTTTGATCAGGGTTACCACCCTGAGCTGAATGGGAAGGAGCGATGGGGACTGCAAAGGCAAAAGCCACACGCTTTTCACATGATTGTGCAGGTACATGGTTCATTGGGCAGCACTAATAAGGGGAAGGAAGGGATTTAGCTTGTTAATCCATGTTTCTTAATACAATGTCACATTAAATGACACCCGCAACATGCATATTGATTGTGTTAGAGCTGGAACCTGATTATGAAATACTGCTTCATCTTCCTATGACAGTGGCTCTCTCGAGAATTTTCTAGCAACAAAGCATCAATTAATGAAGATTTTGTAATAAGAAAAGTCCAATTAAAACTGGCTTTGTTTTATATATATAAAGACAGGTAGAGGCAAAAGATAGGTCTGTGTGGCTCATTGTGGAGAGTAGCAGAGACACCTCAGGTGGTGCTGTGCATAAAGTACCATAGCTGTGTTGGGGCAGTGGTCCCTTTGAGGTAATTAGCCTTTCTTGTTGTGCTTTCTATACTACGCCTAGGTCATATAGGTATAGTTCAGGAATCTTTGTGTAATATTGCATTGTATTTTGTAGAAGTAAAAGTATGATAAGGTGATATGCCTAGAAATTATGCAGGCAATGCCTAGGGCAGCTTGAAGTCTAGGTCTCTAGTATTACTTATTTCCTGCTGTCTCACTTAAACATCTCATCTGCCTTTCTTTCTTTCAGAGTGAATCAAAGCTCAAAGTAGGGTTTCAACCCACAACTTACAGTTATGTTTCATATTAACATTTATTACAATACTAAGATTCAACTGAAATAAGTGGGTTGAAGCAAGGGTTTGAAGTTAGAGACACATAAATGTTTTGCCGAATTGGGACAATGTACTGTGGTGGAATAAATCATTGTTCTACTTCCCAGTACATGTAAACCTGGCAAGAAAAAAAAAGACTTTACATCTTGTTGTTTCAGTGGCCTGAAAGCACTAAATATGATGTCGTGACGTGCATGGCCTGTGTTTGTTTTTAGAAAAATTGATGCAACGTTTTATAGAAGCTGGCACTGGCACATTTTTAAATGACACATTTTAATTAAGGTCAAGCTGTAATAAAAGCCCTTACAACACCAGAAGAGTATGAATGCTTCCGATAGCCATATCTGAGTCCATTCTGTCCAAGTGACATGCTCTCCTCCAGGATATAAACACAGTATTCCCTATCAGTTACCTATAAAGCTGACTCGGCAACCAGCTCATGCAAAGCGAGTGACAAGTCAGTTCTATTGCCTGCCTGTCACCACAACTACAAAGAATTTGGATAGCTCTGTGTGAAGGAAGAGGTATGCAGAAAATCATATCAAGGATGAAGATGATGTTTTGAAACAGCTTGATTTCATTTCTCTGTTCTGAATTTCTTTAACTGGACAGCTTTTGGAGAATTACTGCATGACAGGTTTCCACATGATTGCGGCATGATATTAAAAAAAAAAAAAGAAGTGTGTAGTATTTGTTCTTTAAGTGAGAACACCAAAGTTCTGGCTTGTGTAAATAAATATGAAGTACCAGAATCTCAGTTTTAATAGCTATTTTGAATTACTGAATGAACACTGCGAGTTTCATTTGTACATCATTTTTGTAAAATAAATAAGGCATTTATACACAAAATCCAGAATTTCTGATTCATAACATGATATGCAGGATTGCATAATTAAGTATTGATACAAAGTCCTGTAGTTAATTATTTATGTTAAGTACTTATTCTTCACTGCTTCCGTGTGAATTCTTTACCCACTAATCTTGAACTCCTTTTAGCAAAATAAATGTACTGGATAGTGGGGTCAATTTTGCTAGAAGAGGAGTTGATGCCATTCTGTTTCTCTAGGGGTTAGCTAAGAAAAATCCTGCTAGCAGCAGCGAAATGACATGTGGGCAAGTGGATCAGAAGAAGAAAGCAAGTTGTAATTCCTCACAGGAACCACTTACCCTGTCAGCTCTTCTTATGCGTTTTTTTCTTTTTTTTTTTCACCAACTAAAGGACTGTCAACAGAGAAAAATATTTTCCTTTGCCCTTAGTTTGAAATGGGCCTCCAGAGATTTGGTCCAACTCTGTATCAGGACAGGATCTGCTGTGCAAACAGACAGCTTCTTTGAAAAGCTACTGCTACAGCTACACAAAAGGAAGAGAAAACTTAACTGATTCGTAAACTAATGCCAGGACTGTTTTAGCTGCGTTCACATTCATATTCACAGTTCTTACCAGGAAGATGATTTTATCATTCCTGAATCCTGAGACCTCGGGTTGTCTGCCCCAGAATGATATTTGGAATAAGCAAAGCGTCTGTAGTGACTATTTCAGCCTCGTCTTTTCCCTACTTCGTGCAACACAAGAACTAAGATCTAAATAAAGTAAGATCAAACTCATTTAGTGTATGCCTTTACCTGGAAGCCCAGTAGAATAAAAATCTTGTCCTCCCTGAGTGTTTTTGTGCAAGAAAGGATTATTGTTCAGTTGTCCTTCTAGACTTATGAATGAATAATTTCGTGTGGAAAGTACAAACCATTTATTGTCTAGATACAAAATCAAGCTAAGTTGAATTAGCTTGGATGTGTTGTTGATGGTCACAGCATGTATCCTGACAATTACTTTGATACAGCTCACATGGGATGTCTTCCTAAATTTCAGGAGTTTGGCCCTGTGCCCTAGCTCTTTCTAAAACAACTTCTGGCTTACCAGCAATACTATTTCTCCAGATATTTTGAAGATATAAAAAAAATCCTAAAAGACCTATTTTTGGTTTCTAATCTGCAGTGTCTGGAAATTTCCTTACTGTAAATAGTTCATACCAGTTTTTCTTAAAAATTAAAGTTAATTTCATTAAAAATTAAGTTTTCTAACATTCAAAAAAAGAAAGACTATTTAGAAGTTGGTGTCCAAATATTTATTTCCAAGGTAAGCAGACATTTTCCTCCTTATAGAATAATAACGCTGTACTATTTAACTACTAGATAAAATAGTGAGAAGGGTTACTGACCAAAGCAAAGGAGTTGCAGTACACAAATATTCCCTTCCTATTTTGAGTCATCCTTTGGTAGGGCTCTGATATTTAAGATTGTTCTGATTTTAAAAAACTGTTATCCCTTCAGATTTTAGACAACATAAATATCTAAATAAAATTTATTTGTCCTCAGATATCTTATGGCTTTAAAAGCTGTGTTCAATTTTTGTGTTTTAGGGACTGTTCAAAGCTCAAGATAATGTCCCTAACAATTTGAGCCCTACCTTTTCTTGATCTTCCACTCTTCTGGGCCAGAATTACTGTTTTTATATAAGGTTCAAAAAAAAAACACAACTACATACCTGAGAAATAACTTTAAAGTGTTTCATAGAATCATAGGATAATTCATTTTGGTAGGGACTTCAGGAGGTCCCTAGTGCACTACCTGCTTCAAGCAGGGCCAGCTGTGAGATCAGACCAGGTTGTTCAGAGCTTTGTCCAGACAAGCCTTGAAACCTTCCAGACATGTCTGTGTCTTGGAGCCTTCCCTTCCCTGGACTGAACAAACCTTGCTCTCTCGCCCTCTCCTCCCACATCATGTCTCCAGCCCCGACCACTGAGGTGGCCCTCCACTGATCTCACCCCACTTTAGCAATGTCTCCCTGTGTAGTGTGTGTGTGTGTGTGCACGCAAAGCTGGCTACAATATGTAGATGTGGTCTAACGGTGAGTGCTGAGCAGGGGGGAAAAAAAAAAAAACAGTCTCCTTGCAATGCTCCTAGTGATGCAGCCCTGGATGCTGCTGGCCATCTCTGCTGCCTGACCACAGTGCCAGCTCCTGCCCAGCTCACTACCCTCAGCACCCCCAGGGCCTTTTCCCCAGAGCTGCTCCCCATCTCATCAGCCTGTATCATTGCAAGGGCTTATGCCTTCCCGTCTGCAGGACTTTGCACTTTGCTGAATTTCATGACATTCCTGTTGGCCCATTCCTTCAGCCTGTAAAGGACAGCCCTGCCCTCCAGCATATTGGCTGGTCCCTCCAATTTGATGTCCTCTGCAAACTTGACACAAATGCGGTATCAAAATCCAGAAGGGTGTTGGAAATTATCTTTGTATCTTAGTTCTAGTACAGTACTTTCACATTTTGCATCTCCTTGAAATTGGTTCGTCTCTCTAAGATCTGTTTCATGCTCTACCATGCTATTCTGCTGTGTCCCTCAGGTCAGCTGTGTAAAATAGTGGTATTTCGATGTCCATGGTTTTGGGCCCAAAGGACTGTAGGACTTTTCCTCTTTGCAGTATCTTTCTCAGTCTTCCGTAGGCTACATTTAATGAACTCTTTTTCTCTAAATAATTTTTCTGATACATTGTTCTCTTTCTTTTCTCTGGATTTTCTCTAACTGATCCTGATTTCCCTGAAATAGGGTGCCCAAAATCACACACAATACTCCAGTTGAAGCTTTACGATGATAAGTATTTCATGCCTTTTATATTGGCATATGTAAATAAGGATGTTACATATGATGATTAATTTTTTGCGATATCAAGGCACACTTGACTCTCATTTAGTTTATGATAAATGCTTTTCTGATGATCCACTGCCTAATCAGATTTATCTGTCTCGAATCTGTGCATTCAGTTATCCCTTTGTCTTATTTTGTAATTGTATCTTCACAGTACTCATTCGTGTTTGGCTTAATTCCCAGACAAAATGTGCTTTCATCTGGTCTCTGACACTTTCTCTGACCAATAAACTAGCATGAATAATTTTATTCAGCCCCTTGCCTCTGTGTTTCTCTTGTCTTGAAGGTATGTGCTCTATTTCTAATCACAGCCCAGAAGCTTTAGAATACTATGAGACCTCAAATGGGTAAATTGTTCTGAGTATAAGTAATTAGAAAATTAATCTTTTTGCCTATAACCAGAGCTTTTTTACTGAAGAGTTTAACTGTGCTGTGCTTATTACCAGAAGTAACATTTATTGCACTTACTTATCAGCTATAATAAAGTTTCACGACTAACAACTAATCTTTGTATTATGTTCCCCTATATCAAGCTTGCTATAGCCCAGAAAGCTTTACAACAAAATGCAGATGTGTCAGCACTGATCCTCTATTAGGAAAGGAGTCAAGAAGAAAGCAGCTAGGTGCTAACTTAAAAAAAAATATTTAAAAATCCCTTTTCTTTCATCATAGAGCTACATCCTAAATTTTTATAGTGACTTAGAACCAGTTATTGATATAATCCCACCAAGAATTCTCTTAATTATTCATGACAGAATGTATTTACTTCAGGAAAGCCCTCTGAAAAGAAGTGTCCATCTGGCAAAACCACACTTCCTCTTCTCCTCTAATTGGAACCCAACATTAAATGTCCTGACGAAAGGGAATTTCTGATGAAGTGGATGGAACCTACTAATCTCTCTCAGGCAGCTTCACTGTCATATATGAGCTGAACCACTGTAATGAACCAGATATTTCTGTATGATAAACATCAATAATGTATATAGTTACATGGCATAAAGTAGCTCTTCTTATAGAGTACTTGAACATTTCAAGTGTCAGATTTTACAAATGCAAAGTGGTTAGGTGTTGGGATAGAGTTTTGGTAATGCTTTATTTATTCTCTTAGGGAAATATCAAAGTTTGTAACAATCCTTAGGAAGGTTTGCTACTACCAGGGTCCCTGTGACAAGCCTTGGGATCTCTGTGGTTGGTGGTGTGTACCAAGGTCTTCTTTTCTTATTTAGCAACTGTAAACAATACAGCTTAAAGTACTTTATGATTGCAGTTGATTAAAGATTTGGTTAGTGGAAAATACTTGTCAACCTTTGTTTGCTAGACATCAGAAAAGTTCCCTATGTGACATATATCAAAAGTTCAGATCTCCCTTGAAACTCTGATAACCCCAGTCTGTAGACCTCGATGACTATAGCTGAGAAGTTTATAGATACATTGAATTCAGATCAAAGTGTGAGCCAGATTTCAAGACTGGGGAGTAAATCCAGGGCCAAAAGGTGATTGTTTTCTGGCTTTGCTTTGACTGTGCTTCAAAATATCAAGAGAAACTTAATTTTGAAAGCCGGTGGTGCTCTTGAGCTTCCCACTGAAAAAAGGTGAAACTTAAGTCAGGGTCTGGACTAGATGGTCTTTAAAGGTCCCTTCCAACTCAAACCATTCTGTCATTCTGTGATTCCTGACTGGACTGTGCTAGGCTTTTCTGCCTCAGCATGAGCTAACTGGGAAGTTGCAGCACTTACCTCAGACATAAAACATGAAGGTTCAACATCCCCCTTATGTTCTAGACGCTTTAAACTCACTTTGAAATGGACTGCCTGACACACCAAGTGGGGAAGCTTTAGATCTTTTCTGTGAGTCATGCTGACTATGAGACAGTAACCAGAAAAGGGGTACCCTCTTCCCAAACAAATCCCCTGATATTGTCAAATTTGGAGCTTTTTACTTTTATCTCCTCACAGATTTTATAAAAACGTTAACAGTTCTAATAAGAAAGACATAATAAAAAGACACTTTCACCCTCTGTAATAATTTTGAGACTCCTACTTTTTATTTCCTTTGCTTTTGTTGTAAGGAAATGGAATGACATATTTTGTTTATGCTGAATAAGGCAGATTACTTCATTTGTTACTAAATGTTATTGGGTTGCAGTTCAAAAGAAAATAAATGAACTTAAATTCAATCCAAATCAAATATTGCTGTGCTGAGTTTTTGGCAGAGCAGCAAACTGATAGTCAAAACTTTTCTTTTTAGTCTCGGCTCCTTGTTATTTGCTTAGTCATCTAAGAGAGTTTTTAACCAGTAGAGTTTGAAATATGCATTTGTCACCAAAACTCAGCATTGGTAAACTGACATTTGTTCCTGTGTGTTTCTTCTTCATATCTGAGATGTATGAATGAAATTATGAACTTTATTGAAGATATAAGTTGAATAATACAAATTATGATGATACGTAACAATTATAACAAGAATGATAAAGTAAACAGGTAAGGTAATAGTTGACTTACATGGGCAGTTAATACATAAAAAATGAAATGTCATACGAAGTATTTTTTAATATTCTTGGGCACACCAGTCACACCCCTTCCTGAAAATTTGATCTATGATGTCATTTGAATGATGGTCAAAAAATTGTATAATATGATAAGCACTATGCTGAAAAATTACCCCCATTCATTTTTTTCTTCAAAATAGTCCTTTTTATTCCTTTGAGAGACTATAATAGATGGGAATGCTACATGCTGCAAATTAGAACTTTGAAGAAAAAATCAGAAAGAAAAAACTATGGAGATAGTTTCTTTTATGTTTCTCAAGAAATTGTCTGTCTAATGCAGCACTGTATTTTACTTAAAGTGACTATACTTTACTACAGTTGTTGATGAGTTTATCTTCTTAACAGAACCCCGTTTTGTGGATCAGTGTTTCCTCTTTTTTGAAATAAACAGTCACTGCTCACACGTCCTTAAAACTTTTTTGTATGCTGATAAGCTGTCTGTCGAGAGTACTAGTCAGAGGTAAATGGCAACATGGTAGCATTTAAACAAATGGTTAGACAGTCAGTAGAAATGAGTTAATTACTAGAACAGCATGCACTGTTTGGTTCGTCACTTTTACCAGAGGTATTTATATCATTTGTCTGAGCAGCTACCTTCAACTAAAAGGCTCAACTTCAGCTAAAATCCGAGAAGCTTTTTCTAAAGCTACAGTAAGCTAGTGTGAATGTGCATTTGCAGAATGAATTTGCGCGCAGAGATATGCAAGTAAGGCTAATAAAACTATGACAAGTAGGTCCACAATTGGTGCACAGCCTCCATGCATCGGATATTATGGAGCATCATCTCTGGCTTGTGTAGCAGTAGTGCCTCTTTTACCAAAATTTTCAGCAACGAAGAATTGAGGAGTCACCAGGTCTGGTTTGCATTTGAACACAGACCACTTCATTGGAAACGTATAGGAATATTAAACACACTTTAGTAACAGCATAGGTTTTCACAAATATGATAACACTATAGTTTGCAATTACAAAAACGTAACTAAAAATAATAACTAAGAGCTCCATAGCAGGTTCACAGTGGAAATTTTAAGCAGTTTAATCCTTCTTCATCACTAGCAATGCAATTCTATCCAGGCCACTTGAATATCAAAAGACAAAAATATACTATAAATATGAGGAAAGCTATACATATTGGAAAAACCTTTTCATTTTATGGAATAATGATTATCTGCAATGAAAGTATGTTTCATTATTATTAGGACTTCTGCACTGTGACACATCTCTTTCCCCTTTCCTTATTGTTCTCGGAGAGGGGATAATTTAAAATTGTTTCTGGACTCTGGTTCTTAAGCATAAGTAAGTGACAGTAATAATATTAATGCAAAGGGTGTCTCAAGCCCTTTTCATCCTCAAGGCCTTGAAGGTGGAAAGGAGGAGATGCCCGGGAACTGTTTTACAAGCAAAAAAATACATTTCTGTTTCTATCGAAATGTCACTATGTTTCTGAGGTACAATGAATTCAACAATAATTATAAAAATGTGATTCCTTGCACAGCTAGTATATATTATACCCCCACGGTGCTAAACTGTATGTTTTCTGCATTTTGCGGGAGTTATATGGTATCCATCAACAGTTCTAAGTAGTCTATACAATTAATCCATCCTTAATATGCATATACTTTATATTATAAACATATAACAGTTGAATGTGCATATCTTCAAAGCAATTTCATTATTAGTCACATATTTCATTAATCCTTAAATAGTTTGGAAATGAGTGGGCCTCATGACATGTTATAGAAGAATTTAATTGCCTTTAGACTGGGGAAACTGATTCTGAATTGAAGTGCGCCTTAGAAAATGTCCAACAGCAGCCCTTTCCAAGGGCACCAGCACATCTGCTGATTAAATCTTCGGGAGACGTATACTGGGAAAGTCAGATTCTCTTCCAACAGGCGTGTCCCGGCAGATGCTGCCGTTTATGGACGGGTTGTTGGAGCCACAGGCACCTGGTTTGGCGGGTACCCAGTTTGCCCCCTGCTGTATCAGCAAGAAGTGCTTGCGCTGAAGGCAAGAACCGCCGCGTGTTGGTTCATATCGCAGCTCAGCTCTTTCCTCCAGGGGAGTGAGCGTTCCGGGTCACTTTGCTATTGCACAGCCTGCTTTGATATGTGTCGGTAGTGCTCACACACCTTTTCGCTGTGACGATACCCACTAGCACTTTAACTGTGCTAAAAAGAGCTAATTAAATGGAGTTGCTTAAATAATATACAATATACAAAAATATACAATATTCTCTTCACAAGGCAGGCAAGAGTATTCCCTGCTCAGTACACAGAAAGAGAGACATGGAGTTATTCAGGGAGAACACCAGTGAGGAGGCTTTTTTGCAGAAATGGCCATAAGCTTCCAACTCCTCCAGCCATTCAAGAATAGAATATTTTGACAGCAGAGTAGATGCCGCTGTAAATCTCCTAATTATGGATCAAAAATGCCACTGACAGGTGATGCACAACACTGAACTGGTATAAGCTCACGCAGCAGTTCAGAACAGTGGAAAATTTTCTGCTGGATTAACCTTTATACCAGTAGGTTCTATGCCAGATTCAGCGTCAGATGTATTCTGTCCTCCTTTTGAAACATACTGGCAATGTAAAAAAAAACAGAAAAAAAGCATAAATCTGGCATATACTTTGTATCATCTGCTCTAGCTAATTTGACAGCTGTGCTATGGTTTGTATCTACCTGATTTGGACAAAACTCGTGGTTTTAGTAACCTCAAGGAAACGGTGCAGAGCTCTGGCAGTGATGCTCAGAGGCCCACGTTCTCAAAGGCTGTGTTAATTCACTGGCTTTAGCCGCTGATGTGAGGCTTGTTTGTACTTGAGATATCTGCTGACTGAGTTCTCCTGTGGGTGCAAAAAGCGCTTATGCACCCAGGCACAAGATTTTTTTCCCCATCATTCTTCCTCTGCTCACCTGCTGGGGTAACTTACGCCACTATCACTCCAAGGGAAATCCACGCCGGTAAATCTGGTATCAATCCACTAAAAATGTGCTCTGCATTTTGTCGCGTTTACCTCATAAACCTCATGATCAGTCAGAAAAGTACAAATGCTGAATCATTCTTCCATGTGTTTCTAAAAGCTACGTGCATTCACATAAAAGGCCACCTTTACAAGAGCTACTACTTTCTGTGGTAGTGGGAGTTTTGTTTTGAAACCGTGTGTCCTCTATCATGCAATTAGAGTAGGATTGTGAACAAGAATCGTCAGAAATGAAACCTGTATTTTTTTCCCATCTTTATGTGACGGATCACGGACCGAACATTATTAGAGAGCAGAATAATTGTGGGGAATTTTCATCGTTGTAATTGTGGTGAAGGGATGAGGGGTGGAGTGTGTGTGAATTGCCCACCTTTGTTGGTGTTGTGATGATGTTATTTTGATTTAGGTGTGGGGATTCTTTTGTTGATGTAAGTGACGTTTGTGAAGATAGTGGATTGTGTGATGAATGTGTGTTTTGATGATAACGATAATTTAATGATGATAAAACATCTTTTAACATTCTCAGCATGATGTAATTAAAAATCAGATCCCATAAGATCCACCTCATTCTTAGTGATTTAAGTTGTATGAAGATACCTGAATACTTTTAAAAATCTGGCCCATAAACATATTTCATGAGGGTCAAAATACATTATTGTAAAGGTTATATTGCTGTTCTTTTCAATAGTCTGTTGTACTATAGTTTTTGATTATTCTGTTTCAGGTTACTACTTTTTACGTTGGTTTTGTTTTCTCTTTCCTGAGTTAGTTGCTGCACTAGGTGTCTCTCTTTCTCTCTACTAATCATTGTTTTGGGGAAGGTTTGTAAAATTTCCTTTTGATTCACAGTGTGCAAAGCAGTACAGCTTAAGGGCTGTACACTTACTGCTCTATGTACTTACTTACTACTTTGTTCTAAGAGATGCTGAGTATACCTGTCACCCATTCAGCTGCTAAGGCATTGAATGATCATCATGGGATCAGGCAGATAAGAGCTGATCTATTCCCTAGCCAGCAGGAGGGGAATGTAAAGCAGTCAGAGTTATCACAGGATCTCCTCAAATCTTCCTTCTGAAGGGGACTCTCTGGTAACGCAAGAATGGCAAAACTGTCAGTGGTATAAATTAAATCTGCAGTTTTAGGTTACGAGTAGGGCTAAAGTTGGCGGGACGGAGCCTTAAGCAAAAGCTTAAGGGAAGAAACACGGAGCATTCTGTCACTGGTGCTGTTCCCTCCAAAGGCTGAGAAAAATCTGTAATAAACCCCTGGTTAGAAGGGCAAAGCAGGCTTTTAATCTCAAAAGTTTGTTTGTGCGCTGGCCTTGCAAATGCTATATATGCTGCTTTTCCTTCATGCAGGTATCTAAACCAGACCGTACTGGAAGAGACGATGTTAACAGCCAACCCTCAAAACAGGGAGAAATTAGCCATACTAAAACAAGCTCTAGGTGCTATGGGATTCAATAGCCTGGTAAGTTACACAAGCTTATGTTATTTGTGGCTAAAATCACCATATTACTTAGTTAAAAGCAGGCCATGAGGAACTCTCACTGATAACCTTTTGTGGGGAAAAGAAGTACCTTTCTGTCTTTTTTTTTTTAATTTTTTTTTTCTTTTTTTTTTCTGTTGGCTAAGACCTTGAAACAATATACAGTACTAGTTCACTCCAGGGAAATTACTGTAATCACTTTTAATTAGACACAGCACCAACAATGTAAATCTTTTTCATTCTTAAAGATTCACAAAACAGCTTCAAGGTATAATACTCTGAACAATTAAATTACATAGATAAAAAGAAACAATCAAATCCCATATGACAGAAACCTCATAAAACCCACAGGAATTTTTTACTCTTCCTGATTATCTCCCTGTCCCTTTTAATTTTGTGAAATACACGTTCCAAATGCCTTTGCTAGCAGCACCTGAAAAAAAGTAAATACATATTTAGTCAAAGAAAATTAGAGCTGGGTAACTTGAAAGAGCTGACTTAACCCCAAAAAAGCAACAAGAAGATAGGTCTGGTGTTGGTCTTTAATCCTGTAAAGGTAACGTAGACGATAATTTGGAAAATTATCAAGAAGAGGTTCTGGAAGACAGAGGTTTGAAAGGAATCTGGAGAAGTGCAGGGCTGAGTATAACAACTCATGTAAGCTGTGTAGTTCCCTTCAGGATACCTGAATATTTAATAAACTCCATATTTCTTACATGTGTATATGCTACTTAGCACACTGTAGCTGGGACACTTCTGCAAAACAAATGCATAAGCAACAGTAGTTCTAGATAGAGGTAAAAACTTCTTTAACCCTAGATGATATTTAGCATTGTAATTAAAAAACAGAGGAAAAGTTAATGTGACAGTATGCTAGATTATCATAAGAGATGACAGATGGGCAGCAATTGTAATAAAAAGGGATCAAGGGCTATCAGCAAAAAAAAATTGTGAGTCTGCTGAACCTGTTATTTAGGTGTGAGGTAGGTTTGTGTGGTGATGGTACATCATGTGTTGTTTGGCGTTCCCTAGTTAAGGTGGTAACAAATGTTCTTTGGTAACCTATACCACCTTTTAATATAAAGAGTGCAAGTTTTTTCATTAATATTCACGTGGCCATGTACAAAATTGAACACATACGGCTATATTTGACAGAATTATTCCTTACTCTTAATGACTCAAGCTCTACACCTGTAGATTTCAGTAGCAAAAGTTCCAGGTAGTTCTGCATTTGGCCCAGTGTTCACGGATGGATGGATCTCTCTACTTGATTAATATTTTTGTCTGTTGAGGAAGGGGTTCAGCCCATAAATAAGTAACTGAATGCATAATGAGTCACGTTTTAGAAGCCTGCAGAAACTGTCTGAGAACACTTTACATAGAAAAATAAAGTATTCTTTTGGATCCAATACTTCACTTTGCTCAGAGTTCTTGAAAGGAAGTGAGATTCCTCTCAGAAAAGCGTAAAGCATCTTCAAGGCTTCTCCATATCCAGGCAACGTTAGAAGAATCATTAAGGAGGCTAGAAATCGGTGGACCTCCAGAGTACTTCAGGCTGATCCCCTGTGCTGGAGGCTAGAGGGGAATATGTAGAGAAAACTCATCTCCTAAAATTTCTACCCATTACTTCTGAGGAACATGGAAAGGTCTGTATGTATAATTCCTTGGCCATCTATCCACATTTATGATAGAGTAGATTATCTTTTTGAAGAACTACCTAAACATTCCTTAGCAGTGTTTGATGGCATCTTGCAAAGTACGTTAATGTTGATTAAAAAATTGTTTTAAAGTTGCGGGAACATGCATCTTAGAGCACAATGAGAAAGTGTCTGAGAATCTGGAATGTGAACTAAACCCAAGACCCTACCAAAATGACCAGAAGAAACAGCCAGCCCAGCCTGCTGCAGTTCAGTGCTGTACAGTCATCCTCAAAGCAGTTCTAAACAAGCTAACAAAGAAGCAAGAAGTATGCTCTACTAGAGTGCCGTTGCATCTTGCCTAAGAGGCCTTCTCGAGAAGCAGGATATAGCACCCTGGCTTCCATATTAGCATATAATACCGTATTAGCGTGATAGTGTATTAGCTATCTTACTCAGACTTATTCAGCCTGTATATATATTGCTTTTTTTAATCTTCAGCTGTGGTACTGTGTAATAGCAAAATATGCTGTTGCCCTATTTATATCTATCTCATACAGTAAGAGATTGTCTTAAAAGTCCTTGTCATACAATGTAGCTTAGAGAATCAAACTTGCTTAAACAGCATCAGAGGTGCTGTAGTCTGTATCCCAGAAAGACTGTAAGCTTTGTTTAATGTCCTCTGATAACGGGAATATTTATTAGAGAAAGGAAAAAGATGAAGAAAAGCTTTTTTTTTGACCTGCTGCTTTTGAGAACTGATGAAAAGTCGTCCAAGCTTGGTTTCAGTGTGTTGTAAATTCATTGCAGTCACCTGAGAATAAAGGGAGTATATTGGCTAAGTATTTAATTTGTAGTGTATTTTTTAATCTTATTCTGCAAATTCCAGTAAGTGAGACTTCTCACTCTTACTTCTATTGTTTCAGTAGAATCAGGTTCCAAATATTATTTTTCAAAAATATTTTCAAGAATTAGCAATTAACTTTCCTGTGCAAAATGCCATGTAATGCTATAGTGGCTATCAGGTTTCCTGTTTTATAATTTTAAAGGAGGACCATTGTTATATAATGAACCTTAAAAAAACATCTAACAACACACAATGTTAGCCATGTCTTAGCATTTTTGATTCATATGTCATGTATCTTTTTTTTGCTCAAATTTAAAAACATTAAAAAAAAAAAAAACAAACAAGAAAATTTGTTCTCTTCTTGCTGTGGTAAAAATGACGCTTGGAAAAATCTAGCCCTGAAGATAAGTGCTTCACAGCCTTAGAGGCATCAGAACATAACATGCAATCATGGGGAGAAAGTGTGTGGGTAAGGGAGGTTGCTTTTGTTTCTTTTAGACCTTAACTACAGCTTTTACTACCAGGAACCTGTTATAATTTATAGCTAGACACTTGTTTGTGAATGCAATTGGCTGAGGAATAAAAAACCACCTTGCTGTTCCCAGATACAGAATTTCTCTTGATGGAAATTCTCTGTGGAGAAGATACGTTTATTTCTTGCAGAAATAGTGCATCCATTAAAGATATTTCAGTATTTTTTTATCACATTCTGAAAAAATTCTGAACTCAGAAGTTAATGTGATTTACATTAAAGCAATAGAAAAAAAAAAAAAGGTAATCTTCTTGTTTTACATCCTAGATAGATTCCAGTTTGATTTCTAAATCCAAATTTCCTGTTAATAGTTCACACATTAATACTTTTAAACTTAGCAAACACCAGCGACACAAACTAATAGAACAATCCGCGTTTTTACAAAGCGTTGCCTTTCACTGGTGTGCCCAACAGATCTCTCCTTTATCTTTAATTCTACATAAAATATGTGCAGGAGGTGGAGAACCTGTTTGTAATTCTCTCAGCAATTCTGCATCTTGGAGACATTCGCTTTACGGCCCTGACAGACGCTGAGACAGCATTCGTGTCAGACCTGCAGCTACTGGAACAAGGTCAGTAGGACGTGACCTTGGAGCGTCGCCTGTTTGGTCCCACAGCCAGGCAGTTGCGCCGAGCCACCGACAGATGGAAACACAGTTCCAGGGAGACCAAAAAAAATGACTTCTGAAAATCCCTGTTTCTGTGGGAAGGCAGTATCCAATTGCTTTGGTTGTTTTATAAACTACAGGGTTTTATGGGATGAAATAAAATGCTAGTATTGCTAATTCTCTAATTCAATGTCATATTTAATGCTATCATTTGCCAAAAGAAATTGTACAGTGCACTTTGTGCAGTCTTCTTTTAAAATACTCTTGTGCCGCTTGTCAACGGCCGAACAATTTACATTGAATTGAATTCCTTACCTTCAAAATATATGTCTTAAAAGGGTCTCTTGTTTTCATGCTTTGAAGTTTGCCCTCTTGGTCACTAAAAAATCTCCTCAAAGTGGCTTATGGATCCAGAATGTCAATAAGCAACATACCTTAACTCTAACACGAGAGAAAGTCTGCCAAGCCCTGGGGAAAGTCCTGAGTAATCTTAAAAGGGGAAAGAAAGCTGTAATGTAATATACAGATACGTTCAAAATTCACAAAGTGCTGATTATAGTAATCTGATTTTATATGTTCATTAATTTTGATTACTCCTGTGACAGCACTCTTTTCTTTAATGTGTGGGTTCTTTCACTGTGCAAAAATAGCATCTACATAAGAAAATCTGTTACAAAAATAAAATATGCAGGAGAACATGAATCAGGCTTTCTTTAAATTTTCTTTTCGTTTCAGTGGCAGGGATGCTGCAGGTTTCACCGGATGAGCTTGCTTCAGCCTTAACAACTGATGTTCAGTATTTTAAAGGTAATCTTTTCCAAGCTTACATTCTCATAGGTCAGACCTGGTGGCATTTTGATCCTTCTGATTTGAGAATTTTAAAAGCAGATAATTTGTGTTTCTTATTTCTTATATGGTCTTGTAAATTTTCTCTCTGAGAAATATGTAGGATAGTCTGCCATGCAATGAACCAGACTGGGCCACTGAATTAGAAATGTCTTTGTTAACATGGAGCAAAGCAGTTTCGCAGTCTGATGCTGGTGGACTGCTAACTTGATTAATCTTACAAAAGTGTGTCAAGATAACAGACTAGATAATAATATTAAGAACTAAAGTCAATAGTGGTTTTTTTTTTTCAGTGTCCTGAAAAAAAAAAATTTTTTTTAAAAGTTATTTTCAGTGAAATGCTAGTTCTTTGTAGTACACATACCCTTCTCTATTGAAAAAAAGTACAAAGGTAGATGTTTCCAAACTGAAGGTCTTGCGAGTGTTGACAGGCTTCTCATCTTTCACTGAAGGCTTCAGAAAAAAAACCTAATACCATGTATATGTTTGGCAAAGGAGAATTAAAAAGGGTGGAAGGACTTACTGTAACTAAAATTACTTAAGGTGAGCTTTACAGCATGCTTTCATCTCCATTTTCTGCTTTCTCTCTTAGGAGACATGATTGTACGGAGGCACACTATAGAGATTGCAGAATTTTACCGGGATCTCTTGGCAAAATCTCTATATGGTCGTTTATTTAGCTTTTTAGTCAACACAATCAACTGCTACCTTCAAAATCAGGATGAGACTGGCAGGTAGGAGTGCCATTACAAACTATTAGGTGTGCCATTATCTGTTCAAATCCAGATCCATAAAAGAAACAAAATTCCATCATTTAAAGCATTTTATGATAGCGTGACAGCGACGCTTGTATATTTAAATCACTGACCATTATTTCAAATAATTTGCTCAGTAGCATGTTTGTTTATGTATTTGCATGTGTTTGGGGACACGGTTCTTTATGCAATAATCTAGATTGGTGGTTAAAATTAGTAGCCTTTTAAGAGTTGACAATACAGAAGGAGATAAGTCTTTCAACAAGCAAAAAGCTGCTTAGTGTTTTTTTAGTGCAGAATATGCTTTTTCTTTCTCCCCAAAACTATGACATTAGCACAGGGTATTAAAAAAAGAATTTTGTTCAAAGGGCTTCAAATAAATTTTTAAACTTCACTGAATTAAATGTTCTAAGAATGTTCTGGATGTTCTGGTTTATCATCTGCTAAATTCAATCCTGCTGCTATCCAGTGTGGCTTCTTAGAAAAAATTAATGCTAATTAATGTTTGTCAGCGGAGCAGTCAAGAAACAAACAAAAACCCAACCAAACCAAAGAAGTCTCAGTGGAATCGTAGTAGCTAACTAAGGCAGTAGACCTAATTAGATGATCATCTGAGCATGTGACTTAACCAAGGTTTAACATCTCACATGCTCAGATGAGCTGTCTTATGAACCCTAAGTACAAGATGCCTCAGCATTATTGGTAAATGGAAATCCACAAAAGACAGATGTGGAACTTCCAAAAAAGAGGAAGTATTTTTTTTCTGTATATCATATCTGCGTTGGCTTCATGGGACAAATATTTATCAAGTGCTCTCTTTTAGAGTTGTTAACGGTTTGAAGACTTCACAATCTTTTTTTTTTTTAATTATTCCTATCCTATTTGTAGACCAATTAGTAATAAATCCCATTTCTCTTCTATAGGCTTAGCTAACAGAAAAAGCTATCGTGCCTGAGTAACTCAGCTTTCTGCACATAAAAGCTTTCATCATTATATATACCACCAGAGTGCCTAGCTTCCTGCTGGAGGCAAAATGAAGGTTTGCCAGTAACATGAAATGGTTTTACTCATCTGTTTCTGATTGTACGGCCCCTTACAATTGCAGGCACCTGGACAACCATTCTAGAGCAACTTTCCAATCCATGTCCTAATTTGAAATACTGTGTTTACAACAAGGAAGGACAATGGCATGTGGTCACATTCAATTTTTTCCCATTCGTTCCTGGGACTTATGGAACATGGGCTTAGCTCAGTGCATGTCTGTGACAGACAACAATCCAGCTCAGGTATTCCTAATTACAGTGAGTTCATTTGTAGTGGCTGTTGAGGAAGAAATCTATAATCCGTATATTAATCTATTAAAATTATTTGAAATAGTTTTTCAATGTGTAATTTCATAATTTTGAAGTTTGATATCTCACAGTCTTTCAGAATAGGAAGTTGTGTATCTCTGTTGTTCAGTAATGTAAACCTATAATTTCTACGTATCATAGGATCTTCAAATAATGAAAGTAAAAGCTGTTTACCTGTAGTCTCATTTTAGTGCAACCATATGTGCCTGAGGTGAGTTCTGCCTTGTGGAAATACTTCTCAGCGAAACTATTTCCACCTGTGTGGTAACTTGAAGACTACGTGATGTTGTAAATCCTAGCAAAACCAGGATGACTGTTTGATGTCAGGAATGAGGAATTTGCAATAGTTTTATATTATACCTATGCTTGAAAAAGGGGAGTTCTTCGTTTAGGCTGGCTAAAGGAAGCTAACCAGCTCTGGGTATTTTGGCAGTGGTGACAAGACATCAAATTTTAGCAGGCCAAATTCAGCCTCAGGTCCCTTTCCAAACTTGAAGCTAAACAGGTTATTTTAAGTGAAAATGAAGTTGACCATCCTTCATTGATATTTCAACCTCACTTGAGTTAGCCAGCTTAAGATAAGAAAATACCTCCCTCACCCCCAGCTTTTTTTTTGCTCCAGCCTAATCATATTATATAACCTGTAGTAGTAAATCAAAGCATAGCACAGTGTAAGATGCAAGTTGGATTAATGTAAGTCATTGCATGAATCTGTGATTTGTGGTTAAGATTTACTTCATCTACATGTGAGCAATTCTATCAATTAGCCGCATTATACCTCCAGTTTGGTGCAGTTTTAATAAAAATCTGCTTAAAGATCGACCAAAGACATTACTTAATGTGGCTAAATAAGGCTGATGCTTTCAGGCCACACTTCATTCCCCAGTTGGAAACTTACACAGTTACTATTTATCAGATGGGATGAAGCCTTCATCAGAAACATGGAATAAGGTTTCTAACTCAGTTCTGTTGTCGTGTTGTAAGGTAGCTTAACTGTACTTCCATCCCACTTCAGTGAGAATTTACGAAGCAATAAAATTAGATTTATTGGCTTAGTAACTCTAAGAGAAACATTTTATCTTGGCATATTTGAGGAAACTAGTTACCTGTGTTTAACTTTTATGGTGAAGCTACCCGATTTTGTTCATTAATATTGATTTATATTTACCATGAAATAGCTTGTGGCAGGTTTCAGGCAAGGTAAGAGTGAGGATTGCCATTAGATCTAAGGCAAGGGGAGACAATCCTTTGAAAAGCTACAAAGACCAAGTTCTAGAGGTATTAAGCATAGGTATAAGAGGATGAAAGTGTTGCAGAATCCAGCAAATGCGTTACTTTATAATACTATCCAATAAATATAAAACAAAAGTTTTAATGACAGTGTTGAGATAATACACCTTCAGAAATGTTGTTCTTATTCATAAAAAGTTACTTATGATTTTGTCTAGTTAGAACTAAATTATAACCATGGATGCTAGTTTGGACTGGTTGCAAGGTACCTTTGAGGTTTATTACTTTTATTACTTTATTACATCTTGATACTGTTTCAAAGAAATTCAGTGGGGAGAAACCGCTTTTCTGTAATTGGCCTCTAGAATGGAATTAGAGGAAAGCTATTAAAATTTTTCACAGGTGCTTATAATTATTTTTTTAAAAAATTAATATTTATATGCACTCATTTATATAGTGATTTCCTATTCTACTGCTTTTATTATTGTAAAAACTGTCTATATGAAGTTCTTCACAAGACTCTTAACTCTTCAAAGTTTACTGGAGTACTGTGTCCAGCTCTGGGCTCCCCGGTTCAAGAAGGACAGGGAACTGCTGGAGAGGGTGCAGCAAAGGGCTACCAAGATGATTAGGGGACTGGAACACCTCTCTGATGAAGAAAGGCTGAGGGATTTAGGTCTCTCCAGTCTGGAAAAAAGATGACTGAGGGGGGTTCTTATAAATGCTTATAAATACTTAAAGGGTGGGTGTCAGGAGGATGGGGCCAGGCTCTTTTCAGTGGTGCCCAGCGACAGGACAAGGGGTAACAGGCACAAATTTGAACATAGGAAGTTCCATCTCAACATGAGGAGGAACTTCTTTCCTTTGAGGGTGTCAGAGCACTGGAACAGGCTGCCCAGAGAGGTGGTGGAGTCTCCGTCTCTGGAGACATTCAAAACCCGCCTGGACGCGTTCCTGTGCAACCTGCTCTGTGTGACCCTGCTCTGGCAGGGGGGTTGGACTAGATGATCCCCAGAGGCCCCTTCCAACCCCTACCATTCTGTGATTCTGTACTACTGTTTTACTTCCATTCAAAAAAGTATGCTGATTTTCGGTTTTGTAGGTAAAAGAAACCAGAGCATTCATGGTTGCTAAATGTGTCATTTCAAGGTACTTGATTGCATGTTGGCAAGGTTGGATCTCAGGATCCAAATGTTAGTGATAAAATGTCTTAAGATGATATTTTAAGCACTCCTGACTCATTCTGCAATAGGACTTCACAATTTTGGGGATTTAAGAGTGTTTGTGAAACATTGTTTTTCTTTTTTGATGAAAAACCACTCAATTAGATATATATGCTTGAGAAAAATTTGATTCTGTCTTCAGTGCCTGCTATTAAGTAGAAAGCATGATGTTTTATTAGCTAGTTAGGAAGGCATTTCTCTCTTACGTGGCCTGAAGATGGGGCTACTGCTGATATACCTGCTGTATTACAGACAAGCAAAGAAAGCTAACATTCAGTTATACCCTGTGTCTGTGTCACCAGGTCAGCCAGAGGAGATTTCTGTTTCAAATAGAGCATACAGAATATTTCTAAATAGATGTTTTCTGAAAGCTTGGTTATTCTGAATGTGTAATCTTATTCCCAGTGAAATTCAAATGTAGCCAGAGAGTAGCAGTGGCAACACTTATTTGGGCAAAGGAAAGATCTCAGGAATCTCATTTTAAAACTTCTTAATAAATGTTATCTGATTAATAGAATGGGATATTTTGAAATAGAACTCTTCACAGATAAGAAAAAAATCAGAGCATAAACTAAAATCTGTGTTTATCTATTATTGAACTCAGTAGAAGGGTGTTGTGAATGCAGTAAGGACAGAAAGAGAGTTCCTGTTCAGAAGATGAACCCACAGCATAATGAGAATTGTCTCTGTATGTGGAGGTAGGGAAATGTTTAAACAAGACAAACAATACAAAGCATCTAATACAATATGGTGCATATCATATTTTGAGATCTGTTTCAGTCTGGATCATTTCCAGTGTTACATTAAACAAGACAATGCCTTTTTTTAAAACACAGAACAAATTTTGCTTTAAAGAGCTGGGGAAGAGTATGTGCTACTGATGAGAAGTCTATAGATCTTGAGTCTATTAGCAAAAGTATTTCTCCCTTCCTGCCATACCTGTCAAGTTACTCAAAGAAACGTTTGCCGGATATGGTACCAGTGTTTCTTTCTGCTGTGTCCAACCAGTGTCGCTATCTGTACCACTCACAACCTGGGTAAAAGGTAATATTAGAAGAAAAATTACAGTAGTTGAGCAAGATGACTGAAAGATGTGGCAATGACACCAGGCCTCAGCAAAAATCTCAGAATCTTAAAAATATCTCAGAAAAATATCTCTCAAAAGAGAGAAACTTATTTGGTTTAGTAATTGTTCAAGATTAAGAACATATCCAACTGGGAGTATTCAGCCTGTTCCCTTCAAGCACGATATCTATGAGAACAGGAGGGAGTCTTAAGTTGGATTCTGAGGGTCCTCATTTGAAGGCTAGGTTATATATGTCATCTGTTCCAAGGAATATTTCCTCATTAATTAGTATCATTTCTGGTTTATCCACATCAGACATAAACCAACTGGCCTCCTTCCTGGTTACTGGCAGAAGTTGGAGGAAGAACAAGAAACTTTATATCTGGGGCAGATGAAAAGGCACGTTAGATCATCCTGCCTCAGCAGATTCACCTCACTTCTTTACGTAGGCAGATTACAAAACAATGACAATGGGAAAGAACCCTATGGATTTCAGACCTGAAAACCGTCTGGGATGAAAAAAGAGTGAACAAATAACATCCTATAGGTTTGTCTGAAGCATTGGGTCAGAAATATTGTAAAGGGAATTCTATTCACCTTGCCAGGAATGGCAAACGGATCAAGAGCATCTCTTGATGAACGGCAAGATGTCTGCCAAGACAGTAGATCATCAGACAGGATGTCTGGTGTGAGTGTATTGTTTCTAGGAGTTGCCAAGAATTTTTGTGTAGTTTCTTCATAATGCAGTTGTTAAGTGTGCAAGATCAAAAGGTATTTCTAGTCTATAAGGACATCTTTACAGACATGCCATTCTGAGAAAAAAGGCCAAACGGGAGACATTGTGAAATACTATCAGTCAATATGCTGTTTTGTAAATCACAAAAATCAAATGACTTACGGTTAACATCTATTCCTGTTTTTAACTATTCACAGCTATGTATTGGTCTAAGAGATAAAAACATTCTTCGGATATTGGCAAATGGCTGTTTTTCTAATTTCTGTGCTAAGAAATAGTCAAACCTGAAATCAAAGTCTCTGTCCCCACTAAAAATGTAGCTGTTTTATTTATACATAGTAAATACTGAATATCTGAGCCATAATGAGGAAAAGTGTCAGTAATGTTTAGTAACCATAAAAGAATAAAGTAAAATAAGAGGATTTTTCAGAACAAAAAGTGCCCTTCTCTAATATTTGTTCTTTCGGACACTGGTGACATGCCCTTTCATTTGTAAACGTGGGATCATTCATGCTTTATTTTGCCTTGGGAATCTCTGCTATGATTAATTTAGCGAAAGTAATTTTGCTGGAATTAATATGATTGACAGCTAGCCAAGAAAAACATATATGGACCCTCCCCCTCTGAAGAAAAGTGGTATAAAACAGAGGAAGACAAGAAGAAAAAAAAAAACAAAGCAAAGCAATTTGTAGCCACATACAAAATAGCACTTTTCATTTTGATGTTGTGCTGTCTGTTGCTATTTAATTTTCAAAGTCTGGGCAATAATTTAATACAGAAAATTACTACCAAGGTTTGTGAGATTTTGCAAATAAATGCCACAATGTAGTAATAAAATGTCGCTGTTGTAAAGGATACAGAGCCTTGTTATGTTATACGTACCCTGTAGGCAAGATATTAATTATGTAAAACCTCCAGCTCTTTTCATGTAGTGTGTGCATCTTCTAATAATACAAAGCCAAGATTATCAGGTGGAGTTCATAAAAAGAATTGTGATGACATGTTTTCTTGTCAACAAATGCATCTGCAATGAATCAAGGTATTTCTTGGAAGTATCACAGTTTTGATAAGGAATGTTATCTGAGGTAGGCAATAGGTTGGCTGCTAAGGCTTTTACCTGGAGTTTTAGAAACTAGGGCCACGTTCCTGTTTTGACTGATTCGTAATAATTCATTAAGTCAGTTTGTTTAGGTCTTTTCCTTATGCAAGTGTTTATATATACCTTGAGAAAAAGTAGGAGAGACTAATTTGACAAAATAAGAGTCATGGCACTCAACTGGGATGTAAGTAATCCAGTCTCACATCTATTCATTGAATCAGAGAAGGGTTAAGCTATTCCATCCGTGTTAAGTGACTCTTAATAATTGTGAAATACAATGCACTATTTCAGCTGTTGTGCAATATTACATAGCAGTTCATGTTTTTCTTTCCTATAAGGAAGGCTATAGATAAATGACAAAATAACAAACTAAGAATGAAAACTTAAGTATTCTGAAATTCCAAACTATTTTTTTTCCAGTACTTATTTCAATACCATACTAATTCTGGATTTTCATTATTAGTCTCTGAGGTAGTTTATTTTCAAAATGTCTACTTCTTTTTTGTAGAAATGGAGTGGTTTTGTTGAAAACATATTGTGACAAGGAATGTACACCCATCTCTAATCAGGAACACTTGAGAATGAGGCTTACATTTTAAAATACAATTTAAATTGCACTCATTGCTAGAAATGAAGGCGGTGATATATCTTTATGCTTCTTGTCGTGGAAATTCCCTTGGAGGCTAATTGAGCTCACGATTACCTCTCCTGCCCAACAAAGTCATTCTAGACTAGGTTTATCGTGCAACTCTCTCTGCCTGACGTTTACGCACATAGCCAGGCTTGGGACAATCAGTAATGCATTGAACTAGTATACCTTACAAATGAAGACCAACTTCTTGGGTATAATATCTGAAGAAGGGTCTGCTTGTCCACGAGGATTGTTTTGCCTAGCTTGTTTTCTAGTACTCTTTTTTTTTTATTTATTATTTTACTTTTTTTGTTTGCTATATGGGAATTTGTTTTCAGGGCTGGATCCTTGCCTAATTAAATGGTAGTGTTTACAGTGGCTGTAATAGAACTATAGTAAAGTGCTTCAACAGTGGATCACCTTTTTGTCCTCTATGTCTATATCCTGATATACGCAAAGATTTAGGCATAGAGGAAACATACAACGTGGAGGAAAAATGTGGAAGGAAAAGTAGATTTCGGAAACAGCAGGCTGCAATATTATTTGTATGCATATAACACCATACATTCACAAATTATGTTGGCACAGAGAAAGCAAAACTCACCTGCTTTAGAAAGTGTCCATCTCCTTTCTCAGGAAACTGAATGATTTTTCCTTTTGCTGGTTTTCCCTGTTCCAGAGAGCCGTTGGCTATATTGCAAAGCCTTTCATCCTGCTGGCAGATCATTTCACTCTGGGCAAAGTCCCACTGCATTCACATAGGCAAACTGCAACAATTTTTTTTACTGTAACCCTCTTTTTATGTTCTCTGCTTAATGATACAGTGGAGAAAATAAAGAAAAAGCCCAGCCTCAGTGAGCCCAGCCCTTTCATGTAGAGTTCTCAAATCCTTCCAAAGCAAGTAACGGGATATCCCAAAACATTAATTTTCCTCCCTGTACTTAGTTTCTTCTATAAATCAGGTTTACACTGACTTAATCCTAAGTGAGTACAGAATAATAACACCTCTGTCCCTTTCCCATTTCTCCTGTCCCAATCCTAGGTGACTACCCTGCCCTAATCCTTCCACTGGGCCCAAATAAATGCCCTTCCCTGAATGCAAGCAGCGGCACGTGACAAATTAGATGCACTGGCAACAAGTATTCTTTTCTATATACAGAGAAGAAACGTCTGTCGTCTTTGTTCTGAAATCTTGACTGTTTTTTCCCCTGAGAGATATAACCGCTGGTGCAGCCTGAGCTCGCAGCCTCTACTTGATGCTGGCACAGAGAGGACGTTGGCTTAGCAAGTTTCCCTTGAAGTACATTTAGTAGGAGCAATTCTTGCTGTCGAAGAAATATAAACTGGAAGGGGTAACTGCGTGCAACCAAGCAATTTTGAAACTTCCCCTAAATGGCTGTCCCTCATCTGAGCGAATAGATACGCACACCCTTAGGAAGTGGACTTAAAGAAGCTAAGATTTTTTCCTTCTCTTACAAATTTAGGTTTTGAAGTGGCTGCTAAAACAATCTTGAACCCTGCTTTTTTTTAATTTATGTTCCATAGAGTACCTTGGTGGGTAGAATTTTGATGCTGTTGTATACATGGTTTGCTTGTGTATTTCATACTGCATTTTTTAAATACAGCCTGCTTTCATCCTAGAACAGAAATACTTTTGTCAGAAACAACAGATCTATTATTCACTTGCTTGAATTCTTATTATCTGTAATATATTTTTTTCCCAGTGACCGGGTATTTGAAATTGGAGTACTGGATATATTTGGATTTGAAGAATTTCAAAAGAATACTTTTGAACAGGTAAGTAGCTATGTTTTGCTGAAATTACTGTCACTGTTAATGTTAGTTCCTCTATTAAGTTTTTGGGTTTTGATCAGAATATGGAGGAGAATACACGGAGGAGAAAATTGGCTCTTAAACTATTTTTTTTTCCATACTGCCTATATGGGTATGAATTAAAACCTGGGCTTTGTACAGTTATTCATCATTTTAAAAGAATCTAGTAAACATCTACCATAATGATTTGGAAGAGGAGTAGTATAAGCACTGAAAGACAATCTGAGGAAAATACTTAGTGTTGTCTGTTTTCGTGCTTGTGGAAGTGATGCTTCAACTAGGTCAGTGAGTGGGAGGACAATACACTGGATTGGAAGAAAGATCAAAAGGTCTTCAGATGCCTTAGAGAAAAAATAGAATGAAAATACTACATTATGCTAAGTGCCATTACTGGCAGATTCACCTCTGTGTGACTTTACAACATGTGACTTTTTAAAAAATGTAATTATATCTGTGGAAAATAAATTAAACTTTAGCTCACTGAATGCTTAAAAGTCCGTTTAAATAGCAAACATTTTTTGAAAATTATGGAACTCTTTGCCCACCTTCAACATTAGTCTCTGAACACCAAAGCTCTTGTGAATTACACATTTCAGAAAGCATTAGCAGCTCTACACAACATGCTGAAAGAGATGTCTAAGTTATTGTTCAGTTGTTCATTCATTCTGTAATGCAGCAGAAGAAAATCAAAGCATAGAATAGAAAATCAAAGCATAGTAAAGAATAAAGAGGGCATTGGCAACAACAAAGGACCTGTTGTTGTTTGAAATCAGAATTTGCCCCTTCATCCCAGTCAATCTATTGTTTTATGCTCAGCTTTCTAGTGAAATAGAAGTCATAGAGCCACATTAGTTCAGTTTGTGTAGCATGTTTACATCACTACCCGATTTCCACATGTTTGAAAGCACAAACAAGGTGAGCTTACCTCTATCTTCAAAAGAGTAAGTAAGAATGCAATAAAGCATATTCCAGTTCTGCTGTCACTAACTCTTTTTGCTGTTACAGTTCTACCTTGCTTGAACATTTGCTGGATTAAGGACTATTGATATCCGCCAGTATTCACAGTCATTTACTCAGTGTGAATGTCTACTTTGGGGGAAAATATCAAGTGAAAAAATAAAAATAAAAAAATTTTAACAGACTGAATATATGTAAAAAAATATATTCATAAAATCTACTGGTTAATAAGGATAAAATACTGTATGCATTTAAAGTGTATCTGAGAAAAGAGGGGTGCATCTTGGGACTCACTGGTTGTTTTCCTTTGACCCGCTTCTGCATTGTTTATTGTCATGAAACTCGTATAAGTTATGCATCTGACATCATGAAATACCATGAATTCCATTTTCTGGGGTAAGTCATTTTCTGCTTGGTGACTGCAGAGGATGCTTGGAGAGAAAACATGAGACTTAAAGAAAAATGAGTAAAACGTAATTTAATTTATGATTTCTGCATAGCAAACACAGGAATTTCAAATTCAACTTTGCATTTTTATTTTTTCTAAATAGATATATTTCAAGAGACACTTGCTGTCCCTCCACCCGGACTGAAAGCGTTTTGTTGAGTAATATTGAGTAATACCTTGAGTCATTACCTCAGAAACTACTGAACTGCATTCCTGAAAATAGAATAGAATAGAGGTGAGGGAATTATAGAGTTCATTTATATATGAACTCTATAATGTGATTAACACGTCTGATTCCTGAAGTGATAGGTTGCCGTTTCAATGAAAAGAAGCAGTTTGTATCTCCCCATGGCACAATGTAATCATGCAGACATACCCAAAACAGCCTGAGCTCAAAATCTTGAGCTGTCTAGCAGTCTAGCCTAGTTCAGTATTCTGCCTGGGCTCGTTAACCCTGATGATAAACAGGCTTGTTAGCCCAGATAGGGTCCTCATGCAAAACATTGCATCATGTCTGCAAACACGCCCAGTGTCAAGGCCTGTGATTGCGGAGCGTTAACATTAAATGTTACAGCCAAACAGTGGGGGAGCCATAAAAATTACTTTTTCATCACATTTAGATTAACATATTTTAAAATGGCATCGCAAAAGTAATTTGGGGAAAATGAACCTCTTGTTTCAAATTATTATAAGACAAGGCATTCTTTGTGATATATTTGCCTGCTTTCTTCAAAAATACTAAAATTACAACTATTTTCAAGAAAGATTAAAACCGCATGATTGCCCTAATCTGGGGATGTTCCAAGCAGCCGCATGAATCTTTCTGGTGCTTCAAATCAGGTCAGTTGATAGACAGTTTAATATCATAATTAAGAGAGCAATATGATACTAAATTACATGTCAATTTAAGCAATTCATTTTAATAGACTATGTTTGAAGACAGTTCAGGAAGAGAGAGCTGGATAAAACAGGTAAAATAACTCATTCACTCCAGTGAGTGCGTTGGAATGACAGGGCGTTAAAGTATTGAAACGTCAAAGACAAACCAAGAATTGGTCTAGAAACGATTAATGAACAATGCATAGGACAATGGATGTCAAAGAACTAGAAAAGTAAGGTTAATTATGTCTGCACCAAGAATCTGGTAACTTCTGCAGCAAGATGGTGTGACTGACAGTTTGCAAGGAGAAAAGTTTTCTAGACAATTAATAGAAGGCAGCATGAAGAGTTAAAAACAGTATTAACTAAGTGTTCGGTTTTCCTTGTACTTGGTAAGTGTTGGTAAGCCTTCATTTTATAGAATATATGTGTGATACATTGTATTTATAACACTAAAAATAGGACATGTAATTCTAAAATAACATTAAATAAGTGTATGGAACAAGCACTAGTGAGTGGAGTTATGATTTTTGGTATGAAATTTGAAAGCTGAAAGACAGGGGACAGTGTTTTTAGAAGCTGCGGTCTGAGGGAGTCATTGCTCAGTAAAGACTGAAAGCTTCTGAATTACCAGGACTGAGTGAGTTACTGCTCATCAGCTGGGCTCTGGTAAATGACTACAGTACAATTTTACTTCACTCTGATTACAATTTACAGTCACTTCCTAGCAGTGATCATTAGCTTGGGAACAGTATTTTCCTAGAGCAGCTGCGTACCTGCTATGCCAGAACAGCTTTGTATACAGCCACACTGGAACATGGGCAGAAGTGAGCACAGATTTGTCGGTCCTATTCTATACATGAACGGCCTTCATTTTGTGATCGTTTCGGGAAATATGAGTGCTCTACCAAAAACAGCAATGTCAGTTTTCAGTGTTAGTTCTCAGTGTTTTCTTAGGTTTCCTTGTTTGGGAGGGACTATATTTATTGACAGTTTAACCTGCACTCCTTTAAAAGTAGAAAATGTCTGCTTCCCTTCTAGTAGAGCTTAAAACTAGGTTAGGTCTTGGTTCCTTCACAGCAGAACTCAAATAGCGCAGTCAAGAAATGCTACTATCTTCTATATACCTTTATGCTAGTATATTCTTTGACCTCAAGAGCATGCACACAAATGGAAAGAACTCATGGCCAATGAACATAACAAGCCATAAAGCAGGAGGGAAGGTTGATAAAGTTGCCTGTACTATTTTCCTCTAGTTGTTTCTAAGAAAACTGTATTATAGCAGAAGAACCAGACAGAGTAGCAAGAGTTGCATCTCTTCCTCCTGCAGAAAGTCTGGTCTTTCTACAGAAATGGAAGTGTATATAGTTGGGGAAGGATCATAAAGAGCAATGACGCAGTTAAATAAAATGGACTAGTAGAATCTTTCCTCCCTGATGTCTAATTCACGTAGTAAACCAAAAAAATATTTACCTTTTCCTGAATAATGTGTTTAGCTGTTGCATGGTATTTTGCCTCTGTAGACCTCTTAAGTTTTGCAGAAGAAAGTATATATCATAGTCTCCTTTTTATAGGCAATATAAGTGATTTCTCTGAATTAGGACCACAGGTCATGGAAACAGTCAAGTGTCTCTCGACTCCCATTCAAGTCTATGTCCATTAAAGTATGTGAGGCTTTATCTGTGTGATGCAGTAGTGCTGGGAGAGGCATGGCTCCCGTGGTACGGGAGCACAGCACGTCCGCGCAGCACGTCTCTTGCAATAGGAGCCAGATGGCTCCAAGGGCGCAGGGCATTGCCTGCCCCACTCAGGACTTTACTTCAGAGTCACTATGGTGAAGCAGAAGAGCTCGTACAGCCCTGCTGTGTTCACAGGAATTTTCACCTACTTCTATGATGAGGTGTAGTAGGTTTTAACTTCTCAGCATGTTATTTCTTTAGTTAACCCTGCTGAGACTTCATTTAATTTTGTCATGTGACCTTTCCTAGACAAAACAGCCATAACAGAATATGTTTTATTAAATTGCATAGCCTCAGCCATGAGACCACTTCTAGCTATCCAAATGTAAGCTCATGTCGCCTATTTAGTAGATGGATGGCACATGCATTCGGACAGTCTGAAGGAGCATTCCAATATTTTATTTTATGCAGAAGAAATCAGCCTTCTTTGGTTTTGCCTTTTTTTCTTTTTTATTTCTTGTGCGGTAGACACTTTGTGGCCACAATAAAATCATTTATCTAAAACTGACATTCCCAGCTAGATACAGTTTGTGATTCATTGGTGAAATGCTGCACAAGGACGTGTATTAACTGATATCTTACTTTTCCACAGCAGCACCTTTTTTTATCCTACAGGACTTAGTTGCTGGCCAGTGGTATGAGTGATAAAATATTCTGGAACTATTTCAGTATCTCTAATTCCAAATTCTTTCAAGGAGAGACTGTTGTTACCATGTTGTTACCATGTTTGTTTGCTTGTTTGTTTAATACTTTTATATATACAAAATCAGGTGGGGTACCATTCCACTTTGTATTGAAATTGTGTCCCTTTTGGAGAGGCTTTTCAGACCCTCCTTTGTGGAAGGCTTTTCAGGTGACAGCTACCCATAATGAAATTTTAATATAGCACTGGTTTCTGTTTTACTTTATTTGAGGAACACAGATCAGCTAATGGCAACTGACCCCAGAGATGACATGAATTCCTAGTGAAATAAAGTTGTGGCAGAGAGGCAGAAGGACTATGTTTGAATTTTTGTTGGAACTGCATGGAAAAGAAGAAATCAGATCCTGTTTCCCCTAAAAGGCAAAGGAAGAATTGTAATGGGTGCTAGTTTTGTTATACATTCATTAAAAATATTTGTATTGATACTCTACATAAAAAAGGACGTGGAAGTGTTTGGGTAGCAGATACAAAGGGGAACAGTGATCAAGATACTTCTGAGAAATAAGTGATTATCAACCTTAGGTTTAAAACTATTTTCTCAGTCCAGCCTTAGTAAGTAGAAGATGATTCTGCCTTCCACTATCTTAGAATTACATTTTTGAGAAATGCTAGAGCACATCCTTGCAAACTAAACTTGGCATTGTAGCTTCATCATCTTGGCCCATAACATACAGCTTGATAGGTGTATTGGTGTGATGGTGGTAAGCTTTTCTCTGTGCTCTGAATACACATCGCTTGAGAGAGCTAATCCTTCTGCATGACCAAAGGATGTAAATGAGCTTTCCAAAAGGGTGTTTACATCCATCGTTCCCTCACTGATTGACAGTCACCAAGTTTTCTTTTCACAAATTCCTTTTTTTTTGGCTATGCCTTTTCAAATAGTTGCCTATATGAAATGAAGAGCAGGAAAATTTCATTAGTCATAGGCGCTTTTCTGTCTTCAGAATACAGTACAATTTTGGTCTTCTACCTACATTTGAATTTGGAGTATACTTAATAGTACTAACTGGTCAAATGCAGTAAATGAAGAGAGGTCAATCTAACGCTGTCTGATGTGATGAATACTTACTGCTTTTACCAAATCTACAATTTGGATGATAGTGCAAGCTGTTTGCTTAAATACTTGAACAAGATTATTTTTTTTTCTCCTAATAATATTCTAGAAATACTTTTTAATGAAGACTTGGACAAATAGATGGTGTATTTGTTTCCACTGAGACATGACAGTGAGTTAGGATTAGGAAGAAAGACAAATAGAAAGCAGGTTTTCTTACAAGAGAGGCATGCAGTGGAGCCAATAAGATGCATGTAAAGAACATTTAACAATGTTTAATGACAAAAAAGAGCTTAGGTAATGTTGAGTAATGCTGCAAGGTAAAGTAAATACACAATGCTTAAAGGCATTCCCACAACATTTATTTTAGGTAAAAAATTTATTGTGTTTTCTTTCATTACTATTATATTTCCATCTAAATTTCATGGGTGCAATTCAATACATGTTTAAAAAACGTAGTTTTCTGAACTTTTTGTATTTTTGAACAGAAAATATGTCATTGTTTTATATAATACTTCTTATGACACGGAGCAAAAGCAGTTGGGATAGCAAAGCTACTTAGTTCATTTTCGTCTGATTTCTACATTTCAGCTGTTTTAATTATTATGTCAACCTGCGTCAAGCTTTTAATTCGCAACATTCGTTTTATTGCCTTTTCCCAGCAGGCTGTATAAAACATTGCAATGGAGAAAGATATGATCCGAATGCCTTGCTTTTCTGCGGTCCCTGGCGGGTGTCCTGGTTCTCATTCGGCAGAGCTGTTGCTCACAGCCACTGCTGGAGAGAGCAGCTTTGGAGCAGCTTGCCATTTCTATAAACGCTTGAAGTTGCTTTCTGCTCTCGTTTCCAGAACCTTATCTTCATCGTGGCAAATCTGCCGGTCTGAATGACAGCATTGCTTATATTACTAAAAAGCACACCAGTGTATGCCATAATATACTGATCAGTAGTATTTATAAATATTTATATTTTTTTTTCTTTAACAGCCTATCGTATTATGTATGAATGTTTTAATAAAATAATATGCCTTTTACTTTTCTCAGTTAAAACCAATGCTATTCATCAGATCTTTTTAAGATATGACTAAGACAGTCTTTCCCTTCAGCTCGAATTGTGTAGTTTAATAATTTTGCCACACAGTCAGGTCCCCAAGTACGTTTATTGTTTTTATGTATTTTAGGAGATTGGCACATGATAAAAAGTAAGCTTGAGTTTATAGTGATTTTGTCAGCGTTTCTTATGGTAAAATATACCTGCGTCAAGTTAAATGACATAGTCCTCTAAATAACTCATTTGCAAATAAAGATTTACACAGCATGCATCATTTTAAGGCTTTACATATCCTGTGAAGTGTAAGCTTGTAGTGTTATGTCTGCCTTCTAAAATAATGTTAAGAAGCTTCTGAAAAGATTTTTTAATTAGAATTCAAAAAGTAATCAGTAAAGCATATTTTACCTGTCACAAAGTTAAAAAAGCTGTCTTTTTCCGTAAAATAAGTAGATAGTGTAAGTCAATTGTATACTTTCATTGTTAATAAAATGAGATAATAATCTGAATCTTTAGAAATTCCACTTTTAAAAAATAGTGGTTTTACTCGAGGCTGTCTTTTGTCTGCACTATCATGCATTGGTAAAGACAATTAATAACAGACGTTTGGTTATGAAATGGGGTTTTGTTTCATTCCTTCTTGCTGTTATTCACACTAGTCTGTTTCATTGTATAGCAAGTGCAAGGTGACTACACTGGCATGAGGTGTTAATGGAAAATTCAGGCAAATATTACACATTACTTGGGTTCTTTTCCCTCCTCTGAATGTTAAGCCATGTATTTTTGATCTAAATATTTCATATTTTTTAATATGACTTGCCTGTGGAATTGCTTTTACACACTTTATTCATGGAAGATATAGTTTATGGCCAAAACAAATATGTGACTACTTTAGTCTGAGAAGAGACTGCATGCAAGCATTCCTTGCATCATTCCTCATGTAAAGGGTTCTTCCACCCTTTTAGGAGTTTCTGTTTTCTTAATTTCTTAGTGATAGTTAGTACAGCATTGGAGGAGATTTTAGAATTTTCCACTAAAATTTCCACTTTTATATAAAAAAAACAGTTAAAACATTTATTCCACAAAGTTATTAAATATTTACTTTTTTGCAGACTGTGAGCTTTGAATAAAAGACGAAAGGTCATAAAATAAGCTGATACAACTCCCACCTGTTTTTAATTGAAAATCAGATTCCTATTAAACTATTTATTTTGCAAAAGTGGCGCTACACCTTTTATAAGGCAATCAAAGAAAATATTTGAGAGGCTTTTATATTATTTATCTCTCCAAACTTTGAACTTTTCTATTGAAGACTGTTTTCTTGCCAATCTTCCCTTAGAATACCAATAAAGTGGAGAGGAGCATCTAGTAAAATGTCCTTAGGTGTTTTACAACATATATTTGGGCAAAACACAATGAGTTCTTCAGAGACTGCTTTAGACTTCAGTGATGTTATCTGTGGAAGCAGAGTTTGAATGTCTTTGTTACTGTTGAACTAACTACAGACTCAGTATCTTAACAAAATATGTAGTTATTTTTTTCTAAAAGCACATTGCATCCGTGTAATCTTCCTGAATATAAACTGCAGAAGAATGTTAAGTGTACCGATTTGTACGTACAGTTACCCCACTTCAATCAATGGAATTAGTGTAAATCTGCACTATATTTGACAGTGCTGGTATTTGGTAATTCTTATGTGGAATTCACAATGACCTGTGCAGGCAGAAAACGGTTCATTCCCAATTTAATACTAATAGCTGTTAAAATGTAAATTTCCCTAGGGTCTTACTAATCTCTGGTCTAGCGAGAGATAGCATGTTGTGGATTGACATTTCATCAAATTCAATATTAGACGTGCAGTAAAACCTACACCGATGAATTATGCAGTAAATTTCTAATACTCATTTTTTTTCTTGGTTTTACAATAGCTGTGTGTCAACATGACCAATGAGAAGATACACCAGTACATCAATGAAGTGCTTTTCCTACAAGAGCAAGCAGAATGTGTACAAGAGGGAGTTACCATGGAAACGGTGTATTCTCCTGGTAACCATACTGCAGCCTTAGATTTTTTCTTTCAGGTAGTTTTCAGATGCATTTTACACCATGTATATTTATACACAGTCTCTGCATGTTAGACTAATACAAACCTTTGCCTGCATTTTCTGATTTATGAATCTGTAGAGAAGGTTATGGGTCCAAAGAGACCATAGAGAGGGCTGTCATAACTGCCCTTGTAGCTCAAGGGGTAACAGAACTTTCTAACAGTCCAGGGTTGAAGAAAATGTAACAGGAGCTCCTTGTCTGTATTGATTCCTGCATAGAATCTGTGTATCATGCCGTTTCCTTAATGCAGCTGTAGGACTGACGAGTCTCTGTTGTAAGCCAGACAGTTTCTTTTGTGCCTGGAGCTAGTTTCTGGAGTATAACTTCTAAGGAAGTAGCCCAATCAGTTTCCTAAAAGATCATCGATAGTTACCATTTTTGGCAACTGAAATATTATTCCCTACATTCCTTGCATAATTATATGATGTGCGTAGTTCTTGGAGACTTACCAGAATACTTTACTTTAACCATTTTTTCCTTTTCTTTGGGGTGATACGTGTTTCTGTTTACTAAATTACAAGCTGTGTTATTCTACAAGGAACAACTGAAATTCTATTACTCCTGTATAAAACAAGAAAAATCTATTTCTCATTTCAGAAACCATCAGGGTTTTTGTCTATGCTGGATGAAGAAAGCCAATCTATTTGGTCAGTGGAACAGAGTCTTTCTAAACGCATTCAGTCTTACTTGGATACATTAGACACAAATACAGTATATTCCTCCACAAAAGATGGAAATGGTAACCTTGCCCCAAAGGATCAGGGCTCCACCTTCACTGTTATGCATTATGCTGGGAGGGTAAGTTTGAATGATTGCTTACATACAGTTAATGAAAAAGAGTAAACAAAACAAAATTCTGCATGGCTTCTCCGACTCCTGGCTATAAATAACAATTCACTTTCCAGTGATGAATTTTCAGGGAACAGCTTAGAATCTCAACGCAGTATCTAGTGTATAAAAGCTGTAGTTTGTATCATATTGGGCAATATTCAGGCTGCCTAATTCTGTCTCCTAAATTTTATCCTCATTGTAAGCACTTCATGTAGAAGGAGGTGATTCAAATACCTCAGCATAAATGTTTAATGCCATTCTAGTTGGCTGTCAGGTTGCTTTCAGATGTTGTTCCAGAACAGTACAAGTTCCCTGTGGATCCTCTGCCATATATGTAGATACCTTGGATACCAGCATGCATCTGGTAAAAAAACCCCACACTATTTTTGTTAGTAATCATAATCAAAATATATATTTTTTTCCTTTTTTTTCTTCAGAATCCCAGAACATGCTAAGTGTCTCTAAATATGGCTGTAAAACAGGATGAATGTTTTGCATTTCCCCTCCTACAGTGTTCACGGGAAAAGCGTAATCAATTCTGTTAAATAGGCCTCTTACCCTTTTCTTTCCAATACTACCTCATTTTCATATTGTCTCCACAACCACCCGCAGCCCAGAGCAAGCAAAATAGGTATATGTTTAAAGGGATGATATTTTTTTTTTAGATAATCAGACAGATTGTCCCCTCTGTGATTAATCTGACATGCTGTAACTTCTCTCTATTCAAAGTACAGTATTTGAAATGGGCTAGTGAATGTAGTTTATATGGGCACAACGCAATGGGGGCTCTTATCACTTTTCCAAAATTTCCACTGAAATCAGGTGAGAGCATAGACTGAAGGCTGCAGGAATCAGTCTTTACATCTGAACATCTTGTTCTGTGTCCTTTTACACTTTCTAAGTCTTATGCAGATGATCCCATGAGCTATCCGTCCACTGAGGGAGTCCCATAAAAGCTTTATGCGTAGCATATTTAGAAGCTGTTTAGCTACTGTGCCTTGGAACCACCACATTGTGATCATATGCACTGCGTTGTTTATAAATATAACTGTTTATAAATATAACTGTAGGTGTTATTACACCTACAATATACAATATAACTGTATATATATATAACACCTACAATATAACTGTAGGTATTATTACTGATGAGGGGATAAACAGGAAGAGTCAGCAGATTAACTCCTGGCTCAGAGACCAGTGCAACAGGCAGAACTTCAGTTGCTTTGATCATGGATTGATATACAGGACACCAGGCATGCTGGCAACAAGTGGGGAAAGCCTAACCCAAAGGGAAGAAGGATTCTGGGACAGGAGTTAGCAGGACTCATTGAAAGGGCTTTAAACGAGGTTTGAAGGGGGACAGAGATGTAACCAGAATGACTAAAGTGGTGCCTGGGAGCAGCATGCCAGTGCTGGTGGGTAAAAGTGCTAGCAAGGTCTTGCAGCCTGTTGTCGCAGTGGAGGTGGGAGATGATGACTCGTGCTAGCAAAGACACGAGCAGTATCGATGGGTTTGCAACTGCAGAAATGTCTGAGCGCGGACAGGTGGGAATAAGGGCTTGTCCCCCCAATAAGGTGGCAAGGCAGTTAGCCCAGCTGAAGTGCATCTACACGAATGCATGTGGCATGGGCAACAAACAGGAAGAGTTGGAGGCCATTGTACAGCAGGGAAACTATGATATAGTTGCCATCACAGAAACGTGGTGGGAAGACACACACAACTGGAGTGCGGTGATTGATGGCTACCAACTCTTCAGAAGGGATAGGCAAGGAAAGAGAGGTGCTGGGGTGGCCCTCTATGTTAGGGGCAGTTTTGAATGCCAAGAACTTAAAAATGTGCGTGACAACATTGTTGAGTGTTTATGGATAAGAATCAAGGGGAAGGCCAATAAGCCAGACATCGTGGTGGGAGTTTGTTATAGACCCCCAACCAGGATGTAGAGGCCGATGAAGTATTCTATAAGCAGCTGGCAGAGGTCTCGTGATCGCTCACCCTTGTTCTTGTGGGGGACTTCAACTTCCCAGATATCTGCTGGAAATACAACACAGCAGAGAGGGAACAGTTCCGGAGGTTCCTGGAATGTGTGGAAGACAACTTCCTAACACAGCTGGTGAGGGAGCCAACTAGGGAAAGTGCCCTACTGGACCTGCTGCTTGTTAACAGAGAAGTTCTTGTAGGGGATGTAAAGATTGGAGGTCATCTTGGGCAGAGTGATCATGAAATGACAGAATTTTCGATTCTTGGTGAAGCGAGGTGGGGAGCCAGCAGAACAGACACCTTAGATTTCCGAAGGGCAAACTTTGGCCTGTGGACAGTCCTGAAGGGCAAAGGTGCCCAGGAAGGCTGGTCTTACTTCAAGGAGGAACTCTTAAAAGCTCAGGAGAGGGCCATCCCCAAGGCCCAAAAAACTGAGCAGACAGGGAAGTAGACCAGCCTGGCTAAATAGAGAGCTTTGTCTGGACCTCAGGAAAAAAAGGAAAGTTTATGATCTTTGGAAAAGGGCGTTGGGTACTTACGAAAAATACCAAGATGTAGTGAAGCTATGCAGGGCGAAAATTAGAAGGGCCAAAGCTCAAGCAGAACTCATCTTGGCCACCAAGGTTAAAGATAACAAGAAGAGGTTCTTTCAGTATATCAATAGAAAAAGGAAGACTAGGGAAAATGTAGGCCCACTAACGAATTAAATGGGCTCCCTACGGGTGGAAGACACAGAGAAGGCAGAGCTACTGAATGCCTTCTTTGCTTCAGTCTTCACTCCTAAGCTGTCCCTCATGAATCCCAGGCCCTGGAGGCAAGGGGGAAGGTCTGGAGAGAGGAAGAGTTTTCCCCAGTAGAGGAAGATCAGGTTAGAGACCACTTGGCCAAACTGGACATCCATAAGTCCATGGGCCCTGACGAGATGCATCCGCGAGTGCTGAGAGAGCTGGCAGATGTTATTGCTTAGCCACTCTCCATCATCTTTGAAAGGTCATGGAGAACAGGAGAGGTGCCTGAGGACTGGAGGAAGGCCAATATTACTCCAGTCTTCAAAAAGGGCAAGAAGGAGGACTCAGGGGACTACAGACCAGTTAGTCTCACCTCTGTCCCTGGGAAGGTAATGGAGCGACTCATTCTGGATATCATATCCAAGCACGTTCAGGAGCAGAAAGTTATTGGAAGTGGTCAACATGGATTTACCAAGGGTAAATCATGCTTGACCAACCTCATAGCCTTCTATGATGTTATAACTGGTTGGCTGGATGAGGGCAGAGCAGCAGATGTCATCTACCTTGACTTCAGCAAGGCTTTTGACACTGTCTCTCATAACATCCTCCTTAGGAAACTGAGGAACTGTGGACTAGACGTGAGGGGGTTTGAGAGCTGGCTGTGTGACAGGACTCAGAGGGTTGTGATTAATGGAGCAGGGTCAAGTTGGAGGCCTGTAACCAGTGGTGTCCCCCAGGGATCAATACTTGGACCAGTATTGTTTAACGTATTCATCAATGACCTGGAGGAGGGAACAGAGTGTCTGGTCAGCAAGTTTGCTGATGATACCAAACTGGGTGGGGTGGCTGACACCCCAGAGGGCTGTGCTGGCATCCAGCGCGACCTAGACAGGCTGGAGAGCTGGGCAGAGAAGAACCTAACGAGGTTCAACAAGGACAAGGGTAGGGTCCTGCACCTGGGGAGGAAGAATGTCAGGCAGCCATATAGGTTAGGGGTGGACCTGCTGGAAAGCAGCTCTGAAGAAAAGGATCTGGGGGTCTTGGTAGACAGTAAACTATCCATGAGCAAGCAATGTACCCTTGTCACCAAGAAGGCCAGTGGAATTCTGGGCTGCATAGGGAAGAGTGTGGCCAGCAGGTCAAGGGAGGTCATTCTCCCCCTCTACTCTGCACTGGTGAGGCCACAACTGGAATACTGTGTCCAGTTCTGGGCTCTCGAGTTCAAAAGAGACAGGGAACTACTGGAGAGAGTCCAGCGTAGGGCAACAAAGATGATTGAGGGACTGGAGCACCTCCCTTATGAGGAAAGGCTGAAAGAGCTGGGACTCTTTAGCCTGGGGAAGAGAAGGCTGAGGGGAGACCTTATTAATGTTTACAAGTATCTAAAGGGTGGGTTTAAGGAGGATGGAGCCAGACTCTCCTCTGTTGTTCCCAGCAACAGGACGAGGGGTAATGGGCACAAGCTGGAACATAGGACGTTCCGATCAAACATGAGGAAAAACTTCTTTACGGTGAGGGTGACAGAGCACTGGAACAGGCTGCCCAGGGAGGTTGTGGAGTCCCCTTCTCTGGAGATTTTCAAGACCCGCCTGGATGCAGTCCTGAGTAATGTGCTCTAGGCAATCCTGCTTTAGCAGGGGAGTTGGACTAGATGATCTCTAGAGGTCCCTTCCAACTCTGAAAATTCCGTGATTCCATCATTAGTTGATGACTTTACATAGTAGGTCACTTTTAACTTGAGATCTCAGTAAAGCCTGCTGTCAGGAAGAATCTGGCTTTTTCAGGATTTAGTGGCAGCATGTGATATGTGCCTAATAATTTCAAAGTCCTCCATGGAAGACACGTGCAAACTGCAGGTGCTTCAGGATAACCAGACAACTGACACCTGGACCCTCACAATTACCTAAGCAACAGACAGAAGAGATGAGTTCAGATGAACATGTCAGATGAATAGAGTTCGATGAGCAAGAAATTGGCCAGCTATGACAAAGTCTTTTGATTAGAATGCACGTTATAATTCTGAAACAAATGTTATAGCTTTGCCGCTGCTTATTGTGAGAGGTAATTAGAACAACCTTCCCTGACGTGATTTTCTGAGTAGCAAATGCAGGGAGTTTATCTCTCTGCTAGAAAATCAGTTTAGATTCAGAAGGGAGTTCTACGTGCTTGCTAGGGTAAGAAGACCAGAAAAATAACTCTTATCCATGCTGCTAAAGGTACTGGATGACACAGTTTCTGCGATGATGAATATTTTAGGTGGAACAGATTTACACCCAGTCAGCTGACTATTGGTAGTGGGTACTCCTATGAGGCATGTTCAAGACTTGTCTCCAAGTCACCAAAAAAAGACTTGCTGTCTCTGTCATATCTCAAGGCGACATTATATGCCCTGAGCTCTCCAGAGCAGATGAAAGGTTGGAATGTGCATGCTTAGGCTTCTTTAACCAGATTAGGGTCCTTTACAGCAATATAAATGGGGAAAGGGCTATTTTGTGGCTCCTCATTTGGAAAAGAAGTCAATGGAAGTGTTGAGTAGTGTTCTGACGCAGGCAAATTTGTTCCTGCCCAATGATAGAAATGTGGTCATTATGGAAAGGATTAAGACTATTTGGGCAGTGCTTAAATTCCTAACCTAAATACTCTGAATAACTCCCTGGAGGCTCTTCTTTCATCATAAGGCCTTCTACTTAGACTCAAATTATTTGCCAAAGTTAAGTGGTTTGAATACTTTCACTATTGGGACTTTTCAGTAGGAATGAGGGCAGGCAGTGGTTAGATAACAGCCCAAGGAAGATTTTATGAAACTTATTAGGACTTAAAGTGATAGAGTAAGAATTGACCATGGACTCCAGATGTCTACATCTGTTTATAAATCTGTTCTATATTTGTTAGGTAAATATTTTTTTTCATGGAGTTCTGCTGTGATTATACAAATTTATCACAATGGCTTTAAAAGGTTCCACACACCAAAAAAAATGACATGAAAGCAGCAACAAGGCAGCTGCATTAAAATCGCAACCAGAACAATTTCTTTAACCAGAAAATGTCTTTAAAATTAAAAAAATGTTTGTCTTACTCTCTGAAGAAGCACTCAGTAGGAACATTTGTTAAGATCCAAGTTCCAGGTGCCCAGTTCTGAAAGTTAAACCGTGAGTGGTAAGGAGCACACTTTTCATTAACGTGTATTTTATCCTTGCATGGTTGTTTAAATTTTTTTTCTTTTTTGTAACATAGACACTTGATTTGACCTTTTCCTAATAATAGTAATGACATTTAATCTAAAGGTATGAACAAATAGACAGCTCTCCACGTAATGTAAATTCACACATTCTTTTGAAGTCAATGGAGATCCTTTGATTTACATTGGCCAAGGAAATATTCCAGACAGTCAGGTTGTTCTTTGCATCTGTATGGCAGTAAAATGCTTGTCGCTGCCAAACAGAGAAGTTCCCGTGCAAGTGTTTAACTCTCCTTACTTCAATAGTGATTGAACAAAATCCTTAAAGACACTTGCATTTTTGATATCCGATGGAATTGTTATCTAGCTATCATAGATTGAAATTTCCAGTGATTTATGATGTTTATTTACATAAAATCTGATGATAGCATTACTCTACTAAATAATTATACAAATTGAGTCTATTTTCAGACTAGCATGTCTTCATAAGTTGATAAGTTGAAAAATAAAAACTGTGATTTTAAAACTGCTGATGCTGTTCTTTAGATTGTGCTATTACTTAGCGCATTTAGTAGCTTTTTATAAATGTCATTTGTGATTTATGCTTTAAGAAAATTGTTACAGGATCAGGCTTTTAAATATATCAGCTTTTATTGGCACTCAAAAATAAGAATTTCATTTATAAAGTAACAGTAGAGTTTGGCAGGTTTTGAAAGCCATTTTTATAGTCTGATACCAATTAAACAAGTCTAAAGTAAGGGAAGTATAAAGCAATCTTTCTCTGGGTCATTACCTTCAGAGATCCCCAAAATCATAACAAGACTTGATTTTATTCTCACTTACCACAATTTTTCACTGATTGTAACTCCTTTAACTTAGTAGCACTTCCCATTATTTCCCTGAGTATAACTGAAAGAGGAATCGGACCCACAGGGTAGAGAAAGAATTACCAGTAAAATGTGGCAGGTAATTGAACGTGAAATTTTTCACTTCCAGGCTTAATCCTTTATATGTGGGTGACTTGTCTAGGCTGGTGTTTGTGGAGGAAGTCGCATTGAATGCAGGCTCTGTGTTAAACAAGGGGTGAAGGCAGACATCCTGATCTCTCTAGGTAACAAAAGTTGTTAACTGCAGTGTAGTTCACAGCCAATGTGAAACAGCTGCTCCTCCAAGTCACCTAGAGCAAAAAAAGCTAAAAAAAAAAGCTATGTTTGCCCTGGTGTGAATCTCGTATGGACCTTTGTAATTTGAGCTCCTTTTCATCAGGAGGTTATGTATGTAGCTTGAAGTCCAGATAGAATCGGGTTCATATCTTTACTCAGGCACTTACAGTAGCTATTTTAGCAACTCCTAAGTGCAGTTATACTGGAAAATGCAGCATCTCACTGAAGACACCTCTTCTATGTATTTAGTTGAGATTGACAGACAGCCTTTTGTGAACAAAACTGATATCTCTTGCTCTATATTATGAGAGAATTACAGCTGATACAGATGTGTCCATGCAGTCTTAAAGACCTTTAACATCTTAATGTTTTGTGTCGGGATAGCCATAGAAAAAATTATATTTTCTTACAATAGCAAGTCTTTTCGATTGATTGTAGTCGTGCATTGCCAGGTATTGCCCATTCCCTTACATTTATGCTCAGTACCTTTTTCTAGGACTACACATACCTATTGTTGTTCCAATCCTGCTTAGCCTTAGACCATTCCAGAAAAGGCAGTGCTGAGGGAAAAGAGAAGAGAAAATGGGTCAGAAGTGAAAAAATGAAAACATGAGGTCAAAGCAAGCCTAAGAAGGCATATGGGAAGAAGAGGCTCAGAGTAATGTGTAAGGGTAAAAATCCTAAAGAATTTGGAATCCATACTTGAATTTCTGGTGAAAACAATGCTTTAAGAAAATCTGTATGTACAATATCATTCTGAGAGACCTTTGATTTTTTCTTACTTTCTTTACTGTTTTGGAATGAAGAAAGTGGAATAAAAGAGGAAAACAATATGCACAAGTAAGCTTCTGCACATAGAAGAAATCAACACAGGGGTGAGATTTTTCAGTGGGAGCTGAGAGAGAATGCTGTATTACACAAATGTGACAACGTGATCCTGTGGAAGAAGGAAAACAACTTTTTATTCATTTCTCTTGACTTTTACTATTATGCCTGCACAGCACTGAATCTGTCTTTTTCTGCATGAGCGATATGATACAGTTGTTAACTGTATGAACATATGCTCAGCAAAGGCCACTGTGAGCATTAGTACTTGATCATATCAAGTATTTTACTTTATCTCCCAGTTTTAATTTTGCAGCTGAGCAGAATCCTACAATGCCTTTACACATTATGAGTCTCTTCTAAGAGCGATTTAATGTCTTGGTATCTGAGTGCTATAAGACAAAAAGCTTATCTGTTCTGTTCAGGCAGAAGGTAGAAAAGAATGATTTAGGCTTTGTATGACTGGGGAAAAAAAAAAAAAAATCCTAGTGGAAGGCTTTACTGAAGGTTGTTTAACACATTTCCCCGAACACTGACAGTCTGATCTCTTCTGGAAAAATTCTGTTTATCTGGGGCATTGCTTTGTTTCTGATGCCCGACATGAATGTGGGTATTCTCGGCTGTCTGCCTGGCAGCGCTGTGAGAGCAGAGGCACGCCGATACCATGCTGCAAGCTTGCCTTGAGGAAGCGAAGTGTTTTCTGTGTGCAGTTGACCAATGCATCCGTCCATCAACTGAAACTATACTAAGAATGTGTAATACTGAATTTCTAGGCACTTTTATTGATAACATTAATATTTACATAGTAGGCTCTCGTGTAACGAAGTGCTTCACATGAATTACATCTCTGAACTGTCAGCCTCACTGATAGTCATGATTTTTGAAGAATAACATTCCATCACGAAACTTTCTTGAGGACTCAAAGTTCTTTTTTTTAATTTTATGGAAGATTAACATATCAATAAGTAAATCAGAAATATATTGTCTTAGCACAATGCCAAGAGACACAGCTTTACCTAATAGTGGTATTCAACATACTGGTGTTCGAGATAATGAGCTATTTGCCCATTGTTCATGTAATCTGAATAATATGTCATTACAATTTAAGCTTTCTGCAGTTTAAATATATACTTGAATTTACAAATCAGATAAGCCCCTTCCCGTTGTTTGCCTTGCCACTGTTTTGACTTATAGTACTGTAATAAACTGATCAGATCAAAAGACCAGCTTCTTTGCTCTATAAACCAGTGCACATAATGTCCTTTAAGTGCAGATCAATGTCTGTTCCATTTCTCAGCTATGTGCATTTCAAAAATACCTCTCAGCTGTCAGCTCACCTTCAGCAAGGCAGTCTTCTCTGAAATGCCTTGTATATCCCAGGCAGACTCTGAAACTGAACCTCTAAATCAAAAGACAAAAGGAGATGGATTAATCAATAAGGATGCTTTCATTTTCTCTATTTTTTCCCCAGGCTGAATCCCCAGACATAACAATCAAATCAGTCTGGTCTAAGCTATACCAAAGCCTATAAAGGTTACTTGACAAAGATTCTCTTTTCTTCACGCAGACAAGATAGTCATGCTTTTTCTCCCCCTCTCTCTCTCTTTCTTTCTTTAGGTAGACTTGATTTTGGACTTCCACTTACAGGAGAATATAATAGAACACTTCCCCCCACCCTTCTGTTTTGTTTGTAAATATTTGCTGGTTTCAATATGCTACTGTTTCTACCACAGTGTTAGAATAAGACTTTACAGACTATATAAAATTGTTTCACTCATTGGTAAACAAGACTTGTTTTGGGAGGCTGAGAAGCCCAGTGATCCTGAAAAAAATGGCACATTCAAGCTTTTAAATGATACCACTCACACTGAAGTACTGGCAGAAAAGTAAGAACTGCAAGTGACCCGCTGTGCATTGGAATTATCCTTGGACATTTTCTCAAAAATTTGTCTTTAACTGTATGAACTGGTTATTTTCTTGTTAACTAAATTTAACAACACATGCAAAACTGAGTTTCTGAGTTATGTTTTGTTATTAAAATAGTAAAATTTTCCCTTTTAACTAAGCCAAATCAACCTTAACGTTCCAGGTGGCAATTTCCTAGCTTGTTTCAGGCTCCTGCTGGATCTGCCGTTAACCATGAGTACTTTTGACCTATCACAAGATATGAGAACTATTTACAAAACAAAAGTATTTGAAGAATTGATGAAAATCATGTGTAACGGTGGCCCTGTTGGTAAAGTATATTGGGAAATCTAACAAACTTAGATAAAGTCCCTTACAAAATTCAGCCATTATAAGAGGGGATACTTCAATTCAGAATAGACATTTCTGAGAGAAGATGTACAATGGAGTGGCGGCACGATGATTAATGAATCAAAGAGGCAAGAGTATGTAAGAAGATAAGAGGAATGTGCGGTTCCCAAAGTTAGCTCTGTGCACATTTGTTCTGTGAGCCTCCTGTTTTCCTGTGGTGTTTTTTTTACCTCTTATTTGTATCTTCTAGTTCTTGTGATATTAAAACCAGCTATGTCCACTTAAATGACCAGAAAACAGGTTCAAAACAAATAAAATTAAGTATTTTTTTCACATAGCTAGTAACTAGTGAAACTCCTTGCCACAGAGTTTTATAGATGCTGAAAATGTTAATAATTAATAATGGAGACTCGTGGAGGAAATGTCAGTCCAGAGATATTAAACACAAAGATGAGATACAGCCTGCAGGTCAAGAGCTCCCTAATGGGCAGAAGCCCGGAAGCTGAGAGGAGAACTGGTGGGAGGGAGAGTGGATGTATTCCTCAATATTTTTTCCTAAATATCCAGGACTAGATGAACATTTGGCCTGCCCCACTACCACTGTGCTTAGGTTAATCTCTCTTTCTTTCTGAATTTAAATCAAGAAGGAAAGCAAATCCAGTCCCTTTCTTGTTTTAATCTGTTCTAATGAAATAAAATGCAGTGTGGATCTGCACACTATTTTCTTTTTTTAATAAAATATTTCAACTAGTTCAGATAATATCTAAAGATCTTATTTCCTTTGCTGAACACGGACACGTAGGTTTACCTGCTGTCTACACCAAAGTGTTCATCATGTAAAGCAAGATAGAGCAAACAGTTGCAATAAATAGAAGTGAGAATAAGGAGTATAATACCAGAACCATGATCTAAGCAAGTGCACATTTCCTGTCTGAATCATATTTGTTTGTTTTTGTTCTCCTCAGAATAACTATCCATTGTGCTTGAGTGCCAGTCAGTACAGAATTTTGGCCAGGTTTACTTAAGAAACTCAGTGGAAGAAAACTGAGGGAAATATATGTGCTTTAGGCAAAGTGCTGTGTAGGTTGGCATCTCTGATGAGGGCAGGATTAAATTAACAAAGTTGGCAGCTAGAAGAGCACTTCTTCCTTTTTCTCTTTTGTGGGACTGGCAATGAATATGGAACCCTAGAGTACCATTTCATTGAGTCAGTTTTCGTGTCTTTTGGCAGTGAATTAATTTACCAAGTCTATGGGAAGACTGTTAGAGAGTTAGCAATTTCTTCATAAAGGGGAATCCTGCTAACTTTTTAACTTTTTTATGTATTTTATGTGATATGAGAAATGTCTTACGAGTATAGTTGTAGAAGTTGGTGATGTATTGTACCAGCACCGGTACTGAAGCTTCTCCCTGTTTCAGTCTAGGCACTTAATCATAATATAGTATCTCCCACTGCTATACTTACCTACTCTTCCCACCAATACTCACTCTCTTCTTCTAATTTAGTCAAAGCCTGAGACATTCAATTAGGAACTGGCATTATAGATTTGTCAAATAAGTTCTGTTAATTATCTTTTATGGGCCAGTATGGTAGAACATTTACTTTAAGTACACTAAAAGCATTTAATAGTATACTTAAATTATTCTAATAGTTTGCTAACTATGTTGTATGTTCTTAGGAGATGCGATTAGAAAATTATATAATGTTGCATCTGTCATGGAAAAGAAGGTAATTCTATTGTTATACCTTTTCCGTGTCAGATGCCACACTAATTACATCATTTGACAATTACTAACTATACCAGATTATACACATCCAAGTCACATAATCTCTTTCATGAGTAAGATAACATAACTTAATTGTCAAATGACTCAATGGAAAACAAAATTAATGCACTGATTAGTATTACTAATCTTAATTATATATTTACAGCTTTATTAAATATACAAGGATAAAATTTCTGCAAATATCTAAGGCGCTTAGGATAGAGATCCAATAAAAAACTTTAAAAAGGCTTTAGATAGAAACATGGTACCAAGGTAAACAAAACCAAACTGTATTCTAAGAAGTTCTCATTAAATGTCAGCCTAACCCTGGAGGTACTACAATCTATAATTTTCTTCCTTTTTAACTTAAAAATTCCCTTTGGGTTCTACTACTGTGCAAGGCAGACCTGTTTATATCTAAAGCCTGTAAATTAACTAGTTGTTTGTTTTCCATCCCCATAAAAGGTAAAAAAAAAACCAACCCGGACTCAGTGACTGCTTTTTGTTCTTAGTGCTGCTTTTCAACACAGTGTCTCCTGGGATGGGTTTGGTCATATTTCCTCATTTTGGATGTACCGTAAGGAACACTGGCAAGAGCATTGTGTTTTGCTCACTTCTCAGAGTGCCCACCGCATGTGTTAGAGTTTACCTGCAGTTAGATGACAGGTGGAGTGACAATCCAATTGCGTGTTCTTGAAATTATGACATCAGGCAACTAAGGTGATCCAAAATCCTTATGTGCCTAGCTATTAGAAAGGTAAATGGGATTTATACATAACCTATAGACTGAACTTGCCTCCAAATGACGTATAAATGTCTGGAACGTTCCTTGAGTGTGAGCTGGGACTCAGATTGCTCCATGAGTGTTTTGTCATGGTCAGTGTGGACAGTTTCTCCTTGACAAGGAGATCTGTGATGTGGGAGCAACTCACCCAACCTACAGGGAAATTGATATTTAGGTCACTGTGTTCTACTCTACATTACACTTTTGATTCAAAGTCTTGCATTGTGGAAATGTTTTAAAATCAGTCTGATGAAATTTCTGTATGCTTGCAGAGACACACAGTGTTCAACAACCAGTTCTTCTGGTTCGTATTGTTGGCACTAAGAAAGGAACAAAAGACTCTTCTTGGTGCCAGCCTTTAACTGTTGAGTGGAAAAACCCCATAGTTCCATTTTACTGCTGTAAGATTTTTAAAAGATGCATTGGTCATTACTAATGATGTCACAATATTTTATTATAGGTTACTTACGAAATTGCTGGTGCGATAGAAAAAAATAAAGATTCCCTTTCACAAAATCTCATATTTGTAATGAAAAGTAAGTAAATGGTTTTGTCGTTGCGTTGTTGTTAATAATCACGATATTATGACTTTAATTTTAATTTTAGTTTTAAGAGAAATGTACATATATTTTATTTCCAGCAAAAAAAAAGTTACCCTCATCTTTTTGAAGTATGTACGCGTTGTTTGAAATGCGCTCTAATTTAGAAAGCTTTTAGAATTCATGAACATAAAGCATCTTCATCATGTGATGTACTGTAAAGAACAAGAAGGCATAGTGTGATCGATGAGTATGACTTGAGGAAATCATTGAGTATGAATTAAAACAAAAATAAACCCCAGAAAACAGGGAGAGGAAATAAGGCTCCCAAAATCATAGAGACTGCAGTGGGATGCACTTCACTGCTTGAGTACCTTTCTAAAAGCAGGAACTTGTGGGCGTTCTTATGTTTTTCAGTGAATAGATACAAATGTCCATTGAAATACAAAATCAAATACGTTTCCATATGCATATTGTATAATTATGCCTAATAATAATGCATCCCAGTTTATTAATTAATGATTCATAATTAGATTATTTAAAACCTCTATCATTTACCGTTTCTGTGAAGAAAAGCAAAACATTTTCCTCAGGGAAATGTCAGTGTATCCTGAGATGTTATTTGTCTTTTCTCCAACCACTGCAGAGTCTTTCACTTAACATATTATATGCTTATATTTCTTTCCGTAGAAATAGGGGTCTTTTGGAGGTCACATTTGTCTTCCAAATCAGCCATGCTGTTATAGTGTAGTTTTTCAGCAATTTTGCCGTGGAATTAGCTAAACTCACTAGTAAAATAATTGATGCATTTTAAAGGCAAACAGTGTACATTAAGGATGAAGAAAGAAATGGAAGAATTGATCTTGAATATAATTGTATTGATTATAGTTTTAGAGACATTCCAGTTTTCACTACTTGGAATTTGCATGATAATCTGCCAAAGAGTATAAGAAGGTATGGCAACTTCCAGTATGTTCTACAAGAGAGAGCATTCTTCCATTCTCTCCCATAGCCTCCTTTTGCACTTTCATTGCTGTTTTGTGTAATTGGCTATGCAACTGTTAAAAGGGAAGAATAGAGGATTGGATTGGATGTAAAATGGTTGATATGCTGACAGTGTGTGTATATGTAATTAAGAAGTCATAATAATAACAAACATAGCTAATGGAAAAATTCTAAAGGCAGAATATTTACAAGTGTGTAAGTCATTTAAGGGCTACGTTCCTTCTTTTTTAAGCGATTTAGGCTTAAAACCTATTGATTATCAGTGACGTATTTCCTTTAGGGTCAGTTTCATAAATTATGTAGAGGTATACTTTAAGCGCATGCTTCCTTTGATTTTCATTGAATTTAATTTATTTAATCAAAACCTATAAAATATGCTAACAACATTAAAGTAATTTGCATATATGTGTAAGAACGGGGAACGTACCTGTCCGACAAATAAATCAGGAGAGATTATTGATGTAGGTTTTATCTTTTTAATTTGAAGGACATAATTTTAATGCCTTTCCTAATGTTACTTATTACATTTATCCATATTTTAAAAATATGGAGGTTTATTATGTCCGCTGATTGTGCTGAAATTGTTTCAAGTATCTGCTTTACTGTCTTCCTCATAATTTTATTATTCCTGTTAAGTAAGGAATAGTAATCTCCACAGAAAAAGGGAAGCAAATCTATTGCCTTTAAGCATCTAGTAAAATACCTTTAGACAGCTAATAAAGAGCAAACTGAGGATTTCTACCTGCTATGCTAAACGTAATGACATTATTTATGATGCTTATCCCATTCATCCTTATGGTTTTTTGTTTGTTTTATTCACATGATGGGTGTGATCATAATTCCAGTTTCTAATAATGCCAGTTATAAAAAATTAATCAAAATTAATGATGGTTAAGGATATATCACACAACAGATTTTATTGCTTATTGGTGCTGTGACAATACAAGCAGCATGTAATTACCATGTTCATCTTAATAAGTCCATGACCATAAATGCATAAAGGATAATTTGACTGAAATGAGTATAAAGTTTCCTATCTGTTTTGAAACTCAGATTTTTATTTTTAAGAACACATCTTGGAAGTGTATTTGTTTTGTACTAATTATCACCACTGCATCAAACTTATGTATGGCATTGTCATTTTTCTGTAAATGTTTGGAAGTTGTAGTCCTGATGTAGAGAAATATGAGCCCAGCTTGCTACAGTTCTGTCCTTCACCTTGCCTTGCCTTTTTTTTTCATCTTTTCCTATATTGTGTTTTATATAATTCTTTTTCTTTGGTGCAGTGAGTTTCTATAATTTATTTCTGTCAAGTGCCTTGATCATTTCTAAATACTGCATGTTAGATAAATGTTGTGCAGAATGCATCTCTTATGTTACTTTAATAGATGGATACATTGGGAGTCTGTAGTGGAAGAAAATTCAGAAGTGATTATCACATAAGTAATTAAGTTTAGACAACACAGAAAGGTTTGGGGGTTTACCCTGTTTTGTTCAAAACAGGACCTGAATATGTTTAAAATAGTGTTACTGATGGCTAACATCCTTAGATATTAAGTGCTCTTTGATAACTAACATTGTATAATAGCTTATTGCTTTGTCCACTTGTTTTAAGTTTAATTATTTAATTCTAACTCCTACTGTATATCTTTTTACTTCCAAATACCATATATATATAATTTTCTAACTTGTATTTTATTGTCATGCATTAATTTCTTCTTTTTTTTCCCAGCCAGTGAAAATGTAGTCATCAATCAATTGTTCCAGTCCAAGCTGACACAAACTGGATCACTTGTTCCTCCATATCATTCACTTAAAATCAAAGGGTGTAAAGCGGCTTTGCTGAGTAAAAAACCATCTGTAGCCTGTGCAAGTGGAGAAGCAAAGAAATATATTGAGCTCAGCAAGGTAACAATTTAGGATTCTTTCTGCTCTTTGCTCCTTGAAGATTTTTCTCAGTTACTCTGTCATTTCTGAAAGGTCTTTGTTCTTGGCTTCATTCTCTGTAGTCATTAAACTATTAAAATAATTTAGTACTTAATACCAACACTAAAGCAATAGTGAGAACTAAGAGGTTATAATTTACTAATTCTAATAATGCTGATTCAAAAACCTGTTTCTTGGACACTCTGAGCAGAAGGTTGGGCAAGGTGATGATGTCCCTTCAAGCCTGAATCATTCCATGATTTTCTGGTTCCAGGGCTTAGCAGTGGATGCAGTCTTACTGATTTTTGGCTGTATAGGAACACTTCTTTGTTTTATCTCCTTGGGTGACTTTATGATGAACAGTTAAGTGAATTAAGACACAGGAAGCATAAAAATAAAACCTCAGAGCCTTTATTGTGTTAACCTGACAAGATTTGTCATTTGCAAAAGACAGTTTGTGTGGGTTTGTATGAAGGTAAACCCTGTACATTTTGGCAAGCATTGTTATTTTAAATGGTTACTTGCATGTAAATTTTCCCAGTCAATTTGAAATCAAATCAAGCTCTCCCATTTCTGAACTTGTCTCTTTTACTATCTGTCAGCCAAAAAAGTTAAAAAAAAAACCAAACACCAAAACCAAAACAACTGGGGGAAACTTGGGAGGCTATCAGAAAATTACTTGTTCATGTCACGTGGAACATCTCTCCTTTGAGGAGAAATAACATGATTTGCTGAGTCCATTCTTGACAGAGCTTTGGAATTCCTCCTCCTTCTAGAAAAGAAGCAAGCAGTTCTCACAATACATCAGCTGCCTCTCCAGGCTTCTTGAATCTAACGACTCTATTTTTGGCTTACAGCTGCATAAAATTGATTCTGTCATGGGATTAAGGAGCCTGCTCTCATGTGTCATTGTGGAAAGCTTTATACAAGTACATCCATAGAATAGCAATGGGACTTTCCTTATAGCCCCCCTGCTGATAGTGGCATAATTCCTGTCTACTGTTCTTGTCAGTAAACTCAGTGGAAAAACTTAAGTTGAAGTGAACAGTGTTGGTTTAAGGCTATATTTAGCAAACAGCTGAGGCATCACAAGGTGCCTTTAGGTGCCTTTCCACTATAGTAACAGCTTCCTAGAGGAAGCTTCCTAAGGCTGTGAAAAAGATCCTAGTCCCATACATGGAAGGAAGTATGAAAAGCACGTCTAAGTTAGAAGCCTAATCAAGCCAGTGGGAAACACTACACAGCTGGGATCTCTGAAACTATGAGGTTTTTGACCAGTCCAGAATAGTTTTTAACCTGGAGCTACTCTCTTGAGAGATAGAAGACATATTCAAATTCCTTTGGGAAGCGTGATAAAATAAGTCAGAAATTCCAGATTCAGTGAAAATGCTCTAAACTTTTAGGTATTAGGTGGAAGGTGGGAAGAACTTCATCCTTCAACTGCCCACAGAGACAAGGATGGCTTGGCTTCTCAAAGGTAGGCTTTGAGAAGAGCTGTGCAGGTGAGACAGAACACCACTTAGTTTGTAGGTACTAAATTGGCCTAATTTGAGCAAGGTGCTGTGCTGCCCTGCAGGACAGAGGCAGAACTTCAGGTATCTAAGCTGTTCCAGTGGCAAAAAAGAGACAGTATTTTCGAATAGGCACCTGACGCAGGAGCTGGAAGTAGGTAAGTGCTTAAATTATTTTGTGGATCAAACCCACATCTATAACTGTGCTGTCCCAAAGAATTTCTTCCCTGTTCCAGTATAGCCTTGAAAATCCACCGTCATGGGCTGGAATAATGTTGGTTTTGTTGTTTTGTTGTTATTGTAATTGGAAATGCAATGTAGGTGTCATTTTCTTACCAGCTTAGAATTAAAATGACTGTATGTTGGAAAATCATAGCCACTGCATTTTTATTGGAGTTTATCCTGAGGGTAGTCATCTAGACTCCACCATATCCAGAGAAGAGAAGTAGACACTTTCAGAGGTCAGATGTGAGTTTGTTGTGATTCCTCTCCCCTTTCAGCTTGTCATCTGCAGTGCTAGTGACTTGCTAGGTTATATAATTATAGATTTCTCTTTGTATGGCTATGTATCTACCTGTTTACCTTTCCATAAATGACTCCTTCCTTGATTTCGTGCATGTTGTCACAGATAAGAATGGTCTACCTCTTTGATTTCACCAGTCTACTTGAAGTAAGGTCCAAGAGAACAGTGCATCATCCTAAGATAGACATGAACAGATCTAATAGCTGGCCAGAATTTTGGAGCACATAAGGAGTCACAGGAATTTGGGGATGCCAGCTCAGGTCTCTGTGACTTACGAAGACTGTGTCCCTTTTTCAAATAAAATAGAATATATCTTCATTGATACTCTCACTAATTTCTTTTGCTCACATCAGCTCCTGCTTCCTTGTTTTTCTGTAATCTTTCCGTAGTTGGCCTGCTTTGGCCCTGTTGCCTTCCCCTCGATTCCTTTAGAAGAATCGGTGGGTTTCAGAGTTCATACAGCAGACATCTGGTCACATGAATGCACATCACAAACAGAAGTCTTTTCTTTCCATTGACTTTATGTTGTTTCTCTTTATGACCACTTTGCTTCATTGCCTGTGAGTTGAAGAACTCATCTATTGCAAAGCTTTTGGTATGTCTTCTGGTTAAAAATTTGAAATATTCTGTGGGTAAAGTGAGATTTTTTTTTTAGGAGGAGGTTTTAGGTTCATAACAGAGATTACAAAGTTACATATGTGTATTTTTTTCCCCATAGGTTAAAGTACAAGATTTTCCAGCATAAAACTTTCCAACATAATATACTTAGAAAGTAATAAAGAAGTACGGCTTCAGTGATGTAGTCTTGTTCCTTAGCCCATAGCTGAAGATATCCAAGTTTGTAGTGTTTAAATTAAATTCATTTTTTGCCTTTGCCTTGTTTTCTTTCTTTTCTCTCCCTCATTCTGAACCAAACACTTCTTTCCCGTAGGAAGAAGTACGCAACACAGGACAGCAGGCAGGAATTTTATCATCCAAAGCGTTGTTCCTGGCTGTTCCGCTAGCTCTGGAAATGGTCTTGAACTAGTGACTTAATCTGTTGGTAGAAAGGGTTGAGTGCATTATTTATCGAGTGGAGAAAACTCTTATTTTAGTTATATGACTGAATCATTTTGTAAACTTGTAACTGAGAAGTGTCGCTGGCATGCTAGTGGTTCTTTTTATGAGAAGACCTGGAGCAAGCAGATCTCTTTTACTTCTTTTTGTTGTGAAGTTGGGGATAAATTAGCTTTTAAAATCTTATTGTATCCTAGTAAGTGAGATTTGAAATAAAAAAGAGCTCCAAAGTTTAGCATAGTGAGTAGAGAATAGCTTGCACTGCAATATTTTTGATGGAATTTGGCTTGTGTGGGCCAAGCTGAGAAAATGTACACTTTTTTGATGCAACTGGAAAAAGACAGTAAGCCAGAACATGCTGACTTGATAGGAAGAGAGTTTTATGGGGTAAGTGGACTGGAGAAAGGCAATGGAAAAGTCAGAGGTGAAAAGGCTGTCATTGATACAGAGGTTTGAATCTAAGAGCTTGGCCAAATTCTGGAATGCGATAATTTTGCCAGCCTTCCTGTAGAAAGTTTAACATAACCCCCTAATTTCTGGGACCACTTTTAGGATGATTACTGCCATTTTAGTCTCAAAGATAGAAAGTAGAACAGTAAAAAATAAATTTGTTCCCCGCTTACAACTCTGATGTATAGGATAACATTGGTTCTAATATGAAGGTATTGATAATGTATGTCTCTAATGGGTGAAAATGGGTTAAAAAATAAAAGAAAAAAGGTTAAATGTGATCACATGTGCAGGAAGATAAGAGAAGGGTTTTAAAATATTAATATTATTGTTTCACCTTCAAGATTTTTTTAATGATGTATGCTTACATTTACTCACTTAAGCACCTGCCAAAGACATAAAAAGCCTTTTCAGACTATTACAGAATTATGCTACTTATAGGCAAACTTATGAGATACTAACTGCACAAGTCCTGCTTCTGAAATAAAATTCCAGATCAGTTATTTGGAAAAGGTATTTTATCATTCCAATGGTATATGGCTGCTTTTGAAATCAAAACTCTTGCCAGTCATGGCTCTGCAGATACTTGAGGGTATTTATCCACTTTCTCAATTCTTTCTGAAATTGAAATCATTGCCTATGAGATACTATTTGTATAAATGTTTGCCTTTTAAGTAAACTGCATTACAATGAAAATGAAGGTTTACTGTCCATCCTGAGATAAAGTTACTATTTGTGTGCTTTTCTCCCCCACAGCTGTTGAAAAAGAAAGGAACATCCTCATTCCTTCAGAGACTGGAACGGGGCGGCCCAACCACTGTGGCAATACAGCTCAGGGTGAGTAAACATCTTCTGGACAGGAATTTACTGGGTAAAAAAACAAACAAAAATGTTTTAAAGGGAGGATTAGTCTCTACAGATTGCAATAGAAGAAAGAAAAATCATATGCTTGAGAAAGCCACTTGCATGGCCAGGTCAAGCCTTTTCAGAAAATGATGTTGAAAACTTAGGAGGAGCATACGTGTTGAGCAATTGTCTTTGCTGCACAATAATGATTGATAACTGTTTGGGTTTTTTTTTCTCACAGAAATCGCTCACAGATATTATTGGGAAGCTGCAGAACTGCACGCCACATTCTGTTCATTGTATAAAGCCTAATAACTCCAAGTTGCCAGATACTTTTGACAATTTTTATGTGTCTGCTCAGCTGCAGTATATTGGTGTCCTAGACATGGTCAAAATCATACGGCATGGATATCCAATACGTCTCTCTTTCACAGACTTCTTGTCAAGGTAAATTCTTTTAAGTTTCATAAAAAACTTTTATCTTACCTACAGCACAGTACCTTCTGTCATGTTCTGGTAGTGCTTGCAGGGTTGTTTTGTTGATAAGTCTGTCAGGCTTTCTTCAGAGAAAAATCATGTCTGCCAGCAAGGGGTGTACGCTTGTCATTTTATAGTTGAAGGAATCATGAACTTTGTGGAAATACATCTATAAAGATCATCAGCAAAACATATTCAATTTTAAAACTATAACTTCACAAAATAATAGTTCTATTTTTACAATTTATGTTATTTACATGATTTATAAAATACAAAATATTGTCTGCTGTCTCCAGGTAATTAAAAAGCAGAAGGAGAAATAGTCTGATTTTTCAAGTTTATCAGTGTAGGTGTCATGGGTTCAATATTTCATATGCTAGAATTTGTTTCTGCATGGTGATAAGTTATTAATGCCTATACCACAACACCATTTTTATTATTGTTGTTAGAAATTTTGAATTAATGTGAAAAGACAAAAATATATATGTCACTGCATCTGGCTGAAGGCAAACTCTCTTCCCCCACCCCCAGTTCAGTTTTGGGGTTTTGGCTCACTTACATTCTCAAATGCTGCAGCAAAGAAAGAGCACCATCTTGTCCGAGAGATGCTCAGTTAGCACCCTCGTGCGCTCCACACACATTCCTCCTTTCTGCATGTTCTCACCCTTGACTGATATACCAAGCAGTCATGGTCTGGCCTATGTATTATTTCACTTGTGAAAAACAGCATGGGAATATCAGCTGTTTACGCACATCCAAATTCTCACCTGCCTTCTTGGAAAAAGTTGTGGATGTTAAATTATTGCTTAGAAAGGATCATATTCTCTCTGGCAATTCTGTAAATATTCAAAAAGTGTAGCAGAACAGGAGTTTATAATCCCACGTTTCAAAGGTAAGCCATTTCTGTCCTTCCGCAATGTTCATCCTGCAGCGTGAATCCAGAATTGCAGGCTGGTTGAAGAGAAGATGCAATAATGGGAGATTTGGAAAAGCAGGCTACTTTCATACTCAGAAGTGGTAGGGACAATCTCTATATTACTGAATTGAACATTTCAAGTGACTATTACATGACCACAAAACCACAGTCTTTTCTACTGTGAAATCCTTACAGTGGTTTCTGGCAAGGATTTGGTCCTTGCCACGTACCTTTTCTCACTGCAATTCCCAAATGCAGGTTGGGGTTTAGCACAGGCCTGGGACCATTCCTGATGGACAGTGCGGAGGGAGCTGCTGTCTTTTAAGGATAAAAGAGAGTATCCATATGTACAAAGGTCATTTCACTCAGTTGGCTTCAGTGCCAGAGAATGGTACCATGCATGTTCACTCTAACAATATAGGCATGAGTCTGGCACATTGTCTTTTTTGCAGAAACTTTATTTTAAAATATATAAAAGAATGTTTGAAGATTCAAATATAATTTCAGTCTTTTTCCTCCACTCCCTCAAGTACGTCCTAAAGGCAAATTTTTACCTAAAAGTCTAGAGGACATCTGTTATCATACAATTAATATTTATTTGCAGTGATGACAGTAAAACAAGAATAGCAATGAAACCCAACAATATGATGCCAGCGACGTTTATGCTATTATTTTAAAGTATTCTGGTTTTGTTACTGTCCATCTTTATCCCTTTTTCCTCCACAATAAATTATCTTTATAGGTTCTTTGTAGCTGAGCCCCTGTCTTTTTACTTATTTGCACCAGGTCCTAGTAATTGTATTATTACACATCAAATGAATTTAACAGTGGTGGGGCTCACATGGTGTCACTGAAAATGAAGTCCATTTTATAATATTCCCTGTGAATATATGTACTCAGAAGTTAGCAATAATCACTCTGCGTACATGTCTTGATGCTCCTGGTTTTTAAATTTGTGTACAAATAGGAACACAGAGGTCTTTCTGAAAGAAACTGTCAGCATTGTAAGGCTTTTTATAGGAGCCATTCCCATCACACAGGCCAAAGCTTATCTTATCTTACTTTGAACAGTAGAATATGCGAATTCTTCACTTTACTCACCGTGACCAGTTAACTTTCGTGTTCACGTTCAGTGTATTGAAGGACATTCAGTCTTTTCAAATAGTACAAGCGTGTGGCTATTTGTTCTAGTTTTGGATGAAAAATGCAAAATTTTTAAGTAGAAATGATAGTATTAGGTTACACTTCAAAAGTACCGACGATTCTTAATACTGTATTTTTTTAGCCAATAGACTACAGGTAAGAAAGAGTAAAGAGTTATTGAATTCAGAGATTATGAGGTACCTTTTAAAAGTCTTCTAAAAACCGTCATTTGTACTACATCTCTATATTACCTGAGTGACCGGACAGGATGCTTTGGAAACTGGATAATTAGTTTTGGCGGTGTTCTTGGATTTGCTTTGTTGGCTGTTCAGCCTAACTCTGGTCTTGTCCTGCTATTCATTGGTTGGAATAAGAAATGATTTTGTCAGATTTCCATATATGCTTATAGACCTGAAGTTGATAGACTTCCTCACCTTTCAATTTTTTATCTCCTGTGGTGTCAAACCAGTATTTCTAGTGTTCTAATACTTAGGAAAATAGTATCTTCTCTGTTCCTGCAATTATTTTTTCTCTATCATGGCTCTTGTACTTCCTTTGCATGGTTCAGAATGGTTTGTGATTTCCAGCCCCTACAGCAATGGTTGCACTGGTATGCATTCGGGCAGACTTTGAGCATGGGCACAGAGTGCGATGGCTTTTGAAGAGCTGCTTCTTGCAGAACAGTCAGGATGCTGCACAAGAGTCTAAACCTCTCTTTCTGAGGTACTGGTTGTTGTTCTTCAAGTTGCAAAAGACAGAAAAAATTACATCAGCTTAAATTTTACTTAGGGTCTCTCAATCCCAAACCAATGGAAATAACATACAAACATATAAAATGTCAGTTCTGAGAACTTGCGTTCACAACAGGTCACAGTGATACTGGTGTGTATGTGAACAAACTGTTCTGAGCTACCCTGGAACCAAGAACAAAAAAAAAAAACAAAACAGAAAAAATATTGCTCTAGATAGAAATGGATAGTCAGAGGCTTAGTTAAAACCTTATGATTAAGGAAGGAACATGAGCAGGAGTAGGATCTGAAAGACAATGAAGGCTTGCTGATTACCTTTGAGTATAGAAATATATACCAGCGGATAGGTCCTCCACTTTCTGCGGTATTTTCACATCCAGAAGGAGCCATCATACTCAGAAGCCCAGGGATAAAATACAGCTCTATCACAGTGAGTGAAGATGATGTTCTTGTATTTTCATTTTTGGATTATTTTTTTTTTAATAGGGAATAAGTGTATTTGCTTAATTTATACTGATTATATTGAGGTTGGGGGAGCAGAAAAATCACAAAACAAAAGGAAAAGAATCACAAAATACAAAGAAAGATGAAGTGAATGCTCTTACCAAGTGCTGTTACTGGGCTGAAACAGTTTAGGTCCCCCATGGCTTGCCTCAAGGGGCAAAGGAAGTACACTCCATTACTCTGGGGAGAAAGATGTTGACAGCTGACAACATAAAAACACAGAGAGGGAAAGAAAAAATAGATAGTTTCCGTCTCTTAACTCAATGATGGATGCACCTGAGAATAATGAAATTTGCCTACACCTTAATTTTATCTTGAATGTTTTGTAAGAAATGGAAAGATAAGTAATTTTTGCTTTATTCTGTCATGCTCTGCTGTGTCCTTGTTTGTAAATGCTAAATACTAGTAGGGACTCTTGATTTTCATGCAGGTTTTCTCTTTTGAAAAGGAGAGTTTCCTCCCCGTTTGAGTCATGCTAACGAGCAATTTGACTGTGTGGCCCCAAAGGTGGGAAAATACACCTACAGATGTAAAACCCAAGATATCCTGCTATCCTGATACAGTTGATAAGTGTGACCCAAGAATGACAAGACTTAGAGTTGGCAAAATGTATCCCCAGATGGGTGCCTGTGAGAGGTTTACCCATACCTGTAAGATTTTCACCTTCAGTTTGTGTCTTGGAGTCCTTGTGGTGGGCTGAGTTTCAGTGAATGCAGCTCTGTGGTTCACAGCTTGGTTTAGCTCAGCTGCAGTGTTTAATGTAGTGATGCAAGGAAATCTCGTTTTTCTAGAGCTGAAGGTACTGTGCAGTTCTCCCTGGTTTACCTGGCTTGGGAAGTAAAGGATATTAATGGTAGGTCTGAAAGCACTGGGCAAAATCAAAGAGAAATTGTGGCCCAGATCCCAACTTCAATTCTCAAAAGACAGTGCATTGCTACTCTCCTCCACCCTCCCTGCAGTTTTCATGCATTTACTTTTCAGGTCTTCCTTATCATATAGGTAATGTGGTCAGAGTTAAAAAAAATAATTAATGAAAAAATTAAAAACCTTGTGTTTTGCTGGCTAATAAAAAGACAGACTGTTTGAATTAGGGGCCTTTGTGGTGAAGGGATAGAATATCGGAAAAATTAGGATATTTTATCAGTAATACAGACAGTACTATTGCTTTCTTAATTGGATAATTTTGAATACAATTATATTAATATCTAATTAGGGATCAATATGACTGGTCTCTAGCATATATTTATGAGTCACATTTGAACTCTTATGATGGCTAAAGAAAGACAGTAGCTAAGGAAAGGTCATATCTTGCAAGAGCACTTCTTCCTGGGCTACAAAGCTTAATCATTATTTCTATTGCTGTCCTTTTTGGATTTACTGGTTCTGCTTCTGTATTATTAAAGTAAAAGTTGACAACTGCTAGGTGAACCCCTCAATCACCAAAGTTCGTTGATCTGAAAAGAAATCTTGTGGAAATTCTGGTTCTTAAGTGGAAGCTGTGACAGTTACTGTCAATGAATATATAATAAAAATGGGAATTAATAAGGTCAGATGCTATTAAATGCTGTAAAAACAGGCAGCACCAATATAATTATGAAATGATATATGTGATTTCAGTGGATTTGCCAACTCTAGCTGCAGTGTTTCTGCTGAATTTGCCTGCAGTGTTGGCTCAGTTTCTAAAGCTCTTTGAGTAGAGAGACAGAAAACAGTTTTTACGTTATCTTTAAAATAGAAAGCCTTCAGTAACATGCATTCTAGACTCTTGGAAAAGATTACCCATATATTTTGCACTAATATCTTCAGAATCATTCTCAGTGGGCTAGATTTTGAAATTCTAGCTTTACTTTTCAGTCAAACCAGTGGCACAAACAACATCGTGAAGAGTTCAGTTTCCAATTTGCAGCCCAAATTGTACACACAGGCAAAGTATCCTCAAATATCCTTTTCCTGGAAGAAAACAGTAAAATAACCATAGAATTAGGAACTGTCTGTAGATGGCTGTTTCTTTCCAGCATTTAGCATTTTGATATCTTATTTAAAATGAAGATAATTCCACCCGAGATATACACAAAGTTCTGTAGTAGGAACATAGTTATTTGTTATGTTTATGGTATTCAGTGCAACGGCAAGAAAGTGAGTATCAGCGTGTGCTCTATTACCAGTGTAGAACAATAGGGCTCAGAAACTCTCTGGGGCACAGACAGAGCCTGGTTGTACAGGCTTAATATCTAGAACCTAATCTCTTTGCATCAATTAATAAAATGGATCCTGGCTGACTTTTGTGTCATTCACCTCACTTGGTGCTCAAGGAAGACATGTAAAAGCCATTTGGAATATAAATTTTTAAAAATAATGATAGTGATCAAGGACCCTTCTAGAGTAATGAGCTGATCTTATATTTCTTGGTCAGTGAAGTACAAGAATACAGCTGTTCAGGCATGTTCAGGTAAAAATGAGGCAGTAAGATGCTGTTTCACTCCTTCTGAACAATTTTATTTTGGTACCATCCTCTTCTATAAACACTCCTCTACCGGTAATGTTTTGTAAATTGGATTAGAAATTCAAATAATTTTTTCCTCTCTCTTTCTTCTTCAATGTGGTTCACCAAGTGTGTGAACAGTACCCCGTGCTTTGCTTGGCCTGTTTCCTTGATCAAGGAAGAATTTATGAACTATTGCCTTAAAGATAGAGGTTCACATGTCACACGTATTTCTTGTGTCTGGGACACTGCTTAGCAATGGAGACTGCAAGGTCCAGTTGGGCAGGTCCCGAAATAAGACATCTGTGTTAGCCTTCCCTGCCCTTAGTGGCAAACCTTCAGGGCTGCTGGATCTCAGTATAACCTCTGTGGATTATATGAACTATAAGCAAAGTGAGCCTTTCACTTAGCTGATGAGAATTGCAGGATTTCTATGAGAAAAACCATGCTGTTCAGAAAGCCCACATAATTGTCTGGTAGTGTGCTGTTCCTTGTCTTTATTTCTGCACTTTTTGAGTGTTTCTTTGAATTTCATTACTGTCTCTCTGGTTTCTAGACTTCTTTTCTGGGTTTAATTCTTTCAACTAAGTCTTGTGTTTTCCATCATGGAGCTGCCATCCTACCTTCTCTTGCTGGTCAAGGAACAGCAGAGAAAATTTCATGCTATGAAGGAAAACATGAAGGCTGTATGTAGACACATCTCTTACAGTGTTGTTGCAAGAAGAGATAAGTTAGCAGAGTGTTATGATTTACTATTTCCAATTCTCTTTACTTCAATTGTATCAATCTAGTCTTTAGTTGTACCTCTGCATAGGCAGACATGCAACTTAGATTAGCACAAGTAGTTGTGCTAACCGGCAAGAGTGTCATGTGCAGGTTTTGAAAACTTCTCTTTCTTCTTCTTCCTCTTCTTCTTCCCCTTCTTCCCCTCTGCTTCTCCTTCTTCTCCCTCCTTCTTTTCGTTGCCTAACTTTTTTCTGCTCTATGGACAGAATACGTTAAAATATCTAAATTGCAACATGTAAGCTGTATGGAGTCAATTAAAAATAAAGAATCTCTAAGATTTTATTGTATTGAAAATAGAACGTTAAAAAGAGTTAACAGTCTGATGATTTTTTTTTTTTGTTTTAAAGTTACTTAAAAAGATGGCAAAACATCCATTTTAATAGGAAATATTAGGAAGGAAGATATGGAACACAGTGATAATGGATTCTTATGATAATCATAGCAGTGAGGGTGAAAAAAGTCTATTTGAAGCCTATTTTAATTACAGGTTTTCCTCTGATTTCAGTATGAAGTTATTCTTAGATGAAATTCTTCTTAGAAGTTACACTTAAATGCAGATCTTGAAATATGCAGTTCTACTCAGGGCAGCATTCATTGATACTGAAACGCTCTAATAGTGGACTTCAAGTTAAAAATGGCTTCAGAGCACTTAATTGTTACTAACTCATCCAGACAACTGACTTTGCCTGGAGGTCATTCTGAAGAGATACGTTTTTTCTCAGGCAGGAAAGTTTATGTTCATGCTAATATCATTGCTTTGTCAAATATTGTCTGTCCTTCTGCAACTGACATAAAGCCTTTGTTAATAACTATTGTAAGCTTTTGATCAAATTAGCACTATTAGCTGATGCTTTATTGCACAGATGTGTTGTTTATGTTTGTGGATCTTGTGTGGGACTTATCACAGCATATCTGAACTCCCTTTGTCCAGAAGCTTTTTGGTGGTGTTCGTTTGTTTTTTTCCTCTCTCTGTATTTCTTCTCTCTTTTTAACCTGTTGAAAGCAAGGGAAGTTATAATATTTCATAATAAATCATTTGTGAATTTAAAAAGTGCATCAAAACATTTCAGAGTCTTACGAGCAAGTTGGGCAGGACATTAGTGAGAATCATGTACTGAGTAGATTGCAAAGTGATAGGTCATCACAGTGGCCCTTTTAGCTTTATTGTCTGCTATACAATGATATCATCAGTCTTCTCATAGAGCAGTGCATTGATATGTGCCATGATACCTTAAATCGTTGTGAGGAGAGCAAGGCATAATCTGATTGGTGTTAAATAGCAATATTCCATTAAAGTAGATGTAATGATATCAATTTGTACCAAATGGCAATCTCACCATTGTGTAGTTTGTTGCTTCAGACCTAGAGCTGGAAGTGATATTTCTGTTTGAGGGTAATCATTTTTGTTTGTCTTTCTTTTAGATTGCAAGAAAAGGTGAGTAAATTAAGTATTTTGAAGCCATCAGTTTTGAAGGCATCTTAAACCCAAATTCATAAACATGGTAATGACTTATTTCCTGTGAAGAATGAAGGTCATCCACAAAGTTTAAAACCGTCATTTTTAAAATTACTATGTCTGTGGCAGTTTTGGTAATCACCACATTCTATAAAGAAGTCTTGTGGGTTAACCCCAGTGAGCAGCTCAGCCCCACACAACTGCTCGCTCACCCCTCCCCAGTGGGGTGCAGGAGAGAATCACATGGGCAAAAACCTCATGCGTTGAGATAAAGACAGCTCAATAGGAAAACAAAAGCTGCACGTGCAAGCAAAGAAAAATAAGGAATTCGTTCTCTACTTGCTATCATCAGGCAGGTGTTTAGGCATTTCTAGGAAAGCAGGGCTCCGTCACGTGTAAGCGTTATTTGGGAAGCCAAAAGCCATCACTCCAAATGTCCCCTCTTCCTTCTGCTTCCTCCAGCATTTTTCTTTTTTTATTTTTTTTTTTTCCTTTATCGACCTTTCTGATAGTGGGGCCCGGATTGGAATAATTTTCAGCAGTCTCACAATTATTCTAAATTACTGATCCTTTGTGAAAAATTGCTGATGTGGGAGATTATTATTCTTTAAGGGATGATCAGAACCCAGAGTGCGCTGACATTATCCCTAGCAAGCCACATGTATTCAAATTGGTGTACATCACCTGGGGAGTTGCACAGATGTAAGCAGGTATTTGGGACTGTCTTAAAGGCTATAGGCCATTTGAAATTTTTTGTACAATGTGATAGTATAGTGACAGTATCTGGCCTATTCATATTATGAACAAACGAAGTAGCTTTATATGTTACAAATAGACCAATATCCCCATTAGGTGTTTCTCTGTAGCCATTTGGCTTATTTTCTCCATTTTCCCCCTTAGGTCCTGTGTAATACTCAAAAGACAATAAATATGCTAGATAACTTTAGATGCCTATGGTAGCTCAACTAATGAGCCTATACTTAATTTACAATGTATAGAGAAAAATGGTCTTTTTTAGGATATGATTCAACTGACTTATTTTACATTTATCCATTTTTGCAGGTATTTCAGTCTCAGTCTACCTCCCATGTGCAGCAAGGAACAGAATTAATGGTTTGCTACAGGCTCCAACTAAAAACAGAGAACAACATTTTAGAGTTGAAACAAAAGCAGCCTTTGAAGTTATGCCATGGTATCATCAGTTCTGTAGCCCACAGAATAAGTAGTATTGTACGTGCAAAATATCAATCCGTATGTTACATGTCACAGAGCTGGACCATGAGAATGATAAAGCTGCTGGTGTTTCAAGGGCTTACCAGCAGTGCACAAATGAATGTAAGAGAAAATGAAGTTTCTTTTTTTGACTGGAGTTTTCAGTGGTAGATCAGACATCTAGCTTTATTCTATACTTAGAAGGCAAAAATATTTGCTGGGCATCTTCTGAGTTTTATAATGCAACCCTCATTCGCTAAAACAATTATAAATGGGTGTAAACTTTTGTGTTATTCCACTGAAATCAGTTGAATTCTTTATGCCTGTCATGTACTTAGAGTTCTGCAGGATCGACATGAAAAGGGGTCCCTTGAGCAGGAGGATGTAATTAGGTAATAAAATAGACAGATACAAGGAACTAAAGGTGGCGTGGTCAGTTTTATGTTTGGCAGTCCCTAACTTCAAAATGTTTGGTGTGAAATCTGAATAATCTGCCAGCATTATTTATATTACATTTAGTATAGAATATATAAAACTTACTTAGTGAAGCTTCTTACAGGGAGTTTATTGCTTTGTGCAATAGAGAAAGTCCTGGTTCTTAGATTGTTTCAAAGAGAACCTCAAGGTATTGTTCTCCCTCCACTACTATGGGTGTACGAGGTATTTTTCTGCCCTTTTTTCTGCTGTCTTTTTTTTTTTTCCCCTAGCTACATTAATTTTTTTAGGCAATGATAAATCTGTCGGGCACACACAAACATAATTGTGGCTGAACTGTTTTCTTTATTTTAACTTAAGTAAGGATCTGTGAAATTTTAAAATGTTTATTTTATTTCCAGAATTAAGTGCCATCCTTGGTACCTCTGGACTGACATTCAGTTTCCACTAGCATTTGACGTTAGGAAGAAGTTCTTCACCATGAGGATGGTGAGGCACTGGAACAGGTTGCCCAGGGAGGTTGTGGATGCCCCATCCCTGGAAGTGTTCAAGGCCAGGCTGGATGGGGCTTTGAGCAGCCTGGTCTAGTGGGAGGTGTCCCTGCCCATGGCAGGGGGTTGGAACTAAGTGGTCTTTTGGTTCCCTTCCAACCCAAACCATTCTATGATCCTATGATTCCTCAGGGTTAACTAAACATTTATTAAGTCACTAAATAACCCTGTTACTTTATGATATCCTTATAATATTTATGCATATTTTACATCTCTGAATTTAAAAGCTTGTGCTGTTTCTAAAGACAGAGAAATGTTCCCACAGAGTACCAAAATACCTACCGCAGTACTGGATTCCATCTAAAATCTTGGATTATGAAAATAGATAATATTATATTTATGTAAAAATAAGAATATTGAAAGTTCTTGACCCGCATTTCACAAGCTGAGTGTGCCTATAACAAGCAGATAATAACATTAAATAATTTCAGAAGCTTGATGTTTCAATAAAAATAATTATTGAGTACTTCATAATTTGCTGACATCACATAATGACAAAGATAATGGACACAGATTTATATATGGTAGTAAGAAGTTCAGTTAAATGCCTGCCATAGAAATAAACCTGTTAGAAGAAAATATTATCAACCACTAACATCTTCACTAATCCTTATACATTGAAACCCTTTTAAGGAAATGCCTGTTAAATTAATACAAACAGCCTATCTTTAAAATAAACATTTTAAAGAAGTATGCAACACACTAGTTTATGCAAATGGCACTATGCAGGAATTTTGAATTATCTAATTAATGTGCAAATTGTCACATGCATAGATTAATTTTGCTGCGTAGTTTTAAAATAATTCCTTTGTATTCATTGATTAATTAAATATAACTGTGTGCTTTTGATGCCTAGAAAAATATAATTAGTTGCTCTTTACTGCTTTTTCTTTGCTGCTGATAGGACTTGTATAAATGCAGTCCAGCTGCTCCACACTCAAAAGCGACTGTGACCCTCCTGCTGTTTTTTCTTTCTGTGGTTTTGCAGCTGTTGAATTCTTTCCACTCAACTCAAACATTCATGGCACCCTTTTTCTCCTTATCCACATCTTGATATTCTTTACAACCATTTAATCTTCATCAGGAGAACCTGGAATGAGACTTCCTAAAGCTAGATTTCCTAGTCAGACTGAATAATAGTAGGCAGTTAATAGTGGTGACATCTGAGAGCAAACACAAAATCCTGTGCAAGCACGCACGTAAAATCCTTTCATGTATCTTAATCACTGGATCTTAATTTTCTTTTTCTCTTAGACCAACATAACATTAATTTAACATCATCAGTTTTAGCAGAATCACTCCTGCTGTACTCCACAGTAAATGAGGGCAGATTCTGGTTGAGTATTGGTATAGTATGCCAAGGGGACAGCCTTAGCCTGTCTTGAAAAATGTTGCTCATGAATGGTCTTTCTGACCATTATACAATTCAGAACCAAGTCTGTTACCCAGACTGATACTACTCACAGCGTTCAGAGCACACAAGGGAAGCTCCCACAGCAGAAAGCAGATAGAGATGATCTTTCAGAGAAGCTATTTTGCCTATATGGTTTAAGAAGGTCCTAAAATACTGCCCCATAATCCTAATTCACCTTGTCTGAGCTACTAGTGAGCACTGTGGGAAGGATTTTATGTATTTCCATTCCTCTTTGTCTGAGTCAAAATTACACAGAAAAGAAGAAACAAAAGCAAGGAAGAAATAAAGTATCATCTAGGTGGAACATCATATTCAATCCTATTAACCTTTAATATCAAATTTACCATCTTACTCTGGTTTCGCTTTCTGCTTCTGCAATATATGTCTGTCTCGGTATATTTACAAATGAGCTAGGAAGTGCTTTTTTTGGCAAACAATGAGCCAATGAAGTAGCAACCCCTCCAGAAGACCAAATGGGAAAGTGTCTAAGCCCACTTTGGGGTTTCAACTCAGTATCACATCATGTTTCTGAAAAGGCCTTGTGTATTTTTCAGAAAAAGTCATAAGTCACTTTGCTTTACACAGCCTGTTTGCAGTTATTTCATGCATCTGATTCCAAGCTTCCAAACACTGTGACAGGAGCTGGGCCTAAGCATGTCCTTCTCTGAATACCATTTCAAAGTCTTTTCATAATTTCATCTCCTTTTAATACTATACCCACCACTGTCTCTGCAGATCTACAGACCAGCACTCATAACCTTGTCCTGTGCCCCTTGAAGGATGACTTTCTATCTTGACCTACTCGAAGTCGGCCTGCTGGTGAGGCTCAGCAGCAAGTTTCCTGGAGGCCAAGTGTCAAATCACCAAAAATCTTGCCTTTTAGTGTGATTTTAAAGAAAGGGATACATAAATATCTTCTAATTCCTTATAGACTGAGTAGTGTGAGATGTGGCTTAGACTCACCAGGCACATTTCTCCTCTGTGGTAGGAAAGGGCAAAAATTTACACATCTGTTCAATCACCTGTTAACTTCTTCTCCCAGGCATTCCTTTATTCTGATCTCTGTTTAAAAAAAAAAAAAAAAGCGAGTACCTTTTGATTTTCTGTGATTTTAGACCTTTTAGTTTTGCAGGAGGACTTTTAATTTTGACACCCCACCTTCTACATCTGTGGAGAAGGGAAACTAGCTTCATTACACACCAGTGCTATACCACCTCTGTGTTATATAGCATCAAATTAGCAGGTTGATAACAAAAGTTAAATTAGTTCTGCAGCCATATATTCTGCATACAGTGAAGCAGTTGAGTGCTCTGTGCGCCTGTTTCTGGAGTGTCTGAGCATGAAGAGGAAGTTAGCAGTGCACAAGGCATATCTATCTAGAGGTAAATGTAAACATTTACAGAGTTAGAGGCAAGTGTTCATATACAGCTGCTTGGTGTTGATTGATGAGAAGCTCAACACGACCCAGCAATGTGCGCTCGCAGCCCAGAAAGCCCACTGTACCCTGGGCAGCATCAAAAGTAGCATGGCAAGCAGGTCGAGGGAGGTCATTCCACCCCTCTACTCTGCTCTTATGACACCCCACCTGGAGTACTGCATCCAGCTCTGATGAAGAAGGACTGAAGAGCAGCCCTGAGGAGAAAGACTTGGGGTTGTTGGCTGATGAGAAACTAAACATGACCCGGCAATGTGCACTTGTAGCCCAGAAAGCCAACCATATCCTGGGCTGCATCAAAAGAAGCATGGCCAACAGGTCAAGGGACGTGATTCTGCCCCTCTTCTCTGCTCTTGTGAGACCCCACCTGGAGTACTGTGTTCAGGTCTGGGGTCCCCACCATAAGAAGGACATGGACCTGTTGGAGCAAGTCCAGAGGAGGGCCACAAAGATGATCGGAGGGCTGGAGCACCTCTCCTGTGAAGACAGGCTGAGAGAGTTGGGGTTGTTCAGCCTGAAGAAGAGAAGGCTCCAGGGAGACCTTATAGCAGCCTGCCAGTACCTAAAGGGGGCCTACAGGAAAGATGGGGAGGGACTCTTTACCAGGGAGTGTAGCAATAAGATGAGGGGTAACAGTTTTAAACTGAAAGAGGGGAGATTTAGACTAGATATCAGGAAGAAATTCTTTCCTGTGAGGGTGATGAGATACTGGAACAGGTTGCCCAGAGAAGTTGTGGATGCCCCATCCCTGGAAGCGTTCAAGGCCAGGCTGGATGGGGCTTTGAGCAGCCTGGTCTAGTGGGAGGTGTCCCTGCCCATGGCAGGGGGGTTGGAACTAAATGATCTTTAAGGTCCCTTCCAACCCAAACCATTCCATGCTTCTGTGATGCTAGCATATTTCTGAGTTAATGTGTCATTTTTGCCAATTTCTTAAATAAATATATTTTTACATTGCTTTCGAATGGGAATGTCAGCGTTAAGTAAGATGATGCGAAAGTATTGTAATGCAAATCTTTAGCAGATGTTGTGAATTCATTTTTTATTTGCATAGCTGAATCCACTAATCCCAAGAGCTGAACTATAATTTATATTCTATTTATTATTCTGCTGCCACATTGTCTGAGATGAGGAAGCCCCTGCTTAATTACATGAAGTATATGAATAAGTATTCTAGGATTAAGACACACATATATTTGTTATTTCTTCTCTCCAGAAATTGAAATTCAGGTGTCTAGAAAAGATTAAGGGTGTCAAAACCTAATGCAAAAATGTACAATTTGGGAAAGAAAAAAAAGTAAATCCTTCCAATTCATTTATCTGTCACCCATCCCAAAGTAGTATCTTCATCTGAGAAATTTATTTTACTTTTTATTCAGTCTAAATTAAAATATCCCAAATGGCCACTTCTTATGTGAGGGTATTCTAATCCAGTGGATTTCACAGCCCTGATCCTCTCTCAAAAGCCTGTACTGACCTCTGCAAGGGGCTAGTGGCACACTCACATGCAGGTAAAATTATATTCTGGGGCTTTTTGAGTCTTTTCCACTTTTATTTCTTAGTCCTTAATTTTGCTCTTTTGTCTCAGTTACATACCATTTATGTCACTCTATTTTCCTTTTTCCGTTGACATGTTGAAGCATGATATCTATGCCCCTCCACCTCTTTATATAGGAAGTGAATTTTTAATTGTTGAAGTAGAAAATCAGAATGTTTCATCAATGTTTCTGGCTTCCAGTGGCAGATATAAAATCATTGTGGTAAAACTATGATATCTGGTCAATTTGCTGAAAGGTCACTTTTAGCATTAGTACTTTCCAGGTTTCCTTCTGTCACGAAATGTCTGTGTGCCAGATTAAACCAGAGAGAATAAAATTGCTTGCAGTTTTTCCAAAATTGCTCTAATTTTATCTTCTCCCTTAACGCTTATTGTTCTGCAGATCTAACCATTTAATCCTGTGTTGCTTGATACCAATTAGGATATTTAAAAAACTAACAGTAGTATGGTTGGCGGGTACTCTGAAGTTTTGGTCATTGCCATATATACTTATTCATTGTTTCAGATCTATCAGGCAAATTGCACTTCATGCTCACCTCTACACCAATCATCTGAATTATTTCTATAACTCTGTATGAAACAGCCTCAGTGCAAAATGCGTTTCATATAAAGGTCAACCTTATAGTCCTCTTATACTGTATTTTTGTACTCCTATAAAAGAAGCCCAAAATGTAGTCTGTTTGTGCACTATAATCTGTTCTTTATAAAGGCATCTTTTTCTTCTCCGCACCCAAAGATTTATTCTCTCCAAAATTTTGAATACCTGCTTTGGTCATTAAAATTTGTGCTGTATAATGAGATATTTATGTCATATATATTGTACAGAGATTGGCAGAATAAATTTTCTTTTCTTCTCTTGGTAACTATAATAATCTGTTTCCCCTTTTCTAATTATCTGGAATTTCCCATGTTCCTCATATTTCAAAAATAATTAGGTCAGAAAAAAAGAACGTAACACAGGGAAGTGAAATGACTATATATCCTTTATATACACATAACATTAATCAAAATTCCATCCTGCTCTTTGCTGCTGACTACTTTTACAAGGTTTCTAATACTTGAAAATCTTCCAAACATCCCTTTTTTTTCCTTAAAAAAAATACATTTCTCTCTTCAGTAGATAGGCCTTCTAGATATTTCAGCTCTCGATAGATTTTTCAAATACGAGCCATGCCTAACCCACTCTCCCCACCCTCCCCAAATCCAAACAAACAAAACTAAAAATCCTGAGTTATGAGCACATAGTGACAAGTTTTGCAAACAAAGTCCATCTCTTTCACATACTTCACAGACATAATAATACATCAATCTGTTACTGGTTGTCAAAGGAAGAAAAGAGGAAGTTTAGAAAGGAAAAAAACGAATTTAGCAAGACAGCACAACCTGTTTTTACTCCTTTGTGATGACAATTTTTGCATTTCTTCTAACAGAAATACAGGGTACAAGTTAATTTTGATTGCCTTCTTTTATTCACTACTTTTTGAATAGATTTTACTAAATCATGCCATTTTCCCTTGGCAAACAGAACACATCGTAGTAAACAAAAGAAAGAGAAAACGAAACTGCAACATAATTAATTACGCTGGCAGGACTGATTGTTTTTCCTTGCATAAGCTATGTTTGGATATTTAAAACTGAAAACTACATTACTTAGCACTCCTATAAAGCAGTTACATGCCAGCCATACCTGATTTTGATTTTGTAAATAACAAGACAAAGACATGGAGAAAAGGAGTTGCTTTCAGGAAAGATTTGAGTTCTGGTGTTAGAAGCTGTCCTATCACTGAGAACGTTGGATTGCAGTCGGTAGCTACCTCTTACTTTGCCATTTTTCATCTTTCTTTCTTAGCTAGGCAAGAGAGAGACCTGAGAAAAAAAATAGGGGGGGGGGGAAAAACCACAACAAAAAAGTAGTTCTGAGGCTTCATTTCAAAGACATCTATGTGGTTTGTTTGAGCTGTTGATTTGGAGCTGCGTGCTTTTGTGCCCTTTATACTTGCCGTGTTCTTTCCATTAGTATCTTCTATCATGCTGTTGTGCTATTGAAATTGAGTGCATGGTGTTTATTCCTATGCTTAAAGATTTGCTCTGTGTACAGAACTGGGAGTACAGCCCTACAGCCTATTTGTGCACACTCCGTGTAAATCAAATAGCGTGCTGAGCCTGAGAATATAACTGTGGGTTCCTGTGCCATAGCCTGAACTGGGGAATATTCTGTCTCAGGGAAAAACAGCCTGCTGGATCTTGTCAGCTGTGCACTTAGGGAAGTGAGGGGGAAAATGATCAGATAACATCCTTATCTGTGAAGACCTAAGAGAACTGAGTTTTCCATATTCACAGGCTACCTGAAGGTATTGGCAGCAGTATCTAGTCTAAACAAACACAAAATCTCCCTGATAAAAAGCATCATTCGGAAGCAAAGGAAGAGAGGTCAGAGCACACCTTCTGCAACACCAGAGGATCCTGGCCAGTCTGTACATGCTGACAGTGCTATCCTGTCTAGCCAAAAGCTCTTTCATCTGTTTAGGCACGTAAAAATGACAAGTTAGTACAAGGAGGCTGCTAAGGACAAAGCTGGGGAAAATGGAGCTTCTCTCACACCGATTTCCTGTGGAGGGGAGTTGGGGAGAGCCCCCCCGATGGTAGTGTACCCTGTCTCAGCTCGTAACGGGAAGAGGTCTTGCATTTGTTTCCTAATCAACACTACATTAGTCTTGACATAGTAGTGGAGGGATGTTGATTCAATTTAATCCTTTAAATTGTTTTGGATCCCTTAGTGAATGAGTTGCTCTGGCTAGGCCATGAAATATTGGCGTTTATCAGCTTCTTGACTTGGCTGGGAAGGAAATTTACTTTGTCTGATATTAGATGTCTTTCTGGACTCAAGAGCATAGACTATCTGCATAGTCAATGGAAAGAAATGAGGGTCTTACAGTGCACAATTCATCTGACCTATTTTAAGCATGGATATTACAGTAGGGTATATGACACCTGAATAATGTCTTCTACTGACGTTTAAGAAAGTCCATACCTAACTCATCAATCCAAGTTTAGCTGAAGTGTTTTTCACCTGATCAAAGACGTTTTTAGCAAGGTAGCACTGAGTATGCTCACTGGATTCCTCTCTAAAGCCTTACAAAGACACTGCAGTATTTGCTAGGTTCAAAATGTATGACCTGTTAGTGAGAAGACGACTGATGTTTAATTGGATTTGTCCATTTGCTTCAGAGTGAACTAAGGCTGCAGTGGTGGGGGAGGAATTCTCTGGTAAGGGAAAGTTTCAAAGACTCTCTGATTACATTTCCCCAGAAGCAAGCCCTGTTGTTTGCAAGTAGCTCAAGTTCATCTATACAAGCCTGCACCATAAATTCAGTATTTCTTATTACTATTTTCTGTGATACAGTAAATTTGAATAATAATAAGTTCTGATACTATTCTTGAGACTATGAAAGGGTTAAATTTAAGAGGACTAAATTATTGTGTCTACATGGTAACACAATCTCAGTTCACAGTAGAAAGTATCTGGTACATTAAAGATATGTCATTTTGCATTTTGATAATATCTCGTAAGTTTTTATTTCTTTATTCATATCTTAGTTTATTGTCAATTCTGTTTTGCTTTCTTTTAACATATTTTTTTTTTTACTGAGGGTAATAGCAAGTTTAAAATACAAAAAAATCCCTAAGTCAAAGTTATAGTGTTTGGTTATCTCCCCAAAAGGAAAAAAAGAATGAAGAAAGTTTAAATATTTTGACTCATTTAAAATTAAGTACAAAAAATCAAATAAGATTATGATTAGATCACCACTTTTGTCCAGGACAAATCTGGGCTGCCACCAACTGGTGCGGCCTGCTCATTCCCACTTACCAATTCCCATTACTTCCACGGTGTTAACACTGGTATTTGCACAGCTGGGCTGAGAATCAAATCAGGGAACCATTCTGGCTGAAAAAATAGCTACAAATTTTGTGTTGTTTTTGTTTGAGAAGCCTAATACAAGATAAAAGGGATTGATTTGAGATAGCAGATGATGACGCCACGTCTAAAAGTGCTTTTTCATCCTAGGTGCTTAGATAGCCAGTATATTTGAACAAGATAGATGGAAGAAATAAGGAAGTTCTCTCAGTCCCTCTGTTAGTTACTCTGCAGATGAGTAAGTCAGTCGGACAAGTAGACGTAAGGGTGAGATTCCTCTCAGCCACCCAGAACACAAACATCCAGCCTGGACTTCTCTTCTGAGTCCATCTAAGGTCAGTAGAGAAAGGGACCTCCAGAGGGCAATCTCTTCTCATTTTAACAAAAATATCTAGGATGCATAGAACAAGTCACCCTATGGAAATACTTATCTTCACAGACTGTCTTGAAAACAAGATGACTAACTCGGGCTAGGAGTGCAGCTTTTCAGTGTCTAACATAAGGAAAGGTAGATCATCTTACAAATGACTTAGTAAGTTCACAGAGGAAGTTTGTGGCAGAATTAAATTTCCATAGTTAGCTCTTTCTCTCCTACCACAACCATTAGCCTGTCCTGTTTTCTAAGAAGGGAATTGTGAACTCTGATTAGACTTCCAGGATAATGTGGTAGAATTTCAGAGACTTTTAAAGCTGGGGGAAAGCAGTGGATCATTTTTGCCTGGCCTCCTGTATAATACAGATTGTAAAGAATGTTTAATTATCATTGTTTTGATTCCTGCGATTTGCATGGTTCTAAAGTAAATCTGATCCAAACTTAGAATTTCAACCTTTTAAATTTTTGTTTGGCTCTGTTTCAGGAATGAAATATACTTCTTTGGGTTTCTGCTATAAGTAAGTCTCAGGCTGACCGCTTTCACAGTTACTTCTTCATGCATTGTTAAGTCAATGATGAGTCATCTTCATTTCAGTCAGCAGTTGCTAAGCTTTCCAGCAGTTGTCTCTCTAACACCTCTGATTCTCCATGATTTCTAAGAAAATCCAGTTGATACAAGTACGGAAATGAGGTGGCCTCCGCCTTAATAGAAGTCCATAAAAAAATGTCTTCGTGACCGTACAACTAGTTGAGGTATTGTGAAAGTAGGATCCGCAGTTCTCTACTGCTAATCAGGAGTGTTAAACTAACTAAAAGCATCTCTGGTGAAGTTTTGGCCCCTTCCCACCATCACTCCTCCAAACAATTCCTGAGCACAATTTGGGAATTAAGACCGCCTAGTGATCAGTCCCAGAAGGCAGCTTAGATGTGGCTACACTGTGTTGGAAGGTAACACAGCTTCATAGAACATAGCAGAATACTTAATAAATAGACGGGCTGGTTTTTTGCCAGATGGTTTATATGCCAGAGAAATAATCCCTCTCACATTTCATTTACTAGTATAGACTCAGCCACAGAGTCCTCAGCAGGAGTGCTACCAGACCAGAGGACATTTCCAGACTGCAGGAGCTGAGATACCCAAGGGTCTGTGCAGCTCCAGGAAACTAGAAGTCTAGCTGAAATTTGGCCTTAGAGCAGTTTGTCTGCAGATGTTGCTCCAGAGTTGCTACAGCTCCTGGGATCATTGATGACCCTGAAGTCATTCCAGCCCTGCAGTTTTGCCTGCCATGGTCTGCATGAGTGGTCCCAGGACAGCACAGTTTTGGGTTGCACCAGAGCTATAGGTGAATTCAGTTGTTAAGGAACCAAATAAATAAAATGTCACGAAATGTAGTTAGCCTGCAAACTTCAAAACTTACCCCTATTTCACTGAGAATTTAATCAAAAGTGACACTTTTGCAAAATCTTCCCTTTTCAAAAACTGGCTTTTTATAATGAAAAAGCATTCCATCTCATTACATCCACTCAGATCTAGACTCAGGAATACCTTTAAGAAAGTGTAGTAATAATATGAAGCATCAAGATGTATAAAATTCATCAGTTTAGTAATATGTAGTAGTCCACAGTTAAAATTTGAATTTTATACTTTATTTGACTTTGTATGACTTAAGTTTCCTACATTAGTTCGTTAGTTCTTTTATCTGGTATATCAAAGAGCCCTTTAACATCTACCATTTTCTGTCTTTGAAGGTACTCGATGCTGTGATCAAGTCTCCTCTTGATCTTCTTTCCAATAATGTAAACTGATCAAGTTCCTTGAAGTCTCTTTGCTATAAGACCTTTTGTTCAAAATGAAAAAAAAATTATTTCAGACTGATGGAAAACATTTTTATCGATGTTGCTTTCTTATGAATTACTCCTTAATAGGCATGTGTCATATGACACATACTGAAAAAATATGTTCCTCCTTTCAGTGACCCAGTTCGGTACCAATGAAATCAGTCGTTGAGGCTTTGCATTCTTTCTGCATTGATTTTCAGTGAGGCATCCAAAGAACTGACAGGAAGCAAATCTGAGTTTTAAGCACCACTTGTCCCACACTGTTATTAACCAAGGTCATGTCTAATAATATAAAGATATAAAAGTGATTGGCTTTCTTGTTATCTTCACCCTTAGGAGAATCCTAAGCTTCCAGTTCGGATATCAAAGATTTGAGAGTCAAAGAAAAACTAACGATGTCTGCAAAGACATCGACTAGGCCAACATTAGAGTAACTCTACTTCTGCTGATTTTTCTAGGTACAAAGATTTGGCTGATACGGCTGCAGGAGAGAAGAAGAAATTGTCTGCCAAGGAGAGATGTCGTCTTGTTCTTCAGCAGTGTAAATTACAAGGCTGGCAGGTTTGTGATCTACAAAGCAATTAAAATATCATTCTTTAAACAAGCTAGCTGAGTCATTTCCATTGTGGCAAGCCACCAGATCCTTTGCAGCAGTATATTCTTTTGACATTTTATATATGCTTTGGAATAGAATCAAACTGATTTTCTGAGTTTTCTAGCACATGAGTAGCTGTGATCATTGTGTCAAAAAATCAGTGTATTCTTGTGGGAAGGAAAAGATTTCAATTAAGCATGTACCCTGTGTAAATTTGCATTCAGGTTTTTAAAGGTATTTGGTGTACATATTTTAGTGGTTGAATGGTTTCTGAATTACAAAAAAAAAAAAAAAAACAAACCTGCACATTTTCTTTATGTAAAATCCTATAATAAATACTACACTGTCATAATAGGGGAGACTCAAAACAACTCCTTAGGCCTTCCCATCTGGTCAATGCCTTTGTAGGTACCAGCATGCTGATTCAGAGATAGACCAAAGTACCTAGTGTTGCTGTACATCAAGTAAAGTAAAAAAAAAAAAGAGCCAAATACTGAACAGGAAGCTCTCAACTTCCTATCCCATCTCCTTACCCTATTTATATCCTAGTTAATCCTCACCAACGTGAGGATTGTAAGGTGGATGTCCCCATTTGTCCAGAGTACTCAGTCATCTCCTTTGGGTAGCTTTGTAATTCAGCAGGACTGATTTCTTTGACATAAAGAAAATGGTGTTTCCTTGCACACTATATAAGCTATTTCTGTGACTTAATGTGTAGAGCATTCTTCCAGACGGTGTGAGCTTCAAATTCAGGTCTTTTCCCAGCATAGGAGGACTGAAATCTATTCCACAAGAGAGCTTCCAGACCAGTTTCGGGGACAAGTATGAAGTTTAGCAGCTAGACTCCTATAGGCTTCAGGAATATTAGTTTGAAGGAAGGGATTAACATAGGTCTTCTGATTAATGCATGACCTCTAAGCATTAAGATGCCCTGAAAAATTTCTGCAACTGTTTATGAAGAACAAGGACTATGTTGGACTTTGGGTGTTTCTCAGTGGCCCAGATTCCTTAGTTATAACAGGAAAAAAGGTAGGCCTCCCACTAGCACACATCCATGATCACCTGCAGTTGGGCACATAAGAAGATTCTTCTTTGGACAAAATACTCTTTAAGTCCCTTTTTAGTCGCTAAAGTAAGTAGTGGGCACATATAGCCCTACTCCCTCAGAAGCGAAGAGGAAAAGGACGGACCCTGAAAAAGATAACAACATTAAAATAGACTTGCTTTCACTACTCAGGTTTCTTGAGTCAGCTCTGGAGTATATTCTGCATCCTTTCCAAAAGTTTACCTATAAAAACCAGTCATTAATATCTAGAAGCTGTACCTTCACTTACAGGTACCTGGAGCTGAGAATACCACTAACCTTCAGAACTCGTGTGGGGCTACAGGCTTGATGTTGGGCAAAAGCTGTGTAACGGTAATTGCATATTGTGCTCCAGTCACAGAACACAGAGCAGGATGCCTATGGAGTTTATTTCCCCACGAGACAGTAACAGCATTACAGCCTGAAAAAAAGCAATTGGCCGTCAGTGAAAGCCTACAGCTCAAGACTAGTGATTCTGTAGTGATTGGCATTTGAAAACAAGCCTGAAACCTTGAAAGACAAAAACATAAAAAGGAAATTGCAAAATGGAATCCCTCCGTCACGCAGGGGACTGAAGCTTGGGATAGCAAAAAGATTTTAGAGGTTCTGACTCCAGAATCTCATTAACACCAGAAGCCAGGTGTGCAAAGACTACAGCAGTGCATAATGCATCATCCTTCAAACCAGAAAGGAACAAAACTCTGAAGAGATGCTGATAAGTTAAATGAAATAGGAGGGTTTGGGGGTGAGAGTTATACCACTGTCACTCAGTGACTAAGAAGCACATGGCAACAGACTAAGCTGAAAGGAACAAGGTCTGAAAAAATGAGTGACCTTCTCCTTACATCTTTTTCAAGCCACAAAGAGCTATGATAAACATATGGAAAGATGAGAAAATTCACTCTGAGTCCGGACAATTTCTTACAGATAAATACCCAGTGAATACAAGCTTGACACCAACATGTTTTGTATAGGTGATACAAAAACATATACCCAACTACCAGCAGTAGTGACTAATGTCTGTGTCACATAATATCTCTCTCTCAATTATCTTTTTGATTCATTTGACTAATCATGAAAGTTGAACTTTAAGTAACAACCTGCATGAGGAAGCTTATACAATCTGCAGTTGTCATGGGTGCCCTCCTCTATGCTTTTACAGCAGAGGACTCTGAAAAAAGAAGAAAAAAATTTAAAAGGGAGAAGGAGGGGGAAGAAAGGGAAGGAAAGGAGGAATTAGGAACCCAGGATGATGTCAGCTAGCAAAGCCAGAGGAAAAGAGTCATCTGTAGTACATCATTAAAAATCATCCAAGAAGTAGGGGGTTGCACATATAACCAGTTTATTCAGCCACTGTTGCCAGCAGTAACTACTTCAAATGAGTCACTGCTGGAACTGAAAATCTATCTGATGCAGGGGTTCATGAATAAGTCAAAAAATGTCTTCCTCAGCACTGTTACCTGCACTTCCCTGAAGAGCTGTTGCAGATTCAGGGAGATAAATTGACCAAAAAAAAAATAATAGATAGCTAAAATATCCACATCAAAGATGATGAAGTTTAGTTTAGCAACACACATCTGAAATCAACCTCCTGCTTATATGTCATCATCAGAGGATGAGGTTGCCAATAAACTCCTTAGGAAAGGGGGAAAAAGAAAGATCTGGACTTCATAGCTGAGTGAATCTGAATGATACTCTATTTAACTTCCTTCTGATAACATATCTCACCATCCCATTTTGTGAAAAGTGATATGAACTTGGAGGAGGGGAAAGTAAATGTGTGTTCTGAAGTGAGAGCCCAAAAATGAGTAAAGAAAATGGTTTCTTTGTATTTATTTCCTGCTTGACAATTTATCTTTCTCATGTAAGTTGTGTTTGGAGAGTTTTTTTAGGCAACAAAACAACAAAACCCAGAGCCTACTCACAGAACAAATTCTTTCTCCTCTTGCAAATACTGCAGTCTGTTTAAAAACGGAGGACAAGTGAAGAAGATCCAATACCAGAATCGAGTTTTGGTTTATTTTCTACTGTTTAGTAGAGCATAAGAGCAAACGCTATCAGCTAGCCAACGTCTGGTGCTTGATTCAGCAGCTTCTGTGCTAGAAGAAAGTATTTATTAGGGAAGTGTTGATAGGTTTATGAGATGTTGCTGTTACTTGGGTAAGCTGAGCTGGAGATAACTAAACTAGGACAGTAAAATAGCTATTTCATTGAAGCTGGCATACCATGCAGTTTCAGTCTTGCACTTAGCTTAACTACTGAAATTATAAAAGTGCAGAGCTACTAACGAAAGGCAGTTTTTGCATCCTGACTCTGTGCGCAGCCTAGCTAAGGTGTTCTTTCATCTTAAATATATACTTGATCATGACAAGCTTAGCTACTTGCTGTGACTTTTAAGCGTGCCCGATGTAAGAGAAAATCAGATTTCTAAATCAAAACAAGCCATTCCTCCTCCAGAAAGAGTGAAAGTAATAGACTTGTTTAACCCCTGGAGAAGTCAGTGAGAGTTTTGCTATTAATGTTAGAAAAAGCAAGATGATATGTAGAAACTTTAGACTCAAATTGAGTGGAAGTGCTGGCTGCTCCATGTAAAGCAGAAGAACCTCCTGCCCTCCAGAACATCTGAAGGCCGTTACATTTGGAAACCTACATTTTCAGTGCTATGTTCATTTATTGTCATGCAGTCATGTATTAGCTAAGCAAAGCCTACAATCCCAATAGCATGACTAGCTTGCAAACATTATCATGCTTTGGGAGAAGAACAGGGCACAAACAGTCCTTGGCTTTTTTTACTGTCATAAGGAAACTTTCATTTATTTGGATTATCATTCCTCACACTGTTAAGCTTGCAAATATAAATTCAAAAAAGGAGAGTTAGCTCATAGCTTACTGAGCTTTCTCATCAAAACTTGGAGCTTTACATTTTGTTTAGCTAAGGTCAGTGGTCTGCAATTAACCCTTCTCGGTTACTTCAGATGGAGCTTGCTGAAATGCAAACAACTTGTATTATACCAGAAGTAAACCAAAATATCAGTTTAATTTGCTCTTGCTATACAGCGCAGCTGTTAAATACAAGTGCTGCAAAGGCCAGACTTCACTCAAAGTGAATCTTTCAGCCTTTGACTGCTGGGAATGCTTGTCTGGTTAAAAGATAGGAATCCCGAAAAATGTCTAATAAAAGCTTTGTCTTAGTTTATCTTTCCACTTTTTAGCCTGCCGCTTCTAATCCACAATGATTCCTTCTTATCAGTAGCTTTGAACACAAGAGATCACTCATTTTGGAAAGAGTAAGCCACGTCTTAACTCTGAATGGGGTGATCCAAAGATTCATCAGGTATGAAATAAGCAGTACAGGAAAGTCAGTCAAATGGTGCATGAAGCTCCAAATCAGCACCAGGTAGTTGCATGAGGTAGATACTGTGTTAGTGCCAGTTCACATTTTTACAGCTACAGACACTGCTTAAGTTGTTTCAGGAGCCTGCAGTGTTTCTGGAGAAATCATCCTTGCCAGCGTGGAGCTGTGTTATTAAACTTCTTCCACTCAGGAAGAATGTTAAAACAGAGAACAAGCCCTTAATAAAGGGAAATACCAGAAGTCCGTCTAGAGTTTTTAAATTCTTCTAGCACTTCTATAACTGCAGAAGGAAAATTAAGAGTCTGATCCAAATCTTACCAATCACAAAGAGAACCATATTTCATTACTGACCTACAGGTGTTTCATTTATTGGATTTGATACAGCTGTCTAAGTATTTTTTTTATTTCAATATATTAATATATGATATTAGGATACGAGCGTCCTTTTTGGGAAAAATATATTTATGATTAAACAGAAGAGTATGAAATGTATGTGGCATACATATGTAAATTGTATGCTTAGTTCAGAGAGAGTTTTAAATTATTTTTTGAACTGTTTATTTTGGCTTAAAATGAAAATGGTTATGCTATATTGAAATACAAATTGCTTTGTACATGAGACGATAAAAGTACTAGAGTACTTTGCAAGCAATGCAATAGATAAGGGATTCTTAACTCTTTTTTTCCCTTGAGTAGGAAAACTGAGTACTCATAAATCCTATGCCAGTTTATTCATTTATCATTTAGGAATTTTAACTGTGCTGGAAGTCAATGTTCCTTTTTGGTTTGAACATCTTATTTTAAGAGTCAATTTTCTTTCAGGCAATTTTAAAATTAAGTAAATTATGAAGATCACATTTAAAAAAAAATATCCCAGGAGGAGTTTCCAGACTAACAGTAAATAATTGGAGCACCAGTGTCTATATTTCCCTCATACTTTGAATTACGTTAGCAAAATTACATTGTCCCATTATATCGTTGTCCCTTTATAACATCCCATTATATTCTTGGAAATAATTTGCTAGTAGCAGGAATTGCCACAGAGTGACTTTACTACCAAAAGTCTTGATACTTTTGGTACCTACCTGCAGTCTTTCTCAGCAGCTATTTTGTGCCACACAGTACAAGTCCATCCCATCCCCTTGGCCAGAGGATAGAATGGTTGGTTCATTTGAACCTCAGAACACGAAGCTCTCGGTCTTTCAACACAGAACTCTATTTTTGGTTCCTGTTTGGTTCCAGTGTTCATTTCTTATTTGCCTGGGTTTAGTTTTCCAGTCTCCTACCTCAGGCTTTACTTTCTCCACCATTGCTGTCCCCATCGCCTGTTGCCTATGTTTCTCAGTTCACGCAGAGAGACATTTTCATATTGTTTCTTTTGGTGCTATGTCTATTTCTAGAATTTTGAAAGATTAGAATGGTAGGTCCATGAGAGATCTCATGAGATAAAACTGGGGTAGGGTTTCCTCCGTGGAATATTTTTTACATACCTCTTGTATTTCCTGGTCCCTTCCTTTCCCGTAGGGCAGTCCTTTTTGTCGCCTCACAATTGCAAAGAGCTGTGAGGTTTATACACTTTTTGGAAAAGGAATGACCATTTTTCTGCCCTTTCCCAGAGAGCTGAATGACAGTTTTTTCTCCCTAAAGTTCAACTCCTGACAAGCGCTTAATGTCACTTGCATGAATACTGGACTACTCACATACTTTATATTAAGGCCATACTTAAGCTATGCTAAACTGTGGGTTTATTCAGTATGTACCATGGTGCAAAGTCATTAGTTTGCCAGAGACAAAGGAAGACTCTTAAAATGTGTGAAGAAAAGCTAACAAATAAAGCAGAAAGAGTAAGCCTTTAAAAATAACATTTCAGTCCATGTAAAAGATCAGTACCCTGTAAATGTGTTTGTCATTACAACATTTTTGCAGACATGTACACTGCAAAAAGACACATTTTACAATAGTTTTAAGGCTTTTTTCTACATTTCATTAATGCACTGTGAAAATGTGTGTCATTGTGTAAAATATCATTAGATTATAGTTCTCTGTCTTTTGTAGGTAGCTATTTTGAAAGTACTGCCAGAAACACACAGCACTCCCACAAATTGCCTTTTTTAAACTAAAGAACAGCTTTGCAGATTCCCTTGACACCTATTAAGTATGAGCTAATACTGCCTCCATGCCACCTACACACCATCTCAGCATCCATTCCATAGTTTTGAATGTCTGTACTTCTACATCCTACACCTTTTCTGTAAAAAAAAAAAAAAAAATAAAAGAAGAAAGAGAGAAAGAACAGCTCCCTCCCATCCTTTCTCCTTCCTCCCAGGAAAGAAAAAAGGAGGCCTGTAGCAGTAATTGAAGCTTTGGTAGTCATCAATGACAATTTTACTTAATCTTTAAAAAATGTGTCATTTTGAAAAATAACATTTAAAACCCTAATGCTTTTCTAATTAAAATAACTATGACTGTAATTCACAGATGGTTTACTTTTACAGGAGTCTGAATGACATTAAAATTTCAGACTCAGATGAGAGCACTTTGTAGTCCAGAAAGTATTGAAAAGTGAGTGCTTTAGTGGAAGAACATTTTAACCTTTTTTTTCCCCTAGGCAAGCAGGGAACGTTTTGTGATTAGAGAAAAGACCAGGAAGAAGACAAGTGGCAGCCTCAAAAACTGTTTTGATATCTGGCATATGCAATTCCAGCATTTTTAGGCGTTATTGCTTTCACTGAACACCAGGACTGTACAGAGGGCAGTGAGACTGTCTCGTTCTCGGTCTACTTTAGAGGGTATCAGATTTGATTCGGAGACTGAGCACACAGATTTCCAGCCATATTAACATAATCAAATGTGTTATAGCAGTTTCTTCTATACATGTCTAGAGCTCTGCTCTCAATAGACCTAGCACATGATGTAAAATCTATAAATAGCTTTTATCCGAATGTAAAAATGAATTTGTATTGACATTTTGTATTCATTCACTTAAAAATTGTAGCAGGCTTCTACTAATGAAGTTCTTAGCATAAGTGATGCCACAATAACTCCATTTACATTTTTCCTAGCGTGTAGTATGGGAGAAAAGAGCGCTAGTGCTTTGCATGTCCCCTGGCTGGCTTCGTGACTCTACAGTGCCAGACACTTGTAGCTAAACTGACCATAAATTTAAGCAGTTGTCTTGACTGTGATTTTGTGCAAAACACACAATCAGTACACTGCAAAATAAATTGCAACTCATTGCTTAGTTAATTTACACATTTGAAATATAGCCTGGGTATTAATTATGAGACTAGTTGAGAATGGGGTTGTTAATTTTGCCACAGGCATTGCTGGTAATCGGGGCTTTTTTAAGGTTTCGAAATGTAAGTTTTCATCTTTTCTACTGTCAGAATACCATAATACTGCCCTAGTAGAGAGGAATGTTTTAGAGACTTCCAGTGAGGAAGTAGGAGGAGAAGCAACCATTTTGAAGAATGGAGAGAAAGAGGCAGAAATGAGGAAAAAGTGGATGGTTCGGGATAGGCCTGAGACAGAGAGGGGAAAAAAGGCTCCAATGTGATGTAGAGGGTTTGTGGAGTATAAAGAGAAAATGTAATCAGAGTAGAAGAATATGATTCTGTTAAGTATTTCTGGCCAGGCTTTCGTTGTCTGAGAGCTACTCAGATACAAATGGTAATTATAATAACTGCATGATAATTTAATTACAGTTAACAATATGAATAATAATTCAGTTATTCTTACAGAAGAATTCTGTATTTAAGGTGATGTGAGCAAGAAGATGGAGGATTCAGTAGCCAAAGCTAGTCATAAGGGGAGCTCAGTATGTGTTTTGATAAGATGGATAGAGAAAACAGTTGTTTGATGAGTATTTATTAAAGAATTCACAGGGTTTAGTGACAGAGTGGATGTGGTGGGAGGAGTCAAGGTGGAGTGTCCTGGAATAAAGTTGAAGGCACCAAAATAGAATATTTGTTGGGAAGAGATGAGAAAATTGACATACTTTGCTGGAAAAACATGATGTTCATGATACAGGACTAGATGTCTAAAAGAGAAGCAAATTTAAACTGAAGAAGGAAGTGGTTGACCTCTTTTTCTTAGAACTTTTTGATTAAATTAGGAGGAAAAGAAGTGAGGACAAAAGGAAAGATTCGTAAGGAAATTTAGCAAGCTATGTGAAAGAAGCAGATTCCAGAACAAATGATAGATGAAGAAGGATGTCAGCATGCTAAGACAACTGGGCAAAAAGAGAATTTTGAAAGCACAAGAAGAAAAGTGAAACTTTTGTTGGAAGTCACTGGTCAAGAAAATGAGAATGAGAGTATGTCAGAATATGAGAGCACAATGAGATCTCAGTGAGATTGTCTCAAATGAACATGAAGTTAAAAATTGGAAGGCGTCACTCATGATAATCTGTTAAGTAAATATAAAGACATCATTTTACCAGGGTAGCTACCAGTGTAGAAACAGGGTCTAGGAAAAGGTAATATTTTTGTGGAAAAACAGCTCCAATTTGTAAGCAGAAGGATGATTCCAGAATAGATGGCCTGAACAGAGGAGTTACTCTGGAGCAGATAAGTTATACTAGAATTTTTATAGCTGCACAATTTTCTAAAATAGCGGTTCCAGGCATTTTCCACCATGCAAAGAAAACCCATTTCCTAATTATGAGTTTCTACAATGGCAAGACAAGTAAGTGGTTTGCATCACCTTGCCTTCACACTCTTTGCAACAGCACAAAAGGCCAATTTCATTGGGAAAAGAGATACTAACAGAAAAAAAAAAAAATAAAACTAGAAAGAATTCTAATTTTGACATTTGAGTGCATCTGATTTCAATTAAAAGACAGTTGCACCATCAGCTCAAACTTCAGAGTTAAAGACTTTTTAAAACATTTTATTTAAAACAGTTTCTCTCTAGAGTAGAGCAAAGGGAAGCCAAGGGACAAAAATGTGCCACGATCATTTCTGAATTTTGTTGATGGAGGTTAGACATGGTATATATGTCCTGGCTTTCAGTATTTCATCACTTCCAGTGATGTACATCTGACAACAGTGTTTGGATTAAAAATAAGTAGTTGAAAAGGGGTGACAGTCTCCCTGCTGATACCTGTCTCCCAGATCTATAGTGAAAAACCAACAGTGGAGCAGCATGGCGCAATGAGGAGAGACTGAGTTTGTGAGCTGCAGACAAATAAGAGTTGGAATGAATTTCTGCAACTTCAGCGAGACTTGTATTAATTAATCAGTATGCCTATTAGCCGTACAAAATTAATAGCTAGACAAAAGCTATAATCTTCTATTAATATAATCTTATAATATATAATCTTATTCTATAATCTATCATAGAATAAATATATTCTATTATCTATAATCTTATTTCTAAAGAGGGAAGGAAAGTTTCTTCTCCAGAATTCCTGAGAAGAAAGCCCATTATTTATCCAATATTTTAGTTACTACTGTTTGTAGTGTAGCTCACTTATGTGTGGTGTTTTTTTTAAAGGCTATTAGAAAGGAATGCTTTGAAGATTATACAGAGAAGAATTTTTAAGGATTGTTTCAGCATGTTCAGAAGGTATCAAAAGGACGGTGTTTTCTTTTGGTCTAACTAGCTAAATTTTTCTGTAAAGGGGGAAGAGTATCTAATGATTGTTATTAAGATCCTCAAGAAGTAAATAATTTAAACCAAGTAACTAGTCAGCACCAGAATAAGCTCATACACCCCATCAATACTTAGGAGAGTATTTTCACAAATAAGTCCCTCTGACTTCTTAGGCGTGATTCTAAAAGGAGACCTGCAGAACAGCTTCAGCAGGCAGGCCTGGGAACAGGGATTCATAATTTTGCTGGACAGTAGGAATCATTCTCACTAATAGCAGCGAGTTTCTCACACTTGGGCTAAATTCTTCCTGTTGCACACATGACAACTATCTGTTACCATTTTCTGCTCCACATGGGTTTATGGCTTGTCACCTTTCTCCTTGCCCACATCTCCTTATTTAAGAAAAGCTAAACTTTATTTTCTATTATGTTGTCTAACATATTAGCATAATTACATTCAAAATGCCTTTTTTTTTTTTTCCAAACCTGTGTTTAACTTGAAGATTGTAGTATTTGTTGTGGATGGTTTTGGAACTGAAGGGGGACTGTGTGTCTGACTGCTTGCTCGTCCTTCCCAAATACATCTTTTATTCAACCAAGTGATACAACCTCTCTGTACAAGTATTGGCATTGTACTTTTTTTAAATTGCAGATCTCATCTCAACCCTTAGCTGGATTGTATACATACTATCGTTATTTACCTGTCATCGTTTTCGCCTTTTTTGTTGATGGTGAAGGTTTCCCTGCTGTTTGTATTCTAGATAGGCGTCCGAAAAGTGTTTCTTAAGTACTGGCAAGCTGACCATCTCAACGATTTGTGCCTTCAGCTTCAGAAGAAAATTATAACCTGCCAAAAAGGTAACAATTACAGAACAAGTATTCCTGAGCTGTCACTTAATACCCTGAGCAGAATATTGCATAAGAAAAAAAAAAAAATCTCCTCCTTGAGTAGTTGCTACAGACTATTTCCAGCTAACTATTTATACAGATTTTTTGAGATTATATTAACATTGGTCATGCTTGCACTTTCTGTCTGCCAAACATAATTTTACAGCAAACAGTTGACTGTAATTAAAACTTAGGGATCTTGAATATTTCCTTTCTAAAGTATGTTCAGTGATTTTTCAAGGCATTAATATAACCTTTAACAACTTCTGCCAATCAGCATAACAACGATACAAAATTGCAATGTGTTAAAATATATCGACAGTGGATACAAAGCGAATAATTTAATATGTTTATCCCCTTTTCTTACAGCTTTCATATTTAACTGCTAGTTTTTTACATTTATGCATTTCCCCCGCTTTTATGCCTGCATTTTTACCAAGGTCACACTGCCACATTGTTTGGCACATTTTTAAAAGGAGGTATTATCCACTGCCTCCTGATTTCCTGTTACTTCTGTTCCATTTCCTATCAAAATCTCAAATAACTGCTGAAAATGTGAATATTGCTTTGTTTGGAGAAGCTTCCTTCACACGATGCATTATTTATCTAATTGGCTGATGTCTGCAACAATTCCCATTATCACCTTTTTAAAGGAAATTAGAAAGACAAAGATTTGTCTTGGGTTGTTGTTTTTTTTAATCAGATACATAATATTGCATATAAGAATATATAAACCCCTTTCATTTTAACTATCTGTTCTTCACTGTGAGGGTATAGTGAAAAAGAGGAGACCAAGAGAAAACTTGAAGTAAGTGGAATCGAAATCATGGCAGTTCAGGAATGAATGTGGAGAATGACAGTTAACACAGGCCACAGTGCAGCCGAGTGTGTAACATTCACACATTTAGAAAAGCAACAGTGATTTATCCTCTTTCCCTTCTCATGCTGACTTAACAAAGAAAGGAAACATTTACCTTTCCGAGTCTGATTTGCAAACAGAGTGCTTTAATATTACCCTGCACCGAAATGTAAAACATCCTCAGATAAGTCCATGTTATGCAGAGGTAAGAGAACAGACATCTGCCAAAAGAATGAAGATAATAAGTCTTCTTGGCTCCTTACTGAAATATTTCTTTTGGGTTTGCTTCTAACGCTCCTTAATTAGGCTAACTTAAAAAGTCATTTTCACCAAAACTATGCTTTCAAAGCTTTTATCAAAGCTATCACTCATCTACATGTTTTTTATGGTCTGGGAAACCCGAGAAAATCAAGAACTTGCATGACATCCATTTGACTACATTAGCGCATCAAATAAGCTGCCCTTTGCAAACAAGTACAATTGTAAACTTGCCAGAGCTCTCTGGAAGGTTGGGAATAGCATAGGGAACTTGTGCATTGTTCTTATGTAATCCTAAAATTGGGACCCATAGGCTTTTAAACTGGGATGGTGAAGTTTAGTGAGTAATATTAGTCCTACTGCATATTCACATTTTTTTCCCTCATCCTTTGCATCCAGAGGACTTTGGAAGCCAAATCTTTCTTGATAGTGAATTGACTAATTGCAAAACTAGTCAATAATTTCTGTATCAGGCTTAAATATACCTTATATATACCTGTATAAGGACTTAACTTAAAGGGAAAACAGGTCTTGTCCAAAATTCTTATCAACTGTTTTTACTTCATTCTTACTAGCAATCCCTTTATCATTCCCATAAATTTGGGCAAAACCAAACCAAAACAAACCAGATAAGTCTTCTTTTGTTATCCGGAAAGTTAACTTACGCAGGCAAAGAAAGGGGTCAAACTAAAGTGAAAACATGCGTAGAAACACTTTTTATTTAAAAACAGATCTGTGAGTCTAGGGATTTTGTGGGGTTTTTTTTTCACAGGTATGAGGACTACATATGGGAAGTTTTGACCTTGTTGAATCACTGAGAAAGTTATTTGTACCTGTAGGAAAATCCATCATGCTGAATTTCTTCCATTAGAGTTTATGTAGATTAAGAATTAACTTTAATGTATACACAATATTTAATACATTTCTCATGTAACCCACATCCATGGTCTACTTGAATTTCGATTATTCTGATCTTTATCCTTAGATGAACTGTAAAGAAGTAGATATTCTTCTGCCCTGTGGGTGCTAACCTCAATTATTTTAATTTGCATAAGTAAGAATTTTTTTAGATCTACATAAATGAGGAGCAAGTTCAGAAGACAATCTTAGTACCCATACAGTAGTAGATGCAACTGAGCAGTAAAGGTCTAGGAGATGACAACTTCATTTCACAGCAGTTTTTGAGGTTATGAAATTGGGGTTTTTGTTCTGTTTTGAACTGAAGACAAAACTTTTCAAATGTTCTCATAGAGAAGCAAATGTGGTGAAATGTCCATCTTCTAATGAAAACCTGAGCTACTCAGCTCTTGAAAATGCCTGCAAAAGAAAAGAAGGGTGTCTGTCTGCCAGCCCTTCCTGACAAAACTTTGTTGAACGTTTCTTCAAAACATCTCAATTTTGATGAAAGTGTTTAGTTCAGAGTAGCTGTACAGTCTCTAAATGCTACAGCTGGCTATACTGGATATGATTTTACTGGCCATCCTAGCAGGCTACTCTGCATCGTTGATGCCTGTTGACAATCCTACCACAGGATTGACCTCTGTATTTCCTTTTCCTAACCAACCTTAGTGGTGCTACCAACCTTTTTTTTTGTCAAGGTAAAAGTACACACATACACACACACTTAGAAAATGTTACTTTAAAATACAGGCCTTTCTCCAAAGTCATCCAGGATTTGATGCTTAACCATTTGTCAAATACCCTATCTGCTCTGAAGCAGATAAGTTTAAAGAAAATACTGGAAGTGAGGGAATAAATTTTTATTATTAAGCTCTTTTGAATTTTTCATACTTGTGAGCAGTGAACTCTTGATAATGTTCTATGCATGTATTCATTACCTTTGCAACAGTGACATTATGAATTCAGACTCAGTAACGTGTATATCCAATGTGAATACTCTCATAAAATTGTCAACAAGTAACTGTACTATTAGTTTCCTTTTCAACTAAATTGGGTAAGTGCAATAATGTTTCAGGGTTTAAAGAAGTCACATTTTATAGAATGTAACTAAAGGGATTGAAAATGGCATGGCTGGCTGTGATTATAAAAATGTAAACCTTCAAAGTTGTCCATAATAAATAATCTCAAAGTACCTGAACTTGAATGTTTCCAAACCCAGTGGTTTGGAAAAATTGGAAAGGAGCCGTATTAGTATGTTAATGTTTACCTCTCTTATATTACATCAGCTGGGCACCGAGAGTGTCTAGAAAAAATCTTACTTTAAATATCTAAATAAGGTCACAGAAGGTGGTAGAAAACACCTTTGTTTGTCCTTACATTGTCCCCTGTTTTAGCTGTTTATTTTATTTAATAACATTTTACAATCACAAAAGACTAATTGTATCTTTCTCTGTTTACATTTTTCCTTTAGATTAGTTCAGCTTGACTCTTTGTCATTTGATGATGTTCTGCAGTGTTCCCAAGACTGAAACTTAATTGTATTGTTAAAAAGGCCTATTGCATTTTAGCATATTTTTACTTTCCAATCTTAATATTAACATTTTCAGTATTTTCCCCCAAACATCACAGGCTATTGCCTGCTGACTTCACTTATGAAAAACTTTCAGTCACCAGAATGAGAGTAACCATAATAAGCAATGATGAAGTTCGACCTATTTTTGGTACGTCTAAGTTGATGTACTGAAAGTCAACAATATTTCAGGCAACAGGCAAATAACTCTAAAACACGTTCTTCCCTGTGAAGTTCACAGCAGTTATTCCAGATCTGGAAAGAATAAGGATCTTGTGGAACTTTAAAAAAATAAACCCTGTCAAATAAAGCACCTTTAGTTAGTGTATCTCTTCCTTCTATGCCTAAACGTATGCTCAGAGAGTACTAATACCACCCTGTTGCAGGTGGAGTGATTAATTTGATGCTGAATTCATCACAGCCATGGAAGTCCCTGTGCCTTGTGTTTCTAATCAGCTGGGTACTTCTGAAAATTCAGGGGACTAGGTGGTATTTAGGTTGAGTAGAATTTGTTGCAATGAATCTACATACTTAGGAAAGTGGTACAGAAAGCTATTATTGGAGGTACACCAAAATCCTCTCCCACCATAGGGCTGACAAAGAGTGTGAAAAATAGGCCTAATTAATAGACACATAAAGCTGATGCAATGCAGATGAAAATTTTAAACTGAGAAAGGCAGACGTGAAGTGACAGATAAGTTTCAGAAATTTGCATTAAATTAATCTAATTGTTTTTGCTAAAAGGAAATGAGACACAAATGGTCTATAAGTCTCATTAGAAAAATCTTGTGTGGCTTTTGATTTTTTTAGGTACACCAAAATATTTGAAGCATTTTTTTAAGGCGACCAAAAAGCAAACAATCATTTAATTCCTACTGCACTCAATGCAACAATCATTTCTTCAGGGTTTTATTCTGAAACAAACGAGCTTTTGACCTCTGCAGTGTAAATGTGTGCTTTCACAATCTGTAGCCTACATCCGAGTTTCCATTTGCAATGTAATAAAAAATAACGCTCAGTGAAGGTAAACATTTTGAGTTATGGTAGCTCAAATTTATGAATTAATTTACTATCACTACTTTGTTCTAATCACTGACAGCAGAAAACAGGAAGAGCTCCATTTTAGTATGTTATTTGTATGCCGTCACATTCTTTCGAGCTTTATGTAAGAGGTTGACTGAACATGCTTGCTCGTATTTACAGCAGAACACACAGTGATATTAAGTTATTCACTAATTAATTAGTTGTCTTGCTCTGGTCCCTAATTTTTTCTTCTGTTATGGTAGTTGTAAGAGGATTTTTAGCTCGTCAGCGCTTGCTAAAGAAGATGAGCATCAAACAGCAAGAGGTCACCTCAATCAAAAGCTTCTTGCAGAACGCTGAGGATATGGGATTGAAAACATACGATGCCTTGGTCATTCAAAATGCTTCTGACATTGCTCGGGAAAATGACAGGCTCCGCAATGAGATGAACGCTGCTTACCACAGGGAAAAGTTAGAGGCTAGAAACAGACCAGAAGAAGGCCACAAAAGGTAAGATGAGGAAACATCCACTATGAAGAATTAAAACATTTCTTCAATTTTAGTGATTTCCTTCCCTGCTTAGAAAGTCACAGAAATGACTGAGGAATTGCAAGAGGATTCTCAAGTATATACTCAATCCAAATAAATGCTAGACACTATTTTTTTCGGCATATCAGGTAATTAAGTCTACAAACTTAAGGACACCTCTTATATCCTATTCAGAGGACACTGAGCCTTTTAGAAACTTATTCAAGGCATTTATTTTTTACAGAAATATTTTTAAATTCTAAGATAAATAGATTATAGTTGAACTTTCGTCAATCCAAATGAACAAAAGAAGAATTCCTCTAACTTAAAATTCCAACATTGGAAAATGGCCAAGGTAATGAAAAACAGCTAGGGAGGTGTTAAAACACAAGAAAGTCCAGACTAAGAAATCTTGATTGCGCATTGAACTAGACAGATTGATTGTGAGGAGGATTCTTTCCTCTTATTTAAAAAGAGGCAAATGTTTTTTGTTGAACTCCCATCGCAGCTTTCAGGAGTGCCTACTTTACAAACCCAGCGAATGCTGGAGAGGCTTTCTCTAGGAACTGAGACTCTGATCTCTTTTCTCTCAGACACCTGAGTGAGCAGAGGTAGCATTGCAGTTAATAGGCATGTGTCTATAGCAGGAATGTGTCTATAACTTGCTGGACATATAAATGTTTATTTTTCCACAGGAACTTAATTTTCGTCCAGAACAACTCCCTTCGCTTTCATTGCTTTTGTCAGTGACTTTTATTAAAGTGAAAATGGCAGTGCATCTGCTTAATTAGCTCCAAATATCCCAGTGATTACATATTGAAGGAAATGCCTTTGTAGGAAAGACTGTAATTAAACATTACAGTGAAAACAAATTATCCACTGAGCACCATGCTTTCATCTTTAGCTATTTCATTTACTACGTGGGCAGCTGGCTATATCCTGTGCATGAATTCCAGCTCTGCTGGTGATCTGCCATGCAGAAATACAATTTAAAAAAACAAAATGCTTGGGGATTTGTTTGTAAAATGATGGTATATACATCTTCTATCTAAAAATTGCCTCTCTAAGTTCAAAGGTTTTCAACATTTTGATTTTTTGGGGGAATAAAATGTTAGAATTTTTGTTAAAAAAAGTCATTTTGTTGGAAGCAGCTGATAAACCTAATTTCTCAATATGTATTGAAATAGCAAAAGAAAAAGAGAAAATTGGAATAGTTAAAACTCCAAAACTGCCATTGAAATGACTAAACATAATGTCATAATTAATATTATTAAAATTATAACTAATAATTAAGCTTAAACAGGAAGATATATAGATATGTGGGTGGAATTGTTCAAGCAGCCAATGTAGCTGGTTAAAAAGGTCATCTAATATTTTAGAGATTTGCATTATCTAAATAGAATTTATAGTTGTCTTTTTAGAAAATAATGATAAAGGCTCAGCATTTGCTGCCTCAGTAAGTTTCTATTAAAATGGATTTCCCAGAAATTATCATTCAGATTGAAAACCCAGCTTTTGATTGTGTGTAACAATCAAAGTGTGAACAATGCACTCAGTGAATGTCTGATCAACAATATGAAACTGCTTAAGGAAGGCTGCATTTGTGTGAAAAAGGGCCAGTGTCCTGATTTATCATGAAACAGGAAATAGAAGAAAGCTAGCAGCTTGCTCTGGATTTGTTTGTCAGAAGATTACTACACACATCCCCTTGGCACGGTAGGGGAGTTGTGAGATTGTTTACCAAAAAGCTGTTGTTATGTTTGCATGAACAGGTTCATTGTTATCGCTTGAATAATGCATCTGGGCCTCTTTTCTGTGTTTTCAGAGCCGAAGACAAGGGTGGGAAGGTCTCTGAGGACAGCTTTGCCGGCTGTCGAACGCCTAAGCACTTTCATTCCAGCTCCGTCCCTGTCCCCATGGCAGTGGACGGCTTGGTACATTCTGTGGCTGGGTCATCCATCAGATCCCCCTCCCTGCACTCTGTGTTCAGCATGGACGACAGCAATAGCCTGCCATCACCAAGGAAACAGCCTCCTCCCAAACCAAAGAGGGACCCCAACACACGACTGAGCGCTTCGTACGAGGCTGTTAGTGCTTGCTTGTCGGCAGCTTCTAAGGAAACCGCTAATGAAGGTTAGGCATAAAGGGAGAAACAGTCGCAAATGTTATTGATTTATTCTTTTCCCTTTGATCCTTTTAAACACAGTCAAGCGCCTTTGAAAAGTCCCGCTTCCCCGAAATATTTCAGTGGCAGTAAATAAAATCCGTCAATTTGTCATTGGTTTCCACATCAGCAAATAATACTCACGTGTTTTAATTGCCTAGTTTGTCAACAACCAAAACCTATTTGCAGAACTCTCTCTCCAGAGACAAATGATCTCTGTCAACTTGGGCCATTCTACCCCACTGACCGTTTTATTTCCCCTTTTAAACTGTATGTTAAAATACCTTGCATCACTAAAACAGAATGCTCAGATCTTGAATTTCACCAAGTTAAACATTAAACTTTCTCCTGCTTTTTCTCTATGTTCACATGAATAACTTATGCATTCAGTGGTTTATATTTGTGCCAAAACTTGCTTACAGTGAATTTTTTTGTTTAGAAGGAAAGTGCTGTGAAAGTTCCAAAGCGTCTCAATGCATTATAGTGGATATAGAATGGTTTTGTGTTCAGTTGTTCTATTCTCCTTCACCCTTTAAATGAATGAGTAGAAGATGAAGGGGGGAGCGCATTCTACTTTTCCTTCATAAGTCTGACTTGTCATGCTTTGTGTAAAGGATCCTCTAGGCTTACCAGGGAAGATCCGTCAGGTTGTGTTTAAAGCTATGTATAACCATTCTCTAATCCTGCATACCGTGGATGGAAACCTTTGCAGCTCCCTCTTGCAAAATAATTACTGCAAAATAATATTCTCCTGTCCAGTTCATTAGATGCAAGTCCATTTTTCTTACCCTCGTCCTTGCTCGTTCAAGCTCTGCGTAAGGAGAGATGAACTGTGTCCAATATACTTTCAAACTAGTGTAGCTTAAGGAGCTCTGTAGTGGTTTCGGTTTTCAGTGCCCAGGTCTGCACGACATGATTGATTTGACCAAAAAGCTCTAGCAGAGGTTTTTGAAAGAATGACAATTTATATATGTATGTGTGGTCTTAACACCAATGCTTGTATATACTCACAAAACAACTTTGGAATTCTTCGCATACGCATGAAACAATAGGGCCAGTTTCCCTGCTATATACTCATTTTCCAAGAATTGTGTCAGTTTCCTGAGTCTTTGTCCAAAATCAGCTCTGATTTACACCACTGAATTTTGATCTTGAAAGACCAATCACCTAGGTATCTAGTCTCTACACTCCATATGTGCCTGGAGGCTGTGAAAAGACATCTAGTTCAGTTAACTGTATACTCAATTGGGGAATTGCCCTTAGGCTATGGGATTTCCTAACTTTATAAATTATTTCCACTCCTGTAGTACAAAAGAAGAAGAGATAGGCATAATATCTGCCTATAATTAGTGTTTTATACATATTACATAAAAGCGGGGTGCTTCAGTTACTGGCAATAACATACGCGTCAAAGTAGCACCATGCTAAAACTCCTAGTTAGGATCATGCCCCTCTCCCTTGGTGCAAAAGGAGTATCAAGCGCATATTTCCACATGTTAGAGACCTTGCAGTGAACACTGGGATTTGAAAGATACCTCCTCAGGTGTTAGTTCTCATCTTTTAGTGACAGTAGAGATTACCAAAACAGATTATATACCCAGGTAGCAAAGGCTTGTGGTTTAGGAGCTGAAAGTTCTGCATTTTGTTCCTTGAAATATTTATACTTTTGACTGAATCCCTGTGTTTGTGACTGCTGCTCATTGCAAAACTGTGTGGGCAACATTTGAAGGCCTAAAGTACTGGGCCTACGTAAGAAAAAAACTGACTTTGATCTGTTAGTAACACAGACCTTTCTCACTTTCCTAGTACTGACCCGTCCAAGGCCACACAGTGATGACTATAGTACCATGAAAAAAATACCTCCCAGAAAACCAAAACGAAGTCCCAATACAAAACTTAGTGGCTCTTATGAAGAAATACCTGGCCAAAAGCCTGGGGATGTAAAACAGGCAAGCACAGTAGCTAAACCAGGCGTCTATGATACTGTGACAGTACAGAGAGCAGCTTCTGCTGATGGGCCACAACATGGTGTGTTGAGTCTCTATATGTCACAAGAAGAGGAGGAAAATGAGCCAGTCTATATTGAAATGGTAGGGAATGCAATGAAAAGCATTTCTGCTGAAGCAGAAAGCCCAGAACAAGGAGAGTCTGTGTATGAAGAAATGAAGTATTTTCTACCAGAAGAAGGAAGCAATGGTAGTGGAATAATTCCAGTAGTGACTGGATCTCCTCCTCTGTTGTTTGAAAGCAAAAAAAGTGTTAATGTGGAAGATGGAACATTGGATGGAAACAGTCAGGCAGCTTTGATCTACAAAGAGTCATGTGACATTCCAGCCCCTTTCCCTAACTTGCTCCCCCACAGGCCCCCACTTCTTGTGTTTCCTCCAACCCCTGTCACATGTTCACCTGCTTCTGATGAATCACCTCTAACACCACTAGAAGTCAAAAAGCTTCCTGTCTTGGAAACCAACCTAAAATACCCTGTGCAGTCAGAAGGCTCAAGTCCATTATCACCACAGTACTCCAAAAGCCAGAAAGGGGAGAATGAAAGACCAGCATCTCCAGGCTTGGTTGTGTTCAATGTTTCCAGCAAAGTGACTCCTCCTTCCACACCACCTCCTCCTCTCCCACCACCCCCTCCTCCTGTACCACCTCCTATTTCCTACCGGGCTTCCACACATTTTGCATTTCCTCCAGAGACTTGTGCTAGTTTTCTGATTAATACAGGGAAAGCAGGTACAAACTCAGACCTGTCAAAAGTACCTCAGAGACCAAATCCTGCTCAGCTTGGATGCTCATCTTCTCCATTCTCCAAACTGCCTTATTCTCCAAAGGTGGCAAGAGCAGAGCACAGGAAATTGAACTCAAATTCGTCATCTTCATTTCCATACAGCCTTACAAACTCAAGGTCATTGACCAGTCCCCTTGATGAGTTAACTAGCTTGTTCAACTCAGGACGGAGTGTGCTAAGAAAATCTGCAGCAGGACGGAAGATCAGGGAGCCAGAAGGTAAGACAGATCTCTGTGCATCTCTATAGTGTACTAATTCTGCACCAAAAGTTTCTTACATTGGAAGCCGATAGACCAGGTAAAAATACAAAACAAAGCATTGTTTGGGGTTTTTTTTGTAAAGAAAGATCTGTTGCAGTCATAAGAAACACATACATACATAAAATACATTGCATATAAAAATTACAGGTCTTCAGGTTTTCTCTGAGATGTCAACTTTTTTTTTTACCAAAATGTTTGTATTACGCAAATTTAAATGGATTATTTTTAACATTCCAACAGTCTCAGTAGAATAAATACAGATGTTACATCATGTGAAAAGGAGTTTATGGTATCAATCTATAGAAATACTTTGAATGAAATATTTGTCTGGTAGATAGCATGCACTTTAGTTTGAAGACTTCCTTCTAAGGTTTCATTATTTCATTTCCATGAAATTCTGAATTTAGTGATACAGCCATTATTATTCTCCTAAATAAAGCTGAGAGAGAAGGTTGTGCAGCAAACTATATTTATTTCCCTTTTCTATCCTTTTATTCTTACCTTTCCTGTGATTTACAAACAGTTATGTACATACCCAGAGATTACTTGGTATCATGGCTGGAGAACATCTTTTGTATCTAGTGAAAAAGCCAACTATAAAAAGAAGCAAATTTACCATTTTGCTAGAGGTTTTTGAGACCACAGTCCTCAGACATTATCACTTAATTATTTGGCTTGTCCAGGTAATAAAGGGTTTAACATTGTTACTGGAAAAAGTCTCTGGATCTTACGAATGCTGAAAATTCATCCTGATGTTAACAGATTCAATTAGCTGCTCTGTAAGGGTGAGATACTTCTCACCTCACTTTGTCCATCTCAAAGCATGAAGAGATAGTCCTTTTGAGGCTTTAATTATATCTTTCTCCATTGGGTATGAGGAAAGCCTAGATGATTAAACTAGTAGAGTTGTTAACTTCTAAGTGATTAAAGTTGAAGTAAATCCTGGTTCTGCATATCAATTACAACACTGACTCCAGTCTTCACATTACTTTTCAGATTTTCTTTTTTTAAAGTATCCTATTGAAAATAGTCGGTGTACCGTATGCAGAAACTTCTCTCCCAAGTACTATCTCCCAAACACAAAATTCTGTGAATTTAAAATTCAGAATGATAAAACCTCTAGACTGTTTTCTCTGCTTCTTCACTTCTGTCTGTCCAAACGGGTTGTCTTAATGAAGAGCTGCGTGCAGCATATTCAAAATGGGCAATATGAAGCCCTGTTTTGGAAATATAAAATAAAACAGTAGAGAAGAGGATAGTTTATCTTATTCATTGTCCATTTTCTTAAATATATACTGCTCCATTGATTTCAGTATCATATCCTGACTTATGCAGCTATAACAGAACAGAAGCAGGTATTTGTGCATACTCTGGATATGCGTATGTCTGTCTGTGTGCCACCCTATCTCTCTGTTCCTATGAAGCCTGGCAGCCTTCAGCCAAAACCCCTTTCAACCAAATACAACAAGGAGGTAAATGTCTCAAAACTTACTGAGTTTCTACAGGTTTAATGTAAGTTAGTGGCTGGGTGGAGACAAGAGACTTGCACTGTGAGAAAGGCTCCTACCAGCTATCAGAGAAACTGTGGTGGACCGAACCCTTGTGGGCCCTCCAGACCTTGAAAAAGCTTTAGCTGGACCTTGCATGTTCCTAGATGCTGAGTTCAATCAGCCATGAGCTAAGAACTGAGACTTCATCAGTTCTCAACCTCAAGAAAATGCCTTGTTTGTTATCCTGAGTATATGAATTGATGAAATTTGTAAAGGAGATGTTGCAATAGTTTTGCTTGCTTTGGCAAAATCACTTGACAACATTCAATGCCTATAAATGTATGTAGAATGTTGTTTTGATTTATTTTGTTTCATTTTTTTTTAAGTTGGGGGTCTTGTTTTATTGTATAGATAATACATTTTTATCCACTGGGAAGTAACTATGAAAGTCAGCTCTTTGGACGTATCTTCTCAAGGCTCTCTCAATGTACCTGGTGAGGAAGCGTGGTAAGCCTATTCCAACCAAGTCACAAAACTGACCTTTACCTTAAAAAAATAAAAAAGTTTATTTGGGATGGAGGGTTTCTGCAAACTCAATTTTCAACTAAATGTGACCAAGACAGAGTTCAGCTTGGGTCTGCTGTGGGCTGGAGCTAGTGCATTAACAGAGGCTACCATAAAAAAACTCTAAATTTACCTTTCACGTGGAAAATGTTGTACTTCTAAATATTTCATCAAGGCAGCACTAAGTATGAAAGATCAAAGTTCAAGAAAGATATATGATAAAAAACCTGAATCAATATTTTATGAGCTGAGGAGCTACTGTATAATACTACTAAGTGCGGTTACATATGAATAGCTCAATGACGAGCAGATGGATTGAAAGTAACAAAGAAATGCAGGTGAATGTATGTGTGTGTTTTTACAATTTGCATTTTTTCATGTATACTTCATGTGTTCAGATCATTTTTAGGGTAACAGTTGGAAAAAACATCTGTTGTTTAACCTCCGATGCAAAGAAATAAGATGGCAATCAGCCGAGTGGACTCCTATGTAAAACTAAAAGTTGTCCATGCCTTACATCCTGATTTTTTATCACCTATTGCCTAATGCATATTAAGTTCCTGGAAGACTCCTCCATTTCTTCTTTTTGTCATTTGTAGTATTTTATCTATAGGAGACAATATGGTAAAAAAAAAAAAATAATAGAAATTCATTAAAATTGAAGACATGGCCTAGAGCAGCACTCTGTAATGTGCAATTTCCTTTATTTCCATAAGTTGTAACCTACCAACAACCTTAACTAAAAACAGAAAGTAAAATTGTGGGCCATTTTGAAGTCAAGGAGAGTTAGCTGTGGGAATCAATAAGTTTCTGTGTGGGATCATCAGCCTTTGAGATAAAAGCCTCCTTGCCAATAAAAGTGCAATACAGACAGATCCCCCAATACGCCTCCCTCTTGCCTGGAGGAGCACTTTCAAGGCCTGAGAACGCTAATGTCATTTTGGCTCCTGACCTCTCCGTGGGAAATGTTCGTCCAGAATTACAGAATGGATTCGTGGTTTTTTGATGGACTGCGGACTTATTGTGAACCGAACTGAGAGCACTCTTCTTTCAAACAGGCAACAAACAAAATAATCAAATCAACAGTAGCATCTACTGGTTCAAGCAATGATCAGGATCATAGAGTATGCAATTTCTTGCAAAGTACTTTACATGTAATTGGAGAAGTTTTTTGCTCCGCAGAGCTGATAGTTTAAATAAGCAAAACTGTAACAGGTGAGAACCGAGATAAAGTGATTTCTCCAAGGTTGAAAAGAGTTGTCATTGAAGCTACAGCTGTTTTCTTAGACAGGGATTTCCTTTTACTCCATATAAAATGAGATTTGAGTGCAAATAAGCAATAATACACATGCACTCTTCTCCCTGACTTCTGGAAGTAGAAACTAGTTTTCATGACAAATAGAAACTGAATGGTTGTGTGAAGAGGCCTTACTCAGATATTTCTAGACAGGACCTTAGATTTGAAACCAGACTTCATGAAACCCAACTTAATGCCTTAATCACAAAACCACGCTTTCTATCAGAATGTACAAATATTTTTAACTGTTCAACATATAAGACATTCCTTATATAAGGAAGAGAGAATTACATGTTTAAGCATTTCATGTTGAATATTTTTGGAGCAAGGGCGGACTTTTCCTCAACATGGATGAATGATACTCAGATTGCTAGGTTGTAGTGTTATTTCTCTTGATTGGTATACAGTTGATATTAAATTATTCCATACAAAGGGGAATCGTTTCAGCTTCAGAACAAAAGATGGAATAATTCCCAGCCCATCATCCATGCTCAGATTGGCAGAGTGATTATTCATGTGGATTCTAAAGTGAAAGGAGCAAAGGAAATATGATTTTTCCCTTAACCTGGATGAATTTCCTTACCATCAGCCTATTCAAATAAAGACTTAATGCCTTCTCTCCTTCCTGCTTGTTAAGAAAACATTGGCATGGATGCTTGATTTCTCTGTCTGAGCAAAAGATATTGTAAAAGATTGCAACCCTGGATTTAGGTGCCTGAGAAATAAAGGAAGACCTTTCTTTTATGTAGGTCACCAATGCACAGGCTTTCAAGTTTTGTGAATTATTGTTACTGTTTCAATGCAAGTAGATCTGTATATGCAAGTCTACACATGCTTCAGTGACCTATTCCTTTCCAAAACAGTTTAGTAACTTCTATAGTAACTGCAGAAAAGGCATGCAAACAATAGTTAACAGAATATCAATACTGTTCAAATGTTTATGCAATATCTTTGGCATCCATTAACTATACGAATCCCTTCTTTACCTGCTTCCTCAGTGAGGTATTTCCAAGGCAGGTAACTTCACATATCGGTGAATTATTCCGCATTCCCCAGTTTAAGTGCTGAAAGTCACAGGAAGATAGTTACAGCTGACAAATAATACAAATATTTAGATGTGCCTAGTTGGGACTAAAGCTTCCCAAATATTCTTTATTGAAATTGGCTCAAAGTTGGAAAATAACAAGATTTAATGTGTATGTATGGGGAGTACTGTCCTGTCAAAGGCAGGCATCCCTTTGATAGCTAGTAAATAATTTCCCTCTATCAGCAGATTAGAGTAAGCTATTGTGCAGCTAACATCTCAACAGTGGATTGCAAATTAAATCCCCACTGGGGTTTCTGAGATAAAATCCCAGTCCCTTATCCTCTAAGCCACTCAGCTTTTCCTCTTAAGCAACTTAATAAAGATAATATTCATATCTGCATCTCCTTATTCCGACATTATATGGATACATTGTAATAGTTTTACTTTCTTTGTGGCAAAAGCTAACAACTTACTTACAAAACATGAGTAATACAGAAAGCCATGTTGTCACCTTTTATCTTCTGTTACCTGTGAATGCTGGAGGATTGATTACATGAGGCATTGGACTCCCATACCATCTTTCAAGTAAAATTCTCAAAGCATTACAATTTTGATGAATTAAGTTTCACAACACTTCTCAGAAAGAGATTAATATCTTTTTACATAATTGCCTTAATTACCAGGGAGTGAGGGTGACTTTCTGTGACTAATTTTCAGATTAGATATCTAAACACAGGAGAGTCATCACTCTCTGATTCACTATGGACCGCTTGCAGCTCTCAAGCTGAATATCTTGCAGTAGGTACAGAAAAGTGGGAGAAAGCCAAAGCACTGCTAGTAAGAGTTTAATGCAAGTCATAAAAAAAAGGCCCATACTTGGCTAGCTGCAGGTGTCCTGTGCAGAAGATTACAAAGGAGGAGACAGAACTACTGGCAATATGGTTGCCATCCAGCCCATGCTGGGTGATTTTCCTGAGGAAATAATTGTGGTTTCCATTACTGCAGCAGAAAAAGGCGTTAGAAGAGTCTAGAGAAAGTATCCTCCGTTCCTGTTTGCAGAATATCTATGAACTTTTTTACAGCCTGAAAGATACCAGCTGCAGTCTTCTGTATAAGTTTGCATCTCTGTAGTCTTCATCTGTAAGTCTGTCATTATCTGAATAATTTCTCACAAAAAAGTTTTGTTGTTTTAGGATAAATACAATATACCAAGAATAATTTTCCATTTCAGAATCTCTGAAAACTAGTATATTTTACTGCTGAAGAGTTTTTTGTGGTTTTGTTATGACAATTTTTTTTCACTGCAGGGTTTTTCTTTCTGATTGATTTCACTGCTTGCTCTTACAGCCTAAAATAATGTAATGTGTAATTTGCTTTGGTTTTCTGTTCTGACATGGAAAAGAGGCTTTGTGTGTGATTACCATAAACAATTTTAACCTGAAGATTATTAGAAGAACAAATCAAGTCTCATTTGTATTTCAGGTGAAAAGACAATGGATATTGTCATAAACATTTACTATATTTATTTTGCATTTTAAATACTTGTATTAAAAATAAATCAAATACTTAGCACTCCTCCATACATTTCCAAAGCCTGTATCCAGTCAAATAGATGTTGGAGGAGACTGCGCAGCCCCAGGATTACACAGGAAATATCACTGCTTTTTTTACATGGTCGTATACTGTAAGTAAGCCTTTTAGCGGCCTTCCAATACCTGAAGGGGGCCTACAAGAAAGCTGGGGAGGGACTGTTGGCAAGGGCATGTAGCGATAGGAGGAGGGGCAATGGCTTTAAACTACAGGGGGGTAGGTTTAGATTAGACATTCCGAAGAAGTTCTTTACAGTGAGGGTGGTGAGACACTGGAACAGGTTGCCCAGAGAGGTGGTGGAGGCCCCATCCCTGGAGACATTCAAGGCCAGGCTTGATGGGGCTCTGAGCAAGCTGATCTAGTGAAAGATGTCCCTGCTCACTGCAGGGGGGTTGGACTAGATGACCTTTCAAGGTCCCTTCCAACCCAACACATTCTATTGTTCTATCTACAGCTGTCAGAAAAGGATCCTGGAGTAGACGGACCCTTGGTCTGACCCAGTACAGGCTCTCTCCTGTTCATACCTAGTCACTGCTTAACAGGAAGGAAGCTAAGGAGAAGTAATTGCACCAACTCTTCTGTTTTGTTTACATGGTCCGTTTCTGAGAACTGCAGGCATTCCTTTTAAATTACCAATTCTTTTCTGCTTTCTTTGCATTGGGTTGGTTTTACTTTGTGTCGCCTTCATCCTGTCTGGTACTGGAGCACAATAACCACACCATACTGCTTCAGTTTACTGCATTTCAAGCCCATAGATTTTAAAAATATCCCGCCTTTAATAGTGACTTTGATCATTCAGATAGACATTTACAAGATTATTATTATTTTTGTAACAGTGTGATTCAACATCATTGTGATGCAACATTCACCATCTGATGCAACATCATTGTTCCAAATTCAGCAATGGTTCAGAAGGTTGTCTCATTACTAACAGTGTTGTGGGCTTCTTTAAATAGTAAACAGTCTTCAGTATTTTTTATATGTAATCCAAGATGCATAGAACTTCATTTAGGAACCACTACATCACTAATTTTAAACCAAAGATACATTAATATGAGAAATGAGCCATATCTGAGAGAACAAGGAGGTTGAATTGTAGCACACTTTCATTCCTGATACCAGTCAAAAATATGGCTATTTGGCAGTAAATGTCATATCACTTGATTTTACAGGACTACAGGCATTTGGGATGTAGTGGGGATTGAAATTTGAACATACATTTTGGTGAAAGTCTCAAATTGAGTGAGAAATCTGTTCAGATGCTTTTAACTTGTTTACATCCATCTCGGCATTAAATCATCTTTTGCATAGAGCCTCAGTAGAGAACAATAATTCCATTTCACAGAAAATGTCAAGATTGTGACATTTGTTTTTGTTTTGCCCTGGAATGGAAATCAAGCATTCTGAAATTCTGGGCAGAAATAAATATTCTTTCGTGTCCAGTCTTTCAAAAATGTTTGGAAAGTATTGAAATGGTTTGCCTCACACATAGTAAAATTTTTCTTATTGGAAATGTTAACAATTAAATGTGTTGACTTTTTATTTTTGGACCTAGATAAGTTCAAGAGCGGCCATTTCAACACTGGTCAGGTTGATATTTAGGGCTACGTCTACACAGCAACCAAAGATGTGTTATAAACAAACCAAGCTACTTCTAAACTCACTGGCTCAGGTATCCAAGATCAATGCAGTTGTGACTGCGCAAACTCCAGCCCCTCAGTGATGACTCAAAGTTCTTGGTAGGACTCGTGCAGCTCACCGTGAAACTCTATAGACCCTTGTGTGGATTGTGTTCCAGTTCCAGCATCGGCATTTTGTGGGGCTGGAGGGAGAAGCAAGAGAAGACAGCTAGAAAGAGACTGGGAAAAAGACTTGGTCATAAACATGAGGGTGCCCTGACCGTTGTGCTCTCTCCACACCACTGCACTCTGCCATTGAGAGGGTAGGAGCACATTTGGAAATGGATCACTGGAAGTAAGACTAGCAATTTGAGGCATCTGTCTTCTCCCTGGGCCCACTTGTGAGTGGGAAAATAAAGACGCCTTTAAGTTTAGCGCTCTTTTGGCTTGAGTTTTCATTCTATTTTAAAATGAAAAACATGAAAATTAATTTTATCCTTTCTGTGGTGCAATTTTTAAAAGAAAAAACATATGAAAAAATTAAACCTGAAGTTCCACGTTCAATTTCTTTTAGCTCTTTCCTTAAGGGTTAGTTGCAGTATCATGCTGACATACTAGTAGTATGTAGTGATCGTTTTTAGACACAGGTTGGATATATTTGTGCAAGGCATGGATGCTTATCACAGTTTATCTGTGATATCCATATGTTCTTGCTTTGAGGTTCACAGAGGTGTCATTGACCATCACTGTATCCCTTCAAAATGAACATAAAAACAAGCTAAAGAAATATCTAAATTCAGTTTTTATTTTACAAGCTCACTTCAAAAGCAAATTGAGAACATTGTCCAGGAGGTTTTCCAGAATAGCTATCCCTGTTTGGTAGGCAGGATTACAGTACAGGTGATCCAAAATATTCCTTGGGTTGTTCCTCAGGATCCGCTCAAACAATTTACCTGCCCAACACAGTCACTTGCGCTAAGACTTTTTCATTGCAATTGATGCCAGAGCTGGTATAAGAGAGATCCTGAAAAATCTCTGTAGAAGTATTTTGTGGGAAAAGTAAATAGAACTGATGTGATGCTGTTGGCAGTAGCAAATCCCTGTCTGTTTGTTTGTTTGGGGGTTTTTGTTTGTTTATTTTAACAATATTTGCAACTGTGTTTGAGGGGGAGGAAGGTTGAGACGGTGTCTGATCACATAATTCCTTCCAACAGCAGCCAAAGCCCAGCAGTAATGGCTGTTCTGTTACTGAGATACCACACACAAATGTAAACAAACTTAAATGTCTGCCTTCAAAAAGAACTGCTGCATCCACATTAGTTAGAAGAAAACAGTTTTAAAAAGGGAAACTGTGTTTCTCACCAAATTGCCTCCTCCTTTTCCAGCACACCAGCAGTTTTTTAACCACATAAACACAAGAAATAGACTCTTTGGTCAGCCAATCAACACAACTAACAGTAAACAAAACTATTACAGAGTAAAATCAGCTGCTTGTTTCCATATTAGATTTGAAAGGGTGGGGAACATGGAGGGAATAAATGTTTCTCCTAAGACAGTAAATTGTCCCCAGCAGTTCTGCCCTCCTTCTTGCCCTCTGTGGTTGGTAATGGACCTCAGAAAGGTCTGTAGAGATCAGTTCCTAGAGCAGATGGGGTGAATGAAATCCCCAGTCTCTGAAGCACGTGCACTTGGCTGGACTTTAGCACACTTGCAGCATTAAAAAGGTGTTCCAAGTTCTTGCTCAAGATACTGTCAAGCAGCCTTCAGATATTCTTCATCCATTACCAGTATTTAAGAAAGCCGTTTTCTCCGCTTCAGCAGCAGTACTCTTTGTCTCTTGTTGGGAACAAGCATAATTCAAACAATCCGAGTCGTACAGACTGGGAAACAAGGCACTTGTGTTACCTATTTCCCCCATCAACTCTGAAAGTTTATCTGATCCAAAGTTGTCCCTAACTTTACTTCTAGGAAGGAAGGAAAGATTCGCAGCTTGTAATGATTGTCACTGAAATAAATATAAAATAAGGTCACTATCTTTCCACCAGCACAAGTCCATGAGAGAAGAAAGCTTTCTGTCCTGGGTGTATACTTTCCGTAGCTGTGAAGTGATTTACAAAAAAGTGATTGAGCTGCTGGTTCTTAAGGGCTGAACCAGCCAGACCTAGAAGTTCCTGTAGTCACTTCAGCAACTTCCTTCTCACTATCATCAGCCTTATCTTCTGAACTCTGGCTGATTGGTGTCACACTAACACAATATTCTTCAGAGGAGATCTTTACTTCCAGCAGAGTGAGTTTTGTCATTTGATGTTCTTCATGGCCTGCGCCTCCCTCTTTGCTTTCCAGTGTTCATGTGGAGCTTCAATGAATGCAGCTTCTCAGAGTGAAGAAGCAGCAGTCTGTTTCATAGAATCATAGAATGTGTTGGGTTGGAAGGGACCTTGAAAGTTCATCTAGTCCAACCCCCCTGCAGTGAGCAGGGACATCTTTCACTAGATCAGCTTGCTCAGAGCCCCATCCAGCCTGGCCTTGAATGTCTCCAGGGATGGGGCCTCCACCACCTCTCTGGGCAACCTGTTCCAGTGTTTCACCACCCTCATTGTAAAGAACTTCTTTGGAATGTCTAATCTAAACCTACCCTGCTCTAGTTTAAAACCATTGCCCCTCATCCTATCGCTACATGCCCTTGCCAACAGTCCCTCCCCAGCTTTCTTGTAGGCCCCCTTCAGGTACTGGAAGGCCGCTATAAGGTCTCCCCATTTCTGTATTTACCTGCTCTATTGAAGAATGTGGCTCCTGGAGCAGCTTGTAGCACCATCTGATAGCTCCACTTACACAGCTCAGAGGGAAAAGGTCCTAGAAATGACAGTACAAATCCGTTGCTGCCTATCCTAGGAGCATCATTGCAGGGGGAAATCCTAGACAATTGCTGCTGTAAGGGTAGGCTTTGTGAGGTGAAATAAATCAATGCATAATTATTGCCTCTGACGGCAGCAGCAGCCGGCAGCACAGCTATGAGGGTGAGACAGGCAGTACACGCTAATGGGCTGGGGGAATCCTGTCTTGACAGTTTTCATCCTGCTCCATTTCTTTCAGCAAATAAGATGCTTCTGTTTGCCTCCAGCTCTCAGCAGACAAAGTAAACAGTCATGCTACAGCAGGTCACAGTGTGACTTCATGTGGGTAAACTGAACTACTCTGAAGCAATATGCATTTATCCAGTGAAAGGGCACCCAAGACAACATGTGCTGAGGGCAGCTAGCAAATGCCGTGGACAAGGAATGTATCAACAGTAAGTCGGAGCAAAACAGGAAAAGCCAAGTGCAATTGTAAGGGTGCAACAAAACACAGTGGTAAACACTTGAGCCAAAATAAAACGGCCTTTCTTATTTAACCTTCCTCTCCCTCTCGTTCGTCAAAAAATACCTGCATGATTTCTGCATTCACCATCCTTTTTCTTTTTTCCCTCACTTCACACTGCCCACTTACCACAGTAAATATAACAAATATTCAGGGTTGGCTGCTAGGATTTGATGTATTCCTGACTCTCCCAAGAAAGACGGACAACACAGATCAGAAATCCCTTCTGTCTGCAACGTCTTGTCTTTCATATGCTGGTTAATAGGGTCCATCAGTTCTCTCTTATTCACATGTATGATGACAAGCTGCTTGATTTGAAATTTACATTTCATTGGATGCCAGCCACAGGTTTCAAGGAAATCAAGCTTTTTAGCTTTTAGCCTCCATGGTAGCCCAGGTACAAAAAGCTTCTCCTCCTGTATTACAGGAATTTATCTGCCAGAATGTATGTGTTTTCCACATTTCACAGTTGCTAATAAAGTCTGAATAGCTGTGGATCTTGATAACTAAAACCATATATTGATTATTGGTTGCAGAAAGTCATGTTTTCCATGAATGAAAAAATAATGTTTAACATTATCCTGGGATTTTTTAAAGGCATTAAATGATAAGAAAGGGAACTATTTCCCCCTTTTTTCATGTATTTCTTTCCATAATTGTATGTGTTATGTATTTTTGTAGGTTTCGTCCCTTTGTAGAAAAGCTTTTAAGCTTTTTCTATAGTATTTGTGGTTTCTGTTTTATGGGGCTGATGTTTTTGTTGACCAGGACGGAGATTGTTTCTTCTTTAGGACCTAGATACATCCCACCTAGCTTCTGGCACTGAAATTCCTCAGCTGGGAACTCAGCTTTAGCTCTCTGTTTACTTAATGAAAAGGAATGTGTGCCTTGAAAGAATGGTCCAGGTACAAGTCAAATCAGATGAAGCAGGGTGTGTGACTTCCATTTACACTAGAGCAAAACGAGGGAGCGCCTGCTCTCCCCATGCAGTCCGGATGAAACTTTTAAACGTGGCTTCAGCAGAAACTGGACAACAGTTTAGTGCCCCACTAGCCCCATCTGGTTTGAGGTTGCTTTTCTTTTATGTTTTTCCTTTTTTCCCTGAGATGGACTTAACTTCGGCCACTCATTTCTGATTGTGGTAACTAGTGCTGTCAAGGTGAAGGGCTGCGTCTGTTTTAGTAAGCGAGCCAGTGCCAGGGAATGCCCTGGATGTGGCAGCTCAATCCTCTGCACAATTGAAGTGCCAGAGCAGTCCCTGGCACGGTTTTGGACCTGGCAGGCTGGCTCCTTTCCAGACGGATCTGGGCACAGTTCAGGAAATGGCACAGGCCAGGGACTATTCCCAGTAGACAACTTGGATGCAGCCTCTCTTCTGTGGAGGGCATGAAAGTGCAATAGCGTAGACACGGGTCTCTTACCATTTGCCTCAGGGCCGGAGAACAGTTATGATCGCATTCAAGTTACCGGGATAGACAAAGCAAGAGGCCCTCTGTATTTATTCTGTATTACGAATCCCTTGGTGCTTTGGCAGTGCTGCACAAAGCATCCAAGGTAAGCATGAATCTGATCCAAAACCCACTGAAAGCAGTGGAGGCCTTCTGTTGTTATTAATGAGTTTTCAGTCAGGCTGTAAATGAGCACTAAATGTTAAAAAGGAGAGGTATTTAAAAAAAGAACATACAGGGACAGATATACGTTACGGATATACATACTTTTAAAGAAAAGAAAGCAAAACCAAGGCCTTTGACAGAAAAGAAAAATACAACCCAACCAAGTTAGTTACTGCTGGGCTTTTAATAACATCCTGTTTTTTCATGTCTTGCTGCACAAAGAGCCTATGGTGATTCCACCTAAATGCTGATATAGTCATTGATTTATACTTTGCTTTAGACGTTATTAAATAGGCTAAATATATAATTTCCTTACAAAATTAATAGTTTCTCCAAATGTTTCAGTATTGCACTTTAATCTGTCATCTGAGTAGAGCCTCTACTGGCCCAATTTCTAATTTTGTGATAAGAGCGTTAATTCAGCCTAAATACTACTTACGAAATAACTATGATGTTTAGGATCCTACATTTTATGTTTGAGAAAAGAGAGCTTCATAGTAGGATATTTGGAAGTCATAGCTCAATTAAGAGTTTGAGTTATTCTTTTGACAAAAAGTTGTATTGTGTAGACTTTCAGTGCCTCAGATTTCTTTTGAGTGAGATAATGACTCAAAAAGGAAAATAAAAAGCAGATATATTAAATCATTTCCATGATTGTCATACTCTGACTTTTCTTTCCAAAATAAGTGAAATTTCATAAGTCCATCCTGTGCCTTATGACTTAGTCATGAGTTTTAAACTCATCCTCTTCCAGGAACGCTGAGAATAACAAGCAAATGTGGATTTCACGAGCTGCGTCTTTTGCATACCTTTCCTTTTACACTTTTCAAGTAATGTTGATGTAATTAATTATGGGTCTATTGAAATACAGAGTTTGCTTGTAAGGAAATAATCGTTACACTTTGATTTGTCATACTCTGATTAAAAACACTGTACACGTGATTGCTTCCAGCTATTAGCTATGCTGCAGTTGAGGGGCAAATTATGCCCCCAGTCCAAATATCCATACATCCTTGGAGCACATACATCCTCATTAACTGCAAGATTAGTCAGAGCAGAATTTGTCTGAGTCAGAGATATCATTTTGGCAATGTCACTTTACTGAAATAATAACCCAAATGCTGTTTGCTGTTGCAAAGAGTCTGTAGGTTTTCACTTGAAGCTTGTATTCCTTTTATAATCATGAACTCCCACCGTGCTCTTACAGCTGATACCTCTCTGTAGCTAGTCTCTCACAAGTAGGCATGGATGACTCTTCAAATAACATTTATTACTAGCTGGAAACTGTTAAGATACTGTTACTTAAAAAAAAAAATATATGAAACCTGGTAAATCCAGCCATCTGGTGAGAACAACAGAGCACAAGTCTGAACAAAAAACTAACATTGAGTGTGTTGGTGAAGAGGTTTGACTGTAGGAACCCTAGTTTTTTCTTTTCCGCTCTCCTTAAGTATTTCTGATAGTTTCAGAAAGTTGATAAGGGATGAGAGCGCAGTGCATACTGGTATCTGCAGGGATTCATGGCAGCAGGGGGAGGTTGACATTAGTGTGGAGAAAAGTCCAAACTTCTTTATTAGATGACTGAGAAAATGTGACAATGAAGTGAATTTCAGCCCAATTCTTGGTTGATAAAATAGGAATCAGTAGGGATTTTCTGAGTCTTTAGTGTTAAAGGGAAGCTTCCCTATATCTTTTATTATTGTCCTGACAGTATTCCTGTCTAGGGTACCACTGTGCAATGATAAACTGTGTGGAATAGAAATATTATGGTAAAAAGTCAGGAGACACTTTTGCTATGCTCAGGGATATTTTGGGTAGTGGGCAGGCAGGACAGAGAAGGCTACTCCAGTGCAGAAGATAAAGCCAGGGTCTTCTGTCATGTTAAAGCTTCTTGAAGAAAACATATACAAAGTCCTGCACCTGGGAAGGAATTACCTTTTAAAATGGGGACAGACTGTCCGGGGAGCAGCTCTGGGGAAAGGGTGCTGGGTTCCCTGGGAGCTGGGCAGGAGGCATCAGCGAGCCCCGGCAGCAGAGGTGGCCAGCAGCATCCAGGGCTGCATCAGCAGGAGCACCACCAGGAGGTCAGGGCAGGGGTTGTCCCCTCTGCCCAGCACTCGTTGTTAGACCACATCTGGGTACCGTGGCCAGGTTGGTGCCCCCCCAATGCAGAAAGACGTTCTGCATGAGCAGAAGCTGGGGCAGCAGGGCTTGTCCATCCTGGGGCAGAGATGGCTTCGGGGGCACCTCACAGCCACCCCGGTGCCTATGGGGAGGGATGGAGAGGGGGCAGCTGGGCCCTTCACAGCCGCGTGTGTCAGGGCAACAAGGTACTGCAGGCATGAGCTGGAACGAGAGGGGTTCAGGCTGGAAACCTCTCCCCCCGACGACCGGCAGGCCAGGGGGCAGGCAGAGGGACGGGCTGCCCAGGGAGGTTGGGCAGGCTCCATCCTTGGGGGGTTTCAAGACCCGGCTGGGCAAAGCCCTGAGCAGCCTGGTCTGATATGACAGCTGGCCCTGCTTGGGGTGCACAAGGGACCGCCTGAGGTCCCTTCCAACACGAATTGCCCAGTGATCCTAGGTAAGTTTTGCGGCACTGGGACAGTACCCTGGTTACACCTGACTAAAGCATCCTCTTGTTATCCTTTTTATAGAAAATATTTTCTTCAGAAACTCACGCATTTTACACAAAGCCCAAAATAAATGAAAAGTACTTGTTTGCTAGGGATACACTCTGGCTTCTCCCGGAGTCTTTTAGAAGTTAACCGACCTATGCGGTCACACTTTTTCCATAGACTCACATGAATCTGCTCCAACAAAGAGCTGAAGATGACTATATATAAAAAATTAGTACTTTTATATAATCCCAATTATTTTGAAACAAAATATAGGCTGCTTCTCTACCCCCAGGATTAATTAAATAAGACACTCTGCAGTATATTTTCTCTGTATAATCTTCTATTTAGAAACTGAAGGGATGCATTTCTTACAGTGACTGAATAGAGCAAATGGGATAACAGATCTCTATCTAGATAGCTGTCCCAAAAGATAGGCTGCATATCGGTCCACTACTTGTTTCTGCCAATTTTGGATGATACTTTAGCTCAATAGTAGCTATCCACAAATCTTTGTAGTATTTCATTGTACAGATATAAAGGAGAAAAGATAACCTACTTTTCCAAGAGCCCTTCATGAATGCCATGAAAAGATATCAATGTACCTATGAAACAAAAGGCTGCTGCAAATAGGAGGGCAAGAAAAAGTCTTTCTACTTGCACATTCTCAAACGTATTGCAGATGTCAGGGAAATCAATAAATCTTTCGGATATCAAGAAAAATAAGGATCCCAGCCACTTCCCCCGAGACTTTTTATGTAAAAGGTGACACAATAATTATGTAGGTGGATTATGATCTATAGGCAAGTGCACTGACTATTAACATCTAAAAGTGACATTTCCTTTTCAGACAAATTTAATATGAGCTGCAAAGATGCATTTTGCAGTCAACTTGCTCGTACAAAAGCTAAATCAGGCATGCTCTTATAATTGTACTGTATGCATTTTCCAGCTCAGACTCTGGTTCTGCCGCCTCTCCCAAGTCAGTTACTGTGGGTAGAGCTGGCCTCATTTTTTCAATGCATAGCACATTTGCCTAAATGCGCAGTTTATGAAACAGTGCCACTGAAACACTCCAATCAGATCTGGCAAAAAATAATGATCAGGGAATGAGGGCAAGGGAAGGAGCAAAAAAAACCAACATTGAAATGTTTTATTCTGACAGCTTGGAAATGAACTTTTTGACTTTTCAAGACAGCTTTGTTGTTAGAAGAGGAAATGTTGAGAAAGATTCAGAGTTAGATAACTGAAAGCTAAACAAAACTAAGAAAGCTCTTTTCAATGAAACGAAACATTTCAAGTTAACCAGAAAGGATATGTAGGTTTTGTTTCATTAATTCATTTTTTAATCGTTGGTACTATGTAAACCAGGTGGGGTTTTTTCACTTCAGGCATAAAAATGAAAAATTGACCATGCAGTCAACATGAAGTTTGAAAATCTGTAGGCGAAGTATCTGTTACCTGGTAAAAAAATGTTTTTCCTGTCCCCTTGAAAAATGCTCATGTGCTTAAGACATAAGAATATATCATATCTTTGGGGGAGCTCAGGATGTCATTGGAAGCATGGATGAATGCTGTAATGTTGGTTTTAATAACTAGTCTTCTGACCTCCGTTGGTTGTTGCTGTCATTATGACAAAGCTTAAATAGACACAACCAAAATAAAGGAACAGCTCTTTGAGAGCTGTCATAGAAGAAAAATTTCCATTTCAGAGTGTTAAATGAGGGCCTCTGCACCCAGGTCAGCCATAAGATGTCAGCCCTCAGAGGGGGTGGAAAGAGTTAGGACAACTGAAATGGAGCTAAACAGAGACCTGCATTCAGCTTTGTCTTCTGTGAAACAAACCTAATTATAGCAAGGAAAAAGTATGTATATGTTCACTACAAAATGAAGAGAAACACAGAAAAGAGAGAGAAATCCATCAACAACTGCATAGCCTTGCCATTGCAGCATTTCCTGCAGCCTCAACTGCCCTGCCACACGGGGGTGGAGTGGGGATAGACAGGGATATCAGAATTGCAGTGGGGGTCCCTCCTACCATCCCCATCTGTTCACAGTCTTGTCTGCCAGCTCCGCGCCTGCCTCCGGCGCCTGAACTCCAGTGAGGAGCACCGCTTGGGCACATCTGATGGCCAAGTCCTATTTTTTGTGGCACTCTGGGCTGACAAAGCCAGGCAAGCTCAGAGCCAGCTCCGGGCACTTTGCTGGGAGCTGCTCCGCTTTGTGTGGATGTTCCATCAGTCAGAGGGGGAAGGGTTTTGCCTTTCTCTTTGGAGAAATGCCTGTGCACTGCAAGCAGCTTGGGAACTCCTACAGGATCAGGCCTCCTCTTGATATCTTGAAGAAATTTTAACTAAAAGGCTATGACATGACAACCTGGAACTTTACAGAAAATGACAGCTGATGGCTGGAGAGCCCTGAGGCAGGGTAAATAATGCCCATAGGGAGGCTCTGCTGGGAGGAATCTTGCTACATATGGTTTCATATCAAAGGCTGTTTCATTTCTTGTGGGAGGAGATAAGAGAAAAAAATAAACCCACGTTATAGCTAGTATCAACTAATGCAATGGTGAAAGACGTTGCAGTGACGACAACGGTATATGAACGCATGTGAAATAGCATAGAATCTAAAACAAGGCAATATAAACGTTTCTTGAGTTTTTTCAGCTGATATATGTGTGAAAAGAAACAGTACAAATGAAATTTTGTTCATGCCTTTCACTTCCATAAACTTTAAATGACTGTAAGTGGAACACTAGAAAAAAAAGAAAAACCCTGCAAAAATCACTGACTTAAACATTCCACATTTATCTCTGGACTCGTGAATTTAGTGATTAATTAAATTAATTTGATAAAGTAATTTAGTTTCTCTGTGTTAGTTTTTTTCTAGTTACATGTGAAAGCCGCTGGTTAGTAGGAAGCTGACAAGCTTTTTCTCTGTTTGTGGCAGGTGCTGAAACGAATCTGAACTTGAGGAGCAGGGAAGATCCAAATACATCAGATATTGGATCAGAAACCCAGGATAAAAATGCAAATAACCATGGAACTCAGTCATCTAATCCACTGTCCAGTTCTGTGACTGCTGAAAATGGAAATTCAGTATCAAATGGTAAGCAGTTTTTAATCCCAAAGCTCTTCTAACATAAAATTGCTGAAGTGTTTCCTTGAGTGAGCTTTTTAAGATATAGTCAAGCTGGAATCTTCTGAGTTGTGAAATATCTGTGTTTCTGGAACCAGCTTAACTTTGTATGTGTGAACTGATAAGCCCCTCTGCAATAAAAGCTGAATATGAAGAAAATAAAACAGCCTCTGTTGAGGAATTAGTAATTGGCTCAGCTCCAAGTCGCTAAGCAGCCTGAGGCATGGAGGACTGAGATTTGAGATTTCTGATCCTGTAATCAATACAAATGGGACAGAAAATGGCAAATCAGGATCTCCCTTTGCTACAGGTGCCTTACTAGTGAATAACAAATTGTTTATTATTGCAACAAGATGATCAAAGTGGTGGAAGAGCAATGTCAGAACGAATGAAATGTTTCAAGATCCTAAAAGCATAAATGCTAAGGATATAACACCAGTATTACATAAAGTCACACGTACAAATACACGAGCATGAATAGACACAAGACAAATATTTCTTTTGATGGAATGTGGAGAAGCAGATGTCTAAATACATGCATGGCAGTGGGTACAATTATCTTCATGCTGAAAACTGAAGTCTAAATATGATTTGTGTAAGCAGAACAGTTGCATAGCCTTTACTGTTAAGGGCAGAACTACACATAATGCAGTTGGTAGTTTGGGAGTTATACTGGAAAAATTAAAGGGAAAAATATTAGGTTAAGCGAAATACTGAGTTTTGTTTTCCGAATATGCTATCCTCTTTCTTTAAAAAAAATTAATACTAGACCTGCTTAATACGCAATGTTTTGAAATGAAAAATAAAGCTTTATCATCAAAATGAAACATATCAAAATCAAATAATTCCTTTCTTTTCAAGAAAACCTATTCTCCAAATTCTGCAGTGCTTGGCCAAAATAATTCTTCCTGCTCTCTCTGATAATCGAAGCAGAAAACTCATCCAGTCTGAGAAGTGATACAAGTATCAAAGTGCATTCATTCCTGTGTGGAGCCAGGAACACACTGTGACAGAGGAAAAAGGCATCTTTGTCCCTTACAACCGTGTCCCCATTTGTATCAGTATAATAATTTGGGGAGGAGGGGAGCATATTTTCAGTATGTATAACAGCCAGGCTGTTAAATTAACACAAAAACTGTTGGTAGACCGAGTCTTTGATTCCTTTCTATGTAGGATTTTAACCATATATTCTGATGTCCTGATGGGACCTGTGGGAGATCAGCTTTTTGTAAGGGCAACCATTTTGTCCCCAGACCCCTTAATTGGGAGTTTAATCACAAGAGCTCTGTTTCTTACGGCTTAGAAATGAAATGATGCTTTACGTTTATAATTTGTGATTATTATAGTTGTTAGTAAACGATCTTAGTTAGCGAAAGAAATAGTCATTGCTTGAATAAAAGGCCAACTAATCGGTGCGATGGGCGCTTGTAATTGTTTGTGTGAAGTTTTTATCAGTGTATTTGCAACCACTAGTAGCCAGGGCTGTTCATATTGATAATATACAATATCTACTATGCATAATCTAATTATCTTTAGATTCTATTATTTTTAAACTATTTGTATGTGGAAAGTTTAATCATAAAGGCGTAATGTTGTACAATGGAATTTTCCAGTAAGACACTTTTTCCATTGAAAAACACTGATTCATCAAACTTTTCATGGAAGGTTCCCAATTTTGATGCAGCCTTGGTAAGGAATGGGTTTGAGATTCACTGTATATTATGAGTAGAAAAATAGAAAAAAAGTACTTTTAGGTCCGTCAGTATCCCACTGGTTAAGGAATTAGCATTATTTCTGGTATTTCAAGGTTCAAATCTATATTTTGCCTATCAGACTCTTGTAGAAATGATGCAAGCTTTGATTTCACCCTGATGCAGAGGAAAAGCAGATTATAAATTTTGTGATACAGAATGCTACTTTTCCAGTGACCCTTAATAATAATTGAAAGAGTTGACACTATGGAAAACTTTGGTGTACTTTGATTGCATGAATTTAAAACCAGTTTGCTTAGGAAAAAAATCCTTCCGGGATTGAACCTTAACATCGTCATGATTTTGAAATCTGTGTCTTGTTGGATACATCTAGGCCATACTGATATTTGAGAATGTGTCATGAGATGTTTCCATGTAAAGTACCTCTTCATTTCTTTGTTACTGTATACCAAACTCCTCTACCTATGAGGAAAATAAAACCTGAAATGTATTATTAAATAGTTGATACCGAGACTACAAAACTCTCGGATGTAGAGTAATGTGCTTCCCGCTGTTACACATTGCAACTATATAATCTACTTTCCAATGATAGAACTAAAGTCTAGATTCATACATTACTCGTAGAGTTAAAAGAGGAGCAATTTCTTAAATAAGACTAGTCTTTTGCTGTCATGAATGAAGTGTCAGCACCACTCCTCTAAAGTATCGTGAAACTTAAAGTCACTCTGGTCATAAGAATAATCATTTTGATGAAGATGTTAATCTTACTTACAATCTGATGAATTCTTTAGAAAACCATTGCTAAGCAGCTAAAAAACTGTCTGGCTCAGCTTCCAAACAGATTAATGCTGTGTTGCTTTCAGAAGCTGAGTTTAATTTCTGGCACTGCTGTTCAGATTTCTAATAGAAGCTGATTTTTTTTTTATTTTATATAATGTAATCCTCTTTAGTTTATCTTTACTATTAGGAGTAACACCTTTCTACAGCTCTGTGCTATCAACTGTGACTTTTCTGCCACAAATCTTTCACACCTACCAGAGTTTTCAGTCTGAAAGAAAGAGCTTTTTTTTTGCTATTTCTTGTCCAAACACAAAAAGTAATCAAAAAGCCTGTAATAGCCTTTTACGTTACAATGCTGAAAGCTCTGATCCTAAATCACCTGAAACAGCAGATCCTCTGGTGGGAGACATTCAAACACTGCAGGTAAAAGTTTACTCAAATTTGGTGTAATTTCCAACTAGTACCTAATAGGGTACGGAGGAGTATTTAATCATGATTCTGCGATTCTGCGTTTAAGTGAAATGTTTAAATGTGACAACTGTAATAAGTGACTGAGGTGACCTAACCTTTGGGTAGTGAAAGGGAGAAATTCCCCAGATATCTGACAGTTCTTTACCTCCAGTGGAATGTGTTGTAGAGGTACTTTGTGTAACCCAAGTGAAAAATTAGAGTGGCTATTGTATAGATGAGACAGTCCTGTTGGACCGAAGGAGCATTGTGCTGCAGCGTGCCCAGGGGTCACACAGGTCCACACTTTGCCCTGTGCTGTTCATCCAGCTCCGTTGGCACGCTGCCGTCCCGCAAAGGAAGTCTCTCTAGCTATTCCTCTTCTCTTCAGTTGTAACTGAGGTCCACTGCTTGTGTATGGAGATCCATGTGAATGGACTTAATATATAGTTTATGCTGATCAGCATAAGAGTAACTGTTTAGAAACCTTTCTGTGTCACCAAAAGCCCTATGCATTAGTCAGGTAAGGGGATTAGTCTTGTCTAACTTCAGCTATCAAGAAGGTAGCCATTTTGTCTAAGCAGGTCACCTGTGGGCTACAGTCTGCTACACAGTCTCTTGAAACTTACCACCAGGTCTAAGCACAGCAGGCAACAAGTGGCAGAGTGGGAGAGGTGTCACAGCAGATAACCTGACAGAAAAGGGGCATGTCACCATGACACAGGTTACATGCCGTTGAGCGCAGAGCCTTACATCTTGCCTTTCCTCTTTCACTCTATAGCAGCCAATGTATCAAGCAGAGCTGATCAGTAGATCCAGCCTGTGTGTGAATGCAGAATCATGGAGGGAGGCAGAAGGTTTGGGGAATGATGTGTGGCCGCAGTTGCAAAGACCCAGAGACTGTGGTGTTGCTGCTGTTCTGCAAATATGGATGTCGGAGGCCAGGAGGTGCAGGATCTCCAGTGCAGGGGTAGCAGGACCTGTGAGACTGGAGGTTCTCTGGAACCCAGAACCTCTTCTAGATGTCCCAGTCGTTTAGATCTTGATATTTGAGATGCAGGCTGTTTATCTGAAGGATCCTAAAGGAGTATCTGAGAACAGGGCAGAAGTGGGAAATAGAAAGTATAGGAAGTATGGGATCATCCCTTGAAGCAACATAGAGTGGCATTACAGGGAGTAAGTGGGTAAAGGACTGGGTTTCTAGTTTGAATAGCCATATTACTTGGGACAAGGCCATATTCTTGATTATGTGAAAAAAATGGAATGCGTTTCTTTCATTTAACTTCTCTAGTTAGATATTATTGATCGAATCATATTTCTTGCTATCATTTTCACCATCACGTATAATTGCAGTATGTTAGCAAACATAATTTTGCCCCAAAAAATGCCAAATTAGACTTACTTTTGGTAACTTGAGGACAGTTGCAAGAAAGCCCAGTCCAGATGGTGTAATTTGTGCTCCAGCTTTAACCCCCTGATTAATTTATGTTCTTGTAGTTCTGCCCCTGCTAAACTGATGCTTCCAACCTTGTGCTGAATTGAGCAAGGTCTTATTCAGTGCACAGCTGTGGTATCCTAATATTTACTTAGGTGTACGTAAAGGAAAACTCTCAGAATATAATCAACTACTCCATTTATCTTTCCAAACTCCACCAAGCCTCTGCTTGCAATGTCTGTGATGACGTGCTGTTGCTGTACATGGAAACTTTCCTTGATAAGACCTCTTATCAAAGTGCTTTTCATAGAAATAAACAGAAAATCATTGATAACCTTATTCTTAGCTCAAGGCTGTCATGGATGGTAGATCCTAAAGTGTATGAATGTAGTGCAAAAACAGTATCTTTTTCAAAACATGCTGCTGGCCTAGCAAAGTATTTTCGTTCATTTATGGTGGTCTAGAATCATGAGAATATTTTACATTATATCTTTTATTTGAATTGAATGAATAACATCTACTTTAAAAAGGCATTTTTTATTAAAATGTGGATGATTTTGTATTACTTTGTTTGAGATGTATCCAAACTGAATCCATGTGAATAAATTATTAGTTCAGGAAATTATTTGAAAAAAAAGGATTTGTTTTGTGTTGTCAAAACTGGATTTTTGGAGGGAAATTTATTTCAAGCATTTAATTTGACCAAAAATATGCAATTTTTACTGAGGGAGAATTTTAAGTTGGACAACAGGGAATTTAATGTAGGTAAGAAAGGAATAGTGGTAACCTAGATATATTTTACAAGCCTAATATACTGGAGACCCTGAACATCAGACCTTGCCACAGTACATACCCAATATATCATGGACTGGCTTCAAAAACTGATAACTCCACCTCAAAACAACACATAGTTCAAATCGCCGAGAGAACAGGGTCAGACTGGCTCTCTGCACCAGGCAGAAAAGGACTGAAATGCTGGATTCTCACAAGATTTGACCTGGCTTCTGAGCCATAAGCAGGGGTTCCATCTTCTTCCCTGCCTGTGTGTCCCCAGAGGAAGTCCAGATGATTTGAAGCTGTAGAAAAAGATCCATATTTATGAATACTTTACACAAGCCTCATTCAGAACAAGTGGAAAAAAAAGGGCTGACCGTAGTTACAAAGCTGTGCAGATGCACCGTTATAAGGGGGAAACTAAAAGCAGAGTAGAGAGGCCAAAAAGGTATAAGGATCATTCTTTCTTTTTAAAATTCTTATTCTATTTCTCTCACAAAATCAAGTTATTTTATGGGATTATTCTTGCAATTTATATTTTCCTGAGTTAAATCATATATCAGTAACCATGTAAGAGTTAATACTTATTTATAAAAATTAAAAAATAGACCACCACCACCCCTTTTTAATACTGAAAATACAGAGTTGGAAGACAAGCATGTTTCACAGTGTCTTTCTGTGCCAGTTTCATGATGGAAGAAGAAACTGAACGTGAGCATGAAACAGAACTATGTCTAGTGCAATACCTAATCCCATAAGTAGTTTATGATTCATTGCATTTGAACTTTTAATTTTTTCCATAATGATTCTCTGTGTGTTGTGTATAGTACGCAAAGAGTGAGGTTTGTGTCATTTTTTTCTTATCTAAGAGTTACATACCTAGCCCCAGAATCACCTTACCTAGTTTTAGCCCCACAAAAGGTAGATGCCTCGTCTAATCAAATACTTTGCGTTAGCTGTTATCCATTTCTAGATAGTAAATCTCAACAATTCAACTTGCGTATCTCTTACCAGGATGAATCCTCTTCTCAGGGTGGCTAGCTATGTTCAGTTGACTAAAGAAGTAGTGATATGTTGTTTATGGATGCCAGAGTATGCCATTGCTATATGCAGCAATACCAAAATTGCTGAATACCAGACCTACCATGGTGCCTGTGATTCTAGTTTGTGAGGGCCTTAATAACGCCTATCGTGGACTCACTGTGTTTCCGCCTCTGCCTTTGCTTCCTCTCATCCCACCTTTCAGATCTTCTGTAGTGCTGTGTGAACGGTCTTCCCGCTCCGGCAGAAATGATGGGGAAGTGCTGGCAGTGAGCCTTGCTCTAGGATCACTGTGCAGAGGTGTTTGTTTCTCTTGACTACCAAGGGAGACTACCTGGCTCTTTTACACTGGATGACTGGTTTTTACACAGCTAAATTTCGGGCAGCTAATTCCCACATGGAGAATGCACAATAAGTACGAGAATTAAAAAACCCCCTCTGTACCGCGGAGATGAAGTTGTAAGTCCTGGACCTACTGTTGACTTTGAGAGCAGACCGCAGGCCTGTTTTCCATTCCCTTTGCATTGCTCCTGCGATGAAAAGGAGCCAGGGGGAGAAGAGCCAGGGATTTCCGCATTGCAGGAGGAATCCCTGGCCAGTGTATAGGTAATGTGTTATTTGTAGGCTCTTTCAGTACAATTGCTCCCTCTGTAAACCAGCATGCATACCTATAATGCTATTCATGCTTGATAAACAATAATTGTTCTGGTTTCGGTAAGCATGGAAAAAGTAAATATCCAGGCAAATGTGTGATTTTTCCATTCTTTTTTAGTAAAACATGCCAAGGTCTTTTGAATCTCGTGCTGAAATCAGCCAGTGCATAAATATCAGATTATAAATTAGTATTGTTCTGCTTTAGGTCTACCAGAGGAAAATGAATATTCAAGACTGTCGGCCAGCACTACGGCAGGCTCATCGATTCAAAGACATAGAGAGAGCCACACTAGTCAGGTAAATATTTCATTGATGGTCTACTAGAACCAGTAAAAGAAAAAAATCATAGTGCTGCATGTTGAAAGCTATCTTGATTAAAATTTGTGTGTCTGCATTGAAAAAATGTAGACTTCTTTTGCAGGTTTGTATTGAGCTAAGGAAACTAATGAATTTACTCTTAACTTTTTTTGCTGGGAGGATAATCATCCTGAAAGGTTCTCATAGTAGAGTTCAAAGTTTATGAAACTTACTGTTGCTGGTTGTGAGGATGCTATTTTCAGTCAAGAAATACGTCTCTTCACTCTGAGAGGACCAAGATGTTATCTCTTTCAAGATATTCATTCGTACCAGATTGCATGATAATGCACCTCATAGGAATAAAAGCATAACTATATCACCCTTTTGTATATAAAAGCAGTGAAGACTTTGAAAGCAGTCTTCATTGTTTTTATGCAAATATCAATAAGTAAAAATTAAAATCAAAATATCTATCAATTCAAGTATGAAGCTTGTACTTTGGTTCTTCTAAAATGCCTGTTTAGTTAATGTCACTAAAATCATAACACAGAATTAAGTTTGATATGCAAAGCGAACAAAAAGGAATAAAATTTGTCATAATATATTTTCTTCATTCTTTTCTTCAGCATTTTATATGTAACGTGAAACACATTACTTTCTACGTGGCCAATTCAGGCATGAAGGCATTCAAGAAATTTTATCTTTTTTCACTTAAATGGCATTAGCGTATTCTGCTGTTGTCTTTATGTCTTCAGTCCACTTTTCTGAAAGGGTAGTCTTGAGTCATTTCTTTATTTGAGATGACCGTAAGAATTTTACAGTAAAGCCAAATATTGTCCAAAGAGAAAATATGTTGGAGCTGAGAGGAATTTGCTCGACAGAAACCTCTCATTAACCAATGGTACAGTTTCCAAACTATTTTACCAGAAGGTAAGAGAAGTGCTTTATCACATTTAAAAGCTACTTGTTGTCTGCAGGCGACAGCTGAAATTTCATTACAACAAAATACAGGCCCTAACCAAGTGAATGAATGTTTGGCCCTTGACTCCAGCAGGAGTGGGATTCAACCTTCAACATCTATTCGGTCTTAATGTAAATTTGAAAACCAATAGGTTATAAATGAGTAAATATCTGAGCAGACTAGTACAAAAGTCTTCACTTTGTGTTTTTCTCCTCCATTGTCCAAAGCACAGACATAACAACAGTGCATAGTCTGAGTTGAAGAATTGTGCCAAGACAGCACTCAGCACTACACTAATCTCTTCAGATACGTAAGTGAGGCTGGCCAGAGCTGCCCTGGCACACATAGACACATACCCATCTTGCACACAATAACAAATCTTTGCCATCGCCCTACCTCTCAGACTCTCAAAATGTACTTTGCCCATATTGGGAAAAAATACTGAGAGGTCTGCTACCTCCAGATCAGTATACTGGATGAGGGTATGGGATTATCGCCCTCAGCACAGGAAAGACAAGAGCCTGTTGGAGCACGTCCAGAGGAGGGCCACAAAAGTGATTAGAGGGATGGAGCACCTCTCCTGTGAGGACAGACAACAGTTGGGGTTGTTCAGCCTCGAGAAGAGAAGGCTCCGGGGAGACCTTATTGAGGCTTTTCAGTACTTAACGGGGGCCTACAGGAAAGAGGGGGACAAACTTTTTATCAGGACCTGTAGCGATAGGACAAGGGGTATTGGTTCTTAACCAAAAGAGAGTAGATTTAGACTACATATAAGGAAGAAACTTTTTTACAATAAGGGGGGTAAAATACTGGAACAGGTTGCCCACAGAGGTGGTAGGTGCCTCATCTCTGGAAATATTCAAGGTAGGGTTGGACGGGGCTCTGAGCAACCTGATCTAGTTGAAGATATCCCTGCTCATTGCAGAGGGGTTGGAACAGATGATCTTTAAAGGCCCCTTCCACCCCAAACTATTCTATGACTCAATGATTCTGATTGATCCTATGATTCTATTATTATGAAGACAACTGCAGACAATGTTTGCAATTGTCTTTGTTACATTTTTCAATGATCAATCAACTACTTATTAGGCATGACAGTGGCCAAAGAGCCCTCTCTAGCGAATGAAAAATCCAAGGTCCAGACACTGCTCCAGTTATAAACCTCACACAGTGAGACACTTTTGTCCTGGAACACCTTACAATCCCTGTTGCTAAAATGCTTGCCTGAGATCAAGGAGGATCATGTTTAAATTAATACATCCTTACAGTACATGGGGAGTTAAATGAACTGCATATAGGGGAGCCGTTATCATCATCTTATCTTTGCAAATGGAAACAGTATGCTTATGTGAAATTAGTCTGCAACATTTAAATGCTCTATTTTAGAAGCAAGTCTTTAACCATTTACAACTGTGTATTTTTTATTTTTTCCCAAACGGCTTGACAAAAGCTGAACACAATTTCAATTCAGTACTTCGAAGTGTCACTTTTCAGTAAATAGATGTTTTGCCAAAGTGTTTCACAAATCTTTAAAATAGATTCCATGCCATGTACTCAGAATTACATACAGGGACAATCCTTAAATGCACGCTCAGTAAGAACTGTGACAAGTTTAGAGAAGAAACCTGCAGTTCTGTGATTTTTGATACAATTGCCTTAATGATTAAACATCTTCCAAAACGGTCTTGCCAAAAGAAAAAGAAAAAAATCTTCTTTCCACAAAAAGAAAAAAAAAACCTTAAAAAAACCTCTGTGCTCACAGGGCTGAGAATTCTTACTGCAAAAAGCATTCCTCACCATTTCCAAAGCATGACATATATTTGAAAATGATTGGTTTTAATTACAGTTGACATTTCTTAGCATGCTGCCGGTGACTCTAACAGCATACAACCCTATTGTAAAAGTCTTTGCCAGGCTTCACTGCAGTAACCTTATCACTTTAAAGTAATTCTTGCACAGACATATGAAATAGGACAGATTGTTTCACAGATCTGTGAAGGTACTGATTGACTAATTGCTTTAGAGAGAGAAACATAGTCTGGGTCCTTGGATTTCTTGGCAGACACTCTGTCATTTCAGCTAAAGGAAACTGGTTCATTAGCTTTCAGGGACTTCTAATATTTATGGGGGTTTTTAATATCTCCCTGCTAGCTCCTTACTGAAGCGACAGGAGTTAATTTCATTTTTGTCACAGGACCTCAAGGCTCATCTACATCCAACTAAAGTTTAGGCATTGTGGCTTACGGTACCATCATGTTGTCACATCAGGTGATAATTACCTGCATCACTGCCTGGTATTTCCTGCACACTGCAAACCTACACACTTCAGAGAGCAAATTCTTCAGCTCAGTATCTGTCGACATGCATCATAAAGATCAATCTTTTAACAAACACTTTTGGAAGCAATTACCAAGTATAAAATCCCATGCAGATGTGAACTCAGCAACTTAATTGATCGTCTCTAAAGTAAATTCTGCTGAAAACAAAACAAAACAAAAGTTCACTGTTGGCCATAAATGCTACTTTTCTAGGGCAATGGTTACTTAAAGGTCAATTTTTATCAGAATGAAAAAAAACAAAAAATGAAAACAATTGTTGAAATACAAAATATTTCTCATTTGAAAGTTACGGAATAAAATTCTACTTTCTTCTGCTAGAAAAAGGGAAAGAGTATTAAAAATAAAGTTTGGTTTTTGTCTCATCAGAAATGAAAGAACGTACATCAAAAGAAATGAAACTCTTGCTTGTAAAAACAACAAAATATGTTTTTTTAAACTAATACCTTTTCCTTCATATTGTTCTGTAGCTGTACAGTTGTAGATTTCCAAGTGATTATATCTATAGGTTGCAATTAAGTACCACCTAAAACCATAAAGATCCTAATATCTGATATAACACTGTAGCATCATCTTCATCCTCAAAGAAGAAGAAAACCGAATCATGAATTTGAGGGTCAAACCAGTTATCAAGAAGTTTCACGCGCTTTAGTTTGTTTGGATAGTAGATCTTTAAGAAACTATTTGTTAGCAAAGAGCCGCACATATTCTTTCCACTAAATGAGCACACCAGTTTCTTTGTATTTTCTGCTTTCCTTGTAAACCAAAGCATTCTAGTAAAGGAAATCTTCAAAAGGTAAACTAGAAATCTACAGTAAAATGGTACTGCAAGAAACAATATCCTGATTTACCCTTACAAGAAAAGCTACTTTGCTCTTATGGACTAAGCCCACAAACATCAGCTACAAGGACTGCATCTAACTCAGCTTCTACATGAAACCTTTTGGTAGCTGTGCTGTGCCTCTTGCTCCCTGAACAGCAGAAAACTACGAAACTTCCTTTTTCAAACTTGATTTTAAATTGCTGATTTAAAATTATTTAAATGCGTATTGTTTCAAATTACTTCAGTGATTTCTTTAAACAGTTTGGGAATTCCAAATGTGCCTGGATCTGTAGTCTGGAATTTTTAGCCCGTTTCCTTCCAGAGGCAAAGAAACCACCAAAATGGAAGAGGTGTTTCTTCTGGCCTTTTGTGCCATAATCTTGCCTAGATAGAAAATTTTGTTATGACTAAGAGTCATTTCTATTCAATCCCACTCCAGGAAGTGATCCCAAAGCATACTGGTGACTCCACAAATGTTGAAATTGCTTAGCAGGGTCTAAAACCCAAACCCTCCTCTAACATAAAAAAGCTTTATAAAATATTACCTCTGTGCTCTTTTTCTTTTACACGAGGCATTTCTCAGTTCCTTAGCCAGTCCAATGGGCTCTCTTCTCCAGACTGTATTTATTGCTTCCTCTGTTCTTGATAGCTCCTCTGAGTGTGTATGTTTAAAAGATAGAGCATAAAGACTGCTGAAATACATACGTTCTTTGGAATGTCAGCAACAGCAGCAAGATGAAATAGAGTCAAGAAAAGCAAGACTCTGTCCTTGCCACCTCACGCAAAAGCTAAATGGTCCTGTCGTCTTCTTTTTCACAAATCCAGGACTGTATTTATTTTTTTGTTCTTTTGGGTAAAAATATTTTAAAGTTGTTATTAACATTCACTACAAAGTGGGATGTGGTGTGAGAAAGATAGAGTGGAATGAAGAAAAGCAGGCCAGCGAAAAGACTCCTTGTTTCTTATGTGGGCAGCAAGAAGCAGCATGGTCTGTCTGTAACGGGATGAGATGGACAACCTGGAGCTAATGAACAGATGGGAAGTGAGGGGCAGATTAAAGACTAGAGTGATAATAAGCTTGTGTGTGGGGCGGGAGTGGGGAGTAAAACAGGCACCAGATAAAGGATGATTCAGAGAAGTAAGGTTGGAGGAAGACTAAAATGACTGAGAGAGAGGGTAAATAATAAAATTAGAAAGAGGAAAGAAGGAAGAGACAGGCAGAAGGAAAAAAAAACCAACACAACAAATCACAGAGAAGTGAGAAAAATAACTAAAAGGAAGATAAGAAAAACAGGAGAGAAAGAACCAAGGACAAAGGACAGGGTGGTCGAGTAAAAAGAGAGATGGACTAAGTAAAAAAGTAGAAACTCTATGTGATGTTCCAGATATTATATGAATTTTCATACACATATCAATGTGATCTTTTATGTTCCATAAAATAAATATAATTGTAATAATCCACCCACATTTATAGGGTTGCTTTCTGTGCAAGTTAGTTCACAACCATAGTCTTCCGAAGATTCAGCCATCTGAGAAGAAAGGTAGACAATTTCCCATTAAAAGGTACAAAGCCTCTTTGTGCAGTTTAGCTTTCTCATGGCTGAACGTTGGCTTATTTGTAATCAGATGATGTCATATGCCTTCAGCATCCTATGGAAATACTCACAGAACAAGATAAAAAATAAGCAAGCAGCTTGCCATCCTAGTAGATTAAGTAATATCAAACATACAATACACCCTGGTGTAAGATTTTGGTTACCCACTTGTTGTGGCTTAACCCAGCAGGCAGCTAAACACCACACAGCGATTCGCTCACTCCCCCCGCAGTGGGATGGGGGAGAGAATCAGAAAAAAGGTAAAACTCATGGGTTGCGATAAAGTTTAAAAGGACATAAAAAGAAGGGTAAGTAATAGCAATGATAAAAGAATATACAAAACAAGTGATGCACAATCCAATTGCTCACCACCCGCTGATTGATACCCAGCCCATCTCCGAGCAGCAGCTGCCACCCGCCAGCCAACTCCTTCCAGTTTTATTGTTCAGCATGACGTCATGTGAAGCTATGTAGGGAAAAAATCAGGAGGGCCAAAGCCCAGCTAGAACTAAACCTGGCTTCTGTTGTCAAGGACAACAAAAAAAGTTTCTATAAATATATTAGGAATAAGAAGAGGACTAAGGATTATCTCTGTCCTCTAATAGATGGGGCCGGCAACATAGTGACCAAGGATGAGGAAAAGGCTGAGGTACTTAATGAAGTCTTCGCCTCAGTCTTCAGCAGTAGGACCAGTTGTTCCCTGAGTACCCAGACCCCTGAGCTAGAAGACAGGGATGGGGAGCAGAATGAAGCCCCTGTAATCCAAAGGGAAATGGTGAGGGACCTGCTTCAGCACCTGGAGGTGCACAAATCTATGGGGCCGGATGGGATCCACCCAAGGGTACTGAAAGAGCTGGCGGAAGTGCTCGCCAGGCCACTTTGCATCATTTATGAGCAGTCCTGGACAACCGGGGAGGTCCCAGCTGACTGGAGGTTAGCAAATGTGACACCCATCCACAAGAAGGGCCGGAAGGAGGATCCGGGGAACTACAGGCCAGTCAGTCTGACCTCGGTGCCTGGGAAGGTCATGGAACAGATCCTCCTCAGTGCCATTACATGGCACATGCAGGAGAACAGGGTGATCAGGCCCAGTCAGCATGGGTTTGTGAAGGGCAGGTCATGCCTATCAAACCTAATATCCTTCTATGATAAGGTGACCCACTTAGTGGATGAGGGAAAAGCTGTGGATTTTATCTACTTGGATTTTTGCAAAGCTTTTGACACTGTTTCCCACAGCATTCTCCTGGAGAAACTGGCTGCTCATGGCCTGGACAGGTGTACTCTTCGCTGGGTAAAAAACTGGCTGGACGGCAGTGCCCAGAGAGTGGTGGTAAATGGAGGTAAATCCAGTTGGTGTCCGGTCACAAGTGGTGTCCCCAAGGGCTCGGTGCTGGGGCCGGTTCCCTTTAATATCTTTATCAATGATCTGGATGAAGGGATCGAATGCACCCTCAGTAAGTTCACAGATGACACTAAGCTGGGCGGGTGTGTTGATCTGCTTGAGGGTAGGTTGGCTCTGCAGAGGGATCTGGACAGGCTGGACCGATGGGCTGAGACCAATGGTATGAGGTTCAACAAGGCCAAGTGCCGGGTCCTGCACTTGGGTCACAACAACCCCATGCAGCGCTACAGGATTGGGGCAGAGTGGCTCGAAAGCAGCCTGGCAGAAAAGGACCTGGGGGTGTTGGTGGACAGCTGGCTGAATATGAGCCAGCAGTGTGCCCAGGTGGCCAAGAAGGCCAACAGCATCCTAGCCTGTATCAGGAATAGTGTGGTGAGCCGGAGTAGGGAAGTGATCATCCCCCTGTACTCGGCACTGGTGAGGCCCCACCTCGAGTACGGCGTTCAGTTTTGGGCCCCTCACTACAAGAGGGACATTGAGGTGTTGGAGCGTGTCCAGAGAAGGGCTACAAAGCTGGTGAGGGGTCTGGAGGACAAACCTTATGAAGAATGACTGAGGGAGCTGGGGTTGTTTAGCTTGGAGAAGAGGAGGCTGAGGGGAGACCTTATCACCCTCTACAACTACCTGAAAGGAGGTTGTAGAGAGATGGGGGCTGACCTCTTCTCCCTGGTGACAAGTGATAGGACAAGAGGAAACGGGTTCAAGTTACGTCAGGGGAGGTTTAGATTGGATATTAGGAAACATTTTTTCACTGAAAGGGTTATTAAACATTGGAATAGGCTGCCCAGGGAGGTGGTGGATTCACCATCCCTGGAGGTGTTTAAAAAAAGGGTAGATGGGGCACTTAGGGACATGGTTTAGAAGTGGCTTTTGTCAGGGTAGGTTAAAGGTTGGACTCGATGATCTTAAAGGTCCCTTCCAACCTCAGCAATTCTATGATTCTATGATTCTATGATTCTATATGGCATGGAACATCCCTTTGGCCAGTTTGGACAGCTGTCCTGGCTGTGTCCCCTCCCAGCTTCTTGTGCACCCCCAGCCTCCTCACTGGCAGGGCAGTGTGAGAAACTGAAAAGTCCTTGACTTAGTGTAAGCACTGCTCTGCCACAACTAAAATATCAGTGTATTATCAACATCATTCTCATCTGAAATCCAAAACACAGCACTATACCAGCTACCAGGAAGAAAATTAACTCCATCCCAGCTGAAACCAGGACAATATCCACCCCTTAGTCTATACCATCTACATCATGCCAAGGTCCCACACTTTCCAATACACCCTAATCAATCACCACCGCCTTTCGTGTCTTTTGATATATACATACATGTATCATTGCCTTAGTCTACGGGCCAGCCCTTTAAAATGTCTGTTGAGTTCGTTTAGTGCATGACTTTGGGCTTCATCTGTCATAACAGTCCTTCAGGGCAGGAGAGATGGTGTGTGGTGTTTGATTGTTGCATGCTGAAGCCAGTTCTGGTTCCATCACCACTGCGCTTGTCCAGTTCTATCATCGCTGCATATTGCTTGGTTTCATTAGAATTCATTCCTCGTTAATCTGGGCATTTGTTACTGTAATACCATTGATATGGTATACAGCAACCACAGAGGTGATCACATAGATTATTATGTAGAGAGTAACATCATACAATACAAATCATCGGCTGTTCTCACCCAAAATCAAATTCCCTTGAGGTACACATTGGACTTCCCCATCCTTCCACATCACCCATCAAGTGCACCCAGATCTCTGAGCAAAAGCAATCCTGTGGATGGGTTTGCCTTTGCCTGAGGCAGGAATAATCCTGCCTGTCTTCCCCAGCATATTTTTATGTGCACTACAGGGGCTTTATCCCCTTCTACAGTACACCCTGGCGTAAGGTTTTAGTTACCCACTTTTGAAACATGTTTTCATCTGTCACGTGTTCAAAGAAGCAAGATAAAAAATGATGGTTGTTTTTTCACATATTGTTATATTAAAAGATCTGCAGTCTTATCTTTTCTATTTTGTTTAAACCCCATAGTGCAGGTTGGCAGATTGCAGTAATATAGGAGCCAACATCTGACAATGAAAAATTGGAAATGTCTTTTCATATTCGTGAAGAATGTATTTATTGTTTCATTATAGCTTAAGCCATAGCTCTTATTTCATGAAATCTCATTGCTTTCAGCAGTCTCTTCCCTCAGAAAGAGCTGCATATTCATTATAGTTTCAAGGGCCTTCTTTGTTCCTACTTGATTTAATATTTGTTGCCAATCGCTTCTTTTGTTGACTGTTCAAAAGTTAAAAAAATTGAATAGTCAAGAGTGCAATGTGTTGCTACCCCCCGCCCATTGTCACAGCTCTAAACACTGGGCTCTTAACATTCGTTATTAATGTCTGTCGTGTTTGCCTATTAGCTGGAAGTAATCTTTGATCATCTTTGAAGCAAAACGTGGCAATCAAGCAAGTGCGGTGTAATAAAAAAAATCACTAATGCCTTTGTAAACACATAACATCCAAGAGAGGGCATAGAATGTTACATATTTAAAATTGATCTGAATCAGTGTATCCCCCTGAATTGTGTTTTGTTTATTGTTTTGATGGTAATGTCAAAGAATTCTCTTTGTAATGTCACATACAGACAAAAATCAGGTTTTATAACACGGTGCGGCTTTATTTTTAGAAGATTTACAGTCAAACCCATGTGCCTTAAAGATTAAATGGTATGACGTAATATATAGTATAAATTCATCAGTAGGTACAATATCTTGTGTTTCTGTATCAAGGGCTTTTGGAAGGCTGATGGCCCTCTCCTCAGCAAGTATGTGCTACGTCTGACTGCTGCGACCTCCAAAAGAGAAAGCGCAGATTCTCCTCTTTGAACCAGTAGATGCCACAGTCATCCCCCTACTCATTTGAGGCCCCTTTTCTGTCTCCACTGCTTCATCCTCGTTGCATTTTCCCCAGGTATAAGGCTGTGATTGTTGAGGAGAAGGGAACAAAACCTCCTGAGCATCCCTGTGCCATCGCTAAGCTCAGGTTTGGCTGAAGTGTGTCGTTATTCCTCTTGGGCTGCCACACTGGCCAATGGGTCACCTTAAAAGGCTGCTTCAAATGCGAGTTCAATGGGACTGTGGTCCACTACCCCACTGCCAGCACCTGTGAAGAGTGACTTCACGTCTGACCCAGCCGTAAGTGCCTGGTGTGAGAGAGAATAAATTGGTCCTTCTGCCCTTCATTCTCTTGCTGTCACATGCTGCCGCATACATGTAGATCAGCCGAGATTTAGACTGCTAACAGACCATAAATGAAGTGGTGTTTGCCTCTGATGTTGTTTGACCATAAGGACAGTGTTTCTATACAAGAAAGGATGATACACAACGTTAGTAAATATAAGTCGATGATTGTTTTTGTAATTGCTTCGAAAGCATTGTGGCAAACCGAACGAGTAAAATATCTCTATTAATACCACAAAGCAGCAGTGATCAAATGAATAGGCAACATCATTCAGTTTTTCAGATGTTTTTTGTTAGATTATGTACAAAGTGGTGTCAACATTGTTAGGTCAGGTGGTCTGAAGACGTCTACGATAAATGACTTGTTTTCAGAATGCATAGAATCACAGAATCTTCATGGTTGGAAAGGACCTTTGAGATCATCGAGTCCAACCAAACAACCTACAATCTCTGCCACTAGAGCATGTCCTGAAGAGCCACATCTAGACGTTTCTTAAACACCTCTAGGGATGGTGACTCAACCACCTCCCTGAGCAGGCTGTTCCAGTGCCTGACCACTCTTTCAGTAAAGTAATTCTTCCTAATATCTAATCCAAACCTCCCCTGCCGCAGCTTCAGACCATTTCCTCTGGTCCTGTCATTATTTACTTGGGAGAAGAGGCCAACACCCGCCTCTCTCCAGCCTCCTTTCAGGTAGTTGTAGAGGGCAATGAGGTCTCCCCTCAGCCTCCTCTTCTCCAAGCTAAACATGCCCAGCTCCCTCTCCATCTTCATCTTGAGAAAGGCACAGTTGCTGTCCTGAACAATCTTTTTCTCAAGTGTCAGATATGAATTAGAAGGATGCTCTGAAAATTTTAAAGAGCATTGTGTAGTCAGTCTATCTGGAAAGAGAAATACTATCTTAGAGGAAAAAACAGTATATTTCAATATTCATTGGTATTTTAGTCACTCTGGGAAGGTGTCATTTTGTAATTGATACCAGAAATCTAGAGCTGAAAGACACTCAGCTAAAATAAATAATAATAAATAAATAAGTGAAACCCACAAGATCCAAATAAGTAAATAAAATACACCCCTGGTTTGAATGTATAGGCTTGTTCTAGTACTTTCTGCCACATTACACATTACAGCTCTACTCAGGATTTGTGTACTGATTTTATTTTGCAAATATATAATATCTTTGTTTGATGGCTGAAACATCTCCAAGCTGTATGGAAGATGATTGACCTAATGAATTGAGAATATTATGGTCCTAGGCATGTTATTGCTACCCTGAGGGAAAGGTACAAAATCACAGAAGACCAAGCCCTGCTTTTGCAACTAAAATGTATTCCTGCAAAAAATAAAATAAAAAAAATCATCCAAAACCAACGCACAACCCCCCCCCAAAAAAAAACCAAACCCAAAACCAACAAACCCACAGAAAAACAAAAAGAGTATGAGAGCAAATCAGGCAACTTACACCAGAAATACAATAGCTGTCAGATGAAGAATATAAAAATCTTCTGTCTGAGGCACACCGAAGGTGTGTGTAGCCCAGGAGTCTCTTTCTGACGAAAAGGAGAAGTGGCTGCTGCCAAGAGAAAACAGAGAGTCGCAGGGTGCCTCTTTTGCCGGTGTGATCTCTCAGGTTCCAGTCGTCTGGAGGCAGAGTTCATTTTGTAGCTAGAAATCCTTAGTGGACTCTTCTTTCATGAATTTTTCTGGAAAATTCTTTCAGAAAGCCAAACCAAGGCAAACAATGTGATTAATTATTTTTTTTTTAGGATGAAGCTTGTGAGTTTTGCAAACGCCATGTGATAGCAGAGGGCTGGACTGGGCAATCAAAGATGCCTGTGCCTGCGTGGTCTCTGACACCAGAATATCCTTCTTCCAGCATCACCCCACGTCTGGTGTTTGGAAGAAAATTAAATCTGTCCCTCAGAAAATCCAGATAGCTGAAAAATGCTTGCCAGAAGAGAAAACATTTCTTCCTGACTCTTGTGGTGATCTGATTTTGTTCAGAAATGTAGTCCCTTTTTAGTTTCATTTTAAACACAAAGTTACTTTTAAATTTACCCCCAATTTTTAAATATCAGCAAAGTTATAATTTCCTTTGGTATGTCATCTATACCACACCTGTCCAAAAGGTAGTTTATTCTTTTGATGTAATAAGAAATTTTAACTGAGAGAGAAAAAATATTTTCTTGTTTAGAACAAAGCAAATGCAAAATATATATATATATATCAGTTATAGATCTCATGTCTAACTCTGTTTAAGCTGGCATACCTCCTCCAGAGCAATTCCAGATTTGCACCAGACAGAGCACCTGTCGTCTTTGCCATTTTCTCCTCTCCAACAAAACCATTTGCCATCCATTTGGAGAGTTTTATTTTTGGAGACTGTAAGGTTGCTCCAACACAAAGAAAAATCATGAGCAGTTTAAAAGTATGATTAACTAAAATCACTTTATTGTTGCATATCACATACCAAGTTATTACATCCCATTATGCATGTCCCAGCATTCACAAGACAATCACATGAATCAGCTTGGATCCCAGTGGTACGCTTGTATTTGAAGATTTTTTAATTGGAATTTAGAAACATGTAAACTCATTTATCATAGCTGCTCTCTACTCCCTGCTGGGGTCTTACGTGGCCAATGCAGGTTTCCCAATCAAACACGAATTTACATATTGATTTGATTTATGTTGAATGCTTGCCTAGGCTTCTTAACACACCCTTGGTTTACTCTGTGCTTTCCTCTTGTAGCTTAAAATGAGTATCGTGGTGGTAAATAACATGTAGGCTGACAGGTGCTTTTTTTTGTTGGTTCAAGAATTGGTGGAAAAGCAATCGTTTCCTGATTTATGCTTTTTTGTAACACAGAAAAAAACAAACATATCTGTTTGAACCTGAAGGGTTAGGATTTTTCGAGAGGTTGCAGTGTGCCTGTGCTGTAGTTTGGAAAAAAGATGTGACAAGCGTGTCTGGAAGCAGTCAGTGTAGGGGCTTATCAGATGCAAAAAGAAAACAAAGAAAGATGAAACCATTAAAATGAGTTAGAAAAATTTTTATGAGAGATGCATGCCTGTCGCAGGTTAAATAAAAATGTGTTTGTCTTGCTAATAATCACATACAGTAAGAACTATTTCCAGAAGTACTGAATGACATTGCGTCTTTAATTTTGAAATGAGAGGTGAGAACATCCTGATCACTTCTGTCTTTAAAACTGATGATGGGCAGGGGGTTTGTGAGCTGCTTTTGAGGGCTCTAATAAAGATAACTGCGAGTCACCTATAGGCTGAAATTTGTTCTGCCTACATTTTTGAGCAGTCTACAAACTGGAAAAGATTAAAAACATGGGTTTTCTCTAGGCAGTTCCATTTCTAAGATAATTATGATAATTTATTATCAACATTTTACATTTATTGCATAATTCACTTTATCCTGATCAAATTTTAGAAAGGTAGAATCATTGCTGTTCTAGACTCAATCTCCCCATGGATTCCATGATGGGACCTCAATTTTACTAACAATTTAAAACACTAATGGAAGAGAAACATAATAATGCTGTAATAATTAATTGTGAGCATCTACTGACAGTTACTTTAAAGCACCAACATTGACAAATCTATTAAAGAATATAATTGGCAGTATGTCTCTGAAGGGAAAATACGGACCAGCTACCTCATGCAAGTGTCTCAGGAGCACAAGTTTATACGTTATACATGTCCTTAAATTGTGTTGTGATTTAAAAATCTGTTTTCTGATGTGCTCTTATGTCTATATTCAGGAATTTTACTAAAAATTACAGTAGCTATAATAAAACATGCAGAGCTACATTTTACGCAAAGAAAATTATCTGTATGTTTCAACATCCAAGAATGTAACTAAATACTTCTTTTCATTTTCTGGTGAATAGTTGTAAAAAAAAAAAAACAATGCAATCACAAAGGACCAAAAAAAATGACTAGAGTACAGTACGCAAATTTTTGAAAAAGCGAACCCTACGTTTAGTCAGGGAGAGAGCAAAATGAGGCGAAATTTTCAAAAGAAGCTACTAATGCAAATTAATAAATCTCTGTTTGGCAGACAGTTTAATGAGTCCTTTAGCCATAGCTTGATGATTAAGACTGTGTTGCATTTGACACACAAATAGACAGTATAAGCTCTTTGTTACTTCTGAATGTTACAAAATATCCTCTGTAAAGTAATAGCATTTGATGTTTTAATGCAGAATGAATTTCCTGAGATTCTAGAACCAAATCTCTAAATAACTCAAAGTTAATTTTAAATGGACCTGTTAATCTTTTTATCTGGCATACCTTTTGTCACAAATGATTTAAAAATGTGAAACCTTCGACTTTCCATACTTAAAACCTCACCGCATTTTTTAACTAGCCTAAGAACTAAGACTATAATTAAAATAATTTATTGACTTATAGCAACTCATCTTGGTTCTAAGACAAAGTTGAAATCCAGTATGTCTGCTTTAGGCTGTAAAGTGAAATTCAGGCACTATTTGGAATCCTAAATCCAGAAGGCAATTCAGAGGCTCATTCTCCAATGACTATGCAACACTTAAATGGGTACCACTCAGTAGGCAAAATCATGCTCTAAGATTTTCATGATTGCCAGCTCTGTCTCCACTCTCTCTTGTGCCCTGAAACCACAAGGGACTCACTCTGAAGGACTTGCTTTGCTGTACTTATCACACATGGACAGCAACAAAGCACAGGAGCCAAAGTCCTTCTTCCTTGCACTCGGAATCCACCTCTTGTAGTCACAGTGTCGTCTCAGCATATGGACATTCAGTCTCTTCCTTAACCTGAGAGAAGTCAAATCCACATCTTCTGATTTCCCTATGTGCTCTAACCGCTAAATAATGGTGAAAGTCCTTCCGTGTATGCCCGGATGGAACCATTGATGCTTTGTCAGCAGCCAAAGTCCCCAGTGCCAGGAGGAGAGCATTTGCTTCTGCAGTCTGATAGCTTGGGCTGTAAGGTGGAAAGAACAAATTCTGGGATCTCTCTGGGATCCCTGGGCTGCTCATTACAAATTTATTTTGTTCGTCTTGCCGTATTTTACAGTGGAAAATGTGGATCTTTTTTAACTGCTTCAGTCCATTGCAGTTTCCAATAAATAGCTTTGGTAACTCCACACGGTCTTCTCTTGTGCATCACTGTTTTTGACATGTCAGCTTTTCATGTTTGCTCAGTAAGGACTCTGGATACCAAACACGGGAATGGTGTTTCCCCAGATGGCAGAGCTCTTAAATGCCAAGTATTCAAATACTAAATGTTTTTTGGGGGTCTAGCCCAAATGCTATGGTGCCCATGTCTGGTTTACCATTGACTTGGAGCAAGAAAATCCTGGTCTGCAGTTGGTACCATCTCTGCCCCTTAACGCTTGAAGTTGTTTGTTCAGTGTTCATTGAAAAGATCAGTAGTCTTAAAGCAATTACTTCCTACACACCTCATCCACCCTTCACAAAATACCTCTTCGGGACATAGAATAATAATGAAGAAACATAGCTTGCTGTTTTGCATTGAGCCTCATGCAAAATTATTCAGCAAATCTTTTCTATAATGAATATGTATAATAAATCTTTAGCTTGTCACAGGTCTAATCATGCATGGAAAAGAGAAAAGTTATCAAGTTATTTAAATAGATCTAATTAAATTAATTGATTCGTTTAAAGCTCTTCCATTTCCTGTGCATTTTCCCCCATTTTATTTCCACTGTATTTCCATTGTATGTCCTTCATCCAGATTGAAATATAAACTTTTTCCAGCTTACTTACCGGACCAATCTCATAATGAATAAAGATTTGAGATATTTTTCCATCCTTGTTTAAAAAATACAATAAAAGATGTACACTCATTTGTGGACTGGACCAACATTTGTCCACTATACACTGGAAAATGAGGTCTATTGTGAAACTGCTGACCCAACATTAATTTACAGCTTACATAAGCAGGGTCTGGATAATAAAGCCTCTTCAGTGTTTATAAGCTATAAATAGGATGCATTTGTCAATTGCCTTGCCCAGGCAAATTGTACTCGCTTTTCACCCTGCACCTGTGTGCCTTTATGTTTCTTAGAATAGCAGTGGCGCTGCCTCTGTTCAAATACTTTGTCCATTTTCCAAAACCGAAGATTCCTCCGTACTTCCTTAGAGTCAAACTTTGGTCACCTGAGCGCATCCAATAATACAAAGCTTCAAAATATCTGTTTTCTTACAAGAATACTTACCTACCAGTGTTCAGGCACGTCCTTGTTTATTTATCTCTGAAACTCTTTCATACGAAACTCTTGCAATGACAGTCTAACACAGCTTGCTTTTGTATGTTCCAGCACCTCTCTGAGAAGCATGCCAAATAGGGGTTCATGAAATGCCTAAAATTTAGATGCAAATAAAGTGTCTAAATAAGGAAGACCGGATTCCAATCTACCTGGTTTCTAAACTGGGTTATGCCCATAACTAAAAATCTATAGAAATTGGCCACAGTAAGCTGCAGTGCCTGCCAAACTGCACGTCTGTTCCATAGGATAAAGCTACCCCACCTGTCTTTCTTGATAAATTGTTTCCAATTACAAACTTTTCATTTGTCTTCTAATCTTTCCTACCCACAATGGAAAAAAAAAAAAAAGAAAAAAGAAAAAAAAAGGTAATGCGTACACAAGAAGTCGCTGATATCCCTCTACGCTTCTAAGAATATCTGTGGAACATTTAATTTTCCTTTGAGTTGCTGGGATGCCCTGTTGCATATTGTGTAAACATAAAAGCAAAGAGGGTTTTGATTTCGTAGTGGTATGCAATTAGGATGGCACCAAAATATACTTTAATGAAGTCTTTCAAACACTTTCCATTTTTCTTCTTTTTTTCTTAAAAATGCATAATTTACAACTCTACTTGAAATTATAATACCTTTTTATTAAGACATTATATAGGATAATGTATTTCTCCTTGACGTATCAACCAAGCAGAAATGAAGCAGGTTACCCATCAGTCTTCAGGCATCTCCACTGTGAGGGCTCATTCCCTCTCGGACAGCAGGAGTGAAAGGTCTGACTTGCACAGGACGCATTTGAAGCAGCAGTGTTAAAGCCCGTGTAAGCCTCTGTACCCAGGTACCTCCTATTCCATGAGGGAACAGCAGGAGCCACAGGCAGTAGCAAAGTCTTCTACCCCGGGAACCTGATTGCCCATCAGTGACAAAACTGCTTTTCATGTCACTCAGACCTCCTTGCAACTGGAACTGACCACGTGAATAGCGTCTCATGTAAGGGCACTCAACATCAATTCTTTTATCATGGTAACTAACACGCAGCCACCTCTCATCATGACAAGGAGTATAAATGCAACCTTGACAAGAATAGCCATACTTCTCACGTGAGCCCATTGTGTGTGATGAAGTGTGGGCATTTCAGTCGTGTCATAGGTGCCTCTTATAGGTACCCCCGTGGGGTCCTTAAGAAGGAAGGTAGCAGGGTAAGGGCCATGGGCCATTAGCTATTATGGTGGGTTTGGTTCGTATTCCCTAGATAAGCCCCTTCCGCTCCAGAATACCCCCAAGCAAATGGCTCTCAGCACCTGCTCTAGGTGCTGCTGTACAGCATCGGTGCTAAGTAGGTCTTGAAGGATGGTGAGATGGACTTTATAGCTCCGTGGACTTGTGCTGTCATGAGACCTTCAAACTGACTTAAACAAAATAAATAATCATTGGAACAGAAAAGTCAAATGGCAGGGAACGGTTTCTTCTGGGTGGATTATAAATCTAGTACAGAACTCCGGCTACTTCAAAATGAATTTAGAAATAGTTTCAAGCCAACTGAAAGTACGTTTTAAGTGGTTAATGTATTCTCTGGAGGAAGACAAGGGCCAGCCCCTGGTTCTAAGGATAACACCTATCTGTGACAAGTTGCATTACTAATGCTATGCAGCAAAACAGGTTATAGTTTCTTCGTTATGGCTATTCAGGTATTTACATTTAGGGGCAAAACCTTGCTACTCCTGCAGCTGTTACTTGCTCTGTGTAAAGGAGTATTTTGTGAGTATAACAGTATTATATGACAACAGTTTTAAGATCAAGTTGTTAGAAATATGGACTATGCATCACTGTAGGCAGTCTGTTTTGTGAGGGGGAGTGGGGAGTCTAAGAGCGTAGAACTTGAGGGCTTACCCACATGCACCTATTTATTTCTTTAATTGTAAATATTCGAGTGGGAGCACTCACAGCCACTCACCATCTAACATGGCTCAGCCAGGGCACACTGTAGCAGTCTCAGGATTTCCGTTCATCATCCTACTAGAATGTGTGGATAAGCTTATAAAGGTCCGTGGTGCCCTTTGCAAATACTGGATGGAGAGCAGAAGGTGGTTCCCTCCTCGCAGTATAAAACAACTCTCCTGAGTTCAAGGGAAGGACATTTTGCTGAAAGTCATTATTGTTTATACAACATTATACATGTCACTGAGCTCTTTACAAAGGAGATAGCAAAACAGGACCTGAATCTGCCCTGCTCACCGGTTTACATCCATGACAAAAGAGGCAGAGGATGCTGTGTGAAGTCTCCTTTAACATGGATGTTGCAGTTTTACACTACCAGGAGAGTTAACTTCATTTACCTTTTTTATTATTATTATTATTATTTCCTTCTCACTAACAGGTTATTCATCAGCTTAGACTTTCAGAGAATGAGAGTGTGGCTCTGCAAGAGCTTCTAGATTGGAGGAGAAAGCTGTGTGAAGAGAGAGAAGACTGGCAGCAAATCTTGCACAACACTGAGCAAAGAATCACAGCCCCACCTCCACCCCCTTGTAAAAAGCCAACGCTGCTGAAGAAGGTAGAAGATACCTCCTGCAACAGACTCTCTTCAGGCATATGGGATACCACCATGTGATTCAGACGCGTGTGTTTGCAGACCGTTAGGAATGAAACCATCTGACGACTTCAGTCTGCACAATCAGCAAGTTTTCTTCCCTTCACAAAGCGTGCAGGGATTTTTTTATAAGCACTCATTCAAGAGCACAGGATGGAGGAGCTACTTAGACCTGTCGTGTGTGCGTGTACGTGTGTGTGTTTGTTCTTTTCATATATATACACACATACATATATGTGTGCATCTGTGAGTATATATATGTATATGTGTGTGTGTATATATATATGGAGACAAGCTGCACTATAAGTACTGAGTTTAAAAGTACAAAACAGTCACTTAAGAGTTCTCCCATGGACAATGAAGAAACTATGTTAAGCAAACGATGATGGGGAGAAGTGACTGACAGGCATTTTAGAGAGATCAGGAAAGTCTGTGTGCACACTGTACAGTTGTTTTATATAGTACAAAAATATGATGTTTCTTGTTCCCTAATGAATGGTTTTATTATATTCCATGTATACATATATATATTTCTTTGTAGATGTCTGTGTTCTATTGGCGTTGCAAACCTGAAGATTATTTACATGTTTATTACTGGTGTTTTATAACTTTATGCAATTGGTGCTGTCGTTCTTTCTTCAAAATACAGGTAATAAATTCAGTACTCTCATTTTTCTTTCATAGTTTATCTTTAACAACATACCAAACAGTTTCAACACTGTGTTGTTTTTTTCAGAACTGGCAATATCCTTTCTAAAATCTAATCCTGAAATTCTTGCAAAGCTCCTATATGCAGGTGTGATTTGATGCTGTTCACAGTCATGAATTAGAGAACATGACCTCTTTTTGGTGGACCTATGTTTCTGCATGTGTGAACTGTGAATTCTGCAGTTACATCTCGAATCTTATTTCATTCTGCGTTATGTAAAATAATGAGGCGCTCATTTAGATTTTAAGTATGGTTTGAAATTCATACCTGATTATGCATAAGGTCAGGTGTCAGTGGAAAGATACATAATGGTAATGAGGTATGAAAATAGGGCTGTGATTTACTGTTACAAGCCAGAAGGCTTTATGGAGATGGGTATACCAAAGGATTATGCACTTATGGTGGTACAGTGATGCATTTATACCTCAAATTTCATGTAATGAAATGGTTTCAGAAATTGGAGCATTCTAGCTGGTGAACACAAGTTCTGAGCAGTAATGTTAATTTATGAAAAACATGCTGCTAGAAACTTGTTAGCTACTGCTCAGCAGTCTTTGAAATACTTCTTTGCCACTAAAAGGTGTAATTTATATATATACACAGGTATTTTGTCAGGGGCCACTTATTTTAAGTTCTCAGAGTGTGTAGAGCCAGTGTGAAACACTCTTCTTGGCTGTTTGCCCCATTCCTATTGGGATCCAGGAGAAAGTGCTTGTAATTTTGCAAGTGGATGTAAAACTAATATTTTCAAATATAAGCTGGGTTTAAAAAAGTTAACTTACCCTTGCTTGGAAGTTGTTGGGAAAGGAAAGCAACCTTCTTAGACCTTGGGTTTTTCCATCATGTTTGACAGAAGCTTCAAGCAGGCTGAATGGCAAAAAGCCATCACGTGCTTGTTTGTTTGTTTCTACAGGGAAGCAGCAAAACTCAAATTGTTCCCATGAATACTACCATAGCTGTAGGCAGAATTAAGCACCTTCTTTTGCTGGAGATTAAAACAGACATTTTGAGTGGACAAAGAAGGGGAGACACCAGGTGAGCTCAGAATTTTACCTTGTTACCACTGTTAGCTTCACAGAAGTCCTCTCTGTGGGATTACCCGTTTCTATTTCATGGAGACGCAGGGCCTCTAGGCTCTGAGTCTTACCTTCAGCTGATGTAAATGGCCATAGATCGTGACTTTACCCAGGAGGCACAGATGACCCCTGTGAGGTTACGCAGGGAACAACTGTCACCCACTAAACAATTATGTCAGAACAAGGCTTTGCCTGGAAGAACTGAGGTTTCTGCCTTTTTGCCCAGATAACCAGGGACACTCAGAGATCCCTGTGTGAGAGGGGAATGAAATGGCTCCAGAACTGGATGCAAGAGAGCTAATTAACCCGCCCTTGCAACTACCTTGCTTCCAGGATGCAAGTTGTTATCCCTACATGGCACAGCATCGCTATACATAGCCATAACAACATCCACCCAGCTAGCTTAGCCGTCCCCGGCACCCCACCGCGCTGAGACATGCCGACATGCCCTCAGGCTTATCGCTCCTCAAACCAGCCTGCCAAAGAGCACTCTCATAAAGCTCTATCATATTCCTAACTCTAACGCCCACTAGCTGGCTTGGCGAATGGTAGCAATCAATCCACTGCAGCCTGGAGGTTCAGGGCAAGCTGTAAAAACAGACGGAGAAGCCAGTTTAGATCCTGCCAAGATCCTTGCTGCGGCAGCCAGCTTGCTGCCAGTCAGCAAACTTGCGATCTGTAAGGTGAGCTTATGTATCTCCAGACGACGCTGTGGTCGTTGCTGCACTTGTAAGGCGGGAGTACCCAGAGGGGAGAGAACACATTTGTCAAATGGAGTTTAAAATTCAGTTTAAAATGGGAAATAGTATAAATGCACATTATACTATTTGCAGTCCTTACTAAAAGTTGTCTTAGAGCCGTGATCAGCCTCAGCTGCAGGAGCTCAAATGGGGTCTAAGGAACCTTTTTGCTACTCTTTCAGAGTCTCTATTGTGCCCTATTACGGCAGTATGAACCAAGCATGGGAAAAAAGGTATGTAGATTTTCTAGCAGTTTCATCAAGACAGTTACAGAGGAGAAGCCAGTACAAACCTGATTCAGGCACTCTGATTCTCCAGGCAATGAGCAAAGCAGATTATTCCCCGCTGCGCAGAAGGCCTTTGTTCTATTTTTTCCAAACCTGGGTAAGACATATATTTTCATGGGCTCTTCCTTAAAGCATGTTACCACAGTGGAATACCACAAACTAAATATCAGAAGACATGAGACCTTTTTTTTTTTTTTTGCCAGTTTTGTTATTAATTCCAGGTTATGTAATGGCTAACTTTTTACTTGGGAAGATTTTTCAGGATATTCCATTAAAATATAGTACTATAGGAATAAATTATTTGTGTTAAAACATGTTTTAAATATTTCTCTAATGGCAGTAAGACACTCCGGAGTGTGACTTATGATGTCATAATTCACACCTAGTGTGTTCATTGGTCCCCTGGCCTTTGGCCTCGTGCCTAACAATGCAGTTGGTAGGGAATTATTATGCCATAATTCACACCCTACTGTGTCTTATTGCTTAAATAACCATACCCCCAGAGGTGTCTTAAAACTACCATTAAAGTTTATATTGTGTATCAAAATGTGTTTACAGGGCTGGGAAAATATACTATTGACATTTTGAAATGTTGAGAAGTAGTTTTAGCAGAACTGTACAGTGCTTGTAAATTAATCTCCCCAGTGGAGTATACACCAGCTGATTACAGTATTTCTTGAGTATATGAAGTCCTCTCTTGCACATTAAAAAATACCTTAGACAAAAAAAAAAAGCCTTATGAATTTAATATTCTAAAGGGAAAGATTAAACTCTATGAGCATGCTAATGCCCTTAATATCCAACAAACAGTCTAAAATGTATTTATATTTGCAATAAAGCAATTTCAGGAAGCTGAGGTTATCATCAGATAATCACTCCTCCACGTTGTGCCTTATTGCTTGATTTTTAATATGTGAAACAAACAAAACTTCTAACAAATCAGCCTGTCCTTCAGTATAAGGTAAGAAGAATCAGATATGTTTTACACTTTAAAAAGTCATTGGTCTTAAAGCCAAGGGAATCCTGAAACCATATTAAACAATAATAAAAGAATAACAACAGCTGTTGGCATGAGAAATTTTTAAAGCTTGTAAACCTTACTTGTTACTCCTGAAATAGTACTTGGTGTTTTTTAGTTGCTGTAGTTACATTCCTATTGCACATTATAAGCAAAACTTTGCTTTAAAAAACGGATTTAGACGTTCAGAGAAATACATGCACCAATATTTTACAAAAGATCTGTGTACAGCATGAAGTGATAAGCGTTTAAAAAATTCGTATTGTTTACAAAACAATAGAATGGTTGTCGAATACGTGAATTACATTTCCCTTTTTGCCAGTGATCCTTTTTTATTCCTTCTAAAAGGTTGACTTATTTTCATTAATAACTTTATTATACTGCAGATCCTTTGTGTGTGGGACAAAGAATTTCATTAAATTGCTAAGAAAGCGTAATAGATTGTAGCATAGTTCTAAAGTGATAGTAATAGCCATATTCATTGTAGTTTTTAATTCTGCTCTATAGTATTGACATCCCTAGTAATCCTGTTATTCTTATCTCTATAAAGCCTGCTAATATCTGAAATGCTCTGAGGAACCTAAAGTAAGTTTTGCCATTCGCTTGTTAAATAATAAATGTAATTAAACTCTGTACAAGTCAGTTTTCCAGAATGGTATTAAACATTTCATGGCTTTGTGTTCTAAATATATAGTTTTTAAAAAGAAAACACCACCTGAGCATAACTATTTGACAGTATCTGAACAAAACAGAAGGGCGTATAAGGAAATGCTTTTCTTCCAGTTTTGCTGTTCTCTGTATACTCAGGATTTTCATTTTGAGAAAAAAATAAATAAATCCCAGTGCTGGCTTACATTGTGGCTGTGAGAATTAGATCATTAGCAAAGACTGTCTGTCTTCCCACCTGGGGTTTGGCCCTTTCCCTCGCCACATGAATGTCTGCTGGATGTGGCCGAATCATGGATTTTGCTGTGAAATGTCTTAGGCAAAAATTTTGTCAAGTCATGATTTGATTTTTTGAGGATTTTTGATTTATTACAGTAAACAACAACAGCAACAACGCATCTTGAATTAGCTAGAAGTATTTACTTCAACCTTAAGTGGCTTGTTTTGGTTCTCTCATATACGTGAATAAAATCCCCTCTTAGCCCTTTCTTATTTCCTTTCCTGTTAGTTTAGGTTAATTTTCAAACAGACTTTTATGATGGAAAAAAAAGTGGTTAAATGAAATTACAGCATAAATTTTGGGTTTAATTTTTGGAATTAAACATTTTCTTTTAAAAATACTGAAATAGAATATTTCCATATTTTCAACATGTTTTTCACCTTTTCTTTTCCAGCTGAAATTGTTTGTTGGATGCAGTCTGAATTTACACATAATTTCAACGCTTCACAGACATACTTTTCCATAAAGCCACCCATCTCTGAAAAGACCACGCTAATGAATATTTGTTTTGAGATGCAGGAGAACTGCTGAGGTCCTTAGAAGAGTCGACAGGGAAAATAAGACAAGCACAGGTATATTGCTGTCATAGCAATGTTCCTGTGACAGCTATTAGCTAATGCTTGTGCCCTCACAGTTTTTATTTGGGCTCTAGCCCCTTCTCAGTTTACAGGAATATGTAGTCACCTGTCTCCTCATATTCATTAGACTACGGAAAGAAAAACGCTGAATCCGTCATACACTCCCAAGGAAAGGGGAGAAATGTGCTTCAGGCTCTTTCTAATTACCGCTAAATATAAATTACTTAAACATTTCTGAAAATTGGAATTAGAATGCAACTTTCTCACTGTCCTCGTGTGATCAAACCACTAGGCTAGAAAGCTGTGGCAGTGAAATAGCCACACTGTCTCACAACATAGTATGACTCGGAAGTCAGGAAAATATTCCAAAAACTAGGGGAGCTGATTTTACATCCTTTCAGGAAAACAACTCCATGCCAATCGTTAGAATTAAAACCATCTCTAGCTGGTTTTAGTGCAGACCCTCCCTTATAGAGTGGCCTGAGCCTCACAAATCACATAGGCAAGGTGATGTCTCGTGTTTAAATGTGACCAGACTAGGATAGGAGAACAGTCGCCTGTGTATGTGGTATGGTTCTGAACAGCAGCCTGAAGCTAGATTTTGTCTAAATCCTTGTTTTATGAGTCTAGTCCCAATCATATTGTGGAGTTAAGGATATCTTGAATAGAAATTACTTGTCTAATAATCCTCATTTATTATATCTTAGTAACCTGATTACTTAAAGTATTTATTCAAGTCTAGCATTTACTGATATAGCTCCCATGTCTGTAATATGAATTTAGCATTTTAAAAAGAAAAGTAAAAAAGAAAAAAATAATAAAAAAAGGACAGTATGAAAATTAGTGCATTGAAACATATCTTCTGGGTCCATGCTGAGATCTGGGCTTCCTGAGCCTTAGAATTACCATAAATAACATGCTAGATGCCATATCACCAAAGATCAAGACAGTAACCCAAAAGTATCTCTCAAAGTTTAAAGACTTTATGTTGCCTTGATTTTCTGTCCTATATAATCCCCAAGTCCTCATCAGGCATGAGTTACCAAGGTCAGACATCATGTAGCTTGAAAAATATGCACCTTTTGTCCCCTGGGTAGACAAACAACAACGTCTAGACCTCAACTTCTCTGAGGTGGGAAAGACATTCAGTTTAGTTGGTCAAAGACACAATGATGGATGCCTTATATCAGATATCTCATGTAGAATCATAGAATGGTTTACGTTGGAATGGACCTTAAAGATCATCTAGTTCCAACCCCCTGCCATGGGCAGGGACATCTCCCGCTAGACCAGGTTGCTCAAAACCCCATCCAACCTGGCCTTGTTTGGTAGATGTGCTTACTTATTTTTCTATACCAGATATCATTCCCTTAAACATTCTGCAGCAGGCTTATTTGTTCAAGAGAGCCGTTGATTTGTAGCTGGGGAAAGTGGGTCTAGTTTAGGTCCATGATTTTACAAAGATCTTAAGTTCAGGATTTGACCACAGCTGATTTTTAAGACCCGCAGATAATTTACTTATTTCTGTATATGTACAAAAGTCCTGCCTGAACATCCAAATAAGCTCCACCAAGACCAAAAAAAATAACCAATGAATCATGGCAAATCTATAGACCTAGTCTTTTATTTAATCCCTGTATAGGAATAAAAGACCAGATCCTGGTGAGGATTTGGATCTCGTAAGGAAGTTAACACAAGACCTGCCTTTTCCCTCGAAAGGCATGTAGGACTGAGCTGGGTGTCCGGAAGCCTGAGCTGGAAGCCTGTTCTGGGCTTCCGTTTCTGACTCCATCTGACTTATTTGTCATGGTTGAAAAAGCACTGTAGTTCAGGGAAAAAAGGAGAGGACCTCAGCAGCCTGGAACCCCGGTGCATTATAATGGGCATTTGTCTGCACACAGGAGGAGGTCAAGGAAACAGAGGCTCCATCTTCCCAGGAAGTCTGAAAATTTCTAAGCCAGCACAGTAAATTTTCACAAAGTTCCCAAACTTCCGTGCTCCTTACCTGCTAAAGCACTGGGACACTGTGTTTAAGAGAAGTGATGCCTGACCTTTAAGAATGAGAGTACAGTCATGTCAATGTTCTTGAAAATACTCCCAGGTGAAAGTAAAGGCCTAGGCAAGGATGAAAAAATCCTTGAGGTGAACAAACAGCTGCCCGGGATTACTCTGACAGTTTGCGATTGTTATCCAGAATTTGTGGAGTATGTGGAAGACTCTAAAGGATAAAGACGAAAAACATTGCCGAGGGAAGGAGGAGAAACCAGACTTCTAGTAGTCAGCTTTGTTTTATTTTATTTGTTTTGTTTTATCCCATTCTAGTACTAGGAGAAAATATGTAGCAAGTACCTGGAAGATGAGAAGATTAATGAACAGCTCAGGTGGGGTTCCCAGAAAGAGTATGTATCATCCCACCACATTTTCTTCTTTAATAAGGTAACTGAACTGTCAGAGAGCATCAAAAGCCTTATTAATGTTAAGGGAGAACTGGGTTGGGTTTTTTTTTTTTTCTGTGTCCTGTCACATCCTTTAAACAAGCTGATGAAATAAGGGCTGTCATAGAGAAATTTAGGTTGGAAAGGACATCTAGAGCATCAGTTCTCTGTGTTTGTCTGTGACTGCACTTCTGTTAGCAGAGCCCAGAATGGGGCTGGCTTTCTTTGCCACAAAGGCATGCTATTGAAACACATTCAACTGCTTATACCCATTGACCCTCATGTCCTTTCGGCAAAGCTGCTTCCTACCCAGTCAGCCCCCAGTACTGCTGCACACGGGTTTTTCACTGAGGATGTAACATTTAAATTTATTTTTGAACAATGTTAAGTTTCTGCCAGCCCATTCCTTCAGGCTGACAGCATCCACTGAACATTAGCCCCATCCTCCAGAGCTTCACTGAAGTATTGACTCCTCTTCATCCCAGCACATTTGCAGTTTGCTGTTATTCACAAATTTAATGATTTTTCAGCTCATTAATACAGACAGTATTCTCCCCAGTATTAACCTTGGAGGAATGCTACTATTTGGCTGACAATTGGATTTTGACCTGTTGTCACATGCTTTGAGCCCAATAGTCCAGCCAATTTGTTACCCACCCTGAAGTCCACCTGCCTGAATCATATCTCATCAGTTTGGCTATAGGTTGCTGTGGTAGACAGCAACCTTGGTTCACAATGTACATAAATAGATGGTTGAAAATAAGCTCTTGGAAAGTAATCGCTCACAAACTGGCAAGAAAGTGGGATTCCACATAGGATCTCCTCTTAGGAGGCACCAGAGACTCGCTTTTTTTCCAAATATTTGTTATCGGAGGGGATGGCTGAGCAGGAAGAACATATATAAAACTATGGATGGCACCAAACTCAAATGAGCCTGTAAGAATACTGGGACAGAATTCAAAGTGATGATACAAAAATTGCCAAAGGTTCTCTCACTGTGCAGGAAAATAAGAGATGCTCATTTGTCCCTCAGTGGAGAAAAGCATGCCCACAGTCTCAGAGAAAACAGGGCTTCAAGACTCATAGCTCTCCACAGAGATAGAGAAAAAATCAATTTTGGAAGACCACGTTTAGGAACTGAGTAGACTGGTGGAGTCGGTGTGTAATGTGCTGAGTTGGTGAGCTGTGGCATGCAGCAGTCGACATGAAAACAATTGTATTGTCATAATTGTGGTATCACACAGAGATATACTTTGTGTGTGCGCACGCATGTGTCACTTTTGCTGTCTGTGTTTGCAATTTTAACATGCGCTCCTATTGGGTATGGCTACAAATCCCTTATAGGAACATTGGGATTCTCAATTCAACCTTGACAAAAAGCCTGCAGATGCTATTCCATTATATGCCTTTATGGTGTTAGAAATGTCCTGCTTTCCTTGTACAATCCATGCATGATAGCTCTGAAACCTGTTATTTGGAGAAATAATACCTCCCATATCCCCCTCTGCTTTTCATACAAAGAAATAAAGAGTGGGTGGGAGTTCTGTGAGGAGTTGAAGCAAGATTTAGCTCCGTTTGGGTACAGAGAACATATCAAATGTACCACTGCAGAAGGAAGTAGCCTCACAAGACCATGACAGCTGAAAGGGAGGAAACAAGTGATTTTTTTTCTCTCCCTTTCAGCGTTGCTTTGCTTAGAGGAACAAGACTTTGTTTTCATATATTTAAGTTACAAACAATTACATACTGAAATTACATTATGACAATGAAAAATGTCTCAAAACTGCCAAGGAGTCATCTTTTTTACACCAGATACTGCCATTACGGGTCTGTTTTGCTTTGTTGCAGCCTTGACATGAAGATACCACCTTTAAAATACGATAAGGTAAACCTCTGTAATCATTCAGCTTTCAAGGCCTGTGAGATTGCTAGCTAAGGGTGGACTGTGGTAGCTCTCTAGCAGGTGATGAAGCCGTGCACTCATTTCCCCACAGGATTTCAAACTGCCAACAAGTTGTAGCAAAAGTGCTCACTTAGTTTAAGCCTTGAGTGTTGTCCCATATATAGAAGACAAAAGACATGCTGCTGCTTTCATAGATGTCCTTCTGAATTATAAATGGTTACTTAATAGATACGAGAATGTCTCTCACCTTTACTGAGATTAGTTGGTCCTGAAGAGGCTACTTCACTATCAGAAACAAGTGGGAACCACCACAGAAAACCTTTCCCACAGCTTGTCGGGGTCAAGTGACTGGCTCTGAGAACTCATTACGGCCTCTAATAAAAGCACAGCTCTTACTTCTAATCGCAGGACCTAGTTCAGCACAATTCCTAATTTAAACACATGTAAACACATAGAGGGATATAAAACCCACAAGTTACGACCCAAGAGCCCTCGCAACTGGAAGGGGTCACTCAGACACATGGAAGTTTCTGATTTCAATCTGATCATTGACCTCCATAGTAGTGAACTTTATGCGAAGTGTGCCCCGAAAACTTCTGTAGACAAGATGCTTGTGGTTTGGGAAGTTTTGATTTTTCCCCTGGTTACAAAGTAGGAGTCAGTAAAATAATCCAGTTTAAGACATCAAACATTAAAATGTAGTGAAGTGCAAATGTGATGTCGTGAGCAATCAGGTTCAGCACAGATAAAGATTCAGTGGAAGTCATGAGTCTTTTTGCCGTAGGTTGTGCAAGATGGGGCTGAAAATTACTGCTGAAGGATAGTTTGGTTGTGAGAGTTGACAGGAACGTTCTTATTTGATAGGTCTGTTCATTTCATGTGTTTAGCTTTACCTGCTCTTTTTAATGACAAAAAACAGTTTAGCTATTTTTTGTACTCCTCAACAATCAACATATAAACAAATAGCTGTGCATTCATTGTTCCAGTTGCGCTTCATCATTTCACTTCAGCTCAGTTGGATCATTGAGACTTTTTGCAGTGGGAATGAAGACAGTTACTGATCAAAAAGTTATGCTTCAAAAATTTAGGTCTGGATGTGTTCAGTAAGGTAGGCTTAGTTGTCTCTGTGCTTGTGAAAAACACTTCTTTAGAATCTGATGCAAGACAACTTGTTTCCCTCATTTGACTCCAACCTCCTAGCCAGGCAGAAGTACTCCTACTTCTACTGTGCTGTTCCTAGTGTAACAACAAGGCATCTAATAACAACATTTTTGAGGCATCTATTGAACACGCTCGGTGCTTCAGATTCTTTTTCAGTATAGCAGACATAATTTCTGCAGCAACCTTAGTAACGTTAGCAAATTCACAGCTCTGTGAATGTTAATGCAATAAACTGTCAGTACACATTATGGACCTGAGCATTGTGGTTAGAATGAAAGCTCTTTCCCAGCCACACAGACCACTGTGCACTCATACTCACCGTGTTAAGAGGAAGCAGAGTTTTAGCCCTGGCTTCTTGTAACAATTAAACCATATCTTCACCTTTAATTTATTATGATCTTTAAAAAGAAGCTCCATTAGCACCCCGAGGGAACTGCATCCTATGAAATAAGGGTAGAAGAACATTAACCACAAAGTCCCGATGGTTTATTAGATGCAAACAAATAGGCGAGCAAACAAATAAAAGCAACCTGGAAGATTCCTGCTTTCATATTCTTATCACTTTTCATTCAAATGGAAGTTTTGGCCTTTCAGTATCAGTATAAAATGCAGTCAAAGACACATTTCTACTTCATTATGTACAGCAAAAAAGGATTGTACAATAGAGAACTATTTTCCATCTCTCATGTGGATATGGTCATTATTTACTGGAGGCTGTTTTGTAACACAATGACCATCTGTCAGTAAGCACTGAAAACACTCAATCATGCTGGCTGTTATTGTTAAAATGCCGCAATCAGTGACTGCTGTGAGGGATTAATAGATTTTTTTGCACTAAGAACAATTACATATTTAGAAGGCCAAATTAGCTTTCATTGGAGTTGGTATAAATCCAGAGCTACTCCACTGGAATCCAGGTATCATCTCTAGATTTATAGCAGGGTAGCAGATGTCAGACTTTGACCCAGACCTATAATAGGAGGATATCAGGGAAGAAGCTCCTTTTGAATTGGTTATTTTTTGAAATATCTGTGACTGAAAAAAATAAATTTACATTGAATTGCATAATGAAAAGAACTAACTGAGACCATGATTTCTTCCTAGATTGAAGGGATATGTTTATGCAGAATTATGTTTAACTATTCTGCAGAAAGGCACATATTGCTGTTAAAGACGTTCAGTTTGCAGCTGTGTTCATCAAGCTTTTCTTTTGAATGTTGTGTCACATTTCTTTGTGCACATTTGGGCAGGAGTGTAGATGCTCAAATGAACCACCACCTACACCAGCAGACCCCGGGATTACAACTGGGTGTAATTCTGCACAAACCTGTATAATTAAACCCTTCAGGGAAAGTCTGGAATGAGATTTGTTCAAATGCAGCCATGTGATGGCAAGTGCATCATTAACATTTTTTTTATATACATAAAGGGAAGTGGTGCCCCCAGGGTGGCAGAGTGAGTGAGAAATGCGGCCTATACATTGAAGGTCATATGCTAGACAGGAGTGGGAAAACATTTCTTAATCAAAAAATCCCCTCTCCGTATCATTTATTATGACCATGGGCTATAATTACTTAGCCTATTAAAATGCTTAACTCAGTTAATGATTTAGTTAGTAAGTATTAGACGTTTCAGCTGAAGCAGGAACAGGAAGGCAAAAGGAGGAAGTGATGGGGGGAATCTAGAAAGAAGCTGAGTATTTCCAAGAAGTCTTTGAAAACCCTCAAATCCTTTTGGTTTCAGGGACCATGGGGGAGCTTGTGGATGCTCAGCATTTCACACAGAAGGCTCTGACATGTGGTGGAGCTGGTCCTTATGGTTGCTACCGCAGAAGCCTCATTCCCGTGTTAAATCCCACCTCCCTGGTTTCCTACTTGTCTTTGGCATCTTGCTGCCAAATGACAGCCAGACTTTCAAAACGTGAGCTGCATGGAAGAAGTCCAATCATAGAATCATAGAATGGCCTAGGTTGGAAAGGACCTTTCAGATCATCTAGTCCAACCATCAACTTAACACTGACAAAAAACATCACTAAACCATATCTCTAAGCACTATGTCTATCTGTCTTCTAAAAACCTCCAGGGATGGTGCCTCAACCACTCCCCTGGGCAGCCTGCTCCAACACTTAATAACCATTTCAGTGTAAAAAAATTTCCTAATATCCAATCTAAACTTCCCCTGGTGCAACTTGAGGCTGTTTCCCCTTGACCTATTGCCTGTTACTTGGGAGAAGAGACCAACTCCGACCTTTCTACAACCTCCTTTCAGATAATTGTAGAGAGTGATAAGGTCTCCTCTCGGCCTCCTTTTTTCCAGGCTAAACAACCCCAACTCTCTCAGCCACTCCTCATAAGACTTATTCTCCAGACCCCTCACCAGCTTCGTTGCCCAATGCTCCCCACTGTTTCATGAGCCCCCCATCACATGCATGAGACAGTAGACAAGGCATGAGTGTAGCAGGGACAAGGAAAGGGAATATCCCAGCACGCAGCCTGGCAGGAAGGGCATAGCTCTGCATCTTCCTTCCTTCCCTACCTACATGCCCAGTATGGATTGTGAGGAGAAGAAGGGAAACAAGTTAGGCTGTTTCTGTCATGTGGCCTGACAAAACCATGCTCATTAAAATGGCATCTGCCTGTACTTACAAGACAGAAAAAAAATAATGTAGCTAGACGAACAATCAGAAGTATTTGCTTTGAAACCCTTACTTCCAGATCTACACAACTTCTACGTGCCCAGATCTTCTGAAAGCAACTCCATGTGCCCACCCTTCTGCCCTCGCCTCAAGAGAGCATGATAGCCACTCTCCCAAAGGGCCACCAGGTGTCATTTTGCAGCTGCATGCAATTTACCTGTCCTTAGAATATTAAACCTTTACTCCTTTGATTGCATGCGAGTCTAATCGAAGGCTAGCATTGTGTGAGCTGAGTAGGCCTGGAGAGATCACTTAACTGGTTTGCAGGGTGAGTGTATCCTTTGCCTGCCTTCTTTTCCAGTCTGTGAGCTTTCCGTGGACTGATGATAATTTATCCAAACCTGTGTATCACTCACAATTGTTTGCTACCTGTTTGTCTAAACAAATTACATCCTGTGGCAGTCAAGCTCCACGGTCAGTCATTTTTGGCTACGTGTGACTGGTTCCTAAGTCACAAGGGCTTGCTTCAGTTTCCCACTCAGATGACATAAGCTTTGTAAACAGACACAAGCTTGATTAAATTGCTAGGCTTTGACTCATAGGCTGATAGAAAGCTAGGAGCATGGTAAGCAGGACAATCCCACAACCACACAGAAGGCAAGGACCATTTTATTGGCCAGTTGCCCTCAGGTGCCACGCTCTTTCATCTCAAACTTTGTAATAATTCAGGGAGTCTTAAGCAGCAGATTTCCAAGGGGTTGTGGTTCTCAGTATTGAAAAGAATTGTTTAAAAGATTTGTTAACACACAGAAAAATGACTTATGGAAATAATACTCAGTAAATAAGCCCCAGAGAGGCTCCAAATAAATTATGTTGTATCTGTTCATTTACATGAATATTGCCTTTGACTTCTTATGTGACTGCTAAGTAACCTATCAGACGATGTATTTACTGCGCTCTTGTTACATGATACCTAATCTGAAAACAGTGGGGCTGAGGAGCCGTCTTAGGTTAAGATGTGACTCTGTATGACATTTAGCTTTTGTGATATGATGAGGTAATGTGACAAGACATGAGCGCATGCCATGAACCAAAGGTCAGAATAGATTCAAATGGATACACCTGCTTTCAGCCTGGCCAGTCACTGTCAATTTGTAAAAAAAATCTTCCAGACCAGCACACGTTTTTGACAACAATTGATCGTCATGAAGTAGGTGTATTAATTAATTGGCAGCAAAGCTTACCTCCTACTTATCCATAACACCTTTCTATCTAATGAAAATTAATTAGAAAACATTTCTTCTCCTCAGAAGCTTTACTTATTTGCATGTTAAATTTTGGGCAGCTGCCTGGGTCAGATTCAGAGAGACCATGTCTATACTGAAGGGCAAAACACCCCTCCCTTGTCATCTGCTACTGGCTTGTGCAGGAAAAATGAATATATTGTCCCTACTCATATGGCCTGAGGGATCACTTATGCTGTGCTGCATGTCCTCGATGGTACCCTACTTCACCCAGCGGGACTCCCCCACTCATTAAGGGGACTTGTTGAAACTTGCTGTCAGTGTCTTCTTGCTCATATGCCTGAATATTCTTTGGCTGAAGACCACAGCCTGGGGAGGAAAGGCAGATGGTATGTGCCTAGATTCAGTTTCAGGGATGAAGAAGCTGGCAGGCACTTTCACATCCCACAACATCGGTAGAGCCAAAGGGACTTACCAAAATTGGGACTTGCACAGAACACATAGACACCCAAGTCCAAAGCTGTGATCCTGCTCAGCTGCTCAAATTTTGCTAAATTCCATTTCAATATTTCAGTTTAAAGTTTTCCAAATACGTTGAGTAACACCTCAGTTCATGCACAGCCCTGCTCAAGTCTTGGCAGATGGGAGCAAGACAGTCTCTCTTCTCCTGCAGCACTGATGGGGAATTATAAAACACGGCTGGACCTTGGCATATGTGTCCTGTGTGAGCTCAGACACACTTCAAATGCAAAGGTTAAGGCTTCTCACAATGTTGTAAGGTATGAGGTTGGAGGTCAGCAAGCCAAATCATCCCTTCACGGACTGAGTCAGGACCAGTGGGATCTACTATCTGCAGATCATCACTGACAGTGAGATGACCTGCTGTTACACACTGCCGGTATGTTACACACTGCTACAACTCCAGTTCCCTTTTCCATTGTTCCACCCTTCTAATAAGTTAGACTGTTTTCCTGGTGACCAAAATAATTATTTTGTTTTGAATATGAAGATGATTTCCTCCTGCCTTCCCCTGTGACTACACAGGTTGGTTGCTTAATCTCCCCTTTGTAATGCATTTTATATAGCATATTATGATGCCGAAATCTTACTTGAGTGAGAGGATAAAAATAAAAGAGAGAACCCAGAGGGAAAGGATATTTCAGTAGTGCATCTTGCAAGAAATTCTCATGGATTTTCATGTTTCATCACGGTGTCCAAAACTACCAAGTGTATGAACTGTAGCATTTTGAAGCCAGATCTCTCAGTATATTACCACTGAAATCAACAGATGCCTTTGTGGAGCTGGATGTCAAGCTATGATTCCTCCCACTCAACTTTCGCAGCCTAACAGTGAGATGAGCACTTCAAGCTTTTTATGAGGCAAGCACGTTTTAAAAGCAATTCACCTCCTTAGATACCTGTCTTGGACATACAATGTTTTCTGTTCACAACAGAATCGGATTGGACGGCATGCTTAGACCATACACTGGACTTTTAAATGTTGGATGTGAGGAGAGGTTAACCCCAGCCCAAGTAAGTTAATAAAAGTATTTTATGAATAGATACTTCAGAGTAATTAGGAAACAAGAGAGGAGCATTCTCAGAGCTCTCTCTTCCAAAAATCGCAGAGATTTGTACCACCACACATTACAAATGTACCCATTTTTTCTGAATTTTAACTTCTAATACTGAAACCACCCTCACTGACTAGAAAGTAAATGAAACTTCAAAACTAGTAACATAATAAGTCAAAGGTAGACTAGATGTTTTCATTATGTCAGTGGATTCTTTTTATCTCATCAGTTGTTTTTAATTGCCTTGCTTATGAAATTTAGAGCCACAAACCCTAAAAGATCTAAATGCTACCTTATTCTCTACTTGTTACCCATTTGTCTGATCCAGGTTTGCATATGGATTTGTTCTTGGTGTAATATGTATTACAGCAGTCAGAACAATTTGATCACCTGGCAATGTTGGGTAGCAAGGTAGGAGTTAGATGAATAAATAAAAATGCCTTTGCATACCTGGTAGTTTCTAGCCTAAAGAATTTTAACTGAAACATTGGATAGACCCTTAGGTGTAGTCTGAATTTATGCTCCACTCTGCTGAGAAGAAACATGTTTCCCATTTTCTATTCTTCCTTAGCCCAGTCCTGATATAGCACCAAATCTGAAACAGGCTTGGAACTGTCGTTTTTGTGTTCACTGTTACTAATTATTCTTTGAGTTCTTTGATTGTGCTTTTGATATTTTTAGTTCTCAAAACTGAAACTGGTTTTAGTGGCTTCTCTGCTTATTTTTATTTTATTCTAACAAAAATTACAAATGTGGTGTATGGCACATTCTCAGAGGAGAAAGCTGAATATCATGGAAACTGATTCTGAGCATGTTTTAAATAAGGACACCATTCTCAGGATCAAACGTTAGAGAGAAAAGTCAAAATTGGTTTTGTTTTCCTCTCTATAATCAATGCAAACTTAATTGGATTCAGTATATGCCTTTTTTCCTATTGATTTTTGTGTTATTGTTCCTGTTTGACTGCTGGTTTTCTAGTGTGTCCCAGGCTTTTTGGATATTATTTTCTCCATATGTTTTTTTGGCTTCTTCCCATTTAGCTGCCTCTGAATTCTTTCTAATAAAAAAGTAATCACAGACAACATGTTTTATCCAATTCTATAAACACATTTAATTCTGCGAAGCACCAGAATGGTCACTGGATTTGCATTATCCCCTTTCCCTTAAAAGGACCCTCTAGGGTCAAACAGGGCTATGATGTGATGAATTCATATGCATGAATTGTACAGATGAAGGTCATTTCAGCCATCAACACCATCACAAAAGAGCCTTTAATGAGCACTCCGTTTATATGAAAAAAGAAACACCTTGTAAGCTGAGATGTCTCTTGACTAAAAAGTATCTGTAAGTACCCAGCACCAGAGGCCCCAGGAAACCTGAGTGATGCGCAGGTACGAGATTACATCCTCACTCTTCATGTGACCATGTTCTTCATCTGAGACGTGTTCTTCCACACAGATTGTGCATGCTCTGAAATCTCTTGAGAGCTACGTTGAGTGTTAAGACATATAGTGTATTGCTGCTCTTCTGCTGTCCTGACCACTTGCTGCCCACCTGCCGGCTGCCTTGTGTGAGTTTGCTTGCTGCCTTGCTCAGTGGTGTAGAATTTCCATTCTAGGCACAGGGAAGGCTGGGAACAAGAGAAGAAGAGGAAGCATAGCAAGGCTAACCCCTCCTGTTGTTATGCAAACCCTGATTCCTCTGATACCCCAGTGAGAGCTTCTGGCTACTGGGGTCTGCACATTATTAGAATACTTTACATAAGCCTAAATGACAGATAAACACTCCAGGAAAGTGAGTTAGTCCATCCTATTTCCTTATCAATTCTCTAAATTAACACTTGCTGCAGCTGCTATTCCAAAAGTAACTTCCTGGTGAGCTCACTGTGCAAAGCTGAGACACTGTGTCTTTCTTTATTTGCTGGAAGGTACCATGGCAAAATCCTGATCACAGAGAAATTAGATACTAGAATAAAAACCTACTTGGAGTTCATCACTTCATTTAAAACAAAAACAAAAAGCCTCCAAACCAAACAAACTGAAAATCCATATATGTCATTAAGTGGTTTTATGGTCGTGTATACACACTTCCTTACTTCCATTGTTGTGTTCATACAATGTGTAAACTGGAAGAAAGCAAAAAAAAAAAGGCAATGAGCTTTATTCCACAATGCCATTGCACAAAACCAAATCTTGTAGCAGCATTTCACAGACCTTCTTGATGCCTGGATACTTGGTTTATGAGGAAATGAAGTTGCTTTCATATCTACCAAGAAAGCACAGCCTTTTGAGGTTAATCTTCTCAATGGGCACCTTTGTCAGCGTGTTTTGGAAAGCTTCCGAGCCAGGGAGGTCCCTCCTGCGCTTCTCTGTGCTGCACTGGTGAAGGCCAGCACGTCAGCTCTGTAGCCCCTGACACTCTGAGACAGACCTAATATGGTGTTAAACCTGCACATCAGTTGCTATTTTCAAAACTGCCCTGTGGTACCAGGCATCTGAATCACTTCGTCAGCAACGCAAAAACTCAGCTTTTGGTCTCTGACCTGCCTCTGCAAGGGAATCTGAAGCAGGATCCCAAATGGAAACTTTATCAGAGAATTCAGATCCAAGTGTAGAGCTGGGTCCAACTCTCACTCAAGCAGAAAAATAATGTGTTTGTAGTGGAACAATCTTACAGGGAACACAGAAGCACTGCTTTATCAAATAAATCATAAGTAAGGCTCTCAGGGTGATTTCACACTGGGAGCAAATGATATAACAATGAAAAACCTCAATTACTTTTAGAAAGCTGAAGTTTAGCATTTGTAGTACTCTCTGCTATGCACAAAAAAATTAGTAACTTCTCTTTCTAAGTCAAAATATCAAAGTATTTTAGACCCGGTAAGGCTAACTTAGGAAAGTGGTATGAGGCCTTAAATCTAGAATGGTAAGGAAAGGTCAGAAGGAAAAAAGGACAGGAGGTGAGCCACTATGCACAAATAGGCACCTTCAGTCCCTACACAGCTGCTGTAGACGGGTAAGAACCGCTGAAGATCTATCTGTAAAGGAAATCTTCACGGATTACTACCCATGTTATATGCTTACCTCTTTACGTTGACTAACCCAGCAAGAAAGGCTGGGAACTGCTGTGTACGTTTAGAGATCACTTTCAAAAAATTGGGAAATAACCAGTTTTCAAACACTTAACCCCACTCCTTAACTTAAAAAGCCCCCAAAACACTGAAGCGCCTGTAGCCAGCACTTGTGCTATCGGGTAACTCAAATTTCCTGGTTCGCAAAACCTTTTTACCTGCACTGAATAAATACTGTTCATTATTCTGGAGCAAACCATCGCCTTCTGAAACAAAGCCCAGCTGCCGTTCAGGGGTTAGGTTATGCAAAGCACCACCTCCGATAAGCAATGTGAACACAACTTGCATCAGCTTTGGTGCCTTGGACTTTCTGCTAGGTAGGCTATACGATTTGAATCTATCTATAGCAAAATCCCTCCACGGGAAACAGCTTCTGTCAAATGGTGTGGGAAGCCTTATCTTGTACAGTCTGTCCCACGGGGAACAGTCCACACAGTCTTCGGAGAACAGGAGCTGCTGGTTGTTCCCTTTCTACGTCAGAGAGAAATGAAACACCACAAAACTTTGCATCCTCCCTCTCCCCTGCCATCCCATTGCTAATTTATGGTGAGACAGCATCTGCCCTTCAAAGAGTTATTGTGTTGTAACTACCAGAAAACATTGCATGGAAAACTGAAAACTGAAAGGTACTACGTAGATTATTAAATCCATGTCCCCTGAAATGCAACATTATTTCAACATTTAACAGGCATCACTGTCTTAATCTGCAGATTCTCCTTTTTATCTGGGGAACAAGAGAAGCAATCCTCAAGTCTGAGGTAGAAATTCAGATTTATCAGCTATTACCATACATCTACAATTTGTCAGTGTCCTTTGCAGCTTCCCCATTGCCTCTTGTTTGAAGTAGTTTTGCTTTAGCTTTACCGTGTCCTCCAAGTTTACACTGGAGTCCGCAGGGATCGTGGATATGCCAAGCTTCACTGTTTTGGGAAACTGGGACTGTTTTTTTTTCAAACCTGCAGAGTCTAGGGCATTAACCGGTAAAATCTTACTTCTCCAGAAAAAGAGTTCTGCTAAGAAATGCGAAATTAATGGTGTCTTAGCCCATATATACAAACTACTTCGACCAGCATAAAGCAGCAGTGCTGCAGGTGGGGCCAGTTCTGCCCATTTTCCTCCCTTCCCTCGCCCTCCTCACCTCAACGCCGCGCCGCCCACCACCCTGTGCCTGCACCACTGTCAACTAGTACAGCTGAATGTGAACAGCAGTGGGAAACAGGCTTGAGCTCTTAAAACAGTGAGTTTCAAACTGTATCAATTCCCCGATCTGCTTTTCTGTGCCCCCACGCAGACAGGACCGTTGTTTTGGCACAAGAGCCAGCGCGGTGCAAAGGGCAGGAACAGGCGGGAGAGGGAAGGAGGTGTAGAAGAGGGGGAGCAGCCACTTCCAGCAGCACTGGAAGCTTCCTCTTCATCCGTGTGCCACGGAAACCGCCAATTTAAAAACCCACTCTTGGAAAACGTAGCTAGACTCAGTCCAGATCAAGGCAGTTTAAGAGACACTTGGGTTCCCACTTAGCAATGGAATGGCAGCTTTTCAGAAAGTGACCAGCCCTTGCTCTAAGAGGAATGAAAAACTGAATCACTGTTTTCTGCCTGGCTGCTTAGGCTTGTCTCTTTGCAGTATTTGGCCTGCTCTTAGATGAGTCGTAGATCAAACTCGTGGAAGACAGTGTCATTGACCAATCTAGTGAGACAGACGATGAAATGAAGGGACATTTAGCTGAATACGTAATGTCTATTCCTGTACAACTAAGATGGAAAATAATGAAGCTTATCGATGTTTATACCTATTGACATGTATTGATCACCGTCATAACTCAAGAGGGAAGTAAATTTAAGAACTTGCCTTTGTCTAACACATTATTGGCTACTCAGGTCTGTTCTGTTTCTGACTGATAGCGACAGAAGCCTGGATTAGCATCCATAAGCTTATCCAGAGTGGAAATTCCAGTGTTCCTCTTCCTGGGCAAAAAGTGAAGCCCTTTTAAAGTGATTGCAAAAGCCCCAAAGTCAGAAAGATCTAAGAAAGAGTAAATAAAGTAGAAGAGGGCAGCCAACTCGCATAGTTTCCATGTCATATTCTCACAGTCTAACATTCTGTTCTCTCCAAGGAGGAAATAACAATATAATGTACAGCCCTGCCACTACTGCTATTAATATCTTGGAATGCATCCAGAAGCACATGGGTGCAGGAGAATATGCTGTTCCTAGTAATCACATAAATGTTTAGATGTTTTTCTTTACGAGGCTGAGCCTGGATCTCTTTTGTATGCTGCACTGCATAGGTCCTTATTTTCCAGCTCCTCGAAGGCTGGGACAATCAAGCTTCCCTTTTTAAAGTCAAGTTGCAGTGTGACAGAAGTACTACAAGTTCCAAAACAATGTATGAGCTATTTTAGCTATTTTAGTGCACTGAAAAAAAAAAAGGGGGGGGGGAGACGGGACGGGGAAGACGATGTGGTGGAGGGGCGGTGTGGCAAGTAAAAGAAAAACAAGACAAGCAAACTAGGGCAGGGGGCAGGGTGAAAACAGTTCTTCCTGATGTTTAGAAGAATATGCGCATGCAATTACCCTAGGAAAAGTCTTAATGATTTAAGGTTACCTTAACAAGGTAAAGCTTCTTCTCGGTACCCAACTGCACATCCTTTTGGTGTCTCTGAAATTCTCTCCTCGGAGGTTTTGTAAGGTGAACTTCCCCAGTGCAGCCTGTGCGGTGAAGGCCTTAATGGCCAGCCATGGACCTTCACTCCAGACTGCACTTGCCCATTGTTAGGTACACCTGAGCCCTAGAAGGACAAGGGGAAAGGCTCACAGTAGAGGAGATAAGTGACTTCCAAGAACAGGTGATAGTTAGGAGGTGCTGCTTTAGCCATACTGCTTGAAATTTTCCTTTTCTACTAGGTTAAAATTGAAACCTGATGGAAAAAGTAAGAGGAGGCCAGGGGAACAAAATACCACATCTAGTGGAACACCCAGGTGGCATCTAGGCCACTAGCCAGAGTACCTGGGCATGTTGAACACTGCTTGAAAGGGCATGTGCCCTTCACAACGAGGATGCAAAATTGCCAGCACGGGCAACCTGTTCCACTATTTCACCACCCTCATTGTAAAAAATTTCTTCCTTATATCTAGTCTAAAACAACCTCTTTTAGTTTAAAACCGTCACCCCTTGCCCTATCACTACAGGACCTGCTAAAAAGTTTGTCCCCCTCTTTCCTGTAGGCCCCCTTTAAGTACTGGCAGGCTGCTATAAGGTCTCCCCGGAGCCTTCTCTTCCCCAGGCTGAACAACCCCAACTCTCTCAGCCCATTTTCATAGGAGAGGTGCTCCAGCCCTCTTTTCTGGCCTCCCAGAGCACCTATACAAGTGATCTACCTGCTCAGCCTGGCCGTGTGTCAGCTGTGTTGCAGATGGGGCCAGTTCTGCTCCAGCAGACACAGCTTCAGGCAAATATTGCTTTGGGTTCTGAAGCAGCATAGCTGTGTAGGAGCGTGGTATCCGAGGTCTTTAGCCCTGCCAAAGCTGTGCTGGCAGGAGGCAGTGCAGTGCCTCCTGCGCTCGCATCCACAGCCATATGACGCTGGTATGGGGCCACAGGGTCATGCCATGTGGCAGCCATCCCTGGGGAAGGCTCTGGGGACCTGAAGCACTGGGAACTGTAGTGCAGGTAGACCGATGCCAAACCATTGCCCTGATGAATCTGAACTCATCCTGGGAGACAAGGTGTCTGTAAGCCTATACTAGATCCATTCTACTACCTGAGCAAGCTGTTTTAAAGCTTCCTTAGGCATTTCTACAGTAGTGCAGGCACGCTATTCAGAATAGCCTCCACTCATTCAACTGAATAACCCCAAGGGCACTGTGTCTTTTTTCATAAATTGTAGAAAAGTATGGAAAGAATATAGTGAAAGCTTTTTTCCCCACTAATATTATTGTTATAAAAAAAAAAAGAAAATACAAAGAAGACTTTTAGTTTCAGATGCGAGTTTTCTCTGAGGTTGCTATCTACAAAGTTATTAACCATTTTGACACTTTGGGCTAAATTTTTCATAAAATCATTTGCAGACGGTTTTCAGAAACCTCATATTACAGTCCCATGCAGACTGCCTTAAGCATTAATGGGCTGACAAGATGCTCAAAAATGGTTTTGTCTGAAGCAGAGAAGCATATTTGGTGCTGGAGGAGAGTCCATAAAAGGAGAGGGTACTGCATTCCTGGTGCCTACTACAGGCAGGTATCAGGAGGCTGAATTAAACCTCTGAATATTCTGCCAGTTGTCAAGGATACTGTTTGGGATGTTAATTTTGACTTGTGGTTTTGTTTTCTAGATCAATGTGTTAGTTCATTTGTTTCTGGTCTACTTTAATTTACAGTGATTGGACCACTCAGTAAATGTGAGTCAGGTATTCAACATATTTAAACAACATGCAAAGACAGGAATAGATCCATGACCAGTTCATTGTAATTTCTCAGAGAAAGACGGGGATAAAACATCACTTCCAGGACTGTGTAAAGTGACTTTTGATTTGCCATTCCTGACATCACGATAATTAGGAAGGAATCCGAAAGCAATGCTGCTCAAGGAATTTTGCCATGAAACTCCCCATGCAGTTTCCTGGCCTCAGTATGCAAAAAAGTCTTGCTCCATCTTAGGAAAAATATTGTCCTACTTAAAGAAATTAATCTTTTTATTTGAGGCCATTTGTAAGCAGGATGAAAATGTCACGGATTCTGTTATCACTCTATTTTTCTTCATGTGAAGGTAAAGGGTCACCATGGACCTGGCCAGACACCATGACCACGTGCATGAGGGCAGCACAAGGTCGGCATTCCTGACAGGACTTACGCAGATCACACAGAGGTGACAGTCTTGTGAAAGAATTATGTAGACTCCTAGTGCTAACAGTAACAGACATGTCAAATAAATATGTGTAACTGAGCCCGAAAAGCACAGTTTGAGGTATCAAAAATTTTGCTTCGGGTTCATAGGGAACATGCTTAAATCTGCTAAGTCATAGGCACAAACATAAATGGAGGGAGAAAAACATAGTCTTGTTCATAAATACTACCCCACTTCTACAGTCTCCCGTCTGCCAAGAGCAAAAGAGAGCTCAGAACGCTCCCGAGGGCAGAACAGAATAGACTGAAATGGTGGTCTCTCCCAAGCTGGTCTGATGAAGAAAAAAAAAAAGATAAAAGAAACATTCAAGCAGCAAAGCACTCTTCACACAAAAACCCAAGAACTTGTGCCTGTTTTGACACACTGCCATGTTTTGGAGGTGTATAAAAAAGGGGCATGAGCAATTAAATGAAAGCAGCAAATACTTGTGCCTTATTCAACATACAATTATCTGTTGCAAACACCCTCAAGTGGCCACTGCCCTTAGGACCATCTGTTGTTGCTGTTGAAAGCCTGTGGACAATATTTTTGCCCACAAAGTAACAATGCACACTCAGAGCAAGTCAGCTGTCATTAGTAAAGAGCATAGATCTATCATGCTGCTTACCCAGTTTTGAATATGTCTGGGCAGAAGATAAGAAGCTTTTACATTAGTTGCTGTTGCTAGGCCTTGTACACAGCTCAGCAAGCTGGACAAAAAATATGGAAAAGCAGTAAGCCAGAACTCCAGCCAGCATCAACGTAGCTAGACATGGGCTAGGAAAGAGCTCTGTACCGAGCGCAGACACCGCATTAGCCACACAGTCAAGCATATTATACTTGGACCTAAGATGAGCCCCTTTCAGTTCTGTGACTCCAAATGGCTGGAAAGAGAAGGCAACATGAGCAGTTCGTTTTACAGACTCCTACAGTTCTCCTTAAGAAGACCAAACCTCTAATACAAATCATCTAGGACCACTGTGGGTAGGAGCTGGAATGAAGATGATCTATTTCTATCACGTATTTTCACTCTGCTAGAAGTGACTTTCTGTCATAGAAGCATCCCCTTCAGAAGAGGAGATATACTTGTGATGAGCTGCTCATTTGTCTCCTCAGTGGTATGAATGGGTCACTGCGGACCCATTGAATCAAGATTAATGCGTATTTGTGGTACAGCCACTGCTGTCAATGAAACATAGCATAAGCACTTGGAGTTACATTTAAAATAGCTACTCACGATAGAAATGTTCCAGTCAGAACAGCGCAAGGTTCATCAGAAGCTACAAAAAAGAAGAGTACATATTCAGGCCCAGTATGCTCTGGTGTTGCGGCTATAGCATTCATAATAACTACTTACAACTATGAGTTACCTCTGAATTTTTGTCCAGTTTAGACACATCTCTACATGCTCTTCGCTGGCAACTTTTGAAGATCCTGAAGCTGTCATTACAGTGTGCTTGTGAGTTGCACAAACAAGATAGGAATGTGAACCTTACAAGTGTCATTTATAGGAAAGATAGATCAATTGGATATGAAGCCTTTGTTTCGTATTGCAAACACTGAACTAAAATAAAAATCTGCTTATCTATTATGTTTTGCTTGGGATACTCTGAACAATTTGGAGGAAGCAAAACCTTATTAACTGAAAACGAATTATAATGAAAGTGTTTATGGCTGCTTTACCCAATTTGGAAGCAGCTGGGAGAAGGAGTCTCTTTGAGGAGTCTTTGTTCTACCCTGGACATGGACTGAGAGAATTTGCAGGACAAATTGAAGTTCTGCTTTTGCCCATGGCACTGTATGCACACATGTGTTCATGTGCCAAAGCTAGACATTGGCACTCCTATGAGTTAACACTGACCTAAATGAAACCATCCTGTATGGAAAAAAAAATTATATACTTTTCCCCAAAGTAGCTAGCAGAAACTGACCATAAGCTTCCATTTACCCATGAAAATGGATCCTTTTTTGCAGTGACTCCAACTCTACTTCCATAAGCTTATGGGCAAGTTAACAGCAACTCCTAGTTAGATGTATCGAAGTTAATAGGCTTATCTAAACTATTCCTTGTTGATCATACAGCAGAGACCATCAGCCAAAAATCTTTGTGCCATGCTAATACCTAGATACCAATAACTGAAGACTACATGCCATGGTGAAGAAGCCTCCACGGCATGGTTACTTCAGGGTGGATTGTGGTTAGTTATATGATCCTCTATGGAACAGCAGCAGGAAATATGCTATTTTATGTATATATTAACATTGTGCAGAAGGAAGCAGGCAACAAGTTTAAGATCTGAACTTTGACAGAAGTAATCAAGCAGCTCAGTAGAGTTAGGGTGATTTATGTCAACTGTGTATCTGATCTTATCTTTGATACTAGTACTAAATGTCCATTTGGTTCACAAAAGATGAAAAGAACCTCCAGATGAATAGCAGTTAACTGTGCCAGATGAAATACAATTCAAATAAACATACACATAAAAACCAGTTCAGATACCTGTGTTGAAAGGTAAAGAACAATCTGTGCTTTCTAAATAATTTCAGGGTTCTGGATCAGCATAATAACCTATAAAAACAGACTTATGGGTCCCTTTTTACCTATAGAAGGCAAAATTAACTTTTTTTTTCAGAGCCCCATGGATCCCATTACTTAGCAAATAACAACAAATGAAGAGTCTGTTCTCTTGGTATTGCCATCAAGTTCAGAAGGGGAATGATACATCTCAGAGCCCCTCATCACTCAATGCTATTTGACATTTTTTGGGCAGACTGAGGAATCCCAGGCAAACTGTTAGGTTAGTTAAGTATGGATTTGATTATCAGAGCCAAAGAGCCTTATGAAAAGGTTATGAAGAGGCAATCACATCTGCTTTTTGCTCAAGAAACAAAATTTAGCTATGAGGTTTGGAATCTGAGAAAAAGAATCCCCACACCTACATCTGAAAAGGTTAATTTGCACGTCTAATTCCCCTCTCCTGACAGTATAATTCACTCACGCAAAGAAAACAGGTACATGACAGTAAATAATGAGATTCTTTGGCAACACAGAAACAACCAGTGGTTGATGATGAAAGGACTCAAGGGTGCTGAGCTCTGATTGAGCTCAAGTTCAGGGCCTCTCCAAACCTTTTGTACCATCTTCTACAAGGAAAGGCCTTTCTGACTGTGCATCATTATACAGCAAAATTCACTCTAGCTTATGTGACGGTTTCCACTTTTTGTGTTGCATCTCGGTAGTCAATGATTAACTATGAGTATACATATTGTTAACACTAAGCCAGTCAATATGCCATTACCTTGTAGAACAAACGGAAAATTCCATTATCTTTTTTGGAATCTAATTACACCGTTTTGTTCTGGTGAGAAACACTTTGAGCATGTCTACCTTGAGTCAATGTTGTTATCATTTTTTAATTCTTACTGTATCACTGGTATACTTGGTGCTCAATAGGGAATGCCTATGCATAGGTATTCCAAAACCAGTTTTAAACTAAGTATCTGAGGTACAGGAACAGCCAAATTATGCTGATGAGAACTTCAGGTCAGGATGCCAACTCTGTCCATGAACCCAGGGTTATCAGTGAACCAGATGGGAGGTTAGCCTGCCCTCACCTACTCCTGATTTGGACTGCAACTGTGTATGCACACTGACAACTTTAAAGCCAGCTTTGATATGCCACAGATACAGTAGTCATAAACCCTGCCTCACTTTTGGATCAGCTGCAAAAACCAGTTTTGATAAGACCAATATAACCAAATATATTTTTAATGAAACGTGTTTTAGAAAAGAGAGGTTAAAGTACGCCTCTTGTCTTTTCATATCATAAAATGCCATAGAAATGTGACTTAAGAAAATTCATACTTTTTATTTTTCTCAGGTCAAAATACATTGTAAAGGACACTCATTTTGCAGCTAAAGCAGAGGGCGATTCAAATGTTTGTTCTGTACAGCTGTTCCTTCAGACTCTGTATAAAGAGTTGGAAATAGTGTTGTGGTGGGTTGACTCCAGCCAACAGCCAAACACCCACCCAGCTTCTTGCCCACTCCCCTCTCCCACAGGACAGGGAGCAAAAAGAGGGAAGGCGAGAAGACTCGTGGATCCAGACAAGAACAGTTTAATAGGGAAAGCAAAAGCTGTACACATAAGCCAAGCAAAATAAGGGATTCATTCACTCCATACCATCAGCAGGCGGATGTCTGGACGCTTCCTGGCAGGCAGGACCTCAGCACACATAACGCTCGGGAATAAAAACACCATCACCATGAACGTCCCCCCTTCTTCCTCCTTGCCCCGAGCTTTTCTTCCTGACTATGACATTGCATGGTATGGAATACCCTTTGGTCAGTTCGGGTCTACTGTCTAAGTGGTGTCCCCTCTCAGCATCTTGCCCACTCCCCAGCCTACTTGCTTTTAGGGGTCTAGGAGATGAGAGGAAACATTGATGCTGTGCAAATGCTGTTCAGCAATAGCCAGAACATTGGGGTGTTACTAACACTGTTTTAGCCCCAAATGCAAAGCACAGCAGCATAGGGGCTACTGTGAAGAAAGTTAACTCCATCCCAGCCAGACCCAGTACAATTGTTAAAGCTGGTAGCAATTCATTCAGAGATAAAATGAATGTAGATGACAGAAACAAGTGTCCGAGAGCATTTCCAGCATGCGTGTGCTTTTGATACCAAGGGATCATTCTGAATTCATCCATGTGATGAATTTCACACCAGTCTTGAATACTTCCATTAATGTTATTATTATTATTTTGCCTTAATGTTCCTGCTATTTTCAGAAATCTGCAATTCTATTTTATTCTGATTACTAAGTCTGACTTTGCAAGCAACTGCTTGAATCACATAAAGCAAAGGGATTGTTTTGGGCAAACAAGACCAGTAGACACCCTACTTTGATAACATAATAGATATTTTATCCTGCTGGGGTTTTTTTCTCAGTTCTTGTGATTCCTAACGATAAAGGTCATCCTGACAGATGATAAAGCAGTTTTTATTTTCATAAGAATGACTTTGGGTTTGTTTATTTGCTATTTTAACCACGTCAGCAGAAGTTACCACATCAGCAGAAGTTGCAGACGGGCTTGTATGTGGCAAACTACTCTGACTTTCCACTGTCAGATACTTTATGAGCTTATTTGCATAAACACAGGAAAATATGACATTTCTCTCTAGACTCCTCAGGTTTTCTCTTCACCAGTTCTCCCCAGGTGTTTCTTCCTTTCTTGGAAAACCGCAACAAACAAAAAGACTGAAACAGGAGACACAGGGAGAGACTTTTGTTCAGTGCCTGCAATTAATACAAATACAAATATATGCCGTGATAAGTGAGACGTACAACAGGAAGCAGTACTCGCCTGCTTCACTGCTGCTGTGTAGCAATTGGAGAATGCAAGATTGCCACAGGTGACATCTTTTGCAGGTTATCTGTGTTTTACTTCCCTTTGCATGCATTTTTTTTTGGTGTGGCTTTTAAAAAGACACACAGCTAGAAGTGCTAAATTCCCAAACTCAAGAGTTCTTTTCCAGAAGTGTCAATATATTCTCCTGAAGATGCTTGTTTAAATCATGTTCCTGCAATTCATTAACATCCTAACAAAAGAAATTTCAAATATAGGTGAGTATGGAAAAATAAGCATGCTTTTACTGTGTACATAAATGAGATATCTTCCAGAATACTGTGCAGTTAATCTAAAGGTGATATAAAGACAGATTAAACCACCAGAAAATAAATCATAAAAAAAAGAAAAACAACAAAAACCAAAGAACCTTGCTCAACCAAACTCTGAAATGAACAATACCGTGAAGACTTATGAATAAGGAAAGAAAAATTATCCAGAATCCAGCTTGTAAGAATGTGACGCATCTGTAGAAAACCTGCCATTGTAATAAATGTTTTCTATCAGTTAAATGGATTTGACTAAATCAGATCACTAATGTACCAGGTTTGTGGGACATTTCGCATATGAGTTATTTAGGAACCATCACTCTACCTGGAGAAGGTGTAGCTTATAACTACTACTCCCCTCCTTATAATCAATCTACACCGAAGACAAGGTAACTGTAGTGTTGTCCAATATAACACATACATACTTGCAATCACATGACATCTTCCATCCAGAAAACTGTTGTGTTTTGGCCCAGTTCAGATGTTAACTGTAACCTGAAAAGCAGTCAGCAAAGTGTCAGTTCTATTTTACATTTAAAAAAAAAAGCAGCTGAGAGTTTGCATGAAGTCACTGCAAACCAACCCCTAGTGCACAAAAAAATTCTGCGCTGCAATAATATGCTGTCCTCAATAAGTGTCCCAGAGAACTTTCATAGACACTCAACAAAGGGAAAATAGTGGTTTTGAAGGATTTTAAGAATTTAAATGACCCCAAAGTTACTTATTTGTGTGGAAAGTAATAGGAACTCAAACCATTTTAAAGCGGCAGTTCAAAATGAAGTTTCCTTATTGACTTGACCTCTCACTATTACCAGTTTATATCCAAAGGTAGAAATGTTTTTCTACTATGAAACCAAGACCTTTTTCCCTTCCCTGCCCTTCTGTGCCCTGCCCTGCCCTTCTCTGCTCTTCTCTTCTCTTGCCTGCCTTTCCGTGCCTTTCCCTACCTTCCTTTTTTTCTGAAAGCAAAGGCTGTGGCCATTTCATTGCCCTGAAACCTGACGTTATGAGATATTGTTGTAATATTAGCAGTTTGTTCATTCTGAGAAATCCCTTGGGAGAGAGCTGTTTGTTTAATTGTAGGACTCAAGCCAGCTTGATTAAAATATTAAATAAAAGTAAGACAATAATCTATAACTCTTTTCTCCTTATGGCCTGTTTTGGTGGGTGAATACTCTGAGCTATAATTTTCTAATTTCGGTTCATGGAAAATTTATTTGCCTAACTACTGTTCCATTAATAGATGTCATGCTGAATTTTTAAACACATTGCGCAGCTATGTTTGGACATTTGCTTTAGTAAAAATCTATCCCCAGACATCACAGAATATCAAAATATTATAAATATGGTATTAATAAACATAAAAGCAGGGTGGTGGGAAAGCAATGGGTTTTCACAGGAGGAAAAAAATTAGGTCTAGGTAGAGTGGTGGAAAGAGGTATTGCACCAAGTTGAGAAGTCACAGTTTATTCACAGTTCTCTGTTTATTCAGGTTTAAATCACAAACCGAAATGCCTCACTAACATTTTACCTTTACCAGTTCTGAGCTTAAAAGACTTGGAAGGTTGTTTCAGCATCCAGCATTACACCCGCTGATTTCCCAAGGATTCCCTGGGGCACTGGATCAGACCCTGCATTTGGTAACCAACATCCTTTTTTGTCTTTTTAGTGGCTGCATGTTGCATGCACACCTGCAGTGTTAACACTCATTTTAATGTCGTAAAACAGTGGGAAAGAAACAGGCACTAGAGTAAAATAGGTCTCATATGTCTTTTCCTCATTGTTGTGAATCCCAAATGGATTTGCATGGCATGAGAGTAACGGAGGTTTATTTCTGTTATTGTTTAAAGTGCTTGCACTAAGATTGGAATAAAGATTTTGGAAAACCGTAACTACACAGTAGTTCAGATGCACAACATCTACCTAATGTAATCTCTTTCAGAATTGCATATAATTGAATAAATTTATTCTCTTGGAGATGAATCCATTTTCCAGTAGGGAACCGACGCTCCTTATCATTACTCTTTAGAAATCATTTCTTCTTTTGGCTTTTTGAATCTAAATGTTTATACACAAGAGCCTGAGCTAGAAAACTTTCAAGATGACTGTGTAAGAAAGACGAATGCAAGAAAAAAAGCCCCAATATTGCTGCAAAAAGAATGCTATGTACAACAGCCACTGGCAAAAACACCCCAAAGCAAACATCGCCTCACACAGCCCAGCAAAAGAGCAGATCACAACGCCTAAAGAAACCTCTTACAAAGTTTTGTCCTTACAGCTGGTCAAAATTTTAATACATAGATATGTGTTTACATGTATACAAACATTCTAATGAGAAAGTCCAAACTAGGGGTGGCAATAGAAAGAAAAGAGCACGTCTACTGCCTGCCCACACAGGAGTTTTGCAAAGCCTGATGCCTAGAGCAATTTTGTGGGTCTTTAAGTTGAAAGTTGATAAGTCAGCCTAAATAAGGGAAGTGATTTGTGCCTTCATCTCAGTGTGAGTGCTCTCTAAGGTGGTATGTTGTTTCCTAAATGAGAATTGTCAAAAGGTCATAGCTTTTATCCCGGTGTGGAATGGAAAATATTTTGAAATTTCAAAGATTTCATGGGAGAGACAATTTGATTTGCTGTTCTGCACATTTTCCCTGTCTAATTAAACTGTGAATCACATAGCTCAGGTAATAACACATTGAGAAAGCTTTAATATTAATAATAAGTGCTATAAAGTTACTGGTGTTTGTCAAGTTTAGCTTCCTGGGGATTTTGTTTGTTTATCCCACTATGGAGCTTGAATTCATCTCCATGTTATTACTTCAGTAATTTTCAGTGAATGACTCTATAACAATTTCCATTTTTATTATTCCATTCTAGAACAGAAAAGAAAAAAGGCCTTCAAAACTATTCAAAGTAAAAAGATGTTCTTTTTCATGGAGTGCTGGTATCCCAACTAAGACCTAACCTAACTAAAGAATTATTTTTTTCCCACAAGAGTCGTGTTCTAGGTGTTAATGCATGCAGGATATTAATACTGCCTTAGGCTTCCTACAGTTCAAACCAACAAATTAAGTTAAATATATATTGGGCTATTGGCACAAACAAGTAGTTAGAATATACTCAGTGAGAATATCAAGATAAAGGCATATAATTATCCTAAAGAGGGAAAAAAAAAAAAAGATTAAGAGATAACAGTACAGCAACTTGTATGCATATAGTAAGCCAGTTTTACTGTATTTAGACAGTTACAGGGCAATATCTTTGCTCAGGAGCAGAAAAAAAGTGTAGGCAGCTCCTTATGAACCATCCATAGAGAGGAGCTCCTGTCTGGCTGATAGAGAGTGTAGTAGCCTGCCCGCTGCCAGGACGTGAAGAGACTTTATGATGGTTGAAAGAGGAAGAGGGCTCAGACCAGCATGGACAAAGGAAGCGGTACACCTAACTCCAGGTATAAACTAGACATTCCTGGCTATAGGAAAACGCAGCGCTGTTAACCTGTAGGGAGGTGTCAGGTCCACAGCTGGGTGCCTACCAAATTAGACTCATCTGTAGTTATAGTGGCAGCTAGGCAGGTGTTTCCAAAATGTTCGGTTTGAGCTTAATTAGATCGAAACTTCAGAATGCTGTTATAAGCTTTCTGGGCATTGTCTTGCAGGCAATGGTGATTAGGCCCACATAAATGTCAACGCTATCCATATGGTTAGGAATGTGGATTACTGAACAAGAAAGGTACGGAGGGAATCGCAAGAGCTGAACACACCCATCACGCAGAAAGACAAAAAAGAAGAAATGGAAATGAGAGAGGAAAAGGAGATTGAGAGAAAAAGGGAATTGTCTTTCTTCCTTGCTTTCTTGCCAACGTCCTACTTTATCAAATGCCTATTTGACCAAGGTGCGAGTAACATCTCTTGTTCTTGCACAAAATTGGGGTTCAAAGTCTTTTTTCTATTCTGAAGCCTAAATACACACTCCCCAGTTTTGTCAGGTAAATTGGTCCTGGGCACTCCTGTGAGGATTTACATGCTTTCACTGATCTCTGGCTTTTAGAGATCCCAGTCTTTGGCTTACAGCACTGTCTGCATTGTAATGCAGGGAAGAAGCTTATTAATGTTAAAAGCTATACCTTTGTGGTTTTGTAAGTTTAGGTGGAGTTTTGAAATGCATGTTGGCTTTCAGTGATAATAATGACTTCTTTCATCATGAAGCGCAAAACTGCCTGGTTTGTGAAGGAAAACCAATTACTGCTGCAGAAATGTGTATTAGTGATGAAGAAGTTGGTCGGCATTGGAAGCTTCTCTTTCCTGGTGTTTTGTGTAACACCTGCTCTTCTTTATCCAAGTTACTTTTGTGTACACAACTAAGTTATCTGAAATAACAGACTAAATTCACCGCAGGAACAGTCAGCAAATATTTTTACATTTGAATTTAAATGGATAAATGATAGTCCTATTTGTTTTTTACTTGTTTTCTGAAGATGATAAGTGAACATAGTCGCAATCAAGAACTTTCTATAGGTGACACATACGTAGTGACGTTAATAGCCCGTTTCAAAATGTATTCAGGAAACTGATTTTTTTGTAAACAGGCACTCAGCAATTATCCCTAGAACTAGTTGTTACACATTACAAATAAATGTATTATGGTGCCATTTATTTGCTCATATTTTTCAAAAATAGAATGCCTACTCATTGTTCTTTAGATGGATGTCTTTCAATGCACAGTATGTTCTGTGATTCAGGCTTGCATTTCAAAGATGTTGTGAATGCTTTCTTTAAAGCTGCTGAAGTGTGGTTCTGCTCTGAACAGTGAGCACACAAAAATAGCACCTCCTTGTACGCCTGATCTTCTCACTGTGTTTACCCCAGGTCATTGGGAGTACAATATTAATATTGACCATGCTTTTTCTGCTCTTTTCTGTTGCAGAGCCAGGTCACACAGGAAGAATAAGGTTATTTCAATTCACTCTTTGATATCTTCACCAAACATACTACCAACAAAATGGTTTATCAAGTTGAAACCCATTCTGCTTGTGCAAAATCAAGGGGTGAGTGAAAATGTCAGCGGGAATACAATTTGCAGTCAGTGTGATCATAAGCTTAAACTTTTTCTATGTATGTGAATTGTTCAGAAAATATCCCCCTAACACCAGAGTCAAGTGAAACTGCAAATATCTTGAACCAGCTCTCTCAATATACAAAACTCAGAAAAAGATGGATTGTTGTTTGTATACTGATTCACACTAGAAACAAGTTGAAGAAAGCTTAAATAGTTATCTCAAAGTAAATGTTTTCCTTACTTTTAAATGGGGGTTTGATCCTTTTTTTTTAGAATATAATGCTTCAATATCAGATGTGTGAGTAAAAAATATTTTGCTTTACAGAACTCATTTAAGCTAACCCCAATATATTTTGTACTGACTTAGTTAAAATTGTTAGAGTTTAAATATTTTAGATAAGTCACAAGAAGAAATTTTAAGAAGAAAGCAGGTAGCATAGCAATTTTCAAGATAAACTTGTCTACATTTATGGGCTTTTTTAAGTTATATCAATTAGTAAATCCAGATATGTGAGTGTGAATATAATAGCCGGCCTTAAGCTTCATGCCTAACTGAAGGTTACAAAGGCTTCCTGGTTTCTACCAGATCACCTCATGACCTTTATGGTTTTGGCTGCATGTGGTCAACGCTCCATAGCTTGGTGATTATTGTAAACAGGAAGCACAGGTATTAGTTTTTTTCTGTCCAAAGTTTTCTATCGGTAAGTGCTCTAATCAGTGTTTTATTAAAAATGTGAGCAATGAACGCTTTTGCTTTCAAATCAAAGCACCTGTTTTTTATTAGCTGTGTTAGAGTTGTTAGGCACAATCTGAGCTTTTCTATTGAACTAGGCACATGAGAAAACCCATATACAGGGATATCTAGGTTTTAAATCCCAAGTGACCACACTGGGAAAGTTAGTCAAGGTGGTGACATTTGTAGCAGCCTTGTAAATGCCAAACACTTAGCTGAGTTCCATGTTGAAAACTTAGGTGTCTAGGTTTCTGTCCTCACAGACATGAGGTGATGGACAGAGGTGCTGGCAGGCAAGCTGTTTCACACTGGTTCCTCTCTGCTGACTTTTCAGTCCTCATGAGTTGGTTGTCAGATTCCTTCATCTGTTGGAGACACTCTGAGGCCTGAGTTACTTGCTGCTGAAAAGGTGCAATCGTCTTCTCCTGAAAAATAGGAAATTGCAACTTGTTCAACTGGTTTTGAGAGTATAAAGAAGTAGAATCTGAGAGACGTGCTGCTGAAGGGGAAATTCAGCATCCTGTTACTGACAAGTCATATTAATTGTGTTTAACGATAATGGGCTACTGACAGCTCCCTGGACTGCAAACAGCTCTGAATCAGCAATTATGCCTCTCTTGTATGTGTAAAAAGCAACAGCCACTTGACTTCTTGCCTTGGTATTTTCTCCCTGTCTTGGAAGATGGTCAGGAGCACTATAAAAATACTTCACATAGACCTTGAGGAAAGGTGGAAATAACGAGTGCCTCCCTTTACTGAACAGTGAGCTCAAACGCTGCAAAGGCCTCAGAGGCAGACCGTCCCCAGACCTTCCAAGTATCTGCCCTTGCTCCTTTCATATATGTAAATTTGCTGAGAACAGTAAATTGTTCTTCAGCTTCTACATTAACACAGGCGAGTAATCTACCTTATTTCACGTGTGGTCCTCAGTTCCCAAGACACAAGTGATATGTCTCGTTCAAAAGGGAGGAGACCTCGAGAAAAAGACAGTTTTATTCTGAAGTGAATATCTGTTTCAGAAGAGTTATGTTTAGGCTTCCTTTAGTAGAAAAATACGTGTCTGAATACCATTTTCTAATAGATTTCCCCAACGGAGCAACTGATGCCAAGCATAAGGTAAATATTCAACAAGTAAGACCATTTTAGGAACAACCAGTATAGCACTGTAATCTCCACACAGAAAATCAAAGCAAAGCCAAGAAAAGAGAAGAAAATCTGCAATGCATTAAAAAATTTCTGTTTCCCTACCTTGTTGCTCTTTTTCCCATGTTCTCATCTTTGGTTTTCTATCCCCCACCTTTCAGGAGGAAGACTCATGTGGATTTTAGAGTACTTAAGACAATCCACTTTTTTCCAAAAGGGAATTCCCTGTGTTGACTGTAGCAAAGCTGCGACCCTACTATAATTTTGGTCATCACACCAAGACAGGTATACTGACTCACACGTACTGTGTATACACAGTTATACAGATAAAAACAGAACTTGAGGAAACTAAGGACTAGAGTTATAGCTAGGTGATCTTCAATGCAAGAAACACCGGATTTGAGCAAAATGATATGGAAAGTTTAGTATGAAGCATATTTTAGAATTGTTATTTTGCTAAAGGAGAAGACTTCAAGAAGGAGGCAGTTTTCCTTTAAGTGTTCATGCTCAAAATGAAAGAAACCAGAAAGAAAGTAGTGATGTTTCTCATCATTCTAAGTCTCCTTCTTCCTAGTGTTTATTATGATCAATCTATGAGCAGATCATAAGTGTTTGTTATGCAACAGTAATGCTGAGACTGCTTGTGAACAGTTTGCTGTATTTATGCAATGTCTGATATTTGTTTTTCTAATTGTCTTGATTAGTTGTGACTGGTCAGACAAGTCATATGGTGTTGTTTCTGTTCTCAGATTAGAAGAGTGCACAAATACTCTCTCATGTGTCAAGTAGTTTTGCTAATACTTACTCTGGCAGCTCCAAGCCCAACATGCATGGTAACAACTCATACTTTTTAAAAAAAAAAATACAAAAGGAGAAAAAGCACAGCTGAAAAGAAAACAAACCCTGAGCAAACAGTCACATAAAACTGCTTGCCATGCTTGCCTGTGGAGCTATACACATGCACCTTCTTTTGTTTCTTGTTAAACATGTGCATGTGCTAGGAATCCAGGTCATTACTTTTGCTCTTGAAAAAAGTATTTCAAAGGGATCTTTTGTGTTTGCTTTACTTCACATGTGTGGGGTTTTTTTGTTTTGGTTTGGGTTTTTTTTTTGTTTTGTGGCATTTTATTATTATTATTATTATTATTTTAATGGTTATAAATCTATACCAGGTTTTGAGACCCAAAATGTTACAGGCAGATTCTGGCCACTTGTCTCTGAAGTGCTGAAAGCTTCTATTGCACAGAGAGAGAGCATACACTTCAGAAGTACTTGAACCATAGGAAAAGGTGGACTTACTTTCTAATCACATCTGAATACTGAAATCTTTACATCTTAGCTCTGATAAGGAGTGCTGGGTTTCCAGTAAACACCGATTTGTCTCAAATCCTTCACAATTTCAAACATTTTTTTGAAAAGCCAACATTTTCTTTATCACTTTCATGAAGGTTAGTTTTGTCCCTGAGCCACAACATCTGTAACAATAAAAAGATATTTTGCAGGATCTCACCAAAGATAAAAATACTTTCCTCAGAAGGACCAATGAAGTATTCACTGCCAGATCAAGGCAATGAAGTTTTGGCTCTAATTTTAACTCAGCGGTTACTGTCTATGACAGATGTTTTGACTGAGGGCAGCACTATCTGAACTTCTATAGAAGTGTATTGGTTGCAATCTATTGTCCAGATGGCTGACGGTTTCAGGAAAACGTTGCACCATACGTTTGTATGCAGGCTTCAAATAGCCTGGGTTGAAGGATATAGGGAGGCTAGGGGATGGACAATTGTAGCTGACATTGAACTGGTTAGTGAAAAAGAGAGACAAGGAAGTGATCCATGCCACAGAGATCCATGACAGCTGTACAATAAATCCTCTCTACATCAGCAGCGGAGAATAATGTAACACGACACACCAAGGGGAGCATGTTGAAGGAAAGCATGAGGATCCACTTTCTCCCTCCTGCATCAATGCTTCCCACAGGCTGGTATAATAACAGTGATCATTCTCAGTGATTATATCCAGGTTTCGGTGCTTCCATGAGTGCATCACTTCTCTGAGCGATGTGCAGAGAAGAGCAGACAGAGCAATCTCCAAGTGGGGAAGTGATTAAATGGTAAAGACTAAAAAAAGTCAAAACCAAAACACTTCACAAAAGATATTAAAAGAGACATGAGATCTGGACTAGATAATCTGAGTTAAACCAGATGATCTTTAAAGGTTCCTTCCAATCCAAATCATCCTATGAGTCTATGATAAAACCTCAGAATTATTTCCTCTACAATACACAACTTATTTAAACCTAGAAAACAGGAACTAGGGAGGAAAAGCATATTGTAATCAGACAATTACAGGCCAGAAACAAGAAGGCATTTAAACATCCATCTACAGTCACATCCTCTTTATAAGTAACAGAGATTTTTAAGTATTTTGTGTAAAATTATATCAACTTCTTGGACATTCCAGGAATTAGTTTTTCCTATTCTAATAAATCCATACTGTAAAGAGAAGAAAGTGAATATCTTTAGACAACAGAAAATCTAATGAAGGGTTTGCTCTTCTGTTTTTTTCATCAAAGGAAGCTTAGTGCTGGACAGAATTAAAAAAAGAACAAACAAACAAACAAACAAAAAACCAACAAAACACAAAACAAGAAAACTTCAGAAGACTTTGGGGATTTTTTTTTAATTTTTTTTTTTCCAATTTGAAAACTTTGATACTTAATGCTTAAAAGGCTACTTTTGAAGGGGGCATTCTTATATTTGAACCATGACCATAGAATATATGATCCATTCCAATCCCTTCTGGTTGTGCTTCCACCAGTTGGTGTTGGACATTTGGCTCCCGTGAGTTTTGTGCATTGAAAATGGTTGTGTTGCTGATACTGATACTGTTACTGATACTGATCTCCAAAATATTTACCTGAATTGTACACAGTTCCTATTCTGGGCACATCATAAAGCCATAGCATTCTAGTACCGTGGAAATGCTGGGTAGAAAGGACTGATGGAGACTCTACTTCAAAGTCACAGTCAAAGTGGATTGCCACTGTGTCTGGTCAGCCACAGCTTTGTTCAGCCAAGTTAGGAAACTCTCTAATAATGGGTATTGCACAAACTGTTTGGGTAACCTGCTTCTGTGCTGTAATACTCTGTTGGTGAAAACGTCTTTACAAATGTTCAGTCTGAACCTCCCACATTATTCCTTGTGGCTGTTGCCCTTTTTGCATCATCTGATACTACAGAGTAGCTCATCTCTTGTCTTTGTAGCTACCCTTCACTTATTTGCAATTAGTTCCTTTTAGTCACGTTTAGTTCATTTTAGCCAGGTTAAAGAAGCCAAGCTCCCTCATCCTTGCCTACATTGTGTCCTGCTTACCAGCCTTCAGTTAGACCCGCTTCAGTTTCACCTCACCTCAATAGGAAGGCCCCAAATTAGACAAAATATTCCAGATGCAACCTCACCAGCAGCAAGCAGAGTACAAGAGTACAAGATCCACAGAGCAGATCAATGTTCTGCACCAGCTCGGCACACAATTTGCCTTACTCGTGACGAGAGTGAACTGTTGGTTCACACTCAGTTGGGGTTCCCTTTCAGCATGACTGCTCCTCTGTCCCCTGGCTGCCAGGCTGTAACACTGCACAGAGCAAAACTTGAGGCTTCTCCTTGTTGAATCTCATAAGGTTTTTGCTGGTCCAGTCCTCCAGTTTATCAGGGCCTACTCTTTGTTACGGTAATCCTCTAATTTGAATTTGCTGCGGGTTCTCTCCAAAATCTTCCAGTTCTTTGATGAATAAGCTAAACAATAAGCGCCCCTTATTGTAAAGCCTCTGAGGTACTCTGCTAGTTGCTGACCAACAACCAAACACGAAACCATTGATTATTACCCTCTGAACCTGACACGTCTGCCATTTTCAACTCACCTAACAGTCTATTATTTCCTGTATTCTTCAGAACCTTAAAAGCAACATTATTTTACTCTCAATTAAGTAAGCTGATGGGGAAAGAAATTACATGTGGGTGTTTTTCTGCCATGCCTGCTCTGAATAGCACCCTTTTAACATAAGACAGGTAGAACCAGGCTCATCTTTGTTGAAGTTAATGGAAAATGTGTAAGGAAATGGCCGTAGAATGGAAGCAATCATGTTACTGTGGCTAAACAAGCAACTGCTCCTCTGCCAAGCTGTGATAAGTGAAACACATTAGATCAAACCACCAGTTAAACCACAGCTCCTTGATGGTGATTTTCTTATGCACAGTTTCATAGTGGTTTAAGCTAATGGATTTCACTCACCAAATGGATTCTACTAGGGTGTGCGCTTTGCCAGTTACCGCAGCTCAGCTGTTGAGTAGTAATTCAATAAGACAAGGTAATTAAATAATTTTTGACCTTGTAAGTATACCATATATAAGAATAGATGTTGACCTCATTATTAAAAACTTTATTCAGAAGATTGGATAGAATTGTTTTTGTTGATGCCTTGGCATGCTGAATCACACTTAGAAGGGCCTGAAAGTAGAGAATGTTATCTTGGGAGGCTTTTAATAACAAGCTTAAATGTTAGAGGTGCCATTCTACAGATTTAAATTAGGGACATAATCAGTGCATGGCAGAATTAATGTAATGGCAGAACTTGCATACAAGTATTTTAAAAATTAATAGTGTTACTTTCACTCCTTTTTTTGCTACATACCTAGGGATATAGCTATTGTGATATATGTTTTCTGTAAAAAAAAAGTAAGTTATCTATTCCCATGTTTGACCTATTTATCAGGTGATCTTTTGTTTTTATTTTAGTATATGGTTCTGCATTTTCTTTTCTATTTTTGTATTATCTATACTTAACATGATGTAATGTTTGCTGTCCTCTTCATGAGATATATTTTTCATTCTATTTCAAAACTGAAGTATTCCAATAACATTTCTCTAATAATAACACAGCGTTGTTTGCCTTTTCTGAGATGTGATTAGGATATTTTTAAGGAGAGCAAACAATACATTTTTAATATGACCTAAGATGAATAGTGAAAACATGTTCCAGCTTTCTGCAACTGCTGACTATAAAAGCTCTCACACAGGAGTACTATAATTATGTCTTAGGAGTGTAACACTTTTTAGATATTTCGATAATTCCATTCATCCATGAATGACATGATTGGCTTGCTTACTAGAGATGGAGACTGGAGAGGGAATGTAACTCCAAGACATAATTGCTGGATAGACTTGGCCAAAAGAATTAAGCTGTAGTTATCACAGCACACTTGTCTTGCTTTTAGGGATCCATTTAATCTAACTAAACAGTCGGTAAAATCACACACTTATCCTTCCACCCACTCGGGACCGAAAGATGGAAAGGAAGGTAGGAAAGTATTCCATGCATGCTGTGTTTTTGTTCCCGAACAAACTTTTGATCTTTTGCTGAAATAATTCTTTCTTGCTAGTTTAAAAGGATTTTTTTTGGCTGTTACATAAGTATCTTTTTTATTTCTTCTATTTTTTAAAGAGCTACCACTCTATTTTTAAAATAAATAGCTTTAAAATGTTCTTGAGCTAACTTCTTTCTTTCTTTGTATGACTGTTATTGATATTGTGATACCTTAGAAGTTTTGCCAGTAGAGTTCGCAGAGTTCAAGTTAAACTATTCTTATGCAAAGAGTAGTTTCAGGCAAGTTGGAATGAGCATCATAACGCAAATATTTTGAGTCAGTAACATTAATTTGGGAATCTCTTGAACAGGCTTCTACATGCAATCTGTAGGAATTGCTATTGAGACAAAATGATCTGAAGAGTTGAGTCCATTAGCTATTTTGCAGCACTTTAGCAAAACTAAAAAAATTCACTCAGCACATTCATTTGTTATTATATTAGGAAAAAGTTCACTGTCTGCTAGTCTTACTGGTTGTACTGTGCCATCTGTGCTTGTAAAAGTAATAATAAGCAATGAATTGCATATGCCATCTGTAGTCAGATCTTTAATAACAATTAGGTAATAATAATCCCCAAGAAATCACTTGTTAACTGTGATAATTGATTAAATGTAATTATTTTGTATAATAAACTCTAATCAATGCTTTACAATGCTGTTAATGTCTTTTCCCCACTTCTTTTTCCATAGTAAATGCCCCAGCATGTTTGAGCAGCTGTTCAGGAAAATTACTGATTTTCCTGGGTTAATGACTGATTTTCTACCCAATCAAAATCCAAGACATGGTCTGCTAGGTTTATAATCAGTTTTTACATATTTATTTATGAACAAGGTACAAAGTAAATATAAAGAAACACTTGGCAAAATTAATTACTTTGGAGTAACTCCTTATAAGTTTAAGGATGAACAAAGATTAATTATTCAAGTAAAAAGTACGTTGCAGTGCACTGCAGGATCAATGGATTGTTCTGTAGCAAAGGTGTTTCCACACAGAACTGGTGATAAGAAATAACCCCAAGACACAGAAGGTGGTCTGTTGATCCGTTCGCAACTCCAATCCGTTCTGCAAAGACTTAGGCCCTAAATCAGGCGAAGCAGTCCATTAATGCCACTGTGTGCCTGAATTCCAAATTAAAGTTAAGTAGGAGTTTCATTGCTCCAGTAACCTGAATCTTTACATTCGTACTTAATTCTGCACAGATGAGTAGGGTCTTCTGCTTCTACAGCATAATCATTTGCTTAAAGCTCAAGCAACAGCATTTGTGAGATGAAGAACTACATCTGAACAGCAAACTGTAGAACATATGTCCCAACAAAAAAAAAATCCTGAGAAGTGCCTCTCCAAGAACAAGATGAAGTATTGCATTTATATAATATACTATAGCAGTATGAGAGGGAAAAAAGAATCTTAGTTTAGTTACTATGACAATATGAATCTCTTCAGTGTGACTAATGTCATTAAATCACATCCACAGCTGTAAAAAAATGTCTTGGAATGTTTTTTTCATTTTAATTGTTAGAGATGCATTACAGAAGGAAATGTGAGATTCAAAATCCATCTTACAGTAGTCACCAAACATTCATTAGATAAAAGCGATCCTGATTTCCTACAAGGAGTTCAAACCAGTAGTCCAAAAGTAAAGCAATAATCCAGAAGCATGCAGTGCTATAAGATTAGAGGATAAATTCGATAACTGCATACAATTGCAGAGCTACAATCTCATTGGGATGACGGCGGCACAATGGGATAGCTCCCATGGCTGGAATGCTGCAATCACAGAAATGTTTAGGTTGGAAAGGACCTTTCCAGATCTTCTAGTCCATCGCCACTGCTCAAGCAACGTCAGGTAGAGCCAGTTGCCCAGGACTGTGTTCAATCAGGTTTGAAATGTCTCCACAGATGGAGGTTCCACAGCCTCTCTGAGCAACCTGTTCCTGTGTTTGACTGCACTAACACTAAAAAGTTTTTTTCTTGTATTCATACTGGATTTCATGGGGTTCGATTTGTTCCCATTGCCTCTTGTCCTGGCACTGGGCACCGCTGAAAAGAGCCTGGCTCGCTCATCTTCTTTTGCTCCATTAGGTGTTTACACACTTTGATAAGATTCCACTAAGCCCTCTGTTCTCCAGGCTGAACGATCCCAGCCTCTCCTTGCAAATCCACAGAGAGACACAGAGAAGAATTTGTAGAGGAGCAGTGATCACAACTGAACTAATGTATTTTTTTTTTAATTATGTTTCTCTAGAATAAATACATTCAAGAAGGGTTTTGATTTTTTTTTCAATTTTGTAAATGCAAATACCTTAAAAATCAGCCCAATTGAAGTATCTCAAAATCAAAACTTTGGATTTCTTTTGCAGGCATTTGCTTTCAGTTCTTATTTGCTCTGTAAAATGAGTTTATAGTCTCGCAACTGGCCTCCCTGATCTGCACCAATTGGTCCTTGCACATAGACCAAGAAATAGGTGGAGTAGGAGGAAGATATTACTCTTAATGTGCTTAGAATAAGAGCTTTTATTCAGAAATAGATCTACACAGAAAAGCTTGTTCTAACTTGCTACCCTATAGAGTCCCAAAAGAATTTGTTGACCAGGGTATTTAATGTTTTTACAATATAAAATTCATGTGTCTTAAACAGTAAATATTGATTTTGTCATTTAGGGCAAATTATTGCTAATTATGTAAATGAACTGTATACATTACTTGCCTGAAATTCTAATGCAATGGAAATCATATTTACTACTTCTTTTCAGTAAGTAAACACTTGATCCTAAAGTGATGGTAAATTTCATTTATGTTTGTACTTGCATTTTGACTCCATTTCAGATTGACTTTCAACTTCAGAAATTAATACAATTTTTAGTGGAAAGTCTTGTTACATGTACATTTAAAAATGAGGAGACCTGACATTCTTTAGACTTGCAGCCCATCTGTTTTGCATTTTCCTGGTATGTCCCATGAGTTTTTTTAAGTCATAGGGCTTCCAGTATTACTCTGCATGTGCTAACTATTTTCAAGGAAATTTCTTATATTTTCATGGATGTGCAAAATAAAGGGGGGAGAGGGAAAATACATATCAAATGTTGTAAGTAGGTTTCCATGTTTCCCAAAATGTTTATTTTTATTTTAAAATATAGATAAAGATTATTGCTTGTGGTTTAAATTCAATCTCAGGTATTAACTACATAAGTTTGTTATTGGAGTTTACACTTAAAGTCTGTCCCAGCATCATTATCCTAAGATAAATATAATAGTCCAGAACAAAACCTCACAGAAATAATTATAACCCAAAACAAAGGAAAGATTGCAGACCCACAATCTGTGTTCTGTGTACTTTTGTTCATTCTCTCGGTAATACACAGAGTATTGGGTTGCAAGAAGGCGGAGGTAGACACAGAGATACCTGAAGAAGCATGGAGAGTTTTTGAGAAAGTTTTCTCAATTCAGCTGAAAGTAAGGTACCAGATCACAGCATAGTTTTTACGCCAACATATTTAAAACAGTTTGCCTATTTTCTTGTTGTAGCTACAGTGAAATGCCTTACATACGCTTCTATAAATGAAAGGAAACAACGGATGATTTCCTATATTGCAAAACTCGCTGTTTCAGCAATCTGACATGAGAATGTACGAGCCCTTTTTCCAACAGCATAAGCCAGGACAATTAGTAGTATACCTGACAGGACTAGGGGAGGATTAAAACAATACACTTATATTTTCGTAGAGCGTCGCCGGTATTATAAATGATAATATAGACAGCTTGTTACTTTGTTGTAGACTTGCAGTTCCATCAGCAACTGTACAGTACTTAAAAGTGTAATAGATAGAAAGGAGCCAATTTACATCACTTTCAGTATACCCCTTCACCTATCATGGTGACAGTCGATCACTTTACACAGAGACTCAGCTACTTGATTCCCTTGGCCTATACTTGCAACGTGAGGTATGCATTTTCCCAGGTGGGTGCACAGTTTAGAACAGTGTGTGCTGCAAATTATTGCTTTACTTTGCAAGATGGGTAATTTCAGACCAGTTCCCAGCAAACATAATTCATCTGGATGTTTTCTTGTGGTGTGATTTATATAGTCCAGACCATAGACTAGCCATCATGGAGGTTTTCAAGAGGTGGATCTCTGTTTTGATAGCTTTATTGTTGTTTTACATTAGCGTAGATAACATAAATATTGAAACACTGATGACATTTTTAGACTTTAAGAGAGGTGTTACAAAGCTGTGGCTAATAGTACTGTGGCTACCTATCTGTTTTTCATTTTGGAGACTTAAATCTCTGTTCCATTGATAAGGTGCACTGGAAGACATTACAGTTTGCATTTGCTGATTATTTTCCCTTTAAGTCATTAGACTCTTAAACATCCCTGTGGGCTGCACAAGCAAGCAGCTTTTGAGCTGAGAGATAACAAGAGGTGAATTGTTCTTCAGCACAGAGGGAAGGAGGGGTGAGTAAACTAACCCAGACAGGGGCTTAGCAGAATAAATAGGAATAAGCCAGGAAGCGGATGCCACTGAATAATGCCCAGTCCAGTAACCAACCTCTGGCCAGCAAGAGGACGCTACAGTGGAGGTTTTCCACCTTACTCCTGCTTTCCACCATGGAAAGAAAACAGCAGGAGGAGTTTTCTGTGGTAGCACTGAGAGCTCATTTGACGTTGTCAAGCAGGTCAGCGCACACATAAAATCCCTGACCCACTTTCTTGGGTGCCAGGACACCAACCTGGGCTCTTGGGAAGGGACGGTAGCTGGTGCCTTGTACTGTTAAAGTGCACAGATGCTGATATGTGTCTGTGTCAGCTGGAAAAGCTTTTCTACAACCTTTGGAAAAAGATTGAGAGAGATGGTAGGGGAGACAAACTGCTGAGATGAAGGAAACGGGACTTCAGACAGAAGGATCTCTAAAAGGTTCAAAAGGAGGGTTTCTTCTTTAAAATAAGCGTAAGATGAGCAATGACATGATTTCTCAGAATTGGAAGAAGGGAGAAACAAAAAGCGAATTTTGAGGTTAATTTTTGTGGGCTAATTTCCTTTGTCTATTCAGTTTTCAAAACTGGTTTTGAAAATCAAGCAGCGGTGCTGAAAAGCTTCCATAAAAGTACGGAGCTAAAATTACAGCATTGATCTACCTCAGGGGGCAAACTCACAACCCTTGTAGAGAAATGGTAAAACAACAAAGACATGATGGCAATCACAGTTACAGCTGACAGAGATCTGTCCTAAATTTCCCCACCGATGTTTATAACAGAGGCACTGGGTCACCCAGGTGTGGCCACTGGCCCACAGAGCAGCTCACAAGAGTGGGGGAGAAAACCCTTGTCATATCCTTGAATGCTCAGCTGTAATTTGCATGAAATGCAGTTCTTGGTCGATGACTCAGGTCATAGGGTCACAGGGTTGAATCGAAAAACTGACACACTTGGCAGAAAATTTGTGCGAGAGGTGAGTATGCAGGAAAGGCAAAAACATTCAGAGAACCAGAAAGTCTCCAGGCTAAATCACACATGAAATTAACAACCAGTCAAAGGTCAGTTGAAAACAACTTTTTATGAAATAATCATTAGTCAAAGTACTTTTTTTTCATATATTATTGTATAACACGCCATGTATTCCCTGCCTGAGGATTTTCACGAAGAATTAGATGATATTTATGACAGAATCAAAGCACACACCTGCCATGAATTATCTGATGAAGCTTTGAAAGAGTAAGACTTCTCCAAAAATCTACAGATACAGAAGACTTTTTTCCTTTAGTCTTTTCCTTTTCAGAAAATCAGACTCTCACATGATACATATCTACTTCAAATCCACAGAAAAAAATATTTGTTCATTCAGCCCTGGTTTTCCACTCCTTCCCTAGCAGCTCTACCTTGTTCCCCCACCCTTCTTCCCCACAAAACTAACATATAATTAATTTGCTTCTTACACATCCGTTGGAAAAGTAAAGTGTGAAGTTTGAGAATAATTTGTGCATGATAATTTATACACCAGTTCTGGGAGAGTTTTCAAGGTAAGGAGTGCATTGCAAAAAAATACAGATGTTCTGATTCAAAAACTTGAGGAAGCTGAAAATCCCAAAGGCATATATGAAATTGAGAGCTAAGGCTTCGGTGGAAGTTATGCTTTGAAATGCCTTATGAATGAGGATGATGCCAAATCTGAGCCACCCCCTCGCAGGAGGGAGTGGCGCGGGAGACAGAGCTGAACCTGTGCAAATGGTGGTGACTCACAGGGCAATCTGAGAACAGTGTCATACAGAAACGTCCATCTGTCCCCAGCAGTTCGCCAGTCCTTCAGGGCTCTCTGCGTCCGGAGAAACTGATGGTGGAGTCAGATACTAGTTTTATGCAATCCTTTGTAAAGGCAGAAAAAGTTCATATGGCCCAATTCCCCTAAACTCTGGAGCAAAGTCAGTAGGATGCAGTTGCTTTGTCATCTGTTGCAAGTCTTTCTCCATTTCTCCAAGGCTTTTATTTTTTTCAGGAGTGTCTTGAAGTGCTTTTGGGCTGTCTGTGCTCTGTTTGTGCTGACTGTTTCACCAGCGTCCAGTCCTCCTCCTTGCTTTCCTCTTAGCATGCTGTTATTTCTGTCTGCACTCCACATGTTTCTGCTGTTTATCTTTCACATTCATATCCAACCAACCCCTCTTATTTCACAGCACCAAAGGGTATTTGTTGAATTATATTAGCTAGTCCCTGCCCACTCTTATGCAGTAGCTTCTTTTGTTTCAGCCGTTCTTAACCTAAAGGGAATGTAATTGCCCTCTTACTTAGCCTGGAAATAGGAAATGGAAGTACAACCACACAAAATGAGTGCAGTGGCAGATTTGGCATAAATTCTAGGTAAAAGGTGATTATCGCAGAAACAAATTATCTGGCTGCAGGGAAAGAGTGGAAGGGTTGAATTTCAAATTGAACGGAATTAAAATCTACTGGATTTGCGAACACCAGTGGCAATGTGGGGCTGTACCTACACAGGAAGAAAAGTGTGAGTTTATCTCAGATACAGACTTTATGTGTTTTATGACAAAATGTTGAACACGATTCAACTTTGGGGAGAAAAAATGTTGTGGCAAAGGATGTGTCAAATGCTCCGGTTCTTTGAAAAGAGCATATATGAATTTCTTGTTAATTTAGTCTTGCTAGCCAACTTGGTGAAACACGGTGCTTTCTTCACCCTACTCAAGGTTTGTGTGGCAGAAAATCAGAGCTGGTGTGCAGTCTGTTGGTCTAGACTTTCCCCATGCCCTCCAAAAAAGTCACGCTTGCAGATAAATACCTGTGTGTTTCTACATAGGTTGTAGAGAACTTTCACAGTAGTATTACAGCAAGGAAAACCAGCTCTTACAGTATGATGGGTGTCAGAAAGACCTCATAGATTGCAATCAAGGCATTAATTTCACTGAATTGGCAATTTAAGCCAAATTCTATCTTCTACTTTAGTGTTTTGATTTGAAGCAACCGTGCAGTTTTGACAGACTATATCCTTGATTGTCTCTTTGTATCAGCTTGATTTGCAAAGCTGTTTATTGCATGAGTAAGATTCCGTTCAGAAGAATCAAAGCTTGAATCTGTTCTAGATGCACATCATCATATTAAAAACAGGAGGACAACACAGTCCTCACTGGGAATAGTCCAGAGCGACAGGGGAGAAAAACAAACCCACAGATGGAGAAGCCTGGAGACTGTCTAGCAACACACCTACAGAATCTGACTTCTCCCTGGAGAGCCCGTGCTTCCAGGTGGGCACCGTCACAGTTATCTCTTGCACAGCTGTTTCACAGATTCATCCTTTGAACCCCGTCAGGTACCTTTGAGGCCCAGCAAAGAAGATTTCACCATTGGGTTTTTACACTGTGGTTTTCTGCCCTCTTGTCATTTGTGTTTTAATGTTCTGATTTTTGAAATTGCACGTTTCCTTATCCTCCGGATGAGATAAAATCTTATGTGAAATTCAAACAAGATTGATTACAAGACTCATCAAGTTTAGGACATTCGGGCCAAGCTGTGAAATAAAATCAATGCCAGTTGCTGCCTTTCATAATCTGTTTACTTCCTGACTGTGTGATGCTATTAAAATGCTTCATCTCCAAGTAATCTTATTGGCCTTCGCATTTATGCTATGGCTGACAGGATTAGCTCTGAAAAGCACTTACATATTACCTGTGATATAAACAAGTAGATTAGTGGATGGTGCTTCGAGCTGAAGTTATTATTTTCTTTGTAATTTATGTACTGGATTCCAGGAGCAGAACATATCCTCTTGTGCAGGTAAAGTGCTTGTCACACAGGCAGATGTTCTGGAAAGAACCTAATCCTCTTCCCAAAGGCCTTTATCAACCTTTTCTGCGAGAAAAATCGCTTCTCCTCTGAATTTTCAGCAACAGACTATTTGAACACCTGGTGCCAGTGTAGCTTGTCCAGCAGCGCGCTCCAGACAGTGCAAGGAAGCAGGCAGGCAACTAGCTGACATGGTTTTCACCCACTCTGTCTATTTACCTAGTGGGAACCTGGGGCCATTTCCACAGTCTGAATTTTATCCATCTGGTATGTAAATTTTGCTGGAGACCATAACTTTCCATGAAGAATACAATCCAGGAATTCAGGTAGCTATTGTTTGTTTTGCTGAAGATCACAATGAATACTTGCTAAACTTGGGAGATACGACACGTTGTATGTGTGATATCGTACAGAATATTGTAAACATATACACACAGTGAGGCACATCTCCCAAGTATACATTCATGTATCTAGACAGCTCGATCTTCTATATATACAAATATATATGTGTGTGTGTGTATGTATACACGTAAACTAGAGAGGGGACTCTGCTAAGGGCCTCATTTCTATTAGCCTGGTACTCCTTTTCAGCTAGTCTTTCTCTGTAACACAATATGTAAACTGATACCCTTGACATTGTCATAATCAGTATCCATCAGTCTAACAACAAAAGGGATATGCCTCTCACTCCAGTAGTTTTGGTCATACTATTATAGCAGAGGTTCATTAAAGGTTTTCTTTTATTGTGTTCCTTATGTTTACCAGCAGAGGCATATTATTCAGCTTCAGATACTAGGTGATATACGAGCGTTCGGTTCTTGTGACAAGGTCTGTTTTCTAAAACAGGATATTTATTTTTCTGCAGTGATGAGCTTTCACCCTTTTTGTCGCTTCCTTGGCTTAGATTGTTGAGGTTATTTTGAGATCAATTTTCATCTCTTATTTAAATCATATGGCTGCTGGTTCAAATCCAGCTTGGGTCAGTAATTCTGCCCATATACGTGAAACGAGTTCTTGGCCTGAGCTGATTATTCCTGTTGAAGAGGTTGTCACGCTGCAGGGAAACAATAGCAGTTCCTTTGGCATCCTTCCTACTGGCCTCGCTGGAGATAGTACTGAAGAGGTGTACGGGATGATCCCTCCAAGTCAGGACTGGGAATTGCGATGCCTTTATAAAAGCATTGTGGAAAAAAATAAATACGTCTTTTACCGCAGAAGTGAAAGACTTAATCTACAGACTAATAATGACTCAAAATTGTTATTTGCTTACAGATGTGATCTATTCTAAAATTAAATTTTATAAGTAAAATGGTGACTTGTCAGCCATGACAAACCATTAAACAAAATAAGAATTACTGGAAATCAAGAAGTACTTAAAAACCTCTAACATTAACAATTACCCGCTCTCTTTTAATGTTTTCTTCCTTGCTTTAAAAAAAACAACTTTGTTCTACATTGATATTCTGATTCCAACCAGGTACAGCAGCAAGGAAGATCTGACTGATTTCTGTTACACAGGTGATTAGGGTAGTAAATGCTGATAAGCTTTATTGTGTGACTGTTTTTACCCTGGAGGGGTCCCTACTTTTAGAAGAAATTTTAATCTTGATAGCATTTGCCTGGGCAGCAGGAATCCCTTTTTGTCAGATTCATGCCTCACATTAAACCTGGAGACTTTTTTCTTTTTTAACGTGTATTTCCAGTCCAGTGCATATTTTAATTTCCTGCCTGGGTGTGTAGTTTTGCCGTCATGACACCTGGTAGCGGGAACAGAAAGTTGCTCGCCTCTTCCTAAAGGTGAGGCCAATGTCAGGCTGTGATTGCGGCAGCGCAGGGCGAGGGGACAGCTGGCACTTGCCAGCCACCCCTCACCCCCCCAGGAGGGTGGATATCCTTGCAGCAATACGCTAAGCCTCTGCTGAGCCGGGGCCAGCCCTGCACCTGGTTCCCACAGCTGCCAGCGCGACGTGCTCGGGCTGCCACGCCGGTTTGGATGGCCCCCCCGCCGGAGAGCCATCCTCGGGGGGCAACAGCAAGCCGCCTGGATACGAACACGGCATCTTGGTCCGGAGGAAGGGTTTCCTTCCCAGAAAGCACACTGCCGGGTTGTCACGCCACAGCGAGGTGCAATGCGTTTGGAACCTGGGAGACGTGGTTGTGCTGGGGGTGGGAAAGGACCAAGGTTTCCCTGTAGACATTCACCCCCCCTGATCTCCTCTGCGCTGGCTGAAGCAGCCTCAGGGCCACCCGAAGATGCCCACATGAGCTGGATCTGCTGTACTGCCGGGAGGGCACGTTCCCCCTCCCTTCATCAACACAGATAACTGGGGAGAAGTTGTTCAATACAGAAGGGCAGAAGCAAGTTTTAAAGTGGGAAGAGTTTCCTGCCAGCAGCCAGCCGGCAACCGTATACCCAAGAGGGGCTTTGATGCATTTCAGTGAAAATGGGGGACCTAAGTGGAGCTGATAATCTGCCCTTTTGCGTGACACTCCAGAAGTTACCTGGGTACTCACTAACTTGAAAAACAACATGGGATCGCAATAAATAAATAATGAAATAAGCCTTGTACCATTTATAAGTAATGAAAATGGAATGTGCCTGATAACGTGAACCCATCAGTAAACAATAATGCTTTAAAAGGACACTGCCAGAGTCAATAGGCCACAAATTTGAACTTTTATTCTTGTCTCTGTAAGAGCATGTAGATCTCATAATATCAACTTACATGTTTGGAGCAACCTTATCTTTCTATAGCAAATAAAGCAGCATTGGTTTTGCGAGGAAAAAAAGAAAAGAGAAGTCAATATTAGCATTTCCGCAATCATGAGCTTTCTTGCCAAATAATGAATAAGTCATAAATCAGCAAATGATATCAAAAATTCACATCCAGATTTTACTAGAACATTATAAAACATACAAATAAAAAGTCTTTGCATATTTTGAAAAATGACTTCAGGCTACTCACTGAAACTGTAATTTCATACTTCAAGCCATGTACAAATGCCCATTCTGAATGTAATTCATGAAAGAAGCACTAGATTTTCATGGCTTCATGAAAGAAAGGCACTTCATTAGCAGTCGTCTTCTGAATCTGATTGCTCTGTGTGCAATGGAATTGATATTCTGGCACTTCCTAAGGGCAGCAAATACCTGCAGATGAAATGTAAAGACCGAAAATATAAGGAGCACTTTGGTATTATGAGGGTATATAATTATTTAGCAGCTGAAATAAATAACACAAATGTATAAGAGATTTGTCTTTCTGCTACGTAGTAGCCTGAATTTTGTTGTAAAATTAAAATTTGAGAAAGAAAATTGGATAAATTTGTGTGTCAATCTGTTTAAAAGGAATTATTGGATTTGGGGGGAGGGGCTGTCATGTTGGAAGAAATAGGAAGCATTTTAGAACATTTTATCTGATTTCCAGAGATGTCTTTGAAAACAGTTTCTTTTTATATGTTCATTATTTTAATATTTACTTCTCACTTTTAAAAATAACTTTAAAGTAGCAATTGAAAGAACCATTCAAATTCAACTGTTGTAGTGTAGTGAGCAAATGTATCTCCAGATATGGGTTTCAAGATGCACTTCCCCTATTTTTATATTGAGGGAGTAAAAAAAGATCAATTCTCCCCTCACACAACTCCTTTGTTGAAAATAAGTATGAATAATTGGTATGCAAGTAGTCATTTTTTCAGTTATTCCACTGAGAAGTAGCAGTTTTCCATAGGCGTGCTTTGCTGGCTGTAATGATAGCAGAGCTATTGCTCTGTTAAAACAGGAAACAAAAATTATTACTATTCAATAAAGTTTTAAACAGGATCACTAATGACAAAGAATGTCAAATAGCCCTTAAATTTCTGAAAATGAAAACCATCTGTCCATTACCCTTTCACTGAATCTGGCTCAATGTGTCATTTTAAAGTGTTCTGTCAAGCTACATCAGTCACTTCTCGTTACCCTACTCCCACAGCATCCAGAGACGCGGCAGGCACTGCCCGGGATTGTGCCTGCCCCGGTTCAGCCTTTCTACACCTTTTTGAATGACCAACTTCCATCACCATTTTTAGTTCATGCTAAATTAGCGACCTCATCCTGCAAATCTTATGAATACATTTCAATTTTAAGGGCTTTAATCAATTCCTACTCTGTCATTTCCCAGGCAAACTCCCATCGACTTCCCAGGAGGCTTGCCTGACTGACAACTGATTAAGCACAGAGCAAAAGCTTCAGGGTTTAGTCCACGATTTTCAGTGTGACTAATAAGAGCTGTTTACCTGAATAAGAGAAGGAAATACACGTCATCAGGTCATGATTCTGCAGGCATTTGTCACCAGACCTACTGCTTACAGCACTGGATAACTCCAGTGGCAACAGTAATCCACTTCTTTAAAAGTGTCTCACATCATTCTAGTTGCAACCATTGCTGTTTTCATCTTTAAATCAGTCTTATTTTTAAAGATGTTAAGGAAGATGATACATATTTTTCTGTCTTCAGAAGAAAAGTGGCTATTGTGTCAACAGGCCTAAAATGTCTGGCAAGGCAAAAGGGTAACAAACTCCAAGGAAAAATGTTTTGATAGGAAGGTCTAGTTGCTATGCAAGACATATTCTTGTTGCAATATTTTAGTATTTCTGTAATATTTCTCTGCTTCAAGCAGAGAAAGAGATATTCTCCTTGCTTATGTACAGCAAGTTTCCTTGCTTCTGATGGATTTTGAATGGACAAAAGAATTAAGGAAACCCAAACTTTTTACAATGTGTGTTTATTAAAGTGAAGATTGGTTCGATTACAGCTATAACTCACATACACCTCTCAAATTTTCCATACGAATTAAAAAAAAATAAATATTGTTTTTTTCCAGGCTTTTGGCTGGTGCATTCATGGGTACCTGTCATACCTTTCCTGGGAAGAGAAACCCTACAATTAATATAAAAGATAGATAGTCCAAATGTTTGGGGTTTTTTGTCCAAAGTTAGTAATTTTTGGTTAAATCGTTCTCTGGTAAGAACAGAATTATTTAAACAGAATACAGGAGTAGCTACTCTTCAACTGAATGCCAGGCTCTTCTGTCAACTTTAACAATCTCTAATGAAATTAATCAAAACTAAGGTTTCTGCATTTTTCACTGCCACTTTGAGCACCATTGACTACCCTTGATTAGCCCAGAACACATTGGATCATTTTGGGTAGTGGTATGATTTAGAAACTTTCAAGATTTAGGAAGTGTAAAATTTTTCTGTGTGAATTATTTTAGACTAGGAAGTTCTTGAAAGGTCAAAGACCAGCTCCAGATAAGAAGTCGTTGAGGTTTTTCCAGTCAAAAAAAATTTTTTTAAACTTGAATAGCTTATCTGATAATCTATGTAGATTGGTAGATTGGAAACTGTCTTCCATATGTTACGTTTACAAAGGGAACTTTAGGAATTTAAGGATGATTAAAATGTGTTAGAAACAGTGATTGGTACACTTTATCATGTCAGTTATCCAAAAAAAAAGAAAAAGCTGACAATTTACAGGAAAAACCTTCCTGTTCTAGGGTTGGAGGCACTGAAATGTACCTCTCGTTGCCTTTTTTCTCTTCCCATTGCTTTGTTAACATATTTCAAGTCCTTGAATAACAATTAGTTACTTCTGTTATTGCTTCTTGCCAAGCGTAAGGTTGTGCTATTTCAAACACTATGAATTTAATAAAAATCATGTTAGACAATGGAACCTAATGATGGATATTTTAGACATAGTTTTTTTCATTCTTTTCCTTGTCCTTTTTGCATGCAGTAGCATTAATCTTTATTTTCAACATAACACAAAGCACTATCACATTATGACCTCAAAGATAGTTAACCAGGGTAAAGACTGGGAAAGGATTACTGTACGTTTAGAAGATTCAATCAGCACAGTGCAACAAAGTAATGAGAATTACCTTTATTCATAGACCAGCAGGCAGTAGTATTTGAGAAGCCACCAAAAAAAATCTTGCAAACTCTTTATTTAGTGTCTTTTAAGTACTTCACCATTGCAACCATTTGTTGCAAATATCTTTTTATTCATGAAGTATGGAGAGGATATATCTTTTTAACAGAGTGTAGCTCAGTAGTGAGAATATGAGAATATTTTGTCTCTTCACATCTTCTAATTTCTGGTCAGCTCACCTATTTGACAAGAAACAAGTATCTTTTGTACAAAATAGAAAAAAAGCCAAATCTCCAAAAATGAATTTTCAGACTGCAAAAATCCATTATGGTAATTTAGTCTGACCATCCACATAAAACAGATTGGATGTTCCATAATTATCTTAATTGTAACTTCTACCTGAACTACAGGAGATATTGCTCAAAAAAGATGGCCAATTTGAGAACAAGCAGTGATGGAGAAGCCACTGTATCCACAGGCAAGTTGTGCTTGTGATTGATTATCCACACTGTTACAACCTGTGTATTAACTCTCATTTGAATTTGCATAATATCAGCTTCTAAATACAAATCTCAAGACGTTATACATGGTTGCAATATCACCCTTGATTTCCCATCTAGACACTTCAGATTGCAGCTGGCCAGACTATTCATCCTGAACAGTCATCAGGTATGCCTCTTTTCACTCTTTATAGGCGAGCATTGATCTTGATTTTTATGGATTTGTAGTAATTGCTTAACAAATGAGAACCCTGGACTTACTTGAGCTGGATGTTATTGTGCAAATGCGGGTCTCAGAGCGGTTTTCCTCACTTCACCATTCAGTTGCAGCATCCCCATGTCTCGCTGTGTGATCGGTCAAATCATTAGCTATTTTAACAAAGATGTGACATGCATAAATGCTGTAATTCCTGCCTCAATGAGCTTATGAATGAGTCTCCGGTGGGAATAACTGTGGGGCTCGACAAAACAATAGACCAGAGGAAACACCAGCAAGACACAGGACACAACAGGATGGGTTACTTCTGTAGGTAAATTAAAATCAATATGCAGAACATGAGGTTGTTTCAAGATTTTACATATTGCTCGGTAGGTTTTGCAAGAATAAGAACTAGGGGGTTTGGTTAGCATAGAAAAAAAACACTATGATTTGGGAAGTGTGGAAGAAAGCGTAGAAATAATTATCAAACCAGCCAAAAAGAGACGGTAGGAAAGCTGACATCTTCAGTGTGGACTGTGCAAGGATGAGATGAAAAGAGGCTGTCCATCAAAAGCACCACGCGATACACGGCAAAGAAAGCTGTGTGTACAGATTGCCTACTGATAGTGTCTGTATCTTGTAGTTAGAGAGGCCCATGGAGGGACTGAGAAGTGGCAACATTCCTAATTCAGACATCCTCGATAATCCCATAATTACACAAGATGAATTCAGAACATTGTGCCTTTCAATAATGCAGGGCTAGCCGCAAATTCACCCCGCAGGCAGAGAGACACGGGAGTGTAAAGATCAGTTAAGACCTCGGCACACAATGTCCCCTTCGGCTGTGCTCGGAGGCTGATCCCTTTGCCTAGGCTTTGTCCCACGCTACAGGCAGATCGTGCTGCCTTTTGAGACTGAAACACACTAAATGTGTTACTGGGACAGGGAGTTTGCTACTATACGAGCACTGTCCTTATGCCACACCACCTTTCTTTGCCACTCCCGCCTGTGCTAGGTGCTGTATCTGAGGTTCTTTGAAAGCCACCGGTGTTCACACTTGCTCTTTTTCTCACCTCAGAATATCCACATCCTTAACGCACGCAACCAAGCAGTACACGGTGTCCAGGTGAGAGCAGCCTGAGGGCGGCTTTCCATTGTTTGCTCAGAAATACTGCCTTCCTGCATGAATTTCCATCTCTGTTCCAATAAAAGCACCTCTCCAGGTGAATTAAAATTGATTGCATGAATATTCATGGCCAAAGAAAAAACATTAGTGTATACATAACAGGCTTGCACATACTTGTTTGCAAATAGATTTTCCTAAGTATTAACCCAGTTCCTCTTGAGAAGATAAGATCATCATTATCTTTTTTCTCTCTTTCATAATACAAATCTGCTTATTTTATATTCCCTTTATGCATTTCCACTGATGTGTCCCCCATCACCCTGGTCATCGCTGCGTTATGCCATGCAATACTGGCAGGATGGCAGGCACAAAATTGTTCTTATGCTCGTGTTTCATACGGGAAACTGATGTTAAATGACTTGTCGAAGGATGTTCTGAATGTCTGGAGCAGAACAAGGAATTAAACTCACATCTTCCCCTGTCAATGACGTCTCCACTAGTTCTTTACTGCATCTAGTATCTTTGACCAGATCATAGCTTTCTCCCTGCCACTTTATTCTGCCAAGGGAAAAAGAAAGTGCATTTTTAGCCTGATATCCTACCAAAGCCAAAGTTATCAAACTCTACAGTTTTCTGCTGAGCAGCCTTTTTCCAGAGCCAGTAGGTCATTGTACTGGGCAGTACAAGGAACAAGTGTGCAGATATTGTGTGCATAGGAAATATCAGAAGATGTTGTACGTATTGCAAGGGAGGCAAGAGGTCCTGATTTAAGTGCAGGAGGAGTGGGTGTAGAACCGGCCAGAGGTAATTAAACACAGAGAAAAGGGGATGTAGCACTGCGCTGACACTGTGGCGTTTGTATAGGGAACTAAAACATCAGTTCGAGCAGGAATTACTGGAAAACAGGCATCATCTCTTGTGGTGTACACAAAACTTTGTTAGAAAGTGAGGTGCTTGCGTGCTCTTCTGAGACTGATTAACTGGGGGTGCTGGTCTAGTGATGATGCATTACTTCTATGAAGAGGAAAAAGAGCCAATGGTACATATTTTTCTAAATGCAAATAAATGTGTAGGCTTTTCTTTTTTTTTTTTTTTTTTTCTTTCTTTCCCCAATGTCACTGATGCTCAGGTAAGGAAGAGTTTGCCCTTAACGTGTGATTCACTGTATTTTTCTTTGATATTCCAGACCACTGGATTATAGCAAGGTCTGATAGCTGTCACTAACTTCTGACATCTTACTAGTCTTTCCTGTGACTGAAAAAAAGAAGTTTATTGTAAAGAAAGGAGAGGGTGCTCTCCAATACCCATAGCTTATTCACTGCCACTATAGAAATAGATTAGGGCAAAAAGTCAGAAATATGATACTCAGTTATTTTAAGAGCAGGTTTGAAGCCACATGTCTGCAAGGAAATACTAGTAACCTGTACTGTCAACAATGACATGCTCGGAACCATATAAAAGAACTGTTTTAAAGTCACAACATAACTATGTAAGAAGTTGCAATGTTGCATTACATATTTTCGAATGCATTTTTTCATAAAATCGCAGAAACAGAATTCACCATTGTAAATAAATTAGTCACGGAATCCCTGGTTCTTTTGTAATTAACCCATCAAATATCCCAGGAAGCTTTCTTGCCCTAGTTGGAGTGCTCATTAGGGTCTCTGATAAGTGACAGGAATTTTCAGACTGATACCTGACAGCTTTTATTTACAGTAGAATCTATTTTTCCCATAAGCAGTTCCAGACAGCAGTTCCAGGAATAGTTTGTAGGACAGAAACATCCTACACAAATGGCAGTGCTTGATCCAAAAGAGTAAAATAGCAGGATTTTGTTTTATTTTTCCTCACCTATAAATTCTTAAAATTATAGACAGTCATTTAAATTGACCCAAAAGAATTAAGGGATCAATATTATTCCAGATTTCTGGAAAATCCTTTGGAATTTTGACTGCAAAATATAAACTATCTACAAAACTTGTCCCCCTCCTTAGGTCTTATCTTCTTTGATCACTGACTGATTTATTTTTAACACGATGGGCTTAATAGCGCATATATTGTTTATACAAGCTAATATGAATTCAGCTACATGGGCTCCAATGAACAGATGTTTTTTACTCTGCAATGTTGATGAGATAAATGGATAGATTTATTCCTGAAAAGGCATTTGTTTTGTTAAAAATAATTAAAGCAAGACATTTCTTTTAATTTTGGGGTTTGTTTGTTTGTTTGTGTGGTTTAGATCCCATAGTCTGGTTCCCTTTTTCTTGTACTAAATGAAATTGTTTCAAATGAGCCTGTCACATGGTGACAGACTATTGCAATAAGGCTCTAATGAAGGAGCTAAATACATTAAATAACTTTCTGACAGATATTTGGTTTTGGTTGGTTGGACAGGTATTTGTTATTTCTTCTCATTTTTTTACCTATTCAGTTCAAACTGTCAAGTAAAGCAAAAACAAACAAGCAAACTCTGAACCCATGAAATAATAATCCCATGTGAAAAAAACAACATAATGTAGGGGAAGAAAAAGACAAACAGTGCTTTTAAAGGTAATTTTACAGGAGGTCACCCCGACATTTCTTCTTTACTTGACTGAAATAGTCTGTTTAGAATGTATTATGGAAAACGCCTGACCTGTGAACTAAACCAAACATGCTGTAAAAATAGTGGGATCTTTATTAATGTAAATTAGCGAGCCCGAATATTTTGTTGCATGGGGGTCAGTTGGAAACAGTGTAATCTAATTACTCTTCAGTTTCATTTACGTGCACAGACATTTGCTCCTGTAACAGGGAAGACTGTTTCTTTTGGCAGCAGCCACGACGTGGAAGCCTCCAGTATTTGCAGGCTGATAATAGGACTAATGTGCTGGCGCCCTGACAGAGGGCACAGGAGGGCATGCTATTAGATAAGTGTTTCTGCTACATTACCCAGACAGCATTGCCCTTCACAGAATGTTCCAGCCATTGTGCAGTTTGATATCACACAGCTATAGAATGCTAATGCCAACGTAATTATGTATTTTGGCTTCCTTTTTGGCAATAGTCTGTACTTAAGCAAAATTTAGTACCATCTTATATGCTCCTACAGCTGGATAATTAAAGGGCATTTCAGTTTTCAGAACAGGGAACTAATGATATGAAGATCGGTGGCTATTTAAAGAGTTATTCACTGTGCTTAGGGAGTCCTGACAATCAGGTCTGTTTTCAGGCACAAAATATATTTGGTAACAAAAAGATGACAGGTCGGTGCAATTTAGCCAGATTTGTTTCTCCCGGGCTAATGTGTGTGTCACGCAGGCTTCCTTGCATTTTCCCTCAGCAAAGAAAACTCTTGCTTTTAAGTAGAATTTGCAGGTGCACAGCTTTAGTTTGAATGTGTGATGAACAGTATGTGATAGAGCTTCAGGAAACTCGGAATTAAAACTGCATTTTCACAAAATGATACAGACCGATAGTGAAGGAATAACGAGACACTTGCTCCTGTCCCAAAGGAATATGATGTTCTCGTTGATCAATTTAAGGAAGTCTCTGTGCAGTACAGGGTATCTTTAAATGAGATAAATCTGCAAAGAAGGTGAAAGTATTAACTTGATTTATGGACCAGCTCTCTGACTTGTCCTCATGGGCACCCAGCTAGAAAGCTATTTTCAATTCTTATCTATTGGTGAATACCAGCATAGAGATGTCAGTAGAGCACAGCTAGGAATTGTGGGTATATCAATGTGCTCTGAGCAAAACGTGGTCACTAGAAACTAATTCAATTCTAATAGCTGACTTGGCAGTGTATGTGTAAATGAAAGCCTAGGTTGGACTCTTGTGTCAAGCTAAGCACGCTAAGTCACAGAATCACAGAATGGTAGGGTTGGAAGGGACCTCTGGAGATCATCTAGTCCAACCCCCCTGCCAGAGCAGGGTCACCTACAGCAGGTTGCACAGGAACGCGTCCAGGCGGGTTTTGAATGTCTCCAGAGACACAGACTCCACCACCTCTCTGGGCAGCCTGTTCCAGTGCTCTGACACCCTCAGAGTAAAGAAGTTCCTCCTCATCTTTAGGTGGAACTTAAACCTGTGTTCAAGTTTGTGCCTGTTACCTCTTGTCCTGTTGCCAGGCACCACTGAAAAAAGACTGACTCCAGTCTTGTACCCAAGGAGCAGGACTTCATCCACCACACAGTTACAACAGTTTTAAGATTGATTTTAAAACATTAAATTACCACGAGTTTAGCAGCACATGGTGCTCCTGCATGAGAATTGCTGCGTTCCGAAGGAGGAACAGAGGCCATATGTGTTTTCAGTCTGCTTTTCCCCGCACGACGGCAAGGGCGAGATGTGTGGGCATCGTATTGCTGAGAGTATGTGGCATCCACGGCTGCTCTCATCTCTGAGGAGGAGCTGCCTGGCATCTCCTCGCTCCCGAGCCTTGCGAGCTTCCCGGGGAGCCTCTCCGTAGCCTTAGAAGGTTCCCTGGCATCAAACGAATTAAGTAAGCTCTGGATGACAGCCCGTCACACAAAGCAGCTGCTCCTTCCCGCTCCCCTCGGAGGCTGGCTCCCGACCCCAAATTCCTGCGGCATTCCGACCCCACGGTGTTTACACGGAGGGAGGGCCGGGAGCGCGGGGGGCCAGGGCACAGCCGTGCCCCGCTCTGCCTCCTCCCCACCAGCGGCAGCGAGAGATGGCTCAGAGCGGGCTGCGAGCGGGACAGGTTTTGCTGCAAAATCGTTTGCCTGATTGCAAAAGGAGTCATTATGCTCAGCTTCTCAGTGGCTAGGTGCCTATTTAGAATATAAATAGAAAGCATATTCCCCTCTCACCCTCCCTCATCGCCCCCAGACTGGATCTATAGCATACGGAGGTTCAAGTGACAAAGCATTCCATGCAGCAGGGTTTGTATATCCTGGATTTGGATCCATGTATTCACAGCTATATTCCTCATGGAGGCTGGGTTGCAACGGATCTTAAAGTAGCTCTTTCTCATGCAGAACTGCTGGAATTAGTATGTTATAGCTGGTGTCCTCAGCTGTTCAGTCCTGCGGAGAGGCGTCTAAAGTGATTGCACTTCTGCCTTCTTCTTCATTCTTATGCCATGTGACTTTTGATACATGGCTTATCAGAAACAGTAAGGTATAACTCAGCAAATAAGGCGTACCTACCCAAAAACTCTGAATTTCTGTTACCTAAAGGCTATCAGTGCTATGCGGCTTGCTTGGCACCGATAGATGGAGCAAAATTATGTGGTCAGCTCTAAGAATCCACAATAAAGCATTTTATAATTATATATTTATAACAGGAAGCCATGCTCGTGAATTCACCTTGAGAGGGGGAAATCAGTGAGTGATTTACCCATTCTATGATGGGTAAGAATTACCAGGAAAGCACAGCAGAAATGGAAACGAAGTCACCAGCAGGCAAACTCCAATGAAATACTGTTTCTGAATATTGTTATATCAATGATCAATTTGCATCATGCTTAGTAGCAGTCATCATTAAAAACGGAAATGCATCAATTATTGTATACATCCATTTACTCACCTATGCTTCGGAGAACATTAAAAAATGAGGGACAATTAATTAGGGACCACAGAGAGTCTAATTTTTTTAAGTTACATCTTGTGATTTTCAAAAGAAGCCACCCTCCCATGCGCCTGCGGCCTGAAGAGGGAAAGGAGCTCCGCAGAGTGACAAGGGTTGCTTTGGTCCCAGCAGCCGCAGGAGGGTCTCCTGCTTCCTTCCAACACCTCTCCCACTCCTGTTCTTCCCTGCTCCGCTCCCCCAGTAAATCTGGTAGCAAGTACAACGCTTTGAGCAGATGGGTAGTAAATACAGAGCTGGAGATTATGTCTGACAATTAAAATAAAAGTGTCTGACTCGACATGAGTTACATTATCTGAAGACCTCATATCGGGCTTCTATTTTAAATGCCTACATTTTTCGAAGTGTGAACATTTTTTTTCCTGACTAACCTTTTAAGAAAGTGCAGTGTTTAGAGATACCTACATTTCGGAGTGCCAAACTTGATACCATATAAGGGTCTGTTTTACGGCCAGAGCCAAGAGCTCTCCCTCTCCAGGCAGGCCCCTTGCGGCAGCCCCGGGGTGGGCACCAGCTCCCCGGTCCCCAACCAGCATTCCAGCCCCCCCGGCTCACACTTTATCTGCTCCGGCAACTGGGTGCGCACAAGTGTTAGGCAGTACACCTGCAAAACCAGTTGGTCCCTATAAATTTTACAAGCGCAAATTCTAACACTTGCGTGCCCCGCTGCCGCTGTGCTTCCAGCCGCCTTTACTCTCCCGAACTGCAGGGAGGGAGGTTTGAGTGTAAAAAGTTGCCGTAGCAGATTTACGAGTGCACGCTCAACCCGGTGCCAACAAAGTCTGCCATAATGCCATTATTAGAGCTCCACACCTTGCACCATTCTACACCGATGCTAATAACACTTATGCTCGATAGGTCTTAGGTCAGGGAGGCTTGCAAGCTGTTTTCCTGCTCTCCTGAGGTGGAAGGAATCACCACCGAGAGGGATTTTGCATTTGTTTTGGGTTTACTAAAAACAAGAAGTGTGTTAACCTTGGCAGAAATCAATAAGATTTATCCCCCAAACCAATGAAACGTGACACACTTAACTCCCAAAAACCCTTGGCAGTATTTCAGAATGAGGTATCTCACCACATTTTAGGTTTCTGAGCTGTTTTGTCTTGTTTTCTTTACTGACTTGATGTTCTAATGCTATTTGCAGATGACAACCTTAGATAAATTTAAAGGCTATATGAATTAAAAGTTACATGATATAGTTTTCCTGGCATGATAGCCATAAACAGAACTGAGAGCAGGAATAGGTCTTTTATGAAAGTAGAATTCATACCTGCCAGCCGGCTGAAACTGGGAGCAGTTTGTTCCCAGATTATTTTTTTTTTAATTGGATACAGTTTGAGCAGATGCCTGTAAAGAGGCATTATATGGTAGCTACTTAGAAGGACCCTGCGAGGCATTGGAGTGCTGCTACAAACAGAAATTTAAAGGGCTAAAGTCACACTTTTAACATAAAAAAATGGCTGCAAAAGACATAAATACATTTCTGTCTACATTTTTGTATTGTTCTTTCCTTTTTTAAATGAAAGTGAAATTTAGAAAAAAAACCCTATAATAAGTATCAGCAAAATTAAATTTCCACTTCTGCCAAATGCTGAACCACTGAAAAGCATCTGGGAAACGTTCAGCACCAGATAGCTTCCTCCGCTAGAAGTGCCTTTGCACTTCCTTTTCTGACACAATAAGACTATTTCATCATTCCGTCTACAACAGCAGTAGCTAACCCGCATTGCTCTGTTCCATCCTTTATAACTTCTTTGCCTTCTTCAGCCTTCTTATTCTTAGCTTTCTTTCTCTCTGGCTGGACCTTGGTAACTTCTCATTGAGAAGTTCAACACAGACCTGCTGTCACTGCTTTCCTCCTCTTCAACTCCTTTTCTAGCTCTCTTGTTGCTCTGCATGCTCTGCTGTCGACTTCTCCTTGCTGTTCACAGTTCTTGCCTCAGTTTTCTGCTCTTCACCTCCTAACAGGTGTCAGGCCACCCTGGCTCTTGTCTTCTATCTGCTTTCCAGTTGTTCTTACCAGTACCCTCAATGATACCTCTGTGTCTCAAGAATTCTCCAGCTGAAGGAATCGCCTGCATATTCAAATACCTTGCTGCTTTCAGTAGTTGCTTCGTCATAGCCTTCCCCTTGACTTCTGGACCCCTGTGCTATCTTTTCCTGGTTCTCTTCTTTACTCATTTGAAATGTTGTTTGCTTCCCTCCCACCTTCTCTAGGTACTCCATATAGCTTATACTATGAACTATCATTTAAATTTAGTCTGTTGGCTACTGTTCCTTACCTAATTGGAAAGCTGTTTAATTCATATTCTACATCCATAGTAAACTATCCCCCAACGTGGTTATCTCATTTGCAAACCTGATTAAATTAAAAAAAAAAAAAACAAACCCCATTATTTTGTTTCAGAACTGCAAGACTTGTTACGCAGGTAAACACCCTATCGTACTACCTATGTAGTACGTTTACCATTGCTCTCTTAGAATAAATGAGAAATGTTCTGCTGGTTGTCATAGGTAGTATAACATTAAAGAGAAAACAACAAAGGGTATTCAAAACAACAAAGGGTATTCACCTTATCTCAAATGGCAGAGGTGTGTTATTTGTAATCTGTTCCAACTCTCTCCTCCAAACTCCCTCCTCTGATGATGATACAGGTTTTAAACCCTTGTACAAAAAAAAAAAAAAACAAAACAGTTTTGCACACTTTTCTCTTGATGGCTTTTGCACATTTGGATTGCCTGTTTGGCCCAATCTTATCGCATCAAAATTAGGACACAGTCAGGCGCTGTCTCAGCTGGGAGGCAGAAACCAAGAGCTGAGAGCTGATAAGAAGCAGCTTCTTAAAACTACCTCCTGCCTGCTCCTGAGTCTGCAAGCACTATTGCTCTGTTCCATTTTGAAGTCTAACAGTTCTAAAGAGCCAATTATTTAAGCTAATCTGTTTGCCTTTCCACTGGATCAGAAGGGACAGAAGGAAAGGCTCACATCTAGACTTAGCACTGCTGTGCTCCATGGGGGTGGATGAGTGCCATGGGGAACACGCCACCATTCCCGGCCAGCCCTCACCCGCAAGGTTTCATTTCCACGGGCACGCAGGAGCAGGCTGGAGAAGGCTGGTGTGCAGATCTGGCTTTGGTGCAGAGTTGGGAGTTAGGACATGGCCAGAGCGCACACCCCGGCTCAGGAACAGGGAAATGCTCTCTGACCTGGGAATGCAGGTGTAACTGCAGCCATGAAATTGTCTCAGCTGAGGTGCAGTGGCTCTTGGCAACCCCAGGATTTCAGCTGTTATTTCCATCTCTCCCTCCAATTTTCTTTCATCAGTTCAGGGGTTCCCAGCCATGCTGCACCATGGAGAGGATACCCCCTTGGTCGCATTGGCTGGATCCTTTCTGATCATCCTTCATCCTCCCAGATGAAGAGTTAAGAGAATAAATGATCAGCAGGCCAGGATACACACTGAAGGTCATCCTGGGTATACCTGGCTATCTGAGGAATGACAGAGTCACTTGATGACCATCAATTATTACAGTATTTAAAGAAGGTCGGAGAAGGCCTGGAATACCTGCTTCACTGACTGAAACACATGTTAACAGTCTGAAACCAAATATAATGAGAGGGCAGTCAGGATTTGTGTGACTTTCGCAGCTGAACCCTGCCAAAGTGAACCAGACAGCAGTTTAAATAAAAAGAGAGGAAAAGAGAAAATCAAACATAATCTTTTTCTGGGAAACAATAAGCTTGCTTTATTACATTTTGTGCAAGTGACCTTGCAGAGCATTTCTATATTGCAGAGAGTAAGATTTTATGTCTTAAAAACAGTCAGAAAAGGAGAAAAGGAAAAAAGGAAAAGGGACTAAGTTTTGCCTGGGGTAAACAGTTACTACTGAAGCTGTGCCAGTTTATACTATGACTTTGGTCAAGGTTTCTCCTCATCAAAAAAACTCAAAACTTGGGCCGAAAAAGAACCATGCACAACAGGGAGTTTAATACATCAATATAAAGCTGATCTACAGAGCACTCAGATTTATTCTGTAGGGAGCCACCTTTGCTAGCCGGGGCAGGGATTGCGTGACCTAAAATGCCTTTTCCGTCTATTCCGGCGATGCACAGTTATTTTAGCAGCTTCGTTTCTTTTCTCCTCTGCCGGGTAATAGCATTAGCAGTGGATCTGCCAGAGGAAACCAGGGCTCTCAGACGGTTGTAAAAATAGACTGGTGCATTCCGAGCACGTGAACGAGGCACCTCGCATCCCGGGGCTTGGAGCGAGCGGGAAGGAGGGATTTGGGGATGGCTGTCACCTCGCCGGGTGGCAGCGAGGGCTGGTGGCTGCAGGGCGAGGCGAGGGGCGGCTCCAGGAGCCGCATGCGCGCTTGTTTACTACGGGCTGCTGCCCTGGTTTGTTGCCTTGCTGCCTTGCTCCCATTCATTATTTCCCCCCTGTTTGTTTATTTTGCAGCATTTCTGGCTATCCCCCTGGGGATCTGAGGAATCGCATTAAGAACTCATCTATCTTATCACGGGAGACAAGCTCTATCCTCTGGAGGGTATGTCTCTCTCTGGCCCATGGGGCTGGCAGGAGCATCCCTGAGAGGCTCTACACAGTGGCAAGCAGCACTGGAAACAGTTCGCTTTAACGCTTTCCTTGTGGCAGACTTCTGGGGCAGAGAGGAAATGGCAGCCCCCACTCCTGTCCAATTACCGGCTGAAGTAGTATTGGCAAACCAGGCAGGGCTGCTACACAGGCAGGTCAATCAGGGTGATTGCCAAAGGCACGGTCTTGAAAAGCAATGGAGGAGGGGTTCAGCTGTGGATGAGAGGAGCCCCGTGCTTCAGACCCTGCCGCCACCCCAAGTCTCTTCCCAGCTTTGAAAGGAGACAGTTTTTTCATGCCCTGATTGCTGGTACAAAGCCGAAGGGGAATGAAACCTGCAAACCTCCCTCGGTCCAACGCTGCTCCCTAGCCCAGAATAAAATCAAGGCTGGACCTTTTCCTGTTGTAAATCTGCTTATCTGCCTTTCAAGCACCTGACTTACACTTAAGACAGACGTATATATGGGCTAGCGTGCAGACAGCACCATTTCATCCTCATACACTGCTTTGATCAGGTTATGCAAGATTATGTGAGCAGTTTACACACACATGCAAACATACAGCAATGCAATTACAAGCTGGAGTGTGTAATGCAAACAGATGAGCCACCAGCAGAACTGGCAGAAGGCAAATATCTGTTTTAGCTGTTGGCTCTTTTCTGAAGTACCAACAGCACAGCAGCCACTCGGCTGAAGCAATGGAAAGAAGTGCGTGATTCACCTCAGCGCATTTCTCATGTGTCACGGATTCTTCCCTATCTGAAATCAGAGGGGCCAAAGTATCCCAGGAATCCTTCTGCAGGGGCTGTCCTTGCGTAACAAAAGTATCTCTGTTTGGACTATGAAATACACTCCCTGCCTTTACCTGTCGATTTACTTTGAACAACCCCGGCCTGAAAACTACTGAATTCTCTGCAACAGCTTGCACTGGTTTTAAAGGCACACGCGAAACAGATCCTTCAAAAATATCCTAACCTACCAGCTGTTTAAAAAAAAAAAAATAAACAAAAAGGGATGAAATATCAGGAGAGACGTTTCCACCTAAAACAGAGCTCATCTGTTAACGTATAATTTGCACAAAGCTGAAAGGGCTTGCTTGTTTACAAACGTATTTTATTTGACAACACAAATTACAAGAAACAAAGCCCATTGCGGAAATCAACCGGGTCGTGTAATGACAGGGTGATCAAGACCCCCACAGCTCTAACTACACGCTCCTCTACGCGCAGAACCTCTCCATTCCCCAAGTCCTGCTTGGAACAAGAGCCCTGAAGATGTTTTGCTTTGTTCCTAAATTGTATTTTTAGACAGCATAAAAGGCGGCATAATAAGGGAAGCTTACTCCAGTTTCAGCTGTGCTGAAGGACGTGCTGATTCCCAAGCTGAGTGAACAGATACCCTTTACTGTTACAGGAGATGAGGCAGATTGCTGATTTGCAGCCCTTTCCCACTGCAACCTTAAGCAAACAGAGTTTAATTAGATCAATAATGATCAAAGTTACTTTGGGCAGAGAGGACTTTCGGTTCCTTTAATGGTGATGAATCCACTGCCTCAGAAAGGAAAAAACAAAACAAAACAAAACAGAAAAGAGAAAGTCAGGGGATTTTTGCCAGCCCTAATAATTTAAAATAGTTTTGTTGTTCTCCTTAGTTCAAAACGCTGGGTACCGTCACAATAGCTCTTTGATATCGGACACTGATATTGATCTGGGTGCATCTGTCTCGCTCAGCAGCTGATAATGACAGCACACGTGATTTCCTGTTATTGAAGCCCCACAGACATTTCTGGAGCCAGAGCTTGGCAGCTCCAGGGATCCTTTCCCATCAGCAGCCCAGTGTCCAATGCTCTCATTGCCTTTCAGCCAATGTAAGGAGGATACGCTGCAGCCCTGCTGAGTTGTAAACAACTTGTTTACCTCCTTCTCGGTGTAATCTGTCCCTGTTTCTATCGGCTTCTTTGCATCAACAGAGCATTAAAACGCCCCGAGCTCATAGGCTGATGTGCAGAAAACAACCCAAGGAGCCTTTCCAGGCTCTTGCTTTCCAGAGCACGGGAAGTTATTTATACCTGTTGTTTCCAGTCAGCCAAAGCAGCCCTGCTTTTGCATGGGGTTAGCTTTGAAGAAAACTAGTTCTTGACATTCATTCTGCTGGTGTGAAAATGGGAAACGCAAATCAGCGTGGGCCTGATGTGGCTCTCCCTGCAAAGGTCCATTTGGGTCAGGCAAAAAGCAGCATTGTCTCTTTCGCATGCTGTTTACATTTGAAGAGAAAAAAGTGAAAGGTGTGCGTGATTTATGGTCCCCAAATGCCAGGGGAGCACCCATCAATACCGCAGCAGAAGGCTGGGTTGCAGGGTAAAACCCCTACAGATTTTAGCCAGCATGCAGGAGAAGGAGAATCTGAACACGTTTGGAAAGTCTTGAGTCCATCCCCTCCGTACTCCTGACCAGGACTTTGGAACAACTGCACAAGACACTGACCCAGAAACAACTTCCCTGGGGTTTAGTGCAGCAGGGCAGTGAATAGGAGTGACAGGGCTCCCCTTATGAATGCACTGACTTTGTACCCAAGGTGCAGAGCAGCTCTCAAAGCGCCCTCACAGAGCGTGATCCCGCTCCTGCTGAAATCGAGGGCAAAACTCGAGCAGATCCAGGGATTTTTTAAGAAGCGATGGCTATTCATGCGGCACAGATTCAAAGGTGGCTGTAGTTCACAGTGCTCTGCGTCCGTGAGTCCGAGACACTACAGTACCCGTGCGGGGGGACGCTTTCCCTGTCAGCCTCCCATCTGCAGAGCACAGCGGACCAGTAACAGGCAACTGTTTCTGGAGATGCTCTTTACTAGTGATTTTGAATTATTCTTGCAAGCTTGTTCTGGGAAGTAATTGCTCTTAATATAAGAATACCTTTCCTTGTGTTTTACCTGCTTGTTCGGTTTAATGAAAAACTTGAATTGCTATAAAATAAAACCCAAGCAGTTACTTTTACTACTCATGCTTGAAAATAGAAACTTGGTTTTGATAAACGCAAGCTTCTGTCACCCTCAGGCACAATAGTGTCAAGAGTTTTTGATATTCAAATTGAACTGGAGCTGTTCGTGATCAAGATCGTGACAGTGTATTTAGCAGAATAACCTGGGCAGGGTGATAATCCAGGCAACCTCATTGAGGCATTGCCTCATCTCAGGCAGGTGACCCTGGGAGAGGATGGATGTTGGAATGGAGGGCGAGGAAGCACCTAATCTGCCTGAACAGAATTGCCCAGCTTTTCTGGTCTGTCAGAAGAGAGAGATGGAAACCGCAGAGAGACCGACAACAGCCCTCTCCTTGACACTTCCCTGGTACTACCTGTGCAGGCAGCTTGGGAAGCTTAAGAGGGTGGTCCAGCCCATTGTTAGGCATCAGTCTCTTCTGTTGACCAAGAGCTTGTACTGGATGAATGTTATTTTTACCTCTTCTCTTGAAGCTTGGCCACCGTTTTGGCAGGTATGCAACTGAAAAGGAAAAATATTGAAGGCCTTTTCCCATCGGCTAGGGAACTTGGCTGTGAATAAGAACAGATTTAAATCTTTGTCTCCACTTGTTTTTTGTCCCGTGTTCAAGTAATGCGTGCAAAAGGTGATAGGTCCTTATGATTTCAGTCACCTAGAGGGCTCCTCAGGGAAATACAGGTACATAGCTGACTAAATCTGGCCCACAACAGATATGTCACTGACAGGACAGGACTCACCTGCCCAAAACGGGCAAATTAAAGTAGATCCTAGTGAAACAAGGTGCTCACAGGGCTAGATCAGCCCTGTAAATGAATGGACTGGACTACTATCTGGGCATTAGATGAGTTTTAGACAGCATAGAAAAGGTTTGACTAGAAGATGAGAAACTGTGCGAACCTCATAAAGTTCAACAAGACCAAGTGCAATGTCCTGCATCTGGGATTGTGGCAATCCCTGTCCTGGTTTGAGGACATGCATGCAAGCTGGGCGATGAGTGGATTGAGAGCAGCACTGAGGAAAAGGACTTGAGGGTACTGGTGAATGAAAAGCTGAATATGTGCTGGCAGTTTGCACTTGCAGCCCAGAAAGCCAGTCATCAAAAGAAGTGTGGCCAGCAGGTCAAGCGGCGTGATTCTGCCCCTCTACTCTGCTCTCATGAGACCCCACCTGGAGTACTGCGTCCAGCTCTGGAGACCTCAGCACAAGAAGGACACGGACCTGTTGGAGCGGGTCCAGAGGAGGACCATGAAGATGATCAGAGGGCTGGAGCACCTCTCCTGTGAAGACAGGCTGAGAGAGTTGGGGTTGTTCAGCCTGGAGAAGAGAAGGCTCCAGGGATACCTTATAGCAGCCTTCCAGTACCTAAAGGGGGCCTACAGGAAAGATGGGGAAGGACTCTTTATCAGGGAGTGTTGTGATAGGACGAGGTGTAACAGTTTTAAAATGAAAGAGGGGAGATTTAGACTAGGTATAAGAAAGAAAGCTTTATGATGAGGGTGGTGAGGCAGTGGAACAGGTTGCCCGGAGAAGCTGTGGATGCCCCATCCCTGGAAGTGTTCAAGGCCAGGCTGGATGGGGCTTTGAGCAGCCTGGTCTAGTGGGAGGTGTCCCTGCCCATGGCAGGGGGTTGCAACTAGATGATCTTTAAGGTCCCTTCCAACCCAAACCATTGGACAATTCTATGATAATACGAAATAGAATTTCCCACTTTTTTTACATACATCCATTCAAAGCCTGCTTATTATAACTGGCACTGAAACATTGAGGTCTACTTCAAACTCAACCGATTCCCCGCAGTACAGCCTGAATTACACAGCTAACTTCTGTGTCTTACCTGGCCCATATAAGAAGAAGTTATTATCTACCTCTGATTGCAGTTTATATAGTAGACTGATCTACGACTGACAATGTGATTCATTTAGTTCTTTTAGAGGAATTAAATGTGGTTGTCGAACTGTTTTCACATTGCCTTTTTCCTGCTCATTTTGATCATATACTAAAGAAAATATCACAAAAAACAGTGTGATGCTAAAGGCAGAAAAGTACAGACAGTAATAACATTTTCAGAAAGTTCAGAGTCATATGATTCCTGAATGTATTCTGCAGCTAGCTTCTAGATAGTAAATCATTACTTAGTCAGACTAAGAATAGTGAAAAAAATGATTGCCCCATTTGTTGTAAGTAGTAACTTACGTTCTTTTACTCCATGCTAAGTCTGCTTCTTTAAAAGAAAGGAAACACATCCAGCTCTTAAGTTTTGTTTTTCATTGTGGTTTGTAGTGATGTGTTTAGGAGAGGTACATAATAAATTAATGATAGGAAATTGCAGAATGGGTCAAGGTCACTTTGTGCATAAATTGGAGGTCTAGGAGTTGTACATTTCATGCTCTCTGGCTTATACCACTTTATTGATTTTTCACTCGGAGCAAAAAAGGTCTTTAATAGATTTTTATATCCTCAGTCTATTCTAAATCCGCCTTTGTTCTGATCTTCCTGATGTTCCCACACTTTCATGGCAATAGCAAAGTCCTGCAAAACTGCAGTGCTGTCGTAACACAATGACTCAAAAACCAATGGCCATTTTAATCTCATAAAGAACATTTGCCAGAAAAGTCAGAGAGACTTGTAGCCCACACAGCCAAGAGGGAATGGACTGGGAAATCTCCTTTAACCTTTCTTCTGACTCAGAAACCCAGAATCACCTGCTTTCTCCACCTATCAGAGAATTGCAGTGTGGTGTAGAAGTCCGATTATCACACCCATGGGTAAAGCTTAGCAATAATAGCAGCAGCTCCTCAGCCATCCCATCGTCACAAGGCAGGATGAAGGCTGAAGGAAGGGGACTGGAGGTGAGCTGGGTCACACAGCAGTCCAGCAGTGTCACTGCCAGCTGCCAATGCTGCCAGCGTTCTTCCTAGGAGCGGGGCATATGAGTTACCTTGGCATAGCAGCCCCACAATTACTTGCAATAACAGGTATCAAGAGAGGAACAAGAACCTGTGCACGGCCTGGCAGCCAGAGGTTGCCTGTCCCTGACCCTCTGGGAAGGAAGTTCATCCAAGTAAGAGACTCGTTGCAATCCTTTCTGCAGCATGCATTTTGGTATGATACATTGCTTTGAGTGAAAGCCAGCTTTTCCATCTCCTGTCATATAAATTCCCATCATGTTTCCAACTAATTTTTGTTCGCTTTCTTTGGCACAGTGGCTCTGTGTCTATGTCTATACTGCTACATAAAAAGTGCCCAATGTAGATTTACCTTTTGAGTAGTCTGCGTTCATTCTCTTGCCATCAGGTGTGTCGGAGTAGACTTCCCAGACCCCCACTAAGTATCTCTGATTGGGCCACTGCCCATGTTTTTCCACCCATGCTTCTCATTAAAATACGGTCTTTGATAGATAATGGTGAAATATTGCAGTCTAGCAATACGCTTCAGTAGAAAGTAACCCATTCCCTTCTCCCAAACAGACCCTCTCAGGTGGAGAAGGAGGTTTAACCCACATCACTTGCGGATGGGTTTTGTAGCCGTCAGTTGTCAATTGACAGTAGGGTGGCATTTCTGTGAGAAATAGCTGTCAGAGGTGCTAAGCATGGGAAGATGGTTCAGAGCTGACCAGTGGTCAGAGGTGCCTAGGGCCCAGAAACCAAACTTAATAACCGCTTGTAGAGTGGCACTTCTTGGTAATCGGGTCCCACCTCAGATGGCACTGAAACTGGAGATCAAGGAACAAAACCAGAAAACAAAGCTGGTGAGGTCTGGCAGTGATAATAAAGCAGTATTTAAATAGTAGACTGTGATGGTAATAAATCCATGCTGGTTTGGGAAAAACTGAGACTTAAAGGTAACGGTTTATATAAAGCAGATAAGTAGCTACCAAGAACATTTAAACAATACGGGTCATAATTTCTGAATGTTAACGTGAAATAGTGAGTGCATTCAGTTCATGTGAGATACATTTTCAAATTCACAGACAATCAATTTGGTGATTCAGAATCATTAAAAATAATATCAATACTTTTATAAAAGATTTTCATATTAAAATAGGAGCTTTCTGTATTTCTCATTCACTGTGTTTAGAGGCTTCCCTCAAGATCAGCAAATACTACAAGAAAAATCTTGTAAATCTGACTAAGACCAAAAAAAATTTATATATTAAAGATTAGAGAAAATTTATTTTATTAGCATTTATTGCTTTATTCACATTAAGTAATAAATAAATGAAAGAACACAGGGCATATGAAGTTGACAGAATTCTCAGTACTTTGTCTAATATTGGCTATTACTTGAAAAAAAGTGATTTGAAATGGCTTAAAAATTCTGGCATATGGATTTTAGATATGTTGAAATGTTGTAAGTGTAAGTGCACGCTGAACTAATAATAAATGACTAATATATCAAGATAGAATAAAGTGTCCTTTGGGTAGTTTCTGGATTAGTAGGAGGTGAGGCAGTCAACAGGTGGGTGGTGAGGGAACATTCATATATATTTAGTTGATATCACACTGGGGACAAGGCCTGACTAGAGCCTCGAAGTTTAGCCTGCAAAGCCTGACAACAGTGGTGTGCCATCGTTCAGGTTTGTTGTTAATTTGACTTTGGTGAATTCAGACTTCAAGGAGAGAACACATAAACCATCATACCTGAGGACAGCTTTACCTAGCACACTGCCAGTCCACCACCAGGGACCAGTAGCAGGTGCTTAAGAGCATTCCTAACTCATTTTGCTTTATCTCACAATTTCCTCCTCCCATCCAGCAACTTCAAAATACCACAAAGGACACAAAATGGAGAAACTGGCCAGTGGAGGAGAGCCATATAGTACCATCCACAGACGTCTGCATAGTTTCCAAAAGCTGTGCAGATATATTGGCAGAGTACTATGTTTAAGCTAAGCAGACTGTCCCTCAGTTCCACTGGTGATGGTTGAAGGATCTCCATACAGCACTCCATTACACGATCCAAACTGTGAATACAATAGGCTAATAGAGGATCATGCTAACTGGTTAATTGGGGGTTTATAGGCTACGCTGACTTCCTCAGATAAAATGGAAACAAACTTTTCCAATCCCTCGAGCCAAATACAAACTTAGACTAGATAACTGAACATCTTTGGCTAATGGCTCACCATCCTACACAATCCTATTCTTTCAATCTCCTTACTAGTCAGGAAACAACTGTCTGACCCCTTCTGCAGACAAGTTTTCTCCTACATAAAATGCCTCCAAAGCTATTTATTCTTGCTCTAAACCTTGTCCTCAAAACTGTTTATGCATTTTGCATTACACAGACCACTGCTAAAATTTATATGTTATGTCAGGCTCTATCAAGTGAATGTCTTGAGATCTAACCACGCTTCTTCTGGCTTACTCTGTCCCTTTCTCAGGGGTGTGATGGACACCCCCCCAGTAGGGGTGGTAGATCATTTCTGTATCTAGGCCTTGTTCACTGCTTCATGGTTAGGACACCTCCAAAGAAAGCAAAGGCATAAAATTCCTTTCTTTCTGTCCAAATCCTCTGGCCACACAGCTACAGAAGACAGGTACAGTGAGCTAAACTCCGCAGTGGTGGCATCTACTGTTCTTTCTGCCAAACCCACTGCACGTGGCACAGTTACTAAGATTTGGGCCTCTCTGGTGATATAGGCAAGGGGCTGTGAATTTCAGGCCTGGGCAGGATCTGGGCGAAAGATACTCCATTCGGCTAAGCTAATACCTTGGGGTAGTCACAACAGCCGAACTTGAGACACAACTGCTGGCAAAAGGAGGAGGTGCAGGTGCTAAGGCACAGTCTGCACAAGTCTCTTAGCCCTGAGAGAGTAAATTCTGACTAATCAACAGCTTACATCTATACTGTTAAATTCATCTGCCCCAGAAAATGATCATACCTCCAAAACAAGGGCTGCAAAGAGGCATGTATTCCCACTAGTGCAAGCATGTCCTTTCGTAGAGCAGATTGCTGCATTCTCGCTGCCTCAAGTTTGCCCTGGGTCATCTCCTGTGCACTCTTGTTCCTAACCCCCAGCAGCAGGAGCCTGAGGAAAACAGGAACCCAGCCTGGGCTTTATTTGTGAGGGAACTAAGTTCGATCTCTCCAAGACAGTGGGACTGACATTTATGCACAGTGACCGTCAAGCACCAGGGCATGAACTGAGCAGCTAAATTATCTGATAACATAGATACAACATCACTTTAGGACTATTTTTTTTCTTTGTTATATCAGGACTTTAGTATTTAAAAGCCAGATAGCCTCAATGCTTACCTATGCAGGTGATGTTCCAGTACCATAGCCTTTTCTGGATTCAATTTTATTGAGGTTATCTGAAAGTAAGATGTTACCTACGTGCCTTCTAGTTTCTCTCTTCAGCTGGGAATGGGCAAAGTACACAAGATTACTTGGAGATCAACATTGTCTCATCCACTTTTTTTTCACTGAGAAACAGGATGACTGCAAAAACTTCACAGAGAAAAAATGCCTTTGATATCAAATTGGTTTCAAGACTGATGTAATTACACTGACTTTTCTGGAATTTGTCCAGGGCTTCATCCTAGTCTGAATTAAGCCCAATAACTCTCACATCATGAGTTCTTCATTTGGAAGAAGAGTCTAATTCTAGTTTTATTTAAACTGGGGTCAACTGTGCGGATTCTACTACAGAAGTTGTAAAAGACAGTCAAATTGCACAATTTTTTTAGAGAGGAATTGTTACTTTTGGATTATTTCCTTTTTGAAAGAAAATTCTCTTTAGACAGGAGGGTTTTTTAAAATTAGCAGGATTTTGTCCAACCGCTGCATCTATCTACACATTGCTTAGATGTAACTACACTGCGCATTATAATTCTAGTGCAAAACTATCACAAGACAAAGCAGTTGGGTTGTGATGTAATCCTATACAGTTAAAGGATTTCATCAAGGCTAATTTAGGGGGGGGAGATCAAACAGATCTAGTATGTCTTCATGAGAAACACAGCCATTGTGTAGCTCTGGGCTGAAATACAGCTGTGTAAAATTGACATTGTGCGATTACCTGTTTTGCTCACTTTATCAGTAAAAAATGTTGTTTCCACCTTCTGATTTTCCAAATGAGGTCTGGGATGACTAATTCAAATCTTGATGTTTTGATCTTCCTATATAATCACTTATAAAATTCCTATAGTGATAATTTTAGTTAAACCCTTATACCGGAGTCTTTATTTGATTCATAGAAGTTAGCTCTTGTAACACCAGATGTACAAGAAAATAGGTCCACTGAGAACAAAGGTACTGTTCTAAGGCTTTAATTCAAAACAGAGCCAGCAGTAAACGGGTTTTTAACTTTCATGCACAAGTAAAAAATACAAGCACTAGAAATATGAAAGCTTGTTTGTTCTGCATTCTTCATCTACTCTCTCATATTACAGACTATTTTTGCAATAGATATTGTAACTATAGCAACATTCTTTAATGGATAAATAGCACATATTAGCAACTGGGCCGAGATGGGTTTTGCAGAAATAAGCTCAAGTAGAGTAGTTTGTCAATTTACCTTCTCCTTATATAAATATCTATGCATGTCTTGTAGTGGAAGAATTCAGGACTTGAAGTCATTATGTGTCATTTTATCTCCATAATAAGTACATTTTATTTGTTTTCAGTGTTCACGGCTGTATTTCTGTGACATTATTAAAAAGCATAAGCTCTACTATGGGGGAGGAAAAGAGGAAAAAATCTGCTTTATTTATTGAGTCTTCATTTATGGAATGTTTTTGCCCTATATTTTGTCCTATTTGAAAGTCACTTTTTTACAAGTTTAAATAAATATAAACCAGTTTTACATGCACATTTTTATTAGCTACTTAAATATCACAGATAACAAGTGTTAAAATATTTACTTTCTGCACATTATGCAAACTAAGTGGCTGCTTTTGTTGCCATTGAAGTTAATGGGAGTTTTGCCATAGACACCAGTGGGAACAGGGTCTGGCCTTCAGGAATTCAAAAATGTAATCAAAGTAAATAAGCGTTCTTCTTTTTCAAATAAAACTGTGATTACGCTACAGTTGTTTCTGTCCTGATAGGAGTCTTCAAAGGGAGTCAGAGAAGCAATTTTTCAAGTGCTTGGTGTTACTTGACTTTAAAAGCATTTGGGGTGCAAATTCTGCAGCAATTTTGTAAATGATGAATGGGTTGAAACCAAGCAATTTCATTGAACCGCCACAGGACAGAAGTCTCAGATCAACCTGCTGCAGAATCTGAGAGAAGGAAGAGAATATGACTTTTCAGGAATCACAGACATCGCATTGCCTTTAACTGTAGTTAGATCCAAGACAATTAACACAGAATAGTCTACTATAACACTAAATTATTATTTTCTAGGGGAGGCGTCCAAGTCACTAGGGGGTTAGTCTTTGTCACATCAACCGTAATTAGCTTTCAGAAGTTGTCTTACTAGAAAATGGTGCCTCTGGCAATCAGTGATATGGTGGTAAATAAAACAATGGATGAACCCATCCCTGAAGTCCCAAGGTGGGCAGTGGAAAGTACATAAACAATATTTTGTCAAAACTTTTAAAAAGATAGTTTTTATTTACTCTTAACTTCTCCATCAGTGAAAATGATATGTCAGATACTGAATCTAACCCACACTTTGCCATTTTCCTATGGAGATATTTCCAGATGTTACATGGAAAAAGCATGCCTGTGGACTTCTGGCTGTTATAAGATGTAAGTATCAAAATCTTTGTTTTTAGCAAAAAGGATGTGATTTGGTTACAATGGAAAGCTTTCTTAATATATATCGTAACCCACAGTTGTCAATATGTTCTATGACTACCAAGACTCCATGAAAGATGGATGAGCCTGCCCTGAAAGTGCCCATGTTTAATCAGTCTGGCTATGACAAATTGTCTCTCAGATCCTTTTGCAGGCATGTTATATACAGCATGAGTAAATACGAGCCAATTTCTGTCACTGTAGGCTGTGCCACAAAACCTCTAATTACAAAATGCAGTGCTAACAGCTTCTAACTCAGTCCAGGAGGAAGGAGTGGAGGAGTGGCTAGATGAGGATCATAGGCCAGGCAAGAAAGGAGAAGTGGCGTGAGGTTGTGCTGAGTCAGTATATTCCCACAGTAAATTAAAACAGACATTTTCCCTTTTCTCTTAGGGAGGTTCTGAGTCACAAAGAACCTACTCATCTATTTCATCTATTGTGTATCATATTGCTTGGAGGAGGATGAAAAGAAAAGAGGAAGATGAGAGGTAATTTGGAAGAGAGGAACCATATCAAAATATTTCCTCCACAAGCTTAACATCTAACCCATCTCTTTGTGCTACTCTAATTGACTTAATTTCTTACAAGATGTTACGATAGAAGAAAATGTTCTGGTGCAGAAATACTTACTGGGAGTAGAGGTGGCAGGAGGCTGGCGTGGCAATCCCATAGCTCACAAAAACTCCATTTAGATCCTGAGGTGAGTTACCCATCCATCAACCTTACAGAGAAGGACTGGGCTTCAAGTATGCAGAGTAGATGTTTTGAAGAAGGAAAAAAATGTTTTCTTTGTGTGTGTGTACGTTTGGGGGAAAAGGTGTAGTCTAAAACTAAAAGTCAAAGTTAGTATATGTGGTATTCATCACCATATGACATGCCTGATATTGACAAGCTATTAGTCATTGACACGAATTCTAGTTTAGCTGGTACAGATAACTGAATGGGCATAATATAATTTTTTCCAGTTTCTTGGGAGTTCAACTTAGTATTACACAAAATTCTGATTAAAAATTAGCACTTCATAAAATATGTATGTATGAAATGCATTAAAAACCATCTGAGACATCACAAAACATAGGGAGACAATATTAATGAGCAGAATTGCTTATCTCTTGCTGTTCAATTTTCAGCCTAGTTTCTCTTTTAATATTTTTATGAATGACTTGGAATCAGACACTAAATTGCAAACTGAGGAAAAAAAAATGCAGATGGAATAAGGGTTGATTAAATAGTAATTTATGACAGGTTACAGTTACAGAACAACCTGTTTTGCTTATGAGATGGAGACAAACAAACAGTGAAGACTTCAATACTCTTCAAAGACTACAGAACAATGCGGGGGCTAAGATCATCCTTCTTCTTTGCACTTACACTCATGAAGTTAGAAAGGACACCAGGAAACATACAGTCGTTATTCCCAGTCCTGTGGCAGGAAGAATTGTATGCATAGGTGGTACCTGACACGTGTAATAGAGTCTTCCTAAGCAAAGTGTACCTGTCTTTTATTATTGTATTGTTAGGGTGTTTTTACAAATTTATGTAAGTGGATTTTTCTGCATTCAGGGTACATATTAGCAGCTCTCCGCTCCACCTTGTGACCCTTTTAGAGCCAGCGGCTCATGCCTCTGAAAAGACATACAGACATTTTTCTATACCTTCCCCTTCTCCATTAGCAGGTACCATCTCACATAGAAAAACCACAGAGAGATGCTTAGCCCCAAGATGGATAGGGATTCTCCCTATTCTTGGCTCAGACAAAGCCTCCAGTATCACAGGGAACAGGGAAAGGAAACTCAGCCTCTCCCAGGGAACCCCAGACTCTCTGTGCCTTATCTCAAATGAGGGGCTACAGTGCAAGGCATTTGGGTTCCCTTAGAGGCAGAGGGCTACTTCAGTTTTGGCATTTTCAAGGGAAAAGGAGAAAGCAGGGCTGACACGCACTTTTACCCAGTCTACCCATCCTCATGTCACTTGCCCATTTCTTCTAGTCCAGCCTCTTCACAGTCCTAATCTCTCAACCACTCCCAATAATCGTCATGCCCCTCACTGCAGCCCAGTTCCATCACCCACCTATTCCTCCATACCTCTTTCTTCACAGCAAGACTGTTCCAAGTTCATCCATTCCAAAATAAAAATAATAAGGTACAACACGCTCACAGGGGCTGATTCAGTGTGTGGACATCCTCTCAGTTTCTCTTTTCCATATCTCTTCCAAAGTTGTATTTAAACTCAAACTGACCAGACAAGATAGGGAGAAAAAGTACTCCATGCCCCACAGATTACTCAAGACCCTTACAGGGCAACTGGCTCAAGACACTTCCAACTGCTTGGGCCATGGTCCCACAGCAGTCTAAACTGATTCTACTGCCAGACACAAAATTCCCATTCCTGTGTCTTGAGTTTAATGCTTACTGGAACTCAGCCTTTCTCATCTCATTAAACCAGCAGAAAACTATTCCCTTTTTATAGGATCACAGAATAATCCAGATGTTAAAGGATCTAAGGATGTCTCTAGTCAAACCTGCTCAAAGTATGGTCAGCTCTGAGATCACAACAGGATGCTTTGTCCAGTTGGGTCTTGAAAACCTTCAAGGCTGGGGCCTGCACAACCTTCCTGGGCAGCCTGTTCCAGTGCCCCCCTGTCCTCGTGGTGAGAAAGTGTCTTCTTATATCCAGCTTGGACCTGTCTTGTTTCAGTTTATGCCCACTGATTCTTGTCCTCCTGACATGCAGCACTACGAAGAGTCTGACTCCGTCCTTTCAGACCTCGTAGATACAGGCAGACTGGTAATAGTTAATCCCCGAGACGCCTCTGCCCCAGGACGGACAAACCCAGCTCGCCCAGCCTCTCCTCATGGGGCAACTGCTCCAACCCCAGCCATTGTCGGTGCCCTGCTCTGAACTTGCTACAGTTTGTAGATACCTTTCCTGTAGGGGAGGATGGGGGGACCTGTGTGTGAATAAACTGTCCTCAGTATCCAGATGTGTTCTAACAGCGAGTGCTGGGCAGAGGGGACAACCACATCCCCCAAGCTCCTGGTGGTGCTCCTGCTGATACAGCCCTACATGCTGCTGGCCGCCTCTGCTGCAAGGGTTCGCTACTGGCTCCCAGGGCTCCCAAGGCCCCCAGGGCCCTTTCCCCAGAGTTGCTTCCCAGGTAGTCTCTTCCTGCACCTTTATTGTTTCAAGAGACTCTTCCTTCCCAGGTGCACAGCCTTGCTGAATTGCACAAGGTTCCTGTTGGCCCATCCCTCCAGTTTGTCTAGGTCCCTCTGGGTGGCAGCCCTACCATTGGGCATATTGACTGGTCCCCTTTATTTCATGTAATCTGCAGACTTAATGAGAGTGCCCTTTGTCACCTCCTTCAGGTCATTGATAATGTTAGGCAGCACAGGTCCAAGGACAGACCCCTGCAGTGCCTACTTTATTGCATCCTCTAGGGAGAGTATGACCCATCAGGTGTAACCCTATGAACCAGACCATTACTTTTGGGGTTTTCCTGCCAGCTGAGTGATCTCAGTGCAGGGTCAGACAAGCTGCAGAGCCAACCTGAGTGAGGGGATGTCAGCATGCACCTGGGATGAAGAAGGGGAGCCCCAGGGCCAGTGAGCCAGCTGGTCTTGTCAGCTTAACCATGTAAACCTGCCGTTATGCATCACAACACTGTGTTACACTGACTAAGACATTTGGCTTTTGACCATCAATCTGAGTGATATTTCAAAAAGACTTCCCATTTTTCCTCCCCACTGAAGGTGATGGAGGCCGGGCCTTAGCTGAGGTAAATAATGAGATAAACAAATCAGTTGGAGCAAGTCAGTCCACATGGGGCAAAGAAACCAAATAAAGCAGGAGATGCAATCTGAAACGTCATGAAGGGCCAAATTCAGAGACATGAAGGGCCAAATTCAGAGAGCTGCCAAGTATCGTTGGATATCCAAGGAAGCCAAGAGTGGTTTAGGGTATCAATCACAGAAAAATGAAAAACCTTTATATATAAATGTCTACATAAATGTCTATATATGCATGTATAGATCCATCTCTATATAAATGCTTATAAATTTCTATGCATGTATTTAGCATATATATTATTTAGTAGGATTATTTTCTTAGGTTGGTCCAGTTTGCCTAGCATTTTGGTACTCCTCTTTCTGCAAAGCTTTTATCGTGATTGTATATGCAGGGTAGTAATCGTTAGTGAGTCTTAAAGATTATAAAAGGTGAAAGCTTTTAAAGACTAAGAAACCCATCATAAGGATGGTTTAAACTATTGTTGATCACAGGAAATTTAAGATGATCTCTTTGTTTACGTTAACGAAAAGCAAAAATACACCGCTCTATAAAATGTGGAATAAAATAATAAAGAAAAGAATACAGCTGGGATGTCTGCATGACAGGAAAATCATGAATAGCAGAGTGTGAGTGGGTGGGGAGAAACAGGGGAATGATGACTGTTTTCCAGACTGGAATACCACTAAAATAATCCAAATTATAATTAAGGAGCCACTTCTTATATACATGATTTTTCATTACGATAAAAAAATCTCTTTCCCTTGTTGAAAAAATTATGTGCTGTTTTGGGGGACATGATACCAGGGTGGTAACTAGCTGTTTCTGTTCCCCTTCAGCATGCAGATATATACATTGATTATTCCTGCTGGGTTTACTAGCAGTGATGTGCATAAAACCCCATACATCACCCTGCAATGCTACCCTGAAAAATGTTTTTATTACTGACACAGTGGAGAATATTCAGTGAATTCGCTTACATCTGCTCTCTTTGGGGTTGTCCTCATTTATAAGGATTTTTAATCTGTTAAAATGAATCCTTTGGTCAAAGAAGCACAAATGCAATTGTGGTCTTCATAAACAGTATGGACAAACAGTTAAAAAAGGCCTGAAAGAAGAGAAAGGCATTCAGAGACACAGTCAGTCAGGGAATCTTGCATACACTCAGTGAATTTATTCACACATTTATATAGCAAAAGATTTTTAATATTCTCTAAAGCAAAATAATAAACAACATTTTTATCGCTTTATGAAATAACTTGGGGAAAAAGACTGATTTGCTGCCTTGTCTTTTTTATTCATGGTTCATTTTGAAGCCTCGAAATATTGCCTTAAGTAGTCCAAACACTTCTTTCTCTCTTTTTTCCCTTTTCTGATTTCTTTGTCTTTTCTTTCTCTCTTTTTCTTCTTTCTCTGTCTTTTCTCTCTTCCTCCATTTCTCTCTCTCTTTCTTCAGGACTGGCAAGCAAAGCCAATCTGTACCGTGCTAATTGTCATGCAGGCACTGCTGTTGTTTCCCTGGTTTTGCTCCCTATCCTTGCCATAGCTTGGTACTCCCGGCAGCCTGGTGCTACATGAATAGCTTGGCCTATGGGGACCTTTCTGTCTGGGACAGTACCATTCCGTCCAGACAGGGAGAGACAGGGTTTTTTTGTTCTTTAGGAAAAAAAGGCAGGGGAAAGAAAAAAAAAAAAAAAAAAGGAAAAAAAAAAAGAAGACGGCAGACCTTGCTGCAGCCCTTCGCTTAGGAAGGATTCCTCCTCAGGAATTCTAATTCCAGCTGCACGCTCCAAAGGGGCTGGTGGCAGCGATTATTCCAGGCGTAAATCATCATTCAATAGCTTCATGTTCACACACCAGTCCTGTAGGGATGTCTTTTTTTTTCTTTTTACTTTCATATATTGTACTGTACTATTTGCTAGCAGATCATAATGCAACACAACAATTGTGAGGGGAGATCGGAATTAGTAAATACTTTGTTTAAAAATAATTTGAGAAGGACCTTGGAGAAATTATGAACAGCACAGCTGTCAGTAATAGGAATTATTCATATATCAAATTAATGCGTTTCTGTTTTATCTTTATGGAAGGGCTTTTTACTTTTCCACTGTTCCCTTTCTCCAGGAATGTTCCCATGTGCAATTTTACACCTATGTTGTGACCACTTCTGTGGAAACAATTTTGTTTTACAAGAAGCTTGTTTCTTAAAAATAATTGTCAAAATATGTCCCCTGATTTCTGAAAAGCAAGAGCCAAAGGTGAGCTAGAACTCGATAAGACGTTTAGACAGAACATGCCCTAAACTCTCTGCTTTGTTGCAGGGCCGGATTCAGATGCCTGAGCTCAGAGTCTTCATAATTACATTTTTTCTTAAGTACCTACACTTTGTTCTATATGTATATAATGGACACCAATGGCTTCATCATGCGGATGTTTTGCCTAATCAGAATGTTAAATTTGCAATTTTTTGTAACCGAAGATTATTTTCTTGAATTAAAAATTTTCATCTCCATAATGATCATATATATATCCGTGATGCACTGCATGGTCTTCATTTGCCTATAATCAAATATCCATAAAACTAAAAATAAAATCCTGTGCTAAGCACTTCTGCCAACTGCATTTCACAGATTAAAACTCAAAGAGCAGATAATTCTTGTGTTGCTATTTATTAAACTGAAAAAGATCGCTGCACATTTGAGAGTCCACTGGTGTGTATGTATATATATCGTAATAGAAGTAATAGGTTTTCCTGAATAGCAGTGCAATGCACCACACAGCTGATGATAGAAAAATATCACCAATAAACCTCGTTAACTCACTATAAACTAAGAGCACGCTCAGGGAGGCAAATATATTTCTCTTTCTCATGTCGACAATATTTTAAAGCCTGTTAAACTGAGATAGGCATTCTTGGAGAAGGAAGTGGTTGTACTCTTTCCCCCTTCCCTTTCACCCTCTCCTTCCCGTTACCACTGCCCCCTTTGGACTCCACATTCCTGGGGGAGGGAAGCAGCAGATCTGCCCCACAGTCCATCCCCTCCCCCCCATCCCTCTTCTTCAAGGCTGCACCCAGCTCTGCATTAAAGTGTTGGCTCTTTAGACCGTGACAGGCACCCTCTGCTTCCCTATTGACTGGCCAAGATCTTTTATTAGAGCTAAGACTACATATGCAAGCTGCCAGCCTTCCAAAATATCAGCTCTGTTTACCTGATGGGCCAGCCAGAACTGGAGTTCAGCAAAGGTAAACGATATTAAAAACTTGAAGGGTTTTGGCCTTCAATGACTCACCAGAGGTCACAGAGGTGGTCTGTGGCAGAACAAGCATGGGCACGCAGATCTCCAAAGTGTGAGGCTGCCTAATTACTGTAGTGCCCTGCTTCCCACAGGGACAGTAAGTTTATTTTACCCAAAAGTCTGATGGCTCTTTGCACCAAAGAGAATTGTCTGCAGTGATGCCTCATTACAGTCTGTCCTTTCTTCACTCTTTGCCACTGCAGATACCATTATCCTTTTGACTTGTTTTTACGACTTGTGTACAGGAAACCATGCGTCTCGGGAGCCTGACCTTGGGAGACAGTCTCCATGCACAAGGTATTACCTGGGGAATCCTCTGTCTACTCTACGGTCACTCGCCCAGCTTATCCGTTGCTTTGTCTATGCAGCAGAAGAAAAGCTTCACAGACTAGAGAAACCTGCAGTCTAGTTTTATTTCTAGTACAACAATGTGTGTGTAAAAATAAAATACTGCCTAGGAGAAGATAGCATTGGGAAGGCAACCAAAGATCTGGGTGTACAGTACCTGACATCTGCTGCTGACAATGCAAGCATTCACTGGTTGATAATATTAGTTTATATAGCTATTAACTTTTCTATTTGACAGAAAATTATAATGGCTTTTTTCAGGTAGTAGCTACCCTTTCTAGGAGAGCACTTATGTCTCCAGGTGCCCATTACAGCTCCTTAAAGATTCGTGTGCTAACAATAGATTTCCAGATTCCAAAGCGAGATATTACAGTATGGTAATCCCAGAGAATTGCAGACATCATTATTTTAGCCTTTTTTTTATATACAGAAATTAAAAAAAAAAAATTAAAATAATCCAAGCATGCCCTTCTTGCTCTCCAATCCACTCCCCATACCCTGGCTAGATCATTTTTTGCACTTCAAACATGGGCATGGGCCCAAACTTGTCATGCAGTGATGCTGTTTGGTGGCAAGCCCAACCAGATCATCCTGCCTAAAGAATCTCAGGACTCTGCTGCCTTTAAGCATGAACCTACTTGGTGCATAGACCAGCAGGACTTTACAGTGCTTTCCTAATGTTCCTCCATGCCCCTCCTTCTGCTTTTGGGAGCTGTCATGATTTCAGAGCCTGTTGGACAATACAGGTCTCTGGCACTGCATCTGGGAGCACGCTGAACTCAAATTGGTTTTCTAGCCCTGCAGCCTATTAGCTATAAATGGAAGTGACACGGTAACTGTCTCTGATATTTCTCTCTTCCATATTATACAGAGAGAAAACATGAGAAAATAGGAAGTGATTGCTACTGTTCTTGACCGCCTCTCCCCACCAACTGCTGACTGCCTGCACACTCACTACGGCCTGCAATACAGTGCGTCACACACTGGTGCCAGCTGTGAGGTGAAGTCCTCACCCACACTGGGCCACAGATCTATTAATGAGATTACCAGTAAACAGAGTGGCTCATTTTTTCCATGCCTGCATTCAATGAGAGTGATGTGGTGTGCAGAGGGTGACATTTAGGACAGACAAGCAGCATGCAGTCCAGCAGCTCCCCATGGGAAGAGAGTGGAAAAATAAGGCAGTTTAGAAAAGAAAGCATGTGCACTACTACAAACACAAATGATACCTCAGAAATATAAAGCTGGTAATAGCACCAGAATACCCACCTCTACCGCCTCTTTCCTGAGTAAATCCAGATTTTGAGTGATTCTTGTAACTTGTGAGTTTCATGAAGACAGTCAGCGGCAGGATGCTGACAATGATCCCCATAGGCATAAAAAAACCCATCTGAAGCAGATGAGTTAGGAGGAGCTCTTGGCCAATTCATTAAGATAATCACAGAATCACAAAGTGGTTGAGGTTGGAAGGGACCTCTGCAGGTAATCTTGTCCAACAACCCTGCTCAAGCAGGGCCACCTAGAGCCTGTTGCCCAAGACAATGTACAGAGAGGTTTCGATTATCTCCAAGCATGGAGAATTCACAACCTCTTTGGGCAACCTGTGCCAGTGCTTGGTCACCTTCACAGTGAAAAAGCTTTTCCCGATGTTCAGAGGGCTCCTTCTGAATTTCAGGTGGTGCCCATTGCCTCTGGTGCTGTCACTGTGCACCACTGAAAAGAGCCTGTCTCTGTCCTCTTTGCACCCTCCCTTCAGGTATTTGTATACATTGGTAAGATTCCCTCAAGCCTTCTCATGTCCAGGCTGAACAGTTCCAGCTCTCTTGGCCTTTCCTCATAGAAGAGGTGGTCCAGTCCCTTAATCACCTTCATGGCCCTTCACTGGACTGTCTCCAGTATGTTCATGTTTCTGTTGTACTGTGGAGCCCAGAACTGGACACAATATTCCAGGTGTGGCCTCACCAGTGCTGAGCAGAGGGGAAGGATGACGCCCCTCCACCTGCTGGCAGTCCTTTGTCTAATGCAGCCCAGGATACCATTTGCCTTCTTTGCAGCAAGGGCACATTGCTGCCTCAAGCTCAACTTGATGTCCACTGGGACCCCAAGGGCCTTTTCTGCCAAGCTGCTTTCCAGTTGGGCAGCCTTCAGCATGTACTGGTGCCTGGGTTGTTCCTCCCCAGATGCAGGACTTTGCACTTCCCATTATTGAACTTCATGAGGTTTCTAGCCTGTTAAGGTCCCCTGGGATGGCAGCATGACCCTCTCACATATAAACCACTCCTCCCAGTTTGGTGTCATCTGCAAACTTGCTGAGGGTATACTCTGCCCCATCATCCAGATCATTAATGAAGATGTTAAACAGGACTGGACCCGGTATTGACTCCTGGGGTACAGCAGTAGTTACCGGTCTCCAGATATCACTATTGTGAGCGCACTGTTGACTCCTGACCTATACACTCTGCAATGGCTGTGCAAATTCCTATGTGAACACAGTCCATCTGAGTTTTGAAGTGCTCTACACACGTCATAATGATGTATAAACAGTTGTGAGGATGCGGTGAAAAACAGACCTAAAGTTCACTACGCTCCAGATCCCTCCCTTTCCCTTATCCCTCTTTCTACAACAAGGCCAGGCACCCTTACTTTATGATGGGAGTTGGCTACAATGAATTCCACCTGCCTGCTTTCCTTTTGTGCCTCTGGCACTGGAAAACCTCCCCTTTCCCTTACTTTCTCTAATAGATCTTTCACCTGACCCCGCAAAGCAGCTGGTCTTTTTCCTGTCACTTCCTGCCCTATCCTCTTCTTGCTGGAGAAAACAGCACAAAACAAATTCTAAGAGGTTGGTGGTAAGCAAAGATCCTGTAGATCTTTGCAAGTAGTTGAAAGGGAATCGCAGTCTTCGAGGAAATGGCCTGGATGCTGATTTGCCCTCTTTTTTTTTTTTCCTTTTCTTTCTACTGGTTCAAGAAAAATGTGCCAATGAGGATGACGATAACAGTAAGAGCAGTAATAATAAATATAACCTAGCTTTTACCTGAAAAGGAATATTCTTTGTATTTTTGTCAAATTACTATCTTTAATCCTTTCTCCAGTTGGGTCTACTATTTCTTGTGCCGTTCATGGTTGCAGTAACATTCTGTTGGTACAAATGTAAAAGTTGGTTTTCAGAAATAGCCAGAAAGGACAATGTATTTCATGTCCAGCTTTGGGAACTTCTTTTTCTCAGGCTGCTAAACCTGTCTGAATCATACTTTTCCCATGCAAGCTGCTAGAAATTCTAAACAAGGAAAATTAATCATGTTGTTCTAATTGCATATTGAATAACTGTCCTAGGTCTAATAACTGCAGGTTTCTTTCAGAATCCAGAAAATTTGTTTATCATCTGTCTTTTAAAAGGAAGTAGCCATGATCTGTGAGGAAGGTGTGAGTTCAAAGCAATTCTGGGTCAACTCTTTTGAAATCAACATTTCACTTTTGCTTTAAATGATGGGTTTAAAAACTCAGTTTGCCCCAGCTACAGATGGGTATTTTAGTACAAGTCTGTTTGTGAACTAGCCCTGAGCCACGAATTCTCATACAGAACTGCAGTGCAGCCCCAGTAACTGTGTTGCATTCAAAAATCCTATCTGCTGGAGTAGAGGTATTCATGCCTATAATCTTTGCTGTCAACTGCAGCACCTCTTCATAATGGCAGTTGAAAACAACCAGTAACACAAGAGGTTACTGACTGGTCCTGCTGCATTCTGCAAAGTATTCTTTGATGGCCACCGGGCAGTTCCAGTGCAAGGCATGCAGATGGTGCTTCCTCGCTGTAGTGTGCTCACCTAATCCTGCCACGTGGCAGTTTGGGGAATCTAAGTCTTGAATTTTATTCGACTGCCGCCGTTGACATACCTCCATCCACTGGAGTCACACAGTGTCACAACAGTGTTTTCTTTCAGCAAATAAAAATGCCTGTTACATGCCTGATTCCAGCTGAAGTTATCAACTATTTAACAATGAATTATGGAACAGTATTTAAGAGCTCAAGCAGCATTCCAATCACGTGTCCACAAAGGAGAATCTACCTTTGTATTTATTGCTGTGAAATAAACTCCCAAATCTAGGCATTTCAACCGCAAGTGTCAAAATACTTGAAATAAATACGGGGGGGAAATAGCAAATTGTAACAAAACACAGAGCAACACCCCTACTACCCTGTAATTCCATAAAGGTGTTGCTAATCACATTTATTACCGTAACCTTCTTGCTAGAAATTAGAGACTAATCACTACAGCGATGTAAATTTTTGTTTTATTTTGATAAACACAATACTGAGCTTGTACAATATGGGAAATTATCATTCTTGTTTTTTCTTTTGATATAAGGAGAGAACTTAGTAACACCACTTCAGTTTTTCCTGTGGGAAGCAAAATGTTAAAGCTAAAGAAGCCTTGGACATGATGGACTGCTTTAAGACCAGGGCAGTTTTCTTTTTTTAATTAAAATAAGAAATCTCTCTTTTCTCCTGCCCCAAGGAAATTTGCATATTAAAAAGCTACAGAAATGAGGTTTATATTTATTCTTTATGGCTATGACGTGGGGGAGAGGGCAGTTATTGTTCAGCATTGACATCAGCCTTAAGACTGCAGACTGCAGGCCTTTACAATAGAATTAGGCTTTCGTGTCGCATAATGAGATTCATTATAATTGACATGCATAATTCCAATCATGTTCTGTGTTGATTCAGCCTTTTGTTGTCAAGACAGCCTGTTATTACATACTGAACTAACCTTACTCACATAAAACAATTAAAACAAAACATCTTCAAAGGTTGTTAGTTTGGGGTTTTCTTTTTCTTAGGTGAATGCAAGGTACCCCTTCTCTCCCCACCCCCACCTCCCCTGCAGCATTTTCTCAGTGAAGCCAGAAAATCCAACGTATAGCACAGAGCAGTCTTTCCTCAGTGAGAAAAACTATTCTCAAAAGATGATCCCACAAGACAGTTTCATAAATGTTCGCTCAACATTATAGTGTAGGAAACAACACTGTAATAAATATATAAATTAATAAAGACAGAAATGGGTCTCCAGTATTCCCAGAGTTGAAAAGCATGGCAATTAGTAAAGACTATCAAAGCTGTTAATGTTCATAAAGTGCCAATCAAGGTCACTCAGGGGTACTAATTCACTAAAATGTGGCAAAATCAGAAGGCTTGACCTTTTCAGCTGGTCTGTGCTATTTTTTAGGAGAAATAATGAAAAGTTGGCCACACAATAACACTAATTTTTGCTACTAATTTATTTGAAACTATATTGGTGGTTTTACACTAGTTTTTCTTGGACAATTTCTCAACAGTAGAACTGAGAACAATTATTACTAGATTTACAAAGGGGACTGAGATGCCTAAACAGGCAGGTCACAGAGTCACAGAGTGGTTGATGTTGGAAGGGACCTCTGAAGGTCATCTTGTCCAACCCCCCTGCTCAAGCAGGGCTACCTAGAGCCTGTTGCTCAGGACCATGTCCAGATGGCTTTTGAATATTTCCAAGGATGGATAGTCCACAACATCCCCGGGGAACCTGTGCCAGTGCTTGGTCACCTTCACAGTGAAAAAGCTTTTCCTGATGTTCAGAGGGATCCTCCTGAGTTTCAGGTGGTGCCCAGTGCCTCTGATCCTGTCCCATATTTCAGTGCCCAGCAGTACCCTCACAAAAAACTCATTCACCTCATCTATAAAACCAATGGAGGGGGCACTCGTCTTGCCAAAGTCATCTGTGATGGAGACATCAACATCTGAGCTGGTCAGCATCCTTCAAAGTTAATAGAGAAAACCAGGTATTTCGAGGGAGCCATTCATCTCATTTTAAAAAAGATATCTAAAATAAGTCAGATGAATCACATCCGCAAAATGCTCATTAGCTCCACTGACTTTCAGGGAAGTCTTAAGTTGACTTATTGTAGCTGTAGACTTCTGTATGGGAGCGCTGTCTGATGTTCTTTCAAGACCGTATGTACACTGGCAAGGTCATGGGGACATATGAACAGCCAGGGATGTTCAAATATTGCCAGACAAGCATCCTAATTTTCCATACTATTTGGCAGGATGTACAAATTAGATGTTCTCTTATTTGTCCCATGTCCCACATACGCAGACTGTTCTGGCCATAGGAGTGCACACACCTTGGAATTACAGTCTGTCTCAAAAGCATAAATGTCCAGATAATTGTCACTGTGCCTGTCACTTAGGACACGCTAATGAAGGGAAATCAGGCTGGAAGCAGAAGGGTCATATGCCAGTACTTACTTTTCCCACAAAACAGTTGAAACAATTTCCTTTTGCTGAGCTACAAATGAAAATTGGCTTAAAGGGAAATGCCAGCACTGCACAAAGTTCAATCAACAGCTCTGGCAGCTCTAGAGAGTCATTCCAGAGAGATTTCAATGAGACCTGTATTGATCATTACTACAAAATGAAAATGTAACTGCCAGTAAGGCAGCCTGTCTGATTGCCAGTTAGGCAAATTAATCACCCGCCACCTTCCCTTGCCATGGGTGTACTACCAAGAAATAACAGCCAGGTCTGAGGGAATGGCTGTAAGGAGGCAAATCTGGGACAGGGGTCTGAACTCAAAGCCCGAGTGAGACTCAGGCCTGGAGAGGGAGGGGGAGAAGGAAGAAAAGGCAAGCAGGAGGGGGCTGGTACCTGCTGGAGGTAAGGCTTCATAAACTTCTTGGAAATGGAGAGGATGGTACTTGCTGGTGGCCAGTTCAACTTAACCAAGGCCGACTGCCTCCTGTGCAGCTCTGGCGCTTGCTGAAATGTCTTTTCAATGGTTGCTAAAAGAGCAACCACTCTTAGCTCTTTGCTAGGGGTGGGAGAGAGATTCTGATGGGAACTCAAATGGGAAGTCCTAGCCCAGAAGAATGTCATCGCTCCTCACCTGTTGATTGTTCTGACTTAATAGTCTGAACGTGCAGTTTATCCAGTGAGATTGGGGGCAAGTCTAAAATTAAGGCTGAAGACAGGGTGATGGCCAAGACTGTAAAGAAAAGTCTGCTTTTGCTGGCTAAACACTACAGTACTCTTTGTCTTCTTATTTTACATCTGTTTTATTTCAAAAGGGGTCACTTGGGGGATGCTATGGCTTTCTGCAGTGGCATTGCTCTGGCTCTAGAATCTCAGCTTTCATGAGAGAAGCTGCTCTGGGATCAGCAAATCCCAGCACCCTCTGCACGGACACCTTGCTGTTGGTTGAAAACTGTTATGGGCACTTTCTTCAGAGTTGGGCTGGGATTTAGTACAAATCCAGACAGTCAGACTTAGCCGTCTAAGTGCCCGCTATAGTCAGCGGAGATCTAGAGCTTGATTTAGTTGCCCTTTGTAATTCATAAAGTATTTGAACCATCCTCATGGTATGATAAGGGCCTACTGCATGGTCTTCTGAAGTGGCAGCTGGAGGCTAGGAGAAACATATTAGGGCATCTCATGTGGCACTAGATGCCTATATTTAGACAGGTGACTACAACTTCAGATTGTCATTGACTGTAGTCTGAGACAGTGCCTGGTGGACAAACACAGAGCATACATTGCAAGGTGCTAAATGAAGGAGTCTGCAATTAAGCTAAACTCATATTTAGGGCATCTCTCTTGAAATTGCATCTTCTTGTTTTTTAATGATACCTCTAGAAACACATTTATCTTTGAGATCTTAATCTCTGTGTCAAATCTGATAAAATCAGCCAATGGATGCCAAAGTTAACACAGTGTGAATAGGCCATTACCTAGGTATTACAGTAACTCCCAACAGAGAGCACACAGGCAGTTATCACCTAGTCTTCGATCGTTCCACAAAGTCCAAGATGTCCTGCCCCTTTCTGACTGTGGCAGACTGTTCAAGAAGTCTGCACACCCAAGTTACTTGTGACCCGCCTCTGTCTGAGTAGTGCCACAGGTATAAATTACTTTCTCAAAGACACAGCTACTGCTGCCACAAAGATGTTTGGAAGCCTGGGGAAAAAAATAAATAGCAGGATAAATAATAAAAATAACTGTAAATTAATGGTCAGCACTGAAAAAAGGAAAAAAAACATTTTCACGAGCTTGACAATACATTGGTGATAAAGCGATGTCATCTAATTATTAGGTACCGCAGGGAACCGTAGTAATTTGTGGAGCTATAGGACAACTGAAGGTTATGTTACTACAGGTAAACAAGGATCTCCTTCTAGTTTTGTCTGACAGAAGATTTCCTGTGTAGCAAAGAAGGTATTCCAGATTTAGTCACTTTTCTTCACAAACAGCACCACTCACTTCTGCATCATACTAGATTAAACTTCTTGACTATCATTCAAGGTATATAAAAATGTTTCCCTTTAAGCTTTCTTATACGTGTGTGTGAAATGAGACACATAAGTAAAATTTTTCATTTATTTAAAAAAAGGGGAAAACCTGTTTTCCCCAAAAATATACAAATTGATCAAAAGATGACACGCATAAGAAACATTAAAGGGGTTAAATTGCTGAGATAAGTTCAACTTCAGTAAACTAACCGTACTTCAGAGACACCCAGATTTGTAATATGAAGTGCTACATACAGAATATTCATATGCCTCTGAAGCTTTATAGAAAAAGAAATGAGTAAAAATATAGTCTTATTTAGAACAAAGCCATCAGAAAATTCACTATCAGTAGGTAAGTTTGGTAAGAGTAGAGGAATCTACTTTGGGGAAAAGAACGAGAAAGGCAAGGGGCTGGAAAAAAAGAAATTACGCACACTATTTGCTATAAGTAGCTGAGGTAGTCTGGCACACTAAGGTGAATATTATATCATACCTATTTATAAAACCATTATATTTGCCAAATAATTTTTCCTAGAATCTGTATTAGCAAACAGCTGCAAGTATTTACATCTATATTTTTATCTATTAGATTAACAAATCAAGGTTTTAGGCACCTTTGTTGATCCATTATTTTTCAGTTTCAACTCTGAGTAAAACAATTTTAAACCTCCATGTTCAACTTGCCATCACAAATCCATCCCTGTGTTTATATTTTTTTGCTTTAATACAGATCTTGAAATTCAGTTTGCTTCTTTATTCTAATTAAATCATCTCAAATGCTAGAGAAGAGTTTGAACTAACGTGAAAACCTGTTATCGGATTAATAGTAGAAAAGTGTGAACAAATGCCTTGACTGATGAAAGTCATCTTCTTCTGCTGAGTATGATATATATCTGTGTGCACATCTGAGAGTTACGTTCTCTGTTGACAATGTTTTCTCCTTTGCTTCCAGTGCTACTCCTATCAATCAACGGCAGTTCTTCAGAGAGAGTCTAAGTTAGACTCATTGGCTGAATTATGCGTATAATCATGCATTGCAATAAAGCTTTTTAAATCATACTCATAAGCTTACATTTCCAGTACTCTACTGAAGTTTTGTGCTATGGAGTCCCCTGTTACAGTAGTATAAATGCTATGAGACACATTGAAATAAGCAAGAGTCCCTTATACAGTGCAATATTGAAAAAATATTATTTATTTTTCTATCTGGTTTTGAGTAAATATCAGAACTTTCCACAGGGACAGCTTACATTCATAATTAAGTTCTGCATTGCATTTTTGTTTGAGGACTCCTTTACACCAGCGTGGCAGTGCAATGAAATATTCCAGTGGGAGTAAAGTACAGCTACATTCACTTTAAGACTTCTTTGTACTCCTAGAGGGGACAGTTCAGAAGCCTGCTTTCAGTGAACACCTCAGTTCTGCAAGGTGATAGATGCCCTTAAATGGTGCCAGTGGAAATTGAGGCCATATAGTACCTTATAGGTTTTTTCTTCATCCAAACGTATGCCATTTATGAAGATGCAGTTTAGGAACCGAACAAATTTTGTCTGGCTGACAAGGAGCTTTCTGCAAGAGGTAGTATGCATGACTTTGAATCTTCAAACCAAAAATGTCTATCTATAAACACATAAAACCATATGTACACCAAAAAAGTACTATACATTCCTTTCCTGCTGAATGCACAAATGGGTTTTAAGGTCTTAGGATTGTCCTTTCCCTAATGACTCTCTAAAATATGAACAGCATTCATTGCTGCTTGATGATAATAGTGACCTTATAATAGTTTCCATGGAAAGAATCCTGAGATCATAAACAGTGACAAAGTGAGTTTGTTAGTTACCAAACATACACATTCCAAAGGTACATGACATTTAATTCTGATCTATTTTTAGAAATCATAGGAAAATGAAGACAAATTAGCTTTTTCCAGCAGAAGCACTTACACTGCATTTCCAAATACAATTACAGAGGAGAACTTCTAATTGACTATTATTAGAAATCAAGTCATTTCTATTACACACTGTACACTGTAAGCTCTTCTCCAAAACAGGGTGTTTAAAAGGCAGCATTTATGACGGACTCAGTGAACTGAGCGTCTGAGTCAGATGACCTAAATTTCTCTAAGCCCCTGTGCCTAACATTTTGTGTTAGATGACACTAGGCCAATACTCATTCAGCACCTTACTTAGGCTTTCTGAACTCCACTTCATGTTACAATGCAAAGTGTCCTCACATACAGAGTCCAGAAAACATAGCACGGGCTCTGGAACTCCCATCTTTGATGTAAAGAGATATTTACCATTTATTGCAGGGTCTCTGATCCCTGTATTGTGACCTTGTAGAGCAGTCTGCTCTGCTCCACAAAGAGTACCTGGAGCTAAAGAACTGCTTCTGTTTAAGATGAAACCTTGGCACAAGCGAGAAGATTTTTTTTCCATGCACCTGTCCTTACAGGCAGTGGGAACGTCTTGAATACAAGTGTAACTCTCCCCTTTCCCTTCACCGTGGAGTTCTCCAGCTATTTCTCCAAGAAATTCTCACATCTCCCAAGATCCTGTCAGTAGCATCTGATAAAGGCTGACAGCAACAACTGAGCTTTGCTTTAGAACACAAAGCAGATACCTTTTGTACCCAAAGAAAGAGTCATCTGTTTTGCCATGCCCTTTCTGTACATCCACAGAGAAATCTCTCTGACTTCGTTGTTTTTACACTTAGAAACTTTTCCAGTTTAACTCTTTTGCCTAGAAGCATGGGATGAAAAAAACAGTCATTTACTGACATGGCTGTAGGGTGAAATACTCTTAAATAGAAGCAATTATGCCAAGTAAAAGTTCCTTTAGCAAAGATAAGTTATTCCATTTGGAGGGGACTGTTGAAGCTACCTTTGCAGAAGAATCCTTTTGCCTCTGGGAACAGCTTCCCCTGGGAGAGGAGGGGGAAGGTTATGAGAGTTATACCATGCAAACCTCAGGAAGTACTGACAAGCCCACCACATCTTCCCTGTTGGATGGAAGATAGTAGTTTTTAGCCTGATAGGCTATTTTAAGGCTAAATAAAGATAAGGGAAACATGTTAGATAACGAGACACTCATAAACCACAGTGAAGAGGCCCATATAAGTATCTAGAGAGCAGGAACTATCATGAGGAGGAATATTTAGTGGTTAAAAGCTGAAAATAGATTTTATGAAGACAAAACTACATGGGGTAGGTATGTATTTTAATAACTGCATATAATCTGCAGCTTCTGTATAATGCAGAAAAGCACCGACAATCTAGCAAAAACACTACTAATTCTGAAAAAAAAAGAATAACTTTAACAGGGAATGTACATCCCCCATGAATTCTAGAATTGTGCACAGTTGGGGAAACTAGAATAATGTACACTATGACGTAGCAACAGAGAATCAAGAGCTACTGAGTAAGGTGAGAACAGTGGTATAGGGGAAAAAAGACATAGGGTTTGAACCTGCCCCGAGTGAAAGTTGGAGACTTTCTGTGCCACGTTTCCATTGCTTCCTCCTGCATCTGGGTATGGGAAACTCCTACTGTGTTCTCCCAGTGGTGCCCAGGAATACCCTGTATGTTTCCCTTAACACACTGAGAAAATCCCACCTGTGTTTCCAAATTCAGACACTGCTTCATTCAGGCTCGTGTCCTACCACAGACAATATTTAGTGGTAGAGACTTCAAAGGAAAGCTCTAACACTCCATTAATGGAAAAACAGGGATAAAGCGCTTCCTCCTAGTTTTTGCCAGATAGAGGGTGGTTTCTGCAGGTGTAGTCATATTTATGTAAGGGACAATGCAGACAGATTTCTTTGCGTTTCAGAGGGTATTCAGCTCACGCAATGATAGCTATTGTAGTGTAACCTAAAATACTTTATGGTAGGATGACACACTATGATTGCAGAATGCTTTGCTGCTAGTATTAATAAACACATTGCATTTAATTTCCAAAACTGACTCTGCAAATCAGGTGTTTCAATTAGCTGCTGGATTTTTCCAAGAGTGGGATTATTTCTCATCTGTGGATGCCTCTACTACATTCTTGATACATTCAAATGAGCTTAAAGTGCACAGCGGAAGAGCTCATAAAAGGAAGGAAGGTTGTTTTTTTTAAGCCGTAGAAACCCTACAATGTTTGGCTGTTAGCTTGTTTTATAAATAGTGCAGTAAACCCTGATGCTCACTCTTCTCTGAAACATCTATAATTAAAGGGTGATGGGCCAGATCGTGAATGCCTTATTCAAAGTGAGACTGCTCGTGGTACAAAGTACTCTCCAGAATGAGTAAGTGCATCATAATTTGTGCTGCTGTTGTCAGAGTTTAGTAATAGACTGCTATATAAATAGGTTCTTGGAAAGTACCAAAGTGTTCAAGCCATTGTAATTGCATTAATATAGCTGACAATAATCAGTGGAGAATATTCCAGCGTCTTCCGGTAAATTCTGATTGTATCTATGCAAAGGTAACTCTTGTAAATCTGTGTTGGCACTAAGAAGTGAGTGTGGCTTGCATTAGTGTTTCTACTCAGAGTCAGTTGCACAGACACAAAAAGCCCTTTGTATTGCTCACAAGCCTGAGAATCCGAAGTCTTTATTTATTGACATCCCTCAGATGAAGACGAGAGACAGGGACTTTTAGAGCCTCTTGTTGCTGTTGGACTTCTTTGTTGCATGTATGTTTACTAGGCATCAAATTTTCAAGGTATTTATATTCCGAAAGGTGTAGAGAGATGCCTTACAAGATTTTCAACAGACACTTTATTTCTATTGAATGTGTGGGATTTGATCTACACGGAAACAGAAAATTATCTCTTTCCATGTGGATCTTGAAAAGTTGACTCTACAAAGCTCTTTATCTCAAATTGTTTCATCTCTTCTAGCTTCATTTCCTCATTAAACAACAAATAATATTGATACTTTCTTTGCACATTGCAAATATTTGCAATATTTCAAGGTTATTGCAATAGATAATAGACTTTCATAATAAACACTTAGTTTTCAAGAGCTACAAGAGCTAATGATTAATACTCATTTTAAAAAAGTTATGATTCATTGGATACATTCATGCTAATTCTCTGTCCTTCTCTGCCTTTGAATTATGTGCTCTGAAGCCTCCTTTGGCTGCACATCTCTCTGACCCATTGGTGTCTCTGGCACATGTTCTGGTAATCTTTCTTTTTTTTAGCCTTTCACATAAATGGGCTGCCGCAGCCCAGTTGCCCTAGATCATCATGATAGTTTTGAGTGGCTGATTTACAAGTAGCTTAAGCCCACACACTCCCATACCTGTAAGGTCAAGGACCACGTGTCAGCAGATGCAGACAGTCACTAAACATGGAGAGATCCCCAAATCTGCCTTTAGCTGTCTTTACTTAAGCTGGTATTAGAAATATGTCAATCTACACAATGCAGCAAAATACTTACATGCATTTGCTTATCCCAGTTTCATCAGTATTCTTAAAAATAATTTACACAAATTCTGTTCTCAGTCAGGAACTTATAATCCCTCTTCCTTTCTGTGACTCCTTTCCTTAATTATTGCATGTGTCTGCCTCCACTTTGCAATCTATTTCCTTCCTCCTAAGCTAATGTAAAAATTTCCCTCTAGTATAAACATATCTCTTCCATTTTTATGGATGTTTTCTTCACTTCTCTACTCTTGATCTCCCTTGCTGTCAGTCTGTTGTGCCGTATTTTGTGTGTCCAGTGCTTGAATGTTTGTTCTTCTGGCTGAACTATGTCACTAGGTTACAGAGCTCTAGTCCATAGACCCAAGGCTAACTGAAATGGACCAGCTTCACTTCTCTACTGGTTAGGGTTATCTCATCCAGAGAGAATGGCCACATCTTTGATGTATGGCTTATCCTTTGGTCTTCTCTTGCCCATCTGGCCTGTGAGGCAATTATTATATTTTGTTATTAAGGGGAAGGAGATTCTGTTCAAACTCTCTAAAGTAATTTGAGGGTTATGCTGTAGACCACTGGAAGAGTGTTTTTACAGCATGAAACCAAGAGTATGTGCTTCACCTTTGGGATGCATGAAAGCACAGGAGAAGACACAAAGCCCAACAGTGTTAGAAGTTGATGTAAGGCAAGGAAGACAAACCTGTGACAGTCTTGTCCACACTCATTTGCAGGAGCAGTCTTGGAAGTCAATGGAGCTGAAGACCATGTCCAGGCACTATTGTGAGCAGCTGGTGGGATCCATTGGGAGCAGACCAGAGCCAGGGAAAAAGGCAACAAATAAATAGTGCGGAAGATCTGTGGTTCAATACTTTCATTCACCCTCACACCTTCTTTTGTTTAGCAACATAAATGTACCCAAGCAACCTAAATCCTCACATCCTGGTTTCACAGTTTTATAACTTCATTAGCTTCAAATAAGGCACTCTTCATTTAAATTCACATAATAGGGATTGAGACATAGAGGTTTCCATCATCGTATTTACGTTAATATTTGTATATTATTTTAACAGTAATAGTTGTCAAATGACCACCCACCCTGTAGATGGTCAAAAAAGTAAAAAATCCTTTCTACGTACTGTATTAGATAGATAAACTCAATTGCTCTTAATGAAGTTTTGGATGCTCAAGTGTAAACAAAACCTGAATTTCACTTCTGTCAGTAGCAGTGACAATTTTAAGAATTGTTTTCCGAGATCCCACCTCTGAGTTCTTAATATTACACAGCAAAGCATTCCCATGGTTTACATCTCTACTAGTACATTTAGCACACCTAACAACAACCAAACTGCCTCCTGGTAATTGTTCCAGGCCCATACTAACATTCAACTGTTCCCAGAAACTTTTTGGAAGAATATTAGTTGGCTTACACAAAAACAATGCCAAGGTTTGTTCAGGCAATTTAACAACATAGAGGATTGCATTTCAGTGCCTGGCAAAATTCACGGATACTGTTTAATTTCTTGGTATAGACTTAGTTATGGTGAAACTGGATGAGTGTGATGCAGTTGTATTACATTTACACATTTAAAAAATATATATATATTAAAATTACAAGTGTAAAAAATACTTTTAAAATTCAGAAAGCTTCTATATTATACACATAGTGGATGAACAATGCTCTCTATCTGTGGAATCTGAATGACTGAGAGTATAGAGCATCTCTTGGCCCCCCATTAGTTCATGTGTATAATTAATGCAAAGGAGCTGCCTGCTACCTAACTAGGTTATCTTCCATAATGAAAAAGAAACATCCATGCTTGTTGTATTATGTTTTCAGAATTATTTCTATTCTAATCCCCCATTATAAACCATTTATATCACTCCAGACATTATGTCTTTTGGAAGCTGTGTCTTCCAGGTCTGTTGTCTCCTTGCAGATCATTTCACTTTCATTTATCTTTCAAGAAAGAAAAAGAGCTTGCGCATTTTTCAGGTAAGAAAGAAGTATAGGCTATTCTAATTAAACAAATAAAATCAAGTAAAAGGCTGTGGAGCACTCTGAGTTCAACTTTTTCCTACTGAAGATTTTGGATGAGTAGATCTTTTGAATTTTATAAGAAATTGATGAAGTAGGCTCTCTATTTTGTCTCAGGTACAGTTGTACCAGAAGCCTTCTGTTTGGCACCTCCTGACTTTTGCCTGCATAGAAGTGTAGTCTTCTCTTGCACATAACAGAGCCTTCTTGAGATTCCAGAAAGATCTAATGGGTTGCATAACTGATCAGCATCTTCAGTGTGTTAATTATGTGCTCTGCTATGAATACAGACATATATTCAGCATATAGCGGATATTCATGACATACAACTACATCATTTGGTAAATGAAAATTGTTCAACACATGATCCATTTCAAAGTGGAACAGTGGCATTTGTGTCACTTCCTGTATAAAATAGTGCTGGGTGGCTTGTGAAATGAAAAACTAGGGACTAAAACAAGGGACTAAACATTCCTCTAGGGTGTTATAGTTTTCTCCTTCCTTCCGTCTTTCCTTCCTCTCTTCCTTCTTCTTTACCTTTCCCTCCTTCCTTCCTTCCTTCCCTCCTTCCCTCCTTCCTTCCTTCCTTCCTTCCTTCCTTCCTTCCTTCCTTCCTTCCTTCCTTCCTTCCTTCCTTCCTTCCCAAGTTTCACTTGAAAACTGTAAAGATGACACTTAAAATAACCACTAGCAGAGGGCTGATGAATCATCAGTGAAGAAAGTCCATATTTGATTTCCTTCCAGACACAGCTTCTAAGCTTCTGAGCTAGCCATGTAAGCCTGTGCAAACATAAAATAAAAGTGGACAATTTTAATGTGGATTACATGTTAATTACCATCTCCACTAACAAAAGGCCTTTTTTTGTCTGTTTTGAAAGATGAGTTAATATTGGATTACTACTTAAAACATCCTACATCCAGTGAGGCAAACCTATTCCAAAATAAAAATAGCTTGGAGAAAATCTTGCCTTGTTTTCAGGCTTGCTAAAATTGTAATAATCTTGGTTCATGCTTTGAGTAGCTGGCAAACATAGGTTATGAATTAGTAGGAGGGCATCTGTATGCACTGTTCAATGATAATGAGAAAAGCTGAGAAACTCTTTCATTGTGAATCTATGAATGAATGTAGAAATTCAAAGCCCCAGCAGTAGTTCTCAGTTACTCTGGTCATCAACATATTAAAAAATTTTAGCAAGTGGGATTCTGCCCTTATTATATCATTTTTATTCTGTTACCCCTTAGCATTGTTTGAAACAAGTCAGAGATGCAAGAGAGAAAAGAAAAACAGCTCACTGGAGAAACTGTAAAAAAACATAGGTATAGAGTCTTCTGAGAATAAAGTCTCTGTTCTTACAGGTGGGTTTTCTGTTGAGATGAAGACTGATTTAGCACCAAAATGAACTCCTTTTATAAGTGGCAAATAGGTCCTTACTGTCTGCAGATCAGAAGCAAACTGGAACAGTGAGGAAGTGAGAGCCATTGCTACAAATAACAACCTTCCCACCAGGATTTGGGTTGTGTTTTTTTTTTCTCAGATTTTCAGGGGGGAGTGATAAATTTGTCAGCCTATTCATTATGCTGCAGTAATTAAAAACAAACAAACAAACAATCTGAAAGCCAAGAAAACTTTTAAACTAATTTATTTTTTTTTTAACATCTAGGTCACAGTCCTTTTTCCTTTTTTTTTTCCAGGACCCAATTTCATGGGCCACTTTTATATCTCAGTGTGATTATATATGAATGAAGTCCCTGTCACATAGAAAGAACAAGGTCAATACCGATGAAAAATAGACACAACAATAATCTTTTTATAAAGGAATAATGGCATTCATATTCATAACGGTAAATTTTAATCAAATCGCACAAAAAGGCCCAGCAACACAAAGGCTAGATAGCTAGTGGAGAACTCCTTACGCAGTTATTCTTGGTAATAATAATGACAGCATTCATCATTTGATTTTAAATGTCAGAATGAAACAAGTTCACACAACCATCTTCGGGGGAAAAAAAAAGAAAAATAAAACAAAACCAAAAAGTAAAAGAAATGGACTGCGTTTCATTTGAGGCCCATAAAAAGTGGAGGGGGGAAAGGGAAGGGGACAAAGACCTTTGGAAAGAGAAAAGTCAGCGAATAGGAATGCATTGCCATGAAAAGCATTCTTAGGGACATTCTGAATCAAAGTCTGACATCCTCTAAAATACACTGCATGTTTTGCAATGGTGAAAGACCTCTGGTCCATCCACCTGGTGCCACTGGGTTTTCAGGTGGTTGCATGGTGAAAATCGAAAGCAGATCTTAACCATCATGTAGCAGACTGCATTCTTTAACATTCATTTTCACTGGGGCCGGTGTTCTTTCCCATAGTATTTATAGTGACCAGAGGAGAGTTTCAGTGTGAGCTGAGCTTTTACTATTGTTTTGGTTTTAGCTGCCAGGAAAAAACTGACCTCTTACAGCCTTCAGCAAGTCTGGCTTGTGTTTAGATGGATGATCAACTACATTTCAATTTAAGTGAAAATAGCTTTATGCAGAAATAGGTTGAGAGCCAGCAACCAGGACATGCAGAGAAGGAAGAACTAAACAGTCCCTTCTTCATCCTATTAAATGGTCAGCATAAAAGGGGATAATGAGAACAGTCCTTGCCCTCAAGAGAGGAAAGATTGTTTCCCCTGTGGAGTGCCTCAGCAGAAACATGGTGTGGGGAGGGAGTGCGACAGGAAAAGCAATTGCTCTTTTGCTTCTGCCTTGCAGCAGGCACTGTGCCTGGTTTGCTGAGGAAGGGAGAGTATGCCACATTCATTAGGAGAATGTAGGAAAGAAACGCCCAGCACATACGGGAAATCTGAAGGGCCGTTGTGCTTCCCTCATGAGCAACATCTCCTGATGATCCCTCAAAGACAGTGTCCATTCTGCACCTCCTAACTAGGTGGCATCCTCCTGAAAGGCAGCTGAGTTTGTTGTGAAGTGCTAAATACACGAAATAGTACATAAAACAATACCTAAAACCAAGGTAATTTTATATAAGCCTGAACAGAAGACTTGATTTGCCTTTCTTTATCCATGTTGTCTATTAATTTACTGTAAGAGACAAGAGTGTCTGTGCAAAAAACAAAGCAAAAATATTTCACAGAGGACCTCAAAAAGAAAAATAAATATACCCTATCAATGTGTTAGCTAAGACTGAGATATAAGCACATGTTAGGAGAGAAAGCAATGAAGCGTATTGTCCTCAAAAATTAAAGGGAGTATTAAACCAATACACCAAGAGATTGCTGTTAGTGTTCTAGAGTGTCTGATCAGAGCACATGCTCAGGGCATAATGATACAGTCCCATCCGCAGCTGAAGCATGTTTGGCATAATCTGTTAGTTAGCTCATGATCACCTTTTTGTGAACAACAAGGTAAACCTGAATGTAAGACAGGGCAGTGAAAATATTCATGAACACAAACATGTGATCAGTATTGAGAACACAGGAAAATTATTTCCATAACCGCATGTCACCCAGTCTCACAAACTTTCATGAGGAACCAAAACGGATTCTTGAGGCAGGCAAATTTTATTGTAAACAATCATCTTATTTCTCTTAAGATATTTGAAGGCAAAATGGTGCTACTTGCCTGCAGGGTTAAAATCTAAGAAAACCTCTTGGTTCAGATACAAAGGAAAAAACAGTAAACCAGAAGAAGAACTCACCAAAACCCACTGCTTATTTTGTTGCAGCTTTAAACTTAACAAATTGTCACACCTAATTATTTTGTATTTTGCAAAAAACAGAGAAAAACTGAATTCTCACCAAGGCCATATGCTTGGTTGCAAACCTTTTAGTCTTCAGTCAAACTTTATGGCAAATTTATAAGCCATGCAATATGTTAGGTTTTAGCAGGTCTGCTGACGCAGCCTTTTGCTATGGTGCTCACAAAAGCAATAAATAAGCCTTGCACTTTTGATTTATGGTAGCATAAGAGCTTGATCTACATTCCATCAAACTCAATGGGAGTCTCTCCATTGACTTCAATGGAAGCTGAATCAGGCATATAAATGAGATGGGAGACAGGCTTGGAGAGCTTAATTCAGAGCTGAGACCAACAAGGATCCATGGGAAGGTGTTTTACTTATTCCTTCCCCTTCTAATCCTACAACAGGTCATCTATAAACTAAGCATGAGAATTTGACATATATTTGAGGCTTGTATTTGTGTGCATGGTGCATGAATCAGCCCTGACCTCTGCCTTTAAATGCTTATTGGGATTATGTAGGCGGGAAGACATTTTGTCATAAAAACTGGCATCAAAGGATTCCTACCATCCTCTAAAGCATACAGGGACCATGAAGGAAGGGTAAAATTGTGGCAGTTTAGGTCATGAATGAATCACAATTGCCAACACAGTCCTTCAGCACCTCAGCTTCTCTGTGACATCTGGGTCGAGGCCAAGAAGGATGTCAAGATAACTGATGCCACTGTCATCACAGGATGGAGAAGAAAATAAGTCTTCTACGAAAATAAGAAAATGAGTTATCAAACAGCAGCCTTCTCTTGTCATGTTGGGTGCTAAAACCCAACTGCCTGATGTGGTGGAGACCTGTTCTCACAGAAATAATGAAGAGGCCAAGAGGTACAAGTAGGTTGACCGGTTACTTCCACACAGCCAAATTCCAGTTGGGAATTTGTAAAGCTAAGGTTGCCTGTCACTGAAGCCTCAAAACTGAGTTGACTGTTAAAAATCACAGAGTAAATTATTTCCTCCTTTTTCTGACTCTTACATCCCAAGCTAGACAAGCACAATCATTATGTAATTGATGCCCTAGGGTAAAAGTATCATCCCTCTCTTAAGTTGACCAGGAACTTCAAAGCACTTTAAAAAGCCTATAAATTCTATACAATCTTCACAGCAAATAATGTTACAACACAATATGCTTGTTACCTTTTGCAGTTAGGTTCTTACAGCTAGGTTTAATCTCATACTCTTTCTGTGTCATCAAATACAAGTTTCCTTGCTATTATTCACCTATACTTTTGTCAGAGCATTCTGACACTCTGTTGCTGCATTTGATTTTAAAATTATTATGGTTGTTAAGACTTTGTGGTTAAAAAGCCACTTGGGCTAAAATTTGTATCATGAAGCTGCAGGCATTTAAAAGGCCATAAAATGACTGTGACAGCATGGATTTCTTTGCTTTCTGACAAATAAGTTTCTCATCAAATTCACGCCAACTGCAGATGAGGTTGTGCAAGTGGAAGGTAATGGAATGCATGTGATGGATGAGAAATTAAGATGGGCACAGTGAAAGCCAATCTTGTATTTCATACCTAACTTCATAGGATCACAGAATGGTTTGGGTTGGAACGGACCTTCGAAGTTCAACCACCCTGAAAAGGGCAGGGACATCTTTGACCAAATTAGGTTGCTCAAAACCCTGTCCATTTCAGCACAAGCAAATATTACGTAAAAATAGATCAGAATGGATCTAACTCTTAGATTGAAGAAAAGAAACTAATTTCCAACTCTAAGTCTATAACCAGGTTGCTGGCTGTCTAGTTTTATTTGCCGAAGAAACTCACCTAAAATTACAACTGGGTGGAAGTCTGCCACAGAAGACTCCGTACAATATCTGAAAAGAAAAAAAAAGTCATGCTAGTAAAATAGCTGTTTAATGATTTTACACAAATGGAATTTTTTTTTCAATGAAAGCATGCACTTCAGTTTGCTAATTGCATAACATTTTTTGTGTGCCTTTGGAGGCTACAATTTTAACAGCTTTCCACTAATTTACCTTTTTTATGACCAGATGAAAGCTATGTTTTTCTGTTCCATGAAATGAGCACCCAGTTGCTGGCCAAAAGCTACATGTCTATTAAATTTAACCAATAACAGCATGTGCTTTGGTGGGTAGAGTATCCTGGGAATAACTCCAGGAATGCAGAGCTTCACTCTCACCTTTTTTTTTTTTTCTTTTGAAGCAACTTTATTTACTTATAAGACTCTCATAGGAATGCAAATGACTGTTCCATCACTTTGCCTCCACCATTACTTTTCTTCAATCTGATGAGTGCCTAATAAAATATTAACTTAGTTTGTGCCTAGGGTAAAATATACAATAGGGACCTGACAGTGATCTGTGTAATCAACCTAAGGTTCCTGTTCTTATGCCAGGAAGAGTGCAGGCGTAGCAATTCTTTAGGCTTTTCTTCAGATGACTAATGAAGAATCATCATTCCCTTTAATTTGGTCATGAATGCTGTCCACTATTATAGGTATTGGACTGTTTTCAAATACAAAGAAGAGCAAAAAGTACATGCTATCTTAATCCAGTATAAACTAAATGATCATGTTTATTATTTACTCAGATTACAATTAGATACCCATATTTCCACGATTAATATTAAGAAGCTATGTCTTTGTATGCTTGACTGATTTCCAGTTGTGTTCAACAACCGAATAACCTGCTGAGAGAGAACAGAAGGTAAGAGTTCTCTACACCTCTGGAAACATCAAGCCACTTTTGCTTAAGAGTCTTAAGGTGCATGGATTTAACTGCCTGCTTGCAAAAATGCAAACACTATGTCTAGCAACTCCAAGAAGCTGTTGAGTTGCAAAGTACCTATGCATTTTCACTAGTCAATACTTTTGATTACCCTTTCTCACACTCATTACCTTGTTGCAAAACCAAGATGCTCTCAGGCATTCGGTAGATACCATAGGTGGCAAAAGTAACGCTAGAATTTAGGGATTCTCAGTGTCTGGTCCTGGACTCAGACTAGAAGGAAATATCAATGTAGATATAGAATACCAACTGTAGATTGCAGAACTTGATTAGAAGGCTACTCTGAATTAAGATACAGATGTCTTTATTTCTATTACTTGATAAAATTCTGCAGGTAGGCATCCATTTAGAACTAACTCAGAATTTGCTGTTATTGTTAGTTTCATTCCCATCCATACACAAAATTCCACCAACTTCCAGGATGCTTTTATTCTAATTTTCATTGTGTGTTCAGTATGTGAATCAAAACTGCGGTATGGCTTTCACTCAACCTGATCACTCCCTGTCCCTCTAACTCTTTCTGTCCTCCCATGCTTCCTATAGCTTCATTCACACGCTTAGTGAGACAGCGAGATCCCCTGGCAACAGACCAAAGGGAGCTTGAGTGTATGCCCAGAAGACCAGCAGATAGTGACCTTCACTGTCCCAGGGGACCACTGCATCAACGAGACAGCAACAGCTTTAAAGGTATTCCTTCCCCTGGGCTGGGCTCAAGTAGGTGCCACTCCTCAGCTGCTTTTGTAGGAAATGCAGCTGCCCAGGGCTCTGGACCTCATTCCTTCCTTGTTCTGATTCTACCAAAGCTTTCAAGAACCGACTCATCTTTCCTCCCTCAGGCCTTCACTTCAAGCTATGGTGACACTTTCCATCAGCTAAAGCTTTATGTGGACTAGTGGAGAAAGGAGGGCATTTTCATTTACCCATACAGGACAAGACAGCAAATAACTATCAACCTATCTATATTTGTGTCTGAGAAGAAAGTACTATAGAAGTACTATGGAATTTGGCCATATGTTCATCCATACAATTTTTGTCCCAGACTCAAATTCATCTCTTGCGGAGATGAAAACTAGTAGCTGCAGAGCAGTACCCAGCAACTCGTCCCAACAGTTCAGTCCAGGAAGCATAGAAAATTATACCAAGTTATAACTGCAGAGGACATTTGAAGTTGCAATATATAAAAATCCATCTGAATAGCTCCAAACTGTAATTTGGCCATGATTAACAGGTCCTACTTCTGCAAAATTATGGACCATGCAGCTAAGCCCTCAGCTTTACATCAACTATCAAAGTTCTTTTTATCACATCTGGATTTTATTCATACAAACCCACCACCACTCTGCTCTGAATCTTTAGTAAGGCAATCAGCAGAGTAGATTTCTTTAGCTGTGAAAAACTTGTTAATATAAGCAAATACTTTCCTTTTAATGAAGACAGACATGTTAATTTCCAATGACATGACTGTGTCATGGAACAAATTAAGTAAATGACTGTATTCAAATTTGCCCCCAAAAGAAGATGTCAGCTTTTGTTTAGCAAGAGGAGGAGTGTGCCAATCAGTCCCTCTAGGCCAGTAGTGAACTCCTTACTGTAATCATTGAGCAATTGTTCACCTTAGTAATCCTATTACTAAATGATTATTTAGTCCACCCACGGCTGGACCACAGCAGTGATCTTCTTAGGCAAAAACCGTTCATGGGTGTGGGCAGTATTTTTGCATCCTGGTCCTTTGACATCTATATTTCATGTATGGGGAAGGAATATTTCCTTTTAAGCATCCCACACACATATCAGTGCCCAAGCATGCAAAGCCCATGGGTGAGTCAATCTCAACTGCCGTTAAAGTACAGTCATCATCTATTTTATACAGTTATCTTTCTTATGGATCATAAGACACCAATATTTAGTCTAAAATGCTACAGCACAGTAGAAATCCTCAGTATTTCCTAACACCTACATTTTTAGATTTCTGGATGACTGTCAGAAAGCTTATGGACAGAATATAGCATTGAGTATATATTTAAATAGCCAGCAACAAAATTGACTGATGCCTTTTACATCTGCATACATTGCTAACACGTGTGTTGCGGGAAAGGTGTTTCTTTGCATAGAGTAATGACCAAAGATGAAGTGAGGAGTGAGTCTGGTAAAGTTTTGTGTGGATCATCTGCATCTGAAAATGTTTTCTATCTATACGTATTGCAACTATTTTTTTATTTATGAAACTTTCTGCCTACACGGTTCTGTTTTACACATGCATATGTGTGTGTTTATATTCAGAGCTGTAAGGAGATGTTTTTGTGTTGAGATGTGCCCACTGCCCTCTTCCTCATATAGCCAGCTCAGATGCTTTCCTCCTCCGCTCTCAGTATGGGTGTCCCCTCTGCTGGGCTCCTTTCAGCTACTCCTCCACTCTTTCCAGCTTATTTTGATACTCTGTCCCTTCCCACAGCCTCGCATGATCCCAGATGAGCAAGCATTGTCACGACCACGTGTGTGTGTGTGTGTGCGCGCGCGTGTGTGAAACAGAGACTTGGAGCTGCACACATGGACAGTAAGAGGGTCACTTAGCTGGTGGCTGGGATCTGTGCTAGACCTCTGCAAAGGAGTGGCCTTTTTCCACACAGATGTGCTGGGTTTGGTAACACTCCAATTTTACCCAGGGAGTAATCCCAGCACGGATAAAAAATGTTTATGGTTGTCCTTGGAAACAATTCATTATAAAATAATGCTTGCGTTGGTTTCATACTATCATTTCAGAAATTGTAAGTTCTTGAAGAAACGGAAAACAAAGACACTGTTATAAAAATAATAGACACGTAAGGATTGTTTTTGGAAATATACTGGTACATCATGGTGCTCAGCAGCGCTATTATTATTACAAGTCGCTCAAAGTTTCCACTCAATCACTTTTTACAGAATGCAATGTCCTGGACATTTCAAAACATAGTTTGGTCAGACTTGATATACAAGGCACCTATAATCTCAGTGAGGCACTTTTAATAGACCTTATCTGCTTACATCCTAAACTTTCCTGACCCCAAGACCCTTTTTAAAGCAAAATACTCTTCTTAATGATGAGAGACCCAACATAAAAACGCACAGAGAAAATGAAGACTTGGGTTTTTTTCAGCTTTTACATTGACAGGTTTGCTTACCAGTGATGAAGAGCAATTCACAGGGAGCTGGAGAAAAGGCAGTGAAAGGTTGGGGATCTGAAAGGCACTACTCAATATAATCAAATGGTTACTGTGTTGGAGGAGCTGCACCCTCCTACCAAGCAGCAAGCAGCACCAGATCATTAGTCTGCCTGAAGGAGGTGTGTGGAAAGAATTAAGTAAAGCTGTTTGATTTTTGGCTGGTGGGAGGTTTGGGGTGGATTGCAGAATGAAGTAGATGAGACACATGAAGCTTTAGAAACCCACTCGTAGATGGAGATCGCAAGCCACATACTAATTGCCTGCCCACACAGCACCGGTGGCAAAGCAGAAACGTGGGTGCTGCCAGTGGGGGTGGCTGCAAATACTGAAGGATGAGAGATCTTCCTCAGGCGGCTCTGCACACTGGCAAGAAGTGGTTGAAGCTGAGATGGTTTTTTGGACAGGTGAAAAAATAGACTGCACTTAATATATTCTTTAATCCTGAAGGCATCCCATGAAAAGAGGTTCTGTAGCTTAATACACCAGTGCTAAAAAGGATTTCTATGGATTTAACCAAACAATACATGGTGAGGCGTAGTAAACTGGATATCTAATAACAAGGCATTCTTCACGTTTGCTTTATATACTGTGGGTGATGCAGAAGCACTCTGTAATTCTACAGTCCTTTGCCATGAAATTTGTACCTAAAAAACATCAGCATCTCAGCATGAGGCCCAGGAACTGCGGAACCATAATAGGATCTCTGGATTTTAATCTATGAATGTTTATTTTCAAGTGGCGTAAGATAAAAGAACAAGTTGAAGGAAACAGTGCTGCAATCAGTGGCCCTTGAACCCTTGCATTAAGTTTTGGACTGATGGCCAAGATCCTGACATGTCCCAAGGTTTCATTTAAAACATCGTCTGGGCTTTCTGTTTCTCTAAGGTTGTACAATTGCTTGTATTCTGCATCTTATCACTTTGCTGTCTTCTAAGAATCAGCATTATAAAGGAGTAGAATGTTTTTTCCTGCAGCATTATTTTTGAGGTGGCAGAAGGGCAACTTGCGAGTGCACTGTTTTATCCACCACTGCCATCATTTCTGTTGTTCAGAACTGGCCCACTGATGAATCCAAAGTCTTTATTTTTTATCTTTTGAATTTTAGGTATCAGCAAATGATCTAACCTATTTTTGACACAATCTTTTGAATCTTGCGTATTCTCCACTACTGCAGAATTGAAGCATTTCCTCATCGTTCCTGATTTTCATCCTCAAATAATGTCTCTCATGGCAGTATAAAAAAACTCTGATTTACATGTAGGGAATGCAGATACAAGAAGATTATAAGTAACATAATATCATATAGAAAGATGACAATTAAATCCAGCTCTTTGGCTAACACCCTGGGACACTCCTCCAGTTATGCAATTCCCTAGAATTCTCCTTTTCAGGACACACACATATTGAAACAAGCAATTATTTTTATCCTGCTTTAACTTTGAGGTCCACAACTGGTTTACTTAGCCGTGCACGAACACTTCAACAAAAAGCATCATATGCAAAATTTAGCAGCGATCCAAGCTGCTTTTCCATATCTTCATTATGATTTCTTCATAGTGTTACAGCTAGGGCTGTAGGCCACATCAGATGTTCTTGGTCTCTTATGTCCACTAAAGAAAATATTTTCTGGAGAGCTGATCCTCCTTGTGTTCAATATTATTTCACTAATGGTATTAGTATTCCCCATTTTGCTGAAGGCTGTTTTGAGCATTCGATGCCCTTGAGGGCTGGAGGAAAATTCTCATTTTTTTTCCTCCAGATATTTGGGGCCTCATCCAAGTCCATTGGATCATGCCCCAATCCACACTTTGGTATATTCTCGTAGAAAGCTTTTATCTGTTAATTGCTGCCACATCTGTCTCTCTTTAAAATTTATTGTAATAGTTGTTGAACTCCTAATAAAATAAAGCGCATACTGTATTTGTTTCTTTTTTTATTCAGCACTAATGACTTACATATTGACAATTTTTTTGTTTTCTTTTGGGAATTTTGTTGGTTTGGGTGTTGGGGTTTTTTTCTACAGGAAACCCATCTCTCTGGAAAGGCACATGAAAAATCATCACGGCATTGAGCTTTTTGAATCTTTACAGCCACTTAAACGTCTTAAATATTGAAATCTAAATGTATAATGATCTTCTCCAGCTTTTGGGCAGCTTGGCTGTGTCTGCTCCCCTTGGCTTTGTGTTAGACTGTTTCCTTTTTTTTAGCTTTAATTTATGTATTACATTTACCTAGTGGGATTAGCCTCAGGGCTTCGCTTTTGGGTGCTTCAAAATGTCATGGGGAAGGGAGTTCAATACTTTTCTCTTTTTAACTAGCCTAAAATAGACTGTGTTCTGCTAGCTGCAGAGGTATTCTCACTTCTGTCGCTACCAGAGAGAGGCTCTTTAAAAGTCTTGTTCACTATTTAGAGTCTATGGTTGTAACTTCACTGAAGAAGATGAAGACTTTTCTCTACAGTCAAATCTTTTTGGCACCAGAAGCTGAATCAATTCCTTTTTAGACTCTTGTCTTTTGACAGACACTTATTCCTGTGGCATTCTTCTTATGAACTCCCTTGGAAATGTGCCCAGGATTATTTTTGTTTATTCCTTCCAAATTCCATTCCACCCGCACTAACACAGAATTTTAATCCTTCCCTGCTGGCGGTGAGGGGGTTTGTTACATTACTGGAGAAACATGTTAAAGAAACCTTTTTTTTTCATCCCATCCTCCAAATTCTTGGTCTGTGCCAGTAGTTTGAAGGGACATTGTCTTCATGACTCATTCCAAGCTGACCAAGATAGACATCATTCTGCCTCCCTTGAAGCTCAAGTCCAGAGAGAGTGTCAGCGTCCCCTGTCTCTTGACACAGACCAGCTCCGAAGCCCAAGGAGAACTCGAGCTGTGCAGAGCCCGCCTTTTTGCTAACGTGTGTGCATGGCTGGGAAGTTTCTAATACTTTGCAATCAAAGCTTGGTTGTTTAGCTAATCTAATTCAGGTTAGGATTTGTAACAGTTTCTTCAAGATGGGTTCTCAGCACCCCACGTAAGAACTCGGGCAGTCCATGCCTTACAATCCCTCACTTGTTTATGCCAATTCATGCCTTGGATTACCTCTGGGCGAAATACTGCCAAGCCCTTCTGTAAACAAACACACAGCTATTACAAGGTGCTTGCACAAAGAAGCGAACCTGACATTTTGTCTAAGTGGTGGCAAACTGCAAATGTGCCTCGAGCTCTGGGATTAAGCAGTGCCAGAGCTGAGGGTGCTGTGCCATGTGTGGCAGAGAGCTTCCCCTGGGGGCTCCCTCAGCTGCAGCATTCCCATTAACCCCAGCTGCCTTGAGGGGCACAGGAAAGGATTCGTTAAAGTTTTAGAACCAACATCTTGAAGCAATTTTGAGCTACCAGCAGGAGCCAGGGAAAGGAGCAGAGGTCTGGTGTGATGTTCTGTCTACCATCTAATACTTTTAGGAGGCGAGTCGCTGCAGGCTGAACCAGTTAGTGCTTTCATGTGGCTTTCCACTTCATCTCCCATCAAAGTCAATTATAGTGGGGTTTGATTCTTCACTTGGCCTTACCTGGCACCTCTCTTGCATCTACCCTTTTTGATGATGAAATATCTTTTACTCAGATGCTTCACTGCATTCTTACTATTACACCAGGTAGATGTATCCCCCTCCCCCATCCTAAATAATGGTCAAAGTACAAGACACTAAGTTCATCAGATGAAAAATCTGGTCCTTATTGCTAAGATAAAGCTCTTCATGATGTATCACTCAAATAAATGTGTTAGACTTCCATACAGTTCTTTGGCAGTGCTGCCTATCTGCTAGTCTAAGTAGTAGCAAGGAAGGTCAGTATCCAGAAAGGTGCAGGAGGGGTCTAGGTCTTACAATTTGCTCCATGTAGGCTTTTGATTTGCTGATTGAACTAAGGTGATGGTGATACTTGGTGATGATCTTTCTATTTACAGAGATTTATTGGATGTCTTTATCGTTATCAGTCTTACTTTGTGTCTCTAAGATGGACTTGCACCTACTTTGTGTGTTATTGATCTAAAGAGATGTGTAGGCACTTTCTAACTAGTCATATTGAATTCTGGCCCTTCTCCTAATGTATTCCAGGAAGCATGCATTCCTCACCAGTAGAAATGTTCAACGAACATAATTCCTGCCACCTTCGCTCACAGAGGAACCATTGGGTTGAAAAGTTTGCTTTTTATTACAAGGGATTTTATTTTTCTATCAACAAGCACAGCTTGTACTCCTGGAAACTTATAAATGTTAAGGAAAATCTCCCCTTTTAAGGATCTGGATTATACATAATATTCTTAGTCTGCTAGAGAATGGGCCTAGATAACAATATCAGCATTTTCATCCACCAAGTGGAACAAAATATAGAAACTGAATTTAGCTGCGTCTTGATTTGGTATGCAATATGAAAAAGGACAAATAGTACTTTTCTTTACAGAAACTGTTTATCAGACCACTTTCTTGTTCTTTTCACTTTTATTTTAATATTGAAAGAATGTAATCTGCTTTGAAGAGCCTTACAAAAGCTATGGCATTTACATAACCTCTTAGTGATCCTGCTTAAAAATTCAGAATATAGGGGGCAGGGGGTTTTTATTCAGAAGATGTCCTGGTTCACCATCCATATGCCTCAGGTCAGACTCATTACATACCATAATCAACTGCCTGGAGAACCTGTATCCTTATTACTCAATGGATAACAAGCAAGATTGCGCGCGATGGCTATGTTATTTTGTATGTTGTCCTAGAAACCAGATTCTACCTAAAACTGATGTGGAATTTCATAAATCGTGTGAGGATGAAAAGATGAAATTGGGTTCTGAGATTGACTGCTCTTTGATTTTCAGGCTATATTTACTTTTGTTCCTCATGGCTTATTGCCGTTCTCTTTTGGCTCCAAATAATCATTTTGGTTTAGAGCTGTGGAATTGGTAACCATGATCCTGAACTAATTCACTTCTTGTCTGTGATATTTTTGTCTAGTTAGTTTGTTGGGTGATTAAGGGATATGCTTTTTTTAAAAATGGAATTATCCTTAAATTTGTTGTTTCTGTAAGTCTTCTTGCTACTGTTGTCAAATATAAATGTCCTTTTTTGAGCTATAATATCATTTAATATAGCTATATAGTGTCATTGTTTTTTCAGCCAACCCTGCAACTTGTTCAATATCTACCTGTTGCTCTGGATGTACTGGTTTTTTTACTCTACTTACAATGCAGATGCATTTTACAGCTGTAGAGAAGGATACAAGATGTCTCCAGTGAAAACAGTTGGGTTTTTTTCCAGGGACAAGGTAGGAAAGACTGTGAGCAGCAGTGCAGATCATTGTTTTTGTTTTTTCTTTTGTTTTTTCTTTTTTTTTTTTTTTTACTATTTCTGCTTTTCTCCCATAAGCCTGGAGTAAAGGATATGTATGTGAAAAATTATCATAATTCTAGTATCACTTCTTCACGAAATGGAGCATAACCATGTCCTGCAGGTCCCCCGACTGAGATGCTTCACTCTCATCTGCTTTTTAAGTGCCTCATGATACATTCCTCAACAAGGAAGTGTCAGTTTGTTTCAATGGAGGTACTTTCAACTGCATCCAGAGGGACATCCTGTTCACCTAATGCAAGGGTGTATCTAACCCCAAGTAGATATCTTTCTCTAGCTCCCACCTTTGACTTCTGGTTTTAATTAATCAGTTAAATAAGGGCACCCTTCTATCTCTACTAACAGCATTGTGAACTTTGGGACTTCCTTTAGGCACAGTATCATCAGACAGCTAAGCTAAACACATCCAGATCTGGTCCGCCCCAAAAGGACACCTATGAAACTAGGATTTCTTTACTTTTAGTTTAAATTTTGTGAATAGGCTTCTCAAAAAAACCTAAACCATTTATTTCTCTGAAAACATAACAGTTATTCATTTGGTCATCACTAACGACGTAGAAAGTACTGTCCAGGATACAAAAAATCCCCAAGAACCCCAGTTTGCTTACAGTTAACACAGGCAGGCAAATATCTTCCAAGGTTTTTTGAGCTTTTATTCAGGGATGAATCTCTTGTTCTTCTCTCTTTTTTTCTGTTTCATTTTAACAACGATATGATAATATTGACTACAGGCTGTATCAAGTTTTAAAAGAATGAATAGAACATATGAGTACAGTATGCTAAGGTAAGTGTTCCAGGGGGTGGGGGGGTGAGACTATGGTAGAAGACACAAAAAAGGAGTCTAATGAAAGAAAAGAAACAGAAAGGTGTTAGTAGTCTGAAACAGATAAGGGAAGAGTGGTTGGAAGTGAAGAAACGCCACATTTGCCTCTGAAAGAAAAACAGAACCCTACAAGAGTATTTGACCATTGAGATTGGAACTTGCTACCCTTGAACAATGACTTTCTATCCAGTGAGATCTTACTATAAAATGTATGAACACAGAAGCTTTCTATTATTTCTATGAGATGTTCTTTAAAGATAGTAATCACAATCAATTAATCAAGTAATCACAAGTAATTACGAAGTAAATTAATCAAATATCTTTCCTCTATTTTATAGTAAGCTAAAGAGGCATAAAAATTGCAGGAATATCAGATTAATGTTACTGTTTCTTTGTTTAGCTGTCAAAGTAACAGGAAAAATTCACTATTGATTTATGTAAAGATGACTTTGAAGAGAAGCTGTGTTCTGAGGTATGTTCTTCTTCCACAAAAATACAGGAAAAAATAACGTTGTTAAATGACTAGTTCAAAAGCAGTCCCATATAGAAAGTAAAGTACTTTCTTAGCTTGGTTTGCAAATCGCCACCATGACTCTTAATAATATTATATCATAACAAATGTGATATTAAAAGTACGATTTCAGACTTAGTTGCTCTTCAGATCATTTAGCTAAAAGCCATGTGCCACCCTCACATTTTAAAAACATTTGTTCCCTATTAGTAATACTTGATCCCTGATCCAATCTGACTTTTATTAGCTCTCTAAAAATGCCTATAAATGGCCTATAAGCCTCAAAACTCACTTGATTAACCCGCTGCAGGTGAGGAAGAGCCATAGATAGAAAAGGAGTGTAGGGGGTGGGGGAGTGATGGTGGATCTATGTGCTCCTGTGAGACCACACTTGCTCTGCAAGTAATTTAACGATGTGCACAACCAGCCCAGAGCCTGAAAGTCTTTGTTTTCTCATTGAAATAAGTGCATATTAAAAACATATTTGAATATTGTATTACAAAGGACATTCTATCCTGATAGGGATGTTGTAGTACAGAGAGAGGTAATAGGTTGCTTGGAAAATATCTTTAAAACAAACTAGTATGAAATGAAGACAACAAATAATACTCACTAAAATCCTGTCTCTCTAATACCAATTAACTTCTCCTGTCATTGGTGACACCTCTTTTATGGAAACATAGATTTTGGAGTATTTTAAAATATAGACATCTGGCTCTGTCTTGTGACACGCTGGACATGCTGATCTGATCCAGCAGAGTACTCACATGCATTCCTGGGCTTCACTGGGTTTTCTTTTGTACTTAAGTTACACTCTTCAACACTTGTTTGATTCGTCCCAGAGCTTTCAGCACCTACAAGAGCAAACCTTGAGTGAACTTGAAATGGCTCCTCCTACAGCCATTAGAACACAGAACAATAGCTGGTTTTGAAATCTTCATACTGATTTGACCATATTTCAAGTAACTGCTTCACAATAGACCTGCCATCTACCATTTGGAAACATAAATTTGATGGCTGGCAGATCTTTCCCTCCTGGCTATCCTCCCTGTCCATTTTGTGATCCTATAATGTGGGAGATGAAAACTTGGCCTTCATTGTCATCTCTTAACTGTAGAGCAGTCCCCTGCCATCCAGATCACTGACCCCTTCCTGTTTTAATGTCTGGCTTTGCTCCCAGTGAAAACAAGGGCAAAGAAATGATGAGAAAAATGCACTGGCAATTTTTGTCAGGTTATACCCAGAAGATGTACAAGACTCCAGAACCATAAATGACTCTTGGCTTCTAATTTTTAGCAATAGAAATAAAGTTGATGTAATTTTTGTCATTGACTTGACTTAACAAAAATTGAGATTTCACTCTATTTCATTTCTATGTGACTAATCAGGGAACGGTTACAGCTAACTTTGAAAATCACAGAGCTGAAGTAAATTTGGTTTGTCCTCTTAGGAAACCTGAATTAGTAAGCTCAGAGTGGTAGTCATACCTCAAAAAAACTGAATGAAAACATCCCACTAGACTAGTTGGATAGACAAGGGCGGGGGAAGAAGGCAAAATCTCAAAATGCTAAGAAGCTATTTAGGGCTATATCAGGAAGTATGGTGGCAAGGCTGGACTTGGAAGCACAGGGAAGATGCCTAGCCAAGGACTGAGTGTAGAAGGAAGGTGGAGGACAGGACAGGCAGAAGACACTCATCAGGCTCAGGCTGTGGTGGAGGCTCCCCAGTGGGTAGAAAGGTCTCCTCCACATCCTCCTGCCCCACCTTGTCAGCCCCAGAAATTCCTCGCCTCTGTGGAGTGTTTGCCCTCAGGCCCAAGGGGTGGTGCGTACTTGCAAATGGGAGGAAGAGGGGAAAGAACAAAGACACTTTACATTCTGGGTCCAGCTCAAGGATGGCACCTGAAGGAACACGACTCCAACTGTGAAGTCCACAGCCAGGTGGATCTGTAATTTTCATACCGACTTTAAGTGATAGAGAAGCATGATGGAAGCACTGTGAAAGATGTGGACTGTTTTTTAATGAAACCTTTCAAACAGTTTCAGCATAGTGCCTGGAATCTTTTACAGTGACTCCACAGTTAATCCAGAGTATCTTTGATGAAGTTAATGTATTCATGCTGATGTAACTAATAGCAAAATTTGGTTCCCTGTGGACATGTCTCCCATCCATTCACCCTGTTTGCTACTGCTCCGCCCCATCTGCTCTGAAATGATGGATTTTCATTAAATTGAAAACATCTCCCCTCCTCATGGTGTCATCACAAGCACCATAATGTGCATGTGTTGTATTGCCAAGCATTGCTTAGCAACGGGACCCTGTGTTCTGCCAACTTTCTTTTCACGCTGTCAATCTGAATTTAACTGAACTTGCTGTGTTGTGTTTCAGAGGACTGACTACATGTCAGTAACGTGACTGATGAATGCTCCAAATATACAAACAAAAACTGGCGCTGACCCCCTCTATTTATTAGAGTGTGTGATTTTCAAGAAGTCACTTTACATTCACGTTATTCAAAGACAAATTGTTTACAATCATGATAATTAATCCTGATAAATCCTCATAAAACACTAACCAATTGGAAAGTATAATTAGACACTTTCAGTTTTGAAAGTACATTCAATAGGACTCTATTGCACAGCCCTCTATGGCATATACTAGTCAAGCACCAATGTTCTACTAAAACTCACCAGTCTTGTATTACTCAGTCAAATGAAGTGTTGAAATTTCTGCAGGTCTCCATTTGCAAAATCACCTAATCGCTGACAATACTGTCCATTAAATAAGCTATGAGGACTTCAACTGAATGGCTCTGGAGAACTTGATGATGACTTGTCATGCCACCACGAGCAGAAGACTTCTCTTGGCAATACTCAGAGCACTGTAAAATTGGATGAAAAGGCAGATATCCTCGTGGTTAGGACAGCAGCTTTGCAAAATTGAGTACTTTTCTCATTGCTGCAGTCTGGTTCTAGCAGTTCTACAGTCTGGGTCTGTAGTTCTAGATCATTTCCTTTCAAGTTCAACCCATTTGAGAAACCAAAGTTGGTCTTCATTTAAAATCATATGGTTGGATCTGCTGATGGTAAATTGACCTGGTTCAACCTATTCTCAGCCAAATTTCGTTAGCTGGAGATCTGAGTATTTGATTGTGAAAGGTTTTACCAGAGACATTGAATTACCATTTATATATTTCCATTGTTGCACCACTTAGATTTTTCAATTGATCTGACAGAGAACACTTCTCAAATTCTTTTTAGGAGGAAAAACGGAAATATAAGACACATATGTAAGACAGGTTTCATTGCAGTCTGGAACACCAAAAAAACCTGAAATTGTTAATAGCATTGCTTCTACCCTAATAATTAAATGTTTCTGGATTTTTATTTCATATGCTACCATTGAAAAAAGAGATAGCTACCACAAAAGGAGAAGGGCATTCAGTACAAAGACAACTAACAGCATACTCATATGTCGTTGTCATCTGTCAATTCAGTCAGCTGAATATTGAGGCTGCGTCACCGGAAATGCAGTACAGTATGCAAAACACCCACATGGGGCTGCAAGTGTGACAAAAGACCCAGATGAGTCCTGTACCTTTCTGAAGATGCCACTGGAGCCCAGACAGAATTCCAGAAAGCAGATGTTTAGGCTAAAATGACGGATCCCTATATAGCTACAGTGAGGAAATCTACAACAGACCTACACAATTAAGATTCAGCACTATGTTCAGACTCCTGTGTTTGTCTATACACATCTACCTATACATGGTTATCTATATGCAATCCAGAACCTTCTTATAGTACTAATGGGACATCTAGAGTGAAGCTTAATTGCCCAAAGGTAGGTGCCTACATTTATGTTAGTATGCCGCTTTTGAAGGATGTGAATATTCCTCATATCCTGCATCATCAAGCTTCATGCAACTGTCTTGAATATCCTCGGATGTCACAAATGGCACTATGTACCTGTGTTTTGGCAACTGAATCCTACCTTCTGTATCTCAGATGTATTAGTCAGCCCATATTGTTTGCCTGCCTGAAGGCTTCTCTGTCAGTCAGCAAGTATACCCTATTAGAAACATTTCCGTGTGAGGTGACAGCTTTTTTGCCACTCCTATGCCTCCTTAGAAAGTGAAAAATAAAGCAATGTTGATGTTTTGCTAGGCTTTGGAAAGGTTGGTCCAAAGGTTTGAGTAAATCATGAATGGGAACGGTTCTGACGTGTTTTGGAAAACCCTAGTGCTGCTGTTCGTTTCCTGTATTGGAGGCTCCTCAGAGACGATTATTCAACTATCTAATTCACCAATCTACTGTAACACTGATATTACTGAGAGCTCCAGCGGAGACAGTTCTAGAAACCTGATATTGCCACTGGTGCTGCTTCCAAAATCAGATCAATCTGAAATGATTAATACAGAAATCCTTCAAAGAATCATGAGCTTGATGGGAAGATTTTGAGCACATAAGAAGGCCGTTCTTGCCAGATAGAAAATTTGTACCAGAATGTGTTCCCAGGGACTGTATTACTTAAGAATAAAATATAGATGACCACTGTCACATTCCAAGCTAATTTTTCTTTTTTGGGATCGTATCTAGACACAGAATAGGAATATGGATGGAGGACTTCTGAGAAAGAATGGCTAGAAACCATCTACTAGGCCTATTCTTAACCTGTCTCTCTGAATAACTGCATAGCTACTTAGAGGCCGGATAAGATGTTCGGACAGGCAGGAACCAGTCTGCAGGCAATAGGTTACTCACCTGTGCTATAAACCATGAAAATTAAGATGGAGCTTTGGAAAATTCACCAGTATGCAAAAATGTTTCTATATCACACATTGTTTCAAAATGTGGTAATTCGTTATTTTGATAAGTATATCTTTGTCCTCCAACATCGCTTCCCCAGTCTTACCTTCTTGGAACTTCTTCTGCAAATACAACTTTTCATAGGGCTTTCCCCTTTACAGATTGTTTTATATTTCTCCAGGAGTAATATTTTTGTGGGTTTTATTTCACTGGAACAAGTTACTGTGTTCTCCAGTGTAATAATGATAATGATAATTGTGTAACTGAAGGAAGTTTGTCTGTACATGAAACATATGAGTTGCAATACTTATGTGCTGAGGGTACAGGCTGTTCAAAGGCAGAAATGGTGATCTCATCTAACTCCTGAGTTCTCGTCCAGCCTCGCAACTTTCTGGGAAATCAGTATGGTATAAACTCATGAACTCACGTATCTATTCAAAGACCTATATTCGGCTCTTAACATATGCAACTTTGCACAAGCCAACCAGTGGTAATGCAGGAATTGTTTCCTCTTCTGTAAAAAGTAGTTACTAGGAATGTTTGTTGGGTGTTTCTAATCCTTAGCTATAAAACTTTGGACTATATCTACTGAACGTACATTAGATTTCCACCTGAGACCAACTTGAGTTCAAAACTTACTTTTAGCTTCTCCTATGCTGCACACTTCTAGTAATGCAGTTTTTAGTTGAAAAATTCTCTTGGCACCTGAATGTCCTAAATTGCTTGATGTATGTAGCTAGACATCTAAGTCTCTTGGCAGTTTAAGCAAGGGAGAATACCTGTTTCGTGCAAAGAGTGTAGGAAATGTTCTATGAAGCATCCAGTGTTCACAACGCTTGTAGTTATATGCTTATTTCTGAGATGTCCGTCACTCTTTCCAGATTGATTGCAATTGGTCAATTCATTCAGAATTTATTAGGTAGGGACTGACAGCTAGTTTGATCACATAAGCTCTATTTCCTTTGGAAACCGCATTAGGTATTTAATAATTCCAGATGTGAACCTGAACAGAACCCCCATATCTTGGAGTTGAACATTCCTGGAACTTGGTAATATTTGGATCCGCATCTGAGATTCACAGCCAGCTCACAGCTTTATAACAAGCTGAACGAAAACTCAGAGTTTGAATATTTCCTAATTTGGGGAACATTTGTTCTTATGCCAAATGTGTGACTCAGAGCCATTTCTAGTTAATTCTGGGAGTGGAGAATGTTATCATTTCTTTCATGTGGTTGTGTGATGTCCAGATAGAAGTATAGAGCCTCTGCTTTTTCTGTAATTGATACATACAGAAATACTTTATTTTTAAAGCCCAAAAGTAATATAAATGGGATCTAAAGAATAAATAAAGCCAGATCAATATTCTTAAATGCTGCTTACTACTGGTGACCTAAGCATATGCCAGTAGGATAACAAACCACTTGCTAATCCGTTAAAAGCTGAATTAAAGAAATATTTCAATTGCATAGCAAAGACCCAAAAAATTAAGAAGCAAGAAAAAACAGCCAGTCTGTGAAAATTTCACCCTTTCCTCTGGTACGAATGTAAGCAAAAGGTGACTTATTTCAACAATCCCTTACACACATACAGGCAAACATGTCTTGTTCACTCCAGTAACTTCTATGAACTCTGATTTAAGGTGACACCCCAAAACACACCTACGCTGCAGCCAGAGCAGTGAATGAAGCACTATCTCAGCTAGCTCAAATAAACTAGCTTGAGTACCTACATTCATTTTCTTGCAGTACCATTGAGCTTTGAGCAAGCTAATTTAACCCACCTTTCAGCAGCAAGGACAGAAGCTTAGGCTCCAGAAGCAAGACTGACTGGAATTTAAAACCACTGTCAAGACCTTGGGACTCCAGGGTGGAGCTGGGGGCTTCAGCGCTGCAACTTCATTCACGTCTCTTGAGGACACAGACTCAGCAGATGTCTTGGAGCAGGCCTGTTGCAACCGCGCACGTTGGACCTTCTCCCTATGTGGCCCTGGCAGATACTTTCTCTTGCACTTTCTGCAAACTGGTCCCACAGTTGTCAAGGTACCCATTGTATTGGGTTTGTGTGGCAAGGTTTTGGTAGTAGGGGTGTTACAGGGGTGGCTTCTGTGAGAAGATACTAGAAGCTTCCCCTATGTCCAACAGAGCCAATGCCAGCCAGCTCCAAGACAGACCTGCCGCTCATTGGCCAAGGCTGAGTTCATCAGCAGCGGCAGTAGCACCTCTGGGATAACACATTTTAGAAGGGGGGAAAGTTACTGCACAACAGCAATGGCGGCCAGAGAGAGGAGTGAGAAGATGTGAAAGAAACACCTCTAGACACGAAGGTCAGTGAAGAAGGAGGGAGAGGAGGTGCTCCAGGTGCTGGAGCAAAGGTTCCCCTGTAGTCCGTCGTGAAGACCATGGTGAGGCAGGTTGTCCCCTTGCAGTCCATGGAGGTCCATGGCAGAACAGATATCCACTTGCAGCCCATGGAGGTTAATGGTTGAGCAGCTATCCACCTGCAGCTCGTGGAGGACCCCACGCTGGAGCAGGCGGTTGCCTGAAGGAGGCTGTGATGCTGTGGGAAGCCCATGCTGGAACAGATTCCTGGCAGGACCTGTGGACCCATGGAGAGAGGAGCCCACACTGGAGCAGGTTTGCTGGCAGGACTTGTCACCCCATGAGGGACCCACACTGGAGCAGTTCATGAAGAACTGCAGCCCGTGGGAAGGATGCACGTTGGAGAAGGTCATGGAGGACTGTCTCCAATGGGAGGGGCCCCACACTGGAGCAGGGGAAGAATGTGAGGAGTCCTCCCCATGAGGAGGAAGGAGCAGCAGAGACAACATGTGATGAACTGACCACAACCCCATTCCCTGTCCCCCTGCGTCACTTGAGGGGAGGAAGAAGAGAAATAGGGAGTCAATTGAGCCCAGGAAGAAGGGAGGGGTGGAGGGAAGGTGTTTTTAAGATTTGGGTTTATTTCTCATTACCCTACCCTGATTTGAATGGCAATAAATTAATTTCCCTGAGTGGAGTCTGTTTTGCCCGTGATGGTAATTGGTGAGTGATGTCTCCTTGAGACATCCTCCTCAAGATGTCTCCATCTTGACCCATGAGACTTTAATTACATTTTCTTTCCCCTGTCCAGGTGAGGAGGGAGAGTGATAGAGTGGCTTGGTGGGCACCTGGCATCCAGGCAAGGCAAACCTACCTCATCCATTTTTCCTGTCACTCTGCTGTCTCTTCAGATGTGTTCTGAGAGAACAGAAAGACTTGAGCCTGAGTTTTGAAAGAAACTCTATGGATGAGGTCCTCTGATCTCCGATACACAGGTAGATAGCAGTGGAAAGGCAAGATTTAAAACTCATTTCTAATCTACTGGGATGTGCTTTCAGGGATTTCCAAGCATAGGCTGCCCTTAGCTCCTGAGTTCTTCATGAATTCTCCCTGAAATGTTCTCCAGGGCTTATACAACACCTCTTTTATGCCAGAAATTGAAAGTGTTTAAACCTTTATTTGATCTTTCCCTAGAATTCTTTTTCTAGCCTGAAAAGCTATTCTTTTTGGACCCTTGATGCATCAATTTGTGTGACAAATTGGAGTGAATCATTTTGCTTTTAAAGCACAAGCTAATTGGTACAGGAGGTCTCCTTTACCTTCCTGATTGCATTAGATGAGTCTGGAGGATGGTAGGAGGTTATTCTCCCTCTCTACTCTGCCCTGGTGAAGCCATATCTGGAATACTGTTTCCAGTTCTGGGCTCTCTGGTTCAAGAAGGACAGGGAACTGCTGGAGAGTGGACAGAGAAGGGCTACCAAGATGCTGAGAGGACTGCAACACCTCTCTTATGAAGAAAGGCTGAGGGACTTCGGTCTCTTCAATCTGGAAAAAAGACAGCTGAGGGGGGATCTTATCAATGCTTATAAATACTTAAAGGTTGGGTGTCAGGAGGATGGGGCCAGGCTCTTCTCAGTGGTGCCCAGTGACACAACAAGGGGTAACAGGCACAAACTTGAACATAGGAAGTTCCATCTAAACATGAGGAGAAACTTCTTTACTCTGAGGGTGTCAGAGCACTGGAAGAGGCTGCCCAGAGAGGTGGTGGAGTCTCCGTCTCTGGAGACATTCAAAACCCGTCTGGACGCGTTCCTGTGCAACCTGCTGTAGGTGACCCTGCTCTGGCAGGGGGGTTGGACTAGGTGATCTCCAGAGGTCCCTTCCAACCCTACCATTCTGTGATTCTGTAGTGGCAGGAGCTAGAGAGAGGATTTTTGTTCTGGGGAATGGCTGGATATTTTTGAATAGGAATAAGCTAAATATTTTTTGTGTAAAAACACAATTCATATTTTATGCTGTTCATCTTCCCATAAATGGCATTCAGATATATGCATATAATAGCTTACTGGCAAGCCAATAGCATCAGCCATCTCTAAACAGATGAACATTGGGTGAACTTAACAAACAGCTCAAACAGTCATCATACACACCCTTGACTGTGTCAGCTTATAAAGAAAAACCACATAATGCAATCATACAAGAACAGTTTGACTTGACTGGGTTTATACAATCCATGGGAGAGTCACAGCTTAAACTTTTATTTTTCACACATATTTTGCTAAGTGTTTAAAAAGGAAGCTGTGAGGGAGAAAAAATACTACTACTTGAGAACATTCATATAAGCTGATTTGGTGTTCGTAGACTTTGCCACACGGCTATAATAAAGCACAAATTTACCTGAAGCATGGAAGACAGCCAACCTTTTAAGGGAATACATAGTTAAGTAATTGGTTTTGACTGTAAATGGACTCAGAGGACTGGAATAGCTCCTTTTGCAACTCTTACGGAAGTTAGTAGCTTTGCAAATATTTCTCAAGTGATTAGACTGCTTCAGCAATTTATATCTTGTTCATGTGATAAATTTTTCTGAGTCCTGTTTTATCTGATCCTAAACTCTATCACTGCTTGTCCTGACAGCTAAAGGATTTATTTTCCCTGCCTTTTCACATTAACATGCTTTTTAACTTCTTAGTGTTCACTTTAAGCAGTTACCTGTTCAAAGCACTATTTTCTTTTCAGTTTCTACTCTGAAATGCCCATACTTCCATGTGTAACCATAGGCTCCTAGCCTTGATTCAGAGCATAGCTCTCTCATCACGCAGCAGAGAGAGGCACCTGTCTCATATGAGACAGACTATAAAAGTCTGCTGACTTAGTCAGCAGAAATATGTCCCTATTATGCCATTGGGTCTTTCTGTTTTCTTTCTCATGATTAACAAGTGCATTTTTTGTTAGTGCAAGGTCAACTGAAGTTGTACCAACATGTAGAAAATAAAATGTACAAATCTCTCCTACTGGTGATTTCAAAATAAAAATAGGATATAAGATTTCAGCAAACACTTGTAGTTTCCCTATGGATAGCATCACATGGATGCTGTTCCGTAGCTTTTTATAGCATGAAGTGTAAGAGTTATGGAATATGTATGCTTTTAGTAGCCTGTTCCCAGGAAGAAGCACTGTACAATAGAGCTTGGAATTAACCAGAACAAAATTGCTTTAAGAAGTCATGCTTTAAAAAATATTTATGTCATTACTCTCTCCAAAATGCTCGTGCATTGACTCATAGTATAAATACAATTAGCTACATGCACATATAAGTGTAGCATAAAACCTGAGGGTACAAGTTTACCATTTTGCCAACTGGTCTCTTTTGCACTGGAGTAATAAAATAGACCTCACAGAAATGTAAGTGTTTTCAGTTAATATTTCTGAAAAAAATGACCTGCTTTTTTTTTTTTTTTTGAAAGCAAGAGTGATTTTACCTAGCGTAATAAAATGTAAAGGAAGCATTTGATACACGTGAGGACCATTCCAGTGCTGAGCTATTGAGTAGTGTTGAGCTACTGAGACTGTTCCACACACAAACTATTAACTAAATTAAACGTATCTAAAGTTCTTGAAATCAGTATAGCAAAAAGCCCTCCCTATTATTTAAATATTTTCAAAGAAGTAATAGCCAAAATAGTTTGTGCTAAATCCAGTGAATCAGCCTCATCTTTTCACTACTTTCTCCCAGTCCCATCTTTTAACTGCTTGTCTGTTTTTGCATGAGTTTGGATCACTTCTCTTTAAGGCAGTGACCGGTGGTTATTTCTGACCTCACTGACATTAGAATAGCTCGGTTTTCTTCAGCAAGTTACTTTTGATTCAGAGAGCTTTGAGCTCAGCCTTTTATCTGTTCTAGAAGGCACTCACAAAGCTCCACTGACTGAATGAACGTTTTTTATAACCACATTTGTATTTTTAAGGTAAGGGGTATTTTTAACCTGTGCTCTCCTATACTAAACTCCAGCACAGTTTAGGGCCATTTTATAATCCTCTGATCAGTGACCAGACTCTTATTGGCATGCATCAACGCCATCTGAAAAAGATCTGGTAGCAGATGCTCTGACACGGTTTCTGAATTCTGCTCACAGTAAGGAGGCTCGGCATCACTCTGAGCACCAGTCACACCCCAGTCAATAACAAACCCCCCATAAATATCGAGATACAACGAGGAGCAAGAGCCCTGCTAGAGTAAGAGGGCTTTCTTCCCTGGACAAGCAGCACCAGCAACACTGGATGACAAAATTAACTCAGAAGGGATGAAGCACCAGATGATTGTGTCACAGGAAGGAGAGTCAGGAGAGCTGCGTCAGCTTCTGTAGGTAGGTGTCGTAGGTGTCATTACAGAGAGAGAAGTGAGGTCAGAGACGGCTGCGTCATAGCAGCGGATGACTAAGGTGAGTAGGGGAGGAGCTCCCCGATGCAGATGGCTCAGCAGGGAACAAGGACAGCAAGTTTTGATGGTTCTGTGGGGTGTTGCATCTTCCGCGAAAGAAAAAGCCTAGCAACGCTTCACAGAAGTCTATAGGAAATGAATGGGGGGAGCTGTGTTTGGCACGTGGGAGGTTATGTGAGGAGTTGTGGGGGAACGAGGAGAAAGGAGTCTGAGGCAGGCAATGTGAGTCACAGCACCCACCACAAGGAACGTGAAAAGGCAGTAAGCAAGCCTAAGACTACACATGAATATTCACAGGGAGGAGGTGGGAGAAAGAAGCTGAATGACTAAACTACAAGTGTTTAAGATTTGCCAAATACAGTGTGCCGTGCCTCAGCCTGAGGATTTTATTTTTTGTCGTGAGTTTCAACACCCAGTACCTTAATCTGCCAGCAACTTGCACAGCTGCACGATACTCACATAGGGCTGTCTAGAGCATGCCCGTGGAAGCATTTCCCCATATTATTCAATGCACGGCTCCTTTTTAGTGTTCCCCGGCATTATTCCCATCTGGTGTGTCTGGAAGCAGGCTTGCTTACGACAGAGATGCAGCGGTTGGATGGCAAAAGGATCATGTGAGAAAATGCATCTCTTGTAAAATAGTGAGTGGGGCTGTGCCTACCAGGTGTGTCCTCACTTACACAGCAAGACGCCCTTAGTGGACCAAACAGCTTAGAGGATCAAAAGTGGGTTTTAAAGTTTTGGGGGCTTTTACCTTCCTGCTTGCTTATTCGTCATCTCGTCCAGATGGATAGAAGGTGAAAGCTGTTACAATCTGAATGTTACTGTTCAAGAGGGTTTTGTGAAATGAGCTGGGGCATTCAGCCAAGCTCCAAGTGAAAATGTGTCAGCAGTGCAATTGACACCTGAGCTGTTAATCTTAGTTGCCAGTGACTGCAGTGGATTTTGCTTCATGGTGTTCTTTTTGCTGTAAAAAAAAATGTTGCAGCACAAAAGATCTGTCTACAGAGATCTACAGTTTTCACTTACTCTTGATTCTCTATTCAAAATCAGAACTTAATTAACCAACATCTCTGTAGGAATTGTATTTTTGTAATACGTCGAACAGAATCTCAATGTACTACTTGTTTTTACCAGCAAATAGAGAGAACTTCCTAGCAGGTAACTTTACTGAAGTATGCAACCGTTATTCTTAAATCACTTATTTAAAGCCTGGCACTCCAATCTTTAACAGAACTGGTGTAATGCTACAGTCCCAGCTGGAATCAGGAAGGAAGCTGGATGCTTTCCTTTGTACAGGGCTCAGATGTACTTGAGTTTGGTGTGAGAAATGCTACTTAGAACAGGAACAAGTAACTTGACAGCTACCATTCAGCACCAAAGCTACGACATAATGAAGAATCAGGCCAAATATTTCTGGACAGACTAATTTTGCATAATTATTTTGAAATCTTGAGAAAGTCAAAGAGCTTGTTTGGAACCAAAAATTGATACGAGGGAATGCAAGAGATGTTAGAACACCTGATTCTGTTCATTAAACTGACACATTTCTGTGGTATTATGTATCACGTGTTCTATGCTGACATCATTTTGGCCATTTTTTAAGTATATTGTCCTGGCCAGTCATAATTTAAAGATTATCTCAATACTATAAGGTATCCATACTTACTTCATTGTATTTGTCAAGATCATTTTAAATGAGTTAAACCCACAAGCCCAATCAATGCATAAAAATCACATATCTGTAATAATTAGTATACAATGGAAATGTTGTAATCAAGCCAGACAGCAGTAGATCACTCCTTTATTGATAACTTGCTATTAATAGCTCTGTTAACAACTCCAGCTGACAGAGAGATTGAGATTTTCATAAAGGGAATCCATTTGCAGAAAGTTAGCAGCATTTATCTCATATGCCATTAAATTGTATCGAGGCTGCAGAGCAGGTGGGCCCCACACATCACATCTCCTTTTCTTTCTGACTGGGCTTAGTGTCTCCTGTGCTGGCTGCATACCAGGGCTTCCCTCACATGGAAGCCAGAGCGCTGGAGGGGACTGACATGCACTCAAATCTTACCCTGATAGGAATTTGGGATGCAGCCAAAGTGACCTCGGAGCTGGGACTCATTCCCAGGTCCCTCGGTACAGGCGCCGTCCCTGTTAGCTCTTACTTAGATTCTTTGGTTTCATCTTATTTTCCTCATCCTTCCACATGCTTTGCTGGTTCATTAAGACATTTCCCCAAATTGTTTTCGGCATATTCATTGTCCCTTGTGGTAGTCTGCTCTAACACTTTATTTGTTCAACAGTTCAGACTTGACTGCACGTTGCCATTTGACACAAGAGGGGATATAGATGGGTTCTTTCTCCTGTATGTGTAAGCCTAATAGCTGTTCTTTCATGTGAATTCCTCTGAGATTTGCTCTGCTTTTTCAAGAGTAAATCACACTCTCTGCATAATGATCGTAGCTGTCTATTTGGAGTATTTCAGCACAATTGCAAAATGCGCATGATGGATGTTGCTGAGTTCTCAGTCCTGCCATTCAGTTCCTTACCCTTCTTTCTCTAACTCCAAGCATCCCTCCCCTCCTGGAGCCATCCCATTTTTTCACCTTCACATTGCAGAAGTTTCTAAACCCTTATCAGAGGGGGACATTTTTGAGTTGAGAATGTCTTAGTCTCTACCATGTACAAAATACACACTGTGGTTTGTTCACCAAGGGAATTAATTCAGAAAGTTAATGCGAGCTTGCTACCAGAATGGATCTTAGAATAGTATTTTCTTCTCAGTAGAAATCTCATAAATGCATATTTCAGTAAAATCTTAGCCAATCTGTTTATGTTTACCATAGATCTTAGTTAGGTTCTTTTTTATTATTGGTCAAATCTACGTCAATATGATTTTCGCATTCTCCAAAAAATGTATTGCAGGAATATGCAAAGTAGAAGTTAGGCAACATATTGCCCAGCACAATTTGCAAGGCACAAACGTGTTATACGCACACCCATATAGATGTACACACACACAGAAGCACACTGCCTAAAAATAATTACAAAGCTGCATTATTGACTCCATGAACTCTGGACTGAGAAGAGTTGTCACAGGAGGGAATGAGGCATAAAAAGTTCTCTGGTAGGACTCCAGTATTGCAAACAGAGCTACTGCTGCCTCCTCTCTGATTCTTAAAAAGGTGGCTGCGTTCTTCCAGAGTATTTTAATGAATGGCAACAGCACATACCTTGCTGCATTGCTCTTAGGATTGCGCCGAGGTTACTCTCAAACATCAGGACTCCCTGAGGAGGTCCATTGCCTGGTTTCATCAGAACTCTATCTACACCTTCACCTCTTTAAGAAAGACACTATTCATAGACATCTGGTCACAAGGGCCTCAGACCCCACTGAAAGAAATGAGATGCAGCAGCAAACCACTAGTAACTCTGATATGCTGATAGCAAACTCAGATTGCAATGTGAAGATTTAAGGAATACAAGATGAATGACTGGTGAATAAGACCCTGCCATCTTCAGGGTCTTCCAAGACTAGGAAACTCTGCAGACATATCTGAACTCTCAAATGAGATATTACGTTTGCTAACATGAAAAAGGTCCAAATAAGAAGAAATTTATGTTGATTTTCCTGTCTTACAGGCTCTGTACTTAAAACGTTCAATCCATTCAAAACAGCAGAGTCAGCCTTTGCATAATACCTGTAAGGTGAGAGTTTAAAAAAAAAAAAAAAAGGAAATGTCTGTGGAATTTCTAAAGACATGACTGGGTGGCTCAGGGGTAAAAAACTTGCCTGCTCAAGAATTAACAGAAAGAAGTTTTCAGCGACAGAGAGGACAAATAAAAAGAAATACAAAAATGAGCTGCCAGCACATGAAGAAAAAAAAAATAGACAGCAAGTGCTTGGATTTATTACTTTTTTCCTGCTTCCTCCAATAGCATTTTATATTTGCTTCAGCAAGCACAAGATTCACCAGCTCTATTTTATACAAGTTGGGGAAATCACCTGGCTAGAGCGAAATGTTTTCCAATAAGACCCTTGGGACAACACTTAGGACCCTCCAGACCTCAGTGCCAACACTGTGTGTTACCATCCTGGTTTTCAAGTGGCCTACCAAGAGGAAACATGTTTGTTCACTACAGCTCTGACCCATTTCTTGGCTACAAGCTATTGAGTTAAATCTCCCTCATCCTTTAATTTAAACTCCTATTGTTTGCAGTTCTCAGTGTTCTAAATGTTCTCAGTGTTTGCAATTTTGGCACGGTTTGTACTGATTGCACTTTAAGGACAATAAAGTCATGCTTTGTGCAATTACAGAGCACTTTAATTTTTGCCTATCAGCTAAAGCCCTGCTGGGGTATCCACAAGCCATGCACAGCAAACACCTACCCAACGGCACACAAACCATCCACTCCTGCGGTCCCAGGTGTGGAAATTGTCTATGCCTTTCAGTCTAAAGATCCACAATATTTAGAATTTGTGAGAGAACACAGACCATGCGCAATGCCTCCTATAGACTGATACCCTCTTTTACAGCCAAAAATATCCTCAGAGCCCAGGGGAAAAAAAAAAAAAAAAAAAAAACACCAAACAAAATGCCCACCCTTCCTCAAAGCAGGTGAAAAAGATGTTCTTCATCCTGTGTCCTGGCAACCAAACAGTGCTCAGGATGTCTTGTTGGCTTCTATTTCCCTGCTTGCAAATCTTTGGCAGCTTTTCCTTCCCTTATTCTCACAGCTGTTGTGTAGAAAACAAACAGTAATCGTTTGAAGCTCGTGTTATTCAGCTATCTGAAGGCTAATGTCTGCCATCTACTTCTGAATGGTACACTCCACTCTCCTGCCGCCTCTCCCTAGACTGTGGGTGGAAGCAATTCTTTCCTAAGAAAAACATCCTCAGTAAGAAGTTCTTCACCTACAGTGGTAGATAGTAAAGAGGGTTTCCCAGATAAAGAAAAGAATGATGATGTCAATTATGTTCACATCTTTAACCACCCTGTTCTCACTGGCTTCCTAGGAAGTCCACTGTCCTACTATTAGGAAGTTTTCCTGTCCATCCTGTCTTCACGTTGATAAATCTACTGAGGTATCTGGTCTTACAGAACAACAGAGAAGAAATCCTTTTTTTCTGCATTCTGTGTAAAGCAAAAGTTAAGTCTTTGCATCTCCTTTCACACAGTGAGGAACACTAGTCATGCAGAGCCGTCAAGAATTCCCTGAGGACTTGTAAACTTTAAAGCCTTTTTCGTAATGCTGCACATGCTCATCTGAACAGGCCTTTGATTACTATCTAGGGCTGCAAGTTTCCACATGGAGAATTCATGTTTCAATAGTGAATGGAGATGCTGCAGTTACTCAGCATACCTGATGACAAAGTTGAGAATGCAGTTTACTCAGGAATGTTGCTCGTTTAGGGATATTTAAAAGAAAAGGGTTCCAGGAAGAAGTGGATCATGAGAGTACGAGAAGAGTTATGGTACTTTCTAAAGGGTTTTACCATCCTCCTTTTGGCCTGTTTCCCCTAACTATTACACTGTGTACCTTGGGAATAATTCTGCAGGACCGAGGGTGAGAAGTATAGAATATACCTACTCCTAATGCTGAATTCATACTTTGGGAGAATTAACACTATGAAGAAGCAATGGCCTATAGTGAATGATAGCCAGGTACTTCTCCAAAACAATCGTTTCATGACAATTTGTTCCAAATTGTTACTTCGAAGAATCTATTTAAGACATAAATCTCTTTGTGCTGTCGATTTTGAGAATAGAGTCTGAATTACATTTGCAAGGAAATCTACACAGTTTTCAACGAGTACCCACAGCCAACCTGATTTTGCACTTCTCTGTACTTTGTGTAGGCTGCTAGAGCTTGATTCAATGGCGTAAACACAAGCATCTAGTGGCACTTGAGATGTCCAAGGTAGTCCTGCCTGGTCTCCTGAATGGTCTGCCAGATGAGATTGAGATGGGATTTCCATAGGTCCTGTATCTTCCAGCCCCATGTAGATACCTCAGATCAAAAGGCACTATGTATGTCCTATGTTTAGGTAATTGAGTCAGACTCCTCAGTTTAGAAAAAGGAGGTGTATAACACAAAAAGGTCAGATCTTTTTATTTAGTCTGCTATTTGTAATTTAAATGTAAATAGCTACATAAGGACCTAGGGTAGAGGAGAAACATGTTCAGAATCTGTATTGTATTTAATTTTTTGAAAAAGCACTCCTATCCGTCCTGCTTACCATTAAATAAAGAGCCATTAACAGCAGAAATGATGATGCCAATAGGGTATCATTAAGCCTGAAGACTATTTCTGCTGTTACTGAACTGAGTGTCAAGAACTACCTTTGCCCTGAAAGGCCACCTGCTTTCAGTTTTTGACTGTTTAAATCCTTCTAGAACAAGCCACAGTAGTGCTCCCTGAGAATAAAACATTTGCTTCATTTCAGCCTAAAGGTGAGGTTGAAACCATTTGTTTTTAACCTCATGCTGTCATCTATAATTAATGGTATGACCCTGACTACAGAGCTTGAAAGGAGTATATACATTTTCAGCTGCAGTTCTGGTTTGTTTTGTTTGGGTTTTTTTTTTGTTTGGCAACTAGCCATTTCCTTAAGCTTTTATCTTTGAATACAAAAGGTTATTTCTAGAGATTGAGTGCTTGGTTTATTTTCAGTATTTTTATTGTTTTCATCTGCTAGGATCAGCAGTGAATGGACTTCTGCTATTTCAAGCTGTTTGTTAAGCCGATGTCTCCCATATCAGAATAGGGAGATTAATTTTTCCTTCAACTGCAATATATGCCAGCAGCTTTTCTGCCATCTTACAATTTTTCTTTTAAATAGTTGGTCTGGCAAAGAATTGCCATTTTGCCAGAAACGCAAAGAGCCATTTCTCTCATGGTAGATGTACCGGCACACCAAAACAATAGCCTTGTCACTCTGAAAGTCACAGATCTAAAGGAAATTAAAGCCTTGTAGCATACGGTAAATATGAGCTATACAATTAAAGTAACACTTGGTGGTTGGAAGGAATTACACTACAATTAGATTATTGTAATATGTGTTTGAACATGCTGAACTGTGTTGAAAAAAAGCACATGGGGCAGAGCCTATGTTCATGGAAGTCACTGGAAGTTTTGCTACCTGCTTTCCTGGAAGGCAGAATTTATCCTGACATTATAAGTTTTATGTACAAATATTAGCTTGTCTATGCAATATTGCACGTATTTCTCAATATCAGCTTTCTCACAAGTGGAACAGCACTCCTCAGTACTTGCAGATGGTAAGAAATTAACACAAGAAACTATTTTTCATGTGTGGTTCATTCTTCTCCCTCTATAAACCTAGATGTCATGAAGGTGAAAGCCATGGACTTGTGTTTTTCAGAACTGCATGTGGTGTTGTTCTTCCCTGTGTCCGGCTAGTAGACCAGTGACTTAAAAGGGCAGGAACAAGACCAGACTACAGTTACCTGACTGAAGCAACAACACACACAGTCAGGATCACATTGCCTGAGCATGCTCTTCTCCTCCTTCTCCAAAACAATGACACCACCAGCAAAAACTGTGCAGGAAACAAGACAAAAGTTATCATAGAATCATAGAATGTGTTGGGTTGGAAGGGACCTTGAAAGGTCATCTAGTCCAACCCCCCTGCAGTGAGCAGGGACATCTTTCACTAGATCAGGTTGCTCAGAGCCCCATCCAGCCTGGCCTTGAATGTCTCCAGGGATGGGGCCTCCACCACCTCTCTGGGCAACCTGTTCCAGTGTCTCACCACCCTCATTGTAAAGAACTTCTTCGGAATGTCTAATCTAAACCTACCCTGCTCTAGTTTCAAACCATTGCCTCTCCTCCTATCGCTACATGCCCTTGCAAACAGCCCCTCCCCAGCTTTCCTGTAGGCCCCCTTCAGGTACTGGAAGGCCGCTATAAGGTCTCCCCAGAGCCTTCTCTTCTCCAGGCTGAACAACCCCAACTCTCTCAGCCTGTCTTCATAGGAGAGCTGCTCCAGCCCTCTGATCGTCTTCGTGGCCCTCCTCTGGACTTGCTCTAGCAGGTCCATGTCCTTCTTGTGCTGAGGACTCCAGAGCTGGATGCAGTACTCCAGGTGGGGTCTCACGAGTGCAGAGTAGAGGGGGAGAATGGCCAACATGAATTCGATATCATGTTATGGGCATCATGTTGTATTCATTTTCATCTGGAAAACTCCATTAACGTTTTGAGGTACAGTTCATCACCTTCTAGGGAATACAAATTTACTTACAACACCAGAAAGGACCTTGTTTTCCCACAAGGAACAACACATAGGACATGTATGGTTTGAATGAGACACCTGTATCAACACCCTAGAACTGTCATTCCAGACAAAATGCTAAGGCCTTAGTGAAAATGAAATACCCACTTGGTTTTAGACTCATCCTGAATCTTGCATGAAATAAGATGAATCAGAATGCAGATAGAAAGAAACATGTTTGGTTTTTTCATCTCTACACATGACAGTCACTATATTTGTACAGGAAATGACACAGATCACAGTAAAACAGCAAAAACACTTTCACAGGCCCCATTTGCCATGTTGGCTTTTCTTCCAAAAGCCCTTCCACACCAGCAATTTCTCTTTTCCTTCTGTAAACAGAGAGCAATGGACCAACCATTTCCCTCCATAAAGAAACTGATTGTCGTTCTTTCTTCACCTACCAGTAAGGAAGGTCTTGTCCCTGTCACAACAAAAATTCAGTTGAGAATCATGAGCTTTCACAGCTGTATCCCACGAGATATATGACACTAGTATAAACTTTTTAATGCATTTCATGAGGGAGGAAAAACTAAGCCCTCATTTATTAAAATAAAGATACAGTGAGGGTGATCTTAAATGTCATGCTTGGGTCTTTTCAAATGCTCTTCATTTGACAGAAATAAATTAATGTAATTCTCTAATATTCATGTAGCCCAAGGGCCTTTCAACTCTCAACAAAGCTTGAAAAAATATACTAAAAAATTGCTATTATTATCTCAGTTGCCCTAGGGAAAAGAAATTAAAGGGAAGGTAATTAGTTATTATACATATGTGCATGTAATTAGATATTTAGTATGATATGTAAACTCTGTCTGCTAATTCTACTGGAAAACAAAAACAGTATTCAAAGATGAACATGTAAGGCCAGAAGTTACACACATTTTCCTTCTCACCTAGAGATCAAAGTTTTGATGTGTTTTGAAGGTAAAGACTCAATATATTTTCCTGCCGTTTCAGGCAAGATTACCCCAAAACATCACTAAATAACAACATAGTAATATTTTCTCAGGTTTATTAGGAATTTGCTCTTCGAATCACTGTCTTCTTATGATTAGTAAAACAATAAGATAGGAAAAAAATTAAATGTTTTGGCCTATGAAACAGAAAACAAATTAAGTGGAATGTATTTTGTCTCTCTTACACGGAAAAAGCTTTCCACTTTAAACACCAACCCCTACATAGTGAAGGTCAAGCATGAAGCATGAGCCAAACAATAGCATTGTTCAGTTACTTATAAAGTCATTTAAATCCAAAAGTTCAGATAGGACTCTTTTCACTTATACACTGGGGACAAAAAATCTTGTAAGGTTGAAACTCATATCTGAAGAAAAAGAGAGAAAGAAAATGAAAGGTGTTACCAACACCTATTTCGTATTTCAAAACACCAGGATTTAGATGTCCGTTCATTAAGTTGCTACCACACGTTCATTACTAGGTGTTCTTACAACACGTTCATTATTTGTACTTGCAGAAAACAGACTTAATGATTTCCCAGGTCTGTACAAATTGGTTTAGAGAGGAGCATCTAGTCAATGAAACCAGTGTATTTTGACAAGTATTTGGTAGTCGACTTTGAAAAGAAAATGCTTAGTTTGACCTCAGTAAATGATGCTCAACTTTGTAAGGGAGCATCATCTGCTGGACCCACTCTCAAACCACAGCATGCTTTGGTGGTCAGATCTTCCGGCTAACTTTCCTGTCCTCTTCAATACATTAGATTTGCCAGCTGCTGGTGTTCATTAAATCATTTTTTCAAAACATAAAAGAGAGTAACACACAGTGTTATGGAAACAGAGGCCCTGTCTGCCTTTCCAATGACTGATGCTTCTGCTTTCTAAATCAATGGGAACATTTTGTAGGCTTAAACAGCACAAATTCAAGCTCAGGGTCATTCTATTCAGAAAATCCCTAACCTGCTCATGCTCTTCACAGGATATTCTCTTGCCCTTTTTACAGATGTTGTGAAAGGGGAATAAATGGGCAAAAGAGACAGCTGTGCACAAAAGAGAAGGGGTATCAGAAGAGAATGAGGGAAGACAAAAAGTTAAGGGAGGAGGGGTAGAGAAACAAAGAAGAAAAGAGCATAAATGTAAGGTAGTGTGTGTGATTTTCATTAGGCTAATTGTACATTGACCTATTGCTGTCAACTAAAGTAATTAGCAGAATATATATATTTCCTTCTAAAAAATGTAAAACTCTTTTGAAATTGTTTCTAATGCGCCCTAGTTGGATTTCTTCTTTTTTCCCCTAATTGGGCTGAAAGTGCTTAGATGGGGGAGGGTGTTTAGGTAAGCAGATTGTAATTACTCCACTAGATTAATTTCATTATAGATCAAGTCTTTTCTCAGCAGAATGAAATATAGTCATGATATCTCATCACAGTCTCTATCCATATCACAATGAATAATCTCATTATACTCGGTACCCAATTTCCTTTCATGACAGATCCTCAGTTTATGCCGATTGGTATAATTCTGTTGAAGGATCAGACCTATGTCTATATTAGACTTGTAAATGTCCTATAGAAGAACTAGCTATAGATTTATAGCATCTTGAAATAGGTATTATAAATTTAAAACATTAAAAAATGTATCACATTTAATTGTAATCTCACATATATCACAGCACTGTAACTTCTGTGACTCCATGTAAGTCGTTTTTGATTAACACCAATCCAAATTAAATGAAAATCAGACCAGCACATGATCAGCGCTTGCAGATATGGGGGAGTTCAGCTGTATTGGTCATTTTTCTGCCACGCTCAAACTTATGTTTTGCACACACAGCATGTAGTACATTTAAATTTAAGGATCTCAGTGCACTTTATGAAGACTAATGGATGATACTTCACAACAAGTCTATCGAGTAAGGATTACTGCTACTGTTATTTGTCATCTGTGGAAGGTTACAGCGGATTTGGGTTTATTGATTGATGTGATATATTGCTTTCTCTCCTGAGCTCAGAAGTGGAATGGGTGTCTTTGTTGCCAGTAGCTGTGGTTTAAGGAGCAGTAAAAAGGCACTCTGTATTTTCATGATTCTCTTTTCTATATTTAAACAACAAACATTGGTGCTGTGCTCCCTTCCTATGCACATGAGAATACCATACATGAATAGATGAGAAGCAGCCCCAAAGAAATACAGTCTAGGAATTTTTTTTAACATGTTTCTTTTAGGCCTCACTTCCTTCATCCCTATCTGTGACATCCGCATTCTTCCCTTAGTTTTCTGTTACCTCCCACACAGTATCCACAGCCTCTAAAGACGCCTTAGCAGCAGCACAAAGCTATGACCTCTCTCTGGCTACCAACAACATCATTCACATAAGAATCACAGCCCTTGACAGCCTGAAGATATGAAGACAGAGTAATCTTCTAACCATGCTTGCCTATGGATTATGTACTGGTTGGCCACTCAGGCATTAAGCTCAGTAACACGTCTATATTAAATGGACAGTGACAGAAGTGCAGGACCAAAGCTTGCACTAACGCTAGTTGTGGAAACATCATCTGTCAGCTGCGAGCACAATCCCCAGTTTCCCCTTAAACACGGTGATTTCAGTTGGCCTGGTGCACACGTCAAGGCCAGCAGCTGTTGAAAATGCGACGCTATTTCCTTCACAGCTCTTTCCTTTGTAAACTAATAGATTCCCCACGCCATTAAAAGCTACTTCTTCAACAAGGGGAGGGATGACAAGTCAGTTCAGCTTGTATCATCGCTATAGCACAAGTATTAGCCTGGCCCTCTGCTCAGAGCCATCTTCAGGCATCAGCTAACCCCCAAGCCCACCCATTGTGACTGGTGGTGCAACACATGCATGGTATGATCAGACTCCTCGTGGTGATTTCTTGTGATGGAGAATCACTCCTCATATATGCGTGGAGCCCGTGACAAGCCTAGCACCCTATGTGCTTGCAAATGCAAAACTGTCACAGAAATAAGTAGGAGATTTCTCTCCATGCAGGACCAAGAATATTTCTAAACTCTGTGGTGAGTTGACCACAGCCTGCAACTAAGCCCCACAAAGCCACTTGTTCACTCCTTCGCTTCGACAGTGGGGTGAGGGAGAGAAGAGGAAGAACAAATGCAAGAAAGCTTGTGGGCTGAGATGAAGAAATAAATGAAGGCAAGAGGGGAAAAAAATAAGTGATACAAAGGCAATCACTCACTGCCTGCCTCAAGTAGGTCGATGCTCAGCCAGTCTCTGAGCAATGGCTACCTCCCACACCAATCACCCTCCTCGTCCCAGTTTTTATTGCTGAGCATGAGGTTATTCAGTATGGAGTATCCTTTTGGTCAATTGGGGTCAGCTGCCCTGGCTGTGTTCCCTCCCAATTCATGCACATCCCCAGCCAACTCGCTGCAAGGGCAGCGTGGAAAAAAGAAGTCTTCATGCTGTGCAAGTACTGCTCAGCAACAGCTAAAATGCTGGTGTGCTACTCATACTTTTTAGTCACAAATCCAAAACACAGCACCATACAGGCTGCTGTGAGGAAAACCAACTCCATCCCAGCCAGACCCAGCACACAACGCTATTAACAAAAAAAACCAAACCAAACACGTGCGCAATAAATTACCAATAAAAAGATAGTCTGAAATTTGTTTCTTCACCCTTGCCCAAGGCAGCAGGCCATACATCTAATCTCCACCTGCACTACGTCTCAAAGTAGCTTTTTTCTGTAATAATACTGCCATTCACCTAGACTGTTGATTCTGTCTTAATTTTCCACTGTGTCTCCCTCCACGCCTTGAACTTTCTTTGCCTTTTGAGTAACAACCTGAAAAGCTCTTCAGCCTTGTTTTGGTAGAGATCTCAGTCCCGCTGTTACTAATGATGCTGGAATAAATTGAATGAGAAGAACTGACAGAAAGACAAACCCCATTTACTTCAGTAGAATTACTCCCACTGTCATGCACTGCTGTTAGTCAGACATGACTGGCCCCACATCATCAACTTTTCTGGAATTTTAAATTTTAAGAAATCACACACTGGTAATCAGGAATTCTCATTAACTTGTCTTTGACTGTGAAAAACAGAAATATTGCATTTTATACCTGATTACCAAATATTACAAATCATTTTATGTGTGGTATTTCAGTTAAACATTTTTGTAGAGTAACTTATTTTCCTAAAGTCCTCTTTAAATACTTCTTTTTAATTTATGACATGAATGTACATAAATGTTAAGGAAAGAAATTTAGTATTTTGTACCAATGTATTCTTTTATAGTAGAAATTTATTTTCAGTTTGCAGACAAGGCAGTTTAGATTGATTCCCTATTTCCATATCTGTTTATACTACGTATGTTATATTTTGCCAGCAAAAAGTAGTAATTTTTCTTTTTAAGAAAAAAGGGGAATAAATATGTTATTCCTGGTAACAAATACATGGTTTATAAAGTCAGCAGTCATGGAATCCTCAAAAAGGACTGAATCTGATAATAAGAGTTCTGGAGTTGTACTTTTGAAATTCTGCCTCCTTTAATGCGCTTTCCACTTTGTTGATGGACATTCAGCACACAACACTACAGACTGGAAACGAAAGATGGATGTTAAATCTTTAATGGTGGTCTACTTGGAGAAAAATAACTTTGGGAAAGGAAGCTCTTTCCTCAAAGTGTTGAAATGAGGATATTTAAGAGATCCACCGAGCTAGACAAAAGCTAAAGCAAAGCTCAAAACTGGACAGGAAAGAAAAAGTAATGGGCAGATTTTTGTAACAAAACCAACCAGATTTAATTGAAGTACTGTTTAAGGTCACAGGGGCTAAGCTAGTCCACAAGGAATTCACAGGGAAACAAACAAAATCAAGGGGTGATAAAAAACCACGGACGTATTTGTATGATAAATATCTTTACATCAGAGATTCGTGTCAAGAGCAGAGTGCTGAGAACTTGTGTGCTTAAAACACTTTAAGAATGGCACTATTTGAACTGCGTCTGGCTGTCATAGGTGATTACCTGGGGGCAACACTAAACTTCTTATAGTTTCACTGCAGATTTTGAAGTCATCTCCCAGTTTGGAGAATGAAACTAGCAGTCTAAGGAACATGCTAGCTGGGAAATCCAATGAAAGTACTGCTTCTTTGAATGAGGTTTAATTTGGTAAGCGTATCATAAAAACACCATCTGCCTCATGTCCTAGAGGCAATACAGGAAGGAGAATGTTTAATTTGGTGATCCATCTATGGCTCAAGTGTCAGGCAGGTTTATAAACTCTTGTAGAGCTCCCTTCATACACACAGAAACCACTGAGTACTTCTTCCCAGAGCATTCCTTTTTAATTCAGATAGAAAATTTCAAGAAAAAAAAAAATCCTCTAAATTTTCATCAAAAACTCCTGAGTTCAAACATGACCACATGACATAAGCACCAATCAGCTGATGTCCCATTTCCTGCTCTCAACTTGCATATGAAGAGAAGATAACGTTTGAAGCCAGGCCACACACACTGAACAATTAAAATTACTTCACTTGTTTCAGTTATGAAATGTAAAAAGTGGCCCGTTCTCCAGAAGCACTTGCAAGGATCACATACCTCTCTGATGCTTCCTGAATCCTTCAGACACGTATCACCTCCTAAACTCTGGAAAAGCTGATGACAGTAAACCAACATTCCATTCTATCATTTACCATTAACATTTGATCAATGTTTTGGATCTGAATGAGGAACGCCTGCCTTTAAATATTTTGACCATATTACAGATACTCATTAGCTTCTGCATACGGTGTTTTGGAACAGAATACCAGATGTAACTTACTGCCAGATGGTCCAATCAAGTTCCCCACCACCTCAAACTATTTTATCTGTACTATCCCAAATGTGCATTTGTGAGGAGAAGGGAAGTAAAGGGCCTGTGGTCCCCTGTGAACACTGTCTCTTGTTACACACATGTTCCAAAAATCACTTGATTTGTTTGCTAGTCAGGCTTCTCTCCTTCAGAACAGCTTCAGATTGCCTTGGGACCAAAGCTGCATCTACACTTAGCCTCTCATTGACTTTCAAACAAATGGCATCAATTGTTTTTCTATTGTTGTAGGCATCCCTGGTGTACACAAACAGAAATAAGCAAGGAAAAAAGCCAGCACTTTAATCAGTTAAAATTACTTCTGTTTGTTGTTGGCAATGTCTGGACTTTTTAGATTAAGGACTTCTTGTATACGGTAACTCACGTCCTCTCTCCCATGTTCTAGTGATGATATTTGCCAATCACGCTTGATGCATGATAAGATAGAAGCACTGAAAATTTGACTTACTTCTCCAGAGTATTAGTTTGTCTTTAGATAAATAGGAAATTAAATTCCATGGAGCTGTCAAGTTGGAAAATTCTACCAATAAAATAACTGAATGTTTCCTGAATCCACTTAATTTTGAATATGATTGATTAAGTCTTTTTCTGACCTCTTCTGTTTGCCATTTCCTTAGTTTTGTGGGAGGAAAATCAGCTAAGATTTTGAGGAGAAAAAAAATGCTGCTCTTGCAGTTCTATTAACCTTTTCTGTATATTCCCTCAAAAGGAATGCCCTTTGTGAATTCTCCAGAGGTTTCATGACCCCAGAGAAGGAGGGATAGTACCTGACTTATGGAAGTCTAGACAAATCCTGTGGGGGGGATTTTGCATGTTAGTCAACGCCATTTTCCTGAGTTCTAACTCAAATGCTCCTTTCTACAACATGAGGAATTCAGAGGACTGCAAAGCAGCAGAAGATTTCTAAAAGGTTATGTTCTCAAGGGCAAGAGACAATCTCAGGGCCCAGGCACTAGTGTAATTCCTTGTTGCAAGAACTCTAATGTTCACACACTCCACGGCAATGGAAAGAAATTATGTTTGAGACAAGGAACTGCTGGTTTGAAGGTGGAAGCTGGCTTCTGGATTGTCATCACGATCCTCAGAAGAGTGAATATGACATTCCAGGAAAGGGTGTTTGTTAGTGCTTCCGATACCTAGAAAACATGTCTTATGACAGTGACATTTGTTTAAATGTATGTTTATTTCTATTACCTTGATTCAAGCCTTTACAAGCTAACAGAGGCTGGTTTCTTCTCAACAGTTTCAGGTTTTATTGCTTCTATCATTTAAATTGTACACCAACGATGCTCTGGAGAGGCAGCTAAGTTCTGGAAATCTCATTAAAAAGTTTGGTATTTCGACTTCCAGACCATTTGCAAGGCTCAAGTGATTCTTGTGTTAAATATGGGTGAGGATCTATGTTTGAATCATTTGAGTAAGATTCTTACATGACCAAGTAGCTTAGTGTACTTTCTAACTCCTATTGACTCCTACTGTACTCCTATTGACTGCTATGGCATTTTTATGACCATAAACAATTCAGCTTAGGAATCCCCAAGGAAAAAACTTCTTGCTTTTTTTTAGGAACATGGTTTCATCATAGTTTTTACAATATGTAAGGAATCTAGTGTGGGACCACTTAGAGAAGAGCTCTGGATTTTGGGTGGAATATTCCAAGGAGGCTAGCTCCGAGGATATTTTATTGCAAGGTTCACAGTAAATTACATTTTTTTCCAAAGTCCCAGATGCTGGAATGGAGAATTATAGGAATGTGTAAGAAACTCACCTTTCATTTTAAATAAGGGACTTCCTAGAAATCAGGGGATCAGGCCTAGTCAGCATGGGTTTATGAAAGGCAGGTCCTGCCTGACGAACCTGATCTCCTTCTATGACAAGGTGACCCGATTATTGGATGAGGGAAAGGCTGTGGACATTGTCTACCTAGACTTTCGAAAAGCATTTGACACTGTCCCCCATAGAATTCTCATGGAAGAACTGGCGGCTCATGGCCTGGATGAGCATACGATCTGCTGGATCAAGCACTGGCTGGATGGGTGGTCCCAAAGAGTGGTGGTCAATGGAGTTAAATCCAGCTGGTGGCTGGTCACAAGTGGTGTCCCTCAGGGCTCGGTGTTGGGACCATTTCTGTTTAACATCTTTATTGATGACCTTGATAAGGACATAGAGTGTATCATCAGCAAGTTTGCAGATGACACGAAGCTAAGCAGGAGTGTTGATCTGCATGAGGATAGGGAGGCTCTACAGAGAGACTTGGGTAGATTGGACCGATGGGCCAATGCTAATGGAATGTGCTTCAACAAGGCCAAGTGCCAGGTCCTGCACTTGGGCCACAACAACCCCATGCATCGCTACAGGCTTGGGGAAGTGTGGCTGGAGAACTGCCTGGTGGAAAAGGACCTGGGGATTCTAATTGACAAGCGGCTGAACATGAGCCAGCAGTGTGCCCAGGTGGCCAAGAAAGCCAATGCCATCCTGGCTTGTATTAGAAATAGTGTGACCAGCAGAAGGAGGGAGGTGATTGTCCCCCTGTACTCAGCACTGGTGAGGCCACACCTTGAGTATTGTATCCAGTTCTGGGCACCTCAATAGGAGAGAGATATTGAGGTGCTGGAGCGAGTGCAGAGGAGGGCAACGAAGCTGGTGAAGGGCCTGCAGAATAAATCTTATGAGGAGCAACTGAAGGAGCTGGGACTGTTTAGTTTGAGGAAGAGGAGGCAGAGGGTAGACCTCATCACTCTCTACAACTACTTGAAAGGACATTGTAGAGAGGTTGGTGCTGGTCTCTTCTCACAGGTAATTAGCGATAGAACAAGAGGGAATGGGTTCAAGCTGCAGCAGAGTAGGTTTAGGCTGGACATTAGGAAAAAATTCTTTCACAGAAAGAGTGGTCAGACACTGGAATAGGCTGCCCAGGGAGGTGGTGGAGTCACCATCCCTGAATGTGTTTAAGAGTCATTTAGATGTGGTGTTAAGGGATATGGTGTAGGGGAAAACTTTGTAGAGTGGAGTTGATGGTTGGACTCAATGATCCCAAGGGTCTTTTCCAACCTAAATGATTCTATGATTCTATTCTATGAAATCATGATTACAGAAGAATTGTGAAACTGGAACCATGTTTCTTCTCAGTACTTAACAAAAACAGAAGGAAATGCAAAGAAGGCAGCATTCATTTGTTTAAATCTTAAGATATTTAATCCTCCCTATTATTTTTGCAAGAGTGACTCATGATTTTTAGCTTACACAATTAGTAACACTTATTTTCAAAACCAGAGTTTTGAATATCAGAAGTTACTTAGGCAGTGCAGTTATACACATTCAGTCTCAACTCGTTTTTTGTCTTGGGGTTACATTGGCAGAATTCCTCCTTTTGCTATTAATTTACATGGGAGATTTGTATCTAGATTTTACAGACTAGTCTGAAAACACTGAAGCCTTAGGACACTCCTGTGCTCTTCTGTCACTTTATTCACTTTTAACCCTTCAGTCCTCCATCCAAGTAGTTACCTGTGGGAAGAGTCACATATCAAAGGGTCATTGTACTCTCAGAAAGCCGACACCCTTTCATCACTTGAGAGTTGGTTTTCTCAGGAAGCACTGGCCATCCTCCCCCTCTCCCACATTCCCCCTCACACACGTGCAGTTTATTCCAAGCAGATGTCAGCTAGTGCATCTGCCACTTTCCTTCTCAAATGACTTGCAGAACCACATCTGCTCAGCATGAGCTAGCCACCTCTCAGGCTCTCTGCCTGTCCACTTCTTCCTACTGTGTGTTCTTGTCCTTGTCCACTTCCTATATCCCTTACATGCCTCTGCCTCTTCCGTTTGCTTCCCTTCTTCATCTTCCTATTTTCTGTACCTGTTCTAAGCTGCCATCTTTTTTCCACTCCCTATTTGTTCTCATGAAAAAAAAAAAATGCTGAGCAAGAAGAAGGCTTAACATTTGGTAATTGTAGATAAGGATGGAGAGATTAACTGATTTGCCCAAGGCCGCACAGAAATTCTGTTGCAGAAAGGTGAATAGATTTTAGGCCTCTATGACTCAACAGACTCATAAAAAGAGTCTTATTTGAAGAATATATTTTAAACATCAAATCAAAGTTCGAATCCAAATGAAAACAGCTCCAATTACAGGGCTGCTTTTATCTGCTAGTTTCATCTTAGCACTATTAGGCACATGGGCTGTGTCTAGACTTACCAGGTGGGGCATGCCGCAGTGCCTGGCTGACTCATATGCCTGGCTTCGCTTTCCTTTGGTCTCGTTTACAACACGGCTGAGACACACACCCAGGCCCATGAGCTGTGAGGTGTAATAGAGATGTAATCATATAAGGGTGAGTGTCAAAGCTCAAGTTGTCCAAGAACTGTCTCTGAAAAGTACAAAGTTCTCAAGGACTTGGTCTGTGTCAATCTAATCATTGAAATATGATCAACACTTCTTTTTTTTTTTAACAAAGAAATTATTTTTTGAAACATTATAGTTCATTTGTGTTAAGACAAACCACCAGGTTACTCGAGGTTTCATTGGCATGGCTTTTAGGTAGTGTAGGTGTTTGCTTATATTAAATTTCTTAATGTAGTGATAAACAAAACTGTTTACTTATGCCCCTCAAACCAGAGTCTAATGTTGCTTTCTGCTATCCTCCAAGCCATAACGTCATTATCCTTGGCACAGAGCTACTAGAAAATTTTGTCAGCCTGTCCACAAAAATTAGCTCTGCAATACCATTGAATTCTAGGGACTAATCCAGGGCTTTGGCCTGACAGAGGGTATCTCTGTTCTTGCAGCCACCAGAGAAAGTCTTCTTAGAAAAACAACAACAACAACACAAGTTTATGATTCACTTTCAGACTTTGTTCACCTAAATGACTTGTTTGTGCACTATGGAAGGAAAACAAGAGATTCCAGAAACTCGCACACACAGCATGTCCTTGTTTATACCTTTTAACTGTGTAATAAATGCACACATAAATATGTAAGGGAAGGGCCAGGCAATCTTTCAGTGAGGCTTTTCAAGCTAGCCATCTACGCTGAAGAAGCACAGCCTGCTATAAATGAAAGCTCAGTATCTGAATTTAATATTAAACTGTGCAACAGAGGGAAAGTGTTGTGGGGGTTTTTCTTTTTTTTTTTTTTTTTTAATTTTTAAATCCTGAAACCTGATCTGAACTGAAAGCATGACCACGACTTTGAGCTGGTTCAGGGAAAAGAATAGGAAGGGCCAGGAACGGAAGACATCGTTTTTTCCTCAGAGGTTTCTGGTTTAAAGAGACTGTACAGCTTACCAAAGTTTAAAAAAAACTTTAAACATTTGTTTATCTCCAATTTCCTACCTACTATGTAAAGAAAGCCTCAGGTTTGCATCAAGGTGTCCTGTAAATCTGTATACCCTTCTTTAATACAGATTAGTCCTTTGTTGTAGCCATCCTCCCTCTGCCGTGTCTTTCAGTCTATGTTCTCTTCCCTGCCATATAACATTTTAATGAGCAATATCCACTCTCTCAAAGAGACTGGGTACAGGAAAAGATCTGAGGATGTACAGCAGACTGAAACACAGACTGGGAAATCAGAGAGGTTGAACACTGCCAAATTGCAAATCCTTTATGATACTTCCAGTGAAATCAAAGGAATCTTGATTGGAAAAAAACCCAATTGTTCTTTTCTTGGCAAAGATTCAAGTAGAGATGGGTAAACTTCACAAGGTTGTTTATATTATGGTAACATCCATAAATCCCAAATCAGAAAGGGAGTTGTTTCCCATCCTAAAAGACTAATAATCTGAGATGAAGTCAAGTCACATCACATGCTGTTAGAGATACATTAAGAGCTTTTTGAGGACTTTTACAGAAATAAAGTGCAAGTGAAAAAGAAGATATGACTGAGGATCACTATAAAGGAATACTAGAGGTATAAATATATGGTTTTTACAGAAGCCCTTACTGAAGTTAAGGGCAAAACAAGCAGCAGGAAATATAAGAGGCAAGGAAAGAGTTCAGTTAGAATCTCGAGTAGACAGAGGAACACATCACTCCATTAATGGTGCAAATAGCAGTTGATTTCATCCCTTATCACAAAAAAGGGGAGATGGTAAACAAGTAATTAAAATATTTATTTTTAATTAAGTGATAGTAGCAAAGGCTGGAAGAGAGAAATAGCAAGCTACTAAATACACTGGATGTATTTACGTTGACAGAGTCTGATGAAATTCACCCAAGAATGCTGAACTGAAGATCTCTGAACTGTTAGCAAAGTCCTTAAGAATTCACAGAATTCTTCAAGGGGGCAGAAGACACTCCAAAGAAGTGAAGAAAGGCAAGCACAAAATGAAATGCTGAGTAAAAGTAAAAGGAATTTAGATGAAAATGGGTCAGTTAAATTGCTTTAAACACTTCTGAAATATCAAAAAATGTTATTGGTCAATTTATTTGTAGGGTTTGAAAAATAATCAAGTGATAAACAAATATCAATTTGTCAATAGAAACTGTAATACACTAGTCTGATTTTCTTCTTTACCAGGACAACTGGCCTATTGGATAAGGAATTAATTCAGAATCAATTAGAGAAGGCATTACATGCGGTTTATCTTATCTTGTCTTTAATTTCAGGCTACCCTACATGAAGAAAACTGGGATATATGGCTTTGGTTAAACCCATGTCATAAGACTGGTGCACACTGCTTGGGAAGAAAACAGACTTTCAAGTAGCTGCAAATTGCTTCCTAGTCAAACAATTGTCTGGAGGACATTGAAATAGTGCCCTCCTCTACATGTTCTGAGCTTAGTTACATTCAGTATTTCAATGTACTGCTTTGGGCAGGTGCCCAAGTTTCTTGTGTCATCATTTATACTGTCTAGTAAAGTAGTTCTAATGTATACGCTGTCTCACCAGAAAAAGAAAAAAAAAAAAAAGAGGTCACTGTTTGATAGGTCTCAAGAACAAGACATTGTCCAGTTAGGCACAGAGGATCTTCTTCCAGATGCTTTCAAAGGCAGCTATTTTTCATCATTGGCTAGTGAATACATAGGTACTTATTTTAGGAGGACAACTTTACTAAGCATCTAAATGAGAGATGTTTAAATCAGGAAAGCTGGATTCAATCCCTTCATAATCAAATTGAGTATGCTTCTAGATTTCTTAGATATTTTCAAAAGTGAGAGTTACAAAGCAGTTGGGGGAATAGAAGTTGAATGATCTAAATTAGTTACAGAAATTACTTCAAATCAGCAGATGAAATTCAATAAATACAAGTGTATGGATTACTCCGAGGAAACATAATTTCATTCTACAAATACAAAATAAGAAATATGTTTAATTGCCATGCTGTAAAAAGAAAAAAAAAGTGATTCATAAATTGAATTTATGACTCTTGCAGATAAGAGAGCTCTTATTGTGATTTTAATGACTAGCTAGACAAACATCTTCCAGGGAGTGTTTGGGTATTTTCTGTTCCAAAGGGGATGCTAAAAGGCTTGCTGAGATCGTTTTGACTTCTGTACTCCTCGATACACTAAATACACTAAGAGAAATAAAGTGTATGAATCAAAAGCTTTATTTTTCACAGTCGATAGGTGGGAAATAAAGCTATATAAATGGAAAGTAACCTACACATAGACATGTAGAAAGTCTGTGGCAACAAGCCAGGGATGGGATGCAAATCTGTTAAGTCACAGTCTGGAATTTAACCACAAAACTATCTTCTCTCTGGCCTTTGTATTCACTTTAGATATGTATTCAAATGTCTGGATGTTTATTCAAAGCCTATCAAGAGTGATCTTCCCCTTCAGACTACATCCCTTTGCACAACAGGCCTGGATCCCCTTCTGAGGGAAGAGCTTGCGCGACCTGTCTCCTCTCACACCCACAACCTCCTTTTAGATATTCAGCGAAGATTCTCGCTGCCCCCTTTTACACCTGCCAGGTCTGACTGTCTCACGGTTTCCTGCATGATAATAGGGAAATCACTTTGCATCTTGGACCACGTTTGCACCAAGCCGCATTTCAGGTTAGCTGGGAGGGTCAAGGTGACACGCTCAGGGCACTGGACTGGCGTGAGCAGGCATGGACCCCGGTGTTCAGAACATGCTCTGCTCGTGTTACAAGAAGGCTCTGTGAGATTTAAAAATCTGTGTCTGTCAGAAACTTCCTGTTCAGACAAAAGCTAACCCAGTTATGTAAGAAGGTGTTAAATGTACAGGGAAAAATTATGCTTTTCCAAGAAGCCAGGCAGTGATTACATTTGCTAAATCTGCAGTCATTTTCCAGTAACAAATAAATAATCAAAGACAGCACATTCTGTGAAAAAATAATAATGTTGAACTAAAGGAGGCAATTGCCGTTTCAAATCAATAAAATGTAGTTCCTTGTATTTTCATGTTAAATAAAAACAAAGACTTGCCCAAAGAAAGCAACAGCTAAGCTGTTTGTTTTTATATTCGCTTGGATCCTCAGATCTCTTCCAGACAGACTTGTGGATAAACAGGTTTGTTTATGAAAAATCTGCTCATTACTGCATCAGCTGCATCTATGGCATTTTGGTTTCAGATGAAGTTGCTCTTCAGACATCTGTTTATTTAAAATCAGGGGGTGCACAGCCTAATGTATAAAAGCAGGGGGCTAAAGTGACATGAGTGGGGTTCTCAAGTAATTCTTTCAAATCTGTAGGCTCATCTTGAAGCAATTCATCTTAAAAACTAATCCAACAGAAAAAGACAATAAACATTAAATATGTAAACCCATTCTGTCTTTCTGCTTCCTGTTATGTTTGACACTATTCCAAACGAAGCTTGCTAACATTGTTTACACAGGGTTACTGAGAACTGGTGAAGACTACCTCTAAATAACACCCTACTTCCCACCTGTTTTCAAAAAAACTTCATTTGTTTCAAGGCACACAATTCCTCTGTGACACTCCTTTTCCTCTGTGTCGTGTTTGTGTGAGACAGTACATAATTTAATGATTTTGATTTGTTTCTAGGACTGCGTCCATTTTTGAGAACATCCTGCCCCTATACTTCCAGGTAAATACTAAAACATGTTTTGCATAGTGATTCCGTATTTTTATTTCCGTCTTCTCAATAAGGAAGTTAATTGGTCAGGAGGGGGGAGACTTGGCAGACGACAGTACACAGCCATCTACACCCAACTGACAACTGTGTTAATAGGCTTTTTAAAAAATGTCTTACACGTCACTGACTGGACATAGAACAGCTGTGTCCAGACACAGAACACTTAGAAATACCACCTGGCAAATGATATATTCTTTAAGGATAACAACTAGTCTTTGTAAGACCAGAGATGTCACTTTTTCTGCTTTGTTGAAGATTGATGGCCACCTATTGAATGAGAATGTACTTTTAAATTGGAAAGCATCTTATTCAACTAATGAATATTCTTATCCTCACGTAGGGCATAGGTAGAATTAAGAGTCAGAGGATATGCTTCATTTACAGTTCTCTGCATAACCAATATAGTTTGGGGGGACTCTTTGGGCCTTTTTTCCTCACTGGGCTTCTTTTTACCTCACCTGATAAGCTAAAGTTTCCTTCTTCCAAATGGATTAATGCAAATTACCCTTTCCCCGTGGGGCATTTCTCATCAGTTGTAGTGACAAGGGAGAAAACGATCAAAATATTGCTGAAAAGGAATGTGAGGTTGACCTGAAAAACAAAGGACCTGATGATTTCCAGTCAACGTCCTCTCCTCATGACAAGTGGCCCACAGGTTTTCATTCAGGACAAGTTGCTTTTGCAGACGGCAATGAACAACCTCGATGGAAAAAGAGGTTAAGCTGAAATCCTGTCTTATGAAACTTGCAGTTGGGCTGACTGTGAGCAGCAGCTAATCACGGCCAAATGTCCTTAGGTTGTGCAGCCTACATAAAATCCTCCTTTCATATGCATAATAAAGATCCTATTATTATTTCCCCCTTTCCTCTTGCATTCATATTTCCCTAGGCTAGGGGAGCACTATTATTATTGCCCCTTTTGCCATTGTCTTTACAGTTTCTATTGTATTGACTGCCTGGAGTGTCTTTCTTTCTTCCTTTCCTTCAACATGGGGTGCAAAGCAGTGCACTGCTTTGACTTTCTTTTCACTATTCATTTATAACTGTGTGTGTTTCGTAGTGCAAACTTTAATTAGAAAGCACTGCTTTCGTTTTAAATAGTCAAGGGTGAAAGATAATCCATTTTCAGTGCATTAGCTCACCCCTTTTTAGAACAGCGAGTGTTTATCTAGTGACACTGTGTAGTCCATTAAGCAGCATGTAAATGTTCTCCCATTTTACTTCTCATTCTCAGAAGGGAGCAAGGAAAGAGTACTCAGAAGAATAATTTCTTTTCCTAGAACGACAAGATTTGCCAGTTTCCCTAGGGCTACCTTTTTTTTTTCTCAGGAATAAATGTATTACATGTTATAGGGCCCAGATCCTTAATAACTATAATTAGCAATTCTTTTCATTAATTTGAAAGTAAAATCATATTTATAAATATCCAGCTTGTATAGGATGCTGAAGTCACACAAGAGTCATACTATTAACTAGTATAACGTTACAACGAGGTCACCACAGGCCTTGAGAGCATATTTCTATGTTTGCGTGTGAACAGAACATCCAAACAGAACTCCCGTGAGATTTAAGGTTGAAAAAAACCCATCCCAGCACTTATACAACTTTGTTTTGCTAGTAAAATAATGTGGCCTTCGCTTACGATGCACTACATTTTCTGGTCTACATTAAAAGGGGCTTTTTGTCAGTTCACTGATTAAGAGAACTGTACTGTAAACTGTGGGGTTTATATTTTGTATGTTATATTTCTCAGTAATGTAAAATCATTACAGATTATACGCCACTGCAGTTCAACTACAAAACAAACAAACAACAGCAACAACAAACTCATAATATAAATAGAAGCTAAATAGAATAATATAAATAGAAGACTACTTGAGAATGCTCGGGTTTTGTTAAGAAAAAAATCATCCTTTGACAATTAAAACTAAATAAGCGTTCTTAGTAGCTTTTCACTTAAAAGAAAAGGAGACTTGGACCAAAATACAGGTATTAAGTTCAAACTTCTGCATGCTGAGTTTTCTATTCACACATGCATGGACTGCAAATGTGCATGCAGTAAGACTGAAGGAAACATTCTGATGTGCCATCTCAGCATAAAGGTTCCAGCTAGCAAACACAGCCTTGCTTTTCCAGGTGATCAGATTGGTTTAGACCTAATAAAGACCAATACAAGAGTCACTAGGCTTTATAGCTTCCCTATTTTTTGCTGGAAAAATGTAAAAATAGTGTGGAAAATGTGGTTTTAAATGGGAAGAGGGGGCACACCTGTAGATAATGGGATAGTTTTCCGTCTGGAGGCAAAAAATTTCTTTCATTATAAATTAAGAACAAACGAAGTAAAACATTGTTATCATATGTTGATGAGACTAACTACAATGACCACCTTTACTGTGACAGGCATGATCGAGTTGTCATCATACATTAATGAGTTCAAAAAAGAGTAGGAATCTTTGTAAAGTATGTCTGTCTCTGAGGCTGAAAAAAATAAGGAGTAAGAGGATTAGAAAAAAAAAAAGGGCGATGTTAGCATGGCCCCAATACTGAGTCCTGGGGAACACCGCTTGTGACCGGTTGCCAACTGGCTTTAATTCCATTCACCACAGCTCTTCAGGCCTGACTGCCTGCCCATTTTTTACCCAGTGAAGAGTACACTTGTCAAGGCCGTAAGCAGCCATTTTCTCCAGGAGAATGTTGTGGGAAATGGTGTCAAAGGCTTTTATGCAGATATGCATACAAGATCTCACCTGTGCCAAGGTAAGCACCTCCGTATCTGGATGGCATGGATTTGGAGAAGATGCAATAGCAATATCTTCTTGATGACTACAATAGAAGTCTTAGCTCCTGTGTTTGCTCCCCAGTGTGTGCTTGACTCAAGGCCTCCCAGGCTCTGGCACTATCTCAGTATTCAGAAAGGGAGCAAAAGAGGGAAAGGAATGGAGTACTGAGGGGTAAGGGAGCTTATTAGGTAGTGGAATAAACAGTGCTCAAGTGTAAGTTCTTATGAGCGGCATGGAGTTCATTGAGGAGGCTGAGGTCTTAGTTGTAGAGCTGGGCAGGTACAGGAGAGGCAGGTTATTAACCAACACCAAAGATCTGGTTGTGGGTGAGAGTGTATAAAAGAGGGATCATGATCAGAGACTTAGTGGAAGCCTAGGTGTGCACACAGCCTGTGCAAAGAGATGAGGCTGCTACAGTCATCAGATACCTTCCCCCAGCCACTGCCCCTGACAGCAGCACGTTCTCCAGCAGCTGTTCCCAATAGCGCCTGCCCTCCTGCCACTGCTCATGATGGTAGCTGACGCTGCCAGTTATGAGGCTTTCCCAGACCGGGGTTGCCAGGACTGCATCATACGATGTCTGGAAATTTCTCTTCTAGTTTATTAAGAGTAACCTGAAATCTCTGATGTCTGCTCTAGTCTACCAATACATTTGTGTACAATGGTTGAGGTACATCGTCTTTCGGCTATAATTATTTCACTTGCAAGACTTAAATAATCATATTGTTTTGTGACTCTTGAGCCTCAGCACAGCTGACTGAAGTTGGTTTCCAAATGGCATTGATGCAATTGCCTGCTATGATTTGCCGTGGTTGTTTCCTGCTCAGCTCTGCTCCCTAGTGAAAGGACTTGATGTAATACGGGTCGCCTATCAGCCATGGGCCACTCCTCTGGACTCTGCCGTTTCTCGCTTAGCTGTATGGGGAGGGTGGTTAGCCAGGCGCACTCGGAACCATAGATTGTTCTTTCTGTGCAAACAAACCTGCAGGAGTAAACACCATATCCTTGGCTCATGGTGCTTGTGAGTCACTCTTTGTTGATGGGTGGTGGTGGTTTCAAGTGTGGGATTGTAGCAAGGAAACTGCTTTGTTTCTGCTTTGCTTTTATTCCATGAAAAGACTATAACTACCATACTTAACATTCTCAAAGCTCTGTACAAGCTAATCCTTGCAACATTCCCATGAGGTAGGCAAGTATAATTAACCTTATTTCAAAAGATGTGGAAGCCAGGACATAAAAGGATAAGTCATTTGCCCAGGTCCTAAAGGTAAGTCAGGATCTGAATTCAGAAGAAGTATCTTACGCCAGACAAATTGGTAATGGACTAGACAAACTGCTTCTTAAGCCCTTTCTCGGTTGCCCGATTAAAAACAGGTAGGACAGTTAAAATCGCAGGAGTAGTAGAGGCTGTGGGTCCGATTCAAGCTCCAAATTCAAAAGCAATGCCACCTCTCACATTAGAGGATGTTTGGGTCCAGAACACAGACCACAGTACAGCTCAGCTTTATGCCTTGCTCTGATTTTATGGTAAGATGCTGTTAAAATTTAGCGAGGACCTAATGTAAGGAAACTGCATCAAAAAGCTTACAATCTTTTCATTCTGCCCCTGCAGCAGTTTTCACCCCGCTTCCCATCCACCATCGTCATCCCTCGCATCTTTCCTCAGGTGTCCTACATCCTCCTTCCCTGTTACTTGCTCCAGCTACTTCCTTTTTCACTTCCCCAAGAAACTCTTTCTCAACAGCACCCACCTCCTTTAAGCAACTTAACTGACCTCACAGGTGCCTATTGCCTCCTCCCACCCTCTCCCGGATTGGGAAACATCCAGCTTCTTCCCTGTGTGAGGCACCACCGACATCTCCCACCCTTGCTGCACACTCTGCAACCACTTGACAGTACATAGACATGCTCTGCTGACCCCAGGGCCCAGGCGGTCCTTCTGCTCATTTGTCTGCCTGCTTGTCAGCATGTCTTTCCACTTGTATTCCTACAAATAGAGTCCAATTATCTGGGGAAAGAAGAGGAAAGGGACCATTAATTTAGTCTGAAATTGTTACAAATGCATAAGAGGGAGTTGGGAAATGCACAGCAGACCATACTGCATCCTAGGAAAAACTGGGGTGGCTTTGATTTTGCCAGGGAAAAGGCAAGTGAGGTCGGCCAAAAGAAAAACTTGGCCATCTTGACCCATTTTTAATTAAAACTGATAATATCTTTCTCTGCAGCATGACTCTGCATATGCATGTCATTCTGTTTTAGAACCAGAGGAGATCGGTTTGTCCTTACAACTACTTTGTGCAAGTTTGTTTATATATTTAATGCCAAAGCAGATTCATTTAAATTTGCTATTTACCTGCACACTGATACTGAGAAATTGCAATACATAGGAGGCACGAGAAAATACCAAGCAAAGGATAAAAGCCATGTTAAGATTACAGAGGATTTCACTGAATGTTTTGGAGTTTTTCCCTTTTGTTACACACTTAAGAATGACCACTTCATTTTTTAGAGGGCCAGAATATGTAGTATATGAGATATATTTGCAAAAAACAGTTACATGTGTGTGTGCATGCGTGATTCTGTATCTATATGTGTGTATTTCTCTGTGTTTGTGTGTAGAGATAGATTGAGATAGGCATGACATTTGTGGAAATTATCCTGTTTTCAAAGTCTACATTGTTAGTATTGAATAATTCATTCTAGAAACCTCTCGTTCCCAAAAAGTGAAGTAATTTATCTTTCAGTAGAGTCTTTTCAGCTTTCTCATTTAATTATGAAACTGAAAGCTCTCCCTTTGCAGATATTATCCTGGCAAGGAAAATCTATTCACTAGTTCCCAGGCAAACACCCCATGCCTGAATCAACACATAGCTTTGGAAGGGATGATCGCTACGGAAAGGTGGATGTATCCTTTGACCACTGAGTTACTGGTATATACCTAGCTGAGTTTGTTAGACCCTGAATGACATACTGTATTGCCAAAGCAGCAGTTTTCATTGGCAGTTTTCATCTAATTTTTTTGAAACATTCTTAAGAAAAAACAATATTCTGAGCTCTGCCATCTTTTATACTGTTTCAAGGAAACAGTTCTAATGATCTCAGCTTTTATTCTTTTCCATGTTTTCTCTCTCTTCCAGTAATCTCTTAATTAATGGTTTATTTGGCCTAGCTTTGCAAGGCCTTTGCAAACGGAAAACCAAACAGAAAATACTTCTGAGCAGTTATAATTCAGCAGAAACTAACTACACAACTCCATCTGTGAGCTGCTTCTCAGAAAAGAAACAAATTGACATTCTGAATGTGAAAAATGCCAGATTTCAGATAGTTGTGCCTGAACCTAAATTAATAAGAACTGCTCTAGGAAGAGACCTAGGTACGGCTATGAATAGCTCACTGGAAACCTCTTTAACATATCAATCAAAAAAAGGAAACCCCAGCTGAGCTGCAGAATCCCTTTCAGTGAAATGGTTATAAATACCGTTTTATACATCGGGGGGATGTCGGGGCCTAGGGTACCTGTGGTAGCTTGACCAGACAATACTGAGAGACAGTGTTAGACACAGACAGGCGACAAGACTGCTGCTGTATTAATTGACCTGAATACGACCCACTGGTGCTCCAGTAACCTGAGAACGACAGCAGGTTCCCTTTGAAGGGAACAGCCTGGAGAGAGAAAGAAAGGAAAAAAGGAAAAGGGAGATAAAATATGCAACGGAGAAAAGCAGAAAGATCAGGGGACTGTGGAGATGAGCAGGCCGTGAAAGTGTGGAAGGGAGCTGTGAGCAAAGGAGACTGCTTTTATTTCAGTAATTAAAACTCGTACAGGTTAACAAAAAAAAAAAAGAAGAAAAAAGGAGTGACTGTCCAAGTTTCAAGAAATTACTTTAAGTCCACTGTCAGATTCAAATAATCCAAAGTTTCTTCCTCTGCTTCCCGGGTTGCTCCCTGCAACTGCAGGCTGATCCCTTCAGAGGGCTGGTTTTTATTGTCCAGATATCAATTTTGTAGTAAACAGAAAAACCTTTCGCATAGTAAGACCTATTTAATTGCAATGTATCAGTAACAGATAAGCACCTACACAGAGATTACCATGCTCAAAACACTGTGGAAGCATTAACTAATCGTGTTAAGTATTATTGCCTCCATTTTGCACATGAGGACATTGGCAGAGAGAGGAAATACCACACCCAAGATGACAAAGCTCGAAGGGTTCATATGCCTTTTGACCCTACTACCTCTGCATTTTACAGATCTGTTTACTAAAAATACGGAACATTTTTGTTTATGAAAGATGAGGATTAATAATTTACCTGGGACATTAGGCCCTTTGTACCTGGTGTACAGTAGCTTGCGTTCAAAGTGTTTGAACTTTTTACGGAGAACTGACAAAGTTTAAATTGGCACACGATGCCCCAGGCCACGCTGGAGTCATGCATGACCTCCAACTGGTCCAACTTGCAGGGGGATGTTAAAGACGGAGAGAAAATTTCAGTTCAATTGTGTGTCCTGTCCCATGCAGCAGTGGTGGTGGCATGATCGGTCACTCGGTGATCGGTACTGTTTGAGGCTGAGCTGTGCCTTTCTTGTGGGTAAAGAGGATTATGAGTTTAAACATGCAGCATCCTTCTGCTTTCCTCTTCTGTCCCTTTACTGAAATACATGCAGATACCAATAACAACATCTATTTCTAGTTATCTGTGTTAAAAGTGCACTTTCATCGTGCATCAACTACATTGAAACAAACTGCTTTATTTCGTTATCACAAGCTTTTCCGTCAATAAATTGTAGCTTAGATCAAAACAACAAGATTGCTTTCTGTTTTCAAATTCATCTACCTTGTCGGCTTTTCTGAAGTCTGAAAGGACTTCGATAGGGTAAATGGTTTGTATACTATTCTCTCTTCAAGGTGCCAATATATTCTAGTCAAACAAGGATTTTATGTGTGTGTGTATATGTGTTTGTGTGTGTTTGTGTATATATGTTCCAAATAATATTATTTTGGTGACTGTCTAACATTCCAAAGAGAACATTTTTATTATGGAAAGAAAAAAAATCAGCCATTTTCATCATCTACTTTTCTTGTCGTATTAAAAACCTCTTTTCTCTAGATGTGTAGATGTTTCTTCCTACAACCTGGAATTTGCCTCCTCACCTGAGCTCAGCTGCTGCAAATCTGTCTATTTGAAGTCACTCTTAAGTCCTAGGTGCTTTCCAAAATCAATAGCTTTTAATAGACCTTCTTGCGTATTCTAGGCTATGTTCCTTGACTTCTAAAAATGAAAGAACAGATGTTACAGATGTCTATTATTATATTGCATGTGGGCATTTTCAGCAGATTCACTCTTTCGCTGTCCTCTGTGTAAAGGTGTGAGGTTTTTTCCTCTCTCTCTCTCTCTGTTTTTTTCGAGGATTTAGAAACATAGAGATGAATGCTGACCTCCTGCATCTAACTGTTAGTAAACCAGCACTGGCAGGTTGCTGGTTCTATTTTGTTACGAGTCCAATAGTATGATAGTAATTTTTTATCAATAATAATCATTTACATCATTACTTCTGCATCATAAAAGGACCTTTGTTAATATCATAGACCTTAGCTGTATAACTTCGGTAATAATTTCTGAAAACAATCCCATCTTTTATCTGTAAAGAAGGAGCAGACCCACATGAACCGTGGCATCTTGACCACCATCTGGTGTTTTGTATACATACACACACAAATTATACATGTGTATATATAAAAAAGCTTCTTGACAGCATATGTTTTTCTCAAAGTCTCAGTTCCTGGAATCAAAGGACTATACAGGCGCTTTAGCTTTCATTTCTTACAGAAAGTTGAAAAGGCAGATGACATGACCAAAATATTTCCTATGACTATTAGAATCCCTAAACCAACACAAAATAAAATCAAATAGCATCTCTGAGTTCTTTCCTTTCTTAGTCACCCAGTGCATGAGCCAGTAGCATGATTTAGAGACGTAACTTAAGACTATGGCCTGTTTAGGACCAGATATACAGTGGTAGAACTACTATGCCTGAAGTTAAATGTATGCATTAATATTTTTTAAGTTCACGTCTCTACACATATCTGTACACGGTAAACTGTACTTGGGAATGAGCAGCTGCACTGCACTCTGGCTATCCTCATGGAAATAACTTCATTTTCCCTTCTATGTCTATTTTTCACATATAGACAGCCAGCTCCAACGTGCCTGTATACTAGAGGGAAAGCTTGGGATTTTTTACTGTCACAGAGATGAAGAGCCAGAGGAAACCCTTGAAAAGCAAGCTTTTTTTCCACTGATCATGCTGGGAAGAGGGAAGGAGGCAGTGAGTGCTAGTGATGCTGCTGACAGCCACCCCATACAGTAGCAACTACTGTGCTGCTCATCCTGTTCTCAGTCTAAGCAGCCTCAACAAAAGGAGATGACTCTCAGACGGGCAGAGGAGGGGGATGAGTAGTTAAGGGTAAAACAAATGTTTCTTGTCTCCATCAGAGTAGGCAGGCTTGAATACACTTGGAATTTGCTTCCTGAATGAGCTGTATGCCTCTGGCAGAAGCCTGACAGATGGGGAATAAGGAATTTTTTTTATTACCTGCTACTCAGTACAGGAACAGCCCAGATGTGACCGGCTAAGACACAGATAGTGGAGTATGTGACACATGAGTGCTCATACTAAGGGTGTTAGAAGAAAGCAAGGCATCTCAGCGTATTGGATTTCCTCAGTAAATCTGGGCTTGTGATTTAACATCTCTGTTAATGGTTGCATCAGGTGGGGAACTTTAGACATCTGCATTATCAACATCTGTACCTGAGCTTGACAATGTAGGTTCCCCTTCTATACAATGAAATGCAGTGAATTATGTAGGCATCCCTAGGCCACAGTTCTTCTCACCAGATACTAATGTCTATCTTTGGTCAGATGAGTGGCATCCAAACACCCTTTTACTACCTAATACTAAGACACATGGCAAGTGGGGTGAAAAGGGTGCCTCACTGAAGAGGAAACAAAATCAAAAGGTGTTGCTGGTGTCCCATCCCACGCTCCTGTTAGTCACCAGGCTCTGTTGCATGGATCATGAAGTCACCTGGGAGTCCTCTACTGTGTACTGGAAAAGAGATCCTAGTGTGTGGTGTAAGAAAATGGATGGGAAGAAAAGCCAACATTTCCCTGTCTCTAAAATGTCTCAGCTATGACCCTGAAGATGCACATAAGATGATACCTAACTTTTAGTAGTGACCTATCCGCAGCAGTACTTGTCTGACGGGTCTCAATATGTTATCCTACAAAGTAGTGAGTTTGTGACAACAGCCCTTAAGCCTGTTGTAACCTTCAGTGGGATGCTGGAGCTCCAAGCAGACCAACCTCAGGTGCAAATAAAGCTCATATTGCACACTGGGAAACAATAGGCACTGGCTGGTAGAAAGAAAGTTAGGAGGCTGGTTCCCATGGGAGGTTTTCAATGCTTGCATGCCTGCACATCCACACAAATGGCCCCTCTCACTACAAAATCAGACTGATTACAAACCAGGGACTCCTCAGTGGAACTGGCTGAACACTGAAGTAAATGTTTCTCTATAGTTCGTGATCAGATGAAAAAAGAGTACAAAATTGCTACCTGAATCTTGACTTAAAAAGTCAAATAACATCTACACTAAGATAGTTGTGGCACATGACTGCTTCTGATGATAAAGCAGTGCAGTTGCCTGAACTTTCTGGTGTTACAGATGATTTCAGTGGAAATAATGGAAGTGTATTCGTGTTCAAAGTACTTTTCCACTATATTTGATTTTTTAAATCTAAATTTAATTCAGAGTGGCAGGAAATATGTCTATAAAAAGTAAAAGCAAGTAATTAATCTCTCGCTTATTATAAAGTGAAATTCATTAAAGTAATGCTATTTTTCCATCAGATGCCTCTAATTACTTAATGCTCTGTATGACAAAAATGATACCCAACCCCTTTACCAGGTCTCTGCTCAAGATATGCCAGTAAATATAAAAATAAGTAAACCTCAACTGTTCAGTGTATATAAGAAGTGAGTAAACTCTGTAACAGCCAGACTTAGAAGCCACTCCCTTTTTAATGAGCTGTGTACATGATGGAAGGATGCTGTCTGAAAACAATGACATTCTTAAGCCTTGGCAACATCATATTGATGTTCTGGACTAGCTACACATGCTGGTTGTTGTAAATGACAGTCTCCTTTCACCCTGGAATTAAGTGGTCTTGAATCCAGGGGATTTATATGGAAAAGGGAAATCGTGTTAGCTTTTAGTTTTTCTATCTACTTATGTAGATATTTTAGTGGACTTGTATCGATCTTTGTGCAAATGTTTGCCTTCCACCATCAGCTGTAGACTGAGCTGTAGACTTGAGCAATCTTTGCTCAAGCAACTGATCTGACCGTAATAAAGGGAAATACGGTGTTACAGAAGAGCATTAATGGAGCTCTATCAAAATTAAGCAAGCAATGGATCAATGCCAGCAGAAGGCTTGGCTTCGAATTTTGAGTTTTCAGCTCAAGCAGATTGGATGAAAGTTTACTTTATGTGTTTCAAAAAAAAGTTAGTATCTTCTTGAAATACCTGAAACATCTCAAACATGCTATAATTTCTGTTCTATGTCTCAGCAAACCACTTAATTTTTAAAATAAATTATTTCCTGTTCTGAAGTAAGGTAGTTCAGGAGGGGAAGGGAAAGCAGAAATTAATCAAGATCTAGATGATTCTAGTGAATACTAGTGTCCTCGCACATGAACATAACAAATGAAGAAATGCAATGAATAAACCATATTATGAGTCTCTGAATGGTGCACATGCTGCAATTACAGTTAGAATTTTTTAACCTGAATTATTAATATAACTTAGCTCATTTGAATTAGTCAATTTTCATGCAAAGATTATCAGTGTCAAAAGTCCTTTTGATTTCAGTCAGGTTTGGCACAGACAATGAGGTTTTTAATACTAAGCCATGCATTGTTGAATTGGCCATTTTCTGGAGAATGAGCTGTATTCCAGCACTTACATAGGTTTAAAATATAAAAAAAGAAACTCTTCTTCAAGACTCTTCAATGTATATTTCAGCTCTCAGGCTGAAGGTTCCCAACGTCTTGTGTAAGAGAGGATCTCAAGTGAGAAAAAGGCTGGAAACAAATGCAATTAGCATTTGCTATTCATATGGAAGTGTAGTTAAGTGAATGCAGCTTGTGGATGCTGAATTCCTGAGGAGCAGCAGAAAGAGCACAGGCCTCTTTGAGGCCACAGAAGGAAATGAATTCATCTGCTTTATTTGAAGGTACTTGGAAATGAGAGAAAAAAATTCCACATAGCAGGCCACCGCAGCCCAGCTAAACAAGACATTCTAAGTGCAGTACAAGGGTCCAGATAAATACCAGCCCTAAGAAATGAAGCAGTACTGAAAAATATGCGAGAGACATTATCCTGCTGCAGGTATTCTCCTGTTCCCAGATGTCTGCTGCATACCATAGCTACAAAATATGTGTCTCTATTTCCATGAAGCCACTTGTAAAGGTTTTTGCTTGGCTGATTTTTCAAGTTAATGATAGCCAAGGCACTTGGGAGAAAGATTTATGTCAGTGATACACAGGTTCAGCAAATTGTCGAAGAGTTCTGCTGAGCAATTAATCATCTTTTCTCCATTACAATTTGTAAGTGCCAAGCATATACACAGAACCATTTTTATAATATAGATATCACAGGTATATAAGTACTATATGAATCAACTATTTAAAAAAAATAATACAATGAGTGCTTGCTACCGCACAGATTTGTAAATCTTTTTCTGCATAAGACACCCCTCCAAAAATTGTGGAGGCTGTTGCGTTTGACTGTCATCATTTTTATGGCAGCACTTCAGGCAGATCTGCATCTCAGTTATGTCTGTGCTCCCCAAGCTTCTTCATCTAGAGTTGTGTACATTAGGTTTTTGGGTTTTTAGACGGAAGCCATTCCTACTGAAAAAAACAAACAAACAAACAAATAAACAAACAAAAAACACGAGAAAGTGGATCACCTAAGAGTGCTGCCTTGTTACTGTCTTATTTTTATTTTAATTTTTTTTCATAAAAGTGGGATTGAGGAAAGAATCTACATAGATTCTGAGACTGATGGTACCTATGAGGCCGTTAACAATGGCTCCACTGAATCTTCTCCAGTTCACATGGCCAACACACGGTCTCCCAGGGTCAAGCGGGGAGATGGGAAGTTGTCTTCTTTTCTCTGTGCTAGAGCTGCTGTATTACCAGCAGCAGCCCTGAAAGATGCCTTGGTTCAGAAGGAGCTGAGGGTTACCTCTTTCAGTGGTTTCTGTGAGATACTTTGGCGACCCAGACTTGTTCTTTGAGAACCAGAAGAAGCTTTCCTCCCCTTTAGGGAGAGGTAGTCTTACAGTCCGAACCCCAAAACTACGCTTCTGAGTGATATAGATGCAGATTCCTTGGTCAGCCTGATTAAGCCACATGCCTGCCTCTGTTTCTTCTTCTTTTTAAATATCCTCAAAGTCAAGCTCCTTATTTCTCTAGAACACTACAGCCTCAGAACGCAGCTTCTTCTAAAGTGTATTAATAAGTAAGGAAAACTGCAGACTGGACGTCCTGACAGTCACAGAGGAATTCCAGGGGAAGCAGGCTCATCTCCAAAAGCATCGGTGCCATGAGTGCTCACATCTTACTCCCTCCAATCATTTTCCCTCTTGAGGGGATTCTGTGAGAACTATGTTAATTTTTAAAGTTACACCCTCAATAATCTACTGCAACTCTCATGCACAATTTCTTTTTGGAGTGCAAGAATGCAAAATATCCAGATTCTTCGTGTTTATTACCCCAATAACTTTTGGAAGTTAGTTTTATAATGCGTATACTACAGCATTCCACACAGATCAAAGCAAACAAACTGCTCTAATTGGGTTTTGAGATCAAATACACCAGGCTTTACATTCACTCAGCTACACGTGGCTTGAATTATCTATATTGTACAGTCCTGGACTGCATATTTTGTGCTGTACAGTAAATAGAGCACATGTGGTTTGGAATGTGTCTACTATATGCATTAGTCCTCATACTAACCAACAGGATCACCGAAATGCACTGTCAAGAGCCTAATAAAAGTTGATTGCTATATCCAGATTCAGACCTGATGTGGACAGACACCAATTCATTGACTTCATTGGGGTCTGCGGGTGCTAAAAGAGATGCTGAACCTTTTATGTGAGGCTTCAAACACACGAAGACAAAGAATCAACAGACCACAGGGCAAATTCTGGCCTCTCATCAATACATTGAATCACTCTGGATTTACATGAGCAGAATATGTGCATGCATGGATGTTTAGACTGCAGAATTCACTGCATTACCTTTTTTTTTTGTACAAGAACTACAGTGTTCACACCTAGATATGAGTGGGTTTTGTATTAATGCCAATACAATAAATATTTTGAAGCCCTACTTCTAAAAGGTATGAAATTTTTTGTTGATTTCAATGGATAAATAAAGAGAGAGTAAAAAATTATTTTATTGTGCTTCACTGACATTTTTAAAACATATTTCAAGAAGTTACAAAGAGATAACCTTGAGGGAATTTGGGTACCAAAAGATGTTTGAACTACCTGAATAAATTAACATCCCTATTTTGACATTTTTAGTAGCTGTTTGTGCTCTTCCAGAAACATATCAATTTGCCCACAAAGTCATTTTCAAATACTCAAAATGAGTAATATTTCAAATATTACAGGAAATTGTGGATTACTAAAGTGCAGCAGAATGTAAAGCCTTGCATAGCCAGCATATATCAGTGCATTTAACCAGTTTTCTCACTTTCCAGCACTTTTGGCACCAATAAACCTGAAGGCACACTTGCTAGAGAGCTGTCACTAACTTGTCTCACAGTAACAGCCTTCACAGCTGACTGTAGTGAAATCTTTGTCAAAGCTTCTACTGACGCATGTTTCTTGATGCTGCACTGTTTGGAAAGAAGTGTAACAGAAACAGAAAGGCTTGGGATGTTTTTTGAGGAGGGAATGCAGAGGGGATGCACAGCTGTAACTGGACATCTGCTAGTGTAGCAGGGTAACATGAATGCAAGAGATTCATTCCTCATTTTACCATGGTGCATTACGCAGGAATTAACCGTACAACCAGCAATGCTAAAGGACAAAATAATATTCTAGGTCAAGCTATAAACCAGCCTGCTACCATTAAAATAAAAAAAAAATTTAAAAAAAAAGCCAGAAAAATGGTGAGATCTTTCCTGGAAAGAGCATATTTTTCATGTGTTCTTATTTCTGAGCAAGGAAAAACTGGCAAATACCAATTTTCCAGCACTTTCTGCAATTTGAGATGGAGGAGGATATTATGTAGGAGGTTGGTGTGTTTGAAAGAAGTGCAGATATGCTCACCAGCATGCAGGCTTGCTATTTCAGTCAAGGTGACCACTCCCAATGTCTACCAATTTCAGTAGAGAGGGAGGTGAAATATTTGAGTATTCTACAAACAGCTGAACCTTTTTGTGCCCTTGGACCTGAACTGGGGGAGCACTTCAGCATTCCAGCAGAGCCTAAGGGCTTTGCCTGGAAAGAACAGATTTAAGCATCTGACCAATTCAACCACTTTCATGAATTAGGGCTGTGCTACGTGGCCGCAGTGCTGGTTTCACTTAATATAACCTGCTGATTGCTTCTCGTCTCTACTGACAAGACTCAGATAAATCATCCTCTCCAACCACATGGACATGGAAGAGTCAATAACAGACTTCAGGCTGGAAAAAAGGAAATGGTAGTTGTCATCTTTGACTATGTCCATGTTGCCAAATGAAAGACAAAGCAATCCACAGCACTAAAGTCAAATGGCATGGGATGACTCCTGCCCTGGCTGTGTGAAGCTCTTTCTCTGTATATCAGTCTGGTTTCCTTCACATGGCACAGTAATGGGCCCAGCAACCCTTCTGCCTCCTGAGTGGTGTCCGTAGGACCTTAAGGCATGAATATTATTCTAAATGTGTCTATTAATTCCAAGGTTTCTAAAACGATGTGAGGGCCATGTTGCAGCCTACCAGGGTGAGTGGAACTCGAGGTAGGTGTTACAAGATCCAGGGCACGACAGGAGGGCATGTAGAGATGTTTGAGACTTCTGGGATGGCATTGAGGGACAGACTGATCCACAGTGCTTTTCTTCAGCAAGCCTTGCAGCGCAGTGACTATTGTCTTGGGAGAGCTAGCGGGAGTGGCCCAAACCAGAGCCAGAGGGCAAGCTGACAATTAAGCCATCTGGATGCTCAGAAGGCCTGTGCTCCAGCACGCTGCTTAGCCTGCTTTTATTGAGTAAATTTACTTTATTCAGTAAAGAGCTATATGTAGTAGGAAACTATACAGCAAGTCCCCCTGTACTCAGCACTGGTGAGGCCACACCTTGAGTATTGTATCCAGTTCTGGGCACCTCAATATGAGAGAGATATCGAGGTGCTGGAGCGAGTGCAGAGGAGGGCAACGAAGCTGGTGAAGGGCCTGCAGAATAAATCTTATGAGGAGCAACTGAAGGAGCTGGGACTGTTTAGTTTGAGGAAGAGGAGGCTGAGGGGAGACCTCATCACTCTCTACAACTACTTGAAAGGACACTGTAGAGTGGTTGGTGCTGGTCTCTTCTCACAGGTAATTAGCGATAGAACAAGAGGGAATGGGTTCAAGCTGCAGCAGGGTAGGTTTAGGCTGGACATTAGGAAAAAATTCTTCACAGAAAGAGTAGTCAGACACTGGAATAGGCTGCCCAGGGAGGTGGTGGAGTCACCATCCCTGAATGTGTTTAAGAGTCATTTAGATGTGGTGTTAAGGGATATGGTGTAGGGGAGAACTTTGTAGAGTGGAGTTGATGGTTGGACTCGATGATCCCAAGGGTCTTTTCCAACCTAAATGATTCTATGATTCTATGATTCTATGAAGTATCATTTAATGAATATAATGCTAAATGAGGAGGGCAGAAGGACTCTTCAGTGGCAGGCACGTGCAAGCATTTGGAATCCACATCCCAAGAATGCAGGCAGAAAGTTACAGCTGAATGATGTAGCCTTTTTTTCTGCTGGTTGCTCACCATATTCTGTCTCTGGAAACACTTATGTAAATGCATTCTCCTGTAATTCATTTTTGTATATATTTTCCATATTTTCTCCCCTATTTTATTTTGTTACCAAAGGTTACTTACATGGAAACAGAAATATTTTGAGTGTTTCTATTTAAGTTCTTGTGTTCTTTCTACGTCAGTTTTTTTGCTGAACTCAAACTCTTTGGTTATCCAAGCTGGATTGCTTCTGAGACAAGAGCATTCTTCACAGACAACTGTCCAACAAAGAACAGGATGGCTTGGCTGTGACAGGGACGTTTAGAGAGGGGAAACTGTACGCTAGGCAACAGCAACATCAATCCCCGTATCAGCTTGGCTTTTCCTGCGTGTGTCTGAAGCCTTAGAGCTCACAGGGCGCTTGAAATTCAGGAGAATTTGTACAATCAGTTTCAGCAGGTATGGCTTTACCAGGTGGTTGCTGCAGGTTTGGGAGTCCCCTGTTTCCGTTCCCTTCTGCTGCAGCTGGAGAGAGGCCAAAGCAATACACAATGAGGTGCAGGACGTGGGGGAAAGGAGAGAAGGGGAGAGAGAGAGAGAGAAGCTGGATGTGTATATGCGTGTATCTGGTTCTGCTCTCCACAGAGTTAATTTTGTATCCCAATAGCAGGCTTTTCAAGCCTCATTCCCCTGCTCAGGTAGAACCACATCTGCCTCTGATTTCCCTTGTCCCTTAGCAAAAGACAAGAGGAATGGTAATGCTTTTTTCCTGATACCTGCTTCTTGGCTTGCATTGTACTGCAACTCCGTCTTAATATATGTAGTTATTTTTCTTTGCTCTTTTCTAAAGAGAAGATTGAAAGCAGTAAGTGTACTAGGTCAAACACAGTTGGGAGCAAACAGCAGTGCAGATATGGGTGGCATCCGGAAAAGCTGCGGGAGTCATACGCAGACCACCTACCTACCTTATGCGTCAAGAACTGCTGCAGCATATAAATTCAAGGCAGCAGTGAGCAGTTCCTACAGCCTGCTATCAGAGCTGCCTGCTGTAAGCTGCTCTTGTATATAATTCTAGGCTGGGCTTAACACAGTCAGGTTTCATCCAGCCCTCTGAATGTTTGCTGGTGTTGAATTTGTCTTTACTTGTATACAAGATAAAACACACTAAACCTCCCTTTCTTTGCTCCAGTTTATCTTTTCTTTTTATCGCTTTTTTTCTTCTGACAGTGAAGAAATGAAAAACACCCCTTAGGTTGCTTTGTTGCAAACAAAACTAAGAGATTATCAGTTTTCCCTTTTCTTTTCTCTTAGCTAAAGTTTAAGCCTAAGTGTCTCTTTAACTTTTTTAATAGTAATTTTTTAATTAAGCCACTTGGTTTTACGTGAAGAGGTTTACTGGTTCAGTTTTAGAAGTGTGACTGTGTCTACCTGTAGTTTATTTTAGGATCTCTAAAGCACTCACCTCTTCAGTGAATCCTGCTACCTTTGTAGTCAAATGGCTTAAAAAGCTTAATTTTAGCTGTCTAAAAGCTAGGCATTTAATCTAAGTTAGTTGAATCAACTCCCTTTACAGTCAATGAAAAAAAAAATAAGCGTGTCCCAGAGACAATCCACATCTCTCTACCGATTACAGAAATAGTAGAAGTCTCTACCAGACTATAAACCAAATTTTTAGTTGGCTGAAAGAGATCGCTTACTTCATAAAAATGAGGTGGTGCAGTCATTTTGAGAACCAAGATTAGGAAAAGAAGGTTGTTTTCTGAAGAAAGGGTTGTTTTAAAATAGTTGCACAGGATCTGACTGCAATATTACTACTCGTGTGTACACATTTCACTGGAAATAAGTGATTTTGTAGGAAGAAAGAGTTCCAGGGAAGAAATATGTGCACAAGTCCTGTGAAGCTCTCTTGTATTCCTGAGATATTTGACTACACACAGAGTAGTTTCTCCTGAAATACGACCTTCATGTTTTATTTCCCCTCACAGATAGCAGTCCTAAATGGGATCATGGCAGTTTGGAAGGTAGCAAGATTGACATGGAATGTTTCATCCAACTGTTAGCCTGGGATTTGGAGGTCATGCCAGAGGATCAGTTTTCTGTGTGTCCCTACCAGAAGCAGCTCAGAATTGCTAGAGCAGTTCATTACCCCCATGAGCAGTACAATAGAACTGAGACTTTTCAGAGAATAAAAATCTGTGCAGCAAGTGCAAGAGTTTTTCTACTGTTACTATTTTCTTGCTGTCCATCTGGTTTTGACCCTAGCTTCCTTCATACCCTTCCCTCTCCAGTCTTGCCATAGATATTGGGTCCCTGACTGTAACGCTTTTGTGCCTGGCCCCTGAGCATTGGTGGTGAGAAGATCCCTCCATGCCACCTTCTAGCTCTTCCCATCTGTGTGCTGTCTGCCCTGCATCTGCCATTGTGCAAAGAACCATGAAGCAGAAATGACAAATGGTGCTTCAGGAAAAACTCAGCACCCCAAAACCTACCTATTTATTTATACTCAGTTCGGGGTTAATTCTTGGTCTATTCTTGCTTATTCCACCATCATGTCTTCTGACCCCAGAAGCCCTAAAGGTACTGAAGCATTATTAATCTTTCTTAATCTCAGATCTACACAACAGCAACATAATCTATTCCAGAAGTGCTATGGGATGCACCTCATTTACAATACTTTACTTCACATACCATGTTAGGGATAAATAAGGGGACAGTGTCCTTAGATACCAGATAGCGAACATTCTAGAATCAAATAAACAGAAATTGACAAAAGAAATCGTATAAATGGCAAATGCTTTTGTATTTGAATGTTAATGATTTCATTTCCAGTAGAGGAATTGATTCTGCAGATTTGATTTATTGTTAGCTCAGCTCAATAGCATTGATTTAGGTATTGAGCATGATATGTGCCACTGCAGTTATTGTTTCCCTGAAATAACTTGTTTTGATATATATACGTAGATTAAATTTTTACTATTTTAATAGTACCAGTCATTATGGTAAGTATGACACATGCAAGCACAATAGACTGCTCTCTATTTCCTGAGCTGCTGACATGACATGGGTCAGGGTTACTAGATGCTCTGCTTTGTACTGTTCTGTATCATGACAGTCAGCAGTCAGCACCCACTGCTACACTGACTTATTATTATTTTTGAAAATCAAATAAAAGACATTACCACCTGATACAGCCAGTTAATACAACCTGATAAAGCAGGGAAGACAACTTGACAGTCTGAAAAAGGAACGTGTTTTCTCCTTCTTGTAGGATGCATCGGGTAGCTAACACTTCAAAATCCCAGATCTCCTCTGGTCTTCTGAAAATGTCCCAGCCTGATTATTGCCTGGGGATCCATCCCCTGCACCTGCACGTATTGTTTATTCATGTCCCTTTGCCTTCTCAGGGTCTGGGAAGGGAGGTGTGATTTTCACAGGTGCCCGCATAACATTCTGGACAGTACCAAGAAACAAACTCTCAACTTTGGCATCTTCTCATTGTCTTCTCATTATTGTATCTTTGAAAGGAGAACACACAGCAGTTAGACACGCATTTTTTGGTACAAAAGAAAGGTATTATCTTAGTAGAACATTGCCAATTACCGTGTCTTTAAAAACTAATATTGTTTCTAGATAATCTAGAACTTTTAGTTCTAGCATGAAGCGCAACCAGCTTGTCCAGATATTCCTTGACTTCTGATTTCCTCACATCACCAGCTTTTGCAGCCACCTTCCTCACAGGGTGGGGAATCGTCAGATACTTTCTCATTTTAGACAATAAGTCTCTGAACTGATGATATTTGTGATATTCTTGCTATGTATTTTCCTGTTTTAAATTAAGAGTCTGCAGGGTTTGCTTGGGATTTGCTGGTTTTTGCTTTGCAAAATTTTAGGTTCTATTCCAAATGGAGTCACTTCCCCTTGGTGGTGTTGCGCACCTGCCCTCACATTTGCTGCAAGCAGGTATTTGCCCCTGTTATCTGACTCTGTCTTTGTGTGTAGTTTTCATTAGCTGCACCTTAACTGTTCTTAAGTACTTTCACTTTAAAGAATACAATCTTCACTGGAAATCTTCATTCTACCTGTTCTGAGCAACATCGTGTCCATTTCTCACAGGGAATGCTTTGCTTTGATCTTATTGCCAGTTCTAATGCTTTTAATTTGATCTCTAATTATTCCCTATAATAACTGTTTCAGTTCATGTGTCTCAGCTTTAATATAAGGGTGATTAAGCACTCAGTGATCCTGCTTGGCAGCCACCTTCTAGTAAAGAAACATACCATTCCCTGACAACATTCCTACAGGAGTCCAAGCGCTCTTAAATTTTGTAATGATTTTAGGAATATATATCCTTCTTCATGTTCCCAGGGGTCTAAGGTATAGCTCACCACGCTGCTGAGCCCAGCATAAATACCCATGTGAAATACTTCTGGGCTTTATAATTGCACTTACTTAGCAGTGCAACCCCTTTTTCTTGATCTGCCTTTCTGAGTTGTTTTTAAACATTAAGGAATGGTTGTGTAACACATAACCGTGCTCGTTCAGAGAGAGCTTTGTATTCTGTTTTTCCCAGCCTTCAATGGACCGAGATTGCAAAAGGTTACGGCCCTCTCACCTGGCATGAAAAACTCTACTGACTCTTGTAACACTATGAGGCATTGAACTACATACATTGTTATAGAGAGGAATACCATAATGAATTGAATTAATTATAGCTTGCTAACTTTGTCAGTGCATGTTTCTAGAGCTGGAGCTAATACTTTATTTTTGACATAGGATAAACAATTTTAAGTTACAAATGGGAACTGAATTTATGCAGCTGTTAGAAGGCACAGGGCTGTAATTTAGAGACAAAATTGACTCTCCTTTTTCTTTCCATTTTATCTGGGAAGTGGTTTCATCTTTCAAAAACAGAGAGAGAATTTCACCTTATGAATGTTTTTCCTTGCAAGACTTAAGAAAATATAAAATTCTTTCACTTTAAACTATAAATTAGAATCATATAAGTTTATCAAATATATTTATGCAAATCAGAGGTACCTTTATGCAGAGCTATGCCAAAGATATAGATAAGACTATTGATATACATACATATTTTTTAAGATATGATTTTTTCTTTATAATCATCCTAAGGCAGATGTCACTGGATTCACATTGACTCTATACCCTTTACAAAGAAGTATTTTTTCCAAAAGCTGCAAATCTATTCGTAAACATTTTCAAACACCATCAAAAGAAAAAGTTACATATTCTAACTTTGATATACTTTTTTTTCCCTAGCTCAGCTGCAGCTTTTAATTCCCTCAGTTGATAAACCCTTTTGTCAAACATATCCAATGAGAATTTAAAACAGACGCTTATTTCAGTGGAAGTTTATGAGGATGTGATAGGTCAAGGCAAATAGATTATAACAAGAAATAGTATTGGATTAATGGCACCTGTTCTCATAGATTAATTCCATGTTTGCCCCTCAGGGATCAAGATAAATTAATCACCTCTTATACATTCTAGACCTTTCTACTTATTCTTTTCAAGGGAAGACGCAATTCGACATGTGTCGATATTTAATTGTTTCATTGTTCCTGGATATTTCCCTCTGTGAAGACTGTATAGTAGGACAGTTGTTAAGTACAGCAATAAGCACTTGCGCCTGCTGCTTTATCAAAGCACTTTATTACCTTTATTCTTGGACCCACAGACAACAGACACTGTGCCCTTGTGGGGCTTCTCTCTGTCATCCCTCTCCGTAGCCAGATGACCTTCTCCTCGTAAGGCAGTGTACCCTTCCCCACACCCCACCACACTCAAGAGCTGGGTCAGAAGTGTCGGCGTTGGGTGTGCGCTCTTGACTCAAAGACATGGGGTGCTTGACAGGTTGCAGCAAATCCTGACCCTCTTTTCCAAGCCTCTGTCAGAGGGAAGCTACATCCCAAAGAACAAATACAGCTTTCAGTCGCTTGCCAAGAAAAGGAAAACACTGAAACTCAGAATTAGAGCCCAGTTCAGCAATCAGTGAAATACTAGTGAGGATATATCAAGCTGTTGCCCGATATGTAGCACGTGCTTTTAAGAGGCATTTAGATTATAACTCCTGTGCTTCAAGGACAATCTCTTTGTTCTGTGTTCATACGATTCTCAGCACCACAGAGTCCCAGCCCATAATAGGAACCTGTAGATGTACAGTTTGTTGTGATAGGCTGGCAATTATTGTCCTAACAAGAAGTGCTCGAATTGTCCTATTGGCCTTCCTCAGAGCAAATATACAGATAATATGCTGCTCCAGCCTTTCGGAAGGGATGACGTGAAGGGTAGTCAGCTCTTGAGAAAGGATGTCCAAAGCTAGTCCAAGAGGAAAAAGAAGTGTGCAAAACGAGATGCACAGGCCAATTACAAGAGCAGGTAAAGATCATATGTTGGCCTTGGTTTTCACAAGACTATTGTACATGTAAGAGCAGGTATAATGACCACAGAGTTAGCACAGTATTGTAAAAGAGTGGTGTGCATATAAATGGTTCCAGAGAAGGGTTCACAGACCCTGCAAAGACTGCTGCTAAAAGGAATTCTCAGTTACTATTTAAATTTAAATTTCACTTTCGCAGTAGCTGACTAGTAATGTTCTCATATCCATCTCTTTGGTCAATGTCTGGATTTACAGGAGGAAACTTTTCTACTTTCTCGGGAACCTCCTGGTTGGGCAGGAAACTTTCAGACCCATCGTGTTGGGATATGTCTATTATTACTGGTAGTGCGAGGTTAACGGTTGGACTTGGTGATCTTAAAGGCCTCTTCCAACCTAAACAACTCTATGATTCTACTATGATTATTTTTACTAGTTTTTCTTTCTGTAATAATCTCTCTCCCTTCTTCTGCCTTCAGCTTTTTTCATAAGCTTTATAAAGCGTATATTCTCTCCAGTGGAAAAGCAAGGAATTTCAGTTCTCTCTCACAACTTTGTGCTTCTGCAATCATTTTTTTCCAGACTCTCGCACCTCACCTTCCCATTTATGTCCTGTTGCTAATGTCATAGAGGAGCCTATCCACCTATTTTCTATAGTAACATGCAGGTTGCTCTCCAGTCTTTTTATTGCCTTCCTTCTTTCCACGTCATTTTCTGGTTCTTTACTTCTGTCTTTGATGTCATATAATTCTGTCCTGTGGCAAGCCTGGTTTTACTTTTTCTCTCCCTTTCCCACTATTTCATTTTCTTAGTCTCCTTCCCATCTGCTTTTCAACTTGTCCATGTTATTTTCTCATGTGTTACAACTTATATTAAATTCAGATGGGTAGGAATTTTATCTTCCTATGGTTGTAAACTGCTCTTTACAGATGGAGATATAAGCAGTGTAAATATTTATTAATACTAGCTGTTACTTATTCATCACCTGCATAACCAAAGTCGTCTTAACAATACCAGTAAGTCCCGCTCCTCTTACAAGCTGCAAATAAAACTAGCTCATTATCAAAATTTTTATTCTACAAGTCTTGAAGATTTTAACTTCTGATTTCCTCCTAAAATGGCACGTTGCCTTTTGATACTAGCTTTGCAAAGTTCAAACTACAATTGCATTCATACACAACCTGACTCAAGGTTTACTTGCCATGAATACTTTTTTGTTCGAACTTCATCCAAAGAATGTGGCTTTTCTGAGCAACCCTGCAACAGATATCTTGCAAGTGATCCCTAACTGTTATTCAAGTAAAAATTCCCAAATCCTTTTTTACAGCATCTGTCTGATGTCAATGCTTTAAATTTAAAAGGAGATAGGTATGAGAAACAGCTACATCTATTTAAAAAGACAGTAATTTGTTTGTTTACAATGGTTGGTTTTTGAAAAGGAGTTTTCCCCAAGTCTGCGCCAGTCTGTCAGAGAAAAATGAATATGTAGACATTTTCTAGTTAATAATGTTTGTTTACCTTTGTATATATGTGTATAAACAGACGTGTCTGGGAAAAGCTTGTAGTATGCCTGCAAGGCTTATTCTGAAAGGTATGGACGCAGTCTGGGATTGCCTAACAGCAAGAGAAGTCGTCTCCCGCTGAAATGACATCTCTAGCATTTTGCTAGCTTCTAAATCTATATTTGGTTGATACCTCTGCCCTCTTGAAACTGGCAGAGAGTTTTTTGAGTAGGCATAGTGCCACCCCAACAGATGGTCATAGGCGAAGGCATGCCAGAGAACCAGTATGTGCACCACATTTGAGTATTAAGCAATGGATTTCCATCCAAGAATGTCAAAACAGCAGTCAATGCAGAACATCTGAGCCTATGGTTAAGGGGATATGCTGACTATTCCCTCTCAGAGCTAGATTAACTTTCAAAATTATGATTTTTTAGAAAAAAAAAAAAGAAGAAGAGAGAAAACTTTCTCCAGCTGTGAGATTTTGGCTCTAACAAACCAAGAATAGAAGGAAAGGGAACTATTTAATGAAATCCTCACCTTTAACAGCTCCCTACACATCAAGCACCTGAAATCCCTCCAAGTAAATAAAAACAGGCTTCCATGGCATGGCTCAATTTCCTGGTGAATAGTCTGATTGATGGCAGAAATTAGACCTGCAGATTACACATCACAGTAGCCCATGTCTGCTTTCTGTTAAACACAGCCCAGTCCTGTTCAGGGTATGTCACACTCCATGTCAGTTCAAACTGGCGCACACTGGTGAATAATACTCTGTTCCTGCCAAGAAGGTTTAGTCCATCTATAACTGACAACACTCTTTGCACTGGGAAAATTAAAATTACTAGTGCAAAAAGAGTAATTCCAAATTACATATTCTACATCTTTCTGTTCACTTCTTATACTGACCTATAGTAGAAATAAAACCCTGAGAGCAAAGGAAAATATTGAGTAGTTTCAGTTGGGTCAGGGTTAACATTTATTTTCAGTAAATAAAGACATCACTACTAAACAAGTTATATGGTTCTAAGGATTATGTTACGAAGGTAAAAGCTGATGCTCTTTGAAGACTGAAATATTAAGAAAGTTTGCACATTCTTCTTCCAGGACTTGAAGATGAAATGATTTTTGGAATTCATTTTAAAGTCAAATCAAATTTGTGGATCAGAGAAGATGCTCAGTACCACGTTGAGGAGAAGCTGCCATTAACTACTGTTGAGACCTACAACCACTGGGGAAGGGGGACTACTGTGCCTCCTTTCAAGCTATCAACCCTGCATCTTGCCTGGCTCATTTTGCCTGCCATCTCTAACATTTTAGGCTATATCTACACAGAAATATCACGCTGATCTATTTATTTCAGTCTAGGTGTGGCAGATAAACTCTCATAAACTGTTCGTTCCACTTTGCCTCCTAACATCCTAATTTCCCTGGTAATCACAGTGTCAATGATGATTTGTGATTATACTTCTTAATTGCAAGGCCTTTGCTAAAAAAAAAATAAATCAGTGAAACTATTTAGTTCTGCCAAAAATAATTGTTCTGATTTTACTTGCCACTAGCGTAAGCATGGGTACCTAAAACTATGCAAAATCTGAGGTAGAAAGTCAGGCTAACAAACTGCCCAATTGTCATTATTTTTGCCAATATAATTTCTGAACTACTAAAGCGTAGCGGAAAACAACACTCTGCTGAATGTCATCATCAGCATAATCATTGTTAAGAACTGGGTAGAGCATTTAGGTCTGCTGAGAGCAGGTTTTTTCACTAACAAAAAGGAGAGGTAAAGTGTTGCTTTCTCAATTCTAGCCTAAACAATTAAACAAGAACAGGATTCAAGATTAAAAGTATAGGGGGACTATGAGGAGAAAAACAAAAAAAAACCAAAAAAACCCCAAACCACGTACTTGCAAACTCCCGTATATCATATATCTTTCCAACCACCCACACCTTACAATGTTTGAGGTTCATACCTCAAAGGTTGAGGACAACCTGTAGGATAATTCTAGAAAGTGTGATCTCTGTACCATGTAGGTTAAGGGAAAATTAACATTAGGTTTTGTCACATGCAAGAAAAGGTGCTTCAAGCCACCTGTCTACATAAGTTTCTTCTGCCCCCAAAGTGATGCAGGCCTTTTTCACCTTTTCCAAATTCATTGGAAAAGTACCCCTTCACAACTCTACTTTCACAGTTGTCTGCAAACTTGGCTACCTAAGTTCCTAAAACAGCTCTTCAACTGCTTTTCGTCCATCCCTCCTTCTCTCCACTACATTTCATGATGTTTTAGATGCTCTCTACACGATGACTCTCCTCTCGTACTGGCTGAGGAATGGCAACTAAAGTGGCAAGGAAATTGGAGAAACAAGTACCCATTCTAACTCCTGTTCCTAGGGAACATTTGCATTACAGTTTAAAGATGTATTTACGGATATGCATGAAAGTAGTAAACTCTTTCATCATTTCAAGGCACCAATTTCATTGAAGCACTTCATCCCAGCAGCCACCGTAGGAAGGAGACTGACTTTTAGCCAGGGTGCAGAGGAGATTTCCAGCTGAGTTCTGTCCTGCCGCAGAGCATACTGTTAGCCATGCCTGCGTTAGCTAGGTTAGATGAGCTGCTCCAGTGCAGGCATCTCCCTTGTCTTTTTGCTGTGATAACAGTTTTTATTACTATACATTTGGACTACTATTTCCTGCAACTCCAGATGTGATCATTTCCATATTAATTCTCCCAGGATAGATTAAATATTTGGGAAATTGTGTTGGTTTTATGTAGATGAGATAGTTGGGAAGCAGCAAGACAGTAATTGCATATATAAACACGTGAGTTGTCTTTCTGCAGGGAGATATTTATTACCCGGAAAACATAAGATCCGAACAAGGCTTTCAACTCTCCCCCAAATAGTCTGAATGCTTAACAGAAGTAGTTTTCTTTGCAGTTATACTGTGAAATAGCACATAAATAATATTCAAAGTTTTCCTTTGCAGCAGTTTCTACAGAAATTTGAATTTTCATACTCACATTATGTGAAAACCAGGGACCAGGTAGCATTTGTCCAGTGGCCTGCTGTTGAAGAGAAGGGTGAGAACTGCTGCATTAGAAATGTCTTCTAGAAGAAGAGAATGAAAGAAGCGAGACAAATATGAAGGCACGGGAACTGAGCTGTGAGGAGAACAACTCCGCTCTGGCTTGACTGTGATTGCCCGTATGCCAGATTTCTGCCCCATCTGGAGATGCTAGGGATGTAGTTTTTGATTGCCCTGACACAGTTAGATCCCCATATCAAATAACAACACTGAGAAAGCTCTGGGCAGCTTGTTGAAGGCAGGCATTTTGCATGGGATGCTGACTGCTGTCTCTGTGTCCCTCCCTATGACAGCACTCTGCTTTGCAGATGGCAATGATTGCTAAAGAAAGGTCTCCAGTTCCTCGTAACAGGCATGTTACCAGAGCTCCTTTGCTGCCACCTTCTTTCCTAATACTCTTTTAGCCTTTCCTTACTCTCCTTTCAAGTAGTGCCTAGCTCCAGGGGTGCTTCTGCATCTGGATTTGCTTTGATATACCAGCATCCACATCCTACTGACTCTGGCCTATATAGGACTGAATGAAGAACTCTCAGAAGCCCAGGACTTCCAAAATAGCCTAGGTAAAAGCACATGGGAATTCATTAACGCATTATATTAAAAAAAAAGCGGTTTCTGGGAAGTAGTTGGCAGTTGTATGCCATTATCTGTGGGTCCTCCTGAGTTCTTTGCTTTTTCACCAGTTGGTGCATTGTGCAGTTTTTTTCACATCTCTACTCAAAACTGCACGCCCTGAAGTAAGAAGACACTTGAAAAAGCAGACCTTGGAGGTTCAAGAGTCGGTATTAGCCTTCTGAAACTCTTCCCAGAGATTTGACTTTTGGCAAGGACATTGTCCTCCAATCAGGTACCACTCATCATTTGTCCAGTGTCCTAATGTTGAAAAGACAAGAGCTACTCCAGAGGAGTACCTCTTTCTGGAGGAAAAGACTGAAAGAAGAAAACGAACATGAAAGAGAATGCACTGAGCTGCAAAAGGGCGACTGCAGGATGCGTGTTTAAGTTCCTGAGGAGCTCAGAAAACTGGGGAAAGGAGTAATTGAGTACATGTAACTGCTCTTTTACTTGGAATAATGGTGGGCCGTATTTTCTATACAGAATAAAAAGATCTGATATAATGGAAGCACACATCTGGTTATCTTACTTTTGTGTGTTAGGTAGAAAATGGACCTGACTCCCCACCGCAGAGCTCGGGGTTTACAATAATATATCTATCTCCACTGATTTTTCAAGCAGTTGGTAACATCCTTGAGTAAAATGGTTGTGGAACAGATCCAGAATATGTATTATTTATTATCCATAAGGGACTGTAAATGGCAGCATATACATCCTTTAAGAGAGTGGGGTTGTGTAAAGATTTGAATAGCTTTCAGAACATTTTCCCAGTTTTGTTTCTCACCTTTCAGGATTTTCCTATCTCAGCAAACATTCACAAAAGAGTGAACTGCCTGCAAATCCCTACAAAGTCAAAAAGATCAGTTGTAATGATTTCACTTGAGAGCTGACACACCTCTATTGGAAAGGATCCACTTCTAAGATAAAAACTATGCAAAAGTGGAAATCATTTGCAATTTGCAACAAATGCCATTATTCCCTACATTTGAGGGTTTTGAAACTGAATCTGAGCAAGGACTTCCCTGCAAAATACGCATGTTTACTGATCAAACTGTTTACATGATTTCCCTACTCCTTCCTTGCACCTACTAACACTTTTTTTTTCATTACAAAAATAAGAGAAAAGATTGTATCTGTGCTTTATTTATAGAAAAAAAAAATATAAAAACAGGTGTGAATCTCTACTGACTACTTTTTGGTTTTTTCCCAAGACTTTTTGATTGCTAGTTTCTGAGCCATTTATAGTGTAATCTATTCACAGCACGGAATCACAATATCTAAATCCTGATATGTGAAAAAAAATCACTTCTAAAGGCTTAAAGTACCAGCATGCCTGAGGGTGATGAAAACAGTATGGGTCCAGTGATTTAAAGGATAAGAAAGGTTTTTCTGGATTAATATGTAGTGTATGGTTTTTTCTTCCAGTGTTATATGCCACTTGCCAGAACTGTTTGATGCTGTGAATTAGTTGGGATTTTTAATTTCATGAATAATTCACATCTCACTGCAGTGATTCCAGAAAGTCGTAACACCGTATCATACATTCATATCAGTGCTCAACACTGAAGGGAATATTGTTTTGTTTCTAGAAAGTGTTGTGATATCTTGGAGAGTAAGTGTAGTTCAGCTAAACATTAATAAAAATTCTTGTGCGCTTACATATATTTTCTTCCTTCTAATCTTCTGTATAATCCACAGGTAAACACCTTTTTTAACCACAGCACCCAGTCCAAAGTTACTCCATGACCTGCACCCATGATTTTGTCACCTGTTGTGCATTTCAATGGCATTTGATCCATTTTCTTGAGTTATCAGAATTTTGTCTTCAGGGCACCAAATAGTCAGGTACTGTAGTAGCTAAAGTAGATGTTGCAGATCCCATCTGCAACAAAATTGTACTCCAAAAAACATCGCTGTCACCTTTCCTTGCAGACATCAACAGAGAACAAGAGACCCAAGTAAGAAGACAGCATAAATCAGGAGAGAAAATGATCTTGAAGTGGAAGTTTTACCACTGAGAGGGTCAAAATTTTATCTCTGATAATGCCGGTCTCAGCTAGTAGGGAACAGATCTTCAAATACTCGAACAAGGTTTCTAAGCCTTCCTTTGTGAGATACAGAAAATCCATGCTGTTCCAGGGCAAGGGTAGATCACATTCATGCAGGACAAGACAGGAAGCATCGTCACAGAGCATGTGTGAAATGAAAACTTAATAAATGTAGTTACGGACCAAAAGGAGAACCCTAGAAATGTGCAGCCTTACAATTCTTATTTATCCAATCTCTTGGACAACTCCCAGAGCAGGGAGGCAGAAATGTACTAAGTTAGAGCAACTCCAAACTGATGGCTTCAGGGAGCACAGATGGGGCTTATCCTCATGTGTTGTGACAGATCAGTTCCCCACCACAGACGACTCGCTAAGTTCACAGTAGGTCTCAGAAGTCTGAAAGTGAGAGAGTCAGCCTTCAGCACTCAAAGAAAGACTTGTTTTTAAAGGCACATAGAGGAAGAAACATGTATCTGTCCTTCTGCCACAGTACCTGCAAATCAGGGTCAATGGGAAAAGTACAGAGGGCAGATTATCTGCATTTTGCTGAATCATGTACAACTCAACAAAAGGAGAATAAAATGCAACTAAAATGGAATGGCAGCATTTTACGCTCTTTTGCACTGGTGCCAAAACAAAATGCAAAAAAAAAAAAAAAAGGTTTTAGTCCAAGATATCTAGCTAAATATCTGAAATCGTTAGTACAGAGTCTCAGAACTTCTTAGTTATTCTTAACTCCCTGTTATGAATAGCCTTTTGACTGTTTTCCATAAAGTCCCCTGTGTTTGGGGGTCTTCCAGCAGTTAAAATAGTTTTAATATGGTATGATGTTAACACAGTAGAGTAAGGAAAGTTAATGGAATTTTTTGCCATCGATGACTATGAATAAATGAGGGGCTATTTGGAGTAATAAATATCCATATCAGTGGGTAAATGGTAGTGAGTTTCAGGGTCCATGGAAATTATTTGGTGAATCATTAGGAGTTAGATCACATTTTTTAGTCAAAGCAGACACAGGTTTGCGTAAGAAATTCAGAAATCCTAGAAGAAATCTACCTATAGCACTGCAAAACTGTTCATTGGAGCTAATAGGATTGACTCAAACCAGCAGACAATTGAACTATTATTCCTTTGAAAATAAAGGGTTAGAAATTTGTGCACCTAGATATGGTTTCAGTTGAAACAGAGAGAATTTGGTTTGATAGACAGGGAAGGGAGTGCCTCTCTGTTCCTGAATCTAAGAAGTTAAATAAGTCCCTAGAATAGCATTCGCGGCAGGTTTTCACCGTGTCTAAGACAGTGATAATGATGAGAATAATACATTTCCCTGGTAGGGTTCCACTTAGAACACAGTGTTCTGTTCTTGTCAATTCAGATTAAACAAGATATTGCAGGATTTGAAAAGTATAGAGGGAAAGCGCAGTGAACTATAAAGAAGGAATTGTACAAAAACAAGTAAACGTGTGTGTCTTAGAGGTTCAGGGAAAGCTAAATAGATAACATCTTGAACATGTGTACAATAAACCTGACAGGTGTGATGATACAGCTCCTGTAGCCATGCGTGACTGTGCCTGTCCACAACCGTGTTCTATAAATATTATAGACAGATATGGAATGGAAATTATGTTTAAGGTTGCCTAAATACCCATCACAAAATAATATTTTCAGTGAATTACTAAATGAGCAATTCAAATATACAGGTTTTTGTTTTTCAGATATACGTTATACACTTGCCCATGAAGGTATGAGGACACTTTTCTGCTAAGGGTTTGACAGTTTCCAAGAACAATATAATAGAAATACACATTTTTCCCTATTTAGAAAATAATTTTAAAGTCATTTTACTGTCAATCTCTAGTCTCTTTCATGTACTTCAGAGTGAAGGCTTGAAATGCCTTTGAGTTGAGTTGTTCTGCTGTCTTTTGCTATCCCCAAGAAAACTCTCAGTGTCATAAAAGAATCTGGAAATTTTGATCTTTTGAGGACTGCACCAAGTTGATGGGGATTGTGATGGCGTTCAGCAGCTTTGGATGGACTGAAGCGTCCGTTTTCACTGAGCTTTTCACCGAGCTTTTCACCACAGGTCCTCCACGAGGTCAAACTGTTTGCACCTCTGGGATCACTACTAGACTTTCACCTGCAAGGAGGGTTGCTGCACTCAGCTGCAAGAGGCAGTCCCTGGTACAGGGACATTCCTCCTTCTCTTGGTGGCCTCCAAGTGTGTGGGAAGCTGGTGCCGGATGAGGGGTAGATGAGCAGCAAGCGGGAGTTGCAGACCAGAAGATCTGCACCTGGAGATGTGAGCTGGGGGCAGGAAACAGAGCTGGGGAGAGAGGCAGGGAGGAAGAGCGAAGAAGGGCAAACAAGGAATTTGATTCGGAGAGAAGGAAACTGAGGTGGAGAACAGGAGCTGTGTTGACTGACCACTGGGTAGGAGGAGAAGGGGGGTGGAGCCGTGCTGTTTGCACAGGGAGGATTGCCTATAGCGTGCTCTTTTTCAGAGCTAGAAACTGAGCCCAGAGGGCAATTCTGTGCAGCGTGCGGCAAAATACATTGTCCTATTCCACCCTAGCCTAATCAGCTGCCTCAACAGCCATTAAGGGCTCACAGTTGCCACCAGTTTTTTCATTAGATGATACAACAGAAACATAGGGAGCCAGGAGTCTGAGCCCTGCTTAGTGAATCCCAGATTAGAACCTAGTATTATTGTCTGATTAGATATCTATGGGAAAGGGGCTGCTTTTTCCTGTGTGTGATTTATCCGCTTACTTTTACGTAAAAAAACCTTATGCCTTTTAAAGAATGTTAAGCTTGCGAAGTCAATTCAAAGGTTGAGAGAGACCAGAACTAACATTGCTAGTGCAGTCTGATTTTTACGATATCTTTAATTACAGGGTCACGTATCATCTTCTGCACAGTCCTTGTCTCAGTCAGGATGGACGTGATATGTGGATGAACCAGGATGTGTGGGGATTGAGTTATGGTGCCATCAGTGTCTGAGCATGGATTCAGGCCACCCTGATTGAAAAGCAAAGTACATGCATTTAAGACACTTGCTCTGGGAGCTTAAAGACACTCAGGGATGAAGGTTAAAGGCTGAAGATTAAGCCAGCAATGTATAGTAGATACCTTTACTTAACAGCAAATATTCCCATATTTGAATTAAATTAATGGTGTATGTTTCAGTTTTATCTACAGGCTGCCTTCCTAACCATCATTAACTGCCTCATTTCCAGCCTCATGCCAGCAATTGTTCCTGTGGAGAGTTTTTAAGAGGATATCCCATTATACACAATAGCAAATGTCCATTAAGTCACTAATTGAGAAGACCTCTATCCAAATTGCTCATTTCTCTTGAATGAACTGTTTTACCTAGCAGATCCAGAAACCTTTGCCCAAGACCTGCATGTATAAAACACATTTTATTTTCTTTTCTTTTGAAATGGAATACTGAACTCCAGGAGATGAGATCAGCTTCCAGTTACCTTTTTTTAAATTAAAAGAAATCACAAATTAAAAGAAGACCCAGACAGAACAGCCCCTTTCTATCTACCCAGCTATATTCACAGCTACAGCTGGTACAGAGCCCAAATAAATGTTGCTGCAGAGAAATGTATCCATTTCAGTGGAGTAGCTTGTGTGATTTCTCATAAATGCTTTACAATAATGACAGCCACAGCTCGGAAGCTATCATGGTCTTTTTCCCTGGAGAGCAATATGTGAACCATACTTCGTGTTTAACCTTTTCTGAGAGGGCAAATGAAGCAGGAGTCAGGCATAATCAAGAACTAGAGGGGGGGAAACTACATAATCAAACACGTTTTTCAGAAATGTCATTCAAATTGTTTGTTCTGGTTTGTTTCAATGGGTCCTTTTCTTGGTTTTGGTGAGGGGCGGGGGGGTGGAGAGAGGGGTGCTAGTTGTAAAAACACTTCAACTGGTCAGATCCAAAAAAATAAAGCTTTTCCACATCAATTTCCATATTGACCAGACAGTTACCTCACTCGACTGAATCAGGGGCCTCCCTTTGGAAGGTCTTTTCCCCACACGGGGCAAAGTGAGAATATCAGTTTTGCACAGGCACATGCCCTCCACCTCCACGTGTCCACGGTGCTACAGCACATTGGGGATCTGCTCCTGCCTTTGGCCTTGCAACACCAAAGTCTTCTGCAGCTCTTGCAACTGATTTCAGTGCGTGCAAGATGAAACCGCTCATAAGGACCCAAAATGCCCATGGTCATCTCTAAACTTGAAAGAAAGAGCTAAATCAGCCATGCTAGGTTCATTTGCAGCCTACGGTAGTATAGCATGTTAATGGTAGCCTGCCTTTACTGCTAAAGAGCACACACGAGTTTCTAATCTGAATACAGATCCTTTATTAACTCACTACTGAGCATGAGCCTTTGTGTCTGGAACAAAGTGTTGCTGCGGCAGCCAGATACATATGAAAGACCTTTGTGCTATAATGGCCACTGGTAGTGCATTTTACCCTCTCAAAAATCTGAGCTATTGCTACATATTTAGCATGTTACATATCTCAAATCTAATTTGACATTAAAATTGTTGTAGTCGTCATACTGGGGGGGGGGGGTATTTGTTGTGTTGGGGTTTTTTTGTCTTTTTTTTTTTTTTTTTTTCCTTAAGTGCTACGGAGGTAAATGAGAACATAATTACATTGTCAAAGTCAATAATAGCAAGCAGCCTCTGTCAGGTCTTGCTGTGCTCAGCACTGTTTCACAGGAACTGCTGGGGAGCTCTTCCGCCACCAATCCATTTGGCTCCATTTAAGAACTGAGTACAGGAAGGTAGTTATTGTACAAGATTAGTTTCCTGTATGCTGCAAATTGGCAGTAGCAGAAAAATACAGGATGAATTTATTAGCTTGCAAGGTCAGCTAATAAAAAGAAAACTATGTAACTCGGACTGTTGTTTACTTTAAGTCGGATGGCTTATTAGACTTCATGCAAAATTTAAACTAGTTAACTCCTGCATTTCCAGCTTGCGAAATCATCACAGGAAAAAAAAAAGCAAAAAGCTTTAATACAAAACCTAGTCTGGATGTTCATATTCAAGGAATTTAGCAGGGTTAGAATGCCCTGCTCTTTAAAAAAAACTACTAAACATACAGACCTTGAGATCCACAGGCAACTGTATCAAGTTTTGGGAGACATTGCTCTTGTTAATGAGACAGATATTTTGGCCTAAAAACCATTTTTTTTAATTGAAGTTCAAAGGAAAAAGAAAAAAAACCATAATTTTTTGACAAAAGATAGCATTTAAGATGATAACAACATCATGGTGTTCCTGGGGAACAATATACGATGTAAATTTGATTTATAGTTGCTCTTTCTTGCCACAAACTGCAAATGGACTGACAAAACAGTATCACCATTTCAGAAAAAAAGTAACTCTGTGCTTCAAACAGCAGGTAATGGGGGTCAGTTCAGCTTGAATTTTCTCCAGAATCTGAACCCACACACATATAAACACACACACACACACACATATACTCTCACTCACACACACACAAGTGGAAACCTGGATAAAAAGAGGGATTTTGAACTCTGTTCTAATACCTGCACAATAAATTTACTCCAGATTAGCAGTCAGAAATTCCAAGTACTTTAATTTTTCAACTGGATTTTTTTAAAGCTCCTAAATATGTTAGGTAGTCATAGCAGCTAAGTGCTCAGCTTTCTCTGAAGCACTTTGAAGTATGTGAGGCACCCATTCTCACCACTTTCTTCCTAAGGGAAAGATTTAGGCTGAAGCCTTTAGGTACACTAATGCAGGCACTATTCAGCAGCCCAGCACGCCTGACCTGTGCTCCTCACGGAGGCATAGTCTCACCTGCCCTTTGGGCAGGAGGACACCAGGACTTAAACTTTCCATACAGCCAAGGAAGGATCAGCAAGTGCTCCTGAAGAGCAGCAAAGGGAGATACAATCTGCCTATGTTAACCACTGACTTCTGTCTGCTGCTCGTAAGGTGGAACAACGGGACACGTTACCTGCCTCCCTTTACCGAGTCCTTCTCACCTTTTCCAGGATCATCACTCAGATCTGCGCCTTTTAAATAAGTAAAACAGTGTCTCTGCCTCCTCCACGCAGTACAAGCGTATATCCCTCTGAGAGTCATGGATGCATCTCTGGAAAGTGCAATGGTCAGGGTTTTGACAGATAGCAAACCATTATTATTTTTAATATAAGAATTAATGTAATACAGGGCATGCATGCAGGAACTTCATACACAGTTTAAATACATGTGTGATGGAGAGGCAGGGTTAGGGTCATCAAGACTGTCCATCAACTGGCAACTCAACATCTGATAATAACACAAGAATTGTTAGAGATGCTGGTTTGTGGTGATCGGCTTTGTGGTGGCCAGAGGCACTGACTGCTTTTTAAATTAAAAGACAAGGAAGGGCTGCTTGCAGGCCTAAAACATAGGAGCCTTAACAGCATGAGATCAAATTTTGCTGTCCCCCAGTGATCTTGTTCAACTGGTCTTGCATCAGATGGTTATTCTGAAAGGTCTCCTGAGCCACTGCACCTGTGGCACTGAACACCCAAAGTCATTCTTCAAGAGCAAGCCTTTTTCTAAAGAGAAACATCCAAACATTTCATTGTCTACCTTAGAAGCTCACTGCTCATCAGATTCAATTAAGTCAATAAAGGGTGAACGATGAAAAATAGGGTTATGATGACAGTTAGCAGATCAGAGTACTAAATGAGAGCAGTAGATAGTGTGGGTTACTGTACTTAGTATACTTTAGCACTGTGGAAGACTAAGCTTTCCTCTTCTCGGGACCCCATGTCCCAGGAGGGTGTTATAACAGGACCCAGAGCACATTGATCCATCTTTGCGAATGCAGAGCTGGGCCACGCTGTACCCGGTGCCTCCCTTAGAGGTGCCCTGAGTCACCCTCCCTACCCGACCCAGCCCCAGGGTGGGATCCAGCCCTCTTAAACTGGGAATGGAATCGACTTCATCTTCTTCCCAGCACTGCCCCCTTCCCTATAGTCACCCACACACACACTCCCACAAATGCAAGGCAAGGGGACAGTCATCTTCCATACGTCCAGTCTAAGCCTGGGTACCCAGTGATGCAAGTGGTAGAGGGACAGTGAGAGAGTAAACAAGGCACCGTTCCCGGCACTGCTTATGCATTTCTTAATTAAGTATCATCAGATAAAAAGCATGAGGAGCAGCGGCAAGAACCCAGCCCCTCCCTTCTCCCAGAGGAGCACCTTCATGGCTACAGTCTCAGATGCCTTCTCATTTATTAATCTCTCTCTTCAGTTCCTACAGTCCCGGGCTGCCTCAACCCCAAAATCCCAAGCCATGCCTCATGCACTCTGCGTGCCCACCCTGTATGATTTAGTCATGAAGACTTCGTCAGGCAGTTTCAAATCTGCTGATCTCCTGCGGCAAATGAATCAGAGCAGGAATGGAATGCGAGTCTGGAAATAAGTCACCTAAAATGCAGTTTTCTGAACTGTCTCAAGCCACCTCTAAAAAAGGCAGGGAAGACAAATGTAAACTCTTTGGAGAGTAAGGAGTGTAATGTACAGCATCAGATAGGGGGGCTGAAGCAATTTGCAGCACACAAGACTTCAGTGCTCCGTCGCTATTATCTGTAGTCAGCAGAGGCAAATGCTGTGCCCTTAGCACTATCGTGCTGTAAAACTAGAGATTAAATTTAATGATGTCAGAACCAAGCACTGACCCAAAAGCACCAGCCACCCAGGGTTTCTCATGGAGAATCAGCAACTACCTTAATTCAGGATCCAAGGATTAAAGTCTTCAGCAAAATGCAGCTTTTCCTTGTCCAAGTCATCTCTAGGAAAGGAAAAAAAAAAAAAAAAAAAAAAAAGAAAAAAAAGAGGGAAGTACTGTTTGGCGGCACATAGTTACCATAGATCAGACGCAAATTCACTGATGTAGTAAAATTATTCACCAGTGCCAGTTCATACTACCTGATGATCTGGACTTGGTTCCTGGGATGTCCAACGTTTTCTGGAAGACGTTGAGTGAGTCACAATGTGTCAAGAAGATTTCGTCAAAAGGGATTTTGGGGGTTACATTTTTAATGCAAACTAAACAGATTTTGGAGCTTTGGTAAGCGAGAACAATCAAGAAATCAGAGGTAACTTTCATTTTCGTGTGAGTCACACTGGGAGGGATATTGAAGAGTGTTTTGCAAATGCTCGTCCTTCACCAGAAAGCTTTTAGTTACGTACATAGCCCTGCTCATGGATGTTCCCCACCAGAATAAATGAAAACATTCATTTGAGAATTACTTCTCAGAACGAAAATTGCCCAGAGCTTGCTGTCCGCCAGAGCCATGTGGCTGTAACCTGGAAGGCAGGAGAGCAGGCGCCTCTCTCTGCTCCTCTCCATCCCACTAAGTGGGAGCCTTGGAGCAGGATGGGAGTGAGCAAGTGTGCCCTTCCTTCCCCATTCTCTCCCAGAGGGAAGTGAGATGGCATCTTGAAACCCTACCTTACTGACCCATTAAGGCATATAGGATTTTAACCTGTAATTTAATCTGGGTAAGGCTTAATAATGTAGCTGAGCTGGTCTATGGCAGGAAGTTAGTTAGGTCTTCATGGCGTGCAACAAAGCGGTTCCCTGTTTGGGTGAGAGGAATTCATTATAAGTCTGTCTCCGTCACAGAGAGTCACAAAAGAAGTGGTCTTGCCTGGTCTCCAGGATGGTCAAGTAAATGTGAGTAAGCCATGACATGATGCTGAGCAAGTAAGATAAGCAGGAAAGTGTTTCAGTCCACCTGAATGATGATTGCACAAAGCTTCCTTTCTACTGTTTAGTTATCGTGGTCCTCACAACTAAAGTAAGTGAAAATGCAAGCTCTGAGGGAGCAAGAATTTGATTCAGTTTTTAATCCTAACACAACCTGCCTTTTAAATTACAAACTAAATCCAAGTTTTATCAATCTCTGCCCCACAGTCTTGCTGAGATTTTTCACATTCCTTTGCCAGCCAGTTTAATTAGAATTTTAAGGCTTTCATGTTCAAAGTGTCCACTCTGAACTGATGGGGTCAGCAGAGTTCAAAGGAAAGGATGAAAAACTCCAAAGTCTGAAACAGCAACAAGCCCCAAGCCTTATCCCAGCTTCACAACTGCTGAGAAAGTTTGGATCTGGAGGCAGAGATTGCAATTTGAGTTTGTAGGCAGAAGGGAAAGTTATGTTTTCCACACCATGGGGCATCTCCACATGTTGTGAAGCTGATCAACCTCTCCACAGATCCTGAGCCAACAGAGCTGCTCCAGAGATACTTAGGCTGGAAAAGAGAATATAGCCACTTCTCTTGCTTGCTTAGCTTGTACCACTAGGCTGAAGATTTACACCTGGAGAATTTTTGCTAACACTACTGAGGTACACGTATTTATGAGGGGGCACTTGAATATAGGGGGTTATGCCAGGCATCGTATGTGAGAAATATTAGCCCTGTCTTCTTGTTTGTAGTTATGACTTGTCACACTTCCCACGAAAAAAAAAAAAAGATAACATTAAAAAGTATAAGAAATCATTAAAAAACAGCAGATAAATAAAAAAAATTGCTTTCACAATGTAGTGCACGTTCACTGAGCTGTTTGCACATACATACCCAAACTGCTACAAGTTGCATGTCTGGTTTTGAAATTCCTTGTGTTTATAGAGTAATAAGGGACATGATAAACTCAGGTGACAGCATTTCTAGTATTATTCAAAGAATACAATATAAAGATTTATTCCTACCCACTCGTGCAGAAACACAGAGCTAAATGAATAAAAGAATGAATACACACACCATAAAAAACACTTGTCCCTGCAGGGGAGATTAGATGTCTGGTTAAACTGTTCCCCATGAAGTCCATCATGCGTAGCCATGCACATTCTGCATACAAAGAAAACAGTCTGGTCCTCTCAGCAAAGAGGGGGCTGAACCATACCAACAGGGTCTGAGACACCACCCAAGACAGTCAGGTTTGGGCTTTTTTTACCCATTTCCAATTTACAGTTCTTTCCATGCCAACTAGAAGTGAATATCCTTCGTGTCTCCCCTGAACCAAAGTACGTGAAGCAAAGTACAAAGTGCCATTGGTACACGAAGACCGATATTTTATATTAGCATACACTTTCTGTAAACACTGATGTAGCAGCCAAGGTTGCAGTGGAATAGTAGAGCTCCATCCCCCAGTGGGGGTCAGCGTAAGTTTAGCCAGGATCGTGGAGCATATACTGAGGCTTTTCCTGTCAGAGCTTTATCCATCAGCAACACTTGTTGCTGCCACAGGTGTTTACCTGGCTGGAGTCCCTAGTGTCACCTGGCTTAAGAACAGGAGAACAGCCACAGTAAGGTCATCTATCTGGAGATGGAGAACTCCCAGAAAGTTGCAGGACAATTACTGTCATCCCAGTTTTTCTGATCAAAGGGTGTATAAACTCTCCCAGCTTGTGAGAAGGAGGGCACTTGGAGGGATGCATCTTTTGGCCCTGAAAACATGCACAGCAGCCAAAGCCCAAGAAAAGGAATAGAAAGGCTAAGGAAAGATGTTGACTGACAGAGATATTGAGGAATATTTGGAGCAAAGACTGGCAGAAGGGGAAGTAGCAAAATTCTTTGTCCTGGTCTGGACTAGTCACGTAAGACCAGTAAAAGGGATGAGGAAAAGATGTAAATGGCATGCGTGAAAGTGGTATGGTTTTCTCCCTTTGTTCTATTATTCTCTTCCTTCCTGTGTCCCATTTTTTTCCTTTTTTTTTTTTTTTAATAGGTTGTTCTATGGACGTAATGTCACAGATGTAAATTTAAATAAAAAGCCAAATCAAAACAAGGTTTCAGTAGCTGTAAAGCTGATCTGTCCTGCTCTGTGGATAACTCCACAGCAAGCCAGCCCCTAAAAATACTACAGAGAGCTGTGACTCATGCTCACAAGCATTGGCTGATCAATGGAAACTTTGAGGAGTCTTTTGTAGGTATTTGTGTATGAGAACATGCACATAAGAGAGACAAAGAGCAGGAATGTGTTGCTATTAGATACCTCGCTGTGTCCTGATGAATCCGATGTGTGAAGGTAGCAGTTATTCTGCACTCCAGAAGGCATGCTGTGTTATTCCGCTGGTACAATTGTTTTGGTCCTCTTATCAGAGCATATGTTAATAGCTTTATGCTACTTACACCCAGAGCTGGAAATCGCTAAGAATTTCAAAGCTCCATCAGGGAGGAAGTAAGAATGGCAGATGCCCCAGAAACACCCTACAGAGAGATTTAGCTCCGAGCTGCATTTTTACTTTTAGACTGTTTTTTCAGGCACTTACTTACTATTCTCCCTCGACCTGCAGAGACACCTATTTTCAGTAACATCTCCCAGTGCAGGAAAAAAAATGCTATTCGTATTCACTTATATTAATTAACTGAGAGTAAAATCTGCTTCTGAAATAACATCAAATTAGTAGAGCAGAATAGCATATTAGCTTGAACACATCAAAGCGCTGAATGAAGCTGCTCAGCAGCTGTAGTAAAGCATCTTATATGCTTGCTTTGTAAATCACAATAATGAAAAAAGTGATTTGTACAGTACTTTTGGCAGCTTTTGTGTTTTCTGTCATATTTTTTCACCTCTTTATTCCTGTCACAGAATACTGTATTTATATCATTAAAGCCTTTAGAATAATGAAATATGTATCAGGAAATATCAGTAAATACAATTAAACACTGCACAGTTGCATTAGAGCACTTTCTCAGAGAATTAATGAAACAATGTGATCTGCAATGGCGTATTTTCTTTTTGCCTTTTCGTTTCAGCTTTTCAGGCTTCTTGATCACCCACTGCAAAAATCATCCCTGGGAGGAAAAGAAAAAAATAAAAAGCTTCTTCAAAAAGTGATGAATTTTTGAGACGTTATAACCCTTCTGAGAGATTTCATGGACGTGTGTTTAGAAACACAGTACAGACTAACAATGTCAGCTGATGTGATATGGAAAAAAAAACAGTTAATGATCCCGATTCTGTCAGGTTTCGGGAAAAACTGGGAGGCATATGAATGCTGTGCAAGAGCACTGTCTGTGACTGTGGTAGACAGGATGACCTCATGTGCAGCTTCCTTACATGGATTACTTCTCAATGCAGACTAGACTTCATCAGATCAGGAAAATGGTTTTCTTCTCAGGTAGACCTCTCAACTCAGGTTCCCTTAGTTGTCCTTCACAATCTCCTGGTTTGGCTTTGTTTTTGAGGGCATGGAGGGGGCAGACATCCACCCTGTTTAAAGGCAAAAAATGGGGTGAATTGCCATCTCTGCTGACGTCATGCTGTTTTACCAGAAATCTTCTTTAACCAGAGTCAGCAGCAGGAGCAGTTTGCATTCTTTTAGGAAATGCCTACATAAACTGACAAATGAACCCTACTGGGGCCAGATTCAGACAGTTGTGTCTCTGATTCACTGTCCATATTATTTGACGCAAGAAAGCAAATGCCACATCAGGAAGTGCTACCACAGTAGGATGGGTAGTAAGTGAAAAGAAAGGGTTTGCAGACATGCCCTCAGGTAAATCTGCACCTGCTAATTGATCTCCATCTATAAAATTCCATATGTCCTCCACACTCAATAGCACAAATCCCTGATACCACTGCATTTTGGAAACTCCGTGCAATTCCAGGCCATCCCCCTGAGAAATGATGAGGTGGCCCAGAAAAGGCTGTCAGAAGGGAGACAGGGACTGGCAAGGGTGTGGAAGGGCTGCTCTGCGAGAGGGAATTAAGTTGCCCATGACCTCTCAGCCTGGGAAGGAGGCAGAAGAATATGATACGAGTGTTAGAAGACAAGAGTGGTACAGAGGATTGAAGAGGGAATTTTATAGTACAAAAGCTATTGCTTCTTCAAAACAAGTGAGTTTCTTTTTTTTTTTTTTCATGTGGCATGTAATTAAACTATGGGACATTTGGCTGATGCAGGATGGTAGAAAGCCAAAAATACACGTAGCTTTAAAACTAGCTTCACAGACTCACAGAAGGAAAATCTATTGTGAGCTACTAAGAGGCAAGATATCACCTTCGTGCCAGGTGGACTCTAGCCCACTGCTGATGAAAGGCATAGCTGAGGAGCATTCATTATACTCTGCTTGTTCTTATACTCTTCCCTTATCATCAGTTACTGTACCGTGTCAGAGAGGGGATAGGGAGCCTATCAGACCCCTATGCTGTGTCTTAGTACAGCTTGTTCCTTACATCCTTACATTAACTTTATTTACAATGCAGGAGCTCAGATCCAGCCAGCTTCTATATCAGCAAAGACTGGCTGTTGCTTGCACAGTAAATAACCAGGAGGCATGGTTATACCTAAAACAGCCAGTTCTTTGGTTCCCATAGCATCAGAAATTTGTGGTATTGAGAAATATCTGTACATATACTACATATATTCAGTATGTATCTATATAACAGCGACACCTTCGGCTCAGAGCAGTCAGTCAGTGTGTATGTAGCTGCAGGCCAAGCACTGATGCCTCCAATCCATCTAGCAGCAAACTAGATCATGTAAGCGAGCACTGAGAATGAGAAGAGAGTAGATGGTGTAGTCACAGCAAAGTAAGGAAAAGGATATGTGTAGGAACTATGGAACTGCATTTTGAGGAAGGCAGATGTTTGATGAGAGTTTGAGGTTTTGCAGTAGCAGAAGGAGCTACAGCTTGGAGCTTGTAGATCATTTCATTAACTAATCCCTTTTTGTGAGTTGGAGAGTTCAGTTTGTTGAATTAGTATATTGTCAATCAGTATTGATATTACTAAGAATAGTGAGGACTATCGTCCTCAACACAAGAAGGACATGGACCGGTTGGAATGGGTCCGGAGGAGGGCCACAAAGATGATGAGAGGGCTGGAGAACCTCTCCTATGAGGACAGGCTGAGAGAGCTAGGGTTGTTCAGCCTGGAGAAGAGAAGGCTCCAGGGAGACCTTACAGCAGCCTTCCAGTACCTAAAGGGGGCCTACAGGAGAGATGGGGAGGGACTCTTTATCGGGGGATGTTGTGATAAGACACGGGGTAACAGCCTCAAACTGGAAGAGGGTAGATTTAGATTAGATATTAGGAAGAAATTCTTTCCTGTGAGGGTGGTGAGGCACTGGAACAGGTTCCCCAGAGAAGCTGTGGATGCCCCATCCCTGGAAGTGTTCAAGGCCAGGCTGGATGGGGCTTTGAGCAGCCTGGCCTAGTGGGAGGTGTCCCTGCCCATGGCAGGGGGGTTGGAACTAGATGATCTTTAAGGTCCCTTACAACCTGAACTATTCTGTGATTCTGTGAAGAAAACAGGGACAAATCCCAAGAACGTGAATTTATCACCCAAAACATTGGGTAATTTAAGTCCATTTAACATCTATCTTGATCAATTGCCCCATCTGCAAAAATGAAAGAATTATTATACCTCACTGTGATATCATCCTGCTCAGCTCCTATCTGTTTTAAATAATTTTGAAATTTATTGTGTTTATCAGCATTGAAAGAAGCTTCATGCAAGTGTAAAATAACTAAGAAGAGAGTTCAGAACTTTAGAAAAGAGTATGTATTTTGTCCAAATAAATACTTTGATAGATTTCACATAAAAAATAGCTTAGTGATTTCCCAGTTCAGCTCAACTTTCTCTGAAATTAAAAAGCACCAGAATACAGCTGAGAAAATAAGCTTTGGCTAGTTGTACTTTGTTTACATTTTATTTATGGGGATCAGCTGCAAAACAGAGTGTTAATGCTATCCATCTTTAATGAACCTTTGTACGAAGGACAGGGAGTTTATGAGGACTAAACCCTGCAAATAATATTGGACTTCATAACTAAGTCAGCACAGTAGGACTAAAATACTTTATTGGATCTTATTCACAAGAGGTTTATACTATACCGCTGATATCTTCCATTTCACTTAATCACTTTTATGAACACAAGCCAAGCCCCTACTGCAAACTGCCACCAGAGAGCTTAGCAGTCTAAATGATACTTCACCAAAGCTTCAGAAAGTCTCTTTGTTCTGGAGGAAACATAGTAAATCATGGCAACAGAACCCTCTTGGTTTCTTACTTGCTTTAGAAGGTATTTGTCTCCACTCTTCCTCGGTGGGATCATATGCATGAACAGGGACATTATTGAAATGTATCTGTCATTCATCTGTATTGCCGCAGCCTGCGTTGTCTTTAGGTAACTCAGTTAGCACAAGGTCATTTATTTGCATTTCCTCAGGGCAAGAAGTTTAGTAACAAGGTTTTGTAACGTAGGTGACTTTATATTGGTAATACTGTTACATCACTTTTATATTCTATAGAGACCATTACGGCACTTGTCATTGTCACAAGTGTCAATAGTTATCTCCCGATTTATGACAGCAGGTGAACCTTTAAAGTAGTTTTTACTTCCCCAAGCACTCCTTTACTTGACTCCTTGTGTGAGCAGGGGTCTGAGGGATTTGACAGAACACCACGTTTGTACCAGGGAACTAAACACGCCATGAGCTGTACTCTGGCATCAGGACCAACTGGCCTACCACTGATCGTGTTCATACACCTGAAGGCTCTTGGCCTCCAGAAGAGCTTGCTCACACCCAGGATGCCTGTGGGAAATCATCCCAGCCCCATAAAGCTCCCAAGCCATTCCAGAGACTGTGAGAGTGCCAGCTGATTTAGGCCAGAACCAGGGCACGAAAAGCACCCTAGCAATTCACCAGGACAAGCAGGCTCCGGACTACTAATAAAGACATGGACTTTGGTTGCTCTGTGTTTGCGCCTCAATTCTCTGTCAGGGATCGGGGTACTTCAACTGGAACATTTGTACCTCCAGATAACGAAGATCATAATGTGCTCAAACACAATAGTAAGGGAGAGGGGCAGCAGGGGCATAGAGGTACCAAAAAAATAAGCTACTCTTTCCATACTGACAATAGGCACACTATGCCCTGTAAAAGTAATTGACAGTAGCAATACTGTCATCTTAGTGCTTCTTGGCAGCATAGTGAAAAGCATCAGCACACTTTAACTTGCATGAGAGTGCAGGAATGCATCTCTAAGGAGCTACAGTGCATTCAGATCACAAAGGGAATACCCCATGCAGTGCACCACTAAAGAGATTTCATTCCCTGTTGAAGAGGAAAAAACATGTAAACTATCAGGAAGAGAGACTTCTTCGCACAAGTATTCATTTTAATTGGCTTTTCATAGTCGTCCTCTTCAAACAAGACTGAAAGTGTCTACTGACAGTAGCAAAACTGCTCCTGCATTTATTAATTGACGACAGTATAAAAGAAAGTAATTAAAAATTCCATTAAGCCATTCATTATGGCTGTCCCACATGTAGCAAGACAGTCTTTCCCACTGTGCTAAAATTAACTGTTTCAGAGAAACGTATAAACAATGTGAACTACAATCAATAACATCCTCATCTGCCAGCAGCATTGCCAAGTGACAGCCAGTCTAGCCAGCACTGGGACTGACCGCTCGGGTTACTTTCATCAGATTGAGTCCTGGTCATCAATACCAAATATTTAACACTTGTACCTCCTGCTCTGCTCAAGCACTAAGAGGAAAGTCTGAAACCAGTTTGCAGTGTGGTGCTCTCTCATCACTGGATTTATTTAGTCACAAGCACGCATTACTGGTTCCCAAGAACTTCACAAGTCTGATCCACGCATTCCACAGATTTTTCGGGGACATAGCTGGTGAAATCTCTAACAAACAATCTGTGTGAGGATTATTAACATATATTCCCAAACTCCTAAGTCTGCTTTTGCACGCACTGTGAGTAGCGTGTGCTTTTTATTTATTTATTTATTTTTGATAGTAATCCCATTACCTTTTCTACTGATCAGGGCAGCCTGAGCCTGCCCAGCTGATTAGCTATTATTATGTCAAAATACTTCGTAATCCTCTCTGATCTCTTCTTATCAGCGATGCCAGGGCAGCGATACTCTTGTTTGAATACGCTCAAACACGCAATTGTAGAAACAACGCAGCATGCTTACCAGTTCTCTATTTTGATTTCTTTACATCAAGAATCACAGGCCGGTCTAGAAAATAGTATTTGCTGCTTCTGATTTTCCACAGGGGCGAGAGAGACCGGGGGGTTGCTCCAGAGCTACCTGGGGCAGGGGGAAAGGGGTCTCAGAGATCCCTAAGTCACTGGTCCTCAGCTGCCAACGTGCAGGAGATGTGACACACGCACGTCTTCCCTTGGTGCGGAGCTGGGATCCTGCTCTTGGATCTGGGACGTGGGAAGCAAGATCTGATTCCCTAATCCTCAGTGTTTATATTTCTTGTGTTTCTGTGTCTCAGAATAAGTAAATTAGCAGCTGTCCTGCCTGGGAGTTACTGTTGGGTAGTTGTATCCTGGGTCTCCTGTTAGCCGCAACAGACAAAAGGTGCGACAAAAAGGGAAGAAAACAGACAAAAATTAATATTAAAAGTAGGAAGACAAAAACACTGCAGTGTCAAATTCTCCTTTGGTAAATCAGCGCAGATTTGCTGTTGTTTACATCAGCTACGCAGAAGAATGGAAACTGCTGACAGAATGGGAGCTCAGAGGCACATGAGTCACCACTCATTGAATTTCCATACTCTCGTGACCTAGTAATGTTGTTGGGGCATTCAGCAGAAGATGCTGCTTAAGAAGTTTTTCTTCCCAATCAACGAATTTTTGCATTCAGGGTGCATACTGGAGGTTTCCGGAAAGCTTTTTAATAGTGAAGAAACAATTCAGACTATCAGCTTGAAATCAGTCAGCCTGTGTCTCGGGCAAAAACTACTTGCCAGGGAGCTCTGCTAGGGTGAAAGAGTCTCCTAAGGGAAGCAGTGGAAATTTTGTATCTGGACACATCACAAGCTACCCTGGAGAAAGCACTGGGACATGCACAAGAAGAAACAATCGTGCCTTTCGCAGGGAGATAAGTTCAAACATTGAGCTGCTGAGATACTTTGGAGACGAGTGTGATGTGAGGTCTAAAATAAACAGAGCGCTTCATTGCACTGTCAGTAATGAACTGGAGAGAACGGCTGCGGTTGTTGTACTCTGCCAATAGGGCTCTGCCCTGTAAAATACTGAACACTGTAAATTCTTTTTAGAGAGGACGTACAGTATTGTCTAAGGGAAAAGAAAAAACACCTCTGCAATAAAAAAAGCCACCAAAAATAATTAACTTAGGTAATCACACTTCTGAAAAATTACTAAAAGCAAATACATGAATTGAAAATTCACTACCAAAACAGTGTGCTATTTTAAAAGACACTCTTCTCTTTAGTGTATGTTTCAGTTTCTTTCATATATACAGTTAAATTACCCTTAGTTTCAGCATGCTGTTTCAAATAGGATTTATGGTCAGCGTGAATACATTTCAATACCTCACTTTAACCGACTCATAAAGATTCTTCCAATGTGCAAAAAGTTTGCTCTAATTTGGGCTCAGCATTCACCATTTTTAGTAGGTCCAGCTCCAAGTACCTCAAAGAAACTTCTGCTGCTGCAAAAGAAGTTGAAACAAACATTCCAGCCATTTCAAAAAAATAAGTGAATAGAATTTGAAGGTAGAATATTGGACTGGCTCCTGAAGTACTTACACAGAGTTTGCAGAATTTCTCAATATAAAACATTTATCCTAAAATCCAGAAATCCATACCAAGTCCAAGTCCTCTGTTATTTTCTAATCCTTCAGTAATGCTTATGGTTGTCTGAAAAGCCTTTCAAGGAACACAGGCACAACAGAATAACATAACTTTTGTTATAATCAAATGCGAAGTCAGGAACTTAGGAGTTAATATACACACAGAGGAGAGAAACCCCTTTCCGTTTGTTCTGCTTTGTCATAATTTTTAGTCAGATAAGAGGAACCTTTCTTAACAAATAATTTATCAATGATTCTTTACTTAAACTTACACTTCTTGTCATAGGCTTTGGCACATACAAAGCATATTGTTCCAACTTAAAGTTATAACATAATAACTTCAAGCATTTTGTGAAATAAATAGAAGTAGCAGTTAAACGACTTCTTTGCATCATTCATAAAGAACAGAGAACTTGGCAATTCTCTGCTCAGGAACAAGAGACTGAAATGGAAAATATTTCCCAGGTCCTCTCAGCTCCGGCATATAAGGGTACAGGCCCTAACGTTTCCATACAATCATGACAACAAATTGAAATAGCCCCTGAAATCTTTCAGCCTTGCTAAAACTGGCTTAAGCAGTTCCTGCCTTCCCTGTCCTACCATAGTTCCCATCCTTGGCTAAAGTCCATTGTTCCCCTGGTTGTGTCTACACCACCGTTCCTGTGATGACACGGTGTACTGCAGTTGCATCAGTAGCATAAGGACAAGAACAGTGGTGTATTTCCATGGCTTGAGGCATCCATGGCCACAGAAAAAGAATATCCTCTCAAGTAAATCTTTAATTATTTTTTCTAATTGAATGAATGCTAATAAGTTTGCAATACGTAAAGCTTTGTCCCAAAAAGATGTATCATTCTACTGATACATGAAGCTGGGAAGCTAGTGCTTCTTATTGCCCATCACAATCAAGTGATCTATTGGCATGACAGTGGATGAAAATATTTTTGTTGCCTTTGCAGGGGAAAAAAAAAGTTATTATTTACTGTATTTTCACATTTCTTACTATAAATTTTTTCTCAATGTTTTTTTTGGAGTCACATTAGACGTTTTTTAATCATCTGCTCCATTTGTATGTAGGCCTCCGTCTGACAGTCTGCTGTAACCAACAGAGACACTTCTGTATATTTTGTGACATGTCTTATGGTAATCGCTGCTGCCCGATCCATGCAAAATCATTTATCTGCTCCTTCCATGAAGTGACAGTTTCTGCCTTTTAGTGGGTATACCCCGGCTTCTCATCTGAACATGGCCACTGAATCAGTGGTCAGTCACAGCCCACAAGAGACCGTAAGAAGTCAGCCTGCTGAAAATAGAGAAATCGTGCCTCAGCCCAGTCTCAGATCCCTCTCACTCCTATCTGTTTTGCATTGCTCGGGACCAATTTATCCCGGAGACTACATACCACAAGGAGTGAGTATTGTTCCCGTACAGCAAGTTTTTAGCCTGTGTTAGACATATTGAAAGTGGCAGTCTCTATGTACCAAAAGAAGTTGAGCACAGAGGGGAATCTAGTTACAGTTCTCCTGGGCAATACATTTCTGGTTTAGCTTTTCATGTCTCAGCACTGATTTGATCATTTCTGTATAAAGTCTGCAAAGAAATAGCAATTTTTGGTTTTAAAGGAGCTACATAAAATGTAAACTGCTGTTGGCTGTTATCAAGCACATAGACCTTGATTTCAAGCCATAATGTGGCTTTGATAAATGAACTGGCATTCAGCAAAGGTAGCTTAGATCGAATCACTCAAATGTTGCCCTGAGTGAGCGAGTGCTCCTGGCGCCTCCCTGGCTCAACCCCTGTTCCCCACCTTGCTCTAGCCACATCCTTCAGCCTTCATGCAGCGTGTCAGCATGGCAACTGGGAGACGCCGACCACATATTTCTTTAACAATGAATATTTTACCCCTGTCGTCTGACACCCTCCCCATGTCATTGCCTGGAGATGCAGGTGAGTCCGCTTCTCTCTCCAGCTGCACCCCGAACTCCAGACCCTGCAAGGAGCTGCAGTTCTCTAGCCATGAGTTGCTGAGCCAGGTGGAAGTTTCCAGAGAGCTTCAGTAAAAAGCCTCTCTTAAAACATGCCAGCTCTGACAGAAGCAGCTGTCTGGACACCACATAGAATCATAGAATGTGTTGGGTTGGAAGGGACCTTTAAAGGTCATCTAGTCCAACCCCCCTGCAGTAAGCAGGGACATCTTTCACTAGATCAGGTTGCTCAGAGCCTCATCAAGCCTGGCCTTGAACATCTCTAGGGATGGGGCCTCCACCACCTCTCTGGGCAACCCGTTCCAGTGCCTCACCACCCTCATTGTAAAGAACTTCTTCCTAATGTCTAATCTAACCCCACCCTGCTCTAGTTTAAAGCCATTGCCTCTCTTCCTATCGCTACATGCCCTTGCAAACAGCCCCTCCCCAGCTTTCCTGTAGGCCCCCTTCAGGTACTGGAAGGCTGCAGTAAGGTCTCCCCGGAGCCTTCTCTTCTCCAGGCTGAACAACCCCATGCCAAAACTCTACCTTGCACACAGTACTCACTCACTTCACAGCTGACCCTCAGCTACCTCGGTGTGTCAACCCTTTGCTCTTTATATAGTCTTTAACATTTTAATTTTTATTTTTTTTTAAAGTTTCAAAAGCAATTGCTTGCTTGAAATTTCTTGTATGGATTACAAAGCAGAACTGTGAAGCAATATTGTATTTTAAGCAGCAATCTGAAAGATGAAGACAAATCCATGATTATTTTTTTCAAAGCATTCAATTCAGTGTAATCTTCACAAAAGAAGAGCCTTATTTCTTCTGAGCTAGGTCATTACTTTCCGTTTAAGGATTTCTCCAAGCTGAATTTTGCACTTAGAGCAACATTTAATCAACACTTATATTGCTTACCATTGCACTGTGAATGTCTGATCATTTGACTGACTAATCCAATCTTCCTTTTCCCTGTGCAACACTGAAATGAGGGACATCTTTTAAAATGGGGGAAGGCCCAGTTCAGGAGAAAAGGACAGTCTCTTAGCGTACAAGACTGGCAGCCACCCTAATTGACTCAGATGGAGCTCTGGAGGGCACCCCACCTGAAGAAGGCACAACATCTTCAATACCATACGAAGACAGCTACAGCAGCAGCACAGAAGATGTGCTGGGTCTGTTCCTGTTCCAAGAGTGGCAGCCTACAAACCTCTGCTGGTGGTCTGGAGGAGAGGTAGTGGCAGGGACCTCTTACGTTGCCTTCTTATTCTTCTCTCAAAGATGCTAGCAGCTACTGCAGCGAAAGACCCTGACGAGGCTTGCACTCTGCACGGAGGCGCATGAGACAACCTTCTGCCTTCTCCTTCTGCCTTCTCCTCCTGCCTTCTCCTCGGTACGCTGTGGCATCTCCACTGACCTCGCCCAACCTTCCTACTTCTGCAGCCCTGGCTCAGTCATGCAACCTCATGGTGCTTCTCTTTACCTTTGTCTGCAAACAGAACACTTCTCTTCCCCACAAAAAGACCGTGAGACTCTTTTAACATCTGCAAATCACCTTGAGCTCATGAGGAGCGAGGTATAGTTTAAGCATAACAGTGTATCTACACAAAGCTCTAATACTGCGTATCGACTTATTTAGATTTTCCATTTAATCATAGAATCATATGCTGGTGTCCATGTAATTTACAATTAAACAATTCAGTTTTGTCTGCCTGTGGAACTTCTTTCACCCAGACGCACACTATAAAGTGTTTTGAAAAACGGACAGACTCCCATTTGCACACTTCCGTACAGGCACATAGAATCATGGACATAGGAAGGGATTTCTGCAGATCACCCAGCCCAAACCCCTGAGTTTTGAATATCTCCATGGACAGACTTTCCAGTCGTCAGGAACCTCCCCCAACTGCCATGATCTCTGAAAGATGACAGAGTAGGACCTCACAATGAGACCAAACAGATCCGTGAGCACCCTTGCGTGCTTCCCATCTGGTCCCATGGACTTGTGTTTGTTCAATTGTCTTAAAGGCTCCCTGTCTATATCCTCCTTTGTGTTTCACTCCCGCAGACTCTGCAGGGAAAGGAAACAAATGCCTCTTCACTTTTCCTTCTAACATAAAATTGGGTTGACAGAGCTGCAAATGGGTTCAAAAAGCAATTAAACAAACTCATGGAATAAAAAACCATCAGGACTGTTCCACGCTGAGATGCTGATACCACCACCTGATACCAGGCTGTCCTTATCCGAAAGATTGCCAGACAGTCGGATGCCAAACACAGAAAACCCTCACAATATGGTAACCACATTGCTTTGCTTTTCCTTGTGCATCTGTGCCCAGGCGCCATTCTTGTTGGCTTACACTGAAAAAGAATAGATCTGAAAGACTTCCATACCACCTGACAAGGTCCTGGACCTTTTGGTCCAACCCAGTAAATTCTTACCCAGTATGTTTAATGCTTTTTCTCTGCAATTTAAAGCATAAGTTTTAAAGCTTCCACTTCTGGTGAAGAGTAGTATATTACAAGTACTCCAGTGATACAGGCCTAGATGTGAATGCCTGGTCACTCAGATGAGCGAGGCTGTTAAAAAATGCTTACATTGCTGTAGCTGTTCACCAACACAAGCTACATGGTAACAACGCTATAGCAGCAGAAAATCTAAAACCATTTTAAACATAGGTTTTAAACAGCCAATGTAAATTGCACTTGCAGAACCTACAAACACTGAAGCTGATCGTAGTTACCTGTAGCCTCTTCCACCGCTTTCTCCTACCCTTGCAAGGCTTCTCACCTAAGTACCACTTGAGCACTAGGGAATTGCAGAGGCATCCTGAGTCTTTAAAGCTATTTGTTGATCCCCAGCCTTGGCAAAAGCGCACAAGATTTAAATCCATCTCCACTTCAAAATGTTGTCAGACCCTCAAGCAACAAGTGGGGAACTCTCCTCATCTCAAAGCTGGTAGTTTCATGAGGATGGTAGAAAGTGGAATATGAGGCTGTGGTTCCTACAGGTAATTATCTGAAATCTTAGTGACCTTTGTTGAAAGCTGTACTGAAGAATAAAGAAGCATTATATGAACTGTGCATCCTTAAGAAAAGGCAAAGGTACATAATGGCACCAAAGTCCATTAATTCCTAATAGATCCTGTCACCAAGGAGACCTTTGCTATTAAATGACTAATTCAGTCCACTGTGTTATTTTTATCTCTAAAACTCTACCTTAGCAGTCATTTTCATACAAAAAGACCTATTACTTCTGATTTTCAGGATTTTTGTAATGTGTATATTTAAAATCTCATGAATATTCTGAGGGCTTCACATGTGGAGGTCAGCAAGGGACTGTGCTAGCACTGCCCTCTTTAATATGTATATTAGCCACTGGTGGTTGGGGAGATTGCTAAGTGTACAGAATAAGCAATTTGCTGAAGCCACAACACTCTGCTTCCCTGCCATCGAATGTAGATGAAACAGGGTTTTTCTTTACCCTGCAAAACAGACTCTCTCCGAGACTGGAAGTCAGTCCAGCTAAGGAACAGGTATTAGAAAGCTGCAAAGAAAATGAGAGTGAAAGAAATACAATGAAAAACAGAAAAACAGTGTGAGTGCTAGCCAGTTAGCTATACGTTATTTATTCTCTTCCGTATAGGTTTCATTGCAACATTGACGGAATACAAATTGACACAAAATTCATGTAAATTTATGTAAATGCATATATAAATGAGTTGCAGCCCTCAGGCTCCTGGCAAGTTGCCACAGTGGCTCTGAGTAGAGCAGAGACTTTGCACCACTGTAGTACTCTGAGAGGTGTTATTGTGAATTAGAGTGTGGTTTTCTGAGAAACATTAGTAGCTTTATCAGTTTCTACATGGAGTTTGCCAGGGGCGAAAGAAATACCACTTTGTGAACTTTTGGCTTCTTATCTGAGTTAGTAATAGCACCGAGCCTAGAAATAGCTCATGTGTGACCATTACAAACTCTTCCACTTTCTCAGCAGAGTTTATGGTTACTGTGAGACAGAAACACCCAGCTCATGAACATGATAAACTTCACTGGCATTTCTTTGGAATCTGTAATAGCCATGAACTCAGAAATAGCTGGTTCATGACCATTATAAACTCCTTTGGCTTCTCAGTGGAGGCTTTCTAATAGCCATGAGCACAGAAATAGCTGGTTCACAACCATTAAGATCTTTGTCAACGTGTCCACTGGGAATATAATGGTTGTAAGCCCAGGAACAGCTAGTTCACCATTTTTACACTTTTTTTTTGACTTCTCTGTACTGAGACACAGCTGCACAGCCAATAATTTGCCAGTAACAAATAATGCCTTCACAGAGGCTTACTTAGCCATTCAGGGAAAATGCAACAGAATAAAATACAATGCATTAAGGTAAATGGCAGGACTAGATTTAGGCAGCTTTCCAAAGCTTGTGGCTTATATCTGATGGCTTTTCTATCTATCCGTCATGGTATTTATCCCCATTGGATTGGCATTCACAGTATCCAATCCCATCCTCCATTCACAAGGGAAAAGGACAACCCACAGGAGGTGTTGCAGACAGTAACAGGAGCAAGGATGGGGTACAGGCCTAAAAGTGTTATGGACTGTTCAGGGAACCTTCTTATTTTTCCATATAAAGGATCTGAGGATGAATATGACACCTCTATGGCCTTTCTACAAAAATACCTATGGCCAGGTCTACAGAAGTACTTGCTGGGTTTTTCTAACTGAAGATATGTTGAGTCTAGCTGGTTGTCTGTTGACCATATAGCCAGATTAAGATAGCTGACATGGTAGCTGATAGTCTGCATGCAGACCCCCACCTCGGCCCTTAACAACCTACATGCATAGCCTGTGTTCAGCCATGGCAGAACTGGAAGGGAATCTGCTCATGGCCGTCTTGAATCTCTGCAAAACACCTGATCTTTGCAAAAGAGACTCCTTCCCTTCAAAAGTCTGCTGAAGAAAGTGTGGGACGCCTTCAGGGTCCTCACAGGTCCTTTGCTAGAAACTCTGAATATTTACAGGTGCCTACATGACAATTGAGTATCGTTTGCAGGTTTCTACCAAAAGAACAAAAACAAGTCAAGACTTAACTTCTAAATCTCAAAATAGAAAGGAAACATTGAAGCACTTTTCCTTTGTGACCCTCCCCAGAGCCTCTGGCTCCATACCTTTTCCTTCAAATTCCCTTATGTGAACGCCTTGTCACTGGTCTCCCAGGGCTCCCATCTGAAAACACCTCTCTTATCAGAGAGAGAAGTTTTTCTGTCGGCTGAAAGTGTCTCCTTTTAGTAGGACTGACTTGGGGCAACAAGGCATAAAGGTACTGGTGACACAGGGGGAAGCCTTTAAGTATTTGTATGCTCTTCTCCTTACTACTTTGGGGAATGCATTATTTCTTTTAATAAGAAGTGTTTGTGCAAATCAGTCCCTCTGAGGCCATGCAGTTGTAGTCTTGGGACCTAATTCTGTTCCCACTGAAGTCAGTGTCCAAATCTCTATTGATTTCAAATGAATCAGCCCGGGGCTCTTTGGTGTTTTCTCTATATTTCCCACTAAGAAATTGTTTTCTTTAAAGCTCTGACATCACATGATGCAACCCACTGTAAAAATGATGCTCCTTGTGTGTATATATGTACAGAAATGGGAGGAGTGATTTTTCAGCGATAATGATAATTCTCTGTGGCCCAGTGACAATGGGAGCTGAATCATTGCAGGATAGAAAGCCTCTGGAAGCGTGTACTAACACATCAGGCTTCAGAGAAGAAATCCTGTTCCAGCAATTAAACATAAGAGGAATCAACCATTTTAATTAATTTTACCTGAGTTTTCACTATTTAAAAATCCCCAGCCTTTGGGAAGGAAAATGACAGATGGGGCTTTCAAGAAAGTTACGGGATGGAATAAAAGATTGAATGGGCAAACTGGCAGGAAAACAATACGAGAAAGAGATGCCAAAGAGTGTTGTTATGGTGGTGCTGGGAAAGGACATTAGTCCCAAGAGAAGAGACGAGGCGATCAAGGGCCTGATCCTACAACTCTGTATTTGCTTATGTGAATGATCTCATTGATCTCAGCTGGACTCTGTGCCTGGGAAACTATTTGTGGAATCAGATCACAGACTGTTAGAGAGCAAATGCTACCTCACTCCTTGCCTAACCTGCAAACATTTAGCCAGAGGGACAGATCAGGGGGTGGAGGGAAAAGGGAGCAAGAGGAGGAGAAGGCGGGGGTGTCAGAGTCAGAAGAGAAAGTAACACAGCAGGAGAGACTTTACTCTAGTGTCAGCAGAGCCATGTCACTGATGCCACTTTGATACCCCTTGATCTGAAAGAAAGGGGAGATCCAGGTACTTAAGACTGTATTCTGAAAATTAAATGCAGTTCCTGGGATGAGATTTACTTCACCCAAGGCTTAGGCCAAGGAAACATCTGACAATAAAGTTATGAAAACCCTCAAAAAATAAGAAATGTTGATACAAACATATGTTTGTAAAAGCCGTATCCTACTGCTATATATTGCTAGGCTATGATGTATGATGAAACTGCTAAAAAATAAATAACTACTGAAGAAATAAACCTGTCAAAACAGAAATTTTGTGTTAAATATTCATTTATTGCATTTCCCTTGTACTCATTACAGTACCTGCACAGTCCCAAATTCTAAAAATGTATTGGAATGCCTACTGAAAGCAGTAGGAGTTAAGTACTTAAATGTCTTTGAGGCCTTGAGTTCTAGTTCACTAGTATTATAAATTTAACGGTGCTCTACCTATTTTCTCCTAATGATGCTTCATCCAGTTTCCGATTGTTTATTTTGTTTCACAGCACTGGTAACACATTAATAATAGATATTTATAGACAGGAGCTATCAAGAATGTTTTCCAGTGAAAAATATTTTTACTTCCAAAAGGTTTGAGCTGAGTAATAAGTTACACACACACTAGTTACTGCAAAAATGGTATTTATGGCAATTGTACTTTCTCTAGGACCATGGATCTATACCTGTTATTAGGTGCTAAGGTGCTCCTGTCCTTGAAGACATAAAACGTTACTTTACCAGCCTTTAGAGAAAAAGCAAAACAGTAAAGGCAATGTCTTCTATTCTGTTGCACAAACTGCTGCTAATCAGAGCTGCTTAATTGCCACAGTGAGAAAGCTGATGCTTTTAGCTCTAGCATTATAGACACTGATGTTTTTCAGAAAAGCTTAGGGAAAGGATTTATAGAAATTTAAAACAAGAATAAAATTGAACAGAGGCTTTTCTTAACAAAAAAAATGTGAAAGTTGCTTAATTTGACTATAGGATCTACTGTGCAAAAATATATCTATGCTGAAAAAATTGCAATCCCTTGCTGACACGCAATCAGAAGAAAGGCAGACAGAATAAAACTGTATCATCTATTTATAAGTCTGGGAAATAAAAAATATTCACTTCTCATCTTTTCCATGTTGCAGGCAGGTAGGAAGATGGACAGAAAAACAGGAAAACACGGGTAGGTGACAATAGCAATTTCTTTTAAGGTCCTGAGCAGTATAAAATAAATCTTATTTTTTTTTTCCCACATGTGAGTTTACTCTCAGAGAGAAATAGCTCAATAATGACATCATGCCAGAGAAGTCTGTCCTTTCACCACCTGAAGCATAGTTTAATCTGTCTGAGGCCATAAGGATCAGATCTATTTTTAGTAAACATAATGCTAAATAACTTTCTTTGCTTTAATTGAGCTCATTGGACTAATCTCTAGAGATAGGAGGTCAAGGCACAGTTCCTTAAGAGCTATGACCATAGTAAATATTGACAATATAGACAATTTTTTCTAAAATAGACAAGTATAATATTATTGATTCTGATCTCTCCCTGCTTTTGCACAAATGTAAATGTAATTCCATGGCCTCGTTAGAGCTTCTCCACTTTCACCCCCACATCAGGAAGATCAGAAACAGACTCGTTTATTCAGCATTCTGAGGAAAACATCTGCCATTTTCATAATGGCAAATTTTTTTTTAACCTATATTTTTGTGACCAAACTTCTTTCATGAAATATTTAGGGTCATACCAGAAGGTGCAAAGTGAAACTCTAAGTCATCACTAAGTTCCCAGAGCTAGAATAATATATAATAATAATTTCCTGTTATTAATGTGAATAATTATTTCAATTTATTTTCCATTATAAGATTTTGACTCTTCAGACACAAGATTGTCCAAATGTATGAAGTCTGAAAAATGCAAGAGTCAAATTTTGACACATTTCTTTCCCTTTATCAAAAATTCTTGTCATGAGGTATTTTTTTCTTAAGCTATATTTTGGAAGTTTTCCCCACCTCAGCTATCTATCTTCCCTTTACTCTTGTCAATAATTAAAATACTTCCCAAAGGCTCTACAGGGCACTTACTCACGAGTCCTCCAGTTTATCAAAGGGTGCCCACCGCGTAAATACAGGACAATGCGTACTCACAAAAGATGCTCTGGGACTAGTAAATAGGAGTGGGTACGGGGTAAAGGGATCAGGTAGAGCCACAGTAAGAGGGCAGCTTGCTCTTTAATTTCTGTGAAGGTGTGTCCTGGCATTCGAAGGGAGACAGGGCTCCAGGAGCCCTAGCTGCGGCCAGTATCAACACCACATTCAGCACCAGTTGGTGGCACAGAGCTGAGCTCCGCATTATTGCCACCAGAAGTAGGCACACCAGTAGCACCTCTTTCTTTCCTGTTGCATAAAAGGCAGGACACAAGATGACAAAACCAGTGAGTCATGCATATGCAGAAGAGTTGCCTGTTGCCAGTTGTATTGCAGGTGAGGTGAAGCATAAAACAGCAGATTGGGCCTAAAAAGCAGCAAGAAACTTGTGCTGTGATGATGAATACAGTGATCAACTGTGCACCTAAGACAAGTTCTGAGAAGACCCACATTTGCTGGTAAAAGCTTATTCAGATACCCGAAATGTTGCTGTTCCATCCATCTAGAGGGACCACCATCGTTGTGGTGACTGGCACCCTCTCAAAGGCTGTTTGGAGATCACTTGACTAAGTACCATAGTCTTCTCTGGGACCCAACCCCTCCCTACATGTCCTCCCTTGACTACTCAGAGGAAAAAATGACGGCCCCCAGGTGGTTTTGGTTTTTTAATAGCCAAGCAGTGAGACCACTGAGCCTTGTGGCAGGAAATTTCATATTCTCAGACACTACTTAATCAATTTGTACTTATTGAAAGAAGCTCATTGTGACGAAATGACAGAGGAAGACTTCTAATGAGCAGGAGTCTCCACCTCGACTTAAAAATGTCTCATTCTCTCTGTGCGCTGTATAAATCTGGTGTGTATTTTGTAAATACCTAATATGCGTCAGTTTCAGCTGAAGCTTATAATGTAAATAGGCATAAGAACATTTGGCAGATAACCCAAATTACAGTTTCACCACTGCAATTTCATTAGAAAACAGATATATTAGAAAACTAATCTGCTAGGAGGTGCGGAACAAACTGACACTTGCCTTTAAGCTCTTACAATGCCTGAATTATAGAATTTATTATTATTATGATCTTAACATATTTAAATTAAAGTCAATCAAGTATGTATCTGAACTCTAGAATGAATTATCTCCACTGTGTCACTGCCTTGAAATCTGTTAATTATCTAGGAAGGATACATTTGGAGACTTGCTGCACAGATACGTACCATATACCTGATCTGAAGACTTTCACCTGTCATTTAAAATAAGATTAATCTCTTGAATATCAATACATGAGTGCAGGGTCATGAATCTGAATGAAATGATTCTAAGGCAAACTCATAATAAAATTAAATTCCAGTTTCTTTTTCTGGAGGCTAAAATGATAAATAGACTTTGCTGTCAGGTCTGATGTTTGATTTAATCAGTAATAAATAAAGAGCCCCGATCACAAGAAGACCAACTGGCTGTCAGGTCAGACTCTGCATCAGTCTAACACCTGTGTGCAGACTACACCTTTTTTCAAAGTAGTTTGCAAAGAAAGTAGCTTATAGGACACGTGACAAAGAAGGATAGCGAATTAAAGTCTTGCAGGGATCTACAAGATCTGGGGACATTAGCCACTAGAGAACGACTGGAAAACATCTGCTCTGTAGTGCAATTTAGGACATCCAACAAGGTAAATATTCAAGGCGAAATCCTGGCTCCAGTCAAGTCAGCAGCAAAGCTCCCTTAGACTTTTAAAGGCCAAGATTTTCCCTTATGTCATTATAAGTATCGTTGAGCCCAGCTTTGTAAGATGACGAACGCCCAGAAGTAATGACTATTCACAGTGACTGCCAGAGTTATGACTTGATTTCAGTTCAGCCATATCTGAATCATTTCTCCCTTATAGGAGAGGAGATGCTCTGTACATGTGCGAGCAGGTCTTTTATAAATTAGAAGAAAAGCCTCTCTTCCTTATCAGGGTGTTGTTTAGGTATCCAGAGAGAGGAACAAAGCCTCAAAGGAAGGAAAATCCCCTGCACTCATTTCTTCCATCCACCCTCCTCTACACAGGAGCAATGAAAGAAGCTCCTTTTGTTACCTGCACAATTTTCCTAATAACCTCTATTTTGAATTTTCCTTTGACAAAGTGGAAAAGGAACCAAGAAGACAATTTACATGGTTGGTTACTAGTCTCCTAATTAAAAAAAAAATTAAAAAAACTCATAGGACGGGAGCACAGTAAGGAACAAGGAAATAAAGCAGCCCAGTAAGGAATAACAAGCAATAAAACATTCCTATTGATTTCGTAAAACAGTTCCAATTGTTCCTGGAACCTGATTCAGGGTCGATTGTGAGTTATGGGAAAGGGAAAAAGGATAAAGTCCTAGTAACAGATAGAAAGCTGTTTCAAATATGGTCTTTAGACCCTGGGAGGGGAAAAAAAGAAAAAAAGCAAAGGATATTATGCAAGCTGAGAAATCATGCTTTTTATTTAAAGGAGAAATAAGTTGAGTCTATTTCATTCATTGTTTACATCCCTGGATTAAGCCAGAAGGATTCTATAGATGTTAACTCAAAACGACACAGAACCCACTTTCAAAAGCCATTAATTTTTTTTGACCGGTTTAAAAAATTTCCTAGTGAGAGTTATCATTTCCTGATAACTCTCTCCTGAATGACTTCTTCAAGAAGATGTCCAAATGGGGTACATTTTTACTGTGTTCCTACTCTCTCATCTTCATCTGCTCTTATTTCCTGAATGTTCAGTCTTACCTCTACTTGTTAAATCTTTTTAGCCCTGTCTCATCTGGGGATTTATATTCACAAACACAAAAGCTTTCACTTATAACAAGGTGTCTAACGTGGATTGTTTATAAACACAGGAAGATCGAAGCTAGAACAAACCAGAAAGCAGGAGCAGAACCTGTTTTGACCAGTTATCAGCCAAACAGCAAAACTCCTCTCCCAGTCACCACTAGAGCAGCTTTCTCGCATCTCCTCCCCCTCCTCCTTCCCTCCAGTTACAGACCTTGCTAAAATCCTGTGGTAAACTAGGTATCACCCAAAGTAACTAGGCAATATCCGTGTGTCCCCACGTGGTTAATATCTCACTTGCCTGACAACAAGATCTTGATTGTATCACATTTCTGCACGGGGTTGGCTAACGTGACCTGGTAGGTCCGTGGTAAATACACACGGCTCTGTCAGCGGTGACAGCCATAGTGTTTTATGCCTTTTCCCATCACAGCAGCATCTGAGCGCTCTCCTTGTCAAATCAGTCGCATTAGGAAAATAAATTTCCTGTGAACCACACAGTTGCAGCCGCTTCTTTTTTTTCTCCTTGCTTTGAAGTTTTGATAGCACATACTTTATATCTTTGCTAGCTTTTGGTGATGGCTTGCATGTTTCTTGGGGCTTGAAAAATCAGTCTTCATAGCCCAAGAATGCCCACAATAGTTCAAAGCAGCAGACTATACACATCTTTGGAAGTAGCCAACAAAATTCTTCCAAGAACTTCTAAGATAGATGAAATAACCTTGCAGATACTGGTTTTTTTTCTGTATTCCACATAGATAACAGTGATCCTAAAGCATTAGGGTGCGTATCTTTGATCTTTTTTAGCCTTTACAATTGTCCCTACCGTGATTCTATTATTCATAAAAATTACAAACCTTATTATGACTCCTTGGAAGCTCTTGGTTTCTACAAGAAAGGGCTAGACAGACCTGTTCAAACAGAGAGAAAATGAATTCTAACCTTCACAGAAGCTTTCCAAAAGGATTTTGCTAAGGTTCAGGTACGGATCAAAATTTAATCTTAACTCTTTTAATAGACCTTAGTATATTGAATAGTGTAAGATAGCATTAGAAACAGTCCAAGATAACAGTATCAGCACCAGCTTAGCAAAGCATGAGCAGTGATTGTAAACAGTGTGTGCCTAGCGTAGCTTTAGTCATGGTAACAAGAAATAAGATGTCTGGAAAGCATCAGTAGTGAGAACATTCAGATTTTTAAAGCTGAATGAGAGCTTTCAATGGGTGAAGGTCAGAAAGCAGCTCTGATTGTAAACAAAGGAGAGTTCTGTCCCCTCTGGCACTGAACCCGTATTCCTGATTAGATTCCCATCTGCACAGGCCCTAAAACCTTCTTGAAATGCAAACATTGAACTGAGGTTAAGTTAGGTAGAAGGCATCCTAAATGTCATACACCCGCAGCAATTTCCAGAATAAATGTTCTTCCTTTTTATTATTCACACAATTACAGGTCTAATACATTCCATATTACTGTTATATACGCTAATAACAACTAGCCTGCACTGCATTGCTCTTTATTTTCTTATTTAATCATGCATTTATTTTAATCTCTTACTATAAGAATACGGTTCATCTACGACCGATTCTTTGAAACATCTTTGTTTCCAGTTACATCTAGGGTTCAGCACAAGCAGTCTTGTGTCAGTGCAAGGCTTCGAGACTCTGGCTAACACCACTTATTGAAAGAGATTTCATTTGCAGTGATCCTCTATATTTCAAAGCATTTTAATAAATTAGAGAAGGAACACTAACTCTTCAGTCCTCCAAAACATATTCACTATGGTGATGGCACAGAAAAGGGATAAACAACCCAAGATTTAAGGGTCACCACATCCAGAGAAAAAAATGCCTTGGAGTTTAAGTTACCTTCAAATCAACTTTATCCCAAGACAGACATTAAGAAATAGGTGCAGAAGCAGATGCAGAAACAGTTATGCAAAACAACTGTTTACAGTGGTTCAAATACTTACAGATTGATTACTTGGTCTAAATTCAGATTTAAAGAAATAAAAGGGAATAATGATTATGTATGTCTGTGCGTTAGATCCACTCAAAGACATTTTTCTTCTTCGCTTCAAATACTGCTAAGATACTCCCATGCGCACTGTTCTTAGGATGAAACTCTTACCCTTTGCTCTCAGAAGTAAATCTTGTTGAAGGCAAAGACTCCTCTTGAGGTCAGATTCAAACTCAAACCTTTACCCCACCTCTGATACCTGTGATCTGCAATTTAATCAGAGTGATAATTTTGACACTCTTCCGGAAGGGTTATTGGCCTTCCCCATCTAACTTTGAGACTTATTAAGGGCCCTTTCGGATAGCAAGGTGGAGTCATCTCCCCATAAACAGAAACTTGCTAAGAACTATTGCTGTATTTAATATAAACAAGTCATTAAGCCTCTGGGGAGACAATGTTCCCTCCTCCCTGGTGTTCAAAGAATTCAGCTCTCAGCATATATATTCTTTGCAAACAAAAATCTGTGTCTCATGTAAACACCTAAGCTGATAGTTGTATTTTATACAAGCATATAAATTACAGCGTGAGGTGGTTCATTATGTATCGCTGATTGAGGGTAGACATAACACCAGACAAAGAACTGTTAGGAGATAGTAGGTTTGAAGGTTTCCTTAATCTGGATTTTGGAGAATATCATACTGTACTTCACATTCGCCTATGCTAAGTAATCACAGCTATGATGATGAGCACTTCTTTCATTCCAAACCTAGAAAATGTTCTTTATTATATATTTTCTACCTACAGGTCAGTCAGGTGTAAAAAATAAAGCCCACAAGCTCCCACAGCAAAATTGCTTCTTTGTTAAAGTTGGACCCCAGGAAAGGCTGAACTGCTCCAAGCTGGCACCAGTTCTCAATTTATATGATCAAAGCTAAAAACACAGCTGTCACCTTGATGTCCTTTGGTTGTCACTGTAAAAATTTGTACTTACATCAGCGGTTAGAGGTTCTGCTTCATCTGTTGCTGAACACTACCCAGTTGTGTTCACTGCAGCCTTTGCTGAAAACAAAAGCTAAATCCAAGTAACTTAGACATTCATTTTCTCTAATGGTAAAGCAGTGTAAAATAGTTTGTCGGACACTTGCTTCCCTTCTTTGCAAACTCACCTGGCTCACAGCCACAGCTCAGCGCCCTCCAGCTCTGCCGACTAGAAAGGGCTGTAGGGTTGCTTTGGGCTGTGCTCTGATCACAATCACCACCAGGATCAGAGGGATTTTTAAAAAAAAAAAACCTACTTTTGAAGAGTGATTTTGATCATTTCAATGATCTGGTTTGCAACACATCCCTACAAATAGTTGTATTGGCACAGCTATGAAAGTAGTAGGAGAAACATAGCAGAGAGTGGGAACGGGTGGAGGACTAGGAAAAATCAGAACCTCTTAAACTGGCTTTGCCGATGGGAAAAATGTTACTAGGTTGAAGTTTTCAGGGTATGGCTTTGTTCAACAGGGTGAGCCAAATAACTGTTTTGCTGCAGGAAAAAGAGAAAGCCTGCGCTCCCTCGCCATGTGTGGGCACCCACGCCTGACGCTTAGCTTGTGCCAGCTGTGCTGTTTGTCCACTAGCATGGGGGGATGACCAAGAGGTGTAGTCAATTCAGTTCACCAAAATGATATGAAAACTCAGTGAAACAAAATAAGTAGGGTGGTTGTGTTTGGGTTGTTTTGTTTTTTTCCAATTGAGGGAGTTAGCTTAAAGAGGAAGAGAGGGGAATTATGAGTGGGAAAAGAAATGAGATGTGGGAAAGGGTCAGGGCAGGAAAAGAAATACGTGGAGAAGGAAAAGGGTGAAATGGGGGTCTGCCCCTTCAGGGGCAGCAGTTATTCATTTGGCTCATCTGTGTCAGGAGAATTTGCCATTACTCTCTGAAAAAATAGCAGCACTAATAGGAAGATAACCATTGCTACCCATAAAAATTATTCACGTGCAGTCAGGCTTCTTGTTATAAAGACAGAAATGGAGCACCATTACTAAGCAAAACTCCTCTGTGTGATGTGATTTTCACAGACGTGTGTGTTCACACTGCTGGCGCTTCAGCAGGTGGAGATGAGAGGCTGCATCCCAACCTGGCCAGGCTGAACTTTGGAGCAGGGGGTGCAATAAAGCTGTAAATGTGTCCATTGTCTGACATAATTTTTAAATCCATCTGAGAGGAAAATTTATAACATTGAGGCATCCTTCAGGGACTCATCTTCCTTCCAAAACTTCCCAGCATACAACCTGCGTTGCCTTCAACTCTTTCTAACCTTCATTTAAGCCAGCACTATTTGTTGCATGTGGCTCCAAAGCAAAAGCAAATAGCAGGATGCCATTGCCAGAAATCACTGCAATGATGCTGGTCAGGCAGGTTTTGCCTCCTTTGCGTTACCTACATGATCCAAAATAAGGATATACCAGGCTCTTTCCTTTGCAGGAACAGCCTTGCAGGGGAAAAAGGAGTAAGAAGCCTGAAATCACTGACTTCTCATTGATAAGATGATAAGATGTTATCATTGATAAGTTGCTAAAGTTCCTGTCTAATACATACCTGCCGTTATATGAAAACACACTTCTTTATGATTTTTGCCTTTTTCATAAAAGAGACTTTTCTTTTTTTTGCATTGGCATGCTCCATTTTTGTACTCTGTTGCATTGGAGTTAACTCCTGATGGAGCAAACAGTAAGTAGTCAAACACACAGTAATTTAGCATGGGGTTAAGAGACCCAAAACACGTGACAGAATCCAGGCAGCCTGAGAAATGAAACAGAAGCTTTGTTTCCACAAAGAAGCAAGGTAAACAGCGGCAGGGCCAGCAAATTACTGTGCCCTTTAGTATGACTGTGCAAAATAGCTTTACCTATTGGCAAAATTGCACATGGATCTGGAGGTCCCTGCCTACAGCTCATTAATGATAAATCCAGGACTCGTTCCCTAAAGCACTGCCTCATTCCTGCCATTGGGCTCGATTCTGAGAGCATCACCTAATTTTCTACCCACCTCTTTGAACTTCAGGTGCTCAGCACTTTCCTGAGCAGAGCCATAAGCTGGATAACGTTCAGTGGTTTTACTGAAAACAAGTCTGCCTTCTGGTGGATTATTATTATTATTATTATTATTATTGTTGTTGTTGTTGTTGTTGCTGTTGTTGTTGTTATCATTATTGTTATTATTATCAGCCTGCATCTGTCAAAAAGATCATTTGGTCCCTGGAAGAAGTAAGCAAACCCCAATAATATCCTCTCTTAGGAAAAATTTCTTCCCTGTCTTTCTTTTGTCAGCACGCACCTGATTGCTGCTGTGGTTGACACCGATAGCCTTTGCTCTGTTTACTTTAAAGAATAAGCCACCGCTGTTTGATTTAGTTTTTCATTTTTAATGCGCAAGCCCTCTCTTGATCCTGCATTCCAGAGAAAAGAAGCCAGAGTTCCTTTAAATATTGTGTGGGGTGCCTCTGAAGCCAGAGTTGTAAATGTAAATCTCCCTAGCAAATTTATATAACTGAGATTTATAAGGGGGAAAATAAAAAAAAAACCCAAACACGTGAGCACCAAGTTCCCCTGGCAGCATTAATGTGCCAGGTGTACCTCAGCCCAGCCAGTCACTTCTCATTTCACTGTCAGTACACTCGCTTAACGCTTCTAGCTGCATTGCACCAGTATCGCTTTTTGTTCTAAAGGTCAGCCACCCACACCAAAGTTCAAAAAGGCATTTAATGCAAACAAAAAATTAAATCAAAGGTGGATTTCATCAGACCCGACTTGAACTAGCTAGGCAAGATGAGGTTCATTAACACACAGGTTCCAAATTTTAAAGAAAAAATTCTCGTCAGGGCCATATGAGCTGCAAAATGCATAAGATATAAAGAGCTATGTTCTTCCTTATGCTTTTATCTGTTTAAAGTGCTCAAGCCATCAGAGTTACACAAGGAGGGATTTGTATATTTGCATATGGAAAGAAAATACACCGAAGAACGAACGGGACTTAACATTTCATTCTTAAGGGAGAAATAACGACCCTGATCTTCTCTCAGAAAACTCAGCGCAGTTGATTAGGGTGGCCAGAAACTGGTTTTAAATTATCAATTATGAACCCCCAATCCGGGTCCCCCGCCTCAAAGGCACTCTCCAAGGCACTGTACTGGCGGTGCCTAATGAAGCTGTGACAGCCGCTCCGGCATTAAATATCAAGCAAGTGATGATCAGTCCAGAGCTCTGCTGTCCGAGGCTGCCAGGTCCTTCCTCCGTATCACTGAGAGAGGCACAAAATGAGCTGCAATGACTAAGTTAGATGCCAGTAGAAGATGTCTCTGTACAGCTCACATAAAGCCAGTCTAGAAAGAAAAAATATCCCTTCCCCTTCTCTTTTCTTTCCTTTCTCATCCCTGGAAAGAGGTGGCAGAGAGAGCACAACAGCACTTCCCAAAACCTGGGGATCCCACTAGGCGGGAATATTCCTTCTCTAGCCAAATTGCCTGGGTTTTATGCTGCCAGATGAAAAAAGCAGCCACTATGTCCAAGGGGACTGGAAACAGGGTAACGAAAGTGCAATTAAATAGGTTTTTGGTTTGGTTTGGTTTTGTACAGGAGCAAAATACAGCAACAGCTGCTTGAGGTGTAAACACACTCCTCTTTAGCATGGAAACCACTTATGCAAGTTGTTTGAATTGGCTGATTCTCAGCAAGGGAAAGAAGATGCTGATATAAATCCTACACTTCATCCCAGATAACAACATAGTGACATCTTAATCCAAATGACACCGGGGCTGATATTTCAGACTCTTTGTGTGAAGACTTCCTGATGATTTCCCCACGTCAGAAACAGGTTACTCATCTATTTCTAAGTGCATTTGTCTGATGCAAATATTTACAGTTCTTCACTGGGCAGCTCCAGTCCTTGGGCCTCTGAACTGATTTTATGGTACCCTGCCCGCACCGTGATCCTGGAAACACTTATAGGGATCTACAGTGATCCCTGACACATATCTGACTACGCTAAGGTAAATCCACCAGATTTTCAGGTGGACTTTAAAGCTTATGCAGTCATTTACAGTTCCAGAAAGCAGGCATTGCAAACTGTCCTTCCAAAGAAGAGAAGAACGGTCTGAACAAACCTGAATATCTAACTCAACCACTCCGAACATGGTGAATTGGACTCTGGCTCAGGAATCATCATATCTGATCTTCAAACCTTTCAGGCTCTTTTATATACCACAAAGCAGGAAAAACAAACACACAAACAAAAACTCAGCAGATTTTTTTTTCTCTTCATTTTCATGTCATTTTCTACTTTAGAACAAGGGTTAGTGGTCGTCTTTTTTTCTTTTCCTTGTGAAAAAAAAAAAAGTTCAGCTGTAATTTGCTTAGTTTTTCATGTTTTGTGAGAATAATAATAAAAAAAAAATTCCAGTTGGAAGCTTGGCTTTGAGGAGTTTATTGTTTTTCTTCTTGTGGCATGTCAAATGATGTGAAATTTTGCTATCAACTGAAAAGCCATTTCCAGTGGAAAGCAACTTTTAGTGCAAAAATTTCATCAGTTCCCTTTCAAATGCAAATCTGCAGAAGGTTTACACAAAAATTCTGTGCATTTCAAGGTGCATTCATACTTCTTCACCTCCTTCAATAAGGCTATTGGAGAGGCTTAACTTTAAGTGTTTGTTCAAGTGTTTTGCTGCAGAGGAGCCTCTGAGACCTTGATGGCAGGAGGTATTGTTGTGGTGATTTCAGACCTCGAGGCAGGAAGCAAATTGCACATGTGGCATCTTGCGAAGGACAGAAAGTAACACCGGCTTTTTCGGAAAACATAAAAGCGGGCTTTTCCTTGGTTTCTAAATGGACAAATTAATGGTCATGGGCAAAAGCAAGGAGAGAACAAGAAAAATGATAGAGAAAGCGAATAACGAAAGAACAGATGTCTTTCTTTCTTCCTACAGGCTTTACTGAAATGCTTTCAAACAATTGCCTTTGGATCAAGACAAATTCCTGAATGATTTTGCAAAACAAAGTAGAACTGCAAATGAAAGCAACACTCCGACAATCAAAGAAGATGTTTCCCAACTCAAATATAGTAAAACAAAAGGTCGGGGGTGGGGGTGGGGGCTGGAGCAGGGGGAATGCGTGACTCTATAAAAGGAAAGAAATAGAAAGGGGTTTTTAGAGGGCTGGAAACGGCCGTAAAGATGGGAAAGGACTTTTATTTCCTGACGTTTCAGTGGTATACCTGTATTCTCAGTGTTTCACGACCCTATCGTTGACCGGCGTGGTTTGTAAGAGAATTTGTGTTTTCATCCTACTGACGCTAGCTTACACATCAATAGAACTGTTTTCCTCCAGCCTAAGATAACCATACATATTATTGAAAAAAGCCAGAGGACAAAACCAGTCTTCCGTTGCTGTACAATCCACTAGAGCTGCCTACAGAAATCCAAGATGGTTTGTGATGCCTTCAAACATATCCCCCCCACGCACCTGAGACGGCTGTGCTTCAGCTGAGCTGCAGTGGGCCACCCTCCCAACCCATCGCTCCACCTGGTTTTGGTAGTGGTTGTTTGGCACCGACGCTATGCGCTCTTTTGAACAGGGACTCACTTCTTTATTACTTTCTTAAGCCCTTACCCAGCCCTTAAATCCCATGGTCCATCCCTACACCTAGGGCATCAGGATTGGGTTTTTATTTAGCATTTCTGAGTGAGCAGTTGTGCAATGTTTGGAAGACTTCCATTTTTGTGCCGAACTGCACATATTTCCACTGAGGACTGGCCATCCCGGACCTTGCCTCATACGTGGTCACCTCCTCACTCAGAGGCATTGTGCAAACAGCTCTAGTCTAACTGTATGGGGCAAAAGCTGTGCTTACCCGTGCATAAACACCACTAGTAAAGACAGCGAGTGCCTGAATCATAACCATCCAAGTACCTGACGAAACGCCTTTTACTGCAGACCCTCACATTGACCTAATTTTTCTTTTGAAGTCGAAGACTGTGGGAAGAACCACTCAGAGAAGGGCAGCAGCCAGAGCACCTTTCAGAAGGGCAGTCATTTCTGCTGCTCTCCGGTTGTCTCCTGCCCATTCCACACTGGCGAGCACACCACACCAGAGGCTTTGCACTGGGAAATACCCGAGACCCCAGCAGTCATCACTGCAGGGCACTGTCGATTCATGGGGACCATGAAGGCCTCAAAATATCTGTCAAAATGTATGTGTTGGTCTGTAATATCTCAGTTTGGAGCGCGAGAGAATGGAGTGCAGCCTGACCCAGCCTGGAAAAGACTTGCTGCAGTCAAGCATTATTATACAAACTTCCACAAAAACACTAAAAAAGAAATATATTTATTGCCCATATTCCAGGAACCTGACTGAATAAGCAATGGATGTTGCTTACCGTAGGCCAGAGAAAATTCTCTGCCAGAATAAGATTTTATTCATGGTTTAACTACATTAATTCAAGAGATCCAGACCTGGCACTCAGAGGCTGTAGTTCCACAAACACTTTGGTCCGGCACTGAGGCCAAAAGAAGCAGTCCCATTCTCCCATCACCTTCATTTTTTTTTTCTGACTCAACATTGCCTTTTCCCTTCTTCTGGCATCAGAAGGTGCATGTCGATGCAGTGGACCAGAGTGGGGAACGGACCCACATTAGAGCAAGCCAAGCCCCTCTTCCTGGCACAGCTTTCTCCTGGATGCGTTCCCCTGCCCGGCGCAATGTGCGGCTTCGTGAAACCTGGCTGTGGCACCAAGACACCCCGTGGCATAGGGTCGAGGGGGGAAAACGCACAGGGGCAAGGAGAAAGCAGGACTGCTTATTCCAGTGGCAGTGGTGTCTGCTACCTTAACTCGGTTGTGAATGACTCCATGGTGTCAGAGTCATTCTCTCTTGCTCTAGCCTCCAAATTCACCGACCTGTTTGGGAAGTGCATCCTCCACAGTGCTTTGCCATAAATGGGTAAGAGGATGCTACTTATACGGGATATTTATTAAAGTGACTGCGTACAGCTTACACAAAGAAAATATACAGAACATGCAGAGTATGCAGCATACATATTGCACAGGTTTATAAATGGTTTATAAACTATGTTAATGCTGAATATCCAAATCTGGAACTCAAAAGGCTGTATTTTACAAACACTGGCATAACAATGTGTGATCCAGAATGGGAAATGGACCTAGGTTACGACTGAGCATTTAGTTCTCCCGTAATCTATGGCCACCAATAGATACAGCAGAACCGCTGTTGAAAAAGACATGCCAAAATAATTAATCTGATTTTAACACTTTAAATAAAGAATATTTGTTTTTCTCAGCTAAGTTCTGGATAGTCTTTAATAAGGGAAGGGGAAAAAAAAGGCAGTATTTTTCTGGGACCAAAAAGCAGCAGGTCGGCTACTGGCAAGGGTCCCTGTAGAGTACACGGAAGAAGAGTGAGGCACCGGGCTATGCTATTTTAAAAGGCTGCTTTCATTGACTGGAACTTTATTCACTGGACTGCAGCGCTTTAACACCAGGAGAGTGTTTGACATTTTTTTGCAGTTCTTAGAACTTTCATATTTCCTAGTACTAGTCAGACTAAATATTAAGTATTTCCTCTGTGACACCGATTGTTCTGATTGTTCTTCTGTGCTTCTTCCTCGGCCCAGGACAGATTTGTCTGTTGACAACCAACTACCTGGGCATACACTTGGGTTTACACATTGCTGTCTGAATCTTTCATGATACAGATACTACCAAATGCCATGTTGCAGGTGGCTCCAGGTGAGAACAAAAGTTTGGTTTCTTCTCATTAACACCTTTGTTTTCCAGATAATGTGACTTTCCTGGCAGACTTCATTCCAGAGTAAAGACTGCAGGGAAGTAACACCATGAGACCCTCACCTCCGGCACTTTCTTCTTCCTCCTGTCTCCTCCTCTTTTCTCCCCACACCTCTTTCTTTGTCCCTCTCAGCCCATGGCTTACTGAACTCCCCTCTTCCAACCTGACCTTCTGCTTTTCGCTGCCTTCTGGAAACATGGCCCACCTTTACCCCCACCAGTGCCTCTGTCCCTACAGCCCTGGTCCCCATCAAGACTCATCCTAGCTCACCACAACACCCTCCTGGAGAGTGGACCAGGGACAAGCAAGGGCACCCACTTCCAGTTGGTCCCCATTGTGCTGATGATGCAGAAGACTGTGCAGGATACATCTTATGGGTTCAAAGGTGTAAGACCAAAGGAGATATGGGTGGGTAGAGAGGCACTGAATGTGGGCCACGTGGCTAGTGCACCACAGAGCAGCAGCATACTGGTGTTGCAAAGGCTACACAAGCATCAGCACCTAATAATTTTGGTACTACTTGATAGCATGTATGTTTAGGCCTGCAGTGTGCTGCCTAACACCTCTGGAAATAGGGGAGAGGGGGAGAACTGTTGCTACTGTTTGGGATTTTCACTGTCTCTGACTGTTTTTTATTTTCTCTTGTAGTGAGCAAGTAGAGTGGTTACTGTACAACACAAGGCTGACTATTAACCGATGAGTAGGCACACTAAATCTGCTTCTTGTCCCCTCAGGCAGTGGTCCCTAACTCTTGGCTCAGAGACAACATGTTGAGCACCAGATTCCTCAGCATCACTCGCAGGCATCAGGGAAAGGGGAGTACAGCAGCAGACATCGCTTGCAGTGCATTACTTCTTCAGTACGTTACCCCAGGCTAGTGGAAGGTGGGGTTCTCTGCTTGGGATTAGCCATTGGACAGAAGACATCAGAAAGAGAAAATAACAGATGATGAACGAGGAGTTGGGTGATCACAAAAATAATCGCGCCCAGTACCTGAAAGCTCATCTTTTCACTGCAGCAAGCCCCAAAAAGAAGACTGGGCAATTCTTCGTTTTCAGTGCCTTCCATAAACTCCTTTCTCAGGTTCATGAGAAGGGAGATTTCATCTCTGCACTAGTCACAGGCTCCTGGTGCCATGCTGCATTTCATGGGGTAACTAGAAAAGCCACATCTTTGTTTATAACAAAAAAACACCCAAACCAACCAACCAAACAAAAAAGTCTGGAAACGTAACAAAGTAATTCAGATCACACAGAGCTATCCACCTGGTTTGGGATGATTGTTTTCTTCAGTTTATAAAGAATTATTTAAAACATTCTGGAGATTGGACTGTCCCAACATGTCTATTTATGTTTTAAGTTTGAGCAGAAAAGAAAATTATCCATTAAATGCTAGTTAGGTTGCAGTGTGCTGCCTCTGATACGGCAAATTCCCACTGACCAGCTCTGAAGGTATTTCTTTTCTATATTCAAGTATAATAATGATGATGGAAACTGGCTACCTGTTCCTCTGGTGTAAAGGGCAGCATCAGTAATGCCTATTCAGCAGAAATCAAGGGGTGTCCAAGCAAAGAAGACAGCTACACGAGTTAGCCTCGCAGATTAAAACAATCCTAGTCAGACAGACTTGAAGTGAAACACACATTTACGGACAGTATTGCCAGCATGCATGTGCCTGACACTCCCCAGGTTTGGATTATAAAGGTTACACACAGATGAGTTAATCCTCTTCACTGCACAACCCGATTGTGGCTAAGAGAGAGATGATCTATCTTAAGGGATCTTATCTTTGAACCTCTACTCTGCGTTCAGGAATGTTCCCCAGACAGGGCTAACAATCTTGTATAGATCCCCTACGTGGAAGGGGAGGAGAAATACCTTTACTGGCCTCTTGCAGCTAACTCAGTTGGGTCAATGGCTCTCTTCTCAAGTGTAATGGGCTCCCTCAGGTTCACGCTGGTATGCTGATGATGTGCTCTCCTTCCCACCAAGAAACTTTTTAATACCCCGCGAGCTCCATGCGTCTCTTGGTTGTGCTGCGAGCCGAGTACCTGCAGCAGCACAGCTTGCCTTGCAAGCTGCCAAGGCTACCCTGAAAACTCTTCCCTCCTTCTCTCTGCTTCGTGTATCCTTTTCTTGGTACACAAATGTCAGCAGTTGTAACCTACTGTAGGGAGGCATCTGGCAGTGATGGCTGCCACAAAGGAGGAGGCTCTTGCCGAAGATACTCTGCCAGCAGCATTATGCAGACTCCCCTTCTCAATTCACATTTTCTTGGCACCTACACCCCTGTCTGACTGACTTTTAAACGGGCAAAGAGTCAACCCAACAGATGGGCCGGGTGGCAGGCAACCAAGTCGCTATGAATGTACATTGTCTGGGTGTGGAGAGTCAAATTGCCAGTCAGGAATATCCAAGTAGCTGCCCGTCACACAGCTATGTGACGACAGCGCAGAGATATGCCCTGAATAGCCAACTCTGAACGTCTTCCGTAACAGCAGCACTCGTAGACAGAAAAAGTACAGTAAAGTGGTGTTGCAGCTGACCACACTTGGGAGGGATCCAGGAAGGAATTGCGATGGAGAGGCGAGTCCAGTGGGAGAGCGACTTCCCTCTTGCAAAGGGACTGTCGCCATCCCCCATCACGATACCTCCCGGCATCACAGGAGAAGATTTTTATATGGGGCAAGGCGAGCAGCAGAGAAAGTTTATCTTTCGTCTCTCAGGAGCCCTTTAAAATTAGTACAAAAATCTAATGCATGAAATGTTTTTGCTAAACGGCTCAATAAGCTTTGGATGGTATGTGGTGGCCTCTGCATGCGTGGTGTGAGCAGACTAGCCTAGCAAGTCTAGTTACCAAGGAAACAGGTTTTAAACTTGAAACGTAGGTAGTCAGGATGACAAAGAGATCTTACACTTTTTTGGAACGTGTCTCCCTTCTGACGAGGGAACGTGGAAGGTGGCTTTCAAAATCCTCTTCGCTTGTGGTCACAGGACCGGTGGAAAATGTTGTTGCATTGCCGACCCTGACTCACTGATCTAGCAGAAGAGGAAACAGAATATGTAACAAAAGATCATTCCGCAGCAGCGCCTAATGCGTTACCTTAAAAGAAAGCAAATGGGGGTGTTAATTAGATGAGGACTTCCTTTTTTTGAGGCAGCCGATCAATCACATTTTTCCTGTCCTGAAATGAGGAGACTTTTTTCCAACATAAATCTTTTAAGACTCGGTGCTATGGCTTTATAGGAAGAGGAAATTGATCTCAGCCATTCCCCGTCAGAGTGGCACTGGACGCAAAGTGTCTTTCTTCCAGAATGTATTCATTAGTTCCTTCTCTCAATCTGACCTTGAACGCATTTGATTAAATGATTAAAATTATTTCATTCCAAAACGGCAGTTTGTAGGACAAACTTAATTAAGCTCCAGGACTGAGGAACGGAAAAGCCCATGCTACGCTTCTCGCTTTGTATGAACTCCTGTGCTTAAATAACCACGTGAGGGCCATTGTAAGCCCCTGCAATATGGTGGGCATCTGGCCTCCTGGATTCCCCTCCACCTGAGGGGGTCTCCAAGCCCAGGGAGCGGCAGGTTACTGCTCCCTGCCTGCCGCGCTGCCCCAGACACCCCTCCCTTCCCTAAAACCTGTGCTGTGAGCAGAGGCAGTCGGTACTTCTCATTCCACACACCCTCCAGAATACGCAAACTGCCCAGGGGGAGCTTGAAAAAATCATCTGGTGCGTGTAACAAAAAGCGCAGGAGGTCTGCAAATTTCACCGTCATCTTACCGTTTAAAAATACAAAAAAAAAAAAAGAAAAGTTACACCTTCTGTAGGATAGCACAGCAAAAGTTGTGAAATTATTACTTTCTCACCACTTCGTTTGATCAGCCTGTCTTCACCATCAAAAACCTGAATCCGATTTCTCTGCTAAAATAGCACCACCGCTTTTGGCAGCCGTGTAATATTAATGCAGATTGGGATCATCAGCATTGTTTCTTTTAAATCTCGCAGGTTATCTTACCCTGGCAGTTTAGAAATACGGGGCTTCATCTGCCAGCGTTCACGCTGCACCCAGTCCTTTTGCGGGGCCATCAGTGCTAGCGGTGGTGGATATATCACATAAATACACCCTTTTAAACAAGGCTGAGAAAATTACAGTGGGCCTTAATACGAGGTTCAGTTATAACTAAGCAATTCTATTGACTTCAGCGGGGCTGCATAAAAATAACTGTTAGCAAAACTTGGCTCTGAAACTTAAAAAAAAAACAAAAAAAAAGAAAAGAAAATAAATCCTTAAACCACAAACAGTGTGTGGTTCATTTTGCAAACAATTACTTAACTCACCAATATATCAATGATAAAAACAAACCTCCCCCATTCCCCAGCCAACAAAAAAAAAAAAAAAGAAAAAAGGACTCAGAAAGCAAAATTGCCTACGCAGGGTAAACGACACACAAATAAACTAGCACAGGAAAAACATACTAATGAATCTTCTTCAAAGAGGTAAACAAAATGCTGGCTTCTCGCCAGGGAGGCATACATTGAAAGCAAGCCGGGGATCCCAGAAAGGGCAGCGGAGCAGCCGACAAAGCCTCTTTAGTGCGGTAAATGAAGCAGACACAATCTGAGCGATGGCTGCGACACACACACACACCCACACACCCACACACACCCACACACCCACACACCCACACACACACACCCCCGACACAGAGTGGAGGGGCGAGCGGAGGTAGCCGGGGCGGGGGGCTACCAGGGGGCCAGGTTCCTCCAGCATCCGCCTCGGAGAAGGCTGTGAAATACCTCGAGGGTCCCGCGCTTGCCCTCACAGCAGGGAGAGCACAATGGCGGAAAGAATCGGCCGAGGCTGAGCCTGATGGTTTGTGACATTCCCCACTGGTGGCGGCTGGTTGGAGCGGGAGCAGCTTGAGCGGAGCCCAGCAGATGAGGCATCCACCCCAGCGGCCGGGGAGGCAGGCACCCATTTCTGCGCTGCTTCTCTGCCCACCACCGTAAAGCCTAGGGGGTTTCCTGCATGGTGGTGCACGCCGCTCTGCGCTCAGCTGGAGGTTTCTATTTCTTCCCTTGAAAGGCTCCTGAAAAACCTGAAACGCAAAAGGAAATACGAAAAGTCTCGCTTTTCTTTTCCTCGAGCCAGTCGTCTTCCAGAGCCACCTTGCAGATTAATGCAGTGAGACAGGGGTTCAAAAAGAGCTTTGCAGGGCCCTCGCCCTCACTGGGTCTCAGTCACACGGATTAACGTGGCGATTTAAATGGATGCACTGAGAGAGGCACATCCAGAGCCGGCGGGTCAGGCTCTGGGGCAGGAAGATGAAGCCTTTGGTGGCTCACAAAAGTTGAAGGTCCATTTGAAATTTCTGTTTTCATTCAGGGGACAATAGATTTTCGCTTTGTGGATCTTCTGTGCTAGAGGACAAGTAGAATAGTCACCCACTCATTAGCAAAACAAACCAACCAACCAAAAAACCACCACCCTCCAAATACATGTCAGTTGGTGCACCGACATCCATCATGCTGTATCATGCACACAAAACATGAGATTTCTTGTGTAGTATCAAGTATAATTAGGCCTTTATTACAGTATCCATTGATAAAAAGGGAGTGCTGCTTCGGCAGAAGAGGACAGCCGGAGCATTTAGCTGAACAACGTGGGAGAACTTCACCCACAGATGATGCACCTCACACACCGAGAAGGTACATCGCTACTTTACACATCGAATTGAGGACAATCAGCGTGTAAAAGGACAGAATTGCTGGAGCTTATAATTTGTAGCAGGACAGGCAGTTCAATGGCTGGAGAGTCTGAAGGCAAGTCCAAACATAAATGAGGTTCTTCTGACTGTGACACCTGGACATTTCTCCTAATCTGCATGTCAGTAAACGAAGAGCGAAGATCACAGATTGAACCCAGCAATGGAGTTCTCCAGATACATCACATAACAAACGTGCTTGTTAAAGAACAAAGAGCAGGTTACCAAAATGAAAATTATGCTGTCTTGAATTTCTTTGCAGTACCGGTTTTCTGGTTTTGAAGGCATTAGACTACAGCTGCTCAATTAGAAATCTCATTTTCTTTATTCCTTTAGAAAAGAAAAATCCTGGGGTCTGTTACCTCCTGAGAAATACAGACAAAGTCAATAAAGTAATTAAATGTTTATATTGTCCAAGTATTTCCTGTGAAATAGTAAAACCATTATTTGATTAAAATAATATAGAATCCAGCACTGGGATATTAATCATGCTGCATCAAAGGCAGAGAAGGAAAATATTATTCCTCTTTTGTCAAGTCTGTTACTAAGAAAAGACTCTACTGAAAGTAGAAACACTTCAATATTTGTTCTTTAGATAAATAAGATTAAATTTTAACCTTTACTCTTCTGAAACCCTCAGAGAAGCATTCATTTATCTGCAGCTGAAATTAATATTGGATTGCTTTATTGATTCATTGGCTAAAGGCACACACCAGCCATGGAAATTCCTCTCTGCTTGCATTGACACATTGAACAGGAACGAAAATAAATGTCATTTAAAAGCAGTTTAGCCTTGAGAAAATGGGCACTCCTCACGAGGTTTGGCATTCTAGCAAAAAAAAAAGAGTTTTTTGCATATCCTTCTTAAGAATCAAGCTTGATAGACATGTTAAATAATTGACTATGATTACATTTCTTGAAGTACTGCTCAAAGGCGATCTTATACCACAACACAGAAAAGCCTTCAGAGGACATAAGGTTTAAAAAACAAAATATCAAAAATACATAAACAACCTCTCAAACAACTCTGAGTCCGAGCTTCACTGGCAGTAAATCACCATGAATGCAACGGTGGCATAGCCCTAATCTGCGGCAACTGAGACTGGGGCCGGGGGTTTATCTTTGTACACCAGCTTGTGGTATTTAGACTGCAAACTGGCAGCAGTAAAAGGGCAATCAGTGGGGACATTGTAGGTGATCCGGGTGATCCTGCTAAGGGCGAGCTCGGTGTGACCTTACTTCCCAGGCTCTGTGTTTATACCCTGATCCCATGGCAAGTGTGAGATAATTTGAGGTAATCACTGCTCTGCAGGGAAGGGGTGAACACCTCACAGTTACCTCTGGGTCAGATCAAGTAAAATGACAGATATGAAGGTGTGGTTGCTGAACCCCTTGTTCCTCCCCTATGTCTGTAGCTTGTTTAAGTATATACACGTTTACATGAACCATGACAGCTTCATGTAGGTTTATCACAGCTGAAGTAATGGCGTAACACCCCACCCCACACTTTCTGGTCCTTTTGCAGGATGGCAATACTTGTCTGAAAGGTTTGATGAGAACAAGCTGCTTTGTCACACCGACCAGCTTCGCCCCTAATGCCCAAGGAGCGGTGGGAGCCCTGCGTGGAGGCCCCGCTCTGCCCTGAGCCTCCTTGGCATGGGGGATTGCCAGTCTGCTGTGACACATGGGACGGTTTCTCTTCTGATACGTGGAAAGCATTCGTGTCTCCTGATACGAAATGATACTGCCCACGGCTGTCAGAGAAGTCAATCATGGTGCTGCTTTTTGTTTTTGGATTCATCATGTTGAATGAGGAGTTTCATCTGCAGTTGGATAAGAGCACTCATGAGCAAATGATCTGAGTTTTAATTGAGAGCAACCAGTCTCACCAGTTCCTTTCTCTTCAACATCTGCTTCTAAATCAGGTCAATTGCCAGTAAAGAGCCCATGTTACAGAAATTATCATAATTTTTTTCCAGGAGTAACTGCTCTGTCAAATGGTGTCGTGCTGTCACACCACAAATTTAGGCTATACCTTGGAAGTCTCACAGGGGATACCTGGGAGACCCTTCAGCAGTCATTTAGTGTAGGAATTTGCCCCAAAAGCCATTATGCCTGGGTGAAAGGAAATTTTTAAAAGAAATTAGGAGCATTAGGACATGAATTAACTCTGTTCTTTTAAGGTCGGGTTTCACACAAAAATATTCTAGTAGGCGATGTAGTAATTTCACCCCTTTATACCGAAGTTTCATCATCCAATCTGATATTTTGAATTAAGAGTAGACTTCAGTTCACTTTCTTTGGGAAAATCTAAGTCATATTATAAGATCTAAGTCTGGACTGTCTTGCGTGGGCAAATTAAATCTCCATGTCGGAGTTTGTCTGAGGTAGAACGGTAGGCCTGGATGTTCACCTCTGCGATACAGCTTACTCAGGCTAATGAATGAATGGGGAAGTAGTAACTGCATTGTTGGATACACCCACATTTTCACACAGGATCCTGACTTAACAAGAAGTACGACTGCTTTTAGGAGCAGCAGCAGAAATTTCAAAGGTTGAGATGGAATAATATATTAATGTTTCATTCCCATCAAATACAGGAGTGCAGTTTGACTGGTCCATCTGCAGCAAGCATGTTTCCAAGTAAGGAAATCCTGTTCCTTTATCTAGAACCCCTCGTATTGGTATTGATGGCTGTTTCAAGGCGTGTCTAATTCCATTCTCTGCCTCCTCAGTTTACAATATGTAAACACAGCCTGGTGTTTACATCCGCTTCCTTGAGCAAGAGCTAGTATTTTGGCAGTAGTGCTCCTCACCTTCTAGACATCCCTTCTACACGCAGTTTAGCACTTTACCGATGCATTGTTATGATTGTGTTTATTACTCACTTTAAGCAGAGGGGAAAAGAGAAGATGCAAAGAGGCCCTGTAACTAAATACTGAGGATCAAGTAGACTTTTCAAAAACTTTTGGCAGCCACATGTTCAACACATGACACTATGTTGCCTAATAGTATGAAAAAATTTATGAGGCCATGGCTCATATGAAGCAATGTTATGTGTCATAGCCATCCCACAGAACATAGTTTCCCCGTCCCTAGTTTAAACATTGTAAAACATATGTTTAGTCTGATATATAGATTGGACACAATAAAATAATAAATAAAAATAAAAAGACCAGCAGGCATCTGTATTTTCAGAAGTGTATGGGGAGATTTTCTGTCCCTATTATTTTGGGAGGCCATTGAGATACTTCAGAGTGAAGTCCTGTTTTCACAAGTCAGATTCCCACTAAATGTCACAAATTGTACCCTTAAATTAGAAATATCTATCATCAACTGTAAGTTAAATATTTAGGGCTCCTAAAAAGCAAATAAACCATTCACTAAATATAACCTCTGTTTGCAGACCCTTTCAGAGACTTTTGTCCCCCAGGAAAAGCCAGGTGCAAGTCAGGTGAGTTTTGCAGTGTATCTTCGTGTCTCTGCAAAAGCTGTCTGAAGTTCCTGAAGGTGGAAAAGCTATCTGAGAATGACTGAAGCAATAGTAATATAATGAAAGATCTGGCAGGTGATTTGCCTCCCACAGAGCATGAAGGCTTGCATCTCTGGCCAAATCTGTTCCCCTTGCACTATTCAGCAATGGCTTTCCTAAAAGCAGGCTTCAGGTTGCCTTTCCTCACCCAGAATACTCACAAATGAGTTCAGAATTAGCATAGCAAAGACCTGAACCCTTTCTTTGTCCCGTCCTCTTTGAGAACAGAAAGCAAGTTGAATGGTAGGAGCAGGTGTTGAAGAAGGCAACCTGCTTGTCCTGTGTTCATTATTTAAAAACCATTGAAAGGCGATGCCTTTATAGTGGTCTCCAGAGCCACTCTGAACTGGCTAATTTGCGAATGCTTCTAAGCTCCAGGAGCAAGTATACGCTCAAGGTAACCTCATTCCATGCTGAGGTGACACCCGGACACCTATCAACCCTTCTGTGAACCCCGTACCACAAAAAGTAAACCAAGGTTTCCAAGGAGGAAGCCATGGACTGCTTTGAGGTCCTTGAGAAGGACAGTGACTGGATGAGGACTTTGAAGCAACACTCTTGGGTCAGTGCAAATGATGCTCTGTTTGGAAGCAGCCGACATCACAACAAACTGTCTTGTGAGCGGGCTGGATATCCAAACGTTTCCTTTATGCTCTGATTATCAGAAATTGAACTCACTAGAGAATCTGGCATGGGATTTACAGATGTCTTATCAAACACATTCTTCTTCCATGGCACTGTAGGGTACCACTCACGCACCCTGTTACCAGCAGAAAAGCAGAAGATATTTTTGTATAGTTGTATATCTCCAGAGTGATTTCAAAGAATAAAGCAATTGCTCTTTCTCTTAAAGGATGTAGGCACTGTAAGATCCACAATGTCCTATTTTGTGTCCCCTAGCTAAGTCTGCAGCTGTGATGGTCAGGACAGATGAGGGAAGGAACTGAATGTTCTCTCTCGGGCAGCATATAGATTGTCTGTGATTTACGTCTGCACTCTGTGGCTTACGCAGACGCTCCAGCAGCCACAGGATGATCCCACTGCAGCAACAGACAGGATTGCTCTTTTCCATTCAAGGCACTTTCAGGGGAAGAACCTGAGTTTGTGACAATAAGCCAGGTTTGGTCCTCTTAAGGCAAAGTTGTATGAGTACGGACCTTCAACTATCCCCAAAACATAAGGTACCGATGAAAGTACCAGCCCACTTAGTGGTATATGTGGCCAGGAGAACGTAACATACGCGTCCCAAGACAGGATTGCACTGCAAATGACTTTAAATGAGGAACACAGAGATCACGTCTCCTCCACTGGTAGCACGCCTTGCATGGGATCAACAAAGACGCGTTGCTCGGACACTCCTCAGCTTAAGTGAGGGAGATCTCAGCAAGACACCGTTGTGAAAGGGACATCAAGCTTTTTACTAACCTACTGCTGTCATCCCCTGCCCCTCATCACCCCAATCCCTGTCATGAGTCAGGGGCTCATGGATCATTTACCTGGATGCACGGAACATTGGAAAAGGGTCATTTACACAAGGGACATTCCTACTGACCAGGAGCAGATCAGGCTACGGCGACCCCATGGTGCCATGACTGTGACCCTGCACGCAAGCCAGCAGATGAAGATACCTACGTAGAGCATTAGGTTCCCGTTTACCTTGTACCAGTGTAACTGACTGTACAGAATGTATAGGGCCAGGCTGTTCTCACCAAGTAGGCTGCCAGAAGGACTCCCATAGTCTTCTACTCACTTTTAAAACTGGAATTAAGAATTACGACCAAATTCTGCTCTTAGTTATTTCCCAAATACGCAAGCTTTGCCTTTACAATACTGATCTTTATATTCTTAAACAAGATTTTAAGTGATTTCATTGTTTTTCCAGGAGTGTTACATGTGTTAAGAGGAAAGCAGGTAAGTATGTGCAGAGCAGTAAAATTTGTTCAGAGAAAGCATGTTTACATTTGAAAGAGGGAACAAACTGATTTTATGTAAACAACCAGAAAAACCACCCCTCCCCTAGAGAAAACAGGCACACAAATACTTTACTCCTTTCATAAATAATGTATTTTATTGCATATGGCTATTAAGGAGAGCATCCATGATCAATACAGACTAAATACAATACACTACTCTAGTTCCATTTATTCTGGTCTCCAGCAGCATCACATTTATCCTTATATACAGCGTGTACATTGGAAGACACAGCAAGATAAGTTAAGTCTCTTGTCATATCACAATAGCAAGAAATATATTTAACATCTTGATATCCAGAAACAATACGTACCCAAAAAGAAAACACTGCTTAATAACTGTTAAGGTTATATAGCAAAAAATATTTTAAATTTAAGGTAAGTCAGGCAAAATGTACAAAGACCCAATATACATTGTGAAGTTTTAGCAAACATAACATTTATACATTTTGGTTCCATTCTGTAAACTAAATTAAGAATGTAAGTATTGCATATGCCTTTGTGAAATATACAGGATAGAGAAGAATTGGCTATATTGTCAAGTTTTTCTTTTGAAGTTGCTGTATGCATTTTAGCCATTTGTTTTAGTGGCATGATTTCTGAATTGGTACAGAGGGCTACTTCAAAACAGAAGTTCAAAACATTGAATTCAGCAGGTACCACACTCTGTCCTATGGGGGGGTCAGACAGAAAATGGCAAAGGTATTTGTTTTTTGTTTTTATTTATTTTTTTTTAGTTCCAGACTTAAACAAGCAGCATTTTAGAATGTCTTAGAACCACTTACAGTATTTAAAAAAAAAAACAAAACAAAACCAACTCAAACAGATAGATTAGATATTTAAATTGATTTTAGATCTAATATTGTATTAGCCTATGCATTGCTGTGATTTAAGACCCCAAAAATTACACTGAAAAATAAAGTGTGTCATGGGGTAGGGAAGGAATTAGTTTACATTCATCTTTGTCTTGTAATACAATCCTCAGTTCTAAAAATTCAGCATGTAAGCAGGAAGACCGCATTGCCATTCAATATATTTGTAAGACATTGACTCTCGTCTTCCTCGGAAAAAATAATAATCGCAAAAGATAATGCATTAAGTACAGGTTCCACCTAGCACAATGATTTAAAAAAAAAAAAAAGAAAAAAAAATCTCACGTAACTCAAATAACTTAGTAATACTTACATGTCTATCAGAGCAGGCACTGGGGAGGTACCCTTAAAATGTATATGAACTCTTCAACAAATTTATCGAAGGAGAAACAAGGTGGCGTGACATTCTGCTAGTCTGGTGCGACAGCTGTATGTGACATTTGTGACAGTAGCCGCCACATCACTCGGATTTTCAGGCTACTGGAAACGTGATGCGCAGGTAGCCTTGAAAAGAACTCAGGATAAGTGACTGCAACAGTTCTTCTTCCCTGTAACAATGCCTGTAGCTGCAACGGTGCTTTCCTGGTAGAAGGCAAGTATCAGGACTTTCTAGATGGCAAGATAATACTGCGTTAATATTAGCGCTTGAATCTGCCCGCTACCCATTATCATCCCTGCATTCCTAGCATGCCTACGTGGATTTTTGGTTACAAGAAACGCAGCTAAGAACGGGGTAAGTGAGCTTCTAAATAGGAGAAAAGGCTTTTGCAATCTGAAGTACCTACATAAACACCTACATAGAGAGGATTAAACAAGTGTGTCAAAGGTACAGAGAGATACCCCCAATACAGTTTGCTGTTTTTAACTTACATTGCTTCAGTTACACATTTTACATTTTTCAACTACTCCGAATCCTCGGTCCAAGCCCGATTCACAGAGTTTCGTCCCATTTTCGCCATTTCAGTGCCCTGGTTCGGCTTTGTCTGAGAAGTATAAACCCTGCGGCTAGTGATTCACGAATAACCCAGCAGCAGCAGCAGCTGTACGCGTTGCAAGTTCAGTAAGGCTGACGACCGTTCTCGAGAGAGACTCAGCATAGAGATCAAGGAGGTCCTGTCGTACACCGACACCGCAAATCCGGCTTTACTTTGAACTGAGGTAGGACTGTGGTAGGCTTGAAATTACGCCAGTAAATACCAGATCTCACTGCTTCAGCAGGCGTTACAGAATCCCCTAATATGCCGAAGAATAAATACAGTTCGTCTTTGCAGAAAAAAGGAAATAAAGGCATTGGCCATTAGTTAAAGAGGCCGGCAGAAAAGTTCCTAGGGTCTAAAGAGCATCTCCAACTCCTGTTGAAACAGCAGCAAAATGATACCGTAGATGCCATGGACAGGTAACGAGTTAGGCAGGTTGCTTTCCCTTCCTCCCAGATTTGTTGCACAGTTTAGTCCACAACAGGTTGTAAGTAACTGTCCGGACCAACAATAACAACAACAAAAAGTAAACCTTAAGCAGCTTCAGTTACCAAACAAAACAAAACAACAACAACAAAAAAAAAAAAGGTATATGCTGAGCAGCTTCTTTGAATGTTGTACTCTGTTGTTTGAGGTCATGGTGAGAAAATTAACTCCTTCACTCTGAAAAGAAAAATGAAACAAAGTCAATAAAAGCTGAAAAAAAAAAGATAATCATATTTACAATTTTAAACACAAAAAATACCATAAAGAGATTATTCAGAATGGGGTTTAATGAACAAAAAACCAAACAACCAAACAACAAAGCACCTCACTGCTTTTATATTTGTATACATCACAAGGTATTGCAGAGGCAGTAAAGGGAGTACTCCCCAATCCAATACCACCTCCTTATTTTAGAACTTTTTAGCTGTGGCTCTTCAGACCAGCAAACCACGGGAGACAGAACTGGTTAGAAAACCCAACACAATAATCCCCCCCAGTTCAAGTTGTGACCATCGCCATTTGCACCAGTGGAAAGGAAAAGGGGTCACAGAAAGTAGGTACAGACTCAACGGGTTTTTTAGTCAGCTGGGTGTTATTAAAAGCTGTCCATTTCCAGACATTAAAAACAAGTTTCTTGAGACTATATTGTCTTTAGGGAAAGAGTCTTCTAGAAACATAAACAAATTATAGAAAGAACCTTTTACTTCCAGAAGTAAAAAAGTGGGTAGGTAAGCAAATAGAAGGCATCTTCTCTAGGTTACTGACTGTTTAAAGCTGCTTTAAATAGTCAAGGTGAATTATACAGTAAAATAGAAATGAATTACAAAGTGACCCATTCTATTTTACAGAATGCAGCTGACTCCTTTTGTGTTTTTTCACTGCAAAGAATTAATGGATAGTGTGTGCCACTGCCATAAAGGGGCATTATTATACTGAGTAACTCACAGCATTAAGATAATTTGTTGACATGGGCATTTTAAAAAAAAAAAAAAAATCAAAATTTCCTTAGTATGTTGCTTATTGTGCAGATTTTTCCTGTTTGCTATAATATTTGGAAAGCAGCAATGCACAAACAGCAGTGATTAAATCACCAAGACTGTAAATTTTACATGACAAAACATTGACACCTCATTTTGAAAGGTGCTAAGTGGAACATCCCGATACAACATCAGGCTGCAAAATTACATTCACGCTAAGTGCTATTAAGAGTGTCTAGTTCATTTAATAGTTCATAGCAACTTTCTTGTTGTATGTTGTTGGCTCCAAGTTTCCAAGTTAAATAAAAATTTTAGTATGAAATTTTCCTAAAAACTGAAGTTATTTGGAACGCTTTGGGAACTAACTTAGAAAAGTCTGTAAAGGATATAATCCAACAATTTTGACTGTATGGATACAAGACGACAGTATTCCTGTATATTTTTAATTCCCTAAGGACCGTAAAATCAAAATAAACTACGTACAAAACCTGGATGTCAAAGTAAGCATAGTGCTTATCTATGCAAGTTTCAATTCATATAAGTCTTCGACAAACCAAAAGAAACGCTTTTCTTCAGGTCTACACAAAAACAAAGGTTGACTGACATATCTTGGCATATAAGTGAGAATTGCTAAATTGCCATTGACTCTCTCAGAGCTAAGGGTTACCTAAGGAATAAGTCCTGCTGAAGTCAATTGGAGCCACTACATGATCAGCTACTTAAGATGTTACTTAGGATTTTATTTCACGACACAGCTCAAGATGAATTAATAGCTTGCCAAGACCAAAAGGAAAGCATCTCATTGCCCTCAACCAGTGCCATTTATTTGTTGCCACTTTTCTAATCAGAAACTAAGTCAAATCTACCCACTCAATCTTCAGAAAATGAGCTTTCATTGTTTGGGCTGGGAGGGTGTTTCAAATTAAGAACTTGAACTGGCTTATGAGGCAATCAAGGGAGCCCCAAAACGGCCATCATCATCATCCGGTAAGTCTGCGTGGGAGAACGAGCGGCAGGATGGATGGCTCTGGGAAGGGAGCAGAGATCCCTCATTTGAGGAAAAGCCGCCTAACAAACCACTTCATTCTGACTCTTGCTCAGGGAGGCAGGATGCAAATGCATCATGTAGCCAAGCAAGCGAAGGTTTAAAGATACACGCTGACGCTGTGCTGTTGCTTTCCTCCTCCAAATGCAAACCAACCTGACAACTAAGTTTAGATTCCCAAAAGTAGCCACATGGTAGTGAAACCCAAATGAGGTTAAAAAAAAAAATAAATATCATGTGTTCAGATACGGAAATCAGAGGAAGATATTTTTGCACATGCAAGGAACACAAACAAGTATGTTTCCAGAAGTATGTCAGCCTAGGGCAGTCGGCAGGGAGGATTATTAGCAACTGAGTAAACCTGCCCTTGTTCTTAGAGCACAACGCGGACTTTCCAGCCAAAATTAGACTGGAGCAGGTGAAGCGGCCGATGCCTCAAAGCACTTCCAAACTTGCTTCATAGGGTTTTGTAGGTGGATGATGGGATGGGACTGTGGGCACAAGCCTAAGAGCCTATGATGCAATAAACACATCATCCAATGAGTCTGTAACGCTGACCTGTAACTCAAAACCTAACCCAAACGGACTCTTGCAATGTCAGCTTCAGAGGAAGCCTACTTGCAAGAAATTAAGTTGCAAGTTCCACACTAAAGTGAAAACAAGTAAGAAAAAAATTACATCAATATCCCTGTTAATTTTTACTTCAGTGATTAGTATCTTCTACTCATTTCAAGTCCCAGGTCAACATTCCACTTACACAGCAAGTCACGCACACATTGTCTTTATTCAGGAACTAAACAGAATTCCTACAGGACACATATTATTTGATAACCTCATTCCCCGTGGGCACCCACAAATCAAAATACAAAGTCCAGCACTGGTTTAATACTGAAGTTTCCTCTTGGTTTTGGGCTTTAAGAAAAGCATCCATGACCAATGCTGAGTTTCTAAAACTAGTGCTTCTTGGGGAATAAATCAGATAGTAAATACACACACAAATTGCTAGGAAACTACCAAATACTCAGAGACTTATTAAATATATGTTGTGAAGAGAATACAATGGTTAGTCAATTAAAGAAGATCTAGTCTGCTTATTAATTTTCAAAGCTGGTAAGCCATGAATAAAAATTTTCTTAATTCCTAAAAATAATTCTCATCTGCTAACAAGCACGCAGGCAGAAACAGCTACTCACGTGGCTCATGGCAAAACACTTGCTGGTTATCCAGAACCAGTATATTTATTCTGCTGGCAGCGCGACCGCCCGAGCGGATCAGGCATCGGCCGCAGAGCCCCCAGCTCCGCCACGGGCTTCTGCCCTGACTCCCGGGCAAATCACTTGGTGCCTTTGTCCCTTTGTTTCCCCTCCTCACGCTGCCTGCCAAATCGATTAAGGCTCTGATCCCACTAACTGACTTTCCCTGGAAGAGCGATCCTATTGATACAACCGACTCTGGAGGTTAACACCACGTACATCTGCGGGCGTCAGGCCAGGCCATTAGACAACGCGACCCAAGGAACTGAATCCCATCTGCAGGGAGATGTCTTTGGTCCCCCCGGCACCCAGGCGGAGATGTGTGGCCCTGGGCGAGGCAGCTGGCCAGCCAGAAAAGGCAAGTGTCCCCCCTGCCAGCAAGCCCTCCCTACCTTCCAGCATCACACACGGTACCTGGCCGGGCATCCCGCAGGAGACGGGCTTGCAGGCATCTGCAGGGGTTGTAGCCTGGCACCTCGGCAGCACCTTCCCTGCGCCCAGAGCATCGGCAAGGAAGGGAGCAGGGGGGCAGGCGGCAGGGGCTGAGGGTGGGGAGGGACAGCATGGGTCCTGATGGAGATAAACCCCATGCCAACCTGGCACTGATGGCAACGGGAGATGTTCTGAACAGCAGTCTCTGAGGGCTTCTTTACCGGAAGGATTGTAGGGTGTGCACACACACGCACGCATTGTAAGGTCACAATTTGGCCAAGCACCCCAACGTGAATGCAGCCTGTCCGCTCCCCGGGATGTGCACAGTGGCAGCCCAATCCTGACCTGGCTCTGACTCCGATTAAGCAATTTAATAAATACCATATTTAATATGAAGTACATAGGTAACCCTGCTAAGGATAACGGAACAACTCATGTGCTGAGCTATGGCTCTCCACAAGTAATTCCAGGGAATCAGAGCTCCGTTCAGCAGGACTGCTCATACCAAATAAAGCTGAGCTCGGCCACCATCGCAGCAAAAGGTTTCAATCAGAGCTTAAACACTTGCCATACCAACACTTCGCAGGAAAACCTAAAGTAGTATGCTCTAACAGTTTACAAAGCCCATGAATAATATCCACCCAGAGTAAAATGTTCCCACATTTGATGGGAGGGGGGGGCGGGGGGGGAGTTAAACCATGAAATGAAAAAGCCATGTTGAAAGCCATGTTGTTGTTATTTTTTTAAACCAGTCATGGGTGATCATAATTGGAGACATGTTGCCTCATATATAACTATGCTCTTTCAGTATGTTATTCCATTAAGAAACAGTACGTAATGTTATTTAGATATGTCTCTGTTTTTTTATGAATTTAGAAAAGCAAGCATCAGGTCAACATAGATTCTTCATGACTAATAGTCTGAAAAAAAAAAAAATCACTGAATTTCTTAAAAGTAGGGATTTTATGGCCACAGTTATCTGCATTAAAATGAGCTTTATAGTACTTTTAACTCTCATGTCAAATAGTTAAAAATCATAACATCTTGAATTGCATTAAAATAACCACTCCCCAACCAGTGGGAAACAAAACACTACATTATCTGGAAAAAGATGCTGCCTGTCAACTTTTATCCAAAGGTACTAAAAATCAAAGTAATCTACATTTGATACCATGTATTTACACAACTAGCACTTAGAATCTTACACTATAGTTTAAGCAGCTGAGTCTACAGTAGAAGTACAGATGACAGTGACGGCTATGCTTAGTTGATTTCAGAATTTGATATAATTTGTGTTTCATATCATTTTGTCAAGGTTCTTATAGATTTTGTAGTATGAATAGCTAAACATTAAAATGTAATTATGTGGAAAATAAAGGATTAAACTTACAAATGTCATTATAATGAATTTATAGCTAAAGTGCCGTTCCAGAAATACATTTCCCATATCAATTTAATAAAAATAGGCACTTCAAATTTAAAATTAAGAAACTAGACATGCTCATTTTTCCAGGATTAATTTAATACAGTTGCTGTTATATCTCTTAATTTCAGAGCTACAGCCACTGTGTACTATTAAACAAGTTTGTATAGATGTGATTTAATCCCATGATTAGGGATAAAACCTCAACATCTGAAATGTGTTCAATTATCCTCTCCCTTGCCAGTCGGGTATACAACCATTCAAAACATTACATGAAATTAAACAAAATCAAGCTGCTTTCTCTGAGCAAACAAAATGCTAGGAAAAAAAATAATGTTTAGTCCTTTTGGCCTTCCACTGGGAGTTTGTAAGGGGGACGGAGACACACAGAGAGAAGCAGACGTGGAAACTATATAGAAAATTTGCCACTGAAAAGATCAGTCTGTGGCAGCCAGGCAGGGAGCCACTCGACAGTTCACATGCACGGGATTTAACCATGGTGGAACACGAAGTCACGTTCTTGGTTGATGACCATTACCATGCAACTGGAGTTGCGCACCAACTTACAACCCTCACACCGTTCCTTTATCAGAGCAGATTCAAAACCCAACACTGCAAACGGGGCCTCAGGTAGGCGTTTGCCTTGATTTTTACAGCTCCTTCCACCACCCCAAGGAGACAGCGCAGACTGACAGCACTATGCAAACTCCAGGGACAGCACTTTGCATACAAAGTGAGGGCGGAAGTTTCTTAAGAGACAGAATTTTTGCAAAACAACACGCTCACCTTACCAGCAATGAAGGGCGAGGGAGGAAGGGAATGGTGACTCATCCACTGAGCTACCTACCAACCCCATCTTTGGAGACACAACAAAACCAACTGAATCAGCACATTTGCCCCTACAGCAAACACTAGGCAATACTCGGCTAACTTCTGCCACCCCCAGTGTGTACCTCTACATCTCTGACCTACTCACCCTAGTCATTCTAGCTCCTTATAGTCAAGGAGAAGAAATGGGCACTCCTAAGTAACAATTCTGCTGCCCTATTTCACGTTAGGTTGAGATGAATAAGAGTTATGAAAGATCTCCAACTCTGTGAGGTGTATGACTTGGTATTCATTTTAGGAGCAAAGACCATATCCTTTTACACACCTTTGCATACAGTATTCAGCTCTGAAGTACTGTGCCCAGCTCTAGAACCCTCAGCACAAGAAGGACATGGACCTGTTGGAGCAAGTCCAGAGGAGGGCCACAAAGACGATCAGAGGGCTGGAGCACCTCTCCTATGAAGACAGGCTGGGAGAGTTGGGGTTGTTCAGCCTGGAGAAGAGAAGGCTCCGGGGAGACCTTATAGCGGCCTTCCAGTACCTGAAGGGGGCCTACAGGAGAGATGGGGAGGGGCTGCTTGCAAGGGCATGTAGTGATAGGATGAGGGGCAATGGTTTGAAACTAGAGCAGGGTAGGTTTACATTGCACATTAGGAAGAAGTTCTTTACAATGAGGGTGGTGAGACACTGGAACAGGTTGCCCAGAGAGGTGGTGGAGGCCCCATCCCTGGAGACATTCAAGGCCAGGCTTGATAAGGCTCTGAGCAACCTGATCTAGTTAAAGATGTCCCTGCTCACTGCAGGGGGGTTGGACTAGCTGACCTTTCAAGGTCCCTTCCAACCCAACACATTCTATGATTCTTTAAAACTGCTGGGAAGTTTGCTCAGCTGGGATGTCAAAGGCATATTTGTCCCTCTTCTAATGTACGTCAGTAGTCATTAACAAGGGCAACAAGGTCTGACAAGAAAGAAGAGCTCTGGTAAGTAGAGACTGATAATCTCACACAGCTGCCAACTGAAATGCCATCAGTGTTGGTGGACCTATTTCAGGCAAGTAACAGGGGCGGGGGGGGAGTATAATCAGACTCCTGGTTAGATCCATGAGTGAGAACCTGACTGCCATTCTAGTTATCAATGGCCAATACCAAAGTCCAATAGCTTCTTCTGAGCCACGAGGTTACCTCCATCCACGTGCCTGAACACAAAGTGCTAGAGTGCTCTCAAAGAACCTAAAAGCATGCTTTTTCTCTCTCTCTCTCACTTGGGAGAAAAAGCAATCTTTTCCAGTGATCAAATTGAAGAATCAGTCATATTAAAAATTTAAATATTCATGGGAACAGGGATAAGGACTCGTGCAAATTGTGGGATGTCATGTTCACTCTCCCCTTCCATTACAGTGGATATCTAATTATTCCATGAAAACAGCTTTGGTAAGAAAGAACAAGAGCACTCTACCAAAGAATATATGGCTAAGATGCACTAGGGATGGGGAGGGTGGAAAGAGGCATGAGATTATTTTTTCAGCCAGAAAGGTACTGGATGCTGGTCAGTCCCAGGTGAGTGCTCTAGCCACATAAATATTGTGGGCAGGGGAACAGAAACACTTCTTCCAGGCACTCCTTGAAAGACTGATCCCTGCCTCCGTCCTTGCCAAAAGGGCTTAGGCACCCAATATCAAAAGAGGTTTCAGATTTACGAGGTCTTTATGGAGACTGGAGTATTCCTCCATCCTACAGCTAGCCATTTATCTTCCAGAGAGCAGCATGCTTTAAAACACAAGGCTCTCCACAACCTTTTCAGAGTCAGCTACCTGCCTGTTTTGCAAACTGAATTTCAGACCACTTACCAAGCAGACTGAAACACCCCTGGCATTACATACATTCATTTATGCATCTAACCTGGCATCTAAACACAACTGCATGGTCCCACACTAAACCAGCTGGCTGCTGCCGCTTTTGGCCTTTCAAGTTAGGAGATGCATCCAGAGAGATACTTCTTCTCATGGAAGAGATACATGCGGAGCAAAGGGAGAAGAAAAGAAAGCAGGGAAGGGCTAAGAGGAACAGCCTGGCATGCACGGGAGGGCAACCTTTTCCCTACCGCATTCTCTTCTTGTCACACCCTCATTTAAAACTCTGAGCATTTGGTAGTAGGAAAGAAAAAGATTTTAAAGGATGATTTTCAATTTCTGCCAATGCTTTTTGAGAAATCTTTTGCGTTCCACCGTGGTCAACGCGAATCAGTCAGTAACAGGCAAGTGAGGGAAAAGTGAAGCTAGGCAAGAAGTTGCAGACTTCATGTTCCGTGATGAAAAGACACCACCACCCCCCAACCGCCTCAAAGCCATTTAGTGAAATGAGCAACACAGCACAGAACAGCTGCACTGAGGCAGGCTAAAGTCTCCTCTAATCCAGTTTCCTCTCTCTGACAGTGGGTCAAACGCAGCTGCTTAAGCAAGACTATAAAAAGCAAGATAAGCATACAGAGATACTTCCTCAAGTTCTCATCTAGCTTCTAATGATTTACCTATCCAGGACCCCACCGCACTACGCCTTGAAAACCTTCATGGAGTTTCACACCTGAACTAAAGGGTGCAAGAAGAATGATTTCCTTCTGCTTGTTCCGAACCTGCTACATGTTAGCTTATTGTCCCCAGTAAAGCTGAAGTCTCACTTCCCATGTACAGGTAAGACTCACCGTCCATATGTCATGACATGTTGTCCTTCTTTTATTCAATACATTGAGACACAGCAGGAAGTGCAATTCCCCTGCACCGACATTCCCATCTACACCCTGAGAGGACAATGGAAAGGCTCAAAAACACAGTGCCCAAGCATTTCTATACAGTCCCGCAAAACTGGGATGAAAAGCCCTGTACGGCTGGCCAACACTTTCTGCAGGATTCCTGCAACAAGAAAAACTATGCTATATGTTAACCTGAAAAGGTTTCTAACACTTGGATGGGAAATCAGTTGCACTGTGTACACGGACTGCAGTAGAGGGAGAGAAAAGAAATTCTCTGTGAGAAGAGAAAGAAGTATCCACAGATGTACAGTATTTCTCGAAGGTCACTACTTTATTTTAGCCATTTACTTCAAGTCTGCTCTTTAAGACAAAAAAAAAAAAAAGAGGAAAAAAGAGGTATTCTCTTTTTACACAATTTCCCAATAGGTTCTCAGTATTTGACACTGAGAGCTCCTACAATTTATTTTCGTTTTAACCACGTTTACACGAAGATTTGTTTTCCTCCCTTTTTTTTTTTTTTGAGGTTTGATCTGTCCAAATTTAAGTCATTACTTTCCAGGTTAGGATCCTCTTCTCACACTGAAAGAATGCCTTTTGTGTAATACTCCTTAGAAAATGTAACAACAGTTTACTTTCTCAATTTCGTATCTTTTGAAGTGTCATTACTGAGTCATTAAACAGCTACATCTTTCACTTCAGCTATTAATCTTGTTGCACTTAAGTTCTTACCCCTGTTCTTTTAAAACTGTCTTGTAGTTCAGAGTGGTTAATACAGTAGCACAAACCAGGTTAGGCCCTTAACCTTTTTCCTTTATTACTTCCACTTAAACAATAATTCAAGCTTCTATATAGAAATGTTTGGATTAAAAAAAAAAGTAAAATATTTCCATGAATAAGGTCAGTGTCTCCTTATTTTAAAAGCAGTATTCTGTAAACTTTGGGGGTTTTATATTGTTGTTGTTAGAAACCTCTACTAATGGAGCCTATAGTTCCAGACACTGTACATGCACATAGGCACAATATATTTCTACTAACTACAGTAAACTAACTGAACAGAATTGTGATTATGACATCAAAGGTATTGCTCCTGTTAGAAACACATAAAAGAACTAAAAAAAACCACCACAAACAAAAAACACAAAACCAACCAACCAAAACAAACAAACAAACAAAAAACCCCCAAAAACCGAAACAAACAAAAAAAACCACTCCAGAAAAGTACTTGGAAACAACACTGCAGAAAGAATTTGAAAGATTAGATTTGTGAGAAAGAGCTATTACAACAAAACCTTGTGAAAAGGTGAACTTCCTCGTACTACCAGACCACTCATCAGACATGACAAGAGGGAGCTAAAACCAAAGCACAGCCTGACCAGTTCATTGTGTGTCAGGGACATGGCTCCCAGCTGCCGCTCAAGCCGTAAGCAGCAGGTTTTCCTCCAAGCAGGGCAAGCTGCCCCTCATCGCATCACCCCTGAGCACATTCCTGCACTTTTCTGTGAATAATTTTTTTTTTTTTTAAGCCATAAAAATATTTCTGCAGGAACATTATTTCTGCCTGTTTGAACTACCAAGTTTAGCTTATCCCTGGTCAAAAACATTTACAGACCTATTCCTGCTCATTAGAGTAGTACAGTTGCTATTTTATAATCATCTAGGTGTCTTGCTGTATTCAGCTGTACTCCTTGCCCCTGTGGCATCTGTTAAATATAATCTATATAACACAAAATAAAAATACATAAATTGTGACTGGTTTCTCTCTACCTCAACCTATCGCTAAGACTGAATTTAAGATACTCAGAAATGACTATGGCCACACCTGAAATGAGGTGAGTGGACTCTGTCGATAGCCCAAAGCCCTGAGCTGTAAGCAAGACTATGATGGGAAGCCACCAGAGAACCCACTGCAGTGCTCAGGGAGTCCCTCCCTGTCTGAGGCTGGGTTTCCCCCCTAGATGAGCATCAGGGGACAGGATGGGAGTTGGGAGATGATGCAAACCTGGGCCTTTGTCTGTCACCTTCCACATAGCCAGAAGGTGACTGGAGTGACCATGCCATAAACCTAGGCCTGGCAAATGTCCTGGTCCCACAGTTCAGACATGGGATTTGGTAGACAGATCCTGCCCAGAACCAAAAGAGTCGAGTTTAAGCAAATACTTTATAATACCTCCACAGAGAATGATCAAAACATCTTACCCTCAGGTAAGGTAAGCTCAGGTACACAATGGGGCTATGATCATCTCACCAGATAATGTTTAGAAAAGTACCCATAGCCAGCTCATTAACGACCACGGACCGAGATCTCATTAACTTCCTTGGGACTGTAGGCTCACAGCCCACAGCTACACTGGGCACAGTGGATACTCTCTGAAAGCCAGGCTCACAAATTTAGCGAGGTGCCCTGTCCCTGTTGATTTTAACACTGTCATCTACTTGAGCCTTAATACTTATCACCCTACAGCAACCCACGAAGTGTCCTTGAAAACGGCCACTCTAACACAGTCCCCCAGCAGACTTTTCCTACTATTCCTTCGATAAACACACACCTTAGTAATCAAAGCAAAACGATGTCTCAGAGAACATTATTTGCAGATTTCTTATTTACAAACTGGATTGTGTTCTCCCTTCCATCAAACGCATTTCTGGCAAAAGCTAAAAAAATAATAAAAACCACAACATTTTTATGTTGCATTTTTAAAACAAACACGGGCACCTGTAATTTCCTGCTCTGAATTTAACCTGGAGATGAATTAGCATTTCTTTCTGAAGCTGATATGGATTGTATTACGTACAGAAGCCAGTATTACGTTAAGACATGAAAGGAGAGGATGTATTTTGTCACATGGGCATCATAAATATCATCCACATATCACTCCTGGAGGCTAACTGATATTCTGTTTGAAAACGGAGGCAAAAAGCTTAGCAAACTCTTCAGAAAATTAATTTTGGTGGTTACAGTTTATCTTCTGGGAACACCAGTTTAAAACCTGGAAGTTGGTCATAAAATAACTTGTGATAGCAGAAAGTTACCTCCTCTGTTTTACTGATATTTTGCTTTGTTTTTCAAGCAAGAAACAGATTGTACTGAATGAATCGGATTGCTCCCAGATCCACTGGATGCACCCTGGGTCCTCCCCATCCAATAGTTTACTGCAGAAATAACGTGATGCACATCATTTATGTGCAATACTGCTAACTCCAGAGCAAAATGCACTTTCTTCTGTAATTACAAGGGCTCTCAGTAAATATTTACACAAATAGAGCTGCACCCTACTGTTTTACCAGTTCTGTTTTTTTCCTCTCCTCCCAAGTGCTCCCACACAGGTGTCTTTGTTTTGTTTTATGGCTCCCCTGGTTTGTTGTCAGGTAAGTATGTTTATAAGCAACCAATGACGCTTAATTTTCTTAACAAAGTCTGACGGTACTTCATTTAGTGTTTTTGAAAGATATGTTTTACTTATAGCAGCGTATCTGACCACACGACTACATAACCGAGAGTGTCACCTTTTTGAAATTGTATTTAATCTGTTTTATAGAAACAGCAGTATAAAAACATCTTTGTCACCTAAGATGGGACACCTAAGAGTTTGGCTGTAGTCCCACGATGCTCAACAGAGAATTCCCCTAGACTTCAGGAAGGCTTTCCAGTACATAAAGACCTACACGTATTTTCTCCCATTGCCAGCTCTTTAAAGATGCTTCGGACATCTCAAATAGGTGTGGTAAACACTTCAGGAGGTCACATGAAGGAATTATAACTTCCTGTGGGATACCACGCAGTAGGAGAGATTTTAAAAAGCTAAAATGCTGTTCTAGAATTTGCTGTTCTATTCTCTGTGAAGAATAGAAAAGGAAAGATCACAGACAACGTGCATGAAGAACTACTTTGCAAAATACCAGTATTTCCCCCAAGGCGTCTGCACCTTTAAAGCCCCAGTTTGTTTCCAAGTGCTAAGGCCCCGATACATTGCATATTTCACATATTGTGATTGACCAGGAAATACATTGAAAAAGCATTCAGCCAACAGTGCAGCAGCTGCATAGCTAGAGAAAACACAAATCCCTTTTAATTTCACATTTACTGAACAAGTACAATACATCATCAACTAACTAGAGTACAGTCCAGGTCAGGCAGGAATACTTAGCTACGCCAGCTGATCCACATACGAGTATCAGTCTCATTTCAAGTCCTTCTGCTTAAAATAGACTCCACACAGCAAGTCTGAGCTCACAAGCCACAGACCTCTGGAAGTTAGACGTTCCATTTATGCCAAGCGTATAGGCTCCCTCTATAGTCAGGGAAGACAGCTTTGTGCCAATCTCCAAGCCTGGCTTGGACCAGCCTCTTCAATACTTAAAAGGCACCTGTATCCTTCCAGCAACTGCTTAGGGAAGCCAGATCCTTATTTCAAGAGGACTGTTTCGGTAGGCTCCTAAGAAGGTGCAAATGAGGTGCCTACAGGCTCGGCCAAACCTCTCTGTTCTAGTAATGTGCAAGAACACTGGCTAGCTAAAGAAAAAAACAAACCACCACGTATGTGGAAATCTAAAACAGGAACATGGACCCTTAGAACATACTGGAGATACCTGAGCTGGAATCTGCAACAAAAAAGGCATTAAGCAGCTTCACTCAGAACATCTACATTAAGGTTCCCTCAGATTTTGAAGTTCTCTGGCCTCAGACAAAGGTATTTCTGCCTTTTAATTACACTCCTGTGTCCATCAGGCCAAAATAAGAGTCCAGCACAGCTGAATTCTACAAAATCTGTTTGGAAAAACATGGATAAATGGTCTCCTCTGGAATATCCTTCTTCGTCTTGCAAATAATCCCATTTTGTCTGTGCTAAACAATCCTCCCAAAACTTTTCTGCAGCAATCACAAGATACCCGTTTACAAGGAGGAAAAAACAAACCTGAGGCACTAATAGAAGGCACAACAATTTTGACAGTGTCTTCCACTTTGATACCTCAGTGTCTCCAACGGTCATCAAAAGTGTCTCTTAAAAAAAAAAAGCCAGACTCAATCTGTGTTTGAGACAAGACACCACAGATACACTTTCCTATACAGCAGGAATAAGACTTGGGCAAAATCACTTAACCATTTACCAAACACACATATAAAATAAACCCAACATGAACAGGCTGTAAATGACTGGTTCCTCCACATCACAGCTTTCCAAATTACACTCCACAGACTACTTTATACTGTATCAGAGGTCCTTATTTCCAGTAGCTATTTTTAATTAAAGTACATTGAAAAAATTAATTGAAGTAATTAATTATTACTATTCCAGAGAGATATTATGTGGTCACAAATGGCCCAAAAAGGGACCTAAGACAATCCATGAGAAAAGAGAAATGGTTCCAAGCCTCTCTATTAATATCTCATGGCTGCTATGAAAAATCTTGGAAACCTCTGTCAAATTAAAAGTTACCACATTAGAGAAGCAGAGGAGACTGCACCTTAAGAAAGGTGCCACCATATACACCAAGACAAACACACATAACTAGGAAAAAAACCCTCCAGTAGCACCTGATCCAATGAAGAAATAGAATTTCAGATACAAAAGACAGATGACAATGCTATTCATTCTGACAGTTACAGTCATAGCCCCACTATGCTACATCCTGTACTAATATGGGTACCACTTATTTCCAATGTTTTTCCTCAACTAAATCATGGAATTTGGACAAGTGTTTCCTGCTCCTGGATTAACTGACAATTATCAAATATAATTCTTTTTAGCAGGGTGCTTTTTTTAACTGATGAGACAACAGGGGTTTATGTATCATATACACTTTATTCCCTTCTTCCAGGTAATGAGACATACCAAAATGTGAAATGTTTCATCAACTAGAGAAGCAAAATGAAGATCTTGCTCAGGTACGCACACATACGCACAAAAACACAGCTACGCTAATGAGTAAGATAAACCCATTTCACAGTCCAATAAAACAATGAGTATACATGATTTAAAAAAATCTTAAAGATTGCAAAGAAGAAATTCATCATGCAGTTTCAATAAAAGACTTATTTGTCTACTGTTTTGCCATCTTCAGCTGAACTTAACAGAACTCTGCCTCCAAAGGGGAATGAAGAAGAGTCGGCTGCTCAGGTAGCCCTTTACAAAATGTACGGGAAAATGCCTCAAGACGACAAGTGAAAAAATCAGTGCCTGATAAGGGGGCTGGGATCTAAAGTAAACTAACAGGAAACACTAAGAACATCTTCAGAGCCAAGCTACCTGACTAAGGACAAGATGTATACCCTTCATCCCTCTCAGAGTGGAGAATGTAAAGTTGTCTCCTAAGCATCAATCCTCAAAAGAGCTCACTATTTCCCAGGTATGTTCTAATGTCCCAGCGCCTGTTTGGTTTTTCATTGGTTGGTTTTTTTTTTTTTTTTTGAAACAAACAACCCAAACTTCAGCATTCTGCTTCTCCTGTGCTTAATTAAGGAAATGGAGCAAGCTGCACTATAACAATATGGAAATTATTAGTAAAAATCAATACAAGTATTTACTTTGGCAAAGTAAATACAAGTAGAATACAAGCTTGAGTGTACATGACTAAAAATATCATGTAAATAACTGTCAATTTGTTTTTTAAAATAGTATGGTTGAAATGTTATCACCTTGTAAAAGCAACAACAGCCACACGAATACAAAGAAAATGGAAAATATCTACTGAGGAGTGAGAGAAATAGAAAAAGTTGTGGTATTTTTTCTTAACTGGACAACATAGCATCCACACGGCCAGTATGGCAAGTTAAAGCTTCCCATGTTCGTGACCGATGAAGCAGACTCAAGACTTGGCGAATAACTCAGACTCAGAGAAGACCCTCTAAATGACCTCTTGCAATGACTCCATCAAACAGCAGCGTGGCATCCAAACATCCTATGTAGCTCAATCACAGCACGGACCAGCTCCCTCCGCATTCAGGCACACCAGTGTGACCGTGCTCACTCAAGCTGCAAGATCGGAGTCTATTGTTTCCACTTCCTAGCAGAGTAAAGTATATATTTATTAAAATAAAATTCCATCAATTTGTTCCCCGAGGGCTGAATTCTAATTCTACTAAAACTCAGTAACAAAAAAGTCCAGCTATTTCACTACTACCAAGTTTTTTGTTGTTGGGTTTTGTTTTTTTCTTAAATAACAGATGGACTCTCTCATGTTACCATATCTTAAAAAGCTTTTAGTTTACTGTCACTTGAACATTCATACTAACAGAAAAAAACTGAGAGGACCTGGACTAGAAATCACTTAGAGTGCTGAAATACATTGGTGCATTTGTATCTGGAAATTGTCCTATTGGCTAACATTCAACAACTGAGTACTACCAATTTATTTATTTAGAACCCACGCAATCCACCATTTATTTAAAAATACACCAGCTATGGTTAAAGTTAAAAGCTTATCTTGACAGGATTTTCATCTGACATTTAAAGTTTAAAACAGAACGGTGTAGTAAATTACCTTTCTGTAGATATCTACAGAAAAAGATGTTACCCTAGCACTCGTTGGTGCATGTTAGAATCTCTCACTGCTATTTGTGAGAGTAACTACTAGTCTATTGGGATTATGAAGTCGTAAATACAAACCATTTTAAGTTTATGGACAATTCTCTCAAGTATTCTGTGCCTCAGGATCATATATACATATTTATACCAAATGGTCCTCCACATAGACATTTCTCTGTAACTATTGTTGAAGTCACGAGCACTAATTCTGTAACTTCACCACTGAGTGAAGTACGTACCCTTGCATTAAGTTATACAAGTTTGATTCCAAATCCAAACATAAATGTTTCAAGTTTTGTGCTAGATCAAAACTAATTAATTGTAAATAATCTTATTATCAAGTGAATTTCCATAGTTCACTTTAATACTAATCACCATCACAAGTCTTTATCAATAGTTTCTGTACAAGATTGTTACAGCAAAAACATAACTTTTATTTTTGTCATGATAGAGAGACAATATTATTATAGTTATATTTCATTGATTTTGGCAGAAATAATTACTCAGGACTGAAACCTGTTGCAAAAGATGCAAGTCCACGCACCTATAATCTGTTCCAAATGTTTATGTTGTAAAAATGAATGATGTTACGACAGAACTGAATGCAACCGCCTTACAGAAGAATTTTACCTCCACCTTTCAGATCCAAATCTCATCATTCCCTTGAAAGAAGTCTTTTTTGGGCATCAGTGAAAATTTTGGTTAGACACGTCACCTAACATTTGGGCTGCCATTTAAAGTAAACTAAAACCACTCACTGGAGCTTTTGAAAAGAAAAAAAAAAAATCAGTATCAGAGAAACTGGTAAAAAGACTACAGAAGAAATTCACACCATAACTTCTCAATAATGCGAGCGCTGGAGAGACCACAGTAGTTGAAGCAGTCAACTTGGTGATGTAAAGGGGTTTTGCATTAACTAGAAAACTGATGAGGTTTGCATCCATTTGTCAACTGTATTATTATTTTGTTTAAATAATGCTAAAATGTAGCATTGTTATTACAGACTACAGAGAGTTATCTCCATCAGTGAAGGCAGACTAAGCCAGCATTATTATTGTTTTCTTGTTCTTGAGCAACTGTTCAACGCCACTCTGTCTCCTATGAAAGAGTTAAGCCTAACTCTCCCCCAAAAGACTGTCGTATGTCTTGTTCAATCAGCCTTGGTCCTGGGGAGCAAAAGGCTAGATCCAAAACAAAAAATAAAACCTTCCAAGTTCTCATTCCATACATTAGTTTGACAATTCTACCCAATTTAATGAGGTGTTAAATTGGACATTAGGACTGTCTTAAACATTGTTTTTTAAATAATAAACTGCCTGGGAGGAGAAATCTAAAACTGCTTAGATCTTCTTTCATTGACATGATTTTCCCACTGTTACTGGAATGATTTATTGATTTGTCTTTGACTGAAGAGAAGCAAAGTCCTCTGCCTCAAGTCACACTTACAGTGTTATTCTCAGTCTACTTTAAACTGTCTGTGAAACAGATTTGGAAATTGAGACCAAATGAAACAATGAGTTTCACACCTTACACTCATCATCATGGCACGTATCAAACAAATTTTACTAAAGCATCACTTGGAAAAGCTTGGAAAATCCTCCATTGTGCTCTACTGTTTCTGGTATCAGCAAGTTTGCTATTTTGGCATTAAAGTAAAGCGCCGGTGCCTCCATTTCTGACCCCTTCAAACAAAAACAAGCTGCTCAACAATGTCTAATCCGTGCGTCATGTAATCCTGCTTAATACTCTACAAACTCTGGGTAATATTTGGGTAGTTTTTAAATTTAGCAAAGAACATCCTGGCCTACTTCAAAGATACCCTCGCCTTGGGTAGCGTCCCCTAGAAACGTCCCCCCCCGCTCGCTCAAACAAGAAAGGCAAACACACATAAACGTGCAAGAGAAATGAACACCAGATAAAATAAGAGATCCTGGTCTAATGACATAATAAAAACATATAGTGTTACAAATCAAATTACTGAAACAGGAATGCATTATGCAAGCACGAAACACACCGCTCAAACAATTAGAGAGAGACGTTCTGAGTTTTAACACCGTTTTGGCCCCATTTACCAGGCTAAGACAGAGCCGTGTGCGAGTACATCTGACCCCCGGCTTCCAGCCAGGGCAGACGCTGCTGCAGAGGACTCTAAATCACGCAAGCCTTCCTCCCATCGACACAGAGCTGTTGAATATAAAGTCGGCTATTGCTCCGCCAGAGAAAACAGAAAATCCCTTCTCTGAGCCATCGCCTGCTTTCTGCGGCATCATCATCTTCAAAGTGCCTCGCACCGCAAACGCTACCAAAGAGGTCTAAATTAAATTCCATTATACTTCTTCAGTATACCACCCTGATTGTCCTTCCTAAGATCTCTCAGACCCTCTGCTGAAGGACAAATATGTTCCCGTTTTGTTTAGGCTGTCAGGCAGACAGTCTCCAATCATTAGCCTCTTGTCAACGGCGATGCTGGGGTAGATTACTAGCGCGTAGTGCTTGTAATGGCAGGTGCATGGCCCTGGGGCTGCCATCTGCCAGGAAGGAAGTGTTCTCCTCTAGGATGCTGAAGAGATTGACAAATAATGTAAACAAAACCCCGAATCATTCCTAATCTATGGAATCAAGCTATCGCATTACTCTTCCGAAACGTGGATGTTACCAGCAGAGGCGGGGACTTAGGTCTGGGCCTTGGGTTGTTTTTTTTCCCTCTTAACTATTTCTGTGATTGATTTACTAAGATAATAAACACACTCTAAAATAACTTTTATTTAACCGAGACAAGCAAATCTGGATTTGAAAACAAACAACAACACACCCTAGTATCAGACAGGTTTCTTTTGGAAAGAATGTCCCCACTGTTAACCTGTAATGTACCTCTTTACAGTGTGTATTGCCCTTCACTGTGTGCAAGAACTGGATTTTTTTTAATTACTATTTTTGATACACCTATACACAATTTTGGGCCACCACTACTGTTAAAAAAAACTGAGAACATCAGTTTTGAAAAAAAATATTATTGAAAGTAAAAAAAACCCTGGATAGTAACAGAACTCCTAGTATTGTCTTTGGTCTTTAAATCGATTTCCAAAGGGATTTCTCATGATCAGATTGAACGTCTTTCCTAAGCAGTGCTAGTTCAGTGACCCATTTTTCACCAAGCAATAACTTAACTCCATGCTCCATAAGCATGCACTTACTAGACTAGTCGCTGTGATCATACCTATTCTTCAGGAAAGTTATTTATTACTGTCTAACTGGCAACACAGAGGAAATTACACACTACTACTGTCTTTGAGTGAGTCTCAAATGTTACTGCACGTGTTAGCACTTTAACACTCCATCAAGTGTATTTTTCAGGTGAGCCTCTGTAAATCTTTACATTGATTTCTCGGTGGTTTGGATCAGACTTATAACACCTAAGCCTTAAAAGCTTGCTTTAAGTACAAACACTTACAACCCTACGACTAAGGGACTCATCCTACCTAAATTAGTGTGGAAACTGCAAATACAATCTAAACCAGTACTCCTGGTTTCCTCTATGGGGGACAGAGATGCAGGGGGAAGATTCCTGCTACTTTATAACTTAAATTCAAGAGACTTGCATTTAAAAAGGCAGCAGTCACACTTCCTGGCTCCATTTACTGCTGCTGGTTCTCCAAAAAAGCCTGGCACTGACTGACCCAAGATGCCCACATGCTGGAGAGCTTAAGGCAGTTGAGACAAACACAAGTGTAAAAAGAACAAGAGAAGTTTTCCTTTGGAAAGGCTGCAGGAAGAAACCCAGCCTTTGCAACAACAGGGGACTACTCAGCTGAACTTGGCTTTTCAAGGCTGCCGCTCTTGACCCCCTGCATACATACACGCAAGAAGTTTAAAAAATAACTAACTACATGCCAGACAACAGACACACAAACAAAACACATCCGAACCTCGGGGTCACGACACCATCGTCTAAAAACTCAAGGGATGCTACTGGTTTCCTGTATACACAGATCGCTTCTAAGCAAACACTGTAAGAAACTACAGCAAAACAAAGAATTGTGAAACCCTCATAATTACACGCCCTAATTTATCAAACCAGTCACTACGCTCACTTTAAATTGCTATTAGACACACACTGCGCCAACATAATGTTAAAACTTCCACAAACTCTGCTGAAGTATATTGTGACTAATACGCAACACACCTACACACAAAGAGAAAACATATGGACGACCAGTACAAAAGCACGCTACATCTCTCAACAACTTGGGGAAAAAAAAAGACCCCAGATACAGCCTTTTCTTTATGTGTTTATTACTTTAAAAAGAAACGCAGTAATGGTGCTTTAGAGAAAATCTGATACAAACAGAAAATACCTGCATGTACCTATGTTGCCGTTTAAGTGCTGAATAGGGAGGAAAGTTCGATCACACACACTAACTCTAGCTTAATTTTTCTGTGGATGCTTGCTGTGTTTCAACTTCTAAAGCACTTCAGCATTCCAGTGTAATTAATGCTATTTAAAATAATAGTAAATCAAGTGTAAAGAAACCCATGTTACTCTCTCCTTATAAAAAAAAAAACAAACCAAAAAACACAAACCACACCATATAAAACATGTGCTAATACTCTTTCTGTTCAAACATTCCTTTATCCATTTTACTTACAAGCAAATGTTAGTCTCTGTAGCTATCTTGAAAGAAATCAAGTAATCAGAAGCAATCATCAACCTAAGCATTTCCTCCGCCTTGAGCAATGACTGTACTGGTTCATTTTAGAACAAACCCACCATTCAACTTGGTCTATAACAATTTATCTTAAATGACTCAAAGTAACCATGACATTCTTTCTATGAGCAGTATGGCTAAACGTAATTTGAAGTATAAAGCAAAATAAAAGTCTAATAGATGTTACGCGTTTTAATATTCTATCTGCTTGTAAAAAGCGGACATCCGTATAATCAACATAATTTAGAATATCAAAGGCTTCATTTAATCTTAGATAACTTCAGTTTACATTTCGTGTTTCACAAGTGGCACTGCTAGGTTCAGACCTAACCATTTTGGTTAGATCAGCTGTAAAATGCAACCTGAGAGACAAGAAGTAAATTTCTAGAGATTGTAAAAGAAAACCCCAAATTTTTTAATTCTAACCGTAAAAAGTTAAAAAAATTCAAACTACATAAGGCATTAAAAGTAGTTCAGTTCTTTCTGCTGTTAATTTTGATGTTCTTACAGAACTTAGCAGTAAGAGAAACTATTATTAATTTATTCCAAAAAAAGACTTTAAAAGATGTATGGATTTCTAACACAGGATACAGTTCTTTTAATACTTCCAAGTCATTTTAAAACGAATACAAGTTTTCTTAAAGAGACAACTAAACATTCTCATGCTGCTCTGAGAACCAAAACTTTATTGCAGTTGGCACATTAGAGAGCGAAAAAAAACCAACACCTTAATAATATAATTCATTGGGCAAAGCATCCCAAAGAAAAAGTAAACAAGGGTCATGTCTTCAATAAGCTAAAATGCCATTAGAAAGACACAGGAAGAGATTTCTTAAGATAGGCTTTTTATTGTTTAGGTGCAATCATAAAACCCTCACAAAAGTAAGAGCTAATTGACAAGGCGGGGGGGGGGAGGGGGAGGGCGGAGGGAGGGTGTCATTATTATCAAAAAAAAAAATCACCTTATTACTATCTTAAGTAGACGAATTACAGAGGATGACTTCTTTAAATAAATCAAGACAAAAGAAACCAACACAGGAGGAGAACAACCCTCAGGTTTTTTTTTTTTGCACCATTACACGTAGTATCTGTTCAGCTCTAGAAAACTAGACCAACTACTAGAAACATTTACAAGTTACAGAGCATTTTGTTAACGGAAAAGAAAACAAAACTGAAGATAACACACCCAAGTCTGGTGTTTTCCATTAAGGAAAATTCCCTATTACACACCCACTAAATTTAATGGGAATTTTCCTTAAGAATTTCAGGATTACACACAAAGGGTGAAATCGTAACTCCCACAAAACAGAGACAAAACTCCCATTTGACTTCAATAGAACTAAGATCCACCATAAAAAGTCACATCATTATTGGGTATAATCTGTCATAAATATACTGAAATAAATAATTTACACTATATGAGAAAAATTAGTGTAAATGTCTCCACAAATAATGAAAAACATACACAGTTCATGTTTTTAAGCAAAAAAGCAGTCATCCTTGAAGAACAAAGGCTAATTATCAGCAAGTTAACAAGTTTTAACCAAGCAGTAACAGCATTATTTTATTTACACATCAGATGAAGGCAAGTGTTTCTCCAATTCCCGAATATTTGCACACGTTCAGAACACACTAAAACTAAATGGACCGATAATTTCAAGCAACCTTTTAATTTCGCAGTTTTGACAGCAGTTGAGGATGCACTAACTTGCTCTTGCCACAAGAGGATAACGCGGACAGAGATTTCCAAAAGCACAGCACTCCCTACAGCAGAGGCAAGTTACTGATAGCAGAGACACAAGCTACATGTGAAAAGCAGCCACCTTTAAATGACACAAGTAATTTCCCTTAAACACTTATCCACACAAAACCACAACTACTGCTACAGACCTTCAGGAAGCATTCAGACTGGTTTGGTTTTTGGGTTTTTTTTTGTTTTTACATGTATTTTACACAAATCGAAATATTAATTTACTGAGAAGGTAATTACAAGGAGCTTGTTTGTATACCCTGTATCTCTGGGATTCTCCTGTTCTAAATATTAAATCTATGTGGATTCTCCATTGTTTTACAATTGCTAGAAACCTCTCTTGGCTTTTGAAGAAGTTTTGAAGAAGTAAAGCTTCTCACTTTGCTAATATAGTTGAAATCAAAACTTCAAAAGAGTGCAAACAGCTAAGTAAACAATGCTGATTATATATAAGCTATCTCTTGTGCAAACCATTAATTTTTACAAAATTAGATTCTCTCAACTGTACGTGAATTATTACTGTGTTAAAATACGCTAGCACAATACTTGGTGATCTTTTTAAACAACAGGGGCAAAAGTCCTTCCGTAAGCCAACTTTGGTGCGAAATCCCAATGAAAACCAAAAGAGAAACTAGGAAATGTGCAGGAGTTAATGGCTTGATTCGACTTGCACCGATAAAGAAGTCCTTTGTGATCTATCTGCCCAGCCCCACGCTATGGCTTTTCCAGTTTGCCTGCCACAAGGGCGACTAACCTGAAGCCCCATTTTTGGTACCTAACCCTGCACGCTGCTGGCTGGTGATGCTTGTGCGAGGTTTCTCCTTACCGCCTTGGCCTGATGTTGGCCACATCGACCCCCCCTCCCCGCCCCAGCCCTGCGTGCGTCCATCAGGCGTGCCCACCGCTCAGGGATGGCAGCTGGGATGGTGGAGAAGACAACCTACAGAGAGGGTAAATCCCAACCAGCTTCCCCGCACCGCTTCTCTCCACGTGGTCTGCGTTTAAAAGCTTACGGGAAAGAGGGACAAATAAACAAATAAATAGGTGTGCAGATTAAAAAGGCAAGCCAATAACCACCCTTTGACAAACACACAGCAGAAGTGAACCCTCTCCTCCGCACGCCCCGTACCAAATTAACACGGCCGTGTTTACTGCATTATCCTTCTGTTTACCGGATGGGAAAGCCAGCAGTCGGTTCCCCTCTGCTTATCTGCTCTTATCGGCTCTTTCATCCCTGCTTTTCGCCCGGCTGGTGGCCGCGCTCCCATCCGCTCCAGGTTTTCTCGGTAACTGGTGCCCGCTCCCCTCCCCCTGTCCCCGTCCCCCGTCCCCCCCCCCTCCTCTCCAGGGTCAGCAGTTTGGGGAATGTTGTGGAAATAGCTCTTTGCCAACGCGGGGCTTGGGGCGCACTTCGGGCTGTAGGTGGCTCAAGAAAAAAAGAAAACAACAACAACAAAACAAACAAACAGAAAAAAAAAAAACCAAAACACAAAAAAAACCCAAACAACAGAAAAAAAAACCACCCAAAAAATCCTGTTTTTATGAAAAATCCGCTTGCAAAGCTAAAGGGTGCGACAGTTTGTCGGTGGCTGGGACCGAACTGCAGCACCCCCCTCCCCCACCGGGCCGGGACCCCCATCACGGCCCCCAGTAAGAACCAGCAGCAACAGGCAAATAACGCCCTGCCCTCCCAGTCACTCGGAACTGGCGCTCATCCTTTCGAACTCTGACACCACATTCAACAATCCTCTCATCTTAAGTAGGGTCAGAGCTTGCTCCGGTGGGAGCACCAGCAAACGGTGGGCTCTCTCATCTCTTCCATCTTCCTGCACTTCCTATCAGAAGAGGAAAACATTTTCTTCTTCAAAAATCGACTAGCTACTAAGAAAACAGGAGGGGAAAAAAATTAAAAAAAAAACAAAACAACAAAAACAACCTGCAGGCGGCTCTTGGAAACTGTCGCTGTTTGCTTATTATTGATGACCTCTATCAGCACTGCGAACGCAGAAGCAATTATTATTCACCTCCAAGCAACTACCTTAACGTGGTATGTCACTTCACCTAGCTAGACCCGTAAACATACATTACAGCTACATACGCACATGGGTTTAGAGCGCCATGCCTTGCATAAATGCAAGAGCAAAGAGAATCCCTACGGTGTCTCATCGTTAACTTTTAATCCTTGACAGACTGGCTGTCCTGTGCCCTCCTCAACCAGCCCCCAGTTGTGTACAAACTCACTCGCTAAGGGGAGGTGGCTTATTATATGGGGGGGAGAGAACACACAACACATTTCTTCGGGTATTTTTGTTTTGCCTTTTTTTTTTTTCCCCCCAAACAGCGTAACTAGCACCCCAACAAAGGAACAGCTACATAATTAAAGCCTAAATTCTCTCCCACCCGAAGTTTCAGATTTCTTCGGTCTGCTTTTGTCTTTGAACACCCAGCCTTCGCAAGCCAACCAACTGGTCATTCACGCTGGGACTGAGCCGCCAGCTGGGACGTAGTCACACACCACCATAGGGTGGGCCTTTAAGTGAAATGTGCAATACAGCATGCAACAGCTCCTGCATATAGTGACTTCTGGAAGGAATTTTTTTTTGTTGTTGTTTTTAAATTCACATTCCGCGCTCACCATGATTTACTGTTAAACTTTTGCAAGAGATAAAGTATTTCAAAACCAAGATATTAAATTTGTCCCTCTCATTTTGGTATGATTGACCTTCCCAGCCAGAAAGCCAAGGATTTTTTTTTGTAATCTCATGTCCTCAGTCCAACAATCCTGTTTTTTAACTCAATCATTTTACATTTTTAAATAGTATTTAGAAGCTGCATTAACATTAACTATTTTGGTCACATTTTCCAAACACTTTCCAAAATCTTACATAAGAAAACACTGAAGTACAGCCCAAACATAGTAACTGTGTAAACATTAGCTTCTGTTGGGGTGCCCAGAAGTATACTCTCATAATAATAGCACAGCAGAACTCAAACGTGAAAAAAAAAATAAAATCCCAAAATTAAAACTTTTCTCCTCATACAAAGAGCCAGATAGTTCCTCCAAGACTGTTTAATACAGGATGCCTTGGGGAAAAAGAGCTTTTTAAGAAAGCAAGGAGGGATAGCACTCTACCCAGCATAACACAACCCCACGGCAGAGAAACAAACCCTAAGCACAAACATGCATGGCAGGCATTGTCAGATGTAGCTACTCACCCTTCACAGCACTCGCTTCTTTCAGGTTGTGAGACAGAAAGTCTATGCTGGCATAGGCGCTCATCTCCACTCCGTTGATGCCACCATTGAGGACGTGCCTGGCTTTCGACCTGGCTTTGTCACAGTTTGCCAGGGTCCCGTCCACCACGTCGATGGCGATATAGTTGAGGCCATTCTGGAAGCCAGCCGAGGTCTCCCGGCACATGGGGCTGCTACCCTGCTCCTCCTCCAGGCCTTCGGTTTTCCTGAGGGACACGTTCTCCACCGAGGCCGAGTTGTGCCGTTTGGGGTTGTGTGCGAAGGAGGGGGACACGGGGGTCACAGTGGTGGTGGAGGAGAAAGTTTCTGAGCTGTGCCTCCTGCGCCCCTGGGGATCTGCCCGGATGACCTTGGCCCCCCGGTTCGGGTCTGGGGGGGGGCTGGTGAGAATGAAAGCCTCCACCCCAGAGAGGGTGAGCCTCTTCACCCCAGCCGTGGGGCTGGTAACCCGGGCACTTTCTGGCTTCTGAACAATGGGTTGGGGTGGGGTGGTGGCCATGCCAAAGGTCATCTCGGTGTAATCCCCACCGTCGGACGGGCTGGACGAACAAGCCACCCCCACAGCCGCCTTCAGGTAGCGCCCGTCGGGCTGGCTGGTGCTGGAGGAAGAGCCTGGTGACAGCGCTTCCAGGGAGCCCACTGAGACCGTGCCCGACTGGGAGGGCGACTGCGACCCGAAGTCAATGTTCATGTAGTCAGAGAGAGGGGAGCGCCTCTGCCCCGTGCCCGAGCCCAGGGAGGAGGCCGGGCTGTCAGCGGGCAGGGAGGGGGGAGAATAGACGGCAGCATCCCCGAAGTCGATGTTGATGTATTCGCCGGGGCTCTTGGGCTCAGGCGGCAGAGGGTGCTCGTTCATGCTAGGCAGCATCGTCCGCAAGGTCTCCAAAGAGAGGCGGCTGGGCCGGGCCACCCGCTGGCACCGCTGGCTCAGGAAGCTCTCAGTCCGGCTGTGCCGCAGGGGCGAAGGCACAGTGTGGCTGGAGGGGGCGAAGGTGCCAGCGGGCGACTGGCCCACACCGCACACCGCCTCCTCTGGGATCATCCTCCCCGGGGAGTTCATGAAGACGTACTGGTCACTGTCCTTCACCAGGCCCTGGCTCTTGTAGGAGCGGGGTAAGGAGCTGTACGAGTAGCAGCCAGGCTTGGAGGGCTCACTGGACCCGTGCCCCGAAGGGGCAAAAAAGAAGTCTGGGGGGGTGAGGGAGGGAGCCTGGGGCCCGTGCTGGGGGTCCCGAGGGGACATATTGATATAGTCGCCGTTACTCAGCCTCCCGTCCGAGCTCTCCACGGACAGCTTGGAGCCGCACCACATCCGCATGTACCCGCTATCGTCAGGGGAGCTCTCCCCGGGTGAGCTGGTCTTGTAGCTGCTCCCGTTCCCGGGGGACCCGCCACCCACCCCCGCCCGGGGCTGCAGGATCTGCTTGGGGGCAGACACGCTGGTGGGGCTCATGGGCATGTAGTCTGCACCGCCACGGCTTCCCTGCCCTAAGGCTACGGCCACGCCGGGGGTCATGGGCATGTAGCCGTCATCCTCTCCCCCTCCTCCTCCTCCTCCCGCCGCCGGCGGCCCCAGGTTGGTGCTGCTGCTGCCGGAGCTGCGGTGGGAGCCGATCTCGATGTCCCCGTAGTCCTCGGGGTAGGGGGTGTAGGTGACTTTGGGGGAAGCCCCGGCTTGGCAGGAGGGGAAGAGGCGGCCGGCGCTGCCGGCGAAGGTGGCGCGCATCAGGGTGTACTCGTCGAGGGAGGCGGAGGAGACCTGCGGCGGGGCGGGCCGCTGCCGGCACGGGGTGGTCAGGGAGTAGGTCCGCTTCCGATGGCCCCTGTCGGCGGCGGCGTCGGGGCAGGGCCGGTAGCACAGGCGGCCGCTCGGGGGCCGCTCCATCGCCATGTAGCCGTAGAGGTCGGTGCCGCCCCCGGGGTCCCGCACCGGGGGGGTCTCGGCCACCGACTCGGGGGTGTTGCTGCGGTTGCTGGCGGTAGAGGAGGAGGAGAAGGGCCGCAGGTCGCCGCCCGGGCTGGAGCCGTACTCGTCGAAGGACATGAAGCCGGCGTCGCTGGGGGAGCCGGAGACGGAGGCGCTGCCGCTGGACGGGCGCTGCGGGTGATGGGGGTGGGCAGGCTCGGAGCCGAGGCCGCTGCTGGAGGAGAGGCTGATGGGGCTGGTGGCGGAGGGGGGCGAGTGGGAGGCGGGCATGGACATGGAGCGGCTGTTCTGCAGGCCGCCGCCGGCCAGCACCGGCAGCAGCTTCCCCGCCGGCCGCCCCCCCCCGCCGCCGCTGCTAAGCGTGTGCGAGCGGCTGAGGGGGGTCCGCACGGGGCCCGGGCTCATGGGGCTGCCGGCCACCGAGCCCACCCGGCAGCCGTCGCCCTCGCTAGCCGTCCGCACCCGGCACGGCGTGCACTTGGTGGCGGCGGCCAGGCTGTCGGTGCGGGAGCGGCGGAGGAGGCCGGTCTGGCTGGGGGGCAGGTTGACCAGGTGGTGGTGCCGGCGGCCGGGCACGGTGATGGGGTGGGTGGCGGAGGCGCCGCCGCCGCCGGGCCCGGCGGCACCCCCCGAGGAAGAGGAGGAGGAGGACTGGCTCTTGCTGCGGGGCCGGAACTCGGACAGCTCCTTCAGCGCCTTCATGGCCTCCAGGATGGTCTCGTGGATGTTCTGGGCCACCACCGAGTCGTCCGCCTGCATCCAGAGCTCGCCGGGGCCGGTGGCCGCCGAGCGCCCCACCTCGATGAAGAAGAAGCTGTCGGAGTGGCCGCAGCGGCGGATGTTCATCAGCTGCAGCGTGACCGAGGGCAGCTCGCAGTTGAGGCGCACGAAGCCGATCGTGCGGGCCGAGAGGCAGAGCCGGTGGACGCCGGTGAGGTTTTTGCTCTGCCCCAAGCCCTTGGGCTTCAGCGTCACCTGCCAGACCTCCCGGTAGGCAGCGGCGGCCGGGGTGATCAGCCCGTAGTTGAGGTCCTCGCCGGCGGCGGCCAGGGAGGCGGCGGCCGCGCTGCAGGAGGCGGAGAAGGGGGAGGCGAGGTGGCGATGGGGGGACCCCTGGCAGGCCGCCTTGCCCTCGTTGAGCAGGTCGGTGAGAGCTCGGTACCAGCCCTCCTGCTCCTGCTCGTTCTCGGCCGCCACGGCGAAGTACTCGTCCTTGGTGTAGAGGGCGATGAGGTACTTGTGCTTGGCGTCCGCCCGCTTGTTGATGTTGAGGCAGGAGTCCAGGGCGATCACCCGCTTGGGCGCCCCGGACTTGTTCCTCCATTTCTTCTCGCTCTCGTAGTACTCCAGCCGGGCGCCCCCCGCCTCCTCCCCGCCGCCGCCGGGGCCCCGCAGGACGAAGAAGCGTTTGTGTCCGTGCTTCTGCTTGCGCAGGTACCCGCACTTCCTCACGCCCTGGTTGTTGTTGTTGTTGTTGTTCAGGTTGGGGCCGGGCGGGGAGCTCAGGGGGGGCAGCAGCCCCAGCACGGCGGGGCTCGCCATCCCCGACCCCCGCGCCGGGAGCGCCGCCCGGCTCCTCTCGCAGCCGAGAAGGGATGAGGACCGGGCGCCGCGGGAAAGAAAAAAAAGAAGAGAGGTGGGGCGGGGGGAAAGCGGGCAAAATAAAGTTATTCCTCCGGAGAAAGAGCGCGGCTGCCCGGAGCCGCAGCGGGGTCCTCCGTTTACGGGGTCCTAGGCAGCGGGTGCTACCGGCGGCCGCCCGACGTCCTCCCCGGCTCGGATACCGGCGCTACCGCTCCCCGGTCGCTGCTGGTGGTGGCGGTGCCGCCGCGGCTGCTGCCGGCGCCGGCGGGAGTTTCGCCGTAAGTAACACATCGCGCACCGAGTGCCCCAACTAAAGAGCAAAACAACACGTGACCGCCGCCGTACCGAGCCGCTCACACACCGAGACGGGGCGGGGGGGGCGCGGCCGCCGCCGGCGCCCACCCGCATTGGCCGCCGCGCCGCGCGAAGGACGGCCCCGCCCGCCAATGGGGAGGGCGAGGCGGGCCCTGGGAAGGGGGGTGGGTGGGCGAGGCGGCCACACGCGGTTGGGCGGCGGGAGCTTCGCCCCGCCCCTCCCGCCCCTCCGCGGCGGGCGCGTTCCCGCCCACAGCCTCCGGTGTCGTGTGTCCGTCCCCCGTCCCCCCCCCCACCCCGCCGCGGCGGGACCCGCCTCCTTCACACCCCTCATCATCGCCGCCGCTGCCCTCCGCGGTGGACCCGGGCAGCCCCGGTGTTGTCCCTCGCCATCCATAGTAACCCCGGCGGGGGGAGCAAGGTGTGGGGGGGGGACACGGGACACGACACACCGGCGCCGCTCGCCGCGGCCATCAGGTGCTGCTCCCCCCTCCCCCGAGCGGAGCTTCCGGGCGTGCGTGTGCGCCAGCCATCCCCCCGCCCCGCACATACACCCACGCGTGTGTGCGTCAAGCCCTCCTCGCACACGCAGGCACGGCGGCTCCCACACATCTCCCCCCCCCCCCCTTTCCATTCCCACCGCCGCCGTACGCGCACTCCTCCGCCCGGTGTGTCAGCCCGCCCCCACCTCACGAACCACCATTGCGCTCCCCCCAACCTGAAACGACTGTGGCGGGAGGGGGTGCGGGCAGCCCGCCCCCCCTTCCCTCCCGCCGCGGGTCGGGGAAGGGGCCCCGGCCGGGGTGGGGGGCGTCGCCAATCCACGTTTTCCCGTGTGCGGGGGGAGCTGGGGGGAAGACAGGGGGCCCGGGAGGGGGCTGCGGGCCAGGGACTGCCCGGCGATCGCCCCTCCGGTGAGGGCGCGAAGAATGCGGCGTGGTGCGGGGAGGGCAGTGAGAATCAAAGTCGGGGGGTGAAGCGCGGGGGGAGGGGTTGGGGGGAAAAGGTTGTGCTGCTTCCCACCATCACGGGCGCGTATCTCCTCCCGCCCTGAGGGCGGCGGGGGAAGCCTTCCCTCTGCACATGCCCGGGAGGAAGAGTGAGGCTGGGGTCACGCAAACATCCGTCCGTCCCTCCCTGCATCCATCCATCCATCCATCCATCCATCCATCCTTCCACCCTCTCCATTCTCTCCCCTGAGTGCCGTCGGGACACGCTTCCATTTGTCGGCCTGCGACGAAGCTGAAGCAGCCGCTTTTGCGTGTAAAGCCGAGGAAAAACAGGCAAAAAAAAAAAAAAGAAAAGAAAACAACAAAATAACAAAAAGGAAAAAAATAAAAAAGGCGAAAGTGATGCGGCGCCTCCAGCTGCCGCCGTGCGGGGCCGGGGGCGGGGGCCGGGGGCGGGCGCTCCCCGCGTTCCCGGGGGAGGCGGCGGTGGGGCCTCCCGCATCCCGCACGTACCGCTGCCGCCGCCGCCGCACGGCTCCGCTCCGCTCCCTCCTGCCCGCCGAAATTCTCCGCGGTTTGGGTCATAATAACCCATTTAGAAATCAACAGCTGTAACCGGGAGGGAGGGAGGGAGGGGGGGGGAGGGGGGGTGGTGATTGGAAAAGACCACTTCACTGTAAATACCGGTACGCTGCAATAAAGCAGCTTTTGAAGGCAGACCTCTTCGTCTTACGGGGAAATACTAACATTTACATATAAGGTAGCAGTTCCCTGGTTTCATTTCCTTTTTTTTAAAGGGGGGGGGGAGGGGGCAGGGGGGAGACAATTAATTGGAGATCTGAGGCACGGACCTCTCCGCAGGAGCGAGAAAAGAGCGTCCGCAACACGGCCTCTAATTGAGTGCGTAACCTTGGGCAAGGTACCGGTGACCTTTCGGTACCTTGGCTGCTCCTCAGGGAAAATGATGCTTGCAATCTTTCCTGTCCTGGTAAGGTTCTTTGATTTCTGTATCTGGGAAAATGCAGAGAACTGGTAACTGTAAATTTAGATTACATGTAATGATTGCATAACAGGTCTCAACGGGGAAGGTTCCATATGAAAACTCAGGAATTGTTGATTTTCTGCCTATGACCAAGGGGCCACACCATCCGCTGTACTCACGCTACTGAAGACATGAGGAGAGTCAGTTACCTGAACAATCTCTTGCCACTCTGAACCATCTGGGCCCATAAACACCAAGAGGAGCCTTTTGTCTGGAAACCCCTTGCAAATTTGGAAACATTTTTCCAGGCGTTTAAGAAATATGCTTGGTGACCTCGAGCAAGCATTCTTAGGTCTGACATGTAAAAAAGATGAATAGTAATTAATCTACTTGATATTTCCATATGTTATTCTTGACTGTGCGCAAACAATTTCTATGACAAAAGCATTAGGATAGACTAGAATTCAAGGTTGATGTTTATACTTTTTATCTCTGTGTTGCCATTGATATAAGGAGCATCTTTACCAGTGGCCTCTTCATAACAAGTATTAATTTTTTCCATAATTATGTTGGGTTTGGGTTTTTTTAATGCGTAACTGGAGTACAGAGCACAAGAAGTGTGACTCAGGTGTGCGTAAAATTCAGATTAAAAAGTACTATTGTTTCATGACCGCCACTGTAGAACCACTGACCCCAGCTTACAGAGGTGATCTGTCTTATTCAGAGTTTTCTCTGAACTCCTCTGAATTGCTTTTCAAAACTATATCCCTTCTGGAAAATTTTGCCAGCCATTTCAGTGTAATGACAGGGGCATTTAATTAAGATAAATGCACTAACACCACTCGGCCATCCCACCTCTCAGCTACAGGTCACGGTTTCTACAGGCTGGTGTGTCTTATGCTTCAGCTATTCCTGTGTGTCATGTAGCATATTAGCTTTAATTTCTGAAATAAGTGTGTTTTCGGTGATACAGCGGGCTCGACTTTGGACGGTTGAAGCATAGCATGTGTCTCTTGTTCCACCAAGTAATTTCAGGCAGAACATACGGATGGACAAATAGGGACAGCAGCATCTTCAGTAACTGCAATGGATTTGCCAGAGGATGTTTCCTTAAATCATCTCTGCAGAAAAATTCCATCATGCTGAAAGAAAAAACGATCTTGTTTTACCTCTCCCGTTCCTTCTGTCGTATCACCCTGCCCCATCTCTAGTTCACCGCATTTATCTTCTAGTTTGAGGTCTCTGCTGGGAATGCTTTGCTGATATACCAAGTAGACCAACAAAATAGTGCTAATATTAGCATCTTTCCTGCCTGCTAAACTATGCTTTTGCCAGCATACCTGGCTTCAGCCATCTCTTTTTCCCTCCAAGAAAAATAAACTGTGCTGGGTAATGGTCAGATTTATCAAAATATACTATCTATGTGAGGGGCATTTTCCATCAGTTATGTCAGTCGTGAAATGTTACCCCCGTCCACCCTAAACTGGCAGAGACATGCCTAGAAAATTATAGACCTTGCTTATGAAAACGGTGAAATTTAGTCTAGATATAGCAAATAGAGTTTTGCCGGCACAGAGCCCTACTGATTTCACATTTCCGTGCTTCAAGTACTTGGGGTTGCTTTAGCTATATGTAAAAAAAAAAACAAAAAACAACACCCCCAAAAAAAACCCAACAAAAAACCCCAAACACAAACAAAAAACCAACTGTGATTATTTAATTTCTGTATAAATGTATTTAAACTCCGTGTTTTGGTTACCGAACTATATAGGTCAGTGGCCAGCAACACTGTTTTGCAGGTGACGAACTTCTCAAGCCATCATCGAATTTTGCTTGCGAAGACTGTTTGCCTGAACAGTAGTTAAATGGTCAGGTAAAAGTTTTACCTCTAGGAGCATGCAACTGGTTTTAGTTACATGTGGAAGCTTGATTCTACAAGCCAAACACACACCGGATCCATTTGTTTTGGGGGGTTCCCTGCCCCCCCCCCCCCCTTAGGGGGATTAGAGCACCAGGCCCTATGAATATGTAGCTCTATATAAACAATGTCCAAAGTCACAGCCAGGCTACTCACAAAACACTTTCTGAGAGGCTGGATGCCCGAGTAGAAGTTGGATTTCAAAATTTGTCACGTCCTTTAAAAATACATTTTTGTTCATTCTGAGTCTAAATCTCATTTTTAAATATCTTTCCATTTCAGGCTAAGGAGTAACAGTTGAAAGGGATGTGCCTGATGTTTAGCTTGGCAGTTGCCTTCTACCTGTTGCCAGGATCACAGAGCTGATGGTAGTGAAGCCATGGGAAAAAAAGTGTCGCGAAAGATTATGTGCGTCAGCAACACTTTCTTATACTATCAAGGGTACAGTTATCTGTTCCGACAAAATAGAGTGATTTATATTTTGATGCCCTTGAACTTCTACATAAACAGGTGAAGTCGGGTTATTCCCTTGTACATTTATTTGCGTACTTCTGATACAGTGTCATGCTGGTTATACATTTCATAACCCTACTGTAAGAGGGCATGAACTCCCATCAGCTTCTTTCTCTTTAACCTTCCTCAGCTCCTTTGAGTGCTAATGTACCATGACTGTGCTACTACCTGGTCCCGAAGTCTGTGTTACTTGGACGGGAGGACAGGCCATCTTTCCAGAGGGTTTTATATAAAATAGTTCACTTAGTCACTCCTAACAGCATGCTTTATCCCTCTATAGCTAAGAGATACTGTTGCCCTTAAATTGGGGCTGCCAATTTTCTGCCAATGTTTTCCCCCGGTCCTTGAGAACACTTATGGGTGGCTTTGTACATGAAGGAAAAATATTCAGAAATCATAGGCTCTGAAAATACTTTTCTTAAGTAAAGATTACTGGCCTGAGTCAATACTGCACCCACAGATTTCCAGAGAATTCCAGGTTAAATAAATGGGGGTTACAGCTATGCAGTTCTGTACTTATTCAGTAATTCCTGATGCTAATAATGCTTTTATTAATTATTTTAAATACATACTGAAACTACATAGATGTTACAGGCTTGTACGTTCTTATATGGGAGGGGAAAAAACCTGAGGAAAATCTGGAGCATGCCTCCTATCTGGTTAATTTATTATTATAAATAAATTTATTATTTATTATTTATACTGGACTCCTATCCAGTTTATTATTTATATTGGATATTTTTCTTGTCTTGTTTTATTATGATATTGTATATTTTTCCACGTTTAGAACCTTTCTTCCTCAAAATCTGTATTTCGAGTGGCAAGTTCAGAGCCCCGCAGCCCTTAAGCGGAGTATTTCGGCGAAAACTCTGAGCAAAGTTCCCGTGGTCTGAAGAGGGGGACAATTCTTCTTCGCGTCACAGGTGTACCCAAAAAAGGCCGGTTTGGGAACACGCCTTCACCCCCCAGCGTGTCCCCAGCCGGGCCGCTGCTCCGGGCTGCAAGCTGGGGCCAGGCGGGGGGTTCCCCGGGCCAGTTGCCACCCCCGCCTTGTCACCCGCTTCGCCCCGCGCCTTTGCCGCCTCCCGTGGAAATCACTGCCTTTGTCAAACCTCCCCGGGGGCAATGCCGGGCGGGGTCGGGGCGGGGGGGTGGTGGTGGTGAAACGACGACACCAGCTCCTGCCCGGCTCCCGCCCCTCCGCCGCGAGAATTACGCAGAGGGGGCTGAGATGCGTCAGCGCGTCGCAATCACCAGGATTTTGTTCCTGGAACATCTCTTTTTCGTCGTCGGTGGTGGTGGCGGTTGCGGGGGGCGGTTATTTTGGGTTGGGTTGTGGGTTTCCCACCCTACCCTACCCCCCCCGCCCTTCATTCCCGCCTCCCAAGCGCCTCGGCGGCGATGGAGGAAGAGCACCACGGCCCCGCAGCCGCGGGGGGGAGCCCCGGCCACCCCCCACTCCCCTCCACCGCCCCCTCCCGCGGGGCCCGGGGCCGCGGCCAAGCGGGGGCGAGTGTGGGCGGCCGTGTGGCCAGCGCGGACCCGGGCGCGGGCGAGTAAAAGAGAGGTGCTGGGTGCGGGGAGGGCAAGGGGTCCCGCTGTCCTTTAGGCTCTCTGCTGAGAGGTAGGCACCGACAAATAGTTTTTAAATTATTTTTTTATTATTATTATTATTATTATTATTATTATTATTATTTATTCCTTCTGGAGTGATCACGAATCTAAAAAAATATTGCTGTTTATTTAAAGAAAAAAAGCCCGATAGAACCTAACCAGTCGCGTTTTAGGAAAAAAAAAAAAGAAAAAAGAAGAAAAGGGTTCATGAAGCAATAAAGCCAAATATTTTCAAGCAATAGTTGAAGTCTATGCCCCTTTTGCGTACGAGAGGAACAAGTAAATATCTAAGAATAACTGGAAACAATTGCCTTCTTTTTTTTTTTTTTTTTGAAAGAGAATTTGTAATGTACCTTCCTGACCCGCATGGATAGCCAAGATGTAGGGTCCCTCAGGGTATTCCTGTTCAAGAAGAGACCGATGATAGAATTCAATATTTCTTTGATGCAATATTTACAGAAAATTTGCAAAGGCCTGTTTGCCCAAACACAATAGGACTCCAGCAGAAGGGGGGTGGGGGTTGTGGTTTGCTTTCTCCAGCGCTGTTTCTTTCCAGGTAGCAATCTGTTTGAAAAACTATTCATTTGCTTCTTTCCCTAGACAGGTTACTCCAGCCTCTCTTTCTGTTTGTTTCTTACTGCTCTTGGAGGCTGTTCCCCAGCAAAACAATCCCAGGCATTCAGCTTTCCCCTCTGCCCTACAATTCATTCGTCTATTTGTCTTTGTTTCAGATGGCCTTTGCATCTGCTTTAGGTAGTAACTCTTTTTCCTCTAGCTTTTCTTTTTTTTTTTTTTTTTTTTTTCAAACTTCAAAAGGGAGCCTAACTTCCTCTGTCATTTATCTTGACATCAGGATAATTTTCCTAACAGCAGGGGTAATGCAGTCCTGGAGTAGATTGTCAAGGGATTTTTATAGATTCCCCATCACTGGAGCATTTTAAGCTGCACAAATACTTATCGGGAATGACACAAGTACAGTTGTCCTGACTCAGGGCAGTGTGGTAGTCTAGATGATCTCATGTTTACTTCCAGTCCTGTTTTATTGGATTTCTATGATATATACACCTTATAAATAGCCCCAGGATTATTACTCCTGAAAGGGAAAAAAGAGTCTTCTCTTCCTTTTTTTTTTGTCGTTTCTTTTTCTGTCTACTTATTTGATTGTGCAAAATAAAGAGTATAAAACTGTGACTATGAATCATCGCTTACTTTTTGAGATAAGCTATTGGTGCAATTCTTACTCATGCAAAACATTTGCTGGTCTAATTTGTTCACACACAAGACCACCAGGGAAATAAAGAGACATTTGGGGAAACAGAGTCACTACGTAGGAAAATCTTGCCTCCTTTTTTCAATGTACCCCTTCAGTGGAAGTTTTATGTGAATAAAATGAGGAAGGCTTGCCCTCGGAAGGGGCTGACTGCTTTCAAGGAGAATTATCATCTATCTGCATTATTTAGACAGCGTCTGGGAAACTCACTGGAGCCTCAGGCTCCCATTGTGCTAGACATTGTGTTGATGAGTAATTAATGGTGGGCCTCCTTCTGTTTTGTTTAATGTATATATTGTACATATACAATGAATCGAGGAAGATTGCCGATGTGGGGAGTCAAATGGGAGAAAAGTGATTCTGCAGTCCCATGAACGGCGTGGCTGACAAGCAGCCGCTCCAGCTTGCCCGTTGCCCATCTGATGGGCGCTGCAGGCACGCTCAGCATTTAAAGAAGAACCGAAAAGTGTCAACCTTCCGTATGTAGGTGAGCTCTTATGAATGGGGAAAGCACAAAAGGCAACACGTGTGCTGAAGGAAGAGGTGGAGTACCTTTTGCAATACATTTTTGGATGCATATTTTTTCAGACATACAGCTTAGGTGCAACTATTAATTTCAGAAAGGTTAAGCATCACAACAAGATGAGTACAAAACTGTTTGCACTAGAAATGTATGCGGTTTCGTGTGCCTACACGAGAGGTTGAATAAGACCTTCTCCCAGTTGGTGGACATCATGGCTCAAACACCACAGACACTGTGACAGACTCTGTCATGGATGGCTGGATTGTAGGGCAGAAGAAGGAGGAGTGGGTATTACATCCAAGATCCTTGCTGTAGCAAGCACTACCGTGGTTGGAGGCAATTTATGTCTCCAAATAATACAAATAATTTGCTAAAAAAATTACTGTCAAGTAATTTCCACAAAAAGAAAAAAAAAAGATTCATGCATGTTCTGCTGAATGCTCATGGACACAAAACAAAATGGTCACTTAATGTTAATAAAATATTCATGTGAACATTACGTATTCATTACTGAAGTGGGAGACCACAAAATCAAATACAAGTGAAGAGAGTGCTTTCAGTTAAACTGCTGATTAAGCAAAGGAACATTTGTAACAGGAGAGAATGAGGTAATCATGGCAAATGAACATGTTTTTAATTTCATCTGTTGCATTTAATCATACAATAAGGGAATGTTCCTGGGTGCCTCACTTCATTCCTACACACTTCTGTTTTTTCTGATCTCATCTTTCAGTTTTATTCCTCACTTTGTTGTTATTTTCTTCCCAGTGTCTTTATTGATATGCAGCAAAGGAGGTCTAGAATATTTTACCCAAGCCCCACAGGGAACGGGAAATGTCCCTTGGATCACTCCTTAGTCTATACAGATATCTAATAAGGAGAGGCAGGCTGCATATTGGAAGTTCAGGATACATTTGAGTTTAGAAATTCACTTCTTTCCATGACATGATGGGAAATCTAATTGTTTTTGACTAGGGTATTGCTGACATGTAAAATCTTTTGAGGCTACAGAAGTAGATTTTTTAAAGGTGAATAACTCCAAACGCAGCTGTTGCAAGAGTTGCTGCCATCTCTCAAAGGCAGCTGCCATGGGAATGGATCAGTGAACTAAGATTCAGTCCACCACCTTATGATGACCAAATCAAAGCAAGCTGTTTCTTCAGCTGGAGTTGTATAAGGACCTGGAAGGAGCCTCAGAAATGAAGCCTCCTTGGGGTATCTTTTTCTTACACCCACCAGTGAGCTGAAAAGGTCTTTCATTTCTGGTGCAAAGTGTTCTGAGCTTGTTTGCTAACAAAAACTTCTCCTGTCCTAACTAAATCGGACCCAGTGAGAGAAATGCTTTCCTGTGAGGGTGGTGAGGCACTGGAACAGGTTGCCCAGGGAAGTTGTGGATGCCCCATCCCTGGAAGTGTTCAAGGCCAGGCTGGATGGGGCTTTGAGCAGCCTGGTCTAGTGGGAGGTGTCCCTGCCCATGGCAGGGGGTTGGAACTAGATGATCTTTAAGGTCCCTTCCAACTCTAGTCATCTATGATTCTATGATCCCTGGGCTGCACCGTAGTTTGGCCTTTGTTTTACCTTTCCCAGCCGATGTATCTACGCAATAGTTTCCTCTGTAACGATCTCCTGAGAAGGTGTCCCTCTTTGTGACAAAACGATCTTCTTTGCTTTGTTTAGAAACACATAAGCACAACAAATGTGCTAAACGTGGAACTGTATCGCAGCGGTATAAATTACACAGATGCGATTTATTGATTGTGGAAAGATCAGATAGATTTTAAAGTCAATAGTTGGTTGTCAAGTTGTTAATTGAACATTTGCTGAAAAATGCCTATGGGTAAGTGATCTGGATATTCTTGCAGGATAATCAAGTTTAAAAACAACAGTTGTCTGCCACCCTCGTGCGTTGGCTATATTTAAAGAAATACCAACAAGTTAAAAATCACACTACCCAAAACATTCACACTCAGACATCCTGACACTATCAGTTCTCCAGACTGATAATACTGAAACGTTTTTACAACCCCATTTAATTACTTGTTGATTTTAGTTGCTTTTTTACTTTCAGTTGGGGAAAAGAAAGTAGGTTGTTCAGTTTCTCGCTTTCGAAGGCTGTCCATAATTAATTTCAATTTGCTTTTTCCATGTGTAGGTTCACATTTGTAACCACACTGCGCACACACATCAAATCAACATATTACTTTAAACAAATGTCTCACCTCCAGTTGGGTTTCAAGAATCTGAAAAATCTTAAAATCTTACAAGCCATTCCTTCTGAATTGTTTCCGTAAGATTCAGGAACACACGACAGCTGATGCGGCTCCCTTCTTTTTGAAAACAAATCCACAGAATTGACAATAATTTGTCTCAAGTTCGTTAGTTTCAGTAAATTAATTTCTGTCCCTCATTATAAATAAGCTCAGGAGAATACACTTTTTTAGTGCTGTGTAGACCAGGGGTATTTTACATAAATGCAGCAGCTGTACTCTGCATTTCCAGAAATGATGTTACATTTGTAGGAAACCATTCACAATCCACAGGACCAATTTTCTCTCAACAAGCGCATTCTATTTTATTGGTTTTCTTCAATAAATTTCATAGCTTTTCTCAGGCTTAATGAGTCACTTAAGAATAGATATTCACAATTCAAGTTGTATTTGTTATAGCGGCATGAATTTTAAAGCCAACTGTAGAGAGTTCAGTGATCTGATGTCCTTTACAGCACAAATAACTTGTGATCGAACTAGATTATAATATATAAGTCTCCTTTACAGGTCTCAAGTGGCCATCAAACTATATCCATAAGTGATGGAATGAGTGAAGAGATGCTATGAACTCAGCTGGATTGAATCTCCTGGTATATTTGGTGAAATGGTGTTCATCTCAGCTAACCATAGCTAGCTAAAAGTTGGATGACTAATGCATTTTAGCCTGTAGACTTCCTCCAAAAGTGATGGAGAGCTATTCATCCTTTCTTTGGATAGATCTGAAGCCTAACAGTGAGTATATTCACAATATTGTGAATCCCGGTTTATGTTCCCGTTAATACTGGAGGAGATAATATGTAGCCATATGATGGTGGTGTTGATTCGTATGATTGCCAGCTACTAATTCGATTTTTTTACAAAGAGTTAAGGCATTAACTTTGTACCTGGGAGTTTATGCCCAGTCAGATACCACCCACTCTCAGCACTCACCTTCATGCCAGTTAGGGCATCTTTAGAGCTTCTGTAGGCAGCGTAAAACCCTAATGCCAGCATGGACTCGATATTATGTGCTCTGCTCATTTAACAAAGACAATTCAACTTGTGTTAAAAGAAATGTTCAAGTTACGTTTATTATCTCTTGTGTTTATTTGTGTGCGGCTCTGGTATTGATGATCACAAAACAATGTCCTAAAACAGGTATGACACATTTCCATTAGAAAATAAGTCTCCATTTTCTGTAAAGCGACTCTAGAGAACTAACTCAAGGCTTTTAGCTGTCCAAGATGAATACATGCATTTGATGGCTTGCCTGTCTGGATACAATGTGACCGCTTTGGAATTTGTCGGGAAACTTCAGGAAACATTGTTGGCATTGTGGGACAAAACCCTGATGATTTTGCTGAAAATCAGAAAACTGGAAGACATTTGTACTTTAAAGTTACTTATTGCTGCCTGAGTGCTGCATGACAGCTGTGGGACAGACGTTTAGCCAGCAGGGGAAGCTGGGGGGAGCGAAATGGAGACTTTTTCAGTTTTTCCCTCTCCCTCATCACAGACTCTCTGTTGATGATGGTAGAGAAAGAAGGAAGACGCCAGCTGTTGTGTCATTGTTTTAGAAAGGGCAGAACTACAGGCTATTTAGAAGCGGGATTAAAAACAGCATCCCACAGTATCCTTAGTGTGGTGGTGAAGATGCTGAGGGGCAGGGATGTTACTCATCAGTACTTTGTTTATAACTTATCCACTTTATCCCTTTTCATCTGTATTGATCTTCACGTGCTGTACGAATGTCAGTGATTATTAGGTGATTTTTTGACTCCTGCTGTCTACCAGACCTGATACCAGTCCTGCCCCACATTTGCCTCTCAGTTCCCACTCTACCAGATCTCATGGACTAACCGTGACTCTTGTACACTTACTCCTGCCTGACGCTTCTCTCCATTGGCCCACGTCTCACACATTTCTGCTGCAGGCTCTTCTGCTCCATGAACTGAGGTACCAGATGCAGCTGATCAACAAAACCCTTGTTTTACTGATCAGGTATAGGATCATGTGTCAGCTTGGAGAGGAAAGGCTGCAGGACTGTGAGTCACCAGAGGTCCTTTGCCCCCTTAGATGTGTAGGGTACATGCCCATGTAGCAGGGCAGCATGAGGGCTGCTGCCTCACAACATGACCTGATGTCCCAGTCTGATTCCCCATCACATTATCAGCCATTACTACTATCTTATCCACAGGCACTGAGTAATACCGACGGATATGCATCTCCCCTTATTCTCTTCAACTTCATCTGTCCTTCCCTACAGCAGCTTACCTAGCCCTACCAGGTTAGGAAACCCCAAGCAGTTTCTTCATCCCAGCCTGGGACTTCAGGTTTGACTCCATACAGAAATGAAACCTAAACATTGAGTGGCCACTCTTCCTGCTCCCTGGTTTCCACCTGAAACCCTCGCCCTGGAGGCTGGACAAGACTGAGAGATCAGGGTCCTGGGGCTGGCTGCATGCAATCCAGTATAGCTTCTCAAGTCGGCGTCAAGCTGGTTTTGTATATGCTTTCTCCTTTCCAAATTACAAGAGTGGGGTGAGACCTACAGAGATTCTTTATCACCTTTCCCTTTTAAACCATTCCAGGAAAGGAAAAAGGAGTGGAAAGTTATTATCTTTCTCTGATGCTCTGCAGACGGGAGACCGGAGGAAGAGGGGGGAATTAGGAGGAGGAGGGGGCTGGACAGACAGCTCTGTCCTCCTGTGCCAACGATGACTGCCCCACAAGGGACCAGAGGACCATTTCACCTCTTACACATCGAATTCCTGGTGACCAGGAAACAGCAAAATAAAATGGTCGCTGTCAGGATGGGTTTCCCATTAAACATCTCACTGTCTCGAGCTTCTTGATTCATTCTGAGACTTGTTTTGTGCTTGCTAAAATAATAAAAAAAAAAAACAACAAACCACACCACCAAAACAAAAACAAAACCAAAACCACCACAAGGGATAGCAAAGTTGTGCAATCTTATTTACAAATAATGTAGCCAAAGTCTTGTTTCCTTAAACACAGCAAGGAACAACTCCCTGCTGTTCTGTCTTATTTATGCAGATGTACATAACCCCTGCTAACCATTTCTCCATCCACTGTGCTTGCAATATATCCATTCGTATAGTCCAAAGCAGAGTAATACGTGTTTGCTGGGTAGTAGCATTCATTGCTTCTGCCTTACTCTGTGGAGAGCTTAATTTGGGCTGACCGCCATACCCATTAGAAGACCACTTCTGACCCCTTCCAGAATAAAACTGTAGATCACGTTAGCCAACTTCATGCTATTTTACACTAAAAATTGCCTATCAACCATTGCCTCCACATTTTTTTAGAGCCATTACACTCTTCAGCCCTGCAAGTGTAATCTATATGTCCTCCTCCCAAAATAGATAGCCTTTAATTGGCACTGTTAATACCCATATTGTTTCTGCTTAGTTAGAAAGTTGTCTAAATCCCTTCCTGCTTGTAATCTGCCCTCGTAATTTCTCTCCTTTTGTTCATTTGCATCACTAGAAATGCTATTAGGATTTAGTTTATATTTGGTTTGGTTTGGTTTGGTTTTTTGGGGTTTTTTTGTTGTTTTTTTTTCTCATGCCATAGGTAAAAGCATTGAATTGCACTGTCTCAGACATTTCTGTAGCACCCCACTGGCAACAGTTGGTAAGTTTTAGTTAACAATTACAAATTGAATTTCTGAGTTATACAGTTTAATATGTTTTCTTGGGTTTTTTCTAGTGCTAATATTTTAATCAGGGTGTCATGTGGTATCAATGCTTAACAGAAGTCTGAAAGATGTTGTTTTGTCAACATAGTTACCTTTATTAAACAAATCAAATAACCAAAATTCTTCTCTCATAAAAGTACTATGCAGTTTGTTTAACTTAACCTGTTTTGCATAAAGTCATGTTGACTGGCAGTAATTATGTTACCATTTTTTATTTCCTTATGGAAAGGGTCCCATATCAGCTGTTCCATTCTTTCACACGGAACCAAGGTCAAGTTAACTCATCTACAGTTACCCTGGTCATCCTGTTTACGCTGTTGAAATATCAACATGGCGTTAGACTTTTTCTGGGCCTCTTGGACTTCTCCAGTACGCCAAAGCTGTTGGTCAATGAGCAGCAGTACAAGATTCCTTTTAAAAGCTTTAAATAAAGTTATGTGCTCCTGCCAATTAAAAAAAAAAATTAATAGATGCTCTTTACCATCCACTTAGTGGAATGTCAGAATAGATGACACTTTGGCGATGCAGGCCCTATTTTTTTTTTTTCCAAATGAAAAAACAGAAATATTCAATGAATGCTTTTTGTTTTACCCCACAGCTAGCAATGGAACTACACCATCACTAGGATTTCTGTTATCCTGAGTAGTCCTACAGAAATTCAGAATAAAACAAAGATGTGTTCTTATCACCTTTATCCCTACATTTTCATAGATATACTTAGATTGCATAACAATATACTGCATTTATTAATGCGTGAAATTTATTAATTTATATGACCGTTGGCTTTCAGTTTTTCTTAACTGCAGTTATTATCTATATTTGTATTTTAAGTATTCTATTAGTACGTGTATATGCATATATATATACACTAATATACTGATGTACTGCTGTATGCACTAATTAATACCAATCAGCATTGAAATCTGCGTGCACATCTTTAATTAGATCACTGCTATGTACTTCTTGGCAAGTCTTAGTTTTAAGTTTAGTGAAAATCACTTTCACAAGTCAGAATGAAGGATAATACATTATTATAAAATGTTTTCCTTTGTGATAGAAATTTCAGTCTATAAGTTTTAGAGGATCTAGGACATTGTAGGGAATCTGGAACAAGAGCTTTAGCACATATCATTGTATTAGAAGCCTTATTATAGAGGCAATGTTTCTTTCTTTATAGATGTTTGTTCTTGGTCACAAAAGGTACATGGCGTGGAAATCATCTCACCTTACTTAACAACATACATATCCACATCTCAGTTAGTGATTCCCTAGGGTGAGCATGCCTCTGTCCATAGAGAAAACCAGACATTTTAGAGCTCAATGCATCTGACCTAGTTTAGATGCCTACATTAGGATGGTATGAATCATGCCTTAAAGTGCAATTTCCTCTCTTTTTTTTTTCCTTTTTTTTTTTTCCCCCCCACAGACAATAAAAGGAGCCCCGAGTGATTAGTCCTGATCCAGTTCTTTGCACTGCAGACTTCTACATCTGGCCACCCAGAATGAATTTTTCTTTTCTCACTGAAAAAAAAAAAAATAATAGTTGGTTATATAATCCTGAGGAAAAGCAGCAGCTGAGCCTCTGAATCTTCAAGATACAAATTTATTTAAAACCATTCATTTTCTTTACCAAAATTGCAAGCTAGACTATGACTCTATGACGGCTTTTTATTATTTTTAGTTAAATTTGATGAAGGGACTTAAAGTTCTTAACTAAACAGCTTTACACTGAACTGATGATTATAAGTAGATCTTTAAGGTATGTCAAATGAACCAGCCTAAATAATCAAGACAGCATTCTCTAATTCAAGTAACTATTAATTAAATTAATTTAATGTCTTTTTATTTGCCTCACCCAAATGATTTTTTTTATTATTACTATTTTTACTACAATTGAAAATATTAATCTTTAAGTTTTTAAGGATTTAAAAAGGTGTTCACAACTTCGAGTTTAAAATGGATTTTTTTGCTTCTACAATAAAACCATAGTGGCATGGCTGATCCATAACAGAGCTATCTGAAGGGATATGTTGAATCTGATTTCAAATGACTCATCTTAACCTACCTGTCAATTTGTCAAAAGATTTCAATATGCCGATTGGGTGCAAATAGCTAGCTGGGTACACAGATTGCTTCAAAAAGACTTCGGCTAGTGTGTGAAAACTATCTTTTGTATTTGAGAATGCTGCTCTAGTGACAAAGAGGCAGGAAATCCTCAAAATAAACTGTTTTTTTTTTACAGCACCGTTTTTTAAAATTCACTCTGGGTTCACTGAAATGCTTTTGATAATCATCAATGCAGCTATTAAGTCTGTAATTTGAACAAAGGGTACTCTTCTTGGATCATCAAGTAGGAGACCTCCAGAAATAACAACACATTACAAAAAATGTTTGAGTGAAATTCCAGTCTTAGAAAATACCTTTCCTGTTGACATTTGCTTGTCTGCTCTAGGGACTGAAGAACATCTAAAATAAAATAATTTATTCAAGGCATTTGCAATATTGACTGTTTTCCCTCTTTTTATGCAGGCTATGCCAACAAAACCTGGGGACAAGCCAGAACTTTTTTACTACCTATCACAATAGACAGAAAATCACGGCATGCAGGCCTTTAAATGAATGCCCAAGAGGCTTAACCATGCACAGGGTCAGAGATCCTTGTTGTGAATGTCTCTCTACCAACCAAGGACTTGAAGCAAGCAACAAGTCTTAAGACATGTATCGTTTGTTACAAATTATGCAGCTATGCCAAATGCTTGAATACTTCTGATATCTTTTGAAGCACAAAGCATTATGCCAAGGGCTCCCCACCTATCCGAGTGGTGTAGATCTCAAAAGTAATTGAATTTGTTGATACGCTTACAAAGTACAGAATTCTTCTGTTTACACAGCTGGCTACTGACTCCTGATTCTCTCCGTGTTGGCTGTACTTAACGCTGGAGCCTTCATGTGCTAATCTGGTTATGATCAAACTGCCTCTTCCAATGACTATGGAAAGAACTAATACATTTAAGAATTAATGCATGTCTTATAAAGGCACATTCCTTTATATCCAATATACCACGTTTCTACCATAGTAGATGCTTTGCCAAAGGTTACGAAATACATACGCATCACCATGTTACACACAGTCTTCAAGAAGAATTTTGCACATCTGTGGAGCCTCCAGGATTAGTGGGTGTGCTCCTACTTTTCATAGTTAGGGGCATTCACAGGGTATTACGTGCATCATGTTACCAGGTCGCTTTTGGTTCCTTGACCCAAATGACTTATTCTTAACTGAGTTGACTGTGGGTAGACTGCTCCACAAATTCACAGCAGCTCTTGAATTTATGTCTCCTGATGAATAGCAAGATGTCCATCCATCTTTGACTCAGTAACACACATGGCCTCCATACTAATGTCATCTTCCTTGAATAGCTGGTGTCTTACATCACTATTGGTTAATGAAAGTTGACACTGAATTTGCTTTTCTGAAGAACCCACAGTAGGAGGAAAACACTTAACTTTGGAGTTGAACACTAAAGTGCCTCGATGTCCAAGACCTCAGTCTCACTTCTTATAAATGTAAAACAATCCTCACATGTAGTCTGCTGAACAGCCCTTCATCATTGTTGTCTCTCTCTCCCATTCTACCATTTACCTCAGTGATACGTTTCCAAGGTGGCAACTTTGTGTGGCCTAACAAATAGAAGGCAAGTTTATTGTAACAGCAGGTACAGGATAGAAAAAATGCTAGAATAAATTTTCTGGCTTATTTTCGTTATGCCTTCAGCTTTGGATTGAGTTGTTGCAAAATAAATCACCCAACTCTGACTACACAAATACTTTAATAGCTACAGAGGTTCTAAGCATTTTTAATTTTTGGTGAGTGCAGAATCCTGTTTATTTAACAGATGACTTTATACTGACCTACAGGTATTAGAAAAGAAATCTTCAGGCAAAGATAGTACTCTATTTTGGAATGGATATTATGCAATTAAGGAAAGAGCAATATTTTATTGTTCTTGGCACAGAGGCTCTTACTTGGGAATGACTACCTGTTCCTTTTTATCTTTCCCACCCATGCCACATTGCAGCAACCATGGCCGCAGGTGCCTGCACTGGATGAACACCTGTCCAATCTACGCAAGAAGGAAAGGAAATCAAGGGATGGCATGTTTACTGATCTTGTGTACACACCACAACAGAGTGATAAAAAGATGGAGAAATGAAAAGAAAGTTAAATTTAGCATGATTAAGAGGAGAGAGTGGAGAGGAAAATGGTCATGACCCTTCAGAAACAGCTTTTGCAGGAGACAGAGAGCAGGTAAATCTAAATATGCTTTTTTTCAAAGACAAAACTGTGCTCTCTGTGTCTATCAGCCTTTCTCTAACAATGTATCTACTGAGGTAGCACCTTTTAACAGCAACTTGTGGGTACAAGTTTGTCCTTCCACATTCCACATTGCAAAGCAACAAATAAATGTGCAGAGTGTGAGACCCTGTAAAATCATTAATCTGCCCAAAGGGATAGTGTATTTCTAGAATTCCACAGAATATTCCCTGCTCTCTTGCCCTAACTAACTTACATTTTCTGAAATTATTTTCATAACTTTGCTGGATTATATAATAAGCTTTGCAGAATTCAGTAAAATCCCTGTGTATGATATATTAAAACCCTTCGTGTATATGAATTTCCCTACGCCTGCCCTAAGAGGGCACCCATTTTGTTCACAAATCTGCACTTATTTCACATTTGAGTTGTAGGGCATCCCTGACTGTAGTCTTCCTGATCAGCTGGAGGAGTGCACCACCACTACTTTTTTTACTACTCAAAATGTCTTGGTGTTTCTCTGTTTACTTTGCTGTGAAAGAACCTGCATAACACGGAGGAAATAATTCTCACATGAGGCAGATATTGCCAATCAAGCACCCAGTTTTTGAGTGTTGTTAATGCACAGTCTAAAATCACACCATGTGGTTGGGTATTGAGCCTTTCATTAGTTAAGCATCCACTAAAAGGCTTCATAACAGGGGAAACATGGGTGTATGGATACGCTAAGTCTTTCGGACAGACAAGAATAATCACAGCCCTATTGTTTTCTATATTTGCCCTTAAAGAAAAAAATAGCACTAAATAGCCTCGTGTTTCTAAAAATGTAGGCTTCTTGGACTTACCCATCACATCACTCTAATATTAGTAAGTCTCCCATGGTGATCATCTGTCTTTGCTACATCATAGAAAAATGCTGCCTTCTGTTAGGTATGATCTGAAGTGAGAATAGCCTTATTGGTCACATTAATGACCTAAACACCATTAGCTACCTTGACATACTTAAACTCATCAATAAATGCCTGTGTGTTGCCAACTTATATAAGCCAGACAGTTTTTTTAGTTGTTGCACATAACTCCTTCACAATAATCCTGACCATTTTTTCCTGTGGATTTGTCTCCGCAGAAATGGTTACCAAATGAGAACGGCGAGCCTTCAGATGAAAATGGATGACTATATTTCACCGTGCCAAGAGAAATTCTTATGACATGTTCCATTCTTACAGTTGCAGGGCAATTTCTCCATTTAAGGCTCTTGAAAGTTAATGTTCCCAAACCCTGTTGAAATTGCTGGCTGTCCCTGTTCTCCATCACTACTGAGCCTCACCATTTCATGCATTAGTTTAGTCAGTTGTCTCTGCTCAGCTTCAGCTGTGCACATGTCCCTGTCCCTAAAGATACACAAATAGCATCAGGAACCTCTCAGGGGTCTTCAGTGCTTCTTGCCTGATGCCCAGCAGTCCTTTGAAAATGGAGCTCGCTCTGAACCCCGTGATGAAATGAGAGAAATCGTGGGAAATACTCCACTACCTTCTGGTGGGATCTTTCACAATGAGCAGCATGGAAAAAACCAGAGGGACAAAGCAATAAACTGTGGAATCTTCCAAGAATGCAAAGCAGCAGTGTCGTAACAGCTGTGTAGACATAGCGATTCCAGAGCACTGTGTAGACATGATTATTCCAAATGCAAATTGCATCACTGAAGATAACGAAACACTGTGGACATACTGCTCCCCATTTCAGAGGACTTGCCATAGATACAGATGTCCACAGTGAATTTCAGTCGTATATAGAGTTTAGGTGTCTTTGATAAACTTTGTGCTACATTGAGGGTGGACTACAGAATTGCTTCTGAGGTAACACAAAGGAAGATTATAAAGACTAGGTCTTTGCTGCTAAAAAAAGGATACAATATTTTTGCACAGAAATCACTAATGTGTGTCAGATATGCCAAACTGGAAACACAGCCAAGTGCTGGATACTTTAATTTTACCACAAGGTTAGTTCAGCAAGGTCAGCCCTGTCCTCTTGCCTGGGACTGACATTGGTAAATTCACCTAGCTACAAAATTAAAGCACCTTATCTTGACTGTGTTTTTAGCACAGGAGAGCTGACGTATGTTGGTTTCTCTGAGGTTAAAAAAAAATAAATTAGCTAATATTTTAACAGTAAAGAAAAGTCCAAATCAAGAGTCATCTCTGTTAGGGTATCTCTGCAAAACCTTGTGTTACCTATGTTCTTCTGTGTGTTCACTGTTGCGTTAGAACATGATTAGTAACGATGGTATAGACACAGCATTGCATGAGTGTGGCTGGTGGTGGCTTTATGCGGGACTAGTCTTGAGAATGGCATAGTACAAAATAAGGCAGATGTGAATTTAAACAGACGTAGAGGTTGGCATAACAAGTACCCTTGGCAGCTGTACAAATGGCCAGTGAGGTGCTTTGTCTTGCGTCTTTTTTACACTGGTAAAAGCCTGAGGGGCAACCCACTTATCGTGACAAAAAGTGGCACAACTTATTTTGTACTTTTGCCCTGGTGTATGTTACATAGGTAAAGCGCTTTTCTTGCTCATACAGGTTCTCCCTGTCTTAAGAGGGCTTTTTGGGAAGGCTATTTGACAAATCATTCCTGGCGTGGATTTGGCCCTAACTTTGTACCAGTGCAAACTTTCATGTGTACACTTCTATGACAGAGTAAGAATGATTTTTCCCATTTGTCTTGAATATATTACAGACAGGTCAAAAATGAAAAAAGTCCTCCTGTACCAAAAAGGTACAGAACATGGACAGGCACTGCAGTAACTATACTGGCTTCAAAGCTAATTAAATTTACCTCAGTGTGGCTTTCCCCTGTAGACAAACCCAGAAGTGCCAACCCCATCAATCATTGTCTCACTGACCTCCCTGACCTATCTTTAAAACTAGAAAAAAAGCTGATCAGCTCCTCTCCATTTCAATTTTGCGCTCCCCGGCCTGAAGATCTTTTTAAGTCCTAGCTTCTGGCATGATGCCTTCCAGTCACTGGTCAGATTCAGCAGTGCCAGCTGCTAGCAGAAAATCCGCCTATTCAAGAGATGACCTTATGTGCTCCAAACGCTGCTTTCTCATTCTGCCTAAATCGTTTCTCCGTGTTCAGTGCCTGCACTAACACCAGGATGCAAATAGAGATGTTGCAAGTCTTCTAGAGCCAAAGGTATTATTTGAAAGGTAAGAGATTTTATATTTTAAATTCAAAATGATGGTGAGACTGTCCTTTTACTAAAAGAAATTAACAAAATTTCACACATAGCATCCAAATTGTAATTTGAAATCAATGCCACAGTATCCATCCTGATTCCCTTATGAAAGATCCACTGTAAAATCCTGTAATGCCTTGTGAATAATTTCAGTGATTCACTCCCATGCAAGTCTCTTATTTTCCAATGCAAATATTGCATAAGGGTAGCACAGTACTCTTAAACACGAACAAGACATAAACCAATTTCATTCAGATTATGTTTGTGTCATAAATAAGGCTCTGTATCCACTCAGTTCAAATCGGCCTCCTTAAGCAGGCTTGCACTCGTTAAATCCTGTCTATGACCTCAGGCAACCTGTTCTAAATGCATGACTCTTGCATGTGAAGAGAGGAGCTTGGAAAATAACACTGAACTGAGCTAAGGCTAAATCTATTTGGATTCATTACATCTATGACCGATCTGTCTTTCTAAATAACACTTATTTACATATATTTTAAGAATTCTCAGTTTTGCCTATGGAAAACAGAATCATGAGAATATGAAAACCTCATTCCAGTTTAGGCGACCCATAGTCACCAAAAAAAAATGGCTGGTTATCCCTTCGTATTTTTCAGAAAATACACAGTTGGTGCATGCCTACTAAAATCACTACATTTCTTCCATCCCTTTTTTTTCACAGTGTTCTTTTTTGGTTTTCAGCTCATCATACTAGCTTGAGTAGATCTTACATATGCAATTTTCTGTGTGTCCTTATGTCTGAAATGACTACTATCACAGAATGACAAGCCGGTATCCAGGCGCATTATGATGCCTTTTTTTTTTTTTTTTCAAAGAACTTTAGGAATTTTCCAGCAGCACGAAGTATGGGAAAGTAAAAAAGGTTACATGCAGGAAGGTGACTTTTTAAACAAATATCTTCAGGTAGTTTTCCTCACTAAAGCATAGCTGTAAGGTAATAGTTTTTCTAGGTGTTAACCTGGCTTTACTCCTGTTTGACAAGGTTCCGTTCAGACAGCTGTTTAATATTTAAATACAGGAATTTTTTTCCTACTTTAGGCTTTGCTTAGACACCTCAATAAGGTGCTATAGCTAGAAACCTTCCGTGGTTGTGCTGCCACAATTAAGGGATTTGACTCATGCTCACACAGGACTCTGACTCAGGAGCAAGAATGGCTTATGCTGGCATGCCTGTGATGTTTCTTGCTCACAGTCATCTATTTTGGTCTAGCTTTCTCCCCTTTTTTGAGTTTGCTCACACCATTACAAGATGGGCTAGGCTTTTTGGGAAGCAGCCATAACCCCAAAATTTTTAGGCCTGTCAAAATAAACCAGAACTGATACGCGGTTCTTTAATTCATGCCCATTAGCAACTTCATTCATATCTTAGTCATCCCCGCAGGAAAGGTGAGAAAGGAGAACTGTGTCTGCGAAATGCTTCACCTTGCCCAAGGTTGGTCACTCTTGCTCTCCTGTCTAAGGCCTCAGTTTGTGGACATGCTCTTCTAGGTCTGTCTGTGGTGCCTGAAATTACTGTTATCCGTAGCCATGTATTGGCAGGTTGCGTTAACCAAGCCAGTTTACCTAAGAAAGATTAAAGGAGGTAATGGGGGAAAACAGAGGGGTGCCTCTCCTGAGAGCATACTGAGGATGTAGGAGATTAAAACATTATCGGAGTGTGCTGCTGTTTGCAAAACTAAGTCCATTATAAGCAATGTCATGACCTGTGTGACAACTGCTCAGCCAGAAAAACACCTCCCAGACAGGAGTTAGGTGCACCGAATGCAAGTCCACATGTTACCCTGATGGTCCAAAACCTGACAGTTTAAGTTCACCTGTATCAAAAATTCAGGCTGAGCTCACTGACTCTAATGTAAACTGAGGATCATTCCTAGGTTGTGTACTGCCATTCTCCCGAGGCGGTTGTGACCTTGGTCAGGGAAAAAAAGGAGGGGTGGAGGACCAAATAGCTACAGGTGACAACCTCTTTAAAGGCTACGGTTCACTTGACATCCCTCTAAATTTTCAGTGGCAAGCACAGGATCGAATGGACATCACGCCACTATGTAGAGGTCCTAAATCACATTGCACGGTTGGTGTGCAAACTCCACCCTCAGCTTTTGCTTTTGGGTTGCAGGGCACATCTACGCTGGTGCCGATAAACCAATTTGAATTACCTTGGCCTAAGGGCTGACACCCACACTAACAATGAGAGATTTTTTGGCCAAATTTAATAGGTATACAGGTCGGTTCTAAGTATAACCTTAGACAAGTCAGAATGGATTTGTACAGTCTAGAATTAAGAGTAAATTGGCACCTCAGGTAAAACTTTTAACTGGGAAAGGTAATATACGAGCAGGATGGATTAAATTGTCGGGGAAGATGAACTAGATGAGAGCCTCTAGAAAATGTCAATTTTAATTTTGTCCTGTGCCTTGTTTTTCAGCAATTTACTAAGAAATAGATTTTTTACACTACTGGTCTTCTTATGAGAACATACCAGCCTCCTCAGAAAGAGGATTCATTAGAGCTATTGTGCTGGTAAGGCCCTGAAAGAAAGACAGAGGAGGGAAGAAAATACATGTGATCGCTGTGTGAAGATGATTTGATTGTCCAGGTCACCACACATACCATTTGTTTGCCACATGAAATGCTGGAGACCAAGCTGCAGGCTCTTTAATGCTAACTGAATCCTCAGAAGAGAGTCAAGCAAAAGGCTACCTTACTCATGAGCAACAGCAAGCGAACCGCATAAAGGTGCCTTAAAGTTGGGTGCCACCAGGAAACCTTTGGTGATTCATGCTGGAGCAATTTAAGCAGGTAGTGCCCCTAGCCCTCTGCTGCACCTCTCTGTGGAGGTTACCACGCCTACAGCAAAACCAGTGTGTTCGCTTCCCAGCCACACCAGCCCACAGTCCAGCGCATTCGGTTTAACTGGGATTGATGGCCGTTTAAGGTAGTTTGCCAAGCTTAAGGCTGCGGCAGCTGAAGAGCAGACACAGTGCCTGTTCTCTCAGGTTTACAAAGGGGCAACAATTTCCTCCAGAAGAGCAGAGAAACCAGCAGAAGAAATATATATTTCTAAGTTGCCCCAACTGTGCTTTTTTTTTAAAGCATTCTTTTATTTGCTGCTATTTCGCATTTTCAGTTGATATCACTTACCTTTTCCAAGTGATACTGTGTAAACGCAACTGCCACTATTGCAGTTGGTGCGACCATACCCAAGCCAGGACATGGGTCCAGTACCTGCTCCCAGTGTAACCACAGCAATGTGAAGCCATGCATCTGAGATAGAGCTGAAGACATGTTTAATATCTTCTTCCCAAGGAGTGAGTTGATGCAATGTGAAATACAATAAGCCTTGTGTCCGTTACACAATATGTTTTGGCTGTTAAACACTAGGGAAACTACCACTGCTGTGAAAATACTGTTTCTGTAGACTGTCCACGTTTAGTTTGTTGGCTAGGTAGTGGCCACCTCTGAGCTGACATATTTAACAGGTTCCAGGTGGTTTCTACCTTTTTCATTATGAAGGTAGAGTGCTCCTTCCTAGCTCCCTGAGTAGGAACCTCACATATTTCTTCTCTTCACATAGGAGAGGGGCAAATTTTTAGTGAGGGGTCCTTACCAGGCGTCACCTCTGAGAAATCAGCGGCAGCATTCCTTAAAACACAGGCAGGCAAAAAACCCAAACCCAAACCTTCTTAAAACTATCAGATAAGTTTCAATCAATTAATTTATTCCAATTGAGTCCAATGGATTGGCACTCTATGAAGATGAGTAAAAGACGCTTCTGGCAGAGGTCCTATTACCTTCAGGAGAAGGACTCACTGATGCATCAAAACTCAGTTTGAAACACCTGAGGCAATTAGAGAAAGGTGCTGTTGCCACATCAAAGGCACAGTATCATAATCAGATCAAGCCAGTTTGAAAAGTCACGGCCACTGACGGGTCAAGTTCTTCATCCTTGCCCTTGGCCACACGTGCCTGCTGCCCCTGCCACGCTGGCACACAAGGTGACGTGGATGAGTGTGCTGATACCATTAAATACTGGTCTTTCTTACCAAAATAAAAGGTTGTGTTTCAGCTGGATCAGAGGAGGAGATGTGAACGCATTGTCAGGACAAACTCACCACTTTGGTGAATAGCTCAGTCTTAGATGACCGCCCCAACAGAATGACTGATCAGTGACTTTGGATTCAAAGAAATCTGGTCTGCCTGTGGTTAAAAGTCCTTTTGAACACTTTTTAAAAAGAGACTCAAGTTGTATTCAAGTTGCTTTTTATAAGCCCTATGCTTTCTAATATAACAATTGGAGAATTCATAAAATTTTCCAAAAACTACTAGAATTCTGAATATTCCAAGCCTTGGAATACTTATGATGTGGTTCTATGATAATAAATACTATACCTTCTCTTTATTATATCACTGAGTGAAGGAGATGTCATTTAAATCAGTTGTGGGCCCATGATCATAACTGTTGAACTACTCAGAAAAAACAAAATGGGATTCAGGCTGACTTTTATGCATGTGTGCTGGCTTTATACTAATTGTTAGCAATTATCTTATACAATTAACAATTGTTCAACTGCTCTCAGGTCAATATTGAGTTCCTAATTATATTGGTAATTCTTCTGTCTAGCGTATCTGATGCCAGGAGAGTACTTCTTTAGCACTGATAGATCAGAATTAAGTTACAGGAGTAGCCAAGCTAGGAGTTAGGCTTGTCCTTTTTGGCCCTGAATAAGGCTGGCCAAAAATATATTAAATCAATAATATATTGCTCAAAGGCACCGTTACTTCACAAAGAAACTGTTTAAATTGGTTTTAATTACTATTTTACTGTCTGAACACCTTTCAGATTCTCATCTATTAGTCATTGTTGGGCTTAATACTGTTTCTTCTGTGGCTTAGAAACTTTTACAATGTATAGTCTACTGGAGTACATGTGTTTGAGTTAATTTTCCTCACTGTAAAAACTAGTGTATAGACACAGGAATGGAGAACCTGGCTGTGCCTCTTGTCGGAATCCTCTGCCGTCACAGAAACCTCATCACAATTCTCAGGTAACGTTATCACCCATTTTGCGTTGGCACTCTTCTTCAAAGCAATTTAGGTTATTAATCCAACATATCTCCATTAGAATATTGTTCCAGAGCCTTATTTTTCCAATGGTCTTGATAATTCTTTGATTTCATGAAGTGGCAAATTGCAGAATATTGTCCCATTTCACTGCGAAGACATCACAGTATTTATGTTTTCTATGATAAACACAATGAATTATAGTTACAAGAGACTTTTGGGTGAAGTTTAGTTACAAAAGAACTGTAGCAATAGCAAGACCTATATTTCTTAACTCAGATTAAAAGATAATGCATTCATCAACAGCTTTTTTTCATTGTTATACCTCTGTAATAAAGTTAAACAACTTGTGAATTGTTCAAAACAATGAACTCCATCTGGCTTGCATCAAGTTATCTCTGTTGAAAACCAATGCAAATGAGGTGTGCACAATTAATGACATAGGTCTTCTCTTCCCTAAGATGAGACTGAATTTTTCATTGGTAAATCATAGTATGCCTGGATCGCTGAAGGCATAATGGGGAATTACATTTCAAATTGACTTTAAAATTAGTTACTTCCTTTACACTTTCAATCATTTAATAACTAAGCACTTAAATCTTCAAGTGATCATTTGTATTTCATTGTCCCTCCTTTTCAGTACTAGGTAAGAAATAATAAGAAAGCTATCTTCTTTGTGGCTCCTTTCATTTTAAAATAATACCTATTATTATGTGTGTAATCAGAAGTAGAGTGGGATCATTTTAAATATATAAAATTAAAATGGGATTACATCTGATAGCTCCAATAAATTAATAAAATTAACACTATGACTATTTTTGCACAAAGATTACTTAAAATTTCTCTAGAATAAAAAACTTATACTCATTTTGTCTTGTATTTTATTCTGTAACTTGTATTGGAAATATATATGTATATTTTTTAGGCTATTTTTGTCTTATTAACAAGAATGCTACTATAAACTACAGAAAACAAGTGATAAATTTAATGTGTATCTCATAAATATATTCAAAAATATAACATTAAAAAAATCTTTTTGAGTGACAAAGCTAGGAGTAGTTGCAATTTCACATTTATGAAAAGGAAACATTTTGTTGAAAACATGTTCTAGTTTCAAAATGAATGCAAAATTTTTTTTTATATAATTAGCATACATACTTGCAAAGGTTCAGATAAAATTAGAATTCAGTCAAGATGAAAAACTACTTATAATGCACAAAAAGGGACCCACAATTAGAGACTGGAAGGGGGTTAGGCACAATAGTGGGAATACATAATTCAAAATGTCACTCAGCAATCTACTTCAGAATAATATGAGTTGTATGCTGATTTTCCTGTTTGGCAACTCGGAACATATTTGGTCTCAAAACAGGAAAATAAAAGGTACTTCATATAGTTCTGTTTGGGAGGATGGGAAAAACTGGAACATTTTCCAACTGTTTCAGAAGACATCTCTATCAAATTAAATATGGCTGCTGGCTTTCACCTGGTTTTCACTCAAAAACCATAATACCCCTAAGCACAAAATTCTGTGCAGATTTCTTAAACTCATCAACATATCTGCCCCAATGTTTTAGCTCATTAAGTAAAAAGTAATGCAGCTTAACATGGGCTAGTTTGAAACAAAAAGCAGGGAAAAAACCCCACATTATAGAAACTCTAAGTCTTTTCAGGAGACAAAAAAAAAGTGCAGTTAACTTGTTCTCAGCTTGGAGTTTAATTCAGACGTTTCCTCAAGGCTTTTAGAGAAGGACAGTTGGGAAGGACAAAGAAACACACTGTGGAATGGCTGGAAAATATAGCAGAAAAGACAGTATACGTGGCATGAACAGTTATGGAAAACTGGCAGACAGTGACAGGAGAGTCAATTGACAAGAGTAGAGGTCAGTATAAAAGAAATCGGTATTAAGGCCCTGAAGCATGGAGAAAAATGTCTACGCACTAAACAAAATTGTTTACTTAGTTTTGATTTATAGCTGCTGCATCGTGAATTTCAGTTACAGTTAGCTGCATAAGACAACACTTCTCTTCAATCCAGACCTTGCCAGTAAATGAAAATATCTGATTCTCAAAACAACCTTTCAGAAAGAGAGTATTAGGTAACATAGGACTGATGAGTAACTATGGTGTTATTAAAATTAATCTAATCTAATGTACTCTCTAAGTCTAATAGTTAGTCAGTTCGTTCATTGTTCCACTCTTAAGAGCTGAAATGAAAAATGAACTGGCAAAAAAACACATTTATGAAAGACAAGTTTATAAAAATCAAAACATTATATAGGTCCAAGCTTTGCCTCATGTTCACAAGTAGCAATCAAGTTACTTGCTTATTGATGGCGAGTGAGGTGCCTGACCATTAACCCTTCCTGGATGCTATCAGATATCAAAAATGCCTTGAATCCTAAATAGTGTCGTGGGGTACCAACATTTGAGAGCTCCTTAGTTTCTTGCAAGCATCCCACGTTAAACTGCTCTGCAGCCACCGATAGTTGTTCAAGCAGCTCGTTATTTCTGCCTGTTACCCATAGCTTTTCATAGAAGTAGCTCTGGGGGGTTGCATTATCCAGACTGACTTTGGAAGAAGTCAAAGAGCACTCACACAAGTCCTTCTGCAGACAGTGTTGCAACGGTGATAAGTCAGGGCCCTGCTGGCTCTAGTACAGTAAAACCCAGAAAAAGTTGTCTGCTTATAGGCTGAAGCTTGCATTATGCATATGGGATCAACATAATAAATTAATAAACTAGTGAAGTTATGTGAATACAGGTAAATCATGGCTGAGGGATGGATTGTACAGAAGTCTTTGTCTTCGTTTTTGCAAACCTGTGAATAGATGGGAACATAGAGAGTGCCATTGCATGTTTTGGACGTTGAACAGGTGGGACAAACCTTCAGAAACAAATACCGGCATTTAGAAAAGAGTTTCTTCAGCACACTGGTGCAGCTGGGGACATGGAAAAATGTTCACTGCAGAACACAGGGACTTCAGATTTTTCTGCTTTCTAGCTGCTTAGCATCACCTCTGTGTCAGATATCACTTCCATGGCAGAACAAACATGAGCATTCTTCATCCACTGCAGTGGATGCAGCCACTTAAATTGGTGCAGCCACTTAAAGTAATTTAAGATATTTTTAGATAAGATATTTAAGATACATAAGATAAGATATTGAAGATATATAAGATATTTTTTTCACTGAAGCAAATGAGATATATTGATGTATACAGTTCTAACATCGCTGAACGCTAACCTCCAGTAAAGAAAGGTTTGATAAGCAAAAGTCACAAGTTAATAAAATCAGTCCATTGAAATTCAATACTGGTTATCCAGTCTACAAATGATCACTTCCTGCAGGTCACTGCAAAAGTGTAAAACCTGGCAATGTCTTAGCAATAGCTAAAAGTAGGAAATTTACCTCTTGGGCAGCTCCACCTCTACTCTTAGAGATACCAGAAGTGACAACTGGAAGCCACCTTGCCTTTTATTAAGATGGTTTCTAAAGCCATAGTGAATGTCAAGCACCAAGGAGATATCTTTGATAGTGTCTCCTTTGGTCAGCTCTTTTATGTCATTGTTTTCAGCACTGAACATAGGATGCAGAAGTCCTGCTTAGTGTAAGCAGGTGGCAAAGCATTTGCCTGATGAGGGATACAAGAAACCAAAGTGTTTAGTGAACGAGGAAAACAAATGAAAGGGCCAGCATAAAACTGCTATCTTGAGTTGCTGTTAGGAAATAAAATGCAGAACTTCACCTACCATGAAAATTTTATAGAATGAATATTAATGTTATGAAGAAGTAGGGTGGATTTGCATTATGTATTTGACTTGTCCCTGGAGCGCAGAGACTGACACAGAATTGTGACTGCATTAACTATAGCTAAATTTTAATTGAAGACGATTGATTGTTGAGCATTCTGTTAATTAACCTCTTTATTCTGCATTTTCCTACAGAATCTGAAATGTCCTTTCAAAGTAAGTTTTCCAACTCAGCCATCAAAAAATGCGGGCGTGAGCTTCACTCACAAAAGATTCCTTGTAATAGCAATCCAGAAAAAAAGCTAGATGCCCAGTCCTCAGAAGCTGATAAGGGGTTGGTCCTCATAATACAGAGGTAAGCTCTCACATCTCCATTTTAATAACCAAGAGACAAGAAATTAATAAAAAAAAATCCATGCCCACAAGAACCTCTCACCCCCACCCCCATCTAAATGCAACCAACTTTGTTTCCTTTGAGCTTTTATTTCTCCCCTTCATCTTGGATTTAGAATTAAATACACATTCATCCACAAAATAAAATTTCTTCCCCGGTTCTGCATTATTTGCTAACAGGTTTGTGCAATATATCTGATTTCTCATCCTGGCCTAATATAAAGGTTAGATTTGTGATATGAATGATTAAAATAATTTGCCCAGGATAAGAAAGGATGCTTATTTCCTAACGCAAAATAACCTCTTTCTAAATCAGGTACTTTTCTCAAACAGTCGTGTGTACTATGAAGGAACCTTCTACATCCAGTGACATAGAGAAAGGGAGGGATCCTTCTCCAGTCAATACCAGTCACTACAAGCAGCTGTTCTACATCTAATCAGGCGTCACTCCATCACTCTCCAGCTGCCCCACAAATGCCATCTTTGAAGCAGCTTGTCAGTGACAGTCTAATGCAAATTTCAGCACCTTTACTTTACAGTGCAAAACAGATCATGATTCACAGAAAACTAGAAGGAAAACAAGGCAGTTAAAATGATTTACTTGTTTTGGGATGGCACACTGTACCGTTCAGATTGAGATTTAGGGCGGGATTAATCTAAACACTGAAGTCATCTCAACGCTGGAGGACTAAGCCAAATTGTTTCTCTGCACTCCCTCAGTGTGTGTCCAGGAAAAGAGATAGACACCACCAGACGGTGATCACCCCATCCTAACACGGGTGTCAGAGGTAGCGTGATGAATTGCTTCCTAAGGTACCTATCTCTTTTCACTGACTACAGGGGAAGCACAGACTAGACGTCTTATTTTATAGGCTAAAATTAGGTGAGATTAAGGCTACCCAGCTGCTCCAAAGTCAGACAGCATTTATTTTCCTTTTACATACTTCATCGGAGGTGCAGATGGCGGGATAAGGAAAGGATGAGCAGAGCTCAGTGAGTGGGTAGCTGTTCGATATTTCTTTTTACACTCATCTCTCAACGTGCGCCCCATCCATTATTTACTGCACGCCATCTGAATGCTGCACTGAATAGAGAATCACTCATTTTCTCATGGGCTTTTCCATACTGTTCTCATTGTAGTACTCTATTTCTCTGCAAATATTAATGAATTTATCTTCCTGACACCCTGGTAGTATTATTATCTTCCTCTCACATGTTGTGAAGGAGATGCTGAAAAAAAGTAAAAACAGACCTCTGATATTGTTTCCCCCCATGCAACATGCTTTCCAGATGGATTTTTCAGAGTACTTACCAATTTTAGGCCTTCATAATGTTGAAGTACAGTTCCTGTTCACTTCTGCTGCAATTATTGCTGCTTAGCATTCAGCTGAGTAGTCTCTAGGTGTTTTAAGACAGATACCCAGAAAAATCGAGAAAAATCAGGGACCCAAATGCCTCTATTTGAAGTTCTCTGCCTTATCCTGGGCTGCATCAAAAGAAGCATGGCCAACAGGTCAAGGGACATGATTCTGCTCCTCTATTCCACTCTCGTGAGACCCCACCTGGAGTACTGCATCCAGCTCTGGGTCGGTCAACGTAAGAAGGACATGGACCTGTTAGAGCAAGTCCAGAGGAGGGCCACGAAGATGATCAGAGGGCTGGAGCACCTCTCCTATGAAGACAGGATGAGAGAGCTGGGGTTGTTCAGCCTGGAGAAGAGAAGGCTCCGGAAAGACCTTATAGCAGCCTGCCAGTACCTAAAGGGGGCCTACAGGAGAGATGGGGAGGGACTCTTTCTCAGGGGGTGTTGTGAGAGGATGAGGGGGTGATGGTTTTAAGCTGAGAGAGGGGAGATTTAGATCAGATATTAGAATGAAATTCTTTCCTGTGAGGGTGGTGAGGCACTGGAACAGGTTGCCCAGAGAAGCTGTGGATGCCCCATCCCTGGAAGTGTTCAAGGCCAGGCTGGATGGGGATTTGAGCAACGTGGTCTGGTGGGAGGTGTCCCTGCCCATGGCAGGGGGTTGGAACTAGATGATCTTTAAGATCCCTTGCAACCTAAAGCATTCTATGATTCTATGATTCATGACACACTTCCCAACATTTGCAGCTGAGCAGATTTGGGCTTTCTTCACTTTGACTCATTCCCTGTCTGAATGCCCTTCCTGTATCTCCCCTCCTGGCTGGCAGATCCGTGGCTTTTTGGGCTGCTCACTGCTAGATGCTTCATATATCCTCAGACATAAACAGTTACAATCCAAGCCATGTCCCAGGCCCCCTGCCAATGTGAACAAGCTCTTGTAAGACCGTGTCTAGATGGAGTGGCTGGCATATACTGCACTGGGGACAGAAAGGGCCTGTTAAATAAAGAGGCCCATAAACCAAACTTGAGCATAGGACCCCTGATCATTGATATTGCTGACTCTTCTTTCCCTAAAAGAAATTCCCACAAGAACAGGGGTAATTATGTCCTCAGACCTATGGGGCACCACAGAGATTGCAGGGTGACATGCTTCGCAGCACGGGCACACATCCTGCTTGAGGAGCTCTGCCTGAGCAGCGTGGGCATAAACCTCTCGGTGCCACTTGGTTTCAGCAGCAGGAGTTGGTCCCTGGTCCTCGTATTTCACAGAAAAATACTCCTCCAAGGCTGTGCAGTGAGAGTGGGCCCCGCTGCAAGACAGAATGACCTGCCAATATTTGGCTGAAGGGTGTGACTCTCCTCTTTCCGCAGCTCCGCCGGCATAGTGTCAGGCTGGAAATAAATGCATTGAACAGTACATGCTCTTCTACTACTTTGTTATGAAAACAGTGGCAGTAGTGTTGTAGCTGGGATGGGCTAAAGACCACAAGAGCAGCAGGGTTTGCAGGAAGAAATTCTATTTTTTAATTACGAAATAATTAAAAAATAATTTTTAAATCACCTCACTCTGTAACTTACGCTTTTATTTCAAAACCAGGCTTTTTTTCTTTTTTCCTGTGTTAAACATCCTCGACTCCTAAAAAATAACAAAAGAAAGTCATCTTTTTTTTTCTGAAAGAATTTCCGCCAGAAAAATGTTTTTGCCAATGCTGCGATCTGTCCAGGCTGTGTGGCAGGGGTACACCAACTGGATATGTTAGCCAAATAAGCTTTATTATTTCAGTGAATTTCAATTACTCTATTAAAATAAAACAGACCATTGCACTTAAGAATAAAAGAAAAAAGAGCAATAGGAAAAATTTAGAAAAAAATTCAATACCATGGTGTGATTTTAATTTAATCAAAGCTGAATCAAGATAAGCACAAATGGTAAATTAAGATAAGCACAAACAGTGTTTATAAAATCAGCATAAGTCTTGGCTTGTAAATTGATATAAAAATAAAATGTGAATAGGATATTCAGTATTGCCAAGCCAGTGGATTTCCAAAGTTAAATATGGGATTAATCAGAGTCCATTAATCTTAATTTTCCATCTGACCAATATGAAGAAATTTTATTTTATCAGCCTCATTGATCATTTTCACCATTTACATTTTTTAGCTTGCACAAACCACTCATTTATTGTTACATTCCTGCTTTTAATGGGAATATTTTCTGTAGGAAATTGTGCAAAAAATAGATTTGACATTGCACTGCTGCTGTCTTCACAAGTCCTTCTTTATCTCTGCATCCATTAGCTGACTGTTTGCAATATGGATTTATTTCAGTCTGCTTCTTGCACCATCAAGGTCTTTAAATGAAGTTCTGCCCCTGTACATGAAGAGACTTCTTAATTCGTAGTTTCATATTATGCAAAGATTAACAGTAGAAGGTTATTAACAGTGCAAGGTTATTAAGAGCGTGTTTAATATTATTTGAACGATAGCAGAATCCCACGGAATCCCATTTTGATATAACTTTATTAGCGACAGAAGTATTCAGCTAATTCCATGCTTTTTCCTAGAATGACCAATAATAAATGACTGCAAATCAGTATGCATTTTAAGCTCCTTTTCAGCTAGCAATCGACAATTTTGTGGTCTATTAGAGTCTGTGGTTGCTCAGGGTAAGCGCTGAGAAATGAATGCACTTTACCAATGGCAAAGCTAATAATAGTATTACTATTATTTCACAGAAATTTCTTTCTGGTTTACATATAATCATCGCAGACACATTAGGAATTTTTTCAGTTCAAGCCTAGCATTCAGCAGGCTGATTCCCTAAACTCTGGCCAGAGCCAGATCCCATCACATTTCACTTCAGTGTAACCCAGGGAGGAGGAGAATTGGGGGAAGCATGGAGGCTTTATCAGTTAATTTGGTTTGTAAGGTGCTAGAGGTGATCGTTCCTGGATCTAACTGGGGCTTACAATTAGCCACTCCAAGCTTTGTTACTAATCCTCAGCAGAAGGTCTTTTCCCCCAGAGCTCAGCTGACATCAGGGATAGCCCAGGAGTGTGTTTTCCCCTGCCTTGCTGCAGGCACCCACACGGACACGAACCCGACCAGACCTGCGACTAGGAAACCCTCTCAAGATCTCTCACAACACCTGCACTGGAGGATGGTTCCAGCATTAAACCATATGTCAGGTGTAAACATCTTAAACTGCCCAGAGTGTTTATAAAGTAATCACAAGTCTAAGCTCTTAATCAGCACCTACGCTGAAAACACCATAGAGTTAGAGGAGTCAGCTAATACATTAAGAGCATACACCCACACATACCAAACAAAACTCTTCTTCTCCTAGTCCAGGTAATGCTTTCCCGATAAAGTTCCAAAATCTTACAACTGGTCTCAATTCTTATTCCTTTGTGATTTTCTCACAAATTCCTTGCAAAACCAACCTAGATGTGCAAATAGGCACTTCTGTAAAAACACTTGTTCTAGTTTTCCACTAGAAAAATAAAAGGATGATTTGATGTTGAGGGATAGACTTATTTGAATTTTGTAACCACGCTATGTTTAACCCTAGGAGGCTTTTTTTAACAGTACTTTGTTCGTTTATTTAAATTCCTTGCTGTTGCACAGCATCTGCAGCATATCCTGTGAGATGCTTGTATAGATGAGCCCCTGGCAGCTATCAGTGCTTTTTAATCTTCATATCATCCAGCCCTACTCAGACAAGGGCTGTAGTGTAGTTCCCAACTTCTTTTTCTCTGGTGGCAAAACCAATTTAATAGATTTCCATCCTTTCTTACCCCAGTTACTCATTCCCTCCCTTGTATAACAATATATCACCCCCTTAACCGTGCCTGTGTTGCAGGACAATGCGTGTTCAGTGCCATGCTCTAAATTAGATGAGTGAAATAATCTGGGTTGAAAAGACATATTTTTTTTCTGGAGGGTATTTCTTAGCTTAGAACATTTTGCTGGTCCTATTGAGTAAAATTTTGTCAACAACTCCACTGGCAGAACCGAAGAGATAAATATCAGTACAGGAATGGAAGCAAGCAGCTAGAGAGGGAAACATTGTCAGAGGGAAAATTGTTCATGAACCTCCGTCCTTAGATGCTGTATGTTTTAGTTGCTCCTCTGGAGAGCCAGAACTCCTGTTTTCTTTGATATGGAGACCCTGCAGTGCAAAGAAATCTTGAGAACAAATTTGGTAATAGCTATGAAATCCACAGATTTCACAGAGCTCTAAAAATCCACAGAATACTCTGGAATTTTTATTCAGACAAGAAAATTGTTATATGGTTCCTAATTTTATTGCCTATTGAGCTTTCTGCCTGGCTCCTGAATCTGCAGCTCTGTAAGAGCTGACTTCACACTTTCCATTCGAAAATCTATTTTTCTGATGCAGAACAGGGTTTTGCTCCACCATCATGCACAATTTTTTGTTGCCTGCCTTCTTTGTAGCCTGAGAGTGTGAGATAATTGACACGGAACAGACAAAAGCTTGAATACATAATCCATGACATCTGTGAAATGCACGGTCTTTCTGTACGTAGAGCATAGGAATAGCCAAAAAGAAATTGCTCAGTCCATGGCCAAGATCCCAACAAGTAACGAAAATCCTGGAGACACCTCACTTTTAGGCATGAGCAGGAGGTATGTAGGGCTTACGCACGCAGTTGGAGTGGTAATATTTTTAGATTTGCGTTGAAGTATGGATAGCTTTGGAAATGGTTACTTTGCAAAGGAATATCTAGGTAGCTCAAAGAGAAACTGGTGCACTACGTGCCCACCGTCTCTGAGGAAGAGCAGTGGAAGTTGAAGGAGTGGAGCACCGCTCCTATGAAGACAGGATGAGAGAGTTGGGGTTGTTCAGCCTGGAGAAGAGAAGGCTCCGGAAAGACCTTATAGCAGCCTGCCAGTACCTAAAGGGGGCCTACAGGAGAGATGGGGAGGGACTGTTTCTCAGGGGGTGTTGTGAGAGGATGAGGGGGTAATGGTTTTAAGCTGAGAGAGGGGAGATTTAGATCAGATATTAGGATGAAATTCTTTCCTGTGAGGGTGGTGAGGCACTGGAACAGGTTGCCCAGAGACATTGTGGATGCCCCATCCCTGGAAGTGTTCAAGGCCAGGCTGGATGGGGCTTTGAGCAGCCTGGTCTAGTGGGAGGTGTCCCTGCCCATGGCAGGGGGTTGGAACTAGATGGTCTTTGAGGTCCCTTCCAACCCAAACCATTGTATGATTCTACGAAATGGTGAAAAATTGAGACTATTTTAGCCAAACGCATCCCATGAGCAGAAATAAAGAGGAAGGCGAGGCCAAGGGAGATGCCAGGCTGGGATGTCAGCTGGCGGGTGGGGTCAGGGTCAGGCCCGGTGAGGGGAGCCAGGGCCAGACACAGCCCGGGGCATCCGGGCAGGGCCGTGGGGATGGGGATGGGCCAAAAGATTGGCCCTGCTGCTGCGGCATCACTTGAGAAGGGGCTGGTGGCCCTGGGGGAGCTGACATGGGGTCCTGGGACTTAGGCAGGTGGGGGGAGCCCTGGACTGTGCAGGGACAGGGAGACATGACAGGCGGAGAGTCAGGTTAAGGAGCGATGGGGTGAGGGAGGATAATGTCGTAAGATAAATCTGACAGAACTCATCTGCTATGGGTTAGGTGAGACATTACAATGAGAAAAAAACAAAACAAAACAAAACAAAAGCAAACCCTAGCAGATTTAACAGATTGCTGAACACATTTTTTTATTATATTGATATAGAAATAAAACATACTCTACACCTCTAAGCCCCTGAAAAGCAATCATAAAATTCCTGCAACCAATAATCGTACCACAATGGAAACAGAAATGTGAAGTAAATTTTAAAGGCCTCGTCTTGCCCAGTATGTGAGAGGAGGGGAGTCTGCTCTACTGTTAAAAAACATCACAGAAAAGATTTGAGAGACAAAAGTTCTTGCAAATATGTTTTCATTCAAGCCTGCCTGATCCTGCCTCCTTCCTGCTCCCACTACATTCCTGGTTAAAAAAAGAACAGGGTTTGATATGTGGCTGTCTCACTGCTCTTATCTCATGTGTCTCTGTGGGCTATTAGCACCCAAAGGGAAGATAAATCTTTTACCCCCTTCTGCCTTATTTTATGAATAGGTAAAGTTGGTTAAAAAAAAAAAGTAAAAAAAAAAAGTAGAGAGCCAATCAGGCTTGAAAATGTAAGATCTCATTCTCACTGGAAGATTTTCTGAAGGACTGAAAAGCTCTCTGCATCTTTCGCACCAGAAGGACAGGCAGTGGATTTCACAAAGGCAGTGTCTGGGCATTCAGGCAGACCCAGTCCCCCCAATCCCCCTGTTCCCCGCTCGTCCCATCCCACGTCTCAGGGGCTATGTGGAAAAGGAGACTGAGGAGCCAGAGATACTTATTCACACTGTTACATCAGCTTGTCCCTAACACATGTGTCCATCTACAAAACTCCAAACAGGAGGGCTTAAGTCAGTGGAAGCACTGAGATGTGGGAAGGATCTGTCATACCCCTTATACAGCTGCCCGCTTTCTTGTTCTTTCTTCTGAGTTCCCTTCATTCAAATTCTTTAAGAAAAGAAAACATAATCTTGCTTTTCTCCATGATAAATCTCGCTGTACTTTGGAGATGGTTATGAGAAGAAGCACTTGTTCTAAGCTACAGGGTTTAACATTTTATTTCGAATTTGAGGTAAGAATTGGTCCTCTGCAATTCTCTTTACTGCTACTTTTGGAGAGCTTATATTTCATATGAGGCTGGATCACATCAAATAACTAAAAAATGTTTTTTCCCCAGTGATAGTTTCTAATTACCGCTTAACTATAAAACTGAATGAGGAATTAGATGGGCAGTAGAATGACATAGAGTTTGAGTTTGACATAAACATTCAAAATGAAAAATAAACTCACCCAGGAGTGAAGGGAAGGAAAACAACAACATGTGCAACCCATTTTATAATTCAGGACAGTCTTGAACATTTCAGCTACTGCTTCAGCTTGGCAGAACTAAAGCCAGCAAAAGGCAGATTACCAGAACTCCCCAGCTTTAGGGTTTGTATGAATACAAGGTGATTTATTTTGTTGACTTTCTCTACTGAGCTTTATGTTCTGATTTGTTGATGTACAATTATAATACTGTTTCCATAGGTCTAATGTAAAAAGTCTTTCATTTCCAGATATCACTTTCAAGCTGTCATTTCACAATATGCTGTCCCTAACCACGCATTCCTGCCTCCCCATATTGTACCACCTCCACAGTTGTGTCAACACAACTGTTTGTGGAACTGCAATCTACACTGGATCACTGAACTGATTTGGATTAAAAATAACATTTGCTTTGGAGGGGACAGGGCGTGGGAATGAGCAACTGGGGGCAGAAAAGGGCCGACAGAGATGGAGGAAGGAGAAAAGATGGGAACCCATTAAACTAGTCTTACCACTGAAGTTGAGCTATTGTGAAACTGTGAATTGATGATACTTACCTTTCAGCTAGCATAGCCATGCTTTTCACCTAGTATTAATCAAATTAGACACATTGAACTCTCATTCTCATTACATTTAATGCAAACAAGGGGACAACTTCCATGAAGAGCTTATGAGCTGTCAGTTAAGACTACATCCATTCCATGTACTGTTCATATTATACCAGGTGAGTCAGTAGCAAACAACGCTACTGCAAACGTCTAACCCAGACCGCAGGGAGGTCAGTGAAGGTACACCTTCCTAAATAAGAAAGAGCCAGGGAGTGAGCTCTAGCCCTGTTCTTAATCATTGCCACAGGTGATTTGTTAGCTCACTCCCCAGCTCCGCACTGGCCTGTCACATCTTGCTCGTTCAAGGCAATTCTTTTATAAAAAGGACTAACCCAAAGCAATGTGGGTACAAGCCAGCGGAGATATGGGGGCTCCAAGGCAGTTACTCGTTCCTATCCCACTTTTGTTATGCAATATCAAGAGACCTGACTGCCTTCCCTTTGCTTTCAGCCGGCTTTAGGTCAGGATCCAGAAACTGGAATGCCGACACAAGTTCTTCATACTTGAATTTCACACAAAGAGATGTAAGCAACACAAATACGCTTGTAGCCCCTCTGTATATTTTGCTTAAAATAGATATGGAATTCAGGGACTAAATTAGAAACTGACTTAATGAAAAGACGATTCCTTCTTGTAAAAAGTCACTGTGATTACCCAGGGATCTGGAATAATAATTTAATGACATCAGTATGTCAAGTAAACAATTCCACAACCAAACACTGGAGTGACCCCCATGTAATTTCCTTATTTATAGCACAAGTATCAACAGCACATAAAATTGTAATTAAATATACTAGCCCGTTTGCCATAGATTAATCAAATAGCTGCTAAAATCATTGCTAATATGTCATCAGCTTGCATAATGCTTTTGTCATATCTTAAAATATTATTTCATGTATTTATGTCAACTTTGTCCTAATGAACAATCGTTTCCCAGATGTCCTATCAATCCACATAAATAAAAAGCCTAAGTAATTTGCTAATTCGTAACAGTGAGGATATAGTCAGACTTCTGTTATCAAAACACCCTTGGGATTATGGCTAGAAGCAAAGTGGCTCTCTTAATAGAAAAAGATACGATCTTATGTCCTTTTGTGAAGAAAATCCGCACCAACAAATTAGTGTTTCCTAATTTTCTAGTAATTATTCTTTTACTAGATGTAGACCCACAAATAGATGTGATTTGCAATCTATCCTGTTCTGTGCTTGGATACAACTGAGTACAATATCTAAGTTAACATACCAAAGTCATGTTTGCTGGAGAAAAAAAAGTCAAGCTTTATGATTTCTCTGAATGTCATGTCTGTGGACGCTCTTGATAGGATAGTGGGTAGTGTTTGTGGGCAGAGACTTTCAAATGTTCTTCCTTAATTTTGCTTAAGCAAAGGTCATTTTTCGACAAGGTTATGATTGTCACTGTCATAGACCAATTAGTGCCCTGTGTGTTATCTTTTGCCAAAAGTGCTATGTAATTCTTCGTGTATTGTGGCTCCCATAGGGAACATTTGACAGTGAATGACCCCCAGAAATAACTAATCAGGCTTCAGCTACAGGGGCAATAGGTTTCCTTCTGGCACAGGATGCCATGGTGTGTAAGTTTTTGCCGCCTGTACCAGAGGCAGAGCAATGTGACTGTGCAACTCCTCCTTCTGATCATGAACGTCTTTATCCTGGTAAGAAGTATCCTCATTTTTGTCGTATTATTCCAATTTCACCCACAGGCACAGGCACCAGACAGATAAAAAACAAAACCAGAATTTACAAAATTCACACTGCAATGTTTTTTCACAGAAGTAATTGCCAGATTCTAATTGGATGCAACCTGTAAGGTTTTGGAGGGATGAATCTGTTCCCTCTGCCTCAAAGAAGAGCTGCAAAAGGGAACGACAGTCTTTGCCTACCTGCAAATGCCTCCACATTTTTATAACATCCAAACAATGCAATAATGAAAAAGAAGATCCAGTGAACAATAGCTCTGTAAGTGTGTTGTATGAGAAGACACAGAGTTCAAAGATCACAATTTAACTTGACTCTTAGAAATAGAAGAAACAGATCAGGATGATTTTCCAAATTCTGGAACAGGAAGTCCTGCAGTATCTAGAGTGACAAGCGATTTCTGGGACATGGTTTCACACTACAAAAAGTTTATCTGCAAGATTTTCAGTTCCATGTTCAACCTCACAGTATGGTGCCACAAACAATTTTTCAGCAGAGCTGAGGGTCTGCTCTCAGCCATATTCCACAGTGCAGGGCAGCAGGAGGAGAAAGGGAAAAGAGTATCTAAAGCCAGTGTTCTCACTGAGCACTTTATGCCACGAAACCACATCTTGAATGTATTAATTTTCAGGTACTCACATTAGGCAAATCAAAAGACTAGAAAACACAAGCCATTCTAAAAAATGAAGACCTTTTAATAACAGTTCAGACTAAACTTCCAAAGTCTGACACACCAAAATTCATTAGTCACTCAAAAAAAGCAAAAACAAAAACAAACCCGACAAAGAAAAAAGAAGAGTATATTTAGCTCTAGGAGTTATTTATCTAATTTCTAAAGTTAAGGTATGTCAACCAAGGAGTACAAAGATTATAGATTTTGTTCTGTCTCAGGCAAGAAATTTTGTTTTAATTAATGTTTCTGATGTACAGATATCAGTTTCTTCTTGTAGGGATTGAAAAAATCTGTAGGAAAGCAGTGGGTTCCATAAATAAACCAAAGGAATTAAAACCTGCAAAACATTACTGGCAAGTCTGACCAGATATTTCTTAAAGCTATAGCTAATGTCATTGCAAACAGCAGCTGAAGTTGTTGTGGAATAAATTAATTGTTTTATGGAGATAACTGTCAGAATTTTTATTCCCTTAGATATGGAAAAACAGAGTGAGAACTATTTCTAAAATACCTAGAAGCTGTGGCTTTAAGCCAGTTTTCCAGCTACTTGATAACTAATAAGATTTATATAAAGCATAGGATGTCCTGTGTTTCTAAATTTATAGCTAGAAAAAAAGTCAGCAAGACTGTGCAAATACATATATTTTGCTTCGAAATTTAGCTGCAAAGTAATACTACTTGTTTAGACTCAGATTAAAAGTTACATTTGAAAACTCCAGCATACTGAATGGGGATTACCATAACCCCTGTTCAGGTATCAGTGAAGGGATCAACACAGTTTTATTAATGGTTAAGAATAACGTTCTCAGTTTCCCCAGCATGACTTGTGAAGATGAGTAGGAAATTATGTAAGACAGCTTTTGGTAAATATGGAACGACATAAAATGTGTCATTTTAGTTACAAAAACTTAGGACCATTTTATGAAATGCTATGTTGTTTGCTCCTACCAGCTTCAATAAGTATTAAAGGGTTGTCTGTATCTCAAAAATTAGGGCTTGTTTTTCTAAAAGTTATGTTGATAAAATGTACAGGTAGATTACTGCATATTACTAAAATTTATTGAAATTAAATTCCCAGACACTAACGAGGATCCAGGAGAGCAAAGAAAACAAGATGCTCAACGACAAGATTCCTGGTTGGTGTAAATCAGAATAGTTCCTAGATTTCAAAGAATGTATCTGGTAAAGATTTCATTCTGTAACTACACAGATGCAGACAACACTTTAGTGAATTGCTTTTTCCCCTGAGGGTCTACATACAGGTTCCTGCTCATCCCATCCTTTCTCACTCACAACAACCTGCACATTCAGAACCTACCCAATGTGATCAAGAGTTGGGAAAACAAAGCCATAAATTATCTAGAATCAGAACTTTGGTAAAGGAATTTTTGTTCCCATGTTTTGCTGCACTTGAGGACTTACCTACTGAGAATATTTTTCCAGTCTTCAAGTAGGAGCTTGGCAGTTTCTTTCTGAAAAGCAGCACTTTGGCGAGGATCTTCTGACAGCAGGAACGTCATTACTGAGGAGGGCGTAGAAGCCCTTTGGAACCAAACCACCATGCTCACTTCCTCTTGGTCAATGAATTGTCTTCTGAGAAGTAGCAGATCGACAAAACTATAAGTCCAGATAAACAGTAGGCTTATAGAAAAACAAGTAGTTTTTCAATGCTTTTACAAATATATCTGAAAGGAGACAGTGCCCACGTATGTTGCCAAAGACTAATTCCTCACTAGTAAATCCTGTAGAAGTATGGCAGCTGGTAGAAACAAGATGAACTTCGTGTCTGAAATAGCTTGTCATACAGAGTAATGAGATGGATAGGCTGAACTGTTAAGAAATTAATGTATTTCAAAGTATATCTGTTTCATACACAAGGTCACTTCAGGAGGGCCTCAGGAGCAGCTGAACAGAGTCAGCAACTTCAGTGAAGGAGGAGAGAAACCTAAATTGACCTGAAATATGAGGGTAAGTGCTTACATTTTGTGCTCTCAAACTAGCATCTGGGGAAATAAATAAAAAAAAAAATTAGCAAGAAGAGTCAGACAACAGTGGTCCCAAACTTTTAGGATCAGATATGTCTGTTCTTAACTCTTTAATTTTATTTACAGACCCCCCCATGCCCTTTTATTATTAAGGTTCATGGCAAGCAATTCAAATGGTTCTAAGGACCAGATGTGGACAATTTACCACATCCTTTCATTACACAGTCTGGGAATGGCTTAATTTTCATCTACCACTCGTTACCATCTAAAAATGTTTCATTTTACAGAGAGCTTATTGGACTACTTTCAGTTGTCCTGAAATAAAATTGCAGTGATTACTTACGTTCAAAGTCTCAAATAATTGTTTACATGATACGGACTATATCTACAAGGAAGCCTACAGGTGTCTTTCTAACTCCCCTCCTCCTGACCACCACCAATTTTGTAGCTGACACACTAGAAATTTTATTTGCTATCTTTGGAGTTAAGCAGCTATTTTAACACTATTGCTCATATTCTTAATAATTTTAAATGCCAGTTCACTCAGTTATTCTTTAAAAAGTGTCTTAGCTGTGCACCACATGAGTCCATCAGAGAAAGCTTTATCTCTCTTCTTGCTTCTTTGCTAAAAACTGACAAAAATTGTTAAGAGAGAAAGTGAATTCCGATGAGCATTTCTATTTTGTGTACCAATATTTCACTTCACATTTGGTAGAAAAACTAATTATATATCCTGAATTTGGTCATTCTGAGGTAGATTTTAGAAGGGAAAAATGCATGGATTTCAAAAATGGCAAAACAAAATATATCACTGAAATTCAGTTAAAGGGTACCAACGTCACACCATGCAGAGGAGCTGGTAGGGGACACTTTACACTCTGCATCTAGTCGCCTGGCATGTGTCAGCATCTTCAAGGTTACCCCTCGTCACATGAGAGGCATCAGTTTCCACTGAGCATGGGGGCTACTATTACAGCAAGCTTAAATCCGGAATGGTTGTCCTCCCCCATTCGTAACACTGCTTAAAGCATTTGTGCCTATCTTGTAGGCTCTTCCTGGCCTAAGGGCTTTTGCTATTTTACAGTCCAGGGTACAGTGTGTGCTGTGCTCTGGAATATCTACTACCTGTACTCCACATAGAGTTGAGACATGAATCATTCCACTGTAAGTCAATTACTTATTACATTACAGATTATCCCTCGCCTAAAAATTTCTTTCTACCCATGTTAGAATAGATAAATCTTTTTGTATACTACTTTTATTAAACCTACACCCTGCAGATATATTGTCTTAGTTGCCTTAAATATTTTGTATTAAACTGTGGCATAATAATAATAGAAAAGAAATTATTTATCTTTTCTGCAAATTGACACCCCCTCTCCCCCCGGAAATATCCCGATATTTAAAAGAGTTCTGAACACATAATGATCTTGAAAGACTTTTGGCATACAATAAAAGAGTTTGAACTCTGAAACAAAATCACCTTACAAAGTCATAAATTATTCAGTATTGCCATTCAAATCACACAACCTGTTTCTTAAGCTCCAACAAACAGGTCAATTTATCTTTTGAATTCAAAGATCTTTCCAATACTTAGTTATCATAATATATTCTACATGATTTTGGGACAATCACTGAAGAGCAATAAATTCCACAATTTGCAAAAAAACCCTGTCTTATTTTCATGTCATGAATAGAAGTCAATAGACTGCTTTTCAATGGTATTTACCACCCAGCACCACCCAGGCCCACTGGACATAGCAGAATGTTCTTACATCAAAGTAAAAATATGACTTTAGAAGCATAACTTCTCGTTTTTTTCTGAACTAATTTTAGAACATCTGGAAAAGGCAAATATTACTATGCACTAGGAACATACCCTAGGTATGTATATGTTGGGTTTGTATGATACCATTTATTTATAAAGCATATATTATAACGTCATCATTGATATATCTTGGAAAATTTGTGGACTCTATCACATATATAGACAGGCTTGTAAGGCTGATCATGGAATGACTGAGGAACACAAAAAGGCAGTCTGTGTTTCTATGTTAGTGATTTAATGTACCAGATGAGGTTGGTTTTGATACGCATTTCCCTTCCTTTTATACTTACAGATATGATAGACAACTAAGTGCATCATTGGTGTTCCGAACAGTTTCCCTCTGTAGGGAAACACAGAGGGCCACCACTCAGAGCACCTCACATGCAGCATGGGCCCAAGATCCTCCAGCAGTCATCTGCCTTGCATACACTGTATGGGTTGGAAGGTATGTCCTGTGAGGAGCAGCTGAGGACTTTGCGTTTGTCTAGATTGGAGGAAAGGAGGCTGAGGGGCGACCTCATGGCTCTCTACAGCTTCCTGAGGAAGCGGAATGGAGAGGGAGGTGCTGAGCTCTTCTCCCTGGTACCCAGTGATTGGCGCTGAAAGCTGTGCCAGGGGAGGTTTAGACTGGACATTAGGAAGCATTTCCTTACCAAGAGGAACAGGCTTCCTAGAGAGGTGGCCAATGTCCCAAGCCTCTCAGTGTTTAAAAGACATTTGGACAATGCCCTTAACAACATGCTTTAACTTTTGGTCAGTCCTGTAGTGGTCAGGCAGTTGGACTAGGTGATCATTATAGGTCCCTTCCAACTGAAATTATTCTATTCTATTCTATTCTATTCTATTCTATTCTATTCTATTCTATTCTATTCAAGTTGCAATGTAGGGATATGGTTCTACATCCGTAATAAATCTTAGCAAGACAAAACACAGTGTTTCCCCTTTGCATTGCACCAGCTGCTGATAGAAATGTACCACAAGTATTAAAAAAAACTCTATAAATATTTAAAAAAAATTACATTTCTTCTAAAACATGTGCCCTTCATTTGTGTAGCACATTTCTGACACACTTATTTGGGCACTTTCACATACTGCAGCCTTGTCATCTGTCAATAGTGTGGTAACACCACGTTTATTCCAAGAAAACTTTTATTCCACCACCTCATGTATACATATATGCAGAAAATAGGCAGAGATTAAACATATTACTTGAACAAATCTTGGCAATATCTGATCATTAAGTAAAGGTAGTCTCACAGTGATTTGAGTGGAAGCTGTATTGTATGTATATATCCCTGTAAGGAATCAGTGACAACCAAATAGTAACCCACTATACTCAGAATGTATATGAATTTACATAGTATTTATTACTTATTGGAATATATTTTATTACATTTCTTGCTATATAGAAGATGTAGCCAAGAATTTTACATTTTAGTTAAGGATCTACCATTCACAGTTAAATATGAAGGTGCTTTGAAAGCCAACTGGTGAAAAAAACAAAACAGAATTTAGTTTTATTTATTTCTTTCCTTTAGACAACACACGAGAATGCAAAGCAAAGTTTCTACAACACATTTTGCACCAGGCTGTACCATTTCTATTGTGCATTGGCTCACAAATTCCACCATTTACATTTTTGTTGGTAAACTAATAAAAGGTCAATAAGCTGTGACAGTTTCCCCTTCAAACAAACAAAATGCATTTACGTATGAGATGTATCCATGGCTTTCATGCCCTGCTTTATCAGTAGGAGCAACAAGGAGAGATGTGGTTTCCCTGTGCAGGGCCAACATTCCACTCATACCATCTGAGAGTAACGCTACTGAGGTTACGGACATCCCTTCTGATGTTTCAAAGCTTCAAATTGAGATATGGTTGGCAGGCAGCAAAAGCCCAGGCAGTATTAAAGGCACAGAATACTGATATAGGATCTTAAATTAATAAAAGGATTCATTCCATTTTATTACCCCACCCTCCCCCTTCTCACAGTGACTTCATAGAGTTCCTTGTCTCTGCAGAGAACAGCCTTCAGCAGCAAAACTGATGCACTATGTGCGTCTTCAGGCTTAAAATGAGTGACACCATAGTGTAAAGATTGGGAATAGTTGCAGGGTACAGGTATGGATTCATGTTGGAGCAGCAGGAAGATCATTTTGTCAGTAAGTTTTAGCTATAACTCAGCCATGAGGTGATAAAGATTAAATACATTTGTCAAAAGCCATTGACGAAAGCCAAATATGGTATTGCTTGGAGAAAATACACACTTGGACTGCTCACAACAGAAACCATCTTCAAGGAAGCCTGCATTTAGGGAGCACACCTGTGTACAGCTTTATTCCACATCTCTAAATTACTTGGCAATTTTTAGTCCCTTTTCCTCTCCATGTCTGCACAGACTTGGAATCAAATATTTTCCCTGCAGTAAGCTTTGTGTACATGCTTTGTGTATTTTTTTAATTTTAAGTACTCGGCTGGTAGTAAGTTCACAACGGTAGTAGCGTTTTGAGAAGGCCACCTTCCATCTCAGAAAAAAAAAATAATAAAAAAATCAAGCAATAAATATGAGCTGAAATAAATTCTGCAGACTATGAAGATACTATTTGTACGAAATTACAAGTTACCTGGGGATTCAACAACCCATTCCCCTTAACTTGGAAGAGCTGGTATCTTTAATATGTCAAAATACTGAGTAAGTTTACTTTCTAAAGCTGCTCTCCTGATTTGGGTATGTTGACAACAAAATTAGGGAAGAAAACAAAAATTAAAAGGCTTCTGTATTTCTCATGATATGAGAATGCCAAGAAGAACAGGAAAAACTTGAAGTCAATGAATTTCTGATACATGTAGAAGCCCTGTCAAAACATCATAACTTAGATTTTAGAGAGAAAGGGAAAGGTACTTTGAGTACAGAGTCTAAGAGATTCTTTTAACAAGGGAAAGAAGGAAGTAGTCATGCTGCCTGCAATAGTGAGAAATGTCTCATTAAATTAAGGGTTTCTTCCCTGTTGTTTGTAAGAAGTAGAAACAGAGAGTCAGAGGCCTGTCCCTGCTAATGGCTGATTTTACAGGCAGCAAAATATTAAAAAGAACCTTTAGCTTTCGTATAGTGTTTAATGCCCTTAGGCCATCAAAGAGATGCCAAAGAAGGGCAATATTGCCCTCTGCAATTTTTTGGACAAACATTGGCCTATTCCTGCAGTCCTTGACCCAGGCAAGGCTTCTGGCGGAGCCAAAATGCCTCCCACTCTCATCTGAGGCCCAGGCAACCCTAGGCCTGAGCCCTCCGCTCTTTGGGGAAACCGGCCCTCTTTGGCGAATGTATGACAACACATGTGTGAGAGGTCAAACGTTTGCCTGGGAAAACAAAAATTTTCTTCCTGTCATATGAACGAAGTACCAGCAGCCAGATACCACCTTAAATAAAAATAATAAAACGCGAAACGCTCAGAGCCAAAACAAGATTAATGCTGTATTTTAGGGGTGGGGGGGAGGAAGGCGGGGGGCTAGAAAAGGACTGCAGAAGGCTTTTAAGCCTTAACTTCTAGCAAATAATTGGCAGCAAATGTCTAACAATTTATATGAGGGAATAAAAATATTCATTGTGTGTGTATGTGTGTTGGCTTTGAATACCATGGTCACCCTCCAGCTAAGGAGCCATTTACATCTGCCAGCCAGCAGCCAGACACCAGCGGGGAGTTGGCAGAGCCCTTATGGGCTCATTGTGTGCGAGTCCAGCCACGGAGCAGAGCCAAGCCTCCCGCTCCGGCTCTCCCCAGCAGCCAGAAGCAGCAGCTCCCCTTGGCGAGCTAAAAATGACCTTCCCTACCTGCTGGCCGAGCCCAGAAAGGTGCCGAGCTTGGGTTGGTTCAGACGGATGCTGCTCCCCGCACTGCCCACCAAGTGGTTCCTGTGGCTGTTGACGTATGGTCTGTGAGAGGCTCTTGGACAAAGGCTAATAGATTTCACTCGAAAGTTTTCACTACTTCAAAGTTTCAGCCTGTGACCTACAGGCTTTCAGTGTATTACTGCAGTCGTGATACGTAAAGCAAAATAAAGTTATCAGAAGGGTGTCTCCTCCTGCTATTGTTCCAGCAGAAAGAAACAACTACCAACAAAAAGCCTGAAAATTTGGTGGGCTTTTTTTTATTATTTATATACAGGAACAGCTCTTGTCCTAGGGCAATGTCAAATGCCCTGTCTTGCAAAACTGTAGCAGAGGTAGAAAGGTGGTTGTACCTGAAGGAAAAGATACTCAACTCAGCCCAGACCACCTGGGCAATGGCCCCATGGGGCAGCTTGCTTTGACTTATTTTCTTCTGGTAAGGGAGAGGGAACTGCTGGATGTGAGCTTTGCTGTACTCACCCACACGTGGGCACTGCACTAATGGGAAGGTCTGAATGAATCTACTTCTTCCTGTCCCAGGGCATTTTAGAAAAACCTTGCTTTTATCTAACTGTAAGTCATCTTTTGATGTTACCCAGAATCACAGAATATGATTCATTAGCATATTTATGAACTGAAGCAATCGTAAACATACATATACGTTATACCTGGGAATATAAAGCACCCAGGGTCCAGCTCTGTAAACATAAATGCATTTTGTCAATAGACGTACAGTGTGTCATAACATTCACAGTGACGGACATATCTCCTTCAGTCACTCAATATATTGATCCTAAGCAAACGTGATTATTCAGAAGGCTATGGCACATGCTGTTTTGTAATTCAGATGTGCTATCTTTTAAACAACTCAATTACATTTGCATTTTGCAAGTGGAACTTGAAATGGTGGCAGCGAGTCCATAATTAGCACTCTGTCTTTTGTTTCGTTCAACTTTGATTTTTGCTCTTGTTTCCTTCAGTCTCCAGGAAAATTTCGCTCAAGCTCAAATATACTGCCAGACAACATTTTCACTGTCCTGTTCATTTTATTCAGGTAAGTCCTTTGGAAGCGTGAAATGAAAAATCATTTTTAAACTAGCTAGGAAATGAGGTGGAGAGGGGTGGGCTATAGCTGAGATTTTCACTACCTTGAAAGGATTTTTGTGTTTAGAAATGAAAAAAAGAAAATAAAGTTAGATTTAAAGGCCATTAGTAGAAAAATGTGAAGTTTTAATGAGTTTTTATTTACTGTTGCCAATCACAGCATTCAAGAATCATGAGTCAGGCAAAAATTAATGAGATTGGCTTAAACATTAGATTTTACATGTGATAAATTTGGACTTCTTTGCATTTATGTCTGTTTTTAAACCTTGGGCATTCTTTATAACAATGATGGCTAGAAAACTACTATTAAAAACAGAGAATCTTCTATATCCAAGGGAAACGATGTTAAAGAAAAGCATGATGTTACGAAGCTCTGTAAAGTGAAGCATTATCTAAAGTTGTGGAATTATGGAGTAAGTTTAGTACTAGGAAACGCTTTGTGATAAGAGATAATTTGGACCTTTCATCACCAAAAATGCTGATGTTGGGTTTTAAAGTCCAAAAAGTTTCATTTTGAATGTTTTGGGTTTTGTCTATAAAATAATTTTGAGGAGGGTACACTGCAGAAAATGTTCAATCTCAAACATTATGATTAATAAAAAGCGTTGTGATTTATTTTTGTGACTAACCTTAGTCAGCAATTTAGTTTGGAGCATTTCAGAGCCCAGCTCATGCTTTATAAGTGCAGTGAGTGAAGAATCTCACGGGAGCAGAGAAGTTCATCCTGCTCCTATGGAGTTTCTGACGTTCGGTGGTAACAGGGAGGGTCAAAAACCTCTGTATCCTGAGGCATTTCTGGGGAGCGAGGACTGTGCCAGCAGCAAACTCCTCCCAAGCTCCACAGGTTTCTGCAGCTTCAAATCTGAGAGGAAACCCTCCAGAGTGTTGGAAAAAGAAGTTTAAAACAGAAAACAAAACTCCTTGAGCTATCTGAATCCCTCATTTGGTAAGTGGATGGAGAGGTAATTTTGAAGTAGGTAGTGAATGACGTTGGCAAATGGATAGATGTGAGCGGATGAGTGATGAGACAATGAATAAGTAAGGATGGAGCGAGTGGTAGGTGTGATTTGAAACGACATAGCCCAGAGCTGCTATCTTACAGCCTTAACAGGACTCCACAGGAAAAGATAAAAAGAAGCAGGAGAAACACCTGAGTCACCTGCAAGATCAGCTCTTGTCAGAGCTTTCATTGCCTTTTCTCTGTCTTTCTTTCTTTTTTTTTTTTTTTTTAACATCTGCATATTTTATGCAAGGGTTGTAACAATTAGGCCTCTGAAATATACTGTCAGCCCTAATTCTAGTCTAATTAGGACTTATTTGCTTGGTTGTCTGGGAACTTATTATCTCTTTGAATGGAGCTTCTAGATAGACACATGAACACCTCCAGCTCCGGTAGAATAAACTTGAAACACACTTCCTAAAAAGGCTCAGGCTTGTGTTCACTGATTCATCTGGGACAGCTGAGGCAGCTTTCACCCACAACTATCCCATCCCTCTCCCAGCAGTGACTGAGCAGGACAGCTACTTGAATCACCCCTGTTTACAGCTTGTCCTATAGTCATAAACAGAAACTGGTAGTGGTTTTATATTAATGCTAATCATACGTTAATATATCATGCTGGAAACTACAGCAGTGGAGGATTTGATGTCAATCCCATTTAAACTTCTTTCTTATTGTGGTTGAAATTTTGTGCAGGATGGGCAGCTGGGACAATAGCCACTTCCCAGCTAAATCTCCTTCTAAATATGAGTCAAAGCCCAGATCTAAACAGTCTTCAGCTGAAGTCAATAATATCCAGATCTTAATAAGTTTCAGGCTGTTTTGTGACTGAGACACTCTGTTGCATATTACTAGCGATGGCAACAACCACTTATGAATGATTTGAAGCCAGTTTTAAAAACATCCTCTGAAACACAGCTCCTCAGGATTGGTAGTGTGAAGAATCCACGTTTATCAAACATTCCCATGTGAAATCTGACTTTTATTTCTAGCATCATTTACCTGTAGCATCATTTATTTGGGGCTGTCAAGGAGTGCATCAGACCTGTATTTGAAAACGGTGTGGTGTACTGCAACTGTCCAGTTCTTTCACTGATTTCCAAAGTAGTGAAAACTAAGTTTGTTTTCTTAGACCTGTGTTTCTTCTATATTGTTGACACCCTGAAGTAGAGTGTAGCCTCCTTTATAGCTTAAGGTTACACAAAAATATCCAAAGGACCAAAACGATCCAGAAATAACACTCTCAAAGGTAACACCACCTGCCCCTTTTGAGTCTAGGTCTAATTTAATGACGTTCAAGATTTCAAGCCTTCAAGACAATTCAGAGGATGAGGTTTCTGTATGAATGCAGACAATCATCCCTAATGAGTTTAAAAACAAAAGGAGACAAACATTTAGTTAAAAGCATTTTTGGAATTTGTACTGTTTCTTACTGCTCGTGACAAGCTCTGCAGTTTGGTTTATCTCCTTCTGTTGCTGCTTGTAAGATTTCCGTAGGTAAAGGGGAACCTGGTGAATGACTGTACAGGGCGACAGAGAAAATCACTGCCCACAGAATGTTGCTTCAAGCACTTAAGCAAGGGAGAAATCACGAAGTTTTTCTTTCGCCCCCATCTTTTGGTAGCAGAACAGGGAGCTACATTATAGCAAATACACAGAAAGGGAGAGAAAGAGCTTTTGTCAGAACAAAGGGAGAAGAAAGGAGGATACCTACTTATTTACTCTTGGGAAAAAAAGGGGTTAACTTTGTATTGAAGCAAACACCAGATTAAGCGGCCAATTATGACATGCATGAGTATTGTATCCTTCAACATAAAAGAGGAAAAGTGATTTAAAAATGGTGACAATAAGTGACTTGCTATTCAGAACGAAAGATAAAATGGCTAACATGAGAAGCTGCCTAATTCTGAAAATAAAGATTAAAATAGAATCTGTCAAAAAACCCCCACAACAACACAGTAAAGAAAACTGCAAGTGTTACATGTTTTGTACTACCACAAAGCTTTATGAAGGATGGGGCAATACTACTGCACAGAGGTAAAGCAAGGATGAAGTCACAGCTGCTCCAGCTCTGTCACTTGGTCAGTGGTTTTCAGCAACAGCGACTGCAGACCTCTCTGAAGAAAAGCAGAGAGAAAAACAGAGGAGGGAGTTGTTTTCCCCACATGGGTCAACAGTGAAATTAAAACCCTTAAATCTTTTTCTTTCGCTGATTTTTACGACCTCATTACCTCACCAGTGCTTACAGTAGAGAGTACTGTGTAAAGCGTAGTTCCTCTCTAGAAACAACACTGTTACTCAGGTAAGGTGTTTTTGTAAGAAAGCCAGTCTTGCAGTCATATCACGTTACAATGCATCCCGGTCAAAGTGAATGGAAACCCACAGCTCACCAAAAAAAAAAATAAAATAGTCCATTCTGCTACTTGCTCTTCCTCCATAAGTAAGAAAATAGAGTACGAAATAACTCTTCTGGTGACGCACAGTTCAATATGGTTGAAGTGTTATAATGTGTTACTTGAGTCATAACTGACAGGGTGCCAGCCTTACATTTGTTAGAGCAAACAGAGATCAGCTTTAAATTTCCGTGCTGTTATGCAACCGTGCTATTACTTAAAGGACTACTTGTACTCAAACAAGAAAGGCCATCTACCTTCCTGTTACAGTGCCGATATAATTGTCTCTACTACAGACACATTTTCATACACACTCACGTATATATTTAAATACACACATACACTGCAGCATTTCAGCTGCTCTAAGGAAGCGCTCACTACTTGGCCTTCAAGGATCCTCCCTTGTTTTTGCAGAAGTTTGAGACTTAGGGTCACTGCAGCTAGCACGGAAAGAGGTGATCACATGGTCCAGCTGACCACGCAATTCAGTTGTCTACCTATCTCAGTAGTCAGCAGGACTCAGACACTAAAATGTTAGACAGCCACAACTGTACCTGCTCCTGCTAGTTTCTCAAAAGCCATTATAACTTGGCTCTCACTTTCATTAACCAGTCATTAGCACAGTCATTGTATTTACCGGTCTCTATTGGCTTTGTGGGAGGTATCCGCTAATAGCACAGTGTACAGAAAAAATACTTTCAGTAACGTTGTTTGGAAGACTGTTAGTAAAAAAACCTACCACACTACTACTGAGAGGAAGCTGAGCTCCAGGTTTTACTGGGCAACGGGTTACCTTGCAATTTAGAAATGACAGATCCCAGGTCTCCCTCCAGGATAGCCCAGGAAACGGTTGTGCCGAGGTGTCACCAAGGCAGTCAGAAGGCAGGACAGACTGACAGAGCCTCCTGAAACCCAGGGAGGGCTGGTGGTGGGGCAGCTGCTTGCCTTCAGGTGCTGCAGCAGCCAGCTTACTTCCTTTCAGAGCCTGAATCAAGATAGCACTGCTATTCTAGCTTAGCTTATCAGAACGAATCATATGACTAATGATTAATCATTCAAGTATTTATCACTTCAATATAATTTCTGCATACTATTATTGGGGTTGCACCTTCACTGGTGTGGCTCAGGCATGATTGGAGCTGACACTTGGGGAGCATCTTTCAGCAAAGAGCTTAAAGAGCTCGAGAGCCTGAATACTGACAACAGGTGAGGCTGCTGTTGGCGTGGAAGCAAACAGAGGAACAAGCCACGACAGCTGTGAGAGAAAGCAGAAGCAACACAATTTGATATCATCTCCAGGCTGCCCCTTCAGGTCATTTCTGAAGACCCGGGGCTCTTCATCTCTCATGATCTGAGAAGGGAAGAAGGTCAGTGGCAGGGAATGTGGGCAAAGGGCCTGAACTTGACTGCCCTGGGGCATGTGCCGCCCTGGCAGTGATGTGATACTGCTTGCACAGCCCCCGGAAATGTACTCCCCGGATGGCTACGCACCATCTTTCCACCTCACCATATGTCCCCCCATGCAAGCAGTGCAAACATTTGTGATGTCTTCTTTTCTCAAGGAATCCAGGGAAGTCTGTGCCTCACCTTCTCCAGCAGGATAGCAGTGAAGGCATAAAGAAAATGGAAAGTTGGTTCAATGATGGTATCTCTTTGGGTGACAGAGTCTCAAGCTCATCTCTATCCTTTAGATTTTTCAATCCAAATGCTGGTAGGGAGAATTTCTTCTGACATTATTGTGTCATGGGACTTTTTCCCTTCTTCTGCTTTTGATAGAGTGTAACTTTCACCCAATTTCACTTCTGGCAAACCTGCTCGGGGACAGCTAACTCTGGGAAAATTCTGCTATCATACTGGTATTTCTGGATTTCTCTACAGTCTCTCCATCAGCACAGGTTGTCTCTCCCATTTCATTTTTCTCTGTTCGTTTAGGCAAGTCAACTGCAATCATTTCTCCAGTCCAATTCCTTCCCTAGCCTTTTCCACTAGTTGCTTGTGGTTCAGGCTAGAAGACTTTTGTCCTACCAAATGTCTGTGAGGGTTGGAGGGAAGAACATGCTCTGCCCTCTCCCAGCTCCCTAAGCCAAGTTGTGAAGCTATGAGATTAATTCAGCTTTGTTTTTGTTTTTGATTTAAATAGATTGTCGCTATTGGTCTCCATGAAAGCCATCACCTACCTTTCCTTCACCTTGCAGTGAACAGAGAAGGGTCTATCACAGAAACAGCAGGGCCAGAGACCAAGCATGTAATCCAGACAAAAAAATTACTTTTTGGCTTATCGTTGAAGGCACAGCGACAATTCCAGTCCCTTCTCTCAGCTTTGGTTTTGTGTTCTAAACAAAATAGCCATTGGATGACATACAGAAATTGTCCTAGAAATGTTAACAAAGGACTCCATGTTCTCAGCTCAGTGCTAGCCCACTGAGATGCAGTATGATAAGTGTGTCTCTCCATCTCATTCCCCAGTAAGGCTGAAATCCCCTCTGCATGGTGGCATAGCTTTAACAGGTAGAGGAGAGAAGCTGCTAGAAAATTACATGGTCAGATAGGAGATGTTGGTCTGAGGGCATGGACGTGCGTTTTGCATTTCCTGAGTAGATGCTCTGACCACTAAATTATTAAAGAAGAACACTACTTTGTCTCATTTCATAAGTGGAAACAATAACACTGCTTGAGAAGCCCAATCCTGTGGGTATGTTGTCGGTGTGCTCTGGTAATGCTAAATAGATTAGGATCCCCAGGGTAACTATGTACAATGAATCTGAGTAGCTAGATTTCAATCGCACTTGTGAGAACTGAAGTGTTCACAGAGGGTGAGCGGCAAATGCTCGGAGTTCTCATCAGGGAATTCAAGGCAGTACCTAAATGGGAATCTAAAATTGCAGGTTTGGTCCTATACACTTGACTTGTTTGGGTTCTGATCCCTAGATCCTTTCTTACATCTTAGTCCAACTTGTAATAGTGCCTTCTTGTGACACCTATCATAAGAAGAGTAAGTTTCTATCATGCTTACTGTTGGCCAGAGTTTTGTGAAAGTGTGACAACGAATGAAACAGCAAATATGAAACAGCAGTTAGACCTACTTCTTACTGTAAAAAACAGGTCAGATGGCCATCAAATAAAAAAGACCAATAAAGTACCACTGTCATCCACCCCTAGCATCTGTCCAGGAAAGCCTGGGCTCCCAAATGCCTTCTCAGCCTTTTTCTCTGCTATCACTTACTGACATCTCATCCTCATATGAGGAAGGCAACTTGAAATTGCACCTCTCACTCTCTTTGGAACTGGGTCCTCTCTATTAGATAACCAAAACCCCCCTACACATGGACAGAGCAGGAACAGAGTATTCTGGTGTGATTTAAAGATCAGAAACTATCAGCCCCGTGTTTCTGCATGGATGCTCTCTTGCCTCGACAAGCCAACACGATGCACATACAGAGCAGTGCCGTGGTTACTCTCCTACTTCAGGCTACAGCTGGTGTTTGGCATCCATCGGCTGGAAAGGAGCCAGTTATATAGTTACCCAGTTATCATCGTATCTCCGCAGGGGATCTCGCAGACCAGCAGTACCGCCTTCCCTCCTCTCTCGTCCTCCCAGCATGTGATCTGCAGTGCCCTGAGATGCTCCCATCGCCTAGCCACACGCACGCATGTCAGACACATGACTCCTGTGCCCTGGACCCCTGCCACCCATCATTTGACCCAGTTCCTGGTATCTCCTACTCGGTCATGGAAGTAACTGCACAGCCTGTACTTGCATTCTTGTGAAGACTGCTTAAGCTTGTGGACAGAATACTTTTCACAAGATATGGCATGTACAATTTCTGCTGTTCAGGGTACGTGTACATATTAAAATAAAGCTGTCTGTAGGTGTTTGTGTGTGCTTGTCTGGGGATAACTGCATGCAGAACCAAGGATTTGGTCTTAGGGCAAAAGTAAGAGAAGCACTGCCCTGCAGGCATTTTAAAAAATATGACTCTTAATAAAGTGATGATAATCCTATTTTTAATTTGGCTTCTGTGTCTGCTCAGTAACGATTTTTCATAACGATTTATTGGCCCTGGCTTTTTACTGTGCTCTTCCTGCTAACACTTTAGGAATGGTAAAAAGCCTTGGTCCTAAAATTTAGTGCTTTATAGATGTCTTCTTGAGAGAAATATCAAAAAGTGGCTTGGGTTAGCCAGATTTTTTTGGCTGTCTCATTCCTGCTTGGCTCAAGGCTTACTTATTAGACATTTTCACGTTCGTATCCCTGGCAATGGAAAAGCTATACATTCAAAAATCTGGCACATGCACAAAGATGTGCACCGACATTCACGAAACATTTCCTAAGGTTGTAGTTGCTTGAATTTCAACTCCTTAATTAGCAGGATGCCTTCAAGAAGACATTTTCAGGGTTCTTTTCACAGTTGACTGTTGTATCTGAAAGACGGCTCCTAAAATTAGACTTACTGTGAGGCCTGACCCGATATGTCCACGGAGTGCTAGACCAGTTGTCTTTTAGCACTCAGAATTTTTGTCCAAGTTGAAGCAGAGTCTGCTAACCAGCAGTCGTTTTTCATGCAAAAGTCAGGTATGAAGTAAAGCCAGCACAGCCAGGACACGTTGGCCTTATTCCATGTGGTATGCAGTCGGTAGCTTATGAGCAGCCAATCTGACACTATCAAAACCTAATAGTCTTGGTGCACGTCTACAGATAATCCGCAGGTCTGACATGTCCCAAAGGCGTTGTCCTTGGGGTGCTTTTTCTGCACGGTAGGTGTGCAGAATCTCTTGGAGATAAGTACAGAAGCCTTCCCCCATCCTGCCATTCTGAAAAGGTTTTGTCTAGACAAGAGAACATTTTTGGCATAATTATTCTCTTGCATTTTAATTTTGCATGCAAATAATTAGAACTGTGGTGTTATAACATAATTTCGAGCAGGCCATGGTACTTGTAGAGACCTGAACAAAACTCTTAAAGGCCATTGGGAAAAGAAAAGAAGCTAAAATGCTGGCAAGTCAGCATAGTGTCTTATAAGAAAAAATAAAAGCTAACGCAGTTTTAAACCCAAAGCTAATTAATATAGATACTGAAAACTGGTGGAGGAACATGATCCTCTTTCACAACATTGTGCCTTTGGACTGATTGACAACAACTAGATACACGCACACACACACTTTTGCTTTGAAAATCATTCATTACCGCTTCTAACAGCAGAAAGTTTTCTACATTTAGATAAAGCAATGGAAGGTTCCAAGGAAATAAAAGGAAAAGGGGTTGTTATTGTTAGCTAGCCATTCATTTGCCTTTGTGCAGCACATGCGGTACAACTGTGCGTGGTGCCAAATAAGGGCCCCAAAGTGGAGTGAGAAATTTTTACAGAATTAAAAAGAGATACTTTTTCTGGGTGTTTTTCTGGGTTATCAGTTTCTCAGCCTGGTTCACTGTGCAGCTGTACAATGGGAGAGCATACAGATGGGGAGATACGACATGTGAACTTGCTCTGCCACAAAAATAAATGCTCATCTAAATGGAGCCATAGTCGATTTATCATTCAAGCAAGTAAACTAGTTCATTACATAGGATGTGCTGTACTCAAACTACAAAAAAAAAATCCTTATCTCCATAGTAAATATGCAAACCTAGGAACTCAAACTTGATTTATTTTTTACTTGGTACAAATACATCTGACATAATCATCAAGCTTTGTAGATGTGCTTGAAACAACCACACAAGTGGCTTTAGGAATGTAGAAATATAGGAATTTTTAGTAAAATTACTGACATCAGGATTATATGAGTAATCAAAATCTTAACACAGTCTACGTATTTTCTAGCTATTCCTATATTCTAGAATGATTCCTCTATAAAGAGAGTCTAATTTGGAATAGAAATTATTTCATTTTAGGATATTTACTCCGCTTTGTAAGTAAAGTAATTATTCTGGAACATGCTCATTTACATTTTGGATTAGTGCCTGCAGAATGGCTCAGAGGAATAATTATTTTGGAAAAGCTATTCTGATCGATTCCTGCATCTGAGGCCCTGCAGACCATATGTGTCACCAAAGGCAGTCCAAAACTCCGAAAAGTACTAATTGAAGCCTTTCACTTAAAAGGCTTCAACATTATTTGATCTAATATTTAGAATTAACTATTCAGAGCAAAAGAAAACATAGTTATCACACTTTTAGGGCACTATTTATAAGCCAGATAAACACACTATGCAATCATTAAATGCCTAGCATAGGAATTTCAGCACAATACAGAGGCAATGTATTTGCCTACAATATTCCATTAAGGTCTTGATTGTCTCCATGAAAAATGCTTTATGCCATGACAAAACCCCATGACTGGGTTTTTGCTACTAACCTACAAAATTCGGAAGAAAGATTTGTGTGGCCCTGGTGAATAGGTACCAGGTCGTTATTGAGGTGGTCAACAAGCTAACTGAGAAGTCCAGACCAAGTTCTTCTCCTTGACACAGCACCCACAGGATGCCAGGCCAAAACTCCACGCTGGAAATGTCCACCAAAGTAGCACCAGGGATGAGGGACTTTCTGGGCCCAGTAATGCTGCCTGGCAGCATGGCGCTCACTAGTATAGTCACAGCCCTATGTGTCTGTCAAGGAACAAAAACAGCAAGATGATTTCTAGCTTATTTGTGCCCCTGGAAAATGGTAAGACTTTGTATACAGTATCTCCCTGCATTGCTATCATGGCTCACATCATTCCTTCCCACGGAAAAACACCAAGGTAGCACATGCCAGGAGCAAAAATCTCCTGAGAGATCTTGTTGTGGAGAACTCCTCGTTCCACTGGGATGGAAGAAAAGTTTGTCCTACAGGAATGGTTGTGGGGTCTGCCCCAAACAGTGCACTTATCAGAAACTCTAGATTCATGCCAGTAGGAGGGAGAAATCAGAACCTATTCATTAGTTGTTCCGTAATAGATTTAAAAACGCAAACTTGCAAGGTCACTTACGTAAAGCCTGCAATACCATATGCTCAACACATTCCAGAACACCAAACACATGAATCACTGCAGTTATATTCATAAAAATACTCTTCTACTCCTCCAGCACATCACACAATGATGTAGTTACAGGAACTTTTTTCCAGGTGGCAGCTGATTTAAGAGGTTTCTGCATTTCCTGCTTATCCCTGCCCCATAGCTATAACTGATGGCTTCCTCAGTTGTGCTAGTTTAATTCTGTGGAGGTGTGCCAGCCACCATACTGGGTTTAAAAAAGCACCAAAACAACAAACAAAACCCCACCAAGACTTTTTGCAAGTTGTTTTGAAGAAAAAAAAAAGAAAACCCACAGGGGTTATTTCAGTGATGTAACTGTTGCTTCACCAGCGCCGAGGGGGCAGTGACCTGCTGCTCAGTAACAGGAATGAGCAGCCAAAGATGGGGAAGGTAGGAGCTCTTAAACCAGCTTTGCAATCAGAGACAACTGATTGATCAAGCTGGATTCTGAGAGAACAGAGAAAAGAGGGACATACCTGAGCATGCCACCAGGAAGCGTCCTTCTCAGAAGCGTTTGCCTGGTTTTTAAGCGGTAAAGAAAATCAGTAGCTGTACAATAACATGCCTGCGCAACTGTGACAAACCTATGAATGTCCCAAGTAGTAAGTGGGAGGGATACGTGAGTTGGACTGGGACCAGCATGCAGGGACTCTATAGCTTCTTTAATTATTAGACCTTCTGAAAAGTCTTTTTTAAAAAAATGTATCACAACAAAAATAGTTAAGCTGAATGCTATCAAAAAACATTTTATCAAGTTAATTTTTTTTTTAACTTGGTCTCTACTGAAGTGCAATTTTACCCTAGACCTTTCTTAATGCTTTCTGTGTATATTCTGTGTGTATATATGTATTAATAAATGGTATCGATCCTCATCTATGTTGGAATTGTTTGCACAAGCATTCAGACTCAGTAAACCTTCGGGGTTTTTTCTCACTTTCACTGGGGTAATACAAGAGTAGTGCACGGGCGAAATCAAGCCATTCTTAAATAAGCACTAGTGAAAAAGGAAGCAAAACCTCCATGCCTTGGTATTTAAAATTAGGTCAGTTGGCAGACAAATTTCCAATGTAACTGACTTACTAATCAATACTGCAAAACTCTCATTTGTTCCATAAAATGAATTCAATTTGCTTAAGAAAGTTATGGTGTTCTGAATATTGAATGTTAGAATAGATGCGGGGGCGCGGGGCAGACAGGGGGGAAGATGGAATGCAACCGTGACCAGTGTGTTTGATGAAGTTTTTTCAAGAAGATATTGCTTCTTCAAGAGTTAATTTATCTGGGAGAAAAATAGGAAAAAGACCCAGTATGGTTTTATGTGTTTTACAGCTCTCAGTGTGTTGCTGCATATTGTTTTATGAAAGCAGGAATGCGCAAAAACCCCTCTCCTGTGAAAACTTAAAAGGTACCAGGAGGAAAAGCTAAGACATTCACAAATTAAATTCTGCTTTAACTTATTCTCACTGAAAGACAGTTTTTCCATTCTACTGCTTTTAGAAATCAAACAGCAAGAATTATGTGAATGAATATTTTCTTTTTCTACCGTTTGACGGAATGGATAGCAGTTTTTCTATAGTGTGTGTCTTGAGATCTGTTGCCTCTAGAATAAGTTGATCATAGATACAAGGGCCTTTTTCTTCTGTTATAAGAACCTATTAGTTTACGAAGAGGGCTCACAAGAAGTCCTGTTTCAGTGAACAGAGTGGAAGCAACAAGATGCTGTTTCCCCACTGGCAGCATTATGGGCCATGATTTAGGAGTGGGGATGTCACAGCTGGGGGTGACTGATGTGATTAGACTCAGCCATCTGCCCTGCAGCTTCCAAGAACTGGGTTTGCTCATCTGTATGAGAAGGCAAAGAGGATACCTCACAGCTGCCTGCAGCTGCTTCATGGAAGGGTATAAAGGAGACGGAGCCAGAGAGGCAAGGTGGAAGGAAGCAAAGTGATGGGCACAAGCTGTAACACTGGCATTTCCCAACTTGATACAAGAAAACTATTTTCACTGTGAGGATGATCAGACACTGGAACGGGAGGCCAGGGAGGTTGTGGACAATCCATCCATGGAGATATCCAAAGCTTTACTAAGCAAAGCCCTGATCTTTCTTTGAGCAGGTGAGTTGTGGGGGGACTACCTCGAGTAGTCAGCCCCGTCCTCTGTGCTCTGATTCTGTACAGACAGAGGATCCATTTGTGAAACTGCTCTGTAAGTGCTGCCGAATGGTGCTAGGTAGCTGTCACTGGCTTTGATTTACCTGAGTTTAGGCGGTGAAGTGAGGCCGTTCAGCACCTGACTGATGGGTGGGCTTGAGCTGAAGGAGCTGACTGGGCATCAGAGTTGAAGTAATCTTTTTAGGTCTCCTCAGTTATGCCTCCCTTTCCTAGTCAGATACAGCTCAGAAAGGTCCCACTGATGTCTCTTGTCTTTGTCTCCTTCTCTCTCTCGGAATCTTAACTGCTGAACTGCGCATATTATGGGCATTACTGATTAGAAAGAAAAATTTATTTTCGGTGATCTTACATGCAGATCTACAATGCAAACATATATCCAGATAACCTGTGTCAAGGAAAGAAAGCTTACTTATCTGTAGGTACTCTACTATCATCACTCTCTTTAGCCTCAGAGCTCATTCCCATTTGGTCTTGTGCCTTGTGTTGTTTTCCATTCATACAGCTAAAGCAGTAGTCTGGGCTCTTATTACCCTGGCTGCCTCAAAGTCCTCTTCTCTGGCCTCAACAAGAGCCACTAACATCTGTTCACAATGTTCCTGTAGAAATGTCTTTGATTTATCACTATGACAACGTCATCCTCAGTGCTGCATCCCAACACGACTTCTTTCTCCATTGCATCAGTCACTAACCACTTGTCTTCAAATCCCGTCTATAGGGAAATGGTTTGCTCCACTGATGAATTGCACTTTCCTCTGGGATGGGGCTCTGGCAATGCATAACCCTAAACATCAGGTTTAGGAGAGGAAACGAAAAGTTATAACGTATACAATGTTAAACAAGGATGGATCTACATAGGCTGAGTGTAATAGCCAAATAGGATCTTAAGTTCTGAAAAAGCTTGATTGCATTATTACTTTCTGACATGTTAAAATTTCTCACCGGCTTTTGAGATTTACCCAAATGAGTGGATGGTTCAAAAGGCTTTTATCAAAACCTTTGTGCTACTTAAACTCAGAAGTACTTTACTTGACTCTTAGAGGTAGCCACTGACTGAGCCGTGTGTGGCTGCTGGAGGGACACAGCACTACGCAGCGTCAGTAAGTTTATCAGAACCTGGCCTTAGATATAAAACTCTCCTTGAAATACTCTCCGTTTACTGGAGAGTAATACTCTCCTGCTCTGGCTTGAAAAGCTAACTGTTATATTCTTTTTTAGCGAAACGGCTTTTAACTGAGACCAAAAGGACGACGGCATCTTCCAATTGCATACAATGATATGCATGTATGTGCAAATTTCTGTGTTTGTTATGTACCGATACAGAAACTTGACAAAGCATTAATTTTGTACATAGCACTTCTGAGCCATGCTTGATATAGTGTTGCATTTGGCTACAATTCAAGATGTAGCTTGATATTTATATGCTATTTTACATTGAAATATGATTGCATGCTTTTAGATTTACAAAAGTCTAGTCTTGCCAGGAAATTTTTGCCTGTAAAGCTATTTTAGGACTTTATCAGTTGAAAGGCTTAAGAGCTAAATTTTGTCCTCACATTGACTTAAATGGATACTGCATATGCGTATTCAGACGCAAGCTTTGGCCTTAACTTTGATTTAATTGTTTAGCATGGTTAGAATTACATACTTAAAAATCCAGGGTGATTAATGAGACTGGTGACAGTTTGTGAACTCCTAAAGTTTCTCTGATGCTTGGAAAAAGCTCTAAATTTCTTTCGCTGACACATTATACAAACGATAACTTAAATCCCCATGTGGTTTCTATTTGTCATAAATGCGTACGATCTAAAAGTTTTAATGAAAAACTGACTTTGAAAAGAAAATTTTCACATAGCATATTTCCTTCTTTCACTTTTTCTTACCAACCAGTTAAGCAACTGAAACATTTCCCGTGTTTAGAATCAAACAATTTTAGTATTACACAGAATTTTTTAAATATACATGATTATTTTTTTTCCCTCCTCAGATAATTTTTTGTAGCTCTTTTGTAAAATTCTGTGGAAAATATTTACTGTTTTCTAACTGACCTGGAGACTGGAGCCAGAAGAGTAAAGGCACTTGGTCAGTAGCTGCTCCTGGCAGCCATTACGAAGTTAGCAGCCCATTGGAATCCCCCAGGAATTCAAGCTTTAACTTAGGAAAATAAATATGTTTCCAACTCTAACCACTCCAGAAAACACTGAAAATATGAACTGAGAGTAAATCAATTCATTGTTCCTTTACTGACTGTGCAGACAGCCTGAAATAAAGCCTGAAGTGATGGGAGTGACTACAGTAGACTACTAACTCAAAATCCTTAATATGATCATTCAAGTCTTAGCATCGACTGAATCATAACTGGTTTTATCATTTGAGGAGCAGCATTCAACTAACATGCACGCGTTATGATTCTAAACCAGCTGTTAATGTTCTCTGTGTGAAGACTGACAGAACCTCCCCCAAACCTGAAAAATATAACACATTGATTTTTGTATCTCTCAGAAGTTCGAGTCATAGATGCCTTTGTTGCATAAACTGCTAATTAACAGAGAACAAAAGGCTAGTCTCTGCCCTAAGGAGCTTGCAGTTTAATTATGACTGGAGTCAGTGTGTAAATACCAACAGAAAATAAATGAGTATAAGGGTTCACTTAAGATTTCTCCAGGGAAGCAGGTTTAAGAGATGTCCATCTTCTTTCATCTCAGCTACTTCTCTCTAGGATCGAAGAAGTGACCCCATTTAAAAAAAAACAACCACTATTTTTAGTGCAAGGTTGGGGGCGGGCCTTAGCTTGGCTCATTTCACTTTTGGGAGCTGGAGTGTAACCTTGCGGGCAGCTGGACCAGGAAACGTGACGGGATGGCAAGCAGCATCCCATGAGCAGTTGGTGCTTCAGCCGGAGACCTGCTGGTGCAATGGAGTCGCTGCCTTTGGGACTGCAATGGGGCACTGCTGACGGAGACCGCGGCAACACAGCAGGGTCACAGGAGCCAGCTCAATACGCAGCAGTCTGAGTGTGCCGGCCCCAGGGAAGAGTCTCAGCACCAATAATGGTGTGTTTACATGGTGAAATAGCAGCAGCGAAAGCTCGGAGTACTTGCATGAAGCATAACAGGTAGTGAAGGTCAGAGTCCTTGACAAAGAGGAGGTGGAAATCAACGTTACCTTGCTACACGGGAAGATAGAGGCCAGATAAGAAGGAAATTGGAACAGCCTGGAAGACGACACCTGGTCAAATTAGGTATTGGCTGCATATTAGCCATTGTCAGTACAATGTCTTGCGACTGTGAAGCTAAATGGATGAGAGCTGAAATTGCATGTTATTTCCTCTCAAACCTATTTGTTTGCACAGTTCTGTAAGAAGGAACACATGAAGTCAAGCAGCAGCAGATTCCCCCATATTTTGCAGCAGAACAGGAAAAAATTCAGCATCCTGGTATATGGCAAACTGTGCCTGTATTACAATATTCTGGCTATGGGACAGGATACCTGCCTTGCTGTTTTATTGTCATACGAATAAAGGAGCAGCACTGTCTTTTCATTACGGCACGCCTGACTTAAGGGATAGCTGTTATCACAGTGACATTTTTCTGTAGACGTTATACATAGAGTAGCTATTATAAAAGGTAGAAAGAGCCCTTCTCTAAGCATATTATCTGTACACTCCAACTGGGCCTAGCTGAATCCCCCACGTAATTGTTATGCTTTGTTCAGCTTATAAAAAAACCACCATAGACCACCATGAATTTATGGTACGTGGCAGCTTTAAACTTGTTTGTAAAGGTTTAAAGGCAGGAGTTGAATTCCCTGGATTAAAATTAATTTTAAATGCTTTAATGGGGTGAGCTCTCTTACTGAAGACTGACGTGCCTGCAGGCTTTATGAGATGTCGGCATTCTAGGATGCAGAGATATTCCCTAAGTCAGGTTGCTAAAGGATATCACACACCAATGGCAATTACCACTCTCCCTTTTGTGGTCACATACGATGCCATAAAATGGGCCCCAGACTTCCTTATTTAATTGCCTGGTTTCTTTTCATCTCAAGCACAGGGCAAGAGAAATGCATTTAGCTCACCCTTGTAAAATAGCGCACATTTTCTTACTGTTATGCCTTTGAATTATTGCACATGACAGCGAATATTTAGAGAATTTCATGAATGGCAGAGACTTGTAAGCAGCCTTATCCTGGGGATATTTATTGGCACAAAGCTCTGGTGGCATCATGCTTCAATGATATTGAAGAGGTAAGACAAGTTTGTGCTGGAAGATGTGAGTGTGAGCAGATTCTTCCCACTTCAGAAAGGTTGACTTGTCTCCTAGCCTGGCCACCTAAGGACCATGCAATTGATGTGCAACATTTGCATACTTGTCATTAGATTGTTTTGAATGAAGAGAGATGATAATGCCATTTTGCAGCGCTATTATCATATTGCAACTTCAATTTGACACGTAATCCAGGTCCTGGACCCCAGTGTGATCTTGGACAAATAGCTTCATGGAATAGACGATTTGCATGTTTATGACTCAAATTACCCACCTGTGTATTAGGAAGAGTTGAAATGGTAGAAATTCTGCCATCCTCACTGAAAATGCATGAAGAACCCCTGATCAAGGCACTAAGCTTGTGTGAAGTATTTAGTATTGTTACAGAATTCAGAATTAATGTAAGACATTGAAACTTTTCAATAAATAATGAGAGATGCAGGGATTCCTAGGCAAGCCCAGTGACAAAGACACTGCCACGATCGGCTATGAGGTGTCTCAACAGCCACCTGTCACTAAGGAGAAGCAGGGATGCTATAAGAGGTGGGGGGCAGAGGAGGAATGGAGGAATGGCCAGAGAAGGGAAGCAGAAAGGAGAACGGGTGACGTGGGGCTCTGCTCTGCTGCGTTCTCCTCTGGTACAGCCCAAAGTTGAAGTGCAGGGCGACGCAGCTCTAGCTCAAGTGGCTGGTATCAAAGCGGTTGTCACCGTACCTCCCTTTCACCTGGCTGCGATCTCTGTTCAGATGCAGAAAACCTGCAGAGATAATATATTGTGCATCTGTTAACCACTGCCATCAGTAAGCCTCCTTCCCTGACAGTCTGTGCTGACTTACCAGTTAATGCCCACTGCAGAAGGCCAATGGTACTGCCACATGCCACCACCTGCCCACTCACCTCCTTCCACTCTCCCCTTATTTTTACCTGGTGGTGAAGCACAGAGGTGGCAAGCAGGCATTTTGCTCTTCCCACTATGCCTGAGCTGCCGGCTTCTCCCAAGGGAGCATCTGCTGGTCTCTGTGTAGGTCTGCCCTCACGCTAGGCAGGCAGGAAGAAATCTGGGTCTCTCTGGTCTCCAGGCAGCAGGTTGTCAGCGACGGCGCCTACAGGAAAAAAGGAAAGACGCTATTGTCAAGACACATGTTTTCACACCTCAGAAGATAAAGCTTTGTCTGTTAAAATGTATTAAATAGTGGTTAATATTTGTCCATAATGAGTTCTGGACTAGAAGGTAAATTAAAGAAATCATTTTTTTACCCATTTGGCTTAGCAGCAAAAAAGAATGGGAAGAGCATACCCACAGTAATAAAGGTACGGGCTTTTAAAGTCTGTAATCACTCTGTTTTGCACAGAATGAATGAATCAGAAGCTCAATGAGCAACAGAAAAGAATTTCAAGGGAAGCATGAAAACAGTCCTCCTCCGTAGTTGGATAATCTCGCTAATGCCTGGAAAAATAAAACCTCCATATTATAAGGTTGGATCTTTCCTTTCATATTCCTTCCTAAACAAATTCATATGTCTGTTCACCAGCACATGTTGGGACTAGACTACCAGTTGTTGTTCTTGTGCTAAAGAAGATTCAGAGGCAAAAACACTAAAAAGAAGGAAAAGACCACCAAAACCTGATTAGGTCCCCATTCCCTCTCTGTTAGCTGCAGGGGAAAGAGGTGAAGAGCCCACCCTTAAGTGCTGTCACTGCCAGACTACTAGAGATTACTGTCCTATAGACCTGCTTGCTGAGCTACTTGGATAGTCAGTCCCTGACCCACATCCATCAAAATGAGCCAGGTTAAAGCTGAAACGGGGTAAAAAGCTTTAGCACAAGCGGATCTGCTGAGGGGACAGTGGTGGGAATTGCCAAGCATTCCCACTGCGGCATTGTTGCTGGCAGCAGAGGACACATGGTCAGTCTCTCGGAGCTGAAATCTCTGGGGGCCTCACAACCTTTAAAGGGAAGGTTTCTATTGCTGAACCTACGCTGTGCTCAGCTCGGTGGTACCTAACAAACTGGCACTCCAGGGGTGTGAGGGAGGAACCCATATAGTTAATACCTCTTGGTGATATTTTCGTAAGGGATTAGTTGCACAGAATATAAATGCATATTTTTGGGAAAGCTCAGCCATGAAAGTATGACTGGTAATAGTTAATCTAGTTGACGAAAACAGAAGTGGTACTTCTGAGTCTACTTTTAGTATGGTAAACTAGGGACAGAGCTCCAGCTAACATATAAAATGCACTGAAAATATAATTCTGCATTTCATAGTACTTACTTAAAACAAGAAAACTGATATCCAGAACAATCTTTTGAGGAACTCATTTTGCAGTTGAATCAGCTGAGGAGCTTCTCTGGGATTTTTTATTTGCTAATTTATACACCATTTGTCTTGCACCTAATACTGCCTTCAGAGCCTAGCTGTGCTTAGGGACATTCAGATGCTCAAGTCCAAGAGGAGCCCTTGTGATGGGGCATAGGTCCTTAATCCTGTGTTTCTATAAGCTAAAGACAGCTTTAGTTGCATTGCCAACTAAAGGCAAGAAGGAACGGCCAAAAGATACGTTAGGCAAACCTTGTAGGAATATGTAATATCTTTTATTAAACCAGCCAGTAAAAAACAGACGGCCTTTGGCATAGGCATGCCTTCTTCTGGCTTGAAATTGAAACTTTTATATTGTCTTCAGTAAATGTTACATCACAATGAGATAGGCGTGGGAAATTATTTCTGCCATAGGTGAGAATGAAAGATGAAGCTTACAGAAAGAATCCCCACAGAGGAGCACAGGAGGAGAGGTGAGATGCCTAGGGCTGTGCCTCATCTCTTCTGTAAATGTTTCTCCCAAGAAGACGACAAGTGTGGTTCCCTTTGTATGTGCATTTAAACTTCATTATATGCCTGCCGTCTTTGAGGGTGACTTTCCTTTGCAGTTCAGAGCAAAAATGAACCTATGGCATAAAGCAAATGTTAACTCATTCAGTATGTCTGGTGACTTACTGAAGCAAAGGCCTGTCGTACAGGCTCACAAAGTCTGATTTGACTCCAGCATTTGATTCCCACCTTCCCCGCCACAAAGGCCGTATCCCATGAATTTATGCACAGTTTACCTTCTACCCAAATAAACTGGTCATCCTCTTCTATGATCAGCTGGACGATAGTACTAGGCACAAAAAGAATCTCAAATATACACTGAAAAAAAGTCAAATTCTCCCAGGCTACAATCTCACATTGAAGCCTTTCCCTTCCCACAACACGTGAGTATGAGGGGTCTTCTGGATCTGGTGGTCCAATGTGCAGGGGAGCTCCTGCCGCATGGACTAATGCACAGCACCTCGTGCAGTGGGGAAGAACAGGCGTAAGTCCAGTGAAAGACGGTAAAAGCTGCCACTAGGTATAGGTGTGTTTAAAGGTAATGCGTACACGAAACATCCTTCATCCAATGTGTACCGAAGCAGCAATTAAACATTCCTTTGGTCAGTGGCAGCTGTAGTACTCAGATCATGCCCAACAAAGCAAGAGCAAAACCAAAGCTCTGTGTGCTGATAGGTTTCCCAGGGGCTTGCTTGCAGAAACAGGATCCGGTGGTACTGATTGATTTTGCAGCCGGGTGTGAGACGGTCAGAAAGTGAGTACAATGCCAGAAGGAAAAAAGAAACCCAGTAGTGTGTGTTGCTTTCAGGCAGTGCTTTTTTGCGTAAATAAAGTTTTTTCGGGGGAAAGTACTAACCAAAAGGACATGTCTGAATTCCTGAAAATGGAAGCTGCCTCCTCCTTAGTATTACAGTGTTCAGGAGAACAGAACTTTGAAATCTTTTTTTTTTTTTTTTTGCCTTAAATATTTAAAAGCTGTACCGAAGAAATTCTTTGATCTACAATTAGCTACTTCTGCTAAGATAAAACTGTCCTGTGAGTTCCAAGTATCAGCCCTGCTTGCTTGAACCAACAAGCGAAAACAGAGTTTCCATGGCAAACGGGAAAATTTCACAGGCAAATGAGGATGCATTTGTTCAACCTGTTTTGCTCTAGCGAGTTTGAAGGGAGTGCGCAACAGAGCCACCTCGGTTATTCTAGCCCTTGTACAGCGTACAGCTGGCACGGCAGCACTTTCTTTCATCAGGTTAATTTTGAGACAGGACCAGGGAGGTGAAACTGTAAAGATTTTGCAATTTTTAATTAAGAAATTGTGTAAGTATATGAACAGCCACATGATGAACAAAGTAACCAGACATGAAAGAGTTTATGTTTACACAATATGTACGGTAATAGAAAAGAGTCATATAAGGAGAGAGCTACCTCCCTTCAACCTACTAGAAAATAGTGTATCCTGAATTACCTCTCACTGTGCTTTCATGAACACCCTCATGTTTATCACCATCGACTTTATCAGAATTACCAGCAGAGCTGAGCCACATAAAATGTCGTAAAAAAAAAAAAGTGAAGACACGGGGCATTGCAAACTGTATAGCACCCTGAGAACAGGCAGTCTTTCTGCCAAATTAAATGCACATGGATGGGAATGCAGCCATTGCTGGAGGAAGAACTTGGAAGTTTCCACGTGAACTTTACCTCCATCCTTTCCAGGATGGCAGCTGCCAGGCTGCCCCTTGCCTGCAGCCTGCAGGGCCCGAGGGCAAGGCAGAGCCCCGCAGCTGGTGCCGCACGCTGGGGCTGGGGCCAGCTGCCCCGACATAACGGCATGATTCAGAATTAATCCACAGCAAGGCGGCAAGTCGTACTTTACCTGATCGGACGATTAACCTTGTTTTCTGAGGAAGGCCCGGTTCTCACCAGGAAAGGCACTCAGGTGGACTTGCAGGGACCGAGAGACTCCTTGGCGTTTGTTTCTGTAGGAGACAAAGTAAGGTGCCCAGATTTGAAAAGCATGTCATTTAACCAAAGAGAGGATGAAGCAATGGCTTGAAAGCACCATGTGTATGAAAACAGAGAACCTTATACACAGAAATAGTCTTGTATAACTAATATTCATATGACCAGACCCTCATGAAGAGACACAAAAACTTTGGTAGTTACCATCTCTCTCTACACCTTTGGCTCAGGAATCTTTCAAACATAGATAAATTTGCCCAATGTTAACATGGAACTGTACTCTGGAGTTGCAGCTGCCCTCTCCCTTCTCCCACAGACCTTTTCCACTCCTTTTAGGTTCCCCAGCTCAGAGGAAGTTCATCTGCCTACATTTGGGTAACGAAAACTAAAAAGAAGCCATGAGGATGGAGTATTTAAACAAAGATGTTAAAAGAAATTGAAAAAGTACATTTAAAAATAAAGGTTAACATAGCATTTAAAATAGCTAAAAGAAAAAAAAATGTTTTAGAAAATAATGAAGACCTTTTGATAAAAACTCTGATTCCCTTCCTGATGGTGAGCAGTATCTTATGCAGTGAGACCAGTCAGACTCCTCACAGATTATGAGATTTCTTTAAGTTTATTGTAACTTGAGCAACAGGAACAAGTAAATGGCTTGAGCCTTATTGAAAGCGGTGATGACAATATAAACAGCTGTGTGACAGGACAACTCTTGGGCAGTTTTTACTCCAAAGGCTGCAATGCCGATTCTGAACTTCCTTGAATCATTTGAGGACTAATTCCAGAATTAGTCTGGTTTCACACAGCGCAATTGAGATCAGAACTGGGTCAGAGGATTTCTTCACGTTACCTCAACTGACTGTTTAATAAACCTGAGCATATTCCTTTTTTCTCTCACTGACAATATCATGGACTAACCTGGAATTATTAACAGGCTTCTCCAGCATCAAAGCTGACCAGTAACATCGCTAGTGTTTTTTCAAAAAGCACCAAAAAATATATCTTCTCGTAGGAAGTAAAAAGCTGTTCCTCAAAAGGTATTGTGTTTGTAGATATATATATCTCAATCATATGAGTTCCTATACCGATGCATTTGAGCTGCTGCTTTATCAGAAAACACCACCTCTGATGACAGGTGTCTCTTTAAATTTGTCCCTATTGCAGTTACTTCTAACTAAAAATGAGGGGATCTGACATTACACAACAATATCACTTTTAATTTAATCACAAAAAATCTCTGTATCCTGTTGCACAGGGCAGATGTTTAAATCTCTGCCTGTTGCAAAACATGTTGTTGTTTACCAGCAACATACAAATTGTACAGACACATTATGAAAATTGTTGAAATATGTAAGGAAGAAAAATAAATCTTTGACATGGTTTTTATATTGTGGCGTATTGGATTTCAACTGAAAAAGTACAAATTCCTAAAAACATCCATGAATTTTCATACATGCATGGCCCAAGATTTCAATTGTTCGTTAAGAAAGTAGCAGAAAAACAAGTTAATCAATTAGATGTGCCCAGTAAAGAAAAATAGAGTTTTTAATATATTTCATATTATTGTGGAAATGTGCAGAGAAACACCACCGTTCCCTTTCAATCATTTAAAGATGTAATATTTTTCTTTGCAGATTTTAAACCTTAATCTACACAGAAACAGCTATGTTTTGTGTATGTCCAGTTTCATAGGCTATGCAGGTATCAGTCAGATTTCATGACACGAAAAACCATTTTAACTAAGTCATGTTGTGTTAGTCTGGTTTAACCATGCGTATATTGTCTGTGTATCAACACATTTTAAGCTGTAAAGGTTATTTATAATATTGTATACAATTATTATGACAACTGAGAATGGTATTACATTGACATTTTGGATCAACATAGTTTATTTGTTTATTATATACAAGCCATGAAAATCCACTTTTTAAAGTTATTGTAAGAATTTAAGTAATTTTAAGGTCAAACATATGCTGTCAACATTACTTTTACTACAGTGTAATCTTTAAGATAAAAGATTTTATTAAAAAGCTAACATAAGAACTTCAGAATAGAACATCTCTTCTTCAGAGGATTGCAGAAGACGGTGTTCTCTGTTACTGCCTCTAGGCCTGACCACAGAAAAAATATGAAATATTGTGCAAACAAAGCTTCTCAGAAACTACAGATGGAATTTTTTACATCCCATATAATATTCTAAGAACAATCCTAAAATCATGGGAGGCCTGACTGCTGGTAGAACAGCTGGTAGAGAACCACCTCTAATCATGTCCCATCCTTCAGTAAGACACATGAAACGACCCACAAAAGGCATAGGGTCTTCTTATATATTTATTGTAATCCACTTGAAAATGCTGGATACAAGGTTTAGCAAGGATAGTAATTTTACATTTTTAAAAATTTCAATTTAATGATTTTAATTATTTTAATTATCTGGTTCATCTCTAAGACTCTGTCTCTTTTATCAGATCATCATTTTCTTCTCAACCCCTAGTTCCAAGTGAGTGCTACAGCCAGAGCCCAGCTCTGCTGTGAGGTGAGGTGCAAACAAGACACCAAGGTTTTGGGGCTGGAAGGGAGCCCAGGGAACCAGGACCCCGGGAGTGCTGCAGTGTGCCTCCACAGGTACAGCTGGTGCACAGGGAGATCTCACAAGACATTTGGAGAACTTCTGGTGTCCTCTGAGCTGTTGTCACCTCTGCTGCCAGACAGTACATCCACCAGTCCCAGCCATGCCCTGTCCTAGAGCTCATCTGGTTCAGTCTCCAGCCATTGCCTTTGAAAAACATTCTCAGACAAAGAAAGCAGCCCATGCTGATCCTACCAGACTTTATTTTGGTAGGCATCAGCCCTTTTTGTCTAAGCTCAGAAGAAAGCAAGAGCTTCCAAGATCACAAGGGTCTCAACAACTCCGAGCATTGGCAGAAGAGACACACCTGGCCAGAGCAAAATGTTTTTTGTACAGTTTTTCATCTCTCCCAGATCCAGTTCCAGGTCTTTGAATCAATCAAACACAATTCTCTAACCTTACTGTCTTTGTGGCACAGGAATTACCATTTGAGAACACAGCTTTGATACACAGCCTGATTTGTCATCCGATGTCTGACAGCAAATTTTTCACAAAGAAGGTGAAAGAAACCCCAGAATGAACAAGTGCAGAAAAATCTAGCCATGGGGGAGATATCTACCTAACCTCCACTAACTGGTAGCTCTCTTACACCATAAGACACCATAGGTATATCCTGTACATTTCTTATCCTGTCCAATTAACTATTGGACAGAAAAAGAAATTCTTATTATCTGTATAAAAGTCTAATAATTTTTTCAAACCCTGCTAAGACCTTAGCCTCAATTATCTTCTAGCAATCAGTCCTAGTAGAAAATTGAATGTTTCATACAGAGCATTTCCTTTAAACCATGTTTCCTCACTTCACAGGCCATCCCCTTTCTCTCATATTATAAGATCCATAAAAAAGAAACTCACAATTTACATTCTCTATTTAAATTTCCAATATTTTATCTCCGTCTCTTAGTCCCTCTTTCTTGTCTCCTTCTGAGCATGAACTATCTCACGCTCTCACGATGCAGAGGTTTCTGCATAATCCTCAGGATTTTAGCCCATTGCCATGAAACTTCAGCTCAGGCTTTGTTTTGTTTTGCTTTGTTGTTCTTAGATGTGACTGCCATCATTTGGCATACTCTCAGTTTACATAACCGTATTCTTCTCCATCTTCTTGTCTATCTTAGCATTGTTTGATTTCTGTTACTGATGTTACATTACAAGCAGAGATTTTTATTACAGTTCAGATGGTGGAAAAAAATGTTTTTCCTGCGTGCTGACAGTCACTTTTGATTCCAGCAATCCCTAGAAGCTCTGTTTAATCCAAAATAGATAACATTATTTGTCATAGCTACAATAATAAAAATTTTGTGACAGGCTTTAATAAAAGCACTTTGGATCTCAGGACTGTGTGCTTTTCTACTAAGGATGGTTTGGAATTTTTCAACGAAACATTCTTATTTTGGAATTCAACTTTTACTTTATATGTTCTGCCTTTCTAGAGAAACACTCGGTGGCAACTTTTCTGTGCGTGTTAAGGTCACACGAAACTGTGACAAAAACAAGTGTGTGTGTGAACCAAGGAGGAGTATATTCAACGCTGTAGAGTTCGGGCTTTTCCCCGGGATGGAGACTGCCAAGGCTTAAGAGTCTACTATGAGAGCTGAAGTCCACTGATGTGTGCTTGGATCTCCCGTCTACCAGGAGCTTCCGGCATTTCAACAAAAAGTTGGAAGGATCCAAATTGCCCAGACATTAATTTTTCATACAACGTGCAATTCTTGTTTTTTGTCAGCCCCATCCCTAGGAATCTGCTGTTGTGCTGAGACTCTCACAGATAGACATTTTCTTTGCAAAGGCAGTGCTTACTTGCCCCTGTTACGTTACATTCATCACAGCATTTTATAATTCTAGTTTTGGTTACTGCTCCAATTAATTTATTAGTTACTGAAGAACTGGTTTCTCTGGTTTTGATCTCATGAACATCCCTTATGATATTTTTGAAAGAGAGATGCAGCATTTACTGCCATCACATTGTTTGGTACAGAAACCTATTTTAACCCATTTCTTCATGCTTCTGCCCTTCTTTTCTCATATACCTCTGAATTACTACCATAAACCTAGTCACAGAATTGTGTTAAACTTTATTTATGAACGTTAACTATTATTTATACAAAGTACACAAACTTCTCCCAGCTACCTACTTGCTTTTCTATTAGCGACACGTTTCGATGGACGTTTCAATATTACATGCTTCAGGCACCAAAGTGACAAATGATCTTTCGATTGTTTTTGCTTTGTAGCTGGCTAAATAAGAACTAAGAGAAAACTGGCAAAGTATGTGAGTTCTTGGCCATATGGTTAGAGGGGTTTACATGGAGAAACAGGCTGCTGTACAGCTGGCAGCAGGGTTGACGGGGTTCAGTGAGTCTCTGGTGGCAAGAGAGGGCTCAGCAGCAGGGATGGCAAAAGTCTGCCCCAGACATATCATGCTTTTCAAGTAGGAATTGCCCTGAGAGGAAAGGGTGGGAGGAGGGAAAGCAGCTGCTGAGAGTCAAGGAATTACAGATCAACAAGCATGTATGGCTCACGCCACCATTTGTCCGGAGGTGGTCAGATGTTGATGAATGTGGGTCTATTATAACTTTAATTTGCTTTTGCTAACAGCCATGTAAACAGTATGTGTAATGGTAACACAAAGCAACTTGAAGAGGGAGTTGTACTGCTGTGAAAACCTGAGGTGCTCCATGCCTTTTCAGATACCTGGGCAGTACTTTACAAATACATCTAGTCTACGGACGGAGCAGACTCCCCAAGCTCCCAAACACCCCCAGTCTACACACTGACGATTACTGAAGAAATTTTCCCAACAGTTTTTTAAGTTTTACTTGATAAAGCATGAGGACAGAAGCTGGTATTTATGACCCGACAAGGTGTAAGGCATCTCCCTCTTTCCAAGGGTACTGACACTTGCTGTCAGGCCTCCGTGAGTGTGGGCTCAGCAGGTTTCACCTGCACGCGGTGCATGTTTGGCATTGTATCATTCAGGCTTTTAACGCTTGTGTAATGGTATCTGGTACATTGCTACTGTTCATCTCTGACGTGTCAGAACAGTTCTGTGTGGAAAGAGGCTTTGAGGAAAACTGTTTAGGTGAGTAATGCCAAGTCCCCTCCACATCGTGTTGGGCTTTTGCCCCACAGCACTGTTCTCGAGCTTTCAATAAACCTTTGCCCTCAACCACCCCAGATTTCAGCAAAGCGTGTCTTTATTGTCACAACAGTGGTGGCTGGCTCATCTCTACAGACACACACACATACACACACACACACACAAGCTAAAGTTGAATTTTGTCTTTCTAGAAGGGAACTGATGAAGACTTCATGCCTGGCTTGCTGACCTTACCCTTGAAGGTGGGAGTACTAAAATTAAGAGAGTAGAAGATGAGCTTTTGGATGTTGTATATATTATATGTATAAGCAGCACTTGGCTACCTGGACTTTGGAAGCCTAATCAGCCAAGTTTTGGAGCTGCAACCCGCAGTGTAATTGGATGAGACCATACCATCCTCTAACTTCTAGTCTTTTCAGGTGCAACCATACCCAATACCCCTGCGAACAGTAACTGGTATGTTGCAAGTGGACACAAATTCTGGATGCTAACCACTTCTATACCAGCTGGGTGTACTCAGCTTCTACATCTGCAGTGCTAGTGGGCCTTCTCAGCTGCAGACCTTCTGTCTGCACTTTCCTTGGTTTTCCAGGCTCGGGAGTGCCTGTGGCTGAGTTTGCCAGAGCAGAATCTGATGTTCTCCTTGCCCCGATTACTTATGCCTGAACCTTTCATGCCAGGGGTGTACAAGTCTCAGCTTTAATCCCTGATTAAACCTGGCAAAGTGACAGAGAAGAAAGAAACCTAAACTTAGCTGGAATTTACTGACTATTAAAAAATCTTCATATATATATATGTGTGTGTGGATATATATATTTAATCTTAACATTCTAAAAATTCTTTTGATATAAAGCACCAAAGAATTACTGAAATTCTCTTTGGCTTTTGCTCTTTCTCTAAGTCAGGACCTCAGAGCTTTGAGGATGAGTCCTTTCTGTCCACTCTCTGCAGCAGCTTCTGGGAGGTGTGATATTACTCTATTTGCTCAGGTATTTTCCGTGCACAGTCAGGGACCACATGCTCTGGCCAGGAATGAGCTCTGGTTTGCTGCAGTTTTAAGCAAGGAAAATGTAACAGGTGCCACGGAGTTTTTGAGAGCAAAAGCTGGGGAATGCTGTGACATGAACAAATAAAAGCATCCCATTTGTCTTATTGAAATCATCAAATGAAAAAAAAAAAAAGCCAAAACCTTAGAACAAATGACACTTTTTGCTTATTTCCAAGTAAGGTAATTAAAAGCAACAATGAGGTAATGGAAAAGAAAGGATAGGTGTAGGCATTGATTACAAAAACGGCATGGAAAAAAACACACCTATCATTACTTTTTCAGGCATCCAAGATGTGGGAATCTGAGGTTCGATTTCCTCCTCCAACTGAAAATATTCGAACCCTTTCTTCCCACTAGAAAAAAAATGCTTAAAGACTCATTGGTACAGAGAGAATAAACTCTTGGGTGTTTCAGAAGGAGTTTGTGCATTGTTTCAAATACCAGGTTCAGTACATGTTTCAGGATCCCATGCAGATAGGAAAGCTTCGGCTGGAGAGGCGGAGAACACATAACTTATTTCAGACAATTCAGACACGCTGCTTGTGGGGCTGGAGGTCCAGGTGCAAATCCCCTTTAGCAGAGAAAAGAACAAGACCTAGGCCTTCTGGGTTCTTAGCAAAAGCTCTTACTCCTGGAGAAGGAGTGAGAATGGAACACACGTAATTTCTTTTCCTTTTTGCGAATAAATAATTCATTACAAAAATCAGAACTTTCTTTTTGTGCTCAGCTATAGTGTCTTAATGTTCTTTCTTTTTTTTTTTTTTCTCTAAATTTTTAACTGTTTGTCTCTCTACTTTTTGGGCTAGGGAGGATTTTTCCACATGAAATTTTCCATAAGTTATTCAGAAATGAAGACAAAACGAGCTCTCATGCCAAGCTGGATGTTGGCTAGTTGTGCAACTGTTTCCTTAAATACAGGTCATTTCTGGGAACACCAGGCTTCTGCCATTTCAAACCAGCTACATGGCTCCTGGAATTAAAAAAAAAAAAAAAAAAAAAAAAAATCTGCTGTCTTAAGTATTATCATTCACCTGTAAACATGCACAATGCTTTTGCAAGAAAAAAAAAAAGCAATACGTCTCTTTGTCACATCATAGAGGACCCTATAAACTGCAATGACAGTATCAGGGCTGCCAGAAAGTCCCAAGCAAGTGAAATTTCACTGTTTGTGGGTTCAGGGTGATGATTAGTAGGGTCGATATTCTCAGGCATGCCTGCTAGTTGTTGCTTGAAGCCTGGACACTTTTACTCATTCATTGACTAAACACAGCGTGAGTCATTAACCTTTATATTTACACACAGACACATATGTACACACACGTACATACACACACACACACACATCCCCTGAACAGCTGGGCTTCTCATAACTCTGCAGCTATAAACATTAATAATTAATTTGCTCTGGCAGCTACGCCGCACTATTTCCTTCTAAATCTTTCACAACATCTCCGAAATACCTCCTCCTCGCCTTTCTCATCAATGGGAATTGTTCTCCGGGCACACCCACCCGCCAGCACACACGCACGCTCACACACGCATACGCAAACACACGCAGAGTAAACTGAAAATGGCAAATATGCCATTCAAGAAGGCTGTCATGGAAATAAATTTCCAGGGCACCGAGCAAGTCATTGTATACTAAAAAAAAACCACAAAAGGTTGCGCTTCTACGTCGGCTGGGATGTCTCGGCTCTCCTTGCTCACTAAGACAAACAAACAGACACAAAAACTGAGCGAGCCAGAGAAGAAATTGAAATAACTCGTGAAATATTTGTCAATTCAACTCTTTCATTAGACAAAGTAATTAAAATAATTACTTTAAAATGTGGAAATACATGGAAAAAAAAATAAATGAACAGGCACCTGACCAGCTCTGATAAATGTCAGCTGAGTGCTTACATCGAACATTAAACCTTCAAGTGTCTTGTTTCACCTAAAACGGCAATGCATACACAGCACGGATTAGGAACCACAGATTTAAAGGTATTTGGGTGCCTAACACTCGTGTTCTCAGGGACTCATATACTTTAAAAAATTGTTTTCAATTGAAATTAAAAGTCTAAAACAACTTAAAATAACTAAAATAACTTAAAACCACTGTATCTCGCCCTGAAGGGCATCTTCCTGCTAATTTTAGCATAATTTCTTAAATGACTCCAGGGTAATCGGTCTTCCTGCCAATAGGAGCGGTAGAGCATATTTGCATGATCAAGAGCCATAATGCACACACCACATACACAGGAGATCCAAGGAGAAGAGGAACGGGAGGGCTGGCCACTTTGAGGAAGGAAGAAGGAGGCTGCTTTGACCAAGAGTCTCGTCGCTTTGCTGTGGGATGTGAAAGGGACGTGAAAGGCCGGTGCTGGAGCCTGCAGGGTCTGGATTGCCCTCTGGCCTCAGCTCCTGTGTAACCGCAAGCCTTTGGCATTGCTCTCACATGGGCACCTTCTTCTAACTGCTTGCGAGCCATGAGCGACTGGCCACCTCTGTGCAGACACTGAGAGAAAGGCAGAAAGAGAGAGAGAGTAAGTCTCCTTTAGCAGGCAGCTCATCCTGTCTCCATTTCGTGTCTAGAGACACCAGCCTTACCCGGTTGTGGTGAGACTACATGAATAATTTCCTGTATTTTATTAGCTCAAACTGCTCATTCTTTTTTAACCGGTAAATGTATTAAGAGGAAGAAGATGACAGTTGCACAGAGGAAAGCTGCACTGTGTTTTAGCCTTTGTTGTTGATGTAGGTTTATACTTGAGCATTAATAATTGCTGTTGTTTATTGTTTCTTTGCAAAATAAAGACAATCCTTCCCTGTCTCACAGGGGTTCCATGGCATCTAATGAATCGTTGTGTTGTGTTTTCAGCTGCAGGTTAAAATGCTGTGTATGATGGACAAATGTTCTCACGGACCGTTGTTCAAAGAGTACCGTAGGTCTGTGGTGGTGAATGAACAGACACAGAAGGTGTAGATGTGGGTGGAACGAAACGGTCAACTTTTCTTCTGCCAAAAGCAATGCTTCTTTTCTTCTTCTCTTTTACACATACAGATGTTATTCCTTATATCTTTCTTTAATGGGTCACAATGGATACACTGTTTTAGATTCCAGTTTCTCCTACCAGACTGTATTCTCTGGGGTTACTATTCTTACAGTTGGCTGATAGATGGAAGGAAACATAATTTCTTCTATCCCTGTCTAACATCTAGTCTGTGCACCACCACGGATTCACACCATACACCTACTTTCTTTTTCACTTTTTGTGTTGGGTAACTAGTTAAATCTACTCTAAGCCTTAGCCCAAGGGATCAGAGAGAGCAGTGCTTATTTCTAAATAGGATTGGAGGAATTTGACAGTCATTAAGAACATCTGTAGCTATGCTTCTGTCCCCTTCTTGACACACAAATTTCTGCTGCCTGTGATTGCCTGGAGGGGCAGGAAAGCCTCCATGGCACACACCCAGATCACATCTGGTCAGATAAGTTTCAGCGCTTTCACGATGTTGGCCACGGCAAGAGACATGAAGACTGATAGGCAATTTCTGTAATTGCATGTTTCTGGGGAACTATTAGCCAGCAAGTAGGATTCCTGCTGTTACAAATATAACAGGGGGAAGAAGTGTGCTGTCAAAATGAATTAAACACAACTCTGGTTTAATTAACAAAGTGGGACTGCACTGCAACTATCCAAGTCATTTTACTGAATACACACTTTTAAGTTGCACGATCTAAAATAGGAAAAGGCCCCTTCACTTCTGCAAATGAACATTCGTGTCCCGGCTGGAAAGAGCAGAAGCACGTTATCTCTGCCAGACAGCTTAGAGACCATATTTTACCCAACCTCCCCTCCAGCCCGCAACAAGGACAACAAAGATGCTTTGAGCAGGGAGCTCACTGCCATTGGCCATGCTTAGTCCTAAAGCCTTGACTGCAGAGGCACAGAGCATCTATAGAGAGCTCCTCAGGGAGGGCACAGGTATTAGTGGCTGTTGGGAAACATTCTAGTCCTGGCACGGAAAAAAACAGATTAGGTATGTACCTGTGCAACCCTACATTTGCCCATAACCTGCCCATCACTGCCTTCTGTTTCTTTACCATGTGCCTAACTGAAGCTTTGAATTTTGTTCTTCTTTAGGAATAAAATGGTATCAAAGACCATATAAATCAAATATTTATACAAGACCTTCCCTAAGAACTGAATTGAGTGCACGGGAGTTGTTGGGGGGGTAAGTTTTCCACTAATAATTTACTCTGACATGCTCTGATTTTATAATATGGACACTGTATTGTACTGCACTCTAGCAGGCAGTATGTAATTCAAGGATAGTAAGCATGCATTTTGCTCCCCTTTTCAATCCATCAGCCTGCTTTGCTATCAGAAAGCCAAGTAGCTAAACGTATAAGATATAAAACAAGCAGGAAAAGTGAGAATATTCATTGACAGAGCTCAAGCTGGCAAGGAAAAGGTTCTGATGAAATGAAACATAGGTCATGTGAGCGATTCAGATTAAAGTAAAATCAGCCCTTCCTTCTTTAGTTCACTACTTCACAGAGAGCAATTAAGGAGGCACAGTGCGCAAACATTCCTGAGTGTCATCCATCACCTGGCTAATCTGCCTGCCAACCTGCCCGGCCCTACCTTTCCACTGGCTGTTTCCTCTTGCTCTTCCTACCCGCCCTCTCTACCCTGATTAGATCCCTTGTTTAGGGGGGTGGAGAGACTGAAGGGAAAGAGGAAGGAAGGAAGAAAACAATTTAATAAGATAAGAAAATCAAGGAATAGTGCCACGGTTCTCTAACAGAGTGCAGGTGTGTTAATTTACAGGTAGGGTTGATGATGACTTCTCACAGCTGTCGGGTTTTTATCACCGTCATCACAAAGGTTAATCCTAATGTTTCCATTTGGAGAAATGTCTTCCTGATTTTCTATTTTAGAACATCCTGATCCATTCTAGGACTCATTTTTCAGGACAGGAAATTTTTTAGATCACTAATGAATCAGGAAAGAATACCATCAGCAGCGTTAGAAACCAACTCTGTGGATATTGGATACGAATTTTCCTGAAGTATCTGATATTGGCTGCTGCCTGGAAAAGAATGATCCATTTTAGTCTGACAGCTATTTAAATCTTTCTGTTTTCCTTGTGGCATAGTATCTTCACCATTTTCTTTCCCTACTTTATCACCAACCAGGTTATCTGAGACAATAAATAGGAAATGGTTAATATTCACCTACAAATTCAAAAATACTCTCACATTTGAAGCACGTTGGGTATGATAAGGGGTCTGAAAGGAATCGGAGGAGGCTCAGATGCACAAATGGTTATGTCAGTATACTCCCACACCTCAGAGAAGCATCTAGTTATGTAGAATATCCCTTTATAGACACGCTTACATCCATTCCACAGACATCTGATAACATCCTACATTTTAGCATAGGAAATAACACAAATGAGCGTTACAAACAATAGGAGAAAGAGAAGGATGACAAGCATAATATTTCTAACCACATGAGCTAATGTAGGTAAACTATAGGAATCCAAATCAAGTGAAGCTTAATTTCTTATTGACTAATTAATAACAGTAATCCCCACTGCCGTTATAAGCTAGCGGCTTCCCCCAGGGGTGTGGTAGAAGGTCTGAAGAAAAGAGCTCAGGGAGGAGCAGGTAGCTGGCAGCTTCATGAGCTATACTGTGAACATGTTCCTTGTGCTGCCCAAAATGGGAGAAGAAAAAACAAGCACACCATGGCACTGATAACACAGGGGTTTAAAAATTAGATTTGCTTTGATTTCTCTCTCCTATGGCTCTGCCAATCAACCAGGACTGCCTGCGTGCCAGAAATGTCTTCCTTGTGTTCCAGGTGAAGTCCCCGAGCCTCGTTTGCCACAGCGCACGTGTAGCTGGACTCTACTGGCAGCTTCCTGCAAGGCCCACAGCTATCAAAGAATTCTTCACCTCAGGTCCTACTATTAATGAGGCAAAGAGGGGGCAGTATGCAGTATTATTTCTCATCTGCCCTTCTGAACTCTGAACTGGCATTTACTCTTCCTTGTTTTGCAGAACATCACTCAGGCCTGGTTAATCCCGTTTTACTTTATCCAACGATCTGTGTCTCTGGTTTCCCGTCACCCTTTTGTTAGACTAAAGATTCTTCTAGCCTATACAGAAATGGGACTTGATGATTGATTTAGGATTAAGCAGGTCTGATATTGTAAATACTTTTTGTCAGGTATTTCAGGAGATGCTTGGTGCCTGATAGTCTGCAAAATCTCAGCAATGATTAATCTTAAAATATTGGAGTATCTTGTTTCCAAAGAAATGCATCAAAAGAGCAAAACAAAACAAAAATCTCATATTGATTATCATCACACAGTAAGTGTAAAAAGAGATATAAAACTTGAATATTAGTCTTTAATGGTCGAAGTAGATAAAACTCCTAATTTATGCTCTTGCTAATCCCTCAGGTTGTGAGGAACAAAGTTAGATGTGATCACACAGCTGAACCTCAGGCAAACGCCTTGTGATGATTCATTGATGCTTATCCAACTGGAAGATACAAAGTAGTGAAAAGGAAATGCCAGACACTGAATTGGGAAGCTTTCCTTTCATTTTTTAATAATTATAATTCTATGTCAAAGATTTGCTTTTAAAATATGTGTTATTCTGTGCAAAGGTTTTGCACATTATCTCCTAAAAAGAGAAAACAGAATTGATTTAAACCATAGCCCTTTTTTACACTTTGGTGGAATAACAAAATCCAGTCCATTTTTTTTTTTTCACTTTGTTCAGTTCCAAAAGTATCATTTAAGGAGAGAAATGAAAAAAGCACATTGATCCAATGGGGTAAGTTTACTGTCCCAAATTACTGAGATTACTTTTGTTCAATCTTTTCAATGCTGTGGGACTTTTGGGAGGCATCTTCTTGGATCATATACTGCCAAGTAAAAAAAAAAAAAAAAAGCCCCATAAAACTAAGGAGGTAGGTTTGCTATCAGCCTTTGTCTTTGTCGACACACTAGGAGGCATCCAGCTACAGTGCAACATAGTAGGTTCAGAGGAGGCAGCCTACAAGTCATATTACTGACCCATAGATGTTTCCAAGTTGCCAGGTCCAAATAACAACTTTTGTATTGGTGCGGGTCAGATGCAAGAACGCATCCCTATACTAGAATCCCTCAGAAGAGAAAGTGGGCATGGGAACTAGACCAGGGGTACTGTACGTATTGCACCAACCTACTACGCCACATCTCAGCTACAAGGCCAGGACACCAATGTGAAAATCTCAGCTTGTTTCCCCTCACGCTCAGAAGGCTGAGAAGAGAGTGTGAGGTAATTGACACTGTGGCTTAAAACAGTCCTGCAGTTTGGAAGAGAGTCCTCTATTTGCCTCTGTTCCAGCATCTTGGTTCAGGTGGCAGTGTTATTTTGGAGTGCACAAGTTAAATTCCCCTTGGAGGAAACTGAAATGAAATCGCCACTTCAGAAGTGTTCCTATGCTCCATGGAGACAGTGGGTTTTGAGCCAGGGTGTGGGCCACATTGCCACTAGGTGTTACGTGAAATACTTATGCTGTGAGGAGGCTCTTGACTCTTCCACAGATCCCGCAACACCATAAGGAACAAGTGACGTCTCTGCCTTTCTATTTACCAAAAACTGCTATGCCTCCGCCTTTTTTTGCAAATGACCATTCATCTTCTACAGAGGCATCTCTGGCTTCGCTACCCTTCCCCTTGGTTACCAGCCCAGCCTCGTCCCTGTTTTCTTTTCCAACTTGCAATCTCTGTCTTGTCTGTCAAAGTATCAGACACCTGCCCATTCTCCTAGAAGATTCACAGACTTGAGGAAATTACATCTTTCATAAAACTGTGAGATAAATAGTCTGAAAACTACTTAGGCAGTTGAATAACACAGTGGCAGTATCAGTAGGTTGCTAGAAATGTTGCATGAAATTCAAGAAGAGAAATGTAGTTTTTCTGAATAAAATAATTACACTGTGGGGACAGGAGAAGATAGAATCACAGAATCGTAGAATAGTATGGGTCGGAAAGGACCTTTAAAGGTCACGTAGTCCAGCCCCCCTGCAATGAGCAGGGACATCTTCAACTAGATCTGGTTGCTCAGAGCCCTGTCCCACCTGTCCTTGTGTCCATTACAGAGAGCAAAAGTTCTTTGATTGGGAGTGCACCACGAAGTTGTCTGCTTGTTTGAACCTCCATAGCCACCATGACCAGGTTACAGTGCCACCATGCCAGTACTGACCTAGGGACCTCATCCCTAAACCCCGCAGAAGGCATGTGAGGGCATTCTGAGGGGCTCCTGCTTTTGCCACTCCCACCATGACCTGCAACAGTCACCCTCTGTCCCGGTTAATTCAAGCATGGGTAAGGGTACAGTTTCATACTGACATGTCTAGGCTGGGAAGAGGAGTGAAGCTCTAGCAGATGTATTACAGCTGTACATTTAGAGCTGTGGTTTAGCATATTGCCGGTCTGACCACTTTTACAAACTATTCTCCAAGGGTTATAAGCCTCCAGAGAATTTTTCCATGTAGCAACTGTCTACATCCAAAACCATTCATCCAATCCCATCCAACAGGAGCATCTAGCTCAGTCCAGGCATCCAGGCAAGCTGGAAATACAGCACACCATGGTGATTCATTCTTCTTAGCCTTCTGTGGACTGACACTCTTGCATGGTTCCTTCCCCTTCCTTTATGCACTAGATTATCATCTGAAGATGTAGTGATGGCACCGTGCACAATAACACTATTGCTCCCATCCCTGCCCTTGGTCATGAGACTGAAAAGTAGATGCTGAAAGGTTTCCTGTATTTACAACACAAGGATGCTGCTGGGCTAGCAGCTGGCTACCACTCCTCTCCATCATTTTTCCACATTCTCACGCCAAAAGAAGCTGTGTGGTTCTGCATGCCCACCTCCTTCCAGGACTTCCCATGGTCATGCCTGTCCTTTCATAGAAATCCATTATGGCTCCAAATAGTCAATGAAGTTTTGGAGAAAATGTGCTTCCAGGAACACAGTACCTAGGGGAGAGAAGCAGCTTTTTTCCCTATTGGAGCAGGCAGCCTGCAAACAGAAGAATCTGTGGGTCTTGCATTCCTGGAAGAAAAGTGGGGAGACAAAAGGGTTCTCCATCATATTTGCAGACACACCGTCACTTTTAATAGATGTCCACAGCATGGTCTCTCATGACCTGGAAAGAGATGCGAAAGTGGACTAATGTTGGCATCAGCAGCAACTCCGGGAGTACTGGTGGGAGCGCACAGTAGGGTTCTGCACAGCCCCGATAACACACAGCCCCAGACCATTCCTCGGTCTGACAGGTGGTAGCAAGGCATCCAACAGATTTGTGACAAATCCTGGGGGGATGCCCTCACTGCAATCAAAAACTTCATCTACTACCTCTGGGAGCCAGAATGTCTTGGCTCAATATATACACATTCCAGGATGTGAAGCAAAGTAAGGGATCATTGTAAGCACAGAGGAAGCTTTCTGCTCTCTCTGCCTATTGTCAACTTTCTGCTCTGCCCCTCTCAACACTTGAACACTTGAAGCTTCTTGCTGCTCTGCCCTTCATCTGTTGCAGAGGTTAACTGCCCACTGAAAACTTCGTCTCCTGTGTCAAAGTGCTGGACATGACATAGAGGTAATTAATCAGTACCTGGTGGGCTGTTCAGACCTTGGCTTCACCTGCCACTCAGAGGAGTCTGTCAGGGTAGAAAAGGATCTGTTCCAGCTCTCCAGAAAGCTGTGCCCATGACAGCTTGGGAACGGTGGGGAGGATGACCACAGGCAACAGAACAGGGCACTGCACCCTCAGAGGCACAGAGGAACCGACAAACTTGCTTTCCTCTCATCCAAGAACATTCTCATGAAGATGGGGCACAGAGGTTGCCTCGTCCTTCCTTGGCCCACCCATCCCAACATTGTTGTAAGCAGAAGGCCCAAGAAGCCACCCTAAAGGATGGTGCAGAACCTCAGGCTCAAGGGAGCACCAAGGAAGGAGAAGAGAGAGACAATTCAGAGCTGATGTTACAAGGATTATTCCAGATACTTAAAAGGGCCAGGAGCTCAGGAGCAGGAGAAGTGGCAACAACAGCAGCTCCTCCACCTTTCTTCAGAACTTCAAGCCAGCCCAGGTTTTTGGGAAGAGAAGGAGCTGGAGAAGAAAGGGACCTGAAGAGAGACCTCCATACCAGCAATGACAGGTAGGCAGCCTGGTGGAGAGAGAGCAAGCTCTGGACATGGTGACTGCTTTCCTCTCTTCAGCAGGCACAGTTACAGGCATTGTGTTACCCTTTTGATTTGGCCACAACAGCCAGTTTTTACCAATGAGTGTAACACACCTTCAGTGTGTTACAACACTGACAGCAACAGGCACTGCTCCCCAGGTGGGTGTTTGCACAGCTGACTGTGTTTTCTTCCCCACCCCCTGCATCTTTTCCCTATCTCTCTTTCTCTATCCTTGCCCCTAAGCAGCTCTTGGCCATGTTGTCTTTCCCATCTCCTACCATGTTGATCTTACAAGTGACGGGGCCTGTCAGCTCAGGAGATTAAGTCACCAATGCTAACCCATTTCTGCTTAGCTACAGGTATTTCACCTTGATCTAAAACTCTGGGCCATCCTAGCACGTGCAGTACTTTCTTTGCATGGGATAGGAGCAAGGTGCTGGAGAAGGGAGCGTGGGTTGTAGGTACTGATGGCCCATCATAGCATGGGAAGGGTGCAGCAGTGGTTCCTTGAATAGTTGTGTCATTGCAGAAAGCTTGGCCCCTAAGTGCTTCATGTGTGGGAAAGCAAGCACCGTTTCTGGGGCTCTAGGTTTAAGCCCCTCATGGGTAACTTGTGAGGCTGGAAGGGCTCAGTCTCTGTGAATCAAGCATTTGAGGCAAAAGCCTCGGCACAGAAGAGATGGGGGATTTTTTCCTAAAATATGAAAAATAATGAAGGAGGAGTACAAGAGAGTTTTGTCTGACGTAGGAGGAGAATCTTCCTGCTGAGGGGTCCCTTCCCACTGCTCAGGGCCAGCTAGCTCTACTACTCCAACATTTATTGATTGTCCCATCCCCCAAGCAGCTTCAACTAACAGAGCCTTCAACAAACTTCCCTCCCACCACTGTGTCTGCTGCCAGCTCCCTGCAGTGCCACATGCAAGCAAACCACCCTCAAGGCCCCCTTCTCCTGTCAGATCTTTGCTGAGCAGCAAAAACCACACACCCACCTGCCGCCCCTTTCACCTGAGCTGCATGTATACTCTGGCTGCTACATCCCCCCAAGCAGCTACTCCACAAAAGACCTGTGAGGGCAGGAGACTCACCTACACGGAGGGTGGGGGTGGTTTCCTGAGAGTTACTGAGTCAAAGCACATACTGATACGCAGGAAAAGCCACAGGAGGCAGAGAGAGCTTGCAAAGACTTAGCTAGAGTAACCATGTTTGCTGAAAAGGGATAGTGTGTTGAGTGCTACCACTGAGTAGCTGAAGCCCCCCCTGGGGCTATAGAAATCCCCGGGAGTCTCTCCTGGAGGAAAAGGAAGACTAAGCAGACCTAAAAGACATTTCAGGATTATTTTTTTTTCTTCTTTAAACTTTCTGTTTTCCATTATGAAGTTTCATTCCTGGAAAAGATGGGGACATTTAAACATCTTGTCTCAGATGCTCTCCATCACTGAAGGAACCAATAGCATCCCAAGCATACATGTCTTCCTGGGTCTTTTGTGTGTGCAACAACAGGTCGTGCACAGTTTTTCTCAAGAGACTGTTCCTCACAGTTTCAGTCCAAAATGCGTTTCCCACAACTCTTGCAGGACACAGCAGGCACTCATAATTTGGAGGGCACTAGCATCAAGGCTGCGCCATGTGGTGCTTCGCCTTGCAGTGTGTTGGCCAAATGCATGTGACTTACACGTGCAGTAACACACTCTTTGCAGCAAGGGAGCATTCCCATCCTTGGCGGTGTAGACCTCAGCACAGACTCATGATCCAGTGATGCATGGATAGCAGTGTCTCTGCAGGGCCTGAGTGCCCTCAGTGATCCTCATTCAGCTTGCAAAGATGGTGCCAGCACCCCACCGACTTCATGGCCAGAGCTGCAGAAGGCATGAGTATCCTGACTTCCTTTGGTGAACTCTATCAAGGCTCTTGGCCTGCCTTGGGCCTGAACAACAAGTGGTGGTAGCCCTTGCAGTGTAGGGGATCTTAGCTGCCATGCACTGGGAAGTGGATGAGAAAGAAGAGCCCTGTCCCTTTTCCCCATGACACACACAGTTCTGCAACTCCTGGATTGCAAAGGTCTGAAAGATTTTGCTGATGTCACCAATTTGCACCATATGTAGGAAGCAGGTGTGGAGAATGATCTTCGAGAGCTTCACTGCACCCTGTCCATGGTGGACTTGCCCGTCCCACGCTGGTTAGCCACAGACCAGGCTTTGAAGTTTGTAAGACTCCATAGGGTTACAGCTGCTATTCTGAATACAGTCATTGGCTTGCAAAATTTCATGTCAAGATGGTAAGATTCTGGCACCAGATCACAAGAGACATTCTTGGTAGTGTTCCACTGCAGTGGGAAATTTCACACCCACTACTGGCGATCCCAGTGGTGATGCAGTCCCAGTAGTCTCAACTCAACACCAATCAAGCCCAGGCAAAGTAATCAGAGCAGACACAGAAATCCAGAATGCAAGTGTCAGTTCACTCTGGCTGTCCTGCTGGGGTACCTACCGATGCCACAGGATTCACTCCTTGCCTGCAGCACAGTGCGGCAGACACCATGCAGGCTATGAGGAGGGAGGCGGATGGAGCTGCAGGTGGTGTCATGCAGAGACAGCAGGAGAAGGAACAGGAACAGAAGCGATACTTTCACATGTTTGACCTTACACAGACAACAGCAGTGAGGAAACTGCTGTGAGCAGTGGCACAAATCTGCATGAGGCAGATGGACAGTGTGGCACTTCCTAGAGGAACCTGAGATTCAGGAAGAAAAGGTCTGAAGCACAGATTTCCTTTAGAAAGCTTTGAACGACGTGTAGTGGGGGCATTCAACCAGAATAAATCATATCCCAAGTAAACTCCAAACTGCCTGTAAAGGATGTAACACAAGAGTCTCAGCACGGATTGCTTCTGTCTATCAATCCAGCCTTATTACTGAAATTAATTTATTAATATAATCACAGCTTGACTCTATTCCATTAGCAGCATGGAAGGAGAAGGCCTATTTAAGCTTTCCGGTATACTTGTACAAGAACAGGCAGGTATAAACCAGCTATTAATAAGTTATACCTGCCGATTAGAAGGTTCTTCAGTGCAGTGAGATCCTGGAACAGCTTTCCAGCAGGAGCTATGGCAACAAACAATAACTATTAGCTGGAGCTAAACAGGCAAAGAGGGATAGAAGTTGTGACTTCTGTCACAGACTGCTGACTGTAACAGCATGAGACTGACTTATGAAGCTCAGGCAGACTCTTTCAGGTCCACAGTGCCATGTACAGCTGAGAAAATCCCAGGGTCTACTTTGGAGTCCTCCATCCTGGGAGCAAGCAAGGCAAGCAAGTAAAACCACCACCCTTCGGCTGGCCAGGAAGACAGGCTCCAGGTCTTAGACAGCAGAACTAGCAGGAGGTTGTGGTAGCCTCTGGAAAACACTTGTGCGCTCTGAAGTTGAGACGATGCATGGATACTACAAAATGTCGTTGCAACTCTGTCCCCCCTGCTAGCTTATGGTGTTGATAGACTACGAAGGAGAGAACAAAGCAAAAGCAGACAGCTCCGTTGTGTCTCTGTCTATAACCAGAACCTCTTAGTAGTTGACAGAAGCACAAGAGCGGAGTTTGATGAGTTGTTTGTGAAAGCAATTATGTGGTATAGTTTATTTTTAGCTCCCCCAAATCAGTGGGAAAATCTTCCATTGACCCTAAGAGATTTTAGTGCAATCCCAGCATAAGTGTGCGCATTACAAAGGAAAACAAAGAGTAAACATCCTGAGATCTTTGTTTATTAGTTACCTTTACTTTTCCAAAATAAAATATCTAATTAAATTTATGTAAATTATGCATATCTTTACTGTGCATATTTGTAAGGCAAATAGTTCTCCATTTTCATTTACCTTCATTTTCTGAGGGTTGACAGAAGGAAATATATCCATACTGGGCTAGGTTTTCCTAACTTAGCAAGAGCAACTAACACGAATATCTGAGACCCACTGCCCTGCTTTGTATGTTTTCATGACAATGTTTAGTCTTCTCTTGGCCGTGCTATTTGAGATCATAGGACCTCTACCTGGCTTGTTTCAAGACAGCTGCTTACAAGCAGCATCTCAGCTATCTTCACTAACGAATGCACTTGACATCTGTCTAGATTCACTGGGTCAGAGACAAAGAAATACCATTATATCATCTAATCCAATCTTTTGTATATATGTGTATATAAATTACAGAGATACTGCTTGACAGGAAACTTTCAAGCTATACTTCATTCTCCTTCATTTTATCTTTTTTGTCAATAGTCCATGCACTGCAGAACTAGCTCTGTTCACATGCACATCATTAACATCTTTCCAGTTTAAGCCTTTGGGTCTAATCTTGCAAAATCTTCCTACATAGTTCTTACTCACAGCTATCTTCTTTAAAAAATGAGAATATTTTCATTGGCAGCATTGGTCCAAAGATTTTAAATTAGTTCTTTAAGACGGTTTCCTGTTAATTAGAGAGGAAAGAGCTCCATCTAGCTGTTTTGGGTCCAAAAGTGGAGGCTGGCATGAATTTATGCCAAAAGAACATAGAAATATTAACAGAAGGACAGAACATACCCAGTTCTGACATCTCATAACTCTGTTTTGGAAAAAAACCCCACCTCTCTCCAGACACTTTATCAGTTCTGCATTAATAGTAAAGCAATACGAGGACTAATAAACAAAGCCATTTTAAGAAGATATTTGGAGGCAAGGGGAATCTTTCCAACCACAAATGCACACAATTTGCTTTCATTTTAAGACATAATTACCCCCAGAAGAAAATGTACAATGAATTGGAGCAAAACAGTCCACAGCTCATTTTGTTTGCCATCTTTTGTTGCATCACCTATTCTGCACTAATAAATAAATGTTAAGTGCACAGCGAATACTTTTCAAATGATTCAGCAGAAGTTATTAATGATTCGTTATTATTTCTATTGCAGAAGTGCCTGAAGGTTCCGGTGGGGAACTGAAACCCCACTGTACAAACAAATAAGGGCAGAGCTGGTCTGTTTGTGTGGGGCCGGGACTGGAGCTCACGCACACAAGCCCAGTGTGACTAACTAGCAGGAGTGCTGTTACTATGCACCTATGGCAGCACAACTCTCTGCTTGGGTTATGCAAACCACCTGAGAAGCTGAATAAATACCTGGAAACATGGCCTGCACTGGATTTTGTGCTGCCTCAGCTATTTCTCGGGCTGTATCCAAGGTAGGTACTTCCAAGTATGTTCAGAAACATCTGTACGATTTGCGGCAATATCTCTGACTCTAATTATCCTGACAGATGATCACATTGCCTGGTCAACAGCTGGAGCAACTGAAGATGTTATGAGTCTCCTCTATTCTGTAGCTGCTTTTTCTTTTGCTGGTGATCACCACCGCTGTCACGGAGGAAACCAGGCAGAAAGCCACGCACCTCGCACTTTGACATCTTAATGTGAATCCACTGCCACCAGCAGCTTAATCATGAACTGGAACAGCCAAGGTGTAGGCACACGTTCTGCTCTGCTCACCCTCTTTGGGGTAGTAACTTCATGCAGGTGGTTAGTGGTGGTGGCATCCAAAGCTATCCCAGTAGCCTACCCCTGCGGTCCTCTGCCAGAGACCTTCAATAACAGGGGAATGAAGCAGTAGAGCAGGAAAGAAGAGTGGCTTTTACCAAAACAGCCTTTGGAGGCAAAGCATATATTGTAGACAACACAGAGTGTTGGTCTCAGAACTTGTAAGATAGTATTTGTGTAAATATTTTAACAATATTATTGAATAAACTCTACTTTGAGTTTATTAATGAATAAACTCTGCTGAAGAATATAGCTCCAACCAGGCTGACAGAAGCAGTCCATCCCTGCAGCTTGCCAATAGTTATTGACCAACCTCAAAGAAAATAAATATGCAGTTGTCATTTTTAAAGTGTTTCAGAGCAATAAGCATGGCACTCGCTTTTTCCCCCAGGTATTTATACACCCACAAGCTGCTGTCATCAATGCAGCTGTTGTAGATAGTGAAAAAACCCAATACCTGTGAATGCAAGTGTTGCAGCGCTGAGGCATAAGAAAACACAGGCAGTAGCAGGGGAAGTTCCTAATAGCACAGGAAGGCAGAGGTGGCAAGGATTAGTCATCTGCTAACAAGAAACACTTTTAGAGAAAAGAGTTTTCTAAGCTTCAGCACAGTAAGATTCATTTCAGATTTGTGAAGGAAATGAAGGATACAGCTGGAAGGTGGCGAGAGATTGAGAGATAACGTCTTGTCTTCTGTGACATGAAGCTAACCTACAGAACTCAGCCACAGCAACTTTATGGAGGGACTCAGAAAGTTCTAATGACTTTGCTTATTTGCCTCTGAAAATAATATAAGAAAGCTGATCAAGTCTTCGGCTGATCCTCTCTGAATTTTAAGGGTATTGTAGACAATTCAGAGTTTGCCATGCAGCCACTCCCTTTCCTACACAATTTAATTTAAACTTTGTTCCTAAAGCTAGATTTCCAACAACACAACTGTTACTCCTCTTTAGCACATGAATTATCTATTTTCTTTTCTCACAATGAGTAGGAACCTTCAGAGACTGAAAACCATGTTACAAAAAAAGATAATAGAAGGTTTTATAAATCATTAAACAAGATTTTAAGAACTTTTAGGGCCTTCTATTTAGTCACTCTGTAAGGAATAGTATCTTCATCAGACTTTCTGTCCTGGTCACTTCTCTGTCCAGTGGAAGTACAATGCAATCTAGTTTTGTGTAAGAGTGTTCATACTAAAATGTCATAGACAGAGCTTTACATAAAGTTTAACATAAAGAGTTTTCTTCTGCTTCTTGAAGCAACTAAAAGATTGAAAATGTGGGATCGTACAAATGATCTTACTATCACTTTGGTAAAGGTTTGAAATTGCTAAGAAGCGTTTGGTAGTTTATATGCGAATTCTCCCTTGGTGGTATTCATACGCTTCATGTGGGCCAGAAGAAATGGAATTTAAATCATAAAAGAAACATCCTGGTTTATATGAGGTGGGTTTCCATGGCATCTGGATGCCACAGGGATAAATTATATCCACTTTGGTGCTTTCTAATATACATTCAGAACAGCACCAGTGTTATTCTAGTTCCCATATATGTCCCGTTTGAAGTGTGAACGGCGACCCTATGAAAAATACTGCTACTGCTCTCCCCCTGCCCCCAAAAACTGCAGCTGGGAGGAGGCTGCTCATCATACAAAACATTCCTGTACAACTCTTACAAGCCTCTTGCTACTTGCAGTTTATATGCAAGTGATGGGTTATGAAATTGTTTTAAAAAAAGGAGCTGGCTTGCCTGAGCTAAACCAGAGTTACTTCTCATTTCCTGAAGCTACTTACTCCTTGGCTGTGTGTTGCTGAAACATTTTAGGCAATGTTGTATTTCTAGATAGTAGGTTTTGCTCTGGTAAATGTCTTTCTATTCTGACTAGTATACATGCAAAATAATGTCCTACTTAATAACAGTGTTACTGCTTTCCCCTGCCACACACCTTTTCTCCTTAATTTCTAAGTTATATCTTGTCACACAGTATTTCCAGAACTACTTTACAGATAGAGGGAACTATTTAAAATAAATTGTTGATGTACTTTTAACTATCTTGTTAAATTTCATTAGATTAATGTGAGTAAATCTATAAACTGTAACTAAACCTATAAACTGAGGATTTACAGAATGGAACTTGCTTCCATTTTTATAGCTATTTCTAAAACTCCAAACAAATTGTATTGCTCTTCATTCATGTTATGCTGTATCTGGCAGGGATTTCAACTTCTAGTCTGAATGAAATGCATCTTTGCATGTATTTGCCTTTGAAAGCAGATAGCCATCGTGGAAAGATAGATCGTAGGTAGAGTGTCTCTTGCAAATTTAGCAAAGTATCTTTATAAAATGAGCGATTCCAAATATTGTGAAGAACAAAAGCAACTTTAACTCAAGGATGATCAGGGTTGTGCTGAATTCTATGACAATTCTAAATCTTGAAGAACTATTGTAAAAAGTTTAGCTCTTTGGAATCCATTTTTGTCTTCCATTGCATTACTGATTTTTTATGAGGATACAAACCTTTATAGCCCTCTGTATCACCCAAACAGTTACCTGTAAGCACAATTAAATCTTCAGATGGGAGCATCCCTTTAAACTGGCATTCTACCAGCCCAAAAAGTGTGTTTAGTTTGAAGGGAGCCCTTTGGCTTCATGGCAGTGATATAACGTTCTCATGCCCAACATGGATTACAGAGCAGATGGAGGTGGTGTGAGTCATGCTTATACACACCTGGGAATTTTAGAAGGTCCAGAAATGCAAGGTAGGACAAGAGATGTGGCAGATGGATGCAAGGTCTCAAAAAACTGGAAGAAAGTTTGCGGTTTATTTTAGCCTTTTAGCAGTTGTGGACTCAGGTTTATCAGTCTGCAACGTATTACTAGACAAGTCCACTTCCATGAGGTCCCTAACAAAATATCTGCATAATATAAAGATTATCTCTGTCAAGAACACAGCTCCCTCCCCCCTTCCTTTTACATAGTCGCAGAAAAGACACATCAGTTAACCAAGATATGATACCTTCAAAATCTTTCATCAATATTTTCCCTCCAGTCCTGCAAAGTATTGCTTCCTCCAAAGAGGCCAGCGCAGGAGATGCTGTAAATGAGCACATCACAATGACCTACAACAGCTAGCACACGGAGTATGGACACACCTAAGACAACCAAGGGTTATTTGGGGAAGACTTTTTTTATATTCTGGGATGCATGCACCTTGGTCAATTGTCTCCTTCAAGATTCACAGTCCCAAACATTTTCCTTACCTTTGTTTCAAAACTAGAGCAAGTGAGGACTCTTCCCTTGTCAGATGTAGCTAGACAAAGAGAGGGTGATGGCAGCAGTCTCCTCTCCCCGTCCAGAGACTCCAAAGGTAGGGAATAGCTCTGGAGTGTGGGAGACCCAAGGCTGAATGTACTCTTCAGCTCTGACCAACATAACTCTACAGGGGTATGGTAACTACAGATTCACTCAGAGACACTGGACAGAAAGGAGAATAACTCACATTTTCACTTGTAATAGGGGTACTCAGCTGCCTACCGGTACATATCGCAGCTGTAAGGCTCAGATTACCTCCCAGGTGGCCTCACTCACTGAAGTGAACATCCTTCCCCAGTCTGCCCTCTCACTTCTATTTCCTTTCTCTGACATGTCACTCACGGACCCCTTTTCAACAAGAAGATCCACAGGCGCCTCACAGCATCCCAAACATAGCCCAGGAGAAAACGGGGCTTTTCAGTGCACCTCCACTCATTGTGTTTTACAGCAGCCAGCTGGGGTGGCTTTCTATACAGGTCATCGGCACTTTGCAGCCCACTCAGCTCTGAGATGCTTTCCCCATGCACTGAAGAGAGGGGCCAGGCACCTTGTTTGTGGCTGCCAATCCAACTTGAATCCATGCACCAAAAGGTGAAGTGCACAACCCCTGAGCCCTTTTTGGGTCCCAGTGTAAGAGTCGGAGAAGTACCATTTGATCAGTCTCTTAATAGTTTCTGTTTTCTTCCCCAGAATCTAAAGTTATATCCTGAGTTTCAGCTAGCAAAGAACTGAAATGTCCGAGTTACTCTCTAAATATTAACAGGCTGTTAAGAAGAGGAGGCCTTGCCAGCTACCACTATAACTTCTTGGACTGATTTTGCAGTGTGTAATGCATTATCAGCTTCATGCTGGCAGTTTCTGAAGAATGGGCCCAGTTTGCCAGAAAGGCAATATATCACAATGAACATGATATTTAAAACAACTGTAAAACATTGCCTACCTTGCCCATTTCTTTCTGAGGGCAACGACAGCCTCCAACCCCAGTCTGTCTTGCACTGACTGTAACTTATCCTAACATACTTTAACTTTATGTCCAGTAAAAAATGTCAGAGGTACAACCCATGATGCATGCGTTTTTTCCAACAGAGCAAAAATTATCTAAAAATGAAATGGATGTGAGGAAATGGTAAAGAGATTTGTTCCTTGAAGAAAGGATGTCAGGGGGGAAAGCAGCAAGATTAGCAGGGACAATTATAGTCCAGAGCTATGTCTACAAAGACTTACAAGGGGAGAAGAAAACATGCTCAAGGGAATAGCCCAGTCTCACTCCTTCCTTATCATTGATCTAGCTGGAGACCTACTGATTTAATGGAGTTAAATCCAGCTGGTGGCCGGTCACAAGTAGTGTTCCTCAGGGCTCGATGTTGGGACCATTTCTGTTTAACATCTTTATTGATGACCTTGATAAAGACATAGAGTGTATCATCAGCAAGTTTGCAGACGACACGAAGCTAAGCGGGAGTGTTGATCTGCATGAGGATAGGGAGGCTCTACAGAGAGACGTGGATAGATTGGACCGATGGGCCAATGCTAATGGAATGTGCTTCAACAAGGCCAAGTGCCGGGTCGTGCACTTGGGCCACAACAACCCCATGCATCGCTACAGGCTTGGGAAAGTGTGGTTGGCGAGCTGCCTGGCAGAAAAGGACCTGGGGGTTCTAATTGACAAGCGGCTGAACATGAGCCAGCAGTGTGCCCAGGTGGCTAAGAAAGCCTATTAGAATATAGTGTGAATATATTATAAATATATAGTTTATATATTTATATTATATATATTATATATATTATTATATATATAGTTTATATTCTAATATAATAGAATATATTAGAAATAGTGTGACCAGCAGAAGTAGGGAGGTGATTGTCCCCCTGTACTCAGCACTGGTGAGGCCACACCTTGAGTATTGTGTCCAGTTCTGGGCACCTCAATAGGAGAGAGATATTGAGGTGCTGGAGCGAGTGCAGAGGAGGGCAACGAAGCTGGTGAAGGGCCTGGAGAATAAATCTTATGAGGAGCGATTGAAGGAGCTGGGACTGTTTAGTTTGAGGAAGAGGAGGCTGAGGGGAGACCTCATCACTCTCTACAACTACTTGAAAGGACATTGTAGAGTGGCTGGTGCTGGTTTCTCCTCACAGGTATTTAGTGATAGAACAAGAGGGAATGGGTTCAAGCTGCAGCAGGGTAGGTTTAGACTGGACATTAGGAAAAAATTCTTCACAGAAAGAGTGGTCAGACACTGGAATAGGCTGCCCAGGGAGGTGGTGGAGTCACCATCCCTGAATGTGTTTAAGAGTTGTTTAGATGTGGTGTTAGGGGATATGGTGTAAGGGAGAACTTTGTAGAGTGGGGTTGATGGTTGGACTCGATGATCCCAAGGGTCTTTTCCAACCTAAATGATTCTATGATTCTATGACAGAAGCTGTTCAGTCAAATGAAATAGCCAAATTAGCATACACACTTCAAATAGATCTTTACTTCAGTTATTGTAACTGAAATGGTTTTGGAGCATCCACATATGCCACTCTGGTAGCTGACTGGAAAGACAGAACAAGGACATGGTATGCTCACACTGCATGCAATGACATGGAGTGGTGACCTTTTCTGCTGGTGCATTCTGATCCAGAAAATGAGATCTGTCCACAGCCTACCATGAACACCTAAAAGAGTACTGAAAGGAGTGCAATACCCTGCTATAACAGCCCAGGATGTGAAATCATGTAATCTAGAAAAAAGGAAATTCCACAAGATCCTTCTCAAATTGCCTAGTTCAACCCCTTCATTCCTTCCCCTCCCCCGCTCCAAGTTTACTCTTGGCTGAGGGTTTTCTAACTTGCTCTTTAAAACCTCTGGGTGATCGAGATTCCAGCACTCTTCCAGTGTTTCTCTGGCCATACTATTACAGTATATTTCCTAGTGTCTCATCTGTCTCTCCCTTTACCACAGTTTAATATCATTCCTTCTTGCTTTATCAGTCATCAGCTCAGAAAATAGATAAACGTAGCTGAGTTTTAGATATTTGAAAACTATTAAAATTTTCCCCCTATGTCTGCTCCTCTCTAGACTAAACAACCTTGGTACCTTCAGTCTTTTCTCATGGGTTATGTTTTCTAGACCTCTGCTTATTCCTGTTGCTTTCCTCCAGATTTTTTCCAACTGGTTCACATCTTTCAGAAGCGCGTTGCCAAAAATTGACCTTCCAATATTTGATGTTCAGGCTTGGTTTGTATGAATAACCTATGTTTGAATGATAAGCAGTGTCTGAACCTAATAAGTCAGTGAAATTTGCAGTATAACACAATGGTAGGTTCAAAAATGGAAATGGAAAATATGAGTTTGATTTTCCTTTTAGCAGTACAGAAGTTTCTGGTGTGTGTCTGAAATACTGGTACGTGTGTTTGTATATATATACATGTACACTTTTCTACCAATTAGTACAAACATTTATAATTGAGTCCATAGCCGCTGTTGTTCCTCTTGTAACCGATCTGGATCTATAAATTAACGTTTGAAAAGATGAAAGATGAACTTCACAGCAATGAAAACTTTGGCAGATCTCACTGATTGTTCACATATGCAATTATATTCAAAAGGACAGTTTCCATTACTGCTGTCTGAAAGGAATCAACTGTAAGCTATCATACAGTTTTCCTCCCAGTCAGCTTATTTCGCCCGGATGGAGAAAAAAGTCCGAATTAAACAACTGGTTTTGTTTTGGTTAAAATTTTGTTTCTTCCAACTAGGGTAATAATAATTACCAAAATACAAATTTTCCCCTTCCTAACTTTAGGAAGCAATGGCATCTCTGTGAATGGTCAAGGAATAATGGAAAGGACCCAAAGCCATCATTTCAACAGCTAACATGCTTACCACTGTCGAAGAAGTCAATACATAATGGGTGTGCAGGACTATGTGTACTTTTCCTTTCACGCATAGTGGGTGGAAATTCTCAATTACAAAATTACTGAAATTACATCAGACTGTAACAGTTTGTTCCTTTCACGATTTGTTTTATAAAGTTCTCATTCCTACATGTGTGCTGCTTATAGAATGTCAATCTTGTTTGTCAAAGTGCGCTGTTTATGTAATGAATACAGTTTCTCCCTGTATCATTTTGTTTTCGTGGAATAAATTGCTACGCAATAATGTTTTATAGATCAGTAATAGCCACTCATCCTTTAAAGGCTCTTAGGGCTATGCCTGCACTCCACAATGCAGTGCCAACTTCAGATATATGAGCTGTCATTAACTGACTCTCAAGAGCCAGTTCGCCAGCAAGCTAGCAAATTAGAAAGCAAGTTTGCTTTCTGAACACCAGACCACTGTGCAGCGTAGTCATTCTCTTGCAAGTCTCCCGTGAAAATTGGTGCAGATGGTCTACAGCAATCCTTGAGACAGAATGTCTGAAATACTCTCAGGCACCAGATACCTACCTCTGCATCCATAGCTGCATCAAAAATCTACACACACCCCAATCTGAAACCACAGTATAAAAGTCACTACAAATAATAGGTTCAATGAGGTTTGGGGAAAGGGGTATGAGGGTAAGTGCCTTCAGTACCAGATCTCTTGCTACAGATTTTTGTTCTTCCAAGAAAATCAACAACATTCCTAAAACCATTGTTCTTAAGAAGAAATGTAGATCTTGAGTCTTCATTTACTGGAATATTTACAATCTGCTGGTGAGAAAAGTGAAGGAGGGAAACAAATCTAAACTGGGCTGAAAACTTGAGGTAATAAAGGCTTTTAATCAGAACTACAGCTCATGCTTACAGATAGTTTTAAAATTTTGTTATGATTACACAGATTATGCAATGTAGCATGGCTATCAATAAGGTAAATTTAAGAAATAAGAGTGGAAATTATAGTTATGGTAAGGCAACTTCTCTACACATGTAAAACCCACTGATAATTTACCTTCCCTAATGGAAGATGAAGAAAAGATCATATTTTCCTTAAATTGCTTCAGGCTTTATTCAAAGGAAGCAACCAAAGAAAAAGTAGACACCCCTCTGATTTTTCATGCACGTCACTACTTTTGTATTTTGACGACTTCACCCAAACCCATTATCAAAATTCTTCAGGGTAGAGGGAGGGGAACAGAAATATTTCGAGGCATAGGCAGCCAAAGATTATATGGAAAAAAAGTAACAACAACTCTTTCAAAACTTAATATGTACTCGGACTGTGTTAATAGTCTTCATTTTCTGAGGAAAAGAATCAAAACCAGAACACAGACTTCATAAAAATCATCCTCCCAGAAGAAGAAGGAGGTGTTGTTTACGGGTTAAAGTAAGCTTCTGGGATTACTGGCCTTGCAGTTGTCGGTGCTCAAGCTGGGGTAAATCAGGTGAGAGTTTTTGTTGATTTGATAACATGCATGATCACTAAGGTTTAACTGAGATTTGCTCATATTAACCATAGTTCCTACATGACTTCAGCTGCAAGCCGTATGAACGTGAGTGGAGACTCACACGTGTCACAATTGACATGCCTGTTAACTATTCATTCTGATAACTATTTGCAACTCATCTGCAACTCCATTGATATTGTATCTTTGTCCGGGCATACACGTGTGCATACTATACTCCAGTAAGCATAAAACTCTTAGCAACAACAAAAACTAGAGGCACGAATGAAGTTTTTTTCCAAGTGCCAGTTTGGATACGCCAGCATAAACCTCGAAGTCCTACTTCCAGCAGGCATTTCCTGAAGAGATACATCTGCAACAGAAACCACTAGCCAGCTTCTCCTCCATCCCAAGTGAAATGTCAAGTGCGGCTGTTTGTAAATTAATACTTTTCAAAAATATATGAAGGCTAGGGAAATAACAGTTTGACTTAGACTTTAAAAAGATGTAGGCCTCAATCAAACCAGAAGTTCCTAAGGAAAATCCAAGAATTAAGGGGGCAAGGAACATCCATGCAAAGAATTCTGTCAGTTCCAAGTCAACTGAGCCCAGTGCAACTTCAAAAGCCTATTTAAAATTCTTGATTAAGGACTAGAACAGCAGAGGTGCTGGTGAGGAGGGATGTGGATTGTCATAGCTCTTGTTCGCCCCTGCTTAGACTGTGCTCATTGCTTTTTTCTTTCTCTATGTAAAGAACACCAAAGTTATTATTCCAGAACAGCTCTATTAATCTTTTTATTGGGCTCCATTAAGAATATAGTAATTATGTGGGATTATAGCACATCATTAACCCTCTAAAAAAAAAAAAAACCAAAAAAACCAAAACCACAAACATCACAGTTGTATAGCCATTGCCTCCTAATCCACAAAGCTTTCATGCCATGAGATATACTCTGAAGATACTGGCAGTTGAACTGATTTCTGAAGCGTACGTCTCCACGTGTGAGCAGGAATTAGCAGCACAGGTGCCAAACCTGGTGTACAGGTAAGCTCCTGAGTGGTATGCAGCAGGGCAGGGCCAGGGAGCCGTGGACACGGCATCCTGACAAACATCAGTGAGAGGCAGCAGCAGCCAGCTCCTGGGAGAGAAAAAGGCTTTCTGTGAGAAGCCCGGGGAAACCCCAAGGGTTTTACATGATACTTACAAAGCCTGGCATTTTGTGGACCTCTGGTGTGAAGGAGAAATGTCTGGCTTTTCACTTGCCATCTCAGGGTTCCCAGGCAGGGGTTGGAGCATGGTACCGTTATCAGTCAGTTCACAAAAGCAGACAAACAGGCTTTCTAAAGGCACCAGGACATTACTGTGATCGGTAGCACTATGAGTCCAGCCATGCTGCACACAAGACAATTTATGTGTGCAGTTTTGACAGTTTCGTGCACAGACGAGAAGCCTAATGACCACAGGTACATGCAAACATACAGCCTGTACACAAAGCTTAATGAAAGGAAATACACCTTAGAAAATATGGGCCCAGGATTATGCAGACTGCCTCTAAATGACTTCTTGCAATGTATGCTGGAATAATTTAAGGGGTTATTACTCTCAGCTGCCTGCCCACACAGCCAGGAGTTACTGCCCAAAAGCTAAGACTTATTGCAGTTTCAGTGAATACACCAGGCAATGACTTCTGTAGCTGAGAGAAGGGTATATCACCCTTTCTGCTGCCTCTGCTGCTGGGGTAATAGTGTCTGGCAGAAAAACGGAGCAGGTATTTTAAATCAGTCCCGCATGAATAACCAAAGTTCATCTTGAGGTAGCCTCCATAAGGCCAAACTAGAAGACCAATGTCCTTACACTTATTCGCTGCCCTACACCCTCACCTGTGGAGTCTTTGCAAAGTTCAGAACCTCTCAATTCATCCAATAAAGTATACAACACTGACAGGTGTATTAAAAATGGGGACTAAAACTCATACCTTCTGTAATTAGCCAGGAGAGGAAAAGCAGGTAACAATAGATGAATCGCATATCAAGTGTCAAAGGGAAATCTCATTTTCTGGAGAGTCTTCCAGCTTTCACATTCCCCTGGAACATCCAACTATCTCTTTTTTTGACAGTGGGGTTTTAAATAAAGAAATGCTCTAAACTAGAGCCAGAACCTCAGGAGATCCAACAGACATAACATAGGTCCCATTTACATGCCCCTGATTGTACTCAGTTCTGTAGTTCAGGCTTCTTATCTCTGTTAGTGTAACTGCAAATTAGCACAATATGTTCTTTAACCAACCATGTCAGCAGACCCCACATTGCTTGCCAAATAATTATCTTCAAACTTCAAAGTCACCCTTGGAGGCTTTTATGTATAGCACTGTATCTTTTAAAAATAAAATTTTTATATATTCTGAATTTAAGCAACGATTAATCACCAGCTGATAGAGTTAAAGAACGTCCTCATGTGAATGTAAGCACCAAAATAGCTTGCTTTGCAGAAGCAGGGTGATGCCTAGATGAAACTGAGAGGTGAGAGCATTATTTTTCATTCAAGATACTGTCAGAGAAAAGAAAGAGCCTTTTTCTGAGCGAGACAGCTGACAGACAGAAAACACCCCTCAAAACACAGGAAACACAGAACACCGGCAACACACAAGGCTGGTCAGAACTGAGACAGTGATAACGTCTGATGTGACAGTAATGGGGGTAAAATCAAAAGAACAATTCAATTTGGCACAAACCCAGAATATATTCGATATTTCCTGATACTTCCTGTTGAAATGAAGGGAAACCTTGAGAAAATTCTTCACGTGTTGCATTAAACATTTAATTTGACTCAATTCTCTCTTAGGTGCTGGTAATAAATGCACAGAAAATGCTGAGTCGGAGTCACAACACTGGCAGGAGGCTGCAGGAAAGGACTATCAACAGTTATTAGGGCATGTACCACGTGGGCAGACAGGTACCTTGACTCCAGCTATACCACTGCCCAAAGGTATACCAGTACAAGTAGGTCAGAGAGTCAAAACCGCATCTTTTTTTCAGAGGTGGTATCAGGAGGTCATGTGCCTTGCGCCAGGTGGCTCAGGTGTTTCTGTCACATATGGGTGATGTAGCTCCAGATGACCTCAGACCAAGAAGTGAAATGAATTCGAATCTGCAGCAGGTCCACTAAGGCCTCCACTTCCATGAGATTTGTCCCAACCGAAATGAAACCACACGAACTAAACCAAGACTTTCCTGATTATCCGTTTACTTTTTTCCCCCCGCAGCTGAATTTTGTCATGTCTTGAGCAGCATTCCCAAGACAACTGCACCCAAATGTCATGAGTCAGGTGTCTGTCAAGAAAATAAAATGATACCTCACTTCTCCCTGGAGCTTGGGGATAAGCACTGCCAGGATGGGGATGGGGAGAGACGGGGCAGGCATCATCTGATGGAGGAACAAGTGTGTGATTTATTGCATGAGCCCTCGCGTGAGCAGGAGCACATGGAGATCTGCTGGACAGCATCCAGCAAGCAACAAAGGTGACAGTTTATGCCGAGGATGCGGCCCTGGCATGAAGCCCAGCAGGGAAAGCTCTTTGCATGGCGTGCTGCTGGAGGGTACTCCCAACAGCAAGTAAAGAAACTGGTTTCCCCCCGCCCCCCCGTCCAATTCCTTTCAAATTCATGGCAATACGGATCTTGTGGAACTTTGTCCTGTTACCAGAAACATCCTGCACTGCCCTGAATAATGACTAACCCTTGGTGACAAGCAGGACAACAGAGCGAGGCCTGGAGCATGAGTAAGATCTGTGCTCCCCAGGACTGTTACACATAACCGGCTCACCAGTTGCCTTTGCTTAGGTAAATGTCACTTGTGCTAAATAAAGGCTGTGACTAATTGATTTCTACTGGGAAGGAATGAGGAAAAACAATTGTTTTGTTGTTGTTTTTATTTTTAATACATCCAATTACTGTAGACTAGCAACAGTTGCCAGGACAAGCTGTTCCAGTTTCATTCCCGGTGCCAGGGAAACAGGCCATTTTAAGGAGTGGTTCATACGGGCAAAGAAACAGAAATACCCAAAAAGCTGAAGTGTCAATATACAGTAAAGCATGTTTAAGAAAGCTGGAAAACTACTTGGGATAAAAGCCCCTAAGAGAGGCTGCTGAGGTGAATTACTACAGATTTATTGTAGCTCTGAAGCTGCAAGCAGCATTTGAAAGCCCAGCAGAACATCAGTACGACTTATCTAAGGGAAGCCTGCACAGAGATCTAGTTAAATTGTTGAAGAGTTTTCAGATCTACCCTGAATTTTCTCTGGGCATGGCCTAATAATTACTTTCTAAACCACAAGCAATAGGAAATTATTTCATGTATGGGATTCAGCTGGAAAGATACAGAGCCCTGCCAGACCAACTTCTTAACTCCGTGATGTAACAACAAAAATCCTCCTAAAGAAGGAGTCCTGCTACTGCATTCCACCTTTCCCACTGTCTTTAGGGCTTCATTTGAGCTTCATTTGGAATTTTGTTTTCAACAGAGCCTCAGTGCATGAAACAGGAATTGCTCAGTACTGCCCTTAGGTTCTGGATGGAAAAAGGTGGTTTGTATTCCAGAGTACTTGCAGCAGAAGCATTATAGCAATAGCTAGATATGACTTTAGTCACAATAATTACGAATATGTATTAATTATGAATAACAATATTGGATAATACATCAAGACAGGATTTCATTGTTTCTTGAGTTCAGAATAGCTGTCTCAGGCCAATTTTCTCTTTCTCTAAGGTTTGAAAAATTATTTAGGCAAACTTATACTGCTAAAGTAAGCAACTATATATTTATCTCAATAACCTTTTAGAGTCAGCATAAGTTGAATGATTCTGCCAGGTTGTAATTCTTTAAAAAAACAGCCACAGATTATTAGCAGTATTGTCAGCTCCAAGTATTTCAGAGACCAGTCTCCTCTCTTCATCTTTTCAACTGCAAATTCCCCACCCTTCTGGCTCCTTGATGTCTGTTTGGCATGGAGACAGTGCCCTTCCACAAGGCAAAGACAGACAAAACCAATGAAACAAAATTGCATTGTGAAAATTTGTTGTGAATCTCTTTTTAGTGAAATATTTCCATTCCACTGGGAGTTATAGACTACTTGCTGTACATTCTCCTCTGTAAATAAGGTTTATTGTTTAGCCTACACCTTCCGTGAGACACCACATGGTCTCCTATTAGCAAGAGATGAGATTGCATCTGTGGGACTGCAGTTCAGTTCATGAAGGGGAATTACACACAAAGAAGAAAGAAAAGCCCAAACAGCCTAACTATAACTTTTGCACGACTCTGCAGTGGAATATCTGAACTGAAACTTGTGACCAGTTCCTAACTAAAAACAAGTCAGTTCAAAGCAAGAACTCCTTGTCAATTTTTTCTTCTTGAAAACTCAGTTTTCCACCTGAAGCAATTTTGAAAATATATGACTAGTCATCTACCTGCCCCTAAATTCGATAAATTCTTTACAGTCAAGATTATGTGTCCTATTTGTTCTGTGTCATACTCGGAACATTTATGGTTCCCCATAATAAACACTTTACCTTTTAGATGAACAAGTGTAAATATCTTAAATTCTGAACAAAATAAAACCTCCAACAAGATAGAACAATTCCTTCTTTCACATGATGGCATATGCCAGCTAATTAGCCACATGGGACACTGAACACTGCAGGAGACACAGATGGCAATTTGGGGCTGATAGTCCTACAGCAATGGAACAGCACATTGTTTGTTGGCAGAATATATTGCCATTTTTGTGCTGATGTCTGTGGAGTAATCATAGCAGCTCTTGGTCTTAATAGTTACAGCTTCTCTCAGAATAGATTCTTATGAACTTATTTATTATTACTTTCTTAAAAAGTTCAGCTTCGTGGTAACAAAAAATAAATGTACTACAACTGCGTAGACTGTGATGGGATGATTTGAGTACTCTTCAGTTTACAGATCTACACAGGTAATTTGGCTACATCCTAGCTCTATTTTGCAAAGAGATGCACAATTTACTTTCCTTGCCCTTTTATCCCAAGACCAGGTAAAGGACAGGGCATGTGGGATAGATACTCTCTCCAACTGTGACACCAGATTAGATCATCAGGAAACCATCCTGCAGGTTCCACTATGACACACACACACCAATGCGGATTACCTATTAATTTCTTGGTAGTATAGAAAAATAATCATAAATGCTCACTTTAAGCATTTTGGGACCAATCTCTCTAATCCCTCTCCACCATCAATTAACTCATCTTTAAATATTCAGGGTCCCCACAGAAGGGGACTATCCCAATACTGAACTTGTCGTCCCTATAACAACCTTCTTTGATGTATTTCAAACTTATTTTAAAAATCATCACAGTGCTGGAACCATCCCAAGGCTCTCTTGGTGACTTGGCAGGGGTGTCAATTGGTCATCACCACTCTGATAGGGGAAACTGGGAGAGACTCACCCTACGCTCATCCTTGTGCAAGTTTTAGATGCTGATCTTGTTCATGCCAGGCATCGTGGAAAGCAGGAAAACCTACACTGACTGGAAAAATCCCTTGAAAACTTCATATTCCTTTTCAGAGGTAAAGAATGATTCAAGAATTTCTCTGCAGCAAGCCATCCTTCTCCCATTGGTTTCTGAACCACAGTGCACTTTCATGGGTTATGACTTTGCCAGGAAACTAAACAGGGCCATGGACAAGCCACGCTGGTAGTAGGCTCCCCGGCAAGGTTTAGCTCCTCCCAGCCAATATTCAGGCATGATCCAGGGGAGAACATAGGCAAAGGTCTGCTTTCAGTAGAGACAATGGATAAGAACAGCTTATTTCATTAAGAAAAGAAAGATTTTAGCCCTATCATTTCACTGCCACTTGCTTGGTGGGCCAGAGAACACCCTCTACTCAGCGGGATAGATGTATTCTTCAGGACCTGCCCACTCCGGATCTAACTGAACAAATTTGATGGGAAGTAACATCCTCACCAGTTTGTTCTAAGTGTACCAACAAAAGGCTGTTAGCCTGCTCCCAAACACAAAAATCCTTTTGCTTTCTGGCCCAGAGCCCTAGAAGGAGAGTGCTCGCACTGAAAGCCTCAGTCTGCTCCTGCCCCCAAGCCAGAGCATGCATCACTCCCTTTAATACCACTTCATACTTCTCTGCCAGGCTTCTCCCTTCTGGAAACACTTCTCCTCACAATCTCTTTCCATCACACTCCTGATATTCTTCCAGACCTTCTCTCATTTCCTGGCTATTTTCCCCAAGCCTCCATTCCTCCATACCTCCTCTCACATCCTTTCATCCTTTTATCTGGCTTCCCTTTTATTATTCTGGTAGACAGATTATTCCTGAGCCCCATGATGCCAATAATTTCCCTTTGAGATTGCGTTCCCCAAAATTTCCTGTTATTAGACCCTCAGTCAGAGGGCTTATAACACCAACTCTTAAGAGCTAGCACACTCGAGTACAATCACAATCTTAGATTGCATTGCCACTGTAAGACCGGAAGATACGCCCCAGGAAAGAAGAAACAGCTCACTTGCTGCAGTAGACTGTGGACTTAACAGCATATGACAGAGAAAAACAAGAAGGTATCAAAGCCAGACCTAGCACAAATCTACTGCTGTGCTCATAAAAAGAGGAAATGTTGGTAAATCTGTTTCAACGAGGTGTTTTTATGGCATGTTTGTTCCTGCAGCACAGAAAGCAACCTAGTTTTCCTGGAGCTCTAAGCCATAAAAGGTTACATGCCTCCTCCCACCAGAACCCAGAGTCACATAAATGGTTGATGAATGCATTCCAAATGCTGTGAAAGTAGTTTGGTTAATTATGTTGAATTTGATGAACAGAACCAACTTTAAATGTGAGATAAACATGTGCAAACACCACAGAAGTTTCACGTGCTCACACAGGTTTTGAATTAAGTACTCTTTAAGTACTCTTCATAGGACAGCAGATAAGTCACTCAAGCAATAGATTAGGTGGAAACTCATATTTGAAGACAGGAAGACAAGCAAAAAGGTATTTGCAAATCATTTGCTACTACTGGGAATTTCCAAGAGAGGACAGTCCTGAAATGTTATTACTAGAGCTTGAAACTTTGTGGACATAAATTTTAGGCTTCATAAGTATATGGAGAGAAAAAAAATAACTTCTCTGGATTTGAAAAATCCTGTATCTAGAGGGCAAACTTCATTAATAATGAATTTCTTATTCTTACTGTTACAGGGAAGAGAGGTAGAAAGATGAACTCAGGACCTGACAGCCATTTAAAATTTCCAAGGGAAATGCAGGCATTCTCAATAGTACATCTCACTCCCTTTAAACATGCAACTGCTTTTCAAATTCCAGAGGCCAAATATATTAGTGAAATGTCATATGCTTATAGATCCTGTTACCTTTATTCAGCACCCTGCTCTTCCCACCTCCCTTTCTTCCGTCATTACTACTTGGTTTGTACAGTACATCCAGGACACGGACCTCATTTCCCACTGGTGCTGAAAACAACTTGGAACACAATCAGCCTTGTCAAGTCCTTCACTGGTATGCCATATAGGGCTGCCAGCTTTCCAAGCAACTCAATAATCCCTAGAGCAGGGCCGCAGGGTCTGCGATTAACAGAGGTGTTTACATGTCTGAAAATGTACCAGGCTAAAAATAGAAGTCATTTTCTTAGCATCCTGTGATGTTGGATTTGTTCTTTTCTCTTTCTTTCCATCGCCAGGCTGACAAATAAAGCGTGTTTGCTTAATTCCTTCAACTGATATAGAAGATCAACAACAACAAAAGAACAGCATCACAGTTCTGTGGTGGTGGAGGAAAACAAATCCCAAGCAAAATACTTTATGTTGCAGTCCAAAAATAGAAAAACACCCAAGAGCGCTGCCCACCCCCACCACCCTTTTTATATTTTATTTTTTTTCCCTGCAGCACAGAGCACAATTCCAAACTGTGGTGTCCAAAGGAGGGGCCAAAGATGCTGCTCAGTATTGCCACACAGACATTTTTGGTTTGAAGGTAAGGTTCTGCTGCTGCACGGGGAGAGCTGAGAGGCATACACAAGTACCAGCAGTGCTCCTGAGCTCCTGGTGTGATAAGGCAAGTAGGTAGATTAATATTTATTTCCCTTTGGGTGGATCATGTGGGATAAAGACTCCCCTGGAAAAGAGCAGTGTGAAGAAACATTACTCCGTGAGTTCCTGGAAGGCTGTCATCTCTAAAAGCAACACTTACATTTTTTGTACTCCTCTCTGAAGGTTCGTTTGCAGAAGGCTAGGGACAGAGCTGTTCTTTCTCTCACCACTTCTAAGGCAACACATCTCTCCAGAGCCACAAACACAGTCCCTGCTGCTCAGCAAGAGGACAAGCAAATGAGTTCAGCTCCTCCAGGACCTGATCATTCCCACTGCTTGGCTATTTCAACAGATTCCCATTTGCCCTCGCTAGGCAAAATAACTTCTAGCAGTGCTAGCTCTGGATTGGGTGGGCATAATCCAGTCTGTGGCTCTTAGCCTTGAGCTGAGGATTGGTTACTGAACCTCTTTTATTTTGCAGCAGAGACTTAGCCAGGCCTTCTTCCCTGTGGCTACCTGTTTAGCGGCCACTGCTGGGCTGAAAGCTGCTCTTACAAACATCAGGTCTTTTTTTCTTTTTTTTTCCCCTTGAAGCCAGAGCTCTGAAACACTTAGAAAACCTGTGCCCACCTAATGCCATAGAATGGGTAGGAATAAGTCCATGGTCATCATGAGCTTCATACGAGTGAAAAGAACAAATTTCCTTGAATTAAAAGTGCATGCAGTGTATATGTCAGACCCAATGTGCTTACAACATCTACAGATTCCTAAAATGAGCAAAAAGCCATAGGTAATACTAGCATGAGACAGTGTCAGTCATATCAGGACAACAGGACAACGATTAATTCTCCATTCAGCTCCATCCCAGCACAGGGTTTAGTGTCATGCAGTGTGGGTCAGCTCTGAACCAGGGCTTGTTCAAAGCTTGGTGCTGGATAACTTGATTTCATCTATCCTGTGTCACTGTAGCCAGGTCTGGTTTGATCATAGGACTTGCTTGTTCCAGGATATGCATTGTTTGGGTATTTACAGACTCTTATCAACTTTGCAACTTTCGGCTTGTTTATACCAGGTAATTTAACTTCATAGATCTTAAATTAGTTGGTTGTTTTATTGATGTGCTCGTGAAAACCACAAAAGGCTACTAAAAAGTTGTGGACCCAGATTCTTCCAGAAAACGTTGCAGATTCACCTAATGTCTTTATGTGCTGCATTTAGCATTTGACACTCAAAGCTGGCTGAGAAGTAAATACATTCACATGTCAGCAGGTTACTATAGGTCATTTCACAATTATAGATGTTGAAGATCACGGGCTGCTCCTGTCAGCATAAAAATAATATCTGTGTGTTTCAGGTGGGCGGTAAACCATACACACATTCTGAAAGACATAATCACCTTGGAAAACCAAAACCTTAAAGAGGGACAGAGGTGGCAGGTACTCCATTAAGCACAGAAATAAAGCCAAATTCAGGAAAGCAAAGTGAACAGATGAATTTTTCCCTGCACACTCATTGCTTCCAAATGTCTAAGGCTCAAGCCTCAGAATGTTTTAAATGGCGCTACATGGGGCAAATTCAGAGTGAAGTCAGTGTAAATTTTATCCCTGTAAATTATTAATGGAAAGAGGACTTATTTTACCTCCAAATCACAATTCGCTCTCTATCTGTTAAAGTCATCGCTTCGTCTTTCCCTGAATCTCAGCACAATTGCTCACCGTATAATGTGATGTAAAAAAAAAAAAAGATTATTTGAGGACTCTTTTACCCTGGAATATAATTAATAAAATGCTTGTCTGACTTTTGGTTCAGATTTCAGCACGGACAGTCATTCTTTTTGGCCTCAAGTATTTATCAAACTTAACACAAACGGCCTAGTATCAGAAGGTTGCTCTGTCCTTCTAGGCTGAGAAAAACAAGCATCTGTAGTTTCTCTACCAGTATTGACAGAATGGCCAAGCTGTGTAGAAAAGGTACATTTTGATACTTTACAAGCCAGTGCTGCTTCTGCTGTTTTTAGTCCCCCAAAACCTCCTGCATGGTAACAGTAAAGCAGCAAACGCTGACAGGTTTGCTGCTGACTGAACTCTCCACCAAAGCATTTATCTTTCTAGCTAGTACCTGTGGACAGGAGACATGAACTTGATCAGCAAGACTGGAACAAATTAAGACTATGAAGATTTCTAAATATGCTACAGGGAGATCTCACATTTTAACAGGCCAAGTTTGTAAAATGACCGCTTCACTCTGGCATCTTAACCCATGATTTCTGTCACTCAGCAGCTACTCCTTAATCAGGAGAATGCTTCAGCTGCCGGATGAAGGAGTTGCCTCTAGATGAACACACAAGGCCTGATTATTCACTGTGGCGTCTGATGTGATCAGTTTTCCATCTCCAACATTAGCACAAAATCCTCCTCTTCAGATGAGAGTTTTATTTTTATTTTGTCATTCTTTCCTTTCTACAGGACTACATATGGAGCATGCCTGCTGACAGCCACTTTGGCACGGTTAAAATGTGGTGCGAGAGTCACATCCACGCGTTTGTATGGCTGATCAACAGCTGGGCTTCATGCTGTGCATGAAGCAAGCTGAGGACATTGCAAAAGGATTGAAGACAGACCCATGAAGAATATAATTTTCTGTTCCTTTCCTGTCATTTCCGTAATTTCTTCTCCTTTCAGACAGCTTAATACATCTTTCTCAAGGCTGTAACATTTCTCTTTATTATTCTCTATTATCCACATTTTGGATAGATTGTTAAGAGGATCAGAGAGTCTTTCATGTCTCTGTCTCCAAAATCTGAAACATATCTTTCATTTGCTGAATGCCAATCATAGGAATGATATCTTGCCACCAAAAAGATTTGATCCACAAATATAATTGCTATATGAAAAACTCACTAAAGGGGTCACTTTAATGGGTGACCTATAAATGGGAGACAGACAGTTCTGGAACGAAAATGTGGCTATTTAGCCATTATGGCAAAGATCAGTAGTTCACAACTGTGGAAATACTGAGGTAACTCAGCTTTCCTAGATGGAAGTGTGGCATAAAGGAATGGGAACTTAATCCCGTATTTATAACCCCTGGCTGAAGCTGTAGACACATGTCCTCTTCCAAATCCATCTAGGTCAGCTGAAGATAATATCAGCTCCCTTCCCTCCCAGCTGTTTTGTTACCACAGCACAGCCAGCATTAGGGGTGTCTTCTCATACCTCCCTATCCAGGGCTGCCTTAGGAATATGAAGGTTTGTATATAGTACAGGCTTGTGAATGCCGTTGCCCTGATTTTTACAGTTCTGCATAGCTAAAATCACCTGTGCGCCTTGTGACTCTATAGCATATCTCCAGTCAATGAGGCCAGTCGGATTCAGTGCATATCTGATGTAAAGCCACAGAAAGCAGGTACAGAAGGTCTGACACTTCCCAGAGTTCAGCTGGAAAATTCGGTATTAAAGAATCTTTACAAGTAAATATGAACAGTAAAAATCACTACTGTGTTTATTTCAGTCTTGATAGAATTTAATTTAAACTGTAAAATCATCTAGACTTTCCGTACCAGTGTTGCCGCTTGGCAGGAGAGAACTGGACTGAACTGGACGCCAGAATTATACCTCTCAGATTGGTTTTGAGCTTACCTTGAGAAACAGATAAATGTGATGTCCCAGTTTCTTTCTTTGTTATTTGTTTGTCTCTAAAGCCACTCACACTATACAAAGTTGTATATTTAAGGCTATGGTAAATGAAGCTGAACATTTTGATCTATGAACCATATTCACTGGAGAAGCTCCTAGGAGAACGTGCTTTAAATATGATATTGTGTGAGAAGTGGTATAACGACTGTGTGAGTTTCAAACCCCTTTAGATTTTATTTCTGTTAAGGTCAGATTCCAGTGTATGATGTGTACTTGTTCGAAGTTCAGTGATTTATAAATAGCAAATGCTTTCAAGGTTTACCTTACTGGTTTTGACCTTATTGAAATCCCTGTTGTACACACTGAACATAAAGAGCAAGCCACTTGACTCACAATCCATCACGGTGTCCAAAAATGGTGCTTTACAAACAAATTGGCATGGACATACTTCATTCTTCTCTAGTTTTTAGTTTTTATCATTGAGCAATAACCAAAACTGTAGACGTGTACATTTTAAAAGCATTTTGTGTTATATACAGATCAAGCATTTGGTCCTTCACTTATTTTGAAATGAAAGTTGTCCATAATGTAGTGTATTACCTCTTGCTATTACTGTATGCGTAGAAACTGCTGAATATTTACAATATCACAGCTCTTGTGAGATACATGTGAAATTATTAATAGCAGATAGTATAATTGATTTGGTCTTCTTTTTAGGAATACAAGTAGAGCTAACTCTGTGTGAGAGCAGGTGCTGGAATACTTTTCTGGAATGCTAGCAATATGGCACTCAAGACCATTCTGGTACAAAATTAGCTCTTCAAAACCCATAAAATCTGCTTGAGGGAAATAGATGAAGATCTCTCTTTTTTTTAAGTTACAGCATTACAAGCCATTACTACCTTACCTGAAAAGTCAGCTACTAATATTACATGCAAAGGTAATCTGTGCTCACCTTGCCCTCCAGACTGTGCATGCTGCTGTGTTTTATTGGAAAAAACACCTGTGCACCTTATTTTGTAACCATTATCACGTGCTTCTACCATGTGAAAAATGGATTGCCTAAGTAGCAAATTTCTGGGAGTCACTAAGCCTCAGATGGCAGAGCATCACATGTGTGCCATTTTTTTCTATAAATACCTTACTCATCAGGGCCTCAGAATATATGCCATATTAAAATAGTCCTCCTTCTATTTGTGGTCTAATTTTCATAGAAAGTTCCTTGTCTCCTCAGAGGTTGCCTGTATCGCTATTCTCCCCCCACTGACACTTTCTGCTGGGCCAATCCTTTTTCATGTATACCTCAAATTCTTCCATCTCTTCGGGTTAAGTTTTTTATCCTGTCTACCTGCTTAGCAGTAAACTTCTCAAAAGCTTAACTGTAAATGTACTAGGGAGATTTGAGCTTTAATTTCTTTCCTGTTGAAACACACCAAATAGTAACAGAAAAATATTGCATGACTTCATCCCTAGAAACGTCTCTGATAAATTCTGGCTAACTGTGAAGAGCCTGGGATTCCTGTAAGGGAATTTCCTAACCTTTCAATGCTTGGAGTATCCTGTAAGCCTCAGGCTAAGACTTTCCATTAGTTGCGGAGCCTGGTCCTTTCTCTCCACTGCCACCAGTTTAGCCTAATGTAAATTCCTTTCCTAACAGGTACTGGCACTTAGAAGCATACCACCTTCTCTCGGAGATAAAGCTCTAGGGGAACAAACTCAGAAGAGGCGCGTACAGAGGTACAAATTATCCTTAAGAGTAGTAAAAAATATTTAGGCTGGGCTCAGCCATTGTCAGATTCTCCACCATCAGCTGAGCAGCAGTAATCCTGTGTGTGTGTCATCTTGTGACAAATGTGAGGTAATTGGATTTAATTGAGCCTGCAGTAATAAAGAGTTAAAATAAGCTGAATTATCTTGCATTTGTTGCAGACTAAGAACATACAAAGGCAGCTACCACAGCAGCCGATGTGCAGTAGCTTGTTAAGCTCTGGAAACTCACTTCATTGTATGGCCAAGTCTGCTGTGGTAGCTCTCAAAAGCCACAGATATGATTGCCCACTCTGGTACTAGCTATACCAATGGGAGGAGAAAAAAAAAAACAAACACCACCCACACATTAAAAAAATCAACCCTGAAGCAGATCTGAGCGGGCGACTGGCTACACCACCCCACTGCCCTGCTCAGGCAGGGGAGCAGGAGCTGGGGGCAATGGTGGGGTGGACTGGGCCCTCCCCAGCCCGGTGCAGGCCTGCAGTCTCCAGCGGCCCCAGGACAGTCACCGGGGGGGCCAAGCAGAGGCTGTGGGGCTGAGAATGGGCTGGAGCCAAGCTGGGATGTCGAGTCAGCCAGGCGGGTCTGGATCAGCAAGGCTGAGCACAGGCAGGCACCGCCAGCCAGGGCCTGAGCAGAAAAGTGGTGCCCGAGGCAGAGGAGACCCCCAGGGAGGCTTCTCACAGCCCTCCCACAGCTCACGGGCCCTAAATTGCTCCACAAACGTTTGCTGAAGTAGCCATGCTTGGAAAGTTAGCAAACCCTCAATGTCCTTGGTCCACAGGGCTTGAAAAGTAAATGGAAACTGTGAAACAAAACCTCGACAGACAGCAGAGAAGCAGCACGGGATGGGAGAAGGAAGGCACGGGTATGTCCTGTCCCTGGCTAACTGCAGGCTCAGGGATGCAGGGAGAAAAGTTGTAAAGAGGCATACCAGCAGTGTAGGGACATCTAGAGCGCTGCAAACAATTCAGAATAAAACGGAAAAAACGTCTGGAGACTACTGAATCTCATATTTCTGAGTCCTTCAGAAAGTGTCAGAGAGGCAGAGAAATAGACTGGGTGTCTTCAAAGATTACACTGCATCCACAACAAATTACTTTTTTTCCCTCTTAGCATCCTTTCTGGGAAACACAAGCCTTCAGATCTTTCATTACATTTATTTTCTTAATATCTCCCACACACATTATCTTAAATGCTCTTTCTCCCACTGGTAAACAACATTTTAACCAGGAACACGTAAATAAACACTTAGGTCCATATTCCTATCTACATCCAAAATAAGAAATAGGGGAGGCAGTACCAGTGAGACATGGTTCTGGTCTTTGACCCTACTGGGAGACCACCCCAATCTCCAGCACAAACTGGGACAGTTTGAAGTTCACAGTAACCTGAATCTGGCTCTCCAGGGCTGAGATGTGTCCTAAGACCAGGATAATGTGTGTTAAAGCACACTGGATTAGGTCTCTGCTTGTGTCAGGGAGTCCCTTGCACACGCTATTTTCAAGTTCCTAGTTGAATTTGCTTCTTTTTCCCTTGGACCAGCACACGCAAAGCAATTGGAGTGAGACCAGGTTCGTCCCTCACCCCTTTTCTTGTAAGGACCTGCAACACCCAGAGGTGCTAGAAAGTCACTCTTCTGCCAGCTAACCTCAGGTCAGCCTCAACAGACAACACCTTCACGGCTGCAAGTGGATGAGGAGGAAGGGGTACCTCTGATGGGGTGACATGACGAGGAACTCTGTCTGTGGCACTCTGAGATTTCACCATGTTACCAGCAGGTCAAGAACTCACACGAAGGCCCTGGCTAGCTCTTCACTTCTCCAGCCAGCCCTCACCATCTAGACCTGGGATGGTAAAAATGGCTCCTCGTTTCCTCTTGCAAAACAGCCCCACCTCTGCCGGCTGCCGAGCTGAGTGTGGGACTGTTTTTGGCAGCTGGCACAGCTGGCGGCCGAGCGCACACACCCTGGCGTGCAGGCTGCCAGAGGGCTCGCAGCCCAGCCGCAGCAGCCAGGCAGGCCCCATAGTCTGTCTAGCCCTCTGCCCAGCAAAGGTGTTTCTGAGCAACCCAGATTAACCGTGCAGGGTCCAGGAGAACAACTCCGACCATCCCACACAGCTCCGTGCTCTTTACAACCCTCTGGGAGGCAGCAAGATAGCTGAAATCCCAAACGGCATCTGCCTTTAAAGCTCTATATTCTATTAGCAAATGGTCTATTAATTATACCCCAGTGACTAGTTGTAGCAGCAGTATCCAGTCTCTCTAGCTAAAGTAATAAAAATAACCTAATCACTTCTCTGGTTTTCCCACTCAGAAAGCTGCTGTGCATTAAGTCAATCCATTGTACAAAAGATTTCATTTTGTTTCTGCATTTCAGCCCTAAAAGGAGGCTGTCAAGCTTTTATGATAAAAAAATAATTACCTCCTTCGACAGTGGTCCCATTTAAATGGATCTTTTAAAGAGACATCTTGGGTGTATTTTCCCTTTCTTTCACCCTGACAAGAAGAAATGAAACATGTCTCAGCCCATTATTCCCCCCTTTCTCCAAATACACATTTAAAAAAAAAAAAAAAGCTGTCCATGTTTATTATCTGTCTTATCTCTTATGAGCGGTTCTTTGTTCAGTCAGAACTTGGTACAAAGCTAATTGAAGTCAGTATGCTTTTTGAGCTGTCTTAATGAAGTCCAGGGTGAGGTGACACCAAAATACAGTGTCAGTGTAACATATTTTACTAGAATGTTCAGTAGTTGGTGTTTTAAATCAATAAATGATTATTTTTTTTGTTTCATTTCTATACTGGGTGGGATTGGTAGCAGCTCCTGCTAGGAAGCTAGCCTGGTGCTTTCTATGATAATACTCTTAACAAGACTTCCCATTATAGGAATTGCTAACCTCTAACTACATGTAATGAAAGACTTCAGATTGAGATGGGCACTGGACACTGAATTTTTGTGAAAATTTGAAACAGCAAGGTCCAGCCACCCACAAGAGTGAGTGGTTTATACATTTTTTAAAAACTTTTAAAACCTGTTCTGAAATCTGAAGTTTCACAGAAGGCACTTGAAATCTAAAGGGGGATGAGTGGCTTACGTGTAAAAAACCTTCTGCTTTTTTCCCTTCAATATGTTCCAGTTATAAACCTTTGAAAAACAGTGTTGTCACCTGTTGTTTAGAAATCTATAGCTAATTGTCTAGAATTTGCACCCTTCCTGCACATGTTCCAGGTGGAAGCTGCAGAGGGCAGAGCAAGACTCCAGTTTTACCTGGGCAAAGCAGAAAAAGGAAACTGGAGCTGGAGCAGCCAGGTCAGGGAAAAGACCCCAGGGTGAGGGTGGGAAGGGGGCTGCAGGCAGGAGGAAGAGGCAGCAGAAGGAAGGACCTTGGGAGGCAGCACAAGAAAAACAAGCCTGCGAAGGGAGATTTGCACCTGGCTAAAGACTGGAGCAAGGGTAAGGGAGGTGGAAATGGGCAGTTTGGAGAGTGGTTTGTGAGAAGGAGAGGGAAACAAGAATTGTTGGGAAAAGAAATAAAAGATGGGCAGCCTGGAGGTTAAGAGCTGCCAGATGAAAAGGCCACGGGCTATCCTTTCCCATCGGACTATCAGTGTATTCCCTAGGAAGTAACAAAGCAGTAACTGAATTTCATCATTTGGCTGCCAATATGTTATCAGCATGTATTGACGTCACTTAAATTAAGAGGCGCAGCCCTGTATCAGTAGGATAGAAAACCATTCTCCACCATGGCATTCAAAAACTTGCTTCAAATCCTATGCAAGTTTCAGGTCTTACCTTTCTCTTCGTCTTGCCCCAAAGAGGGTAGGGAGGTCTGGTTTGGGCACTCGGAGGGCACATACCCATACTGTGTGTTGCATTTCTTCCTGGGATTTCCCAAACACAAAAGTATGTGCATGTATAACACAGTCCAGTATTTCTCAGAAGTGACCAACTGGACAGATCTTGCCTAGAAAAATCTGATTCTTTCCATAAATGTGTACATCTTTGGGCTTTTCAGTTATATGGCAGTGGTTGCTGTTTCCGTGCAGTGACTATGAAATAACAGACAAATGTGCTCTAAGAAAGAACAAAAGACAAGCGGTGTCTACTTCAGCGTTATTGGGAGAGGAAAGAGTTTATATGGCAACAGCGAACTAATTGTCGTCACATGAAGTGTCTGACATATTCCAACGGGTTTTGATATTGAAGACTAATTTTCTTATTTTAATGAAATACATTTCTGACACTAAACAGCATAGAATACAATATTAAGAAAGCCTCATTCCAGCACTTCAATTATTTATCTGGCATATGAAACCCTATTTCTCCTACAAATAACTGCATTTAAAACCCCCTGGTTTAAAGGCAGTGGTACTTAGTATAATATTAATTACAGTGCATTGCCAAGCAGCCAGGGCAATGTTCGTATAAGCAGCTAGATAAGCAACAAAGCATAACCATAAAAGGAAAATACTCTGTAAAATTGACGTAACATGTCACCCTTATGACAGAATTCCCAGCATAGCTACATACTAGGAAGAAAAGCAGAAATCCTATGTGATAGCTGTATTCGTCTCTGCTTTCAGTCTAGTCTTAGCCCAGTTTTTATAACCTGCCTCCAAAGATATTACTTGAGATCATTTCAAGTAGCTAACCAAATAGCTGCAACTTTATTTTGTTGGCAAGTGCCATTTGTATTGTATTGGAAAGCTGAGAACTCGAACAGGAGGAATCTGGGGAGTAGTCACTCTGAGGGAGTCAATTCACCCTTTGCAGTCTAGGAAGTTCCTGAAGGTCTTCAGGTAACTAGTAGTGAAAGAGCTTTTCCTTGAATGATGATTCTTAGGTGCAACTACTCTGATACTGGGTAATTCCACAGAGATATTTTTCTCTCTGACGAGCAAATGCAATTAAACATGGCACCAACTCTACTGTGGAATATCACAGAATCACAGAATGGCTCAGGTTGGAAGGGACCTCTTGAGATCAGCAAGTCCAGCCCTACTTCTCAAGCAGGGTCAGATATGGGCAACCATGCCCAGGACTCTGTCCAGTAAGATTTTAAATATTTCCAAGGGTGGAGACTCCACAGCCTCTCTGGGCAACCCATTCCTGTGGTTGACAACTCTCACAGTAAAACGGGGGCTTTTGTGTGCTCAGACTCTTTTTAAATTTGTGTCCATTGCCTCTTGTCCTGACACTGGGCACTGCTGAAAAGATCCTGGCTCCCTCTTATTCATGTGTGTTTATACACATTGATAAAATCCTCCTCAACCTTCTCTTCTCCAGGGTGAACAGTCTCAGCCTTTCCTTATAAGAGAGATTCTCCATCTTCTTTGTGGCTATTCACTGGACGCTTTCCAGTATGTCCATGTCTCTTGTACTGGTGAGCCCAGAACCGGATCCAGCACTTTAGATGTGGCCTCACCAGCTCTGAAAGGAAGGAACATTTCCATCGACGTGCTGGAAATGCTTTTCCTAATGCTGTCCTGTTGGCTTCCACCACGAGGGCACATTTCTGGCTCGTGATCAACTTGTTGACCCTCACAAACTTTTCTGCAAAACTGCTTTCCAGCTGGGTGGCTCCCAGCATACACTGGTGCACAGGGTTATTCCTCTGTAGATGCTGCACTTGGCGCTTCCTTTGTTGAACTTCATGAGGTTCCATGAGGCCCGGTTCTCCAGCTTATCCAGGTCCCTCTGAATGGCAGCACGCCATCTGGTGTATGCACCACTCCTCCCATTTTTGTGTTGCCTGCAAATTCACTGTGGGTGCACTCTGCCCCACTGTTCACGTCATTAATGAAGATGATGAACATTATTGGTCTTAGTATTGACCCCTGGAGTACACTCCAAGTGACTTGCCTCAAACTGGGCTTTGTGTCACCAATTGAAATCCTCTAGGCCTGGTCATTTAGACAGTTTTCAACCCACCTCACTGTGTACTTATCTAGTCTGTACCTTGTCAGCTTGTCTATGATGATGTTGTGGGACACTGTCAAAAGCATTACTAAAGTCAAGTTGAACAACATTCACCACTCTCCCTCATCCACCAAGTTTGTCCCCTCATTGGAGAGGACTAGAAGGTTGGTGAAGCATGATTCCCCATTTGTAAATCCTTGCTGACCAATCCTGATCATCATTTTGTGCTTCACATGTCTGGAAATGTTTTTCAGGATTAGTTGCTCCATCACCTTCCCAGGGATTGAGGTGAGGCTGGCCAACCTGTAGATCAACAGATCCTCCTTCTTGCCCTTCTTGAACACAAGAGTGACATTTGCTTTCTTCCAGTCCTCTGAAACATCCTTTAGGCACTATGACCCCACAAAGATAATCAAGAGTGGCCTTATAGTGACATCAACCAGCTCCCTCAGCACTTGTGGATGTAATCTGTCAGGCTCCGTGGGCTTTAGTATGTCTGGTTTGTTTAAGTGCTCTCTAACATGGTTCTCCTTCACCAACGGTAAGTCTTTCATGTTGCAGACTTTCCCACTGGTCCCAGGGGACTGAGATATTCTAATATTATATACTATCTTATATATATTGGCTAAAGTACATAATTTTCATGAAAACTAAACCCCTATGTACTAAACCTAGCTTTGAGGATCTACCCAATGTTTATTATAAATAAATGTTATATATTTGTGTATTTTTATATATAAAATAATAAATTATATTAGAATATCTCAAGGGAGGCCTGCAAGCAGACTCATTGGTAATTGGTAATTTGGTATTCTGTTGGGTAAAGGGTCACCAGGAGATGGGATGCTACAAACCTTAAAGAAGCATCAGGGAAGAAGTCTGAGAAGGTGAGTTGGCTGTGAGACGTAAGACCTGAGTTCCCCTGCATTAGGAAAATAGTGAGAAACATTTCAACCATTTGATATGAAAAATAAAAAGATTTTTTGTTGTTGTTGCTGTTGTTACAATCAGCTTTCCTCTCCTTCATTCATTTTCATTGGCTAGATTCAGATCTCTTTATCCATTCATTAGTCTTAATGACCTGCGAGTCAAGGGAGCACAGGCCGGGAAATGCGCAGTGATCCAACTCAGCGTTCCAGAAATTCACATTCTCCAGTCATGTACCAACAGGCGCATTTATGAAAATGAAACTTTTGAATACATTAGTCTGTCATTTCATAGCAGCAAATCCAAAAAGCAATTTTCAATCTTATAAAATTATTTTCCTATCCTGCAGCCTGAGCTGCAGGGTGAAAATATTCACCCTTCCACAGCCCCACTGATTTCAACTGAGGTTTTCCAAGGCACTAGAGTCAACTCACATAAATCAAACAGCAGGATCAAAGCCAGTACTGGAAAGACTCAGGCTATCAATTATGATAGAGTATAATAAATGGAAGACCCAGTGACATTTCATTTTATGTCACACATGTAATTGTCAGGGCTCAGTGACATGACACTATCAAAAAGTGATGTACCTGTTCCGAAAAGCACAGATGCTTGATTATTTTCCCCCTTGTGAGTTGTTGCATCTTTCTAAAGCCCTGAGCTTCCTTCTGAGATGTTGCTTCTTCTCCCAGAATAAAAAATAGTTTGTGGACTGCCTTTCTAATTAGAAAAGCAAGCCACAGATGTTCTTGAAAGAGAAGTAAATTCCGTAACTAAGCCTCTACTCGCTGAAAACATACCTCACTTGGAAAGGCTGCGGGAGAACTGTGCCACAGCTCAGCAGTTTATAAGCAGCCCTCCATTCACTCCCGTCTCTGGGACCAGATGTGACAACAATACCAGAGGCTGCTCGCCGTTCTCCGCTCGCCTTTTGTGCTCGTGCTCCCAAGGTCCTCTCTCACCACCTTTGAAGCTCAAATCTGTGCGCAGCTGGCATTACCCCGGGCCACACTAAGTTCTCCTCACAGCGTTGGGAAGAGCCTCATCTCACAACTAATCTAATTCTTTTCCTTTTTTGTTAATTGCAGAGCAAGTTTCTATTAATATGTGTCAGGTTTTTACGAGATGGTTGTCAATTAATCTTGAATTCTGAGATGCCCAGTCAGTTTGAAGTGCATTGTAGTCATTTCAAAGAAATGATGGCAGTGGCAAATTCAGGCCTAAAAAGAACATATGTTTAACACAGATGGTATGTATTCAAACACTTGTACAGTTGAATCCACTTTTAGAGTCTACAAATATAGCCACCTTTTACATATACTGTAAGAAAGGCAGATTCCCAGATTTCCATTTGCACATCAAAACAGTTATATTATAGCCAGGCATCATGCATACGATGAAATTGTTCTGTTTAAAAACAAAACCAGATTGCTATAATAGGATCCCATTGTATCTGTGAAATTAATCTGTCTTAATACTAAGGAATAGCATCTGGTTTTAATGGAACAAAAATACCTCGGCCACTATAGCGAATAACACTGTAAAGTTTCCAGACTTTCCACAGAAGGGATTCCTTGGTAAAGGTGACTTAGGCTTCCCATGTTTCCACACTGAAGACTGTGATTCAGACATTTCCTAGGAGGGAATAAGTGGATTGGCTTTGCATAGACAAAATGAAAGGTTGAAAAAGAAAATTAAAAAAAACCCCAACCCTAAACAAAGACAACTTTAATTTAAAGTTGCAAAGTTGAAAGGCTCATGAAACAAGGCACAGCAAACTAGATATTGAAAGAATGTCTTCTCTGCTTCCTTTACAATACCTTTTATAAAAGCCTTTTATATAACTCTGCCATAGATCCTTGATAACAAACTATTCCTTGTTTTGAGCATCATTTCAGATATACATCTTGAAGCATATTCGCAGCCCTAGCATGACATTAGTTCTCATCTGACCACAATCCATGCCATCTTCAGAAGGAAGTTTACATCACTGCAAGCAGTAACTGGTTAATAAGTTCAACAGACATTTTAATATGATGAAAGATTACAAGTCTGTTCGTTACATTTATAGTAAGATCTGTTGCTAAGATCAGTTTACCTGGTTTCCTATGTCAGAAACCTTCTGCTATGGTTCCTACACACACCATGCAAGCAACTGAAGTTAGGTCCCTCAGTCAGGAAGGAGGAATACTGTACAGTGTCCCTGCTCCTGCAAAAACTGTCAGATGTAACATTACTCTTAGGTGCTGTCCCACTGAAGTCCATTAGATTATGGCAATTGGCCTGTCATGCACAAGTGTTTGCAGGATTGCAGACTGCTGATAATGGCAGCAAAAATGAGAAGCTTTGGGGATGGAAGTCATTTTAAGGGACAGCTTAAATTAAAGTTGCTTTATACCCAAAACTACTTTTACATACTTTCATTTCAAATGAAATACACGATTGGTTTTCAAATAGACTGCACATCTTACAAACCAGCAGCATTTCCTACTCCAGGCACTTGCAAAGATTTTAATGTTTTATGAGTGTGGAGTTATTTCTAAACATTTTTGAGTGCTTGAGATATTTTGTTCTTGAAAATGGAAGTGAATTAAGCCGTGTGTTCAAACAGGCAGTTCAAAGACATATTGAAACAATATGTATCAAACAAAAGGCTCACAATGAAAGGAGCAGACAGTAAGTATAAAAACACAAATAAACCATTTAAAAACAAAGCAAATGGAGCCAACATTTTATAATCGCTATTAGACAATCTGAAGGAACGTAAATGAGGGCTTCCTTTTACTACCATTGTCCATGGACTGACTAACCTCCCCTGTGACATTGCTTTTACCAGCCCTTCTCTACTTTCCCTTCTTCTATCCCCAAGCCTTTGTTTCCAGCATGAAATGTTATGAGTTATACCTCACAGGCACACTTATCCTGGAACTCATTTACCCCAGCCTCCTCACAAGCAATGTAAGTGACATTGGAAAATGGTCTCAAATAGAAGGCCCAGTCAGCATGGATTTATGAAAGGCAGGTCGTGCTTGATTAACATGATCTCCTTCTATGACAAGGTGACCCACTTAGTGGATGAGAGAAAGGCTCTGGGTGTTGTCCACGTAGACTTTAGTAAAGCCTTTGACACCATTTCCCACAGCATTCTTCTGGAGAAACTGGCTGCACATGGCTTGGACAGGTGTAATCTTCCCTGGGTAAAAAATTGGCTGGATGGCCGGGCCCAAAAAGTTGTGGTGAATGGAGTTAAATCCAATTGGCGGCTGGTCATGAGTGGTGTTCCCCAGGGTTCAGTACAGGGGCCAGTTCTCTTTAATATCTTTATCAGCCATCTGGACAAGGGGATTGAGTGCACCCTCAGTAAGTGCAGACAACACCAAGTTGGATGGGAATGTTGATCTACTTGAGGGTAAGAAGGTCCTACAGAGGGGTCTGGACAGGCTGGATCAATGGGCTGAGGCCAATGGTACAAGGTTCAACGAGGTCAAGTGATGGGTCCTGCACTTGGGTCACAACAACCCCATGCAGCGTTACAGACTTGGGGAAGAGCAGCTGGAAAGATGCCCAGTGGAAAAGGACCTAGATGTGTTGGTTGACAGCCAGCTGAATATGAGCCTGCAGTGTGCCCAGGTGGCCCAGAAGGCCAATAACATCCTGGCTTGTATCAGAAATAGTGTGGCCAGCAGGATGAGAGAAGTGATCATCCCCCTGTACTGGGAACTGATGAGGCCCCACCTCAAACACTGTGTTCAGTTTTGGGACCCTCACTACAGGAAAGACATTGAGGTGCTGGAGCATGTCCAGAGAAGGGCAACGAAGCTGGTGAAGGGTCTAGAGCAGAAGTCCTATGAGGAGCGGCTGAGGGAAATGACATGCTTAGCCTGGAGAAGAGGAAGCTGAGGGAGGAGAGGGAGGGAGCTGAGGAGACCTTACGGTTCTCTACAACTCCCTGAAAGGAGGTTGTAGCCAGATGGGCGTTGGTGTCTTCTCACAAATAATAAACGATAGGATGAGAGGAAATGGCCTCAAGTTGTGCCAGGGGAGGTTTAGATTGGATATTAGGAAAATTTCTTCACCAGAAGGGTTGTCAAGCATTGGAACAGGCTCCCCCAGGGAGTCGTTGAGTCACCATCCCTGGAGCTATTTAAAAGAAGACATGTAGATGTGGTGCTGAGGGACATGGTTTAGTGGTGGACTTGGCAGTGCTAGGTTAATGGTTGGACTTGATGATCTTAAAGGTCTTTTCCAAAATAAATTATCCTATGATGTTATGATTCTAAGCATTCATACCAGTATGAAATCATTCAGATTAAGTCGCACCACTAATCACATGAAAAATATTTTTTTTTTTGTTGTGTAGACCAGACCTCAATCTTATAAATTTTTCTTCTGTAACTATTTCCCTAGACTAGATTTCACTTCACCTGTTTTTAGATGTTTAGAAGTCAGATATCAAAGTGCAAGTTACTCAGTCTTACCTCCCTTCATAGTTAAAAAAAAATAATAAATGTGTCATGTCAGAGAGTAACAGCAGGTATCCCCTAGTATCGCCCTGAGTACCATTTTCAGATTACATCACTTACCTTTAGTAGGAACCTATTTATTTGTACCTGTGAGGGTGTAACAGTGACTAATTTGGAATTAGTGTCTGTATGGGAATCATATCAGGCTTAAAACACCTCAATTTAGGAGAGTCTGGAGGGCATGCTAGGGGCTCGTTCTTAAATAGGCATCTAGGACTCGATTCAGCTGGTCCAGATGTACCCCTAGATATAAGTGTCCAGCATCCATTTCAGATGTGTGAAGGTATCTGAGACATCTGTATGGGCTGGCAGATATAATACAGGCCTGTTTGTCCTACTTGTTTCAGGAGAGACAGCTGTAGGCCAGATGGCACAGCCTTGGGCATCTCAACTGGCATTAGATGTCTATGTTTAGACAGCTGAATTGTGCCGCAGGTAACTTGTCTGCTGTACTTTTCTCTGGGTACCATTGACTAAATCTCTGTTGACAGTAGTAGGAGCTACTAGACAAGTGGCCCATACATGACACCTACATACCATAATGAAAATTTAGGTATCTTAGACTCAAATTGAATCCCACTTAGCACTTTTTAAACAGAGTTTAGGGTAAGATTCATTCCACCCCTCAATTTGATCTTGAATGCTAAGCCTATGTTTACCATCTGCCTGTGGATGTAATCACTTTCCCTGTCTTCCCTTCATTTTTTCTACCTTGACCACAACGTGCTGCTGCTTAAATGAATTTACCTCATCCTTCCCTTTAGTTATATCTCATAAAACCTTTGTCTTCCCACTTTCTGTCCTGTGCTCTGTTAAAATTCCAGCTCCAAATAGGTCCTTCAAGAATAAAACAGCACCTGCCTAGGCTTGAAATGGCAACAGGGCACGACCTCAGCCTCTTTAGGCTGGCGTCAATGCCCACAGATACAGAGAATGTGGTGAAGTCTGGCCTCTGGACAGACATCCTGCTGTTGATAAAAATGTGTGTCTTTCATGAGAAAATCATGCTATTCAAAAATATACTAAATATTAAAGTTTTCTGAGTTAAGCTGCCTGAAGTAAATCACAATGCAGGGAAGCGGGGGGATGAGTATGTTGCTGACCTCTGCCTTGCATGTGTCTTTGCTTAGGATTTTTCACGTAACAACTGTTACCCATCTTGCTTTCAAAACCTGTCCCTTCATCTTCCCACCCTAAAATCAGCAGAGACAGAGATTTGGTGTTGCCTTGCCTTCTGGCTGCTTCTCAACACCAGACTCTATCACTATGCTCTCTCACCTGATAAAAAGTGTTCTTTTTTCTTTTTATTCTTTACTTGGTTTAGCAACTTTGACCTCCATTCCACCATGCACATACATTAAAAGCCACTAACCCATACACATAGTTTAAGTAGAAAGATACATAAAGTCAGTAAAGCCCAAAAAGGCATTATTTCCTCTGTTCTTCCACCAAAAAGCGTTTCTTTCCTTTTTCTTTTTTAAATCATGCACTAAGTTTCATGCTTCAGGCCTAATCTTGCAAACGCATACGCACATGAGAAAATTTAATCACGTCACAGCTCTCACTTGGAATCAAAGAGATCATTCGCATGTGTTTGCAAGATTACTTTTTTCAACTCCTTGAATAGGTCCACCTTCTTATTAGTCTGCAGTGTGCTATGCGCTTTTTGAATGCAGTTCAGCACCCGCAAGATTTATCTTACAAAACTGTCATCGGTGGAAAGGACCTTTAGCTGAGCAATAGCAGGTTAAAAAGAACACAAATTGAGATGCAATAGTTGTTATTTCGAATCAGCCCTGATGTGAAGGAGTGAATTTTATTCTCTTTCCTAGCAGTTGGCAGTTTCACCTTCTGACTTCGTGTCTTAGACAGTTAGCAGAACAGAATGGCAGCTTCACTTGTGAAGTTATTGTAAATGTTATTCATAACAAGCTCATTTGTTGTTGTTCTGCTAAACTGGAACTCTTGTTTTTCAAGGGCATTTACTCATTGTGATTGTGAACTGTTGCATTCACATTTTATGTTTGGTTAATCTAGTGAGCACTGTAACCTGACTTGTGCTCTTTGAGAGAGTGGTGTGATCATAACTCAGCCCTGAAGGGTGGGGTTACAGTCTAAAATCTCTCAAAAAAGAAAAATAGGGGGTATTTACCCCGGGTAAAATCACTGATGTTATACCACTGAAGCTTGGCTCAGTACCAAACAAGTCATGAAGAAAAGACTCCTAGCATAAAGAAAAAAAAAAAAAACAAAACCAAACCCAAAACCAACTCTTGCTGATAATTCTATGTGTATGAACACAGCAATGCAAACAGAGAGGCAAAGAGGGCTTGTGAAGATGTTACAAATATCTTGAGAGTTTTTCTGTGATTTGAAACTGGCTGCAAAAACTCTCCTGCAAAGCAAAGCTATTTCCTCTATTTCCTTAGCAAAGCCTCAAGGCCCGTGAGAATAAAATCTATAATCTTTATTCAAAAAAGAGCTGCTGCTTAGCGATTTCATCAGTCATATAACTGCATATAACTAACTTGCCTGGTGTTGGATCTGTGTGCCACGCAACTGTATGTTACAGAAGCCAGAAGTGAAACGCAGGCGCAAAGCCAGAACAAACGAGCAAGGGAGCAAGACACGGCTGTGGAGCAGGGAGCTACACCCAAAGCTTGAGAACCAGACCCTAACACCAGAGAATATGCTGGATGAAAGTCTCCTTGGGCCCTGCCTTATTTCAACAGGTTTTTGTGCTTTGTGAAGGGGTTTTTTGGTCCACTTCAGCCGAAGTCACACAGCAGCAGCACATCTGCCAACGTGGGTGGCCCCGTGCACTCTTTCACAGAGGGAAACTGAGACTATCTGCAGGGTGCTGTGGACCAGACAGACAGGCGTGATTGTCCTCACACTCACTAAAAACATGAAGTAACTGATTGCTAAATAGCTAAGCATACTGGGTTTACTTTAAGCTGAAATAGCTAAGAATAATAGCAGGTATTCATTTAACCTTCACTGGTTCTGAGCCCAAGGGTTTGGCGTTAAAGAAATCATAAATGTTTATGTCCTGCGACAGACATTTCAGGAGTGTCCAAACTGCACGTAGAAGTGAGCTAACTAATGCGGGCGAGCTGCTGGAGTTTAGAAATAACCTGCTTGCTCCTCACTCACCCGTCAGAGCCAAGGCTTTGACAAAGTCTTTTTGACGGCGCGTCTGGGCTCCAGCCGACGGCGGCACATTATACGAGCCGGCGTGTAACATAACTGGTTTCAGCTGGCTTGCGGAAAAGTCCCTTGAAAATAGCATTCCCAATACTTTCTTTTCCCAGCTAAGGATAACAGAAGTGACAATGATTACATGATGTTAATGTGATATTTATAACCAGCCTGTTAACTAATCCAAATAGCAGCCTCATGCATACGGTTCCTGCATGCTTCCAGCATGTCTCCCAGGCTGGGGATAAAGAACCTGATTCAGGTAGGATGGGTTTAGGTGTAAAGAGAAAACTCATGCCTAAAAACTCTAAACTCAGCGTTAATCCAAGCCCAAGGACCTGCTACTCTACCACCTTGTCTTCAACCCACAACGTGGATATGACCCAAGTTTGGGCTCTCTGCATGGTTACAGCCATGTTCAAACAGCAGGGTGGGAGTATCTACTGAACTTTGGTCTTAAATCAGCTCTTTCTTCATATAGCTCCAGGTTCAGGGTGATTTGGAGATCTGTTTTTCATGCTGCAACCTTTCCTGTGCCTGTTGAAGCATCAGGCAGGAACAGTCCAGTCTTCTTTGGTATCATTTTAGAACAGTTTTGTACGGAGCATGACCATTCTCTCACCGAGGAGACCAGCTCCAGTGCAGGTAAGTCTGTACTGGGGAAGGGAATCGCGGCAAAAAAGGGTCGGCTAGGGGCTGGTTTTTAAGGCTTTTTAAAGCCAGGAAAAGGGGCCAGGCCGAGCCGGCACCCGGCGCTTCTGGGGGGCGGAGGCAGCTGAGGAGCCGAGGGCAGAGCCACCACCCCCTGCAGCAGGTTCGATGATCCTGTGTTTTCTAATCAGTATTTTATTGACTGGGACCATTTTCAACCAGGCTGGATCCTTTCCATCTGCCTGAGTTCATGTCCACTACACTGTGCCCGCTGTCCAGCCACATAGACCCACAAGCTCTTCAGTACTACAAAAAAGATTCAAAGTCCAGGGCAAAGTTGCACTTTAGTGAAATAACAAGTCCAGCAAAAGCAGATTTCATTCGTACAATCGCCAGTTTTAGCTGTAGTGTCTTTTAATAAGATGATATCCTTGCAGTGAGAACAAGATTTTACAAGGACCCAGGTTTTTTTTCCATCCAACGTACTGAAGATCCAGAGATCTTTTCCAGTCCTGTGCTCCTTAACAAACAAAACCTTCTCCTTTGCTCCTGGATGCAGACTTTTTCTGTGACATCAGCATGGGCTCCTTCACTTCACTTGGCTTTTATTTTTGGCACTTAGGACAAAACTTAGCAGATTTCATCAGAGCAAAACACAGATACAGAATGAAGCACTGTTTAAGCCATTTGCCTTCCAAATTTCCAGGAAATTTCGGCTCTATTGGTTTTAGCTACTTCATTCTGCCACTCAGGGTATTTCATGCAGGTAATATTTTGTTCCCAGATAGTGACTGTTGTTTCTTCAGAAACAGCTCTGAGCCAAGGGCTCTGGCAGAGGTCTGCTTTGTCTAGTATCTAGCAAATGATCAGCATTGTTAGCTTCTGCATGATGCAGGGCAACTAGTTTCAGCGGTGTGTGCTAAGGATTCTTAAAGGTATAGCTAAATTCACTTGGTAAGACCTCTGCTTTGATAGGACTGACCCAAAGAATATGGACCTTGCAGTTTTAGAAGTAAAGTCACCATGTTGCTGCATTTAATAGTCATTGGGTTTCCACAGCTAATAAAAAATAACTTTAGGTAGTATCTTTTGAGCTTAGCAAGCAATTCTAGGGAATATGTAGGGATAACTTCATATTTTACATATCAGTGTAAACGTGTCTCTTGGAGGAATGTCTGTCTTTAGTGCACTGCTGGACTGCCCCAAGTGTCTGAATTAATTCAAGTCAGGTGGCTCAGCTTTGTACATTATCTCTTTGTCAGGGTGAAGATGGACGCTAGCAGGGGCTTAATGGGCAGATTTTGGTTCATTCATTCTCTGTATCTTTTCGAATTGGCTGCTGTAAGTAATTTAAAACTTGGCCAACTTTCCACTCCTTAAGAAACTCACACATTTAGGATATGAAAGAAAACAGGCCCAAAGGGGTGGTAGGTGCTTCCCTTCAGATCACATCAATCCTGGGAAAGTCTTCAGGAAAGCTTGCGAACGTAGAGGTGCTGCATTTAAATGACGACAAAGTGCTTTTTTTATGGCAGCTGGTTGGATTCGGGGGTTAGAGCCGCTCCTTAGCTCAGCTGCACTTTACAGCACTGACACGCCATTAACGGCCATGGCCAGGCGTGTGCTGCTGCTTCATCCCTTTTTAGCGACAATGAGATGCAGTACAAGTGCACAGGGCTGCGCAACAGAGGGGTACAGGGCTCGGCTGGGAAAGAGAGCCTGAATGGGGAACTACCTCCTCTCAGAGACTACAGAAAAAAAAAAAACAGTACGCTTTCTGAATGAGAGGAGGTACAAACTCATTAAAAATGCATCCCCTCATTACAAATGCAGCCTTCAGGTAAGATTCAGCCTATGTTACTTCGGGAAATGAAGCAGGCAGTATGTGTGTTTTCATTTTATGTCTTTTGCTTGATGGTTTGTTTGTTTTCAGATTGTGTGTGTTTCCTTTGCGTTGGATACCGCGTTCATGCACAAGTATTTCTCTTTTATGCAGCTTTGCATTACACGGGTAACCCTCTCTTTCCCACGAGCTTTGACTTCAAAATCTGATTCAAAACATGACACTGTGTGGTTGGATGTTAACAGCTTCTCTGTGATTCTACACTTCACCAGAAATAACACCCTAATTAACTGTCGCTGCGATCGGAACTTTTTTACCTCCTCATCTTTTTCTCACCCACCATCTCCTTGCTCACCACACTTTGTCTAGCTCCTCAAAATCGTGGGCATCTGCACAACCTTGATTACAAGCTCATCAAAAATTGAAGTCTCTGATGCACATGTTTGGGTGGTCCGCAGGTGGAGAGCTCATTCTCTGTTAACCCCACTCCACTGGTTTTGCCCCTCAACAGGGCAGAGCTCCGCTGCATAAAAGGGGAGCTGCCTTGTCTCACCGATGCGCAGATGCACACTGTGAATCTATATCCACACGCATCCACATACCCCACGTACGTATACAAGCAAGAAACTGGAAGGGACCAATTCAGCATCCCTCCTACACGTACCCAAATAATCCAGCAGTATTTAGGGAATTTGCGTGAGCCTCAGAGGTCTGATTCTACCCAAGAAAGGTAGGCCAGGGCCAAAATAGGTGGCTGGTTTTGCAAGCCGGGTACAGAAGTTTCCAAGGTAGAGCGGGGAACAACTGTAGAGCTCATAAGTCTGGAGGCTCTGAAGCTAGTGGAAAATCCCTCAGAAACAGCCTTAAATTACAGCAGTTCCTATAGCTGCTGCGGGTTACGCCCAGCGATGTGTCAGTTGCTGGAACGTGTTCAGTAATGGAGTGAGCACACCTTTCCCTCCCTCCCCCTTGCTCTTTTTTTTTTTTTCCTCAGAAAACTCAGGAGCCTCGTATTCTGAACCTCTAGCGCTAAGTTAATAAAAATAAAGATCAATGATTAACTACACGTGCTGGGTTTTACCCACTGGAGCATTCAAAAATGCTGAGAATGCAATTTCTCAAGCTGTGGGTTGAAGCAGTTGGTGGGGCGGGGGCGCGGGAGCAGCGGAGCGAGCGCGGGGCAGCGCGGTGGGAGTGGGTGTCGTGGCCTCCCCGGTGAGCTGCAGCAGCCACGCTGGTCCCAAGCCATCACATCCTGGGGGGAGAAAGCTACAGCCCAGGTGTGTGGCAGAGACATCGTAGGGTATCAAAGCGTGGCGTGCCTCCATACAGGAACGATGGCTGCTGCCTTTCAATGTTTTTTCCTAGAAAGCTGACAAGGAAAGGAGCCCTGGGATTTGCAGCGAGGACCCCACTTCTGTAAGAAAATCAGGCTGAGGAAGGAATGATAACATTGTGGTCAAACCAAGGATATGCTAGAAGGGTGAGATCAAAGTTGGAGGGTCTTCACAGAATATTTTCATTTTTCAAGGTGCTATATTCTCCATTCCTGTGTTTGAGTGATTTACTGTCTTGCCATGGTCCCTGCTGTACATTTGACTAGAAACCAGAGCTTCCCCAGCTAACAAGGAAAAGTATCTTGGTAATTAGGATCACAGGAAGGCTAAGGCACCAGCACTGTGGTCTAAAGCAGGGAATCTATGAGATCCCACTGACCAAGGTGTCAGATATCACTTCTGAACCTGAAACCCATTTTTATGAACTGTGATGCTGTCCAGGTTCAAGGGTCTCTGAAGTACACAGGCTTTTATATTCCTGATATATATATAAATTTATATATATATCAGGAATATAAATATATTAGAATTTCTATATTTCTATATTATTTCTATAAATAGAAATATATATTTATAATATACTCAGTGAGAAGCAGTTAAAAAATGATAGGGTAGGTGTTGCACAAAGTTGGAAGCAGTGATCACAGATAATACTGAAGTAGATATTGAAGGTACTGCAGGAGAAATCATGGGTACAATTAGCATGTTGAGGTGGGAAGGGACCTCTGGAGGTCACCTTGTCCATGTGTTAGCTGTATTGTAGGATCTACGTAGGAAGATTTAAAAATGACCTCGTTTTTTTAGGTGATGGCAACAAATGAATGACACTAGACATCTTTCATGGGAGTTTGAAAAAGTGTGAGTACTTACCTCTGGGTGAGGAGTTAGGTAAGGTAACTGGAGAGACCTTAAAATATTCATAGAAGGTGATGATAAAAGAGTTGCCACATTAGAGCTCATTTTGGTAGACAAGCAAATATTCACAGTCAATTTAGAATATTTATGCTTGCTTGTATATTAATGATCATGATTGGGTTAAATTTATTTTACCACATTGCTGCTACTAACCAGCAATATATTTTATCAAGCTTTAAATAGTAATTTTTTAATTTTTAAACTAATTGGCATCACTATAGACTGGAATGCATATATAGAGTGAGGAATGCTTTAAAAAAGCACACGAGGAAATGTTTAAGAAGTAGCTCTTGGAAGCTAAATAAAAAACTGTGCTTGAGCAACCATGAAAAATGCAATGGATTAAAAAAAAAAAAAAAAGATGCAGAGCAATAAAGAAATCCTCAAAATAAATATTTAGAATCTGGGAAGGAAAGAAAAATGTCAGTGATGATAGGTTTTAACTTTAAAAAGGAAGGAGATAGCAGAAGCTGAAGGTATCAGTGAAATGTCAACAGTCACAGTGAATGACCAATAAAATTTAAAATTATAACAGAGCTTTAAAAAAATAACGAATTAGAAACAAAATGTACTCTTTAAGTCATGCTCAGGTCCATTACAGGATACTGGTGGTGAACTGTATATAGTGACGGAAAAAAAAGCAGAACTCTTAATTCAGTTCTTTTTTCCGTATTAAATAAAAAGCATCAAAATATTCTGCTGACAAATTTGCCATTCACAGTAAAAAATGAGCAACAGCATCTGCTATATTTAAACACTTTTGAGTCAATAAAGTGTACGCTAATTTATGCCAGTGGTCAAGTTGCACAGATTCTGGGTTACTGTCCCCAGCCAGGATTTATCACCAGTGCGTAATTGCGTAGGAATAGCATCACAATGGGAGAAATATTCTTCATGCTCGTACGTCAAATATTGCTGTTTAGAATCACGCAAACATAAAATAGTTCTTGTTGGAAGGGACCTCAGGAGGTCCCTCATGCACCCCAAGCAGGGCCAGCTGTCATATCAGACCAGGCTGATCAGGGCTTTGCCCAGCCGGGTCTTGAAACCCCCCAAGGATGGAGCCTGCCCAACCTCCCTGGGCAGCCCGTCCCTCTGCCTGCCCCCTGGCCTGCCGGTCCTCATGGGGAGAGGTTTCCAGCCTGAACCCCTCTCCTTCCAGCTCATGCCTGCGGTCCCTTGTTGCCCTGACACACGCAGCTGTGAAGGGCCCGGCTGCCCCCTCTCCATCCCTCCCCATAGGCACTGGGGTGGCTGTGAGGTGCCCCCGAAGCCATCTCTGCCCCAGGATGGACAAACCCCGCTGCCCCAGCTTCTGCTCACGGGGACATCCTCCAACCCTGACCATTGTGGGCGTGAACTCACTCCAGGTTATTGGCATCTTTCCTGCACTGGGGAGCACCAACCTGGCCACGGTACCCAGATGTGGTCTGACAACCCCTGCCCTGATCTCCTGGCAGTGCTCCTGCTGCTGGCCATCTCCACTGCCCCAGAGCCTGACCAACTCGCTGCCCCAGAGCCCCTTCCCCAGAGCTGCTCCCAAGGCAGTCTGTCTCCAGCCTGTATCATTGCAAGACACTCTTCCTTCCCAGGTGCAGCACTTTGCATTTGTTTTCTTGAATTTCATGAGGTTTCTGTCAGCCCATCCCTCCAGCCTGCCTAGGAGCCTCTGAATGACAACTCTTCCATGGAAGGTATTGGTCGGCCACCTCCAATTTGGCATTATCTGCAAATCTGATGAGATTGTGCTCCACAGCCTCCTCCAGGTCACTAACACCAACATTAAGCAGCACAGGGCCCAGAATAGACCCTGTGGTACCTACCCTGTTGCATGCCCCAGGCAGAAGATGATGCACTGAGCATGACCCTCGGAGCCTGACCATCAAAATGGTTTCTTACCATTGTCTAGTTGTCCACCCATTGAGGCTATGGCATCCTGACTTGGATTGCGGGAGACGGTGTCAAATATTCATTTGTTCACACAGATATGTTTTTGATACCATTTCAGACATTCACTCAGGTCATGGTTTCATGTCAGTGTCAGTGTTTAATCACAATATAATTTAGGTGGTGGAGTCTCCTTCTCTGGAGATATTCGAAACCCACCTGGGTGCATTCCTGTCCAACCTGCTGTAGGTGAACCTGCTTCAGCAGGGGGGTTGGACTAAATGATCTCCGAAGGTCCCTTCTAACCCCTATCATTCCGTGATTCTGTGATTCTGTGATAGTTTAAAGTACTGCTATGTACTCCTCTCCCAGGTAAGTTGGCTTCTGAACAGAAGGCTTATGGTTCACAGTTTTCATCTGAAGATATTTCACTGCACCAGAACCTCAGAATTCCATGGGCTGTGGCCTCAGGTACCTGTGGGTCACTGAGAGCAACTTCGGACTGACTTTTTGATACTTCATGCTACACTGGCAGTGCTCAGCAATAACGTACTCAGCAAAGGCATGCTCTGACCAGAGGAATTTTTCCTGTTTTCTCAAGGACATGTCTCCCCTCACACACTTATTTGCCTATAGGATCACAGAAGTGGAACCATTTTGTCCAGAATTCAGGTACTTGAGCAGAAGTCCAAGCCTGTTCCCCCAATATGCCTAACAGTCACGGAATCACGGAATCACGGAATCTTCAGAGTTGGAAGGGACCTCTAGAGATCATCTAGTCCAACTCCCCTGCTAGAGCAGGATTGCCTAAAGCACATCCCTCAGGGCTGCATCCAGGCTGGTCTTGAAAATCTCCAGAGAAGGGGTCTCCACAGCCTCCCTGGGCAGCCTGTTCCAGTGCTCTGTCACCCTCACCGTAAAGAAGTTTTTCCGTGTATTTGAACGGAACTTCCTATGTTCTAGCTTGTGCCCATTGCCCCTTGTCCTGTCGCTGGGAACCATTGAAAAGAGCCTGGCTCCGTCCTCCTTCAACCCACCCTTTAGATACTTGTAAACATTAATCAGGTCCCCCCTCAACCTTCTCTTCTCCAGGCTAAAGAGTCCCAGCTCTTTCAGCCTTTCCTCATAAGGGAGGTGCTCCAGTCCCATAATCATCTTGGTTGCCCTACGCTGGACTCGCTCTAGTAGTTCCCTGTCCCTCTTGAACTGGGGAGCCCAAAACTGGACACAGTACTCCAGTTGTGGCCTCACCAGTGCAGAGTAGAGGGGGAGAATGACCTCCCTCGACCTACTGGCCACAGTCTTCCCTATGCAGCCCAGGATGCCATTGGCCTTCTTGGCGACAAGGGCACACTGCTGGCTCATGGATAATTTGCTGTCTACCAGGACCCCCAGGTCCTTCTCCTCAGAGCTGCTTCCCAGCATGTCCGCCCCTAACCTATACTGGTGTTTGGCATTCTTCCTTCCCAGGTGCAGGACCCTACACTTGCTTTTGTTGAACCTCATTTGGTTCTTCTCTGCCCAGCTCTCCAGCCTGTCCAGGTCACGCTGGTGACTGCCAGGTCAGTCATTCAAAGGAGATTCGTGATTAAAGACAAGGGCTCTAGTAGCCGTGTGGCACTAAGACTTGGTATTGTTAAGATGGAATGGAACAAAAAGTGATGTAAATGGAAAAGATGATGGATGTTTACCACCGTAAAGGTATTTTCCTTGCAGAGTATGTGAGTGGTAGTTGAGTTGAGTGCACTGCCATCTACAGGTTGTCAATACAGCACCTTCCGGGCAATGTTTTATTATTTTTGTTTTTTCCATTGCTGACCCTGGCTACTGTTCTGCTTTTCTGCAGTCCCTGAGCATTCCTTTGGGTAATGGACTTCATTGGACTAGATTCATAGTGACAGTGACCTACAAGTCATGCTGATGGAAAATTCATTATGGTTTGGGATTAGTTGCTAATCTTTGGGATTATTGAAACTATAGCGGTTGGACATTCTTCTTTTTGTTTTAATTGCCTGTGTTATGAACAAAGGGCACAGCCAGTCTAGCATCTGGCGTATGTGTATAATTTCTTATGAGCATTGACAGACAAATAAATACGAGCTATTTTCAAAGTGACCTTCTCCTTCCATCCTTATTAGAATGTTCTGACAAAATTCATAATTGACTGAAGTCTTTTTATAGCAGCAATGAACATAACGACCAGGGACAGAGTTTCCAGGCTGCCCTGTCTCTACTCGGTTTCCTGTCACAGCCATGGCTCCAGTTGGGCTACACATGATCAGGGCAGTGCCTTTACTCTGGCAGAGTGCAAAGACTCCGCAGCCTCCACGGTGGGGATTTGACTTCACAGCGGATAGCATTTCTAACTGGAAATAACCATGCTTTGGAAGCATCTAGTAAACCCCAGCTGGCCATATTTCTTATTGTTCACCGGGTGAAATGGAGATGAAGCCATCAGCAGTAGTCTACAGGCAATTTGTTCCTAAATTCTAGAAAAATCCTGTTTGTTCTCTCTATAATACATTACTAAGTTATATTGATTTTTAGTACAGTTCGTAGTTATTGCTTCAGCCTATGGTAAGAAAAAAACTCATGGATTCATGACAAAGACTTAAACTATTCCGCGAGCTTCCTGGCAACAGCACCTATTGAAACAGCTTCTTGCTACTTGACTATAATACAAACACCCTTGAGTTGCTGTGGGCAATGAAATAGCTTCTTGCCTTTCCGTTCCTGAAAGATTGAACAGTGTAACAGGAACCTCAGCAATCTGCCACGAAGAAAGAAAACAGACAACAGCTAGCAGTTTGCAACGTTAACCTCTTTTTTGTTTGTTACCCAACGTGTCTTCACATTACTCTGAAAGCGTCTGAGGACCATGATCCCTTCTAACAGGGTACTAGTATGGAAAGAAAATTTTGAGTCATTAAAAAAAAATAATCACCCTTCTTTGGCAATAGGCCAGCCTGAGACACATAGCTGAGCGCAGTCACTTGTGAAATAATTAACGCTCGCGGTGGCTTGGTCGGTGTGATAGTTTGAATGACAAATGTCACTGCATTCCTAATGTACTCTTAGTGACCTACACATAGACACATATCAAATACCGTGTAAAAACAGGCACTTCACCAGCACTCAGCTACCTAGGCACAGAGGAAGAAAGTGGAGCAGAAAAAGTGCCTTTAACGTTAGCTAGGATTGATGTTGGGTTAGCACTGCAGCGTGAATCGTTATATATATGTAGTATTCGTATTGTATGGTCTCTTAAGATGCTTCAACATTTCAGAAGGAATACTTTTATATAGGCAGTAATCGGTACTAATTGTGGGCACTGACAACAGTCGGTGTGGTCATGGTCTTGGAGCAGTGTGAAGAAGTTGGGCTTTAGCTCTGCCCCCAGCCCACGGCTCATGGGCATCTTTGCCTCAGATCCTCCACCTGCAAAACAGGGATGGTCAATCACATTGCAAAATCCCGGAGCAAATGGCATTGTGTAAGGTTGAAAGCTTGGCATTTGATGACATTTTTGTGTTTATATTTCACTTTGATGTGGCCACTGAGCAAGGAGGAGAGCAGCAGGTAAGGAAGCAAGCCAGGTGCTTTCTCAGGACACCCAGATGGCAGTACGCACTGTGTCAATGATACCAAGAGAACATATATTTCCTGCTTCACAGGAAAATCATTCATCCAAGCAACTTTTGCTCCATGATGTTTAACTGAAGCCCATTTTGTTTACAAAGTAAGAAAACTACTTTTGTTTCTGGGTACAATTATTTATTTAGAGAATATATCCCAAAAAGTTGCCTTGAATGTGTGCATTTGTTATACTTCAAAAGACTTTGGGCAATTCATGTCCATAAAGTAGTAGGTAACAAGCCAGAAGACAACCTACAAAACTGAAAGATTAAAAGTAGTTCTTAGAAAGCAAATCGACTTTCCCACATATGAAAAAATTTAAGTGGGAAGCTTTTCACAGAGGAGCCCTCGGTGATAAGCAAAAGGTAAGAAGCTGCTTAATTGTGCCAGGAAAGTTAATATTGAAAGAGACACTCCAAGCTAGGCCGTATTTTTTTAAGTAAAGGTTTTTGTTGTTTGTCTTTTTTCTGAGCGGATTAAGAGGACAGGCAATTAGTTGAATCAGAAGTTTATAGTTTGCCCTCAGAAAAGGGGCAGACTTTGTGTCTATGTAGTAGAGGAACACGAGAGTAGAGAGCTTTACTCAGCACTGCCGTTCCTGCCTTACTGTAAGAAAGCAAGCTATCTTTGCATCATTTTGGGGAGCATTTTACTCGCTCTCGTGCTTCCACCCGGCTGCTCTTGCTACCTTGTCAAAAGAGGACTTGTTTTGCTGCAGGAAATATTTTTGGACCCGTTGTTCCCAGAATTAACTTCTAAGCAGGACCAGATGAAGATGTGCCCCTCACAGTGACACACAGACGTGACACTGCCCTGAAACAAAACAGAGGGGTAGACACTGCATGGTGTTGTGGCCTTCATCTCTGGGTAGTCTGTAGAGGTAAAGGACAGGGAGAGGCAGATGCTTGGGCTGACACACGGGACACGCTGAAGAGAACTAGACTTTGCTGGGATTTGTAACCGTTATATTGATAACAGAGAGCAAAGGTCGGAACAGATGGTGGCTGAAAAGGAACAGGTCTCTTCAGTTTGCTTCCCTTTCGTCAGGAAAACACACTGTTTGTACAATCGGCCACGGCTTTCAACAATGGACTGGCTGGAGATGAGTCACTAAAATGAATAATCCTTTTTAATCTCTATGAAAAACATCCTGTTAGTGTTGCCATATTCTAGGAATTGTTATAACAGGAGCAGCAAAAGGATTAAGTGCTTAAACCTGTCCCACCAGTACAACTTCACCGCAGCAGAATCTCTCTGCTGGTAGTGAGTCTCCACTTCTCCTTACAAAAACAAGAGAATATTCCTATTCTGTATTTCTTTTTCTGGAACAAGCCCTCCAGGACCCACCCATAATGTAGCTATTTTAAAATATTAAAATCTAGATCAACTCGCAGCACACGCTGAGGATGAAATAAAAGTAAGGATCACAAGTTCACCAAGATCAGACCAGAGCTTGTCCTCAATGCCTTTCCCTGAGTGCATTACACCTCTGCCAACAAATCCTCCGGAGAGTAAGAAAGAATCCTGTAGACTCAACGCTGTCCTTTCTGTGCTTTGCAGCGCAGCGCTGCGCCTCTTTCAAAAGGTGAGTGATTCTAGGAAGTGATTAAAATATGTAGGATATTCTTGGTAGCATGAGGCTGAAGCCCGTGCTTTCAATACCAAATGCACAAAGGCTGTCAGCTATGAAGAATAAAAAAGCTATCCAGCTACCTGACAGGAAGGATTAGTCTCATGAGCTATGAAAATTGCTAGAGGAGGCAGATGACTGCTTTGTTTTCCCCCCAATACTTAAAATGGCAAGAGCTTGCTAAAATATTTAGTGTTAATAAAAACTGATGACAGGCTCTTACTGGTCTCTTTTCCAGAAGTGAGAGTTCGAGAAGACTGCCTCCTTTCACTGGCTCCGTCACATTAAGGTATCCAAAAGATGTTGAAGGTGATACAATACAGAGCCCAAAGCGACATCCTCAATTAATCTCAAATAAATGACAAGGCTTTATCATCAACAGGTGGCCTAGTGGTGCTTGTTTTGAACCCTTCTTTTTAAATACATCACAAGGGATTTTTCGAGGTGCTCAAGCCTCACCAGCTCTGCTCCCATGGACTAACATCGACTTGAGCAGAAGCGGAGTGGGTTGACACCAGCTGTGTTTGCTCAGTGGGGCAGGTGTGGTGTTTGTAGGCCCTGCACCTTGGCCGTGTCCCAACCCCAGAGCGAATTCACCCCGTGATGCCCCCGCTGGTCCTAACTCACTGACCGCCCAGATCGTCAACCTGCTGGAGCTCCCTACCAGCTCGTCCGCCCCTTTCCCGTACCTCTGGGCTTCTTCCCAAAAGCAAGCGGGGTGGAGAGGGAACAGTCTGCACCTGTATCTCCGTTCAAGGTGCAGCTGAGTCAGAGCTAAAATTTGCACCTAGTTCTCTCCAGCTCTTGGCACATCTCCCACCTTCCTTCAGTAATTAAAAACTACGGAGCAGGACTTCTTAACTCTTACACATTAGGTTCACCCTTCTGTCAGCTGAATGTTAATAATGTTTTGGACAAGTAGTACAGATGATGGTATAATAGTTCTTAGATGTAAAATATATATAAAATAACTGTTGATTTTATATATATATATATACATATATATACATATATATATATATAAAATCCATAATAAAAATCCCACCAGAACATGGAAGGGCAATATCTGATAATAGATAACTACAGATATGGGCCAGAGCTGTGCATTTCTGTTTGGTAAGTGGTAACACATCTTGGGATTGAAAGCATTTTAGTTCTTCAGTCCTGCCAGCTCAGGCAATCCCACCAAATAACTATGCAAATTTGTCAGGCCTTAACGCTTAACATTTTTTTGCACCTACATTTTTATTGAAAAAACAGCTCCAAATCTCCCTCCTTTGATGGTTTTAAAGGACTCTCCAGGCTGAATTATTTTACGGTCAATTACACCCAATTTACTAAGTCCCTTCTTCATTAAATAGTAAGAGTTCTTACCCCCCCTCCTTGAAACTGTGTGGAGGAGTTTTCGGCTTCTGATCTTGGAAAAGGGACAGCTAGGACGGATCAAGGAGGACACTTGTAAGAGTCCATATGTCAGGATATCTGGTCATCCAGAACGTCCTCTCCTAGCCATCGTTTCTCCTCTAGACTGACTCCTTCTGGAGCCCAAAGGAAAAGAGTGAGAGATATGCTGTCTTTCCTGAAAAAAACATTCTCGCCTCATTTCATCTATCATTAGTTTGCTTTGGAGGCTCTACTTTGAATACCATACTTTACTGATTTTCTTCTCCTCCAGGAAAGTGACTGAGAAGACAGAAAGCGACTCCCATCAGTTGCCTCCTTTCATGTTATTTGACATCTTATGTACAATAACCACACAGCTGATCCAGCTGTCATTTTAAAACTACTGCAACTCTGCATTCTATATAATGTTGTACAAAGTAAAAAAGTCTACCAAATGCCATGGAATATTCAAAGACTAAACAAGTCTTTCTTTTTTTCATCACCGTTCAGGAGTGCCAGACACTTTGGGGCAGACTGTGATCCAGGAGGGACAGACCTGGTCCAGGAGTTAAGGACTGACTTCGTTTCTAACTGCCTGCATGTGATTTCATTTCCATTTTTCCTGCATTTATTTGCAATTTTAAACAACCTAGAAATATATGAACCAAAAATCTTGTAGATCAGTTTATTCTAAGTAACAGCCGAAGGCAGTTACTACTAAACTCCTATGGGTTTGCTTTATGACTATGTACATAAACATAACCCTTTTGCTGGGTCTGTGGCTGTTCAGATGTTACTATCCAATGTACTTTTGTTATAGGAAGCAGAAAAAAATGGGTTGTCGCAAGCCTAGGCAACTATATAAAATTAGATTCACCCCATAAGAATGACAAGAATGTCCTTTACTGAACCCCAGTGCCTCACGAAGAGCTGGCCGCATGTGAAAGGAGGTGGATGATCTTACACGTTCCCTCTGCTAGTACTTGCGGCCACATGATGAGTTAATATTTGATTAGACAGTGCTGTATCTATGACACCTGTTCACCAGGGAGACTAGGCCAACAACTGATGTAATCTACCTTATTATATACTTAATGATAGAGGAGAAGTGCTGCTTTTCCAGCTTCCCACGTCTGCTTTTCATTTCCTCTCCTACACATTCCTGAGGGGTCATGTTCAGTGCCTTGCAAGAGCAAACAAACAACTACAAAATTTCTCTCTCTCTCTCTCTCTCTGTGATTCTCTGCAATTTGCCTGAAAAAGAGGAGAAAAAGTTTAAAAATTTCCACTGCACTGTGTGTTTCTGGAAAGAAATTTACTTCTTGCTAATAGCTATTAATATACATGTGTTGGCTAGATTTCTCTGACTACAATAGATCAGGACAAAGCATACCAAAAAATGCATCGGTACTAAAGCTATACAGAAAAGCTCATATTTTTCAGAGCGGTGAATCAAGCGCTTGGCCATAGCTTCCAGATCCTCTTCACAAATGTCCTCTCAACCTCAGGCTTTGACTAGTAGGACCTACTCAATTTGTTTAGGTCAGTTCTCCGAAAAAGCAAGTGGCTGTAAAGTGATACCTTGCAGGGGCTCCAAAGCACCTCATCTGAGCGGATTCCCAGTTACCCTCCTGCGATCCCAAGGTCACAGTGCCTTCCTTCCTCTAGGAAATGCCGTGCTTCTGGTTTGCACCACGAGCAATCACAGTAATCTTTGGAATCTGAATGTGGTGTTTATTGCAAAAGCATAAGATTGTGTTCAGGAGAGTCTATTCAACCAGTGTGATTTCTAGGTTGTTTTTTTTCAATTTGGCCTTCATAACCTCTGCAGCTTTCCTGTTAAGAAATCCCCATCTTTATGGGGAATACCTCAATTTCCCTCAGAACTGTAGGTGATTACAGCATTTCAGATACTGTCTTTCTTACTCTGATTAACTGTTGGTATAACGTGAATACGTTATCGAGGGAATATTTTCTCAAATTTCCATTTCAGATTTTTCCTTCCCATTTTAGAGTTCACCGGTTTCCCTGAAGTTAAGATTTGCCTTTGAACAGAGGGGAGCTGCAGTGTATTTTTATTGGAATGCCAGCACTTCTTTTCTTTTTGATGTATTTTTAATTGGCAAAGGGAGGGCTGAGAATAAGCTCTTGGCTAGGTCCTTTCCTGAGTTCAGGGACAATGCTAGAAGACCCAGGTGGTATTAGCTTTGAAGGGAGACGGTTGAGGGTTCCCAAGTGCTGATGAAGGGTGGTAAAAAAACCTGTGAAAAAGCTGTAGTTGAGCTACGAAAAGTCTTCATTCCCTTCTGTCTGGTACTCACCTTCTCACCTGTCCGAGTTCCCGCTGATGCTGCAACACATCTTCCATGCTAGGATGAGAGGAGGTAGGTCTCAATATAACTATAAAATTATACTTACTGAGACTCCCCTGGGAATTGGTGTCCGAGCATCACAGATAGCGTGGGGATTCCCAGATACGTTTTTGAAAGTGGTACACAGAAACAATCCCTGACATGTGATTCATGTGATTGCGTTTCAAGTCCCTGCGATTTGGTTGCCCCTTTGATCACATCTCACAAACAGGTTCGTGTCCAAAATTAGGCTGGAAAAAATGCTGCTATAATTATTTAGAGGAAATAGGAAGAGGGGGACATCTTCCACTGCCAGCTACTATGCCCACAAAGATAACAAAAGCTTTGGCAGAACACAGCATTGGGCATGTGCTAGCACTCTCCACTTTGAACCCCTTCCAGGAACCGACGGTGAGAAATAACCACTTTGGTGCGAGCCCGAGAGAGGTACGTTCTAGAGAAAGCAGGCAGTGAGTTACACCGGTCTAAATGTTGTGCGTTAAGAGTAATAAAATGGTTTGATCAATGCTCTTTAAACTGTTCTACAAGGACTTCCTCCCCTGCCCGGGCCATTTTACATGCTTATTTACTGCAGCGCAAATCATACTTCATGGAGCTGAGATGACAAATGAAGCCTGCCACAATTCTGCATGAAATGTAACATGTTTTCTTAGGCGAGACAGGAGTTGACAGAGCATCAAATGATCATGTTCCATCTATAACTTTCACTCTGTCAAGTCTTCTGTCCTCTGCACGCCAATTATAATAAATACGGCTGACTGCATATAGCCAGAGGAAAACGAAGGCGGCTCTCTAACATACGTAAAACTAAAAGATCCAGACTTTTGTAAATCTTTTGATTGTTTGCATAAAAGCAATTCTCTCTTCTCTTTGGTTTGAAAGACAATAAGAAGTCGGAAAGGAATATATCTTTAGTAATCAACATTGAAATATAAGTAAGAATATTCAGGTCAGAGTAACATCCTCTGACAGCGGGAGCTGAAGACAGGAGGTGGTGTCAGTAGGCCTGGCTGGGTGACACAGCTTTACCACAGGAAGCATTTCTGAGTTCATGAGAAGTAGCAGTGATTTATCCTCCCACAGGTATTAACACCTCAAGCAACACAACAAGCATATTGTTTGCTAGAGAGAAATAACCAAAAGGACACACCCCCGCCTTGCATTTTTTGGAAGGACTTTCTTCTGACACGCTGAAGGAAGAGAACTGTTTAAAAAATGTATACTTTCAAGAAACTATTTTTTGAAGTTGTTCTGAGTGCTAGTACATGTTTCACAAATAATGTGTTGCCGCTTGCTCAGCTGTTAGTGACAAAAGTTTATTATTTTTTATTTATAATTATGCTGTAGAGACCCCCCCAATATTGCAAGCTCACAATTAATATTACGTTCATACTAAATAAACTATACGACAACTAGTGGATGGGTGGAATGATTTCATAGAATCACAGAATCATAGAACCATAGGGTTGGAAGGGACCTCTGGAGATCATCTAGTCCAAGCCCCCTGCCAGAGCAGGGTCACCCAGAGCAGGTTGCACAGGAACGCGTCCAGGCGGGTTTTGAATGTCTCCAGAGACACAGACTCCACCACCTCTCTGGGCAGCCTGTTCCAGTGCTCTGCCGCCCTCAGAGTAAAGAAGTTCCTCCTCATGTTTAGGTGGAACTTCCTGTGCTGAAGTTTGTGCCCATTACCCTCTGTCCTGTCACTGGGCACCACTGAAAAGAGCCTGGCCCCATCCTCCTGACACCCAACCTTTAAGTATTTATAAGCATTGATAAGATCCCCCCTCAGTCGTCTTTTTTCCAGACTGAAGAGACCCAAATCCCTCAGCCTTTCTTCATAAGAGAGGTGTTCCAGTCCCCTAATCATCTTGGTAGCCCTTTGCTGTACCCTCTCCAGCAGTTCCCTGTCCTTCTTGAACCGGGGAGCCCAGAACTGGACACAGTACTCCAGGTGCGGCCTCACCAGGGCAGAGTAGAGGGGGAGGATGACCTCCCTCGACCTGCTGGCCACACTCTTCTTGATGCAGCCCAGGATGCCATTGGCCTTGTTGGCCACAAGGGCACATTGCTGGCTCATGGTCATCCTGTTGTCCACCACCCTCTCTCTACGCTCTTACCTCAGTCTGAAAACAGAGAGGTTGATTGCTCCATGTGGCCACTGGATAATTCCTTTTCTTAATGATTAATTATATTCCAGACCATCACTGGTCTCAGCATCAGCCTGAGCCTGATGTATGTGTTTAAGGATCCACACCAGTCTCCCATGTTCTTGCTGTGTTATCTAATGCAGAATGTGAAGCTCACAAGAAAGATTAGCTCCGTATGAAGAGGCAGAAATAGAGCGGGCAGCTGACACCACATGAACAGCAAAGAGTGGGGAAGCTCCACCGCAGCCTCAGGAAGAACGCTGCTGGACTCCTGAAGGTCTGAGTGCTGGCATGGCCAAACACTGTTATTAGAGCAAGGGATGGAGATACAGGCAGAACCAAGACACTTGCGGTTTCAAGTTGTCAGGGGTCTGTCTTTGTGCCAGGTGCCATATGCCACCTCTGCTATGAGGACAGGCTGAGAGAGTTGGGGTTGTTCAGCCTGGAGAAGAGAAGGCTCCAGGGAGACCTTATAGCAGCCTGCCAGTACCTAAAGGGGGCCTACAGGAAGGATGGGGAGGGACTCTTTATCGGGGGGTGTAGCGATAGGATGAGGGGTAACGGTTTTAAACGGGAGATATAGATTAGATACTAGGAAGAAATTCTTTCCTGTGAGGGTGGTGAGACACTGGAACAGGTTGTCCAGGGGAACTGTGGATGCCCCATCCCTGGAAGTGTTCAAGGCCAGGCTGGATGGGGCTTTGAGCAGCCTGGTCTAGTGGGAGGTGTCCCTGCCCATGGCAGGGGGTTGGAACTAGGTGATCTTTGAGGTCCCTTCCAACCCGAACCATTCTGTGATTCTGTGATTTTCTGTTTACTGGGTTTAGTGGGCACTATGGGACCAAAAGAGCCTGGCCCTGCGTTTTACATGTTTATGTTCTGCCTTGTGTAGCTGGTGCAGTTTACTCACGATTTGTAAAACATGAAAGGTAGGAAAGAAATTCCCAAAAAGTCATGCAGCTTTATGATTTCAGTCATAAAAAGGTATGACTTTAATACAATCGCTTCTCAGGGAGGCTGGTACGGGGATATTGTTCTCAGGAGTCCCGTTTCATAGAAAAAAGTGTATTTCATCAAGGAAGTTACTACTATGAAAAGGATAAAAGATATAATTGTAAACGGAACGTATATTTGTCAGAAAAGACACACAGGCTAAGAGATAATTTGTTTCTAAATATATGTTAGATTATTTAATTATATTCTATTTTTATTTTGTCTATGTATAGGTTTTTTAATTTTTTTGTTTTTACTGAAGACTGCTCCACCCTATTTCAGAAGGAAAATTACTGGTGACTAGAACATGTCAGAATGGAGCCAGAGACTTGGGAAAATAAAGAACTGTCAGACTGCTTTACATTTTAGTGGATTAGAGAACAAGGCATTTGTTAGTGTAAAGTTGTTAGTACCAATATTACCATAAAGAGAGCAAGGGCACCACCTGCTGTTTTAGAAATGTATTTATTCGGGTCATGAAAGTTACTCTTCAAGTACTGCATTCAAAAACAGTCAGGCCTACTAAACAAGCTGGACTTCTTTAGGAAAGCTTTCTCCTGGAATTTAAGCTTATGCAAGACAATTTTAACAAATGATGTGTTTGCCGTTGCCTGTTCACACAATGAACTGTACTGTAGCAACAATGCTGGCTATAATTGACTGAATATGGGGGTACTTACAGATTTTTGAAAGCAAGAAAGTGTTTCACATTTCTTTTCTGCTTTAGTACACGGGCTCTTCCTCACTCAGGGCATCAAGATTTAGCGTTCACAACATTTTCAGTAGATCTGATTGGTACTCGATAACCACCGAAAAGTTTACTCGCTGACTTAAGTAGAAATAGCATCTTTAGCATGACAATAGTTTAGGTCATTTTATGAGCTGGAGGTTATGGAATAAATAATTACTACTAGAGAAGTGAAACATCAAACTACAGTTCAAACAGTTTTGAAAATTTTCAAAGGACCTTGTTTCCAAAATGCTCCTGGTTGCGAAAACGCAGGTTAGTACACAGCCAGCTGCAGTGAGTAGTCCCATCCCTAGCAAAAGGGGTTGTATTCTTGCGCTCAGAGTTGATTTAAACATACATGCAGGACTTTATAAATTCAACCGTCTGGCAGTTCTGAGACAATTTGAACCAAGCAAATTAAATCCCTAGCTGAGAGTGCAATTAAAAAGTCTGAGCAGCAGCTTGGGTCCTCTGAGTCAGAGAAGGCTGAATGCCTGCTTAATTCTTCCTAGAAGCCACAAAGAACCACCCTATCATCTTCTCCGCTTCTTCTGAATAACAAAGGGCACTTCGGAAAACTCTGCATCAGGCTGATTAGACATAACCAGACTCTTGTATTTTATAGGCTGGTAAGGGACTTTTATGAGGATTGCTCGTTTATAAATAAAATTATCATCTGTCAAAACTCCCATGAGAGTTAAGAATCAGCGCTAAAGGAAATGTCCAATTTCTATACAGTCATTTGGCCAGCCAATGTCCCCAAGGATTTTAAGTGAAAGTGAGTTCAGAACAGCAGCAGCCTCTTCACAAATTTGGGAAAACAACATGAAACGTTAACCGATTACGTGCTTTCGCCAAGGAAAAAAGTATCACGGTCCATTTCCTCTTCAGACAACCAGAGCCAAGATTCACCTTGCCCACTTACAAGCAAAATTATATGAGACATTTTAAATTTCATCCTGTCTAATTCAGTTCTGATTTGTGCATGAAAAATCCAAGGGAAGAGTGAAAAATGTGTATAACTTGATTGCTTCCCATGAGCTAAGGTGAAGTTAGCGGATTTTTGTAACCCATTCACATCAAACATATTTCAGTAATAGACGCATAACTCATGTTTTGTCTATCAGTACCGGTTCTTACAAGGAAACAATTGAGATGTCAATACAGTGCCCTGTTTTCCCCTTTTGAAGATGCTTTGTACATCTGAAAGATGTGCAAAACAAAAATAATCTAGGATTGCATCAAGCTTGTGCATTTATTGGTGGCTTATTAAAAATTAATTCACTGCTGTAAATGAACGCTAATAACAAATTAGTAAAAACTTTTTCTTTTCTTCTGTTTTTTTTTGGTTTTTTTTTTTTTTTTTTTTACACAAATAGTTTTATTACAAACTTGAATTCTTAAGAAATACACATGTAAGAATTACACAAAGGCCTTGGTATTTGCAAAAATCCTTTGGTATTTGCATGGTAAATAAAGTCTATAAAACACTTTTGGACACAGATGTGCTCAAACAATGGTATCATTGCATATAAATTCTTTAGAAATATTTCTGAGGCCACTTAGAATTTTTTTTGGCACAGTATTAACAAAATTAAGGCCTTATACTTTTCAAAATCAAGTCATTCAGTGTGTGAGTAGTGTTTAAAACCCTGAAAAAATATTAAATACAGAATAAAGACTATAAGCTCAAAGCAGGATTTACTATAATAAACACAAATAGCTATTAACCTGGGTTCAGTCTCTGCAACTTCAGCATTGAAATGGCCTATGTAAAAAGAACATTTCACATCATATTTTGGCATTTAACATCTAATTCATGACACTGAAAAGAAGAAAACTTTAAGCTTCTTTTTGAAATGATAAACTCAGAGCTTGATTTGCCTAATGGTCGATATCTATATAAATTACTAAAATATTTATATATATATTTTTCTTGACCATTGCTGGATCATTCTTTATTCCACAGGAAAGTTTGTTCTACTGCACAAAGAAGCTGCATAGTACCAACATAGCAGAAACACTTCCTTGCCTTTTTGGGAAGCCAATTTGGCAATCTCTTCCAGATGTAGTCCCATGAAAACCAACAGCACTAAAGACTACAAACAGAAGCAAAGGTTTGCAGGATGGCACTCTATGTTGTGAAAAGATGGTTACATGTTGCTTAACCACAGTCTGTAATCCCAAAACTCTTTTTTACATTAGTATTGCTTTGTACAGGAACAATAAGTACATACCCAAGAGTCTGGGATTTTGAGACACCTAGATAACGGGAACAACAAACTTATCTGGGGAAGAAAAATGAATCTAAATCTATAATACAAGAATGAGAAAGGGGGGTCAAACAGTATAAGGCAGAACTGCATACCTCCTAGCACCTTTGCATTTTTTCTGGATAAATGCTGACTTTTTATTCTATCAGTGCATTGCATTTATATAAAAAATACATATATTTTGATCAAAAGTGCCATTTGGCATGTCAACATTTGAAGCTTATCTTTGTTGTCTCTTTTCTTCTTCAGCAAGGACAGGGCCAGTAAAGCAGTGTGTGTTAGTTATGCAAGTTCCTAAAAGGCACTTTACTGTTTTCATATTGGACAACAATGAGGTACATATGATATATGTCTAGGCTTCATTGCTGTTAAACGAATAGCACCATATTGTGTGAAATTAGTTGAAATTCAGAAGTCATTATGTTTTTCTCATACAGACTTGACAACGGCTAACATTTGAGCGCAGATCCCCTGCTTTCAAAGTTGAGGGAGTCGGTTTCCTATTAAAAATAAAGAAATGAAAAGACCCATTAACAACTGTTGATACAGTCAGTTCTCAAGTTTATAATTGACAACACAAACTTTGCATGCAGCCAAGTGCCTCTTTAAGCTCTGCCGAATCAAGAAGGCGTCCCTAAGTTCTCCAATGGATATTCACTTTCAAGTTTGGTCAGAAACTATCACAAGATTAGTTTTAAACATCGTCCACTTTCAGTTACTTCAGAATTCAGTTCTGTCACGAGGCTGAACATTTTCTTAACCAGAACACATTACCTGTTTAATCAGCAGTTTGAGAACATACTGGAATTTGGGTAGTAAAAAAAAAATTAGGCAAAGAAACTAAAGACATTTGGCTGTTCATGATTTTCTGCTAACTCGCGTGGACTTTACAGAAAAATGAAAAGCCAGCAGAGGAAATTATGTGATATCATACAGAAAGACAAATCAAAATCTTTAGTCTCTAGCCTATCCTAAGGAGATACTCTTAGCAGGTGGAAATAAAGCATTTTCGGACAAAAGCGTACTTACATTTAACACTTTTCTTTAAAAAGGATTAAGAGTTTACAGGAAACTGCAGAGTATTTGTGAATTATGACAGTACGACAGGTCCCCTGACCTGGGATTATTTTATTAATTTGAGATACAGTTTGTAGCCAGAAAAGGCTGTGACGTTGATAGGTCTCTGTGTAGGACTCAATGAATACAAACAACTATAGTGCTGACTCCTCTAAATTTTCCTCTGACCAACTCTCCCCTTTCCTAAGGAGCCAGTGCTTACCCCAGTGTTGGCAAATGGGCTCTTTCGGTGGTAGCTTTTATGGGTGATGAGATTATCATAGCCCCAGTGATAACCAGGCCCGGTGCTCAATTTTTCTACCTACTCAGTTGACAACTATCTCATAGACAGTCAAAACTGGCTAAACCATCTGCCTAATTTTGACTGAGACAGTCTAAGGAGCACTCACAGCTCTAGAAGACATGAAGAGATGAAGGGTACCAGATGAAGGGCACCAGATGAAGGGCACCAGATGAAGGGCACCAGATGAAGGGCACCAGGAGTGGCAGACTGGACTGCGGTGGAAGAGGATCATTGCCTGCACTCCAGAAGAATGTCTGCTAATCAGGTAAGGTATGCAGACCTAGGAACTGGTCTATATGCTAACGTATTAATAAAATTCATATGGAACAAATTAGACTGTGTTGAAAAATACTAACGTGCAGGAGACCAGAACAAAGCCTACTACCACTTAATTCCTGAAATTAGAACCTCAGCAGGACTGAAGAAATGCCTGAGGCCTCTGCCTTCAGCTGCATTTTATTCAGACATACTTCCTCAAACATTAGGGAAAGGTAAATAATTGTTCAGCTCACTTAGTTCAACACCTGCACTAATTTCAAGTGTTTCTATTATGTGTTAACATCCACTAGGGAAAAGGTTATATTCTGACTTAATTTTAATCAGTCAGCCTATCCTAGTTACGACTCAGTGAATACAATCAAACATAGTAGCAATGCAAACATTGTTAGATTATTCTGAAAAGCAAAATACCAGGTATAAATGACACATTGTAAACACTAACAGAAGATACATTCATTAATTCCCCCCAAAACTATATATATATTTTTTTTTGTTACGAAAACCATTACCTGCATATACTAACCAGGCTGGGGCACAGCGAATACTTGAATCATGTATTATATTCAAACAATACTTCTCTTATTCAGTGACAAGGCTTGACTGAGTCTCAAATACTGATAAATAAATATGAACTTACTTGAACATCTCATTCCTCTCTATAGTGGCAAGCCAGAAGCTGTAAGCATTTGCGTAATAATTGCAGGTGCCCCGGCCATGGCATTCAATGAAGGGAGCGCTGCGAAACTCTTCTAGGCAGGAACCAGGAGACGCCAGGGCCTGGCCAGAGCCCTCTGCACCAGCACTGGTGTGCTAGAAAAATGTAAAAGCATCAGTAAGAGAGGGATTCTTTACCTCTTCTGCTGTGACACCTATTGACTATCTTGTACAAATTTTTCTCCACATGCATCTCCTTGTTCTCTGTTGTGTCCGTCTGCTGTTTTGTCCTTCAGGTCAAGGAGGAGCGAGAAGGTGGAGCTGAAGGGCTCCAGAGGTGGCACTGCGTTCTCTCACTTAATGGCAGCACAACACACCAGCAACATCAACTTCAGGGCAGCTGTGTGCACAAAAATCCTTCAGGATGGACAGCAGGACCCAAGTTTCCGCTATGCTAGCAACAGGCCAGGGCCAGCCCTCGGGGCCAGAAGGCACGCAGACTGGTAGGGCTCATATCTGAATAGCTTCACCCAATTCCTGCCCCACATTACAGCATCTTCTCTTCCCACTGCCGAGCACTAACAGCTCTGGATCCATGCTGCTTCTCAGACTATGCCCAGACCTTGCTTGGGAGAGTGGCTGTTGATAAAGGCTGTGAGCGTGAGAGGAAGCATACTAACAACTAACTACTACGGAAGACTACAGAGTGGCTCTTCCAGGCCATTCCTTGGCCCTGTTTATTCGACTAGTATATACACAGCTGAAGAAACTGGATAAAAGGTCAAAAATGCCATTTGAAAACTGAAGGGTTATTCATCAAAAAATGGGAAGAGGACAGGCACTGACATGCTACCACTCTAGGAAGTTACTGCAACACAGATGTAGAAGGAAAATGGAAAACTACGCTTATTTCCTCATTTATTCAGCACTTGGATCCTATGTTGGAGCTGCAAACAAGAGAGCAAGCTGTGTCCATTTCCTCAAAAGTGAACAACTAATTGTTATTGCATTATTCTCATTAAGTAATTAGCCAGAATCTTTTTAAAGTCACCAGAAAGGGCAGAGGTCTAATGCCCTCCTAACACCTTAAGTGACATAGTCAGATATTAACTTTCCCAGAGCAGGAGCGTAGATGAAATACCTGAAAAAAAATTTTTTCTAAGCTCAGACTATGCCCCAGGGCACTCACCATGACAAAGGAGTAACCAATCCAAAGTGAACTCCAGCCCTCAGGACATGGTGGTATCTGAATTGTTTGACTGTGAACAGCTATTACCATAGCAGGAGCTTCACACACAGAGCATCTAGAAAGACCAAGACATGAATGAGCTATGTGCATTTGAGGATTAATACTACTTCTTTTTTCAGAAGTTGCTTTCGTTTAGGAATTCTGAATTAGAAAATGTCGCTTTCAAAAACAAAGGAAAATCAAAATGTTTCCTTCAGAAAAACAACTAGCTGGTTTGGGGTTTTTTTTCCCCTCCTCATTTACTTCGGGATAGCTTAACTATTAAGTCTTATTCCTATTAGCAAAGAACAAGAGACCTCTTATCTGAATATTTAAATGTATTTGTCTTTTTCTAGTCCCATTTGTACTGTAGTTTCTGGAAGTGGTCATCTCGTGAACATGAGAGGCAAAAAGCCCAACATTGTAACTCAGCAAGTATCACTTAAAAGTGGTCCACTGTAATCAGAGACAAGAGCAATTCATCATCCTAAACACAGCCCTGAATGACTTCCAGATAGAAAGCCATGTCTCTGGAAAACGTCTCACAAAGATAATCACTGCCAATCTTCTCCATGCATTTTCCTTGAAAGTGGCTTTTATTTACATTTGTGGTCTTTATCTCCAGTAAGAGATTTTTAGCAAAGTAACTTGAATGATGAACTTGAAAGCAACTCTTCGGAAAGCCGTGCAGCATCAGTTCTTTTACTTTAGATAAATTCATTGTGTCTCAGAACTGCTAGGTTACTGAATAATCCAATGAACAATCCTACCTTCACAGGAGAATCATAAAAAATGTGAGTTGGGCTGGAAATTTTAATACGGGAGCTGGTAATAAGGAATTTGGTAGATATAATCCATTTTTTCTTGTACAACTCCTAAATTGGCTACTGCAGCTAGCTATGATGAAAATGATTCAAAACAGATACTTAGAACTAGACAGTCTGATTCCTGTTATCAGAGTGCTGAAAAGAATCAAGTGCAAAATGGATTAAGTTGGATTCTGGAAAATGCACAGAAGCAAAGGAATTCAGAATGAAAGCCTTCTATTTCTGACTTGTGAAGACTGCATTCATACCTACTGCCTTCATCTTTAGTGCAGAAGTAAGACAGTTATTTTCAGAAACACATCAATGAACAAGTAAGTTAAAAGAAGAATGTAAAGCTGCCTCTATTCTTGGAGCTCTGCTTTGCTTCAAGAAATTTCTGGTATTTCAGTGGAAGGCCTTACATGAAAAGAAGTCCCATGACCCAAGGCAGCAAGTGTCACTTCTACACCTTTTCAACTTTTGGACAGGGAAAACCATTGTTTTTAAAGCCTCGACTAATAAAATAGATTGAAAGAATAGTCTTCTCAGATTCCTTGCTGGTTTAAAAAACATGCCCATTCACACATATACATCTATATATACACACATATACATTTTTATGGTGCAAAAGCTACTTTATATGCATAAGATAAGGCAGAGTGCTGGTTGGTACATCCTTGAGTCTCAAAAGTGATTGTTAAAGGTTATTTTGGGTGCTTGAACCGGGATGGCATAAAAGGAACATGAATTTCAGAGGTTGGTCATTTGAATTTTTCTCAAAGTCAGTCCCCTTCCATTCACATCCAATGAACAACAAAAAAATCAGGACCAACAAAAACTATAGTCTATGTTGAGAATCTTGCCCTCAATCTGCCCACTGCATTTCAAGGCATACGAATTTCTATGGCATTAAACCGAAAATAGCGTACAGAGTACAACTGCAGACACAAGGTGGCTTCTATTATACAAAACAAATATCAAATGTTTTGCAGCAGATCCAAATAGTTTTTTGAACATAGCAAGATTTCAAGACTACAGCCCACTGATGGTTTGAATTGTCCTTTCTCTCGGACAGTATACATAGACCCGAGAAAATGATAACTCCCATTCAATTTACATGGCAGGGAGAGCAATCAGCAAGAGCTGATACGGATTAGAAGCAATGATAGGAATCATAGTAATGACTATATCTAATGGTTATCATTTAAGTTATAAGTTGGAGATTCCTTGTCAGATTCTTATCTAACAACAGTGGTATAGTTCTCCACAGTCTTGCTCACACATCTGCCTTCAGCACTGGGCATATTATGCCAGAATAGTTTTTGCTAGTGGCCTTAAAATTTAAAATGGACCAAAAGTTCAACATGTTGGACTGCTGCAGAAGAGTTATGTCTGATATAAGTGCCACACTTTATGCTGGCTGAGAATCTGGAATTATTAAAAAAAAATAGATGATTGATTTTGCAACTGTTTCCTTTAATTCAGACAATAATGGCTGTATTCAAGCAATAAGTCCAAAACAATGGAAGAAGCCTGGCAGTGTACTGTACAATAAATAATGCTACCATTTTCAAAGAAAAGGAAACTGAGCCCTAAAAAGCTTCTAGCTATGTCTAGTCAAAAAAAAAAAAAAAGAGAATTGTTTTTGACAAGAATTGTGAATAAATTCAAAACTTCTTCAAAGTAGATCATAGCTTTTGCAAAACATAATTTCAAAATAAATATTTTCATTTCAATTAGACTCAAAATAGACTACTCTATTTGTTTGGGTTTCCTCCCAAATGAATTTCTTTTTGATCAAAGTCTAAACTGAAAACATGCACACTTTGAAACATTTCATCAAAGGAACTCAAATTTTAAATTTAAAGGCAGGAAATAAAAATATGCAGATTAAAAGCCTTTTTTTTTAAAAAAAAAAAAGTACCATACGCACTTTTCACAGGCTTCTTCATTTTACAAACACAGCAGAACTGAAACCGTACCTGCTGATGAATGGTCTGATATTATCACCAGTAATAGGAGCCATATTCATTGGCATGGGTTCAGGAGTGGACAGCCAGTAGGAATAGTCATTCCTTGATGCAAAGTTACATACGTTGTTGATATTGCAGAATAAGAAAGGCATTGTACTGAATTTACGAAGACAGCTTCCTGCCGTGCCTGAAAAGTTAAGTGAAAGGTTACTTGTTAACCCATTTTATTAAACCATTGCCAACTGCCAAACAAATATTTCCAGGAGCAGCTAAAAAGCAGACAATCCAGTTCTCTCAGAGGAAGTGACTCCTCCAAGCTCTGTCAGGAAGGAACAGAGCAAGGCAAGGAGCAGCCTAGTCTTGCCTGTAGAATTATGGAATAACTTTGACTGGAATAGACCACTAGAGGTCATCTATCCTAACCCCCCGCCAGTTAAATCAGGTCGCTTGGGCCCACAGACAGTTGAGTTTTGAGTATCTCCAAAGACAGAGATTCAACAACCTCTCAGGTTCCGTTCCAGTGTTTGAGCATCAGCACGGTAAAAAAGCTTTTCTTTATGTTTCAATGGAATATATCTCATGCTTGTGTCCATTGCTGCTTCTGTCACTGAGCCCCTCTGAGAAGAGTTTGGCTCCATCTTCCCTACCTTCCCTGCAGACAGCTGTAGGCAGCAATAAAAGCCTCCCCCTAAATTTCTGTTAAGGCTGAGCAAACTCAGTTCCATCAGACTGTCCAGACCCCACTAGCTATCTTAATAGCTAGCTGTTGTATTTACTGTGGTATGTCAACGTTTTCCTTGTTCTGGGAGGCCAAAGTCTGGGCACAATATTCCAAATGCGGCCTCACAACTGCCGAACAGAGGGGAAGAATCACTTCCCTCCATCTGCTGGTTGCACTTTTGCCAATAGAGCCCAGTAGGCTGGGCAGCGGTGAATGGGGTAGTTGCAAGGGCACACTGCTAACTCATGTTCAGCGTTGCTCATCAGGACTCCTAGATCCTTTTCTGCAAAGCAGTCTGTACTGCTGTTACTGGAAATAGCAGTCAGTCCCCAGCCTGTTCTGTTGCACAAGGTTATTTCATTCTAGCTGTACCCCTTTGCATTTGCCTTTACTGAACTTCTTGAGGTTCTACTCAGTCCTTCTCTCCAGCTTGGCCAGGTCACTCTGAATGGCAGCTGTGTCCACTAGGGAATCAACCATTCCTGCCAATCTGGCATTACCCACAAACTTGCTGAGAGTGCACTCTATCGCATTACCCAAGTCATTAATAAATTCATTAAACACTATTGGCCCAATACTAATTCCTGAGGGGAATGTCTTGACGTCCCGAGGGACATCATTAATCAAAAACCACCACTCAGACTTTGTACATCTGATCACATCTCTCTGAGCCTGATGGACCCACCAATTTTCCACTCATCTTACCATCTACTTAGCCAGCCCATATCTCACTAGTTTGACTACAAAGATATTATGGATGACTACGTCAAAGGCTTTGACAAAGACTTTCTTAAATAAACTGACACTGTTTCCACTATACACCAAACCATTACTTGTACCAACTTAGAAGGCATCATAAAGCACCAGCTAGCCAAGAATAATTACACAGGTTTGTTCAACACAGTTCTTCAAGTGAAAGAAACGTGGTTTGTAACCAATTCTAATTGAATTCTAATTTGGCCTCTACTTACCCAGATCTTGGCCATGTGCTCTTTCATTGCCTTGTACATAAAGCAAGGAGTAGCCATGGTAAATCAGCCTTGTTCCAAATGGACATGATGGTTCTTCAGTGGTTTGACTGTGTCTGGTAACAAGGAAGCCATGAGCAACAGATGGTGCACCTGGTGGGCCCATAGCCCCAGGCAAACCTTCAGGGCCAGGTGGACCAGGGAATCCTCTGGGCCCTACAATACAGAGAATCTCCTTTTATATCTACAGACAGCAGTACTCTGCCTACATAACTGAAGAAGTGAAACTAGATACATTCACACCTAATCTCCTACGTTGTTTTTCTGTGAAGGAATCAAGTCTTTGAAGAACTCATGGGCTTACCTGGGGGACCATATGGACCAACTTCTCCTTTTTGCCCGGGTTTACCATCAAACCCTGGACTACCAGGTGGTCCAGGTACACCCGAAGGTCCTGTCACCCCTGTTGAAAAACAAGGAATAGTTATTACTGGATATTACTTCACGTTAGTTCTGACTTCTTGGCTTTTAATACAGTACAGCACAAGCACACCTCAGCATAAACTAAACTCATGCAGATTCAATGTGTACATTTCAGTATCTAGATCACTCATGTGGGTTACTGCAGGCAAAGTGATTATAGTAGAGAAGAACAGAAAAGTAAGCAGAGGAAGTGCTTCTAAAACTACTAGTATTCGCCTGGAATATGAAAAAGAAGGGCAGCAATCTCTTCCCTCTCTGCTTATCATATGACTCAATCAAAAATAGACCATAAAAAGTAGGGCCACGAACAGAGGGAAAATCAGTATTCTCTTAGCTTCTTCCCAAACAGTTTTCAGACATATATCTTCCCTTTATCAATTTCTAGGGATGCTTTGAGTCCTACATAAACTCAGTAACTCTGACTTTGGGAAAAAGAAGTTAACACCATCACCTCCATACCACAGATGTCCTTTTCATGATCACTCAAAAAGCAATATTGTGTTCATGTACTGAACTGACTACTAGAGAACAGAAACAGAACCCATACAAGCAAACCCACGCAATGTTCAATCACTGAAATTATCTCATAGCTATTTCATAATGGACAGCAGCTGCAGAATTGTAACCCCACTTTCAAGAGCAAACTTCCATATCTATTCTATTAAATAGAAGATATTCATTATAATCCACAACAATTCCCCATCATCTTCTCATTAAACAGTCAGGAACACAGCCTTCCCTTAGAATCTTGATAGCTTACGAACACCTCTGAGCTCTCACTCTCTGTCCTGTCATTCTGAAGGACCTGTGTCCTTGTGACAGCATTTCATTTGTTTTACCCTTTTCTCCGTTCTCTTACTCCTAGTGTGTTTAATTTTTGCAGTTCACCTTTTCTTTATAAAAATGGCAATGTCTGGACAGAATCTAGGACTATGGAATAAGCTTACTCAGAAAGCACTTTCGACTCCAAGATCAAGGTGTTTTTCCTCATGCTTGTCTTCTCCCAGAGACACACAGCAATTAAGTTTGGATTCAACACTAAAGACAGAAGATACCCTAACAAATACATTCTGGGGAAAGGATGAGCAGCGTGTTACAAGCCATCCTGCTTACTGCTGATCTCAGATACTGATGTGATGACTGCAGAGTGAGGGCCTATAAAAAATCACTAGAAAGACATCTGTTTCTGGGACTCCTTTGGATGAGCTTCAAAAAGAAGGACTCTCTTACTAATCATGGACACAATTTGAGTGGCTTATAAGAAGCTGGATAACAACATATGAAAAATCTTCTAGTGTCTAGCCTATCATTGGTCTATTTTTACATTACTTAAAATGTATTTCTACTGGCAAGTTAGAAACTCTCACCTTGCTGTCCTTTGGGACCTGGAAGTCCTGGGAATCCTTTGAGACCAACTGGTCCTACAGGGCCAGGTAAGCCAGGATCCCCTTTAACAAGTTGAAAAGCACCTGGTGGGCCTGGTGGACCTTGTAAACCTGCCAAAGTTAACAGAAGAAATCAGCATGTATTTAGCATTGCACAATGAAAAAAAGTGAGAAAACAATGTTACCTTTTATTGCCATTTATGCAGTCAGGGAATAGACAGAACCTATAGCTACAAGATATCAATGGATTGAGGGCTGGAACACCTCTCCTATGATGAAAGGCTGAAGGAGGTGGAGATGTTCAGCCTGGAGAAGAGAAGGCTCCGGGGAGACCTTATTGTGGCATTTCAATATATAAAGGGGGCTTATAAGAAAGACACAGATAGTTATTTTGTATCAGGGTCTGGAGTGACAGGACAAGGGGCAATGATTTTAAACAGAAAGAGGGTACATTTAGACTGGACTTAAGGAAAATATTTTTTTTTTACAATGAGGGTGGTGAGACACTGGAACAGGTTGCCCAGGGAAGTTGTAGCCACCCCATCCCTAGAAGTGTTTAAAGTCAGGTTCGATGGAGATTTCAGCAACCTGATCTAGTGAAAGATGTCCTTGGCCATGCAGACGGATTGGACTAGGTGATCTCTAGGGTCCCTTCCAACCCAAACCATTCATGATTCTATGGTTTTAGGATACCATTTAAAGATTCTGTTAATGACAAAACCTCAGTGTCGAATTTTCAGAGCAGGAGATAAATACATTCACTCTCTATGCAATACTTAAATCTAATCTGACCATTCAGATGCTAATACCATGGTATCTGGTTTAATATTCTACCTTTTTACACTAAATAAAAAGGGTGAGGGAGATATCCATTGATTAGTCACAAATAACCATTTTAACAACAACATCTGGGGAAAAAAGTCTTTATATTATACCTTTAGATCCAGGAAGACCTTGGTCACCTCGCTCACCCTTAAGGCCTGGGAAGCCAGGAGATCCTTTTGGACCTGAAGTCAAAGGAAATATTTACATGGAAATTCAATAATTTCTGGATTTGGAAATATATGTGCAGGATAATCATGTACAACCTCAGGATCATGTAAAGGACACGACTTTATTCACACAAGTACTTTTTAACTGTTTGCAAGAACAAAATACCGACAACAGCACCAAGTCACCAAGGAAATAATGACTGAAAACAAACGTATCTTACTTTAATTACTAGTATCTTTCTCTAAATTATGAAAATTATTTTTTATCTATTAATAACTGCATTTTTTTATACATGCAGTGTTTTCATGTATATGATGGTGATAGTAGCAGCAATATAGTCAACAATGGGAGAAATACTGAGCCCGTATTTCCTCAAATACAGCTATAACATTTGCCTCTCCAATCTTGAAGATTCTTGACTGGTAATGTCTAAACAGTTGATTTTTCATCCACCTTTTACAGCAAGTGCACACTTAAAATTGGCAGAGGAAAATATCAGGCAAAAGGCAAAAAACCTTGAGAAAAATCTTGATCTTCTTGTATGCTTTTTGATGCAGCTTTCAATGTCCTGTTTTCAATAACTTGTAACATAAAGTCAACATTCTTTGAGCATCTTTTTGAGAGAGGAAGGATATGAAAGAGACATCTTTGCATACTTTTTAGGAATGTGGTAAATTTTCTTCTCACCTGGAACACCTGGAACACCTGGAGGTCCCAGATCACCCTTTTGACCAATATCTCCTGGTAAACCAGGACTACCCTGTATAAAAGAAAATGTGAAGTATAGTTATCATACACTATTACAATATGTCTCTCAAATAGGCTGTGTATTTTTGGAAACCTGTGAAAAAAAATGTAATATGAGAGAAAAGCCATTGAGTTTAAGGAATGATTATTCCCTACCATGATTAGATGAGAAGCTTCTCTTACAGGAACAAGTGTGACACCTTCTTCTTACTAAACTATTTTTTGCCTTACAAAGATACTAGACCAGAATAATGTCTCACTAACAGTATATCTAATAAGAAGTTTCTCAACCATAGACCACATTGTTATGAAAAACATCAGTAAGCACAAATCTCAGCAAATACTGATTTCGGTGCAGCCCCAGCAGGCAGCTGCTAGTTAGATAACTAAATGGGATATTCCTAGACCACAGCAGACTTGAAAACTTCTACATTCACATGTGGGATGAAAATAAATGTGCTCAACAGTTTATAATCCTCTGAAGACTTTTCAACAGGACTAAAATACTCAAGGACTTAAGCACTTCAAACACAATGTGAACTCCTCCTTCTGCCTTCACTATTATAAACTGCTCCCCTGAAATTAATGGTAACAGGATCATTATAGCTTCACTTCAAGGAAAACCAAGCCTGTATTTTAAAAGATACTGTAAATAGTCATTTAAATGAATGACAATTTCCTTTTCTTCTTTTGCCTGTTGCAGATCATCTGCAAAAAGCTTGTAAGTATAGTTAAAGCTTCTCCCTGGCTGAAGCAATATGGCAGTGACAGTGCCCTATATAATAAAATGTGGAACACGGTTGGAGGAAAGAAACAAAATCCTTTTGCTAAGTAACTTACCAATCAGTGGTTGGAGATGTAAATTGAGTACACAGTGAAAATTAATACCACTGGTAGGATTCATCTCATCATATTTGGAGAGCAATAGAATAGACACGCACAGGAGCGATTTTTCATTGGATGTTAGATGTTTATATTAAGGTGAGAAGAACGGCTCCCTAAAAATGTCTAATTCTCTCCATTGACTATAAAGGGAGAAGAGATGACTAGCTCAAAAATGGATGTCAACAGTGAGACTTCCAAAATTAAACAAAAGAAATGCTACCCTCAGAGTGGTAAGGGAGGTATTAATGAACTAAGGTTCCCTGGTTTCCTTCAGTCACATAGTCACAGTATGCAGGATTGTTTAAAGAAATGGTCCTCTCTTTGTATCATAACACGTGAACTTCTGTAGCATAAAACAGGAGGGCTAACATTCATTGAGAAGACAGTCATGAGTCAAACAATCTCATTAAAAGAGGTTTTTTTAATAACTTTTTTTTTAGGTTCTAAATATAAAATGGAATTATTTATCAAAGGAATTTATTGGAAGCTTTCCATCAAAATACTCTTTCCACAACAGTGTGCAGTTTCTTAAACTCTTTTTTTCCCCATCAGATATAACTTGGCAAACAACATTTTATTTTGGATCTGTTCCAAACAAAACAAAACTATTTCAGTTTGTGAAAATGATGAAAATGTTTCTGTTCTCATTTCAGCATTGAAATGCACAGAAAACCCCATGGGATTTCTATTTCACAGTCGGATCTCCCCATTCCCTTTTTTTGGATAGGATTTTTGGGCAGGCTGTGTCACCCATGTTGTAACAAAATCTCCTTTCTGATCTAAGTTACCATGTACCTGGAGACTTCTATAAGCAATTGAGTTGTAATCAGGGCAGGAGCCTGTCACATTGGGGAGGATGAAGACATTAGAAACCCATGTTAGTGTGTATTACCAGAGGAAGTTTGGTATTGAAATAACTCTCGCTGGAGCATTTCACACTGAGTAAACAACCCAATACTATGCACTGTGGCTCAAAGATAGTAAAATATTTTCTTCTGACTGAAGGCACGGAACCAAAATCCTTTGGCATTTCTCAGTCTTGATAAACAAACAGTCTTGGACGGGAATATCACCCTGTGAAAAGCTTTAGAATTTCCTGGTGTATAGAAATTTAGCTGTTTGCAGAAGTACTGCAAATTCTTAAGATAGGGAAAATATACTGGAATGTTATTTTGAAATTTACTACCTTCAAAGCTGGTACGGTATGGTCTCAAAGGTAAAAAGGCATAGCCAAGATCTAGTGTCAGAACACTGAAGCAAATCCTTAATGTCTCTGTGTAGTGACTCCTGGATGCAGAAAAGGATGAAGCAGATCTTTGCATTATCAAGAATAATGTGGACCTTTTAAGCCCACTATCAGTATCCTACTTTTCGCATCAGGACCTTATTCCTGAGTCTTCCTTCCTTTTGTACACTAGGAATTGTTGAGTCACACCTACCTACTTTTTTATTCGTTCTTCCATAAATTTTATTTTTATTATTATTACTATTATTTTCTTAGTAGGAAAGAGGAAATGGAAAGTTAAAATATAGAGCGTATTTTTCAGTGTGGAAGAAGGCAGCAGACACTCTGAGAGAAAGCGTATAGAAGACCAACTATTCTGGGTGACTGTCCTATTCTACATAATGTACAGAAAAGGGACTGTTTTAGATGAGGGAAAATGAATAATATATGACAACAATGTATTAATAGCATAGCCTGTTTGTATTTCTAAATCAGCAGCTATATTTCATCACTGACAGTACCAAAAGTGCACTTTATTTGAAAGGTTTCATAACAAAACCAAACAGTTCAGGTATTTTCAGAAGGCAATTTATCGTGAAATACGCAACCTTTAAAATTAACTACTAATGCATTTGCAGGATTTATGGATGTGCTGCAGCCATCCTGTACTGTTAATACACTGTAAATTATATTCTGGGTGTTGTATGTTACCACTCACTATCTATAAATTTCTAATAAGTTCATTAGCTCACTGGGGCTTATTGGTAGGCAGCCTTTAAAAGGAGAGAATTGAAATGTTTTCAATCTGACTTTACATCGTCAGCAGTGAGTCCAAAGTGCACTTTGAGCACAAAGTATCATTATTTTGAACAAGAAACATCTATGATTAATACAGCCATTAATTACAAGAACCAACTTTCAGCAAATCTGGAGTGTACTGAAAGTAACTTACTGGCAGTCCCTGGAAACCTGGATCACCTTTGACTCCCGGAAGCCCAGGAGTCCCAGGCCAGCCATTGCTCCCCTGCTCTCCTTTGGCCCCTTTCAGACCTGGGGCTCCTGGTGGCCCTGTTGGACCTGGTAATCCTACAAACCAGAAGAAGGGAGTATTTAGTGGCAAAATTTGCTCAGAGCAGCACCTGATGGAGGTTGAGCTGGCTAGGTCTACAGATGGACAGAACCAAAGTAATTATCACAATAACATTTCAAGAAAATAAGTAGAATCTGTTGCAGGGAGGTCCATATGACTCCCCATCTGACTGGAGGTCTATTATTTATCAGCCTGTGGCTGACGGAAAACAGTGGAGAGTTTTCTAGACATGCAGAACAAAGAAATGGTATGTTCTCAGGTATGAACGTGCCAGAGACATATTGCAGCTCTGCTCTACCCTCCTCCTTAACCTCTAGCATAGGGCCACTGCCAAGTAAGGCCACACTGGGCCATTTTTAAACACATTAACATTCCAGGACATAGGACCATACAGCCGTGGTTCTCTTGAAACAGTAAATAAAGTCCAGCGAGAAACATGGAAATGGGAGGCAAACTTCTTAACGTCAGAAAGGCTTCTGGACAAAACCATCTGACAGAGGACATAAAACCAGCCTGTTCTAGGACATAAATGCCAAACTCCATATGAAGGGGAGCTTTTCTCTGATCTGTGAGAAGGGGATAAACATGGATATGCAATATTGATTACATTATTAATTTATTAGGTGAGCTTTGATTAACAGCAGTACACTTATACTAAAGATGATGAATTACCTGGAAGGCCAGGTTGGCCTTGGGGTCCTCTGTCTCCTTTAGGGCCCTCAATTGCACTTCCTGGTAGTCCAGGAAGACCTTGGCTACCCTTAGGGCCTGGTGGACCAGCATATCCTGGTTCTCCTTTCAGACCTGGGATCCCCGGACTTCCTGGGGATCCTGGAAATCCCACATCACCTTTTGCACCTAAGATTTGAAACAGCCCCCAAAACATGATTAGAGTAAGGATCAAAATCACTGAAGCTTTCTGTCTTCTTATCTACTCATAGTGAGCTTTATTCCTTAAGAAAATATTGACCTTGCCTTTATACATTTGTATAAAAATGCAAAATTTTACGAAAACTGTATTATTCTCCACATTATGACATAAAAATATGAGGAAAAGATTAGTTTGACTGACATACCTTTTCTTAGCTAAACTGATCACTAGGCTATTCTAATTCACTCTAAAAATAGATGAACATCCAGCACCACTCTATCAGTCCTTCCACAAGCAATATAAAGCCCCCAAAACCTTACTCCATTACAATTATTATTGCCATAGCTGAGTAATGGATGTTTTGCTTGACTAAGCACAAAAGGGCTTGCTCCTGGAGAAAAAAGGAATATTTTTTTTTTTTATTAAGATCTAGATATACACACTTAGGACTTATTTCAGCTTTGTACATACAGTTAAAATTTGCAATTCAGTAGAATTTTAGATCATGTTTGAGCAAAAAGAATATAGATTAGCTGGTATAATAAGAAGAGAAATAAAATGCATAAGGAACTGGCTCTTTGCCTAAACAGAACAAGGTCTTTAAATCCTGGACTTTTGGAACTCCAATACACTTGGAACACAAATTATGACAGTTGGATTTCTATTTACTCTAAATCCAGATATTTTTAAGTGAGCTGTGCTGACAAAATGAGAGAGATAGGTAAGGTGAAAAAAAGTGCTCAAAATCTAGCATTCTACATGCCTTACTGAGCTATGATTAAAAAATTTGCTTATTAAAATAATTTCTGTAACAGTACGGCTTTCTCAGCAATTAATGAATGTTAATTACTCTGAGATGGTAAATAAAAGATATTCTAAAATTCTGGTTTATCACTTTTGATTGTCCACACAAGTTTCCTGTATTTATAGAATGAATGAGGTAGGGCATTGATATTTCAATATTTCAATTTTCATTTTTTGTTTGTTTTCTGGATGTTTAAAATTGAAAATCCATTAATTATACACAATTTTCTTTATCAGCAGCAGTTTGATATTTCTTCATTACTATACCTATTGCAGTCTAGTGTCTAGGATACTTATTTCATAAAATGGAGCACGGTGCATTACAGACACCTTGAACAAGCACTGCCTGAAGCCAATGAAGCCGTTCACACAGCACAGTGTAGTGACACACTTTACAAAGACCACAAGTGGTCTTGAAATTGTGATAGCTATGTGCCTGTACCCAAGCTAATAACCCCCGCGTCCAGGTAATAATAATTTTCAGTAAGATCTCATCAGGTCTTTACTATCTTTTGCATCTCTGCACCGTGCTCCTGTGCATAGCTTAGACATGCTCTACTGAGCTATCGAGAATAACTATTCTAGCAATGAATAAAACTGCATCTGGGCTGCACAACAGACCCAGGTAAAAAAAATTACTGCACTATCCTGGCCACAAAACTACTATCTTTAGATGTCTGGTGCACAGAGCCTCACTAGACTTTGATTCTTGCAAAATTAGTAGGAAAACAGAAATACTTGGAGTCAAAAGCACAGCACACAAATACGGGAGTTATTTATATTACCTCATCACAGCACAGCTTGCAGTAAATTCCACACTATGAATAATTACCTATTTTAGGGCATATCTAACTCATGTCCAAGATGGTGCCACTGTAACAGAAATTAGTATTTGAGCCTCTCAGAGTTTCTGCCTGCTCTGAAAAGGTATAGCATGTAAAAGAATGAAGTAGAAAGTATGTCTGAATTACAGAATTATGTTTACAGTATGTCGGGAGGGAGGTTTGCTGCTTGTGTAAAGAAGTATTTTACCTTTATCTCCCTTTGCACCGGGAAATCCTGGAAGTCCTCTACCTGGAATACCTGGAATATAGAGGTAGCAAAAAATTAGAAGATGGGACAGTACTTAAATTTAACGTGTAATGAGCAAAACTTTATTAAGCAAATAGAAAATCTAAAGAAATGGATTATACATAAGTTCTTCAGGGCAGAGACTGTCTTTGTTATGTATTGGTATTCTATCTAGCACAATGGGCCCTGTATGACTGAAAGCCCTACCCTACCCTAAGAAAAGGCAAGCCTGCTCCATTATTTCACAGTGAAGTTGCAGACTTGAAATTAATTCCAAAACATGCCAATTCTTTAAACTATTGCCAGCTTTTGTGAAAGAAATTCTTTCAAGATTACACTGATTAAACACAGTCGCTCATCTAAATGATCAGCTTTGCAATGGTGGATGATAGCTAGCAAGACATCTTACTAACTTTATTTTCTAAGGTTCCATCCAAAGTACCTCAAGCCCAGCACACACCTCTACCAGCTACCCTTGTGTAGCCTGTCTCTGTACGTTTTCATACACCATAAACTTAACGTGACAGTCACAGTACCTTGTTCACCCTTTGCACCAGCTGCACCTGGAATCCCATCATAACCCGGTTCACCCTTCTGTCCAATGGAGCCAGCAGGACCCGGAACACCAGGTTCACCTGAAAAATCATCACCGTTTTCATTTCACCTATGAATCATAAGACTTTTTTTTTTTTTTTTCTTTACACATTTTTTTCCTCTGAAGAAAAACTTAAGTTATTCCTTTGCTCCCCCAGGGACCAAGCAGATACTGCATGATGACTTCACTGTGACTTTTCTCTGAGATTATTTCTGAATTAAATCTGTGTGAGACAGGGCTCAAGTATTACAGGTTTTGCCATAGCTAATTATCATGAATCTCAGTGAGTTTAGAGTGCAGGAACTCCAGCAAAGACTTATGTATAGCACAGTCCATTGTCCAATGAGTGGATGTGTCCTGCAGCCAGTAAACTAAGAAAAAAAGGCTACAAGTTCAAAAATGTTATACTCATAATAGCAATGGACTTACTCTCCTCCCTACTCTATTGCCTCTTTAACATCTGTGTAACAATGTTAAAGTGGTGATTCAGGTTTGGGCCCATGGATCAACTTTATTATTTTTAAATGAACTCAGAAACAACAGAACTAATGGCTGTAGCAACAACCAGTCCTGTGGAAGGTGGTAAAATCTCTTCCACAAGCAGTGCAAAAGAAGTATTTAGCCCCACGCTACACCAACTCAGATTTACCTGGGAAACGGCACTGTCTTTTTTTGCTTATGAAATGAACAAATGTACCAGGAAATATCTGAGCCAAAACGAATGTAGAATGCCACAGTATTTGTTTTATCTACTGCCTGCAGGTGAGCAATGTTTTAAGTAGCATTTGGTATTTTATTTCTTTTCTACCTGGTTCTCCTTTTAAGCCTGGAATGCCACTTAAGCCAGGAAGTCCTTTTTCACCCTTTTCTCCATGGCGGCCAGGGCTCCCTAAAGAAAGGAAGACATGGATTTACATGTGGGATATTTGTTATGTTTCACCTTAATTTTTCACTGCAATTTCTGCTTTATGAAAGCATAAACACTTGCCTGGGAATCCTGCCATGCCAGGGGATCCTTTGGGACCAGGGGCACCCGGCATTCCAGGAATCCCTGCACTACCCTTTTCACCCTTATCTCCAGATAAACCTGGACTACCCGTTCTTCCTGGTTCTCCCTAGAAGAAGCAGCACACATAAAATCCACACATTAATTCTGAAACAGCCTTTTCTGTTTGCAATGGTAGATGTCAACCCTCTTATCCATCAGACTTATAAAGAATTTAATTCTTTTTCCATTTAGAAACAAAGTAATTTAGGATTAAACTTGACATTAAATTCCACTATCAGAATTATTGACTTTTTTAGCAATTGCTTAATACTTACATATGAAAATGAGTATTTTTCTATGCATTTTTATGACAGTTTTTACAAAGTCTTTTCCAAATTAGCCTCTAACTTACTTATTACACTTAATCATCTTCAAAAAAATCTTTTTTTAAGTCTTCAGCAAGTTTGCTACCAGATTAGTAAATTTTATTTTTACAATTTTTACTTATAAATTAATGATTACTGTCATTGTATAACTAGGAAAAGGAATGTGAAACAAATGAGAATCCTATTAGAATACTATTAAAGATTAAATTAACTTTACAGACAGTATTAATACAGTTCTCTTTTCAGTAATATCTGAACATTTTATAGGATTTTTCAGCTTCCCATCATCTCTGCAAAAATAGAGAAACACTATTTCAGTGGGATTATTTGCTCTGTTTGTAAGAAGCCCTTTATTTACTTAGTATTTTTAAAAGTTTTTCCCCTCCTCCACATTTCTAGCACTGCAAATTAGCCTGTTCTGAAGAGACAGAAAAAATAAGAACCCTGGACATAATGGTCCTATCAAACAGAGTGCATCCAAACCCACGCCTATGCACACCTTTCAAGTTTCTAATCAGGTATTTAAATGAGCATAATAGAAAATATAATAAAATAGCTCAAAGGCCAACAACATCTTTTCAAATAAGGCACTTGGGAGAGACAGACAATTAAATCCTTAGGGCTGTAAATACCTTCTCACCAGGAGACCCTGGAAAGCCAATTCCAGGAAAACCTGGTGCTCCTTTGTCTCCTTTTTCACCTTTTTGCCCAGGGAACCCTGGTGTACCTGGTGAACCTGGTACTCCCGGCAGACCCTTTTCTCCAGGTGTTCCTAGTAATAGAAAAGGAAAAATGGGTGTACCAGAGTTAGTGGTACCCTAGCAATGTTGACAATTGCCTTAGCTATTTAGAGACAGAAAAGCAATGTAACTCACTAAAATAGCTAGTAAATTAACTTTTGAGATTCAGTCTCTAAACAGGACTCTGTGGGAAGATAAATTCTCCTCATAAGAGAAGGTCGTAATCTTGGATTCAGAGTAAACAGAGCTCTTGCTAAAAATATGATTTGAACAAAAGTTTATGTTAATTTGAATAATTTCTAACAGGACCAGGGTGACAAAGGGACACCGCTGTAGCAAATTTTTCTGTTCTCCTTTACCATTTCAGTCTAAAAGCATATTTATTTCCTAAATATGCTAGACAGAAGGCCACCTGAATGGAGACAAAGTTTCTGTGTTGAGACATAGGATCTTCTCCATTCTATTCTTTACCAATCCCCTCCACAACAACACTCTTCCCAGACCACTACAGTTTGTAATTACCATGCAGTACACAGCAACTCACCAAACTTTTCAGAAGGGGGAAAATAAACAAGAAGGTTAATGCAGTTCACACACTAACAGAGACAGACAGACCGACAGGTAGGTATAACTTGGAAAACAAATACAAAAACAAATGCATAAATCCTATATATCCAGTTAACAGATTCACATGTAGAAGCTTAGGAAACTATCTTATTATTTGTATGTTACAATAGGATTGAGAAAGCAATTTCCCCAAAGCCTGAAGTTGCACTGCAAATAGTGCAGCCATTTAGTAGATCTACACCAACAAATATTCCATACAGGTCTCTCTTAATGTTCTATATTAACTTAAGAAAACAATAGTAAGAAATTCCCAGCAATCAGTACCTGGCAAACCCATTTCACCAACCGATCCTTTTTGTCCTGGAATTCCTGGATCCCCTGGGTACCCTGGGGGACCCTGATCACCTTTTGGTCCTACAAACAGCAGAGAAATTGAGTCCCATTAGTTAATGTGGTTTAAAATACCTTATAAACAGTCTCTCTGTTGCTAGCTTCCAACATACCTGGCTGTCCTGGAGTACCAGGTTCACCATCTTTCCCTGGAATTCCTGGTTCTCCATATTCCCCACGTAAGCCTTTTTCTCCTGTTGCTCCATGGTCCCCTGGACACCAAGAAAACAAACACAGTGAGATCAGTTTTGTCAAAATTTACTGTAATGCCATATAATAATCCTTCTAGTTAACTTTTAATCACACTTGCTTCTCTCTGCTGAACAAGAAATGTCTCAATTCAAGCTTCATACATTGTTCAGTAGAGTCACACTTTAATAAAACACAACTCTCCAGTCCCTAAACCAGTGCTGAGGAAAGGCTGCAAACTATTACGATTTTACAGATGTCTGTGCAGATTACAAGGCAAGTTATATCTTTAAAAGAAATTGCAAACAAACATGTGTTTGAGTTAGACTAATGTGTTACTTTAGAAATGCCAATATCAGATGTTAACAGAAATGATTGATTTGACTGTTCTGCTGTCTAAAAATGTACAGGTGAACAACCAGTTCATAGATACAAACTTGCTGTTTCCTCAGTTCTATCAAATGTTAAAGCATCTTCATCATTCCAGAAGGCTCCACCTCTTATTCTGTGGTGTGCCTCTTCTCCAGATTTAAAGGTCCAAGCCTTTTGGTCATAACCCTTTCTGTTAGAGTTGCATATAGGTGCAGGACAATAGGTTACTGAAGATAGCTTGCTGGATGTTTTTAAGTAAGCGGATTTTATTAAAAACATCCCAAGATGTCCAAATCCAAATTTTTTTCATTAAACATCACTGACAATCTTCCATAAAAATACTATGACTTTTCTGCACAGTTTGAATTTTAGAAGCTTTTTAAAACATTACTGTGATATTCATGTCTAGAGAGATGAAGGGAGTAAAGTTATGATGATGATCAGTAAAGTTATGGAGTATAACTAGGTTATTTTTCTCTGCTGGTACTAAGTAACTTTGGGTTGAAGCAGATGAGATGGGCAAAGTAACAGCTGAAATTTGCAAGCTGGGGTCTGTTTGGAACCTACCCTTCCAGGCTGTGTGAGCCAGGCCAATCTGTAGACTGTGTTTGGTCAGGAAAAGGTAGAGCATACAGGTTTGCAAGCGTGCATTATTAGTGCTGGAGAGATGAAGAAGTTAGAAACCAAAGAAATTAACCATTTGAATTTCTCAGCAAAGGCTTCTTTATATGCATGTAACCAGTGTGCCTAATTTGGATTTCTGGAAAGGAAATAAAACTAATTACCAATCAGTCAACCTACAGGCCAATAGCAGATAAGTAATGAAAAGCAACCTATGTGGATTTGTTTTAAAGGCTTTTCATACCACCATATACATCAAGATCAGAAACAATTGAGAAAAATTAATCTCGATGAAATCTTTATAGGCTGGGAGCCTCATCAAATACAAAAGTGCTCTCAGAAGCTGCATCTCATCTTAGAGGCAGATGCACTCCACACTTGCTCCTGCCCTCCCTTGCAGTCCCTGGCTGTCCAAGCTGGGAGGCACTGCCTATTCATGTGCTCAGGTTTCTCCGAGACCCAACCAGGACACATGAGCCCAGGTCTCATTCTGACAAGCAGTCAGCACATGGAGGTAAGAGGCAACCAGACTGGGAAACTCTCCTGTTCCCACAGTTCAAATATAACACAATATAGTTATTGGTGATTCGCTGCCAAACTGGAAAGGAGTCTCAAGTGCTCTGTCCTGGGCCCAACAGAGAACACATCGATGAAATGTACAGATAACACTAAACTGGAAAGGCTTGAGAAAAGCACTGGAGTAGACTGCAGAAGGATTTTGAAGAGTTGGAGTAAAGGTTGATAATCAACATCATGAAATTTAAAAAGTGCATTACACCACACATGTGGTAAGAAGTCAAAAGCATGCATACAGAATGAAAAACGATTGCATAGGCAGCAGTCCAGAAGTAAAGGACTAAGGATTATAGCTAATCACAAACTGAGTCAGCTGTTGTTTCAAGAAAGGGAAATTTCATTCTAGCAGGGCCTGAGTTGAAGTACTTCCCTTGTTTCAGCAAAGTGGACTCTAACAAGGATGTGGCCAAATTGGTAAGAAGTCAGAAATGGTAACAGGAATGATAATTATTTCAGAAAACATGATATACAACGAAAGGTTGAAGGATTTGGTTGAGGGAAACAGAAGACTACTTGATCTCAGTAGCTCCCTTGTAAGCCCTACACTTCTATTTTAACTAAAACAGTTATCATTTATTGAAAAACTCTTCTGGGATTTTTTAATAAAAATTAAATCATAATAAAAAAGGACAAATAATAAAAATATATAAAATATGCACTATTTTTTATTTGAAAAGAAAAATAGGTGAATAATCTTAAACAACTTAAATTTTCACATAGCCTTAAAAATAAAAATCCAAAAATGTATTGTCTAAAAAACCTAATATTCCTACCGCCATTTAGTTTCTAAATAGAAAGCTGATTGCCTTTCTCCTGCGTATTTCCAGCTGTTTCTAAACTGACATAAGTTGATCTTTTGGTATCGGTGGCACACATGTGTCTTTCCTGAAATTTCTTCAGGTCACAAAGAAACATGTGTGCCAAAAAAGGCTGCACACTTTTTCTTATATATTAGTTGGTCTTCACGGCCACAACGGTGTTTCCACTATATGTTTTACATGAAAGACAGCTTTTCTCTTCTGGCAAGATCTAGTTTCTGCTTTTAAAAATTCTTTTTTTTTGAGAGAGAGTCCTCTGATAAAAAAGGTAAAATGGATTTTATAAGAGCACATTGAACCTCCTCCATCCAACCAAAATATAACAGCACATTGAACCTCTTCCATCCAACCAAAATCCTCTCTCTCTGCGATTAATCTTTATTTCTATGGAGTTGAAAGACACTGGATAAACATCTGCATTTGCTATATGAAATTCTTTAATCTTATTTTAAAAACTGTTGTCTAAAACTAAGATACAACTGAACTCAAACCATTTCTGCTTAACAGTATATGACTGTTGATTACACTTACACACAGTTAGAGATTGAAGTTACCTTTTTCTCCTTGATCTCCCTTTTGGCCTTTGAGACTAACCATGTCCATGTTGTCCATCGTTCCAGGCTTTCCTGGGAGACCAGCTTCACCTTTATCTCCTTTGACACCAGGATCACCCTGTGGTCCAACTACACCTTTGAGACCTTGGCTACCTATAAAGGGATGGCACAGAATGTTATAGTGGCATATAAAACTTTGCAAATGTATTTAGTAGACAACAACAAATGAAATTAGCTACTTTTTCAAATTCTGAGCACCAAATACCATGCTCTGGAACATCTCATTTATCTCATATGAAGGCTTTTTTTGTACCAGGACTTCACAATAGCTCTGTCACAAAAAATTGACATATTTTTCTCACTTCACAGCCATTAATTTTAGACTCTCAAAACAATAAAAATAGGAGTTTGGCAGTAATACAGGGCATTATTTGAGGGATTTAATTGAGACCTTCCTGCTGGCTTTTTATAATTTCAAACACAGTATTTTTCTTGAAGTAATATCTATAGCATCCTCACAGCTAGCAAATCCTTATGTTGTTGACTGATCAAAAATCCTGGCTCAGTGCCCAAATACATGACTGCTCCTAGGATACGACTTTCTAAATTACACTATTTCTAATTTACAGGGAAGTTATTTGACATAAAACAGTCCTTGGACCAAGCATACTCCTTATATTTCATTATTTCCAGAACTGTCTTCTGCTGAGAAAATGGTGGATTTTACAATTTTTATTTTGAGAAAATCTCTCTCTTACCTTTTTCACCAGGCAACCCTCGATCTCCAACTGGTCCAGGAGTTCCTGGCAATCCAGGAGTTCCCATAACTCCCATTTCTCCTTTGGCTCCTGAAACCGAAGTGAAAGAGTGAGCAACAGAAATAAAGCCAGCAGTGTAAAGAAATGGCATTATTTACTCCCTATCATGTTAAGAATTGCACTACTTAAGGAAAGACAGGACAAAGATGATGATGAATCTAAAATAGCCTGATAGAGAAAACAACAGTAAAAATAGTGGTACAAACGCAGTTTATAATGGGTTTTTGACAGATTCTTTAAACTTCCTATCACAGTAAACAATGCTGTGATTAACAAAGGCATTATTAAAACTACATTCTGTCACTGAAACTGTGCAGAATAATCCCCTTTCATTATTACAGGCCAAAGGCTAGTTCCTGCAAGTTGCTGGACTTGATCCACCAAAGGACTTGAGTAGCAGTTCAGTTACATGTGCACAGATCTGCTTTACTGACCTCAGCCCATGTGTTTTACCAAGCTTCAGTCCTTTGATGGACGAATTCCTAATGTAGTGAAAGGGCATGCTACCACAACTTAACAAAACAGTTGTCAAAGATGCTGGTTTCCGAGGGAAAAGAGGTTTACCTGCTGATCCTTTCAGTCCAACGGCCCCCTGAGGACCCGGCAGGCCGGGTAACCCCACAGACCCTGGTACTCCGGGCTGGCCCTGGATACCTTTTTCCCCTTTTGGTCCTGGCATATCTAGACCTGGAAGACCAGGGAAGCCCCTTTCTCCTTTTATTCCAGGAAATCCTAGGGAAAAACAGAAGATACAGGATTAGTCCTTAATGGAGCAAGCAGGACATCATTAATAAGAATATCTGATAATGTCCACCTGCGGTTCAGAAATTACATAGTATGAAGAGTGAAGACTAAGAGCCAGACAGCAGAAGTAGTCCTCATTTTCTAAGTGAGGCTTTGATCCTGCATGTATTACCCATCGATGACCTGAGGAGACTGAACAAAATGGCAGGCATTTTCTCAGAAGGCCTCGCCCTGTGTTTTGGGGCCCGTCGACATGCCTCCCCCGCACACCCCCACCAACCTCACACCACAAAACAGTTCACGAGCAACACTTTTACCAATGCCAATATCCATTTATGCCAAAAAGTCTGCTCCTAAGCACTGTCATGGGCGTATTATCCTCTCACCTGGTGGTCCCTGAGGTCCTGGCTGCCCAGCAGGTCCTGGCGATCCCGGCGGACCCAGCCCCGGTGCGCCCGGAGGGCCCTGCGAGCCTTGCAGTCCTGGGAGGCCGGGGTCGCCTGTGGGGAGACAGAGACATAGAGGGAGCGTCCTTCGATGTTATTTGAAATCTTGATTGCTGAAGGTGCTAGATGAAGTGCTTTGGAAGCACTTGGCCAACAAGAGCTCATTTCAGCCCCTAACACCTCCTGCCTGGGCTGGGAGGAAGGGCTGCTCTTTGCTGCTAGCATTTGCTGCCAGTGGTTGGTAGGGGAAAACGAGAGTAAGGAAAAAGGGCAATACCCTGAGATATCAGTAGGACATCTCAGTGGTGAACAGAGTTTTTGCTGCATCTACGGGGGGAATGATTTTAAAAAAGAAGCAGAAATACAGAACTGCATTTTTACGGCAACGTTACCTCTGAATCCTTGCTGTCCAGGTATGCCCGGAAAGCCTTGCTCGCCGCGTAAACCAGGCAATCCTGGATTTCCCTTTTCTCCAGGGATGCCAGCTGGGCCTGGAGGGCCTGGCAAGCCCTTAGGGCCAGGGAGACCTATACCAGGTTCACCCTAGCCAAAGAAACACAATAGATTAAGAATTAACACATCAAAACCAAGAATTTATCCACTGACTGTATTTAAACCACTCAGAGGCGGCGGTTCTACACATGACTTCAGGGCAGAGCCATTAGTTAGCCCTTTAGCATTAATGTCAATGCACCTACTCCGTTCCTTTGTGTGCATAGTGGGAAACATAAGATGAAGGACAGTTTGGCCAACTTTATTATTTTTTTTTTTAAAGAGCAGGCTCTTTGCACACATTCCTGTTAACATAGGCAGTCACAAATAACAGTATCAGCAGCTGATACCTACTTTTTGACCTTGTAAACCTGGTACACCTGGCAAACCATCCAGGCCAGGGGTTCCTGGAGTCCCCGGCAGACCAGGTGAGCCAGGCTGACCTGGGAAACCTACAAAACAAAACAATACTCATATGATTACTGTCTCTGCCTGTAACTGTCTCTGCTGTTTCTTTAAGCCTCTAACTGAACTATTCACGTCCTCACAAGGATGTGTTTAAAAAGGTCTGTGTAGTCTTTTATGTCAAATTTCTAGGGATGTCAGCACCCAAATATCTCAACAGATATTCAAATGCTGAGCTTCATGTAGCAGCTTACTGTGGTGCTTGTGGACTTTCTCAAGGGATGTTCTTCATCTGCACTTCCCAAATCTCATGCAGCCATGGCTGGGTGATATAGTGCACACACTCCAGTTACACCAGCTCTGTTAGACGGATAACTTTATCTTACCTTTGGGTCCTGGAGGTCCAGGGAACCCTATACCTGGCTGCCCAACAGCACCCTTTTCTCCTGGCAGGCCAGGTCTACCTGGAAGCCCGGGATTCCCTTTGTCACCTTTACAAGTGAAAACGGACAAATGTTAATATAAAGGTTAGCTTCTGGGGAACAGAACCATTATGGTCATCAGACAAATATTAACAGGCTACTGTACCTTGGGGTCCAGGGAACCCAGGTGGCCCAGGAAGGCCATCTGCCCCAGGAGGTCCAGGGAGTGGTACAGTTCGTCCTGCTTCACCTTTTGCTCCTGTGAATGTAAAGAAGTATTAAGCCCAGGAATCAATGAAATTAAACAAGGGAATTTCACCTAGCCAGCAATATTAGTTCATCTGTACCATTACCACTGACTTGTTATGAGGATTTTTTGTAGAAGATTCATAGAAAACTAGGATGAACTCAGTTTAGGATGAACCTAAACCATCCTGTTTGGCCTAATAAACTCTTCAAGAAAACTACCTTCAAAGGTTTGCAATTATACTGCTGAAAGCAGACACTGATTTAAATTAGAAAGTCTTTTTATTTCAATCATTAATTCCATTGATCCTCTAAGTTGTACCACTTAAAAGGCACAAATTTAAGTTGTTTTTTTTTTTTTTTAAAAGCATACTATAGTATTACCTGGAAGGCCTGGTAAACCTGGGGTTCCAGCAAAGCCTCTGTCTCCTTTGTCACCAGGTAACCCTGCAGCACCTACCCCAGGAGGGCCAGGAAAACCTCTTTCCCCACGTACTCCAGGGAATCCAGGTTGGCCAGGGGGACCACGTTCTCCTTTCAAGCCAGCTGTACCCTAATTTTTGGAAAATATAAGTGTACTTCTTGCCTGATTGGCAAAACAGAACAACGACATCCTCTCTCTTTGAATATTCTGTAACTTGGAATTAGCACAGGTATCTGTAATACTGAAAAAAGTGGATTTTTTATCAGTTCAACAGAAACAGAACTGGGTTCCACATGGAATAGTACATGGAAATCATACCTAGTGTGCAGTGCAACTAACTGGACCATGTAGGCTATGTTCCCAGTGGTGGATGTGGGAGCAGATGTGAGCTCCACATTAAGCTCCACATCCATATCAGCTGAACTCTCTATCAGGCCAAGACTTTGAAGCATTAGGTTCCACAAGAAGAGAAGGACAACAGAGTTGAATCTTGTCTTAACAATCTCTACTTGGATAACTGCATTCCTTCAACATCTCCAGATATCAGCTAAATCATCCACACTAGTTCTCACTATCAAGCTGTGAGAAAGGGAGAAAGGAACAAAACTATTGTCCATGCCCACAACTTTGTGGTGAAAGTAACCTTGTGCTACAGTCCAGAAAGCAACAATTCATGCTGAATACATCTGAGTCAGATCACTTATTTTCGTGACATGTAAAAATAAAGGGTCAAAATTTAAATATGAAATAGTCTGCTGTTGAAGGACCATCTTCCTCACTAGTTCCAGGGAAACTGGAGTCTTCCTCTAAGGAAGAATGAACTACTCAAGGTAAGAACAAGATGTGGAACAATGAATGAGGCCAATAAATATAAAGCATATGTAGGGCATAAAAGCATGTGAATTCTGATCTAAAAGACAGAATGTATAGGACAGTATGTAAATGTTAATAAACACACAGTAGGACAACATGTAAACATAAAGAAAGACACATACCGCTGTTCCTTTAGGACCTTGGGGACCTGGCAATCCATCTTTTCCTGGTCTTCCTTCTCTTCCAGGAATACCTGGTTGTCCTGGGAAACCAGGATCTCCCTTTTCCCCTTTCAGGATAGAATCATAAGTAAAATCTCCTGGTTCTCCTTTTGCCCCGGGGCTGCCCATAAGTCCTGGAGTGCCGGGGGGGCCCTGGAATTTCATAAATTCAGATGTCATCAGTTGCCCTACCAACTCTTCAACTGATACAAAAGAAAACAAATCTTCAGCAATTAAAGAGTAGACCCAAATCAAGTAAACCATTACTTGTTTTGTTGCAAATGCAACAAAAGCATCTCTACATTTCCATAACAATTTACAATACCAGCAGAAGTAGTACTAATACGGGAAAATAACACACTTCCAGTATGCAAAGACAAACTCAAACAAACTTACAGGTTTAAATTGCTTATACAAACACCACCCATGATTTTCTTTCTTTTAAAACAACTATAATATTCATCAAATCTATAGATTGTACACAAAATTAAATTGACTGTCAAAACTCAAACGTTATTTGCACAAGAGCTAAGGCTAACTGAAGGCTGAAAGCTTCTCCCTTAGTACTTTATTTATGACAGTTACCTGACGCAAATACATGTTTCCCTTCATTACTAATGTTTTTTGTATTGTTAACAATCACAGTCGGTACTATCAGAATACTATGCACATGCTCAGAAAATAATTTTGTAAGCTGTCCTGGGAAGGAATTATCTACCTAATAATATACCTATAGGATTTCCAGAATTCCAATTTTCCCTATATACTTTTTAGGATTTATATGAACTTTTCTCATAGGAACAGCCTCTCTAATTTCAAGTGAATCAAAGCTACTCACTAGGGAAGAAAGCACAAGCTTCATGGGCAATGTCCACTGCTTATGGCTGATATGTTTCCTCCACTTAAACCTGAACCAGAACACAGTTAAAGGTAATCTTCCCCTTAGCTTTGGTGGGTCCTGGATCAGACTCTGATGCTCTGGCATGGGTCTAAACACTGTCAGCTTGCAAGGCTGGCCTCTATGTAGTTTTTCCAAGCTAAACTACACACTGGATCAACTCCTGGATGAACTCTGTGGAGCGAAACAAGCTTAAAAGCATTCAGAACAGCAGCCAGTCCTTGTCTGATGAAAGACATGAACAGAACTTAAGAGGCAATAAAAGGAAAACATAAAGGTGCGGCAAAACATGTGCTGAGAACAAATGCCAGACACAAAGAAAGTTTAAATACATTAAGATGTCTTTTATTTTTCTTCATTGCTTCTTTCATGGATCTCACTTATACTATAGTAAATTCAGTCACTGAGTTTATCTTATTTATCATGTTAGAAACAGAGAATGGACTCCACCCCAGCTGACTTTCATCAGCTAAGTTCAGGTATTCAGGTATCTAGGCTTTATCTATACTCAAGCAAGAAAAACAGATTCTTTGAGTAAAGAATTCATACAGGTGGGTTGGTTTAACTTCTGAAGGTGCCTCTCACTGCTGGTAATAGAGGGAGCTTGCATAACTCCAGTTGGTATTAAAATTAGTGCACGCGAATGCCACTGAAGTTATGTTGCCAAAAATGATCAGCTGGAAGGACAAAACAGCTTTGGGAAAAAAGTGGGTGAAGACTCCGACAAACTCAGTCTACTTACATTAGGAATGGTGTCAAAATCCACACTATACTACAGGAACGTGTATGCTAATATAGGCCTTCACAGCACACCACAGTGTATGTTGGGACACTCCATTGAACTCTGACATGATCAAATGTAGCTGTGCTGGTACAGTGCTTGCCTAGGAGTAATTTGTCTTACATTTTAGGCAAGTGCTATGCTTATGGCTCTTCTGCTTCTGGTATGCAGACTTATGCTGTGTCAATATAATTTACAAGTGATCACATTATCAGGATACTATCCACTTACACAGCCTTCCTTTATTTCTTCAAAACTACTCAGCTTTCCTGCTAAATAATTACGTTTTACAGAATATACTGCACACGTTTCCCAGAAGTCAGACAAACTCCTGAAGTATACTGCATGCTAATATTAGACTGCTTACACTACACTAGATGGCACTGTCTCTCTCTCAATATACATGTACACAATAGCAAAGGGTTATTGGAAAGATTCACGAGGTCAGGGCAGATCTGCATCTGTTTCATGTGAAATTCTACTTTTTTTACCCAACTCCAGTGCTTAGCTTGCTCAATCAGAAGGTCACGTGTCCTGCTGAGTTTCTACGATAGGTAACCACAGAAACATAACCCATTTCTGACAGCTCTTTTTTTCCTCTCATAGTTCAACCACACTGCTTCCTAGTTTATTTTGCTAGGCATAGTTCCTTAATTTTATCATATCACCGTGCTGGTGTGTTTTTAAACAGAACTATTACACAACTACACTGACGATCACATGTTTTTTGATCATATGTCCACTAGCAAATAAACACCTGCATTTGGCAAGGCATTACTTACAGGTACCCCCGGAAGGCCATCGAGTCCAGGTAAGCCTCTGTCACCCTTGAAACCCGATTGTCCTGGAAAACCTTATCAGAGAGACAAAAGTACAATTCTATCTATTACGTGCCTTTACAAATAGCTAATTGTATGTTAATTCTTTGTGATCCTTCTCAAAGTTATATTCCTAGTTATATCAGCATAATGCTGCTAAACTCAGTGAAGTTGTCTGGATTCACGTGCTCATGTGTTATGTATGTCTGCATTCACAGGTTCAGAAGTTGACGATGCATTTGACTTAGAAATGAATTCACCTTACTATTTAGAATTATCATGGAACCACCGCAGTCTTGAAACTACCTAAACCTTATTCATTCTTAACAGCCACTAGAACAAACATTAGGTATAATATCACTGTTTGCAGGCTGCACTTCTCTCATATGGCAGCAGACAAATAGCTACCTTTTTTGGCCACAGAATTTAACGCTAGGATTGGGAATGTATGTATGGGACACTGCCAAGCCTGGGCACGTAGGGCTTGCTATGAAAGGGCAAACGCTTTCCACGTTATTTTTCACTTTCACAATCTTCTGTGAAAATATCCGGGCCACAGTTTGCTAAGAATCTCCACTGTGGCCAATTTCTATTTCCTTGGTAATTCTTGTTGATTGCACTGGAAATTTGGAATCAGGCCAAAAATAGGAATATTCCATCCTCTTTTCATGAGTTTCACAAACAATTTGATTAGTGGGACAAAAAGTAATTAATTTTATCATATATGCTGCATTTTTATATTTCAGCCTATGTAGTTAATTCTCAGGTAATGAGTGAGCTTTTACCTGCTGGACCTGGTGGCCCTTGTGGTCCTGGAAGTCCAGGAGGTCCTACTTTATCACATAAGGCACAGGATTCACCTTTGTCACCTGAAAAAAAAAAACACAAACAACAAAACTAATAAATAACAATGAAAAGGTTTAAGACAACTGCAAGCAGGTGGATGCAGAGGCAAACCCTGAATTCAATACCCTTTGTGTTGAAAGAATAAGCATGGAGAAGAGAAGGCTCCGGGGAGACCTTATAGCAGCCTTACAGTACTTAAAGGGGGCCTACAGGCAAGATGGGGAGGGACTCTTTATCAGGGAGTGATAATAGCAATAGGACAAGGGGTAATGGTTTTAACCTGACAGAGGGAGATTTAGATTAGGTATTAGGAAGAAATTCTTTCCTGTGAGGGTGGTGAGGCACTGGAACAGGTTGCCCAGAGAAGCTGTGGATGCCCCATCCCTGGAAGTGTTCAAGGCCAGGCTGGATGGGGCTTTGAGCAGCCTGGTCTAGTGGGAGGTGTCCCTGCCCATGGCAGGGGGATGGAACTAGATGATCTTGAAGGTCCCTTCCAACCCAAACCATTCTCTGATCCTATGAATAAAAATGAATGTGCTACTTCTAATTAAGTGCTTCAAAGAGAATTTATCAGCAAACTGATATTCAAAATTCTTTAAAATTTTTGAAGGAATGGTATGAAAATCAACTTAAGTCCTTTCCTAGCGATAATATTTAACAGAACACTTAAAAGGGACATGCTGAAGAGGATTAAAAAGAAGAAAATATACACTGGGTATAGAAGAAATAAAAAGGTTGAAGCAGAAAAAGGAGAATCTCTATACTCACTGCAATTTTGCAGTTTTAGAAAAGCAGTGAGCAGAATGAGATTAGGAAGGATCAACCACCGTGTAAATGAGTGCAGCCCATTTTTTTATATGTCCATTTAGTCAGTGCTACTAAAACACATGGTTGACAGTCCTATTTATAGGTGTTACAATTTTAGCTTCAATTATAATCATGGCAATGATTCATAAACCATTTCTGTTCCCAACTCATCTGCCCCTCTCTCATTCTTCATCTTGGAATTCACAACTTAAATTGCCAGGAACAGTTCAATTTATACTTATACTATGCTCAACCCTTTTTTTCTTCCCATTTTCTCTTTCAGGCCTGTGCCATCCTTATTACTTTCCAGCAATGTGTAGGCTAAGTAAAATGTACGTGAAGTTTGTGTCACACAATTTAATAAACAATATCCTTCTTTTACTCACCAGAGACTCAAGAAACGTCTTCCATGTCCATGAGCTACTTGTTTAACTAATTTTAAGTACACTTTCTCTGATGCAGCCTAACTTGCTCAGCCTCTTTACATACCTAAGCTCCAGGGTACAAAGCATTAGAAATCAGTCACTTTAAAATAGCATTACCTTTCTCTCCCATCTCTCCGGGAAATCCATCTCTTCCTGGAAGTCCAGGAGTACCTGGTGCACCAGGTTCTCCCTGCTGGCATTGATCAATTCCATCTGAAATGGAAATGCAACAAAGAATATTGTTTGACAAGTGCAAGTTTCCATTATAGGGCTGCATTTATAAATGTCTCACCTGAATGTATCTATGAAGAGTGGTAAGTCAGGATAGCATTTTACTTTTCTATTTGATTTACTTGGAAAAATTTAACTGTGATTCTGTAATCTGAATAATCTGAATCCATATATACTTCTTAAGAAACCCCAAGAATTGCAGAGAAAAGACAGGCTCTGCCATAATAAGATTACAAACAACTTTCACATAAAATCTATTTTTATTGTAAGTTTTGTCTAAGAAAAGTGCTGTGGGTGAAAAATTGCTGGTTTGACCCAGAAGAGAATGGAGAATATTGACATTCTGAAGAAATTCATTAAGTAGATAGTTTTTTGTTATCAATGTTTTATGAAATGTTCTAGATCAAGAGCAGCTCGTTAACTTCTATTTAACTTCTTCACACTGACCAAGCTTCCTGAAAACAAGAAACTTCATATGTTAGGAAGTGAAACAGGTAACAAATATGAATATTTAGCAGGCTTGACATGAGAACACAAATTGTGCTTGTTCTGCTTGATGATATGACACAGGTTCTGACTCAATACAATATGAGATCATTTTCATCAAACCCAGTAGTCAAAATGTTAATGTGAAGTTTGGCAACCAACAGTTAAATGAAAACAAATTGTTTCCCATTATGCACTTGAAGAAAACTAAAGAAGTGTCTAGGCAAGGAGCAGAATTAAGCAGTGACAGGAACATGTTGTACGAAAAACAGGAATTGCTCTTCTTTTTAGGGCAAGGTAAGATTTAGCTATTTAATTCCACACTCTAGTTGCTGGATTTTGTACTGCTTTATTGGCAAACACAGCAACAACTAGGCATCTTCATTTGGTTTTTAACAAAGTATTTTTGCTTTAGTAATTCCATAGACAATAATGTTCCTTTCAATAGTTTTAGACTACCTAAACTACCGTAGCAGGGATATAATTTTTTATGTTGAAATGATAAGTTAACTCACAATATCAGTATCACCTATAGCTGAAGTTTTCCTTCAATGAAAGAGTTAAAACATCAGTTGTAAGGAGCTATTAAGCATTGACCACTTTCACACGTACTTTATTCATTGCTTCACTGCAGTGCAAAACCAAACCTTTTTTCTTTTAAAAATGCTTTATCAGAATCAAATTACACATAGCTGTGTAATGTTACCATTACTACTAATATTAATGTGTATTTATCACATCATTACTAGCTTTTCATTTCCATCTATGAAGTATGTTTTGACCCCATTCTCCTGTAAGATTACAATAAAAACTTCTGCCAGAGTAGTATCTCAGTCTGCAGTTCATACACCTGTTCAATGTGTTACATAGATTGGTACTGCAGACTAGTAAATTGTAATATTGAACAGCTATCTCTTATCCTAAGAACAGTATTAGTATCTTATTTTTTTAATTGAAAATCTAGGAATCGAAAATTGAAGTATCTCTAGGTTGGCACATTAGGACACAGAAGAAACCAATATATATTAAGGTCAATTATTTGGTTATATTGTAACAGTCCACAATGAACTTTTGAAGAAATTTAAAAAACATTTATTTAGCAAAGAATCCTTGTCCCAGTAAGGAAACAAGCAGCTTGCTGCATCGTAGAACAGCTTTTACTTGGTCCATTAACAACTCAGATATGTTTCTTCCACGACGTAGATGCACTCTGATTATAGATTTTATAATCCTGTCTTTTTTTTTTTTCTATGTGCACACGATGTGCATTATCGAGTCTTCATTGTGAAAAGCAACCGACTGCTTTACCTACCTGTTTTGCCTGGAGGACCTGGAGGGCCAGGCAACCCCGGGGGACCTGGGAAACCATCTCTTCCTGGGGGTCCAGGTAAAGGGAATCCCGGAGAACCCTTTTCACCTTTTTCACCTCTCTCTCCAGGGACACCAGGTGATCCTACCCTATCTGGAAGTGGTCGACCTTTGGACAGAGTAAAACACACGTGAAAAAGTGACAAGTGAAAAGACAGTAACATTACCAACACATGAGCTTCCATTAGGTTTCAGTGAGAAATGGAGAAATGTTAGTGCAAAATAAAAAAGAGTCTGTATTCTTACTATTGGTGATTTACACAAAATTGAGATTATACACTCACTACAGCTCAGAGTAACTCACTTCAGTTATGTCCCTAGATAAACACACTTATTCTGTACTAAGTGCCTTTCTGAGATTTAGTTGAATCAACTTTTGCTGTGTAGTAAATAGTGGCGACATAGGAGTTAAGTTAGCTGTTACACTTAGAAACTATTACACGCTTCCTTATCTCATAATAAACCAAATCTTAAACACACCTAGAAAGGGACAGCACGTCTAAGAACTTCAGTAAATAAATATTCAACAATGCTAGGAGATTTCAGGAATGCTAAAACCAAAACTGTTTGTAGGAATAATAAGCAAACAACAGCCGATAAAGAGAAGCAGTTAAACAGATAGGAAAAAAACCTACTTAATATCTCCTTTTAGCTATTTGTACAGTCACACAGGTCTTCATACTTTAGTGAGTTATTTCAGTTCACAACCAATCACTGGACTTGATCACTAAACCATTTTGAGCCTTCTACAGCATTGCAGGAAGGTATGAAAGTCGCACAAATCTCAATTTCTGTAGGATAATGACAGACTCGGAGCTACCATTCTTCTTGTCTTGTCACACAGAATTCTTTAGGGACACTTACAGCCTGCAGTATATAGTATCTCCTCCCTAAACTGTGAAAAAATTCCTGGAAACTATCTGACCCTGTCTTACATTAATTTCATATTTAGCTCACTGTCAAGATAGAAAAAGTGAGCAAATGAGGTAATAGTCGTATCACAGCAGGATGTGCTACAGTCAGATTTCCACAGATGATTTGCTTAATTTTTAACATGCAAATATTGTGGCTTAGTTTAAACACATGTACAGGTACATATATACATAATAGCAGTGTTGTCATGGATTTGAAGATGTTAAAACTATGAAAAGGGCAACATCTGCAGGCAAAAGAAATTAACTTTTATTAGGTGACATAGTAAAAAAAAAGCAGCAAGCCCTCAGGAATTACTTTGCTCTAATAAATGCTATTATTTCTCCCTGCAAACCTTGGTTTATTATATTTATGCGAACACATATAGAGCTGAAGTGAGAGCAAAACAAATTATCTACATATGAGTATATACACATAGGTACATATTCGCATACCCACGCACATATTCACGTTACAACTCTTCTTGCCCAACGAAGCCCTACTTGCTGGGCTACCTCTGACAACCTATGCCCGCTAGTGCTTCAATTTCAGCAGAAAGTTATCAGGGCTCTACATAAAGAGAAAGGCTGGATCGCATCACAGACACGAGAAAAGCAATCTACAGGAAGGGTCTAGGGGATGATTTGCCCCCCAGAGAGGCCACTGCCTGGGTGTTCTGTAAGTCAGGCAGTAACCGGCAGCAGCTGAGGAGAACATCTCTCAGGACTCTTCACCCAAGAATAACACAGGAAAAACACAAACAAAATCAGTGGCCATAAATTCATACCTGGAGGTCCTGGGATTCCTTGTATACCAGGGAAACCTTTAGAAAGAGAGGTTTTCATTTAGGCAATGAAGTCAGCAATGTCAACTTCAGTGAAGTTTTAGCACATAGTATTTAAGTACACATTACAAGGTGGTATGCCCTGAATCAAAGGTTAAATTAAATAATCTACAGATATCTGCAAACAATACATTTAGGGGAAAGGCCCTACTGTATCCCATCTTCTCCACTGACCTTTCTTCAGCAGGGTAAGGTCTGTAATGGGGAAAATGGGAAAGGGAATGCTTGATTTTCTCTGTTTACTGAAGAATGTTGTAAATTATGCAAGCCAATTTCAAGATTAAATTTTAGCCACTGCCTTTTTAAAAGAAGCGTCCAGATTCTCTGCATGATTATCCTCTTTATGCTTGTGCTGATTTCCATCTTTCTTAAATAAAGTCACTGGATTATTTAACTGCCATAAAAACAGATCCCATTTTATCCTTTTCCAATCTGTAACTGAAAGGCAGGCTTATTTACGATGAGAAGTGTCCTACAAACTACAACGAAATGTAGTAAGCTGAAAGCAATTAAATAACTAACTGGAACGTTTCATCGTCATACAGAGCTCCTGAGCTCACAGATAGTGCAATTTTAATTTCCTTTAATACAGGAACTAAAAGCGTAACTCAATTAAAAAGACAAGACAAAATACATACCTTTTTCACCTTTTTGACCTTTCAGTCCAGGCAAACCGGAAGCTCCAGGCTCTCCTTTTTCACCAAAGGTATCTACTGGTCCAGGATCTATAACCTGAATCACAGGACAAGGACTAGGACACTAGAAACATACAACTGTGCCCTCGTTTGTATCTACCCCCTTTTGATTTGATGCTACAGAGGCCATTTTGTTTTGTAATAACAATTTTGAACAGTTTCGGTTATACTTGCAATTTCAGCAATACGTTAACAACTAGCATGAGAAGGTTGCAGCTGCTGAATACCACCAAAGAAAAAGTACTATTTTACCAAAATTCCTCATATCAATAGTAGAATTAAGGTGCTTTATAGCACCTTTCTGAACAAGAATGATGCCAAAAAACCTCACCATGGTGTAAGCACTGACCCATTAGGTTTGCATTACCTTTAATTTGAAAATATTCTGTTCTGGCAATTTCTACTAACATTGAACTAAGCTTGACATATAGAATATTAAGATTTACAATAAAATATTCAGGAAGTATGCACAATTTTTCAAATAAAATTAGTAGGTGTTGGGAATTTTCCCCCATGTTGGGGAAGCAGCAGCATCAATGATCTATTTGTTGCTGATTAATCTCATTTTTGATTTGAAGTGTGAAAAAAATTATAAACTTCAAAGCTGACAGACTCAGTCTTTTGAATCCTTTTTTGGATACTTTGTATTGATTAACAATGCCTATAATTTTCAGAGTCCAAAACATTTGAAATTCATATTCTTTGAGAGCTCCTTTTCCAAATTTCAATAATACTTTAAACAACTGTATATAACTTTTGTTTCCATTCAGAAAAAATGAGGACATGACTAATTAGAATGAGATCAGAATGTGTATTGTCTCTCCTTCTTCTTTCATTGTTTGAACACTTTGACTTTCACAAAATTTGTATTTTCATTTAAGTTCAAAATAAATCAAGAAGGTTTTTTTTCTACTTACTCTTCCTGGAGGTCCTGGAAAACCTCGTTCACCTTTGTCACCCTAAATGAAAAAACAATTTACATTTTAAATCCAGATCACATTTTCTTCCCCACAAAATAGGATTTGCTTAGCAAATGAACACTTTGATACAGATTCATACAACTTCCAAATGGTAAGTACCTGGACCATTATAATAAGCAGTAAGTAGTTATTTTGCAGGCCTGTACTGCTTTACACTACGTAAAGAGAAACTGGAATTTTTAGGAAAGTACATTTGTACATATGCTGGCTGGGCAAAGAGCTTGTGAAAATAAAGCCAGCATTAATTAATTCATGTAAGAGATTTAAACCAGGGATACCTAATCTACCCTAATTTTGACTTTTACTAGTCTCTGAGTGATGACTTTACAACTTGGTAACATTCATTTAACATTGCTTTATGTGCATTCACTGCTTTAATGCACATCTATGAACACGCTATACAAGCTCTTAACTCCTCATTCTGTGTGATGGGATGCAAAGGCCACTACTACGCACCTTCGTACCAGGCTCCCCAGGTCGTCCTGGAATCCCAAATCCACCAGGCAAACCCTGTATGTGGAAGACATCAAAACCAGAAAAGATAAATATAGTTGCATCTTAGCCCCGGGAGCATCAAAGTTTTAAGTTTTCAAATGAGTCACTAATTCCATGAAAAAAATAACTTTAATTAAATAATTCAGAAGGCTAGAAAATTTCAACCATTTATAATACACAGACAGTAATTTGTTTTGAATGTAAGAAATGGTACTGGAAATTCAGCAAAATACATACGGGTTCTCCTTTTGGTCCTGGTTCACCATCTTTTCCAGGCTTTCCCTGTAAAACACAAAGTTCCACTCTGCTTAAAAAGATAAGACACATACATGCAATTTCTAAATACAGTTAGTGAAACACTAGAACAAAACAATCACTATTGTAATGCACTAATTGAAGTGTGCTAACACAGCTAACAGTATAGAGTGTACAAAGCAGGCAAACTGTGACTACCTAGTGCTTATGTTACTCAACATCCTACAAACTGCAAAATTAAATAAAATCCTGTAAATCTGTTCCCAGATCCAGGAATAACTACAGAATTCCCAGTCACGGAGGCTTCAAGACAAAATATATCAACAGCACAGGAAACTGGAACCAGACGCAGAAATAGCTCTCCTTCATAGCAATCCCTTTCTATATATATATATATATACACACACACACTTTTCAGCCTCACAAAACCTTTATTCATAGACATTCAGTGCTCAGTTTCAGCAGAAGGCTTGGAGAGTGGCCCCATATCAGATCGTGTGGTAATCTAGTGGTAAAATACACTTCCCTAAATTGAAAGCTATAATTTCAAATCACGAGGTAGATGACACCCTAGAATCCAAGACTCCCTCCTCCAGAGTAAAATGATTCACCATTAAACCACTGTGTTAGCCTACAGAGAGGATGAGATTCCCTTGAGGTAATCAACACATACATGATAAATGACCTGGTTGGATTATTCTACTTTTCAGCATTCCCTTCCTCTTCCTATGGACTATGGAGGGACCAGCACCTAGGCTTGTAGCCTAATCCACTGGAGGCTGGCTTTTACTTGGTGTCACAGTGCTTAGATTGTATGCCTTATCATAAGCAATATGAACATGTCCCACAAAACCAAGAAAAAGTATATACTTAATATGCAAAGTAAATTCAGCCTAAAAAATAATCCCATCAGTTTAGCTCAAAAAATTCCGTCTAAAACAACGCAATTGAAGGATAAAAATGATAGAACAAACATGAAAAGGCCCCCATCACCAAAGTGTGAAGCTATGGTATCTAGTAAAGAAGGATTACAAGTAATTTTTAATGATTGATTAAAAATACAATCTGTAAAGTCAGGAGAGTCTTCAAATGTACACTGTGATCGGAATTAATTATATAGGTTCATTCCATGGAACTAGAGTATCAGATCTTAAGATCTGTTCATCTTTCAAAACTTATCCTTATTTTGGAAGTAGTTATGATTTCTTTGATCAGCAATAATTATATAAAAAATATCTCAGAAACTTTGTTCAGGGAACTCTGCAGAAACTGAAAACTGTATTTTTGAAAAATTCGAAGATACTGTGGTTTCCTCAGCAAGTTCTAGGCCAACGTTTCTCGATTTTTCCAGCTTTCAAGCAAAGATAACCTCATCATATATCTTTACTGAAAGGACGACAGAACATTTGACCTTGAAGTATAACAGAGAGGGAGATTTTCTCTTTTTCAGATTGAAGTATAATGTCTGTGGATGTGCTGTGTCTTTTTCAAACAGTTTATGAAGACCCACAGTTTGAGAAACAATACTTTAGATACGTTTGCACGTAGAAGACATGTTTTTGCTACCAGCTCAGCTATGAAAGACACAGCATGACTCATGCAGAAGTTGTATGGATGAGACCATGATATAGGTCAGACTAGGCAGATGTAACAGACCATATGGCCTCGAGCATCTACAGTCAGGCTAGAAACCAGCAGGTGAATGTATCTCAGTCATCTAAATGTTTTGTTCCATTACTCTTCTTTGTAAGAAACCACACCTTTAGGCTAAGCAGGCTTACTTTGTAGATTGCACGTGAGAGTATTTTAAATAAATTCAACACGTTCCGTTTAGCTTAAGTCATTCCTACTGAGTGATTTGTTTGGCTTTGCTTTTCCTTCTGTTCTGGAATGACTTAATCTCGCTTCAGCTGGGATCAGTGGGAGTCTTGCCTTTGCCTTCAGCACTGCAAGCTACTGTTAGGTATCTGTCTTTAGCTATCTGAAACATGTAACATACTAATCGTAGAATCATAGAATGTGCTGGGTTGGAAGGGACCTTTAAAGGTCATCTAGTCCAACCCCCCTGCAGTAAGCAGGGACATCTTCAACTAGATCAGAGTGTTAATATTACTGTGTGTTATTACTACCTTGACTTGGACATCTGTCTGACAGCAAAACTTGTTTTTTTGAAATATACAAAATTTGCTGTTTCTCTAATGGTTGCTAAGTTTATTTAGCTTATGGAAACAATACAACAACCGTAATTATGGTATTGATAAAGTTGAGCATACTTACACGTGGACCGGGCTTCCCTGGTTCACCCTTTTCTCCTTTGAAACCTGAACCTGGCAATCCCTGGAAAATAAATACACGCCAGACTAAAAATACTGCCAAATTCTCAAGTAAATTAGCTTTTATCAAAAAGCGATAAAGATATTCAGGACCATTATCAGATTCCTCACAATTTTTATAGTAATTGAAAAAAAATCTACACAATACTTACTGGGGCCCCCTGTTCACCCTTTTCACCTGGTTCACCCTAATGAAATTATTAAAAAAAAAAAAAGTAGATTAGTAAGCAAATCTCAACCATTATTCATTTAGGTTGTAAATAATTTCATTCTTCATGTCAGCAAAAGCACATTTAACCCTATTCTCTGCTTCAAGAACTATGCCTAGTAGTATGATGTGCAAGAAGTTAGACAAACACAAAATATGAATCCATTAAGCTAGTTTATTACACTAATATATATTGCCTAGACTGTCTAATTCAATAATTGAAAAATTCATTAGCACTCAGATTCCAAGAATGTGATTTCGTATATGAAAAGTCCAGTATAAGCTATTTAATTCAAATTTATAGAATAGTTGGTGTTTATAGGACTATGCTTACGAATCCTCCTTCCTCAGAAAGTCCTCTGCTGCGTGTGTTACTTATTTATGCAATTATTTATGCATTTATCACCTATCATATATTTTACAGAGAAACTTCGAGAAAGACAATCAAAATTCATTCATGAAGTATAACAGGAAGAAATTTTTGAAAAATTGGCTGTAGGTGACAATATTTTCTTTTCGCTGTTTTACTGTTTGCTAATTCCTATTGATCATATTTTAATGAAGCGTACAAGAAGACTAATCATTTAAGGTCTCACCTTTTCTCCCCTTATGATTTCACTCCCTTTTTCCTTCATATGCGGTGATGGTCCTGGAGGGCCTGGGGGGCCCCTTACGCCTTGTTCTCCCTGTCAACACCAAATCCAGGATAGTCCATTGAAAACAGTACTGGCACTGAGAACAAACATTACTAAGACCAATAACATTAAAGAGAACTACCACTCGCTTTTAAAAATACAGTTAAAAGGTTTTTTTTAAATTCTTATTTCAGCAAAATCCATCAGAGGAAAGGTTGCATACGCAGTTATAAGAGACAAATCTGTATAACGGGTGACAGTCAGAGACTGCCCCGAAGAAAGATCTCTGAATCTCCTGTTAGGGTGAAGACTGATTAATACCAAATATTGTGAACTTATCCAGTTAATTATTGTAATGATACAAAAGTTTTTCAGTGCCTCCCTTAGGAAGAAGGAGATTAGGAGGAAAGAGGTCCGATGCTTGAAGGAAAACGTTAGTCAAAGCTTATAGTGTTCTACCAGCTTTACAACTGTCCATAAAGGACAACTTCAAGATGATAACTGTGGATCATACTTTTTTAGTAAGTACATGTCCATAGCAGGGTCAGAACCTCATCTCCATATACAATGCAAAAGCACTATCTTTTACAGTAAAACACCTCCAAAAAGGCTTGATACATTTCTGCCAAGCAGTAATGCATAACAATACCATTTATTTTTTGCTAAAGACAAACCTGAGGACTCCAGGAAATCTCCACATACTCCCATCATTTTTCAAGAAATTTTATGATAACAAGTTAATCTCACGTAGCAAAATATTCCATCCATTAGGAAGAGTGTGGCTCAAAATACATAAATAAGGTGGTGGATAATAAAACGCCATTTAAGTAACATAATTTCCTTATACTCTAAAAGGCCTGTCAATGACACTCATGAGAAGCTTCTGGAGAAGGGCTCAGACATGCTATCAATTTACCAAATTACCCATAACTGCATGTATTTTTTGTCTCCTGAAAATGCAACATAAGGCACTTTAGCCTAGACCTCTCAGTGGGAGAGGCAACACGTTAAACCGAACATGTTTTACCTCCCATTTGATGCTGGTTAAGAGAATAAATGGGATCCTGGAGCACACCTTTTTGGCTTAGTTTCATTCAAAAGTAAACCAATCTGTGTGCTCTGAAAACTGCTCCTGACTGAGTCAAAACACAGTAAAAGGAGACAACTGAAAGATCTCCTTCAAAAGCACACACTACCAATCTAAACTAAGGCAGACAGGCCCTCAAGAGTCCTACCACAGCACATTCAATCTCTTCCCTCAGAACTAAACCGATTTCAAATAAATTTCATCATGAGTCCTAATATATGTTTCTAGATCTGTCTACTGCAAACTAAAGTAGTTCGTACTAGTCACAGCTGGAAAACAGAATAATGACCTAAATTAATGTCAGGTATAATACCATCAGGAACAAAGTCTGTAACCATTCATGACTTTTGTTCATTTAGGTGTAAGTTACAGATTTACTCAAGTCTTCCAAAAATTACAAAATTACAAAAATTACAAAAATTGCTGATTTTCTCCATTGATAGGTTCCAACATTTTATTTATTTAAAATAAATTATCAAAAATATTTCTGACAGTTGTTCTCCACAAGTTTTCGAGAGACTTACCTTTTCACCTTTGGGACCCTGAAAGCCTAAGCCCATGTAGCCCTGAAAATATAAGTTACACATACTCAGCCAATTTTTATCAGTAGTGCATACATGCATACCTACACATATATGAAGGTATTTTGAACCTGGCAAAAGTTAAGAGAGGATAGAAAAGACAGAATATGTCTTCTAAATGCACACGTGAAACAAATAAATTATCTTCTAAACCCCCGCTGTTTTTTAAGTCTTGCATCACAGCAATTTATGAAAAAAATAGAATGAAATTTATCAGGTAATTTTATTGTGAGTATGCTCTTCTTTAAAACATGTTACTGAAAATTTTGCCATTTTTAGATGAGTTCAAATAATCATAGAATGTTGCAATTACTACTGATTTGATCCACTAAGAAAAAAACCTAAAATTGTGTTGAAAGCCTCTCTTTGTGATGCCCATTAAGATATAAAAATATAGTAAAAAGTGTAATAGAGTTACAAAGTGTAAAAGCCCTACTCCTTTAGGACCATTGGTTTCCAAATTTTTGGGGAACTGGTGTGCCAAATAAATAAAGAAATAATCTTTATAATAAAAAGAGTCTTACCTTCTCGCCTGGGAGTCCTGGTGGCCCTGGGGGACCCTGTAAGACAGTAGATTTTTAGCATATAAGTGTATAAGTACACCAGATGGAATAATGCCTTATTCTATAAAGACAGCAAAAATGCAAAACTTTCCATTAAACTAAGATGTAAAGTCTTTTCCTGCTACTGTGTGCAACTCACAACATAGAATAAATAAAAAACCCAAGGAGAATCTGTCTAAGATATCTCATTAGACCTTGTTTTGCAGTTAAGAATGTTGGACCTAATCAGCATCTAGACAACAGACAGTCAAAGAAAATTCTATGGTACTACACTGTAAAATAACTTTATTGCTGACTTTTTTTTTTTTAACTTTTGCACGTTAAATATTAGTCCTCACCTTTCTTTCATTAAAATGGTTTTTCACATCAGCAAACACAAATACTGACTAAACTGTGCTACCATTTTTCTTTACATCACTTTGAATTTTCTTCAGAAGGGTAAGAAGTCTCACACAGCTCACTTCAATAGCCAGAAACGCTGGGCGGACTTTTACCACATGCAAATAACTGATCCCTGCTAGTGTTACCTGCATCCAGTACAGGAAGAGAAAATATTAGGTACCTGTTAAACCTGTGAAAATGTCAAATAGCTGAAATGCCTTCAGCATTTGGCAATTAACATAATAACAGACAGTCGATATCCTGCTTTCCACAGTGCTGCTTACTGTGGCTGCCCTTAAGAACAACTTCAGCAAACATTTTGATTTAGATCTGGCTGCTAGCTTTGCGGTTTATTTCCTGTAAATTAAGTAGGGGAAGAGGAGAAAGGAGAAATAACTATTACAACCCCTCCAACACAAAAATACCCTCCGAGCCTGCAAGGAGATTGTAGGAACAGCCACTATTGAAAACCTAACGTTACCTACTCGTTCCTGCCATGGTAGAGCTCAAGAAGCTAAACATGAAGCCTGGAACCACGGGTTATTTTTCCCAAAACCCAACACACACCAGCTATACACACCTTGTAGAACTTTCCTATAGTAAAGATCTATAAGTAAAGTGCAAATCTCCATGAGAGGAAACTTACTGGTTCTCCTGGAGGCCCTTGTGGCCCCATTGGTCCCTGAAAACCTTGAGTTCCAGGTGGACCCTATGAAAAATTAAAAGGGCATAATTAAAAACTGATATTTATTTAGTAATTTCATTATACTGATACAATTTTAATTGAAGATCACTGCTATTCAAACATCATTTAGACTTACAGGTAGTCCAGGTTGGCCAGGAAAGCCTTTGTCACCTTTTAGCAAACTAGGAGGTAAAAGACCAATCACTTCACCTGGATCTCCCTATAATAAGAAAAGAAAAAGAGTAATACTTGAACATCCATTCAAATACATTCAAAAAAACTAATATTGAGATGAGAGGGAAGTAGGAGCTAGGAGAAGTTTGGAATTATTTGGAAAGCTGACTTAAAAAAAATCCCCCTCTTGTAATTCAGCAGAAACATAGCAAGAGATATTACAAGTTAAGACCTTAAGTGTCAAATGTCCTTTAAAGCCATCTGAAGAGATCCCAGTATCAAATCTTCCTTTATACGCTAATTTCCTATACTGTAATGGGGAACCAGAAAGATTTTCACCCAAAATTTATCACTACTACAGTGTCACCACACAATTTGAGCATCTGACCTAACAGTTGAGAGAAGTGGTAACCTCACAATCTCTTTTCCAGGCTGAGATCTTCAGTCTTATACCTAATTTTGACATAAAAGCCATTTATGGCATCCTTTTTCTTCAAAAAAAGAAATCCCCTTTGTCTTACTTTAGGAAACTATTCTGATCGTTATCCACTTCTTTATGTCTCTCTTTCTGATAGCAAAAGATCCAATTTTTTCTATGTTTTTGTACAAAGTTGCAATATTGTAAGTGATTTTGTTTCAGGAGTTGTGTACCTATAATGTTATGAAGAAACATTCAAGTACTTCTGTGTTTATAGACTGAGTCAATTTTTCCCATGTGAGAGAAAGAGAAAAGGGCATTTTACAACTTCAGGTAGTCCTGTCATTACAAATCTGAGATTACATTCAGCCTTTGTATCTGTTCATTTTAAAGAGCAAAAGCTCTCTGTTGACATTCAATATTTCATTCTCCAGCTCACAAAACGCACTCAGATACCTAGTTAGTTTAATTATTTTTTTTATAAAAGCTGTTTAGTATGTATTGGATGCATCTAATATTGTAGACCTTCTTCCAAAAACTTTATCTATTTAAAACTATTAAGATAAATGAAATGTCAATACCGAAACAAAAGTTTTAACTGTAAGATCTATCTAAATCTTTATGCACAATTGGGTACCCACCGTACTACTTATACATAATTTATGATATATACTATTTTTTTCTGTTGTAATCTCTGTAATACTTACACTTTAAGACCTGCATGGAACAACACATGTGTTCAATTGTTACTAACTGGAGGTCGCCCCACTGTCTTTAGTGGGACTGCAGAAGAGAGTACAAAGGGAAACATGCCAGTAAAATTCTTCAGTCCTTAAGTAAGGACTCCTCGTCTTAGAGGGTGTAGAGTTCACCTTAATTCTTACCGTTAGAAGCAGGATATGAACACACTTAGAGTAAAATGTACCTTCATTCCAGGAGGTCCTGGGGGTCCCTGTTGAAAAAGACATTTGATGTTATCTTTCCTCAGTATCGTAGATTTTATAACTTACATTCGGTGTAATTTCAGGTAGCTATATTTGCATTATAAGAATCAGAGTTGAAACAAGTGAATCAAGCATGATAGAATCTACTTACTATGCTCCCAGTCAGTCCTGGTAAACCTGGGGGACCTACTGGACCTCTTTCACCCTGAGGGGAACAGAGAAATTGGTTTCATTTAGGGAACATATGCTTGAGGGATGTTTTTATTTCAACACAGAGATGCTGTTATAAACATATGTAAATGTCACCTTCGTGCCATTACATCCTGGAATGCCAGGTGGACCAGGAGGGCCATCTTGTCCAGGAATGCCCTACATGAAAAGAAAGTAAAGAAATTAGCAATATTAGCAATAATCCTGGTCAGATGTCACGATTAAAACCTTGATGTTCATTGTAAAAACACTTATACTTCATACGTACAGGAAGGCCTGGGTTTCCTGGAAAGCCTGATGCTCCTGGGGGGCCCTGCAATTGAGAAAAACAACATGAGAAGACAAACCCACAACACAGCAATGACAAGCTGCAGCCTGAGTCGCAACTTCAGTGGTGACAGTCAAAATACAAGAAACAGTTTATTTTAAACTTCCTTAACGAAATAGCTCTAATCTTCAAAACCTCTCAAACATGGCACCTTAGTAATCAATAACTGAAAGCAATTTTTTATATTTCTTTCACTTTTTTAGCATCAATATGGCTTTCCTTCAACGGGAACTGAACCAGAGCCTTATGTGCGGGTAAAAAGGAATGCAGAGGTGCTCTCATTCCCAAAACGAAATTTACTGTAGGTACCTCTTTATAGCAGAAGAGGATGTTAATGCACTGTAAAGACGCTTCTCTATCATTCATGCTCCACATCAGTGTCTCAATTCATCCTTATTACTAAAAAACCTACCAGGTTGAGATAACTCTTTTTCCTTGAACAGCTTTTCAGTGTAATGAATCATGAGTTTAACTGGGCACATCATTTTCATCCTCCCAGCTTATTTATTCATGCAGTATTTCCTAATACATGTATTATGACGCAGAAAAGATGTATGGGAATCCTGTGCTCAGATAGTATGTTTGCATCTTCCAAAACTTTATAATTGCTAAAATATAGTCTACTTGCACTGTAGCACACAAACACATTTGCCAGGGGATGACAATTTACATTAACACTCAGGATAGCCCAGGGTATCATGAAGGTCGTGGATTGAAATAAGGATTTTTTGATCTAGCAGAATACCCCCTCTATAATAGCTCAGAAATTGTAGTCGATTCAGTAAATTCTATGTGCTGCAGCAACTACAGGCAAATGGAGAACAAAACCGAGAGGCATTTTGAAAATCTTTGGACAAGAGGGTATAGCTGAAAATGTATGCATCGTTACTGGTCAAGTCGTTTAAATCCTCTTTCATCATTACATTATGAAACATGAAAACACTCAGAATGAGTTTAGCACCTCACAAAGCCCCAAAAGACATGACCCTGGCTAACATAATGTGCTAAAATAAGTGTTACATAAGTGTCGCATTAAACAGAAATGGCAATGGGAAGGTTACAGGCATATTCAGAGCCTCTTCTAGCAAAGTCAAGAGATCTTTGGCTCTGCAACTTGTGCACTTTAACATGTGTGTGCTCATGGGTGTGTCAGCTTCTCTGCTGGAGTGCTTCAAGGAGGTTAGATGACAAACATAAAGGAGAATTTTGCATAAGGTCACGGAATCACGGAATCACGGAATCTTCAGAGTTGGAAGGGACCTCTAGAGATCATCTAGTCCAACTCCCCTGCTAGAGCAGGATTGCCTAAAGCACATCCCTCAGGGCTGCATCCAGGCGGGTCTTGAAAATCTCCAGAGAAGGGGTCTCCACAGCCTCCCTGGGCAGCCTGTTCCAGTGCTCTGTCACCCTCACTGTAAAGAAGTTTTTCCGTGTATTTGAACGGAACTTCCTATGTTCTAGCTTGTGCCCATTGCCCCTTGTCCTGTCGCTGGGAACCATTGAAAAGAGCCTGGCTCCGTCCTCCTTCAACCCACCCTTTAGGTACTTGTAAACATTAATCAGGTCCCCCCTCAACCTTCTCTTCTCCAGGCTAAAGAGTCCCAGCTCTTTCAGCCTTTCCTCATAAGGGAGGTGCTCCAGTCCCACAATCATCTTGGTTGCCCTTCGCTGGACTCGCTCCAGTAGTTCCCTGTCCCTCTTGAACTGGGGAGCCCAGAACTGGACACAGTACTCCAGTTGTGGCCTCACCAGTGCAGAGTAGAGGGGGAGAATGACCTCCCTCGACCTACTGGCCACAGTCTTCCCTATGCAGCCCAGGATGCCATTGGCCTTCTTGGCGACAAGGGCACACTGCTGGCTCATGGATAATTTGCTGTCTACCAGGACCCCCAGGTCCTTCTCCTCAGAGCTGCTTCCCAGCATGTCCGCCCCTAACCTATACTGGTGTTTGGCATTCTTCCTTCCCAGGTGCAGGACCCTACACTTGCTTTTGTTGAACCTCATTAGGTTCTTCTCTGCCCAGCTCTCCAGCCTGTCCAGGTCACGCTGGATGGCAGCACGGCCCTCCGGAGTGTCGGCCACCCCTCCCAGCTTGGTATCATCAGCAAACTTGCTGAGGATACACTCTGTCCCCTCATCTAGGTCATTAATGAATATATTGAACAAAATTGGTCCAAGTATTGACCCCTGAGGGACACCACTCGTTACAGGCCTCCAACTGGACTCTGTGCCGCTGATCACAACCCTCTGGGTTCTGTCACTCAGCCAGCTCTCGATCCACGTAAGGCTGGTTCATATTCAAGCTGGAAGAAAGCTTCTTGGTATGTCAGAAAGATATCAATGGCATATAAAAACCAGTGTTGTTGATGCAGTGGTAAGTACCAGGTGAAAATGCAAATGGACAAAGGCACTGACTGCCCAATACAGAAAGAACTTCAAGGGCAAATGCAAGAATTCTGAAATTATTGTGTAGCACAAGGGGATGTCATTGATTAGCTCGAAGAAGTCTTGCACTTGAAGGCAGACATGGAGAGTTAAAGACATATAAACCCATAGAAATCAGAATTGCAAAAAAAGCAAGTTAGAACTCACTCTTGTTCCCTTTGTTCCTGGCAGTCCTGGTTCTCCAGTATCACCCTGCAAAGGAAAAGAGATAGCTTTGTCTTTCCTAGGGACAACAATTTAGGGAAATGTGAGTGTTTTCAATATTAAAGCCTAAGTTCTTACCTTAAGCCCTGGTGGCCCAGGGGGACCTTCAGGTCCTTGCATTCCAGGAAACCCAATCACACCCTGTAGTCCCGGCAAGCCTCTTTCTCCCTGTGGAAGAAGAAAACTCATTAGCAACTAAACAACTGATGCTGCTTCTTCAAGCAACCCACATATCCCCTGTTTCTGTGCTCAAGAAACCTGTTAGGTGGTAAGAAGCTACAAGTGACAGCAAACATTTCATGTTGGTATCTGACAGAAGGATTATTATAAACAAAGAAATATTTCTGGTTCAATAATAAGTTGGCAGAGGATGAGTGTGGCATAACAGAAAAGCGCTCTTTGAATATCAATTAAACCTTTTTTCTGTCTCCATGGATAGCACTGTTCATAGCATGTTTATGCCCTGGGGATCAGGAAGGCCACTTTCCCTCTAATAAGACCTATCTTCATTCCTACAGAGACACTGGTAAATCCTGGTAGAAAATCTAACACTCCAAATCAGCAATTAAATTCCTTAAAACAGCAAATATCACTGTTCAGTCACTGCTGTCCAATACTACCAAACGAGGAGTCCAATACCACTCCTCTTCTTATATATCATTCACAACAGCAGATTTTGGAGACCAGGCTTGTCACTTAGTCCTCAATTTCAGGGTGGTTCAGAGACAGAGTGCTTCGAGATACAGGATCTTCCCAAGAAGCTGAACACACAGATTGTATGTGTCATCCTTTAGGTTCTTCTTCAATGCTGTATAGGACACCTGTGTTCTCTGTGCTGTCCCTCTCCCTACAACCCCAAATGTATTTAAATCAGATAAATCTAAAGGCAGAACATCCATCCACACTCTAGATCAGTATTGCAGCTATTATACGTTCACCATACTTGGACTCCCAGTGAAATCAAGAGGAACACTGTCTGAATAAAGGCTGCAAAATCTACACATAGAGAGAAAAAAATTATGCATGTTCAAGTCTGAAAACAGCAAATCAAGCAAATCAAAAGCCAAATGTTCCATGTAAGAAGTAACCAGAGTTGTCCTTTCAAGGAGTGGTGTGAAACAGGGAGAAATAATTCATATGGTCCAAAAAATGTGGGAATGTTGGATGAATAAAACATTAGTGAGAAACTACAAAAAGGAAAAGGTATCCAAGTTTGGACAACAGCTAAAAAACATGGCACCTGTTTTAGAAACTCAAAACACAGACCAATTTTCAAAGCATACCAACAAGAAAATAAAAACAAGGATCAAAACACACAAAAGGATGCTACACAAAGATTTAAGTATTTTCAGCAAAACAGCGAGAGATGAGACTGCTATTTGTAATTAGCAAACAATTTAGGATGGTGAACAGCAAGACACTTTTCTCCTGTTTGCTCAGGACACAGATTCCCAGCAATATGCTGGTAACTTGCAGGGGTCAGCTGAGGTAGGTATAACAGGCATCAAGTAGGTATAACAGGCATCTTGCAAAGAAACGGTTATGATACGCAAGCAGAGGAAACTGAGTGATGACCTACGGACACGGTGCTTGTTACAGTTTTAAAAGATGAGCGGAACTGGAAGATTTGTGGAGTTGCTGGGTTGATGTTGGTTTTCAGCTCCTTGGCTAGGATTTTGTTAAGAAGATGAAGAGACAAGGGAGAAGAAAGGTGATTGACAGGTAAGAAGAACAGGGCCAAGGAGGAAGGAGGGGAGAAAACTATAACTGAGATGATTAGAGCATGAGAAAGTGAAATCAAAACAACACTCATTTATTAAAATTTCCTGCCAGGAAAAATTCCCCTGCTGCTTCTCCTCTCCTTCCTCCCACAAAAACAGATTTTTCAATAAAAAGGTGTTTTCTGAGGCAAATAATCAGTTTTTTCCTTGAACTGACGAAATGGCATGGTCTCCTCTATTTACTCCCCCGATATTCTTTGTCATGGCTTGAGAATAAAGGTCGCTAGTAACCCAAATCTGAGGCAGTGCGTTAGACCACAAAACACAGCAAAACAACTGAAGAAATACATTTCTAGGTCAGCTGTAAGAGGTACAAAGTCCAAGTTCTAAAGTAACTAAAAATGTTTTGAAAAGTATTTTAAGGAAGAAGGTATCAGGATCCAGGCCTCTGAATAAATGTTGAAGTAATTAAAAATCTGAAGGCTATCCGAAATGTTGAAAGTATTACTGAGGTTTTTAAACCCATCTTTTGGCTGGCTAATTGGCACTGCAGGAACAAGTGTACTTCTACAAAATCAGATGTTGTGTCACTTCAGAGCAGGATTTCACATTGAACCCTGGGCACTTGCTCTCACTTGCTCTCCCAGACCTGCTGGGAGATGGACTAATGAGGGAGAAGACACTCAAGCACACAGAAGGGGTTTCCATTGCTGAAGGAAAGCACAACATGTGCAAATAAGAACAAGATTATTTTGACACCCATGGAGAAATATGAGTCATGTGTAACACGACTAATACTTTCTGCACTCAGGAGTTCCGTCCATCTGAGGATTTCAACACACTTTGAAGCACTGCAGCCTGCAACACAGGGAAATAGTCTTTCCTCCATTCTTAAGGGAAGATAAAACTGAGGTTTACAGATCGGATTTTCACTTAGTCTAAGGCTCCCTTAAGACTGTTCTGGCGCTGTAAAAGGGCCTTAACGTGCCTGTAAATCACTCACTAAGGTAATGACCGCTTCAGCTTGCCAAGGAGGTTAACTCAAGGCTGGAAGTAAATACAAACTTGGGCTTCCAAGGCAACTATAGTCAAATCTCTCAGGGCTGTCTTCAACCTCCCAGGCTGCCCTGTCTGAGGGGTAAAACATAGCTGCAGGAGCAGAGCCGAGAGTGTACCGAGTCACTTCAAGCTAAGATACATCCAGGTTTCCCTCGAAACATTTTATTCTACTGGCTTGAACCGTTAGGCCAATGAGAAAAATAACTGGCTATTTGTCCAGGACTTCTGGACATCCAGTCAAGCTACTGGATGTCCCAAGGCCTGGAATGCATAACTCCCAAGCATGTGGAGGGCTGTACCATCCCAAATACTGCAGAGTCATGGCTTCTCATACTGGAACCTAGCTCATCTTTTTGCTTGTGATTTGACAGAGGGAAATAAAAGAACGTAAAGGTGACTACGTGTGCGAGAGCTGCTGGATCTTTCTCTGCATGCAACCTGCCACTTATTCTAACAGGGGAGCATTGACTTACACACTGCTTACACCTCTCCCTCTACTCTGCCTTCACATTTGATTCTACTGCAAAGTTAAGTCTGGGGTAAATAGTCCAAAGTAAGTATTGGGTAAGTAGCCCAAACTTGTTCACTCTCAGGCTACACAGTTAACGGGACCTTACTTCTCCATGCCATTCACGGAAACTCAGAGAATTTAGGACAACCTATTCCACCAAGACCCAGTAACACATGAAGGGAGGTTTCCTGGGTTCCAGTCCCTTTCTTTAGTCCAGGTATCAGACTGTCTCTTTGTATAACAGTCTTGGAAAACTGGTGTTTCAAAGCCTGCAAGGAAAGAATCATAAAATAGTTTGGATTGGAAGGGACCTTTAAAGGTTGTCTACTCCGACGTCCCCTGCAATGAGCAGGGACATCTTCAACTAGATCGGGTCACTCAGAGCCCTCACTAATGAACAAAGGTCTTACTTCAATACTCCTGCTCCTGTTAGTACCAACTTCCACCATGAGATTTTTTTTTTGCATCAGTGAAACTACACCAAATTACAGTAAAATTCCATCAGTCTCAAAGTATCTACACTGAACAAGAGAGTACAGAAACTCTATCATCTAGAAGCTGTAAAGTCATGTGAATGCGGGGCTCCAAGTGTCCTAATATCACTGGGTAGATTAGCCTGCAGAGATCACTGGGGTAGCAACATTTCTACTGTTGCTTTCCTACCCGAAGCGGCTTATTTGGAACTTCAAGCTCAGATGAAGCTATTGCTTATTATGCTGTGCAGTACAGACATAAGCATGACCTGAAGATGTCTTGCATTGCAAGGAAATACTTGAGCAGCGTCCTTTCCTTGCTTGCCTGCCCAGTTCCTTTCTTCACTCAATGTTCCAGCCAAACAGGCCAACAGCTAGTGTTTGCACTACATTTATGCTGCAACCCATTAAGCATCCACGCTACATAAATTGGCAAGAACCAGATCACCGCTGCTACCCCACTTATTTTTCGCTCAGCACTGAGATTTCTAGCTGTGATGCGTGAAAAGCGTAAGACTCTCACTGCAAGGGCTATGTATTGTTCAAGTTCCAATATTCACAGCTGCAAAATGTTGGCAAGTAATATTGAAAGAGCTTCTGCTTCTTACAAATCAATTCATGAGACTCAAAAATTAAAACAGATGTAACCAAGTCATCTGTACCTCTGCTGATTCAATGCAAACTGTCAGAAAGCACAAAGGAGAATTCATTACTCAGCTCACAAAAAATTAATATTCTGCCACTCAGCTGCTGAAAATGCGGACGTGCTACACTTTTGCGTAGCAAGTGCTGTCGCTGTTGCACTCATTTAATAAGCAAGATGTTAGCCCAGCTTTTGTGAAATGCATCCAAATGCCTTTGCATTAGATAGTTCAAATTAAAAGCAATTGAATGGACTTTTAAACAGAGGTGAACCTGTTAAGAGCATAACTACATGGGCTGATATTTTTGCTGGCACCTACCCTTCCAAATTAGCTATGAAATGCTGTTTGACATATGGAACAACTGCAGCTTGCTATGAAAGAGTCACATGAAGTAGTTTCAGAAGATTCAGCTGTAATAAATTAAGTGCTGAGGGGGAGGAAATAACCACTACCCCATCATAAATTATTTCCCCTATTATTTTGTCTAGAGACTGCTGGACTGGGAGATTTTAGACTTGAGAGACTGGTAACATGGATATAAATCAACTATTTCCAGAAGTGTGGGCTCACGGGGTGTCTGGCCCGTATGAATACAATGTTCTCAGGCTCTCCAGAGACTCAGGCACACGATGAATAACAATGTGCAGATCTTCCCCAAGCGATTTGAAAGGTCCTTCGTTTGCTTCTGCCAGCAATCGTCCTGCAGCTGAGATGGGAGGACTGACACGTGCCTGCCCTTCAGACGAAAAGGCATAGAACTCAATCTTAGGGACAGATGTCAAAAGGCAGCTGAGCTGATCTACCCAGCAAAGGTGGCTCATCTCCTCCTCCTTTTAAAGGGATGGTGCCACGTCACTCTTCTTTACACCAACTGGTATGATTCCCTTAGCCTCCACCATACCACTTCAGCTCACTAATTTTACTCACATTTATTTAGTGAGCGAGCTTGTTCCGGCCTCAGTGAGCTGAGGAGCTCATCAGGTGGCCAGGCAGCTGCCAAAACTGACGTGAGGAGGACACAGCGATGCAGGATACAGGGCAGCAAGGCAGTGAAAGCAGCTTCTCACACCAGCGCAGTGGGGTTTGCTGGAGTTCATCCACCAGAGCTCCTCAGCTGTGCTGTCACTGCAAGAGGAACTGAGCTGGGAGCCAACAAACGCTTGACCTTGCCAGAGAAACCATCTTCAGACTGGTGTTGATGCTTACTCCAACATTGTTATAAGCTTAGACTTTCTCTCTCACAAACACCCATGCTCCCCTCTTCCCAAAAGCTAATGTTCATTGAACTGAAATGCCAGCAAGGGCATGTGTGGCAAAGAAATCCAACTGCTTCAAGATGAAAATTGATGATGCGGTTTCCAAAAAGAGAGAAGTAGGGCCCGACGATTCCGCATTCTCTTCTGTTTTTCTCTTGTCCGAACTCTGATTTTAGAAACAGTTTCAAACATTGCTTTTGAAAGAGATTACAGGCCTAGGTACAACTGTTAACAAGAAAACCCGCCATCCAAAACATTCATCACACCCTGATGATCCAATATGACCTTGTAAAATCTACAGTCGTGCACAACAGCCTTGCAATGCCCTAGATGGTTTCTACACAGATTACCCCAAACCATATCAGAGGAGAATGCAAGCTCTGTATTTGTTCCTTTAGCTGATGTAACTGCCAGCACTCAAGTGAATTGGCTTTGAGGTGTCAGACCAGTAATTACACCGCACAGTGGGAAACACTATTGTGCGATCTGAGTAGCACTCTGGAGTCACTGTGTTTCTCTCCACACTCTTTTAAACATGTGTTACAGAATTGTAATTGGCTCAGCGTTACACCAGTGAAGAAGCAGAGGTGGGGAATATCCAATTCTTTATTAAAAGAATATTTTTAACCAGCAGAGGGAGCACTGGCCTTGAATATCTTTCAGGATTAAAATAAACATGTAGAATAAATATCATCTGTTTGTCCTCAGCTGCACTCACCATTTTCAGTATTTTATTGAAAGTGTGAAGTGGATATCAGTCAAACAGAATTATTGCTATATGCTCACAGGGCAAGTGTCCTCAAATGCACTAAGGATGCTTAACATTACAAAATTCCCACCACAAATCCTTCAGCACTAGAATCTATCTGTGCTATAGCTATACAATTCTGGAGCCACACGAGTAAGAAGTAATTAATTACACAAACAACTGTGAAGACATGCAAAGAATCTGTGTAGGAGCTCTGTAAAGATCTTGGCTCACCCAGAAGTTTTGGGGCTGAGCCCCTGACAGCATGCAGAATGGAAAAGAGGGGCCAAGGGGATAGCGTGGGGGGAAAGTCAGCGAAGTCTGGATTCTCGCACTGCCAGGAAGCATCTGAGAAAGCTCACTCATGTGGAAGCACGAGTCCAGCATTTTTGGCATGACTAACAGAAGGAGCAGCCATGACAGTTTTACGGCACCTGCACGGCTCCACAGTCAGGCTGGCTGTGGGCTGGATGAGTCCCTTGCACAACTTCAAGCATTACCAGGGCCACTCTACGTTACACGCAGACACATATGTCGACAAAAGAGCTACCCCAACAGCTGCTGGGGAATAGCACTCGCTATAGTCATGCCCTCTCTGCCATGGTGCTAGTTCTGCCATCTCCTTCTCCCTTTTTTCCCCTCGCCCTTGACTTTCACCTGTGGGATTCCTTCAGTCTCACAGTTAAAGCAGCTCTCAGGCTGCACTTTGAGGTGGGAATGCTGAGAAAGTGCCCACTTACGATGCAAAAGCCAGTGCCGTACAGGTTCACATACACCGGGGCAGAAGCTGCACTCCGATCACCAAGTGATGGCATCTCACTCAGCTCTGTTTTTTCACTCCCTGAAAGAATTATTCTTCCTTTCATGAAAGTATCCTTTCCCAAGCCTCATGAATTTACAACACTGGGCAACCTGTGCAGCTTGATACAAAATGCACCCAAACCTCCCGACAGTGAATCTATCAGTATAAACATTTAATTAGAAAGCTGTTCAGGTTTATGGTTCAGGAACTAAGCCTGTGCCTCTGCCTCCTAAATAAGAAAGAATGCTTAGACTGAAAGCATATTTCAGTGTCGCCTCATGGCTGCATAGAGCATTCCTCAGGAAGCTGCTAAGTGCTTCCCAGGAGTATAAAAATAGAAATAACGATCTTTGATTATCCTTTTCTCTACATCTCAGTATGTATGTGCTTAGTTGCTGTGCAAGTAAGTGGGTGGATATACAGTGTGTCTGATTTAGAAGCTGAATAAGAAGTAAAATAAGCTGAGTGAAGTAAAACTAATATTCAAAAGTCACTCAGCCTCCATTTAATTAGTGTCAAGCAACCGGTTGCCTATAAACATCATACAATTTCAGTTAAACAAGCTATAAGTAATGGCCCCTCCCTACATAATTTACTAAGCCTTCTTCATATCATTCCTCTTCTTGCTCACACCATAGTTATTCCTCATTTTCCAACTGCGATATCAGTTTTTTCAAATTTCCCAAATTTCACTTTTGGGGACTTCTTGAGCTTCTTAACTTAAGCTCTACATGTTTCCTTACATTTCCTTACATTTGTATGTCTTTGGCTGATGTACTTTTTGTATATTTGACTCCACTGTAGGTAAATGTTACAGATCCAGAAGTAGCTAGCATGCCGAGGAGGAGCATATTTGTACTTACAGCAAAATATTATTTTGCTTGGTTTCCCTCCATAAAAAAAAAAAAAAAAAAAGAGAAGAAAGAAGAAGAAGTCACTGAAGTTTAGTAAGGTACATGCACCTTTCACTTATTCACAAAAGACAGCATGTATGACCCCTAGTTTGAACATTTTACAAGCCAGGAGTAGTCTACCTCAAAGAATGATTGAGGGCATGGTATATAAAGGACAGGAATACAAAGACAAGACTAGAAGACAGCAGAAGACAATAGACAGCAAGTGAACTTTCTTTTCCAACTGTGGAAGTCTGTTTGCAGTTTAACGCCAAGGTATGTGGTTCATTGTCTTCATGTTTAAACTTTTCTAATTTTTGAAAAAAAAAAAAAAGCAAAATGCTGCAGAGCTTATGATGTTTCAGGAGGAAGTCACAAAAACCTTTTACCAAAGGTACCCAAAGGTACACATGAGTTTTTCCAAACTTTTTTTTTTAAATCAGACATGGGTCAAGGAGCCTCTTCCTGTCAGTTAGAACCACCCTGGGGAATAGAAGAACCTCAAAGAACCACGAGGGAAGTGGATGTTTGAAGGACAAATCCGTTTGCAGTGTAAAAAGAAGGAAATTCTATCACCTGCAGACAGGTTGAATCAAAAGGGTACTATATTTCCCACCCCTTCTAATCATCTGTTGAACTCATTAGGTCTGAGTAACTCTTCCTTTGTTTTATTGCACATTGTGTTAAATCACTTCCAGTGTTGAAGGTCCAAGAATATAAGGGGCAAAAATGCTCCACGCCCTTCCTTCTTCATTAGTGAAAATTATTTAGCATTTGTTTGCCTTTGGCATTGTTTAAAGGCTCACATTTAAAGATGAAACAGCAGGAAAAAAAAAGTGTCTTGAACTTTTCAGGTTTTTGTAATTTATTTTTGTTCAGATACTAGACCTGGAATGAAATGTGACGTTACATGCAAGTTTTATTCTCTTGCCAAAGGTTTGTCATGGACATATTTACAGAAAATAATCTCTTCCATAAATAGTAAAAACATGGGCAGCTGGTCCTAGACAGTACAGACTGCAATGAAGTTCTCATAATGAAGTAGCTCATATCTTAGAGAGTACATGACAGACAGTACTATTCTAGACACTGCTATTCTAGCTGCTTTTTGGGGTTAGGTTTGAAATAGCACTTCTAAAGTTTTCAACATTTTGAAAGTTGCATAGGAATGAAATATCTTTCCACAAAAGCTAGTGGAAATATTCTAGCTTCTGACTTTTTATCATTAAAATACCAGCAGGTATTGTGCCTCAAAAGTGTAAATCAGTGTTTCTTCAATTTAATCTCTAGTCTTTTGACTCAACCAGAAGCATTGGAGAACAGGAAATACAATAGATTTTTTTTCTAGCACTGTCAGGATTGTTCAGCCTAAACCAATTAAGTTGTCAAAGATGCAACAACCGTGAATAATAATGAAAACGGAATGTTTTCCGTATTTTGACATTGTGGAGGATATCAGCATCGTTACTTGTCAGTAAGCGCCAACCAGAAGTTGGTACACAGCTTAGTAGGTGTCTTTTTAAGGTTTTCTTTTTTCTTTCTCTTTTTTTTTTTTTTGGGGGGGGGGGGGCGGTGGGTTAGGGGGGGTGAAGGTGAGGATGTGTAAACAGGCTTGTCAGAAGCCATTGAATCCGTGATGTATGACTGCCACCCAGAGGAGGTCGCGGGGAAGTGCCACAGCCCCGGGAGTCACACGGGACAGCCCTTCCCCTCCGGCACCGACCCTCCCTGCCCCTCCTTAAAGCTCATCCCGCCCAAGGAGAGGCAGGCTGCGAAGAGAGATTTGCTATCAAAAGTTTGTACTTTGCCTGCATCTGGAGAGTTTCACCTTCCCAAGCACCATCCTTTTCCTTTTTTTTTCTTAGGTAAACATCATCCCTCAGCTCCCATGCCTTGGCATTGCTATAAATTAATTAAATTTAATGCCTAGAACTTCCTGAAGAGATCCCTTTGGGGGAGTTTTAGGAGGCTGCGTGTGTCCTTGCTGGATTTCCAGCATCCATCTCCACATTTTCAGAGAGAAATGAAGGTTGAGTTGAAGATTTGTGATCGCATTCTTAACTCAGAAATCTCGTTAAAGGTGCTGCAGACAACTGGCAGCAGCACTGCCTTCTCTGCTCACTGCTCCGCTACGTCAGCCTTTGGTATTCTTCCCTTTTTTTCACCTAACTCCTGATGTGGGAGTCAGAGGGCACTTTTGACTGCCCCTCTGTGCTACAGTCCCTCCCCTCCATTACTACTACCTAAACCCATTTGTTTTGCAGTTTTGCAGTCTTTCAGTCTTTGCTTGGCAGTCGAGCAAACTATTTTAACAAAACTAAGGGTCACCAAAGCCCCCTGAAGCTTTTAGTATTCTGCCAGCTAGCCATGAAATACTTTTGTTGCATCAGTTTACAGTCAGTAAGTGTCGAATGAGAAAAGAGTGAGAAGACATCTGATTTGATGCCAGTGTCTGCGTTCACTCACTCACTCAACTCAGTTATTTACTTTAACTGTGCACACTGATCTTTGACACAAGCCTTGGTGAGAATTATTTTTGTTGGCATATCAAAACATTTAAAAATGTTCCAGCTGAGCTTCAGTGGAAGCTGTCACATGCCTTCTTTAAGAGCTACAAAATTTAAGGGTAGGTTTTTGCCATTCTAGTCACTCTTCAATATTCTAAGTGATAGAAACATGATTTTCCAGACAGAATAAGTTACTTTTCCCTTGGCTTTACCTTAATTTTGCTTTTCTTCTGTTGTTAAGGATGATATAGGAGAAGATTTTACCTGTTACTGAAAGCTAATATTTATTTTCATCACTTAGGTTAACTTTCTTTGCTATGTTGTCTATAACTCAATTTACTTATTGTTCTGTAAAACTTTCTCAGGTGTAATACTTCCCTGAAAAAAAAGTAAATCCTTTTTAACATCACTTAAAAATGCTTTTTCAGCTGTTCTTGCTCCTTCTTCCTTGGCTATTTTAAGCTTCTTTCTTGGCTAAACTAAAGAGGTTCTCCAGCTGGTTAGGAACTTGCTTGTGTGATAAAATTCTCCACTATCATTATTTTTAGCAGCTACTTCAGGTTTCCTCTTTGAAAATCCCACTTTCATGCTGCTTCTTACTGTTCTATCTCCTTCCAGGCATATATGGTTACAAGTTTTGCTATTGCTTCTGCTGGAGGTGTGTTTGAGAATTTTGTATGAAATTTGGCTTTTTACCCTTTCTTAATGAAATCCAAACTTTAAGAGAATTCAGATCTGCTTTTCTGAAAACCAACATCCTATGGCCAGATGTTTTCAATGACTAATGTAAGTTATGACCTCTCCGTGAAAACGTAAGCCTAAAATCTGCACTAGGAGGTAGCTGAGCAAAAAGAATCAAACAACTAGCTACCACTAGTATAAGATTTAAAAAAACAAAACAAAACAACACAACAACAACAAAAAGCCCAAAAAACCCCCAAACCACTTTTTGCCCTTGGCTGTAAAGACTACAAAGTGACTTAAGGAGATTACCATCTTACTGTGGTTCCCTAGTAATAATTATATATGCCCAGGTTGCTTCTTGTGAATACTGCTACAGAGAAAATACGGGTAGAGACGGATTATTAAGTGCATCAAGTATTAAATTCTTGTGTGGGAACTGACGTATCACAGTAACGTCACTTATAATGGCTGGCTTGGTCTGAGATCCCCATCAAACACAATATAAATTGAATGGCAGAACGATTTAAAGAAGCCTGAGGGATAAACTACAAAATGTAGCTTCTGTCGCTCCCCAGGCATATGCTGTCCCAGCCCTGTAATCTACACCCACAAAACCCTGTTGGCATCATAGAGTAGTAGTCCTACTGCCCGTAAGACGAGCATACAGAAGGCAGAAGCAGACTGCAGGTGCTGTCACGCATCTGACCAGATACTAAAAAACTGCAAGCTGGGGCATAAGTTTTATAATCACTATGTAGTCAGTAGACACTGGAAGCGTGATTCTGTTTGCATGGGCAAAATTTTAAATTTGGGAAGATTCCAAACTACACATTCCCCTCTTCCCGAGCATGCAGATTTCAGAGAAGTGGTGATTTTATAGGTCTTTTCTCATTTTACTTTGATCTCACATTTGGGAAAATTTAGTGATTTCACTGGAGGCTTACATGCTTGAGATGAAAATAAGGCCCTGTAATCCTTTGAGAAACCATAATGAAGACATACACTAAGAGCAGTTGTACAAATGTAAAATCAAACTCTGTGAGGCTAGAGAGTATGTTTTATTCCATGATGAATGCCTGGTATTATTATACCAACACCTTTACAAGCAAAGATATGCATATGGGAACAGCTGGCTAAAAGGTTGTATTATGCCAACTGAAATACTACTGCGTGAAAACCTTTAGAAGTCAGCTCTGAAAACTAAATATGAGGATACCCCATCACATAATATTACTGGAAAATCTGCTTTTATAGCACTCTTTCCATAGAGATAAATTCATCAGTGTAATCCACTAGTTCATGTTACCCAAAGATGCGTTCCGTACTGAGTGCAAAAATACATCTTACTATAGAAATGTTGCCAGAGACATTCAGTTCCATTTGGACAAATAGGACAAATGGTTCCAATGACTATTTCAAATGAAGAAAATCTAATGACTCCGGACGGCACTTAGCAGTTTGGTCTGCCAGTTGGGAAACCGTAGAAAACTTTCAATACTTATCATATCCCACTCAGTATTATTCAAAGTCTTTTGATATCTCATTCTTTTCAAGAATAGCAGCTTTGTTGCTGTGCTCTCCTTATGAAACATAGATTATTTTTTTCCCTGATTTGAATTAAAAGTATTATTTTATTCTGAGTGACATAAAGAAAGGATAAATCAATAAAAATACATTACTGTCACTCCAGAATTGACACAAGTATTGTTACAATGGTGTGATTTTTGAAATTATTTATAAACTACAACTCTGCTTGAAGAATATCAGACCTGCAGCTGATCAATACCTCTCCTTATTTTATTACAGTCTTCTGATTTCCCCCTTTCAGGAATGATTAGATGATTTCATGTTATCCATTAGCCCCTTACAGATTGCAAACACAATCTTTCCTCCCACATTGCCCATCAGCCCTCTTGTCAACTTTATGTCCCTCTCTGGGATGTGTAATTTAGCTGTGCTTTCCTTGGTGTCCTCAGTTCATAGTCTTTCCAACTCAGGTATGAACAGGTGGCTGTACACAAGGCAAGTTTCTACAGCAGCCACTTAATGGAAATACTGAGCAAAACTATGGAAGAACCAATTAAAACCAACAGTACACCTTCATATGAACTAGTGCCAATGGAAAGTGTAAAAATGAACACTCTTGACAAAAAAAGTCTTGACGTTGCTGTGGTGGTGCAACATCTTCCCCCTCGTCATCTTTAGGCCACTTGGTGCTTGGTGCAATTTCCCCTCCCACCTGGGCCACAGAACCATACAATGGACAAGAACCTTACCTCAGACATTTAATGGTCCAACATAAAAGAAAGAAAAAGTTGGAGAGTAACTGACCAGAATGCTATGACAACCCCTTAGTGTATCCGGCTCCTATGACTCCTATCGCTTAGGAACAATAGCAATAACCAATTACTCCTGACAATGTATGGATCATGGCCCAAAGAGGGGGGATCAGAACTCCAATATCTAGTAAGTTCTGGGTTTGCGCACGTGGTAGAAAGTACCAGAATATCCCGTTGTCTGAGTTGGGCTGGAGTGGAAATGTGTCTTGATGAAAGTCAATTGTCTCAGGCCCTAGAAGTAGCAATTCTAGCGAGACCCCTTGAGCTTGTCTGGATCACAGCGGGCTGTGACCAGCATCTTCCCTGAGTTGGGACACCGCTCAGGCAGACAATTCAAGGATTGAAAAGCCAGGGCGAGTCAACTCTCTTGAGTCTCAGTTATCGGCCATTGAGGAATGCCAGTGCATTGTGAGTATTTACTCCAAACTCAAGACGACAGAAATTCTAACTATAGGCTAGCTTCTCTTTCATCCACGTCTCTATCCATGTGTCTCTAATATACACATTAACTCTTACGAGTGTGGGTGTTCTTTTACTTTCCTGGATCCAAATACTTTCTGTCCATTTGTCTGTGTGCACATAAGGAGTTAAAAGGGGCACCCGTCGGCTTACTCGAGTTGCCTGCTGCAAAGGGACCTTTGGTCCTAGTAGTTCAAAACTCGGACGTGGGGGTGTGTACAACCCCTTGAGTGGTGTGTGTTTGTATGTTCATGCACGTATGCATATGCATTGATTTGGGATACTTTATAGTGATAGTAAGTTAGTGGGAATCTTGTCATTTTCAAATCTGTAATTAAGTCGCCGTTCAAATGTTTTGTTAAATAATCTTGTGAATCCTTAAATCCGTTAATCATTAAGTGCTGCTAAAATTCAACCTCTTGAGCTACCTCAAATCATCAATAAATTTTGAATTGCTGCTAAATCATAACTGTGTCAAACATTTCCATCTGCGACAGGCTAAATATGAAAAGCACAGATCTAGAGATAACTGATTTGCTCCACTAAAGGAACCGATGTGTTGCCCTCTGCTATATTGTAGAGGAAACTCAGAAGTACTTAATAGTGATCTTCCCACTAACTGCTGGAGCTTCTCTCCAACAAGGCGGTTTATATTGTTTTAACTAATCAATATCACAAAGATTTTTGCTCTATCTTTTGATATCCAAAATGACCATAAAAGCCTTGAAGGCCCTCCCAATCTGGTAAATCTTAAAAAAACCCAAAACAAATATACAGGGACAGAGTCCACTGAACAGTCAACGCTTCCTTACTCAGAGAAAATGGAGAAGCACAATCACCTGCAGACAGCAAAACCACATGTGACTTTTAAGACTGTATGAGTGCGGAGGAAAGAAAAGACTGTTCACTGCTCCTGTTGATGGGGGACCACAGAGGTGTCACGGTGACTTTCAGCCTAAGCTAGTACCAGAGCTACCTGGCTTCCAGACCCAAAATGGCTCAAGCAAAGCCAGTTTGTGTACTTCTGCAGCATGGTCAGTCCACAGGGGGATGATGCGCCTCATCAAGGGAAACAGAGAAGTAATTTTTATGTAGGTATAATAATACAGATACAGTCTCAGAATTAGGCAAACAAATATATGCCAATATAAAATGCTTTGCTCAAGTTTTCTTGCATCTTAAACAAAAATAAACCTCAAAAGCAGCAGTTATCTAAAAGTTAATTCTATTCTTATTTTCTATTTTCTTCCAGAATTTCCTAGCGGAGATTGTGGTTTTTTTTAAAGTGCAATACTTAATGTGCAACGACAAAATCACATTTGATATTCTTGTGACTTTAACTTTTAATGGGTAATGCTGAGGCAGGACAATCATCATAAGGGATTTATGCTAAAGAATAAGAATTTATACTTTAATGCATTCTAACTGATATGTGTTAGAAGGTTAATCATTCTGTATTAGTTACAGCAAAGTTCCAGTGTTACCTCCATTTGTATGTGTTTCTGATATGGACTAAAAAGAGTGTAAATGGTCATGAATGAGAGAATGAACATTCTTGGAAAAAGTCAGTGCATGGAGAATTTTACTCAGCTCTATACAGTCTTTGTTCTAAATGGTAATGAAATGCTTAACATGCTTTTTCTACACACATTAATGGCTAGAACTTATCTCCACAGCCGCTTGAAATTGTTCTCAAAATCTAGGTAGGCATAAGAGAGAAAACATAGCTTCTGTCTACCTCTAAGTAACCCAATAAAATGTAGGCAAACATTCAAAACTCTAATCAGTTTAAACAGATCTCACACTTCAGTGAGGTTAGAAAGAACAGTCAGTTATTATAGAGAAGACCAAATAAAAAGTGTAAAAGGAAAAAAATAAAGATGTTTCAGGCTAATCTATTTAATGGAAAACAGTAAGGTATTTATTATTGTATTATTTTAGCAATATTATGTTTTTCTAAAATTTCTGCACCTTTTGTTTGGCAAACACTTGATACTTTACATTATATAGCTTAAAATAACAGCCTGATGTTCAGTGTAATAATAAAGGCTTTATAGGATAAGAGCCATCTGTTGCAATTACACTCACTTTCTGAAAGGGATGAAAACCCTTAGACTTTGTCAATTATATGCCCTCGATAAAGTATGAGTCATCTTAAAGGAGTTTGGCATAGAGATGCAATTTTCATGGAAACAGCCTAATGAGAGAACATATTGAATATATTCTAAATATGGCCATCCAAATGGTCATATTGATGAAAAGATCCTCAAATGAGAGAGAAAAATATGGCAATGTAATTCAGTCTTCCATGTCTGAAATGCTGTTGGGTAATTTCTTGGGCATTTCACAGCTTTTAAGTCAAATACTATTTTCAGCACTTTTTCTGGTGAGATCATTAATATGATTATTTGGTTAAATGTATTTTAATTAAATCCCACCCCCAAATCATAGGGTCTGGAACTTCTTCCCACACTATGGTAGGAAATATATCTCCAGATGTTAATAATTAAGGCATTAAAGGGTAAACCCAGCACCACTTCCGCAGCTGCCGAAGCTCCCACGGCAGTAAACTGGTGTGGTTACGTTGCTGAAGAGTGTGGGTGGATTGGAAAAGGCCCTTCAGCGTTTGTGCACTTCTGCACAACATGGAAGCCAGATCAAAAGGGTTTCCAGTGTAGGCAACATCTTGGCTAGGGATGGTGCAGGGCAGAATGGATATGTACTTCCCACGCAAGTGGCTACGTGAGAAGTGGAGAGCAGATGTTCTCTGACGTGGTCTCCTGGGGTACCACAAAAGCTGGGCATGGTGGCCCTCGTCTGGCCTGGATCCTGGCTAGGATCAGTCTTTCTAACCAGTCCTTCTCTGATTAAGCAACATTCAGATAGATCTCTGAGGTAACAGGTATCACTACTGATGTGTGTGTTAATGGTAACCGTGTTTAGCAGAGACATATTTCAAATCCAAATGCGTTGCTTGGAAAGACCACTTCTAGAAATACTACAGAGGCAAGGAGGAAGGACGCTTCCCTTGCTTTCTTTCACCAACTTCTGTCTTCAGGCCTGGGACTGGGTAGCAGGCTGACCTTATTCTAGACAGGCATTAAATGTAAAGAATTGGGACGAAAAGTCGCACTAGACTAAACCAAGATATTTTTAAATAAAACTCAGTTTTCTGTTCAAAATCCTAAGTACACATTTGAAAGCTTCAGAGCGTTAGCAGAATGAACAAGCATTCCAAAATACCTTCAAATGCCTCTCTTGAATATTGTTTTCTAGGTATAACTATTCATTCACCTGTCCAGATGTCTCTAATGTCAATAATTAAATTTCCTACACAGTCTAAAAGTATGTAAGTATTTCACTACACATATACTTAAAGACAGAGAAGTTTGTGATGGAACCCATTAGGAAAAGCGTGGAGTACAATGACTTGCTGGACAAGTTTGCGTGAGACCTAGGGTTTACTGTGACTTCTGTTGCTATGGATTGATATTTTTCTCTCTTCTACATTTTTAAATAACCTACATTAATTTGAGGTAGTTTTGGCTTCTAGCATATCAGACAAGCAGCTGTTTCTTTCAAAGAGAACTTTTTGAGACACTGGACTATGCAAATAAAAAATACCAGCAAGAGCTCTCGCAAAGAGAGTCAGGATTGCAGACAGAAATAAATGAAGCGTTATATTTAATATTTCCCCAAATTGTCATTTTTTAAAATGATGATCTAGTTACAAGATGCTGGCATGCTCTATGAACTGAAAACTAATGTCTTTCAACAAGAGAGTTATAATGTTAATATCTCTCTCATTCTACAGTGATTCATTTGTACTTTTTACTGAAAAATAACATCAAGATACCAAGGAATAAATTCAGAGTTCAGAATCTTTCCCAAGCCTTTGCATTATTTTTTTTTTAATATATAGCTGACTTATAAGAGCTGAATTTTAAACAGATATTAATGGGTCATTAACAAAAGGAGACTCCACCTAACAGATGTGTTGAACCTTAACACTTTTCCTCTGTCTCACAAATTAATCTGTGTTCTGTTACAAAGAAAATGATCTTTGCTTGGCTCTCCAATTAAGTTATTTACATTCCTTGTTCTGGAAAACACCGAAAAAAAGCCGCCAACAAACAGTCTTGAAAACCCTTATCTGTAAATATGTAGCTATTGCATGTGAGACAATGTAAAACACCAGCTGTATATTTATTTAAAAAAACCAAACCCCCCCCCCACAAAAAAAACAACCAACAAACCCCCCACATCGTCTAAGCAGTCCTTTGGGTGACCTGAACAACTTACGTCGAAAAATGTTCCCATTGCAATCACAAGATGATAAAACCTTTGGTTTACACTCATTTATAATGGTAGATATACGGTACATGTGCATGCAGAACAGAACACACTGTAGATTAAAATCTCTACAGCAAAATTGGGAGAGATAAGGAGAGTGATTGAATGTCTACAATATTTACAAAAGCAGGTAATTTACAGGGGGAACTCATGGAATGCTTAAGTACGTTATATTTTTTCTTCACTGTTGCTGCTTTAAAAGAAGCCTTTTCTGTTTCATAAACAGAAACTTTGGATAGCTGAATGGAACTTTAAAATTCATTTGCAAGGTTCTGTCAAAAAGTTCTAAATATTTTTTTGTGTTGACCTGAAACACTTTGCTGTATTTAAGTTGATTATTAACCTCGTTCGTCCTATTGCAGATTATCGCCTCCCAGGGTTAACCCTGGTCAGGGTACGTTGCTTACAATGCATCACAACCTTCCTGGAGAGCAATCTGCAGGGCATGCTGAGGGGAGCACTTCTGACCTGACCTGCTTGCATCGCTTCTAAAGCTGGTCAGGATGTCAAGCCTGCTATCCACTGAAAAGACTGGAGGCGAGGCAGTAGGAAAGGTGAGAGTGCCGGGTTAGCATCCCACTTGATGGGGAATAAGGGAGGGCACAGCCAAGCACTGGGCTAAGGGCTTCATCCGGCAGTGAGGGCATCTGGCTGTTCCCCACCCTTGGCCCGAGCTGGATGCTCTTCAGAAACCCCACTGAAGGGTGCGTGCCCTGGCCTTGGCAATGCTCTGTGGCGGTGCAAGTGTTCACCGAAACCAACATCTCAAAACCAACATCTCACCTGCCTCCCAGTAGATTATACACTGTGTGGTTTAAATAAGCAAGGTAATGAAACGGAGAGGACTGACTTACCTTTTGCCCTTTTACTCCACTGCAGTCACATTTTCCACAACCGGAACAACCCTGAAAATAAAAGAGAAACTGAGAATTAATTGTGTGAACTGGGTCACAGGCGGAACATACCACAACAAGCCAGGGACATCAGCAGTACCATCCAGACCGCAAGGCTGGTCAGCATGGGGAACTTAAGCCCAATGCAATATTTTGTTATTTTTATATAGATGTACGCTTCTGGTCTCAGTCACAGTCCGATAAAAGATGACTTGGTAAAAGAAGAAAAAAACCTGCTATAGTTTTTAACCGTAGAAAACTCTCATATTACTTCAAAATCATTGTCTTTTGGGCAACCATTTAAAAAGTAACTCATTTTTATAGAATACACACATACTCTGCATCTAGCAGTATGAACACCTCAATTTAAAACAAGTGGATTGTCCTCTAGGATTCTACATTCATACATTTAGACGCCATCAGAATACTTAAAATCAGTGTGGTTGTAGAAGCATCTTTTTAATATCAGTTTGTTAACAAATGGCTTCCATTCTGCATAAATACTTAATCTCTATAAATATGTGCCATCGCTTTAAGCAGAAAGGGATGGTGAAACTGCAGTTCGTTATTTATTTTCTACACTTAAGGAGAAAAATAACAGACGTGAAGAATATGGGTTTTGTTTCTTTTCTGAAGACAAAAAATGTTGCCCACACCCTTTTGATGTTTACCATGAGATCTCTTAATACTGATTTACTAAACTTTTTTATAAATAATTGTAAATTGTCGGATAGGAAGATGATAGTTTTTAAAGAAAATTAAATATTCGTATAATTACCACAGGAAACTGTATCAACAAGTACTTCTGGACATACTTTATGAAATCAACTCAAACCACAGCCTCTAAGAGAGCAAACTGATCCTAATGTTAGATAATAGATATGGAGGCAACTGTTAATGTTTACTAGCTAATGACTAGCTCCAGGGTTCTGGCCCATTTCTTACATCTGCCACATTTCAGATGATTTTCTTTCTTTCTTGCCCTCTATAATGACTAACTGTAATTGTCATTATGATGGGAAACCTTCCACTCAGCAAAATCAAGATAACCCATAGAAAATCTGTAAAAACATAACCAGTCTGAATTATTTTCCAGTAGATACTACAGAGATCCTTGTTTTCTGAAAGGTTTTCCCTAGGGCAGCACCGCTTCATGGGGTTTCTACACTAGATAAACTAAAGTCAAAATACAGACAACTCGTACCTCCAGAAAACAACGGTACTTCAGCATAGTTGTTGACAGACTCCCAAGTCGATCGGGATTCGTGAAATGAAATTCTGGAGGGCAGGTGGACAGGAGGATTTGGGAGAGGGGCGTTTTCATCTCAGGAGGGGAGGAAGGTGGACTGTGCAGCTGGCCTTGCTGATCTCATCACGTGAAATACTCCTAAGTGCCACTTCCCTCAGAAGCAAGGGAGAGAAGACCTTGCTGCAGGTGTTTCAGGAAGGGAGCTTAATATTAATAAACACTACTACAAGCTTTCGTGTCTTTGTTCACATAAGCCTTAAGATGGAGACTTGATAGATTTGGGGGTTGGTTTGGATAGAGTCAACAGCAACCAAGAGACTGGGATTTCTATGACACGATCATAAAGAGCCACACATTTTTTTGCAAAACATGAAAGGTGATAACATCCAGAGAAGTCAGATTAATTGATGCACAGGTAAAAGCTTCTAGTCACTTTGTGTTACCAAAGTATCTTAAGTGCAAAAATGCACGTAAGTGCATCTGGGCTACTATCCCCTTTTCCTCCTCATAGTCATGAAGTAACTAGCAAATAACTCAGCAGTCTATTGCTTTTACCATTGACATGTCCTTCAGAAACAAACTAGAAAGAAACCAAGGAAAATATTTGTATCACTGAATATTCCACCAATGCACATGAGATCCTTCAGCAGCCCTGTTGAGCTGTTATCAGGAGGCAGTCAGGGATGGCACCTCCCCAGAGCCAGCTTTCAGCACGGATGCTGGGCACCTGTCCCTCCACTCCTGTGGGCTCCACAGTCTATGGGGACCTCAGTACTTCTGGGAAATAAAAGGAAATGTAGCTAATCTGTTTAGAATTTGGAAAACCTCCAACAAGACCAATAAACATCATCACTCTGGAAAGTTAAATAATTCAGTAACATTTTTACTTGGTAAATACATTTTCTTTTAAAGTAAAGCATCAAAGAGAAATGGGGATTTAATATTGAAAATAAAATTATTAAAGGCTGCCCAATAAAACTAAAGTATCAGCTCCTGCAAAATTTGTTGCTTTTGGTGAGATTCATTTTTTTTAAAATGTAGATCCACTGAATTTGTTATTTGAAGTCAAAATTTTTCCATATTCAAGCAAAAATAATCTCTTTTTTCTCTTACATTTTTACAGCATTTTACCATGTTATAGTATAAATACACAGAAAGATGAAAATTAACACTGATTAGAATGAGTAGTTACCATATACTCCAGAAGATCCAAAAACGATGCCAACACCAACTCAGTACTGACCGGCAGGGAAAAGCGCTGCCCACTGAATAACCCACTTTAGTCCTTGTGGTACATGGTTTGCTTGGAAAAACATTGGGCCTCCCATTTCAAGAAGTGACCCAGTGTGACCTCTCCTAGTTTTTCAGACCTGATGAAATCACAGCTGGAGGACGCATGCTTGCAGCTCTTACTTCCTCCTCCAGCATCATGTAGAATGTTATCAGTTTTATCAACACATCCCTTAAATTCAGAAGAGGTCTGTTTTAATTGCGTCTGGGAATGTAATTAAAATACGTCACCGAATCATTATAAACATCTGTTTTCAAGTTAATCCCCGTGTATTTCCTTCAGCCTGTTGTTTAACACGCGGTGCTTTAAAAAAAAAGTATGTTGTTTATTTTTCAGTTGGGTTTTGTTATTAAATTTAGCATGGCAAGTCCAGAAGAATGGACTTGTGCTTTCAGGCCTCTTTTTGTGCTCCCAAAAATGATGCCATTATATTCACTTTTTCCTGTTTCTTAAGCCTCCAATTAGAATAACCAAAGGTGAGAAAGGTACGAAGGCACTGAGCATCAGGGAGCACAGCTGCATAAGGTCCTGTTTGCAGTCAAATGTTGTAGCCTGCTATGCCAGAACAGGCCACCTACCCTACAAAACTCTATGTTTATTTTACAGTAGCATCATCTGCTACGATCACTGACTGTAACCTTTGCAGGTGGATGGATGGTTGGCCAACAATGACAGCCACTTAACTGGACAGCATTATCCTCAGCTACTAAAATGTATTTTTGAATGTGAGGGATGAGATAACATTCTGCGTATACTAGGAGGAAGTATGAGCTTTTTCCTCCTGGTCCTCTGGGAAGATGGGAGGGCCAGACTGAAAACAGCGTATAGATCAAAGGTCAATTTAAAGAGGTTAAAGGGGCATTTAAGTAACAAGATACCCTGAGAGAGGAAGATGGTTATAGCAGGTACAGGAATCTGGGTCTGGGTTCCCCTAACCCAGTGTAAGTACAAACATCTCTACTAGTCACTGCAGTCTCCCTTTATTCGATGGCAAGAAAGAGGCACTTTTGGGCTGGGACCCACCTCACCTATTTTGGATGTTAGTTTTCAGTGCAGATAAGTACACCTTGGAGGACTAAGCAGGAGAGACTGAAATAGGCAGAAAGGAGTATGGGCTATGTATGAGAACAAGGGGAAAATGGAGAAAAAAGTGGATACAGAGGATCAAACACAGGGCTAGATGTTACAGACAGAATGGGTCAGAGAATAACAATAGCTCGTCATTCCTCAGAAATCGTTAGAAATTTAGTTGAGTGTCTTTGAACAAGGAGATCTGCATTTCTGGTACTCATTTAGGAATGATGTAAGAACCTTACACAATCAAGTCCTAAGTGGGAAACTTCACCCTGAAGGAATAAAGATAATCATCACAAGGTAAGTAAGCTGTAAATACGCAAATTATTGCTTATTTCTAAACTTTCATGATTTCAAATCAGTCTCATGATATGAAGAATCCAGTTCCTGATTTCCCGCCACACATGACTAGAGATAATGAGATAAATGGAGAGAAATAGCTTCGTCCTATCTGCCAGACATCCTCTTTGAAACAATGCCTTCCCCAGAAGGAAGCATGGAGCTTGGAGGAATCACTGCCGTCCTCCAAGTGCCAGAAGAGAGATGGAATGGGGCTGGGCAGGAAGCATTATCTGAGGGATGGGGGGGTGGGGTGTGGGGGCAGGCTTTTTATCATAGAATCATAGAACGTGTTGGGTTCTTTTAAGGGACCTTTAAAGGTCATCTAGTCCAACCCCCCTGCAGTAAGTCCCTTGCTAGGAGCCAATTACACACTAATCCAAAGATTTTGGCCAGGTGCACTGTGATACCTCACGTACTTTGCATGGTACGCTAGCAGTTTTCAAATAGCCATAGCTTCCTTGCACCACAGGCCAGCCTCTCACATAATATTTGAAGACATTCGTTTTATCTCACTCCTCCCACAAAGTATCCGTCAGCCCAGAAGCAGCAGCTCATTTTAGCGATACAAATTGCTTCATTTTTTGACAAGCATTTCCGTTCCGTTTCATTCTCCCAGACTGTCTGCAACTGATAAGCTTAGCGAATCATGCTAGCAAATCAGTATTAAACTACAAAAAGATTACATCCTTTCACATATATGAATGTGCTACATGCATACTGAGTATTTGCCTAAAGGACAGCGATTCATTTACATTTACTATCACATTAACAAATAGTTGTAAAAAGGGGGCGCTAATGAATGGGCATCCCAGCCTGGACCTCCAACTTCCAGGAATCACGAACTGAGCCTTAGGAGTACTAAGCCCCATCAGTGCCAGAGCTAAGAAGGCTGCTAAAAGTTCCTGCATCAGACGGAAGAAACTCTGCTCCACAACGCAGCCTGTAAGACATCTGTCAGATCGTAGCTATAGCCTTTTGTTGCGTTTTGCCCTGTTTTCCCACCTCCAGCTACTTTCCTGGCATTTGAGGACTACTGCCTGGAACTCGCACAGGAACGATGCAAAGAGCCAGATGAGCAGCCTAGGAGGGAGACGACTGCCATATTTGGACATGCACCATTTCTGGAGGCTACAGAGATCTCCAAAAAAATCCAAGGCCGAGTCAGTTCTTGGATGCCTCTCTCCCTTACAGAAGTGCATTTTTCAAGATAAAACGTAGTTCTCTTTCCCGCAATGTCAGCTCAGACTCTGCTCGCTGAGTTGCAGTTGCTGAGCTGCCTACCAGCTTACACTAATTGTATAGGTCTCAATCAAGTTCAGATCTTACCCTGTAAAGCACGTGTGTAAGGCAGAAATTTAATAACATTCTCACTGTTTATTTAACTCTGTTCATGTTGAAAATCTTATTCCAAGGAATACAGTGACTTCTCCCACCCAAAAACACAGTGTTTTTCAAATGACTGAAAATCCTGTAAACAGGTGACTGGTGAGACTAGCATAAAATCCTCTGACTATTCACAATGTTTCTAGTTTGTAGCTGAAATGCTTCAACAAGTCAAAATAGTCATAATTATAATAATAGTCATCTCGTTATAAAATGAGAAATTCTGTTTAAACATGACACTTAAACTGATCATGTTTTCTGATGAAAGCAGTGAAGATTTCCCCTCTATGTTGCTTTAGTTCAAATGCCAATCGGAACTGAATTCCAACACAGGTTTCTAAGTTCAAACATCAGCAAGGGCTATGCCAATGGGATTGGGACGGCCGTTTCACAGTGACGGCTTTAAGTTTGAATCTCCTCCCTCCACACAATCCACCTCTTCTACCCCTACACTAACCTAATTGCAAGGAGGAAGGCCAGGGGAGATTTATCCCTGCGTAGCAGGCACTGCGCTTCCATCTATGCACACATATGTACAACTCCTGTAGCCGAGAAGAGAGCTGGATCAATAGATGCCTTCAGTTTCACATCCCACCAAGTACAGGAACAGAGAGGCGATGCCAAATGCAGGACACTTATCTCACATTCCTCTCATATTTTCTTCTCTCTTCAGAATGTCAAAATAGCTCCCTGGCTGTATTACTATTCTTGTCTTTACCCTTTAGATATAACTGTATTGAATTAGCTGAACTGCAAAGTACCATTAGAGGAAATCACTGCTATATTCCAGTTAACCTCAATATTTTTCTTAACTGATTTTGCAGCTCATTAACATCTTTAAAAAAATCATGTTGCTAAAACTTCTGATTTACACGTAGCTAGAACCAAGAGGGTAACAAAAAAATCCAGACTGTCTTAGCAAGTTAGCAAAATTTAGTTATTTGCCTTTGTAATACTAGGTTTACTTTAGATTATAGAAACAGATGGCTACACTTGAACAGTATAAAATCCTCTTTTTCCTTAACATACCAGGATGAAAAACTTCATTGTTTCTATATCTGACCATACTGTACTTAAACAAAAAGATAAAATTTGTGATTTGCAAGAAACAAGAACTCTCATCTATTAACAAAACCACACATGACAGACTTACAAACTTCTAGTTCTGCTTAGACAACAGTAACAAGGTATGGATTAGTATTAACGTACGTATTAGCTACAATTACATTTTGAAACATTATTTTTGAAAGGTTAAGTCACGTATTGCTATACTGGTTGACAGGAACTCTGCGGGGGGAAAATTAAATTTGTCCTGCCTAAACTAGGGTTTTAAAACATATTTGTAAAAATGTTGGCAAAGCTGATTGATTGCTAAGTATAAGTACATCATTCTTTGCCATAATTAAAAAAAACCAAACAACCACAACAACCACAAAACCTCAAAGTCACTCTCCTTCAAAACACAGCTTTGCATTAAGCGTTTGACCCAGACTTGGAGCTATTCTACCATACGCTGTCTTCTGCCTCAGAGGGTCTGAGCTCACTGCGCTTAGAAGAGGAGGAAACCTGCTGTGCTCTGGAGCACTTCAAAGGCAAGACTGAACCCCTGTCTCCCATTGAAATAATTTCATTTCACATGGCACGCTGAAATCTTACTAGATCAGAGATGGGAACATGAGCGTATTCCTTCCTTATTGACAGTCGAAAGCACCAGAGTATAAAGGCATTTCCACTTGCTCTCCTCCTGCCTCCACAAAAGCCTGCGTAGCTGGGCATGGAACCGCACCACCCAAGTGTGACAGCAGATCTCCCAAGCAGCGGCTGGTAAATGGGTGCTCATCCACGAGCTGAAGCGTGGATTCAAAACCCCTCACTGCACTGAATATGGGCATTTTTAAAATTCAAGGAAGTAGCCATCAGGAAAAAGCAACTCATTTGTGAGTCCAGGTTTTTATTTGCTTTGCTCGTAACAAATGAAGAAAAATCACAAAAGTCAAAATGTACTATTTAAACATTCCTGAAAAATGTCTCTGAAATTGTTTATGTCTTAATAATTTTATTATTCTTAATATTTTATCTTTGACTATTTTGTTCATTGAATATGGTTTACATATTTATTTTGGCACTTCTAAAGTCAAATATTCCATCAAATCACTAACTTGCTGACAAACTCACCCATTTCTGACCAAAACATACCAGCTAGTATTTTTTAAAGGCTATACTCTGTCTCCATTAGTGTTTAAATGGGTATTTGAACTTGAATTGTAATTTAGTTCAAATTGAAATCTGAACTAAAGCAACATAGAGGGGTATACCATCACTATTCCAAGTGGCCAAGAAGGCCAACAGCATCCTAGCCTGTATCAGGAATAGTGTGGTGAGCCGGAGTAGGGAAGTGATCATCCCCCTGTACTCGGCACTGGTGAGGCCCCACCTCGAGTACTGCGTTCAGTTTTGGGCCCCTCGCTGCAAGAGGGACATTGAGGTGTTGGAGCGTGTCCAGAGAAGGGCTACAAAGCTGGTGAGGGGTCTGGAGGACAAACCTTATGAAGAACGACTGAGGGAGCTGGGGTTGTTTAGCCTGGAGAAGAGGAGGCTGAGGGGAGACCTTATCACCCTCTACAACTGCCTGAAAGGAGGTTGTAGAGAGATGGGGGCTGACCTCTTCTCCCTGGTGACAAGTGATAGGATGAGGGGGAATGGGTTCAAGTTACATCAGGGGAGGTTGAGATTGGATATTAGGAAACACTGGAATAGGCTGCCCAGGGGGGTGTTGGGTTCACCATCCCTGGAGGTGTTTAAAAAAAAGGGTAGATGGGGCACTTAGGGACATGGTTTAGAAGTGGTTTTTGTCAGGGTAGGTTAAAGGTTGGACTTGATGATCTTAAAGGTCCCTTCCAACCTCAGCAATTCTATGATTCTATGATTCTATTCTCATTCAAAGCCAGGATCTGTTTAAGTGCTGCGCCTAAACAGAAAACATCACTTCAAAATGAATAAACTGCTTACACTAGATTGAAGTGAAACACAGAAACTACCACTTTTTATGACAAGTAGTATTAATTGGCAATTAGAATGGAAACCTCGGCACCAGCACTTGCACAAGGGCCATGGGAAGGCGAGCTGTGCACAGACGGGCTCCAGCGGGGCTGCCAGCTTCCCGAGGGTCAGAAAGGAGCAGAGAGCAACTTGATGCACTGTCCCTCACCCTCGGTCACTCCCGTAACCTCTGCTGGGACGAAGGTAACTGCTGCTGCTTGGCGATGTCTGTGCTAAAGCACTGGCCGTGGTCAATTGGACTGACGGTTTGAACTTTGACCTGCAAAATGGTTCAGGAAAAGGAACATCTGCCATGCCTTCATTTTCAGGACTTAAAGCAGGGAATAGAAATTGAGCACAGCTCTCATTTCATTTGTAAACCCATCAATTTCAGTCTATGGACAGATAAATAATAGACAAAAGGGAACATTTTATGATTTTATAATGTCAGCAAGCTCCAGTCTTTCCTCCTCTCCCGAGTCCTTTTTCTCCACCATAAAAAAAAAAAAAAAAAAAAAAAAGTTGGCAGCATATCTTCATCTCCTTTTTTTTCCCTTTTTTTCCCAGCAAATCATGGGTAGACTTCAACCATGACTGTTCAGGGAATTCCCTGAACCAAGGGACAGCTTACTGGTTTTACAGCTTTCACCTTCTAGGTCATCAAATTAAGTTCAGTTCTAGTCAGCAATCACTGTAAGCTTCTGTCATGTAGTAGGCTATTTAAAGTCCTTGATTATGTCATTTCCATTTTTGGTAGATCCCGTTTTCACAGAGCAGAGAAACACAGTGCCATTCATGATGTCCTGGAGGATACCACCTGCCTCCAGCTGCCAGGCCAGGTGGGAACAGCTCTCCCCTAGGTTTCAGGGTCGTATCTGCCAGGCCTGTGTAAATATCTCAAATGGTACCAAATGCCTAGATTTAAGAAATGGAAATAAGTGCAACCCGATAATCTCCAGAGGTTAATCTCATTAAACCTTGCATGGATAAGAAGAATTAAAATACTCATTCTCCTGAAGACCTCCTTTGGCTGTAGGTTGATGTAGGAGGATGAGTAGGACAGAAGGAAGCACAAGTGGTCCCCACTTACTTCTCTGTCAATGCAGGGCTGTTCTCCTAATAAATCTTCTAGGGATAGCTTTAGACCAGATAAAAAAATCTCCTGGAACAAACCTACACAGTGAAGAACCATGGGACTTCATGGTTACTAGTATATCAATGCATCAATTGAGTATCCTTCTTAGTCTGAGGGAAACTTTGAGTCCCAGATTAACATATAGATAATATCTGAAAGGAATATCAAGCTACTGTCTGAAATATCACTGTGCATGATGAAAATTGAACTAATTAGAACAACTCAGCTCTGGTTTTATTTAAAAGCCCTGTACAATTTTCAGAAAATCAACTAATATTAAGAAAAGCTCTATACAATACAATCTGAAAAAAAATTCATTGTGGCTCTTGGGACATGGGGGGCTGTTTGTAGTTTTTGGCAGGGTTTTTCTGTTTGGCTGGGGGGGGTGTTGCTTTTTTTTGGTTGTTTTTAGTATTACCAGAATCCTACAGGATGTTCATATAAAAACTGCAGACAGAGCACAGATTCTTATCAGAGACCTCCAGTGTATTTTAGCCACTCAAGGGAATACTAGTGAATTTTTAAATGCTTAATATTAATTATTTCAGAGAATGTTGGAAGTAGTACTTCACTAAAAAGATGCTTAAAAAATGGAGTTGCATCTTCTTAGTCAAAAGAATGCCAGATTGCTGGAGCTGAAATGCGTTGCTGGGACCTCATTTTTTACATTCTTTTCCAAATTCCCCGGGGGTCTGTCCTGGAGGTAGGGTCATGGGAGTCCCCTGAAAGCTGCTGTGTGAACACAACTTTTCCTGTCCGCGATGTGAACATCATTTTCACAAAGCAATGCAAATCCAGGGGGCTTCCAGTTAGTTCACAGGAAATATAAAGTTATTCCTGTTGTTCCATATTTGAACAAAAATGACATTTAAAGCAACTGTTTCCTCTAAGTACATTCTTTTACAGGAAGCTCTGGCAACAATCAGGGTATTTGCTTACTTAGTGAAATTTTCAGAATATCACATTATACCACTCAGTTCTGCACAGCTTAAAGCAGATAACTGGTTTGTGAATACTAACTAATGGCATTATCATTAAAATATAAAGTCTTCCATCAGCATTACCTACTAGCAGGTCTATTTCCACAGACTGCCAGATACTGCTTAGCCTCCAGCGAGCAGATAATATTGTATTTACCAAGTGAATATTGGTCCAGTTGGTTTTGTACCCTTTTCCTATTTAAGAACTTCACTTTCAGTTACATTTTCAAAGTGAAAAAAAAAAATCCAGGTGCCAGGAGGATCCTCTGGTGTTACAGTCACTGGTGTTACTTCACTGACAGCTGAGGAATGAGAGCGTACTCCGGGACAAGTGCCTTCAGGAATAAATTTCAAAGGGCATGAACCTTCCTAAACTTGATTATGGTAATACGGGCAAACTGGAGCCAGGTGATACAGGTGAGCTCCCATTCCTCATCTTGCTGACTTAAAAAAATCTGAGGGGAGGACAGGAAAATCTGTTGCAGAACCACCACAGCTGTTGCAGAGCTTACCTCCTGCCTCATACCCAACCACTCTAGAGTGTACAAAGCAAACAGCTCCTTGTCCTGCACTACGCAGGTCCAAACACCCTGCCTTCTAACTTGCCTTTTTCGTGTAACTAGCATTAGCAGTTACTAGGCGTACGAGCTGAAGGGAAACCAAACATCAAACTTCATTATCATTCATGAGGCAGAGAGACTGCAGGCTCGGAAACAAATCACGTGAGTTTGTTTTGCTTGCTGCCTTCTGAGACGGATCCGCACAACCCCTTCCAGCACCTGCTAGAGGTACAAGGCTGGATCCAGCCATAACCTGGCAACATGGAAACGGTGTCGTTACAACGGTGTCCCATAATTGCTGCCTCCGCCAGCAGTGGTCAGCGATGCTGGGGGACAGGTGGCAGTCTCCTTGGTGTCCTCTCAGCAAACCCACACCCATGGGGCTGCACTGCTTTCTAGAAACACACACACACATACACACACACAGAATCTTAGTGGTTGGAAGGGACCTCTGAGATCATCGAGTCCAACCACAAAAAAAAAACCAAAAAAACAAAAAAAAAACAAAAAAAAAAACCAACAACACACCCACCTACTAAACTCCACACCCACAACCCCACACATAACACGCCACCTGCCTCTGCAGTTCCCTGCACACCCCCGTTTCCACAAGCACAAGGCATAAGTCTGAGTAAGGGTGCTCACAGTGTGGTTGAAAGCCTGCCCCAAAATGGCTCCAGACAGCAGGCAAAACGCAACGCCACCAAAACTAGGCAGCGGCTGAGGGAGAGGCAGCGGTGGCTGCCAGCCCAGCAGGCGATGCAGCCCCTCCCTGCCACCCTCCACCTCCCAGTGCTCCCCTGACGCAGGCCGCGGGCACAACCAGGCTGAGAGGAAGCTGCCATGGAGGACTCCCTCCTTCCTTCCTCTCACACACGGTGGCCATCTCTAAGCAGTGCTGGGGAATGTGGAAGAGGTGGCTGCCACCACCAGAGGCAAGCCCTCATGCCCCACAGCTTGGGCCTGGCCCACCGGCAGGAGGACAAACCACAGTGGTGCGGCCACAGGCCAAGCTCCTTTGCTGCGGGGGACAATTTCTCAAAAGGTGGAGAAGAAAAACATCCCTCTTAATGACCATGTAACCGTCCTGCTTCCTCACTTAGAGTTTCATTTACCATGGTGGTCAACAAGACATGAATGCGCAGCTGCTGTTCTAGGCGCCCAGCGTTACAGCCGGTATGGCAGCCCAGCCATGGTGGTAACCACCGGCAGAGCCAGCCTGCACACACTGCCATGGGCCACAAAGGACCATCCCCACGGCTGTGGGGCCATCGCCCTGACAGAGAGGCCACCTCTTTGCCAAACTGTCCACAGCCATCGCTAAGTCGTCCCTTTAATGACCAGTGCTCGCCTGGCCCCGTTAGGCCATGGAGCGCAGCCCAAGAGCGAGCCTGCAAGGGAGACACAGCCCTCCAGCGCCCCAGCCCTCCTCAAGGCGTTTCTGTAAACCTGAAGGCAAAGGAGATGCCTCAGGAGGGATATGCAGGAAGCCAGTGAAGCCATTTTGCAAATGTTTACAGCAAGTCCATAAGCAGTGCTTTCCCTTAGTGGATAAACATGAATGTCAACATAAACAAATACATTTAAAAGTAACAGCTTTATAAGAGCACAGGGATGGCAAGCTGAGGGCTTCTTCCTCAGCCATCCTTGCCTAGACTAAATAAACGGAGAGGCGAAATCCTCTTGGTTGGGATGCGCACCAAAGAATGTGAGAAAAACACAGGAAGATAAACTGGACTTCTAGGCTTGCTTCCAGAGAAGAAACCCAGGTGATGGACAATCCAGCAGAGATACAGACTGCTGCATTTTGAACTCACACTGCCCACGCACGGCTTTCCTCTGCGGGGGCTCTGAGCACCCTGTTTTCACTTATGCAACCCCTAATTTCCTATTAACACCCTCCCGCAGCGTGATTCATCACCAGCTGAAGAGGTTGTGTGCACATGCAGGTGTAACATCATCACCCTGGGCTGGATCTTGCCCAGGAGACCTCCCACCTCCATGTCCCATATGCTGCATGAACAGCGACTGTTTGCTCCTTCTTCACCCTCTGCTCCCCACCACCAGTTCCCTACCCTCCAGCCCTCACCAAGTCTGATTTTGCATGACTTAAGAAGCGATGGAGCTTTACATGGGTATGCAGTACCAGCAGCAAGGGCTCCGCGTGTACACTGGCAGCAGTTCCTCAGTGCAGACAGACTGACGCCGCAGAGTCTCTCCCTGAAGCTGTGGCTCTACCTGCGCAGCATGAACATCCCCAATGCACAGCCCCATCTCGCAAGAGGTACAGCATTCTGTTATCAAGAAGATTTGCCCCTATGTGTCATATGCTGCAGCTTCCACAAGGAAAGCCTTAAAGGAAATCCCTACTGACCTCCATGGCATACAGCAGGTGTATATGACTTGTCATCAGAATCCTTCTAGGGGAACTCTGTCAGCTGAAGTATTTAGAGACTATCAAATTTAGACTGTATGCATTTTTATTGCATGAATTTATCAGAACTGTATAAATGATTTCTTGACTAAAACAACGCTCACGTCATGTGAAGTCATCTTTTCTTCTAAAAGAAAGATAAATCTTTCAAAAATTCTGTCAACGAAATAACAAATTAATAATGAATAATATAGACAATTTAAAATACATTGTTTATACTTCACAACATTAGATAAGAGGTTATCTCACTCATCTCCTCAATAACATTGGAAAGGGGAGACAGGTAAGATAGTGATAGCCACACTCTGGCCATCAGACTCAACAAAGAGTCATAAGATTGTTAATGAGCAATTAATACATTTTAAGAACCTTATGGTATTCTGGAAACAGGAGTGGTAACCACAGCAGTTCAACATCCTTGTCAAACACTGGATTTAAAAAGCACGCAGCATGTTTAGTCTACTTAGCAGCCAGCCAAAATATACACACAATTTCATTTTATAAACCCACTTTTCTTCCCCACAGATCTCAAAGCTCTTCCAAGCAGGTTCATCCTACAGCAATATCACGGCTACATTAAAACAGCTGCATTTAATTGCTCTAGTGAAAGATTTCATCAGTCAGTTGTTGAAGACAGCCCGTTCTAAGAATTGCAGCATCACAGGACAGACCTAAAATTGGAAGAGTATTTCCTAAAGTGAAATCTGTTATAGGAGTATTTGCATCATAACCCTATCACAAATTCTGGACCGGAAGCAGTACCAGAAGTTTACTCTATGCATTTTTCTTAAGTATTTTAACAAATCACCAGTCAACAATCTACCTGGGCATCTTCTCTTAAGCTCCGATTTACAACTTCGGTTCAGTTAAAGTAATATTTTTTGCAACAAATTGCCAGTCATTTATCTGTTTGGATTCCTAAAAAGCCATAAGGGGAAACATTGCTTTCTCTGCTCTTCAACAGGCCAGTGAATTCTGGCTTTTGCTCCTGTCAAAGACGCCATTGATTGTGAGCTGCTTTCTCTTCAGGACACCTCAATATCTTTTCTCCTAAAGATTCTGTCTCCAGAAATACTTCGCTCAGTTCTACATACATTTCAAGGGACATTACTCCATATTTGAAGACCCCAGCTGGATATGGCCATGGGTGTTGATGAGTTCTAACTTGCGAGAGCAAAGTTCATGGTTTTACAGAAGACCTTGCTCAGTAAAGAAGACTCAACCACTGCTCAGAAGCACAAAGACGACTAACCAAAGAGCAAAAAAGCACTTTTATTTTCTTTGCTGTTGCAAATGATTGCAAAGGTCTCTTTATTCCTTTCTGAGGATAAGTGATAATACTGAGGGGGTTGTCCAAGTGGTGTTGTTGCCCTTTAAGAAAGGGTCTAGAGATAAGAAAACAAGCACAGGAAAAAGAAAAAAGCAAAAAAAAAAAACCAACCCAAAACCCAACCCTCAAACCACCTGTAAAGTTCAGCACTAGGACAGATAATTGAGAAGCAACCCCCAAATCACTGGCTCGGTTTGCAACTCCACTTTACAAGAACTTTACCGTGCCCCATGGTAAAGCCGGTGTGAGGCGCTGGCTCTAGATCCTACACAGGCAATGCCAGAAGCAGGGAAGTATCTCCCTCTGTGAGCAACAGCCTCTCTATTTCACAAACTCACTCAGGCACTCACAGTTTATGATGGTTTACTCCCATTGTACTTTACTCCCTTGTACTGGACTTCAACAAAAAGAATGAAATGAGCTTGCAATCTGTGGATTGCAACATTCCTCTGAGACTTAGAAACTATGGAGAGGAGCTACCTGACGAGCCGCATTACCACCACATTGGGATGGAAAAGCTAAAAATGACTTTAATGACTTGCAAGAACTCAGGGTACTTGTGCACATCGGGCTTATAAGGAATGGATGGATCGGATCTTTCAGGATGTTGCCGTTTTCCCTCATTCATCCGATGAACATCAAACTTCCATGGGAAGGAAGGGGGACTTAGGTGGAAACTAGATGACCTAAATCTCACACTTTGTCCCATTAAATTCCATAGTTGAGGAGGTTACACCTCCTGATGGATCCTGTTCTCAGTTAAGAGCCCGAGGGCATAGAGGAGTTCAGAGGAAGGCAATGCAAATCCTCAATGTAGCAGTTGTTGCCCTGGAGTCCTAGAGCTTTAATCCTCTCACTTGCTCAGAATTCAACCCTTACATAAACACACCAAAAACTGGCAGAGATCATAATGCCAGCTCTTCCTGCACAAATCAGCTCTTTAGTCCAGAAAACATTTTCATTTGCAATTGGATTGTGGCATTCTAGGTGCACGATGCACCGCAAATAAGCGTATCTATTAAAGAGAAATTTGTCTTAAAGACTAACCTAGACTGATTGTCAAACAGCTTATTTTTCTCTTTTTCAGCTGTGGAACTCACTTTTAGCAATGTGGCTGGTCAATTGGATTCCACTGTCATTTTTAAAACCTAGTCACAAGGAAAAATCAGTACTATCCACATGTACTCTAATTTACTTGTCTGGCCCAAATGAAAAACAGACACAATTTTCTCAAACCCACATTTTTCAAAATTGACATTTGAAAATTCAGTTTATTAAAAATTTAAATGTTGGAACATGACCACAGTAGAGCAAAATAGTGACAGGAAATATTATTTTAGTGTGCAACATTGGCCAGACGCAAAAGGAAACAAACTTGTCAGTCCTCTCTTTCTTTTATGTTTCTTTGTTGACTAGACAGGAAGCTGACAAAAATTGATTTTTTTTCCTCTTGTAAAGCATACAGCGTAATTTTTATTGTACCACTTCAGTTGCTGACTGCATTTGGTAAATAAAAACATACTTCATGAGCATCCAGGGAAGTGTTTAATATCTAACAGTTTACAAAAATGCCATACTAATTAAGTACAAAAAGAAAAGTAAATAGCTTTCATTGCAGAAACGGAAATAACGTGATTCAGAAGAGAAGCTAAAAATCCATTCTTTTCTATGGCAACTTCCTGAGTGATGGAAAAGCTATAGCTGAGTAAAATTAAACATTTTCCTAACCTGCATTCCACATGTAGAGGTCAGCAGAAGTGCAAACACTGATGAACACTGAGATATAGCTGTAAATATTTTGTGAACAGTTTATTTAAAAACAACAAGAAGCAGCCGGATAATGTTCAGCTGTAAGATTTCTTCCACTTGTTAATAACAAGCAAGCAGACACAAATAGGCTTCAACACCCTCGCTTGCTATTTAGAATTGAAAACCAAATACACCTGAATAAGCTCATCCATCCAGTAAACGCTCAGTACTAAACACTAAAGATCTCTACCCTTTGTCAAAAAAATTAATCAAAAGTTTCTGAAATCAATAGACAGGGGTTATTATAGAAGAGGGCTGAGTATCAATTTCAGAGCTCTTCCAAACGGTATCCTGTCAATAAGAGGCTCAAGGCACCCAAAGGGCAAGACAAAGGACACAATGAAAGCTACTCCTCCTGCCACTCACTGAAGGGCTGCTTCACAACAAGTAAAAGCCACGGAGCCCAGTCTTGGTGGGACCTGCCACAGGTTTGTTCTCTCCCTTCTGCTGCCGTAGCCCTACTCTTGTGCTGCCTCTGGGACACATCAAACCCATCCTGGGAATAACTACATGAGGACTCAATACAGTGACTTTTTTTCCCCAGGTTTTTTAAGGGCCCATTTTAGCTTATGGAATTACCTTCATGCTGGGGGTCAATCAAAAAAATGCTGCCACAGTGGAGGGGCAAGATGATGCAAGCAGGACCACAGGTTGAACTGTCTAGGAACAGTCTCATGTGGTGGGTGTAAGATTGACACAGGAGTCACAAGTACTTTAATTATGAAAAGGCACTTATCATCTGATCAAGCACTGAGATAAATTGGTAAGCTAATATATTTATGAGTTACTGCATGCTACTGTGCCAGAAAAAGGTGGAGATCCCCAGAGCTTATCTTTAAAATGAAATATTACTTATCATATTTTCTTCTCCAATAGTATAACCTCTACTTACTAACAAAGATACTTCCATTTTTATTGGTATTAGTGAAAGGGGGTTCAAAATATCTCTGAAGTCATGCTGGTCGAAATCCTTCTTCAATAAATTTGATAGCTACTTTCCATTTTCTATACCTGTATGAATTCTCTTTAGTAACCTCATTCCATATTGGTTGTGAGATATTGTTCCTCTGTTTTTTTTGGAATAGGTTGATCAACTTCATATCATTATGGGTATTAGCTGAATTCACAATAGCAGTTAATTGTAATGTGACTGCAAGCTTAGCCAGGCTTCTTATTTGTCATAAACGGCCATACATCATGGAACTACCAACATGGCTTCATGCCATAAATTGCAAATTTCAGGCAACTCAGACAGATGTTGAAAAGGAGCTTCTCAATACTCTTTTTAGGAAAAATTTCTTCACTGAAAGGGTTATCAAGCATTGGAACAGGCTGCCCAGGGAAGTGGTGGAATCGCCATCCCTGGAGGTATTTAAAAGACGAGTAGACGTAGTGCTTAGCGACATGGTTTAGTGGTGGTTTTGTCAGTGTTAGTTTGATGGTTGGACTCGATGATCTGAAAGGTCTCTTCCAACCTAGACAATTCTGTGATTCCTAGCCTATGAACACCTCTGAAAGGTGTCATCCAGAGTACATCTAGCAGTATGCACAGTTTGTAACTTTGCTAAAGAAATTTAAAATTTCTAATTATCCTGCATCTGTAAGTATACATCCTTGTGATCTGCAGTATCTTCCCAACACTAACATACAAGCATAAATCCAAGAAAATTATCCTCAGGTAATGAAAAATTACCTCAAGTCTTGTACAGAAGAAACGTGAAGACTCACATAGTCCTATCTGACAAGCATTTAGAATTAAAGCTAGAATTAAAGCTGTTTGCAAACTATAAATTAGTTCAGCTGTTTCAGAACATACTGAGTAGCTTCAAGAATGAAAAAATGTTCAGCTTAACAATTTCGCTACAACAAGAAATGCAAATATTGACAATTTTGAGTAACAAGTGTCCTCAAAAAAACAGGGATAAAAGTGATAAATGTAAGCAAAACCACCCAAAGTCACATCACGAGACTGCCTTTCAATGCCAGCACATCTGCAAAAGTCGTATTAAAACTCAAAGTTCAGAACATGTCATTCTCATGGCAACATCCTTAATGCGCCAGATGTATTCCCAAATCGCTCCCCAGAACAGACCACACTTTTAACCACACATCTGAATAACACTTTTTTTTAAAATCTCGTATTTACACCGCGTGAAAAGTTAAAGAAAAGTAAAGTCATCAAAATCACTACATCTACTTATTGGAAGAAGCTCGTTAACTAAAAGGACATTGGTGCTGCCTGTACATAACCTTAAACTTGTGACTACTGCCTTACAGGTGTGTTGCAAGTATTCATGACTACCAGGGGTCCTTTCATTTTTGGCACTGTTCTTTAGACTGGAGTTATGGAGGATTATTTTTTTTTATTATTTAAAAGGTGTCATCCCCTTGACTGTCTCATAGATCTGAAATCTGCAAACTAAAGATCAAAAACAGTCGATAAATTTCAAAGAAACTGAAGGGTAATTATTAAGAAAAACATTCTTTTTAAGCCAATATCACACTTGCTTTGGGCCCAGCTCACATTTCTTGCACAGGGATAATGGTAACTCCATTTGGATTTGCTTATGCATCATTTTTCTAGCTGATGTAATTCAGAAGTTGAAACAGGAAAAAAAAAGGCAAATATTAAATAATGCAAGCTTTTAGGGCAGATTCAATCTGTTTGATAAAGTTACCATTAGCATATTTTAACCAGACTTAATGTAAGCAAAAGTTTTACAAGGGATTTAGTCCCTTAATTTCACTGGTGCTTGCTTTAAAGGAGATATTTATTTATATTAAGTTTTTACAATATTTATTGTTCCCTGTCTCTAACAGTTTATTTGATCTTCAAGTAAAATAATTAGGGTTTAAAAACTACCCTATTAAGATAAAGATAAAACATTTCATTGAAGTCATATATAGTGCTAGAAAGAAACAGAAGTCACTTTATTTAAAAGGATTTTAATAATTAAACTATGCAACTTGCAGTAGTTCTCAGAGTCATCAGAAACAGAAGAGTTTACAGCCCTGGCATCACACACAAGCAAAAGAATCTCCCAACTACCAAAACCAGTCAGGTAAGCTCAGCCCATCTCCCCTGAAGTCCACACCACGAAATCACCCTGACAGACTCTTATATTTAACCTTTCCCTCATTTCTTCACAAAGAGGAACCTCTTGAACATCAGCCTGGGCTGGCACTACTCAGAGCACTCGGAGTGGCGAAAGGAAAGGAGGAAAAGGCACTGAGATGTGCGATTAGTTCTGATTGACAAATACAGCAGCACAAAGAACAGTGGCAAATTGTACCAAGGAAGAGAAGGACATTCAGATTCCAGAACCTGCAGGCATCTCCACAGGAGCACAGTTAAGGTCATACCTTGCAATTTTATTCTATCTGGCTTTCCTTTCAACTCCAACTAAAAAAAACCAAAGAACTAATTTTTAATTAATGGAATTCAACAGAATTCAAAATCCAAGCGTCTGTAGCCACAAACATGCTCATGCCACAGCACCTCCCAGAAGGAACATACCCCACAGCGATATACAAAGGATACACAGCAGCAGAATGGGTATGAGGATGGATGCTGTTTGCCAAAACAGAAAATACACCCAGACTGAAAGAAGAGACGACTGGTTTCTCTCTTTGATATGCACCCACAGTGTCTGACGCCTTCCCACAATTCCTTCACAAAAGACAAAAGTGATGCCAAATAGGCCATGTGAGTCAAAAGGCCTTCAAGAGGTCCCGAACATTCAATGAGTTTTGAGCAACTAAATGAGAATATTGCTGGAGAGGGGCAACACTTAAAGCATCCAAGTTTAAAAAATAAAAGTCATGAGAAACACTACTGGGAAAAAGAAAAACACCTGCAAAGCTTAGTTTGGCAGCAACACTAATATTAGTATTTCCTCTATACAAATCAAAATAAGCTTCATAATTTTCAAAATTGCAGAGCACCAAGCAGATGCAAACCATTGCTGCAGATTCTTTCGACAGAGTGCTGCACTTATCACATCACCCAACAATAGGATCAGAAACCTTGCAGTACTGTATTTTGAAAAATCATGTTACTCGTTTAGATTTGGCTATAGGAGCATAACTTTGGGCACCCACATATTTAGTAAATATGATTAGATTTTGTTTAATTTTCCAAGTCAAAGAGCTTCAAGAATTGAAGAAGCACTCCAACTGTCCAAAATAAAACAAGAACTCCACGAATTCTCTACCCTCCAGTGTAGGATCCTGTATTTATTGCTATTGATTCCTAATGTATATGCATTCAACGTAGCAGTTTTATTTCTCACGTGAAAATTTTTACATTCTCTCTTAAAACCAGTACATTATGAAGTCATCTCATGTCTCCACACTTGGCAGATTTTCTGAAAAGATCCAAAACATTACAACATTACAAACAAAGTTAAGATTTGCTTAGGTAAAGACAGTCCTTTTAACTACAAAAAAAAATATCTGCTTTTAGCTCAGAAGCAGGTCATCACAGAATGTTTTGAAATAGTCTTCTTGAAATGTCCACATATCAGAAATATGAATCCTTTTACACTACTGAAATCGAGGTCTGATGTAACAGTAACTCGTATCACTTTTTAGATCATGGAATCACCATTTCATCCCTTGGAAAAAATCTATACAAAAATAGCATCTGTGGGAAGATGGAAACATTAGGCAATTAGTACCACAGAAGATTCTGCTATACTCATTAGGACAGCAGCCTTCTTCCTTTGGTCTTATTTTTCACATCCTTCCTTCCTTTTAGATGGCTATGTGTCACCATTTTGTGAAGAAGAAAGCATCTGAATTTTATCTTTGCAAAACCTCAAATGGATTATTTCCAGAATTTTTAAATCGTTGTGGAGCAGTAATGAAACACAAAAAAAAAATATAGATACTGCAATATTCCATTCTTATCCAGAAAAATGTGTATTCCTTTAACAAAAAAGGAAACGCCACAACACTTAAATTAAAAATGCTTTGTTTTCTCTTAAAAATGGTGACTAATTTCAAGTACTGCATGGAAGCATTCATTATAATGCACAAATCAGTAGGAACCTTGATTTACAGACTATCTTTCCCTCCTCATAAACTCTTTTGGTCTTTTCCATTTCAAGTGTTACTTCTAGTATGTGTACAACCTGTCCTGAAACATTTTAAATACTTGAATCACCAGCAAACTTCAAATAGGCTTTAACAAACAAGTGTAAAGGCACAGAAAGCTTTGGATTACTTCTGACCAGAAAACACCGCTGGCAGTAATATGCTGACCTAAAGGTACTGTTGGCAGTGAAAAGCTCAAGGACAAACCAAACTGGTCTACAAATGCTCAAGTTGCTCTTTTCTGAAGAATTCTTGGGTTGGTTTCTTTTACACGCACACAGTGCTGGACAGGCACACACCAGGGCCACCAGCCGCATTGCCAGCTCACATCCTAACCCTGCTCTTGGCAATTTGTGGTGTGCTCTGACTAAGTATGTCCTGTGTGGGGACTTTCACAGCAGATACAAGTCCCTGGAAACTTTATTTTATTTTATAGCTTGCTTGTACAGTAGTGCAACAGATTTGTCTTACACACTGTAACAGCATGCAGCATCATTAGTATTTGCCTGTGTGTCTACTTCGCCAAATTCACACTATTTAACTGTGTGCCACAACAAGATTTGGACTCGGATGACCATGAAACATCACGAGGTGGTCTAACAATGCAAATGCAAGGCTGGTAACCTGCATAATGGGCCGGGAATTCCTGAGCTTACTACTTAGTTTGCATGACCATTCTTAAAGCAAAGTAACTTGCAGTACGAACTATAAAGTATAAATGCATCTCATAGGTGTGATTTATAAGTCAGTGCATTAGTTGCACAATCTTAAGATTTCAGACAGCCGAGCTGCCATATCATAAATCTCAGTTTCAAAAACTGCCTTTCAAAATAGGGACTGGAGGAAAATCCTTGTGTGGAAACTATTCCTGAAGAAAAAAACAGCTTCACCTGTGTCATTCAGAAAAATGACCAAAAATTTCTGAGATGACTGCCAGAAGTCACAATTACATAAGACAGAAATATATACTATGTATGCAGCATGCTTCCAGAAAGGGAATCCCTATTTCCTTCAGCAGGAGCAGCTGTAGGAAAGACCCTGCTTTGAAGTTACTGGATTGTTTGGTTCCGCAGCTGCAACCAGCACTTACTTTTCCTCCTCCCAGTAACAGGGACTTCTTTAAATCTAGTTCTGGAACAGACAATGTCATCTTTTGCTGTGCAAACCCATCTGAAAGGACAAACTGTGACCATGGGTCCTCACTCCTAAATGTCTGAAACATGTATTAGGTGCAATTGTCTCCGCTTATCAACAACGGTTCACCGCTCTCCGACATGGTCTGTACTAAGAGTTATTAATAACTTTGCTTTTTCCCCTGCCTATGATAATTAGTGACCTAATTGACCTCACACCTAAGGGAATTATTGACCAGGTATGATAATCATGACTTCTTCATATGTGGGTGACACTTAACTGGAAGCCACAATCGTATCTCCATTGGGTGATGCAGATCAATGCTATGCAGGGTCTTGCCGAGCTCAGGACATGGGTTAGATCCAGCCTGAGGATACTTAATTCTGACAAGAAATGTGATGCTTGAGAGGTGGGGGAAATTAGCTGGAAGAGACTGTACAGGTAGTATCATCTCCGTAACTCCTTAGTGTATGAAAACTAGAGTGAAAGAGTGGGGAAATGTATCCTTTAGAGACTATACAGTTTTCCGGAGACTAATAAAACTCTCAGGCACTAAAGGATTCCCATGGTTTAAAAACAACAATAATAAAAGGACAAAAAGAAAAGATTTTCAGCTTTCTCAGTACAACTTCAGTTCTCACTGAAGCTTTTCCTGCAGTTAGATCATTTATAATCTTTCTCATGTCTAAGAGGGGAACGACCGCAATCACTTTTTCCTCAGTTAAGTCATTAGTGGAGTCTTGCTCATTTTCACAACACAAAAATGGCTCAAGACCTCTACTTTTCTGTCAGCTTAGGTTCACGCCAATGAACATACAAAGTTTGGGGAATAGGGAAATGGGTTTCATGGGGAAATAGGGAGAAATTAATAATTTAGTCTTGTGTCTTTGCTCGTTCTATGCACTGCATATATGCTCCATTTCATCCCTCTCCGATTGCATGCCCTATTTTCAGTAATCCCCTGAATGGTTTGAGATTCACTCCAAGAGGGAAGGAAGAGCAGAAGGTGCTACTAAGACTGCCCCAACAGTTCCTTCCCCAGGCAGGCTTTTGCAGGAGCAAGGTTTCAAACCACAGCACTTTCTCAGGCAAAAAATATTTTGGTCTTCAAGATCAGCCACCTTTAAAATGCAAGATGTAGTAAATTAATTTCAAATGCCTATCAAGCAGAGCAAAGGTACCCTTTGAAAGGAATATTGTGAGGTATAAAAAGCAGAGTAAGAATAAGTTAGAATAGCAGCTGCACACATACTTAAGGAGAGTCACATGTAGGTCTAACGAAGGATTATCAGATTTAATTTTGAATGTTACCTGTTTAATCTAAATAAATAGTGGCAGTATGTTAGCCATCAAATATCTTATTTCATTTATAGTAACTCCTATAAGTGCATATCTCATAATAAAATGGCTATAAAAATAAATTCAGTTTACAGGCACTAGCTTAGGAATTCTTGGAAAGTACTTTCAGGATTTAGAAAAGTGATACTTATTGTTTTAGAGAAGTGGATTATAAAAATGGATTATTACAGAAATGGATTTTCTACAAAGTCTTTGCCTTTACCAAGAAAAAATAACATGAGGTGTATGTTGAACAACTGCTTTTCAGTGACTACACTGAATACTGTAATATTTGCCATCCTATTTTCACTTCAAAATAGAAGCCTATTCTACTTCGCTTTATATTTTCACTTTCAAGCAAAACCAGCTGACTTTTCATGTACTTTCAGTTTTTAAAAATCAGTCCCTGGCAATGATTTAATCTCCCCTCCAAACCAAAAGAGATTAGATTACAATTACAAAGCACTGAAAACAGGAAATGTTGTAAACTCTGACACAGTATTAACTACCCCGGTTCAAATGACACTGAAATTTTCTTAAACATGGTCAGTCACTACTTGTCTACACAGCTTTTTGACCCTTGACTTCTAGGAGAGTTGCGTGAGAAACAGCTTCTTTTAACCGTGAAGTCATGACCAGGCCATATGGATCAAGCAGGGATATTTAGGCTACTTCCAAACCATAGCACGCTTGTATTTCATTACTGAAAGAATTACAGTAACAAATCTAGAAATAAAAAACAGAAAAATAATTCTTCACTATACTTTCTTTGTTGACAATGCTGGAACTTCAGTTGGTCAGCTGGATATTCATGCCAATGGAGGCAAAAATTTTTACTTGTTGTGTGGATCTTCATAATAGATACATTTCATCTCAATTAATTCCTCCAAAGACATAAATCAGATAAGCATCTGCTACCAGCTTTCATTAGACAAATGGACAACCTGGCTGAATTGTCACCAATTTACTGAAACAGTACTCAGAGGGCACCACTCTTTTACACGATTTACTAAGATAAGAGAAAAAATAATTCAAGAAAAAAAAAGAGTTCTTTAGAACAGTAGGTTCAGCAGAAGGTTTGGGATGAGCTACTTCACCAACTGGGATGAGCTTCGCTCTCAGCCTAGCATCATGCTTTCAGGCTTTACCCAGACAATTCATTTAAAAAAAAAAAAATATTAAATTTATTTTAAATTTAAATTTATTTTAAATATACATACATTGCAAGTACCAACATTAAGTCACATGCAAGTGACATGCAAATCAGCAGGAAAAAGAAAAAAGACAGCCCTTTAACCATGATTAACTGGATCAGCAGTTGAAATGACGTACCCTGCCAGGGGTAGCACAGGTTGGGCAGCACGGCAAAGGAGCCTCAGAGTGAGCAGGACGGGGGACGCGCTCCCAGGCAGCTTCAGAACTGGGCAGCACTGAATGAGACTGATGGAGAAGAGCAGCAGCAAGCAAAGCCCCGGGCAGACTATCTGTACTGTGAGACTGGGAGAATGGAAATTACACAAAATCAGAGGGAAATGGTTTTGTTTCTGGGATAAAAGAGCCAGATAAAAGAACAGACTGGAGAGGCTGCCAGTAGGCATTAGCCCATGGTACCTAGGGTGAAGGTGAAGATGTCATCATAAGCTAGAACCCAGGGCAGATGGAGCAAGGGTGGCCTCAGCATGGGAACCAGGAGAGCCTCCTGCTGCTGAGGCAGCAGTGGTTTGGGACCAGATATGGAGAACTGGAGAATATGAAGGAGTTTGATTTGTAGGGCAAAAGTGGTGAGCAGGCGATGTCAGGAGGAAAGAAGAGCTGGGGAAAAAGGAGGAGTCCCCCAGATGGGCCAGAGATGAGCAGAAAATTGAGACTGGGTCAAGACAGTGGACTAAAAGAAGAGGGGATACCATAGGGAGGTCTCCTTCTCCATCCCTGGCCCTTCTAGTCTGGGCATGTGGACATACACGTAGGGCTGCTGCCACCCAGCCCTAACCCTCAGTTGATTTTTTGTTTTGCTATCCAAAATCCTTCTTAGTTTAGCTTACTTTCATGAATCAGCATCTCAAATCTCCATAAGTATAGAGGGAATACAGGCTAAGTTTTCATTTTTTTTGGCTTCTAAACAATAAGGAAAAACACTAAAAAAATAAAATAATTGTTTGCACCCCTCTATTGAACTGTGTTTGCCTGCAGTTCAGAATATCAAAGATCTGGTTTTTTTACTATTATAATTACACACACAAAGTCTAAGCTCTGAAAAGAAATAAATCATCTCAAATTACAACAACCTCTCAATGTAACAATACAGTCTTCCTTTTCCCACTAGGGGAAGCATTATCTTTATAGCAAATACATTGTTTAAAAAAAATGCCCCAAAACACTAAATCCATGGCTCACATAATTTAATGTAAGCTGCAGATACGTGTGAGGTCATATGCTAAGTACATTAAGAGAACAATATTTTGGGTCTGTCTTCTTGCTTAACTGCCCCAATACGTATGTTTTGTGTAAAATGCAGGCAGCACTGAGCAGCTGCGCTACGTGGGAGGGCAAGCAAGAGGGGTGAGGAAAGACGCGGGAGTTTTCTTCGACATTGACTGGCATGTTGGCAACACACATCCCTTGCCCGGAGAAACATTAAAACTCCTCTCCGCTCCTAAACAGGTCCTTACTCAGTTCAGCCACATTCACTGAAGAGTTTCAGAACTGCCTCATAACTCCCATGCACATTCAGGCTCAAAGATGATTAAAAATTCACAGTTATGGGCAACAGGAAGAATCTGGGAGAATGGTAAATTTAGCCACAAAGAACGAACAGCATCGGACGGAGGTAAAGCCTTTCTGTGAAGCGCTTTTTTAAAATTTCCTGGTTCTCTGATGGAAGAAGATCTTTGCTAATGTTTCTTCCTTAATGAAAAATCTGGTTTTTTGCACTTTTCTTTGTTGAGATTTGAAAAAAATGTAAACCAAGGGTCAGGAGGAACAGGCAGCTGTGCTGTACATCTGGTGCACAACCCTAGAAGAAGAGCTAAAGATCCTCTAAACCTTTTGTACGTTTATTTTTCACTCAGTTTGCGGTGCACTCAAACAAAGACATTTTACTTATGAAAATCTCCCATACTCTCCCTCTTTAAACAAAAAAAAATGAATTTTTTAAAAGGACTTCCCTCTTCATCCCACAAAGGGGGAGATGGGGAGCAAAGAAACATACGAGTATAACGTGACTAGGTTTGATCAGTTTTTGAAGCGTTCACTGATGCACGCTGGACCTGAGTTTAATTGCCAATGTTTGAGACAACTATAGGACATCATTTATTGCCTAGCAGTCCTTCAGTTCCTCTGAAGCAAAATAAATTTCTCTGAGGTTATCTTGTAGCTCAGTGTCTACATGCTGAATTGCTGCTGGTGTGTATTAGCAGTTAAGCACCATGTTTCCTCTTAAAGTTAAAAAACTAGAAAATAGCATATCTGAAAAGAGAACCCAAGAAGCGACTAAGCCTGCTGTCTCCAGGAAGGATCATCTACACCTGTTCCTTGTAGTGCTTTGTCAGGTCTTTCTTAAAACTTACCAATTTAATGACCATCCCAAATCCTTCTCCTAGCAACGTAAGGATTGTTTGCTTATCTACAGAACAGAGAGAATTTAGTCTTACTCACTTCTCAACAACTTTTTATGTAGTTCAAGACCCATGCTTTCTCTTTTTCCTCTCATTTCAGAGGAGTGATGCCCATCCTTTTTTCCAGACAGGATATGCAAGCCTCCCATGGAGGACTGTATGCTGCTCCCTCCCTCCACCACTTGACCAGACGTTTGCACATGACATTCACATTACGAAGTCGATGAGAGATGTTAAAATAATTACTGAATTCACTGTTATCTGCTGCTTCGCCACTCACCACTTGTTACTGTGTTACAGAGCCACTGAACTGATTTAACAGGGCTGGTGCCAGCATGAGCCGCGTGGGTGTTTATTTACACGGGTGCTTCCACTCTGTTTAGTCGGCCAGGGATCTTTTGGGGGATCTTGAGAAAAACTGATTAGTCTGTATTATTTCACAGGTATTCCTTTCCCACCTTTTAAAGAAAAGCAAAGGAAGGCAGGTATTACAGCTGCTTTGTGCAGCATCCTCCCTCAAAGGTAACTGCTAACGACTGTAAGATTGCAACAGCCTACTCACCAAATGTAAGTCTATCTCAGCCAAACAGTCATTGCCACCACAAGGAATCATCCTGTTCCTCACCAAAAAAAAAAAAAAAGACTATTTTTAAAAGAATAATTTTTTTCCCTTTTCCACAGGCTAGTAAGCTGAACTGGCTCAAGAGTAAGACAAACAATTATGGCAACAAGAGAAGTAATGAGAATGTATTGCTAGGAGTGAGAAGATCGGGTCACGTGTAACACAACTACACCTCGGTAGTTCTAACAGGCTGGAAGTTCAGGCTTAAGTCCATGGGGAAATGCTGTACGTCTATCAACGCTTGATGTTAGCACAGCCACTGCATGTAGACTTCTAACTGATCCCCTCTTACCAGCACCACAAGCATGCAGTGGACTGAGTTGATGAAAATCATTTTCCAAAAACTAATGGAGCAAAGGATTTTTAAAACGTCAACATTTTTGAGCCAAATCACCTCCCTGCCCTGCTTTACCACGTAACTGGATGAATTCCTGTGGCAGCACAAGAAGGGGCAGAGTTCAGGAGTGGGAGTAAGCTCCTGGGAGTGGGCAGGGGCAGGAGAGAGAGATTGCTTCGTCTGATGGCTCTGCAGCTTAAAAAAGCTAGACTGTGAGCGCTGCCATGAGTCTGAGTCACGAGGGTCAAACGATTTTAAAATATCCATCTAATTTAAGTAGGTTCTAGCCTGCTCCCTCCCCAAGATAGCTCAGATTCCTGATGATGCATGCATTAACCACCTGAACATAGAAACCTCACTCATCACGCGGTTTTCATCTCCAATTGCTATGGCACAACTCCTTGCCTTTGGTTTTCTCTTACCGTTTGCAAGCACATGGAGTATTCTTTCTTTATTATGCCCTCTGTTCATTTTATCTCAGTCTGATCTTTCTAAATATGTCCCTACATCCTCACGGTACTGTTTTATAACGGTTCCTAGTAATTTGGCATCTCTGCCATTTTCTGGGTAATATTCTCCAACTCACTCAGTCTCTTTGGTGAAGTTCTCAATTAGTTTCCTATTATATTTTCTATTTTTCCCATTGCAGTTGTATAGTTTATGCTGCTTAAAGGTACAACATTCATTGTTTAGTCTTGCTTCCAAGGGGATCCTACCAAAGCATCCCTGAGTCTACTGAAGAGAATCTACTTCAGCTTCATTCTTTCAACTATTGTCTACTTCTTCCCCTTTCAGAAATTATGAAAACTGTAATTCACAGTCATCACCAATGATAATTCACAATTCATCACCATTTTCATAATCTCAAAAGTTTCTCTCAACAGGTGAAAATCAGATCTAAAAGAACAATACCCTTAAAATACTTTCTAGTATTCCCTTTTCAGAATAAAAAGTTACTCTAAATTTCCCATCTTCCTATGACAAATGCTAGGCCAAGCAATTGCTGTATCTTTATGTTAGGACTCATTTTTGTAGGATGTATATTAATAAACAGGATATTAAGGAATAAAAACTGTAAGACAAGAACACAGACTAGGAAAATATGGACTCACAAAAAGCAGCATTATGAAACTTCACGAAAACTGTGGCATGAATGAAAGAGCATTTTATTGTCTGTCCATTCTGATTTCTCTGCCGCCCCCACAAATATCCCTGGACAGCAGACACATTCTCCCTCTTATTCTAAGGACGTGTAGCTAATCCATTACAAGGCATGCTCCGTTCCACAGGGCAAGCTGTAGTAAGCTGTTAGGTTAGCACCAAGCCAAACATTAACTCTCAATGAAAAAGAATCCGAGATGCTGGGGTGGAAAGGGGGCGGGTGCAAAATGCTTGCTGCATTACACAGTGCACTGGGTAATAACGCTACTTGAAGCACATGAGAGAAAGAACCTGGGAGATGTACCTTGTCCTAGATGTTCTAGCTGCACTTCAGGCCTCGGTGGGGAGTTTTGATTTTTCCCTTACCATCTTTCATCCAGTTCAGTACAGCACCAAATGAACAGGGCATAGCTACATGCACCACTTGCAATACTTGCATTATCCATATTAACCTCTAATTAATAATATAAATAACTCTTTCAATTGAAAATGTGGAAGCAGACATGTTTGTTCCAGACTCCAGGCCAACCAAAAAAGGCCCATTCCTTTGATGTAAGATCAGAGAATGCTGGTTAGTCAAGGAGGCTCTATGATCTCAAAGCTTATTTAGCTTGTAAATTCTCAGGCAGTCATCATCATTTGTTCCACAGTAAAGACCCATTTAGTGAAGGAAAAAAAAAAAAAAAGGACCCAATGGGAACTTACTTGCCTGTTTTTGGTTATTGAGAAGACTTTCATTGATATTCCTGGCTTGGTATATTTTTTCCACTGTACACAAAGATGACAAAGGTCATGCAATACAGCATTTAAAATTTCTCATAGAAAATAAATGAGCCATGACTCATACATGGGTACAGCACGTTCTTTACTTTTTCCCTAAAGTAAGAGATAGTACCAAGTTTTTGTTTGCAGCTGCACAAATGTAATATGAAAGATCTATATTCCTGAACATATGTTTCTAAAATTCACAGTGGAACAATTGTGCCAAAGTCTTCAAAACTGAGCGTACATGAGGCAGTCTGGAAGAACATCAGCAATCTTCAATAGTAAACATCCAGTGACGCACATCTCCAACATGTTGCAATATAGGAGATTAAGACAAAAGCCATCTCCAATTAACAGATCCATGATGGCATCTGACCATTAGTCTTCCACGTATTAGTCCCATTTGGTCAGCACAACAAGGCTGCAAATATTAGGGCTCCCGTATGTTATGTCTTCACTTTTCCCTTATCCTCCTGTCTAGGAAGTTCTTTGATAATCACAGGCTTTTAAAAGCCGCTAGAAACAAGAAGTGGGTCTTGGGGAGAAAGAGAGGAGGGAGTGTGAAGCTTGGCCAGCACAGCAACTGATGGGGAATATGGGTGCTGGTGAGGAGGAAGAAGGCTATCTCTCAAGTAGGAGGGTTTGGGGACAGGAAGGTTTGAGGAACATCTCTGTGTTGCAAAGATGTGCAGAAAGTGTGTTTCTGGGTGCTCAAGGGCAGGAAGGATAATGGAGGCGTTGAACCCGGAGCAGAAGGGCTAAAAGCAGGGTTATGGGACCACTGCCAATGCAGTCACCTTCCTCCCTACTGCAGCGACAGGGTCCTCTCTCAGGGAACAAGGGGACACAACAGAGGCTTACTTCTGTCCCCTAGTGTGCTCTGTTTGATGCCAGGAACGCGGGACCCCTCTGGATAGAAATGGGTTTATCCTGGTCAGACAGGGGCCCCATGCCTCCCACTTGCCCAAAGCTAAAGCAATGTAGGGGAGGGAGAACACAGCATCAAGGGCACCCAGACTCCCAGGGGAGCTCCATCATCATGGCCATCAGCCACTTGGGCACGGCTGCTTCCTCTCCAATCCCTCTTTGAAGTGTTTTATGATAAAATTTTTCCACACGTGAAGTTCTCTGCTCAAACTCATCAGCCTTAAATTTGAAGTGCTATCATAGCCCACCTGATTTTGATGCTCCTGCCTCATTGAACATACTCAGATGCACAGAATTTGATTTATTGCACCCTATATTAAGTTCAGTAACTAATATACTAACTTATTAACCGAATAAAAAAAAAATAATAGCAGGGCAATGAAATATCCTTCAACTACAGGCTTAAGTAGCTTTCATCTGCTGAAGCAATTTTGTGCTTCATAAATCAAGTTGTATATTTAACCAATTTAGGTTAATATGTATCAGGGAGCACAGCAGATGCAGGGGGTGGGCATTCTGGCCAACCTTTTAATCAACTCCTGAGCTTCAACTATTCAATCTCCTGCTTTTCAACTCATGCTGAGGTTCATCCTGCTGTCCTCAGGCTGGCAGAAAGTTACAGCATTATGAAAGAGCCTAGGCAACAAGGCAGAAACGCAAGCTCATTTCTGTTATGTCATGTAAAGTTTTGTTTAGCACAGACATGAATTAAATTGCCAGATTAATTTAATAGAGCAGAACACAAGAGTGAAACGCATGACGGCTTGCGTTCCATTGCTGCATGACACAGCGCTGCCCCTATTAACTTCAAATTATCTCCTTTTATGGACTCCAAGCTTTTTGTATTTTTCACAACTGTAACTGGATGACGGGTTAAATACTCGGAAGAGCGCAAGAATGTTTTTTCTGCAGCCAGCACAGAGAGGGGAATCGCTGAACTCACTGCTTCTAGAGAACAGGAAGCTGTATTTTGGGTGCATCTGATTCATGCTGCTTCCCACCGTCACCCTTACGCAGCCAAGATTTGTCCCCCCTGTGCCCCCACCATAAAGGGCACAGGAACTTCTCTCAACGGCGTTGCCTCCCATTTTCCACCTGGTTATTCTAACACAGGGGTACTTAATTAAAAGTAAAGAAACTTCCCCAAATTCATATGTCTATAGTTTGAAACAGGTTGGTGAGAAATTTTATTTTACACCTATACTCCCCCTCCCACATTCCCATCAGCAAAACCAGACAGAAAATCTGCACAGAAATATTTCCACAGCTTTTCAAAACTCAAAATATCACTGACCATCAGACAAAACCAGGCGTGTTCGTTCAAGCCCACGGGACAAACACCTCTTTCTGTGTCCTTACCAGCAAAGAGTGGAACCGGTGCCTAGTCTAACCTGCTTAGCATAAACAGCCGCCACGCTGGATGCTCTCTCCATTTATCACTTTCATTGCTGAGAAGGATACTGGGAAGCGAAATGCTTCTCCCTGCCTTGTTTCTACCTTTGATAAAATCAGAGGCAGGGACAGAGCCAAGAATCCATTCTCCTCACAACACCAGAGCTCAGCACTGGGAGCAAGAGGTATAGAAAGTTCATTAAAGCTCAAGGGTGTATCTACCAAACAAATAGAGGAAAGCCTACACAAAGGCTTCTCTTCTCTCCTCATCTGCTGGAGCCATCTCTCACCTACAAAAGCAACTCTGCAGGCACTATTGCAGCCTGTAAGTTTTAACTTTCTCTGCAATTCTTTCATCTAAATACAAAGAGGGGCTCAAACTACAGAGGTGAGGAGGTTGACTGAAACAAAGGGATCATTTGCACTTAACTCAGACCATTCAGAGCTCAGGCCTCTCAAAGAGTTTTGGAAGCAGCTGCTCCTCAAAAGACCTTGCTTCTGTGAAACCCCTTTGAGGCCCAAACATCCTGATTCTCGGTGAAATTAGGCCTGTACAAGATTCAGATTTTGACCTAAACTTGTAAAAATTTTTAACTGAGCAATGTTCCATTTAAATACTGAAAGTCATTTATTACTTTCCTGAAAAAGCAAATGCACCGCACTTTAGTCCTGAGGTGCCATACTCTGCCCTTGGCATATACTATACCCCACATACTACACCACTTGGGATTCAAAGTAACAGTTCATGGGAGAGCGATTAATACTTTCTCTGTATAATATTTTTTTCTTGACTTCTCTCCCAAACTATGCGGGTCCGGCAGAGGGAAGGTGATGGAGGGGAAGGGGGTTGGTGAGTTTTGTCACCCTACATCTAAACCAAGTGGAAAAAAATGGAAGCTGATGTTTCAATGCCACTTTGACCTACTTCGTATGTACAGTAAATAACTGGAAACAACATTGGCATTTCCTCCTGGCAACACACATTGTTCAAGCAAAACTCAAGAGGCCCGGCCGCAGCCCCAGCCAGGAGAGGGGACCCCTGGTGCTGCTCCCCTGCAGACACCCCTTTTGTCGCAACTGCCGAGGGAAACCTCAGTCACCCCTTGGTGGCATATCCCATTGCTGAAAAGCTGGACAAACCACCTGGCCAGAGTCCACAGCCTGCTCTGTCTGATCAGTTCTACACTTCAAAAAAGTTGGTTCACAGCCAGGAATGAATTTCTACAGACGACTGAACATCACAACAAATCTCTCCATCTTCTGCTTCCGGTGTATGGCATTTTCTTTATTTTGTCTTCTCCAACATATAAAATCCATTTAAAGCATATGTACTTTATTAAAAAATTAAAGCCACCCAAAACCATTGCACATACAGTCCCTTGAGGAACATCTGAAAGAATTAACGCGTTACAAACACCATAATAATAGGAAGACGCAGTTTAAGATGTTGTTGTGGTTTGGGCTGGGCTGGCCACTAAAATGTGATATATGTACTGTATAAGTCGTAATCTAGACATCTATCTATTTCCTATTAGCTACAATCAAAACTGTTCTACTGTGAAAACCAGACGTACCTGCTAACAAACATATGTACTGACTCACGTGGCAGGCACCCCAGACTTTGGAAGAAATAAAGCCTGGCCCTCAGCACACACGTACACACACAGGCATCTCTATTGCTATAAAATGATGAATGGAAAATTAGAAGCAAAAGAGCTAAAGGCAGAGCTAATAACACAAATGTGCATGAGCAGTTTGAGTCTAAGGATGTAAACTTATTTAGGGCGAGAACAAGATTGGCATTATATTGGCATTACTTCATTTTAGTACTGTTGCTTAATCTGTATATCTAATTCTCCACATAAAGCTTGACTTTGTGCTAAATAAGAAATGCCTTTACACTCCACCAGCAGGCTCTGTCCATTCTACAAAAAGCGAACATCCATTTATTTCATCTAAAGGTCAAAAGTTAAATGCCTTTGGGAGATCCCATGCAACCTTAAAATAAAAGTCGCATTCCTAAACTCCGAACTATCTAGAATGCAACACAATGTCATTATTATTCCTTTGAAAACGTAAAACAATTACTCACTTATATTAAAAGCAAAACTCTTTAAAAGAAAAGGTCCTAAAAAACCAGTGAAATACCAACAGTGAGAATTTTAAGTCTTGCTGTTCAAAAAGCACAACTTTTTTTCCTTGCAGTTTTATGCATTAGGGAAGTCATGACACCCATAAACATTTGAAAGACATGTGATGTAATTCTAATATTTGTTCACTTTGAATTAAAAGAAAACAGTTCTTATTCAAACACCAACAGTAGCCAAAGCAGCCACCCCCACCATTCCTCAAACTTTTTAGTCGTTCTTACTAAACTGTATGTTTATGCCATGATACCTACCTGCAATTGTTCATCAACATTTACTGATCCCATTTAGCAAAATCAGAACACAGAACTCCAACGGAACATGAACTTTTGGCTGCCAGGTTTCTTCTGGTTTCCTTCTTTGTTTCTTAGTCTTAGCATAGCCCTAAGTCCAATGTTCAAGATCTAACCTAAAGCTCACTGAAACCGTGGGCAGTTTTCCAGTCTTTATAATCTTTGAAATTGTTGCATGTACAAGCTATAAAACACTTGTTATAATATTACACTCAACCCTCCTAATTTTCCCCTTCTACTGTAGTTGTCAATCTACTAATAGGCTGTGCGGAAATACATATTTCTTTTTGTCCTAAGGGCTACATAAAATTACATCACGCTGCTTATCCAGCTTCACAGTGTCAAATTACTTTATTCAGGAAAGGCAAATAATAATCTTTTTGGACAACTAAGACTTTTTTTTTTAAATTAATTACTAGTTTAAACAGATAATTAGAAAAATCTCACAACACACTGTGTGTTTAATACATCTAAAATGCACACCAGCTTTACCATTAGTTTTGAGGTGCTCACTGCCATCAGTAGACAGCTGGGGCTACCTGCTACCAACGGTGCATAGAAGGCACCATGTGTAGGAGGACATGCCTTGTCACAGTGCCAACGCTGATCTTCTGAAAGATACTCTCTAAGTAGAAATACGCTTAGGAGAACTTCGAGTTTTACACTTTTAACAGTAATGCGCAATTTTCTATTACCACAGATAATTCAGAACAGGTTGCAAAAAACACGGATCTGTCTATATAAAGCCTGAAAATAACTGTGTTGCAGCTTTAACTATTGCTTCAGCTGAATTCATAGATTTTATCATTCTCTAGTTGCTTCAACAAAGCTTTTATCTAGTTTTAAAAGCTTCATATTTGTGAGATGGAAAGCAGGTTCGCAAGGAAATCCTGCAGCATCTGACCTTTCCATTTTCTCACAGCGATTTTAAGCATTGGAGGAGACAGCGATAAACACAACACAGAACCCCGACGAAGTAAAGACCCACTGAACAATTTCCAGGGAAAAAGACAATTGTTCCATCAACTCTTCCATGCTTTCAGACATACAAGTTATATCTGGCAATAGTTCAACAAAGACAGGAACACCAAAAGAGGATCACGGGCTAAGCATTGATGCTGTAATGGGTGCATCAAACAGACTGAGCAGCTTGTAAACTGGGAACTGCCTGCTCATCAGCAGTTAAAAGGCAAAATTCTCAAGTACATACAATGCTAACACCAAAACCTGTGGTGTGCTACGTATGCTTTTCTTGCTTATTACAAAGTTAGTAGCCCTACCAATATATGTAGGGTTGAGTGGCTTCATGTGAAGAGAGAAGGGTAGACTAAAATGATAATCAAACACACTGAGACTGGACTATCGGGGCAAAGGAGTGAGGAGGAAAAGGATGAAAGGTAACATAAATAGATAATGTAAAAGGAAAATAACCAATACAGTCAGGGGAAAGACACTGGGGTGCGAAAATGAGAAGAAAATGCAGTGTGTGCTATCTCTACTGGAGCAAAACAATAGTCTAGATGAGACACGGAAAAATTAATTTCCATTTCACCACTGCTATCAGTAAGTAACTATGAAGCCTTTGAGAAAGGATTTTAAATACCCCGCCTTCCTCCCGCCCCGAGGAAGTGATGGGATGACGGAGAGCAGCAGGGAACTGGTACTTTTTTATCACAATCTCTGTGGCAGTGCTACACGTCACAACCTTCCTTCCTTGAAAGAGCCAAAATGGAACCATGTTGACATTTTTCTTGTTTTGTTCAATTCACTTTGTTTTTTCAATTATTGTTGAAAGGTTTAGATTTACAACTTTCTCCTTCCATGCTACGGCAAGTTAGGAAATGCAAACCTCAGGTGCTCTGTGAAAGATCCATATAAGCCCTGCCCTGAGCAGATGGTTACTTTCTTCCTGAGCATCTCTCTCGCTTTCCTTGCACATGCTGAACTCACTGAATTTCTATTGCTCTGATGCAATCCAGTTCCTCCACCCCAGCCTGGCCTGGCTAAGCTGGCACCACCATCTCTCCCTTGCAGCCTTCCTGCCTAGCAAGGGAAAACGCTTTGCTTTTCTGAAAATAGGCATGAGCTGTGAGAGAGCATGGCCACCCCTGCCAGCGCCAGCCCCACTCAGGTCAATTTAAAAAGAATATGAAGTTTCAGCATTAGGCTCTGCCGTCATAAGGTAGGCTGCCTGTGTGATTGCTGCTTGGTTGCTGCGGGTACTAGAAGATGCACGGAGATCTGAGGCAGACAACTGCAAAGACACTTCCTGGTTAAGGCCGTTGAGTAGTGCCCTGGAGAACAGGATCCAGTCCATGCCTTTACCGTGAAATCCCTTGACAATGCTGCACAGATCATTCCCACGCTTTTCATAGGCAGTCACTAATTATACATTCTTCATTTTCTACATGGTGTTGGATCTTTTCTCAGACCAAAGATTTCAAAGACCTGGCTTCAGCTGAAGTTACTGTGTCCACAGAATCTTAGAATGGTCAGAGTTGGAAGGGACCATGAAGACCATCTAGTTCCAACCCCCTGCCATGGGCAGGGACACCTCCCACTAGACCAGGCTGCTCAAAGCCCCATCCAGCCTGGCCTTGAACACTTCCAGGGATGGGGCATCCACAGCTTCCCTGGGCAACCTGTTCCAGTGTCTCATCACCCTCACAGTAAAGAATTTCTTTCTAATATCTGATCTAAATCTACCCTCTTCCAGTTTGAAGCTGTTATCCCTCACTACCTGCCCTTGTAAACAGTCCCTCTCAGCGTTCTCATAGGCCCCCTTTAGGTACTGGAAGGCTGCTATAAAGTCTCCCCGGAGCCTTCTCTTCTCCAGGCTGAACAACCCCAACTCTCTCAGCCTGTCTTAATCTTGTGTTAAAAGCAAATTACAAAATGCTACCGAATGCTAATTAGGAAGTACTTTCGACATTACCTTCTCTATGCTTCCTCTCCCAAATGGTTAGCAAATAGCTACGAAATCTTTAGGAAAGGTTCAAGCACCACTCTGGCTCACACAAACAGAATGGGGTGAATAGCTGAGTGCAGCAATACGCTGCCTCCTTCCATCTGGGTGGTAAACTGCTAAAAATCAGTGCACGCATTTTCGAAGCATTCAAGTATTATTGTAATAATAAGCCATAGGAAGTGCATAAGAAGCTGAAGACAGTTATTTTGCACTGAAAGAGTTATCAAGCATTGGAACAGGCTGCCCAGGGAAGTGGTGGAATCGCCATCCCTGAAGGTATTTGAAAGACGGGTAGACGTAGTGCTTAGCGACATGGTTTAGCGATGGTTTTTTCAGCATTAGGTTGATGGTTGGACTCAGTGATCTGAAAGGTCCCTTCCAACCTAGACAGTTCTATGATTCTGCCTTCAAAGCACAACTTGATTAAGAGATCTTAAGTAAGAAAGGAGTCCAAAAAGTGAAGAGTAAGGGGAAAAAAACCCCTGCATCCTCCCTCACTCTGTGAGCACAGTCTGTTCTGTGTATTGAATGAGACGGGATCCTGTGAAATCCATCAAGCAATTAAAGGCTAGTATGATGCTAAAGGGGCCCATGTTTAGGTTCCACGAGCTTGACCATGAAAACAGAATATTCTTTAAACATTTTCTCTGTACGAAGACATATTAGTATTAAGTCAGCATACGGACAGCGGTAGGAGGGAAGTGCATTTGGCTATACATCATGCAAACACATTTAACGGCCACCACTGCTCCAAATGCAAACACGAGGCTGCAGTTTGGGGAAGCCAGCTAATAGCTGGCTGCGACCACAAGGTCAGCCCCGCTCATCCTCCACCCCTCCCCTCTAGGTCAGTCCGGCTCTGATGTGAAACCACACCTTGAAGCTGTGGTTAACACAGTTCCTGCAGCACAGCCCAAATCCCTGCTGCTGTTAACAGCTGTGGTCTGGCCCCGCTCCCGCTCCCTCTCCCGTGCTAACGCCAACCCTCGGGCAGCCGGCCGTACCAGGAGCCAACGCTGGGAACCAGCCGGGCTGAAAGGGGCTCCGGCTTACTGCAAAACGAACACTGACACTAACATACATGAGGAAAAGGAGCGGAAATGTCTCTCTTGGCAGCCTTCTGGGATGCTGCCACTTCAGCATCAGCCAGCGAGTTAGTCCAGCCTGCTTCCCTATCGTGTCCAACCCTGTTAAATTAATCATAAACCATTTACAACACAGACCAAGTCTCTTGGCTCCCAGTATCTTGCCAGTGTGGTCAATCTATTCTCCTAATCCTACTACGACAGCTGAATGAAGGCTCGCTCAGAAGGCTGCCTTTTCTTATTACTCTTTTAGGAAAAGAAGCAAATCCATTTCCCCACCAATTGGTCCTGCAGTACGTACTGCACTGCTGCCTGATATTACCGGGGCAAGGAGTTGGCAGCGGCTGGGAGCTCTCTTACTCCGAACTCAACAAAGGAAATTGTCTACAAGCAAAAAATAGTACTTACACAGGTAAGATTACACCCACCCCTTACTCTGCAGCCATGATTAAATTTTGGTGTTTCTTCTGAATATTTCAAAGGAAAAAGAGAGTAAAGCAAACTGAAAGGATGTCTGCTTTACATTTCTATCCTCATTTCTGTATTTCAGCATCTGAATGCAGAAAAATTTACTTTTGTAATGATGCTACAGTGATCTAGTCGGTGTAAGTATATTTAAGACAGGTAAAGTATTTAGGTGCCCACCAGAAACTACAAGCAGTGAGTAGAATGAAGAACTGAAGCGGTCTGCTGTGCTTCCTAAAATGGATTGACATAGCTTTGCTAAACAAAAAACACATAGAGTTGCCTAAAACTTTTGGGATGAGGTGTAGTTTCATGCCTCTTATTCTGGAACTCCACATTTATCTCACCCGTAATTCAACGGGTGGAGTGTACATCAAGTATCCCTGAGAAACAAAGTACTACAGAATACAGATGTGCCTATTTTGGAAGCAGTTGGATCACTTTTCCCTACGAGGTCAGGGTTTTCGGACCAAAAGAATAGCTCCACTGTTTGCTATCCAGCTGAGAACAGCCTGGATTCCCCGTCTTGTTCAACGCTGTAAAATTAATCGTAAAGAATTAAATCACTCCCCCCCATTTTCAATTAGCAGTGGGGGAAAAGGAGAGCAGGTAACATACTCTCGTATTATAACACTGAAGTTTTTGTAGTTATTTATAAAAATCCAAAGTTTATCATTTGTTGGCAAGCCTTTCTCTTATTCATTTACTTCATTTCCCCTTCTATCACTGGAAAGGAATTTCATGTTAAAGAAACTGAAAAAAAAAATAAATTTAAAAGTTAAAATTTCCAAAAGACCCTTTTTAATCACGAAAATAATTTTAATATGGAGATCTTGGCTGTTTTTTCCTCAGAAAAACTGTCAGGCTTCATAAGGTACTTGGGTTTAAAGCTATTCTGTCAAATTACTTTTATTTTCCTCCTCTACATTGGATATCGAAATTCAAATCCATTACCTTTACTCGTCCAAATAATTCTGTGAATACTTGCCTATTCTTGTAGGAAAAAAAAAAAATCTTTTTCTGTTTTGGGGTCCTAAGCAGAAACAATTTAGAAGATATGCTTTTAAATATACTGTAATTAATGTTAGGAACAATTTTGTTCTCCAAGAGGGACAAAGAAGCGGCCAAAATAAAAGCTTCAGAAGGAAACCCCCAGCTAATCTGCTGCACTATCCTGAACCCTCTGACAAAATTCCCCTTGCTCATCTGTCTTTTTTCCCATTCTGATATTTAGCCTCTTTATTTAAATTTTTTGTCTCTGTGGTTACTGTAGAAACACCTAAAAATGAGAACAGCAAGCACCGATACAAGAAAAAGCTAGACAACCCAGCAACCCAGAGCTACTTGTTAAGTGATGGGTGAGAGTGCGCTGCCAACTTTTGGGACATGGGCGCTCCTTTTATTCCTGAAGCTGGTGGTACTTAAAAATTAATCTTCAAACTCAGTCAGATGAGTTTTTATTATACATTTTCAAACTTTGTATAATCCTTATGACAGAATATCACACAACTGTCTTATATCCTACCTTTGAAGATCAGTAAGTTTTGTTATCCTTACTTCACGTTTGGGAAAGGGAGATACTGTGAAGCTAAAAATACTTCCTAGGGCTGCCAAAGCAAAATAAGGAATGGATTTCTGCTCCTGTGCATGCAGCCATCCACATTCACCTGCAGCTGCTCTGGATACTGCCTGCAAGATCTTCCTCAGCCCACCAGGTCAGCAAGGAACTGACCTTATCTGAGGAGAGATAAGCGGCTGACTAGCTTTATGGAGCCAGAGAGCCAGGCTATTTGCTCGGACAGGGTATCTGAGCAGCCAGCCAGAACTGCTCAGGGAGAGCAGCATCTTGTAGACACCAACTGAAAAAGCTGAAAAGGAAAAAACGGTACCCAGAAAGCCTCCATGAGCTCTTCACTGCCTGCAGACTACGACTGCAAGGGCCGTATCTGGGACTCCCCAGTGCTACTCTAGTGCCCGGCTGGGAAATATGCGGGATCCATCACTTCAGGCTGCAGTACCTGAACCAGTTTGCAACTCTGCTTGTAGCTGAGGGAGCAGGTGGACATGCAATGGAAAGGGAACCACTGGAGAGGCAACAACCGCATTGGATTCTTCAGACAAAAAGTGACAGCCCTCAAGGGGTTTGTGGCACGGCAGCCTGCGTCCAGGGGCAACGTTACAGGTTTATTTCTGAAACAGACACTCTCCCTTTGGACAGGACGCAACGTCCATAGCTTCATACCTAAAAAGATTTGATGAACGTGCCACAGAACAAATCAAACTAGGAAAATAAAACCCTAGACTGCGCAGTGTGAAAGTTCATAATTTAACCTGAAAAAAGAGAACAAAAAACAAGTTTATTTTTACCCCATAGTCAGAATCTAGGCTATGCCAACTTTATTGGCAAGGAAAAAGAAATTCATTGGAACCTGTCACTCTGCCTTGATTATCCATCTAGATCCATGGTTCTGACTTAGAGGTAAGAAATTACCACAGGTTTTAAAGGTGTTTGGGAGGTGGTGGGGTTTAATCACACTTTTCCTGAAGCAAAATAAAAAGGAGTGAGGGGAGGAAAAAAAAACAGTATTTGTAACAGATAGTTGCTTACCAAAATGAGGTTTTATGTACATTATGCATAATGCATCTCTTAGTCCTAAAAGGAGTGAGCAGTGCTAGATTATGTTTGCGTGAAATGAATTATAAAATACTTTTTAATATTGCATGTAATATTGATGGGGTCCTATTAACAGATACTTCTGCGAGTAGGGACCAGTGACATATGTGGAGAATAGAGAAAAAGAAAATCCTGAAAGAGATAAAGTGCCAGTATCATTGACTTGTAAACAAAAATGAAGATTTCAGAAACAAGTATGTGCACATTCTTCATTCTATAATAAAAACAAAGGATATGCTTCTGGTGAAAAAAAATCTTAGTCAAGAGACATAATATGCCAATGTATAGACATGACAGTGTACTTAGCACAGGACTGAGAATAGTACAGACTGCAGTGCACAGGCACTGTGTTTGGCTGATACTGCAGGTTCCAAAATGAAGTTGTTTATTCAAACTATTTATAATTTTAGAAAGAATTCTGATAAATAAAAGTATAGTGGTAATATTTTTATCATTACTCTAGCAATTATTTTACTGCCTAGTCTGAGGCAAAAATACATAATGTACATTTCTTTTGAATTTTCTCCAAAATTTTTCTTTCCAGTATTTCTTGATAAGGCCTGGAAAAAGAAACAAAATGAAGAAAACAAAACTCACCTTTTATTCCTAAACATTTTGGGCTGCTTTTTCCACAAAACACATGCATTCCTGCATTTCACAGGGGTTCTAGATGCTGCAATCTGTACCAACTGTCAGTAGTCCTTAAAAAAGACACAATACACCAGCTGGGCACAGCCACAAAACTTTATGGGTTTGATTCAACCTCCCATTCTTAGTCCTTCTTCCCTGAAAAGGCCTCTGGACTAAAAGGCCACCAGAAGATCCCACCCAGTAGTTTGTCTCCTTTGCGCTGTCAGAGTTACAAGGAGAAAAACAGGTACCAAGATCCAGAGTCTTTGAAGCTAGTTTGAAGCGTTCACTTAACAGTTGGAAATATTAAACCAAACCCTATAGAAAAAGTTGCCTTATACTCTACAGGTAACATTCTGGAAGACATCTCTTTGTTAATGTCTTTATTATTTTATTTTGTTTTTTTAAATCTCTCTTTGATGACTCAGCCTACAGCCTCAGGAGGTATTTTTCCCTTGCTAATTTACCTTAATCACTTCACCTAGTTTCTCACCTGTCAACACATCCAGAAGCTTTTAATGGCTTCCTGACATTAGATAACACCGTATATTTTCATGTGTTCTGCTATATTTTAATTGACTAAGTTTTCAGGAAGCTATCACCCATCATCACTAAGTCCCAACATTGAAACAAATATATATGAAAAAATAAAGTGGTTACAGACATGACATTGGACTTTCAGTCTAGGGAACAGGGTAACGCTGGTTAAAAGGGAGGAAAACAGGCACAGGATATCTGACCTCCCTCTTTTTTTCTCTCTGTAAATCTGTTAAAATCAAATAACCCTCAGACAACCAAGCTGACAGAACTAATTTTTACTCTGCTGACTGAGACCGCTAGCCTACTTCTCTGCACATAATAATTCTTCAGTGACAGAAGTCATTTCTCATGTCATAAACAAAACGCTGAAACACCCTAAGAGTAAGAAAAGACACATAGATCTTACTGACATTTTCTGGTGTTTTTATAGCTTGTTCCCTCCTGTTTCTTATCGCCTGTAGGTTTTGAAGGGGATGCAAGAGGCATTGCTCTTGTTCCTTACTGCAATCAGCCAGAGACTACAGCTTTGACTCCAGGCAGGGATGGAGCAGTGCTACCACCTCAGGCTCTGCTGGAGATCAAACCCCTGTGGTCCCAGCAGGACAGGCCAAGGATCATCACAGAATCTTAGAATGGTTTGAGTTGGAAGGCACCATGAAGACCATCTAGTTCCAACCCCCTGCCATGGGCAGGGACACCTCCCACTAGACCAGGCTGCTCAAAGCCCCATCCAGCCTGGCCTTGAACACTTCCAGGGATGGGACATCCACAACTTCTCTGGGCAACCTGTTCCAGTGTCTCACCACCTTCACAGTGAAGAATTTCTTCCTGATATCTAACCTAAATCTACCCTCTTTCAGTTTGAAACCATTACCCCTTGTCCTTTCACTGTCCTTGGGCTCATGGGAAGCAGATGCGACTGCCAAGAGTCTGACACGGGATGTGCAGCCCACCAGCTGATCCACGCTCCTCTACCTCTCCCATGGGATGAAGGGCAGCGGGTGCTGGTCCCGGGGCACAGCCCTCCTGCTGGCCAGCCTGAGCCTCAGCCACGCTCCTTCAAGCTTCAAAATGCAGGTGCTGGCAGCCAGCAAAAGGCAAATGATGCTGATTCACCTGCAAGGCTTTACGTGTAGGAGGCAACAGCCAGGGAAGAAAAAGCTAGCACACCTTTTTCATATGCCACAGTAAAGCAGGTGTAAGGAGAAGGCTGAAACACCACCTATCCCACTGGGAGCACAGCACACATGGGGAGGTATGGGGACACATCTAAGTGCGGCTGTTGGTCTTACCCAGCCAATACGCTTAGAAATTATTTCTCTGCCCAGCTGGTATCTCACTATTTCACCACAACGTGCAAAGTGCCCTGACTCTTTTACAGTCCCATCCCTTTTCTGCCCCCCAAACAGAAGCAGGCAAATAAACAGTCTAAAGAAGCCAACACTTGTGTTAAGATCAAGCTTCTCCGTGACAGACCCAGTTTTACATTTAGTGGGTCACTAAATAATTCCTGCAGCCAGTCAGATCTTGAAGCATCAGCACCAAAATTCAGTCAAACAATTAATTCCTTTGAATTACCTAACATGATATTGGGCTATCAGATTAATAATTGGTACTGAGGGAAACAGATAGATCGCTGCCCAGCACCAGGGACAACGATGAGATTGGTTAATGATGAAGGTTTATCATAATTCTGCCTTTAGCATGGTGTGATTCAGATTTAAAAAATGTTTTCTTGGCAGCTTCCATCTAATACTATAAATCTAAGCACAGGAATTCTGCACTTTACACTTTCTAACACAGCAAATAATAGTGACGAGAAACAGATCATTTTACATGCAATATGATAAGTTCTTTTTTAAACAGTGGTGTTGTACCCAAGCTTTACACTTTACCTAACATTCTAGAAATTCCTAAGTTGTCTTCAGGTACAGAAAAACTCATGTAAGATGCTCACATTTTAAGTACATCACAACATTCAATTCTTTTCAGCAATACTTTACCCAATATATGTGCAGCTTCGCAGAGAACTCTGTCTTCATGACTGATTTGATATGATTTATATATCTTTCGATTGAGAACTGTGAAATAATTTTCTAGACAGCTGAAGAACATTTGTCAGAAATGGAGGGGCGTTATCAAAAACAATACAAGACGTGACCTAATCCCATATGCACCTTCCCATATCAATCAATTTCATACATTTCTCCTGGACAATATAGATACACACTGCACCATGTGCAAACCCGTTCCGTGTAATTGCCCATTACTGCTGCAGTGATGACACGCATCTGAGCGAGCACGGGGAGGGAAATGCAGAACTTTTCACATGTTGTTCATGAAATGTTCAGACTTTAATCTATGATAATGAATGGGGATTTACAAAAACAAAGAATTGCTTATGGGCCCTGTAGTACAGGGTAACAGTCCAGCTAAAATAAACCTGAGCTCAACAGAAGATAGATACCCAGTACATGGACTTTTTTTGGCACTGCATCAAGTTCTGCACGCTGTTCTGTTTTATAAGCTAAAACTATCCTAATTTTAACCAACAGGAGACTATTTATTAAAATAAGTGTTATTGATATATTGACATTAAACAAATGCCTTCCACTGCAACACAATCCAGACTTATATGCCTGTCAATGCACAGATGTGTCTCATATTGTGTGAGCGACTAAAATCGTGCACAGAAATGGTAATTCGCAAAGTCTGGACCAAAACCATAATACACTGGCTTTCATTTCAGACTGCACGGGGACCGTGTAGAAGTTCAGGCCTTAACATAGGTTCAGTTAGTCTTGACAATATCCTACATCTGTTTTCTGTAGTTGTACTTTCTGTGGGCCTGGCAGCATCCAGGAACAGCGTATCTACAGGATCCTTCTCCTCTTGCTCTCATATTCCCAAGTCCATTCCAGCACCGGCAGCTCCTGTGGTATTGGTGAGTAACTGCATCTGAATGCAAGGAAGGTGATTAGAACAAACACCTCAAGAGGTACATATGTTACCTTTACAAAGACTGTGGTGACACAAATGGGTACGAGGCAATCACTTGCTAGGCCCATTCCGGTAAGGATTTTATTTGAAGACGCTAGGAAGAAGTCATGATTCTTATAATGACGGCACACAGAAGCATCCTTACGAAACCATCTTCCTCATTTCTGACCTATGCAGTCTTCTGGCTTTGCCCTGTCACCATCATTTTTGGTCTCCTTGATGCTCTAGGAAAAATCCTTCCACAGCCTTAGCACCTTCAACTACTCTAAAAATGAATTAAACAGAAGCTGAAATCATTAGCAACTTTGAGGAACTGACCCTGCACCTGACAGGACAGAGGGCACTGAGCTAGAATCACTGAGAGGTTGGCAGCCACCTGCCTGCCCGTCTCAGCAGGCATCCAAAGCTTTTCTATGCTCACAACACATCCAGTCCACACAAGATCACAAGCTCTATCCCAAACAAGCACACCATTCCTGGAAAATGCATCAAAAATCAGCATCCACTGTTTGTCTGACCAGTGTGAATCAGAGCACATTCTCAAAGGCACGTCCCCAGCAAGACAGATTTGTTTTTCTGCGTGATTTGAACTATTATTTTGGCATTCTCAGGGGCATGAGCCGAGACAGTAACCCAAAGACTTTAGGCACTGATACAACATTTGCTATATCAACGAGGTCCATAATGGGAAGTAAGTTTTAAAATAGTAATAGAAAGTCACAGACAGTAGGATTACATTGCATAAGAATTAACATCACCAGAACCCATGTCTGAGTCTTCTCCCAGCTGGGATTTACCAGTAATGATCAGAAGAACAACCCCTCCCAGGCTGGGACTGCCAGCTGGGGGGTCCTCAAAACTGGTGGCAGGGGCCAAGAGCCAGAGTCAGCTCCCACAGTTGCTCTATAGCTAAGCAAAACTGTAAGTGCAGGGCTCTAGCACTTAGTCCTTTCCCTCTTTCCTGACTTTTTCTTTTTGTAATAACAGTTTTTGACAATCTCTTCTAATCCCTGGCTTCCAGGATGCTTCTTGCCCTGGTTTCTACTCCAACCCCTTGGGATCACTCACGCAGCCTTGACTCCTCAGAATCACTGTACCATTTAAAAAAAAAAAAAAAAAAAAAAAGATAAACACATAGACTTCCTAGGATAATTTTAAGCTTTTTAGTTTCTTCTCACTTTCATTTATACCTCTTGCTATTCCCCATTTTTCTCTAAATATTTCCATGTTGATTCCAAAAATGCAGCTGTTCTTAACAAAGATACAGCCTCGATATTCAGCTAAAAAAAAATGATAGTTTCAGTAAAAAAAAACAACTCACAATTTTCTGAAGCAGAGCTGAAATTTTACAAGTATTTACATAGTTTTACTCTTCCTTGCCTATTCTTACAAACTGTTAAAAACACACGTGCATTTACAGCTAAAAAGTCTTCTGAGTTTTGGCCCTGAATACTGCTTGCACATGGATCTTGGCTTTACAGCAGCCAGAATTTATCTTTTTTTATTCTGCTAGCAGATAACTGACTTACCATTGCCATAAAAGGGACAGAGCTTCAAGCACAATACGAAAATTCCTGGAATGTTTGAGTCTACCCTCACTTAGCTGATTTTTCCCTTAATATGTGCACTATGAATACAAACCATTAATGTACTAATTCTTCTTCAAACTTTTATTCTAATTCTTTTCAGCCCCTTAAGTCCATACCAGTGTAATTTTTCAGCCTTATTTGGGTTTCATTACACTCTTACGACTTGTTTCAATGCTTTTAGATTATCAAATATTTCAACAGAAGTCTTCAGTAGACTAGAAAACAAGTTTTCTTCCACTAGATAAACAACTGGACTAATAAGTCCAAAAGACTTACGATATCCAGTCAGCACATAGCTATCCAGTGAAAATGGGCTAATTTGTTTTATCCCTTAGCTACAACTGAAACATTTGTCATGACCAAAAAAAAAAAAAAAAAGAAAGCCTTTCTGCTATCTGTATACTAAACTAAGGACCCCATAAATTATCTATTAAAATAGAACCAGCTAATAAAACAATACATTTTCACCTAAGTTAGGGATTATTTGCATGAAAGAGAAGAGACTTCACTGTGAATTTCCAACATGAATATCTACAGAAATAATCCTCACATAAGAATGGCATCCACTATATTGATGAATTAGAACACTTTCATCCACTAAACCATTTAGAAATGCTCTACCAGGTTCATGCCCCGGTGTTAAGACAACATCCTCGTGTACAGAAGACATATGAGAAGGCACCTTGGCTAGGAGGAAGGCTGAGCATCTTGGTGAAACCACAGACCTCCCATGTAGCCAGAGAGATTATAGATCCCACAGCAGCCAAGACAAACACGGGCAGAGAGAAGCCTGGACACTGGTTTTTAAAGGTGGCAGAGGAGATGCAGTGTTCATTGCCCCGAGTCATTTTCTTCCAGCAAATGCTAGGGAACACCACCAGACTTCTGGTACGTTTTAAAAAAGTTCAACATCTACAGCTGATTTGTGGCTTTCATCATATCTCAATTCAGAGATGAAACATGGAGTATGCAAACTCGAGCTCTTCAGCACATCTCCTCTGCTCCCACTTTAACAGCTGGACAGGGTTCTCCACTGGGGTGACCAACTTTACCTAAAATCTTACTCCTCCTTCCCAGTCGTAGCATTTGAAATGTTCTTTAAGGTATACCTTGTTACCTACAGACAGGATAATGGATAGTTTGTCCCATGCTTAATCTATAAAAGGCTCTATCTCTTCTGAATGCAAAAGACCTAACTCACGAGGTTTTTAATTAAAATATTCTAGTTCTTTTTACTAATCCTTGTGTATTAAGCTAATTCTGGTATTTATTTTATAACTTGGATAATTTATTCTGCCAGTTCCCTCTCAGCCATCTTGAAAACCTTCATCTCAAAACGCTGTCTCTGTCACTGCTACTAGAGAATGAAAGCCACAAAAAGATGAAAGAAAATGAATTATTACTTTGCAATTTGTTTACTCCGCACACTTGACAGCACTTTGTGTTTTGTCCTTTACATTGTTCTACTGAAGATGCACACCCTTCCTCAGACCCTGCAAGAGGCAGTTTGCCAGCAGCAGTAAAGGTGAAGGCAGCAGGAGCCCGCACAGAGAGAAAAGGCAGAGGAAAGGAGGGGAACAGAGGATGTTTGGTGGTTCTTCTGTTGGATCCACCCAAAAAAAACCCTCCAGCCTACATAAAATTCCATAAAAGTAGCTGAATAACTTTGCTAAAACCACAGTTACTTAATGAGGCTGGCACAATGTTGGCAAATCTTACACAATTTTCCTCAGAACATGTGTGAGGACAGCATTCTTCTGATATGCTGCGTGAAGGTAACATAAGAAAAAATAAATAAAAGAAAAAGAAACCCTGTCTTTTCCCACCTCTCTTCTGGCTTCCCTCATCTCATCTTTGGCCATGTCTTTTTTGCTACGTTACTGTAAGGCAATCCAGGCCAAACCCAAAAAAAAAAAAAAAAAAGGTTTTTTTTGCGGGCTGTGCAGCCAGGCTGACTCATCTCCACCCGAGCGCATTCCCAGGCTGCCGGCTCCCACGGCACCTGCCGCCTGCTCCCGCACCTTGCGCCAGCACTGCACCCATGTCACTGCGACACCCCAGCATGGGTATAAAAGCAGGACGACAATTCTCATTTGAACCCTTAATTATAAGCTTTCAGATGCTCAATGACTTGGCAAATCAGAGGTGAAAAAGGGTATTTCCTACCACCACCACACATTTCACCTAAGCTGAGTTAATACAGTCTCAAGGTTTACAATGTTTCTGGCCCGTGTTGGGGATGGAAGCAGGCACAATGTAAGAGATTTCCTAAAAAATACCCATTTGAGATATTGGATCAATCAAAGTGATAATAAGTGAATCCAGAGCTGAACAGAGTATAGAAGTACAAGAGACTGGAAGCTAAAGTGCTTTTGAATATATATTACTGTACTTTTTCTTTCAATTTAGAAAATTTATCCAAATTCCCCCTTCTATAAGAGAATATGCCAGGGATAAAGGAAGATTAAAGAGTCACTTTCTTGATCTTTGAAACATTTACTCAAACCTGCTTAGTTATATACATGTATTTTTCTCAATACTAAATAGAAATTTAAAGCTAAAATGGACACATTTTCCCCCATTAAATCTTTGATCATCCTTTATCTGTTTATAAATGCCAGAAACAAACAGACAATGGTTTTTTGCACTACTTATACTCTTTATGAAGAACATATTTGCCTTTTCCTTTACTCCAAGTCACTTCAGATCAGAATGGCATAATGATAGTTAAAACATTGTCAAGATGTCAATTAACTATAACTTGTTCTGTATTCTACTTCCACATTGTCCAAGATACTGCTATATAAAGACTCTTGGAGGGCTAACGCCACATACTTTTCTGATGTATTAAATCACCAAGAATAAACCCAGCCGGTCACAACCCAGAGAAGTCAAAAATTTATCTTCCCACAAACATCGTTAACTTGCAGCAGTATTTCACACCTTCAACTACTCACTAAAGGCACAGGTTGTTATTCCAGTCAGGCCATAGCCCATGCCCAACTTCTTCCCTTTGACCAAATTTTGCAAGGTGTTAAGGGCCTTTGTGATGGGAAAGTCAACAGAAATTCTGGGAAGGGAGCACTGTGTAACTTTTAAATGCTGATGAAGTAAGTCAATTTATTCTCATGTTGAGGTTGTTTAATCTTCCTTTGTTTAGTCTAGTTCTATAAAAAGAACAATATTCATAAGCCTATCCCTAGAGATGGTTTCTGACATTTTCAAACAATTGTCTTAGCTGCCTGCAGCAGCCATCCTACATTTCTCTACCTGATCAAGGTAACTGACAGTGTATACATCCAGCCTAACCTGAGGCACTATATAACCTAATTATATCCCAGGATTATATATGCCAAACTGAGGAGCTGCAATGAAACACCACAGTAGTCCCGCAGACATTTGATACATACAAAGGCTCAGAAGCGAAAACCGTGCTACTTGGGATGACAGTCCAGGAACGCACTTGCGTGTGCTGACGCTCAACAGCTGGCTCCAGGAGAGAGCACGGAGATGGAGATGCACGGAGATGAGTCAGGACTGACTGCTCAGGGAGGCTCAGGGACCGCGTTCTCCAACACAGCTGGCAGCAAACAAGTATGTGTTCCCACCACAGCCTACCCTTCCCTCCTGACTCTGGCACCTCATGCCACGATGCTGCAGAAGAGGTGGCCAGAGGCAGAGGGGAAGCGGGCAGGGAGGACAGCGGGGCAAAGGATGTTCCCCTGGGAACAAGGAGTCACCAGGCCTGCCCCCTTGCTCCCAGAAGTGCCCATGCATTTTGCTCTGTATATATATATTTACCAAATGAGCCTCCACTTCTGAGGGTGGACAGGGAAATCCACAACTGCCACCTCCCCAGCAAGCACTCCTCGCCATGGGCTGGAAGGCCACCTTCCTACCCACACTGTCACGGCCCTCTGTGGTGCACCCTCGGCCACCCCAGGTCCCATACCCCTTCCCGCCAAGCCACCTCGCTCCAACAGGAGGAAAAGGGAGTGCTGCACTTCTCTTCAGACCCTCCCGCACCCCACCATATCCTGGCAGGGGGAACCAAACCTCATCTCCCATTTCCCTGTGAAGCCTTCTAGCCCAAGAGGTGCTTAATTTATAGGTAGTCATTTGGGTCTCTCCTTCTGGCCGCATCTTCTGAATTGAAGTGATCATATCTCCATCCTGAACTAAAACCTGTCAGGGTTTGTTAGACATGCTCTTGGTATTGACAAGTCCTTGAGCACATTCAGGGACAAGGATGTCAAACGGCCTTGGGGGATAGTTCTCTCCGCGTGGAAGACAGTGGCAGCCGGAGACAGGAATGGCTGCAGAAGGCAGGTGCCCAACCCAGCCTCACTTCACCAGTAAAAGGACACCCAAGCGAACTGCTGCCAGTCATTCAGACTCACTCATATGACTTCTCAGCCACACGCCAAAAGGCCAAGTCATTTCTTTTATCTACTCTTGGCTTACCTGCCCCGTACTTCTTCATCTCAATAAACCATTTTTTTTAACAAAAAAGGATCAGAAAAATCGTTCAGACTAGCTGAAAGCAATTATTTTTTTGCTTTTGGCCTACAATTGCATGTGTCAGACTGTAGCCCCAAATACAATTTAAAATTACGAGGGGGGACACAAAGAAGGCATGAAGGCGACACAGCAGAGCTGCCTCTGCCCAGTCGTGATGGAGCACCACTCCCCAGACGGGGCTTACCTGGGGACAGGAACCTCCTGACCTCCCACCAGTGTGTCCCCCCAGCTGCCACCACACGCTCGGCTCAAATAGCACTGGTGGAATTGGCATTGCCCTTGTGGAAAAAATTACGCAAGCTTTTATCACTGTTTTGGCCTGCCTTCTCCTAGTAGCTGGATAGAGTTTGCTGTCACATCTGGCCCAGCTCCTGTTCTGCTAACACTAAAAGTGGAAAGGGAGTTGGGTTGGGATCTCAGAGAGACCACTAAGCCCACCACTGAGCAGTGGCGGTCAGGGCATCTCCTCCATTCCCCCAGCATTACATGGCAGCCAGCCCACTTCTGTGGAAGGCTACTCACCCCCGGGCTCAAATGCAGCCAGAAGATCTTGCTCCACTGCAGAAAGCACAGGGAGACAGACGCTGCAGCGGCATCGACAAGGTACCGAAACACGAAACCGGGATTTCCATGGCATTGTCATCTCTCAACCAAGCAGTACTAATGTTAGGAAATGGACTTTCTTCAAAGGAAATAGCAGCCTGAAGAGTGTCAGAAATGAGAGCCCCTGCAGAGATCCATCAAAACAAGCTTCTCCTGTAACCGTCTCGCGGGACCAGTCTCTCAGCCTGACCTGGAAACATCTTAATCTACTGCCCCGTCTTCCACACTGCGCTCCTTATAATATGAAAATGAATCTCCTGAGAAGAACACAGAACAGTATAAAAACCCAGATTGGCTATAATTAATATTTTAATTATAATTGGTCAATGATCTCCAGAGGTCCCTTCCAACCCCTGTCATTCTGTGATTCTGTGAAAAAACAACACTGAGGTTCCAGTGCCACATCTGGATGCACTTTATAGTGCCACATTACAACCTGTGGGAGCTGCAACCCAGTAGCTCCTTTTTCTGTACTGAGGCATGTCATCCTGACAGTAGCTGGCTCAAGGCTGGCTTTGCTACGTCAAATGCCTGTGTGAGAGCATTCCTTCTGCATCTCCTTGTATGTATTTAATCATGGATATGTCAGTGATAAAAACAACTATTCACTCTGCCAGCCCTGTCAGACTGCAGAACCACCACCACCACCGGAGCACAGGCTGCTTCTGCTACGTTTGCATTCACAAGCCTCAGTTAGTTACCCCTGCACAACCACGATGCACATATGAAGAAACGTTTTTCCTGTAAGGGTGACCGCGCACTGGCATAGGTTGGCCAGAGAGGTTGTGGATTCTCCATCCTCGGAGATATTCAAAACCTGGCTAGACACAGCCCTGAGCAGCCGGCTGCAACTGGCCCTGCTCTGAGCAGGGGGTTGGAATAGATGATCTCCAAGGCGCTCCCCAGCCTTAGTGATTCTGTGAAGGACAATTAAGAATATAACAAGCTTGTGGCTGCAAAAATAAGGTATCTTCTTTTAAATCTAGCTAATATAAGCTATTTGGGGGAAGGAAAGAACCAGACTCATTTTTTTTTTTCAGGAGAAAAGTGGTTACTCCATTCAGCCTATCGCAAACAGTACCGCATACAACCTTGCCTACCACGCAGCCCTCTCCTAACACAACTACTCTTTAAATATAAACAGTGGGAACGCGTTCATCTGAGGACAATGCGAGCACTGGGCCAGCTCTGCCGGCTCTCCAAAAGCAGAAGTATGAGGTCCTGCCTAGGTGTACAATGGATCACACCACCCAGCCACAATCACTCAGAAGCATCAGCCCAGCTCAAGGACCTCCAAAGAGAAGCCCCCGGCCCACCACCCACGCCTGGTATGCTGCCAGCCAACAGCAGTCTCCGTCGCCTTTTGGGTAGTTGCTAGTGACGGGCTCCAGGGTGGAGCTGGGGACAATGCCAACAGAACTGAATTGACTGAAAGGCCACCCATGTACGGCTGACAGTTTATCTAAGGCAACAAAACTGCAACTTCCACAGCACACTTGCATTTCCCGGTGGCATGGTGAGGAAGTGTAAATCTGCAATCAGCACAGCACAGAAAGAACAGTTAATTATGGGGATAACTCCATAATATAATATGTATTTATACTATATATATGTATATGTAGTGTATATATATAATATATATTATTAATAGATATAATTAACAGCTCCAGATTACATTTTAAGGAATCTTCATTTTAATAAAACAATTTATCCAGCACATAAAGGACACTTCTAAAGCAGAGCCTCTTCAGAGTTGCTAGAGAAGACCTGAAATTGTATAATTGATATTAAAGTTTGCATCTTCTTTTAATAAGCACATCTTCCCTACGTAGCTTTCTGCCTCTGATTGACAGTCACGGTTTACCCAATGACTTCACTTCACAGTGCAAGACAGGAACATATCTCACAGGGACATATTTATACCTCTAGGAATACCAAATTCAGAACTCAAACGTGAACCATTTACTTCAAAAGATTTTAATTAATTAAAATTAATTAAATCTTGAAAGGAATACAGTTTAATCAGCTTAGTGCCAAGTGATGGGTGAATCGCCTAAGAGGTGCATCACCGAGTGATTTACTGCCATCACAATAATAAGCCTGATACTATCAGCCTAGGAGCAACAGGTAAGACATCAGAAGCTCAGAGCATTTCTTACTTCAGCTGATTCAAGGCGTACATACCGTCCCCATGGTCACATAGAGACACCATAATTCATTATAGAACCTCATTTCGTGTGAAACTGCAGAAATTAAGTTTAAAGCGAACCTTTCCAGTGCTTCCTTTACTAATTGCTAATACAAGATCCTACATCTATAGCAGAAAGCATGACAAAAATCCATCTGCTCACGGCTACTGAAGGGTTTTCTGCACCCCTGAATTTCACTATTACAGCATCAACCTAATCCAATGCAAGAAACCAAGGAGACACAAAAAGATGACCTATTTAAAATTATTATGTCAACTACCCTCTACTTGGAGGTACAGAAGGAACTGCGCAAATACTTCAGGAGAGCCAGGAGAGAGAGTCCTTTAACTTAGGGACAGCGGATAGCTAATATCTCAGTGATAAAATTAGCTCCCTGAGCAAAACTTTCAGACTGCTCGCATACTTTCGATTTTAAACGTCTGTGGCTGAATCTGCTTCCATCGGGAAAGGTGCCAAAAGCTCAACTTTAACCATTAACACCAGCAGCCTTCCTGGTCTCCAGCCTACTGCCCGTCGCGGGGGTCAAAGGCAGCACTCTGAGACCAAGACACCAACCACTTTTTTTTTTTTTTTTTCCCCTTGCCTTTCCCTCCCCCCCCCCCCCAAAACCTCACCTTTTTCTTTTTTCCGTTCCTTACCGCAGAAGCACAACTTACTACTTTTTAAATCCCCGGTGCGTGCGTGCTTTCTATTCCCGCCCCAGCCAGCGGCGCTCCTTGCCGAGCCCTGGGAGAGCGGCAGCGCGGCGGGGCCCGTCCCGCGGGGCGCTGGCCCGGACCCCCGCCGACACCCCGTGGGGAGGTCGGGACACCACGCGCGGTGCCGCCCGTCCCGCTCCGCGCCCGCGGAGGATGGGGGTAAGGCGACGAGCGGGCGCAGCCCCGCAGCGGGGCATCCCCGCCGAGCCCACCTGGCCGCTCCGCCTTCCCGAGAGCGGAGGCCCCGCGCAATTCGGGCGGGGGCAGAGAGCGGGGATGGGGGCTCCCCATCCCGTCCCCGCGTGGGTACCCCGCCGCGCCCCCCCGCCTTCCTCGCCCCGCGTACTCACCGCGGCAGAGACGGCGCTGAGCTCGGCGCTCAGCAGCAGCCCGAAGCCTAGCCAGAGCCGCATGCTGCCCGCGCACCGCTCCGCGCCCTCCGTCCCTGGGCGCCGGGGCTCAGCGTGGGGCTCCGCGGGGCCGGCCCCACATGCGCGCCTCTCCCCTCCGTGCCGGCCGCGGCGCCTGCAAATGCCTCGGGGGCGAGGGACTCGCCGCGCCGTAACCGATGGGCGGTGGCAGCCCCCTCTCCTCCCCCCGGGCGGGGACCCTGGGAGGGCGCAACCTCGCCCGCTCCCCGCCGTCCGCAGTTCCTCCTCCTCCTCCTCCCCGCCGCGGGTGGGTGGCGGGCCGGCGGCGGGGGGACGCGGGGGCGGGGGGGGACACGGAGCCGGGGGGAGGCGCGCCGCTTTCCTCGCCCCACACTACCGCTGCCGCCCGGGAGGGCAGGGGCAGCGCGGCGCGCAAGGGTGCGGAGCGGGCGGCGGAAGGGGTCGGGGCGGGGGGAAGGGGACGGGGACGCTGGCTCTGCCCGGTCCGTGGGGGTCCGCGGCCCCGCGGGTGGCTCCGCGCCCGGGGGACGCCGCGGGCTGAGCGAGGCGGGGAGCGGCGCGACCGACCTCCCCCGGATCGGCCTGGCCGGTGGGGCTGCTCGCAGCCCCGGCAGCGGCGTCGCCGAGCCCGGAGACCTCCGGCGAGGGGACCGGCGTTTACATGCGGGCTCTTCTCTGCTTTGCAGGGGGGGCCGTCCGGCGGGAGGAAGCCCTGAGCCCGAGCCCCCGGCCGGGGAAGGAGCAAAAATGGACATCTCGCAGCTTCCCAGTGCGCGTACTTTTATTTGTCAGTAAGTAATTCCGCTCGGCAGGCTTCTGGAAATAACAACTCTTTTAAAGTTGTATTGTCACCTTTAACTGGAAAGTTTTACCACGTGCTTGTTTTGTGCGAGCTGAAAACAATATCGTGTTTATTCACCTTTGCCTGCAGGGATCTGGGGGTTCTACTGATCCTGATGGAAGTTGTGCTGTCAGCCGTCAAAGTGGATGCTGTAAGTAAAATACCTTATGACTTTTACTGAGGAGAGAGAAGGAAAAAGCAGTTTCCTTGGTACGAGAAAGTGAGGAACTGCGTTTTCCTTTGCCAGATGGCTTATCTATCATTCCATTAAAAGAAACAACCAACACATCATCTCTGCAAGCCTTACGGATTACTGCCTTCAACAAAATGATGTTTAGCAGAGAAGCATAAGGCTTCAGTGTCAGGTTGTTTGAACTATTCCACTGTTACTTTTGCTCAGATTGGGTAATTTGTTAAAGCAATAGCAAAGCAATCCCCAGAACGTCTTCATTTTAACAGGAAAAGCACTGAGACAGATGGGTGGGACAAAAAGGCAGTGCTATAGATACGGGAGAGTACTTTGGAGAAGTTAACCTGCGGATGGAGTATCTTCAATTAAGTACAGACCTCAGCTGAGGACTGAAAAGTTGAAGCTCTGGCTGAATTTTACAAATCAGAGGCATACTTATATATAAATTGTTGTTTAAATTACATCGTTAAATCAAAAAATAAAAAATTGGTAAGTTAGATGCAACTATCTCCTTTAAGTGTTGATGTAAACAGAAGTTATTAAACTCTTGGATCATTGTCACAGAAGTGTGAAAGAAGTGAGAGGGTAATGTATATGGGAGTGCTGTGACAAAGCTTGTGAATTTAATGGAAAGATTTTCATTAATGCAAGTAGGCTTTGGATCAGGCCTGGATACTGCAGGCTGAAAGGTTGCTAAGGCTTGGTTTGTGCCTGCATTTGTCTGCCAGCAAGTGTGGGTAAGGCTCTGTGGTCCTGTGCGAGTGGGACCTTGATGACGTTTTTTCAAAAGCTATGCTACTCGTATTTTAATCCTACTGTCTGCAACTTTCACCCCATTTTTTATGACTTTGCACTCCTTATGGATGTCAGATGTGGTTACATCTTTGTGGTGAGATGGCATAATATGCTAAGGAATGGGACACACTAGGGCTTTTGCAGCAGGTGCGGTGACACACAGTAATTTTGCACTCAAGCTGCAGCTGGCAGGTAGAGCTTGTTTGTCGGTCTGCATGGCTGGTTGGCCTCTTCGTGACTGAGCAAGAGGTGGCAGGCTGGGAACCCACACCCCCATGGGAAGGGACGCGAGGAGGACCTTGAGTGTCACGTGCTACTTCTCTTTGCCATGTTTTGATAGAAACATCATTTTGCTGAGTAGTGCTAAATGGATGATAATATTACCACACGCTATTGAAACCAGAACAGGATGGTGATAATGCAAGTGTTTTAGGCCCAGTAATGAAATCACTGGGATCAGTTGACATAAAGAGGCGGCATTTGTGGCACGACTCTTCTTTTTATGAAGTTGTGCTGTAGCTTGCGTAGCGTGATACCTGAACTTTAGCTACAGCATGGGCTAATTCCTTCTCCTTCATGTTCTTGCTTGTAGACTGCAGGCTGCGGTGTTAATATAGCAGTAGAGTGAAGAGGTGGTGGAGCTAGGAACTACCTCGGTTAGTGGATGCAGTCTGATATGCATCCATGGCTACTTGAATTTCCACATGCTGGTTTTCCCAGAGTATCTTGGAAGAGTAAATTGGCTTGCTTGGAGGTCTAATTTCCCTGATTTAACAGTTCCTAAGGTGGTGGCAGTTTAGGAGATGCAACAACCCAGTGAATATGAATGAGGAAGTTTGGTCATGTTTCCATGGAAAATTAGAGCTGCATTGCCACCAAAATATTTATCCCCTTTTCCACATGTACGCCACTCCCTTCCCTTGGCCAGCACAGCTCTTGCTATAGTCATGTGGTGAACTGAATTGGAAAATTACTTGTTTAAACTAATCAGTACCCCAAAAGAGATGAGGGGTGAGAGCTAACTTTAGCCTGGATCAGATCACCACCTGTATTCATAGAAACTTGGGCTGGCACAGGACTGGGAGGAGGCAGCTGAGGGTGGGAGGAAGGGTGGGCTTGCTCCTTGTGGTGACAGCGCTGGTGGAGTGTGTTGGCAAAGTGACAAAGTAGGCACATGTGGGAAGCAGCCGCACCTGAGTAATTGCAGGTGGGTTGTTGGCAGTCATGTTCTTCATATTGTAATCCTGGTTGTCACATTGAATCTTCTATTATTTGTTACACAGATTAATGTGATAATGTTACAAAGTGTTTTATTAGCTGGGGTTAAAAAAGCTGCTATGAATTATTAAAGTCTGTGGGACCCGATCTTAAAAGTTATGGTTCTGCCTGTAATGAGACAAGCAGAGCTGCTGAGTTTGACAGCCATGTATATGTGAATGAGTTACAGCTGCTGGAGATAAGTGTTGTCGAATGAGTGAAACTGCACATAGGAAGAAACTGGAATGAGATTAAGGAGAAAGCTAGGAAGGAGGGAAAGGGAAAGAGAGGAAACTCAGAGCACTTGACTGGATGTCTTTGCTGGCAGGCTGCTGCTAGCTCTTAGGGAGATGGATGTTTCTCAGCAGAGAAATAAATGAGAGGAAGAAAAAGGAGGAGGATGTTTAGGATATCTGAGGACTGGGGAAGAAGACATGGTGTCTCTGGCAAGAGGAGAGGATGCCGATTGCAAGCTTGAGGAGAACTAAGGAAGAGGAGTCCCTGAATGGAAATACTAGGAGAGACAGCCAAATGGAGTGGATCAGGCCCCAGTTATCTTTAGCAGTCTTTGGCATACACTAGCTGGTGATGTTAAAGGCCTCAAATAACTTTGGAACTACTCTAAATTGTAGATTTAATAATTCAAGTGGCTTAAATAAAATTAAGTTGTGTTAACTACCCGAAGTTTAGGCGAGTTTGCAGATTTCTTCTCCCTCTTTCTGTCCCTGCGAATATACTGCATCCAAAATATAGTTCTTGGATTATTTTATTTTTCTATTCAGAGAGAATATATCTTATGCTAATGCTGATTTTTTTTTTTAAATCTTTCCCAAAGCACACTTATTCTTAAGTAGTTTTGTAACTTTTTGATTACTTTATTAGTGCCCCCTTACTATACTTTTTAAACTGCCCCTAATTAATTTTTTTTCAAGCTATATTCTAGTGGAAGCAGTGGAATCTCAGAAAAGAAGGGAATGACTGTCAGAGAAAAGAAAAAAAACTGAGAGAGAATAAGAACATGAGAACATAGGCAAAAATAGCCACAAGTGACAAGTCATAACTGTTAAAAGGAGAACATATATAGCTGTTTAGAGAGATTTATATAGAAAACTAACTAAGTTAATGCTCTAACTTAAAACGTGTCAGTGCTCTGTGACTGTCTTCCATCCAGGTTTTCCCGGATGTGTCCTGTTTTATTCCATCTGGAAACTTTTGTCTGGTTGAAACGGGAGAACCTTTTATGTTGACCCAGGATTTCCAGGCTGAAAGAAGGCAGGGTGGAGTAATCACTCGGCCCATCCTGCCGGCCATGTCCACTATGAATGTATGCGTCAGGATCATGGTGTGCAAAATGGGATAGTGCACGCATACTGCCCAGGTGATCTAGGAATGAGTCATCAATCTGACACAGCGATTTCTTCTGCCACATTACGTAGCACGTGCAAAGTGAATCCATGTCTTCCTGGAAATACCAGGCTCCCTACCCATGCACTGCTTCAGAAAGAGCTCTGCCTAGGAGATCCCCCAAAAAGAAACGTCACAATCCTATTTTAGAACAACTTCATTTGAGGCATTTCCACACTGGCAGACGTGCTTTATTTATGTCTGTTTAAATAAGTCTACAGTTTGGCTCATTTTCGAGTAAGAGTGGTGTTCCATAAGAAAACTGGAATAATTATACCTTGCAAAAAAGCAGCATTTTGGGGAGCCTCCCAGCATATCTGATCACTTTATTCAAAATCTCTTTGAATGCTGAAAGAATTATTGGGTAGTTCAGAGAGGACTCTTCTATGTTCAGTCACAGAGCTGTGAGGAAGGGGCAGCCCCATTAAAGAACTATGAGAAGTCCTGAGTGAAGGAGGTGTCATCCAGGCAGCTACCCCTCACTTTCACCGACACCAACAGCCATGCCTTGATCTGGCAGTGGTGTTTCCATGATGAGCGTCACAGTGTGCATCACGCTGTAGATAGGCAGCAGGACGGCTACCCAAATGGGATCAGAGTCAGGGTTTCACCTGTCAGCATCGTATGATGTCAGGCAGACTAAGACACTCACTGCAGGTGTTGCATACATGGAAATGGAGTCATGGTCCATAGCTTTAAATTCCTTATTTCTGGTCCTTTCTTTCTTGTATGCTGTCTGTTCCACTTGTCAGTAAGAGTTTCCTTAAATGTCTCTTTCCCTTGTTATTCCTCAAATTCTTCCTTGAATTTTTATTTTTTTTTTTTTGCTGCCGGGCCTATGAAACTAATACTCATCCTAATTTCTTATTAATTAATCATTCTTCCTAGGAATATTTCTTTAAGATCCATTTGTGCTATGTATTTGTGGATTAAATTAGAGAGACTATTATTTCTATACAGTCATATCCTAACACTGATTCAAGTTATTCATTCAAGGACTAAAGACAGGTTACACCAAAAGCAATGTATTATGTCTACCTGGAGTTAGTGATGAGGAGCTGGAGGTTCTCGTGCATGTCCATGTTCTTTAATCTCTCAGTGCAAAGCCACACGTAGATTCTTTACTCAGTTTTTCTTGTGAGTAGATCAGAAGCATGCTCAATGAATGTCTGCAATAATATATTCAGAGTAATAGTAATTTTTAGTTACTAAATGGCGTATTGTATACTCGTGCTTCATTTGGTAGGAGAAGAGACAGAGTTCTGTCAGCTTCCCATATTTCTCAGAGGTTAAAATGTTGACACTGAGAGACAAGAACCATGACAAGGTAAACTATCATGTAATAAAATGATCTTGTTATTTCTGTCACCTTACTCTGAAAGTAGCTGAAGCAGTTTCAAAAATTCAGCATCACTTTTCCTTGAGCTTTTAAAGTAGCACATCTGGGTTTTATTGTGTAGTAATTGCACCACAGGAAGTCTTTATGCATTATGGTGCAATGGCAATCTGCCATGTATTTTTTAAATTTTGTGCAACAAAATAATTTATAAGTCCAAACAGATTTGCCTTACCCAAAATGTAAAGGTGCATTGTGGCTTACTCAGTTATACTATGAGCAAACACGTGTGTTATACATATTTTAATTCAGTAGTTCAGAGCACAGTTTGTATTAGTGGATCTTTTTTTCTTCTTGCAGTAATGTATTTCTTGTTTGAGACCAGGCTATTCTTTGCTTTTGTTTTTCCAAGCCAAAAATTGGTCAAGGAGTGGAACATTCTTTGTATTGTGTTATACCGATCCAAGATCTTGGGAGAGTTCAAAGTTAATTTAGTAGCTTACAGTTACGATATCTTTGCTTGCCAAAGAAGGCAGCATATCTTCTCTAACCCCTTCTCCCTTAGGAAACTAATGCCTTGCGCTATTTGCAGTACCTTGTTTGCTCCTAAGAAGCAAAAAGCACAGTGAAATTTGCAGTATTTCCTGATGTTTATCAACAGTTATTTTCTTTAAAATGGCAGCAGCTAGCTGACAGCAGCAGTTGACTCAGCTCCCGGTGAAAGTATGTGATTTTTATCATGCAAACATTTCTGAGTGACTAAGGACCGACATTGTTGATTTTCACGTGCCCTTTTTTGTCTGGCTGGAAGCTGAAGGCGCTGGGTTGAATCACGACTGTGCAGGGGTATCTCCTTGTTCAGACCCTAGAAACGATGTGTAGCAAGGGGAAAGCTCTTGCGGAGAAGCGAATGAGCAAACTTGTGTTTCCTTGAGTAATTGCACATACTTCGCCTGAACCCTGTTTTTTCAGCACATCTTCCCCTTTTCAACACGAAGTGGTGTTTCATGAGGCTACTGCATTTTCTGACCACGCTTGTGGAACATCCTGGGAAGGAGGGGAGATGCGGCCATGGTTTCCTCAGCAGCGGTGCAGGGTGCTACTCCTGGTAGACAGGAGATGGAGGCTGGGGTGGGGAGGCGGGCAGGGCCCTCACCATCCTGGCACGTCCCTACAGCACATAACAGGTCTGGGGATGGTCGTCGCAGTCAGACACAATCCTGGAGGGCTGGGCAGGGCCATGGGGATGGGGACAGGCCGAGGCCAGGCTGGGACATTGGAGTCTGGGACATTGGCCCACAGGTGGAGGTTGGGGGGGCCCCATGGCCTGGCACAGGCATGGCTGACCCCAAGCTGAGGGGGTAGCCCCACTTATCATGCTCCCACACAGCTTGTTTCGCACCCCTCTGCCAGGGAAGGCTGCGCAGCTGCAGCAGGAGCTGGCCCAGTGCCCAGGTGGCCGGCCAGCTGGCCCCGGGGCTCTGCTGGGGTGGGACCGGGAGCTGGGCCCCAGGCCACCGCCAGCAGTAGGTTCTGGTGCAGGCTGGCTAGGCCGGGGGGAGGCCGGGGGGCAGGCAAGGCGTGCGCTGGAAAGGCAGACCTGCAAGTTTAAAATGGGGTGGAAATTTTAGGGAAATCAGCATGTTTTAAGAGGGCCAGGACAGAATTTCAAAATGGACCAGAGACTTCTCAATGAAGGGGGAGAGGGACTTTTTACCAGGGATTGTAGCAATAGGACAAGGGGTAATGGTTTTAAACTGAAAGAGGGGAGATTTAGATTAGATATTAGCAAGAAATTCTTTCCTGTGAGGGTGGTGAGGCGCTGGAACAGGTTGCCCAGGGAAGTTGTGGATGCCCCATCCCTGGAAGTGTTCAAGGCCAGGCTGGATGGGGCTTTGAGCAGCCTGGTCTAGTGGGAGGTGTCCCTGCCCATGGCAGGGGGTTGGAACTAGATGGTCTTCATGGTCCCTTCCAACCCAAACCATTCTGTGATTCTATGAATTGAAAGGGCAGTGTTATTTGGGTTTTCTTCTCCTGACAGAGTTCCTCAAAAAGGGACTTTTTGTCAAGAAAAAACCCCACGATTTTCAACATAAATTTACCAATGAGTTCTATTTCTATTTTAGACATACGAGATCAGAAGAACATTTAGATCATCGTATCTGTTACCAAGGATGTACACTTACTGGGATAGGCGTCCTATCTATTCATAAATGATTCCAACCTTTATTTTAAAGTAGCGTTCTGAAGTCAGCAAGTAAAGATCGTTCAGATAAATAGGGCTTGGCTTATTTTTGGCAAGTCTTAGCTGCAGATCATGCCCATACCTCCTCTCACCATTGGTTGATGGAGCCAAGTAATAAATTCTTTATTCCAACTATACTTTTCCTTTATATTTCACCAGGCTTTTAAAGGTTCTTTGCTGGTCAAAATTGCCTTCTGACTATATAATCAGGCTGTATACAAAAAAGGGATGTCAGGCAAAGTGAAATATTTTGGATACAGCACAAGCCCTTCCATTTGGCCTGTTCTGCAAATGTATTTTTTGGTTTTGTTTTTTTTTCTTCTTTTTGTTTGTGTCATTAGAAAACAACTAGCTGCCCCAGGTTTAAGCCTTGTCCCAAAGCTCTGAGGCTGTGACGATTGATGTCCAATGCAGTTCCTTGAGCTCCTGCCTGTCCTTGTCCTCGGGAGGCCGCAGCTCTGGGCTGGGCAGGAATCTGACCCCCTCGCTGCACACTCCAGCCTCCTGCGGAAATACAGGCTTAGAAACAAACCTGCTCTTCATCAGGGATTTTTTTTTTTTTTTTAAAAAAAGAAAAAAAGAAAGAAAAAAAAGAAGGAAAAAATGCATCTGTACAAATTGGTGATTCGCTGCCTGTACCGCAGGAGTCTCTGTTGTCGGGTCCTGCCCACGCTTGCCGTACCTTGCAGCTGTGGGGAGCAGAGTCGTTTCTTAAGATAGGGATGGGAAACTGGGAAAGCTCAGCAGGCTTTCCCGGTCGTGCTCCCGTGTACCTCGCTCTCAGCACAGTGTTGGCTCCTACTGGTCTGCCTCTGCAATCCCCGGGCATGCTGCAAACAGATGAGGAAAGGCATTTTTACATTCGAGACACAGCCTCACTGACCCTGCGTAATTGATGTTCAGCCACCTGGTCCGAATCTCACAGCACCCCGACCATATGTGCAGAGACCCCGGGGAGCAACTCTGGGAGGAAAGCGGAGCTGCTCGTCGGGGCTGCCGGCGAGTCCCAGGCTGAGCCGCGGCGAAGGGAGTGGGCAGAAAGGAATGCCGCTCCCGCGCAGGGCTGGGAATAGCCGCTGGGGCCACGGAGCATGGGAAGCCTGCATATCTCCCCGAGTCGGCAGCCAGAGAAACAGTCTGCTGGAAACAGCCCAAACATCTCTGCATGACACTTGGAAAATCTCAAGTGACGCTGGCTGGAAGAAGGAAGTGAAGGGGGAAATTTAAGCGTTTCCCTTGCTGTGTGGGGCTGAAGCTGGGTTTTCCCCAGGTCCTTTGCAGGTCTGTGGGAAGAGTAGGTAGAAAGTTGCCCAAACCTTCTGTCCTCTGTATGTGCCCATAAGGTAGCCAGCACATCTGTTATCTCTCAACTTGCTAAAGCCCACGGGCTGTTTCGTCCCTGACTGCGTCCCTTGCAGAAAACCGCAGAGTCCCAGGTGAATTCTCTACCCTTTTGGTCAATTGGCACAGTCTGTCCATATCCGTAACTGTAATTAGCTTTGGTAATTAGCATGCTTAGTTTCCAAAACAGGGTGGCCCCTTAGGGGCTGCCTGTGGTCCTTACATTATGCTGACTCCTGCACCATGCCCAAAAATGTCTTTGCTGAAGCAAAGCAAGTGAAAGCTCCCTAGCCCAAGGAACAGGCATGCACAGGACCTTTCTGACAGTGAAACAGTACAGAGCATCAAGCTGCAGGGCACAGGGCTACTTAATACATTGGCATGGAGCACGCGTGCCTCAGACTGTGACATTTAACTGTCTGGAAATCAGAGCCCACTCTCATTTCTCACGTGCATCAGTGTATTAGGTAGTTTCACCTGCGTAGGGTTTAAATAGAAGAACTGAGCTCCTTTATGGTTAGGTGCAGAAAATGTCAGTTAGCGTTCTGAATACTTGTGGATTTCTTGGCAGCAGTATTGCCATGTTACCCACTCAAACAGGGAATCTATGCCAAGGAAAACCATAACCCCACCTGGTAGTTTTGTTTTTAAGCTTTATGTGATGTTTCGTGGAATTATTGTGCCCTATTTGTTGATACCTACACCATCTAAGTAAAATAAAGAACAAAAATAAGCAAGTAAATAGATGGAAATGGCAACAGGTCACAAACCAAATTGCAAAAGGAGAGGTGCCAAAAAAACATTTACTAGTTAGTCCTCTTTGTCGTGCCTAAGTGTTAGGAAAATAGTCCTTCCCAAGGCAAGGACGGTGACTAGAGTATGTAGCACTTGGCTACACGCTCATTTTCTGGTGGCTTATGCTGCACTCCCCAACTGCACTTTGATCTGTTCTTGGAGAGTACGAACACTGCAGTGCATCTCCTTCAACTGCCTCCCTCTCCAGAGGGACTTTCTGTCTGCGTGGAGTGGTCAGATGAGGGGAATTGCAAAAATGTGCTCTTTTACCTTCTGGTTTTAGAATAAAGTCAAGGATGGGTGAGTAGTAGAAGGGAGTTTAATTGTCCTCATCTGATGTGAGCAGGGGTTTTGTCAGTCACACAGTGGCTTCCAGTCTAGATTTCTTTCTTACTTTTCTATTCCAGTCCTTGCCTATGGCAATAGTTTTGATTTATTTGGTGGATCGCAGCCTCGCTGCCTTATCTATGAAGCTATTAATGCTGCCTCTTAAAAAAAAAAAAAAAGTCATCTTCTATACAATAGTCTGCTTCGCTTTTGCCCCAGTCTTAGAGAATAAGGAGAGGACTTCTTGGGACTCCATCCTTTCAGTGACCTAGGGACTGAAGGATCGGTACCCCTTTCCTCTAAGTAAAAGGACTTAATTAGACTCAAAGAGAGTGCAATATGGTACTATTTCCACACATCAAACTATATATACCTGAATCCCTTCCAAGGAATGATTATTTCAATAAACTTTTGTGGCCAATGGACTGAGGAACAATCTGGAAAAAATTGTATTTCTCTGTAACGTTGATTTCCTTTTATGAATTTATGCCATCAAATTGAGATCCAAACATCTTATACCATCTGTCCAATGCATGCTCTGACCAACACCAATCTGTTTATTTTTTGATGTAAGCAAAAGAGTTTAAAGTTTAAACACTTTGTTGTTACTTGTTCATAATAATCCTGTTTGTGCCTTCAAGGGCATAAGATAGTAGACATTCTTGACAAGGTACGTTCTATAGTCTAAGATGTTAGAGAACTTCAAGAAAATGTTACCTCTGCTTTCACAACTCTAATCTCTTGCTTGAGGTTTGTATTGTCCCTTAGGGACACAGTGCTACATAGGGTCACCGTTGATTAGATGGATGATTAGTAAGGTAGCTTGAGGCTGGATCATAAATCACTTTGAAGATCGGGACTGTAGGGTTGAATTTGTCTGAGTGAGGAATCCCTGTGAGCCCTACAGCAACACGCTTGCATGATCCTGCGCTGCTTAATAGGTATGCAGGGCTTCATGCTTTGAACCAACTGGTCTGTTGATCTTTTTCCCCAAGGAAAAAACATACAACAGTTACTATGACCAAATCACAGGCAGTCAGAAACGGCGTACTGGCATGTTGGGAGCTCTTTGTGTTTAGAATCCAGTTTCCATGAGGTGGACTCCAAGCTTGTCAGCTGCTTCATTGGAAGTATACCATCTCAAATTAGGGATGATGTCATTTTTATTACTTCTTCAAGGTATTTAATTTTCATTTAATGTGATTTCCACGTTAGTCATTTATCATTCACTGTCTTCCATATAGCCAGTAACATGTGTAAACAAAGAGAGAAAAACTGAAGTACAGCCATCATTTGTTATGAATAAGAGGTAGACTGAGATCCGCCCCAGCCATGTACTCCTAGCCTGGAGGCTACCAGTCTTTCATTAGGCTTTGAAAAAAATGTTCCATTAAGGCAAGGACACATAACTTCATAGAACAGCATAATTAATTTGGAGAGATTAAAGCTCATCCTTTTCAGGAGATAAAGGGATAGGAAAATGCACATGCCAAGTAGTTTCACTACTTACCCTGCAGGCATAATCTGTGGAGAGATTACAGTGCTGCACGCAGACAATGCGCAACTCCATGGTAATCTATTCATCTATGCAGAAATGTCAACTCCTCAAACCCATTTATGTACATATAGAAGAAGCAGTATTTTTTTTTATTTAAAGGGGGACAGGGACCCTGCTAAGACTATTCAGCTCTCATCTCAAGACCCCTCACTGTTTGCAGCTTCTCTGTAAACATAAACTTTTATCTTTGAGGAAAGTCCTATTCCTTAGTAGCTGAGAAGCCAGGCCTGGGACTATTCCGTTGTCTTTTTGTGGTCTGCTTGCCCTGAAGTTGTTTCAGCTGCACAAATCTTGCTGTTCAATCTCAGAATTTCCACTGCATCTTCCTACTTCCAAGTTTGCCTGCTGTCAAAAGGGAGTACCGTTTTCCTGCAAAAGGTAAAATGGTGAATTAAAATAGATGTGCAAGGTTCTTGCTTTTTTTTTTCTTTCTTTCTTTTTTGCATGAAAGACCAACTCAGCTTTGCCATAGCATGAAGAAATTTCCTTTTTTCTGGCACTTCAGAACCAAATGTAATTTTAGATAGTCTCGTTAGCCTTTGCAGAGGGCCTGGTTAGTAACGTCAGCTGTCCCTTGCGTCTTTCAAATAAGCAATGTACACGAAGACACTGCTCCAGAGCACAAGCAGGAAAGACTTCTGACCTTTTGATCTGGTGATCTGTTCCCAAAATCTCTGCATGTCCAAAAGCAGCAAGACAAACACCAGAAAACTTGGAGAGCTGAGGAAAGGGGAAGCTCCAGCGTTTCACAAGCAGAAGCGGAGAGCAGTTCCCTAAGGGATCCAGCTGCAGGACAGAGCTCACCACTGAGCCTGTGGGAGACCTGGAAATGCTGGCCACTGTAGACCCACGCAGCTCCCCTCCTTCAAGCATGAGCGTCAAACTGTCCACCAGCCTTTGCAACAGCAGAGTCACACAGACTGTCTTAAAACATAACCCAAACATGAGAGCCATAGTTGACTAATTAGGGAGCGCGAGTAAGTCAGGACTCGCTACCTGTCCATCCCTGTGGGCTTGGTCTTCCTGCAGCCATGGTGCAGGTGAGCCGTGCCCCAATCTACGTGATGCCAAAGGTGCACATTGCCTGGCCAAGCATATGGGGGAGAAGGAACTTGTTCTCTCTCTTAGTCTAGGTAGGCTGTTAACCATTTTCTCCTCCTTAGCATTCAGTACACACATCCGTGCCACAGTTGCATTACATTATCTCTAACGCCTCTCAACTTTGAAAATAACAGGGAAAGAAATGTTACATCTTTCCACACTCACAGTAGCATGCTATTGCCTGCTGATTTCCATCACTGCAGGTTACTGAGCTGCTTGCCTTGCCAAGATAAAAGTTACTTTCAGTAAGCCCTGTGTTTCTGCAGCTATAACTTCCCTAATGAATTCCTCCAGCAGGTTTTACAAACACGCCGCAACCCACGCTATTCAAGCCAGATACAGTAGCCGAGGTGGGTCTTTTGAAACTGGCTTTTTGAACCTCTGTGCTGTATTGCTACGTGCTGCATTAGACTTGTCCCCAAATGTCACATGTTTCCAAAGAGTATATTCAGCGTGCTTTGTAAAGGCTTAGTGGTGTGAGATCTTGGTATATTATCGCATGGGTTCTGTCTAATTATTAAGGGCATGTGACCAATTGCTCTGAGTCTAAATAACTAAGGCTGAAGAACACAATACTTCCCTGGCGTAACTGTTTTGTAATGATTAACTGCAGTGTTATGAGAGCCATCTTGTGCCACCAGCTTTTAAGTAGAACAGCATGTTGTCTTCAAAAGAAAATTCTAATTTAAGTTGGTGCTATCAAATGGTCCAGTGTTTTCAGTCGCTTTTAAGGTGAGATTGCAGCGTGTTTGTAGAAATCCCCTTTAAACCAATGGATTTGAGTACACTTTGGATCAGGCTGTAAGCATTCGACCTTTTCTGTTGATTGCTGGGGGATGCAACAGAACACAATAGGATTGACTGAATTTAATGTTCAGGGTAACAATTAATAGAAGTGCTGCCAGTGTGTGCTGACAGTGGGGTTTCATGTTAATCGTTAGTGAAGTGCTGCTTTCCAAGCCTCCCTCAGGTAATAATGAGTGACTTAACATTACATACATCTTTTGGCTTTCCTGGTTTTGTAGTTGTATGTCGTATCTCTCTGTCTGACCTTAGAAATGTTTTACTATAAGCAGGTTCAATTTTTAATTCCTAGAAACCAGAAGTTCAGAATAGGGTCATGGAAGAGTGAGTCAGAATATGTCCCTAGGCTGGTCATCTACATTTGTTATCAACCAGTGAAGTTATGTCTGGGGTCTGACTTAAATAATGATCATGCAAGCAGCCAGCGGGAATTTTATCAATTTCAGTCCTATGACACTCCACCACATTACACTTTCTTATGTAAGACTTACAGCACTAAACTGTCAGGTCCTTTATCTCTCGTTTGCAGTCCTTGCCTATCATCAATTGAAAGTACAGACTGTTTGATAGAGTACACTTGATTCATGTGGCATTATTGGTGTAAAGAAAAACACGGAATGTATAAAACAAGACTAATATTTATAACGTGGGCTGTGAGAATTTCCTGAATTTAATTCATAGTTGAATTACAGTGCTGGTTTTAGAGAAACATGCTATCTGTATTTTTTGTTTTTCCGATGTCTGAGAGTCTATCACAGCCCGTGCTAAGTTGTTCCAGTGGTTGATTGCGCTTACAATAAACAAGCACGGGTGTTGTACCACATTGATCTTGCTTTAAAATCTGTCTCTGAGTTTTTGTTTTACCTTTGCAAGGTAGATGAAAGAGCTCAGAATTACTAATTTTGTTATGTAGATACTTGTGTTGGGAGGGCGGGTGGCTTGTAGTATTTAACCCATTTTGGAGCATTACAAGGCTGGATGCGGAGCTGGGAGAGTGGTGTGTCCATGATGCCTGCCGCCGTTGTTGATGACAGTGGTATCTGGTGAAACAATTATTTTAAACTTCTGTTCTCACTTTCTTCTTAGGCAGCTACATAGGTTAGCCTCCTGCAATTTGTCCCCGAGGAAGACTTTTTTCCAAGTCTTTGGGCATTCCTATGGCTTTTCTCCAAGTCCTCTTCCATTCATACCTGAAATTGTCAGTTACAACTGGACGAGGCGTTTCATTAGTCTTAAATAAGAAAATTGCATAACCTCCTTATTTCTGTTCAGTACTACCCTGTTTACATGGCGAAGTATTGTATTATCTCTTTTCACTGAAGTGTGGCACTGAGACTTCATGTTGAACTGATGGGTTATCAAGACCCTGTTATGCCTCTTGTCAGAGGAAGAGATACCCCAAAAAGGTAATCATACCTCTTACTCTGTGTGCCCCACGTTTCTTTGTTTATGAATACAAATTTACAATGGGCAGTGCTAAAATATATTTTCATTGCTCCCATTTTAGCACATAATCTAGATTCTACTTTATTTTATCATGCCCTGTCTTCATGACATCAGTTAACTTTGTCAGTGAAAATGTTATACTTTCTTCCGTGTAACTTATAAAACTGCTAAATAGCACTGGCTGAAGAATTAATCGTTATGGGGTGTCACCAAAACCCCACAGCTCTTTAACTGAAATTTCGTCTGACACTTAGCAAAATACATATTTTAAACCCATTGAAGATCTATTATGTTGGTTTTGTTGGATGGTAGTTTCCTACACGATTCGTAATCAGAATGTCACACAGCATTAAGTCAAAGAGTGATGCGATGAAATTGATACCTTTGTTACTCCATGAGAATAGTTTCGAGGATAGATTTTCTCATAGTTGTTAGGTATTATTTAATTGTATAAAACTGTAAGTGAATATAAAAAATTTGCAAATCAGAAAAACGAGCCTAGTTTTTAAATCACAGCAAATTAAGGAAAAATAACCCTTCCTTACTCATTTCTTACATACCTTCCATGAAGCCAATGGACCAGGTTATCCTGTCACTGATGCTGTGTAATTCCCCTAAGGATGGTTATCGGATTTTGCAGATGTAACTGAAAGGCAAATGTGGCCCTGTATGTATGTTGGTATGCAAAGAGCATCGGAAGCATTCTTGCCTTCAGGATAATTACAAAATTGCTTCCTTTTTTGTCATCCACCCATGATGCCATCTAATTTTATGTTCCTTGGCTGCTAGCTGTTAGCCTCATTAACCTTACTTGATAGAGCGTTCCAACATTTATGATTCTCATGTGAAAAATGCTTCCTGACGGCTGGAATTTGTTTTTCTTTAATTTCTACCTTTGCCCTCTTGTCCTATTATGTGTACTACTCTGAAAATAGTAACTTGAGATCGGTGTGCCTACTTCTTACAATGTAATGAATTCCAGTTAATTCTCTTGTATTTTCTTTCTCTGAAGATAGTTGTGGTGATTTAAAATGATTTAACCAACAATCCCACTTATTTTCACTTAGGTCCCTTGTGTTTTTACATTTAATACTAAATTGTTCTGTGGAAGGAAATGAGGAAATTCAGATGTGTATCATTCATCAGTTGGCCTATTTCCACAAATGTAACATTGCCCTGACGTTGTTAACTTCATGGTCTTATTTGTCATGTGGAGGTGGGCCAAGATGCTCTGGGCATTATAACTTGACATTTGTAAGGTTAAAATTTCATCAGTCAATGCAATTTTACTCCAGATCGTGGCAAAATCCTAAATCTAAATCCAGTTCAGATAGCTGCGGACTCATGGAAAGTATGAATTTAATTCACAAATTTAATTCACAAGGATTTTCCCCCCTTTTGGGGTCATAGAGAGACTCCTTTATACATACCTTCTACACCTGTAGCAGTAGACCTTTCCATCCAGCACAGGGTAGCACTAGAAGCGCCGCTGCAAAGGCAGGTGGTTGCTCCACAGGAACAGAGGCAGATCTCTTTTTATTTCTGTTACATTTTCTTTATAGTTTTGACATTATACAAAGGTTGGATATAGGTCTGTTCGAGCTACTAATACAAATTAAGGATTGGTCCATAATGCAGCATCTTTTCTTTATATGGATGAGGATTCATTTGAAATTTTATGTGCTTTTGAGATGGAGCGCGTTACCCTCTGGGAAGCCTGCAATATTTTCTTAAGACTAATCAGAAAATCTACCACACTGTTTCAATTAACTTCTTTAAGATTGTGTTAAGTTCTTTAAGGTAAGCTGGTCTAGAGCTTGGTGGGTTTTTTCTCTTTTCTTTCTGTTGTTTACTTTGTTGTTTCCTAATATGGGGCTTCACAGGGTGAAGAAAGAAACTCAAACTGTGACACTTGATACCTAGGAAAAGAGGTCATCCCATTGAAAAAGAGAATTATTTACAATTGTTTACAAACAATTCTCTACAGTTAGGCTTTTTAATTAAGTTTATAAAGGATGACAATGGGAATAGGAAGAGGAGATTGTATGTTACCTAACTGGGATGTTTGTGATAAAACAATGTAAAGAAACAAACATAGTGTACTTAGAAAGTGCAGCCATTCTTGGACTGAAAGGATGAAATTACCGTTACCCTGCGTTGGAAAGTATTATGTTGTAAAGTTCATCTCTGTGCATACAGTTGGCTTAGGGGCTGTTTCCTCTTTTGAGTTTACAGTTTTCAAAATCAAGAGTTTGTTTGATGACCTGTGCCTTAAAAGAATATTATGCAACCAAGTACTTGCTTCTTTGGAAATGGTTATTTTAGCGTTATCTTGGGACATATGCACCTTTGTCTGAACTCATGAGGAAGCAGACAGTAAAGGCAGGTTTGGCTTTAATATTTAAAACCTATTTGTACAAGTCCATCTTTTGTGTAGGTCCTACTTTCTCTATAGAGAAGGTATTTTCTCAAAGCCTATCTTGCTTGGGACAAAGTTAGCAGGTTAATCAAACTGTAAATCCTCCCTATCTGTACGTGCTTGTCTAATATATGTCATTCATCCTGCGTGGAAAATGATCCCTTTAATTGTACTCTAATAACTCACAAAATTTAGTATTTTTCAAAGTTTCCTTTTAGGGAAAGTAATTTTTTTCAGCCTATTAAAGAATACCATGCAGAGAGCTAATTCCAAATTTCTTCTTTTGTAAAAATAACCACAGGTCACACATTTGCTGGAAAGAAGGTTATACTACCAAAATTAAGTATTTACTGAGTCAAGCATTCCAGTGCCGGGTTCTCCTGGGAGGTATCCCAGGAAATGGAAGGAAGCCTTCAAGTACTGTAAATTTAATGGTTATGATATAATAATAGGATCTCCTGGAAACTCCATTATAGAAACTAATTCCACACTTACAAAAACGTAAAATGAAGCTTCTCAAATAAATTGAAACATTATCAGGCATACTTTTCTAATCCCTGCATTTCTTTTCATACTTCTGAATGTATGCCGCAGACATCCATCACTCCTTTTGCTTGCTGCTAATCCAAGAACTTCTCTGTGTGGCCAGGAGAAGTGAACAGCTGAAAACCTTGTTGTGTACTTGCTTGATGTAAACTGTTGACCTGATAAACTCATTAAGGTTCATAATGGTCAAAGTGCTGCCAAGAATAAATGTCCGATATGAGATGCTTCAGAGAAGTCAGGTTTCCAGAAGGCTTGGCTTCCTCTCGCCCAGCATTAGCCATGGAAAGGCTCGGCAGTAGATCTAGGCTGACTGTCAGGGAGGAGGTACCCACCAGGCACAGCTGAGCCTGCTGCATGGTAGGTGTCTGGAGATGTCTGTCTGCTCCCTGGTTGCACAGGCAGTGATGAGTGTCAAACCTCAGCAGCACACCTGATCTTCCAGGTATCCGTAGCTGCTTGTCATTTAGAAAACACTGCTGGCTTGTGCATGTCAACATGGACTCAAGCCTTTGTTTCCAAGCACGTTAAATCCCCAGGCACTTTTATTTATCACTGTGAGGCTTTTGTTTGTAATGACCCTGCAGGGCTGTGTTTCCTTGCGATCACATGCCTGTAACGAGAAACATCTTCCGCCTTCTCAAATGCATCTCTGGGGCGAGCTGCCCACAGGGGGGAAGCTGCTGCCAGCAGCTATCGGCATCTGCTGTGGCATCTCCTCAGGTGGCTTTGGCTCAGCCCTGGCCTGCTGCTTGGGGACAGGGAGCAGGGGGTTCCCCGAAGGACGTGTGACGCCCCTGCTTCACGCTCTGCGGTGATCCGGGGTCAAGTGGAGGAGGGAGCGTGCCTGCTGAAGTGAAGTGCGCCACGCCACGTGTTTGCTACCTGGCTCAACAGCCCGGCCCGCAGTCAGCAGGGAAGCGGGGAAGTGCCTCTCCACAAAGGGACACTTGGGAGGATAAGTACAGTGTGGTTCTTTTCATCATTTTTAAGCCCGAGTGCATCTCGACATGGTATTTTTTTGGTAAAGAAAGATCAGGAGACAGGAAGATGAAAGAAATCTAGTACAAAAAAAAACCACTGAGAAAATTAATTACAAAAAAAAAAGGCAGCAACAGAAGGAATAATAGTGCTTTGTTTATTCTTCCCCTTTGAGCTTTGTGGACATATAATAGATTTCCACTTCTTGGTCCTACTTTCTTTTAACTCCTCCCCTGCCCTCTGTCTTGCTTCGTTTTTTTCTGTGACCATTAGCACTGTGGGAACCTACCACCCACAGTGTCCATTCATTGCCTCTCCAGAGAGGCCCGAGGGAGCAGCCACCCTGCGCAGGCTAACCTGGACTCAAAGGGCAGCACGATGTCGTAGCCTGAAGGCAGTTAGTATTTGTGTAGCAACATGACATTGCAGGAAAAGAGTTCAGTCATGCTCAATTTTGCTTCTGGTATTGCAAAAGCAGCACATCAGTGCTGGAGTTGTGCAGATTGGATGGAACTAATTATATTAAATTGTTGCTTGCAGAAGAGCAGGCATTTTTGACAAGAAGTTGATTCATATGAGGCTTCGTGGAGCATTTATTTTTATCTTTAAGAGTTCAGATCACCTTTTTCCGTGAGAAAACTGAGAGAAGGAAATCTTCACAAAGTTCCCTGTAGAATTTCCTCCCCATTTCTTCCTCCAGGCATTTTCCTTCCTCAGCCTGGAAGAAACAAGCTGCACGGGTAACATGAAATGTGCAGAGAGCCCAATTCTTTCACCCTCCCTGTCCCTCTGTGTCCCCTGTGACTATCTTCAGTAGTTTAATTAAGAAGAACTACTCCTCTGTAGGATAAATGCTTTCCATCTTAAAGGTCCGAGGACCTCAGCCTTTCGTTCTTAGTTTCCAGTTGGACGAGTGGCAGTTTCTTTTTCCAGATATTTTATTTTCCAGATACATAGCAAGCGCTCCTAAAATCTGATATTGAAGACTGGTGAATAACTGATCAAGGCTTGTTATAATTTGAAGGTATATGAGGCAATACTCATGCTTCCCTGAACTCGGTCCAGCTTGTTTTCTTCTGGTTTAGATTTTCCTGAGACCACCAGAACACTCCTGCTCAGGGCAGTCAGTTATCTTTCTTCATCACTAACGACGACAACTGGGTTCCTAGTGTCACAACACTGTTATTTATTTTCCCTGCTGGGGCTTCATCATGCTTTTAACCAAGTCTAGTTAAAAACATCTGCTAGACAAATTCCTCTGGAAAATTCCATATACAGCAAGCGTAGAGATAAGAGATAAGTTTAAAGCTACTTTGCATACTTCTGCTTAAGAAAACGCAGCAGCACAGAAGTTAGTTTATGTGACTTTTTTTAGTGCAGTCTGAAGATTCAGAGTAGCAGTCAAATGATATTTCTTTTTTTTTTTTTTAGTCTGTTCCTTGAGATTTTAGGTTTCCAAATTCTGCTTTCTACAAGTCATCAAATTTTTCTCTCCAACCCAGTCTTGCTGTTCCAACTACCTCATCTTTATGGTGGTTGTGTGTAGCATGAATATTCTAAATTATCTGCTTTATAATTGTGGTCTTCCCATGCACGGGTCTCAGGAGTGGCACCGGTGAACACTTTCCCTTCATGGGCCAAATGTTTGTGACTGTTGTTTTTCAGTCCAAATGGACATAACTTCCATTTTCTTTCTTCTCCTGTGCGATTCCCAGACTATTTGTTTTATGAAATAGCCATGTAGGCACACTGCTTGAAAGTGGTACATGTGTGCTGGCCAGAGAAGGCGGCTTCCAGCTCTGCTCACTTGAGTCACTGTCTGCATGTAGGCAAAATTGGAAGTACCCTCTTCTACTGCTGCCCTCTAGCATGGACATACTGCAAAGAAGCCCATAGGATATGCGCGGTTCCGGCTGAGGATGCTGGAGCTAGGATGTTACGAGAGCGAGCGTCTATGGCAGGAGGATGAAAGAAGTGATTGCACAGGTTTGAATTTGTGAATTCCCATTCGTTTATGAATTCAAAGAAGAAATACACCTACTTGTGAAGGCAAGAGTTGTTGCCGTCATTCAAGCAAGTCTGGGAACCCCCCTATGTAGTATTACCTTAACACTGAAGTTCAGTTTCTTTCAGTTCAGTAGCTCCTCATTTATTTTTTTTTTTACTTCGATGTAACTTAGCTCCCTGTTTCTTAACTACAACTTTCTTTCCATCTACCTGCTGACAGTTAGACGTGTAGGAGAACAGGAAGGATGGAGGGAACCACTCTTCCCATTATTTAATTAGAAAACTAAGCACCAGAAACCTTTCCGCAGTCTTTGTTTTTCTAATTTTAGCATATGCTGCACTTACAGGGAAGATATTTAGCTTTGCTGCTTTTGAGAAATGATGAGAAGAAAATGATGTTATGTCCCTACATACCCCTAGTGTCTGCTTACATTTATCAAGTAAAGAATGATGAATATGCTAACTTGTTTTGTCATAACAAGATAAGTGGTGGTGGTGCTGTTCCCTAGTCCAGGCAACCCACATTTATTTGATATTCAGCCACCCTGGAAAGTTCATTTTGCTGCCGGCTGTTCACCTAAGATCAGTCACAGAGATAACGGAGGCTTGGGAGCTCTCAGCAGTATTCGCTCTTTTGCAAAAGAGCAAGCAAGTGAAGAATGTTCTTGTTTTCTGCATTGCTAACCAGGAACCTGCTCCACACACTGCTTGTGGCACCTCCTGTTTTCCTCGTGCGGTAGGTGTTGCCGTGTCCTAAAGAAAGGGAGCGGTTGAATGCCAGGAGAAAAAAACTTCAGGGCAGGGAAGGATTTTAGTCAAACAGGACAGAAGTCCTCCATGGGAAGGCTATATAGCCTCAACGAGATCAGATAGCAAAGCGATACCCAAACTGCCTTCTGTATTCCGTTGATGCTCCTCTGCTTTTGACTGGCATCTAATGCAGAAGACTCTGCTGCAGCAGTAATGTCTCCAGGCTCCAGCTGTAGGGGGGAGACAGCTAGAACATCCTTGCTGGTCTTCGTGGCCTGCAGTCCTGTCAATCCAACCCGAAGCCTTATCAGATCTCCCCAGCAAAGCGGAGCTGGGCAAGCCTCCCTGAGGCGGAGGTGTCTCAGAGCACGGGCGCCTTGAGTCTGTATGGAGGCATGGAAAAGAAAGTTGCCTGGCCTTTCTATTATTACTATTTTCCTGAAGGTGTGTACTACTTTTAATCTCAAAGAAAGGAAGCCACGTTTCAAAAACGTGTAATAAATTTCATGGAAAAATATCTGAAAAACATTTTTTTTCTTACTCAAAAAAAGAAATTAATAATTCAAGTGATCTGTCATTTTGATATGGAAGTTTTCTATGCTTTGTATTTGCATAGAAAGTATGTGGCATTCATGTGGCTTTTTCTGAGCTGACTGTATAGGGCTAAAACATGTAGTCAAAGCTGGGAAAAACCTTCTTTGTAATCAGGTTTACATTATCGTTTGAATACAACAAAAAAAAATCAAAATTAACACCAGTAGAAGTAAACTTTACCAACTTTGTCTTGTCTGATTAAAGGCTTTTCACAGAATTGCTGGGGTTGGAAGGGACCTCGAGAGATCATCTAGTCCAACCCCACCTAGTCCAAATGTATTTTGATACTGTTGCTGTCTCCTACCACAATCACATAATTTTTGGTATTTTTGAGCCCAAAGATTAAAAAAAACATAGTAGCAGAAAGCATATAATTGCATTTTTAGGCACTATATCGAAAGTTTATCTTAAGAATTACTAGAAGCAGCATAATGTACTGTTAAAAAACAGCATAATGAAAATGTTTGGCAGTACTGATCTCAATCAGTTCCTCAGATGGTACAGTTGGCAGCTAGAGTTATTTAGGTAGGACGGGCATCTGCCCTGCCGCCAGCAAATGCAAAGTACACGTCCTGAGCTCTGGGACTGAACCGTGCCACAAAATGCATGCCACAGGTATTACGTTATGGAAACAGAGCTTCTCTGGGATGAAACAAAGTGACTGACATACTAACACAGTTTCAGCACTGCAAATTAGAGCTAATTAACGCTTTTGGAGCTACTGTAGAAATACAGGCAAAGAGGATGCTTTTATCAAAGCTGGAAGGTGATGTCAATGCTGCAGACGTGGGGTGAGGTGCACTGGGACGGTGGGGGTCAGTTAACAGTTCAGCTCACAGACTCTTCACCTCCCGTGGCATGTCAAGCACTCTTTGCCCAGTTTTTGAAAGCCGTCCAAGCAGCACCCTTACTCAGCTCTTGAGAAGTCCTGGAGTCAGAATGCAGATGGTATGAAAAACACTGCCAATGTCTTTCCTAGACGATAAACATTTTATTAGTGTGTTCCACACTCTGAGGAACGGATAGTTCTGGTGTTAGAGGCCAAGGAAATTTTATCATGGGAAAGCAGAAAATTCTGCCATTCACAGCTAGCTCTCCAAAAAGGATAAATTCCTCTGGAATTTCAGTTTTCACTGGAGTTTCTTTCCAAAAAGGAAAATAGAGAAATGATTTTTTAAAAAGCAATATATCTGAATTAATATGGAGAATAAATTAGCGTAGCTCATATGATCTCTCTCAAACCCAAAAACTCAATCAAAAACATGTACTATCTAAGCATGTACTTGAATAATATTATTATGGCATTTAATATTTACAAGTTTGTTATTATGAAGTAATGGACAGTGTTGCTTTGTGCCATCTCATTGCATCCTTGTAGTCACCTCGCTAAATGTAAGGGTTTATTTAAGCAATCTTTAGTGAGGGCTGCAATCCATCCATCTGTGGATTACATATATACATTTTGCTGATAAATGCTTCTATTCTAGATAAAGCCAGAAAGGCAAAGTCTCTGCTGTTCCCAATTTGTATTTTTTGCACAGAGGTACTCTACACTGGCAGAAGCGTAATTTGACAGCGTGACTGCAATAGCTGGCTGAGCTATCCAGGTGATAAATTACTCTTCATCACGCCCATCTACGTACGAGATAGCTATGCTTCTAGATTTGATACCTGCTTGTATGCATCGATTCTTTAGAGGTCTGTACCTGCCCACATCATTCAGGTAGACTAATGTCTACCCAACAGGGAATTCAACATGAGAGAAACCTCTCTGGCAAGAAGCAGTATCGGTCAGAATCAATTTTAGCTCTCCTTACCAAAAACAAAAACCCACCCTGCAGAGCCAAACAAACTGCACCAGTTTGAGCCTCCACCCAGAAATCTGGCAATCTAAATTACACTCTCTTATTGAGCAGTACTTCCCTCCGCAGGAACAATGAATCAAACGAAAGGGCCTAAGTAAATAAATCTTTACACTTCCCTTGTTCTTTCTACCTCCCAATTAATCATACGTCATTTTGGAAAACCAAAGTAATCCACAGCAGGAGGCAAAACTGCCATCACGGAGTACGTTGGCAGCATCAGACCATCCTCCAGGAGCTGGGGGTGACGGCTGCGGTGGCTTGCCCCTTCCCCCCAGGTCCCCCCATCCCGCAGGAGCAGGGTGCCCAGCTCTCGCGGGGGGTGGGCGCTGTCTGCAGCCAAACCTGCTCCATCCCTAATCCCCACACCTCTTCTGCAACATTGAGCTCCACTACTGGTTTTGCCATTAGTCGCCGGTGCTGCTGCTGGCGGTGACTGCTGCGCCGGCAGCCAGCTTCCTGACTACTCCCGGCTCTGGTCCCTCCAGCTCCCTCGCAGCCGTCCCTGCCGTGTTTCTGGTCCTTTAGAGAAAGCGCAGCGGTGCAGGGATCCACGCAGAGCCCCAGCCACGCAGAACAGGCTTACTGAATTAAGTCTTCTTTCTTTCCTAAAGGAAAAAAAGAAAGGAAGAAATAATCTTCTTGGAATCTTTTTCCCCCACATAGACACATTCTTCTCCTTCTCAGGACCAGAGCAGTTGATTAGGACTACTGTTTACTCCGGGCAAGTTACCCAAGGTTTTGCAAATGTGTTTGTGTGTACCATTTTCTACACTTTTAAACTTGGCTGTTTTTAACACAAAGGCCAAAAATGCTAGAAAATAAATGTTCGATTAAGCCTGATAAAGCCTGGTCCATTGTTCCCTTCCCTCGCTAGGGGATGCCAACAGATGATGTTCCTTCTCTAGGCTGTGGAGAAGACTCATTGTCCACAGGAGTTCTTGGGAAAGGCTGCTCTTCAGACCATCTGCTTTCGCAGGAGAAACTGGCTGAGTTTGTCCAAGCTCCCGTAGCTGCATGACAAGTTTTGAGTTCTGAAATGCCTGGTTACCACTTCCATGACGGGAGTTTCTTAAATTACTGGGTTTTGTGTTCTCATGTCACACTCTCAGCATTACGCAAGGTCCGGAGGTGAGGAATTGCCACCAAACAGATCAAGTTTTTAGCCTGAAAGGAAGTTCTGAAATTACGACGGAGGCCTGCTGGTACAGGCTTTCTGGTACCATTTCATAGTGCATCAAATAGTCCAGATAAGCGTCAGATAAGTACTCTCCGTTTTGGGTGCTTATCTTTAACTCCAGATCTTTTGAAGTTTGTCCCTTAAACAGAGTTTCTTCTAAATGAGATAATTAAAATATCTTTATGTCTTCTCAAAGAACCCATGTGTTCATTTATGATCCCCAGAGGGAAGGCTAAATTAACCCTGCTGTCATTTGTTGAAGTATTACCAAATAACATTATTTATACTAGATTTAGCCATAAGTCCCTATTTCCAGGGGCAGTGTGTCCTAGAATAGTGCAAAAAGGATGTTTTTCTTTCCTTTTATCTTTGAGGCACAAATAACATAGACAGCTGCATCTTTTATTTAGGATTTTAGAGGGCAGTTGCTATTGACAACAAGTTTACAGGCTGAAATAATGTAAAGGTGTTTATTTAAATGCCTTTTTCGAAAGTGTAAAGAGCAGATAGCAGATCAAAGATCTCCTTTTCAGCAAAAAGTTTTATCTTTCTATCTGTGGAGGTTTTCTAGTTCATCATTACCTACAGCATTCTTGTGCCCACCACCACCAACCGCCCCACCCCTCTCCTGGTGCGTAGACAGCAGTTCCCTCCAGTGCTCTGAAACAGAGAGGTGTCTCTGTCTTTTCTCTGATTTCCTTCCTTCGAACTCCCTTCACGTTTCAGTGATGTAAGACAGCCAAGATAAGAAATAGCTGTCTCTTCCCAGGAGGAGACGGGACGGATGTGCAATTCAGAAGAACAATTCTTTTTTTCCTACTGCCTTCCTGGGATGGGGGGTGGTGGGGGCGGGCGGGAAGTGAGAAGTAAGTTAACCTCCCTTTTGCCAGCTGTGCCAGCTACTCCGAGCATAATAGGCACAGCAAAGCGTGTCAGCACTGTACTGCTGTCCCCCTGAAAGCATAGAATTGTTAAAAATGATAAGATAGGGAACAGGGGTGGCTAATAACTTGTATTTTTGGTCAAAATACAAGACCAAACAGTTGCTTGTGTAATGCATCCTATTGCTCTTCTAGCGTCTGGCATAAACTGATGTCTTCAGTCATGTAAGTCATGTTTCATCTCGGTCCCCTGTTGCTAGAAAAAGATGACTGGACAGAGTTAAGACTATTACCCCACAGTAAAACCACATTTGTTGTGATTTTTTACAAAGATTAGCATACTGGGATTTGGGTCTATAGGAGTTAAATAAGTAAATTTGTGCGGAGGATGAGGGTTTCTGCTGTTGTGAGATTTTACGAGTAGCTTTTTACATGTTTTTTATATTATTGCTGTGGCTTAATGAGGAAAACACAAGAACTAATGTTTTCTTAGCTACCTAAAGATAATAAAAACCAGCAGAAGCAGAAAAAACTTTCTTATTTGCCATGGGATCCTAGCTCAGACAGTAGCAGGAATTCACAGCCAAAACCATCACACTTTATGATGGTGATTAAGTTCTCCAGGATGCAACAAGAGGCTCAGTTCCCATGATTAAGGGATACGGTTGGATTTAGTGTGACAACTGAGTTCAGGCCTACTGGCCATTTGCACTGGGAGGTAGTTTTTGGGGATGAGTGAGAAGAAGTAGAACATGAGAAAGTCGTATGAATTTCTGGGAAATTTGTTACTGTAGATACTCTTTCTCTTGTTCAATAAATAGGAGAAGGGAAATCTGTCAGGGGGGCTTTATTATTACCATACCAAGATGTTCAAGGATTGTTTTTGTCATGCCCGCACTCTTAGTGTCTTGCCTCGCTGCATCAGTGGTGTCCTAGACTCCAAAATCTGGCTCGCGTGTAATACAGTAGCACAGGAACACCAGAAGGCTGAAGCACTCTCCTCAGCTACTAAAGCCAGTGTTCTGCATAAGATTGATCGGCAGGAATCACTAATGCCACAAAATAAGGATTGATATTAGTGTGACTGTAATGTACTTTAGGGAGTTCTCAAAATGATCTGGTGACCTAGGTGTTGTACAGATAAAAGGAAAGAGCCCGTGTATGCTTAAGGAAGGTAATGGACAGCAGTCACAAAAGTCTGGGGAAACTGAAATATTATGCTTGGGTTATCAGAAATAAGAACTTCAGAATAAGTATTCTGAATGGACTGTGTGAACAGCTGGTGCCATGAAAACTGGGAGCTGTAGAGAAAAATGGTCCAACTGTGCTGAAAGATTGTACTTCAGCAGCAAAATTGAAATTGAAACAAAGGTAGCAGCTGATGCAGGATCTCCTGCTGCTGAGAAGCAGTTGCCTGAGTGGAACCCAAGAGTCGGTTCATCAGAAGAAACAGAAAAGTAAGGAAAAAGAGCCAGAAGAAAAACTATTATACTTCACAGCTGGAAAACGAATTACACTTGCATGTGTGTAAGTACACACTAAGGAAATAAAGAGGATGAGATTTGGAGTAAATGCCTCCAAGACTTGTTTTAGCATCTTTCCAGTTCAGTTAAACAGGTTCCAGGATCTGACAACTGGGGAAACCCTCTTCTTACCTTTCAGGATACAAAAGGGAAGAGATTACAAACTAAGCAATATAAACAGAGCGTGGGAACTTTCTGGGAACTGTTGCTCATCTCGTTAGATGGAGGAATGAGGTTCTAGCCATGCAGCTTGCAGGCACCGAACAGGAGGTAGAGCTTGAAATTTTTTTTGAGCAATATTATGACGATGCAACATGGTCCTTGAAGTCCCAGGTTATTTCCACGCCATTGCTAATAAAGTATTTCTTAGATGCATTCTTGGGCTTTGTGCATTCTGTCTCAAAATCAACATTTTGAGCTGACATCACCTATGAGGAGTTTCACGGAAAGTTGTTTATGGCAAAGCTGAATACATACATCCAGTCGGCTGGTTACCTCTGCTGGATTTCTAATTCAGAGTTATTCTTCCTGAGTCACCTGTGGTGTACAGCTTATACAGGAAACATGTTCTGAATAAAGCATCAGTTACCGGTTGCTAAGACCTTTGAGCCTGATGAGCACTGCGGTGTCTGTTCTACCTTCTCTAAGAGTCAAGCTCATCTCATTTCTGATACAGTGAACTACAGGTGTCAGGTGTACTCCTTACTTTATTCTTGTCTATTTTCTACATCTTACTGCCAAGGCACGAACACTTCCAGAATATTGTTAGATCTATTTGCAAAAAGACAAACATATAATGAAAAAGGATGTGAGAAGCCAAATGACATCACTTAAGTGAGTTTAAAGAAGCTTGATATTTGGTTGTTTATAATCTCAGTATGTTAGTTGTTTGGACTGTGATAAGAGCATTTTTGGTGTGGAGACTGAGCCATAAGACTTATTGCAGCAATGCAGACAGTGTTTGTCTGTTGGTTAGGGAAATGGACTGGAAGGCAGGAAGGTCTTGGGTCCTAGACCGAGCTGAACCAGTGACTCATCGTGTGACTCTGGGAAAGTGCATTCAACTCAGTTCCGCAACATTGCAGAAATCATCTCAGCTGCTGAACTGAACCAAAGCAGGTTGTAAGTCACACATGGGAAAGATGAGCCCTTTTTTCTTATTCTGTGCAGATTTAAATTCTACATTATCTTCTCCCGAGCCAATGTTTCATGGTGTGGCTGTAGTAATACTTTGAAATTTGTAGTAATATTTTGAAAGAAATTGAACCTCCCCCCCAAAAAAACCTTCCCACCCCTCCCATGAAATTTATGGAGAATTGGGTGTGAAAGATGAAAAAATATCTAAAGAAAAAAATGACCATTATTTATTTTTTAGTATCAAGGAGAAATTAATTTGGCCTTTCCAGGTTTTAGATTTTGACATCTACAGATTACAAATACACCAAATACGCATTATGTTGAGCTATAGATTTTGTCACTTGAGTAGGTAAGCAACTAAAACAGCTTTTTGGTAGAAGTGGGAATTGAAATATATCGTGTAAATTTTAAGAGCAGGAATTATAATGCTTATCTTGTTTGAATTTTTCAAGTGTTTCTTATACACATTGGGTCTCCTTATTTGCAAAATAGATTTAAAAAAATTAAAAGGAGCTTTTGCGAGTCCCTTCTTTTCTCTTTTGAGAAAATATATTAAGACATTTTGCTAATCAAAAGTATGTGGGTGAGAGATTATCACTAATAGTTGACTGTCAGCTTTTATATCCACAAGGAAGAGATCGATCTTTTTTCTGAACACTTTTTTCTGTATTTTAGATTGCCTGCCTTGACCCCATTGAAAATAGGAAAACTTTCACAAAGGTCTGCATATAGTCCTGATATGTCAGAGCCTCTAATACAGCTTCTTTATCTGATATAACCCCTATAACAATCTTCTTTACCCAAGGCTTTTGCCAGTGGCAACACTGATCAACTAGGAGCAGAGAGGAGAAGGCTCAGGGAGGAGGTTAAGTTTTGAAATCTAAACTGAAAAGTGAAATGGGTCAGTAAGAAAGCTAGTTCTCATGGGCTTTTTCTTGACTGAAATAGAAAGGAAATGGTGGGTGTCGCATCTGACCAAGCAGTTAGCAGTAAACACTTTCATCATCAAATACAGTTCTTTTCCCAGTTTGCAAATCTCTTACCCATTCTTCTTACTTTTAAGGAAATACCAGTCCAGTCCTGAGAAGCAATTCTGAAAAATTGCATCACAAATTTCCACATTTAATATTTCCAGTACAGTCAGTTGTCTACCAGCCAACTCTGAAAACCGAGCCAGGGCTGTAAGAGTTATACTGGACTAGGCTTATCCATCAGCATGTATGATAAAAGCAGTCAGTCAATCTGTGCCATTGCCGATAGCCCCTGTGTCAGGGGGATTGGAACTAGATGATCTTTAGGGTCCCTTCCAACCCTAACCATTCTATGATTCTATGAAACCTGTGCAAATCATTCCTTTCGGATCATGCTCTCAGTTCCAGTTCTTGGTATATATTTCTAATTGCAATTTAGTAAATAATTCTGCAGGAAGAAATTCAACTCATCTGTCTTTCTCTCTCTGCTGTATTTGATTCTGCAAGCATAACAAGATTAAAAAAGGCCATTAAAAACTGTCACCAACCTCAGCCCTCCCAAGGATAAAAAAAAAACAAAAACAACCCTCCCAGGATCTCTGAATGCCTGAGAACCAGGTCAGCAGGTTACGGCTGTAAAGAGATATTCTTCAGAGGAAAACTAATTAATTCAATTTATAAATACAGTTCACACAGTCAAGCATTTTTAAGTAATAATAGAAATCATGAAACTGGGATAAAATCTCCGAGATTATGCTTACATCTCAGGAAACCCTGGCACCGTCGCACTGCAGTGAATAAATGCAGCCGATACAGCCATGCAAACAGCTGTACGGCTGGTTTCTATCAGTGCCTTCCCCACCAACAGGGATAACGCAACTGCATTGCTGCCCGTTCAAAAGCAAAAATCTTTCCCACATTGGCAGGTTGGTTTGCATTTAGTGTAATAGGTGCAGATGAGTTTTCAGAAATACTGGATGCATATCTCGAGTAAAAATTTAGCAACTTTTAAGGCTTACCAATCACTAAGAATAATATGTTCTTAAGTAAGTTTCCTGAGTCTGCCAATTTACGTAGGTGAGTAAACTAGACAGGTCAAATAACTGGCGTGGTTTATAAATAGACTAAAAAAAAATCTCCATATATAGAATAGCATCCAGACTTTCTATTGTTTGAAGCAAATGATATCATTATTTGGATGTCTTTCCAGAGCTGAAAATGACTAGACTTTGGAAACTAAAAGTAGTTAAATATAGAAATTGCTACTTTCATGAGTGGATGCTGTGTTTCATTACTATGCTACTAGTATGTGAACAAATGCCTTTCTGTTCTTAGGGATGGGAAGGGGGATTTTATTCCAGTAATATAAGATATTGGACAAAAGCCAAATTCAGATTAAGGGCTGACAGTGTCTTTACCCTTATTCCTTTACGGAAAATATTTTCGATGCACCGTGCAGTGTATCTGCACATATGAGGTGACTACACTGTCCACTACCTTGTGCCTTGCATAAACCTTTACAGTTGTGCAGATCGAATACGAAATGCAAAGTGGTTTGCATAAAATATAATAATAGAGTAAAAATTAAAAGAAAAACAGTGTAGCTTGTCATCACAGACTCCCTAACAAGTGATTACATCTACTTTGCCAAGTCAGAGAGCTTTCTTCATCACTGATAAATAGAAAGCACTTAGAATCATAGAATCATAGAATCTTCATGGTTGGAAGGGACCTTTGAGATCATCAAGTCCAACCATTCACACACAAAAAAAACCAAAAAACAAAACCAACCCCTACAATCTCTGCCACTAGAGCATGCCCTGAAGTGCCACATCTACACTTTTCTTAAATACCTGTAGGGATGGTGACTCAACCACCTCCCTGAGCAGGCTGTTCCAGTGCCTGACCACTCTTTCAGTAAAGTAATTCTTCCTAATATCTAATCCAAACCTCCCCTGCCGCAGCTTCAGACCATTTCCTCTGGTCCTGTCATTATTCATCTGGGAGAAGAGGCCAACACCCACCTCTCTCCAGCCTCCTTTCAGGTAGTTGTAGAGGGCAATGAGGTCTCCCCTCAGCCTCCTCTTCTGCAAGCTAAACATGCCGAGCACCCTCAGCCTCTCCTCATATGACCTGGTCTCCAGACCCCTCACCAGCCTGGGAGCTCTCCTCTGGACACGCTCCAGCACTTTAGTGTCCCTCTTGTACAGAGGGGCCCAGAACTTATTCTGACTTCTACAACACTACTTTTTAAAACCACCTAAGTAGCTTCTGTGGAGATACATCATTTCTAGGGATGGGGTGTTGGGAATAAGGGCTCATGTTAAGATGTCCCAGCACTCTTCTTCTAAAGACCGCCATCCTTTTAGATGAGGAATGCCATGTTGGATGCTAGATGAGAGTCTGTTGTCTCATAAGGAAAGATAATAGACTACAATAACATGCATCTCTAAAAGCATGCATTTACAAAGGTGGAATCAAGTTTAACAAGATATCAAAACAAATTTTAACTTACCAATCCAGATTTTCCTTCAGCTACTTCTGCATCTTCTACCTTTCTCTCAGATTTAGCTAAAAATTCCCATTTTGAACAGAGGTACTTGATATGAAGTCACCTAAATTTAGGCATCTACATATTCACAAGGTGTCTGAGTTCTCTTTATAATCGGGGAAGCCAATGGGATTGCCTTAACTAATAGTAATAATTAATGTATGTACTTCTGCTTACCTTTACTAATACATTTCCAGCTTCAAACTCTTACTAGACTCGTATCTGTGGGGTTTTTTTCCTGCAAACAAACCTGATTCTTAAGTTGGTAAAACTGAACATGGAATGCTCGTGAGCAACACTTTTATTGTCCTTCTGTAATCACTGAGGGCCATAGGTGCCAGCTGATGACCATGTAATGTTTTCCCCTTTGTTAGAGGTTAGAGATATCTCCAGCCATGGCTGCACACTCTTCAAAGAGCTTAGTTTGCCTGCAGCATCGCTTCTCTTCTGCTAGAGCATGTTCAAGCCTTAGGTGGTGATTAGGACAAAAATTGTCGTTCCTTTAGGCAACTAAGTCACCTGTCTCAAATAGAGAAGTGCCAGAGGACATTGCCCTGCCTTCTCTGGATGCAATTTTGTTCTAGGAAAGCCCTCTGCATCTTAAGCCTTCTTCCTTCACTCCTCAGAACTGGAGCACGTTCATACAGAGACCTGGGGCTGCTTTTTAGTGTTCCCTTTCCCATGGCATTACAGATTCTTCAAAAATAAGCAGCAGCGATAAATTTTCCTATAGTGGTGACTATTTTTTATTGTTTGACATTTTAAAATGTTTTAGCTGGATTTTCCCATCTTATATTCTAGTCCCTTTCTTAGGATAACATATAATCATATCTGTGAGAGAAAAAAAGGCAAAATGCAGCTGAACCCAACTTCATCACCTGTAAGATATGAGACCTTCATTCACTGAACTCTTGACAGAAAATGATGTCACAGCATACGCTGCCTGCTCAGAAGTGTACTCTTGGCAAACAACTTCATGTTGGGCAAGTGGGCAAGACCCCTGGCCAGTTATTCAAATATCTGTACTGTATATTTAGACAGCTTTTAAGATTTACTCTCTGACTGAGCCTATTAAAGACCTTTTATTATTTTTTTTTCAATGCCTACTATATCACAGCAGCTCCTTCTGGATTCCATCTGGTTTGATGGGTACGTACGTGTTTGGATGCAAGCCACAAAATTAGAAATGCCTTTATGAAAATGTGAAGGGTAGGTTCACACTGTATCGTGTCTGGCTTCTGCAGTTGTTACAAGGCAGTATCTCGAGACTGCGAGAAGAGAACTTCTTAACTTGAAGAAGGGGTGTTAAATAGTACCTCAAATAAAGGGAACATGTGGAGCTGTGAAGTTTCACTTCGAAATGAAATTATGCAGCCTTCAAATCAAGGCTGCATGCCAGAAAGTTCGTATAATCAAGAGCCACAGACCAGCCCATAAGAGGAAAGTCTTTTATAGCTTCACTTCTGAGAGGTATAGAATTCATGTTTCCCATTGCTGGCTTCAACATACTTGCAGACACGCACTCAAGAAGACAAGTTTCTGTCTGTTGGGATCTTCTCAGTATCAGAGACTTTGTATTCTCTTGCCCTTCCTTCCCTCACCCCAAACATCGAGCACAGGCATCCCGGTCCCTAGGAGCAGTGCTGCTTTTGGATACTCCTCCTCTGTTGACGTTCCCATGCCCATCAGGACTCAGAACCGAAGCAAGCTGCCTGCTTGGCAACCTGCCTCCCAGTTTTCTCTATACACTCCATCATAAGAGGGAGGTGGCGTTTGAAATTCCGCACCAATCAATAATTCGTAACTGATTGCCACAGCCATTGCTGTTCTCATTGCACTGGGAAGACTGCATTAGGCGGTTGTTGAGACCAGCTTTTTCTTAGTATGGCTGGTGGTAAGTGTCTTCGTGTTCCTCCTGGGGCCAGTTTCCTCCTCCAGGGTTTTTCTCATTGAAGGATGTGTAAAATACATGGCTTCCCCTACTTTCGGTGGGAAGCGTAAACATTCATATGATATTGAGGTCATGCACTAAATTATTCCAGTTGCCATGCATCCAGTCTAGAACAGGTTCTGGCTCCACTTCAAATATGAAAGAAAGAATTATTTCTTAGCGAAATAATTCTCAGAACAGTTGGAGAGAGGATCCACACCCACATCTTTTCCTTCCTCTCTGAACGTGCCAATTTATCTCTCCCTTTCCCTTGCCAATTAAGGTCTTCACAGTGGTCTTGCTGTCCGGTGCACTAGTAGCTACTGGATTGCGAGCAGGCGGTTTCAGATGGCTGGTTCCTTCTTTGGCATTGTAACTCTGAGGACAGAGCATTTTCCAGACCAAGCCTGACACTGGTTAATCCAGGCCTCCCCCGCTGAAGTGTTCTCCATGCTTGTTTTGAATGGTTGTTTATACATGTTTCTAGAGAAATAAGTTTGGCATCCAGGCAACGAATGTTTTCGACTCTTTAAGGAGTAAAATGCTGGTTCTGAGCAAATACAACTGTGCTGTCATATTTGAAACCAATGAAGTTCCTATCTATCTGTCTCATTCATCAACAACAGGAGTACCCCGTCATACTCCTGCTTTATTTTTTTCTCCTTTCTTTCGAAGGAAGCAGAAAATTAATGTTTCTAAGTCAGGGCTTTGTAAACCAAATTTGAAATTAATGTGAGTTTCAATATCTGAAGGTCAAACGCAGAAACAGAGGTCCATACTGGAAGCGTGGGCTGGGCTAGTCACCCTGCTGGTGACACAGAGGGCTGCCTCGCAGGCATGCCAGGAATCCCCTTGGGACTTTCAGGCTGAAGACTCACGTGAAGCGTGAAGCATCCAAATATGCTCCTGGTTGCCACACCGCAGAAGCATGCAATATGTCAGCACCCCCAGTCATGATTCAGCTTTTCAGCAAGCTCCCAGACCTTCTAAAACCTCTCTTGGTGAAACTTAGATGGCTTGGAGGGACTGCTGAGATTGATGGAGAGAACAGAATGGGGCTTGTCAGGACAGAAGTTAATGCACAACTGCAACCTGTAAAATATCAAAGAAAATGTCGGTGAGCAGTCTCTTTTGATTCCAGGTTGCAATATTTTTATTATAATTTCCGTATTCTTTTTTTGAGCTGCATGTAAGGAAATGGCTTATATTTCCTGGTCTTTCTGTACTCATGGAACTGTACTTTGAGGTCTGTCCTCTGGTTGCCTTTGTTCTTTGTCAGAATACCAGCCCTTGAAGTGAGGGTACTTGAATGGGCACGCGGAGATAACGATTACACAAATGTGGCCAAGATTAGTAATAAATAAATCATTAATGTGCAGAAAAGTTTAAAGAGAACTGCATATATGTTTCTGTTTTTTTTAAGAATTGGGCTGAAAGAAACTCCATTTAAGTCAGAAGCAGAACTCTGAATTCTCAGAAAAGAAGTTGTCTTTTGTTGGCTGAAGATGTACTAATGTATGTAATATTTTAAGGGACAAAAAAATTATGAGAAAGCAAGAGGGTAAGATTTTGTGTTGGAGCACCCACATCTTATGGTTGCTGTTTCATGGTCATAAAAATGAGAAGGTGTTTACACTAGGTAAATACACAAGCTTTACAAACATGGATGGCATTTACATGTTTTCTCTTGCTTGTGTTTAAGTAGTGTTCACGTTCCTTGAACCATCAATCTTATATTCATTCCAGCACAGTGACCCAATAATACCGAAAGAAGAGTTGGAAAAGTCCCTCTTCTCCCTTTCCGTTTATTGCCTTCCTCATTCCCTTTCTCCAGCCTTTCCAGCCTAATTCGCAGCCTGCCTGTTGGTGCTTTCCCAGAGCCAGGTGTGTGTTTGATTTTGTCGGTCAGAGAACTGCAATTAGGTCTCCCGTTTCCTTAGAGACTGTGCTGACTGCTGTGCTATTGTGTGCAATGAATAGGGATGAGTAAAGCTGCTTCACTCAGTCTTCCTCTACCCCATCATCTTCTCCAGCTCTATTTTAAAAATAAAAGAGCTGTAACCACATTTTCCAGTAGGTCAGGCTCCGTGAGCTAGACATACTCATATGGGCCCCTGTGGAGATGTCTAAGCCAGTAAATAAAAGAGAGTAGAGAGTGACTTGCAGATATTTGTCTGTTCTGAACTGCTCTGTCCTGGTCTCTGCAAGGCAAGTCTTCTCTAGAGATGCCTAGCTCTGAACACTGTGGACCTAATCGTATCTGTGCCACTTGCCCACAGAGCTGGGGGTCTGTCTCCAGCCCTTCATGTGTGGTAGTTTTCAGATCCCAAAGCATGTCGGCTAGAACTTACATGGCTGGGGTGGCACATTCTTGTATGCATGACCAGAAACTGCCCTCCTGCCAGCAGGAGGAGGAGATGGACAGCATGTTTTGGTGCCTCCGGGATGAAGCGGAAGCTTCGTAGAGGGGTCTTGCTCCACAAATCCAACTCTCCCCCTTTAGACTGGAGATGTCAGACATAGCTTAGGATGTTTGCTGATTAAAGAACACACCTCTAAGAACCTAATAATACTCCAACTGGCAAAGTAATACACCACTGTTGTTAGTAGTATTAATTCACAAGAACATCACTGCAAAAAGCACTGAATTACAATTCTATTGGATATTGTTAGTATTAGTATTCATACAAAATTACTATAAAGAAATCTTATAAAATTCACAAAAGGGCTATTGAGTTGCAATTCTGTTGCCTTTCCTCCTGCAGTTGGTATTCAGGTGTAGGCCTGTCCTTCCTTACAAGTTTATCTCTCCTTACTCCACCCTCCCACAGCAGGTCTTTCAGGGACGTGCCTAGTGGAGAGACATGTGGGCTCTCCTTAGGGGTCTCCCAGTAGGCTTGTGCCCACAGGTCAGCATCACCACCGACTGCAGATGTTCATGCTCTTGCTCTTAGCATATCCTCACCGTCTTCGTTCTTCACCTAATTGGATGCCCTATTCCCCTTTTTTCCTTTTCCACCTTTTTACCGCCCTCGCGTCTCCTCTTCTGTGCCTATACTCCTCCCACATAAACAACCTACTCCTAGGTACTTTTTCCTCATTGGTCCCAATTTTGTTAAACTCAAAATTTGGTGTTTCTGACACTATTACCTAGGCAATTTTGGCTCAATATGCTATTACCATTACCGTTGGCTGAATGAGACAGCCTTGCGTCCAAAGGCTGCCTTCTGACCATGTGGTTCACGTTGGTTACGTTACATTTATATTACATATTTTTTGACAGAATTCTCATACTCCAGCCTTGACTTCCCAACTTAATTCTAATTAAACAATAGCTCACCTTACGCACAGAGAGCTTGCATACCAGTGCAATGCTGTGACCTGTTTTGTGTTTGCACCATATGTCTGCTCTTAAATAGTTTTCCTCACACTTGGTGTTCCCAGCAGAGGCCACAGCTGGCTCTGAGAGCGAGATTTGGACACTTAGCGCAGGAGTCATCTCACCTGAAACTGGACACTTGCGCTGTAGACACAACTCAACTAGATACCCTAGACTACCTTTCTAATCCCCTCACCCTTCTAGGGATGGCATTTGTCTCAGGTGTCTGAAATAGTTCTGATGAGATTCTCTGAACTGTCTGTAACAGCAGGCCAAATGTTTTGCCTGTATCACAGAAATCTCAAATTAGATTATATAAACCCCATTTCTAGACTCTGCCTAAACTCTGGACTTTTTAGTGATTAGTGGACTTCAGGATCATCCAAAACACAAGCAAGACCTGGAATCGAAGGTTTTCTCAGCAGACTACTTCAGAGTCGGGGCTGTTGCCACTCCTCCAGTTTGGTCACACAGATCCTAGAATATAATTTTTCTGCAAACAATGTTTTCACCATTTAACTGCATATTGAGCAAATTGGGAGATTCATCTCCCTGTCCTTAGGCTCCTACAGTGGATGGATGTCTCCATGTAAGCTAGTCACTTCCATCCACCTTTACAGTTAAGAGAGAAGAGCAGGCACTTTCTGGGAGAGATGCAGCTGTTCAGTTTATGTGCCTGTATCGGGATGGGATAAACTGTATCTTAGGACGGAGTGTTCTCCCCACTGACCAAAAAGGTATTCCACGCACCTGTTTCAGATCAAGACAACTGCATTTGGATGTCACCATTGGTTTTGTATTCCCAGAAATCTGTTTTAATCAGGAAATAAATACTTGTGGTACTTTTAAAACTGCATTGTCCATCGCTAAATTTTAAACTGGGCTTTTTGCATTCTAGCTATTGACTGATGCCCGTTCATTTGATTTCCCTTCATCTCAATTGTGTGCCCATGTGTATAATTATTTTTGACAAAGTTTTACAAGGATCCTTAACGTTTGTTTATTTCTTAACATTAAAAAACTTTTAAACCGTAATGTTTCATACGGTAACTTCCCGGTAATGTCAGATTAAACGACAGTGCAATGATCTGCCTTCAAGAAATTATAAACATTCATACATAATAAAGTAGAAAATGCTACATGTGACTAAAAGCTCCCAGAATCATCCCACTAGCAGTCAAGAAGTGGAAATTAAGCAGTGAAGCCAAGTGTAATCCAGAGGAGATACATTAATGTTGGTCTCAAATGTTTTCCCATTATGTTCCCTACCTTTGGAAAATTCTTCCAGATTTTTCTCTTCATTATCTGAAGAATCTATGTGCATAAAAGGACATAAAATGAGAAAATTAAAAAAAAAAAGCTTCCTAAAATTGTGGAAGAAAACAATTGTGTCCCTACATTAGCTGATGGTATTGTTACACCATGCAAATTAAAATGTTGGATGGTGGATAGTACACAAACAATAGACCTTGAACTTCTTCCAGTTGAAATAAGTATTAGCAGCCTCCTTTTTTTTTTTTAACAAGTGCACAAATATCTTGCCATAGTTCTGATTCATACTCTGTTTTCTCCTTAGCAACAGTTTACCAAATTTAGAGTCACTCTCCTAATTAAGAAAGAAATAAACTTATTGTTCTCCTTGTTGTTTTCTCAGTAGGCATAATTGAAAACTCACATGATAAAATTACTATATCTGTCAGTCTGTTACTGTAAGGCTGGGATATGCTGTTATTTACAGCTCTAACCAAAACAGTTCCCTAAAAGTTCAGAACTTATTCTTATTAATGGCAGCACAACTTAGCACACTGCTCCTTAGTGAAGACCTGCATCTTGCAGAGGAATACGTTCACACAGGCCGTACATCTGCACGGCGTCCATAAAAATGAATAGAACTGTTAGTAATTTCTGAAAAGGAATTGAGGGGGAAACTCTGTGAAGTGAAGGATCCTGAGAAAGAGATGCAGATTACATTTGCAAATAGGTTAATAAGAAAAAAACCCCACGGAGACAGTGAGTTTGTGACCATCCAAATATTTATAAAACTGGACCAACCTGAGCAAGCTGCTGGAGTTTATAAAACTGTCTCAGCTTATTATTTCCTCTAAACAATAGCCTAAACATAAAGCAGAGTTCATAACATGACGTAGATCACTGTTACGTCCGTGAAATAATTTCCTGAATCAAACACCTAACCTTTAAATAGCTCAGGGCATGGTTTCAGCTCTGTGGACCTCTTTTTTATCAGTATGAAAAGCCTACTTGTTTCATTAAATGTGAGAATTAAATATAAAGCTGAAATAAAAGTATTTTAATATATGAAAATAGGTAAGATACAGACTTGAGCCCTCTCACAACAAGCAGAAGAACTTGTTCTGGGAACTTTATATTACTGCTTGTCATAAGATTGAGAGCCTGTTGTACAAATATGACCAAAGGAGGACTTCGGCAATGCCTGGTACCTGCTCCATACCTTTTATTCATTTGGCTCCCAGGGAGGAATCCAAAGCCCGGAGCTATGTTTTCAGGTTCTCAGTAGTGTAACAGCAGAGGTGGATACCTGAGAAATGTGACTCAGTAACTCCAGGTGTTGAGCAGAGGATTGCTTAGAGTTACATGAAAAATGCTAAGCATGGCAGTGTTGGTCCCTCCCTGTGTTTTAGCTCCTTGAGCCAGGGCTAGAGGCAGGAATGGCAGCATCGCTGCCTATTTAAGCAACAGCATAGCAGTTCAGAGCACCCATCTTCTTTCGGGGGCTTGTTGATACCCCTGTCACCTCCCTTCCAAGAGATGATGTGCTCAGGCTGTGGCGGAGGAAGGAAGGGTGAAGAGATCATTTATCCCTGCCGCAGTGCAATGAAGGATTCAGGGTTCTTCCAGCCAGGAGGGGAGTGAGCGACATGGAGCCTGATTCTGTACCCTACAGCTGGGGTGCCTTGAGATTTTATCTAAGAAGCGGTGCATGGAAAAATTAGCAGCTGCCCTGAATGAGGGCCTGGGGCTCCAAGAGGTCCTTCCTGTAGCCACTAGACTTCAGTCCTTCTCTCTTTTTCTTCTGGCTCCGTTAATTATTTGCTGTGGGGCAAACCAGGTTCAGAAATAGCGACGAGAAATCCCTTCCTCCTTTCCCAGATTACTTAGTAGGCTGCTGGGGCACTTTCAGGGGTTCCAAACCCTGGGCTTAGGTGAGCTGCAGGCTGGTCTTTACAGTGTTCCTAATTATTAAGTTACAGTTATAAAATTCACACCACAGCATGCACAGCGTCTCTGCTGTTCAGGTTTCTGAACAAGAGCGACCAAGGCTGTGGAATTCCATGCAAGCAGTGTGTGCTAGGTGTAATCTGAGCTGGCCTGCCCGTTGAAGTCCATCCAAGAATTTGCATGGAGTGGTGCATATTTTGTCTTCCACGTATTTGGAGCCCACGCCAAGGTGGTTCTGGACAGGCAGGAGAGATGTAACCACAGTCATCTATTTAATCTAGGTCTGACTTCTAGGTCACAGTGGTTGGCTGCTAGCAAGTTTTGGGGGCCACCAGAATAGGCAGCCATTGAAGAGGAGAGGGCAGGAGTTTGGCTTATGATTTTGAACATGACACCTATGTCTTCCTTTATGTCCACCCATAAATATTTTAAAATATAGCAACAATTTAGAGCACGCATAGAAGGATGTGCTACATTGTGACCTAGGACTTAGTCCATTTCCCTGAAGAATCCAAGCAGCTGCGCTTCTGTGATACGATATCTGTTGCATGTGTCGAAAAGATGTGTGAGATACTGCTCAGCATGGAGCTGCAATGTTTTGGAAATGTGGAGGGAAATTAATAGAGTAACATTATATTTCTTGATGCTGATCTCCAAGAACAGGAAAGCCACTCCTGGCTGCTTCTAAGCACAGATTAAAGAGGTTTCGACTGGAAGTCATAGATCTGATCCTGGTCTATGCTTGGGCAAGTAGTTCCCAGCGAGTCTGCTAATCAAAGCGTATTGTGCTGTGCCAGGTATTGTAGCTGATACCTTTTAACAATTTGTTTTATGTGTGTTCTGGTTTGTAGGGTGGAAAGACTTACACAGGACCATGTGGAGGAAGAGACTGCAGTGGAGGATGTCAGTGTTTCCCTGAAAAAGGAAGCCGTGTAAGTAACATTTTTTCCTGTAAAACGTTTTTGGTGGTACCAGTTGAATGCTGTTTTCTACAGGTGGACTTGGATTAGACTGCTAACAATTATTCTTTTTCAGGAAAAAGTTATTGTTGTTTCATCTCACTTCCTCAAAGAGCTTCTAGATTTGAATAAATACTTTGCTGTGAAATATAGCACGTTCTTCTCTCAAAGATCAAGGCCGAAGGACCTCACAGCCATGACAAGCTGATCGGATCCAAATTTTAGGGATGCCGTGTGCTAGAGCATCACTGGATTGTGTGACAGTGCTAAGTGAATATGGACAAAATCACTCAGTAATGTTCTTGAAGTCTTTCTAATGAAATGGTATCCGATGAAAAGATACCTCATGCATGTGATTTCCATTATAACGGAAGGGATCCAGGCCTGCAAAACCTGAAATGTCTGCTGGAAGGGAACCGCTTGAGACTTCTGGCGTTAGGTTGTTGCTGACGGTCTGTTCTTTGTTTTGGGGAGTTGCGCGGAATGAGGCAGAGGAAGGGAGATGGGGTGGAGGGGATTAGCCACCTTCCACAAAGAACTCCGAGAAATAGGGCAGTTCCTATCCTGTATGGCTTGGAGCCCTGGCTGGCAGTCTCCTTCTGTACAGCTTGGTCTTCTGCAGCTGAGACGGTGACTCAGCCTTTTCCATCCACCCATCTCTAAGAATAGGTCAGGCAAGAGATGCGGCAGGTCATATGCTCCTTCTGCTATCACAAACCTCATAAGATTTTTTAGTTCTCTGCCTTCCCTCCACTCAGTGGGCCATCAATTCCCATTCTCATTGCATTCCTCAAGCTTGACTCCACGTCTGAGCAGAGGAAGAGGTGGTAGGAAAGTCACAGTGTAGGTGGGAGGCAAGGAACACTCTTGTTTACAGCAGAAGTCCCGATGTCTCCATGGAAGTCAGATGATCCTGGGCTTACCGTGCCATGAGGACTGTAATGGTTATACTACCATCCCCTGACCATGATCTGCTCATGGTCTGCTTTCCATTACAATAAACTAATGGTAATCTGATGATGCTGAGGACAAACAAGCCCTCCCCCGAGACACAGCTTCTGGTGGGGCTCCCTCCAGCTGTTACTGCCTTACCCTCATCATCCAGCACATGAAGTTTGGCGAATGCCTGCTGCCACTTCCCTTCGAGGGCACTGAAAGACAAAAACTCATGCTGTATGAAACAGCTTCAAGTATGACATTATTGTGTCTTTTCAGTGACTTTTTTCTGGGGGGTTCTGAGAGCAAAGCATGGATCTGCTTGTTCTCCACAAGTTCATCAAAGTAGGGATCTGTCAAAAAACTACCAACTTTTGTGACTGAAATATTTTTTGTGTTCCTTATTGACTGAATAACCCTTAATTTCAAGTTGCCATGTGTGCAAGAGAAAAGAGGTAGCTAAACAACGTTAATTACATAGGTTAGAAAAGCTGAAAATATTAAATTACCAAAGTAGAGAATCAGTCAGGTGCCAGTGATGAGAAGCTCCCTGTGAGTTGCTTAGTATCTAGATTGGGAGGTAAGGGCATTATGTACTTGCTCGCTACACCCGCTCTTTGATTCAGCTCAGGGAAGTAAGTAACCCCAGTAACAAACCACACTGTCCTCCCTTTAAATAGACACTAAAAAAGAGAAAAGAAGGATGTTACAAAATGTAAATTATATTTTGCTACTGTGGTTAATTGTGCAAGATATGAAGGAGTATTGGGGAAAGTGATTCAAAGAATTTTATAACACTTTAGAAACTGTATTTTAACCCTCTGAAATGATATACCTCATTCTGAGTCAGCATACACTGTGTGTATTTTGTGTCTGCTGGTCTCTTCAGATGTCACAACCTCTGTTAAACATCTGGTTCAAGGAATGAGATTGGCCTTTAGAGACTAGTCAAATTTGGCATAGCGTTCTGGTCTCATGCTAATCCTCAATGGGAATATTTATTCTCACAAAACCTCTGTATAATCTGGCACGACACACATTTTTCTGTTGGAGGTGACTCATTACATGCACAATAGACATATTGCATGTTTGCACTTGTAAAAATGCCTGAAGCAGACTGTCAGACCCTGCTTCTGCAGTGATTCTCCGTGTCGGGACAACAAAGAGCTGTCACTTGCAGGGCATCTGGAACTCAGGTGGGAGCAGCGCTGCAAGGGTCTGCAGCCAGCTCTTAGCCCTGCCCTGCCCTGGAAATTCACCTTCTGTTCATGACAGCTCTCTCAAAACCAGGCAAACAAAAGCATTTTCTCTGGATTGCTGCTACTGAACGCATATCAGACGCTGTTGAATCATAGAATCATAGAATCATAGGGTTGGAAGGGACCTCTGGAGATCATCTAGTCCAACCCCCCTGCCAGAGCAGGGTCACCCAGAGCAGGTTGCACAGGAACACGTCCAGGCGGGTTTTGAATGTCTCCAGAGTTGGAGACTCCACCACCTCTCTGGGCAGCCTGTTCCAGTGCTCTGCCACCTTCAAAGTAAAGAAGTTCCTCCTCATGTTGAGATGGAACTTCCTATGTTCAAGTCTGTGCCCATTACCTCTTGTCCTGTCACTGGGCACCACTGAAAAGAGCCTGGCCCCATCCTTCTGACCCCCACCTTTATAAGTATTTATAAGCGTTGATAAGATCCCCCCTCAGCTGTCTTTTTTCCAGACTGAAGAGACCCAAATCCCTCAGCCTTTCTTCATAAGAGAGGTGTTCCAGTCCCCTGATCATCTTGGTAGCCCTTTGCTGTACCCTCTCCAGCAGTTCCCTGTCCTTCTTGAACCGGGGAGCCCAGAACTGGACACAGTACTCCCAGTGTGGCCTCACCAAGGCAGAGTAGAGGGGGAGGATGACCTCCCTCGACCTGCTGGCCACGCTCTTCTTGATGCAGCCCAGGATGCCATTGGCCTTGTTGGCCACAAGGGCACATTGCTGGCTCATGGTCATCCTTGAATGAAGTAAATTCTTTGGAGCAGAAATACAATTGCAAACTATGAAAGTAGAAAAGGTCTGAAGAAATGTTTACTTTTTATTTATACGTGCTTCTACTTCATTTTCTGACGTTGCTTCAGTTACAGTCCTAAGGTACAGCATTACATACAGATGCTTTTCTTCATGCGTTATCTTAATCCCATGGCTTTTGTTTTTAAAAAAGTGGTTTTTTACAAAATATGCTCACTGATGTCTTCTGGGGGCTCCGTGCTAGAGGCAGAGAGGCACTGTCTAGATGTGTGAGGATTCAGCCAGGCTTTGGTGATTTGTGCCAGATCTCCAGATGCAGGACAGCTGGAAACCCTGTGCTTCTGTCTACACTGCTTTTAGTTCGGGACTGATAAGGTTAGGCACGAAGTCACAGGAAAGTTGAATCTGTTTTATACGGGCAGTTTCTAGGGACAGAAGGCCACCTAACACAAATTAGTGCGTGCAGCTAGCAGGCCTGCAGGAAAGAGGTATGTGTTTTTAGTTTTTCCTCTGCTCTTTTTTGGCTGGGCTCGGCCCTGCAACTTTCCCTGAGCTCAGACACAGCTTGACGAAACCCAGTGGGGACAGGAAAATGAAACAGCGGGACCTTTGCCTGCCCGCTGTGGCGGTGGGGAAGCTGCTGCAGCAAGACAAAGGCAGCGGCTAACCTGCACCCTCCCAACCTCTCATCAGAGCTGCTCAAGGGAACGTGAGGACGCCTGCAAAAGGCACTTTCTGCCTCATTCCCAGGAGGAAAACAGGTCAAATACAAATGTTCAGAGAATCATAGGACATTGCTGATAACCATGTTTGCAATTTGCAGCAAATGCTGAGCTGCCGCTCAGAGAAGTTTCTGTAAAGGAATGTCTTTCTTGGGCCACACGCAAACCCCTTGAAGTTCCCACCTCCTGTCCTGCTTTTGAGGTCACATCTTTGGAGGAAAAAGAGTAAAAGGAACTTCTTCCATAAGCTGTGTTTTTTCTAATGTCTAATGACACTCTAGTCTTTGTTCTTTTTCACTGCAACCTAGCCATTTTACTTTAACCTATTTACTGTTAGCTAGATACAAATATCCGGTCTATCTAACCTTGCAACCATGCGGGTGGTTGGAGCTGGGGCTGCAGGAGCCAAGCTTGGGGACCAGCCTCACCCTCAGCTCCCCTTCTCACAGCTGGCGATAAGCTCTGCAGAGTTACGGGAGCATCCAAATCCACACAAAAAGAAACCATGGTATAAGCCTCAGTGGAGGGCACAGGGTGAAAAGGGAGAGGAAAGACGAGACTCATCTTTTCCCTAAGATGAGACAGACTCATCTTTTTATTTTCTCCCAAGACAACTTCTCCTAAGTTATTCTCCTAAGAGAATACCCTCTCCCTAAGCTACATGTGGGGAAAATACTGTAAAGAGTACCTAAGTGCCTTGGTAAGAGGGAAAGGAAAAAAGGGAAGCGCTGATACAGTATTGAAATTCTGGTTTGAATGAAACAGAAACCCTGGACTAAAGCAAAACAAACAAACAAACAAACAAAAAACTCCTGGTTTCTTTCTTTTTCCTCTAGATTTTTATTGCAGCTCCTAAAGTTTTGAGATTTATAGTTCTTCACAAACCATATATTGGTCACAGTACAATATATACACCTTTAAAATTTGTTAAACATTAATGCACTTATGTAGGAAACAATAACTCCTTTCAGTACAATGGCCAACTGCTTGACCTATTGAAGTTCATAATCGACCTCACTTCATAATCAACCTAGAAGGCTTTGTAGAAAGTGGAAGTGAGTAGAAGTCTTTTTGATCTTTCTATAGAGTGAGAAAATGCACTCTATTGAAATCTCACTTTGTACTTTCTGTCTGAGTCAAGCATCTAACAGTGCTCAAGCCATTTACCCATTGTTTTTGCAAAGGGCTGGAATAATGGGAACTGTGAAATGAAAAGACAGCTTCATGTCCCCCCATAAAGGCCGCTTTTGGGGAATGCTTAAACATTCCTTTGTAACCAAGACTGACATGAGGGTTCACCGTAACACCTTTACAGATATCTGTATATTGCTTTCGCTAATGCAATGGCCAAGGGTGAGCCATTACCAGTTCACCTATAATCACTTATATCTGCTTTTGGGTGCTATACAGTTGTGAAATCTGGTGTCTGATCTTTACTCACAAGCATTTTCCATACAAGTTTAAATCTTAACACATGGACTAGATCTAGCAGATGTTTTTCCCTATAATTACAAAAGCCACAACAAAATACAACACTTAAATATTCTAAAGTCAATTCCATTCTTATTTCCTAGGGAAATGTTTAAATCCAATAAAATTATTTTGTCAATTGTTAGTGTAATTCTTGAACATCACAATTAACTGGCTTCTAAGCTGGTATAATGGCAGCAGCTCCTTTCTAACTCTTGGTGAGTGCAAGTTGATATATCTGATGAAATCTGATATTTTACTCTATTTTTACAAAATAAGAACATAAGAAGTGTCTTCTCAAATTAGACCAGTAATCCATCTAGCCCATTACTCTGTCCCCAACAGTGGCAGTAGGAGATGCTATTTATGGGGAACACAGAGGTCTGGCAAATTTTGCAGTCCATTTCCCTTGTACTCAAGATCACCCTATTTATCTGTTCCTTCAGTATCTGTGTTTCTCCCTGAATTTGTTTAATCCTTTTTTGAAGCTGCTGTAACTGTGTGTCTTCCCAATGTCCAGTGGCACCAGGGAGTTCACTACTCAAAATGATATAAAATTACTGTCTGACCTGTTCTAAGCCAGTCTCCCTCTGGTTTCAAGTACACCCTATTTCTAGTACTGTAAGATTTGGAAAGGAGCAGGCATGCATTTACCTTATTCACTGCTTCCCTGATTTTGTAAACCTCAGTCATATTACCTCTCAGCTTTCTCCTGTCCAAAAGGAAGAGTCGCACCCTTTTTAGGTTCTCTTTTGAAGGCAACACTCCAACCCTTAGTCCCTTTATCCTTCTCTCTCTTCTGTGAGAGACCAGAACTGTACACAGCACGCAGGATTATGGGTGCACCAAGGTCTTACTTAGCAGCAAATTGACAGCCTTTTGACAGTTTTCTTCCCAATACCATTCTTGGTGTCCCCCTACATTTGAAAACTGTCTGCCCACCCTGTTGGCTGAGGTCCTTCTGGATCTCCCAGCATGGGAGATCACCAGATCTCCCCCTTCGCCATCACCAACATGGCATTTAGCAACCTGAGAGAGGTTGATATCATCTATAGACTTAGATGTTTCACGTTTCAGACCCTTCTTATCTCACTGTTGAAATCTTTACTAAAACCAGTTCCAGCACCCATGTCTGAGAACCCTCAGATGCTGTTGCATCTCCATTTTAAAATGTGACTATCAAGCACTATTGTTTTCTTCCTAACCTTCAACAGCCTTCAGGAAGAGAGCAGCTCTCTTCCAACCCCAAGGGAATTTATATTAAAAAGCTTTAGTGAAGTACGTTGTCAAAGCCAGTTTGAAAATCCACATATATTACGGTCACTACGGCCTGCTTTACCATGCTTATCCTTCTGCTCAGTTACTGTATACTTTAAGGTAGACTACTGCCTGGCCAGGCACAAAAGTCAGACGAACTGGCCCCCAGCTCCCAGGGTCTCCTCTTGGGCCTCTTATCCGTGTGGGAGCTTGGTTGGCACCAGCCCACTGGTGCAGTGGCACTTTGTAATGATGGGTGACACACCTTGGCCAGCAGTTCTGCAATTTCATACGTGAGTTCCTTCAGAAGTCCCAGGTGAACGTCAACCACTCCTGGTTCACTTTTATCTACTACTTCCTTAATATTTACCTGAAATTAATCTGGCTCAAAGAATAGCTTGGATTTGGGACCTTCTCAAACACCTTCAGCAGTAAAGACCTGTGCAAAGAAGTCACTAAGTTTCTCTGCTATGGCCTTATTGTCACCGAGTGCCCCTTTTAAGCCTTTGGCATGATGTCGTACTGCTGTTTCCCTTGATGGCTTCTTGATTTTCTTTAAACAACTTTTTACTATCGGCTTGATGATCTTATGAAAAATATTCTCATTCTTTTTTAGCCATCCTAGTTGCCATTTACTTTTATGGGCTTTCCTGTTCATTTCAGCAGTTTTTTAAATGCTAACCTTTTTCCCTACAATAGCCTCCTTAGCTTTTTTTATGAGCTATGCAGGGGTTTTATTGAACTGTTTTACTTTCTTTTTGCTATGTGACACATAGTTTACCGGGACTTTTAATAGTAAAAGTGTTTTTGAAAAGCCTCCAGGTTGCTTTAGGCTTCTTGCCTTTTTGACTGCTTTTTTAGGTTTTTACTATTTTTGTGATTTTTATGTATTTCCTCTTCTTGAAATTGGATATCTGTGTGATGTATTTGTTTGGCTTACTCCATCCCACTACAGCATTAAATTCAGTTATATTGTAAAGCTCTGACAGAGCAGTTCTCCCACTAGTACCTCTTGAAGCAGGTCCCGTGCAGCACTCGAGACTAAACCCAGAGCAGCATCCTTTCTTATGGGTCCCAGGGCTCACCACGCTAAGCAGCAGTCAGTTGCTGCGTCCAAAAATTTTAACTCCTTATCTCATGTGGATGAGGCATTGTACCTGACAGTATGTTGGTAGTTGGAATTTGCCAATATTGCCACCTGACCTAGTTTTGGAGCTTCTCTAATTTCACTCCGTATTTCATGACCAATGTCTTTAACAAGGGAGTCCTAAATACAAACTAAGTCCTACCTTTCTGTTATTTCCACCCATAAGGATTCCCTAATGCTCCCCTCTGCCCTCAGTATTTTTTTCTTTGTTTTAGCCTTCACATGCTGTGCCACTGCACTGGCTGTATCTCATTTTCTATCACTCCTGTAAAGTAGACAGCCTGGCAACTCTGTATGCCACTGATTATCCTTCTTTCACCAGCACGAGATGCCTGTTATATAAGGGTTGTCATTTATTCCCAAGTAGTATAATTCCATAATCCTATTTTTTAGATCTCTAGCATTGCTGTAGAATCACTTACAAATTTTTCCAATGCTCTGTTGCAAGTGCCAGTCAAGTGGAATTGTAAATGGTGTTATTTACCTTCCCTATTTATTGCATTTATGCTATTCATTTCCTCCCTTGCCTTTTCAGGAATGTATTGAACATTAGCCATGTCTCACTCACAAGTTCATTCAGTCTGAACCAGGTGCACCATCACGGCTGTCAGTCTTCCCCATCTTTCTAGTTTAACTATTTCTCTGTGAACTTTTTAATTGTCAGTAATAGCAGCCTCATTCCATTCTGGCTGAAGTCGAGCCCGTTCATCCTGTGCAGGATTCTCTTGTTCCAAGGAGTTTGCAAGGACTTCAGTCTCCCCCACAGCAGCCTTGAGTTAGCCCCCTAGGACATCCCTACTCTACTTTCCCTCATCAGTGGTATAACGTAGATTGTGACCACTGGGTTCCTCCCTTCAACCAGACTAAATACCTATCTGGACATCTTGTGGGCTCTGCTGCCTTTGCACTCAGCAGGCCTTTCAGTCCTCTCAGCTGTCTCAAATCCAGCTATCTCTGTGTCAAATCATCAAACCTCCCACTACCATCACCTGCTTTGTCCTTTCCTGGAAGATTCGCTCTGCTCCAGGAGCATCCTCACGCCAAGCAGGCATTATCAGCTGGAGATTAGAGTTTATCAGTGATTTGATCCCACGTTCCAAGCTGATTATCCACCTTCCCTCAGACTGACATCTTCTAAATAATTGTTTAGTCGACATCGGGGTATTTTTTTATGGTGGCTATATGAGGGCGGCCACAGCAGCGATGGGACTGCACCACCGCATCCTGGCAGACCTTGCCTGTGGATCTTTTTTTCTCCAGCTCAGCAGCTTTTGCCTCTAGAGAATATACCTAGGACTTCAGCTAAGACCAGGGGCTGCACATACAAAACCTGCCTCCTGGATCAGAAATAATGCACCTTCCACTCTCTCTGCCACAAACTGAGTGGTTTCTGCTTTATATTAGTCTAACTTCTCCTTTGAGAGGTGAGTGGGATTACTTTTCCCTTTCCCTGCTCTCCCCACATTAAGCTAAGTAGCGACAAGGAAGATCCGGCCTCACTGAGATGTACCTAGGAGTCATGAGGAGAAGGCAAGCTCCCTAAGCCTCGGTATACAGGCTGGTGCAAGTTCCTCCATTGTCAGGGTCAGCGAACAACCTTGCCAGTCACCCTTCAGACATTCCCAGGAAGCCACTCAGCAAACAAACACCCAAACGTGAACCCACCACCAGAAGAAACCCCACTGATCATGCAAGCCAAAAATTCATAAAGCTTACATGCCTTGCAGTGGCCTGCCCTTGCTTGTCATTCTCTTTTCGTTCTTACCGTCCCGAGACAGAAATGGTTTGAAAAATGTCCTGTTTGCTCTCTGGTGTTTGCCATATACAAAGCTTTGGGAGTGAACTTGATCGTGGCTCTTCTGAAGTATTGTCAGATTCTGCACTAGAATGGATATGAAGTACCAAAAAAAGATGCTTCAAAATTTCACATTGCTTCATAGGCCAAGGTTAAGTCTCTGGAAACTTCCAGGAAGTGGAGCTGCCCTCAGAGGGGAGGTATTTGTAATGGCGGCAGATTTAAAAGCAAAATACCTATAGTACTAATAAGCTTTATGCATGGACAGGAAGGGACCCTTCATTATTTCAATACTGTAATCAAGTCTGGTACGGTACATTGAGATTTAATTTTCTTGTTTTCTCTAGTCAAAGTTATAGCAGAGAGCAGCTTGCTGGTGACTGCAAAAGACAGGAAAAGAAAAGTGTTACCATAAAAAAATGTGAAGCTAAATTCTGCTTTCAGATACAAGAGTACAGTTCCCTTTTACACACACGTTTGAGGGTACAGTTTCAAACGCACGCTTTTGTTTATGTTTATACTTTCAAAACACTGCCTTACAAGGTCTTGCCAACATACAGAAATCCCTAAAGTTTTGATATTGTTCCATAGGCATCTAAATCCTGGGCTTAAGGCTTAATTGCATGAACTGTTAGCAGTAAATAGACACATAATCTTCAGAGGTAGCTACCGAAGGCAGGCAGGGTACAGGTTTGCTTGACAGAACTTGAACTTGAGTCAGTCTGAAACATAATGCCTAGTTTATGACCTAATGTTTTATTTAGTGAAAATTGCTTAACCTGGGCTACGTTGACTATCAATCAACCGTGTAGCTGGATACTCATGTTGGTTGCTAATTGCTGTTCCTTAGTACATTTGTTCTGACATTTTTTTGAGTGAAATATGCATGTTTCCTTTTTTTTTAGCTCTGTTTATACATGTTTAATCAACATCAGAGATCTTTTTGAACTGGTGGACAGAGGCTAGATAACTTTCCCATGAGCTAGAAGCAGTGAATCCTCCTTCTATATATGCATTCTACACAAAATCTGAGATTTGGGAAGAGCCAGTGAAAGGTTTTCCTCAGAATCTCTTTCAAACAAAAAATGCAAAATATGTAAGAAAAAGCAGAGTGTTTTGTTTCCATACATGCAGGAATGCAATTAAATTTTCATGCCAAAATGACATTTTCATTTGTAAATGTTCAGAATATTGTAAATGCTTATAAATACGCACATTGACCAAAAATGATTTTCCCGCTCTTTTTTATTCTTTTGTTCTTTTGCAGAGCATTTCTGCTTTGGCTAGATATGAAACGTTGTTTGAGTCCATAAGTAACCTTTAAAAATTGTATATATTTGCAATCTAAAGGACTACAGTGTTGTTAAGCCCATTCCACACTAACAAATTACACTCCCTGTCTTTTGCTCCAGCCCTGAAAGTGAAATTCCTCCAAAACCTTTTCAAACTAACTGTACAGGAGAAAGAGAATGATACTTGAGTGAAAGGTAGTCAAAAGGACACATCCAGTTTTTTACTTCCATTTTCAGCTTCATCTTTTAAAACTTCCCTGGATTGGCATACATTATCTCCAGCAAGATAAGTGCAGGTATGCAGCATTCATACACATACTGTACTTGCTCTCCAAAGCCCGTTGACCTAGGTTAGATCTGTACAGATACTTCTCCTACAAGCTTATATCAAAAACCTTTGTAATCTCAGCTGGTGTGACAAGAGAACAGTTCAACAGCATTGGACCAAGCTCAAGAATTCATATAATCAATCAAAATGAATACCAAGGTTGTAGTTTAAACAAAACTGTGACTGAAGCAAATGTGCTGGATTAACTCTATTTGTAATGCAGGTTCAGCTCTTGTGTTTGAAATGACACCATTTGATGCCTTTTGCATTACCTATGTATTCCCTTGATTTATGGACTTCTTACGCTCAAATAAGAAAGCAAATCTTACAGCGGTGTCCTAATAAATTGAGAAGGTGTTTCACTGGTATTTTAGGAATTTATTCTGAGCGCAGCATTTTTCAGAGTGTATTTGGCCATCTGGATATCACAAATTTGAATGAGAGGTGGAGAAAGTAAGAAAGAGAAATCACAGTAAGGAATCAAGAACCATTTTATTGCAGAAGATAAAACAAGACTTAAAATTTAACCGTCACAAAGTAATAGAAAGGAAACTTGTTGGAGATGAGTGGTACAAAGTTAACTTTGGTCACAGTAGTTAATGCTGGGATACCAAATTACATCCCTTTGGATGTGATTTAAACATTTAAACAACCATTTAAAAATATTACCCTACCTTTTTACCTAAAATTAAACAGCTGCTTTTTTTTTCCTTCCTGTCTTCCTATGAAATAGTGGAAGTATATTTTACCTTATTTGGAAAATAAGTACCTGCAATCAAGCAATTTCATGACTGTCTACTCATCTGTAACCCTTCTACTCATTCTGGTCAAGAGTGTCTGCACAGCACAGTACATTCTCACGTATCGCTGATATTTTTGTTTGGTTTTCACATATGAATTACACTTCATTACGGAAATGAAATGCGCTGTCAGAATTGGTTTAGGACAAATATCAGGCTTTGACTTCTGACAGTCAGACAGTGCAGCTACTGCACAAAAATATTCTTTGTGCTTTTGGCCAAGTTTTGCAATTTCTGCTTAGCGTGAGCAGGAGTTTAAAGAACGTGCAGCGGGTGGATGATGGCCTTGCTCTGTAACTGGGTAGCTCACACAGGCGTCCAAGCGGGATAATCCAGCTCATCTTCTAGCACTTAAATTACACTCTAGAGAGTGTAAATGGTTTCTCATGACATGTGTCCAAGGCTTTACAAGTTTCTCAAATGGTGCTTGTTTCTATTTTCTGTATTTTTGTCACATGGGAGCAAGTAACATTGACCCATTTTCCTTTTGTCTGCTTTGGTAAGTACCAAAATATTAGTGGAATCCTTTGAGTCTGACCTGGAGAGACCAGGAATGTGGGAACGGGCAGGCTGTCATCACAAACAGTATCTGCCGAGGCACACTGAGCCTGTTCTCGGCATTTTCTTATTGACACTTAAGAGAATAAATGTTTCTTATTTACCTCAGTTTGTACATAAGGTTTCCAAATACTTTTCAGTGTCTTTGCATACTGAACGGGGCTGTTGAAGTATATGTAAGTCCTTCCATTACATTGATCTGGAAAAGCATGACAAGCATTAAATTATCTTACAATTAGATATTCACTTTGGGAGCATGCAGAAAGAAGATCTTGAAGGATGGAAGTCTGTGTTTTAGGCATGGAGAACAGCTCTAGACAATGAATAAGATGCAAGCCCAAACAAATAAAACATCCATGCAGCATTTTTTCTCCCACAGGCTAAAATTATTTTTCTATGAAAAGATTATATTAGTCTGTTGGATTCTTTTCTGTCTAGCACTATCACAGATGCCCAGCAAAGAGAAGTTCTTTGCGGTATTTTGTGGGTTGTTTTTCTTTTTAGCATGGGTCATGATTGTTCAATGAAATTCTGTGTCTAACTATTGCTTATTTTGTTAGTTAGCAAAACTAATTTTTGCAAATATTTTGCTAGTTAAAGAGATGTTATTGAGCCTTATAACTTGTTTAAAAATAGGTTTATTTGGGCCCAAGGTAGTTGGCAAAGCACAGTATTGGTGTAAGAGCAAAAAAGAAAGGTCCTGTACTGGCTGTCCTCCCCAGTACACATAGCGCTTCACTCCATTCAGGGTGCAGCAGCCAATACAGTCTTTCTGTCCAGTCTAATAGGGACTTGCACTCTGTATTATTCTCTTCTGATCCAAAGACTCCTTTTTTTCCCTATAAACCAACTCTTGCTTTTGGCTGTTTCTCAGCTTCTAGATCCTCTACTTCTCTGTTATTTTTATGACCTTTCTGTTATCTGCTCCCAAGCACACAACATCTTTTCCTTTGCCATTTCACCACCCTGTTTGTGTTAAAGGCTTCCCATAAGGGACTTCCCTTCTTGGTAGCCTGGAAGAGGAATGAGAGAAGCCGGTTCTGGGAGATGAACTCTTCCCCCCACAATGCAGGATGCCATGGTTTTCATGGCTGGCTGTGCCTGGCTGTTTTAGGACCTAAGCTCCTTGGGACAGGAGCTGTTTGTGTGTGTCTGTTCGTTTGGTGACAAGACCATTGCTGGCGTTTCCAGGTTAATGGCAGAGGTAGCAGCATGCAGAGGGGCACAGTGACAGCTTCTTTCCAGTGGACAAGGACTCCAGCAGCACAGGGCCCAAAGGCAGTACACCACACTGTGGGTGTTGGACCCACATATGTTCATTATTCCGGTATTTAATGAGGGCATACACTGGCATGCAGGTTTATGGATGGAACATATTTTCCACAGGAAACTCTTCAGTTCAAACATGACTGTGCTGCTGCTGCAGAGTATCCCTTACCACTGTGAGACTAACTCCGTTTCCATTACAGAGCATGCTCCTCCGTGTGCTTGGCTCAGATGTGCAGTGTAACACCATCTTGCCTCCTTTTCCACAACTTCTGTTTTACTTTATTTATGTCGGTTAGGGACTTTGCCGGTGGCAGAGATTGTAGGAACCATTCCCCCACCATCAGCGCGCCCAGCAGATGGGACAGGATAAATTGCACAAGCCCAGCCTCGTCCTTCTTCAGCCTGTCCGCACAGAGCGGGGCAGCAGGATAGGTGAGTGGTGTCCTCTGCGTGACAAGGGACAGCTTCTGGTGCTGTCCTCTGCAGCCCCTCCACCTCAGCCCCTGCCATCAGAGCAGAGCCAGAGATAAACGTGCAGGCTGAAGACGGATCCATTTGGGTTTTTTTGTTGTCATGAAGCCTCGCAAACCAAACTGCGGAGTTTGCACTCTGCAAGATTGTACCTGGTGCTGCCAGCGAGGTCTTGACTGCACTGTATGGCCTCAGGCACGTAAAACCCCTCAGGATTGCCTGAGCCACAGCTCCCCGTGCAGGTCCTCTCTCTCCTTCTCAGCTGGCTTCTTTCTTTCAAACAGTTGCAAAGTTGGTTTTGCTAAATGACATAAGGTTATAATAAATCAAGTGAGAAGATTTGTGCTGTGCTTCCTACTGTATGGGAGAGGTCCATATGGTTTAATTGCTTCCTCTGTACGTCAGATATATGTGTATAAAATCTCTGAAGTCGTGTGTAACTGCCAAGATCCTATGGTGTGGTTTGAAACATCCATGCAGTGAACTCTCAAATGCTGCAGATGTGCTATGAAATATAAATGTAAAATGGAAGAAGTCAGTTTATCCAATTAAATAACCGTTAAAATTAGAGAAGTCGATGGAGAGATCCAGAGCTCAGCGGAATGGAGAAGGGGGGAAGGACCAGAAAGCTTTCTCAAGGGGGGACAGAGTTTTATCATCAAAGGAGATCGAAGAAAAATATTACACTCCCCAGAAAAACAGCAGAGCAGCCTAAGGAGAGGAAGCATGTCTAAGAAAGCCACTTGGTGAATTGTAAAGCCATCTGAAAAATGTCATCATAAAATATAGTCTGCTAATAGCAGACCTTTGGCCACCATAAAAAATTCTGCTTAAAAAATGAGCTGTTCCTGTGCCTGTAGGCAAAAATGCAGAGGAGGGTTAAGTAGACCGTGTAGAGCTATAGACCAAGGATCATGGATGGGTCCATACGCAGAGCAAGGAGCAGGAGGCCACCAGGCCCAGTGCTGTTCCCATCAGGCAGCAGGGGTGCTGGGGCCACAGCAGCCCTTGCCTCCTTCTCTTTTTCCCCTCGGTCCCCGCATACTGCTTGGCACAGCTTATCCAGGGTGGGAAGCGTCAGGATTTTCTCTGGGCAGAAAGAAGAGGGGGAAAAGGAGACATGGTGGTGGTTCCCCAGAACGGTGCCTAACACGTGCCTCTCCATGGCTGAGGCAGTTGCAGCCCTCCTCGTGCCCCTGGCCTCGGCACTGCCACCGTCGGTGTGTCTCGGTGGGGAGCTGCTCACCCCTGCACCGGCAGAGCTGTTTCCTCGGGGCCCGACAGGCGTGTAGTGGCATATTTTCTATCCGGCACAATGGCTCGAGCATCTCTCAAGAAGGGGAATGGTATGTGTTGGAGTGATGTTGTTAAAGACACAGGGCACCTCCGTGAGATCAAGCACCTCTGGGGCCTGATCTGCAGTGGTAACCTCAGTCAAGTGTGCTGGAGAACGGACTTGCTTCTCCTGCCCCCTGAGCCACCGTCCTCTGGTGTCATGCCTCTGAAGCCACCTGAGCTATTCCAGGTACACAGAAGTGGAGAACGGGCCTGTTGGGGTTAGTCTGGTTCCTGGCTACCACCAGGGCCAAGGAGGAGGGGGCTGCTTCAGCAGGAAGCACCTGTGGGAAGCATCAGGGTGCCCTCTGGCCACCCCCTTGGGCGGTAACAGAAGGTGACCCCGACGTTGGCCCAAGGGGCCAACACTGGCAACTGAGCAGGACACGTCAGCCCATGCCCCACCATGGTACACGGCGTGCAGAACAAGAAACGTGCAGGGGGATGGGGGTCCTCCCCTCCCAGGGAAGGAGACTCTCCTGTCCCCCGCATCTCCCTCCTGAGCGTGTCCAGTCCTCGCTGGAGGGACACACAACTCTCCAACCACAGGAGTACTCTCCTCTCTTGTAAAGTACATATATAGCCATCAAAGGTACACGTTGCTGTCACAGTAATAGTTTTATGAAGTAAGGTAATTGTTTCTGCTAGGCAGTGCTGATTCTATCAGTCGTATATACATTTAGTCACCAAAAATCCTCTGAATAACTTCAGTGTGTCCTGCCTAAGTATGACAGTTTGTCCCCGCATGTTTACTAAAACTAATTAAATGCTAAATACCATTCTCAGCAAGCACACTTTAAAAAAGATTATTTTTATCTGCTTAAAAAGCCCCAACACTCTGGTATAAATATACACGTCACAGTGTCTGCCGAGTCCGTGGGCTCGGTGCATTTGCACAGCTGCAGCATGGGTTGCTGTTTACTGTACCCCTCGCAGACATTGTGTCCTGCCTTTTCCCTGTAAGGATTTTCCTTTTCTATCTATTCTTAGACCAAGGCAGAGACCTATCCTGGTTTATATACATTGTGTAACTTAACTAACTTCAAAGACGTTTTGCGTGATGTAAATCAGAACACAAACTGGCTGAATAAACCCTCCTGCAATAAGATGTAATTGTAAAGCTAAATGTGTTCCTGCCTCTGTGTACTAAATCAACAGGAGTCCTTTTCAGTTTTGTGGGATAAACATACTTCTCTGCCATGTATTTACAATCTCTGGAACACTTATGCGGCCACTTGTGAATCCTTTGCTTCAAGAGGTGATCTTTGATGTAGAGATCTTTCATACTATAAAATCTCTTTCATATTTCTAATTCTCTAAACCAAATTCTGTTGAAGATCTCAGGGAGTGTATAGGCTGCATAGCTGTTCTCCTTGTCTGGTGGAGTACAATTTCTTTTTCAATTCAGTTAAAAGCATTCCCGTGATGAAACTCAATACCTAGTATTAGTTTATAATTGCTCATCTATTCCTGCAGTTTGTTTATTCAAACATCTGCCACAGTTTTCAGAAAGAAGATTGGTCAGCTTGTGTTTTCTCAAGTATTATAGTCTATTCTTAGAATGAATTGAAAAATAAGTCAAACTTAAGCTTACCCATTAAAAATAGCCATTTAGTTCAAGGAAGAACTTCCTCAAAATTCACTCAGTAGGAAAGCAAGTCAGTCCTAGGGTCCTATAACATCTATGAATTAACCAGCCTCTTTAAGTGAGTACATGATACCCTTTGAGCATGTGTTGCAAATGAATCCCTTTAGCTGCCAGCACATACAAAAAGTTGCAGGAGGCATCCCACCCCAGCTGTACGCGTGCCAAATAGATCGCAGCAATTTCCATCAGATATAGTTTGGTTGAAGCCCTGCAAGAAGGGCATTTCTAGTTTGAGCATGAGTTGCTGTAGTGGGTGGTCTGATTAGCTTTCCGTACTGAAATTTGACAAAAAGTAAGGTTTGGCTATTTAAGAGCTAACTAAGCATCTAAGAAATCACAAGAGGTGCAAAGTGTGTTTCATAAGAAAGCAGAAACGTCACAGGTGGATTTTATTGTGTTTGATGGGGAAGACCCAGGTGTTTTAAATCAAAGCTACAACAGTAACGAGGACATTCCAGAGGGTCCAGGTGGGAAATGCTGAAGCTTCCAGCTTACCCTTCTGTGAGAACATTTCAGTTTCTTGTAATAGAAATAGGAAATAACTATTTTTGCTTAAATTGGACTTTCAGGGGAGAATGGAGATAAAACCATCTGGAGATATTAATCTACTGCTCTCCAAAGCAAAATAGCACCAAGACTTCTTTCTTAGAAGTGCCTCCTTCCATGGGTTCAAAGATTTCATTGTAATTGTAGAACAAGCAGAAGTTTCGTTGAATTAGTTAGGAAGGGCTGGAAGGATGGGAGGGTGGTAGTCAGAAAGAAAAATTCTGAAAGCGTACATAGTGATACGTAAATCAAGCAAAAGGCAAGTCTTTCAAACAATCCACTAATATTTAGATACTGAAGTGTCATGAGGTAAGCAGAGACAAAGCAAACCTCAGCAATGAACTGTTATTAAGAACCAGTGATTGAAAAAAACATTTTGTCTTGTAACAAGGATTTTTTCCCTGGGAGAGGAAGTGTTGCACAACCCGTGAACGTTCCAGGATGCAGGAGCATCGGCCAGCTGATGAATTTCATTTACTTCCTATCTGACTTGTGAATATTCAGACGGATGAATGTGCTAAGAATAAGTTCTGATGGGGGCTGTGAAACAATCCCCAGCTTTGTTTATGACCCTGAAATTTAGGCCAGTTTAGTCTATGTCCAGTGCATATGCCTTTGTACAGTGCCATGGTGTTTTTAATGCTCGGTTGGCTCTTACCAGCTTTTAGCCTGACATTTGTGCTCCCCTGGATCCTCTTGCAGCCAGAATCAGATGTGTTCCTGAAATGATGTAATCTCCTCTGTTGCTGTTAGTATAATGCGTGTTTTTACTGCTTTGTGGCTGGTGGATAGGGAGCGCGAGTAATATGAACTGCACATTTGCTTTCCGTTATGTGCTACTATGTGTGTTCCTGTAACCACGTCGGGACGCTGTTACTTTTATTGCTACGTTACAAGATGAGTTTCTGTGTTCTGCCCCCCTCCTTCTGCTGGGGTATTATGTATCTCAACTAGATGAGATTCCTAGGGATAGGCCCCTCGCATTTTTTCCTCTGTGTCTTTAACCTGAATCTTTAGGATGCAAAATCAGTGTCTGTTGATATTCAAAGTGGTTGACCTATGGGTTACCTGAGCTGTCATTGGGGCTCTTTCAATGGACAACTCTGAGCAAAACCTATTGCTTGGGTGAGGTCTAACCAAACATAGAAATTAGAAGATTGAACAGAGCGTTCTTGAAAGCTTCTCCAGGGGAAGTTACCTCATCTTACTCCTCCCATTCGACTTACTGAGTATCTTTCAACTAAGGTGGCAGAGTCACCAGCTATTCCTCACCTGCTCTCCGTGTTTTTCTCAGAAGAGAAGGCAGTCAGCAGCACCCTGGTACTGCTCAATAGCTCTTAGATGGGAGTGCAATTTCAGGTACAAGATCCTGACCTGCTTGTCAGTCATTAATCCTGTGTAATACACCTCTTGTGTAATCCAGTCCTGTGTAAAAATGTTTAAAATTACAACTGTACCTACTGTTATTCCCTTTATGCGTTATTCTGTACTTCTGCTACAGCCATCTGCATCCCCACTTGACCATAAAATCCCTCTTTCACCAGTTGCCCATCCTTTTTTTAAAAAACTCAGCCCCGTCCTGTGCTGGTACTCTGAGTCCCCATCTTCCTGCGCCACCAGGACCCATCTTTTCTCTCTGACTGCCATAACCGATCATTTTCACAACCTTGTTTCTGGTTTCTCGGGCACCTCCAGCTGGCGGCCTACACTGACCTCAACATCCAGCCTGGCGTTTCCCTGGGTGTGCTCCATGCTGACTGAGAAGGGAAAGGAAACCTGCTGTCAGTTTTCCTATCTATCACAGGCTAGTTTGGAAGAGGAGCTATAGGAATGATTCTCCCAGAGCTCCTAAGCATTGTGGTGGGCATCCACCCAGGTCTCTGCAAGGCTGACGCCACTCCATGCAAGCCATTGGTGGGGGTACACAACAGACCCAGCCACATGGGGTGCTCCATCTTCGCAGAGCCTGGTCCCGCTGAGGAGCTGTGAGGGTTTGAGCACGCTCCAAAGCAATGGGATCATCCCATGTTTCAGCCACTGAAGGTAAAAAGCTTTGCTGAGTGTATGCAACTTTACAAAGGTTTGTAACTTGCCCAAGTTTTAGACAGAGGTCAAAAGATGCTTCCCGGACACAAAATCCTTTTCCTTAATGGGGCACAGGGAGGGAAAAGAGTCCAAACAAAGAGGTCCCCAAGGAGACGCGCACAGAGACCAGGGCAGACCTACAGCATGACCCAGCATCAATAGATGGTGTGGGCAGTGCAGGAGGGTTAGCGACTGTCTCAGCTCTCGGTTTCTATGTTTGCCCTCACGTTAGAAAACTTAACGGGAGCATTTCTCATCTAAAACTGGTAACTGATGGCATGTACCAGCTCGCTGATTGTTTTCTGGAAGGCGTGCTGTAGAGAAGAGGCAGATCAAGTGAACTGAGAGATAATAACAATTTATGATTTTCGGAGTTGAAGATTATCACATGTTTAATTCCATGCACCACACCTTCTTCTTCAGATACCACCGCTCCAATGCATTCTTTCCACATTAGATTTGAAAGATTAAAGGGAAGAAATAGCGGGATCCATGCTCTGGATAGTACATACCAGTTTTGCGCATTTGTTTCTCTGGAGAAAAGGGCTGTGAATCATATGCCTTGCGAACATACGAGCAATCCAAACAGGTGCCGCAGTTGAAAACTACATGCGCATATACTCTTCGGTATTATGTCCTTTTACTTTTTTAGCCAGATGTCATGCAAGTACTTTGGTACTGCTTTTGTGAATGCTCTCTTGAAGTATTACACAAAGCCAAGCAATGGAAAGACTATAAATGTATGTGGATTTCCCAGATGAACTGTGTTTGCCAACCAGTGCATAGGAACAAAGTGAGTTAAAAGTCAAAGTAGAGGAATTCCTCTGAGCATTTTGAGTATGAGAAGATTTGTAGGGCTTTACTGTAATAACTATAAAATACTTCAAACTGGTTTCTTAGTGTCATAACATTATTTATTTTCAGAGCAAAGTTCAGAAAATCTTGAATGATTGTATATAATTTTTTTAACATGTCGTGGCTCCTTCAAATATACATATATATACTCTTTTTTTCAGAAGTGATAGATTGCCAACTTGTCTGACCTCTCAAGAGAGGAAGTTGGGAGGACAGTTTAGTAACGTTTTCTTTCATTCCTGATGTGGAATAAGATCAAAAAATATGTATTTTAAATTCCGTTAATAGCCTTATCTTTTCTAAACCATAAGGTACTGGCAAAATAACAGCACAAGTAAACATGGCTCTTGATGCACCACATTAAAAAAAAATGGCTTTTGTTTATGAAAACGTTTTTTGTTGTAGAAACTTGTGGGAATAATGTTGTATTAATGGTAGGATGTTGACCTTTTCCAGCTATGGAAGATAGTCTCAGAACAGGATCCAGGAAAAACAAACATGGAAACTACTTAACTCCTTAGTTGTGTGCTTGAAACTTTGTGAGGAAGCATTATTTAAACTTAGGCTATTGTACTTACAGATTGTGTCATTACATTAAAGTGCCACACACACAAAACCATTTTCACTAAGCACAAAGTTATCAAGAGCTTAAGGGAACAAATAACTTCTGTGAAGAAGAATATTGCTATAATTTCATGTAATATATGTAAAAATATGCAGCGTCTGCTATTGTCTGTGTTTTGTCTACGTTTATTTATAGTCTTCCAGGTCAAAAGTAGGGCAGATTTTCTCCAGATTTTAGGGTACACCGTGTAGTGCTTCTGAACAAGAAGTTATACTGAGAAAAAAAAATGAAAACAAACAAGTTCCCTGTTACTTTGGACTTGAGCTTAATGCTTTATGCTTTGCATAACATGGGAGTATGTGAGAAGTTACTAGCGAAACATGGAAGCAAAAAGCATTTCCCTCTCACATATACTATATTAAGTTGTCCCTGCTCCTGAGGTGGCTTGGCAGCCAGCTCATGAAGCAGCAGCTAATCCTACAGCTCGCCGTTTGCCCTGCTGCAGTGAATCAGCACTGATTCGGCCCGGCTGTATATACTTCTGATAGTTCAGTAATTACTACATGAGTGTTGTGAGTTGTGCCCACAGCCAGTGCATGAGCAGAAATGAGGTGTGGGGGTTGCTGCAACCTCCAGGCAAGCCCTTCTGTCGTGGGTTCTCAGGAAACATTGCTTCCCTTCTTGGCTTAGCCACAGACTCTTGTCCTGTTGGAGGGGAAGTCATGTAAGGTGAATCTCTCAAGAGCTCACTTCTCTTTAGTCACCTAAGTAAAACAGATTTTGAAGGTGTTCAACAAGTTCTGTCTGTTGTGCCCTGATTTTTGGTCATCACGCGTACTTACTGAGAAATTACAAACTGGGAGTTGAAGGCTCCTTAGGGAATTTGGTGCCAGGGTTTGATACTGAGTATTTTTGACATCTTTTGGTTTCTTGTCTCTTGGTTAATTGTAATGTGGTTGAGGTTCTCAACTTTAGTAAAGAAAATATCAACAATTCCCCCCTCCTGCCTTCCGCACTCTTGTTTGTTTACAGTGAAAGCTCTCTAAACTGTTATTCAACGTATATAGAGAGTGCCTCTCACAAGGAAGCCTTGATCTCTTTGAGACTCTCTAGATAGTACAACTAATAGGCACTTGCTACATTTGACAGGGCTTTGGGTTTTTTTCTTGTTGATGCCTACCTTGTAAGGTATGCCATCTCTGCTACTGTTCCCAACAGAGATACCTCTAACTTTCTCTTAAAGACCTCCAATGATGGAGATTCCACAGTCTTCCACAGCAAGCTTGTCGACCTATCTGAAGTGCGTGTCCTGGTATCTCTCTGCTGCTGTGTCCCTACTTAGTCTTTGCTGCTGCAGGCTAGGGACACTTCACTCACTCATTTTTTACTTGTAGGTAAAGCTTCTTGTATCACTGGTCTTTCTTTATTATTTCTTGACTCTTTAAATGCAGTGTCCAGAACTGAACTTACGTGGCTGAGAGCTTATCAATACTGGGAAAAGCATAGAGATTACTTCATGTGTCTTATGGGGCATATAAGCCTGTCTACAATGTTCAAAAACTCAGAGGCAAGAAACGTCATTAGGTAGGACAATTGTCATTTCCATCTTGGATTTTGTTGTTGCCGTCGCATCTCTTCAGATTTGGATCTGGTGTTGGACAAATTTTTATGTATTTGAATATTGCAGTTCAATATTTAGTGCAACTCTATTTATTGCCAAGTAACTCCTGTTAGTAGGAGCTATACCTAAAGGATTTAAGTCTGAGGAGGTGGAGAATTATTCCGTGGGCTATACAACTATCTCTGCAACAAATACTGTAAGAATTGTCAGTCAGTATGACAATTATCTTCTCCTGTCACTAGAAGGTTTCTTCTGTTCCCAGGCAGAATTTCACACCGTCCAGCAGGCTCTGAATATTTCTAGAAAGCAGCTGGAAACTGCAGTCTCTAGTTGGGAAAAGGTGGGGAGCATGAGAAGAATGTAACATTCACCAGGAGTTGTGGAAATCTGTGTATACCCCTTTGGGTTTTAATATCATTTCCTTTATCAAAGTTTGGAAGGAATGCTTGCACAAAAGTACATCTTGTTTTGATAGATGCGTAATAAATCAAGAGTGAGGAGTTATTAATGTACCAGTGGCAGCCTGTAATTGCACGGCACTGCATGGACCCATGATAGTTTCTACACGTGCAGTATGATGCCTCCTCGACTCCTTAAGATTCCAGAAAGTGAGAAAAGCCCATTTAGGACTGCCTTTTCAAAGCCAGTCAAAACAAAGTAAAAATAACAGAGATCTTAATCAACCTCTGCCAATTGGCCAAAATGACTGGGCACACTTTGCTTAGGTCAAAATTTTGCTGGAACGTATCAGTGAGTGAGAAGTTCATTTGCAATGTAACTATGCCAATAAATAGCCAAAACATAATACTTGGAAAACTCAGTAGACGCAGCTACTTTTCCAATGCACTGAGAACTGGGTGGGGGAAGGGGGGTTGTGGGAAGGTTTCAGGAAGGGGGGTTGATTGGAATAGTTTTAGTATGATGAGGACTGTCTTTTAGCTAATCAGTTGTATGAGTGGAATTTTATCTCTACTGGGAGGTGAGCTCATTCGCCTTTATTGACCTCAAATCCATGTTTAGAAAAAAAAAAATCAAAGTAGGATGCATTCTTCTTCTTGATGGCTTATTCTTACAAAACATAACTGCTTCTTACCACCCAGTGTCTCCTGAAAATTAGCTGTGTTTTGATTTCTCCCTGTTTTGTACTTTCTTATGATGAAACAAAAAATGCAAGCCCTCAGATTAGTTCTTTGTATTTCTGGCTGGTTTTCAGTGACGGATTTTAGAGCATCTCACAGCCCATAAAAATTTTATCAAAGTACTCCAGCCACCTTCTCGCTGTTGTTTTCTTTTTTCCTCTCTTTTAAGACCAGGTTATAGAGTAGAAGTAAGGTGGTGTGTTTTGTTCACTCTAAGGTTCATTGAAACCCATCTGGCCATCCATGCTACCAGGCAAGGAATCTCCCAAGTCTATATAGTGCTTTCCTACTCTGCTTTCATTGCCTGGTTGTTTTTCTTTTTCTCCCTGGCTATCCCTATGCCAACCCCACCCTTCTCTTCTAGCTGATGCTTTTCTCTCCAGGAATGTGCACCTGATGAACCTGAAGATGCTCTTCTTGCCAAGTGGCTATTTGGCAAAGAGATTTTGGGAGGGCGTGGGAGTGGATGGTGAAGGAGACAGAAGGAGGAAGGTTGTGGATGTGATTTGTCTAGGAACCCAGAGCAGATGGCTGGGACTAAGGCCAGAAGAGGAGATGAGCAGCGGGGAGCAGGAGGGAACAGTGAGCTGGGCAGTAGAGGAAAGCAGTCAAAACGCAGCGGGGCTCAAGGTTGCACGAGGGGAAGATAACTTAAGTCTGTTCTGTGTAAATGTTTGTGATGATCCTTGATAAGCTGTTATGCAGCAGAAGTTGACATGTTTGTGTTCCTCTCCTTGTTTGAATAAAGTTGCTGGAAATTGCGGGAATTGGGGTATTGTCAAGTTGCGCCAGGGGAGGTTTAGACTGGATATTAGGAAAAATTTTTACACTGAAAGGGTTATTAAGCATTGGAACAGGCTGCCCAGGAAGTGGTAGAGTCACCATCCCTGGAGGTATTTAAAAGAAGGGTAGACATAGTGCTTAGAGATATGGTTTAGTGATGGTTTTTGTCAGACTTGGGTTGATGGTTGGACTCAATGATCTGAAAGGTCCCTTCCAACCTAGGCAATTCTATGATTCTATGATTGTCAGTGCAATGTTTTGTTTGTCTGAGGTCCAGGATAGCCTACAAAGTCTAATGGTGGCCAGCTCCCTCACCATGGGCAGCCAGCATGCTGTTTAAATAGACGGCTCAGTGCCATCTCAGCCTCTCTTGCTGTGGGCCCTGAGCGCCCAGCCCTCTCTCGATGGTGTCAGGGAGGGAACGAGGGGGCCTTTCCTGCCACGCTACTTCAGGGAAGAAGGGGGAGGAGTCAAGGCAAAGGGGCATGAGTATTATTTAATCACATCTTGAGTTTGGCCGGTCAGCAGAAAATGGCCTTTGCTTCTTAAGTACTTGATTAAAAGATGTTTCTGCTAAGCTAAAATGAGTCTGGTTCCCAAGTCAACCTTTGGAATATTTTCAAGAAACCACTTAAAAATGCAGTGAGGACTTAGCGATATAAATCTTATTTTAGTAAATAAACTGAATCACAATTTTCCAAAGCCATTCTAGGAGTGGATTTTGTAAGGCTTCCTTGGTGACAGAGAGAGGAATGGTGGTGTGCGCTGGGATCCAGGGCTCTCTTCTTCCATTTTCCCAGACTGCAGGAAGGCTGCCGGCACTGGATGGGCTGAGGATGGAAGTACGTGCTCTGTGAGATGGAAAAAGTGACTCATCCATCCTCCTCCTTAAATACTGCCTAGGAAGGACAACGCAGGCTGGATTTCTGTGCCTGTCCTTTGCTATAGAGACCTTTCTGTAAAGGAAATGTGGCGGGAGGAAAAGGGAGGGGGTTGAAGAGCCGAGTGGTGGTCTCCGCTGGTCAAGAAGTATCTGTATAGCCAGGGGTGAGCCCCATGGCTTGCCCCACAGAAAGGCTGCCTATCCTACCGACTCCATGAAAGGGCAATTCCTTACACAAGTACTCGCAAACTTCTCCCTTCTGAGTTGGTCACCTGTAGCTCTCCCAGCTGTCACTCTGGAGGGTCTGCTCCAGGCTGATCCCGTACTTCAAGATCAGACATAAAAGTGATGAGGAGAAGGATTTCTTAAGAAGGTAACTGAATAATAGGAGGCATTCTATTTTGTCGGTGTTTCAGATAGAACTAACACGTACTGGAAGCACCAACGAAATGAGGAAATTCAAAACTAATGGTAGTGTTACTCCATAAGATACACTGTAGATTTTACTCCAGCGGTTTGAATTTAATTTTCTTTTTTAATTAGGCAATTGTCAGTAAGAGTCTCAAACTTGCAATTAAGTTGAAGTTTGTAGAAATATTCATTACAAAAAAATGCTAAACCTCTTGAACTTACACACATTAAGATAATCATCCAGTTTGTTCTAAAAAAGCATAATGAAGGAATTCGGTGAATGGGAATTACATAAACTCTTCCATTGGTGTTGAAGGACGTGATCTATAAATTAGGAGATTGAGAGTAAACAGGAAATTCCACAGAACAATTTCAGGATAAAGAAACTATAGCAGCAGATGGAAAGATGTTTCTGTTGGAAGATTTTAGAAGTTGGGTTTGATACCATCTACCTTTTTTTTTTTAAAGAAACGACCACTCCGTCTCCATGTTTTAGTTGTGAATTTCAGCTGTGCATTAGCAGAGCGATGCTAGCGCCAGCCAGAGCAAAATGCTACACAGCTCTTGTCAAAAGTTCGTGTTCTTATATCAGGTCACACTTTTTTTTCCCTCTGCTTTTAGTCATATTGGCAACTTTGTGGCCATGATATCTCTGAAAAGTACCCTAAATATGTTAACGTGTGGATAAGCATGTTTGAATATGTTTGGGTTTTCCTTAGGGCTAGAGGAAGATAACAGATAAATGGAAACTAGATCTTGCAATGAAAAATAATTGAAGCCCTTATGCCTAATATCTTATATAATGTAAAGTAGATGGGGGTCTATTTTCTACTCATTTTAATTTTTAATGGTATGCATCAGGCCTTAGTAATAACACCTGGTAGCAATTAGTCACAAAAAGACTTACTCGATATTTTTATTTCACCAGCTTTTCAGACAATCTCACAACAAAATTCAACCTGCTTTCTTCAAGGATAGTCCCAGAAATATGTCAATACTCAATAGGGCCTTTCAATATTAAAAAAAAACAGACACAAATGTTCGTGTCCACAAGTTGTTATTTTCATAGCAACTACTTTGTAAAACAACAAAAAGCACATAAAAACAACAGAAGAGAGACTAATTAGCAAATAGTTTGAATGCTTGAGATAAGGAATCATAATGGCTAGTAGGAAAGAAGAAACCTCACGTTTAAGATAGTTTCTCAGCAAGCCGCATAATAATGTCCAAACATACTTCCTTTTGGCACATGCCGTTATACACAGACAAAGAAACAGGAAAAGATTTTTTTTAGTTCCCTGTGTCAGAAGCATGCACTGATGGAGAACTCCATAAAAGTACATTACCCTTACTAAAGACAAAAAAAACCAGCCTCCGTTTTATGCAAAGTGCTGCATTACAGCTGGAGCAACGTAACTCTGAAAAGGATGCTTTGGTGGATCAGGTTCTGGTTTTCATCTATACACCGTCTTGGCTCAGTATTACTGATGTGCTCTACAAACGCCAACGGAGTATGTAAGCCGACTCATAGTTGGTAAAGAAATGCGGTCCTTTGCTATGCGGAGCGTGGGTATTCCAGGCGGCTGCAGACATGGCAATAGACAGAAAAGCCGCTCAGTGCAGCCAACATTGGGCTTCTCAGTTGTTCTGGGATCTAAATATAGAAAGCTGCCCATATCACATGTCTCTCCCCGGAGGTGGACCTCCAGAGAGTGGAGCTCAGCAGGCACACAAGAAGGATGATAAGCAAATGGGAAAGAGCTGTGGGTTCCCTCCTCCACAAAAAATGGACACCTGCATGCGAGGCACGAAGAGCTTTCCGTGTGCGTGTGTGCGTGTCTGGGGGGGTGTGTGCGAGACTGCTTACTCATGCTTTTACTGAACTAATCACTCTGGCAATTAATACGAGTTTACTATGAAGAAAATCCATGCAAATAATTTTAGGGAAGTTTTCTTCTTTCTTCTTTGTACCATGAAATCAACAAAAAGATAAACACGGACTTCTTTAATGAACAGTTCCAAATTAGCATGACAGTCTGAGTTACAGGTATTCTATTGTCAGTATTATTCACACAGAAATTTGGTCCTAATCTGAAAGAGGGCTTTACTCGCTGAAGTGATGCAAATAATCAGAAAAAGGTAGAGTTTTGCCACTGCAGAAGTTGAGACGGAGACTTGAATAAAGGAGATGTTATCCACTGATGCAGCTGGAAGAGCTTTGCCAGTGTCAAGAAGGAAAGGCACGATGGAGCTGAGAATTAAACTACTCAGGGCTCCAGAGTGTTAGTGCGATATCTTAGCTATGAAATCATCGTAGCGTTCTTAATTTCTGCTTGTTGTCTCCATGTAACTGTTCGGCACCAGCTGTTTCATTGGGGTGGTGTCTAAATTGAAGCATACTATAGGTCCTCGTGGGGCCAGCCCTGCAGTGCTGGTGCCCCTACAAGCTCTGTTCCTCCATCTTCATGAGCTTCGTGCTCTTCCAGTAGAGCATGGGGCAGAGAAAGGGGAAGAAGGAGGCAAGGAGCACCTGTGTCTCAGCCTGATATACAGTAAAGAAATGGGTGAGATGAGCATCTGGATCCGGGAGCTGGCAAGCTGTGCTGGGTCCTTCTCTTTAAATGTAGCCCACACTGAAAAGGAGGAGCCAAATTCTGTCCTGCATATATAAGGATTTCTTGTTTCGGACACCAACAGCAGTTGAGACCTCCCCACTCCCCTGTGAAAATTCCAGAGCATTGAATGTGAAAAATCAGACTTCTTGCCTTGTTGAGATGTGTTTTAAATAGCCTAGCTGGACCGCTCTGCAGGGATGCTGACGCCACTCTAAATAAAACTACGCAAGCAGTCCGGCTATGATGCCACATTAATCTCAACAAGGATATTCTTCAAGTTGCAGCTGAATATTAAACCTATCGCAAGAGCTCATGTAGGAGGGGATGATTATGCAGTAGCAACTTTGTTTAACATTTCCTCACGTCTGTGGCTAACGATGAGTTCTTGAGTGCGCTAGACACTACTAGAAAAGGGAAGGATTTTGCAGCTCCTGGCACTGCATATTATATACCAGCAGAAAAAGCAAAGATTTATTTTCGCTTGCTGAATGAGAGGGAGAATGAAGTGCTGAGAGCTCTGTAACGTTTCATACTCTCTTAGACGCAAAGAGCCAGATGAATATTGTTGGAAAGAATGTGTTTATACAAGAATCATATTTATCTCAGAAGCTGGGGTCCTAACATTAGACGAGGCATGGGGTGAAAAAGCTGAGCATGTAATAACTCAGCAAAATTCCTGCTTCTGCCATGTATTTGAGTGAACTTCAATTATTATTTTTCAGAACAGCTTGCATACAATTTGTTTGCAATAAACATTTGCACGTAGATAGAGAGAAAGTAAAGTACGTTCATTAAGAAAGCGTTGTTTTCCAACTTTGATTAACTTTCCTGAGACAAACAGCCACAAATGGTACTCTTTAAACATGTGCATTTGAGGCTTTCAAAAAAATAATCGCCCAGTTTTGGACACAGTATGGGGCTCGGTCTCAACCTTGCACTACATTGCAGGTTGTTGATAGCGCAATCTGGATGGATTCTTCTGGGATCTCTGAGTACATTCCCATGCTCTTTGACTTCATTGATTTAATGGTAAATGGCACATTCTTGGAATGCTTTCAGCGGAAGGATTCTATATAATACGGTTAGGAATAAGTATGTGAAATAGTTTGTATTTTAAGCAGAACTGTTATTCCCTCTTGTTATATTAGTGTGGTTTCTTTCATTCCCATGTTATTCCTAAAGCTTGTTATTGTGAGAGATTCTGAGCTATGAGAAACCGGAGTTAAACTAGCTTTTACTCTGAACTGCTTTCTAAGAAAAAAAGGAGAGACATTGGAAATTTTCCCATCGCACATCTGTTAGATGTTAGACCCAAATTTGTTCCCAGTTCAGCTGCACTGGTCTAGTACTGGGGTGGTGTAATTGAACTCAGTGGAGTTAGTCAGAGATGACAAGGCAATAGAGTTTATTGCAACATATTTACTGTTTAAATAGCAGTGACGGCTGTATACTGAAAGCTAAAATAATCCCAAATTAAGAAAATCTTACAGTGAAAGGCAGAGAAATCTATGAATCATAGGTTTTAACATAAAGAAACTGTAAATGGCCAGAAGTTGACACAGAGAGAACCTTATTCTAGCAGACTTCCACCATCAGTCTCTCTTTGCAGTGGGAACCTTTTCTGCATCTGCTGCTGCAAGCCAGCGAATGTCCTATTCCAGCACTGTATTCAGTCTGTGCTACCTTTTCCTTTTTCACTAATCCTTTCAGAAAGAAGTACATCTAATTCTGAGTTATGATTTGCAGCGTGTACGCTTGCATTTTGGTTCACATGAAGATTAGGGAATATAAAAGCTAGATGACCATTTAATTAAGATGAGCGTGCAAGTTGTTACCTCCTTCACTTTGGTTATCAAAGCCATATTGGTCAGAAGCTACGCTGTTGGACAGAAGATGAAAAATAAGGAAGGCTAAATTTCTGTTCAGTCCCCTTTTGGAAAACTGCACCGGAGGCAAGAGGAATTAAAGCTGCTCTGTAAAAGCAGCTGAAGAGGTTCCCTCCAGCATGAGGAAATCTTAGGCTGGAATAAGGCCAGGAGTGCCAGCCTGGTGACATTGACTCCATTCACAGCATAGCAGGTGTAAAAGGCAGGAGGCAACGAGATCCAAACATGCTGTCCTCCAGCATAAAAGCCAGGAGACTGCTCTTGGGTAGCGTATGGCAGAACAAATGTTAACAGAGCAAATTTTGCTGACTTGAAGTATTTTCAGGACTTGTGATATTTTATTCCTAAATAAGGCAAAACTGAGATTTTTTTTTTTGAAAGGACTGAGGTGGAAAACCACATTTAGAAAAAGAAATACAGACATGGCAATGCAGCTGTGCTCTAGGCTTGAACCTGAACTTCCCACGTCTCCTGTGAGTGCTGTAGCCATTCGCTAGCACAAGAGTTGGCACCTTCTCTCATTCTGACCAAAAGCCCCATTCTGGAATTGGGAATTCTGTCCTGTTTCTCCCTCTCCACCAATGTCTTCTAAACCGGTCCATTCGAAGAATCCTTTCTGACAGATTGGTTTTTGTTTTTCTGATAAGAAAACATTCATCACAATAATCCTAAACAGCTCTGCTTTTAAGGCTGCTTAAGTCCAGCGCTGAGCTCTCATTGGACTGCCCTCAGACTGGGTGGCTTGTGTGGCTTTATGTTCCCAGCTTTGTTTAGCCCTGCAGATCTAGAAAATCTGCAAGTATGCAGTGGGCGAGCTTGTGTTTCACTTTGGTTTTTCACAGCAAGATGAGTGATAAGCTCTTACATGGCCTACATGGGATGTGTAGGACCAGTAGCACTTAATTGTACTGATTTTTTGGCATTCGTGTCCAGCCTTCAAACACAGCGCTTCACGACCAGGACTAACTGCAGCTTATTCATTGCTTTACCATCCATGGGCATAACATTTCACTCCAAGTAGTGCTGCTGAGAGCACACTGTATTCCTGTTAATATTACACGATAGCTTGGGATTTTTTGGAAACCTCCTCTCTCAGACTGTTTATCCATCTACATTGGTACTTGTCTAGAGATATGTTTTACAGTCTATTTACTTACAAATGTGTCAGAAAATTGTTTACCAATAAAATGTGGATAAAAGTATTTAATATGTGTGTATCAGTGCCAGTAATCTTTTCTATCCACAATTTTTTAAATGTTAAAAATATATAATAATGCAAAAATGAATACATTTCAACGAGAAAAGCTATGTCATTTATTGGGGTGCATTCAGTCTATTCTGGCTACCCCATAATCAAAATAAACTGACAATAAACTACATATTTTCTCCATTCAAACCAATAGAGTGCATGATTTGGACCGCATTTCCAGAGTCTTTTCTCACGGGAATTTTCCACTCATGTCGTGGATAGTCTGTCTGAGCAACAACCGAATGATCAGGCAAAACCGCAATGATTGTTGCAGGCATCTGATTCTAATTACTAACAAAAGTTCTAATCCTTATTTCTCCAGCTATAGCTCCAAATGTTTAACTAATAGCACCACATGCAAACATTATGATGATTATTTTGGTGGGTTTAGGCACTGGGCAGCGCAGACAAATTTTGGAGCAAGTTCATGAGAGTGACTCAAAAACTCTTTGCCGTGACTGCAGCTTTTGAGCAATTTTGCAAGAGGCAGAACAGAGCATGCGAACAGCGATGGAAAATTATCTGAACTAATCAAACCAACTTATCATGAATGAATAGTCTTTCTGTGGAGTTAATGAGGAGGGAATAGACTGGAGTGGTGTAGGAGAACTTAAACAAGGAGGTCTGTATTTCATGCTTGCAATAGTAAGTGGCTTTGGGACATTCATTTTTCATAGGATTTATGCTCATTTTTAGTGGCATGGTCTTCATGCAGGCGATTAAAATGAATCTCTCCGATTGTTATGTGAATTTTACATAGCATTCTAAAGAAACTGACTACTGCACACAATGTTCATTTTTTGGTGTTTGTAGTTCCTCATGTAGATCAATAGCATGGAGATGGAAAGTCTTCTTTACTTGAGAAAGATGGGCAACACGGACCAGAGTTGTAGGTGGACATGCGCTAGGTGGTACCCCATTCCTCTCAGTCCACATGAAGACATGAAGAAGGAAGGAAGGAAGACCTGATGTAGAGTGTCACCAAAGACTCTCGTAGGCAAGGCAGATGAACAGCCCCCACGAAGGAAGATCTCCTGTGTTCACCCCTTCCCTCCACCCTCCCAAAGAAAGCTGAAGAAACTTTTCTGGCAGATGCTGTGAGAAGCGGCTAACAGTTTGGGAGAACTTCATTTGAGCAGTCCTGTTAAATAGGCACCACCAAAAATCACTGGTCTCTTTTTTAGAGTTCGACCATCCCATTGGGTTCCTGTGGTCCTTAGGACAGACAGTGAGGAGAGCAGCTGCTCTGCACAGCATCCATCTCTCCCTAAAAGGAACCGATGAACTTCGGCCAAGAAATTAACATGGGCTTAATTTAACCAGAAGTAACTCATACTTTGCATTTTTTAGGCTGAAGTAGCAGGGCAATGAGGTGGCTTCCTGACTTCTAGGGCAGCAGCCCCACCAGGAATGCCTATTGGTGGCTCTTCCGTGAGCTGTTGCACATCAGGAATATTCACTGATGTAGCAGTGGTGCAAGAGTCTCTGCAAGACAAAATTTAATCTTTGGAGCAAGGAGTATGTACAATTTTTGGAAGTGTTCATACCACAACTTTATAACAAATACTTTTTCAATGTTGTACCAGTTAAGTCTCCTGAAGGATATGTAGGAGCATTTTAAAAGTGTAATTTTTAAGTACTGGAAATTGCTTCACAGATTTTCCAGTGCACCTCTGACACCCCGCAACCATTGCTTGAAAAAAAATAAGAAGTAGGTGTGGCTGCAGACAGCTGACCTTGAGTGAGGCTTTGACAATCTTATCATATAATCTCTGTAATATGGTATTAAAGTTACTTGAAAAGATAGGCGTATTTTGGGCCATATCTTGGAGGTCATGAAATGCCCGTTTTTTCAAGTCTTGCTTAGTCCATTCAAGTGGCTTCTTGTGTCCCCAGGGACTGTAAATTGCTGATAGTCAGCTTTGCTATGAGGACGGATTGCTGGGGTAATTCTCCGATTTCTTTGACTTGCGTCCCCTCAAAACGGCCTGTAGGGTGCCCTTTTGATAGTTGGGTCTGCCTAGAGCATCGTGCTTCGGTCACCACCATCTGATGCACCGGATGTAGAACAAGGAGTATTGATTACAGCTAGAATCTAGTCTTTTCAATAATGTTTTTTAACTCATTTCCCAAAATTTAAGACCAACTGTGTCATCAGTTTTTTAAATCTGGAACTGATACTGATGCATTTTACTGAACACATACATGTTCCGTTAGACTTAAGAGAAGAAGTGATGAATAATGTAAAAGCGTTTTAAGTGGATGCTTGCATATTTTCTATTTAATCTTGGAGCTATAACTGATTTTTTTCACTACTGAACAAATCAGATCAGATTCTGAAAAAATCAGATTTAGCTGATATTTTGGGGGTTGTGCAAGAAGTCCAACTACTGTGTGGCTTCCATTGTTTTAAATTTCTGGATGTTTTTTTCATTATGAGGATGGAAGCATACTTTAGCTAGCACGTGACTGAACAAGGCTTAAATTAAGTCACAGTCTGGCTTTTTGTGTTTACATATTTGTCACTATGTATTATTATGCCAGCACATATCTCTTGCATTTCTTCTATGAAGTTGCTAACAGCTGCACAAAAACTGTCTTCTGAAGTGTTCTTCCAAGCCTCTTCCTTGGTTTTCTCCATAAATAAAAGAAAGCCTGTTTATCTCTGTGTTGAAGGATTGCTGCTGATGCTGAAGCAGCCTAATAAAAATCATTGGCAAATATCAAATTGACAGAAATTCACCTCAATTTAGAAGGTGTCTGAGAACTGCAGCTCTCTTGAGGTGAGATAGGGATTGTGATACCTGCACGGGTTTCTGCAAAGGGTGGAAGAGGACTCACTGTGGACTTGGAGAGGCAAGCGTGAGGAGGTGCTGGGCATGGACAGGTGGGAAGTGTGCTCCTCGACGGGTGCTTCCCATCTTCAGTTCACCGCAAAGGAGGGATACTGCTGTTAGCCCAGCGCAGACCGGCCTCACGCCAGCATCAGTATCCGCACGCACTTACTCACTGAGGAATGAGAAGGCAGTAGTTTTGCCTGTTTATCCTACAATCACTCTCTAATATCAGGCAAATATTAAGGTAAAAGTAAATTTTATAGTAATTTGTTCTTTAATAAAATAACTGCAGTTTAGCTACTGTTTGGCTACTGTTAGTCTAGAGGCAGTACAGAAAAAAAAGCAAAACAGTGCAGAAAAAGGCAAAAGCAAAGCAAAAAGACTATTTATACTTAATTTTGTTTCCAGTAGGTTCCCTATTCTATCCTGTGAATCTCCACCCAAAGTCTGTGTTTTTCAATAGCTGAAGTATGGTTCAAAGGCAGCGTTGCTGTTGTGGGAGATGGAGGTGTGCGCTTACACAGCGTCGTGTTCTGGCTTCAAGTCTATCTCTATCAGTTTTCTCCCCAGGGGTTTACATGTAGCTTCACATGTCTTCCCAGCTGCCCTCCACCTCGGGCATATCATTTCTAACATCTCTGTATAGGATTAACAGCTGACACCTGGCTGCCAAGGCTTTAGAAATGCTGATGTCCCTCAGTATGACTTCATGGAGCATCTCTTGCCCCAGTTTGTTGGGTTTTTTTCCTAAAACTTCTTCTGGTTCCTTAATATTACTGATTTGTTCATCTGTAGTGAACAAAGTCATCCCCACACACTGTCAGGGTGAGATTTAGTGTCCATTTCTCTTCCGAAGTTGAGAGCTGTATTTCTTAAAAACACCAATTAATAGCTGTGTCTTATATATGAAGGAAAGTAATGCATGTGCTTTATAAATAGCACAGACCAGAAAAAACCTAGAAAGAAACAGTTAACCAAACAGCCTTGCAGTACTAGCGCTTGAAGGAGGGAATCAGTGATCCTGGCTTGTGGGAACTGAGGAACCTTCAGGCACCCATGTCCTGGCCGTGACTTCTAAATTCTTTGCTTCAGACCCGCTGTAGGGTTGGTGGGGTTTGGGTTTTCTCTTTCATAATAACCATTTGCCGTAGGCAGAGAGAATTGGAGTGGCGAGTGTTTCCCACTAAGAAGGTAATAACACAAGTAACCCGTGCAGACAGTAGAAATCCTCCCTGAGATGGCAGCTTCCAGCCCTACGGCCCGGGAGCGGGGCTGTGCCTGTGCCTGCCACCAGGCTGTGTCCAGGTATCCCTGCCTTCCCCACGCTGGCAGAGCCTCCCGTTCTTCCGGGGTCTTCCTCACCCTTCCTATCGCTTTCCCTGCCATTTCCTACTTTGATTCAACTACTTTCAGCTGTTTATTTTTTGCTTTCAACTATTTATTTCTACTATTTATGTTATCAGCGGCAGTCTAGGGCAGCAGTGTTCTCAGTGCGATGGAGAATATTGTGCTCTGACGTCAATTAGCTGCTTTCTCAAATTATCGCTGATTTCTACTGTCAAGGATTAGGTATGCGATTGGGTAATGAGGTCATCAGTTCTCTAAGGTATGACTTGAATGAAATGGCAAGTTACTTAGTTAAACAGCTGAAAAGCAGTCTACTAAGTCTAATCTTTTGCTAGATCTTAAAATACATTTCCAGCTATTTTCCGTAACGTTTCTCCTGTATTTTCAAAATACATTTCACTACTGTTTTTATTTTTTTTTTTTGATTTTCTGCATACTAAGATCTGAATTTGTTGGGGAAAGTTCAGTCTAGGAGGGACTTCTGCAGAAATCCAGTAACTTCTTTGCATAAAATAAAGAACATTATTTGAATTTCTGTGATAATTTGAAATCTTAAGACATCCATATCTCAGTGTTTAGATAGGCCTTTATAAATAACCAAAAATTATTTGGAAATTATAAGAAACCATATTTCTCTTCAGAATAAAATAGTTTTATTGAATGCTGAAAGGAAATAGTTTTGATTTTTTTTCTGTCCACAATTTATTATAGTTAATAATGCAAATGCTTTCTCTATGATGCTTCGTTAAAATTCTCCCTGACTTGCATAATCCCCATTGGGTTACTAAACTGTCTTCTTTTAGAATTAGCTCCATCTTCTCAAGGCATCTAATATGTGTAGAAACTAGATAGATAAAATCATCAGGAGTCATCAAGACCAAAAAAAATATGCAAATAGGCAGATTTCTGGTTTTCTTCATTGTAGTTAGGTCAGTATTTATGGAACTCATGTTGCATTAACCCAACCAGCATAACTAGAAATTATTTTTCATCAATTCTTAATACAGTACTTGCTACTGCAAACTCAGCCCCTGAATATTCTTTCAGCCTTATTAAGACAAATTCATTTATATTCTTTTCATATATCTATCTGTTCCAAAGTCTGATGTGGGTTTCTTTTTTGTTTGGAGGTGACAGGGGGAGTAGGAAGAGAAGTACGGCCCTAACTCAAAAATATCCAGAGGAAGCTGATTATCCCCCCATCTTTCTTTCTCTGACTCTTTCTTCAAATCTCTCCTTTTAGTTGCACTCTCTTTCAGTTGCTTCTCATGCCACGAAGTAATGAAATAGCGGTCTGTGTTCAGAAAAAAGTAATTTTTTACTCAGGAGTGCTCGCTGATGTGTTCCTGTGGAAGCAAGTAACTTAACAGTAGAAACTCTTGCAATCTAGTTCAGAACTGCAAATTCTGCCTAAAGCAGTAGGGTCGGTAGAGTGACAGGTCTGGCGGGGATTTAGCTGAGGTTATTAAAGCGTCACAGAACCAGAAGCCTAGCTTGCCTCGTAAATACTGCACCCACCTAAACCGTAAAGATACGGGAGACCTCACACGTACACAAATATGTCTGCAACAGGCGTGCAGCTGTTGTATCCACAGGCAGATAGCTGTAAACTTGCAGCTTGGCTTTTGTTAGTAATGCTAACTTTACCTGAATAGTTCACAGTAATTACCAGTGTTTAACAGTAAGGAAGTATACTGCCTTATGTCAGTGACTCCCTCCCCTTATCTGTTTTAAAGAGACTAGAGTGCTTTACGGCCTGTGTTAGATACACAGAGATCTGAAGACAGCAAACCAAAGGGTGAATAAATACATACACAGACACAGAAAAATTCTGCGGACATCACAGAGAGGAAAAAATCTAAGCAATAGACCTGACAATCAGCTAAGTGGCAGGATCTTAAGGAGGATTTTGAACATCGGGTGTATTGCCGTATTTCATCCATTCACAGAATGGTTGAGGTTGGAAGGGACCTCCTAGGAGCATCTACACCAACCCCTCTGCTCAAGCAGGGTCAGACAGAACAGGTAATATTTGGTTATTCTTGCTTATTGCCCGGGTAATTTGGGGGTTACCAGTCTCTAGGCTGTAGTGACTCATTTAGCCATCCACATTGTCACAGTTTGTATTGAGCACTGTAGCGCTCAATAACAGTATTGCTCAGAGTTTGTTTGCTTTCACGTAACAGGTGTCCTTTGCCTCTTGACAAAAAAGCGATAAAAATATAGGCATTAGCTTGCACAGGGGAGCTGTCATTGGCTCTTTTCAGAAGCTAAGTAAAAGCAATAAACTCTCCCAGATGCAGAAGAGGTAAGAAAGTTAAATATGAAACATTTTTTCATGCAGAAAGGGAAGAGGGAGGTCAAAAACTCCAAGGAGCCATGTGAACACGAAGTGTATGTGTTACTGTCTCTGTCAAAAATACAGAAGACTGATGCTCCCTGTGGCAACTGAAGTAATTTCAGGTACCTGGAGGTCCAGGCCCTATAAATCTAGGATGCAGATGTTCCAGCATTAGTTAGTTTTTTGGAAAGGAGAAGTAGCTTCAAATTTGCCTCTTGCTGCCTTTCATCCATGCCTGTAGCAGAAGGGTAAAGCAGGAGAGGCATCCTAGCAGATGTTTGGGGTCATGGTCGACCTGTGAACTGTGCTGTTCTGACCTTTCATCACCAGCAATTTGAATTTCCCTGTCAATAAATGCAGCCTCTCCCATTAGGCTGATGGAAGCATCTCTGCAAGTATATTATCATAAGCTCATGAAGACAGCACGGCAATGCACAGCACTGATTTCTTTGACACAGCTAATACTGCAAGCAGACCGTGTTTTAGCCAAGAAGGCACTAACTTGACACAGCTTGGAGGCATTCCAGAATCAGAATCTGAAATACTGAAAGTGCTCCCCTCACGCTGAAGCCTGAAACCAGTCCCCAGTGATGGGACCCAGATGAGCAGTCATGACAAATGCTTTAGCAAGCTGTCTGTTGCTCCCATAGAAGGTGAAGGCTCCTTCTGCTCTTTCCCCTTGTCTGGAAGGCTTGTCTTTTCCTCCACGTTAACTGCATTTACTGTCAGTTGGAGAACAGCCTTAGTTTTCTCCAGGGCCTGCCAAACTAATGGCATGTCCTTCAAGTAAAAGAAACTAGCCATTACAGTTCACTAGTACCTTCACTCCCTTGGTGTCTGCAGAATGAAAAGGAGTAAAGGATCGAGCAGAATGATTTGCTCAGATTCTCATCCCATTCCTCACCTGAAGCAGCTGCATAGCCCACACTGCCTACAATAAACGGTTAAAAAATTTCCAGTAGCATTTGAAATGAGCATTTGAAATGATAAATAGGTTTTCTCCTTGAGCAGCTGTGGAACTGTCTGCTGCTGCTGTTCTCCAGAACATCTTCTCCCATGAGTGATGACATTTTGGAATCTGCAGAAGATGTGTGGGCACTCTTGGCCCCCATTATTGCTACCTCAAACTGAGTATCACACAAAAACTAGATCTTTCGTAATGGATCTGGAGAACTATACCTTCCTGTTCAAATTCATGATTCACTTGACCCTCTTCAGGACTGTTATCACACGTTACATTCAACAGAGAGAATATCTTTTTCAGGTAGATGATATAGAACTATTTCCTTCAGGATTCAAAGGAAAATATTTTACTCTCCTCCTTCCTGGTTTCAAGGGGGAAGAAAAAAAGAAAAAAAAGGCTTGTGTGGGATCACAGAGACTTGTCCAAGTAATTCGTTGCTATAATACTTTCCCCGGATCATTTAACTTCCCTAGATCATTCAGCTTGATCTAGTACTGTCAACTTACAAAAATCTTCTGTGAATCTGTGCATTCAAAAGACAGGAAACTTAACTGTATTATATAAAAGACAACTGCTGACAGCTTTCAGTATTTCTGTTAACTACCTGAAGATGGCAAGGCTTCTCAGAGATTACTTAGCCTGTTTGTTGTTTTTGGAGACGAACCCAAGATGAAGCCAGGCTCAGTTTAAAGCCCGTCAAAGTGATTGCGTTTGAATATTTGTGATGTTAACAAGCCACATCCACAGGAAGGCGTAAGGGTTCATTTAGCTTCAGCGTAAGCTGACTCAACAGCAGGCTTCAGCAGAGTCCCAGTTGCTGAAATTTCTAGAGCATCCGCGTTGATACTAACATCAAGATTAGCAAATGGTGTAGAGAAAACAACTGTGCAAACTCTGTTCACATGATCTCACAGCACCCCACTGCTCTTGAGACCCATCTGTCCAGAACTGTTAGGAGAAAAAAAAAGATGTGTCTTATTCTGCATCAACAATGATTCTTCATAGTGCCGCGCACATCTGCCTCAAAGCCCCCCGTCCTTCCTGGCGGTTCAGAGCCAATCATCTGGCCTTGCCGGGAACTCGGAGACCGTCCCAAACTGTAAATTCCCATGACCGGAGTGTGAGGGTGTCTAAGGACTGCACTGAGTCCCTTGTACATGCTGCTAGAGCGTGTATTCTGGGTTCCCATGTGGAGAGGGTATCATCTCCGCACACACCTTACTAAAAAAGTCACAGCCTCTGTAGGAGAATGAAATTCTTTCTACGGTTAAAACAGCCAGTAGTAACTTATATTTGCACAATCAAGTCAGTTTTGATAGCTGTTCCCACCACAGAAATAGTTATGTTTTTGTTTAAGCAGAAGAGGAGCACAGAATGGAAAAATTGGCATATGATAGACTGAGCTCCTGCAGGGGTTTTAATTTTCACATACTCTTAAACTCATGGAGCCTAATGAGCTTAACATTTTGGCCAGTTGCACAATTTGGAAATTTCAACAGTGAATGGTTTTTGGACAGAAAAAAAATGTTCTCACAAATGTGAAAAGTGAACAGATGTTACTATTGGTGCTTCCAACGCCTACTGACAGAAAACATCTGTGTTGAACTTCCTGAATTTTAGGATCTTGAGAACACTCCCACACACCACCAAAAGCCATTTGAAAGCAATTGGGCTGGCGGATCGGCTTTCGGGTCTATGACTGAATGTTCTAGCGCGAGCAGGTGCTGGTTGTTGTCTTGCCTTGAGGAGCCCGGCTAGCCAAGCAGCAGCCTTACAGCTATCCAGCCCACTGTGTTATGCAAGTTTTTAGCATTTTGTGTGACCTGTGATTTTAAAAAAGTCATAAGAAGCAGTTGATCTTAATAGTATGATGGTAATAAAATGAATGGAATGAATGGAAAGAATGAAACAACGGTTCTGCTGTAGATACTAGCAGATTAGGAGAATTGCGCTGCATCATATGGTGCCCTGGGAAGTGTCTGGCTTTTTTAATCCTGTTAAAACCCATGTTGAATGAACAGAATTTTCTACTGTCCTGAAAACATACTCCTTGTGCTAAAAACATGTGAGGCATTTGCAGTCCCTCAAAATGCTCAGTCAAACATTTATTAGGTACCATGACCAAAGTCTACCCTTTTACATAAGCATGATGCAGCAACTGTCACGGAGTAGCTGGGAGTTCCCTGCTTCCTCCCGCTCCACACCCATCGTCTTAATGTTTGTCTGGCTGTAAGAGCAAATTTGGCAAGATGGTTTTCCTCTCTGGTGAATTTTTGGTCGGCTATCAAACTAACCTTCTCCAATTAATTAAGTGGTGATGAATGTTTCGCAATGATAAATCAATGTCATTTTAGTGTTCTGTAAAACATCATGAGCCCATGATCTCAACTTTAAGTTGATTCAAAGTAACATCTTTAAGTCATTTTAGTTAACTCTTTCTTAAAAACAGTATTTAGTTGGAACTTAGAGGACAATATTTACATGTCAATAGAAGTAATTTTTTTGTGTCTTAGGTTGGTACTCTTGGTTTACCAACACAAAATGAGTAGCTCCATTAGTCGCACTTCTACTCGCACCCTAACTCAAAGCATCTCTCCAGGTTACACAGCGTCAGGCCAGCCCCAGCTCTGCTAGCTCTGCAGGTTTCTGGCATCTGAAGACTTCCCCATGGTCCCCTTACATCCTTCCAGAGCCCCATACCAGAATTGCAGCAGAGCCCAGTGCAGGCAGAAATTTTTTTATGCCTTGAATAAAGATGATTGATAGAAACTGAGCTAAGAAGCTATAGAAACGCTGGTATTTATGTGGCTCCTAGCAGCCTAAAAGAAACATGTATCTGAGTAGGCAAAAAGGAAGCGAGGTAGGGGACAGATGATATGCTTGGAATAAATGAATATGCTTTTGAGCACATGGCATTATCATCTGATCACTTTTTTATGCTGAAACATTTGTAACTTCCAAGAAAATACTACTACTTTGCACCACCAGTAGCAATGGTTCTGGCATATACTGTCTGCCAAGTTCAGTAAATTTATTGCATTTATATCCAGCTCCTTTTTCATGCAGCATAATTTTCATGCTCAAGTTTGAATCTTAATCCTGACTGCTAAATCCACAATTCCGGGACTTGATCTTTTGGGGTATTGCCTTTTTGCACAGTTTAGAAAGCAGTGATGTGGAGGTCAACATTTGAGGTAGGGACCTAAGATCCTTTTATAGACAATTAAGAAAAATGGGCACATTCAGGCTGCATTCGTTTGACCTAGTTTGAATGTCTGCATCAGGATATATCATGCCATAAGATGTCACCCTCATCTGATGGGAGCTTTGGATGTAGATAAATGCCCACGTTTGTTCAATAAATACAACCCTTAAAAAAAATATGGTGCCTTTCAAGTCATTACAAGTCTTATGCATAATTTGGTAGAGCATGCTTATCAGATAGTGTATTTGCTATCATATGTCTTAGTTCTGATTCCAAATTTTCAAGCCAGTAAATTATCAAGAATTAAACCAGGATGTGAATTTATAGCCTGGCAACCACTGCTCCACGTTTAGCGTCTGCTTACACACTGACCCCACTACAGCTTACTTCTCAGTGGCAGAGGGGTAAGGTACTTCATATTTACCAGACAGTAAGAACGTGAATGCACAGACTCCACAAACGTCTGATGTGTTGCAAACTCAGTCCCTAGCTCACTTAACCACCTCATCATTTGTTTGTGCAGCCAAACTTCGGCAGAGGTGCTGCTTCGAACTTTCAGGGCTATCCCCTTACTGAGTCTGCAGACAAAACCACCCTTCCCCTCTGCCCACCGCTTCCTTCCCACATCTTCTCCTTCTTCCTCTTCTCCTTTCCTCTGCGCAATAAACTTGTGAAGACTTAGCATGGAAAACCTCATGAGGTTTTGTCTAGACTTGCCCTTTCTGATGTTTATCTTTGAGAGACCATTGCATAGTCCAGGTATCATTCTTTCTACAGCAGCTCTGCAAAGCACAGAAAGCATTTTTGACATGTGCTCCTATGTATCTTCTGACATGAAGAAACTTCTAACTGGTTCTTTCGAGCGCTTGACCTACATTCTAGCGTATATTTTCTTTTACGCATGTTTTATCTTCTTGGGTGACATAGCAACTTTCCGGAAGATCACACATTAGATCAAACCATGGGAACAGAAAACAGTGCAAAATTATTTCATTTACTGACTACAGAGAAGGGCTGTGGCTTCTGGTAAAGAGAACCCTTTCATAGTTCTTTTTTTTATGAAGATTTAATGCTTATTCCTTCCTTAATTAAAAAAAAAAAAGCCTTCTCCAAGCTGAATCACTGCTCTGGAATTAATGTTAATGTCATTTGGTCGCCACTGTCCTGAGAGAAAATGTCGCATGTCCAGACAATGTAGTTGAAAGGGCAGCAAATTGTTACCATGCCACAAGGCTGAACTAGCCTCATTTTTTAGTTATTTTTAACTTAAAGTGAATTTTATAATTTTTTTGTTTACTTTTTGGTATAAATAAAAAAGCTTTTTAACAAATGAGAAGGAAAGTTTTTTTCTGAGAAAACAAGCTGGAATGTGAAACTCAGCTAAATAACCTCTGAAGTAGCAAAAGATAAATTAAAAATAGAAATAACCATTAGCTATGTACTTTTTTTTTTTTCCCAAAGCTTGCTGACCCTTTCAGTGCTGCTCTGTGTTTAAGAATTGAGTATTACACAGTTTAAGGCACATGAGAAAAGTTTGCTTCATTTGCTTGTCAATAGTCAAGTTAGGTCACAGAAGTCCATCCCTTCCTAACGCTGGTAACCAGGTGATGGCAGAAGCTAATCCCAGCCCGACAGTAAAATACAGATTCAGAACATAAATTTGAGGAGATGCAGGCCTGTGACATTAAATGTAAATTTAGCAAGCCACTGGAGAAATAAAATAGTAAGTTTTTCTCATTCCTCTTAGAAGACCAAGTCCTTCCACCACGCGAAGGAAGCCGTGCTGCTCGGTTGCCCGATGAATTTCATCCCATTGCATTTGCACTTTCCCAGCTATCTCGCTGCCAGACGTTTTGCAGGAAACCTTCTGCTTTTGTTGCCTTAGGCCTCGCACAAAGATGTTTTGACCCTACCTGAACTCTTTATCAGATTTTATAACGTGCTCTGGAAACCGGCACCTGCGGTGGTCGGGGCTGCCTGCAGCAGCAATGGCTGGTGCCATCTAGTGAGGAGGTTCTGAATGCTCACTGCAAATTGAGATTGATCATCTGTCTTTTAGAAAATAGTCACTATTACAGTCCTGAAGACACAGAGATAAAGTGGCACGCTAATATGTTTAACAACCAAGCCTGCACAAACTTTAGGATTTTTTTCTCCCAGATAATCTTTCCAGTGGCTAGCATTTTCTACCATTCCACAGATTGTTCTGACTTACTTCCCAGGTGGAATTGCAAAATGTTTAAAACTTGCTAAAACAGTCTCTGAGTGGCTGAGGTGGATGGAACCATCCAAATTACATTATCAATGTCCAGCATAATGATACATGGTGTAGAAATGTACCGGTGTCTTCTGCATCGTGGTAGATGTTGTGCTCATCAGTGACTGACTGTACCCACCAAAGCTTTGAAAGTGAGATATTTTAAACTTGGTTTATTCCAGTAACCACCGAGAAGTGTTGGTAAACAAAAATTTCATCTTAGTAGAGCTGGCAGGAAAGGAAGACTACGCATGTATCCCTGCCATGGAGATATTAAGCAAAAATAATCAGTTAGGACCCACAGGCTCTTAAAATTGTTTTGGAATTGGTTCTGCAAATAGTCAGAGGGCGTTGTGCGAAGAGCTGTCTGGAGATCTGTATGTACTGGGCAGCCTGGGGCCACCAGAAGCAGTCGCTGACTCTAAAGAAACTGGTTGAGCTATGGCAGCAGGATGCTCCATGTGGTCTGCTTTCCTCTGTCTCTCAGCCCAAAGCTGGGCAACCCCGTAGCTGAAGTATTTCTGGCGCAGCATGCACTGTAAGGAGCTGAAACCCCAAACCCTTCCCTTACGTATTCCCCTCTAATATGTTCAATCCATAAACTCCTGGATTTATGCCTCAGGAGAAATGCCAGGTGATATGCCCATCCCAGTCTGATTTAGTGTGTTGCAACAGGGTTCTTGAGGTTATTCCTTGTAGTTTATATTTTGGGGGGATGGGGGAAGCGCTAAGGTCATACATTTTCCAGTTGGGCTCAACGATTGCTTTATTATACCTACCTCCATGGAAGACGCCCCATCCCTGGAAACATTCAAGGTAGGGTTGGACAGGGCTCTGAGCAACCTGATCTAGTTGAAGATGTCCCCGCTCATTGCAGGGGGGCTGGGCTGTATGACCTTTAAAGGTCCCTTCCAACTCAAACTATTCTATGATTTTATGATTCTATGCCTCAGAAAATCACAAATTCACTACCTTTACGCCCCATTTTCCACATTTTGCCAGCATTATGTTTAAAAACTTTTCTGTTTCTTTTCTGTGTGCCCACGGTGATACCTTTTCCTGGGTTAGCACTTTTAATCAGCTCATAAGTTGCTCATTTTCCTTCTAACCGATTTTATTCCCTCGTGAGCTGCTCTCTGTTCCGCTCGCCGGTCTCCCTGCAGTGGAACTGCATCGAGGTCCTTGCTGTCACATCCTTTCCCCATCCGTTCTTACAGGGACTGTTCCAAGCTGAGCCCTCTTACAAAAAGTCCCAGCTCCCACTTGTCCGTCACGGTCAGATCACCCTTCCCACAGGAAGTGAACTTGTCCTTTCACCAATGACCTTTTTAAAATGGCAGGGAATTAACCTCCTTTCTTCTTGTCCACTGTTAAATAAATGATGGCCTACAAGGATCGTTTTCCTGTGGGGAATACTGAGTCATCGCATTCCGTGTACCAGAAGCAGTTGCAAAATGGAAGTCTGTAATGAAATGCGGAGAAATGGGCTCAATGACAGTGACGCTCTGCAGTCATTCCGATTCTGTCTCCTCTTTATTGCAAATCAACAGTTTTCTCCTTTCTTCGTATCTCCACACTGGTAGGTGGGATTCTCAGCAATTTGTATTTTAAAACCTTTGGAGCAGTTACTGTCATTTATTGTATCTTTATTTGTATAGCACCTCAAACAATTGGTTGCTTTCAAAAGTAGCACGCCCTCCTCTACCAGTTTTGTTTCCACACTGTAAATTTAGCAGTAAATTAGAAGGAAGGAGGAATTGCAACATGACATCTCTTTCATTTGTCCGATCCTAAAGGAACTGGAAATTAAAGTTCAAGCTGCAGAACATGAACATTCAGTACAGATTTAAAAGTCTGCTCAGGATCTTTTTAAGTCCACTGGGACTTAATTGCAAAATGCAGTTACTAAATTCAATCACAACCCCGACAGCATTTTCTTTTAATGCACGTCACTGGACAAGCGACAATGTATATACAACATTGCAAATATTTTCTGGGAAGATTTCCTCCAGGCTTCCTAAATTTCTGACCTTTGCTCCTCTCTGTGAATAGCTTTTGCACATGGCTGGGCCGGCCACATGAATTGAGCGAGACCTTTTCCAGTCAGCTGAAGTCGCAGGAAGAGCCAAGCAGGGACTGCCTATGTGGGAGTGTATCCTGACATTGGGAGCTTTGTAATTCATCTGGACAGTCGTGGAAATTTTTTGTAAGAACAAAGGAAAAACTTCTTGCTAGTCTACAAGATATTCCATAAGCCCACTTTTTCCTTTTCTTTTCGCATACTCCCTCTGAGGTGCTGGCTGCAGGATGCCGGGCACGCTTAGGTAAGCCTTTTAGCACTGGCCTGTAAATCCGGTGGTGGGTGACACGGGGTCATCGTGCCACGCTCTAGATTTGGGAAGAGTTCCAGTTCACCCCAGCAAAATGGGAAGCCTTCTGCCAGAGAGCACCGTGGGCCAGAGCACGTTTCTGCATTGCTTTATCATTTAAGGAAGGGGAGCACCAAAGAAAGTACTTGGCAAGTTGTCTAAAATATGACAGATAGGGATAGCATTTTTACCTAGGCTTGCCTTTTTTTCTTTTCTTTTTTGACCTGGAAATTGAATCCGGACACAATTTCACAGCTTTGGAGAATTTTCTAGGATTTCTGACCCTCCAGGAGCCCAAGCAGAGCAGTTCCATGTGTGGCATGTTTCACACAGGGACTCTAATAATTGAGTCATGCTTTATTTGACTAAACCTTTCAAATTGATTGCATAAATCTCCTCAATGACCTTTGCAAAAGAGAGAATGTTCTTAGGTCATTTGCTAATGAAAAAGGGGCACACTTGTTCAACAAAAGATCTAGCATAAAGCAAGCAGTGTAAAAGCTGACAAGTCTGAGTTAACAAAGGTTAACAAAGTTAATTCAGTTAACAAACCAAGGTAGTAATTGGCTGAAGAATTACACAAACATTGTCATGATATGAAGTGCTTCTCCAGCTCTGACTGTAGCCTCATGCTAAACTGGTCCCAGAGGGATCGATTCTCTTGTCTTTATTGCAAATAATATTAAATAACCCCTATTCCTCAACAAACAAATGATCAGATAATTACCAGGAAAGTGTGGGGAAGGGACGCTGGCATTGCCCAGCTCTCTTACTCGTTTTCCATTCCTTGTTTACTTCTTCTTCCACACCAGGTAGGAAAAAGGAGCTGGAAGTGGGAGAGTGGTATTTGGTGCTGGAATTAGAGAGGCAGCCACGTTCCATGTAATTGCCACCTTTGAACTATTGCGGCTCTCTATGGTCCCTGCAGAAAGCCCGGCACGGATTTGATAATTCTGAACATATCCAGCATTTTATCAGAAGTTACAATTAAACGTTTTACACGTGTTCTGCCTGCAGCCTGCTGCCCACAAAAAGGGTGTAGATGGGCACTAAAGAGATGGTTTGCATATCTCAGGTGGACAAGTAGCTTTTGGAACTTATTTGACTGCTTTTGGCTTTCAGATACTTCAGAAATTATGCGGCATTTTCACTGTACAGAATCCACGTTTTCCTTTCTTTGTGGAAGTAACTGAAACATTTATTTTTCAGATCCTCTCAAAATTAAATTGAGACTGGAACCAACTCAAATCTCTACAATTCAATTAGAATAATTTTTGTGTATTCTTCGCAGGCGTATGAGATACGTTTTCATCCTTTTTAAAGGTTCCTCTCCAGATTTGGGTGTATGGGGAAGAAAAAACTAGCTTAAGTATTTAATTAAGTTTTAAGGGTTTATAGTTAGGTGGAAATATTTTATGTTGATATTTGCATAAGAATTGATAGGGCTCTACAAAAAACAATGAAGAACACAGATTATGCATTTTTTTAAATGAATGACATATCTATTATTTCCCTAGGCCATTTCATAGTGTATGCTCATATCTACTCTCTCGTAATTCCTTTATACTTAATCTTTTAGCCATAGTACGTTAAGAAAATCAAGAAAAAGTGGCATCAGAAGATACTTCTTTCTCCTGATCTTGGAGCTCACACTGATGAATATTGGTTCAGATTTAAATCATTATTCTAGTGCATCTAATCAGCATCTTTCCATTTAATTTGGTTAATTAAGAAAAGTATGCCTGCTGTGAATCTGTTTAGACAAGAATCTGCACCTCCATGGGATAACTTTTAGAGATTCACTGATTTTTAAAAAACTGAAAACTACTTATGTGGAGAAAGATGAATCTGTAATAGCCAGCTCTGGCTGGCATAAGGAAGTGAGCAGCCGCTTTTTAGATGCTTATGCCTCCTGCCAACACAAACAATATTATATTTTATATGTATTCATATAACCTTTGTTACGTCTTAGTTTGTTAACTTGAAAATGCGTTGGCCTCCTAGCACCTGATAATCCACATGAGCAGGCTTGGTTTAGAAGTAGGGATGCTATATAAAGTTGGGCTTGGTTGTAAGCAGAGGAGAGATTCTCTTTCACGCTGATAGCTCAAACACTTAAATCCCCGGTGTCCTTTGGCAATGCTCCTAAACCATCAGTTTTGTCAAATGAATCCTAACAGTATAACAAAAGATCCATACTGTGAGAGATCCATCCTGGTGGCTTGTCCTGAGAAACTCCAGGTAATTCATTCTTCGTACTGGCTCATTTTCCTTCTCCCAACAAAAAAAATTGCACTGAGTTTTGTACTTTGTTTGGCCATGTCATCTTCTCAGTATGGACTCATTTGATACGCTACAATAGGATTTAAAATATAAAAACCTACTCCAACTGTTGTGACAGCCATTTTCCATGAAAGCAGTGTGGAAAATTGATTTGTTTTTAAAATTGGAAGTAAGCTGTGTTTCAGTCATAGTGATTGTTTCGCGTTTGCGATATTAAGACAACTGTAGCATAGATAAATGTTAATTACAGATAGGTGGTTGACAATGAAGTTTTGAAAGTGTGTCACAAATGTGCCTGTCCTTCAATAGGAGAATAAAATAAAGTTTGCCTAAAATCAATAAGGCATTGTTCAGTATCTTTACTACAACTTTCTGCATACAAAGGAATTAGGATATTTTCAGGTTCATTTCTTCAAGTCCCTACACGGCCCTCCTCCACTCCTTGCACCTCAATGGCATTGAATGAAGTTGGACTCTTATCCTTCTTGGACAGGGAATGTGTTCATCTTCTAGCTCTTTCTTTCCAGGCATAGGTGAGAGTGTAAGTATTTTATACTGAAACAAGATGCTATTTATTTTTTTTTGTCTCATTTGAATAAATATGTATCTGTCTGATCGTGTTTTGCTGTAACTCTTGCTTTGTGAGATATTGATGCTGCTTCACACTGCTCTGTGAAAAATCTAATTGCATTTTAAAAATACTTTCATTAGAACCAGCTTAATTAGAACGTCTTGGTAGATGGTGCTTTGTGCCATTGAAGTATATTTCTCCAGAAAAGATTGCAGCAATTTACTATTAGTGTCATTAGGGCACTGAGTACCGTAGAGCATGCAAAACATATGGGCCTTTGGTGACACTACGTCTGGAATGGCTTTCAAATACTTTGGTTCACAGATCTCAGACATACCGTCACAACCCATTACTTAAACCACCATTGTGTCATTTCAAAATGATTTTTTCCCCTGTTGAGCCCTGTGATGTTGGCAGTCAACAGGGGATTATTTTTAAACAATGTTTGAAGTGGCCTGAAGAGCCGAACCAGCGCTGGAAGGGAGAAGGACAAGGGAGCCCTGCCTGCAGCTCTTCGACCTGTGTGGATGCGTGTGCATCTAATCAGTTTCAGGCTCCACTGCTAAGTAGAAATATCATCTCCAAAGAGACAGAAAATCCTGCCATTAAATTTCGGGCTCCATCTGTAAGAAATACGGCCACTAAGCAGATTTCACAATTTAGCACATTTTATTTGCTTGGAGTGTAATTGATTAAGTTGTAGGTCAGTGAGAATCACTCTTGAGAAGCCTTATTCCAAAGAAAACACTATTTCATAGAGCAGCCATGAATATTCAGGTAGTGAATATTGATTTGAGTGTTAATTTCCATGTATGGATTTTGTTACGCACTACGTGGTCGCTGTTGCTGGAGTTTCTCTGTGTGGTGTTTACAGATGACGTTCATCAGAGAATCTGGCCTACTGGAATGGAAGGAGATTCTGTGATTATTATCTCTTCCAGAAATTGACTCCATTGCGTCAGTGATAACTAATCTGGCTTCATGCTTCACAACTGTTCCTAAATAAATGCTTTTTTATTATTTTTATCAGGGCCAGCCAGGACTTCTTGGATCACAGGGGTTCACTGGACCACCAGGATTGATGGGGATCCCAGGAGTGCAAGGTCCCAAAGGTCACAAAGGTGAAAGAGGATATCCAGGAATAAGTGGACCCAAAGGAGAAGTGGTAACTTTTGAATATCAGATGGTTTAGCTAATGAGCAAAATACTGGGCAGAACATCATTTTAATTGTGCTGTTTCACTCCAGGGGCAAAGAGGAGTCACTGGATTCCCCGGGGCAGATGGCATTCCTGTAAGTAGCCAGTTACCTCATCTTTAAGAAATCACCAACTGCAAATACTGCAGGCTAGTTTAACGCCTTTGTACTTTAATTAAAATCTCTGGGCTAAATTCTGCATCAGCCACGTACACACTTTTAAGCTAAGGGTATTTGTTGAAGTGAGTGGAACTGCAGATACACGACGAGAGAGCAGAATCTGTGCTTCCTCTCGTTCCCTCGGATAATTAAGGCCCATTTGCTTTGTCCTGTGGAGAAATCCCCTTGTAAAGGGGACAAGAAAGGACGGAAGTTTCCTGTGTCCCTGGAGGTTACCCAGCTAAGTATGTTCTTTTGTAGGAAAGAGCTGTGAGATAAGTACTTCACATCTCTTAAGCTTGTGAGCGAAGGACACCAGTGGGTCATTCCTTAATTATTTCAGAGCTGCAAAGCACATAGAAAGACCAATGAGTTTAAGAGTACTAACCATTGTTATTTGCTTTATAGCTCGCACGGCATGCTTGAGATAGTCTTAAAAAACTTACTGAACACTAAACAGTGTCAAACTTTGAACAAATTGACCAGGTCCATGAAAGTGAAACATTCAAAGAGGAAAAGCGGGTAAAGTTCACAGCACAGTATTTTCCCAGCTTACACTTCTTTACATCTTGTGTCATAAAATAACAAAGAAATCTGAGTCACTGGAATCCCTGGACAGAGTTCCCAGGCTTGGGTTTCCTTTGTAGTGCTCCCTGACACCGGGGCCCCGCTCTGCAGCCCACGCATCCACATCCACTCTGCTTTCACCCTTTTTTTTTGTTTCCAGAAGAGCTCCCTATCGAGTTTCAGGGCTTTCTCTCTCACAATCTTCCTCCTCTCCCTCTTTCTCACTCTTAAAGGAAAAGCAGAAGACTCTCTTTCCCGTTCCTATTAACACTCCTGGAGCCAAGGATCTTGTTCATCTCACCACATCTTACTGACTTTTTTCTAAGCACTCTAACGTTCTGGGAAGGAGAGTAAATCGCTTCCCTGCGAAGCTCCGCGTTGCTATAGCTGGACCACTTCTCCCCACCTTACCATATTTTCTTTTTTAGCCATGCCTTCCCGACCTCTGCACGTTGTGTTGTGAGGGATAAATACCTTCAGACAGCTCTTGAACCTGCATGCTCTTTGTGTCCTCTCCTTAATGTCCCTTGCCCTTCCTACTCGCTTACATTCTCCAACCAGTTTTCTCAGGCCAAGACTTAACACTGACCATTGGAAGGCAAATAGGTAGGCACGTGTACGAACGGTAATGGCACAGTGCTAGGATGTGGGGCTGGAGGCCAAGAGAGGATGGTGGCCATCTCTTCTGGGGTGAGGAATGCCAGTACCTGATGGAGTTAGGTAAGAACGTGGGCAGATTTCTTTCTTCTTCTAAGCAAGAAAGCAGAAGCAAAGAGAAAACTTCCTCTAGATAGAGGAGAACGGAGAAATGTTTTATATTAGTTTCTGGTTGTTCTGGCTGAGTCCCTGGGAAGAAAGAGCTGCTCAAGGGCAGATTTGCTTCTCATCAGCCTCAGTGCAAACCAGAAGTAAGAGCAATTAAGGTGAATGTAGGCTCAGCAATGGAAATCCAGTTTGAGACAGGAGTAACTTTTCAGAGGCTCCATGTGGAGTTTCTGCAGTGCCCCCGGCTGCCTTGCTTTGATCCCTGCTGTTTTCTTCCATACTTACAGCCTCATCACGACACTCAACCTAGCTCCAAAAGCATCTCTGACTTTTTTCGCGGCTTGGAAGCTGTTCAAAGCCAGCGAGGAACCTTTATTCCCACTCTTGCAGTATGAAGCACTGAAATGCTTAACAATCCCAGTTCTTGGTGGCTCCCTGCACAGCAGCCTCATCTGGCTTAGTTCTCTGCTTAACAGAGCCTGCATTGAACATAGCTTTCCTACCCTTTCTGAAAGGTCCTTCACTACTCATTTTTTCATGCTGTCTGGGGCATCTGGTTCAAGCTGCAGCTATATTAAAAAAAGGCACTGTCTGTTTCTGTCTTTGAAAATCATAGTTTCCCATGGATCGAAGCCTTGGGCTCAATGTGAGAATGTCTAAATACTGTGTGACTACAGGAAAAGGAAAACTAGAAACAGATGGATAGATAAACACTTTTTTTTTTTCCTCCACAGGGTCATCCAGGGCAGCCAGGATCAAGGGGGAAACCGGGTCATGATGGCTGTAACGGGACAGTAGGTGACCCTGGTGACTCGGGAACTCCTGGACTCGCTGGTTTCCCTGGTACCATTGTAAGTAGCCAGCAGTGAGTGAGTACCTGAAGCTAAGACCATTGTTGAAGTGAGTTTCATTCACATGTGTGTTGGAAGTGAATTGGACATCTTTTAATGGAGCTCCCATTTGGCCTACCAGAGCATCCATGTGGACTTACCATGGACTTACCATGGCACTATGCTTAGTTATTAAATTGCAGCCAGGGCTGGGCGATCTGCCAGACAAGACCTGTCACGTAGGTCTTGTGGGGAAATTACTTCAGGAAAACCTGTACAGCTTTACCCAACGGCAATGAAAGAAGATTAAACTCACAGTTCCTGATGAAAGTAACCTTTCCTTTCTCTGCCCCATGGCCAAAGTATTGGCTTTCCATGGCGCGATACGTAGGATCGTGCCAAGGTGAGCGCTGGGGCTCCTGGATTTACCAGGGCACGTGTCAACCCTGGGGAGCTGCAGCTGCTGCTCTAGCTCAAAGGTGCGACCCCGTAATACCATTCCCAGGTAATGGGGTGTTCTTCCCCCAGGATTGGAAATTCATTCTTTTATGTACTGTGAGGGTTTACACTTTGTTTTTAAACCATGACTTTCCAAAGCTAGGCATAGCCTTTTCCTCTAAACAGCAGTATGTATACACCCATGAAAACTCCAACAAATATTTTTCATTACTCTTAGCTGTTTATGTGTTAACATATATGATGTGAAACCTTACTTCTGTTATCTTTTTGGTCACCTCCAGGGAGTCCAGGGGCCAAAGGGCCAGAAGGGGGAGCCTTATATACTGCCACCGGACATCGCAAGCCGATACAGGGTACGTCCTGTGACTTATTCATGCTCGGTACTGTTTTACAAGCAGGTGATGGAGAGTTATTCTTTCTTACACTCTGACAGACACGTCCCAAGAGGCCCACTTCAATTCTGTGTGGGCTTTGCAAGGCAGCTTCTGCTTTCTCTGGTTACAGCAAAATCTATCTGATATCCAGGGAAAAAATCTCCCCACTCAGTTATTTGCAAGGAATTCCAGCCTACTGATGGATTGCAGAGGCACCGGAGATGTTGTAGTTCAAGAATTACCCTCTTTATTTGATGACTGCCTTTGTATCATGCATGGCAAAATCATTCCTTCGCCATTATTTTGTCGGTTGAATGATTGTATTTAACATTAGCATCCTTTCTGTATAATTTTCATGGAGGAGTTTGGTTGACTTGGGATAAAGTCTTTTACTGTATCTAATCCTTAAAACTGGTTTTGTAATCACTTGCAGCTTTTTCTCCTACATATAGCCTTGTAGAATATGAAGGTATCAGATAAAGATAAGGGGGTTACATATGCTGTTAGAGTATAAATTGTGACAAATTTATGTACAAAGCTACATCTGAACTGTACTCTGCACAGAAGGGATCTGCTGGTGCCAGTGATGAGTGCCAAAATAGGTTTCTCTGCTGACATATTTCTAAGTTGCCTATATTTTTTAATGGAATCTTCTTTTCCTTTCAGAAACTCTTTAAATCTTCACTTATTAGTTATTAGGAATGATTAAGTAATGATTAAGAATTGTTCAAGTATATTGTGACCAAGGATGGGTACTGACACCTGTATTCATTTTAGAAAGTACTTGGTCCCACAAATTCTTCTGTTAACTAAACTCAAATTAACTAGATAGTAAGGATGCTATTCAAAATGATTGAAGGTGTCTGGACTGAATACCGCATTATTTATGGGTATTGGAAGGTCTTTGCGCTAGAACATTTTTGGATCCAATTTCAAAAAACATTTCAACATGTACTGCAGTTAAAATATGTGGTCACTGAAAACAGTATGTTCCAAATGCTTTTAGTGACTCAGAAGAGAATCAAAATGATTCGGTAATTCCCATGCAACTCATGAAAAATGAGCTTGTACGTTTCAGCAAAGGTTATAGCCCTAATGAAGCCACTGGTTAAGATAGGACTTTTCAAAAAAGAATTAAACGTGGTCTGTTGTCCATTTCAGCCTTCTAGTTTGGATCTCTAACTTCCCTAGCCGACTTTGTACCCTCCTACTGTATTGCATGCAACTATACTATATATACTAAGTACAAAATCCATGTAGCCCACATTTGGTTATCTCAACATCTCTACGTAAGGGTTTGTGTAGCATTGTATGCTTTGTTGAGCTTTTGGAATGAGAAAAGAATCAATGAGTGAGAAAAAGATTTTATTCAATTTTGTATATAGTGTTTATTGCATTTTTTACTTCTTGGTGGTTTTTTTTTAGGGGGAACCTGGGGATCCAGGGTTCATTGGCTTTCCTGTAAGTAGTACTACAGCGAATGTGATAAAGCATCATTAGTAACTGATATCAGAACAACACTAATTGATGGTTGGGTTTCTTTTTAATTTAAAGGGACCTCCGGGTACGCTGGGTATTCAAGGACCTGTTGGTCCAAGAGGAGAGCAAGGAAGACCAGTAAGTATGTTTAAAATATGTTCTGTAGGAAATCAACCTAACAGAATCATCATCTCAGCAGGGTCCTTTATGTTCGATTGTAACCTACCAAGTGGATAGAAAAAACAGTTTAGAAATAGCAAGTAGGTGTCCTTGGGTGCAAAACCTTTTGAAGAGCACTGATTCTACAAGGATGAATACTGCAAAAAGATGTATAGTTGCTTTCACCCTGTATTGCCAGAGGCTTTTGATTTATATTGTATTTCTTTAACCTCCTTTAAAGAGTCATGTTTGTAAAGATTATTGAATGCAGTCCAGTCTACATCCCCCTACACTGAGTTATCAAAGATATCAGGTCCTAAATCTTTTCTATGCATAAAGGATATGTATATTAGCTCTCCACACTTCCCACAGAAGACTGAATATAAATAACATTCTTCATTAGTACTTAGAATACAATTTTATTTTTAAACTGTTTTTTGGTCATTTTTTCCAAAATCAACATTTACAGCATTGACGTTGACGACCGTTGCTGAATAGTTCTTTGGGAAGTTTGTGTTCTCTTCAGATACCATTTTCTACATTTCTTATTACCGTGGTTAATGGTTTTGTGGGTGAGAAGCAGATGTTCAAATTCAATTTATTTCATTTTTTTAGCCTTGCTTTATTTTCCTGTAAGACAACTTCATAACATTTGCTTTTTTGTTTGTTTTTTTGTTTGTTTTGTCAAAATTCACTTCAGACCTGGTCTGCATCTCTGATTTGGGGAAGAAAAAAAAATAATTTAGTGCTTCTTACACACAGCCTCCACAGCTTTTTGCAGGGACACCTTCCCTCCCCCCGCCAAAAAAGAATATTTCTTGGACTAAATCCACAGTACCCTAAGCCTTTCCAAAGTTAATTTTCTGCAGTGCCTGTTTTATCATCTGGAGTAAACTGCACCTTGTCTTTCTGCTCTGGTCCTCCTGAAGGAAAACCTCCTCAGACCTTTACTTACTCTTTCTCTAGAGTGAACCCACAAGGTTCATGAGCTTCACAGAGAAGCCCAGCCTGCAATGGCTCATATTCCCAGTGCACTGTCTTGGATGAACCATACGAATATGCTGTGAACCATGCATTTTCTGAGCCCCATGACTGCATCTCTCTGGTTGCCATCTTGGCAACATCTCTTTTGAACACTGTTCTAGAGTAGATGGATTGCCACCATCTCCAGCTCTTAACAAAATATATCCAACTGTATTTACTATTTCTAAAGCAGTGGCTCACCTGTGAGAGGGACCTGGGAGTGTTTCCCTGGTCTGAACTTGTATCATTCCTCTTCCCTAAGTCCTAGATCCCACATGAAGGCAAGCGTGGCTCTCCCAGGTCCTTGCAGGGCCTCCAGGCAGTGGGATGCCCTGCACAGCGCATCTGCCCAGTAGATTAGGCAATGGCTCACAGACTACATGGCTAACCAAAACTGATTCAAAAGTGTTTTTTTTTCAGAAGATGTCAATTGTTTATGCACAGGAGGATACATAGCAAAGCAGGGATGCACAGCAAGTTCAGGTCCCATTGGAATCTTGTTATCTTTTCCTTGCAAGTTGGGCTTGATTTTGCATAACGCAGTTACATCCCCTTCAGGGCTCAGTAGGTGGATGGATGGATCTACAGCTCACTCTCTTTTCTCTGCCTCTTATTCACCATCTTCCTCTCTGAACAGCTCATGCTTCTTATTCACCCCACCTTTCCCACATTTGACAGAGTTTTTAATGGGTACAGCCCTTTGGAGCCTGTTAACTACCATAGCTGACTGAATCAAGGCAAGTTGTCTCCAATTAGTGGAGATATAAGTAGGAGCTTTCCTACTGCTCTTCTTCTAAGACTCTGGGAGCTTTTTTTCCTGTTATAGTTTCATTTCCCACCATCTTTGTTTGATTTCATTCTGTGCAATACCAAATAGGTAATCTGAGCTGCATATGGTCATTCAGCTCCCTTTACAGATGGATGCAGTACCAAGACACCAATCCAGTGAAGCACTTAAAGACGTGCTTAACTTTAAGTATGAGCTTAAAACGTTACTAAGTCAGGATCCAAAAGCACAAGTTCTTATTGCTTGAAATAAAAAGGGGATTTCATTAGGTCTAAGCTGGGAGACTGTTAGGAAAGATTACCGTGTGGTTCAGAAGGATATTTTTCAGACAGTAAACACAGCTAATATCGTGAGGATAGCACATTGAATGCTGAGGAATACGGTGCCTTCTAAATATATGCCTATATTTCAGATATAAAGTAACTGGCCTCCTGCACGCATTGTTTAGAAAGCAACAAGTAACTTGCTCTCCCCTATTGTGTTTCCCCAGGGACCACCAGGGCCCCCAGGACCACAAGGGCCACAAGTAAGTCTTTGTGTCAGAGTTGTTTATGTTGATTTTGTGTCGCTGAGGTTTATCCAAGACCCACTTGAAGGCAGTAAAATAAAGAACCACAGGCTGCACCAAAGGCTGTGCAGCACAAGACCTTCTGTGTTGGCTGCATACCATGAGAAGTTAATCTTACACTGGGATCGTCTACCCTGAAAAGATTAAACCAGTTCTAGAGCCAGATTTAATTTGCTGCTGTAGTCACAGTAGCTTCCCATGAACAGAGAATCCTTGCAGTCTTTACAAGATTCAATTATATCTCAGCGGAAAAAATATACGAGTCCATTGTTCCAGCCCACTTAGGTATTTTCATTTAAAATTCAGGGCCATTAAAAAACTTGCGAAAGAAATGCTTGATCTTTTCACGACATTACTCAGTGAATGACTCAAAATCTGTTGTAAGAAGCACTGGTAGCAGGAGATTTTAATTAGAGTTGTCTTTCTGAAGGTTTAGGCCTATAAAAATACTTTTAAATCTATAAAAATACTTTGAGGTTAACGTAGACTATTATTTGATTGCAGTTCTTCAGCGGTGTCCTACAAACTTGTAAGCCTGAAAAAGCCTAAGTCTATTTTACCTTAGAAAACTGAGTCGTACACTTAGTAAATCTTGACCTATTGTTTTTACAGGGCAACAGGGGCCTTGGCTTCTATGGAGAAAAAGGTGAACAGGTAAAGGAAAACTAATGAATCAAATCACTGCTAAAGGACAGGTTGATGTTATTTGCTATTTATAAAGGAACCAATTTTAAATACTTTCTTAATTTGCAATTGTATTGTGTAATTATAGGAGAAAACCAAACAAATATAGCTTTGAAAGTAATGATAGTCTTCATAAGGAATGTCATAGCTGAACTAACTTCTACATGTCTAGGTCTAGCTGCGCCCTCCTTTACACCAACACAGAGGTAACGCTTCTGAAATTTCTAGAGCCAGACTGCTTTATATAAAGTGATAATCTTTACTGTCATTCTGGAAACATACAGGGCAAGAGCAGGTATTGCTATATGTTAATCCATCACAAAATAAATTTACCTTGCCATCAATCTATTCAGAGGTTGAGAGCCATACTCCTAGCAGGGGGAAATCTGCATTGCTCCCTTTGTTGCAGTTCCTTAGACCCCGTGCTGATCAAGGTATTACAACTGTTGGTAAACGTACCCTTATGCTTTTCCTGCAGGGCCCCCCAGGTCCTCCAGGTCCACCTGGGCTTCCTACAAGAGAACTGATGGGTGTCCCCTCTGACAAACACAAGGTAACTACAGGGTATTTTGACGAAATACACAAGGAACTAAGAGCTCTGCAATAACAAAACGAAACTATTGTACAAACATGCCTTTACATAGAGTACTTATAAGACTTCAGAAGACCAAAAGAGAAATCTGCTACTTTCCCGTAGCTTGGATCACGAAGTATTTATTGAAACTATGGTGGCTCAGGTCATTCAGAAAGGAGTTCTCACAGACTAGAGGTACCTTAGGCAAACTTGTTCTTTGTGTTTAAGTATGCAACTGCTGGCCATAACTCACACCTTCTCATTTTACAAGCGGAAGTACCTGCTGAGAAATCATTCAATATCTTATTTTTCATAACAGTGAGCAAAATTTTCTTCCTGTGAAAGAAGTGTATCTTTAGGGAAGCTATCTGAATTATTGTGTTTGTTTATATAACTAATCTATATGGTGCAGATATTTGTATACAATTAAGGCTTGCTAATATGTGTTGGAGAAATCCTGAACAGCAAGATGCAGTTTATGCTCATCTATTGCTTCTTGCTGGGAGCAGAGGTACTCATACACTGTATGTGTATATTCTGTATCAGACACCAACCTCCAGACCAGTAATTTTTCCTCCTAATCTTGAAGTTAGAAAGTTCCTGTGGCTCATGCAATTTCTGCAGTAAAATAAGTAAATTGGTATGATACTGAAAGATCTAAAAATGCTTTTGGTGGTCAGCACTCTGCATTAAGTAACGTACATGCTGGGATTTCCATGACTAAGCAGAAATGGCTGCATATGAGCCACTTATCTGGAGAGCCTTTATAGTCAATGGAGATACCATCAATACAGCGAGTAGACTTTAGGCTATGATTTGTCTTATCCTAACAGGAGCTCTTGCCTCTGGTCAGACAATTCATAGATAATCAGTAGGTAAAAATGAGAGAATGGGCATTTATTCATAGGCATTGCTCAGGAGCTCACCACTCAGACATCTCACGAACAAACTTGGAAACAACCTGAGGTGTTCACATTCCTAGAAACATTTTCAGAAAAATTATCAAATAGTTTTTTTAAAAGGCAACTTTACAAACTCCTTATGAAAACAGGCATTTCATGTGAGAAGTGTATGAATAAAGAACAGAGTGGTGTTTTTTCTCTTGGTAAACGTTTGTCACTTGGTGTTGTAGAAAAGTTACTGAAATGTTAAATGGGAATGCCTAACATATCTGAATACTTCTTCTTTCTTGTTAGGGTGAAAGAGGAGAACGTGGACAAAAAGGGGAGGCTGGAGCTCCAGTAAGTCAAGTGGAGAAGAACAAAGACGAATAATAATAGTGTATATATAATATATATAAATAATAGAATTATAATATATATAATAATAATAGAAAATAATGGAGTTAATACTGGTGCATTCTTCATTGAAATGATGCCATATAGATATGGAGCAACATAAGCAGAGGCACCAGTTCTGATGCTTTAGAAAAACTGAACAACATGACACATTATAACTCCACGGTGCAATCAGTCTCTCTCTTTATTGGTTTACTGAAATAAGATTTTCCCTCACGCATTTTTTAATTTTAGCATTAACTATTAATAAGTCTCTTTACTGCTGCTGATCTGCTGATCTACTTTTAAAATTTCCGCTACATTTCATTAAAGAAGTATATACGGAAATTTTCGCAGTCTGTTTCATTCTACTCTCCGGCACATACAGACTTTTGGTCTCGTTGGTCATTAAGTCTGTTGAGTGAGCGGACAGTAATCCCGTGTGTTGCTGTATCCTTTGGAGCTGTCAGCCAGGCTTGACTGAATGTGGTTTAGTTAACTCACAGGCAACCTCTAGACTGTCTAAATAGCTTTGCCATTGAGTGGTTCCTTTTTACTTCCCAGACTGGTTTAAAATACAGTCTTTACCAATTAGGGATGCCTCACCGAGCATTTTGCAGAGCTTTATTTTCTCAGATGGTCTGGTCAGCTTCTCCACAAGGTTATGGGAGAAGGTCGCAGTGTAAGCCCTGATGCCCTCCATGTGCAGTTGCTAGCCAGTTCTTCAGCTGTTGGCCGGATTTTACACACGTAGAATTTTTTTTTTACTACATTAGGAAAACCGTAGATTTTATGCTTATGTAGCAAAAGGGGATATGTGTTTCTCCCTTTTCTTTTTTTTGATAGTAGGATGGAGAGCAGCATGCCTGTGTTTGCCAAATAGCTCTCTGAAGCTACAGTTTGGGCATAAGCTGAGTTGCTTAATTGGTTGTGTAGCTGAGCAATTGCTTTGGCTCTTCTTCAGAGTTTCAGCCACAGAAGAAATAAGGAAGGAGGAGATGATAGGAGGGAAACCTTGTCCTCTCCCTAATGGCCTGCTTCTGCTATTGTAATGAAGCAAGCATGTTACACTTAATTTTAAGGACAACAGTTCTTTCACATGCAGCTATTATTAGATCCTCCATGTGTTACAATGTTTTCTTCCTGTTTAGCTTCCATAAAACACTGTCACATTTTTTTTGCACATAATGCAGAAATACGTTGAACTGACTTGTAACGTTTCCTAGGGTGTACTTCTCTACGCTCCTGAAAAAGGTGAAGAAGGGGTAATAGGCTTCCCAGGACAAAGGGTGAGTGACTCATTAAAGGTAAAATTCACCCAGCTGAATGTGCAAATCCAAGCTGAGAGTTTGCCTTCAGGTACAAAACACAGATTAACAGACTATAGAAATGATAGTTCTTCAGCCCACCAGGTTGTGGCCAGCTGTGAACTGCCTGAAACAGGAAAGTGAAAATGCCGTTTTGAAATGGTGGTGGGAGGAGGTCCCTATGGGACTCACAGGAATGCCTGTACCATCATGGGGGAGCCTTGTGCATCTATCGAAAGCTGTGCTCACTAACCGCAGCTACTGTCCTGGTCCTTAGCACAGACTGTATTTCACTGTTCCCATTTTAGCTCTCTTCGGACCATGGTTAACAAATAGGAGTTCGACTCCAGTTACTTGTTACCCCACAAAAAAAGCTAATTTACGTACTACTACATTGTAGCATCTATGGATGCTTTTTTGGGGGCAGTGTTTCTAAAGTGCTTAAACAGAGAGCGAACAGTACTCAGCATACATTTTAAAAAAGAATCTCAGCCGTCTTTAAAATCTGCGTGGTCAATTTACAATGTGTAGATTAGGAGATAAAAATCAAATACCAGATTAGATCTCAGACCTGTTCTGTTTGCGCCATATGTGAATCTCATTGAAAAAGTATCTGAACTCTGACTGTTAGAGTTTCACTCTGTCAGATTTATTTTATCTAAGAAATAATAACGGTTCTTAAGCGTTAGGATGTTAGGATGTCGCTTTATTTTGCTAATTTTTTGTGCCTTCCTAGGGACTGCCTGGCATCAATGGTTTTCCAGGACTCAGTGGAGAAAGAGTGAGTATTTTGTATAAGACTGTTGTTTCTATCACATATGTAGAAAATCTGTCTGAAAAGTAAACTGTAGAGGACAAATTCTGCCTGTAATTACACCAGCTGTAGTCTAACAAATATCGTCTGGATTCATCCATCATTATAATTCTGGGTCAGTTAGTTTTCTCATCAGTGAAAAAAACCCAACCCTATAATTAAAGTCTGTTTGGCTTAAAACATGAGCATGTTTTAAGAGCACTACAGGGAGGTGTCATTTTCGTTGTTCCCATTACTGCGACCATGATTTCTGTAATTGTCTTCCTACGTGAAGAAACTTACTTTTTTGAATAACTTTCTGCAGATGTCATTGAGATGTGTGGTTATCTGGAACATCACAGAAGAAGAAGAAGAGAAGGAAACTGATAAATATATCAGTTAAATCTCTGTCCCCATGGAAACACACCCAAATATTTAAAATAGCATTCTGTCAGAGAAGAGCTCATATTTTCTGTTTGTGCTCAGAAAAGGCTTCTTCAGTCAGCATTGGAAATCACTTCCATGAGATCCATCCATTGCTGTGGGATGTCTGACTTTTCCGTGTTTCTCCATCCTTAGTTGCTTACGGATTTGTCCTGCCACCAAGGCATAACAATAATAACATGAAACACATGGGACATGAAAGTACATGAAACATGAATAATAATAACATTGGCACAGCTATTCGGTGTGATCACAGAACATGTGATATGAAAAATAACATTTGCACAGCTATGTGGTCCGATCACAAAACATGAAATATGAAAAATAACATTTGCACAGCTATTGGGTCCGATTACAAAGCCTGGTGGTGTGGAAGAGAATATGCTATCAGTAATATGTACAGGGAGAGGCTGATACAGAACCCATTAAGGCCCACTGGTTGACCTTAACATAGGTTCGTGCTCCAGTCCAAAATGGTCAGTGGCTTCCCCTTACTGAGGGTGAATCTTGGCAACAATTTTAGTGGAAGGTACATTGGTTTGGATGGGGTGTCATTGTATAACGTGTGTATGAGAGGGGACAGCCTCCTTTTTGTTGACTTTTGAGTGATTCGATTCTTAAGAAAGAAAGAAGGATGGTTGAGTCCTGCCTGCACACAGATGAAGTCGCAATTAATTAGGAAGCTGCTGGCTTCACTTTTAGACCACCAGCTCCACCTAGTGTAGAGAGATTTTACACCTGATACTCAAGAGGCTCCTTTTCTGATGGTGTGATGTACAGTTGCCATTCTGGAAAGGTCTCTGAAGTGTGTGGTCCAGTTTGTGGCATCTTGCTGTCCTATTTGTAGCGCTTCGAAACTGCATAAATGTCTTACGGAGCTGGTTATTAATTTTCAAGTTCCGTGTAGGAGTTGTAACCACTGTGAAACTCGGGAGATGCTGAATTTTAAAAAAAGCTGGCTAATAATCTAACCAGCATGAATTTTACAAATCTGTGGGTGTCGGTTGGTGATCTGGACACTGTTTTCTACTAAAAGCACACCTTTTTTAACACTAGTCCTTTTCCATAGTACATATGAACATTTTCTATAGAGAACAAAACTTGTCAAGGAGCTGAGTAGAGCACACAGAAGAGGTCATCTCTTCTGTATCAGCATCTCTGAAATCCACACTTTGCTCTGCGCACCCCCAGCAGCTGCAATAGTCTCTCATGTGATAGGGCGTACCATGTTTCACCATATGTGTTTTAGTCCACGTACTTCAAATTTCAAACCTTTTAAAAGAATGGAGTGGGCATGACCTTAAATATTACAACAATTGGAGTAGGGATGGAGTAGGGATGGAAAATTTTCTGTGGGATATGGCATGCCCGGGGGTGGGAGAGGTGGATGAAAGTGCCTTCAGGACTGGTCCTGAGCTCTTCTTGTTCAGCCGGGGAAAGCCTGTTTGGCCAAACAGGTTCCAGCCGCTTGGAAAACAGCAAAAAGGACCTGTGCACTTCAGTGCTATTTCGCTGCTTGCTGTTTGCATTCCAGTGAAAATACGTCCACTCGTAGTGATTCAGACTCATTTAGTCTTCTTGCAGCAAGGTTGGTGTGTTCTGGCTGCCTGGCCCATGCGTCTCAGGGTCAACTGGCACAGCGGGCATCCCCTTTCTCCTCCCCCATCCTGCAGCCTCCATGGGACACTGTGAGCGTAGGTGCTCCTTCCATCGGCACCACTGCCAGGGGCGACAGAGCCTGCGCCACAGCAGGTCCCCCTGGCCTTTGACAGGAGTTAGGCTTGGTCCAGGAGATGGAACATCAAAACATGAGGATACTTGGTGGTGTTACCCGAATTGCTACACTGCAGGGAGACAAACTGCTCAGCTCTGTTGCATAGTTTTCACGCTAACATGGGAGGAAGCCAGCTGCTACAGACCAAAGAATTTTATTCTCTCTCTGATAAAGGAAAAGTCAATCATTTTTATGTGTATTACAGGGTTTTCCAGGATTTGATGGTCCACCAGGTGGCTATGGTCCTAGGGGAAGCAAGGTACTGCTTTACTTTCATTTGCTAGAAGCAATAAGCCAGATGCCATTTTGCTTTCTTTTCTTTTCTGTCATGTAATAGCAATTGTGTTTGTCATCGTTGTAGAACCAGTTGTGTGGTTTGTTAACTTGAAATCTCCGAGATTTCTTAAAAGTCATGTCAGTGCTTTTGAAAGTCTGTTCCTTTGTGTTTCACGAGCATACCTCTCCATTTTAAAAGAAATTCCCTAGAATAATGTGCTTAGATGTGATACTTCAACTTCTGTTAACAGGGAGAGCAAGGCGAGATCGGTCCTCCAGGACCAGTTTCCTATTTTCCTTCCCGCATCCCAAGGAAAGGTACGTTTTCTTTGCTTAGATTGCTTACCTCAGCTGCGTTTTACTACCTTCTACATAGATCAAAAGCACGAAACTCTGAGAAGTCAACTCCTTAAAAAACTGTGGTTTGCTGAACTGTTGCAGAAGGTATAATTGCCTTCTGAGAGAGTGCCCTAATCACCTTTGTACAGGCAGGTGGCTTCTTTGTCTCTCCTGCTGAAGCTGGATTGCTATAGAAAAGGCATCCATGCATTCCTGCGTCCATAGAGAAGAAACAAGCAAAAAGAAGTGTGTGCCTTTGTTGTCCAGTGAAAGGAAGAATGGGAGGGTCTGCCTTTTGCGTCCTGTTTCAGAGACTCTGCATAAAGTGCAGCAATGACAGCTCAGCGGAGACCATTCTTATAATCTAAGATTTAGAAAGAAAAAAAAATATTAAAAAAAACCTTGAGGAATAGAAGAGGATTTTTTTTTTTCCTTTTTAAAATCAACACATTTCCTTGGTGGTCTTTTCACTAGGCTTGTAGCACCCAGTGTCAGCTGTCCTGCAGAGCTGTGGTGGTTCTGGCTGGCCAGACTAGAAACACAGAGAAGGTGATACCAGTTTGCCAAGGCCAAAACTATTGCAGGGAAGGTGCCAGCAAACAGCAAGGATGATCGTGTGCCATTGCCCCGGCCTGTGTCCTCACACCGTGGAGTTTACTAGTCTTGTTGAAAGACAGAGAGTCTAACAATGAATGGTTTCCTTCCTCCCAGAGAAAGGGGCAAGAGGCCCAAAACATTGTTCAAATCACCCCAAATACCCTTCCAGGCTTTTAGGAGCAGGAGAGACTGTGAAGAGAGAGGAGGAAGCAGGCAGGGGGCTGGACACACCGTATGTCCTCCAGTGTCATTGACCTTTGACAAAAGGACAATACTTTCTGCAGACAATAGTTGGGCCCAGGCAGATGCTTTTGGTGCTGGGGAGCAGAGGAAAGCTGACATATCATACATCTACACTAGGAGCTTCTTGTAGGGAAAAGGAGGGGCTCTCCTCAGAGAGCTGCTCTTTTGTGCTTCCTAGGAGCAATGTAGCTCTAGCAGCGCATTAGTAAGAGCTGAGAGATATTCTGCTTCTTCCGGGGCTTGGTGGCTCCACACCGGTTCTGTCACAGGCCATGCTCAGCTCCCGGGTATTTGGGCTTTACAGAAATCTCTCAGATAGGTTTCTTTATTCAGACTGAGGCAGCATGAGGTAGCAGGTTTTTGCATTTCTAAAGCTGCCTTTAGGAAACGATTGTAAATTCTAGTATTCTGAAGCCCTTGAAGTTCCTAATTTTTGCTTTTTAAGAATTGATCAATCTGCACTGTATCACAAGTCAGCATTTATGGGTCACAAATAGCATCACAGTAATGTGTGTTTTGTGGAACTGTGGATATCTTTCAGGTGCAAGAGGTGATCCAGGCTTTCCAGGTGCGTCTGGACTTCAGGGAGACCCAGGAGAGCAGGGAGATCGTGGGCTGCCTGGTCTTCCCGGATTCTCTGATGGTAATATCCCAGCAACACATGTTCCAACAGCTTAACTTTATAGCAAGTTTCAACTGGTACAGGGTTGGGGTGAGGAAAATGTGTGTGCAGACTGTGGAATATGGAATGCAGCATGGTAGATAACTAACTGCGGGGGCAAAAACTGAGAGGAGCATTTTGCTTCAGCCTCGATGGGGCTCTGGCGAACCAACTGAAGTAGAGATGATGACAGGGCCTTGCTTCAGTAACTGCTGTTGATTTGCTCAAGTGAAAAGTGTAGTTACCATTTTTGCTCTATGCTAAATATCTCCATTTTTCCTTGCCAGCTAGATGCAGTTGCATGAACTTTCCCTTCTGCTACATTACAGCTCTTTGAGTGGCATTGCTAAGACGTTGTTCTGAACTTCTTCCCTGGTTCTGTTTCAGCGGATGGGGATAAGCCAGGCTTACCAGGAGAAATGGGACCAAAAGGTGAAAAAGGTGAATTAGGATCTCCCGCTTATCAGATGGGCCCGCCTGGGTTCCCGGGTAAGCACGGCACACCAGGACTCCGTGGTCCACCTGGTCCCGCTGGAGCCCCTGGTAAGTGCATGAAGAGAGATGATGAGAACTCACAGGAACATCTTTGCTTATTTTTAAGATAGCTGTTGGCAAGGCAAAGTGAGGAAGTATATTGAGGGAATGAAATGAAGTGGGTGGCAGGGAGGACATACAGAGGAGAAGTGTTGTATGTTCATAGAATCATGGAATCATAGAATCATAGAATAGTTTGGGTTAAAAGGGACCTTAAGGATCATCTAGTTCCAACCCCCCTGCCGTGGGCAGGGACACCTTCCACTAGACCAGTTTGCTCAAAGCCCCATCCAGCCTGGCCTTGAACACTTCTAGGGAAGTTCTTCAATGAAGAAAGCTATGCCAGGGAATGTTCTTCAATGAAGGAAAGGTTTACATGGTTGTTAGACATTCCTGGCAACATCTGAAAGGAAAGAAGGTCTGTTTTGGGCTGGGGGAGGCATAGGGAATCAAGGTAGTTATGGGGCTGGAGCATATGACATGTGAGTGTCAAGGAGTGTCTGAGAGAGCTGGATTTCTTCCTTAGCCTGGAGAAGAGAAAGCCTAAAGGAATCTTATTGCTATCTTCCTCTGCCTCTTGGGAGTTCATAGGAAAAATGGAATCAGATGCTTCACTAAGGAGCTCAGACAGCAACAAGAGGTTGCCCAGAGAGGTTATATACTCTCCATCTTTGGAGATATTCAATACTCAGCTGGGCAAGGCCCTGAGCAAGTTGCTGTAACTTTGAGGTTAGCCCTGCTTCAAGCAGAGGGTTCGACCAGGTGGCCTCCAGAGACCACTTCTGACTGAGATTGTGCTGTGTCTCTGTGAAAAGCACCACACTGCAGTGCACGAGTGGAGAAAAAGATGTGCGGGAGGTGAAAAGAGAAGAAAAGTAAATCTACAGTAGATTAACTTATATTTTTATTTAATTAAACTTCCAGGTTCTCTCTTTGGATTAAAAGGACAGGAGGGGACACCAGGTAGACTTGGCTTGCAAGGTTTCCCTGGGCCAAGAGGACAAAAAGGACCTAAAGGTAGGTTATGATGATAACTCAATAGATGATCTGCTGTTAGGCATTGTGTAAAGCTCCCATTGTATTCAGTCTGAGTTTATTGAACTATGAGATGCTCAGGGACCGATTAATTCAATCTGTGGCTAACACAGCAAGGAAGCACTGTGTTAGTTTCTTGTAAGAGAAAAAAAAAAAAGAATTGCTTTTCTCAAGCATTTGAGAAACTACTCAAGTATTCTCAAGCCTATATATAAAATGGATACAGTTGAACATCTATTTGTTGTGACAGAGCATTCTTTCTTCTCTTTCCAATCCTTTTTCTAGGTGAAGAAGGGGATTGCAGTACATGCCTTGTGGGTGAAGAGCTCAGAAGGGGCTCTACTGGCCCCCCTGGCCCTCCGGGCTTTCCAGGAACCCCTGGCCAGCCTGGGAGGAAAGGAGAACCTGGTGATCAAGGACCACATGGTATTCCTGGCTACCCTGGAGCAAAAGTGAGATACTTGTTTCTTTAGTGCATGGTTTTATATGCCTACTAGAAAGAAAAAGGAAAAAAAAGAAAAGAAAAAAACTGCCAAAAAACCAAGCTATTCTCCCTGGAAAAACGATGAAAAGTGCGATTTATTTCTTTCTGTGTCATTTCAGTAGCTTTCAGATTGCTATCTACAAAATACTGAAAGACAAAAATTGCTAGGATGGAGGTGAAAATAGGATGTTTTGAGAAGAGCAAAAGAGTTCCACGTAATCCAAAGTCCACTTCCCATTTAAACAAAGCTGTTTCAGCAGACCCCTTTCAAGCAGCTGTAGTACTGAGTATGATCTGACCATCTAGAAGGGTAACAATTCCAGTAGTTCCTTAAGGTTGTTGCTAATAAGATGCATATGTCAAACTGATGAAATGTAAGGTTCTTGTTTGCAATACATTAAGTCCTCCTAAAAACCACCATTCAATAACCCGGAGAAAAGGGCTTTGCTTATAATTGCTTGCTTGTTATTTACACCTAAAGATGCTGTAGTAGGTGGTATGGTGACTGCATCGTGGTTCCTCACAGTCAGAACTGACTTCAGGAAGTCACGTCTCTCAAGACTTAAGAATAAAATTTTTCTAAAGCGGACCCAAAATTGGTTTTGTTTATGCAGAGATGTCAGAGCAAACATAATGTTTTCAGTTAGTGCTTTAGGCTCTTCTGAATATCAATAAAAGAACCCAAACTCACTCACAACTCACTTAAGTTTGGAATTTTTTAGAATTAAAGTAAAATAAATTTTGACTTGACTGTGGTTGTCAAAAAAAGGCTGAAACTTTTATCAGAAGTTGTGCTTTCTAGAAGTCATGAAAAAATTGACAGAAGTATTTTCAAAAAGTTTAATGTTGAAACTTTGGAGACGTTGAGTTTGAAAACTGAAGTTCAAACTTAAGTTTGAAACTTAAAATTTTGCAAGTTCTGCAAGGCTTTTTGCCTTTGAAATGAAGAATTTCGTTTTTCTCATCCCAGAACTTAAGTTACTATAGAACAGACACTAGTACAGACATATACAAACGTAGCATAACTAACCTAGCAAAATATCACTCAGCAGCAAAATCCTGACTTTATCTCAGCTTTTTGTCTGCGACAAATTCAAAGTAAAACAATTTAGCTGAAATATTCTTGGTCCGTATTCTCAGGCAGAAGTGACTCCATAATTCTTTGAGCACGTTCAACAAGTTACATATAAAGACAATAAATATACTTAATCTAGGTCAGATCTATATCAATTTAATGAAAGTAAAATTTTATCCAAAGCAAAGGGTATTTTTTTCTGGATAGAAAAAAAAATTAGAAGCAGCTGTAAAACATTTTGAAAACACCTGTGTGCTGAATTGCATTATACACAACATCTAAACCTTGAAAACAAAAAAAAACAGCAAAGCGAACATCATACTATTAATGCAGAGTTATTGCTGCAGATTTCTGCAGTTATATGTCAGTGAAATAGTTCAGCATTATATTAAGTTTCTGAGATTTCTTTTGGCCTGCAAAAAGTGATGTCCAAAAGAAAGATCTCTACAGTGGTGTATAGATGTGGCTTCACTGACAGTTCAAATGCAGTTTGCAAATATGGCTGAGTAAAGCAGGAGGATCCTTGTACTCAAATTTGATCCCCCCCTTTACACTTACAGAAGCATGAACCTGTATTCTTGAGGTGACCTGCAGCTGAGAGACAGTTTCCACACATACTTTTCTCCCAGTAAAGTCTTGGGGAATATCGATAAAAGGCAGTGATATAAAAGGCATCCTATCCTATTAAAAAATTTACGGCACAGGAGTATCTAAATGCATCGGGTACATCCCTTCCATTCAGTGTCTACCCTGGAACTCAGTAAGAGGAGGCTAGGGACAACCTAACATGCATGGCTCATATTTTAGTGAGCGTGAATGAAATTATTCAGAACCAAACCTAACTGGCGTAAAACAGTCAATGGTAAATGGATCTGTAACCTCTGGGCCTTGCACCTACCATGCATTATACCAAAGGATCGAGAATGCCAAAGGCTGGTCTTTGTCTTCACCACAGTTTGCCTTTGCAAGAGAGGAAATCTCCTGCCTTGGAGCTTTTCAAAGCTTGACTGGGCAAAAGGCTCTGAGCAACCTGCTGTAGCTGCAAGTGGTGGATTGGACCAGGCACCTCCTGCTCCCCCTTCTAACCAAAACCTTTCCCATCGGTCTGGGGTTTCGGGCAGATCACTTAATCACTCTGTGCCCAAGATCTTGTCTCTGGTAAAGAGAAAACGGTGCTACTTTTCAGCTCCACAACAGTGTTGTGAATCACAATCCACTGCCAGGTACAAGGCTGTCCCCTTTTGTACTGGTGGGCAGGAGGAATCACAGGTCAATATAACCCTTTTTTTTCCATGGTGCCAAAAAATTGCTTACAGCAGTTTCCTTAGTGGCTAACACTGAGTAACTTGCCATGTTTTCTCAATGCAGTTCTACAGCTACAGTCATCTGCAGGACTCTAGCTCATGGAAAGCCACAGCTCTCCCCATGCCCTCCTCATGCAGAAGCTCCCCACGTAGACCTTGATCCTTGTTAGAGCATAGTAATAACGATTCAGGCAGAAGAATGGGTTTCCTGAAGAGGAAATCATTCACAGAAAGTAACAGAAAAGCAGTAAAATTTAAGGAGACTCTTTTTTTAAGCAGGACAGTGGAAATACAAATGTTGATACTTATTTAAGTGCTTCTGTTTCTTTTTTTTTTAATGTCTGTAACACCAGGGATTTTCGGGTCAAGTTGGTTTTCCTGGACCAAAAGGAGAAAAGGGAGATTCTTTACACATAACTACTAAAGGTAGAGTAAAAATTCATCACGTGAATTCTGCAATTATTTACACGTTTTCTTGAGAGATTGGTTTCACAATGAAAGGTCTTCTTTAGGCACCAAAGGAATCCGAGGAGATCCTGGGCTGCCTGGTATCAGAGGTGAAGATGGTTTCCCAGGTAGAGATGGATTAGATGGCTTACCAGGACAGCCAGGCCTTCCAGTAAGTAGCAAATACAGCTAAATAATTTCCACCACACTCAATTACGTTTAATTCTTAGGGCCAGGCTGTCCTTCTTTCACAGATAACGATGCACAACTAGACTGGCTTTGCTGAGTATTGATATATCAGACATCAGTTTTACTCTCAGGGTGTTTAGAGCAATCATTCACTGTTATTTCCATTTTATTTAAACAATTAAGTAGCAGTGTATAACCCATTTAGGCCAGCTTGCTACTAGTGGTTAGTTTGTGATAATTAGTGGTTTATTAGTGACTCCTCGCATTGTCTGAGAGAGATCCTGTGTGACTGAACTTCAACACCTTTGTTATGACTGAAAGGAAATGCAAAATACACTACAACTTTACATCCTCAAAATGTAGGTTCTGTCCTCATACATGCTTGATAGCAGCTCATCCAACTAACTGTAGCTGTCTATAAGTTAGACATGTAGTCTCGGATGGTTTTCTAAGCTACTCTGTAGGGAAAAGGAAAAGGTAAACACCTCGCAAATGGGATTCATCTCACCTATCGTAAATGCTGTTGCGGACCACTGGGATGCTTTTACGTCATATTTGAAGATGGGCCAGAGCCATATGATACCATCTGGACCACGGTGGTTTTACTGCCATTAAAGATGGTACTTTCTATTATTTCTGAGGATGGAAACGTTTTCTTGTGATGTTCGTAAGACATTGATTCAATACTATAGAAGTATCACTAGAGGAACAGACAAAGAAAAAATCTGCCCACTCGGGCACAATTTTATGTCAGCTTTTCTCAAGGTCTCAGAAGTAAATGCCACACCAGAACATCTCTAGCAGTGCATGTGGTTTCACCAAAACCCACTTGCAGCTTTTCAGAAAGGCCAGTAAGCCTCTCCACAGCAGTGATTCATATTGCCCAAGTGCTGTTCATGGGCCAACAGTTTTAGGGGAATCCTCCCTCTAAGAGGGCTTCTCTTGTACCTTTTCTGCCATGGGGTCTAAATTAAAGTCAGATTATTTCAAACATGTTTTATTTGCAATGTTGATTTAAAGATCTCGGATGCAACCTCTGAGGAATTACTGTCTATAAGGTGTTTTTCATGAGAGTAGTTAACTGTTTGAGTTTTGTTTGTTTCTCAGCAAAGTCAGGAGTGACCACCTCCGTTCACTTCCCACAGGGTGATGGTATCAGAGGTTTCCCCGGCGATCCTGGTTACCCAGGTGAATTGGGCCCAAAGGGCTTTCCAGGAGAAGCGGGCCTGCCGGGTGAAGGATTTCCTGGTCCAAAAGGGTACCGGGGTCCTCCAGGTGACCATGGACAAGATGGAAACCCAGGGCCTCCAGGTCTGCCCGGTCTGCCAGGAGAGCCTGGCCAACCAGGTAAGAGACATCACTCTGTCTTACATCAAAGCCATGAGAGATCAATACTGAATTGTGTGCAAAAAGGTAGCATTTGGTGGGGGGGTTACATGGGCAAAAAGGGATTGCTTGTATTAGTTGTCCAGAAATTTTAAAGAAGGAAATACTTCAGAAGTCCCAGTAGTTTCATGTCAGGTATTGAAATAGCGTGAATGAATGTCTTAGTGCCAGCAAGTAACATCTTTCAGTTTTCAAGCATTTGGAGGCAGCAGAGCAATGTCCTGCCATTGGGGTACTCACAGGTGGTTTTCTCTGGTCTTCTACATAGAATGATAGAATCATCTAGGTTGGAAGGGACGTTTAAGATCATTCAACATATATCTTTTAATTGACCAGAGAAAATCATGTATTTGTCCTTCAGAGCTCTTCATACTATCTCTGCAGCTTTCCAAGACCCTTCCAGCATAAGAATGCCAGGGCTACATTCACAAGAGCTCAGGCTCAGAGTTTTATTGCTCGACTTCGAGATGCCTGGCAGAATATTCAAGCCAGAGCAGGCACCTGCCAGCCCTTCAGAGTGCATGGGACATGCAGCCTCCTAACTCTCACAGAGTTAGGTTTCTGGCCTGGATCTAATTGATATATGGATAGAGAGTTCCAGTATGTAAGAGCAAATAGTTTGTGTTGTATGCATGCATAATACATAAAAAAATACATTATCTGATGTTGTAGTAGACATTTTTGTTAAAATTGAGAGCATTTTACAATTTTTCTCTTTTAAATAATGACCGTCTTTTCCCATTCCGTGCTCGTAGACTGTGGGCAGGTCATTGAAGACTTTTCTAGAGGAGATGGAACCGAGCCGATATGGTCAGGTACTCTACATACAAATAGCTTGAATATATTTTAATATTTAGTCTTATGCTGCTGTTATGGCTTGATACTTTCTTTCTGATGACTGCTTTCGATGCTCTTGATTGTAAACTGTTTGAACTTCAGGTCACAAATAACCACACATATACTGTACATAGCTCTGAAGTAGTTTAATCAAGTAGAACATATTCTAAAATTATTGCCATTTTAGCTCTGCAATTCAGAAATTCTTTATTTCATCGCTCCTGAGTGTTTATTGTGACAAAAAAATTATTACCATGGAATCTGTAACAGCAGCCCCAGAAATAAAGTGCCCAAGAAAATTTAAGGAACTTTTTTTGAAGAAGAACTTTGAGTGAAGATTTTCAGTACAATTTGACATGTAAAGAAAAAAAATCCTTCATTTGTACAAAAAATGGACTTGATTGCTTCAGGGGTACAAATTTCCCACAGGGAAACAAATTGTTTTTCTTACTCTGAAAAATACAGTCATCCATGACGTTGGACTACCCTTCCCATGCTGGTCTAACTGGAGCAGCCACCATAGCCCCTGTAAAAGAGACAGAAGGGCAGCTCTTGGAGTGGAGCTCAACTTTAGTGCTCCCCTGAAAATGCCACCCATGACCAATTTTTTTTTTAATGAAAAATAAAACTTTTTTTTAAATTAGGGTTTTGCCTGTTAATTTCATTCACCTGCTTTAATGAAGTTGTCTCAACTGCGGGCGCAGAGCTGATGAGAGGCAGCATGTGAGCATGTATGGTGTGACTAACCCTCTTTGTTTGCAGGCGCAGGCTGTGTGAGGCCACCAAAGGGATCCCAAGGCAAGCCAGGACTGCCAGGAGCCACAGGTAACATTTTGCCTTCACCTTTGTTTCCCACACATGCTACGTTTTGAGGAAGATCTTGAATAAAGATGAGCCTTAGCAGGCGGCGAGTTTTAGAAATGACAATGGAGAACAGCGTTAATGTGAAGCCAGCAGAAAGACCTAAGCAGCGTGCAGCCCAAGTGGCTGCACCATTCCTGAGCTAATTCTGCCTTTGCTAATGAGCATCAGCCATGAAACAGGAGGCAGAAAGGACAGCCCATTTGCTATTCTCCACATGTAAGTAAGAGAGTATGTAGAGAGAGTCTACAAGTTTATTGGTAGAGCTGACTGGGGACGCCTCACAAGGAAAATCCTGTCCTCTGAGAGCAGGGTGATAAAAGTTGTAAGGGAGGACTGTGGCAGATCCTTCTTATTATTCCTCTTTGTGTGATATACAGAGCACCTTCAGCAAGCGTGAACCTAAAGTCTTTAAGTGTTATGGGCCAGGTTGTCTGATGGAATGCAGTTGGCTGGCTGTAGCCATGTGTGCCTTCCTTGCAGAGCTGGTCCACCCAGCCCAGAGGGACCATCTGGTGATCCTGGACCTTTCCCCCACGGAGGGTTCCCCACCTCTTTCCAAAAGGAAGAGGAAGAAGAGGTGGGGACAGGGTCTGAAGGACTGTGTGAGATGGAATTGAGAGAAACACCAACAAGGTGTACTGAGTGGTCATAACAATTGACCTTGAAGAGGGAACCTCTGACCAGCACTGGTAGTTCCTATAAGCTTATGTACTCCCAGCGTAAGCAATAAAGCTGTTTTTCAGTAAATCCTTCTCATCACCAGCTAGTAAAGGTACTGCCAAAAACCATAACCAGATCCTTCAGAGTTCAAGAACTGTAAAATTCTTGATGCATCTGTTCCTTTGCCCACTGTGCTTTAGCCAAGGTCAGAGATCTGGACTATAAATTTTAAGGTCAAGCTTTTTTTTTTTTCTAGCATAAGGTTTATTTTGGCATGCATGGATTGGTGGATTGGTTGACCACAGACTAATGGGTCTTAAAAGGGAACGTTTTATCTCTCTTGAAAGATGATGTGTATCTCTGACTTATGTTTCCTTAGTCCTAATGCCTTAGTTTGTTGTTAGGATCAATGCTTCTGAAGATTGTTTTCTTTGACATCTTTGTATTATTTTTTTCTGAGTATGATGATTTGTTTATTCTTTCATTCATATCAGCTTGAAGGCTTGTATTTCAGGGAATACAGTCAGATTTAACTCCTAGCTGTAAGATTGCCATAAGACAAGTAACGCCGTTTTTCTGTTTTGTATTTTGTACTCCTGGTTAGCTCTTTAACAAATCTTTCTCTGTCTTTGTCAGCTTATATGTTTTAGTAATTTTAAGATTTATTTTTCATCCCTTCCCTCTAAAAACTGGAAAAGGTCCCTTGTTGAGCCCAGTGCAGAACTCTGTTCGTAGCCACCTTTCAACCTGAGGCAGTTCTGGAGCTGGAAACCCAGGAGGAACAGGACACAGTTTACAACTTTTTGCAGCTTCTTGTTGCTGTAGCTGTGTCAATGTGGTTTCCTGGAGCATCACTCCTACTCACACTCTCCAGATATAGACACAAAAGCACCAACACCTCCTTTAAACTGTTTTCATTGCCTGCTTAGAGTGATGTGGATTTTGTCCACAAGGTTTCCTGCCTTCTTGTCAGCCAGGATGGAGCTCTGCTATAGGCAGTCACGTCTCTCAGTGTCCTAGGTGCTGCTGACACCCAGTACATCAAGCAAGGAATCATCTTTATAGTCCCACTGCCTTGTGTTCCTTTGAAATTCCTGGCAACATACACAGCCCACCCTAAGTTACATCCCGGTTATTCCGGAGTCTCAAGACTGCTGGTTGAATAAAATGTTTGTTTTCTGTTTCAAACGTACAGCTAAAGCGCTTGCAAACTAAACATTGGTCTAACGTAAAAACTTTTTCCTTACTGCTGTTTGGCACGACATGTTAACACCAGCTGACATCGCATAATGCCTTACTGAAATATGTGTTAAGCAGTGGCTGTATTCTCCATCCGCCGCCTTCTTTTTAATTAGTGCAATACTGAACAGAATGAATGAATGTCAGTTATTACAGATGGGAAACAAGACCGAGATGCTATTTGGGTAAGAGGCACATTAGAATTTTTCACTGAGACCTGGAAGCCTAGGATTTTTCCTTTTAATTGCTTTCTGAGAAGTTATTGTTCATATAAGGGAGAGAACAATAGTCCTGTACGGCACTGCATTCACATGGCACTGGCTGTTTATGTGCACCTTATTTGTGGTCTTTTTAAAGGTTTCCTTCTCCCCTTCACAAACAACAGCCAAAACTGCAGAAAAACCATGCTTAAATAATGGAAACTCAGAAAACCAAAGTGGAAAAAAGTATGAAAATTCAAGTGATATTTTCCTTGGTTTGTCATAGTTCGAGGTGGACAGAAACTTGCTTTCAGTGTAAGAAAGAAATGAGTTGTAATTCATGGTGATGCTAAGCAACAACACTTAAAATGTTAAAGCATGTTGTTGACCTTCAAACCTTAGCTGGGAGCTTAAAGAGTTCAAGGAGCTGGGGAGGGTAGGGAAACAAAGCATACCACAGGAATTACTTTCAAAGAACTTCACCAAAAAAATCCTGGTCTTGGAACACAATGAATTAATGAGACTCATGCAATAAAACTACTGCATGAAAAAAAATAATATTATAAACTTAAAAGAATCCCACAAAGTACTTGCAGGTTTTGAAATGTTAAGAAACAGTAATATTTGCCCTTACCCAAACGTCGAATACCAAATCCTAAGGAAGCGAGGTCTGATTTTACCTGTCAGGAGATAACTCAGCATGAACATGAGTTCGGTGCCAGAGGAACACTTTTTCAGGGCACAGCCTGTCTTTTACTACCGAACCTATAGACCCGTACTGTCACAAATATAGTAAGTGGGCTAGTTAATTTGTATTCAGTTTCTAGGATGATTAGATCTAACCTTTAGCCTTACATTTCCGTTGTGTGGTTATCTAAACCAGTCTGCTCTTGTTCTGTGATCAGGGTAGCACGGAAGGGAAAAATTTGTTCCTCCTACAGCATCTCATTTGTGCCCCTTTCTGTTGAGCGTTCTTCTTTGACATTGCCTTTTGACCTTAAGCTAAAAGCCTTAATTTACAAAATATTAAAAGTCTCCAAAAGTCTGGGAGACTAATCATTTCCACCCTAGTAGTCTCCATATCATTAGTCTTTAAATCAGGTTAATCCATGTTTGTAAGGGCACTTAGCCTACATTTTTGGTCCATGTCTTGGGATCTTGAATACTGCTAAGAAGCTATAATGGGACTATAGTCCCATTAAATTTAAAAAGAAGTTTCATCTTTGCATCCAGAGACACATCATGATGGTATTTACCACTACCTTTTCTTCCATTATATGCACATTTCTGTTTTGTTTGTTCAGATCACACTTTCTTACTTTCTTTTATATAATTCAGGTGCAAAAGGTGCAAGAGGATTCCCAGGTGATCCAGGTCCAACGGGATACCCGGGGCTAAATGGTACACGAGGTGATCCAGGTCGGGAAGGATTCCCAGGTCCTCCAGGTATCTTGAAATAAGTAGTTGTTCTTAACTTTCAAACTCTTTACTACCGTCACTGAAACACAGAAACTTGATTCCAGATACATTTTCACTTATCTTCCCTTCCATGTTCAAACAAGAAACTATTATACAAAACTGCTGCTTTTCAAATCCAAAAGGATTTCCTGCAACTTCTGTAATGCTGAAAAGTAACACAGACGCCAGTCTTTTAAATAGTGCAAAATTATATATGTGACAGTAAAAATTCATGAAGTTTACACAGAAATAAAGAAATTCGATAGGCAAGATATTTCATATTCCAAAGGGAATATACTCAGAATGAGGATGCAGAAAGGAAGAAAATACATTTTCTATATATTTCTATTTAACTCTTTCCAGCATTAGTATAAATTATACTGGACCTATCAAAGGCAGAGTACTAGCTACTGACCTTGCCCATAGGTGGCTGCATTTCCAAACAGTGTTTGCAAGCGTTCAGTGCCTGTCATATTTTATGCTAGTCTGTAATACACGTAGATTAAATCCCAGGGCTTCTGTATCTCTCAAAAGGTTCCAAGATGTCCAAGACGCATCAATTAATTGCATGTGTAGTTGATCTGTTCATAGATAGTAACCCAGATGAGCCTAAAATAGTGCCGCTGCACACACATATAAGCTGCAGTGGGTTTGTTCACAGATCATCAGCCAGCCCAGCAAGAGTTACTGCCAGAAACTACCACTTCCCTGTGGCTGGCCAGGTTAATTTGGTCAGAGAAACGGGCACTGATTTTTTTGTGTAGCACAGTTCAGAAGCTATTGATGCAACTGAATTTAGGAGCTCTTTAGAAATTCTCTCCATCTATCTGTTTTCCAAGTCCTAAATCTTCACTGAAGTGCTGCAAATTTTCCCAAATCCAGTGCCCAGGTGCTGCTTCACCCTAAGGCAGCACGCAACCTGGAAGGCTCATCTGGGCTCATCTACAGCACCTGTAGTAGCAAAAGAGAAAGAAAAAGAAGAATTGATGCGTGTCCTGGTCAATAGGCAAAGGATGCACCATAAAACGTAGCTCTGTGCCACGTAGGGCAGGACCGTGGACCTGTGTTTCCCCTGCTAAGCTCTGCAGAGTGCTCTAAATGCTAAATTAGGGCTCCCATACCATATGGTTCCTAGGCCACTCAGACTAATTTTCTGCATTCTTCCATACTGTCTTTCACCAGAGCTTGAACTTAACTACCAGTCCAGGTCCAGTTTCTCGGTCCACAAGAAGCCTTCCCCATGTCATTTGTGGTAATGGGGGCTTGTGCCCTCCCAGTCATTCCCTTACGGGATGGAGGACAGGGACGGTGGCGCTCCTTCATCAAGAGCATGAAGCAACTGGCTGTGGCCCCTTGAGATGTGTGGGGAATAGTAACGGCAATGACCCATCTGGGCAAGTCCTCTGGGTCTTCCAAGTTTACCAATACGCATTCACTCCTCATTTATTTTTTCAAATTTGACTCTCTGAAATGTCTTACCCCAGCTGCATATCAAACCAGGTTTTTGGCTACAGGAACTGGTTTTTTGCCCTTACAGAATAAGATGTTTATAAAATGCTGCAATAGCCATGTCAGAATAGTCACACAGAAGTAACTGTGCTTGGAGCTGTGGACCTTTTATCACCCAGGCACTGGGTATCCCGAGGGGTCACTTGTAAGTTCTGCCGATTTCCACATTTGGTCAAATATTCTTATAAATGCTATGTGGTTTTAAAACATGCATATAACACTTTGTTTGATTCTACAGGTTTCTGCTATGAACTAGGGGAAATTACAATAATATAAGAGGCGTTATGATGGTGTATCTAGGATTTGAACTCCAGCATTTGTGGTGAGCCCAGTGATGTCTAGTCCTTGTTTTATTTATAGGTTTTACTGGGCCCAGAGGAGACAGGGGCCCAAATGGTCTACCTGGACTGCAGGGACACCCAGGCCGTACAGGAAAATCCGGTGCTCCGGGAGCAGCAGGACAGAAGGGCTTTCCTGGTGATGTTTTAGGAGCAGCAGCAGGTTCCCGAGGGGATGCTGGGTTCCCCGGCTTCCCAGGGTTGAAAGGCGTGCCAGGAGATCAAGGAATACCGGGAATTAGAGGTAACAGCTACTTCAAATAAAGAAATGTTTGAGTAAGAGTGTGATTTAAATGTAGCCAAATCATAGAAATACGAGTAGTAAGAGACCACGTTGGGACATGTTGGAGGTACTGATGACCCCAGCATCAAATCCCAGTGCCTGATGATCTCCCATCCCTTCCCCATTTACCTCGGCTGTTACCAATATGCCTGTCTCTTCCAAACACCTCCTGGAGATCTGTTGGTATGACCAGCACTCCTTCGTATTGCACTACATGAAATCAGCTACGGCAGGATACCAGAGAACCAGGCTTTGCTCATCTTTGTTGTCTTCAGATGTACTGTTATTATTTCAGATGTACTGTTAATTTTTGCCACTGTATTTTAAGGAATGGTGGTGTAGTTGTTTTCCTGACTTTTCACTTATATCCTGCATAATACTGAGGTTGTTTCCCACACCAGATGATGTTTGGATAATACATGGCACATTGCGCTAGTGCAGAATTTGTAAATTTTAACTAAGAGGACATAGTGTTTAGTAAATGTTAATAATCTATTTTACCTGGTCAGTCTTTGGGAACTCAGGAACAAGAAAAAGATAATATTATATGTTTATTCATAACTTTAGAGTGTTCATTTTATTTCATTATTTCACAGAGCTGTGAAATTTCATTATTTCACACAAGCAGGCGGAACTCCCTATAGAAAACAGAAAAAAACACCATAGTTTCTCTACAAAATCTGACTTTGTCACACTCTGAATTCTGTGGAGGACCTTCAAAAGCACATGTGGGAATCAAGCATCCCCTGCTACACAGTTTCAGTAGCATTTGGACACACAGTTAAATTTAGGACTGATGATTGCCCCCTTGCCCTGTTGTGGGAGTGAGAAAGGAGCAGTAATTGTGTCACTAGCTCAATACAAGAAGGTATATCCCAGGAACCTGTTTGAGAGACTCTACTCACGATTTTCAATACAAATTAAAAAAAAAGGAAATAAGAGCATCGTCTTACGTAAGCTATTTGAAGTGAGGAGAGCTGGTTTCACCTTCAGTAGAGCCCCAGAGAGAAGGAAAGGGTTGAAGGCAGCTCTGTGGCACTTCATAAGTTTGAGAAAAGGCAGAAAACATCACTAACACCACTGAAAAGGGGACGAAATTCAAGGTAAAACATGGACTGAAAAGGAAAAAAAAAAGAAGTCTGACTTTGTACCTTCTTTCTAAGCATTTCTGTAGAACCAAGTTTTCAGTAATAACAAAAAATAAGTACAGTGAAAATGAAAAGCATTACTAGGCCGTCTGTCAACTAGGTTGATTTGTTTTACAGTTCTGGCAGAATGGCTCCAAAAAAAAAGCATGTGAATTTTTGTACGAGTCATGGTTTTTTAGTTTTATAAGAAGCGGGTAGTGATTCATTGTATCATCTATGCCGCTTAAACTACTAGCCTCTCAGAACGGAGAACTAAAGCCTGTATTCTGTTGTTGAGAAAACTGGCCTTACGTGACCTCAGTTATAAAGCACGCTTAACTAGTCAAGCCAATGGACCTACACTGCTGTAAAACCTGAATGAAGAGAAGCGGATCCACTTGGCCTGGATTTTAAGTGCCATGTGCTTTTGAGGTCTTGTACGCTTGCTGCTTCTCTAATCTGAATGCAAAGCAGGGATTACCTTTTAAATCTTGACACCCCCTTTTGCTCTCACATCATCAAGATGTAAATTTTCACCCAGTGCACTAAGTCATGTAGAATCAGGGCCTTTTTTTATTAGGAATTTGTATGAATCTTATACCAATGATCTCACTTGAAAATTTCCGAACAATAACACAAAACCAGAACACACCGTCTGCCTTAAATGTTCCCATGCCTGCCTATCACATTTTAGAAAAGATACAGAGCGTTATTTCAGTGGCTCAGTCAGCTGCTTAATTTGATTCTTACGAAGATTTATGTGATAAAGAGAGAGATCAGAATTACTGGAGTTAAAGGCACTCCATCTGTATCCACCTGGTGCCAGTCAACCTTTCTGATGCAAATATTGAGATCAGTACAGGTAATGTCAATTATTTCAAAACTAATGAGCAGGCTTTCAATTTGCTTTTCCTACGCTCACTGAATTTTCAGAGGAAAAACATATGCTGTGCTGAAAGACTAGTGCACACACAGAAGTCATATGTAATGATCAGTTTTCTAGATATTTATGCTCTCTAATGCACGATTATGCTATTTTAGGAGCGGATGGTAACCCAGGTTTGCCAGGACCCAAAGGAGATCCAGGGCCGCAAGGTCTTCCTGGTTTGATGGGATTGCCGGGAACACCAGGAACACGTGGATTCCCAGGGCCTCCAGGAAATCCTGGGCCAGATGGTGGGCCTGGCTCTCAAGGACCTCTCGGTGAGGAAGTGTTGCTGTCCTGTGTCACTCCTCCTGCCAGTTCTCTGTGGCATGGCAACTGTATGGTTTCCACAGCGGAAAGTTAAGCTTAGGGTTGGGGCACTTGCCATGCTTTAATCCCAAGCCAGGGAAATGACAGTAATAGTGCAGACATTGTGATTGCAAATTGTGCTGGTATCACAGGTGGGAAGTAACGGTGGTGATGATCCTCGCTGGTCCTTCTGTAGCCACCTACCATGCCAGATCAGAGCTTGCTGGTGGCAGACTGGGAGAAAGGAGCTATGAAATGGGAGTAGTCTTACGGAAAAGGGGCTTAATTCTTAAATTAAAAAGGAGGGGAAGGTCCTGTTGGGAGTGGGTACAGAACCAAGCTGGTAGCGGGACTGGTTTGTATTGATGAGCTGCATTGTCTTTATAATCATTTCTGCAGTTCTCTGCTGAAAAAAAAATCCTAATTCCGCCCCCCCCCCCAACATGAAGCTGGTAGGGTAGCAGTTTTCTCCCTCTTGAGCTACCTTTTATGAAATCATCATCTATGTCTAAACGCTTTTTAACCTCCCCGTTCTCCTGTTCACACGGCAGGTCCACCTGGTGCTAGGGGAGAAGATGGTGAGCAAGGTTTCCCTGGCCCCGTGGGCCTCAAAGGTCTGTCTGGTGACAAAGGTGAAACAGGTTACCCGGGATTACAAGGGATACCTGGCGTGATTGGTCCCCCTGGCATAAGCGGAATGGATGGCTTTCCCGGAGATAAAGGTGAGCTTTGGACAGCTGCTTTGAAAAAAATAGTGTTGCTTAAAGCTGTTCTGTGCTGAGATGAACAGGACACTTTCTCTGCTGGGCTACCTCTGTTTAAAACAGGAGTTATCAGGGTCACAGGCCTAATATATTCCAAAATCACTGTCTGTTTTCCCCTGCGTTGTGCTTGGCAAAAATCTAGCTTGTGACATGCAGCCCTATTTAGAAGGACAATGGCTGTTTTATCTCTCCTTTTAAAAAATATGCAGTATTTACTCTTTTCTCTCTCCAAAAGTCTTTCCTTTGTCCCAGTCCCACTGGCTCTCAGTGAAGTTAAAGAGATGTTTCCCCAAACCTTTGCTTTAAAGTTTTTTGAAGGTGGCAGTTGTGTACTGAGCGATGCCAGACACAAGACCTTGATGTTGACTTTTACCAGGATACCAATATTACATATAGAGAAGGTGAGATTCTCACCTGCCCGCCACAAAAACACTGTGTATAATGCAAGTTGCCTACATCACACAGGGAGTTTCAACAGGATTCAACTCCATGTGAAGCCAAGTTAACATCAAAGAGGGGGTGCATGCCTAAAAATGCAGTTGGAAAGATAGGACTTTTTTCCTAGGACAGCTCTGGAGTACTGATCAGCTCTCGCTTGAGAGGAATGAAGATCTATTTGTTAGCATGACCCATGTAAAACAGCACCCTCATGTTTAGAAAAGAGGAGCATGGGAATTTTTGGTGAGAAAAGACCAGCCAGTCCTAGACCCATGATCTATATGAAGAAGAATGGGCTGAATAAAAACCCTCTGTGGAACTAGATACATTTCACTAGCTTATCTAGTGAGGGTTTGAACTGATCTTTCAGAAGAAGATACTAAGTTTTGCTCATCTCCACAACATCTCTTCTTGACCAGTTAAGACAGTTCAGTGTACCCCTGCTCTTGTTTACCTCTCAGAGACCTTGGGTGCCTGATCTAGAGCTGCGGATTGCTCTAGGCATCAAGGCACCCAAAACCGGGTACTGCTGCACTGAAGTTTTCATACCGTTTTAGTCTTGTGTTGCTGGTTAACATTTACTTAGCTTGCAGAAATCTGAGTGAGCTAACAGTTCTCTTCCCCTTCTTCCTTTAAAGGCTCAAGAGGTTCACCTGGCATTGATGGTTTCAAAGGGATGACTGGCCTAAAAGGAAGACCAGGCATCAAGGGAGTCAGAGGAGAATTTGGCTCGTTGGGGGCTCAGGGTGACAAAGGCGCACAGGGCGCACGCGGCTTTAAAGGTATTTGCTTATGGGCGCTATCCGTGTGTTTGCTTTTCACATCTGGAGAACTATTTTACAAGGACACAAAGTCAAAGAAGACACATTTTTCACACGCTAAATTTAGCTCAGACATTCCTCCACCTATTTCACACATGGGCCTCTGGCCAAGAGGCCTGGATTTTAGACTCAAGGAAAGGTTACTTCTTTGTGAATCTTTACATGTCTAAGGTTGGAGACAGACATCTCATTATTTAACCAAGCTCAGACAGTGGCACCTGTGGGCATGCGCGGAACTCAACAGAGCCTTTTCCCAGGAAGCATTAAGGTCTTTGGGGGAAAAGATTCAGATTTTGCTCCAGTTGTGCTGTAAAGGCACTGAAATATTCAGAAAAACAGGCAATTATGTAGTTAAAAGTTAGAAACATATCAGTTGATATCATCATCAGTGAAATTAAAACTGTAACTCGGTCCTCTTTTCTTTGCATACAATTATCTTTAAATAGACACTTTACCACAAAGCCAAAATGTTATTTCTAGGGACCCTGAGATAGGTACTTAAGAAAAACCGGTCTGCAATTCAAAGGTTGCAAAACAGTGCTCCCAGTAACTCAGGGGAGGTCTGAGCAAAAGGCAGGTGTGAAAACAGCCTGGGTGAAGAAAAGTGCAAATATACTTCTTGGTGAAGAAGTATAAGATCATAAGAGACAAGTCTGGGTGGCTGGCCTGCCTCTACATCCCGCACAGAACTAAAGAGAGTCATACAGTCTATTTGGGTCCTTTCTTCAGGATGTTATTTACTGATGTCACCAGTAACCTTCAAATCAGGAAAAGGAACAAAATGACTGTTAACAAATACAAATACTTTCTTTCGCCTGGGGCTTTTTGACCAAGAGCTTCCCTTTCACTGGAACTAACCTACTTTTCTGTGGTTTCTCCAGTGTGGTTTTTGGTTTTTGTACACACATAATACCTAACTGATCTGCTGAGAGGCAAATTATCTATCACAGAGGAGTCTGGGTACAGGTCCCCAGGATTATATGTAGAAAAGTTTAACTCAGTTTTCATGTTTTCTTATCCTTGACTGTTCTGCTGACACGTTGTATTGACACAGGTAACTTTTTAAGCAAGTGGATTTTCCACAGTTTGTGCAAGATTATCTATTAATCCCTTTTTGCTTAATTCACTCATCTGTTCGCTTTTTCCAACGCAGTGCTGCTGACTAGCTTTTTGTAACATGGTTGGGTTTTCTACCTTTTAGGTGACCGTGGGGATCAAGGCCCCCCGGGAGAGCCCCCAAAGATCAAGCCCAGCATGATGATGGAAGTTAAAGGTGAAAAAGGAGATGTTGGAGAAAGGGGCACGAAGGGATTCTTTGGCTTAAAAGGTCAGTGGTCACAGCAAAACAAAAGAAAGCACATTCAGGGCTATCGAGCGGTGTCTTTTCTCAGCTACCGTATTAAATATTCCCCACTCATCGTACCACTGCGCTGCAGCCCCCCCAGCAAAGTCTCTAAGTGTCTGGCAGCGTCTCACAGAGACACCCCCGAGGAAAGCTGCCTTTGCTGCCTTGTTGGCACACACTAGCATATCGTGGTGCCGTGGTTTGAGAAGGCTGCTAGCAGGAAAACTTCTTACGCACAAGCAACTGCGAATCAGTCTTCCCAGCTTTAATAATAAAGTCTCCTTTATTTTTCTTCTTCCCCGCCTGCAGGTAGCAAGGGAATGCCAGGCATCCCTGGAAAGACAGGAACGCCAGGGTCCCCTGGGCATCCCAGCTACGTGGCCGGCGTGAAAGGGGACATCGGCGCAAAAGGGCTGACAGGTCTGAAAGGGTATCCTGGTCCAGCCGGCTCTCCTGGCATCAGAGGCTTCCCTGGCAGCACAGGAGGCAGGGTGAGTTCATGCCCATGAGGGTGTCCTTGTGCTGGCATTCAGCGTCTCTAGGGAGTGACGTTCACCCCTTGAAATTGTGCTGAACAGCTACAGTGCAAAGATAATAATGCAATGAAATTGAATAAACAGATCAAATATTTTTGCTTGATCCTTACAGTGTTCATTAAGCAGAGTCCTTTCTTTTCTCACTGGGAGACACCCAAATTTCAGGAGCCAGCTTTTTGCCCATGAGGACCCAGACAGCTCCTTCTAGGTCCATGGTCCTGTTGCCGTAGCTGTTGTTAAAAATTATTCTCAACGCTGGGCTTATTCTTCCCTTTCTCGCAGGATTGATGGTACCACTGCCAAAAATTATTCACTGCCACTCATCTAACAGTAAAAGAGTCTAAGAATCCCAGCTCCTAGAGGGTAATTCACTGTGATTCACTTTGCCTCAAAAATAAATTACGCTGGAAGAAATAAACTCTTACAAAAGGCCTGACAGTAGAGTCACAGACATCATTTATTTGAGAGAGACAAAATCTGTTCCTTTCTCAGGTAGCTTTGCCCTTGGATTTCAATAGGACTTTTTCCTAACCGGGGATTGCAGGACTCACCACCATATATATGTAATAGGATGTTCTCAATTTCAAACTTAAGTCTTTGCAAACAGAACTTGTTCCTTGGTTTGTACGGGTTTGGCTCAACCGATTTCAGCCAAATGACTCTACAAATTATAAAGTACTAGGGAAACTTGAAAATGGTAAATTTAATAGCCCTTTTTCAGTATTTCCAAACTGTGCTGCTTGGAAGGTTGAATAAATCCTCATTAACTGATACCGGTTTTCAATCATATGATAGGGAGAAAAGGGTATTCCAGGAATTTCGGGCCGTTTTGGTACTCCTGGCTCACATGGTGAAATAGGTGAGTTTGTTCTCTATCTGAGCACGCTTTGTATTCATTACCCATCAAACGCTCAACATTAAGTTCTGAAGAGGCCCTAAAGGGCGTTCAGTCTTAAAGAGTCTTTGTACAGTCTTACGGAATGATATTGTAGGTGTGGGAGGCTGTGACAAGGTTAATACTGGTAATTTCATGCAATGTGTACTGTCCATGGGTAAATCCATCCATGGCAGGGAGGGCGGCTGTTCTAGAGATGTTATGTTTTTCTTTCTTTAACTTATTCCTCTTTTATTGTAGAAAGAAAATAACTACTGAATTTTGACTCAGAATTTGTGATTCCTTCGAAACAACTGGAAATACTGTTTAAATTAAAACCTTACCACTCGTGTTCATTTTTGCTTGAAACAGGTGAGCAGGGAGATACTATAAACTTACCAGGAATGCCAGGCCTTAAAGGGGAAGTCGGTGTGCCAGGCTTAACAGGTATTAATTTCACAACTGCTCTTGATATATTACTTTTCACGTACTGAAGTCCACAGAGGAAGGGAGGGGGAGCTTACCATGGGCTTTTGATGGCTGTTGAACCCGTGCTCTGATGACAGCTCCTGAAGAGGTTCATCTTTTCTTTATTGAAATGAATGTGTGCTATGTCTGCCTCTTCAACTGAAAGTTATAGCAGTAAACATCAGTCGCATGCAACTCGAGTAAACATTTGTATATAATTTTTTGCCATTGACGAGAAAAGGAGCAATATCAGGCCATGATTATGGAAGATGGGATAGCAGAGTCAGGTTGATTTTGGATCGGGTTGGTTAGATGAGGTATTAAAATTTCCCTACACATGTGGCACACTTGAACATCAGTGTCATATTCCACATAATTTGGGGAGTACTTCTAAAAACAAATTTAATGATGGTTTGGCCAGCATGCTGTAGACAACTATTCTTTCTCCCAGATTATGCAAGCACCCTGACTAGAAGAATGTCTTTATGTGGCAAGACCAGGACCCATTCAGTAGCCAACTTCACATTACGCTTGTTAGCTTAGGGTCGTATAGAGATTATTAAAAGAATATACTGGTTTTGTGGTTTTCCAGGCACAAGAGGAGGCGCAGGACAAAAAGGCGAAGGCGGCGATCCTGGTATCCCTGGCATTGAGGGCCTCAAGGGCACACAGGGTGTCCCTGGCTCTGTGGGACAGGAAGGTAAAATATTCTTTTTAACGCTCCGAATAATAAAACTGTTTAAGAAGAGAAACAAAAAAAAAAAAAAATCTCTTCTCCTTCGAAAGAAAGTCATTATGTTTTTTTAATGCCTTGATCATTCTATAAGTCGGTAAAGAGCAGTAAAAAGGATGTGTTACTCATGGCAGAACTTATTAAGAAGAAATTTCAAAAGCCTAACTCTGCTTCATACCAGTTTTACCTTTTTTACAATGATCATGTGTCCAGTCAAAGTGTTATTTTGCTGGCATACTCGGGTATCCTAATGGCGTCTCAATACTGCAGGGAGGTGGGCTTTTCAATGCTCTTTTCTGCCACAAGTGAAGTCAGTGTCCCCCAGGACCCAGTTACTCAGGAGCTTTTGAGCCAGGCTCGTTGGCCAACTGTAAGTTGTGAACCAAAGGCAGGTTTGGCTCTGGCTGGATCATAAACTCAGGGCTTAAGAACATGTCTTATTGCAGGAGGATCAGAGCAGTTGCTCCACATTTCTCATAGAATTACAGGGCTTAGAGACTCCAGCCAAGACTGGAGCAGTTTCGGTAGATACCTCTCTGGGAAACAGTCCTTTTCCGATCAGCTCTCCAGTCGGAAAGGCAAAACTGATGCGGCAGAAGGGAAAACTGAGGTGCGCAAAAATGAAATTATTTACTGTAACTGGTAATAGAAGGAAAATTATCATTTTAATAGGAGGAGCCCACTGTATTTCTGAGGTTGTCAGAAACCTGAAGTTTGTAATGAATTGCTCTGCTATACTATGCCTCTCCTACCTTTGCTCTCTTCAGTTTTCTTCCACTTGGATGAGTGGTGCAGTGTCATACAATGACGTTAGGAGGGGAAAACCTTAATTTTGCTACCTGGGAGAATGAAGGTAGCACAAGTTCATGTTTTGGGCTATTGCTTTCAAAGCCACCGATGAGCAATGATTCATCGCTGTTGTGCAGGTTTGCCAGGACTGGTCGGCCCCCCAGGGCAGCAAGGAAGCCCCGGGACGCCCGGATTTCAAGGTGAAAAGGGAACTCCCGGCTGGCCTGGCTTACCAGGACAAGCAGGTATTCATTTCAGCAATTCGGTCATTTCAGTGCGAGTGCTTGCTATTGTTCCTTTGGTGTGAAGATGAAGAAGAAAGGGGGCTTTTGCAGTTCAGAGTGGGAAGAGTTCCTTCTAGTAAACATTTATTCCTCATAAAGTCCAGGTGTATTAACGAAGACCCACGTGGTCGCTTTCTGATTTATGCCTGCTGAAGGATTGCTGCCTGCTGAGCTCACTTTAACTGCTGGTGACCTCCCTCAACCAGGAAAGCAGTTTTCAGGAAACGTTTTTGTTTTTCATGACAGCCGGGAAGAAAAAGCAAAAAAATATTTAAAATGCAGCAAGATTAGTGATATACAGTATTAGAATATTATAATGGTGGCAATAGATAGCAAATAGTATACCTGTCCTACATCATCATCAAAAACTGCGAACTGATCCAAGGTCTGGTCTTAAGGATAAATGACTTATGGCTCAGACAGAATTCTGCTACCAAAATACAGGTAATAGTGTGAAATGAAGTGTTTGTTTGTATCACAGGAAACAGAATCTCATTGGTTGCCACCTAATTCCTTATTATGTTAAGCGAGCAGGTTTTTTTCTACAGTACAGCCAGAAATTGCCCTGCTTTCAGTAAGATGCATCTATCTGAATCTGCATCAAATCTAAGATAATATGGTTATGAAGGCTGCCTTTATAGACAGCAAAGAGAGATTTAGACACTTATTTTCGTGACGGTTGAATCGTCCTCCAGAGCTGTGGCCGTTAATTAGAGATACCTGTCTAGCTTTAACATCATACTTAACACTTGACAGGTACAAATAGGTGGGATAAATTCTACCTATAACAGCAGCAGCTACTAGACATTTTGTTAGGGTTTTGTTGTTTTTCTTAAATGACACGGCGTGAATTTCTCCTGAAGAGAGCTTCATTATAATCACATTTAGAGCCTACAATTATGCCATAATCATCTTGGTTTGAGGATTTTGGAAAACTAAATGGTTATTAACAAAATTGTGGCAGCAAGACTAGAACTAATGGCGTGCTACCAGATGGATCAGAGATATTAAACAAAATATCTCATGGTGAGTTTATTGGATAATAACAAAATTTGCCAATCACAGAACCATGGTGTGGTCTATTTCATAATAAGCTTATTGTAATGAATTAATTTGCATATAATACACCAGATTTTAACAAAGAATAGTATTTATTCAAGCATTTTAATTTTTTGCCTAGGAATATACACAAACTCATAGAAACTATTATGATAATCATGAATGTAATTTTAAAACAGGCTTGCCTGGCTTAAGAGGAATCAGTGGACTGCATGGTTTACCGGGCACTAAGGGCTTACCAGGATCACCAGGTAAGTGAGACTCGTATTCTGCCTGCTCATAGGCACAACGTTGTGTTGGCTACGAGTTTGGTCAGTGAGATCTTCGCAATGTGACTTCCTTAACCGTGTCATCCAAAGCCCAAGGTGGAATTCGCTTCATTATTGTGGGCTCTGGCAAACGACTTCATACACTATGTGCTGCCACACAGATGGATTAGAACACCACTTCAAATTATAATTTCTCTCCTCTTATAAAGTTAAAGCCTCAAGGCCTTTTTTTCCCATTATGAGCCATTGTTTTCAATGGGCCATTACAGACTCCTGTATTTAACAGCATGGGTTTATGAAAGGCAGGTCCTGCCTGACGAACCTGATCTCCTTCTATGACAAGGTGACCCGATTATTGGATGAGGGAAAGGCTGTGGACATTGTCTACCTAGACTTTCGAAAAGCATTTGACACTGTCCCCCATAGAATTCTCATGGAAGAACTGGCGGCTCATGGCCTGGATGAGCATACGATCTGCTGGATCAAGCACTGGCTGGATGGGTGGTCCCAAAGAGTGGTGGTCAATGGAGTTAAATCCAGCTGGTGGCCGGTCACAAGTAGTTTTCCTCAGGGCTCAGTGTTGGGACCATTTCTGTTTAACATCTTTATTGATGACCTTGATAAGGACATAGAGTGTATCATCAGCAAGTTTGCAGACGACACGAAGCTAAGCGGGAGTGTTGATCTACATGAGGATAGAGAGGCTCTACAGAGAGACGTGGATAGATTGGACCGATGGGCCAATGCTAATGGAATGTGCTTCAACAAGGCCAGGTGTCGGGTCCTGCACTTGGGCCACAACAACCCCATGCATCGCTACAGGCTTGGGGAAGTGTGGCTGGAGAGCTGCCTGGCAGAAAAGGACCTGGGGGTTCTAATTGACAAGCGGCTGAACATGAGCCAGCAGTGTGCCCAGGTGGCCAAGAAAGCCAATGCCATCCTGGCTTGTATTAGAAATAGTGTGACCAGCAGAAGTAGGGAGGTGATTGTCCCCCTGTACTCAGCACTGGTGAGGCCACACCTTGAGTATTGTGTCCAGTTCTGGGCATCTCAATAAGAGAGATATCGAGGTGCTGGAGCGAGTGCAGAGGAGGGCAACAAAGCTGGTGAAGGGCCTGGAGAATAAATCTTATGAGGAGTGATTGAAGGTGCTGGGACTGTTTAGTTTGAGGAAGAGGAGGCTGAGGGGAGACCTCATCACTCTCTACAACTACTTGAAAGGACATTGTAGAGAGGTTGGTGCTGGTCTCTTCTCACAGGTAATTAGCGATAGAACAAGAGGGAATGGGTTCAAGCTGCAGCAGGGCAGGTTTAGACTGGACATTAGGAAAAAATTCTTCACAGAAAGAGTGGTCAGACACTGGAATAGGCTGCCCAGGGAGGTGGTGGAGTCACCATCCCTGAATGTGTTTAAGAGTCATTTAGATGTGGTGTTAGGGGATATGGTGTAGGGGAAAACTTTGTAGAGTGGAGACGATGGTTGGACTCGATGATCCCAAGGGTCTTTTCCAACCTAAATGATTCTGTGATTCTATGATTTAGTATATCCACATGTTCTACACATGTACGTTAGCATGCTCATATGGTGTTACATGCATAAACATTTCACCTTTCATCTTAATTTTGAACAACTCCACAACAGGCCCAGATGGCTACGGCTCTGCAGGCTTCCCAGGTGCAGTGGGTGACAAAGGGGAAGCGGGAGAGCCGAGCAGAGTGGAAGGCAGCCGAGGACCACCAGGCCAGAAAGGAGACAGAGGTGTTCCAGGTTCGTATTCTGGAGAATGGGATCTACTTACTATTTGTTTCAGCTGTGGGCGTTACAGATGTCACAAAATGCAGCGTAGTGCAGACAGCTGTATCAGCAAGCTCCCGATGTGGGGAAGGTCACTGTTTGGAATTAGTGCTGCAGCTCAGCCAGCATCTGCACAGAAACAGTCCCTCCGGGACAGCCTGGGTCCTCCCCCATGGTAGCAGCATCTTGTAGCACCCACTGAGCTCAGCACGCTGCAAATGCCAGAGGCTGCTCTCAGCCATCAGCTCCCAAAATATTTTTAATGAGGCTCCACTTAACACAAATGCTATGGCTTTTCTTTCTTTCTTGTTGTTGCAAATCTATCAGTGTTTACGTTTCTTCTGACAGCCTCACTGTCCATCAATGTGTGATTGTCCCGCTGATTCCTCCTGGGCTGCATTCCCATGCACAGGGAACCTTTATCCCTCGTGCCATGTAAGCATCCAGCCTTCTGGCTCAAACCCACCTTGCTGTAGCAGGCTCTGCTTATCTCATTATGGTTCACCACCAGTTCGTCTTCCACCAGGGAGCCACCAGACTGATGTTATGGATGAATCAACTAATTACAGGGCTTTTAAAAAAAGCTTCCCAACGTTTTGGCTCTGAAAGGATTAAGGACTGGCATAGATATAAAACCTTACTGCCTTTGCCTGCTTGATTCAATGGCTCATTCCTATTCTTTTGTGTTACGCTTTGCTGTTACTAACATGCTGTGCCATTCAGAGATTTATTAGCAAGCCCTGGAAGAAATGGCTATTTCACTTATTCATGTTTGTTTGTCAGAATTAAATATTATTAATTTTTTTAAAATTAATAAACAAAAGGGGGTTTGTGGCTTCCTGACAATTTGAATCTACTGAAAAAAATAATCTGTCATTCGTGGGCCAGATTTTTGGGCATTGAACACTTTTCATCTGTAGAGAACTTCTTGGATTCAAACTTTTGATTTTAACTGACTCACAAAAACCTTAAGTGTCTGTGATCCCTGACTCCGGAGGACACAGAAGAACCAAGCTGCTTTCTTGTCTGCTTCAGTATACCTAGGATATTTTGAGTAATTCCTATCTTGAAATAATATTTTACCTGGCAGACACAAGATTATTAGCATTCCACACAGTGAGATGGAATTAGCTACCCAGAGAGCTTTGGCACAGAACTAGTATTTGATTCTTTTAAGAAAAACCTCCACAACATCATCTGAAAAAAACCAAACCAACCACAAAACAAAAATCAGTGGGAACTGCAGGTGTTTTCCATTATGAAAATCCTACTCTCTATACGTAGCCTAAGATGAGTCCTTATAATTGCAATTGTGCATTTTCCTTGCAGTACTGATTATTTCTTCTCTTCCTTTCAGGAGTTCCAGGACCTTTTGGCATTCCTGGGCAGGAAGGATTTCCAGGGCCTCCTGGGATTTCAAATATCTCAGGATATCCTGGTGATATAGGCTCCCCAGGTCTAGACGGAGTGCCAGGTAATCCATGCCTTGTTCCCCTCAGAGAACAATAAAAGATAAAGTACAATGTTGTGCCCTCAGACAACAATAGATTTTTAAGTACTGGGTTAGCAACAGCAGTCACTGTTATTTTGGTCTTGATTTAGTAAAATATTCCTATTAAACGCAACACTAAAGTGCGTGAATAATTGCTGGACAGAACGAATGGTACATAAGATAAGATTGACAGACCTCTTGAAAACAAAAGGCAGTTCCTGCAGGTTGTCCTGATGGAAGGGTTTGATTTTCATGCAAATTACTGATTTAATTATCCAGAATTCTCTTAACAACTTTCAGAAGCATTATATTAACTTACGACTTTAAAATCTGTGGCAGACTTGCACGTCTACGGAATATTTTCTTAATCATTTACAGAAGTTTCCTATGTGAAATTACCATGCAAACTAAGTTACATTGGGAAGCGTTAGCCCTTCTCCTCTCTAAAAGCCCACGCTATGAGCCGGCCTCTCTCACACGTATGAAAGGGCCACTCTGTGTCACTCTGTATTTAGAGGCTGATATACCTGCTGCTTATTGGACTACACAATCATTTCAAACTGCAGTGCCACAGTGAAGAGCTCGTAGCAGAAGCTGCAGGTGTCCCACTGTCATCTTTATATGATGCATGGAAATGCTTATGTAAACTCAGGAAAAACTTACAAAAGGCAAACCAGCTGAAAACCAACAAAACACCTGATGGAAAGAGAACATTAGTTGGCCTAACTCTGCATACAGATTCCCACTCCCCAGGCAGTCATTGGCGTACAAAATAAAAATAGAAGCAGTCAGGAGAGTGGGAACGGGAACACCATCTCCCAGCCAAAACGGTGAGACAGGAATGGCTCGCTTTTACTTTGCCACATGCACCTTGCATTCGTAGCCACACATGATCCAACTTCAGTGGGCAGCACGAGAGATGCCCCACCAAATCCCTAGTCAGTAAGTCCCTCTCTCCTCAGCAACAAGGTCCAAATGTCTTCTTAGGCAGCAGAGGTAACTGAACAGAAGCCTGCCAGGTTTAGCTTCAGGCAACATATAATTCTGGAAAAAGAAGCTGTTCCCATAATTCCCAAGACAGCATGAAGTAGTTATTTGTATCCAGATGTTAAACCGAAGCACCAAGATACATGGAACAGTAAGTCCTTGGCTTATTTACCACCTGGCACTGAGTCAGGTACTCACTGCTGTCTGATTTCTCTCTAGTTACTTGGAGAATTTAGGATGAAGCAGGCAGGCAGCCAGTGAAGTGGGGCATTTGCTGGGGAAGGAATAGCTCATTGAAGGCTGTATCTCAGCAGGCACCCCACTTCTGCTGAAATCCTGCTGGAGATGGCACTGTCCTTTGTGGGAGCTTCATGCTCCAGTTCCTCTATTACTGCAGCAGAAGGGTAATGCCAGCCTGAGAGCAGGAGCAGGAGAGCTGAATTAGTCTATTGGGGAGCTACGCATTAGCTCCCCGCTTAAATTAAGGAAATAAAACCTGATGGGATACAATTAGATAATAGTTATTTTCCCTTGTGCCCAGGTCGTAAGTATAAACAGCTTACAACGTATATGTGCTCTAAACAGGCTATCCAGGACTACAGGGGCAGCCTGGAACACCGGCTCCACCAGGAAGCAAAGGAGAAAGTGGACAACCAGGTGTGAGTGGACAAATTGGCCCAAAAGGAAGCAGAGGTGATCCTGGATTAGCAGGGAGACCTGGCGTTCCCGGGTACCCTGGACCAAAAGGTAAGGATGGGAAACACTGATCTTGGCTGGGGGCAGGGGAACCTGCTATGCCACAGCAGCTTTAATGATATGACTGTTGCACTCACTTGATCTGTGTTGAAATGCAATAATGCCACGTCATTTTGCACTAAAGGTCGGAAGGGTGAACAAGGTGTCATCGGCTTTATGGGCACCATAGGATTTCCAGGTGATTTGGGACCCATCGGACCCAAGGGCGATAGAGGAGTGACTGGTGAGTAAGTGCAGTCAGATGCGTGACTCCTTTCTAAACTACTCACTTTGCAACTGCACAGAGCCTGATCTGTCTGGCCCTGCTTTGAGCAGGAGGTTGGCCTAGATGATCTCCAGAGTCCTCTCCAACCTGCATGACTCTGTGTGACCCCTGGCAAATTCCCGTGGACAGCTGCCTGAATTTAACATGGGTAGTCAACTTCTTGCCTTCTAAGAATTTATTTTGTATGAGGTGCCCACTCCAAAATCAGAGCCACTTTCAGGGTAAAAAAAAATAAAGAACTCCTGATCTAAATTAATCCTCCGGAGAAGACATACTGGATATTTAGAAATATCTTTAAAATCCATCACTCCCATCTATACCATCATGTATTTGTGTCTCCAGAAGCCCACCAAAAGATGGTGCTGCACCTCAGAGAGCTGTTGGCTGTCTGGGGGGAACTTCCCAGATTCCTGTGTCATAAATGAGGAAGCAGTAGCATCATTCATTTCCTTCTGCTTATCTGTGTGCTGTCCAAGAGAAGACAATCCCCTTACATGTCCCCCAGTATAATAAATATAGGTGTTACACCCGAGGTGGTGAGTTGTAGACAACAGTCCCTTTCTCACGTACGCCAACCAAGTAACAGCAACGTATCTGTGGATGAAAGCACATTAAGGAAAATACAGTGTTGGGTTTTTTTAATCAAACTGTCTCATCTTGCTTCCCATCACAGGCTTTCAGGGCCCTCCAGGCTCTCCTGGGTTGCCCCCTCTTCCTCCAAGGCTGGTTGCTGAGCAAGGCTCACCAGGTCCCCGTGGGAATATAGGACCTCAAGGAAGCCCAGGAGATATGGGACCTCAGGGTCCACCAGGTGATCCAGGTAGGAATTGCACATGTGGAGTGAAAGCTCAGTTCGCTTTAGCAGAGTGAGGCCACTAAATCACTGCTTTAGCTCCCTTCTTTAAATTCTATAAATCAGAAAGGAGAGTCAAATTTTCATCTTTCAAAGCTACGGCTTGGCTTTCCTCCTCCTCCTAGCATTCAGAACATAAGCACAACAGCAGAAAACTTTGACAACACCCACATAGCCAAAGAAACATCAGATATGGATCTCACTTAAATCAAGACTGAATGTCTTCGATGGAAATGCGCACATCCTTGTGGGCGTACTGTCAACTCAGGAAATGTTAGTGATCGACCCAATGCAGTGCACCTCTTGCTACTAGCCTCATCAGAGATGCGTGGTGGTAGCAAGAGTGAAAGATTAGGATTGTGGGGCTCATGTAGTCTTGATCCCAGCAACCTTTTCCAATGGAGACAGTGCTCTTTGCCTGAGCAAGAATCATCCTTGGCATAAATTGATAAACCTGGCAGATAGGACCAAACATATGCAAGTAGAGCACATGTTAACAAAATGGGTAGCATTTTGATATCTCTGCAGTCATTGTGCTTATAACTGTTGTTGGTGCAAGGTTTCAGAGGCTCACCTGGAGAGCCAGGACTCCAAGGCAGGGGTGGCATTCCAGCTCCTCCCGGCTCCAGAGGTGAACAAGGAGGAACAGGGTTTCAGGGTCCGGTGGGATTTGAAGGTAAGAGATGTCGCACAGCAGTTCTTCCCTCTTTCCCCTTTCACTGCCAGAAATTGTTGTGTGGTTACTACATCACCGGGACGGGGAGGAGGGGAGCAGAGAGAAAGCTTCTGTCTTCACATCTTCTTCACAAGGGACAACTAACTTTTAACAGAATTATCTTAAAGCAGGATTTTCAGAATAGGTTTTGGTAGATGTAGATGTCAGTCCACTCATGTGACTGACTTTGTTTTGATCTGAGTGTATTTTTATATTGGTTTTCTCTCAAGTATTTCAGCCTAGTGTTTTACTAGCAGTTACATTCATGGAAGTGAATGGTTGGGTAGGTGATATTTGGGAATGTATTTGAAAAAGAAATACCTGTGTCCTTACGCAATCAAAGAACAGAATGATTACTAGCTTAATTAGCTAAGTACACAGAGAAAAACGTTTTAAAACCTTGTTAAGGAGCATAGTTTTAACCGTATGAAGCAAATGCATGCGATTCAAAAACCATTGGTTCATCTTGGACAAAGAAAATGTTTTAAAGGAAAAATACGCTCATCTGTATTGTGCTAAAGAATGCTAAAATTCATCAGAACTTTATATGTGACTTTCCCTGGCTCTGACAGTGAAATACATCATCTTAGAAACCAGGAAGCCTGATCCAGGACCAATCTATTTCAAAAGCTATTGGTATAATCCTAGAACTACAGCTCTTTTAACAGCAGCTTACCATATGAAGAGGCATCATGCAATTGTGCTTTGTTCATCAGCAGCTTAGCTGAAATATCAGCCAGCATCAGAGCATTTGTGGGAGCACAAACTTAAGTTGTATGATTTCTTTTTCCCTGCTCTTCTAAGGTCAGCCAGGCCGCCCTGGTAGCCCCGGGCTTCCAGGCATGCCGGGTCGCAGCGTTAGCATGGGCTACCTGCTGGTGAAGCACAGCCAGTCCGATCAAGAGCCAATGTGCCCAGTTGGCATGAACAAACTGTGGAGTGGATACAGCCTACTGTATTTTGAAGGACAAGAGAAAGCACACAACCAGGATCTAGGTACGTGCAGGTGTTGGTGGCAGCAGCCTCAATTCCATCTCTCTGGCTGAAATGAAAAAAAAAATAAAATAGAACTTAGAGAAAGCTGGGACTTCTCTAGGCTTAGGCTAGAGAGAAGGCTTAGGAAGAGAGAAGAAAAAAACAGTATGTCTGCATTGAGTGCCCCTGAGAGAGCTCCTGTAAGTCATTAGTGTTGTTCAGGGGGACCTGTAAAGCCAGCAAAACATTCTGGACCGCAGGGTTTCCCTGACACATGCTTGGGAAAGAGCAAGAAACTGAAAACATGCATTGTCTTCTGTGAGAATGATTGCCATAATTTCTTTTTTTTTCTGGTCTTCTTTTTTAACAGGGCTGGCCGGCTCATGTTTGGCTCGTTTTAGTACTATGCCATTCCTCTACTGTAACCCTGGGGATATTTGTTATTATGCAAGTCGAAATGATAAATCCTACTGGCTCTCAACTACAGCACCTCTTCCAATGATGCCTGTGGCAGAAGACGACATTAAGCCATATATCAGCCGCTGCTCAGTTTGTGAGGCCCCAGCTGTGGCAATTGCTGTCCATAGCCAAGAAGCTTCTATTCCTCACTGCCCTGAAGGCTGGCGCAGTTTGTGGATCGGATATTCCTTCCTTATGGTATTTGTTCTCCAGTGTCACACTTTGTGTGGCACTGGGTTTTAAGTTTGAGCCTTAGATATTAGAAAGGCTGCTCTCGTTTAGATCCAGCAACACAAAACCCGTGCATCATACTGGGGAACCAGGGAACTACAAAACTAGTTTCTAGGAAGCAGAAAAGGAGAAGCAAAATTTCTGTGAATTGCAGAGAAAATTGCCTCTTGTCAGACTAGCATCTGGAGTCCTTACTTTAGGTACAAAATAGTGCTTTGGAGCAGAACACAGGGACAGCAAATAAAACCGCAGTGAGGTGCGACAGTAGCCTACAAAGCATTTTCACAGCTAAAGATTGGGAGTTGCTTATGTACGTCACTATTAAGAAGCTGATCTGCAAGAAAAAAGCCAAAACTTTCCCCCTTCTTTTAGAAACTCAAAATCATTGATACTTGGTAGAAGCCAAAGTCTTTCACCTAGAATGGAGGCAGCCTCCTGCTGTTTTTAGAAATAATCTTCAGTGTTGGAACTCTAATGGCAACAGGAACTGAGCTCTATATCCCATTGCTTATAGGATCTCTTAGATCTTGTGATCTTATAATTAGGCAATGGGATGTTACGGAAAAGCTTAGTGTTAGGCGTGCAGTGGAAGACCTGCTGAAGGGCCTGACCTTTCTTGCAAGACTGTACAGAGGCATTGTGTAAGCACTGGAGCGCTTAACATGGCAAAGAGCAACTAGAACGTGCTAGTGGATGGAATGATCTGACAGATGCTCATTTTTCTGAGTTGCTTGATGTATGCAAAAGTCAAAACCTGCCCATGTTGTTAACTCATTAAAGACTGGACCAGATGCTGAAGTAAATAAGGTTGGGGGGGAGAAAAAGATTTCTCTGTCAGAAAACATCACAGAACAGTAGTCAAGCTTACCTGCAAACTATTTGTTTGTCAAAAGCCAAAAGCTTCACTTTTCCAGAAAACCAGGTAAAAGGAAATCTCATATTTTTCATTAAGTTACAGAAAAAAATGCTTTGAGAAAAGGCAGGTCAAATTTTTGACCAGCCCTATGTTTGACCTTTCTTTTGCTTCTATAAAAAGCCCCGATACCAATCTCATAGTTACTTCACAAGAATGCCAAGGATTAATTAAATGTTTGCAAAGCCCCGTGTAAACACTCAGCATTGTTAAGAGCAAAGTTGTTACCTTAGCAAGAATTTTTTTGCCAGGACAAAGTCTGCCAGCACCAAGGAACATACAGTGAGAAGGTCACATTTTCCCAGCTAGCATTCAGTGCAAATGAAGTGTTTGGTGTACACATTTTTGCCTCTCGGGCAACTATGGAAGAAGTACAGCCCACTTGTGGTTATCTCAGAGTACACACTGTTTTACTTCCTTGGCTTAAATTTGTCACCTCCTTCCCTTGGGTAGGGCACAGTCATGACGGGAGTCATCATGGACTCCTGCCCAAACAGCCACACAAGTCAGTAAGATTTCATGTAGCAAGGGCCCTCCACTGTCATGCATCCTCTAAAGGTAGGGTGGCATGAGCGTTGCAGAAGGATAAAAGGCCGTGGCTGATACAAGAGATATTATAGGCATAGAGCTGGAGCTTGTATGCTGAGCGCAGGAATGCCAGTGCTCATCCTGAGGTCATCAAGCAGGTCCGCTCCCAAGCCAGGGCTCAAATAGCATGTGCAGTTTTTGCTAGCTGTTAATAGTTTATGCTGCTTCTTACCAACTTTGTCCTTGTAGAGGGATGGTAGAACAGTTCTACTCCTGAACTTCATAGCTTAGCAAATGTGGTGGGCTGCAGCTTTGGGGTGAGATGACGGGAGGGACAGGACAACAGGGACTTGTTGTTTTGTGGGGTTTTTTTAAAAAACCAATCTAAACCTCAGCAATATATAACGCTAGCTGGAGATCAAAGTCCTTTACTCTGTTAAAAGGTGACCACTTCTGCTACTCATTTGCATGAACACAGCGGGCCTCTTGCAGGATAAACCAAGGCAGTTATGGCTTGCACTTTTATAATACGGTGTTTATTAAAACGTAGGCAGGCAAACATACTGGATGTGCCCAGATTTCCCCCTACATTTACAAAACTATTTAGCAACTTTATTTTCCAGCTGCTTTCTTTTATATTGCAAATTCCTTCAGTTTTTAACAAAGAAAACAGCTTCACTTAAAAATGCAGCTGTACAGCTCTTAAAGGGACAGAGGAAATGTCTGTTTTGTTAGCGATGCCTTTGACAGAACAAAAGTAACATTCAGTTCATTACCACAGTACGTGTCAAAGGTAACAGTTGAGTGCATGGTTTTGGTGTAATTTGCTGTCAAAGAATATGCCACAGAGGGACGTAGTTATTTGTACAGAAGCTAATTTTGTTTCCACAGTGCTCCTCAGGTGCGATGCAGAGTAAGCCAGACTTTATAATTAGGGAATTTCAAGTTAGATAGATGGTGGAAAGTTCTTCTCAGTGAGGGTAATCAAATAGAGGAACAGGTTGCCCAGAGAAGCTGTGGAAACTCCATCCCTGGAGGTATTAACAACTCGACAGTGCCCTGGAGCGACCGAGGGCGACTTTGAAGTTAGCCCTGCTTTGAGCAGGGGACTGGCTGAAGTGACCTCCAGTGGGCCCTTCCCACCCATATGATTCTGCAAGTCCAAGACTTCCAACAGTGAAAATCTTAACTATAGAAAAGATGTTTGTCAGAAGATTTTAAAGTGGCATCAACATGTGAGCTAGCCCCTTTCTATAGCTAAAACATAGCTAAACCCTTAAGCCTTACAGAGCTGCAGGATTAATCGACTCTCTGCTCCAGAGATAAGAATTAGGAGCAATTCTAGTGTTTTTTTTCTCTTTTCCCACGCGTAAGTTTTTGACAGAATTGCCTGAGGTTGTGCTCTGAACGCTGCCCTCCTTGTCTCCTTTAGCACACTGCTGCTGGTGATGAAGGCGGAGGACAGTCGCTGGTTTCTCCCGGGAGCTGCCTGGAAGATTTCAGAGCAACTCCCTTCATCGAATGCAACGGCGCACGTGGAACCTGTCACTACTTTGCAAATAAATACAGCTTCTGGCTCACTACGATCGACCAGCCCTTCCAAAGCAAGCCCTCAGCAGATACGCTCAAGGCAGGACTCATCCGAAGCCATATCAGCAGATGTCAAGTCTGTATGAAAAATTTATAGAAGTCTTTCACAGTATAAGGAACCTGCTTTCCAGGTAGTTCTTATACAGTGGAACCCTTCTAGGATGGTTAGACATTTGAATAAATCATCTTGGTGCTTTTTTAACTTATTACCTCAAAAGCTGAATGGAAAGTTAATTTTTAAAAATGTCTGTAAAAGCAAATTAGGTGTAACACAAATTAAGTCTAACACACAGATCTAGTGCTGTGTTCTCCTACTATACAGTATATATACACATTTTTTGCTAGTCTAACATTATGTCATTTGCCAAATGATACAGATACTCACAGCTTTGAAACACCAAAAAAAACTTTTGGTTACCTTGGTCAGATACCCACTGCATTTACTTTAAGAGAATATACGCATCTTTTCTATTAACTATATTTGTCACAACAGTAAACACTAACAGCTGCAGTTCAGTAAAAAGTTAACATAGGATGATCAAAATGCTAAACCCTTGCAAAATACTGAAAATATGCTCTGGAAAGTGCTTATGTCCAGCACTGAAACCTAACTTTGATGTCAGTGTTTTATGCTTGGGCATCTCAAACACACCCAAAACAATCATCTTACTGTATTTGTTTTTTTTTCAAGACTCACCATGCTTTAGCACTTACCCACTGGCAGTAGCAGAGAAGCCCACAGGCCTCCCAAAAGTAGTGACCACAAAATGCAACTCTTCCTATTTTTATTAGGAGACTATATGATGAAGATCAGCATTTTATTTTACAAGCTTGATAATTTTTTTCTGGACATAACCCAGGCCAAAGGACCATTACAGAGGTCTCTTGCTCCACTGTGTTGTGGACATCCATCTGTATCACACTGCCCACACAGCAGCACCGCTGAGTGGTTTTTGCATTGCACTTTTTCCCCTCTGAAAACAAGCCACTCATCACAAACAGATTTTAACCACGCGCTGTTGGAACAGCCATCGCACGTAGGGTAGGTTTTGCAGGAGAGCATATTGCTCAATGTTCACGACCTTCCAACTCAGAACTTCCAGACCTGCCAGTTGTCTGTCTGAAGGCATGCTGTCCTGGCAGCTGGGGACACATGTCAATGGGACAGCCACCATCCCAAATTGCACACAGCCATCCTTGCCAAAGCAAAGGGGAACGAGGCAAGGCATTTATTTAGCCCCATCTTTTCCCACAGAGAACCAGGTTATTGCATGCCAGGCTTGATAAATGGCCAGAATGGCTTCCTCTTTCCGTCTATAGAAAAGGCAATTTAGCCCAAAGTTGGCTGTCACCACCGCAAGAGAGGGGGGGAAAAAAAGGATCAGCTGCAAATTTCCTATTCGCATAGTCTGATTATATACCTGAATGCTTAAAACTGAAATCAGAGAGACTTTTATAGCAATGAGTTGGTTTTTCAACAGTTCACCTCACTCCTGCTTCAGGTGCTTCTTGGCTTTTGTAATTACATTCCATCCTCACTGTATCATAAATAAAACCTGTTTTTTTCTACACCTCTATTTGTTGATGATTTCCATTTTGTAAATGGTGTCTTCCTATACAATGCATATGGACTACTCTGTTGAATTACTTTGTTTGCACCTAAGGAATTCGAAAAGAACCACCAGAAAGCTCCTTCTGCTGAAATTCAAAATATTTAAACAGGAATGCACTCGTTTATTTCATGGCACTTAAAAAGATCCAGGAGGGAAGCCGTGTTTCTAAAATTCCTTGTATAAGCTGAAACACTGAAATAGTATTTCATTTGTTGTTAGGAAGAACAACTTAGGCCAATAAATTGCTATGTTGCAGATTAAAGTAACGTATTATTCATGCTCTGCAATGTTCCGGAAACCAACATTAACCAAACTTGGCAAGTGATACCTCCACAAAAAAAATATAAAGTATAAATTAAGTTAAAGTTCTTAGCTAGCACACTGTCTAACCTAGATTAGTTGTACGTATAATTAGATATATCCACAAACAGAGAAACTACCTGAGCTTGAAATGAGCAATCTGGCCACGCAGTAGCTCTGAAAGGCTGCCTGCAAACAAACTAATCACACTAGTATTTGCTTCAGCTAAATAAAATGCTTAGAACTGGAAACACTGCAGTCAAGATGAGCCAGGTCTGCTCCATGTTTGCCAATTCTTTTAAAATACACACAGCAGTAACAAATGCCCATGAATCGGCACCTTGTCTCTTCCAGGTGTTGCTAGACATCGGTGGTCGTGGGATGATCACACAGGTATCACTTGTGATTTTTACAGCATGCAGCTCCGGCAATGCAGCACATGCCGTGTTTCAAGTGAATGCCAGCGGAGGTTATAGAATTCTGTAAAAACAAATTATGTCCACAACAGCAGCAAACTGTTTGGATTTTCGTGGCTAATACATTGCCTAATCTTCCTATGCAGCTAATTTTTTTTGCACGTAAAACTTCAGCAGATAGGTCTTCCTCCAACAGTGGCTTTGCCTCTTAATTTTCTCTGACTCACAGAAGCTGTTCTTAGGAAGTTTGTTCAGTGCGGTGTCAGCACAGCATTGAGTTGAAGGCCCAGGCACTGTGCAGGAAAAACCAAACCACAAAACCCCCCAAGGTGCCATGCAGACTTGAACTTTTGTACGTTGTTTGTGTATGTCATGTGCTTCAGGTCTGTGTACTCATACGCGTGTTTCTCCAAAGCCTGCGTAATCACTGTTTGGGAAGGGGAGGGAGCTCCTGCACGCAAACACGTGGAATACTCGCAGCAGCCAGAGGATTTCACCCAGTGAGCTACCCTGCAGCACAGCATGGAAGGGAGCTGGCTTACTCAAACTACCTCTTAGCTGGACATTTACCCCCTCTCCTATGAAGACAGGCAGAGAGAGTTGGGGTTGTTCAGCCTGGAGAAGAGAAGGCTCTGGGGAGACCTTATAGCGGCCTTTCAAGACTTAAAGGGGGCTTATAAACAACATGGAGAGAGACCATTTACGAAGGCCTGTAGTGACAGGACAAGGGGCTGAGGTTTTAAACTGAAAGAGGGTAGAATCAGATTGGTCAGGAGGAGGACATTTGTTATGATGAGGGTGGCAAGACAACTGGAACAGCTTGCCCGGACTTCTTGAAAGTGGGTTCTGAATTCACAGAATCACAGAATGGTTTGGGTTGGAAGGGACCTTAAAGATCATCTAGTTCCAATCCCTTGCCCTTGATGGCAGTCCAAAGCCTCTTGATGGCAACTGGTCCCCAAACCATGACTCACTGGCAACAAACTTAAGGCATTTTATTCTATGGAAATTACAGAGAAACATGGAATGGTTTGGGTTGGAAGGGACCTTCAAGATCATCTAGTTCCAACCCCCTGCCATGGGCAGGGACACCTCCCACTAGACCAGGCTGCTCAAAGCCCCATCCAGCCTGGCCTTGAACACTTCCAGGGATGGGGCATCCACAGCTTCTCTGGGCAACCTGTTCCAGTGCCTCACCACCCCCACAGGAAAGAATTTCTTCCTAATATCTAGTCTAAATCTCCCCTCTTTCAGTTTAAAACTGTTACGCCTGGTCCTATTGCCACACTCCCTGGTAAAACGTCTCTCCCCATCCTTCCTGTAGGCCCCCTTTAGGTACTGGAAGGCTGCTATAAGGTCTCCCCGGAGCCTTCTCTTCTCCAGGCTGAACAACCCCAGCTCTCTCAGCCTGTCAGGACGGGTGTTATCACTGTGTCCCATGACTCCCGAGCAGAGAAGTTAAAACAGGCAGTGGTGCTTCCCACCAGGACATAGGCAAGGGCATACCTAAGCTGAAGCAGGTGGCTCAGCAGCTCTCCCTGCCCCACGGACAGCCAGGGGGTCCAGGCTCCCTTTGTGGCCACCACGAGGATCAAAGCCTTGTTGGGGTTGTCAGGGTCCAACAGTGATGTTGGTCTTGCACCACCACCAGCACCTGCCAGGGTCAGGACGGGGCCTTCCCAGCCAGCCTGGCACAGATTGCCCCTGCCCGCCCTGCCATCCTTCCCTCCCCGCTCAGGTCACAGCCATCAGCTCAGGCACGACCAGGCCTGTAGCTCACATTCGCCCAGCGTGGCCAAAAATGACACCTCTTCTATTTCACTGTTCAAACACTTCACATAATCCAGCCAAACGTAATGGGGAGAGGGGGGCAGGCAGGGGGGAAAAGTAGTTGGAAGATGAGGTTCCCCTCCCAGGCAGGGCTCTCACCCACCACCGCTAGCCCTGGCGGGAAGGAGTCCCAGGGGGACCCCAGGAGCACACAGCCATGACCGGCCCAGCTCCAGGCTGCACACACAGGTTATTAACAGGGAAAGCAACCTCCCAGCAACAGAGGAAAACTCTCACTGCAGCTGGTGGGACACAGAAGAGAGGGCATTGAACAAGAGCAGGCACAGCAGCTATTAATCACAGAATCAGAGACTGGTAGGGATTGGAAGGGACCTCTGGAGATCATCTAGTCCAACCCCCCTGCCAGAGCAGGGTCACCTACAGCAGGTTGCACAGGAACGTGTCCAGGAGGGTTTTCAATGTCTCCAGCGACGGAGACTCCACCACCTCTCTAGGCAGCCTGTTCCAGTGCTCTGACACCCTCAAAGTAAGGAAGTTCCTCCTCATGTTGAGATGGTATTTCTGGTGTTCCAGTTTGTGCCCGTTGTCCCTCATCCTGTCGCTGGGCACCACTGAGAAGAGCCTGGCCCCATCCTCCTGATACCCTTTAGATATTTATAAGCATTGATAAGATCCCCTCTCGGGCTTCTCTTCTCCAGGCTAACCAGACCCAAGTCTCTCAGCCTTTCCTCATAAGAGAGGTGCTCCATCCCCTTGATCATCTTTGTAGCCCTGCGCTGGACTCTCTCCAGTAGTTCCCTGTCTGTCATGAACTCCAGCTGTAGCCTGGCCAGGGCAGGGTAGGTGGGGGGGCATAATAATTTATAAGTAAATAATTAATGCAGGTCCTAGCGCTGGCATAGCTTGACTAGTGGTCCAGCCTACTGCTGCTATGCTAAAAGTAGGTTAGCTGCTCAGCTCTGTGACTATTAAGGCAACAAGAGTTAGAACAAAGGTTCATTAGTGCAGTTCCTGTGCCACCAGTCCCTACCCTGCAGCTTCCCTGCTCCTCCCCGTCAATAAGCCGAGCAGAATCGTTCCAGTAAAATTATGTAGGATGGGAAGGGGGAAAAATAATGCTTTTTGCAGTGCTGGGATATCAGAACGCACCTGCAGAAGCGACAGGGAAGTTTATGTTAGGACACTTAACAAGCACAAGAGCAAGCCATAGTGCATTGCTACTCTGTGCTGCTAAAAAAAAAAAAAAAAGAAAAGAAAAAGAAAAGAAAACAAAACAGCACCACTAAACAGGAAAAAAAAAAAATCTGTGCAATTTTAGTGTTGAGGGTTCCCTAATCATGCTTGCAGGCATGAAGATAGCATAGGCACTGCTGCAGTAGACAGAGCATCACACTGGTCTGTAAAAATGGAGATCAGCTACAACAGAGTTTTAACTATTAATAAAATTAAAGTCTTACATCAAACTCCAGAAACCTAAGTTTTGCTTGAAAGCACAATCTGACTTCAGAAAGTAGTAAAGAAATGGGGCTAGCATGCACGCTGAGCAACCCAGATCTCCTCCTGACCTCTTACCAATAGCTCCCATGTATTACACAGCCTCCCAGGTCCTGCTGTGCAACCCCATGATCAGGGTTGGCATGACAGGCTGGCAGAGTGACAACCCATCATAACCCAGACATTTCTCAAAGAAAAATAGCCAGCAACATTGAAAACCCATGAACACCATGCTGGACAAGTGTAGACTTACAGGTTACCACGTCATCTCTTTAAGTAAAAACACTCAAGTTGGAGCTTTTGGAAAGACTGTAGGGATCTTAAGATCTCATATGAATCAAACACTGGTACAACTGAATTTCGAGTATTTATACCTTAAGTGTTAGGTGTTAAATTTACAAAAGTTTTTCCTGTTCTGTACCTTCTAGGGGTAAAGCATCTCCCAAAAGCCTGACCTTATAACCAGTGACCAGAAGCCCCAGCACAGCTTCTGTGCGCTGCAGGTTCAGCTGTCAACAGACGGAGCAAAGCCAGTGGTGGACCTCTCACAGACGTATTGGCAGATCACTTTGGTCATGAACAAGACCGAGACTGTAAACCTGTTTGCCTCTTCCCAGTCCTGAGGGAAGACTTGACACTAGCCTTGAAGTTTTGTTAATAGCTAGGAGGGGGGGAGTTAATTGTATTAAGTTTTAAATACCATGAAGCAGGTGCTGTTAAGTCTCTGACAGATTGGCAGGTGTAAAACTGCAAACCTCTAGTAAATCACTGAATCACAGAATGGTTTGGGTTGGAAGGGGCCTTAAAGACCATCTAGTTCCAACCCCCTGCCATGGGCAGGGACACCTCCCACTAGACCAGGCTGCTCAAAGCCCCATCCAGCCTGGCCTTGAACGCTTCCAGGGATGGGGCATCCACAACTTCTCTGGGCAACCTGTTCCAGTGCCTCACCACCCTCACAGGAAAGAGAAAAAAAATTAAAAGATCAAAAAGATTACAACCTTTAAAGATACAGAGGTTTGTCTCTCAAGCCACTCTTCCTCCCTATGCATGTATTGTGCATAAACTTGAAAGCAGAAAATAAAGCTACTACACTGCAGCAAGTTGCTCAAGAGGGCATACTTTTGAAAAAAAGTTTTAAATATACCTAGTAATAATTTAATTCATTATTCATTTAGAAATTGTCCCCCTATGTACTAAACAACTGTGATTTGGGTGGGACAGAGAAAGACAACGATGAAGCATAAGAACAACCAACCTTTTAGTTCTATGCCAGAAGCCTCCACAGGAAGATGGAGGAGTCCCCACACAACAACTTGCAGAACTGGAAACATTGGAAACATGTGAGCTGCATCTCTGGGTTGTTTTTTTTTTTTTGCTTGTTTGTTTTTGGGAGGGTTTGGCAGGGGGCATGGGGTATTTGTGGCATTTATTTGTTTTGTTTTTTTTTTAAACTAGCAGTTCTCCACTCTGATTACTGTATCTCAATGTGAGCTCCCGGATCACTGCATGTGTTCTTTGTAGCCGAGAGGGCTGGGAAGCTCCAGGAGCAGTACTGAGTATTAGCCCCTCCTTTTTACTGCAGTCAGGAGAGAAACTACACACCTCATTAGTGCTCCTTCGTGCGCTTTTCTACTCCACAAAAGGCAGTTTCTCTTCCCTTCCTCCTGCATTAGCCAGTTTCACATCAGAAAACACCAGTCCTCGCTTCCCTCCAGGTACATGGTAATGTCATGCATCGCTGCTAGAAATCAAAGCTGCAGCTTTGCCTGGGCACAACTAAGGAGGAGCTGGAAGACAGAACACAGGTATCCAACACCGTATCATATAGGCACCATGAGAAGAGGTCTCTGCAAAATGCAGACAAAATAGAAAACTGCTTCCTCCCCCCAAAAATCTTTGCTACCCACATTAAAAAATTACAAGAGAAAAAATGAAGGAAAAAAACTTCCTCCTGCAACTTACAATGCAAGCAGTGAGAGCTGCGGTGCTGCCCATTAGTACGTGAAAGCCCACTATGGAAGGAGGATTCACATTAATAAAGTCTCCAAATGAACAGTACATATCCACAATTATTTTAATAGTACAGCTTCTGAATCTTACACTGTCATATCTGACATAAAAAGACTGTAATTGATTTGTTAGCTACAAATATAAATTATACCTGGATTTTTCTGCCTTTTTTTTTTTTTTAAGAGTAAAAAAGTACCATGTGTTCAATCTTCCAAAGTTAGAATCACAAGGGGAAAGACGATAATCATGTGAAAGCTGTCGAGAGTACACAAATAGATCGTTTACATGCAACATGAAATGGCGAGTCATTAAAAAAATGAGACTCCTTCAAAACTGTTCAAACAATTGTCACTACCAATTCTACTAACACACCATTTGTCTTCCAGAGCCCTGGGAAACTGGCAAGTCTTCCTCCGTAATTTCACTCACATTCCCATTTTCACACACAGGGCTTCCCAGAAACTCTTCATGGTCAGAAGATTCGTTTTTTCCACATACACCATTTTCATCTATTTATTCTTTGACTTTTCCTTTCTGGTGAACTGCAAGCACTTCTTATTCCACAGTCTGCTGGAGCAAACAATCCCTCCCCTTTTCTTATGTTATGTAAATGGTTCAGGCACAACAACCAGATTTTGTCCTTTTCGCTGGCTTGTAGTCAGTAATATCTACAGTTTGCGGTGGCCCCTCTGCTTTCTGCCGTACAATTATCGGGACTACCATCTCAAACACAGTTTCAAAGAGGTAGTCCACCTTGTATCCCGTTTTTGCACTGGTCTCAAAGCACATTTTCTCAGCTGCCGGAACGTCCTTCTCATCCAGCATTTTGTATTTCAGTATCTTTTTATAGAGCGCAATCGCATCCTCTGCACGGACTTGTTTTCGCACCTTTGAGCCACAGCTGGCAACAGACTTCTCAGGTCTATTTTCATCCGGCGGTAAAGCACAGTCATCGGTGAGGTCAACTTTATTTCCAACAATAGCGAAAATGCAGTCAGCACTCGCACTGTCCGTCAGTGCCAAGAATCTTTCTTCCAGCTCTGTCAGGCTTTGGAGGCTGTTCACATCATACGTGAGGATCACAGCAGCTGCTCCTCTGCAGTACATAGACCCGAGGCCATGAAACTGCTCCCGCCCTGGCAAAGGTTTAAACACAACAAAAAGTTAGCGTGCTGGAAGCTACATTATTAACCGAGTGAAAGAGTTTTAAGGAATTTGAAGCCCACTTCACAAGTTTGGATGAAGCAGGGAAGGTAAAATTGTGTTATCTGTAGCATTTTCAGGTTTTTTTTCCTTCTGCTTTTTCTTAAGAGTGTAGCAGTGCCACAGAGCAGCTCAGCTGTTCACTGCTTGCTCGATTTCAGAGAAGAGAACCTCCACAGACAAGTGATCGAGCAAGCGTGACACAGTACTCAGAGCTGTAGAAAGCACATAAAGTTTGGTTTTTTCATTACATTGCATACTAGTTTGTTTATGCCACATTAACAACTGCCCTGCTTGCCTCCACAGATGGCCCATTCCACCTATTTAACTATTTATAAACAAAAAATAAGTTCTACTATGTCAAATTCTGCTAGAAAAAAATTATCTATAAATTCATCACATACTTTCAAGTACATTCAGTTCAGAAATCTGGATCAAAGTCAGTAATCCACTTCTTCCTAAATTTTGAAGGATTTGTAAGCAATTTAGCCCTATGCTACTTGCCCACAGTTCTCAGGCACGTTGGCTTTACAGGAAGAGACTTGTTGTCTTTAATGCTGCTGTATATAGAATCATAGAATTGTCTAGGTTGGAAGGGACCTTTCAGATCATCAAGTCCAACCATCAACCTAACACTGACAAAACCATCGCTAAACCATGTCCCTCAGCACCACGTCTACCCGTCTTTCAAATACCTCCAGGGATGGCGATTCCACCACTTCCTTGGGCAGCCTCTTCCAATGCTTGATAACCCTTTCAATGAATAGTCTGTATTGATACGCATCTGTCCCACCCCAAGTACTCACACTTTTTTTAGAGTATTAAACACACAATATAGAGAACCCTAACTACATTTTAACAGTAATTTATCTTTTTGGTTGCCCTGACCATCACTCAATAACCAACAGTTAATAACAAAACATTTCTTGCTCCTCATCATTCAGTGATTATCTACCAGCACTTCCAGCTAAGTCTTGATGCTCTCCTTCAATTTTGTTTCTTGGGAAAAAAAAAAAATTTGACTCTTCTTTAAGATCTGGGAAGCAAGCAGCATTCTGCAGTAGTTGCAAAGGGAATAAGAGAAATGAGGCAGAAGACAGCATTGTCCTTTCCTATCAAGAACTGCAGCTTTCCCCAAATATCTGCTACATGTAGTAAGTGTGCTACAGCAAATTCTTCGATCCTCAAAAATCAATCGAGAAAAAGATAAAACACTATATTTCAACCAGCCAGAGTCAGCCTTAGGTCACTGCAGAAATGGGAATGAACACGGAAGAAAAAAAAAAAAAAATAGAGAGAGAGAGAAAGAGCCAACTACACTCTTCTGAACACTTAGGAATTATCATAACTTATCAACTCTTTTCATAGACTCTTTGCACAAAGTCTCCATTTATAGAAAAATCTGGAAGTTATTTGGTTACATCAATTTTCTGCACAAAGCTATTGGCCACCATGAGTTACAACATCATGAAATCCTTGTAAATGACTGTGGACTAGGAAAGGCAGAAGAAATTCATGTTGAAAAATACGGGTCAGTGTGTATTGGGAAAACACCTTTGCACATGAACATACACACTGTGAAAGTAACTCAGAGCCTATCTCCACTTGGGAATAGAACTTAAAATAGATCTTGGAGTCGCTGTGGTAAGTCCTTTGACAAACTTCAGGATGCTACTCCACAGTGGCCAGAAGAGAAAGACACAGCGTTCATTGTTAGCGGTAAAACAAAACTGGAAAACACCGAGCTAGAACATGAAATCCAAAGCTCACCAAACCTTTAACACTGAGTGAAATTCCCCCACTGCCAGAGAAACAGATTGGAAGAGGTGCAGAGTACACTACAAAGAGGTATAAAAAGGAAGCTGGTGAGGATGCTCAGAAGTATACAAAGCTTTGGCATGAGGAAAAATTGTGGGATCTCTCAGGCCACAATACTGTGGGATCTCTCAGGTCTGATACTGAGAAAGTAACCCAGGAACAACTATTTACTCTTTCTCGTAACATAGAAAACGAAGATTTCACATCAAAAAAATCATGTGTGTAGTTTAAATACTTTCCTACACAGTGAATAATTGGCAATAAGAGTTATACGGCATCAGAGAGGTCAAAAGCTCAATGAATGGAGTTCAGAAAAGCATTAGGCAAAGCTTATGGAGAATTGCTCCTGTGCAATTTTGTATAACCTCTGATTTCTTTTCCTCCAGTAATTCTTTAAACCAGTGATTGGAAAGTAGAAAAAAAAAAAAAAAAAAGGAGGGAAAAAACCAAACAAACCTGTTTAGGAATGCTGGGTAAGGGCAAGGAAGATTGGAGTGTAGGTGAAGGAGGAGGTCAGTGCTGTTACACTTTTTCGTCCAACCTCATGTTCCAAATTGTGCTTTCAGTTGCACTGCAAGGGAGTTTGTAAGAGTCTCCAACTTTTCAGTAGAAGTTTGTGCCGTGACCTACTTTGTTTTCATCTGAATCCTGATTATACTGCGGTCTGGAAGCCACAATGGAACATATATCCTCCCCTATTCTCCCACTTCAGATGCCTACACCATAAAATCCAGCCCCCCAAATCATTTGCTGCAGCAACGGAGTCCTAGAACAATACTATTACTTGTTTTATGGAATTTCTATGCTAATCAAATCTTGCACAGCATAATATAAACCATGACATTTTTACACTCTATGAACTGGCTACTTCTACAACTAATATATTGTTGAAAAAGGGAAAGAAGCAGTAAGAAGAATTTACCTTGCATAAGGGATTTATTATGTCAGAGGAATTATGGATAGCCTCTCTCGCTCACCCACACAGCACAATCTACATGCAGAAAAAAATGCATAATTGATTTTTGCAGCACAGTTTCCTTGTACGGAGCACTTCTGGCACTCAAGGGCTGGAACAACCCTAGATATGGAAAACCCCCTAAAACTACACAAAGTATTTAAACTAATATCTTACCTCTCCCCAAGGTGCCAGGCAAATAGTATCCGACGTTACAGTGAAAAACTTATTGCATGAAAACAGCCAGCCCCTTCTTATGGCCAGTTCTTTCTTTCTCTGGACCCATCTGGTCCCACTACAACCATGTACCATTTTACACATTTAGCTAAATTAAATGGTAAACCCTGAATACAAGAATTAAACAATTTCACCCTCTCAAGAAATAAAGGTAACAGGGAAGAGTGGCAGAACTATCAAATAATTTGCCATCAAAGGAATTGCAAGAAGAACCAAATCAACCACAAAGGCACAACATTAGGGAAAGTTTCTTAAAGCCAAGCAATCAAAAAGTAATTTCCATTTTTCTTTTCATCTTTATATTTTGCCTTATTTACAGCAGTTCGACAACCCTCTGGCCATATCACTACCTGCAGCACCATTAGCTTTTCAGATGCTCTTCCAGCCAGTATATGAAGCCCTGCTGGAGACTTCACCTACTCAGGAGCAGAGGAGCATTTTCAAAGTCCTATGATGGTTGTCAAAAACAAATCAAAGAATTTTGAGCCAAATGGACCTCAGCACCATAAAGTTCATAGGAAACCCAAGGAAGAAAGAACGGAAAAGTAGACCTTGCAAGAGGCCAAGCCTGATAACTACAGCAAGGTTAGATTTAAAGTGTGCTGAGACTTGAACTGAAGACCTAGGCTCTGGTCTCTCCATCCTCCTACAGCATCCCGACCTCTCAGGTGGAAGGCAGCAGCCCATATGAACACTTTCTCTGGATGGGACCACAGCCTGACCGAGCATCCCTTTCCCTTCCCAGCTGTGGAATCGACTGACAGCAGCAGTGCTAGCCACTGCCCCAGTCTCCTTCTTGAAGTTCTTCTCCTGCCCACCATCCCTTGGGGTGGTATCCAAAGTAGCCTGTGAAGTTGCTGTTGATGTTTACGAGAACAACAGATTTCCACCAGCCGGATTTGAATGCTTCTTACCTACTACCTCTTCAAAGGCTTTCACCACAACTTCTTAAGCAGCATAACTTCCCACACACACTCTTTCAAGAAATCCTCTGCCAAGGAGAACAAGTTTTTAATCTCTCAGTGTTGAGCACTTACAAGAATGCAAAACAGACTGTTACTTCAAGCCTTGAGGGAATAAAACACAACAAATACTAAAGAGCTAAAGAGATCCTCCAGAAAATATACTGAAAAAAGTACTGTCGTTACTCTGAAACCACAGTTTGAGTGGGGTCCTAAATTCTGAGTTCCTAAAGTAGATATGTAGCATGGAAAAGTACATGAAGATGCACAATAGAAGCACACTGACGTTGCATTAAAAAATTAACAAGAGTGCAAAATTATCCAGAAAGTTCTCAGTCCCTAAACCAGGTATCTTCCAAGGATTTTCACTGTAGTTTAAGCAGGACTGGAATCTGAATAGTAGAGAGGAATTAACACAAACACAAGGTTATCAGCTAGGTTTTGCCTTTCAAATGCTCTTTCGCCTTTATAAGAGAGTCTGAACTTAAGCGTACGTGGCGAGAGACAGGAACCATGCCCTAAGGAAACAGCCAAAACAGGAAAGAAAAGAGAAAGTATGACACCCATGACACAGCACCAAAATCAGTATTAGATTGAGGATTCAGCTGTAGTGGATGAAGGTTCAAAGGGTGATTCGGATGCTCCTGAGTTACCTCAGCAGGAACATCCATGTGATCACAAGAGCAGAGAAAGAAGCTCCTTTTTAAGGAACAGCATTTCCTTCTGTTTGCAGACAAAGGAGTTAAGTTGTGACCCTTTAAAGGACATTAGGGGAAGCAATTTTGCTAGGAAGTGGGATTTTTGTTTGTGCACATATAGTGAGATACATACTGACTACCAAAGAACAAACAATAAAGGTCCCTGAAGGTTTCTGGAAGATTCCCCTGCCCACATGTAAGTCAGGCCATAAAGTTTTGACACTGATGAAGTCCGAGTTCTTCATTACCTTGTTCAGGATTGATATTTATTTCTTCCAGGTGGGTTTATCACATTTCCCTTGAAGTAAGGAGCTTTATTAAGAACCAGACTATGCCCGTGGTTACTTGGGGATAAAAATAAAGCTCTCCATCCCAAAGGATTAACATGGAGGACATAAGTAAGAATTAGTGGAAACAAATGAGTCAGAAAGCACTGGAAACCTCAATTTTTACATACCCAGAAGCTGTCTGAATACATGATTTCCCAACCCATTAGAAAAATATCAGCATTTGGTTTTCCTCCAATTCAAAATTCCCCATAGAATAAAAGTCTCTGGGAGGGGGAAAAAAAAAAAAGAAAAACAAACAAACAAAAAACCCAAACAACCAGAACCAAAATACAACACCCAAAAACCACCACAAACTCCCCAAAAAACCCAAGCGCCAAAATAACTACAGTCAAGCAACTAGAAAATTCATTTAAGCTCCACCTTCACCTAGAATTATACATTCACAATGCTACGTTATAGAATATACTTCTGTAGATTGAAGTTTCAGAATACAGCAGACCTCTAGCTCAACTAAAAATCAAGATGACATTTATTTTGTTTATACTCATTACTTAGATATGAATCAACATTCAAGGCATGAACTGTGCCCTATTTCAGGAACTTACATTTAAGTTATTAAAATTAGATATGGATGTCTTAGCCAAAGTAGAACATAACATAAACATAGGAGAGTACAGATCTTAATACCCAAAGGGCTTCACTTTCATGTTTTAGAGTAGAAAGAGCTACGCACGGCAGAAGAAAATAACAGCCACGTGGGTTAAGCGAACAATGAACTAAGGAAAATTCTTTAATACAGCTCTCCAAAGAAAAAAACATCAAAAACTGTCAGTGAAGAAAGTGGGATCAATGTAATATATGATTGGGACAAGTCTACTCCATTTCTAAATGCAACTTAATCGTTAAGTCAAGTATCTCTGTCTCATAATAAAGAAGATTTAAAACGGCAAGAGACACCATCTCTTCCCTTATATCTATGTATTTTTGACTTGATGAACAAATACTTTGAGTTCTGAAGGAGTCTGGAATTCCCAAGACCCCGCAAAAGTCCCCACTCTACAAATGTGAATCAGTTTAGGCTTGTAAAGCTCCTTCTGCAAAAGTGCAGTTCCGGATGAGCAGGAAAGGCACGTGAACAGGAGCAATCATCCACTTCCCACTTAGGCAAGATGATCAAATCACGATCAAACTGACCGCCGTCTTTAGCCAGCTTTAGTTTTTGTACTAGAAATATCACACACAAATGTTTCACTCGGACACAGAAATCCGTGGCTTAGAAAGACTAGAACTTATCCACTGCATAGTCATCATCTATGAATTACTTAAATCCCCTCAGATCTGTTCAAAAACACTTTTACAGTAGATAGAAACAATTAACACAACTTCAGTCTGTAAAGCATTTTTCTTTTCACTCCCATTTAAAACAGAAAAACACATAAAAGCACCATCATGTTGCACACATGATTCCTTCTCACCAACACACACACACTCCATATCATAAAGGTTGTTCACAAGCTCACGTCCAAAGTCACTAAGATCCAAGCCTGACAGCATTTAGGTTTTTATACTGCTGCTTTTATATAGATAAAAGAAATATACTGCATGAGCTCTTCTCCTCCCCTAGAGGCTGGCATTCAGGAAGGCAAATATACTCATGACATTTGTTTCAAGTGCTACAAATATCTTCCCATAAAAAAAGATCACAACATTCAAATGGAGGCAAGTCCCAGACTCAAAGGAACCAACAATGTATTTGAACTGTCTGCCACAGATGAGAAAGCCTTGCGAACTGTAAACAGTGAAGCAAAAGATGCCTTCTAATACATTTAACTCCGTGACATTTGAATAAAAGGCAGATCTCAAGAGTTCAGAGTGCTGTTACACAGGAGGAGCGTAACGTTATTTTCCTGATCTGGAAGCAGCATTACATTATGTCCCTATAATCTAGTCCCCCACTGAATTCATATAGAGAAATCTTATACAATACACTAGCAGATTATAGAATAGAATTCTACCAAGTATTAAAATATTCAATTTAGTAGATCTGCTTTTGTCTGAATAACATGATAAAACTAGTTATCTAACTGGAGGCAGAGAAAGGTTTTGATGAAACAGGAAATGCCTTGGCACTATAATCCAAAATTTATGAGCTATAGTACCACAGTATGGCTTTTATCATGAGAGATTAAGCTGCATCCGTCTGTGTAAATAAAAATCTTAAAGAGATATTTTTTTTTTTTTTAGAAGTCTACCAAACTACCATCAGTAGTCCAGCAGTGTCTGGGATAAAATATAACCCAAAATATATGTAACCTGTGTTATTAGAAAACCTAAATTTTGCTAGAAATCAAAAATGAGGAAAAATACATGGCAATGAATAACTGAAGGGCATTTGAAATGACTAATTCTTAAACACAATTTTAAAAGAGAGCATAAATCTTATATTTTATCTTTGGAAGATAACCACTTCTCCCCTGCAAACTTACGCAGGAGTATTTAACAGGTATTAATACATTCTCCATGGAAAAAAAGAGGAGAAGTTATGACAGTATTCAGGAAAAACTGGATGGGATGATTAGCGTTACCGAGTGTCAAGGCATGTTCCAAAGTAATATACAAGGGAAAAAATAAAACTCATCTTTTATTTCCATTCCTTTACGTAACAAAACCAACATCCTTTTGGGCATCTAAATTAGCTATTAACATTCTGCCAAGAGAAGACAACTACCTCCTGGAAGGCTAGTCCACACCGGCAACTACCAGTGTGCCTTAGGAAAAGCAACTCACTCTTACTCCTGCTTTAGTTAAGGGCACTGAAACCACAAATCATGTACTACATTTAAAAAAAAAAAAAAAAAAAAAAAACAACAACAGAAAAACCACCCCTCTCCTCCCCAAAAAAACCCACCACACAGACATGGAAACAGATACAGAAAGCAGGACAAAGATGGACCAAGACTGAGTTTTTAGAGAGCATAAAGACAAACTACAGAGGAAAAAAAAAAGAAACACCACACCCTGTATCCTATATGAGGTTTTGCTCTTTTTGCTTGTTCTACTACAAAGGCATCATGTGAATTCAATTTTTTGAATTGCAATCACCACCAGTATGGCTGGGAAAGGAAGCAATCTGGAATATTTACAAACAAAAGGAATCACTGGAAGGCATCTGAAATACAGAAAAAGGAGGCGTTTACATACTGGAAATGGACTACACTCTATACCTAAGAATAGTAATACACTTAATGTAAAAAAAGCTATATCCATATTTCTTTTAGGCTACCTTTCCCCTCCCCTTTAAATATAACAACTGCACTAAAAAAGAAGTGATGTGCCATATAAGGTTTGCGGGACATGTTTCAGCAGGGACCAATAAATACAAAGTAGGCATAAGATTTTGCCCTAAAATTCTAGCCGCTTCACCTACCTTCTGAAAGACAAGCCTTCCCTTAAAAGGATTAATAACTTTGCTAATAGCAATGTTCTCTATATTTCTTTACAGAGTCAAGCTTATTCCTAGTTTACAGCCTTTTCAAAAGGAAAGTCACCTTAACAGACAGCTAAAATAAATGACAGCAGCAACTATTATTAATTTGCTTCTCCTTTTATGGTTTTCATCAGTAAAAAGTGGTCATAATTCTATTTCGACTGTGTTTCCTTTTTTTTTCCCCACCCCCTCTTTTTTTTGCTATATACACCCAGAGCAATTATAGCACAACCCGTTCAAGTCAGCCGTGACCAACTGGGAGAACAACCCCCTTCATGCTCCCATCCTTTCCAAGAACAGCTTTCCCTCGTCGAACTTGAACTATACCAATAGGTCAAGCAGTTTCCACCGACTCTTTAATAGCTATTATAACACCAATTCATTTAACATGCCAAAAGTGATACTTTGGCACAATTCACATAAAACAATTCTTCCACAGAAGTTCACTTAAATGGGCCTTTAGGCCCATTAGGGCAAATAGTGCGCTGAGAAGTTATGCAAGAATAATATCAACGTGGTGTACTGTGTCTCACATGCCAACCTCCGTAAAACATCGTTAATGATCTACAGGATCATCTGAGCTTTATCTGAAGATGATGGCTTGTTGCGGTATGTTTTTCTTCAAGCAAAAGGACCCACACAAAACCCCGTCTAATAAAGCAATAGAAAATAACGGACATTTTTGCTACGGGGTTAGATTTATTTCATAACCTCTGTAAAGGTTATCTTTCTAGGCACGTGCTGGTAGAAGCTCCAAAATAAATGCCTAGTCACAACATTTTTGTGATGTGCTGAAGAAGTGACTTAAAAGACATATAGCCTGAACTCAAAGCACACCTTTAAAGAAGCCACAACTGAAAGACGGGTAGAAACTTGCTGTGGTTTTTTGACAGTTAGCAGTGTGGCAGTTTATGGAGAAATATGCTTTTAAGTAAGAGCTTCGCTCTCTAAAGGCAGCTAAACTAAAAGCAGATGCCTAGCAGTTTATGCTGGTGCAGATCAATCCCTTGTTACATCCTGCAGAGCATACTGAGTCACAGAGGTATCCAAAAAAGCTGATTACTGAAGATGAAACCTGCTCACCCACCCACACCTCAACTACAATAAACATCCCTCAGTCATCTTGTCAAATCCTGTATTATTTGGTCATGAATTAGCTTAAGCATTGCCAGAAATTTTTTTAATCCAGCCCTCAAGAGTAGTTTGTCAATTTTCATTCCATAACTGGCAGCGAAGACTTCCATTACTGGTTCCCAAAGACAGACCCGTCAGACACACTCACGGGAAGGAAGAGATCAAGTTAACAAGGGAGAGAAGAGGGTGGAAAAAAGAAATCAAAAGAAAAAAAAATTCGCAGAGGAAAGCCAGAGAGTAATCCTCATTCAAGTCTGATCTCCTGCGCTATAAAGATGATAGAATTTCACTCAGCCCTCATCTTGTGACTGAGGAGGAATTTGTATTTTATAAAGCAAACAAAGAAAGAGAAGTTACTATCCCACAAATTAGTTTGCTGCGTTTCGGCTTTCAGACTCCAAACTTTGATAGATTTTCATCTTCATTATGTATCCTCTTCACAAAAAAGGCGAAAGAAAAAAAAAAAAAAAGAAAAAACCACCATCACCATACCCGTGCCCACCCCCTCTCTCCCCCCAAAAAAACCCAAACCACAACAGAAAAGCCCTACTCTCCTCTCTAAAAGGTATTTGTGTATGACTTAACCTCCTTCTTGTTAGGCCAGAGAAATCAACTTTTTTTTTTTCATATTCAGGCTCTTTGCCTCTGGCAGATTCCTCTAAACCATTAACCATACTTGTAGCTGTTTTCTCCAACCTTTCCATATTATTCTTCAACCAAGACTGTAGAAGAGTCTCACCAAAGCTATGAGGTTACTTAAATTCTCCACTACTTTCACCCCTCCCAACACTCGGTATACTTTTCAGACCAGAAAGAAATTTTTCACTCTGAGGGTGGTGAGGCAGTGGAACAGGTTGCCCAGGGAAGCTGTGGATGCCCCATCCCTGGAAGTGTTCAAGGCCAGGCTGGATGGGGCTTCGAGCAGCCTGGTCTAGCGGGAGGTGTCCCTGCCCATGGCAGGGGGTTGGAACTAGATGGTCTTCATGGTCCCTTCCAACCCAAACCATTCTGTGATTCTATGCAGCTCGTAGGCTTTGGGATACCACAAGGTACCAAGAGTTCAGTTTGTCATCTACTACCAACTGGATGGACCTTGCAAATTACATATTGCTGCTGAAATGAATCTAGCTTAACCTGTTACCAACACTCCACACCATTAGCCTCTCTTCATTTGCAGCCTTATGCATTTGTTTAGTCTGCGTATTTCTAGCTGCAATCATCTTTCTGTAAAGAAACTTAAAAGAAATCAGTGTCTGGACTAACTATATTCATGGTATGACCATGCAGTGTCTTCACCAGACAAAGGTGCTGCTCAACTCCTATATAAAGCAGAAGAAATACTATCAGACAAGATCTCTATTATTTACAAGATTTAGCCCGTAAACTAGTTTCAGCTTATCTGGGACAAAAGGGTACCTGGGATCTATTCTGTTGCATAAATGCAAAGTTATGTTTCTTGCTGACAAGAATAAATCAGAACTTACCATTATAATAATGAAATGAAGCTCAAGCTTCTAAACTCGCAAGAATTTTAACTTCAAAATCAAAGTTCCTATAGAAACACCAATTTTACTCCACCAATATGCTTTCTATCCAAAGTTTTAAATTTTATCGTATTATGCCTAGTAACGCAAAGCATTACATAGAAAAAAAAAGCTCCTAACCACACTACCTAGCATGCTTTTGCCAACAAAAACTTTGTCTAGACCTGAAAGATTAAAAAAAAAAACAAAACCCAAAAAAACCCTATTTGCAACTAAAGATCCCATTGACGCCTCTACAATCCTGAATAAGATTTTCACTTAGCTAAATAAGACTTACTTTTTTCAAACCACCCATTTTGTTTAGTCCTCTACTATGTTTATTTTTATGTGGTAATAACCCCAGAACCTTCAAGCAATTCACATATTTTTCAGCTGTTTTGAAGCCTAGTGCTTCCTAAAAGAAGAACAGAATTGACCTTAGCCCTGCCAGTCCGGCAAGCATAAAGCTACAACACAAAATGACATTGATATTTATCTATTTCCTTCTTAAAGCTCACAATTGTGTAGGAAGATGTTTTATCTAAGCACCAAAGTCTGGCAGAAGAAATAAGGGCATGTCAGATTTACAGGATGTTATCCTGTCTACAAGTGGATGCTCCACCAGAACTCTAGCATCAACACTACCACTGCTGAAAAGAAAATGTCACGGGGTGCTGGAGAGTTAAATTTACGAAGCTCCTGTATGCCTGTACTAAAATGGGAGCAGGACTGGAGAGATGAGTTTAGAAACTGGAGTCTGAGCAAGTAAAACTTAAGCATTGAAGTGAAATTCTTCTGAAGCTTTATGCTTAAAAGACAATTTTAGACTGCTACTTAAAAAAGAACTGGTCATTTGGCAGATGACCTTCTTCAGGAAAGATACCATTGGAAGCGAACCATCGGGGGAAAAAAAAAAAACAAACCTTTGGATTTTCTTTGGAAGAGTTCTGCAGGAAGCAATAGGACCGAACACTTAACTGCAGCAGCAGAGCCTGACGGTCAAACATTGCTCAGCGGTGGGTAACAAAGAGCCCAGTTACAGGCTGGGGCTGTAAAACAACCTCGCCTGCGTAAGACACTCGCTTCTGGGTTGTGCAAGAAGCCTTTTGGTCGTAACGCCCACTGGAATACCAACCCACCTCCTCCAAGAGGAGTCCCTCCTACAGAAAAGCAATTCATTTTCCACAGGATGAGCTCTAAAAGCAGCTTGTTTTTCTTTCCAGTACCTGAAAACTGATACTTTTGCCCTTAAATTTACAATTCCTTTTCCATGGGGGAACAGGCACTGCAGATGAGCCCACTTCTCTACTCAGTTGCTAAGCAGAGGCTGTTACCAAGATCCTTATTTTCAGAGTCACTCCAAAAGGAGATCTTCAAAGCTCACACTCTCTCACAAAGTTTGCTCTTCAAACAGAGAAGCAGGTCCTCGGCTCAGGCAGGAATGCACGGCCGGGTGTATTCCAGCACAGTTTGACTGGCATTGAGGGGCCGGGAGGTCACTCCACACAGGTTGGATGGTTTATGTTGCTCAATAAGGAACTGGCAAGTTCACTTGGCTTCCAATTCACCCCAGCAAACATTGATACAGGTGTGCAATTTAAAAGAAAAAAAATAAAATAAATAATCCAGAGAGGGGTAGGGTTAATTGAGATTGCCCTCCTAAATGTATCTCAGTAAGCACTCTGAAATGCTCGTCAGGCATTCCTGTCAGCTCTCAGCAGTTAGCAAGTCAGCATCTGCCCGTTCCCTCACAGATGAGAAACGCTTCCTGATTTTCTTCATTTTTATTCCTGTTTTAAGTTTACTTAGGTTTTTCAACTTCCCCATTAGATACTTTGCTTTTGCCCTAGATATCTCTTCACAACATTTTATTTTTTTTAAAAAAACAAAATGAAAGGTAACTACATACATACCAAGTCAACCAATACAATACACCATGCCATTTTTTGAGCAAGGAAATGCCCTGAACTTAATAAACATCTTAATTAAGGACAGTAATATTTTAGAGAAGAAAAATAACTCATTGTTACCGATTGCAGATCCTCTTTGGATTAAGTTTTGTATCCAACCATAAAGAAAATTAAGTGGTCTAATATATTGGAAACATTATCCTTTTTCCTTATTACCACTTTAACCCCAAACACTTCATATGTATTTCCGCCTCCTGGCTGTCAGTCTTCAAATCCCTTCCCAAGTATAGGAAACCAAGCCACCAACTTGCAGCTATCAACTTTTTTTTTTTTATGCACACCCACGGCAACAGAGTCACACGAAAAACCAGTAGGTTAGCTTTCTCTTTCGCAGACCCTCAGGAGAGTTTCACTACCAAGAACGTTACCTATGGCAGTACCTATTTTCCATCAGCTCCACCTCAGTGACATTTCTTTCCACCCTGCTGTCAATACTTCGGAAGCATCGACATCGGCAATGGGCTGAGGGAACCCAACGCTGCCCCTCGCACAGCGCCCCGCTTCAGGGCCATCCTAGGACACCGGCCAGAGGGCTTTAAGACACTGCAAAAAGCTCAGTCTTCAGACATTTTCAGGGATCTCCAGGGTGCTTTTACCACAGCACCATAAGCAACAGCTTTTTAGCCTTTGGTAATCAGCCTGGAAGACTTTGAGGACAACCAAGTCACACTCCCCTGGGAACAACACCTTCCCACCCTTCCCCACAGCCACAGACCATCCTCTTCTCCCACAGCAGCAGCACGGCTTCGTTCAGTATGGGCACTGGGGCCCTACAGCACCCAGAGAGGGACCCAAGTGTATTGGCCATAGTTCCTTTTGAAGATAAAATTAATTACTAAGCCTGTATGTAGACAGTACCTCAAGCACAAAAACTTTTATCCTACTAGTACCTTTCCAGGTTGATTAAGAGTAAATGACAGCATAAGGAGTACTAGAAATGCTTCCAAATGACTGAGGTTTTACAAACCAGAAGTTAGTGCAAGACAGCAGCTGAATGCTGGTAGCTACCGCTGCTCACCACTTAAAAAAATAACACGGATCTTGCAAACTGAATGAAAAATTTACCTTTTTATTTTTTGAAGAGAAACTCACATAAGTAACACGGGACATAACACAGCCCACTCAATAGACAGATACTTTTATGATTTGTTTCAATATCAGTTCATTTATAGGCAAGTTTTCAACTAAGAATGCACGCAATTCATTTACGCATAATTTAGCCTCGAGAAGATTACAACTGCTTCTACGCCTTGCCAACTACCACCAGCTGCTATTCAGCTGAAGTCGTCTTCACTGGTCGCCTCTGGATAGTTGCTGTTGGTCAAAAGCAGGAGGAAGTTCTGGTGATCTGGTGGGCTGCCTTCAGCAAGTGCCCAAAGTGGGAGACCACGCCAGACATACAGCTGCCACCTGGGCTTTACGGGAACGTACTCAACCTTGTTCACCTCACTCAGGAAATTTTAATCACAGGACGCATGGCTTGTGTTTTCAGAACTTGCACTGGCTAAGACGAACACATGGCATTTACATTTCCCTTTTAATTCCACTTCTGGCTTCTCCTGCCTACAGTCTTAAAAGCATATTTAGTATTCACTGTTTAGAGGCATTAATTTGAGGATTAAAGAAATGAAAACCACAACACAGGCACGGTAAAAATTGATCTCGTCTCATTAACGTTCTCCAGCCTGGCACATAGGGAGTACCACTAAAAGCCGTAAACAACTCGATTCTGAACTTTCTATACAGAATAAGCTACAAAGAGCAATACTACCACTGTCCAGTGTCCACCCATTCAACCCTCATGCCGTGAGGGGAAGCTTCTTACGGAAAGGGAACTGCCTACAGTTTTACATGCATTACATCCTTTTCTTTCATAATTAAGATGATGAGGCAGCATCTCTAGGTCACAAAGTGCTCTGCCACTCAAAAAGAGGACAGACGTCAACTATTCCACTTCCACTGGATTTCCAAGGCCTGAAGTAAAAAAAAAAAAACCACAAAAAAAAACCAACAAACGTTGAGCAGGACAATGTGGAAAGTGCATACAATGCTGAAACAGGAAAGGAGATAAGGGAAACAATACGAATGTGACACTTATAGCTCTCCTGTGGGAGGGAAATCTCATGTCCTAAAAACGCTTTTACAGGAGGGTTTGTTTCTCCTCATAAAAATAAGAAGTAATCATACTGGAGGGGGTTGGAGGAGTTGAGTGGTTTGAGACATTTTCAGTTTCACAAAATTAGAGATTTACTTTTTAAATAAGCAACAGCCTGTATCAGGAAAAAAAAAAAAAGAAAAAAGAAACCCACTCTTATTATACCAGTGGGGTTTTTTTGTTTTGTTTTCAAACACAGAAGTCTCACTTGCAGCAATCCACAAGATTTGATGATCCCTTTTACGAAGCTTGGAAGATGACTACTCAACTACATAGGGCTTTTTCTTTCGTTTGTTTTTTTTTTTTTAACCATAAACCACCAAAGTTTCTGGTAATGTCTCCCTTTTCTGAATGAACTAAAATCTTTGCTTTTTTTTTTCCAGAGCAAATGACAGTTGAAGAATGGAAACAAATAAATAACAAACAAAAAACCCTCAAAAAAATATATCCGAGAACCTTATTTCTAACTCCAACAATTAAGAAGAGCAACAGCAGATTTGTACGTCCCGATCATAGACCCCACTATGAAGAACAGAAACTGAATTTCTGAGGACTTTCACAACATAAGGGACTAAACGGCATGAAACTTCAGTCCCATCGCTTCAGTAACCGGCACAACCAGACAGGGAAGTCGGGCAACCCAAACCCCTGGGGGAAAGGGAAGCAGAAGCTCAACTGAAGGGCATTGCAACCAGGGCACATCACCACACGTGTATGTTTTTACACTGCTGTCGTTGGGTGGATTGGGAACAGGACATGAGTTTAAGCAGATATCAAAGTTGATTGACTCCATGTAGAGAAATTATTACCCAGCCAATGACTGGCATTCAGACATTTCTTTTGTTTTGAAGTCTATTTCAATCTACCTAACTTTTGCTTCATATTCTTCATGAAGTGTACTAAACATTAATTTCCCTTGCCCTGCCTCCCAGACTGTTTCTTTGGGCTTTCTAGTCAATGTATTCTTACTGCAAGAACATTTCCCTGAAGGTCTAAGCAAGCCATCCTTCATTTTACAGATAACGTGACAATTAAGAGACAAAAAACACAAACTCAAATATTTAAATACCTATTGTCAAATATTAAACATAGCTAAAAATTCCTAAGAAGTCATCAGCTGCAGAATGTAAAACAAAAACGTCCTGCTATTTCAACTGTACTGAAGACCATTATTTTTAAACTAAGTATATAAGAGCAGTTGGATGGCTGGACATCTTTTCTCTATTTTTTAGGAATTTTCTGAAGTACAAAAACAGTGGTTAAGAATATTAAATGACAGAACAGATTAAAGAAAAAATGTCAGTGGATCAACAGGAGAGGCTGAGGGGACAGAGAAAAGTATCTACGTCAGATGCTTAACCATTATTGAACAAAATTATTCCAATCTTCAATTCATTAACCTGTAGCCCAGAAAAAAAGAAAAAAAAAAAGAAAAAAACAAAAGGAAAAAGGAGGTATTCTCTGTAGCTGAGGATATGATGAGTTATTTTCGTGACAGAAAAAAGCAAAAACAAAAAAATTTGTGAAAGGGCAGAACAGAAAGAACCTGAAAGCACAGAAGCTTTATTTCTTAATAAGACATTAGCCTGCTTATGTATTGAAAATTTTAAGTGTTTCTTCTCCTGGACTCCTGTACATGAAGTTTCCACCATGTTATAAACTAGACTGAAATGTATTTTTGCTCCAGTGGAATTGGTGCAAAGCAAAAGCTCGAATACACATTTTCCTCTTTTTGTTTTATCTGTAAAACACTAATAAATTCAGGCTCACACAGGTCTTAAGACTGTCAGCAGACTTCTTCCCTGAATGGCTCCATGGTGGCCCATGCAAAGCCAACTTCAATTCTACTCTGCTTCCTAAGAGATGGAAAGATATACCCGAAGATTCACAAACACATCCGATGATCTATCTCCCTTTAAAAACATTAAGTTCTCTTCTAGATTTGTTGGTTTGGGTTTTTTTTCCACACCCAGATAGGTTAGTAGGATTGGGAAATCTTGTATGCTTATTGAATCGGTTGTCTTAAAGGATGCTATTCCGGATCCCCTGTGATGAAGGATGGCAAACTACTTATGTTGAGAATTCATTCAAATTAAGAGCAAAAATCCCTCATTTCCTTTGACCACCTCTCCTCTCAGCAGTACCACTTGCATAACCTAAGTTTAATCACCAAGTTCAAATCTCATTTCCCAAACATATCTTCAGGTACTGCATATGAAGTTATAGTTAATATGGCAGGCGCAGGAAAAGGAATTTATCACAAGTTTGATGCCTTTTGATCAAATCCCAGGATGTTCTACCCTATGTCCACCTGGAAGAAAGCAAATCATTCAGACTTGGGAGACAAAATTATTCTTTCTGTTCTGTAATTTTTAACGTGTCCAGATGTATCCACGACAGACTGAGCGCCTTTCTCGATGGAGACCCAAACAAAGGTTACTTGTTCGATTATTTTGCAATAGTACAACGTGACTCTGGCGAGGAATTACCAAGTTCACCTTCAGTTCAGGCAGTGAAACACTGCCACAGGAAAAATCGCTTGGAAGCTCACATGGCTAGTGGCTTCAACACGAGACAGTAATTGTAGTGAAGTAAACAACTCCTCTATGATACAAGATGCGATTGCATTGTGAAGTAAATATACTGGATAAAAAGCTGGACGTGAGCCAACAATGCAGCCCAGAAGGCCAATTGCATCTGGGTTGCATGAAAAGAAGCATGGCCAGCAGGTCACAGGAGGTGATTCTCCCCCTCTACTATGCTCTCGTGAGACCCCACCTGGAGTACTATGTCCAGCTCTGGAGTCCTCAGCACAAGAAGGACATGGACCTGTTGGAGCGAGTCCAGAGGAGGGCCACAAAGATGATGAGAGGGCTGGAGCACCTCTCCTATGAAGACAGGCTGAGAGAGCTGGGGTTGTTCAACCTGGAGAAGAGGAGGCTCCAGGGAGACCTTGTAGCAGCCTGCCAGTACCTGAAGGGAGCTTATAAGAAAGCTGGGGAGGGGCTGTTTGCAAGGTCATGTAGCAATAGGAAGAGGGGCAATGGTTTTAAACTAGAGCAGGGTTGGTTTAGATTAGACATTTGGAAGAAGTTCTTTACAGTGAGGGTGGTGAGGCACTGGAACAGGTTGCCCAGAGAGGTGGTGGAGGCCCCATCCCTGGAGATATTCAGGGACAGGCTGGATGGGGCTCTGAGCAACCTGATCTAGTGAAAGATGTCCCTGCTCACTGCAGGGGGGTTGGACTAGATGACCTTATAAGGTCCCTTCCAACCCAACACATTCTATGATTCACTCTATGATTCAAACTGGCCTAAATATCAGGAGCAGCTCAGCCAAGGCACTGTGTAACTGGCTATGAGGCTCCCTGGCTTTGACATCTGTGCACCACAGTATGTATGTACATGTGAGATGAAATAAGAAAAGTACTCGCCATACATGAGCGCTCAAAGAAGTAATGGTAAAACCATACAGCTAACAGCTGGTTACCTGCCCCGCGCTTGTATTTTAAGCGCCTACTGTCACCTTCCTTACAAAGGAAAGAGTAAAAGTTCATTTCTTAGTCAATAGATAAAGACATCACAACCCAGACAGCCTAAGCTCTGGCACCTAAGCATACGATACTAATTTTAAGTAGATATTTGTTTGTCATTACAGAATGTGCCGGGTACCCAGAAATAACCAGAACTGAGTCAACATGAGTTACTTTGTACACATTCATCTCTGTGTTACAGCTAATGAAGCCTTTTGCTGTCCTGCGCAACACTATTTACTCAGCTACAGAGAGAACTACTGAGTAAAAAAAAAAAAAAACCCTTGTTTTTCCCCTCGTGCTCAGACTGTTGAAAGAGTGGTCATTTCTTAGACCGCTCAGGTATACATTTCACAAAGACTAAACTCAAACTGAAGAGTGTAACGGGGCATTAATAACCTGCTTTACTGAAGCAAATAATCCAGTTCTTGGTCATCCTTCTGAAATTTTCTACAATTTCTCCCACCTGCTCCCAATCCATCACGAAGATGAATTTCTATATGTCTGCAACTTCTGTCAGCAGTTTTGCCATTGCATTTACATTGTTTGACTAACCATTTCTCTTGTTCACACCTCCCCCTCTCATACATTTTCAGTATTGGCACAAAGCAGACAGTCAACACTTAAACTAACCTTTCAGCTGTCAAGTCAATTTTGACAGAGATATCTGGAAAACATACCTCTTCCTTCAGTAAACAGGGAAGAAAGAACACAATGCCAAAGGCACAAACTCTTCATTAGGAAGATTATCAGTATCACTCCAATCTAGGATCTGGGGCTTTAAACCATGGGTTTAAAATAGACATATTCAATCAATTCAAGGACTTGTACAAACTCATTTGTATCAGCCAAAGTCGAGAAGCAACACTTTCACAGAAAAACAAGAACACAGGCCATGCATCAAAGACTAGACAAATGTATATTCTTCTTCTCCTTTCCACCGTCCACTCAGATGCACGTGAAAATGGTCAGCATTAACCCCTCACCCCTCTTTTACAATATGGTTCTAAAACTCAGGCCCCGCTCCAGACTAAAATTAGAAAGCAAAGACCACCTCTTTGGCTACAGAAGCTGAGGTGCTACTGAGGACTCCAAGGGTGCAAACGTTCGTCAAGTTGCAATGCCATGGCATGACACTGGAAGGCTTTAGCCAGGCACAGACCACAGGTCACTGATACTACGTAGAGAGGGTCTCACTGAACTGTCAAGTAGTTTCCCCACTTTGGCTGGAAGAGTACAGGCCCTTTGCACACTATTATTAAATACCACATGCAAAGCGGGGATTTAACGCGGGGGCTGGAATCCAGAAGTTACCCCAGAGGTTCATACATGACATTTATCTTGGCGTGCATCAAGTACTCACAACAAACAAGTGGCTCATCCTCTCCATTAGCTTGCCTTCCCAAGAGTCAGTACTAAAATCACACATTAGAAACAAAATTCCTCCTTCAATAAAGTGAGTTAGCCATAGATGAATAAACAAAGCATGTTACTTTCGCCTCCTCTTTCTTTTTGATGTGTATTTTTCCACAATTCCCTCTGACAAGATATTTCCATATTTTTACTTCATTTGCGTACAAAAGCATTTTATTTCAGCCGCAGTGAATTTGCTACCATTGACTTTACTTGTGTGTTGTTGTATTTTTAAGTTGTGGGACATGGAAAGTAGAACTTCCTCCAGGACTTTCTCCAGAAAATTCATTATTACTTCATATTTTTAATCACTTCGCAAATTATCCTGCTTTTTTCAGTAAGCATTCATGGCAGAAAAAAGTAATCTGGTGCACTGTTACACAACAACAAAACCATACTTCCAGGGATGGTCTAAAGCTAAACCTTTATTCCTGCCTCTGAACCCACTTCAGAGGCTTTAGACACAGAGCTCACTGACGGTGAGCTCTCTTCAGGGGTTTTCCCCAAGAACACAAGAGATTTTTCTCAGCAGCTAACTATACTCTCCCTCCACTCTTAATGATTTCCTTTTCAAGATGCAGGGGCTAGAACCGTACACAGTAATGCCAGGGAAGCCACACTACTTGTGTATGAGGTGCTGGTCCTCAGCTGTCATTGTTTTGTGTGCAATAATTATGAATAATTAATACACAGAGGCACTGGCACAAACTTAAGGCATTTTATTCTATGGAAATTACAGAGAAACATGGAATGGTTTGGGTTGGAAGGGAGCTTAAAGATCATCTAGTTCCAACCCCCTGCCATGGGCAGGGACACCTCCCACTAGACCAGGCTGCTCAAAGCCCCATCCAGCCTGGCCTTGAACACTTCCAGGGATGGGGCATCCACAACTTCTCTGGGCAACCTGTTCCAGTGCCTCACCACCCTCACAGGAAAGAATTCCTTCCTAATATCCAATCTAAATCTCCCCTCTTTCAGTTTAAAACTGTTACCGCTACACTCCCTGACAAAGATTCCCTCCCCATCTTTCCTGTAGGCCCCCTTTAGGTACTGGAAGGCTGCTGTAAGGTCTCCCTGCAGCCTGCTCTTCTCCAGGCTGAACAACCCCAACTCTCTCCACCTGTCCTCATAGGAGAGGTGCTCCAGCCCTCTGATCATCTTCATGTCCCTCCTCTGGACTCGCTCCAACAGTTCCATGTCCTTCTTATGTTGGGGGCTCCAGAGCTGGATGCAGTACTTCAGATGGGGTCTCACCAGAGCAGAGTAGAGGGGCAGAATCACCTCCCTTGACCTTCCAGCCACACTTCTTTTGATGTGGCCCAGGATGCAATTGGCCTTCTGGGCTGTGAGCGCACATTGCCAGCTCATGTTGAGCTTCTCATCCACCAACACTCCCAAGTCCTTCTCCTCAGGTCTGCTCTCAATCCATTCTCTGCCCAGCCTGTATTTGTGCTTGGGATTGCCATGACTCAGGTGCAGAACCTTGCACTTAGCCTGGTTGAACTGCATGAGGTTCAAATGGGCCCACCTCTCAAGCCTGTCCAGGTCTCTCTGGATGGCATCTCTTCCCTCCAACATGTTGACCGCTCCGCACAGTTTGGTGTCGTTGACAAACTTGCTGAGGGTGCACTTGGTTTCACTGTCCATGTCGCTGACAAAGATGTTAAACAGCACCAACCCCAATACCGACCCCTGAGGAACGCCACTCATCACTGTTTTCCATCTCATATCTTGTTAAGTTCCAGCCTCTTGAGCACAGGTACATGCTCAGCAGCCTCTATCACTAAATGATTCCTGATGCCCAAGACAATTTTTGAGGTCATATCCTCTAAACCCTTCCACAAATGACCTCTTCAGTTAAACATAGCTCATCACACATTCAGCAACACCCAACCCCAACTACTACTCTGTCAGCATTTCACGTGGTTTGGAAAGGCTTTCACACACACCTCAAGAGTCCTCTTTGGCTTTGACTAACCTAACCATCTCATCTGTAGCTTCTTTTCTCCCAGTGTTAGTCCTCTACTTCCAAAAGTCAAAACCAGGAGAATATCAAACAGACTTCAGTTGTGAGGAAAATATGCCACTTAATCCTACTCTTCGTTTTGTTGCAGTATGGTGGAGGACCTCCCTACCCACTGCCAACGTGTATATTGTTCATGGCACATGGGAACGTTTGCCTCCAGGGCAGCAGGGAGACCAGCCTACCTGGGCTGATTTCATACCGCAAAGGACTGAGTCATAGCCCACCACAAGTTTCCTCCGAGACCTTTGCTGGATCACCCCCTTTCCAAGAGAAAAGCACGTGATGCAGAAGGAAGTGTACATCAACACAAATTAATTCGGCGGGGGGGGGGCGGGGGGGGGAACAAAAGAAAAAACCCACACAACCTCAAAGCCTAACTAAGCAAGGGAGGAACCTAACACTTCTGACCAGCTGAATACTCGCACCTAGCCTGAGAAAGCTCAGCCCAGGCAGTAGCTTGCACTGCTGCAAATGAAACAGAGGCGATCACAGATCAGAAACTGTGAGCCATTCACACATGCTCACCAGCACCCATCCATCAGACATCAGCAAACCAGTCACAAGAAGTGACAGAGATGTAAGCGTTCATTATGCAGATACGCTGCAGTTGACCCAAGCCACAGAAAAGCCTTTTCCAGGCTATGTTTATCTTCTTTGTCCTTACTAGCTCTGGCAAGTGAAAAGTCACCAAAAAAAAAAACATGCAGGTGCAAAGTAAAGCAGTGGAGGGTGTAAAAATATGAACTGATAGCTGAACATTCACAGAAGAAAATAGTCAGATCAGGTCTTGCATGCAGACAGCTAGCTCAAGATGGAAGGAAAAGAAGGGAAGTTTGCTTTCCCAGTTAACCTTTTTGTTTCCCCATTATAATGCTGCATGACTATCTGTCAGTATGTCCAAAACCGAGCCTCTTTCTTAAAATACAATTACGGCATCATGAAGTGAACTTTATTAAATACTTGTCATTAACTTACCGGTTGGCTGTTCTAATACTAAGCCAGCAACACAGGGGACACGTGCACTAAAAATGGAGAAACCTTGTTGCTGGGGCACCGCTTATCTGTCAGATGAACAAATGTCAACTTAAAGAGACTGAAATCCAACACACAAACAAGTTTTTCCTCTTAAAATATTAAGACATCAGAAAACACACCTGAAAACCCGAAACTCTGCCACTAAATTGTTAGCTGCAGCCACCACGCATTAGTATTCCAGGTTAAAAGGTGGAGCAGGACCAAGACCCTTAGAACTTCAGGACGTGTTTGCGCTGCCTGAGCTAAAAGGCCACATACTTGCCCAGAGCTGCATGTCATCAACACCCAGCAGGAAGTTTTGGTTTACTCTGCAGTTGCTGTCAACACTGCCTAAAAGATATAGATAGATACATATATATATATACACACATACACACATATATATAGCTTTGACATCCTGAGTCTCTAGCCTCCAGTCCTTTCACATGAGAAAGCTCTTCTGGCTGTAAAGTTCTTCTGGCTGATGCTGTTGCTTACCTTCCTTGGTTTGGAAAAAAACTACTTCAGACATACTACTATGAAGGTCTGAAAGCATACACGCAAATGCTTTAGAGACTGGGCCTCCATCCAGCAGACTAGTCCTTTAGAACATGCTAAAAATTTGCTCCCTTTTTTGTATAGTTTATGCATTTTTTTTAAATTCCTTTGAAGAAGCTGACCCTAACAGAAAACAAGCAAATATAGTTTGTAGCATCAGATCCTAAGGAGTAAATAAATAATTCTCTGCACTAAGAATACAACAGCAGCCACGTTGGGTCAGAGGCAAGACCATTTATCCAAGATGCAAGCCAGTGACAATGGAGAAACAGTCAAAAGCAGATGGCTAGCAAAAAAAAAAAAGAGCATAAAAGCATGGCAAGCATATGATACTTCTTCCAAATATTCTTCCATCTGTTGCCTATTTGTTTCCTTGAGTTGAATGCAATTTCCAAATAACTTATCTCTCATAATGATCAGATTGAAAAACTGGAAGTGTTGAATTATTTACTGTGAGTATTTACATAAAACATAATCAAGTCTTGACAACTTCTGCACACCCGTTTTACACGACTTGCGGATAAGAACATGAAAGATTTAGACTAGACTAAGTAGCTGATTTTTCCAAGATAAGGAGGGCTGTGAAGGTACAGCCAAGAGAGGAGTCCTCTCAAGAATAACCAACCTGCATTTCAGACCTAACTTGGAAGAGCAGGTCAGGTGTGCACTTCTGTGATTTACAAAGTGATACAAAACACAGAAACATACATTTTAAGCAATTTGGCAAGTAAATTGAATTTTTCCTGGGGGAAAAAAAAAAAAAAAAGTGAGATTTTTCTGAATAACAGAGTGAGAAGTAATGCAAGATCAACAGAGCAATGAGTGAAAATGACAGATATTTTAAATAATTCAGAAGACTGGCAATTAAACTGATATAGTACTAATACCCACATATACTTAACTTTTGATCCATCATCGCTACTGCAGATAAACCCATCAATCACTGAAGTCTAATCTTGTAAAAATAAAACGCTGTGTTACAGGAACGAAGCTTCAGTCTATCAAGGTTTACATCGTTACAGCCAGCTGCCTAACCCATACCAGAATAACAAATAACCATCCAGATTGAACTGAAAGTAAAATATAGGGGACTCCTATGGAGGTAACAGTCCCCAAAATAATGCTGGTAAGCAACAGCAAAAATAAACATACGTTCACATACTAAACATAACATGAACTAAGAAAATTTAAAAAGAACATGTCTTCCAGTTAACCTTGTATAATTGTGTATTTTACTAGAGTACTGAACTAGCGTACTAGTTATAGCCAAGAAGCCCCTCATTGTCTAGGCTGGATTTTCCGTATTTCTACATTGTACATTGTGTAAAGTACTGTTGGGGCATTAAGACAGACAACTTGAGCCGACACGCAGTATTTAGGTAGGTAAGACGAGTACAAACATTGAACGGTACTTTTGTCATGTTGCTGTGCTAAAGAATTTTTAATCTGCTGGATGATCCTTTCTTTCTGAATTCCCCTACATATACACACACACAGAGTTAGAGAAAACAACCTATCTGTATTTGATGACCTCGTAACTGCTTCCCAGGCATTCAGTAGTAAGAAATGTCAGGTTAATAAACAGACAAAAGAGATAAATTTTAAACTCTGCCTTACTACAAAAAATTCCAAGTTTACTTGGTACCCACCTGGTAGAGATAAGACAGTGACACCATAGAGAGATAAGAGCCACAGACCAAGGACTGCAGATATGTTGTTCACAGCAAAAGCATAAGATCCACAGAAAATAAAAATAATAATTAAAAAAATGCAGGCTTTTGAATCCCCTTGTTGATTTAACATCAACAGAGTTGCAGTGTCCACAGGGTCTCTTCCTTCTTCATCAGGACAGGAGAAAGCATATGTGTGCCCTGGGAGCTGCTATTTCTTAGAAGATTAACGAAAGCTGTTGATAAACCAGAGCCCACAGGCCTCACCAGACTTGGCAACTTCTATCGTTCTGAGGGAGCGCAAGTCAACAGGGAGACGGTGCGAGAGTCCGGACCTGCCTCTGAAACGCAAGAGAGGGGACACTGGGCTCTATGCGAACGCCAACAACAGAGAAGAACGAGGAAGATGCGCTCCGCTGCCATCAGTACAATACAACAACACTTTTCACGTAGCGCTCTGCAAACACAGCTTCAGCAATCCTGTCACAGAAGTCCTGCTGAGGCTCGGGAAGCAGCAGGAGCTTCTGCTGTGGTGCTACGCAGATGGCAGCATCGGGGCAGTGGCCCTGCTCCAGGGTGCAGAGGGACTCCGGCTGCTAAGAAGGTGATGAGGTCCCAACGCTTGTGTTGCCCTGAGACAGGTTATGGCCTGGCACATGGAGAACCACCTCTAGAGCTTTCTAGATCCCACATAGAGCTAGAACCCAAATCCTCAACTAACACTGAATAAAATACCGCAATAAACGACTGGAAAAAGGCCCCTAAAACCAGAAGGCAAAGCCCGGGAGGGACTTATTTTACAGTATACGATCAAAAAAAAAAAAAGGCAGAAGGGCATAAGGGAAATTACCAAAGAACAATCTCAGCAAGATAATTCTTCTGTTAAAATAAAGCCCACTGCTAATCACGCACATGGGTCTGGAGTACTAGAAACAAGCAGGAACTGCCCACAGGAGGCTCTCCACAGTAAAACATGTCAGTTCTAAAACTGAATTAGATTTTTTAAAAAAATAAGAAAATCTGTAAAGAACACAGAAAGTATATTTAAAACAGAGCTACCGGTAGAGAGCTTTCATCATAGCAATAGGTTAAGAAATGCAAGAACTAAAAGCTCTTAAACATCTCCTCCCCCCCTCCTAAAAGTGTTTCTGCATAACTTTTCGGCAGTTTCATTCCCCCTTCCTCCTTCTCTATTCCTGACACAGGAAAAGCTATTTTGGACTAGATTGTGACATGAAGTGACATAGCAAATGAACTTCCCTCCCAAACGTCACCAAGGGGAAACTGGAATATTGCACGATGCTTCAGCTCCCCAAATTTCACAAGAATACATAATCCGCATTCTTCATATTGCCACTAACGAACTTTAACAGAATTCAGGTAAATGTGAAAATGAAAATATTGAACGAGATATTTCTCCCACGACAAACTAACTTAACAGGCGACAACATTCATAGACCTCATTTTTCAGGGCAGTCATGCCCTCTATGTGACAGAGGGGAGCTTCCTGCCCTAATAACCAAGAGCAAGATATTCATATAACCAAGGCCACAAACTGCTTCTCCAGTCCATGCCTTCCCAAGCTCCTCCACCCCAGGACTCCAAACCACAACTTTGCACTCCCTCCTGCATCCCAGAGATGCTGCCTGCCACAACACGGCTGTCCGGGCAACCCCTTGCTGCTATCCCAGACAGAACCCGCCTGCAGCTCATGCTCCCTGCGCATTAAATCCTTATGTGCAGGCTCTTATCGCTGCGGTGAAAGACCAAGCCGCATCCGAGTGGTTCATGAGCTGTGTGCCTTTGGAAGTCTGACACCAGCTGATACCAATTAGACATCCAAAAGCGCAAGGCAAGAAGCAACGAACAGAAGCTGTAACCTCCCTAACTCCCGCCTGGATTTGCAGTCGCTAGCCATCTACTCGGGCAAAAGAAAGCAAGAACAGGCATCGCGATCTTCTCTGTACATCCACGCTTTGCAGCGGGTCCCAAAATACCGGGGATTAGCAGTTGTAAGGCCCCTTTTGGCCGGTCAAAGCTGTGTTTCTTCCCAGACTTTGTTCTCCTGCCAAACCATTTGTTTTAAGCGACTGACTGCACAGCAGAACCGAAAGAACGCGCGAAGGGTCAGGCACCCGGGGAGGGCTTCCCCATCCCGGCCCCCCCCGGCGGGGGCAGAGCGGGGTTCTCTCCGTCTCCCGCGCCCGGGGCCTCGGAAAGGCGAAGGTGTCCCCAGCGAGGTCTCCCGACCGCAGCCTTTCCCCCACCCACGGCTCTCCGAGTCGGGACGAGCCAAAACGAGGGAAAAGACGAACACAGGCGCTGTGACCGCACCGCGGGCGGCGGCGGAGAGGCGCAGCCCGCCGGCAAACACCCCGCCAAGTGTCGGGGAGGCCGGGACACACCGGGAACCGGCGGGGCCGGACCACCCCCCTCCACCCTGCTCCTGCCGGCCCCTCTCCGGGGGTCTCACCTGCCGTGTCCCAGATGGAGATGTTGTACGGTCCCCACTGCTTGAGGTAGAAGGCGCCGCCGACCGTGCTGACCGTCTCCTGGAAGCGCTTCTCCATGTAGCGGTGCAGCAGGGAGGTCTTGCCCACGTTCATGTCCCCCAGCAGCACCACCTTCCCGTCCGGCTTCTTCATCGCGGCCCGGGCCCGTCCCGCCGGTGGCCGGGTCGGTCGGTGGGTCGGTCCGTCCCTCCCTCCCGCCGGCCCCCTCCGCCCGGCGCGGCGGAGCCTCGGAAGCGGCGGGACGAGGGCCGAAGGAGGAGGGCCGCCCTCCGCCGACAGCACAAACTTCGGGGTCTCCGCCGGAGCCGCCGCCGCCGCGATCCGGATCCGGCCCCGGCTCCTCCTCCTCCTCCCAGCCCGGCCCCTCTCCCGCCCCCGCCGGCCCCGGGGGGAGGGGAGGCGGGCGGAGCTCAGCGCATCACGCCCCACCTCCCCTCCGGTCCTCCGCCTCCGTCCCGCCCCGGAGGAGCGGGGCGGTGTGTCCCGGGAATCCCCCCCGCCCTCGCCCCGGCAGGGTGGCTGCTGGCCGGCCACCGAGAAGCCGCCTCCCGCCGGGGCTCTGCCACACTGAGCCTTCGGGGGAATGGATGCTGATGCGCCCCAGGCTGCCCAAGCCTTTCCAGGCGGAGATAACAGCAGCTCCGGAGCCCGCGGAGGCCAAGCGGGAATCCAGCTTCTCCCGCTCCCCTCCCGGGGGGCGAGCGGAGAGGCACAAAGTTGCTCCGAGGTGACAGATTCCCGCGGAGCTCTGGCAGTTGCCGGACAAACACGTTTCGCCTCGGTGAGAGGTGGGTTTTCTGTAGGAATCGGGGATTATTTTCCAAGTGGCAGGTCTACCCGCTTTCGCCGTCAGCCGCCCGGCTGCTGTAATTCAGTTTAATTCCAGTTCAGGTGGCAGAATTGCAATCATTTGAGTTACCCAGAGATCTGGACTATTGTTTTTGCATCAATCCTCTTCGGGCCAAACAGCTACAGACAAATATTTTAATTGAACTTAAACACCTTACAAATTTTGGGCAAGGAGAGGGATCACGTGCAGGCCAACTAGAGGGGAAACAACTTTTTGAGGCTGTTTTTAAGAGAATTTACCGGTTATCAATTTCCTCTCCCTCCCCACACAAAAGCATTCAGATAGCAGCACTTCTCATAATAAATGAACACACATGCACACATTTGCATGTCTCATATTGAAACTGTCAGAATTTCCTTAGCCAGTCTAGGTTTCACATTTATGAGGTGCCTTGATTTTTGCTTACTTGCTAAAAAGGAATAGCTCTGTAGCAGGCTGGGGGTTTTTAAGCCATGCCCAGTTAACTTTGCTTCTTCTGCTTTTATTGCCTGGATTTGTGGTTTTGCAGCTGTGCTGGTGACACATAATTTCAGTTCAGAATCAGATACTCACCAGATATTAAAGTACTGGAAATACCCAAAGAGGGAGGATGTTAAATTATTTGAAAAAAAAAAAATTTCTAACAAGAGACTCCAAAATAGTACTGTGATTCAAGGCTATGTGAAAGACGGGGGGGGCGGGGGCAAAGCAAATAGGTTTCTTCTGTGTACCTGCTATGAAAGTGTAAAAAGAACAGACATTCTCTTTGCGTGGGTACTGTTTGCAGTTTCCCATGTGCAATGTAAGTTACACCCTTTTGAAGCGGCAGGCACCATTTCAGAAAGAGAAAAGGAGAATTTTGTATCAAAGAGTTTAGACCATAAAGATCTGAAGCAGTAAAGGGATCCTCAGTGTATGTACTCTCACCTTATGCATTGGTTTACTTACTGTCCACATAATAAAGAAATACCTAAAAGCTTAAGTATGATTATCGATTTACGGCAGTGCTTCTGCTACCAAATCATAGCAGTTAAAGCACTTTAAAAAATTATTTCTGTATTTTACAAAGATTCTGCTGTACTTGAGTTATTTTTATGTACTACTGAAATGTAGCTCTTTCTGGTGTTCAAAACAGGTATCAATAGTTTCTAACAGTGATGTAGAGAAGTTAGGACAGAAAACAGTTTCAATAATAGGATGAAAATGCAACAGGGATTTTAGGTTTTGTTAATAAATAACATGCACTACAAAAAGAGAACACTGCTCCCTTCACAGATGTTTTCCACAGTTGCTTGAAACCGATACCCACATCCCTGCATTTTTGAGTCTGTGCCTTTCCAGCTCGCAGTGGTCAGTCAGACGGGGGACTCTCCTGAAAGCGTCACCAGCCAACTTTCACTGATGGCAATGTATTACTTTTGTATGTTAACCCTAGCCTAGCTAAATGGGACGACAAATCCGTCTGGCCCAATACTCATTTGGATGTGGTACCACAGCTAACGGCTCTGACTCAGCCAGGGATGTGCATTATCCCGCTGCTACGAACCTTCTATTCACCATTTAAAGGATCACCTCTGTTCCGCAGTAGTCTGTCCATACTGATCGGATGCAATAAGATGGAAGAGCACTGTGTGTTTTTTCAGATTTTTGGGAGAATTTAGGAAAATGTTGACATGGACAGGTTCCAGGTATGCAGAAGGGCTCCTGAGGTAAGCCCTTAAAGGCTCGGGGTTGTCCTCAGCAGTCTGAGCTTCCCCTGACCTCAGGAGAACATGTTCCCTAGGCACAGTGCAGTGCGTTTGGTTATTACGGCCGGCATCTCCTTGTATGAATGCGCTCCAACCTACAGCATACAATTTAAGTCGCCTGTTGTTAAAGTCAAATGGCTTATGATAGTCTGTAATGCAATACAGATAATAACAGAGCATATGTGAAAATATTTGGGAAAACATTAAGAGCCTGTAATTTGCTCTCTAGCCCTCAGATGCTTAGGCCTGTTGCAAGACAATTCCGCCGATCATCTCCACCGTAGTAAGTATGGGCATGAAGAATGTTAAAAGTTGCTTGATAGGAAGGAATATGAAATACTTCACTGCCTGGATAGCGCACGTGTGCAGGCTGGACACGTCGTCTGGGGTTAGTTTGTTTTTCATTTTAGAGCATCTGAGGACACCATTTAATTACAGCGAAGTTGTTCATTAGCCTTCCTGACAGTGTGGCGACATGATCACCGTGGTTGGTCTCCAGATGTTCTGGAATTCAGAAAGTTGGGCTAGCTTATGGAGGCAGACAATGCATTGGAGTTTCCTACCAATTTCCATGCTACAGTAAAACCCCCTCAAGAACGGGAATGTCAGCTTGTATGACAGCCAAAAACCTGAGCCAATAAAGACTGTACTGGCGTCAGGGTAACTCAACCTTTCTAGTCTCTCACAGCATGAAAGCTGCCCAATTTTGTAGGAGAAAATTAGAGCCTGTTCATTTGTTTCCTTGCCAGCCTTCCCTAGGTATTTATATACATTGTCCTGCCTGTGGGCCCCAGTTGGTCTCCAGGCTAAGAGTATTTTGTAAGTTCACATGAGGTGAAATGTTTGTCACAGAACAGGGTTGATTTTTGCTGAGCTAATCTTCTTTTGGAGACACATTGAGCAAGTGGCTGAAGGTGTATGTCATGCCAGCTACTAACTGCTGTCCCCAACGTGTCACTGTGGCCTTAGTGTTCACCACCTCAACCTTTCTCTCTTTTTCCTCCTCTGGCAGTGTCTCTGTCTTCTGGGATGGTGAGCCTCCACGACCAGATCAGTGCTTTCTGGAGACACTACAGGGGACCTCGATGGGACTGTTCGTAATGATAAAGGAGGTACCAGCTGCTGAAAGAAGCACACTGCTTTTTAAACACAGACGAATACGTAAAATAGGGTCATGTACCTCAGTTATCTAGTGAATCCTAGGCAAGGCCTTACAAACAAACGAGAAGGGCAATAAGGGAGGCTTATTCCTCATCCTCAAAACGTGCTGGCACTCCAGTGCCATTTGTTGCACCTCTTTGCAAGGCATGAGGTCACTGCAAAAGCTATGAACAGGTCGATGTTTGTGAAGCACGGCAATTTCTGGTTTTGTTTCGGCTTATTGCCTTCCTTTATGACTTCTTTCTTCTAAATGAGCAAATGAGCGTGCATGCTCATTAAACAGAAACATTTGCACTCATCATCTTCCAGACAGCCCTAACTACAGCTCACTCTCAAGGCGCTCTCTTTCAGGCTACAAAGCCTGAAAGAGCTATTCATCACGTTGCCACTGCTCTGTCTACGTATTTGTATTTACACAGACTAGGTTCTTCCTCTTCACCCCACAGATTAGTCCACAACCTAGATGACCTAATCAAGGGAAATTGCCCTGCACTTCAAATCAAGAGTTGTTCTGCTTCTTTTTTTCTGTAGGGTTGCAGTTCCACCCCTTTCTCCCTCTCCTTTTCCCACCCCTTTCTTTGTGCTGACACTGACTTCTGCCTGACCCTTCCCCAAGGCAATTGAGCTTGATGACCTGATGAAAAACTAGCTCGACAGTGACAGTGAGTAGTTTTCTGTTGGTTTTGTGATCAGCACAGAGGAGGCTGATGAGGCAGCCTGTGGTTGGGGCCAACCAAGCTTCGGTTCCCTGGGTCTTCAGCTGGGCAGAGTTGGTTGCTCATGCCAGGCAGGGTGCATTGGCCTTTTGCTTTCCCTTGGCAGGTGTCCCTGCTCTACCCCCTCTCCAAACCTCACAGCTCTTACAAGACCTCAGTTGTAGGACAGTTTTCTTTCACCAGGACTGAACAAGCATATCGCTGTGTAACTTCTGCCTGGTAGGTGCCTGAATCACAGCGCACTGAAAATGAGATGGGTAAATCACCCAGCTTGAGACATCCTTAACATGGAAAAGCCTGACCTGGATGATTAGAATTTGCCTGTGTTACAGACAACTGGAAAGAATGTATTAGATAGAAACCATGAGGCAGCCTGTGCTGTAGATCCAGCCGCTGAGGTGTAGTAAACTCTTCCCTGATGCACAGCTGCTAGAGATGCAGATGAAAATAGGGGCTCAGGAGGAACCCGCCCACCCAGGCCTCTGTAGGAAGTTAGTTTACCCTTCATTGTTCAACTGTGAGTTAAGGTCTGAAATCAGCTTTCTTCAGGAATTTGAGTTCATGAACAGCCGGCACCGTGTGGAGGGAGCAGGTTTGCTGTATCCACTCCATCAGCCAGCTTGATTCTCTCCCTGCTAGTGCTTCTCGTTCACCAAAATCATGAGTCCTCCAGTATTTTGTACCTATCTAGAGAGATTGATATATTTTACCATATGTAAGTCTTTCTGCTATATGAAAGAAAAAACTTTTATCCTGAATTTCGGGGAGCTTAGTGTGGATGTACTCACCAAATGACATGGAAATACAGGACTGGGGGCTCGATCAGAAAGTAATCAATTGTGATTGAAAGTGACCACAATGCGAGAAGTTCTGGCAAGTGCACAAAATGTGACTTTTGCATAGATTTATTTTTTCTAACTGCAGCATTTTAAGGTCTAACCAGACTCCATCAACACGTGAGAACCCAAGGCTATTCTACTATTCTATCATGTTCTTGGAATTTAATAGGGTACTGTGTGTGGATGTGCACAGAGGTCTATGTGCCTACAAGAAGTTACAGAATTATGGTCTATAAAAAGATATATTAAGCTTTCACTTTTTCCAGAATTGTGAAAGGGATTAAGTTAGCTGGTAGCAAGACAGAATTTTCTTTAGTTCTTATAAATCCATCAGGATTCTTGTTCATCATAAAGAGATCCATGTATGCATGAGAAGTCCTATGGACTGCAGCAGCCCACGAATGGGAATCTGAGTGCAGGTTTGGCAGAACTAGATGGCACGATCCTAGTGATCAATAATGACACGGGAGCCAAAACGAATGCAACTTGTGACCTTTAAATGTGAAGTTATTTTCACAGTGCAGGTTTGTGACATTTGGAAGAATTTTGTTTTTATTTGCAAGCTCAATCCTGTCATCATGTGAATCATTTAAAAAAGGCGACATATACAGAAGAACAGACCTGTGTTTTCAGTTGAGCTCATCTCGTCTCTATTGACATTCATGTATATCAAGTATCTTCTTCATTTTATACCTTAATTTTAAGTCGTTTCGCCAGGCTGTGAGCCATAGCTATTCCCTGTGAAGAAATTCATGTGGTGCCAAGCTTGTCAGCATTGTTCCTGGTCAGGAAGAAAAGGCCATTGAAGAGTGTCACAGACAACTTTGCCTAGGGGCAAAATCACATCCAGTCAGGAATTGCACTTTGTCCTGCCACTAGCCCTGTTTCTACACTTTTATTTCACCTCTTGGCTGAACGAGCCATTGTGATCCCCTTTTTCCCTTCTTTGAACACCTCCCCACCCATACTGGCAGTATGCAGAGAGAAGTGGGACTTCTCCTCCGGGCGCTTGTTAAAGGTCAAAAGAATTTGATTGAATTTGGCAGCAAAGAACAGCTGTCCTCTTTTTATCCCTTTACAGAAAGATAACATTGTGACCTTCAAAGCGTAAACTGATCACTGTGAAATGAAATCTATCACAATGATTTTTCCTAAAAGCATGGAACTCCTTCGTGGACTCTTGCTTCACCCACCTAGGCCCGGCCCTTGGGCGACAGATGCACCAACTATCGGTTGTCAACAGAGCTTATTTGGAAAGGAAATGATAATGTAATGAGGAGTGTAAAGACAGTCATGATTTAGTTATATGTGTGAAGATGAAACTTAGAGATTAGGGGTGGAGAAAGGATGATCAAAGTGGGATATGCAAATATAATTGGTACCAGCATGTTTTTGGACAGTAACACTGGAAATTTTTGCTGAAGTTTGTAGTCTTCAAATTAGAAACTCACTGTATAAAATCTTCAAGTCATCTTCTACTCCTAGTTTAGAACTAGGAAAAAAGGATGCTTTGATGGCTTTGTTAGTACAGTTATGTCTGTAACAGAAAATCCTTCCCTCCTGGAACATGAAAAAGGACTTCCTAGCTGCTTTCTAACTTGTATAAAGAGACAAAAAACCACATGGTATTTCAGATTTGTGATAATAGCTAGTTAGCTGGACTTAAACTGTATTATATATGCAGTAAAGCCTACAAAACAACTCTGAGGTTTATTAAAATAGTTTCAAACACAGCATAAGTGTAACATCACTATATTTGAAACATTGCAATACTGTAATATCTTGTAGAGAATTTACATAAAGATGCTGCATTCATAATTTCCTATATTTCTGTGTCTTTAACCATATGTTTATGATCAAAATAAAGTGCACCACTCTCCAGTCCTTTACACCACAGTGTTTCTGGGAATTCATTTCTGTGTCATTCTTTAGAGCACATTTTCAATTTCAGTATTTAGAAACTTGCTGTCGATGCATCTTATGCAACAATTCTCTTTTGCTTTTGCCCTTTCTTTTTTAATAGCCAATTTTTTCATCATTACCTTGGGTACTTCACTGGAAGTCTTATTGAGATCAATGGAACTATTCATAGCCAAGGTATAAATAAGCACGATGGGATATGACCTTCAGCCACCACCAAAAAAAAATGTTCTCCCATCTAGTTATATAGACAAAATCCTTTTCTAAATTCAAGAGCAAAAATACTTTAAAATCACTTCTGACAAACACTGTCTACTGTTCACAGCTGAAACTGAAACTTTAGTCTCCTGCTGTAATACGATTATCCTCTATGTAGTTTTGTTATGGGAAAATTTGATGCAAATGATGTTTGCTAAAGCAGTATGGTTTGTGGCACTTTGTTTCTGAGTTGCTATGAATTGCATGCTACTGTTTTGACATCTTTCCAGGCTGTAGATGCTGTTGTGTTTCTTGAGAGTCTGGGAAGCTACCTAGAAATGAAACCTGTTGCTGGCAATTCCCTTTATGAAAGCAAGTTGCTGAAGTAATTGCTTTGGTACCTCCTGTTCTGGCTTCAGGACTGGTAATATTATTTGAAAATTCGCTTTCTCGTTTTTTTTCCATTTTAAATGCCAAGTGGGAGGTAAGCATAATTGCAGATTGCCTTTCTTTGGCTATTTAGTTATCAGTAATAATCAGTATTGTCATGACATTTTGATCTTCAAAGCATTGCATAAATGGAGCGCTTCATTCTGTGATGATTTACACTTATGGCAACTTTACTGGCACGTTGCTTAAATTGCTTATGGGAGCAAATCAGTTCCGTATTTGGCCTGACACATCACTGATCAGTTCCAGCAGCTTTGCGTATCATGTATTCCAACCTTCCTTCACACCTGGGGCAAGAAACTCTGAAATCAGAGAGAAAACTTAGAACCATAAAGGACGGAAGAAGGAAAATGCTCAAGGAAAAAGTTTCTCTCTGTTAAGAGATCATTTTTTTTTCATAGAATGTGAATTATGTGCATCCTTTTAACATACCGAGAAAACAGCTTCTGTGAAATAGAGGAAGTTGCAGATATTATTAATGCTTGATAATATTTAATCTAAATTTCTAATTTAAACAGAAGTGCTAGGTGAAACTCATTCCACATTTAATATGATATAATCTAATTGACTTCCAACACCTGCTTGTGTCAAAGGCGGCCTGTTTAAGGAGTAAAAATAAAAAAGAGCAAAGAGCACTCTTAGACCATGCTGGAGATGTTAACGTAAGATATTATTATTGGAGTGAGCTTGTTCATATTTAATGCAAATAAAGAAGCTTGTAATTCTCTAAAGCTCAGAGAAGATTACTATATAGCAAGATTTCTATTCTTAAATCAGAAAAAGAAGACAGGAGAAAATTAATTTACTACAGACAAATGAAACCGAATGGAAGAAGTAACTGAAATTAAAAGGTGAAACAAAAGGGGGTTCACTCAAAAGAGAAGAGAGAGGATACAAAGTGTAAAACAAAAGCTTCATTACAGAATACATACATGGAAAAGGAGAATGGAAGAAGGTAAAATAAAAATAAGTAGGAATATCCACCCTGGCTGGAAGACATCGGTGACCATGGAGAAAGATTTCCATTCTCAGTGAAATGACAAGTAGGGATCTGACATCATAGCCTGTTGCTGAAGTATTTTCTTAGCTCTTAGGAATACCACTAACAGTTAAAAGCACGCCTAAATGAAGCCTATGCTAAATTTTTTCAGTGAAGAAGGATAAGCTTGAATTTAAATTCTACGATGAGTTTTGGATTATACATTATATTATACATTATACATATTATACATTAGCTAAATTCTGGGCACATGGAAAATGGATAGTAACAAAAGGAAATCAATAGAGTCCAAATGGAGAAATCACAGCGAACACTTGTTAGCTGTGTTCTTCCATCCATTTCAGTGAGCTTTAGGTCAAAGCCTGTGTTTTGATGGATAAGGCACGCAAGTTCGCAATGTACTTATATTCATTATAAGTACATTTTGTGATCATGAAAGAGAAAAGATTTATAACAAGCCTTTGTATGAAGGGACAAGAACTGTAACAACTTGAAACTCAAGGACTTTTTAAAATGGAAGAGTGTAGGCAATCCGGGGAATGGAAGTGGATTTTGTTCTCCAGATAAAACATTTACCTTGTTGCCTCTCGATTGTCAGCTGGAAGGATCATAAAACTTATGATGACGTGATCCAGCTAGTTCAAAGGAAAGAAGAAATTAAGTAGTGTGGATTTTATTATATAATTTATACTGGATTTATAATTTTATATAATTTATACTGGATTTAAGCAAAGAAATGTAGAGATAGTATTTAGAGAATATAGGATGGAAAAGGTTCTGCAAAAACTGCATAACTTGATCAAAACTTAGATGAGGGTAGATGTTTGGCCTTAAACTATCTGAGAGTAACGGTAACTTATAATTCTGGTCTTTGTGGCTTCCTCCCATCTGGTCTTCTATTTCTGAGGGATTTTTTTTGTTCAGCTCTTTTATTAGGTCTCCCTGGCAAGGCAGGTGGCTGCTTGTGCCCCACTTGTTTCATGCTGGAAATAAAATCGAATCACAAGAGGCTACAGAAATAAGTGGTTCATATTTTCACCTTGCTAAAATAAACATTAACTCTGAGCCTTCAAATGTTTTCAGGAGATCTGACCCAGAATTTATCAGGCACTTGAAATAAACTGTTAACTATTAACCAGTAAATGGAGGCTGGTTTGGTCACATTCTAAGCTCAGTCATTTCTGAGGAATGAGATGATTCATGACCTTGACAAACTGGGTTTCTGATTGCAGCAAAAAAAATAAATTAGCCTTTCTCAGAGAGGAGTAGATTAGCATCTACTGTTTGTGCATATTAATTACATTAATATAATATGATAACTAATGTAGCAGTAAAACCAGCGTGTACTCCAGGGCTAAACAGTCCGTACTCCAGCTTTGACATCGTTTATCTGAATTAACAGATTTGCATTCTAGCCAACTTTACAGTCCATTTTGCTACAGAAAACAAAGCCACAAAACCTGGCCATGGGTGGTCTCTGAGAACCTCACCCCACCATGGGAAGCATCCTGTGAGAAGCAACTTGTCGTGAAACTGGTGGGAGTGGAAGCTGTTGTTTCCACAGCACAAAGGATATGACCTACCTGTACCATAGGTGCAAAGCAGGTACCCTGCCAGTAGCTTCATGAATCAATCTGCCTAAGCTCGTCACCTCTGTTCTCTATGACTGCATCTGAACAGAGCCGTGGATGCATGGTGTACCTTGTCCTGAAAGCAGCCTGTTGCTTGCTTTCAACCTGAGCCATGTTTCTTCCTCATAGTTCCCAGAGCAAACGGTTTAGACATAAGCTATACAGTAGATGAAAAGAGGTGTTTTTGAAGCCCTCCTGTAGGAGACCCTGTCAGCTGATGTAGGTGTCCCCAAGGTGAATTATTCCTCATTTATCAACAATGAGGTTCATCTACTATTGTGTTACCCCTTCAGTGAAATTCAGTTAAGATTCTCTGAATTTCTGCTTTGTCTTTTCCAGACATGGGTAAACAAGAGAACTTGAAGTGGGAGGGATAACTTGCCAGAAGAAAAGGTGAGCAAGTAGAGAGGGTGGATGTCTGCATTCCCTCTGTGGTCAGTGGAGACAAACAGGAACCTCACCACAGCAATTGACTCCACCTCGCAAACAGAGTGGGGTGAAACAACCTGCTTAGACAAGGCATGGTAAGATGGACAGAGTTAGAGAAATGAATCCTGCACCTTGTACCATTTGTGAGAGTCACCTCATTCATCACTCTTCTTTAATGGACCATTCATCTTTCTTCTTTTATTTTACATATCAAACCATGTCATGTCTAATACAGAAACTTGAGACAACCCACTATTAGGTTTTTGTCATGAAGAGATGTAGTATTCATTTCTAGTGTGTTTTCCGCTCACTAGCTATATTTTTGATCCATAAAAATACTCCGGCTGTCACAGTCTGATGCCTAATCAAGCAGTGTCACCTTGGAAAATCACATCTCCCTCTTCAATTACAGTTCTTTAAACATGTTCCTAAGCAGGGAAAGAAAAGTTGGCACAGTTTACTCAGACTTTCAAAAGGCTTTAACAAGACTGGCTATATGAGGTTATGAAAAATACTGAATAGTTGTGGGCCAAGTCTGGCGAATATAGTAGGGTGTTTCTTAATTTCTGCTGTGCATTTTTTTCCTTTGAGACTCCATGTTTCCTTTTGTAACTTCCAGAAGCTGGCTTTTGTCTCAAAATGCACAATAAGATATTAGTTTGGAACGAATTAAAAATTTGCACATGATACCATAGTTCTATGGCTGAATGCTCCATGTCATGTCCTTGACATCTTTCCAGTAAGTAGAATGAAGAAAAAATTCCTTTCCATTTGACCCAAATTATGCCAGAGAGAGGAAAGCTGAGTCAATGTATCTTTAGCCTTCACTATTGCTAACACAGCAGAAGCCTGTGGGTGGGAATTATGATAGTCTGAACTACTTGGAGCTGTAGTCGTGAATTTGGCTGCAACGTAGGCATACCCGTATAGGCGTTTCTATTTTGTCTTGGAAAGTGAGGATTTTAATGTGTTGCATCAGCTTCCTCTCTCTGACTAAGAACATTTTACATCAGCAGATGAAAGCAGGAACTCTCCACTCACACCTGCCGTCCCTCTTAGATGCTTTACAATTCACGGGATTTTGTCCGAAACCATGGGAGTCTGGTGATTGTGGTATTTGCTTCCTTTGTGATGATGTGAAATGACATCCTCAGAACCGTGAAAGGGTTCGGAAGAAATTTCAGTTTCTGCAGTTCCAAGGGATTTGTAGTGATTATCCCAAGAAGATATCCTTTGGAAGATAGATGTCCTTTTGGGAGATATCCTGGAACAACGTAAGTTGATGTCTGATATCATGCTACAGTAGATGGCGGGTTTTGTGGATTTGTGTTGTCATGTCTTTAAAGACAAACTTTAGTTCAAGCAAAAAAGGTCATTCAGGATACGGCTGTATTATGGGGCATGGGAGCATCTCTCTGTTGCCAGGGCTGGATGCTTAAAAACTTGCATCCCAATTTCATGCTGGAAACACCATATGTGTCCTTCTACTGTCCTTTTTTTTCCCATGTAAAAGAAAATGTAATGTTCAGACAGGAGGGAGCAGATGCGATCTCAGGCAGGTGCAAACTTGGGCAGGTGCCTTTATCTGGACAAATAGGAAAATTGAGACTGCAGACCTATATACAGCATATGTGCCCCAACAGTATTGGCACCGCCAAAAACTGGAGGAATTAGTTCCAAAACAAGCTCTTGCAAAGAAAAAGAAAAAAAAAAAAAGTTATTACTGTTTCTCTTCCACATGATTTTTCAAAAACCTCCTCTGTTAAACCTGCAGTATGCGTTATTCATCTTGACATTACAAAGTAGGATGAAACATGCTGGATGTCATGTGGATGCTCGGGATACGCGTGGTCCCAGGCAAGTTCGAAAAACAGAAGGTAAGGTAATTTGTGTAGGGCACAAAGCCCGGGGGAGAAGGAAGGTCCGGGGGGTGCCGGGGTTTGGCTCCGGCGCTTTGCCGCGCACCGGTGCCGGCAGGTGGCAGCAGCGGTCCCCGGCCGGGAGCGGGGATGGGAGCGGGAGCGGGAGCGGGAGCGGTGGGGGGTCTCGTACCGGGAGTCGTTAGCGAACACCCAGCGCTCGGTCCTCCTCCGCCGGCCTCGCCGGGGTCTCAGCTGTGGTGGCACATTAGATATTTTGGAGTTCTGCTCTTTCCAACCTTCCAAATCCCAACGGTTCCCAGCGGTACGACGGGAGACAGCCAGGCTGCCTGCGCTTCTGCGATGTTCCTCCTCGCAGAATCGTTTTTCGGCACAATATCGCGTCCTAAATATAAACTGGCTTCTGGGCGATTCAGGCTACACCTGTAATCTTGTTGAGGGTCCTCACCTCCTGGTTTGAGCGACACAGGATTAATTTATTTTTCAGTAATTTTACTTTTCAGTAAGATCTGTTATAATGCTAGGGAAAGCTGCGTTTTTAGAAGACTCTAGTGTCTGAGTTTGTGAAAATATTTACTTTATAGCTAGCTGTGGTACGCGGATTTCAAGGGCTCAGTGTTTTCAAGTTAGCCGGGTTCAGGGATGAGGAGGAGCAAGATGTGGACACTTGACCCAGGCAGACCAACAGGGTTATTTCATACCATGGACATCACATACAACATAAATTAGAAGGTTTTCTGAGGAGTTCTCTTCTATGATGGCGTCGGTACAGAGAACTTCTTGCCCCGGTGCTTGGCCCCTGAGCCCTTCTCTTCCACCTGAAGCTGCTGCGCTCGCAGTGTCCGACATTTGCTGTTCCCTGCTGGGAGTGCACAGCTTCCTGCTGATATCACGGGATAAGTATAATCCTCACAAATTTTATATTGGTATTGGGATCAATATTGGTTCTTTAGTATTATTGAAGTTAATTATTTAGTCTTATTCTGTTTCTTTGGGTTTTTTTCCTGATTCCCCTTCCCGGGTGGGGAGGGGTCATTGGGTGATAGAGTAATTGTCTGAACAACAATTAATTGTTGTGGGTTCTTCAAACCATAATAACCCCGTTTGTCTCACTGGCCCGGAAGAGACCCTGGAAAGATGAAGAGCTTTTACCTCTGCCTGCAAGCCCGTATGCTGGGACCGCTGGACTAATAGGAAAGCGAATGAGGGGAATGTCCACGTTCAGGTCTCTCTTCTGAAAACCAAGTGACTGCTAGCTCATCATTCAGCTAAGGGAAATGTGTGTGCCATGACCCAAGGAGAAAGATGGCCAGCATGATAGGTATAGGGGTCAAAGCATACACTTCCCATGGAAAGTAAGTGGCAGGGGAAATCATAACTAATGGAAAACCTACCGCTAGTGTTTTAAGTTGCAACCCTATGACATTTAAGTAGTCCGTTGCAATGCTAAAGGTGGCAGTACCTTTGGCAGAGCTACCATCAGCTGCATGGAGGGTGTCAGCCCCTCACGGACATGCTGGGTCTTCAGAGGGGGGCTCCCTCTGTGTGGCTTTGCAGAAGTGCCAGACCCATCTTGTGGGGAAGGATACTGGGGACAAATTCTGGTAAACACTGACACGTGGTTATTGCTGTTCCCCAGCGTCTTATAAATAAATTACTTCCAAAGAGTCAGGGGAAGCCCCTTGGCTCTGAGGGCCCAGCAGATTGGCTGTCTCAAAGTATTTCCTCACTACTCTGGTCTCTAACCGCTTGACCTGAAAGCCCAAATACATAACAGTCATGTAGCTGCAATAAGAAAGCTTCTCTTCAGTGACGGATTAACAATCTTACCCTCTGAAGAAGCTAGCAAATGAAGGAACTGATGACCGGCCCCAGCAGTCGCCTTTTCAACAGCCTTGCTCCTGGAGAGGGAGACCTAGAGCTGCCCAGAGCCTGCGGCCAGGGCTCCCACCACTGCAGCTGCTCAGAGGGTCTCACGCCAGGGGAGCGGTGGCCATGGCTTGTGGTGGCCTTGGTGCAGTTCAGTGCTGGTCTCAGCAATGCAAAGATGCAGACCAGGGGGGTACAGGCTGCATGTTTTTCCTTGAACACATCCCCGCTGTGCCAGTGGAGTACTACGGCACTTTAAATCCCCCTCCCTCTAATTCAGAGAACAACAGCATCATGAAGCTGCAGCAACGCCATGGCAAGTAAGCCCAACATTTATCCTGTTTGGATACAGCTCTGCTACCACCGCTCTGAATGTGAATGATCCTATCCACAAATTAAACGGAAAACTTATCACAGCAAGAAATACTTGACAAAGACTAATGATTCAAACAGCAGAGATTACCCAGGTTGTTCACCCTCTGGAAAAACTGTGCTGATAAGAGCTGTGAAGGTACTGTGGTGGAGACGGAGAGTCTCTTCCCCTGAATAGTCACAGCGTGAGTCCAAAAATCATTTGTATTGCAGTCACACTGCGCTGAGATGCTGACACGCTTGGGATATTGCTGTTCATGTTCCCTGTCATGGGCCGTAGTCTGCCACTGCAGTAATCAAGAATAACCCTGAACTTAGGAAATAAATGGTTTAGGGGCCACTGCTGAACTGAAAGAGAGAAAAAAAGGTATACTGGTTTTTAGACCATTGATAAAATGGTCCTTTGATACATTATTTCCCGGAATAATCTGGTACCGTTAGTCAGAAGCGTACCATTAAGTCAGCAATACAAATGAAGAGCCCAGTGGAAATGATGTCCCATGATCTCTGAACTGGAAGAGGCATTGGCAGGGGGGCAACACTCGTCTGATGGTAAGAGATTAGCCACAAACCCAAGCGCCATGCAGTGCGTGCAAGCGTCCAGAGCCTGTGGCCGTAGCCCCGTGTTTGTCATGACAGCCCAGAGGCTGCCGCTGCCTGGGGATTCCCTGGGCAGCCTGAGACCCCTCTTCACACCAGTTGGAAGTGAATACCACGGGAAGAGTGCTGAGTGCAAGGTCCCTTGGGTATCAGGCCAGATGGGAACAGCCACCTCCATGTTCACGGCACGGAAATGAGAAGGGTTTCCTCCTTCTTCAGTCACTTTTTTTCTGCTCTGCTTTTACAGTAAGTTCTCTGTCATGGGTTACTCTTCCCAAGGATACCTTATATAAAAAAGCAATAGAAATGTCATTATATTCAGAAGATGTTCTCATGTGTAGTCAGATGCTGTTAAGATCATGCTCGCTTTCCTGGAAAACTTGCTTGCTATTTGTTTCTGATGAGCATGGAGACTGACAGCATCCCTTAATGACACGAAAACAAATAACTTCCTTTAAAGTGCAGTTCCTTGCTTCTGCCCTCATAGATGTGCCGGCATAGCATTCCCTCTGCTCCCTCCTATGCAGCCATGTACCGTGCTGAAGCCTGCTTTGAACCATGTCAGGCATCCCACTGTGGCTGGATGGATAATTTTCAGGTTGTGTGTTACCAGCTGGCTGCGCTGAGAGGCTGCTGCTGAGGATATTTTATCGTCCTGTGCTTAAATGCATATGCAAAACTCCGCTGTTCCTCAGCAGCAGCAAGCGCGGTCTTGGTGCAGGGGCTCTGCGTGCGGGCTGCCAGTGGCCCCCATCCTGGGGCTGTCTGGAATTCCCTGGAGGACAGCGCAGAGGAAAATGGACATGGACCTCTGTCAGTCCCTCTTCTCCAGCCTGCCCTTTTTCCCCGGCACCGGTAAACCACCGAAGGGCAGCACGGCTGGGGCAGGGCACAGTTCTGCTGGCTCTGCATGCCCAATACCGATAAAAAGCCCCTTTGTGTGGAGGAAATTCTCGGCTGGGCATCTCCAGGCATGCCGCTGCCCTCTGCCAGTGCCTGAGCTGTGCAAAGTGCTCAGAGGGGAACGGAAAATCCAGTCGGAGCAGCATGTGTCCTGAAGCCTGCAGAGCTGGGTCCTGGTGGACGGGCACTGCCTCGGCTGCAGGAATCACAGGGGCCTTCACCTTGTGAGACTTACCCCAGGGTGTTTCCATGCCTTTGGGGGAGAGGAATTCTCCCCTCCTTACAGTATGCAGTCAGTGGGAGTGAGTGGGCATACTGGATTAGGCTGCTGGGAGGGAAAGTCATCGAGTCAGCTTCTAAGTACTCTGTTAGCTGTCAAACTGTTTTTCAACCTCTACGTCCCCCATTTCCCAAATTGTGATTTACAGTTATACACAATGTCAGTATATCTATAGTAACGAAATGTTTATACTTTGTGTTTCCTCACCTACCTCAGAAATTACCTCCCAACTGGATTAAGTACTCTGGCAGCATGAAAAAATACAGTCATTCATACGATAAGAAGGTATATAAACAATTCTGAGTTAGCTGTCGTCTAAATATCCTACTGTCTTAACCCAAATCTGGGTACACACCTTGCAGAGCAAATGTAGAAGTAAAGAAAGGGCAAGGGGTGGAGGGAGCAAAAAAAGCCTGAGGGTATCCTTTGATGCAAACTGCAGTGTTGAGAGTTTTAGGTGGTTTAGGGGTTTATTCCCCATTATTAATTAAGTTTAATGATGATATGTGGATTCTTGCCTGTATTTCAGTGGTTGCTCATGGTGAGTAAAGAGTTCTGCATGGCTGCCACCGGGCTCTGTGGAGCAGCGTCTGCCAGCCCTGGGCACGGGAACAGCACTGCCAGTGTCTGACACCCTTTGCAGTCTTGTAAATGTTAATACAACCCAAAGAGTCTCAATGCGACAACAACTCTTGTACACCAATGGAAATTATTAGTCAAGTCTTCTAAAAGTTAAATAATTTTTATACGGGGCATTTTGAAGCCCGTAGAGTTACACCTACATGAGAACAAAATCAAGTCTGAAGTCTGTGTGAAATGCAATTTTGCATGAGCTTTTTGGGAAAGTAAAAAAAAATAAATCTACTTTTATGCATATTGAGAGGGGATAACTGAACTTTTTCGGCCTGGAGGCAAGCTGAGTCTTTTAGCAGTGGTATATCTATAAACGCAATAATATTCCATCGATTTAAATTTTGTTTACCAACTAAATGCACACAGTCCAGTCACAAAGGTACAGAACATTAGGAGTAACTGGTTTTACTCGGATACCTAAAAGTAGATCCTTAAATCAAATGGTCTTGGTAGGACCAATGAGATAGTTGGTGCCTTCAATTATTAGTTGCTGTGACTTTAATAAAGTGCGTCCCATCAGGCCCAGCCTGTAGCTGTCAGGTCAGTAAAAGACAATGGCTGATAATTAATTTCCAGGTTTGCCCTCTTCCTACACTAATACGATGTTCATTAAAGAGCAGAAATGATGAGCTTCAAAGTTATTTTCCTTTAAAACTGCAGAGAAAAAAATTCAGGGGGGAAAAAAAAAGAGAGAGTGTGTGTGTGTGTGTGTGTATTCTCTAACAAGGGAGTTCTGATCCAGGGTAGATACTGTCTTTTTATATAATTGTGAGTGGGGCTATAAAATTAAAAATGACCCCGTGTAAAGCATGCACATTAATCAAACCCTGTGCAATCTGAGACACGGAAAGAGTAACAGAGAGCGGCAGCAGGGCAAAATGCATTGTAATTCATACTGATCAAAAGAAACTGTTCCATGTCTGTTCAGGAAAATCATACGTGCCAGTTTCTGAAGGCAAAATGAAGTAATGATACTGTAACAAATATATTTAATTTGTTTTTCATTTCTGCTATTGTCTCCAATCTTTCAAATGGCTTGTTAAATCCCCCAAAGCTACATATATAACGAATTTTTGATAGTTTGAGGTTACAGACTAGTTCATGCATCTGAGCCAGGGTTCCAGAACGTCTCTATTAATTTTCATGGGAGCAGTCCTCTGCAGTCTTTCTTGCTCTGCTGAGCGCTCCTAATTTTGATTCATTCAGTTGGCATTTTGAGCTGGAGGCATTAAAAAGAAAAGGGTTGTTGCAAAGTCTTCATTAACTCATTGGGAATTTGCCGTCCTGGCCAGAACCTTAGGAGTGACTTTCTTCTTTGTCGTAACTCATATTCCTTCACTATTCCATCCCTCGGTTCATGCCTCCAATAAAGAGACTAATGAGGCCCTAATCTTCAACAATTTATTTGACAATCTAAGAGGCACTGGAAACAAGCAAATGACAATCGTATTCTATAAATTTTACTTTGCGTGCGTTTCATAGGCTTTAATGGGTGTGTTAGTGATGCTGAATGTGGTTCTGGGGCAGTTTACTTGGTTAGCCACCTCTTCCACAGCTACAGACACCAATTCTTCTCCAGAAAGCCACTGTCTTTCCAGAGGCCAAAGAACAGAAGTGTGTGAAAAGAACAGATGAGACGAAGACCCTGCCTTTAACAGGACTCAAATGAGGTTAAGAAAGCGTCAAACCAAGTTAGAACAATTTCTTTCATTCTTGTAAGCAAGGAAATGAAAGCAGCTACCACAAGCTGCGCCCGCCCAGACCTTCTCCACTCAATACCAGTAGCCACTTTGGAGGCAGAGGGCGGGTAAATGAAACTGCCTCCACAGGGTGTGGAAAGTTTACCGGTGACAGACCCTGTGGCTCCCGTCGTGTGACACCTTCATGGTAACACAAGGCGTAGAAGGCAGCAAAAACCCACCTTGGGTTGTTTCCACACCGCAGGAGTTCTCCCCCTCTCCCCACCCCTCCAAAAATGTGACAGTGTTGTCTGTGTTTCTCTGATCAAACACTCTCCTTTGCCAAATCATTTTAGGAGCGTGTTCTGGAAAACCCCAGGCATTTCTTCCATACTACCTCAGCTTTCCAAGGAATGAAGAACTGATTTTTTTTTCCTGGCTCACTTAATTGCATCCGGACGCTTCCTAGAAAGTGTAAAAAGAAGTGCCTGTGTCCCCAGCCAACCTCACAGGACCACCTGGTCAGTGCAACTGTTTGGTGAATGAGATCGCCTGCACGGTTCTGCCGAGCTCCTGTTACCATCAGCCCCTACAAAATAACGGGGTGGAGAACCTATGCAAAAGTCCAGAGGAAGTTTTAAGCCTGGAGTAAGATTTTTATCATGTTCTTACACAGTGTTACCTTCTGGGTTGCTTTCTTCTCCCTCTGTGGCAAGTGTTGCCGTACTTTGAGCCTATGTTTTGCGTGCTGGGGTTGGGCATCGGGGTTCTATTTTGTATGCCACTGGCCAAATGTTCAAGCCAACATACTCACGATGGCACGCTCATGGCTTTTTTCCAGGTTCTTATATGTCAAGAGGTATAAAGCATGAGCAACTGCGACCAGCTGCCCTCCCATCCTACTCCACGGACACCAAAAAATGCAGAACCTGAAACTCGGCAAATGGGTGTATTCCAGGGATTTGGATGAAGAAACTGAATCCTTCTTCACCCTGTGAGATACTTGAATAAAATAACGCTGCAGGAAGGTTTTGCAGGACAGCTGGGTGAAATGAAGTTTGAGAAAAATAAGTGCTAATCTCCAACTTGAAATAATTTTTCAGATCTGTAACATTTTGCTAATTAATTATACAGACATTTTATGATAATTGGCTAATTCTCATTTTAACTCTGGCTAATGATAGTACACGAGAAACTTTTCCATGTACTGGTTACTCAAACGATTCAGATTTAACCTCATTTCAGATTGTTATTATTATCCTTTGCTTCCTTTCTTTTGCAGGTTTTGATTAATGATAGAACAGTTCCTACAACCCCGCGGTTTTCAAGTTTCAAGTTTCTTTTACAGCCTCTTGTGTGAAAGTTCAGCCAGTAAATTACTTGCCTTGTTTTCTTTGTCCCTTCTTTTATTAATTTACTACAAAAAAGACACAAAATTAGTCCAAATTTATCCTCATGAAAGCTGAGAGTTTGCTCTTAAATCGTAAGCATCTCAGAATTTTGTTATTCTCAATGTGTTTGCTAATTACTATTCTTAGTAATGAGACTAAGATCACTGGTTGGTATTTCTTTGGAATTTCTTTAGCATGAGTTTAGTGTTAGCAATATTTCTGTTCTTCAGGATAATGCAAAAATAAAATATCTATAACTTAACTGGTATTCCTAGGGCTAGAGTTAGAGTCAGGGTTTGGGTTTCACCTCAGTGTGGTATAATAAATGTGAGATGATAACTTGTAGGTATTTATTAACAAGTCAGCTGTTCCACTCTTTATCATTCCTGGAGGAGAGCCATCCAGTCCCGATGGCCACTGTAAATGTCTATCGTCCCAAGTCCTTCTGTCATTTATTCATATGCCTTCATAGTTGTGTTCTACTTTTGCCACCTGTGAAGAGGGATGCCCAAATTCAATGAACGCTGAATTATTGCCCCCAATCCGTGGGAGCCTGAAAGTCACCCACAGCAGTCGGAGCTAGTACCTACCCTGTGTTCTCTATAAGTGTAATGGAAGGAAACAGAGGAATTATCTCTCTTAGTTGCCTAACTTTTCACAGGCATTCATTTTAGGATGACACATACTGTCTTTGATGGCACACTTCCCTGGTCATTGATTATAAAAGGAGCCTACAATGACAATCTGAGGCTAAATACTTTACCTTCAGACAACTAAACTAAAGCAAATGAGTTCCACCCTTACCTTTCAACCTTCACGGGGAATGCACGCGCCAAGAGGACGTGTATGCAAACAAACACAGTCTAGCCTTGTCACAACCAGTGGCATAAGCTAAAATCTGATTCTGTTTACAATCCAAAATGGAGATTGGTGTGTCCATATTTCCTCACGAGACATTTGTGTAGGAGGGACCTGACAAGGGCACTACAGTCACCAAAAGAATTTCTAGTCCATCCGCATCCCCTCAGAAGAGTACCAGTGTAATCAAGTGCGTGCTGTAAGTGTTCCAGTTCGGGGTTTATTGTAGCTAAAAAGCAGATGAAGTGGGTTTGCTCCCCTGACATATGGATTACTGTAGCCCAGCCAAAACAAGAAATTCTGTTCTCCCTGGCAAAGGGAAGGAGCAGGCAGCTGTTAAAATGCTTATAGCCTAAGTCAGAGACCTAAAAAGACCAACACTTCTTGGCACAATTCACAAATTCTGCTTGGAAAGAGAGTAAGAAGGGATCCAGTGAACATAGCTCAGCAAGGGGTAAAAATGCAGAATCCCAGCAAAGACGACCAAAAATATATCTTGCAGATATCTTTGAAATCCTAAATAATAATTTCCCTTTTTTCTTAAAAAGCAGCAAATCCTCTCATATCTTGACAAAGTAGGCAAAAAGTATTATCTCTATAGCAATAGTGCCTACAGGTTCTGGGCAAGACCAGAAGCCCTGGCTGTGCTGGACACTGGCTAGCACCTAGTATCTCACCTCAGATCCCCTCACCCCAGGGAGTCAACTTCAATCCAGACCATGCGTAGATGCATTCTTGAAGCACTATCTATAGCTAGTAAGCATGACTGAGAGATTCAAGCGATGTGCCAGCAAACAAGGCTATAGGAATTTTGGGTGAGGGCATGCTGTTGACAACATATATATATATCCAGCTGCCCAGGAAGGCGTGCTCCTGTCCCTGGACAACTGAGGTTCCCAACTTTGGGTCTGCAAGTTCTTAGCCTTGTGCTTAACTTTGAGCACATAACACCTTTCCACCCCACTCCAGAAATCAGTTTGCCCACTTGAGGTGATACGGGTGCAGGTCCTGCCCTGAGAAAGCACCTAAGGTGAAGTGGAAAGAGACAATGAAATGCATCCCCTCTTACTTCTGTGTTGACAGCAAATAAGGTTCCTATCTCCCCATTTGTCCCTTTAGTTTAAAGGATATTTTTAGCAAACTGTACGCACGCGTTCACACCAGCACAGAATGACATGCCTGTGTTGTGTGTTAGAAAGAAAGCATTTTACAGAATTAGAAAGCCACCATCTGTAGATGTACATATTCAGTACTTGCAAACCATCTTGCGGTATTTTGCCGGAAGGTCCCAGCAACCTGGGAAGCATCGGAGTGCAGGTTACAGCCCTGGAAAGGTTTCTCCTCACTGCATGCTCACCCAGCTACAATCAGGGACCCAGAAGCTCTTTAAATTTCTTTAATGCAAGTGGATTCCAACGCTGGTGTTTTAATTCACCTCTCGGGCACGCTTACTAGTCACAAGCTTTACCTGTTTCCTCTTCAAGGAAACGAGACCTCACAGTTCGGCTGCTGCAGGAGCAGAGACTCCTCACCTCTACAAGGATTCTCTAGCAGCCCCTTGCCCATAACTCCCAGTTTGGGAGCACTTGGGTGTTTCTTTTTCTCCCTTCTGCCACCTGTGGCAAGGGAGACAGAGTCACACAGACTTGCAGGCACTCCAAAAATCATTTCTTTTTGTTTTAACTAGAGGAAATATTGGAAGAAATGTGTAAAAGCTAAAGCCCAAGTGCCATCCTTCCAATTCAGTCTTTTGTTTTCAGATGGTGTGGCACACATTCAAGGATGGATAAAGAAGGGATGAGGAGATGCTCTATGATGAATAAAGGCACCAAATCAGTTCACAAACGCAAAAACTGGACCATTTTCAAGAAAGTCAGGTGCACAGTGAGGGGAAGCTGTTCCAAGTCTCATGCTTATACAGTAGCCAGCAGATGTTGTACATCCATGTCTGAGCAACCAGCTGTCTTCTCATCAGTATTAAGTGTTCCGCTGACATTAAAGGGACAGGCAGAATTAAAACTGAGAGCTCAGAAAACTGAGCAGCTTTTTTGAAGTTTGCTACGTCTACGAATTATTGCGCACGCTTCTTTTTTTCCTTATAGGTATTAATGAACATTTTCAAAACGAGAAGAATCATGAGAAGAGCAGCCACAGGCACATAAACAGGGAAAATAACGTACAGACCATTGCTTTTCAGTGCAAAATTTCCAAAACATTTGCCAGTGTAAATGCCTAACCCTACGTGCAAGAATTCTCCTTTGTATTTACTTCATCTTGCTCTCCTTGAAATCACCTGAGGAGCCCCAGAGATGCTCAGTGCATGAGCAGAAAACTAGATATTTAGAAGGTTCCTTTATTTCTTCCCATATTCAGCAACTTAGGGACTTGCTGAGCTAAAGGCTGCACCCTTACCACCATATGTAACAGCTTCTGCCCTCCATTAGTTTTTCTATTTCCTCTCCAACAGCCTGTCTGTGAACCCCACACTTATTCTCTGCTCTTTTTGTTCTCTCATCAAGGATGTCCTTCTCTTCATTTTCAAGAATCTCCCTAACATGTTTGCGCTGTGTTGTTATCCCTCATTCTCTATAAAGATGCTGATTCCAGCCACCGACTGTCCATGTGTTGCACTTCTCAAAGCATCCCTTCGGTGCTTCCTCCCATGCAGCCATCACATATGGGAGAGGAATGCCATAAACGTTTATGCAGGGAATGCACTGTGCTTTTCAAAGCTTTCCAGCAAAAATCTTGCAACTCTTACGCTGCCGGTGTGCTGAAGTACTGTCACCCCCAAGCTGTCCAATAATGATTCCTTGATTCTCTGCATTTTCCTGTCTGCTTGTTTGTATCCACCCGCCTGTTGTCTTGTATACTTGCAAAGTTTTCTGGGACCCTGTCCTTTTTACAAGCTTTACACAATTCCTAGTGCAATGGGGTCTTGATCAGTGAGCAGTGCTTCTGAGTGTGACAGGAATTACAGACGAGGCGTCTGACAAAAACAAGCAGTTCTCACTCTTCTTCCGATATTGCAGTGCCTGTATTTGACAAGCTTTTTGGTGTGTGAGTAGGCAGGAAGGCTCACTTCCTCAGAACAGTAGGCAAAAATCACCTGCAAGATTTAAGCACAGTTTGGATGCAATGAACCCAAGACAAGTTTCAATCTGAAGGTGATGCCCAGGTCATCAATCTGATTGACAATCAGAAGAATTGTGCTGTCAGTAATGATTACAAAGGGCGGAGAAGAGAGGCAATCTTTTTCTGGGTAGACAGCAGAGCACAGTGATATATATGGGTTACGAGAGAGGATTCACTTCTCTTTCAAGCTCTTTTGCTTAAAAGTGACAAAAGGAAGGAGAAGGTTCATAGCACTGCGTCTCGACAGGCTGCTCTGCGTTTGCATGAACAGTGGGCTGTACATTAGACACTTTGCCCATCTGGGGAATGCAAGAGGTTCAGAAGTCCAGGCCCAGAAAATTCATCTTCTGGAAGGACCTAATAATAACAACTAATTTAAAGGTGCACTGTTACGTACTGAAAGTGATCCTGCAGCCCCTAAAATCCAGCACTGACAGCTAGTGTTTTTGTGGAGAAACATTTCCGTGGCACGCTGCCAAAGGACGGTGAGAGTCTTGCAGAGGCAGATTTTTTGCCCACAGCAGATGGAAGTAACAGCCTTTGGTTGCAAACAGAAGCCTAACAACAGCAAGAAAGGACACGACTGTGTAGAAACAGTGGCACAGACAAAGCTGATGGGGTTTTAAGGCAGATGTGCACCAGGAATACCTTGTGAAGGGAGTGTGCAAGGAGCAGCGAGGGACCGAGAACCTTCCCGTGAAGTGCAAGTCAATTATCTATGCATATATCCTCCTCTGTTAGCTGATGGCATCTATTCTTAATATCCACTGATAAGTATTCATCTGTTCACACATCCTATGTTGAACTGTATCAACATACTGTATTTCCAGAAATGCTCTGTACTCATCTTATGTTCTGCTGTGAAAAATCCATTAGTAGTTAAATTCCTGTAATCCTTGTGCAATATACCAAAAAGAATTGTAACTTTGTTAGTGAACTCTGCAAAGAAGGAGATAAAAATGAGCTCTGATAATGTCATTGTGGGTCTGCTTGGGTTTGGGTTTTTTTTAACCTTTTAGGTTGTGTAGAGGGCAAGATAAAAGAGAAATATGTGAGGAAAGTGCCCTTTCTCTTGTAAACGAGTGAGCTATAGATTTTAGTGCTGGAACTATAAAATTTGTTTTTAGCTTTCCCTTTATGATCCACATATACTCCACATGTATAAAGCGCCAGGGTTGTCATGCCATGACTTTTCAATGAATAGTGTTTACTGCAAACATATCTAGCCACTCTTATCAAAGAGCCCCAAGTCCTACAGCTCCTGTCCATCGCCCAAAAAGTCCAGTCTATGCCCACGTTGGTAAGCCTGGCAGAGACACCCTGAACGGATGAAGCTCTCAGGCTTCCCAGGAGCAGCTGATGCCACATTTACGTCCTTCACGTGTTTACCATGTGAAACAAGCAAGTATACGAGCAGCTTTTGGGACCTTCAAGGAGGCTTGCGCTGAAAGATGCGTTACACTCAGCTGTCCCAACCATCTGGTGTGTTTCTGTGTGGGCAAACAGGTTCCTAGCTGCCCTGCCAACATAGCTCCCAGAGAGATGTGTGTGGTTCCTCTGGCTTCGGGGAACCCCTGGGATGTGACAAAAAGACTTGCCAAAGTTTAAGAAGTACCTTAGCAGCAGCAGGAGTGAGTCTTTGACTGACTGGCCTGGTAAGTGTCTAATTTAGGATGAGCTCGGTAGCTCTCCAGGCCCCAATAACTCTAAGGACTTGATCTCCATTGCTTGAAATGGAAGTTTAGGTACATGGCTCACAGGCAGTTACCTACATTTAACAGCTAAATTTAGGTGTCTACAATCTGGAGCTGAACTACACTCCATATTTCCTGTTACAGCTCATGACCTGGCAAGCATACTCAGCCAGAAGCATCTTCTGAAACTCTTTGACCTCCTTTATTTCCACTATTTCCACTACTCTGAAACAGTCCTCACACACCTCCACAATTAGGTCACCTTTGTCACTTTGACCTCCAATTCTGAGTCTTTTACTCACACTGAATAGTCTAAGTGCCTTTTTGTAACAGACATGAGACTTTGGAAGCCTAGAAAAAGCAAAAATTGTATCTCCAGACTCTGCACATGTGAGATGGTCATAGGTTAATGTATCAATGGTTGTCCTTTGCATCTTTGAGATCATAGAATCACTGGAGAGTAGTTAAGGTGAAACTTATGGCTGGCAAACAAGTCTGAGAAGCCTTGTGCCCTCAAGAAAATTACTACACTAGTGGATTCTGGCTCAACAGGACAAAAACCAGGGAGGGAGAAGGGTACAGAGACAGGGCACCTCTGAGCAGGGTCGAGGAAACACGTGCAGCAACACGCACTTGACAGAAGAACCTCAAGCAACTGTTAAACCTGATAAACAGCATTTACCGTCATGATATTATTCAATATTTTTTCTGTCTTGAAATAAAGTGATGTTTTTGAAAAGTGACTGAGTCACTTGGGTAATCACGATGAACTGCAACAGGTCCGCAGCTTTAATAAACTCAGCCTAAGCAGGGGGAAAAGCAGGTCCCCTCTCTGAGAAAGGAAAGACCTGAGTTTTCAGCCTTGACCCACAGGTAGCAGAAGGATAGTTAAGCTCAAACTTGTGGCACTTCTTTTTCCTCGGTGGATTTGATAAAAGTGCTTTTGAACCCGATAAACACAGGGTGGATTAAGACCGTGTGTGCACAGCTGCAAATGAAAGGCAGCACATTTTATCTCAAAAGAACGGCATTTAGTTTGCTGATTTTCCTAACCAGCAAACTCCTGTCTGCTCTGAAGCATTATAAAAGAGCTCTTCCAGAAAAAAAAAAACAACCAAAAAACAAACAAACAAAAAAAACAACCAAGGGTGACTAATTTTTAATTCCCAATGCTTTCCCTGCCTGTTACACAGTTTCTTTGTAGAGAGGGAGTTCTGAATGCCTGAGCAGAAGGGGCAGCCCGTTAAATCCTTTTTAGGCTTTTAAAACCTTAAAATGTGCCGCTTCCATTGCCAGAATAGAGGCAGGACCAGTTGCTAGAGGCCTCGGGGAGGTGACTTTTTGTCTATGCAAGGGGAATCTTTCTGCTTCTTGTGACAGACGAACTGATAAGTGGCTGGATGGGGACTGCGAGTGAGAGCAACGGGAGGTGGACGCTTGCCATGCCAATATATCTCAGAGACCAGATGGAGTTTTCACTGAGCAAAATGTGTATTTTATTACTCCCTAGGAGTGGATCAAATAAGTTCAGCGATAATCTGGTTTCCGTATAACGGGAGGAAGCCTTCACGGCCACTTGGAAGGCAGTGCCTTGAAAGACTTTTTTACAGCAGGTAAGTCGCCAGCTGACAACTGGTCTGAAGGCGGCTTGCAGAATATTTCTCTGGTCCTCTGTTGTCGCCTGCAGAAAACTCTCACTGTGGTATATACAGGATATTGCATGGAAACGCACAGCAATCCGGTAAAAATGTGTGAGGCTCAGCGCCCAGCTGCGGTGCCTGCTCCACTGCGAGGTGTTCCCTCACATTCAACATAGTGCTGGGACCTTCTTTGCAAAAGAGAACACAGGGCAGGGACCAAAGCGTGCTCTGCAGTGGGACAAGGAGGTATTCAAGAGAAAAGAAGGGGGCAACAGGGATGCAAAGGTTGGGGGTGCTAGCTTGAGGGAGCGGGATAGAATCATAGAATCATAGAACGGTTTGGGTTGGAAGGGGCCTTAAAGATCACCTAGTTCCAACCCCCTGCCATGGGCAGGGACACCTCCCACTAGACCAGGCTGCTCAAAGCCCCATCCAGCCTGGCCTTCAACACTTCCAGGCATGGGGCATCCACAACTTCTCTGGGCAACCTGTTCCAGCGCCTCACCACCCTCACAGGAAAGAATTTCTTCCTAATATCTAATCTAAATCTACCCTCTTCTAGTTTGAAGCCATTACCCCTCGTCTTTTCACTACATGCCCTTGTAAAAAGCTCCAGCTTTCTTGTAGGCCCCCTTTAGGTACTGGCAGGCTGCTATAAGGTCTCCCTGGAGCCTCCTCTTCTCCAGACTGAACAACCCCAACTCTCTCAGCCTAAGGTATAATTAGATGTATAATTAAAGAATGTACAGGATGTAAATAACGAATGTAAATAAAACATGTAAAGAGATGTATAACTAAAGAATGGGGAAGGTAAGAGGAATGTCCTGGGGTGCTTATTTGCATGTGAGGGTACCTGAAGAGGGCTTTTAGCCCTCCTCTCCCTCCATGGTGTCGGAGGGGTGGGCTAGCATGGCAGGAGATCAGCCAACGCTGAAGGCTGAAGATGATACACGATGATATTGCACCCTCACTCGAACTCTACATCCCTACCTGAGGTTCGGCCTCGGCATCCCAAAACACTCCTGCTCATCATTCTGCCACCCGTTCCCCCCACCACAGTAACAGGGGTTGGCGTGGGTAGTCCTTGCTAAGGTGTCTGGGTTTTGCCACACACACCTCCCCTTTTTCCTCCATCAGGGTCCTGCCTGGGTGGATTTTGGTGAGGTGCAGGCTGTGTCTGCCTTACTGCCAGCAGCGGGAGCCACTTCTTGTGCAGGGAGCATGGGAGCAGAAGGCCACTGTGGACAGCCTCAGTGCACGGTAGGGACAGGCTGGAGCCACCTGGGCCAGCAAGGGAAGGGGCCAAGAATGGGCAAGCATGGAGGGAGAGGAAAGACTCTGGAGCTGGGGAACACCAGCAGGGTGGCCTCAGGGCAGCGTGACCTTCCCCGAACTGCACGGGCATGGAGAGATCTCTCCCCTTCACTCATTGAGAGTTAATCCTATTTTAATCTGTGAATGGGACCCGGATTTGGTGGAAGACACTGGAAGACAGCAGGAGAGCAGAGTGCAGGAGGGGTGGGTTGGTACAGAGAGGTGACCCTGGCAAGGGCTGCCTGAACTCCTAATGCGAACCCTAGGGGTGACAGCAGGAGCTGAGGGGCAGAAGGGCTACCTGTCTCCCTGCCTCCCTGGCCACACAGCCTTTCTCGGCACGTGACATTTGGCAGCCCTAGTTCTGGGGAACCATCTGTTGAGGCTCTCCTTCCCACGCCCCCACACAAAACTCCCGCCCCTCCTGACCTTTGCTGCTCCTTCATCAACTACTCTTCATGAAAATGTGCTATTAGGAGAAGAGGATCCACTGGCGTGGCATGCCTTTCTGGGAAAGGTGTTCGCAATAATGAAGGACAGAAAATGGAAATGTGGGTTTTAAGAATTTGTTTTACTTCACATGAAAGGACAAGCTGCTTTGTGGAAAACCATTGGCCAAATCAAGGAATTTAAAATTGCCATAGGTTATTCGGGGCTTGTCTGTCAAAAAAAGGTACCATTTTAATTGTCCTGACAGAACTAAAGCAACACGATTTCCCTACTGTCTCAACTTCCTAAGAAGTCTGTAGTTATATTTGTATAAAGGTGCTTTATACTGGGATAGCTATTCCCATACAGCAAGGAAAACCATCATTTTGGTGTGTCATCTTTGTAACGACATAGTTACATGCACCCTCTTACCCTATTTTGGCTTTTATTTTTAAATGACCTTCTCCTCCCCCGATGGGATTAATTATACCAGTAAAACTTGCAGAGCTGGCCTTGGCATGAAGAAAATGAATTGTTGCTGCCCATACACTTATGTGTGCTGTGGCAGCGTGTGAGCACTGTGGCAACAACAGGAAGAAATAATACACACGCCTGTGTGCTGACTTTCAAGTAGAGGGTGAGATTTCAGGATATATGTAACGTGAACAGCTCTCACAAGGAGGAAGGAGAACTACAGCTTTTTCCTTTGGGCAACAAGATTATGCACAACTCCAGATGCAACCGGAGGCAAAGATCTCAGCTGTGGCATTACAGCGATGCGAGACTGACTGCAAACGCCAGGCTTAGGGGGCTGTGGGGAAAGCAACTACAAAGCCTCCAGAAACACCTGGGGACACAACCACTAAGGCTGACATGCTGGATCTGCGAGATGACTAGCAACATATTACAGAAAGAAAAGGGAAGCGAGGTACCTGAGAGAGGAACCTCTCAGCGTTCAAATCCCTTTGTGGATATAGCATGTAGTCTTCTTCTAGTAGTCATGTTCAATATATATTACGTGTTTCCAGGACTGAACTGAACTATGTCACTTAAGGTAAAACCAACTTATCCTTTACAAATCTGTCCATTATTCTGAGTATCTGTGTCTCTCTTAAATGCACATAAAGCTGAGTTTTGAGCAAGGGGCTGACTTTTGTGTGTGTACAGTGGGTAAGGCAATACCCAGGCAAAGCCTCCGGGCTCAGCTACAACACAACTAAAATAAAACCTCATGTAGCTATTGAACAGTAAAACAGTGATAGAAATTAGTAGTATATTTCATAATAATACCAGTGTTCTAAATTGTGTACGTTAATGGATTTGGCAAATGTTACCTTCGGCCACCAAAGGACAGAGTAAAAGCAGTTATATGGAAAACTATGTAACTTCACAGTATTTACTTTCTTGAAGTCTCATTGCTCCCTATTGAAAAAGAGATCCTTTTTTTTAACTTTTTGGATGTTGCTGAAGAGGTGTGCAAGTTTATATATGTTTGTTTGCACTAGGTATCAGGGACTTGTTTGAAGATGTTAGGTGAGCCAAAAAAAACCCTCTTCACTTATTGCAGTCCATAGATCATTCTTATTGCCTGCTCTAAAGCATAAAATAGAAACGTTCTCTTTATTGTTTCCTTGATACCTATTTTTTTCACCATTAACACTCAGCAAGAAGAAAAAAAATCTTACTATTCCCTTCGCATAAAACAAAAATTATCTAGCGAAGCATGGGGCTTGACAAATATTATTATACTGAACATGTCTAGAAGTGATAGTATCTGTACTACGCTGGTAAAAATATGAAGAATTACAGAAGCTGTAGGGACTAACTTATTACAGTATTTAATCAGATGTGGGTATATTTCTTCTCATTTACAGTTTCCTTTCCCTTCTTCAGCCCATGTGACATTCCTGTTTAGTAAACTTTATAGGTGAACTAAAGCATGTTGATGTGTTTCTGTAAGGGCTTGTTGTTAATTGCTTGCTGCTATCCTTTCTCTTGAATATAAAAATGCACAGAAGTGTAGTGGGCAAGAATAATTATTATAGCTTCAGGTCTTCTTACTCTGTTTTCAGTTTCTTTGCAGCCTAGAGAGACATCAAAATTAACAAACTAAAAATTGCACCACATAAAACCACATTTTGTCCTGTATTAAGAAAAACATAATATTTGGTATAAAACATGCTCATTCCACTCACTTTAATGGCAGTAAACAGTACTGCTAGTAGCATCTGCAGGATTGGCCCCCCTTTTTATCTTAACACATATACCATTCCTGCCTTCTCTATTAGCACTATCAATTCTAACTCCTACAATTTAGCTAGGTAAACATTCAAAGGAAGTTTCATCTTTTTCATGATGAAAAGTGCTTCCAGATTCCCAGTTCAACAACAAAGAAATCTTTGGTCATATTTTATGGGCAATTTCAGTTAAAGCTACTTGTCACTTCCAAGTTTTTCCATTCCCTCACTCCACATGAATGCTTAAACCTCTTGTTGCAGTTATCAATACAGATATTTTAACATGGCTATGTTCATAATATTTATGATATTAAGTGGTGATTCCAGTAGAGGCTGACAATTATTTGAGCAGAGAGAATGCAATCAAAGGATGTTGCAAGCTCTGCTATTGCCACCTGCTGTCCACGTTCACCTTGGAGTGGCTTGGGTAGGCGGGGTTGCACAACAGTTACCAAATGGATGGCAAGGACTCAAGAGCTGAGCGGGTACAAAGCGATCAGAAGCAAAAATATTGTGAACAAGGATTCAGCAGGAACCTCCAGAAGAGACCACAAAATGGTCCAGAGTGGACACTAGGACATCTAAGGATGTAACACATCTAGGGACGCCTAGCTTACAGTCCATACCTCACCCCATCTATGTATATACATTCTGTTCCCAGCAAGCATCAGCTGTCAGTGACTGCTGCCATCTACTACTAAGTCAAACCTCCAAGCTCCTGCCTACCTTGACGGTAGTAGGACATTCTCAGGTCGGACACTGATGGCTAGCCCTTCTTTGTGTAGCAAGGGAGGAACAGGTTGCAGTAATTACCCCACTGATGAGGAGGATATGTTGTGGTAATGGTGCAGCTAGAAAAGGGTTAAAATGCTGGAACCGAAGACTGAGATCAAGAGCTCAGGAAGGAGAGGCAAGATTCTGAGAAAGAGGCAGGGGCCAGCAATGGCGCAAGAAGCAATGAAGCCCGAAGGATTTTGCCCAAAGCATGGAAGGGAACTCCACAGGGTCATTCCTCGCTCTGTGTAAGAAAGGTACAAGCAGACAGACAAGCAGACAAAGTGACGGGACTGTCAGAACAGGAAGCTCAATAAAAAATGCACAGCAAGGTATAAACTTAAAGAAGTGCCTCTTGCAGTTGATTTTTCTCTGACTCTATTATGGGTATGTGAACTTTTGCCTCGTACACCTTTGACCTTCTGTAAATGGTGCTTTTTCCCTGCCTCATCCCCTGGTTAAGTAGCATCGCTGATGCCGGGCTCTGAGGTGGCACTAGCAGTTATGGACTTACACTGTTCACGGTATGGAGATGGCAGCCAGTACTACACCAAAAAAGATAACCTGAGTTAGGCGCAGAGCAGTAGAATGTTTGAGGAGCAGCAATGTGTTTTGCTCAAACGTTTTACACTCGTGTTGGCTAATAAGAGTAGCGAGACCGGTTCAGTCGATGTCAAGGTTGCGCATAACAACAGCCTGAACAACTTTGGCATAGAGGAAGCCCACAGATACTCCCAGGTTTCCTTCTGCACATGAATTGAGAAGTGGGTCCTGGGAACTTCACTGATTCCACAAACAACAACTGAGGGTTCTCCAGCATGAGAAGAAGTTGCTTTCATATCTGCTACAAAGGAAACCAGAGAACCCAGTGAAAAACATTACAAGTATATCTTTCTTCCTTTCTTTTTTGTTGGGCACAAGACCTGTTTTTGGCGGAGCCAGAGACACTTGATGCCATGAAAAAAGCATCCGCGTCGTTCTTTCTCCCCCTCTTCCAGACATTAAATCCGCGCCGGAGCTACAGGAAATCTGCATGGTCTTCATCCTTCCAGCTGGAATCAAAACATGGGCATAAGAAATGTGGTGTTCAACAATCCAATAGCCTTTTTTTCTGGACTAAAACTCATGTAAAAACTAAACCATTGAAGCTCTCTTTTGGGTTGCCACACAGTCAGATAATCAAAGGGTAAAAAAGCATTACTTGTGATGAATAAATACAGCGCAAATTTTACTGACCTGGTATTGCCTTTAAAACCGTACCAGATACAAGGACCTATAGAAGAGTAACTTTTGAATAAACAAGTTAATACTTGACAGTGAACTTGTCAAGTGTCCAAGTCCCTGCTCTGATACCTGGGTTACTGTTCAATCTGGGTTACCAAAAGCTCAGGCTGCCTGTCTTGCAGCTTGCAGGCAGCGTGGCTCTTTCAGGTGAAGCTTCCGAAGCTGAAGGGCCCAAATCTCTCCTGCTTGGGTTCCCTCCAGGTAAAATCAGCAGGCCTGTTTGACCACAGCTTATATATAACACAGAACTGTAAAGGAAAATGTTGTCTGTCTTCACCCCTTCAAAATATTAATTGATTGAAACATTGACATTTTATTGCTGTGGTTAGGCCAGAAGCTTTTGAGTTAATAATGACACTCTTGCTTGAAATACCCAGGAGCAGAAATTACAGCTGTTTTGAGCTTTAATGTTTCAGATTTCTCATGCATATAATTGCATTAGTTTTTCCTGGGTGATGCTGTATTCTGATTTATTGTCTAGACTAAGTAGGTGCCGTAGGTGAACATCAGACGGTATTTCCACCGGCTCTGGTGTGGTTTAGAGTAAAAGAAAATATCACAAGAACACTGCTCTAAAATGATGTATCTGAGCTAGAAACAGCAGCTTAGAAATGAATCAGACTCGTAAATCAGGGGTTTGCTCAGAAACGGGGGGCAAGGGAGGTGACGAGCTTTTAAATACTGTGAGCAGTAAACGGTATTTCCTAGGAGTTTTTAATTGCTGTCAATTATAAAAGGGCTGGCAAGGCAGCCCCAAAGCGCCGTGACGGCCGGGCCGGCTGCTCCCAGCTCTACCCTCTTCCCGCCGGGGCCGGGTCCTGACATAGAACCGCCCGGCCCACACCGAGACCCAGCGGCGGGGCGGGAAGGAGAGGGCCCAAGGCCTCCGCCACCACCGGAGAAGGCCCGCACGGCTCGCCGGCCGCCGCCGCCGCCCTTACCTCAGCGCGGCCCGCCCGCGCAGGCCCAGCGCCGCCATTGGCTGCCGCCGGGGGGGGTGTGGAGGCCGCGGAGCGGTGCCGGGCGGGCGCGCCCGCGTAGGCCTTGCCCTGCCCGGCTCGGCCGTGCCCTGCCCGGCGCGGAGGCGAGCCGGAAGCCGCGCCGATGAGTTGTGTGCGCCGCTTGGCGGGGGGTGTCGGGAGCCCCGCGCTGTGGCGAGGTAAGAGGAGAGAGCGCGGAGCGGCGCGGCCGCAGCCCCTGCCTTCTCCCTCGGGAAGATGTGGGGAAGGGGCGCTGTCGCCGCCGGCGGCCTGGCTGCGCTGGCTTTGGTCGCGGCCCTCTGGCTGCGGTGCGATGAAGGTATAAACATCTCGTCGGCGGGGCTCTGGAGGGCAAGGGGGTGGGGCCTGCCCCTGAGGGGAGGCGGGGGCGGGCCGGGCGGGTGGGCGCCGAGCGGCGACAGGCTCGCCCGGTGCTGAGGGCTGCCCTGCGAGGGGGCCACCGGTGGGTGGATGGGGGTGTGTTCCCCACGGAAGGAAAGGCCGCCGGGCGGGCGTGGATGGGAGGCGGCGGCGGCCCCCCGTGGCGGGAGGGTTGGGCTCGGCGCCGTCGCCCCGCAGCTCCCGCCTGGGAAACGGAGCGAAACCAAAGGGAAAAGGGCAGGGGCCGGAGCGGCGTGTGGGCGGCGGCGGGGCCCGGGGGCGGCCCGGCACAATGAAGCCCACCCCCGCCGCTCACCTGTCTTGGGAAGGGATGGAGGCAGGGGGGAAACGCACACGAACCCGACCAGCACCTTCGCGGGGGTCCGCCGAGGGCTGCCCGATCCAGCGGGGGCCTCCAGGAGGCCAAGCCGCCGGGATAGGCTTTTGTGGCGGCCCGCAGGGGCGCGCCGAGCCGAACCGCCGGCGCCCGGGCTCCCCCCGCAGCGCGGGTGTGCGTGAGCGGGGGTGCGGGGAGCCCGGCCGCCCGCCCCGGGGCTGAGCGGCGCGGTGGCCCCAGGGAGGCGGCGGGGATGTCACTGCCCGTGGTGGCACGGCGGCGTGCCGGGGCGAGGTGAGGGCGCCGAGCCAAGCGGAGCCGCGGGGGTCTCGGCCACCACGCACTGAGCTGCAGCGCCCCGTGTGTGCCTCTGTGTGTGTGTGTGTGTGTGTGTGTGTGTGGAGGGATCGCGCTCCACTGCGGCGGGCAGAGAGGGAGGGAGGAGGGAAGAAGGGGAGGGAAGGAGGGAGGGAGGGAGGCGCACCGTGATGAGCAGGGCCTCCAAGTCCAGCCAGCGCCGTCGTCCTGCCGCTCCCGGAGGAGCCCGGGGCGGGGGAGCGGCCGCGCGCGGATGGCTGCCTGAGCCGGGTGGCGGCGCGTCCAGCCCCGGGGGAGGGGGCCCAAGGCTCCGCGCCGGGAGCCCGGTTCTTTATTTTATTTTTTTTTTTAATTTATCATCATTGTTTTCGGAGGGTGTTGAACCCGTGGTGGAAGAAAAAGGAAATTTTTTTTTTTTTTTTTTTTTTTTTTTTTTTTTCAAATAGCTTCCTCCCTCCCCTCCCTTTTTTTGCAGGTGCCCGCAGCGCAAAGCGGCGCCTGGAAAGTTTTGTTCGCGTGCGAGCGGCGGCGGCGGCCCGGGCTGGGATGCGGGTCCCGGGTCCCAGCAGCCCGCCGCTTCCCGCCGCACGGTGGCTGCCGCCGCGGCCGGGGCTGGCGTAGGCGCCTCCTGGGAGAGCCGAGTGCGGGCATTAAACCCCCCTCCCTCCTCCCCGCCGCCCTCCTCCGCCCCCCTCCGTCCCTCCCTCCCTCGCTCTCCCCCTCCTTCCCTCCCTCCCTCTCCCCGGTGCGCGGCCATTGCAGTGACCCCGGCCGGCCAAGGATGATCACGAACACGCGGGGCTTCCTGTGGTCGGACCTGGAGACGCGGGCGCTGCTGGAGATCTGGGGGGAGGCGGACGTGCAGTCGGCGCTGGACGGCAACTTTCGCAACAGCCATGTGTACCGGGACGTGGCCTGCCGCCTGGCCGAGCTGGGCTTCGAGCGCACCCCCGAGCAGTGCCGCATCCGCATCAAGGGCCTCAAGCGCCAGTACTACCAGGCCCGGGACGGGCTGAAGAAGAACGGGCACGCCCGCAAGATATGCAAGTACTACGACGAGATGGACCGGATCCTCAGCTGCCGGGGGGGACCCGACGGCGCCCCCGAGCCGCTGGCCCCCCCGCCGGACGGCGCCCAGCCGGCGGGGCCGCTGGCCGGGCCGCCCACTCCGGGCACGCCGCACAACAGCCGGGAGGTGGACGCCGAGCTGGACGAGGACGCCGAGCTGGAGTCCCCCCGCGACAACTTCACCGAGGACTCCGGGGAGTGCTCCTCCTACGCTGAACACCCCATCAAGGTGGAGTGCCCCCCCTTCGCCATCCCCGTGCCGCCGGGCGACGGTGAGTAGCCGCCGGGCTCCGGGTGTCCTCACACCCGCAACCCCCCCCCCGGGCTCTCGCAGCCCAACCGCCGGTGCCTCTCGCCGGCTAGCGTGCTTCTAGTGGCTTCTGCCTTATCCTCCTCCCTCCCGCTCCGAAATCCGCCCATGCCTCCCCTCCCCTGCACCTTGCTCGTTCCCGAGAGCTTCGTCCCCGTCCCCGTCGTCCGTCCTCCGTTCCGCCCCCCCCCTCCCCCCCCGCCCCGCGAACGCCGCCTGGAAAGGGGGTGGGAAGTGCTGCAGAACCAGGTAGGGGTAAGATGCTGGGGGACGGAGACCCAAGTGAGTTTTTATCGATGGTTATCAATGAGAAAACGGTGGAAAACTAGCGCAGAGATTATCAAGACAAAAGTGTCAGGTAGCGCTGAACAAGAAAATAGGCGTCCTTCTTGCCGGAGGATTTTCCCGTTCCCTGCAGACTTATGTGCAGTTTTGTTAATCAGTATTAAAACGATGATGACGATAATACCTGAAAAATCTGCTTATTGTTGCAGATGGGCCAGAAAGCTAGGGGAGAGCGAGCTTTTACGTAATGAATGGCTTGAGTTGTTTCAGAAACACTGCTAACTTTAGCAGGCTTGCGGATAGAAGCAGCCCTTAGATAAAGCCTGTCCTTTCCTTGCTAGTTCTTTACCCTCAGCTCTGTGTTTGTGTTGTGGAGGTGGGGAGGGCAGCGTTATTTGTTTGTTTTAAATCTAGATTAATGCCATGGTTTTAATACAAACGTGAACCTGTCTTCAGAAGTTGACATCACTGAGGAATCAGCCAATTGGTTGACGTTTAACCAACCTTCTTTTTACACATAAACCCCATCAAAGAGTTGTTTACACTAATGTTCTTTTGAAATGCAAATCCAGAATGCCAACAGACTGAAACTCAATTTAGATTAATGTAATTACCTGCAATACACAAATGAGGCTATACTATTTAATAGCCTTCACTTAAACCTTTTTAGAAGATCAAAAAGACTCCTATTGTTGAAGTTTAGTACTACAACAATTAAAATATGCCTCTGTGTGATTTTCATGTTACCTTTATAACTCTGTAGAAGCTTTTGGTTTTGCTTTGGTACTGTGAATTAAAAATATCTGAAATAATTGCAATCCACATAGAAAAAGAATAACAACTTTGTGACACATTAGGCCCACATCTCATAGGGAGATTTTTTGCTGCTTTCTTCTTAGGAAATTATTTGTCTTCAGAAAAATAATTGTCTCTCTCCTTGCTTTAGGCTTTAAAGAGATCAATGCTCCAACTATTACCCCACCTCTCAATCAGCCCAAAAGATCAAAAAAACGCCATGCAAGTTTAACATTGGATAAAATGATGGAAAAATTCCTGCAGCAGAGCGTGGATACAGAAGAGAAATTTTACAGATATGAAGAGCAGAGGCTTAAAATTGAGGACAAGCGTCGGGAAGCTGAGCATGCTCGAGAGCTCCAGATGTTACAGATGTTGGGACAGATGTTGGCAGGAATTTCTTCTTCGGTATCACAAAGGTCACAATCTATACCAGCAAGTCCACCTCAGAGAGCGAACCATCGTTCGTATGGGGATAACTTTAATTATAATGCTATGACAGCAGCACTTTCTCCACCGATAGGTACTTCCTTCTATAGCATAAACAAAAGTTCGGTTTTTTTAAACTTCTGTGTGAAAGCACTGGTAGTAAGTAGCTTTTTGAAAATAAAAGATAGTTGGAATTGTTTAATATTGTGGTGAAGGTGTCTGTCTGATGTAAAATGAAATTAAAACGTCATTCGTACCATTGTACTGATTATTTAATATAGATACCTTAGTTATAACAAATTTTAATGAGCAAAATCACACTTTTTGAACCCTATAGACATTTGGGACTTTTTTCCACGTTCACGTCTCTGTAAAGTTAGGAGGAGTTTTGTATATTAAAGGGGAGTAGCACCTTTGCTGAAAGCTGTCTGGAAACACTAGATACCTTGTAGCAGAGATTCCAATGCAATTGAAGTTAACAGGCCTAACCCAGTCTGTGAAGTTAAGGCTGCGCATGTGTTTTTTCAGGGTTGGGAAAAGAGTGGAGTTTTGCCTACACCGAAGTAAGTCAAATGTTAAAATCCACCTTCTTTAAAATAAATTTCTTTAAATCACAATTCTGAATCTTATCTTTTAATTAAACATCATGTTACTGTAATAGGTGTAGTAGAAGATGAAAATATTTGCATATATTTTTATTCTATACCAATTCATTTATAAATTCTTTGTGGGTCTCAATTTAGTTTAAAGAAAACGGCACAGCAATAAGTCTAGAATTGGTATTTATGCACAGACTTTTCCTTCCGTACCTTATGTGTGGGTCAGAAGCTGATAACTGGATATTAGCGTTCATGAACAGATTTCTCGGGATCTGTGGCTCCGTGTCGTTTATCTTTATGATAGTCTCTTTGTACATGGATATAGACTATGTGGGCAGGAAGAAAACAGGGGTACTCTTGTCAGTGCTGAAACTAGAGTCAGCTTGGGGCTTGGTGGTTGTAGCCTGCCGTGTGGAAACGAAACAAGTCTTGATCTGTTTTAGTTCTGAATTTCACACTGCTCGGAAGAAAAAAATGTGTGGTTTGAAAAGGAAAAAAAGCCACCCAGCCTCAGTGTTGAATAATAATCCGGCATGCCAGATCCTGAAGGGTGCGCTCTGATTCCTGAGAGGATCTTGTAGCCTTTTCAGGTCTACCTTACGTGCTGCGTTTCCCAGTAAAGCGCATGGGGGACTGGGTGGTTAGGCCTGTTGAGGGTTTAGGCTGGCTGACTAGGTTGTGTTTCGTCTTGACTGGATAGTTGGTCTGTAGCATTCCAGACTTTTGTAGATAAATTACAGCATACGTGTGGATTCTGTGTTTCAAATGTTGTTTTCACTTTTAAATTGAAAAGAAACCTGAAGTGCTTTAGAGAATACCCTAGGAAATCATTTGAGGTTCTAGACTGGGGTGATTATCATTACTTCAGAAAGTTTTTTCGCTGGAAGAGCGTCACTATCTGTAAAGACTTGAAACTAAAAGTTTAGTTTTTCTTGCTGGTTTTCGTCATATAGGTGTACGATCATATTACACTGCACAAAAATGCATTATATATATATTTAACTGTAGCAAGAGCAACTCCAGATTCTAATCTTTTAATTGGTAACGGTGTAACAAAGTGTTTATAATAAAATGTGAAAATAACACCTCAGGCAGAACCTATTTTTAAGGAATCAAGATTTCAGTTGTGTATAGCTAAACATGTCTTAGTGTTTCTCTTTAGTTGGGCCCTATTAAGAATTGCTTTTTGCATAATTCTCTGTTTTCTCTCCGTTTCTTGTGCAATCAATTTATATTTACATATAAACAAAAAACAGCAACAAAAAGGAAGACCTTCTTAACAACATTGCACTTTAACGGTTACAAGCTATATGATAAGTGTGGTTGAAAACCAGTCAGTGTCTGAAAGTGTGATTTAAAGAAAATAATCTGCCCTATTTCCAGAGGAGATGAGCATTTTGTTCTCCTCTGGGTCACTGCAATGCTATTTTGGCCATAATCCAAAACAGGGTGGTTTTTTCTTTTTTTTTTTTTTTTTTTTTTTTAATCTCAATAGGAATGGGATGCCTCTATTATACAAGGATTTTAAAAGTAAAAGATCAGCCAGGAGTATTTATCATTATTGAATGCTAAAACATTTTATTACTGAAGATTAGCACGTCTGGTTTAGGTTTAGATTCTGTGGAAGACAGAGAAAAAGATGCTTTCTGCTTGTAGTGCACGGATGTGGAGTTTTCATGTTTGTTACACTTTTCACCCATTATTATGTCCAAAATTTATGGAACACTTTTTCTTTTTTCTTTTTTTTTTTTTTTGGTCTAGATTTGGACTTAAGGGGTGGAATTACTAAGTTTTATACAGCTGGAAATAAGGAGTGTCGTAGGAGTTATTTTTTTACATAATTATGTATTACTATATAGCAGTTCCTTGAAGGCTTTCTAGAAGATCTGTAAAAAAGAAAGTAAGCATAGCTACAGTCTAGAAGATTAATATTAATGTTCAAATAAACCACTCTTCTGAACTGAATTATACAGTTAATGAGGAGCTTTGTTGAAATACAAGAACTTTTTATTTTAGTGTATTTACTGCAATTTGTAGTTAACACACTGTTGATAGAAGTACTGATTTTCAAATCCCATGCTAGGTTAACGGTTTAATTCTCTTTAGTTGTAGTTGTTGAAATACTTTTTCCTTCTAAATTTTGTAGTCTTTTGAAACAGTTATTTGAATGTGTAGTCTTCTGAGTGTGCAGTTGTTTTAATATGTAGCTTGACATGTAGCTTTGCATCAGAGATCGTAGTTGTATTATAGCTAAAAATTATCTTTTTGTGATATTTGTATTGTTTGCATCTAGTGTGTTGGATTATAGTTTTGCAGAAAGACTTTCATTATGCTTTGTAACCACCTGCCAAAATAAAAAAGCAGTGAGATAGGCCCTGTTCTGCTAAGAGGTGAAAGTTTTTAAGGGGAAGCGAAAAATAAGGTAGGGTGTATGTTTAAAATGTGCTTTTAGTTGCTATGTGCTTGCTCCGTGTCTGGATGTGTTTGATCCTTACTAAGTGTACCTATTTCAGTTGAGCTTAATTATGCAAGTGATTTCAGGCTGAACTAAGAAGATATTTCTAGTTACAAAATGTTCATACAACTATTCTGAGCTGTTGTTTTTTTCTGTACCTGAGCCCTAAATTAGGACTGTGAGCAGTCAGTGGGAATATTCTCTGCATCAGACTTTAAATTAATTTTTAAAATTATGACCTTCCCTTGTTTACTCACTGTTTTGAAGACCTTTAAGTGACAAAGCATTTGATATTTAGACTATGTCACTTTTGTATCTTGAAGTGTTTTCATTAGTGTTTATGAGTGCTTAAAAGAAATGCTGATGTTGGTTTAAGAAAGAACATACTTTAACACTTATTTTCTTCTTTTCAGTTATAGAGAGATCTTTTTCACTGCACAGAACACACTCTCTAAAGGATATGGAGAATATTTTTCAACTGGTGCGCAATGTTATCCCCCCTCTAACAGGGAAAAGGCATAAAGGTCAAGATGGACGTGTAGGCATTGTTGGAGGATGTCAAGAGTAAGTTAAACAGAAATTTGATTTTTCTTTCTGGAAGAGTTTGAGGATGTCGTAAGCACTTGTAGAAGCCATTCAAACTCACTTTACATTTAAAACCATGAGTATTTTCCAGAGAGCTTTATTAGTCCATCATCAAGACCATGCATACTTATGAAATAACATGTTTCCCTGCAGTTGTGTTGTGAAATTTTTGTAGTGAATGTGGTTGAAACTTAGAACACTGTTTGTGTCTCTGTCTGCCTTCTCTTTTTTGACCACCAAACTGTCTCTGCTTTCAGCATTAGACTTTTCCCATTGCATTATGAAGTTATAGAATAAGTAGAATAGAGTAAGGCACATCTGGGTTTTTTTATGTTTTGGTATCTTGGGAACTTTTAAATTAGGAATAGAATATTTTCTTACTACGGACTTTTTATTTTGATAAATTGTGGTGTTTACTAGATTCTGTCAGTACCTTGTTTATGTTCTGGAGTAATAGAAATAGCATGTTTCAGGGGAAAAAGAGATACAGCATAAATCAGCTAAATGCTGTACTGACCTAGAAACAAAACAGGCTCTATTCTTTCCTTGGCCACGTTCAGTAATCTGCACGATACTTTGAATGGGCCACTATACCTTCCTATTTTTCATTTTCCCCTTTTGAAATAGAGATGGCATCTTTCTCCGGTAAAAGAGATCTGCTGTTGGACATCTGCCATTAATAAACATTCTATAAGGAGCAAAAAAGTGCTGTCTTATAGCTGGGTTGATTAGCCAGGAGTTAGTTTTCCTCTTGGTTTAATGAGCTTAGGTTCTTACCTCTTGGCAGAAGGTGGCACCTCTGGAGAGTGATTCTGTCCATATCTCTCTCTTCAGTCTTCATAAACAGAATTTAGGGCAACTGGAATCACAGTTTAGGCACATGAGTTAGGCATCTAAAACCAGATGGGATTGATCCCGGTCACAGATCCCAGATTTGGCTTGCAAACAGTGCTTGACTCTGGTTTTGGTTTGTTTGTCTCTAAACTTTTAAGTTGGTTTTCTGAGAAGAGTTTGCTTTTTTGGTGGCATGATCTTTATAAATGTTTCTATGAAAGGATTAGGTGGCTAAGGTGAAATGCTGCGCCTTTGAAATAAAAGCAAGGTTTGAGATTGGCTTCAGTATAGCAAGATTTTATCTGTCTCTTACAGCAAACGAGAGAAAGCTTTTTTTTTAAAAATTTGCTCTTGAATTTGGGACTTCATTATGGCAGGCTGCTTTCCAGACTATCTAATCTCATGGCTGTATTTCCTAACCTAAATTGTATTTCATTCTAGATACACTGGAGCACCGTATTTTGCTGCAATTACAGCTCTCAAAGTGGTACGTGTTCTTCTATACTAATCCAAAATGAACTTTTCATCATTTATATTGGCTAAGTGCCATTTTTTAAAAGCATTCGTTCTGTGCTGCACATGAAATTTGAGTTCTGAAAGGTATTCTATTTAACAAAGAAAATCCTTAGTCTGGGATTTGTAGAAATACTTTGTAAATATATGTCCTTTGCTATGTTTTCTGTAAATATTTTCTCTGTATAAGGTAACATAAGACATATGTCAAAAAATTGATAATTTCAGAGGGAGAACTGTTTTATCAGAGACTTGGATAGGAAATTTCAAAACTTGATGAAATATTTTCTCCAAAAGTGAACAATAAAATAACTGGAGATTAATGTTTAAAGTTATGTTTTCAGTGCTGCAGTGAGTTCTTCAGAAATATATTCTGGACCTGCTAACTGTGTTGAATGAAGTGACTTTCTTTCAAAACTTACAGCTTTAGGCTAGTAAAACTCTTATATGCTGTAAGTTTAAAGATTATTGGTTAAATTTAATCTAATTTTTAATAGCACATATTGTTTACGTTATAATCTGTAGCAGAAGTATTTTCTAAGCTTTTTTTCCCTAGAATTGTGAAATTTCTTATTTTAGTGACATATTAACTGGCTAAAAATATACTTACTACGGACTACATAAATACACTGGTGATTATTCAAATGTAAACAAATCGTGCTTGCATAATACATACACATAATACACACATATGCATACATAATACATAGAGTACTTTCTGTTTAGTGTCTCAGTACTCTCAGTTCATTGTGTATGTTTTTCTTTTTGAAGATTTGTTTCAGTAAGTAGGTAACCAAGAGAGGTATTTCCACCCCACCCAGAATGCAGTCCCTCAAGGATTTAAAACTGAAATGATATTATTTAATGATCTTGTATGCAATATTAAGGCCACTCAGCTTTCTGTTCACTATGTGCAAATACATACTAGGAGGTCCCCTATTGAAGTCACTTGGTCTCAGATCATTACATCTGCACACGAAGAGTCATAGGATCAAATCTCTGCATTGCTTAGCAGCTTGAAATGTTAAATGTATAGTAGTAAAGTAGAGGAGACACTTAACTGTGGGAAACTTCAGTATGCAAGACAGATAAAAGATCAGGCTTTCTGGTCACTGCTTACATAATTTTTATGTGTATGTCGTATTTTTTGAGTTGATAACAGAAGCTTGAGGCTAAACTCCTCAGCTTTAATGTTTATTTAACTTAAGGGGCGTTGCTGAAATTGTGCCAGCCTTTGTCTGATACAGATTTGGCCCATTGAGTAAAAATGGTAGGACTGGAAATGTACTCACAGATTGCCATAGTTATATTTTGCAATTATACTACGGTATCATTTTTCTTCTCTAATGTAACTTGTCTCTTGTTCAGCTGTGTTCTTTTGCCTTTTTTCTTATTGTATGTGTGACATTTTAGTCTTTGCTCATCTCCAAATGAGAAACATTTCTCAAGTGAGTAAAGGTTCAAGATCTGTGTTTTTAGTCATCCTATCAGTGAGAAACACAAAAAAATTATATTGGAAGTAAGATACAAAAAAATTTCTCTAAAACATTGCATGGTAGTCTAAGCCAAAATAGAAAAAAATAATAAAGTGTGCTTTACCTACTGAGAAGTAAGAGTTCGGGTGAATTATTCACTGTGTAAACTTTGGAATGATAAGGTTACTAAGTATAAATTTGATAATTCTGTTTGCAAATTTTCTCTTTTTAGGGTGCAGATTTATCCCATGTGTTTTGTACCAAAGATGCAGCAACAGTAATCAAATCATATAGTCCAGAGCTGATTGTTCACCCAGTTCTGTAAGTGACTTATCTTATGTTTAAATGAACGAGTCAGGATTGCTAGTTCGAATGTTTCAGTCTGACAGTTGATTAGTTTGCGTTCTTTCTTTTTCTGAGTTACAGGATGGGTGAGCTGGAGGTTACAAAACCTCCTGGGTTTGTCCTTTGATTGCAGACAGTTAGATATTTAATAAAGAACAATCAGTTGTGAATTTTTTCATTACTACCAGGGTACAATTTTTTAAAAAGCAAAGATCTTTCTTTCTGCTACTTGCAACATGTGTTCTGTGATTGTAATGCATTTAACTGTGAACAGTAGCAAAATTCAGAACTAAGAATCACTGCAAGTCAGCATTTTAGAATCATTTAGAAGGCAAATAGAGCATGTTCTCTTGCTTCTTCAGTCCTAATAGTATTTAACAGTAGTGTATCTTTCTTCCTCTCACTACTGTGTTACGTAGTTATTTACCCAAAATTACCGGGCAAGGGAGTTGCTGATTCTCATTTTTCTTCACAAGTATGTCGTGTTAGATACATACCTATTCCTGGGGAAAAAATGGATGTTCTAAAATGATCTAGAATACAGGTTTTATTAACAAGAAGACAAAAAGTTTAATAAGCAACTTCCTAATTGGGAAAATCAGTGTGTGCTTCCGTGAATTTGTGTTCTGAAATGTGTTACTGATTGGTGAACTTCTACAGGATAAACTGTTTCAATTAGGTGTTATGATGGTTTACAATGAGCACTGCAAATGAGAATTAAGATGTGTGCCTTAGGTATATGTCCCTGAGCTTAGCTTGCACCAGTGCGTGTCGAAGTCTGTTGGTGTACGTAGCAAAGCTGTGGTTAAGCTAGAAAGAGCATAATTTAAAATTATGTTTGTCAGATATTGCTGTCAGGAAGGATTTATGACAGTAGAAATATTTCAGTGTCTGAAAAGTAGAATATTATCTCCCTCGTGGGGATGCCTGCAGTTGGAAGCCGTAAGTTTATTACATTCTAAAGGTGGGGTTCATTCCTGTTGATGTAGAGAGAGGTGCTTAGAAAGAAGTCAGATAAATAGACAGATATCAAGGGCTGTGTTTTGCTGGGTTTTGGAGTTGGTTTTGTGTGTGTGTGTGTGTGTGTGTGTGTTTTTTCAAAGATAGAAGAAACCTGTGACATCGTGCATTTTAGACAGGGGAAAAAATGATGTTTGAAAGCAAGGTGAAGATACAAGGGTAGGGTTTTTACCAATCCAACTGCATTAGCCTCTAAAATCCAAAATGCACATCTTCAGTTGCTGTCCTGTCTGATATCATATGATAACAAATGAGATGGAGAATCTTAATGGTAGTATTGGCTTGTAACTTAGGTTGTCTTGATGGATGACGCTCAAGATACAGCATACAGTTGTCTTGTGTGGGAAGGAGTTGACCTTGCCTTGGGAGAAGCATTTTTTGTATACACAGGGTTCTTGATGTAATGCGGTAATGGGAAAAGTTAATAGGAGAAGCAAAAGCAATATAGAGAAAAAGGGAGGTGACAATGGTAAAATTTCTGTTCATGGAGGACTGGATTTTGCATACTACATAAGGGTTGGGTTTTTTTTTACGCAGATTCTCGGTGTCTTCTGTGGAATTCAGATCTCAGTGAAAACTCTGATCTTTCTATTCACAAAGAGATCTTTTGATTTTAAACTTCAGCTCTGTCTATAAATTCCTCCAGATGTACAAAGTACAGTGACTCTAGGCATTTTCATATCCATATAGCTTTAAGTCTGAAACTCAATGTTTAATGCTTTTATTACAACTCTAATTTCACCCAGACAGCTGGCTAATTGCATGAAGCAATGGATCTGTAAATATTGTTTATATGACATTCAAAATGAAAAAATGCAAATATCAGAATGCTCAGATTTTGTTTGTTAAATTTTCTCATCTTTTTATCTCTTCTTTTCTGCTTCATTTGAGGAAAAGAGAAAGCAGTCCTTTCTGGTTAGAAAGAAAAAAAAAAATCTTGACTGACTCTATTGAGCCCAGGTTTTATTCAAATTTACACAAGCAGCCTATTTTTCTCGTAAGATCCTTTTGTCTTCAGTGTCACACTTCTCATATGATCCTTTATATGATGTGGAGCCGCGTGAGTTCTGCAGGCACGGCCGGCCGCTCTCGATTCAGAGCCTGATCTCTTAAACAGTCTTTGTACTTTTCTCCCGGGCCGCACTTCACGCATGGAAGAACCTCCGGGTAAAACCCACCCAGCAGCTACGTCATTGTTTTCTTTTGTCTCTCCCCTTAAAACTTTGCTTTGTTATGATTTCTCCGTGACCCTTCAGAGTAACTAGGTGGCTGTTGTACCACTCTCTTATTATGCTAATCATAATTATGGCCCCGTGTACTCCTCAATTCACTGTTTGAACAGCTTGGCGTTTCGCCAGGGTTCAGCTGCCATTTTGTACTGCCAGGAGTCTGACATTTTATCATCTCCTCTGCGACTTGGCTGCCGCTACCTTTCCCTGCCGCTACCTTTCCCTGCTGCCTTCACCTCGCAGCGGATCACCTCAAGGGAAGAACATGCTCTTTTTCTTTTTTTTCTTTTTTTTTTTTTTTGCTGCTGCCCCCTGTATGGCAAGGGATCTTCTGGCTCGTTAGAGCCGCTGTTGCAGGGCTTTGACGGCCTGACTAGCGAAGGTATGCGAGAACTAGAAGTTGCACTGTTGCGTTTTAGGTCCTTGGCAAATGTCTGTCACTTCAAGGATGTGAGGAATGTTACGCGAGAAATATTGAGTAGGATTGCAGGAGGAGGGTTATGAAAACGGACATCCACCTTGCAGCATTGCCAGGGCAGTCCCATGTGGCCCCAGCTGCAGACCATCCTGGGGTTCCTTTTGGTGTAACATCCTGTGCTGGGGACACCCATAACGCAACTTTCTCTGTGTTTTTTGTCTCGTGACTTCATTCCGTGTTCCTGTGAATGAAGGTGAGAGAGCTGTGACCACACATGGCAGCCTAGGATCTGGAAGGACACAGCTTTGACACCTGGCTCTGTGCATCCTCGTCACCTGAGCTGAGTGATGATAGCTGGGTGTCTAGGGGCCATGAACAGTCAATATTATCAGTAGCAGCTTTTTCCTTTTTATTCAGGGATTCTGTCAAATGTATCATGGCCCCTCCTATGACGACCTGGTATTAATGAAAGTATTAATTAAAAAATGACCAGTTCAATATTTTTGCTGACTTTGCTTTCCTTTGGAGAAGTGAAAAGTGTGTATTACAGAAGTCGGGGTATTTTGAATAGCAGAGTATACTGAGTCTTGGTCACAGGTGCCTCGCTCTTGTCACCATTACCCCTGGGTTTGTGCTACGTTTTTCTGTTTTCTCATCTAACATGCTCCTACTGTAAACTCTACACAGATGCAAACAAGATAAAACTTAGCTTTTGCATTTTATTAAGTTTTATTACAGGCGTTTTCTGTGTGGATTTCTGCTGTAGATGTGTGCATACTTTCTTGCATTAGTGTTGGGAACTTCCTAGAGAACAGTTTTCAGGGGCTTTTTTATATTCCCCATGTTGATTCCCTGGCTCGGGTTAGGTTGAATAGACTTCTTGGATACCTGTGTTGGGTTAGCTTATCCTGTCTTGATAGGTGAGTGATCACGGAGTTAAATGAGCTATATGAACCCAGCTAGTTGTATTTTAAAAGAAGAGCGAATAAACCTATTGTGTTAGATTCCCCTCTTGCAAGGAGTTTTTCATGATCTTACAGAGTTTTTCTTTCTCTGTAGGCCAGAAAAGATTGTGATACTACTGAGTAGCCCACTTGCAACCTGGTTGTCAGGCGATTTGTAAAGTCAACAGTCAGTATACTCCTTGATCTCCAGAGTTTTATCAGAGAAGTAGAATGAGATGTCAGGTCATTAACTTTTGGTCCCGAAGAAGTCATGCAATTTTTCCATTATCTCCAAAAAAGTCACCCTTGAACTAGGTATGGATTTAGAATTAATCCTTTCCTCCCAGCTGGTTGTATTTATGGGTCTGTACGGACTAGGAAGGATTGCCAGAATTACCAAAAGTTTTAATAGTTAATTGCAGAGTTTAAGTTTTTGTTTGGGTTTTGAAAAAGATTATTCTTTTCTGTTTGAAATAAAAATAACTGGGGAGAAAGCTCTCATGAGGCTGGCCTTTGTGTTGAGGCCAGTTACCATTATTGAAGAAGCTTAGCTTAGATCAGGGTTGCTAGAACATAACTTTACCTAGCTTTATTGGATTTTTTTTCTGTTTTGATGATTTGAAGAAATCATGAAAGTGAATCATGGATAGCGAGCTCCTGATAAGTTATTTGAGCACTTTTAACCAGTGCCAAGTCTCTTAAAGAAAGCCCAGGAACAATCTTAAGATTTTTGTCCCTTTCTAATTCATTATGTGGAGAGGAGATTTAAAAACATTGGTCCTTTGTGTGAGGAAGCTCATAACTTTTACTTGTGTTAGCTAAAAATAGCTATTAAAGACTACTTCTGTGTAATGTGGGACTAACTTCTCTTTTGACTCAGCTGCTGGAAGAAGTGCAAGAATTCTAGTCGCCAGGGAAAGTCAAGGAGAAAGCACAGATTGCTCTGATTACCAAAAAGATGCCTCCCGAGCGACTTGGCTGCTGGATCCCTATTATACCTGCAGAGAAGACGCGAGCATAAACTTTGTGATCTTTCTCCCAAACCTCATTTAGACAGCAGTCTATCTAGGAATCGCATGAGAAAGTTTGGGATTTTTTTTTTTCCCCTAAGTACTTAGGGAGAGAGAAAGGTCAGTTTGTATGTGCTGACTGAGAGAAGTATACTTAAACCGTTTCTAATCCTGTCGTGCAGTGCCATGGACAAAGCGTTTATGGATCTGTTCCCTGTGTCCAGCTTTCTTGGCAATAAGCTGCTACTTCTTTGCTATATGCTGCAGAACGAATAAAAGATGGAAGGTGTATTCACCCCATACTATAGTCCCTTTCCTCCATGTTGTTGGCAGAGGTCCTTATCCCAGGTGATACTAACAAAGGTTTTGCCACCTCCTCAAAATGCAAGAGGTAGCCAAAGATTTTTAGCATCACTGCAGGGAGTGCTGCTGTTCTTGCTGCTTTCTGGTACGTCAGAAAGAAATGTATACGTGCGTAGGAATGTTGTACTCCAGTTAGATCCTGGCCAAATTCATCCTTCTGAACACTTGTTATACTGTTGTGATTTGACATCAGGATTAGATTTCTTTGGTATTTAATCTTTTTTGAGTTTGAGTGAAGGCAGGCATGCCTGGGATTTGCTTTTCCATATTTTTTTATTATTATTATTTGAAGATTTTAGGGTCCCATTTTTTTTTCCAGCTGACAATCAGCAAAGCAGATGTTTAGATCGAGACTTGTTCTGTCTTCTCATGTGTCCACAGCCAGTTTGAAGCACTCCAGCCTTCTGGGTATTGATTCATCTGTGCCTTAACAGTTGAATGTAAACTAGAGAGGGATACCAATGTGATAAAAGCTTGTCACTTTATTTATTAGTTTGAACATTTATTTTTTTTAAAGTGCATTAGTTTTTCTAGGGACGTTTTAAGTCTGTTTCATTCTGAGGGAAATTACATTGTCATCGTAACTTCATTCTGTCACTTTTAAAGTCTCGGGTTTTGGTTGATTGCAGTCCATTTGGAAGAATATTTGACAGATTCTACTCATCAAGTCAGTTCACAGGAAGTATTAATAGGTCAAGACCGCTTCCATGAACTCTGAAAATGTGAGGTCAAGACATTTGGTTATCATTATACTTTTCCGGGGGGAATTGTCCTAACGCACATTGGTAACATGGCTGAGATCAAAACATACTACAACTGCTTTAAATATTTGGATATAGCTAAATGCAGGTTGTAAAATGATTGTGTTGATACCTGTAGTATCTTTACAAGGCTAGATAAGGTTTGCCTTGAGTGCTGTTGTCATGTCTGTGTGAGAAATGTAAGAAAATGGAGTCAAGCAATAGCTGCTTCTCCTTTGGGTCTCTTTCTTGCAGGATGCGAAAGGCTCAGCTCTGCATCCGAGAGGTGACCCTGTGTGTATAATGCATTTGGGTTCATTATTAAAGAGGTGGTTGTTGGCTCTGATGCCTGTAGTGTGTTGACAACCCAATTCCTATTGAAACAGAAGATCTGATACCTAAATGAGAGTCTGCTGTCTGAGTAGCAGCTGTGGAAAACATTTTGGGTTTTGTTGTTGTTATTATGATGTAAAAAAATACGATATGGTAAGCACGGCATTTTTTCTAAATGTGTACCTCAATAGGTCATTCACACTCTCGCTGCCTTAAAAGTAGAATATAGAGCAAGTAAAGATTGTGGTATCTGCGTATTAAGAGCAATCTCCTGCTATGAATTTGTAACGCCAGTGCTTCTCCTGAATGATGGGTTGCTGTTCTTGCTGCTGTGTTGTTAGTATTCAGATTAAGCCTACCAGGTTCACTTCTGGTGTCTAAATTAACTTAATCAGTGGCTGAGTTGGAACGTTTGATTTCTCAATCATTAGATTTCTCAATCATCTCAATCTCCCTCTCATTAGGGTCTTTGTTTTTCTTTCATTTTCTTCCCTCATCTTCTTTCTCATTTAATCAGATTGTAGCAGGAAAATAGTTATAGTCTACCCAGCATTCGCAGATTAAACACTACTGAAAGATTTTTCAACAGCTTAGTTAGGTGAAAATGACCATTTTGTCTTCTAAACCTTTGGGGGGGCATTTTGGTATGCTAATCTTAATTTACTAAATATATTTCTTTTTGGTCTCTAATAGCATCCAGCCAAGTTCATGATGCTGTGTTGTCACTGAGATTTGCTCTACCTGATTTGAGGTGCTTGGTGAGAGACCCATGAGTTGATGATGGGATCCATGAGCTTTTCTAGAATAAGTTCTTATTTCCAGTTCTGTTCATGGGGACAAAAGAGGCTGTCTCAAGCCTTTGGGCTTCTGGCAATTTGGAATTAATTTACAAAAATGATGATTTAAACATTGACAAATATAGCTACTCTTGGAATATAGAATTAGTTTAATTTTGCACTCAAATAATTTTTGGCGCTATTTGGTTTTGCCTTTAATTCCTTTGACCTAATCTTTCCCGAATAATCTCTCTACCTATCTTATTTACCCAGTTTCCAATAATGACCTCACCCAGGGTTTACCACAATGGTTAATAATTAGCTTTCAGAGATAACTGCTTAAATTCTAGAGGTACGCATTGTGTCCTGTCTTTCGCTCTTTTGATGTACCGTATAACATGACAGGATCTAAATGTCAGCAGGTCTAACATTTGATTCACATTAATATAATTACCTGCAGTGTTTGGACAAACAAAACCAAAACTCTTTCATCTTCAGATCAGAGACTTTTCCCCATCTTTGAAGATAAGACTCTAGGTTGGCTTTTGAAACTGCCCACTTAAAGTGGCCTTGTCTGAGTTTATTTAACAGACTTTTGCGTCGGTACATTTTAATGCATTTGGAGTTGCTGCAGTCACACCAAGTGTGCACAGATAATGAGCAGAATTTGAAAAATACCCTCTCCAGCGAGAAGCTGTATAGTTGATCGGGTGACGACGGTCTTGCCTGTGTCCCATGTCCTTCTCTAGCAGGAGGTCCCGATGATTGGCGTTTAGTGATGCCCAAACCACATCTCTGATTACTAAGGTGGTTCCAGCTCTGCCTAAAACACATGTGAAGAGCTGTGGTCCTGCTGCCTCCTGCCTGCGCTGTCATTCATGCTTATCTACTATTTCTGTAGCTCCCGGTTACACCCATGCTGACTTCGCTTCACATTTTCTTGTTTCCATGTAAAATTTGACAAGGCCGCACCTTATCACCATTGTTCCTTTCCCTCCTCTAGAAAGCAACGACAGTAGCTGTCATTCATCCTGAATGAGGAAAGCTGCTGTGTTTTGAGCTTTCTGTGATAATTTAAAGCTATTGCCTTGGTGGCTTTTGATCATTTGGTGAAAGCTAATCTTTGAATAAAATGCAGTGTACGTCAAATTTTTCTTCTTTGGGGGGGCTGCGGATGGGAGTTGCATTTCTGGACCTGTCCAAGTGTCCTCCCACTCTGGGCAGTGACCAGCCTAGAACAGACTTTCAAGCAGATGGCACCTGTCAAATATCTGTTACAAACCACTTAGGAAGATGTTTAGAAACTGTGGGTGATCTTACGGCAGTAGCCACCATGTTTTTCGGGCCTTTGTTGTTTTTGGAAAGTTATTACATCAAGCTTTTACCAAGATGAAGAGCTACAGAACTGTCTTTTATGTAAATTTTTATTGTGTGATAGTGAAATATGGAAGAGTTCTGAAGTGTAAAAAGCTTGACTTAATGTTTTTATTTTCTTTATTAGCTTTTCAAATCTAAAAGGTATTATAAGAGGCTGGGAGGTTGTGCATTAGGGTAAGAAGCAACAATGAGACTGCAGTACTGAATCCAGCAGTTACTGCCATAAGCACCATAACTAAACCAGTGCTGTTCTTGTATGCAAAAATAATTGAGGTGGCAAGATGAGAAATTTTTTTCAGGGTGTATTGATTTTAGTTTGGCCGAAGTTATCTAAAGCTACCAATAATTCACAAAGAAAGTGTATCCTCATGATTTCAGAGACTAGGTGCTGTTTAATTTGAAGAATCTTTGTAGAATTTGCCATGGAAAAGTACTTTTCTAAATACGTTCTGGAGGCAGAGAAAAGAGCAAAAAGGTAAACATGTGAGATGGTGAAGACCGTATCTTGGCACTGCCTACACAGGGGCTTCAGGGGAGGCACATGATGAAGCTGTGGTATCTGTCTTCCCAAGTGATCACAGTCTTAGCCTCTGCTGAGTGAAGCTTTCTGTCTTTCCTCCATCTCTTGCTAACAGCTAAGGAAAGTTGATCAGGTAAACATCTGTGGGATCCTTTTTCATAGCGTGCCCCCTGTGAGGCTCTCGGTATGCTTGCTTTTTTGTTTAGATCTGTTTTGGTGAATGGACAATGTGTAAAGTTGACTTTGATGGGAGGTTATTTTTCTGATATTTTACATTACCTTTAAACTTTTCCTTACCTACCAGGCTTCACAGGAATGAGACAGGTTATAGAAGCTCCTTCAGTTTTCCTTATCAATGATCCTGTTGTCTTGCAGTTATTAATTACATGTTTATCCTGTGGTAGGTAGTGCTTTTCTGTATGCAGTCAGAGTTTTATCGGTTGCTTTCCAGACAAGCTAAGACTTTGAGGAAGCTTTTGGGATTTGGAGGGGTGGTGTTTGGTTGCTTGATTGAACAACAGTGAGCTGTTGTAATCTAGATTTTCTGCAGAATGGCATCTGATAACATGTCACGTAACACTGTAGTGGTTAGCTGGAAATTAAGTAGCTGTTTGAAGATCTGAACATTCCCTGCAAATCTACAGCTGTGGTCTGTCAGCAGAATGTTTAATTGCACACATCTGCACAATGGTACTGTAGTTCACTTTCCATGTTTACAGGTGTTAACTGCTTGGATTCAGCTTCCCAAATTATCCCTGCTGTGCATGTCCATGGTGCGGAGTTTTTATTTTCAAATTATGGGAAAGCCAGACTACTTCCCAGTCTCTTGCCCCGTCACCTTCCAAAAAAGCTTGCTTTATTTTGGGAAATCCCTGACTTTTAGTTACTCAAAGTCTCTCTGACAGATTTTTACACTTTTTTCAGAAATTAAAATGTTGTTTTCTCGTGGCATTGTGAGAGATTTTCTGACTCCTCTTTATAGTAATATTAGCTTTGTGGTTTCAAGTAGGGGTATTGTATTTGTTATTCCTGTTTTGGAAAAAAGCCAAGTCACGTATTGTATGGCTCTGCATCTCTAGAGGCAATACTGATTCATGCTTACTCGATCCCTTTCTGCCAAAGCCTGAAGATTGCATCTCTTTCAATCAAGGGGACATCTTATACCTCATACCTTTCTGGATACTTTTTTTTTTAAAAATACAGTGCTGACTTCAATTGTGTGTGCATGTCTTGGGCAGTGGAGGTGATAATTAAATGGAGAGGTTTGAAATCAGGTTAGTAATCAGGGTTGGCATGAAGGGACAAAGGAAGTTAACAACAGTATTTGTGTGAGCGTAGTACATGGTGAGCAGCTGAGGACCTGACTTGAGTTCTGTGCTGGTGCCTCCAAAGCATTTTGGGTTTGTTTTTTTTTTTTTTCTGGTTTTGATCCACAGGCAAACAAGAATACACGTTGGCTTTTTCTGTAATAATAAACTGAACACTACCAAGGAATATTTATTCCCAGGTACCCAAACATGATCATCTGTTCTGGCAAATTATCCAAATGATCCTTGGCAAGCTTTTTGGCCTGTGCTAACTAGCCTCTCCCAACAGCTTCTTCCAGTGGTGAGGAGCTACCATGGTTCAGGGACTGTGCCTGATAGGGGCAGCTTGAGCGTTACCTGCTCTGAAGCCTGAGGGTGTAGAGGCCGACTGAGCTCAGTGTCACAGAACTCTTCTGGGCATGTTTCAATGTTGTGTATAGAGTGGAGCTGTTAAGAGCTAGAAAAATTTCTGTCTTTGGGCTAAATCCCATTGTCAGGAACATTCAAGGTGACACTCCTTCCTGAAGAAAATTACATGTTGATCGTTTGTACCCTATCAGCTTCAAAATGCTACTGCTTTGATGTCTGTGTGTGGAAATAAACTCTAAGATGACACTATAGCCCTTCCACTTTCAGAGAAGCTGTAGATACAGGGTGTTTCTAAGGTGTCCTTAGCTGCATAACCACAGCTGCTGTGAACATCCAGTGTCTTAAAGTGCAGTTGTCATGGTGCTTCTCTGAGGCAGTATTTTTTTATGAAGAATCAAAATCCATCAGTTATTTTTCAGCATGTTTTTATAGCTGATTTTGCAGTGTAATAGTCATTATCACCATTTTAAATCTCTTGGCCCTTTATATGCCTTGGGTTGCTTCTTGATGTGAATTTGCAAAGGGGTTATGTGAGTGTAATGTTTGTAAAATGCTTTGAAGATGAAAAGCTCTACAGTAGGTTTTTATTATTACCAGAGGCAAAGTGAGCAGGAGCGGCTTAATGTTGGACTGTTCGTTTCCCAAGAGATAGCTTTGTTTTGAAGAGTGCGCATTATCAATTGGGTTGGAGACAAAATTATTTTATTTCAATCCACAATATAAGTAGATTGGCAAACTTTCTACATTGAGATTATTTGCATGAGATATTTGTAAGAGAGCAGAGCGGTTACGGTACTATCTATGGCTCTGTTTTTAGCTTACATTTAATGGAACATTTTTTTTAATGCATTTGGCTTCTACTATCCAAAGGTATTTTGAATCCAATCCATTCAAACATCCTTATATATACAGCAGTATTCTTACATCTGTATAATATATAGAAATCTATGAGATATTTATTTGAGAAATATATATTTGAGATATATATTGCTCTTCTAGAGATAAAATCAGCTTCAGCATGTAAATAAAAAAGCAGTCTGCATTCAGAAATGGTGACATTTTATTAGAGTTTGGTTCACAGACAGTTTTTTCACATGTTCAACCTACCGCATATAAAAGAACTGACTTTTTTTAACAGTGCTTTAAATATTTCTTGAATCGTTTTTATTTCCAGCCTGTATCTACATTGTAAACTGATAGGTGGTTTTACGGAGAGGGGGAAAGTGAGCCGTTTGGCAATTCTCAAGCTACTGCTGTTTCCGTGCGAGCTAGAGGAGATGGGAGGGAGCTGCATCGTTCAAATGGAAATTCAACTTCAGCTTGCTAGGCGGGGGATCGCTTCAGGGACACCAAAGTCCTCACGTGGTTCGTTGTCTCCCTTGCCCTTGCGGCGGGTCGCCGCTTCCACCCAGCAGCCTTGTTTTGACAGAGCTGTTCCGTGGTGTCAGCACAGGGCTCCTTTGGGGACCCAGCGCCGCTGCAGCCGGGGGTTTCTGGAGCAGATATGGTCGGTGGAGGGGCTGCTGGCCCACGGCCAGGAGCGAGGCACCGCATCCCTGCCGCCTTGAGCCGGGCCGCCTGGCTTGGTGCAGCTGCAAAAAAAAAGCTTTGGGCTCCTGCCTGGCACTTGCAGAAATCGTTGTGGAATTTGCTGATTCTGCCAGACGCGAGCTAAACACTTGTTCCCAAGTGGTGTGTCCCATCAGTACAGCTGTTGGTTATGAAAAACATGCAAGGGCTTTCATCCGTGATAATAGAGCTTTGTTGAACTATTGCAAGCTCAAAATTTTCTGAGAGTATACTATCATACAGTACGCCCTTGCTTAGCCTATAGGGACCTTCCCCTCCACCGTCGTTCACTTAAAATGTTCATTTATTGTCATCACTTATGTCAGAGGCGGGGAGGGAGGCTCAGTTTTCCCTCCATACTGTCAGTAAGGATTAACTGACATTGTTGGGCAGTGCTTTGAAAATATTCTGACCTATTTACACAACAAGACTGATCAGAACAAAATAAACAGTTCTGGTCAGGGGCTGAATGCTGTATTGTGGCAACTGTATGTGGCCGTGGATTTTTCTCATCATTTTTCCAATGTAGACAAAACCTGAACGCTGCAGAAATCTTAAGTATTGCAAGCAGATAATACTCTTACTGAATAGCTTGATTTTCCTATTGCCTTTTGGGGAAAGGGGACAGTTTGGCGGTAATTCAGTTGGAACAAATGCTTATGAAGAAACTGACAGAAAAGCACATGAGTAGATTTTTCATTTTACCACGCAGGGTAATAAATAATTGCATCATTTCCAGCAAGCCACAGCATATATCTGCAAGATGGTGGATCACTCTCCAAGGTATAAGCTTTGCAAAGAAGCATTAAATAGGGAATTGTGACAGACTGTAAGAATTGTTGGTTTCCTGCTTGGATTTTATTTTCTTATTTTGTAACGACCATAGTGGGCACTTGCAATTACCACCTCATTTTTATGTGGCGTCGCCTAAGGAACAAATCAAGAGAAATATTACATTTTAACTGTTTGGACAACCATTCCATATTTCCTGGGTCACAGATTTTTGGTAGTTTGGAGGATAAAGTTGTCTGACATTCAAGATAGGAAATACCTCTATCTTGCATCTGGAACTCAGATTCTGAGAATACTAAAATGAAGCCTTTTTAAATGTGTCTTTTTTTTCTGATTCCATTTAGTGATAGTCCCAATGCTGTCCATGAGGTGGAAAAGTGGTTACCACGACTGCACTCAGTTGTCATAGGACCTGGCTTAGGTAGAGATGAAGTTCTACTTGAGAACGCTAAGGTAATGTGTATACTGATATTTTATTCTGTGTCTTTATGTTGAATTTTATTAACCAATTTCCTATCTTTTACATGATTACACGAATGTATTTGATTAGGGTTACTAAATAACAAATTTAATAAAGTATTGTTGACTGAAAATTACGGCTGTTAATCATGGTCTTCGTTATTAAACTGCAAGCATCATGCTGAATTTTAGGCACCCTTATGGTTGTTTTGATTTGCTTTTGTTTTGATTGTGAAAGTTGCTAATTAAGAAATAAATGTTGGCATCTCCAGATAAAGGGCTCTGTGTTTCCTTAGGTGCAAAGCACCTGTACTGTAAGAACATAAATATAAATTTAAGTTCCTAATTTTTGGAACCGTATTTGACAACTTGTGTCAGCAGAGGTACCAAAGAACAGGGACTATGTCCCCTTGCAATAAGAAATAATACTCTTAATTATAAAATGTTGCAGATTTCTGCTCTGGATAAAGAGGTAATCCTCTTTTTTGTCAAGCCTTCGTGGAGAGCTGAAAACAGGAGCTTAAGATAGTTCTGTACCCTGAATGTTATGTACTTACACAGTCTTCCAGATGATGTCTTGTATTACTGTCAACATATCTTTATATGTTCAAAGTATATCTTTCAGTCTAACGTCAATCTAATTTTGTGCAATTTGAAATTAATATTTTTTTTTCCTGAGAAGTATTACTGAATTAATCATTGGTACTAAAAAGTGGAATGAATATTATTTACGGAAATGTTGACAGTTACACAGAGAAACTGCAAAACAGGGGAGGCAAGAGACTGAAGACCACACTGTCCAAGTAGTTTAGAATACCTTGAGAGCTGTGGAAGGTGGTTTTGCTAAGGCTTTTGTTAGAGCTGTTGGAGCTCTTCACTTCTTTAATTCTCCTCCTGCTTCCGAAAAAATGTTTGCTTTATGATATAGAGGTGCAAAGCTAATAAAGAACATGGATTCAGAAAGAAAGAAACCAGAAATTCATTACAGCTGATCAGGAAATCAAATTCTACTCTGAATAAAAAATTTCAACAGAGATTTTATTCTTTTTTGAAAATATTTTTCAGAGTGCTTTTTACAGAAAATTTTGGGCAATGATATCTTTTTTTTCTTGATTCTCAAAAATTTTAAAGTTGGTTTTTTTTCAAAGGAAAACAACTTTAAAAAAAAGAAAATAAGAATTCATTTAGAATATCTAAGATATCTAACATAAGCTTCTTTTATATCAGAATTCCTTCTGGGTTTTATAAATATCCGTCAAATGCGTATTTGTATCTGGAAGATTCCTTCATTGTATTTTTTTATCGTTGCTAAAAATAATTTTGCTTTCTTAGTGAATTACAAGCATACTTTTACTTCAGCCCGGCCATCCTATGTGACCTAGCTTAAAGTTAAAGAAACAAAGCCAGCCAATGAAGAGAAAGTGTTTGGAAGTTACTTCATGCTAAAAACCTCAGGCCATGTTCATATGAGCTGTGGATCTGACCTTATTAATTTCAACTCACGTTAAAGCTCAAGTTCTTTGTCTTCACTCTAATTATGGAACTGTTATCCAGTGCTGGTTTTTTAATCCAACTACCATAACCTTCTACATTCTTTGTTTGGCCAAAAGCTTTAATAAGTGCATGTAATTGGAGACAAGTGAACCCTGGTTGCCTGTTTGAGGAAAACTGGTGTGCTTCTCTGTGCTGAAGAACGGCTGAGTCTCCCTCTTGCTTCAGCAGCGAATTTTAAGCTTTCTATCAGTCTTCACCTTCAAGAAGAAAAGCAAGTGATGATAGCGTTGCTATTTTAAACTTTTATAGGAGGCTGGCTTGGTATATAATTTTCTGTTTTCCCTTTAAGCTAACCTCAGCATGCTGTCATGTGAATGCAGGGCTAGATGGAGATTGGTGTCTGCTTTCTGGTCAGCGTTTTGTGCCAGAGTGGCAGTGAGGATGAGAGAGCGCTTCCCCTCTTCCTCCTCCTGCCCCATTAAAGTGCTGAGGCATAGCGGTCTGTCACCTCTCTGATGCTGTTTTTATGTCAGTTCTTGTCAGTATTGTGCCAGCACGTTGCCAATGATTGTGCTTGTCCAAATGGTCATGTGTTTGGGCTGTTTCTGTCTTCTGAGCATTGAGGAATTAAGATACTAATGCGGTAAGCTGCAATTTCTGGTATACGGCCCATGGGCAGTGTTTTATTGTGGAATAGCCTGACTGCTTGTTGACCAGATGGTACATCTCTCTCTAGGCTAGAGAATGCTTTGCGTCCTCAGCGTCTTTACTATATCACCTACCTCCCTCACGCTTGATGCCTGCAGTGTATGCAGTGTGGCATTTCAGTTCCTTTTAACAGTCTGATGGATAAGCAGCACATTGTGATCAGTTTCCTTTGATTTATTTTTATTTTTTTGAGAGCATAGTGATACTCTTTGAATACATACTTATTGGCTTCCTGTGATTGTCTGGTTTCGGTTATAATCCCCTTAACAAGTCCTGTTACAAGAAAGCGCTCTACAAGTTATATCCTTCTCTCTTATGCCACTTCTGTGGGTCTGTGACAAAACCCTCACATGCTTGTTCTCAGTTGCCTGGGTGAGGGCTGATGCTCTGTCAGAGCTTTCTAGACAAGGGTTTGCAGGAGCTGCAGCTTCAGAAACATGTCCTAAAGAAAGCATTTGTTGTGTCCTAATAGCTGTGCAGCTGGATCCCATGCAGAAGTGGCAATCCTAGTCTTAATAAAGGCAGTCCAAGTTAGTTCCCTTCAAGAAAAAGGAACAAAAACATGTTTCTGCTCCACTTCTCAGTTCTGGACTGTGCAGATCGAAGCGTTTCTACTCCCCATTCTACTTCAAACTTCCAAAATGCTGTTACCACATCTGGGATGGAACTTGGCCACCACAGCCAGCTTCCTTGTAGGCTATGTCAGGCCATTTGTTTTCCCCTTTCAGTGTCTGTGATTGATTCTGGCCAGAGATGACAGTACTGTTACCTCCCCGAGTTCACCTCAGTTGATATGCTGCTGGTGGTGGTTTAGACTCTGTTGAGGAAGAGTTTATCTGCCACGTGGAAGCAAGGCCAAGGTTCCTACACCTGTCCTCTGTCAATGCTTACAAGCAACATATTTCCAAAGCTATTGGATATTCTCCTTTTTCCACACAGCAGCAGTACTATGACCCTATTATACCTACCCACCACAGTGTTCTTCATTCAGCCGTTCCAGGGACGCTCGCGCTTCTGGTCTTACTCTGATTGGATTTTTCTTGTAGCCCGAGGCTTGGAAGTAGGGGAATTCCTGCCTGTACCATCAAGAGCCGTTCCTCAAGTTTGTGAGAGAACCAAGTTCCTCTCCTGCAGGGTGATGGGTGCAGCTACCAAGGGGACTTTGGAAAGAACATGATATTCTTTGTATAGCAATCTAGGAGAGGAGATGATGCTGCCTAATGCTCCAGGGTGTTCTGCATTCACAGGCTTAGCTGTGTCCTGTATCAGTTTCCAGCCTCTTCTCATCTCCTTTCTCTTCCTGCTCCTTCTGGCATGAATGGGATGTTCCTGTCAAATTTTCTGCTTCTGCGTTTGACCAATCTTTATTGGGTATGTTACTGGCTTTGTGATCAAATGGGGTTCCTTGCCTCCCTCCCTGAAGCGGTAGCACCAAATCCTGGACTCCGTCGCTCCAGTCTTGCCGTGTTTTGTCTTCCAGCAGCAAAGTTAGATTGGTGTTTCAGCAGAGCATGCTTGCTTCCCTCCTGTAAGAGAGGTAATGATTAATAGCAAGAATGTCTCTGCATAACTCAGATTACATGGTAAAATCGACTGGGTTCTCAAACTGCCTACTTGCTTCTCTTGCTCAATTCTCAGTCTTTATTTTATCTCCAAGAAAATGTCCTGAATACCAGCCTGGGCTCTTCTTTTGGCTGAGGCCCTGCCTAGCTGCCATTTCTGCCCCCCTCACCCTGCAAACACTATCCTCGCCCAGTCATTTGCCCTTAAAGATCTCTGCTATCTGTTGGGATATAGATTTCAGAAATCTCATTATCCACCCCTAGTGACATCATCTTAAGGTTGTGTGGAAATATCTTGGCTGTAGTTAACATCAAGCAAAGGGTGGGAGAGCTTTGGGCCATTGTCATGAATCACCTCCATCAAGTATGCCCAAAGAGGGCCCATTTGAAATTTTCTCTTTCAGATGGATTCTCAGTTCAACCTCAGCTGAGGTATCAGCCTTTCTAGGTTTGTTTTTGGTTTGTTGGATTAATTTCCCCCATTTAAGCCTTATGCCTTCATGATTCAGGCAACATTTCGTGGCCTTAATAAATTGAAAGAGTGGGACCAGGTGCTTCACTACACTATCATCTGCACTACTTTTTACAAGCTTAAAAGGACTACAGCATACAGAGCCACCTTTTGTTGTCATAGCAGTCTGTTAAAGCTAAATCTGTTGCCGTGGGCTTTGAGAAGCATTTTCCTCTTGCTACTGAGCAGTCCCCTGGGTTCTGTTTGTTCCAAGTATAAAATATCTGAGAAGCATCCCAGGCTAATGCTGCAGCTTATAGATTGGTAGTATTGTCTGTGGTACCTGACACCACGTATGAATATGAACAACAGGATGCATTGACTCTTTGGAATCGCTGGAAACTCAAGTTAGCAGAAAAGTTATTTACCAGAAACTTAATTGTTCAATACATGTCATGTGTGCACTTACGTCCTGCCCTGTTTACGTTCCCTGCAGATTCCCACCTGCTGTGGGGATTTGGCAGTTCGTAGGGAAGGACACAGCATCTTCTGTTCTCAGCTTTCAGTTAGGAGGAGGTCAGGTGGATGTGCCTGTGGTACTGCAGAGGCCAAAACCAGAGGGCATGTACCCATGCCCGCTATGAGAATGTGTGTGTAAACTTTATTTCTTTCAGCCCCCACCCAACCTCCAAGATTGATGCATGTACCACAAGTAGTATCCAGCGGAAAAACTACTCTCTTACTAGCCAAGCCTTGTTGCTTTCAAACAGCCTGACAAGAGTCAGAATTTGTGGACGTTTTCACCTAAGATGAAGCAGTTGCTGGGGTAGGATGCAGTTCTTTCTCTGATGGTGGTACTGGTGCGGATAAAGGTTGGGAGCGCCAGCTCCAGGCAGGGAGAGCTATTGCTGCTTGTGCTAAGAACTATTAGTATTCTGTGGCTTCCTCGTAAATGGCTTGATTAGAAAAACAGTGTTCGAAAATATGCTAACAGGACCTTAAATACAGGTTTATGCAGCTTGCAAGCGGAATTTATTTTCTAATATATGTAATGGATCTTGATGAAACTCATTCATAGTGAAGTGGGATGTTTATTTGCTTTGCGCATGTAGGCTTATATTGTTGTTTAACTTGATTTTGATACTTAAAAGGATTTGTAAGCAAAACACTGGAATTGAATAAGTTTTCAACTCTTCCTGAGCATCATTCAGCTAGAAATCCTAAAAAGAAATTGGCAGTGATAAATTCCAGGGTTCATTTTAAGTTTATGTTTATTTGTTTTATTTTAAGACAAAATGCCAACAGCTGACCATGAATATTTTAAGCCAAATCTAGCATTAACATAATCAACCATAAATTGGAAAACTTGTAGAGCTTGCTTTGTGAGTGCAAACGTTCAGTGGATGAGACAGCATGAGAAAATTTAGTGCCTTTATTTATTCTGATTTAGATTTTTTTGCTTTGCATTGGAGTAAACAGGATTATTGCTTAAACTGGATTTGAATGCATTTAGGGATGGAAGTGTATAAATGTAGCTTCTCAAGTGGTGTCTGGTTGATCATGAATTTGGGGAAGGTAGCTAAAAAGGAGGGCTCTGACTTTTTGCATAACTAGGACAGTATTTCAGAGGCTTTTGCTTTGTTTTCTTGTGTTCCTTAAGTTCAGGCATTACTTTCGATTATGTCACTTCTTTAAGAATTTAGCATAGGATTGAGGCAGATATTAAGAAACTGTTAGTTGCAGTTTTGCTCCAAGTTGGACAGCAGGCGATCTACTTTGAATTCAAAGAAGGAATCTGCAAGTGGATCATTCTCATTTTTCCTTCTTTTTATTTTATGTAGACTAGAACAGTTTTGATTAGCTGTGATTTACGGCATCTTCAGCTTTGTTAGTTTTAACAACAGCTTTTAACATTTCCCAAAGCACTTAATGAGCTTGACGATGTAGTGGGGTGCTCTTTAGAGTCCTCATCACCCTCTGTGTGGCTTAAGTGAAGTGTTTTCCTGTGCACCTGAAAATCTGTTTTGGAAAACAGGGCCTAGCATGTGGTACTACAGTTAAAAGACAAAAGACCCAGTTAAATTGAGTGGAGCATAAACCATGAGATAAAGAAGCTATTTGTTTCAAAGAAAGGATATTCATCTCTGTTATGTGACTCTTCATTCAACTAGTACCAATGGTGGTCAGTAGTTAATCATTTCATATGTGAGGTTTGAGAGCTTAGTGGAGTGATTAATGAGCTGGTGATAGTTATACATACAGGAATATATAAAGTAAAACTGAGGCAATTAGGCTAGTTAAAGGTGATTTATATAAATCTTGTCCACAAAGTGAGATTTTGATTGACATTGCTGAGCTTTGAAAGGGGGATGAATTCTTGGATCGGTTTGTGGGAACTAATGAAAGCAAGCTCCCACCAGTGGAGAGATAAAAAACCAAAACCAGTTACTGAAAACATGTTTCTAATGTGAAGAATCTCAGAGAGTGGAACTCCATTTTTAATGTTTTTCAAAACCTCCTGTATCAAATATATTCTATTTAGGAAGCTTCTCCCCACCCCACCCCCAACCCTGACTGTAGCCTTGAGCACAGCCGGAGCTTGGGATATTTGCCTACGTCTAGCTGTGCAAGATTACAAACTTCTGCTTGCCAAGCCCATTTTCCAAGCATCTCTGCTACAGAGCTGCATCCTGACCTCTACGCAGCTGAGCCCCTGCTAACTCTGCATTTATCCACGCTTGAAGCAAGGAACGCGGAAATGCTTCCTAGGCGTTTCAGTGCCTATTTGGAGGAATTGGTTTGCAGCGTGGTGGGGTTGAACTTGTTTGTTCCTCCTGGGCACCTTGGGGAGGGGGATGTGCAGAAATGCTTCCAGCTGCAGCATTTACAGTGAAATTTCTGGCTATTTCTTCCCTTTTATGTCTCTGTTCCAGACAAAACCATGGATTCAGGATTGTTGGATGAGAGCAGCATCCATGCGGAAAATACAAGCAATTAGAGTGGCATTTCAACAGCAGTTTCTGATCCTAGCTTTCAGGAGAGGGTTCTTTATAAAAGGAGCTGCCACTCCTTTTTCATTATTTAAGGTTGTATGAGACCTAGCCAGTGCCACGTTATGCACGTTATGCATGTCTCTACCAAACCAGAAGCTAGTCACTCTTGCTGTGTCTGGTGGCTCCAGCTTAGTCACCCAGGAGCCTGGGCCAGTCAGCGTTGTCAGATCAGTAGAACGGATGGGAGCAGGGGAGCTAAACCGCGCTATCGGTCGCCTTAATGTAACCAGCATTCCAGAAGGTGGTATTTGAACTTTTAGAGAACGGGCCTTTTAACCTCTCAGGGCTATGGGCAGGCCTTCGATTACCCTGCCAGAGGAGTACAGTATAGGATAGCATTGGCTTGCTCTGCAGGCCTCAGCTGACTCGAGTTTTAGATGTGTGAGTGTAGGCAAGGCACAAACTGCCCAGATAGCAAGGAGATCTGGCAGTTTCCTGTTTGGACAAGCAAGGATATTATTATCTCTTAGAAATCTGGCTTTTAACAAGCTGTATGGGTGCAAACTCTTGTTTAAAGGACCACACCTGCTTAGCAGCTCCCCTCAGATATTTTAACTTTACTTTGGAACATCTAGCAGAAGACTTACTTACGTACTTAGCATTTGCAGGTTGCAGTAGAGTGCACTTTCGGTGGGCTGAAGGCAAGGTTATACTGCTTCCTAAAATGTTTGGATGTCATCGTGGTCAGTGCTATCCATTATTGTGGCATGCTGAAGCCTGTACTACTTTTTGAGCACATGGGTAAGGAATTTTGCCAAGAGTAGGCCAAGACAAGCCCTCTTGAAGGGACATGGGAAATGCACTGTTCGTAGCTGGTGTCAGTAAAGGAAACCTTGCCCTCAGTATCTTTCCTTTGCAAGGTCAAAAGATGACAGTGTGATGCTTCCTTAGTGAAAATTAATTACTCCTGTGGGATAGATGTTGCTTTATATGCTGCTATTGTGGTTTTCTGTTTATTTCATTAAAATTCAATCTTTTATTAAAACCACTGGCTCTAATTTCCTGATTCTTCCCTTTGCAAACACTGAATGCCAAAGTTATTGTGTATCTAAACCAGTTCATCAGGAAAAACACAAGTAGTGATATGACTAATAATATATTAAAAATCATTGCAGACGTTCTGCTGCCAATCCACATCTAATTAAAAAAGCTGAAAATTACATTTAAGCCAGGTGTGGACAAAACTGTACCTAATTGTCTTTTCCCAGGAGCTGTGGAAAAGCAGCTCGTATAGTGTTGTAGGCAGGCAGAGTGAATGGGGCATGTGTGCTATTGCTGGCTCCTGGACTTGGGTGGAGAAGTCTGGACTGACTGCGGAGTTTGGCAAGAAGCTGTGGGTGCTGACTATGGGTGCACCACCTGCTCTCCGCTCCTGATGCCTCAGGGTGGCTGCTCTGTGAAGACTTCCATGGCTGATGAGATACCTTTTGATTGTAGGAGCTCCATAGCAATTTATTCCTCCCTCACATGTTTTCCCCCCCCATTCCACTCCTAGCTGTTTTTTGCAGCCAATGTCTTGCACTGGCTCATCTTGGCCCATTCTCTTTTTCCCTTTTTCCATAATAATTGTGGAAGCGTGCAAGAGTCCTGGATGCCCGTAGTGCAGTGCAGGTGAATGTTGTTTCATAGCACAGCCACGGGCTATTAACTGGAAAAATTGTATCATGTTTTTCTGCATTACTGTGCTTTCTTTCAGCAGTCGCCTGTCCATCCGCTCCTTTAAGCTTCTTCCTCCTGAGGTCCTTTCCAGCCTGACTGATTCTGATTTTCTGTGTGTGTTGTTCTGGTTTTCAGTGTGTTGGTGTTTTGTTGTTAGGTTTGTTGGGGGTTTTTTCCAACAAAAAAATAGGAATTTGGTTTTGGGAATCTATTTTATAATTCCCATGTGAAAGTTGGGACAGAGAACACAGATTTCTAATGAAACGAATGCATTGCATTTCAGGGAATAGCTTCCATAATAATAATAAAAGAATTAGTTAAAACACATCGCCCTTACTTTGTTAAATTTCCCAATTACAGTAAAGGGTTACCTTTACCCAGATAGAGCACTGGTTTCTACTGTGACAACTTTTTCAGTTTTTGAGTAGGTTGCTTGCATACAAGTCCTGGGTACCCAGTCACAGAACAATGATTTTTCAGGAAATTTTGTATTTCAAGAGTAGAGTGGGAGTTGATTCAGGTTAATTTTACCCTCTCTGGCTCTCCTCCCCTCAACCACCTCCACCCAAAATTGCAATCACTGGAATGTTATTTTGGGCATTCCTAAATGTCGAGTATTTTGTGCTGCTAACAAATGGTAACTCTGTGGGAGGTTGTCTTATACAGCACCTTCATGGGATGTGTGAATCCCAGGTCATTTCTTCTTTGGCTTAATTAGGGTAGAAACTTAAGATTTGGCCTTTGCTTATAAGGAGAGGAAGCTCTTGTTACAGATTAGTTCTAGCATGAGTCCTGCACTCTTGTAAGACAGTTCATTATTGCTGATTTTAATCACAGCGGGGTGGAACCTGCTTCCCTTTCCTCATTCAAATGTGGGCTGTGGAATCACTTGTTTCATAGAGTCACCAAGTATTTAGCTAACTCATACAAAGCAGGATGTCTCTAGCAAGAGACTGCCCAAATCCCTTTTATAAGGACTCCCTACGTGAAAGGTAAGGACACCAAAACTTGGGCCTGGATGTGAATATTGCAGAGGAAAGATCCAAATTTCAGTCTTAGCTAACCAGTATGGCATAGGTCATGAGGTTGGATGACAGCAGTGTGTTACTTTCTCCTCCTCATTGTCCTCTCTGCTCCGTGAGCCCAGTCCTTCATTTCTGGATGTCCTGGAATGCTTAGGAATCGAGTGAAAGAAATGCTCCTGCCTTGTACTGAACCAAGCTGAACCACTGCTGTTATGGTATAGTATATTCTGTGCAAGGAAAGGTAGTCCATTGGGATATCTTGGAGCTAGAATCTCCAAAATCTTAATATTCAAAATGCCGCTTGAAGGGAAGGGGTGATGTCTTTGTTTTGTCATTAATACCTGTATCTCTTGCTGTTGATTTGTGTGATTGGTGTTTGGATTTCAGGTCTTTTCTTAGTAACATTTGTTACTATTTTTAGTTAGCAATGTTCTATTCTAAGTCCTTTCCCATATAAATCACCATTACATGGGGTAAAGCTGAACAGGTGATCCCTGCTCATACACAGAATCCTATCAGAAACCATTAAATAAGTTTTGGAGCGAAAGTAGAGATAGCCTGAGCTGTATTAATTGTGCAATTAACAGTGAAGGTTCTTCTATATGCTACAAGTATTAAAACAGGAAAGTCCATGCCAAATATGGAGGTACAGATTCAGCTAAAAATTGATTTTTGCTTCCAGGAACAAAATATTCTGCACAGAGGATGTAGCCATCATTGCTGTAAACACCTCTTACACAATTTTTTTTTTTTAAAGGTACAGTATCTGCAGTAATAGAGTGTTTGAAAGTGGGCTTCATCTCACCTAGTTCTTGGTGTCTAAATCGGTAAGGTGTCTCTGCTCCCTCTGTGATAGCTGAGGAGAGGCAGGTATGTCTGTTGGTGATTCATCCCACCCTAAATGCGGTGTCGGAGCCAGGCGGGATGAATTGCTCTCCAGTGGTGAGCCACTTGACCTTTAAATGGCAGCAGGTGAGATGGGTCCTGGCCACAATCAATAGGAAGCAGAGGTTCTCCAGTGAATGTTGTGTCCTTCAAATGGGTGATTGTCGTCTTACGGGGGTTCTCTTATCTCTGTTACTGCTTTATTTCAGTTGCCAGATTACCCCCTCCCTCCCCAGAACTTCCTCTCTGAGGTTCCTTGTCAGTCTCCAATCAGTTTCTGTCTGGGTTTAAGGAAGAAAGAGGAAACAAAAATAATTAGGGTAGTTTTTTGTTTGGGGGCTGGTTTGGTCTTTGTGTGGTTTTTTTGTTGGCTTGTTTTTTTGTTTTTTTGTTTTTTTTTAATCAAAAATGAGCTTTCTAAATAAGACAAAGGACTTTGTATCCCCTGATTATTTGTTTTATAAGGAGCGAAACTAAAAAGCAAAGATCGCTCAGCGTCTTAGATTAGAAACTGATACCTCAGAGACTCGGTACACAATAAAAGTTGCTTGGCCAGTAGGTTTTACTTAGCAAGATGAAATTTCTCTTCAGAGAAGAGGTCAAGTGTCTCAGGATTGTGGAGGACATGCTAGAGAGGTAGGAACTCAAATCGTTATTAGGAAGAAATGTCTTATTTCTCTGGAGTGTACCAGTGACCCAGCCTTCCAGAAGCTGTTTAACTGCATGTATACTTTCATGCTTTGTAACTTCCACATTTTTTTTCTTTTTTTTTTTTTTTTCTTACGTTCTTTTTGTGGAAAATGGATCTTCAGGATTCTTGATTTGGCCTGTTGTTAGACACCTATATAGAAAAAAGAGAAGTAGACAAAATGACAATTATGGGGAAATGTGAAAAGGGGCCAAACAAGAAGAGCAGTGGCCAAACCTTAACTGTTTTGGGAACAGAACTTTGGCAAAATTAGTTCTGTGGAATGCTCATAATGAATTTAAGAGAATAGTTCGGAAGGATAAGGACTTCTAAGATCTGGTGTCTTCCTTCAGACGCCCTTATGGAATTTGTTGGGGAAATCTTTTTTTGATTTAAAAAATGAAGTGTCATGAAAGACTGGCTTACTAAAGTTGACGTGCTAGAGTAAACTGGTGATTCACGTTAGTGGGAAGTAGAGCAGTAATCATTTTAAGTGTACTGAAGGAGTTTGGTGAAGCTGCTAATGTACAAAAATACTCTAATTAAAACGAGATTGCAGTAAACAGTATTTGTATCTGCAAAATTTGGGGGAGGGTGATCTGAATGCTTTCTTACGTAATACCTTGCTAACCTCTGGGGCTCAGTGCCATATGATATCTAATCAGGAGAGCTTAGTGTGGTTCAAAAATAATTGGACTGTTGTATGTATAACATTCGTTTATACAAGACAAAAAAAAAACGACAAACATAAGCCTTGTTGCTAGAGCCGCAGCCTTATTTTATTATAACCAAGTGAGTCAAATTAAACGTAATTGGTAACGAACTTAACACAGCAGGGTCAAAGCAGTACAGTTTCTGTGAAGGAAAACTGAGCTGTGCACATCTGTGCAGATTAACATTAATGAATAAAGAAATTACTCTGTCTCATAAATTTCTTAAAAGCTTTGAAAGTAAGGCGCTCTGGTTTTCAGTATGCCACAACTAATTCCAGGTATGTTTTAAGATTCCATCCTTGCACAGCTGTTAAATATACTTATTCATAAATTTGAATAATTTAGTAGTAGCTGAATGCTGCAAGTTGTGTAAAACTTGCTCTTGGTTCAAAATTATTTAAGTAGCTGAATATGAGGGAAGACTTGTGGGGTGTTCCCCTAGGATCCCAAGGAGGGTGGGCACCTGGCAGTCTGTGATGCACAGCCCAAGCCGAGACCTGTGCAAGCGTGTGTGTGTCATGGAAAGGTTTTTATTCCATAGTGGCATCTAAGGTAGCTGCAGCTGTGTGTTGAGACAAGTCCTGAGGCTGTGGAGCGGTGGTGCGTGTTTCAGTCTCATGCTTACAACATGCAAACAGTGCCCAAACAAATAAAAGTGGTGTTGAGTTGAAGCATGCCGCTAAATTCTGGTCATCCATCTAAAAATAGAAGGGAAGTATTTCTACTGGTATTGCAAAAATCAGAATCGGGTAGGAATGAGTTAGTGAGGATATGTGTATACCACAATCAATAATTTACAGAAAGCAAGATGGGCTGTGTTTATTTTGACCACAATACAAGAACAGAGGTGTGTCCAGTACCCTGAACATTAATTAAAAACTTCTTCCTTACTCCTTACGTAGTGTCATGCTAACCTGTGGAGCTCAGTGCTGTATGATAGCTAATCTGAAGAGCTTAATAACGTTCAAAAATAATTAGACTTTTGGATAGGTACCATCCTCTCTTATCTTAAACAGGAGAAAGATAAACTCTCCAGCTTCAAAGACAAGTTGGTAATGACCAACATTCAAAAATCTTGACTGTCAGCCATTGCTCATTAAAAAAGCTTGATTATCAGTTGTTGCTACTGCTTGGTTAGGAGGGAGATCGAGGGCAGACGGGCTGCCAGTAGATACTGCTTGCTGAAAAAAACTTTTGCAAATGGTCTGTTCTCTGAGCCTTTTGGGTTTTGCTTTGGAAGTATAAAACCTCCAGGACCATGAGTTGAAATGACATGTCCTTGTCTTGGGAAGCTTGTACATCAACTCAAGTACTGCAATGGGGCTATCATCAGAAAAGCAACTAAAATTAATGTTACAGTTACTGATAGATTTCTATCGTGGCAATATTCATTTGGATTTTATTTTTTTTTTTTTTAATTGGAGACGTATGTTTACTATGTACTTAGTTGGTATTGATTGCACACCTCCCACAGCAGGGAGAGCGAGTGCGATCGCTTGCTTGTTTGCATATCAACACCAAGATGTCCGTTACGGAAACCCTGTTGATTATACTTGAACCAGGGAGAGAACAATGTAACTGTGAAGTTGCCAGTTGATATGAAAATGTCTTATATCAGTTTGCAGAATGTAACAGGTTTTTTCTATGTTACTTTGAAAAACAACTTGTATGATCAGATTTATTGTATGAATTTGTTTTGGAACTTACGAGATTTAAATTAACAAGCATCTTGAAGTTATCTGCATTTTTTTGCAGGGTATTATAGAAAAATCAAAAGTGAAAGGAATCCCTATCATTATTGATGCTGTAAGTATTTTCTTGTTTCAGTCAGTGGTTTGACATTCAAGAATCTGTTCAGTAAATGTTCTTCTAACTGTTTTTTTGCAGGATGGACTGTGGCTCATTTCCCAGCAGCCTTCTCTTATTCAAGGCTACCAGCGAGCTATTCTTACTCCAAACTACATGGAGTTCAGTAGACTGTATGAAGCCATGGTGAGCCCTTTTCCTTTTTGATATTTAAGTACGTGCAAGTTTAGTCTTTTAGTTTTAAAAATAAACAACTTATTACTGGCTTAAACATTATGTGCCGTTTCTTATATGCGAGAAGCATTCTCTCTCTGGGTTTTTATTCCATGGGATAATTGCCACAATAATGCATATTCTTAAACAGAGCTCTTTTTTAAAGATGACCCATTCTTATGCATTTTTTTGGCACTGCAGTGGGTATAAAAAAAAAAAATACCTGGAAAGACTGATGATGATACTTTTTTATTGTGTTTTTTTTCCCTCCCGTACATATGCTGAAGTAGCATGTGTTAGAATATATTGTTCTAGTAGTAAAATATGTACTGTGTATGGAATTCTTGTGTTGTAGCTTAGAGACCCCGTAGACAGTAGTGATCATCATGGATGTGTATTAAGACTCAGCCAAGCCATGGGGAATTTGACAATTGTTCAAAAGGGAGAAAGAGATCTTATTTCAGATGGAGAGAAAGGTAAGTGAAACCTTTTGCTTTTAGCAATGTGGTTATTTTTTTGTTTGTTTGTTTTCTTTCAGTTGTAGTCCAGTGGTTGGACTATATATAGTAATTGGTTGACTGTATTCCCCTGAAGATTGAAGGGGAAGGATGGCTATCTTTACATGAGTTGTGTAAATTGATATTTTAAGAGTGACACTTAATTTAGTTGCTGAAAAAAAGCTGCTCATTTTATTTCTTATTTAAATGGCTATAACGTGTTTTACATTACAGAGTTATTGCAAAATTAATTTTTTATTCTCTGTGAACTGTTTTAAAATCCTTAGCTGAGATGATCTATATAAGTGCAGATGTACTGGAGAATAGTATTGTTGTTTCACCGTATATTGGTGTGTCTGAAAAATGAATACGTCTTGAGGTTCATGAGCTTGTCTGTTCCTTGATACTGTACACCATGCTGTAGATTAGCATGTACATATATAATTCGTACATTAGACCTGACAAAAAACAAACAATCAAAAAAATTAACTCTAGATTGCCATTACAACTTTTTTAAAACAGTCAATTACTAATATGGTTAAAGTATACTTAGTAAAATTAGCTGCCTGTCTGATGCTTTTTATACTGATCATTTACTGTGATCAGTGTAAAATTAATTCATGAGTGCCTTCATCACATTTTGACTACATAGTCTTATTTCACATACATAACAAGCAGCAGCTCTGCCTCTAATTACTTGAAATGCTAATCTCTGATAAATGTTTATGCCTCTTCAGAACCGTTTTGTACATAACAGTCAATTTTTCATTATTGGGTGCCACGGGAGTCTTTTGTAACAGAAAAACAGATGTAATATGACAACTAGTTTGTGCCGAGCCGCCTTCCGCATACCCACATCAGTACAGATACTATAGCAGACTGTGAAGCAAGCTGGGCTCTGGAAGCAGTATGGTTATGCCTATGTGATGAAGGACTTTGGGGGGTCATACAGTACCCAAGTTACGCTGCATGAAGTCTGCTGTCTTATTTGCACCCATAGCAGACTTGATTTGTAACCGTGGGCAGTCAGGCCAGGCTTAAGGGGGGATGAACTCTGCCAGAGGATTAAATAGCCTGGCTCCAGTTTATGCCAGCTAGAGAGCTTTAGAGCACTGTAGTGTATCTTTTTTCTGGTTTTATGTCAACAATGTTCTTTATATGCAGGATTGTTGCTTTTTTCATGAATGTCAGGAAAACAGGGTGAGCGCTTTAGAATGAGCACATTACCTAGTATATCTCTGTTCTCCTTTTGAGCTGTTATTCTTGAGATAAGTGTACCCCTACACTGGAGAGAGGGGACGCTCCATCTTCATTGTCTCTTGTCATGCAGGATTCAAGAAAGCAGCAAACAAATGGGACTCTTTCCAGTTTCAATTTTGAATGTTGAGGTGTGGCACAAGTTTGGTGTATGACTTGTGTGCTTTTGGGGCTCTTTGTTTTTATTTTTTTCCCCCACTTTGTTCTTTGTCTCTGTTGTGTTCTGTTTCTTTTTTCTCTTAGTTAAGTGGCTTTTTGAAATAAAAACAGTTATGTGCCTTTATAGCAGTTGTGTGATGTCCAGCTGTAGGTTGCCTTCTTGTTTTTTACCTTGGTTCTATCACTGATGCTTTCTCTCTCCTGGATTACAGACATTACAGGCAGCATCGCTGAGCTGTAAGAAAGCAGTTGTCAGGTTTAATACAGGTTATAATGTCTGTTACAAACGCTGTTTTTAGGGTTTGTGTTTCTTGCGAGAAGGTTCCTGAGAATTTTGCAGAAACTATAGACTTCAGCTTCCTTTTAAGAAGAATGTTCTTTGGGTCCGGGAGTTACTGTCAGTCAATTTTTTAAAAGCTTCTCAAATGCAAAATTACGTTGAGAAAGGAGATTCTACTGTCTGCTCTGTGCCACAACACAGAACATGCTGTCATGTCACTGACCTTGAATTCTCTCCCAGGTTTTTCGCTCTTAACTTCTTTTTTTTGATCTGTCTGTTCTTTTGATCTGATGTCATTTTTTTTTCAGCTAAGACAACATACATCACGATTCCAGTGTGAGGGAAATCCAGATCATTGGATCAGGCCAATGTCCTCTGAGCACAATCAAATGTTATTAAAAGATCTGTGTACTCCTCTTATTTTTCATGTCATCATCAGTTTGTAGTGCTGAAGCTGTACCTATTTTTGGACGTTTCCTGCTTGAGCTCATGTCCTTAGCACACTGATACTGTAGTTCCCATATATCACTTTTAAAATTTCTCCTTTGGGAATGTACTGCATGCATGCTTTCTGAGGAGGATGGGGCGGGAAAGTAAGTCTCCGTGCTCTCCAGGAAAACCAGAAGCTGCAAACTTAACCGTGTTGCTTTAGTGTTCTGTGCTTGGCTGTTGCGGAAGAAAGGCTTTTTGAAGATGCCGAATTTTGCAGCGGGGAAGACTGGCTCGGTGAATACTTTAGAGCTTAGAGTGATTGTCTTGGTTATTTTCACAATACTTTTATTCAGAAGTCTGTAGGAAATTCAGTAGACAATTTACCTCTGTTAGTTGAAGACAAGAAAGGTTATCAGGTGATTTGATAGTGAGCCGGAAGTACAGGTGTCGGTGAAGGATTACTGTCGGCAGATAGCTCTGTAATCTAAGCAGACAGGCACAATAAATTCTAATTAGAAGCTGAAGCTTAATAAATTCAGTTTAAAAGTAAGGCAGATTTTATTAACAGACAAAGAAATCAGGAATGACAATAACATACCTAGAATTTTGTTAGATTGCCAAACTGTGAAGTGTCTGGACACCTTTGACGTTTGTTTTTACAGGTCAGATTACATGATGAAGGTGATTCCTTATGGCCTTAAAATCAGTACTGAATCATATGCATGGCCCCCCCAAAATCAGTAGCAGTCCTCCACTATAAAGGAGGTTTTTCTGAAATTTGCCTCCAGTTCAGTTATGAGCTGCCAACTGCCCTGTAAACGTCATCACCAAGATTTTAAATTAAGTTTTATATACTCTTTTTCTCTTTCCTTTTGCAATTTCATATTATAGCTTGGTCTACAGTTGTTGATTCCCTGCTCTACAAAGATGAGCTTCACCATGCTCTTGGTAGGTGATATCAGTGCCATCACTGACCAGGGTAGGAATGAGTACTCAGCCTGTGGGGAAAAGGTAAGTCAGCTTTTATTCACTATGGCACAGCTCTCTAAGGTTTTCTTTTTATTATTCTTTGGAGAACTGGTCAATAATAAAGCGTGGTTATACCAGTCTTAGTTCCTAACATGTTTAAAATTTGGCTAGGTCCTTGAAGTAGAGGATTTGGATTTTTGTTTTTAAACATTACGATGAGTTTTTCTGTATTTTCCCCAGCAGCTACGTTTGTCCTCTCCTCCCTTCCAAAGGTTATGGGTAGCCAGCTCGCTGCTGCCTATGACTACTTTTACCTGAAACCAGTAGCCAAATATAGTTTCTCTCCAGTTGCCCAGTTCCAGCTACGGTCAAGAGAAGCAAAGCAGCATGTGAGAGGGAGTGCTGAGTACTGCGTAGGGGGTAAAAAGACAGCTCTTGCCATAAATGCCTGAGCGGTGCTTCTAATTTCTGCCGTTCGTTCTTTGTACAGCTATTCAGGGAGCTCTTCAGTGCTTGTCAGTCCCTGGGTAACTCAGCTAAAAGCTCTTATAGTGTCCAGCTGCCCAGCAAATTTCGCCTATATTTTAACGGAGAAGCAGCACCTTCATTTCTAGTCCTGCTTCTGCAGAGTGAGCCGAACAGGGGGGGCGTGGGTCCTGTCCACTGTGCCCTCTCCATTGCACGTGCAGCCCAGCCTGGCACTGCTCGTCTGTCATGACATCTGTCCCCTGGCTCCTGCATCTATCCAGAAAATGTAATATAAAATTTGGATTATTTTCTTTTAACTTAAACTGCCTGGTGTCTCACACTCAAGGACCTATCTAAGTTTTAAAAGTGTGATTAGGGAATATAAAAGTATAAGCACCCTTTATATAAAAGCCAACTTACATTTTCCACATCAGTTGAGTGATTTCTCCCAGCCTAAGTCATCGATACTGGTTTCCCTGTCTATATGCACAATCTCCAGCTACGTACTTTTGTGAACTAACTTGCAAAAGGAAAAAGACAAAATTCTTGAGAGTATGAATATCTGCCATGTCAGAAGTGTATATTGGTAAAATATTTTGTTCCTATCTGATAATGGTCTAAACCTGAATCTTGCATTTGATGGAGCAGAATGGTCCTTGACAGCTGCATTATTTTGTATAGAAAAGGAAAATCTTAAACCTTTTAATTAAACAAAAGTGTTTGTTCTGTGGGGTAGCTGATGTTAGCTGATCTAATCCAGTTGGATCATATCAGAATAGTCGTACTTTTCACACGCGGATCCTTGAGCACATTAGAAGTGTAATACTCCTGCTGTGTAAGAGGAAAACAAGTGCAGAGAACTTGTTCAGGACGTCCCAGATTCAAGAATTAAATTTTAATCTCCAAGCTGTCTTTTGGTCTGCAGCCTCAGTAAGCGTGACGTTTCACATAGGCTCTTTAGCCTTCCTTATCATCATCAGTATTATGTGTTTAACCTTTAGCTATCCCATATTTCACATTCTGTTCTCTAAACAAAAAAAAAATCAAAAATGAATCCCTGTTTTGTTTGGGTTTTTTCACTGCTAGGAATGTTGCGCATCAAAACCACGCAGATATACGTTACTTTTTATACCACATGGGCCCTTGGTTTTCTAACTTCAATGTGTGTAGGAGCTAGTGTTGTAAGTAGGGCTGCCTGTGTACAGCCATAGCAAAATTTGTGCTTCCCAGTTAACACAGCAAAACTACTACATCCTAATTTTTTTCTTTCAAAGAGAGGGCAGTTATTTTCAGTTACGTAACAGGCTGTTTTTTTTTTTAATTAAGCATACAATACCCGTAAATGGGTCATTCTTCTGGGCTTTGATCTGCCAGCACAGTTTGGGCTGGGAGTTCCTTCAGCTTAAAACTTGCTGGCAATGGTATAGTTAAGCGTGACACCGTGGTCTGAATGCTCCCCAAATGCTAATGTTTATCTTGCCTTCGAGGAGTGATGGTAACTTATTTTCTGGCCTGAAATATATGAAGCTACTAAATGACTTGGCCATAGTTACCCAGGCAGTCTGGGACAGAATTTTGAATTGCGTGCAACCTAAAACTCTTGAATTTCTGCTTTCCAATATTCTGTCAGTATGACAGCCTTCTTTTTGTTTCGGTTCTGTTTGGTTTTTTGTTTGTTTCTGTTGCACTCTTATTTCAGTACAAACTGTTTGGATGGACTTAGGTAAGCAAGAAATCCGGGTGACTCTACGCGAGGGACGTGTTGTATTTGCTGCGTACAGCTCTGGCAATATTTACGCACTGTTTAATCGCGGAGGTTATGTTGAAACTGTTGAATAGGGCTGTGGTTGTTCTGACTCCAGCAGATCTCCTTGCCATACTTTATTCAGAGATTTTTTTCAACGATAACATTTGTATTTCATCTGGCCTTTTCTTATAATAGTATATGTGTGCTCCATGGGTAAGGGCCAGGGAACTGGTTTTCAGAAAGTTACTTAGCATAAATCAGTTTTCATTAAAAGACTGTCTGTTAATTATACGGAGGTGGGTTTTTTGATTCGTCACCCTGTGAAATAATGACATCAGATTTGCGCAGACCTATTAAGAAACAAAACAAAGCAAGACACCCTGCTCCAGCAGCCAGCTTGACTGGCATCGGTTGTGTGTTTCTATCTCTTAAGGTCTGTCCGTTGAACTGTAGGTGAACCTCTCCATTGTTTCGATTGGGACTGGTGTCAGACTGATTGACCTTAAGTGGCCCGATTGCTGTCTTTGCAGTTTCAGTCTTTGCAGTTTCCCTGTTGTCCAGCATCCAGTTGTCTTGGTCTCCTCAGCTATTCCAAGAACCACATTTTCTAGGCTTTCTGATGTACGTGTTCATCCCTGGTTGAACGTGGTATAACCTCACTGAAGGCAAAATCCTTCATCCTCATGTAAATACATCGTTCTGCATCTCTCCAGGGAATAGAACTGCCCGCCTTCTCGGCATCACCGCTGACTGTTCAGCCATGTCCATCTAATCGAGGTCTTGTAACGTTGCCACCGGTTGTCACTGCTCAGCGCAGCGTATTAAGGATGTCACCCCCGTGGTCCTTAAAGAACTGCTTGAGACGTCTTCACAGCGGGTCACAGATACTTGGTGGGGGATGTTGGACTGGGGGAGCGGGAAGACAGCAGTTTTATTTTCGTTGTTCTAGGAGAAGGCTGGGAAAAGCATCGGGAAGACTTTGTCCTTTGCGGATTTGGCAGTATGCCAGTTCGTCTTGATGGTAGCGTGGGATTCCTCCTTTTATTTTAAAAGCTGTTAGCAGTGACTGTGGCTCGGAGGAGTTTTTCATCCCTTCTCCCATTGCCTGCTCTAATGTTCTTCATCCTTTTATTTTGAGATGTTCTTTGAGGAGCTGAGCCTCTGCGCACGAATTGCCCGGGCATTATACCTTTCCCCTCTCATTCAAGTTAATTTCCTGTAGTTCTGCTTCTTTGAAGGTATGGCATGGATTTGTTTTCCAGCATCTCTGTGCAGAGCACAAAGGTCTGCTTTTGTTGTTGCCTGCGAGGTAGTCCACATGTATTTGAGACTTACTTTTTAAAAAGTCACAAACAAAAGACTACTTTTTTTTTTTTTTTTTTTGGAGCGGGGTATTATAATTGGCCTAGTTTGAGGAGAGCTTTCCTATACAGCTGAAAACTGACTGGAAGGTTGTGGGGCTACAGAATAGTGGCAGATGGTGACATACAGCTAATAAGCAGGGGCTTGTGCTCAGCTGTCAGTCAGAAGGCCCCAAAGCTTTTGAACAGAGGATTTCCATCCTGCCTCCTGCCAGGAGTTCAAGCCCTCAAAGTGAAAATCCTGTGAGATACCATCTTCAAAGTACCAGAATTAGAGGTAATTTCTCCAAAGCACTGTATTTTTATTTTTATTTTTTTTTTTTTTTAATAAAATAAACCACGCCGCCTAAAAGGGCGTACCTTCTTCAAACAGCTAACTCGGAAGAGCATTACACTTGTGAAATGTGACATTAACTACTGCTCACTGAGAAACACATCCAGAATCTTAATTTGGGGGAGGGAGGGGGGAGGGGAGTAGAGCGATGGGGGAAAATTAACTGCTGGCAACGCCGCAGCGGTGTCTGCTGTGTTCGTGGTGACTAATGAATCTTTGCCCTCTCAGTGGCAGCAAAAACGCACAACTGCCTGGCCTCACGAGCCCAGCAATTACTGCTGGAAGGATCAGTAGGAAATGGAAGCGAAGTACAATTCTTTGCTGCACTGAGTAACGAAAAGCAGAAATGAACTATGCTAATGAACTGGAAAGGGTTTACTTGTGTTAAGTAGGTTTTTTTTTTTACCTCTTGCTATTTAAGAAGAATTACCTGCAAATCCTTCAGCTCTATGCAGATTTTCCCCATTATTTTGCAAGAGAACAATACCTTTAAAAAATATGGCTATTCTTTATGGCCCTCTAAAACACCTGGGCTGCTCTGCTCATACACCTTGGAGAAACCCAGCCCAGGGGACTTGAGAAAATTGAGGTAAGAGCTGTTGTCCAAACAATGTCTCGCTTTATACTTTGCTTGCGTACTTGGCATGCTCAGGAGCGCACAAACGAGTGTGTGCGTAGTGCCCACTCCTCCACCTGAGTTGCTAAGGATCTCAACCTGGAGATGCTAAGGATCGTTACCTGGCCACCGATGATTCTGCCAGCTTTTCCATTCTCCTAGGAGAGGAAAATAAATTTCTCCTGGCTTTTTTTTTTTTTTCCAGAGCCTAGCAAGAGGGGAAGCTAAGGAGAGATACATACCCACAAAAGAGTTTGGAGAAGGGCAGCAGAATTGATGCTGTTCTCTTGTTGTGTGCCTTATCTATCCTTCAGGCTTCCTGCTTGGGCTTGTTGAGAGTGGAGAACAAAGGAGTTAAATTTAGTGAAACCATTTGCGTGTTCTTCATAGTTAGAGCTCCACAAAGAGATCAGTTTGACCGAGGTCCTTTGTATATTTAAAATAGGAATGTAACATCTGATATTCTGACGGGGCCTACCCACCGTGACACTGTTGACGGAAGCATACACAGATGCTGAGGACACTGGTGGTTGGCAGAAAGAGTTCTCTCTTCGCATATGGTTTTTACAAAAACTAAGGAAAAGGCTGTTTGAAGATTTGAAGTTTTAGTTCTATTTTGCATGCGCTTGCCGTAAAACACCTTGGTTTTATGTTTGTAAACTCTGAAGGTCAGAGACTCTGGAGAGCCGCGTTTGTGCCATGGCTTTGTGGAGGGACCTGGTTGCGTTTGGGGTGACGGCTCGCCACGGCAGCATCAGCTCACATGAGTCACTAAACTCACTAGTGACTAAATCTTCTGTGCAGGCCAAGTGGAGAAAGCGTATACGTTGTGCGATGTTATTTGTGAAGGATTGAAAAGTAATTAGAGAAGTACTTTTCACATGTTAACGCAATTATTATTTTTTTTTTTAAGAATAGTGTATTTCAGCACGTGCTGCTGCCTGTGATTAATCTCTTACTTGTTCTTCTCTGTGTGTCTCAGAGGTTAACCCTCACAGCTACAGCGATGTCATTATAAAGAGAAGAAAAAATGCACATGACTGTTTTTGGTTTGTTTGTTCGTAGTACTTGTGTGCAGCCACGAAGGAAGCAGCCGGAGATGTGGCGGCCAGGGGGACCTCCTTGCTGGTTCTCTCGGAGTCTTAGCGCACTGGGCATTTCTTGCTGGAGCAGAAAAAACAAATGGGTATGAATATTAATTAATAACTTAATTCGGGTGAGTCTCTGTTCTCCTGTGGCGACTGTTGTAGACCTGCTATAGAAATTGCCAAATGAAGTTGGAGTTGGTGGGACTAAGGTATCCATGTACTTTTTAAAAACGTAAGGGTTTTCTACAGCAGTCTACATAATAGTTACAATTTTAATACAACAAACGCTTCAGTAATCTTAACGTCTCCCAAGTTTGAGGCAGAAGAAGAGTAAACCTGGATCGATTCCCAAGGATACTTATGTGTGGGGTATGTGTTTTCAAAGCAATTAAATGTAGGCAGAAGGTATGAAGGACACATAAGTGGTAGTCACTGGCAGTAACATCCCTATAATTCAAAAAATTTATTATTTAGCTTTCTTTTTGTAAGGTGGGGAATCCTCTTGCATTCTACCTAAGTAATTCATCGGGGCAGGTAAGTTGAAACTTCCAAATAAAATACAATTTCAAAAAAGGTAACCATTTTAAGGCCAAATGGCAGTACAGTTTGGTCGTACATAAGGCAGCCACGCAGCTGCAGCTGACTTGGCTTTTCCATTAAATTATGTCCATTCCTGTCCGACTGGTTGGTCCATATAGCCACGTCGTCTTTCTGTGAAAGCAGCTGCTTTAAATAAAGCTGAAAGGAACCCTGACACAAGCAGTTAGGGAATAGCAGTCCCTCTTCCCTGTGGGTAAAAGAGCTATTGAAGCTTTAGGAGGGGGAGATCTTTTGTTGTCTCTTGGATGCCACGTGCAGATGCGCACAGTTCGATGTCCACGGGAGTTACCGAGTCTGTGCTCGGGCCACTCTGAGAGCACTGCACAAGGTCCCCCAGCAGGAGGGAGGGACCAGTCGAACCAGGCTTTAAAATTCTGAAATCTAACGCACCCAGAATGAAAAACGAAACCAAGATTGGTTGTGTATTTGAAGTTGCAGCTAAAGGAAGAATTTTGTTTTACTTCATTAAAAGGGTGACTTTGTTATTGCACGGTGTACAACAGATCAGTATTAAATTGTTGGAGAGATCAGTAAACGCAGCATGTGTTCTCCAGGCTCTCCCGACTTGGGCTCCTGTGGCTTTTCCAAACAGCTCGCTCAGACTCCTTCATTTTATAGGTGAAGGAAAAGCGGGAGAGTCTAATTGGCATCAGCAATAGATTGTGTCTCCTGTGGTGGTGTTAAGGTGACCCTCATCAAACACCCGCTGTACCAATCCTGTTTATCTCCTGTGTTTCGGGAAAGGAGGAGCTCTTCAGGTTCAGTGAATTGAGGGCATGAGCTTGCAGGCTGCACTCCAGGCAGCCCAGCCCGTCCCTCCACGCTTCGGCCTGGCTCTGCTGTTTCAGAACGGCTCTGTGCGGAGCAGGATTTCGAAACATTAAGATCGCACCGGCTTTCAGGGGTGCTAATGGTATAGTAGGTAGGGTTCTCCTGTTAGGTAGACAGGATGCTAAGGTGGTGGCTTTGGAGTACGGTGTGTGTCACGCTGGTTATGCGGTAACCTCAGAAATAGGTGCTTCAACTGTCTTGCGCCCAGGAGCCTGCGCTGCACAGCTCTCGTTTCAGAGCAGTATTTGGGCATCCAGGACTGACTCTCAAGGTGGCTTAAATACTCGCCCCTGCACCTCGATGAGTGCACAAAGTCACCGTTTTCAAGGAAAAGATACTCGAAGCTGCCCTTGTACCACCTAATCGTAAACTCAATTTCTGCTTTGCCCGCGCTTTACATCGCGATCCTTCACAAAACTTGTACTTGGCACAGAAGTCAGCGGGCCCTTAGAGACTGACGGGCAGCCACGTCCCAGCCATGGCTGAGCCTTGGGAGGTTTCTAACCAGCCAGCAACTGGAGCCCACGGTTGGCCGCTGAATTATTCTGCCGTGTTTTTCCTCTGCTCTGGTGCTGTGAAGGCAGCAGAAGTGGCTCCCGTGGCCCAGGCTGTGGGAGGGTGCTCTGGAGGTGGCAGGTCTGTGCCGCCTTCTCCAGGGGAGGTTCAGCGCTTGAGGACTGGGTTTTAAGGACTCGTTTTAGGCAGTTTATAAACACGTAGGAGGCATGAAGAAGTTGTGTGCCTTAATTTCTGCCGTGGGCTACAGCTGTCGCTGTACCCCTGTTCAGCTGATCTAATGAAGGCCCCAGAGCAGTGACTACGGCCCTGTTAAAAATTGTCTCTCGGCCACATCCCCATGTCCTTCCCCCACCCCCTGCCATACAAATCTAAACCAAGTTACCAGCGAGGGGGGAGGAAAGGGAGTGAAACTCTGAAGGAAAGAACCAAGTTTCATATCGGTAAAGCTAGACAGGGAACACCTTCTTTACCCACTTTTTAAGCGTGTTTTCCTTTTGCATCCTTCAGCCCTGATGGTGTTTCTCACTCAGTCACATGCTGTGCCGTGGGAGGGCGAGTATTTATTTAAAAAGCATAGTGAGCCAAAAGTGCTCTGCGAGAGTCTGAGAAACACGGGTGTTATTGCTTGCGAGGCCTTCCCAACAATGCTGCCGAACGTCTGTGGGTACAAAGATTACGTCCACCACCTTAGGAGTTACACAAGAGTGTTCAGATTCTGTTTATAATGTTGTTTGTTTGTTTTCCTTTTAGTCAAAATCCCTTTCTAGTGGCTGCATTTGGAGCTTGCTCTCTCACGAGGCAGTCTAACCACCAAGCCTTTCAAAAATTCGGACGCTCAATGACTGCCTCTGACATGGTTTCAGAAGTCGGAACAGCTTTTAACAAACTTTTTGAAACCTGAAGCCAAAGCAGCGGAGAAGAAGGAAAAGGAAGAACAACGACTGCAAGAGTAATTACATTTACCGTAGAATTGACATAAGTAATGCACCCTTTCAAGTGCTGTAGCAGCATTGGTATGCTAGGTAGATTTTTTTTATTTTTAAGAATAGAAAAATATGATTAATGTAGATATTTTTTAAGAGTTTGGAATATGAAGATGTTTTGGCTGAAATAAGCTGTAGTTGCAGATCTGTTATAATATAATAAAACTAAACTGAAAGTATTCCTCTGTTCTTTTTGATAGTTATTGAGCAATAACTGAAGTGTGAACAGCAAAAAAAAATAAAATAAATAATGCACTTGATACTTAGATAAAAATTCTTCCACCAGCTCAACTGAATTTCTTGGATTGCACCAAGGTTGTCTTGTTTTCATCCTTAGACCCTCTGTGTAGAATTAGCTGTTGCATCTCATTTTTTGCCATGCTAGTATATTAAGAAGCAAAACGTAAGCCTCTCTGGAAAGGGAATGCATGAGAGTCGCTGTAGATTTCTGAATGTAATTAGTTGCCTTTTTCCCATTCCCAGTCCCAGAGGCAGCGATCATTTCGACAACACACCCCTTCCGGAGACATCTTGGGGTTTTTTTGGAAAAGGCTCCCCCATCGCTGAGTAAGGATATACTGTAGGTATCTTAGCATTAGACAGTAATTATGCTTTTACCTGAGAAAAAAAAAAAAAAAAAGAGTATTTTCTATTCCTTTAGCTGGCCTTGACTCATCTAGAACGCGCTAGGATGAACTTTGTGAAATTATCATTTGGAGAGGTACGAGGCGGGGTAAGAAACTTAGTGATACCTGCCGGAACTGGTCAGGGGAGAGTGAAGTGCTTTTAAAACTCAAATTGCCTGCTGAGAGAGCTAGAGCTCGGGGCAGATCAGTGTACGGACACGTAGGCGGCTCTTTATGAACCAGCAGGAATATGAATTGAAGGAACAAAAGGCAGACGGCGGCACCTCTCTGTACACCCTTGGTGCTGTGCAGGCAGCCCAACGCTGCGAGTCAAAGGCAGGAACAGAAAAATGGTGGCAGGCGTTTGAGCTCCGGGTGCTGCACCTGGGTTTGGGGGCTTTTTGCTCTATCCTTCGTCACAACCGACAGGACTTAGCCTGCTGCTAGGGCTGCATCCACCTGGCTCGTGGGCAGCGCAGGTGAGAGATGGGTATAAAGGGGAAGTTGCGTGGGATTTGGCACAGTATCATTTCTTAAATTTTTGGGAATTCGGTCAACGCTTGTAAGGACTGAACCAATATGGAGAGAGGGGCAAGTTCACGCAAAGTACGTTTACAAAACTTCCCATAAAGTCTGGAAGTGGGTCCTGCCCTTAAACCCACCAGTTAGCTCCTAGTGTATATACTCACTGAAGCGCAGGAACAAGCATATAATGTGTCTAGTTATTGCAATAGATGTTGTCTATTCATTACAGCCACTCTTTTCCCGTGATCTAGCTCTAGGTTGGAATGTGGTGTCACCCACGCTTAGTCAGACTGCGTTCTCCTACCGTGCAATAGCTGCCCACAGAAAGCACCTGGAATCAGAAAGGCTGCTCCGAGTATTTCCCTTCTGCCCTTATAGTCGTTATTTCTGGATGCACTGTGACTACTACCTCACCCCGATGCATTTTTGTTTTTTCTTTTTAAAGCAGTTACCTACCTATTTTTAAAATAGGTTTTTAAATGTTTGCTCGTGTTGGTCTGTGAGGGTTCAGAGACTTCTTAGATTAGAGCAACATCTACTCATGAGAGATGGGTTTTTGGTGTTCGATTTAAGCAGTTTTGTAAACTGTCCACAACTTTGGGGAAAATAAGCGACTACTGTTTTTCCCCCCGAAAACCATTTGAGATGCCCAACTCCTTTTAAATAAAATCAGAAAGTTAAAACTGATTTTAAACCAGCTACTGGATTTCCTTTAAAATGAGCATTTCTTTTGTATTTAGACCATCAGCGGTATTATAATCTAAATGGCATTTGTAGGCGAAGTCAATCAAGTAACAGCGCTCAGTACAGATTTCAGCCTCCCCTGTTGGTTTTAAAGCTACACAGAAGTTGTAACTCTGTTATTCACTAATGTATACACATTGTTACGATTTTTAAAACATTCTGGAAATGTAGCAGTTTCTTTTGGTAGGAAATAAAAAGAATAGTAAATTAATTGTGTGTACTTTGTTTGATGTTGTTCCCCATTCATTCTAGTGGACTACGGCAATGCAGCCACTGGCAAATTTAAAATACCAACAGCGTCAAATAAACATCTGCCAAAGTGCTAATGAAGATTCCCCCCCCCCCCCCATCTTCTCTAGGGGGACCGACAACCAGAAAGGGAGCAGAAAAACAGCTGCGTGTTTTATTCTCTACTTAACAATACGAAAGAAAGCCTTTGCCCTTTTGAACAGGTTTGTTGAATTGTATTTTCAAGTGAAGCTCCTCATCTATGAGCCCACGGTCGTCTTTTTTGTCTTTTTTCATACACTGGTGTAAAGGCAGTACGCCCGTAGGTAAGTACAAGCCCCGTGTAAACTCAGCCACTGGAACACAGGTGCCTTGTGCACGGCAGGCCACGATCCATCTACCTCCAGCCGCACGCTCCAGGGGATTATTTATTTTTTAAATAGAAACATGGCAAAAGAAGGAGGCTGTTCTGATCTGACCTGTGTGGATATTATTCTACAATGTACAACGGGCATTTTATCTTCAGTGCTGACACTTAACACTGATCTTGAAATTTATGCAGGTTACTTACCTGTTCAGTTATTTAATCCTCTGCAAAGTAATAACTAAACATACTAATTTTATCTTCCCCGTTAGGATGGAGAGATCCTGAGCGTGCTGTACTCCCAGTGCTAGGGAAATCTCAATCTATTCTGCGCAAAAGCAAACTGAAAAGATACCAGGTAACTGGATACCATTATATTATGGTTAAAGATTTCTTGGGACCAAACCACCATCACCACACCAAGGAAAACACTTCAAGGCTAAAAGTGTCACCTCCTTTTGTGCCTAAGAAGCACAGACTTGTTTAAGCCAGCGGGCATAAAACTCTTCACCCTCAAAGACAGGCCTAAGTTTGTGTCTCTGTCTTCGCTATGTTTTAATTCTCAGCGCCAGCTCAGCACAACAGGGTGCGAGCGCAGACCACGCAGCGGCTGGGGCTGGGGCATTTCCTGCATCAGAACAGACCGAGGGCTGCGTCGGACAACGCGGCTGCGTCCGTGCTGCCGTCTGGTTTGGATGCTGCCACCACCTGCACCACATACGCACCCGCTGCGAGCCTTATTTATCTAGGAGTAGCAGCAACAGCTTTGCTCAGATTGTATTTTATCTTTGTCAGCCATTCTGTTCCAAAGATTTTATTTGGCAAGTATTAGGTATTTACAACTGTTGCCAAAGCATCTGAAATAATTAAAAAAAAAAAAAAACAAACCAAGTAACCAAGTCCAAGGATGAAGGATCAGCTTTTTTTCTCGGTCTGCTCCTCGGCTTGTCCTCCTTCCACCATTTCCCAGGTTGAAACAGCAGCTCTGTCCTGTAAGAAGCAGCAAGTGGGTCAGTCCCAGCTCCCTGGATCACAGGGGGATCACACATGTGCAGGCAGTGGGAGGCGCAGGTTTTTCACCCAGCTTCATCCGGCAAAGCTATTCATCCAGTTAGGCATTCCAGAGGAATGCCACTGTTAGTGCTGCTGCAAAACAAACCCAGACATTTCTTCCCAGTTAAGAAGGGGGAGAAAAAAAAAAACCCCACCACAATAGAAATGTAAATTTTTCAGCGTGGGATCCTGCAGTGATGTGTAGTCTCTCTCATATGAGCAACTTCTGTCAAACTCAGGCAACCGCATTTTTGTGTTTAAATGGTGCGTGTGTATGGAAAAACAGCTCTTCTTACGGCCCGTACATGAGAATATATTGCCTGATAGCTCTGATCTCCTCCCGAATTTGAGGATAGTAGCCTGTTGCCATAAATACCTGTAGTGCAACACTGTCATATTTTTGAAAGAGAATATTACAGTCAAACCGAGCATTTCTGACCCTTAAGATCTAGCTGTTTGACTGCAATTGGTAAAAAGAAAAGTTAATCTGAATATTGAAACATGACAATGTTACAGGAGCTCTGACTCAGGAGAGAGGCTGGAACAGAATGCAGAATTTTCTTTACATTAAAGTGAAAACTGGTTTTGATGCCTAAATACCTCATTACTACATTTCACTTAGTGCATTTCAAGCAGGCTATCATGACGTGGAAAGACCGGTGGATATTTTAATCAGTTTGTTGCAACTTCAGGCAAACAGAACGTCATCTGCATTGAGCAGCACGAGAGAAGAAACCAGCCTGCAGAAATCACAAACTTAGAAGCTGAAGAAGTTGCCCTTTCTGCAAAGCTGATTTGTAGGGGAATTAAGTTACCAGCGCTCTCTAAGTTGCCACTCGCCAACCACTCCATGCCCAGCCCCAAACCAGGGGTTCCTGGTCCGCACTGGGTGTAGGCGAGGATCGTCTGCTTCATCTATTCTGCTGCTTTTCCTGCTGCACATGCCCTTGAGAAGTTCGGACGCATGTGACAGAGGGAGAGCACGTCCACAGCTGCGTTGCCACCTGCGTATCGTGGGGCTCCTAAGCGTTTCACGGAAAGCAGAGGCTGGGTAGAAAAGGCAAATTCAAACCACTTCCTCAAGCGCTTATTAGGCACGCAGGACCCGGCTGCTAGGCGCTGTGTTCCCATGGCATTTGTGGCACTAGCCAGCCCAGGGCGGTTGGCACTAGCCATTTTTGTCACTAGCCAACCTGCCCAGCAAGCACAAGGGTGGCGAGAGCCCTGCTTTGGGAAGGGCCGTGTCTTGTCGCAGATGTGCTGCGGTGAGCCTGCGTGAGGAACTGCAGAGCTGCATTGCTCCATTTGCGGGACTCTTCTGGGATTTGCAAAGGCAAGATATGGGCAACCTTCACAGAACACCTTCAGATGCTTCCAAAGTATCAGCAACAAAAAAGCAGGAGTTCAGCTTCGGAGGCACGCTGTGTGCGCTCACGCGTGCACGTGTGCTTTGTCTTCAGGAGCAAACTGTTCTGGGACAAGCAGGAGACAGATTATGCCGAGCTCCAGGTTATTAAAAAAAAAAAAAAAAAATTAAATAAATGGAATGGGCTGAATCCTGGCTAAGGCCAATTTCTAGGAGGTTATTAAATGCCCGTAAATCCCTTTAAAAACAAATCAAAACAAACCTCCAAAAGGGTGGAGATGGGGCTACAGCTGTTTTGCCAAATAGATCAAAAGGGAGTCTTCCTCTCCAAGACTTTGTCTCCGAGCAGTTGTTTGGATTTGTGAACTTTCTTGACAGATAAGTGGAACAAGGATTTAGCTATGTACAAACAAGTTAAGGAAGCAGATGTTCCAACTTCCCGCAGTCTTCCTTTGCTTTCACAGCTGCAGCTCACCACGTCTGCGCTCTGGCCCTCACCCCAGTTTGCATCAGCACGCTCACTTTTCATCTGAGATCACGGGACAGCTGACCGCACTTCGTATTTGGTTTTAATACGTGTGTTGACAAACGACAGCTCTCACGCTCAGCAATTAAAGAGGATGTATGCCATCACTCCCTAATGTCATTGTGCTTTATATCCTCCCGTTGGTAAAATGATGCAAGGAGACTCTGCAAGGCTCAGTTCCCGAGCGAGGGAAAAATGAGCAGCATGAACTGGAGGGAGGGAGGAAGACGCTGGAGAGGAAGCGGAGGATTATTCTGCATATCAGGAGCAACACTGGCCCAGCAAGGGCTGGAGCGCAGGTGAGAAGGGCAGCGAAGCAAGAGGACTGGAAGAAGTGGCACCCGTAAAAGAATAGAGCACCTTGAAACCAGGAGGAGACAGGAAGCCAGTGAAGGGATTTCTCCTGAGCAGGAGACACCACTGGGGTAGTGGAAAAGGAAAAGAACAGTAGCATTAGGATGAGGGGGAGCGGAAGAGAAGGGTAGCAGTACAACCAGGCAATGGCTAACTTCACCCATCTGCTGCTGCAGTCATACAGGGAGCAGGGCACAACACCGAAAGCTGCCAAAGGGGCACGATGGGCAAAAATAAACGTTCTCTTAAAAAATGACCAACAGTCTCACAAAGAGGGTTACTGTCTTCTACCTTTATGTGGATTCCAAAGGCAGCAAGGTCTCCACGCAGACTGTCACAAGCCTCCAGGAGGGGTTTTCTCTCCCGCATTAACTGCTGCCTCTTTTCCTTCTGTTCTTCTTTTGGTCCCTTGGCTCCCACAGCACCCTCCACGGGCACAGCCTCTGCTGCCTCTTCTGGCAGAGCCAGCGCATAATGACGGACCTTCGCGCGGAACCGTACAAGCTCGTCAAGGACATTTGAGAGGACGGCAGAGTTGTCTCCTCCCACAGCCACCTAGAAATGAAACAGGTGCTTTACAAACATCTGAGAATGATTTCAAAAATCAGCCCTGACTGAGTAGCATACACTGAGGCCCCGTCACCTCTCTTGGTTCTGCATCTTCCATTGTATTGGTACAATTAAAACATCACAATCTCACTAATGCTGGACAAAAGTTACAGTACAGGCACACTTGGCAGTAGTTCCGTGTATTCCTATAGAGGAAAGCATCTATCTTGGAGCAGAGGGCTCTCACGTGAACATAACACGCTGCATAACCCAACTGGGGAACTCATCGCCACAGGAAACCTCCGAGATGCCAGAAGTGTGCATAAATTAAAAAGGGATTAGATGAATCAATGGAAGAAAGGCCTGGCAACCGCCATCCAGCACAGCAAGGGCAGCCCAGCCGCCGGCTCAGACAGTCCCTCGGCTGCAAACGTCTGCAGAGCTAAAGTGCACCAGCCCCGCACCCTGCCTTTGGGCTCCAGACCCTCTTCAAGAATCACAGACCAGGAAAATTAGGTATTTTGGCTTTAAGTCTCTACATTACCCTTTCTCCTTGCATCCAGAGGACCTCCCCAAATCCACAGAACTTTTATCTGTTCTGTCTTATCCAAAGTTTCAGCCACCCAAAAAACCTGAGGAGCAGCAGCCTCTGCACACGGAAGGTGCTTTCTTGGCTGATGCATGGCCTTCTCCTTCCCTCAGCCAGCTCCGAGCTTCCTCAGCCTCCTCTGGCTTGGCAGAAGTCTCGCTGGTCAATGCCTCAGGAAGGGAATGGCCTCACTCCTCCTCCTTGAGAGCTCAGGTGCTCGCAGAACAGGAAGGCCATTCCTCGGCGCAGGAACAGCCAGGCTCCCAGTCGCGCTCTCGGCAGAGAAACCATCCCTGTGTCTCATTAGAGGAAAACTCCCACACAGGAGGAAAAGGACAATCCTCCAAACCAGGAAAACGCCATCGCAGTATTTTATCACTAAAACACAAGAGGGGGAGTGGAGCAGACAACGGAGCAGTGAAATGTAAAGCACACCAAGGCCAGGGGGGGAGAAGTTGCTGGCAGTGGCGCTCGACCGGGAGCAGAGCAGCTGAGTAATTAAAGCCAGAGGGGACTGTATTTAGTCACCGAACAGCAGGATGGAAATGAAAGGGAGTAGTTTCAGAGGTCACTGACCGAAGCAAACAAACACGGAGGAGGAGGAGGTGAGGGGGAAGCTATCAAAGACAGAATGTGAGATGCTCAATGCTCTCCCACAATCACAAAAGGCAGCAAACTCCCCAAACTTTCAAAACATGGTAAAAGTACTAAAGACGACGTTTATGAGACTGAAGAAGGCAATAAAACTAAGTGCCAGCAATGCTCTGTTGTAACCTGGGGCAGGTAAAAGAGCAGGATAAATGCTTAAATACAGAAGGGAGAGGAAACACAAATGATGAGGGGAGCAAGAAACACGCCTCTACAAACACCACTGCCAAAGTTCAAACCAAGCACCTACTCATGACACAAGGCAAGATCCTCCAAAAGGAGGGGCAGCTTTAGGAGATGAACTGACCGGATTACCATGTAAATTTTGCACCGTTTCCACGGTGTAGCCTCTCGGGACTAATTTCTTCTAATTTCTTCTTTTCATTTCTCTAATTTCTTGTCCTGCAGCACCAACCAATCCAAAGAGCTCGTAAGATGCTTTATATGGAAACGTGGCCTTTGACAACCCCACCTGCTTGCCCCCGGCTGCACCCGCAGTACAGCTCTCCTGGGCAGAGCAAAAGCCCTCCCCTTTGCTGCCCAGCTCTAAAACAGGCACGATGGTTTCCACCCATCGTCTTTTCAGATGGGTTCACCTGCCTATGGCTGTCCCGGCTCCTTCTCCTTCTCTTGCCAAAGCAGAGAGAAAGACGGGCAGTCTTATTTTACACATCCACCACACCACCTTACACAACCACCAAGATGAAGCACCCCTTAGCAGTGCCTTTCTCTCCCCACCAGCTACTGCAGAGGCACAGGCAGCTACACTCAACTGTCAGGCTAATTAGCTGAGGTGAATCCCATCCTAAGAGCAAGACAGACGCACAGGCTGTATGCAAACATCCAAATGAAGAGGGACCAAGCATCGCACCCCATAGCCTCTACATTAAATTGTTAGCCCAGCAGTGGCCAGGCCAGCGAGCCCTCTCCCAGACAGCCCACTGCCAGGACCCACGGTGGTCAGGGACTGCAAGCCACGTGCCACCTGCCTAAGGGGCAAGAAAGGTTGGATACTGAGCTGTTGCGGCGGGTCTTGAGGTCAAAGAACAATTCCTGCACCAGTTTATTTACTAGCCTGCGGCAGCCCACGGACCTTTCTGATGAAGATTTTGATTGATTCGTTTACTGGGAGCGGAGAGAGCCGAGAGAAGAGAGCCCGCTGTGCTGCTCCTTCCCTCCCACCTGCCTCGCACCAACGTCTGCTGCTGCCCCTGCTGCCCCGGAGAAACTAGCCCAGCATACAAAAAAGAAGAGCATTCAGACACTTGTTTCAGCAAAAATGTAGGTGCAGCAGGCACCTGCATACAGGCAGCCCAGAATCTGACGGAATGACTTTGCCATCTGACTTACAGACAAATGTAAGTGTTTGGTACATCACTGAAATTAACATGACAAACCATGGGTTATGAGGAGTAACACACAGACAAATCACATTCAACTGCTGCTTTGAAAGAAATTTGGTGGAAAAATCCACAAAGAGGCAAAGTAAATAAATGCATTTACTGCTCTACTGCCTGACTTTCAAAGGATGAATAAGGTTATTTACATTTTCTTATCCTCTTCTCCCTTATCCTCTTCTGCAAAAACTGTTCTGTTTTTGCAGAACAGTTGCTTTAAAGAAAGTTTTCAACTTCTTGGTATTCAGCTGCAGATTCGAGCAGGAGAGGAGCACAGAAACACCTGCTAGTCTCCGACACGTTGTGCCATTCTGAATGCTGCACTTCCATACTTCAGGGTATCACCTCCGTATTTATCACTCTCTTCCCAGTGCAGTACTTCACTTTGAGCTTTTCTCTCCTTTTCTGCCCACCCCCCCCTCTTCCCAGTTCCTACTTTTCCATGAACTAGAGGATAGGTAATGTATTTCCAACAATGTCCCCCCCGCCACTGCCCTTCCCTCCTTGCACCCTACCAGGGCTCAAGGCAGAGCAGCCCCTTTCCCCACAGCCCGGCTTTCTGCAGAGGAGCTGGACCCCGGCTCCTGCTGCGCAGGGAGGTCACAACCGCAAATATTCATGCAGCTATCCTAGTCAGCCTGGGTGCAACCAGCATAAAGAAGAGGAAGAGCTGGGGAAAAGCCAGGGACATAAGCGGGCCAACTTAAAAGGCCTCCGATGCTAACTTTTTCTCGTTTCATTCCTCAAACTTTCATTTCCACAGCTCAATTGCTGCTGAAGTCACCCGGGAGTACGTCAGAGAAGAAAAAAAGCCCACGCTTTGCTTTCTCCTGCTCTACCTCCTCACACGCTTTCCTAAGACATCACGGCAGAAACTGCAAGCGGTGCAGAAAGGTTTACTAAAACCATAAATAACTTTGTTACAACTGACGCTTTCGGAAAGCTTTCTATAAAACATAACGCTGGCACTGCTACCACATACTAGTACACATAGAAGAGATGTTTCGTACCTGTCTTTCTCCAAAGGACATCCCAAGGGCATTAAAAAAGCCTTCTATATAGGAAATAATGCTTCCATACACAACAGAGCTTCTAGGAGATCCAGCATCCTGTTTAAAAAACACTCAAAAGAGATTGTCCAGTCAACACATATTACAGAACTCAGCATCTCTCTGTAGCCTAGTCCACCAGGAAAAACTATTACTAAATATATAGATCCACCTCCACCAGTAACACCTGCCCAGATGGGAACTTTTATGGAGATATAAAAGCACCTCACAACACAAACGGAAAAGATTTAAGTAAACAGGGGAGAGGAAGAGCTTATTACTGGCATGCACAGTAAGGAGAAGAGATGTGGGAAGCTGCCATGCATTACACGCGTGCAGTAAATTAGACCTAAAAATAGCACTTCTGGGCATGAAAGGGCTGTGTGTCTGAAAACAAAATAAAAGAACAAAATCCCAGCTTCAAGGGCGCCTATAAAATAAATGATTTTAAAGAAAAACCAAACCTTTTTTTGAGTGTCCTATTGATTTAAACAATGCAAAGATTGCTTTGAGATAGCTTATGGTATTTTGTCATGCCCGGGTAGCACCAGCAAACACCAGCAGAAGCGACAGAATAGCATTTTTAAGAACACATGTATTTCTTTCTTTCTTCCATATTTATTTCATAAAAAAATATAAAAATAATCAAGATTAAACAACAGACTGAGAAGCAATCTAAGGGACTAACCCTTGCTCAAAAAACAAGTGATGACATACACAATCAAATTAGCAGCTGGTACTGGATTTTATCCGACATTTCCATTAGGGCCTGAAATCAGTCGTAACCTAAAATTTGCAGAAGATCTGAACTGGAAGCAGCTGAGGTGGACCACTGAGGGAAAGAAATAGGAATGTGCCAACTAAGGTAAGAACAGCAAGAAGGTTAAAGAGGGGACTGAGCAGTTATGTATATGTGAATTTACTCACAGTTCTTAAAGAGGAAAAACTATGCGCAGAGTGAGTAAGAGGTAACGCTCAGACAGCTGGGCTGCGCCCAGAAAAGCTCCACCACCGCAACCAGAAACCTGAGTCAGCTGCAAATTACCTCACCCAATTCTCAATGAAATGACTGGCAGAAGGAATTCAGGGGAAACGAGCAATGACTGGCAAAATGTTGTCTTTAGGAGCAATAACGCTGTTACAGATCCCTGCTGCAAAATGGTTCCGGTCAGGGATTAGCTCAGAGAGTCATTTTGTAAAGGCAAAGTAAAGGACAGAATTCAAAGCCAGCGCCAAAACGGGACCGGGAGAGGCAGGACTTCTAAACCAATGGACAAATTCTCTCTTAAAATCAAGTTATTACTATGTAATCAACATTTCTTTCACAGCACAAACATGGTGGACATGACGACACCAGCAACCAAGCAGCACAGGAATAAGGCTGAGGTGCTTGCCTTGAGCGAGGCAGGGAGCTGTTGGTAAAAGGAGACCCAGGAGTGAGACTTCAGACTGTGTTTACTGCTCAGGTCTTGCCCTTACCAGGTGCCTCCTTTGTCTCAGCATCGAGAGACCTTAAGAGGGTCTCAATTTGCCAAAAGCCGTCTGAAGACGGACTCGTGCAGGCATGCTGAGGCCACAGTTACAGTTTACCAACAGCAGAAGCCACTTGGTCCCCAAAGTTGAACCCACCACCACGGCTCCCCGTGCACATGGGACTGCGTGCCAAAGCCCCTGCAGCGACCACCCCCCCACGCCTTTCCCAATCCAGGGTGATTTCCGTGCATGGGTATTAAAGCAGAGAAGCAGGGTATGAACGTAAAACCAACACTAAAATTAGCAGCATGCCACAATGGCTTCAGGCCTTTCAAAAAACCTTTGGTATAAATAATATAGGGCAGCAGGAAAGAAACATCCTTTGGACACAGCGAAGCACAAAACAATAGCCATACGCAATTCCTGCGACACGGTCAGGACAAATGGGCACCATTAAGGTCAACAATTTATGGAGCTTTGTTTCTGCCAGTTTCTTACGTGAACAATAAACTAATCTGTCTGCATTAAGCAGTAGGACAGTGGACAGCTGTCATTTTCTGATCTCTGTATCCTAATGGGTTACCTTAGTAACAGCCTTAAGCTGTCTGTTGCCATGGTGAATGAGGTCCATAATTGCTGCAACAGCCCTGGAGGTGTCAAAGTCATCTGCAAACGCAGCCTTCACGGTTACTTTTGTGTTGGCTAGCCTTCAAGAAGAAAAGGTAACTTTTCAGATAAGACAAACAAGATGCCAGCAGCGCGCTGAACTCATCAGCTATTCAGCCAGAGGGAGTCATCGAAAGGACACTGTTGTTTCCTTCCTCGCTGTCCTATGATGGGTGATGCTACACTGATCAGGAAAAATACATCTTCCAGCTGCAAAGGGAAAAACTTGATGCCTGTCAAAACCCAAAGGAATATACCTGTTCAATAAATACACGGTTAATCACAGGAACCAACAACGGCAGAGCAAGGCTTGCCTTGATCATTTAAAAACAGATGGAAAATGAGGTTGATAGCAAAATCGTTAAAGTCCTTAATAAGTTATTTTTTTGCCAGCAGCCTGTTTTTCATGCTAACAGCATGTTTCTCTTCCAAAGCCATGTCAAGCACATCACTCCAATGCCTGGCAAGAGAGCTGACTCGGGGTCAGGCAGGAGTCCTGCTCAGAAGCAGGATTCCTCATTTCCCAGGTAAACCCAATCCCAGCCCTGGGACTCTACTTGGCTTGGCCCAGATGGAAAAGTCTGGTGGGACCGTTCGTGTAACAGCACCAAAAGCCAGCAGGGCAACCAGCACTCATTGCCACAGGACCAGTGCTACCAGCCACTGTGAGCGGGAGGACGAGGACAGCAGGGGGAATAAACAGCAAGCTGCAAAGAGTTGCTGTTGGCATGCTCTTGTGCACAGCCAGGAGAACTGGGACCTCGACAGTGCTGACCCAAGGACGCCATTTCAGGGTAAAGCTCAGGGAGCAGGTTTACCTGTGGAGCCAGGCTGGATGGGGCGTTGGGCAGCCTGGTCTAGTGGAAGGTGTCCCTGCCCATGGCAGGGGGTTGGAACTAGATGGTCTTTAAGGTCTCTTCCAACCCAAATCATTCTATGATTCTAAGCCTCAGGCTGTCCCAGCACCTCTGGGGCTCCCCTGAACCCTGTTGTGCCTGTTCCCAAGTGGTTTTGCCTCCCTCCCCTCAGATATCAGATGATTGCTGCCCTAACCCATTCCTCCCGACGCTCTTCCCTGCAAGTTCCCCCTTCTCCATTGAACACCTACCACTTTCCTAACCAAGAGCTCCATTTCATCATGGTTGTTTTTACATCTAGTTGATACACAAGTTATGCCCAGCCCCACATTCCCCTATGGCAATCCATTTCAACCTCCCCACATGCCTCATGTCTCTCAGCCTTGTATCTCACCAACGGGTCTCCGGCAGCCTCCTGCTGAAGGACTCCCTTTTGCCAAATACCACAACCAGTTAATTCAACTCCCCTTCCACGTAACACCTTCCAGTGCCCTTTGCAAGCCTTAGTTGGTGCAGTCGCAAGCTCCCCGACAGTGAGGTGCCCACACCACAAGGAAGCCACCTCTCGCTTCTGCAGCACAGGATGTTCCCCCTCTCATCTATGCCCCAGAGCTGCCTGCATGTACATCCTTTCAGGGCATTCAATGTCCCTCCTGCCCCAACTCCAGAGCACTGCACTCCTCTTCTCAGATTTGCACCCAACACACAGTTTTCCTAAAGGACTCCAAAGAGGATTCTCCTTACCCTTGTCAGGGCCACAGCAACCATAATTTCCTCTTTTCCTATGACATCTCCATCCCGGACAGTTTCTCAGTAACCCATTCTCTCCTCTGCTGCACGGCACAGTGCCAGCCAGCTTGATTACAAGCTCGCGTGCCCAAGGCATATTACTTTCCAGTCATCGTCTTTCTTCTTCAGTCACTAACGCTCAGTTCTACTTACAAACCTAAGAGCCTCACAACTTCAGTCACAGCTTTGCCTTCTACATCACTCAAGAGGGCAAAGATGCAAGTGTCAGGACAGGCACACTAGATAAATAACATGGATTTTAAAAATACAGTGAACTAAGTGTAGCATGAGGAAAAGCAGCTGGATAGACAAAGAAGTAAAAAAAAAAACAAAAAACAAACTGCCCTTGGTTGAGGGCTGGCAGGGAAGACTGCTTCTCGGTCCTTCTTCTGCTCCTGCTTGTTGAACAGAACCCAGCACACTACCGCGGTCAGCCCTCTAAGCCTGTCAGCAAATTACTGTTCACATAATCATAATCATTCAGATACAGGAGATGCACTTACCTTTCCCACAGTATGTCTTCTCTAACCGGGTCACATACCAGCTGTCCTTTTATATAAGCATTTGCATCTCTAATAAATGAGGAGATTGCCTGAAGAAGGTGCTTTGCATCCTCCATGCTCTCATCACTAAATTCAACTGCTAAAGAAAAAAAAAAATTCAGGCATTATGATAGAAAGGATGTTGTCTGTCATACAATACCCTCTGAGGAACAATATTCTGAGACAAAGTTATTCCAGAAAAAGTTTGTTATTGCTTGTCACAGCAAAATTTTCTTACAATTAATTGCATATTTAATTAAAAACTCTGTTCTTCATGTGCACTAGGTGAATTAAATCAATATAAACCCGCAATCATTACATATGACAAAGTATAACCTACTGGAAAGGTATCAGACTGATTCAAAAAGCGTCTCGAAGCTGACTGAAGCAATAGCTCCTTGACTTTAATTCTTTTTTCCTTATTGAATCTCTCTGTGAAGTTATTACTCCAAAGCATTTGGATTGGATATATTTCTAAGCATCTCCCCAGATTTTAGTTGGCAAGACAAACTTTTGATCTCATCCCTAATTTTTTTCCTATTCTAATTTAAGTAGACACAATCTGTCTTTGGAGACCTCCAAAGAGACCTAACCCTCACCATGGACTCCGTGAGGAATACAAGCACTTACAGTTAAAGGGCTGCTTCACCAGCATCTAAAACCTAGATGGACCTAAAATTTTGTAGTCTAGATTCTGCTCTAGATATACAATTCCCTCACAATATCAAAGCTAAACCGGCCATATCGATTTTTGAAGACATCTATTAGAGAAAATACAGATTGTTTAAACTTGTAAGGGCACGTTTGGGATGGGATTCATCACACTCGACTTACTTATACACTTACACCTAAGCCTCTTTATAGGCACTGGAAAGAAAGACAAAACCTTAAGGAAAATGATTCACCGCATCCTAAGGAAAGCACTGCTTTATGATGAGATCTGCTATACCCTAACCCGACAGCGCTTCTCTTCCACCAGCTGGAAAGATGACATTATCCCCCCTGCTAACACGGCATCCATTCACATGGACACCTTCACTGCCTTCAGCAGGACTCTAGCTGCAGCAGGCAACTGTGCGTCGGGAGCTACCAGCGTCCGCTTCTGCTGGCTTAGGGTTGAGCAGGCTCCTCTCGCCTTGCCTACCCCCTCAGAGGCGCAGGCGCTGCGCTGGTCCTTTGGCACTTTTACTGCAGGCTGCCAAAAGCAAGAGGCAATTTTTCTATCTGTACAGTAACACGCAATTTACTGTAGGAAGAGCAGTCGGACCCCAGACAAGACAGCTCACCCAACTTTGGTAGAAGTCCTAAGTTTAAATGCATTTCTTCCCACAGAGTCTATTACTTGTATTAGAACCATACGGAGCCAGCGTAATATTGCTTCACCATTTTATGCCTGACCTCTGCACTAAGGTACATCCAAACTACAGCTTGCAGCGTATCCCTGATTTCATCAGCACTGAGCATCACCTGTAGTTTCCACAGCAGGTGGAGCTTCCTCACTTCTGGTCCTGCGCACATTACAGCCCACTGCTCTGTGCAATTGCACAACGCTGCCCAGGCACAGACTCTTTAGAGCAGCCAGTCTGAGCACGGGGACAGATCTAAGAGGGCAGAAGCAGCCAGATGTGAGACCTGATTTTGAGTCCATTAGCCTAAATCGCAAAGAAGCCTGATTATTTAAACAGACTTCCCATAAGATTTACCCCAGTACAAGTAAGGCATAAGTCTGGACCTGTATTTGTCAGATTTTCTGTTTCTGTGTAATTAAAAATCTGCATTACTGCCTCATTAACACTGGTTTTAAAATTAAGCTTTACTCAGCTTTTAAAAAGACCGATGCACAGACTTTTAGAAAACAGCCAGATACCAAAAGAGATCATTTATATCCACTAAGATTACTCAACTGATTACCCTGGTTACAGGAACTCCGCAAGGAATACTTGATGAAAGTTTATCCTGATGAAGCCCACTTTGATTAAAGCCATTCTTCTTCCCCGATTCACAGCCCTCTCCTAAACCACCGCCTGCGGGCACTGCAAACCCACCCGGCTCTATAAATCTCCACCGTACTCCCCACTCCTTCCCTCCTGTGCCACTGAGGGCACCATTGCTACATCATTAAATTACAAAAACATACATTTATTAGCACCAACAAGTAATTAAAGACCAGAGGGACCAAAACAGTACCGTTCACTCAGGTTCACAAAATCACCAGAGCTGTTCTGGTGACCAGGAGAGCGTTTTTGGGACAGCAGGCTCACAGTCCTTCCACCTAACTGCAGAAGCAAAGCCTCTGCTGAGGAGATGCAAGAGGAAAAGCAGTGCCACACAGCGGGGTCCCCACAGGGCTTTGGAGACGGCACCTCTCCATTTAAGCTGCACCCAGAAGCAGCCTGGCAGGGACATTGGTGGTGGGGCACCATGTTGATGTCCATAGCACCTCAGAAAGACCTTTTTCCAGCAGCCCCAGGTGGGCCGAAGGGTGGTGACTCAGGCCGAGCAGGGGACAGCCAGATGCACCAATCAAAGCAAAATGCACCAGGGCAAGAAGTTCTCTGGATTGAAGCCATTAAGAGAGAGAGAAAACTTTACAGCAATGTTTCTAACTTATATTGAATGTGATGTTCATGGTATGAAATAATCCTGTTGGCCAGCCTGGGTCAAGTGCCTGGGTCTCGCTCCTCCTCATCCCTGCACCTGGTGAGCTCGAAAATACCGAGACCTTGAAACCACATAGCCTAGCTGGCTATAAAGAAAACACTTTCACAAATTCAGACACGTGAGTCTTCTAAAACTGCAGTTTTCCCAAGCATTATAAATTAGTCCTGTGTTGCCTAAACCAGGACACGCTTCTAGAGGTCCACCGAAATAACCCAGCAGGTGTTGCCTCATGCTCCACCATCCCCTCACCTTGCCAGGACAGCCAACAAGCCAAATGACCCAGCAGTGTTTTAGGGAAATACCAGCCGCTTTTGGCAGGCCCCAATAAACTGGTGAAAACACTATCCATATGAAAACCTCTTCCAGTTCAAAGTAGCATCTTCCTGCTGGAAAAACCATGGTGTAGACAGGGAAGCCGACAAAATCTACCACACCTCTCCCCACTGGCAGCGTTTGCCAGGCTAAGACAATCATTAGGTTATCAAGCGCCGGTGTAAACGAGCTGCGCTGCGCCACAGAACTGCTTGAACACTCAGGAACTCCATGGGACGAAAAACGATAACACAGCAGGGAGATAGAAAGTTATTAGCAAGCCCTTGTCATACCCTACGGGAATATAAGGCAAAGCTCTACCTAGATACGTCTCCAAAAACAGCCGATCGTGACTGAAATACAAGTGACTGCAACAGCTGCAAATCAGAGATGGAGGTAATTCATTAATTGAAAGCGCATTTAATTGAGAGTCGCAATTAACTGCAGCTCAGGAAGGTGTTTAGACGAATGGTTACATACTGTGCTCAGTAAAGATGCTTTTTTCTAAATGTGAGGCAAAGAGCAGCCCCATAGAGCATTGCCGGCCTTTCCACCCCCTGCAAGGTGCTCCACCCTCCCCCCCCGCTGGGAAGCCCGTGGGGGAATCCATGCTTATCTCAACAAATAAGGGATTTGGGGGTTTTTTCCTTACCTGAGCTGTATCTGCTGCGCAAACAAAACATCCTGAATTGATCCGACGAAAATTTCTTCAGGAAATCCTAAACTCCACCCACAAAAAGACAACTTTAGCATTATATCAAACAATTTCTTCAGGAGTTCTTCCACTCCTTAAACTAGTTTCACAGCATATTTCAAACAAACTAACATGACAAATAACCCAGTCTTTGTAGCTTAAGATAGGCAGAAAGCTTTAAACTATAACACTGGTTTAAAGTCTAAACTAAATAAAATCTAATTCCGTGTAAGACAGATGTGCATACATGTAGACAAGATATAAATATACACACAATGCCAAATACAAGACAGTGAAAAGTGCTTTGTAATTATGATCAAACATACACTGCATAAAGACCTTTGCAAAAAGACAGACTGAAATTACCAGGCTAAGACTGGGATACAATCACGCAGGAAAGGACAGCTCCTACGTTTTGCAAACTTCATGAAAAAAAGAAAGATTTCTTGAAAAAGAAAATAAGTGTACTTTTTCTGCAGGGCTAGAACATGAAGGAAAACAGGGAGTGAACAAAAATAACTTTTTCTTCTTATATTGTTAGAATTCATCTGTGTTAATTATGAAACCTCATTAATTTCACCCTAACATTTATTGGGCTTTACAAATAATTTACTCTAGTAAAAAGTTATTACTATTACTACTAGTGCAATTAATGTAATTAACTTACACTAATAGTATAAAGAACCATTTAAATGCTCAGAAGGTACACTGATAAAACATTCAATCCCTTCCAACTCTGCTCTCAGCAAGGCTGGACATCGTGGGAGACTGACTGTGAACACTGCATAGAAGCTTTTTTTCTTTTTTTTAAATTCCAAATTGGTGATGGTAAGTTTGTAACACTGAAGTGCCACCGAAACAGAAAATCAATACAAGTCAGAATATATGGAAAGTGTCGTTTGCTTAAAGATGCACATTTCAAAATTTAGCTTCTGCTACCAGACTAAACCAGCCTGAACACCGAAGGTAGCAAAGCATCAGCAATATGCTGTCTCTCGAGTGAAAATAGAAATAACTGAGGCAATCAGGGCAAACTAAACCAAGAAATAGACAGTGATATTGTTTGTTTTGGAGGCTGGGTTTTTTTGTAATTTTTTTAAATTAAAGTCTATGTAACTGCGTGTACCAAATGTGCCCAGAAGCTTTACACTAATATACAGAGGTAGAACAAGATGAGTAAAGTATGGAAATAAATTCATATTTGGGAAAGTAGCATTTGAACAGGAAAAGTCAATTCTGCATTTTGTTAAAAATGGAGCACAGAGAAAGTATCACTGCTCTTTCAAAGCAGGTTGCTTGGCCGTGTGTTATTGCAACGCGCTTGATTTTGGGGGTCAGAATTAATAGCTATTAAAAAAAAAAAAAAAAAAAAGAAAGAATCAGAGAAGGGGAGGAGGGTGAGGGAAAGCAGGGCAGGTGGATGCGGAGGATGCAGGGTGGCCATGCCCGGGTGATAGCCTGGAATGCAGATGGCCGCTGGCGGGACCAAGGGAATGCCGCAGGCCCTGTCCTGGTTGGGCCTTTCCTCTTTCGGAGTGGGCATAAAAACTTCCACGTGGGGCTTAATTTTCAAGATGCGGGAAGGCTGTATGGGAAGAAGTGTGTTTGACTGGACTGAAAATCGCTTACAGGGAAGGATTAATACTTGTTAGCCGTGTCTTAAGGGCAGAAATTAAAACTGGAGGCCCACAAGGGAAAAGGACAGGCCTGAAGCTCTTATTTTCTCAACACAAAGAAGTCCCACCACAGACGTGGAGGGGAATGTTTCTACATGTTATTTTCAACCGCATGCATTGCATTTAGTTAATTTTTTTAATTTATCAGGGAGGGTAGCGATAGGACAAGGGGTAATGGTTTTAAGCTGAAAGAGGGTAGATTCAGATTAGATATTAGGAAGGAATTCTTTCCTGTGAGGGTGGTGAGACACTGGAACAGGTTGCCCAGGGAAGCTGTGGCTGCCCCATCCCTGGAAGTGTTCAAGGCCAGGCTGGATGGGGCTTTGAGCAGCCTGGTCTAGTGGGAGGTGTCCCTGCCCATGGCAGGGGGATGGAACTAGATGGTCTTTGAGGTCCCTTCCAACCCAAACCAATTTATGATTAGTGGTCATTTCTCCACCCTGTCCAAAACATCTGCCGAGACTTGGGAAACTTCTGTGAAAATCGTGAGTGATGGGTAATTTTCCTGGGGGAGACAGGGCTTAACCATACCCAGACAGCATCAGGAGAATTAAGAATAAAGCAGTTTATATTGAAGTCCTTTTTAAAGAGATTTTAATTAAGTCTTCCGAGAGGGCAAAGGGGAACATATGTGCCAAAACAGCCTCTCAAGCTTTGTCTAAAGGAAGGAAATTACCCACTTCTAGCAATGGGTGTCAGCCAGCAGGGGGGCCACGCCTGGCAGAGAAACCCTGCTCTGGGCTATGCCAAAAAAGCTTTGGGACACAGTAAACCAGGACATATTCACGTGGCTTGTAGGTACCAAAAGAAAAAGCGCTCTCTGCATCCAAAAGGTGACCATAAAAAAATAAAGGAGAGTACGAGAGACTGCTGGCACGGTGGGGTTGTAGGAGACCCAACAGTTTCCTGACAAAATGCTGACAGTGTCCCATTTCACCTAAAGCAGAACCAGGGAAAACATCTCCTCTTTTCTAAGTCCCAAAAGGATATGCACTATTAAAAGTAGATAGATGAGAACCCATCACTATAGAATAGAACCATTTAGGTTGGGAAAGACCCTTGAGATTGTCGAGTCCAACCATAAACCTATAATGCAGAAGTGTGGTATGGGGCACAAACACTGCTCCTATAAATGCTGTCAGCTTAGCAAGATCCACGTTACAAGCAAACCCTGAGTCCGAGCAGGTTTCCTACATCCAGATCTGCAATAACAGGTACACCAGCACTAGGGAAACACTCCAATTCAGGTCTTCTGCTGCAGCATAAGAACCCGCTCCAAAGTCTTCTCCAAAGAGGGCTGTGATTAATATTTACATATTATCAACACACATCGCTTCAGTTGACAGATATAGATTACCTTAATTGTTACGTAGTTTTTCAATGACTTGGACATTTTTTCTTGACTTCCTTTAACATGCAAATGCCCTAAAACAACAAAAAGAAAATTAATCAGGATAAACGAGCATGCTTCTGAATGGGGAGTGAATAAGAAAGACTGCACTGAGACCCCGGAAACGCTGGAGGCAGCATATGCTGTGATGGATATGTGCCAACCACTTCAATGCAACACGTAACATGTTTTTCGATAACTTTACCTACAGTTGTGCATACCTCTCCATCCTCAACTGGGTGAATTTTAAAACATAGGGTTTTTTTTAAAAAAAACAAAATAACAAAACACCACCATAAGCAGAGACATTAATAAGAAAAAACAAAAAGCCTCCCTGCTCAGAACTTATAATAAACTGATAAAAAGAAGTAAGCAGGCAAATACTTTTCAGTCTTCACAGACAAATACCTTACCTGTTACTCTTGACTTTTCAGAATAAAGACCTTTAAAGATCTTCCAGTGATCTCACATTATAATATTGTTGAAACTCAAATTATTTTCTGTACTTATTACTTGCTGGTGTCTGTTACACTGTTTTTTTTTAATTCAAAAGTTTATTGCTGGTTGAAAATACCATACGTGTACAAACAATTTTCTGCACATTCCCTATTTCTCCAGATTTTCAGAGACTGAGAAAAAGAAGGGGGAGGAGGAATGTAGCTATGATGCCTAATTTGAATGAGGTTATTTTAAAATGTAATCCTAAGCATTGCTAGAGCTTTCAATAACCACATGGACCATTGGTTTGCAGGGCTGTGGTACATGAAAAAGGCAGTAATCATCTCCATTGCATTCAGGAGAGTATGCAGAGCTCGGCTTCAGGACTGAAAGTTCTGTCAAAGCAAGACAGGAGATGGGCGACCTCAGGCTGTACGCTCCGGGCCTCGTCCACGCTAGCCACAGCACCACCGCTGATGGAAAACATCAATTATTCACATCACCAGAGAGGTGCCAAACACGTAGCCAATCAAAGACTACTCAGCATCCATTCAGAAACGTCGCTGAAAGCCTTTATTCGCTTCTCCTAATAAAGGAGTAATCCTCTAACTTACTGAGCACCCACAACTAACAAGCAATTTTCAGGCACTTCAAGACCTGCAGAATCCAGCACTTAATCTTACTTAGAGGCAGATTTTTAAGCATGAACTTTTCTTACTCTGGAATATTACGTCAGCACTCTGCATTCTTTCAGATTTGGTGGCCCAGCATTACCGATGCCTGGGAGTACTCCACAAGGACAACATACGATCTATACTTCTGCTGTTACAGGTAGTGGCAGAGGTGGCATTTCTTGCTCAGCAGCCCAAGCACTTGTCCGAGTTTTGTGCTACTCTCTACCCCCTCTCTTACCAAAGTGGATAAAATCCCCATTACGCTCACCTGGATATAAAAGCAACATGCTCAGGCCTGGTAAACAGACGTGAAAAGCATCTGTTTTCACTTCTTAGCTATTTCTGACAACGATTCCAAGCAGCGGGGATTCTCTGTAAGAAGGCTACCTCTGGTCCTACCCTGACCACCTGGAAATTTAAGTTTGCACAACACACTCTATGCAGAGTAGGAAAGAATTGAGAGATCTATGGATATAGAACTAGCTACAGCAGAAATCTACGATCAAACCAAAATCTCATTTTCATCGTATTTGTCCTGACTGCTGGCAGGTGAGGCCACTGTCACCGCTGCACAGTTAAATTCGGGGCTCTGAATAAGAACACTCAGGCTGTCAAAGGCACCCTATAGCTGTTGCAACTCGAGTAGAATCCACAGACAAACTTCTCCTGGGAGACGGGGAAGAGCCTGGGTACGATTATTATCTTTTCTTTTACAAAGGTGCCTAAATATTGACTTACTTAACTTTAGGCAGCCAAGCTTAACATAGTTTGATTGTGTTTTCCTAATAAGGTACAGGTAACATCTGAATTTGAAATAATAGTCCTCTTCCAGAGTTTCAGCACTCAGAATTATTTCATTAAAGAATCACAAAATACAAGGATTTTCATAACTTTGGCTTGGCGCTCTTCCCAGAGTACAAGTAGTCTAAAAATAAAGTCCTTATAAAAAGATTTATCCCCAGTGCAGGGATTTTCTTCCTCTAATGGGGATTGCTCCTCCAATTCTGAGCCTGCTAAAATTCGGAAGTCTGCTACCAGAATAAATTGTTTCTGAAGCTGATTCATTTGCCCTAAATAATTCACACTATCGTCCTCCAGCAAAATTTTTTGACTTAATGAATGTGATCTGTCAGCTCCTAGAGAACCTCAGTGTACAAATTGCCCTTGGAATTACGTTCTTTTATAAAAAAATTTTTTTTTTTTTTTAGGAAAAATTGACTTCTCCTTATTTAGTTAGTTTCAAGGAATATTTCCCCTGTAGTTTCAATTCCCAACTTGAAAAGTCAGATTCACTGGTTTTCAACGAAGGCTCCACCTGGCAGTAACCAGTGCATCTCGGTGGAAGTGCAGAGAATTCTCCAGGACTTCAGGAGCAAAGCACACCCTGGAGGATGCACCAGCCTCTGGACAATTGCTACTGATTTATTACAGGCCCTACACTGGGAACTGAAACTAGAATTCAATATTCATTCCATACAGTACAAATATATATAAAAAAGAAAGCCCAAGTAATTCCCAGAGTGTAGCACAGGCTACAGGAGAATTTTTTACACTGGAAGGGTCATTAAGCATTGGAACAGGCTGCCCAGGGAAGTGGCTGAGGCACCACCCCTGGAGGTATTTAAAAGACGGGTAGACAGTACTTAGAGATATAGTTTAGATTAGTGCTGGTTTTTGTCAGCGTTAGGTTGATGGTTGGACTAGGTGATCTGAAAGGTCCCTTCCAACCTAGACAATTCTATGTTTCTATGATATATAGAAAAGATCAACTATTTTCACCCTCATCCTGCAGGACTGTTATAACAAAATACAATTAAAAACGAAAGCCCATCACAAAGAGCCCCCTCAAATTTTGAGGGAACTCAAATGAAAGGGAATGAGATACTACAGGAAGAACTCTTATCTCCTCATTTTTAATTAGGAGTAAGCACCGTACATGGGCAATGCATATATTATTTGGAGATTTCCCCAGATGAAATTTAGAAGTATTTAACCATAACCACTTCTACTAATAAAAGCATTCATTCTACAGTTTCAAGATACACTCCTATTTATGTTTCTTCACTTAGTGAGGTCAGAAACTCAGTCATTGTAGTGGACCATCGGCTTGGAAGGTTTCCTTCGCACTTCACACCATACAAATGCCAAACATAAATAAAATTTAAAAAAAAAAATCCTACAGACCTGTTAGATGATTAATATTTTACTTACCAGAATGCAAAAAGTAATTCCCCCATTGCTCACACTGATGATACACCTCGCACTGTGCAATTTCGTTTTCATGATGAGGAAATGCAAGATCTATTCCACCGGTATGGATGTCCAGCTGCTTTCCAAACACTGCACTGTAACAATATTTTCCTGATTGGTAAGTAGAACACTACAGAAGTTTTTTGTAAAAGAAATACGGAAAAGAATAAGACGAAACAACATAATTTAAGTGTACAATTTAATGACTGCAATTTTAAAACAAGTCTTTACACAGATCTTGGATACCAAAACTGCAGGAGAACACGCATGGACAGGACCCATATCTGCCCGCAATTAATTCTCCTTAGCAGGAACAACTATTTTTCTAACTTAGAATAAAGAATGGCAAGCAGGACATCTCTCTTCCTTGTTCTGCTACAGTTTCAGTATCAGACAGCTGCCTTCATCTGCAAACCTAACAACTTCAAAGTGATGAACATTTCTGTAAATTTGGTATTACTATTCTTTATCTTGTACCTTTTCTGTAAGAATTCAGGCAATACTCTATTTAGTCATGATAGAAAATGCTTGGCTTTATATTGTTATAATGTCAAAAGAAAGCGTCAGCGCCTCTGATCTCCCAAGGCCATTCCATTCCTCTCATCCCAACAGCTCTGCTGCATTGGTGCCAGTCACACATGGCATCTCTGCAAACACCGATGGCTGGAAGTAAGGTATTCATGTGACAACAGGACAGACCTAGATGCCTTCTGGTTAAAGCTCAGGAGACAAGGCTGCTACACTCTATCCACTCCTCCAGCAAGTCCCTGCTAGGTCACACTGACAAGTGATTAACTTCATTTTGCCCATCTGTTAAACAAAGACAGTTACCTACTCACAGGGAGGTAAATCAACGCTAACTGCCCAGAAACCAGGGGCACTCAAGCTGGGGAGGATGCAAGGTCTACACAATAGAAAATAAAAGGCAAGCCCCACACACGCATGCACACACACAGACACACACAGTCTTTCCATATGTCACGTTAACAAGTTGCTCCTGGTAGCTGGCTAGATATTAATAATTTTGTCCCTTTTTGAAACAAAACACCCTGTTAACACCCTGGCTCACGATGGTTCTGCAGAAGCAGTTGGGGCAGAGGAAGAAAAGAAAATGAGGAGAAGAAAGGAGGGAAGAAAAGACTGGCTGTTGCCATTTCCCAGGCTTGAGCCCCTGTGCTTCCTCCTGTCTGCTCCAAAACCAGCTTAAGCACAGACCTCCACAGGAGTGGCCCCGGCTCATGCCTCTTCCATCCTTGTCCAACTTGGAATGGAACTTCAACAAGAACATATGGATAGCTCCACTGTCATTCAAGGAGTGTCAAGAATGTATATGGCTTTGTATTTAGTACTTACACATGAATAAGTCCTGCCCCAAAAGAGACATCTTTCTGAAATGCAGTATGAAAAGTTGTAGACAGCAGTACTCAGCCTAGAAAATACTCGTCACTCAAACAACCCAAAGACAGACTCTTAAACACAAAATAATTAATATAGGTAATAATATTGTCATAAATTTTATTAGCACAAGGCCAGATTTATTAATGCAAAGGCTTCAAAAGTTATCTGTAATGCAGTATGAGTACGATACACCATATTAGTTTATATATCCCATGTGATCCCATTCAACTAGAGAAATGAGCCAGTATTTCCCCTTTCTATTTTACTGTTGCCAAACCTCATAATTTTATCGCCAATCATGTGATGTTTGATTGTAGCTTCAAAGGCCTGACTGTAGAATCGTGATATTCCCACAAAGTCTCTCTTCCTTGTGCCATCTACAGAGGAGCACTGGCCACTTGCCTTTTCCTCCAACAAAACCATTAAGAGCTGGGGAGAGATGGATCTGCAAAACACTCAGGGGTGGGAGGAGCAGCCCATCTCACCGCAAGGGAAACTCCATCAAGGAGATCAGAACTAAGTCACAGCAGGTGGTTTCCTCCTCCAGGGCTGCACTAGAGACCAGCGCGCTTCTCGTTCACATTCCCCAGAGGCAGACTTCAAAGACTTTTCAAAATTAGTTCACTTAGATTACTTAAAAGTGCTTTGAGATCTTTGTCAAAACAGATGGGTAGGTAGGTATTGCTTGAAATGGGCCTTGGACAGCAAAACATTTGAGGTAACTTATCTCAATTTTTCACAGTCTGAGACTGCTACACTTACGCTCTGCATAGGTCAGCTCTTATTTACATGGCAGGAGCCTCATCCAAACACAGTAAAATAAGTTTTTACAGAAAGAAATGCAGACTCTAAACAGCACTGCATCAGCAGACAGGCTGTTTTATAATTGGCATTTCTTACCCATGCACCTCTGTCACAGGCTGCACTCCAAATACAGCATGGTTTTGTGCACTTCTGTTGCCTTAAGAACTGTTTCACAGTGCTGAAATTATTTACAGACAGAAAAACACCCTTATAAACAATCAGGTAGTAACAACCCCAGGCACACCAGCAAAGCATATCAAAGAGAAACTTAAAGCACCTGTTCCATCTACTTTCAGCTTGGGCTGAAAACTTAAGTTAAACAGGGCCAGATCTAAATAATTTGTTACTAGCTTCCAAAAAAGGATCTTTGGCTAATGCAAAACTACGTACCACTATCAATCTTCCAGGACAGAAGATTTAAAGTCTCTTTTTTAAAATTACAAATGAATAGGTCACAAGTTAACACAGTGCAGGACAAAGTACTACCACCCTGTGGAGAAAATAAACCTCCAAATCAAGAGCAAATTAATTTAAACCAACTACAAGCAAAACGCTGCTAAGCACAATTCCCATCTTCCACACAGAGATTCCCTTACTGCCACAGAGAAATCAGAATATTTAACACTGTGGCTGACTTTTAAAGAAAGCTGAATAACACTTAGATGACTAGCATGAACATCCACAACTGCGGGTAAGATAAGGCCAGGAAGATCTCAGACACTCCCTGGAGTTGGGATGGAATCCCATACCCTGTCCTCCCGACACAGTGTTACATGCTGGATGAGGTCTGATGGAGACTGCAAAAAGTGGAAGGGAGGCAAATGAAAGAGGTACCATAACTTTCACTAAAACTTTGGTTATTCAGTTCCGGTTAAAAGACTTGCTAATCCCTGAAAGCCAACTGCATGCTGGGCTGCATCAAAAGAAGCGTGACCGGCAGATTGAAGGAGGTGATTCTGCCCTTCTGCTCCACTCTGGTGAGACCCCACCTGGAGTACTGCATCCAGCTCTGGAGCCCTCAGTACAGGAAGGATATGGACCTGTTGGAATGGGTTCAGAAGAGGGCCATGAAGATGATGAGAGGGATGGAGCACATCTCCTGTGAGGACAGGTGGAGAGAGTTGGGGTTGTTCAACCTGGAGAAGAGAAGGCTCCACAGAGACCTTATAGCAGCCTGCCAGTACCTAAAGGGGGCCTACAGGAAAGATGGGGAGGGACTCTTTATCGGGGAGTGGAGCGATAGGATGAGGGGTAATGGTTTTAAGCTGAAAGAGGGTAGATTTAGATTAGATATTAGGAAGAAATTCTGTACTGTGAGTGCAGTAAAGTATTCCTGCATTGGAACAGGTTGCCCAGGGAAGTTGTGGATGCCCCATCCCTGGAAGTGTTCAAGGCCAGGCTGGATGGGGCTTTGAGCAGCCTGGTCTAGTGGGAGGTGCCCCTGCCCATGGCAGGGGGGTTGAAACTAGATGGTCTTTAAGGTCCCTCCAAAGTCTAACCATTCTATGATCAACTGTGCAATCCTGCGCAGCATATTTTAAATACGTCTGTCTCAAGGTGACAAAACATAGCAAGACAGCTATGCCATTAAGGTGAAGCAGAATTTGTGCAATTTGCGATGTGAAGTGTGGCCCAAACAAAGTATGCACACTAAAACTGGTGCTTTCCACTGATCAGAACAAACACTTTCAATACTGCTGATACCATTGCGATTGAAAACAAAAACCAGCACTAGATTTAAGATCCAAGAAATCTGACCTTGATATTGTGGAACACTCAATGTGCCATCCAGGTCTTCCTTTTCCCCATGGAGAAGTCCAAGATAACTCTTGAGGTTTGGCAGCCTTCCACAGGGCAAAATCTTTACTGTGTCGTTTATCAGTATCAACTGCCAAGAATAAGTGATTTGTTAATGGGATATGTCTCAAAGGAAAAAAAATGAGCAAATGAAAGCAAGTGGAAATGTGCATTTAGCGAACTACTCAGATTTTAATCTCTTTCGCTCAACTTCTTTTCCTGCAACTTTCCTCTCTTGCCCCTTATACAGGGCTTCCAGTTTCTCAATGAAGCATTTGGAAAAAAAAATAAATTATGTTGAATTACATTTCTGCAGGCTAAAAAGATGGATTCAAGATTCTTTAATACATGCTATCCTTTTAGTCCTTTTGGCCTTCTTGGGTTTTTACATCATTCATTTAGTTACTTATCAGCCACTTTCCCAGGACAAACAGATTGTACCGCAACAGAAGAGGTAACAAAACCAGCCCAAACCGAAACCCACAAACAAGAAAAAAAAACACAAATATTTTTTTCCCTGGGACACAAATAGTTTCTGGTTCAGAATCTATAAAACCAAGAGCAGCACAGAGATGAGAATCAAAACTATCCTTGGACAGTAGCAACCTTCCAGTATTGTTTTCACCAAGGGCTTCTCTAGAGAGAAGCTAGGTTTGTTGCTTCCTTCATTACGCAGCCAAGGATGTCATCCTTTTTGCCACAGTACGGCAGAGAGGAGGGTTTGTCTCTGCTGGCTCCTAACCCCTGGTCAGATACACACCGTTCCCTGGCAGAAGCTACAGAACAGCGTTCTGGACTCTGTGGATTTTTGCTGACAAATACACGACCTCGCATTTGACTGATGCAGAACGATATACCTATTTGGCTTGAAGGGATCCAGCTTGGCGAGCAACTCGCGCTGTTTTAAGTTCCCTTATTGAACACCGCTCATCTGTTTTATCAGCAGCTGATGCTAGATTTACTTCTTTCCCCTACTTATTTCAGACCACTAACAAAACCACAGTGTATCACTGGACCTGGAGCACTCTGGTATCAACACATTTTAATGATGATTCACAGCTATTTTTGGACACCTATTAGATGGTCATTTTTCTTGAGCCATTCCACTTGCACTTTATTGATATACAGAGTCAGTTTTTATTAGGAATGTCATGCAATATTAAGGGAAGCACATTACACAAATCCATTACACCTGCCTCATCATTCAAAATTGATAAGAAATAAAGGGAGAGAAATATAACCCTAGTTTTATCCACTGAATCTCCATCTTGGCTCTTTCACTACTTTGCCAAGCTCTGGCTGACCAGTATCTGTTGACTCTGTGCCCCTCTTCCCTTTTTTGAGTAAACTGCTAAAAAAAAAAAAAAAAGAGAAAAAAAAAAAGCATTCTTCATCTTCTCGGTTATGATCTGAACAACAGTCAAAATCTTTAGAAAGAACATTAAATTTAGTTATAAGTGACAGGAGAGGAAATAGGGTAACACACATCATCAGTCACAGTTGAGGCTGGAAGGCACCTCGAGATCATCTAGTCCAACCCCTTGCTCAGAGCAGGTTCAGCTACAGCAGGCTGCCCAGGACAGTGTCCCACGGGGATTTTGAACATCTCCAAGGATGGAGACTCCGCAGCCTCTCTGGGCAACATGTTCTTGTGTTAACCATCCTCAGAGTGAAAAAAGGTTGTTCTTAGCTTTAAATTGAATTTCCTGTGTTTCAGGATGTGACCAATGCCTCTTGTCTTGTCATCAAGCACCACTAAGAGCCTGGCTCCATCTTCTTTACTTCCCCCATCAGGTATTTGTACACAGGGGTAAGATGCCCCGAGCCTTCTCTTCTCCAGCCTGAGCAGTCCCAGCTCTCTCAGCCTTTCCTCATATGAAAGATGCTCCAGTACCTTCATTGTATTCGTGGCCCTTTGCTGGCCTCTCTCCGGTATGCCCGTGTCTCTCTTGTACTGGGGAGCCCAGCTCCGGACCCAGTACTCCAGATGTGTCTCATCAGTGCCGAGCAGAGAAGAAGGATCACCTCCTTTGACCTGCTAGCAATGTTCTTCCCAGTGCAGCCCAGTAGCCTGCTGGCTGCCTTTGCAGTCAGTAACTACCTCTAAATAACTGTCGACAAAACGCATTCCCTCTGCGAGTTGTAATGCTGGAACAACTCCAGAGTGGAGCTGTGAGAAGTTTCTTTCTGGCTGCAATTCACCTGAGCATCAGCCTGCCAGGCAGTTTTGGTAATTGCAAACAGATGATTTTTTTTCAATGAAGAATTTTTGAACTTAAGCGTACAAAGGATGCAGGAGACCTGCATCAAATTCTCCAATGCAAAGACCTGATCAGACCCAACTTACAGTCAGCAATCCTGCTCAACAACTGGACAACCGCAGTGGAAAACTCCCAGCCAAGGGTATGGGCATGCTTTAGCACAGCCTATCAAGAGATTGCTCACCCTCACACAAATAGGCTGTTTAGCAGCAGTCCAGCAGTAAGTAAGGAAAGAAGCAAATTCATCTGGATAGCATACAAGAAAAGGGTGCAACTGTCCAAAGAATAACACAGTAGATGACGTTTCCCTGCATTTACTCTTGACTATCTCACTGCAGGCTACTGCAACGGCTGAGACCACCACCTGACTCTGAAGTTTGTATGTACCACTCCCAAGTATTTAAATAAAATTAAGAATCTTAATTGTTCTAAGGTACCAGAACAAAGGTATACAGGGAAGCAAGCATGAAGAGAGACCACTAAATTTCCTCTTGCACTGGCAACAGTGAGTGGCTCAATAAATAACTGAAGAAAAAAAAGAGGTCTTAATTAATTAAAAAGCTGGTTATACACAATAGGTTAGAAAACTCTTTCAGACTGTTGAATGAAGGTTTATGCATAGATACATCAAGAGCTACGACAATGCATTAATACAAACAAGTTGGTGCCATGAACATACCTGCTTCATCTTGGCTATCAGGATGAATAGTAGTTAATACTCCGTATCTTTTTCCCCAAGACTTAACATCAAAATAAACATTACCTAATAGAAAAGAAATGTTTAGTTTTATAGCAAAGATGGGATGCGTTCATGATGAAGAGGGAACATCTCCATGAAAGCAAAACAAAACAAAACGCCTTTCAACTCCCATTTGAAATTACAATTTACAAATTCAGAAATACTGAAAAACTAGTAGCACATGTTTCCATGTTACCAGCTTTTCTGCAACCTCACTGCACGTGCTCATTCTGCTCATAGGATAAATTTGTATTCTGGAAATGTCCCCAGGTTCTTCCCTGCCCATGCACAATCAGCAGTCCCCTCTCTGACAATCGTGGCCTACTGCTACTCCAGTTATAATGCACTCGAATGCTTCTACAACCACCAGCTCTGCTTAAAAAAGGATCCACGCACTGTGCTTTGCAGGCACATCTCCTAAAGCACCTCCTGTTTAGAGCTAAGAGCTTCCCCCAACTCTCTTGCAGAAGCCACGCCTGGACTTCCCCACAGAAGCTTAGATAGCAGTTCGTTACAGTCAGCAATTATATTAACTAATGAGCTACATTTAACTCAGAAATTGAGTAACAGTTGTTCTGCCCACTCATGTCATCACAAACGAGTTGCTCACACCCTGTCTGTTAATCAACAGAAGGAAAGCCTGGCGCAGGGTATCTCATCTGATCCCAGAACAGGATTACTAAGAGCGCTGATTTCCTGTGCGTGCGCTGAACAAGGAGTTGCCTTGCTACAAGTCTTACCTTGCGAGGTTGCATAAGCTTGTCCACTATCAATTATTGTTTTTATAAAGGAAATTATCTGAGGAATATTGTCAGTCACTCTCATATATACTGTAGGAGGAAGGACCTTAAACAAAGAAAGAGTAACATCTCGTTAGCCTGTATGAAACACACTGCTGACAAGTGTTTCAATCTAAGAAACAAACTTTAAAGAACATTCTCTTCAATTTTATCTTTCAATGAAAATGTTGCAAGTATCATTAAAAGGTCATAATCAGCATTTAAGATAATACACACAAAAAAAATTTGAGGGGTGGCAAAAAAAATCCACTAACTTTTCCCAGTTCCTTACTCCCTGCTTTTGAGAAGTATTCTGCACAAGAAGCAAAGTCACTTGAAGTCAATTAAAGAATATTTGATGTTTTTATCCATGAACCAAGGCTCTATTGCATCGGGTAAAAAAATTATGTTCCTAAAGAAATTTAACGTGCTCATTCCAAAGCTAGGGCTTGCCTCTCCCCCCATTTCCTTACTCAAAAGGTGTGCAATATCTTTCTAGAAAAACAAAAAGGTAAATCAGTACTGTTTCCAAGCAACACTTCATCACATAAGCAATCAATTTATTTTTTCATATCAAACTGTTAAAGTCAGATTCCTTAACAAAATAATTGCTTTAAAATGCTCCTAAATTTAGAAGCTCGGGTATCTGTACCTTTAAGGCAGCCATATCTTGCTTAAAGTCTTCTTCATAAATACGAGCAAGAGCTAGTGGCGATATATTCATCTGAAAAAGAAAGAAGCAGATTAGTAAATCATAAATCAAAGTAATAATATGAAATATTGCAATCTTTTATCAGACAGTTAATAGCTAATTGGAAGACTTACAGAGCCCCCAAGGTAAAGAGCCAAAAAGGCTTATTAATCTAACATTCACGGGGAGGAGATGTAAGTTATAAATAACTTAATAGATATGTATTAATATTTTGGCAATTCAGAAGCATAAATGAAATACTACTTTTAAGAGAAAACAACCAAAGATTAAAGTAACAAACTCCTTCCCTCCCTATTTTCCTCTTGAGATGGTCTTCCATTTCCAGTGACAAGATATACTACAGTACATGGGACATGAAATTCATTCAACTTATTGGCAGGGGACACCAATTCCACCTACATGTCAGAAAGACAGATCAGAGACTTGCAGGATGAGACAGGATATTAATTTTCAGTGATTAAGAAAAATAAGCTATTTCGGCTGATCATGGTTACTCATAGATCTCAGGACAATCAGGGAAAATGAACTGAGCATGAGTCCCGCCCTTTGCCAAGTGCAGCACTTCTCAAGCACCTTCTCCGTATTTCTCATTCACAGGGCGATGGACAGGAACAGGGACACACGCAAAAGTAACGAGAAAGCTTCTGCCTACAGACCCGAGAGAGCGCTCTTCCAGACCCAGCCATGGGACTCATCTCCCCAGACAGCTCACCTGCTTGTTGGATCAATGGGAAGACAAAAGTGCCCACAGGAGGAAGATGGGGAAATTCCTCCTGTCCAGATGGATGTCCAAAACACAAAGAGGTCACCCTCCCCCTCTACTCTGCCCTGATGAGGACAGATCTGGAGTACTGTGTCCAGTTCTGGGCCCCCCAGTTCAAGAAAGACCAGAAACTACTGGAGAGAGTCCAGCGCAGGGCTACAAAGATGATCAAGGGAATGGAGCACCTCTCTTACGAGGAAAGGCTGAGGGACCTGGGTCTGTTTAGCCTGGAGAAGAGAAGACTGAGAGGGGACCTCACCAATGCTTATAAATATCTAAAGGGCAGGTGTCAAGAGGATGGGGACAGGCTCTACTCAGTGGTGCCCAGTGACAGGACAAGGGGCAACAGGCACAAACTGGAACATAGGAAATTCCATTCCAAAATGAGGAAAAACTTCTTTACTTTAAGGGTGACAGAGCACTGGAACAGACTGCCCAGAGAGGTTGTGGAGTCTCCTTCTCTGGAGATACTCAAAAACCCGGCTGGATGCGTTCCTGTCCAGCCTTCTCTAGGTGAACCTACTTTGGCAGGGGGGTTGGACTAGATGATCTCTGAAGGTCCTTTCCAACCCTACCATTCTGTGATTCTGTGATTTCTCTCTCAAAGAACCACTGAGGGCGTGCAGCACGTTCATCATAGACTAGATGCCCAACTTCCAGGTTTTCTCTAGACCAGTCCCATCAAAGGATGGAGATCCAACTTAGGCATGTTGATCCTACTGCTGTAATGCTTCAGGCACAGAGGTCCCAACAACAAAATCAAACCACACAGGTAGAGGCCTTGGGCGTCCAAATGAAACACAGAGAGCAGAGCAGGCTTTTCAAAAAGCTACAAAAAAGCCACAAAAATCTTTCTTCATAGAACCAAAGAATGTAAATAAACACAAGTTCTTTTAAAACACCACGTCGTTTTCCACCCCTCAAACGTAATATCTCCATAGTATTCTGTCAATAAGGAAAAATTTTAAAATGCGCATTTATAGATTTAAAATGCAGTATTTTTTTAAAGATGGCCTACTACCTTAAAAAAATGCAAGCAAATGGACCACAGGAAAAAACACGTATTTCTACAAGAGCACCATGCTAGTATTCTTTTGAAGGTAGCGTCCTATATTTAACAGCAATAGTAACTGTTTACTTAAAGATTAAATAAAAATGACAGCTGTCAAATTCTCTGGCTCCAAGAAACCAGCTTAAAGCTCGCAACTGCAATTTGATCCAACACATTCATTTATGATCCAGAAGACATGACTTACAGATTTTTTAAAAAACTATATAATACTTAAAAAAAGAAAACCAACTTCAAAATGCAGAATGCATTCTTGGTATTTTAGTGTCAAAAAAAAAGGGAAAAAAGGGGGAAAACGGGGGGGGGGAAACGGGGGGGGGGAAACGGGGGGGGGGAAACGGGGGGGGAAGGGGGGGGAAGGGGGGGGAAAGGGGGGGGAAAGGGGGGGGGAAAGGGGGGGGGAAAGGGGGGGGAAAGGGGGGGGGAAAGGGGGGGGAAAGGGGGGGGGAAAGGGGGGGGGAAGGGGGGGGAAAGGGGGGGGAAAGGGGGGGGGAAAGGGGGGGGAAAGGGGGGGGAAAGGGGGGGGAAAGGGGGGGGGAAAGGGGGGGGGAAAGGGGGGGGGAAGGGGGGGGGAAAGGGGGGGGGAAGGGGGGGGAAAGGGGGGGGGAAAGGGGGGGGGAAAGGGGGGGGGAAAGGGGGGGGGAAAGGGGGGGGAAAGGGGGGGGGAAGGGGGGGGAAAGGGGGGGGAAAGGGGGGGGAAAGGGGGGGGAAAGGGGGGGGAAAAGGGGGGGGAAAAGGGGGGGGAAAAGGGGGGGGAAAAGGGGGGGGAAAAGGGGGGGGAAAAGGGGGGGGAAAAGGGGGGGGGAAGGGGGGGGGAAGGGGGGGGGAAAGGGGGGGGGAAAGGGGGGGGGAAAGGGGGGGGGAAAGGGGGGGGAAAGGGGGGGAAAGGGGGGGGAAAGGGGGGGGAAAGGGGGGGGAAAGGGGGGGGAATGGGGGGGAAGGGGGGGGAAGGGGGGGGAAGGGGGAAAAAGGGAAAAGGGAAGAGGGAAGAGGGAAGAGGGAAGAGGGAAGAGGGAAAAAGAAGAAAGAATTGGAATAGTCATTCACCAAGCTCAGCTGGTAAAAAAAGTCTGATTAAAATCCAACTGAGAACCACTTATAACCATAAAATCTTTAATTAGGCCAACAACCCTGAGAATTCAGTGAAAGGTTTGGCTGTGTTGGGTTTTTTTATTCTTTATTGTATTTTTTTAATATTAATCCAGCCACCAGGCCCTGGTCTTACCAAGACTTACCCATACACTCAGTGTCAACCTTCACGTAGGTGACGAACTTGGACAAGACTGATAAAGCTTTTCAAGGCACTGATGTTGCACCTTGCGGGAACCACCCCCAGTCTCCCCCGTGGCAATGCTATATGTACTGTATTTAACCATCGATGGCATGCAGTGCTCCTCCAGAACATGGCCAGAAGCTTATTGGCTGCCATGTTTTGGGTTGCTTTTGGGATAAGATATTCTGCAGCTGTGCTGAGGATACATACACCCTGGCTTTTTGTTCCCTGCTGGCCTCCCAGGCAGGGGACGAGGGCAGGTCTCCCCCTCCCACAGCTCTGCACCCATCTACCTCCACACAGCTCTCGACGCCCAGCACTCCGGAATCCCAGCCCCACGACAACCATGCCAGGCGACCAGAAATCTCAACATTGATTATCTACTAATTAAAACAAACAAAACTCTATTAAAAAAAAATCTCAACCCAGATTAACCCTATGTAAGCAGCTGTAGAAAATAGCAAATGTTTGGGTCAAAGACTGCAGCAAACACCTACCTCATTGGCTCTTTTTATTATCTTGTCATCTATGTCAGTGATCCCCATCACCATGACTACTTCAATTCCAAAAAACCTGGTCATTATCCTTCGAATTATATCAAACTTAACATAGGAGCTGGAAGAGAAAAAACATGTGCTTATAAACAGGCAGTAGCAAGAATAAACTTAAAACAAAAATAACCAACAGCACTAACAGCTGCAGGGACAATCTAAATACCCCAACACTTGCAATGACAAGGTCCTAAGTGCATAAAGTGCTTTTCCAAAACCAGTTACCACCTGCACAAAAGTCAGGCAAATTTCCCTTGAACTGGCCTACCCTCTTCTGGCATTAGCGACACATTACATCAAATTTTCTGAGTGTTTTCTTTTGTTGCATCTCGTTATTCAAGCACTGAAGTGCGACAGGAAGCTACGCGTGAGCCAGGAGGTTCTCCCAAAGCAAACACTACAAAGAGACACACAGATCAGATATTCTTGAAATACATCCCTCGGGCTTTGTATATTCTAACAGGTTTTCAAAAGCCACAGGGCAGAAGAACAGGGAGAAACAAAACAGGGTTCAAACGAACTTTTGCTTGGGGTGAAGTAACAACTACAGTTACCAGCCAACAATAAACTATTCCATTCACACACCACCACAGATCTTTTCTGATTGCAAAGAAAAGCTGCTCGGGGGGTTATTTTGTTTTATTTACACTTGAGAAAAAATTTTCAAAATTACTGGGGCTCTTCACCACAAAACAGAGTATTGAGTGCTGATAGACTGATGTATCTACAGGCTGCACGGGGCTGTGGCAGCCCCTTCTGCTGCTCACAGACTCTTCGCTCGTAATTCTCAAAACACCCTTTGACTGAGTAAAACCCAATTAGGTGAGATACTAGAAGGTGACCAGATGCTCTGGGTATGCCCCGCAAGGTGATGAGAATCCTCAGCCTGTGCTGGCTTTGGAGAAAATGGAGCCTGAAGGGAGACTTGCAGACCTACGGGTTCCCATTTCACCCGCAGCACTGCACTGAACTCCCGTGGCTGTCAGAGCAAAAAAAAAGTGTAAGCAAATACTGGAAATGTGTTTGCATCCTTCCCCTTAGCTGCAGAGACCAGGTGGCATTAAGGTTCAAGTTTACAGACATGTAATATCTTGATGAAGAAAAATACTTTTTGCTGTTGTTGTTTGCATTATGCCCATGTTGAAAACAGCTTTGTGAAAGGTGGCACGTGCTGCCAGGGAGATAGTTTTTAATGAACACCAGCTCACGGGAAGTAATGCCCATCTAATGTGGTGACACGATTCCGTAAGAATATTAAATTGGTCTTTGGACCCCATTCAGAGGAAGAATGCCAGCACCAAAAGCCTGATAATAGACTTAACTGCCCTGCGGCCCTAGTTCGCAGAGCAGATGCAAATTTTGCACTGTTCCCTCTCCTCTGATCTTCCAATTGATGGAAGAAACACTGCAAGAGCCAGAGCGGATCTCCTGACACCTAAGAAAGCAGGATCCTTACCACTTCAGGACTGAAAAGAAAATAAATAACAGACTGTCAATATCAGGGTAGGGGCAGAGCAGGCACAAGGGACTGAATGAAATCTCCTCTCGTGCTTGGGTTTACTCTTACATTCAAGCATTCAGCCAGGAACCTGGATGTCACACCAGCATGACCGAGGCCAGCCTCAGAGCTGAGGGAAAAGGTGGCACTATCTGCACATCTGATTTCTTTCTTTATACAGAATAAGTTTTGGATATTGTATCAAGGCATACAGAGCACCTGTTTTGAAGTCTGGAAGCAAAAGATAGTAGAGAAAGTTGGGTTATTTAGAGAAATAAGAAATCCTTGTGGAGGGGAAGGAGGAGGGGAGAAAAATAATAACGCTATTATTTTCAAATTCTTCTCAAGGATCTCAAGCTCATTTCCATTATTCCTTTCTGCATTATTACCTGTCCCAAGTCAAATGTAAAAAGAACAGGAAAAAAGGAATTCTAATGATAACATGTTGCAAGAGTGCGACAAAACAATAGTATTTTACAAGAGCGGCATGGTAGCAACAGCCATCACCCCATTTGACCTCATGCTCTTTCCCAGTGCTCTCCAGGCCTGTAGACCTCCAACAGCAGCATGCTCTTCAATTGTGCCTACCAAAGCTCTACAGTTAGACATATTGGGGAAAAAATACACAATTAAAAAAAATATATATACATATATATATATATACACAATCAAGATTGTTCCACCATCCTGAACAAATCAGATAAGTAACAGGATGTCAACACTGACACGGGCAAGACCACAGATGCAGGGATGGAACAGCCAACTCCTCACATGTTGGAGGGTTTAACTGGGCAGAAGAGAGAGAAGAAGGTGGTCTTCAGCCCAGGCATCTCCCTGCACAACAGCCCTACAGGAACAACACATGAAGGCAATGAAGAGGCAGCAGAAAGAGTGTAACACAGCCACTTATCTGCATAATACACCACTCCAAAAGTGATATTCACCCTAACAGTTCTTTCCTAAACCGGCAAGTGAAGAGGTCAAAGCCTCTTCAGCGTGCCACACAGGCACAGACACATGGCAAACCTCCACATCAGGAAAGCTTGAAATTGTTAGTTTAGACATAGGATGAGAAGAGATGGGTAAGAGAACAGGCAGGGCGAGCAAGGCATTCCTAATCCCTCCTTTAATCGAAAGAGCCTGAAGGCAGGAGAACAAGGAGAACCACTGGCAAAAACAGACATCCAAAAGCCACAGAGAGCGGCAAGACCAAAAGGTGAAATTATCCACCTCTATAAACATTGTGCTCTACATGCACTTGTACTCCTTAGGAGGGAAATAATTCTGCAATTCCCTCCCCTTTACACCACGTCAGGGAAGGCAGGCCCTACTGTACTAGAGAACCTCCTCTGAGTGATAAAAGAAATGTATTAGCATCTTTTTATGCAGTTGCTCTCAAGCAGTGATTTTAAATTGTAATTATTTCAAGGTAAACTGTAACATAGCCTGTATTACAATAACTGTAGATTTAAATACACAAATTGCTATGACTTTTTTTTTTAAATATTAAACTTCCCCTGAAGGCACTAAGAAAGACATAGTGCTTAGAGATACGGTTTAGTCAGAGTTAGGTTGATGGTTGGACTAGATGATCTGAAAGGTCCCTTCCAACCTAGGCAATTCTATGATTCTATGAAGTACAAACAAAATAATTCAAGATACCATTTTCTTGATTTTTAGATCACCAGTAAAAAGCTAAGTTAGTTTTCTGCTAAGACTGGGCAAAAGCAAGGAGGAGAAAGACACCATCTCATACACGCAACAGTGCAGCAGCGTTTAAGGAGAGTATTTTTACGTGACTGGTATTTTAAAACCTCCGTTTTACAGAGAGAAGGAGCAGGTATGCAGTACTGCCATCACTCAACACTGAGCAAAATTCAACACAAGCTTCTGAACGAAGTTGGGATGGGACCAGAAGCTGTGAGATGCCCTACATTAAAAGGGAATTACTCAAATATACAGCGTCTGATCTTCACACAGATGGCAATTACCCGAGAAACCCCGTCTCTTCCAAGGAGCCCAACGTATCTTGCTCTTTCAAGAATTCGGGGACAGGAGCTGAAGAGCAGCTGAGCTGCTGCAGCTCCCACCAGCTCCGCAGAAACCTGTACGCATGCCACACATCCTCCCACTGGCTGCGCTTACGAACAACTGGCAGCAACCTTCTTCGGTGTATTTAAAGTATTTAAGAAGCTGGTTTATTACTGCAATTATCCTAATGAGCTATGGAGAAAATGCTGTGCTGTTTTGGGGTTTTATTTTTTTTTAAACACAATAAGCCACTGAACTGTTACTATACAAAAAGGCCTTTAAGTTACCTGGGCCCTCCAACATTTAAGAACTGACATTTTAACTGTTAACCTTAAAAGCACCTTTTTAATAGTCAACGCTGGATGGCTTTTCCTGGGTCCCAACAGAGTGCCCCAACTCCATTCAAGGCAGAACTACCGTTTCACAGGGATAGCACATGGCTCAGCTCCCGATCCCCAACTCCTCCCAATGGGAGGTCACGTTCTGCCAAGACAATTTGGAATAACTCACCCTGACCAGCAGAAAAAAAGCATGCCGTCCTGACACTTTCCACCCCGGAATTGTCTCTTTCTGGATGAGCTGGACCAACAGCTCATTGATGGTTGGACTCGAAGCTCTGAAAGGTCCCTTCCAACCTAGACAATTCTATGATTCTATGATCCCTTTGTGCTTCCCCAGGCGGGGTCTGTCACCAGACATGGGGTCTGTCACCCAGATGCAGGGGCTGTCACCAGACATGGCATCTCACCCAGACATGGGATCTGTACCCGTATGCAGGCTTTGTCACCAAATATGGGGTCTGTCACCAGACATGGGGTCTGCCACCCGGACGTGGGTCTGTTACCAGACATGGGGTCTGACCCAGACATAGGCTCTGTCACGAGACATGGGGGTCTGTCACGCCATGCCCACGCAGGACGGGCCACCCCCCACCACGACCACCACCTTCCCCCCGCGCTTGGGGACAGCCGCGACTCACCAGGCGTGCCCGAGGTGTGCCCGGTCGTACACCGTCGGCCCGCAGCTGTACCTGCGGAGAGGGAAAGTCAAACCGTACGCGTCACCCCACGGCCCCCGCCCCGCCCCCGGCCCCGCCGCCCGTCGCTACCAGGTGGCCACTCCTTCCGTGGCCAGTACGAGCGGCTCCTTGCTCCGGCTCCGGCTGTTGTAAGCCACGATCCCGCTGTCCCGCCCGGCCGGCGGCACCCATTCCCGCCGCCGCGCCGCTCCCCGACACCCCCGCGTCCCCGTCGCCCTCCCCCCGCCGGGGACAGGGCCCCATCGCCGGGCCGCCGCCGCCGCTCCGCGCAGCATGGCCACGGCCATGGCCACAGCCCCCCGCCGCGGGCCAGCGGGCGGAGAACCGGCGGCTCCGCCTCTCGGCGGGGAGGGGACGAGGGGGGCGCGCACAATCCTCCGCGCCTGTTCGCCGCCTGTGCCGGGAAACAGCCGGCGAGGGGGGTAGGTACAGGCGGAGCGGCAGGAAGAGGAGGGGCCGGCGGGCAGGGCCGCCTCTCGCCGGGACGGTCGTTCCCCGGAGAGGCCCCGCGGTGAGTCCGGCGGGATGGGGAGCCCCGGGGGTGCGGGACGGGGGCCTCCGCTTGAATTTGGGCCGAAATAGCGCGCCTCCAGCCTTGTGCCTCGGGGCGACCGCAGTGGCGCCGGGTTCCTTCTTAAGGAGGTTTTTAGTGGGGGTGTCTGTAGGAAATAGATGATAATTTAACAAAATGATCGCTGCCGGGTCCAGTCGGGTGGGTCGAGCGGGGCCGGCTCTGTTCCGCGGTGCCTGGCAGGTCCAGGAAGAACAGGCAGCCTGCCGACCTCCGTCAGGGCAGCGCGACGTCAGGATCCTGCACTGCGTTCCATAAATCAGAGCTTCAAAAAAACCCACTCCTGCGCCCCTGTTTGTATGGACCTGGGTAAAGTCCTTCCGAGTCTCAGATGCTTCCAAAAATGACATGAGCTGATGCTCAGTGCGGTACCCAGCATGTTAGCCGGCTGCGTGTCAAGGTCCGCTTCCTTTCCAGCGTCAGGACAAGCAAAGGACGTGTGTTTCCTGGTGATGCTTCTCTCATCCTCGCTGTGGGTTATTTATTTTCTTTTTCTTTCAGAGCATACTGAGGAAATGTAGCTGCAGTGCCTTGACCTAGTTTGGAAACTATGAGCTACTTAACTACAGTGAATAACAGTGTAATGGAATGGGCACTGGGCTGCCAAAAGTTTTTTAACTAGCATCTTGTTTCCAGAAGTAACTCTGAGCCGGTACCAAGGAAACAAATGAGGATTCCACAAGTTCATATCCAATATTTTCCCTGCTTCTCTCCCAGCTTCCGACCAGATGACTTCCACAGCTGAATGCTTTGGGGTTGTTCCCACCCCCAGTTTTTTTACTCTGCCTTGGTAGATTCCTCTACCATTAATTTCCCCGGCCTCTGTGAACCCACCTCACCTCCATCCTTTGGCACAAGGAGGGTTGTAGGCCCACTGCCGTGTTTTAGGAAGCATCCTCTTGGCACATCTTGAAGTTGAGTAGCTCTGGTTGCGACCACCCTTGCTCTTGCAGGAGAAGAGGGAGTGATCTGTCGGTTCCTGCTGCCTGCCCCACTCCTGGCTCTCCTCCTCCGTACCAGCCCCTAAGCAGCCTGTCCAGAGCAGAGCCTTTTCAGGTGTCCCCAACCATTGCGTTACTCACCCACTGAAGCGTCCCCTTGGCCTGTGGGAGGAAGGTAATACGGAGGGATCACAGCCTTTCTCACGTGGGCGCTGCAGGGAATAGGTCTGCCTGCGGTGAGCCGCCTCACAGAAGTCCTTGTGTTGTTTCCTCTTCTCTCTGCCAGGGACAGGTTTGATAGGTTTGGGCTTTTTTTTCCTCATATGTAATATGATCATTTAAAATCATTGCTTTTACATAATGATAGCTCACGGTCTACATCTTGCTTCATTTTAGGGAGTATCAGATATGAAACCCTACCAGCGACAAATGTTTCCTTTTTTTTTTTTCTTAATATGCACTTTCCACAATATTTTTCATTTAACAATCTTAACTTTTTGATCAAATAAGCAACTTATTTTACAGGCTTGCTAATTTGAGACTAGCTAGGATGAAACCAAAGACACCATCCGACAACCTTTGTAAATGTTTGCTTTATATGTTTCTCGGGAAGCTTCTCAAGCCAATTATTTCAGTTTCCATACATAGTGAGCCGGTTTTGATGTCCTTGCCGTTGAACACACATCCTGTTAAGAGTTGTCATTAATGCTGTTGTCTTCTTTGTTCTGTACGGTGCCAAGCACTTTTGACAGAGTCCAACTCAATAGTAAGTAACAATGGATGTTTGTTAGCCTTAATTCCAGGTTTAGCTATCGTGGATGAAACTGTCAACAGATCAGAGGAATGGAGGAGCTCTTCCTTTCCCTGGTGGTTTCAGAAGGCTGTGCTGATAGTCTGTGTTGTCCAGACTGGCTTTTAGCATCTCGTCCAGAAACCTCTATGTCCTGCTATAAAACATTATTTTCTGAGGGCAGGAAATTATTAAATGCCTGAAATAAACAGTTAACATTGTTCAAGCTTGAGATTTGTTTTAATGCACTAGAATAAATTCAATGGAATGGTGGAAAGTATTCTGTAAGTACTGAAGTACCAAACAAATACAGTTTCAAATGAAAAGCAATACTAATCCTGATGGATTAGAACCATAAATTATGTATTTTAAAAATACCAACGTTCTTAGAAACAATCAGTCTGTGGCTGTAAGCACACCTCTACTTATGCCGCTTATAACTACTTCCTTTCCCGATACCCTTATTCCTGGCCTGGGGGCATGTGGAATGAAATTATAGTTGTCTACCAAAGAGGTAGTGTAGCAGCAAAGGATTTTCTGCCTCCATCAGGAAATTCATCTCTGCTTCCACGTGGAGTAGAAGAACTCAGAAATGTTGAAAATGTTGAGTGGCATTCCCACAAATACTCACAAAGTGAAGAGTATGTTTTAGAGAAATCATCTTGAGACCCCTGTTCTAAAAGAGCGATTCTGGGGAAATGAAGTAAAACTGCAAAAGAAATTTCATTGGTGAACATAAAAGAACAAAGTAAACTTTCCTGCTTTTATCAAAAGCCTAGCAGACTGGACCCTGAGTTTTTAGCACCGTCTACTATTGTTCAGACAACCTACCTCTAACAAATGCTGCCTGGTTTTCATCAGAAGTATTTGGGTCCTGTGCCACGGTTTACAGAAACAAGCCCGAGGGTTGGTACGAATTTGGCCAGGGGTTGGATTGGTGTCTTTGTCAGTGGTTTCCAGTGGTTGAGGTGCATCTCTCTCGAACTCACTGTGAGAATGTGGAGCCTGTGGAATAAGCTCCCCTTGGTCTGTGCTGACTCCACGTTGGCGCAACTCAGATGCACTTCTGCCTTGGCCCTGTGCTGCAACGCACAATTACTAGTTCCAATCTGAATTTTTCGCTCGCCTTTAACGCCAGCGCTGTTTCAGCTCACTAGATGCAACAGGTGGAAGAAAGAGATGGCAGCAGCCAGAAAACAGATGTGAAAAAAGGCAGCGAGTACAACAGTCTCGGGGCAAGCAGAGGAAGAGATGAGGAGCTGTATCCAGTGAAATATCTGTTTTCTTAAACAGGACTTGACCTAAAAAAAAAGAAAAAAAAAAAAATTTAGAATGGCAGGCCTACGTTAGGTAAGTGTTTGGGAAGTTTGTGAAGTTCTTGAGCCTTTATTGGGAAGCAGAAGGAGGACTAATTCAGCTAGATTTGTTTTCCAGATTTCAGACTCCATTAATGCAACATAATTTGCTGACACAAACAGGTATTTTTGGCCCAAATATCTGTAAATGGTGTACACTGCCCACTGCGCAGACAATGCATATTGCGTGAAAGTGTGAACTGTGACTTCTCTGCTGGTCTTCATACTTGCAAACCTCAGCTCTGCTCATCTTGCCTGTTAACCTTTTGCAGTTTTGTTTCAAAACCTTCCACCATAAGCAAAATGAATAGAATTGTAAAGTTCTATTATCATCACCCAGGTAAATATGAACTTAGCCTCATAAAGAATAAACAAACAAACAAAAACCCACCACCCTGTATGTAACAGTAGAAAAGAGGGATTAAGCTATTAAATGGTGCAGAAACAGCAATTCATTAGAAGGAATAACTCATCTAATTCTTCTGTACCTATAAAGTATAACGACTAACAATCAGAAGGCACTATCTTTTCTAATAGACAGAGACACAGCTGCTTATTAGAGGACACAGCTGCTTATTAGAAAGTGATTACATAGTATTTCACATAGCAGTGTTCAGCTAAGGCAGAGAAAGAGAAAGAAGGCAGCCAGCATTCCTCGTACCAGCTGTCCTCATATATTCAGAATCTGCATTTGTGGAACATGTTTGGAGGTTTGGGATTTTACATTCTTCATATTAAGAATTCTGAACTTTATGCCCACGAGCTGGAATAAACATAATGACTGGAATAACTACACTTACTAGAATATGTATATGTTATATTATGTATGTGTTATATATATACACACATAATATGTACGTTACCCAGTAGTTGTGTGAGTTACTGATCTGGTTATAGCTTCCCTTGATCGCCACTGCTGTGAGTCTAGATCTTTAGTAAGGTAACAGCCTCAATAAACTTTTGAAAAACCCAGAAATTTGGGTTTCTAAACAGGAAAGATTTCTTGTAATCAGAGCAAAGGGGCTTGGAAGCAGAAGGAGAGTTACACATTTTATCCTCCCATGACGTATAGAAAATAGGATGAAAATGAAGCCCACAAGTCCCTTCCTTCTCTGACACATGACAATCATTCCCTACGCTTCTACTTGTGAGAGCGCCACCAGAGTAAGAAACAGGCCCCTAATGCAAAAGAACAACTGAAACTCCATTGAAAATCCCCCATCTCTCACCTACTCCCACCTACTGCAGTTCAGAGGCAAGAAGCCAAAGGAAAAAGAAAGCGGAAAAGAAGTGATGGGCAATGGCCATCAGTTCCACATCTTCCAAAACTTTCTAACCTGGAGATGTACGTATATACCTGATTTCCCTCCAGCTTCCTAAAAAGATAGCTAACATGCTGCTGAGCCTAGAGAGTGGTGCAGAGAATAGGTATTTCTGGGTACAGGTAAATTTGATTACAGCCCTACACAAAGCACTGAGAATCATATTTGGGAACTGTGAAAGCGGACTTTCAAAGAGTATACTAAATGCATCCTCAAGTGAGCTCAGTTCCATCCTTTCTGTAGGACTTGTGCAGTCCGATAATGGTGGGTTGTTTTCCTGTCACTTTTCTGGCAACACGAGAGGCTAACAGAGAAAGATCTAGTAGATGACATTTTTAAGAGGCAGATGATACCAAGCTCTCTATCCTCAGTGCATCCAAGCCCATCAATACTTATGCGCAAATCACTGAAGCTTAGCAGGCCACAACTACACTTCAAAGTCATACCTTCCTAATTGTTTTTTTGTCCATAAGGAGGAGGGATAGAAGCTCCTTTAGTAAATTATCAGGGTACTTTTACAAACCGATTTCTTCTTTGTGTGTGTAATTACTACTGTGTGTCTAGAATGGTGTTTAACTTTTTTTTGCAAGAACGACTCTTTTTGGGACTCATTTGAATTCTTTTTAGATGTCTTGCCTCGTACTGAGTCATAATTACTGGCTTGGGTTCTTACACTAGCCAGGGGACTGTTAACTACTTTTAATTGCTGACAGTGGCTCAGCTTCTTCAAGGCAAGGGTGAAACAGGCTGTAACTACCAAGGTGGTGCCAACAGTTTAGAATAGGAGTTCCCAGGCTACTGCTGCCATTACACAACTCCCCCTCGATGCCACCATAAACCAGAGCACACAGGTCCAGAAACACTGGCTTGGAGTGCTGCCTAGATGCCGTAGTACTCATCATAACTGACATATGCAAGACCTCAGGTTTTTGAGGTTTACATCAGCATGTACAGGAACTCACGGAAACAGAAAACAAGGTGAAGAAAAGAGCGGAGAACTTACAAGTATCTTCAGAAAATGAGCAACTGCCCTCCGAAACCTGCCCAAAGGAGTGGGGCAGGGTCAGTTCAAAATGGGCTTAGTCTACAGTATCGCGTCCACTCCTCAGAAGTATTTCAGTGCCTGGCTCCCACGGGAGGGATCAGTAAATAGTTGCCTGTGCTCCCCTGAAAGAGGAGAGTCTGGGCATTCAGACATCAAGTTGATGACCGCAGCAGGAGCACTTAGATGGGGTTAAAGATGCTGAGGTCCTGAGTCAGGCCGTCGCTCCCCCTCTTCCCTACGCGGAGCAGCAGAACAGCAGCACCTCAATAAACAACCACCGTACCAGCAAGTCTGAGCGCTTAGAAACGATGAGTCAGTCTCCCCTAAATTAGGGGATTGCCAGTGACGTTTTTAAAAAAAAAAAAAAAAATTAAATGCAAGAGGCAGAAAGCCCGCGTTGTTTTGCTTCGTTGGAGGCGGGGCAGGTTTTCCAGGAGGGACGAGGTGCCTGGGGGCTCCGGGGACTTCCCAGGAGGGAACAGCAGGCACGGGCGAGGGCATCTCCCTAACGAGGGGCGAGATACAACCTCCGCGGGCGGGACGGGACTGAGCTTGCCGGCCACCGCCTCCCCTCAGCGCCCGCCCCGGTGCCGGGAGGGAGTGGGGCGGGGGGACCGGAGCCCCGCTGCCAAGGCGGGGAGAGGAGGGCCTTCCCGGGCCTGCCCCGCCTCCTCGGCACCGCGGCGAGGGGTTGAGGTGTCCTGGTCCTTCCTCACGCCCCCCGCATCGCCCTGGCGGGGAGAACACGACCGGCACAGGACTGTACCCGGTACCCCTTCCCCTCCTCCTCACCGGGGCCACTCGGAACCCTCTCCGCCGGGCCGGGCAGCCCCTCACGGTAACCCTCTCACGGCGGCAGGCCCGTCAGCGCGCATGCGCCAGCCCCGGGGGCCGCTGGGAAATGTAGTCGAATCCCGGCGGGCTTGGGGCCGCCTCCATTTTCTCCCCGCGCTGCGGGGACTGCGCATGCGTATCCTTCGCCCCGCCCCTACCCCCTCCCCGCCTCCCCCCCCCCCCCGCGCGCACGTTACCGCCCCTTGTGCGGCGGCCGGTATCCCGGGCAGCGTTGTCACGGCGGCGCTGGTGAGGATTGGCCGAGGCAGCGGCGGGGCGGGACGCCAGGCAAGAGGTGATTGGATGGAGCGGGTGTCAGTCGCTGAGGGGGTGATGGCTGCGGCTGCCCGCTGAGGAGGGAGGCGGGCAGGAAGGAGGGAGCGTTTCTCCTCAGCGTCCGGCGCCGCGCCGGGCACGGCCCTGCCCCCCCGGGAGCGGGGTGGCGGCGGCACCACCGCTGCGTGTGTTCCCTCTCTGCCTGTCCCTCCTCGGGAAGCCCTTCGGGGCTGCTCCCCTCTGAGTCCGGCGGAAGGCGAGGGGCTGCCCCGAAGTCTGTGCCCTACCGCAAAAGCACCTAGCTTGCCCCGCTCCCCCGGCCCCGCGCTGTCCCCTCAGCCTCCCCACAACTTCACCGGAGCCTCCGCCTGCCTATGTCCGTTCCCCCCTGCCCGTATCCGTCCCCTCCCTTCCCCCGGCAGCGGGGGCTGCCTCCCCACGCCTACGCCGGCACACAACTTCCCCCCCGGCCCCCAGCCGGTACGGCCGCCATCCCCGCCGCCTTCCCTCCCCAAACGTGAGTAAGGGGAGGGAGGAGGGAACGCTGAATATGCAGAGACACCCGCCCCCCCCCCCGCCGCCGCGGTTCCGGGAGGGGGAGGGCGGTTGTGCGGGCTGTGTGTGTGCGCGCGCGGTGTGTGTGTGTGTGTGTGTGTGTACGGCGCGGGGAGGGGTGCGCATGCGCCCTGCGCGGCGGGGCTGAATGTTTCCCAAGTGTTTGAAACTGGTATTTGGGTTTTCCACGTTGGATCAAGTGCGGCGTACGGCAGCGAGGAGGAGGAGGCTGAGGAGGCTGCGTTCGTACCGCCGGGGAGCGGCGGCGGCGGCGAAGCGGCGGAGAGAGCGGCGAAGCGGGGAACGGCGGCTCGGAGCGGCGCTGGCGCAGGCGGCGGGGCTGCCGCTGCCTCTGACAGACACTTTGCGGAGCACATTTTGTTTCCAGATTGTTTCGGAGGAGCTGGTTTGAGCCCCCCCCCCCTCCTTTCTCCTCCTCTTCCTCCCCCCCTCTCCCTCCCTCCCTCCCCTTCACACACCACACACAAATCCCTCTGATTGTTCCTACCACCTCCTTCGTGAATTACCCACAACGACAGCCATTCAATCAGCTGCTGCCGGCTGTAGGGGACTAGCGGAGGGTGTGTGTGTGTGTGTCGCTCCCTCTCTCTCCCCCCTCTGTTCCACACAAGAGGAGTCAGATGTAGCTTCTCCCGGTTATTTTTTTTTTTTTTGGAGGGGGGAGCTACGGAGAGAAGAGAGGTGGGCAGGGAGTGAGCCGTGAGCCGGGGCTACCGTCCTCGGAGGGAGCAGCACTTGCTCTCACACCGGCAGGGACAGAGAAGAGGCGTGGGGAAGGATATTTTTTTTTTTATTATTTTTTTTCCGCTCCCCCCCCCCCTCCTCCCCGCTCCCGTCTTCGCCGGATGAAAATGTTGAGTCCTGCAAACGGAGACCAGCTTCACCTAGTGAACTATGTGGAGGATTATCTGGACTCCATCGAGTCTATGCCCTTCGATCTGCAGAGAAATGTCTCCTTGATGAGGGAAATTGACGCCAAATATCAAGGTAAGTGCTTTCTATCTATCTATATATATGTGTGTGTGGTATGGGGCTGGGGGGGGTGGGTTTCTTTCCCTTTCTTTTCTTCAGAGCTGAGCCTCGGCTGCCTTTGCCCCTCCGCACCCCACAGGGGTGGTAGTTTTATTTTTGGGAGCTGAGAAGGAGGGAGAAAGCCGGGAGGAGAGACCCGAGGAGAGAGAGGGGCTGATCTGCAGCGTTAGCTCTTGTCATGGGGCGGAACAAAAGGTCTCCAGCTTCTCTTATTAAGCAAGGACTCTGCTTTTCTGTGTAAATTGCTGGCCGGGAAGGCGGGGGCAGGGAAGTGGGGTGTGCGGTGCACAAAGAGGAGGGGGGGGACGACCGTCCCCGGCCGTGGGGCTGAGGTGGAAGGGTTTGGCGGGGGGGGTGGGGGGGGGGGTGTACGGAAGAAAGTGCTGGGTGGACAGCGAGGGGAGAGATTACAGCACAACATTTAGGAATGTACAGTATTCATTATGGCTGTAGTAGGGGAGAGAGGCAGCGAGTGAGGGAGGGAAGGAGGGAGGGAGGGAAGGAGGGAGGGAGGGGGGGAGAGGGGGGCTCGGCGAGAGCGGGGGGCAGGGTGTGCTTTCTTCCCTCCCTCCCTCCCTCTCTCTCTCTCCCTCCTCGGTGGGTTTCGTTTCACCCGGTAAAGCAGCCCCGCTCCGTGGGGCGGTGGGGTACGGGACTGGCGTGTGTGTGGAGGATGGAGGGGGGTACGGTGGGGTTTTCGGGTGTGCTGGGGGCCAGAGCGTCCCCTCCCCTCCCCGCGCTGCCGGGGCACGCCGTCCCCACGCCCCACGGGCGGACGGGAGGGGAGAGGAGGCCGGTTTGTGCGGGGCTTGGGGGGGGTGGGCAGCTTTGTCACTTGCTGGTGTCCGCTCGGGGCGGAGGGAGGGGTGGGAAGGGGAGGGGAAGGCTTTACCGGGCACCGCCGGCAGCGCTGACAGCCGGGGTGCCGGTGACCCCCCCTCTTTCCCCCCCACCCCCGGCATGTGGCCTTAGGGGCGGCAGGCGTTAAGCCCTGCCGTTCCGCCCCCCCCCGGTTGCCGGTCGGGGAGCCCGGCGGTTCCCGGGGGGACGGGAAGGGGCCTGGGGAAACTTGTCGGGGCGGAGGGGACAGGAGGGGAAGGCAGGGCGGGCAGCGCGCGCCTGGCGCGCGGCGGGCACGCGCCGCCCAGGGGGCGCTCAGCGGGCGCCTCCGCGCTTCGGCTAGGGGATACTCGGCGTCGTTGCGGGTTTTTATGGACGCCCCTCGTTAGCATACGGCGGCTGGCCCCGCCCCCCGGCGCGGCTGATAGGGGGGAAGCCTCCCCGACGGGCCGGCCGCCGCCCCGCCCCCTCCCGGCCATTGGTCCTCGGGCCGGGCTGTTCCGCCTCGTGCCCCGCCCCTCTCCTGCCCTCCGTGACGTTTCGAGAAGCAACTTTTTCCGTGGGGTTGATTTGAATATCTCGGCCTGCCCCGGCCGGCGGGTGCTGATTGGCTGGGGCGGCAGCAGGGGGCAGGCCAACCTTGGGCGTCCGGCGTGTGACTGACGTGTGACGGCGACGGAGGGCGCCGCTTTTCCCGCCTCCTCTCGCTGCTGAGTGGCGCGCTGGTGCCGGAGGGGGCGGGCGCAAGCTCGCCCCACGCGCTACGATTGGCTGCCTTTTTAATTTATTTTTTTTTCCCCACTATGCTGCTTCTCTCTGGTTACGATTGGGAGCGCCGGGCCAGCAGGGGCGGGGCTCTCCCCGCCGGAGCCTCTGATAGGCGGGAGGGTGGGCGGGGCCGCCGCCCTTCTCGCCGCCGCCTCCTCCGCCTGTTACGCTGCGAACCGGGGCGGGTGGTAACCCGCCGCCGCCGCTTTCCTGCCGGAGAACAATAGCTGATCCGTCACTTCCGGGGCCTCGGCGCCGCCCTGGTTGCTAGGAGACGGCCGTCCCCCTCGGCCCGGCGGGGTGAGGCCGTTTCCCGGCCGGTGGTTGTGCGTGCGAGGGCTGCCTTATGTTAGGACCGTTAAGGCTCGCCACGCTGTAATGGTGGCTCCTGGCGCCCTCCCCCCGGGCCGCGGACCACCCCCCGGACCGGGGGAGCTGCTGGCGTCCGCATCCCGCACGCCGTCGCCCCCGGGTTAGGAGGCGGAGCGTGGAAGTCGCGGCCTGGCTCCTGGCCCTCCCGCCCGCCCAAGCGCCTCCGCCGTCGCCCTTCGGGATCCCCGTCAGCCCGGCGCTGTCCGCCCCGCGGGGAGAAGACGGGGGGTGCTGCCGGGGTGCGTGGGCGGGCAGCCGGTACGGCGGTGCCTCAGCCCCCGGCGAGTGCTGCGGAACTGTTCCGGCAATAAAGCTTTCCCAACATACGGCACCTTTTTAAGTTTTATTTTAAATTTTTTTTTGGCGTTTGCGGTGCTGGGGGTGCGCGCTCACAGCTGGTGAGCAATTGCATAACGCGCTAATCGCGCAAAACTCTGCTTTCTGGTCTTTCTTTCAGGGGAAAGCGGTTTTCTGCGATTCCAATAGCCGCAGGCTCCTCCGGGCGGGCGGCTTCAGCTGAGGGCGCCGGTGTGAGGCGCAGTGGTGCAGTCCTCCCCCGAGCTGTAGTAGACAGGCAGCTGTCAAGCTGTTTCTTGTAGCTGGTGCGCTGCTTGAATACCACGCTCCTGACACCGATGCTGAGCAGCCCTTCCTGTTTGCCTGCCTTTGTGAAAGGCACATCTCGCACCGTGTCTTACCTACTGAACGTGTCGGTGCCCGAGGACGCGCTCGGGCAGGGCTTTTGCAGGATTCAAGATCGTTGCAGCCAACTTATTCCGCATAATTACAGCGGTTTCAGGAGGTGCTGTGGTGCTGATGTGTATGGCCAGTACTAGAAGTTTTCTTAATGCCTGACCTAAGTCGTTAAGCCACTCATTATTTTGTGGTATGAGAGTGTTCTTCATCAGTCAAGTGCCAAAACTTAGAACATAAAACTTATAGATTTCAGCCATTGGAAACAATTAACGCTAGACTTTTGGTCTTCCTGAATGCTTAATATTATCTACATTTGGGGTTTTTTTGGTGGTGGTGGTAGGGGTGGTTTTTTGGGGGGCGGGTGTCTTGGATTTGGTTTTGTTTGTTGGTTTTTTTTAGTTAGAAAAAAGGCATTTACTTAAGATATTTAGTAGCACATTGAAATACTGCTTGTCGTCAGATAGGTGATATTGCAGTGCCTGCTGTGACAGGTCGTGCTTAACTGATAGGCTGCAGTTCTAAAAACTAAAGTAAAACTTGGATAAACTTTCCATGTCTTCACTAGAAATCTGGAATGCATGTGTTCAAAAAATCTACCCAGGCAACACAAAACCTAAATCACAGGATAACTGTTAGTTGCATGTGTAAATTGCTGTTTCCACATTCTCTTATTAAAAAAAAATAAATAAAAAAAAAAATTCATACTTGTGAAATTCAGAGGCAATTTTGGTAATGTCATTTGCATGTATATGAGACCCTGGTTTCTGTTAGGTGAATTGTGGTTAGATTATATCTCAGTATATTTTGCTTCTCTAAGGCAGAATGTTCTAGCCTGTGAGAAAGGAGGAAAAACAGAAGAAAGGAGATGCAGGAAAATCATTCTGCACTTTTTTGAGGACTTAGTATGGAAATGCTGAGTGTCCTGTATGTTTGAATTGATTTGAGTATCGTAGTAAAACTTAAAAACATCTGCTTAAAAATAGGTTTCTAGAACTATTTTTGAAACTTTAAATGCTTCTGAGCAGTGTTCATTCTTATAAACTGTTGGAACAATCCTTGAGGTGCAACTCAAGATCTAACATATTTTCAGTGTTAGCATTTTAAATTGGAAGCTCTAGCTGCTCCAGTTGCTGTGTATTGTCTTTAATGTTACCTTCTAACCTTGTCACCTCCTTTTGTAAGGAAGTTTATAAATATTTAATGACAAGTGTATTCCTGTGTTTTAAAAAGCAAGCAACAGGTATTTTACAGAAAGTGTAGGGAAGAAATCATCTAGACAGCTTGGTTATTGTAATCTTAATTCTGTAGTCCTAGGGATTTAAGTGGCCTCACATTTCCAGCAAAAGTAACTCAGCAGTATCAGGTGAAACTGCCCACAGTGTAGAGTCGAGCCCCCTGTATTTGGAGTTCTTCTGCCTCATCTGTCAAGTATGATAGTGATTATGAAATAACTCAGCATCTGATTTCTACACTGTTTTGTGCCTTCTTTCTGTCCCACTGTCTTTTTCCCACTCTCAGTCTCTCGCTAAAAATATTAATCTTGTTATACAGAAAAAGTCCAGGAAAACAGTCTATTAATTTACTCTAATTTTACAATTAATTTCGGAACTTTTGCGGGGGGGGGGGGGGTATGTGTGTATTTGTTTAGTTAGTTCTTTTTATTTACTGATAAGTTTAAAGGGATGACCTGTCAACATGCATAAAATTACATTTAGTTTTTTTTTTTTTTTTAAACCAGCATTTGCGTTCTATTCCTGCGGGACCAACTAGAACAAAAGCAATCTGCTGGAGTCATGAGCCACTTGTCAGATACCAGCTTCAGGGAACCTGTCTTTGATCAGCTTTGTGTGTTACAAAAGGTGTTGCTGCATGGAAGGAACGATATGGAAAGACTTTGTTTTGCCATTCTCCCTGTTGAAAATATTTATAGTTTTTATTTCTTCCTTGCAGAGATTCTGAAGGACCTGGATGATTACTATGAAAAATTTAAACGAGAGACAGATGCCGTGCAGAAGAGAAGAATGTTGCACTGCATACAGAGAGCCTTGATTCGGAGTCAGGAACTGGGGGACGAGAAGATCCAAATCGTCAGTCAGATGGTGGAGCTCGTTGAGAACAGAACGAGGCAAGTGGACAGCCACGTGGAACTGTTTGAGACTTGTCAAGAGACTAATGATACCACTGGAAACAGCGGGAAGGCCAGCCAAGATAAGTCAAAGAATGAGACAATCGCACAGGCTGAAAAGCCCAACAATAAGAGATCGAGGCGGCAAAGGAATAACGAGAATCGTGAGAATGCTTCAAATAATCATGATCACGATGACATCACCTCAGGAACACCAAAGGAGAAGAAAGCAAAAACGTCCAAGAAGAAGAAACGATCCAAGGCTAAAGCAGAGAGGGAAACTTCTCCCCCAGACCTTCCCATTGACCCTAACGAGCCAACATACTGCTTGTGCAACCAGGTCTCCTATGGAGAAATGATAGGATGCGATAACGACGAGTGCACCATCGAGTGGTTTCACTTTTCCTGCGTGGGACTCAATCATAAACCAAAGGGCAAATGGTACTGTCCCAAATGTAGAGGAGAAAACGAGAAAACTATGGACAAGGCGTTGGAGAAGTCTAAAAAAGAAAGGGCTTACAACAGGTAGTTTGTAGACTTTTCGTAGCGAAGAAAAATAAAACCACCAAACCAGTGTATTTATTGTCAGTGTCACCTTTGTTGAGGTGAAAGGATTGTAAAATGTATATTTTTAAAGGAGGTTTAAAACTGAACCATTCCTGTTATAGGGACGGCAATAAGCAAGTTTGTTTTTCATTTGGTAAACTGTAACAAGACTGTGGTCTGTGGACCAATGTATTCCAAAAGTAAAGTTATAAGAGTTTAAACTGAATATTCGGGTGGGTCTTAAAAGATAAATTAATACTTTTTTTTTTTTTTTCAAGTGCTGGTAGCACTCTACCCATTAAAATTTTGATGACAAATATCTCTGAAATGTAATTCTGTTTTCTTTATTGAAGAATGTTATTTACCTTTTGAGCAAAATTATTTAATAGTTTAGCCATCTGGTTGTATCCGAATAAAGCTGCAATACATTACAAATGTAACTTCTTTTGATGATAAGCAGTGCAAGAGCAAACAAAAGGAGGGTAAAATTTGGTTCCTGCTACAAAGTGTCAGTATAACAGTTCAATAGCAAATGTTTAAATAGGCTTAGAGGATTATTTTTAAAAAAAAAAGAAAAGTTAATGGTTAAATTTTACACGACAAATATTTTATATGCTGGCCAAGTACCACAAGGGCCATTTTAAAATGATTGAATATGTTTTGTATTTAACCAGGAAGTGGTTTAGTAATGAGACTTAACATAAATGAAGCTTTATACTGTCACAGATAGGAATGTAGCAATCCTTAATTTGTTTAAGTTGTATAAATGTACATTTTTAAGTGGAGTTGCACTTACTGTATTATACTTGGAAATGCAGCCAAATGCCATTGTGTAACCAATGTGCATTTCCTGCTGTATGTATGAAAATTGTACAGCTGTGATATTAAGAAATAAATGAAACAACTTTGACAGTTTGCTTCTTTAGCAATCATGTTTAATGGTCATTCATATAGCTTAAAAAAAAAAAAAAAGTCTTTAACCTCAGCAGCTCCAGAGCTCCAGCAAGCTGCTGCGAGGAAGCCTGAAACTGTTGTAGTGGTAACCAAATTACAGTTTTCATAATGAATCTTCACAGAACTTATGACCAGCAAGGTCGTAGGAGAGACAAAATAGCATTTAATTTTCCATCCAACTCTACTTTTTCTGTGCTTGCAGTCGCTCCTAGACCTGGCCATTTATGTAAAAATCCATAGCGTAGAGCTGGTCTTGTTCAGTTGGTTTTGTGCTTTTACACTACAGATATAAATTATTCCATGTTTGTTATCAGCAGAAAGATCTTTTGTGTTACAGCGTTTTCAGAGTATTATTGCAGCTGTCCCAGTGTAGGCATTTTTATTCTTTGTGGTCACTTCATACAAAAATACACTGGCTATGGCCAAGGTGCTGTGTGTTTGATTAAGTGTCCAGATCCTCTGTCGCTTAAAGTCACGGTGAAGCTTGGTCAGAGTGTTTCCTTCACCTGCCTGGCTGGAGAGGCTGACGTTCCGGCTGAGCTGCTTTCACCTCGTCCCCCTGGGGAACCTTCACTGCAAGTGAGAAGGGGATGGGACCAGCAGCAGGAACACCATGGAAGCGAAGGTTGTGGAATTGCATGGGTCAGACAGGAGTCTTGTAAGAGTACGGGAGGCTGGGGTTGAGTGTTTTTTGGACCACAGTCTGGTTTTACCTCTAAATAGGTACATGAAGTGTCTGTGCACGTGCATTCCTGTTGCTAGTTGCTACGGGCTGTCACCTTACACTGAGCCACCTTTGCCCTGGGCAAACGACCACTCCGAGTCACGTCTCCTGCTCCTGAGGTGGCATAGGGTTGGCGTGTAATTTCTTTACTCTCTTACCCTTCTCTTTTCCTCTTCTCTCTAAAGCCTTCTTGTTTTCCATTCTCCCTACACGCTTACCCAACTTTCCTGCTACTCCCTCCTTCCACCTGGTGCTGTTGTGGCCATTCCCAATGTTTCTGATCTTTTCCTGCCTCAGCTGTTCTGCTGTCCTCCCCCCAGACGATGCTGAGAACATCGACACTTAGCAGGATTCTACTCATGAAACCCCAGTGAAACTACATGTAGGAGCTGGTGCGGACACAGGTTCAAAGGGTGGCCTTTTTCATGAAATGTCCGTGTTGGTTCTGTGGGGCATTTTAAATGGGAAAAGCCAGAAGAAAACAGCAACGGTGCAAAGAGGTATGGTGAGAAAGTTCAGATAACTGGATCAGTAGCGCAATATTTATACTGCCCTTAAATGATTGTATTTCCAGCTACTGTAGGTTTGCTCTGGTCTTCCATATTTTGGTCTTTTGCAAAAAAACGCTGCTGAGCTGCGAGGCAGCTTGGAGTGGTATCCCTTTCCATGTTTTTCCAAGACTTGTGTTATCTTCCTAACTTGTGCTGTTACAGGCTGCCACGTTGTTCTGCTGCTCGACCCTGAGTGCTGACTGGACCGGCATGGTACAGTTTGACAGGTCTAATTTCAGTTGATGGGCACAACTAGTTACTTTAGCTCAATTTGAGGGACTCTGCTGTGGCACTAAGCTCTTTGTTGGTGGAAGTGAAGCCATCTTACGTTATACCAACACGCTGCCAAGTGCTGCGTGCTGTGCAAACCTTGGTGTCTGGTCAAATTGTCTGTCTCTACGAAACGTCTCTACAAATCTTCCTTTCATAGTTCTTTGCAGTGAAATTAATGGTCACGAGAAACTGCCATCCTTTGAGCCAATTTTTTGTTATTTCTGCATGATAGATCAGCTAATTCGTGAGGTTCCTTACGCTGCCCGGCAGGGTGACGGTGCTGTCATTCGGGGAGATCGTCTGCAGGTTTGAGAAAACATCTGAATCTTTCGGTGACCCTTTCCTATGAGGCTGCCAACAAAAGGCCTGAGTGAGAGGAAGGCCCTTCTAGGAGCTGAGATGAGGCTTCCGACTCGTTTCCCACAGGCTGGTGATTGGCTATCAATCAGGTACGGTGGCATTAATACAGTATATAAAAATCAGTGTTTGTTGAGCAGCAGGAATCGCAAACTTCTTAAACTTCTCATTGAAAATTCTCAGGCGGCTGTGACCGCCGCAGGTCTGTGGTAGGTGCCGCGGGTATGTCCGTATCGTGCTGCTGAACCCTTGAGCTGATGATAAAGTCCTTCCGACTGCTGAAAAGCCCCGTTTCAACCCTCAAGTCGCGGGAGCTGGCAGCAGACTTTACACCTGAGTCGTCCCCAGCCTCGGGAGGCAGATTTCTTCCGCAGGTGGGTGGCGGGCAGAGAAGAGCTGCTGCTGAAGGCAGGAGGCGGGAGGTGCGGGGCGGCAGCGAGGGAGCCCTTTGGGGGCTACATCAGCTCCAATCGCAGGGTGGAGAGAGAGAACCACCGTGAGCCTCAAACAGCGGAGCGAAGCGTCAGTTTCAACTGTTCTGTCACCTGGAAGCATCCCAATTAAGCAGAACTACTGTCTCCATTAGGCAGCGGCAACCCTGGCCATGTGTATCATTAGGTTTAAATAGGTTTCTTACTAATTAAGCGCGGTTGCCGATTAACTGTGTCCTAATTTTGTGGAGCGTGCAGAATAAATACAATTGAATCGGACTGCTCCACCGGTCTCATTTTTAGGTAGGGTGTTTTTAGTTAATCTTTTAAATAGTAATAAAAATGAGAGAGAGAGACAAAATAAACTGTTTCACAGAATATAATACCAAAAAAGTTCTCTGTAGTAGAAGTGCTTGAAAACAAATTTGCATATCCTTGGAGTGCATTCTGTTGCTTTAATTAGACTTATTATTGTTCTCATGGCCTATTTGCTCTGTGTACATAAAAAAACCCCTCCTTGTGCTAGCCGTAGCTCCAAAGAGCTAGTGGTTTCTTGTCTCTGAGTATCAAAAGTAGTGCGAGCATTCGATGTAATGTCAAAAAATAATCAAGCTAATAATGCTTCACGCAGCTTCTTACTTTCCCAGGTGTTACTGAAGTCCCAAATGTAGCAGGTAGGAGGAACGACGCAGTAAGGAAGAGCACCGGACCGAACAAAATATGTAATATGTATAAGAAGTGCTGAGAGACGGTATTCAGGTTTCTCTCCTGAGTTCAGGATGCCTAGATTATATCTCCCTGTAAGTGTTTAGTGTTGGTAGTCAAAAACGGCCAAGGTACCTCTGTCCCCTCACACAGCGGGGGACCTGTGGTGGTGGCCTGGGCAGGAGTGTGGAGGGCTGGTGGCTTTCCCAGTCGCGGGCTGCTGGTTGTCGGTGTGTGAAGCCTGATTACCGCCTTAAATTCATCCTCTGGTTTGCTTTATAAACAGGTTTGCCAATGGTGGTTACCATCCCTCCCCCCGGCGTGTGTTACTGGCCCCTCTGCAGGACCTCAGCGCTCTTGCAGCTCCGCTGGAGAAGACAAAAGGTGCTTGATATCAAGCTTTTAAAAACAGGCACCAGCATTTAAATTTCTTAGCTCTTACTTGAGAACCATAGGTAAACATTGTGGCTTAACGTCCTGGAGAAGGGCGGCTGGCTTTGCTGTCTATCCTCTCTGAAATACCTCAGTAGTTCAACTAACCATTCTTAAAGAAATCGCATGCTATACATCTAACATAAGGTCATGAATTCTTGGGTGCTGCAGGAACGAAGAGCGTGGAAGTAATCCCGGTCAGACAGATGGACGCTTGGTAGGAGTCAAGATTCCTTTCAGTTGTTGGGGTGAATATCTACCCCCCATCCGAATTTTAGGTAACTAGTGAAGCAGGGAGCAAAAAATGTGTCTGAAATGGCAGAATTCCTTGCAGTACCGTAGTTTGACGTTATATATGACTGTGCTGTATGCACCATGCGCCTGTGCACTGAGTCTATCCCCCCAAAAAAGTTTCAAAGCAATTCCTCAGATTGCTTATCAAATGTAGTCCTAGGGATATTGACAGTAACGTTCATTTTTAAGCTGCTTTAAGTTGTTACTTGTATTTTCAATAGCTTACTTTAATAAGTCAGCCTTCCTACATGGCCGTCGGCTGAGACTGAGGGCTGGAAGGGGCTCTGTGGGAGCTGCAGAAGGTGCAGGCAGTAGGTATGTGACTTCATGCTGGTGGTACGTCAGTTGTCCATGCGGGCGCTGGCCTAAATGGGCCTGAACTTCTGCTTCCGCTTCATGCTTTGGGGAAAGGATCACGATGCAAAGGAAATGAAGTGATGACTTGCATTCGGCTTGCTGACAAGTCAGGTAAGGCCCTGAAAGATTAACATCTCTAGGGCTGGTAACTGAGGATCATAAAAATATATATATATATCTATTTAAAATAAACTTGGATCTCTGAAGTGAATCTTGTAAAACTTGGGTAAGACGGATACAGTGACCTTTATACTTTCACTTTGTGGAAGAATTAATGCAATTTAAATGACTGTTGTCCTCTCGGTGCTATATATCCTGAACTCCCTCATCATACAACACTTCACTAGTTCGATATTTCTTTTTTCCAAAATAAATCCAACTTGCAGAAAAAAAGATTTTTAGTGATAAGGATGAGAAACCCAAGTGAATTGTGCAGAAATGATTTACCTGCCTACCGAAAGGAATGTTTTGCTATGTTAATTAAAAGATATATATCAGGGGACTTCTCTTTCTGCCAGCCTCCTCTCTCCTTGAGATTTGCATGGTTTCATCTGAAATAAAATGCTCCGTTCTCATAATAGCTTCTTCAGTCTTATAACTTTGGGAACAGACAATTTATTGAGAGCCGTATCAGTAGAAGATGAATTGTTAGATGCATGTTCCACACAGTGATTTTATTCAACAGCTAAAAGATTAAGGGCAATTCTTTCAGGAAAGTCCCCTGAGTTTGAATGCTTTAGTTTGTAGATGTCCCGGGAGGACATTGGAAGTAGAAGGAAATGAATGTAACATGTCTTAAACTTTAATCAAGTCTAATCTATGGTCACACTTACTTAAAAACTTTGATTATGATCATATCATTGTGGCATAGTGTCACTGCAGAAGAAAAATATGATTGTTTGGATGCCCTGATTTTGCATTGCCATGCTTTATCAGGATTTGATTCACTTTACGTTTTGTCTCAGTTTCTTATCTGTTGAGCCTATTCTGCTTGGATTGGAGATAGCTTCAAAAAGACAAAAGTAATATTTTAAAATTAAAATTACTGATACCGCTCTCAATCTTTGTTATTCACACTCTTATGTATATTTTTTTTCCAGGGAATATAGAAGGTGTCATGAGAGCTCCCTTACGCTGAGCCTTTAGAATCAACACAAAGAAACCTTGACAAAAGGAAGAGAGGGCCTTGTGAAGAGTGGGAGGAAGGCTACAATACTCAGGTAAACAGTTGTACTTTGATAGCAAAAGTAATCCTTCCTGGGCCATAAAAGATTTAAAGGAGTTCTGTCTAAATAACTTCAAGGGAAAGAGAGCACCAAATTTCCTGAAAAGACAAGCACAAAGTATGTGACGTTTTTGCACGTCTGCTGCTCTTGATGAAAGGCCCGGATGCTGTTGCGTACAGAGACAGTAGTAAAATTTTGCAAAGCCAGAAGGGTGTCATGCCATACGAGAGAGTATTGAAGAACTGTTAGAAGTGGGTGTCGTGGTTTTGGCTGGATTGGCCAAGCAGAACGACAGATGGCCCTCCCCCCGCTCTCTCCTCAGAGGGGAGAGGAAGAGATAAGGAGATTTATGAGTTTAGAAAAAGAACTAAACTACTTTAATGAAAGTAATAATAAATAAGGAAATAGTAAATAATAGTAGAATAATAAAGATTAAAGAAAAAAAAAGTACACAATATCTACAAAACCGTATCCAGCTCCCAGGATGACGATCGCGTCACCAACAGGCACAGGGAAATTCCCAGACTGGAGTCAGCGATGGACAGGAGCTGAATTCCGGAACTAGAGTCAGGAATGCTCGGATCGGGATCAAAGGCAGAGGAACAGACAGGGTCCTCCTCAGACGTCGGCCATTGAAGAAAGAGAGCGAGCCAGAGCAGCCTTGCCCCTTTGATCCCTCAGCTTTTATACTGGGCGTGATGCAGATGGGATGGAATACCCTGCTGGTCAGTTTTGGGTCACCTGTCCCATCCGCTCCTCCCTGCAGGTGGGACCCCTCTATGCTTCTCCGCTTCCGACCCTCTAACGGGGCAAACGGCGAAGTTAGCTGACCTTGGCTGTTATTGCAGTAGGTGTAAGCAAGGGCCTGTGTGCATACCGTTCCTTGGTATAATCAGGTCTTATCACTCTCAGAGTGAACAGTTTCTGAACAATACGCTGTTAATTTCAGACTTGAGTCAGTTAGAAGAGGCCCAGCTAAAAAGTAAAATTACAAATCAGAAAACTGGTTCTCTTTTACCTCAAACCAGGACATTCCACCCCTTATTCCATACCATTTGCGTCACGCTCAGATTACTATCACTTCTTTTCCATCAAATATATACATATATATAGATACATAGATCTCTCACTTATGATTTTATCTTTATACACCAAAGTTCATTAAGTTCTTTTAGTTCATAATTGCAGGTTTTCATCTACCATAGCAGACTCTCAGGGTAGAAAAGATAACGTGAAGTTCATTGTGGTCCATGTCCACAGGTAGTATGTCCATCCTGAAGAGTTTGCTGGACACCACTTGATGAAGCTAGCTCAGGTCTCATCACCACTATGTTATCCTGAAAAACACTTATAGAACACTGTTAGTATTATATGACAACTAACATCATACAGCTCAGAGTGTCATATCACCTATAGATGTTATTTTCCAGAAGGCGCCACTGGCCAGGAGGTATCACCTGTGTCCACACAGGTTTCAAGGGAAGCCAAAGAACGTCCTTTGGGCAAGAGAGAGGCCAAGGGTCCATTTACTGTGTCTGACAGAGCAGAAGTGGGGAAAATTATATTTTACCTCAAGCAATAGCTAAGCAAGTTTCTCAAAAAAGCACCACGTATTAACTTCCATGAGTAAAGCGTTAATATTTTCCATGGGTAATGGAGGCAAGTGTCAGGTGCTTGTATTTCAGGAAATAGTTCAGGCATTAAGTGGAGAGATCTGTTATTTAATCCTACTAACGTATAAAAGGTGAAAACAAAGGAACAACTGGAGAACTAGTTGAAAAAGTTTGGGCCAAAACTCAGGAAGAAAAGGTGCATATTTTTTGTAAAACTGATGTAAATCTTACTTTAAGTGTTTAATTTAACTTTAGGAGGGTTCATTGCCTCATCCTTTCTAATGCAGGGCTTTTTTAGATCAATTTCTTGCTTGAAGTAAAAACTAGAGACACAGACTCAGGTATGCTATTGGCACAGGTTGCTCCCTTGTGTGCTAGACCTTCAACCTGGTCTTTCTGGCCAGCAGAGATTCCCTCCAGTGAGAATACAGGAAAAGGCATCTCTGCTCCATATCATGCAGCTGCTGGAGTCTGTTTTATTGGCATCTTGAACACATCTCACTGGTCAACAAAGTTTTTCATCTCTGGGGTCTCTGTACCCTTAAGGAAACCACCTAGGGCACATCTTCTTGGTAGATAGACAAGGAGTTCTACACACACTCTTTTTTGCAGTCTTTTTTGGGGGTTCAGAAGGGTGTAATACACATGATGAGTGGGTGTGTTTCATTCTCTGCAATATACTGAAAGAATCTTTGAAAGCTTGTATATCTCCTTACCTCTCAATGACTTCTAATGGACAGTCTGTAGTAGTGTATGCACCCCGTGGACTGGGAAATTCTATACGTGCTTGCAGAACAAGGGCACAGCAGCAACTAAGAGTCGCTTCTCCCTCTCCGGCACTGCTGGAACTTAGGCTTTAGGGTACAGGGTTGGCTTTCTGCTACAGGTGCAGGAAGGATTGCTATAGGATTGTGATTCCAGCAGCCAGCTGTCTGAAGGGAATTTCCCTTCACAGGGATATGAACATTTCTCATTTCACACCCACCCAAATAATTTTAGGTGAACTGGGATGATCAAGGAGATGACCGCAGGACAGAGGCGAAAAGATTGTACATAAATTATGCCGGGTGTGCAGATGACTGCTTGTATGTAGCATGGTTTGGAAAAGGTTGTTACAGGTGATCATCTTAAAAAAAAGCCAAAAGGACAATTTGGGGAACTATGGGCAGATCAGCCTCACTTCACGCCCTGGGAAAATCATGGAATGTGATCATGGAACCGTCCCCTTGGACAACATTGGTGGGCACATGAATGTGAATGAGAGCCTTCAGCATGGTTTTACCAATGGCATGTCATACCTGACCAGCCTGTTCACCTTCTGTGACAAAATTACCTGATTTGTGAATGAGGGGAGAGCAATGAATCTCATTTCCTTCAACTTTAACAAGGCGGACGCCGTTCACTTCAACTTTAGCAAGGCTTTCACCGTTGCCTCCCGTAATATTCATGCATCTAAGCTGGGAACTTGCAGTCTGGATGGGGGGACAACTAGATGTGTAAGCAGCTTTTTGGATGGTTGGGCTCAGAGGGTCGTAATTAAAACTCCCAGCTTCTTGCTGGGAGCTGCTAATGAGCGGAGTGCTGCAGGTCTGTCCTGTGACCTCTCCTGTTCAGCATCGTTATGAGTGAACTGGAGGAAGCGGTGAAGGACTCTCTTGTCAAGGTTGCCAGTGGCACCCATTGGGGGTGGTGGTACCAGTCAGTGGGCTCAGTGCTGGGGCTGCCACCCAGATGGACCCAGACAGGGTGGCGTGGGGGGCCGACAGGAACCTGGTGCGATTCAGCAAGGAGAGCTGAATTCTTGCTCCACGGAATTCAAGACCACAGGGAAACACCCACTCTTATTTCAGTTGTAAGAATCCACCGAAGCATTGGAGGTGAGCTTGTCACTTCGTCCATCGGGATCAGCACTATAAAGAAAACCAAAATAAGCAGAGTAACCCTATTAATCCATCCTTAACCAATCCTGACACAAGTTTACGGCTCTCGAGTCTTGCAGGGTGATTTTTTATTTTTTCTTCTTGGATCAAGGTATTCCATGGTGATTCTTTCCTGTCAAATACAAACGGATGAAAATATATCACCAGCTTTCGTAAACCTTTTCCTTGATCAGGGTGCAGGAGAAGAGAGTCCCTGGATTATATAGTTTATCTGAAGATTTATGCTTTGGTTTTGCTGTGCCTCAGGTAAGTTCCCAGGTCCCCACATCTCATTTCTGATCAACTTTAGACAAATTCAAAACCTGACACCTATTTTTGGCTGCTGCTTTTTTATTGCTACTTGAGCACCTGGATATGAACGGAGCTGTTGGAAATACTCGCAGTGGCAGGAAAAAGTCTGAGGCTGAAACGCTTCACAATTCTGAGTTTCCTAAATAAACTTCTGCAGCAATGGGATTTTCTGAGCTTAGTTGTCCACGTGACTGGAGCAATGTGGAACTTGTCTTCTTTGTGGTAGTGTTTCCATCATCGCGGTTTTCTTTTTATAAATCACATACCTCAGGAAAACAGGAGATTTGCAGCGAAGATATCGTATTTATCAGAAAGGAAGATGAAGTTTTTGATGAAAGGGATGAGAGGAAGCAGCATAAAACTGTGCACGGGCCTATATTGTGGGCCAGGAGCTGGTGCCTCTGCCACCTTGTCCTCCGCGCCAGGCGTGAACTCCCAAGCTGGTATGGCCACATTTGCTGCCGCTGCGATGCCTGGAGGTGTGCAGCTGGGCCCCACACCTACCCACACTACACCGATGTGATGGGCTCTGGGGAGAAATGAGGCTTTGCCTATGGAGCTGAACCTTGTCCAAGAGACACATGTGGCATGTGGGATGTCATCTGCCTTGGTGCGCAGACTTCATGTCCTGGGACCTAGGTGTGAAAGACTCAAACACTGACCATTTATGGCCATGATTGTGTGCCAAAGTGTATACGAGAAGCCAGGGGTGGGTCAGACATGACAGGTTTTCTGACCCACACAGGCAGGTTTGGGACTGTTTTGGGCAAAGGTCCTCTGTAGCAGGCGGCTGGTGGACATTATGTCCCTCTCTTGATTCAGGATCCCGGAGGGGGAGGTACAAGTGGCTGGCAAAGTCATGGAGCAGGAGAAGGGTGCTTTAGTCGTGTTGCAAAAATAGCAGCTGTGAGCCTTGTGGGTGGGTGTCACGAGCCAAGGATCGAATGAGCGAGTCCCTGTCTCCTCATGTGTCCTGGGACGTCACGGGGCAGGGTGCTCCAGAGGGCCGGGGGGGCCTGCCCAGCCCCAGAGGGCACGGAGACCATCAGCAGGTGTTTGTCTTGGTTGTGGTGGCATGTCTGTGAAACCACAGTTTGTCAATTTGCTGCAATTTATCTGCTTTATGCTAATAGAGAGCTGTTTCTGCAACTTCTGAATTTATTTCGCCCAAAGCAAGAGCAACCGGTTCTCTTGCATATACGAGAAGCCTACTGTAAGAGGCAAGAGCGAAGATGAACATAAATGGACGCAAAGAACAGGCGCTGCTGCAGAAGACTGGGAATTGGGACTAAACTGTCATTCACGTGCATAAGCACAATTCCCACTGATTTCATATCTCCCATCTCTGACTATTTACATGCACGATGTCTTAACACCTGGTCCATACCGTCCTTCCCATCCTTCAGTGCCCAATTCTGCTATCAGATAAAACCCGACAGCTTTTACCAAAGCCAATTGGAATTTCAAATATGTTTTACGTGATGTTTTAAGTCAGTAAGCCTGTTTTCACAAGATCCAGTACAACCAGGGATTCATTTCGTTGTAATTGTGGGTCTTGATTTTTCCAAATGTTCTCACGATGCAAATGTTACTGGGCTTTTATGGGACTGGACATGTTAAATTACTCTGCATGATTCCCTCTGTCACTATGGAATGTCTTGCCCACGGTAACTGGGTAAGTGCAGGTTTGCCAGTCGTACCATGGAGAAAGTGTAAGACAACTGCAAAATATACCAACAAGGAAAAGAAATGGGTGTCTGTAAGTCAGAATTGCTAGCTAAAATGTTAAAAATATGAATATAATAGGATGGTAGCAATTAAAAAAATTAAGTATTTATGAAAGGGCAGAAGCAAAGCTTGAAGTGAAAGCAGGTAGATACCTTGAGACATTCATATCAAAAAACTTATCTCTGCTTCTGTGTGCTGTTACCCACTAGAGCAAAGATCTGTTTATGTTCACCTGCCTTACGTCATATTAATTTCCAGTATCGGCATCAAAGTTGTCACTGTGCTGTGATCCAAGGCCTAGATTTCCTACTGTGAAAGACCAGACACTGACACCCCCCCGAGCCGCCCTGCTCAGGGGTCCCTGCTCCTTTTCCCCAGTGTCGTCCAAGGAACGACAGCCGCCCCTCCGCTGCGTTTTTTTCCCTGCAGTTTGCAGCTCAAGGCTCGGCCTCTGCTTAACCCAGACTTACCTGCAATTCTTACTGGTCCCGTGGAAATCTTCATTCACACACAAAGTTAGAAAAGAGTCTGAAGACACCCGAAGGGAAAAGCTTTTGGCCGCCCCCAGCCGCTTCCCATGGGGCCACCCACGGTCTCCTTCGCAGGAGCCAGACGAGTGCGCGTAGGTGAGAGGCGGTGACACCGAGTACGCAGAGTAGAAGTCCTACTACACATTTCCTTGTCGCTGCCCCAGCAGACCTTGTGTTTGTTTTGCAGATGGTGAGCAGATCCCTTTAGCAGGAGAGTGAAGGAACGGCATTAGTAGCCAGGGTAGCGGCACCAGTAGCCTGGGCAAACCCTGTTAATTTCAGCCTTTATCCAAACCTCTGTGGTACACGCCCCTGCCACGCGAGAGGAGCTCTTTCGTCTCAGTTAAGGAGCAGCCTTTATGTCTTTTAAGGACAACAGAGGCTCACCCTCTGAAAGGTGAGAAGCTCCAGCTGTACTACAGTGCATGCAGCCTCAAGGATTATCCTTCCTTCTTTTTTTTTTTCCTTAGGGTTTGTCTCCATCCCTCTTTAGAAAAGCACTGTGGAGCTCCAGAGAGGATGCCGTATGTTTCTGAGCCCTCCCTTGGCTCCTCTTTGGGCTCATGAGCTCCCGAGGCTGATGTCTGCTGCCGGTACTGTCGCTCCCTGCAGTTCGGTTGCCTGAGTGAACTTCACCTTTGGTCCACCCTGAACTTCATACGGATGCGGCAGCTGTGGAGAGGGGCATCAGCAGGAAAAAATCATATCAGCAGCCTGCTGGAGAGGATTCCTACCCTTTTTTCTGTGCTCACCTCTGGGCAAAGCACTACCTACTGGTCTTCACCCGAGCTAGGGTACCCTAGGGTACCTGAGGCACAAAATAAGGAGGTGAAGGCCAGTAGCTGTAGCACCACCAGGATGCTGGTGTCACACGGGAACTCTGCAACCTGGGATAACCACCGTCCCAGACATGCACACGTGCTGTCAGCCGGTTCAGCTGGGCACTGCGGCTGGTAAGCTGTTGAACTGCAAGCCAGCTTTCCATGGCAGAGAAGACACCTTTTTTGAAAAGCGAAAGCTGCTATCGAGCCACAGACCTTAACGGAAACATTAGACATGGAGAAGTTTTCCCAAGGTCTGGTGGCAACCTTGATTCTTGAAGTACACCTCCTCCAGCTCCTGCTCCCCAGCCCCTGTCCCCCCGCGTGGAGGGCAATCAGACATCTTCAAGTGACACATAGCCTCTTATGAGTCACATCTTTGATTTTCAGGCTGGGTGGCATAGAGGCAGGCCAGAAGGACAGCTGGCTGCCACGTCTTTTCCCTTAATGTCAACATTTTCTGCTCTCCCCCCATCTCTGTGTGCTCGCAAGGCAATGGCAACCTGCAAGTTCGCAACCCCCAGCCCGGTGGGCTTGAGCTGCTGGTGTATCCCCATAAATTGTTTGTACAGCTTATTTTTTTGTCTGAACTAGGTATTATGTAAGTTTTTCCTGTCTTAGAAATCAGCAATTCAGCAAACAGGCAGTGTCGGAAGGAGTGCTTTAATGAAACGTGTGCGGGCTGGGGTTTGTCTGAACCGCCAGGTCCCACTTTGAATATTGATGTTCTTGGTCCAGCTCTGCTCCAAGCAGCTTCTCTCATGTCTCTACCTCTTTCTTCCTCTGCAATGTGCTAGGAAAATAAAATTTAAAAAATAGCGGCAGTTTTAGGACAAATGAAATCCACTACTTTTAGAACCGCTGAAAAATCCCAATACTCGTTTTGAAAGACCAACCACTTCGTACCTGGGAATTTCTGGGTGGTCTGGAAAAATAAGTTTATCCTTCCCCATCTCTATGTACAAGTGGAGGCTGAAGCACAGCGGTGGTGTTGATGTGTTCAGGGTGGCGCAGCAAGTTCATGGGAGGACGTGGACGGGGCAAGCTGGGAAGCCATAGCACGTTCAGAGGAGGGCAGAGCAGAAGGCGGCTTATGTTTTGGCAGCCGACGTAATTTCAAATGGGACTGTTGTTACTTTTCCCTTTTATCTTGAGATTTGGCTAAAAAATATATATATAAATATGTATTTTAGCCAATATATATTTTCTTATTTATATTATATACGTATTATTATATTATATTATATTATATTATATTATATTATATATAATTTAGCCTTTATATACATATATATATTCAATTTAAAACACTGTTTAGCAAGCATGACACTTGTAGGAAGGGTTGGCCAGCAGCCCTAGGGAGGGATGTCCTCTCCCTCAGCCCAGGGACAGATTTCTCCAAGTGTGCTGCCTGGCCGTCCTGGTACCGGCAGCCGTCCCTGCCCTCCTCGTGTGATGGTGGCCGGGCTCTCCTGAGGCCCATGATGGTCCCACGAGGCACCTGGGGGAAACCACACGCTGTTGGGCTCCCATCTTCGGTTATTTATCGTCTTGCCTCGAGCTTGAGCTGCTGGTCTCTATGCCTCTGTAGCTTCGCTGTTATTACTGCTCCACCGGAGCCTTTTATTTGCCTTGTTCGTAATTCCTGGGGAAGTTACTAAATTAAAATAAATTCTGTAAATCCTCTGGATATCCTTCCTTCAGTGACACGGCCTAAAGCTTTTATTGGCAACCGTTCTCTCTAACTGCAGATTCTTTTTTGTTCATGATTCCTTCCCACTAGCTCAGTTATGGAGAGACTATTGCTGAGGCAATAATTTTCCCATATACCTGTTTATGATGTTTTCCCTTCAGCCCGCGGGAGAAGGAGAGTCACTGCCTGAGAAGGGCGTTCAGAGCCAGGTGCCCAGCTTGAAAGTGTGCTGCAATTTTGGTACGGGGAGAGGGTGAAGCAGAAATTGCTGGATGAAATTCCCCTATTTGTGCCGAGTGGCTGGAGGAATTTCCCCTGGCATTACTTTTAGTCAGTGGCATTTTTTTTCAGTCCCTTGCTTTCTGCATTAGCAGTATATGGGCAGGTGTTTGGTGTTGGACCATGACTGCAAACAGTCTGGTAGATGCAGTCCTGCTGTTTGCTTGAACCGAAGAGGTGTGATAAAGAGCCTGATTCCTGCTTCCATGATGAGTTGCTTATCTTAAGAAGATAGGAAAGGGCTATGAATCATAGAATCATAGAATTGTCTGGGTTGGAAGGGACCTTTCAGATCATTGAACCCATCCATCAACCTAACACTGTCAAACCATCACTAAACCATGTCCCTAAACACCACATCTACCCATCTTTTAAATACCTCCAGCGATGGCGATTCTATCACTTCCCTGGGCAGCCTGTTCCGATGTTTGATAACCCTTTCAGTGCAGAAATTTTTCCTAATACCCAATCTAAACCTCCCCTGGTGCAACTTGAGGCCATTTCCTCTTGTCCTATCACCTGTTGTTTGGGAGAAGAGACCGACCCCCACCTGTCCTTTCAGGTAGCTGTAGAGAGCAATAATGTCTCCCCTCAGCCTCCTTTTCCCCAGGCTAAACAACCCCAGCTCCCTCAGCCGCTTCTCACAAGACTTGTTCTCCAGACCCCTCAGCACCTTCTCTGGACTTGCTCCAGAATCTCAATGACTAAATGAAGACTGCTGCGTCTTCAGCACAGCGTCCTGCTCCACACTCCACGGCGGGGGAACACGTGAGGGCTTTCCCGTGCTTCTGTTTCCTCATGGCAGCAGACAGCCTTCCCTTTGGTTGCCAGCAGCCCTTTTCTGTGAAGGAGAAGCTGAATCCAAGGGGCAGAGGCTGCAAAACCAAGCAGAAATCGTCCTGGTCCTGGCACCCAAAAAGAAACCCCAGATGAGGGGACAGAGCAGGCTGTGATGGCCGAGTTGCAGGCCCCTGTGTGCGTGTGTCTGTGCAGGCACCAGCCCCACAAGGACGTAGCCTTGAGCCCTGATGGCAGGACAGCATCTGACTGCCTGGGACAAGGTACCTCAGCCAGACTCATGGTTCCCACAGAGGCTCCAGCCACCGGACCCCCACCTACCTTCCCTTGCTGTCCTTTCCCCCCTCCTTCCCTTGCTTCGGGGGAGGTATCAGGTGTTTTGGCATTGCCTGAAGAAGCTCTGTTTGTTGGAAGGGTTTAACTGAGTTAACACAACTCAGTTAAACCAAGTCTCCCAAGTGAAGAAAGAGCTGAGGGCAGGAGGGAAACGAAGTCCTCAAGGACAGTACGTCAGATGCTTTTACTGGAAATGCAAACTGTAGTACTGTGTAACACTTATTAATGTACTAGGAACAACAAAATAAATTACCTAATCTATTCATCTATTCTCTGATGAAAACCTACTGGTTTGGACTGGCCTCATTTTCTCTTTGTCTGCAGCTTTCTGATCACATCCTATTTAATTTCCCCTTTCATTGAGAAACTGCGCTTCCAAATGTGGGCATTGTTAGTGTGCTCTGCCTAATTAGTTATAGTAAACTTTGTTGAGGGAGGCTGAATTCACAGAAATCCAGCAAAAACTGGTATTTTTTCCCCCCCCACCATTAGCCTTCTCTGTCAGTTTGGTTTTTGTTGTTACAGTGCCAACCACATCTGGTAAAATTTCCATAGCCCTAAGGCCACTGGTAGGGAGAGCCGGCACGGAAAGGATAGAATCATAGCATTGTCAGGGTTGGAAGGGACCTTAAAGATCATCTAGTTCCAACCCCCCTGCCATGGGCAGGGACACCTCCCACTAGACCAGGCTGCTCAAAGCCCCATCCAGCCTGGCCTTGAATACTTCCAGGGAAGGGGCATCCACAACTTCTCTGGGCAATCTGTTCCAGTGTCTCACCACCCTCATGGTAAAGAACTTCTTCCTAACGTCCAATATGAATTGACCCATCACTAGTTTTAATCCATTCCCTCTAGTCCTACCATTACCCGACATCCTAAAAAGTCCCTCACCAGCTTTCTTGTAGGTGCCCTTAAGACACTGGTAGGCCACTATAAGGTCTCCTCGGAGCCTTCTTTTCTCCAGACTGAACAACCCCAACTCCCTCAGTCTGTATTCATAGGAGAGGTTCTCCAGCCCTCTGCTCATCCTCATGGCCCTTCTCTGAACATGTTCCAGCACGTCCATATCTCTCCTGTAGTAGGGGCTCCAGAACTGGACACAGTTCTCCAGGCGGGGTCTCACGAGAGTGGAGTAGAGGGAGAGAATCACCTCCCTCGACCTGCTGGCCATGCTTCTCTTGATGCAGCCCAGGATACGATTGGCTTTCTGGGCTGTGAGTGCGCACTGACGGCATCATGCGAATGAAGATGAAGGCAGGGACAGGTGCCGTCCTCCAGCTGGGGGCAGCCAGCGGAGGCCTTAGACCGAAGCTTAGTTCATGGTGTCTCCTTCCAGAAGGGACGTTACAGCATTGTATTTACACCACGTGAAGGGTGGCACCGTCCATGTTCTGGGAAGACATCTCAGCAGAGATTTTAGGCACCCCCAGACAGCGGTGCCCTGTTTCCCTCGGCAGCAGGAGAAATGCCACCTGTACCCTGCAGTGGCACAGTTCTGCTCCGCCTGCATTGGCTGGCCTGCGGGCAGTGCCCAGGCTGGGTGTTTTTACAGCTGTTAACTTTCTTGTGGGGTTTATTTGCACTCATATTTTCCTCACTTAATTTTTTGATTGTTGCCCTTCACAGAATCACAGAATCACAGAATGGTAGGGGTTGGAAGGGACCTCTGGAGATCATCTAGTCCAACCCCCCTGCCAGAGCAGGGTCACCTACAGCAGGTTGCACAGGAACGTGTCCAGGTGGGTTTTGAGTATCTCCAGAGAAGGAGACTCCACCACCTCTCTGGGCAGCCTGTTCCAGTGCTCTGACACCCTCAGAGTAAAGTTCCTCCTCATGTTTAGGTGGAACTTCCTGTGTTCAAGTTTGTGCCCGTTACCTCTTGTCCTGTTGCTGGCCACCACTGAGAAGAGTCTGGCCCCATCCTCCTGACACCCAACCTTTAAGTATTTATAAGCATATATGCAAGCATATATGAAAATACATTTTGCAGAGGTTTACACCCTTGGCTTGATGGAGCATTTTCCATACCTATGCAACCTCCCCTTGAGGGCTACCAGCTTGGCACAGACGTCCCGACCCCGCAGGAGGACCCAACATGGATTTGTCCCCTCAGTTCCCACCGTACAACCAAGTCGGTGGCCAGGCATCCTCCTTGAAAGATGTTTTCTCGCAGTAACCGCATGTTGTCTGATACATAACTGCACCTTTGAGCCTTCAGTGTGTGATACGCAACTGTGCCCCGGGTTGGACCTGGCAGATGGTCTGTGATCTGGGTGGATTTGGTGCAGCTCTTCAGGAAGGCATGCTGAAGTCAGCGTCCCATACTTCTGGGTCTTTGGACACTTGAGAAGCATGGGACTTACATGGCAAGCCAGCAGCAGCTCTGCCGGCTGTGCAAAGGCAAGTGATAGGCGTGCAGGCGGTGAGCCAGGTTATGAGGGCTTTCCCTAGGACTCAAGAAAGCTTTACATTCAAGAAAGCTTTATAAATGAACCTTAGAGAAAAATGGCTGTAATTTTTCAGAGCTCCCTGTATATAAAGATGGCATTTACCCAGAGAAGCACTGTTTCCACAGTACACAGAGAACTGGAATACGCTGTTAGATTGATCCCTTGTAGCTGAAAATTACCATTACTGTTCAATTGCATACAGACATCTTAAATTATTAATGGGATTCTTGCCTGAGGGTAAACATTGTAGATTCACATTCTGAGATTTTTAAGACCTCTTTGATTGCTCACAACTAGGGCTGTTAAATACAGTTATTTGCTTTATACATCTTAAACAGATCAATATCAACTGAAGAAATATCAGGGGGATAGAGAGCGAGAGTAAAGGAGTAAAAGCTACCGTCAGTATCCCTTGGGTCGTAAGGGATTTCTAAATCTGACCGAGCCTTTGTCCCTTAACTTAACTGGAACCTTGTCACCGACCAGCCCCTGAATCCTGGGTGAAATTCATGCAGTTGCACCCAGTGCATATGCTTTAAGCAAAAACCAAGCTGTCACCTTTAAGCAAACCTTTTCCAGCTGCTTAACTTGTCTGGCGAAAGGAACTGTAAAGCCATTCTTCTTTTTCTGATGGGAAGCAGGTTGTCAAAGGCTACTTTAATAGAAAGCCCCGTTTCGCTTTTCTGCTGAAAACAAGACTTCATGGACTAAAATTTCCATGACAGAGCTGCAGACATTACACAATGGCAACAAATCTTCCTGTGGAGTGATTTGGGAACCAGCCCCACACGCCCCATTGCCCTCACAGTCGTGGATATCCCACAGGCTCTTTTCCAGAGTACCAAAAGTCTGCAGCCTATGAGCTGGGAAGGAGATGACCACTCATCCACATCCATACATGGCCCATTGCAGCAGGGATGTTGTCCTGGCAGTCCCACGAGCTCTTGGTCACCCAGAGGACTCGTCTTTGCTCTTCCCTCTCCGTATGGGAAGCTATATTTCACTCCTCCGAATAGCTTCTTTTTGAGAAGACACGCCACTAGAGATGGCATGTGGGGCTTCAATCTGCCTCTTTGTTTTCGTGCTACACCTTGATCAGGCACCTGTGTCCATTGCTGTTGTTCTTTCTACTCTTTTCCTCTCACCAGCTTCTTAAAGCCAGCTGCCCCACAGGAAAAGTCAGGCTGAGGTGGAAGAAGCTGCTTTGCCTTCTCCTTTCCAGGTTCTCGTTTGTGCTATTCCTCCTTTTGCAGCTGTCTTGGGGTAAGGTTTCATAAGATGGCGTGAGCTAACGTAACCGCTGCTGCTGCCAAAAGGGGACGGTTCCTGGCCAAAGTCCTGGCCAAAGTTCCCACCACCACCTCTACTATGTGTGCCACACACTGGGCTCCTCTCTGAGTGAAAGCAGCAGGTAGGTTTTTCATGTCAGTAGGTAAATGGGCACAGGAGAGGGTTTGAAGAGGTGCAAGGGAGGTGGTGGGATGGTGTGGCCAGCAGCAGGAGAAGTGGGACCAGCTCCTTTTTCTCAGCCACGGGCAGCTCTGCCGGCTCAGGTGGGCATAACGCTTCAACCACCGACCGGAGCTCAGCTTTCTGCCTTCTGCAAGTGCTTCTCAGGTGCCACCTTCCCTCCACACAGAAGGGAAGAGCCCTCAAGGCTGCAGACGTGTGCTGTGCATGGAGCCAGGCGCTTGTGCTTGCAACAGAAATTCAAGGGAGAATTTCAAGATCTTCCTTTTGGCAAAGTGGTGATATTTGCTACTACAAACCCAGTCATGCAAAAAGAAAAGCTCTTCTCCAAAGAAAAAGGACACACAAGCAGAGATGTACAGCCTTGAAAAGTACTTATCTTATGCTTAGAGCCTGAAGTATGGCTCATTTCAACTCTTGTAAGTAACATAACTTTCTCTTCAGGGATCTCGTTGAAAAGAGCGACCAACCCAGACATTTTATTTTTAATCCAGGCTAAACCTATGCAGGCACTGGCGTATCCTTTCTTATGTGAAGAGTCATTCTCGCCGAATTAACTCACACTGTTGCTATCTATTCCATTCGCTCTGCGCATTTCTTTATGCGACCCTGCTGCCCTCTGACTTTCCAACAACACTGGAAAACTTCAGTGCTGAAGTAATGAAGATGGTGATTTAGTATGCCCTATAGGAAAAAAAGAAAAGATTAGCCTTCTAACATGGTGGAGGGAAGTGTTATATTTGATGCCTCATTTGTCGCAAACAGTATATTAATACAAGCATGTTTCACAATATGTTAATCTTAAATCAAGCATGTAATTATAAAGACTGATGTAACACACCTAGAATCACAGCACATTAATTAGTCCTCCTAGCGCCGCTAGTTCAGAGCATTTCAAGAAGAATGGTGGTATTCAGAGAGGTGATACACGGAAAAACTTCTTTACAGTGAGGGTGACAGAGCACTGGAACAGGCTGCCCAGGGAGGTTGTGGAGCCCCCTTCTCTGGAGATTTTCAAGACCCGCCTGGATGCAGCCCTGAGGGATGTGCTTTAGGCAACCCTGCTCTAGCAGGGGAGTTGGACTAGATGATCTCTAGAGGTCCCTTCCAACTCTGAAGATTCCGTGATTCCGTGATTCCGTGATACAGTATGTTCACAATTCCCAAACAGTAAATCAGATAATTCCATCCATCCCTATGTCACCAAAGATGTTGTCTGATACAATATACCCAAAGGTATTCAGGATTTGAAAATGAGAATGAATTAAGATTTTCTAGTCTGAATAGATTGGACAGAGTTTCAAAGTTAGCGTTTGAACCAGATATTAAATGGATTCTGTGGTATTTGGAGTGTCCGTAGACAGTGAACTAGTATAAAGTAAGGTTCAAAGGTGATCAAATTAAAAAAAAACAACAAAACAACAAAAATCAAACCAACAGCAGTGTTGCTTTTGATGGAATCAGCTCTTTAGAAACTTTTAGGAGGTGAACTATTACACTGGCAAAGCATGATCATTCAAAATTCCCCAGGACACAAAAGCATTGGGGATGTTGATTTTACAATGCTTTTGAAGACTGAAAACTCAAATCTGATCCCTGAAGACGTATTTAGCTAGACTTGACATTCAGGCCCAGAAGGCTATGCCAAGCCATTTGAAAGATCCAGGACTTCATTTTTAGCCAGCTGTTCCTACATTACAAATGCACAAATGCCATCCAAAGTTGACCTAGAAAGAATTACATGACACTAATACCGTAATGTGAATCCATCTTCAGGAGTTGTTGCACAGTTCTGATTTTGTCTAATACATCACGCTTGTAAAGCTGAGGTTCAGAAGTGACAGCGTAGTAATTTGTTAGCACTGGAGTGCAAAAACTGTCTGACGTAAGGCAGGGAAATCCAAAGCTGCGATATTTCAGCCATCTGTCAGGACTTCAAAAATAGCTATGAAAAGTCCCCCAAACCAAAGGAAAGTGCTCGAGCACTTTGAATATATCACAGTCCGTAGAGCGGATATCAAGGTCAGCAAGGTTGGGCTATTAACCATCATCAAATCAGGTATTACAAACACTTTTCAGGCATGTACATGGTCAAAACCTTTTGGCGGTATAAATCAACCTGATTAGAGGTAAGGAGGTAATCAATGATCTCCTTAAACCACGAAACCCTGCCTGTCAAGCCACTCTCCATCAGGGATGGTTGCAAAGGCCATGGGATATGGCTGCCAGGACTTCTTTGCTAGGCAAAGCCTGAGCAGAGGGTGTGCAGAGCTTGTGGGTGAAGGCAACGGACACGCGGATTCAATCAGTGAAGTCTTCCATGTGTATGAGGACTCCCACTTCTTGTGCCCTTCATGTATTTATTATTTCCTTGGGCATTGAACATGTCCTTCTCAGCGGTGGAAAAAAGCAGCAGATTTTTGCTAAAGAGGCCGTTAGAGGAAATATTTCTCCTTCAGCTATCACCTGATATTACTAGCTCTTACACTTGCCAGATGACTTACGAAAGCCTGCATCCCTGCGCTTGACGTCCTCCAACACACGTGCTGAAACTTACGCAATGCCAGCTTGTCCCAAGCCATCCCGTCCGGCAGTTTGCTGTTTCTGTGAGGAACATCACCATCTCCTGGTTCACTATGAGATCACTTGGTTACTAGACAAGACTCAAAATGGAAACAAAACAGGTTTATTTAATGAAAGTAAAATGTTAAGCAAGTGCAAAGTCTGTGCCTGCCACCCATCCTGCGTTTCAGCTGTTCTCTTCTTGCCTTTAGATGTTCTCCGTGCATGGCACTGCTTTACTTCAAAAACATCTTTTTAGTGACGAATCCTGTTCTCACCTTTATTATTCCTGTTTGCTCGTGGACATTTTATGGTTCCTCTTGAAGTGCTGGAGCACGTTGTTCTACAAATGCAGAACACCTCCGTACTGTGCTGATGCTTAGCCATTCACTACACCGCTTTCTTTTTTGACTACGTGAGAATACTAATGAAGTATTTTTTTAAATGTGAGCTGTCTGAGTAGAGAGTCCTTGATCTGCCAGTTTTTCCACATCTATTTACCCCTTATCTCAAGAGTCGAGCAATTTACAACCAGCAGCTGACTTACTAACATTTCTCAAATTGCACATACAGAAGGAGCCCTCTGGGACAGCACTTTTTGGTTTGTCTTCCCAGAGACAATAAGAACCTTTTTGTGAGCTGCATGAAAATTTGCCACTTACATGCTCCAAAATGCCCGACTTCTGACACATTTCTATTTGCACAGTTCAGGTGATGCCCTCCGTAGCTGTAGGGGCTGCACATGACTGCGATAGCGTGGACATCTGACCTGACATGCCAATGCCAGGGGATTCTCTCGCAGAGCGTCGGTGTTTAAATTTCGTGGGAGAAGCATGCTTTAGGAGGATGTGGAAAAACTAGTAAAGTCACCATCTCCAGCAGCCTCATTGTTTTGTTTCAACTTTTTTATCACCATCCCAATCTTGATGTCCCTTGGCAATTTTTTTCGGGTTTCTCGCAAAAGCTTAAGTGGTGAGTTGTATTACTCCAGCCCTGACCTTTAAAAATCAATGCTAATATAATTTGAGGATAGTAAACAAAAAAAGTAAAACTATTATTTATTTAAAGAATTTTTTGTCCCCCTTGCACAGTAATCATTCTCACTAAAGTGACAAAAATTGAAGGAGCTGCAGATCTCTGTCTTATATTGAGTACCAAGTTCAGAGTCAAGTTCTGCGGACCTTAGATAAGGCTGCAGGAGAAGCAACAGGCAAAAAAAGAAAGGGGAGGATGAGCTGGTCTGTCTGTGCTGTGAAAGGCACAGGGCTATCAGCAGTTTCCTTATTTTTTGATGGCTTCATCCACGTGGAGAGTAGCTCGAGAAATCCCTCATGCTTCGAGTGCTCCCCCTGTCACTGGGCATGAGAGACCAGTGGTGGACCACAGCCATGTTTGCTGGATCACTGCTGCGTGCCAGCCAGATCCAAGGGCAAGCAGTATGTGATGTGTATAGGATGAGGATGCTATATTTGCTCTGGGCTGGAAACATTTGGAGGTCCTGGCTAATGAAGAGCTGGTCTCCATGCCTATGCTGAGTGAAAAGCTGGAAGAACAAGACTAGCACGTGTCCTGCATGAAGCAGCAAGTGGTCCTTCCTTTACTCTGACTTCCCAGGGGACATATGAGGGAGGTGAGCTCGCAGAAGGAACCAGTCAGCGGTGACATGCTTCTTCATGCTTAATCCCATCTTGGAGCAGGCTGTCCTTGGACTGATGACACTGCAAAGTTGCGGCAGATGTTTCTCAGGGGTCCTCTTCCATGTCCCTGTTTCAGCTCTCTCGCACGCGTTTCTGAGGCCACTGCTGGAATGAGGAGGTGGGGACGCTGATGCCAGCCATTTCCAGGGTGATCTCGCATGTGCAGAAGCATGAGCTTCCATGGCACGTCTGTGCTCAGAGTGCGCAGTGCCAGCCTGGAGCTGATGCACTGGTGATCCCTTGAGTGCCCCCTTTGGGGTTTCACAGCAGAAAGGTGTCAGGGCCACCACTGGTTAGGGCTATTAGGGAGGTCTTTTTGCTCTAACAAGCCCATCTCACAGCCCAAAGGGATGGCACCAGCTCCCACATTTCCAACTTTCCCTTTCCCTTGTCTTCCCCAGTTTTCCCACTCTGTTCTTCTCTGCTCGTGAAGGGGAATTACCCACAAGGATGGTGACCCACAGGATGGTACCTGCACGGTTCCAGCCCGTATCAGTGAGCAGCTATCTGCCATCTGCTTCGGGCTGTTTCAGAGCTTTTCTAGGTGAGTTATATCTGGACAGCTTTCAGTTAAAACCCACAACTTCCCCCTGGTAAGATGATGTACCTCCTCATATATAAAGCCATTTCTCAACTGTTACAGTAAAAGGCACACAACAGACACATTTACACCAGACCCACCTTCATTTCAGGTAGGTTATGGAGAAACGTTGTGTTTGTTCCAGGCAGAGGTTACTCTCTCTCTTCCCTAACGAAGCCACATGCTTCAATCGCCTGCAGAGAGGCACGTGGTGAGACTCCCCATGGTGCTTCCCAGGTTGGAGTCCTCACAAAGGAGTATGAATGGTCTTCCTCCCTCTCGGAGGATGAGACTGTTTTTCCTTGCAGACCTGGAGAGCAGGCACCCTCGCTTTTCCCTGCAAGGGACGTCACAGTATTGAAGCTCAGCATAACAGCACACACAGTAGTTTACTGAATTTCAGCTTTCTTAAAGGAGATTTTGTCCTACCTAAGGTGTTTCTGTAGCACCTCTCTACTTGCAAAGCCCAGAGGGAAATTATGTCCTCCTACCAGGGCTGCGCCGATGTAATGCCACTTCTCATCTTCTTGGTGAAAGAAACCTTGTACCAAATACTTGTTTAGAACCTTCACTATTTGAAAAAGGCTGGTTGCTCGTGGTTTCCTAATAACTGGTGTAGGTTAATACTATAGGAATCTTCTGATGAAGACTGTCTATCTTCTGAAGGTCAGTGCAGACCAGGGGACAGTGCTGCTCTTAGGTTCTTCCCCTAGGTCACACCCATTAACCATGACAGAGATTTTAGAGTACTGACGTTTCGATGAGGGAGGTTTTGCCCATGTTGCAGGGCAGTCAAACCATCACGTCGGTAAGGAAACACAAGGCAAGACTGCTCCAAGCACTGTGGTCACACAAAAGGAGATGCTGACCAGGAAGCTGACCGTAGGAAACCAACCGCTTTGGTTGGAAGTGGGAAGCAGCACCTCTTTTTTCCAAGTGTGTAGAAACCCGTATTCTCCACAGATGCTGTGGAGCAGTTTGTGATAGACCACTTGTTACTTGATTAACTATTCCAATTTAAAAAAAAACAAGACAAAAAAAAGTGCTAAAATAAACTAGACCCCATTCCCTGTACCATTCCCAGCTGTTGTTCAATTGTGCAGTTTTTCCGCCCGAAGGAAGCACAATGAACAGATGCTGCAGTGTCCTGAGCTGTAGGATGCCCGTGCGTACAGTTTGTTAGAGGGTACCTCAGGGAGGCAGACTCAAACCTATCATCAACCTTAATAAGGGCTGTAGACTACTCTTTAAAGTACTTTCAAAGTGTCTGTCCTTTGGTCTGATGAACATTAAATAAATAGGAGCACCTTCCACCCCGGAGAACCGTCCCATAGAAATACTCAAAGCTGTAACTGCTGATACGTAAGAGCAAAGCAGCAGTTGTGGCTTTCACTTCAGTTTTAGCTGCACAGAAAACTGTTCCCCTAAAGCCGCAGTGGAAGCAGGCCAAGGTCAATTTAATTGAAAGGCCAGGGGAAAGCTGAGAGGCAGGGAAAAGTGCAGAGGTTACGGTGGTGTGGCCTCAGGGGACAAAGATATTAAAAATTCTGTATCTCAAAGGGGGAATGGGGAGAAACAAGGGACAGAAGTTGACAAAATTCAGCAAAGAGAATGGGCAAAAAGGTTACGATAATTAGAGTCTTGTTTTAGCAGGCCTTTACAAATGAGGGACTAAGAGGAAAGGAAAGGTGCAGAGCTGGACCGACCCCAGCGAGGACATGGCAGGGACCTCGGGTGCTGGGAGGGAGGGGGATTGCCATCAATGGGCACTGGAGTCCCCCAAATGCTGCCGCAGAAGGCGTGTGAGCCCCCACTGGGGCTCGGTCAGTGGCCATTTGGGGTACAATGCATTTAGGAACGACTCAGCAAAGAGCTCGCTCCAGCTGGGGAACGGTGCTGGAAGTGTCAGGAAATATCCTTGGGTGAACCCAGGTGGGGGTGTCTCAGCTGGCGACGGGGAATCCTACGGATAACAGTGCCATATCTAAGCTGCACGAGTCACAGTGTTGGGGCTTTGCCAGCAGCTGTCTGGCCAAGATGGGGATCAGGGCTTGGAAAAACTAAGGGAGATTAGAGGGCCTGGGAGGGTAGAAAACGCAATAAATATATTTCAGTGATCCCCATGCAGAGGACCATCAGAACGGAGTATGGTGCAGAGGCTAAATTGTTAGACAACGTAGGCACATGCACGGGTGGCCACAGCAAGTCACCAGAAAACTCAGACTATGCGATTCTCAATCTAATCTTGATTGGTACGCTCAAGGCCTCGATCATATTCTATTTAAACATCCTTACAACAATTCAATTTAGCAATTCAATTTAAACATCCTTTTTGAGAAGAAAAAAGTCCATTACAATAATGTTTAATTTTGAGGAGACAAAGCACGTAGAAGTGAGAAAGCTTGTTAAAAGCGAGATCCAAAAGTACCTACTGGGACTGAAATGCCTTATGGACACTGCATCAGAGGATGAAAGGAAAAATATATTTTAAAGGAATCAAACAAAGCTACTCTGCCATGTTTTTAAACAGTAAAGAGCACTGCTAAAAGTTAAGTAAATAAATAAGTAAATTCCTTCAGAAAATGGAAGATGTCTCCCAATGAGGGTGATAAAAAAAAGGATAAGCTCTGTCAGACTAAATGGAAAACCACAGTATGACTGCCCCAAACAAATCTCTCAGAATTAGAGGGCAAAAAAACCTGTAGAGGCCCTTGGGGGAGTTCAAGCCCTTTCCTTGCAGATAACAAGCCCATGGATCTGTCTCAGATTAATGTGCCAGTAGAAGAAAATCTAGACCAAACTGATACCTGGAGGCCTGTCAGGGAAAGTCGAGGACTTCAGAGGTGGAGGTGCCAGATCCCTGTGGCGTGTCACCTCCTGGAGGCCTCCTTGCACAAGGATGGAGTGGGCTGATAAGGAACCTCTCTTTAAAAATGTCCAGTCTGGAGATCACAGAGGTGAGTTGACTTTCTGGAAGACAGTCTGGTTGTCAGGCTAATGAGAAACAGAAGTAGGAGACACATGGATGAACAGGACATACAGGGAAGAATCAATGTGGATCTCATCAGGGGAGTAATCCTATTTCATCAGGTGCATTTAATCAAGACAATTCTTTCAAAGCTTCTGGATAAGGTCCTTTATCCAAGATTTTTGAAGAACGAGGATACAGGAAAGTTTTAAGAGCAACTTTTAAAACAGGGAGTAAAAGTAGGGTTAAATAAGCAGCTGGGAAGAGAATACGGGTGAAATATGAGAATATGAGAGAAATTTATGTTGTGACCTACATTATTCAAAATACTTGTAAGTGATGTATGAAGAAAAGCACCCGTAGTGAGGTGAGTGGGTTTGTTGGTCGTACAAAATTATCCAGAGTTATCTGAACTGAAACCAGCCGCAGAGAGTTGCAGAAGGATCTCATGGTATCGATTAGCTGGAAATAAAGTCAGAGATAAAAGCTGGTGTTCAGGGTAATTCACATAGTCAGTGTTCAGTCAGGGTAATTCACTTAGGGAAACCAATCTTAACTACATGCACATATGTAATGATGGGCTCTCCATTTCTTCTAACCACATAAAAAAGGTCTGGGAGTGCCTGTGAACAGTTATTTGAGAACATCAGTTCAGTGTTAAGTAGCAAAGAAACTCTCAGTAATTACTAGGGAAAGAAGGGAGCACAAACCAGGGTGCATCATTACAATATAAATTTATGATCCATCCTCTTTCCATGTACTGTCAACTCATCTCAAAAGGTTATAGCTGAAATGGAAAAGAGGTACAGAGAATAACTAGAATTCGCTGTATAGATCCGCTTCATAAAAAGTACTGAACAGAGTATGATTCCTCTACTTGTAAAAAAGATGATTGAGGAGAAATACGATATAGCTCTACAAAATTGTGTGCTGCACAAGAAAATTTATTCACTGTTTCTCACAGAACCAGGGGGTCACCAAATGAAACAGTCAGAGACCAGCAAACAAAAAGGAGTATACTTTTTCACATGGTGTATATTGAATTTGTGGAGCTCATTGGCAAGGGATGCTGTAGAAGCCAAAATTATAAACAGGTTCCAAACTAATGGAAAAAACTAGTACAAGGAAAGCAGTCAAGGGCTATGGAAAGCTAGCGTGCAGGTAGATACGTGCTCTGGCTAGAGAGCAGATCTGGGGCAGCAGGCATCAGCAAGCCCCGACAGCAGAGGTGGCCAGCAGCATCCAGGGCTGCATCAGCAGGAGCACCACCAGGAGGTCAGGGCAGGGGTTGTCCCCTCTGCCCAGCACTCGTTGTTAGACCACATCTGGGTGCCGTGGCCAGGTTGGTGCCTCCCAGTGCAGGAAAGATGCCAATAACCTGGAGTGAGTTCACCCCTGCAATGCTCAGGGCTGGAGCATGTCCCCGTGAGCAGAAGCTGGGGCAGCGGGGTTTGTCCATCCTGGGGCAGAGATGGCTTCGGGGGCACCTCACAGCCAGCCCAGTGCCTATGGGGAGGGATGGAGAGGGGGCAGCCGGGCCCTTCACAGCTGCGTGTGTCAGGGCAACAAGGGACCGCAGGCACGAGCTGGAAGGAGAGGGGTTCAGGCTGGAAACCTCTCCCCATGAGGACCAGCAGGCCAGGGGGCAGGCAGAGGGACGGGCTGCCCAGGGAGGTTGGGCAGGCTCCATCCTTGGGGGGTTTCAAGACCCGGCTGGGCAAAGCCCTGAGCAGCCTGGTCTGATATGACAGCTGGCCCTGCTTGGGGTGCATGAGGGACCTCCTGAGGTCCCTTCCAACACAAATTCCCCAATGATCCCACCTAGTCCCACCTGAAGGTACTATGATCCTAATTTCTCTAGCTAGAAACAGTCAGAGGTCAGAAAGCTCTATCGGGGAGAATATGGTATTGGATAAGACTGTCCCTGAGTCAGTCTCAGTGCATCTGTTTATTTTTTCCTGTGTTCTTACAAATAAATAAATGTAGACAGTAAAAAAAAAAAAAAAAAGTGAATGTAATGAAAAAGGGGATTCTGGAGCACAATTCCATGAGAAGAAGCCCTGAAGCCTGAGCGTGAGCTGAGCCTTGTGACAAAACAAAACTGTAACTGCACTTGACGCACAGCTACCCTACAGAGCCGTTGCAAGGAACAGAAAGTAGTTTAAAAGGCATCCACTCCGTCTTGTGCATCCTCAGCTGGTTCCTTTCGCAAGTTCCTATTACACCGCCAATCAATCACACCTGCCCCACGGCTGCAGAGGTGTCAATGGAAGCCTTCAGCGCCCTGCACGGTCCTCAGCGCACGTGGTGATGTGCAAGGCAGAAAAAAAACAAGCTCAAGCCTGTGCTCCAAGGATGAGTTTGTAGGTCACTTTTTCCAGAGTGACCTGAGCTACTGGATCTGTAGCACAGCAAGCACAGATCTGGCAAGGCCATTTTTCACCTGTTTTCAGCCTAGAACCATGTTTTGGTACTGAGGGAATTCCTGAAAGAGGCTGCAGGTGGCAACTACAGTGAAAGACCTGTTGGTCATTTTGAAATCCCCTGGTGATGTTTCATAAAGGTCCATGGTGCTGGGAGTGTGCTGGTGGCTCCCAGCCCTGGGTGGGCTGTAGGACACGTTCTAGTGCAGAGCAGTTGCTATTTGGACGGCATGTTGAGAAGGGTGTGAGAGACATTCCCAACTTTTGGTCACTGAGAAGTCCACATGGTGCTCAGCGACACCCCTCTTTTTATCTTCTGGTATCAGAAGGATAAACCATCTCCTCCATCAAGTAGTAGCCAGATGCTGGTGAACAGTGTCATTTTGCTCATGTGATAGGGCTCTCTGAGACAGTTCTGTTTCTAATGAGCCATTTCAGGATGGTGCGTATTCAGTTTTACCCCCAGGTAGATTTCAGGCACAACTGGGCTTTTACATGCAGAGAAGAAAACCTTGGTGACTTTGCACCTGAAATCTACACCGGGTGCTGCCATCGGTTATAACTTAGTCAATCCCTTGTTCCACTTTGTGTAAGAGCTGAGGAACAAGCTTAAAGCATCTTATTTTTCTACCCTTACACGGCAATGCCTGACTCCCCAGGGCAAAGCATTACACTTTCAAGTTAATTGGTATAGATGTTTCCAAAGTTTGGTACTACAAATCAAGCAAGAAATTCATTTCAGAGTGCAGGAGCCTCGTACTTTCTCTCCCTCTCAAGTCAATTCCAAATGCTCCGCTCTACAAGTTTCTCTTCTTTTCAATTACAGTTCTCCCATGGTAGTAAATAAATTTGTTTCAAGCACACACGTTTCTCTTCTTTTCAATTACAGTACCCTCTCAAGTAATTTAATTTCTTTCAAGTCTTCAGTTCGCATCCAACTTTCTCTCCAACAAATGTATATATCAGGTAGCAGAAACACATCCCAGGTTCCGTCTTTATATTGAGGTTTTAGAAGGTGGGCTTTGTCTCCATTACCTCTGAATTGACTAAAACCTCTTTACAGATTCAGCAAGAGGTACGCGGACCAAATAACATGCGAGAGGTGTCCAAGCAGGCTTTCCTTTGGGCCATCTCCTTTGGTTCCTGCAGCTGCCCTAATCCAGCTGCAGGAGTGATGGGAGCGCCGAGTGTCAGAGCTCCAGCCTTATTTTGATAGAAAAGTATTTGATCTAATTTGCAGCAATAGCTGACGTGATAGTGAAACCCTATGAAGTCTCCGTCATTAGCCGTTGCAGGCTGATGTTTATCTCCCTCTTGTCTTCACACAGTATTAGAAGACGTGCAGGTCATCCTCCGCCTCTACTCTGCCCTGGTGAGGCCGCACCTGGAGTACTGTGTCCAGTTCTGGGCTCCCCGGTTCAAGAAGGACAGGGAACCGCTGGAGAGGGTACAGCAAAGGGCTACGAAGATGATTAGGGGACTCGAATACCTCTCTTATGAAGAAAGGCTGAGGGACTTGGGTCTCTTCAGTCTGGAAAAAAGACAACTGAGGGGGGATCTTATAAACACTTATAAATACTTATAAGGGTGGGTGTCAGGAGGATGGGGCCAGGCTCTTTTCAGTGGTGCCCGGCAACAGGACAAGAGGTAACGGGCACAAACTTGAGCATAGGAAGTTCTATCTCAACATGAGGAGGAACTTCTTTACTCTGAGGGGGGCAGAGCACTGGCACAGGCTGCCCAGGGAGGTGGTGGAGTCTCCGTCTCTGGAGACATTCAAAACCCACCTGGACACGTTCCTGTGCAACCTGCTGTAGGTGGCCCTGCTCTGGCAGGGGGGTTGGACTAGATGATCTCCAGAGGTCCCTTCCAACCCAACCATTCTGTGATTCTGTGCAGAGGGATGGGGCTTTAGCTGCACGTGAGGAATGGAAAGAGGGCTAAAGGAACTGGAGGTCAAGGACTTCCTCAGCGTTGAGACTGGAACAATCTGTCCAGCCTCTGGTTGCTCTAGGACCCACCAGAGGCATAAGATGAAAGACGGGAGGGCAAAGCAATCTGCTAGTACATGTACTCTGTCCCTCCTGCAAATAAACACAGGGCTGAAGAGACCGTTTGGATGCCTTCCACATGTGCAATACTAAATATTCAAAAAGTGAAACGTGGGGGAAAATGCACATAAATTCATTACAACAGGGGCTGACCTAAACTGCCCACATGACAATGAGGTCCAGGCAGCGAGGAGATGCGGGGACCTCACTCAGCATAGCAAAGAGATACAGGGTTGGACTCTGGCACACGTGTAAATGCAGCCAGTTGAGTTAGCAGCTTGCTGAACAGGCAAGAATATTTCTCTGATGCTTTACTACAGCCACCTGTCAGAGGATGGGTAGAGCAGCCAGTAACCCACGGAGTTCCCCAAGGAGCTTTCTTCTGCCTTTGTCTGTTTAATCACGGCAGCGAGAAAAGATGATTCAGCCTTTCACGAGAGCCGTACAAGGGTTACGGAAGGGAGAGCCAGACCTCCTCAGGCAGCGGGCATGTGGTCTCCGTGGCTTGCAGCGGGGAACGAGGTGCCGCGGTGTGTTTGCCGCTGCTGGCAGGTCGCTGAGCCTGCAGGCTCCCTCCTCTGGCTCGGCGCCCGGCAGAGCGACTTCAGCCCCTGTAACGGAGAGCCGTTACCGATTCCCGATGGCCGCGGGAAGTAGGTGTTCCACCTGCTCTCATTTTGGACGTTAAAAGAGAAAGCACATTTCTGTCTTCTGCCTCCTCAGCTAATTGCAGTACATTTCTCCCTGGGTTTGGCTTTTACATGCACCCCAACTGACACCTGCTGTTTTTATTTATTGAGTCCGTATTTGATGAGATTCTGCCTTTTTCTTTTTTTCCCTTCCCCCCGGCCCATTTCACTGTAGTTGCAGTTCATTCAGTAGCTCCCTAATGCAATAGCTCTGTTCTGGGATCTGGCACAGTGCTTGGTCTGTCTCTTTGCCGATGCAATACTCTTCCTTTCCTTACAAAGGCTTGTTTTCCTAACATCCGAATTGTGCGGTGGGGCCCATATGTTCCCATAGTCCACGCGCTCTAAAGCGTAGCAAATTGCTATTTTGAAAAAGCACTCTGTAGTCCCCTGCGCAAGCCAAAGCGCGCGCCTTGGCGCGATGCCATTCCCATTTACAGCACAAAGCAGTCCCAGGGAGAAGGTTCTCAAGCGGGCGCTGGAGCTGGTGTGCGCAGTGGAAACGGGGGTGCAACCGGAGACCGACTCAACCAGTTCGCTCGACGTGTAGTACGCTGCAAGACAAAAAGCTCCCGCATTCTAAATGCTACACAAGGCACATGCTGAGCTCCCCTTCCCGCGATGTGCAATGATTAAAGTCCTTCAGAGATTCCTAAGTACACCGAAACCCACCTCTAACCGCTTGGAGCCGGCAAGGCGGTGTGTGGGAGTACACAGACCTTTCTGCTCAAGCGAAGTGTTTGCTGGGGCCTCATTAAATGCCTTCCCTACTTTGCTTTTGTCCTTTCCCATTTTTATGCTGTGTCAAACATCTGTTCTCGCAGCCCTCTCCCAACTGCCTCCCCTCGCCATTGGAGGAGGCACTTTGATTTCACCGTACCAGCACAGCTCCCTGAAAGCCTCGGTAGTGGAAATTATGGGAGTGACTGGAGCTTGCTTCTGAACCTGCTACAAAAAACCCACCTTCCCTCCCCAGCCCATGCCTGGCTTCTGCGCCTGAGCAGGCGAACCTGTCAGCAGCCCCAGGAAGGTCTGGGGAACACCTCCTGTTTGCCACAGGCGCCTGAGAAGAAGCGGCTGTGCTGCATCTTGCTGAGAAGAGCCACGTGGCTCTGCTCGCCTTTGGGCCCAGGCATGGTGACGGGACAGAGGGACAAAGTAGCTGCTGAAATGGTTCTTCCAAAGACTTAGCTGGTTGTCCTCTCTTTTGGTCCTGTTTGATCCAGTTACACAGAATCACAGAATCACAGAATCACAGAATGGTAGGGGTTGGAAGGGACCTCTGGAGATACCTTGTTCAATCCCATTCTAAAGCAGGTTCATCTACAGCAGGTTACACAGGAACACGTCCAGGCGGGTTTTGAATGTCTCCAGAGACACAGACTCCACCACCTCTCTGGGCAGCCTGTTCCAGTGCTCTGACACCCTTAAAGGAAAGAAGTTCCTCCTCATGTTGAGATGGAACTTCCTATGTTCAAGTTTGTGCCCGTTACCTCTTGTCCTGTTGCCGGGCACCACTGAAAAGAGCCTGGCCCCATCCTCCTGACACCCACCCTTATAAGTATTTATAAGCGTTGATAAGATCCTGCCAGTCGTCTTTTTTCCAGACTGAAGAGACCCAAGTCCCTCAGCCTTTCCTCATAAGAGAGGTGTTCCAGTCTCCTAATCATCTTTGCTGCACCCTCTCCAGCAGTTCCCTGTCCTTGAACTGGGGAGCCCAGAACTGGACACAGTACTCCAGTTAAGTTAACTCCACAGTTAACTCCAGTTAACATTTTTTCGGGTGGGGAGTTGGAGGTAGAATCTGTAGCTCTCTCCAGTCTTTGTGTGGGGCTCAGGGTCCCACAAAGAAGTGAAGGTCCAGCCCTCACTGGGACTGAGACCTCCTTCTCATCAGCTGGCCTCCTGTGAGCCCTGTGCCCCCGGTATGGTTTGTTTCCCAGCAGACTTGGAATAATGAGATTATCAGATTTAGGTTTTCTCCCTCTCTTTGCCGGTGGCTCTTCCCCTGCAGTTTTAGGGTATTGCCCACGCTCTGCACACCCTCACAGAGCAGAAGAACAGAGAGTCTGGAGGAGGGTGAGAGCAGAGCTGGACGCCGGGCTGCAGGCAAGAAATAGTGTAACGATGGATGGGGAACCCTACACATTTGTGTTGAGTGGGAAGTCGGAAGGGGGGTCTGACGATGAGACCTGAGGTAAGGTAAAGGAAGGAGATTTTGAGCCTGACATACTAGAGGAGCAGGATGTGGAGAAAGCATGTTGGAGCTGTTGCTGTTCTCTGTAGCTTTTGGTCCCGAGTACCTAAGTCTTGGGTTATATTCTTACTTTATTAGTGTTATCACTGCTGTTGTCGTTATTATTATCATTCCTGGAAGCCCTATTGCTAGGCTAGAATTCCACTGTGCTAGATGTCATCTAAACACACAACTTAAAAAAAAATATCAGTTTTTGTCTCAAAGTATACATAAACCACAACTAGGACAGGAGATGACTGGTGGATACAGGCAGGCAGTGCAAGAAATCAGGGGGGCAATGCTGGTCAACATGACAGGTTTTAGTATCAACCCCTTAGTGGTCCAAAAACAGGGAAAGGTGGGGGGTTTTAGGTTTTAAAGGCAGTTTCTCAAGGGAATATCTGAAGAAGCACAGTGGGGCACCTTAGTAGACATGAAAGGAGAGTTTCCCCAAGCATGGGAGCTTGCACAAGAAAAGAATTCAGAGGTTTGCTTAAAAATTCACTGAGTGAGTGACAGAGCTGGCAGGACAGCCCTCACAGAGTCAGCAAGTTCAGACTGTACTGAGTGATGGGCGGTAAGGGCTGGAAATAAATGAAAGGCCTTGAAAGTGGAAATTGCTTGTATTGGACATGTAGTGAAGGAGCCCAAGGAGAAGACAAGGAAAGGGATGATACAATCAAACTGATAGTATCAGTTAGCCTGGAGTTTTAGCCTGGAGAGGAGAAGACTGAGAGGGGACCTCATCAATGCTTATAAATATCTAAAGGACAGGTGTCAAGAAGATGGGGCCAGACTCTTCCCTGTGGTGCCCGGTGACAGCCCAAGGGGCAGCAGACACAAGCTGTAACATAGGAAGTTCCATCTCAACATGAGGAGGAACTTCTTTACTTTGAGGGCGGCAGAGCGCTGGAACAGGCTGCCCAGAGAGGTGGTGGAGTCTGTGTCTCTGGAGACATTGAAAACCCGCCTGGACGCGTTCCTGTGCAACCTGCTCTAGGTGACCCTGTTTTGGCAGGGGGGTTGGACTAGATGATCTCTGAAGGTCCCTTCCAACCCCTACCATTCTGTGATTCTGTGATTTTGTGATAGGGTAGGAAATGGTCTTTCAGCAGCAATTCATATGGAGCACAGCCAGGTTAGGTTTCATCCTAGGTTTCACCACCATCGTAGATACTGAAGTTAGTGAAAAATAGCTAAATAATGAGGAGATGAGAGAACCTTTTTAGTTACGTGGATTGGTAGGAGAGAGCAGGGGTGTTTCCACGGGAGTGCCAGCAAGTCTAACACTTGGTGTGGACAGGAGAGGCCGAGGGGAGAGGAGAGCTGAAGAAGCCAGGCAGGCTGTGTGTGGACACCCAAGAGGCATGCAGCACACCTCAGCGTCTAGTTCACAAGTTTTGCTGGTCTGACCTGTAGGCCCAGCTCTCACCCTTACAGGAGCATGCCCTCCATGTGGTACGGATGGTGGGTGTCAAAGCAGATGCTGCGATGCTGGAAGGCAACGCCTGGAGAAAGTTCAGATAGCAGCAAATGTCCAACTGTGTAAGACACTGAGTATCTTCTCACAGCTTGCAGGGGGCTGGAGGGTTGGACGCATGCATGAACGAAGATCTGGGGATGGAGGAGGGCACCTAAGTGAAGCCCTGTCTGTCTTGATGCCCCCCAAGCCAGGGCAGGGCACCTCCATCACGAGGGCTAGGCCAGGCATAGGGACACCGGCTTCCCATTACTTTTTCCAGGTGACATTTGCCTGGGCCCCGAGGGCACTGAGGACCTTCCTGCCCTGACCTCCTCATAAAATTCAGACTCGCTGTATATTGTATATGTAATTTGCATATCTTTCAGGGACTTTAATGGTGCACCAGACGTAGTGGCAGATCACTTGGAAGTTTAGTGACCTTCTGATACCCATCAGTCCCCCATGGACCTCTGCTCCTGGCCATCAAGAACTAGCATTTGAAGTTCCTTGAGCCCCTGTTGTGCTTAGATTGGGCACATTTATTTGATGCTTCATCAAGAGGGAAACCCAACACCTGTATCAGGTAAAATGGGCACCGTGTGTCGTTTGTGCCGGGACCTTGGCCTTTAGAAAGCAAATGGCAGTGAAATATGTAACTCTGCTCTAAATTCTGGAGAGGTTTTATCTTGCTGGTCATAGCAGACTTTGGTCTTTGCATTTGCCTTTTTTTTCCCCCTGTTACTCCTTCTGCTGCTCCCAGAAATAATACACCTGAAGGTACAGGTTTGAGAGCACGCGCATAAATTGGTGTCAAGCCTTGTCCTGGAATGCCATTAAATTAAATACCATTTTTGAGAGCATTTATCTTCATTCAAAAGTAGTTTTGCTCTATGCAGATTTCAGCCTTTGTAATTTTAAGTGGTTTTCCTGTCAGAACCAGGGTAATGGTCTAATATGTCTGAATTTACCCAGTGCCTGGATAAATTTATCCAGTGCCTGGATAAATTGCTCAAATTCAGTACAAATGAATTTTGAGTCCAGCATCTGAATTTCCATAGCTTGGGAGCACATCTGTACTGAAATACTTCAATGCTTTGCATAGTAAAGCAGTAAAGTCTCTGCAGGAGACATAGGACAGCTATAGGACAGCTCAGTTTATTCATAATAATTTAAAAACTCACTAAGAGTGATAAAAATTATTGGTGCCATTCATGGCAAAGAGGTTACTACTTTATGCTTAGGCTGAGTATTTTCATCACCTCATTTTTCTGCTTGGCCTGCGTTCCTCTTCCAGTTCCTGAAATCTCTGGATTTCTCATTGCTGGATCTCACCTCGTCTCATCACTGGATTTTTGGGTGCGTCTTTCTACACTGGAAGAGCTCTGCTGAGTCCTTGAGAACGTCCGTCTCAAAGAGTCACCTGTACTAAGGATGCCGCCTTGCTGCTCCTTCTCCCTCATCGTGTGGCTAGTTCGTTGGTCGTTTTCTGAACTTCTTTCAGGATGAGGCAATCCTGTTCCTGTTTGCTGTTTTTAGTCTCACACTACCCGGCTGTCCCGTGCAAGAGGTCACCCGTGCATGTCTCAGTCCGTTCACTGTGCAAATTGAGTTCAAGGGATGATCTTATTCTCCTGCCTTTGGGTTCAACAGGATTATTCCCTTGGCTGTTCTGCCTTTTACTATGAGGCCACGGCAGGCTTCACCTCAGGCACAGTACCAAAGACCTAATAAAAAGGGCTTATTATTTGGGGCTTGGTGCCACGCTAACCTGGTTACAGAGCTTCCAGCTGGCACACGCCTGGCTGGAGGCTGTGCAGGGCTGATCTGAGCAGCATCTCAGCACCTTGAGAAAGATGGGGCTATTGCAAACGTGCACACCAAGGCTGCATGGCACTGGGGACTGGGAGGAGCTGCTGGTCCCAGGGCAGAGAGGGTTCTGACAGGGGTGGTGGTCAATTACTACTGCCCCTGTCCTTGCGTCTGATACTGAACAGCACAGGATGGGACCTCTAGTTCAAAATTAGTCTTTCAGAGCAAAAAACATCCTGTGGAGTGGCTTCCAGGAGTGTTTCTTAGCTCCTCGGTCGCACCACATGTCATGGTATTGTCCCGACCACAGGTGACAGTGAGCAGTGCCCAGGTGCCCGATGGTTCTCCTTAGCCCTTGCTGTCCCTGGGACAGCAGCGCCACTCTGCAGGCTGGGCCAGAGCTGCAACAAGCTCCAGCCAAGTCCCCCCAATAAGAGACTGCTTATGTGTGGTTGCAGCCCAGAAAGCCAACTGCATCTTGGGCTGCAGCAAAAGTATGACTGGCAGATCAGGGGAGGTGATGCTCACCCGTGCTCTCGTGAGACTCCACCTGGAGTATGGCATCTAGCTCTGGAGTTCTCAGCACAAGGACATGGACCAGGGGTCCAGAGGAGGGCCACAAAGATAATCAGAGGGCTGGAGCACCTCTCCTATGAAGACAGGCTGAGAGAGTTGGGGTTGTTCAGCCTGGAGAAGAGAAGGCTCCGGGGGGACCTTATAGCAGCCTTCCAGTACCTGAAGGGGCCCTGCAAGAAAGCTGGCGAGGGACTGTTTACAAGGGCATGTAGTGATGGTTTTAAACTGAAGGAGGGGAGATTTAGATTAGACATTAGGAAGGAATTCTTTCCTGTGAGGCTGGTGAGGTACTGGAACAGGTTGCCCAGAGAAGCTGTGGATGCCCCGTCCCTGGAAGTGTTCAAGGCCAGGCTGGATGGGGCTTTGAGCAGCCTGGTCTAGTGGGAGGTGTCCCTGCCCATGGCAGGGGGTTGGAACTAGATAGTCTTTAAGGTCCCTTCCAACCCAAACCATGCTATGTTCTAAACCAGGACTGCAGGTTGAAACCAGGAGCATGTGTAGAGTATGAAGTGAAAAGACCAACTCCTACTTGAAGTGATGCTGCAGTAGACATTTTGCAGATGCCTTGAAAATATTAAAGTGGGTGCTGCCACTGTAGTTCAGATCCTTGTTGCTTCTCGTATCAGCATGGATGATGGTGATGCTTTTGCTCCAATACGGTGGTGTCCTGGTTTGAGGTAAAAGAGAACCAGTTTTCTGATTTGTAATTTTACTTTTTAGCTGGGCCTCTTCTAACTGACTCAAGTCTGAAATTAACAGCGTATTGTTCAGAAACTGTTCACTCTGAGAGTGATAAGACCTGATTATACCAAGGAACGGTATGCACACAGGCCCTTGCTTACGCCTACTGCTATAACAGCCAAGGTCAGCTAACTTCGCTGTTTGCCCCGTTAGAGGGTCGGAAGCGGAGAAGCGTAGAGGGGTCCCACCTGCAGGGAGGAGCGGATGGGACAGGTGACCCAAAACTGACCAGCAGGGTATTCCATCCCATCTGCATCACGCCCAGTATAAAAGCTGAGGGATCAAAGGGGCAAGGCTGCTCTGGCTCGCTCTCTTTCTTCAACGGCCGACGTCTGAGGAGGACCCTGTCTGTTCCTCTGCCTTTGATCCCGATCTGAGCATTCCTGACTCTAGTTCCGGAATTCAGCTCCTGTCCATCGCTGACTCCAGTCTGGGACTTTCCCTGTGCCTGTTGGTGACGCGATCGTCATCCTGGGAGCTGGATACGGTTTTGTAGATATTGTGTACTTTTTTTTCTTTAATCTTTATCATTCTATTATTATTTACTATTTCCTTATTTATTATTACTTTCATTAAAGTAGTTTAGTTCTTTTTCTAAACTCATAAATCTCCTTATCTCTTCCTCTCCCCTCTGAGGAGAGAGCGGGGGGAGGGCTATCTGTCGTTCTGCTTGGCCAATCCAGCCAAAACCACGACAGATTTATTGGCGCCCAACGCGGGGCCCGACTGTGGCCCAACTGTGGCACTACCAGAGTTCTGATAGATGGTCAATAGTTTGAATTCCAGCTTGCTCAGAGATTGATACAGACAGCTCACTTCATGTCGTTGCTAAACAGATTATTGTATTGTCTCTTTGTAGGGATTACTTTAAAGTTAATTGATACGACAATGCTTAGCTTGCCTTATGTGCTGTATTGCTTGCTTGCTCTTTCTGTCTGTATGCGGTGGTTCACACGTGCTATTTTGCTGTTGGTTTTAATTCTGATCCAGGCTGTGACTGAATGTATAGCTTCTTTACCTTCATACCTTGGGCACTACAGAATGGATTCTGTTACTACTTACACTAATTATACTTTGAATTTTACCATGGACATGTTTACTTTGCCCTTTACTTCTTACGTCAAATTGTCACCATCAGAGCCAGGAGAGGGATCTCCTTTGGGTATCGAGAATGACAGTTGCGTTCCTAAAATCATGCTTTTGGTGTCGATTTTCTTGCGTGGGGTGCAGGGGTGGTTTCTCTTTAAATCTTGGTGCGGTAGGTGTAGCACGATACGCACTGACACTACTTGAACTCCATCGGCACTGGTACAAGTTGCCTCGGTGACCAGAAGGAAAAAGAAGAGGTCAGTAAGTTCCTCTGTCCCTTGTGATAAAGACCAAGTAAGGCCAGATAGCAGGGGGGAGGACTCTTCTGATGAAGATCGAGTAAAGAGTTCTTCTAAAGATGATAGGGGAGAGGCTCCTGCGTCAGCCCAGGAGGAGGAATCAGATACAGAGGTGATCATTAAATCCTTCTCTCTATGAAGGATCTGCGAAATATGAGAAAGGATTTTACCCGGAGTGATGGTGAGACACTTATCTCCTGGTCGCTCTGATGCTGGGATAATGCGGCTGATAGCATGGAGTTAGATGGTAGCGAAGCTAGGCAGCTAGGAAACCTGGCCAGAGAGGGTGGTATAGATAAAGCTCTTGGGAAAAAGTCACAGACTCTCAGTTTCTGGAGGCAACTCGTATCAGCCGTAAAAGGCAGATATCCTTTTAAGGATGATATTGAATGCCACCCGATTAAACGGACCAGCACAGAGAAAGGTATTAAGTACCTGAGAGAAATGGCTGTGAAAGAGGTGATTTATGGTGACTGAGTGAAGTGAATGTAGATCCTAATGAAATGCCATGTAGACGACCTATGTTGCGAAAGTTTGTACAGAGTGCACCACCAACGTATTCCCATACCTTGTCAATGCTGATCAGGGGAGGAGTCGATGATGATTCGCTAATTGTAAATGAAGGGGCTAGCAGAATGCGACAGTATGAAGACAGTCTTTCTCGTCCCCTCACTGTAGCAGCTGTGGAAAGATTGACTGATAAAACAGAAAATGATTGAGAAAAATGAGAAACTGTTTGATAAACTATCTAGGATGGAGGAGAGATCTTATTCTTCCCCTGCGCAGACCCGTGTTGCAGCCATTAAGAGAAGACCCCCTCCTACGAGACCGCCTCAGAGGAAACAGAACACACTACGAAATATCCTGTGGTTTTGCCTCTGTGACTACGGAGAGGACAGGAGAAAGCGGGATAAAAGACCTACCTCAGCCCTACAGGCACGAGTAAGTGAGTTGCAAGGTAACACAGATAGAAGAACAAATTATTCCAGGAGGACTGCTGCTCCAGTCCGCAGGGGGCGGTTCTCCGGTCCAGGTAGAAACTCAGCTACTAATTACAGACATTAGAGGGGCCCTGCCTCCAGCCAGGAGGAGGAGAGGGACAACAGACTTTATTGGACTGTGTGGATTCGATGGCCTGGCACATTAGAGCCAAAAAAATATACAGCCCTTGTGGGCACTGGTGCACAGTGCACCCTATTGCCATCGAATCATAAAGGGACAGAATCTGCGACTATTTCTGGAGTGACGGTGGGTCTCAAGAACTGACTGTACTGGAGGCTGAAGTGAGCCTAACTGGGAATAAATGGGAGAAGCATCCCATTATCACTGGTCCAGATGCTCCATGCATCCTTGGCATAGACTTCCTCAAAAGAGGGTATTTCAAAGACCCGAAAGGGTATGGATGGGCTTTTGCTATAGCAGCTGTAGAGACTGAGGACAATACACAGCTGTCTACTTTACCTGGCCTTTCAGATGACCCTTCGGTTGTGGGACTGCTGAAAGTTAAAGAACAGCAGGTGCCAATTGCTACTGCCACAGGGCATCGGTGACAGTATCGCACTAACCGAGACTCCTTGATTCCCACCCAGAACCTGATTCATCGGCTGGAGACCCAAGGAGTGATCACCAAGACCCTTTAACAGCCCGATATGGCCAGTGCAAAAGTCTGATGGAGACTGGCGGCTGATAGTAGACTATCGTGGCCTGAATGAAGTCACACCACCACCGAGTGCTGCTGTGCCAGACCTGCTAGAACTGCAGCATGAACTGGAGTCAAAGGCAGCCAAGTGATACGCTACAATTGACATTGCTAATGCATTTTTCTCTATTCCTTTAGCAGCAGAGTGCAGGGCACCGTTTGCTTTCACCTGGAGGGGTGTCCAGTACACCTGGAATAGACTGCCCCAGGGTGGAAACACAGCCCTACTATTTGCCATGGACTGATCCAGACTGCACTGGAGAAGGGTGGAGCTCCAGAACACCTGCAATACACTGATGACATCATTGTGTGAGGTAATACAGCAGAAGTTTTCAAGAAAGGTAAGGAAATAATCAAGATTCTTTTGAAAGCAGGTTTTGCCATAAAAAGAGGTAAGGTCAAGGGACCTGCACAAGAGATCTAGTTCTTAGGAATTAAATGGCAAGATGGGCGTTCTCGGATCCCAATGGATGTGATTAACAAAATAACATCCCGGATGAGCCCCCACAATAAATCTGTTGTGGTTTTGGCCGGATTGGCCAAGCAGAATGACAGATGGCCCTCCCCCCCCACCTCTCCTCAGAGAGGAAGAGATAAGGAGATTTATAAGTGTAGAAAAAGAACTAAACTACTTTAATAAAAATAATAATAAATAAAGAAATAGTAAATAATAATAGAATAATAAAGATTAAAGAAAAAAAAGTACACAATATCTACAAAACCGTATCCAGCTCCCAGGATGACGATTGCGTCACCAGCAGGCACAGGAAAAGTCCCAGACTGGAGTCAGCGACGGACAGGAGCTGAATTCCAGAACTAGAGTCAGGAATGCTCAGATCGGGATCAAAGGCAGAGGAACAGACAGGGTCCTCCTCAGACGTCGGCCGTTGAAGAAAGAGAGCGAGCCAGAGCAGCCTTACCCCTTTGATCCCTCAGCTTTTATACTGGGCGTGATGCAGATGGGACGGAATACCCTGCTGGTCAGTTTTGGGTCACCTGTCCCATCCGCTCCTCCCTGCAGGTGGGACCCCTCTACGCTTCTCCGCTTCCGACCCTCTAACGGGGCAAACAGCGAAGTTAGCTGACCTTGGCTGTTATTGCAGTAGGCGTAAGCAAGGGCCTGTGTGCATACCGTTCCTTGGTATAATCAGGTCTTATCACTCTCAGAGTGAACAGTTTCTGAACAATACGCTGTTAATTTCAGACTTGAGTCAGTTAGAAGAGGCCCAGCTAAAAAGTAAAATTACAAATCAGAAAACTGGTTCTCTTTTACCTCAAACCAGGACAGGCGGTTGGAGTATTCCTGCCTCTTGTAAAACCGCCATCTACCAGAGGCCACAGGACAATCACCGTTGCAGATGGATGCAGCACTGCTTGTGTACACCACAAAAGAACTGTTATGCACTCAAAAAAGTGATGATCCCTTCCGCCCACGCGAAAACAACTTCTTTACACAAATGTTGTACTTGGTTACTGTCAACAATGCCAATTTGTATCTGCGGGACGATGCTCCAAGATGAAGAGTGAAAATCTATCTTGGCAAATGGTGACAGCTTCTAGTATGACAGTGTCCAACCCATCCGCTGATGGAAGACACATCCCTGATTTATCAATACCAGCATTTCAGCTGAAAATGCAGATTTGAAACATTAATTACAAATATTGTCCCATAAATAAATCTCTAGGCATTTTATCAGCTACACTATACACAAAAAAATCCCGAGGGTTTCATACTTCTTAGAATTTACAGAATTTTCTGATTGGACATCTTATTGTCTGGAGAGCTGCTTGATCCCTGGAACTACCATTTAAGTAAGTGCTTCTCTGCATCACGCGTATATTTTTTGCTTTGTTCTTCTTACATTGTGTACCTACGTGATTTTTGTAATTTGTCTTTTTGCTACTGATTTTTATAAAATGTGCTGTATTGTACGTGTCAAATATAAAATAGAATAAACCGAGATTCCAAGCCATGTGCCTAATGCGAGCACTTGGTCCAACTCACACCACCTTTTAGAAAGAGTGAGAATAAAACAAAAGCAAGCAAACCCTAATTTCCCCTCCCCCAAACAAAACCCGGCAACACCATCAAGTTTGCGGTCGTCACCGGGAAGCACACGTGTCTTTGGTGAGACCCAGCTGCCGCTTAGCACCAACAAACAACACTTGACCTTTCGGTAGCATCAAGAGAAGAGCTCTATTAATACGTGGCATTTCCTCTCTAGTAAGATTACATCTTGCCTTTGCAGGAAGAGAAACTCAGACAAACTTATTTCTTCTTCTTTAACTTACGATTCTAGCCTGGCAAGAAGAAATATAATTAAGGCTATGCGGCTCGGTATTTCGTTCTGCTCTAGGTATTCGGTTTATTTTCCTTGTGGAACACTGCTGAGGTTAGTGATGGAGCCGGGGGACTTGACTTCGGTGTCAAATGCGTGTCTCTCCCGCTTGCGCTTCAGCCGGTTGAGGATAATTCCTCCTGATTTGGAAAAGGTTATCGAGTCCTCTGTGTGCAGCTGAGTCACACGGAAGCAAAAAGAAGTTACTCGTTAAAACTTGTTGTGCTTTTTGGAGGGAGAGAGGATGCCTAACTTTTATTCTCATATCACAAGTGACATTCATTATGCTTTTTGGTGGGTGCTATTTATAGAAAAAGTATGATTTTGAGTGGGGCAAAGCTTTTAATTTGGCTACTCCAAGCGTATGGTACTGATATGAACTATGGTAGTGTATTTTTTTTTAAATATTACAGGCAGGTATGCTTTTAAAATAAACCATCTGCTTTAAACCAGAGTTCTTTAGATCCTTGCCTGTAAACAGCCAGTCACCACTTTGAGACAGGGAACTCCAGGAACAGAAGGAGAGGTGTGAAATATCCAGGAGTCATTAAGCAGGGTAGCAGAAACGTAGCTACCACCAGTTGCCAGGAATAGTAAACCCTGCTTACACAAGTCATTTTTTTATATATATATTTTTTTTCTTTTCTCGGTTCGGCAGGGTCTCAGAGACCTCCTGCCCTGCGGACCTGTGTCCCCCAGGCCAGCGGCAGCAGAGGAATGGGATGCTCCCAGGGTACCATCTTCCACCCCTGCCTCTTCTGCTGCAGCTCTCAGCGCTGCTGTTACGGTCTGAGAAAACCCGTAACAATTTATCGTTGTTTAGGCAACTATTCTATCACCCGATGACCCCTCCCCACCCAGGAAGGGGAATCGGGGAAAACAAGGAAATACGAGGGTTGAAATAGAAATAGATTTAACAGGGCAAGACCAAATAATTAACAATAATACTAAAGAACCAGTATTAAACCCAATACTAATGTAAGATATACAAGGATTATATTCATCCCATGATATCAGCAGGAAGCTGTGCACTCCCAGCAGGGGACAGCAAACGTGGGACGCTGAGAGAGCAGCGGCTTCGGGAGGAAGGGAAGGGATCAGGGGTCCGGCACCGGGGCAAGGAGTTCTCTGGACCGTCATCATCAAGGGAGAGAGACAGAGACAAACTTTCTAATTTATATTGAATGTGAGGTTCATGGTATGAAGTAACCCTGTTGTTGGCCAGCTCAGGTCAAATGCCCGGATCTCGCTTCTCCTCATCCCTGCACCTGGCAAGGCTTGAAAACACTGAGACCTTGAATCCCACATAGCCTAGCTGGCTATAAAGTAAATATTTTCATGAATTCAGACACTAGAGTCTTCTAAAAGTGAGGTTTTCCCCAGCATTAGAAGAGAAAGTAGTCCTGTGTCGCTCAAACCAGGACAGCTGCCCGGCACGGGGTTTCCTCTCAGCCCTTCCCCTCTTTTTAGCCCTGTAGGAAATCCGCAGCACCGCTCCATCCCCAGCCCGCCGGCCACCAAACCAAGGCACCTCGGGCTTCCTCCCTGGAGCACCAAGAGATTGGTTTTAGCTGTAATTTTACATGAAGCTGTACTTGAGAGTTAGAAGCAAATAATAAGAAAAGTAACTTACAAGAATGACAGAGAAGGTTTGTGGGTGGGTTTTTTTTGTGTCACAAAGATCCCTAGAAAGCACAACTGAAAAGGATTTCACCAGGGTAGTAATCACCCTGAAGGAAATCTATCAGGATTTCATAGAATCATAGACTTGTGTAGGTTGGAAGGGACCTTTCAGATCATCGAGTCCAACCACCAACTTAACACTGACCAAAACTGTCACTAAACCATGTCCCTCAGCACCACGTCTACCCGTCTTTTAAATACCTCCAGGGATGGCGATTCCACCACTTCCCTGGGCAACCTGCTCCAATGCTTCATAACCCTTTCAGTGTAAAAATTTTTCCTAGTATCTAATCCAAACTTCTCCTGGAGCAACTTGAGGCCGCTTCCTCTTGTCCTGCCGCCTGTTACTTGGGAGAAGAGACCGACCCCCACCTCTCTACAAGCTCCTTTCAGGTAGTTGTGGAGAGCGATAAGGTCCCCCTCAGCTTTTGGAGGTAACAGCAGGAAGCTGCAGCGTGTGTCACCTCTAGTGGCACCAGCAAGAGAGGAGTGGTCCAGCTGCCCTTACCTCCCTGCTGCTGATGGCCAGGAGGTCAAGGGATGGAAAGGGCGCACTGCGCTGGCTACGCCAGCGTGGAGCAGCAGGTGGGCAGTACTGTGCTGGGGAAAGAGAGCTTTGGGAGTTTTTATTTGTTGTGGTTTGCGTTTTTTCTCCCCCCTCCGGTGTGTTTATTCACTTCTTGGAAGAAACTGCTTGGACACAAAATAAGTGGAGAAGCGTGCAAGGCCGTACTTCAGAAAGCGGGTGTTACCGATAAAAGCTTGTACCGTAGGTCAGCGCTGGCCTATGGGGCAGCAAGGATTCGTTTTTCATTCTAGGTTTGATTTGTGCTCAGGACTTACTTCGATGTTTTGTAAGGCAGCTCTTTTGGATGAATTATGTTTGTAATTGGGACGGCAGAAGCTCCTTAGTGACTGAAGATGTCCCCGCTCATTGCAGGGGAGGTTGGACTGGATGGCCCATTTTAAGGTCCCTTACAACCCAAACTATTCTATGGTTCTATGATTTACAACTTGGCTATAAATATTTAGCTGGGGTTCAATTTCCGACTGGAGAAGGATGACAGTTTGTCAAAGAAGTTTAGTAAAATAGATGTACAGAGGGCCTTTTGCTAGCTTACGGAACGTGAGTCTGGATGAGGATCAGGAGTTGATCACAGTCAGGTGCAAGACCAATGTACAGGAAAGTTCTCGGGGTCTGAATGCATTTGCAACAGGTCTTGAAGCCGAGCAGCATCTCACCTTAATATAATATATATGTCTCAAATGATAGCCTTCTTTCACAACTGTTAGAAGTTTAGATTAATATTTTATCTTGAATCAGGGGATCAATTTTTAAAAATATTAAAGACTATAACGGTGTATGAAGTTGTGTAACACTCCCCTTTTCCGTCTTCCAACATTGCCATACTTCAACTACCTGGTCAGAAATGTTCCCTATCAAAATACTGCCTGAATCTCTACTTATTTATATTTCTACCCAAACTGGCAGGTGGTTTTGAAAAACAAAATAGGAGAGAAGCTACCTTTGGGCAGGGATTAGCGCAAAAACATCTCCATAAGCCGGAAAGAAATAGACTGAAATTTCACACAAAATTGAGCCTCAACCGAAGCGATAACCTTGGAGGACAATGAGAATAATTGGTCAGTGTATTCCGTATGAAATTCATGGTGGTGCTATTGAGTTATTTCTAGGCAGATGGAAAGTAAACTTTAGTTTTGGAGAACTGTTCCCAGAACCAAGCTAACAGTAAGACAAAGCCCCAGCTAAAACAACGTTTGGTTGATAAAAAGCCTTGAAAATTCTAGAATTGGTCAAAAGGCCCAAGTACAGACCTACAATACCATTGCCCTTGCTAAAGTAAAGACTTGTGAGAATTTAATTTAACTCCAAGTGTTTAAAAAGCAGCAATCTTTGCAGCAATTGCAGAGCAGGGCGTAATTAAAACGGGTCGGCGCTGCTGTCAGTGAGCAGAATCTGAAGCTTCGCAATGCAGGGCTGGAGAGGGCTTGTGAGCCCTACCAGGCTTCTTAAACCATGTCAGCTGCTGTAGCAAGGCAAAGCTAGGAAAGCCCCTTGTATTTTAATAGTAAGATATTTAAAAATGATGCTTCTGTGTCATCCACAGTTACATAGGGAGAGACACGGCTGCACCTGGTAGAACTCACTCCACGCTTGACAATGTAAGTTCTTCCCCTACCAACTCAGCACCTTGCCCACCAGAGTGCAGCTGGATCTGTTAGTATCATTACTTTTACAGTTTTGTTGCTCGCATGTGTCTGAAATTACCAGACAAACTGAAAAACAGGGAATTTCAATTAAACATAAGAAGACGACTTTTTTTCCCACGGGGGTGGTGTGGGTTCATAACGGTCCCACGTGCTTGGGTGTGTACCCACCAACCTCAACCACGCTGTGATTCTGTGACTCCCTATTTCATGTTCTACTGAAGATTTATGGAATAATTTAAAATATAAGATTTTAGATGGCCTTTGCTGTAAGTACTTGTATTGTCTCAAAAAGCACCTGTAAAAAGGCAGTCTTAGAATTCTAAGAGAATAATTATTCAATGCTTTAAAAATTATACAACATATGGCTTTCACTGCTCTTCTACATTTAATTAGAACTTAATATTTAGCTTCCACAGGGCCTGACAAGATGGAGACCTTGAAATCTGTCTCTCTGTTAGTGTGGGGCTGAACACATACACACAGAAGTGCTTTGAAGTTCTCTCTTTGAATTTGAAATACAGTGTCTTCCATGGTACTCTTAGGTGAAAAGATGTGAAAAGCAAGTGAATGAGAACCAAATTTGCACATTTTTTAAAACCCTTGCCTTATGAGCACAGTATAAACCTCGTCACGCTAAAATTACGTACCTAAAATTTTACCATTGGAACAGACACATGCAAACTTAAGTTGTTAACCAAAGAAAATCCTTTAGGAATCAGTTTATACCCATGTACGTAAATGGCAGTGCTTATTATAACTACAAGTTGCTTGGATTTATTTGAAGAAGCACAAGAAAGCATGCGCAGCAAGCTCTGCTTGCTAATAAAATACTAAATACTAAATACTAAAAATACTAATACTAAAAAAGATCCCCAAACCAAACACTACAACAGATTCGAGTTACTGTCTGCGTTAGTAGTATGATGGCAATGGCCCGTGTGCCTCTGGGCACTACATCACCAAATTAAATCTGCTCAGAACAGGGCCCGGATGCGGTTGTTCCGGCGCAGGCAGTGGTTACCTGCACACCAGGAACGGCTTGTCTCAGGTGAGATTCGGCTTTCGTTAATGGTTTTGAAAGCACCGAGGAGTTTTGTTGGTCTGGCCAACAATTTGCAAAAAGACCGGTCGATTTCCCTATCAGTGCTACTCTCAGTTTGAATACACTGTGGGTATCTTGCATGTAGATAGTGAACCACGTAAAGTCTATTTAAACACTGATTTCTCTGTAGTCTGCTGCATTTTGCCCAGAAATGTTCGAAGGAGAGTGTAATTTCCATGAAAACCAGAGAACCAGTATTTTTAACCTATTTTTGGAGTTCAAGGCTGATACACACTTCATACACACAGAATATCTAGTACGTGTTTCTGTGATGCACTGAAGGACAACTTACTGGGCTCTTCACGTTCGCTTCCACATACCGACGAAATCAAGCAATCCCACACCACACCGAGAAAGATTATGGAGAGAAATGTGATTTAAAAACTATTAAAGACTTGCTCAAATTGACAACAAAAATATGTCTAAACAAAATATTCAGGTACAACATAATATGTTTATTTTTATTAAATTCCAATTTGTAAAGGTCCCTTTTAAAACGAAACAAGAACAAAAAACCCAACACAATTCAGAGGGCTTATCTCATTTACCGTATTTTCCCCACTCTTCACTTACCATAACACAAAGCAGCAACTTATATTATTAGTGCTCATATAGTGCACTTATATGAACTTTGATTTGTGTATTAAGCTTTAAATACAATGTATTTTCCGTGAGCATAGCCCAAAGAGTACACAACATTACATTTCCAAAGCATATGTTTAAAAAAAGGACGATAAATGTATATCCAAGACAGTCAAACTCAAATATTTTGACTTGGCAAATTCTAGAACAAGGAACAGCAATTTTAAACCGCGTACAAAGCAGAACAGTGCCAACATGCCTCCGGTCTGTGAGCTATGGTAAAATATCAAGCGTACATATTAAAGGAGAGAAGCCAAAGGAAAACCGCCACAAATTCAGAGCTGACCCGAGGCACACCCAAACCGCGACCGAAGGAAGGCAGCCCACTTCCCCACTCTATAATGCAAAGAGCCCAACAACAACAAAGAAAAAAAGAAGCACTTCTACGCTACAGAAAGTGAAACGGTAACTTCTTCCCAATTTTGTCTCTGCGCTTTCAAACAACTCGCTCAAAAAATTTAAAGGTGAACATCGAATTATACCAAACCAACGTACAAACTATAAAGTCAGAGAAGCTCCAGAAGATTGCCACTTTTCAACCTTGCATAGTGATAGCTGGCATCGATATTGCTACCATAGCTTCAGCAGAAGATATGGAAAAGAAAAAACCTTTACTTCTAAGTGATGCACGTACGTAACATTTTCTTCACAAAATTCAGTTAAACATCGTTTTAATAAAAGGGAAAACAGCTCTAGAAAGGGAAAGATAGTGTTCACAAGCTTAGAAATAAAAAAAATACAAAACCAGAACATTCCATAATAAAAAAAATGAAAATAATAAACATTCCATTGTAACAGCACCTATTTTATCACTAAATAAGCCCCATACATGCAACAAACTACAACTATTGTATAAGGCTGTCAAATGAAAGGTTTACTTTTCATATAAACAAAGTGTAAAAATAGCAATAAGTTGCAAACTTCAAATTTAATGCTATGCGAGGATTTTGTCCCCCCATATTCATTTGGTAGCAATTTCAATATGCGTTTGATATAAAGGTCATTCGTCTAGGAACCGTGATACAAATACATTGTGCCTAGGACAGTATTTTCGTAGCTCTGTTCAACCTTGATAGAATTGGAATGCTCAACAACACTACTAAGTTCGGGGATGCTTTCAGCAGTATCCCCAAAACCATGGTAGTGTCCATAGTGCAAAGTATCTCCAGGGTCTTCCACCCACGAGGGCCGGTTAGAAACACAGCTACTGGGGCTTCCGTTCAGATGTAGCGATCCACACATGTCGGTGGAATTATTCACGGCTTTCTCTGGTTCCTCGGTGCCATTACTGGTATGAATTCGATGCCTACTGGAAGAAGTTATTCCAGGAATTATTCCGTTAGGTGTTAATGTTAAACACTCCTCACGCCTGGCATCCATCCCACTGAGCTGTTGCGCGGCGGTGAAATCCAAATGTCCATTGATGGCACATCCATTTGTCAGTGCATTCAATATGGAGCTACTGCTATTCATATCTGCATTAAGAAATACACCTGTCACCAACAATTAAGAATAAATCAAAACACACCAAAATGTCTCCACTACACTCCACTTATTTAAAAAATGTTTCCGTACACAGCTTTGAGAATAAATCTACCCTTTCTTTATTTATAACAATATAGATAGTTCAAAGGAATGAGAGCTGACCAGTAAGCTTGTAGCACGGATTCTTACGGTGAAAATGCAACTATCTATCTACATTTAATGCGTCGATATGCCTATACTAATCTTTGCAAAGCTAATGTGAACTTCTCAGAATTTTTTCATTTAACTGTATGAAGTAAGCGTAGCAGATGACATTCTGGGCAGCATTTTGAAAGGCGGAATAAAAGGCATCTTTCCACCTTAACTGTAATGCCCTCTTGGGATGAAAGATTATGTATGTACAAGAACCAGGTCTCTGTGAGAGGCTGAAGTGTTATTTTTCTTATTTTTCAGCTGTAATTTACCCGTGGCTCCTTTTTTTCTTTTTAGTGCTACCTCTCACAGTACAGTACACACTGAAATATGTCAAATAAAGAAAAGTTATGTTGGGGTGCTAATATAAAATGTTTCAAAGTTCCTTTATTCAGAAAGCACTTCAGTTTATCTACCAACTTGCTAAACGACATACTAGGCAGGTTTGTATTTAATGGCAAGTTTATAATGACATCTGTACAATCCACATGCAAAATGCCATACAATAGCAACAGCAGAGTGCACAGAAGACTAAAAAAGATGAGTAGGAGGAAACAAAATTCTAAAAATGTGCATGCAAAAACCGCTGACAACTGTTTTGAAGCAATTTCTCCTTTGAATTTAGTAATTAGTACAATAGTTTTTATTTCCATAAACAGATTTCATCAGTATGTCTGAAACATATGTTTTTGCAGTGGTACTCAAAGTACTAGCACAAAAAACGGGTGACATATTCTGCCTTACAAATGCCTACTGGTAAAGGGCATCTAAACTTTACATCTATATTGGTAAAGATGAGCAAGGCAAACGTAGAAACTACAGACCTATATGGTGACATTTAAAGGTTTTACATTCCATTATTATCCTTGGATACAGGCACATATGTTTATGCATACATGAATGCATAAACCTATGTGCAAAATAGGATTGCAATTTCCAATTCAAGCCGGTAAATCTGTTAGTAACTTCCCACGTTTATAAAACATTGGGTTCCTGTTTAAGTGACACATAATGAGTACCACTGTTTGACATGGAAGGATCTGAAGTTTTGGTTCTCTATTAGTCCTTCGCACGGATATTATTTGAAATAGGGATTACGATACTGGTACTTCCCATACAGCAATACATAACGCCAAGAAATGTGTTAGACTTGTAACTCACTGTATGCACCAACTGGAGTTTCCTGTTTAGTCCCTACATGAGTTAAAATAACCACATCAGCTGAACTCATTAACTACACATTCTTATTGAAAGTGGAAAAAACCCACCCAAACCCATCAATACATCAAAACTAATAATGTCATTGATGAAAACGCACAGAAGGAATTTCATATAGTGTTTATTAACTGAAAAGTGCAAACTGTTTTAAAATAAATCCTTGTAGGCTGGCTTTGCCAAATCAAATTAAATAAAAATGGCACTACTGTAGTTAATATGCAAAAGTAGGTAATGAATAGTTCTAGTGATAATTACAGAATCTTATTATTTGTTAAAAATTAGCACCTATAGTAATAGAGTACATTTATGAAAGACAATCATTTGTCCATAAATAAGAACACTTAGTAATTATCACTGGAATATATCATAGTCTACTTTTAAAGTACTGATTATATACATATATGTATGTATATATATTTATTCCTAATATATTAAAATATCTATTAATTATCATTCCCTTTGGTGAATCTGATCTGTGGTACAAAGCATAAAGTTATTTATCACAGAACAAATTAAACTAAGAAATTCATTTCTGAATGTAATAATCCACGATCATAGTAACTCCATGCCTTTACCTACAAAGTGCATGGAAAAACCTGACCCAAGACAGTTTTAATCGAAACTCTATACACATCCTGGGGTTGCCAAAAGCATCTTGATTAAGCAGCCCTTAAAAAACTTAGAGCATTAATATTCACTAATACTGGTAACATTCTGAGTGTTTCATGAAGATTGGTACAAAACACAAAAACTGTTTTCCAAGGTATGTTATTTTGAAATACTAGTTTAAGCCCTGTGATGTCTAGTCTTTTATTTACATAAAAAACCCCACGGCAGGATCCTGCACTTATATCACTGTGTCTGAAGAAATTCTGAACGTATAGTATATATCTAGACTATTCTTTATAGTATTTGTTGAACTATTTTGAATATAGTTTAGTTGTAAAGTACATTATTTTCAAAGCTATATAAGCACTAGGATATGTTTCCCTAGCAAGTCTTCTTATTAGCAATTAAATCCATTTAATGAAAGTGAAACTAATAATTTAAATGATTTCTGAATTTCCTTAACCTGAAATTATAGCAACTAAAAGCAAGGCACAGCGTAATACAAGCCTCAGGTTAAAAGTGGAACAGATACTGTGGATTTCTATCTGAAATAGTTATAAACTACTAATAAACCTTCTCTTTCACCATTACAATATATTGCATCAAACAGCTAATTTTAGATACCTACTAAACCCCCAACATAATGGGTATTACAGCGATACAATAGTTTTCAAGACTCTAGACAACAATGTGCAAAAATAAAGGACTAAGTTTTATACTTAAAAATAAAATGCATATTGATTCTTGCAACGGCAAGGAGTTTGCATTGCAGAAACAGTGTATATTTCAATTTCTTTTGGTCCAACAGAAGTACTCTCCTGTTGTTTGGTGTCTTCAACCATTTGAATGTTGTTGTAGTTAACAGGAAACTGTCCACTCCCACCTGATACAACGGCAAACTCTCTATCAACGTGCATATTGTCGGCGTCATCCTCAACTCCTCCGTTCATCATTGGTATTAAGCCATCAAAGCTGTAAGCTGATAAAAAAAAGGTCACGTTTAGTCACTGGTGAACACTTGAAAACTCAGCCAACAAACAGATGAGTACTGTGATTTCTAAAGTAAAAGCTTTTTACAAACATACATTTTTCATGTCTGAAAGCTTCTGACATGTTTGAGATTCCAAACGCAGAGTAAGTAAATGCCAAGTACTTGCACATTCCTTTTAATCCCTCAAAATGGAGAATTAGCAGTGAACGTATCAGACTTTGCACCTACGGATCAGTTATTAGTCTGATGTACTAACAGATTGAACAAAGAGCAATTTAAAGTACTCGAATTTAGGCTGCACTGTACTGCTAGTGTGCTCAACCAATAAAAAGCAGTCTCTGCCTCACATTTGTCTACTGTCAGTCTCGACTGCTCCCTCGTCCGCTCCCGAGGGCCAGTTCCCAGCAACCCACCCCCCATTCATATCAGACTGCTCCGGGGATCCCTTCAAGTGCTGAACAAACACATCTGTCTTCCCAGGAAAGCCAGCACGTGGTTACTTTTGTGGGAAATGCTTTAATAAGCAAGAAGGGCTTGACTTCACTACCTCTTATACCCACCACCCAAAGCGCTGCTCCACTACTACCCCAGCAGACCCTGCACTGCTCTCGCACTGACATTAACACACCTTTCTATATACACTGCACATACTCTTAATACTGTTATAAAGTGCTACTTTAGAAGACTGCAAGTCAGCTCTCATTGCCCCGGGCACAACAGAAGTTTTCGTAAACTACCCGCTTTTAAAGAACCTCAAGCAATAGCTAAAGAGTTTCAGAGAGATCACACAGGGCTTAAGGGAGACCAGGGTGCTTGGATCAATGGGCTTCAAATTACCCTAAACCAGGAAGGGAAATGCATTTTTTTCTAGTTACCTAGAGGAATATGGAAGTGTAGTTTCATGCTGGCCAATTCCAAGGGTACAGTTGGCAACGCCCCCATTCCCACCTCACAAAGAACACCTAAAAGCAACCTGTGTTGAGGCTCCTGATACTGATGTGGATGGTCACCGGTTGTGTAGAGCAAGTCAGTACCGTGTGTAGCATGTACAGCACAGCACAAAAGCCAATCTGCCAAGGGCCATGGACCAGAGGGGCTAGGATGAGGACTGCCGCCAACACAGCCGTGCAACCACTTGGCCTGGTGTGCAGCATCATCCTCATTGACCCTGTGCACCATCCTCTACCAACCAGCCCGGGAAGCAGGGGGAAATTTCTGGAATTGATTTCAGAAAAATAGACATAAAACCCAGCTCACGTTTCTGAGCCATAATTAAAACCTCTTTGGTGTACATTCTGAAAGCAGACACTGATTTAACTTCAGCTTCAGCCTTTCGAACTCACTTTGAGAGAGTAATTAGTTTGTATCACAGCATGTCATGTATCAGCATTGCTTAATTTTTAGGCTGAAGGTTTTTTTAATACTATGTACCCAAGAGGAGATACATATGCGGGCATATAAACAAAATTAGAGGTTAAGTTACCGCCACCACCGCCCAGTTTAGCTATTCCAGGACAAAGGGTGAGGCACAGGTTTGAGTACTTTTTTTCTTGCAACTGTACTGCTTCCAGGTTCTTGCAAGGGGCATATACTGTGCCTGGTCACGAGAAATAGTTTTTTTTCAAAGTGGTGATTGTTCTAATTAGGGGTATGGCCATTAAAACCTGACTCTTCCCTGCAAATACAGGTTGCCTGCACTCTCTCTGAACATCTGGAATCTCCTATGCAAACAGTCTTTAAAGAACAGACTGGTGTGGTTTTGGTAAGGGCAAAATGACAAAATCGGGTTTGTTTTGTAAAAAGGTTGGCTCAGCACAATGATGTACTGATGATTTCTCATTACTCAGCTCTGTTGTTTACAAAGCGCCCCAAGAACAGTGACTCATTCTCACTCCAATTGACTTTTCACACCGATCTGATAGTTACTACTGATGATGATGTCTTTGAGGGCAGACATGTCAGACTAGAAACCAGCTTCCACAGTTGGGATGCATCTCTTAATTACTACACAGACCTTCAAGCAAATACTGCAAAGCTTTTGGCTTTGTTTGCAAAGGTCTTAAAAAGTCATACTGATTGATAAACATTTCAAAAATTACCTCGTCTGATTGCTTCTCTTAATGTCTCTGTAATTGCTTAGGAGATCTCGTTCACTTAAATGTATTGTCTATTTGTTTGCTTGATCTAACTTATCCACTGGACCAACTGTTTATGCTGAACGGTAATGCAGATACTGCTATTTCATAACATACAGAATAAAAATAGCGAGCCCAGTACCACTCCCAGATTGTGGCGAAGTGCTACCTATTGACTACATTGGAGCCATTTTAAAAGAAATTGCTGATTACGAACATTCAGAAGGAACAGGTCTTCAAAACAAAAGATAAATATCTTTGCCTTCAAGCAGCTCCTCTGGGTGACAGAACATGAACGCGTTGAAGACATCTTTCTGTAGCTGTTATGGGCATCTATATACCACCAACGTTTTCTCATTCTATGTAGCCACTTGAGGACGTTGTTCCTGAAAAGCACTCTCACATTTAACTGCATAGGCACTCTTCTCCATCATGAAATTATTTATAGTTTAGACCAACTACATGAAGTAACACATCCTGTTTATGATTGGCTATGGAGTAGCCCGTTAAGGCCTCTGATCCTGGTGTGGTTGAAATGGTGTCTGGATGGCAAGTACTAAAGCAAATATTAGTGTCAACATTGATGTAATTTATATTATCCATGTCATATTTCAGAACATTTTGGTTTAAATTCCCCTCTTTTTAGCTGTAATTAAGCACTGTTTGAGCTCATTTTATTTGGCTCACTGAAGACCTACAAAATCCCTTTCCTGATGCTAGACAAAAGAAATGAGGTTCGAGTGCAGAATGCTGCATTCTTCTTAATAACACTTTAATGGGATGAGCCCCAGGAAGGAAGCAGAGGATACTCGCAATCGTGTTATTCAAGGTGTTTGTAAGATGTACAAAAAAAAAGATTTCTTCACATAGCCACCAAAAAATATCTTCGCGGTTGTACTATCGCATCATTGCTAGCAGAGGAAGAGTCAGTATCCTCAATGCACAAAGCTGAAAAGGAATCCATAAGGTTCATTCTAGTCTTGCATCTTCCTGTAAGGTATCAGTTCCCCTTGGAACGTGATCCTGAAAACTTAAGGTATGTTATCCTAGTGTCACAGACGTAATCCCTCTCAATTTGAGAAAGCTTCTTGCATTCAATTTCTTTCATCCCTCTTACCTAGCAAACAGTTTTTGAATTGTGAATGAATCCTGAAGTAGAAAATTACCATCAGAACATCCGAGCTTCTTTGTGAATTAACGCAGTGTTATTTGGCTCTACTGAAGAAGAAACTGAGGAAGGAGTAGAAGCTAACTTCAGCTCATACTCTTGCACATATTATTCTTGGCATCATGTAACTTTAGCGCTCTCTGGAAATAGAAATTTCTGAACACACCAAGATGATGACAGGGAGAATTGGGATCTTGTGTCACAGAATAACTGCATTCGTCTGCTTCCTGTATTAATATGTCATTTAGATATGTACGGGAGTTTGTCAATAATACTCAACATCCACGCTGAAAGGCTTTAAAATGTTTATTTTCCTTTCTCAGCAACAGTATCACCCCATCCCTTTTACCTCTGGGGTCTCACCTTCCGTTCTAGCCTTCTTTACTCCAGCAGACTCCGTATCTTCAAAGGATCTCTTTCGACTTGTCCCACCACTGAATGGATTGGGACCTGCATTCTGATGAACCCCATTTAAGGTGCCATTGCTATAGAAACGATTCAGGTGACAGTTCTGGAGGTTCAAGAGAAACTGGGCACATTCTTGGAAGCCCTGGGTATGTGCAAGGTCTGCTGCTGTCAGGCCACTGGCATTTCTCAAGCTGTACAATACAAAGAAACTGAATTACACTCATTCATCAAGCTAGCTTGCTGCTGCTGCTGCCCTTACTGACTATCTATCTGTTGGTGATGAGAGAAAACATACACTTAGCAAATTTCCATTAAGAAATTAGTTATCAAACTTAGTTTTATAACTAACTTAACTTTTTGCACATACATCTAGCTTCTAAGCAAAATTTGGGAGACAATACACTTTTAAATAAAATCAATATACTATGTGCCTTAAAAAAAACATCTTCCTATTTAAACTTCTCAAAATGCTTTACTCTAGAACAGTCTGAAGTATCTGATCTTTACATAAACTTCAGACTAATTTAAGCCTTGAATTTTACCATCTTCTGCAGTTTATTTCTGCAATCTATTGCTTTAACTTGAGCAAAAGATAAAATACTCAAAACAAACTTAACATGACTTGGCAATTGTCCATGGCATTCTGGTTTCTAAGGTAACAACAACATCGCTATTCTGCCTAACAATAAAATATATATACACATACAGGAAAAGATAAAGATGAGATACTTAGTTATGCTTTGCTTATACTTTTTTTTTTTTCTGGTTTGTTTGTCATTTCAAAGTGTGTGACATCATAAGTGCTGGGACTTGCTTTGTTATTTGAACCAAGACTTGACCATGCATGAGATTCTGAATATTCTAACGCAACAAGGACATCATAAATTAAATCAGGTAGGACATGTATAGATGTAGAGGTTTAATTTGAAAGAGTGCTGCATCACATGCATTTACACAAACATACAGTTATGTCTGTGCTTAGAAATGTAGGCTAACTTCATAAGGAAGCGCAAAAAAGTGGAGACAAGAGGGACAGAAATGACGAAACTAGATTGTGAAGCAAAAGATGCCAATAAATCTTTCCTAAGTTTTTTTTCCACCTTTCCAGACAGATCTAACTAGTCAGAAAATTGAATTTTTGTTTTGTGGCTGCAGTAGTTTGGAAAAATCCATTACTTAAAAATCCAGAAAGAGACCAGCCAAAAGAATAATAATTCAGAAGATTAATAGACCCAATTCTGTTGAAAAACGTATGAAGCAGAAAACAATTCACTTCAGATCATGCGAAGAAAACTAAGAACAAAGCCCAGATTTGCTTCCTAGATCATTGCAAGTTTTTGCTATGAAAATGAGACTAAAAAAATCTTTAGAAATTGACTACTACAGCAATACTATTTCCATAAATGGATGCTGCTGGATTACATAAAATTTGGAAGATTAAGTCAAAATAAGAAAAACCATTAGGCTAGATCAGGGTAATTTCATTCCATACTACAACATTCTAAATCACCATCTACTTGGACTACTAGTGAAAATCCAGAGAACAGCAGCCAAGAACGGTCTAGAAAGTAAGACTTTAGAAGACTAAAAAACCTAGTTAGTCAAAAGAAATGAAACTTCAGGGTACAGGTATTAGTTTTGAATACCTAAAAGATAGCTGCAAAAAGAATAATCCCTTCTGTGTGTCCAGTGCAGGCAGCGTATGAATGGAATTAACACAAAAAAGGGATATTTGAAATTAGGCATCAGGAGAAAGTTTCAGAATACAAAGGTTGCTGAATCTCCAGAGGGTTCTCTTCCCCACCTCCTTTTAAGAGCAGATTATGATTTCAGAAACTCTGAAAAATAGTCAATCTTTTCCCATGCTGAACTAGATGGCCTGTTGAGGTCCCTGTGAACCAGCATTCAATGCTCCTTCAGTATGGACAACATAATGCAATGCAACTAAAACTTAAGGAACAGAAATTTCAACATATCCATTTTGGTCAAAAGAATAGCTCGGTTCTCTGAAATCCACTTTAAATTTGCAAGCCCCAAAAGGACTGTAAAGGAATCTAAACAAGAGCAAATTAAAGTCACACAAAGATAAAAATGACCAAAACAATTTGGTGTTGACTGACCACCTAAGTTAACAGAACTTCAAGGAGCAAGTAATTCTATTACTTAGAAAATGTTACTGAACAGTAACCCTGCTTTAAAAAAATGGAGCGCAAGACTGACTACAGTTAAGTCACCATTTCCCAAAGGAATGCTGATACAAGTTGCCAGAGGCATTTACAGATGCAAGTGTGTAAGGCTACATGACCAAACTCTGGGAAACAAAAGTTACAGTTCCCAGAAACAAAATAAATGAACTTCAAGTTAGCGTTTGTCAGAGTTTAAAATGTAATGACCTTTGATATTTTTAGATCTGTCCCCTTCCCATCTCTTCCTGAACAGCTTACTCTTAACAGGTAGACAAAGATGTACTTGTTCTACAGGAGTATTTTGGAAGCACTGCACAGGTTTTCAAGGGACTCAAGCACACTGGCTGTAACACTCTTGCTTCTTAGAGTTTAGAAATGTCTCTTAAAAACCTGAGTCTGAATTTAGCCCATCAATTTCAAGACAGCTTCCTGTGTGCAGAAGTTACTAATGAAAATGAGAGGAAAAAAAGTCCAATCAAATAAAAGATTACAGGATCTAGATGGCTCTAGAAACCAGCTGGCCAACTGCTACAGAAGAGAACACAACTGTTAAGTTTTCTCTGCTCTGTCTGAGCGGGAACACTAATTTGGGCATCTTTTCTATATCCACTTGTCAACTTCCATTAACTTAATCGAAGCTTGAGCTTGAATATTCTGGGACTTTCAAATCCTGTCAAATCTCAGTTAAACTGGCTTGCACTCCAGTATTAACGGGAAGGAGAAAAGGAGAAGCTGACAAAACTGACAGACTCTTAAGTCTCACTTTCTCAAAAACAGGCTAGAAGGATAAAAAAGACCTACTACTTTAGCTGATTTTTCTAGGCCTCTCCAGAAGGAAAAAATCTGTCAGTGGGAACACAAAAGGCAGCAAGAGCCAGCTGTGCTATACTAGCTCATTATAACAAAATGCAAGTATTCCCGAAAAAGATGTCTAACTCCATTATCTACATGCACAAAGTAGAAAAGAAAATGCTCTTAACAGATTGTCACAGAGTTTTGCCACACTGTATCTTATGTATTTCCAAAACATGTAGAAATACTGCCATCACTGTCAGGATTCTGATGGCATAACAGAAAAATACACTCTTATACAGCCTTTGTAGAAACCCTCAACTGGAGTACTTGAATGAATTAAGAAGCTAGGACATCTATGAGACCACCCTTTAAAAGCATTGATCTGGACCTGGAATGGAAGTACCCTGTTACAACAGTAGCTACCAGGAACTGTGAACACACCTACTACTAAACCTGCAGTGTACGGTCTACCTCAAATGCTGCCAATATTTGAAAATTAAGCAGTTACCTCAGCTTAGTCCATGAGCTAAGAATATAAAAGCCATTATTGTAAACAGCCTCCATTATAGGAATGAAAACAGTAATAGTTCACTGCCTCAACTACACGTAAGACTAAGAGGAGTTCAATCTCTTGGGTGTAATCCCTATGTTAGTCCCTGGTTATGAACTGCAATTATATGTAAACTGACTATCAAGTGAAAAGAAGGACTAGTAAGACTCATTTGGCTATTAAGTAGACTGTATATGATACAGACTGCACGATTGAAAAAAAAAAAAAAGATCAACAAGCAAGAAACTCGAAGAAGTAATTGTTATATTTAAGTAAGTAAATTTTCAACTACTTCAGTTATTCGATATGTCCTTGAAATGTATTTTTCTTCATTTCTCATAGCTGCCTACATAAATAAAAAGGATTTGACTAGATAAAGGATATTATAACTGAAAATAACTTCAAGACCCAGACTGAAAAAAAAGCAGTAACAAAAGCCAAAAGTAAACCATTGGACAGCATAGACAGAAATACCTCAAATTTTCACATCTCCTGAAAAAAAAAAAAAAAAAAATCTTTTTCACCCATCCTCTGTTTTTCGGAAGTTAAAATTCCCTTCAGTCCTAGTTTTGATCTTTTACCCTAAACACCTTGAAACAGCAGAAGCTGCAAAGTCCAGAACACACTGTTTGACATTAAATCTTCTGTCAAGCTGCCCTTTTGTTACTGCTAATTATACAGCAAATATGACAGCTCTATTTCTGTAACTGCATTACTCAGAATTTAAAAGCGAGTAAGGCAATTTCATGCAGGTTTTGTGGGTGGGTTTATTTTGGTGGTTTATGTTATTTTATTTTTTTTATTTTGGGTTCCCCACACACAACAAAGATGCTGAACTTGAGGGGCAAGCTTATGTTTCTCTTCAGGGTTTTTCTTTAGGCTAGGCTACCTAGCTGAAACAAGACTAAGCAAATAGCAAGCTACATAGGCTGGTATTTTTCAAAGATGACCTTATGAAGGCAGACGCTACCAGTAAGGAAGGTGTGGAAGGATGGAAGAAAGTTATATTAAAGAAAATCAGGCTAAGTCTTAAAAAGTTACATGAATTTTGTGATTAGTCAGTCTTTTATCAAATAGTACTCGTTGACTTGGGGCAGTATTTTTTAAAGGTTGGCCTAGTTACTGTCTAAAGAGACAGCTATGCTCCAAAAACTTATTTCCTCCCTCTCCAGGAAAAAAAAAAAAAAAATCAAAAACTGAAGACGTCTCTGAAGGTGGTCAGTTCAGCTACAGGAACAGGTGGAAAAACTGAAGAAAGGACACTGAAAACTAAAACTCTGAAAATATCATTCCCTTTTTGGCACCTGCTCCAGACAGGAACATACATGAAGGCTTGAACAGACAAATGGATGAAAAATTCCTTACCCAGGACTAAATGCAGTTTTGGTAAGTGGTCAGAAAGTCAAGTCACTCTACGCTTAGAAAACACATACCTTGCCATCATTTCCAAAGCAACTCAAGTACTTAAAAAACGAACGAGTCCTGTTAAGACAATTTCACTTCGCAGTGTTTTTTTTTGATTTATAGTTTATTCTTATTTCTATGCGATTTTTACTGTGAGAAACAAATTATAATCATGAAGCATGATATTATTTACCCTCAGTCTTCTTGTAGGCTAAAATCCAGGAGCTGGGAATGATAAAGACATACCGTTTTCCTCAAGATACAGAAGTATGAGATGCTAACTCCAAAGCAAAAGACAACAAATGTAACTGGAAAGATACATTTCCTTATTATGAAGTCACTCCTAATAGAAAAAAAATGCATGAGAAAAGTTGAGGGAAGTCTAGACATGGATGAGTACAAGTAGGTGATCTTGAAGTTCCTTCACAGATTACATTTAACACTTTAATTGTTCTGTAGTTACAGATATTTTATAAACAAACTCAAAATGTGCACTGTTAATACATTGAGAGTTAAAGCTCTGACTTTTGTATATACATTTATTCACAAACCTTCTACAGTGCTTAAAACAACACTCTCATAAGACATTTTTCTTCTTCCATCAAGTGATGTCCACAGGTGATCTTCAAAACTGACTGATCTTGGCTTTTTTTTTTTTTTTTTAAAAAAATCTGTTTTTCTCTTCTTCAGGTGTCATCATCACAACTCCCATTTTAAAGGCTCAGTTCATCTGAGAGTCCTGGTATCAAATTAAAGTAGCTACTAAGATGAAGCATATTTTTGTATTTCCTTCTTCTGAAATGCTTTTAAAAATGCTGGCTGTGAATGTAACTAAGTTGTTCAAAACCAAAAAGAGATAAGTATTTTATCTGACCAAACAGGACTGGCATAGAGAAACATGAAGTTAACTTTCAGTTTAGCTTTAGTTTGGAAGGATGCTTTTATTATTTCAGTCTAACTACAATGTGTTGTTTTGAGAAGCTCACTAAAGGAAGAAAACAACCCGAGGTAAGCTTTTAAAAAATATGCAAGACACTTCCACTATGATTAAGTTATAGAAAGCAAAAAAAAAACCCAAAGCAAATAAAACTTAGAATTATTTAAATATAACTACCTTGGTGTGAGAAGATTTACTTCAAGGTAACTTACAAAATTTTCTCTTAGGAGGATCGGTAGAAAGAAAAGATAAAGACATGTGCTTCTCGCATTGAATTATAAATGATCCTGAATTTACTTAGGAAGAACTTCATTCCAAGTTCTTTCAGTTCTTCTCCAATTTTTTTACGTATTGGAGGAAAAAAGCAAGTACATTTCTATGTGTCTTTAACATAGAAATACATTTGAAATACACTACCTTTCACTTATAATGTCACATACCTTGAAAAACAAAACGAATGTTTGCTACAAAAAGTCAACAGTAAATATTTTTGAAAAAAACCATTCATATATGTAAAAAAATCCCCTAAATGTTTAATTTTAAATAGTGATTACATCACCTACAGCTTACTGTGTTTTTGTTAATGCCATGCGACAATCTAAGAAAATAAACCACAGTTTTCGTATATCAATATCTGTTAAAAAATACTGATCTCAACTTATCTATTGTTAGTTTACAAATAAAAATGTAGATAATTGTAAATTAGGGTAAGCAAAGCATGCAAATCTATAGATTCTATATCTGAATTCCTAGATTAGCATTAAAACCAATCACCGCAACAAATACCTCAACAGTATGCCTTGTGTGCAGAAAGGAAGCGATACTGAACATTCAATGCCACAACTGTAAGGTTTTCGGAGAAGCACCTGTGGCAGTTTCAGCAGTTTCTATATGGAATGCTCCCCCTTTCTAGGATTACTTGAAAAAATCAAGTCAATTCGAATTACGTAGCTGTAAAACATTGACATGTGTAGTTTTTACAGTTTCAGAATCTTCTGTTTGATTTAAACGGGCAATGGTGCATAAACAGGAAACTTATATCATAAGGGATCACATATTTGCAGGCAACATTAAGATTAAAAGTTACATTAACATACATAAAGTGCTGTAGCACATTATTCAATATGTAAGCCATTATCATGTGACCACCTTAACAACAAGATACTAAGCCTTTTATGCCTTTAAAGCATCATTACGTTCATCCTGAAACCAGTTTGTCAGTTCTTCACTGAAATTTATACAGAATGGATTAAAATTACCGGTCAACTCATGGCTTCAATTACTTTAAATGTAGTAGGCTGTATCTCAAAAGAATTAGTAACTATTCCTATACAAAAATTAGCAGATACAAGGATTAAAACAAAACAAAAGAAAGAGAAAAAAAGATCAGAATACTAAAACGCCCACAGTGAGAAAGAAACGTTTCCTATATAAACATCAGTATACTAGTCTAAAATTTCTAAAGCAAAATGATTTAAAAATACTAAACTTTAAGTGTTTTAACCCTTTGGTGTCCAAATACAAAAGTTGTGAAGTAGTTTCAAACATGGGTTTTTTTCAGATATTAAGAGAAAAATATTCTTAACTCACAGATGTGTGTCGCTGCTGGGGACAGCTACAAAAATTCATGCTAGAATTACATACTGGACATCTACAAGCACAAGTTGGTGCCAAGTTTTTATTTTACAACAAAACACGTGGCAGCTGAAATTATTTTAGACTTTTATAAACAATGGTAGAGTTTCTCAGAACATCCTCCAAAATCGCAACAAGTTGAATATATTGGAAATAAGGAAGCTCTTCTTTGTGAAGACACTTTTTTTCGCATCAAAATCAAGGTTCACTATGAATCATGCAGCTATAATCAGCTCCTAGATACTTCAACTCACGACTGAGCAAATGCTGGCAGAAGAAAGAATTCATAAACCATGGTAGGCAACATTAGAATTACTACAAGCATCACCATCAGGCGGTGATTTATTCCTGTACCTGCATTCCAATTTATATACTTTTAGAAAGACCTCAAACAGTGGACTTTGATTTTCAATATCTCTTGTAAGAATGATTCACACTCCCAAGTAAACTTTTTGCCTGAACAATATAGGCCTATCTAACTTTGCCTGGTAACAGCAATCAACAGTATTTTTAAATTCATATCCCATTATGTAAGAAGTGATTCTTAAATAAAACTCATAAAAGGAAGGTATGAAAGACTATCATAACTCTCAAAACAACAGTCTGATTGCAATACAGCATAACAGATAAGACCTTCCCCATTAAAATGAAAATCACTAGCAAAAATGAATTCCAAATAAGAATCTTTTTAGTACTGCAGCCACTTTAAGTCCAAAGACAATGTGAGAGATACTTAGCCAGCCAACTTTATGAAAATGAGAACTATCATTGCTGCTGCTATCATGCTTCTAGGAACAGACCAGAACTGCAGATAAAGTTGATTACAATGAGGAAAGCACTAGGGAAGACTACTAAGGAAAGGTTCAGTGCAAACCCCGAGTTTAAAAGATGAACAGCCTTGCAACGCAGATTCTGCCAAGATGCCTCTAGTAGCCAATAAAATCATATTACTCTCAACATATCAACTGAAAATCAATCATAGCCTAGGATTAGAAAAATTGAGAAAGGAAGCTTCTCTCAAATGTGCAAAGCATGGAAGAGAGTGCAAGAGATTTACTACAAAAACCATGGACAGTAAGAGCTTGGGAATAAAACTAAAGACAAAACATAAATGAATTTCAAAGTATTTTTGTGATGAAAGTGTGTGTGTGGGCGGAATCAAGAACAAAATAATTAAAGGTATTAGATAGGCATGGAGAGGGAGACTACGAAACCACACATTTTCTTTTTTGTGACAAAAGTAACTTGATGCTCTTACTCAAGCAGACAGAAGATCTTTCACATTAAGAAACTGCTGAAGTGCATAAAACCACTTCAAATGAGCTTCACAAAAGGTTTTTTTTGACTTAAATTTTCCTGCATTTAAAGGAAAATTTATCTACTATGTATGGGCAACATCAAGCGAAATAGAAAGAAGGAAACAGAAGAGTAACATTTTCCCTGAGTTACAGCTGCCAAAGCTCTTCCAGGGTTTGTTAAGCCTCTATGCAATGAGGTACAGCTTGTAACTGGTAGCACATGACACACATTAGAAACCTTTTCTAACCAACCTGAATGTGTTCTGAGCCATGCCACAACGGCCTACTGTGTTTTGTCCAGGTTCAAGGGTACTAGTTGAACTATGATCATACTCACTAAGAATAATCCACTCTCAAACTGAACAAGAACTCAGTGGTAGGAGTTTGCCTCAGCTTCCTGTAATTATTCAGACCAGCTGTAACTGAAAACTACCCTTTTCCATCCTAGTTTACTGTAAGCCTGAGCGCCTCTCTTCCACTTTTTGATTTGTCAGTTATCCATGTGTATATGTTCTGCTTCAGTATTTTCAAATCTTTCCTTGAGACTAAATCCAAATTACTGCCTTACTTCATGGTCACAACCTCCCACAAACCACGTTAAGTTCTTCTACAAGGACCGTAATCAAGCGTGAAACCAAACATGTTAGAAATTAGCAAGCTTTACTTGAAATTATTTTGCTGGAGTGTACGAGTTTCACCACCGAAATGTACAAAACATTTTGACTTTGCCTTTCCATAAGAATTTACATAAGGCAGGAAAGGAAGAATGAATTCCAACACCTGTAGCCTCCACACTGCAGAATGGTCACTAGAAGAATACTACCGTGGCAGCCCTTAAAATGCTTGTTATATACAATGAAAGAAGAACAGGCACATTTTTTTTTCCCTCAATGATACTGCAGTCTAATAATGCAACAACAGTAGTCAATCCAGCAGTTTAACTGCTATCTGGAGATTGGACAATCAGGTTTCCAAAAAGAATCATGTATTAAGTGTTTTGAGTTTGAAAAGTATTATAAAAGATTATAAAACCACTAATATACTAATTAACAGATAAGAACCACTCTTTTGAAAAAGCACCTAAATCCTATTCCTAAACAAATAATTAGTAAGAACCCGAAGCATTATTCTCAAGATGAGGTTAATGACCATAAGAAAGTAGGATGTTGATTCTTCTACACTGAATCAATGTAGCGTTACAGCTTCTATAGTAAAAAGATTAAATAGTAATGACCTTTCACAAGCATGTTAACACCAGAAATGGACTCCAGCTCAATACTAAAAGCCTGGTAGTTAGCTAGGTAAGAAAAACAAGCTAATGTTAAAAACTTGTAATCATGTGCTAAGATTTTAAGAAATCAGAAAGAAATCCAGAGACTAATGGAGTAGATCTCTGAACCCTGATACCCTTTCAAGAGAACAGGCCATGTAAATTTCCCCTCCAGACTGAAAATGAACTGAAGGTTTAACACACAGAGGAATGGCTGATTTCTGTGTTAGCATCATGAAATCTACACATCACTCTTGTTCTGTCTCTCCACTAAAGGTGATTGAATTTCAGGAAGTCAAGATGTCTCAAAAGTATAAATGAGACGAACAAAAGCTGAGATATCACAGGAGTGATAATTAAAAGGTGAGACAGACTTCAAACAGAAATGTATTACAAGAATTCACAAAGGGCTAATCCAGCGGCACTGAAAAAATTCACATTGGACAGATTTCTGTTATGGAAGATGGAGAGCAGTTGTGAAGAAGAAAAAAGAAATTAATGATGTTTTTTTCAAACAAGACAGTGCAGTTCATGACACGTGAATTTGCAAAGAAGAATTAAAATTAAGCCACTGTCAAAGAACGAGAATAAAGTTTTTTCTGAAAAACTAAATATCAGAGATGGGACATTTCTGGCATTATAGAAGGAGTGAATTTACACATTAAAATGAATGCAAGACAGCTTTAATGCGAAAGTGGCTGAAGTGTCTGCCTAAACTAGATCAACATCACGATACGAATCTGTCATCTGGTAGAAACAGATAACACTGGTACATTTATCCCAGCATGTCAGTTATTCTCCCCAAACGTGGAGACCAAAGTATAAGAAACCAGAAAGGAAAGTATCTCTTTGGGGTCTTTTAGCATCCTATCATGGTATACAAACCAATTTTCCCTAAAACCTTGCAATTTCCATCAGGCAAATAAAAAAACCAAAAACGTTCCTCTGCTACTATTCAAGCATCTTGACCATCAAAAGTACAACCAAGTACTGGATGGCTGCATACCAAGCCACACCCTGACCCACAAGTTACACCTCTCTCTACCCCAGGATAATACAGTGTTTGAAACTTCTAGCTCTGAATCAAGTCACTAAGGAATAGACAACTGTTCAATGACAGTCACAGAATTTTTATTCAGAAGTAAGTGGACACTGCACAAGTGAATTGCATGAAAATGGCATATGAAACGGAAGAAGAAAGTTCAAATCAGTATAATTAACAGCTGCATCTGCTTATTGTATTTTTGATTTAGCAATGTCCTGTGTCTACAGTTGCATTTTATATTTATATATATGCGGTGATGCAACCTATGTAACTATATTAAACACCCAGCATTTAAAAATTAGTGTAAAAGAGCAAAACAAAACATGGCACCAAGAAGGCTTTCCTCCATAAAGAGCTGTGGACACTTGTTTGTCACCATTATAAATAATACACAATTAACCATACATAAATCGCATAATTATGCTTTTTAGTGAAAATCCAGCAGTTATTATGGATACTTTAAAAGGTACTATCCACATTAAAAAGTCAGTTACACAGCAAACCTTTTCACTCATATGAGGACATTGTGACCACCTGCTTCCCCCTCTTCAAGGGTCCATGAATACCATAGTTAGTGGAGCAACCATTTTTATGGCTGTAGGACATACTGTGCACAGAATATGCTTCAGCTAAAATGAGAAGGTAAATACCACAAAAAAAATCAAAATATTTTCACTAGGGTACAATTATTATTTTTAAAATATTATTAAAAATTTACACAGGAATAGAGACCCAAATTCTCTCTCATCAATTAGGAAAACAATGCAACAACTTCATGAAATTTAGAGACTGCAACATACTGTTATTTCTCTGTGAAAGCAATACACTAACAAGCCTGAAGTAAACTAGAACAATTCAAGTGAGGCAATTTTATTAAAACTAAAATTCTTACTTTCATCCTTACTGGACTATTGTGAATATTCTTTGGCTTCTAGTATAACCAAAGGAGTGAATACAGTAGAAATACAGTAAACACTGGTATCAAAGATTACACTAGTCCAAGTTACTTCATTTTAACAGCAGTATTTCAATAATCACTCATTAATAAAAAACATGTATCTTACAGTATTACACTACTGATTACTAGTGTTCGTGTAATAATGAAATCTTAACTTCCCTGTTCTACTTTCCATAAAAAACTAGGGATGGTGCAATACTTGATTTATACTATAGATATCATGTATAAGCAGTGTATTTGGCTAATTGCAGTTTTACAAGGGATATTCTCTGCATCTTCTCAAAATCAACTATATTTTGATACCATAATTGTATGAAGAAATAAAGAAAAAATTGGATTAGAAGATCTAATCCCCATAAAAAAGGCCATATTCACTATCAGTAAATATCAGCACTTTAGTTAGTGCTTAGTTCTGTATTTAAGAAAATTCTTGCCTTGGTCCTATATAGTCAATTATCCTTTCAGTTAATATACACAAATTAGAATTCAAATATATTGATAAATTCTTGCTCCTTTTCTTCTAACTGAAGCCATAAAATAAAGGAGTCAAGACTTTCAGGGCATCTACATTTTCAAGATGTTACAAAAATCAGGAAATCAACATACTGTTAGAAATATGGGGCCAGTTTTCAAACCCAGATAACCCCAAATTAATCAATGTCAAAAGCATATACATGGATTTGGCCTAATTTAACATACTAAGCCTAGAAACCGGATTCTATGAAAAATATCCTCACTCCAATCGGTCGATAGCTAGCTCTCTCAGGTGACAGGGCCAAGTCCTGATCCTCTAAATGACTAAACATGGGTTGCTCCACTAGCCTATTGCATTTGCATCCCTGATTAAACCATTTAGTGGACAGGATCTGATATTTAGTTACCTACAGAACTTGTAACAAACAGAATTCAAAGTTAGAAAACTGAGAATTCAATTATTTCCTGTTCACTAAAACTGCTATAAACCTACGCTACTTCTGCTGCAAATAGCTTTGGTCAAAAGCAGATATCACTCTGCAAGCTTTACAGAAGTGTTTTGCCTATGGCTTGCAAATACAATGTTTTAAAAGCAAAATTTTTGTTCTGTAAGTTACAGTTGCGGCCGTGTCTCCAACCACAGTTACTCAGCTACTTATTTTGAAAGCCCTATGGACTAACACGCTCTCTTCTTTACATCAGCCTCTTAACTCACTCATTTCACATTGTTTATGCAGTTCCACAACTTCTCTTTTATTTGGATACTTTGCAAAAAATCACAGGATTACATACTAATTGATGACGATAATTAAGGTTTGCTCAATTCCACAGTAAATTTAAATCCAAGTTTATTTCATGTGAAAGTAAATGGGAATTTATAAATTTAAGACTGATTTCATGAACTTGTCAATAACTGACTGACAGCTGCATTCTAAGTAAGTTATTTCAGTGACATTTTTCACTTTTCTATGAAGCAATCTCTTCATATAAAGCATTTTGTTAACTGCTATTAACTTAAAAACTACTGTATTTCCTGAATACTCTGTGATACCATTGAATGAGTTATGTTTTATGGTAGATTTATCAGGGCAGCATTAGAAAAACAGTGAGATGGAAACCAAAGGGTAAAACAAGAAGTTAACTACATGATTCTTATTTCACTTACAACTTAGAAGTTTCATATTGCAGGTTAAAATACAGTAACTAGTTACCATTTAAAATAATAAGGCTAGTTCTAATTAAAACAAATTGCTAAAGTATTTACATTATTATAAGCCATAGAGCTTATACTCAACATTTCTAGGTGAAAACTGCATCCATTTTGTCCATGCTGTAAGTTGCAAAAGTTTGTGAGATTTTCTGAATGTTTTTTCAGTACATAAACCTTCAAAGAAAAAAGTTAACAGGGCAAATACACAATATACTAACAAACAGTATTAAACTAACTGCGAGGAGTGTGTGAGATGCTACTTTGTACATAACGTTGCTTTTGCATTGTTTTCTATATTTATTCACCAGTGCAAGGTGTAAATTTGTTGTAAAAAACAACTATACACTAGTCAAAGTGCACAATTTGGGGTTATCTGACAGAAGCGTGATAAATATTTTAATATATCAGATATAAATGCAATACTAATGTAGCACACTGGTTATCTCCTAAGTAAAATAAACTTTATTACTAGACATGGAAAACATCTTGGGCTTCATTACGGTTGAACATGTCTAGCTATTTTTTAATCGGGTGTCTGCTGTTTTGACTTTTCTTTCTGACATTAGTATCTGTGTTTACTGGTCTAAGTTAGTTAACTAAACACACAACAATCAACAACAAAAAAAAATACCTCACTTACTCTATTTGCGCACCATGAGCCACAAGGGCACTTATGGAATCCATACTACCAGACCGTGCTGCTTTATGAATAGGAGTTTCGCCAACATAATCCTGTAAAGACAAACTACATTTTGTCAAGCATAATCTTTCTAAAAATTAGAATCTTATTTTTACATTACTCATTTTAATTAAGAAAGCAGATATACAAAAGCAGCATTTATTAGCTAGCAAACACATCAGATACTTTATGATTCATTATTTTAAAGTTTGCAGTAGGCTGTCATGTACATTAGCTATTTAGCAAGAAACAATGCTAAGGGCATCTAACTCACGAGATAAGCCTTATCCAATAACTAGGCAATCAGCAGTTATATTCAGTAACACTTGTTAAAAAAACCCCTCAACATATACTACCACAACAATTTACTCTTAACACCTTTATTTCCTAGCACTTTTGTTTCCCGATATGTTGGGCTGTGCAAGCCATCTTGAATTCAGAAGCAGCATGGCCAAGCTTGTGGGACTATAGTGCTTTCAGATCTTGGTGACACACTTACACAGTACTGTTTTGCATCATAAATACTCACCAGGTGAGGAGTATGTATACGTAACTCTACTGTAATGTAAGTGTGCCCAGAGTTCACAGGACAGGCCAGATCTCTCGAGACATACACATTGACTCACATCCTATACACTTTGCTTTTCTGACCATCTTTATCTATTTATATTCCTTTATTGTTAACCAGTACATCCAATCATTTAATCTTTTTGTATTATGTGCAAACATACTGGGAGTAGTGTATGCTTTTCAGGCGATTCCTCTCTACAAACTATCTTCACAGATAACAGGGACAATCTACAGCAATTTTACAAATGCAACCAGCAAGCAGCAGGTAAATTCCATGCATTGTGATCTACAGGCTGCAAATGAAATTCAGTACTTGCAATTAACCACCAGTATTAAGAACCACAGAGAAGAATCTGTAGTGAAATACAGCCTTGAAGTAACAAGTAAATATTCAGTTACTGGTTTATGTGATTAAATTATCACAGTCCTCAACACTTTTAATGCATAGCAAGGTTTTGTTTTGTTTTTTTAATTTCCCTCCAAATTTTTGACAGACTTTACTTGTCTGCTCCACTGATATTACACGTTCTAACTGTATGTGCCTCATTTTTGCTTCCCCATTCCTTTTATTAAAATATCAACACTAGCTATTAAAGTAACACAGCACCTTTACTGACTCGCCAGTCTTCATACACAATGTTCACACCTAATTCTACAGTACTAATTATGCTTTAGCTCTATTTGAAATGTGAATATACTCAAAATATGACCATACTACCATCTTGATAGATAGATGGTAACAAGTGTCTTAAATTGTCTGCCAAGCTTCTGAGAAATTAAATCACATCTTTTAGAGCATGTAAATATAAACTGAAGATGAATTCTGGATTACGTGTTATATACTCTCAATTTTCTACTTGCCAATTTTATTTCATGGTAAAATATTTTACAACAAGTTGAAAATTCAATGAGGGTAAGCCAGTTTACCAGTACTTAAGACATATATTCAGCTAAGCAGTGAACCACAAAGCACCCGCAGCAGGGAACAATAATGGTATCAGACAAAGTTTACGTTCTTATAAACTATGGAAAATTGCTGAGGCTGCCACAAAGTTTGGATACAGATAAGAGAAGATAACTCCCTGGAGTCCCTAGTGATTAGAAAACAGCTACACAGCTTTTTTTGAAAATGGCTGTCCATAGCTGATGAACAGAAGACTGCTTTCCAATGAAATTTATGTAATTTCTCCTATTCATAACTTTTCTTGAAGTTACAGGAAGACAGAAACATTTAACAGAGAACACAATTTTATTAACTATCATACCTGGAAATTCATTTGGCACCAATTTATCCAGGAAGATTTTCTTACTAGTGTAATACAGTTTCCCACCATGGAAGCTGTCTTCGATTCATCGTTCAACATTTATTGTTTCCTTTCCCCCTGCCTTTTATTAAAGAGGTAGAAGTGTAGAAAGGAAGCAATTTGCCTCTCTTGTTCAGCATTAGTATTTACTCATCCCAGCCCTAACTAAAAAGATAGTCAGTCAGTGTAAAGTTCAGTTTAGAGAAAGTTAGGTCAACTAGCCATGCATATGACAAAGATGACAAAAATGTTTACTAGCTCCATAAACCTAGCATGGTGTCCACAATGAGATGTGGATAACTGAATTATGAAGCATTTCTGTGGGGAAACACTAGAAGAATTAGAAGAGACCTTGCAAAAGCAGTCCTCACCACTGCGTTACAAGAAGAAACCAAGCTTATAGCAGCTAGCAATCCTGTCACCAACAAACAGAAAAAGATTAGTATCTCAGAAGAGAATATATGTCTTGAGAAGGGCTTCTTGCAATCACTTGCCCAGAAAAGCGTGTGTCTTTCTCTAAAGCTAAGGTATTTGGCAAATGCTCAGAGAGTGACAGAATATATGGATTTAGATTTTTTATAGCATTTGTTTTAATTATGGCACCTAAATTTCAGTCATCAGTAGTGTTATCTTCTTTTGAACTTCTCCTATGGGACCAAATTATTTGCACTGAAATAGTTTCTGAAAAAGTCTCCTAGCTCTACAAGGAACTCTCCAGGTCATGAGCTAGACTGAAAGGAAAAAAAAAAGTTATCTCCCACTGTAAAATCGCTTTAAAGTTTACCTATTTTTCAACACATTCAAAATGATGCATACAGAGAAAAATAAAGTACTCTATAAGCCTCAGAGCAATCCTGTTTTGATTCAACAATTGGAATGGATGGCACCAAACAGAAAAAGCAATGTAACAGAGGTTTTTCCAAGACGCTTCCGAGAGCAATTCAAGGTCTAGATTGGTAGTACATTTTCATGCATAAGACATCTCTTCCTTATCTCTTTTTTGACTACATGGAGCAAACTCAGTTACTTTATTTTGAGGGGCTCTACAAATTCCTAATTATCCTTGATAACACCTCATAACCCTTCTAATTGTCCGCAGTTCCCATACGTGCTTCAGTTCGACATAACCCCTTCTATAACAACACTCCAGGAAGGGAAACATCAATAACTTGTAATGGCCTTTCATATCTACAGAACTTTTCAGGGCCTTATTTACCCTTTTGATGTAACACTGCACCAGCAGCCGAAATTTGTCTCACAATAGAGAAGTCACATTGTAAATAAATGAGTAGAAAGATCAACTAAGTTTCATTAATTTAGTATTGAAGATAACAGAAGTTTATGTGGAGACTAAGTATTTTTTTTTGTGTACAGTGCTTCTGAAGAGATGACAAAGCGAGTCATTAGGCACCACAGACATATTTATTTTTTTGCAATTCACTGCTGCTATCAAACATCCTCCTTTCCCTTGGAGGAGCACGACTATCCTTTTGCAAAGACAAGGGCAGTCTTCTCTAGCTTGGGGTCATGCTTAGATAACCACTGAGTTCTATTTAATTTTACTAAGTAAGTATCTAGCTTCCTTCTTTATTCTCTTTTTATTTATATGGCTAAAGAGTCTTTTGCTTTTTCAGATTAAATTTTCTCAGTAAATCTCTCTCAGCTTCATTAATCAGACTTTCTTACTATGCTGCTCAACCTGAAGAGACATTTCCTCTATTGATTAAGTATTTTTCTCAAACTCTCTGCTTATTACCAGGCCTCTTTTGGATGTGGTTATTTTTTCAGTTCAATCTAATGCCATTTTTTATCCTATTTTCCCTCTTTCTGTCTTTTTTAGGTGCAAATTTCTGTTTGCTTTCAGATCTTCCAGTTGAACTTGGGGCAAATTTCCCATTTTGTTCTCCAAGTTCTAGATATGATTCAGTTAATTTCACTCACTGGTACCCCTTTTATTAAAAAAGTTAACTTACCTGTAAATATTTCTTTTTAAAACAAAAAACCCCATGCACATTTACACTGAAAACTTTCAACTACACGTACTGGTTTTGGCTCGGATAGAGTTATTTTCTTCATAGTAGCTGCTATGGTGCTATATTCTGGATTTGTGACCAAAGCAGTGTTTGTAACACATCAATGTTTTGGCTAGGAGCGGGCTGGGGGTGCACAGGAAGCTGGGAGGTGACATAGCTGGGACTGCTGACTAAGACTGACCAGGGGGATGTCCCATACCATATGATGTCATATACTTAGCAAGAAGAACTGGAGGTGAGGCGTTTGCCAGGGCTGTTGTTGCCTGGGGTCTGGCTGGGCATCAGTGAGCTAGTGATGAGCAATTGCGGGTTTTTTTTGATTGTGGTGTGGGGTTTTAAAGATTTTTTTTTTATCATCACTCGATTTTCTTTTGTTTTTCTTTGTTTCCTTTTTTACCTATTAAACCCACGAGTTTTCTCACTTTTCCCTTCTGGTTCTCTCCCTCAACCCACTGGGGGTGGGAACGACAAGCGTGGTGTTTTTTGGTGCTTTGGTGTCTACCAAGCTTAAACCATAACACTATACAAGCATTTCTAGTATAAATATCTGACTAAGACACACAAGTACTATTTTACCCAGCAAGAAATATAAACTAACTCCATTCCTTAACTCGATTGCTGAATTTCAAGTTCTATGAGCTGATCACATTTCCAAAACCTGTTCAGATTTCTTAGACCCAGCACCCTACCCTTTCTGAAGCCAAGAAGTAGAAGCTGGAGAACACTGAGTATTTTTCCACATTCTTTGTTAAAAATGAATTCATGATAGTTTCTCCTTCTGAATTTTGAGTACAGATGAGAACTGATGGAATATTTTTTATCTGGATTTAGTCCAAATTATTGTTTACAATACAAAACTGTACATACCAAAGGAATGAGTGTTTTCTTCCTCCCCACCAAGGATACCAGCATATTTACAGTTCTTGCTAACATGGGTAGTCTAACCCTCCTAAATCTATTTGCCATCACTGCCACATGATGGTAACTGGCTGTATGAAAAGTAAGTTAACATGACCTGTAAGGATGCAGTATTTCTTACGCCTTCTCTTTAAGCCAGGCCACACAAAACTGGTTTTTTTGGCCAATCAATGCACTCAAGATACAACAGAATGTTTAATAGGCTGAGGCTAGAGGGAAAATATATTTCAATTAAGTAACAGGCTTTTTAATCAAAAAGTACTTCGCGCTGTCACAGTGAACTAGAGCAGGCAGACAGACAAGTGCAGGTCTTGAGTAACATTATTAAGAACTATTAGCAGGCACTGCCCACTGAACAAAAAAAATAAATAACAGGACTTTCATTGCTTGACACATTAACTTTCTCCTGTGGATTTTTATGGTGATCCTGGGGGTGAAAAACTGCCCACTGATCATAAAGAGAGATAGATGGTTCTAGCCAGCACATACAGTTAGGCAAGAGGGCTGGGCATCACAGGATATACTCACAGAACTTATTTGGGGAGCAAGGTACGGCTGGGACAAGCAGTTTTCAGCATCTGTCCTTCATTGCTGCTGCCTGAGAAGTGTCCTGGGCAATTGTCACCAGCACTAAGATAGCATTTTCAAGTTTTGCTAAACTTCAGGGCAGGCAGCATGGGCTACAATACAATACCTCAGGGCAGATATGAGAAAGCGTGCATGCAAATTCTACTGAGTACCGGAGGTTTACGTTAAGACTGAGAGACTCGAGTGGATTCCTTTTCAGGAGCTATCCTTTTCTTTTTCCAGAGGTGATGGGTTAGTCTGTAGCCAGTGACCAGGAGTCAGTTTGGAAGGAAAGTTTTACTAGTTTAAATATCAAGTATTCCCAGATCTTTCTCAGCATGTGTTTTGTATCCAGTGTCCATGGAACACTTGTCCTCACACAAGCATTAGCCAGTGACTATGTCTGTTTGAAGTACAGCATCAGTCAGCGAGCTGGAAGGAATAAACAAAATACACATCAGGAAATAGTGCTCCAAAAGCTCAAAAGTGTGGGTGGAAGCCCTAGATGATCACCTGAAAGTGCTTGGAAGTTAAATAAGGAACCAAGATAATTTATTAAGCAGTTCAAATCAAACAAGAATAGTAGAATTTGACTGCAATTCGATAAACAGCTAGAAGGAATTGGGGAGAGCAAAGCATGCACTATGCTTTACATAGCCATGTATGAAACATTCCAAATATCTGTGGGATGTTTGCTGCTATAGGTGCCACCAAAGTACACTGTCTAGCTTTCAGTGCTTGTGCACGTGAAACCAGTGTGACTGACCACTTGCATCCTAACAAAGAACTTCAGAAACTTTGTTTCTACTATCATTTTAATTAACCAGAGCCATCTTATTTTGTCATTAAACCAAATCTAAAATACCTCTTTTTGTATGTTCAACTAATATTTTGTGGGAGCAAAAAAGAGCTATTACACTGAAGCATAACTTGAGCCTACCATTAACAACACGCAAGGCTTCCACAGTGTCAACTCTAACTACTATCTATACTAGTGTCCTTTGCCTGTCAATACCTAAATCTGCCCTCAGAGGTCTGTAAGATCCTATCACCACTATCTCATTTGAAAACTTGAGAACCACAGTACTCTTCCTCCTGTGGAGGATCACAGATCTGTTATTTGGATTTGCTCTGGTGATATGCCATCAAAATAATGACTCCTGAGTCACTGGCTAGTCTCGGTGACTTCTCTAAGCTGTCTACTTTTACCTGCCTTCATACCTGCAGTATCATACTGCCTTCTGCTTTCCTTTACAGTCATCTGCACATTGCCCTCAGCCCATGAAGAGATCTCTCTACACTCTTCTCCCCTTCTTTTGGGGGGCTAGCTGCTACTTTCTTCTTTCCTAGCTGCTACTTCCTTCTTTCTTATAACCTCACTCACTAGATGTGATTTCTTCCCCCCCGCTCCCCCGCCCCCCATCACGTTCCAGGACAGCAAGCTTGTTCTTCAACTCCATTTCAACCTCACTGGTTAGTTCTTCTCTTTATCCTCATAGTTGGAAACTTTCATTCTTCTCATTCATTCATTTTCATTCATTCTTCTCTTCTCATTTAGCAGATATTTGTACATCTTTATTCTGTGCATGCCATGTTTCCTCTCTAATCACCGTTTCTTTACATTCTTACCTGTTCTCCAGATGAATTTATAGTTCTCGTATTTTCTCTTCTGAAGATTCTACCACTATGCAGCAATAACTTATTGCATAAGTTACTTTTGTCAGGTATCAAGGAGAAGATGCGATCTATAGCCTCTGCATCCAGTCACCTTCATTGTTTCTACAATTCTCCTGGTGTCTCACAGCTGTTCTCAGTGCACCAGCCTTCTTTTCTGAAAACTCAACACAAACTTCCCCATTTCTTATTTTTGCATAGCTTAAAAAAAAAAGAACCAAACTCTAGAAACGCAAATGTTTAAGTTCTTCAGCAGACTTAGCTTAACTCTACTGCATATAGAACAGTCTGGCCATTAAATATTTTAAGAAAAGTATGATGCACGATTTAACAGACCAGACATTTTACAGATGCTGTGCTATACTACAGCTTTTAGTAAATGCATATGCTGAGTATTAATTACTCTCTTAGAATATTATAAATAATTTTGAGTACTGTTATAAAGGCACACATCATGTATGCCCAGCATAAATAATAGATCCATTTAGTACTGCAAACATTTTCTCCAAAGGCATGATAGTTTTGAGCGCTCGATTCTGTTACTGTGTCAGAGTATAACAGTCCTTTACAGGAATTTTGCTATATTAATGCACTCTCTGCTACTAAATCAATCATTATCCATACTCACAGTAAAAATAACAGAAAATTATTTAAAAAAATTTAAAAAATAATCACCCATTCATTCTTCATTACTACAGTACATGTTTCTGATCTATTTGCAGGAAGTTACTAGAAAAGTTTTGGAAATAATCTAAAAAGGAAAACAGCATGAAACCAGATGCACCATAAACTAAACTGTGGCAGACCTTACTAGTTAGATGTATGACTAAATCATGAAGTACTACATAGGACTCATGGTTCTGTAGGTAATGGTGAATTTTTCAATTCTTAACATACTAAAGTAAGATGTTCCTCGCTAGCCTTTTTTCTTTCTCCCAAAAGAGGTATTAGAATATCAGAGTACTTGCTAATGCTGCCAACACCAGAGCAGCATACCATTTTGTTCAGTAAGTAGCAAGATGTCAATTCCTAAAACAAATGTTCTATAAACCTTTAGTGGCTTAAAGGACATCTATTAGTCCTATCTACACTATAAAGAAAAAGGTCTATAGCCGATAATTAAGTCATTTGACTTCAGCTGATGTTAAAAATTTATCTGTATGTGAATGAAAGGATCATACATGTAGAAAAAAGGGACCAAGACACTCCTTCCAAAACTATATGCACACATTAAATACGCATGAATCCATACCTGTTTGTTTATGTTGGCCCCCACTTGAATCAACCAATTCAGGCACTGTGGATGTCCTCCAAAAGCAGCAATGTGGGCTGGTGTTTGAGCAAAACGTGTTGTACTGGCATTTACAGAAGCTCCAGCTCTTACTAACTGCATTAGGCACTCCAGCTTTAAAGACATGAGGAAATAAAACCGAAAACATTACACAGATGTGCTATGACAATTAACATGTGCTAAATAAATACATAAAAACTATAAAAGTTAAACTTACTAGTCAAACTACATGGTTGCAAAACAAGAGAGAATACGAACATTAGGATTTTGCCCCTCCTTCCTATACTCCCCCCCTCCTTTGGCCATAGGCCATACCTGAAAAGTACTTAATTCTCACCCCCAAAACTCAATTCCAACATTTGTTTTCAGGATGGGGGAAGAGAGGGCATAAATATCTCAAAGCTGCCTACAAGAGCTATTTGGTTCACTTTTGTTAGTGACAAAAAGAGTTCCGATCCAGCAAAGCTGCAAACATGATACTAAACAGACTTTATTTGTTAACTCTTGCCAAAACAACAGTGTTGTTAGGAGATATGTAGATGTATTCCCAGGAAAGTTTAGAGAAAGGTAAATCAGAAAAACACAAGATTTTAAATATCTTTAATGCTTACCTAGAGTGAAAGAAGCAGATTACTAATGAAAGCCAATACTGTTAGTATTACGATAAATCTATAAAAAGAATAAATTCTTTTCGCCATTTTCCTGTTACGACAGCTGAAGAGCTGTTTGTGGCAATACCAAAATAAAAGCCCTCTTTGTTTTAAAAAAAACCTGCAGTATTCTGTCACACTATATTCTGACTTCTATTTTCCCATCTTACTAACCAGAAGTGTCAGATATCCAGCTACTATTTTTAAATGTTCATAACATCACATTTGTAGAAGCTAAGCAAACCACAGCCACAATGACCTCAACTTTCAAAAACAGACAAAAAATCTCCTTTCCTGTCACAGAGTAACATTGTCTTTTTGTTGATAGGAAAAGGAATGCACTATGCTAAAACAAACAGTTTAGCCTAGGCTTCCATTTATTATGGTTAGAAAAGAAACACCACCACACATACACCCCCCCCCCCAAAACAAAAAGCCACCATACTGACTCATAATATTGGTTCATACACAACAAAAATCTACTGGTCAGTCTCTCATAGTTAAAGAAAATGTTTGTGAGCCATATCACAGCTATGGAATAATCTGTTCATAAAGGAGCAGTTAAAAAGCATCAGAAAGTCAGCTGGCAACTTGATTACAGAGAGAAACACACATGTCACGATTCCAACATTCTTCTCTACTGCTGTATGTCAAGTCTCTCTCTTTTTTTTTTTACCTGTAAATTCCTGATCTTGATGAGTTACATACATGAGATGTAAGTACCAAACACCATAGTGAAATATTTTATATTAGCTTTGCAAATGTATTGTGAACTTCAATTGTTTCCTTCCCCGTGTAGTTCAAACACACATATACGAATTCCAAGCTTCAGGATATGCAAAAGTACTTTTTTGGACTGTAATGGACTTGACAATGGATACAGCTGTACCACTAACTCACTAATTACGTGAAGTAAACGTGTATGGATGAGGGCAACTGAAATATTGCTGTATTAATGAATCTAGCTCCATAAAACACAAAATTACCAAAGAAAAAGTACGTCTTCAAAAGCAAACAAGTATTTTTAACTAAAAAAAAATTTACATCAAAAAAATGGTGTAGGAAAATCTGTATTTCTAATGCTGGATTACTCAAATACATTTTGTATTTGCTACTCATAGACCTTCCTTGGTGTTCACATGCTAGCACCCTAATATTGCTGTTAACCCTTAGAAATTATTAATAATTTTAACACTGTAATTATTAATAAGCAATAAGATGGAAAAAAACTCCAGCTACACCAAGAAGTTCCTCTACTATAACTGCAAACAAAAATAAAGTTCAGCCAGTTTTTAAAACAATAGACTTCTAATGGAATTAATCTGAAAACACTTTCAGACAAGCATTACAACTTCAGTAAAGAATAGTATTTCCTGCACAGAAACTGGGATGAAAGAACTTCCATAATTCAACTTCCATAATTGGACAGGCATTACACCCTGTCAATTGAAAGCGGAAAAGCATTGGAACTGGATCACCAGCATCATCTTGCACTGTTTAAATCTGCTTTATAAGATGACTACATGTCGTGATTACCTATACAACTTCATGTTTAAATGTTTTTTTCTTGTGTGCCCCCCCCCCCCCAATCTCTTACAGGATTTTAACAATGTAGGTTATAATTCATTCCATTAAAAGTTCAAGCATGGGTCAGAAAAACCTGTTTCTTCCAACATTCTGGAATAATGAGGTAAATTACTTCCATGGATAGGAAAAGTCAATGTAATGAAAAACAATAACTCACTTGATTATTTACGCTAGAGATCAGGACACACAAGTCTGCTTTCATCAAATAACCTTTTAGAAGGTATTTTCCACTGTATTGTTATACCTAAAGCAGAGGTTAAACTGATTTAATGAGGAAGAAAGACAGGCCTCCACATAGGACACAACACTGGCAAAATACCAAGGAAGAAACAGTCATTTTTATCTGTACTACTTTTGTTCCAAAAGAAACAGAATGTACCTACTACTATTCTGCTTCCTATAATGTAAACAGCCAAATGGCAAAAATAAAAGTAGAAGAGTACAAGCAAATACATGTGGTCAGAGAAAATAAAAATACACATGCAAGTGGTTAAAAAGAAAAATGAAATTAAGGTTAGTAGAAGTCAAAGTGAATTAACAGCGACTTCAGTTTTTTATGCAAGCCCTTCATTTTCTACCTCTCTGGTAGCTTTTCAGATTGCTAACAGTTTTACATTTTGACCCATCTTCTCAGAAATCTACTGAATGCCAGGGTAATTTAGGGCACTGTATAATTAACTCTAATTGGAATACAGCAACTCTAATGGGAATTAATTTACATCTTGGGGTATGAACACTTCTCTGCAGTCAAGAAACATCCTGAAAATGCAAACTCCACCACAGACACTCAACATAGCAAGTATATTTGGATTTGCTACTATCTCTAAAAGGAGGCCACACTGTCATTAAAACTCCAGGTATTACAACCAGAAACACTGGTTGCAATATCTACCATTTTCAACTTACTTTGTTGGCATTTTATTTATTACTTGCAAGCTGTCCAAGTATGTTTCAGAGTAAGCTATTCAAAAATACTGTGTTTTCAATTTTAGTCTTAAGATACTCCAGTTTTATCGGTGCTAGTGTTAGATCAGTATTCCCCCCAAAAAGGTATTTTTCCTCTTTCAACTATTCATTTCTAATAGAATTTGAATGTTGATTCTACTTCCTTACTGCAGCATATCTACAACTGCGTGCAAGAATGTAGTCCTACGTAGCTTCATTCTAAAATGGTTTTGTACTGATACAATGAGGGCTTTCTTCTATGTTCAAATTATGCAACAGATAGTGGGAAAGAAACATCTCTACACTGCTAAAGGTCACCAACCCTAGACTGATGCTCTGTGTCCATGCACACATGTATCTGTATCTATGAACTCTTCTAGATTTCACTGCTTACAAGAAGTTGTTCAACAAGGACTTCTTCCAGAAAGAAGCTATACCTGTTTGTAATTTCAGCCTCCCACACAGCTGCAGTTAGAACATGCTGCTAAATGGCCCTATATCAGAAGGACAGCCATGTAATTTCTTTCAAGAAAGACAAACAAGTGAAAATCCCACAAAATCTAGAAAAACAAAGTGAAGAGGAAAAGAGTTTTGTTCAGTAACTACTAATGAACCATTTCTCAAAGTATCAGAGTTTTAAAACATTAATTCTTTGAAATTAAGAATTCTCTATTTGAAGCTTTGATGAATCTGAACTTGGAAAAAAAGTGTAAATAATAACAGAAGACATGCATATGAATGTCCCCTAAGAGCAGCTATTGTTTCACTGCTGGCAACCATCTACTAACTGGTAAAAGGTAAAAGTATAACTATGCTACACAAACACAAAGTCAGTTGAGTTTGGGATCCAATTACATTACTGTAACTTTTTCAAGTGTGTTATATAGTCTCTGGTTCAGAGAAAGGAACACTACCTAACAAGACTATAAAACCTGCAGATAACTTACATAAATTGAAACTGCCTAGACCTTGTCACAAGGTTTTTAGGAAAGTACATACATTCAAAGTTGAATAAAACTCATTTATAGCCTAGGTCATCCTTTCAAGTCTCATTTCACTTGCCAGATTTTTCTCCCTTATACGCAACAAGAACAACAAAAACAGGTATCAAATTTTGCTGATACTCAAGAATGAACATGGCAAATATAAACACAGTATCTTGCAGACTGACTTGTTGCCTTTGTGAGCTGTTTCTGCAAGAGACTCTTCAACAGAAACTAGAACGTACACAAAAATTCACATAACCTAGATGGCTAGTGGAAAGCTGAAGATGCTTAGAGGAAAAAACAGAACAACACAGACTGCCGTAAGTGTGTACTGAAGAGAAGTTCTTATGACATGGAAAAATGAAACAGGAGACTGTAATGCCAAATTAGCATCTTCACATTTTTTATTTTTTTTGTGAGTGTACCTCATAATAAAATTTAAGGCACTCCACTTTTTTTTCCCTGAGTGTAGAATGTAGACAATTATTAGCTTCTTTCTGAACAGATAAAAGGCTACCATAGGCTTTGTTTTCTGTGGGGTTTGGGTTTTTGTGGGGTTGTTGTTGTTTTGGATGGTTTGGGTGTTTGTTTGGTTTTTTTTTGTTTCAAGACTGAAGGGCTACTTCTCTGTGTTCCTAAAATGGTTCTCAAACAAGCACTGCAGGTAAGATGACTTAACATAGAGAAACCATCTCTTCATAAACCATGACAACTGCTAAGTACATTCACTTTCCTTCCGTGGCACACAATCAACAAACAAATAGAAATATATTGGAAATGGGAGGCAGAACAAGAACAAAAGCTCCTCAAAATCCAGAGCCAGACAAATCAATGAGGGGAAAAAAGACCCCAACCCCAGCCCTCTAAGGCCCGCACAATCACTGCATTAGAAACAGGAAAGGCCTACATAAACCCAAGAAATTAAGATAACACCCATCTTAAGACTTGAAGTTAGAGCTAAGTCAGAGAAGAAAGACCCTTTAGAAATATTTGGGTTATTTTTTCAAATTATCTATTTCATAAATAGCTGTTAATTCCCATTTTTGAGTTTGCCAATCCAACAAAGGTGATCATAAACACATTTATTTTGAAAATGCTACTAGAATTCTCATATAGCATGGCTTCAAACACTGCCTGTCAGCTTAGAAAGGTCTCTGAAAGGAATCGAAAGCAGAGATTTCAGGGACATAGGCTAAGTAAATCCTACTTTTTACCTAAATACGAAGTTCCATCCGCGGAATCCAGAAACATCTATAGTGTACCTACTTCTCACGTTTTGATCTTTTCCCCACTGTAACAATGCCAACGCAGTTAATTCCATACCCGCATCTGCGCGCATATAAACCACAACGTATTTTTCCATACCGATAGCAACAAAAGGAGGACTTTACACGCACAAGCATCTTCTTCCCAAACTCCTAATGAGCCGGTCGTCATAACACAGGCCCCACAACAAAACAAATCTCCAGGTGTGGAGCCCGAGGACGATAAGGTCCGTGACGACTGGAGACAAAGCACGAAAGGAGGATGGGTGTGCAGGGGTGGGGTAGAAGTGGTCGCCGTCTCGGAGGTCCCTGTAGTCCTGGCCAGGAGGTTCGGAGAGGGTCTGGGGAAGCGGTAGGGGGGGCCGTGGGCCCGCCCCTCCTCCTCCCCCCCACTGGCTCCCGCCGCCCCGGGCGCCGTTTGAAAGCCCGACTGACAGACGTAGGGCCGCCTCAGCCAGCCAGCTTGCCCTGAAGGCAGCGAAAAAAAAATAAAAGGGGTCGCTGCCTCGCCGCCGGGGGTGGGATGAAATGATGCGGGAACGGCAGGTGCCACCCGCCCCCGCGGTCTGTCCCACCCCCGGCCTGGCTGGCGGCGAGGACAAGGCCCCGAAGCCCAGCGCCGCGGCCTCTCCCCGCCCGCCCCATCCCCTGAGGGGAACCCAGCGGCGCGGCGGCCGCCTCCCGCCACAGCGCCGCGCAAGGGGCAAAGATGGCGCCGCGATGCGCGGGAGCGGGACCGGCGCCCTCCTTCTCCTTCCACTTCCCCCCCCCAGCTCCCGCCGCCGCCCCCGCTCCGCCGGCCGGGCCCCACCTTGCCGAAGTGCGCAGCCCAATGGATGGGCGTCCAGCCGTAGAAGGAATCCTCGGCCGCCAAGTCGGAGCAGGGCGAGCTCTGAAGCAGGGCGCACAAGGCGGGCAGGTCCCCATCGCGGCAGGCGCGGTGCAGGGGGAAGCGCAGGGTCAGCAGCTCCTCGCTGGAGAAACCCGCCTCGGGGCCGGCTCCTAGCGACATGGCGGGCAGGGGAGGGCAGGGTAAGGCAAGGCAAGATAGGGGGGGAAGCGGCAGCAGGGGCGAGGGGAGGGGGAATGGGGGGAGGGGGGAAGAGAAGAAGCGGGCGGGCAGGGGCACGCTGCCCGGGATGGAAACGACGGCGACTGCGGCGGCCGCTGGCTGCCCGAGCACAAAGGAAGCGAGGCGGGGCCGCGCGCGCCGCTCCGCCCCGCGGGGGCGGGGGCCGGGGCCGCGCGCCCGTCCGGGCGCCGGAGGCAGCTGGGCGGGAAGCGCGCGGCCGCCGTCCGTTTTTTCTGTTGCCCGAGGACGGAGGGACGTTACCCCACCGCCGCCGCCGCCTGAGGCAGCTGGTTTGGCGGCAGCCTCCGGGGAAGGGTGTGAGGGGGCCTCTTCGAACCCGGCTGCACCGGCGGGGAGGGACGGCGCCTCTGGGCTCGCCGGGGAAAGGCCGCCGGCGCGGCGGTGGTTTTTGGGAGGGGAACGGTCCGTGTCGCCGCTGCTCTCCCCGCGCAGGCGGTGCCTCCCGGGCCGTGGGCTGTGCCGCGGGGCAGGGAGCGGAATCGCACTCCCTGGAGGATGCGCTGCTGGCTTTCGGCACGCCGGGTGGATCTGAACGTCATCCAGCGGGGTTATTAACTCCAGGGCGCCCGTGCCTTTGGCAGCAGTAGTTCAGGAGGCAGGATGGTGCCCGCGTAAAAGCACATAGGGAAGCAGATTTAACGGAAACAAACCATACCTCATCAAGCCTTCTTCCAGACAGCAAGTAATCTTGTTCACCTGAGCAGACACTTCCCCCCCCTCAACTCAAAGGGACTGTTCATGTATGTGATAGATTTCATTGCTTGAGGCCCTTACCTAGTAGTTTCTGAATGTTCAGTTGCATTTCAATACACCGTGTAAGTGCTTTCAAGCTAACTTCAGCACTCAGGGATCACTATGGGTTTGTGCTGCATAATGGATTACAAACCAAAGGGTAACCTTGTTAGTGTCTGTGATTAAAATGATGATGCCAAATTTTTGATTGCAACTAGAAACCAGTCCTTGAGTAATGATTCCACAAAAACTTTAGGAATTGTTGTTTGCCCCTAGTTGTTTTCTGCACAGAGTATTTGTGAACTACTTTTCTGACAGTAGTAATATTAAATTGACAGTAATGCATTTGTATAAATCCAAGTACCTTCATCTTCCCCTGAAAACTGAAGGATATTCCTTTTTCAGTATCCAAGTGATGCAAGCCAGGAATTATATTCTGAGGCAAAGAAGGTACAAAGTAATTTTCATTAAAAGTCCCAAAAGACCTAGGCATTTTAAAAGCTTTTCTTTAACATCAGCCTAAATTGATCATTAAGGTATTGTGAAATATCTCTTACTTAATATAGGAGTTCTGTTTTCTCAGAAAGTATTTTGTTTTTCTGGCTTATGGAAGAAAAAACAGTAGTTAGGAAAAATAAAACATTTGTAACTTGTTCTGGATCAGATTTTGTGCATGAGAAATGTTTATTTTGTATTGTGGATAGAAACTAGTATCTGAAATAATGTGGTTTAAATTGTTGGGTTTTTTTTAATTACTTTCCTGATTTAACTAGTAGTTAAATGTATAATGATGGTAGGTTTTGGGGTTTGGGTTTTTTTAAATAGCTTTTTTGTTTCATATGCTCTTTGAGGGGGAGCGCTGGACTGTTGGGCTAACAAATCAACGTTAGTTTTCAGCTTTTGCTGGAACTGTCTCTGATCATGGTTTTATGTGCTACTCGCAGCAAGTATGTACTGTGGTTCCGAAGGCTTTCTTCACATTCATTTGGCTTCTTTGGATTCTGGCATAGCTAGAACTGCGTATGTACAATGTCCAGTCCTCAGAGATAAGATTCCAACACAAAGAAAAACACCTACCTGCAAGCAGAAAGAATACATCCTGGAATACAGCCCATCATAAAACGCCCTCTTGGCATTTGCTTCCTGTAGCAAACAGTCTTTTTGTACATAATGTAAAATCTTAGAAAAGGAAGAGAAATACTGCATATGGGGTAATTTTGCAATCTTCAGTGAGGTGATTAGCAAATTCACTCACTGTGGAAAGGTGCTGATACTGAGTGGGTGCTTGGTTGGATTGTACTGCTCTCATGTAGAGAAGGTGCTTTCCAGAGTGTTGTTGCAACAGCAAACAGGAGATTTGGCTTAAGATTTTCCTTAAAATGTCACAATGATGACCTGAGCTAGAAACAGTAGAATTAGACTGTAAAAATTATAGCAAAGCAAAACACTTTTCTTGTGTTCTCAAAGTTTTGTTTTGATCTTGATAGTCAAGTAATAAAATACATCTCTCTGTATTTAGGACAAACAGCACAAGTCTGGTATCAAGAACTATTGTATTTAACTATAAATTCATAAAAATTATTAACTTTATATGTGGTTATATTTTTATAGCAGTATGAAGGCAGAGAATATAAAGATAGAAAGCTTGCTTTCGGAAACTTTTATTTTGACCTTAGCTGTCTTCTTCATTATGGCCTTATTTAAACTGTAGACACTTATTTCATTAGGTTTTTCATCTGCAAAATGGGAATAATAAAATCATGCCCTGAGTGGTCGTAAAAAGCTCAATTAATCAAAGTGCTTTGAGGTAAAAATACAACACTATGATATGAATATACAGATGAGGAATTTCAACACTAGGGATTACTGCAGTTAATATTTGTGTCCTCTAGCTATTATTTTATCTTAACCAAAATAAAATAATACTTAGGTTTTTACAAGGCTGCCAAGTTACACATCTCAGAATAATGTCTAAAGGAGGATGAATTACAAATAAGCCTTTTTATAGATGGTGACACTGAAGCACGGGAAAGCTAAATGCTTTGGCCAGGGGAGGGAGTACTTTCAGCTACAGCAACTTTCAGTTCAGTATCTTATCCTTTGCCTTACAAAAAAACTGTTCATTTTATGTTTGATCTGGCCTTTGTTTTCTATATGCACTTCTGTTTCTAGGTTATGTGGATTTTTTTTTCCCCATATGTAGCTAGGTAGATGCTGATGCACATACATCAGTATGCCTCATTTAGGGATTAAATAATGAAGGTCCAGTTGACAGAACAGTTGAAAGAAAAGAAGAAAAAAAAACTATAAAAACAAACAAAAACCCGCCCAGTCTCCCAAACCACAACTTACATTATAAAAATGGTCATTACCAGAATGTCTGGTATTAAAGAATACAGCTTCTTAGGTTGAAAACAGGCAAACTGACATAGTTGCTCACATATTGTTTATAACTATCATAAAAAGCAATAAATATTAAAAACACGTGGATTATAGTGAAGATGAACAAGAATTAAGTATTCCCAAACTTGAGAAGATTCATGTGGTTTTTTATCTCTTACTGGGATATAGAAATTGCCATATAAAATAAAGGCAGTGGTCTATCTCATGTCCTTACAGACACTGTCTTTATTTACCTTCTAGCACTCCCTGCAAGAGAGACAAGTGCTGTTACTCCTTTTAGAAAGAGGGAAGCAGAATGCAGAGAAGGTAACAATGCCCTGCAGGAATTCTGCATGTGGAACCGAACCCTGGTATCTTAAGTTTCGTGACTAGATTCCTTGTTGTGAGGTCAATTTTTTTTATCTCCTTGCTAGTGATCTAGACCAAAAGTTCCAAAATAGGCAAGCAGAGTGCTCTCCATATGAGACAGATTCCTTAATCAGTCTGTAGCTGGCATGTGACTTGGGGAGTCACATCTGTCTCTCTCTATTTTTTAAATTCTGAATCATTACCCAGATAAATATAAAAAAAAAATGTTTTTTAATACTCTTCCATTGACTTAATATATTTTAGCAATGGGCTTCATAGGTTAATTAATTTTAATAGAAATTACATTAAATTTTAATTTAAAATGTTTTCTTTAACTGCTGTCATATGTGAAACTGGGGACATAGAAATTCTGGTTTTGACTTTTTTTAACATTTCATTACAATTACATTATATTTCATTCTTTTGTATTTCTCTACCATTATTGTCATAGGCTTCTATATGGACAGGACAAGTCTTAAGATATTTTTGACAATCTTTCTGTCCAAAAGATCAGGTACGTATAATATAAACCTGTTATGTGGTTCTAACTTATTTCTAGATGATAAATTTTTTTTCCCTGACAAACATAACTGCTATTATGGTCTGTTTGCACACAGCGTAAGTCAGGAAATTGACAGTCAGGGGTTAAGCTGTATTTTACAAACTTTTATGAAACAAGGAAGCAGTAATACATAACATCTCAGCTTCTTTGCATTTTCTCATTTGTATGAAGACAGATTTTAGTATTTAATGTTTTACCAACTGAAATTCTTTAAGGAATACAATAAATAGTATGCTTACAGTATTTTTTATACAAAAAAATACATTCTTGATTTTTTTATGGCTCAGAAGAGTTCATCTACTAAATTTAGCAGCCCGCATTTTTGTATATTTAAAAAAAAATAGTTATTTGCAGGTCTATTTGCATTAATTTTGTCTTTGGTTCTATTCCTGGTCTTTTAAGGGAAGTGAGAGGCTTTGTTTCTGTTTCTGTCAGATCAAGGAGATAGACTTCATGTTTTGTTGGGGCGTTTAGCAGAACTAAATTTCCCCTAAGAAAGAAACAGAAAAAGATGCAGAAGAGTTTATTGGCAAAGCGGGGCTGAAGAAGAGATTGGTTTTATTTTAGCTAAGTTTGCTTTTATCTTCTCTTTTCCTTAAAGGCTGGGAAAGAAAATGGTCTGTAAGTGAGGACCTTTTGAATATTCAATAGAGTCTAACAAATATAAATTTAGAAAGTAAATACATTATTTTAAAACCATGTATTGTGAAAAAGAATTTGCTGGCTTACATAACGGTAACATACTGAGCTTCTGTGCCATTCTGATACAAATAAATTATATTTGTCCATTTTTCTTTTCAGACAGGTTTACTATGGAGCATTTTATAATAACTTGTACAGAAAAAAGTAGGGGGTGTGTGTGTTAAAAAAATACTGTAAAATTTAATCGAATACATAATTCGTTCAAGTCCTTCCGTTCTTGCTGTAGCAAGTTCGCATTGCTTAACACTTAGGGCTTTATTTAGTTGCCCATACATAAATGTCTAGTGCCATTTGAGACGCCCAAGAGTATTTTTCTTCCCTGTTGCCAGCTGCTGCAGAAAGGTATCGGTTTACCCAGGTCCTCTGCCATGCCTGCACAGAGCTAACACAGATCTTGGGAGTCCAAAGGCTTCTTAGGCTGTGTTGGGCATCTATGTTCTGACACATGAATCCTCCATAAATGTCATTTTCATGGATGTGCCCAGTCACATAAAGAGTTCCTCACATTTTGTCTGGTCTTGAACTCCTTAAAACCTCCTTTCTTTGGAGGATGTTGTTGCAGAATCACTGTCTGCATCCTATATTATGCCTGAATCCAGGTCTGGGTCTGTGGGGCATTGTATTAGCTAGCTACTTGGGTTTTGTTTTGTTTTCCTACCTAGAATCTTTGAGGGGGATTTTGCAAAAGGACAAACGTATCCAAACATTATTCATAATTCTTTTTTATTATTATTTTTTTCCAAAACTCTCAGTGAACTGTGATGAAAATATAACATTTCTTTAGATGCCATGAATTTATTTTAGCAACGGTGTGAACTTTTCCATCATTTTCCTAGTGTAAATAGAGTCTGACTCATCATTTTCAGGGACTAGTTAAAGATTAAGTTTAATTCCTATTTTTGGTTAAATTAAACGACAACTGAGTGGTGTACCACTTGAATTATATTGGTCTTATCTGGATTTTTTGCTGTCTTCACCTTTCTTCAGTGATGACCAAGTGTTGTGTTGCGATCACTCCTAAAACAGAATAGGAAATAAACATTATTCTTTCAAATGGAAGTTATTGGCAGAAACAGCTGAAACATTTTGTAAAAATTAATTTAATAAACTTAAAAGCATTAGTGCTTAAGTGCTAAAACTAAGTTTGCGTAGTATGTAAGGCCTCTGAAGGCACAAAGATCAGAAAATTAATAGCAGCAGTAGCTGCTAACATGGAAAAAAAGGCATAAATGGAAAAACAGTAAACTGAAAGTCCTTTATCCTCCTTTCCAGTCCTCAGTTCTCAGAGTTTTCTCTGGCAAGGAAAGCAGGGAATCTGTCTGACTTTCAAATAATTACTGATGTATTACTCCATTGCAGGCTAGTAGCAAAGAGCAGCTGTGTGCCGTAGCCAGAGCCAACTTCTCCCTTTCCCATCCCCCACTTCTGACAGCCTTCTCTGGAGAAAGCTGTCTCACTCTTAAATAAACTAGGGCTGGGTTTCAAGGCAAACCAAGATTTCATTAGAAAAATATTTACTCATGCATAAAGAAGCTTTTTAAAAAAAAAAAAAAAAAAAACAAAAACCAAAAAACAAAAAAAACCCCAAAACTTCACTACTTAGGAAATGAAGCAATTCTCTGGGTAATAAATAAAAACAGATTCGTTACACTACACTTGTAAAGCTGGCATCTTTTCTGAGCCTGGGAAGAGTGACCTTATTCTTCATAAAGCTTTGTCAATTCTGCCTCCATGCAACTATTCTCTTCTTGATACACGTGAGTCATCTGGGCCATGCTTAACTGAGAGGTCTAGTGCCTAAAAAGTAAGGGAGTTAATTATAGTTGTTGGCTTTTTGACGAACTACCCTTCTTTTTCCCATATTCCTTACCAGTTTTAACTGAAAATTAACATTTCTTGAGAGACAAAATACCAGCATTGTGGTAAAAAAAACATAGTTCCGTTAAGAAATTAATACCAAACCGTTTCTATTTTCCTTTTATATTGAGCCTGAACCGCAGCAATAAAAAGGTCCTTCAATGGCCTCATCTTCAAAAGTAGGAGGTCTCAGCAGAGTTACAGAACTGCCAAAAGTTCATGGTATCTCCACTTATCTTTACACTTAAGATGAATGTAAATCTGAATTCCTGACTGATTGCATTCAGTAAATAGCTTTTATCTGAAAAAGCACATGAATGTGTGGAGGAGTCTTGCTCAAGTTCCTGTTTAAATTATTCAGCCGGTTACTCCCTGAATTCCTCCCGGTATTTCATTAGAGATGTCTTCCTCTGCTGTCATGCAGTGGTCAGTGGCTGCCATGTTGTAGCCCAACATTCGGTGATGGGGGAAGTGACGTGTTCATGTCATTGGTGGTGTGCTCTGAGGTATTCTGAGTTGTAAGGAATGCAAAGGATGCCATGAAAATGTCAGCACTCTCGCACCCTGAGGAGAGCTACCATGGGGCACTGCACATTGTTACTCTGGGTTCAGGGGTGCTGGTGTGAAATCTGTGTAATTGAGCATAACAAATCTTTCACACCAAACCAGTCTTTCTTATGTTAAGAACCACATTACCCATAATCACTCTGTGTACTATTTTGTTTTGCACTTGGGTGGAAGCTTGAAGTGGTACCTTTATGTAAAATTTATTCAAATGTTAAATGAAGCAACAACCAAATCCATAGCTTGATTGCAACTACATGGATGTGGAGTTAATGAATCCTGTAATAATTTTACAGTTCAATAATCTGGAAATCTTTCCATGGAAAAATATTTAACAAAGGGGAAAATGCCATATCCTCTTACAAAGAGAACAAACAAAAATCTTGAGAAAGGTAAAGAGTGTGAAACGGCTGTGTCTGAGCCGGGCAGGTGTTCTTGAAGCCTGCACCCTGTCCAGTGAGATTAGATGCTTGTGTTTGAGAGTTTTAGTCCTTGCTCATTTAAGAAAGAGCATGCTCCTCCCCAAACCATGATTCAATAGAGCAATTGTAACACCATCTTTTTGTCAAAGAGGATGGTGCTTGGTGTTTCAGTTGTTCGTGAAAGGGAGTGAAAACGCTAAGCAGCCTACGTTATCAGAATAGGTTCCTATTTTAGCTAGCATCATATGAAAGGAGCCATCTTGTGGTTGTCTCTTTTGCAAATAACATGTTGCTGTAATATTGCCTTGAAAAGCTGATGTTAAAGATGCAGCTATACTTCTGTGATAATTTTTCTTCTACCTGTTTAGAAATGTTACCTTTTGAGTTAAGCATAATCTTATACATCTTTCACTCAGAGAATTTTAATTACTGTTCTCTATGTTGCATCTAGTAAAGGAGACACAATCTCTGTAATGAAAGAAATAGGAGAGGATTCTTGCTTAGGAAATCAATTAAAAGCAAGTGAGTGAAAGTATCTTCCCTCCAAAAGTGATGCTGGTAGGACAGTGATGATTATTCTGAGCACTGGAATAAGGGAGACAAAATATATATGGGATTATTTTTGACACAAATAATCTGCTGCTATATAGGGAAGTAAGTCTTCATATGCGCAGGATTCTGAAAGATAATGGTTTAAATATAACAATTAGAATAACAGTGGTTTCATAGTTAACATGCCTAATTTCCCTATCTGTTAGGATACAAAAAGTCTTTAAAAAATTAGTCTCTGTGCGTCTCTGAAGCAAATCACCCCAGTTGCCAAGAACCACAGCCAGACCTCTGTCTTTACATATTTGAGTGAGACTTGAAGTAAAGGTTTATTTTTTCTAATGTGTTTCCACAAAAACATAGATTTACTTTGTTGAAACTGAAATCAGACTTAGGTCCCAGACTGATGTAATTGTGCAATTTCTTTGATCTTAACAGGTGTAAAAGTCAAGAATTTTGGCAATTGTAGTATATTCTGAAAAGAATAAATATGCATTCTAAGAAACGTGGAATGTAATGAAGTTAAAAGAGGATCAAATATGAAAATGGACTGCTTGGACGAGAGTACATTTTTAACTTTCCCTCTAATATCTAAACTCTATGAAAACTGTTGAAAAGTGTCTGTGTATTCTCACATAACAACAGAACTGAACTGATTTTATTTGAATTACCTGGATTCAACTTCCAGAAATTTCTTGTTGCTAGGTGAATTTGTAGCCATAGATATGTTTTTTTACCTAGGTCAGCACTTCCATATTAATAAACAAGAAGTAGGGTAAGATTTTCCCTAGGTATAAATCACTGCTGTCCACTGTTTATGGAAGCTTATAGCAGATCAGCCTTAAAGGTACCTTTCATATAGATTTTTTTGTTCCTATTGACTAGGATTACACTGAGTTTGCAATCAGAAATTGTTTTATTCAAAACAGTAAGGAAAGCATTTTCGAACTGAATTGTGTAATAGTTAAATGGAGAATCTGGAACAGAATGTTGTAATGCCATCATCTGGAAAATCATCCAAACAAGAAACTTTTTGTCTCCTTGCTTCTTTTTCCACTTTGGCATATTGAATGAATGTCTAATTTGCTTGATTGAAACCTTTTGCTCCAATAGTAAACTACTGGTTTGCTAAAAATAAAATCCTTTTTGTACAGAGAGGCTTTTCATACATATATGCAGGATTATGAGCTGTATTTGTACCCTGAAAAGCTTTTGGATATCGTATGCGTGGTACTGAAAATACAGTGTGACAGTCTGGTGGAAGTTAATCAGTGGTATTTCCTGTGAATTCACCTCCAGATGAGTGTTGTCTCTTTTTGTCATTTACTTTGGTATTATATTATTGAATATTTATTCCCTTTTCTTTTTACAAGACTTTAAATTTAATCTTGAGAAGCATAGCATATTTTTTACCATGTGCAGTAGATGCTAGACATCATTTAAACCAGCTAAACACTGCTAAAAACCTATTGAACACGCTTGGTTCTTGCAGACACCAGCCTGTCCTGCACAAGTGCCATCTCTTTTGCAATATCTAAGTCCAGGTTTTCATCTAATTGGAATGAGGTGAGTTTTCACTGAGCTCGCCAAAATAACAGAACAGCTTTAAACTCAAATACTAACTTTGTTAATTAGGTTGGTAATTTTACTAGGTAAGTGTGTGCCAGCTGGACTGAAGAAATGATTACAGCCCAAATTCAGGTACGTAATCTGTTGCTGTGAAGACCTTGCCTTATGTGCAACTTCAGGACGTTTTCCTCTCTCTGCCAGGCATATTAGAATACTTTATGAAATAACACAGTTATGAGCAGAAGGTATCAAGGGTAAACGCTGACCTGCAAGCAAAAGCTTTAGGCAGTCCAAACCAGCTTGTTAACCTGGAAGCATCTCCGTGTATTAGTATTTATTCTAGCAGATGCTCTCACTCCAGATGTAGTAGTGACATTCTTGTATCAAAATCTAGTATCCTAAGATGCAGATACACTTTTTATTGACCAGACTTTCTCTGACAGATAAACATACCTTTTAGGGAGAAAAGAAGACATATTTTATTTAGTTTTGGTGCTGCCATTCAGAAGTTTGTGAAATTAGACCTAGCAAGCTTTATGGAGCATCTTACAAGGAAGCTTAAACCACAGCCATTATTTATATCAATGTAAAGCAATTGTGTAACCCCAAAGGAATGGCAATGTGTTATTTTAAGCGATCAGACAGGACATGAAAGACTGTCTGATATCACATGTTGGCATGAAAGTTAATGCTGAAATTTTTAGCCACGTCACGTTTTAAAATGACAGATAGTACCGTTCAGTATCTAAAACGTGTTATCATTTTTGAAACACACATAATTTTCTCCCTGGTTGGGGAATAATTGTCTGCCTATTACAGTAAGGAAATGGATGACCAAACTTGCAAAGCAGCCTTGACTTTCAAGCATTTGAGAAGCTGAGGAATATCCAAGTAGTTAGGATACCGGCCTGCATTGTGGTCGAACAGGTTTAGTTCATCCGCTGTTACAGATTTTGTGTCTTATCATGGATAAGACATACTGGTCCAGATCCACAAAGGCTTCTTGCTCCTACTGACAGCAGCTGAAATTCACTTCAAATAGGAGTTACTGTCTTAAAAACTTCTGTGTGTCTGCACCTAGGTCCATATTCATTGGGAAAATAAAGTCTAGGAGAACTGCTGGGACTCCATCATTCCCCAAGGTCTGTGAGGCAAAGTGTAATTTATGTGGAGTGCTCAGCTACTACAAAAGCTGTGGGCATAGAAATACATAAACAAAAGTTTACATGTTTCTCTAATACATCAGCCATCAACAATCTTTGACACTAAAGCTCTAATATATTCATATCATAAGGCATATTACCACTGCAAAAAAAGAACAAACAAACAAACAAAAGTACAAGCTATAAGTCTGTTGTATGTTTGGGAAATGCTTTGGTTTTTTCTCAATGAAATGCTAGGAAAATAAAGCCCTGTGTGTGGATAAGAGCCATTTGGCTCAAATAACCCCAAAATTTGGTGCTATAAGCAAATTGGTATTGAAAGAATTCCAGGCAGTTGTGATACATACAGTTATACAAAACCATAGTTCTTTGCTTTCCACAAGTGTAACATTATGTGAATTTTTGGCAATATGAGGTAACATTTATTAACCTGTTTTCTTAGCTTATTGCAATTTATGATTTGTATTCATGTTTCTTAAATCATAACCTGAACAATTACTTGTTGACCTGTACGTCAGAATCAAGCAGGAATATTTTTCACTTTTAAAAATCATAGTTCTGATTTTTTTTAATGTGTGACCTTGAACTTGTGGATTCCTTATATCTTACCCGGTGATAGCTATTCTCCAAAGAAAAAGCAGCACCGTTGCATTTCCTCCTCTTTTAAAAGTATTTCTGCTGCCTTTTGAAGGGAGCAATGTAGGTGACTAACTACTAGCACTCACCTCACTGGAGCTCGGATTAAAGCCCATTAGTTTCAGAGGTCTGTATGCTGTAAGATATATCTGATGCTCTTTCCCCCAGCATCACTACTGTCTACTTCAGGCAGTCCAAATTCAGCATACTGTCTGTTTTGAATTCCAGTCTAAACAGATTTACACTGTGGCACTCTTCTGGTCTACATCCAGTTTGCTCTTGTCCAGCTGCCATGGATCAAGTGGATCCATATCCACTCTAGAGGGAGGGCAAGGAGGAAATCTGCTATTTTAAACTGCTCACTCTGACTTGGGTTCCACTACACTCCAAGCTGCACTATATAGGAGTGATGGTACGGGACTGAGGAATCAAGTTCATCCCTTGTGTAACAACAGAAAGGGCAAAGACAGCAGCAGGAATACGGCGTTGGCGATCCCTGCCCTGCCAGTCTGTCTCATCCTTGCCCAAAGACTAAAATCTTTACGGTTTGTTGTCAATGTCTGTTCAACCTTCAGTTTTCACTAAAAATGCTAGGAGAAAAAAAAAGGATGCATGCCACTGTTGGTGTTTTTGAAGATTCTAGACTAAATATGTTGAGGAGTGTGACCTCAGAAGTTAAAGTTATGCATGTACCATGTGTATTTGGAACCTTATCTGGGAATCTGCAAGCTTTCCAAAATGTGTAGGGCTTGGGAAGAAAAGAGAGTATATTTAAACTTTTCAGGTTTGGGAAACACCTTAACTAAACCAGGAATACGAATTCAGAAATTTGCTGGGGAATTGTAAGGATAATCAGGGATCAGGCCTATAGTGAATTTAGGAGCAAAGCTTCTGAAGAGAGATGTAGCTAGCAGACAGTTTGGGAGTGGGCACAGTGCTGGAGTCTCAAATGAATGGGATGTCTCCTGGAAATGAGAATCAGGAAGGAAAATTCTAATGATTTTTTGAGCCTAAGTTCATGTTTCCTCCCTCTAGCCATCTATTGGGACTGTTGTGACAAACCGCTAAAGAGCTCTGCCAGGGCAGGTCTTGTGTAATAAATTCCATTATTCAAGTTCAATTCAACAGCCTAGATTTGGGACATACTTAGCTATTTCCTAGAAGTGTTAGCTCAGTTTTAGTCAACATTTCCGTGGTTTTACTGCCAGGCAGTTTAACTGAGAGTAACTCCGTTTTCCCCCCTGTCTTATATTATGGGAAAACCCATAACTGTCAAGAGTTTGTAGGATGCTTTATGATTTTTTGCTTGCAATACTGAGGTAATTCTTGCACAATATATGTGTTATAGTGTTATCTAGACTTTACAGTTACTATTATACAGATGACACGCTGCTGGAAATGTAAATGGGAAACCCTACCTCTCAGAACTACGTATTTGTAAAAGCAGCATGTCAAGAATAGGAGCAGTGAAGGTGCTGACTCACAAGTGGCGATGCTCACCCAGTGATGGCTGTGACACTTCCTGCTCCCAGCTGTCCTTTCCATCCCATGACGTGCAGTTTTCCATCCTCGGTGCAGAGACGGTTCGGCAGCTCATGTAGCAGCTGCTGAATTTCTATAATTTGCAGCCAAGCATATTAAGGTAACCCCCAATCATTTTTGGCTTACCTTAAAACATTGGTCCGCCAGCTGTAGTGCTTCAGCAGCGGTTCTCCAACCGAGATGGGATTGCAACAGAACTAAAAATCTCTGGGGAAAGGGAGATGGGACTTTTGTCGATGGCCCAAAAGAGTCAAGGTGTTGGATGGGAAAAAAGTTATATTGTATTCTGCACTGGGAAGCTCAGGAGCATTTCCAGGCTCTTTGGTGTGAGTACATGCCCCAGCCTTAACCCAGCTACAGGTTCGGATGAAACACACATCCAGGACAAGTCACCTCTGATCATGAATCAGAACTCTTACAGTGGGAGTCAGCACCAGATTCAGAGCTAAATTTAGATGTCTGCAGTGTAGATTTCTACATGTGAGGTATGTGCTTAACGCACAAGAGATTCAGCGAATACAGTCAGCAGTGCTTTGAGACCAATTTTATATCTTGTTGGATTATATCCTCTCCTTTCATTGACCGCTCTAGGAATAACAGTCAATGAATCATACTCATCTCTCTATTTCTGTAAGTACTAATTACTCCTCAATGTTCTCTGCCTCTTTTATTCATTTGTCGTTGTTTCTCTTTCCCATTTGTTGGTAATACTTCTTAAGTCTGTTTGGCACGTAACTGTCAGAGACTTCGTGTTCTCTTGGAGGAATCTTATGAATGTTAGTGGATTGAATAGTTTCACTGTTCGTTATGGACTCAGCTTCTAGATGGGCTGATTTGGCTCAACACGCTAAGGCTACAAGCAGAAGACAGGCAACCTGCATCATTTGGTGTCCCTCCTCCCACATAAAAACTCACTGAATCAATAAGATTTTTTTAAGAGTACATAATGGCTTGCTCTGTTTTCTATCCATGTGAAAAGGCGTTATCTTATTAATCACTCAGTTGTGCTGTTCCCTCCAGTGTTCTCTTCAAGAGCACAGCTGTTGTCTTGGGCTAAGTTATAGTGACTCCTTTGTGGTTCACTTTATCCCTTGGTGACTTCATCTGCCATGAGATTGCCTGTATAGCCAAAGCACCTACAACTTTCTTCCAATTCCCGTCATTTTGATACTAAAATAATTCTCCATAGGTCTGTGAAATGTACCCTTATGCTGACCATCATTACGTTTCCCTTCCCTTCCAATACTTTCCACGGTTTTTCATTAGTTTGTCTTTTAAATGCTATTCTTAACAAGTGTGGCTGAGATTAAACAGAAACATTGTTCAGAGAGAAAAGGGCTTCTGGTGAAACAGATGTCACTTGCAGGACTATATATCCCCTTCCTTTGGCAACTGAGACAGATTCTGGCTAACTTATCAGTGGGCATCCTGCCCTCCCAACAGATGGTCAGAAGTGCGGAGAGCAAAAAGCCCATCTATGGATGCGGAATATGTTGAAGAGTGTATGTCTAGACACAAATGCTGAACGAGCTTTTTAAGCTGAACTTCTGTGCCCGCAGTCAATCTAGAGGAAAGGACAGCTTTTTAATAAAGGAACATTCTGCATCAACATATGGCTGCTTTGGTGCGTAGAGCAGCTGATAGTTACAGGAGGGTTGGGGAGAGGGACATTATGAAGTAATCAGCGTATTAGAAGTCACTCCTTTTTTGGTTTCTTTCTATTGGGAATATCTAGTAAGAGACCAAAACACAGTTGTTCTGATTCGGCTGAGTTTCCCAAAATTAGTTTAGGAAGTTGGAGAAATCTGCAGTACAGTTCCCGAGATAAACATATGTAGCCTTAGAACAGGATTTCATATGTGTTTAGCAGAAAATGGAACTTATTTTCTTATGGCTTTGTCATATTTGCCAACAACTGTAAGAATCGGAGACGTTTTTATTGTCACAAAACCATCTCAAAATACAGAAGTTATCACATGGATGAGTGAGAACAGTGTGTGTGGTTTCTTATAGTCATGCTTAGGAACCTGGCTAGTTCTTTGTAGGTTTTTAGGGGAAAGGCAGTGACCTACGCTACTGTAGCTTGGCACGGAAATGTGTATTGCAACAAGGAGATATATATATATAGAGAGAGATATATATATGAAATTAGGTCAAGACTTTTGCCCTACATTTTCCTACAGCTAGAAATGTTCGCTAATATACAGTCTGTACTTTACATATGATCTGCCTTTGCTTATATCTCTTGAGCTCTTACTCGTCTAAACTTAAGCATCAAGCAGGTTTAAATCAGTTGCCTGTCATGTTCGATAAAGGCATAGGAAACTGTGTTAAACACTTATAAGAAATTTACTGGATAATATTAAGAAATTGATGGAGATTTATACGAGTCAAGGCAACTTTGCATGGTTTTTGCATGAGTGTAAGGAAGAAGTTGACTTTAGCTTTGAAAAGAAAACAGAGCCAGGGATTAATGAACTGAGAGAGGGATGGTGTGTTTTTGTGTGAGATGAGAAACTGAAGAATTATTGGCTGTGGTGCCCTGAGAAGAATGTTACAGGTGTTTGCATGACCTGGAGCATGAGCCAGTACGAAACAGAGGCAACACTCAGTCTTCACTCCGCATCATCAGTGCTTTCAGCCAGCTTCTGAAGATCGCCTTGTTTTGCGGCAAAAGGGAAAGTTCATCTTTAGGTAGTTCGTGCTCTGGCAGAAACGATACCAAATGCAACAATGATTTGGTAATGTATGCACCTTCCCATGGAGGCTTGGCTAGAGACTGTTGGGATGGTTCACTTACAAGTCATATAGTAAACAGCTATCAGGTAATAATTATTTTCACTCACTACCAAGCCTGTTTTGGCAACCGAGGGCTGAAAAGCCATCTGTCTTATTTTCATTCACCTATACTTTTTGAAACCAATTCCATCCTGCTTTCACATCGATTCTCCCTTATACTTTTCACTATAATTCCTGAGTATTTTAAGTTCTGTCATTTTTTAGAGTGGCCAAAATCATATGCTCTGGGTTTTTTTTCAACTTGATTCTCTATGGATGTGTTATTTGACTGCATACATGTGTTTCTATAGTTGATGATTATAAGGTCAATCACCAAGCGAGCCTGCTAGCAGTGTGCATTCAGTAGCACTCCTCGTTAGTTGCTTCATAAAAGCACATTTTTTTTCGGTTCTTTGTACATCGTACCGGTATGAAGTGCCCCGTGAACTCAATACCAGCTTTCTGGTATTTACCAGCCTGTTTTCTATTCTCTTTTAGCACAGCTAAAAATTACTTTGACTAAATACCAGCTGATGCACAGTCTCATGAGCAGTGCGAGATTTGCTTATTAATAGTATTTTATTTAAATAATGAAATTCATAATGGTGTTGAATTATGGTGCTTGCTTCAGGAGTGTTTTCAAGCTCCTTGTCTTTCTAATATTTAAAGCTCATGCCGCGAGTGTAAGGAAGGGGAGGACATAGCCTAACTCGCTGGGTAGAAAAGTACGTCTTTGTGTTAGCACTGTGAAAATGTCCTAATCGGGGACCTAATCAAGAGACTGCAGAAGCTAAAGGCTCTCCAAGATCGACAGCCTTGGTATGGGGCTATTGTGTACTGTTATAGAGCTGAGGCATTGTGTTTGCTATTCTGATGGAGCCCGGCATGGGGTATGAATGGGAAAATGGAAGCCAATGCCAGTTCCTGTTAATTTCTTTCTGTACGAGAGTCTGTTAGCGATTTGCCACGCACCCTGAAGTCCTGCCGTCACGTGGGCTTCTTTCCTGCCCATGCCTCTGCCATGATATTTTTCGCCAATGTTCATCATTCTCTCCCAGCCCCTCTGCCGCACCTGTGTGCTTTTGAACTGCTTTTTGCATCTGGAACACAGTTTGTCAGACTCTGGGCAATAGTTTTTCTCCCTTGGGAAATCTGTGTTTCCATACTGTGTGAAAAAATCTGGCTGCATTCCAGCCTGCTTGAAAGCGTGGCTTTGCACAGTAAAGTGTGTACACAGGAATACCGAAGTGAGCGCTTAAGTAAATCTCCAGAACAAGTCTGTGGGAGTGTTACCTGGGTGAGGGCTGGGTGACTTACATCTTATGGTCGGGGAGTCGTATTTCACAATTCGACAATTGCCTGCTACTAGATATGACCATATATAGTTTTTAAGTGGTGGTTGAATTTTTATTCTTTCATATTATGCAAGAAAGAAAGAGTTTTCATCTTCATTTACTGACCTAAGTTAAATACTACCTCCATTAATAGGTAAATCCATAGATTTAAGTTACAGAAAAATGAATCTGATTGATAGCAATTCATACCATTGCCAGGTCATTAGGAGAAATCTCAGTACATTTTTGGAAGTTACAGCACGTGCATCACAAGCCACGGATGCAGGTACACACTGAGAAGTCAGACATACATCTACCGCCTATAGGAGTGTTTTAGACATTTGGCTATAGGCCAATTTGAGGGCAAAATTATTCATCGTTCTTGTTGAAGTTTATCGACTGTGTGACATGGGAAGCTTGAGGAGAATGTGAAGTGCTATACTTTCAACTTGGGGGCAGTAGGAAAAATGACCATTTTAAAAATGTGATTTACATGAACTCTACATAGGAAATAAACTGGCCATCTTTGAGTCTGAATATGTGACAGCAGTGCGTACAGGACCCTGCCTGTTTCCCCCACTTAGAAGCTTCCAGCTTATCAAATTATCATATAGTCATTCAGTTAGCAAATGTGTCATGTCAATGAACAAATACTAATTGAATATACTTATGCGTGTTACCGTGGTTAATTCTACATACTTATTGCAGAACTGCTGGGTAAATTAGGAGATTATTGGCATGGTTAATTTGTATTCCACATCTAATGCATAATACAGAATTTTGCTTTCTTATTTTTAAGCAGAACCGTTGAGACTCAGGGTGGACTAGAGAGAGCCAACAGGCACTGCCATCTCATGACACTTTGGTCTCGGGTTAATGCTCAGGTTAGAAGATGCAGGGATGCAAACCTTCATGATTCTGTTGCAATGTTTGGCATTTTCCTTAAAACTTAAGCCTCTTTTTGGACTTCAGCAAGGCATTCAACGCTGTTTCCCACAGCCTTCTCCTGCACAAACTGGCAAGATACAGATTGGATGGGTGGTCTATGACATGGGTAGGAAATTGGCTAACAGGTTGCAGTCAGAGCGTGCTGATTAATGGTTTTTACTGAGGCTGGCCCAAGTGGGATCCCCCAGGGATAGATACTGGGCCCCATGCTGTTCAACATCTTCATAAATGATCTGGATGACAGGAGTAAAAGCATGCTTACCAAGTTGGCTGATGATGCCAGACTGGGTGGTGAGGTGGACACATCGGAAGGGAGAGCCATCTTACCGAGAGACCTGGACAGGCTGGAAGAGTGGGCCAGCAAGAACAGTATGAAGTTTAACAAAGACAAGTGCAAAGACCTGCACCTGGGACAAAATAACTAAGAGCCCAGTACAGGCTAGGGGAACAGCCTTGCTGAAAGGGACCTGGAGGTTCTGGTGGACAGCAAGCCAAACGTGAGTCAGCAGTGTGCCGCAGCAACAACCAAGGCAAATTGGATCCTGCAGCGGCATGACTAGCAGAGATAGAGACACGATCATCCCACTCTAATCAGCACTTGTCTGGCCGCACCTGGAATACTGTGTCCTATTCTGGTCCGCACAATTCAAGAAAGACATGGACAAACTGGAGAGGGTCCAAAGGAGGGTCATGAAGATGATCAATGGCCTGGAGAACATACCCTATGAGGGCAAACTGAAGGAGTTACATCCCTTCTCCAAGGAGAAGAGAAGGCTCAGGGCGGAACTCATCACAGTTTTCCAGGCACCACTTAAAGGGTGGCTACAAAGAGGACAGAGGGTCTCTCTTCACAAGGAGCCAGGTGGAGAGGACAAGGGGCAACGGGCACAAGTTGTGCTGGGACTGTTTTGATCTTGATGTAGGAAATTACTTTACAGTGAGAACAATCATTCACTGGAACAACCTCCCCAGGGTTGGGGTACAATCCCCATCACTGGAGGTTTTCAAGATGTGATTGGACAGGGTGTTAGATAATCCCATCAAGGCTCCCTTTCCCCACGAAAGGTTGGGCCAGATGATCATTCAAGGTCATTTCCAACCTGGGCAGTTCTGTATTCTTTGATTGTTTAAAAACCTGTTTTCTTTTAAATAAAAGTAAAGTCTTTGGCCCTAGATATTGGAGGGAAGTGCCTGAAAATGTTAAAAATAATGTGGGAAGAGCCTTGCAGGGCAAATACAAAGAGCTGAGAATGAATTATTGGAAAGTGAATCTGAAACTTTTTGCAAGCCTGTCCTCTTTATATTTGAGGAATCAATTCAGAATATGTAAAGGCATAGAGTGTTAAAAATAATGAAAATTCTCTTTTTTCTCCTGTTGGTTGCTATTAATGCTTGTTGAGAGGGTAACTGAACTGGTACATCAAGTGGCCTGCAAAGTTACCCTCTAAATTTTGGAGTTTATGGCACCACTAGAAAATTTTCTTCATCTTTTCAGAAATGCTTATGCGTTTCCAAGCCTTCTGTCAGTTTGGTTATTTTCTCCTCTATTACATTTCTAATATTCTACCATCTTGCTAATCCTGTAATTTTAGGATTTTTCTTTTTTTTAAAAACTTCACATTTCCCTGATGGCCTCAACTTCTTAATTATTAGCCTTATGAATGCATCTCAGCCTTCATTGGAAATAAAGTATCTACACATTCCAGTTTCTAAGGAAATGCTTGAAAATATGACTGGAGCACACTCTAGAGGCTCAAAATCTCAACGGCACAGAAATAACTCCCAATTTATTCATATTTCAAATCTCATGATTTTAAAGCCAATCTCATGATTTTTTTTTAAACTTGTTTCATTCCTGATGAAGATTTGAAGTAAGATTTGTGAATAGTATGGATTTCCTTATCTGCTGTTCCTCCAGAGAGCTATCTTTTATTACTCTTAATCTGCTGACAGGGAGCTGGGTTTTGTATGTTCCGCTAAGTCTTATATGTACGTCAAAGATGGATGAAACTCTGACAATTCATAGAGATGCTGATATTATTTCTGAAGTGTTTTGCAAACTAGCAAAATCTGTCTTGGTAGGTTTTATAAAAGGATTGTGTCCTGAAAAGGACGAATGCTGTACTTCATAAATTTATTTGGACGATCAAGACACAAGTATATGTAAATTAAAAAATTCTAAATAGGTCTGCAGGTGTCATAAGATTGTATAAAATGTAGTGTGCCAATTAAAATGGGTCACTACCTATATGGGGGCTATATGTTCTCTGATACTTTACATCATGTCACATGAGTGGGAAACTTGTATGGAGAAGTGGAAGAGCAAGCTTGATAAAAATCCTGATTTATGCATTGCTTCAAATCATCCGAGTTTGACCATGTATCTGTCCATCTTCACCCTGAAAATATTTTTTATCTGTATAATATTTCCAATAAGATGTGAAGCTCTTCAAGTGTAGCAAAGGATTAGTGTGTTTTTTGGGCTGCTGACACTTTAGGATCATGTTTAGTAATGGGTTCACGTTACTCTCTTGAAGGGTGGTGCAGATAGGGCTAAAAGTCCAACTGAGTGACCTGGACAGCTGAATGGTGTCACTCTATCTGAGCAGCAATTTGTAAAATCATTCAGGCTTTTTCTACGCTGCCAAATATGCCGCTATCAACACTGTCAAATTTTTGTTATTATTTTCAGCTATTTATTAACCATACAAGTTGCCTGCTTGGTGTCTGTTAATCATATATTATTTTATGCTGACACTCAATAGCCTCAAAGATGAATCAAACTCGGGCATCCCCGTCTGGATGTGGAGCCCACATCCACTAATCACAAGACCTTTCTTTTTTTAAACTGCAGTTGCTGTCTCTGTTCCCGCTTCTCTGGCTGGACATCGCTTCATCGCACAGAAAATCTGCTCTCCAGTCCTCTGGCCTGCATTGCCTGTGCCGCCTATTGGAACACTTTGGGGCAGAATCAGACATTCTGATGCAGCCTTCCCAGGTCCAGCTTCCAAGGCTGTGCAGCCTTATCTGCAGAGGAGCTGGCGTAGCGTGGAGGTGGTCAGCACACTCTTGCTGTCAGGACCCTGTGTGTGCTCAAAGTCTGGCCAAGACATCTGAAGGACGTGCTGATTCAGTATGTCTGTGCTGAGCAGGGATTTCCAAGCCGTAACCTGTGAGCTAACATCTACATTCAGAACAGGTGGGGTTTTTTTCTTCTTTAATTGGTAGAGAGCCTTTACATTTTGGAAATTGTTTGAATGGCTGTTTAGGCCAGCGACCTGCTGTGATTGTAGTTACCAGTCCCTGGCTGAAACCACACATCTGGAAGTCAGGGATAAAAAGAGAGAAAAAATTCTAGGACAAAAAATACCGAACTGGACCAAACCCAGGAACATTTATTCCCCTTATATGATGTACAGCTGAGAACATGCCTGACCCAGTACAACAAAATAAGGCCTCTAATAATTATTAAGGGAAGGCCATGGCAACAAAAAACGGTGCGAACAAAAAGCCTGATTTCTTTTTTTTTTTAAAGAAAGAGATGTTCCACATATCTCTAGGGTAAACTGGACAACGCCTCCGAGCAGATTTGCTTTCCCTAAGAGGTACGGACCACTATAAAAAAGTAAAACTTTTGGTTGAAAAAATGAAAAAATGCCCTGGATTCTGGCTTTAAAGTTGGGAAAACCAAAGTATTTTCATTTAAAAAAATCAAGGAAATCAAGGCAAATTTTAAAAACTCTTAGCATTTTTTGTAAAAAATCAGACTTCAAGGGAAATTTGTACTTGGTCAATGTCACACTTTCCCATCAGAACCAAAACATCTAATTTCTAGTAAACATCTTTTTAAACAGTGGCCGAGGTCTTCATTGGCATTTAATCCTTGCTGGCATTCTGTGTCCCTTAAAATCCTGAGCTTGCCCAAACTCTGTTTACAGAAATGGTTTTGGCAGTACTAGCTACTGATTTCTATGTGCATGTAGTTAAATCCCTCTGGGAAGAAAAACTTACCTTTTCACAGTAACTACCATAACGGCAAAAGAAAAAGAGGAAAAAAACCCACAAGGGATAAATAAAGTAAATAGGAAGGAGGGAGAGAGCGTCAAGCAAGAGAGAAGAAAATAATGTGCCGTTTGACTGGAGCCAGAGAGGGAAAGATATTACTCAGGCTTTGATCCTGAGCCTTCTCTTCATTTACTGATTTTGGTGCCTGGCTAGTACTGACACTGGTGCTGGGTAAGGCACCTAAGATAGTTTATATATATGACGTTACCTTCCAACTAAATAAAAGTCATTAATAGCTATACATAAGATGGGGTATTCTTAGGGAAGATATCGTTCATATTTACTTCTTTCAGTGAGTTTGCTACAACTTTATGGCTCTTATATTTTCAAAAATTGTTCCTGATTGTGCAAAGGCAAATAAAGGCATGGAGTAATTTCGGCTTGTGTTATAGCTTTTATGTGCGCAAACGGCACTGCTGTATTGTCCTGGTTCCGGTGGGGATAGGGTTAACTTTTCCTGGTATTCCATGCCATGTGAGCCACGCCCACCCTGAGCTGCCGGGGGAGGGGGCAGGAAGTTGCTGCTTAAAAGCGGGCTGGGGTGGCCCGGGTCCGGCCGGCGAGCTGCGAGCGGCAGGGGGAGTGGCGGTTCCGTAATCGCGTTTGTATATTCCCCTATCCGTGTTGTTGTTGTTGTTGTTGTTTGCCTGTTCCCTTTGCTGTTCTATTAAACTGCCTTTGTCTCAACCCAAGAGTCTTCCCTTTTCTTACGATTCTTCCTGTGTTTGGAAGGCACGAGCGAGCGACACGTGGTTCTTTGTTGCCGTCTGAGGCTAAACCACGGCAGTCCTTTTTGGCGCCCAACGTGGGGCTCGAAGGGTTGAGATAACGACAGAATCCAACTAGAACGTGGAAAAAACGGTTTTGGTTTTTTTTTTGTATGCATTTATTTTATTAGGTAAGTAGTCACTGGTCATCATGTTGCTTGGTTTGTTCTCATGGCTGTGTTACATAAATTCCTATATGGCTTATGTACTCCCTGCGATGCTGTTTATCATGTCTGGAACAGGGATGAGGATTATCATTCTGCTGTCCTGTGCGATATCTGTTTATGATATGATAACATCACTGTTCAGACGGCTATTTTGGGGTGTTTATGCGGTTTTGCTGTCCTGTCCGTACATTGGACACCGTCTCTCAGAATTTGTTAATAATTTCCCCAGCCCTTCTGCCTCCCTTTTCTCCTTCGGGTCAGGTATGACAGCTTTTGAGAATTTTGAATATCCTTGGGATACTCAAACTAGCGTGTTCGTAGTGCTATGTCTCCTGAATACGTTCCAGGTCTTGTTTAGGGTTAAGCGACTATTTAAGACTACCACCCGGAGATCTGCTCCGAGGCTGGATAGTCAGGGGTGGCATGGCATGTGGGAGAGCATGGGCAGGTACCTAGAGAACTACTCACCTCCAATGGTCTGGGACTTCACCCCTGAACAATTACAGGACCCTGATAAAGTGGTAGAATATTTGAAGGGAAAATGCTGTGGCTATTCTAGAGAGGCACAACTCACCGCGCTGTGCTGGGCCCTGGCCAGTATCTACCAGGCACTGCTCAGAATTATGCAGCACCCTCAAGGGGAAGAGATGGAAACCAGACCTGCGGCGGCCCCTGCGGCGGCCCCTGCGGCTGCTGCAGCCCCTGCTGCGGCCCCTGCGGCTGCTGCAGCCCCTGCGGCGGCCCCTGCGGCGGCCCCTGCGGCTGCGGCAGCCCCTGCGGCGGCCCCTGCGGCGGCCCCTGCGGCTGCGGTGGCCCCTGCGGCGGCCCCTGCGGCTGCTGCAATCCTTGCGACAGACACTGCGGCTACTGCAATCCTTGCGACAGACACTGCGGCTACTGCAACCCCCGTGGTAGCCACTGCCACTGAACCAGGGAACCAACCCATGCCAGTATCAGTTGCCCCCATACAGAAGAAGAAGTACACAAAGAAATCAGTTCGCTTAGTAAGAGATGATGATGAACCAGGGCCATCACGAGAGCAGGAGGAAGAGGCAGAACCAGAGATAATTACTCGATCCCTATCCTTGAGTGAGCTGCGGGATATGCGAAAAGATTTTAGCCGACTTTCAGGCGAGCACATTGTCACCTGGCTGCTCCGGTGCTGGGATAATGGGGCCAGTAGCCTGGAATTAGAGGGTAGGGAGGCCAGGCAGCTGGGATCCCTGTCTAGGGAAGGCGGCATTGACAAGGCGATCGGGAAAAAGACCCAAGCCCTCAGTCTCTGGAAACGACTCCTGTTAGGCGTGAGGGAGAGGTACCCCTTCAGCGAGGATGTTGTATGTCAGCCAAGCAAGTGGACTACCATGGAAAGAGGTATCCAGTACCTGAGAGAATTAGCCGTGCGGGAGATGATTTATTATGACTTGGACAATGCAGACTTACCCACAGACCCTGATGAGGTGCGATGCACAAGGCCCATGTGGCGGAAGTTTGTACGGAGCGCACCATCGTCATATGCCAACTCCCTGGCGGTAATGGAATGGAAAGGTGAAGAGGGACCAACGGTGGATGAGGTAGCTGGCCGGCTCCGGCGATATGAAGAAAGTCTCTCTTCCCCCCTTGTCTCAGCTGTGGAGAAACTGTCGCGGAAGGTCCAGCAACTTGAAGAGAATATGTCCTACTCCCCACCTGCACGGGCCAGCATCTCAGCTATTAGAAGCAGGCATTTCCCCACTCAAGAGAGAGAGTACAGAGGGTACACACCACGAGGCACCCTGTGGTTCTACCTGCGGGACCACGGAGAGGACATGAGGAAGTGGGACGGACAACCTACTTCGATCCTGCGGACACGGGTACAGGAGTTGCAAGGAAGGACAACCACAAAAGGGGATCCCTCCAGGAAAAGTGCCGCCCCAGTTTCCAGTGGGCCGTTCCCCAGACAAAGCAGAAGGCTTGATCTTGCTTCTGATCCTCTTGAAGGAACTTCCAAGTCATTTATGCAAGAAGTGAGTAATGGATACTATGACCAGTATTAGGGGGGCCCTGCCTCCGGCCAGGTGGAGGAAAGGGATAACCGGGTTTATTGGACGGTGTGGATTCGATGGCCTGGCACATCAGACCCACAGGAGTATAAGGCTCTAGTGGACACGGGTGCGCAGTGTACTTTAATACCATCAAGCTATAGAGGGGCAGAACCCATTTGTATTTCTGGGGTGACAGGGGGATCCCAAGAGTTGACTGTACTGGAGGCAGAAGTGAGCCTAACTGGGAATGAGTGGCAAAAGCATCCCATTGTGACTGGCCCAGAGGCTCCATGCATCCTTGGTATAGATTACCTCAGGAGAGGGTATTTTAAGGACCCAAAAGGGTACCGCTGGGCCTTTGGCATAGCTGCTTTGGAGACAGAGGAAGTTAAACAGTTGTCTGCCTTGCCTGGTCTCTCAGAGGATTCTTCTGTTGTGGGGTTGTTGAGGGTCAAAGAACAACAGGTGCCGATTGCTACCACAACGGTGCATCGGCGGCAGTATCGCACTAACCGAGACTCTCTGATTCCCATCCATGAGCTGATTCGTCAACTAGAGGTTCAAGGAGTGATCAGCAAGACTCGCTCACCCTTTAACAGTCCCATATGGCCGGTGCGAAAATCTAATGGAGAGTGGAGGCTAACTGTAGACTATCGTGGTCTGAATGAAGTCACGCCACCGCTGAGTGCTGCTGTGCCGGACATGCTAGAACTCCAGTACGAACTGGAGTCCAAGGCAGCCAAGTGGTATGCCACGATTGATATAGCGAATGCATTTTTCTCAATCCCTTTGGCAGCAGAGTGCAGGCCACAGTTTGCTTTCACTTGGAGGGGCATCCAATACACCTGGAATCGACTGCCCCAGGGGTGGAAACACAGCCCCACCATTTGCCATGGACTGATCCAGACTGCACTGGAACAGGGTGAAGCTCCAGAACATCTGCAGTACATTGATGACATCATTGTATGGGGAAACACAGCAGAAGAAGTTTTTGAGAAAGGGAGTAAAATAGTCCAAATCCTTCTGAACGCTGGTTTTGCTATAAAGCGAAGTAAGGTCAAGGGACCTGCGCAGGAGATCCAGTTTTTAGGAATAAAATGGCAAGATGGACGCCGTCAGATTCCAATGGATGTGATCAACAAAATAGCAGCTATGTCTCCACCAACTAGTAAAAAGGAAACACAGGCTTTCTTAGGTATTGTGGGTTTTTGGAGAATGCATATCCCAGATTACAGTCAAATTGTAAGCCCTCTGTATCAAGTAACCCGGAAGAAGAATGATTTTAAATGGGGTCCTGAGCAACGACAAGCTTTTGAACAAATCAAACAGGAAATAGTCCATGCAGTGGCCCTGGGGCCAGTCCGGGCAGGACAAGATGTTAAAAATGTGCTCTACACTGCAGCCGGGGAGAACGGCCCTACCTGGAGCCTCTGGCAGAAAGCACCAGGGGAGACTCGAGGTCGACCCCTAGGGTTTTGGAGTCGTGGATACAGAGGATCCGAAGCCCGCTACACTCCAACAGAAAAAGAGATATTGGCAGCATATGAAGGGGTTCGAGCTGCTTCGGAAGTGGTTGGTACAGAAGCACAGCTCCTCTTAGCACCTCGACTGCCGGTGCTGGGTTGGATGTTCAAAGAAAGGGTCCCCACCACACATCATGCAACCGATGCTACATGGAGTAAGTGGATTGCACTGATCACGCAGCGAACTCGAATGGGAAACCCCAGTCGCCCGGGAATTCTGGAAGTGATCATGGACTGGCCAGAAGGCAAGGATTTCGGAATGTCACCAGAGGAGGAGGTGACGCGTGCAGAAGAGGCCCCACCATATAATAAACTGCCAGAAAATGAGAAGAAATATGCCCTGTTCACTGATGGGTCCTGCCGTATTGTGGGAAAGCATCGAAAGTGGAAGGCTGCTGTGTGGAGTCCTACACGACGGGTTGCAGAAGCCAGTGAGGGACAGGGTGAATCGAGCCAGTTTGCAGAGGTGAAGGCTATTCAGCTGGCTTTGGACATTGCTGAGCGAGAAAAATGGCCAGTACTTTATCTCTACACTGACTCATGGATGGTGGCAAATGCTCTGTGGGGATGGTTACAGCAGTGGAAGCAGGGCAACTGGCAGCGCAGAGGCAAACCCATCTGGGCTGCTGACCTATGGCAAGATATTGCTGCCCGGATAGAGAATCTGGTTGTGAAAGTACGCCATGTAGATGCCCACGTACCAAAGAATCGGGCCACGGAGGAACATCAGAACAACCAGCAGGTGGATCGGGCCGCTAGGATTGAAGTGGCTCAGGTGGATCTGGACTGGCAACATAAGGGTGAACTATTCATAGCTCGGTGGGCCCATGACTCCTCAGGCCATCAAGGGAGAGATGCGACATATAGATGGGCTCGTGACCGAGGGGTGGACTTGACCATGGACACTATTGCACAGGTCATCCATGAATGTGAGACATGCGCTGCGATCAAACAAGCCAAGCGTTTGAAGCCTCTTTGGTATGGAGGGCGATGGCTGAAATACAAATATGGGGAGGCCTGGCAGATTGATTATATCACGCTGCCACAAACCCGTCAAGGCAAGCGCTATGTGCTCACAATGGTGGAAGCAACCACTGGATGGCTGGAAACATACCCTGTGCCCCATGCCACTGCCCGGAACACTATCCTGGGCCTTGAAAAGCAAGTCCTGTGGCGACATGGTACCCCAGAGAGAATTGAGTCGGACAATGGGACTCATTTCCGAAACAGCCTCATAGACACCTGGGCCAAAGAGCATGGTATCGAGTGGGTGTATCACATCCCCTATCACGCCCCAGCCTCTGGGAAGATAGAACGATACAATGGACTGTTAAAAACTACACTGAGAGCAATGGGTGGTGGGACTTTCAAACACTGGGATACGCATTTAGCAAAAGCTACCTGGCTAGTTAACACCAGGGGATCTAACAATCGGGCTGGCCCTGCCCAATCAAAACTTCCACGTACTGTAGAAGGGGATAAAGTCCCCGTAGTGCACATGAAGAATATGCTAGGGAAGACAGTCTGGGTTAGTCCTGCCTCAGGCAAAGGCAAACCCATCCGTGGGATTGCTTTTGCCCAAGGACCTGGGTGCACTTGGTGGGTGATGCGGAAGGATGGGGAAGTCCGATGTGTACCTCATGGAGATCTGATTTTGGGCGAGAATAGCCAATGAATCAGATTGTGTGCTGTTAATTGCTAAGTAACACTGTCACTGTATGTCCTCATTGCTATCAGTTGTACTACAAGTAAGGCACAGGGGTGATGGGATAAGAACTGATCTCAGCAGCCGGCGCCCAGCAGTTTCCTCAAGATCTACATCTTCAGCCTACAGACTGCGTGCATGAGCCACACCAGGTGCACCAGTCACAAGCTCCGAAAAATACAGCATGCAACAGACCAGCACCACCCAGCATCTCACCTGCCCTGAGAGACTGTTCTAACAGATGGAGCCCAAAGCCGTGGATTAAAAGAACTCAACGGACACTTTGGAGGGATGACCCATAAACTAAGGGTATTATATGTGTGTATATATATATATATAACAGGGGAAAGTGGTGGCAATTCATTGGAACCTGCTGGGCATGGCATAGATGGTATGGAATAAGGGGTGGATAATGTCCTGGTTCCGGTGGGGATAGGGTTAACTTTTCCTGGTATTCCATGCCATGTGAGCCACGCCCACCCTGAGCTGCCGGGGGAGGGGGCAGGAAGTTGCTGCTTAAAAGCGGGCTGGGGTGGCCCGGGTCCGGCCGGCGAGCTGCGAGCGGCAGGGGGAGTGGCGGTTCCGTAATCGCGTTTGTATATTCCCCTATCCGTGTTGTTGTTGTTGTTGTTGTTTGCCTGTTCCCTTTGCTGTTCTATTAAACTGCCTTTGTCTCAACCCAAGAGTCTTCCCTTTTCTTACGATTCTTCCTGTGTTTGGAAGGCACGAGCGAGCGACACGTGGTTCTTTGTTGCCGTCTGAGGCTAAACCACGGCATGTATATATAGCTAGAGGCTATGGAAAAGTCAATGAAAAATGTTGCCTAGAGGGCTTGTCTCTTACCTGATATTTTTAAAATAATATTTGTTTAAATACCACTAGGTCTTGAGAAGGATTATTCTTTTTTTTAACCTTTTTTTAACAATTACAAACTTGACAGGTTTATTTCATTGTTAGTTATGTTTGGATATTTTGTAAGACCTTTATATAAACAAATTTTTATCTGTTACTACTTATTTACTCTAGGTTAGCCTTCAAACACACTGATTTTTAACAGCTTGTATAGATGCCTTTGTCCTTTGTTAAAATTCAGAAGGACAATTACACTACAACAGAATTAAGAAAATCATGCAGTGGTTATATTGGGTTTAGCTTCTGTTACACACACGTATGTGTAAAATCAGTCTGTGTGGAGTGATAAAAATCAGTCCACTGCCTTAATAAAATTTGCTTGTACACAGCAGTCTGAACTCTGCAGCTAAAGTCGAGGAGAGCCTTCCTCCGCCGGGAGAGTGACAGGAAGCAGAAGCCGCTTCTGGCGAAGACATATAATGAAGTTAACTCCCATTCATTGAGCTCATTTACTGGTAAGGGGAGGCACCGTGAAAGTAATGATTACGAGACAGAGCTAAGAACGTCAGTGAGCTCAGCGTACTACGCTTTTGAGCTTTCATGATTTTATTAGATACATGGATGAGGTCACCTCTCGAAATAGCTGAGGGGAAGAGAAAGAAGAAAAGATGCTGGTTGCCTAACATCATGCTGCTATAGAAATCACGGAGCCGCTTGCTAACACCTGGATGTTCATTTTGGGCTGCTGGTTTTTGTATCTTGAAGGCTATGCTAACAAATTGGGATTCTTCTGTTTTGGTTTGTTTCCCTGAAAATTCTTGAAGAGTAAATCAGAGCCGTTCTTGTGAATGCCACCTCTGATCCTGGGAAATCATAAGCAATCACTGTAATTGTTTCAGTCTTTCTGGTCTTGGGTGACCAAAGAGAAATCCTGTTTTATGCCTGCATTTTAGGACCAGAAGTGAGAGTGATGATTATTTAGTCTGACATTCCCCATAACACAGGTCAGGTCTTAAGTCATAGTCATGGAGGCTCCCTTTGGTAACTGGCTGCTGTCTCATCTGCTTATTCAGTATTGAGTAATAAAATGCCTTGAGCTTATTCCTATATAGTTCCTTTAATGTCAAGGTGATTACTATGAATTTCAGTTAGCAAATACCATCACAAGGAAAGATTAGTTATTTTTCTGTAAAACTCATTGATTACTGCTCTTTCATTTATAGTTGTAATTCTAGTTCAGATTGTATTGTAGGCTGTAATTTAGACTTAGTGGTATTTTTTTATTCCTATGTTTGATATATAGAAGCTTCTGTATGAAATCATTGGGCTTGAAAGGACATCGAAGTTCATCTAGTGCATCTTCCTGTTGCCAGGCAGGAACGTGTAGATATATCACTTCTGACAGATACTTGTCTCATGTTTTCTTAAAGGTTGCTAACAATGCTGAGGTTATAGCACCTCCGCAGAAAATCTGTAAAGACATTTCCCAGTGTCCAATCTGAATTTGCCTTGCTGCAGTTTAAACCTGTTCTTTCTCATTTCATGCATCACAGACATGGAAAACACATTATTTCCATCTGGTTTGCAATAGCATTTCTATGTATTTGAAGATTTGCTCCGTCTTTCCCTATAGGTCATATATTTTGTGTACTGTACTGTTATTCCTGCCTTGCATTCTCACTTTCCCCTTGCTATTATCGGTAGCTTCATTAGCACGTGTATCTGTTGTTATTAACATTCTTTTATTTTTGCCTCAAGTACTTAAAGTTAGAATGTTCACATTGAATCACTTCTTAATAGTGAATCATCAAAACTTCTTTTATATTTTAGCTGTATTATTTTATTCATACTGGTAAAGGCACAAGATTTCTGAAGTCAGTACATCAGGAAATTTTGCTAAGTTGTTAGAATTTAAATACTTCATTTATTTTTTTTTTAACATTGATTTCCGTTTTCAGCTCTCCAGTATAAAAATGCTCTCCACCTGAAAAGCAAGTAGGGATCCCTCACATTTGCCTCTGGTTTTGGGACGTCAGACTGGACAATTTTGTGCAGGTACGCTTCCTTCCAGGGAAACAGCTTTGGCAGCAGGGCTATATATCTTGTCCATCGGAAAGATTTAGCTTCGAATTAGCTCGATGGCTGGTGCTACCAGCTGGCGGAGAGTTTGACTAGTCTGCCCCTAGAAGGGGTTGGTGGTACTCTCCTTCCATGCCCAGCTTCCAGTGATGAAACATCTGCGCTTCCTGCAAGGTGGACCTCGGTCACTTCACCTCACGTAATCCCAGAGCAGAATCATGGAATAACTTGGGTCAGAGAGGACCTCTGGAGGTCTCTAAGTCCAGCCTCCAGCTCAAAGCAAGGCTTATGCAGGGCTTTCTGTAGTCGAGTTTTGAATAACTACAAGCGTCTGGTGTGATCTCCTCTACATGAGATACGTGGAGCCAGCTTTTCCCAGGCTGAGCAAGCCCAGCTTTCTCAGCCTCTCCTTTTCTGTGGTGTTCTTCAGGCCCTGGACCATCTTTGTGGCCCTGTGCTGGATGGCTCTAGATTGTCAGCAAGTCTCTGGTGCTGGGGAGCCCAGGATGGGATGCGCTACTCCAGATGTAGCCCCTCAAGTGGGAAAAATGGCCTGACAAGAAAGAAGAAAAATCACTGCTGGCTACACTCTAGCACTGAGTACTTGAGGCAGCATGGGGTTAATGTAGGTGAGATAAAGTTTCCGTAGGGATTTAAAATTTGGGGGGATTTCCTCCCCTTCAAGCTGTTCCTATGAGTTTTCTTCCGAACAAGCAGTATGTTTTGCTTAGCCCCCATATGGGTAACGTTTATGTAGAGCTCAGCATCCATTTAAACGCCTCTCTCAATCTTTTTCGCTCCTTTGCACTACGAGTGCCACATGCTTTCTGTGTCTTTAAACAGATTGTGGTAACGAATGGCCGTGCTGGCCATCGATCCATCTGCAGGCTTGCATCATCTAAAGCCTTCAAAAGAACAGCTGTCTGCAGATTTAATTTTCTTCTAGAATACCTTTCTGTAATATTAACCAAATATTCAAATTATTTGCAGCATTCCTGCTGTCAGTGGGTTAATACCTCTCTGCCTGAGAAGAAAGCTGAAGCTTAATTGCGCTGCGGTCGGCAAACTCATCTATACTTTATTTTGGGAGCTCAACTGGCTGTTACGGAGGGGCAATTTCCGTTTCATCTGAGCACATCCTGTGCTAGTGAAATACCTCAATCATGAACATATGTTACAGGAAATACAGTTGTAGCACATAGGGGGTTTTTTCTTTTATTCTTGGACTGATGACTAAAGGGCAGTGTCAAAGTTCATGGTCTAAAAGTGAATATTTCTTGACAGCCATCTTATTTTTAGGTTCTTTAACTTGAAAGAAGATTTTTCTTGGCTTGAAATGGTGATTAAAATATATACAGCTGTAATTTACAGTAAACAATTAAATGCCTTTGTTGAAGCAAAATTTGCTTTTGTGAGACTCGATTGTTTACAACCTAGTAAAAGAACAATTTTTGACTACAAAAGGCTGAATTCTTTCAAAGTGTGTTTGCTTAGTTTTTCTGCATTTTTGTTTTCCTTTTGGAAGAGGAAGGTAAATTATATCCAGCTTTGCAGTCCCGCAGGCATGATGTGCCATCATTTCTTTCTCGTTGCATTAGGTTATTTTGTATATGTATATTTCAGATAGACCTACCCCATTTAGTAAGTACACCCCTAAAGTGTGCTTTAAAATAAAGCAAATAATCTGTCTTGTGCTTTGCAAATTAGAAGGTACAAACAGAGTCTTAAATAAAAATGTCTCGGGCTCAAATTTGGATCTTTTTATTGTATCGAATAGTAGCTACTCCTCAAATAGTCCTGCTGTGTCTTTTTGATGAGTAAAGTCCTTTTCCATGTGCATAAGTCTATCCAACTTTGTCACCCAATATTTAATTATATTTCATTACTGCTATAGAAGAACTGCTCTTACAGGTGTTTAGGCAAGGATCTCAGTGTATTTATTAGGGACTGAATAAAAATGGTGGGGTCACTCCGTAGCTACTATTGCTTAAGTCAAAAGCAATATGGACTGTTTTCGTGTAATGCTTAAATAAGTATATATGCTGTCAGACTACTTGATTCATAATTCTCAACAGTTGGAGCCTTTGAAGACGGCTTAAGCCTTTGAAGAAACTTGGATACTAGCTGAAAGAGCATAAATAAAGACCTCAAGTTATTGCAGAATTCATGACTTTATTATTTTCACTGCTTAATTTTCATGTATGCAAAATTTTTAGCTCTGGTCCAAACACAATGTTTCATTTATTAAATTAATAATTTGTTGCAACTTCTGTGTAAAGACCAACCTTCATTTACATCAATATTCAAAATCCGGAAAGATTCAGAACAATTTTCCCTGAACATGAATTATTTCTTCATGCATTAAAATCAAGAAGAGAGAGAGAGGAAGGAACATCCCTATAAAGTTCCCCTTGGAGTTCTCTCCATCGACTTTTAATTTGGGAAAAATGAAACTGGTATTCAATGGAATGAGGCAAGGAGTGTGGGAAAATGTACAGTCTTCCTGAATTGATGTTGCTCTCGTCATTTTGCACTTGCTCCATACACAGATGATCTCTGGACCCAGTCTCTGCACGGCAGGACAGTGCAGTGGTGCATGGTGGTGTATGATCAGTCTTCTAAAGCAACAGAGAAGCATCCTTCTTGGAAAGATGCTAAGCACGGATTCGGAGGGGTGCTCCCATATCGGAGCTGATCAATGGTCCGGTTCCTTTTTTAAGGAAATAGGAGCAGTGGACGAGGTCTCTGGCTTTTCATTTGCCATTTCAGAACATTATGAATGACAGGAAACAGCAATGCTTTACTTTTCTCTTGAAATGTCTCATGTCTGTATGGAAGATGTGTTCAAAAGACTTATTTTCATGTTGGTTTGAGCAAAAGCAGTGCAGTCATACAGCCACAACAGTGGTTGCTTGCATTTTTCTCGTAGCTGGTTTAGGAAACAACCCAAGCTTGAAGTTAACTTCTGAACAGCTTTAATGTCAAGAACAAGAAGTTGAAACTGGCACGGGGCAGCACATTTGCGAAAGATCTGGTGGCTCAACCTCATCTGTGCCATTTCGGTTGAGTTGTCTGAGCTTCAAGTCAAGGATGGAGTGGTCCCTGTGAAAGTCCACATTCTGTGTCTGTACTCGTCCTATACAGATTTCTATGATCAACTCCATGGCCTGGGAAACTGCACCCAAGAAAATAAGGTGTTACCTTTTAAATGTTATTCAGCTACAGCTTTGATAGCAGGGTTTAGCAGGTCCACAGAAGTTGCAGGCAGAAGTTGCCACAGATGAAATTTGCCTGGCTTAGTAACGTTTTTTGAATCAAAGATAATATGAGGTTTCATACTTTGTGTTTAAACCAGTACTTTTCCTTTGTTTGTCTGAAATTCTACTAAAATAGAAAAAGAGATAGAAGTGGGCTTAGAATTTTTTCATCACTCCTTTCTAATGTAAAACTCCTAGTAACTTAGTGAGAGTTTGCTTGAGCATGAACTTTCGTGTTTGGCTTCTATATCAACTAATTAAATAATCCTATTTCCAAGGAGTATTGACCAGTAGACACAAATGTATATACTGGAATGTAATGATGTTAAACTAATCATTACTGGTCCAGACAATCCTGTGAGTTTGGACGGGACGAAATGATGAGAAAATGATGTGGGTTTGAATCGCAAGGGCTACACACAAGTTCAGGCTTTTTTTTTTTAACCAACATCCCACCATTTTTTGCAGGCTTTGTCTCATTTCCTAGTATATATTTGGAAGGCTAAATAGCTAGCTCAAGTTATTTTGGTGGTGCTATTTCTTCCCCGTGGCATTAAGCGGTGACATTCGATCCACAGCAGCACAGCCAAGCAGCAGTTGAGGGTCTCTGCGTACACGAGTTATGCCAGACATCAAAGCGGGAGGCTCACATTTAGGTCTGACCCCGCCCATATTATTAAATTTAAAGATGATGTCAATACTGTTGCGAATTACATATCAAATATAAATTGGTTACACAACATTTCTGAATGTTTAAATTGCCTCAGATTGCCTCAATTGGTGTGATTAGACGGTGAATATAATTTACATGTTGAGCAGTGGAAAAATCCTTCCTTGTACTAACAAGGATACATTAAACAATGTCTCCAGCCGGTTTCCTTCCCTTAATGTCCTTTGCTTCTTAAGTTATTGTTTAATACACTTCCTAATCCTAAATTAGTGCAGGTAGGACTGATTTAGTACTATTTGGCACTGATGTAGCTATTGCACGTGTTTTTTTCTGACCGACATACGTGATAAGAAGCTTTTCATTTCTGAACTGAACAATTACAGACTTGTTTTGCTGTTGAACTGAATATGCAAATAATTATGAGGAAAATAGGCAATGCTCCCAGGAAATCCTCTGGTTTCCAAGTCTAGTCCAATTAGTAAAGAAGGAAGCTTTCTTACACAGCTTTTATCATGGTCTGTTTCACTGATCAGATAGAAAGTATTAACAGAGATGGGACTGAACACTCTCCAGATTGAAAAGTAACTAGGTATAGAGTCAATCCATTATATCAATTACTGATTAATGTAATACAGGCTTATAAATATCATCACATCGAGCCATCACATGTAACATGCTGAAAATACATAGAGAAATATATAGAGATCTGTAGTGCTTTGAAGGTGCCCTAGAAAGTCCAAGGTAAACACTATAAAACTTATTTTGCTTAATTTAAAAAGAGATTTTATCTTACCTATGCAATGTCTTTCCTTTTTGTAGCTATATCTGACGAGGCTGGAATACACCTTCTGGAAAGGGGCTGAAAGGTGCAGAAATAATGACTGCAGAGCTGTCTTTCAAAATATACTTTACATGATTACAGAAACTCTCCATTGCGAGCATAGCAAACATGGACAAAGAAAAAGGAGACAAAAATTTCAGACAGTCTTCAGCCCAGGGTTCTTACAATGTTTAATAACCCAGTTCTTGTGTTTAAAAGCAGGAATATCCCATTACTTTGTTGGAAACACAAGGTTTAACACAAGGCCACTGAGTAATGAAAGCCTGACGCTCTCCTTCACAAGGGGCATTTGTATATGGGGTAATAACTTCAGTGGGTTACACCTGAAATATGCCAGGACAATATGGCATAGGAAAATATGGCATATGGCATGTGAGGGCAGACCTTATAGATGGTTTGTTTGCTAAATGACGATGTCACCTAAGCTTGGGAATCCTAGAAAATCCAGCGTGTCAGTGACTCTTACTTCTCCTTTCTAATGAGCTGGGGTGGGATGCTGTGTGCGCACCTTGGCTTTTATAAAGTTGTAGGTCTTTAGGATGCAAGGCCTCTGGAAGACCTGGTTTGGCAAGCTGCTTGTGAGAATGCACTTTGTAGTTTTATTTGGCCAGAATTAAGAGCACTGAAAGTGGTAATCGCTGCAAACAGGACTATAAAAGCCAAGGAAAAATATGCAAGGCTGCGGTTCTTAAACAGTGGGACCTTAAAGAGAAAAAGGCAGGGGGACTGAGCTGAGCAGCCATCACCACAATCCATTGGGTGGGTGCAGTTTTGATCAGCAAAAAAAGAAAACAGCCAGAGGTGCCCGGAGATTCTGCGTCGAAGTGCAAGATTTGAGCTGCTGCTGTCTGTCTGTCCTGTCTGACGCGGCAGCAAGCGGCTTCCCCAGCTGGGCCTCAGCCCTCCTCTGGGTACCCAGCACCTTTAATCTCGGGAGGTAAAGCCCTTCAGCAGGGCTTGTGCTGGAAGAGTTTATTTTGCATTTGGTTTCTTTCAAAAGGAGCACTTGGAGAACATCTTGCTGCTGACTGAGAGGGTCAGAAGTAAATCTGAAGTGAGCCAGTGATGATACAAAGTCTAGAACCTAAACGGATATAACATAAATATTGGATCATGGGGGCTGGAAGGGTGCAGATGCTAACTGTAAGGCAGATGGTGACATTTATTGACTGCAACATTTATTGACTGTAACATTTATTGATGGATCATTAAAAGCCTTCTATCGCCTTGGCACTTCAGTACCTGCTGCATAGGAAATAGACATAGTCAACAAATCGTACTGTAGGACTAAAAATAAAAAGCTCCATCAACTCACATGGTCTTCTGCAAAAATAGTCTGGAGAGCACTTGAAAGCTTGGTCGAGCCGACAGACGCTGCGCTGAGCTTTGCTGCCGGCCAGGCCGCCAGGGGCAGCGGGTTCCCCAAACCCTCCCCTAAGCGTGCCCCGCTGACAGTGCCGGCCAGTGCAACCCCTGCACCCCACGAACAGCAAGGGTGACCCAGCAGAGGGCAACGCCTAATGTGTGCGACAGCGATTTTCCATGTGAATGGGGAGCGATCCACTTTTATAGTTTTGTCACACGTACCCGGTATGTTGACCACTCCTACAACTGCGAATAAGAATCCTCTTGCAAACCTCAGCAGCTAACCAATGCCATCAAATTACCTGATCAGTCCTCATCCTCTTTTCTGGGGTGCATTAAAAACAGCGTGGCCAGCAGGTCGAGGGAGGTCATCCTCCCCCCTTACTCTGCCCTGGTGAGGCCACATCTGGAGTACTGTGTCCAGTTCTGGGCCCCCCAGTTCAAGAAGGACAAAGAGTCCAGCGCAGGGCTACAAAGATGATCAAAGGGAACGGAGCACCTCTCTTATGAAGAAAGGCTGAGGGACCTGGGTCTGTTTAGCCTGGAGAAGAGAAGACTGAGAGGGGATGATCTCATCAATGCTTATAAATATCTAAAGGGCGGGTGTCAAGAAGATGGGGCCAGAATATTTTCAGTGGTGCCCAGTGACAGGACAAGGGGCAACAGGCACAAACTTGAACACAGGAAGTTCCATCTCAACATGAGGAGGAACTTCTTTCCTTTGAGGGTGGCAGAGCACTGGCACAGGCTGCCCAGAGAGGTGGTGGAGTCTGTGTCTCTGGAGACATTCAAAACCCGCCTGGACGCGTTCCTGTGCAACCTGCTGTAGGTGACCCTGCTCTGGCAGGGGGGTTGGACTAGATGATCTCCAGAGGTCCCCTCCAACCCCTACCATTCTGTGATTCTGTAATTTGCACTGGGAATAAAGTGCAGCAATGTTATCATGAATGTGCTGATGGGAGAGTTGCACATTTTCTTGCTCCTGCTCCAGCATCTCTGTGTTTTCCTCCCCTCTCCCATCCCATGGGAGCCCTTCCACCCTTCTGTACTTCAGAAATGTGTTGAAAACTGTCTGTCTTCTGCCAAGGACTTTGGGGTAAAGCGGAGGACAGGCTATTCACACCAGTAGCAGGACACTACTTCACTCTGGTAATGGCTGCATGTTTAAAAACAAAAGAGGTATAGATCTGTAGCAAACTTTTATAGGATTGAAAAATATGAATAGAAAAGGAGTCTACAAAATATGTCCAAGGGTCACGATGTGTAGCTTCCAACCCAATGGGCCTGTATCACAGAGAAGAGGATTTCCTTCTATTAACCTAGTTTACTAAGTGAATTTTCCATGCGGCAGTGAACCAGTGTCATTAGCATTCACCCTGAGTGAGAGAATGGCTTTGACTGTGCTTCTGCTTATTTGACTTCTCTCACTAAACCTTATCCATCATGATGAATGCTTGGCCCACTTTGATGCTGGTAGGCATAACGCAAAGTCTGCTGAGGAGCGGAGCCTGGGCGAAGTCCAGTCCCTGCTACTGCAGTCAACTCATATAATCGCTTTAAACCCACTCATTGTATTCCCCTCTGAAAACAGTTGGGTTATTTGCCCCACTAGTTCTTATCATCACTGAAGATTTTTATGGCTAGAAGAATCAAATAACTTTTTCTGATTTCCAGCAGAAATTTATTCGGGACCTGTTTATATCCACTTGTTCTTGTGCTAGCATTGTTCTTAAGATTAAATAGCTTCTTGCCTGTCTCTCTGTGATATTTACCCACTGATGTATTTATAGACAGCCCTCCTGTCCCCTTTCTCAGGCTTTGTTTCGCCAGGGCAAACAAGCCAAGCTCCCGTGGGATCACTGTCAGTCTCCTAATGACTCTGTTTCAGTGTGATTTAATTTTTCTGGAACATGAGTGTCCAAGTCTCTGTGCTACACTCCAAATGAGGTTTTATTAACGACGCTGTAACACTCTTTCTTACCTTTACTTTGCCCCCAGATTCTTCATCAGGTACATCCTAGAATCCAATTTGCCCTTTTTATGGATGGTCATGTTGGTCCTCTGTAATCCGAGCTCATTGCAAAAGTTTTGGAGCTCGCTGTTTAAAAAATGTCACGGATTCGTCAACTTCAAGGGAGCTGTGACAACTGCCACCAGCTGGGGATCTGCATCTGATATTTCAGCTTGCAGGACACAGCTCTCTCTGCAGCTGGCCCGAAACGGTGGAGCTCACTGCCAACTCCCCTCCCCCAAGACCTTCCCCAGGGGGAACCACTGATTTGCTTCCGCCCGGCCTGCAACGTTAGAAAAGCACTTACTCCATCTCATGCTAACAGAATACCAGGCAAAATTTGGCAAATGCTATTGATTCAGTATGCACACGTTAAACAAAAAAAAAAAAAAAAAGAAAATATCAGGTCTTTTTGTTTTGTTTAAATTCAACACATTTTCAGTCATTTTAGCCATTTTGATTTCTGGCCGTTCAATTCTTGTCCTTCATTTCTTTCTCAGTCCTCAATAAGTGTGAATAAAACTTTTGAAATGGCAATTAAAGTAGATTTTTTTTCCGTGGAGAGAGCCTATGTGTGACTTCCCTGCTGCCCATTGTCCTTCTTCGTTTCTTCCTTTCTCCGATCTATGCTTCATCTTCTATCATCTGTGATTATCCCTTCGTGGCAAGGACCTTGGTTTTATATTCATCTCTGCCTAAAGCAGAGACACTTTTTATTGGTTTGTGGAGGTATACAGAATGTGGCGGATCAATGCCATTACCCTGAGCTGCACTTAGAAGACAAAGGCAGTGTAGCTTTTGAACTGATGCTCTCGGGAGCACGGAAGAAAAAGCGACGTTTTGGGCTGCCATGGATTTGCCAGAGGACTCAGCGGGTATTTCCAGCCGAAGTTCATAGCCAGAGTAAAAGCTACAAAAGCACCAATGACTGTGATAAAACTTGTAACATACAGAATTGTCTTAGTTGCCCTGTCAAATGAAGCGGATGTTAACACAAATTTCGACTGCTAAGACTAAGATCATGAAGGACCTGGCAGCAGCCCAGGCTCTGAGCTCGGTCAGAGCATGGTGCCAGTAGGCTGCATTGATTTAAAACCAAGATGTGATGACAGTATTTCTACTTTTTGAGTAGATCCTAAAGGCTCTTTCCCAGGAAGTAGTAGACCAAGTGGGCTAGAGGCCTGAGAGATCTGAAATCCATGTCCAGGGGGAATAAATCAGGGAGCTGAGCTCTGGGGCATCCCTCTCCCAGCGGAAAGCCCTCACCATCCTCAGGCATCCCTGTTTTCCCTCAGGCCCTGCAACAGGTGCCAGCAGCCCCCATGAAAGAGAGATGTTTAAAAGCACCTTTTCCTTAGCTTTTTTTTCTTTTTGGGATTTGCTTGGACGTTTCCACATACAGCACATTGCGTGCCATGAACCCTGTTTGAGGGGCCAAAGTCTGCTGGGCCCCGCCATCGCGCTGCGCTGGAGCTGAGCATTGAATCACAGAATCACAGAATGGTAGGGTTGGAAGGGACCTCTGGAGATCATCTAGTCCAACCCCCCTGCCAGAGCAGGGTCACCCAGAGCAGGTTGCACAGGAACGCGTCCAGGCGGGTTTTGAATGTCTCCAGAGACACAGACTCCACCACCTCTCTGGGCAGCCTGTTCCAGTGCTCTGCCACCCTCAAAGGAAAGAAGTTCCTCCTCATGTTGAGATGGAATTTCCTATGCTCAAGTTTGTGCCCGTTACCTCTTGTCCTGTTGCCGGGCACCACTGAAAATATTCTGGCCCCATCCTCCTGACGCCCAACCTTTAAGTATTTATAAGAGTTGATTAGATCCCCCCTCAGTCATGTTTTTTTCCAGACTAAAAAGACCCAAGTCCCTCAGCCTTTCTTCATAAGAGAGGTGTTCCAGTTCCCTAATTATCTTTGTAGCCCTTTGCTGCACCCTCTCCAGCAGTTCCCTGTCCTTCTCACGGCAGCCCCAAGCATCACCCTGCTGTCGCCCTTCGTCAAACACCCACTCTGAGCATCCCTTGTTCGTGATTTTGCATCAGCACTTCAGCTGCGCTCTGTGGGGTACTCATTTATTTACGCTCCATCGACAGGGTTTCTCAGGACCAGAAATTTTGCATCTGCCTGTTAAGATAATGAAATAATTGGTTCTCTGTTGTGGTTTCTTTCTCCATTGTCACCTCTGCCAGTACAACGCAGCTCATGGATCTGCCTTCCTGAGTTCACCACCACCATCTTTGGCTTATAGATTTAAACTGACGCCTTCAAGCTGACAGGTAGTCGGCAAACCAGCAGCAAAGAGAGCTGGTGACACTGAACTTGTGACGGCTGGTTTCAAGTAACTGCAAAAGACCAGCTGCCCTACAAGCCTTGAGATACTTTTGAAAGGTAGGTTTAACTGGACATGGAAATATATCTCTGAGTTTAATATTAAAGTGTTGCTTTGTTGGGGCAAGGTTTTTACTCAGGGGGATGTAAACCTCCCTAGGCTAAAACTACAGAGATAATTACATATAGCATGGGAATCCCAGCACAGTCATTGATCCAGTGTGACCCCTATATAGCTAATTACAGACTGCCAAGGCAATTTCTGTTCCAGTCGGACCGATATTTAATTAGTCTCCTCCCCATTGAAACCCTGACCTTGTTTGGCACAGGGAAAGCAGAGTCATATGGCCGGCCACAGCATCTCACTGCTGCTGCAGGGGCAGGCAGGCAGGCGAGGTATTCACAGCTGAAAAAGAAAAATGGCAAATGAGAGTCCAAAATAAAGCAGCAGCTTTCTCTGCCTCCCATTTCCTCCTTCTCCCGCTCTCCCTCCTCTAAAACCTGTTGCTCAGGCTAAGAGACTAAATAAAACCCGCAGAAGTACAATTGCCTTTTGGTGACTTTCAGTTAATGTATAGCGCAGAAGAGAGGAGGTATCTCTACTGGTAACTTTTTGGTCAAATTGAAAACCGGCAATTTATTCCTGCTGCTTTGTCTTTCAACCATTTGCTAATCAGTGGCAGAAACTTACCTTCTACCTCATGCCTACCCTGTTTCCTTAGTAACTTCTCGTAAGAATATGACAAAAGCTTGGGAGAAGCCAAATAAATTGTCAACTGCTTAATCTTTATTTACGGAAAATGATGCGCTGTTAAATCTACTCGATCTCTGCCAAAGCTGGCTGACGTATTTCATAGAATATTTTTTTCTCTCTTGTTCACAAAAAAAAAGGGTCCAGATATTATTAAACTGAAAAAAATAATCAAAATCTCAAAATCTCTTTGCTTGCGTAAAGGGATTTAAGACCTGGAAGTTACCTGAACCGACATATGTGCTCCATATCTATCCTTTATTTATGAGAGTCAGTACCAAAATTACTTTTTCAGCTGTGCATATATTTAAAATGTTTTACAGAAAAAGCTGGTTAAAATCATGCCTCTTGATGCCTTCAGAAAGAGTTTAGATTGCTTAAACATTATCACAATGGGTGCTTAAATAAAGATATCATCAGTTGGTGATTTAGAGGCAAAAGTGGGACCAAAGTCAGGACAGAAAGAGAATCAGAATGGCTTTAATTGTGAAATAAAGAAGAAGGAGTGCAGATTGGCCATAATGATATGTTTCATTGTTTGTGATACTTCAAAACTCCCACCATGGCACGGGTTCCACTTGCTGGATGGGGCAGATGCAAAATATCCGTCTGTCCTACGATGCTGCGGGATAAACGCTCAGGACAGGGGCACACGGGAGGAAAGGATAAAACAAGGGAGCTGTGCAGAGAGTTTGAGTAGTTTGCAGTAAATACCTTGTAGGGGAAAGTCTGTTAAGACAGGAAGACAGGAAGAGATTGGCATGCTCCTAAATCTTTTGGGCACTTCCACTTTTTTCCCTCTAAAGATTTGGAAACGGTTCCCGCACCGGTGGCAAGGTTCTTTCAAAAGTCTCCAGGTAGGCCATCCACACGGCTTCCCGATGGCAAACACTAGCCATGCTTGTGTTCTTCATAGCTAACTGGCTCTTGGGTGGGAAACTGTTGCTCAAAATATATATGGAAAGGGTGAAAGACAAAGTTTCGAATGATGCTAACAAATCTGGGGAGAGGTATCACCCCTCAGGCGTCACAGTTTAAGGAAATCTGTTTCTATTATGGATTAGAAGGAGATTGATTATCTCGTCTGAGATCCAAAGGCACCTCTGTCTTTCTGGCATGTGGTTTGAGAGGGGACGCTGGGCCAGGAGAAGAACCCTCCAGAGATGCTGCTCCGGGGCTGTGGTGGCAGCGGACACGATGAGCTGGGCTTGAAGAAAAACCAGAGAGATGAGTTCTGGGTTGGGCACGACCCCTCTAACACTGCCTTGATGGCAGCTCTGCCCCTCGAGGGGGTTGGGTGGGCTGCGAGGGGAAGGACCGCGGTGGCATCACCTCCACAGCGTGGTGGGGGAGACCGATGGCGACAGAGGGGCCCTGGGGAGCCTGTGTTGGGTCTCAGCAAGAAAATTAGTGATTGCATGCAGGGTGCTGTCCAAGCAAAGTCTGGAGGAATGGGGTTTTGCCGGAACAAAGAGCACGGGAATGCTTTCACCGCTCTATTTCAGCTTAGCCTTCCCAGTCCTTCCCAGCGTTGACACTGGCTCCCCGGCCGGTGCCATATGCTGCCCAGGCGGGAAGCACAGGGCAAGCTGATGGTGTGGTGGCGGGGCCGGAGCCCACCGGGGCGAGCCCTAACGGGGACATAACGGGCTTCCTCGCGCACGGCAACGGCGACCAAAAAAATGGAGTTAACGGGATCGGCCCGGACAAGAACCCGCTGCCCGTGGCCCCGGAGGGCGGCGGTGTCGAATCGGTTGCCCTTAGCCCAGCACTAAAGGCCCGTGTGGGGTCCGAAACGAGGGTCCGGGAAAGGTGGCCACCGGCCGCTCCTTCCCCCGAGCCCCGCTGCGCGCCCGCGGAGGCGCCGTCCGCCCGCTAGGGGGCGGCCGCCGCCCGCCCCGCCGCCTGCGGGGGTCGGTGCGGGACGCGCCGCGGGGGGGGGCGCGGGGCGGGGGGGGGGAACGGGACGGGGACGCGGAGGGGTGCGGAGCGGCGCGCGGGTGTCCGCGGGCGCGCTGCCCCCGCGCGGCGGGGCCGCCCGGCCGCCGCTGCCAGTGATGTCATGGGGCGGCGGCGGCGGCGGCGGCGTGGGGGGGGGTGGGTAGGCGGGGAGGAGGCGGCACTGCAGCTGCATGTGTCTGTAGCGGCGGCGGCGGCGGCGGGGCCGGGGCGTCGTCATCTGCATTCACATGGGGGCGGCGCCGGCCTCCGCCTGAAGCCCCCGCCCGGGGAGACACAAAAACCCACGCGAGGCGCGGGGCGCCGCGACCCCCGCCCGCCCCGCCGCCGCCATCGCCATGAATTCGGCGGAGCAGACCGTTACGTGGCTGATAGCCCTGGGCGTGCTGGAGTCGCCCAAAAAGACCATCTCCGACCCCGAGGGCTTCCTCCAGTCCTCCCTGAAGGACGGGGTGGTGCTCTGCCGCCTGCTCGACCGCCTGCTCCCGGGCACCATAGACAAAGTAAGTGCCCGGCGACCCCCCGCCCCCCCCGCCCCCGCCAACCCTCCTCCTCCTCCCCGCCGCCGCCCTTTGTGCAGCCGGGCCCGCCACCCCTGGACCCGGCCTCGCCCGCCGCCGGGCCCCCCTTTTGCGCCGCCTCCGCCCAGGCGGGGGGTCCCCGGGACTGGGGGTGGGGGGTGAAGGGGGCGGTGGGGCGGGCGGAGGGGGGTCGTCAGCCCCGGGGGGGTCCGGGGCGAGAGCGGGGAGCCCGGGCTGGAGAGGGCTCTCCCCTTCAGGGCCAGGATTTTGCAAGTGTTTTACATTAAAAAAAAAATAATATATATATATGTATAAAATATTCTGCTCTCCACGTGTGGATGTGCATGGGAGAAGCTTTTGGGGTTTGTTTTTTTTTTTTTTTTTTGGGGGGGGGGTTGTTTTTGGTGGTTTATGGACCTTTCCTGGCGTGCCGTGAGCTGGCTGTAAACTTGTCTACGCAACTGCCGGAGCGGTCGGTGCCTCACCTCGCTCGGGAGGTGATGCGGCTCAGCCCCTTGAAGGACACCTTAGCGTTTGATGCTGAGTTTTCTTGAAGGCTGTTTTAGCGTTATTTGGGTCTTTTACTGCTCGGGGAGCCTGTGAGGAAAGATAAACCTCGTCCTTTTTGGGTTGAAAAAACACATTACAGCTCCGTTCTACGTTGCGTTTGAAGAAAATGTACTCTGTCAGGTAACTTTTCTGTGTTAGGTGCGTGCGTATGTAATTCCTGTTGTAGCTCAGCTGGGGGGGGGGCTTGATTTTTGACACTGTGCCCCAAGACCTGGGACGGTGCTGTGTCTCACCTGGTGCTCAACAGCGCGAGCACGCGTAGCGACCCGCGTATTGACAAAACTTTCCTTATGAGCCAGCACAAGGTGGCTGAAGAGAAGATTGATGAAGGTCATCTGCTGTGCTGATGGGGAAACTCTTGGCTTGAAGATAACGCTGAGTTTTTCACCTTTTTGGAGATGGCAGACCACTCCAGGCATTGGAGCCTGCTGACAATGGGCTTTTGTTACCTTTTGTGGCTCTTCTTCAAGTAGTCCGCTGACCCACAAAGTTGAAACCCGGTGCTTTGAGCTGGGTAGGGCACTGGAGTGGGCTGTCTCCCTTCAGTTCTTCAGTTGGCCACCAACTGGGGTTGCTGTGTTGTACTGGAGCATGGAGGTCCTGGTCCTGCCCTGGAGTCCCACTCTGCTGGATGTGATTAGGTCATTCCTGCCCACCTAAGTCACAAGCAAGTCAGGAGGCAGCATGGGGATACGGAGACCCTGCAGGATCCTGTGGCGCTATCAATGGCTGATCGAAGGGATGAGAGCAGGGGCAGCGTGTCATCGTTGGTGTGAGCGTGGGTAGCTTGGGGTCCACCATGGTGACCGGTGGAGCTAGCTGGGACAGCTAAAGCCACTGCTGCCTGCTTTCCCTGCCACCATTTTCCCAGAAGAGGCTGTTTGGGCAATAGAGCTGAAGAGGACGTGTGTCCGCCCCTTGAGGCGTTGAGGCTTTATGGCTGTGGTATGTGAGGTGCGCACTGAGCTCTGGGCTGTAAACTGCGTCTCTGGAGCAGGTAAATGTCCTTCTCTGGTGTCTGGGGTGATGCCTGTGACATGGGGATGCGGGCAGGGACCCCCTCAGCGTGGGGATCCCCCACCTGCTCGGTCAGGCTCTGCCTGTGCCTCCCAGACTCTCTTGCGTGGTGGCACCAAGCCCAAGGAGGGTCCATCCCACCACGCTGCTCCAGGCACCCTCTCTGAGCACCTCTCTAAAATCTTGGGTTTTGGGTCCTGAGCTTTGGGGCAGAAAAGGTCTTTTGTCTTGAGCCTACTGAAATGGGGTCCTGAACTCAATTTGGGAAACGGGCTCTGCTGAGCAATGGAATAAATAAAGAAGCACGACAGAAATGTTAGAACAGCGTTTCCCAACTTAAAACGTGCTTTTCTGTGTATGGTATAACTAGGAGCGGGTGGGTTAGAGTGAATGAGAAGTTCTCTTTTCTTCTCGCGTCGGAGGAGCGAGCACCTCTGGTGTTCGGGCAGGGCTTCCCCACACGGCCCCCGCACCCAGCGGAGGGAGGGTTTGCAGAGGGGCACAGCTCCCCACAGCCTCCCTTGACACCGGCCGGGGGGGTTGTCACGAACCTGGAGGCATGGGGTTTGCAGGGGGTGGTGTGCGGGCTGGGATGGTGGCCAGGGTGGCAGGAGAGCTGGCACTTGGCAACCTCCCGCCTCCCCGAGCTCGCCCCGCATCAAGCTGGGCACTGGGACGGGCGGCTGACGGAGGTCCCAGCCAACCTGGTGCGTCTCCTCCAGCTTTGGCTTAGTTAAAGTCTGGAGAGAAATAACCCTTTTTAAAATTTTTTTAAATTTTGTTGTTGTTGCTCTAGGGGCACTCTACCTTTTGTGAGGGGAACTGTACTTATTTTTGTGGGCCTTTCACATGGCGCTTTCCAATTCATCAGTGGGTCTGAAAGACTCATGAACTCATTTTCCCATCCAGCTTTGTGAATATTCCTATTCTACAGACTCAGAGTATGTACCACATACTACTTTCATACTCTCAGCTACCATTATGAGTCTGAGCTATTTCCATAATACCTTTTTCTTTTTTTTTCTAATTAAAACATATAAAATCTATATCCTTTCCTGTATTCTATTACTTTTTTCAATGTCTTTTTTGCTACTACTGTTCACTGACATCATATGTTTTTATACTGAGTGCATTTTAAAATAAGCCCTTTTATTCCTTATTTGTCCTGAAAGACTCCCGTTCAAACTGGACAGTTTTGAAGTCTAAAAGATACAAGGCTTGTCCCACAGATGTAGACTGTTTCAGTTCTTAAAATCATTTGAGATCATAACTTTCTATAAATATCTGACATCAGCAGACACTCTGAAGACTCACAGAGCTCATTTTTCTGTAAATACAAAGCAGTAACTAAAACCAAAGAGAACATTAAAAAAATACAAATTATAAATAAGAAGGCATGTTTATCAGTTGTTTTTTTTAAAAGATGTTTTCTAGAAAAGGCTATAAATGCATTTCTTTCTTTCAATAACTGCTTTGAAAGAGGATTCAATATGTGCAGGAATGCAATAATACATTTTTTTGGTGTTTTCTGCTTTTTAAAGCCTCTGGGTACCCTAAGAATAATTAGAAGAAGATTTTTAGTAAAGGTTCTGTGACCATAAAAGGAATCAAGCACTTGAAGGTCAAAGAACAGATTTTTTTTTTTTAAGTCGATAAAGCAAATTAGTGGGTTTGAAGGCTGTTTAGTATGTTCGTTCTTTAGATTGCTGTGTATTTCTATGCCATCCTTGCACAGAATAACATACAGAGCTTCTTGTCAGGAAGTTTTGGCTGAATTTGTTTACATTGCGTTCGTCTTCTATCTTGAACAACAGCAAAGGACAGATATTAAATTCACCAGATTCCGAGAACTCTGAATGAAAATACTTTGGAAATTAATGTTATTACTGACTGTTTCTCTCATTTTTTGGGCTCCCATTTAATGTCATTGTGATTCCTTTGCATTTTGAGAGAGAGCATGACAGGGTAAAACACAATAGTTGGGTTAGGCAGCGTGATGGTACTGCTCAATAACCTTATCCTGAACGTGGGAAAGGAACAAAAGGGAGTGCAGTAATTAAAAAAAAAAAAAAAGCAAACCAAAAACAAAACAAAAGAACCCCAAACGAGAACAACAAGCCCAACAAAACCCACAACAGCTTCCCCCAGCCCTGACCCAACCCAGCCATGTCTTAGTTTCTTAAAGCTCGGAGATCCATAGTGAAATGCCCTGGTCGGCTGATCTGCCCCGAAGGATCTGGGATTGCCAAATTCAAGTTGTTCGAATGAAAAGCTGCGGTTTCAAGTTACAGGATTTCGACCCCGCGCTGCAAAATCAAGTTACTTTGATGGTGGGGGAGAGGATCCCCGCGGAAGCATTGCAGTGCAGTTGTCTGCCGCTGAGATGCTTTGCCTCGCAGAGATCATTTTCCAGACAGATTCCTCCATCGCAGACCAGTTTGACCCACTTTTGGCGTTGTAAACAGAGATCAGAACTGGAGCGGGAATTTTCCTTGTCATATGAGGCTTCGCGCTCCATTAAGTTTTGTTTGTACTTTCATTTTTGGTCAGCTGTTCGACAGAAAGCATCATTTGGAGCACAGCTTTCTTTCGTTTCAGGGAAAATAGGGAAGATGTGTGGTGGGGGGATGTGATGCAGCAGCCGTTTGCCACTCTGTGGTCCCCCCCGTCTCCCTTCAGGGGCTGCCGGAGGGGGGCGAGAGCAGCTGGTTCCATGCTTTGAAGCTAGGGGATGGGGAAGCATGGCTGGGTCTCCATCGAACAGACCATCCCCAGCCCTTCCACCGGGCAAATGGAGGATCAAACAACCCAGGAGCTGCTCTGCTACACGTGGGGGGCTGATCCGAGACACGGCCCCTTCCCCTCGCTGCTCCCGAGGCGCGAGGAAGTCCCTGGGAAAATAAATACATCTCTCTCTTGCTGTCTGAGACTTGGTGGAAGAAAACTTTGTTCTCCGCTACGGAGGACGGGGCGCTGGTGTCAATGTTAATTTGGTCGTTGATTGGGATAGAATCAGGACTGATGGCAGCAAAGATTAGGATCTTTTTATAAATACCTCATATATTGGTATTATTTTAATGGTGGAGGTCTTTGGCTAAACCAGGCGTTCTGAATTGTAGGTTAGGAAGAAATTAACTCTTGGTGACCTGCAGGGCAAGTGAATCGCGGTGTATGAGTGTGGACACTGCCGAAGTGTCGGGGTCCCCGAAAGGAGGGTTGGGGCTGCCATGTGCGGCAGCCGTCTCGCCAGCCTTGTCCTCGCAACGGGTGTGAGCACCCACAGCTCTGGCAAGGGGAGGTCTATGTTCCCTTGTCTCTGACTCCACACAGGTGTATTGGGGCCAAATACTTCTGTCCTGTTGTCACAAGGTGTGACTTGAATGTGGTATTCCAAGTGTTGCAAAGGAAGAAGGAAGGGAAGGTGTTGGGGAGCCAGAGGTAATAACAAGCGGTGATTTTTGCAGCCCAGTACCTTTGGAGAGGGTGCAGCCCAGGCAGAGCTGAGGAACTGTGGTGAGCATCCCACCAGCGGTGCAGAGGTTACTTCTAAGGTAGCAGTTGCCAGGCCCTGGTTGCCCCCCCAAGCAATCTGAGTTTGGGAAATTCTTCCGGCAAGATGGCTCTGCCCCTGCAGCCCTGCGGAGGCTCTCGGGGTCTGCCTGGCTGAACCGAAGGACTGTCCTGCCTTCGCTCACTGAAATCCATGAGGAAGGTATTGCAGACGCCGGTATTGCAGCAGCAGCAGAAGGTCATTGTAGGACTAGACCTGGGAGGCAGGAAGCAAAATCTGCATTTTAATGTGCATATGCTCTCTCCCCCCGGCAACAGTCCTCACGGAGAGCCTCCCAAGGAGATTATTGTGCTTCTGGCAAGAATAATCCGTGCCGGCAGCTGTGCAAGCCGTGGCTGCGTGCTCGGGGAGCACTGGCGTGTGTGCGGATGCTGTTGCTCCAGGGTGGAAGCACTGCAAGGGCAAGCCAAGCGCCGGGGGAAAGTTATCCCGAGCGAAGTTGTTAAGAGTGCCTTTTTCCTGAATACGTGCTATTCTCGTAAGCGTTACTGTGAGCTTTGTATGGGATTGTTTGGTCCTGTTACGGAGTTGTCATTGGCCACGTTGTCATTTACTGTGTTACTCCTATTGCCTCGTGAGAGCAGGGGTGCATGGATACACTGAAGGAGAATTCCTGTGCTTTTCCCATCTATGCACTGGCTCTGTAATTCTGGTGACTGGGATGTTATCCAGAGAAACACAGTCTGCCTGTGTGTGCTGAGGAAGCAGAGGACTTTTATCTGTGTTTGCTGTTTTCCTTGAAAATCAGACCCTATTAATGCATAAGGGTCTAGACTGAATTAAATAAGGGCATGCCAGACCCTGAGAAGAGTGGGAAATTAAGCCAACTGTTAGCGATTAAATTGTTTTTGTGAGAAAATACAGAAAGATAATGTAGTTTTGCTGGTCTTACTCTCATTAGTGCCCTTTCCAGAGTTTCTAGATATGTTCTTTCTAGGTCTGTGCATAATATGGACAAGAGAAAAGGCAATTCCTTAGCCCTTAGGTGCCCTACTGCTACCCAGACCATCCTCCGAACGCTGTGTCTGTGTGGGGAAAAGGAAGAGCTGTGGGGATGCCACCAGCACGCTCCCTCTGGTTACTACTGCATGCTAGTGGCTGAGGGCATCACATATTTCAGCTGAAAATGTTGAAGCTTGTAATTCAAGCCTCAGAAAAACTGGAAGCCTGAATTGAAGTTTCCAAATTATGTATGTATATAAGTGTATTTATACAGATATATGCACACACATATATGTACTTAAAATCTGGCTTTGAACCAATGAGGGGAATTCAATATACATCTTTCTTAAATAATAATTTTAATTAGTCATTACCTAGTGGCTGTGATTTGAAGAGCTGGAACCTTAAAACATTTCAAGCATGACAGGGCTTGCAGAAATACTGTGAGCTGGCAGCGGCGTCAGTCTTGCACCTTGGCTGGCTGCGCTTTACTGCCTGATCCTCAGCCGGTGTGACACTCCCGCGCTCTCCCTGGCTTTGCCACCTGGAGCAAAGCCACCTCCCTTCTCTCCGCGTCTCTTGGGATAACGTGGCTGCTGCCATCACCCACCGCTGGCACTGCAGAGTCGAGAAGGGGTGGCCGGCCTCATCTGCAAGAAGTTCCTGTGGCACCGCTCCTCATCACGGGCTTTTGGCCCCTGGTGGGCAGAGTCCCCTCTCGGCTCACGAAAGGCTGCTCGGATATTAAGAGCGTTTCATTCAGGTCTCCATTTTCCGGCTCTGCAACGAGCGCCGTCAGGCAATGTTGGCAGCTTGCCCAGGAGAAGGTCTCCATTGTAGGGCTTTGGTAGTCCTACGGAATATTTCCACACACGGAGGGGGTGGAAAAGCAGTAAAAAAATCAGATACACCCCCCGCCCCGGCCCCCCGACGGTGCAGCTGTGCTGACAGAGAAGTGCTTTTGTTGGCTTCGTTAATGTCACCGGGGGAAGCGGTACCGTTAGACTGGCAGAGGAATTCCCTCTCTGGCATATGTTACATCCACACTGAGGAGCGATGCCAGCATATCTAGCAGCAGAACTCTCCCAGTGTAAACAAACCCTGAGTGATTGCACTCCTGAAGCCCGAGCTCGCGCTGCACCGAGACAGCGATGCTGCGCGGGAAAGGATGTGGGCTTTCCGTCAGGAGGGGTGCAAAATCTCTACCCACCAGCCTCCCTTCGCAGGGGCACGCCAGCGAGTGGAGCTCCCAAAATACCTCTTTAGGTAGGTTCTCCCACACCTGCGGCAGCGCTTCACTGGGCTTTTTCCAGTCGCTGACTTCAGGGAAATACATGTCTTCCTGCGGGCACCTAACGCTGGCACCCCTGGAGCTCCGCAGCATGAGACTGGTAATATTGCAACTGGGGCTGGTGACTAATGGAAACTTGAGGAAACAAAAGTACTGTCTGGAATGTGCCTCAAGAAGAGCGTGGCCAGCAGGTCGAGGGAGGTCATCCTCCCCCTCTACTCTGCCCTGGTGAGGCCACACCTGGAGTGCTGTGTCCAGTTCTGGACTCCCTGGTTCAAGAAGGACAGGGAACTGCTGGAGGGGGTGCAGCAAAGGGCTACCAAGATGATTAGGGGACTCAAACACCTCTCTTATGAAGAAAGGCTGAGGGACTTGGGTCTTTTTAGTCTGGAAGAAATATGACTGAGGGGGGATCTTACCAATGCTTATAAATACTTAAAGGGTGGGTGTCAGGAGGATGGGGCCAGGCTCTTTTCAGTGGTGCCCGGCAACAGGACAAGAGGTAATGGGCACAAACTTGAGCATAGGAAGTTCCACCTAAACATGAGGAGGAACTTCTTTCCTTTGAGGGTGGCAGAGCACTGGCACAGGCTGCCCAGAGAGGTGGTGGAGTCTGTGTCTCTGGAGGCATTCAAAACTCACCTGGGTTCCTGTGCAGCCTGCTCTGAGTGGCCCTGCTCTGGCAGGGGGGTTGGACTAGATGATCTCCAGAGGTCCCTTCCAATCCCTACCATTCTGTGATTCTGTGTAATGTCCTGGTGCCCTTAACTTATGGTGTTTGTATCTTAGGGCTTGGTCAAATACCCACCTCCTGGGGGTAAGTTTATAGACTTCGATGCAAATTTGATCAGGCTCCAAGGGAAGTAACGAACGTGCAGTACTTCCATGGCAAAGAACATACTGTTTTCCTGAATATTGTTTAATACAGGTGCAAATCTGAAGGGATGTGCTGAAACAGCTGTGTCAGTTTTACAGTATCACTTTCACAGGGCAGATGAAAGAAAAAAGTGTCTCTAGTTGTTGTGTAAGACTCAAAGAACCAGTTTATCAAGGCTGCCACAGACCTGGCTGGCATTTTAACCAAACTGTAAATTTCCTTTACAAACTTATCTGAACTTAGTCTTTGAGGGCTATTTCCAATAAGGGACTGAGGCAGCTAGAGCAGCACATCAGTGTGTGTGGATGTAGGTCACTGTTAATGAAGGCTGGTCAAGCAGGTGAGCATTTCTGAACACATGCAGAAGAACTCGAACAGCTGGAGGAGTCTTCAGTCAGCCAAAGTGCTCCTGGTTTCTATTGGGTTTGCGTGTGGCAAGGTTTTTGTAGCGGGGGGAACTACAGGGGTGGCTTCTGTGAGAAGCTGCTAGAAGCTTCCCCCATGTCCAATAGAGCCAATTCCAGCCGGCTCCAAGATGGAGCTTCCACTGGCCAAGGCTGAGTCCATCAGCGATGGTGGTAGCACGTCTGGGGTAACATATTTAAGAAGGGGGGAAAAAAACTGCTGCGCAACAGCAGCTGGGGGAGAGGAGTGAGAATATGTGAGAGACATCAAGGTCAGTGAAGAGGTCAGTGAGAGGGAGGAGGTGCTCCAGGTGCCAGAGCAGAGGTCCCCCTGCAGCCTGTGGTGAAGACTATGGTGAGGCGGGTTGTCCCCCTGCAGCCCATGGAGGTTAACAGTGGAGCAGATATCTACTTGCAGCCCATGGAGGACCCCATGCTGGAGCAGGTGGATGCCCGTGGGGGAGGCTGGGACCTCATGGAGAGCCTGCGCTGGAGGAGGCTCCTGGCAGGACCTGTAATCCTGTGGAGAGAGTAGCTCATGCTGGAACAGGTTTGCTGGCAGGACTTGTGACCCTGTGGGGGACCCCTGCTGAAGCAGTCTGTTCCTGAAGAACCTCACCCCGTGGAAGGGACCCACACTGGAGCAGTTCATGAAGAACTGCAGTCCGTGGGAAGGACTCACATTGGAGAAGTTTGTGGAGGACTGTCTCCCATGGGAGGAACCCCACACTGGAGCAAGGGAAGAGTGTGAAGAGTCCTCCTCTGAGGAGGAAGGAGCAGCAGAAACAACATGTGATGAACTGACCACAGCCCCCATTCCCCATTCTCCTGCACCACTTCGGGGGAGGAGGTAGAGAAAATTGGGAGTGAAGTTGAGCCTAGGAAGAAGGGAGACGTTGGGGGAAGGTATTTTAAGATTTTATTTATTTCTCATTACCCTGCTCTGATATGGTTGGATTAAACTAATTTCCCTGAGTCGAGTATATTTTGCCTGTGGTGGTAATTGGTAAGTGATCTCTTGACCCATGGTCCTTTTGTTATATTTTCTCTCCCCTGTCCAGCTGAGGAGGGGGAGTGATAGAGCAGCTTGGTGGGCACCTGGCTGCCAGCCAAGGTCAACCCACCACATGGTTCCAGGTGCTAAAGCAGGGTGGAAGTTGAGGAAGCATGGAGCTGTGGCTGATGAGTCAGCATGGCCTGTTGGACAGTAAAGGAAGAGTGGTGGGATAAGGTTGTGTGGTAGAAGAGTAGGGCTAAATGTGGGATTGGAGTTGCTGGTTTGGAAGGTGGTGGTGTGTGGTCTGAGGTAGGACAGATGGAAGGATGGCGTACAGGGACTGGTGTGGAGAGGTAGGATGTGCAGCAGAGGAGTGTTGGATGTGGGGTTAGCCATGCTGATGGCTGTGGAACAAGGCAGTGGGATCTAAGAGCTGTTACTGTGGCTGTCACTAATAGTGGTGTCCAAGGGCAAGAGGTTTGGGAACCTCCATGCTAAATTATTTCATAAAAAGAGGGCAGCTGACACTTCTCAGAGAGTGACAGAACTCAACACTGTTGAGTTCTTCCAAAGGACACTTAAAGGACTTTTCTAAGTCCAGGAGATGACTGGAGTTTGTGACACTAAGCAGTTGGAAGCTCACTGTGTGAAAATCCTGGATGGGACCAAGAACGTAGCTGCACTCTTGCTTTTGCCTTCTACTGTGCCTTAGCTCATGGTTAACTTCAAGGCTCGCTATTGTTCTCAGCATAGAAGAATTTTAGGGCATGTTTTGAGGCACCTGCCTTCCCCTTTGTGTTGTGTGCAGAGCCTCGTGAATTCTTATGTGAACCCTGGAAATTTAAAATTTAGGCACCTCAGTGCATGTCTTGTAAGAGCTTCAGTCTTTTACTGGATCTAGCTCTTACTATCTGTGCTGACTGCCTGCTGCTGCATTTTAAGAGCATGTGTTTCCTCATGCCAAAATACAGGTGTCTAGCACACACTAGCTGCTGTGTGGCTTATTATTGAAAAGTTTGTGGGCAGCAGGTTTTATAGGTTGGGAAAAGTCAGTTCTAAAGAGCTACAGCACGGGAGAAGCAGTATCGTGGTAAGGTCTGGTGCTCCATCAAGACACCTGATTTTAAAACAAAACTGCACTTTGCTGAGAATCCTGATCCATGTTTTTAGTTTAATTATAGCATCCTGCTAACATCACCTAACACCACTAGCGAGACGTGTGATCCATCAAGTGGTTGGGCTCAACTACAGAATGCTCCTAACTTAGAGACGTGGAAGATGCGACCCTTTAAAGTGCAGCTGTGACTCCTGTTGTCCTGGGAGGGAGCATGGGGCTCCATCCATCCTCCTCTGAGCCCAGCTCTGATCGCTGATGACAGGGGGAGCACCACACCTGCCATCGGTCCCTAGCAATGGATGCTTCCTCAAGAAGCAGATGATGTCTTCCCATGTAGCTATGGAGGATGCCGCTGTGACACCAGTCTTTCTTTTCCATCCCTGCCGGGTGCAGTTTGTGAGGGGGGGGGTGCTCTGGGACTGTGGACAGAGCAGGAAACTCAAATGCCCCAAGGGATGGGCCCTGTTGGGCATGGGTGCAGGAGCAGGCAGGAGGCAACACAGTTGGGATCGGTGGGGAGGGAAGGAACCTGCAGGAGTTGCTGGAGAGTGAATCACCTGCAACTTTGCAGCCCAGGTTAGCGTGAGAATGGCCTGTCTTCCTCCTCATTATTATTATTATTTTTTTAAATCTTATTTTTGTCCCTGACCACGAACCCTGGTGACAAACCCCAGCCTGTAGCGCTTGTGCAGCAGGTGTTTGCCTCTGTGCCACCGTGCTCCATCGGAAGATCAGTTGCCCTTGGTGTTGTACCTTGGCCACTCAAAGGGGCTGGACGGAAAACACAGCTGCTGTGGGACCAAGTGTGATCAATAGGACTCTTTCATTTAGTTCATTTATAGTATTTTTACTGATTAGATTGTGGTAATGCTCTGTGTGTACAAGGTGTTCTGAAACCTGGAGAGAAAACTGTTTCCTGCTGCGAGGTGGATACGATGTAAAAGGCTCCAGGCAGGGTCAACAGGGTGCGGGAAAAATGATCCAGCCCACTGGACGAGGGCACTGTCCTCTGTCACACCCTGTCCCTACAACGCCTCCCTTTGGGACTGCATTCTTCTGCGATGCTCTTCACAGTGCAGGGTTGCCTCTTCACGGGATTTTCCCCTAGTATCCCTACTTGAGGGCTGAGTCTTTGAACTTCAGGCTTGGGCAGCTGTACTCCTGAACAGGATGTTTTTCAGTGTCTGCTGGACGTGCCTACTGGTCTGCAGCTACCTGTTATGTTCTCTATTAGTTTCTGCTTGCTAGTAACTAAGATGGTTGTCTTATGTAGTAAACCATGTTGTACATACTGTATGCCATGCTAGATAAATTATTTATTTATTTATTTATTTATTTTAAACTTCTCTGTAGTAACCCTGCTGTCATTCAGTCTCTTCCTGTTGCCCTCATGGTAGATTCTGTTTATATTTAAAGACCTCATACACCTCTCTTCCTTTGACCCATTTTGTCAACTTGTTGAACAGACAAATGCAAGTAAATGGCTAGTTTTCTATACATACAGCTGAAGATGTTTCCTACTTTTTATTAATTTCTCATTGCAATCAAAGGACCATTGTTTGTGGGTTTTTTTTGAACTTGTTATTTTATACATTCCTTACTTATTTTCTTCATATACTTTCCCTGTCCGAATGAACTAATGGTAGAATTTTTCATTTTTTCTACGACTGCCCCAGTCATATACATTTCCTTGATCCTGTCTTGTCTCCACTTTGTCTTCTTTTAATGCATTTGTTGATTAAAATCATAGACTTAAACTGATCAAAACGGATGTAATGTTTAGCTATGTGCCATCTATTTGTATCACACCTTGTTCTCCATCTTTTCTGGCTGGCAGAAGAGGTACTGTGCTCCTTGATAGCTGCAGAGCATCACATAAGTGTCCTCGTTGAACTATCCGTGATTTCTAGAACTACTCCCTGAGAGATTAAATCTTAATCAGAACCTGTCCCTGAACCATGAAGAAGCGGTTTAAACTGTTCTTGCTCTGGGTATTACCTTCCATTTGTCTCTTTGGATTCCACTGTGGAGCCCCGGTCCCTAATTAAGGATCTGTGAGGTCCCTCTGGAATCCTTGTCTTTTCTAATTACTATTAACCTTTTTTATTTGTATTACTAGAGCACGTAGAGGTTCCAGTTGGACACTGAAGCCTCTTTGTACTAGGAGTCGTATAGACATATAAGAAGAAGACAGTCCCTATTAACGAACTAACGGTGTTAGTCTATGAAAACAAGAGGGTGAAGCAAATACTGGAGAGGAAAATATGTAACCTCTTTATTTCTTTGGCTTTATGTAAATGCAATCTACTTCTTATTAAGCTAAGTAATTTTGGAGTATGACCCTACTTTAATTTTATTTTGTTTGTCCTTTCTCTCTGAGTGTATTTGCCTTTTTTCAGGCAGATTAGGACTTAACCTGCCTGTGGTCTGCTTGCATTTATGTTCTGTTAGTTTTTGAATAGTCTGTGAGGCTATAAATGTGATCTGTGAGAGAGAGGTCACCCTCCTGAGCTTCCTATAACTGTATGTAAAGGATGCCGTGTACCAGAAGTGTGATTTTCACATGGGCTTTGCCCACATAATTGCACTTTGAGATTCTGTCAGGAGTTCCGAGTTTGTGACTCGGGTCCCTCAGCGTGTTTCTCAGCCATCTGTAGGAGACGGTTGCCAGAATCACATTAAGATTTTCCAGGTAAATAACGGGTTTGCTTCTTCTTATGGGATCATTAACACTTTAAATTTTTAGCAGGCTACAAATGCTAAGATATTTTTAAATTCTTTACCCATACGCTTCTGTCTCCTACTAGATAAAAATGCCAGTGTAGCCAGAGCTGAGAAAATGTAGCCTGCTTCTCGCATTGACCCTGAAGTCTTTTTCCCTGTTTTGTAAGGGAAGAAATGGCATTTCTAAAGACTTACTGTAACTTATTTTATTCTTTTGAGGGAAGATGATTTTTTGAAGTAGAGGCATGCATTAGAGTGCTGGTAAGGCTGAGGTCTCACAGGCTGTATTTGGCCTGTGTTTTACACTTCTAGACCTGAAAGAGGACAATTTTGTAGAGTTTGGGTTTGCTTTGATTGTTGTTTCTTTAATTGGAAGTTTTTGTCCTCATTTAATCAGATGTCCCCCTTTACCCCCCCCCCTTTTTTTTTTTGGCCTATTTCCAGTTATTGTGCAGTGTTTTATGAGTTACGTGCAGTCTCTTACAAGGTGGTATTACGTATATCTGGGTTTCTTAAAATTACTGATTTCTATGCATTGGGGACTTGGGCAATAAGGAGTGTTAAAATGGTGCACCTGATCATGTTATGAGACAAGATGTCTGTTTCTTTTAGGAGAAATCTAGATTTACTGTGATTTCTTGTTAGAGGTTATTCTTCTTTGGGGGAGCAGGAGTAATTTTAAGGTTTCTCAGAATGAAAAGAGGCCTTGATGAAGGAACCAAGAAAATTACGGGTGAAAAAAAGAGATGAGAAAGTATGACCTGTAAAGGGAGATCGAAACCAGTTATTGTGCAAACAACTTAAGAAAAAAAAAATGTTATACATTGCAACTATATTAATTATTGTGTAATTATTAGGAATATGGAGAAGAGAGCATACTAGATGCATCAACTCCCATGGAAATACTAATGGGATTCTCAGGAACCCTTTCCAGCAAGGGATGTTAGCATGATTGACTAAGCTTGAGATTTCTTACTAGAATTAAGAAGTAAAGTAATCAGAGTAATCAAAAAGTATAACAAGCAATAAATGCAAAACCAGCCAAAACAATGCAAGAAGGGGGAAGCTCTTGATGTTTCCAGGAGGGTTCTTTCATCGTGTGTATCCTTTCCGAATTTACTGAGATCATCTTTTGGGCTGTTGTACCCATGTGGGACTTCTTTGGCATTCACTGTACGGTTTTGTGTAGTAAAAGGGTTATTCTTAAACCACAGCGGTTTATCATAGTAATAAACAATTTGAGGAGTCTGCAGGGTGTGTGGAGGTGAGGAAAAGAAAATTCTTTGATTCCTGTTGCTACCAAATTTCTTGTATCATGAAATAGCGGCTTTCATTTAAAGTTCATCTGAATTTTGTGCTTAGAAAGTGAGGGTGACTTGTGGTTTAAATTTCTTTGTTCCAGGTTCACCCTGTCATGCTGTTGTACTTGTTAATTTTTTGTGGTATCATAGGGGCAGAAATGCCTTTGATACGGTATAAACATACGGGAAGGCACTGCCTCGGTTTCAGCTTGATGCAACGTTTGGAGTGAACCTGATGTGAAATTCCCAGTGCTCTGGAAATAGATCATGCCTGCCTTTATGTAGCCTTGACGTTCACATGCATCTATGAAAACTTCCTTCCAAGCGTAATGTGTAATCATAGGACACGAGGCCGTGTGTTGCCACCTTAGCTTCCAGTGACTTGCAGAAAGGCTTTCCCCTTTCCAACAGAACGAGGTGCCCGGGGCTGCAGGTCTGTCTGCCTCTCGGTTTGGGCAACGCTTTGTTTGCTCAACTGCTTCATAGAAATCAATGAGATGATTGTGAAACCACGCTAACCTGCATGCAGGATTCGAGTTAGGCTGTGGGAAAGTTAAGCTCCAACCCTGAAGCCCGTGGGGCTGTCTGCTGTTCCGTGGAAGGGCAGCGCTTGGCTTCCAGGCGAGAGGTTGAGCTGAAGGCAGGGTGGATGTGGCTCTGGAGGGCACACGGCTGCCTGGCCAGAAGCTCTTTTCTTCCCAGTTCAGTCAAGGTTTTGTGGAGTTGCTCCTTTTCTGGGGTAGGAAGAGACTCCCGCTGTTCAACAAACTACAGATAAACAAAACTCGTTAACCCTGCACCCTGGAACTGGTAGATTATTAACTCTGGGTATTGGTATTTTCTCCACTGAGATCTTTGGGGCGTTTCTGAGGTATTTCCTTGTTAGAAAACCTATACTTAAGGCTGAACCGCAGCCAAAACACTGGGGGCCACTGGCAGCCCCACCGAAGGATGGGGCGACCTGCCATCGACGCTTTACCGCGGCCCAGGGCGGGACGCTGTCCCGAGGAGGGGCTGTGCCCCTCAGCCTGGCCTCGCCCTGCCGCCCAAAACCTTGGTGCCACGCCGGGCTGTGTCTTAGTGTTTTATTTTTTTTTTTTTTTTAAACTAGAAAATACGAAGCGGCGAGGCCTGGGGACGCGGGGCTCCCGGCCTTCCCTCCGCCGGCCGGGCCTCCGGCTGCAGCTGGGGCGGGGCGGGGGAGGGCCGGGCCGGGCCGCGCCTCCCTCCCTCCCTTCCATCCGCCCGCCCCGCGGCGGGGCAGAGCCGGTGGGGCTGCGCCTGGCCGGGGCACCCCTGCCCGCGCTCCTGCCCGCCGCCCCCCTCCTGCCCTCGCACGCCATTTCCTGTGCTCCCTGTTTACTTCCCGGTTCAAGGCTGGGAGCGATCGGCGCCGCCGCTGCAGACGCCTGCGGAGGGTGGGAGGGAACGGGAGGTGAGGGGGAGCGGCGGGGCGGGGGAGCGCCGCGCCGTGCCGTGCCGGTCGGTCGGTCGGTCGGTCCGTCCCCGGAGCTCAAGCTCCTCCGGCCTCTTCTCTTGCAGGTGTACCCGGAGCCGCGGACGGAGGGCGAGTGCCTGAGCAACATCCGCGAGTTCCTGCGGGGCTGCGGTGCCTCCCTCCGCCTGGAGGTGAGTCGGGACCGGGCAGCCGGGAGGGAGGTTGCCCGGGGTGGGGGTGCCCGGGGTGAGCGTGTGGTGGGGTTCCTCTGCCCGCCCGGCGCCGCGGGAGGCGGTGGCTGCTCTGCCTTTGTGCCCGGGGACGCGGGGGCGGCTGACAAGATGGTGGCGGCCGCCCCTCCCCTGGCTGCGGGCCCGGGGGGCGACGGGGGGGAAGGCCTCCGCTGCCCGATGGGTCTCCATCGCGGCCTCCATGAGGGTAAAAGGTGCTGTACCGCCTGGAAAAGGGCACGGAAGGGCCTCCCTCGCCTCCCCTTCACCGAGCGCTGAGGGAGGGTGCGACCCGTCCCTCTGTCAGGGTAGAGCGGGGAGATGGTGCCGGGACTCCCTGCGCCGGGGGTGGGATGGAGGAGGTGGGGGGGGGGGGGGTGGGTTTGTCCGGCTCCGGTGCGGATGACACCTTTGCTTTTCTGTTCAAGTGGATTTTTTGGTAATACACGTGTAAATTGTACCCGATTGATTCGTGAAGCTGCTTCTGCAGTGCCGGAATTGGCTTACGGAAATTAACTTGGTAACAGCCAAATGAAATGCTAATTAAAGAAAATGGTAAGGTGCTGCTTCTCCTATTTAAATTCGCATTACATAAAAGCCCAGCAAACTGCCATCTTTTCCAAATGTGCGTTCGCAGGGTTGCAAATTATGTAGTCCTATATTACCAGTATATTTAGCTATAGCGAGCACACGCTGCTGTCGAGTTTACTTGATGTGTGTGCGTGGGAAGGAACTGATGTGATTAAAAACGGGTTTCAACTTCTGTGCGTTGGAAAGTGAGGAGTATTGTAATTTCAGTTCTTAGAGGTGTTGTTTTTGGTGGGGAAAAAAAATGGTTTCTAGTGCTGTTGAGCTTAAATTAGTGAAGTGTTGCCTTAATTAGTTCTCAGGTTCTTACAGTACCTCTGGTCCTGCCTGTGATTTTGCCAGGCTGTAACAGAGTATCATTAAAAAGACTCTGATTGCTTTCCTGAGGCCTCTAAACAGTGAAGTATCATTAGTGAAATTAACGATACTGATAGGACTTGCGTTTAATCTTAGGTTCCATCATGGGGAAAAATGGAAATTAAGATAGCTTTTAGTGCTATTCCTTGTGAAATAAGACCTTGCATTCTTACCTGCCTTTGCCTTATAACCCCAAATAAATAGGGTTTTTTGGGAGACAAAAACCAAATTGAGTTCTAAAATACTCAGAAGCCAGCTGGGGTGAACTTTGCATTATCTCAAGCATTCTGTTTTGCCTTAAAGCAGCTAGCTCTCCATTTGTCTTTTCTAGGGCTGCACTAAGTTTTTCATGTTTTGAAGATACATGTGTGAGAACTGATTGAAAATTCAAGTAGTAGACATGCATGAGCTAGAGTGCCATGGGGAGGGAGGCACTTCAAATCTCAATTCAAAATGAATTGAGTCTTGCAAATGCTAAAGCAAAAGGGGGAAAAAATACCATGAATGTCTCCTCCCTCCCTTTACTCACTTCCTACATCAGGTCTGTCAGCAAGCTTGAATTTTTTGTAATTGTGGCAGGCTGGGAATAATCACAGCGTTGCAGTTTGGTCTCTCTTTTGTAGTTGCAGAAAGGTTTTGTCAGCTCTTTTCCTCGGAGTGACAAGAAAGTGAAGAAAAATGATTAAAAGAAAAGATAATTTTGGTCTGACTTTCAGAGCCTGAATATTTTTGGGCATAGTAAAATTGTTAACCTGGCCTCAGGGGCTTCTCAGCAAGATTGCCGGAAACTCCTTTCTTACGTGGAGGTAACTGGCTGCAGTAGCTTCCAGCTCAGCATGTTGGAACAGGAATTACTCCCAAGCTACCAGAAGAGTTGAGCGGCTGGCAGGAAGGGGTACAAATGCTTGGGCTTATGGAGCTTCTTGTGTGCGTAGTTACTGCTTGTACGCTGGCCGTTCCCTGTTGTTTTCTCATTAATTTTTCCAACCCCCTAGCTGTGGCCAAAGATGAGAGGAATGGCAACCTGGATTCAACCAGTGAGTAGCTGGCAGGGGCTTCTCGGTCATCCGCTGATCCTGGGCTCGCTCTTCTGTCTCCTGTAACAAGGTGTGAGTCAGCCCTTGTGGATCTGTGCCTTCCTCGCTGTGGGAACTGGGGAGATGCCATAGCTCCTCTGTGCAGCATCTATGTAACGCTTCCTTAGTTGCGATCAGGTTTAGAGATTGCGTTGAGCGAAGAGTGTGAAGAGCATCTCTGGAAGTGATGAAGGGGATATTTTCAGAGAGGGAAGGTTAGCCAATTAAGAGTTAATGGTGAGTATAAAAATTTGACAAAGTGGTGGATGTGTCTGTGATACCTTAAATAGTAGAAGCATTTGGATGATATAAGTATTGGAGAAAGCTCTGGAGTGGTGTGGGGAGATGTGACCTTGTTCTGTGTGCTAATGTGCTGCTTTTCCTAACAAGTATTCCACAATGTGGAGTTTTGCATGGCTCTACGAGGAGTCCACTTGAATCTGAGTTATATGTGGTTGGATCAGGTGATTTCTCTGTGCGTAATTTTTTGAGTGTGGTAAAAACTCAATACTGGTTTGGTTAGACTAGGTTCAGCACTGCACAAGTGCTTTTTGCTTCCAGATCTGAACTCATCTTGGAAGTAGTAGAATTGTATCTTTACAAACCTGTATCAGAGCTCCTTGGTTTGCTGGGGCTCTGTATGGTTCCAGCTTTGGAGACTTTGTTATGACATGTTTGAGAACTTGATATACTGCTGCGATTAGTGGAAAGTTGCACAGCAGTAGGTGGCTTTCCTCTGTGGCATCCTTTTATTAGAGGACATGATGACTATTGTCCTCTTAGCCTAAAAATAAGGGATAGAGGTGAGAAACTTTGATTGGAAATGTTCTGATGTCTGAAAGTTGTTCTTCTTACCTTCTTCCTCTTACTTCCAAGTAAGTTTGGGCTGTTAGAAAGATAATAGGATATTCAGAAAGAATATTTCAAATTCTAATGAGAAGGATTGCTGTTCCTCAAAGGAAACCAGTGGCTCCCTTCCCCCCCTGCCTCCCCCCCGCCTCCCCCCTGCACAGTATTTTTTGATAGTTGAGTGTTCCAGAGCAAAAAGAGTACTTAATCTGGAGTTTGGAGCAATCCTTTGTAAAATGAAATTTGGGTTGGTAAAGCAGAGCAAATTTCAAGGAATAACTAGAAGAATGTTCTGCAAGTATTGGGTTTTTTAATTATTTTTTTAATCCATGATTTTCATATGCAGATACAAAGACCTGATATCTATTAATGGAAAAACGTTCCTAAGACCTTAACCAGGGACTGAATTTGCAACTCCATATTATTTTTCCCTTTTGGAAACTTAACAGTTTCTTAGCAAACAGTGTTAGCTTATAATAATGGTAGTGTTGAGTAGTTTATTCTACGTTGAGGCTTCACTGCCTATGATGAATGTCTATGTAGATAGAAGGGACTGTAGAATAGCTGCCTACGTTGTCACTCACAACTTGCTGTGCACATCTTCCTGAGGGAGAGGATATTTGCTATGTACTGCTCTTGACATTTTTGCTTTAAAGGCTGTTTTTCCCCCACAGTTTTATCTTTGGGTGGGAAGAAATTTAACTGTACTCCTGCCTGAGAAGAATGACCTGCTTTTCAAAATAGGGTCTTAGACAATTGTGGTACATGATGAACTCCATTCTAGAAGAATATGGGTGGGTATGCATAGTTGATATGGAACTCACTGTAGGTATACAGTATCTTCCACAGAGGTCTGGCAAAAGAAACAAAACTGAAAAGTTGATGGTCACGGAGGATTTGTTCCTGTCTGAGCCCTAATAAGTTTTGCTGTAATTATTATCTTGTACCTGTGTCATGTTACTCCAGTTTTGTTCTCTTTCAAAGGAGTTTCAGCTTCCTGAATACAGCGCAGTCTTTCCTCATTCTTTGACCAGAGCTGCTTGACAGCTTGCAGGGCCAAAAAGAGGCCCTGGAGAAATCACAGCAGAGAAGGTTTTTTTGGGAGCGGTTAAGCGTAGAATAATCAGCAAAAATGGGTTAATAGAAAGTCGTGTTAGTGTCTGTTGTTTAAAGGGCAGAACGCTTGATACATCCTGTGAACAATACCAAGCTCTACGTGATCAAATTCCATGAGTGGTGTCTTGCAGCATTTTTTCTGCTGGCTTTCATCAAGTGAAAGATCAATGCCCGCTTATCTGCAAGTATCTAATGTTAACAGGTTTCTTGAGCTCAAAAATGTTTTGTATTTCTGACTTCTATACTGATGGGAAAGATGGCAAGTGCCTAATGGAAAAAGATAGACAAGCCATGGATCTGAGAACCTTTTCCATACCTTGCAAGAGACCTGCTTGCCTCTGGGATTCAGTATGGTCATTTTATTACAGAGGATTACTTCTGCAGTAAACTAACCGAAGAATAAATAAAACAAACCTGGCAGTCTCATGCAGTCTGAGAAGAGCCCTTGTTTGTTTATTAAATCTCTTGTATAAGAAGGATTTGTCCTTAAGGTTCAGAACACTGCATGCAAATTTGGGATATTAAATCTCGCGAGCAATGAATTATATCAAGATATACAAACGTCTATAATACAGCTCTAGCCTTGGGGAAAAAACTTGTCAGGGGTGCCAGTGTCATTCTGCTGGACCAGCTGATCTTTTGGGAGCAAGCGTGCATGTCTGTCTTCTTCCCTCACACCCACCCCAACCACAGCAGTTCATCTGTTAGGTGACACTTCTTTTCTGTGAGCCTCGTGTACTACTTTAGATCATCGTGGCTACAGTCCTACTACCATTGTGGCCTTAGAAAGGTATTCTGCAAGTTGGCTTTCAAGGACCTCATTGTAAGAGGAAGGCATAGAGCTAAGCTGCTAGCATAGATGAATTTAGCTGACGTCTGCTAGTGAATTAGGAATGACAAGGATTCTACTACTGAAGAGCTTTAGGCCAATCTTGTGATGATGATACAGAAATTCAGTCACCCACCTACTCCTTTCAGCCCTTGTTCAGACTATTGTCTTTATTTTGTCAAGAACAGTATTTTCTTTAGGTTTGCTCTTGGTTTTATTCCAAAAGAATGTCTTTCTAACCCAGAAGGTGTGTTGCTGAGTGCCTTCATGATTTTGTCATAAACATTTTCCAGAATTTTGATGTTTTAAAGTTACTATTCTTTGCTTACAGACCACACATTGGGACGTTTTATTTGGAGGCTGAGATCTTACTGGTAGATTTTTTTCAAAAGGGAAAAACTATACAGAGAAGTTACACATCTCTTTTAAAGATATGTCACTGTATTTCCCCCTACCCCCACTTTCTGTCCTTTTTCTCGCATGTTAATATGACAGATCTGAAAATCGGTGTTTCATGCAGTTTCCTCAGGTCTTATCTTTTTACTCTGTTTTGTCTGTCACATATATTAGAGAAGTACAGCTTCACTTGCATGATTGGAAGGCCATGTTAGCACATCTTGGAGCCTTTCTAAGACAGGAAGATGCTGTTGTTGACTATTTACATTATTTTTATAGAATGGCTGCTTCTTATGATACGAAGTGCTTGTGCGATGCACAAAGGAGTAGCCTAGGACTGCGACAGGTTTCATGTGTTTACCAATTTTTTGTATTCTTGTTGAGGTGAAGCCTTTGAATGCTACTTTAAGGGTGTCTTACAAATAGAATGGTGGAAAAATAGTCTTTTTTTTTTTTTGAGGTCAGACCGGTTCCTCGTCTTGTATACGTGGTGTCATGGTAGCTGGGGAGGTGACGGAGAGAGGCAGGAACATAAGGTGTTGGATAGGGAGAAATGATAGTACCAGAAAATTACAGTTTTATCCTTTAAAGCACGAATGTGCATGGTAGCGTTTCAGATCTTTGCACGGTTTCCTGCTCACTTAAACCTTCCTTCTCTTCCCACGAGAATTTTTTTTTTTGTGGTTCTGCCAAGCTTGTTGCATCACCAGTAGTGTGGTATCGGGCTATCGCTTCTTAACTAAAGTGACTCCTGTGGCTTTCATTAAATAGCAAGAATGCTTTTCCTTATTAGGGTATGTGTTCAAAAGCACCTGATATTGAATAATTTTAATAAGACTTTACAAAAAAAAATGGCTAGCAAATATAAAAGTGGATTACAGGTTTGTGCCATTGTAAGGATTACTGTAACAGACATGGTTGTGAATGTGCTAGTATTTTGGTTTTTTTCGACTACTTAAGGGCTATATCAATATTTTCCAAGTAAAAAATAATTTGGAAATTTTGAACTGGACCATAAATATTTTAATTTCTGCCAGTTCTTTTGTATTGCACGCTGATGTGATGCTTTGAACACAAATATAAGTACAGTACTGTACAGTCTGCCTGGCATGGTGAATCGGCCACAGCTGCAGATCCGTTTGCTGCGTGGACTGTACATGAGGGTGAGTCTGGCATGTCTAAATAAATCCAAAATGTTTCAGACATGTCTTAGAGGTCATCACGTACAAAACGAGTTGCAGTGGCACCCTGCACTTTACTGCAAATGTTATCTAGTACAGATCTGCTCAGTGTAGTTTTGCAAACGCGTTGTTCTGTGGTTTGGGAGAGGCTTCAGTGTAACTGCTTCATTTGTGGCATTCATTTGGATCTTAAGAGTAAAATGAACCTTCATCTAGCAATTAAAATGTATTGCACTATTAATCTAGAATGCACAGAAGATTTCAGCATCATATTCGTTATGCTCAAATATAGCAAACTGTTTTCACAAAAGGGTTTCAGTGCTTCTTTGACAGAAGAGGAGTTAATCATGTGAGGGGAAGCATGGAACTGGAAAAATTGGGAGAAAAGGGTGGATAGAGAGGGCTGGAGGGGAGAAAGGTTTTGGGCAGAGCTTCCAAATCCCTGAGGGGGGAAAAAAGGGAGAAGAGACTGCTTTGCCAACTTACACTGTTTTCCCGACTTGTCAGAGAAGTTCTTGCTCTCTAATTTCTTTATCCCTCTCCTGCTTTCCAGCTGTTTGGTGTACAGTGCAGCGAGGAAGGGCTCATCTCTGCTGGCTTTCTGAAGGGTGAGAGCTGAGGGAGGAGGGACTTCTGATTAGCCCTGAGCAAGGAGCAAGCTGTGCAGGGGTGGTGTGGGTGCCAATGTGTGAAGAGAGTGCTTGAGAAGGACGGAGCAGCTCACCTGCTCTCTTGCTGGGAGGAGAGTGACAGCAGGGTAGGGTATGTTGAATGGTGAGAGAGGGTAATGGAGATGGCATCGGGGTAGTGCTGCACCTGCTGTGAGGTGAGTGCTGAGCAGTGAAGTGTGTTTCAGAAGGCAGGTCTGTGAACACGTCGGGGCCTGCCTCCCTGCCTTTTTCCTTCACAGATGATGGCTATGGTCTTGTTAGTTGCTATTGTGGTTTTTACAAATGACTTGTGAAGTTGTACTTCAGAAGTCTCAGACTCCCTCCCCATGCACACACTTCTCTTCAATAGTTTTGAAGACTTCTAAGAGATTTTTTTTTTTTAAGTGACACACATACTGAAGATAGAAATTCAGATAAAGCCTGTGCTTTACAACTGCACTTGTGTGTACTGAACACGATTATCTTGTGTGTCAGCTGGATTTTCCAAGCCTGGGTGTGACAGAGGGAGAAGATGTACCTCTATGCAGAGTGTTATAGGTGGTGATATTCTGTGTGAAGAAAACTTGAATACCTGCAGATCTAATGATGCAGCTTTGTATGTTTTTAAGGTGTGTTTTTGGACTACTGAGGTCCTCACAGCTGAAGTGCATTCTGCAATATATGAGATGGCAGTGCTCAGTCTCTGCAGGAGCTTGGAAGACTTTCTTTTGTGACAACAACTGACTTATGTTGCATCTCTTTGGCAAGGGGAGAACTCTAGCAGAGTGGTTGCTTTGAATGTTACCTGAGATGAGGACTATGCAGAAGAGAGTCCAGCTTCACAGTACAGGCTGCTGCTTTTGTTTACTGTGATCTCGGCAGAATCTTCTTTTGATATTTACTTGGGACTTAACTGAAGTGATTTGCGTTGAGTCTTATGTGAAAATGATGTAATATCAAATCTAGCTCTTCTATGACTTGCTCTGATTTCTTAAATGCTTCCAGCTTTGCAACTTTTCCTGACTTCTGCTTGCATGTAAATGTCTTGGCACGTATGGGAAAGGTGATATGCATTCTGCTGTGGAGAGGAGGTTTCACAGGCTTGATTTTGCAAGATTGTGTTGATGAGAGGAGAAAAGTGCCTTCCTCATTTCCTCTAATTGAAAGGAAAAGGCATATTAGAATATGGTGAATTTTCCTTTTCCTTAAGGGGAGTTAATCTTCTCTTACCGGTTCAGCTGAATATCCAGATAGCTCTAGCTCTCACATGTTTCAGCTTGAGCCCTTTATTTTGCTGTAGTTAACTGCGTTTAGATGTTTCATCAGGTGCTGGGCTGATCTTGTCGGTATTACTGAGAGCTGGAGTCTGCCTGTATGGGAAGCATTGTGGGTTTTGACACTGCTAGCTTTTTCCAGGTCTTTACGTTTTTCAGGAAATGCTGAAAAACACGAGGTAACAGAGAAAGTTGTTGTGCTGAAAACCTCAGGCTCTTGTTACTGAAAATAAACTGTCTTCAGCTGTGTTGCCCCAGTCCATTGCCTACCTGTCTGATTAAGCCAGGAGGATACAGCTGTCTGGGTAACAACTTGAGGGCAGGTGAGGAGGGAAACTCGGCTGCGTGGGAAGATAATGAGATGTTTCAGTAGGTGGCAGTCCTTCTCTGAATCAGTCCAGAGCCAGTAGTGAGCCTGGTGTCACAGGGAGGCAGGGAGAGAGGGGGGAAAAAGAGGGAGCAAAGTCTTTCTGTCAGTGCCATCTCGTGGGCCAAGCGCAAATACATGAACCTGATCACTGGTGGCTTGGAAGGAAGAGGGGTTATCCCTTCTGGTGCAGTGTGGTTTTCCATGCGTGGTGTCCTGAGGTGGCTCTGCCCTGCTTGGCAGCCTTTGCTGGGGAGAGTGGGGAGACCCTGTCTGGGCAGCCCAGTGGCCACCCTCTTCACCCACCTGGGTGGGCTAGTGTGGAGGGCTGCCAGTGTCCATGGGAGAAGCAATGCCCATGGCACAGGGCTGACATTGCCCTGTCCTTTGGGGCCAGCAGGGAGGAGGTGAGGTATGCTTCCCGAAGGGTTGGGGCCAGAGGCTCATATTTAGCAGATGAAATTCTGATTACTCCTTCTTCCCTTATGCTTCAGCTGAACTCAGACTTCTTCCAGTTTTTTGACTGTTGTATATTTTGCACAGCGTAGAATGTTGCTCTGTTTCATCATCCAGTTGACTGCACTTCTTTGAATGAAGTATTTAGAAACTATTAAGTAGCAGTTGCTTTAGAGTCCGAAGCCCCTGCTGTAATATAAATTCTCAATGCTACTTGCTTCACCAGCTCTATGAAAGGTACAGTGTAGTAGTGCAACTGCCTTAGGTGGTGAAATAATAAGGGAAAAAATAGAGGTGGGAAAAATCCAACAACAGATTTGTCCCATTACTAGCTGCTGTACTTCCTGTTTGTGAAGGATACCTTCACAGATCCTCTCCTGGTAGTGCTGAGTGATTTTTAACATACATATATTTTTAAATTTTTACTGCTCTGTCCCTCCCCCCGACCCCCGTCTTATTTTCTACCCCTGACTTACTTCCTTAAGGAGGAGGGCATGAGAGTGGTTATCAGACTAGTGGTGGTTAATGAGAACACAGTGATGACTTTCTTCATAGTTTTTTTCCTAGATACATACTTGTTAAGTATCTTGCAAAATTCCTGCCTGATCAAGTCTTCTCCATGTGATATCCACTCCTGCTTCACAAGAACCCCTGGACTGTTTTGCATGATGATTTCAGGGGATTATTAGCTGGGAGTGCCAGCAAAAGTAGTATCTCTTTTCCTCTTAGGCTGGTACTGCTGAAAAACAAATCATTGACCTAGCTTTAATTAAATTATCCCTTTTTCTCCCCCTCTTCTCCCATCTCTCCAAAAAGGGGCCTTACCTGGTTGGATTCCTTCATGCAGATCACTTGGCAGGTGAATGGAAGGGGTGTGTGTTGAGGGGCATTTTTCTTTTAATGGCATTTGCAGTGTTGTAACAAATTAAACAGTCCTCAGTTTTTAGGGTGACTTAAGGTGTGCTCTAAATAGGACTCTGGTTTCTGTGCTGAAAGCACTGACACTCCTTTTTTCTTTCTTTTTTTTTTTTTCCTCTTTTTTATGAAGTTCCCCTATGAAAAATTTTAAGAATGGACAGGGTTTGAGTGTTGGTTCAAATGCTTTCCCCTTGCCCACCTGCGGAGCAAAGCTTCCAGGGGTGCTGAGCGGTTTCGTGTGTAGCTACATGCTAAGCAGCTTCCTCTTCAGCCAGGAAAATTAAATCAAATTGAAATAATACAAAAATATTGGATGGTGGGACTATTGGTGGTTCAGTGTAACATTAACTCATGGTGAATTTATGTGTAACAAAGGAAGATGATTTAACTGGTGGTGGCTGCCAAAAGAGGAGGTCTGCTCCCACTCTTTCTCTCCCCTGCCCTCCCTGCCACGGCCATTTCATCTTGTGCTGGTTCTCATGTGTGCCAGCTGGCTGAGTAAATCCACAAAAATCCAGCCCCTTCCCTCCTTGCCTTCTCAAAGAAGAAAAAGGGAAGGGGGAAAATCCCCACAAACCTACTCCATAAAACAACAGAAAATTGTGCTTCCCCCAAGCCCCCTGCTGATGGGATGGTTGCCTCAGCGCAGGGTCTGAGTGAAGGGTTGGTGCAAGGGAGGAGTTAGGGATGCCTGTTATGAGCAGGACTGCATATTTCAGCAGATACCTGGATGGAATCTGAAATCTTCCTCTAGCTTTCAAAGAGAAGAAATTATTTTTTGAGAATCCCATTGCTGGGCAATTGCTCAAGCATCTGTTTGTGTAAGGAGGGTGTGTAGTTTGGTCGGGGAGTGGGAGGGAGCGTTAGGCTGTGGCAGCACCCTGGTTTAGATTAGCATGTGCTGCAATGGAAACACCCCTAGCCAGGCATCCACCAATGCCGACTTTCCTTACAACTCTGGCAGCAAGCATGTACTGCCCGAGTATTATTTTTACTTTATCTAGATGAGTTTGTGCTGTGTTTCATGTTTATATCTAATGAAATATGAGCAGAAATACCCCTTGCTTTATTTTTAGATGAACCGCCAGACTCCCAGTTAACTGTTCATTGCTTCCCTACCAGTCTCTAGTGGACTAGATTTTTTTTTTTTCTTCTAGTGTAACTGACCCCCTGAACTGGATCAGAGTGGATCAGTTGAGGGACTGTGGCACAAAGGACATGGCGGAGAAGGGAGGAGACCAGGACCTCCTCTTTTGGCAGCAGCAACCCAGCCTAAAATAAATAGACATTTACTTACTTTTCAGCTGGATCAGCCTATTCTTCAAATGGTTTGAGTTCATTCAGTCAGTACAAAGCAAAGAGGGAGAATTTATCACCCTCTCCTCCCCCCACCTTGTTCACTTAATGAATAAAAATGAGGTTTAAGAAAAAGACAGTCCCTAATTCTAAAATCTGTCAGCAGAAAGTGCCTAGAAGCAGTTTACTTTAAATCAGCAGGCACAAGTGCTTCTTCCTGTTTGTTAAATTAACAAGTTTTCCATGCAAAACATGTTGAAACATTTTTTCTTGCATGTTCTGTATATTTATTAGCTACATAGAGTGCCTTCAAAATGTGCACTTTAACTGATTACTATGTTCTGTACAAAAGCAGCCGCAGTGCAGAAATCATTACACAGTTCATCATTTTCTGTCACTTGATCAAATTTTTTGGTTTTGTGTATGTTAAAGCATTTAAGTGTGTGGAGATAGGGTAATCTCCCACTTTTTCTTCCTCAAGATTGATACCCAATGTTTAGGAAACTGCTTAAACTACAAATATGGAACAGGATATTAATCTATAATAATCTAATCATTATTTGAATAGGCCATTTAAATCCATCCACCCTGCATGTTTGTGAGCATCGTAAAGTAAAATACAAGAAAATGCATTTTCATACCCCTTGCCTTAGGCTAGTTCTTCACCCCGGTATCAAGTGAACATTTTGCAAAAGGTAGCTTTCATCTATAAATTCGGCTAAAGTATTTTCTGTACTTGGCAGTGAAACCGAAAGAGCAGTTCTTCATTGTTAAGATACAAAGTTGTTGTAATTAGCTGACTTTGATATTGTAAACTGCTGATAGTTAAATTGACCACATCTAGGTATTATTTATGGTCTAAGTTAATTAGTTGGCTTAGAGGGCTCTGCAGTTTCAAAGAGGCCTGTCAGCCTGTTGATTTCTTTCCTGCCTGTACTTGCTTATTAAGATGGCTTATCTTTTAATTTTTTGTTAATACTGTTTGCTAGGAGAAGTATCTCATTTTCAGATGCCAGTATATAATTCAGAATTAAGTGAATGATTGTAATCTTATTTATAGCTGTTGTCAGCAAATGCATAAGAAAATGTAGATGTGCCTTTAGAGCAGTCCAAAAAGCTCAGATCTCAGGGAAGTGCTCTTTAAGATAGAAATGAGAAAAAGAATACTGTAACTTAAAATGGTGTGGTCTGTTTTTTCCTAATTGACACATTCAGAGCATGTAATTTGAGATTGTTCTGCACAGATGTAAATAAATCAGTTTCTCTATTAATTTAGCTTAAAAGTAGGTAAGCAGGGTACTTACCTTTGTATTGTAAAAGCATTTCAGGACCAGAACAAATAACTCTTGTGTACCATGTTTTCCTAAAATCCGTTTCTGCTGTGGATGCTACTAAGTCTTTGACCAGAGGAAAGTTGTTATGCCAATAACAAAAAAGCTTTATTGGCCCCCCTCTGTATGTGCATTGTGATAATAGGTAATTGCTTGGTTTTCTGTAGGAGCTGTGCCTGGTTTCAGCTGGAAAGCTGTTCGGTGCTCTTCCTTTGTTCATTGGATGGTCTCAGACTCTTCTTGGATATGATTTAAGTCTCAGTTTGGAGGCAGAATTACTGGCTTCTGCATGGATGTTCTGTGGTGTGTTTCACAATAGTGTCAGATATTTAAAAACTTTTTTCTGTTTGGTTTTAAGACTGTTTATGAAGGAGGGGTGTTAACTCTATTTCATAGTGCTTGAGCTGCAGGCTAAAGTACCTGTGGTTTGACCCAGCTCTTGTGGACCTCAGCTGCAGCTGTGAGTGCTAAACATGCCGCAGAGCAGACTGAAGCCAGGCTATGGTCCTAGAGTAGCATAAACCCATTGCAGTGGCGCAGCAGCAGTGACCCATGCTATTGCTTGCATATTCCTTGCCCTTTCCTCTTCTGGCACAGATGCTTGGCAGGCTCCAAGGTGAGGTGGTGCAGGGAGATGGGCTGGTAGAAGTAACCCTATTCATCTGCTCTCTTTCCCACTGAATTGGCTCACTGGTGGGGGTCAGGAGGGAGCTGGGGCTGGCACAAAGTGGGGGGGATAGTTGCAGTGCTGCCTCCAGTTCATTTAAACTCTTGTTTAACTCGAAGTCTTCGTTTCTGAGCAGCTGAGGAGGCAAGCAATGGATCAACTCAAATGAAATGAGGTTGCTTCTTTGTAGTGATGTAACAATGTTGTGGCAGATAGAGGGAATTAATTTCTCTGTTGTAGCTGTCAGCTGGCTTCACCATGAGACACACAGTTTGCTGGCTTCTTACCGTGCCTTCTAATATCTGCCGTAAATGACATGGGCACCTAAGGGTGCAGGTTTTGTGAGCTTCTCGCTCAGTGGCAATACTAGTTTAGCACTACCCGTGAGTGTACCAGCCTCCTTGTTTTGCAAACTCAGTTCATCTTAGAGCTAAATTGCAAATCAGGACCCATATTCTGAAGTTGCTTTTAATCCAGGTAAGTGAAATGATTTGCCTGAGTAATGTAAAGAATGTGGTGGGTAGGAGGGTGTCCTATATGGTAGAGATCTCAGGCTTGGGAAAATGCCCTTACAGACAAATCCTTTTTTCGTAGAATCATAGAATCATTTAGGTTGGAAAAGACCCTTGGGATGATTGAGTCCAACCATCAACCCCACTCTACAAAGTTCTCCCCTACACCATATCCTCTAACACCACATCTAAACGACTCTTGAGGCTTTTTAAGGCTTTCTGATTGACCCTTTGACCAACCTTGCTCTATGTGGGGACAGAGATCTTGAGGGAAATGGTAATAGATGATTATTGTACAGTGAGTATGCAGACCATCTTTAGGTGATCCTAGATTTAAAAAAAAGGAGGTGGGGGGTGTGTGTGGAAGCACTCCATGTGCAGCATGCGGATGTGTGGGGGCAGAACTGCTGTCTCTCCTGCTCAGCCTCTGCACCTGAGCTGGCAGCGTCTCTGCTAGTGATGGTAAACTCATGTTTCTTCTTTGTGCCAAGCTGGGAAGAGGTTGGCACGATCTCAACTGCTGCATTTTTGTAAGTATTTGTTGATAGCAGAGGGATGACATGACTTGGCTTCTGCACCAAGCTCTTGACAACTGTTTCTGTTTCTCCTCTCCCATTCTTCCTTTCTTGTTGGCTTTGTTTTCCCACTTGGGTTTTGAGTCCTGATCTTCCTTTCTGCGCGTCTTCACAAGTGATTTGCCTGGCTGTTCCTGCCTCCTGTTATTCCTAGCCTAACATCAGCTGTCTAGCCCTGATCTCTGAGGTCTCTGCGGCATGTAAGTCAGCGTCATCTCTGACGAAAGAGAAAGGTGGTTTTCTGTCTGTTCCTCTTACTTACTGTAGACCAGCTCTGGTGCTGGTCAGGCCCCTGAAGCCACAGAGAAGTATCCCAGCAAAAAAGGGGGTTGCCTTAGTCTTAAGCGGATTCAGTTTGTTACAGTGAAGGGAGTGATGGGCTCAAAAGCCAGTGGGAAAGGGAGGGTGCAACTTTGTAGCTGAGAGGGTGGTTAAGGGGGAGTGTGATTTCTTCCAAAGGTTGAAGTCTCTGTAACACTATGCTTCCCTTCACTTGCTTTCAGCTCCATCTGCTGGACCACAGCTAAAGTGGGGTCCTTTGGGGATGCTTCCTTTTATAGTCAACAACAGAAGCCTCTCCAGAGCATGACCTGTGGTGGATGGGATGCATGTCAACATGGACCCAGACATCTGAAAAATAGTTTCCTAAAATTAGTTGAAACTTAGTCTTGGCGACGTCATTCTTCCACCTCCAACTCCTCAGTTCTGGATCTAGTTTTTGTTTCACAGCATTCGAATTGGGCACTTGCTTTCTCTTGGAGGCTCCCTCTTTTGACATTAGTGTCCAAACTGTGTTGAGACCTCCAGGAAGCGTTCTGCTCCGTGCTTTGCAAGTGGACACCTCTGTGAACCTCTGACATGCTTAGTCTGTCCTAAGTATGTGTATAGACCACTTCAAAGAAGAAACAATCAGAACAGGACTGATGCGTCTTAAGCTAATCAAAATTGTGTGGATTTTCCCCCCCTCCAGGGGACAAATTCTGGTACATTTTGGAAAGAAATTTTGATAGAGAGGGTAGAGAGCCTTTAAAAATTCTGCTCCACAGCAAACGGAATGGAATTGTTTCAAGTTTCGGGTTTCCCAAAGTTAAATTCTGGCAAACATTGTTTTCTTAGTGTCACTTCTGGTAGTGACAGGATGGGGAAGTTCTGTTCAAAATACTGATAATGATAAAGTGAAGCATGAGGCACATGCACTACATGAAAAATACTAGTCCAAATATTTGAAGTTTAAGAAAGCTTAAAAGAAAATAAAAGATCCGATAATGGAAAGTGTTAGTGTTGACAGGGCTACCAGGTCCTGCAGGCTGCTGATCTGCAGTAAAGCCTATCAGACATCTACTAGTGTCTCTTGAAGAGACTTGAATTGATGGGGTGGTGATGTACAGCAGTGCTCAGCCCTTCAAATGAGGTCTCGGTGGTTTTGCTTCACTACTGAAAGTCTTGAAGCTGGACTGAGTTCCATCTAATTGCTGCCTGTAATAGCTCTCAAGTTTGAATCTGTTCTTCTAGTAGTTAAGGTAGGTCTTGTCAAAGAGTATGCTCACTGCCTACTGAATAATCATAGTTTCACTATATAAACTACCCAAGTGAAATAATTATATCTTCATGGCAGTGTCTACCCTCAGGTAATGGTGGCGATGCTTGAAGTGAGGTACGTTGAGGTTGGTTTGAAATAATCCTGATTTTAGTATTAAAGACACCCTTTTAATCTTCGTATATTTCTTTTGCTTCTGTAGAATATGGAGGCTCTGTAGTCCTAAAGAGGAGGCCTCAGGTGCCCTTGCTGTGAGTTAATGAAGGACATGAAATTCCCCTCACAACATGAAACTCACCCCTCCTTTGTTTTCCTGCCTTTCTAAAACTATCTCTCCAAGGGAATTTATTCAAGCAGACGCAGCCTGCCTTTTGAGGCAGTGAGCTGTGGCTTGTTTGACAGTCAGAGAACTTCTTGCTTGAGCAGCATGCAGAGAGCACAGTTGCTCACCTGTCTCTTGGCTTGAAAGAGATTTGGACAGAATACCTTGGCCAATAGTTGGGGTGGCAGGGTGGTACCGGGAAGGGGAGACAGTTGGAAGTCACAAGAGCTTTACATAGGACTATGTAAGTTAAATAGTTTGGAAAGCACTAGTATCATGGAGTTTAGGGTGATGAGTTGCCCTGAAGCAGAACTTGCATTGCTTTGGTCTGATCCAGAAGTGGTTGTGACTTTATTTGAAGCATGTTGTAGTAACTCCATTTTAAAAAATGGTGTGATGTTGGAGATGGTGGTATGAATATCTGTCTGGAAGGAACTGCTTTTATAGCTAGTAGAAGCTACTGCTGCGTGCTTTAAGAGCAATCTTAGCTGGGTTTATTGTCTGGGTACCCTAAATTACATTGCAGGATGCTAAATATGAGGAGTATGTACTGTACAGGTATTGCTTTAGCAGGTGGCATTGGACAAGGTGCCAATCTTTGTACAAAATAAGAGGGACTTTTCTAGAAACCTTGCGAAGACTTGTGTAAAACAAATTTGTCTTGACAGACTGATTGTACAAAATAAGTGTTTTCAGTTTTCTTAAATGAGGTCCTTTTTAATAGTTGTTCTATGGGTCATATTTGTCTAAAAACTGTATGTTTGCTGTCAGAGATACAGCTCTTACTTCTAAGAGGTTAAAAAGTGTATTCACTTGAAATTGTTTCCTAGGAGCTATGATCTGTTGGAAAACTCCAATATTGCCCTAACTCCCTGTTTGTTAGCTTTGCACTATGTTTCTTGCAATGTATCTGAACGGGTTTCTCACCTGTAGAAGAGCATAACTTTTTTTTTTTTTTTGGAACACAAGTCACCTTCTTGATGTTGTCTTCCATAAAGATAATGCGCTTGCGGCACCAGCTTTTTTGAGAGGACATTGCTGGAAATTTTCAAGTAATCCCACTTTGTTGGAAGCACATCTTCTTTTTCTAACTGTTTCTGGAGCATTCTATTGGAAAGATTAGCTTAACTTTTCAACTTGCTTCTAAAATGGCACATTTTACTCCATTATTATTTAATTTCCTCCTGCTTGCAGCATCTGGTGTCACTTGTTTTTCATATGAGAGGGAACAACAGGACTTTGGAAAACAGTCAGAGTTTACTAACATTTGTTGTTTGGGAAAGAAGAGGATGCACTTCCAGGACAGATTTGGATTAGCCAGTACAGAAAATAAGCATTATCATCACTGTTCCAGATTCAGGGAACAGAAGTGGTATGCACATGGAAGCTTTTGTGCTTCTGAACAGGTATGGATAGCTTTTTAGCTGTTATGTCTCCTAAGAACAAAGTCTTGCTGTAATTGTTTTCTGTGTCATGTTGCTCTGCATTGTTGCAGTCCTAATCTGGATTAAAAATCGTGGCAGTTGACCCCTGCTCCAAGAGCAGTCCTGCAGTGCGCAAACAGCTCTTAGTGATGGCTTAGTGGCTTCAGAGCACTTTCACTGTTTCCCATTGTCATGCAAGGGAGAAGCCTCTGCTTTTATTTGATCAGTTGAAGACAGACGCTATTTGCACTAGATTTTTAGATGCATGATAGAGCATGGTACCTGATAACCTCTTATCTTTAGCTCATAGGCTGTATTTTTAGGTATGGTTAGACACACAGGAAATCTCTTCCCTCTGTTGCAGCTAAATTAGGTGTAAGTAGCCATATGTGCCTTTGCTTTAAGAAGTAAGGGAAATGAGAGGGCATCCCCTTGGGCATTGCTTGATGTGATGCCTGCTTTTGCCATATGCAGAGCACCTTGGTGGATTTTTGGTGTGTATTGAACTCCTCTGAGGCTGGATCTTTACGATCACTGCCCTAATTATTGCTTTTAACGCACAACCTCTTATTTTTCTATTTCTTCTATTCACTTGGAATCTTTATGCTGCACTGGCATTTTCTATGTTAATATAGCAGTATATTTTGCAGACTTCATCTCTTGTAGAAGTTATGCTTCCAGTGCAGTACGACTCTGGTAATAACAGGATATCTACTCTTATCTCACAGCTAAAAGGTTGTGCCTTAAGACTGGTGTCAGTCACATCAGTGATCTCAGCAGCAGGAGTTTCATGTTTTTTTGGGGGTTGTTGTAATGGAGATCACAATCTAAAAGGGGTTTATATGCGCTCTGACATTGGCTTGTTTTGAGACTTGTGCCAAATGCCAGAGTGTTATAACCATTTATGCCTTTACAATGATGTCTATGATGAATTGTGCTTCTGAGGGTGCTGTAGCTTGATGTGATTTGGTTGGTATCCTTTCTTCTTAGTGATATGTAAATGACAGATTCATTTTTAAGTGCTTCCCTGTAGGGGTTTCAGTTGCACTTGAAGCCTCAGCCTTAACTCAGCATACTTAACTTTGATGCGTCTGAGAAAACTGCGAGCCTCCTGCAGAAGTCCCATTAGTATCAACTGTGAAGATGGGTCAGTGTAATCCATAACTTGTTCTTCTAAACCGAGGCTGATTTTTGTGGTATTTAAATGGCAAAGATTAAGCAGTGGTGGTGGTGGGAAACCACGTGTTAATATACCACATGAAATTTTTCTAACAAAATATTACTGCTGTTCTGTGCCATAACTTTAACATATTGCTGTAGTGATATATGGAGCTGTTTCTTGCTGGTCTCCTTGCTGTCATTTAAACATAGACAATTACTAGCTAATTTTGAAGTGGTGGAAAGTTCACATCAGTGTTTAAGTGATGCATTTAGTGATGCATTACAGTGTTTGCATCTCTTAATGGTGAACACAGTTGTTTCGACATCTTCACTGTAGCGGTGGGCTGCCCTTATGAAGGGAAATCCCGATAGTCCACAGTCTTAAATGCAGCCCTGTCACTTCCCCAGTGTCAGATCTACAGGCTGTGCAGTTGCAGAGTGAGTTGTTTCAGTGAGCTGATCTTATGGAAAACTAAGCTTGAAGGGCTTTCTGTAGCTGAACTGACTCACCCTTTGATTACCCTGTGGCCAGATGTCACGCTGAGGAGGTGTGTGGGGTACAACTGTGGGAGATGCTGGGTCAGCATTGCCCTTTTGGGTAACAGGATGCAGTTGCACTGACCTAGGTAAAATGTTTTCTCAAATTTCCAGCAGGTAATTTTTGTCATGGTAGTATTTCTGCATATTCCAGTATGACTATTCAGTTGCTTAACTCGGCTTTTAAATCCTGTATTAGTTGTAAAATGACGTCTGGTGCATGGTTTTGAGAACTTGAGGAATAAAGGCTAATTATTGTTGCTCAAGCATTGTTTTACTGAGGGGTTTCCTGTAGTGACTAAGTTAGCATAACAAACTTTTTTTTTTGCCTAACTTGGCTTTGGAGATAAAAAAACGTAGGAATAGTTTTACTGTCTTTTTTCAGTTTTTTCACTTTTTTCAGTTACTGTGCAAGTTCAGGTCAAATGTCTGCTTATCTTGTTATCCTGTGAGGTAAGGGTCTGTAATAGATGCCTGGGAGAAAGGGTGTGAAAATACAGTGTGATGCCTTCTGTTAAATCTTCCTAGCTTTTGACAGTCCATAGCTGAGGAACTTCTTGACGAGTCAGTGATGGTATCTGTAGCACTGTGTATTTAACAGGTCAATGGACCTTCTTCCGTGGCTTTTTTTAATAGCTTTCCAAAGCTATTTTGAGCATTTTTACCTTCACAGCATCCTGTGTCAGTAAGTTCCATGGCTAAATTAGGAATTTTATAAAAACTTCCTTTCGTTTGTTCAGCTGCTGCAGCTGGTGGCAGTGGGTGACTTTGTTCTTATACATTATGAGTCTTTATGCTATACATGACTTCATATGGCACTAGTATACTTCGCTACATCCCATCTCTTTCCAAGATGAACACTTTTAGTTTATTTACTTTTCCCTTGTATGAAAACTGTTGCATTAATTTAGTTGGCTTAAGCAGCATCATCTCTGTACCCTTTCTTGTTTTATAGCATCGTGGTGGACCAGAGCTGTACTTAAGTTGCAGAGATGCTATGGAAATAATAAAAGCCATCTGTTTGTTGCCTCTGTCTTTTCTAATCTTCCAGTATGGTTTTTCTTGGACTTCATGACTTGGCTGATCCTTGATGTGAAGTTATTAGCTGACTGTTGTTTTTTACTTGTCAATGGGAATAGCAAATTTAGAACTAATTCTTTATGCAAGTCTAATGGTGGGGTTTGGGTTTTTTTATTATTTTGCCTGAGGGTAGGTTTTGCATTTGTTCGCACTGGATTTCAATTGCCATTTTTAACATTTGCGCATCCATAAGGTCGTATGGTAGCTGTTTGTTACGAGTTCAAGTTTTGACTACCTTGAATCATTTTGTATTCTCACCAAAGTTCACTCTTCGTACTTTTTGTGAAATCACATGTATATTGTGTTGAGTAGTGTGGGTCCTAAGTCAGATCCCTATTGGATGCTTTTGATACTCCATAGTGAAAACCAATAGTTTGTATACAGCTGTTGTTTCTTACTACTTGAGCACCTCTGAATCTTCAAGAGAAGTCTCCTGGCTTATATCACCTTTGTTTAAAACAAAGCCAACCCTTGATGAGGTGCCTTTTCAAAGGATATTCAGATATAGCGTGTTAACTGGACTACCCTACATTTATGACTAATTGCTTCAAGGACCACAGATGCATTTTGGAAAGATTACTTCCTTCTACCAAAGCAACGTTAATTCTTTTCTATTTCCATATTTATGCAAACCCCACCAGTTCTGTTCATTATTATAGCTTTTATCAATTTCCCGGTCTTAAGCATTTGCTTTACTAATCTGTAGTTCTCTGGATCTCTTCCCTTCTTTCCTTCCTTGATCTTTAAAGGCTTGGTGCGTGTTTGCTGCCTTCCATTCCTCTGCTACTGAGGCTGTGCCAAGTACTATGTTGCACGCTATAGTTAAAATTCCAATTTAGTATTTGAGTTCTTTGAACTGACAGGTATGATGTAGTCCTGGCAAATCATAAAGGTATTGTGCTAGGTCACTCTCCCTGACTATTCTGCGAGTTGTAGCATCAAGATGAATTACACTTGTAGCAATGCCCAGGAGAAATGCTGTATTTAAAGGAAATGGAATAGTCTGCCATTTCAAAACTTAACAGAAGATGTTAAAAAAAAAAAAAAAGGAAGGAATGGAGTCCATGTGAGTTGCACATAAATGTATTGACTCTTCCATTGACAGAAGAGATGAGTATCTGAGGTTGATAGGGTCTCAGTAATGGGTGGCATTGAGAAGGTGGGAAGGTTGTTTTCTGTTTCTCTTTGAACAGGAGCTAAGGGCTACTCAGAAAAAGCAAGCAATTGGCAAGGTCATAACAAATGAAAGGAAGTGATTCTTCACACTGTAACCAAGCTGTGCAAATAATTTCTGTGGGTTTCTGTAGAAGTGCAAATTACATGCATTGCAGAAGTGACTAGAGAAGTCTAAAAAATCCATGTAAGGCTTTTTTAAATGCAGATAGTCCCTGAGACAGAAGCTGTTGGAAGAACATCCTGGTTAATTATTACTATGTAATATTTGCCTTTCTGTATTCTTCCTTATTGGGAACTCTTAGATGCGAGTTTTGGGACTGGCTAGGCTGTCATTGATTTTTTTTTTTTTTTTTTTTCTTAAGTGCTTGTCCTGATTCCACAGATGGTATCCGTAGATGCTGCTTGGAGGAGAGTATGGCACTCCGCTAGAAATTTTTGTTGTCCGAGGAGGAGCTGCTTTAACTCATGGGTTCTGCTGTGTGAGCAGCAGTTACATTAGCAAAAGAGCTCACACTGAAACAATCTTTGCCGGTCAGTGCACTGTTGTAACTCGTAAAAGCACATGCTAGCATACCTGAATCTTCATCAGAAGGTCCCAGGCTCTGGTACCTGTGGACAGATAGATCCCTGACTTTACAGGGCATCACCTACCACAGGTATGGACTCCTCGGCGGTGGTTGGCTGCATAGAGGTGATGGGAATAGGATATCTCTGTATGGGTACCATTGATCCAGATGGTGGCTGAAGCTTGCTCTGTATGGTGACTGCTTTGGAAACCCAGGACCTGCCTTCTAGATCAGGGCCCAGGCAGTGCTGGTGAGGTAGTATGTGTTGCAAGTTACAGGTTGGATTTAGGACTCTGTTTTGTGAAGGCTGGAGTGTGAGTGGTTGTGTTTTGGAGAGGGCATTGAAGTTAGGGCATCTGCAATGGGGAAGGTGATGGTATGACGCTAGAAGAATCCCAGACCATTGAGATGAGAATATTTAGGAAAAGAGGAGGAACTGAGACAGACTGTTGGGCCCAGCTGCTCATAGTAACACGTTGGCTACCCAAGTCCATCATAAAGCCTATCAGTTGATGAATCGGAACTATAAAATTCTTGTGATAGCTTGGAGAAGTTATCTTTATTTCTTTCAGATTGTGTCCCAGACATTACTATGAATAAGCAGAATCGGTGTGGATTTCATTTTTGTTGTTGCATGTAACCTGCTAGAGGCCATCTTTTATTAATATTTGGAATGTGGAAATTTTTATAGATATTCCCATAAACCATAGATTTTGAATTTCTTACAGAAGCTTATTACTGAATGATGTGGGATGATTAGGGTGGGGGTGGATTGTTGTGTTGTGTGGGTGTGTTTTTCTCCCCCCTGCACCATTTTGCAGCACCTCAAGTGAATCTTTTTCCCTTGACAGACAAGATATTTCTCTCCCATGCATTGGTACAGGTGCTAATCTTGTCCGGTACTGAACTGGTTTAGCTCATGAAACTTGCAGCAAACTTCCCGCTTCTTGCTGGATTATTTTTTTGCCAGTTCAGCTGCTAGAACTGGATTGCTGTGGGGATTTAATGACCCCCTGAGTGAATGGAGTGTGAGGTGATGTGGGAGAAGGGAGTGTATGAAATTTCCTTCCTGAAAGCTTGCCCCGGTATGTGGGCTTGTGAATCCTGAGCAGGAATGGTTTACCTAGACCTGTGCTGTGTGTCTTGCTGCTGGGTGTCTGTCTCACCCTTCATAGAGATGACCGGTCGGATGCTGAATGCCCTTAAGTTACAGGCTGTTGCATTAAATTGGCTTCAGTTTTCTGTCTTCCTTGTCCGAAGGTGCTGGTCCCTCTGGCGGTCCTGCTGCTGCTTAGGCAACTCCACCAGTTGTGCAACAGGAGTGGTCACCAGAGCAGGTGGTGGTGAGGCTCGTCCCTGCTTCCTGGATGAAGTCCTGTGTGCCTACTCTTTCAAAAGGGATTTTATAAATGATGGAGGATCCTAGATCACATTATTGCATGTGCCGGGGCAAGAGGGAGGGATCCAGCCTTAGGCTTCTTTTCAGCGGTATTTGTACTGGCTGAGATCAAAATGGTAAGCTATGAATCGAAAAGGGTTCGCTTGGGAGGAGCTGTACCTCAGGGGCTGTGCATGCAGTTTTGTTCTTTTCAGTGAATTTTTAAAATGGAAGTAGTGAAATACATTCACTCTGATCTAATTGAAACCTGAAATCTTGGTTTTGGAGGCTTGTTCGTTTCTGATAACTATTTTGGAATTACTTTTTTCCAGTTCATAATTCTGAATGAAAGCTTCAACAGGCTATGTGGAAATTCAGTAAGCCTTTATTCTTAATTTTTGTCACTTTCCACGATGTATTCAGGAAGCAATTGAGATTTCTGATAAATCCCTTCTTACTAGAAGGGTGTAACGCTCACCCCGTTTTTTTTCTTTTTTTTCTTTGTTGCATTTCTAAGTTACCTTTCTTTTTCCCTCTCCCACTTTTTTTTCCGTGCATCTAATCACGCTTAGTCAAATTCTGACCTATGCCAGAAATCTCAAAATATCAATTCCCCTTCAGTCTTTCTCCTCCAGCTACTAATACATATTTAATGCCACATGTATTTTGTTGTTTCTTCTGTGAATACACTTATTTTAAAAAGTGTGCGTGCACAATGAAATGAGACTCCCAAGCATGCTAATAAGCAGTAGGTGAGATAGCATGTTTGAGGTCAGTGGGGCCATTTTTGTGGCTCATGCTTTGCCTGTAGTTCCTTCTCCACTGATGCTGAATCTGTGCATCATCTGATCACTTGGCTGTATGCATTTCTTCCAGATGAAACGTGAGCATGTGATAGCATTTAAGTTGTGGTTAGAGCACGTGGTAGTGTAGTAAAACAGCCAGCAGGCTATTTTAAGAGGGCAGATGATAACCTCATGTAGAACAAAATCTTTTGCAGAAAGATGACTCCTTCCTCCCGCCCCCCAGCTCTTACTCTCTGACATGCTCTGGGTGTGTCTATATCTATGAATACTGCTGCTTTAAATCAAAAGGTCTGTCTCGGTGATCTTACTATGTGTCTGTGATACTTTGATTTGATGGTAGTGACTTAAACTGGTATTTAGCTGCCATTTTCCCTGTTTTGCAAATGGAGAGTTGGATTGCAGGTAACACTACCTATTTTGGACTCAGGGAAGTTGGTTTTCCTATTCTTTTTTAAATTTTTCATGATATAAATTAAGCTTTTTGCTTCATTATATAGGCCTCTTCTCACTCCATGCAGCATCGCTTTTGAAACTAAGCTGATACTTCAGAAATTCGTTGAGAAATGTTGGCAAAACACGTATCTAGACAGAAGGCATCTGAAATCAGTTATGGCAAACCATTCTTCCTGTGTTTTTAGGTAAGAGTATGGAGATATTCACAGTTTAGTTGATGTGTACTTCTGTTATTTTAGAAAATAATTCTAGAATTCAAGTATTATGAAAGGAGACGTCTCCCTTCCTGATGTTTCAAACCTAGTTGCAAGTTTCCTGATTATATCAACTCCTTCTTCCTTAGGAACTGATTTATTCTGAGCCTTAAAAAATTCGGTGTGTCACTGCTGATTTCAGCCAGTGGCAAACAGCAGTTTGTAAACCCTTGCACAGAGATGATTTGGTTCTAATTGTTTGTATTCAGGAACTGCTTTCAGACCCTGGCCAGGCCAAATGAGCAAACTGTTTTGGTAATCTTAAGTGAGTGTCATTGTTGCTGTCCTGTCATTTTGATTTCTGCTGTGACTGTGTGTGATTTGCTTGAGGTCAGCCTTTGTTTTCAGTGCTCTCGATACTTTCAGTTAGCATGAAGTGTTGGTCCAGTGTTTGTGCAGAGCCATTTTTTGTGTTGTTCTTTTGTTAAGGCTTTTTCCTAACTTGTTTATTTCTAATTTATTATTGGGGAAAAAAGAAAAGTCAGGAAAAAATTGTAGGTGTATGGAAGTGATGGAGCTGCGATGTATGTTTATACTTGAAGATGGGAAACAGCTTGCAGATTCCATTACAGTAAGTTTGCTTGCAAGTGCGACACTTATCTATAAATTATGGAGGAGAAGGTGGATATCTGCCCGTGAACTTTACTGAGTACTTCAGAGCATGATAGACATCCTCTAAAATGGAACTCAAGAAGGCTTGTGTTCTCCATGCTGCTCCATCATGGTGGTGTTGAATGAGGTTGGTGGAAGGAAAGGTGCCCATCAGGGTCTGAAGCAGCATCTGTGGGATGAGGGAGTAGCTTCCCAAAACCATTATCTACTACTGTGACTTTAAAAAAAAAAAAAAAAAGGTGCCACCACTCAAGTGACCAGCCACTCCCATGACTTGCAGTTGTTCACATCTAAGGGGTCTTGTAGTCTTGCAAATGTGACCAGTTGATACTGTCACAAATGTCATGTGAATTTGGAAGAACAAAATCTACTACGTCTTTTTTTTGTAATTGCAAGTTATTGAAAAACTAATTAAAAATAATTATCATAGAAAGGCCTAAAAACTGACTTCACAGGATTTCTCCTGCTACATTGATATTTAATGAATTATTCATGCAAGAAGAAACTGGTTTCATTAAGTATAAGCATCTACTCTCAGAGGCCCAATCCTGGAGTAGATGTTAGTGTTGTTCTTCGGGGGCTGGGGGGAAAAGCCGTTCCAGAAGCTGCTTTCCTTCTCTGCAGCCTGTTACTTCTTGGAAAATCTCTTGTTAGTTCTGTGAGTTTTGCTGCTGTTTGCCTTTCTTTCTAAAATTTGGGCCAGCCTTTTTATGAGCTGTGGCACTGTATCCAATCCCGATGGCAGTTTCGGCTTCTAGTCCACTTGCACCTTTTAGTGCTGAATAAGTTCGTCATCTGTGTTATCTAAAAGAAACACTATGTGAGCAGGAGCCTTCTTTTTAGTAAAAGGTCACTGACACATTGCCATTCTTCTGTAATATCTATGCTGATAAGCACTGCACAAGTATGTGTGTTTTTTTGATTGCAGGGTCAGATGACAAAATCACTTTCAGGAAGAAAAATACTTTGTGACACTCTTCAGAAACTTCTCAACTAGTTTCTTGTGAGGCAGCTCTGTCAGTGCAGAGGCTTGAGCTTTGACCTCTGGAGCATTGCTAGGGTACAAGGGTGGTTTAGTAGGGCACAAAAGGTTAGGTAGAACCCATCAGCAAATTAAGGAAATTAATGTAAGCTGTAGTTAACTGAGCACCTAATCTTGGTCATCCAAATGTATTGTTTGTTATTCCCATCTAAGCAGGTGGACATTGTACGTCAAGCCTTGTGAAGTGCTTGGGTCTAATTTTTACTCCTCATTCAAATGCCTTTGGTTCTTTCATTCTTTGGAATTGGTCTGTTTGGAGAAGGATAAAGTGGTTTTTTCAGTTATTCTTAGAAAGAAAAGCTAGTTAAGGATCCGTAGGATATCCTTCACCTTTCTCTTGTGGTCTTCCCCAGAAAGTATGACTATTTAACCATGTCCTTGTTTATCAGATGCACCGTCAGTCTGTGATGGCTTGTGCACTTATTAGCCAAAAATTATTTTTTACCATTTTTATCACTGAATGTTTACCCTGCTTCATAGCAGAGCTGTCTGTATTCATTTCCAAGTGTGTACTTTGTGGGTTTTTTCCTCAGTCCTCTGTCTTCTTGCTTACACACCGTATTCCCCATGCATTTTGGCCTAGATTTCCACAGCTGTGTTTCCTGATTTATTTTAGCAGAGTAGTTTACATAGTTCTTGTCTGTGTATATGAGAGAGAGGTGAGTTTTACTGGCTGAATCTTCCTCGGGGTATGTTTCTGGCCAAGTTTCCCTGTTGAGGTGCCTCTTTTCATTGACACTAGAAGGTGCTTATGCAATTGTTTTGTTTTGGCTAATCAAGTAGGTGTAACCTGTTGCGTTGGCAAGTACTCAGGCATCTAAACTTCAGTGCCCCCATCAGATTTTGTCTTTGGTAATTTCATTCCAACAAGCTTTATTTTTGCCTGTAGTTACAGGACTGTGAGCTTCCTTAAGCCTTAGTACTCAATTGTATATTAATACTGTATGCCACTGAATGTCTCTCCGTGGCAGCTGAAATTATCACTGTGCGGCATCACCTCTAAGATTCAAAACCTACAAAGCATTTTGAAAGTGATTTAGGATGAAAATGTGACAGATGCAGTTGTTTTGCTGTGCAGATAGGAATTTGGAGCAGGCTCATGTTTTCTTGTGTGCTTATACAAAGGTAGGCAGTGCTAACCTTTCTATTTTCTAAGTTACATCTTGATTTACGTGTACTGAAGTTTATGGCTGAAAATACCAAATTCTACGACTTCCTTACAAAAGAATTCATTTGAGGATACTAACTTGCTATGTCACATTCTAAAAACAGACAGATTTTGAAAGCTTCAGAAATTGTACAGTTCATCTCTGAAAAGAAACTTAGTATTTCTTTGTGTAGACTTCTTTATGCCATTTTTGCTGGGGTTGGTGAAAAATAAGTTCTGTATTTTCAGTTTTGGCAATGCTTAGATGTTGCCTTTGAAGAAGTGGTTTAGTTAAAATGTTATGTAGTATTTGAAATTAATGCTCTGCAGGATCATTAGTGCTTTGATGCAGCTGGTTTGGGGAAAAATTCTTGGAGCTGGAAAGCTTCAGTACATCTTCAGGGACTCAAAAACAAGGGTTTGTGTGTGGTTTTTTTTTTATCCTTTGTTCTCTTGGGATTTGTATCGTAAATGTGTATTTGGATACATGCACACTGACAGATGTGCACAGAGACACGCACACTATGAACTTCCATACACATTTTTACTGCGGGCTGTGCCTGCTTTTGTAGGTAAAATGTTAGGTCTTGAAAGTATTACCAGTTATATGAATTAAAACCATTTAGGTGATGTGTTGGTTTTAGTACAATTGAGTTTTTACTTTTGAGGAAAAGGTTTATATGAGCAGTAAAACTTATTCTGTATCTCTTCTCAAGTTTTATGTATACTTTACCATTGAGTTTTAGTTTCTCTTGTGAACTGTTATGAAATCACACAGAAATCCTGCACTGCAATTCTGTTCTCCCGGTTATTTTCAAACTTTTCCTGTTGTCTCGCTTTTAATTTTTGAAATAGAACTTAATTTTTTTTAGCTCTCTTGTGCTGTGCATTACTACATTTGTACAACAGTATGCTTCATAGAGATTTCCAGAACATTTGTAATCATCTCTTCTTCCCCCCCCCCCCCCCTTCCTCTCTCAGTTGTCATAGTTCCCTGCTTTTCTTATCTCTCCTTTTCCTGCTGCAGCTTTCAGATGATAATTCATGGCTCGAGGAACAGCTGCTGCATAACAGCTGAGTGAGACTTAGTACCACTTACAGCTGACCTAATGTGAGAATAAACGAAGAAATTTGTGCTTTGCATGTCGGCTTACCTATGGGATCTTTTTCCCAGTTTGGGCATATTAGGTGCCATCACGGGAAGGTGGACTGTGGATGGCCTCCATGGCTTCCCCTTGCCAGCTGCTCTAGGGGTAGAAACACACTGGGGGTGGTGGCGCACAAAGCGAGGTGTTGGAGGTTCTTAATGTTTTTCAAGGAGGTCACTTGGTTCTAACTGTGAGTTGCTTCTTTTTTTTTTTTTTCCTACCGCTTGTTTATTCATACTCCCGTGGCCAAAAATGCTGCAGCCTGTGCGCTAGGAGCAGGTGGAGCGACACGTTGTATGTGGTCATGCTGCGCTTTGCCAAGCCACCCTACTCATTTCCTTTCATTTCCTCCGGGTGAGCCAAGCCAACGTTCTCGTAATCTTTTGCACTAGGGCCCGAGGCCACCAAGCTGAGCTGGAAAGTGTCCTGCCAGTTTAGTACGCACAGCCTAGGGGCTACAGCTTATTTTGGGGCTGGCTGGCGAGGTTCGCAGCGGCAGCCCTATCTGTGCTGCACAGATGTCTGGGCTGCTCCTAAGTCAGCTCCTTAGCTGCTGCAGTTTATGGTGCAGTGCTGTAAAGAAAGCTGTCGTCTATCTTTGTCAGATGCTTAAAATGTTAATATCCACTGGGGATACTGTACCTGTGTATATTCAAGGCACTAGCCTAGCAAGGAAATATTTATTAAGAAAAACCTTTCTATTTTACTCTTAACCACTATGTGAATTTTCTCTCTATGACTGTTAGATACAGCCTTACTGGTGCTCCTGTGGTTTAAGGATACAAGCAAGTTAGGATTGGTAGAAGACACATTTGAAGTAAACGTGTGTGTCTGGAAGCTGGACTGAACCACCCCTGATTTTGTTTTTGTCTCCAGTTGTAGACCTTACCTTATCAGGAGAAATAGCTTAATTTAAAAATATTTCTTCCATAACTGACTTCTGACCTAATAGGCTAGAAGAGAGGAATAAAATAGTATAAAGGATACCTGAGGCCTTGAAACTGACTGATTTGAAGAAAATAATGCTGCTGCAGGCTTACTGTGTGCCTTAGTCTGTTCTCCCCACGTATATTCTCAGCTTTATTTTCTAATTTCATTTTTCTTTCACTAATGCCTCACTTAATATTTTTCCAATTTCAGTAGGTACTGGTTGTTGTGGGGATGTGAGGGAGGAACATTGCTCTGTTGGTTTTATTTCCTTATTGCTATTAGATCATAAACATCTTTTGAGAAGAAGCCTCCATCCACTGATGAGGGATGAGCATTGCTGTGTTACTTTTATTTCTTTATTGCTATTAGATCATAAACACCTTTTGAACAGAAGCCTCCATCCACTGAGGGTTAGTGGTTTAGATGACTTAAAATTACCTGAACGTATTACTGTGGCCATCTTGAATGTGCTGGAGTTTAAGCATATGCATGCAGAGGTCAGTCTTGTTTTAAAATGAGAGGGTGGATTTGGTAGTTGAACAACCAGTATGTGGATGAAATGGATCTCTGTTGGGTATGTAAGAAATGTCAGTGATGGAAAAATCAATAGGGCTCATATGAAATGAATTTTAAAACTGGCTAATTAATAGGTTTAAATACAGTTACAAATGTGGAATGGCCATCCAATGTATACCTTGCTATAGGGGATTTGCTGCCATTGGTACTCAGCTGTATTATTTAACATTTCATTAATGACCTGGAAGAGGTCATAAAATTGTTATCAATAAAGTTTGCAGCCAACTGAAATCCTAGGGGCAAAAAATACAAGCATAGTTATGGAAAGCCAGGCTTGTATCTTGGGGATGGGTGGGGGGTGGTGCAAAGGGAAGCCAGAATCTGTGGGTCAGGGTAGGCAATCAACAGGCTTTGGCAGTCAGTATCCTGTGACTGAAAGGGCCAGTGTGCTTTTGAGTTTGTGTAATGTTATAGGTCACATAAGAGCCTTTGCTATTAGGCAGGTTGGTCTGATCTGCTTATAGAACACAGTATCTGCCTGGGGTATTGATGTGTCAGATATTAAAATCCAGGAGAGAACAGAAGACTGTGAGAAAAGTGTTAGAGAATGGGAAAACAGGCGGATAATACGAGGCATACAGAGATGAGCCTGCTAAGCTTGAAGTTCACTGGTTCCCAGCTAACTATTTATAAATTACAAAGCATTTCCAGTGCAAGGCTCTTAATACAGTCCAGGTCTGTCTTTGTTTAATAGGTGTGCTTTATGTTAATACATAAGACACATCTGCATGTGGTCAATTCTATGGAACTTAAAACCAGAGGTATTTTATTTAAATAGTTTGTTCAAAAGATTTGGCTTGACTGGGTCCTCATCTGATGTGATTTATGACAGTTTTATACTTGCATCTTGACTAACGTTTTATCTGACTGTCTTGGCGGAAGATAAGTATTGGTTGAACAAGAGGGTAAACTTAAACGCAGGTGGAGTCTCTACATCTCTAGGTTAGTTTATTCTTAAACATTTGTTACATTAGGAGAAAATCTGTCTGGAGGGTGTCATGTCCACCTCCCCCTCCATCAAATGCTACTGATGGACATACTGGCCATGAGGGTGCTGAGAGTGGCTTCCTGTCAGAATTGCTTTATGTAAAATCGCAAGGAAGCAAATGTTTCTCGTATCCTCCCATTGTTTTGTTTCCTGTGAAGTAGCAGACTGGATGTGTGTCCTGGATACAGGCTTTTTTTATGGCACTATACGTGTTGGGATGATCCAATCAAATCGTTCTTGGTATCCTCTATAGTCTCAGCATAGCAGGAAGCGAGTCTTCCTCGCATCCTGTTGTTCTCCAGTTAGCCTGACTTTGGAGAGCTCTTGGCTCTAGCAGAATCCAGAATGAAGGTGAGCTTAAAGTGGATTTAGGATTATTTTTTTTTTTAAAATTTTTGTGAGTTAAGACTGTAGTTTCTAACATCTTTCTTAAACTTTCCTTTTTTAAATAGTTCTCTCTCTCCCCTTCAGTACCTTTCTGATCCAGTTCTTGTGTTTGCACAAGCACCCATGTCTCTTGTATTTTCTTTATTTTGGATCACAGCCAATATTTTGTGATTCTGTTCATACTTGTCGTTGGCTTGTTTAAAAGCTACCACAATAAGGATATAGCTAACAATGAAAATTTTACACTCCTGATGCTTTCTTGTTCCATAACAGCTTGCTTTATTCTCATTCTCCCCAGTTTGAGCAGTGGTTAAGCTATTTCCCATCTGGTTTTGCTTTTATGTATTCTGCTGTCACCTTATTGTTATCTTTCTCACCTCTATTATAAATTTTGCTATTAATAAAACTTAACATATCTTCAGTCTCTTTGTGTAAAATCAAATACCTTCTTATTTGCTTAATGTTTTTTATTGTGCATGTAGTTTTTAAATACTTCCTCATGTTTCAGGAAAAACTCCACAAAATTCACATCTGGGTAGTTCCCTGGTCCCACTCCTTACAGCTTCAAATAAGAGTAGTATTTAAATTTTCTGTAGCCCAGTGAAACGTGGTGAAATAGTTATTGACTTATTTTATGTGAGTGATAACGGCTTGGAGTCTATTATTAGTGTTCGCCTCCACTTGATTTTTTTTTGCGTCTGTTTTGTGGCATTGCTCTTCTGAGCTGTGTAGATGCTACCTGAGCTTGAGAGATGTCAGCACCTGAACAGCCGAGGTAGAACTGCTGATTGTTGGGACCAGAGATGATCCTCAGTCTGAGTGGAAAAAATGTACATGTTAATGTTTGCAAGTACCTCAAATACTGTGAATGCTTTGGGAGATTTTTTTTTTCCTTACTGAATAACACTGTGATTAAATGTTTCCCAAATTTGCTCTACCTTGGTTAGCAGATCACATAACCAGTCACAACTGCTCTGGCAGTCCCTTCTGTGATTACTTTAGGTAGCTTTCATGAAAATTTTCACTTCTCTTGGGTTTAACCAGCCTTCCTCTTTCTCCTGCCAGCCTTCCTTTTGTTCCTTCTTCTCTTCTCCCCTGGGAATATGGGTTTTTTCCTCTCCTGCCTCTGAAGGCTGCTTTCTGGGGTACAGACTTTCTGGTAGTGCCTGTGGGGTGGGTCTGTTATCAGGAAAATAAACAGGTTTTTGTTGACTTTTTTAGATAAAAGCTGCTACGCTGGGGGAAACTGAATCTCTTTCTGTTTCTTAAATCAGTTGGAACAACTGTAATAGCTGTCTTTTATTGTCCTCTTTATACTTTTGCACAAGGGAATACTGTGTCTCCTTTCAACCTATGCAGACTGTGTTGTGAGAGCTATTTTCATGAGACTTCGGATGAGTGTTTCCATTACCTCAGGCAAATATTCAGGGTCTCTCTCTTTTTTTTTTTTCTTTTTTTAAAATCTCCTCTTTCCCCCCTGAAAATCCAGATGTTTAATGTCATCACCCAGTGCTTGAAAGTTACTGGAGTGTTTTCTACAAGATAGTTTGAGGTTTGGATCTCTTTCCCACAGTTAAAATAACCCCCAGCTTTCATCCCTCCCCTTCCCAAACTTCATTCTCCATCTAACGTATCCAGCAATTTCACTACTCTTCCTCTGTCTCTTGAAGATTAAAGAGACAGTATGTACTTTGTTGTAGTACTTTTAAAAGTATTTGTAGTAATTTTGAAAATATTTTATGAACAATCAGGTACAGTGCCTGTGAGCTGCTACAGAAAAAGAGGAGTATGATGAGTAATGGTACCCAGTAACGTTTTTGGCCAAGCTGTCTGAGGAAAGCTGCTCTCTTCTGATAATTATGTTTTATTCAACTCTCTTGTAACTTAAATGACTCCTGGTAATTTTAACTTGTATGTTCTTAATTTTTTTTCTCAAATGCAGCCGTTTCTATAGTCTCCTTATATTTAACAATGAGTTTTGTTTTGTTTTTTAAAGGGGAAAAAAACCCCATAGTGTTTTACTGGCCCATGACAGCCACTGAAAGACTAACACCTTGATCAGGCAATAGCTTCTGCAGTCATGGTTTACATGATAGCATGGAAATGCTTAGTTCAAAGGCTTATTGTATGTTCTTTTTGTTTTCAGACTTTTGATGCAAATGACCTGTATCAGGGACAGAATTTCAGCAAAGTTCTCAGCTCTCTCGTGGCTTTAAATAAGGTGACTGCAGGTAAGTACACTCTGCTCTGTTCTGGTGCTTGCTTACTTTACCTTCAACTCATATCAATGTGTATATACCAGTCAGGATAAAATTAACATGCCCAGTGTTTTAAAAGAGTTTCTTTGTTGCAGTTTGTTGTTATGATTTTTGGCAGCAGCCTTTCTGAGTTCTGTTGTCTCTGTCTGCAGAAGGAAGCTTTGCAGTGGAACTAAGGCTGAGCCTTTAGCTTGCAAGAATTCTTAGACAAAGTCCCCATCTTTTTTTTTTTTTCCCTTTCCTTTTTTTCAGTTTGAAATACTATGAGTTTACTTTTGCCACACTGTCATTCCTGTGTTTAAGCACTTTTGTCAATGTTTTTGTTCTCCTGCCATGCCCCCCCCCGCCCCTCATTCCCAAGCACTGTCCTTTCTTGACAGTAACAAAAGGATAGCCAGTGTCTCTGATCCCTTAATCTACGCATATTTCATTTAGGTAGCAGCTAGAAGTCACAAACCATCTACCTCAAATTCTTTGGGGGGGAAGAGAGAGCTGTAGATATAGTACACAGGTGAGAGGTGACCATGCTTTGTTGTAGGGTGAGGCTGTACTAAACAATGTCAACTGGACCCTGGGACAGTCAAGAAATGTTAACATTGGTGGCCCTTTTTGCTGCTTCATGCTGGGGTTTTATGTCGTCAGCAGCAAGTTCCAATAATGGTCATCGGGTTGGAGTATGGTGAGAGAGAGATATTATTTAAAAATGGACTGTGCTCGTCAATTTTTATGTGGGAAGGAAAAGGAAGTTGATGGAAAAGTCAGTGCTGGATCAGTGTAATTTTATCTAATTACACTGATAAAATAATAATATGGTAAATATCTTGTCACTCATAATATTCCTTTGGTCCATTACGACAGGGTTTTTTTTTGTGAATTTTTTATTTCCTGCTTGCATCAGAAAACACCCTTTAGGAGTGAGTTTTACAACCAAATGCTTAGTTCTAATGAATGGGCATGGAGTAATACCATTGACGACTTTGAAGCTACTTACACCAGTTAAAGATACTGCCTTTCATCTTAACTGCAAGTGCAAATGTAACCCATTTCAGTACATCTTTAAAGCTGCTGTACACTGACCATAGCTGTCTCTTAAGGGGAGAAAAAGTGTGGTTATTTGTTCCAAACATCAATAGATAATACCCACATCAAAAAGCCACAATTGCAGCTGGCCTTAGAAAGGATACAGAGTGATCTCTTTCATGGCAGGGGGGTGGTGGTATGGAAACCAAAAATCAAAACCACATGCGAACTGTGGTGTTGCCTCATTCCTAGGAACAAGCAGAGCTGCATAAATCTTTCTGACCAACTGTTCTTCCAAACAATTTCCTTTAGTTGGGTGATTGTGTAGAAGGCATATTAGACTCTGTCTCCCTACTCTAGTACTGGAAAATGGCTTTCAGATCCCCATCTGCGTCTGCAAGAATTTCAGGTATACACGTGTTCTTCTAAGATGGGTCTTTCTGCAGTGGAAGACGAACCATGAGTATGAAGGCTGACGAAAGGCTACTATGGTTATACATTCCCATCTAATTATTTAAGTTCAGAAGTGGTAGGATCCGAGGTACCAGCTGCTGCTGGTAAGGGGACAGGTAAGGGGAGAAGAGCTGGTGTAGGGAAGCTGTGATAATGGTGGAGAAGAAGAAAGGGTGTTACCAACCCTAGGAATCTTTGGATGGATGGGTAGAAGTGTGATGCTTCTGTGAAATCTACCAAATTAATTCTTGTCAAACATGCACATTCTGTTGCTAGTCAAGGTTCTTGAGTTTTTAGCAGCAAAGTTGAATTATTTTCTGACAATAATCCTGTTGAGAAATTCATTGAACATGTTTGTTTAGTATTTTGATGGAAGATTTAAGGGATATGTGGGGTCTGCAAGCCCTTTAAGTCTATCAAAAGTTCAAATTCATTTGAAAGTATTTGGATATTATTAGTAAAAATGCTTGCAATTTGCATGTGGTTAGTTTGTAATACTTTTATTACTACTTTTCAGCTCAAACACATGTAGTTTCTAATTGAAGCCTCAAAAGGCGCCCTTGTGTTTGTTCTGTTAGCTCTGCTGTTGTGAACTAGAAAACTCTGGGAATCAGGCCACACTAAACCAATTTCTAGGTAGTGTGTTTTAAGATTGCCCAGAGTCAGGGACACACTGAATAAACCTGATCCTGTTTTCCTAGGTGAACCGTGTCAAGATATAATGGTGGATTTGGTGGTGTGTCTGTTCTACTTGACTGCAGATAGGAAACATAGCAAAACTGGACATGGAGATGCTTCAGGTTCCTTATAACCCTGAAGTTCTGTTGGTTAGTTACTGATGATTACGGCAACTTGAACATTCTTGGGAGCATTAGAATTAACCACAAAGTTATGATTTACAAACGAAGCCCATGATCTAGTCCCACTTCTCTCCCAGTCTCTGAAAACAAATATGTGTGTTCTTTCTGTGATGGACTATAATCACCAGTGTTTATACAATGTCTTTCAAATGCTTTTGGGAAAACAGGCTCACAAAGTGTGAGGTCTTGTGACTTCAATGTCTAATAACACTACCCATACAAAATATTCAACTTAATATGAATTGCTCTAATATTTCACTACTTGACTGGAGAGTGAATATTTATAGGGTTTTTGAAATGATTTTTAAAGGATGACAAAAACTCATTTAAAAAGATGCACCTGAGGAAGGCATTCTCTGCTCAGTCGCTGTGGACTTGGAGCATCCTTTGTTGTCAACACTTTTCTTCTGTGCTCATTGTCCATCTCAAAGCCTTTCCCTCCTCCTTCATCTCAGCTGCTGTTAGATGCTGTGCTGAGTTGAAAGGCTTTCCCAGTTAAGATGAATCAAATTCTCCCTTCAGGTTTGAGGTGGAACAGCAGATACGCTTTGTTCAGGAGTCTCCTCGTGGAACTGCACCTGTATGTGTATTTCCCTTTGAGCAAAAATAACTTGGATTGCATAATCGTAGTCTGCTTTAGTCTGAAAGTAACTGAGAGACTGTAGTTGTGTGTGTGTACTTCTCATGAAGGTAGAGTGTTGGAGGCAAAGCAAACTACTAGGAAAGAATAACAGAGGCATAAAAGCCAGGAGGGCAGTTGGGATACTTACATAGTCTAATGAAAACATCTGTGAGTTTGGGACACAAAATACTGCATTGCTTTTGGGGCTCCTTGAAGCCCAGATGCTCACTGGGTGATTTCCTTGTGTGTGGGAAAACATGAGGAAAAGGAGTGATGTGCCATACCTGTGCAAAGGAGCGATGTTTGTCTCCGGTAGCGTCACCTGTGGAAGGGCCGTGGGAGCAGCCTCCTCCAGGGGTTTGGCTGTGAGAGCTGGAGGAGCTGGTGCAGCCAGGAGCAACCCCTGTACCACCATAATTCTAGGAGAGGCTCCCAGCAGCACTGTGGGAGGCCATGGCCCTTAGGAGCCACTTTGGGTGCAGCCTGTCCCCTACCTCTGCACCAGGACCCCCCACCCGCAGGTGGGCTGACTTCGTGTCCCCAGGGAGGAGCCTGATGTTCTGGACTGTGGCTGTGCCCATGCCCCAGCTGCCCCGCTCCTGGCCAGGGTGGTGGGGTGAGCCCTGTCCTGCCACCCGCTGGGTGCCTCCCAGCCCACAGGGACCCCAGCAGCACCCTGGCAGCATGTAGAGCTACCCTTCAGGTGAACATCTCACATGGGTGTGCTTGTTGGAGTAGAGGCAAATGAAAGATGGGAGAGGTTTGGGGGTCTGTAGTTTTTGGGGTTTTTTTTTTTTTTTTTCAAGCAAGCAGCTTTCCTCCCTTCACTCCTCTTATCCCTCCCCCTCCCTCCGAAGAAGAAGAAATAGCTTAGTTGGCAAAAAAGGGATGAGACAAAGGACTGTAGGAAAAAAGACAGTGGAAGGAATGTTTTAATTGAGAAGGAGATGGTGGTGGTGGGGGGAGAAGAGCTAAGAAACAGATGTGGCTGGCTTTACTTCAAGCAAGTTTTATGCATTCAAAATTCTTGGCCACTAGCTAAAATGATGCTGGTTAATTACCTTTAAATAGACTAGTAGTGAGTAGGAATGGAGAAGTACAACCCTAACCTTCTTCTTCCTAAACATCTCAAATTGTTTTCCTGTCTGCGTAGGGAAGAAACTGCTAGTGTATCAGGACTTCAGATCATTTATTATTGTAACTTTTTTTAATCTTGAATTATTGAGCAACTACAGATACATCAAATCTGCTTTAAGCACACAAGTTGTACAGAAGTAAGCAGAAGTTATATGCAGATTTCTCAGATTCTAATATTTACTTTTTTTTTCCCCGCCTACAGACATAGGGCTGGGCAGTGACTCTGTATGCGCACGTCCCTCATCTCATCGGATAAAATCTTTCGATTCTCTGGGATCCCAGTCTGTACACAGTAGAACTTCAAAGCTCTTTCAGGGACAGTATCGGAGTTTGGTAAGTTCTAGAAGAAATGAAACATGCTGTGGTGTGATTTTTTTTTTTTTTCTTTTGACAAGACTTATAAGTAAACAATAGCGTAACAGAGTAACTGTTTCTTCTCATGTCTGTATTTCAAGCCTGTAACATTCTATATTTGCAGCTTTTCTTATGATGCTCTGAAATATGTACAGCTTTCTGTGAACTTCTAACTTTTTTTCCCCTCACTTACCACTCCATGTTGTCTACATAGGCAGTATCCTCCTGGACTTGCTTTTTCAAAGGCAAAAATCTCTTTTTCTCCATGTCTGTGAGTTTAGGGATGGTGACTGAAGGATATTCAAATCTCAGCAAAGGTGGTACTTTTAATGCTGGCAGTATTGGTAGTTATTCTTGTTTTCTGTTATGTTTCAAGGTGAATCCTTCAGCCAGCCTTCAGATAACTGAGTAGCGTGGGCAGTTGTTTTACAGTACAGCTGAAATCAGGATGGAGTGTTGTATTGAAACTAATTGTGATGAAAGGTGCTTTTAGTGACTAAAAGGTTTGCAAGGAGGATTCAGATCCTTACTGTAAACTGCTTTTTCTATGCTTGAAGGAGGCTATTTTGAACTACGTGATGATTGCTATGTGAAACTTTAAACGCAGTGCTCTGCTTAGGCTTTCTTAGGTGTGGTTTGATGTGTTTTCTCTGGTAGCAAAGCCCTTGCAAGTTCTTGCCGTAGGCCACTAATTCCAGCTCCCCCTCTGCTGTTCACCACCCACTCAGTTTTGCTGATGCAACTGTTTGTGGGACTAGCTGTTAGCTGGATTACTGAACTAATCGGAGTTTTAAGTATTTCTGTTACTTTGGTGATCTGAGCAGCTCTGCAGAAAGTTACAAAGGGGCAGAGAGAAGTACAAGAAGGAGGGAAAGAGAGCTAGTGACTAAACCTGGGAAATTCTTAGTTTGGTTTTGCTACTGTAGATGATCCGTTTGGAGCTGTTCTCACTAAATTTGTATTCGGTTTCTGCTACTGGAGAGCCATCCCGGCCGACTCAAGTCACTGTGCAATGTTGCTGCTCATTTGGTGTTTTTTTGCCGTTTACTGAGGCAAAACTTTTGATCTGCTGTGACTGCTTAACAAGAGAAAAGCACATGATCTACAAGCAGAGAATTTAGGCAGAGGCACTTCTTTGAAAATGTGCCAATCTAATTGTCGAACATCATGACTTATGAGTGTCTTGGGGCTTTCTGTATGTTTTCAAAGTTGCATTTGCCCTCATTTTTTCAAGTTTCTCAGCCACTAAAAGACTGATGGTTACATTGAGTTGTGATACAATAACATGATTGCTGGGGGTATGAATTAAGGTGACATGTTATGTGATCCTAGTGATATTATGTAGTGCATCTTTTAATCATCTCAACTATACAGACAACATGTAGGTGAAATTCTGCTACCTGGATAGCTGACTGGGATTGTTTACACAGTCATTTCCTCATAAGTTACTTTTTTAGTAATGCAGGTATTGATCCTTACTTATGATACAGACAGACATGATTTATAGTCCTGTTCTCTCTTCCAGTGCAATGGATTGTATCTGGATTATTTAAAGCTATCCAATTATTTAGCTTTTTTAGCATAAAAATTTGTCCTAACTCTCATGAAATGCTTAAATGATGCAAATATTCAAAATTGACATCCAAGAACAAAATGCCGAATTTGAAAGACTTCTAAGAAGTAGCAATTAACACTTAGTTGTTACAATAGAGCCTTCACATCTGTGACAGGGGATGAGCGCATACATATATATGCATGGACAGGTGCAAGTTAGACATGCTGCGGACTTGCAGCTTTGCCAACCGTGAAGCAAATGATTTGTGAGTAGTTATTCAAGATAAATTCCATAACTATTCCGTAGGTTTGGTGGAAGAATGTTATCCTTCTCCATTGGCAGGCTAGAGACTTGCATATTCAGGTGTGGAACCTTCCAATCTGATCTGCTACGGGGCGGGGGGGGAAGTTTTAAGCTACAAACTCTTTATTTATATCCAGCATTAAATTAAACTCAGCTCAGTTCTGCCCTCCTCTGAGCATGGAAAGGTTTAGGAAAAAAACACTCTAGTATAAAACTGTTGTTTCTTTGTAGTTGCCAAAGGCAGTTTTAGTTTATACTTTATATAGAAAACAGAATTTGATTTTTCGAGGAGTGAGAACTATTCTTATTTTAGCTCTGTTTCTCCCTTCTGATTTGAAGGGGTTGTAATAAGACAATATACTCCCTGGACTGATACAAATCCATACATCAAAAATGACAAGAAATACTGGAAATGGCAAATCATCCCTTACAAATGCTTAGAGTAGAAATGTGTGGGGAGTGTTGTGTGTGAAGGAGAGGCTATTTCCATTTTATGGATACTTTGTTTTCTTCGTGGAACAACTGTTTAAATCTCTAACACGGTCTTTTTGTTGTTTGTATTCTCACTTACTAGGACATGACAGATAACAGCAACCATCAGTTGGTGGTGAGAGCAAAGTTTAATTTTCAACAGACGAATGAAGATGAACTTTCTTTTTCAAAAGGAGATATTATTCATGTTACAAGAGTGGAAGAAGGAGGCTGGTGGGAAGGAACTCTAAATGGCAAAACAGGGTGGTTTCCAAGTAACTACGTGCGAGAAATAAAATCAAACGGTGAGTTTTGAAGGAGAGCATATTTGCACAAATTCTGGCTTTGGGTAGAGGTTGATAGTTGATTGATTCATTAAAAATTGTTATGCTTTTTGTTTAAGCTTGACTGTATTTATTAAATTTAATTCATGGCAATCACTAATGCTCAGGAACTCATACTCCCCCACCCCAGTTTGCTATATAGAGTGCTCTAGGACTTAAGAATTAACAGTGAGCATGCAGAAAAGTCCCCCATTCTGTTTGCTTGTTTCTCTGTCTCTGTCACAGTTGGGCTGCTCTGACTTCCTCGATCTGAATTCCTAGAATGCTGGATTTTGGCTCTGGTGCCAATGCTTTGAATTGGTGCTTTGGGTGTAAGTACTAAGAGGTTTCCTGGAAATGTCTTTAAAAATAACAAAACCAAAAACCAAACCAAAACAAACCCCTCAGAACCAGCAACAAACTACACCAAAAAGTCTCTAAATGTCTCCCAACACTTAGAAGCAAACAAACACAGGAAAAATCCCCAATGCTACCAAAATCTACTAAAAGTTAGAGACAGTTTTTGAAATGTAATGTATTTGTGATTTTTCTTTTTCTTTATTGTTCATGTGCCTTCCACTTTTCTTCACACAGACTTCACTCTTCCACTGAAGTTTTATTTTGAACTTCATGCAGTGAAAGTGCCTTCTGTAAATGTCATCTTAATGACTGAATACTGAGTATCAGAACTAACATTGCTTCTTTATTCTCCAAGACCTTGACATGGGTGACATTGTCTTTATTTTTTTTTTTTGTTGTTGTCTTGTCTCTTTCCTGTCTGCTTGCTTTCAGAGACTGGGGATAAACCTGGTAAGATAAAACTACCCAGGGATGTTCTGAGAGGCTTTGCCATTCTTTCCCTTGTCACAGCTCCAATCAAAACACACATCTTTTGGGCCATGCTGAAACCATTGGCATGACTTTTTTTTTTTTTTTAAGGCAGCCACACAGATATGCGATTGCAAACTGAATTTGTAAGGGTAAAACTCCGTTTTTAAACTTTTTATTTCTTCTCTAGTTGCATCCTCTTACTTTCTTCCTTGATTTGCTATCTACGATCCGTTTTTGCAGATTGCTAGCGTTTTAGATCTGTAACTTTGTTGTTACTTTCAACTAGATCCTTTTAGGCACAGTCACGATGTAAGACTTAGCTTTAATGTTCTTCAGAGATCTCTCAGATGCGGCTTATCCTGAAAAACAATTCCTGAAGCCTGTTTCCTTTTGCCTCTGGTGTTGTAGCAATCTCTTTCAGCCGTGATGACTGTCTTGTCTCGTTGTTGCTCATTTAAACGTTGCTGCAGAGGTCTTGTTTGGATTTTATCAGTTTTGATCTCTTCCAACTCCTTAGACTGGAACCTGGGTCAGCAGTTAGGATCCAGAATGGAAGTAGCTTTTAACAGAGAATCAAAAGTTGTCATTCTTGTGAGCCTTTTCTTCTTACATTGTCACTAGTGGGTATCCTTCTTTTACCCATATTTTTAGGTTTACTGACGACTTATTTGAGATTAATTGTTCTCGTTTTGCTGCTTTCTTTTTTCTTTTCTTTTCTTTCTCCTTTCTTGTTGTTGAAGTTACATGAATGGCTCTGGTGGGTGTTCAGGAGAAGTTTCATCTGGGTTATATGTATGGGTTAACAGTCTCTGCACTCCTGCTGGTTTTTGCTAGTCTTTGTTAGACTGGTTGACACTTCTTGAGTTGATAGTCTCTCACTGTCCATTTTTCTTTACTTTCCTGGCAGCCATATAAACACCACACTTAAAGATTTTCCTAATTCAGAAATGTTTTAAGTGCCTTAGTGCTGTGAGCATTAAGTTAAAACACAAAAGTGCTTTTTTTTTTTCCCTAAGGTATTTTAGAACAAGTTAGTAGAGCTTGCAAGCTCAAATTCAAAATATGTTTTCTGACAGTGTTGTAATGAATTTATTTAAAAATGATCAGGGTAGGGTTGTTGAAATACTTGCTTTTGATTAAGGTGTCTCTATGAACAAAATGTTGATCCTTGACATCTAATTCGTTTCTAAATACTCTGTAAAATATTCTGGCGTCGATAGTATGACTCCACCTTTCCTCTCTCAAATGTGGCTGAAAATACTGCAACTAGTTAGAAATTCCATACAGGCAACATTGTGTGTTATCATTTTTGATAATGCATTATTTGGAGAGGTGCTGAGAACTGGTGGGTTTGATTAAATAAATCCCTTCAGTCTGCTGGAACCTGACTTTGGCAAACTGGGTAACAGACGAAAGAAGTTTATGCATGTGTGGTTTTGTTTGAATTCTCACAAAACTCATAGACTTTTAGATGTTCAGATAAATGGATTTTTGTTCTAAATTAAAATATCCTCTAATGTCAGATAACTGTATGTTTGTAATCTTAGCTTGTACATTGCTCTGAAGTTAGATATTCAAGGAAAGGAGAAAAGAGCTAGAAGGAGAAGCTGAAAAATATGGGATAATATGAGATTATGATATAGCAGTAGCTCTCTTTGCCAGGAGGGAATTCCAAATACTGGCTGTGTGAAAGAGTTGCCATGAAGGAAATGAATGCTCACATTTGGTGTGCTGCTTAGTAATGGGAACTGCCGTTATCCACATTGCTTTCCTAAAGATTTTAGAAGAAAAGTAAACTACATTACACATTGCACAAGCAGGGCATGTTGCATGGTAAGGTATCTCAGAGCAGCTAAAACATCACAAGGCTGTGCCCGTGTTTACTAACTTTGTAACGTGTTTGCTTAGCTGTGCTGGAATGATTAGTGTTAGCACAGAATGCTAATACATGTATGAGGCAAGCTATGAAGGTTGTAGGACAGATATTGAGTTTATTGAGCAAAACACAGCATTCCGTTTTCGTAGGCTGGACAATGACACTGTAAACTTTGTGGAAATAGATTTGGTTGAGATGGAAGATGGTTTTTATTTTGCTTTTGAGTGTGTGTGAGCCTTTCTGCCCCCAACTCCCTGACCCAAGGGGAAAAGGAGGATTTGCTTGAAATTGTGGGTACTTGTGATCTAACGTGTAAGTAGAAGAAAAAAAATGCAGTAGTAATGTCTTTTTCAGGTATGTGTCTGCACTGTATGGATAAAAAAAGATGGTCCATTTCTCCCTCCCTCCCTGTGTGCATATTTTCATTTCCTTTCTTAAGCCCTGTAACATCTTGCCTTTTCTTTTTAATGTTCTTTGATCACCAGTCAGGAAGTACTTTGAAATGAGAAGACTTTATTTTCATCCTGCCATACTGTTGCACATGACAGAGGGTAAAAGATTTATACTGTGTAAACTTGTTAGATATTTGACAGTGTGGCCTTCTTGAGATTTTTTTTTTTAATTATATAAAACAGAGCAGGGAGGGGTGAAGGTGTAGGTAGAGTCTTATCGCTTACACTGCTCCCTCTGTCTTGCACAGCAGAGATTTGGAGGCTTAGTTTTGAGAATTCCCTTGTGATGAAGAGAAGAGGGGTTAGCCAGAATGGGATGCATTTACTTAGCTGCTGTCAGACATGAATCAGATTTTTATAAAATCACATGGTCACTTGCTGAGTTTTATCAGTGTAATACATTTAAATGGCATGAGATTATGCAGAAGGGAATATAGCTTTGAAAAATGACATTTGATATGTCACAAACGTTATCCTAATTCTTCACAGAAATTAATGTGTCATTACTGTTCTAGGCTTTCTTCTGTTATGCTTTCTTGATAGTTATGTTAGGATCAGGCCCAGTGCAAATGACAGTGTTATTAGTTCTTCTGGTTAGATGTTAAGAAAAAATAAAAATCATAGTGTGTGAAAAGGCCAGAATATAGTGGAAGAGTAGAGTATCCTCCTGTTCCCATGCTGTGGTGCACAAAGGACAGATGGCACTTCTAGCTTTTCAAAAAAAGAAAAGAAAAAAAGAAAAACCCATCAAGAATGCTAGGTTTCCTCTTCCCAGCCATATGCATTTGGATGGATATTTTGTTCCCTTGTCAAGTGTTACTCTACAGGCATAAATAGAATACAGTTTGGGACAAGTCAGTACTACTAGGGAAGAAATGTCGTTAGTGTTGATGTTGCAGAGTGGAGCGTGTTGCAGCAATGCCTGAACCAGCTTGAGAACCAGGAACAAGTTTTATGTCTGCCTTCCTGGGGTTGGACTTGAACTGATTACAGACAGAGCTTGCTTGGAGCACTTCACTAATAGGGAACACATAGCTTTTGGTGTCCCAATTGGCACATCTTTTCTCCCATACTGTAGGATGAAATAGCCCAGATCAGATCTTTGCATCTAGGTTACACACACCGTAGCCTAGTAATAGAAACATTTGGTGGTGATCTTGCAGCAGTACAGTTGAAATGCTTTAGTAAAGTATGTCCTGAAGGAGTGCTCTTTGGAATAGTATGAAGGAGACTGTTGCATGAAAACGTATATGACATAAATTGGAGACATGACAGAAGAGAGATAGGAGGGAATGTGAGAATGACAGGTAATTTGAGATGGGTAAAAGAAATACTTGCATATTAATGAAAATAGAATGAAACAAAACATTGGAAGGACTGGATAAATTGTCCCTTTACAGTCACTTAGGTAGATGTTTGTAAAGGATAAGATAACTTCATTTTCATGGCATCTCATGTACTGCTTTGAGAAAGGTTACAAGAGCGGCTGCTCCAAGTTATTTTGGTTCTACTGCGAATAATTATTTGCTGGAAGAATAATGTTAAGAAGCCTGTTCCAACCTCCCTCTCCACCCAAAGATGATCTGTTAAGTGAATTCTATCTGGTTAATCACTAGCCACTAGACACTTCAAAGCGTTATCAAGTGTAGCTGGGTGCGACTGAATGTAATGCTTTGATCAGGAAAGAAACTGATAGTGGTAACTTACCTCTTGGTTTCAGTCATCAAGTGGATACGATCTCTTCCAGGACTTGAGCAGATGCTTGTTTGCTTTGGATTTGATCATATGCTATACATGTTTTTGTTGTATCTTCAATGTTAATGTAACAGACTTACATTGGGACTCTGAGAAAAATAGGGAGAAGGGAAGAATCTTGTATAAGGGAAAACCTGGTGTCTGGCTCACATCTCTTGCTCTCTTCCCTTCCAGTGCTTTGAGAAACAGAGCTTGTAGGTTGGAGTGGGCAAGGTGCTAGGGTTTTCCTAATGTTTCAGAAACCTACGGACTTCATAGACCTATGGACCTATAAAACCTTTATATGTTCCCACTATGCTGAATGGGAATGACAGCTCCTTGAGCTGTTTCATGAATTATGCTGTATGCTTGCAAAGGCACTCTAATGTTTTCTCGTGAAGGATAATATATAACACTTACCTTTGTGGTAAGAAAGTGATTTCTTGTGTGCAAGATCAGGATTTTCTTCTGTGTAATGCATTGTGCAATAAGCTAATTACAACAGGACTGTTTATTATTCCTCCTTATGAAGCAAGGCAGTGCTTGGAGACAGAATACCAGACATGATAGACAGCTGGGCTGATTTGCTGTGTCTAATTCTGTGTTTCTACAATAGAAATGGCCTTTGCATTTTAAAAGCTGAATGTTGGTTATGGCTGTTCAGGCAAAGTGATTTGAATGTGTGATCCTTTTTTTTGTGTCCTTTTTTTTTAAATCTGAATTTGATTGTCTCTCTCTGATGGATAACTGAATCAGCTGAACAGCTGGTAATATAAGTGACTCTATATATTTCAGCAAAAATATCTCCTGCTTTCTTCAGCAGCTTGGGAGAAGAAAAAGTTAGGGGAAGAGATATATTTTTACACCCTTTAAGATACCAAAGTAGCTGAAAGAAGATCCAGATTTCTATGACCAGCCAACTTTCTCCAGATTAACAAGGGTCAAACATCTGTATTATGATAAAATTCACTGACAAGTATTTACCTTTTTCCTTAAATAACTCTGGTTTCTCCTCTCATGTTTTTTGGCACATGATTAGTAAACCTTTAGGTATTCAGTGAACCTGAAAGTCACTGTAAATTGTAGGGTAAGTCAAGAGCTTCCACAGAGAATGAATGCAAATTACCGAGTTTCGGTAAAGTACATCATTTTCATCATTATGCACAAAGAAATAAATTGTAATTGTCCCATAAATGAATAGTATTATATATAAATGAGTAGCCATACATATGATGTGACTTTAGGTGCTTCTTTCACACTGAGCGTTTGATGACAAATCTGCTTGCATTTTTGATTTTGTTTTAAGGGGATGGGAGGAGTCCTGTCATTTGGAATTACTTGGCTGTATAGCAGGGCACGTACGTACTGCAGGGCTGGTGGCTGAGAGCCTCAGCATTCCCAGCTGAATAACTGCTGGGGCTAATGGGTTTTGTGCTGTCTGTCAGCTTATAGCTGATTTGGGGGTGGGTGGGTGGGGGATATTAACCAAAAGGATTTTACTGTCGTCTCTGAACATGGTAAGGAGGAATGTTTTGCCCATGTTTGGCAGTTTTAAGACTGTATTTTATTTTTAGAATAGCTTCTTTGAGGCAAGTTCCAGTGTGATACAGAGAAAATCCCCTCAAAGATACCACATGTGTGCTGCTCCTGGGGCCTGAGCTGCTCCTTGCAGACTGTTGGCTAAAGTCTCGGGTCCAGCCGGCGCTCCTGGCACTGGGAGGCAAAAGGGTGGCCTGCATCTGTAGTCTGCTCACCTGAGATTGGAACATCCATGGGGCTGCAGTGGGCAGCCTTGAAGAAGCACTGAATTACCCAGGATACAGTCTGGCAGAGGCTGGTACCATGTGGGCCGTGCCGCTTATGGTGGCATTTCCCTGGTCAGCTTTACTGTCCGTGGGAATTTCCCATAGCTGGCCCTTAGCTCGGCTGACTGGGCTTCTCCTGGGAAGGCAGGTCGTGCATAATTTATTCTTAGTGGCCTGAGGTATCAGGTAAACTAGAGCTGAATTATTCATATAACTTTTTTAAAATGCATTTGAAATGGGAGCTCGAGGAGCTTGCTTTTAAAATAAAGGTAAAACTTTCAGTAGGTATATTTTGCTGATGCTTTTCTTTTGTGGCTTGTTTTTTGACAATCTGCCATTTTATTGTTTGGATACAAATTACTCAAGTGCTTATTTGAAGTCTGCATATTAGACAAGCCTGCTTATTTAAAATAACAAACCAAAACACCATAATGTCCTGATAAATACAGTCTAACAAGCATTCTTGGTTGGTTGTGTGCAAAGTCAAGTGTAAGAGGTCAAAAAGAGATGCTGTAAATCTTACTGTTTCTTCAGCATCGGGCATGATGCTTTTGATTGTCTCTTCTCTCATCTTTGCTCCTCTGTGATTGACTTAAAGGAGTGTTAGAGGGGGGAGGCTTTAGGAGTGTGTTTTCTGTGCCTCTCCATTCTGGGAGTCAGCACTCGGGTAACTCTCAGGCCTGTTGGTTTGCTCTTGCAGACTTATGTTGTCCTTCCAGGAAGAGCAAGCATTACTGAGGGGTAGGTTCGCTATGGAATTATAGGAAGGATTGAATTCATTATTACAATGGACTCTGTTCTAAGTGCATAAGCATTTTTATTTTTTTACTTCCCTAAGAATAAAAGGTAATTTGCTTTAAAAGATGATTTTCTGGGATAGGCATCTGGTAAGTCACTCACTACTTGTATAGTGTTTTGATTCTCTATTTCAACCAGACTGAGTGTAACGTCCCACCTCTGGTATGTTCAGCCTCTGATTGGTCACTTGCTTTTACTGAGTTCATTAAATTGATATTAATACTACTTTTGTTTGAAGGTATGTGTGGTGTTTGGAAATGCCTGTTGGTTTTTTGTTTGGTTTTGTTGTGTTTTTTTTTTTATTGTGGTCTGTGATAATGTTTTGTTTTTAAAAAACAATTTTGGAAAAGTTAATTTTATTAACTGACTTTCTGGTTCCAGGAAAAAGAATCTTTCTACTTGCCTTCACTGAGGCTAGAGTTTAATTCATTGTGAACATATGAACCATTTTGATTCTTTACCAATAATGTCAAGCACAAGTATGTACATTTCTCAGTGAAGCACTATTTTCACTGTATCTTATGATAAATATTTTTAAAGCAGTTTGTTTGACCTCTAGTGTTGAGCTATGAAATTGCACCCCATTGACACAAAAATATCTTACATTTCAGAAAAACCGGTCTCCCCCAAATCAGGTACATTGAAGAGTCCACCTAAAGGCTTTGATACGTCTGCAATTAACAAAAGCTATTACAATGTGGTGAGTGATCCTTTTTCCTCCGTGTGAGCTGTTACATACAGTGGAACGTCATTTAACTAAATGCTCTTATCTGCATAAAAAATTCGGCAGTCTTGTCAGAGCCTTAGTGCCAAAACTAGTTAGGGGTTTTAGTGAATTCTCATATAAACAAGATTATTATTAGTTTAATAGAATATTGCACATACGGATTCTTAAGCGTGATGCAAAATTATAGCCTAAAGTAAGTGAATAATAGGCGTTTCTGTAATATATTATGCTCAATTTATTTGCTTTGCTAGTTGTTAATTTCCCTTTTCTCCCCCACCCCCAAATATGCAATCAGTCTTCCCCTATCTCTATGAATCAATGAAAATCTGCTGTGTGAAAATGATTAAGAATATTTCTGTCCTTTTTGTTGAACAAGAGACTGAACATTTTGAATGAATTTGCCTCCTTTTTCTTCATGCTTGTAAATCAACTTATCTGTTTACTTTGGGAACCTCTCCCTTACACTGATGGATAGATTTCACAGGAAAAGCCGTACACCCAGAGTCAGCCTTTAACACGCTATAAGGAATTCTTACCCTAGTATTCAGATGTCTTTAGTAGATGCATGTAAGAAACATACCAAATTCTGCCTTTAAACGTGTTGTTGTAATCATTTTGAGAATCCTTTATTTACTAACAGTAGCTACATTGGGAAGCAAAAAGCATCTTACTGTTTTTGGTAACCACTGCTCCCTGCTGGTGTAAAATCAAAACACAAGGGTTTTTTTCCCTTTTCTTTGAAGCAGCTGTCATTGTTTTTCATTTTATTTGTCAGTTTTTAGCAGGGATCATAAAGCATAGTTTTATGCTTTCATCTTTCACGGTTGTGGCGTGAGTAATACCAGCCACCTGGAAGACCAGAGCAGTTTTGCACGTAGTTCCCTAATTGAAGACAATGAAGGAACCTCCTGCTCCTCCCCGTGGCTTGCCTGGTGCCTCTGTCAGTAGCTGTAATTCCATGGTAAAGGGAGGGCTGTGAGTCTTTGGCTATTGCATCCCCCACCTGCTAGTCATGATGGAGAGTACCTATGCAGGCATGCCTTCCTTCAAACTGCAGGGAGTAATGCTCTTACTATGGCACATCCCGCAGCAAAATATCGGATAGTTTTTATTTTTGTTTTTCACTATATCTCTTTATAGTAACATTTTTTCAAAGTTGCTGTAGTGTGTAGTAGCAAATACGTCTTTTCTATTGTTGTTTTGATGTTAAAACCTACGTTTTTCAATAAGGTAAACTGAAGTGAATGCAGCAAAGAGGGGGATTAGTTCCTTCACTAGATAGAAGACTGCTTTTAAGTTTAATATATATCTATGTTATTCAGAACAAATTGGCAACTGTCTTGAACACTAGTTCTTCAGATTTGGGTTGGGTTTGGATGTGTGGGGTTTTTTTGTTTGGTTCTGTTTGTTTTTTGTTTTGTTTTTTTTTTTAAAGTCAGTGGTAAATACATGCCTCATATATAATCTTTTATATTATTATTTCCCTGGTAGATGTTAATATGATGAAAAGTAAGAGTTGCAGCTGTTTAATTTGTCTTAACTAAAACTCCAGTTTGGCTGTGTCCAAAATTAATTGAATCTTGTGGTTGCGTATTTTCCTTTGTAAGAGTAATACAGGCCATTTTTGGGGGTGATAGTATACTTTGGTGAAAATAATAGGAAGTAAATATTCAAATTTGCCTAAAACCATAGTTAAGGTGGCTAAGTTAAAAAACACCGTGCGATTTTGAAATACCACCTTTGGCTTGTGTGATTTCTCTAATTGTTCCCTGAATAACGTATTACTGTAATCGTGGAGACTTGAGCTACTATATACTTTGGGAAACAGGTGGCTGTAGCTGGTTTTTAAAGCAGTTTAATATAAAAAAAAAAAGTAAGTGGTGACCATGATACCTGCTCTTGGAATTGGGTTATTTTTCATTTTGCTCAGGTGCAACTTTCTTGGTGCACTGAACTGATGTAATAAGATTCCCATTGTTTTGACTGCTAGCTATTTATTAACTGTTCATGATATATTGCATGGGGAGTGTGTGCTGAAATGACCAGGTCACAATAATATATATAGTAAATTAGAGCACTGACCCCAGAGTGCTGTTCTTAAATCTGTCTGCAGTGAATTGGATAATTGTCCTGTGTTTGCATTTTTCCACAGTGTGGCGAATACCTCCACTTTTTTTTTTAAGCTTACCATTTTATTGGTTTTGTTTAAAAAATGAGAGCCTGTGCTGTAGTATGCACTTTGTTTCAGAAAAATAAGATTTAATGTTGTGCTCAAAACCTAAATTAGACTAGGTGGCATCTAGATTTTCTTGAAATATACTAAGTTCTTCCGATGGCATAACTATAAAATAATGCTTTTTAATAATTATTAAATGTGTAATGATTTTTACATGTAGATAAGACAAACTTCAAACCCATTCACTGAAGTGAAAGCAATTTAACCTGTGAGTTGAGGTTTTTGTTCTGTCTTGATACATAAGCTGCAGACATGGGACTTCACTGTGCTAGAAGTCTTATCACCGATAACAAAATTGAGCCCATACTAAGGTAAAAACAGAACAGCTCCAAATAAACCTTTGGCAACTGGTAGCTAAAAGAATGTAGCTCCAACTGAAATCTGTATTAAAGGCTCTCTTGACAAGCAAGCATCATTTGAGGCTGGTACTCTGACTGCTTGCTATTTTTAAGTTGTGGCTGTCTTCCACCATACGGGTATGTGCTGAGACCCTGTAAACCTCATGATAATTTATTGCTGTTTTTCCTAGGGAAGGATTTATGCAGGTGCAGGCAGCATCTGTGGGCACATTCATCGGACCGGTGACAAGAGGGCAGTTCAGAGGAAGTTCAGAAAGTGGTAGGAGAGGCTCTGCTAATCTCCCTTTCTGGGAGAAGGGCTGGGATAGGCTAAGGGAAAGTTTTATTTTTATGGACTCACAGAGCTCCATCTGAAGTTCATAACACCAATCACACACTTTATAGTCTTGGTGTGCTTTATTAGCTGCACCTTGCACTAGGTGTTGCTGAGAAGACAGAGCATATTTGGTTTATGCTTACATTTTGCCTCGCTTGGGAATGCAGGTTAGTAAAGAATAGTTTGCGTTGGAAGGGACCTTTAAATGTCATCTAGTTCAACTCCCCCTGCAATGAGCAGAGACGTCTTTAACTAGAATGACTGGTGCTACAAGGTGTTGTCCTCCATACAATGGTACAAGTCTCTAGCAGTGTATAATATGAACCAGACTCGTGATCAAGCACGACATGTTTTTCATGTAGAAGTAATTTAGTAACCTGTTACTGAAGAAGTGGGCATATTATTGTAGGTTTATTCCCTGAAGACGGAGCAGGCATTACTCTGAGTTTTATTTTTACTTGTTAGTGCCTTGCGTCAAAAATAAAATTAGGTTATCTCCACTTACAGGATAATTGCCTTGAGAATTAAGTAGGTGTTCTAAAAGCAGGTAAAGAAATGGACAGCTTTCTCCATAGCATGGATATTTGCGTGACCTCATTTTTCATTTAAGTGTTTGAGAAGTGATAGAAAATAAACGCTCTTTTCAAGGCCACACTTTTTGAAGTTGGGTCAAGAGTTTGTGTTTACTGAAGTTCATGAAAGTTTTTTGAGGACCCTTGAGACATGGTATACTTGTGTGGTGCTTTACGTTGTCCCTCTTGAGGGCCTGTTTTAAGGGCTTCATCTCTTAGACTCTTGTGATCCAGGAAAATTGGACATTGATCACCATTTTGCTGAAGTATGTGATATTTCAACTGAGTGCCAAGCTACTCCCCTAAAAAGGGAGTGTGCCACAGGATCATGCCCAGGTGTAGCTGTGAAATCTGCCTTTTCTCCCTCTGATTTAAAAGTCATTTAAAACTCCAGTTTTTGGGGTGGTGGTTTTTGCCTTAGGGAGATGGCTGGCGTTTGTGTGTGACAGAATTGTTAACCATGCTTGAATTTTCCACGCTGTGTGATTGAGAGAGCTTGTGCTGTATGAGCTCAGTTGTGTGTGCCTGCCATTCATCAGTGTTACGGACTGCAAAAGCTGCCACTTCAATGCTGCTCTTTTGGTACCCGGTCTTATCTGTGCAAATGTTGTGGTGGAGTTGTGGAAACAAGGTCTTCGAGGTCTCATGGGGTCTTGCAGCAGCCAGAACGCGCAGAAAGCAAGAAAGGGAAGAAAGGTGATTATTAGAGCATGCGGGCGAGATGTGGATGTGAGGAATGTAAGGGTGCTCTGGTGCCAAAATACTGAGTTGCAATACTGACTACTTATCGCTTCAAAGCACAGTCCAAGCATTTAATCCTCATGGCTTCTCCGTGAGGTAGGTAAGTCATGCTGGAAGGACGTGGGACTTCACAGAACTGATGTTTTAGAGCTATGTAAGCAAGATTATTCTTTTTAAAAGATATTCAAAGTAAAAGAATGTTTTAGGCAGTGGAAACTGCACTTTTAAAAAAAAAAAGGGGGGGGGAATAGATTTAATTTGTTTTGGGAAGTGTTTAAAACTATGTGTATATCTAAAGTGTAACACTGTGGACTACTAGAATAACATAAAGCAGTGTAAGTATATCTAGTACTCTGCATAGGTTTTGTAGCGTAGTATTATTTACAGTTGCATTTATTTTCCTTTTTCCAGTGATTTATCAGGTTGTTAATTCTAGTTTTTAAGCTTTCCCGTTCTTTTTTCTTCCTTTAAGTCTTTTTCTTCCAATCCCATATTCTCCGTATTGCAAAGAAAATCCTCAAATAGAAATCCAAACCAGCACATTAAAAGGATGGAGTTGTGTCCAATGTGAAACTAGTTTTATTTCAAGCTATTCAGACAAAGAAAGGAAATAGCAAAGAATGGGAATACTCTTCAAGAAAGTGGAGCAGTGGTGCAACCTTTCAAGATTTCTAGCAAATATGTTGATTTTTATCTTTGTCTCTTAATGTTTTTCAGTGCTTCATCAAGACACTATGTTTTTGTCCTTGGCTTTCAGTTGCCTGTGTAATGATTTTGGGAGATTTTTGTAGGAAAAGCCATATTGGAAAAGATTGGTCTTGCGTTTAGTTTTGAACCTCATGGATCCTAAGTACTTTTATATTTAACAATTGACTGTTTTATATGTGTGTAAGAGAATATGGGGTTTAATTAGTGATGTGATCAATGGAAATTTTTTCTTTTTTTTTTCCTTGGTCTAAGTGGTCAAAGGAACATCAGCTTATTAAAATTTTTGTGCCCATATTGTACTTTATGCTGTAGTTTCCTAGTTAGTAGCCATAACTTTCCCTGTGACGTTCTTCTGTCATAGTGTCTAGCAGAGAATGGAGACATTTTAATCTTCAGTACAGGATTCAGATTTCCAACAAAAGAATGAACTCAGAAGTGGTTCTCTCTCGCTCTCCAAATGAATAGAAGCATTCAAGGAATAAACAGAATCAATGACACCAATGAAAGGAACAGTGAATTCTTCATTGACATACTGAACTATTTAAAGTTATTTCATCAGGTTTGCATTTAGGAATGAATGGCTTTTTTTATTTCCTAAGAAGGAGTATTGACTACAACAGTGAATAATGCACTCAATTACAGTCGTTACTATAAATGCTGAAATGAGATATTACTGTAGGCTTGACAAATATGGCATGTAGCAAAATGAGGTTTGTGGTGTGGCTTATGACCAGTGAATAGCAAAAAGTTTTCAAAGCTCAGCTGTGTTCATTGAGCTACATTTAATTCTGAGGATTCTCTTGCTAAATCATTAACTTTTTGGAGACAAAAAAATAACTTGCTGGCTAGAAGCACAGTAGAACTTGGTGTGAATATATTGGAGGATATCATAAAGCAGGCTCCCGGGACATGGCCCGGTAAAATGTATTATTGTACATATTTGGGGGTATTCCAGTTGTTTGATTTATGTTCAGCCAAAAAACAAGTGTGTGCTGTATTTTATAAATTCTTGGCTTTACATCAGAATCTGTTGTAATTTTCTCATGGTAGTGTATATTATTGCACTCCCAGTGGAAGGCTAGGCAGCCCCCTTTAAAAAGAGTGCAGTAATGCTAATCATATTGCTAAGTAGAGTTGGCAGTTACTTGGTATTTATAAATCTGTTGATATTCAGACCTTTTAGATAGAACAGCGCATCTGAGTAAGTAAACACTTTGCTAACAAGATTAGTTGTAATGTGTTGTGATTGAGACTGAGAAAATGACACTAATTGTTCATTTTTCTTACAACTTCTATTGTGCTTTACCAACCTCTGATGATCTTTGACTGTTCTGAAGTACATAGCAGGAATAATTGCCCCGAGCTTTGAAGAACATTCTTTATAACTGTCAAATTTTACAGTAAAAGTTTTAAGCGTATTGAAATTCTTGTTAGCTTACCACTTTTTTAGCATATGGCTAAAGGATGGCTCATTGTGTGTGTGGTGTTATTTCTCCTGTGTATTCAGTGCTTTCTTACTGATATTTAAATTTTTAATGTAGGAACGCTCATTTAAGTTTTCCTAATGCTTTTACTATGCTTTAAAACTGGTATTGATTTGAATGTTTTGAAGTATCTCTTAAAAAATACCAATTAGCCACTGTCATTTTTTGTAGGTGCTACAAAATATATTAGAAACAGAAAATGAATATGCTAAGGAGCTACAAACAATGCTTTCAAACTACCTGCGACCATTACAAGCCAGTGAAAAGTATGTGAGTTTGTTTTGTTTTTTTTAAACTAAGCTTGAGCTCTCTCGTGTATTGGGGAGGATTTTTTTACATAGTCAAAATTTCAATGTCAATGTGCATTTTCTTATGCGGACTGTGAGATTCTTGAGGCAGGGCTTGCTTTTATTTAGTTTGCACAATGACTAAGACAGTCTGGTCCTTGATCTAAGAACCAGTAAGCATTTTCTTTTAAGGTTATAGGTTTTATTAAAGCACAATTATTCAATAGCTACAAACCTAAACACCTTTTATTTACTTTGGCTGCAGGTTAAACTCGGCAAATACTTCATACTTAATGGGAAACCTGGAAGAAATAAGTTCTTTCCAGCAAATGCTTGTACAGTCTTTAGACGAATGCACCAAGTAAGTACTATACATACCAGATACTGTAAAATTCTAACAAGCAAAGATTTTTTTTATTATTTTCCTTGTCATGTATACTGTTTGACATAATTTTTGTTCCTCTCACTTCAAGGATAGTTGCTACAGCAGTACAGTAATAGATGTTTGGGTAATGCATTGATTGCTTGCGCAGATAGATACTGGCCCCAGGATGCAATTGCCGAGGTAGGAATTTTGATGTGGTTTGAAAACGATTTGAATTTCCATGATGCAATTGCACACCAGTGGGGAAGTGTCAGAGGAAGTAATGGTTTTTTTGTTTTGGAGGCATGAATTTTAAGTATTTTCTTAAAGTAAGAGAAAGAATAAAGGGAGCTTACGTTGTGATGGAACAGCAGAAGACAGGTGACTTCGATGAAGGACGCTGTATCAGAATGCTTTTGCGTAGTATTATTCTGTCCTGAACAGTGGCTGTCATCAAAATGTGCTGGGAGAGGCATGCAGGACAGGCAGAAAGTGCAGTCTGAATTTAGGAAAAAAAAAAAAAATGCCTGTACTGTACCATATAGGAAGCATGAAGCACAGAAAGAAGGGGATGAAGACACCTGTCCATAGGTTAAGCTGAAGCGGTAGCTGAATATTTTTCAGCTTGTACCTCAGCACTTGGGGATGTCAGAAAGAAGGAGACCATATTGCATTTGAAGTGTACTAACAATTCTCTAGTGTTGAAACTCCACTGAAAGTGGAGTTGCTGTTCCTATCCTCAGTTATATCCTTTTCCTGGCCTGTGTTCTGTTTTTGTCTGACCACATGGTGAGGTAAGGTAACTTGCTAATCCAAATTTGCTTGTTTTCTGACAAGTTAGCAATGTGAATTGCTACTGAGGGCTTAGACAAGTTTCAGTCTGCTGGGAGTACTTGACTGTGAGAAGGAATGAGTGTCTTGCATGGAGGAGAAAATGCCTCTTTTGGCAGCAGTGATCTTTAGATCAGCTCAGTGTGTCTTGTTTCAACCTCTTCCTCCACTTTTGCTCTGAGCTACTCCATGTGAAGAGGAAGTTTTTTCATGACAAAGTATAAGCTGCGTCTTCACTAGGCAGTAACGTATGTCTGCGTCTGTTGCTGACTTTGTATCCCATGTCCTCCTACCACATGGCTTGTCTCCCTCTCTTCTGCCTCTAGATGACTTAGACTGGAGGACTGTGTAGTTCAGATGACTATTCAGCAGTGGAATGGAAACATTCTTGAAATGGCCTTTCTTCCATGCTGTGTTTGAGAAAGAAGGATACTATTTTTGGCAAGTTAGACTTGATCAGTTAAGTATCTAAATCCCTGAGGATGACCATTTGGGCACATAGTTAAATGTTTCCTTTTTTTTCTTGCCACTGCGCTTTGTAGTCTCAGATTCTTTTGTTACCATGATTTTGTTTCTGTGAATCAGAAGTTAGGGAAACTAAGTACCTTGCATGAACAGACTGTCATCTTTTAAAACTTTTGATTAAGGTGGTCTTAAGGACAAGAGTGGAAGAGCATATCCCTTTGAACAAATATTAATGCAAGCTTTTTTTTAACTTGGTATGTAGGTTAATGTGATATCATGATGTAGCTTTAAGCTCAGAAAGCTTATTTAGAACAAACTCTCTCCTTTATTGAAACTCTATTAGAGCACCTTCGCATAATGTCCTTTATTTCTTCTTCCTGCTAAGTGAAATGTTGCTGTGTTGTAAATTAGGAACATAATGGATGCTAGTAGGTGGGCAGAGGAAGTGATGCCCCAGGGTTTCTGAAGGGTTACTGCAAATGTTTTGTGTTATTTTCATTTCATAAATATGCTGGTCATGCCAAGTTGTATTTTCAGTTTAATTTTCATCATAGCATATTGACTTTAATGTCCAGCTTCCTCCTGTTTTGAATCTAATCTATCATAATTCCTATCATGTAGAAGAATGCTTGCCCTGCTGCTTTGCTTTCTGTCACTTTGCCATCTTTTTTTGGCTGGTGAACCTGTTTTGTAAACTCAGAGTAGCTCCCAGGCTGAAAATAGACTTATCAATTTTTTGGTGGTTTTTTTTTTTTTGGCAGAGAGCTTATAGTGCCGTCATTCAGGCACTTCACATTGCAGCATCCGGTGTGGTGTTTTTTCTAATGTGACATGTTAGAATGACCAAGTGTCGATGTCCTGCCAGTTGTAGTGCTGCCAGCCTACCTTGCTTGACAAATTCTTGTTCTTGGGTGTAGGAGTTGAATGTTTTTTGAATTCTACGCCCTGCTTGAGTCAGTTTGTCATTTGAGTTTTCTCTTAACTATTCCTGGCGTGTACTTCAGTGACAGAAACTGTCTGGTGCTTTTCTTCTTGCCTGTACCACTTTGGCTTATTTAATCCTCATGTTGTTAAATGTTGGGTTGTGGTTTTTTCAGAACACATAATGCTGTAGTGGGCGTCTTGTGTATTTCAGGGGAAGTAGTTGTTTGGATGTGGTTTGGTTTTAGTTGTGCGCCACCCTCCTGCCCTGCCCTTGGTCTTGAAGCTCTTCATTACTGGAGGTTTGTCTTCTTTGAACTTGTCGAGGTTGGCCTGTGTTGCAGTATCACTGTGGTGCCCCTGTGGGCTGCTCCATCTGTCACAGGCCTTGGAACACTTCTTGTCTGCCTGCTTGGATGCTGGGCACCATCAGATAGATTCATCTGGGTTTACTTCTACCTTTGTGACTTCTCTTCTTCATTTACCAAACAGAAGTGGCGTATGAAACAAATCTAACAATGAATGAGAATCTTCTGGCTGATCCACTTCCACAGTGCTTTTTTTTTGACTGATCAGCTTGAAGTGCACTTCATTTTGATGAATGGAAAAGAGATGTAACTGATAAGGCAGAGACACTGACAGAGTCTTGAGTTTCAAAAGGCTGTATTTCTGACAGTAAAACAGAGCAAGAGCACTCTGTGCTCTGGGCTCTTGAAGACAGAAAACGGACCAGTGCTGTGTGACTCTTTCCAGATCCGTCATCCAGTGTCAAAGATTAGTTCTGCAGTGATTCATGCAGCAGAGGGTCTCTGAATGAACTAAGTCAATGTCCGTCAGGTGATCTCCGGGCTGATCTACATGATCTCTATTGGAAGTATGGCTCTTTGGCTATTTTTGTAGCAGTAGATTGAACAGATGTCTCCTGCTCCAAAAAAAATTTCTTCCATTCACCTGGGAATAGAAGCTGTCAGTCTATGGCTGTACTTCTCAGTAAGGGGAGGGGGGATGGGGGATGGACAGACGCAACACACAGGCTGGCTGGTGACACCAGTCTGCACAGACTGCTTAGGTATAATCTCCTCTAGAAAACTGAAGGCACTGGCTGTCCTTTAGGTGGTATCGCGGACTTATCTCCCTGCCCCATAACAGCCATGGCTGGGTTTTGCCCTCTCTTTCCTTCATGTCCCTGCTCTTGCAGGCACAGTGACTGTGGTGTTTATCTTGTTCTGTGTTTGAGTGCCAGCAGATACTTTGTGTTCTGGGACAGTCCTGGAGTGGAATGGCAATTTAAAACAAACAAACAAAAAAAAACCCCAAAACAAAACACAAAATCCCCAAAAAACTAGGGGGGGAGGCCAGGGTGTGAGTTAGAGATTGCTTAAATGTAATCCAAAATTAATCAGCGTTTCAGGTTTGGAGTGCAGATACAAATGAAGTCTGTTAAAGACTTATCCCAGTATTGTCCCTTGGTTTTAGTTATTGTGAGTATCAACAGAAATAAGACTATCAAGGTTAAGTGAATTTGAACACAGTGTCTTCAGATTGCCTGAAACAAACATGCATATTAACAGATGTCGGAGAGGTAAGGCAAATAGACAGACAAATAGTGAAGGGTATGGTTGTGAAGAGAGCTTTGAAAATTAGACTGATGGGTTGTGAATAAGTTGAATAGTACCTCCTTTTGTAGCTCAGAAATTTGCGAAGTGTCCCCCTGTATTTCAGTAACCTCGTTAACTGTGACACCTCAGGAGATAACATCTAATCTTGTGTTTCTTCACAAACTGCATCCCTCGGAGTCATTAATCACAATTACACCTTAATAATTTTTGCGTACTTTCAGTTGTCCTGGGTCTTTTCTGCTATTGGCTTTTAAGTTCAAGACATCCTCTATACTGACCTCCTGCAAGCATAGCAAACTATTCACTGATGCTCCAACTCCTTCAAGAGGATGAGAGAGGGGCAGGAAATTCTGCTGTTTATCTTTCTGTGGGAGGAGATGGGGAAGAGCAGAAAATGCCATCCAGATAATAGAAAGTTTCCAGTTTGTGGCAGGTTCTGCAGGGGTGTGTGTATATAAATATATATATATTATTTTTCTTTACACACACACGTGACACTCTTATGGTAACCGCACAGTCAAGTGAAATTTAGGGACATCTGATCTTTTCCTTGCAAAAAGAAAACATACAGTGTTGATTACATTTTGTTATCTACTTTTCATCTAAAATTGCCTCTGGTAGTCTGTGTTTAAATTTGTCTGGATTCATCACAGTTTCCACAGCCTTTGCCAGAACGTTGTAACGTCCACTGACACCAAAACTAAGGCAGATTTCTTGAGAACTCACATAATTAGATATTCTGTAATGTCACTCTGTCGGCTGCCAGTCTACCTGTAGTCCAGTTCTGATCGCTGGTTTTGGTCAGAATTTGAAACTAAGCGTGATCATAGAATCACAGAATTCTATGAATCTATGAATTGAATCATTGAATTGAGCAACAAGGCATTTTCTTTCTTTCTTTTCTCAAATTATCATGTCATGGGAAACTTTTTTAAGTCTGGAGAAACAGAACTGATAGCTATCAGATGTAACTCCCAACAAGCAAATAATCTGTTAAGTAGTTTAGATGTAGTTGTATGATGATGCCTCTAACACGTGTACAACAGCAGGGTCTTTGTTATGATTCTCTTAATTCTGTAAATGAAATTAAAACATGTCTTTGGCCTTTTTATAACTGAGTTGTTATCCTCTCAATGTATGTATAAATAAAATATTTATATGTGATTCCTTTTTAATCGAAGTTTCAAATATGAGAAGAATACTGGGATGACAAGGTCAGAATAAATTGCAAAATAACTGTGCGCTTTATTGGACACAGTAGTTACTCAAAGGTTTATAGGCATTAAATTGTTGGCTTTTCAGCAGTTAAAGGAGATATAGGTAACTTATTAATTGTTCCTCTAAAAATAGTAGAACACTTGCAACTAATGCATGGATTAGAAAAGTCAAAGGGGATGAGTTGCCACCCCCTTATAAAGTCTGTTAATTATCTTAATTCAACAAAGCATGTGCAGTATACAGTTGCAATGCGTGTGCAACATGTAAAAGAGACTAATGTCAGTCTTTCATTCTGATAAAAGAACAGCAGACTGAGAAGGCACAGATGTCTGCTTGGTGGGAACTGCTATAATTCACTCCCCCCATCCCCCCGACTACTACAGTGTGTAGTGTATGGAATTTAACCATTTTCAGGCAACTGTTTGCCTGAAAGGGGGCCTCTTACTATTTAATACCAAGTTATATGCCTTGAGTATGTCTTCAGAGTTTGAAACTGTTGCTGCATCTATTACTTGAAGAATGTATTATTAGCTCATGCTTAGATTTATTAAAGGGGACCAGCTGCTAGGCAGGAAATCTTGCCTAGAAGGCTGCAAGAATAGCATTCCCTCGGTACGCTGGGGAATGCCCCTGGTTTTCCCCTGAATACCGGCAAAAGCAGCCACTCTTGTTGATTTCAGAATTTAAACTTTTCTTGAAAGAGAAATAAAGATGCAGACAATAAAAGATGGGCCATAGGCTTTAATGTAAGGAGTGCTGATAACGTAATCAGAGTGTATCTGTCATGATGTGCTAGTTGGGGGGAGTCAGCTGTCATTTTCTGGGTGACTATAATGGACGTTGCTTTCAAATAAGGAAGCATGTTTCCCCCGCCTCATGTTTTGAATACCTGTGCAGTCAATTTTGACTTCATATTGGGTAGGTCTTCCTACCTGCTGTGGGTTTAGACAAGGCATCAGGGGCAAGCTTGTAGTCCAGGACTGTTGAAAACTTTGTGTCCTGTCTTCCAGCTAACTTCACTGTGGGTTAGACAATTGACTATTGGCCATATAACCTACTGCGGAAGAGATTTAGCCCTTCAAGTGGGAGTTGCTCTGTAGAAAATCATAGGGTTTCATCCCTTCTGACGCCCTTACGATACCGTTCACTTGTTCATCCAACTTATTCTTTCTCACATAGGAAGCAATCTAGTGTGGATATTTTTGAGTAGTTCTGAGAATGATGATAACGGTAGTTGTAAGGAAGCATGGCTGGTTGTAGAGTATATACTTCCTATCAGATTGTGTTTAACTTGAAAATTATTTTAGATTTAAAAAAAGTATGAGTGTGCTTGTATTTGCATATGCAGTATTCAGCTTAAGGAGATACTAAGAATTAAGACTGGAAGAGTTGCATTTTTCTTTTTTCCCCCTGCTTATACAGATGTGAAATCAGAAGTCAGACTTCTGCTTTCTGCTGGTTGTACCAGTTCTAAGCTGGTGCCGCACAGCCAATTTCAGATACTTATACTCCAGATATTTTCTTACTGCAATTTGAGATGGCAGGTTCTGCTAAAACCTTTTGAAAAATGTACTGTGTATACTCACATTATCTTTCTTCATAGCCTGTCCTCCCTTATTTATGTGAATAAATGTGTGTATATTCCTCTGACAAACCTGATCAAAACTGATTAGGTTCACCAAGACTGTGTGAAAGTAAGCTTTTCTTCTAAGTAGTGTTTCTCTTGCTGAGTCATCTTTTTTCTGAAGTCACTGAGGCTGCTGTTATTTAAGCACCATTTTATGCTAGACAAAATAAGCCCTTCTGAACAGAATTGTGACATTTTCCTTCACTGCTTAGCAAATGTGGTGCATTTGAGCATGAAAGATGAAGAAAGTATGAGTTATAGAAAGTATTTCTGGACTGATGGTGGTAAAGCAGTGCTCTTGCCCTGGTTACGACATGCTTTACGGTCCTTAAAAGGCAAGATGAGTGACAATTGTGTAAAAACAGCCTGTTACTGCACTGTAACTGGCTTCTATTTGTGCTATTAGAGCTTAATATGGTACTTAGATCTTTTAATGAATATTTTAAGCCTATCATCTCTGCTGGCATAGAGTAGAGGGAAAGAATCCTGTTGTCACTCCATCCAGTTTTTATCTAAGTGCTGAAATTTTGCTTTTAAGATTTGGCATGGTATATATAAGTGGATAGTAAACTGTTCTAACTGATAGATATGGTGACTAAAAATCAAACTCCTAAAGAAGGTGCTAATTCTTCAATAAATTTTGCTGAACAGTTTTACCATGTACCATATTCTGCCTATACTGTGTGGTGGCATAATCAGGCCTGACAGTTACAGGGTTGAAGCTGTAAAGAAGGAAAAGAAAGCTCTTGGTTGCTGGTCAGTGACCACAGAAATCTGATTTTAAAAAACAAAGCACACAACAACAAAAGAGAAACAAACAAACAAACTCCCAGTATACACTATTTTTCCAGGCTTTAATTTATTTCTGTGTCAGTATTACAGTAATTTCATTTTTATTACTCTGTTTTTAGGTTGCCTGAAGCTCAGCAGAGGGTTGGAGGATGTTTTCTAAATTTGATGCCACAAATGAAAAGCTTATACCTTGCATACTGTGCCAACCATCCATCAGCAGTAAATGTTCTCACAGAACACAGGTACGTTTGCTTTGTGGTCTTTTAGGTTTGATATAAAAAAGTGCGTAAAATACATGTGTGTTGTAAAGCTGCAACGTCTCTTCTGACATGCATTTGGCATGGTAGTGCTTGTTCAAGGAAAAAAAAAGTAGATTTTTTTTTTTAAAGACAAAAACCCACAACACAAAGCTGTTCTATGTGATCAGGGCCAGCTTGTCACTTTTGGCAGTGTGTTATTAACTATTTGAGAGCATTTTCTCATTTAAAGAACACGTGCTGAACTCTGAGTATGTAAAACAAAGTGTACTGATTGTCATCTTTGTTTTTTAAAAAAAAAAAAGTCGCTCAAAAGAAGTTTGTGGAATTATGGCATAATTGACATGATTACTAGTAGACAGTTGGTGAACTGTAACTTAGCCCTGTAAAAGCTTGTACATTTGTATTTACTTAACTTCATGATGGTATACCCTTCCCTTTACTTTTGAGTGGTAAGTAGTAGGATGCTGAATTAACATGATGGAGGTTGCTCTGCTTTGGGACTGACCTTGAATTTGCATAGAAGATGCCCTGTATCACCTTGAGGGGAGAAAGTTGTGGCCAGAATTTGATTAAAGTCTGCTTTCGCAAACTTGTCCTGTGTATTCTCCTGATGATCATATGCTGCAGCAGCTGTTAGTTTGGGGCTATTCATGTGTGCTTGTGGTGCAGGACAGAACCATGACTTTCTCTTGAAGGTTAGACATAGAACAAATTTCTAGCAGGGTATCTGTTCCTTTTTGCTTTTTTTCACCGTTTTTTGTCTTGTTGTGATGAACCCAAGTAAAGATATTTTGGGTGTTCTTTACTTTTCCTAAACAAAGAGGAGCATAATTGCCTTGTTTTCTATAGCATTAGCTTCTTCCAAGAACTCGCGTTATGTTCTAACAGCAACAGTATGTGGCACTTTGACATTTGTGAGCTTTAGTCATAATAGGATAAATAAAACTTCCTAGCTACCAAATACTATGAACTATCACTTACGTTAGTGAGACATTTAACTGTATTCCAACCCCACCTTGAAAAACCAAGCTGCAAATTCACATTGCAATGTAGGCACAAAGGTGGTGTGTTTTTTGTCAGAAGCAATGACGAATTAAAATTAAACAAAACAAAATATGCTTAAAGACCCCTCATGGAACCCCTTAGTGTTGGTTTTCTTTTAAATGGCCTACTTCTAGTACCACTTTCTGTAAATGGTAAAATATTTAGGTGATCCAAGCCTATGGGGCTTTTAATACTCCTAGGCTTAGGTTTTTTGTTTGTGCCTTTATGTTCTTTCCATACAGGGGTCTGGGATTTAATCTATAGATGGAAGATGGCAAGTGATAGCAAAGTGATCACCTACATTTCTTAAGATTTAGAGATATTTTAAGAACTCTTGGAAAGCACAGGGAATAGCCCTGTCTGAGAAATCATGATAGAAGTGCAAGGGAAGAAAGCTGCTTGTTCTGCCAATGGAGAAGGATTTCTTCTCTGTGTTGCTCTGCACATAGGTTGTCCTAAGAAAAATTCAGCTTCTGGTCTGTAAGGCTAGCTTGATATCAAATCCTGATGGAGTCAATATAAATATCGTAGAGCAGTTAAGTAATTTGGATGTGGAAGTAGGTTCAAAGCAGTTAGACTGTTCGTGAGAGATGGCTCAAGGTGAGGTAAATTGTGATAAACAGCTTTCTGTTTAATGCTATTGTGTTCGCAGGCATGAGAACAGAAGTGAATGCTGTTATTTTCTGTTTTTTTTTAATTGCCTCTATTTTATTATTCTAACTTAATTTTTGTTGAACGTCATTGCTGTAGGTAGCAAGTGGCTTGAGTAAAAATTCTTGAGACAGCTGCTGTGAAGTCAGAGGTGGCGTTAAGCAGTTCTGAACCTTTTCCTCTCAGAACGCCAGGAAGCTTTTAATTATATAGCTTTAAAAGCAGGGGGAAAAGACTTTTCTGCTGAGAATAACAAACTGATTGGAGGCATAAAGAAAAAGAAAATACCCTAACTATCTCCTTGTCTATTTAGTTGAGGTGTTTTTATTGTGTAAAAGCATCCCTAGTAAACCTTAGTGTAAAACTTACTGTGAGGTTTGAGGACAGTCAGGATTGTAATAATAGTGAAACAACTATACTGCAGTGAATACTAGATTAATATTGAACTGGAATTTTTCAGAGATGTCAAAGCCCGAGGTTTAAGACTTTTAAGAAACAGTGATGATTTGCTAGCTGTTTTTGCAGAGAGTCTAGCAAACTAGAGTTTGCTAGTTTCAGCAGAGTCCAAGAGCATTATATGTGTTTTAATACCATAGAAATATGGTAAAAAAAAAAAAAAAAATGTTTGCTGAATTCTTGGTTTTGAATATCGTGTTTCTAACAACTGTTCTGTTCAGTAGCATTTTAGAGAGGAAAAAGGAACAGTCTGGACTGGTTTGATTTGGAACATAAATTCTTACTGTCTACAGCAGATTATTTCTTGCCTTGAACTCTGCACACTTCATAAACTGAACACATATGCATTAACTGTGCTTCTGAAAGCCTTTCTACAAAAAGACCTAGCAGATAATTTTAAGACAGATTCTTATATGACAGAATTAGTGTTTTCTGCAATTTATTAAGTTTACTTGCTTTTGGTGGGAACCGTATCAACAAAAATGAAACAAAAAAATCTCCTAGATAATTGCTGTGGGGGAAACTTCATAAACTTTACCTCTACTTTGTTTCTTATTTTATAAAGTATACTAGTTTTATTATTGTATTTTTACTGTCACTGACTAAAAACAACTTACGGGAAAATGGCTATCATTTTGAAGCATTAACCATATTGTTTCTTTAACCAGTTTGATCACTGTAACATCAAAATTGTAAGCCGTCATCTGATTGGATGGAATGTTACACTATTAGGTTTTATATGTCGCTTTCTGAAGTGTCAAGCATGCTCTTCCAGCAGTGTTGTAATACCTGTTAAAATGTCGTTGATGCCCGGTAAAGATTCTCTGTGTGTGTGTGTGTGTGTGCGCGTATTCATATGTTACAGAGAAAACCTGATGATGATAACTTATTTGGAATTATTTTGGACTTCTAGTCAAAAGCTTCTTTTGAATAGAATTTTTGTGAAGTCGATTCTAAATAGCAGTACTTGGGATGGGGATGGAGATTTAAAGGAGGCATTCAATTGGAATGCAACTGTCTTTTTTTTTTTTTTCTTTCTCTTTTCTTCTTTTTCAAAATGCCATTCAGTATGAATGCCAGCCTGTGTCTTTTTTTTCTCCTCTTTGTCACTTGCTTCTTGATCATATGTAGCAGCAACATGGGGGCTTTTATTCAATTAGCACAAAATAAGAGGGGGTGTGCATATATGTGTTCATACATGTGTGTATTTATATAAATACACAGTAGGGGGTGCAGGGGGGTAATTATATTACTTAACGAACAAGAGATTTTTCATGTTCTTCATGAAACATGAAAAATGTTCAAAGCCGCAAACATCTTTAATTTCTTTAAGTAAATTATTAATATTGAAATTAATATCATTAGAGACCTGAGTGTATTTGAATATGCAGAAATGGGAATAAAACCTAATGTAGCCCATACAGGAGGTCAGGTGCCAGAGCTACATGTCTCTGAGGTGGTATTTGTCTCTGATAACCACAACAACAACAATAATCTTTCTATTAAGTTGGGGAACAGATTCTCTTCTTGGTTCCAGATGTGGCACTGTAAGTTTTATGCAAGTGTTAAGAGTTGGTACTCAACATTAACTTCTGCAATTTTGGACAGTCTTGAAATTTGGTGGGAACTTTTTGTCTCAGGTTTTGTTTCAGAGCCATTGCATAATTTTTCCAGAATTAAAATTCTTTCTGTGTAACAAATCAAGAGTTTTTACGAACTAAGTAATTTTTCCTTAGGTCTATCATTGTGTCTTCTAATTGCGTCTCAAGCCACTTGCTAGAGCTGAAGAGGTGGAGCTCGCCAGGTACAGCTGGGTGGTGGCTCTTGCAGAGATCAGTGTTTTGCATGTTCCCACCATTGCCTCTTAGCATGTTCTCCTTGTTCCCTTCTCTCATTGTGGCTGTAGTGCCACTGTACATGATCCCTATTTTATTTACTTTATTCTGTAACAGTCATACCTCTTTGGCTGCATTGTGTGAGGTTTCAGTTTCTAATATCCCTTAATTTTTCTCGAGAATCCCAGTTCAAGTCCAAGGGTAGGCAATCCAATACAATAATATGGTGTTATTTTTAGAGAGAACTTTGCTAGCTGGTGAGAGCAGGACTGCCTCGAGGGCGTAGTGTTTAGTCAAAGTAGCATTGATTGCCGTGTGTGCTTCTGATCATAGACATATGCTTGCTTTCCAGTAAGAGAAGAAACAGGATGAGCAACCTAAGGCATGAGAGACTGAATTTCCCTCAAATAAATTAAAAAACCCATCTAGATGCAAATTACAGAAATGGATAGTTGCAGTGGAGTAAGGAGTCCCAGGAACATGACATGTTACCTACCTGGGGAAGATCACAAGCCACGAAGTTCAGTGCAAGGGGAAACTCCAGAAAAGAAAAAGAGGAGGCAGAAGCTAGGACTGAGACTTTATGTGGACTGTATCCCAAATGACAAGAGGAAAGATAGTTGAGTATAGAACTCACTGAAGTGTGGATAATACAATGAAAATAAAATCTAACAGGCCCCACTGATCAGTGGACATAAAACTCTTTTGAAGAAATATGGAGAGTAGAGACCCAATGTAATCAGCATTAAGTATGTAATTATTGGGGGGGTGTTTAAGCTTTTTTTACTCTGCTTAAACAACGCCATGTTTATCTTAAAACAAAATGGAAGAAAAATGTTTCCAAAAGAAAACTTGATTTGATGATAAGGCAGCCAAAAAACTAGTAATATATGCCTATTTTTAATTTTGCAAAGTGGCAAGTGTCAAGCCAGTTCTCAGCTAGAAGAAAGCTATTCACAAATCTTTGCTTGTTCAAACCTTAATTTTGCTAGATTCTTCTGTTCTCTTAGATAACGTGTCCCAAGCATATTCTACTCTTGCATCACAGACCTAGCAGTCTGGATAAAATCTGTGGAGCTGAAACATCACAATACTCCGAGTAACTGGAGCGTGGAATACAGATCAGCTTGAGTCAGAAAACTCTTTGTGCCTCCCCCACTTTGGTGCATCCCTGAGCCGGCAAGTGTGCAGGCTGATGTCATACACCAAGCAACAGTCCCCGGGAGAGGAGCTTGTCTGGGAAGTTTAGCACTAGGAAATTAAAAGCTGCGGCTGAGGGGTTGCTGAGCCAAGCTGTGCCACAACGCTCTCAAAATGCGGTGCCTGTGTGCAGTCCTCAGACCCCTCAGCAGTGATAGCTCCTGCTCCATCTATTACAAACAGACACCTACTCCAGAAGTGTAAGTTGTGATTTTAGATGTATACGTTATAGTTCCTGGATGTGTTTTCCTCAAGTTTAAATGGCTTTTCTTTTTTTCCTTCTGTTACTGTAGGCGCATCTGAACTTGTTTTCTTCCTTCCCTCCAGTCTGATTTGCAGCTTTTGAGGCAGCTGTACTAAGAAAGATTTGAATATATTAAGAGGGTTTAAAGACACTTTTCATGGGGACCTTTAAAATATCTCAAGCTGTGAACTAACTGTAGTCTGCAGTGGGGAGGACTCTCTGGCTCGAACTTTCAGGATAAATGAAGCACAGCACTTTTGTATGCTTCTCTGCATTTTATTCTGTAAAATGACGCAAGTAGTGAATTCAAATCTCAGCTGCCTCTTTCTGAAAAGCTACTTATTTAGGCAGGTGTGACTAAGTTGATGATTTCACTGTTCAAAAGTTTTTTTTCCTGTTCAGCTAAATGATACCTTTTTTTGAAACGTGCTGTTTAGCTGCCGGCCGGAGTTCTATTTAGCATGTGCTGCCTAGGAGAGTGTGGTACTTCCAGGCATCAATTGAAATTGTGACATGAAAGAGCCATTGTCTTTGGCAAAGCAGCTGCACTCTTTAGCTTACACTGACTTTTAAGCTGCTATTAATTAAAAAGCAGTTGTGGACTGTTGTCATACTCAAACAGTATTTTAACTCACGCATATTTTATTGAAAGTAAATCTTTCCATTATGTTCTGTATTGTATTTGTCCTTTGTGAATAAGTGAAGGATGCTCACTTTAAGCTTTGAGCTAAAGTGACGCCCATTTTTGCCAGATTTTTATGTCCATGAAGCTGCAGAGGTAGGTGGGTTTAGCATGAGTAGACTGCTAACGGGGTCTGCATGATGGAACTGCTCAGACAAAATTTTGGGTACTATTATATTAAAAGAGTGTGTATGTGCTCACACTAGAGTTTTGACATGCCAGCTTGTTCGAACTTGTCAGAGGGAAGCAGAGAAGTGTATGAAAGAAAACATTGTCCTCCTGGGAACATTGGAAGGAAAACTACGTCATTCGGTTTTAATTACACCTATTAACGCTGCTCGGTGTTAAAGGCTTCCTGATGATGCCATTGCTAAGCGTGTTTTTCAGGACTTTGTGTACATTTCAAGTGAGCTGAGGTTTAAACTTGCTCCGTAGGTTCCTATACTGTGATTAAGTAAAGAAGAGGTGATAAACAACCAAGTATCTTGTGTCCAAGAGCAGTGAATGGCCTGGAAACTGCTGCAATGTTGGGTAACCAAGAATGAGTGTGCTTAGCTAAAGGCATTGCAGGGTAGACAGCGAAAACAAGATAACATCAGTTTTTTATTTCAGTTTTCCAAGTAGTCGATTTTAATTCAGGCTACAGTGAGGTTTTTTTTCCTGTTTTCTCCCACATCTATTTCATAATGCTGAAGTCGTGAAGAAATGGAACAGTGATAATGAAAATTAGAAATGTGAATGTGGGTGAAATGGTAACCAACGTTCCTCCTACTGTAGAGGCATTAAATAAAAAAAGGGGAGGGAAGAGGAAAAAAAAAAGGCATTGTGTTGATGGATAACTCAGCAAATACCACTTATATAACTCATTTGACTGTATCCAGCAGCATGGAGATGGTTGAAGTAATTAGGAAGGAGGATTTTTGCATCTGTGCAATCTTAAAGGCAAAAATCAGTGCTTTTCAGAACAATGTTAAATTGAGTGGCCTGTGGTATTTGCAATTGGCGTGTACTGTAGAGTGTACTGGTATGCTGGGGAGAAAGGCGAAGCTGCATAGACATGCTTATGGATTGTGCTGCCTGAAATGGGGAAGAGAAGCAGTTAAAGTGTAAAGGGAATAGTTGATAAAGTTAGGCAGCAGGGGCTGCGCATCTGGCTGAAGCAAACGAAATGCAAAGAATGAATTTAAATGCTTACTTGAAGATACATATCAAGTGCCATAGGTACTCCTAACTTTGATGCTGATGTGGGTGGGGGTGCTTACAGGGAGAACTGATGGATGAAACAAACAAAAAAAAAAAGGCAGTAGCCTACACATCAGTGTCATGTACACAATGAATTGAAATTTAAATACACTGACTGCCTTGAGACAGATGGGCTTTCACAGGTGAGCTTTGGTAAAGCTTTCTGTGGCAACTGGGTACTGTACCCTCTTTTGTCCACCCCATCACCTTGCTGGAAACAGCTGCTTCCTTTTAGCTGAGTCAGGAGAAGGGGACATGCCACACCACATCGTAGCCATTCAGCTCAGTGTTCCAGAGAATTAGCCTGAATCCTCAGTGAACAAGTGGCTGGTAACACTGTAAAACCAAAACATAAGTAGGAGTCAAAATCCTTAGTCTTGTTTAGGGTGCCACCAGAATCAGTTGTCAAGGTCTGAAGTTGGTGTGATTTTGTGCTGAGTAAGGGCCGTGACTAAGAAAGCGTAAGGCAAAGTAGGTCTTCAGGCTTTAGGTATTCAGAGTGTGCCAGCTTTAATTCTTAAATCTAAATTTAAGCTAGAAAAGTACTCAGGTTTATCTATGTTGCATTTTTGTAATTTTTTCATGCAAGGTGCTGTAGGAGGCTTTTCAATGGGTTTTAATTGTGGCTAAAACCTGATAATGTCACAAGCTGATTTTTAGGAGGCCCAGAGCTGCTGGTACATTTTGCTTGAGAGGGATGTAGCAAGGTCTGCCTAGTGGAGCTGTGGGCATTCTCAAGGGTGCCCAGCCCTTCTCCTTGCATCTTTAAAATGCAGTGCAGGTGCTGGGAAATCCCCCTCACCCCCTTCCTTGAGTCTGCAGTTGAGTACAGCAGAAATGGCACAAATATATTCACTGAGGAGTGCTTGGGCCTGGTTAGAAAGGGGATGAAGTGCTCTAAAAGAGGTTGTGTCAGACCTAACAATTTGGAAATGGTGCTGTATGTATTTAAGCAAGATAGCGTAAGTAAATACCAATTAAATAATCTGAAGACAAGTAAACGTTGGAGTAAACTGTATGGAAGGGTACCTTCTCTTCTGGGAACTTGGGGAAGCTTTAACAGCTGGGAGGAGAGAGATCCGGGTGGGATGGTGGGTAAAACACTTACATGAACTGTGACCTTCCCATCCCAATATTCTTGTTCTGCTCTCTTCATCTATTTAGACAAAAGTATCACTTGTTCTGATATGGGAAGAAGTGTGTGTGTGTGTCTTGGGGGAGTCAGGAAGGTCTGTTTTGTCGTAATCTATGTAATGCTTTTGTATAGCACGACTCACTAATAAATGTGTGTATTATAGCAGTGTCCTATCCGTGGTTTTTTCACTAGTGAAATTGAGCACATCACAATTTACTTTCACTTCCGCATGGAAATACTATGCCCTAGGTTTGCCTTGCCCTTCCTGTTTTGTTAATGTGGCCGTAATGTACAAGTCTTCCTCCTTTATTGCTCTTTAGTGTTTGATGCTGTCTTTATACTTTCTGAAAGTACTGAATCTGGTAGCTAGCTAATGCTGCCTTTGAAAAATTAGACTATGCTAATAACGAGGGAGGGGAAAAAATTTTAGTAATTCTGACTTACGGGGGTGTAATCAGTAGAAAGTAAGGACTTTAAATAATCTTACAGTAGAATTTGCACACCTGTCATATGAGAATACTGTCGGGGTTTTTTTTTTTTGTTGTAGTATTTTTTGGAGAACTAGTTAATTTACTATAACAAGGGCTCAAAATACGAGCAACCACATCTGCGGATGTCTAGAATGACCCAGCCTGAATGCAAGAAGATGTTATCTTTTAAATAAAACAGCTTTCTGAATTTCCTTTATTTAGATTTTGTCTTTAGAATCTCGTGTTATTTTGCAACTTGTATTTTCTGAAGCCTAGAAATCAGTCCAGGTGCTGCGGTACTTTCCTTTCACCATGGAGAAGGGTTCATTTTGTTCCTGGTCATTTAAACTCTTGAAAACCTTTTCATCCACCATAGTCCCCCGAAACCTCTGCTTTATAAGTAAGCAGAAGATGTAGCTATTTTAAGTTTCCTTGATAGCAAAGTGAGCTGAAATTCCCAGGATGTGCTGCGTTTTTAACTGAGTTAATGTACGAAGTTGAGGCACTGAGCCAGTTCTTGGAAATGATTCAAATATGAAAAAACATCTGGATAGGGGAAGTAGCAGTTCATGATACTTGGAGAGCATGGACTTCTTACACCAGCTTTGCTGTCAAAACAAGTGTGTTGTAAGTAACACCCTCAGTGAAACCCTAACTTGTTTGAGAATAGATTGCACAATAATTATTTCTACTATGGTCTACTGTTTTTCTGGCTGTTGGTTAGTTGGTCATTTTGCTGTAATACTTTGGATGTGTGAGATGAGGTTGTTAAACATGTAAGTGTGGGATGTAAAAAGGTTCCGAAACATTCTGTGTCTTCCCATTAGTGCCTGACACATTAAAAATATTGATGCTTGATTAAATATGAAGCCGTTGACCCATTTATGCTTGGGCATTAACTGTGTAAACCATCTCTAATGTCAGGTATCATTTTACTAGAATAAAGACCTGAGTAATAAAATATAGTGCAAATGGCTTTATTCTGTAACTGTTGCCTGGGTTGGGTATTATTTAAGAACTGGGTTTGAGCATCGATTGTCTAGAACAGTGGGTTTGATCCTATGTCTGTTGTTCCCTGGATGCACCCCAAATCTGGAAGTGTCTGTTCCTGTATTTTATTTAATGCAGAAACTGATTGGAGCACTGAAGTTGTACTTGCGCTTGTTGATTTATTTGGCCTCTCGTTTTATTGGCAAAATTCATTGCAGATGAAAGACTGAAGTGAAGTATCCAATGTAATTTTAATTGTCTTGGTAATTTGATCTTAATTTGCTTACATATCTTGTGTACACAGTGAGGAGCTAGGAGAATTCATGGAGATGAAAGGTGCCAACAGCCCTGGGATCCTTGTACTGACCACAGGCCTCAGCAAACCTTTTATGCGTCTGGATAAATACCCCACGTTACTCAAAGAACTTGAAAGGCACATGGAGGTATATCTTATCAGCATTTATGTTCCAGCTTAATGATGATTTGACAACAATTATTTTAAAGGTACATGTCAAACATGATGGGACCCAAAATTACATTTGTTTGCGCTTCCATCAGCCTTCTAAAATACGGGCTGCAAGGGTTTAAAACTTAGTGCAGTAAAACTTCCTGTAAAAGCTGAAGTTTTAAAGTAAACCTAGACAGAGAAGCTAATCTTCACTCCTAGAGCAGTCTTGCAGGATCTTTGGTTGACTTGATATTGAATGTGTCACCTGCGTACTACTTGAGGCTACTTTATCTTGTAGAAGGAACACTGCTTCTCATCTTAGGAACTCAGCGTGTTGAACACATCACCAAAATAGTCCCTTTGACTTCTACTATTCAAAAATGATCTTTCCAGTATGGAAGGTGGGAAGGTGTTTGAGGAACTACGGTTTCTGCCATTGCATTTGATATGTTAGATTTTTTGAGTGTGGTGGAGGGAGAGAAACAGAAAGCATGCGGGTCTTTGTCTTGTCACACAATTTGGTTTGTCAGTTAGTGACAATCAAACGTACTGTAAGTATGTTTATACAAACAGTCTGTAGGAATCTAGTTTTTGACAAAGCTAATGTGCCAAATAAAACTCTTTAAAATAAACACTTCCCTATTATTATTTCAGAATCTCTTGTCCCCTTGGTCTTGTAAAACTTCCTTGGTTCTATTTTAAGCATAAGTAGGAATGCTATAAATGACTCTTCATTTTTACTACGAGCCACCAGTGTTTGATGTAAGAATAAGAAGGCTGTGAAAAGAGAGCAGATAGGTCTACAACTTCTATTCTACAGAATTGTTTATTTGTTTTTAGTTAAGCCTCTAAAATTTTTGTATTAATTTTACTAGTACTAAAGTTGTTCTTTTATGTTTTCTCCATTGTTTTTAGGATTATCATCCGGATCGCCCAGATATTCAAAAATCCATGACTGCCTTCAAAAATCTTTCTGTAAGAGTGATTAAAAAAAAAAAAAAAAGATTATTTATTTTAGTAGAGTGTTTTCTAATTTCATCCCCCTCTATTGCTTTAAAGATGTGTACTTTTTTGTAAATGTTTGCATAAGAAATCTTTGAAAGCCTGGAAATTGGTGCTGTTTGTGGGCAGAGCCTAAGGCTGGTAATTTGCTGGGGAGTTATAGCAAATCGACTATTGATGAAAGAACCACGCAAGCGTTCTGCATCTCTTGGTCTGCCCTCTTCTCTCGTGCTTCGTCTTCCTTTTTACTAGTGCTAGCATAACTAGTGTCCTGAAGACATCATTGTGACACTTGAGTATATTATCTGAGTTTTTTTCCAAAGTGCATGCCTTGGAGGGGAATGATGTTAGAGTTGGGGGAGAGCCTGTGAAGGGGAAACTGCCAGTGAAACTCAGAAGATATAAAACTTTCAGTAGTAAATGGAGGAGGATGCCTAATTTGAACAGATGAGGTGTCCGCTATTCTCTTAAAAATATAATTTAAAAAGTCAACTGCAACAGGCATATATTTAACGCAATCTTGGTTACAACAGACTTAATGTTTTGTGTTTCCTGTTACGAGTGTGTGCTGGTGGTAACCTGGCACTTTCTATTTTTTATTTTTTAAAGCAGAAATTTAGTGTTATCTTTGTTCAGAAGAGGTTTGGGGATCCCATTCCGTTGGGTGCTTTACGAATGAGAGGAAACAATTCTTGTTGAGGAAAATTAAATTGAGATGAATGGGCGTACGGCTCGTAGAGCAGGTCGGAGACATTTAATAGAAATATGAGCACAAGGTGTTGTGAGCAAGAAATATGAGCACATAGAAATATGAGCACAATATGAGCACACTCATAGTTCACACAGTTAGCATGGCTTTTTTTACTAAAAGATGCTTTGTTGTATAGTCACGCATATTTGTGACAGCTGTGTTACCCTTTTCTGCTAAGCGTAGCCATTTTTGGTTGGAAGTACAAAAATTTAAAATGTAAAGGACGGAGAAACTTGAGAAACGGGACTATGACTATGAACTTGGAACGGTAATTGTAGTCAGTGTATTGGAAGGAAAAGTACTACTGAAGTTAGCAAAACTAGCTTTAGAAGAAATACTGGTAATAGTCATCTAAATGAAAATGCTTCAAGTTAGGTGCTCTCTTCTGCGTATTCCAGGCACAACAGTAAATACAACTGTAGCGGTATTTCTATCCTTAACCTGCTCCAAATTTGATAGAGTTGATAGAGATGATATTTTTCCCTGTCTTTTGTTAGGCACAATGTCAAGAAGTACGGAAACGGAAAGAGCTTGAACTACAAATACTGACGGAAGCTATCCGTTGTTGGGAGGGAGAGGATATTAAAACACTCGGCAATGTGATTTATATGTCCCAGGTCATGATTCAGTGTGCTGGAAGTGAGGTAATGTCCTTCTCATCTTTACTGTCGGTCTTTCTTTCCGTTTTGAATAAAATTAATCAGAATCATTATGCAATAGAATTAAACAGAATGCTTCAGAGATACTAATCTAGACTAAAATGTTTCTCTACTGATTTAAGGGTTTTATTACAAAACATGAAATAAATTTCCTTGAAGATGGATGGTCTCATCTGTAAAATTTACTGAAATATAACCGAATATAGCTGTTACAAACACTGTAAGATGATTTTGCAGGACTGTTTTCAAAGTGCTCAATTAAACAGGATTTTCCATGTGTAGTTATATTACAGGATCGGTTTTCCTAGCAGTCGTTATGGTGTGTTTCAAATAACAAAAACTTTCTAGTTTTATATGGTAAGGTCTCTGAGGCACACTTTTTTTGTGTTATTTTGGGGACTTTGCTCAAGTGGTAAAATTTGAAATAGAAGCTTGAGAAACCAAGTGGTTTTTGAGAAATAGAATAAGAGACTTTAGAAAGTTGAAGGTGACACTGCAAAGTCTGGGATGATTTTTTTTTTTTTTTAAAAACAAACCAGGCAAACAAAACACACGAAGAAAAGGTTGCCCTACCAGAAATAATGTTAATCTTAAAAGCAAGTGCTAACAGAAAGGAAATGTTAAACAGATTACTGACATGTTTTTGCTGTCAGTTGTTCCCCTGTAAAATCAATGAAGCTTTGAACCTGGTGGAGGCTTTTGAATTGCAGCCTCATTCAGTCAGTTTCCTCCCTTAGAACAAAGATGTCCATGAATTTGAAGAAAGAAGAAAGCATTTATGCAACTGAATATTTAAAAAACTTGTCACCTGGTATTTTTCTGTCAGATACTTTGTTCGGTGTTAAAATAAATAAATAAGATTCAGTAGAGATGACGGTGCATCTTCTGCAGTAAGGTCTTTCCTTGTAATCTTAAAAACAAAACACCACCCCTCCCTCACTGCTCATTATGAGCTAAAATGTCAAATGTAATGGACTTTTAGAAGTTTCTGTGTAGCATTAGAGCTTTTTTCTGTATAGCATTAGAGCTGTTTGACTAGCTATAGAAGAGCTTAATTTGTGCAAAAGCAACTAGTTTGGGTTTTATCTTTTTTTAAAATGATATAGACGTTTGTAAATGTTTACTGAGAAACAGGAACATTATACCTTAATGCTTCTCTCTTTCATTGTCTGTCTATAGTGGTAGATTAAGAGTAAAACTTCTCCTCCTTCCATAAAAATACCTGCAGAACAAAAACACAAAGGACAACTTCATAAATGAAATCAGCAAATTAAAATCAGAACAATGTAACGACTGTTTTTGTTGTGAATATAAGCATTCTTACTTTTCTTTTATATTCTTTTTCTACTTTGGCTCGTAATCCAACATCATTCAAAAATCCGGTCTCACCACAGTCTTGACATTGCAGTAACAGCATCTGTTTAAATTATATTAAGAAATATATCCAATGTGTAACTTTGGTTTTGCTGAAATTGGCAAACAGTGGTTCTCATATTAAACAAGGTCAGTATTTCACCCAGGCTGTAAAATTTCTGTTTTAAAATATTAGGGTGTACTCTCCAGGAAGAAGTATTGGCATGTGTTACTAGCACTTTTCAAACAGAAAATCAAATTCTGGCTTTTTTTTTTTTTTTTATTTCTATGGAGAGTTAATTTTGCCAGGAGCAAATATTTGTAGAGTAATTATGGAGTTGTAACATTGATGGTAGTTTTTAATAATGTAAAACAGAAAAAGAGGGGAGGGGACTTGTGATGTTGTTATTTACTTTTTCATTTTCTTTTTTTGATAAGGAAAAGAATGAAAGGTATCTTCTTCTCTTCCCTAACATTTTGCTGATGTTGTCTGCCAGCCCGAGAATGAGTGGGTTTATCTATCAGGTAAATTAATACATATAAGAATGTGTATAAATGTGTTGAGGGGTGGGTTTTTTCTAAATAGCATTTCATAGAAAACTTGAAAGGATTGTTAAACTTCTGCATTTATAAAGATAAAAATAATTTCTTCAGTTAGAACTGATCATCTGTGTTATAAAATTCTGGGCCAGAATCTGGGGTATATTTTTTTTTTTTTGCTGTTCCTATCAGCAAGGTGGTGGTTTGTTTTTTTTTTTTTTTTAACTTGTTAGTAGTATCTAATGAGAGGAAGTACCAGTAGCTTTTTAGATGTTCATAGGAAAATGGTGGTGTTGTACAGGTTTGTTAGTGCTCTTCTGACTGCTGCTTGAGTCTTACCGAAACTAGACAGCACGGCTAAGCTTGCCTCCCTTTCTTTAGGTGTGTCTACGTTAGTGTTTTATCTTTGAACCAGCAGAGCACTCTTGAAATTCATCTTTTAGTCTTCCCTGTTTTGTGATCTTTGAGTCACAGTGCAGAAGCAGACGCAGGGCTCACAGAGTGGATTCCCTCTGGATGAAGCAGAAGTGGAAGGCATGCTCCAAAAGTGCACTTGATCTGCTACAAATACTGGAGCAGATCAAGAACACAGACTGGCATTCAGTCCATGGCCCCAGCCTCAAGCTAGCGCAGTGTAACACCAACTGAAATGCATACAATGTGTCCTTCAGATCCTCAGCACCAGATATTTCATTTCAGGAACCCACTACTGGCTGCTGGTAGACATGGTCTTTGAGCTCCTCTAGCAAGTTTCCCAGCTGAGTACTACTTGCCTGTTTCCCCACTACAGAAGTAGAGCAGTTATGTATAGTGCAGGAGGATCAATGCTGGTTGGGTTGGCTCTTCTAGGACACATTTCGCAGAAGCCACCCGCATTGGGGGTGTGTAGTTTCAAAGGCTCCTGAGAGGTGAAGTTAAAGCAAACGCGCAGTCCATGAGTTCCTGAATTCGGTATAAATGTTCTTCAAGTATTGTTATGTGATTTACAGACATCACATTAGAACACCAAAAGTTGTAAAAGAAGCCTGAGATTTCACCTGCTATAAGTGCTTCTGTAAATCAGGCTCTCGCGCAGTTTGTTCCTTCTGCGCAGTGATTCGTCTGCTGTGAGGGAATGCTGCAGCATAGTCATTCGGGGTTCCTATGCAATGTTTTCAGAGCAATTAAATTAGAAAATTAATGTTTGAATTTGTATCTTACCTGCCATGGTAGTAGCTGCATTAGGTGGTTCAAATTAGGTGGTACAATCCAGTTTTTCTTAGCTTTGTGCTGCTTATCAGAATTTTTGGCCAGTGCTTTATCCCGACGTGGATGGAAGACAGATACTAAAAAGGGCAGGTGAGCTCTGCATCTCAAGTGGCATATTCTGAATTTCTGATGAAGAAAAATTCTTGGGTACTGGTTACAAAGGTAGCTGACTGGAAATTTAGAGTGTTAACAAACAATATGAAATAAACAATGAATCTGTCAGGCTTGATTTTCCTCTCCCTTTGTAGATCACACTTCCTCTTCCTCTCTCCCACCTTGTCTGCCAGTTGCACAGCATTGTTCAGTAAATAAGCAACTTTCTGTGCATTAGTCTTCAGCTTCTGCTCAGTGTGGCCACAATCATAGTGTTTGCTGCCCAACCCTTTTTTGAATGCAAAACTCTTAATTTCCTCATAACCTCTCACATGATTTTCCCAAAACTGAGAACTTCTTGAATTTTAATGACTACATACTCACACCAAGGCAAAATTATTTAATCACTGTTTGCATCTGTCTGGATTGTGTAATGTGGCCTGCCTGGACTTTTCTTACGAGGTTCTTGTCTCAGAACTGTGATGGATGCAGGCAGAAGATGATGCAGCTCCCTCAGCCAGTCCCAGGGAAACGATGCCACTGGAGTCTGCATCCTACACTACGCCCTCCCTGTATTTCTGAATATTCCACTTATCAGCAGGCTTCAGATGTTCTGGTTGATAGTGCTCATACCTGCTGCATGAGCTAATTGTGAGAACTTTTAGCAGTGGTAAACTGAAGTCGCAAGGGGCACAAACCATACTTTACAAGATGGCTTCGCAATTTTGTTGAAAAGGAATATAAATGATTCATGATTCAGTTCCATTTTCTGTGTTTTGCTGGCTTTGTACTTTTTCTCTCCATGTGGCTCAGGTGATCTTTGTTTTCTGTCACCAGTCTTTTGCTTAGTGCATCCCCATGTTCTCTTTTCACCTATGTCAGTGATTCTTGCACCTCTCTGTGTGGTTGTGCGCTGTGTGATTCATGAACCAGTGAACGTGGAAAACCAGAAGAGTTTTAGGCTGCATCGTAGTGGATGATGCCACCATGTTTTTCCTTCAGTGGGGAAGCTGTTGCAAGAAAACTCTTTTGCATCTTGGGCTTGAGCTTGTTCTGTGCATACAGCATACCAAGTGATATTTAGTTTCCAAGCTTCTAAGAAACCTTTGTCCATTCTGCAGTCATTGGGGAAGAAAAAGAGAAAAGAAAAAAATTTTTGTTTTTGTCTTTTTCCCCTCCATCAGAGCCAAAATTCCACAGTACATAGTATTTGCACTTTTGCCAGCATGTGCTGAATAGTGTTTCTCTACAGAAGAATACAGGATCTGTCTTAAAGAACTTTTATTAAAGTTATATTTTTGGTAAAGCCTTTCACCCTGACAATATTCAGTCTTATTTATTCTTCTGTGTTTCTAAAGGGTCAAAAAGTTACCCTAAACTGAATTTGTTTCCAGCTTGACTGGGTTTAAAATGAGAGGTTATCTTCTGCAAAATTAATATGTTCTTCTGAAACCTTACGAATTTAAAGGTGTTTTTACTGCTTTTGTTTTCTTTCCCCAAATATTTCTGTGAGTGAATTTAGTAGCGGGGTTATTAGAGACATAAATCTTCAGTAAATAACTGATGTATTTGTTTAGTGAAATCTTCCTTTCTAAATCTACTTGTATCACAAGCCTTATTTTGAGAGCGAATCAACCAATTTGCAAACAAATGTGCTGAAAGATGAATCACCATTGCCTCTAGTCATGTAATACGGATGACCCTGAAGGTCTCAGTTCTGAGAAGCTGAGGCTACGATGACCACTATTATGTTTGTATGGATTTCATAGCCTGCATAGTTATCAAATAGACTCATTGAAGTCACAGGTGTCATTTGCACAAGTTGGGCATATTAAAAACTTCCATTATGAGGTGTTTGTGTGGATTTCTAAATGTTTTCAAACCCATCAGTGTGTGTGTGTTTGCCAAATCACTGTGTGTGTCTTTGTTTAGAGCTTGAAGTTTATATATTCTTTACTTGATAATGTTTTTGTGTGATTTTGGATTTAACTTCAGTGTTACTGCCTTTTTTTTTTTTTTTAAGGGGAAACTGCCAACGACAGGAATGACTATCACAAAGCTAGAAGACAGTGAAAACCATAAAAATGCATTTGAAATATCAGGTATTTGGCATAAATATTTTTATTTACTACTTACTCCAGGATATGCTATTTCAAATAGAAAATGTTCTATCTGAACAGAGGGAAAAAATTTTTCATGGTGAGGGTGACCAAGCACTGGCATAGGTTGCCTGAAGACATCTCCATCCTTGGAGATACTCAAAAGCTGTCTGGCCACAGGCGTGGGCGACCACCTGGAGGTGTCTGTGCTTGAGCAGGTGGGGGGCGGATGACCTGCAGAGGTCCCTTCCAGCCTCAACCATCCTATTATTATACAGATTTTTTTTTTTTAAGGCAGTTACCCAGAGCCTAACTTGAAAGCTGCTTTTTACTGCTTGTCTTAAGCAGTTAACAGACTGTCTTTGCATGGGATTCATTCCCAGATTTCTGTGTTTTAATGAATGGAGGCAGTAGCCTTCGAGAAGGTCCTTTGTAATGAAGCAGTTCAAGGTATTCTACTCTCTGGAAGAAAAGAAAGTCCAGAGACCTGGAAGAGCTTTAAGCAAAAGCTTTCTTCTAGAAATGGTCCACCTCTTTCCTGAGAGCCCTTTAACATCACTGCTAATGATGGTTGCCATGGTGCTTACTTTGTGTAATTTCTGTCTGTTAAGTCATTTATTTTAGCATGTACCTTATTTTCTTGAGGGATTTAAAGGTCAGTAGGAGCAGGGTCCACACGGTGGAGCTTTATACCTCCATTCGTTTCTTGGGTCAATTCTGCTGCCAAGCAGGTTGCATTAAGTGAAGTAACTTTGACTCTCTCAAGTGGCAGGCAGTATCACACATCAGTGCTATAAGGCAGAGGGGAAAAAGCTGTTGATGGTGCATGTTCTTCTGAGATAACAGTTACGAAGCTGACCTCAGATGAGGAATGTGACGGGTTAAAATGGAGTTAACTGCAGGAATTAAAGTAATCTTTGGTTAATCTTCCTGCTGGTTTCCCAAGTGACTTTTGCCTCAACTTTAATATTAGGTTCAGACCAGCTTTCAGCCTTTTTCTGAGAGAAGATCAGTGGCCTGTATTTTATAACTTTTCCTATATTGTAGCTTACAGACTCCAGAGTGACATTTTAGACTATATTCTGGCTTTCCTGGGGAAGATGGAGAAGCATAAGGTTACTAGATGAGCCTGTCTTGTACATCTATTTCTTATTGTTAAAGGTTGTCTTTAGTAATTACAGCTGGGGGAAAAAAAGGTAGAACTCCTGTGCTTGCCACACGAACAAATACATGGAGGAAACGTCTCTTACAACCTGGAAAAGTGAGATGCTGTTGTACTGAAAATACAGGTTAAAATTTTTGCCTAGTGCTTAGGGGATATAATGTTTTAGGAAATTAGTATCTTTATAATCATGTCAGATTGATTAAGTTTTTTTTCCGTTGTTTCCTACATCTTCTGTTTTCTGTCACCTAGGAAATATGATCGAAAGGATACTAGTGTCTTGTAACAACCAACAAGATTTGCATGAATGGGTGGATCACCTGCAGAAGCAAACCAAAGTCACAACTGTTGGGAATCCCACCATTAAACCTCACTCTGTGCCATCTCACACAGTAAGAAGTAGCTTCTGGATTGAAGTGAATGAGCAGTGTCTGCAGAATTAGGTTATCTGGCAAATACACCACCACGTAAAGCATTTTTTAGCCACTAGTAACAAGAACTGAATGTTAGAACTGTGGTTTAATGGGTCAAAAGATCATTCTTTTTCTGTTTTTGTGTGAACAAGGAATCGATCTTGGTGTAATGGTTTAATGGGGTAAAAGAAATTTTATTATCTTTACTTCTTGTGTTTTGACCAAGTAATACCTCACCATCTTTTAAGTATCATTAGAACAGTAGGTTTTAATTGGTGATGTACTTGACAGGCTGTGGAGAAACAATTTCCTTAAGTACCTTCTTTTTGGGCGCTGCTTTTGAGTTGTTGGGTATGAATGGATCTAAATTTAGCTCTACCCTCAGTGGTGAGAGAAGCTGGGAGCAGGGCTGCTTGTAGCTGTTCTTTCTTTACTGCGTACCCTTTCTCTGGTAGACAATAAACATTTCTTTAAGCTGCATTTTTCCAAATAATAATTTAATGTCAAAATCTTCAAAGGTCAGCTGTAATAAACAGAAGCACTAGAGAGCAAATGAGATTATTTCACCAGTCCTTGATGATACTACGTCTTTTTTTACAATAAATATGCTTTATTTCCCTTACCATCATCTTTGTGTCTTTGACAGCTTCCTTCCCATCCTGTAACACCCTCCAGCAAGCATTCAGACAGCAAGCCGATACCACTGACTCCTGCATACCACACGCTCCCTCATCCCTCGCATCATGGGACTCCACATACCACGATAAACTGGGGACCTCTCGAACCTCCGAAAACCCCCAAGCCTTGGAGTCTGAGCTGCTTACGACCTGCACCTCCGTTACGGCCTTCAGCAGCTCTTTGTTATAAAGAGGTGAGATGCAGCAGCCAAGGAGTATGACTATGTAGCAGACCTACCATGGGAAGTTTAACTTTCTCTTACACACCACCATTTTACAGCTTTGTGTGTGTTTTTGTATAATGGTGGTTTAACAGCCAGTGCTGAATCAGTGGTGATGGACTAGCGAATGCTGCTTATTTCAAGCAGGGATTTAGTCTTGCAGCTGAGAAAATACTAAGGCTTGTTAAGAGAGGCTTTCACTTATTTCCACTCTTTATCCAGTTAATAAATAATATTTTTTATTTCTTTATTTTTAAAACTAGCAATTCCTTTAAGTTGATCATCCAGGCTTATTGCGAAGTAACTTGTTTGCTAAGCACACTGCAAGGTATAATTGACTCTTGGTTCCTCAGTATTTACCACCGTTACTAGGTAACAATAGCACATTTCAAAAGAAAAGAATGGTAGCTGTCAAAATGTGTGTAATGTTTTTGTACTCAAAAGAATATGGTGGCTAATGTTACTATTAGCAAAAAAAGAAAGCTTAGATTTCCAGATGCTGTTGTAGTTTTTGATTAGCATATGGTATGAATCAGGAATCTGTCCCAAGAAAAATAAAATGTGGGTTTTTAACCACAAAAAGATGGTGGCAGTAGGGTAATTTGTTCCTGACACTACATTTTGTGTGGTTTTGTAAATAGTAAGAAAATGTTAGATTTGTGTTGGAAGTCTGCATGTATGTAAGCAGCAGAATTATTGGATGCTCTGTGGCTTGGTGGTATCTCCTGTTTCAGTATCTTTGTCATGCGTTCGTGTGATACTGATACAGTGTGAAGCAACAGGGCCCAGAAAGAATCATGCAGTCATGCCCAAGAACACTTGATTCTGAAAGCATGAGGTGTTGATAGAAAAAATTTATTTTGCAGACATGTAAATTGCAGAAACTGTAGCCTAAACTCTGTGCCCCAGTGTGGCCTGGCTGTATGTTTTGGGGTTTTTTTGTTTGTTTTGGGGTTTTTTTTGTGTTGGGTTTTTTTTTTTTGTGGTAGCTGTGTGCATGTGACTTTTTTTTTTGTAAATCCCCTAAACAACAGGGAAAAAGTAATAGGTGATCTGCAATTGGAAGGTTAGTATTTAGGCTTAGTTGCTACAAGAGGTTCTCCTGTTTGGCTATACTACATGCTCATTTTGTAATTTAAGTTAAATTCCTTTCATGTTTTCATGAACTTAATTCTCCAATGTGGTAAAAACTTCAATCATCCTTACAGTGTTTAGCATACAATGATGTTCAAAATCTATCTTCATCTTCTTTTGTCTGTCCTGCTCATTCACCTTTTTACTTTCTTGTTCTGCATTTTTATAGAGGATGTCTTGTATCCTTAAGGTAAGGGGTAGACCAGTATATTCCTTCTGTTCCTGTAACCTAGCATTGTTCCTGTAAATTAGCATGACCACGTTTTGAACAGAAATGCTGTCTTTGTTGCTGTATTTTTTTGCTGTAGAGCTTTGTAAGAACAGACCTACACATTTACAAATTCTGGCTTTAAAGAGTATACAACCTGCCAAGCTCCTTCTTAGGTCCTTTTTTACCTGCTTCTAAGTAGACGAGTGAAATGGGTTGTCTCTTCAAAAGTTAAGGAAAAAAAAAAAGTGTGTTAATGTATGCCTGCCTCTTCCCTTCGCTCTAGCTCCCAAACAGCCTGCATGTTTTTGCAGCAGCTTTTCTGTATATTTCTTTTAATAGAACAGATAAAATACCTGACTTTGTGTATAGTTGGAGGAAGGGTAGAGAGTAAATCAGCCAGTTCAGGCAAATCGGATATGCCAAAAAAAATTAGTAAACTGAATTTTGGTGCTGTTAAAAGATTTTTAGTTAGTAACTCCTGTATGCATCTTAGAAGTTAAACTTTGAATATTGTAGAGAAGCTCTACTCCTTTTTATTTTTATTTTCCCCACACAGGATCTCAGTAAAAGCCCTAAAACCATGAAAAAGCTGCTTCCCAAACGCAAGCCAGAACGGAAGCCATCAGATGAAGAGTTTGCACTGAGAAAAAGTAAGAGGCTTGAACAAATGTCTGCATAATATGATGTCTGAAATTAACAACGGTTTAAATTCTGTGAAAGTTAGATGTACAGTGTAAGCAAGTCATCTGGTTTCCTCTCTCCTGTCAGGGGAGAGGGAGTAAGTATCTCCAGAGGATGGTTTGTTTTGTTCATTTTAGGAGCTTATGTCACGGTGGGGTTAGTTGCTTTCTTAGAGCCTAACTGTTAACTACAGCTGATAAATGCTTGTGAAGTGCCTATTTATATCTGTTTGCTACAGAGGGAAGTGAGATTGACTATGGAGCCATGTAAAGTTCAGTAAGGTAAACCTGTCTTTTAATAGTGTAAACAACAATTTGAAGGTACTATCTCACTCTTGCAAAATACTTAGTAGCTGTGGTGTTCAGTTGTTCACAGTAGGAGCTTCTGCTGAGCTGGGTGTTGGAAAGTTGGGTATTGCTGATGATTTGAAGGCTAGTTGCTTCCACAGTCACTCTTAAGATCCAACAGTCTGCTCTAATCTAGAAATAAGGTCATTTGCTAGTGTCTGTGTTTGAATTAATTGCAGAGCTTTAAACTGCCTGAAGTCTGAATAACAGCACTGAACTGAGAGAGATTGATGAACATATAGAAAAATGGAAGGGTCAAAATCTGGACGTTGGGATAGTTTGGGGTGGAGGGAACACTAACGTTATCAAGCAAGCACAATATTCAATTAGTTGTCAGTGTCTCTGTAATTCTTCCTTAGAAATTTATGTGAATAATCCAATTACTGGTATCAATAAAGGGGTATTTCAGCTGAAGGCCACATTCTTTTCCTGCAACTTTTGCTTCCCTGTGTCTGTCCTTTGCTTATGGGCTTTTTAAGATGGCGACTGTGCCTTGAGCGTTCAAGGCATAAAGTGTGTTATTGTGAACGTTGTTTTTCGCTGGTTCAGGTAGGGTGGAAGAGAAAAAGCTTTTCCTCAGGGCACTGTTGGTTTGTCTAAGATGGAGGTCCTTCTGAGCATGCTGTGAATTTCGTATGGCAAAGGTTAAGGTAGTGAATAGAACGGTCCTGTGTTCATGGGTGCGCAAGCAGATGTTTTAGTTCAGGATGTTTTACCCTTACAGGAAGGTATCTGTTTAGGGAAAATGAAAGTACTGCAATACAGTATCATTTCAGATGTTGAAGGATGGAGATTCAGTGGTGGTAATGACAGTAATAAAGCTGTCAACTTGCAGATTTAGGAATTATTAAAGAACATTTAGTGAGAGCAGATGAGAGTTGTTCTTTTTGGGGGGAAAGAGGTGGGTCTATAGTTTGCAAATACATTGTTTTACTGCTGATTAAATTAACACCTTTCAGTATTTTGTGTGTAGGAGACAATTTTCAATAAATGGGATTTTTGGTGGCTTTAAGCCAGAGTGTTCCTTACAGAAATACTTACTGATTCTTGGTATTCCTTAATCCCTCCCCCCATGTCAGTAATTAGAAGTTTCTTTCTGTCACACGTTAGTGCTTCTTCAGCGTTCTCCTGCTCGTGGACCTGTAAAAGTTTCCCACTGAGGAAATTCTATCAAATTTGAAGCTCATTGATAGATAGGTTTGGATTTTATTACTTAGGTTCTCTGGAATCCCAGGGATTTATGGGCTATGTTTTGAGAACTGCTATGTCAAATTAGTATTACAACATAGCAAACCAAAATAAGTAAGGTATTTCAGCTGAGTGCCCTCACAATACTTATTTCAGAAGTGAAATATATGTCCTGATACTGTATAATGTGGTGCTGCATTCTAACCACAACGAAATCCAATTACTTCTCCTACCTTGAAAGGGAAATAACCTGTACCTTGGAGTACCTGCATATCTTAAACTGTGGGGAAACTATATTGGGTCAAGATAATTTCTTCAACAGTTAGCTTGTCAGCTGATCCTGACAAATTTTTGGACAGTTGGCTTTGTTCTGGTGATAATAAATCACAAAAACAATCAGGATGCATTGGCTGACAGAGAATGCTACTACATTTTGATGTTGAAAGCAGTTCAGTTTCACACAGCAGAAAATCTTCAAGCCTAGTTTTTTTCCTCAAGGAGGAAAACAGGAAAAATGCTTTTAAAACAACAAATAGAACAATGTCTTTCTCCACATATAGACTCCTGGGTCTGTCTAAACTGATAGCAGAGGTATGTCTAGATTTCAGTTTGATTGGAATTTCGCTCTATTGCAAGTGAACAATTTGACAGCATTTTTACTGAATTCCTCAAGGAGATGATTTGCGATGGAGCTCTACCTTCAGGAAAACTTTGCCATGTTAAGCTTGACTAGTTAGATTTTTTTTTTTTTTTTCCAGTAGTGCTGTTTCTACTTTAAAGTCTGAGAAGTTTAATTACTCCACTTGTCACTATAACATATCTGTGAAATCTTTCCTACTACAAAGTGGACTGAAATTGTACTGATGGATTTATTATGCTGTTAATTCTGAGTATAATTTTCCATAGTGTGTTGTTAACCCTTGGTAAATCTGATATGTATACAAAATGCAAAAGTTTTCAAGATTTCTGTGAATTAATATTCTGTTCCTTGATTTCTTTGATTAAATAATGAAATAATATTTATATAGTAACTGGAGTATACAGGTTTTTTTCAGTGGCTGTTGGGTTGAGAACCAGAGTGACCACACTTCAGAACATGTTCTGTGCAACTTCAGATGCTCAGAAAATTTCTTGAGTGTGAGGGTAATTACTCTGACTTGGGTTTTTTTCCAAGCATTTCAAAATAGTATTTTTTCTTTTTAAACTGTTATTTTTGCTTATTGAAGTTGGATTTTATTTTATTTTTTTTTAAATGGGATGATTAAGAGAATTTTAAAGGGATTGATTAGGCTGAACTTTAGTCTCAACTGAAATGTAATGATTTACAAAGGCTTTCCTATATTAATAAACATAACCATGTTTAAAATTCTGTTTATCCCATTGATTCTAGGTACGGCTGCTTTAGAAGAAGATGCTCAAATTCTTAAAGTCATTGAAGCATATTGCACAAGTGCCAAAACACGTCAAACACTAAATTCAAGTAAGTTAGAAAGTACTGAAATAGCTAACAAACACAATTAGATAGTTTGCAAAAAAGAGGTGTATGTTCTCAGGCCTTTGCAAGTAGCAAGCTGGACCTGGAAGGAATAATAACCTGTTTCTGGCGTAATATCAGTGCTGAGTGTTTAAATATTGGATGATTGGATGCCAAGGACCATGGTTAGAGACTGTAATTCTTTCAGTATCCTTTTTTTTTTTTAACAAAAAAGTGACTACTTTTTATGGTTTAAAATTGAACAAAACCTTCACTAATGAATGAGAGGTGTCTGGACTGAATATGACAGTTGATCAGTGTGCTCTTGAAGAAGCTGGTAAGTAGTGATGAGGAAAAAAGAAGTAGTGACAATTTTGGAGGAGTCTATTTTTGTCTTGTTCTGTTCAACAAAGACTTCTGCTATGGAAAAGTAACCTAGACCTATAGAAACTACTATTCTTTTATTGCCACTAGTTTCTTCAGGTATTAATTCCAAATTTTAATCCCGTGTCATAATTTCTGGAGAAATTGTTCTCAGATCTGTGTGTTGCTTAAAGCCGTTTTTAGTTTCTCAGATCAATACCTAGCTTATTGAAAACCTGTAACGTGCCTCTGGGTCCTACTTCATTTAATCCAAATCAAGGTTGCCATGTGGAGTTCCTCTGTATTGTAAGTAAAACATTGCGCAAAGCAGGGGAGTCCACCAGCATGTCTTCCATTTACACAAGGAAGGAGAAAATGCTGTTGCGGTTGTTCTGATTTGCACAGTTTTTGCGCTGTTGAATACCGATTTAATTTCAGGGATCCTTGGAACACAGTATAATGATCCTGAAGTACGTGGCTGTTTTGCTGTTATCAGGAACTACAAGAGTGGACTTTATAACTTACTCCTCGTCCACTAAAGCTGTTTAAATTTGCAGTATTAGTCACCGTTACTGCTACCCACAGCGCTCTGTGCCTGTTTTGCTTCCAAGCACAAGCACTTTATGCTGACAGTTGAGAAGTCTCAAAATGCAGTTGCAAACTTAGTTCATGGATTTTCCTAATATGTGTTCACTTACTTTTATCGCCTTGAAAAAAAATGCAATTACTTTGTATTCATAGGTACTTTTAAATGGCATTATGGCCCTTGTATTAGACTGTAGAAACTTTTGAAGTAACAGAAAAAAACTTTCATTTTAATTTTTCTGTCTTGATGAACTGTAGGTCTCCAAGGTGATAAAATTAGACTATTACTTAAATTTTTGTTAATACTAATCTATTTTATAGCTCTAGAGTTATTACAGTAGTGTGCTTAATTGGATAAAAGGAAATGATTGTGTTCGAAAAGATATACTGTTGTTCCAAACAAAATTAAATGAGATGGTTGCTGTTTGAATGTCTCGACTGTGATCTTTTGATTATTTCCAAGGATAATGTGACAAGAAATGGTTGGGGAAACATTTGGACTTGCACAGTAGTGTGTGTGCAGATATAAAATGGATGAGGTTTTTTTTTTTGCTTTTTTGCCTATTTTTTTCCTTTCTATGTATATTTAAGAAATATACATAGTGCTGTGGGTATCATTGCATACATCAGAAATCAGCAGCTTTTATTTGCTCTTAATTGCAGCAAGAAACAAGTTTTTTGTTGATTAAGCACACAGCTGCTTTGTTTGGAAAGAATAGTGTTGTCATCTAAGACTTAGGTTTCAGAAGATCCATTTGTAGACTGGAATTGGAAATGGGGGGAAAAACCCAATCATGTTGGAATTGCTTCTGCGGGAGCAGTAGTCAGTGTAGAAGAACAGAATGAGAGAGTTGCCTATCATCTGCGAAGTATGCCCTTTTTTTACATATTCCTTTCTTACCTCCATGTTAATATTCTGCCTGTCCCTCACAGCACTCATTTGGCAATTCTCCTGCCTGCACCTTAATCCAAAGCCAGGGGTTGCTGCTTTTGGCAGTGTCAATTCAGCAGAGCTGGGGCACTAGTGGAAACTGGCAGGCATTAGTGTTAGAGGTAGCAGAGCAACTTTTTTGCAGCTGTTTGGGTGGGGAAAATGCTGGGTTTTATTTGGGGAGACAGATGCAAGTAAAAGAACAGAGTTTCACTTTCTCCTGCTTCTTATATACTCAGTTTATTTTGCATTTCTTCTCCAAATGAAGGCTTAAATCTTCTGCAATATCATGTGTATGGTGGCTCATAGAATGGCCACTTACATGGTTTCAATCCTCAGATATTGCTAGGCCTTAAAAAAAAAAAAAAAGTAAAAATTAAAGAAAAGCGTCCTTAGCTATGTTTGACCACTACCGTAGACATCTTAAAGTATTTAATTGTGAAGATAGATTCAGATAGAGGCGTGTAGGAAGAGGTGTGTGAGGGGCTGGATCAGACCAGCCTGTGTTGCGGTTAGCCTCTTGGCCCTGTTTTCCTCTGAGTTAACTTACACGTGGTTAAACAAATAACAAGGGGTACAGGCAAAGAAAAGCTGTAGTTTTGACAGTCCCCTTGAGTGGGTGCAAGATGTTGCTGCTGGTAAGAACGTCGGCAGCCCTGCTCTGCATGAGAACCTTTGCTTTTTCCCCTGCATTTTCCTCTTTACAGTGGTGACACAAGCACTTCTGTGGTTGTGCTGTGAGCTGGTGGGGAAATTACCTGCCTGAAAAATAATCATCTGTAGGGTTAATTTTAACCTGAAACTGTTCCCTGACCTGGTTCACCATGCAGCCATACAAATGACTGTGTCATTGCAAGGGAGGGAAAGGATGGAGGTACAGATGTGTGGTGGGGAAGGAGCTGTTGCTTTTCACATCAGCGCTGGATCATGCTGGCTTACTGTGTTTATTGCTCTGTCCCCAGTCGAATCCCCCCCAAACTACAACTGACTCCATACTTCAAAAGAACGTAACTTCCTCTTCCAAAAAAATCTACTTTCAAATAAGATTTTGGTTATTCAAAATTCTCAACTGAGGCTGCTTACAATCTTAAAAACCACTTCAAAAATTGTATTGTTAACAGTTCAAGTGTTACTACATGCTGAGTGTAATTTATACCTAAACCCCAAACAAATTTAAAAAAAAAAAATCTTTGGTGCCTTTTTAACAATATTTTCTCTTTTCCTTCTCTTCCCATCACCTTTTTGCTTTTATTTCATGTGTTTGGTTGTGGCTATTCCTTACGTTCTCCTCCTCATCCCACCTCTGCCTATCCACATCCACCATTTCATTTCACCTATACATCCTTAGCATGGCAAGGCACTGACCTGATGCATAATCACGTCTTGGCTGATGATGACCAATCAAGTCTAGACTCCTTGGGTCGTCGCAGTAGTCTTTCTCGTTTGGAGCCTTCAGACCTCTCAGAAGACTCTGACTATGACAGTATATGGACAGCCCATAGTTACAGAATGGGGTCTACATCTCGTAAGAGCTGTTGCTCATATATCTCTCACCAGAACTAATGCACTTCTGAGCTTTTTCTTAACAAATGCTTGTTGTATCACAGCCTGCTTTTCTTAGATGTTTTCTTGCTGTTCCTTGTCTCTTTAATGTGATATTTTAACAACTTCTGAGGGAGCTTCTGAAACTTGAGTTATACCTGGTGGAAGGCTCTATTGCCAATTCAATACACGTACAAATACGTCATTCTGAAAAGTGTATATCCTGTTAAGGATGATACTTCTTGAGGTTTTTTTTTTAACTGACAGATGTTAATTTGTAGCTCTGAATGGTCTTTTTTTTTCCTTTTGACTTGGTCAGTGTAGCAACAGGTCCTTTCTTATTGTCTTTTTTTTTTTTTTATTTTGGATACAGCACGTTTTTGTATTTTGTACTGAAACCATACTGGTTTGTGAGCTGAGTGCCAGCAATATGGAAATACCTTAGAGATAGTGGTTGGGTTTTCTACATATTACTAACAAAATACAAAGCTGGTAGAATAAGAAAAATACAGCTTAAAAATAAGTGGTACAAGAGCTGTGTAATTATTCCGTTATTCACGTATCTGGCCCATTTGTTTGGAAGAGCATTTGCTAATCCATAAAAATTTCCAGTTTTATACTGCTGTCTTCTTCATTGCTTAAACGTTTATATGGAGGACTGCACTGCTCTCCCTGCCCCGAGCCTGGCAGTTGTCATGAAAACCCAGCAGTCCATGCCCATTACATGCAGTGTTTTGATAATCTCATGTTACCTATGGTCATGCTGTCACTTTGCTGTATGCAGTAGCGTGGCAGAAAGCAGGGTCTAGATGTTTACTTGCCTGTTAAAATAAACAGCTGTGAACTCTCAATTGACCATTCTTCTTGAAAAGACGAGATGAAAATGGCTCCCCTGATGGAGGCTCGAGTGTTCAGCATCTGAAACTCTAGGTACAACTGCGATCGCATTGGCTTGTTTGAAGTTCTGAATAATAGAATGCTTGGCTTTTGGGTTGTACTGTTTGGAGCATGTCCGTGACAGATTTTATTGTGTCTTGTAACTTCTCTCACAAGCAGGTTTGTTTTCAGCAGCAGCTCTTCATTTACAGTCGTGTTGGCTTTTCAGAGAACTGTGACACGCTGTGCACAGCTGAAGGTCTCGAACCTGCACCTGGGGCACTGCTGGGGTGAAGTGCGTGATGTTCTGTCTTGTGGATAACGTAATTGGCATTGAAACCAAAATGACATGTTTTCTAAAGCTTCATTAGCATTAGGGAAAAGCATCTGATAAAAGGACAGAAACAGTTCTTATTTTCACCAGGGTCCCCCGATGCAATTCCCATACCCCTTTTCAAGTAAGCGTGTTATCCAGTGTTTAGGTATTACTCTAGCAACAAGTTCAGAATAATCATGATGCAGTTAACTGCCACCTGGGAACTTGATCACACTGTTTAAAAGATAATCAATACCTTTCTGCAGGTTACGTGATCAGAAAGTTAGTAACTGTTAGACGTGCACGATTCCAGGAGGTGGAGAACCTATTTCAGAGCAGTTCACATCTGCAGATTTGCATTCAGTCTTGTTTGATCACCTGCTTTATCCTCTCTCACTGTTGTTGGCATTCAAAAATGTGACTAACAAAAGCAGCAACCTTACCGAGGGTTTTCAGGGGCACATTTTACTACCAGTCCTATATTAACGTAATGACCAGGAACTTGTGTATGTTGAACTTTTTTCAAAGTGGAGGAGCGTTGCTTAGAGAAGTGAGATAAGTACGTGTGCTCCATACCATTCCACAGCGCATTTGTAACCCACTTCACTCCCCTCTTCCTTTCAGTCAGTTTTGTTTTTTTCAACACATATGGAAAGTATGGATTGTTTTGGTTGTTTTCCCTGTTTCTTAAGTTGTGGTGTTCTAGTTGAATAATGTTTTTTGCATTGGATAAATGATAATTCCTTTATGTCTGTTTTATGTTATATAGTGTAAATATGAGTTTGAAATACAGTTGTTGCACTTGAACTTTCCTTATCACACAGAATGTTTTGTTATCCAGATCCGAAGATTTTATTGACTTTCTATGCACCAAAGCTTTGACAGTTTACCACCATTAATTATTGTAGCATTTAAGTCGTTAACTATTATCACAATTAGGATCTCTCACAGGAAGATCACCGCGCATTTACAATCACTCCCTGTCTTCAGTGTTACAGGCCATAAGCTATTGTGAACTGATCAGGAGTATTAATGCAACATGCTTTAAAAAAAAAAAAAGAAAAAGCAAATGTGGAAATGGTGGTATTCAGTCCAAAGGTTCAGTGTTTCTATTTTTGTGGAACTTTAGTCATGGTAATAATAGTACCTTACGTTTATGCAATTCTGTAAAATATATGTGTACAGTTACAAATACACTGGAAGGATGGAGAATCTGAATTAGAAGGTAGGTCCAAGCCATTGTCAGCCCCTCTTCACATGGCTTATGTGGTGTTTCCATGAATTAGTATTTGCCATAAATTGGAACCAACCAATATTAATTGGGTGTTTGGCATAATCTTGCCAAAACACAGTAATGTGTATATAGTGACATAAAACATAGGAAAAAATGATATATATTGTGCACTTCATTTGTGAATGGGAGAAGCCATCTTTAGTAGGTGACTGCCTTTTGAAAATACAAAATGGATGTATATCTGAATGTTGCATTGTACTGTACAGTATGCATATTGTTTGTGGTGCATATATCAATTAAGTGTTTTGTTTTATATAAAAAGGACATCTGTTATGTACAGTTGAAATAAATTTTGCATTTGCTAGACTGTGACTTTAATATTTAATTATTATGCAGGGGGAAAGGACAGCATAATTTGTAACTTAATACTTAACTTCCTCTTCTCCCCATGCCTCCTTTCTCTCCCTCCCTTCTTCCCGGAGGAATCAATGCTGAAGTGAAAGAGCTTTTTTGACATAAATGTGTAATCTTCGTTTAATGTAGTTGCCAACTGCAGGAAATTCAATGTAATGTGACGTATGTATCCTTCTGTATCCTCTTCTTTTTAAAATAACTATTTGCAGATGTTGCCATTGATAGAATGTTTTTCTGTTGCCTCCCTGTCCCCTTATTTATTTTCTTTTTCATTTTTTGAATTGGTGTATTCTCAAGTAAAAGCATGAACTGAATTATTGGAGCAATCTAAAACCTACTTCTGCAGGTCCTGTTTATGAATATGATATTTGTTTCTATAACGTTACATATTTTCAAGATTTAATATTACAACACTTTTCTCTTTAAAGCGAGAGTTATCTTAAGTGTTTCTACTTAAAAGATGCTCATATTTGAGTGAAGTTAAGCAAAACTGTAACCTAGTATTCATACTGAAATGTATGCATCAGAACAAACGAAGTAATCACCTACTTCTATTAAAAGGTCATCACATTTTTTTGCTATGGCTGTAGCAACTCTAGTTTTAGCCCTGCAGCCCTCTGGTTGGATGGTTTTGTATTGCTTATTGAAATACAGGAAGTTTACTGGGATAGCCCTTTCCAAATGTTGTCTTAGAAATATCCCACTTCAGATGATGTATCTGTTTCTGAAACTCTTCATTCTGTTCTTATGTGACTAACACATATGGAGTTGTATGTGTTTCAGTCCACTCTAATTAATTTCATTTTACTCGTCAAAACATTTTACTGTATACTGCATAGATCTGTCATCTGAGTCGTGGGGTTTTTTTCCTATTTGAGTATCACTATTAGTTAAAAAAAAAACAAAACAAAACAAACAACCCAAACCACTCAATGCCAAAGCCATTTTTGTTACTCCCAAGAATCTGCAAAAAAACATTGGTTTTTATACGGTGAACTGAAGTTTGGCCTGATGTTTGGATTCTGATCTGTTGTTATCTGTAGAAGATATTAAAGGGCTCCCTTTTGGCTTATCTGTAGCATGAAGGATATCTTTTTTTTCAATGATTTAATCTCAACGCACGCAGAATCTGGGAGCACCTTTTTAAGGATTCTTCATATTAGGACTTCATCAAAAATTCATTGAGAGAGAAGATTAATTTGGCAGGTCTGCTCATCCACTTTAACATTTTACATATAACTAATGCAGTGAAATACTGGATGTTTTAAATCAGGAGTAATTCTTATTTTTGTCTAATATTTACTTCTTCAGGAAATTTACACATCCGTATGTACTGATGGCTAATGATAGATCTAAACAGTTGTGTATCCACATACTTGTTTTTCAGTGGCAAGTAAGTCTTTGAAACTCAAAGAAATAATTTTGAAGAGCTTCTTAGCTTATGAAGAGAGCCTGGTAAAGTTGGGGAAAAAGATAATTGTATATTCACAAGTACCATTTCTAATTTTTTACCTTTATTGTGCCCTGTTCCCCTCCTTACCTCTCCTAATCACAATAAAGGTATGAAAAAGTAAAGAAAATGGCAGTACTTTAAAGCTGTGCAACAGAATCGTTACTGATGGCCTCAAATTATGACATGCGTTTGTTTGTTTTTTTTTTTTTAAATTAACCACCATCACCACAGGTCTAACTTCCATAGCTTAAATTAGGACCCTTATAGTCACTGGAAGAAGGCGAACTCTACTTTGTAGAGTATCACTGTGGGAAGTACCTAGGTTGAGCCTTCTCCTCCACATGGCCAGCTGGAGGAAGAATCCCTGTTCTTGATTGGCTGGGGGGGCTGGCTTTTTTTAATTAAGGCCCTGAGGTTAGCTACTTTAAGTGAGTGATGTGAATATCCACCTCCATTTTTACTGTTGGTTTAAATGGTTCCTGGACGGACAAGGTCTTTGAACACAGGTGGAGCCTTAATATCCGGTTAGAGTGAAAAGGTGTCTTCTGAATTTGATCCCACTTCTCTTCCTTCCTGCCTGCTGTCTTCAGATCTGTGCAGAACTTCTGGGCTGTCTTCACATGTGTCTGCTTAAAGATTCAGGACGAAGGACCAGACTCATTACCAGTACAGCTCCTTCTGAAGCTTGGCTTCTGTCAGGAAGCAGCATGGTACCATATCAACCAGTTTTTTTTAAGATGTCACGCTCCCTTTGGAGGAGATTGAATAAAAGGCTGGGGTTTTGCAGTTGTGCTTGCAAACAGGCATCACTGAGAACCTCTGCAGCATTCGGTCTGCACTCTTAGTTTCTTCACGTTTCGATGTTAAGACAGTGCTCCAGGGCTGGGAGTGATGTTCTGCTGGTTTCAGATGGGTATAAAGTGAACTTCTGCCATGAAGCCTTTCAGCCACATAAATATCCAGACCGATTCCAGCTTTCCTTTTTTTCCAGAAATGCTCAGAGCTGCTTGCTGATGTGGCTGATTGATTAGACTGGAAAGGGGATCAGACACTGAAAATTAAAAGCAGGGGGCTGTTACCCACAAGCCTGTTCTTGTATGTCAGCTGTTGCACCGCATTACATAGTGGGTATTGCTAAGGTCTCTAGCCCTGATCTGGTGGACTATGTTATTAGTTGTTCTACTCCAGAGGCTAATTTTAGGGTATGGTATTGGCAAAAAGCATTGTAATCCTTTATTTTCCACTCTAGGGCTGAGAGATACTAATATTGAATAGATACCCTTATTTTCTTGGTGGAGACTGAGTTGAATCTTGATCATAGTAGCCAGTTGTTTTGCCTTAAATATGCAACAGACTTCTCAATGGTGGGGTCATTCTTCCAAGACCCTGGATTTGGGAGTTCCCCATTGAAAAATTAGAGCAATTTACTCAGCCTTAACATTTGTTTGCTAATCTTGAAGTAACTGTCTAGGTTTATCAAACATCCTTTCTTCTTCCATCCACCTCACTTCCCCCAATACCCTCCAAAAAAGGAAAAGAAAATAAAATAAAACCCTGTTGTGTAAAGCTTGGGGGGGGGGGGGGGGGGGGTGTTTCCCCCTCTTTTTAAAAAAAAAAAAAAACCACACACACAAAAAAACCAACTAGTACTTTTGGTTATATTGTTTCAAGGTGATTTGGGGCCAGAGTTGTTGGAAGTCAATTTAAACAAGGTCTTTTGTCGTCTTTGACTTGGAATGAGACTGAGTGGTGTCTCTTAAAATTAAGCGTGAAACTTGCAGGTTTAGGATTGAGGAATGGCAGATATGGCAAAGTGAAGTAACTTTTGCTGCTTCTGCACTACTTCATGAAAATGTGGAATGTGTCTCAAAGGGGTACTTGAGATTATTTAACTTGCAGCAGCTTCTGGACCTTGCTTTTAGTACAACTCTGCATGAAATACACACTGTGCTATAGCACAGCCTTCATGTCCTAAACGTGTAGCTTGTAAACTTTTCTGGAGAAACATGGTTACATAGAGCGTAGGCATAGATAACGTGGTGGAGGCACAATGTGCTATTTAGGGAATTATTGCTAAATGCCAGGAATGAGGTGACTCTGCTTGAAGTTCGTTCTAGATGTATAATTGCCAGAAAATGCATGTAAAAAAACCCCTCAAAAACCACACAACCTACCAAAAGTGAAACAAGAAAAGCTTCTGGCATAAATGGTGCAGAAAAGCAGGACAGTGAGGTAGCTTCCTTTTGCCTTTAGAACTTGACACATCAAGTCTGATGCTACTGTGCCCATACTCATTTGATGACAGGGTCCTTTGTTGCAGGATAGATGGACTGTGTTTTTGTACCTTTGATACTTAGCAAATGCTTGTGGGGTTTGGGGGAAAAAAAAAATCCACAACAAACAAAAAAACCCCAAACTCACAAAAAGCAAACCAAGATAAAGGAAAAAGTGTTGGGGTTTTTTGTTGTTTTGTTTGTTGGTTTTTTTTTTTTGTATGAGTACAAACAATAAGAACGGTGAGGGTTCTGAGATCCAAACTAAAAAGTTGCATGGCCAGGGGTATCAGAGCAATGAAGGCGAGGGTGAAACTTGTGAAGTCCTGAATTCCACAGTAGTTAATGTTTTGTGGCACAGGAAGGTCAGTGTTCACAGCAACAGTTTTACATCGTGTAAGTGTGTATGTGTACTGTGTGGTCTCCTTGTGTGTATAATGTTGGTGAACATTTTGTTTTTAATGAAACCGCTTTGTGTCTCACTAGCATTAAGTGTTTACTGTGCTATGCTGTACATACATCAAGATATGCTGGTGTGGACATCAGTTTTACATGCATGTGTGTATGTTACTGTACAGCTGGGACATTTTTTTTCTAAAGCTGTCTACTCCATGCTACTTCTGCTTTGCAAGGACCCATGTTAACTCTGACCAGGCAAAGACGATTGGATGCAGCTTTATACAATGCAGCTCCATTTGGTTGAAGGGAGCCATGGGTGAGAAACACGTGGCCGTTCTCTCCCTTTGGTCAGTGTCTCCCTTGGCATGTGCTGGACCAAGGTGCTCCACATTGGTGCAGACACCCAAAATGTAGTGACCTGTTAGGAGCTGCTGCCAACTAATTCCTAAAATAACATTTTAGCTTGGTGTTCTGTTACTTCACGGGCTAATAAAGCAGAGCGGTAATCAATTAACTGAAATAAACGTAAGAAAACTTTTTACAAGTAGAGATTGACAGTGCAAACAGGGAAATGTCCTTGAGCTCCATATAGAGTTTGGATGTGCTTGCTTTATAGGTTGTTCCTTCCCTGGAAAGTAAGTGGGCGTGGATGGGTATTAACCCTTACAAGATTTCTTCACTCTCTAAGACGAAGAGCTTACAGCTTTCAAGGACGAGATTCTGTTCTCAGATCTGCAGTTATCTTTATTCCGTAAAATTTTAACCATCATGTACTGATACATTAGATCTTTACTGTCAGTTTAAGGAAACTGTTTTCTTCATTGAAGTACATTTGTCATTGTTTGCTAAAATAGTTCAGATAGCTTAACGCATACTGCTGCTAAACTATGGTCCCTACAAGCTCATTGTTCAGAACTCAAGTCTGCAGCTGTTAGGGAAGTTAGTATTTTTTTTTATGAGCTTCACTTCTTTCATTTTTTTTGTGTGCTTAGATGATTTATTTTATCATGAACCATAAAAGAAAAGCACTGTAATCACAAACAGCAAGAGCTAACTAATTTCTCCTGACAGGCATGCACCTTGTAGTATCTAGTTATCAGTTCAAACCTTACTAGAATTAAGACGTTCCTGGTTAATGAAAGTTCATTACAATGAATTGGTATGCAAGTGTACCTTGTTTGTTAAAATTGGTATCTTGTTTAAAATATGCCAGAACTTTAATGCCTTATCTGCTGTGTTTGAATTCTGAACAAATGCTTAGACAGCTATTTATTTACAGACCTTCTTAAAAAAAAAATGTAATTTGTTGCAGCCTAATTAAATAACATTTCTAGAATACATACTTTATGTATGAATGGTTGATCTCCGAGCTGTAGATTTTTCTATTCAGAGCTACTCTTTTAGAATCTGTGTGTATTATCTTGATGTTATAAACGGTAATGATTGTAGAAAATGTTTTGAAGGTGTTGGAGTGTTTTGAGTTTTAATTGCCAAACCATCAAGCGCTTTTAAAAACATTAAATACAAAGTATGTGTTTCATTTGGTAGGAATTTATTATAGGACTAAATAGTCTAAAAGGGCTATCTGTAAGTGTGTCTATGTATATGTGTGTGCGCACACACACAATTGTGTTGTTTATAGTGTTCCAGGGGAAAGGGGTATTAACTCTTTTTGCTTCCATTGCTGTATCATTTGATACCACTATTCTCCTCCTTACTGATAGAGTAATTGGTTTAGAGTGGAATTATTTCTTGGATTTGTATCAGTGTGAGATCAGAATCTGTCCTTGAGGCTTAAATTGCTGTTACTTAAACACATCTATCTTTTTCTGAGCCAGCTCTAGTGAATTCGTATAGCTTTTACTGGTCGTTGAATGGTGCACCGTTCACTGAACAGTGTAACATCGCCATCAATGATGCAGGAGTAACGTCAGCAGCAGGATAGGAATGTCAGACAATTTTTTTGTTCTTGTAAGGCTGTGGTTTCAAATGTAAAAAATGTGTCAGTAACTTGTGTGTTTGGAGGGAAGGGGGAAATGAAAAGTGATAAACCTTGGTTATGCAGGTGTATCATGCAGTGAATGAAATAATAATCTTTAAAATGCCCCAGCAGTATTTGTGAGTTGCTCATTTTGTAATTTGTTTTTACAATAGGTTCCCGTAAAGAATCAGCTCCTCAAGTCCTGCTTCCAGAAGAAGAAAAAATTATTGTAGAAGAAACTAAAAGTAATGGTCAGACTGTTATAGAAGAGAAGTAAGAGAACACTTAATGAATGATGGATTAAAGCAGTAAAATTTGCACTCTTCTTCCTCCTCCTGTCTCCTGTTATAGTAAAGTGTGTATGGTATATTTGTAGTAGGGAACAGAGTTTTTTGGAGTATGCCAGTCCTTTAAGTGCAGTTGGCCTTCATTTAAGTGCTTGTAGTCTGGTTTCTTTGTATATGCTATGCAACTTATTCTTTTCTTGTTAAGAAGTGGCATGTTTCACTTGTAAGTAGTTTCTCCGAGTGCTGTAGGATTTCAATATTAAATTGGTATCATCTTTGTAGTTAGTGTGTGACGTCATAGGTGTACGTTAGAAATGAAATACAGTTCTGTTACAGAAAGCTGTAATACAGAAACAAGTATAGGCCTATATGTGCTTGGGAAGGTGTATCCTGTCACAGACGCTGGCAACAGGTCCTTGCCTTACTGAATATAAATCAGGATAAGAGACAATTTTTTTAATGCATGTTTGAAATTAGCTGTTAGCTGGTGGGTTTTGGGTTTTTTTTTTTTTTAAAATGCATTTCATGTAACAGTTTTGTCTAATAGATTTAAATATGTATTTCTGAAAACCATTGTAACCAGTCATCATCTTTTTCATTTTAGAAGCCTTGTTGACACAGTATACGCATTAAAGGATGAAGTACAGGAGTTAAGACAGGTTGGTAACTTGCTACATTTATAGCAGCATGGAGAATGGAAAGATGGAAGGCTTATTATAAAAATCAGTATGGCTTGTATGTTGATGCACTTTGACAGGAATGAACTTGAATTTTGGTCTAGATTTAAAAGCCTGAGATTCAATTTTTAAAAGTAAAAGCATTTTTAAAACATACCAATTTGACAAAAAGCACCCTCTCTTGTGCTTGTCATCTGCCCTTGGAGCACCAACCTTTGAGAAGAGCCTTAAGTATTCTGTCTCTGAGGTGACTTACTAAGCTGTTTCATGTATTTTTGGATGTTACAACTTGTGAAATGTTGAAAGCATTAAGCAAATTCAGTTCTGCTGTATCACCAGCAAAATAAGCTTACAGAGACTGTGAAATAGTATTTGCTCTCGGAATGGATAATTTTAGTAGTATAAATGTCTGGATCTCTTTAGGCTTTTATTAACAGTCTTTCATGAACACCTCTTAGGAATCGGTGCTTGAAACCTCTCATTTTGGGAAATGAGTCCTCTTAGGTGGCCTTTTTTAATAATGATGGCTTCAGGTTAGCTTAGGGTGCTGCTTTGTCGCGTGGAGGAGTTGTGCAAGATCTCACTTGAGTTGCTGGTATGGAGGTTACAGCTGATGTTTTAAGCTTAAGTATCCAAAATGAGTTGTTTAAAAATATCGTTTTTACTTGTCAGGACACAGCATGTTAATGTTGCTGCATGTACTCATTGTTTAATGTGTAGGCAAAAAGCATTGAATTATCCTCACTTTCCAATGTTTGAATTTGCTAACTGACCTTAACAGATCTGTGACTCAAGAAGTGAGATTAAGTCTCCTCTGTTAATGTAAAATAGATTTGTATTCTAATTACTGTAGGTTTTAAGCTATAAACATGAATTCAAATTCTCTGCTCATCTGTAAGCATGTGCAGTATTTCTAAGGATGTGGTGCATGTTCCTTGAAATAGGACAGCTGGCATCTTAAAAACTTAATTTTTGCTCTTTTCAACATGGAAAGCATGTGTACCCCAGATTCGATGCAAATTTGACAGTCTTTTTAAAAATACAATTCACTTAATACAAGCGGCAATAATAACCAGCTAAATTCCTGCGGCCTGTCCGCTTTTGCACAAAGGATAAATGTGCTGCCTCACTGAGGCCCCGCAGATCTCTGTGTGACTCTAAACAAAAAGTCACCTTCTCCTGAACTTCAAGCAACAGCCTTTCCAAATAAATGGTTTTTCAGAATCTCACATCTTCCAAGACCTGTTAAAAACCAAGTTCGTTTTCATGTATATCAGGAATCTCAGCTTAAAAGCGTTTATTGGTCTGCTGCTGTGATGTTGCCAATTGGAGATGTGGCAGAAATAATCTCTGAGCTGTGAAGGTCCCAAGTGACCAAGGGCTTGCTTCAGGGATAAAGGCTGTCTGGGAGTACGTGGTGCACTGGCTGGTGTAGACACCAGGCTGCCTGTTGGTGAGAGTTGCCACCCAAAGTGGGATCCCTCCTGTACCAGCTTCCATAGGTTATTCATAGCCGTTGCTTCACAGGCACTACACTGGAATAGTACAGTCCCGAATTGGCAGTAAATAAAAAAATCATAGAATAAAATCATGGAATGGTTTGGGTTGGAAGGGACCTTCAAGATCATCTAGTTCCAACCCCCCTGCCATGGGCAGGGACACCTCCCACTAGACCAGGCTGCTGAAAGCCCCATCCAGCCTGAACTTGAACACTTCCAGGGATGGGGCATCCACAACTTCTCTGGGCAACCTGTTCCAGTGCCTCACAACCCTCCCAGTAAAGCACTTCTTCCTAATATCTAATGTAAATCTCCCCTCTTTCAGTTTAAAACCGTTACCCCTTGTCCTATTGCTACCCTCCCTGATAAAGAGTCCCTCCCCATCTTTCCTGTAGGCCCTCTTTAGGTACTGGAAGGCAGCTATAAGGTCTCCCCGCAGCCTTCTCTTCTCCAGGCTGAACAACCCCAACTCTCTCAGCCTGTCCTCATAGCACAGGTGCTCCAGCCTTCTGATTATATTTGTGGCCCTCTGCTGGACCTGATCCAACAGGTCCATGTCCTTCCTGTACTGAGGACTCCAAAGCTGGACACAGTACTCCAGGTGGGGTCTCATCAGAGCGGAGTAGAGGGGTAAAATCACCTCCCTCAACCTTCTGGCCACACTTCTTTTGATGCAGCCCAGGACACAGTTGGCTTTCTGGACTGCAAGTGCATATTGAGTTTCTCATCCACCAACACTCCCAAGTCCCAAATGAATGAAAAGGAAAAGAAATCAAGTCTGTACCTACAAGAAAAGAACGAAATTTGTGAGTTTCTCAGTAGACTTGAGGAGGGAATAAAGTTAAGGAGGAAGCAGCTGTTGATCCTGTCCTTTTTCTAGAAAGTCTGTAAATTACAGCTGATGGGAGTCCAGCGGGACCCCTGGATTGCAGAACCTGTGTTCTGTTAAACACCCATAAACTTCTTGTCTTGGGGCCTTAATGTAATGTTGTCTTACCTTCTGGTTGCTTCCCCACTGTTGCCAGCATCACCTTGTCCCTGTACAGGATTAAACAGTGTAAGCATTACTGTGGTTTGCTCAATGACATCCTCATGGTCCTGTTGTTCGTGGTGTTTCAGTATTACCTGATGTCGCTAAATATTGAGAACTGACTCATTAACATACATGCAGAGTGGTGGTGTTCCTTGAAATTCAGACTCCTCTTAGGCTGTTGGTAGTCATCCGTCTGTTTTAAAATTTAGTCACAAAACACTTTCCAGAGAACCTAATGGTTTTCAAGATACTCCTTTCAACTATTTACTTTCTTAATGAAGCAAGTTCATTTACATTAAGTTTCAAGAAGCTTTTCTGTGATTGTGAAACTAGTTATAATCACAGGAGGCTCTTAGAGGGGTATTTGTTCTGCTTATTGCTCCATTTCCCTTCTCCATTAACAATAACTATATTCTTCTCTTCATTGATCAGATTTGAGCAGAAGAATTGAAGATTATTTGCCATCTGTTACTGGCACTTGCGTTATAAAACCCCCTAAGTATAAACAGGAAATAGCTCAGTTTCCATTTGGTGGGTTTTGTTGCATTGTGTGAAGTTATGGTGTGTAACTTGTGAAATTGTAATAGAAGGCTTTGCTTTTGAACAGCTAATAGCAGTCGTACTGGGAAGAGCCTTCAGAGTTTCTAATTGACAATGTATGTGTGGTCAGAAAAGAGCTGTTAAAAAAAAAAAAAAAAAATGAACAAACCAGTAATATTTCTGTCTCTATTAAACAGGATAACAAAAAGATGAAGAAATCATTAGAAGAAGAACAAAGAGCTCGCAAGGACTTGGAGAAGCTTGTTAGAAAAGTTCTAAAGAACATGAATGATCCATCTTGGGATGAAACCAATTTATAACTAATTTTTTTCTTTTTTTTTTTCCCTTTTTCTTTCTATTGAAAGACCAGTTGTAAAACTGAGCTGGGAAGCCTTCTGACATTAGTCAGTGTTGCATCAAGAGCACTACAAAACAGGATTTAACTGGATCTAGTGATTTCTTGCTCTGAACATATAGAAACAGTCAAGCCATTTCCTGAAGCAATCTGTACTTTAAGTGTGGAGACCGTGGATCCTGAACTCTACTAAACTTAATTTGTTTGCATCTAAATTACCTCATTTTGCAGAAAGTGCAGCACCTGACTAAAAGTCCATGTTTTTCAGTGGCTTTTTAATTAAATATATATTTTTCTTGTAAATATCTGTAATTTTGAATGCATATGTGATTGATGTATCAGGGCTGATATGTTGTTTTTTTTCTCTTGTTATGGTCACAAGTGTTAGAAATGAGGGCAGTACTGTCTTACCTAAGAAGGGTCGGAGTTCTTCGTGGATAATTATGGATTTGTTCTAAATTACTCACTCATCACACATGCAAATTTAGAAACCCATTTTTTTTTCCTATTGACCACTGTATTTAAACTCTTTACTGTTATTTATGTCTGTGCATACATTTTTAAACAGTTTACAATTCTTTGAGAACAGTATTAAAATACGGAAAATTGTTTATTGACAGTAGAAACAATTTTTAACAAAATGAATGCCCATGACTTATGTTCACGTACACTTGTTTGGCAGACTAATCTGTTGTGCTTTGGCCACCAAAAGACTGATGTACTTGCCTGCTTTTTATGACTGTGATTTTTAGGTGTTTATGTACTACATTTTCTATTGTTGTGCTTAAACATACAGCTGGCTGATAATTTAATAGATCGTACAGTTTGTTAAAGAAAAAAAAAATCAATCTAATCCAGGATTTTGTGAATAAGTTGTTACTATTTGTATTTTATGGTCACAACAATTAAATTTTAGCTAACCTTTGTGCATAAGGCACATGGGCTAGGCCAAACTTCATTCAGAACTTTGGTTTTATACCACTATGTCAGACTCTCTGGAATTCCGAGACTGCGGAAGCAGAGTCGTTCCTTTCCCACCCTGTTTTCTCAGGGTGTTGCTGGTTTCTGTCCTACTACAATTTAAATGGAAACAAATCTGGAAATAAGATTTTTTTTTTAATCATACTGTAATTCATAATTCGCACTGCTGACAAATTTGAAAATACATAAATGAACATTTATTCCCTAGTCTGATAGGTGCAATTACTGCAATCCTTTCTTGTATTTAAAATAGGAAATGCTACATCACTGCAAATGGTGAGCTTCAGTTGGAGCACTTAAAATACTAATCCCATGAAAGCCCATTGTAAGTGTTTTTCTGATTTCAGGAAAATTTGCCTCAAACTCCAGACGGTGCAATTTCCTGAGGGGTTTTTCTTCAGTTGACAGTCAGAAGTGCAGGTATAGCACAGACCCGAGTCGCACCTTTCGTCATCCTGATTTTCTAGTGCCCTTTAACTCTGTTAAAAGTAATGCTTGGACTTCAGCGAATGTTCATATGAACTTTAATGAGTTGGAGCCAGGATGGTTAGGGTGGTAGGAATTGTCATGCATGCTTTGAATCTAATGAAAAATCTATTTTTAAAGCTATCCACTTTTCTCAGCCAAGCACAGCTTTTTCAAATAGGAAAAAATGACAATGATTACGTACTTGAGGAACAATTCTGTGGGAATGGATACTTAAGAATCTAAATAGACAATTAGTTGTCCCATTTAAAAAGCTGAATATATTTGTAGGTGTTTTAATTTGTGTTACTACAATTTAAAAATGTCTTCCTTTAATTCTAAAGGAGCAGACTGGATAAGAAAACTAAAAAAAAAAGTCTATAATATCAGTTACATATATTCACAGAACTTTATGATAATTTTTGATACCAAAATCTTTTCCTGTTGTTTGCGGTTGCACAAAAATGTGGACTGACATTTATAATTATCTTCATATTTAGAAAATACTCTTGCTGAAAGCCTAAGTGATACTAAACCCTGCAAATTCATAGCATCTCGGCTAAATTTAGATTTGGGAATGCCAACGTAATTAGAGTCTTGCTAACATTTTAACTTTCTGACATTCAGGCTATTTTCAGAGTGAATTTTAATTTTCAATTAAGCATATGGGAAAGGACATTCCAGAAGAAGAAGTACGAAAGGAAAACATGAATCTTAGCAGTATTTAGCAAATTTTAACTCAGGAACAACTTCCATCATAACAATTTGTTTTACATTATATAGTAAAAAGTGGTGTTGCTTTGTAAATTTGCTGACTCTTAGTACCTGTGATTATTATAATTTCTGACAGTACCCCTATCCTGACATCTAATGAACATGCCTTAAATACTGGGATTAAGCAGTTGTTAAGTATGACTGGGACTTAGGGACTGATTTTATTCGAGGTGGATTGGGATGATGAATTTTTTAAAAGATAGGTAACTTTTGTCTCTAGTGCAGAGCGCGAGCTTCAGGCTTTTGGGAACCAAGGAATATCTGAACTTTTTTTTCTTTGACAATTTGTTATACTGTATATAGATTGTAAATTTCACCGTGGACTTTCTGAATTGTTGGAAACTTTATATAAGCATGGATAAATGGGGCACTGTTTATTTAACCTATTAAAGGGTTATTTCTTTGCTCTCATCATTTAGGGATGAGGAGATGAAGCCATTTCTTATCCTATAGATGTGAAGCACTTTCAGTTCTGAACTGTCCAAAATGTAGCATAACATTTCTCTGTACTTACTGATGTATGTGTGTTTGTCTCGCCATGTCATGACATCTTAAACAACTGACTGCCTTTGTATAAACCTTCTTAATGCCAATCACTTAGGGAATTTAGAGTGTCTGTTTACGGTATCTGTGGAGAACTCAAGTTTAGTTTAGACGTCACAATAATATCTTGGTATCGACTACTAAAGTGTTTATGCTACATTGTTGTAATTAAACCATGATTTTTCCCCTAGCCTATGAAGTGTTACATTTCATCCCATACGTGGGCTGTGAGATTAAGAAGGAAAATCACTTTAATTTTTTTTTTTGCCTTTCATATAAATAACATCATCTGTTTAATAGTTAGCATACTGAATTCAAAGGGCCTTTTCGTAGTCTTTTATAATAGCAAATTGATGCCTGGAAAACAAAACGAAGCAAGGGTTGTTTAGAGGGGTGAGGAGGAGGATCTTAACTGTCTTGCACTGAGGAATTTTCGCTTTGGCAACCTGACCTGCCAGGGTAATGTAAGAGATGCAGGAGATCAAAGACAGAAGATAATGAAAGGGAAGAAAGCAAGAAACATTAGAAAATCAAATCACTGCATAAATAATTACTTGCCTACATGCATGATTTATCTGAATAGACCTGAAATTTGTGATAAATGTGTATCATAGTCTTTACTTGGCTGATGCCACGCAAAACTGAGGGTGTGGATTTTTATGGTCGGAACATCATCGTTATTGCTTTATGCAGGGTGATGGGATGGGTAATGGAAAGTGCAGGGAGTAATCTGTTTTGAAAAGATGGCTTCGGTCTTTGGACAAGGCATTTGGTGGGATTAATAACTGAGATTAGATGTATGAAATAATACGTTATTTTTTATTTGCTTCTGAGGTGTACTTAAAAAGAATGGGACAGTTTATAACTTCAGTCAGAAGTAATCTCTTATTTTCCAAATTTTCTTAGTTTATCATTGGAAAGACACGTTTTCCCCACAATTTGAAATCCTCACTTTTCACATTCAGAAGTGTTTGGGGGTTGACCTTGGCTGGCTGCTAGATACCCCTCCTGTTGAGAAGAAGTAGGCTGGGTGGGTGAGAAGAAGGTGGAAAAGCTCATGGGTTGAGATAAAGACAGGGAAATGGTTTGTCAATTACCATCAAGGCCAAAACCAACTTGACTCTGAGAAAAATAATTTCTTGCCAATGAAAAATAGAGTTGCAGCGTGAAGACCAAAGACAAAAATTAAATCACCTTTCCCCTGTCTTCTCCTCCAGGCTCAATTTCACTCCTTCATTCCTGATTGAAGGAAAGGCTGGGAGAGCTGGGGTTGTTCAGCCTGGAGAAGAGGAGGCTCCAGGGAGACCTTGTAGCAGCCTGCCAGTACCTGAAGGGGACCTACAGGAAAGCCGGGGAGGGGCTGTTTGCAAGGTCATGTAGGGATAGGGTGAGGGGCAATGGTTTTAAACTAGAGCAGGGTTGGTTTAGATTAGACATTTGGAAGAAGTTCTTTACAATGAGGGTGGTGAGACACTGGAACGGGTTGCCCAGAGAGGTGGTGGAGGCCCCATCCCTGGAGATGTTCAAGGCCAGGCTTGATGAGGCTCTGAGCAACCTGATCTAGTGAAAGATGTCCCTGCTGACTGCAGGGGGGTTGGACTAGATGACCTTATAAGGTCCCTTCCAACCCAACATGTTCTGTGGTTCTATGATGGCCTGTGCCACAGGGGAACTGGGGGGGGTAGTGGTCTGTCTGTAACAGTTCCTTACTACTGTTCCCGCTCCAGTATGGGTCCTCTCTATGGGATGCTGTCCTTCAGAATAAACCTGCTCCAACGTAGGTGGTCCCCCATGGGCTGCAGTTCCTGCCACAAGCCTTCACAAGGCTCCAGGGGCTGCAGCTACCTTCAGGGCAGCTGCTTCTGCACAGGGTTCTCCATGCGCTGTAGTGTGGATATATGCTCTGATGTGGTCCTTTACAGGCTGCAGGGGAACAGCCTGATTCCTTATGATCTCCACAGGCTCCAGGGGAGCCTGCTCAGCACCTAGAGCACCTCCTCCTTCTCTGACCGGGATCTTCATGGGGTTGTTTTTCACAGTTTTTCCTCACTGCTGCACTCTTAAATACGTTTTTCCTGAGGTACCACCTTCTTGACCTCTTCTCTCAGAGGCCACCCTGCAGCCGCCTGCTGCCAGCACCTGGGCTTGTAAACCCAGTGCATGTATTAGCACTCGGGAGTGAGTGGGTTCATTCAAGGACTCACAAAGTCCTGTATATAATACGTTGAAACCTTAAATATCTGTTAAGGCGTTACCTTAAATAACACTGGCAATTCTGTCTCCAAACTTGTGACACAAGGCAGGAGTGAGAAAGGAAGGTAGGCGCTCACTATGGCACATGTGAGAGAGGGAGCTGTTAGTCTGATGGGAACACAAAACGTCTTCTCCCTCATCTCACCTCGCCTCGCCAGATGACTGCTTTCCAATTTCTTGCACTCTCCTTAACCAACATCGCTTTTTCAGTCACCTACAGCATTTCTCCAGATCACAATATAAGTTGTGTCCAGCACGTGAAACCCATGTTTATTTCATTATTGCTTATGAAAAGAGAGAAATGAATTGGCCACGTTGGCCACTCTTCCTTCAGGTAGTTCTGAACGCGGAGCTGAAAAAGTTGGTGATATTACAGGCTGGGTTGGTAGAAGCAGGACACAGACCTGTTGGAATGGGTCCAGAGGAGGGCCACAAAGATGATGAGAGGGCTGGAGCACCTCGCCTATGAAGACAGGCTGAGAGAGTTGGGGTTGTTCAGCCTGGAGAAGAGAAGGCTCCGGGGAGACCTTATAGCAGCCTGCCAGTACCTAAAGGGGGCCTACAGGAAAGATGGGGAGGGACTCTTTATCAGGGAGGGTAGCGGTAGGATGAGGGGTAACGGTTTTAAACTGAAGGTGGGTAGATTTAGATTAGATATTGGCCTGTGAGGCTGGTGAGACACTGGAACAGGTTGCCCAGGGAGGCTGTGGCTGCCCCATCCCTGGAAGTGTTCAAGGCCAGGCTGGATGGGGCTTTGAGCAGCCTGGTCTAGTGGGAGGTGTCCCTGCCCACGGTAGGCGGGGGTTAAACTGGATCTTTAAGGTCCCTTCCAACCCAAACCATTTTGTGATTCTATAAACAGCAGGTAAAAGATACAGCTTGTATCCTGCTACCAGCACACCACAAATTGTTATTTCTCCTCATAGTGTGATGGATTTCTGAGGAAACAGTCTAAATAGATCTTCAGACGCTTTTCGCTACGCAGGACTGCAGCCACCAGCATTTCCCAGGTAGGGTTATGCCTCTCTGAACTGCTGCTGCTTGTCTAAGGCATATCTAATTTATGCCCTGTTGGAGCTGCTCTACCTCACAGTCTGAGAAACCCACGTGCAGAACCTAATTGCAGTGGACACCTTTGCTGTGACAGGGCAACAGAGGGGAAAGGAGGGAGCACGTAACAGCTGTGGATTATGGAAGTCTAAAATAGTCAGGGGAGCTGTGGGTGAGATGTGTATGGATCTGTATGTATGCCGCAGTCCCACAGTGCTGACGCTGAAGGATCCAGAAATGGAGAATTTGCACTTTGGAGAAATGCTGAAAAGAGATCTGAGATTAATTTGCTCTGCAAGGCGTGCTTCGTAATCGGGCAAAGGGATGGAGGCTTGCCATATTTCACCTTATGTGCTCTGCACTTGAGCTTTCTCTTCATGTTAATCAAGTATCATCTTGGAAGGGGAGCTGAGCCTGGATTTGGAACTAAATTAACCTCCTGAGCTTTTCATTAATTTGAGTGGTTGCCTTCAAGCCACCGTTCAGGCCCAAATCCAGTTCTTGTGTTGTTAGAAGGAAATGAGAGCTACAGTTCACTGAGTGACTGTGAACAGTTACAACTGTGGTGTTATTCATAATTACCCCAAGAACACGGTCGTGAGGATGGTTTTAGGCTGACATCTAAAAGGCAATGGAGGCTGATACTGCGAGAAAGCTTTTAGCTACTGCTACGCCCCAGTCCCAGGAATGTGGTGTGCCATGTGTGACACCCAGGATATCGTAGAATCACAGAATATCTCAAGTTGAAGGGACCCATAAGGATCATTGAGTCCAACTCCCTGCTCCTTGCAGGACTACCTAAAACTAAACGATACGACTAAGAGCATCATCCAGACACGCCTTGAATTCTGACAGACTTGGTGCCATGACCACTGCCCTGGGGAGTCTGTTCCAGCCTCTGGGTAAAGAACCTTTTCCTAATGTCCAATGTGGTGTTATATGCAGGCCTGGTGAGATTTCCCAAACAATATTTAGGTTTTTTTTAGCTGGTGTATCGCTAGGTTTCCTTAGACATCTCTTGCCTGTCAAGCAGCTTGTGACAGCCCTGTGTTTGCTGTAGACATAGATGAGCAATACAGAAATAACATGTTTTTACAGTATTTTTCCAGCAGGGGACTGTGTTAGCTTCTGCTTTGTCAGAAACTAGTCACAGCTGCCCTGAATTTGTTAATATTTGTACTTTTGTATGCTTTTATAACTAACTGGAGTTAGCTCTTTGTATATTTTGGAGCTGCTTTTCAAGCTCCAGAAAATACAGTCTATTAACCTTTTGTCCCGTAGAACAAAAGTAGACAGACAGTACAGTTGAAAGCGTTCAGGCAGCATTTGGCCTAGCCACGGGAATGGGATTTGTATGGTTTTCTTAGCGCTTCCCCGCGGCACGCGTGACTTATCACAGCGTCTCTACAGGCAGTGTCACAAGGGCTTTTTCAGCACAATGCAATGTGGAGGTAACACGGGACCAGGTTTATTCTGAGGCGAAACTAAGGAAGGAATTTGGCTGTGATCACTAGCTCGTTTAATCTCAGGCCTTTCTCCAAGGCGGGCAGAATTTCAGAGGAACTGAGAAACATCCAGTGCTACAGGACTCGTCTTACCAGTCCCCACAAGACGTCTCTATTGTGAGACTAAGTTGAGAAAACTCTGGGACAGTGCAATGCATGCTCCATCCACTGCACTCTCTCATCACTACCTCCTTTGTCAAGCAAGTTTTCTGCTGGGAATTTAAGATACAGGACTGTTTCACCTATGCGGGGAAGGGGAGAGCGCTATGCATTCTTTCCAGGTGGTAGAGAGGGAGTGTGGTGACTGCCTTGGACTTGAAGGTCAGCATTTGAAAATACAGGTTCGGGAAAGTGACCCGGCTCTGCCCTGCCCTGCCCACCAGACCTTCAGAAAGATTTCTGCCTCAGCGTTCATACCTGGTTCCATGTGTCTGCTGTATGTCTCACCGACCATCTTTACTTTGACATCATTATGAATAAAAAAGCGCATCCTCTAGGCATTCCAGAGCACCAAGATGTTTCAAAATTCTGAACAGGGAGTAGCAGCCTAAGATGCGTTCCCGTTCCTTGCCTATGTCTTAGACAGATTTCTGTCAAAGGATCTTTCTTTTCTCCCCAGAACCACGCTATGGTTCCTTTGTATCCCTTAGGTTAAATAGGAAATAAATTGTTTTAGTCCAATGCAATCGCTAGACCTCATTGAGATGATTCTTGGTTTGGTACCTGACAAAACCTTTCCCATTTGCGACCGGTTGTGACAGTGTGGTTAGGATATCATAGAATCATGGAATCATAGAATCTTAAGGACCTTTGAGATCATCGAGTCCAAACATTAACCTAAGACTACCGATTCCACCCATAAACCATGTCCCTAAGCACTACATCTACATCTCTTTTAAATAGCTCCAGGGATGGTGACTCAACCTCTTCTCTGGGCAGCCTGTTACAATGGTTGACAACCCTGTCAATGAAGAAATTTTTCTTAATATCCAGTCTAAACCTCCCTGGGCGCAACTTGAGGCCATTTTCTCTTGTCCTATTGCCTGTTTCTTGGGAGAATAGACTGACCCCCACCTCTCTACAAAGTCCTTTCAGGTAGCTGTAGAGAGCGATAAGGTCTCCCCTCAGCCTCCTTTTCTCCGGGCTAAACAACCCCAATTCCCTCAGCTGCTCCTCATAGGGCTCATGCTCTAGACCCCTCACCAGCTTCGTTGCCTTTCTTTGGACCTGCTCCAGCACCTCAGTGTCTTTCTTGTAACAAGGGGCCCAAAACTGGACACAATATTTGAGGTGTGGCCTCACCAGTTCCCAGTACAGGGGGATGATCACTCCTCTAATCCTGCTGGCCACACTATTTTTGATACAAACCAGGATGCTGTTGGCCTTCTTGGCCACCTGGACACGCTGCTGGCTCATATTCAGACGGCAGTTGACCAACACCCCCAGGTCCTTTTCTGCCAGGCAGCTCTCCAGCCACTCCTCCCCAAGCTTGTAACACTGCCTGGGGTTATGGTGATCCAAGTGCAGGACCTGGCGCTTGCCTTGTTGAACCTCATACTGTTGGCCTCGACCCATTGATCCAGCCCGTCCAGATCCCTCTGCAACGCGTTTCTACACTCATGCAGGTCGACGCTCCCACCTAACTTGGTGTTGTCTGCAAGCTTACTGAGGGTGCACTCAATCCCCTTGTCCACATCATTGATAAAGATATTAAAGAGAACTGGCCCCAGTACTGAGCCCTGGGGAACGCCACTCATGACCAGCCGCCAACCGGATTTAGCTCCATTCACCACAGCTCTTTGGGCCTGGCCATCCAGCCAGTTTTTTACCCAGCAAAGAGTACACCTGTCCAAACCATGAGCAGCCAGTTTCTCCAGGAGAATGCTGTGGGAAATGGTGTCAAAGGCTTTACTAAAGTCTAGGTAGACAACATCCACAGCCTTTCCCCCATCCACTGTCATTGAAGGAGATCAGGTTAGTCAAGCAGGACCTGCCTCTCATGAACCCCTGCTGACTGGGCCTGATTGCCTGGTTGTTCTGTATGTGCCGTGTGATGGCACTCAAGACGATCTGCTCCATGACCTTCCCCGGCACCGAGGTCAGACTGACAGGCCAGTAGTTCCCTGGATCCTCCTTCTGGCCCTTCTTGTAGATGGGCCTTTGCTAAGCTCCAGTCAACTGGGACCTCCCTGGTTAGCCAGGACTGCTCATAAATGATGGGAAGTGGCTTGGAACCTCCTGGACTGTTTCCTCTCTGCTTGTATTGCATTTCCAGCAGACATCTGTGTCGTGGTTTAGCCTCAGACGGCAACAAAGAACCACGTGCCACTCGCTCGTGCCTTCCTAATACAGGAAGAATCGTAAGAAAAGGCAAGACTCTTGGGTTGAGACAAAGGCAGTTTAACAGAACAGCAAAGGGAACAGGCAAACAACAACAACAACAACAACACGGATAGGGGAATATACAAACGCGATTACGGAACCGCCGCTCCCCCGCTGCTCGCCGCTCGCCGGCCGGACCCGGCCGCCCCAGCCCGCTTTTAAGCAGCAACTTCCTGCCCCCTCCCCCGGCAGCTCAGGGTGGGCGTGGCTCACGTGGCATGGAATACCAGGAAAAGTTAACCCTATCCCCACCGGAACCAGGACACATCTGGTAAGTTGAAGTCCCACACAAGAACAAGGGCTAGTGATTGTGAGAGTTCTCCCAGCTGCTTACAGAAAATTTCATCTGCCTCTTCATCCTGTTTGAGTTGTCTACAACAGATTCCTACCATGATATCTGCCTTGTTGGCCTTCCCTCACATTCTCACCCATGAACACTCAAGCCTATTGTCACCATCATTAAGCTCTAGACAACCAAAACACTCCCTAACATACAGGGCTACCCCACCACCTCTCCTTCCTTGCCTATCCCTTCTGAAGAGTCCATAGCCATCCATTGCAGCACTCCAGTTGTGTGAGTCATCCCACATGTTTCCGTGATGACAACTAAATTATAGTTTTCCTGCTACACAATGGCTTCCAGTTTCTCCTGTTTGTTGCCCATGCTGTGTGCATTGGTTGCTGCGTACATGAAAGGTCAATAATGGATAATAATCCGAGGGCTGTACTACGGTAGGAAGTTTTCACATAATGTCTTTCACCCAGGCTACAGAGAGGTAGCAGACTTCCCGAAGAAGCGTGTCTGGTCAGCATATTGGGCCTTCTGTTCCCCTCAGAAGAATCCAGAAAGGGTTATGGTCCCCTGTGACCATAACGCATCTTTATTTCTTAATGGAGGTGGTTTTACTGCAGGGCATAGGCTGACTTAACCTTGCTGACACCTCCAACCAAGATGGACCGTTGTCCTCATCATTGTTTGGTTCCGCTGGCAGAGCCTCATACCTATTGTACAACGGCATCTGGGAAGGTGAGGTAGTCATGGAGGAGATGTGCCTGCTGCACACCATCCCAGTGCTGCAGTGAATCCTGACACCTGGATTACAGGGTAGGATGTGCTCTTGTGCATGTTTAATATGTGTGTTTGCAAGGGCATGTGGCAATAGGAGGAGGGGCAATGGTTTTAAACTAGAGCAGGGTGGGGTTAGATTAGACATTAGGAAGAAGTTCTTTACAATGAGGGTGGTGAGACACTGGAACAGGTTGCCCAGAGAGGTGGTGGAGGCCCCATCCCTGGAGATATTCAGGGACAGGCTTGATGAGGCTCTGAGCAACCTAATCTAGTTAAAGATGTCCCTGCTGACTGCAGGGGGGTTGGACTAGATGACCTTTCAAGGTCCCTTCCAACCCAACACATTCTATGATTCTAATATTAGTGTAAAGGGCTTCCCTACTCCCACCCAATAGCATTGTTGGTGAGGGACAACTACTTGGAGGAGTAGATAGATCACTTGAGGAAAGAAAACCAAGTGGGCATTATCCAAACGTAGAATGCTCCAACGTGGGCTGCCATGCCACTCTCCTTTACTGTCGATATCTATGCATGAATCTTGCTTCTGAGATACGGCAGTTCACAGACAACTGGGACACAAAGATCATGTCCCATCTTGCATCTCACCTGCTGAATCAGAGGGAGAGTTAGAGGTGAGCTTTGTCTACAAATGTTGCAAGGCAAGAACATTCTTCAGTTTGGAGTGGTTGGGTGTGCACACATAGACAACACATCTTGAGCTGCCAAGAGTCATTTTTTCCTACTCATGCAAAAGAAGAAAAAGACGGGTGACTATAATGACCAGATTTACATGTTATTATTTTGGGAAAGCAATAAAGAAATGGTTCAAGAATCTTGAATTCTTCTCCTTTAACAGGCTTGGTTTCTGATTGAATTGAATACTTCACTTCTGAGGCCTTGGCGCATAGAAATATTCCCAGGCCTAGTTTTTGGGCTGTAAAACACATTTATAAATGATCAATTTTATGAGTGCAGCATACTTGAGTATCTGCTATGGATAGCTGCACAAATCAACAGCGCGTAATTTGCCTGCCTGCTGCAGGTTGTAAAACGGGAAAGCTGATCCGAAAGGACATAGGAAGCGCACAATTTGCAGGGAAAATTCAGCCTAGTCCCTTGAAATGACTTATCTTCTTGGTGTATGCCCGTTATTCTCAAGACAATGAAGTCTCACAGCATAAAAATTTGTATTCACAGTATTTTTGTGTCTGTCAGTTTGCAATTTATTGGAATCTGTTTAGAAGTACCTTTAAAACAATTCAGATTATCCGGGGTTTTTTTAGGAAGCAAAGTGAAATAACAGTTCAATGCAAGAAATGAAATAACATCTCTATGCATTTCAATGTATTTCCTGCTAGTAGGGAAGCCTTCAATTAAAAGAAAAAGCATAGCATTCTCTGGCTATTCTGAATAGCTTCCCGTTCCTTAAGAGTGTCAGATTTTGTCAGTATCCACCATGGAATAATTAACATGAAGTGTTAAGCCTTCTGCGAGGCTGCGGATAAAGAGTTCCGGTGCATCTGTGTAAAGCGAGCAGCACTGGTGTATACCAGCAGGAAAAGTAATTTCTACCCAAATCATTTTATATGTCTATAAAGCAGGATTCATGTGCACGGCCCTGTGTGGTGTGTGCCAGGAGGATTCTTCTTGGCAGAGACTTTTAGAGGCCAGTTCGACCACCCTGTAGCACCAGTCATGCTTTGTGCCGCACTCCAAATCAAAAGGATGGCCATCAGCTGGTTTGGATGCAGATAAATTAGGCAGCCTTGCGCAAAGGTGCGCTGTGGGGGGAACGTGGTAGAAGAAACAGGGAGCTACGACATGGGGCTGAGCTCTGAGGTGAGAAAAACACAGTGGAAATGCCCTTTTCTCATTATCCTGAGAGGGAGGTGCTGACGCGATCCTTCAGCACGGCAGCACGTCCTGTGTGCTGTGCGCGCTGTGAGGAACAGGAGTGTGAAAACTTGAGTGGGGAGCGACAGACGAGGAGTGGCTTGGCCTTGCTCAAAACTTTGAATATTGGAAGAGGCTGGAACAACAGCCTGCTTTGAGGGAAAGGGTAAGCAGGACTGAAAGCACTGTGCAACCCACAGGCGTTGTCCCAACGAAGGTGGAAATTTGGGGGCAGCTTTTTGTCCACAGAGTATGAGCTTCTCGTTCTGCTGTTTTCTACTCAGTGTCTCTTCTGCACTACACCTCCCAGGTCCATCTGCTGGCAACTGTCACATAACGTGGAGCACTGTGTGACCTCACAGAGCATTGGCCCCCGCCGTGGGGGAAGGAGGATGGGAGGCGGGTCCTGAGCACCTGGAAAATCCACTACCCTAAACTTGAAGCTACTGACCTGAACTGCACTGAACCCTTTAGTTTTCTCAAATGTGTTAGATACCCCCTTGCCCTTTCCCCCTTAATTTCCAGCTGAGCCTGTGGCTTTCCAGAAAATCTTCTTCATGGCATTGTCAATAGAAAAACAGCAGACATGCACCATGAAGAAGGTTGGTTCTTTAGCATGCTTAGCATTCCTTTAGCATGCTTCCTCACAGCGCTCTTCCAGCCAAGGGCTTGGCCTTCCCCCCTGTCATGGTTGCAGCTGGCATAGAGTTGACTTTCTTACTAGCAGCTGATATTGTGCAATGTTTTGGATTTGGGGTGAAAATAGTGTTGGTAGAACACTGATGTTTTTGGTTGTTGCCGAGCAGTCAAGGCCTTTTCTGCTCCTCACAACACCCCACCAGAGGGCAGGCTGTGGGGGGCACAAGAAGTTGGGAGGAGAGACGGCCGGGACAGGTGACCCCAACTGACCAAAGGAATATTTCATGCCATATGACGTCATGCTCAGTATATAAAGCGAGGGAAGAAGAAAGAAGGGGAAGGATGTTTGAAGTTATGGTGTTTGTCTTCCCAAGTAACTGTTACGTGTAGCGGAGCCCTGCTTTCCTGGAGATGGCTGAACACCCACCTGCCGATGGGAAGCAGGGAATAAATTCCTTGTTTTGCTTTGCTTATGTGCACAGCTTTTGCTCTACCTATCAAACTGTCTTTATCTCAACCCACGAGTTTTTCCTCACTTTTACTCTTCTGATTCTCTCCCCCATCCAACCAGGGGGTGTGAGCGAGCAGCTGCGGGGTCCTAGTTGCTGGCTGAGGTTTAACCATGACACCCTCTAAGTCACGCAGCATCATTGACTGTAACCTCGCTGTCAATGTTCAGGCAAGATGTCCAAGCTGTCCACAGGGAAGCTTCCCTGGTAATGTTAGGAAGGAGTGACATGTCATAGAATCATAGAAAGATTCAGGTTGGAAGGGACCTTAAAGACCATCTAGTTCCAACCCTCTGCCATGGGCAGGGACACCTCCCACTAGACCAGGCTGCTCAAAGCCCCATCCAGCCTGGCCTTGAACACTTCCAGGGATGGGGCAGCCACAGCCTCCCTGGGCAACCTGTTCCAGTGTCTCACCATCCTCAGAGTAAAGAACTTCTTCTTAATATCTAATCTAAATCTCCCCTCCTTCAGTCTGAAACCGCTACCCCTTGTCCTATCACTACACCCCCTGATAAAGAGTTCCTCCCCATCTTTCCTGTAGGCCCGCTTCAGATACTGGCAGGCTGCTATAAGGTCTCCCCAGAGCCTTCTCTCCTCCAGACTACGTAGTTTGCTCTGTGCATTCATGCGTTTTGTAGGCAGTGACTGTGCACATCGTAATATATTAAACTACTCAGTGAGCTATTACTTGGTTCCTAGGCAAAAACGTGCTGGTGTGAGGCTGTTATGCCTCTTGCCTTGACTGTGTCTTGCAGAATTTGGAAGTGCTCCATGACTGGCCTTGTGGCATCTGTTTCTATCTTGATTTAAGGAGAATCATTTACAGAGCTTTTTGGGTCTAATGAGCTTTGGTTTACAGAAAGTTCAAGAACTCAGTCCGCTTGTCAAATGTGGTTGAAGTCCACCGGGAGGTTCAAAAATTGTTCAGATTGGGAGGGAGAATGCAAAGCAGAGGAGCCAGACAAGTGATTTTGTAGTTTTTGTAGGTGCCTCAGAAGAGTGAAGTAAAAACTGTGTATATGGACTTGTAATGAAACATGTAATTGCTTATTGCTCTTGAAACAACTGAAAACAACATGACGGAGCCGGGCTGCGTCAGACACTGCTATTTTACGGGGATGTGGGACGTGGGTGCCTGTGTGGCAGCGTCTGCTGCCTGGCACACCTCAAACCTGATGGAGGCTGTACCCATGGGCAGCCATAAGGTCACGTGGATATTTGCAGCTTTGCTAAAAACCCCTTTATAAACCCAGTAGCACTTTGCTTGTTTAGTTGCCAAGCTCTGTTTTTAGAACAGTTTGGGAATGACTTTGCTGGACTTCTGTCCCCCAATTCAGTGTGAAGTAGTGCCATGGATATTTGAAGAAAAAAACATGTATCAAAAAGTTGAAGAATACCGATTAAGGGAAGCCCACTGGCTTACAGATACCCTCTGCAACTTGAGCGAAGGTAATTAGAGCAAAATTGAACTTGCTCACTGAAACCCAACTCTGTGAACTTGTCACACACATGCATCCTCTTGTCTCTGCGGTGTTTTGTCCCTCCTGCTCATGGCTCAGGGTCTGTTACTCTTCCCAAACCCTTTCTCCCTTTGATTACTAGCTCTTGACTGCACAAAGCTCCTGGGTTTTGTGCTGGCTGATGTGATCCTGGGCAACATATTTTCTTCATCTCAATGGCTCTGCAAGGGCCATTCCTCAGGCAGCCCTGATCAGATCCAATCTTCTTGAACCCGTCTCTTGTTCACCTGTCCATGAAAGCCCCTGGTCTGAACGAAGCACTCGCACTGGCTGCTTATATGCTGTCCTGGAGCCATGACCGTAGGGCATTGCCAGGGGGTTGTTTGGATGTGCCACTACAGTTGTTTAAAGAGAAATATTTTAAATGAATTTGACTAAGTTGGTATGAAACCAACATGACTATTCTTATCCAGCTCAAACGGAAATGAAAAGTTCTATGAGACAAAAAAACTCCTCCTCCTGGATCTCTTCCTCAGCCCCTGTTTTGTGAGGGATTGATCTCTGGAAGCACTCCTTGTAGAGGTGAAAACTGGAAAAAGGGAACAGTTGAGGGACAAGTTGCCAGGCTGAACCTAGCAATTAGCTGTAGCTGAGGCTGTCGGACGGGTAAGCGTTTGCCTCTTCTCTGCCAAAATGGGGTAGCAGGGCTGAGGGGAACATATTAAAGCATACCTGGAATGCAACCACTGACAACCCCGTGAACTTTATTTCCTGCCAGCCTTTGGAGAATGACTCAAAGTAAGTTATTTCAGAACATTTGCCTTTGCAATAGTGGCAAGTTGTTATTTCATAAGTTGCGGTATAGAAAGCAAATTGTTTTGGATGAAAATATTTACTTTAGATTTACATACTTAGAGAATGAAGAGTAAATGATGTACTTCCATTACGTGAGGTGACAGGGGAAGAAAAAACCTGTCTAAAGGGCTAGAAAAAGCACAGCTGATCAGAGATAATTCTGAAATGTAAACAGTCAATATTGCAAATGAGTCATGATGCTACTTTAAACTGTTTACTAAAGCAGTAAACAAAATTCAGAAATGTAATGGTACAGTTCGGTCCTGTACCCGTCAGAAAAATATCAAATAGAGAAAGAGTTTCAGCAAAAGCTGAGTGCTTCTGAAATCTGGTGCAATTTATGATGAACAAAGAAGTTTTGCAGAACAACTCACCAAACTCTAATTTATCTTTGCTCATGTTATGAGACTTTTTGTTGTAAGGAGATCGTGTGGGTTGATGAATAATCCTATACAATGCATTTTTCAGTATAGGCAAATTTGTAGAAAACCAAAACTAGATCCAGAGGAGCTTGTCATAAATTTTATATTACCTCTGGAACAAGCATAAAAAAATAACAAAAGCGGTGCACAGCCATGATGTAGGAGTACAGACCAGGGAAGTCACAGATCTGATAGCCCCACTTCTCTCATTTGTGTTTATCCCCACGTCATGTCGTTTGTGTGTGAAGCAGACAGTAAAACGTGGGATTTGTACTGATGCCTGAGAGCACTGAGCCTGGATGAACTCTCTAAATGGAGCTGGATTTGTTCATAAATACCTGCATCCTCTAAAGTACAATTTACCTATGGCTCTGCAAACACCTGCAGTTGAGAGGTGACTCCAAGCGCGGATGTTCACTAATCAGTGTAGGAATTACTTCAACCCACTACAGAACGCATGGGAGCCGTGTCATGTAGGAGCAGCAGCGGGAAGAGAAGCAGCCCATGAAGAAGGTGTGAATTAAGGACAGTTTACAGACTAAAAGTAAAATAAAGAAAAATCTTAGGAACTTTAATGTGACCCCCCAAGAAATGGAGAACAGGCTGCTGTTAGCAGGTTTTGTTCTGTACTTGACATGAGGGAAGAGGATTAAGCAATGAAAACACCAGTCAGGAGGAGCAGAGCAGCATCGCTTGGGGGCAATCCGTGCTGGTGCCTTCATATTAAATGCAAGAAGGCACTAAGAAACTCCGAACTCCAGGGAGGAGCCTTTCCCATCCGTCTCCCCCCCGCCCAGATCTGGTAAAATCCCACCTGCAGTGACACAGAGCATCTTTACCACGCTTGGCTGGGGAAACTGCGTGCTCTGCTTTTCGCTGCGGGTGCCTCCGGATTTTCTTTTTACCCCTCCTTGAAAGGAGACTAAAGCCTGCGGTGTGCCGTGGGACTTTCACGTGGTGCTTTTGTTTTGTTTTGTTTTGTTTTTTGTTTTGTTTTGTTTCGTTTTGTTTTTCTTCTTCTGTGGAAGGAGGACGCGCCGGGGAGCCGCAGAGCCTCCATCCGCGGTGGCCGGGCTCCTCCTGCTGGCAGCCGGCTCCGGGGCCGCCGCAGGGCAGGCAGGGCAGGCAGGGGCAGGCAGCCCTCCCCGGCCTCCTGGGGTGGAGGATGGTATCTTTTCCCGTCGGCTTTTATTCTGCCACCGTCTTCGGGTTTTTTTGTTGGTTTGTTTTTTTTTTTTTTTTTTTTCTGTTGTTTCCCCCCCAAGTAAATTATATGAGACTGCTCAGGGAGGGAGGGAGGGAGGGACTCTCCTACTATTTGTCCGCACCAGGCTGAGCCTCTGGGGTCCTGATGCCCGGGTGGCTATCTCAGGGCTACCATTTGTGGTAGGATTCAGGGCAGCAATGTGAGGAGGGGGATATAGCCCAGGGGAGAGCGGGGCAGATGTTCATTTTGACATATCTAGGTGAATCCTGGCTCCGGTGCGTTGACAGATGTGTACATCTATAAGGTACCTGAGTAGTTACCTTGAGACGTGGGATCCTGTGGGCTCTTTGGAGCCCGTGTTATGTACTCACTGAATGCAGCAGCAATCAAGGAAAAGAAGGTTTTCAACAGGACCGTGCCTAAAATCCTCGCAAATAATCTTTTCTCTCGGGACCTCTTCCTGTTGCTCTGGCATTTTCTTCATTTCTCTCTGTCTGCCTTCTTGTGAATTAACACTTTCCCCACCCCCCCCATGGGATGGGGGAAAGAATCAGAAGTCTAAAAATGAGAAAACTCGTGGGTTGAGATAAAGCCAGTTTAATAAGTAAAGCAAAAGCCTTGTAGGTAAGCAAAGCAAAATAAGGAATTCCCTCACTGCTTCCCACCGGCAGGCGGGTGTTCACCCATCTCCAGGAAAGCAGGGCTCCATCACACGTAACAGTTACTTGGGAAGATAAACGCCGTAACTCTGAATGTGCCCCTCTCCTCCTTCTTCCCCCAGCTTTTGTTGCTGAGCGTGACGTCCTACAGTGTGGAATATCCCGCTGATCAGTTGGGGTCAGCTGTCCCAGCTGTGTCCCCTCCTAACTTCTTGTTCCCCTCCAGGTCTACTCACTGGTGGGGAGAGGTGAGAGGCAGAAAAGGCCTTGGTGCTGCGTAAGCACTGCTCAGGAATAACAGTGTGTTATCAACACTGTTTTCATCACAAATCCAAACATTGCACCATATGAGCTACTATGAAGAGAATTAACTCAATTCCAGACAAACCCAGTACAGCCTCCAAACACTTCACAGCTTGCAGATGCCGTATCTTGCCAGAACCAGCCTCCTGCAGGTTCACAGTCCATTTTCAGCGGAAACTCTTTTGTTGTTCCTCAGCACTTGGCAGGTCTGTGGTTTCCTGTGGTGGCTTCTGTCACTATAGCTGTCATTTTCCCCAAAAGGGGACCTTAATTACTTCCTGCAGTTAGCATCAATCCAGGATAGCTGCAGAGTAACAACTGGTGCTGGAAACTACCGGGAGGTTTTATTCTGAGTTGGAACTGGGACTTGGAACAACCTTCCAGTGTTAGTAGTGAGGGGCAGAAAACCTGACCCCATATTGAAAAAAGTAAAAAGTCCTTCCGGGCTACAGGTTCTGTTTCTGCTCAAGGAGTTTTAAGTATCTAAATCTTGTGGACCTTCAGAAAGTTTCCCTGTTGTCCATGAGAGAGACGGATATCAAGCTATCTTCATTTGTTTAGCTTTCTTGCTCAGATTTGCCTCTGGGAAGACAGACATTAAACACATACCAAATATGTCCCGCACTTAGGCTGGCTTGCCAGGTGCTTGTTTGGGTTTTTTTTAGTTTTTTTTTTTTTTAAGAGGTGTTAAGTGAGCCATTGCTCAGATTTGCCACAGTTACTAAATTTCAAAGCTCGTAGGCCTATATTGGAATTAGAGATGTGACTGTAGCACAGAGGAACAAGCCTGAACTTGACTGCCTCATCATCTCCACCTGAGCACCGATGGTAGGATTAGCTAAAGCAGTACAGGCTTTGGTATAGGCAAGGCACATGAATAAAACCATTCAGGCTGGAAGGGACTTTGGGAGGTTTCTAGTCCAGCCTCCAGCTCAGAGCAGGGTCATCTCTGTGTTCAGACCCAGTTGCTCAGGACTTATTCCAGTTGGGTCTTGAAAACCATCAAGGATGGAAAACTAACCAGAGAACCCAGTGGGCTCAAACTGCTGATGCTGCTGAAGGAACTTTACTTAAAACAGCTGGATTTAAGGTAGGCTGGGCAGGTCTCCAAGGCTGCAGTGTAGCTGGCGTGGGTCCTAGCTCAAATAATGACATGGTGCTCTCTGCAGTCAACTGCTTGCCCTGTCCTTCTAGTGCTTCACACTGAGCATCAGGGTATGTGCTCCCCTACCACAGTCACATTGTGTAATGGAGCATAAAAGTACTCCGAGATGGTGGTGCACTACAATGCCTGCACTTCTATTATATAGAATCATAGAATGATTTGGGTTGGAGGGGACCTTAAAGACCATCTAGTTCCAACCCCCTGCCATGGGCAGGGACACCTCCCACTAGACCAGGCTGCTGAAAGCTCCATCCAGCCTGGCCTTGAACACTTCCAGGGATGGGGCATCCACAACTTCCCTGGGCAACCTCTGCCAGTGCCTCACCACCCTCCCAGTAAAGCACTTCTTCCTGATATCCAACCTGAATCTCCCCTCTTTCAGTTTAAAACCGTTACCCCTTGTCCTGTCATTACACTCCCTGATAAAGAGTCCCTCCCTATCTCTCCTGTAGGCCCCCTGTAGGTACTGGAAGGCAGCTATAAGGTCTCCTCGGAGCCTTCTCTTCTCCAGGCTGAACAACCCCAACTCTCTCAGCCTGTCCTCATAGCATAGGTGCTCCAGCCCTCTGATCATCTTCATGGCCCTCTGCTGGACCTGTTCCAACAGGTCCATGTCCTTCCTGTACTGAGGACTCCAAAGCTGGACGCAGCACTCCAGGTGGGGTCTCACCAGAGTGGAGCAGAGGGGCAGAATCACCTCCCTCGACCTTCTGGCCATGCTTCTTTTGATGCAGCCCAGGATGCAGTTGGTTTTCTGGGCTGCAAGCACGCATAGCCAGCTCATGTTGAGCTTCTCGTCCACCAGCACCCCCAAGTCCTTCTCCTCAGAGTTGCTCTCAAGCCATTCTCCCCCCAACCTGTATTTGTGCCTGGGATTGCCATAACACCAGTGCAGGACCTTGCATTTGGCCTGGTTGAACTTCATGAGGTTCACGCAGGCCCACCTCTCAAGCCTGTCCAGGGCTCTCTGGATGGCATCCCTTCCTTCCAGCATGTTGACCGTGCCACACTGCTTGGTTTCTTCGGCAAACTTGCTGAGGGTGCACTCGATCTCACTGTCCGTGTCACCAACAAAGATGTTAAACAGCACCGGTCCCAGTACTGACCCCTGAGGAATGCCACTTGTCATATATACATATATATATATATATGTATATATATTTAAATGCTGTATGAGACAGGGCTACTGGGAACAGTTGACACGGAGTTGTTTTGAAGCTATCTTTGAGAACTGCAGTTCCACTGACTGCTGGAATGAGCAGTGGGCTTTTCCCTTCTTCTCAGCAGTCAAGGGGAGGCCGATGTTCAGCTCATGCTTACGGTCCTGGACCACAGACACCTCCAAAGATGCAGCTGCCAAAGGGCTTCTGTTGAGACAAAATCCTTTTTAAATTTTGGGTTATTAATGTTTGTGTTCCATTAACATTAGCTCTGCATCTGGGAGGTATCCCCTACTGTGGGTTCCCTTTTTCTGTGGCAGGCAGCATCTTGCGTGAGCCTCTCGATGTGCCAGCATAGAGCTTTCTCCCCATTTTTAGTTTGGTTTTTTTTTTTTTTTCTAGTTGTAATCATTTTGCAATCCCATTTCCACTTGATATTATAAAAAGCTTTCTTGATTAAAATGTTGAACTACTTGTAAATATATTGAAAACGGTCAGTCACAGAATTGGTACTTTTCTTTAATCTTCTTCTGTAGTACATAGTCATTATCTTCCTTCCTTCCTGTCAAAATGGGAGTAAAAATTTCTATTCTATTACACAGACTTGAAATCCTAAAATCCTTTGATGTGTCTAATTTAAACTTATAATACACTAAAATATGGAATAATTATATGTTATAAATCAAATCTCAGAATTTCTATCGTATTCAGTCCGTCTTGTGCTCTGCTGGGCTATTCAGACCGGCATCAGCAAGAGTCTTCCACTGAAGTGTATTATGACTTGAAGACTGTGGTGCTATGAATAATCAATTCTACCTTTATTTTGTTTGCTTCAAACTTTAATTTATTCTAGGTACGCATTATGGATTTCACGTTCAGTGATTATGAAGATAATGCAACTACTTTTGGTGAAATTAAATGAAAAGCTAATGTTAAATTCACTGCCTGTTTTTCCCCCTTTTTTTTTATTATTTTGTAGTGAGTGAACTTCCTGTTTATGAAATACATCACTAAAAAGTGCCAGGAGAGATGTATGTAACAGACTGCTCCTTCTGTGGTCAAGGTAGTTATCTGAAACCTATGCCATGTGAATATTAAAAAAAAAAAAAAAAAAAAGATAACATTGTTCAGATCTCAGATTTTGCTTTTAATTTTGGAGTTAACGTCTTTTTGTGGACTGTGTTTGCGGCGCTCATGTCTCAGGCAGGAAGAGATGGGCCCGTGCCTGTGGAAGCCTGACACAGTCTTTCTGTTCTCATTTCAAGTTGATCGATGCCCTTATGCCCCTGTGTCCTCCTCTGGTGACGGGCATCACATTGTTGGTACTAAATGAACCAAGAGAGCCTTCTTCAGCCATGCCGTTAATTGTAGGAGGAGAATTTGCAGGAATAATGCCCAGATTCCAATTATTTAAAGGTTCATTATAAAAATATTCAGGACAGGATATATATGTTAATCTTCGTGAAATCAGCCTGTTTGGAGACAGCTGAAGACTGATTAGCGTCCAGAACTTAAGCTGATGTTCGTAAATTGACTTGTACTTGCATTTCAGAGGGTTGGTTTCAGCTTCCTCTCCTAGAGGCACAGGACAAGGAGATGTTTTGGAGAAGAGAGCAAGGTCTTTATGAAAAAAGGAGCAGAAATAAACATACTCAGAAAAATTATGGAAGAGGTTTGTAAAAATGTAGAGCGGGCATGTTTTATCCAAACAGGAGAAAGTTAAACCAGATCGGTGTGAGAAGCTTAGACAAATAATAATGAATAATAGTAACAAAAAAAGGTGCAATGCCATAGATAGGAAAGGATTTTTAAAAAATTACATTAAAATGAAGACAGTAGCTTTATGAGAGTGGGTAATGGGATAAAATGAAACTCAAAAAGGGGAAAATTACTGACCTATAACTCTTTAGCCCAAATAACCAGAAGGCTGAAGGCTTGTGTAGTTAGGAGGAAAGGAGGCTGAGAGGTGACCTCATGGCTCTCTACAGCTTCTTGGGGAGGGGAAGTGGAGAGGGAGGTGCTGAGCTCTTCTCCCTGGTATCCAGTGATCGGACGTGTGGGAATGGTTCAAAGCTACTCCAGGGGAGGTTCAGACTGGACATTAGGAAACATTTCTTTACCAAGAGGGTGGTCAAACACTGGGAATGGGCTTCACAGAGAGGTGGTCTCTAGGAAGCCCCAGGCCTGTCAGTATTTAAAAGGCATTTGGACAATGCCCTTAACAACATGCCTTAACTTTTGGCCAGCCCTGAATAGTCAGGCAGTTGGACTAGGTCATCGTTGTAGGTCCCTTCCAATTGAAATTGTCTACTCCATTCTATTCTATTCTATTCTATTCTATTCTATTCTATTCTAGCCATGCAAGTCAGGAACTCACTTTTGCTCAACAGAATATAGTTAAAGAGTGAAGAAACAGGTATCTGACATACAGTTTAGGGTAGTCCACAAACAGCCATCAAAGTAAACCGCACGGTTGTGAGCAGCCTGGTCTAGCAGGAGGTGTCCCTGCCCATGGCAGGGGGTTGGAACTAGATGATCTTTAAGGTCCCTTCCAACCCAAACCATTCTGTGATTCTATGATTCATCTTCAGATTACAGCATTATAAGCTTCCCAGCCCCAACCGGCCCCTCATATTTTATTTTTTCTCCCCCCTAATTCCTTTTTCTTTGTGAAACAAGTGTGAAACACACACGTATGTGTATGCACGTGTTCAGGATCCTTTTCGGAGAATTGGGTTATTTCATGTCGTGTAAAATTTACTCCTCTACATTTCCCCATTGATTGTTGTTGATGTAGCAGGTTCATGCTGAGTGCAGAGAAGTCGGTGTGTGGTATTGCTTCTGCTGGCGTAGGGCACCTTTAACTTGGACTCAATAGGAGGCTTTGCTGAAGGAATTACTGTGCAGAGAAATGGGTATGGTTTTTCACACAAATCTGCTCGCCAAAAAGTGCTGCTTCCCTGGGGCTGCGCGGAGTTTCACGTCCCGATTGAAATGGGGGAACAGTTCTGGCCACAAGAGGTAAAAACGCACGATGCCTTGTAATGCGTGATTCAAATGACCCCATAATAAAACATCGCAGCGTTTCACGGTGGGTTTGTAGAGAAGTGCAGGTGCTGCCTGTGTGGGGAGGATGCGGTGGTCCTTTTCTCCTCTCCTGTGTGATAACCCAGCAACGAGGGAATTTGCCGGCCAGCGGGGACACAGGGTCCAAACCTTCCTTGTCCTGGTGCAAGGGAGTCTGTAAAGCGGGGATGGGAATCCCATGGCCCTTTGCCTTGGTGGTGTAAGCAGATGTGGAACATTCAAATGCTTCATATTTTATTTAAATACCATACTCAAGTACTCAGTTCCTTTATGGTAAATGAGTTGTGTTTTAAGGTGCCTTTTTGACTTTGCCAGTGTTCCAGCAGTCAAATTCCAGCCTTTTAAAAATTGTGGTTTTTAATTAAGGCAATTAAGATAACAACATTATTACTATTTCTAAAGATGAATTTGGGGGCTTTTTTTTATTTGGTATCCTACATTTTAGCTTAAATTTTCATGATATTTCCTCATTGAGCAAAGCTAAAAAAATTGACTTTGTGGAGGGTTTGAAAGGTAGAATTATCTTTCAGATTGCAGATAAAAAAAGAAAAATCTTGTAAGAGCTGAAAGCACGATTTCTCTCTGTGTTTATTTTTGTGTGTATCTCAAAGGGATCGGTCACTTCTTAATTTTCTGCTTACAATAATTACGCTGCTGCAAGTCAAAGGTGGAAACCAGACTCTTTTTAAGGAAAACTAAGAAGTCTCAGCTAAGGGTCTAAACTACTCATATCTGACCGAACAGTAACCTATAAGTTTCTCTAACTTGTGAAAAGGCGGCACGTGTTGCTAGAGACAAGCTGTTCCTATGATACCTGTTCCTGTGATTAATCGTGTCACCAAATGTGTGCTGTCCGTGCTACTCCTGCACGTCATCTGTAGGCCGCTGCCATCATTATTTAAAGAAGGAGGAAGAAATAATGTTGAGGAGTTGTAGATGACAAAGTGTAATTGTTTTTCAGCATTCAGAAAATGCTCAACAGCTTGATAATGCTTGTCGTGGTCGTCTTCCTTGTATTTATGTACAGCAGGTGAGAGCTTTTCCTCTATAAAGCAAATGTAATTCTATTGACTTTGACAAAATTGAATTAATACCATATATAACTCGATTTCAAGTTTATAGGGGCTTTCACAGATATTGGATGACTTCTTTTCTTTTTTTTTTTTTTATCTATCCCCAGAAACATCTGTGTTGCCTGCCCTGGGAATACAGAATGAAGGTAGGGGATGAGAATTACCTGTGTGGTGAGCCACAACAAACCTGTTTTGAGTATCCTGCCCTATAAGCTTGGATGGTGATTCGATGCGACCAACTCCTTCCAGCCGAGGAAGAAGGATGACAGGCTGATTATAACTTTATCCCACTGAAGGGAGCATCTGATAAACATGATTTGTGACCTTTTGGACAGGTGTGAGCTGCTTGGGCATCTGGATCCTGCCCTGACTGTGCAGCTCAGCTACAATTAAACCATCTAAATGCAGGCACCTTTGCGTGTCAAAGCCCTCCTGATAGCAAGTCAGTATAGTCTGTGGAGCCTAGAGGGCCATCCAGCCATTTGATGTCTGCTTTAGGGGGTGAGCTGAACCTTGCTCTGGGTTCCCATTACTCTGCTGATTAGTGGAACTTGATCCAGTTACCTAAATATAAACATGCCTTGCCAAATCTTGTGCCCTAGGGTATTAAGACATCTTTCAGCCTCAAGCAGATGTCTTATAGGACCTAAGGGAAATCTCTGCCCTGTGGGACGCCACTCAGAAAACCCATCTCATCTCGAATGATACTAGATACCCACGTTTGGGCAACTAAGCCCAGCCCTATCCCTCTGTTGGCTGTAATGGGAGCTTAGGCATCCAGCTCTTGTCAGCACCTAGGTGCAAGTGATTGAATCCCAAACTGAATCCTCCCTACACTTCTCTGTCTTGGTACCTACCTCTCGCTCCCTGGTAATGTAGCAGTGCTGTGGCTTGTCTTTCTGCCATTCACACAATGTATAATATTATAAATAGGCTAAACTTGTTTATGTTTATATAAGCTATGAGTTAGATTTCAAAGTTCTGTAGAGCAAGGGCAGTGCGATACGTCCTTGCAAGACCACAGGAGGTGGGCACAGAGTTCCCAGCTCTTGATGACAGACTTCCGTGGTAGAAGAGATAGCTGCTGCCCTATCGTTTCCTCCCATGTGGACATGGAGACAATTTCTCTGTCTAGCTTTGGCCTCTATTTGTAGATGGTGGAGGGTTGGGTGCAACCAGTGTTCAGCCCGTGTCTTGCCTGAAGAGAGCCATCCTAGTCCGCTCTGGTCTACTTACACACTGAAGTATTAAAAGCAAAGGTTAGTAAGAAGGTTCTTACTCCTCCAACAATGCTGTCGGGTTTTTTTGTAGAAGGCCCAAAGATGCTGTAGGAAGAATCAAAAAAGAAATTAAGAATTCCGCTGATCCTGAATCCTGCATCCCCATATAGCACAGAACTATACACAAGCGTTTTGAATCTTCTTCTGATTGTCACACTGACTGACATCTGCATAGCTCCTAAAATATTCTGAACACAAATAAAATCTACTAAAAATATTCTGGTTTTCCTTATTCATTCATAAAAGGCATTTGTCTATAAGGTACTGGTCACCACTTCAAAGTGGTGACGCAAGGAATGGTGCTAGTGGTTTTGGACCTGTGGTAATCCATATCTTTATGGACCTTTAGTACTCATAAATGCAGAGAATATGACATGTTTTTTAACTTTATTTTTTTAAAATTTATGAAAATATGGAGTGAGATGGATATTTATTCCAGCCAAGGTTTTGGAGAAATCCTGGATGGGGGAAGAAGCCGTGAACTTGGTTATAACGTCTTCTGTTGGTGTTACAAATGCTTGGGGGTGCGAGCTGTGGGGTTGCAGAAAGGCTGAGTGTTCTGGTGTCTGCTTGCGACTCAACAGTGACTGAAGTTATTCTTCCTGTTACACAACTTAAGCCAAATACTGGCACCAATGCTGGGCTTCTCCACACTGTAAGTTTTGCTGCTGTTATGGTCTCTGCCTTCCATAGGCAATATTTACGTCTTTTCCGCCCCCTCCCCCCCCCCCCCCCCACTTTGCCTTAGGCTTCCACTTTTGCTAACGGTCTCCCTCTGCTCCATGGGTACCAACTGCTTCTAACTATTGAATTAACATAGTTAATTTAAACTCATGGGTGTTGTGCTCATTCTGTCTTTAGCCTGAGTTGTGCCACTTCCTCAAACCTGAAAAAGGGTTTATGTGCCCAAAAGCTCTGCTCTTTCTTTTCCAAATACATCAGATGGTGTTATGAAAGATACTATCTTTCCCCACAAATCCTTCTCCCATGTCAAGAGGCGACAACCCATATTTGATGGTATTTCTTATGCCTTCAGGTCAGACACGTGATTTCAGTATGGTGTCTCCTTTCTGGAGAACATCTGCTCTTCAAGCCTGCTTAGTCTTTTTTGTGTTGATCAAGATGGTGATCTTATGATATTGAATATATTCTGGGCTTTGTAACGTGAAAAGTGCCACAGGTAGAGGGCTTAGTTGCACTTCAGTCCCCTTTCCTGCCCCTCTGAGTTGGCTTTTTGAATGCTAGGCCAGACACTCTTACTGTGAAGTGAGATTTTGTGGTTCTTGCACACTCAGATGTGGTTCTGGGGTATGGTCAATTTTTTTGGTGCCTTCTCCCATGCTGCTTCCTGTATTGGCACTTTTTCTTCTCATCTCCTGAAGGTTCTGTCCATCTCCTCATTTTCCTTTTTTCAAAACAAATGAACAAAAAAAGCTACCAACTTATTTCAAGAATTCTTTTTTTGTATCCTTCTCCAAAAAACCTAAAGATCTGCCATAACAATTAATGACACTAACCTTAGTTAAAAAAAATAAGAGGCTCTCAACTTACCTTTTTTTTGGTGGGCATTGGAAGCAAATGGAATTTTTTTTTCCTCCTTTGTGCATATTTGAAAACACTTTCACAGACACAGGCTAAATTAAAGCCCTGTAAATTGCTGTTGTAAGGGGGGGGTACGTTTATCTTCCTTTTCACAGAATCACAGAATGGTAGGCTTGGAAGGGACCTCTGGAGATCATCTAGTCCAACCCCCCTGCCAGAGCAGGGTCACCCAGAGCAGGCTGCACAGGAACACGTCCAGGCGGGTTTTGAATGGAGACAGAGAAGGAGACTCCACCACCTCTCTGGGCAGCCTGTGCCAGGGCTCTGCCACCCTCAGAGTAAAGAAGTTCCTCCTCATGTTTAGGTGGAACTTCCTATGCTCAATTTTGTGCCTGTTACCCCTTGTCCTGTTGCCGGGCACCGCTGAAAAGAGCCTGGCCCCATCCTCCTGACACCCACCGTTTCAGTATTTATAAGCGTTGATAAGATCCCCCCTCATTCATATTTTTTCCAGACTAAAAAGACCCAAGTCCCTCAGCCTTTCTTCATAAGAGAGGTGTTCCAGTCCCCTAATCATCTTGGGGGTGATTTCAGAATCCAGAGGATTTTTTCATCCTCTCATTTTCATTTATTGTACTATTATAATTTCCTATTTATTGTACACATTATACTCTTTAAGTATTAACAGTTCAAGGTGTATCTATCTATCTTCTGTGTATTTTTCTTCAATCTATGAACCACTGCAGAAACTGACTTAGTGCTTCTGATTTGTAAATCACCTTTCATCTGAGATGCCTCTTCATCCCTGACATGGCTATTAAAGAGAGAGTAGGTTTAAGAGCCTACTCCAAAGGCCAAACTCCTCCTAGAAAAGTAAACTGTGCTGTTTCTGGGGTTCCAGTACTGTCTTTACCTTGCACATCATATTTACTGCCAACAGTGAGAATTTTTATCACCTGTGACCCCAGACTTCCCTCCTTAAGCCATTCCCTTGTCTCTAAATCTGCTGATTCTCTGTTGCTATTAAGCTGGAACTGACCTCACTCTGTCTCCCGAGCGTTCCTGTTCTTCCTTTAGTGTCCTTGCAGTCTGCCTCAGGATGCTCTTTTTCTTCTGATCTTTATAAACATTTGTGCTGACAGGAAGGGGGCAAAAAAGTTGTAAGTGAGGTTCAGGAATCCCAAAGGGATTCCCAAAGGCCAAAGGGATCTAACCTCCCCTCACCTAGGACATCAGGTATTTCTATGCTTTTGGAGATTGGCCATGCACAAGTTGAAATGAGAATTCTGGAGGACGGCTTTAAGCTTTGCTTCCTAAAATTCTAGCTTTACCACATTTCAAGAAATACAAAAACTCTGTATCGTTACTTTTTTTCCTTGCTTTAGAAAGCTCAAATTTGTCACTCCTGTCATCTTCCACCCTCAGACACAAACACACACATGTGGGTTTCACTCCTTAGAGACACCCAGATCCCACTGTCTCTCTGGCAGCTGGTAGGACGCCCCTGGTCCCACCAGTAGCCCGCTCTTCCCATGGTCTCACCCTTAGAGACAGACAAACAGGCAAATAAACACACCATTTTATCTGCCTATCCCTCTATTTTCCCACATTTCTTTCTTCCCCAAATCCCCTAGATGCCTCCCTTCTCCACCTTTGTTTCCTGGCCTAAGCATCCCATGTAAATCCTGGGAAATCCTATAATGCACTTCCCTTGTATCCCATAATGTGTCCCACCCCTAGGCAGCAGTCCCTCTCAGTCCAAAAGGTGCTCAGGCAGTGGCCCATCTTTCTGGGTTTCAGTCCTGGGCAATGTGGCTGAAAGACTTCTGGGACAGCCCTGGGAGGGGCCTAGACATGGTTTTCTTTTGCTCTGAGTCCCTAATTTGGGTTCCCCCTGCTCACTGTTGTGCCTCTGTTCTTCTCTGGGCTTGTGGAGGTGGGTATTTGGTGGGCCTCTGAGTTGCCAGGCAAGGTGCTATTTGGGTGCCTCCAACTGCTGCTGGTTTTTTGCGCTCCTTTTGTGGGTGTGCCAGCAAGCTTTATGACCTAACTGATTGTATCTCAGACTAATTTTAGTCAGGTAAATTGCTCTGTGTACATACCCATCTCTCTTGGTTATAAAGGAAGCTGGACGTGGTCAACAGAGATTTGGGCATGGCACTTCCAGGTGTTCCAGAACAAGTGAGAAGAACCTCCCTCTGGACTGCCCATCATCTGAATGTGTCAGGGAGAGACCCAGACCAAAGAGTAGCCCAAGGAATGCCTACAACTGAACATACGGAAGAGTTGAATTGACTTCCCAAGGTGAGCCTTGGCCCTAACCCTTTGCTGTGGGACATCCCAGCTGAGAAGTAGCCCAATGCCTGTCCATGAGGGTGAGCTGCTGTGCCTTGTTTATTGTTCTGAGCTGTATTGTTAACAATTAGAAGAGGGTCATTCTTTTGCTTTTATATTTTGATTTTAAAGATGCAGTTAATATCTGGCACTGCTGGGTTGGGGTTTGTTAGACGTCCCAAGCCTTGAAGGTTACCAAGGGAGGATATCTGGTTCTGGGCATTACGTGGTTTCAGGCTGCAGCATCTTGCCGTAGCAAGGGTTTCTCTGAGTAAGGGCAGGGCAGGTTTGTCATGTTAGGCTTCCAGGGAACTTTATAGAATCATCGAATCATAGAATTGCCTAGGTTGGAAGGGACCTTTCAGACCATCTGGTCCAACCATCAACCTAACACTGACAAAAACCATCACTGAAGTCTATGATGTTTTCCCAGAGTCAAGCAGCAGTTAAGAGAATTATGAAGGTGGCTGAAGTTTTAAAAATGTAATTTGGGGTTTAAATATCAAATTGTATGTTCTGTAACGGGTGATTTGAAGTTCCTGTCCTTAAATACAGTGTGGTGATCACCAACCTTACCTAGACAGGTAGCCTGAAACATTTGCACTGTAAGTTTGTAGGTCTAGTTGCAGAAATGTTTAAAATCGTAGCACTACTTTTAACTGCTTATTTTCCAGGTAAGCTCTGGGAAAGGCAAGAGACAGGGAGCAGGAAAGAGAGAGGTTCCTATTTGCCATCCCCAGGTGCTTGCTGAGCTCTTTTCTGAATGACTCAGGACAGTACAGATGATGAAGTAGTTTCTAAGAAAAAAATTGGTCTATTGTGCACTAATGTATTTTTCAAGGAAAATCCCTTCTGAGTCATCACAAATGTTCTGTAATAGTTACTAGAGGACCTATTTTCCACCCATAAATAGTTTCTTTTATACTTAACTTCAAAAGCCAGTATCTTTCCGGCTTGGAATTAAACTCAAAGTGTTGCTTTATCAGACCATTTGTTGTTGCAGTAGCTGGTTGATTACAGATGTACATCTTTTTTTTTTTTTTTCTGGTCTTTTTAGAGGGCCAATCACTATGGTAACCACATTACAGAAAATTGCTTGGTCTCCTTAAAATACCCTTCAGAAAAAGGTCATTTGTTATTAACATTTTCTGACTAAACTCGAAATGTTAACAACATCAAGAATATTGTCGCTGTTTCTATACTTACATGGGTTTTTTTCTTTATCACGCACCTTTCAGTTAACTATCAAAACAGGACAAAATATTGAGATTCCAAAACCATTGTAAAGCTGCAGACTTTTGACTATGTTTTGAAATATCAAGATTCGCTCACATTGCTGTGTTTCGGCTGCTGGTGTGCACAGCTTTGTTTCATTGTTTTAGTTTCTCTGATTCTGAGAAAAATCTGGGCTGAAGTTCTTCGTTCAACCTCTGCAGGCCACGATTGAAAGGAAGGGGCAGGCGTATGACTATTATAGACAGCCGTCTGTTGTTGAATTATGAAATAGCTGTTCTGGAGTCATTTAAAAGCCTGGAAATGGCTGGTTAAAGGTTTCTACTCTCAGGGTAAAACGCATCCAAGGGGTGTTAGATGGGAAAAATCAGGTCTGATTGTAATGACAGGGTTCTAGCCTGTGAAGTGAGAACACACAAAGTTGTTCTCTTTCTGGCGTATGCCACTTGTGTTCTGCTTGATTGGACACGTTGTTTCTTTGCCATTTTACATTATCTACATTGCCGGCAAAGGATTCTCACAATTGTATAGTTTTCTTGTTTTGCACATAGCTATTTGCAGCTTTTCTCTAAGCCCAGTAAACAATTAAAAAAAAAATCCTCTTTCTTGGAGTTCCATCATTTTGGAATTGACAAATAAGTTAAAAAGGCTGCCAAAAGAAAGCAGGAGTTGGAGGAAGTTAATTCGCATTGATGTGTGCGTGCCACTGATAGCAAGTTATGCCTATGACATTCTGACATCGCCTCTCAAAAAAGAGAAAGAGTGGAGTGGAGTGAAAGACTAAGAGGATGTTCATTTAATTGGAAAGCCTACTGAGATCTGAGGCAGCTGAGGCAAAGGATGCACCCTTTTTCTGCACAATGGCATTGGTTGAAGGTTGTATATAAGGTGGCCTTATTAAAGTGACAAGGCAATTTAATTCTTTTGTGCACAATGATTCTACTTCATTGATTTACAATGGGAAGGATATAATTTTGCTGGTGTTGGCAAAAAGCTCAAATGTCAGGCTTTTCAAATTGCCATACTTGCCTTGTTCAGGATGAATAATGAATAAGTCACCTTTTGTCTACAGTTAAATATTCTTGAATAAATACAAAGAACATAAAAGACATAAATGATTGCCTGATTTATATTTAAAATAAAGATCAACATTGTGATAAATGGTTGAAAATGCTTAGTGTGAAGTAATATGACTATGCTGATAATTACATTATCAATTAAGGGGCAGCCCAGGTGTGGAGTGTTATAGAATGGATGGCAGAGAGAAACCCCCAGTGTGGAACATGCCAAACTTGGCTGTCTGGAAACAGCGTCGGGGGGAGTGAAGAGACCCTTAGCTATGCAGGGGATCTCATGTTTAAAATTGGACCATTTAAGGTACTGAAACATTCATTCTCTCAGGAAGCGGTAACTGTTGCTTCTTGCTTTGCCACTAGCAGGATGCATTGGTCTCGTGTCTGGAAACAAGTTTTGCTCTGTTTATTCCTGATGGTTTGGGTGGGCAGAGAAGGCTGCTCATCATTTCTCAGGACCTGTCTTTATTCAGAGAGGAACAGATCTTAAAGACCTGCTAAGTCCAACATTTATAACTGGCAACATTGTCAAGGCCTCAGTAAAAGAACTGGAACAACTTGGAAGAAGACGAGAAGCAAAACTATACCGAATACAACTTGACATCTGACTCCTAGACCATGAGCAACAGGCCTTGCCTATGCACAAGCATACAGTCCCCAGTTTGGCTAAAATAATTGTGTTAAAACCGTGCCTGCTCATGATCTGTTGTTCTTCCTCTTTTAGAAAGCTTTGTTTGTCCTTATTAAATTTCTCAATGCCTTAAACAAAATGTTCAGAAAGAGGGGGGATCATCTGCTGAGACACTTCTGTTAGGTGACATGTACGCTTTGAACTTGTCGTAGGGCAGCAGGCAGTCTCAGAAGCAGCTGGCTGGCACGAGAGTGTGATATGGTGAAGAGTTCAGGATGCTGTACGTGGAAATGCAAGGCGGAGTACAATGGGGTAGGTGCGACATATGCCTTTGCCTCACGGTGTTTAGATCGTGATGATGGATGGAAGGATCATAGTGCTTACATGCAAGGAGGCCTTACAAACGTGCTGCAGGCAAATTCAACACCCCCATATTATAACATGTGCAACTTTACAGCTAATCACAGACTTTAATTCTATATGTGTATGTCTGAGAGAGAGGGATTTCTGGGACTCTTAAAAAACCCCCGAAACCAGTCACCCCAAAAAAGCCATCCAGAAATGCACAGTATGCCACTGAGTTGCTATCAATAAGAGATCATCAGCAGGAACAATTACATCTGCCACGCAAACCCCTTTCATTGAGTGAACCAATTATTTTACAACAGTAACAGAATGTAGCTCTCTAAAGGAACCAGGTCAGGGTGTAGGGAGGTTTTACAAGCATTGCCGACAGCAAAGGTATGGTAAGATTCCTCAGCTTTGGGCAGGGGTAACATGTGCTTTTCTGCCTGCTCTCTTCTCTGACATCTTTAATCCCTCCTTGTACCAGTCTTTCCTCTGTCCTGCCCCAGGCTCTCCTAATCTCTTCTCATTCTCCCACACATTTCTTTGTTCAGTGTGTCCACATGTTCTCCTTTTGATCTCTTGTCCCAGATCCATAATCTCCAGAACTTCTCTTGCTTTCCATGTGTATAAACTCCCATTTCTCCCTACATTTTTTTCCAGACCCCATTTCTCACTTCCATGGGGTGTGTTGCAATGCAAATTGAGAAGGAATTATTTCACCCTTTTTCCTGCCCATTTGTTCTAAAAGCCCAACAAAGAACAGTAGCTCAAAGGAAAATGCTCTTGCCTTTTCCGCTAGCAGTGTGCTGCTTGCTTATCTCTGCACAGGATGATGGTAATGGTCAGTAATGCTGCCCAGCAGCAGAAACTAGCTTGGTGCTGCGCCTGTGTCGGTCAATGCAGGCTGGGGGATGAAGGGACTGAGAGCGGCCCTGCCGAGAAGGGTTTGTGTGTACTGGTGGATGAAAAGCTGGACATGATCTGACAATGTGCGCTCGCAGCCCAGAAAGCCAATTCTATCTTGGACTGCATAAAAAGAAGGTGGCCAGCAGGTTAAGGAAAGTGATTCTGCCCCTCTACTCCACCCTGGTGAGACTCCGCCTGCAGTACTGCGTCCAGCTCTGGGGTCCTCAGCACAGGAAAGACATGGACCTGTTGGATAGGGTCCGGAGGAAGGCCACAAAGATGATCAGAGGGATGGAGCACCTTTCCTATGAAGAAAGGCTGAGAGTTGTTCAGCCTGGAGAAGGCTCCAGGGAGCTTTATTGTGGCTTTCCAACACTTAAAGGGTAGCTATGAGTAACATGGTGACAGACTTCTTAGTAAGGCCTGCTGTGGTGGGACAAGGGGTAATGGTTTTAAACTAAAAGAGGTTAGATTTAAACGAAATAGAAGGAAGATTTTTTTTACTATGAGGGTGGTGAGACACTGTCACAGGTTGCCCAGAGAGGTGGTAGATGCCTCATCCTTGAAATCATTCAAGGTCAGGTTGGATGAGGTTCTGAGCAACCTGATCTGGTTGCTCATTGCAGGGGGGCTGGACTAGTTGAAAAGGACCTTCAAAGGTCCCTTTCAACCCAAACCATTCTATGATTCTTCCATTCTGTCTTACAATGTTAGGCCAGATGTTGAGAGAGACTAGTTTTTCCCTTGCTGCTGAGAGTTCTTCTTGTGGGTGTCCCCCAGCCTCTCTACCACAGGTTTTTCACTACTTGACTGTTCCTGAAGGAGTGTGTGTTGGCAGCTGGCATGCGAAAGCTTCAGGTACATCTAATGTTTCCTACTTTTTCTAAAGTATTGCTGGCCAATGATTCCTGTAGTACCTATTTCTGATGTGGCTTTTAATTCCTAGAAGTGAGTAGTTTTAAAGTGATACTAAATGTGACTTCAAATGGATCTTTTGCAGAGGGTCATTGTTAGAAAACAAAATTTAATTTCTGATGATGTTATGTGAAAATCTATATGCGTTGACAAGAACTTATAATTTTGAAGCTGCCAGATTTCTTCCTTTCTTTGTTTTTGCTCACACACCATTAAACAGGGTGAAGTCCTGAAGTTATGTTATAAAGAAAGAAGCACATGAGAAGAATATGAGCATCGCATGCTACTTTTAGAGATTCTGAATAATTCTAAGCTACACATGGCTTAAAAACTTCTATTAAGCAAAAATGCATTCAGTGCGTGCTTCCATTTGCCCATGTTGTATGGAATATCGTAGCCTTGACTATGCCTTTTCTCTCAAGTTACTTCTATGGGTCTAATTGACCCAGAAGCTGCTGTACTTCTGGGTCAGTGGAAAAAAGGTGGCTTCTGATTTCTTTGAGTTCCATGACAACAGGGCAGTTACTGTAGCTTTACTTGCAAAAGGAGTCTGTTATATGAGTAAGAACTACAAGGGGCAATGAAGGTAGATAGGAAAATACAGTATGAATAAAGTTCCTTTTGGACCCTGTGCAGAGTCAGTCAATGCTCTCTCTACAGCAGTAGCTGCATCGATCTCCTGAAAGGGCTACACGGGCTCAAACCTCGCTTTCACTGGGTTTTGTTTCAGGTCCATCCAAGATTTATGTTCTTCCTGAAGGAAGAGCAGAGATTATGATAAATCTTTTTGACTGATATTTTTGGGGGCTCCAGCTTCACAATATGACCATGAGATACAGGAGTGGGGTGTGTTATCAGCATAATAAAAGCGTCAGGCTCTTTACTGACAACTTGCAAGAGACTGAAATAATGCATCCTTGTTGACACAGATGTTAGCTATGGTTAATACTGCCCCCAGCCCGGCATTTGGTCTTCTTTATTTTTCTGATTGTTGGACCACTTGCTATCATGAAAAGCAAATCTAAAAGATTATCATGGACTTAACTGACGGCGTAATCAGAAGAATACACCTAGTTTGAACACTACCCCTCCGCAGGGGGAGAATGGGTGGATGAGGCAGACAACTGCTACTGGGCACCAAATTTTCATTTTCACCTGAAAAAAGACTTACAGAGGGCAACAATTTCCAAATCAATATCCATTAAGCAAAAGAAATCAGAATACAATGACCATTTCTTAGAATAGCCCAGGTTGGAAGGGACCACGACCTGGTCCAACCTTTCGTTCTAGTGCAAAGGCTGACAGGAGAAAAAGCATAATGGAAATTCTTTGCTGACTCCAAGTATTTGTCCTGTATCCAGAAAATGTTGAAAGAACAGACTATTTCAGAGGTTCACATAGCTGGCAATGCATTTCAGGACTTCTTTGCTAGGTTCATTTTTACAAGAATATGCACAAAAGATTCTCTTTTAGTACTGGGGACTGTTAGTGTTAAGAGACCAAATCTGAGCAACAGCATTTCCCAATTGTAGCAGTTTGTGCCATCCTCCCATCTCCCAGCTCCATTCTCCATGAGAAACGTCCCGTAAGGTGTTTTTTTAAATACAAGCACGTATTACAGTGTTATATTTTTCAAAACAAAAGACTGCGGAAACTGGAAATACAAAGATGAATACTGCTTTTTACTCACTTATGTAATTCTAGCATCCCTTTTTGTTTTGACATTAAAACAAATCTCCTGAGTAGAAACTGAATGCTATACTAGCAAGATGCCATTTTTAGGAAGGATTTATAAAGCATTGTTCAGGTAAGCAGCTCTCCAAACCTCCTTTGTGTGAGCATTGAGTGAGAAAGCATTGGAACAGCAAGCAGAAAGTAGAGTAAACCTTCTCCATCCTTCTTTAAGAAAAATTCTGAGAACTGTGCAAACTCCTGGACTTAAGTGAACCATATTTTGCAGATTATTCAATTACTCTGATCTGTCAGGATAGTTTAGATATAATTTGAGGCCTGGGAAGAGATCAGTGCTTGCCGTTCAGAAACTGTCTTGTGTGTGAAAGAGGATTTCTTTATATCTGGAAACCTCAGGTTAAAAATAAAAATTCATTCCGTTTAAAATAAAAATTCAATGTATTTTTGTTCTAGGTATAAGTATGTTGTTTTCTCTGTGTTTTAAGGGCAGGTTGAACTAAAGCAGTATGTGACGAATTCTACATGAAGAAGTTTCTCAGGAACTGAGCTAGGTATTTTCCTAGGTGTATCACGGAGCACTACATACTCGTGGGCAAATCTTATACTTCCTCATGCTAAGCTTTTCCGAGAAAGTATTTTAAATTCAGCGAGCTGCTTTCTCTCTCCTTTCTGCCCCTGTGGCTGACTTCTGATAAATCTTTTCAGATTTTTTTTTTTTTTTAGAGCAGGAGAGATCTAAAATGCGCAAATATGTTAGAATAGCATGCCCCTAGGAAGAAACTCCTGAAATGCCATTGCAGAACGTGGTTTCAGTGGGTGTGAAACAGTACTGTTTGTGTCTGTAAGAGACGGGCTAGCATAGAGTGGCTGGGAGGGGAGTGATTTGCAAATCTTGTCCCCTCGTTGTCTTGTCTGCTTCAGTTCTGGGCCTCAGAGGGGCATGGGCAGGAGGACAGGCAGGAGCAGAAGAGGGGTGATGGGTCTTTGCAGGGACTTGAATTTCAGCACCTGGGTTGCTGCTGCGCTCGTGGAAAAGGAAGGATTGATGGGAAGGGTGTTTGCCAAGCACTTCAGCTTGAGAAAGGCTGTGAGAAAGGAGAAAGGGAATGGTGTGAACACCGGGTGGTAGGAAGGTGTACTCTGGGTGAGAGACTTAGCTTACCTCCCTATAGGCTTCGTCAATCTCTAGGACCAGCGATCAGCGATGGTGGTCTGAGACACCTGTAGGAACACAGTTCATGTTCTGGATTCTTCTTTTAAGCGAGCTAGAGAATTAATTTTGCATGTGGAGAAAAGTCATTTTAAAGTGCTTATTTGAAGGTTGCCTTTGGCTTACATGATACAATATGCTAACATGCACGTCGGCTCCCTCACACGTAAGACCAACGTTTGTTCCAATTTTATTTGCTTTTAGGAAGTGCATGCAAGATTTAATTAACACAGACCTGCCTTACCAGTAAAATAAAGACCAATGGGAGCAGATATACAATAGGCAGAAAGAAAAAAGGATGAGCAGTTGCTCCTTCTGTGCCCAAGAGTCATTCGTAAATTCTGTCCCAGATGCAATTTTCCACTTGCTTCTTTTAAAACCTTGAAGTACAGATTAAAAAAAAAAAGGTATTTCAGCCCTTTGATTCCTCAAGGACTGGTGTGATATCTTATTATTGACTAGAAATTAATTGTAGCTTTTCCTCCCAGCTTGGACTATAAAGTCAAGCTGTGATTCTGTTTTCTGAGACTGGTTACTAGAGTAAACCATCAATAGGCTAGCCTAAAAGATGATCACTTAACAGTGAATTCTCTTCCCTCTTTTTCACTACTTTCCTTGGCTTCTTCCTTTTGTTGGATTTAAATGTTTGTGATTTTCACCTCTTTATCCATCATAGCACACCACTGAGTGAATAATACACTTTTTTTAAGCTGCCCTCTTTCTGTGAAATAAATGCCAGTAATAATCAGTCAATCACTCAATCCATATGAATGTGGAATTTAGATGTGGCTGTTTGAATCGGGTTTATAATATACCATTTCTCGGTACAGCATGTTCTTTGATAGTATTCTTTCAAATGACTGTTTCCAACTGCACTTGAAAGCACCTATGAAAGAAATTGTTTGTGACGCTATACTTAGTTTAAATCTCCTTCTCTTTCCTTCAGCATTTTTGTCTGTATTTCATTTCTATGCAAATTACATCTTTGTGAGCTAGTAAAATTTTACAAACCAGTTGAAATGCAGCTATGGAATGAATTATCAGAGAAAATTTGGAAAATATGCTCATGAAAAGAAAACTGAGGTAAACATTTAAACCTAATTGTGTATTATTCAAAGAGAATTTTGGAGCAACTCTTAGGCAAATATTACATAAATGTATACCTATATTAAATGATTAATTTACCACAGGTAATATACTTGAAGGCTCAGGGACTATTTTCCCATTAGCCTGTGCCTGCGGCACTTCTCGGCTGAAACACAGCCTAGGTACACAAACGCACTTGCTCACGGGGAATTGCAGAGAAGGAATTGTGAATGTAATGCTCGTAAACAGCTACAGAGCAATCGCAGTCGCTACCAACTGTCCCAGTGCTTCATTTCCAGTGACTGAGTTTGACTTCGCAGGGAGCCAATCATTGATGACCAAGAATAATTTTGTATCCTCCCAAGTATGAAATATCCAGTCCCTCTAAATTAATTAACAGCAGTTGGCAGATCTACTGTGATTACTCTGAATAACTACCAGATTCTCAGCAATCGATCTCCAAATGGGAGATTCCATAACTGCACATTTGTCAGTCAAGAATAATTTCCGTGATTCGTGCCTCCATGAGGTATCTGCTTCCTCTCATGAGACAGGCTGGCTTTGTAAACAGTTTCATCCCTCACTTCAACAGTTACCTAGGAAGGATGTGGCCTGAAATGCAAAGGCAAGGGGACTAAAGGACCTTCAGCACTTCCAGAGCTTCCATGGGAGAGAGGAGCTCGAGTCCAACCCAAAGGCTGTGCTGGTGTCTCCAGAGTCCGGAAGATACTGTAGCAAAGCTCAATGCAAGACTTGCCCCCCCGCCCCCATATTAAAAAAAGCTAATTCTACTCATGCGTCCCTGTTCACAAGCACCGAGCTGCATGTCCAGAGGGTCTGGCTAGGGCAGAGAACAAGGTGAGCCCGTTACCTCCCCCTCCCCATATCTCCTGGGTTCTTCAGCACATGGTCAAAAAGTTGAAGTCACCAAGATGTGCCTTTTAAGAGCTGGCAGCAATTGTGGTCTTTTGGGACTTCCTGACTCACTTGTGTGAGTCATTAGGATTTATTCCCTTTTAGCTCCTCATCTGTGTGTGTCAACACTCCAGTCCTGTCCATTATCTTTCTATCATCATCTCATAATGCAGACCATCTTTTGTTTAAGTCTGGGTGCTTTCTCCATCTGGGTGTCCTGGGAAGCTCTGTGTCTGGGCGCTGGGAACTTGCAGATCTGCTAACCTGGGTGCTATCAACACCTGCCATTCTTGCAGCCCTAATTCTGGTTTTCCTTCTGGTGCTTCCACACCCAGACATGGTCATTCACTCTCCATTCATACCAATCTTAATATTTTTATTACAAATCTCTGTTTTCAAGGATGGGTTTAATCAGTTTGCGTTTCTGCACCCAGCAGAATGTCTCCTCACTCCTTATAGATTGGCAGTGACAGCACTTCGCTTCTGTGGAGCAAATACACTCAAGCAAACAATATTTTCTGAAGTACCCAAGTAACTAAGGGCAAGATTCAATAGAGCACATAGGGACATATAAACTGAAATGCAGGCAGAGTTAAGGCATTGAAGTCTAATGTCACGACCCAAGCTCCCTCTTCCGAGTTGCCCGCTCAAAGTGGAGCTTTATCTGGTGCCTCCCAGCTTGAATCCCAAGTTGCTTGGGAAGTTCCCCAGTTCAAGCAGACAGGTGATTAGCTGGTGTCTAATACTGCTGAAGGTTTATCAGCTACTGTACACACCCTTGAAGGACACAGCCTTCAAGGAACAAGCCTGTGCAACACACACTGGTGAGCCGCCTGTGAAAACCCACAGCAAGAAATTCTGCCTTGAGGGGCTGGTTTGGAGCTGCTGCTTAGGTTGCTGCTTTGGAGGGTCCCAGTTCAGCCCGTGCCCTCCAAAGGGAACTGTGGTGCCAAACAAGGCATTCTGGCTCACACTTCAGGGGCCAGGTACCCTACGCTGGCCATCCTCATGAAGCAGTAATGACATCTGCAATGCCCCCCCAAAAAACCCTGTGCCTCTGCTCTGCAGTGGTCTGTCTATTTGTGAATTATCATCCATTGTAGGAATGCTTATATTGAGTAAAGATGACATGAAGCTTACGCATTCCTCTTATTTAATCAGACACAGGAGTGCTCGTCAGCTGTTGGTCTGACATGATATTTTACATATTTCTAAATGGATGACAAAGGAAACTTAAACTTGAATTTGAATCTTCATCAAGGATATCTTACATTGTAAGCTAGCAACGAGGTTCCTGTAACGCGGAATAGAGGGTTACATTTGTGCGCATGTGTTTGGTTTTTTTCTAGAGTACTTTCTGGTATTATGGATATGGAAAAAGCTCATGTTTCTGTACTGAATGCATACCCTTGTACACACAGTATAGTAGTTATATGATAAATACAAGGCATAACAGCTTGTAGGCATCACATCCTGTGTTAATTTCCAGCGCTCTCAAAAAACTAAGGGGATTTGCTGGTCAGATGCAATTCAACAAAGTTACAAAAATTAATGGAGTGTTCAAATAGTACTAGCAGCAAAATTCAGACAATATTTTTTTCAGGACAGTAAAAGGTACAATTCGTCCTCTTAAATTTTAGTTATCTTAAATTAGATATCAAAGTCCAACTAGTCTTCTAGGGTTCATATATAACGTGTTTAGAGATAGGCATCTCTAACTGAATTAGGATGGAAGACTATAAAATTACAGATGGTCCCGAAAGATGACTAGGCAATTATTATTCACTATTTTTCACAAGAAAAGGGCTATGGAGTACATAGCTAAATCAACATCATGTCTTTAAAAACAAACATGGTTTATAATTAAACCATGTAACACATCACAGGATGCAATGAAATCAAAAATATAAATTTATTGTAAAAGATGTAAAGAAGTTCAAGGTTAGGTCTGTCACTGATTATTGAAGGTAGTTATTTGACTGTGACACTTGCCTCGGGAAATCCCTGCACTCCTCAATGAGAGTGGGAATATATACTGGGGACAGTATTTCCAGCTACTGGGTGTCCTGGTTTGAGGTAGAACAGAACCAACTTTCTGTTCAGTAATTTTACTTCTTAGCTAAGCATCTTCTAGCTTTCTGAAATTAACAGTATATTGTGCACGAAACAGTTCATTCTCAGAGTGATAAGACCAATGTCTACAATTAGTGCCAAGAAATGGTGTGCAGTTTAGGCTTTTGCTTATACTTATTGCTACAACAACCAAGGTCAGCTAATTTTGTTATTTGCCCCATTGGAGTGTTTGAAACAGAAAAGCATACAGGGGTCCCACCTGCAGGGAGGAGTGGACAGGACGGGTGGCCCAAAACTGACCAGCAAAGTATTCCATCCCTTCTGGCCCATGCTCAGTAGAAAAGCTGAGAGATCAAAGGGCATGTGACTGTAACTTCAGTTTGGCTGACTGAAAGAGAGATGAGGTAGGTTGAGCCATTTTGAAACTGCTGTGATATTTCCATTCACACTGTTGATTCTTGAACAAGATATACAGGTGACTCAGGAAAGTTTCATGGAGCTTACAAGCTGCAAGAAGAGCCTTTGAGAGCAGTTATCTTGTGTGCACAGTCCTGGGTGTCTTGCTTTGGAATGGGAAGTGTTGAAAAGGAGCAAAGTCACCCACATCCCATCCCATACGTTCCAAGGTATGAACCAAAGATTTTGCTTTTATTTCTTTCTCGCTCCTAAATGTTTACACAGAAATGGATGGAATAGCAGAATAACAGGCTAAAAGTTTGCTGAACTTTGGCTACTACAGTCTGAGTAGCTGTCTCTGTGACTGCCACCATCTGGTCTAACCTGCTGACAGAGCCCGTACCTTCCATTTTCCCCTCCCTTCTGAGACATCTGACTTTAGGGGAAAGTGCTACCCTGCTGCATACTTTATGTTTATACGAGATAAAATGCAGAGTGGTTTGATAATCTGTACTATTAGAGGAAAATATACACCATGGACATGCAGGCCCCTGTGACCTGAGGTCCCACTCTGGTTGCTGCATTCAGACCCTATAACACACACATAGAATCACAGAATCATTTAGGTTGGAAAAGACCTTTATATCATCAAGTCCAACCATTAACCTAGCACTGCCAAGTCCACCACGAAACTGCTTTTTCCCTGCATCTCATTATGTGTCCCAACCCTAGGCAGCAACCCCCCTTAAAAGTTGGAAAGGTGATGTGGAGAGCTGGTCCTGATGACTCGTTATGGTGGTCTTCGTGCCTGGACAGCAGGGCTGGTGGCTCTGCTGGGACAACTCTGGGAGGGGCCTGGACAGAGTATCTGTTCTTGGGAGTGCTTAACTCAGAATCCCTGCCTGCAATTGCTTTCTGTTCTCCTTTGTGGGAGCTTCTGTCACATAATGTAACTTATAACAGTTTTCTGGGCAGCAGGAAAAATGGAAAGGCTTTCTTTTTTAACTTTCTGCATTACAGGAAGGGAAGTTGCAACTTCAAGTCTATGTAGTTGTCAAGCTGGCCTGTTCTGCAGCTACCATTTTCCAGTTTGTCCTCATGCGCCCATTACACAGACTGTAGGTACTGTAGGTCATGCTGTGAAAGCAGAGTGGGACAGTCAAAGATATTTTTGCTAGTAATATCATTACAAAGAGCGTTGACACCTGAGTATGTGAACATCTCAGAATGGAAATGAAAACTTCTGCTCCAGGCCCCCAGCAGAGCGCCATTCATCCAAACAGCTGCTCTTTTCCTGAGAATAGATATGGAGGTTAATAACTTGATTTAGTACTCTTAAGAAGTCATGTCAGTTTATTGCTCCTGGAATATGGACATGTAGGATTTCTTACATTGTTCCACAGAAGAGGATTAACAGGCTGGCCAAGGTTGTTTGGGGAATCCTTTCCCGTGCCGTCTTCATGGAGGTAATTTGCAAAAGCGAAAATTCCAGTTACCTCTTCTCAAAGTCAGATCTTGGTGATAGCATACCACGCTTCTACCAGACCACTTGAGTCCTACTTCTGCCAGCTGTCAGCAGGCTGGGAGGACAAGTGATTGATTCAAGTGTGCTGGGGATGTGTGTAGTATAGAAAAAAAAGAGTGACAGCAGCGCTGTTAGTTCAGATGGATCCAATGGATCCATCCGCTGTTAGTTCAGAATGAGACCAAAACCAGGGCACGTTCTTGCTGCAGAGGCTTGAATAGAGTCTCTCTCTTCACAATGGATGAAAGACAAATTCAGACTAAAAGTAAGGGCAAGATGAAGGAAACTCTAACAGTATAGAAAATTAACCATTGTTATAATTTATCACGGGCAACAATGCCCTTCATTGCATAAACTTCAATTCAAGTTGAATTCAGACGTATGTTCCAGTTCAAGAAGGGCTTTTGAGCTTGAAATAACACACACAGGGAAAAACCTAATGCACAAGGTTAGACTAGAAGATTATTTTTGCCCTTCAAGTCCGTGGATTTTGTGTAGTTCCTGTCTGCAAGAAAAGGAGCCTTGTTAATGTGTGATAAAGGTGTAGGGTATCTAAACTGAGCACATGTGCAAATGGGAAGGTTGTGATGGGAAACAGGAAGACTTTTCCATAATGGTTATGAGGTGGTAAAACAGCAGCTGGTCTTTTCTGTGCCAGGATATTAAGACGCATTAAAAATACACCTTCCTCTATGAGCAAAGATAAAATGACCCAAGTTGCATAAAGAGGAAGCTAATGCAGTGTTGCACGGAACAAATGCCAAGAGAAGGGAGGGGGAGAAAAGCAATAGAAAAGAGGTCTGTAGGCCAGAAGGGGATTTAGGATAGTGGAAAGAGGTAGAAAGGAAGAAACAGTGATTGTGCTTTCAAAAGATGACCCCCTCTGATGCAGTGTGGGACTTGTTTGTGCAGACTCTCAATCAGTAAGGAGAACTGGATCATCGTTCTTTAAAATCTGGGGGTTTTGGGTTTGGTTTTGTTTTTTTTTGTACTTCAGAGCATCATTTAAGATTCACATGCCTGGTGCACCACACATACCTATCCAAGTGCCTTTCTCCATGAGAAAAATTGTATCTTTCATCAAGGTAATGTATTTTTTTAAACTGTCAGAATCATTCCGATGAAATGCATGAAGAAATCAATAGCAGAATTGTATTAAAGGAAAACCACAGCTTTGCTCACAGTTAAAGGTTTCAAGTTCAATAACGTTGGACTTTAAAGAGAAGGAAAGAAATCTCCTTCATTTTTACTATAATGCACTTAATGCACCATACAGAGAAGAATAGAAGTGCTGTCCAATAGACCCTTTGTGTTTTCCTCAACCTTTGCTATCAGCTTCCTTTTCCATTTCTTTTTAAATCTCCTTGTTCAAAAAAGACCTCTCCATCGCAAACGAAGCTAATTTCTTCCAGTGGCCCTGCACCAGACATCCCAGCTTCCTGTCACAAACAATATCCGTGATGTTTAGAGAACTATCTTTTATTTTGAAATATCAGTAGAAAAGATATTCCCGGTTCTGTTCTTTCCAAGTTAATGCAAAGAAAGATAAAAGAGTGGGGTAATGCTATAATGAGTACAATTTTTTCAAACATACCTGCTGTCAGCATGTTAATACACAGTGAAGAGAGGAACCAGACGAGCAAGATGTAACTGGTGTCACAAATAAGACTAGTTATTGAGAATTATTTTCTTTAGGGATCCTTTTCTGTCAGAAATGTAGGACTGGCCCAAAACAGCTGCTGTTGTTTGGTACCATACTTAACTAACTAGCTACTCTTCACGGCTATAGCTTAGGTATATTGTCCTCTCTGTTAGTCTCGTTTGGTGTCTCTAAGTCGTCTTCTTCCATTTATATCTACTTCAGGCAGTCATTTATCACAGCCTTCCTTTGAACTAAGCTTGCTTTTTTTCCTTGCTGTCTTTGAATATTCCTCCCACCGACAGCCAGTCTTTCTTTACATTCTTTTTACATTACTTTGCGTGGGTTTTTCTGCCAGCTAACTCTCCTAGAGAGTTTTGCTTTCTGATTTAAAATAGCACTTATAATAAATAGTATTTACTTTTCTGAAATAAATACTTACCTTTCTGGTGAGGGAGAGAGGATTTCTGTAAAGGGGCAGACCATTGCCTGTATCCTTACAAACATTTAAGCTGGGTTTTAGGTTCACGTGATCTATTTGTGTGATAACAAAGATGAACAGCGCGTTACGTACCACTGCACTTGAAAAGCTGGTTACTTTCTACCAATAACAAACTGCGATCCAGTTTCCACCTGAAAATCAGAGTCTCTGGGATACTTATAAAAACATGAATGTGATGAAGGCCCTGATATCCAGGGACACCACGAGCAATAACACCGACTGACAATATAGCCTTGCCTCCTTCTCTTCCCATGTCCATTGGTATCTGCTTTGGGCTGTTCCCTCCCCGCACCAGAGAGCAGTTTCTGTTTGACATAACAGGTTCCATGTCCATCAGTAGTTTTCCTACCTCCTACAGTAATGCAAACAGCAATGACAAGGTATTAACCCTTTTTTCAAAGATCCCATCAAACGCCCCTCCTTTCGGGGGCGAGGGGGGGTGGGGGGAAGGTGCCGATGAACACTTATTTACCCCCTCACATGCACAATGCTAGTGCATTTAGCCAGTCTCTACCAACTTCTATTGATTTTTCTCTCTTCTTCATGGACTTAGACTGAGTAGGGGTCTCTGGTCTCCATCTGAGAGTCCCAAACTGGTGAGCAAGGGAGCAGCTGTGATGGCCGAAAGACTGATGGAAGACTTGGCTGTGGGAGGAATAAAAAATTTGAGAGGATGTTTGGTTTAAGTTATGGGTAAGTCTAAGGCCTTTCTTAGGGAGCAGACACACATGAAAAAGTGGGAATAATAAAAATTCAATACCTTAATTAATCTGAATTAAATTTATCTGATCCTAGCTGGAGTGAAGATGGTATAAAAAGAGTAAATAAATTTGTAGTTTGAAGTTCTGCAGTGCCTGTCCCTTCTCCTTTACCTGTAGGAGGCCTCTGTGGCCTCTTGTAACTTCCAAAAGGTTTTTCTTACCTTTTGGGTGGGGAAGTGCAAGGTGACCTGCGATCTGGGGGAGCAGAGGGATGACAGTGCTTTGGCCCACACTCGCAAGGCAATGATAAAACAGCAAGTCCATTTTTTAAAACAACAGGGATCTCCTAGTATTGGCTGGTTCAAATAGTTTAAAATGGTCTGTGTCACCTCCTTTTGAAAGCGGACATAGTTTTTTGGTGTTGGCCAAGTAGTGATTTTACTAGTCAAGTTCTGACAACTCAGGTACTTTCGCATTTTTGTTGTGAGGTAAGGGTGGCTTTTACATCCCACGTTTCCACCCAGAGATGCCGATTCCCCCTCTCTCCTGTGTTAGGGCACTCTACTCTCACCACAGACACTCAAGTGAGCGCAGGTGAAGGGAAAAAGCAGGTCAGGACCTGCAGGGAGAGTTAAAGCTCAGCCTCTGCTTGCTGGGGAGGATGTGATGGGAGAGGGCTTAAGCCTGCTGCTGAAGTTACATTTGATAAGGAGGGAACACTGAGAGGGTCTACTGCAAACACTTGTGGAAACATGAAATGGAAGGAGCAAGAGGCCTGGGACAGGGTAATGTCTGCTAGAAATCCTTTGTTGGTATTGCTTTTCTGTGCGCTTAAGGGCATCCTGATCATATTTTGTCAAAGGAAGAAGGCATGGAAGAGATGACTCTATGCCGATCTTGTGGGAAGATTAATGAGGAAGACCTGGTAGAGGCAAGTCCATTTGCTTTAAACATCTCTTGTACTTAACTGGTGGCTTGGCAATGAAGCTGGTGAGGGGTCTAGAGAACAAATATTATGAGGAGCAGCTGAGGGAACTGGGGTTGTTAAATTTGGAGAAAAGGAGGCTGAGGGGACACCTTATCGCTCTCTACAACTACCTGAAAGGAGGTTGTAGTGAGCTGGGAGTCGGTCTCTTCTCCCAAGTAACAACCAATAGGACAAGAGGAAATGGTCTCAAGTTGCACCAAGGGAGGTTTAGATTGGATATTAGGAAAAATTTCCTTACTAAAAGGGTTTTCAAGCATTGCAACAGGCTGCCCAGGGATGTGGTGGAATTTCCATCCCTGGAGGATATCTAAAAGACAGGTAGACGTGGTGTTTAGGGACATGGTTTAGTGGTGGTTTTGTCAGTGTTAGGTTGACAGTTGGACTCAAAGATCTTAAAGCTCCCACCCAACCTAGCCGATTCTATGATTCTATAATATCCTTGATTTCCCTGTGCAATGCTTTAATGAAACAGTGTGGACAAGTTCTGGGACTATTTCCCTACTTATGTTTGTCCTGGCAGAGCACTTAACGTGCATCCATGACTGTCGTATTCAAAGACATCTCCTCGCGCCACAATGTCGGACTCTTGTGTGTATGTCGAGGGACTGAATCCATCATGGGTTTCCACCTCCAGTCGCTCTTTTACACAAGTAAACTGTCTGCTGGTTTAGCGCCGCATCAAACATTGCCACATCTCTGCAGTATGGGCTTTACAACAGGCGGCAGGAGGCTGTTTGCCGCTGGTTTGCGTGGGGTCTTGAGTGAAGGGCCTTTTCACACCTGGCCCTGAATGCTACCTGCCCTGAATGGTGATAGTAAGTATTAACAAGTGGGAGAAGGAGCAGGGTGCAGCCAGTACCAGGAGGGTCCAAACGCTGTGTCCGCTTAGCCTGGTGTGGTAACATATTAAAATACTGTCTATTTGTACGACTTCCCCAGTCCGTCGGATCCTCTATGTTTAAAAAATGTGGGATTAGAGACAAAAGATATTTTCAGAAAGCATCTGCTGTAAATAAAAATGTGCACGTGTGCGTGACTGCATATAATAACTACACACAAACAAATTATAAGAGCACTGCAAAAATGGCTAGATTTTGTGTGTAGATATATATGGAGACCACTTTCATAGTCTGCATGTGCACACATACACACATTTAAATAGTTCGTGCAGTGGTGTGACATCTCTTTTGATGTTCAGTACTTTTCTGATCTTCCGTAGCTTTTTCACACAGAAATGGTACCAAGAATATAAGAATTTGTGGTAAAAATTGTACCCCTGAGTAGTGGTATTGTACAGATGCTCTTAATGCCTTGATGCAGTAACAAACCTCAGGAACACAGACTGGAATTGCTGCATCTGAACAAATATTTTTCACTAGTTGCAGTATACTTTTCTAAATAGAATGTAGTGGTTGTAGCTTTCTTCTCTCTACATCAGACATACCTTCATGAACATACACGTTCTCAATGTTTTATGGGCATTAAAACGTTATGGAATTGGAGCTTTTGGAATCTGAGAACGATCTGAGTAATTGTTCATGGTCTATGCCATTCTTTCTTTCTTTCTTTTTCTTTCTTGATCTGGACACAAAATTTTCCCATGTTTCCCGCATCAGTTTGCCAGCGTTTGGTTGCGTCTCAAGGGAATGCATAACCATTGGCACCAAACACTGTTCCAAACACAGTGAGAAATAAACTGAAATAATGAAAACAATTGAAGGCGTGAGTAGGACGAGACCGCGTAGCAGGTATAGCTGTATATTGGAATTTTAAAATACCCCTTTGTACTCAGCTTCTGTGAGTTGGCAGTGGTCTGTGTGTACACTGAATTTTGTAGGGAGCTACCTGAATCCGAGAAATAGCTGTGACAAAACCAAACTGCAATGTTTTACTCAAAATCAGTTCTTTTGATGTACACGCTCTTTGTCTCTGCTGCTGAAGTCGGGGTGGGGGGTTCAGGCTTCTTTTGCTTTTCAAAGCTCTCTAGATATTTTCCAGTGAAAGGACTCCCTACTGAAATAATTCATTATTTTTTTCTTTTCTCAGTTAACGTTTCACAAAGGACTTTCGCAGTCTGATCATCCCAGTACAGAAACTCTGACTCACTGAAGCACCAAGAACCAAATCCCTTTCACCTTCAATAGATTTGGGCTTAGATATGAACCTCAGGAACAGCATCTGCCTTTAGCAGGAGCTGAACTCTTGCAGCTCTTCAGCGTGAGCTGTGCCCGTCCTGCAAGGGAACCAGAAAGGAAGTTCAGCTTATTCTGCAATTCCAGGTTTGGGTTCCACTATAGTTATGGGCGACCAACACCCAAAGACAGCCTTTTTGTCCACAAAATATATGTGAGATTGAAAGGAATGCCTTAAATATGCGTCTCTGCTCAGGCCAGGTAATGGTAAAAAATGCACAATGAATTAAAAAGCAGGAATATAACATGAGCTGAGAATTGTTGGTTCACTTGTAAAACTAATTTGTGTTTCAAGGTTTCTGCATTAGTCAGAAAGCCCCAAATGGTACTTACGGTAGCAACTGCAGGGTATTTTCCTCTTTTGCTTTTCAAAAGTTGGTGTCAGACCGCTGAAAGATGAAAATGAATTAGTTGCATTTTTACCGTAGCTGTGTAAAGAGAGAGAAATTGTCTCAGAATCAGTAGTCTTAAATGTGCTGCATTTGAGTCATTCCGATCCGCTGTATGTGTATTTTTTGGGACACTTCTTAATTTAGTGACTGAGCCAATTCAAATCATAATGGTACAGAGGCTGCTTTCATAATGCAGCATCCAGGTGTCTTTGGCAAAGTCCATGTACTAACAGCCCAGTTCCTCTCTTCTATCATACATGTTCTATAAACCATTTAAAAAAAAAATCAATAATTTTAAAGTCTTTTTGTCTGATACAGCAAAACCAATTTGTGCCCTTAATGGTCTGACAGCTTAATTTTTATTTCTTAAAGAAAAAAAATATTCAAATCCTAAACCCAATCTTGAGTTATACAATTGTTAAAAAGCCTCAGAAATTAGCAAGCAGCTTTTAGAAATGTTTAACTTAAAAACAGCCAGGAAGGGTGTTTTTTTTTTTTTCTTTTACATTTGTTTAAAAAAAATTATATTCCCTCAAAATGAGACCTTTGTGCCAAGTTTTATTCTGGAGCACAGCTTTACAGCTGAGCTAAAACCCCCTATAATAGGAGAAAAGTGACAGACCCTTAACTATAGTAGCATGAACAGCACTGCTATAATTCCTGGGTGAACTTTGTCCCTGGATGTGTGTTTTTGGAGTGTGCCGGGGTGACATTCAGCCTCTACATTCATTTTTATGATAATTCAGAGTAAATTGTGGTGCAATAAACTCTTCAAGCCTGTCTTTCTTGTGAAAGCCATGAATCAATCAGCTGCAGGCTTTTTTGGGTCTTTTCAATGTATAGTGATCATTTAGATTTGACATGCATTGTGAGACCTTGGCTTAGCTCCTCTCTATGGTCTGTCATTAATTCCAGCCTTTACTGTTCTGAAGTACAGTGAAGGATGACTGAGAAATCATTGCCCCTCTTCAGCTCTGTTATTGCACAAAATAGCAGCGCAATAATTTTTTGTCAATGTTTTACTCTAAAAGCTTTCTACATCAGTTTTGAAAAGGAAGCAATAAAGCCCATTCAATGGTATGAATAAAAATCCTTTGAGGTTTAGGCGCAGGGCTGCTTTTCTTCAGCTGGTAATCAAATTGGAGCTAAAATGAAATTGAGTTTTCTTATGAAAATAGCCTTTGTTGCTGGGAAGGCTGGTAATTCATAAACAATAACCTGCTCTTTTGTGTGGATAATAATATATTCATGTTCTTTCAATAGGGTAAAAGCCAGACCTAGTGCATTATGGTACAGTAAAAATAGCAGAAGGAGCTTGCTGGAATAATCTTGAAGAAGAAATGTAGCGTTCGGTGACTTAAGCTTTCAGCTCCCATCTGAAATTGTACTTCGCTTTTATTTGCGAGCCGGGTTTTTAGTTGTTGATTTGTTGCCGCTATACAATATTTGGTTAATTGTGGAAGATCTCAAGCTGTGCTCATCACTGCTCCTGCGAAGGCTGCTGCCAGCTGCCAGAAGCAGAGCCTGCTGCTACAGGATGTACACTATTCACGGGAGCAGCCTCTCAGCGCTGATTATCACTGAAGAGTTCCCCGTTCTCCATCACTCCGCGCCCTGCACGCAGCCGGATGGCCGAGCCACGGGGAGGTAAGGCTGCCTGCCCTCTCGCCGGGGTAAGGTGGAAGGCGTTGCAGCGGGGCTGCCGTGAGCGCGGTGGGAGAACTTGGCCGGGGATTTTACCCAGCGCCGCTGGGGGAAACGGGCTCCCGGCCCCCCGGGGAGGACGGGGTGGGCTCAGTCGCTTTGGAGCTGAGCAGGGGCTGGAGGAGGACGCGAGGGGCGAAGAGCGAGGATTTCCAAGTGCCCTGCGAGGTGCTCTTGGAAGTGTTGCCTCGGGGTTCGGTGGTTTGTTTTTTTCTAACTAGCCAGGCGATCCTTTGGAGGTTTGACCCGGCACTGGTGCTTGGTGGCGTTTTTGGGGCGTACCTTGTTGTCACATCTGTGTTTTGCGACTCGATGCTAAAGGTCTCGGTACGGGTGGAGGATGCTCCCCAGCCGCGTTGTGTGAGCAAAGGCAAGGGGATGGCAGAAAACTCTGGGAGCGTGTCCTGTCTGCAGTGACTCCTGTTCTTTGCCTCAGCTCACGGGGAGTGGAGGGTAAACTTCAGTCTGAGTACCTGAAATTACCTCCCTCCCCCCTCCTCTCCATCAGTGCATGATTTTAAATTGTTGATAGCTGTTGAGCTCTGAGTGGTGATAAAAAAAACCTGCATGCAGACACAGGCATGCAAAAGTGCTGATTTGAGGTCTGTTTACGTGTAAGATGCAGGCTTGACCAGTCTCACCGATGCTGAGGTGAGAGTTTGCTTCAGGGTTTGGTTTAATTTTGACTGGTCTCCCTGCCCAGGGGACAGGAGTAATACTAAAACCGCTTATCGGAGTGCCTGGGGAGATGCGGTGTGAGACATGATAGCAGGTCAAAACTGTGCCATGACTTGGGGATTTCGGTTGCAGGGAGGACTAGAGGACAGACCGTGCCTTGGCGGCAAATGGGAAGCATCTTTGCACCAGGCTTTCTTACAGTGAAAGGGTTTGTAATCCAGACCCTGCAAACCCCACTCTTTTTAATGGAAATTAAGAATGGATTCATACTAGGTGTGTTGTTCTCCCTGTAAACTTTCCCAAGGCTTCAGAAAAGTTTTAAAAAACCAAACCAGAACATACCCTAGGCAGATATAAAGTAAAAGAGAATGTCAAGTGCAAAGACTTACAATGGGGATTATTTTCTAAGTAACATTGAAGTTAGATCTGTACCATATGCAAAGCTGTCTTGAGGCAGTTGCATAGGTTTTTATTCATTTTTAACAGTGAAATTACATGCTTAACAAAAGGAACTTTTAAAGGCACAGTGGTAACTGACAGTCAAAGCAATATATGTCATTATCCAATTAGTACACACAAGTGTGCTTTATTATTCACTTAACATACCTCTGTGTTTGGCTCTCAGAAATACGATGTTTTATTTCTCAAAGTGTTTTAAGACTGGTATGTGTTTTACTGCTGTAATTGGAGGAATATTTTTGCAGATTACATGTATTTATATCTTTGTTGCTCATTGGATTAACTCTGTTTAGAAAGAAATTTCTAAAATGAAAAATTGTTTTGGTGGGTAAATGCTGGTTAGACAACATGTAGCATGCACTCGATTCCAGTTTTCTTCACAACTGGAAAATCTGCTTTATATTGCATTCAAAGTTGAATTGAGGTAAATAATATTGCTTGTGCTTAAAAGAATGATAATACAATGAAATTTTCAAGTGCATTTGAATGAAATGTATGTTGGCATGTAATAGAGCATTTGTCGGTACTAGCTAATATGAGAACAGAGAGTCTATTCAACAGAACCACCCTTTTTGTTATGCTGAAAAACATACTATATCTAGCAATGTGTTGTTGGCATTGGTTTCATCGGGAGACCAGTTAACTGACAGGTGTGGTGGTGATTTCAGATTTTAATTGCAGGCTTAGCAGGGTTGTGGTACATTGTTTTATCGGAGTTCTTTAGGAGCAAAGATTTGGGTTGGAGTTGGACAGTGCTGGTATCCTAGCACCAAATAGGTCAAATAGGTATAACAAGTTTTCCAAAGAATCCGTGTTGTCTACAGCTTTAGAAAGAACAGTTTTGCTTCCCTTGCTATATTTAAATAAGATTCAGTGACTGTGTTTGAAGTGGGGTATGTTTCTTATGCCGGGTTCACCTTTGTCATGGAAATGCATGCTTTGTTCTGGGATTCATGCAGAAAGGATGCTTCACTTAAGTATACGGTGCTCTAATGAAGCTCCGGTATGTGCATAAACCTCCATGAAAGCAAACTTAGTCTTTAAATTTCACTGATGTTAGGTATTTCCCATACTGATACCATGAGAATGGGATAGCTGTATACCAAAGAAAATATAAGCTTTCCATGAGAGAACCACTAGTGTATCTTATGCCGAAGTACTATTCTGTTGTTTGGCAATATTATGAATAACTACCTGGCAATGAATCACTCTAAGACTTCCAAAGTCATTTCTTGGTGCCTATATTAGACTACAATATAAATAAATATGAAGTTTACCAATGTTAACTTCACGTACCACTGTGACTCATAAAAGTAGATATTTTCAATTGCAGTTAGCATTTGTAAGTTCACAAAGGAACACATTTCCAGTCTATGCAGTCATAAATTACATGCTACTTATTACAACATACAAATTAAAGTTGCCTACTGTTGACAAAGTTGGTTGAATGATGCACTGTACACTCGCCTTGAAATTTTATGCTGATTGATGCTGATGCTGGAGCAAAAATTCTTTACTGAATATGGATTTCCCTACAGATGTAAGGGAAACAAGTTGATCATAATTATTTTGCAATAAAAAGCAAGTTCCAGCCATTGCAGACAATAAGGTAATTGAAAATTCTCAAACCCTGCAGTCAAAAAAACATTAATATATTCATGTTTGGCATATTTTACCTAATGAACACATCCTAACACTGGGAAAAAAAAAAGGTGACCTTTAAGATAAGATGCTAAACAAGGTGAATTAACATTCAAGATTAGTGTAAGTGGGAGAACTTTTCAATGTATTTTTGCACATCTACTTTCTCTGTACTAACTGTTTAAAATTTTCAGTAGTTTGTGGTCACCTTGGCTAGGTTTGCATCTAGTGTTTGTTTTTTTTTAAAAAAGCATTCAGTAAAGGCATAACTGGATAATTTATTCATATTGGAATTCTGGTGTTAGAAGAGATCTGATGGCTTTTGTGTGTGTAAAAATAATACTTAAGAAGAAAAATATATTAGAGGATCCATATCAATAATGATGATAATGGAGGTCTCAAATTGCAGCCCACAGCGTGTGGATGACTATCTGAGGAGTGCTGTTTCATGGATCTTCCTGCTTGTACTCTTCTGAGTCTTATGTCTGCTTAAACTTTGTAGATTTTGGTTAAATGCTGTAATTCTTTATGTAAATGGCATAGATAAAAGTTCAGAGCATCACAAAGCTTCAACACTTTCATGTCTGTCTCTACTTTGATCCTTGAAAACTAAGAGCTTGTTTACGGGTGACTTTTTATTTTCTACTAAAATATAAGGTTAGCAGATTTCAATTTTTATTGCCTTCTCAGCTTTCAATGCACTCTGCCTTATCGGTGCACTTGAGTCCACGCGGTGCATATAAAATGAAAAGCTTCAAGTATTTTTATTAAGACATCCAGGAAGAGCTCTGTAAACAAGGCTTTGCTTTCTAACGCTCAAGCGTTGAATTGTCAGCTGTTATGAGCGCACTCGCACTTTCTCATTCTGAAATGTGGCCAGAAAAGAAGAGCGGATCTCTTATGTGTGTGTGGCCTTCTTAATGTAGCTATTTGAAAACCAATATTTTGCTTTGGAACAGGAATCCTCTACTTTATGAGGAGAGCCGGTCCCTCGAGTTTTCTCAGTGCATGTGATGCCCTGAAGGTAACATTATTTTACAGAGTAGTTTAGCACATTTTACCAAGACTGTTCTTAAAGACAGTTGAAACAGCATCTTTCTGCACTGAGGCTCTCAAGTACAGTACAAATAAGTCAATAAAAGTAAAACACTTTGCTGACAGTCGGGTTACTTAAGGGGCTTCAGCAGTTGAAAGAAAGTAGGGGGTCCTACTTTACTAGCCTTTAGCAGTTCAAAATGGGATGGAAATAAGCCGAGGAAAATCAACTAAAGAGTTAGTTGAAGTAAAACTCCTCCAGTTTTTTCTTACGAATGAGAAACCAAGATCCTAACTCCCCACTGTCTACTACTTTGCACTTTCGCTGGTGATTTCAGAAAGCAGGTGAAAAACGGGAGGCTGAGATGGCAGCTGCATTGCAGTGCAAAGGCCAGGGCATCCTCCAGGTTAGATTATAAAATTGGGATGGGGAATGGTGGCTGGGCACAGCAAGTTTCTGGGACCACAGGCAACCCCACAACACTCGCGCTGTGGATGTAAGAAAAGCGCCTGCCGCAACTGTAGGGAGTTTTAAGTCACTTTGCGCAGCTGTGAAGAATCGGGCTCAGATACTTAAGGAAGTAAGTTCTTGATCAAATGATCTCTCAAAATATTTCCAGCATCATCTCTGATGCCACCGGCCAGAGAGAATACATATTGCAAAATCAGACCAATAGTTATTGGGTATATTGAGTACATACAGCATGGAGAGGAGGAAATAGAAATTGGCAGTTCTTTGGAATCTGGAGAAGACTCCCACACAGCATGAAGCAGTCAATTTTTTTACTAAATTTACTTGTGCTTTTGTGAAAGACAGTATTTTTTTCTTCCCCCCCTTTTTTTTTTCCATACGTGGATTATTTTTTTTTCCTCACTGTTTTTCTTACCTCGCTGTAAAATAATATGATCTTCTCTTAATTTTAGCTTTTCACTGCTAAAAGCACTGGTCCTGATTTCCCCAGAGCATTTCATCACTTACAAATCTCTGTAACTAATTTAAAATCAGATCTATGCCAGCGTGAAAGTGATGGGAAACACTGGGAAATCAGATCTGCTCTCAGAGTAAAATGCTAGCTTTGTAGAAGTTTTTCAGGTTACCTTTGCTATTATCAAATGTAAAAGCATTGAAGTGAACAACTTTTCTAGTTTGCTCCCTAAGACAACCATGTTTGCTAGCTTTAAGGTAGTCTGTAAAAAAAATATGTTCCCACTGCCATGCTGAAGCCAACGAAATAGCAGCTAACCCAGAATAACCGGAGCAAGAAGCAACCGGTGCATCCACTACATATTACCATAGCAAAAGGAAAAATTTTAAGATCCGTCATTATTCAAAGTGTTATGGGTAATCATCTTCAAGGTCTAGGCTTGATAGTATATCTCAAATATTAAACAGCCATTCGCAGACACTTAAATAACCCTTTTCTATACACTGTTTACGCTGAAGAAAGAGCACAGCTTACACTTCTACCAATCAGCAAAGACACAAAACTTACAGAGGGTTACAGAAATGTAATTTCAGTCTCCCTGGGAAATGGAACATCCAGCTGCAAAGCATGTATAAAGTATGTCAAATACTTCATATCGCATAGCAGCTAGTAGAACATGTCTTGATTTATCTGTTTGAGAGCTGATCTCCAATGTCTCTCTGGAGCCAGGCTTAATCTTTCATCGAGGCCTTTCATAGAAGTTTTTAACCATATTGGAAATGTGAAAATATTGCTTTTGGATCATATAGAAAATGTGACATTATGTTGATTTAATTGAGATTTTTTAACAAAATCGATACAAACATGCCAATAAATGTTAAAAGATAAAATGGTATTGGACTACACTTGCTTTATTAGGCTGTGTCACAAATACATAAAATGGATAAGGGACTAATGGTTAACACTACATAAGCTGTCATAAGCGTACAGGAACCACTAAAATAATTTGAAAGTTTGTAAGAAGACTCACTGTGACGAGTTTTTAAAACAAATTGAATAGCTTTAACAGGTCTTCAAACCAGAACAGCAATTTGAATGAGACTCTGCTGCCTGTTGTCTTAAACATAGCATTGCAGTACTTAAAATCAACTAATACTGTGATCAGTCTAATAACATAAGAACATGAGAGTTGAGTTACTCAGGATTAGAGGTATGCATCAGACACGTTGACATTGCTGGCATTCTTGTCAATCTTGAAGTTTGAGTGCAAATGTCCTGGGTTGACTGGGTATAGAAAAAGGTCCAATTGATATAGATCTCTAATCTAGTGAGAACCTCGCCATTTAAGGTCAATTTTGAGGAGACTGATTTTTGTCTTCCATTTGCTACGAAAGCACATTTTGCTGAAGATTCTGCCTCAATATCTCAACACTAACCTAATCAAGAAGAGACCAGCACTTTTGTGGTACTAAGTGGAAAAAAAATCCAACTTTGAAAGTGTCTGAATTTTTATCCTCCTGAAAAACTGTGCTTGTGAGTCAACGTTTTGATGTGAACCCACTCCAGAGTAGCACCAGTACATCAGCTTATAGAAATTCTGTCTGGTCGGGTATTTGTAGTGAGACTTGTGTGAGGAGGAGAAAGAGGGCATTGATCCTCTTTCAGTATACTTCTCAACATTGAATGCAGAGCTTAGGAAGACGAACTTTGCAGTTATTTTTAAAGCTAAAACACAGTATTTAATTTAGTAAGGGAGCTTACTATTTGGAACACTGAATTTACGTTGTCCCTAAAGATCAAGCTTTTGTGTGTGTAAAGGCTGCCTTGGATGGCAGCACAGCAAAAGGAAAAATATTGTTCAAAGAAGCAAAGAGTCTTTAAGCTGGAAGAGCCTGTGGTTTCAAAATAATGACCTGTCCGAAAGTAGGGGTATAGCTGTGTACAGAGAATTTGAACCCAAGGACATGCATGGCTGATGAAAGGCTGCTGACAGTTCCATCCAGAAGCCACTGTAGAAACTGGCAATGCTATACGCTCTGTGAACTTTTACAAACTTCCTGTCATATTCTCGGAGATCCTGTCTTTTCATGGCCATCACTCTGTTGATGTGCTGTGTGTTTCTAAAGGCTGTCTCTACCTGGTGGGGTCAGACGTGCTCAAGCAGAGTACTCTTCATTACGTTATTCATCATATCAACAACGTGTGGTAGATGGTGCAGACTTGGGCAGGTAGTCAGTGACATCTTATCCCTGCGCAGTTTGTGACTTGGATCTGGCACTGGAAGGGATAAGAAAATTTTAAAATACCACTGAATAGAGCATGAAAGACTGTCTGGGCTTTTTAACACAGGGAGGGGATGTGTCAGCTCTGTTTGTGATGGATTAGCTGTACTTATTTTCCACGTAACTGGGAGAGGGTGGTAGTGAAATCCTTGCATTAGTGGATTTATCTCTGAAGAGAGCATTAGGCTTGTTGTTCGAAAGGATGGATCTGACTGTACCTTTTGTGCTGTAAAAATATATGTGAATCTAAAGCCTATGAGCTCTCTTCCTTTTTCAGCTTGGCAAAGTCACCAGTGACTATTTTCCTGGGTAACGTTGACAAACAGAAATGCTTTGAGACTAACTGTTCATAAGGGATAGCCCATGGCACAATCATACGTGGTAATAATTTACAGCTGCTCTCATTCCAGTCTGGATATGAGTTCGAAACCTAAAGATAGAAAGATATTTGTTCAGTTACTAAGCTCTAGCACTGGTCACGTGCTGTAGTGACTCTGTTATCTGGAAACTACATTTCTATTCTCAATGTCCAGGGGACATTATGCTTCCCGTGATTTTCATTCTGCGAGAGGGAGAAATATCTGTTAGCTTTATACAATAACGCTTCTCTCAGTGGATGAAGGGCTAATGTCCTACGCTCCATTGAAGCTTGATTGTCAAAAGCAGTAACGAGGGCTTGCCAGCTCTTTTTGGTAGAGTGTCACGTGGATGCTGACCTTGTGTGGCAGTGGCTCTGCATCCTCTTTTGTGTTTAGGGGTGGGTAGAGGAGACTGGCTGGCTGTACGGGAATTAGCATCCCCTAGGAGGCTGATGCTCACGTGGGTTATGCAGAACACCATGGTGTGCTCCCCTCCTCGCTGGCACCCTCCCCACACGGGACCTGCCTTGTGGCATATGGAGGGAAGTTACTGCTCCTTTAGTTTGTGCTGGATACTTAAATGAAGAGAAGACAATGCTGTCAGGGCTTATTCCTTTTCAACACTGAGGAAGAAGAGAGGAAAGCACTGAGTCTCTGTCTTTTCCTGCCTGAATCTCACTCTGGGGAAAGGAAAAGCCAGCAAGCATACAGAAACTGGTCAAAAAGGAAGCAATAGCCTCTCTAAATCAGGATAACGTAATCCTTTTCCCTTGCTCTCTCTTCCGTTGCTGGCTTTACTCTCTCTGCTGCAAGGAAGTTTTGGGATCCTTTAAACTCCACAGAGATTAGCTTCTTTTGATGCTACAGCTTCTTGCTTTTAGCGAAGGAAGAGGACAAATCTCTGCATTGATTTTCTCTCCTTTAAATCCCGCTAAGTCTTTCTCAGCCCTTAGGCTGTTGATAATCTTGTGCCGCTCTGAACTCATGCTGTGTCGTCTGTAACCTGCTAGGAAGATGTTGTGATTTGAGGCTCTGCAGTCACACTGGCAGAGTGTCCTTAGCTTCTTTGATGTATTTGTGGGCATGAGCTTCTGGAGTGTCTTCAGCTGTTCATTGATAGCCAGAAGAGAGTTTTGCCATGATACTGACTCATACTCTCATGAAGGATGGAGCTCTGTAAAAGCTGGTTCCTGACTTGTACAGGGCCATGAACTTGTGAGGTACCAGGTTCGGGATGTTTTGCTTACTGACCTGATAAAAAGGCCTTTGCTTTGATGCAGTTACAAGTTAAGCATGCCTATTTTGTGCTCATATTAAGACACTATTAAGGCTGAAGGGCAATTTAGTACCTCAAGAAAATACTAAGCATGTTTCAGCTGGTGCACCTGCTAGATCTGCTGGCACGTAGGACTTCGAAGTAACTTCAAATGAGAAAGGTGATACGCTGAATCAGCTAATGCTCCTTTGAGTGAACAAAGCAACTGGATGGTTTATCAGCAGAAAATTTAACAGAGGAATTGTTTGTGGTGGGATGTCTATCAGAAATTGAGCACGGCACTTGGGGACAATCTCTAAATCACTAGTCCTGCAATACTTTCTTTAAGCATGCTTTTCGCAAAAGATATGTCTAAGCATCAGAAGCATGTTTGGATTTCTGTCAAGCCGCCCAGCAGGCACGCCACATGGCCCATAGAAGCAATGAGAAAGTTATGTTTCCACCATATGCTTATTTTCACTTTTTATTAACAGATTCCTGTTATTCCCTAAACACTGTGAAGAATTAAATACAGATGAGGATGAACTTAGTGTTAAGGGGGCAACTTGCTGCTAATGCCAGTAAAAATGTTGTGCTCATTTGGAGCTCAGGAGCTCCAAATAGGAGGGGCTATGAATGAGTAATATTGGTATTACTGGCTTCCAGCACCTATATACATATATGTGATACGCTTAAGGTACAGGCATCCAATACCTTGTTGCCTGTCAGAGAGCCTTCCTGTTCATTACTGGTTGCTGGTAGACACTTTTTCCTCTCCTGACCCTGGGGTACCATGTTACCATGTGGTTTGTGAAGTATCTGTGGCTACTTACTCTGTAACTGATGTGAAGAATATGTTGGGAGCTGAAAAACTTAAATTTAAGATACCTAAGAAAGACAAGATTAAATCTTTGAAATAGTTTTTCTGGTGGTAATCTTGCTATTTGTCTTAATTGAAGTGTGGAAATGAAGTATCCTAACTGAAGTGTCACATCCTTAGACATGTTTCATGTTATGCCAGTGACTTCTTTTTCCTTCATTGAGTAAAACTCATCTCTCATTTCAGTAAAACTTCTCATCTCTCTTCATTGATTAAAATGCATTTGTCAATGAAAAATGTTTTCTCCAATGAACGATGTATCTTTCTGTAATCAAAAATACCTGATGAAATCAGCTAAAGGGCATAAACACACATGTCTCCTAGTTTGGCCTTGGTTGAGACTGGATGCTCTGGTTACTTTCTCCTTTGGAAGGAAAATGGATGTGGGCAAATGACTCACATCAGCTTTATTCTGAGGATACTTTCACAAGGTGTAACTATCTACTGTTTTCCTCTGTACATTGAAGCTAAGTAATATTGCCATGTTTTCCAATATATGAGTCTGACAGGGCTAACTTTTATATCATTTCTTTGTGAAATACACACGATGAAACACAGCAGAATTTCAAAACAATTACCTGTGGCTTTTAAATGGATGTGTGTTACAACCAACAGTAGGGATATTCCTGAGGTATTCCTATCTTCATCAAGTCAGTGTAAGATTAAACGAAATAAACCACATGATTCAACAATGATAGTTTAATAGGTGTTTTAATTAGTGACAGCCAAGTTACTAAAATAATCAGTAATTGCAATATATTACTTGCAAAGATATTACTTGGGGAAATATAGGTATCCCATATTGTGTTGTAATTATTAGAAAAAGATAATACCCACGCTATCTGTAAGATGATACTAAAAAAAATTGAGAAACATATGAAACTCTCTACTCAGGGTCTTATTTCTTTTGGTCTGCCATTATAAACTGGTGGCCAGCAGGTAGAGGGAGGTGATTCTGCCCCTCTACTCCACTCCGGTGAGACCCCACCTGGAGTACTGCGTCCAGCTCTGGAGTCCTCAGCACAGGAAGGACATGGACCTGTTGGAGCGGGTCCAGAGGAAGGCCACAAAGATGATGAGAGGGCTGGAGCACCTCGCCTATGAAGACAGGCTGAGAGAGTTGGGGTTGTTCAGCCTGGAGAAGAGAAGGCTCCAGGGAGACCTTATAGCAGCCTGCCAGTACCTTAAGGGGGCCTACAGGAGAGACGGGGAGGGACTCTTTATCAGGGAGGGTAGCGATAGGACGAGGGGTAATGGTTTTTAAACTGAAAGAGGGGAGATTTAGATTGGATATTAGGAAGAAATTCTTTACTGTGAAGGTGGTGAGGCACTGGAACAGGTTGCCCAGAGAAGCTGTGGATGCCCCATCCCTGGAAGTGTTCAAGGCCAGGCTGGATGGGGCTTTGAGCAGCCTGGTCTAGTGGGAGGTGACCCTGCCCATGGCAGGGGGGTTGGAACTAGATGATCGTTAATGTCCCTTCCAACCCAAACCATTCGATGATTCTATGAAACTCCTTCATTTAATTGCAGTAGGAGCTGCATTTTCACACTAAAAAAACAACATGGAGTGCCATTTCCTATGCCTGAGTGTTTCACCACATATAGTGTTTTCATTTTCACAAACATTTGAAAATGCAATGTGAACATGTTCTGGAAATGGATATTTAACACTTGTGTGGTGTGCTGTTACTTTGCTGTTCTAGAATTGTTGGAAAACTTGAATTTATGGTTGTCGGCAAATTCTTAAATCATTTCACAAATACAGTGGAGTTTCTGTACAGATTATATTTGCTTACAAATAGGGTTTTACTCTGATTTTCGTAAGAAAGAAAAATTATTACTCGTAACATCTGCTCTCCACCTTCGCCCAGTAGCTCATTTATATTTGTTTTGAACAGCAGTTGTTAGAATTTAGAAAATGACTTGTGAAAACCATCCACTTACATAGCCAGTATTAATTTTAAAATGGAAACAGCTTAATTGTTTGTCTTAATTATATTTTTTTTCGGTAGCAAAAGGAATGAATTCATTAGGCACATTAGACTTCAGTTCTGCAAACACTATCCTTGGTTTTCAGCCCGTGATAAGTGATGACTTCTCTTTTTCAGCACAGGAACCTGTTTGCCAGCCCGAGGCCTAATGGCCCACTCTAGTGTCTCAGCGGAAGGTAGCAGAAAGTTTGCTCACTGAGGACTGCTGAAATGAAGCTTTCTTTTCCATCATAAGTTTTTAATATTTTTCTGCAAATGCAGTGTGTTGTAAAGATTAATAAGCCATCCATGGGTTTCTCTGACGTACCAATCACTCTTTTATATGAAAGGTTTCTCTCAGTCGTCGTTACCGGGAAATCTCCTTGCCATTACATACTAGCACATGAGCTGTTTGAACGATGCACAAACCAGAGTTCACCTAGAAGCATGAGGGCAACAGATTTATGGTCTAGGTAGGCTAGGAGAGCTCAGTGAGATAGGAATAAAGTCCAATCTGATGGAAGGTGAAAACCAGTAGAAAGGAAACTTGACACCGTAACGCTAAAACCTTCATGGCTCACTTCTGTCTCATGCCCAGTTTCACAGTGGAAAGTGAAGTTTGCAAGGATTGTTTAGAACTGTAGAGGTTATTGGGGTCCTGTCTCCTTTTCATTTCTGGTGTCATCTGTAGTTTTTGAGAGGAGTTTGTTTAGCAATGCAATGCTAAGGTTTGTTTGAGGTAAGATATATTAGATATCTGAAATGCTGTGACTTGTGCCTGAGGAAATACCTCATACAGTGCTGTGCTCAGCCTCTCCTCATATGACAGGTGCTCCAAGCCCTTCATCATCTCTGTGGCTCTTTTCTGTAGTCACGACAGTAAGTCCATGTCTCTTTTTGTTCTCGGGAGCCTAGCACTGGACCCAGCATTCCAGGTGTGTCTCATGAATGGCGAGGTAGAGGGGAAGGATCACCTCCCATTACCTGCTGACAACAATTCCCCTAATGCAGCCCACAACGTGAATATTCTCCAGAAGAAACAGCAATCCCGAACTACCAGTCCACTGCCTGCCAGGGGCTGAAATATTTTCGTCACTACGGTGAAGAAATGCTTTTAAAGCTCTTGCGCTCTGCTGTTTCCTCAGGTGCATCCAGCCACGCAAGCCTGTGTACGGGTGCTTATTGGTATTAGGTGGAAGTATTGTAATGAATAGGTAGTGAGCTTGTACTGGAAAGTGTGCCTAAAGTAGAAAGCTGGTTACCTTTCCATGTTGATACACAGTAGGGTGTGAATGTAGGCCACGTCAATGTGTAGCAGCTGCATCTTGTGCGTTATCTCAGACTCCCCTGTGCGGTGGAGAAGCCAGTGATTTTGATTTTTGCTTTCCTGTGCTGATTACATGCTAGTGAAACTTTGAGGAAATCAATGGAGTTACATGGGTGCGAATCACAGAATAGCAGATCGCTCAGTTGGCCCCTTAGTTCCCCCTGAAAGTACCCTTCAAGACCAAGTGCTGTCAACATTGTAGGACTGAGGGGCTATAGTCAGTCTACCTTAATTGCCCAAATTAAGTCTAAGTAGTCGTAATTAAAAGTAAGTCTAATTTGAACAGAGGAACATCAAAGCCAGTTTTGGATTCACTAGAACATATAAAGCAATCCAGCTGCAGTAACGAGGCCAGATGTCTGAACAAAAATAACCTCCGAGTACATGTATACTAGGACCATCCTGCTGGGAAACTGTGAAACAAATCCAGTATTTATATGTGAAACAGGTCTCGACTATTGCCTCTTGTGGTGCAAAACTGGAATGTGCAGCTAACAATTTAAAACCGTATGATGAAATGCAATATCTTGAAAGCAGCTTTGCAGTGCTTTGAACTCTGAAAGCATACAGAACAGAGCAACTTTTGAAAAAAATTAGGCTGGACTCCTCTGTTGTTGCCATCATTAGGATGTGTTTGAATCCGTTTCAGCCCTGCTTCTCAAACATTACAGGCTTTTACATCTAGTTACAGATCTGAAGGTTTTTGAAAGGCTTTGTGTTTTATAAAAATAAAACGTACGCAGCAGCCATGGGCACATAACAATATCCAAGCGACACCGAGGAGTAACCTGATGATGCTCCTCAGTGTATATAAAACATTGAACCCTGAGATCGCCGGACAGTAGCATTTCCTCAAAGCACAGCACGGGTAACTGCTGGTTTCCTGGGAGCATCTAACGGAGAATGCCCACCTGGGGAAGAATGAAAGGGACAAGCATGTGGTTTGGATCCAACAGATTGTGGTTGACTTTTCACAGACCTTTAGAAAGGCTAATTGCAGTTTGGAGAACCATTGTAGATGTTGCTGTAGTGATAAGCAACCAAGAAGACAGACCTTAGCCCACAAAACAAGTGAACTGCATGTAAGGGAAAGACGTGATGAAACAGGAAAATAAAGTGGAGATGAATGAGTATAGAACTGCAATGAGTTTTACAGGAGAGCAAAGTTTTCAGCTCCTGTTTTGCCTAGTCAATGTCAGAAAGGAGAGGATGGTTTTAAGGTGAGATTTGTCAGAGGTAGAGATTAAAAAGCCCATATCCACAATTTTGTCCATTGTCATAAAAATTTCACTACAAAATTAGGACACCTTGAAAAAGGGGGGAAAAGAAGCAAGAAAAGCATTGACATCAGCATGTTGTGGTTGCCTTAAAAATAGGAGCCTGTTACTGAAGTGATGGAAGCGAGGGAGCTGGAGGAGCGGACCGCAGCAGTCAGGATGATTATTTTGAAAGATGATCCTAGTAACAGGGATGTGAATAGGTTTAAAGAGGTCTGAGGTGACTGGCGTCAAGAACAGGAAGGGGGCAATTCCTGGAACTGGGACAAGAGCTAACACAAAGCAGGCGCAGACAGACACCGGGTACAGAGCTCCAGGGACGCAGCGAAGGAAGGGTCGGTCCAACTTTAAAATGGTGCTGTGTCTGCATAGACAGGCAACCCCTCAAATAAAAGCTCATGAGGAGGACAGGAACGGTGTGTTCACAGCAGCAGAGGGACTATAGCAGAGTTCAGGTGATTTGCCCAAAGGCTGGTAGGGTGGGAGAGGAATTCAGTTGCACTCCCATAATAGTAACTCCAGTATCGCTAATGTGAAAGAGAGACAGAGGTGCTTGGCATTCCTTAAAATCAGGAGGCATTATTTAGTAAAATGGAATTTATATTAAAACAGTAAACATTTTGAAGGCCACAAAACATTGGCTTTCCATGGCGTTAGGGCTGTATGAGTCCATCAGAAAGACAGATCAGAAAGCTCACAAAACCACTGCGAAACAGTCAAGTGTTACTCCCATGTTACAAGTGGGAAAAAAAAATAGCAGAAAGGAACTTAGCACCTCAGCTGAGCAGAGCACTTGGAAAATGCATGAATGGTGAAGTAGACTCATTGACTTCAACGCCACTGCTTTTTCTTAAAGTTACATAGGGGCATAAGTGGCTTGCTGAATTGAGAGCCCAAGGGTAGGGATTAGAACTTGTGTTTTCTTGGCTCTCCGCCTGAGCAAAATTGGTTATGCCACACCGATCCTGAAACACAACTTCTGTTTATATTATTTGCAGAGTGCTGTGGGGAAATGAAAGCTGGTAAGGCATAATTTTATTTGTGTGCTTTGAAATTTTATATTATTATGTATTTCTTGTTGCACTGTAATGAATCTCTGATTTCCATATTAAAATTAATAAAATGAAAATAACATGAATGCAATATTCCTGCTGAATACACATTGACTAGAGAATGTTTTTGTATTATTCCACAGGCATATTTATGACAGCCTATTTCCCTGTGTCTTGAGAAGGCTGCAGGTCCAAAGGAACTTTAATCATTCACATTTTGCTTATACAGTTACAAGAGAATTCACACACAATCCACATCTGAATACCACTTTTAAACTAAGCAGTAATAGAGTAAGTTCCATTGTAATGATGTATGAGCATTTTTAGACTGTTGCCAGCCTATAACGGTGTGTTTATGAAAGCAATGACACTAACTGGAGAGAAATAATCTGCTAAAGTAGAACTTATATTTCATAACTAACAGTACTTTGTTTTATCATAGATACTGGGCAGAGAACAAGAGTGTCACAGCTTCAATTTGGGTTCAACTAAATATACCAAATTCATTCAGGTGTGCCTGTACTGCTTGGACCTTAGCAAAGACTGAGTAGTTTGCAATAAATGATATCAGTACTCTATGGGGCTGGGCAAACACATATTGCGCATTCAGAAGGGTTTGTAAGGTATGGCTGTCTATAATCACTGGTTCATCCGGATGAATGCAGGGATCATGGGTTGTTCCTCACATCTGTGCAAAGGTATCAAAACCTACGTTATGCTAGTGACACAGTCTATTAGAAAGCCCAGTGTCCTGAAGGAAGCAGATGAGCAGGAGTAACCTGAGTATCTGTACAGCACACGGATGCACCTCCCTTACATCGCAGCCTTTGTTCACTCTCCTTTTTCCTCATCTCCCCCCTAAAGTGTTCATGGAGTTGCCAGCAGGGAGAGCATTTCACTGGGGAGGGAGAGCGAGACAGAGGTCGGATGAAAGTTTTCTAGGGGTCCTTGCTTGCCGCCACTCCCTTAGGACACGCAACTTATGTCCCCCCAGATAACTGTTTTTTTAGAATGGGGAAGTGATCTGACAGGCTCACCTATAAAAGGCACTTCTCAAGACATCATCATAACTATTATCCCTGCTATCTTGGTGAAACTTCTACCTACGGGATAGGAAAATAGGCATCAGATGCACGAAGGTGTTTTGTAAAAGCATTTTCCCTTGTCACTCTCACCCAGCTACCTCCCATGGGATTTATGACTTTAGAGGCATTCAGACATATGAATCATTATTTCAGTAAATTTGATTTCAGGGTGCCAAAAGGTTGTCATTTACATCAACATTTGGTTTTGTTTGGTAGTTCTCTGCTACCGGACATGAAAAAAAGCAAGCATCAATGGCAACAATTTGAATATTTTATTAAACAATGCAGCCGCCTTCATTGAAAGGTGTTATCACTGACATTCACAGCACGGGCAGTGTGATGGTATGCAACAGCATTTCCTGCCCAAGCTGTTGCGAATACTCTTAATGAAGAAACGTAGTTGGGAGATGTTATTCCTGCACCGGTTCCACGAATCCAGAAAATATTAGATGAACAAATGAATGGTTTGTTCTCTGTGTCAACAAATAAAATTTCTTCAATTTTCTTCAACTTCTCTATAGTTTTTAACCTGGTCTTTCATGTAAGAGAAATAATTTTCCAACAGATTTTCTGGAGAGGAAACTATATTTTGGAGTATATTACCTAAAATAGAACACCATATAATCTTATAGAAGTACATGTATATTATTTATAATACAAAAAAAACCCCATACTGTAAAACTGCAATATAATACCATTTAATGATTTTCAGTGCTTAAGTAGTAGGACAACTGCCTGATGAAGATGCTTCTGTACCCGGTCCATAATTCTCCCAAAAATACAAAAATAAATGCACTTCTAGATTCTGTCCCCCAGGAAATCTTACTGATGAGAAAAAATACAAAAATAAAGGCACTTCTAGATTCTGTCCCCCAGGAAATCTTACTGATGAGAAAACACAGCGCCTCTATCTGTGTTTCTTCACCTTTTAGTTCATTGTGCTTCGTGGTCAAGAATATTTTTAGTAATGAAATCTTTACAGGTCTATTCCCTTTTTGAACCTAAAATAAACTTCAATTTTAATTATATGAATTTGAGGAGGACTCAGTTATTTGTTCAGAATAATTAAAGTACATTAAATGATTTTAGGTTTTAATCTTATTTTCAAAAGAAGTCATTTAATGTTAACTGGGAAGACAGTGCCACAGAATACAATTTAATTAATAAGCTTTATATTTCTCATGTTGCTTTGGTTTATGACAGTAAGCAAAGTACATGGGAGATCATGCCAAGCCATTGAAACCTTAAATGGACACCCTAGTTGCTTTTCTGCACTGCCTGCCTGTGTGGAAAAATGCTATGGCTTTCTAGTGTAGCATTATGTAGTGTACTACTGACTTACGGTAGAAAGAAAAAGATTCATCCTAAAGGCATTGCCACAAATGACCCCATTTTAGAGTCAAACCTTGCCTTTCAGTGGACTACCAGAAAAAGGTACGTATCTGACTGGTTTCTTACCCATGTCACAGAATAAAATTCTGGTTTTGCTTGCACGCGAAACATATATTTTGGTATTGCAGCACTAATGAGTATACAGAGGCACACTGAGGCCTTTGACACCACTGTCCCTTTCTGTGAAGGCTGTTCTGGGTACAGATGGTCTTTTCCTTTTGTTTTCTGCATACATAAAATGAAGCAGGATGGGTTTCCTTTTGCTACCTGTTATTTGGGAGGGGAACTGAGTTCAAGTGCACTGTACTCTCTGTTCGATAGTTACTTGAAAGGGAAAACACATTAACAGAGCACTAACACTGAGGTGACGCAGCACCAGAAATGTTCCTCTTGCTTCTCTGCACAGCTCTCAAAAGCCGTGTCAGTCGCTATGGGGAACTATAAAAGGCCATAGCAACACCACGAGAAAATGTTTTTTCCTGGAGCTTTGGCGGGAGCTTTTTGTTCCTCTTCCTTTGGCTTTTGAGCCGCACTGGGAGAAGGGCGAGGTCGGCGGTTTTTGATGGTGTTGCGCAGCACAGATTAATGCTTTCCTCTTTTTCTGAATGTATTTTGCAGCAAATACAGCATTACAGAGATGCATGAACACCACAGTGCTGAATTAAATATTGTTTTCGGAAAGACCTGCTGATTTAAATGCTGTATAGCAGCCATTGGGCATTAGAATAATGCACTACATTTCTTTTAGCAAGAAAGTGGGAAGCAGTTAAAGTTTGTAATGACAGATTATTGGTAATTACAAGCAGTATTGGTTTTGTATATAATTACCGATGGAGTTCATCTCACCCCACTTTAGAAGTCTACCTCTTAGCTCATCACCCAGAACTTCATACAACTGTTGTGGAGAAATGGGCACCTTAAAAGAGCAGTTAACTCTGCCTTTTAGTTTTGGGATGAAAGGAATCATTTTCTAGAGATGCCTGCTTCTCTCTATCGACTGTAGAAGGAGCTGAGGGGATCTCTATCTTCTGGTTGCCTAAATTAGGGCATAGTAACCCAATGCAGTAGCGGTACTCTCCAAACTGATTATCTCAAGAACAGGGAATCATCCTTCACGCAGCTACCTGGCTTTTGAGTGGCAGATGTCTTATATCTGTCCAGTTTGGAGCATGACAAGAGAAGAAGGGCCATACATCTATCTCTACACCCTCATTTAGACCCTGCCTTTCTCAGGGAGCTCTGTATCTTTCCCAGCACTGCCAGGGTGGGTCTCAGCACCAGGTTCCTTCCACTGACCTTTGCCAAATTGATCTGGGGCTCCCTTCCCTGTCCTGTCACACGGGGCCCTAGCCTGCTGGCTGCCACATTGTGCTGGTTTTCCCTCTCTCCTTCTCCACACCTATGTATCATTAGTGCTTTTTGATCAGTGGAACGACTCCAAAGGGGAAGCCAGCAGCCCACCTGCCATCATCATGGCACCTTCAGGAGTGACAGGCAGGTATCCACCTCAGGGGTGAGTGCTTCGGACCAGAAAAACGTTGTACAAAAAGTGTGGACGGGTAGGACAACACCTGTTCCCATACCCAGGTTTGTCATGGGGGCTGATGGTATGTGAGTGCCACCTTGCTCAGCTCCCTAACGTGGGAGTTTTCTTCTGGAGGTGGAGTTTTAGGCACCTGTGAAGCATACTGATTGAGAAATGAGCTGTCTCCAGAGATCAGGTGTTCCCAAAATAAAGGAAGAAAGTCTTGGATGGACTTAGATATACTTATATTTAACTCCAGCTATAAGCACTCAGGCTCCTTTTTTGCATAGCTTTCCGCTAGAGTGCTTTTCTTCATTTGCAAATGCAGTGGGATCAAATAAGATGTGAAACCATGGGGCAAGCTAGTGCATCTTCAAAACTTTGTCTTCAAAATCCCTGACGACAGAGGGTCTTTTAAACATTGCAGATGCTGGTAGGCATAAATGAAACTGGGCAACTGTGCGTAAATAGCTGCATGAAATTCAAGTGCAAAACATCATGCATTGAATTTGGGGGGGAACTTTTTAGTGGCCATTAAGTTTGCTTTCAGAATTATGTTTGGCTGCTCATTAACACCCACAGGAACCATGGAAATCTTTGTATCTCTGAATGACAGGAGCGTTAAATCTTTCCCATCGCTATAAAATGCTACAGGTCTAGCATTAAGGAATCGGAATGTAGTGAAGTTTAACTAGCATTGCATGCTGTGAATGCTCTGAAACAGGTCTTTAAACATTATTATGAACTACGATTATTTCAGCAGAAAGTGCCTGAGTGTTATCCTGAAAAAAGTATCTGGAGCCACATGGAACATTTACCAAGATTCTTAAGTCACTTTATAATCAAAGTCTCGTTTATGTTGCAGTGCTATTATTTTAAGTCTTGAGGTGCTTAAAATTTAGTGATGCTGCTGTCTCTTTTTCCCCATGGACTGCGTTGTGAGAAAAAGCCCAGGATGCCCTTCTCTGCTCTGATTTCTACTTTCAGGTCACTGGAACTTCACATCACTACTTTTTTCAGGTGTTAATTTTCTGTATTTCCATATTAAAATTACACTGAGTTGGATTAATTTAAATAGGCTATGTAGCATGTACAAATCTTGCTAGGACAGACTTTTTTTCTTTTGAGACTTGTGTGGTATTCAATAATTCCTCCCTGTTGTACAACAGTACCTGGGATGAATTTCTGCTTTTTCTCAAAATGGAAAAATACCTTATTTAATGATACCCTGCTAGAAAAGCTTTCAGACAATTTTCTTACAGACAGCTGGGTAAAGCCATGTGCTGTACTACATCTAAAGTATGGCTGTTTTAAAATTTATGTTTCTTTACAGCAAACTGCCCAAACACAAATAAGTCATCTGGTTTAACAACTCCTGAGGCTTAGCATTGACACTTTCATTCCAAACTCCATTACATATTGTGGATGCTTATCTTATCTCACTGATCAAATAAAAAGCCATAGGAAAAAATATCATTTTGCTTTTAAGATCCTCATTCTTTCCTGGTTTTCTTGAAAAGGGAGATAGATGTGGAGATGGCTGCAGCAGTGTTTCAAAATCCTTATTCTCTCCCTCTCTGGGATTTTTTTGGATGATTTTTTTTTTAGACTTTCATTGAAATTATATTTCCTGACTCATACAGGAGTTTGGGTTTTTTTGTTAGCATGTATTAAAGTAAACTGAAAAAAAAAACAACCAGTATAAATAAGCAGCTAGAAAATCTTGAAAGTATGAAACTACCGACTGAGATTTTGTGACCTTAATTAATAATTGTAATATCTGATTTACAAATAGCGCATACATTTCTTTCCTTTCTGAAAACCCAGCCCTTTCAAGACTATCCTTCAAAACATGAGCCGATTAGTTTTAATATGTCATTAGTTTTCTGTAGTTTCTGTAAAGAGAACTTCTATTGACTTTGTGTAAAAGCATGACTCCTGGAAGAGGAGATTCCCATTTAAACTGCTCCCTGTACATAACATCCCTCCATTTCCTTGACTGTGTTCCGTAGTGACACTGGAATATTGTGAATTGGAAACACTGGTTATGATGGCTACCAGGAATATATCTCAGACAGTAGAGATGTCATGACACATCAATAAATGTCACAAAACCAGAACTAGTCAGAAAACTGCAAGGAAAAACAAGATTTCTTGTCTCTGTGTGTGTGTGGTAATTTTTATTATTTTTTGACATTGAAGTGAGTTTCTTTCAGAGCTAAAACCAGATAGGACTTATTGAATGCAAAAGAAGCTTCTGTGTAATAGGCATTTTGACATGGGCCAGTGTGAAGTTTATGCTATTGGCAGCATTTAAGGAAATCAACTTCATCAGTCTGCATTAGACAGAATTTGGGACTAAAGTGTGCCGGAGCAGATAATAATGGTGATATGAATGCTTGATAGAGGAGCAGTTAGGAAACAAGAAGGGACTTTATTAGTGGGAATAAGTCCTAGTAGCAGTGACATTACCTGCTTACTCCCAGTTTTCACTGTCCTTGAGGACAAGGTGGTTGCTAAGCAATCACAGAATTGGACCAGCAGATGCAGAAGTTGTTAGTGCTGCTTGAAGCCGCAATTCAAGCTGCATGTCCGCTCTGAGGAAAGGATAAAAGCAGATGAATTAATCCAGCAGTGAACCACCCAGTGCTATATCTGGTCGAAAACTGAAGCAGTCTTTGAATGTCTGAGTTCCCTGGGTGACACAACCCTTCCAGGTAATGACAGCACACACCAGAAACATCTGAGTGCAGTCAGTTGTTCAAGGTGTGGTACGGAGCAGGTCTTTGTTGGACCATATCAGTGTTCCTCTGTCTGTCTGTTGTTATAGGTCATCTGCTAGTTCTCAGTTTTGTCCAGTAGACACAGGCTCCTACAAAGATAATTTCTTCCAAACGGAAGACAGAAGGCTGTATGAGTTGCGTGATTCATTTAAGTGCCGTACATGGACCCTCTGACCTTACAGCTCACCAACATTGACAGCCCCTGCACAACAAACTTCAAGAAACGAGGTAAGCCCTTAAAGCACTGGCAGTGTTTTAGAGTTTTAGGGCAATTTTAAAGCCCTTAAAACACTGGCTCTAAAATACGGCCATGTGTATTTTGTCCAGCAATGATATATGATACTGTTGGCATTTGTAAATATGTAAGTAGTTATGTCAGGAGAAAAAACTTCTGAAGCACGGTTTGTCCAGTAGCGTGAATTAAGACACAAATAAGGGGGCAAAAATTACTTCATACCAATAAAGGAAATGAACAGTCTTGGTTTTCTCATGAGCTCAGTATAGGGAAAGGAAAACTAAACCTGGAAAGCTAAACATACTTAGATGACAAAGAGATTAGCTCAAAGAAAAAAACAAGTTTACAACAGCTACACCAATGCAAAACAAGTAAGCACAAAAAAAAAGGTGTTACATTGAGGAAGCGAGACCAAAAGTGAAGCAGTTAGACTATGGTGGGAGAGTCAGGTTTTCTGCAAAACACAGATAAAGCTTAATGACTCTACACAAAAGAATAAAAAATTAATGGCCAAAATGGACAGAAATGGAGTGACAAAAAAGATGAAGATTCATTGAAAAACACAGACAGTGCAAACTCTGACTTCTGATATAGAGAAGGGAACACACAGTTCAGGCTGACTGAGTCTCATTTTAAAGGAGAGTGTAAAAGGACCGCATAAGCAGGTGAAGATAACATCAGAAATGCCAAAGGAACAAAATGAGATATAACTAGCAAGAGACATCAGAAATGTACCGGTAGCGACAGAAAGACACCAAGAAAAGAATTGGTCTGCTGCGCAGTAAAAAAGAGAAAGCTATTGATTGACAAAACTGAAGTGTCAGAAGCGTTACATAGCTTTTTTGTTTAGCCTTACTGAAAGTGTCATCTCTGATCAGACAGAACCAAACAGTGAGAACCCAGAGCTCTTACTCTGGTTACACTCAGCGTGTAGTTGCAGGCACAATGGTGACATTTCATGCCACTCACAAAAACCTAAATGACGTAATAACTTTCTAGTGCTATAGAAAGTTGACATCTAGCATATGGCACTCTCAGTGAGATGTTTACAGGAACTGGCATGCCCCGAATTTGTCAATATTTTGTGTTAAGAAGGACCTCAGAAAGCTGGAGGAGCAGCCTTTGTTTTGCTTGCGTTAAGTTGGTTTCTTATTTCGTGTATTGGAAAGAAAAAAGAGTATCTCTGAAAACAAAGTTCACCTGTGCTTACCTGGACGGGCCATATAATTGCCATAGAGCCTATTGTACACTTTAGCTGGACTGAGTAATGTTTTAGTGCTAGCAATTTAGTTTCTATTTGATATGCAAAATACTATACTAGGCCCGGGCACTGAGGGGTCTCTCTGTTGTAGAACAGGAAAAAAATATCTCTACAGCAATTTAATTCCATCAGCTTTCCCAATCACTTCAAGCAATTAGTTCAGAAGACTTTTGCTTAAATTTACATAAAACACATCCTTCCCTCTAATCCATTTTACAAGTGATAGATTATTTCTTGCATTTCTTGCCTCGCCGAAGGGGAGGAGCAGAAGGGGAGAGTGTGCTCAGGCTGCCCAGGGCACTGAGAACAGCTCCAAGAAGAGCGAGGTCCCAGTTTCCCTCATTGCTCTCAGAAGAATTACATGTTAGTGTAATGGGAACAAGAGATTAGCTGATCCCTGTTAGTAAAAGGGTGTCATCCATAGAGAGGATCTGCTAAAAATGGATGGTGGTTACATTTTTAGCTCTGGAATCGGTAGACAAGGAGAAAACCATTGTTAGAAAATGGCGGTAGGCCAAGCGCTCCAGCAATGGTTGAATGAGCAAAGTAGTTGAGAGAATGAGAACGGAGCTTGTTTGCATACTTTTAGCTTCTGTGACCAAATTTCACGTGAGTGTAGGATGAACAGGTGGTAATGCTGCTCACAGCCTGGATTCTCACTGTTTTCTAACACTGCTTGGAGTACCAGGGTCTACCCTCTATGGACAAACCTCAGGGTAGACTGGGCTACCTGAAGTCCAATGCCAGGGCTTTTTTTCATGTGCAGACCAAAGACATGTTAGATAGCGCTTCTTGGAATAGTAGTATAGCAGCTATTGCCACTCCACAGATGGTATCGCCCTTGTATCACACATAAAATTATTTATTTCATTTTATTTTATACTGGGGTATGGATTCAAAGGAATCCCAGTGCAAGGTAGACTAGATTGCCTTTCTGGCTTTCAAAGTGTGTAAGAAAGTTAGTGGTGCAGTGGGAAGAATCAGTTAGGCTGAAAGTTCTCTTTCATGTGTCTTTAATTAGTAGATTTGCTTTCATTTTGAACTCTTGTACTAATTGTTTATATTAGGGATCTACAAAATAATTCTCTTATGATGTGTCAGTGCATTTTGAGTAGCTACAACTGTTTTAAAACTAAATTAATAGTCTCCAATATTCCCAAATCTATTAACTGACTGAAAAGCTTTAATATAAAATAGCATAATTGTTTTCAGTTGCTTTTCTCCTTACTGACCTAATTGTTATAGAAAAAAATTGTTGTAGTTTGGAAAATATAGGGTAATTCTCAGTATCAACTAAATTTAGGCTTGCTTTTGTTTCAATCAGCAATTCACTTTTAGTTTTTGGACTTACTGCCTTGATGTTGCAGTAGCTCTGAATGTCAACCTGAATGTCAACTTATGCAGAGTAGCAACAGGGGAAGAGGAGAAAGGGGAAACACGGCCTTGATCAGAATGGGAGATGCAGGAGCTGTGCACACTACATTGCATGGCACAGTCGTGCAACCCTGGCTGTGACAGGAAGTCCTGGAGTGTGTGTGAAGTCAACCTGTGACGAGAGAGGGAGCAAGATCTCCTTTACCCTTTCCAGGAATTTCATGTTAGACAGCTACTGATGCAAGAGAAGTTACCCTGCTTCACACTGGGGTGGATTCAAAATCAGGCCTTGTACTGTAGCACCCACAGAAGGGTGATCCCGTGGTTAGACCTAGGAGTTGGGAGACTTTGGTTCACCTTTCTGTTCTTCCCTAGCATCCAATATGACCTTGTTAGAATTCTTAATGCCAGATTCCCAGAAGTTATTTACGCAAAGTCCCCTGGGTTTCAGTCCTTTTGGAACTGGAAAGAAGATGTCCTTAGCTTTTGTGCTAGAGGTCTGCAAAAATGAGAATTACCCACTCCCATTCACGGGCATCTGGATGAAAGTGATGTAGTCTATTACTACAGAAAACATAAATAATGGAGATGATAGGTTAAAAATGTGCTTTCAAACATACACAGCTAAAACCTATTACCTTTCTGTCAAACAACTTGTGTTCTCTAGAAATCATTTGGTGTGACTGATTATATTTTAAGGAATTTTGAATATGTTCTAGAGAAACATGACAGAGAAACATTGTGGAAAGTTATTCTGCCTCATCTTCTCTATTCCCACATCACCTAGCATCATCTGAAGGAACCCAGAGCCCTCTGTCACACACGTGCTTGGTTACTTGTTAGCCTGCATTTGCTTCTCTGATACTTCAGTATGGGTATTTCTACAGGCTAGATACGTCTTGATATGCCAGGGTAGGCATTCAGGAAGGGACATGAACACATGTGACAATTAAATTCTTCTGTTAACAGTTTTATAATTTCATACTTGCAGAAGTATGAAGTGCTCCAAATAACAGAATTCAAATTACATCTGAGGCAAATTTGCCTGGTTTTAATTTCTGATACATTTGACCAGTACAACAATTTAAAAGCAAGGAAACATCATATGGCAAAAGCCTTACGCATAGGTGCTGATCAGCTAGAAGTAGTCCAAGTTAACAAAAAAATGAATTAATTATAAAGACTTTGAACTTCTTTGCGGTCTCTGTTTTAAGGTTGAATACTGAATGAGTAACTGGAGGGGGGAATATAGTGTCACTTTTGCTACTATGTCTCTGAAAGTTTTGTCTCTGCATATGTCAAAAAGAAAGATTTTAAGAGTTTTCAGAAAAATCAATAGTTGGAAGTGATGAAGACATTTTTTTTTTTAACATGAATTTTCACCCTCCCTAAATTTTCTTTATTTTTTTAATATTTTACCAAAGAAATGAACTAAAATCTCAGCCTGTATTACTGCCCACAGCAGCTTTTCAGCACAGCTACCATTTCCTGTTAAAGTAATAGGAGTAAAGTAAAGTAAAGTAGGAGTAAAATAAGGAGGAGCGGCTGAGGGAACGGGGGTTGTTTAGCCTGGAGGAAAGGAGGCTGAGGGGAGACCTTATCGTTCTCTACAACTACCTGAAAGGAGGTTGTAGAGAGGTGGGGGTCAGTCTCTTCTCCCAAGAAACAGGCAATAGGACAAGAGGAAACGGCCTCAAGTTGTGCCAGGGGAGGTTTTGATTGGATATTAGGAAAAATTTCATCACTGAAAGGGTTTTCAAGCATTGGAAGAATCTGCCAAGCGAGGTGGTGGAGTCACCATCCCTGGGTGCATTTAAAAGATGTATAGATGGAGTGCTGAGGGACATGGTTTAGTGGTGGACTTGGCAGTGTTAGGTTAAAGGTTGGACTTGATGATTAAAGCTTTTTTCCAACCTATACAATTCTATGATCCTATGATTTTCCCATTCACATCATGAGCTACATCTGATCTCTTGAACTACCTGAAAGTCTAGCACTTGTTAAAGTTTTGGAGTAAGCCATTGACAGCTACAAGCTATGGGATGTCAGGGTCCATTTGGAGAAAACAATTAATTAACTATATAGAGGGATTTAAAGCTTCCAGACTGGGATTTGAGATAGTAAGAACTGATTATCTAGGTTTGTTTTAATTTCATCATATGATCTGAGTTTTCTTGGTGTCTCTGAGTGTTGTGATGATAGCAGGTGAAAATAACAATCTTGAACTTGCAGTAGCACCAGAACAGTTTAGCCAAAGCCAATATCAGTTTATGTCCAAGCAATTTCTGGGCAGCAGTGGAAGCAGGGGGAGGATATTTTCCGTAAGAAAACTTGCAATTAAAAGCTGAAAATTTTGGGTTGAAAAATTCTGTACTATGCCTCACAGAACTGTAGTTCTAGTACATCCTGCTTTCATTTTTTCCCATGGGCTGAGTTCCCAATTAAGAGATAATAATCTGATACATCACGGATTTTCTTTCTCAAGACCAGAGTCATAAATCATGAAAGGTTGTAATGTACTATAAAAGATGCAGTTACCAGTGGGAGACTAAAACCACACAGCTGCTTTCACTAGACAGTGAATAATCCATACAACCATTAGTATTTCAGTTTTCTACAAAAATGTGGAAAGAAGATTCATCTAATCAACTTTTCTGTTTCACAGTGTCTTGCTTTTCTATTAGCTTAGTTTAGGTACAATTAATTTCAACAGTTCCTACGCTTCAGTCGTGAAAGTACTGACGTTCACCTGAAAAACTATATTGCTGAGAGCAAATGTAAATGTCCTGTGAAGTAGAATGGACAAATATGTTAATACTGTAACTTAAACTCAGAAGAACTGAGTATAAAACTTAAGTATATTTAAGTAACTATAATCTGAGATATTGAGACTTTCCCAGGGAAAATAAAGTCCTGTGAGATAAAGTCAAGAAAGCATCTCTTTGCAAAAAGATTTACTGAGGGTTTTGGTTTTTACTTAAAGTCTTACTTGCAGACTGAACATGTGGTTTGCTTTGTTTTTCCTGGGAATATTGTGGGACATCATGTGTGTGAAGAAGAGAGGGGTTTGAGCTGATTAAGGCTGTTTTACCAGAGCCTCACACAACAACTGCTTTGAAAAACAATAGAAGTTAACTCTTGCAGAAGAGTTTTCCATCATCTCCCACGTTGCCATTTGATTCTGATTTGACCGGAGAGTTTGCTTTCCTTAAAAACCTTAGAGTTACTGTGGATGTGACTCAGTCATTTGAGTCATCATTTTTACCACTGTGGGCATGGCATCCTTTTATTATTTATGAAATGGCACTAGCAATCCAACCATGTCATCCTTGGCTGAGGCTGGCGTTACAATCAGACCTTAATAAATTTGTGGGCTGCTATTGACAAGATTATGTCAGGATTTTCTTTGGGATGGTGCTTTTGGAATTTTAACTGTGTGCAGTTTTGAGAATATCTTTGGGGTAAGTAACAATTTGTAACTTTAATGTTCGAAATACTGCTAGGATATCTGTAAATAGTTTTCCTTCTCACTTTTGTTCAACATTTAGCAAAAAGTGTATCTTTTTACGGTACATGCATCAGTTCAGCATGTGTGTTGAAGGTGGAAGTGGGTTAACAAGGACCTTGAACTTCAGACAAATGTGGTCTTCCCTCGTGGGTACCTTATTGCAATGACTCTTCCTACCCTGAGGCAATTCTTCATTCTTTCCTGGGACCTGAACTAGAAATGGTTTAACCTTTCTTCATTCCTTACCCCATCTGCCTCCCACCTCCTCCCTGATCCCAATTTTTGGTGTTGTAGGTTGCTTGTGGAGGCCCTATTGCACTATGCATGCTGCTGCTAATGACATAGCACCACCCAATCAATTATAAACCTTTCGATCAATATAAGTATGTTAGGTAAAGGAAGGAGGATTTGTAGGATGCTAGACATAGCTGTTAGGTCCAATTTCTCCCTCCTTTTGCTGTCCCCCATAACTTCTGTACTGCTGGCCTGTCCCTCTGCTAGGCTTCAGTGGGAGCTGCATTTGAAGTGTGAGCTTCACCGTGTTGGGTGCGGGCCTTTGCTTGCCTTTCACTATAGGATGGATCGGCGATGAGGGGAAAAGAAGCCCACGCTCACCTTACCAAACCCTGCAGAGCAGCTGGTGCTGCTCAGCATTGTGGCCTGCGTTCTGCCGGAGTAAACCAGTGGTTCAGTAGAAAGGGTTAGCCAACAGAACAGAAAATGCAGGAACTGGCGTGGTAGTCATGAATAATTGGGCATACATCCATATCCTTCCTTAGGGCCAGAAAGTGAGAGGTGGAAAGCTTACTCGTGGTGTTGGTTCAGAGAACTTAGAGAATGGAAAGACCAAGAAGATAACGAGATGATAGAAAAGCTACATGCTGTCCTTAAACCATAATTGTATAGGGTTATTTAAGAGCATTAAGGAAAATGGTGAATTCAAGCTGGAATTGGCAAGGCAGGAGGCTATGAAACTGGCTAAGAAACTGGGGAGCCTTTTTTATGCAAGGAGATGAAAATAACACATATTGGGTGCCTGCAAAATGAATTTTGAGAGAAGAGGCTGATTTCAATGTACTCATAAAAGAAGTAAACAATGATTGAAGTGAAAAATGGATGGGTGGGAGAAGAATGATTTAACCTACACCGAGGCTTTAAAAATTGTTATCTATCCTTTCACTCAAGCTGGAGATGAGAGAAATACCACAGAGCTGTTTGAATAAATATTTTGATTTAATTTGCTCCACTTGTCTTCAGACTATGTTTAGCATTTGTCTTAACAATCCAGGCAAAACCAGTTCTTACTTCAGAGGACAGGTAGCAATCCAGCTTTGATCACAGCAGTTACCTGAGGATTATATCACATTATAAAATAACAAATATAACTGGAAATATTGTGAAGCTATAAAATATACAAACTGTCATGGGCATTTTGGATACTTCTGAGGGAGAAAGACAATACTTAGTTCTGGAGACTATTTACTACATGGCTACAATAATACTTTTGTACTTTGAAGAGATGTCATGTAACATAAATACTTAAATGGTTATTGTGATGCCTAAATATTTTACCATGTAGATCATATTCATATGTAAGTTTCCTAATGGATATGAGTTTTGCGTCAGCATCTCTTAATCTACAAGGGTCTCATTGGCATGCACAAGAGCAAAAGCTGAGACTTTACTAAAAAAAGGACCACTGTGAAAGTTCATATATCAAAAGGGGAAAAATTCATATCAGACTGCACCTTGCTAAACAAAAGAGCAATGTTTTCGGTTTTGTTTATGTATGGCTCTGACTGATGGAAAGAACCTGCCCATGTTTGTCAGAAGAAAATGGAGGCTCTAGCATGGAGCAGAAGAGTCCATGCTGCTCATTTGTTCCTGTACACCTCTCTGTTCTTGGTGCTCTCTGCTTAGCTATTGCCTTATCTATAACTTCTTTGTTCTCAACAGTAAGCAGAACTACCCTATTAAATAGAAGTGGCTGAGTAAAATGCACTGCCTACATAGTTCTACCAATATTTGTCAAATACAATAGCTAGTCAAATACTATTTGGAAAATATATGATTTGATGCCTACCAATGGCAAACCAATGGATGAATATGTTCAAGACATTTTTATCTTCAGTGCTCATTCAACAATAATTTGTTTTCTGAAATCTTTAAAAGAAATATTTCATTTTTTGTGCCTAGACTTCTAATCCTTAAACTCCTACTTAGGTGTGACAGGAATTCCAACTTCTGAAAAGAGGGTTCAGATACCCACAGGTACCCAAGATTCCTGCTTCCTGGAGGAGCAGCTAGCTGACCCTCCAAAGTGACTAGACAGGATTTCTGCAGACCTTGCTAGACTTTAGGTACCAAAGCGAAAGTGAGCCACTGAGATCCATTTGTGGGTGGAGCAAATCCTTAACGCGTCATATTTTTAAAGGTATTTTGGTGGTACACTGGGACTCTGATCTGACCTGCACCTTAGTGGATGATCAAACAGCTGTGTGGAAAAAACGTGTCTCTTCTGCAGCAGATCAGGTGATTTCTTCTCATCTCACCTTCTCCTGTACATCTCCAAGGTAGCACTCTGTATAAACACAGACTCCAGACTTGAGTCAAACTATTCTTTCTGAAGAGTATAAAATAGAATGTTGACATTTTAATCAAAACAAAGCAAAAGACTGGCGTAACATTGGGTTGTGAGGATAGAAAACTTTCTTTGCATATTAAAATAATAATCAGTAGGTTTTTTTCAATTATAAAAGTGTGTGTGTGTTTGAAACCATTCTTCAGTCTTAAGTGCTATGTGGGTTAGAGCAAGCTGCAAGAGCAATTGGCTCACAATTTCTGACTATCACAATTTGTAGCATTTTGGTTCTTCTGAGACAAGGTGACTCTTTGCAATTGGGGTTGGTTCATAAGTGCGGGCACCAAACCCTCAGAGTTCCAAGGAGCTGAAACTGTCTGATAGGATTTGGTCTTGATTTAGTGATAGCTTGAACAAGTGAAAGATTTCTCTTCTAATAAACTCATACCTATTCACTTTGGGCCATTCCTAATAAAAGCAACTTGTACATCATTGCAATCCTGGAAAGAACAATGTAATAATGTACAGGAGGCTTGCAGATAGCATTCCCATTTTTTTTCCTGCTCAGTGTAAGCAAATATTTTCCCTTGAAATTTGTTAGGTTTTGCTTTACAGTTCAAGAAAATACATAAATTATGCATGTTTATTCCCAGAGATTGAAGGCTAAGTGCATTGTCAGAAAGGGGTTAAGCAAACTCTTCTAATTTCAGGCTCCTAAGAGAGGTGCCAATACAAAGAGTCATCCTAAGCAGTCTCTGTAGTCAAAGAAAAGAGGAAAAGGCGTTTCTCAGAGAGAGATTTATTCCATCAACAAAGAAAGTGATTGTGTTCCTAAGCTGGGCAGGCTCTTAGGGGCTTACAGTGAAGTGGAGATAGAGGAAGGCCTCCTGAATTATGAAATATCATATCATTGCACTGCATTGACTATGTAAACTTCCAGAATCTGAAATGTTAGCAAGACATTGGTAAGCTATACCTCTCATCGAATGTGAGCTATGTCCATGGCCCATCAGTTGCACACATCTGTGTTACATTAGCTGATGGACACTGGGAGAAGAAGGATCAATTCATACTTGCCTTGGTTTTTTGTGCTCTTTACTCCATGTGTTCCTGGGCTACCCCCGTGTTAACTCATCTGCCATCCATGGCTGGGCCCGTCCTCTGACTTGCAATGGTCATTCGTATATACATACATCTTTACAACTGATCTTATGTAGATATTTAAATTGGGGAGGATTCTTAGGTGGCAAACTCGGAGGAAAAGTCTCATAATTCTCAGTCTTCAGAAAATCACAAACACCACCAAAATAAATCCGTCCCTATACTGTGCAATATGACAGTAAGCTGTTTTTATAGGTAGTCATAAAGATCAACGTAATAGTGTCTCTGAAGTAGGTACACCTTTTACTATCATTTAATTAAACATGGGGTAGTTGTGACATTACAAGACTGTAGATATGTAGTGAAAATATCTACTTTTGAAAAGATTAATCTTTAGTCTTATTATGTGTACTTGGCACAATAATATGCTAAAAAAACGGGTATCTATTTTAACAAACACCATGATTTCTTTCGGTCCTACATTTAGATCTTACCATGTATTTCCAATGTTTGCCTCACGCTCAGCACTGACATGCAGATTTAGGTGGAGTTTCTTCTAGACAGGCTTTCTTTCTGCTGTGAGCTTCAGAAGAACCAGAGTAAAGTACCTCTGCACCCTGGCTGATGCAACTGGGATGTGCATGACTTCCAACAAGGCTGCTTAGACCACATGTGCTAAGAGGCACCAAAAGCTGGGCTTCTGCAGTGCTGCAGACTCTTCTCAGCCCCAGGTTCCCATAGGTGACGTACCTCTCACTGATAAGATTAGTGAAATGCCAGTGGCTTTTGCTGCTGGAGAGAAGTGATAGTACTGCATGCGGGGTACAAGAGTTCCCAGGTCTGCAGAGAGAGGGCAGGAGGCATGTGAGGCTGGGCCAAGGGGGTGAACATCACAAAGTGTGGTGCTCAGCAGGTCGTCTAGACAGGGCCAAAGGACCTCCTGAGGAGATGCAGGAGACCTGTTACACAGATGTGCTCTCTTTGTGTTTTGTGTTCTTATGTTTCTACAGATTGAGTGAGGTGGTTTTTGCAAACATCTAGAAAAATTAATGGAAACTCGAAAGGAAAGGGATGACTTCACAGAATTTTCCCTGATGGGATAATCCCATGAAAACAACACAGGTGAAAAGCCTAAGGGATCTGTATTAAGTCTACTAACACTCTTGACCGTACAAACTTGAATATGAAAACAGATTATGAAAACAAATGTCTCCTACAGAAATTAGGTTTAAACTCAGAACAGGATGATTGTCCTCTCTTCAGCCAGATAAGGTTTATTTCAAAGGCATAATGTAGTTTTAGCAAAACATACCTCCATTTTCAAAAATACCTGTACTGAAAAATAGGCTTACTTTGTTGTATGCAAAGGCATTCTGCAGAAAAGTGTTTAAAATAGAAGGGAAAGAGGTACTACTGGGTTTTAAAGAGAAAGCAAGGGTTTGGCAAGCACTTTTGAGAATAAAGCGCTCGCTGATCAGAAATTTGTGAAGGTCGCCGCCATCTAGTGATGAGATGTTGAAGATGTTGCTTAGAACGAAACGGTACCAAAACACGAGGTGTCTTTTGCAGCTGTGCCTGCATTCACTCAGCACACTAGGTGCATCCTGAACCAGTGTTTTTTTCTTTGTGTCTCTTGTGGCACACTAAGTTAACTGGGAACAGGAGAGACTTATTGAGACTCAGTGTATTTGTTCATTTGTTCCTGCGGGCTGCTCTTGCTTTACAATCCCAGAGCAGGGCACTCGCATAACTGACAGTATTTGAGTGCTGTTTGAAGTGAAAACAGCAATCGAGCAATTAACTATGAATAAAACTCCAACTATCAGGGCAATGAAAGTTACTCATAAACACAAGATGGACAGTGCATGTCCTCTTCTATGAAAAGCACCCACCAATCCCCCCGCCCCCGTGAAACACTTGGGCAATGTCATAATTTCAGTTTAAGAAATTTAAAAATGTAGCTAAATGCACCCACTTGTTCCTGGCTTAGCAAATTATTTGAGTACTGTGTATCATGAGAGATGTGAATAATTCACAAGTGTTTTAATCCAGGTTTAAAATTTCTACAAAACTAATCACTGTCATCGGAACACACGGGAAATACAGCGTGCAAATGGTTTGGGAAACTTGCATCAAGATTTGCGTGTTTTAGAAACATGCAAATGTTAGAATGTTAGAAACACGCAAACGTTTAGAACCTGGTCTGCGCACACAAAGTCTACACCTGGTCAGTGTCTACAAAGGTAACTTTTGCATGTTTGCTATTATTTTTTGGTAGACATGCTTCCTTGGGTCCCACCTGTGTCCGTCTGATTTCTTCCGAATGCCTTTACTGTGTAAAGAGCAAAGGGCATGAGAGAGAAGGAAACACAGCAGCGGTGAAGACAGGCTTTTGACTAACGGATATTGGCTTGGAATTGTTGTTCAAATAAGAGAGCCAGAGTATTTACTTTGTGAGGGAGTTCAAAGAAACTTCCAATATGGATAAGCTCAGCCACCTGGATAAGCTCAGCCACCCTGTACTCAGCACTGGTGAGGCCACACCTTGAGTATTGTGTCCAGTTCTGGGCACCTCAATATGAGAGAGATATCGAGGTGCTGGAGCAAGTGCAGAGGAGGGCAACAAAGCTGGTGAAGGGCCTGGAGAATAAATCTTATGAGGAGCGATTGAAGGAGCTGGGGCTGTTTAGTTTGAGGAAGGGGAGGCTGAGGGGAGACCTCATCACTCCCTACAACTACCTGAAAGGACACTGTAGAGAGGTTGGTGCTGGTCTCTTCTCACAGGTAATTAGCGATAGAACAAGAGGGAATGGGTTCAAGCTGCAGCAGGGTAGGTTTAGGCTGGACATTAGGAAAAAATTCTTTCACAGAAAGAGTGGTTAGACACTGGAATAGGCTGCCCAGGGAGGTGGTGGAGTCACCATCCGTGAATGTGTTTAAGAGTCATTTAGATGTGGTGTTAGGGGATATGGTGTAAGGGAGAACTTTGTAGAGTGGAGTTGATGGTTGGACTCAATGATCCCAAGGGTCTTTTGCAACCTAAATGATTCTATGATTCTATGTGACGATAGAATAGGCCAACAAGCAAAACCCACATTTGTCTGTACAGTTGAATCATTATGCCCACCTGAAGCATCAAATCTAAAAAAACAGCCCTGGCTTCACTATTCCTTCCTGTTAAACCTGCACCTCAGACATCCTCTACAGAGTGCCACAGCTTCTCTCCCACCTCAAGGTGTGCCCAAGGTGACAAGCTCATCTGACCGGTGCTCCCACAGCCTGTGATACCCACGGGTGAGTGCCAAGGAGCTCAAGAGAGGCCGCGGGATGGTGCTGCTTCATCTGGCAGTCACTCAGAGGAACTGCCATAAAAGGCAGCAGCACCTTTTCACCATGGCCCTCCTGAACCAAGTGGTTATACTCCTGACAGACAACCCAGTCCTGGGTCCCAGTGTGCATGTTGGATCCTTGAGAAGTCACTGACACCTTAGCAAATGCTTAACAAAGGAATGTGCAGGGATAGGGCCAGCTTTCAGCTGTAAAATTTTGCTTCCCAAGCTCTGCCCCAGTTCAGATAAAGGGACTCACTTGCAGGCGACCATGGAGCAACTCCATTGACTGAGGTGAAGGTATTGCCTTAGCAAAATTATAGTTCACATGAAGATTGTGATGCTTGTTCCAGTGTGCATATGTGCTTCTGAACCCTCTGCAAGCTGCAGGCACTGGAAAAGTCCTGCTAGAACAGAATTACAATAATCGAGCATTCTGTCCCTGAACACGTGTGTTACTGTTGCTAGGTCACTGCGTTATGAAGAAGGGGCAGCTTGTGCCTCTGAAATTTGCTTCCTTTCCAAAGATGATTGCCACCTACCAGCCAAAATCTGATGACCTTTCTGGGGAAGGAGGATAATCAAAAGTGTCATCAAGATATTTAATCTGATTCATTATCTTAGCACTCATTCCTTCAACAGCAGGGGCATGAAGGAAGAGACCATCATCATAACGATGACCTTGACCAACCTGCTGGACTTCTGATTTCCCTGAACCAAATTGTGCCAGCAGCACACATTACGGCAATCAAACTCAATCTGTTTTGTACCACTAGTGTAAGTTTATTATCGCCGACTTGCAGCTTGAAAGGGCCTGTTGCCCAATCATCCAGTTTAAACATCACACCAGGGACAAAGCTAAGTGGTACTAAGTCAATGAGAGGCTCAAGTACGATGCAGGGAATAAGTCTCTTGGAGCTATCTTTATGGAAACAGAGCTCTGTTCTTGTTTTCTGATGGAGGTCAGCTAAGGAGCTTGTCTTTTTACTAACACTGAAAAACAGTAGTCTACTGATGAGTGACAAAAGGAAACAATCTATCCAGCAAAAGGACTGAAGCTGCAGTCCTTACAAGAATAACTGAAATCTGAACAAACATCAAATTGCAACTAGGGAAATTGTTAAAGCTTGCAGGTTGATGAATCATGCTTGTGGCCTTGGATGACCAAAATGAAAGGCCCTTAATTTCTTAATATCTATGGGAAAGCATAAGGACATTTTAACTCTCTAGCTACTGCCTATCTGGTAACCTCTATATTCACAATGCCTCCTGGGTCTGGCACGACTCAGTATTGTCAATACTGGCGGAGGTGGTGCTGCAGTGTTTGCATGCATTATCAAGCTGGGTAGGGTGCTCCAAATACAGAAGGACAGGATGGGAATTAAAAATTATTTTAATAAATTGGAAGAATGCTTTGGGGCAAAAAAAGGAACCACGAACAAGATGAACCTTGATGGCACTAAATACAGGATACCAGAGGAAGGCAGGGATAAAAGATGGTAAAAACGCACATTCAGAAACAAAAGGCTAGGTAAGGACAAGGGGCAGGTTAAAAAAGGACTAGAAGATAATATTGATTCTGCTGTATCATGGCATAGAGATCTAGTGGAAAGAGAAAGCGATGGAAATTGTTTGTAAGCTGTGAAGTAATGCATTTTCTCTACTTGGCACCAGGAAGGCTTCTTCTGCAATGCTTAATCTAGGACTAGGGAGGCACAGCATTTTAAGAAGTTCAGGGAAAAGCCATGAGACTGGTAATGACAAAATAAAACTTTATGACTAAATACTGAAGAATTTAGAATTAATCTACAACATACTAAAAGGTGATCTAGTTTTCAAATAGTTTCAAAAGTTTCAAAAATAGAAGATACTATTTTCTACGTGCTGTACGGACAGGATGAGAAACTGTGAATTTAAATCGCATCAAACTTTGTTAGACAAACCCCAATATTTTCTTGTAATAAATATAAGCACGTACTATCACGTATGACTAATTCTGACAGGAGGTAATGGAGTCTAAAGTTTCGAAAACAGACCAGACAAAAACCTATCAGGAATGCTGTCAGGATATCTGATCTTAAAGAAAGGGGTGAGGGAAAATGGAAAACAGACTGCCTCCTTTAAATTTCTCCTACCCTCATTTTCCATCATGAAAACGTGATCTTCTGAGGTAAGAGCACACATTTCACCTTCCTTGTAACCACAGCAGCTCCTTGAGAGAGTAGACCATTGTTTCAAGATTTTAAACTCAAGGAGAATACAAAGACCGACAATCAATTCTTTACGTGCCTCCAAAATGACTCACACTTGCCAAATTTAGCAGCTTTCACTGATGATCATGATCAGTGAAGATGAGTCATGTTAGGGCATTCCTGTCACATTCAGATGATAACATGCCTTCCAGGAGTACAACACGGCGCATATTCCTGGCCATTGCTACTCTGAGTAAAACTTCGGGCTGTAGTTCATAGCAGTCATTAATGAAAATGTTAGAAAGTGACTTTTTATACATTAAAAATAGAATTTTAAAAAGCAATCTAGAGCTATGAAGTTTTTAATAGAAACGTTTTTTCCTATCAAGCCCTCCAAATCTGATGTTTGACACACAGATTATATAATTTGCATTTTGTTTGAATTTGGGACTTAGAATTTTGTAATGCCTCCCCCACTTCTCATTGAAAAACAACCCTTCTTCTGTACGAAATAAAAAAAGAATGCAAAGCAATCACGATGTTAGATTTGTTACTGAAGTGGGCTTAGATAGAAAGACAAAGGGTCTCCTGTGCCAGCCCTATCTCCAGCTGGGGCCTTGGGGCCTTCTCTTGAGGTGTGACAGCTGGGTTTGAGCTCCCTCTGCCAGAGGGAGACGCTGAACCAAGGCATCCTACTTCTTATAGCCAAACTGGCACTTTACTACATAAAGGTAGGGAAAAATGCCTTATATACTTGTCTTTAAGAGCGGAGTAGTCCAGGAAACAATTTTTGGCTGTGGAGCCCAGTCTCACACTGGGAGAAATGCACTTTTTCTTGGAGTGCTCTTAGCTGCCGGCTTGTGTCCTGCTGCTCAACCTGCTGGCTGTTGGGATTGACACAACTGTACATGGCCTACTGTATGGAGACTGGGGGACCTTGATCATTTTTTCTGGAAGCTGTCTGCCTAAATGCACCATCACCCAAAACTCTGGTCTTGAAAAAACCCCAAAACTTTAAAAGAAATCTGCATATGCTTTAGGCGTCTGACCTAAACCTGTGCGTTGTTAACTTGGGCTCTGTCTCTTTCTGAGTTTGCTTCAAAGGCAAATATTTGCCACTGGTTAGCGTTCTGCTTGTTCCGTGACTTTTGGTGGTCTTGGATCAGGTTCAGGGGTCCCTCTGGCTTCTTTTCTGGCACTGCATGTAACTCCCTGAAGTTCCCATGGGAGGTAAAACAGCAACCGAGTTGCTTTCTGTAGAGTTGACAAGAGTAAGCAATCTGCTTTAAGCAATCCCATTTCAGTTTTGCCACTGGAATACAAGTCTAATTATGGAAGTGAGGAGGCCCGGAAGACAAACTGGGCCATTTAGCTCTCTTTCCTTGTGATTAAGCCTGGTCCTAAACGACACCTCTTGGTTAGTAATTCTCTGTGGGGTTGACTAAGTTTAATTCTCTGGAATTAAAAGGGGAGCTAATAGGGTTTTCTTAGCCTTAGCAACCTCCAGATGATGCTGATCCCGCTCTTAAAGAGGAAGGCAGTTGCACTAGCGTATTTTTGATGTTTTGCATAGCAGGTCTAGTCAAACTACAAACAGCAATAATTTTATTAGTGAAAATGCACACCTTAAAGTGCTTGATATAAAGGCTAGGTTGTACCCCACTGCTGGTATGTATGTCTACAAGACATCTCAGGCACAGCACGCAAGAGGTTTAGGAGGCATTTGCCACCTGGTTTATATATGATTCCTGGCTTTTTTTCTATCTTGTTTCCTCATTCCCTTCTGACAGAGACTTTGCTTTTGGAAGCAAAGTTCATGTTTTTGTGCACTCACTGTCAGTATCATTACATTTTGGCACTTTTGGTTGGATTCATTTTGTGTAATGTAGAGCCAAATGTTTGTGCCCTCTTCTCTTTCCTTTTCAGATGGCAAGAGCTTTTAATGTGTTTACAGGGTGAGGCGTGCCAGAACCTACCACTTAACAGATTGTCTTTCACATACAAAGCATTTAATCATTTAATTAAGCAGTAACCCATTAAGCCATTAATGTGTGTCTTGGGTGTGCTGGGAGACACAAGGCTAACGGCAGAGTGACTTCAGTCACCTCAGCAGTGCTTTCATGCTTTGGTAATGTGCATCCTGGAGCGGCCAGTTGCTGTCGTAATATGGACTTTCTGTATTTGAAGGAGCTTTTAAATTTTTTAAATGCTTTTCTTTTATGTTTTATTGACTACATTTTTCTTTTGGAAAAATGGGTTATTGATGTTAGTCTGTTGAGACACCTGCACGCTAACTCTGTGCTGACCCTGGCTCTTTCCTCAGCTATTAAAATACATCCCAACCCCCTTTTCCTCAGCTTTGTGTAATTGTAGATGATGAAAAAATGCCAGACTGAAAAATTTCTGATGAAAGCAGGGTCACAGTGAGGGGGCCTCATTTTTCTCGTTTTGTATCAGTTCTATTAATAATATATAAAAAGCACTACTAAACATACATTAATATATACTATTAATATATACAATATCATTATATATTAGTACAATAATGCTATTCACACTTGCACTTTTCAACCAGCATAGCAGATGTTTGAGCAGGTCCCACAACAACTGCATGAAGTAGGTAGGAATGCTGTAAACTGAGGTGTCCAGAAATTAAGGTTGTATTTACACCGGTAAACACATTTTAGGGAGTGATTCTGTTATCAGTATTTTGAATGTATATATTACCTTTGCAAAGCAGTAGAGAAAAATGCACACAGGAAAATTAAGAATAAAATAGTTGAGATGACTTTTAAGCAATGCAATGACTCATGTCCAACTAAACCCAAAAGCTTTAACTATAACGTACCCTAAGAAAAATGTACTGTACCCTCCGTGCAGTTTAAATCTGTTGCTGCTTTCCCTGTCCCCATGGACATATTCTCTTTCTCTTTGCAGTAACAGATTACATTTTTGAAGGCAGTTCACGGACCCTCTTTTCTGTTTTCTCTTTTCTAGAAGATTTCCTTTAGTTGTTAGCTCAGGTTATGTTTTCTACACTTCTCTTCACTCTTATTACCTCTCTGGACTCTCTCCATTTGGCTCACAATTTCTTGAAGTGCCGTGCCCAAAACTAGACATTGCACTCTTGCCGCTGCCTTACGAAGGCTGAGTAGAGCTGAAGTCCCCGTAAGGCAAGACGGAGCGGCTCACAAAGTACTTCAATCTATATCAGCTGCCAGAAGTGTCGACAGGCCACTCCAGCAGTCAAGACTCGCTGAGATGCAAGAGAGTCCTTGTCATGTTCCCTCCTTCCCCCCACTCTTAGCGATGCACCTACCACTACAGAGAAAAGTAGGCTGTACTCCTTGATTCCTAGCTATGGATTATTCACAACACGCTGGTAAGGCGGAGTCAAGGCTGCAGCGATTATCTAAGGATGACTCATTGTTGCCTTCTTTGAAAAGTGGAAACCCATCAACTCTGTGGTTCCTGAGTTTCCAACTGTACTCCCCTCTCTTTGTAGTGTCTTAGATTCCTGAAATGCAGTACACATTTGGTACATTGATATATGTGGGAAACATAAACAAAATAGTTCTATGGGAATGCCTATTTTAAAAAAGTCCTAAACTATCCTGGACAAGAACCTCCTCTCCTATAGCTCAGAGAAGCAAGGGGCCTAATTCTTTTTTTAGCCTAGGAGGTCTTTACATGATTCAGACAAAGAATTTGTCCTTGAGCTTCACCACATTACAGCCCATTCCTCAAGTCACTTCTCAAACCAAATTCGAATGCTGATTATATAGTACTTGTGCTTTCTTTTCTCTGTGTTTGCATGCGGTGGTTCTAGTTTTGAGTAGAGTTTCTGAATGTACCAGGAAGAGGAATCTCAAAATGCCACTGATTTTCAGCTATTTTATGGACTCTACATTGGGTTTAGTTAAAGCATCTAGGTGACTAGAGGTATATTTGAATATTTATGACGTTCAAAACTAAGAAAAGTCGGGATGTGACTGAGTATTGAGTAGTTACAGCTCTTCCAAAAGTTCCTCTAAGGTCTAAGGTAGAAAGGCTCTGCATGCTCTAAGGTAGAAACTGCTGCTGCATGGGGATTTTGACAGTACTTGTAATAGGAAGCAAAACGAGAACTGAGAAGTCTGTGTGCCAAAATTCTCCATTTTCCTCAACAAGACCACGGAAGGTCAGTTGGCCCGTGTTATGAATCAGGACAAGACAAGATTCACTGGACCTCATTCATGTTTGAAAGGTGCATGCGCAGATGCATACACCTTCCAGCACACCCAAGGAGACAGCAACGTCCAACGACTATCATTTTTAGGGGTAAAGTTTTTATGATTTCAAAGCAGTCAGTATATGGGCTTACTGATATTAGAGACAAACTAGATGTGGTCTAGAGCCTGGCTCCAGAATCCTATGAATTTCATTGGTTTTGACAGGTAAAACTCAGCAATTTTGTCTGGAGTTTCCTTTGCAGCATCAGAATCAATCAGACATGACACTTAAACTCTAAAAAAATAGGCTGAAAAGTTGGACTGGAAAGCTGACTGATAGTTGTTTCTTCAGGTCTCCTCCAACTCCTTTAGTCTTTTGCTTCTTTTTGGAAGCTGGATGAAGCTTCTACAAAAGTCTTGGACTCCTAAAAGCTGGCCGTGTTTGAAATACACATAAACATCTGGTATGTGTACAGTTCATGTTTCTAGTAAAATCCTGAGTAGTTTTTGAGATCTGTTCTTTCTGTATTGAATGACTTTCTTTGTCTTGACATTCACCGTGACAAGAGACAGTCTGTTAGAGAGTATGAAGTTCAGGTCTAGGTTCAGATCTCTGTTTTGCTGAGGCTGCATTACAAATATTGCAAAGGGATTATTCTTGCTATCTTTTCTGCAGAGTTCCCTATGACGCTGAACTTGGCTGGAGCAGCCTCGTACTACTCAGGCTGAGGATTATTTTTTTTTTCCATCTCGTCATCTTCTAGATCCATTTAGGTTGGAAAAGACCCTTATGCTCTTTCGTAATCAGGTTGCCGCCTCCCCTGCTCCAGACCGAACACTTTTCCACTGACAAGTTGCTGTCACTGACAAGTTGCAGAATGTGTTTGGGGTTTTTTTTGCCGGGTTTTTTGGCTGGTGTCGCGCGGCGATGCGCTTCCTCCCGCCGCCACCAGATGTTGCTAGCATCCCTACGGAAAAGCGAACTGTCGGGATGGGAAGCGGGAGCCGGCTGCCGACAGCTGGGCTAGCGGGGATAGGGATGGCAGGGATTTAGGCCCATTCTGTAGCTCATCTCAGAGCAGAAAGTCGAAAAGGAAGTTTCAGGGTTTTTATTTTTAAAGTCTTGTTTCTTGGCTGAAAACACGTCCCGGGCTGGCTTGCTCCCAAATGCCAGCTGCACGGAAGCAACAGCTGGAACAGAGGGTGGGTGAGCTGATGTCCAGTTCCTCCGGCAAGTTTTGTTTGTGCAAATACAGGATTTGCCTGTAGGCTCTGCTGAGGAGAGGAGTACAGAAATTGCAGATTTTTAATAAAATAGTAATAATTTTGGTATAATACGGGTCTGATCACCCTGTGCTCCGCCAGGGGCTATGTTACTGAATACGTCACACAGCGACAAGAGGCTAAGGGAACAGAGAGCCACAAAGGTCTTGAATCCAAGGCACTTTGTACCTCAGGGGCCTCTAAACACAGGTCCTTTGTCAAACTCCTCCATTCTCCGTTGCCCTTCTGCTTGGCCATGAGCATCAAAACACATTTTTAAAGGAATGTTCTTTTGCTTTCTTTGCTTTTGTTCTGAAAGGAGAAGGTCATAGACATTAAAGACCTCAAGTCCTGTGGCTAAATCAATGTTGTTCATCTCCTGAATTCCTTTAATTGCTTGTTTCTTCTTCTTCTGGAATCAAATTCAGCATCCTCAACCTCAAATTCATGGTTTTCTATTTCTTTTTTAGTCCTTATTTCTCAGCCAGCCTTTCATCCCACCTGATCCCTTCATCCTGCTTTTATCACCAATTCTTAACTTTTTTCTTTTCCTTATCAGGGTTAGTCTAGAATTCTAGATAGGTAGTTTGCCTTTGCCTGCCCAATTTTTGTATTCTTCTGATCCGAACTTAGGCACAGAGCTAGTGTTAGAACAGACCAACTTACTTTAGCAGAGAGTGCTGCTTTTGTGTTAAGGTTTTGTGTTTAATTCCAGTTGCTCTTGCCCTAGTGTTTTTTTCTGTCAGCTTTTTCTCTTAAGGAAAATCAAGTTGAAGCAACGAGACGTGGAACACAAATCAGAAGCAGTATATTCTTTTAAATTGTGTAGTAGCAAAGAGTGGCACTAGGCTCAACATTTTTAGTTGCTATAACATGCTTTTATTCTATGAATTCCTATCAAGAGCTAACATGTAAAAGTGTAAATGAGAGAAAAATTAGATTACATTTGCTATGTGTCTTTTTAATATGCAGAACTGGATGTGAACAGAGACAAAGATATATAATTAGATAAATGATTCATTCTTGATGCATTAGGATATGACTTATGCTCAAATAATTCCAGCTGAAATTATGTCCCTCTCAGTCACATAGAAAGCAGGAAAAAATGCAGTGGATAAATTTCCTGTAGTTCTAACGTTCAGCATCCCAAACTGCATGCCACTGGAACTTACCCCTCCTTTGCCATCAAAAACAGATTTTCACTGTTGTGGTTTGGTTTTTTGTTTGTTTCTTTGTTTGTTCATTTTTTTCCATAACAGTATTTGCTTGATATAAAGTGTTAAATCAAGAAAAAAAATGAAAGAAAAAAAGAGGAAAAAAAAGACATCATGTTATGTACTGTGGAAAGACTGCGGCTGATTGTGTTTTGGGGCGCTCAGTTGTAACCTCTCACCATACGTGGGTGCAGCACAAGCAGGTACTGCCCATTCTGCAGCTGCCTCCATCACAGCCACTGACAGCAGGTCCATGCCAACCTCGACATATACAAAGGTATTGGTGTGCCTGGACACACAGTGTCAACTGCGCTGGAAGACATCCGAGGGTGCTCCTTCGGCACCCATGTGTCCTGGGAGCAGAGGTGGCTGGGGAAGCCTATGGAGCTTCAGCCAGGGCTGGTGAATCTCTGGGCAGCGCTGTAGAGGCAGCCTGCTGACTGTATAAACAGCCCTATATTGGGTATTTTCTGATCTCTGAATGCTTAAGTAGGCTGTTTGAACATTATTTTAACATGGTTTTTGTTTTTCTCCTTAATGGAGTATTATACACTCCTGCGGCTATTGTGCCTTTGGTTCCACTGCGCTCTGGTGTACAGTGGATGTTTACTTGTCTTTGTTTGAAATAAGATATAATTAAATTGGGGGACGCGCACTGTCAAACAGCAGTGCTCGGTGGTTTGCAGTCCTTGGAAAATGTGCCAAAACCCATCATTGAGCTAGAAACTGGTCTGATAGCTACTCCTTTTGTCTCCTTTCTGTTGCACAACCAGGAATCTGTTCAGTGATGTCTTCTGACCTCCGTGAGGGGGAGAGATGCTGAGGGCCAGAGGAGGCTGAGATGCAGAGTTTACACATTCACTCCTGAGCGTTGCAGATATAACAGATTAAAAAGGGTTTCTGTGGGGGAAAAACACCTTACTCATCAAGACCAGAATGTTTGACAGGACAGGTTGATTTGAGCGAAGTTGTTTAGAACAGAAAGTGGTGTGAAAAGCGCCTGCAGACCTTAGGGTTTCACTATTCAAAGCTCTCTCTGTGGTGCAAAGCTCTCAAAGACAAAGGTTTACAAGACTTCTCGTCACTTCTCTGTGGTGCTGGAAGCCCCTCCATCTCAGCTGAGCCCACTCTCAGGGGGTGGCAGGGAAATGATGAGACTCCCACCATCAGCCCTTCAATATTCTCAGACCTTCTGGACCTCCTGCTTCAGCCTGAGAGGATGGAATTCCATGCAAGATTTGCTTTGAAGACATCTTGAAGCGTCCACTTTTTATTGTGGGCTGGGGTACACTCGGGGCTCCTTGGCTCACTGCACGTGGCATTAAGGCATATTTCCTTATAACAGGCAAATCCTTAGCACGGCACGCCGCTGAAAGAAATGTCTACTGTCACAGCTCATTTCTTAATCCAGGGTGGCTAATTCAACTCAGGTTAGCTGTGTAGCTGGGCTGGATTTCTTAGGTTTCAGCTCAGGTCGTCAAAGCAAGTTCAAGCCAATCAGGAGGGCTGAGGCTGAAACTGAAATGTTTATTTTTTTACAGTGCTGAACTGCAAATGTGCTTCTCGCAGTATGGACTTGAAGCACTGATGGTCCCCAATGCACCTAGCCCTCTCTCCATGACAGCCTCACCCCTCCAGCAGTATCTCTGGAGCAGAGGGCGCCCAAGCTCTGCAAGAAACACAAGTGCCTAGCAGAGTCATTCAGCCCTGCTGGGTCGAATTGGATTTATTCTGTGGTTAAGGGGACTTTAGTCCCGGAAAGGATGGCTGTATTTGTCCAAAAAGTTCTCCTATTCAATAACACCACTGTAAAAGGTATCTTCCTATGATAAATTGAAGTAAACCATAATGAGCCAAGAGCTACTTTCGTGTTTATCTCTCGTTCTGAAGAGATCTCACAGAAAATCTGTCAGCCACCTTCATAATAGAGCATCGCATATCCATTCTCTGTAAAGCTTTTAACATAATAAATCACCAGCAGAAAACAAAAAACAGTGCATTGTCCATCTGCCTTTTTTTTGCCTTCTGGAGCTCTGAAAGCATTAAATAACATGTATTAAATATAATAACATTCCTATGAGAAAGTCATACTGAAAAGTTGGGTGGTTTGTCCCACGGAAACGGGATGGAGGTCGTAGGGCACAAAATAGCCTCACGTCTCCTGCACTGTGTGTTAAAACTAGAATTAATTGTGCCAGCTATTTCAAAACCTCGAAATAACTTAAACTCTGTTTGGAATATCCATCCACCAAATTCTCCAATGAGTCGGCCCTATTGCAAATGTATTTTCAGATTTTGAATAGCAGCATGAGATAGCGAAAATGCAGGTTTTCCCCTCGAAGAAAGTATTCAATGAAATACGCTCTATAGGACACTGTCAAGTTGCTTGCAAAGTTACTGGGCTGCGTCTTGGTCTGCAGCAGCTGCTGTAGTTAGACGTGCTGTATCATGATTGTTGTAGATGATAGCCATGAGGATAAAGCCAGGCAAGTGATGATATAAGTATCTGTAAATAAAAACAGACTAGCGGAGGTAGGGTCACTGCAAACAAACAATACACACTGTTCAGCTGAGCAAATACCTGTCGCATGATGCAGCTGACACAGGAATAGCCTTAAGCAACGGGATTATTGAGGTAATCAAACCGTTAAAATGTAAAATGGTTAATTCCTGTGATATCTGAATCTGGTTTAACCTGTGAATAGCAGTTAATTTTAGAAAGAAAATTCCATAACAGTGCAGAGTATTTAGGGTAACACTCACCAAAATAAGCATTTACTAGTATATAAAAATAAACAAAAGCAATATTAATTTTCTTGATGCTTCCCCAGTGTCAATATTTAACATGTTCTATTGTTCTGACATCTGGACCATTAAAAAGATAAAGATAATAGGGACTGGAAAAATGGCCAGCCAAGCTACCCACAAAGTTGGAGTATTATGAAATACTGATTACAACTATGATGCCTAAATTTGAATATGTAATCAAGCCTCTGGAGGTAAAAAAAGAAATAAAAAACCCAACAGCAAAAAAAAAAACGAACACCCCCCCCAAACCAAAACAACCTTCTCAGAAACTCAGCCAAAAACCTGTGTAACTGCACAAGTAAAGAGGAATTTTTGTGTGCAGTCCTTTACTCATTACTATCAGTTTTTGGGGCATGGTAAGTGTACGTGCTTATTTAACAAACTAAAATAGATGTTTGACTTAGTTGCTGCATGAGGTCAGATTACTTTTGCTGCCCCGTGGAATGACGTGGGATAAAACAGGGCAGTGATAAGCAATGGGGCAGCAAGCTCCATACGTGCATTTCCCACGCAGGACAGAATGGATGTCTCCAGGATGCAAATCTTCTTCCCACAATGTGGCTGTTTTGCTCCTCTCTCTCTCTTTTTACTTCAGGATCTCTGAATGATGGACTAATTTGTCCTTGTGACCTGCTTTATGACTTTACAGCATCTTACACCTACCTTTTCTTTCTTTTATATACAAACATATGTATGAAATTTTCCCTAACACAATATTGCAAATGCTTTTAATTCTGCTAGTATTGGAGTCCTCCAAAACTCACAACACTCACAACGCATGGCTCAATGGGGCAAACTTCATAATAGCAAAACTTTACATCCCTTTTGACTTTTTTCATGATTTATGTCAGTTTTTCAAGCAATTTGTATTCTCAGGATCTATATTATTAGATTGGTGATTATACCTTTTTAAAAAACAAGATTAATTTTCACTAAGAATAGACAGAATTACTTTTAAGGCAGTATTTCTCAACATGGAAAAACCCTTTGAGGAGTTCAGAAGCCTTCAATCAGCTATGGAGGGGTTTACATTCCTTAATGTAAGATTGCTCCATTATAGAATGAAGGCTGTGATCCATGAACTTTGGCTTCATATTCGTAGCTGGGTGCCTCTCCTAACTAATGTTGGCTGTAGTATCTAATGATACTATCTCTGATTTCCCACTTCTCACTTTTTTTTTTTCATTACATGATAGATATTAGAATCATAGAATCATGGAATCATTTAGGTTGGAAAAGACCCTTGGGATCATCGAGTCCAGCCATCAACTCCACTCTACAAAGTTCTCCCTTACACCATATCCCTTAACACCACATCTAAATGACTCTTAAACACATTCAGGGATGGTGACTCCACCACCTCCCTGGGCAGCCTATTCCAGTGTCTAACCACTCTTTCTGTGAAGAATTTTTTCCTAATGTCCAGCCTAAACCTACCCTGCTGCAGCTTGAACCCATTCCCTCTTGTTCCATCACTAATTACCTGTGAGAAGAGACCAGCACCAACCTCTCTACAGTGTCCTTTCAAGTAGTTGTAGGGAGTGATGGAGTCTCCCCTCAGCCTCCCCTTCCTCAAACTAAACAGACCCAGCTCCTTCAGTTGCTCCTCCTAAGATTTATTCTCCAGGCCCTTCAGCAGCTTCGTTGCCCTCCTCTGCACTCGCTCCAGCACCTCGATATCTCTCTCATATTGAGGTGCCCAGAACTGGACACAATACTCAAGGTGTGGCCTCACCAGTGCTGAGTACAGGGGGACAATCACCTCGCTACTTCTGCTGGTCACACTCTTTCTAATACAAGCCAGGATGGCATTGGCTTTCTTGGCCACCTGGGCACACTGCTGGCTCATGTTCAGCTGCTTGTCAATTAGAACCCCCAGGTCCTTTTCTGCCAGGCAGCTCTCCAGCCACACTTCCCCAAGCCTGTAGCGATGCATGGGGTTGCTGTGGCCCAAGTGCAGGACCTGGCACTTGGCCTTGGTGAAGCACATTCCATTAGCATTGGCCCATCGGTCCAATCTATCCAAGTCTCTCTGTAGAGCCTCCCTATCCTCATGCAGATCAACACTCCCACTTAGCTTCGTGTCATCTGCAAACTTGCTGATGATACACTCTATGTCCTTATCAAGGTGATCAATAAAGATGTTAAACAGAAATGGTCCCAACACCGAGCCCTGAGGGACACCACTTGTGACCGGCCACCAGCTGGATTTAACTCCATTGACCACCACTCTTTGGGACCGCCCATCCAGCCAGTGCTTGATCCAGCAGATCGTATGCTCATCCAGGCCATGAGCCGCCAGTTTTTCCATGAAAATTCTATGGGGGACAGTGTCAAATGCTTTTCGAAAGTCTAGGTAGACAATGTCCACAGCCTTTCCCTCATCCAATAATCTGGTCACCTTGTCATAGAAGGAGATCAGGTTCGTCAGGCAGGACCTGCCTTTCATAAACCCATGCTGGTGAGGCCTGATCCCCTGCTTGTCCGTTATATGACTTGTAACGGCACTCAAGATGATCTGCTCCATGACCTTCCCTGCTAACGAGGTCAGACTGACAGGCCTATAGTTTCCTGGATCCTCCTTTCTGCCTTTTTTGTAGATGGGCGCTACATTTGCTACCCTCCAGTCCATTGGGACCTCCCCAGTTAGCCATGACTTCAGGTAGATAATGGAAAGTGGCTTGGCGAGCACGTCTGCCAACTCTTTCAGCACTCTTGGATGTAACCCATCCGGTCCCATAGACTTGTGCGCATCCAAGCGGTGTAGTAGGTCACTGATCACTTCCTTTTTAATTGTGATGACCTCGTTCAGCTTCCCCTCCCTGTCTCCTAGCTCATGACGCTGGGTGCCCAGGGAACAGCTAGTTCCACTGCTAAAGACCGAGGCAAAGTAGGCGTTGAGCACCTCAGCCTTTTCCTCATCCTTTGTGACTATGTTTCCCTCTGCATCCAATAAGGGAGGGAGATTTTCCCTAATCCTCCTTTTGTTGTTAATGAATTTAGAGAAACGTTTTTTGTTATCCTTAACAGCTGTAGCTAGGTTGAGCTCTAGCTGTGCTTTGGCTCTCCTAATTTTCTCCCTCCATAGCTTCGCTATATCCTTATAGTCTTCATGAGAGACCTGCCCCCTCTTCCAAAGGTCATAGACTCTCCTTTTGTTCCTGAGGTCCAGCCAAAGGTCCCTATTTAGCCAGTCCAGTCTCCTTCCCCGCCTACTTGTTTTTCGGCACCCGGGGACAGCCTCCTCCTGTGCCTTTAAGACTTCTCTCTTGAAGTATGTCCAGCCTTCCTGGGCTCCTATATCCTTCAGGGCAGCCTCCCAAGGGATTTTGTCCAGCAGTCTTCTGAACAGGTCAAAGTTTGCCCTCTGGAAGTCTAAGGTGGCAGTTTTACTAACCCCTTTCCTTGTTTCTCCAAGAATCAGAAATTCGATCATCTCATGATCGCTGTGCCCTAGGTGGCCACCAACCTTTACTTCCCCCACAAGTTCTTCCCTGTTCACAAGAAGCAGGTTCAGGAGGGCACCTTCCCTCGTCGACTCACTTACCAGCTGTGTGAGGAAGTTATCTTCCACACATTCCAGGAACCCCTTGGATTGTTCCCTCTCTGCTGTGTTGTATTCCCAGCAGATATCTGGGAGGTTAAAATCCCCCACAAGAACAATGGCAAGTGACCGCGAGATTTCCCCCAGCTGCTTATCCGCCTCACTGCTTTGGTTGGGAGGTCTATAGCAGACTCCCACAGCGATATCAGCTTTATCGGCCCTTAACCTAATCCGAACACTCTCCACCCCATCATCAGTATACTTGATTTCCGAGCTCTCGTAGCATTCTCTAACATACAGGGCCACTCCACCACCTCTCCTTTCCTGGCTGTCCCTCCTGGAGAGCTTGTAGCCATCGACTGTGGCACTCCAGTGTGTGAGGCATCCCACCACGTTTCTGTGATAGCCACTATGTCGTAGTTTTCCTGGTGCATCATGGCTTCAAGCTTCCCCTGTTATTATTAATATTAGAATGCCATATCATGAAGTCAAAGTAAGTATAAAGACTAATTTTATAAAACATACAAAGCCTTCTTGCTTCCATACATGGGGGTTTCTAAAATGTGGGAGATTGGAAGTGTTTCAAGAGGGCTTCCGGGTCATACCTACAAGTAGTATCTTGTGTAGATACTTAGATGTGTAAGTAAGTGAACTCACGCAGAATACCAGACCTGAATGGCTGTCATTTTTGCTTTGCACAGGTGTAAAAGACTAACCATTCAAGTCTCAGTGCACTGATGTCATGCTGTCCGTGTTGTGTCCACAGTAAACACTTTGGTGAAATAGCACAGGTGATATTTAAAATACTTATTTATGTGGGAAAGATTGTAAGTGATGTGCAAGAGCATGAGCTTACGGTGAATCAGCTGCTCTACAGTAACTCCCACAGGTGTTCTTGGAGAGGGCTATACATCTCTACTCCACTTTCAGAACCTGGGCTTTTGAGGGGAGAGCAATATAGACAAACCCTAAGAAGGACTGGAAAAAGAAATGCACTTTCACAGCCCAGCAGTCTTGCCAAGGTGGTTTTCACATCCATCAGAGCTGTCAGACTCGATGCTCCCCGCCTGTGTGGGACTCACTGCTCATTCTCAGCTCTCTCCACTTGGGCTGGGGCTGGTGCTGCTGGCGGGGGGACGGCTGGTTCCTACCGCCGGTGCTGTGAGCAGGCACTGCGCAGTCTGCGTAGCGTCGAGAAGGTGTTCTCGTCTCCGGCTGGAAGCGCAGTTGATTCCAGCCTGTTTTGACAAAGTAAAATGTGTTTGTTGTGAAAAGCACTTACACAGCAAACTGTAATTATGGAGCAGTTAGGTTAATAGTACAGAGCCAAAGTAACAGACTCAGTCGATTTGATTTGATCCAACAGCCCAATCTACCAACTGAACAAACCAGATGAGAACATTCCCTTAACCTTCCCCTTTTATCTTTTTGGGACTTAGTACATTCTGCTGTCTTTTCTCTTCTAAAACCAGTAAGTACCAGTTTAACTCGAAAGGGGTCTTTTTCCCCCTGCCTGTCTGCAATGGTGTCATCCACGGCAAAGTCTCGTTTTCTGCCTGTTTCTACATTGATGGAAACAGATCATTGCCTCAGTTTCCTGCACTTTCTATATGTACATTGGATTTAATGTGTACATGAATTACTTAATATGTTCTTATTCCTCCTTATTTTATATTTTGCTGGCTTCTCAGAGCTTTAGTGCTGCTTTTCCGTGAACTTTGGATAATTCAGTTCTGGCTTTATAAGTTAGTCTTGCAAGACAGTCAAAATACATTTTCTCAGATGCCGCAGGTATGGCTCATTTTATGCAAAATGCCTGTTGTTCATGCTGTATGCCCTCGACACACGACCTGACGTGGTGTGAGGGAGGGAGGGCTGGGGACTGCCCTCTCTCTTCCTTGTCGGGACACTTCACTCTCAGGAGTCAGGCTGGTGGTGGGGATGGCTGACTGTCACTGGGAAAGGTGAGGTGCTCTCAAAGATAAGCAGTTAGCTCCTGGTGAATGCATAGCACTATTTGGGGTGGCGGTGGCATCAATTCACAATAAAATGAGAGACTTTGAGTTGGCTGGAGGAGAGGGCTGAAGAAGATGCTTTTGTCCGAGACAGGGAGCCGGTATGATTGTGTGTGGAGCAGTGGGGGATACTCACCTGGTGTTAGGCTGATGTGAGCTGCCGCTTGCCCAGGAGTGTTGTGGGGCCAATGTCTGTACCTTCAGCTACCTCATGCCCCCTGGTAAGGTTACTATTGGTAAAGGTTGAGAGTCCTTAAACCTACTTTTGGGGATGTCCCCAACTAAGCGTGCAAGCTGTGACAGATCAAGTTTCAAAAAGTAGTCGTATACCCTCAGAGCTGAACGTGTTAAGTCGTTAAAAAGTAGAGCTCAAACCTTTCGCAAATTGCTGGTATTACTAAGGGAAGGCCACAGTCCCTGTTTGGTGCAGCAGCCACCTCACAGATTGATGAACATGTGCATATAATCATCCCATTTTGAAAAGATGTTGACATGGCTGCACCTGTTTTAACTTCTTCTATTGTCTTGACTATCACAAAATTAATAGTGGTTTACCTTTTGGATCATTTCTTTAGCAAATGTTTGCTCCTTGAGTGAAATGACAGGGTGTTTGTTTGCTTGCTTCTTTTATTAATGGCTCTACTTTGCACATATGACAGATAACTGGTGGAAGAGAAACTGGAATAAAGGCAGCTGGAAAAATTGTCTTCCTCAGCATGTACCTGGGCCTTAAATGACTGCAAACACTTAGCTATGGTGAATATTCACCCTGTACATCAGCTTTTCAGGAGTGTCAGTACAAGTTAATACTTCTGTCAGTAACACTGAGCTAACCATTAGTGAGAAGATGATGCACTACTGGCATTCTCTTCTGGAAGAGGAGCAACAACATTTTGGAGCACAAAACACAGAAGAGATAATTGTGAAGTAGTTGAACAGAAGTATATCCCTCAAAGTCATAGTGTTATAGATTCTTATCTGTAACAAACATGAATTTAGATGAACCTGGTGGCTGAAAGCTATCCAAAGAAGTTAATGGCATTTTTATATAAAGCCTTGATAGTCTTGCTTGTGACAGTTCTCTTGCCTGGAAGTTTTCCAGAAGGAGAGAGGAAAAAAATGGCAAAGTAAAAAATGTGACTGATGTGGGAAAAGATGTTTCAAGAAATAGGTGGACCTCGCGTCTGCAAGCTTGCCTGCTGCAGTCTGAAGAAGTAGGAATACCAGGTTAGGAAATGTAATGAAAGGGCTGGCCAAGCAGAGACAGGGCCAGTGTAGTCTGGATCTGGCTGGCACAACCCTGAGGATATGTCTGAGCATATTCAGTTAAGTACTTTATATAAAAAATTCAGTAGACTTATGCAATTCTATCTTGGCAATTGTTTTTTAATTAAAAGTTTTAAAAAACACTTTAGGGGTGTTTTTCAGGATTGTCTTTGGAAACCTTGTACTGATGTGTCTAATGTAAGTATTAAATTAGAGGTGCTCATCTTTAAAAAAAAGGCAAATAAAAAAAATGGAGGAGAGAGTCAGACAGAGGCTGAAATATGCATGCTAGGATGATAAATTCACCCCTCCTTTACTTACCATTCTTAGTTTTTCATTCAAGTTTGATATTCACAGAATGTACTTCCCCTATACTTTGCTCTTTCTTTTGATTAATCTGTTACCATAACCCTGCTCTTCATTAGACATGATTTAACATTAATATTTAATTTGATAGAAAAGACCAATATGGTTGCCCAGAGGTCTTGGAATCAGACAAAGGAGGGCTACAGGAAAACTTAAAGATGAGTGGAAGCAGCACTCCTCGAAGCAGGGTCCTTATGCCTTCCTCCGACAACTGAGAACTTATTCCAGGTAGTGAGTGCATGGTCTGGCAAATGGATTTGCTCCTGGATTTCTTCTGAAATGTTGAGAGGCTTTGCCGATTTTCCGAATTCCTGCTACGTCGCTAAAGCTCTGCCTCTTTCTCATCTGTATACGATGCTTCTTTGGCGGTACAATCCACGTGCTTATTCAGTGATGTATTAATATGTGTATGTATGGAGAGAGATCTGCCACTGTGCCCGAAGGAGAAAAACTAGAGCTGGTGGTTTTTCTTCCAGGTTTGCTCCTGGTGTCTGCTCTTGCTTATTCTTCCCTCAGCCACTGTTTTTCAGCTTTTGTTCAGCCTCAAAGAGCCCCATCTGCCCTGAAAGTGTAAAATTTTAATTCCATATTCCCTCCTCCTTCCTTCATTAAGTCAGTTTACATCAGGCAAGAAAATAAGAGGTAGATTTTGTACAGCTTTGAACTTGGGCAGCTACTATTGGACATTTGGATGCTTGGGCACTCAGCACCCCAGAAAATCCTATTTCAGGTGTTTAAAGTAATCTTTTGTTGCTTTGTTGCTGAGCTACTTCAAACTGTGCATAAGCAGATAAACTAGGTGCATATTTTTCAGTGACACTAGGAATTAGTAGATTTAAATACAGATCATTCCCAGAGCCAAGGAAGTAAAATTCAAATGTTTTATATCTGCTACAGTAAGTACATATGTGAGCTTTGAAAAATTGTAAATGTGAGATATAGATAAATACAGCAAATCTGTGAAAAAAACAACCTGTACTATACTTTACTGTTCCATGAAACACATCAAACAGTTCCTTGCATAAAACCGGGACTTCAACACTTGTAAATACTCTCGATAAACTGTAAATAAACTCGACCGTTGATTTAATTGTTGTGTCGCTGACCTGCTGCCTGCAGCTTTGCTCTGCCTGCACCATTTCCCCTGGCGCCAAGAATAGCAGGCAGCCCATCACTTTCTAATCATCCTTGCTGTGATGTCTGTGCCTGACTACCTGAGGATCCCAAACTGCCGCACAGCTATTAATGCGGCTGTGGAGTAGCCAGTGAGTAAGTCATGTTATCTCCATTTTACAGATGAGGCGAGCAAGGGAGACAAAGGTAGGTTAAATGACATCCTGAAGACCATAGAGAAAGTTTTTGGTTCAGCCGGCTGTTCCTTCGGCTCCAGCCCCAAATATTCACAATGAAACTGTCTGTGCTGGCCCTGTTCACCTGCTACAGGTGACCAGGAACACTGGAGCAAGACACAGGAAATCTCACGCTGGCTCGCAATAATGCATTTTTTTTTCTAAACACTTAGGCTGTTGTTTCACAGCTGAAAAGGGCTTGATGTAGCAAAATAACTGACGTGTATTTTAGTTGTTTAGAACCTCCACCTTTTTCCTCGGCCTTTTCCCAGAGTTAGGGATGGGTGAATCTCAGCAGTGGTTACCCACACCCTGCTTCCCAGCTTCCAGTACCAACATGAGGCAAAAGGGCAAGGATTAAATTTCTGTCCCTCGTTCTCTAAATTTGTTTCTTTGGGACCTTGAAACAGCAGAAGGAAGAACAAAAAGTGTGACTTCAAGGTAGTAGCTTCAACCTTTTGGCATGAGGACTATTTTATTTTATTTTTCAGTGAGATTCCACTCAGGTTGTTCGAACATTTTTTTCCCCTCTGCATTTCTTTATTATGGTTATTTTTAAATATTCTTTGATCATGCTGCCTTAGCGTTGTTTATCTCACAGAGTGTAGCCTTTTGTCTCACAAGAGCAGGTTCACTCCCTCCCTGCCTTGACACATGCTGCTGAACGTGGCTGTGTTCTTGCTGTGCAGCGGATCTATTCGTGGTTTTATGAGTGGAAAGGGCTGTTTGCCGTGTGGAGCCCAGCAGGGCTAATAGCATATTTTTTCCCTGAGCTATTATCCCATTGGATTACCACCTGCCTTTTTACTATTTTGCAGGCTATTTACATGGTCAGCTGATAAGTGATAGGTAAGCTTACTACTAATTGAGTTCCTTTTTTAGGAGTGCAATTTGGGATGGACAGACCACACATAAGGCACCAAGAATAATTCCCCGGGAGTATATAGGCTGTGACTCAAGTCAGTTATCAGGCAGAACCGCAAACTCCATGTGCCGGGTAACTTCAAGCAAAATATTCCCCTCCAGGAAGAAGCTCTGGCGGAAGGTTCGGGAAAAATTATACAGCCTTGAATAGGGGAGGTAAAGTTGGCTGCTGCTATAGCTGAGGCTGTATATTCACTTGGCTACTCCTGTGTGTCAAAGCCCTCAGTTTCCAGGAGCAGGCAGCCGTAATTTTCAGTCTTGACATTTACAATCAAAACCTTTTTACACATTTTTTTCAAGTTCACAATCAGCCATGTTTGGTCCCCACTGCTTCCACAGAAAATTTGGAGTATGGAAGGTAGTGGCCAAAAAAGGTCATTAAGGTAACCATTATCCAGCCACCCACATTAGAGGCAAACTTTAGGAACTTCTGCCAAAGACCCATCTAGCCCCTTTCTCCCCCTGCTGCGTACAGCGTGGTCAGCAGTGTTTCAGTGGTTAACACTGTAGGATAAATGATCTGTTTTTTTCCTTAATACAATTACTCACCTGAGGGCCGGAAAGCTTCACGTGTGTATATATCAGATTTTTTTTTTATACTGCATTTTCAGGATGTCCATTCAGAACACAAGCTGTCTAAGTCCTTGTATTCAAAGTTGAGACTTGAAGTATTGGGTTACTCCCAATAACTCCAGGATTATGAGGAAAAGAAAAAGAGAAAAAGAAAGAGAAAAAAAAAAGAAAAAGAAAAAGAAAAAGAAAAAGAGAAAGAAAAAGAGAAAGAAAAAGAAAAAGAAAGAGAAAAAAGAGAAAGAAAAAGAGAAAGAAAAAGAAAAAGAAAAAGAAAAAGAAAAAGAAAAAGAGAAAGAAAAAGAGAAAGAAAGAGAAAAAAGAGAAAGAAAAAGAAAAAGAGAAAGAGAAAGAAAAAGAAAAAGAAAAAGAAAAAGAAAAAGAAAAAGAAAAAGAAAAAGAAAAAGAAAATGAAAAAGAAAAAGAAAAAGAAAAAGAAAAAGAAAAAGAAAAAGAAAGAGAAAGAGAAAAAGAAAAAGAAAAAAGAGAAAGAAAAAGAGAAAGAAAAAGAAAAAGAAAGAGAAAAAGAAAAAGAAAAAGAAAGAGAAAGAGAAAAAGAAAAAGAAAAAGAAAAAGAAAAAGAAAAAGAAAAAGAAAAAGAAAAAGAAAAAGAAAAAGAAAAAGAAAAAGAAAAAGAAAAAGAAAGAAAATTCTGAAGGGAAAAGCACGATTGGGAACACTTCATTTCATTTCATTTCATTTCATTTCATTTCATTTCTCTTCCCCGTCAGAAATGGCTCTGACAATATAACTATCAAATTAAAGAAGACAGGAAAGAAGCTCAACACCTTCTTTAGTTTCAAAGTTGTTACCATATGTCTAAGCAGCACATCATTTCTAGATACCATTTTCATTGTACTGACATCAGTAACATTTTTAATCTAATTAACACGAAATAGATATGACAGGAAAATGAGAAAAAGCATATTGACTTGCCACGTACAAACTCCTTTTTAAATAGAGACATATTCTTTCCAGCTTATCCTATATGCAACTAGTTTGACCACCACCACATAAAACCATGGCATAAAACATTGATTTGGTTGACATCAATAGGGGTTTTGCCATGAGCTGTAATGGTAGAAGGTCTCCCTTCCCAGTCCCACATTTACTGCCTTCCCCATTATATCTTTTTTGTGTTGTGTTCTAATATGAGATATTGCTGTCTGAGGTCATGCACCATAATTCTCAAATAAAAATAATTTTGCACCACCTGTTTGTGCCACACACCCCCTTGTCCCCCCTCCCTTCCCCAAAATATATCAACCTTTAGAAAAAGCTTGTTTCTCTGAATTTTAAACCTGTCTCTCCTTTGTTAGACTGTGTGTCACCGAGAATTGTTCACCAGTTCTAATAATGCTTCTCTTTTTAAGCCTTGATTAGTGATGATGTAACTAACAACAGCGACAGATACAGGTCTGTGATTAGTCACAGAGTTATCAACCCTTGAAGTGAATGGGGCAACCTAAACCTCAGAACCAGTGTTTTAGGCTCTCTGCAGATTCAGGCAGACATCTTCAGAAATTCTTTATTCAAGTAATATTTCAAAGATTGTTCTTGCAATCTAACCACTTGCTTAGAAAAACAAATGAGCAAAAAGGGTGCTAAAAAGCCAACCCAACAGTCATAAATTTAAAAAAAGAAGGGATATAAAGTGGAGGTCTTGATGATAAAAGTGGAAGTTTTAGTGATCAAACCTGTTTTTTGCTGGAAATGCACTTTGTAAGGATCTGATTTGTGAGTTATAAGTATGAATGAAATAAAGAACATAACTGCCTAACGACCTAATACAGTAACTCTGAGACCAAGAGAAAACAATTAAGTGTTGTTGCATTAATATGATTGAAAAAAAAGTACTGTAAGTAGTAGAATTGAAATGGCTTCCGTAAAACAGCTCCAATTAGCTGTTGCAATGAACATGCTGGACAATTTTCTGCTCTTATCTTTTAATTGTTCTTTCAACCTTTGCATCCTTTTCTTTTTGCTTTGAAACAATGCAAAACATTTGTTTTCAGGATTTTGAAGAGCGCTATTATTCCTTTATCCTAAAAAAACCTGTCAGTGCTTTGCACAATGAGGGCTTGCTCACTTGCAGAAAAATTCTAGTCCTGATGAACTGTGAAAATTACCACTGTTTTATAGAAAAAATTAGAGCTTGTTTTAGTCCTCAAATGTCCCTACCAAAATACAAATAACACTGAAAGTTATTCACTTTGGAGAGGTGATCCTCTTATTAATATTCGAATAAATCCTCTAGTCTTTGGGGATTCCTGCACACAGAGTCTTTCCACATTCTGTTTTTGGACTTTATTGTAAATTGCACCCTGGTTTTGTGTCTTGCCGAAGTTGAAAGTTGTGTTGTAGTCAACAGGAAATCCCTCTCCATGGTCCCTTGGGACTAAGATACAGCCGAGAATTACATAAAAGCTGTATCTTGTGCGCAAATAAATATTCAACAGGAGCTCAAAACCATGGTAAAATATTTTGTCACCTGGGCCTTGCTTCCTTGGCTCAGATTTCTTCCGGTTGCTACCCCAGCTGCCTCGTGCTTTGCAGTCTCCCACTCCCCCTACAGAACTTTTGCATAATGATGACAGAAGGGTTTTGAGTAAACTCATCCTGTTTGAGGTCTCCTGGCCTTACTGCCAATGCTCTGCATACTTGTTTCTCTTCAGATAGCGTTAATCTGAGACTGCAGCATTCTCATGCTGAGTGAGAGAAGAAAAATTCAAATTGATGGTCAATTCTCTCTTGTATTTTTAAGAATAACTGCATTATTATACTCTGCCCCTTGAAATCTGGCTGCTTTTTCAGCCTGATGGCAGGTCTAGGATTCAATTTCAGCTTGCTTACTTGAATAACTGAGCAATTCTCAGGGTAGCGTTTTTACCAGAGAGCTGCTGCATGTTGCTGCAAAACTTCTGCTCCTGAAAGAGGCAGCTTTGAGTGTGCCGGACTGCAAAGATGCAAGAGATAGCAGGATATGGATAGTCTCCACAGAAAGACCACATTGTCAAAACTTGATCCTGGTGTGGATCCTCTGTTAGTGGAATTCAGTAAAAGTTTTTCGTCTATGCTGATCTTCCAGATAGAAAAAAAGGGAACGAGTATTTGTTAGACTTCTCTTTTGAAGACTCTTGGAAAGGTATAACTCAAGGAGCTTTTCTCCAGTTAATGAAGTACTTTAAAACAGAAATCCCCCAGCCCTCTGGGCTAGCTTATCAGTTTTGAAATGAGCCATTATACAAGTTCCTAGAGAAACCTAGAACAAATAAAATTCCAGTTCCCCAACACTTTCCTCCTAGGTAAAACACAAGAGGTAACACATGCATGGAGAGCGCATAAAAGCAAGGACAGTATTTTGGTCATAATGAACATCTGTAACCATAGGTAGTCTGTTTATTTTTTGACGACTATTTTGAGGAAGATTTTGAAGAAGATCTTTGGGGTTGCTTTGTGGACATTCACGCGGTGGTCATCCTAACCACAAGGGTCACAAAAAGTACATAAGAATAATTCTTTGAAACATCTCGCATTTAGGGTAATGGCCTCATAGAGCAGACAGTTCTCCCCTTCTTGCTATCGCATCGAAAATAGTGGATATGGTAGAGGAGCCTATAGGCTTCCTGACAAGCACCAGGTCAAGGTAAGAGAGAAGCTGAGGGCAGCAGAGAATTTCACTCAGAAGTGCCTTGAACAAAGGGAAGGCGTGAGGGATGATGGCTGGTTGGTAAGAGCAGGGAAAGAGTGGTCATGAGAGAAGGGACATCAAAATTGGGACGAAGGAAGATGTTGCTGTATACTTGGCCGTCCAGCAACAAGTATTACTAGAACACATCTGCTAGAAAGTACAAGCAGGAGGCAGCAAAGCTGTACAAGCTGTTCTCACACAGTTATTCAAAACCAGGTTATGGGCAGCCATAGAGCAGTTGTAAAATGGGCTGCATATAAGATGCATTTTGGGCTCCCCTGGAGTGCAGACCTGAAATTAGAAGCTTGGTTCCTTTTCCTTGTTAGAGGAAATTCTAGGATCTGATCACTGGATTGTCACCACTCGCTCCCTTCATTTTCCTGGGGTGTGAACGTGAGGGGTCAAGTGTACATGCTATCTGCCAGGGAACTCTCTTTTTGGAGGGGGGAAGGAGAGGATGATCTGCGGATCTGGGATCATTGGCTGGTTAAAGGTCCCTCCAAATCTTTTATTAAACAAACTCATAGTCAACTCATTCAAAGATAAATAGCAAATAGATAAAGCAACACACAGGTTGCTCACGTGGATCTTAGCAGGCATTCCGCTGCCCTTTTAGTCTGGGTGCAGCCCACTGAGTCTGGGTCCTGCACTCCTCTTGTGGAAGAAGTGACTGCACTGGGGCATTCTGCTCGTGTCCTTTGGCCAGCAATCCTCCTGCAATATCTGCTGCCCACCCAAAGACTGAAAAAGGGTTATAGGCATGTAATGCCATATAGTTAGATAGAGGCAGGTAAATGAAGGGGTGTGTGACCTGTCAGGAGTCTCCGTTGTTCACCAGTATTTATCACCCATTGTTTATCTAACATTGCTATGATTGAAACTTCCAAGAGCATTTTGAAAGACAGAGGTGTCTCTCTTTCTCGCTTACAGAATGAAAAGAGCCTCGCCTCCCAGGATTTAGTAGTACTTCTTACTAGTCTGCTCTCTTCTCAGCAAATTCAGTGTGTGAATTGCAAACGCTTCTTTTCAGACTGCAGACTTTCTGGAAAGACATTTTGTTCTGCGTTTCTTTACACGGTGCCTGGAACAACAGTGTGCTCAGTTGTGACTGAAGCTCTGTGGTACTATGATGCTATCCTTAAAGAACAACACTGTGCATTGCTTACGCTGAAGTGAGTAAAGGCACACGTATATACATCTGCAAAAAGAAGTCACGCTCTGTGTGATGTGAGCACTGGAAGCATCTCTTAATCCTTGGCTCTGTGTGTTTGTCATTTTCTAATTGCTTCTTCAAATAGTACATTAATTTAGTATCTGCTAGTTACTGGGCCGAGCACAATTATTTTTTTTTTCCAAGAAAAAGGTGTGGTGGGGTTTTTTTGGTGGTGGGGTTTTTTTGTGTGTGTGTTTTTTTTTTTTAATATGTCGAAAGAAAACTGTGCAGAACAAAAGGGCACACTTCACTGCATTAAAGCAGTTTCCATCTTTGCCACCGGAGTGGTGGCTCCAACTATGCTGAAGCACTCACGTGCCATAAGAAGAAGAAAAGGAAAATCTCATCAGTGACAGCTGTACAGGGATGATTTTTCACTCATTGGAGAGACTGTCATAACTCACAGTCCTAAGAGAGTGTCTGTTTCTCACTGTCACTGGTGAGATAAGCTATATTTAATGCTGCAACATCAAAGCTGCCAATTTTACATTTGCATTTAGTGGTACAGTTACAAATTTAATACACTGCCTGCCTGGTATTGGTTTGCAGAGGGTAAAGTGATGTAATTACATTAGAGGGGTGGAAAAGGCTGGCTTAAAAAAAAAGTTTCAGAATGTAGGGTTTGACTTTTTAGGAACATCAGACAGGCACCGGTTTAAATAGTGTGAGTTTATAAAATATCAGCAACACTACATTAAAAAATGTGCATGAGCATATTGAGGTCAGACTTCTTATTCTGCAAATTACTACAGAGTATCACTGGATAGCTCAGTGCTAAATATAAAAGAAAGTCAACTTCCAGTCTGCTATAACTAGCATGGAAAAAAAGGAATTTTCGTTATCAGCAATGGAGATGAGATATATATTCGTGACAGTAAGCAACGGTGGGGTACAATTAGAATGAGAATATCCTGGTTGATTATCTGTTTATTTAAATGAGGGAAAATGCATCAAGTTCCTTTCAGGTGGTGGACTACATAACAAACTACCAATCAGGATTAAGCATCACTTCTTATTTTCTTTAAAAGGCTAGTGGAGTAATTGAAAAACACTGGATAGACTCTGTTGTACTTAGACAGCATAAATCTAAAGTAAGGGAGACAAACATACAATGGTTACACTTCTTCACTATCCATGTGTCCTGTGTCTGAACTATTTATTAACTAAAATGTGAATGGGCAATGAAGGGCCAATTTATATGTTACACCAAGAGATGTATTATAACTGCCTTAAGCATTGATTTCCTTCCTTTGCCTATTCTTGATTGGGATATACACACATAGAACAGCAATAATGTGGGGTTTCCTTATCAGATCTTGGATATTTCCCCAGACTGTCTGCAACCATTAACCTTGCATATTATCTGACTTTAGTGATTAGTACAAGGCACATAAAACCGTATTGATGGCCAGCCTTGGCTTAGAATGGTGAGCTGAATTATTGGAGGTTAGATTTTGCTGACTTTGTGATACAAATGATAGCATTATGCTAGTCCTGTGAAATTGCTAATTTGTCATTTCTTTCATGGTGTAGTCAATGATGTGGTACTAATGAATGAGGCACATAATTGTGTGATACCGAACTGTAGCTTCTCGCTGATGCCTTCTGAGCCTGTATTAAGAGGGACTGAGTGTCAAGACTCTCTTTGTTCACTAGTTCCTCTTGCATTTCTGCGTCCTGCTGCTAGCTGATCAGAAACAGTGTTTGTAATTAATGCTACGGCTATTGCAGTTTGGGTTATAAGCCTAACTTTGTTCTGTTATGCTCATTACTTTTATGGAGTGCTTTTGTAGGATTCTGTCGCTTCTTTGCTCATGCAGCTCTGCTGTGAGATGTGTGCGCTGCATCTGCAGAGAACATCAGCAAATAAAGTCCTCCAGGGTCTTACAGCTGCTGCCATTCTGAGATCCCCTCAAGAACGTTTTTCAGTGTACATCTCAGAGCCGATCCAACACAGTGGCCCTCCAAAAGGATTTGGAAGATAAGCTAGAGGGGCTGAACTGGGGGTCAGTGTTTGAAGCACTTATTTTTGTCTAATGTTCTATTTTTGCTTAAGTGTTTGTGCAAGGAGATCTAACTGGACCAGATTAGCATATTGCAGTGGTCAATCAAAATGCTTACTTACGATTAATTTGGGGGGTTCCTTTTTTTTTTTTTAAATTTCCTCTTTATTTTTCTTTAAAACCATTTTACTAGCAAGAAGAATGAGGCTGAAGGGAGGAAGGGCAAAAAAAAAATAAAATTGGGACTAAGTCTTTTCTTTTAATTGATAAAGCAGATGTACTTGACTGTTCATAGGTATGATTTCAGCTTTTTTTATTAAATAATTTTTAGTGCTTCCCCCAGAAAACACTGAAAAAATAGATTTATAAATATCTACCTACTTTCCACCTGGCATCAAAAAGCAGTTGGGCTGGACCTTTAGTTTACTTACGCAATGGTGGACCTCCCCCGCAGCCTGACGTGGGGCAAGTTCTACTGCAGCGAGGGCTGTGGGAGAGCACCAGCTCAGGCATTGCTGCCTTCAGGAGCTTTATCATGGGTCTCATGCCATCAGACATCATACCTAAAGGTCTAGCTGTGGAAAATAAAATAAATACTGGAAAATCTCAGCCTGTGTTAAAATAAGACAGAAAGATGAATAAAGAATAAGAAATAGTGTTTCTTTTGAGAAAAATGGAAAATATTCATGGTCAGTCAAGAAGCCTGAAAAACAAGCCTGAGTGAATTTTGAAGGCTTGAAAACCTTGTGTGTGGGGTAGAGAGAGAACCTAGAGTTTACACTCTTATAAAAATAAAAAAATCTGGTTTATGCTAATTGGATGCTTGTTGTCTGTGTTGACGAATTTTGCACATTTGGAGTCCTAGAATCTGATTTACTGCTGTATGGTTCGGTCTGATGTTAGTGTGATACCACTGAGCTTAAAATAATGGACCTCAGGCACAAGCCGTTGAAACTCCTTCCCTAATTGCTCTGAGCAGTTTAATCTTGAGAAAATCACTTTGGAAATAAGCTTTTTAGCTGATTTCTTCCATGTAAAATGGGAACGGCAACATTTGTTTACGTCTGAAAAATATTTTTCAGTTTTATGTACGAATGACTTAGTGTTTGGCTGTTAGTGAACAGTGCCCATGGTAGGCAGCAGAGGTGTTCTGCTTCCCCCATTAAATTTAAAGTGGCAGAAATAACGTGCCGCCCAAATGAAAGAGTCAAAGTCCCAAATTAATTTGATATGCTTAGATTTAACTAGAAGCCCTTTCAATCTTTTTAGGCTCATAATTCTGTAGTCTGGTTCTTTACGATGTGCAGCGATAGTGCTTTAATGAACTTTCACTGATGCTGAAGTTGTTATATTTATTAAAATGACATCAGTATAAATAGTCTGCTTTTGTAACAAACTGTGTATTTATTGCATTAGTTTTCAAGCCAGTAGTCACGCTATTCTAAAACGTATTATTAACATGTCTCTGAGTTTGGAGTGATGTCCTCCTCCTGCTGCTGAAGAGCTCAGGCTCTGATAGTGACACACTTGCAAATTGCTGTTCTGCTTGAAGCCTTTTAATGGAAGATAGGAAGGCAGTTATTTTTCAGATCCAGGTTGTCTCAGTGTACAAGCAATTTTGTGTTGGTTTTAGAACAGTTTACTCGGGAGCTCAAGTATTCATGAATTAACAGAGAAATGCTCCCATCAGAATAATTCAGAAGCGAGTCAGTTGTTTTTTTCCAGATCTTTACTCATTCCACGAGCATTTTTGGAATGTGGGGTGCACTGGTTTTTCTGTCAGGTGGAGTATTTCAACAAAATTAACTTGCAAATACAGGAAAAAAGGCGATGTTAGGGTCCCTCTAATACAGAGCGTGTGGCTTTTTGAACCATAAGAATAGTAGGATTCCGAGAGAGAGAGCAGGGAGCACATGCCACTTCTGCATTGTGAAGGACTTCTGCAGGACTGTTTCCCATGGGCTCAGGCAGTACAATTTAACAAACGAATCAAGAAGCCAGTTGCTATTCCTAGGTCTGTCCCCAAGCAAAGCTGTGATTTTCTTTTAATCTTTAGAATTTAAAATTTGTAGATGATCTTTTATAATGTGCTCGCACAAAGCCAAGAATAAAAAGAGTTGAAATCCAGTAGATGCACCTATTTTCTTCTGTTACTGTTGTTATAGCTGTCTGAGGAAGCAGATGAGAGACGTCTTGCAGAAAGCAACAATAGTTGCTTAGTTGGAAGAACCAGTATAACTGGAAAATCTAGCCAAGCTCTTGGTCATAGAAACCCATCTTTAGGTCTGGAACAGGAGATGCACACCTTAAATCTAAACAAAACCTGCATCTTACTGGAATTCATTATTTCTGTTATCCATGGATGCTATGAACATTATTTTATATTTATCTTAGAAGGTATTTTTGCAGGTCTGCACTGAAGAGCAGGATTAGAGATCAGAGGTGGAGTGATTGCTGAATACCTGGTTCTTTCATTGATTTACATGGATGTGTGAGCTCATGCTAGGTCATAGCATTTGTAAGTAAGTTTTGCCTACTCACTTGCCGTGAGAGCTCTGCATGAAATATTCTATGTACTGAGAAGTATTGGGATTTTGACTGTTTTGTTTACCTATTCTGATGTTGCACAGAAATGTTGGCAAGCTTCCTGTTTATTAATCAGACCAGACCATCCATACAGTCCTTCTTGGACTATAGAAACTTTAATCTGTTTATAAGGTAATAAAATGAGGAGGTTACTTGAAGGCTAGGAAAATCGGTGTTGGGAATAGATCCTTGAAGGTAGGATCTCCTTTCCTAACAATCTACAATCTCTTGATGACCTTCTCCATAGTTTCCAAAGACTGGTCATATGTGCTGTGATCAGTGAGTTGTCTGGGGTCTTTTATACGGTGTTCTTACGTGGTAACTGGATACTTTCTGTGGCTGTGTGTTACGGATGTATGAGTCTTAAGTGTGATTATTTTTTGACCAAATAAGCAGTATATTGGGTGAAATGGAGATAAAGAAGTTATTTACTCTACTAGTCCACCTCACAACAGCTGCAACACTTTAACAGCATTTTCAGAAGAACTTCGCTCATTTTGTTTAATTCAGGTTCTAACAGCTTTGGGGTGGTTTTGTGGTTTTTTTTTTCTTTTTTTTTGTTTTTGGTTTTAAATTCTTGGCAATTAGCAGATGTTTCCTGCTGCACTGGTCACAATGGGCATCACAGATGTTTAACCCAGTGCTGAATGTTTTCCCCGAACAGCATCTGAAACAGGTCAAAAGAGTATCTGCTGGGGTGACGGGGTCCAACCGTCCTTTTTGACTATTAGCAAGGCGGCTCTCACTGATCCCGAAAGTGCTGTGAGCTCTGCCCTGCCTCTCCATTAGACGGATCAAGAGGAGCAGGAACTGGACTCTGAAGACCTTTCAAGTCTGATTCCCATGTTGCTGGGCCCCAGCAAGGCAAAGCTGAGTCTCAGGCTGACTATCACCATCAACTGTAGTCTGGTAAACGCATAATGTGTACACTGTTTCCCTCCTTTTGGGCATAAGCTGCAAAGGTTCATCTCTAAAAGTAGCTGACGATGTAGTTGGGTCTCTCACCAAATCTGTTCATTCAGATGGTATTGCTGGTGTGGCTTGCTGGTGTGGTGGTAGAGGGTCAAACAAACCCTGACATGTTAACAGTTTGTTTGAATCAAGAAATGTTATTTTTGACCTGAAATCCTGTGCACTACTTTTTCAGCCGATAAAAGAACTGCCATTGTTGCTACAAATTATCTGTTTTGTCCACACTAAAATATAAAACATTTCTGTTGAAGGAAAATACAGCACCATAAATAATTAAAACTATTGCAATTGACTTTTTTGGTCAATTTTAATCTGACCTTAAATCACAATGGTCAGCCGTTTTATTTATTTTTTTAATTACTGATTATTTAGAGAGATTACTCTAAGCAATTACTAGTTAATATCCTTAATAGCCAGTTTTACATTTAGTCCACTGCTACGTTGCCACTGGCCCTGCTTGAGAAACATAATACACTGAATATCAGATCACATCCTGTATGTCCCCAGTACTAAAGAGAACAAAATGAAAGTAATATGAATTTCACTGATAAGGAGCACTTTTGCTGTGATTATAGTTCTATCAAAATGTACCAGTCTAATATTAAGCACAGATTTACATATCTTTGAAATAATACAATTATATATAAGAAACCTTGCTTTCGCGATTAAGACAATGAAATCTGCCCCATGGTGTTATGGGGAGAAGTCCACTTTTTTTTGATCTGGGCAGGATTTTTTTTTGTCTTGATATTATTGAAACTATATGAGGCAACAGCTTTTTTTTTTTTTTTTCTGTTTTCTGGAGGATTGCAATTGTTCTGTCAGTGATACTTGGGTTACATATTAAATGACCTTGTGGAGGTTCCTGTTTTATTGTAATCAACCATTTAGCAACAACTGGATGGTATATTTGTGCCTCACAGTTAGTTGTTTCACTGAGATTAAGGAACTATGGACTTTCTGTATGTGCTATTATTTATTGAACCGTGTTTGAAGAAATTCGTCTACTGCTTTTCATTGATGGGAGTTTCTGGCTAACAGCACTTTAAATAAGTGGAAAATGCTCAGTTATCACCCAATGTGAACAGGATCAATAATAGTTTAGTAGTGTCTGATAATTGCAGTGGCTGTTATACACAAGAGCTTGCATCTTCTTGAGTGACTCTTATCAATCTATTGTCCGTCATCATCTGATAATCAGACCGAAAATATAGTGAGGAATTATCCCTTTTTGAATCAAGCTTGTGAAAACTATTTGAAATAATGCTAAAAAAATTCTCATTGTTCCACTCAGCAGGGAGAAAAATTCAGTATCTGGGTGACTATAGTGAGAAAGGGACAAAAAAACGAATCCAATGTGCACTTGCTAAGTAGAAAAATATGTATAGCGTAGTGATATAAGGGCAAAATATTTCTGCAATATTTGGAGAGTGTCTTAAAATATTTGCAATTATATTCTGAAGGAGTCATGACCCTTTGTACCTCTCAGGACTATGCTGGTGACTTGAAAGGAAACCGTAGGACACAGATGTCAAGAAAGGTATGCTAGAGTGCAGCAGAGTGCGGCTCTTGTTGCTTTGTTCCCGAGGGCAGCAGCATCTCCACTTCACGGCACAAGCAGCCCAACCCTGTGACAGTGTGCAGCTTTGGCTGTTCCCTCCTTCTCTTGGAAGTAATGTTGCTCTTGGACACACTGAGTTCACTTGCAAAAACAGAAGTATTTATCTCCCACTGCCACCGCTCCGCCTCTTTCCATGCCAGCAGGAGTGGCTTTTTTAATGATGCTCTCATCATCTTCCCGCATGTGCTTCTCTCTCCATTTTCCTTTCTCTTTTTAGATTCATCTTTTACCTTGTTACTTTCAGTACCATGTACAGCCTGGTCATCTGAGGTTTCATGGCCTTTCTCAGCTGCTGACAACAGACGGAATTTCCCGAAGTCTGTCTGGGCATAGGTTTTCATGTTGCTAGGCTCAGTTACCCAAGAGAATCCTTTGGCTTTTATTACATATTTGTTCTAGGAATGAAGAAAATATTGTTTTTTTTAAAAAGCAGTTAAATGACATGTGCCTCTGTAGACCCATGGCTCTACAAATGTATTCTTTTATGAAAAGAATTTCACAGTGTGTAGTCTACCAGTAACAACATCATGCTTTCTTTGTGCTAAGTTTCTGGCTTCGGTATCTATTGTATCAGGTCTCCTGTTTGGCAGAGACATACTTTGGGCGAAGACAGAAGCACCACCTTGCATTCTTTTCCTTTACTGATGTACTTTTAATTGCTTAATTGTAGAGTAATTCAGGTTGTAAGAGACTTGCTCAAAGCAGTTCAGTTACTTTAGGTTTATCAGGGACTGGTACAGGCAAGTCAAGTTTTGGATACCTGTAACAATCTCCACAGCCTTTCTGGGTTGCTGTTCCGGTGTTTGATCACTCTCATAATAAAAAAAAAAAAAAAAAAGATTTCCGAATTCTCAAGAAATCAGAATGTGCCAATCTTCCAACTTGTTTCTGTTCCCTCTTGACTTGCCATTATGCACCTTTGAGAAGAGCCTCTCTCCATCTTCTCTACACCCTCCCAATAGGCAGTTGTAGACAGCAATACAGCCTCCCCTTATCTTTGTCATCTTAAAGTTGAGCAAACATACTCCTTTAATCTCTCCTTGTACATCATGTGGTCCAGCCCCCTGACAATCCTGGTGGCTCTGTGCTCAAACTCTTCCAGTTATGTCTACGTCATTCTTCTGTTGGAGAGCCCAAAACCAGACACATTGCTCCAGATGTGGTCTCACCAGTGCTGAGTAGAAGGGATAGATCACCTCCCTTCACCTACGGGTTGTGCTCTTGCTCGTGTAGCCCAGTATTTGGTTGTTCTTCTCTGCAAAGACTAATGTCTCGTGTTCAAAATGAACACGCTATGATGCGAGGGCATAATTGCCTTTAACTATTTCTAGTCTTTGGCACCAAAGTTGTGTTTTTGAGAACTTTTCAAAAACGTTATTTCAAGCCATATCCCAGACTACTGTATTCAGAGTATCTCAATTTAGATCTTACTGAATAGTTTCTGCAATAGCCTTAAGTAATATTTAAGCCAAAGTCTTCAATTACCCTGGTTATAATGCCTTTAATAAACTCTTTTTTCTACTTTTGAATAAAAACTTGATTTCTGCCATATGGCTTGCAATGTGAAGAGTTGAGTTGAATACAGTATTTCTGTACCTTGGCAGGCATATACCCTCTCTTCCTTTACATTTATTTCAAAGGCAGTTTCAGACTTGAGTGTAGTCTGTTGTATAGTATATATCTCCTGGACTATTCAGAATGTAATGAAATTACAACAGCCCTAATTCCCTGAGAAAACACTTTTGACTGAGCAAATAAGCAAATTAACCAGTGGGTGCTTCTGTAGTCCTGTAGTCTTTTGCTGGATGATTAGAGCACAGTCAAATTACTCTGTTGAAACAAAGCAAAATTTACTGGTAGCCAAAGTATAATTACTTTGAAATATTAATCCCTAGTATGTACCTGCAGAACTTCCTCTCTGTAAGGGTATTGTCTTTTTCTCCACGTGTCACTGAGTAAGGATTTACAAATGCTAACAAAAGTCTTTCAGATCTAAAAAAATGTCCCTGTTCTACGTCAGGACAAACCCAACTCCCCCACTGTTTCTGGGTGAAAAGGGGACAACAAGTGATTCCCCATCAGACTCAGAAAAAGAATTATCACTGAAGATACTGGGGAATTGGCTTCAAGTTCCTGTTCTGCTATACTTCTTATTCCCTTATATGCCATACTTCTTGATCCCCTTGTGTTTAACACTGTGGGCTGCTGCTGGATGTCTTGCATGTCCTGTGCTAGAGATGACACCCTCCTCCTGCCTGCTTCTTAAGCATAGGACTTGAAAAGGAGCATGAACACATTAAAGGCAGTGACCTAACTACATTTATGTCATCTTCCAAAACAAACACCTTGGACCCAAAAGATTATCCTGATGCAAATTTCCACTACATTTGGATTATTCTTGCAGAAAAAAGGGCTAATTTTTGATTCAGCTGTTTTGTGTCCTTACAGTTGTTTTGAATCGTCTTCTCTGACCAAAAAAAATCAGAAAATGCAGCTGAAACTTTCCTGACTACCTATATTAACAGAATTTTTATCTTTGGCTTTGTAGAGAACTTTTTGTTCTCTTAAAGTGAAATAAAGCCTCACATAAAACAGAAATTAAATCAGTTTTACTTCCATAAAACCTATAGCCTCTAACTCCATCAGCTACAACTTTCTGGACCATATATGATATTTTTACCTAAAGCCCATTTAGTAGGTAAAGGCTGAAAGGCAACGTATGACAAATTTTTAGACGTAGAATTGAAAGGTGCCCTGCTTGAGCTTGGCTCCTACCTTTGGAGGTCTAAGTCCACAAGGACATTTGTTACTTCTGTATTGACAGCATTCCTCCTTTCTTTCTGAGCTCTGGTTGACTACGGTCTCAGAAAGGAATAGATTGCGTTCCGTCTTCTCAAATTGATAAACAGAATTCTGGCTTCCAAAATGGAGGATTTCTATATAATTGCAAGAAAAGCAAAGGAAAGAGCTTGTTATTGAAATGGCAATCATAAGAACTTTCTCCTGTACCATCCTGGAGTTTTCAGCTGGTTTCCTGGCTCCCTTTTCTGTGCACACAGAGCTGTTTAAGAAAGCAGCTCCCTTCCCATTTTGGAGCGAAACAGATTAAATATTGCAGCATAAAGTGTGTGGTGCACACTGAAAATGACTCGTAGATGACGCTGCTAAGACCCACTAAACTTTTATACTTCAACCCAAACCTATGCATTGTGTTTTACTCAGAAAATTCAGCCCTTAAAAATCAAATTGTCATGGAAGAATATTCTTATCTGATCTCAGACAATCCCCAAAATGTTGTAAACTTAATAATGAAAGAACATTAATAATGAATAAATATGGCATGTCTATGAGAAGATTTGTCTCTTCTCTCCATGGAGTATAGAGTGAAAGACAATTAGGCTGTAATTTGGCTGCCTCAGGTAAGTCCCCAAAGTTAAGGCAGGATGGCTTTGGATTCCAGCTTCTTACCAAAAGAAAGACAAAATTCAACTGAATGAGAAATGAAAAATATCTATCTGGTTGAGGAAAGTGGGATTTAATTTCCATTTTCAGTTATTCAGTTTAATTTATACTTCCCTTAAAGAAAATTAAATTTGCCACTCTTTATATTAAGATTTAATGTTATTTTGCAAATGGTTAATAAAATGTAATAGGCTTAAGGCAGTAGCATTTGCTACAGATGAATTCCAAAGTGAGAAGTATTTTAGGTGGAAATACAGGTGATTGGAATTCAAAGCAGTCTATTATTAAGTCACCTTCTAATCTTCAGCTTTCTGTAAACCAACTCTAAAAAGAAACCAAGTGAGATGTTTGTCTTCGGCACTCAAACTGCCATTATGTTATATAAAAGCAGTGCCAGCCTCTCCTGTTTGACTGAGAAATGTTCCAAACTGATGAGTGTGGGTCTCCATTCAGGTAGATAACTTGGTTGCGGACAGAGCAGTTAAATACCTGCTTTACTCCGTCTTTTTATATTGAAATTAGTTTTCCTCTAGTGCCCACTGATTGATTACAATAAGCTTTTGTTTTTCCTCTGCAGCTGTTTGCTTTGGCATGGAAGGTGGGAAGAAGTTCCTTTTGGAGCCAGTCTTTGTTCATCCCCAAGCTGCAGAGCAGTATCAGGCTTATCTTCTCCCGTTTCCCAGGCTAGGTCTGCCAGCCTGCCCAACGCAAGGCGTTGGATGCCCTGAGCATGAATAGAGGGTTTCAGCAGATCCACACAGCTAGCTGCCTTCAAGCTCTCGGGCCAGCCCTTTCTACCCTCTTTATCCTCCAAAGTGGTGACAGCCTGATATCCAATATCCAGAAAGTCAGTGGGAGTCGTGCTCTTCCATTTTAAATCTAGATAAGTGGGTGTCAATAGATAATCTTACAGCCTACTAGTCCTCTGGGATAAACACTAAAATCTAAGAGCATTGAACTGTTCCACAGCCCCTGTCTTCGGGTCAGAATAGGCCACACAAGTGAACCGAAGATCCCTCTGAGTTAATGGTTAACCTTTTAAGACAGGAGGAGTTCATAGAGGATAGAGAACAATATAAAAATGCATCTAAAACTGGAACTGGATAATGACTTTGGTGCTAAAGGGCTAAAGAGAAACATCAAATGCTCTCAGGGATTGCAGTTCAATTCAGTCAGGAGTCATGAAAACAGCAAATGGCACTTTTACAGTTATTATTTAAGAAAAGGTATTCCCCCCTGTTGTCTCCCCCTCCCCCCCCCCATCCCCTCTTTGTTGGAAAGGGAAGCTCCTTTAGCAGAGGTGATGTACAAAAGGACGGTAGGCAGCATCCAAGTATATTATAGGTATATCCTCAGATATATGAACAAAACTTTTCCTTTAAAAGTCATGACATCAAGTAAAGGTTTTAATGGAAGGTTCTTTAGGTAAGTTTATAGACATTTATCAGTGAACAACAAATTAGGATATTTAATTGTCTTACCCTTTCAACAATTCTAATTCTCACTTTTAGCACCTGAGATATGATATATATTACTAATTTATTTCACCTGGTCTAAGGTCCACGGCGGAGTTCTTTTGTTTTGTTGTGTACTTGGCACTGGTGAGGCCACACCTTGAGTACTGTGTTCGATTTTGGGCACCTTAATACAAAAAAGACATTGAGGTTCTGGAGCAGGTCCAAAGAAGCGCAACAAAGCTTATGAGGGGTCTAGAGCACAATTTTTATGAGGAGCAGCTGAGGGAACTGGGGTTGTTTAGTCTGGAGAAGAGGAGGCTGAGGGGAGACCTTATCCCTCTCTACAACTACCTGAAAGGAGGTTGTAGAGATATGGAGGTCCGTCTCTTCTCCCAGGAAACAGGCAACAGGACAAGAGGAAATGGCTTCAAGTTGCTCCAGAGGAGGTTTAGACTGGATATTAGGAAAAATTTCTCCACTGAAAGGGTTGTCAATCATTGGAACAGGCTGCCCAGGGAAGAGGCTGAGTCACCATCCCTGGATGTATTTAAAAGATCTATAGATGGAGTGCTGAGGGACATGGTTTTGTGGTAACTTGGCAGTGTCAGGTTAATTGTTGGACTCTATGATCTTAAAGGTCTTTTCCAACCTATACGGTTCTCTGATTCTATGATTCTGTTTTGTTTTGCTTTCGTTTTAGCATTTGGGAAGATACAAAATTACCTCTTACATCCTTCACATGACTATTATGTAACCCTCATTTAAAAGAGTGTTACTGTCACATCAGCCCCTGTCTTCCAGAGTTGTATTGGGAGTGCAATCGAACTCTGCTCCCTTACGTGAGACATTTTGGACAGAAAGTATAGTTGAAGTATCTCTATTCAACCATACTCCAAGATGGTACCAAAGACTGTCATTTCTTTGGCACCATTCATCATCCAGCTTGACATCTGCTGAGGCAGTTTCCTGCAGCTGCATTTAATATTCTAGTGCATTTATTTATTTATAATACTGGCTGCTTATCAAATGGCAAGATCAGACATGTTTGATATGGGGTCTCCCCATAAAACACCTGTATTATAAAGTAAATGTGTCCTTACATGAGGTTCCGCTGCACCTAAAGCACTGTGTAGCATTTAGGGCTCACGAAAAACATCAGACACATTTAATTTTTTTGCAAGCAGACCAAATTCTGCAGAGCAGGATTCTGCAGAGCAGAATTTTGTCTTGGTATAGCTTGTATTGCTCTCAGAATTCAACTGATTTGCAGAGGAGATGTGACCCATTCAGCTGCGTAAATATCTCAAACATCCATAGGTTAAAAAATTCAAGAAAAACATATTGTGCTTTGTCACCCGTTATTCTATTGATATATAAAATAACATACCTTTGTGAAGTAGGTGCATACGTTAATGGGAACTTTAACTGTTGATTTCTCTGTTTCTGTCACCATTATAATATTACTTAATCACAGCTTTTTGTGTCTAATTTACCCAAGAGTATTTTTAATAGAGGCATAAAAGAAGTTCAATGCTGGGTATGAAAAGAAAAGGAATTGGGGTCCAGTCTCTTCGGCAAATACTCCATAACAAGGTAATTCTTTAAAGGCATATTCACATAGCTCTGAGAGAATAAAACAAACGCTTCAGAGTAATTCTGGTCTCTCAGATAAATACACAAGTAGATTATATGATTTACATTAGATGCTGTTAATTTACATCGGAAAATATGTGAAGCATTCCCAAGGAGTAAGGAGAGATCTACATAACTGGAGAGACTTTTAACAAGCCCATGCTCCCCCCTGTTAAATAATACACCATAAATAATGTTTAAGCATTAGAGCTTTTGTGATATGCTGGAGAGCCTTTCTTACAAGTTATGAATAAAATTAACTGCTGCTCATTCTCATGCATGCTATCAAGTTTTTACACACCAATATATCGAGGTTTTTTACATGTCAGCATACTAATACATGTATATCTTTAATATTCATGAGACATAAATGAACACATCTAAGAACAAATAGGTAACTGATTTGTAGAAAAGTTAAAAAAGTAAATTGGATCATTAGGAACATGTTTATTTTTGGTTTTGTGAAATAAAACCACAAATATCCCATTAATGAAACGTAGGAAGAATTTGCTTGCTACATTATTTTTTTTCTCTACCCTGGCATCCACATATATTTTTTAACGTTTTGGGGATATTTTCCTAGAAATGTTTAAAACTATATGTGGCTGATGCATTATATGGATATCATTGCGGTACAACCAAAAATTATGCCCTACAACATGACACACATCATTTGTGTTTACAATACAATCAACCAGTCCACCTAGCCTTAACAGTTAAGGCTGCCACTTCCATTCCAAATGAGAGGCAAACCTGGCAGACAGGTTATAAGCAAGCCACATAGCCGCTCGCTTCCTGAACTTTACATCTGCAGAATGATAATAGTTTTCTCTCTGTTTTGAATTAAAAGATGCAGGGAAGTTAGAAGTGATGAGATGTCCAGTCTAAACGCAGTCACTAAAATTAGCAGAAGCAAGAGGTATCGCATATGAAGTAAAGGTCTTTCGCTTTTTTCCCACTTGTTCTCCTGTACTGACTTGAACGGTTCATGTAATGGATAACGCTATGCCTGTTAATGAGCGTAGGCCTCTTTAAATAGAGAAATTGCGTTCTCTGCTTATTTGTGCACATTATTTACAGGAGAGTGAAACATCCAAGGTTAGACGTGAGGGCTATGTCTTGAAGGTTTCTTGACCAGACATCGCCGTAGGTCAGGGTCCTCCTTTTTTAAGACATAAAAATTATCTGATGAGAAGACCAGCAAAACCCCAGATGAATACAAAGCACAATGAAGGCCTCAGATTCTAAGACGAGTGTAGCTTTGGAATTTTTTCTTTTTCTTCTTCTTTTGTTATAGCCCCATATACCTGACATAGGTAGAGTATCGATCTGCCTACTGGTGGTGAAGCTGCCTTTTTGTTCATCTGGTGGTTGTGTTACCCTAAAGCTGCATGTCAGTTCATCAAAATCAATTCCCTTTTGATTTTTGCAACAGCAGAGATGGGTCAGCTAACAAATGACAAAGGGCCCTATTCATGACAAAGCGATTGTTGCATTACAAGTACAATTTTGTAGGAATTTAACAAAAAAAAGAAGCACAAGAACACAATTTTACTGCATCATTTACTGTCTCACATGATTCCTCAGACCTCTTGAATGTCACATAATACAGTGTTTAGACTGTCTTCAGAGTAGACTAGTCACCTTCTTAAAGAGAAACACACCACATTCAATAGTGCATATTTTTCCAATAGAAAAAAAAAAGTTCTTTATTTAAAAATATTTCCTAACACTTTGCAATACATTCAGAAATGTCTTAAGTGACCAAACAGAACACCCTTCGTATTACTCACGATATTGTCTTCTATTTATTTTAGTTACTTAGCTTAGATTATATAGGTGAGGCAAGAGCTCACTCATCCAGTATTGTGAATTGGTCGTTTCTCCTGCTGAACAGTTATAAATGCCTTTTGCAAGACTGGCTTGATCACAAAACTCAGACAGAATCTGGAAAAAGACACCAAGATCTGCTTGATAATTTTGCAGAGATTTTTACCAGCTCAGTGCTGACAACTGACGCAAATGTATGAATTAACAGAGGGAGGGTATGAATTAACATTTTCAGGAAACAAGATTTTAAAGATGACATTTTTGCCTGAATGAGAGTTTGCATTTGAGCAACTCCGAGCTCACGCAGCCCATAAATGTTTTCCTTCGTAGACATTTATTAGATGAATGGCAAATCTGTATATAAAAATCCAGTTTAAACACATTAACTTAGACACAAACATGAGTGTGAAAGTTTTCCATGGGGCTGGAAGTGTCCTTACATATGGAGAACATCCTGGGCATATGTTTTAGCTCTGTTGCATCTCAGACTGATCAGTTGGAGGCTCTTGGATGCCTCAGAGTTGAAAACAGTACACTTCTGATCTCTTCAACAGCCCTGGGGTAGTGTTTTAGGAGAGCAAAGGTTTAGCAAGCTGGTTGAGCTAGTTCCCATCTCTGAGGGTTGTTAACTTTTGTCTTAAACTGAGATACTGATACCTAACTGCCCACACAATTGTCCCTAGGATTGGCATGCAGAAGAGTTTTGTGCCTAGGAAGGTTGCAACTCCTTTTCAAATTTGCCCTTTAATAAAGTTTTCCGAGCTTTTTTCTCCAGGAATTCTTAAGAATCATCAATATTTATTTGGCTGTAATAGGGAGCAGAAAAGACTTTCACATTCTTAACTTGTCTAAGAGTGGTTTTGTAAGCATTGCCAGGGCGGTGAAGAATTCTTTCGGAAGTATCGCAGGGGGATGGCGTACAGCTTCTTGCAAGGCGGCAGCCTCCAGCTCCTAGCTCCATGGGCTGTTTTGCAAAGCCTTTGCCTTCTCAATCCAACCAGACACTTTCCAAGTGCAGATTTAGCTCTCCCCTTCTGCACTGATGGCCAAGAGATATACTTCTTAATACGACTGGGGGCTGTGGGGCTCGCGGGCACCCTCATTGGAACTGGGACTGTACCTACCCCAGACTTCCTGTATCTCTGCAAGTCCATGGAAAGGACAACCATTAGGCCACTCTGGGCTTGTTTTTGTTGCTGTTGGGGTGGGGTTTTATTGCTAGAGAACCCAAAAGAGAAGCAGTTGCTGTTTGTCAGTCAAAGGGAATAAAAATGCAAACAATGACAGTATTATGCCTGTATGGATGTATGATTTGCATTTAGATTTATGTAAATAGCTATGGAAATTAAGTTGGCACTTGGCTTTCAGTAGGTTACTGGTATGGCTCATGGAGCTGCAAAGTTTGTACAGCCACATTTTAGTTCCTTTGGTCACAGGAGTAACTCTTCTCTGCTTAAACAGTAGATGGACCACTATTGGGGTTTCTTTTTTTGTTGTTGTTGGCAAGATGCTAGATATTTTCACCCAGTTATAAACTTGAAACTATTCAGATTGTTTGGTTTTAGCCCCAGAAGTTTTAAGCATGCAGATGCTTTTACTGCATGTGCATATTCTCGTGTGCTTTAATTCATAGGCACAGAAACAGCAATTTACTGGTCTCTTGTGCAGAGGGATTAGATGCCAGTAGCCAGGACCGTGTCAGGACAGCCTTTTCACAGCTGTTTAAGCACAGAATAAAAACCCTTATTGATCCTACTGAAACATCTAAGACATGGCTATTATTATTACATATCCATTTATCCTCTGGTGTTACATTCATCTTACTGACAACACTCTTTAACCAAGGTGTTGTCCAGACCGCTAGGAAAATGCGTTACTCTGGAGGACGTGCTACTGTTTGTGCACTCGACTGCAATCTTAGTCCTGATATGGATGGGAATATCACATTAACTTCATTGGGAACAGATTCAGTCTGCCAGGCTTGGAGATACATATATACACGTATATATACACACGCACACACACACATATATACGTGTATGTATATCAATGTTCCTTTTGGAATTGTGTAGCTCTGAAATGCCTTTTCCTTAGGACTACTTTAAGGTCCTAATATCTACAAGTATTTTAATCACAGCCAATACATTCCCTTTTCCTATTTTACAGGCAATAACATGCTCAATAACATTTGCCTCTTCTCTAATAAAAAACAGCAAGTGCCATTCCTTTCCTCTGGCACATGCATGTGATTTAACTTGGGGTCTGCCTGGTGCAGAGATGCTGGGAGTTTATCACGGCTTTTTTTTTTTTTCTCCCAGCAGTCTCCTTCTGGGGAGTTTGTCAGTTCGCAAGCTATAATGAGAAGTAGGTTAAAAGAAAAAGGGCATTTTAGTGGAGGAGGGAATTAAAATTCAGCAGCCTAATATCAGCAGTAGTTTATAACAGGGCCTTATAAAAGGCAGCTCTGTGTCTTTTTTTGTGTGCACTTTTATTTCCTTTGATATCAGCAGGGGAATTTTCTCTGCAAGACCCATTCCCATCTCACTTTTCTGCTTTCAGATCCCTGCTGCTCTGGGTTTTCTCCTTTCATTTTGATATATGTTATATTCTTCAACCTTCCCACTTGAAGGTTGTAGGAAGCTCGATATTGCCCTTAAAATAGAGAACACAATTGACGTGAAAATTCTTCAAGGGGTGGCCCTGCTTTTCATATATGTTGAAAAGAGTCCTTCCACTTACTGGGAGGCCTTGGTGGTGTTGGATGTGAAATCTTCAGGACACCATCCCGCGCCTAACGGAATTGTGCTAGAAACGGTAACTTGCTACCAGCGGTTTCAGTTGTACCGTATCCTTAATAAGAGTGCATTTGACTGTCCTGTAATTATACAATAATAAGATATAATTATGGTTTTATGCATATGCACCTATCTCTAATGCTGCTACTGAATCAAAAATGTGTTGTCATGAACTACTGCTCAGATTCTTGCCCTCCCCAAAATACGGCAAGCTCCCTAGTTTAGGCTGAAGTCATTTCTTTTTCTATACTTCCCAGGGCAGAGGCTAAAAAGCCACTTAGGCGCTTGTGCAGAAGCGGGGAATTTCTTTCCGGATGCTGTTCCTCGTGTGGTCAACGTGTTCCGAACGAAAGCGGGTTTCAGCCTCCCACGACAATCCCCTCAAGCTATTCGCTGACTCTTTTTTTTGCTTTTTTTCTTTTCTTTTTTTTTTCTTTTCTTTTCTTTTTTTTTTTTCCCCGCTTTTTGGTGGCTCCCCCCGACTCCCCTGTGGGCTGGGAGGGAGCGTGCGGGGGAGGCGTGCGGGGACGGCACAGGCTCCGCTCCGGCGGCGGCCTCCGGTGCATTTCTAGCTGTTACAAATAGATGGCACTTTTGACTTGTACTAGAGCGGTTCGGTCGGTAGGATGCCATACCTGCAAAGAAAGCGGCACTTGCTAGGGTTTTCGGAAGTCGGGCACGTATTTGTTATTACTTATATAGGGGCGAAAGAAATGAGGCAGATTCAAATAGTCTGCCACGCATATCTCAGGCGGCGAAAGCTTAAAAATATAAAAATTAAACGGTAGAATGGGCAAATCAAGTACATCCGTAACGCATTTTCAGACTCCTGCGCTGGATTCTCAGGGCAAGCTGGAAGAGAATTATCTTCTAATACCGAGTTGTTTTAAATGCGAACTAGGCAATTGCCACAAAAGTCTCTTATTTGCTGCTTTTCTGGTCTACACGTGTGCACACACAGACACACATACACACAGGGGGGAAAAAATCAGCCTGTTGTCTTGCAAGTGTTACTTATCATATTAATTAAAATCTGGTGACACGATAACACTAGCAGCTGTGTGGGAAAGCGAGGGAAATTAACAAACGTTTGATTTGTTGTGTTGCTAATGTGACACTTATTATACAGGTCACAGTAAAACAATACCTCAGCCAAAATATGCTAATACTGGTGGAGAACTGTTGCAGTTGTAAAAACATTGGTGTTTATTATAATGAGGCAAAATAGCACATTACCTTTAGCAGAGTGAATTGCTATTTCCCAGGCCAAGAATAAAGTATATCTGAAGGTTCAATAATAGTAATAATAATAATAATAATAATAAAAGATGTAGAGGAAGAATAAAGTGAAATCGTTATACTTATAAAGCCAGTAAAAAGAAAATAACCTCAGGTATGAAAAGGATGTACAGCTCTTAGAAAGCAAAATAAGTCATTTCTAATGGATGTGAATTAAATGGAGGATGCCTGCAGCCGCTTCGTTCAGCATTCCAAGGAACTTTGTTACAAGAACAAAAGAAAATGATTTACTAAGATACAAGTTATGCTATAAAATACACATAGCACTGGAAATGTAATTACATTTAGAAATGGATGTATTAACCGCCCTTTTCCCCTGAGGAAAACTAATATGTAAGCTTATTTTTAATGGTGGCTTATATCTAATCAACCGGTTTGAAGACATTTTTAAACAAAGACCTTGGACTTTAAATAATTATTCCCATGCAATTGCTGGATCACATATAATTGCTTGCTGTTTAGTACCCCTTCCCAAACTTAATTGCACTATACTCTGGATCTGAGAAATCTTTCTTTTTATTTTTTTTTTTAATATATATATATAAAAAATAAATTTCCAGAATTCAAATCTGAAATAGGAAAAATTCTTCCTGCAACTGAAGTAAAAATTAAGAGTAAGCATTGAGGATTCTGTAGCCATTTACATCCTCCCAGGAATAATTTGATTTTTACCCTTTCAAAGATTTCTTTCGTTTCCAGAGTATTTTCTCCAGCTTTGTACCATATTTTTGAGCTCAAGGAAGGATTTTTATTTTTTTTTTCTTTCTGATGTTTTGATCATTTTACTGAAATGGGGTGTATGAAGTCAACCATTTGTTTGACAGTCTTTGACAGCAGATTATGTAGATTTTCCCTGACAGAACACTAGTCATTCGGAACTGAATTCTGAGTGAGCAATCTAGATCAGAGGTCAGGCTGCAGGGTACAAATTGGGACAGATATTTCACCTTGCCGTGCGAAAGGACACAAAAAAGCACATGAATCCGGAATTGGTGAGAACTAAAAGGTTAAAGCAGAGGTGATCCAATTACACAATATTTACAGCCTAAGATTGTGCTAAAGTCCTTTTGAACCTCCTGCCCCTCCAGTTCACGGAGGAAGCGGGCTCTGATTTGGAAGTCTTCCCTGAAGAAATGTAAATGCACTGTTTAAAAGATCTACTGTATGTCAAAATGCTAAAATATACCTGTTGTCCCTTGCATTTCCCATCATTCACCTTGGTTTCAGTTTCAAATAGGTATCAGAGTACGCAGGTGCACATGCCAGAAAGTAGTTCCTTATTCGTCCCTCTTTCTCAGAATAATACTTGTAAGAAAAAAAATAAAAACACAAGGAAGACAAACGATAGTTGTGTAGGGCAAAACTCAGGTATAGAACCCAGGGACTAGATATTTTGACTTTTCAGATGAAAATTGCCAGGTGCAAAAATGTAATACTGAGACACTGAATTAAATTATTGGTCAATTAGAGATGCAAAGAAAAAAAACAAACCCAAACCAACCAACCAACCAAAAAAAAACCAAACCCAACCAAAAAGCCAACACAAAAACCCCCAACCAAAAGAAAAATGTGTCCTGTGTTTTAGTGAAATAATATAAATTAAACCCATTTGCAAATATCTTAAGGTCTCAACAGAAACTCTGATTTTTTTTCCTCTTAGTGGTCAGTACTACCAGTTACACATAGAAAACAAAGCTCACAAGAGCAATTGAGTTGGAGATTTAAAAAAAAAAAAGACTAGATCAGAAACATGTCTTGTGATTTTTTTACCTCTGAGTTATTTGTAATTGGAGATTGTTTTTAGAGGAACTTTAGTGTAACATTTATTACATAACCTCATCTATTACATTCATTCTTTTATTAATACCTGCCGAAATATAGCAAAAGTCAAAGCAGAAGAGGTTAAAGAAATTCCAGAAAATGATTAAGTTTTGGTTTTGTTTTTGGAGAATCTGTATAAATTAGATGGAGCTTTTGTGCAAACTTCCACCTTATGTAAGTATGAAAGGATGTCTCTACATGTTCAAGGAGGTTAAGGATACCTGAATCAATAATAAAGATGCTAAGAGTACAATTTAAATCTACTAAGTAACTAAAATCCTAAAACCATTATGTGGGGGGGAAAAAAAGAGAGAGAAAAAAAGAAAACATTAAGGCTGATGAAATATCAAGGTTTATTATTCTATTAGACTTTGACAATGAAGCGAAATACACAGACCTCTAACAATGTTATTAAAATAAAATTTCAAAGCTTGATTTTTCAATCATGCAGTCAAAGAAAGGAAGACATTTTACAGTCATATCCTGTAGAGTATAGGAAAGTTCTCTGTCAAAGCTGTGTAACATTTTGATTAAGTGCTTGATAGATTATAAATATAAGTCAGAGCTAGCAAGACACTGTAATAAATGGATCTTCTCAGAATGACTTGTGATCAATTTCAAATTACAGAAGTTTGTCATCTACTCATTTCTTCCCTACATATACTCTCTTTAATAATCCCTTCAATTACATGTGTGTAGTTTTTTCTGTATGCAGGTACTCAATGTAGAAAGACTCGTGCATGTATAAATATATGTATACATACTTGAATATACGCATACATATATTTGCACACCCACCTCTCCCTGTATAAGCTTTCGAGTAGTGCCCTATTCTGCAAGTTGGTGTGTTTTTTAATTCATATTATTTTGCATATCATTAGACTTTAAATCAACGGCAAGACCTGCTACCAATGGGGTTTGGACAAGCAGACGAGACCCCAAACCCCCAGATGATTACACAGGGAGTCAGTGGCAAATGCAATGCCACCAAAAGGGAAGTGTGGAGCCGTTCCTGGTGGATTACAGTGAGCAAAAAACCACCCTGCTTTTTGCTGCTGTGCCTCATTTGCACTGCAGCACAACTTTGTAAGATTTTTTCTAAGGGAAAAATATTTTGGTATGAACTGAGCAGTAGCTGAGTGGGTTCTGTGCTCTCAACTTTTGTTACCAGTACTGTTCATTGAAATAATATAATTTATTGATATAATTTAACCTCTCTCCTATGAATTGTTTGAAAGCAACCAGTCTCTTAAGTACTATTGATCTATGCTCTACCCTGATTTTAATGGGCACTCTTATAATACTGTCTCTAGAACCTACTCTATTTGTCCCTAAGTACATTAATCTCAACAATTACAATTATATTCATTATAAAAATACTCCATGTAGTACCTAAAAAATTTGACTCTTAGCTGGAATTAATTTGTCATTATCTTGTTCTGAACTGGAAGAAGCCTACCAGAAAAGGCAGGAAATGACTAGAGAAAGGAGAGAAAATTTCCAAAGGGTTTATCTAACAAAGGAGAGACTGTTTCCAGTGGAAGTTGTACCACGCGACATGTTTTAAATGCATACATTCAATGCTATAATAAGTTTACAGTCAATCGTTGGTTCATAGGTCATCGGTCATGAATTATAATCTGAAATGACTTTCCTCTGAATAAGCTCCGAAACTACGCTGGTTTTTCATATATCCGAATCTTTACAGTTCACTGGGAAAGATTCATTATCAATGCAAGCCTGATAAATCTGGCAAGATGTTAACTTTTATTACTAACATTTGTTTGTTTAGATTACTGTAACTTGCTGCACAGTGTATTTATAATAAGCATTAGACCAGCAATAATAGGAACTTTCCTTTTGAAATGTCACAGATGTGCCATTCCCTTTAATTCTCCAGAAATATGGGAAGTGATGATAGAAAAGGGAGGGTGCCGTTCAAAATATGCAATTTGGTTTTTAGGAGCAATTTTTAAAAAGACCAATTTCCATATATCAACACTTCTCAGTGAGTTCCATGAAACATTTTGATATGATTTACCAAAAACAGTTTTTGCATCAGGAACATTACAGTAGCTAATCTGCATCTGTAAAGAGTGGGAAATGGAATCGCATTAGATATAAATGTAATGCAAAAAAGAAAAAAAGTTAATGCAACATTATGGTAGAGAATTTAAATGTACAATAGTGAGGATATTCAAAGTTATGGTTCCCACAGCAACAGTAACTCGGCTTTATTTACATTGTCGCGTTATATATGTTTTACTCCTTAAAGGAACACTGATTTATTTTTTCTCAACTGTATGGGATAACATTTGCGCATTAGGAAATATTTGTCTCTGAGATGATAGTGTGAATATCAAAGACATGTATTTAGCAAAACTGCGTATCCCTGAGTGTGGCCGAGGAAATATCTTTCTCACTAACAAGTGAGAGAAATTTAGCTTGGGATAAGGGTATTTAAATTAGTGTGCAGTACTTTAGTGCCGTTAACTGTTTAATTGGTGACCTGTCATGAGATTTGCTAGAAGTACTTGACTATTTCAGCCAGAACTACTTGAATATTTCATATTTAAACATTAAACTTTTGCTTAAATATCAGATGCTTTTAGTTATTTTGCATTTAACCTGACGGGAAACTTTTTTTACTTTTTCCATTAAGCTTTTACACTGGTTGGGTGATCCATGGTATAACCTTTCAGCAAAACAGCCAACTGTATTACAAACTTCAGAAGAGCCTACGAAACTGATTTAATCTGTCAGTTTTAAAACGAACAGATGATAATCACTAATAAGCAAATTAGATGAGAAATAGCCAAAAGGCTAACTATCTGTATTTGGCTGTGTGCTTCACCATAATGTAGGGTTAACAGTGACAAAGCAGGAATCCCATTTTCAAGGTCGCTTTCTCTTTCTTTGAAAAAAACTAACTAATTGCATAAAAAATAGAAAACAGACCCCTATAACCCATCATATGCCACCATTAAGCTCCTCCCATGTGGGTCATGAGTCTAATGTGGATCCTGAACGTTCAGATTCCCCCGCTGTAGACATCCACCACTCAAGCAACAAAGCAACTGTTAACCTCTCTTTGGGTACCAACCCCTACGGCGACACTTGAAGCACTCTTGGCTAGCAGGTTACGTTCAGAAATCCTGAGTTCGCTCTGTAGCTATGGCACAAGGTTACGGTGCAGCAGGTAGTAACAGGATAACTAAAGCTTCTACATTTTATATACCAAGATTTGAATTACAAGGCATTTTGGTTGCAATTCCTCCCCCTGTCTCCCGGCGCGATTTTGCCTTTGGTGCAAAACCCATCGTGCTAGAGGTGCCACGATATTTGTCAGGGCAAGATTGGTGAGGGCTTCTGTGGTGTTAGAGAGATATTTAGATGATGGTGCTACGTTTAGAAATAGAAGAAAGCAAGGAACAAATTGGGTCACTGTCCCACCCTCAGTCTTAGTATAATCCCTTGCATTGACAGGGGGATTGTGTGTTCCAGGAACTGTTCCTAAGGGGGACTTCTGACATAGGGAAGGAAAGGTTAACCCTGTAAAGGTGAACTTTGTCATGGCACGTGGTCCATTTTAATTGTCAGCATAGACGTCTCTTGCAAGCTCACCTGACACGTAAGTGCCTGTGCTCACCTAACACACTTAGGTTACCAGAGAAACTTAAGTTTGTATCTGTGCTATTAAAATGTATGTGTTTCTGGGCATGATTCCTGGCACTTGGGCCAAATAAGGCACAGCATTTTGTGTCCACCCAAACCCTAGTCAGATTTTCCTGGGAGCTTAATAGTTGGAGCACCGTAAAAAAAAGGCGGGAGACAAATTAAGGATTTTGTGGTATTGACTATCAAGGGGTCCACAGTTTGAACCTGGTCCTCACAGTGCTTTAATTAGTGGGTTTGTATGTCAGTAATCCCAGGATGGTCAAAAATGTGGTATCATGAAGCTTGTTACTTGGTGCAAAAGGGATTCTCTTAGGTCCAGTGGCCTGTGGATATTGGTGGCTACTAGTAGCTAGGTGGGCTGCTGGGGGGCAGCCATCACGATCACATTTGCGGCCCAGACTTCTGGTCTGATGTTACCAACACTTTATTTAACAAGCTGTGCTAAATTAAGCCCTAGGCTTTCTGTGACCTACCTAAGATGGTGTTTGTCATCAGAGTTGTGCCTGTAAATCTTTACATGCTTATTGATTGCTCTTCTGACAAATAATATATTCATTGTTTTTTCAGTGTCCTATACATGAAACGTGACCGAAAGTCCTGATTTTCTGTTTATATTCTCAGCCCTAAAGGTGTTTTTTTCCTTGTTAATAAAACTTTTTTCTTTTTCTTTTTTTATTAGAACAAAGTAAAAAGAAATTAATGTTTCATTAGTCAGCATCCTCCTTAGCAATTTTGTTAGAGAAACCAGTCATTTCACATATAGGGATTAAAAAAGATTTTCACTTAAGTTTCAGTCCTGCAGAATGCAGAGGGAATATTTGGAGGGAGCAATACAGAGAAATTTGCACTGGTAAATCAGCTCTTTTTAAAAATGGAAGACAACTCTGCTGAGAACCCTTCAATACATTCATTTTTTGAGAAAACAGAATGACATTATGACTGAAAGCCTATGCTTATCTGAGTGTGATAAATTAGAATCAGACCCAGGTTCTGATTGTTTCCACAGAATGTTTCCAAATAATTAAATATCACACACATGATGCCAGAATACCATAGGAATAGTGCTCAAAAATCTACTGAGGTGTAGTGTAAATGAACACATACATAATTCTGTTACTTGGTAAGTCATTCTAAAAACAGTGAAAGATCACAAAAAATGTAATTTTGAGAAGGATATAATTTCTAAATTAACCCATCCAGATATTCCTAACCACTCATCTTCAGAGTAGACTAAATCCTTGGAAAATCTGAAATTGTAAAGACACGCTGTATTTTAGTCTTTTTCTCCAAAAGTTGAAAAAGGTAATTTTTAACTGATTGGAAAGCAAATTCTCCATGATACAGTATGTATTCCAACTGTGTAGCTTGAATGCCAGCACAGGCACGGAATCCACAGTGTCTCATCTGTGATTACTCAATCTCGTTGAAAGAGAAGTACTCAAACTTTGCAAAAATCCTTCTTGGACTGAACATAGGATGTAAGGGAAAAAACTCCCTCTCCTTCCCCTAGATCAAACCATTAAAGCGTTCAGAAAGTTATACACCCTTAAGAAAGAGAAGTATGTAATGAAATTACTTATTTTAATTCCACATTACAGAAAAACATTGAAAACATTATAATGAGCTACTATGGACTCATTTAAAACAATATCATATGTATGGCAATATAAAAACATCTAAAATAACTCTATGAAACTCACATAGCTCATTTCAGAGAAACAGACACACGTATTATTCTCTGTTTCCTAATAATTTAATTTATTACCTGTAAGAGGCAGCTGTGTATTCCTTCCAGCAAAGTAGTGCTTTTAGATTGAGCAAATGAGCTGTGATAGAAAACTATGGTTAACCAGTTTTAAAAATTATTATTTCAAAAAAGCAAGCTGGATCTGGGATAGCCGGATGTTCCAGACATTTCCGCATGGGTGGCATTTCCGTGTCTTTTAACCTACTGATCAGAAAACCCTGCATAAAAATCCAAGATTGTTCAGCTTTCCTTGGTTACAAAAAATACTGTGGTGGGCTTCTGGTTTCCACGGCGCCCTACGAAGGAGAGGTCCTTAATGAGAAATTGGCGTTGCTGAATCATCTGGTTGCAGTCACCACCCGACAAAAGGAGAGTGAGCGAGCGCTTCCTCTGGAGTATTAACGCAGAGGAGCCACCTCAGGTCCCTCCTGGTCAGAGGCAGTTTGGAGCAGAAACCTCTCTCCAACGGGTACTGAGGAACCTTGCAGAGACCAGGACCCAGACTTGCCTGGAGGCGAGTGGGAACCTGGAGATGCCACTGTGGCAAGAACTGGGGAGCAAAGGCCAGAGGAAGGATTTTACTTATTTTCCACCAAAGCCTGCAGCAAAAAGACTGCCTGCTGGAGACGGTAGGGAGAATGTGTGGCACAGGAAATTAGAGATTATCAAGAAAACTGGGAAAAGGGAAGGCACGTGAGGAAGACAGACAGGGAGTAAACAAAAGCAAGCAGAATGAGGACAGAGAACAGCATGAGGTTAAAAAAAAAAACCACACCAAAAACGTAAAAGAAAGATGGTATACATGTAAAAGTATGAATTTTAGAAGACGAGCTACAGCTCAAAGTGGGGAACTTCGGGGGGGAAACTTTGCAACCTGGTACAGGAGATTAGCTGGGAGGACCATAAATCTTCATCCCAGTGTTCATATCTCTAGAGGCTGGAAGGAATAGGCAGTGCAGCTCTCATCTGCTTCACTCTTAGGTGTTCCTTCCCTGGGCCTTCACGTAAGCCTTAACTATGGGCATCTGTTGTCCCAGGGGTTCCTCAGGACAAGTTCACACCAGGAAAGATTGGTTGCTCTGTGAATGTTTTCTTTTTTTCAAACCATAAAGATTTAACCACAGTCCACTGCTGCATTAACTCGTGCTAAGTGCAGCTCACCCTGAGGGTCTGCTTTGACTCGGGGAAGACCTTGGGTATTTGATGGTCATTTTAAGTTTGTCAAGTTTGGAAAAGCTGTACTGTACAGGAACCACAGAAACAAACACAGGTTGGGAAATGTATGGTACAGTAAAGCTGCTGCAATCTGCTCTCCACAGTCAGAACAGCATTTCCCTGTCAATGACGTACTCAGTATTGTACTAGCAATATTTAGTACTGTGGTGCATTTGTTAGTGTCTAATCACGAGAATCAGAGAGATGAGGTGCCAACATGCATAAATTGGCATAAATCTGAAATTGGTTGACAAACCATGAAGTTTTATGGTTATTAAATTGGTCCTGGCAAATTTAAGTATGCCATAAGACCCCGTGTAATCAATACCCAAAGAAAGGGTGGGCACTTTTACAGGCCCTGATGACCCTCAGGACAAAACTTTTTGTATACTACTTTTGATATTCCTAGTCTGCCCTGAGCTACCTGCCCTGAGCTACCTATCTCTGTTGCTGGACAAAGATGGCTCCTTGCCCTGCCTTTAAACTCTTTAAACATATTTATGCTGAAGTGAGAACACGAGAAAAGTGGCCATTGGCATTTCACCCATCTGTACGGTCAGTTCTAAAGCCAAACTGTTCCTCAAGTTTTTCAGGGTTTTTTTTTGTGGGTGGGTGGGTTTTTTGGGGTTTGTTTTTTTTTTTTTTTATTGCAAAAGCTGAATGAGATATCCTAACTTCTAGAAGAACCAAGAACCCAATAGTTTTGGACCACACAGCTATTACTAACAGGCAAATTATGTGTTTGAACATGTCTTTGGAGGTCAGGGTAGAAGTGTTGGTCTTACAGGATATACTGTCAAACATGGGTCATTTTTAACTCTAGGTGGCTTTTAGACTGTATCGTTACTTCATGTTTTCCAATGGCAAATACGCATTTCAGGATCATTTATTATACCAAATATTTTGTTTTCGTCATCTTTCTGTATGTTTTTCTCTTGCCACATCTGGTGGTAAGCCCTGCCTATGATAATTTAGTAAACATAGAATCATAAAAGTTTGGGTTGGAAGGGACCTTTCGAGGTCATCTAGTCCAAACCCCCTACAATGAATTTGCTCAGCTATGCTAAAGATCTTCCAGACCTTTTCCTTTTATATTCTCTGTGTTTTTAACTTCCTTCGACTTCCAATGACTTTGTCTTATGTAACTGACTTAAAATTTGTTCCTGGTGCCTGCTTTATGTTCTTTTGTCATTTTGCAGTCCCATGCTCTGAAGTTAGCCATTTCTGACTTTAGATCAGCATGCTAAAAAACACCTTTACTAGAACCCAGCTCTGAAGCTGAGCTGTTTGCTACATTGAGGTTCTTGTTTGGGATGGAAGTGGTTAACACACTGCAAGCGCAGGAATGGCACGTGCCCTGTTGAGTTCAGACTGTCCAAACTCTTGGTGAAAATCTAAAGCCAAGAATATTTTTTTCCTTTCCAGCTATTGTTTAGCACTTGCTGTTGACAGTCCTTTACAGATTAGGAAAAATACTCTCTTTTCTTAGTTTCATTCTACTGACCATACAATTAACCTACCTGGATAGTGTCTGGTTTTGATTAATAACTTCTTATTTTATCACAGGGATGCATAATTTTATTTCGTTTCACAGCGTTGTTCGCATTTCCCTTGAAAATATCATTCTGAGTTTTTGAAGTCTTTCCAGAGGGAGAAAGGAGTTGTCTTCACACATGCATTACATTATAGATATTCTCCCTGTGGCCTTTATTTTGGTATAAACTTCTGTGGGCCTGCCAGGCTCCTTCAGTTCTGAAGAAGCACTTTGCTTTTATCTATCATTTTCTCTTGGCCTTCCAGAAGGAGTTATTTTTTGTAGAGTAAGGGTAAGCATCCACTCCCAAAACAATTTTTAAGCTGGTTTGTTAGTAAAGTATTAATGGATGTGGGAGATCAATGCATAAAATGAATGCATCCTGTGCTTGTTACAGCCTATTCGGGTTTGGCTTATTGATATATTAGGAACTGCAGCCTACACTGGATTTCAGATGCAATCGCTTATATCTTTGGCTAGGGACAGTGGATCATAATTAAAATGAGACTTCTGAATTAGCACAAGTCATTTAAAGGAATAAATGTCTTCCGAGTCCTAATAGTTTTGTGCAACATTTTATATATTGCCATATTTTTAAACATACTATGAACAGGAATTATTTCATTAAAAAACGTACTAACAACAACGTTTTTTTCTGCCAAAAACCAAGGCCTTTTTTTCCTTTCCAGCTGTTGTTTAGTACTTGCTGTTGACAGTCCTTTTCACATTTGAAAAAATACTCTATTTTCTTGGTTTCATTCTACTTACTGTACAATTAACCTACTTGGATAGTGTCTCTTTTTTTGATTAATAACTTCTTATTATATCACAGGGATAAATAATAGTATTTATGTAATATGAATATAGACCAAGGATAGTTAACACCCTTTCATAATGATCATGATCCTTCTTATAACAACATTTAGATTTTTATAAGTATTTAGATTTTCAAGACTTTTTATAGTCCTTAAGAACTCAAACAAAACTTTTTCAAACACAGTGAAAACCAGCCAAAAACTAATGATGATGATAGACCAAACTCCCGCTTTGAGTTTTCTACTCCTGGCAGTAGAAAAAATCTATTTTATTTTTTTATGTTTGAAGTATTTATTTCAAAACAGGTTTAAGAATTTTTTAAATTGTTGCTAGCATAAATTAAGAAAAAAGCCCTCAAACGCAATTGTTTTATTTCACAATAAAAGAGCTGTAAAAAACAAATTCACAGGTGGTGTCAGGTAACCATATTCTGTGGCATTGCATTTGTAAGAATAGACTGCCAGATAGAATGTTTAAATAAACATCAGCTAAATAAAGCACCTATATGTTTTACTTCATCACATTTCGGTTACGAAGAATGGTATTTTTTTCCTCAGAATAGCTTTGCTGCAGAAGGAAACTCACTTCCTCTTGACTTTTACCACATAAAATCTGCATCTTTGAAAACTAGTTTTAAAGTAATTCTGGAGGAGGATGTTGTCAGCAGTGGCTCGGTGCTAATGGCAGCCAGTCTGTGGGAAGACTGTATTTTCTTTACTTTCCATGAGAAAGAATCAATACTAATGGTCAAACATATTTTTACCAGGTCAATGTACAAATATAAAAGTGCCTTCTCTGATAATGTAACATTGGTAGACGATCTTGAAAACACAGCTGTCCAGGACACATTGAATGAAATGCTCATAAACAAGCCCTTTGTCATCAAAGGGTCTGTGAAATTTCTCCAAGTTTCAGAATCCATTATTTCTGCTCCTTTTAAAAAGAGTTAAGCCATTATTAAGAAATTAAAAATATTTTTTTCACTTATACAGTCAAAGCTGGGTCTGCTACTGGGTAGATGAGGCTGATAATGCTGCCAGAAGCAGGTCATGGAGACGAAGTGCTGGGAACCAAAAGTGCTATTAGTCAGGAGCCAGGCACAGAGTCAAAATAAGTGGTGATTTAAAGGACTGAATTCTCCCATTGGAATCATAAGTCCTGTCTCAGTCACTTTTGCTTGGGATCTCACACCAATGTGGTGGGACTTGAAAATGTGTCTAGTGCTCAGGGCAATCACTTTTTTATAAGATAATGTATAAAGTATCATTACAGGCACCTCACATGCGCTATTAGGTGTATCACGTGTATGTGCATTACACTGGAGTGTTATGCATACCCTGTATTACTCATAAAAATACTAATTAATATCATGTACATGTATATTATACTATAGGTCTAACCAAATAAATATGCAGGCTGTGTACACATGTGGAATTAAAAAAAAAAAAAAAAAGAGTAATGATGCAAAGGAACTGCCAAACCTGTAACTTTTGAAGAAAGCAGGAGATCAGCATCTAGAAGACCCAAAGAACTGAGTCCTGAAAATAATTTTCTCAAAGTTGACCAAGACATATAGACCAGAATTCACTTCCAGACTGGCAGGAGATTAAAGCTGGTTAAAGATATTCAAGTTTAAAGCAAGAAAAGATGGAAAGAATGTTGAGGAGTCAGAGGCTTAGGATGGAGAATAAAGTAGCAGCAAAGAAGTTTTGGGGTAACATTTGAGAAAAGCTGATAAGGGAGATTAGGAGATAGCTCTTACAAGGTAAACCTACAGCACAGAAATCTCTGGATTTTCAGAGGATTTGATGATGGTGGATAAAAACATAGAAAGCAGATAATAAGCCACAAAGACTTCTCACAGAGGCACTCTGTTACTCTGGGCTTATACAGATACAACCATGAAAGAGGCCAATCAATGTTAATAAAAGACAGTGTCATGGCTAGAAAGAGACAAAATGTTGGACCGAGTAGGCCATTTAGACTTGCAAATCAATTAGAGCTGAGGAAACCGTCACCTCAAACCTTGCTAGCCACATCTAAACTGAGACTGAATTCAAAGCAAAGTTTAAATTGCAGGAAAGGGCGTTCACACCGGGGAGACGTACACAACTTCTATTGAAATATTGTTTTCCAACTGACTGCCTTCCCCCAGTCAGGCCTCTTTTGTAATGAACTTCCTTGGGATTTCAAATGTGTCTTCTCTGAGTAACATTAGCAGCTCCAGATCTCTGCCGAGTGAGCTAACGGAGGTGGCCCTACCGCCCCTGCCTGCCTTGACAACCCTACCGCTGGCTCTTCCACCTGCTCCTTTGAGAGCGCCAAAGTGGGACCTCTCATTGTCAGAATGCTCTGCCATTCTCTGAACATTTCCTAAATTTATTCTATTTAGCTTATCGTGGCTGTGATCACTGAGTAAGACGAATATTTTCTTTATAGTGGTAGGAATATTATGCAGTAATTTTCTCTTGTGTGTCAGGAGAGTGCGAGTTTTACTCAAAGGGTTCTTTCTGCAACCAAGTCAGTGACAACCACAAAATCTAAATGAACATCTCTTCTGCATTTCAGCTTTTTTTTTTTTTTATGTTTGAATTAACTATTTCTTTCAGCTTTCAGTAAGCTCACTGAGGTTCGTGGTGGCCCATGACGACCTACTTAAATCTTTTGGCATGGTTCTAAGAGGACAAAGAAGTAACTGGTTCACACTTCTAACTTTCAGTTTCCCCTGCCCAGACACAATGAGACTTTTTCTCTAAAGATCCCAAAGACAGAGGTTATTCTGAAAAAAAAGGGTATTTATCTTGATACAGGAATATCAGTCTGTACAACAAGGAAGAAAGTAGCAAGAGAAGGCTGGAATATGTTGGGTTTTTTCCCTTTGGCGTACCTAGTAGCATACATAAGTTTTGTACCCTTTGTTTCCTCCCCTGAATCCTTCTTGGCCATGAGCTTCCACCCCGATATTTATGGTTAGTTACAGCTGTCTTTACACAGGATAATGCCCTCTATGCAGTTATCTGGAGAACAGTATGAGGGCTCCTTCTCAGGGACAAAGTGCTCCTCATCTTTGGTGCTTCCAGCTCTTGTACAGCTTTAGTTTTGAACATAGATGTCCTCAGACACTTTGGAAGGTTTGAGCCGGTACTTCTCTGTTAATTGCATCACTTCTCACAGGCGTGGACAATATGCGCTGTGTAGCTTGCTGCTTCAATTTCCGTGCAGCTCGTTTTCAACTGTTTCTGAAGATAGTTGAAGTCCTTGTAAAAACACTCTTTGACATCAGTGCTGGAGGAATTTATAGCATCCTATGCCAAGGCAGAATACAGCAGATGAACAGCCTACTCGAGTCATAAATGAGCTTATATGCAATAGAATATATGCACTAGAACTGGTTAATTGGCAAATTTTCATACTGTAGGTGAAAGGACAAAAAGCTATTTTTTTTATACAAAATTGTTTGTACTGCTACTAATTGAGTCTGTACTCTAGCACCACTGCCTATGTGGTGAAGAGGCATTCAATTTCATTGCTGATTTTCTTTTTACTACTCTTTACCCAGTAACTCCCACTTTTTTTTTGGGGGGGGGGCTGGTGGCAAGGAAGGCCACTTGTCCTGTGGGAGCTTGTTAATGACTCCTAGAAACATGTGCTCTTATTGGGGAAGAAGTACTTTACCTATAGTCAATCCTACAGAAATGCAGGGTGAGGTCCCAAGACTGCAATACTTATTTTACATAAAACATCAGGTCGGTCTTTAAATAGCAGTCCCAGAAGCGCAAGGCATTTTATTATCCATTAAGTTACTTAGCATCCACTATATTTTTTTAAAAGTTATTTTCCCCAGAGGTGTTCCTAATAAATGGTATTCTAGCACAGAGGAAAAAGAGCAAAATGTCTACAGCAAATAACCTTCTGCTAAATTCAATCCTTATAATTTAGGAAGTGTAGTAGGTAGCAGCAGGAGTGCTGAGAGATCCATATGATACCTCTCTAAATTTAGAATCTGTCCTGGACTTCTGTACGGGCAACATGGCAGAGGTTCTTTCTCTTCTTTATCAGAACGGCAAATAATTATTCCTATGTTTTTCCTGAATGCTTCAATAGCCGGTATTCTTCTGTGGTGGTTGAGAATAGGCAACTCCAGATGTAGGCATGTATGTGAGGGTGCCAAGCTGTGAGGTACTCCTGGAGAACAGGACAAGGCTGACCGGAGGCACTGTACATGTTTTGGCTGTGCAGAATCCCCATGCAGAAACCTGCACTAGAAGCTTACTACAAATGAAGGGGTTTGGCACCCGATTATGGACCGTAAAACCAAATGGACATCCTTCTGGTTACTTCTGGAAAAAGAGGTGATTGGAGTGGAAGTTAGTCACATCTCCTCAGATGTCTACCAGAAGAAGTTACTTTCTTTAGATGCTATATTTAGCTGAAATGAGTCTTCTGCTTTGACTTACCAGGCTCCCTACGTGGGCTGTCTGATAGGCATCCAGGTCAGGTTTCTCAAAAGGGGAGAAATTCAGTTTCACAAGGTTTGTTCTAAGGCATAGGTGAGCTCAAAATTCTTATGTTTTCTCTGATGAGGCAAACTTTATCTAATTAACATGAAGAATAAAATATGAGAGGCACTGAATTGTGGAAACTAAGAAAATGAGTTACTGGTTGTAACGGAGACATAGAGAAGGAAGCCTGAGCTTTACAGAATGAATTAAGCAAGGAGAAAAATAAAAGCTTCTTCTAAAAGGAGAAGCTGGAACTTATGAAAACTGCACGCTCAGGGTCAGGTTATGGCCTTGAAGTTAATACCATCTGTGACAGCATCTAGAGATTTTTTTTTTTTCAGTTTCCTCAATTACTATTATTACTTTCTTAACTTGGCTTTCTGCCATCCAACTCACCAGTATGCCTAGGTTTGCTTTAGTCGTTAAAAGTGATAATATATTACAACAGATCCACAGATACTGTGTCTGAAGGCATTCTCCAAATTACGTGAAGTGCAAAGATAAAGTTGCATACTCCCACAACATGGATTTATTTTCTGGGTTTTGTGATTGTTACTGTTAAAAAACATTATTTCTACAGCAGAATTTTCAAATATGAAACAGGGGTTGTGCTTGACTGCCCTGTTGTGAGTAACAATGCCTGTGCCTCTTTATTCAAACCTAGATCAGATTTAGTTGTGCAGTGTGTTAAGGTGAAGTTCTCTGAGAACAGACATTGTAATACTGGTGGGAGACTCCGTGATCACTCTTACCTTAGGCAGGTAAGAGCTTCTCTGGAGACTGTTCAGGACGTGAGGGACAAAAGAGATTTACAGAAAGATATTAACAAAGGTTCATGGTAGCTGAAGGATGCAGCTGGGTGTGCCACTCCAACTGACGATCTCCTTTTAAACTTTCCCGTGCCCCTGTACTCTCAAACTGGCTGACGCACAAAGGTCAGTGCACTTCTCTCCCTGTAGATTGCTACAAATTCTAGCAAGAGATGTCTTAAAAATCCAGGGTTTTGGAGAAGGGTTTTGGTCAGTTAGGTAGCTACTTGTTTCAGCTCTCTGGAAAAATGTGGCAAGAGTTAGAAGAAGCAAGGCTTCATCTCTAAACTAGAAAAGAAACTTTTGGGAGAAGGAACGATCTAAACATTGGCCTGCCTGGAATGATGGCTAAAACTCAGAGATTTTTAAACCCTCCCCAAAGATCATGTCTGAAAACCTCTGATGGTGAGAGTGGAAAGCAGGGGTGTGACTGCACTCTTACTGCTCAGTCAGCAGATTTCAGTCTACCCTCATTTTAAATCTGTTCTTTCCAAGTGTTGCAGACTGCAGCATTGCTCTCTTACCAAGTCACTAAGCCATAACGAGAATATTAGCCTGTTTGCCCCAGTAGGATGATCATCTTTTTTTAAAAAAAAAAACACAAAACAAACCAACAACAAAGCACTTCAGCGACTGTCCCAAATGCTCTCAGTGAAGCGGAGCTGCTGTGCCTACCTCCTTCCTTTTCAAACACTTTGAGGTTGAAATGACTCGATTCAGCAGTGTCCATTTCCTTTCAGGTTCATTTCTTTGCGATGCTACAAGAGGAATGACTTCCAGCTTCCAGCCACCCGCAGAAGGTGCAGCGTGGTGCATCTGGTCTACGTGCTTTGTGTACGCAGCGGCTGCTGATTGTATATTATTCACGAACATACTAAGTACAAAGGCAGATAGTTGCTATGTTTGATGGGTTGATTTTAAAGGGGTCTTGTTAGCAAACAAATCTTAGAAATAAAGCAGGAAAATGCCCAAGTTTGGTTCCAGCCTCTCCCCCTCTGCCAGGGAGGAGCTGCTCGCCTCTTCAGCAAGCATTCAAATGAATTGAAAATTCCTTTAGAACTGACAGCCCAAGTGTAAGAATGATAAACGGCTTTGGCCTTGATAATTTTTATTAAGCACTAAATGTCACATTTAACCTGCATTACTGAAAGCAATTACCCATGTATCAACAGTCAAGCAGTGCAGAGCTAGATGCCTGAAGCAGCAGCATTATGCTCCATCTGGGAATAAGGATTTTCAATTAGAAGGCAAATAGCTGGAGAGGGGATCAAGTCCTCCAGTGGCTCCCAAAGGAGGTCTATGAGAAGCAAAGTCTTCATATCCAAGTAATCGCAGGCAATGTCAACAGAGCATTCCGAACCATCTGCTGCCAGAGTAGCATTTACTTTATCAAATCTCAATATTTACAGAACACTGATCAGCTCATGGGACCAGGATGGCTCACTGCCAGGGTGTTCTGGGAAATTCATTTTAAGGTGTGTTTCAGTAGGCTAATTAATTTACAAGCACCTGTTTCATCACTGGGAGCTGTTAGCACAGCAGATGAGCTGCAGCAGGGGAAGGGGACTTTTTATCCCAGCTAAATTGATTTCAATTGATTTTCATTTACTGATGGCACAGTTGTAGTTTAATATGAGCATGGCCTAAAGTCTTTTTATTTATTAATGTATAAGACTGTTTAGATAGTTTATAATTTACAAATACACTTTGGCTCTAGGAGACCTATGAGATTTTTTAAGTTAAACACAGCACACACCTTCCTATGGCAAAGTACATTGTACGCATCATCCTATTCCATTTTGGTGAACCGCTTTTTTTTTCCTATTCTATGTTGTTTAAAATAAAAAAAATAAATACAGCTTTTTCTGTTCTAAAATGGGCCTAATTCTGTTGGTGTGTCATTCAGAAAGTCTCTGTAGTGGAAACATCACGCTGTAAACCTCTCTGTACCCAGCCCCAGGAATCATGCCACCTAACCTCAACCTGCTCTGTCATGCTAGGCATTGAGGTTCCTCACTTCTGTCGCAGTTTCCTCCATCAACAAAGGGACTATAATAACTTCTTACACTACTTCTTCACATCAGGGAGCCAATTCAGGATTAATTAGTTCATGTTTGAATGTCATTTTGCAAATGGAAAGTTCAGGATACTTCTAGTTAAGATGTGACAAGTGGCACAGAGGAGTGATTTGTAACGCCAAATTTATAATTTTTGTCTCACTAATATGGTGTTTGGAATTAGGGCTTTTCCCTGCCTAGCTGCAGAGCTTCCATGGTCTCTGTTTGCTACCCCAATAATGCCCAAGAGCTACATTACGTAGAAGAGTCTTCAAAGTGAGCTGGACTTTTGAACATAGAATATTTTCACAACAAACTACTCATATCTGAGTGACAACCAAGAATGAATTGCAAACATTATTTTGCTAAAATTTTAGAGCGATAAGTTTGAGAAAATAAATCAGAGAGTAACTTGAGAAGAATTTGTCTTAACACAACAGGATAAGATTTAAGAGGCTTGGAAAGTCCTGGGACTCTTAGACTGTCTGTGAGGCATTCACGAGATCTTTGTGTCCTTGAGTTCTCACTCTGTAAAATGAAGTTAATATTAGTTGCCTCACCTGCCTTGTTTAGCATCTTTAAACTGGGCTTGGGGTGTCTGTGTTTTGCCATGTGCTATTTCAGCAATTTTCACCTTACTGCTCCAGTGTTGGTGGTTTCCTCTTGACATCACAGTAATAGAAAAAGGGAATAATGATAATTTTGTTATAGTAATGTCAAGATAACCTAACCCATATTGACTTCCTCTTGACACTCCTGTAAGTACAATTATTGTCCTTTTGAATTACTGGTCTAGATCTTCTTTATGCTGTGGATGTATGGTGCCTATATGAGATGGAGGGAAGATCTTTCAAAGAAGGCAATTTAAATTAGCAGGAGAAAGCATGAATAGTTTAGGTAGCTGGAAGCTCAGCTTAAATAGGCTTAGACCAGAGGTAAATAATGTATTTTTTTAATTGTGATAATTATCTACTAGTGAAACGTTTATGGGTGTTTAGTGGCTTGTAAGATCAAAACTGGATATCTTTCATATCTTTGCTTGGGCCCAAAAATGAAGGCCCTGATGAAGAAATCCAGTGGCTTTCTGTGTGCTGAATAGCACAAGTATTATGGTTTTCAGTTTGCTTTTAACTTCAGGTCTGTGGCTCCCTGGTAAATTTAGAGATACTTCTTCAGGGAACAAAAAAAAAATATTTAAAAAAAAGTAATCTGATATTATATTCGGTAACAATCTACACATGTGAAGGAGTTTGAATCAGTCTCTGCTAAAGGAGTTTTGAAGGTCCATGAATGGGAAAAAAATTTGGAACTACTGGTCCGGTGAATTAATGGTGATTTTTTTGCTTTAAAATTCATTTGACAGTTTTGTGTTTCGTCCCTTGTAAAGAGGGAGAAAGAGCTTGGGCTTTTTTTTGTGCCCTTCTGGTTAGAGTGTGCTCTGAAGAGTGCCTTGGGACCTCAGTACCCCTGGACTGGCATTTCACAGGGTGATCTCGTCCTTGGCACATGCACAGGCACATTCGTGCTGCGTCAGGAATTGCAGCAAGGACCTTACAGGGTACTTGTGATATGGTAGAGTCTTGTTTTCCAGTGAGTAATTGCAGGATTGCCACAGCTATTTAGCATATGTACACAAAGGATTAATGTATTCCTCCCTACGAATATATAATACTGTTGCACTAGAATATTCATTTTTATTGTAGGACTATGTAACTATATCATGTGGTCATGAAAGTTTTCTTTCAGTGTAAAATGGTTTTATTTGTTTGAAATTGACTCCTTCCATGGTCCTGGTCTGATACACTCCATGCCTTTGGGTTCAGTTTGACAGGAGAGAGCTTATTTCCAGCCTTTGTATTTGTTATCCATTGGCTGGGGGGGGGTGTGGATTCCAAAAGAATGATTTAAACATGAAGGCTTTGTAAGTTAGCCTGTTTCTATATTGATGCTGGAGGAATACAAAAGTTTGGAAACACTGGCAGAAGGAGGAAAAATTTTCTATGAATATCTACAACTTTCATCCTTATGATTATCCCAAAGCTATGATCTCATTCAGTTTCTAATATTAAAAGCAATACGTTAGCATTTTTTTGTCTGTTTCTTATCTTTACATGTAGAGAAATGGGTAGAGAAGGGAATTGGCTAAGTGGCTTTTTTTTCTGCTGTGGTTTGGGTTTTTTTTTGGAGACACATGTCATTGTTTTCCTCATCTCAAAGGCTGTTTGACCATGGTAATATCTGTGTCTGAGGGGTTTCCTAGATACAGAAAATGGAGAAAATTTAATAATGTCACAAGGCTTGGAGAGGGCTCTTTAGTTGGTTCAGTATGTGAGAGAGTTATATCTGAGGTAGTTGAGCACGATCATAAATTTGTTGCTCATAATATATTGTCAAAGTGCTTGGATTGATGCAAAACAGAAAATGTGGCATTTCTTTCTTCAAGGAACCACCTTAGCCTACTTATTTTTTAAAAATATGTCCACATTCTGTTTCTAATTTTCAGAGGACACATTCATCAAAAATTTCAACATTTCAAGGAAGGGAAAGAAACTATTTAAAAATGAGAAACCTGTAGTTTTCAAGCCAGATGGGCTTTGCTTTGCCTCTTAAATCAGAAAAAATACCTTTGAAGAACTAAGAGGACACATTATAAACATATTAAAAAGCTGGTCTGAAGTCCTAAGTAAATGGCAGTGGTTGTTATAAAGTCACTGTTGTTTATACTTAAAAACATCTTTTTCTTTCCAAATTCTTCACAATTTAGTGAAAAATATTTATTTATTTCGTAAATAGAGGGTGCAGTGAACAACGCGGTTAGCCAGCCTGAGGTGATAAAAATGACAGCAATTCACAGAACGGGCAGGGTGATAGGTAGACAGTGTTAGTACCCCCTTAGAAGTGATGCAACTACACAGCAGAAAATAGACTGCAAATGCCATTAATTCCCCCAAAATGATAATACCCTGCTGCTACAGCCATGGGTTTGTGCCAGGTATTTCCGACAAGCATACTAACCTGATGATTCCCCTGCGCTGTTAGTTGTGGTGCTTTATTGCTGAGGCGGGTGCTTTATTTGTTAATGAAACTCAACAAATCTTTAAAATGTTGCAGTTTGAGCACAGCTGATTAGCAGTTCCAGGAACGAAGTTCTGTATTTGCTCAGTGTTGCTGTTTATTGTGGTGGAGGTTTGCTCCTTGTAATGCAGAAAATACATACCTACTCGTTAAGTCCTGGACTTCGTGTGACCATTGACTTGTTCTGCAGAAGCCACCGGAAAGCTTTAATTAGTACGTATAGGACTCTGGCTCCATTCTCCCCTGTGACTTAGAGGTGAAAGGATCTGTATTTAACTTCTGACCAGGTCCATCAGCTGTTCAGTCCCCAACCCCACCGTTCGCTTTATCGTTCTCCTTCAGCGCCCCATCGCAGCCTGGCTTCCACAATGCTCTCACAAGGGTGATTCGGCATACTGTAATTTTATTGCTGGTAGTTCTGTTTTCTTTAATGGGATTTGTTTTACTTCACAATATTACTTTAAGCTCTGATCTGTTGTAGGATAAAGATGTTATTATGACAGTGTTAGCTTCTCTGTAAATTACAGTGCCTTGAGGATTGCATTTTGAGACTTCATGTAAACACTTTACAGAGCTAATAACATAGATACCATATGTAAAGCTTGAAAAATATTTAAATAGGGCACATTTGAAGGAATAAAACAATCAAAAAGGCTTTTTGTGGGATAATGAAGATTACACTGAATTGTTTAAACTCAATGTACAGCTTTTAAAACATAAGCCATATACCATCATCCATTTTCCCTTTTCTTCCTGCTTAGCTACAATTTATTTGAACTATTGGAATATGTTTTCAGCAGAATTCCTTTAGAGTAATTGACGAGATCTCTGGGATAATGTCTTTGGAACAACAACCTTTCATTTAATGTAACAATCATTAGTCATTTTTGTTAACAGTCTTGACTAGAAGAAAAACAGTTGTTACAAAAATGAAAACAAGCAAGCTAGCTAGCTGCTTAGACAGAAATGCACCACTTTCTGTGACGGCAGTAATGCTGCTTGGATGTTTTTGTTGACTCCAAGTGGGGTTTTTTTAATCCCTCTGCAAGCAAAATAGCTGCAAGACTGCAGTTGGTGTTTTGAGTCACAGAGGAACTGCAGCCACCACGGGTTGCTACTAATATAATATTTTCAGCATCAGACTTTCTGTGGAGACTGAAACGCAGGCCATGATCAAAATGCAGTATGGATTATTTCATTTTTCTTATAATTCTTGTTCCATACTATAGTTTGAACACTGCTCCTTCCCTCCCGTCCCCTCCCCTTCCCTCCCCCTTCCCCTTCCCCTTCCCCTTCCCCTTCCCCTTCCCCTTCCCCTTCCCCTTCCCCTTCTCTTCTACCCTTTCCCCCATGAAACTCTGATTATCTCTTTTGATTCCATTGATTTCCTTGGATTTATATCCAAGGAGTAAAGAAAGTCTTTTTTTTTTCCACTTTTGTGCACTGTGCAGCTCTGTTAAACTACCCCCTGGCTTATTTAAAGAAGGTCACATAGCAAGTCCGTGTCATTCTTGTTATTGTCAGCTGTCTTAGGAAATGATTGGCAGGTGTTATGGGATATAAACCAAAAACATGGTCCCGCTGCTCCATTTTCTTCATCCCAGTTCTGGTGGTGTTATTTTTCCACCTGCTTGGAGTTTTGTTGTTGGGTTTGTTGGTTTGTTTGGCTGTTGGTTTGGGTTTTTTTTTGGCTGAAACTAATTTTCCTGAGGAGTTAATTCTGAAGTTAATGGTGTTACTTGTTTGAGTAAACACCACTCCCTCCAGGTGCCAGCACCAGCAGCTCTAAGGAAAGTCACCTGGCCATCAGTGACAAATGACTTGCACGTCATTTTGGAGCACTATCAGTGAAATCCACCTCCTCACGTCTCCCTCTTCCTTCTCCTTGCTCCCAAGACCGTTTCTTGCTGTCAAGGAATCTGAAGACTTGGAACTAGGGCCTGAATCATCAGAAAATGGCACGTACTGCGTTACTGTCCTTCTCCAGCGTGAGGCTGAATGACTCTGTGGTTTCCTATATAAAAAGTGTCTTTTGTGAGATTGCCTCTTTGTTTAAACAAAAAGAGAGAGAGGGAGAGAATGAAATATACTATGGAATACTCAAGCAGATGCTTGGCATTATATTAACACATGTATTATGGCGTATCATGTAATGGTACACTGTGGGGAATAGTAATGAATAGTTTGGAGCACAATAATGTGCATTGTTGATGTTTGTTAAAATAAAGATATTCAATTTATAATAAAAGGGATTAAAAGCTTAATTCATGACTATGTTAATATTTGTCTGCAAGTACACAGATAAATGGTAACGTACCTTATCACATTAAACACCTGCACGTACAAGTTCCTCTGCTGAGATCTCCATGGGATTGTATGTTTTACAGAGCTTAAACTTTCATTTCCCAAAATAATGATATCATTCATTTACAGATATAGATAGGCTCTTCTTACTCAAACTCTATCCTGAAATGAGAATTGTTACTTCAACTACAAAAATGTGGGATTAATTACCACAGTGATTGCCTGCTGCATCATCTGATGGTATTTGTATATAGAATTTATATATTTTGCAACAATCTGATTGCCTGACAGAAGTGAATTAAGACTTTCTAAAATACACTGCTGTTAAAGGTAAATGATACCTCCAACACAGATGTGATGAGCCAGGCGGTGGTGGCAAACAGATCTCATCTTAACACCGATCTCCCAGCGTCTTCCCCGTATTTCCCACATGCTATCCTCTGCAAGCAACAGAAAAGAATGTGCATTTGTGAAGAAAATGCATAATTAAGGAGGGTGATTGATGTCTGAACTATTTCATTGTTTAGCTCTGCTGTGCAAGTGTTTACAGGCTTACTGGATGCCTGTGCAGTCACAGTGTCTGTATTTGAAAGCATCCAAAGGACAAAAAGTCAGCAGAAGCACCCACCACGTTCCCCTCCATGAAAAACATCGTCCAAAATAAAATGGCGATAATTCAGACTCCCTTTGCTTGCCAGCTTTGCTAAAAGTAGGGTCAGAAAAGGAAAACAGTGCAATGAAGGGCAGGCTAGAAGTGCCACAGAGCTGTCCTGAGCCATGTCACCAAATTGGGCACTGGAAAGATTTGGCTGCATGAAGACAGTTCAAAGAAATTCTGTGGATACCAAACGGGGACATTTTTCCAGACTGGGGAAAATATTTCCGGAAAACAGAAGAGGTAGCCAGAGATCAAACATGGCTGGATATTTCCAGCTAAATGCTGTGTGAAAGTCTGAGAGAGAACTCATTTCAAAATGGTATTTCAGGACAATATTTAAAAAAAAAAAAAACCAGAAGGTTTCCTCTTATTCTTTAGATGAAACCAGTACATCACGTACTACAATTGTAGCTGTTTATGAAATAAGCATTTTATTCAAAGCTTTGGTGTGAAAGCCATTTTCCAGAATTATCCAGGTTTAAGGCTATATCACCTAGTCACCTGTGTAACACATGCACAGTAAACCTGCTTGAAACTCTTGCCTTTGCTATTTTGTCCTCTGCTCAAGCACATCTCGTGGAAAACACATGGCTTCAAATCCTCTCTTGAGCGTCTTGTGTTGGTTCTACAGAGCCACATCCTCCCTCCCACCCTCTTCTTTCCCACACACACTTTTTTGAACTTGCCCCACCAGGCATATTATTTAGCACATTTTCTATTGACTAACAGTTTAATAGCAAAGTACAATTTATTAATTAACAGTCCCTTTAGTATTTTTTTTTTTATTCTGCAGACATATTCTTGAAGACAGGAAGATTTTGTATTTTAAAGTTTACTTTTAGTATGCAGTTTGATTGTTCAGTGCTGTAGCATGATGGAGATGACCCTCTTGGCTGTGGCAGATGCAGTTGCCTAATATATGGCTACAGAGTTGTAGTCTATCATGTGCAGTGAAAATTAAGCTTCTCTGAGACTGTGTGTGGGTGTGCGTGTGACTTATGTGAAGGATTCACCACCTTATGAAACAGGAAAACCAGTGAGTCTATCATTTGAACACCATCTTGTACCTTCAGAAGTAGCTGTTCATGAAACATTTCTAAGAAACACTTCGGATGTGTATAAATGCACCCACTGGGAGACACTTTGCACACCCGAGGGTATGTGAGACACCCACCTTGGGCTGGCAGATGCCAGGTGGAGCTGGTGGGAGGCTGCACCTGTCCGGAAAAGCAGCAGGGGTCTGGGACCAAGAAATTTGAGGGTTTAGAGTTGTGCCAGTCACCTTTATTCCAACAACTGCCTCTTATCCTTGGCATCCACTCATTGAACAGAGGAACTAAAGAGTAATTTAATTTAATTAAACCTGCATTCCTATGCGTAGTGCACCTAATGAAGCTCATATTTCTATAGATTTGTGTCCCCTGCCTGTCCCCTGCAGGCAGCAGTGGTGGTCCTCCCCATCCTCGCTCTCTCCTGACTCAGTGATAGGTTAGTAAGGAGTCTCTCACTGCTGACACCCAGGTCTTGAAACTTGTGGGGACGTTCTCCATATCAGATTTGAAAGTTGGTTGACATTTTCCAGAGGGTTAGGAGGAACTGGAGAGGACAAGGAGATACAGCAGCAGTAAAGCCACACAAGGAGGAAAGACAAAATCTACAAGCTAACAGATCCAACAGATCCCCCTGTCTTGGCTAGTCATAATTCTTAATCTCTTTATTTTTTATCTGTCTCACAGAACAGAACATTTTCATGTCCTATAAGAAGAAATGTTCTTGTTAGGCCTCCATTTTTTATCTTAGATACATTTCAGCAAAGCATGGTGAGCTTTCACTTTTTACAGTCTCTCTCCAGTTCATGTTCTTCTGAATATTCATTCTTCTGGCTGTGCCTATTTATTGGAGACCTGCTCCCGACACCATTCTCGGTGGGGTGATGCATTTGGGATCCAGGGTAAGCCAGAAATTTGCTAACAATAACTAAGAAGCAAGAGACATTAATAAGTCTAAACTAAGCTCTGAGTCTGTTTTTTCACAGGCTTGGGTCTATTTGTAGATCCAGACTTCAAAAAGCGCCCATCACCCACGAACTAATATACCACAAAAAGACTGCAATCTGTTATTTCAGCAGCGAAGTGACCGGACCCTCACGTTTCCCCGCACAGACCAGTTGGCACAGTGCTGACCACGGGACGGGAAGTTGGGGCAAGGTTTGCTCCGTGCACTTTTAGGGGACCTACCTGCCCCAGGGCTGGCGGGCAGAGAGGCAAGACAACACAAAAACTGGCAGGGTGGAGAGGATGCTGGATCACCCTTACAAAAAAGAGAGGTGTATTCAGGCTTCCTCTGGCCTCCGAGGGTCTTGTTTGCTGGCAGCTCCCTCCAAGGGGGTCCTCACCTCCAGCAAAGCAGCAAAGAAATGTGTCACGTCACACAGTAATTTGGGATGATAAGACAAAATCACCTAGCGGCAACACGGTGGCAAGACAAGATTTTCCCTGAAGTATGACGCCGAAAGTCATGAACGCTATGAAGAACCTCTTTGATCTGCTTGCTCCTGCATGCATGCTGCAAGCATGCAGGTACACTATTAATACAAAAGTCTTTTGGCTAACTAGGGGAACGCTCCTGAAAACATGCTGATTTTAAACACGAGTATCTATCTCTGTTTTTTATGTATTCGGGAGATTAGACTAATAAAAATACTTTTGTTACACATGAAGCGCCCTTATTACTCTACAGGTATGTTAAATAAGAGTTGGTGATTTTCCCAATAGTTATATTTTCATAAGGAAAACTTTTTTCACACCACTGTTCTGCAGAAATAAAATTGTGCACATTTATTTTCGTTTTTAGTTTCCTTTCTCTTTGTCCTTTAAAGATATATATTTTATATTTTATTTATTATATTTATTTTTATATATTTATAATTATATTTATTACCAAATTCTAATTCAAAATCTTTGAGTAGAATGTCTCTTATTTATATGTGATAAATTGGGCGAATGAAAGTGGAGAAATTCTCAAATCATATTATTCTATTAAAAAATTATATATGTTTCTGAGTGACATCATTAAAAAAACTCTTCAAGAACTCCTTATTCATACTAGTATTTTAGATCTTTCACTGAATGTATATTTTTAAAGATAACTGCTGTATGTTTGGAGGAAGATCAGTTTCTTTTTTTCCCCCTCTTATTTCTGCAGAATGACTTTCTTTTTAAACACTGGGACTTTTGTTATGTTAATCAGTCAGGGAACATTTCCAATTCAATTTTACCTGAGCGCTGGTCAGCTAGAGTTTCCTTTGTTTGATGTCCCTTGAGCCTTCCCTTGTCTTTTAAACTGTAATTTAGTTGGAGCTGCTGTCAATTTACTCCGTCCATTACATTTACAGTGATATTCCAGACATTGTCTTCTATTCAGTCCTAGAGAAGTTCCTCGACCTAAACAAATGTGCAGGGAAAAATCCTATAGAAACCGGGAAGTACAAGCACAGAACTCCCATTCGCCTATGCGCAATGCATGCATACAAATAAAATTGTTGCTACCTACCAAGATTATTGCTATTTTGGTTTTAATCTAATGGATCCTTACACTCAAGAGACCTACCAAATGGTAATTAATTAGGATTTTCAGTGAAGTGGACATGTCCCATACAACTAGGCAGCCAGCTTGCTCTCTCCTCTGCCATGCCTTTGTAGTAATGAGATTTTAAACCCTGCTACTTTTTAACTCCACAGAACAGCCCTTAACATTAAGAGGTGGATTTTTTTATCACAATTACCAGCTGTCGTGGAGTTCAACAAATAGAGCAATTTTCTTGCCCTTAGTCCATATCAGCAAGTTCCTAAGGCTTCGGTGCACCAGGTGGGAAATTGTTGCTTTAAGCAGGTGCTTTCTGTGGGACAAGAAGGGAAAAAGCCCCAGAAAAAGGGTGTTAGAACTGATTTTAACCATTGAGCTGCCTTAACTGAGGGTGATGCCAATGTCTGTGGCAGCAGAAGGGGAAAGTATTGCTTACAAAAGCTTCCATGTGTGCCTCTGAAAGCTATTACTTAGGACTGGAGAGCTTAAAGGTAAAACACTGAAATATTACGCCCTTTCCTGTACCTCCCAAAAAGAAAACAAAAAAGATGTGGTTAAATGACAATGACAGACAGTAAAACTTCCAGCCCATGGAAGAAAAAGGGAGTAAGTACTTTGAAAAGCTTGAAAGAGATGGAAACAGGTGGAAGTGTGGCATACATGTCCATCTGTGGCTCTACAGGCTCTATGAAGAAGCCGAATTGTCTTTTGTACAAAGCTGGCTGGGGTAGCTCTTGGAGCATCCTGCTGTGCTAGAGTTGGGCTCCCGGGCCTTGGCTGGGGGGCAGGTGCTGTGTTGGCAGCTGGATACTTTGGGGCAGATTCCCGAGAGTCCTGAGGTTTGAGGTACATGTTGTGGCAGGGGTCAAAGCCCACTCCTCCAGCAGAGTGCTCCGGGAAGCTCGGCAATGGCATCACCTGGAGGGTTCTGTCCTTCTGAGTCCAGTCCATTTGATGGATGATCAATCCATCCTCAAAGGCTACAGGTCCACATTCACTAAGAACACGAGTCTCCCATTTCAAACAAAAGGCGTCTGGCCTGATCCTGCAATGCCTGGTAGCTGCAATTCCTCCAGTGCTGAATTTGGTTCTAAAGATACAGTAGGCTTGGCTTCTTCATGTATAGAACCGGCTGGAGGCTCCCTTTGTTGACATAATCTCCTGAACAAAAAGAGGTGAGGCAGTTGCAGAAATGCCTCAATGTTCCGGGATATTCTGTTCAGAATCTCTGCTTTTCCCATTTAGTTTTATACGTACACCTATAGCCAGCTTTTCCCCTTGAGGATGGGCTTTGGGAATGTCTCTAGGACAGTCAAATAATGAAGCTGTCAATTTATTCATTTGCCACTAGTGCGAAGCTTAAAAATAGGAAGTGATCAATAGCTAATGACAGAACGCATGGAGGAGCAGGAGCTGCTGCCCTCTGCCAACAGGCTTGACAAGGTTAGTGCTCTGGCAGTACACAGACACTTGTACGGCTCTAACCTTCGTCAGCATCGCTTGTTGTAATTATCACAGGTCTTCCCCGGCGTCTACCTTCCATCACTCACTCAGCACAAACAATTCTCAGATTGTTTTTCCATTATAAATTATATTTTGTACCCAGATTTTAAAAGGGCTGAGTTATGGATTTCTTTTTCTGTCCTGTTGAGTTGGTTTTGGTTTTCCTTTTTAATTATGTTGGGAGATGGTGTGTGTGCTTGGTTTAATTGCATTCAGTCCCACTGACTGATGCACTGTTGTTCTGTACACGCTGCATATTTGAGCCACGCGTATGGATTTGCATTTCATTCTACGTACAATCAATGACACGTGTTTTTAAAAGCCAAAGGAGAGATCAGTTTCTGCAGACTGTGATTGTCTATGTAGGACGGCTAATGTATCGCAATGCTGAAGCCGAGCAGTGGGTCCCGGGGAGACCCTTCGGCCGAGATGAACTGGGAGGTTCCCAGCACCCGCAGCCCTTGCTGGAGGGAGTTTGCCCGCAAGATCAGGCAATCACTCATACACCCACTGGTGTGACTGGGTGGCTTCTGCAACCAGGAGAGCCAAAAGCATAACCAGGCCTAACCTTCGTGAATGGGAATTTTGTGATCGACTTGGGCTGAGACAGGATTTACCTGTTACTTTCAAGGGAAGCTCAGATTCTGGTGTTGCCTGATACAGTTTGAGGCCAGCGTTGGTTATTACCTGTGCTTAATGTATCCTTGAAAATTGCGTATTTGCTGATGGCTGCATTAAACAATAGAGCGTAGTTAGTTACAGGGAGCAGTTACTTATGTGTGGAAAGTAATTGGTTCCACACCAAAGAAATGATTTATTTCTGTTCCACCATTTATCTGGGCTGTAAAGTATAGTAATTATTTTATTCCCTTACAGCATAGTTTGTGATATAAATACATGTTGGATAGATGTGGTTTTTAACAAAACATTCTAAATATATTTTGTCTGTTGCTTAAAAAAACATCAAGAAAGTGGGTTTTTTTATCTTTCAAAGCTGACGGCACCAGCAAAATTTATTTAGCAAGGAAAAAAACTGCTACAAAATGCCTAATTATAACAAGAAGAATTACAATTTAAGCAGCTTACGGTTATATCTTAAATAACATTGATTTTTAAACTAGGTGAACTGAGAAATACTATGAATGCTGCTCATGTATCAAACTTTAAATAAAGGGAAAGTACATGTTGCAAGGGCCTTAAATGTTGTGTACTATGTAGCATGGCTGTAAAGCAAGTTGTGTGACTTACGAGTTGTATTGATTGGGTGGCCTATTCGAAAAATCGGGGAAAAAATTCAGGTTTTAGGTTAGTGCAGAAGGAAAATCTATTAGACTTTCGGGAGGATAGGGAAAGTTATCTCTGGTGAAACAAACGTTTTAGTGCACCTTGCTGATTTTGGCAGGATGTCTTTTTTTCCCTTTTTAAAAACAATTCAGGTTAGATTTCAGAATAAAGATTGGTCAAAAAAAAAAATCTGTTGAGATTAATTTTCCCTTCATTGTTACATGTGAGGTTGTTTGCTGAATTTGACCCAAACCGATGACAAATCTCTGTTTCAGCAACATCACCATTCCTCCGACATGTTCTGCTCACCTCTCTTTGTAACTAACTCAACGAGCTTCTGTGCCAGCCTTCCGCTGTCACCCATGGGGATCGTAAGCTGGGAAGAGGCAGATATGGAAGCACCAGAGACGCAGGGGACAGGCTGTGATACAGGATGGTGATCAAGCCGCTCCTGGTAAACATCAGGCACTGATGGCTGCTCATGGAGACTAAGCACTGACTTTGCCCTTGTGTTCCTCTAGTCCTCTTCTACAGCTGCTTCTTTATCCTGCCAGCAGTCCTTTCTTTATCATTTGTATAATTAACATATTTTAATTAGGGTTATTTCTCTCCTTCTAGCCTTGCTGATTCGATATTTTCCGAATATTGCTTTTTCTAGCACTCCTTCTAGCCTTCATCTCGGTACTCCTGTCATTGCCAGCAATGAAGCAAAGCTGGATTTAACTGGAGTGATGTGTCTAGATGCATCCCAGAGTCCAGGTCTCTTAAGCATATAGAGATAGTCAGAATAGTATATGAGCATACTGGACAGTTTTGCCCTCTGACTATGTGCCAGGCTTCTATTTGGTGGAGACAACAGTTTTGGGAGAGAAAGGAAAATTTGTGTTTATCAAGCAGTGGGTCATAGCATAAAGCAGCGCTGAGATGCATTTAGACCCATAAACTCTTGCACTCCTCAATTCATATTTAAGGACAGACATCCAGACTCATTCAGGACATCTTTGGATGTGTTATTACAATTGTTTTAGTGTTAAATGTTTGGTTTCCAAAAAATGAAAGCATTCTGGAAATCACCTGTTTCCTATTGTAAATGCATGGGGCCCTTTTAGTTTCACTGTGACTGAATTAAAACAACAGTCCTTCCCCTATGATTTTTCATCACTTGGCAAGAGTTTGGAAAACCTGATGCAGCTCAGAAAATAAAGAAGTTCCTGTTCAACAGACCAACCAAAACATACAAAACAGCTGAATTTCTACCTAGTTCACATCTAAATGTATTCTCCGTCAGAAAATAGCAATTATTGAACACATCGTGTACAATGACATCAGGGAGCAAAATGTTCCTCATGCTGCCCAATGGACCATGCTGGAACACCTGTTTCATATCATGAAACCATTTATAATTACTACCAAAGAAGTGAGAGCTGAAATGGCATCATTAAATCTAATTCTGCCACTCATGTCTTTGTTGAAAAAATCCCTAAGGGGGGGGGGGAAGGGGGGGAGAAATAACACGTATTAAAAACACATTCGCTCAATTTCCAGTGCGTTAAGTCTTTGAGCCATAGAAACAAACTAATGTTGATACTACACATAGCCCTAGAGTTGATAGCTACTTCCATGACTCTACACTGACAAATAGTCATTAAATACTTCCCCCCCCACCCCTGTCCCACCGGAAGATGATGAGACAGTGGTACTTTCAAACAACTTCCCATTGTTCTATTACCTGTTGTTGTAGGCTCTACCTCTTGTAAAAAGCATGTCTTGTGCTTTTTAAATTGTTTCTTTGTCAGTAAGTAGTTTTAAAGCAGTAAGCCTCTTTTGTACTTTTGTATATTCTTTTGTGCTCTAGAGTACTCAAATGGCCCTTATAGTGAATATTCACCTTTGCCTATAACTACAGGGTGTTTGCGCCTCAGGCTTTCATGCTGCAGCCTGGCCAAGGGAAGCCACATACTCAGGTCAGGAAATCCATGCTTTGCTATTGCATTTCATCACATTTTGGTTTACCATCACAGCAGTATGGGTGCAGGTACAGATAAGCACATGCTGGTGTACGTGAACTAATTCCAGGTTTAAAGCGGTGCGGACATTTCAGTAGCTTTACCTGGACCAGCATGGCTATGCTGCCTCTGGACTGGTGTGTGATCTTGTCTTGCTGGCATAGAGGAGTCGCCTTTTAGTTTGGCTCAGGAGCGTGTGTTTGAAACCATTGCCCTTTGGACTCCACGTGATGCACTGGGATTCCCATCACAGAGCAGTCTCCTAGCATGTGAATTTGATTCTTTTTGGATGAAATTAAACTGGAAGATGCATTCTGGGAGGTTAGCTAATGCAGTCCAACCACTAATAGGCCTGTTGCCTCTGGGAACAGAGCACAGCCCAGCCTGAAATAAAACTGCCTGAAGACTGCAGACTCCAGGTCCCCTACACCAGCTGCTTCCCCTTACAAACCTCCACCCACTGGGCAGCTACTTGCTAAATAATCTCAGTTTATATGATCAGCAGGGCAAGGGGCAACACATGGGTTACTTCTGTAAAGGCGTTGCTCTCACAGTTTATTTAGTAAAGTACTACCTTGGCTACACCAACGCTCTTGCAGTTCAGCTGCCTATTGTGTTTTTTATAGCTGTATTTGGTACACAATAGATGAGCATTTTATGGTTATATGCAAGTGTGCGTATGTGTGTGTACATGTATACAAACATACAACAACGTACTGTTTGGATGTTTATTAACGTAAGGTAATGTAGTAGATTTTTAATCAGAGCATCCCTTTGTCATAATGCAAAACTAATTGTGTTGTTGTGTGCTGGAGGTCAAAGTTGTTATAATAAAACATCCATCCTGGAGCTTTTTAGAGGAACCTGTTTAAAAAGGTTAAAGTGGGTAATTATCACAACCCTAATTTACAACTACTTGGCAATAAGAGTTGCTTTTCAATGAACCATTTATTCATGATCTGCTGCTTCACACTGCAGGATTCTTCTTGACTAGGTTAGAAAATGTAATTAATAAATGATAGGATTATTTATGGTTCACGGTGCCAGATTGGGAAATACAATGATATACAGAATGAGCTAAAAATTATTCTTACAAGCAGCATCTTGGTTTTTAATCCATGGATTGGATTGTCACGTTACTTGATATGGTGTGGTGAACTCCTGATGGTATTCATAGGACATTATTTTGTTTGTCATCCTAGCTCCTCTGTGTGCCAATAAAAATGGACATGCTCCTTTGAGAACAGAGTTAATGAACGCTGACGTGTTAATCTTTCTCTAGTTGAGGTAGGGCGGCATTTGTGTTTGTGCTTAGTTTTACTATATTAGTGATTATCTCAAGCCCTCAGTGGAAACTGAAAGATGGTTATATTTCATAATCATAAAGTGATCCTCTTTTAGAATTTATTCCTGTAATATTAGTTATGGATACTTGCCTGCTGAATACAGACAGGCTTTCTCAGTTTCAAGTTACAAAAATATGCTAAAATGGGATGATGTCAGCTGTAATGTACTTATTCATGGGCAAAGTGCCTGGACATGTGTGACTGAAGCTGAAATTTTGCTATGACCTTCAAAACCTGTAGCATCCAAAACTATGAGGAAAAGCATCCTGAGTGATAACATTTTGTACTGTTGTGGTCATTCATTATTGCTTGGGTAAGAAGTTTTCACAAGGAGAAAAATATTTTATACATTATTTCTACATGGTCCTGTAGAAAACCAGCATAAAATATAAATCTGAGGCATACTGGCTGTACCTTCCGTGCTTTCTACTGATACCATACTGGAGCTCATCAAGAAAAATCTAGGCTTTAGCTCCAAGTTGAAATGTACTGTGGACCAATTCAGTTTCCAGTTTATTCTCAGCTCACATCCCTTTTAAAATGCTTTTCTATAGCGATTAGTATTTCCAGCAGTGACTGTAATGTAGTTGATACTTCCAGAAGTGACCTACTAAGAAAATTTAAAAATGCCGTTAAGTTTTGACGATGATTTGAATCCCAGGGCTTTAGAATTTCAAATGGGGAGTAACACTGGGCATGAGAATAATGGATGAAACCCAGGGGATTTACAGAATCACAGAAGGGTTGACGTTGGAGGGCACCTCTGGAGGTCACTCAGTCGAACCCCCCTGCTCAAGCAGGGTCAGCTACAGCAGGTTGCCCAGGACCACATCCAGATGGTTTTTGAATATCTCCAAAGATGGATATTCCTCAACCTCTCTGGGCAACCTGTTCCAGGGGAAACGTAATACATATTTAATTGTCATAATAACATTTAGTTTTAAGTATGGAGTATGGGTAAAGTTATGCTTTTCTGTGTGTGCATTTGCATACAGATGTATATGTAAAATAGTAGAGGGATTTGATTTTAGAACTCTTAGACTGAGATCAATTTATTGCAGAGTTGCTGATTATAGTTCTAAACACTAATTTAGGCTCAGGTACTGTTTCCTCTGTTGGAAGCAATGGTGCCTGCATCGACTCCTAAGTTTCCTCTGATTTTGTTTTATTTTAAATGTACAATTTGAAATGCAAAATGGGTGCTTGAATTTATGCACACATTTGTATTAGAAAATGTCAAAAAGTTTGTAAAGGTTTCAAAATGAAGGCAAAACAACTAAACTTGATGAAATGGGGGAAATATCTTGCTTTTTTTCTTTAGGATCTGAAACGCAAAATGGAAACACAGGATGCTTTGCTCAATTTCCTCAAGAGGTTATTCCTCTTTATCTACTGTTTTTTCTATGTACCAAACATACAGATGAATGGGTAAAAAGGCTCTAACTTTTGCAAATATCGTTCTTGGAGTCTGTAGGCTATCTGAACTTTGTCATGGCATGTTCTCCTTTGTCCCAAGGTTATTGCATTTTTCGTAATCTGGGAGGGTGTCCACTTCTCTTTCTGTGATATGGGAAGTTACATGGACAACCAGCCGTTTTTCAGTCTTCTCCAATGTTTGGAAGGAGCCTGTCTGACTCAAGGCATGGCTCAGGAGGGAAAAAGTGCTAGTATGTTCCCCACCTTATGTACCTTTACAACGTCTCTTTCTGTGTGTGTATGAACAAGAATCTTTGAGATGTTTCAGTCCATCTCATTCAAAGCCCCAGGCACTGCAAGTGATGCAAAGCCTGTTTGTTATATTGCCCTAAACCTATGGCAGCCCTGCTGGTCTGCAGCTTATATAGCAAGTCGTTATGAGAGGAATATACATATTAAAAGATTATTGCTGTGGAAAACAAAAAGCTTCCCCCCCTAAAACATCAAAATGGAAAATTTGGCCAACACATGAAGAGACATACTAGACTGCTAGCCCTTTTATCATTTTACTGTTAGTATTTCCTATGGTTTCTTTCCTCGCAAAATAGTGGTATTTTCAGCATTCACCAAAACTCACTCATGTGCTGCTGTTTGAGCTTCTTTGCTGTTTCTGTGATGCTTCAAGCATTCACAGTTATGAGGAAAACTTATATTTTCCTTCTTGCTTGTACCTGGTTTTCTTTTGGTCTTTCTTTTGCATTGACCCAGTTTATGAGAAATTAATCCAAGCACCTTTGAATTAGCTCTTCTGGATACATATATAGTTCTAATTTTCCCTGATATAAAGAACTAGGAAGACTATTGTTCTTCTAAACCTATCTTCCCAGGCTGCAAAGAGGAGCAATAAAGAAGATACCAAAGAGGAAAGTTGTGATTATTTTTTTCCATGTAACTATTTGGAGTAGAAGAAGCCCCTATTTTCCAAAAAACAGAGACAGCAGATGAGGGAAAGTGTTTCCTCTAGTTTTCCAAACAAAATGAGGTGAAGTGTTTGTCTTTCTTCAATATCTTCTATTTCTTGCTACCTTTCATAAAGAGGAAGGTGAAGATCCTATAGGAAGTCTGAAGATGTTTGTTATATTTTGCATAGAAATCGTCAAATTAATATTCCTGAGCTGAACTTTGTTTGAATGACGTTCAGCCAACATCTGGTCTGGGAAGAACAGCGGTATTTTTCCTATTTGGTTACATGTATGAATCAATTCAACCTTTTTTGTATTTTATTTTTGCTATTTCTTGGTGATTGACAGTGGGTCAAAAACCTTAGACATGCAACAATTTCTGCCTCAATATTGTGTTCTCTTCTTATGTGTCCTTTTCCTCCAAGGTTTTAAATCATTCTGCTTCATTCACCCATAAAGTAAAATCCCTTTATGTGCAGTTACAGGAGGTCCCTTGCTATCTTTACCTCGCTTCCAGCATTTCTACATAAACACCTGAAGAACTTTTTTCTTTGTGACCTTATTTCTGTCGGAATGTTTTTCTTTTTTACCTCCATTTTCTTATTTCTAATTTAGCTTTCCTCAGCTGAGCTTGCCTAGGGCACTGCATGAGGAAGAAGTAGTCTAATGTTATTTTTAGTGGTGGATGAACAGTCTTCTATTTTTAATCAGACAGTTTTCATGTTCCATTTCAGGAGTGGACTAATGCATCCTCTCATAAATACATGAATTCCGCCTCCCTCATCCCTGTACACACACACCTGCATAAGTGTCAATTTAGGCAAGTCATATGCCCTAAAATTTCAAAAGATGCTAGATGATTTAAACCAGCCTATTCTTTGGAAATTGCAGGGCATTCGTCCTTTGGTAGATCAGTGCAGTGATCAACATCACTAGTCACATCTGAAAATTAGGCCAAAAGATGCCATTTTTGAAGCAGAAGGGAGAACAGAAGCGCCTTGCTCCAGCCTGGGCTCTGGGAGATGCTGAGGCTGTTGGGCTCAGATTGTAATTTCCACACTTGTACGCATGTTTATACAAAAAAAGGGCAGCTGGAGGCAAAGCAGACAAAGGAGTGTAAGCACACCTGCCTCCTGTACGGGAGGTGGTTGGAAAGGCACTTTAAACCACTCCCCACCACACATGCCCAAACACCTGCTAAATTACCCTGGAAGTTGCAATGTGCGCATTGATGACGCACAACTTTGCCTCCTATGGCGGCACTGCAGATAGGAGTAGCATTGCTTACGAGGTGGTGCAAACTTGAGGCCTTCATGTGACAGCTCGTGATATGATTTTCAGCCTTCCTGGATGATTAAGCCTTTATTTCTCCTGTCCTCAGTAACCCAGCTCTTCTCTGCTTTCCTTTCCTTGACATTATGCAGCTCAGCTTCTTTTGATCTTGAATATAGTAATTTCTCAAGCTATTGTATCAGCTGTGAGTCTTTTATTCTTCGTAGAAGTATGTTGTGGCACATCCTCTGCAGAGGGTATCTCTAGAGATACTCTGTAAACCCATTTTGCTATGCATATGCACAATCCCTGCCTGTGAGCAAAGTGCCATCTCGTAGCCGCGTGGCACGGGAGATAATAGGACTTTGCTTCACAACCTGCGTGAGTGACAGAAGTTCAGCACAATGAATCGGCTGTGCCTCTTGTGAGCAATCTGACCGTCCCAAATAGACTTGCAGTACCATGACATCATATATTGTCTCCGTCTCTCCCTCTCTTTCTCACCTAATCATCCGTAGAATGAGGACACACAATAGTGTGTTTGTGTATCATTTGGGATCAGCGACCAAGTCACCTGTGAATTATACAGGTCAACAGAAATGGAGGTTAAGGTTTGGTCCACGTGCATTCTTCCTGTGTCATCAGAGATTACAGACAAAACAAACATAGGGATACACCACAGGCATTTATTAAATGTTTTTAGAATTGCTTTATTGTGGGGAGAATGAGAAGAGGTGGGATTATATCTCTGAATGAAAAGCTTATTTACTCTGATCCCCAGCCATCAGAGGGGCCATTTTAATTGACATAAAATAACTTGTCTCAGCATAAACACGCCACAGTACGGAACTGTCAGGTACTTTGCAGGCACAGGGAATGTTGATTATCAGTGGAAAAATGAGAATTTCTCCTTAGTAATGGTCCTAAAGCTTTTGAGTGGACTTCTAGAGTGCACAAACATGGACACTGATTCTTTTCTGCCTTTCCCTGAAATGTGTCCCTTCCCTGCCATTTTCCCCTGCATTTTTTTCTACTCTTCTGAGTAGACCATTGATTTGTAACCTGTGTTCCCCAGGTCCAGTCAGCAGGATCCCTGCTTCCAGGATTCTATTTACAAGTTGCCAGTATGTTTGCGCATCCATTTCCCACTAGCCACCTCCCTAGGTGCTGCCCGTAATCTATTTTCTGGAATATTTTATTTGTCTCTCAAAGACTTCTTTCACTTGACGGTTAAGTTTCCAGCAAGGAATCAGCTATTTTATTGTGGATGGGAACTGAGGAAACACAGGGGTATGGCTTAGCTCAAAGTTTTCTGCTTTATTTCCGCATATAAAAGAAGACAGAAAGTGTAGTTCTGGGAAGAAAAGAAATTATAAGTAGTATTATGTCAAAATGACCCGAGAAATGGCTTATGGGCTTGGAAATATCTTATTTTTTTCCCAACTCGGTCAGTTAGTCTCATAAATGATATTACCTGCCCCTACAAACCCTGCCATTTGAAGTGCTTATAGACGAGTGAAAGGAGAGTTAGAAACAAGAAAGAGGCACCAATGATATTATGAAGTGATGAAGGCATCCTGGCTGTAACTGCAACCTGCTGATACAGTTAATTAGTTTCAATGCTGGCAAGATAGAAGGCAGCTCTGAAAAAAGTGGCGGTGAGAATACAGGCAACGAAGGCAGAGAAAAAATGAATGTCATCATCCAAACACCACCACGAAGGCTGGAGAAGAGTAAGAATGGAAAAATGCTATTGGATACTTGAAACTGGGGAGGGGGATACTTGGAGTTAACAAATACAGAAAAATATCAATAACAGAAGAAAGTATTAAATTATATAACTTTGCCATCTACACCCTAATCAAAACAGAGAGCTTCTTGGATCTGCTTCTCACAACACCAAACTCTGCTTTGTTAAGAAAATAAGTGAGGTCATATGATAGGTTTGTTTTTTTCCTTTTCTCATTTCTGTAACATGCTACAGAAATTACCCATCGTATCCTGCAACAAATAAGCTATTACACATCTTTGCTTCATCTTATTGTGTATGATTTCATTGTTTACAGAGTGCTATATTTGTTTTCAATGTGCTTGAGCATTTCCAGTACAGTTTTTGAGCGTGAAGAGAACAGACTCCATATAAGGAGCTGGTCTGCCCATATCTTCTTAGCTTGAATTTACCATTCTAGGCCTTCAAAGATTCTGGAATCCACTTTCTTTATTAAAAGAAAGAAATAAAACAACCAAGTTCTCAATTAAATTCTGACACAGACAGACCTTGTTCCATCACAGGAACCATTTACTGAAAGGCTCTCACAGAAGTTCATTGAAGCCATCACGCATGGGGGTTGCAAACTTGCCTTTTATTTAGCCCCCAAATTACTCATTTAAATTCCTACCCAAACACAAGGGAGAAGCAGTGTAACTGGTTTGGAATTAATTTTATTAATACCTTTAAGTTTCCTACCTCTCCCCACATCCTTTCAAAACAATTTTTAGACTCTCTTGCTACAAACACATGGAGAGATTTGTCATAAATACTGTACTGATTATTATTACTACGAACAATCTGTTCATTGCATTACTGGTATTAGAAATGGAAAGACCAATTAGACCTGTTAACCCATCTTTTTGTCAGTAAGTTGATTGGGAATTACTGAAGCGTAACAATTCTAAGTGGCTTTTCATGTGAATGCCAAGCTAAAATGGATATTCAGAGATGCATTAAGCATTTTTACCTGGCACTGCATTCATCATTTAAAGATCTACATGTTAATTTGCAGAAGTGCAGCATAAACATGGCTCAGGCTTCTGTGCATCCTCTTTCCAATATTTGTACAGATGTTAAGTGTTGAAGAGTAAAATTGTTGGCCAAATGTTGTGAGTAAGAACTGGGAGCACAGTCAATATGGATTACTTGGACATAATACTTAAAGAGTGGTACATCTGGCAGGTATTCTAAGACTGACTCAAGGACTTTCACTACAACGGTCACAGGCAAAAACTGTTAGTTGGGACTAATATCTGAATGCATTTAACAGAGGGAATTTTTTAAAGGATCAAGACACCGTTTCTCACACTGAAGCTTTACTTCAGAAAACGGTTTATTCAAGCAGATAGCAGTTTGGAAAATGGCACTCAGTGAAAGATAACCATGTGAATTGTCCATGGGAACAGTGCTAGAGACGAACCACAAACAGGATATCTAGAAAAGAGTATGTTTTTTGTACTTTATGATGTAATCTAGTCAATAGGTAGTTGATACAGTTAGAAATTGTTTGGTAAAGAAATATACAGAGATGGTTGAAAAATTCTGACAAAATACTTCTTTCTTTGGAATTTGCCATTCTCTTGAGACCACATCACTCCTTTGAGATGGCTGGAAACAGAGGGCAGGTTCCTGGAAAGATTGCAATTGCAGAGCCCTGCCACCTCCCAGCTTGAGCGTCCTAAATGTGAGGCTGGGAGACAAACTACCAGAAGGTCTGCCCCACAGCTTGTGCTATCGATTTACTTTCATTAAGAATCACTAAAATGTTCAATCTTATTGTGAATCAAAATAAAAAAAAACAGATTTCGCTAACAAAATCTGCCAGTCAATTGGATTTATGTATTCCTGTGCAATTCTGCTTTTGTGGTTCTTTTAAAAATGAAATTATACTGCAACATAAGTCTACTTGCATAGCCTCCCTCAGTAACATCGTACTTCTCTGTGCCAATCTGGGTCAGGTAATATGGTGGTACTGAATATCAGGCACACCAGCAGCAGCAGAAGTCAGTTTAACAAGACATTTACTTGCTACTTCAACAAAGTTCAAAGACAATTTGCTATTGTCGCTAGCGTGCTTTTCTTCTCTCCCTGGGGCATAAAATGTATTCCCTTGATCCTTGACTTATTCAGGGGTGGTTTGCCTAAAGAGACCTCTCCCTCCACCTGAGAAGAGCCCGCCATGTATTAAGCTAAGCGACTGAACCAGGAGTTACAGAAATAAATGAACCTCCTTTTCTTGTACCCCTACGTAGGCATACAGAGCATCTCAAAGGAAAACAAGTTTATATACTGACCATTTAAGACTAACTAAGACTTTCTGCAGGTTTCAGGAAGGAATACTATTTAGGAAAACACATTCTTCTCTTGACGTTATCCCTAGACAAAAGCCCTAGGGACCACTTAGGCTCCCAGGGTGCCCTGAATGCTGAAAACCTCAATCTCCATGAGGGCAACAGGGAAGTTGAGATGTTGAGTCTGGGATCCTTACAAGGAATACCTTGCCAGGAGGTCCAGGGAACCCCAGGGTTAGGCTGTGTGAAGTTAATCACCTTAGCTGATTTTGGCAGCCTCAGACGGTGAGAAGAAGGGCAGTCAGAAGTTTACCCCACACCTGAACATTAGAGGTACCCTAAGTTAAAATGAAGACATTACATTACTCACAAGTATTAGTTGGAAGCTACCTGAGTGAAGCGCATGTGATTTGCTATATTTGATAATGCTTACATCCAAGAGGAAAGGATGTTTACTCATTTCAAGGGCAAAAACATCTTGTCCGTCTCTTGACTGCAGTTTCACACAGACAATATGAGTCACTGGGAACACAGTCTAGTGCTTGTGCCTGGGAAGAGCCTGCAAGCCTTTGCGCTCCTTCCTCTGCGCTGGCATTCCCGTATTCTGTGAGTGAAACTGGGGAAGGCTTTTCTAGTACTCTTCATGCCTATGTGAAGATTGCACAAACAGATTTTTTGATATATTTACATGTATGTATATATACCACAGAGCTATCATGACATGAAATACCATTTTCTGAGGTGGCAAAATCAGTCTGGCCAAGTGGTTCTTACAGAAATCTGTGATTCAGCTAAGTTTCTGAGATATGCTGGATACAAATTTGTGAAGCAGATGTTTGTAAGTTATCCCTAAGGTCCGCGCATGAACAGGGGAGATCTCAGATGTTGTAGGAGAGTTGTCTTGGTGAATTTTTAGAGCAGCTGCTTTGCAATAATATAGGAAAAGAAAACAAATTCAGCCTTAATCCTAGCATGAGCTTAATAGACCTGAGCATGAACACATTTTATAATATGTTTTTCATAAGCTATGCAGGTCAGAATTTAGAAAGTGAGTCCATCTGCAAACTTTAGGAGAGAGAAAAAAATTCCCAAAAGCAACAAATCAGGGCCGCTAAAATATGCTGTAAGTTAAAACTTTGTATTTCACCCAGAACTGAATTCCAGTCTTACGCTAAGTGCGTAAAATATTTACTTGGATTCAGGCCAAAATTTCCATGTCTTTAGTGTAAATAAGACATCTCTATGGCAAGTTTGAAGTCAAACGGCTCTATGCGAAATGGCAGCAGCATTAATTAAGCGCATACTTTTCTGACCCCTTGGGATTCTCTGTATATTAATCACAAGCCAAAATGGTTCCTATTTTGTTGGGGATTCATCAGAGCAGCCCTGTTCCCCGCTTTTACTTTGGCTGTAAAGTCAAATATTTGAAATATTTAAAAGGTGTTAGTGTTAGTGGGGCTGAAGAGGAGCACAAGAAGTCACTGAATAGGATGATAATTTATTATCCTTTATCAGGCCTAGGTTTTTGTCTCATCAGGGAAAAGCACGCTGAGTTTAAGTCATTCCGGGCATGTTCAAAATGTAGATGCTGAACTGATTACTTGCTGTGACTCACCTGGCTTTGGCGTGACTTCTGCTCGTATGCAAGTTTGCAAGTGTAGGTGTGGAACTGAACATAGATCTGAAATAGATGTAGAGCTGAAATACTGATCCTCGCTGGGTACAAGGCTCTTTTGCCTAGTCACACAATTTACAAGACTAATGGCAGGGTTACTTTAATTAAAGCGCATTAATTACTGTTGTTTCCCATCTTGGATCTTTTTTTTTTTAACGAATATTTGCGACATTTGTTTCTCTGAACATATTTAAAATCACAGTATTGTAATGAATTGCCTACCATTTTTAAACATGTTCTTTTATAATGGTTAATTGAAAAAATCATTATTATTTCACCTCTTGAAAATCCTGGGTCTCTTCATTTACCATTTATCTGTGATTCTTAGACCTCTCAGCAGCAAGTAGATTATTCGGACTCAGAATTTGTATGCAGTAAGTTAGCATAAAAGCTCTATGGTATGTTCAGCCATCTTGGCATTGTCATTTGAGGCTTTTTTTAATTAAAAGTCTGCCTTGGAGTATGTCAAGTGCTCCTGTAGTTTTGCCATTCTTCTTATCTCTATGGCAACAAAAATATTTCAACATTTACATGGGCATCATATTCTTTGCTAATGTACTATCTGAACTGTTTGTATGCTGAGAAGGGGAGCAGCAGAGATTGGCTTCTGCTGGCTGGGATGCAGGAGTTGTCAAGACAACCAAGAGGCCTAAGGATGTCCTTACTAGTAGCATTAAATTGAAGCTTTAAATTAATTCACCCTCATGTGTTTTTGTAGCTTATGCTGTTAATTGAAATAATAGGAATGACCTTCCCTGTACATTCAGAGCACCTGTCCTATTAAAATTGCATGTGCTATTTACTTAAGTACACTCATCTATCAGACAAATCTAGCGTGAAATAGGGGAAAATGGAAGACACTTATATTGTACTGCTATGTATTGACTTGTAGTAATAGGAGAAGCAGCTTTTCTTGTGTCAAGCTTGAGATAGTTGTGATGAACATTTTATTCTGAAACTTCATTTATTTCTGCTTCCCACTCAAGAGCCTTAAGTCTGCATAACTCCAGACACTACAATTTATTCTACACTGTAGAATCTAATTGAAATGAATAGTTAAAATTGTTTTTGTGACTGCAATATATTTGAAGAAGCCGAGTATCATGTTTTTGTGTATGCGATAGATTGTCTTTTCCTTCTCAGCAGAAAAAAACCCAAAACAGTAGGAAACTGCTACTTTTTGTTCAAATCGTAACCCAGCACTGACTTAATTTATGAAGTTACTTTCAATATCTTTTTAAAAACAATTTTATACAGGAGCTGGTTGAACTTTTTGTGCCTAACCTTTTAGATTCGCACAGCCAAGTAGATAGGCATGAGAGGGAAAAGATTATATGATTATATGTACACTTGTTTTCCTTTGCAAAAGGAAACACAATCTGCAAACAGCTGTTTTGCTGAAATTCATGGGTTTCATTTTGATTCTCGTGTATGTCAAGTATTCAATCGTTTTTAAACTAGGCAATGACAGGCAAGGATGCACAAGTTCTTAAAGGGTTGAAAGGATTTCACCCTTCTCTGCAGCAAGTTTAAAACACAGGTTTTTGCCCTCTGTTCTCCTGGAACACTTTTTTTCTCACAAAGAGCACTTCTAGTTACCATTGCTTTTATGCACTTAGGTAGATCATAAAGCTATAGAAAATTTGGGATTATTTAATTTTCCAAGTACTATATGCATTGGTGCACAAAGCTACGTAATTATACTGATGTGCATCAGCTGAGAGTCTGACCAGTAAGCTAACAAACCCTTGAAGCATGTTTGATGGGCAGGAAAAGATTAATCTTTCTTCATAGATTAGGAAACAGAGAGGAATGATTTATGCGTTACTTCAGGATTGCTGAGAGTGCTGATATTAAAATGGGGATCTGATCTCCCTGTGTTTGAGAACACAGGCGAAGTTTCTTGGGAACTCCTCACTGAAATGACTGTGTCTCTGAGGAGCGTGGCTCTGAGGAGCCAGGGCTCTGAGGAACTGGCAGTTGTACTTCACTGCATGCAGAAACTCAAATGTAAGCCACTAACAGAGTGGTAATGGAACCAGTAAAAACAATACTGACAGTAGTGTCAACACCATTACCACCTCATGAACTGGAAACTCTATAAATTTGCTTCTGTCTTTGTGACGGGATGGATTATTGGGAGAGGGCAGGAAGCAGGCAGGCACCCTCTCTTATTCCCTGGCTGCTGTTCGTCCCTCCAAGACAGGTACCACCTCTGTGACATGTGGCACGGATGCTGCAGTCTCCACATCCGCGCTGTGGCTGCAACCAGTTTACTGTATGCATGTTAATGCTCGCTCCCACCGGTATTTGAAACATCTGTGAGTGCTCAGCACATCTGAAAATCAGGCCATTTAATTCTAGGTACTTTAAATATAGATTAAGGGCCTCAAATTTAGGTATGCAGGTTTGAATGTTTTGCATCAAACCTCTCCATCAGCCCTCAGTCAACAGCGCTATATAGAGGTGATGTTGCAGAACAAGATACAATCAGGTCAGAATTATTTGTAAAAATAAACCCGTACTAAACTTATACTGGCAAATCTACGGCTAGCCCTCAGTGGGTCTATGCCTAAAAGAAAAGCATTACTCTCTTTGCTATATGCAGACTAAAAATACCCATTTGTCCCAATCACAGCTTCTGTCTATGCACAAAAATACTGTTGGTAACACTGAAGCCGTCTTACCTTGCCAAGGTGTATAAATGAAGGCACAGAACAGCATGCTGCTGTTTCACTGGTTTCAGCACCCCTGGATATTTTACTGATGCGCAGGGTCTCCTTTGACAGTCTCTCTCTTGGTGTTTTTCCAAGGAGCTGGAAGGCTGCTCCTTTGTTGCTGCGTCATATACCTGTGCTGAACAGGAATGACGCCGAAATAGGCTTGTGGAGGATAGATTGGGCAAATCAAAATAACCCACCTATTTCCTGGACAACCTAGAAGAGGAGCAGGGCTCCACTACACCTATCTTAGGTGCATGCACGTGGTACCAATATCAAAGGGCTGCAGGGATCAGCATGAATGACTTGAACCCATGATGTCACTTTTGCTCTCTTTTGGAAATTTAAAGTGATCTTAAACTTGGATTAAAATGGGATTTAAAATTGATGGAAAGGAGGGCCTACGCTACAGTGGCATTGAGACAAGTACAAATGGAACCACTATCACCTGCCTTCTCTGAAAGAAAATGGCAAAGGAATAGCAGCAGAACAGTCTTCATAGCATCTCTGGGGTTGGCATCAGACTGGTGAGAGTCCCAGAATTTGTAGGAGCCTGTACTTTTAGAGGTGGATGCCCACATCCCACATCCTTCTCAATCTCTGGTTCAGGAGATGGAGACTGACAGCAGGAAAGTCTCACTTGAGGAGGTCCCTAACCACAGTCTTCTTAAAGGTAAAGAATATCTCACAGATTTCCACGAGGAATTATCCCAGTGTCACTTCTCGGGGCATGAGACTTTCCGACCATTGCAGTAGTACAGCTGATACTGACAGGGGCCAAAAGTCAGGCACAGAAGAGTGCCTGAGTATGATCTGTCATAGTAGGTCAGGCATTTCAGGTGACATCTGAATGATAGGATCTGCAAAGTCGTGTGGGTTGCTTACAGCAAGAAGAAAAACCCACTGGGCCGAATCAAAGTCCTCCAAGGTTCTGGGGCATCTGGATTCATTTTTCCATTTTGGATCTATCTCCAGATTTCCTGCAGATGGAACTTGCTTACGCAACAGTCAGCACATGCAAATCAGTATGGAATAAAATTCCACATATATGGATCTAAACCAGCACAACCTAACCGTGTCTCAGTCACCTGTTAAAATAAGATACAATACTGTTTTCATAATTTAGCCTCAACACAGTACATCCTTAAATAGCTCCCTAGTACCTCCTGTAACTTCTTAACGATGAGTCTTAAAATATTGGTATAGTCCCTGCTGCAGATAAATGGCTTACGGACCATTACATGATTCCAAGCATTTATACCTAAATGCTTGGAATTTATACCTGATTTTATACCTAAATTTATACCTAAATCTTGTAGCCAGTATATATAACCTCTTTTTCTCCTCCTACCTTCCCCCTCCCCGCATAGTTTTGCTCCCTCTTTTTAGGGCCTGGATATGGCACGGCAGAGCTCCCTTATTAAAGCAGCTTGCCAATGTTTTCTCTGTCTTCAGCACCGTGGGGTATTTCATTGACACTCAGGATCTCCTTCAATATTCTCTCTCTGTCTCTCCTGACATTTTTGCAAGGAGGGAGAAAGAGGCTGGGGGAAGGTGCATATAATGCTTCCACTGCTGAGCAGTATGAATTATATCTGCTGGAGTAATAGTGTGAAGTGGCAGGGATCCGTTTTGATGAATCTCATGCTGATTTGTAGCCCCAATTCTAGCTGTAGGTAACACTGAACACCTGTTTGGAGTACTAGAGAGATGGAATAAAGCTCTGTACAGTAAATATGCTGCGTACTGTCGCTGTTTGTTTATTGTCACATGGTAATTAATTTGCAATTATATTTCGAAACGTACCGGAAGAGAAGTGCGCTGTAATTCCTACCACCCAGGAAGAGGCTCAGCGGTGACACTTGTTAGACTCCGAGCTGGCTGATTCTCTCTTTTCTCGTCACCGATTGCTTTTTTACTTTTGTCTCAGCACAAAACAGGTTACAAAAGAGACTTCTTGTAAAGATTCGTGCCTGGATACTAATGGGTCTGCGCTGCTCTAGAACAACGTCTCAAAAACACACACACGCGTGAAAAGAGGAGGTGGGAAGATCTATGCGATTTTACCTCCGACATCCCTTGCCGTACCACATCATTCATAGCGTTACACCGCAGAAGGGAAGTTTGTGAGCCCCACTCATCATCTCCCACCTGTGAAATCCTTGTCTTTTCATCCAAACACCTCCTTTGCTTCTGGCTTAGCCCATTCAGAAATGTCTGCCAAGAGATCTCTTTTTATCCTTCATCATTCTACCTGCTTCTGACCCTGGTGGTATCTCCCATGAAAACCAAGCTCCTGCCTTCAGTCTTTAAAATCCTCATAAGACCAACATTATTTTTAAATGACTCTTGTGTTTTATTGCGCTGCTTTGCAATCACCTTAGCTCTCTATTAGCTACTCCTTTCAGCAACGTCTCCATAAAAGTATCCAATATGTCTCATGTACCTGGAAGTCTGGCTTTTCAAAAGTAGGCCCCCAAATTCGGTTTCTGCTAGCACACTTCAAATGAAGAGAGGAACCAGAAGCCCCTGTTTGCTGCAGTGCCACAGTAATATTGCAAGACAACAGATGTTGCTATCTTAGATACTGCAGTACGTGTTTTCAATGCGATTTTACAACTTGATGTTTCGTTCCTCTGATAGAGTTTTTAGAAATAGCTTCCAACTAGATTCACAGCAAGTTGATTGTTTCTTCCTCGTCTTTTCCTAAAAGTGATCTATTCTCAGATCCACGCTTGACACTAATGCATCCAGAAGCCTAGGATCTCTCTTTATTTCTTTCCTCACATATTTTTTGATTAGGCTTGCAATTTTTCTCTTTCTGTTCTTTCCTCTCTTTATGAGTATTTCCATTTTTGATGAGTTGGTATCAAGATATTTTAAAAATATGGTTAAATTCAAAATATAAGTTTGAAAGTAGATCCTTCTTACTTCACTAAAGCTTAAAGCTTAAATTTACTATTTCATTATTCTGTTTCTGTTGCGAGTGTCCCATGGTTGCACAAAAATAAAAGCTTTCCACTGTGCACATTGAGGGTTTACTTTGTAGCTGAGCATATAGATCTTAAGCTGCTAGAGACTGACTTGTTTTATAGAAATTTATGATCAACTGCAAATATGTGGAGTATATAAACAAAAATCCTTTGACAGTTAAATAAGAAATAAATCAATATGCCTCAAAAGAGAGTGCTAACTTAATTTGCAATTATGTCAAGTAAGGAAGAAAAAGAGAAACATACTGTCTTCCTCTGAAAATCTTCCCAAATACGACATTTCTTTGACATTTTCACATGTGCTGAAAAGTTACTCCTGAGGAATTCATTTCCATTGCTCTCACTTGGTGTCCAACAGTGACTGATATAAATATTTTATTAGGCAAACCTGCAGGTTTCTGAAGATTATATGTCTTATCAAGTTGACCCTTATAATTATGTTGTCTTCTGTAACTGTGGGATCTCTTTTAATTTTGCAGTCTTTTTGTAAATATTGAACCATAAAAAAAATATACAATCACAAGCAAAAGCTGACTGTGAGTAAGAAAAGGTGTAAACAGGTCTCTTCTGCCTGCTCAGGAAGATTTCCATTCTGCTTGTTGCTGCAGACACGATGCCTTAATTATAAGCTAGTAACTGGTCACAGTGCAGCGTGTCCTTAACTTGTTAAAAATCTGTTTTCCCAGACTGTTTTTCTTTGTTTGCTTCTCTGTTAAAGTAATCACTGTGGACACTTTTTTTCCCCCTCTTCTTTCCTGGAGAAATGGGATTTAATGCGTAAATGTTTCAGTAGCTCAGTTTTATGCACAGTGAGCTCAATGAGGGTTTGCAGTTCTGTCAGTCTGAGGAGGAGGTTGTATCTAGAGTTTTTATTTGATGCAGGGTCTTTTACACAGTTGTTTTTTTGTGGTTTGGTTTTTTTTGTTTGGTTTTTTTTTTGTGATGGTTAGCTTTCATTTACATAATTCTGTGTCCTTCTGTTGCAATTATGAAACCATTGCCTCTGTTATTCTCTGCCTCTGCTTTCTGCAATTATTTACTTAGGGAAGATTTTGACTATTCTTTTCTGGGCAGCAGCAGAAACCATGCAGATCTCCTATGAAAGGAGAGGCTGGGCAGCCCTGTGCAGATATATACATGCCTTTGTACCATCGATTTGATGCCTCAATGCGTCCCGGTGCATCAGTTCATAAAAAAAGGAGATGAGCTAAAATATTGGCCCAGCTACTTAACGGAAACGGGGGTTTTGGCCCACATTCACTCCATTTATATTTAGTACTCAGCTAACATGCCTTATTTAGGGCAATGTTCCTTCTTAAGCAGTGGAGAGAAATGTACAGTTCCAGAAAGTGATTCAGATCTTAGGTGAACTGAATCATCCTCTTGAAGCTTCTTTTTTCTTTCCATAGACTATAGGAACAACTACAACCCTGATTAAGACACCTTGACTCGACGTCTGCATTTAGTTGGGTTAGACCTTTGTCCGTCTATCAGTGGGTGTTGTGTTGTGGCTGCCCTGTTGGGGTGGGTTTTGTGCCAGGCAATGCAGGAGGAAGCAAAATATTTCCAGAGTGCTGCCTTCTCTGCTCCTGCAGGCTGCCTCCTGTTTGCTCTGACAAGGTAGGATCTACCATTCCAGAAATAGCCACTAGGATAGAGGCCATCTATTTCTAAGTCATTTCTTGCTTTTTTTAAAATATAAAACCAGAGGGAAGTCTAATTAAATGAGAGAGAAGATAGTCCCAGGGATTAAAATTAGTGATATGAGCTACAAAATTACTACAACTTCCCCTTTTTCTTTAAGAATTACTTAAGAATTTTGAGAGGATGTTTTAAAAGAATTATTATTGATGAAACAACAATGGGTAAAAGATTAAGAAGTCTTGGATGAAAGGTAATGAAATAGCGGCTCAAAAGAAGGTGATGCTGCTGCTGTAACTCTAGTCCCTCCGGAGAAGAACTGAGACGCCTTTTTGGATTCCCGCTTGGGTGACCTGCAAATGGTAGAGAGATGTGTAGCAGCAGAAATGGCTCCAGTTTCTATGTAGACTTGGAAAGACTTAGAAAATGCGTGATGATCATGCACGGACAGAGAATTCCACTGGTTTGTGTGAACTCCACGAGTGAACTGTCTTCATAAACACATAGGGCTTCCCATATTTCCTCATGTGCACTATTTTTGGTTGTGCAGTGCAATACATCTAGTCCAATAAAAAGTGGTGGCCTGCTTGGTTTCCTCTGTCAGCAGCTCAGCATCTTCGCTGTCTGACATAACTACTCAGTTAGTCTCTTCATTACGCTCTAGTGCTCAGGTACTCCAAAATTCTCAGCATTTGGGAACATCTGTTTTTTCTTTTTTGTCCTTTCTAATACTTCTGGATATCTTGTAATCCACAAAAGGAACTAAAATACTAGATGTTGAGTGCTTTTGTGCTGCTCTTTTTTTTTTTAAGCTCAAAATATCTGAAATACTGTGAGTTCTGTGTGAACACCAAATTGTTCTTGCAGTATGAAATTGTTCCTGCAGCATTGTATCTTGCAGTGCATCTTTTTTATGCCTTGGGATATGAGGGGGTGTGAGGGAGAAAAAATAATTTTGGGGGATAGAACAGACAGATAGGAGCCGAATCTAGTTCAGTTTTATGGGCAGTAATTTCCGGAGTAAATTATCCCCAGAACACGTTCAGGTTTTTCTTGGAGAAAATTTACTGAAATAGTTTTTAAAAAAAACTACTGTGAGAGCTAACTATTGAGCAGTTAGGAAAATTAGGGTTCTGGTTTTGAGCTGGTTTGTTGGTCTTCTTTTATTTAACTGTAAGCATCCCTAAGGACCTGTGTACTACCTGGAATTTCTTTACTCCCACCCAGCAGTTTTTCTATTTTGACCTTGTGCAATTGCACATGATTCCCCCTGTGCAGCCCCTCTACAATTAAATGTCTTTGCTGGAGACCAGGGCTTCAAATGCCAGTGTAGGTAAGTGCAGCACTGCCAGGAGAACCAAAAGCAGCCTGAGAAGCCAAGAGATTCCCCTGCAACTCTATCGTGTGGCCAAGAGTCAGGAGATACTGACACTATTGCCAGTAACTGTACCTCTGTACTTTTATATTCAAACAAGACCTCTTCACTTCAGTACAGGTTATATGAGCTACTATAATTTAATTTCTACAGAGCTGCGATTGCTAGTGGCAAGGTGTGAGGTGATAAAACAGTATTTTTTATGTTTAGTGTTCCGAGAAGTATAGGTTATACACTTGAAACCGATTTAAAAACAACAAATACTTAAGTGGTGCATTTCAATAAAGACTTCTCAAAGTTCTTGAAAAGAGAGAGCTGCCTGCCTGTGAACAATTCCATGAGAGGTGTGGGAGCAAGGAGTGTGCATTGCGTTGAGCAGACAAGAGGAACTCCTCGGAAATGGAGGGAGTGAGGCCGAAACGAGGGATGAAACTGCAGACAGTGCCTGCTACCGTACGGGTTCAATTTGTCTCTCCCCCTGCAATCCTAAAACTACAGCAGCATCAGTGAAAGAGCTACTTTGAGGCTCCTTTTGAAAGATTGTGGCTCTTTTAACTTCCTAAGCATGCTCACTGTGTAGCTCATTGCACAGGCTAGGACGATTTGGCTAATAAGCATTATAACTTGCGTTGACGGAAAGTGGTTTAGAAGCATGAGTGTGTTAAATGTTGGCAGTATGTGCACTAACTGAAATCTGCAGTTTTTCCAGATGTTGTAAAGCTCTCTCACTTTCTAGAAGAGCCCGTGAAGTTGTGTGCATAAGAACTGACAAGCTATTTCTGTGATAGCAGTGGCTGTGATTACAGCGGGATTTGTAGTTACTTGTGGTTGAAGAAAAGTATGTTTTTTTGACTTGGATAGAAGTTTCTTGTAATATTCTGCAACACACAGTGGATAAAAACCCTACCAAAATTTTTAATCTTATGGAGCAAACTAAATCCGTACTGTCAAAAAAACAACCTAAACAAAGGCGATGTTTTCACTGTTCTCATTTTGTGTACTGAAGAAGATGGAGATCATGTAGGCTGTATCCTAATGCTGACCATGTTGCAGTGAAAGGAGGCCCTCTTTAAATAAACACTGAATCCAATTTCAGTCAGCCCTATATCTCTCGATTGCAATTTATTTTTCTTTAAATATGCAGAATGAGATTCAGGGCTTTTCATTTCTTAAGAGATGAACGACTGGAACACTATGACACATTTATATAATGCTTAATTTCAGAAGCAAGGAAATTAGACAAATGGATATATTGAGCCCAGAATTTAGTTCAGGGTTCAGCTTCTGAGCTGTTCCTTTTTTGATGTAGTCTCTGTCACCATTACGCTCCCTTCCCATTGATGTTCTTCATCACATATCTGTTACAAGTTCGTTCTTAGCTGTGGGGCAGAGCGAAACTAATTAGATTGATGCGATGATAATAAACATATCCATTGCAACTTTTTTCTGTGTGTCTGAGAAAAGGTAGATTGGTAACTTAGCTCCCTTTCCTCATGGGAAAACTCCCAAAATGTAAATGTTAGTTGCAGGAATCCGTAGTGTGGTGAAGACAGCAAGAAATGGGAAAACTACAGCCCCATGTTACCAGCCTTCCACTGAGGTGTGGTATGGAAGTATTAGAGAGTATTCTGTGACATTGAACAAGATTCCACAGAGCTAAAATCTGTGTATGCTGCAGCATATGAGAAGCGGAGGTTTTGCAACTTCTCCCCCAACTCCTAAAGATGGCCTTTTTCTCCCAGATTTTTTTATGCCTACAGAACCATTTAATTTTGATATTTGCCAAACCTGAATTTTATGAGACTGAAAAATTAAATGTGTTACTTCAAGTTCAACACAATACTTTCTTCAGGCTGACTTTTTTTTTCTTCCTTTAAGTAAGCAGATATTTTTGTTCACATTTCCCATTTGAATCCGTTGAGTTGAAAACAGATTTTACAGGGTTGGTTGCTATTCCGCCAGTGAACTAAATACGGAGTGATTACTATTCCATTATTCTTTTTCCATGCTGATATTTTCTGACTGTACGTGAACGGCTTTCCACCAACTCTCCTGTGTCTTTACAAAGACTCTAGAACCTCTCTTAGTCCCAACGCACACCGGTTTTATCCACAAAGGTCTCAGGAAAGTCCATAAGCAGGTAATTAACTTCAGACAGAGGAGCAGACACCCTCAGAGGAGAGCAGACATCCACATCGTCTAGTTTGGGTCTCTAATTAAGGTGTGATTCGGAATTGTTGCTTTTAGAAACCTAGGTTCCCTTAGGTGCCAGACAGCGCCAGGAGTTTCCAGAGGGTAATGAGAGCAGCCACGCCGACCGCTTAAAGTGAAACCAAGTGAGTGTCTCGGGTAAGGCAGGAGGTCCATACGCTGAAAGGTGAATAAAAGCTTACATGTCTTGCTGAACATAAGGGCACGTAGCTTAGTATCCTGCAGCATCAAACTGAGCTTTGTGGGTCAGGAAGATATACAGCACCCTTTGCTGGAGGTGTTTGGTCCTATATTGCAGTAATAAAGTCTAGATGCACTTACAGTAAAATGTTTTCTTTTTGCAGTCTTTTACGAGTTGAAAAACATTGAGTTTATAAAAGCTCATTTGGTGTACAACAAAATCTATCTATTCCTCCAAGAAATTTCAGCTACACTTGCATAAGAGTTTCTCTTATTGGCTAATGTTTGCAAAGTGCTTTGAAGATGAAAGCATTAAGTGCCTGGTGTTATTACTACTATTATGGAGCATACTGAAGGTATGCAGAATGGAAGTGTTAATGGAAAGTAGTTATTTCACATACTCACTCTGAAATAACTTGGGCCATGTTTATCCCTGGTGTAAATTCAATGAGGCCAGTAGAAATCTATCAATCAGGGTTGAACCTGAATCAAGCTAAGTTCACACAAGGGCCTATTTCCGTAAAAACATGTTTGTCTGCAAAGCCACTGAAACACCCTGACAGTCAGTTTTCAATATCATCCATATCCCCCCAAGCACTTTCATCATTCGAAAGCTTACCATTAAAGAAAACTTCCTTTATTTTCAATTTGTTGCATTGGAGGAGATGTTTGAAAGCTGTCATTTCCCATGGAAAGGCACTACAACGTTGGCTTTCAAAGAGCATAAGTCATTTTTAAAAGTGGGCCTTAGACTTGTAAGTTACTCAACTGCTCCTGAAGATTGTGTCCTTTCCAGTAATGTGAATTAGCTGTGCTTTGGTTATCATAATGAAAGCTTTATACATAGCTACGTGGTAGTTTACTTGAAGGGTGAATAAAATGATGAAATAAGAGACTAGGGAAAGCAAAAGGGAAGGCTGGAGGAGCAGAAAAAAATATCTATTTGTACATAGGTTTTTCCACTTGACGTAGAAACATAGAATAATTTAAGTTGGAAGTCATCTGGTTCAACCCCACACACACAGCAGGGCAGACAGAATATGGTGCATTCCTTTTTAAACAAAAATTATATTCTAAAGCTCTAGGAGGATTAATCATGCAAAACCAGCTAGGTTTCTTCCCCCGACTCCAACAGCCCCACCTGCCCTCCCAGGGCTTAAGAAATGAAGCAGGCAAAACATCTTGCTGGCGGCAATGCAGAGCACTTGTGGGTACTTTGTACTGGGAGAGGATTCTGTGCTGCGGGATCCTGCCTGCGCCTCACTAATACATTAGAGGTCTGGCGTTTCTAGTAAGACTGTAACCAAAATCCTACTTGCACGCGAGGCAGACACAGTGCTCTGAATGAGTCAAACCTTTAAAGATCTTCTGAGCTTTTCGGAAGGGTAGGGAATGAATTTCTGACTCAGTGACGCTTGCCATTCCAGTTACTTGTTTAGGTTCCAAATACGGCTGGTATCTTTCTGGGTAACTTGTTCTGGACTGCTTAAGCTGTACTTCTTTTAGCTGGAAGTGCTTAAAAGTGGGCACCAGCCTCATCCGTAGTGTGATGCGTAATAGTACTTATGTTTGTTCCACAGACCTGAACCTTTCTCAAGTCTACAGCAAAACTGTCATGAGGTTTTCCAGCTGTTCAGGCAAAATTATGTTTTGCCACCTTGAGGATGATACTCCACCTTTTCCTGAGCAGGAGCAGCCATCCATACATCCCTAAGACTGCAGCATAGGTCATCCAGTGCTGGTGATATTAAGGAGATAAACACGCCCACTGATTGCCAGAATTAACATAGTGCTGAAGTTACTCTCTGGCACCGTGCCAGAGAACGTGAAAATAATAACATGGATTTAAAACAAAACCTTTAAAAGTGCTTGGACTCAGAGAAAAAATTGTATCTTAGACACAAACAGCCTGAAGGCATCTAAACAAGTTTCCAGAGTGTTTGCTAAAGCAGTGAATTGTGTGCAGAATGCTTGCAAAATTTGGAGGTGAAGGGGTTAAAGGGAGGGATGCAATCTATGAAGAGAACTGGCCCATTTAAAACAATAGCTTTACAGTTACTGAATTCATGGTAATTAAATCACAGGGTTGCTTCCTTAGCCTTTAAGGATCAGCAACGGAGTTCTTGTAATCCTCTCCTGATCTTCTCAGGGCATCAGGACTGTGGTTTATTGACATGTAATTAGATCAGGATGTCACTACATCAATGTCAGTGTAAACACCACTAAGTAAGTAGCTGATCCTTACAAGATCAGCAACCTAATCTCCTCTGGGATGCCAACTGGCTTTGTTAACACTTAGGCTTAGGATTGTATCTGTTCTTTTAATGCCAGACTCCCAACAACTGTGGGGGCTTTGACATCTCAAGTCAACCAGCATCTGAAGTTAAACTAGTTGTACCGATGTTCTGGCAATTGCAATACCTTGTCTGCTAATAGATTTTATTGATTATAAAACAAAAAAATAATGAAATCTTGCTAGCAGCACTTTTTGCCAGGGCCGGGGGGCGGGGAGAGGACAGGGTTGGACTTTCTAGTTTATGTTTTTAAGCCGACTGTGAGTCACCTACTGCACAGGTAACTGAAATTACTAGCTTTTAAAGACACTTGTATAGGAGCTGATTTCTTACAGGCCTTATTCAGAGCTTTAAAAGTCTTCAATTGCAGTTGAAAGAAATCTTATAAAATAACATGTTAAAAGATTAATCATAAATTGTATTTTAAATTGCCAGCAATACAATCAAAGGAAATTGTTTCACAGAGAGGAGGTTTGAAATAAAGGTTCCACTTCTAAAAACACTTTTAATGGAGAAAAATATCTATAAATTTATTTTATTTTGAGGGAACAGAAAAGATATCTCAATTGGAACCACTTCAGCTCAACTGATTTGTCCGCAAACTGAAAATCTAGTTCTATAGTCAAGCCTTTCTTAGACTGAGGACCTCATAACACTTTTTAGTGGACCCATGTCCAGTTAATGTCTATGGTAATATGGTAATAGTCTGTCTTTCCTTAGCTTTCAGACACACTTCAGAAATACAGTGTAGACCGCTGGGCTTCACGAGCACAGTTTGAAAAGCACAGGTTGTTTTTCTTATTTGAACAAAACTTCCACAGACTCTAATGGAAATTAAAAGTCAGTTCTTTCTTAAAGGTTACAATGTTACTCTGAAGCGAAGGAATAAACGTGTTGATGTTAAGGCCTAAACCCCAGCCTATGTTGAATGGTGAACAAAACTCAAGTTGCCTTCCACGGGTGTATTGTCAGGCATATGGGACTATTTTCTTGGCAGGGATTTTTCATGCCAAACATTGTAATTGTGTGAAATTCACAGCCCTAAATATGTGTCGATGTTTAAAGACAACTGTATAAAATGAGGAAGAGCATAAGCATCTAAAGAACAGTAGTTACAAAAAAATCAGTGTGCTGAATCAGTATCCGTTTTATGTAGCCAATAGGAAATAGGATTTGGTTTTAGGTGCTTACCGGGAAGGTTAACAAGTAGAGACTTGCAAAGCTTTAGGAATATTTAAGGCTTATAAATAACCCAGAAAGATACCAGCAGTATTTGGAACCTAAACAAATTTTAGCTGTTGCCTCTGAATCTGTTTGTTGCATCTGAGCACCCGGTAGTTTGTGAGCAAGGAATATGAGCGGGCCCTGTTATGTCATTTCTCTGAGCTAGCGCACACCTTTAAAAAAGGGAAAAAAAAGACAAAAAAGTAATAATAATAAAAAACCCACCAAACCTTGCAAGCTTTTGTGCTGGGATGTATGCCCCTGTGGGGAACTGGAGCGGTGAGAATCACCAGTCTACTGCTATTATGCCTGCAGGGATGAAGCTGACCGGCTGCTCTTTGTGTCCTTTGTGCTCAAGGGCTTGGGCTGGTAGTTTTTCATGGGTTTGTTTACCCTGACCTGCACACATATCAGGAAAACTTAGAAAAAAGGAAGTTACCTAAAATAAATCCAGAAGACGTGCATGGTAGAACGCTCATTGATGAATCCAGTCAAAATTACTTGAGAATTTCATGCGTAAGACTATTTTTAAACTCTTTTCCCTAGGGGCTAAAAGGTTTAATAGAATAAGAAAAAAATATTTCCCACTTTTGAAACCAGACATCTGAATTAGAATTGATATAAATTTGTTTTAAGCTAACAAAGCTGTTAAGTGTTTAAAAGCTGCTATCACTGGAAATCAGGGGGAAAAAAAAAAAAAGCCTGAATACAAAGTTAGAAGTAATTGCCTTTTCCTGCCTTTGGTCTCAGTCAGATTGAATCTTTCTCACAAGCAGGGATGTAGGAAAGTTGTGAATGGTCTTGAAGGAAGGTGAAAAGTTGATACTCCATAACACCTCCGAGGATATACGGTAAATTAGAAAGTTGGGGCCTTCTCTCACCTCCTAAAAAGAGGAATTCCTGGGTAATTGATTCACGCTTGCTCTCTGCACCTGAGTGATTGCCATACAAACACATCAGTAACCAGTTAAAAAACAGATTGATGGACAAGAGAAACCTATTTCAGACATGCAAAGAACATGTCTTTCAAGCATGACTTTTACATTTTATCCAAGTTTAGAAATTCTTTATTGACATGAAAAAAATACACTGTTTAGCTTCTGTTTAAAAAACTGTTTCCTTTTGCAGGTAACACTCAAGTTTAATGGAGTCTTTCAGAGAGAGGACTTATTATATTGGAGGTTAGTCGGAGGTTTGGGTCATTTGGTGGAACAAAGCAAAGGTTTTCACGGTTTCCACAGCTGCTAATCCTTTAAACTTTACTTCAGTAAATAAAAAAGAAAAAAAAAGTTCTTTAAAAAATGTCCATTTTTTCTTCTTTAGAAATGAACACAATACTGCAAACATATCAGTCCCTTTTCTATTTGTCTAAGTAAACCAGCTTACGTGAATAAGGGAAACTGAACAAGACCTCTTCCAAAAACACTCCACCAGTCAAAGCTGGGAAGGTCAAATTGTTTGAAAATGACTAATGATTAGTTTATAGTTCCTTTAATACACAGGTTCCATAACAATGGAATTAATCTTTAGAGGAAAAACATTAGAAGGTAGTTTACTCCCAAGGGAGACGTGCTGGGGTTTTGTACTAATAGTTATGATGAGCACTCATCAGGACAGACAGCAAAACCCCAGGACGTCTCATTGTTTAATCAGTTCGGGTAATATCAAGTTGATTAATCAGCTGCGCTTCCTTCTGACAGAAGCTGTTCGTGTTTGCAGCAGTGGTAGCGCTCCTCACTCCGCATAACGCCGGAACTCCGGTCTCCCACACCGGACAGAAAGAGCAGTGTTTCCATAAGCTTCTCCTATCTTTTCCTTCTGTTTGAGGTTTTGGGGATTTTTTTTCTTGTTTGTTTTTTTTTTTTTTTTGGTGTTGTCTTTTTGTTTTATTTTGGTTTGGTTTTATTTGTTTTGTTTTGAGGTGTGTTTCTTTTGAACAGAAAAATACTTTGAAGTGAAATCCTAGAAGCATTTTGTCTGTGTGTTGTGACTAATGCTAGTGTCTCGAACGTGGGCTGGGTGATTTAGTAATCGCGGGAAAGCCAGACCTTCCCCTGGACTTCCTTGGGGACAAGATTTCACTGTTTAAGTGAAGTCTGTCTTAGTTTCTCTGATAAAGATATTTTTTGAACACTGCTAGAGTGTGAGGAAAAATTAAGAAGGACAGGCCAGCCTTCTGCGTTTCCCAGCCACAGCACACCCCATTCCTGCTGAGCCAACATAGGGCCATTTGGAGCCCAAATCTGTGCTCTGCACTTCTTTCATTCGTGGATGGTAATCACAGCTGATTCCCACCTCCACGATTTTCCTTCTTTTCGAGCGTAATCCCTGTCAGCACCCTGAAGCACATGTTTGCACATGCAGAAATGATGCAGTGTATTTAGATTTATGCGCTTCTATATTACAACTTCAGGACAGGCATTTCTGAATGAAAGGTAGGTGCATAGGCTGCCATGTGGTTAAGTCATTGCGATCGTGAGAACCTGTTCCAAAACTGCACTCAGTGCAAAGGAAAGGAGTTCTATTAAATGTATTTTTTTAAGCATTACAATGGTTGTGCTTCAATCGTAAGAAAAATGTTACATATAAGTATCATTTGAAGTCCACGCGGTTCATAAATGCGGAAGTTAAGAGACGGAGATGGAACTTGCTGGGCTGCGACAAATTCCTATGTGGTACAACCATCCAGGAGTCAAATTCCTGAGCTTACTACAATGCTATGAGCCTGAAACTGTGAAGAAGAGAGGTCCATTTTAAATTTTCAGTGAGCTAAGTTCAATAAAACAGAAGAAGATACGCTGCTGTTACATACAGCTGGAGTGTTGCAGTGGATCAAAACAATACTTTTTTTAAAGTGAAAACTATTTAAAAGTATTTTATCAATTTTGATTTATACCATTTGTTCTGAGAGCATGAAAATGCTCATTTATCCATTTTGCAAACAGGAAAGAAAATGATTAAATGGCAGTAACGATCAGTGAGATTCTATACAGCCATTTACTATTACTATCCAATAATGCACTCTAATGTCTAAAGTGCCCTTTGGTGACAGCTCCGAAGCAGATCACTGGTGCTTGCTAGCATTAAAGTGCTTCCTTTTTAAAGTAATTTATTGTACATTTTTACATGACTATACTAGGACATCATGCTTTCTTTTTTGCTGGGTATCAGGTGAAGGGTTTAAGGACAAATGAGCAATATAAGTATGCTAGATTTTAGGTATTTGTTTCTGAAGTTCTTTGAGAGGGTGAATTTGAGAAAGGTGCAAACTATAGATGGAACTTTGTGTAATCTGGAAAAAAAAAGCTTATGTTATTGGATGTCATCATCTTCTGTCATGTCCATTTGTCTGTCTCTATATGTGTCTTCTTTTGTCTAATTGCACAATAATCATAAAGCGATAATGTTTGCAACTTGCAATTCTTACGAAATTGTGACTAAAAGAACAAATGCATGTGCATTAGAATGTGCTATTATCCCATTAGGGATGGGAAGAGAAACATACCTTTGAATTTCAAAGACCTTCAACATCAATGCATTAAATTGGAATCAGTCATTTAATGGACAGAGGTGGAAGAAGAAAGGATATATCTTTTTTATCTTTTTCTTTCTTTAAAAATTACTGAATAGAACACTGTGAGAAAAGTCAAGTCATCAGTGAGCATTTAAGAACATCTCCGGGCAAAACTTGAAAGCATCAGTTGTTATAGAGGTGGAATTTCCACAGACTTCACCTTCTGGCTCCTTATTAAATTTCTCAGACAATTAACTACTTTAGCTAGCAACCTCAAGTCCTGAAAAACACAAAGACCATTTAATCCTTCTGAGAAAGAAAAAAAATAATTTATTTGTTTGGTGTGCTTGTTTCAACTGATCAATAAATACTCAAGCCACAGCAGGCAGAACTGAAGGGTAGATGGGGAAGTTTCACTTTTCCCAGGGTTACTCTGGGCCAATTTTTTCTTGTTTCGCTATTTTTTACCAACTGATGTTGTAGCCTGATATTTGGTTTCTACTTTCCGTCAGTTTTTTATAGATAACCCTTGAGTGTGTGGTCATTTCTGCACAGATGCAGATCCTGTGAGGACAAGAATGTGCACTGAAATCCAGTTGGCCTTCCAGTCCCATGAGATCATCTCTTTGTCTCCAAAGCTGTGGATGCAATTGCAGAATTGGGACTTCTGCTTACAAAATGCTCTAAAATCCTGCAGATAAGATGCATGTATCTGTGAAACAGAGGGATGAGAAGAAACTGAGGCTTACGTACAAAGTGGACCTGTGTTCACAGCCAATCTGATTCATCTGCTTCTGGTCAAAAAAGCAAAATTGGTAACATTGGACTCCAGCCTACCGTTTTCCAGTTTAATCTGCCAGAGGGCATTTAAACTGGATGTTTTACTTCAGATACGTCTCTAATATAATCCTACACTTCATTTGCTGTTGAGAAACGAGTATTAGGCCTGTTGTTGTATGCACATTGTATGAACTGGTGGGGAATGACTGTATTATTCAGATATTCTTAAAAATCCACCTTTAGCATAACTGTTTATTTCCACCCAGAATAAAAGGAGGACCTACACATAAATATTGTGGAGACATAGTATGTGTAAAGTAAGATGAATGCAAAAAATAGTGATGATGCAGAGAGTTTTTATTTATGGTCCATAAGCAATATGCACATCCCCTGCAAGGGGAAAATTCATAAAGAGAAAATGCTACCGATTGACCTGTACAAATCTTGAATAGCTGATTCATAACAAGTTCTCCCTGTGCTCTAGAGGGTTTTGCTATAAACATTTTTACTTCCCCTCTGTCTATGACAAGGTACCCTGATAACCTCAGAGGCACAGTACAAAGGCCATCCAGGTCAATGGATGCCTTTGCACTGGTTTCAGTTGGCTTTCAAGTTGGGCCACACTGTGGGGCTTGTGGTGCTTCCAGTGTTCAAGGGGTCAACTGTTTTTCAGAAGCGCATTTCCATGAAAAACTTCGTTTTTGAAGAGTCATTAGTCATATGGTTTAGCTTAGATGGAGATGTGACTTGCTATCTGCAGTCTTAATATAGATGCAATTTTAAAGCATATTTTTAGGTAGGTTTCTAGGAACTGAGCAGATATACAGCAACACAAAAGGGAGACAGGTAATGTACATTTGAAAGCCAGCAAATGGGTATGTTAGTAGTCACTTTGTCTTAATATTTAATAATAAACCCTATGTTCTATAGGACCCTTTTAGGACCTTGACCTTTTATGTAGTTAATTCTGGTGTTTTCAAACTTCTAAACTGCAGTTTTCCGTTCCTGGGCTGAACACAGATTTTTTGAGATTTATCAGTCAGCATTTGAAGACTGTCCTGCTGTGCTATCTGAATTATGGGAAAGAAAACAGGTTAGAAACACTGAATATGCACTAGAAAAACTACGCACATCCGTTCAGCACGGGGGTAACAATGGAAAAAGCTGCAAAAAGCTGTGTATTTCTTAAACCTAATAGAGGAAAACACTTCCATCACAGTGTACAGGCATGTTTCTAATTTTACTTCCCAATAATGCAAACCCAGAACAAGGACAATCAGACATTTTGCACATAAATAATAGTTCCTAAGGAGCAATATTTTTGCAAGAGTCGAAGGCTAGAAACAAACTTCTGGGAACATGAAATAATCTCAGGAAACATTTTAGGGCAGCCTGAGGAAGTCTGTCCTGTTTCAGGCTCTATACTTTCCTGGACTGGTCTTGGCACCCGGCGTGGGGGTGTGTGTCACTGGGCAGTGCCAGGACTGCTCACTTCCACATGAGAGATCATGCTACAAATCAAGATACTAAAACCAATAATGAACAAAACTCAAGGTTTTGGTTTGTGATTTGACGGATTTTGTACCACTGAGGAAAATGTGATTTAAATTTTAAACTCTTCTTTGCATCCAGGACTACGTTCTAAAAACTAAGCTGACATAATCATATAATCATTTCAGATGGGGTCTTTAAGAAAGAAAACAACACTAAACATTGCAAGACTAAGAATGAAATCATGAAAGTGGACAACACTGCAATTCACATGAGAGATCATATCTCTCTCATTGAAGGACACTCTATAAATACCATTTCCTTTTCTAAATTTTTCTGTTGCTGCTGCTGTCAGTTTTTGCCTTTTAGATATTGTCCTGCTGTACTATTCTGCCTTTGAAAGTCAGGGTGGAGAATTGCCCTCACCTAAGTCACACATGGCTGGAGTGATCCCATACTTCAGTCTTAAGGAAGCTATGTTCCTGAAGGGCAAAACTGGGATAGCTCTTTCACCTTGCTGGAGAGGACTAAGTAGCCAGTGTAATCTGTGGGGAAGAGAGACCTTTCTTTCTTTTCTTTCCTTTGTTTCATCTTTTTAGTCTTCTCCTGTCCAGCTGCCCACTAGACATACTGCTTTCCACATTAACTAACAGCCAACCCTAGAATATCGCTGGCATACCACTGGTAACCATGACAGGCATTAGTCGGGTTAACAGCAAAAAAGCCCAAGTAGGTCTGTACAGCTACGGACAGACCAGCAAAACACGGGGGCAGTCCTCTGGTGTTGAGCCCAAGAGCCACAGAGCCACCCATGTCCATGGTTTTAGGTCCAGGTCAGGGTGGCCACGTGCAAACCAGCACCTGGAACTGGTGCTGGGTGCAAGCCGCTACTGGGAACCGTCCCCAGGCATGGCTGGGAGCAGACCAGGTGGAAAGCATGGGCCAAGGCCACCTGTCACACCGACTAGCAATGCAGGGAGTGGAGCTCCACCGTCCAATTCACCGGTACGGAGGCAACCCACAGCATCAGCCTGGCTAGTTGCTTGTCAGTCCTAACTTGTCTATAGGCACATCTTCTCGTTGCTTCCCTCTGACCACCTAGCAGACAGACAGAAATGAGAAGTGATGAGGGAAGGGGCATGCATCTTCCCTGCCCCTGAAGACAGCATGCTGCACGTCTCCTGCCCAGGCCTGGAGATGATACTGCCTACTTCAGCTACTCCTTATGCCTGGATACCGCCTTTGCTTTTAAAGCATTTGCTTTATTTCATTAATTGTGCATGTAATTAATATATGTGCATTGATTTGAAGAATGGATTTAATGACGAGGAAGGGGAGCTCGGCCTTCCTTTTAGGCAGAGGAACATTTGATGGGCTGGATATGTCAGGCCAGAGAAGTGTGCATTTACCGCGGGGGGTTATTGATTCTCCTGGGGTGCTCCTGGCTGACAATGGTGTCTTTAAAAGATGAAAATGCTTTGGGTTTAGCATGGGACATGAGCCAGGAAAAAAAGATTCATGCAAGGCATTTTCACAGAAGCAGAAACGTAAGGTAAGTAATTTTCTCATATAGTGCATGTACCACGTAGCAGAAGCAAGCCAGTTCACCTTAAACTTCTCGTGTATGTTTGCCTTTCTGCTGGAGAACAGATGACAACATGTTACCCTAGTTTGGACCAGCAAGAGGAATACTTGCAATAATAAGATAGCAAGTGAGTCAGTAACCAGGGAAGAAGAGCCATAGTGTTTTGGGTGAATCTTAATCCTGTCTTCATTTCAGTATCTAGATTTCCATTTTTTCATGAAGTCCCACAAAGAATAACCACTTTCTGTGAGCATGCTAATGCAAAGTAAAGCGAGGGACTGGTAGTGAATTTAATTGGACAGAGAAATAATTTTCTTTATAGGAAATAATGATTGATTTTAGCAGACATGGCAGGAAGGTGTGTATGTGCCTAGGTGCAAGTACACATACATATGTATGTGTATCTGTATATATAGGTGTATGTAAATGTAAAAGCATATATAAATGTGTATATATACAGAGACGAGTATATTTGCAAGTGCATATATGTGTGTGTGTGCGCGCGCGCTTCTTGGATCATTCAAGAAGGGAACAGAAATGACATTATATGGTTTCGGTACTTAAATATGTAGCTCAACTGGATAAACATCCAAAGAAGTGCTAGTTAAAATAACCTACAGCCACCCATAACCATAAAATGCTAATCAACAAAGAATCTAATTTACATTAATTAAAACTGAATAAATAATGCAGTAGTATTTTTCACCACAAACTTAGCAAAAGATTTGTAAAGTTGCGAATTTGCCAGGAAGTCTGTTTATGGGTGGTACCAAATTATATGGAAACAACAGGCTTAACCAGACAGCTCTGGAGGAGATCCTGAAATTAACGTTGATGTGTCAAAAAGCTTAATAAGGAATGATTTAGCCAAAAAACAAAGGAGAAACATAATTAAAGATGAGAAAATCTGAAAGACTCCACTTAATTTTACTGAAGTAATTATGAACTATTAGTCCCATAAGATATCGCTTTCCTCACTTCATAAATTTATCTCAGCTATAAGATTACCTTTGGACCTAGACTTTTTCTAAGATCTTCAGGATTTGTGAATACAAATTACCTGCATTATCCATCAGGTCTGACAACAATCTTGAAGAAATTTTTCAGCCTGAATGCTGATTTCATATCTGCTATCATAAATTATACAATATTTCTGACAATGATTGTGATACTCCATCTCAACCCTAACTTCGCAACTCTCCATATTAGAGACATTATTTGGAACATTCACTCTGAAAAGTGTAAATTCACTCCAACATTTGTACCACATTTGCTATATTACGTACGGTATTCAACTTCACCGCTCTAAGTAACCTCTGGAAGTGACACCTTTACTGGGAAAGCCTTTCTCAGTGACGTACAAAACTGCATCAGTTTGTGCTTCGTATATGCAAAGGAGCTGAAGCCATATTTTTAGTTTTCTTGAATAATTTTACTGCTTTCTGGATCCTGGACCTTCAGAAACAGAGTTTTTTATTGTCCTTGTTTGATGGAATAATGAAGGAGATGTCATACCTTTAGGCTAGATTCTGTAAAACTGCAGAAAAAGACCTCCTTTTTTTGCATTGCAGGGATACAAATCATAAAAGGCCTATTTTATGGATGGAAATATTACACTTGCATTTCTAGGTATTTTTCAGGAATCATGGCAGGAATGGACTTAAGACTGTATAATCATCACAACTGTGCATTTCAGTGTTTCCCAAGGAATTTTTTTCCTTTTACCTTTTCTGCATTTTCAGTATTAATTTTCATTAGTGTACTCACATGACTTATTCCCCTTAGTTACAGGGGGGGATATATTAGTATACTAGACTTTTAGCTGCTGAATAGGTTTTGCTTTCACATGGGATGGTAAAGACAAACAAATATGCAGTAACTTTCCAAGTTGTCTTATTTTACACCCAAGTTGAATTCAGTATTAGTCAGCAGTTAACATCATCAGAAGCGATCAGCTGAGGTAGTGCACTCCCTCTGCCCTGGGGAAAACAAACTAAACCAAAACAGAAAAACCTTCTTTATTTTGTCAATAACAAGCCATACTTGGCCTTCTTGAAAAAGAAAATACAGTTTCAAATAGCTGGAAAGTGAAATGCCCTTTCAGTAAAGGCTGGTGTAAGCAGACAACTTCATCTGGTAGGCCTGTCACCCAGGTTGTTTCCGTCAATAGTAAACTCACTCTAATGAAACACCCACTAACGCAGTAGTATTTTAACTACAGACTTAATACAGCGAGGCTTCTCCCTAACTCCTGTGACAGGGCTGCTGCAGTGTGCCATGTTGTGGCAATGGTCAGTGGCCCATGTCTAGGTTCCTCCCACTCAAAGTTAGGCGGAGGAGCTAATGCTAGAAATGTGTTTGTCCCAGGCTTCACAACTGCCAGTGGAAAGAAAGGTTCACCTTTAGAAGATGGCTCAGATTGCTGTTGGGCTGGTGGCTTTCTTCTCCACTGACTATACAGGGAGATGAGTTTGGCAAGCTCCTAACTCAGCTCTTCAACAAGGTATCTGAAGTTAGGCTGGATTTATCAGAAGGCAGCTGAACTTTTTGCACTTCAGCTGCTTCCTAGAGGAATTTTGCTGTTGATGCAACCCATCTCCCCAGTGCTCCTGATTGCTCTGGAGTCACACTGTAGAAAAGCAGCTCAAATGTCTTTTCACCTCCCCTCAACTTCTCACAGCAGAACACGGCTCACATCATAGAAATTGGTCTGCCTGGCTTTGCATTGAGACTCTGCCCACTGAGATGTACGGCAACACCAGCAAGTAAAACATACTGAACTTGACTAAATGCCAATGGTATAATACCAAGGAAAAAATTACACCGTGCTATATTGAATTGGTCCTCACATCTTTAAGTAAAAATATAGTATAGTTATGCTGACTGAAGCCCGTTTTATCCTATGCCTGTGCAGATCAACAATTACATTCCTTCCTTCCTTTACTGAAATAACCTCTGATCCCAATTGACCTATTCTGAATTCAAAGGTTTCTATATAAGCATCATAAACACCAAGGTAAAGCATCAGGTTTTATCCTCCTGTTCATAAGTGTCCCATTAAATTCCCTGAAAAACAAAAGTGGTCTGCGAATTTGACTTAAGCAAAGAAAAAGTGTGAAATATATCAATAAAAAAAAAAAGGGTTATGTGATACAAGGATTTAAATGATCCTGGCAGGAATGAAGGACATATTTGAAAAGGCATACTAGGAACACATCTTCATAACCTGAACACCAATTATATATGAGGACTACTGTATTTCATTACACAGCAATGACAGGTACCACATAACTACAACAGAGCTGCTAAGTTGCAAGAATGATTGTCAAATTCCAAATTCCAGGGACTCTGAACCGTAAAGTAGTTATTTTTATTCTACTGTATAAATGTCCATCCTCCGTAAATAGTTTGCATTTGGGCATGATAGAAAACAGTTTTGGTTTTGCATCAGATTTGTAAGGTTCTTAATTAGCCAAATGCTTAGTTTTAAGACACCCGAATCTCTGTTTAATAGTAATAAAACTCCCATGGGTATAAAATTATTTTTCTCATTCTTACTGTCTGTTTTCTTAGCAGTCACTTGCAGTGTATTTTCAGTTATTGTTTTTGAGACTAAAATGTGTATAAATAATGACCGCTTCCTAAAAATAGAAAAGGAAGCTCATTTTAAAAGAGTGTTCCTTACCCTATTCACTGAACACAGAATCGGGCCCTTATTGTAACATTACCCTTCTAGGGCTATAGGGTAAAAATACATCAAGTATACCAGAGCTCATTTTGCAGGCTGAGAAACGCAATGGATTTCTCATCCAAAACAGACGCAGGTGAAATTTTTAAGTTATTTTCTGTCTTTCTTTTTCTCTCGTAAACTGATAAAGGAAAAAAGCTCACACCAGGTATGACGTATTTTACTGAAAAATATAAAATATATTGTTGTATCTATAAAATAAAATCTCCACAGAAATCATGTGAATCCCTGCTTGTAGCGACCCGTAAATAGTTGAATGGCAGGTTGGTAATAACCCTGACCAGGCTGGCGAAAATTCTGCTGGCCCATTTCAATCTGATTTCTAGCCCTCTCTGTTTTCCTAAAAGTGTATTTAACATTTGAATGAACAGCTCCCTCACAACTCTCTACTAACTCTTTCTCCATTGTTCTCAAGGGTCACAACTAATAATAATCACTTCTGGAGAAGAAGTTTTTCCTGCGATGAGTTAAACCTAAAAACAAAACCCAAAGAGTAGTACAATCCCCTCAGGACAGCATTATTCAGTTTTAAATTGCTCCCACCAGAAGACTTTGAATTTTACACATATCCAGAATTGCTTTTATAATAAAAAATAAATGTTCTGTAAGTGACAGTATCATGGGAATACCAACAGCAGTGACTAAGTCTAGTCAATTCTGCAAGAGAAGCCAGCATTCCTTGAGCTCCTCTTTCTTCCTTTTTCTTTTCGCACAGCTTCCTGAGTCACCACCAGTTCTCGGCTTGGCTTTATTTTTTGACATCCATTGTTTGATAGGTGCTATTTTAATTGCATTCAGCTTCTTTAAATGTTTGTTCATCTGGAATATGAGTTCCTCTCCTGATGTGCCACTGTCCATATCAAGCACATTCAGTGCATTTAATCCGGAGTATTCTTAAAGTCTGTGCTCACTCAGACCTGCACGTTTTCACAAGGAGATTTCCATTTTTCCTTTTGACATTTACGACCTGTTCTATTTTTCTGTCAATATTTGATGCATCTATGAGGTGTTCCTTTGCTAATTACAAATTAAGTATCGCTATAAAGACGAAATTCTTTCCTAGGAAGGGTATTGTTGCCCAAAGGACACGGAGTACAGCTATTCCACACATTATTATTTGCTATCTATTATACAAAATGAAGAAACAATGCTGTAGAACAAAGCAAATGGAGGTGATACATTATAGGTGAGAAACATGGTTTGTAAACGGTGAAAAAGCGCCTTCTTTTGCCTTGAAGTGACTGTACGTTATTTGTGTATATGGTATGTATTATCAAAATTGCAGCTCTGGATACAACTATGGCGTGTCTATTGGTACCCATTCTCTTACATTAAACTGCAGACAAAACCTGTAGAGGCTAAAATCAATACCACGGCAATCTTGTCCCAATCCCTTCTGTTGCTGCTTTTAAACAAAGAGAAATGTAAAAATGAGAGCAAAGCCTTAAATGGCAAACAGGCATAAAAACAAGCCGAGGAGGAGTGAATCAGGTGGATTTGTTTATTCCCAAAGACCTTCTTCTTTAGTCAGGCACATAAGAACAGAAGTATTTGTTAATCTCAGGGCGAAAATTTAGCTTTTTAAAAAAAATTCTAGGTACGTGGGGGAAAAATACACTTAAGGATGGTAAGAGGGGGAAAGTAGTATAAAGCACTCTCCTGGACAAAGCAGGTGGCGCAGCATTTTTATGAGATTTTAAAGACTGTACCTATTGCAACGGGGAAGTTGGCTTCGAGTTACTTACACAAGCTTCCTCAGATTTAGACCTAGAAAATTAAATGTAGATTTTCGTGTTTGCCGCCGCTAAAGTTACAATTCTCGGCCGCTTTATCTGCAGCCAGGAGTGCTGACTGTGCAGGTTCGTACGTTGCAAAGGCGCACTTGCTCAGAAACGTGCGGGGCACTCTGCTCGCTCCCTTTCTTTAATTTCTTTGCTTTGCGTCGCTGAGAGGGTTAGAGCAGATTTTTGGTTCACATAAAAGTGTACAGTGTTAACTAGGTGACATATGGGTGGATGAAACATTACTGATTGTCCACTGCAGCCAGGGAGGCCGAGTTTCCATAGAGATAAGAAGGAAAAGTGCTCCATGCAACCTAATTGGTATGCATCTCCAGATCAGGTTCATTGTGCTTTTGCTAATGACAGGGTTGTCTCAGTAATAAGGATGGTGCACTGGAGAAATTTGCTGCCTTGGTATATTTTTCCCTGGCAGAAAACTACTTAGAGACTGTAGTCAGTAAGAAGAGTGACTGGCAGGCTGAAGGGGCTGCTTAGCAGCATATGGGGGAAGGCTGGCGCTCTGTGCCACATGCATATGGCTGCCATTAAACTCCAGCTTTGCGCTTTGTGTATTTCTGGTCCCATGCCAGTAAGCCCACCTGCTGCAAGAATACTTGTAAAGCACAACTCAAAAGTGATTGAAAAGCTACTAGAATAAACTGTAATAACACAGTGCTTCACAGATGGGACATAATTGCAAGCTAAAGTGTACAGCCTCTGCAGTAATGAAAACATGAGCCATTAAATTAAAATCATAAGGGAAAAAACTATAAAAGTCTGTTGAATTTTTTTTTTTTAGTTTTATTGCAAAACTTCAATTTTCTTGCCCTCATTAATCAAATACCATAAAACTACAGTGCTACTTTGTCTGAGTGAAGATTCAGGCAATTAAAATGATGAATGTAGATTAAAATGATGTAACTTTTGTTATTTACTTACTTGGATAACTTAAGCTTTGGGCAGCGTTAGGAACGGAAAGCTGACATGAATCTATCAATTTGCAGATTAAGGTACGGTTGGGACTTCGCACTTGGAATTCACTTGGAAAAAAGCTGGTTTGCTGGAGAAAAGTGCCAGTATAGATTTTCCTTCCTTAACGCTATTTTTGCCCTTTAAATAACAGTAATTTGATTTTTCTAAAAAAAAAAAAAAAAAAAAAATCAGAAAAACAGACTTTAAAACTGTGTAAACACACAAAACTACTTGAGCAATATCAAAGCAGTTTTAATTAGTGGTACTGTGGTAATAATGAAATCGCTAATCTGACATGTAATTAGTTGTACGGTGTGTATGAGTGTTATGTGAAGCTGAATGGGCTCAGCAGGGCCCTAATACATTCTGGCCTCTCAAGGCGTTCTCTAGTGGAGAGAGGCCTGACAGAGCCATCTTTGTTCTGTTCCCTTTCTGTGGGTGGGCGATGCAAGGAGAAAGAAACATTTGTTTCACAGTAGTCACCGAAGTAAACAGGCTCTAAAAGCCTTTTTCATTTTTAATTATGCATTTCTCCAGCACCCGTCATAGCAAAGTCCATAGGACAGGTTTTAAGTACGCTGAATAACGCCCGACTGGTTAAAAATATATATAAATGTCTATTTAAGGGAATATTTATAAATCTAACAATTTAGTTCGTCTTTACAAGAGATTTTTCCTCCCTTTAAAAGGATGAGCGCTTTCCTAAATGTGCCGTTTATACACAATTTATGCAGGAGTTACATTTGATCTAGCAAAGGCTTTGGCAAACACTAGAGGTGCTAATGAGCTACCCGTAAATGTTTGATCCCATCTCTTTTCTCCTCTGGAACTAGCCTCAAAAAAAACCAAACCAACCAACAAACCCCGCTCTGAAAAGATGGCATCCATTCATTAGCTGCCTGAGAACTCATAGCAGTATCAGGTGTCTGGCATTTCTTAATATACTCCCTGTCAAAAGAAATTCGTTTTTCTGAAAGACTTGCCAAGAGTAAGGTGTATTGGCGGACTCCACGTTGTAGATTACTACCAGGTTTCCTAAAAGTGTAGTAAAGATTCTCTGTACCCCAGAGAATCTGGACAACAGTTCACGTACGTACAATATGGGCAACTGAAAGAAAATGGTCGGCTTTATTTGCTTTCGCAGAGTTATTTTTTTCCCTTAGTCAGGCGAGGTAACCAGGCATCTTTTCTCTGAATGAGATCAGTTTGTTCTCGAGTAAACAGAACATAGCGTGTTTTGCTCACACTTGGTAAATTTAAAGCTTGCTTGAGTGATTAGAGTCCAATTATTGCCAAGCAGCAATACCCAGGTGCAGACAAATAAACACTGAAGGCAAAGTGCTTATAATCAGTTGCTGGTTGTTATTACTACAAGTCAGGCTCTAATGCTAGTGTTTATTACACAATACAGGTATCTTCTCTGAATCAGATAATTTAATCATTACTCTCCTACTGGTGCACCAATGCTTGTATTTTATCAATAGTTTTAGCAATAAATATTCTTGTTAACCTTTTATTATGGTTATAGGACCACCTATATCCTTTCTCTTCACTTAGAGGACCGTTCCTCTGATGTAGTGTCTCTACATCATGACAGAGAGCTGTACCAGGTAGTGAGAAATTATTTGGAAAACTTGTAAAACTGCACTGTCTCCCAGTTAGTTATTTATTTACTTCAAGCATCGCATGAGATCATCAGGGACATTTGAATGGGGAATTTTCTACAGACATTGCTTTTAACTTCTTTAGTTAAGCTCATCACCAATGAAACTGAGCAGTGTCTAACTTTCTATTGTTACTTCTGCAAACTCCAGCCATTTTTCAAGCACTGGCCCCAGTATTGCAGGCTGAGAATCAATAGGTATGCCTACAGATAAAATACCTACATTTTCAAAAGTGGGGTTGTGCTCCCTCTTTTTTATGCTTGTCCTCATTCATGCCAGATTTTACTTGTGTATAGGAGGGAGCAGCAGTGGAAGCCTCTGGGCTGTGAAAAGGCTGGGGTTTGTGCTTTTCTGTCTCAGATTAAAGTCAGGTAAAGTGGAATGACACAAACATGGTGCATCAATAGTGCTGGCCCCGGGTAGCTGCCACATTGCAGCTGAAAAAAGCCAAAATCTGAATGATTGTGTTTTCCATTGAAGACGTGAAGGTATTAATTAATTTTTTCACTCTCATTTTATAGGCTTTAGTTATTGAGGTGTTGAAAACCTATTCATGTGTTTTGAAGTCACTGAAACACGGGTAGGCTCAACATTTTTCAGACCTTTTCAAACACAGTTACTTTAGCACTTTAGAAAGCTGTATCCCACATCTTTGCTACAAAATATGCTCTGTCTGGACAGTGAAAGACATTCACCAGCAGGTGTTACACATCCGTTTTTGCTGAAGTCATGCCAATCTTGGCATGGCATGCTGTTTGGTATGACCAAGGCTAACAGAATTTGGTACTTCGTGAGGTCTCCTATCAGAAAAAAATTGTAAAGAGCAGGGTCGGTGGAAAATAATGACTTCTTTACAATGAAATAGTGAAAAAAATATGTAGGAACCAGAAAGATCTACTACAAAAAATGTGATATAATCCATAAGACATTGTTCAGCTTCTGTTGAAAGAACGTGCAGGGTAATGCTTGCACCTCATAAGATGTTCAGGATGCTCTTCCTACCGTGAATGCAATGGGAACTGAGAAGATCCAGTAGCACATCACATGGTGGAAATTTGCAGTTACTAGACCAGTTAGAACTGGGTTCTAATTTCTGAGAACCCAGTTAGGGAAGGGAGATGTTCAAGACACAAGTCCTTTGTTCTTGGCCCTGTATCCCTGTTCTGACAAACTGCTTGGCTTGGGGAAGGTAACGGGATGACGCCCCACTAAAAAAATTACTGTTCCCTGTCAGCAAGGAAAAGCCACATTTCCACTCTTCATCTATTTTTGTATAAGCTGACACAGCTGTACAAAAATAACTTTTCCATCCTATGAAAATTTTCAAAACACACACAAAAAAATTTCCCAGTCCATTCTCAACTTTAAAAAGTCGAGATACTCAGTTTTGAAAGCCCATCCAGACATTATTTTGAATTCAGTGAATTAAAAAATTTGGCTGCAATAATTTGGTATGGTTTGACCTTCACCTTTTGCTCTTGTTATCTTTTAACAGGTATATATTAAAAACAAGATATAATTGTGTTATATAGTACTGTACATATGCTACATATAAAATTGCAAGCATTACTAGATATTTTGCACGATGACATTTCAAGTGGGAAAGTAATTTTCGTCTTGGAAAATGTCAAAATTTTTGTCTGACAATTTCAAAATATTTTTCAAACTTTTCTTGAATTGAGAAATGCTTCTGAATTTATCTTGTGACGAGGACTGTTTTGACTTTGCTGGAGAATTCCCAACTACCTTTAGCAAGCATGTAGAAGGGACTCTCTGGTACAGAGGTATACAGTCTGAGCACGACAATCTGGGAGAAGAAAAAGCACAGAATGATAAATTGACTCAGCCCTAGCCTCAACAGCAAGATTTTAGCAGAGCTCAGCATACTATTGAGGGATGTAACCTGAACTTCAATAAAGCCTCTGGGAGTTTAGTCTCTGAAATCCAGGGAATCATCTTTTTCTCACTACTCCTGGCATCCTTGCCACAGACCCTGACAAAATAATCAAACTGTAAAGGAGGCAGATATATAATTTATATAAATATATAATTTATAAATATAAAAGAGCTAAAAAGGTGGACCTACAATGATTGTATTTTAAAATTAAGAAATAAGACAGATAAAATGGACAGTGGAATTTGGGTAATGTAAGACTTACTTCATGACCATACATAATATGTCAAACCAGTGGAAGGCAACCCCTATCCCTCGTGAGTCCACTGAAAACACAGGTTCAAATACACCCTTCACCAGTCAGGGCACCCCTGTCAGCTGTGTCACACTCTCTCCCTGGGTGAATGTTCCCATCTTTGTGTCTTGTTTGGATGTTTTAAGTATCTCCCCCCCTAGAAAGGTTAGGCCGTGTGGAGCTAAAAGCTGAGGAGGTGTTGTGCTTTGTACTGGAATATGGTTCGTGTGTTACTTGATCCAGAGTACAGCCGTACCTCTTCTTAATGCTCATTTAAGTATTTGTTAATTCTTGAGCTGTTTTAGCACATTTGTGCCCTATCAGTTCCAACCTACAGTTTCTGCCCAGCCCTTGTTGACTGTAGATCCATAAAAAATCCCGTACTGCTAGATCATGGAGTTCAAGCTGACTCTTGAGGACAGAATTGATTCAATGTCAGCACCCATTCCCCTCAAACTTTGTCTCTGTGTTTGCCTCCATGGGTCTCAATAGCAGGCTTTTGAAAATAAACTTTTAGGGCCTGATCTTGAAAGATAAAGAGCTGGTATGAATGTTCATTGCCATAAGCAAGGACCACGGTGAAAGCAGAGGAAGGAGTTTGTTAGGATTTCATAGAGAACAAATTTTGTCAAAATTCTGCGAATTACAGAAATACACTTTGAAACATTCAAATTGTGCCTTTTAACATATTTGCAAGTTTTCATTAATTTGGAGAATTTTTATGGTTGGAGATAGCTATATTTTCTATTTGTGTTTTTTTCTGTTTGTGCTTTGCAAAAACAGTATTCATGGGAAAAATAAATAAGGAAGTAAAAATATGCTTTTTGCTTTTGACAAATGTGGGAGCTGCAAATTACTGGTGGAAAATGAATATTTCCATCTTTGTGTGAACTTGGTGAAAAGCCAACATCTTCCACACAGCTGCAGAGGTGCAGGGCCAAATTAATTTGTGGTGCAATTCAATGGACTTCTGTGAAATGACATCAGTAAGAGTTTAGTCCCCACGCAATGAAAAACAGTATATAAAATGCTCATAGTGGTGAGTGGTATGACTAGAAGCTGATGTAACACATATTTCGTTGGTGTTGAAAGGGTACAAAGGCAGGTAAAGAAACCAATAAACTTGTTTTACTTCAGCTTTTTAATTACTGGTAGCCCTTGTTTAATGGTGCATGCTTGCTCTTCTGTCCCCCGCACATATGGTTAAGTCTGTATTGGCATATTTTCTTATATAGAGAGCAAAACTAATATGTACTACTGCAGAGTTTGTCTGAAGACTTCCAACTGCAGTGTTTTAGAGAGTAAAGGGCCTACCAACTCATTCTTTGATGTGATGCGTCTCATTGTGGTTCACCAACCAGTCAGTGGGTATTTGCAATCCTTGAGCCCCAAAGTACCAAAGGTGATCAGAGATGCGCCTGGAGTTACCCAGAAGCGGCTGCTGTCATGCCCGACCTGGGACATATAGCCATGTTTCCCTTCTGAAGGAACATGTGGGATCAGAGACTAGCACTTACCTACGCCGGGTCCCACCCTGTCTTTACAAACTGGCTAAACATTGTCGGATTTACCTTTAATTCTGTTTTAATTTAAGATTGCATGGTTCTTTACTATCTCTAGAGTGTAGAAGTGATACATAAAGTGGTCAAAATCCATCACTTTGCCCTTCCAGGCTAGATAAGGACAAGGGGAAGAGCTCTATGGTGCACAAGTAAAGCATGATGGAACTGAGGGAACTGGAGTTGTTTTGTCTGGAGAAAAGGAGGCTTGGGGGATGCCTTATCACTCTCTATAACTGCCTGAAAGGTTGTAGCAAGGTGGGGGTTGGTCTCTTCTCCAAAGTAACAAGACACGTAGATGGGGTGCTTTGGGACATGGTTTGGTGGTGAACTTGGCAGTATTAGGTTAATGGTTGGACTTGATGATCCTCAAGTTTCTTTGCAACTGAAATGATTCTATGATCCCACCAGCAAGCATTTACCCTTTAGCAGGCCCTGTAGGGCAACCTGCAAGTGTTTATGGGAATTGGTCACAGCTGGATCCTACTGAGATGCTGCAACTGCCTTTGAACAAGAGGTACATCTATTGGCCTACTAGACACGTATGAATTCATAAGCCACAGTCTTCCCAGGAATATTTTGAGGTGGGGCTGGTAGCAAGTGTCTCATTTACACAAAATCCACTTTTTTCTGTGCTCAGATTTTGCCCAGCCATATTATATTATCACTTCTAAGAAAGCGGCTTATAATGGTGTTCATCTTTCCTAAGTAGATGTTACCCCACCGGGTTTCAGCAAGCTGGTGTGATCCATGCAGAATCATAGTGTCGGTTTTATCTCAGCCAGTCTATTTAGAATAAGTTAGTTTTACTCTATCTTGTGGAGTTTATAAGGCATCAGAAGGGCAACTGCCAAAAGCAACCAACTCTTCTCACTTACAGTTCTCAGGATTGCTCTCTGGTCTTTTACATTTTCTTCCGTACAATATGGGATAACTGAAATCAAGATTTCCACTTCATATATACCCTTCCAAAAATACCGCATTTATTGAACTCCAGCGTTTGTTCTCTTTGAGAGTTCCAGTGTTTCTAATTAGAACTGAGTTTATTACTCTAATAGCTTTTATTCATACTAGAATACCAGTAAGACATAGAAAATTAGTTTTACAGTTTCTCTTTTTCAGCATACTTGGAGACTGTGGATCCACTTTAGGCAGCACTATGGATTTAATTAAATTCCAGCATTAACTCACAAAGGCTTTTTAGACCTTTACTTTGTTCCTTGGAAGTGAGTTTACATGTGGAAAATTCATTTCACAAGTAATGATTTTTAGAGCATACCAAAAGGTATTAATAATTATGGTTATTTTATATTGGACCTTAGTGACATGGCACAGATGGCTTTGATGTTTAATCAGTAGCTGTGCTTCACAGCTTATTTTCATTAGTGATTAACCTTGACTTATTATATAAAAGAAGAACATAAGACAGAGTCTGAAAGACAGTTTCCTTTGCTATATCTGTGTTTGCTGTAAAATTGGGCCTCATTTTCAAAGAAATATACATCCACAGCTGATCATTTCTTATGAATGATCACACGTTGACTTTCATTCACTATACCATTTCATAAATACAAATGTGGCATTTGTGTATCCAAATTAGACGCTGATGAGGTGTCAACCAAGGCTTATTTAAAACGTTTAATGGGAATATATTTTTATTTTAGAATTGTAAAGGCTTGTCAATTTTTTTAAAAAATAGAGAGCATAGAGATGCACCCTTTTTTGAAAAACCACTAGGCATGTTAAATCGTGCAAGTTAACAAGGCCTGTGCTATATCTAGTATGGATTGAAGTCTTCACAGAAAACGCTTTTGTATTGCTTTCCAGCTTTTTCCAACAAAAAAAAAAAATCTAAAGAGTAAGACATCTGAGGTACTGTGCTGCTCCCTAATCACAACAATAGACACCTGTCAATGGACTTCTTTCTCTGCAGCTCTGGGATTACCCGTGAGAGAAAAAGTCAGGACAAAAATACTTAAGGAATAAAGAGGAGAAGTCAGAGCAAAAAGTGATAACGATACATTTTTCAGACTAATATTAAATGCGATGGAACAACAGGCAAGCATATTCAGCAAGTATCATATGCCTTACAGGGTAAAATGTTTGTTTGACTCCTAATTCAAAGCTTTAACCCTGAAACTGCATTTCTTGCATTTCAAGGACTGTTATTTCTCAGTATCGTTGTCCTAGTCAAGATGGAATCCTGGATCATGAGGCAGAACTGTCTGATTTCAGTATCAGAAGATGTAATACCTTTTCTTCTGAAAGTTTAGTGTACTGCTCCTCCTCAGCCCCCAGTAGCAGAAGGACGCTATGAAAGAAATTGCTTACCTGTGACCACAGCAATCTCTACATCCAAAAGTAAAAATAGAGAAACCTAGAGTAGGCTATATAGCAACCATAATTCTCAAAAATGATTACAGTAACTCAAGCTATTTACAGTAACTCACCTAGTCTGATGTCACTCTGCTCAGTAATGTGGTTGAGGACTATCATAAATGTAATTTATTGTCATTTGCCAGATGTCAGTACCACCAATCAAACTTAAATCCAAGATGTGGTACAGAAACCTCACATCCATCCTTATGCTTTACAGATAAGGGCAACCATAACCTTTTACTTTCTTCGGCAACTGAATAAAATCATCCCAGTCCCCAAGTGGCAGAAGAGATTGGAGAAAAGTATCTTGTCTTCCTTGTTTTCATAAAAATCTACTGGCTTGCTTTGCTCACATATTTATTCATGCCCACTGATTAACAGAAAACTCCTAATTCTCCCAGAGTGTTCAAAATCTACATAAAGACGACAAGGATACTGGAAAAACACCAGTCAAGACAAAAGCAGTAGGCATCTATCTCTCCGTGACCCCTTCCCGAGATCTATTTTGTATCTTGCTTAAAAGAGACATCTTGCAGTTCTTCAGTGCATAGCCAAAACTGGTACTAAGATAAAACCCAGAAAATTACAGATGAATTCAGGGGCAGTACTAACAAGAACTTGTTTACTTTAGTATTTCCCCCACTGTTCAGGGTATGTTCCTTCAGGTTCCTAAATTGCTTCCCCACTTAGTAGGTTCTTTTGGACTTTTAGAGGCTGCTCAATGTCCTAACACTTTGACCCACGAAACATTTCTGACCTTCCATCTGCAGTTTTGCTTTCTGTGACTGAACTGATGTTTGGCCCTACTGACTTACGTAGCTCTGGCTTCAAGGCTAGGTTGTTTCGGTTCAGTATATTTGAAATGAAACAAAACGCCTTGGAAAGAGCTTCAACTAATCAAGGAAGCAGCAGAATGCCTGCTTGACAATGCAGGTCAATTGTGAACACATCTTAGTGTTTCTTCACTTTTTCGCCCCATTGAATCCTGATCCCTGTTCAAGGTCTCTCTCTGATTTTTACGGTTCTCCATGAGATTGATTCTACCTCTTTCAGCAATTATATTTTCCTCTGCAGAGATGACCTTCATGACAGATCTGGTCCAGTAGAATCAAAAGAACTGTAACAGGAATGGAAAGTAGCAAAAATGAGACCTTGAAGTAGGTAATGTAAATATTTATCGTGAAATATTAAAAAAACAGGCTTGAACATTTTGAGGATAAAATGCAAAACTCCAATTTTTCTGTTCGGCATTCATCCAGTTTGCCAGCAACACATGTAGTCAATGTCTTTTATTTTTTCTTTTTTCCTCCGTCTTCTGTATATACTTGTGTGCGTGAGGTCATCATTTCCCAAGATGTGACTTGAAGAGCTTCAAACAGAAAACTGAGAAGGCTGGTAAATGTTCTAGCTTTAGAAGGAATTTAGATTAGATGTGAGTAAATACTTCAATCTGTGCTCATACACTGTCTCTCTATGCTCCATAATTACCTAGACAATCCATCATCTATCTGCAGAACTCACACAGGTGAGGCAGCCTTAAAAGAAGAGTATCTTTACTTGATTTGATTATGAAGCCAAACACTCAATCCGGGCAAGGTAACAGGATCTTACAATGTAGCCATTTAAGTGTTTGGGCTAAATAAGATTAGATTTCAAGGCCTAGGTGCTTCAAAAATTCAAATGTTAAAGACAAGTTGCCACATCTTGCAGTGTCCCTGGTTCCCTAATGCATTAAAGACTGTCATAAATATGTATTTTTTCCTGGTAAAGAGGATATTTTTCCACCCAAAACCCCTCCAGCAATGGCATGTAGCGATTCTGCCTTTTCATTTCAAATCTATTTTTCATTATAAAGAGAGTGGCATTTTTTATTAGGATACAATCTTACATCTAAAGAGACAATCATAAGTTAAAACAAGTGAAACACACATATGGACTAACCATATGGATGACAGTACCAATTAGTGGAGATTTTGTATTTATTTTTTATATTTTGAGCACAGGGTGAGACCTGCCTTTTTCCAGCAAGTGGCAAATTTGAATGTGAAATGTCATTAGTGCTGTTTTTCACTAATACAATTTCTTTTCTGAATAACAAAAAACACATCAGTGTTATTTTTAATAAAAAAACCACCCTTTAATTTACATACATTTAGGGTGAAGTAAATGAAAATGCATTATGTTACCACTGTGCTATTGAATAATGAGCCTATAGGGTTCTAAATGGGAAGGAAAGTTGTTTTTCAAGCCCTGTACCCACTGTTCCCTTTACAAAGGCGCCATTGTGATCAGGACACATGAACTGGGTTTCTAACAGTAAAGATCCACCTTCTGGCAGAGAGACTGGGAAATAAAGCACCCCAGTAAGCCGCCACTTCAGCAGGAGAAGCTGAGCTAACGAAGGAAGGACAGGTGGAACTGGTCCCTTGGCCTTTCAGTGACATTTACAGCCTCTGTGCAAGGACATGCTCTTTTCTTTCTGTTTCTATTTTCTCCAGTTAATCAGGTGACTTGAAAAGAAGCTAGATAAGGGTATTGTTTGCACTGACAACATCCTGATGATACTGTCAGAGGAGATCACAGGAAAATGTTCCTTTTTTGAACCAATAGAGTCATTAGGGAGAGTACTCATCACTTGAGTGCATCTAGGTTAATTACCACAGAAAATCTGGAACTGGCAGCTATAATTTTTCTGAAGAAAGTACTGCTATTTTTACTCCTGATGCTACAGAATGTCTCTTAAAGTACCTCGCAGGACCCCATTTTACAGCTCAATGGTAGAATAATTTTAGAAATACAGCTTTCTGGCTGAAATTAGTGGGATACTATCCATGGAAATTTAATGAAAGTACAAACTGTGAGTTACGTACTGTATGAATGAAATTCATCTCTGTTTGCCAGGACTGATTACTCTCCTTCCCATAAATGAGCAAGCATATTTCTCTATTGCAGTGTCACTTTGGAAAAGAGAGAAGTGTCAGGTTGAGATGAATGACTTATCCCTGCACAGATGTAGCAAACTGTCACATGCCTGATTCTGTTTGCTATGGTACGTTATGGCATAGAGTAGCCAAAAACCCTCCAGCATGAGACAAACACGGAATGCTGTTTTTGGATCAGCATCAAAGCACACGCAGTGGATGCCTTTTTAGGAAAACAGAGACATGGTGTAGTTTTAACTCACCCAGTATTCAATGAGTGCTTACAAACCCTAACAGCGTTCATGATTTTTAAAAAGCCTCAAACAATAAAAGGAAGCTGCTTCAGTGTGGTGAATACTTACTCAACTAATAATTCTTAGAGTACTTCTACTGTGGTGCCTGTTCTCTAAGGATCCCTGAAAAAGAGGACTGAGTGCGTTTTTCAGCCTAATTATCTTTTTTCCAAAATTGTTTGAGGCCAGGAATGCTTTGTGGCGTTTGCCTAACCCCGAGGTGATAGGCGTGCTGACATGTGTATCATGTCTATCATGTCTCACAGGTACCGTCAAGCCAGAGCAGTCAGTGGAACTTGGAAAGTTGCTCACATCCAGTTGCATAAACAGGATCCAAGTGGAAAATAGTTATCACGGGTTCAGAGTGTGGATAGAGTTAAATGTTAAATGGTTAATGCGATGAATCTCATGCGCTACTCTCCCCGTCCAATTCGCCTTTTTGCCATGGCAAAACTGTAAAAGTATTCAATGTAAAATATTCTTGAGAAGTGCTTTGATTCCGTGATAGTTACTTGGGAATTTGGTTAAAGATTACCTGTTCGATGTTAATCATTTCCTATAGAAATGTGGATTATTTGACTGCCCTGCTTGCTCTAAGCAGCTCTGACATATAAATTATGAATGCTTAGACCCGTTCCACTTAAAGTCTGACTGAGGAGCTGAAGTCTCCAGCAGATGAAATTCTGTCAAGTTTCTTGAAAACGACGGCCACGTTAATGAGATATATGCTATAGACTAGCTAAACAGTATCGTTAGACATCATAGAGACTTCACCGGACAGGTGAAGGTGAATCTGGGCTTTACGAGCCCACCCTGGTCACGAAGCAACCTAATTTGTCAGAAAATTTTGCTTTAGACCCATTCCTAAATCCATGAGAGAATGAGGTGCCAATAACTGTTATAGCAGAGAAAAAATATTTCCGGTTTCCGAAGCAAACATTTTAGTAATTGCCCCTCATTTATTTGTATTTTCTAATTTGCTTTACATACTACAGGGAATCCTGCAATTACCCATAGAATGTACTGTCTGTACCTTCCTGATTGAACTGCCACCTCCCCTACACTTTGTTAGAGCTGCCATTCAATGCAGCTCTGATTCAGACTCAAGGGAATAGCCTTGACACAATGCACTGAAGGCAATATTTGCAGAGAAAAGGGATAATCGCTGAACAGCAGCCTAGCTCCACGCTTCCATGTCCCATGACCTCTTTTCTCTCTAGCCTTGGCATAAGAACTTAGCGTAAGTCCCTAGGACTCCACTGTCCCCTTTCATGATCCCTTACCCTCAGGCGCAGTTTGGAGGTACTTCTGACAGGTTAATACACTTCATGCGATGAGAGCAGTGAAATATCACAGTCTGTTTCCACTAAGGTTTCGGAGAAGGCTAGAACAATGTCTTTATCTGCTGATATTTACCAAGATCAACACCTCTAGCTGCACGCATTTCACGAAAACTGTACCCAGCAAAACAGACTTAAAAGAATGAAACCTGATATCTCTTTTTTTTCTTTTTCACTCCGTTCAGGATTATTCTTCATTCCTAATGATATTTCTTTTATCTCAGGTTCTGTTAGGGTTCCTAAAATCCCAGTTTCACATCATTTTAGGAAAACTCTTTACTGCAAACCTACCTTTAGATTGAACTACCCTTAAAAAATCAGTTTCCTTTGTGATGTCCAGCTGCAGGATCGTTCTTCAATTAGATGCCAGTATGCAAGAAAAAAAAAAATTGTCAAAGCACTGATATGAAAACAGAAATTGCGTAAAATACTGGTGACAGAATACCAAAGTCACAACTTGACATCTGCAATCTGGGGTTTTTTTAGCATTATGCTAATAGGACTGTGGTTTATTTATGCAGTGCTATAGATTTGCATGATGCTTTATAAAGAAAATATCTGACAAGTTCCTGCTAGTACAATATCCTACATCAGGCATAGTACAGCACTGCGCAAGGGACTGGGGATGGGAAGGGGAACACTTCAACAGGAAAAAATAATACAAACCCCCAGATCTTTACCTAAAACCTGCTATTTTCATTTAACATGTTTAAAATATCTGGAATGCAGCTTGGTCACATCTCAATCTAGTGAATTTGCTTTGTGTTATCCTGATTTTCAGTAGTCTGAGGAGACTTCATCTTTCCTACTCCTTACCACAGAATGTCCAGCCTCGGGGGGGTGGAAATTGTACATGTGTTTTCATCTGGTTACCAAAGATTCATAATTTGTAAGTGATCGCTACAGCCACTTTTGCTTGACATGTCCTCCGACTTTCAGAAAATTTCAGCTCATGTGTATCAACAACAGCCATGTCACGGCAAGGATGCAACAAAATCAGAGGTTCAAGAAGTCATTGTGTTTGTATCGTAATTACCTGCAAGTCAACTGAACATATCTTGTGTGTCAGCTCTTTGCTGGTGCTCTGCTTGTGGCACTACAATATGTACACTAGAGATGTGTCTCTTTCCCTCGGTTAAGACTGAAACTACGCTAAAGGAGTACATGAATGCAATTTGCAGGTTGTTGCTTACCGTGCATTGTTCATGCTGTGAAGCCACGTATTCAAATCTTACCTACTTTGGCCTTCTAAACTTCATCAAAAGATAAAAAAGGCGAGTCTAGGAAGTAGAATTTGCTGAGAAATCTGTCAGCATATGAGAGAAGCTTAGGGGAGAGGGAGAAGGGAAGCATTATTATTGTCTTTATTTTTTCCTTAAAAAAAAAAACAAACTTAAAAAGAGGCAGTATAGAAAAAGGAAGCAAGCAAAAATCCAGCCAAAAAAAAAAAAAAAAAAACAACCCCAGAATATTTCTGGCTAAACCTCAGAAATTCACAGTGGAAATGCTGCAGCTGGGCTTCTTGGACAGGCAGTATAACTCCCAAGATGCACAGCAGCCTCCTCAGTCAGGGAATGGATGCTGTGCATCAGAGGAAGCCCCTGGCCACAAGGGCATCAAGGACCCGTGCGTCAACAGCCTGGCTAGTGAGACCAGTCTACAGAGATGGTGCATCTTGCATGCTGTAGGACACCACACAGGTGTATTTTAATGCTAAATACAGTAAAAATATGTTATATAAATGTAAAACCAAATATAAATGTAAACATAAATGTAAATATATGTATATTATGTGCTTTTGTGTGGATCTTTAGACAAATTTAGTTCAGGCAAAATGCACCTTTTTACAAAAAATTTACATTGGTCAAAAGCTGATCACGCTTAAAAAACTTTTACCAGCCAACACTACATTCCTTTTATTTCCAAAACAACTTGTACAAAGTAGAAACTTGGTTTGACAATACAAGATTTTTTTACGTGCATCCGTCAGCTTGCCAGAGATCAGCATTGAAAAGAGAGGTGAGACAGGTCAAAAAGCTTCTCAGATCTACTACCATAAATTTTCCCCTGAACAAGGAGTCAAAGTAGCCTGTGGCCCATTTTTGCAACTTCTGTTCTAACAGCTTTCATGGGACTGCCGTACACAATACAATTTGTTTATTTTACTGATTTTTAGATATTTCAGCAAAAGTAGCAAGTAAATTTCCCCATATTTGCAGCATAGATCTCTCATTTTCATGATTCTCAGAATAATGGAAGTAATTAAAGTATTTTAATTTTTTAATTATTTCTTAAGAACTTCTATGTCCTTTTTAAGGAAGCAAAAAATACAATAAATTTGTGGTAATCTCTCCCCTGTTAATCCTACTCCTCCACCTTAGTTTAATATCCTAATGGTTAGACAACAACATGCTTCTGGACATCAGAAAAGTTTTCTGAGAATGATAGAATAAATCTCTGATGTGATGTAATATTGCTCTCAACTCTACTTCCTCACTTTGAATGTGTTTATTTATGGTATTTGAAGATGCTAAAAGGAAAATCTTAGAAATATGTAGTTAAGTATATTTATGTGTTTTATTTTAAGACGTTTTTATTATATGACCTGTCTGTGGACTTGCTGACATTTGGCACCTGAAAGCCAGGCCCCACTATACTCCCCCTAATACTTTTTTCACCTGAAGTTATTGGAAGTATTTCCCACTGAAGCCCGGTCAGAGCCCTTATAACTGGGTAACTGAAAGTGGCGTACTTGTCCTACATACCAGCAGGTTACCTACGAGAGATGGTAGCAAAACATAATAATTATACGTATCAGTTGCTGTGTTATGTTATTGAGAGTCATTGGTAGAAACGGTACGTACAGGATATTCCTAATTATCCCTTCAGTTTGTTAGCATGTTTAAAGCACTGGCAGAAATCTGTGCTTCCCTTTCCTTTACTCTCCCTGTCAGAGTCAACTTTAGCCGACACGTTCCTGATTAGCTTTGCTGTAATTCAGTGTATTTGGCCCACAGCATTTTCATGCCTTCTAAGGTGACTAGGAATGTTTTCTGTTTAGTAGTAGCTGAGAATATACTGAGATTTAATTTTCTTCTGAAGTTTTATAACAGATTGAATTGTTACATGTGTTAAAGTTAATGAGACAATTAGCATTTTCATTCTGTCCTGAAAATATGGGCACTTCAAAGCAAAGGTAACACTTATTCTGCCTGCTTCATGGCTTGATTGTGTTGAAAAGTAGGAACTCACCTCTAACAAAGGCTAATTTGCTGTAAAGTTCATGCTTTCTCTGATATGCATCTTCTGGGTACTTCAGATAAAACTCTTTCCCACAATAAGATCCGAGAGGACTACTCTCTTTCTCAAATATTGTCGGAAATACATCACCACCGGTACTGCTGACTGGAGCGGAATTACCTTTGACTTGTTACTGAGGTTGGCTGTATGTTGTCTCTTATTGTCTATTTCTCTTTGAGTTGTCGGAAAATATTGCATAATTGGTTTTTCAGTTGCTCAAGAGACCTTGAAACAGCTTTTCTCGAGCTTCTCTATTTTGAAGTTCTCACAAACAGCACGGTGAAAAAGAAAATGTATAGTAGAGATTATTTTCTTAAAACCTGTTCAACAGGTGGAGCTGTATGCTGCAAAATAGAGTTCAGAAATGAAATCCGTATGATGAGGTGTTTGTTGAATCGTTTTCAAAGTCATAGACAATACTATGCCTGTACCAAACACATGTTTTTTTCAAGTTTTGGGAAGAATCTTTCTGCAGTTCCCCTAGATTGGGGTAAGAAAAATAAGTTTCAAAAAGGATTGTCGTGATTTTCAGTGGGATTCGTTGGTGGGCAGAAGTTCAGTAAGCTTTGCTCTGCTCCTCCTTAGAAACTTAAGAAGTAATAAATGGAGCTGGGAGACCTTGGATGTCGCACAGCTGGTGCTCAGCATTGTATTACTGGTAAAGCGTAATGCTACATCAAATATTTATTAATCATCACTCCTTATGACATTTCCTCTTGCTATTAGTGAAAGAAGTTGGGGTGACAGAAAACTCCCAAAAGACAGTTTAATAAAAGAGAGCAATAGATACAGAATGTATTATAAAGCATTCTTCTTGCTCCATCTCTTTCTCTCCTTCGTTGCCAGTTCTGACCAGTGCCCCTTTGAGGGAGAAGGCAGATCTCTGACCATTCATCTGCAGATGCCCATTCTCTTTTTCCCCTCCCCAGAAAACAGGACTCTTTGCCCAAATTTTCTGATTCCTTAGAATACACTGATAATACAGCTGAAAATATTATTACTGGTATATCAGAACGTGTTTTATTTGCTCATCTCAGAGGACAGAGCACGCATAATCTAGTGCAGTCCTCAGTTTCCACCACACTTTTACAGAGATAAAGGTATTATTTCAGTAACAGGAGGTAATGTATTATATGCACCTACTGTGACATATAAATATACATAAAAAGGAAAAAGGAGGCGGCAATACTTACAGCTGACATGTCAGATATTTATTACCCATCCTTTGACAGCGTTGTACGAGTTTCTTACTACACTGTTTACAAAAATACACGTAAGCATTATCAAGCAGTAAAATGGTGGTCACTAGAGGAGTATTTTTTTCACAGCAGGAATAATTGTTTATCATGAGTTAGTTGCCATTCTTTAACCTTTTCACAGGTTTTCTTCACCTCATCAGTATTTTTTCTCCCTGCATTAGTGCAGACTGTGCCAGACTTTCTCTCCTTTCCTCAGGCTAATGGAACCTGTGAGATTTCTTGGAAACCTATCCCACCCAATGTGACAAAGGCACAGAACCATATCTTATCATTTAATCCTCATAATTACCTGCCTTTATTAGATCAGGTACTTACCTAGTCTTCAGAACTGTGTTAGCTGAACATGCCACAGTTGGAAGGTTTTACTCATGCTGGGCAAGGGAAGAACAATGTAGGTATTTCAGCTGTACTAAGATGACCAGTACTCCTCTTTCCCCATTAAGTTTGGATTTATAGATTTGCACAGTTTGGGGGTTTTGTGTTCCTTTTGGTTTTTATCTTATAATGCCAAACAATATTACCAATGAGAAGGTCCTGTGCAAGAGCTGTGTAAGCATACAGCAACCAAAAGTCCAGTTGTAAATTGCCCAAGCGTCAGGCAGGCAGTGGCAATGACCAGATAGATGGACGGAGTGCTCTAGTTGAGTAAAACAAATTCTTGCACGTTGCACTAGAGAAGACAGTTTCTAGATGCTTCCTTTGAGCTTGCTAAGAAAAGTATTGCTGTGGGCTGCATTAACCTGTAACAACTGGTGAGCATTTAGCAACCAGCCCCCTTTAAGCTTACCATAAAGCAGGACCAAAGCACGCGTCTCTCTCCAACAGACTGCTTGAATATTTGCATACCGGGCTTCATGAAATACTGTTTAAACAGGTGTGAAGAGGAGGGAGAGAGAGAGAAGACGTGGCACAAACCAGGAAGGGAAATCCTAGACACAGGCCAGATAGACCTAGAGAAACATTGAGAGAAGTCTTTTTGGTCTGGGAAGTCATCAAGACGGTACCGAGTCTGTGGGAGAGGAAACTGCCTTCAAGTCCTCCACCTCTCCTGGATTTAGACCGGTCTGTGTGACAAGTAAAAGACTGCATCAAAGAAATGCGTGTATCAGTGTCACGCACATAATTTCTGAAACTGTTATAATAAGTTGTTGCACTGGTAAGGCCTCTGCCCTCAGCTCCTGTGTAATGACACACCATGACGGTGTTGTCCAACATTAGATGGGGGTAACTGTGTCATCCAGCCATGGAATGAGCCACTCCTCTGGTTCACAGGTGTCTTCCTACTCAGTCGGGACATCTGCTAATGTGATTTCTCATAATGAATACGTGTTTAAACTGGTTACCACCGGGTAAAATAGCTGTATGTCTTTGCTAGCAAGTCACTACTGGAAGTTCGGTTTGCTTTTTGGCTTTGATTAAAATAATAAGCTTCCAGGACATTATTATAAGTTGATGAGAATAACTAAGGACACTAAGTTATAGTTAAAAGCAGATTCATCTCAATAGTAGAGAAACAGTAATATTCCTTTTCTGTCTTCTTTTTCTTTACCAGGTTTTTGCCCAATTTTTCCTTCAAAATAAATGTACTTAGCGGTGTACTTCTCTTTTGACCAACAATTTCATATAGTTACCTGGAGCAAAACTGTAGAATTTACTCAGCTGATTTTTTCTCATTTTTCCTAGGTAATTTTTAAGTAAATTACATTTGCTGTCATGATATCTGGTCTTTGCTTTCTATGATTCCAAGTTCTTTGAAATGAAATGGTCACCTAAAAGAAGTTTAAAAAATCACAATGAAGTTATAGGCTGGGTCACACAAATTGAGTGTATGGGTTAATCCCAATTTTTATGAAGATCATTTTTAGCCAGGTTCTCTTGGCATCTCTCAGTATAAATAGTAACGATCCACTGAACTGTGCAACCTGAGATTGCCTTTTGCAAATTGAAGCTATACTGGTATAAAAATGAACTAATACCAATTTTTGCAGGACTGGCAGCTATATGAATGAAACTGTAAAATCACTTGTAATTCTGACATGAAAAAATTAAATGTTTCAGAAATGCTATAGTAAATAATTTTAAAATTTCTGATTTTTTTTTTTTTTGGCTGAAACTGTCAACTGAATGCAAGTAGCAAACCTACTTGCATTCTCAGAAACTGCCTGTTCAGAGTCATTGTTATTTTTTTGGTCACAAAAGTGATTTGGTCCTTCAAAAATGGCTAGCCTTAATTTTTAGCCATTGCTCTTATTAAGAATGTCGTAATTATTTCTTTGGATTTTTTTTCCATTTCCAGACAAGAACTTGGATTTTCATACAAGAAGTTGGACTGGGAATGAAATAAAATCTAAATGAAAGATGATCTCTCTTTTAATTTTTATTGAATCGTCAGTCTATTTTTCCAGAATTAAGAACTTTGCTTATTACTAGATTCTATTGTGGATAGTCATCACTTACACTGATACGGTTTTTTAATTATCATTTCAGAGTGAAATGAGCATTCATCATAGCACAAACTAGGAGAAAAAATCACTAAGCAACATCATCATCTTTTTTTTTTTTTACTGATTAGCTTAAAAGGTACAGCCATCATAATAAGAAAAAGTAGCATGGAGAACACAGTTGAGTTCAAACACATATGGTATTAATCTCACATAATGAGCATTGCTTCAATTGGCAGGAGAAACTACACTAAATAGATGGTAAGCTACAATTGGCTTCCGAAAAAATCATGGCCCTTGACTTTAATTCGTCCTCTGCATCAGTTTCTTATATTTAAGAATGCTTATTATTAGGTCTTCTTGCTGTGCTCTCCTCAGTTCCATGCTACTAATTGGTTGTGAGTGAGTCTGGTGTTCTCTAATACATCCTCCTCTGCTGCCGCTAAGTCTGCTGGAATTGTCACCACCCACCGTCCTCCCAGTGCTGTAGCAACTGCACTTATTACACCATATAATATCTCTTTTCTAATATTTTCCAGTAACATCTCCCAGTCCAAAAAATATTCTTGATAAGATTTTGGCATTGGTATTCTTCCTATCTGCCTGGTATTTTTATGGTAAAATAAAAATTAATTAAATCATTTTTTTCATCTCTGTTTGTCAGTTTTTCATTTTGTTGATGCTGGAATATAAGGATTTTTCCTGCATTTGCTGATGTTCGCATACTTGGACATGAGTCCATTCTGCATGCATATAGGGACGTGCGTGTTTGTGTATGTGTGTATTGAACAGAGTCTTGCTTGTGGGCGATGAATGGATCTTTAAATACATATTGGTGTGGCCAGATGCAGACGGATATATGCTTACCTGTCTGTTTTGCAAGCTGGCCATATTCCCGGGGGGGATTTATCAGCTTGGGCATGGTGCCATGCTTGCACAGATATACAAGTCACGTGCTAGAGCTTGTTCATATCAAGCCAGCTGAGAGCAAGAGCAAGGCAAGGCAAATTTGTACATCCAGGCGTACCCCAAAATCTTCTGAAAAGCACTGTGTGTGGGATCATTCCTTACCTTCTGATTATATCATATGCCAGGCTGACAAAATTTCCTGCTTTACATATGTGAATTGTAAGATTTGACAGTCAACACAGGAAAAAAAAAAAAAAAAACGTAAAGTTTTGGTCTGACAGTAAGATAAATTTCTTCCTACATCTTTACCCTGTTTTCTTGACAGCAAATTTCAGGGAGAATCAGTGTTGTCTGCTCTGAGCTGTTGTGTTTCCTTACCACTCTCTCCTTCAGCTGTTGCCTGCAGGACCCATTCTCTCAGTTGATTGCAAAAGATCAAATTAGTGCAACGGGGAGCCATGGCCCCCAGCTAATATTTAGTTTGTTCCAGCTGTTTTGGGGAGCAGTTGTGATCAACGCTAGTAGTTTTGTAAGACAGTGACCATTGCCATCACCATGGATATCAGGAAAGGATGCCCTTTGCAATCCTATATGTGCCACAGAACGTGGGCATTTCTTCTCCACCATGGTGTCAACGAAGCTGGGGGACTGAGCTTTTAGTAAGAATTGCAAAAGCACCATTCTCAAATTGTTTCATAAGAAGATGAGGAAGAAAATGGTCAGTCTGAAACAATTTTGATTTAGCATCTGAAGAGAAGGTGCTTAGAACTAATATTGCAGTATTGGCTTGTATGCAGTGTTGTTCTGTGTCACTTCCAAGTCATTTTTAGAACTGGCCAGAACTTCTTGTTTGTTTTTCGTGGGAAATGCTTCCTCTTGCTAAGATTTCCTTTTAGCGTGGAACCAAAAAATGCCAAAATTTCCTTCTGAAAATATTTTTGAGTTATTTAAGGCATTTCTTGAAATATTTTGCTTGGATAAGAACAAAGCATTGAATCTTTTAATAAAATGGAACATTTTGATGACTTTCTATCAAAGCATAGAATTAATGAATGAAACACTTTGTGCTTTCTGGTATATTTCTGGCAGTGTTGACCAGCTCTAGCCGTTGCTAAAAAGATAACTTTACTGTAATCACTTCTGGTTCCTCAGGCTTACACATATCCCCAACACACAAAATTAAATGAGGTACTTCCTGGTGTCTGTTGAAATCTGATGTTCCGCTAGGTTTAGTGACTGCAAAAAAAAAATAATTTATTCTTCTAAGCTGCATCGTTGGATATTTAAATGATGCAATGAATATGTTCTACATATAACTCTAAAACATATTCCTTTTACAATATAACTTCTTTTTCAGTGTATAAGTTTTCTCACAGCTTTTCAATAGAATATTTTTTTTACATCGATTAGCACAGGTAGTCTATCATGGCAGAGAACGTGCAAAGTATGACTCCAAGAACAATTACGGCATTTTTAGTTTCTCATTGAAGGATAGTTTTTAATGCTACATTTTTGAATGCTAAGTACTCCATATAGGTAGAGTCTATTGTGTTCTCTTAAAATAGTTATTCCTCTGATATGTTGACATTTTCACTGTGGAACACGTTCCTGAATTTCCCTTCTTTAGCCCGCAAGGTTACAAGAACCTTTCAGCTGCCAGCTGGAATCTCCGAAAGAAAAGTTGTTCCTATCTTCAGTTCATCTTTCACAATTTGCTCTTCAGAAAATTGTAGGAATGATTCTTAGCACATTTGCATCTTACAGGATGCTGATATAAACATGCACCTAAGTGAAGTACACTAGTAACGGTCTGCAAGTCAGTAGAATTATTGCCGCGCTTAGTCAGGCGAGTGCTATATCCCTTCATTGGACCAAGGCTTAGGAAATTGCCACTGTATGGTAGAGCAGTGTACAAATCCTTCCTTTCCCTGGGTCATTTATAATTGCTTGTGTACAACCTTTATATCTTCTACTTCTGTAGATGACATTTGGTATCCTTGTTCACAATCCAGGAGAGAAATTTTTTTGTCAGATTTGTACCCTCTTAAGAGTGAAAGAAACAGGAAGAAAAAGTCTTTTTCTACTCCGAAATAATCTCTGGTATTGTCTTTTGAACTGCTGCAGCATATACATGATAAATTACAGAAATCATCAGTGCTGTCCTTTCTTTGTGGCTACTTCATACTGTAGCTGGCTGTGACCAACCTCTGGTCAAGGAGTAGCTTGTAGCATCCCAGAGCTCTGACATTCTGTTCTGGCCCCGTCCTTCTACTCCCACACCAAGAACACAGCTCCCCCTGTCTTACTCCTGCAGACTGACTGACAAGACTGTTTCTTCTCTCCACCCACAGAAGAGATAGAGGCCTTCTCAGATTCAAAAAGAGTCCGAATCACCAGCATTCAAGGTACTTATTCATGCATTGATGGGTCCTTATGTTGTGGATATATGCGTGCTGTGATGTCACCAAAGAGCAGGGACTGACAATGATGTTGTTCAGGCCACTCACAGTTATGCACAGAATTTAACTGGTCAAGTTAGCATCATCCTGATGTAATCATGTGGTGCCTGCAGAAAGACTGATACCTACCCATGCCAGTTTGCCACCACCATAGGTATCACTCTATGCATAGGCAAGCTAAGGAAACTAGCCAGCTACCCTACCCCTTTAAAGCTCAGCTAAGCATCTAAACCTGGGTGCTGTGAACAATCACATCCTTGTCTGTGAATATTTCTCAGAGATGCTCCTGGCTCTCAGCAGATTCAAACAGTACAGGTCATATTTTCTAAATTTCTTTGCAAGCAGGATGGCTATACATTTTCTTTTGCTGTGGAAATTTAAATTCTGAGATATGGTGAAAATTTAAATTTGACAAGGCCAGATTCAGCTACCCAGCTTGGACCTCTGTGTTATGTATTTCAGGTGCCTTAGCTTGGCCAAGGTATTTGCAGTAGGCTGTCAAGTGTAGCTTGGTTCCTGTAGGTGATCTGTGCCCTTGTGGAATGGCATTTGGAGGCAAAGGCAGATATCACAGGAGGTCTACCTTTGTCAGCCATATCTCATCTCCACTGACTCCAGGAGGAGAAGCTCTGGTTGTGATTCCATGCTATAATATGCCCATGGCAGTGCAGGACACACTGGGGCTAGAGGTGTTCAAGCCTGCATGTTGTTTGCTTTGTGCTCTCCCCCACGCCCACAAAGTTGGGTTGGATTTGGCAAAAAACAAGTTCAACTTGATGCTTCACGAAGGTGAGAGGGGATACTGTGAAGGCTGCTGTGTTTGTACATTAGTATGTGGAGCATATTCAGTGGGAATCAATGTGAATTACATCACTAACAAGAAACACCCATACAACAGCAGTTAAATGAATGTTGTTACTGTCTGTTAATGAATGCTAAAAAAATTGTTATAGAAGCGTCTGTAGCATTTATTACGTTTTATTTGTGTTAGGAGTAGTTTGAAGGAGGCACCATTGCTTTATACCCATAGTCATGGAGTGAGACCATGAGCAACAACTTTGGACTGATTCACTTGTACACTTATCTGTTACAATAAAAGTTCGGAGGGGTTTTTTTCCCTCTATTTATTTGGAAGTATTCAAAATCTGCCACCTTGCAGGGCCTTGGATTTGTTATAATTGATGTCCATTTATATTGCCCCTCCATCAAGCTCAAAAGTTACCTCTTAAAAGTATGAAGGATCATGGAAAGAGGTCAGGTTGCATGTCTGTTCTGTTTTTCCAGTGAACAGAAGTGTCTTTTGAACCTGAAGTCTATCTGTGATCTCATGCCTGTGAATTAGCATGCAGGGCTACACAAGCCTTGTGGTGCAGAGGAAGGCAGCATTGGGAAAGAGCCGCAGCCGGCGAGGGAGAGGGCTAGCTGCAGGAGGAGGGGTACGCAAAAAAAAAAGAGAATGGAAAGCAGCTTCCAAAAGGGAGGGAAATGGGAAAAAGAAGGGCAGCAGCAACAGTGGAAGGGTGAAGGTGAAGAGGGGAGAACAGCTGCTTTTCCCCCTCGCATCCTGACTGAGTGTTTTTCTCTGAAATGCCCATGTTTTTTGAGCATATTGATTCTGTGACCCTCTTTAGCTGTTTGAACTCTCTATTGGAAAGAGTCAAATTCAATCCAAATCTGTTTCTGGATCTGTATTATTTTGCATTCCCTTGAGGTCTGAAGGAAACAGAAAAGACAAATGGTGTGATAATCACAGACCACACAAGAAAAAACCCAAATAGGGGTGAACCAGCCTGGGAGAGAGGTCTGGTTTTCAGGGACTGCCAATGTGATGGTCAAATTTCTTCACATGTAATTTAAGATGTTATTCAGAGCTCTGCGGTAGTGATAATAAAAACGCACTTCTTTGGCATATGGAATTGATTGATTTGCTTCAATTATTTTTTTCAGCTCACCTTTGACAGCACCAGAAAAATCTTTTGCATTCTAACAAAACTGCACAAAGCTGGAGTCTAAAACTGCAAAGGTGGTGTTGAAAAGACAAGAACAGGGCCAATACTTTTAAAAATCCTGCACACATAGACAATACCATTAACAAATTTTAGCCCCTTAACTTTCCCCAGGCAGGGCACTTTTCCCATGCATTTTGTTGAAAATTTGTTTTGGCACCTTCAGTTGCCAACGAGACTCCTGAAGATACCCTCACAACAACTTACTTCTTTGCTCTTGGTTGCCCATAGCACAGGTTGTGCAATTTGTACAGGTGAAGGGCTTTCTCCGCCTGAAGTCTGAGCCCTTAGATCCCGCAGTTGTATCACAGTATCCGTCTGTGCAAAACAGCTACTTGGGAATGCCACCTCAGCTTGGGTACCCCCGTACGGCCGTGAACTGTAACTGATCCAGAGAGGCGTGAACTCCTAAGGAACTAAAATACCTTAGCACAGCAAAACTATTTAAATGTGAGCTCAGTGTAAATAACGTACTGTTTCTTGGAGAGAGGGACAGGCGAAAGAAACTGCACGAACTTGGAAAGGGAAATGAATGTTGGTTTAATTGGCTATTTAATGATTATCTGTTTTCTTCTTCTTTTTCTTCTTCTTCCCTTTTTTAATCCAAACAGAAAGGTTAATCTAACTATACATTTAAGGCTTTTAAAGGCTCCATTACAAGACTTATTATGCTAAAAGAAACATACCTGGCATGCTGCAGTTTTCTAAATGTATCAGCGATGCATGTAATGATTCACTTAAACCATCATGGTCAGAATTCTTTTACATTATTTCTATGTAAATTGGATGCTTCACAATTACTATAATATGTGTGAAATTCCACTTATTATTTCTTTTAACATGGAAACTTTTATCACTTAACTTCAACTCACTGGACAGAATATTTGAACCATTTGCAGTCATTAGAGCATTTTTGTTTGGTCAAAACCCTTGTGGGATTATACTTTGGAAAAATAGCATGAATTACATTCAATGCAACTGAATGGCAATTTTAAATATATAAGGGGCATCGGGAGTGCTTGTCATTATACTTAGAATTCAACATTATATTTTATCTGTTATGGACTTATTTTTACATTTGCGTCTTTTATCTTCAAGAGACTTATTTCAGCAGGTAACGTAAAAAAGCCATAATCCATATAGAAAAGGCTATCTGGTGAAGTACATCTACCTTTTCACATCCTGGAGGGGCAGTTTAAAATACTAGCTGAAGTCACAAGGTTTTTAGTTTCACCTTACTAATCAGAAGACATTTTCCTATATCCTAGGAATCACTGGGTGAACTGGTGCAGCAGGAAGTCTCCTCTAGTAAAACTGAAGGTGATGTTCTTGGTTGCTAGTCTTGAGACTCAGCACAGGGTCTCTCAAAACTTTATGAGATTCTCAAATGCCCCAATCCACGTCAGGACAAAGAAGGCAGAAGAGGAAAGAAAGACTTCAGAGCAGCCTCATAATCCAGGCGATTAGTTGAACTGTAGGAAACTCTGTTTTGAAAGTCTGCTTTGCCATTCACCCACAGGCAGACTAGCCTACCATGTTGGGGATCAGGTCTTCTGGGTGGATCTCTCTGCAGCTATTTATTGGAATAGGGACTCGAGGTTCAGATGCCTAGAGATTCCTCTAACAACTGCCTCAGGGAGTATTATTTATGGGCTTTTGAAGAGCTCTAAGAAGAGTTGTGGCACTAGAGAGAGGTAGAGATCTAGAACAGCCAAAAGGTTTTGCAGGAGGTGGTGCAGATGCATGTCTCCCATGCTCCAAGACTAGCAGGACACTGATTTTTGCCTATTCTGGAGACCTTTCCTTAAAGATCTTTCTTCCATCATCTTCCAACCCAAGTACATTGACCTGTCATTTTGGAAGAGCTAACATTTTCTGTTTCTGCTTCTTCTGGCTTTAAGACTTCTCAATCTGTTTCTATTTGAACCACACTTGATAACTTTTTTCCAGAAAAATAATTAACTGAAATTAGTAGATTTTAATAAGACAATGTTTTATTTTTTTGTTTCTCTGTCATGTGAAGATGCCATTTTTGAGACAAACTGATGAAACAGATTATGATATCATTGCTCTAGTTTTGACTCCAGTAAACTCAGTGAAGCTCCCTTCTTTTAATTTGCGTGAAAATGCCTCCAGTTAAAAATACACATTCTGATTCCAAGAAGTGCTCCGACCCTTCCACCACTGCTCTTCTACCACACATCTCCAGAAATGAGTCTACTTGAGCTCACAGAGCTGTGTGCCTTTCATTTCAGCATCAAAACATGGAAGACACTTTAAAAACATGGCTTTTTAACAAGAAAGGTGAAGAATCATATCCTGGGCCCTGGCATGGGGGTCATAGTGTGCTGAGTTCTTTCCTTAGATTTGACGCTTAAGCTTCTGTAGCTTTAGGTAAAAAAATCTATGCCTCAGTTTCCTTTAAGGCAAAGGCATTTTAGAAGATGATAAAAGCTTTCTTTCCTTTTGACATGACAGGTATCTGGCAATAATTTTTATTCTATTATTTAGACAATTCTTTGCTTCTCTACAACACAGACACAGACAGTGAAAAATAAGCTTAACATAATTAACATAGTTCTTTTTCTTTATTTCAAAGGAAAGCATCATTTTGTATTTGAATTTGTGTTTGCAATACAATTTTAGGGTAATTTATGAAGTGGTTTGAAGGAGATACATTGAATTTTCTAGGGTTTTTTTGGTATGCTTTTTATATTTTAATTTAACTTAATGAATATCTGTAATATGTAAACAAATATCTATAGCTACATATGTTGCAGATACTGCATATTTTAACTAAAAATTTTAAAATATGTATTTAAAGTTTAGGTTGCTAATAAAATACAGAATAGATTAAGTCAAATATTTTTTAAGAAGGCCTCAGCACCATTTTTAAGAATGCCGTACACTTTAGCTGCTGTGCATGTTTATGACATTATTTTAGATATGCACATACGCATTTTAAGATGAGCTAAATATTTGCTTTCTATATTCACTCTGTTTTTACCTCACTCGTTAAAATGCAGAATGAGTGCTCACTTAAAATTATTCTTTTGAAACTAAGCTACCTGGGAAATACCGTGTAGTGTATCTCTCCGCAATGCAATTATCAGCTATTTAAATAGATATAGTTAAAAACAGGAAAGACTTAAGTTTCGTAGTAACTCATATTGGAATTAATGATTCTGCTGACAGAGGCTGGTTTGGAGGACAGAGACTGAACGGTGCTGTTACAGAGAATAAGCCACTGGCAAGTCAGGCAATTCACTGAGGACAGAATGATTAGCCACAAGGAGCACTTACAATGTGCACTGGTAATTTAGGTAATTGTATTGCAGGGTTTGTAGACCCATGAATTACAGAGATCTTTTTAAAAATATATATTGTGCAATTTGAACATATCCTGAAGCAGATACCAGGAAGAATCAGCTATCAAGTAATTCAAGTAAGATAAAGCATCACTGATGTAGAGTGTCTGGAAAAACATGTAGAAGGCAGCATGCAATAAAACTATAGCATATACGTTTATCATAAGAACTTCTTCACTAGGATGTTAGGTATTTAGAGACCCCAAAAGACACAAATATCCTGCAGAAAATTAAAAGCAAAACAAAAAGAGGGGAAAGACATTAAGAAGGAGGTGGTTTGATTGGAATACAATGTTATATTGATTTATATTATCGTTTTTAAATATATGATACAGTCACACCTAACCTAGCAAAAACCATCCTTATATTTATTTCCCTTTTTGCACTGCATATTTTCAAAGACCTCCTATAGTTAACATTATAATATAGTTAGTTGCTACAAATAATCTGCACTGATTATAGGAAAACTGTCAGTGTCTGTTCAAGGTCTGAAAAGGCTGCAGCAAATAGCTTTTCTCTTTGCCATGGAGACTGGGGTCTGTTTTTACGGTTACTCTGGTAACCAAAGCCTTTCTGGTGCTAGTCCTTTTCAGTTACTTTAGCTATTAAACCCTCTGGTTGAGACAAAAGGAAGGCGGTATGCAGACACTTCCCTATAAAGCAAATCTCAGGGTTAAAATTGAGCAAAACTTGTAATAAAAGAAATAAAAGCCGCTTCTAATCAGCTGGTTACATTGTAGCTGCGAGGTGTTTGTGTGCTTGCCTATATGTGGGAAGCTAGGGTCTGGTATGTTTGAATTTTAATCTGATTATTACAGGACTCGAAAATGGCTTAGGCATCTTCACTGCTGTTTCAAGGGACACAGTCCCTCAAACCTGTGACCCTCATGGTGCAAAAGGCATCGGTTTTCAAAGTTATTGGTCGGTGGGGGGATTTTTTTTTAAGGTGAGGATTCTGACATTGCTTAGGGCGACGGATATTAAAAGAATTGTAAGTAGAGATTACAGAATGCTGCCCCCAAAGTCATGGGTTTGTTATGTGGCATTAATGAACCTTCACAGGGACTGGGGTGCTTCAGGGAACAAAGCCAAAAAATGGATGCTGACCTGAAAGCTTATTATCGTCACGATAATAAAATACCCAATTCAGTGATCACTTCCATGAAGCTGATTACAGAAGATTGGCAACAGCAACAACAAAATGATAGAAGGCTGAGTTGTAAAATGTTTAACAGCTAAGATGGTAGTAAGTGTCACTTCTGCTTGGAATCAGTAAGTGTAGGCAGGCTCCCAAATTATCTTGTTTTTCAAAATAGTAATGTTTTCACCTTAGGTAAGGGCTTATTATGGCAAGCTTTTACCCTCCCTACACATTTTGGTTTGAGCTCTCTACTCCGAATAAAGAGGATTTTTCTCTCTGGAAGAAACAGCAGACTAAATAGACCACAAATAATATGCTTCACAACTGAACAATCCATTCTTGCTTTAACATGGTCAAACTAAGTAACTCTAAACACTGCAATACCCATGGTGATAAACCACTTTTGAGCTGCAAAGTATTCAATTATTTTTCATTTGAACTATTAAATGTGTCACACAGAAATTCCCCATTGCTGTTTTCACCCACATAGATTACCATGTTTAAAAAAAAGAACAACTTTGTCCTATCAGAAGATTGTTCAAACTAAAACACTGCAGAATATAGCAACTAAATTAAGACCAATTGGTATTTGTTAAGAGAGGAAAGCACCTGCAGTATTAAAAAAACCTGAAGTATCTGTTCATCCATAAATTAAGTGCAGGATCAGAATACTGGACTGATTTCAGTTTAATCAGATTTGTGCATTTCAATGCTCATTTAAATGTACAGGCATAATATTAAAGTTATAAACATAAGGTTTTCTGAGGCCACTGTTTGATGTGAGCGTCACTACTGGAAAGGGCAAGAAGTGATTCCTGATACCAGGTGTGCAACAGATAACCAGGTGTTCCCAAGCTATGAAATAAAATATATTAAACACCCTTTTCGTTCCGTTTTCTGGAGAAGACAGGTGTCATAAAGAGAAGGGGAGAAATGTATGTCTCTGAAACGGCTCTAATCAGAAGGAAGTTGACTATTGCTAAATTCACCATAGTTATCGGTCAAAGGAACTTATGGACATTTGTGCTGAAAATGGATCCTGCCATTTTACCTGGTTTTGCACTACGTTTCCAGAATTAGTGGGTCCAGGTGAAATTTTTAGCCAATTTTTTTCCCCAGCCTTTCTGACACCTCAAATATCTCCCTGTTTTCAAAGAACTGGATATTTTTCATGATAAAACATTAATCTTGCGTATTCATATGTGTGGAAAAGTCCAGACCTGTAGATTAGGTAAAATGGAGGATGGTGGGTTTCTGACAAACAGTGATATGCAATCACTGAGCTAAAAACAGCAAGCTGTTGGCATAGGAAGAGTTTATCACCACATTTGTCACTAGCCTTTCTTACTATTCCTTGTGTGGAGACTTTACGTCCCCGTGAATGCTCCAACCACAACCTCTCTCTCACACCCACATTCAGCAAAGCCCATCAGAAGTGGCATCAGGTGGGGTATTCGGGCTTCGTGCCCCCCGTCAGGTCCCCCATAGAGTGAGAACACTCTCGTGAGCCAGAAAATCAGCTTTCTCTTTACCTGGGCTGGCAGGTAAAATGGGGGTCAGGCTCTCACTTGCCAGCTTTGGTTTCACGTTCCTACGCCCAGGAATGATGCTCCTATAGCTCCCCTGCAAATCAGCTTCCCGAGGCTCATGCTGTGGGCAGCCCCATCTTTTGTGGGAAGCCTGCCTGGGCTCACGGGTGAGGATTCGCTTGCAGAGCACTGCATGAAGCGCGTCTGCCAAGTGCCTGGTACCCCTCCTCTGCAGAGCCAGGCACAGAGACCCGCAAACCATTGCTTTTGCCCTTTCTGCAGAGGGGGACAGAAAACCTTACTGCAAATGGCACACAGGGTGATTGGCAGCCTGCAGTCCTTCATGGCATTTTGCCTACCGGAAAAAAAACAAAGTCATTATTCCCATTTCACAGCAGAGAAAGCTGAGATCGAGGCTGAGTGACGGCTAAGACCAGAATTTAAACATGAGCGCTGGGATCCTAACCCTGCGTTGAACTGAAAACTTCAGAGCAAAGGGCTGAGACAAAACCCTCAGCTCCACTTGAGACACATTCATCTGGGGTAAAAGCATTTCTGAAGTAGAGCAAAGCAGTTCAGATCGAACTGAAAGCCTACTTGTACGTCCTAGTTTGCGCATCACATAGTTCAGACGATGTGCCTATACTGAAACCACAAGATATCGTCATCTAGCCCACAGGTAAATTATATACAGGTAAATAAGGAGGATTTATTGGTTTTGCACAGAAGTACTCACGCAGAGCATGGCTGGAACGGCACACTCATCTCCAGTGAATGAGCAAAAGCCTCACAAGCACTTTTCATCAAGTGCGTACCCGGAATGGTCATCCCAGGATAAGCTTCTCTATCTTACTGATTTCGTATCTTCTTTGAAATTTACTTTTGTCAAGCGAAAACTGGAAATTTATGTTTCCCAAACCTTTCGCATTGGCTCAGGACTGTGCACAAGTGGCCTCAGGATGACCTGTGGCAAAGCTCCTGAGAGCCTTCTAGCCCTGCTCCTCTTTTGTAGGATTAAAAGCCATGGGGTATAAGTACTTGACCTTCTGCGACTTGTGGGAGTGCAGGGATTTGTGGGGAGTGATGGAGAAGAAGCTTTGGGCTGTAGGATTTTAGAGAGGACACCTTTTAAAATGAACATGTGATGTTTGAGACGGGTGGAGATCGTACTAAAAACAGAGAAAAATACTGTTACTTGTGGAAAAGAATGTTAACGATGGCTCAATACAGTGACAAGCTGCTGTGTATATTTTCTGCTTTATATGTCTCCCACAACTACATAGGTACTCTGTCCTCATGCTGTTGCCCAGGACAGCTGGAAGAATTGCCCCACACTTTTCAGATCATTTCTTGTCCGTGGCCAAAGTCTCTTGTGGGACATAGTGATCAGCAATGCAAATGCAGAGTCATTTCAAGGAAGACGTGTCCACGTAAAACTGCATTTCAGCAGGAGCTATGTGTAATATTCACCTTGTATAAGTGCAGACACCTTTTATAAAACATCTTTATAACAGTGTCATAAATGAAGTGGCATGCTGAAGTGTGATTTAACATTTATAAAATCAGAGCCTTGAAGATATTTGCCTGAGATACCTTGCACTGGTTGGAAAGTCATGAAGCATAACTCCTGAACTTGCTGCCGTGTGGGACTGAACAAATCATTTGACTTCTGCAATCTATGGTCACCTCTCTGTAACAGGATTTTGCCAAATCCAACGTGCAGAAGGAATCAAAAATGGAATTTTAGCAACTGAAGCCTTTTTTCAATAGGTTTCTTCAAGTGAACAGGAGCCTTACACATACATACAGGTATTGGTCAGAACTTTGCAAGTTACCAAGTAGCACTTAGCAGCTAAGATATGATTAGAAGACCCATTTCTCTGGCTGTCAATCTTTGGCTTTGCTTTAGGTGCCTAAACCTAGACAGCCAGAACCATTTGAGGCAACTCAGTTTGTCTGAGACATCCTTATGGTGGCCGGCAGGTATAACGCAGGAGATATGGAAGACCAGCACTGCTCTGGACTGATGGCTGAGAGCCAGCCTGGAGACCCTCTCTCATGGCAGACACAGTGGTTCCTTGTTTGGGCAAGTAAGGCAACTAAGTTTGTCTTTTTAGGCAACTATATCACACGTGCAGTTGATCAGCAGGAACAATCCCTGTGGCTTTTGCAGAAAAATGATCTCATGTAGCTCACAGCTTTTTTCCGTAAGAACTGATCACAACAGAGTCCAAAGAACATCCTGCCTTAACTTGTTTATCCACATACCCTGAAAACATTCTTTCAGCAAAAAATGGATAAATTTACATTAGGAAAAAAAATTATATAACTTTGTTCTAGTTTCAGGGAAAACATATAAATAAGTATCTGACTTCCACCTTCGCTCCTTCGAAACCAAAATAAAACAAAACCAACCTTAAACTAATTTCTTTTTAAACATTGTCTGCTACTCTTATAGTAAATTACATGAAGCCTTGCTGAGGAGCTACACTGTCAACAAATGTGTCACTGTACATCAGTGCATAGAAATCAGTACATTAAAACAGTTAAGACAGGTTTCAGCATGGTGTGGACTGAAGTATCATTTAGATATTTAGACATTTTTACTTTCTACACTTCCTGGAAAAGAAACTCTTTTATTTTCACTTGTTAAATTTAGGATTTTTTCTGTGCCATTAACCATTCAGATAGTCACACTGTTGCTAAAGTTACTTCTTAAATTGTTCGTGTTACCCTGCGAGTTTTTAATTCACCGTTTCCCAGCATCTAGCCCATGGCCCCAGCCTGGCAGACAGCTTCATCACAAGCACGTAATTGTTTTTTCTTTCTCACAGCACCTGAACGCTAGACCGTATGACTGTATGAGGTTCTCAAGCTTTCATCAAAACAGTATTTTTTCTGCCTTTCATTTGCATAGCATATTTTTAAAAATGCCATTTAAGCATGACAGAGATTTACAAACAATACAAATGAATTAAAACTGATGGAACACTATTTTTTCAAAGCCTTCTCAAGGTTTTATGGGCGGTCATGTTTGTATCAGCCTTGAGTTTGACCTTGCCTGCTGTTTAGAGCTGGTTCCCTGCTCTACATACTTCAGGGCTTTATCCAAGCTTGTGTCAGGCAACCAAAGTGAGAAACTTCCTGCAAAGTCTAAATTTGCGTTGTGAAACAAAAGACCGTTTTCTCTTGTGAGGTTTCCCTTAGGTGAAGACAGAGAGGTCCGTTCTCCATTCGCTGGTGCAGGTGGCAGGAGGAGCTCCTGATGGCAGGATGTGGGGAATAACGGGTCTCAGCTGGGAAGCTGTCAGGCCCAAGGCAGTACATCCCTCACACCACATCCAGCACCTCTCTCCCAAAAGCTATCGTCTTGCCAGATAACATAAATGACTGAGCAAATGAGCAGAAGCTGATGCAACAGTGAAAACTGTGTGCTTCTGGTGTTCAAAAGAGCATGACCTGTGAATATATACATCAAGGCAAAGGGATCTGAGTCATAAAATACATTTCCAAGATATTACGTATCTGTTTAAGGTGAAGAAAGATTTAAGAAAAACTCCTATCACTGAACATTTCTTTGCAGGCTTGCACTGAAGGCAGGACTAGCTTCGTACACCTACCTTGAGACTTGTGAATGCATGTTGATAAATTTATGGCAGGGGGCAATATTAATTTTCTCATAAATTTCTGTTTATTCTGTGCTTTTCTTGAAGGAATAGCTATTTACTAGTTAAGTATATTGGTAATCTTTGACCAATATACTGTAACACTGTCTTCAAGAGTATTGTTTTCCATTTGTAAATCAGTGTTTATAGGACATTTGGCAGCATGTACTCTTCGGCCAACACAACGTGATGACTTTGTTGGATCCATACATGAATTCTTACTTTGGCTATTGTAAATATTCATTAAACAAGTTATTCAAATGCAGCCCGTATCCTCAATTGTCATACACGTTCCAAATGTTGTAGAGCCAAAATCCAGGCAAAAGATCGACAGAGCTTTTATTTATTAAGCTACCTACACTGGGCCTAATTTTACCACAAGGATAGTTACATGGGTCCTCACAGAACTCAAGCTTAAGTTCTCTAGGCCTCAGTGCAAAGTTATTTTACTGTAACTTTTTAAGGCACAAAGAACTCAAATTGTGTGCAAGTCAGGAGCCAGTACTGTTAACATTACTCCTGTCAAGCACCAGCTCAGCCCACAAGATATATTGGCAAAACTACTTTCGATCTACAGATACAATACGGTACAAGTAAGGGTAGCAGTCTGCATTTTTGTGGAGAAATGGCTTATCAGTTTGATTGTTATTTTGAGCTTTGAATTTTGATTGATCATTATTTCTGCCTGCGACCAGATCAGCCGTTCAAAAGATGAGTGGATATAATGTTTTTGACGCATGTTTATTTTCTTAATGCTTACAGTAACTGAGTGTTTTGAGAAGGAGGGTTTATTTCATTCCTTTTTTTTCTCAGTTAATGTTTAATGCTAGTGTAATTATAACATATAATTGGTGGGGTTGTTTTGTATTAGTAAAAGTGCTGAATATTCCTCTGGAAGCACTCATGTTAAGACTCAAAGAAAAAGACGATTTTAAAGATCTCTTACTTCGGTGTCATATTCTATAACACAGTGTTACCTGGAGTAATATGACAAATTAGAAATATAGACATAGTTTATAGAGCTTTTACTTTTAAGCATTGTTCTATATTTCCGTGTTTTAAAATCTCTATATTATATTAGGAAATATGTTGCAATGAAGGAAAAAGATTGAAAGTTGCAAATCTAACAAAGTCAATCTGTATACTTGAATGGAAATAACGATGAAAATAAATAAAACATTTTATTCCAGGAATGATAATAAATGTATTTTTTGTATAATCAATAACTTCAGTATAATGGCTTTAGCACTTAGAAAGTATCAGAGTTGTAATAGTTCTGTAAATCCACTTTTTTATCAATTTAATTCTTTGAATCATTTCCAATTAGAGATTTTTTATTAGATTTTAATAGTTTGCTCTTTATAGACTGTTTCTATAAGTTGCTTATTACTTAAGAAAAAATATAGGGCCTCTTTTATGTCAAGGTTAATAGAAAACACTGATAGCTTTTTATTCCAGAATTAACAGAACAGATGCATATATATCACAACATGAAATAAAATAACACCAGAAACATAAAACTGGAAACATCTATCTGTACGTCGCTGGCGTTGGTTAGAAGGTTTGCACATGATGGCCCTGTCTTCTAATGCAGAATTTCAACAGGTATTTTTGTACCTGACTGTTTCACCATGTTCCATCTCTCTGCTCTTCCTTTTGCTAAACCTAATTTATCCCCGGTCATTTCTAAGAGCCCTCATTTTTTTTTTTTTCCCACTAAGCTTTATCACTTCTAAAAAGTCTCTGGAAACAGGAAGCCAGACGTTTTTTTAAAAAATGCAATTCCCTTCACAGTAGGCCTTTGCAAAATGCCTAGTACCTCCTCTTAGAAATTGACCTCCATCAGTCCCCATCAGTACTGTAAAATCAATCCACGTAGTCTTAGGAGGTGGGTCTCCTGACTATTCCCCACGTCTTTGGCTTGAGCCCCCTTTTCAGGATGAACCTTCTGCACCGAGCTTCAAGGCAGAAGCCTGAAATGCCACGGGCATTTTCTTTGGGCTGCTCATCCAGTGCTACATTTCTTTATTCCAAAGCCCCATGCCTCAAGTTATTTCGTTTATCTGTTTGTTTTCCAGCGATGTAAAATACTTCAGCTGCCTCCTCTGAACAGCTGCATCCCAGCAGATCTGCCACTTTGTGTGAAGGAAGAAAAAAACATGTTACAAATACCCTAGCCATTGGAGAAACGTTTCGGCTATATGTGTTTGTTTTTCTTTAGGTGACCTATATGATGTAGCATGTTGTCCTTTCCAAGAGGACAAAGAGCTTCGTAAAAGTGAGTGCCACTTATGGCACTATAGGGTTATGTCTGTTGTGTCTATACGTGCGCACACACTCTCACACACGCCGAAGAGAGGAAGTCATTTTATTTTACACAAATCAGCTACTTAAAGTAAATTGAGATATATAGAATTTACCAATGAAATGAGTGATTTGATGTGAATAAAAGAGGTGGTGTGTTGTAAATCAGTACTGACAGCCAAATGGGAAAAATTGACAGAGCACTGTAATCACTCCCAACATCCACTGAAGTTATTGATCCAGAACCTCTATAATCCCCTTCACATAACACAAGCAATTTCATATAATACCTGTAATAACAGTGCATTCAAACTCAAGTAGCCATCAGAAGCTTTGTATCTAATGGCGAAGCAGGCCTCTGCTGAGTAAGTGTAACAACTAGCGCACAAAAACGCCGATGACTCTCGCCTTTCATAGGTAACGGCCTGCGATAAGAGCTAGTTCAGAAGATAAACAGTTCCTAACGCCAAGGAAAATGAGCTATTAATTGCCCGCTCGCTAAATACGTTGTAAAGGCCTAAAGCCCTGGGTGCAAAACGGGGAGAACGTAAGCGGGATTTGGGGACTGATAACGCCCTGGGCGCTATCCACGCGGCGGCTATCTGACGTTAATTACAAGAGGGGAAGGAGGGCTGAGAGGTATTTAGCTGCCGGGTCATTACATCCTTCCCAGGTGTTTTTCCCATGAAATGTTCCACCAGTTTTACAAGCTCCTTCTCTGGCTGATGGATTATTCCACCGCCTTATCAAAGCTTTGCCAGCTCCTCATTAATATATAGAGTGAGCGGCGCGGTTCTATATATCATTGTCTTCTTCTCGGGGAGGGCTAATCAGTCAGGCATTATCAGCCCGTCAGCAGAAGGCAGGCAATCAGGCCTGACAGCGGAGAATCATGGGAGAGCAGGGAAGGTTAAATGAGGCTGACAGTTGTGATAATGATGATTATACTATAAATTAAGATATGATGATAAAGGAGAATAAAAGACACAATCTGAAGCAATATTTGGTTTAACATGTCTCTCTTTTTCGGTACTGTTAAATGGCCATAACATTTATCACGCCGAACAAGAATGGACATTTAACTACCATGATAAAATAGGACAGCATCAGATTGAAAACCCAACAAGTTGTGATTATTGTGTCAGGCACTTTTCCACCGGTTGAAAAAACTGGAGATAGAGCATATGTTATAATCATTCATGCATTATTCTGCAGAATGAAAAGAAAATAGATCCATTTTAGAAATGTCTTCCAGACTTCTAGATTAAAAAAAAAAAATCCAAAAGGAAAAAATTAATATATTCTCCTGCTTCCAAGATCATTTTTATCAATGAAACCATAGGAAGCTAAGTGATAGTTCCTCTCTGCCACCTTCTCATAACCCATGCGTGTATTTATTCGGAGCTGATTTGGAGAATTTGTGGCCGTTTTGCCGTCAGTCTCTTATTAGGCAAAACACTGTAAATGAAATTACAGAACACCAACACGTCATTTTTAAAGATTACTTTCTTGTTAGTGGGTAAAAATAAGCAGGTTCACACAGGTGAAATCAAGTAAGAATTGGCATGGTTTCACTGTGGGAACATACGTGATACTGTGGACTTCATGCAACAATTTGGTTGTTTGCTTAGGTGAATGGATGATCTATGTACTGCTTGTTTATGATGTTTAGGGTGCTTAGTAATCCCAAATAAATATCATAAATATCCCAAATATCATATCATCGGACTGTGAGAATGAGAATGATGCTGAGTTTGAATGATTTTGAATGATGCAGTTTATGCGGTGCATCTACCTGCAGGCAGCCAGGGCAGCCAGGGCAGCCAGAGCAGGCTGAGCAGAGAGCGCTCAGTGCGTGGGTATGCTTGCCACGTACTGAAAAGAAGGAAACGTTTGGAATGGAAAATGTAAAACTTCCCATTTGGAAAACCACACATTTTAGAATAAGTTGAACTCAAACGTCCTGTATGTCTGCAAATAACCGCTCTGCTTCCTGCAGATTTGCTAAAGCAATTATTATCTATATACACAGAGGTCTTTGTATAAAACAAAAGTTTACAATTTGCTCAAGTATATAATTTCTGTGTCTGTAGAGCTGACCATGTTCCTATTGCAAAGGCAAAACCTCAGGCCAAGCCAATGGTGTAAAGCTATACTCTTAATAAATGTTTTATGCATGAATACCTGAGTATATTTTTGTATAATGCACTCATATGTCATGCATCTCTATCTGTGATATGCTTGCAAGTCCATCACTTGCCAAATACGTGCACAGAGATAATAATTTGATAAATCACTGTATTATTTGGTTGCTACCTGATCTATGTAAATGGAGCTTTTGTGTTAGACATAGAAGAAGAAATAAACTTCAATTAATGTATGCTATATTAAAGTGACAGTGCAGGAGAGAGAAACAAATAGTTTAAAAGTTCACAGCTTTATTTTCTCCATCTCTCCTTTATCACCTCAGACTGGGATGTATTCTCAGTATAAAAGCTGACTATTAATTGTAGAAGTGGTTGAGATGACTGTGCAAGTCACAGACACAATGATTTGCTTTATAAATTAAACAAAGTTAGTACATATCAAGCCTCCTATGAAACACGACTTCTCTGGAAGCTGCTCAGACACTACGGTGATGGCAGTCACTTAAGTGCCCTAGACAAACAGAAATCTTTCCTATGATTATAGTGATTACCTTTTCCGCAGTGACTGACTCAATGGAAATAAAACCAGAGCTCTTTTGTAGCAGGTGACAAAAAAAAAAAAAAAAAAAAAAAAAAAAAGCCACCTTGAGACGACTGCTGTAGTATTGTTTTCCACTGGAAATGGCCTATTGTCTAATGCACTTTAGAACAGTATTTTTATTATTTGATCAGTTCGATTTACCAGAGTAGTGAAAATTGCACACATTCCTCTCGTACAGATGTAAAGCAAGGAACACAGATGAGTTTATAAACCTGACAGTCTGTAATGGAAATGCTTATGCAACCAGCACTCCCTGGCTGTGCAGTCTGCTCTTCAGAAAAAAACCAAAGATATTCATTATGAGAGGACAAGGCAAGAGCGTGGAAAAATACAAAGAAAGAAATGTGATCAAATGGAGTACCCTAATGCAGCGTCCTATGCCTTATTTGTATTTCTTTTCTGTAATGATACACAGTACTTTGCCTTGTTTCAATTTGAAATATGTTATTGCGTTGGCATAAAATCACTAGAGTTCCTCATGAAGATAGGGATTTTGTTTTGCTATTTATCCTCCCTAAGATCAGGGTTTTTATTAAAGGAGCAACGCTGCTTCAGAGACTTTCTCACTAGCTTGTTCCATCAATTCAAGTGCACGCTGAAGATATATTCACAGGACTTCAGTCCAATAAACCAGCAGGTTTTAGTGAGATAATATATTTCTTCTAAGAGGCAGAGAGGGGATAAGCCTGGTGCAATCAGGAAAAAGGGAGGAGACCAGTGCAAAGATTATGACTTCATATTTTAGGGAGATCCACTGCTGGAGTGGAGGCACTCTGTGCAGGAGCAGATTCAACCTGTGTTCTTAGAAAACGGTGATAAAATACAATGTCCCCCCGCTTCCCGCCCCAGCTAATCTGAAAATAAAACAAAGTTATCAGGGGGATTGGTTGATGAGATGTGTGTTAAAAACACCGAGCTGTTTTCCAAGCCTTTATTCATTTGCTGAGTTGTGGAGCTCGTAACATCAGTTGGGATAAACGTCACTTGCTGGGCTCAGAAGTCCCACGTAGGCAATGAGCAAAGTGAGTCTCAGGTCAAGGCACATCAGGAGAAACTGCAAATTTCTTAGGAGGAAATAGTAGCTCCACCGAATTCAGCTGGGATTTTGTGATTAACTGGGGTGCAGCCAGGATTTCTTCCGTGGAGATTTTAATAGGTGTGGACCCGCCTCGTTGGTTCCCGGATACTCAGGTTCAAGAACAGGGATCCTTTGTCTTCTTTCCAACTTCTTCTTTCCTCTCCTTCCCCTCCCACCTCCCCTTAATGGTCCGAGCATACAGAGTGTGCCCCCACAGTAGACGGCCACTGCTAGCACCAGCCAAGTCTGAAATGCTTAGCTGAGACTCATTAGTCTTGTTATAAAAACGCAATTGGAAGTGTGGTTTATCATTTGGAGGTAAGGTTCTAATTTTGGCACATAGGAGGCTGCAGGCAGGAAAATATCTTGTTCCTTATTCCATTTTATTAACTTTGTTTTGTTCGCTTGAGCCTAGTACTGTGTTAGACTTTGAATAATCACAGCTGTACAGGTAGCTCCAGTGGAGTGAATGAGAGGCTTTTTCAAGGGCTCTGCTCCCTGCAGAAATGATTTGTACCTCTGCCTGATTGTCACTAACAGAAAATGAGAAATAGGAACATTCAATGCAAAGTAATGTGTTCTGTACAATTACTGGATTAATAATTTTATTCCATTACTGTGTGGGGAGAGAGGACATCAGGTTGAAGATCTGCAATTCTAGTATATTTCTAAGCGTCCTGTTAAGAGAGTGAGCAAGGGTCAGGAAACTTAATTATGCCATAACTAGATAGAAATTGCCAAGTGATAAAAAGAAACATCCAGCCAGATTCAGCAGGAAATTACAGCTTTAATAATATAGCATAATGCCTACTTCTATACAATTATTGGAGAGACCCTGAATGATTTTAAATAACAGGCTTGGTTTTCCAGTAACGACAGGGGAAAAAAAAATCTGAAAATGACATTTTGCATTTTGCTGTAAATATTTTTCTGAGTTTTGGGGGGTGTTTTTTTGAAAGATTAAATTATTAAAAATGACATATTTACTCTTGGTAATGTGAAAATGAAATAATTCTGAAGTGAGAGAAAGGTTATATTTATGGGGGAATTTATATTTGTGGAAATTAAGCCTGTGGAATCATACTTTTAGTCTATTGTGCTTTTGCATTGCATTTGTAATTTTGGCATGAAAAAAGGAAAGTGCACTGAAATTTATATGAAAAACTTAGGACTGAGTGCTTTTGTTTTACAATACCATTTTTTTCCACACTATGACCACATTTGTGTCCAATATCTCCCCAGACAATATTATTTCAGTAAAATGCTTATGAACAGATTAAAGATGCACTTGCATGCTGATACAGAATTTCCTTATAATTTTGTGGTTTTTACAAAAGATTAAAAAAATACTACTTTAGCATAAACAAAACTCTTCACCTAATGAGAAACAGCTCTTTTTTTTTTCCCTTCTCCTCCCAGATGAAATAGGATATTTTAAATATTAAACTCTTATCACCTTGGTAAACACTGCATGTGATATTAAGGCCTTTTGCAATATACGTGCATGTGTTTGTCCATTTATTTCTAATGTAAGAAGGAAAAGTCATTTCTGGTGCTAACCCAGGAGAGCCCAGCATTTCATTTTGTATTCTGAGGATGCAGATTAATCAACCTGACTCTCTTACCCAGGGCTAGCCATTCTGCCTAGAAATCTGCATATCTGCATATTACTGTTCTTCCCTGAATTTAATTTCCTACAGGAGCTGATATTAATCACCCTGTTTAAACAGAGGGGATTTGGGGTCTATACAAATATGACATTTTTTTATGGAAGTTGTAGAATATTTTCTCCTTTTTCATTATTATTTAAAGAGACAATAGCATGGTGCTTTAAAGCAAACTATAGGAGATTATTTTTGTTTATTGGAGCTCATATATCTTTAGTTTAGATTTTAATCGTAAAATATGGCGCGTCAAGAAAACTGTTTTACATTTTTCCTTCCAGAGTCTGCCTTTCCTGCCAAGAAAATTCCTCCAGGTTTCATTGCAAATGATGAAACGGAGTTGGGCCTTACGTGCCCCACATACATCCTGGCTGAGGAAGTTTATTTAAACCCGCTATTTAAAACCTGTACTGGTTTCATCGCCTGAGTACCAGGCACCACGCAGGCAGCTGAGCATTGCTACACCCATTTCGCAGCTGGTGAACCCAGGCAGAGAAACATGGTTGACTTCTTGGGTCGCCACTGAAATCCACGAGCCAGGCACGGATCTTCTCGTGGATTTTAGTGGACCCACGTCCTCTGCAGGTGCCTGGGGAAGAACTGGAGGAGCTGCGACACTGTCACCGAGGGGTGGGGGAAAGAAATTAGCTGGTAGGCTGCCCCCCAGCCCTCTGCCACGTAAATCTGTATCTACACGAGGTCACCAGCCCTGTCTGCGTGCAGTCACAAAAGGTGGTCAAACGGGGAATCCTCATGGCTGATAACTCCTTGTTGGCTACGGGCGAGAACAAAGACAATTTCATGAAGGCAAAGGCAGCAATTCCTTCGCCGTCCTACCTTAAAGCCCCCTCCATATTTTGTGTCTGAAAGTGGAGAACAATGAACTGTCACTGCGTGACTCCACTGATGTCAAGCGCATTGTATCAGGCAGGAATTCGGTCCAATTTGTCTGTCCCTCAGCCAGTATTACTTGGCATATTTTATTTTGGCTGCCGAGACCGCGGTTATGGTCCAAGCACAAACAACTCAGAAAAACAACATGCTTGGAAATATGTGCCTGCATACACCGGGAGTCTCTGCCAGCTGGAAAAACAGAGCATACATCAGTTACTGACTAGATATACTGCCCTTGTTAAAAAACGAAGCTGCCATCCAGGTTTTTGTTTAAATTTACACCCTGGCCTATTGTGGCACTCCAGGTTAATTTGGATTGGCACTTCCTTTGCAGAGCTCTCTGATGCAGCTCTGAAAAAGATGGGGCTTTTTTGACTTTTTTTTTAATTTTTCGTAAGGCTGGGCCCTTTCATAGGAAACCCCAGCCTCCTCTCAAAGTAGTGCTATTCTGTCTTGTGTTTACACGCCCCAAAACTTCACGAGAAGAGATCCAACATTGCATCCTTCTTGCTTTCTCTATCCAGAAATACATACAAGCTTCGAGTTGGGGAAAAAATTAAACAGAGTTGCTGAGTGTTTTCCAGTCCACACGAGTACAGGACAGGTATAATAGGGAGTAAATTTTCACGTAAGTTGTGATGGGGACTTGTTCCTTTATTTGCATAGGTTGAACAGGTTTTTAACCAGGTATGGTCTGGTTTCTATCCAGGCTCCTGGTTCTGCAAATCCCTGCGTTACAATTCCCAGAGAGGTTACGTCGCCAGCAGTTTTACTGGGTCTGCTTAGGCAAGTAAATCGGGGTGCCGCAATGTACAATCAAGGCAGGTGTTTCTAACTCTTTGAAAAAAAGTCATAGTGATTTTTTTTCATTTCTGACCTAAAACTGAATTTGAGGTTGATCTAAATATTTTTTCTTTTTCTACAAATTTCATTAGGTTTTAGAAATGCTTTCCTATTTTAGAAAACTTTCGTAATAAGGTAAAAAAATACCCATTGGTTGTGACTAACCCAAGATTTTCTGGAGGATTTATTATCAAAGGTCTTTGCATCACTGTGAAGAGATTACTGGTATTCATATCGTTCTTCCTGAACACCTAGGCTGCTATATTTTCATTGCCTGTTACAAATCACAAGGCTATCGCCCCAGGCAAATAACAGCTTAGCATGTTTATCTGTCTGCTAATAGCATTTCATTTGAAGTCTTAAAAGTCACTAGTGGCTTAAAAGGGCACTATTACATGACTTCACATCTTATTGCAAAATGACAAGGTCCAGTTTCATTTGTTCCGCTTTGAAGTATTCATGTCCCTTGGCTGCCTGATTGCAGCCTTTGCCTATGCAAACTTTGAGCACGATCCCCTTGAACCAAAACACTGTCTTTAGACAACAGGGAGAACTTTGCTTGTAAAAATGCTGTTTTCAAGCTTGGTCGCCTGGCTTCCATTGGTGTAATATTATCCACTGTTACTTCATTTAGTGCTAGCTTGCCTGTAAAGGAAAAGATTGGGTAAAATTGCAGTTTTGTAATTAACTTAACGCTACCTGACCACATTCATATGGAAGGTAGATCTTCAAATTCTTTAAAAGCATAAAAATATGTATCCTTGTAGAAAAAATGTATAAGTATCTAAAAGTGACAGCTTGGACTGAATGTGTTCTTCCTGACATTTGGTAGGCTTTAATTAACTTAGAGTAAAAATGTTTTCATCTTAAAGTTTGTCTACCTGCACTTTTTTTTTGTAGGAAACAGGCAATGTAAAATACTACCGGGTGTATCTAAACAAGGGCAGATCCTTAAAAACTTTTCTGAATCAGGACCAAATGCAAATCTGAATTTTCTTTTTTTCTCTTTTGTCAAAGCTTTTCTGAGACAGGACTAGAAGTACTAGAAATAGCCCCAGTTGTTCTCTGTTAAGTGGAAAATCATATAATATTGCTCAAGACAAATAATAATAGAGAACTCTTTTTGATGCAAATGTAAAGTACTTTCAGGCAATTATAGCAACAGAAAACTTGGTTCACACAGTTCTTTGCGGGCCCTCTGGACAATATAGCTACACCTAACTTTTGAGCACGCTGCGAGTACTGCATGCTGATTTGGAATGGAAGTGTTTAAGTTTTGTGAACTTCAGCATAATCACACAGGATGAAATCTCAGACCATTTGGAAAAAAACCTTCTTGTTCCATTTGTGCTTCTTGAGGGAAATTTTATAACACAGGTTTTAGATAGTAGAAGAGTAAAAACTGCAGAACTGGCAAATTAATATTAATTTAAAAATGTTTTAAGTCCAGAATTAATTTTTGTAGTGCTTTTAGCAGGAAATATCCTCTGGTATAACATATGGAGCGTGAACATACACATAAATTTTAAAGCTACAAAACAAATGCCAATGCTTTGTTTCGTAGCAAATATCGTCATCTGAAAATATGCCTGGCTTAGGTTAACATACTTACACCACATTTTTGCAACAGTAGGTATGAGATTTTCTGTAAATAAATCCATCAAAAAGTAAAAAGGGAAGGAATTGTTCTGAATCAAATGATTATACCTGTAAAGCTTGTAACAAGAAGATACCCTACCCTTCTTTAAGAAACAAGAGGCAATGAGACAAGAGGCAATGACAGGAATATTTTTTTATTTGAGTCTTCTTCTATAACCAGATTCTTATTTATTTTACTGAAATCAGAAGAGTGTTCCGATCTGCAAGAACCTGAGTGGGGGAGATGTATGTCAGAAGAAAAGATAATTGATGGTAAACGTCAAATATTAAATCTTGATCTGGTTATTACCCAGCATATTAGCTATGTAAGTAGCTTAACAATTACAGCTGTGATTGACTAGGTGGGATCCAAAATCCTAAATATCAACTGCCAGAAGGGATAATTATAACACATTAGCACCTGCGTGCTTAGACAAGATTGACAACTCCAGTCTAACATCTGCTTAATATCACTTTCATACTTTTCATATATTTTTTTTTCTTTTAGAAAGGAATAACAAAGATTTTCTTGAAGCATAATAATAATTCAGCATCCATGTTACACATTCAGTTGATTATAGTTGCTTGTTGTGTTTGGTCATGTTTTGCACTGACACATTCAAAATTAAACAAAGGCTTTTTGGGATTAGACAGTCACAGTTGTGGTGTATTTTTGACAAAATGTACCTGTCAGAATCATTTGAAGAAATCCCAACAAGTGGGCTGCTCTTCAATCGGCTGGGCTGGCCAATGCAATTTAGCAACCAAATGAAACTGGGTTGGAAAAGAAAGGTCTGACACTCCCACCACAGAAGCAACAGAGAGAAGAATATTTCGTGTTTGACATGAGCAGCATAGTGAAAACACCCTGCTGGGTTTTTCACAGAGGTGAGGCAAAGCATTCCCCTCCTGGCCCAATTCCTGACACCCCCCCCAGCTCTGTGCCTAAGGCCAGAGCTGTCCACCCTGGTGTCTCATCCACCCTGGCATCTCATCAACCCTGCGGAGGCAGAGGCGGCAGAGGCGGCGGAGGCGTGAGGGCTCTTGCCTTCAAACACCCCTCCGGACCTTCCTCCCGGACGATTCCAGAAGTGGTCTGCAGCAGGGTTGAGCTTGGCCTCAGGTCTTGGGGGGTCCAGGGACCCCCTTCGGAGCTGCTCTGCCTCTCCAGCTCGGGGGGACCCCCTCCCATTGACAACCGACGGCACGCTCTGCCCAAACGCAGGTGTTGCTTTCCTCCCATTTGCTCCCGAGGACTTAAGCACATTCATCCAAACAGTAAGACACGCCTTGCAACACAGGAGCACCTTCCCCGAGCGGAAAACCGATGGAGCTGGATTATGGCCTCATAAAAGAGGAGGGTGGCGATGGCAGTGCCATTATGATACAAGTTCAACTAAGCACAGACATGGTTACTCCCCTGTCTCACGAGGCAAAGATGACATTCCTCAGTCAGTAAACCAAAGCCCCCTCTGTGTGTTTCTGTGCGGGGGAAGCTCAGCAGCGGTGGCTGCTCTTGATCTCATTGGAATTTGATGACATTTTTAATTGAAGCAGACAGAATTTTCCCACAGAAAAATATATAACCTCTTCAGTACCCTACTCTCCAGCTGGACAAAAAGACTCACTTAGTAAAAACCTGTTAAAAAATGAAAAATAAAAGAAGCGCAAAAAATCTCATTGCCTGTGCGTTTATCTTTACAGTAGTGGAACAGTAACTAATTTTACATTAAGTCCTTCAATGCCTTTAGTGAGCTATGAAGCTTTAAGCCCATGTAGCTCTTTCTGTGTCTCTTGGGGTTCAATCCTAGATTTCTGTTTAAGTTTCAAAAAAGTAGTTAAAGTATAGACTGCTCAGACACGATGCCATAGCACACCGTAAGACTTAACTCACCCAGCAGTGCCAGCAAAGCCTACGTATAGAGGCAGAAGAGTCTTCTCAGGGTGGACAGTCTTCTCAAGCTGCTGGATATTTGGGCAAACTCTGTTATGAAAGAAATCCTCTTGCTGGTATAACCACCTCCAACCAGCTTTGGTGCACTTTCTCCCTCACCAATTTCTCCGTTCTTTACCTTTGTTGTGATGTGATTTTTTTTTTTTTTTATTTCACTGCCACATAGCTTTTATACAATGCTGCGGCCATGGGTGCTGCTGCATGAGCAGGGCAAAGCCACAGGAAGGGAATACTTCTCCTGAAGCCGTGCACATACTGGCTGACAGCATCACTACTGCCTTTTGCTGTGAAAGCGGTGCAAAACCCCAACTCCTGTTGGGCCTCTAATGCGCCTGAACATAAACCTAAATCTCACATACCACTGCACTGTCATCCTTTACCCTCTGTTTGTAGCATAACTGTAGTACAGTTGTCGTTTCGTCCTGCCTATCCCTGTAGTCTGATGCCACCTGAACTTTCTGAACTTTACCTCTCTTAGGTGCAGAGGCGTTTCGATTGTTCTTAGTCACCTTAATTCACGCTTTTATGAAAACTTTGTAAAGACACTTATTTGATGGTACCAAAACTAATATTTTTCTATTTTCACCATGAGGACAGCCAAACACTGGAGCGGGCTGCCCAGGGAGGTGGTGCAGTCTCCGTTATCGGATGTTTTCAAGATCCAATGAGACAAAGCCCTGAGCAACCCGTCCTGAGCACATAGCTGACTCCTTTTCAAGTAGGAGGGTGGGCTAGAGGCCTCCTGAGATCTCTTCCAACTGGTATTTTCCTATTATTCCAATTTCTGAAAACTATAATGAAAAATTCCATTACAATCTATTTGCTAGAGAGGGCAAGAAAGATGTCATGCGAGTGTTTGTCACATTCACCCCAATAATATCAGCTATTTTTAAACCCTAAACTACTCTGTATCTTTCAGAATGTTTATTATGACTTTAACAAGAATGTGTTAAACTATTGGTGCAACTGCAGCCTTTCGTATCACATTTTGATACCACTGCAGTACTAGTGCTTTGTTAAAGTTCATGTTATTGGCAGGTTTCTGCCAAAGAAGCTGCAGGACTGAATTTTGCACTTGCAGAGCAACAGCAATATTCCGATTTTTAGAAATCCTTCAATACGCTGGGTATTGTTCTTTTTTATTTTCAAAACATTAAGGAACACATAAGAAGAAAATGACCGAAACCTGAGTTTTTGCATGTGTTATCTTGGCTAGTTATAATGACGTCATTTGCATTTAATTTAAAGAAGTGGTTATTAAAGTTTAAGTGGAAAATGTAACTTAATTTAAAATTGATCAAATTGTCTTTTGATTTCTAAGTAAACATCGTCACTGAAGAAATTGCCTGACAGAATTAGACTATTCAGATTAATATTAAAATAGGTTTGGTTTTTTGGTGACCAGACAACAGAGGAAACATAAATCACATAACATCCTTTTGTGTGTGACATGATTAGGAGAGATAATTTATGGCTTATTTGAAGGGAGACCACCCAAAATTAGTGTCCTAAAATTTATGCTGAGATATTTGTTTGGTGCTGCCTGGAAGTGAAGCATTTTTGTACAGAATTATTGCTCCTCACATCCAAATCCTGATACGGCATCTCCCTATTTATTGCTGAAACATGTTGAGTTAGTAGTATACGTGCACAACTAAAATGATGTTAAATCAAGATGGTCAGTCCTGAAAGGGAGGAGACTTTGGTAGATTGTCATTTCTATATCTCCAAAGCCATGGATTGAGAGAGGAGAAACGGAGGAAGGCTGCCATTCACTCCTTCGGCCTGCCACTGCTGTCCATTCTTCCCTTTAAAAGAGGCCAGGATGACAATTTTGCGGTATAGAAGCTGCCATTGCTATGCAGACTAACACTGTTTTACATTTTGTCGTGTTCCTTCCATTAATAGACATTTCAAAGGAGGTCATGGTACCTAAAATAGACTACTGTCTAATATCTTAGCATCATTAAGCTGATAAAATTATACATATGTTCCACAGTTACAACAGTTATATAAATGCATGATTTTACAGGTTCAGAATTGCATATATGAGTGCCTTGCTCATACTCTTGAAGTTGCTGGTTATTCTATTACCAGAATCATTATATGATCAACACTTACAAGGCGTATTAAAAGTAGGCTACAAAAATGAGTGAGTTTTTTATTATTCATATATATTTGATGTCTTATTCTGGGTTGATCTACTAGGCAGTGGATAAAATTCATAAAATTTAGCAGCAGTCAGAAAATTTTAAGCATAATTGCCAGGGCTTTTTCAGTATCACTGGTTGTCCCCTTCTTACAGTATTCTGAATAACGGTCAGCCTCAACGCTGCTCGAAGATGTTCAAGAACTTCAGTCCATTTATAACTTCATAACATGTATAAAATTTAAAAGAGCATTTCCACTGTGTGTAAATGTTCCTTTTCTATGCTCTCATGAGATGATAACAGCGTGCAGTCAATACAGGAAAATGAAAGTTTATATGTGGTGGAAGTACTGTTTTCTCATCTGTTACTCTATTCTGTATTCCTATCATTTCCTCCCTATCAATCCACACTGGATCTAAATAAAAATGTACAAGTGTTATCACTTTACCCTGTATTCCCTTCTAGATCGCTATTTTACCTTACACAGCCTTAACTCATTTATCTTTTGAAACCAGAATGTTGGGGTTTATTATTTGCCCTTTCTCTGCGTTACAGCCCGTTCCTTAACTTTACTAATGCTGCATTTGTTTTCTTTACCCTTTTTGAAAAACCATTACTGTAGATTTTGCTGACAGACCAAACCCACTATATGTTCTGTTCTTTATTCACCATTCCCAGACTTCTGCAAAGAATGCTGGTAGATTGAAGACACATGATTTGTCTTTACAGCAGCCATTCTGGTTTGTCCCTAGCACGTTTGAGCACTTGATGGACAACATTTTTCTCAGACTACATAAATAAATAAATAAATAAACAAAATCCTCATCTAAATGGCAAGATGCTACGTAATGATGAGGGCAATCAGATCTCCTTCTTCAGGTTGTTAGGTGATCACAGATACAGCAGTAGTGTTTGCAAGCTTCCCCACCGATAGGTAGAGCAAATAATTCACAATGAATAATGCATCCAATGAGTTTAGCCTCTCTGTCTGATTGTGGCATATGCACGAGCAGTCCATGATTTTGTCTAATCTATTCATTATTCAAAGTATTTGATTAGTTTGGGGTGAGCTTTTTAAACTCTATGTACCATTTTCTACGCGTGTACACAATTTGATTTATTTTGGTTATTTATGATTGATCAGGCAAGGCGTGAGGGTAGTACACTGTTTTGTGGAACATATCTGTGTGACACTTTTGTCAGTACTAATACATTTGAACTAAAAAGCAATTTTCAGTAAAGAGGACTTTAACTTTGAAATTCGCTTTTGCTTACCTTTTTTGACAGTATAACTCCTTTTTAAGGAAATTGACAAAAGAGGTGCAGATTAGGACCATTCTGAGCCCATTAAAAATCTTACTTGGTGGGAGACATTTTGATTACTCACCGGGCCTATGTAGCAAATACAGGAAAGGGACTTCAGCTTCAAGACAACTAAATCTTTACCTTTTTATTTCAACCAACAGAAGTATGAGTTGATGTATCAGCTATCGGAGCCTACGAAGGCCAACTCCATTCAGATACATCATCAGACAGCCATCATATAATAAATGCTTTCATTTATTGATCACCTCTAATCTATGTCAGCTTTGTATAATTCGATCTGTGTCCTCTATTTCTACTTGGCATTGAATTCTTTTTTCCTCAGGAACACATCTTGTTTTGGTGATTAGTACATAAATTCCTTCACTTAAGAGCTGATCTCTTCAATTTCATTATTGCCCTCAAATGTTGTTGGGTTCATCAGAGCTGCTTGACTAAACCTGTCTGTGAAAAGAGTGTATTCCATTAAAAATAGTCATATTTGTGTCTGGAACAAATGCCACTCCAATACTCACAATCTCTTCTGTTTCAGCATACAATATATTAAAGTCCTTTCAGACACGTTGAAGTGGCACTGCCAGTACATCAAACTTCACAAAAGCCCATGATGTCAAGGTTTGCTGGATACTGTTATGGAGCAGCTGTTCCATCCATTTAAGTAGTTAGGCATTTTAAAGCGCCAACTGGTCCATGTTTTAACATCAGATTGATCCAATTATTGTGTTTTTTCACCATAGAAATATAATCATGGGCAAGATTTTATCATGCTTCTGTTAGGTATTTTCGAACTTGCAGTCAGAAAACTGTGGGAGTTTTAACTTTGCTTTAAGGCATCTACATTTAAGAACCTGAGATTGTACTTACTCCCTGTGTTTGTGTCGGGCTTGGGTCCCAGATTTTGCCCAGGGAATCCCCTGACCCACCACTCCCATGCCACTCCGAGGAAAACACTGGTCTTGCGGGAGGACAAAAGGTGCCATTCCCCAGGCTGTGGCAGGACATTTTACTTCTTCCCCCTATTTGTGGGTGGAAGGTTCATGCAACGGCCAGCCCTGACCCCTGGCAGCGGTGTTTCAGGCCAATGCAAGAGTTTACTTTCCAAGAGGGGAGCAGAGGAGAGCAACTCCAGTTGGCAGTGCTTTCGGCTGAGCAGCCACAGCTATTAGCTGCCCCTTCCCAGAGAGCAAGTGCACAGCCTTGCTCCCTCTCCTCTCTCCTGGGATAAAGCATCGCCCCACAATATGATAGACTGATATGAAGCAATAGGTTTCCCTACTGCCTTTTTTTGTATATCTGATGAATAATTGCTTGAATAAAAAGAAAAAGAAGATGCAAATCTCCTCCTCATATCTGTAGATGGAAAGAGACTTAGCATGGAAATATATTGAATAACACTAAGGAAAAAATTTAAAATTTCGTTTTAATCTGTTAGTGTCTGCTTTACTTCCTCATAATCATAGACTTTTAAGTATTGGGTAGAAATTGTGAGTAGATTATATTGATGGGAAAATTAAGTTAAATGCCAATTTTAAGGTTCAGGCTGTAGCAGAGCTGTTTAATCTGTGAGTTATCTGCTTAAATCACTTCATGAATGAGGGCAGTTTTATCATCAGTCAATAATATAGACACTTTTCAGGTGGTAACTATTGATCACTTCTGCATTTTTAGAATAAATGGGCAAAAACCTCAAAATCAAATAAGATCTTTATACTCAAGTATATTGCTTTGTCTTACTGTGTGTCACTCTGATGGACCTTTATTAAAGGTCCAGCCCTACTTGTCATATGCTCCACACATATGGAAGAAGCTTCAGAAGCCCTGAGGTCCTACAGCAAGCAAGGTGTGGACAACAATGGCAGAAGCATTGTTGATACTGACAATCTTTGACAATGTGAGTGACGAAAAATTACAATAATTTTTTTTTTTTTCTAATAGTTATTCCCTGAAGCTCTTGCCTGAATGCAAGGGGGATCAGCCTGGAACAGCATTACAATGTTGGCATTAACAACCTATCCATTAGAGGTTCTTGTGTAGGAAAGACAGGATGTAACTTTCCTCTCTCCCTGAGGCAGTGTGATTTGGCCATCAGCTATCCCAGGCAGTGCTGTAACAGTAACTCCAACCCCCTCACACAATGCGGGTTTTGAGGTTTTTTTAATTAACTTTACTATCCCCCATGCTTTTTTTTAACTTGGTAAAATCAAGTATAGCCACAGTCAAGTGCAAGCCAAGTGTCCAATCTCATATGAGAATAAAACCTGGAGAGAATCATTGTGAGTTTGAATCTTCATGACTGCTTCCTCATTATATCCTAAAATATGTATAATAAAGACAAACCTCATTTAAAGCCTAAAATACAGAAAAGAACAAGGATAGTTGTCTTACTCTGCTGCTCCTCCCAGTATAGGACTTTATTTCAAGGACTTTATTCTGTAAAATATACTTTATCTGCTATTTCTTGCTTAGAAGGTGTTTTCTACCAAGTCCCATCCTCATCAGCAATATGTCTTGTATCTATCGTTACTCTGGAGACATCCTCCTACACTGCCAAGCTTCTCCAAAACCAATTGCACTTGTCTCCGTTTGAGGAAATATTTGAATTCATCCCAAACTATTTGGCACATCTCTTTAAAGATGATATTGCTGAACACTGAAGCTTTACTTCATTTTAAAGTTTCACGGTTCATGCAAAGTTTGATCTCTTTTTCAACACTGATGTAGTTTTAGAAAACTGTTTAGTTTTCTGCCTCTGTCTTCTTTGACATTGTTCTGTAAGTGCTGTCTTGTTAAGAATAACGTTTCTTCTGTCATGGGTATTCCGCTATCGTTGCTCCATCTCCAAATATGTTTTTTCCATATCCACATGTCAATCAATATCTTGCCTTAAACTAGCAAATGATAGTCAGTCTAACTCAAATTAAAGATAAAGGGGTTTTATGCTGAAACTTAACTACTGATGGCAGAAGAGACAGTCTCCATGGTTTCAGCAGGAACAAACACAGCTCCACAGCTGGATCTCCACAACTGCTCATGCAGTTTACGTGAAATAAATTTGAGGTATATCCTGCAGCAAAGCTCCACAGAAACAACTGCCCATTTCTGGCATATGCTCTCCTGAGATAAGTGCTTTGTGAAGGTAAAGACCAGTGAACCAATAAACAGAGTGGCAATAAGGTATCATAGCGACTGTGTTAAATCTAGCTATTACCATATAGTGCCTGGGCACAAAATGAAGAGCTGAAACAAAGTCCACGGAAGGAGGTGAAGTGATGTCTGCTGACCTCATGTAGCTTTGGATCAAGATTAAGATGTAGTAAATATCTGACTCTCAAGTGGATTGTGACCGCGCTGCTGGAGAAAATAAGTTGTGATTTTCAGCATCTTTACTATATTAGCTACTTCTGTAATAGTCTATGATACATTTCCAAGTGTGTGTCTGAGTGCGTATATCAAAAACCAAGTGTGTGTGTGTGTGTAGATATATATATATATACACACACACACACAAACATACACTATTCTCATTGTCTTTTATTTGGTTTTAGCATATTTTCCGTTCTGTGTCCTTCCTGTTTGTCATCTCGTTTATACAAAGCTTATTGCTTCCTACATATGTAGAAACCTTCCCATTTCTCACGTATATTTCCAGTCTTTCCTCAGGACCCATTGGTACCACAATGTTATTTTGTTATGACAGAAATAATTGTACAACGATTGTCACTCCTGTCTATATACTTCTATAAATGTGAGTGTACACAGAAACTATACTATATCAATTTTATTCCTCAGTCTTTGTGTTACCTGCATTTTCAGATATTAAATTCTTCTGAGCATCATATTCTCAGAAATGCTTTTACTGTGCTCAGCATGATGAGACCTTGATCCTGAAAGGAAGCTCTTGGTGGTTTTGTGTTGCAAAAATCTTTTATAGGATAGTGAGAATACTAGTTTAAAAACATTTTTTCCCCACAATGGAACAAACCATCTTGACATGCTCAAAACCCCTGGAAACTTGATTTTTGTTTGTTGCTTGTGAATGGATTAACAAATCTAACTTAAGATATCAAGTTCAAATGTTTAGGCATCTCTCTTCTTTGTACAGTTCAAATAAATGTTATCTTCATGGCAGCCCAAAGATGAAAACGTATCTCTGAAAGCTTTAAAATCTTCTTCTGCTTGCACATGGATCTCAAATGATATTCCACAGTAGGATTGCATTGTTCTATAGGAATTTAAAGAGGCAGCAGAATTGTGAAAGAAAAACAGATGATGTAGACATCAAGTGTCACCTGAGTATAATCAATAAAATTTCAAAATGCAATTACCTGTCTTGTGATCGTTAATACATCACAATAAGTAATAATAGTAATATATAATAACAGCCAATAGCTTTGAATATCAACACTTTCATTTTCTTGGTATCCAGATATTTCTGCTCTGTTCAGCTGCTGTCACCCATTGACTCCAAACTGCCACCTTATGCTCCAAGCTTTCAAACTGGTAGTAATTAAAACTGCAATGCAAAGTGAATCCTCACCTTCTCGTTCCCTTCAGCTGAAGCAGGGCTCCCAAATTTGCATGGCAGGTATCCTGTGGTTGGTGTGCTACCACAACGGCAAAGGGCCGCCTCTTTGTTTTTATATCCCTGGTTGCCCAAGTGGAAGCTACTGCCCTGAGTGAAGCATTTCAGTGCCTGTGAGGAGGAGACAGACATGACGGGGTGGACACCCAACCATCTGCCTGCAGGAGGGGCATCGCCAGATGGGTGTGCAATCACCCTCACATGTTCAAGTTCCCGAACCTAAAACCCTCTAATGACATCACATACTTATTCCTCTTTCAAAAGATAGAGCAAGAATCTCCCTCTTTATACACACAGGTGTTTTCGTGTACACCACCCACCCATTACTGCTCATCTGTGTTTGTGAAGACTGGCATCCAGACTTTAAAATCTGGATATAAAGGGTTTACAGAGAGGTAAAGCATTTGTTAAGATACACTTTCATCAGTTATTTTCATGGATTACTATAAAGTCTAGCACACCCAAGTGTTATAACCTTGCTGACGATCAGAGGCAACACTTTCTGCCTCCTGATGTACTTAGATAGAAAATAGACACAGTAATAGAAACACAGTTATAGCAAATGTATGACAAAAACATACCAAATGCTGCTACCCATTATGAAGGCTGCAAAAAGGGGGAAAAAGTGATGATAAAATTTGCAGGAAGTAAAGTAATTCCTCTTAAAAATTGGCAAATAGCATTTTTTCCTTCTCTTCAATGTAAATGTTAATTATCTGAGTTGAAGAGTGCAATTCAGCAATATCTACTAAAGAAACAGCTTTTGGGAATGTAAAATCTACCAGTTTGGATACCTTTTGTCAACAACGCAGACTATTTGGTTTCTGCCTTCATTTGTTGTAAACATTAGGATCTATGCCTTCAAGATTTTTTCAAGCTCTAGGTAGCTCATAAAAAGAAAATATCTGGGGAAAAAAATGCCAAAGGGGTGCACTTTAAGTTTCATTTTTTTAAAAAAAAATCAGTGTAAGAGAGAAAGTTGGTAGCATTTAAGTTTTTACTGACAAAGCCATGGAAGGGACTTTGCTCCCACAGATTTTGGTGGAAGCACATGCCTGCATGGGCCTTAGACGTCATTAAAACATTATCCCTTTCCATTATCAGCATTTCATAGTTAAAAGACTGAATTGATTAGGAAGCTAATCAATTTGGGCAGCCTGTGTTTACGGTGCACACTACTGTATTATAATAGTTTAATTGTATCATAATGGTGTAATAAACAGAGTCATGTGAAAAGAAGTGAGAAATCTATGAAAACCAGTCATAACCTGGCATGTTAGAAACTAATATAATGATACGGGTACCAGCAGAAAACACTATATTGGTAAAATCTGCAAAAACAAACAGAACCAGTTCATGTTATTTTGATTTCAGAAAGCAAAGGTTTGAATTCAGAAGTGTTACTGCTATAAAGGGAGTTGGAGCTCAGGCAGTTTAAAACCTAAGCGGGAATTTGTTAACAACAAAAATACATTTGCCACCTGTTATGCTAGGGATGTGTTGATATCAAGCATATGGTCCTTCCTAGCCTGTGAAGAGGGAGCAGCTGTTCCAACGCATCCAGGCTGTAAGCTGAAAGGATAACAACAACCAGTGAAGAAACACCACTGCAGTAGTCCTTAGGCTTTCAAATCAAAGAGCCAGAAATAGAAGAGGTAAGGCAAGCGCTAGATGAAAGGTGAGGCAGAATGCACACATGCCCTCAGCTTACAGAAGTACACATACACACACGCGTGCGTGTACTCACATAGACAAACATCCTCAGATGGGTTCAGAGCTAAATCTATAAAGAGAGTTCAGGAGTCCTTAGATCTCTAAGACCTCTCAGATCTACTATGCTGCGCTGGGTTATATGAGCCCCTACCATGGGAGCACTTGAGAGCTCAGAAGACACACGACTAAGGTACCTAAGGTCAGCTTAGAGCCAGGATGGAAACGTGACAGATGAGGCGAATCTCCCATTTTCCCCAGTGTTGCTCAAGGTGAGAAACAAGCAACCCCTTCTACTCCCTGGGCATTCACAGCCCACATGCTAAAGGTCGGCTTATAGGCTCATTTGCTTGCAGTTTGTTTTTTGCCTTTTAAACCTGGCTGGTAGAGCCATTGCGATGAAATTTTTATACAATTTTTAGATGACTTTAAAACTTGCCTAGGAAATTAGAAGTTAGGTCAGTGAATTTGAATCTCTGCTCAAAGATTTATTCCAGGCATGGGTACATGGGACAGTCACCATCGTTCAGGCTTAATTTGTGACCATATTAAGAAAAGAATGCAAAATTGATCAGAAGGGAAACTAGTCATTCCTCCAAGGGAGAATGACTGCTGTCTAACCATCACCTCAGAAGGGGGATTTGAGTTATGATCAGACCACCTAGGACTTTCTCTTTTAGGTTAAATGGAACTAACTTTGAATAATAAATACACTTCCTAGAGACCAGGAGCACTATTAATGCTATCTCTGAACAGCAAGGATATATCAAACCCTTCTGGGCCCCATAAAGAATGAATTCTTTACCTGAACAGTGTCCTCTTCCTCAGGACGAGAGCTCATAAGCCCACGATTAGGACATGTGGGAGATGTAAATTCTCATCCTTTCATGAAAGAAGATGGCCGTAGACCTCCTGCTTCCATATCTGTTGGTTTTCTAGCTGGACAGCTGTTAAATTAAAAGAGGAGAGTCACCACATTTTAACAGAAAGAAATAGCTGCAACTGCATTCAGTAGGGAGTGTGCTCATGTGAATGCATCCCAAAGATTTTGTTTCTGCACTCCAGTTACAGTTAAGCATGACCATGCTAGGCAGTTCTATCAAAACCAAGTATCTGCACGCGTAAAGGGAAATTAGAACTTTTAAATATGATGCCAGCAGAATATAGGTGCTTCTGAAGTCAAGAGGCAGCTCAGTCTGGGACTTCAGGATCATAATTCTTATGACAGACACTTGCATACCATTGAGGTCCCATTTCCAGGACTTATATCCTTCTTGAAACCCACATTCATGCTACCAAAATTTAGGCAACTGACAAACATGTCTGAGTTACAAGGAGTTATATATTTTGGCTCCCTACTTATTTAATTGTGGGAGAATGGAATTTTTAGAGTGCGAGGTAGTTCATCTAGGATTCAGCTCTTCTAAAAATATTAGCTACCTAAAGTTAAATTGGAAACAAATCTCATCTGGATAACAAATAGCTATCCAGGGAATGATGCTTATTCCTGTTGATCCAGCTGTTGGCTTTAGCAACGTATTCCGTTTATTAATTACACCTCACTCTGCACTTTTGTTCATTTTTCTTTTTCATTGTTTCCAACCACGTTTTTACTCTTGTATTTATTAGTAGATCAAATTGTAGTGCAATTGCTTCTATCCTTACTACAATTTTCCAGACCTCGAATTCCTCAGTAAGATCCACTTTCTTTCTTCTTCTCTGTGAAGACTGCAGGCAATTTTGTTTTGTTCTCTGACCTTTATGAAAAATTAAGTTTGCTGTCTACCTGATTCTATTGTCCAGTTCCCTTTGCCTCTGCTATTTTTATAAGGCATACAAAACTCCTCACGGTATTGCAAATGCAGCTTCATTTATAAATCCCTTATGCAGGAGCTGGCATAACTTCATCTGTGATATTATTGTTACCTCTCTGAATCAATGGTAACATTTTATATTACTGTTAACCACTATCCTGAAGCTTTTTGATCTCAGTCTACCTCAAGATCCTGCTTCTACTCAGTATCTTGTACCGTATGATTACAGAGGGCATAAGCGCCTTCTCTTATTTTGTGTCCCTAATCTCATTATCTTACACTTCTCTGCATTTAATTGCATAAGGCACTTATCTTCCTTTGGGCACATTCTGTCAGTGTCATCTTGACTTTTTTGCCCTTCTTCTTTCTATTGATTGCCCCTTCCTAGTATGTATCATCAACAAATTTCATTCCCCTGGTGTACATCCCTCCTCCTGGGTCAAACAAGTTCTAATACAGGGCTAAATGGTGCTGCAGAGCAGTCTTCCTTGAGAACAAATTGTTACTCTTCCTACGTACCTTTCCCCTTTGGTCTCATAGCCACTATTTAAGTACTTATATGTCTGCATTTATGTAACATTTAATGACCTTCTAACATAAATTTCAGTGCCGTACTAACTACAAAACTCTCCTTAAGTCTCTTTAACTCTTCTGGTTCCCTCCTCTTGATTGATCTGTGCATTAATCCTGGTTATCTTCAACACCACCTTTGGAAACTTAGGCTGTATTCTTCTCCAGCATCACTATAATTAAGGTCAGCTCAGTGGAAATGAAGGCAGGAATACAGAAAGCAAATCTGATTTGAAATGAGAAACACACTAATGTGTTTGCAGCATATGCATGTTTATAATACATTAACTGTATTACTATTGCACTCTATATAAAGACTTAAAACTAAAGAAATATGATACAAATGTTTTATCAGGTCTGTATTGTTCATAACTGGTTTTGGCTCATTAATACTTATTTGCCGATTTAGTAGAAGTTCTGTAGGTTTTCCTTTATTTACCTTTCACTTCCTTATGCATTTTAAATATTCTTCTTTCTTTGAAGTGAGTACAAATTTAACTATTGCCTTCGGAGTGAGGAAAGTTAGGACAAAGCCAAGTACCTTAGAGAGTAGTTACTTGTATCAACGTGTAAATTAATAAATAGGAAGTGATAAAGTTATACATTTATTTTAATGCAGGGTAACTATGAAAGCAGGTATCCCCTATAATACACACTCCAGGCAGTACACAGGTTTTCTATACAAACAAGTTCCCTGAAGACCTTTTTTCTTTATGCAGTTTTCTAAATGCAGATGCAATAATCCAAAAGAACCTACTTTTCATTACCATAGGCCATACATCAGTACTTGGAGATCCACGAAATCCTGAAGACAGGATGAGAGGTCAGTTCAGTAGCTGCCTATTAGAGGCTATTCTGGTGCTTGAGTTTTCAAAGTATTGCTATCACACATACCAGCAAATCTCCTTCAGTTATGGCAACGCTGTTTGTAAGAGCTGATACAATAGGATTAAAATTTAAGCGCTTATGTTGTAAGAGATAAAAAAAAGATTTTCAGGGACTTACCCTCTTTTCCTCTTCCCATTGCAACGGACCGAGCCTGTAACTTCACATTGTGCAGGTAAACGTCAACACCGTCAGCTATCCAGTGTGCAGGGAAACTGTAGTACACGCACACAGAAAACCTCAATGTCTTTCTGAAAGCCTTTTCTAAAGCAAAATTACTTATAAGGTCATTTGTAATTTATGAATGTACAGACTAAATTTCTATGACTGCCCTCTGGTTTTGTGCTTGTAGTAGTTTATTGAAATGTGCAAACAAATATTTTCAAAGTATCACTTAGAATCATAGAATCATAGAATCGCCTAAGTCGGAAGGCACCCTTCAGATCATCTAGTCCAACCATCAACCTAACTCTGACAAAAAACATCACTAAACCATATCGCTGAGCACTACGTCTACCCGTCTTTTGAATACCTCCAGGCATGGTGATACCACCACTTCCCTGGGCAGCCTGTTCCAATGCTTAATAACCCTTTCAGTGTAAAAATTTTTCTGAATGTCCAGTCTTAACCTCCCCTGGTGCAACTTGAGGCCAGTTCCTCTTGTCCTATTGCCTGTTACTTGGGAGGAGAGACCGACCCCCACCTCTCTACAACCTCCTTCAGGTAGCTGTAGAGAGCAATAAGGTCTGCCCTCAGCCTCCTTTTCTCCAGGATAAACAACCCCAGCTCCCTCAGCCGCTTCTCATAAGACTTAGTCTCCAGACCCATCACCAGCTTCGTTGCCCTTCTCTGGACCCGCTCCAGCACCTCAATGTCTTTCTTGTAGTGAGGGGCCCAAAATTGGACACAGCACTCGAGGTGGGGCCTCACCAGTGACGAGTACAGGGGGAGGATCACTTCCCTAGTCCTACTCACCACACTTGAGCTCTGGCTATCCTCTCTGCCTTCTCTGTTAACTCTGAGGGTTTCTGTGGTCAAGTAGTTCCTGCACATATGTCATTTCACATAGTCCATGCCCGGGTCTGACCCTGAAACTAAACATACCCAGGAGCAGCAGCAGCTGCTTGAGGGAATCAGGGGAAGCTGTGTAGCTGCTACTATACACACAACTGAGAATGCTGCATCTGGCATTGCTTATTGAGGTCTGGGAGGGGGAAGACAATCGGTCCTGAGAGGTCTTCCACCTGCCATGGCAATGCATGATGTAATAGAAAAGCCAGCCTTTCCAGACAGCTGATGGCAGATTATTTTTCCCTGTAAATGTACATTCCTCTGTGTTAGCCCATGTCTGTGACTGCAGTGGTTTCTCCGAACACTGATTCAAGTCTGAGGGATACCAATTCAGGACTGACAGCTGCCCTTTCTGTAAATGTAGTCAATAAATGAAAACATATAAACTAACATAAATCCTCCGGTCTGTGCACAAGTAAGGCCACTGCAGCTTGGAGCCCCCTTCTTTGTAATAGCTTGTGAAAAGATGGGATTTGAGATCGTTGCTTTTAGCAATTTCCTCTGAAAAAAAGATGCTTTTCCCTCTTGAAATTTTCTATAATTAATCTTTATATCATAATTATATTGCTGGCTCAAATTTACAGGCTTAGACTGTAAATAACAACTGTGAAAAAGAATTCAGGACTGGAATGAATGAGATATAAAGCTAATTCCTACCAGCCTCCTTCGTGTTGCACGATACAGTGCTTCTTGAAACAGACTGCATCCAGACTTATGTGGGAGAGGATGCCACTTTAGAGAGACATCTGCGTGTGTATCATCCCAATTCCTGCACGCTTTGCAGTTCCCAAGTCTGGTTGACCACGTCATGTTGGCCAGGTTCTGGTAGCACATCCCAGTGAAACCTCTTTGTCTCAGCCACCTCCTGGCTGCTGTAGAAAGAAATCCTCCACCCTTAGCCAGGGCAGTGGCTCCAGCAGTTTCCAACTGATGCCTTGTTTCAGGTCCTTAGAAAACCATCCTCCCATGAGGTACCCTGGCAAGTCACTGTCAACACAGCTTAGAGACACCCTCCTCAGGAGCAGGCATCCTATGCGGAGAGAAAGCTACTATTCGACATGAACAAAGATGGCAGATTTTGGTCCGAACTTACAATATCAAGATTGAATCCATGGAAAATGAGGGAAACTTGTTCCATTATCAAAACTGACTTGCCGACAGAGAGAGTAAGACTCCATATGATTAGTTCCTGAATGAAATTCCTCCAGTGTGTGGCTCGCAGCACAAGCTCAGGGGTCCTGCCCTGGCCTGGGCAGCAAGTCACCATTGTCTGCAGGATGCCAATGCACAGGGGTGGTTGGCAAGCTGTCTAGCAATCAGAGCATGCTACTTAAGGGGTCCCATGGTTCAAGGGATCCCTGCTAGAAAGCAAGAGCTTTGGCCAGAAGCCAGCATCAAATCCCACAGTCTGACTGCCTGCTGAAGTGTGATCTGATAGACTGGGTATTCTGTGGAGGGAGAGAGAAAAGAAACTCTGCCGGATTCATTCTGCAGCTGCAAAATCATTCCTCACCCTTGCATTCCTGTGTGTGCAATCTGTCTGAAAGCTCACCATAAAAGGATGGAGAATTCACAAGAAAGGAATAGGCTGTGCCTTCTTTTCACTTATCTCCCAGGGCTCCACCCAGACTCACTGCACCATTTAATAGAAAGGAGTAAGCTGGGCTTGGCAAGGTGCTGCTTCAAATTGCTGTCAACATAAAGCCAAGCAAAGTCAAGTGACCAAATTGCAACTCTGAGTCACCATTCATTTTCTAGATTGCTCCCAGGCTGCTCAACTATGCACAACTCCTTGATCATGATATCTCTTATGGTTGCCGTCCAGTTCTCCACACTAAGACAGAATCAGTGTGTTGTTGTCGTTTATTTTCATAATCCTTTCTCCTCACATTAAAGTGTCTCTTCAGGTGGATTTGCTCTGCCATATCTGCATGCAAATTTATAGGCATATGATAATGCTCTTATTTCCCAAGCTGTCAAAATGATAAGGCAGGACAAAAAAATCCCCAAACAAAATCCACATACTTTTAATGCATCATAGGGCCTCTAAAACAGCCGAAGCTCTTTTTCCCACCTTCTGTTTAGGTTCTGTTTAGGATTTGCAGTTTTTTCTCTCACATCTGAGAGATTCAGACCTTTGCACCTGATTCATGTTTATGTTTAAGTTACTGAATGATGAGAACAAGAGTAAACAAAATACATGTATGTTATGGCAGATTGCAGTTCACATCTGTTTTTCTGGAGCATGCAGTAGTGCTTCTTACAGTTGAAAAAATGACACAAAATAAGAATAAAGTAAATGCCACAGAAGTCAGTTCAGCAACAGGCTGGTTTATGTGGCTTCTCTTACTGTCCTGTTAGGCAGCATCTGAGACAGAGGTCTGGAAGTAAGCAATCCATGAAGCTATGGAAGCCAGAGATCCAAGCTTGTTTTTTCATGGCAAGTCATTTGCTGTGTATAATCTACAATAGCTTTAGATGGCTCTTCATAAACACACTTCATAGGCAGGGGGTCAAACACAGCTTCCTAGCAGGGATTGATGTTCTGTCCCAGCGATTGATGCCTATTTCTGCAGCAGTGAAGGAGCTGGTCCTCAAAGTAAGTGATATTGCAGTCTGTCAGAGATGGTCTTTTTGTAGAATCACACGAGCTTTCCTGCTCCAGAGCATGACACACTGGAGTATGGAGTTGTCTGAGAGCGCAGGAACTGAAGTAACTTTGGAGGACTCTTGGTAGAGCAGGAAACCCAGGTTGGGGTGCAGCTTGAATCCATACCGTCTTGTCAGATGCAGACCCTGAAGCAAGGTGTCACCTTTTCAACAGTGCCCACAGTTCCTTGTTAAGAGAAAAGGCTGGAAGCAAGCCCAAGAGCCAGCTAAACTTCTGCATGTGCAGTCAGGGGACCGTGGCTTGGAGCATGATGGAAGTTAAGCTGCTTAACACCAGAGAGGGAACACAGTGCAGATACTTAAGAAGTGAATAGTAATAAAGTTTCATCATCTTGCCAGGAATAAATGTAAATAGCTAAGAAATTTAAGTCATGAGTCAATGCAGAGACACAGGGACCTTTCTCTGGGAGTTGCTCAAACTCTTCTCTTATGACAGAGGAAGAATTCAGCCCTTGTTGACTAAACTCCTGGTGCTGATTCCCCAGTGGAGTGGCTCAGACTGGGCAGGATGAACCCTATTAATGCCTGAACACAGAACGCAATTTTTGCCAGAGAACTATTTCCACAGGAGGTCTTCCTATTGATATGAGGAGAAATCTTTATATGAAGGAATGAATAAGAAGGAGGGGCTTGAATGCTTAAGGAGCATTTTCCTAGCAAAATTAGGAAAATCTTCGTGGTATGACTTTTCAGCTGAGTTTTGTTAACCTGTAACAACTTCTCAGTTGCAACATATTTTCTTATTATCCTTTTAAGCAGTTTCAGTTGAAAAGTAATGTTGTCTAATATAAAGAAATCATGCCCTGAAAACTGGAGTGTATGTTTCCAATGGATTTGTTTCCTTGTTAATTTACTTTTTAAGTAAGTGATCTATACTAATAGATGCAGTTTACAAACATTCTTTATAAACACCAGAGAATCCATACAGGAGAGACGTTACAAATGCTGAAAATGTGGGAAAGTTTGAGATTTGCAGTTTATGCTGTATTAAAAGCCTGAAAATCTACACAGAATAGAAAACTTAACTGAGGAGCAGATTCTTTGATGTCTGTGTAATGGCTGAGCTCACATAGGAGCCCTTTTCTAGAGGGGCCACAATGGCAAAATCATTCTTCTCTACTTGGCAATCTATTTCCATACAACATGTAGCTCTGAGATCTCTAATCTGCCAAATTTGATCAAAACTGGCCAAAGTTTCAAAAGTCTTTAGTCATACAGATGTAGCTGTACATATGTCTGCAAGCATGTATGTGCACACACTCACAAATGATATTCTATGGGAGGAAAACCATTTCTAGCTTGAGCTTTAAATGTTGCCTACACTGTTATACCCAAATGGATATTAATTTGTAAATAACAGTGGAGGGAATTTTACAGTGGACACTATTAAGGAAGATAATAGCAGTGTTTAGAGAGCTACCCGATTGCTTTTCCTGTTGTTGAAAGTTGAGATCGTCTTTGAGTACTTGATGACCTGCCAGCTGGCATCTGTAACAGACATTTCTTTGTCCATTCGCCTTCAGCAGCTTGCACCACTAGTTGGAGTGGTACTAAGTATCTGGTTGTGCAAGAAGTAATGTACTTCTTTGTATTAGATGTGTCACATTGGCATTAAATTGTTACATTACACTCCACAGTAAACTGATATGGTAGAATGAAATATTTGTACCGAAGCACGTGTAATAGAAGAAAAAAAGAAGAGGTGTGTTATACATTAAAAGGCAGATAACCTTTTGACTGTGGCGGTGAAGCCGAAGCATTACCTCCGTGTCTGGATGTGCTAGAATGATTTGCTTAGGCCAGCCGCTGGTAAAGGTCCTTGGGTGAAACGGATGAAACCTCATCTGTTCTTTGAAAAAGCATGCGCGGTTCATTCAGCTGGTTCAGATGCGGGTGACAGCTAACACACACATAATTTTGGAAGAGGGGGTTCCTTGAATATTTGTACACATTATACTTTTCTGGATGTGTAACACTGAGCTGAGCAAGAATGAAGACAGGCACATCAAGGAGTGCTGTCTATCTCATTAGAGACTAATTCCACATACTGTAAACCGTTCCAGTGCCTCTCTATTACTGCAGACCATCACTTCCTTTTTGTTCTTTCTTTCTTTTTCTTTTTTTTTTCTTTTGAGTAAGATTTTCTTAACTTTCTCATCCTGTTCTATAACTTCGCTCTTCTTGCACTTGTAGGTCTTGATCTAATCACTAAAACATTCCTAAATAAAGGAAGATGTTCTCACAGTATTACTATATATAAATATCAATGGTATGAGTGCTAAAGGCTAAAGTAAACAGGAGAATATCTAATGTAAAGGCAATCTTTTTCACATGACCTGTCCTAAAAAGCTGGCCTTGAGCTCTGAGTCGCTGATGAAGAAACCAGAAGAAATGGAGGTGTATTAACACTTGTCCTATTTCACTGCTCAGTGCTTGTAGGAGCAACACAAAATTTATTCTGATATCTATGAAACTGTAAATTACTTCCAAGGCAATCCACTAGTCAATAACTTCATCCATATAAGTTAGGAAAGAGATTTTTTTATAGGAAGACAGTCTACAGAATTGTGAAGAAGCCTCGTCTGTTCTCTTTCTTGCTGTTGATCTCCATTTTCTGTTATGTTTCCATATTTGCTTTTTCATGCTGCCGAAGTTGTCCTGTAGCTGTTCATGTTACTGAAGCCCTATTTAGGAGAGGAGCACAAGGCTTAGAAAGTTCTGGCCAGGCTTCATACCAACCATTGAATCTGCCTCAGTAACTGAAACCCCATTTGGCCATTTACTGCAAGTCTCCTTCAATCTCTAGCTTCAAGTGTATTTACACTTACAATCACGATGATGAAAGCTCATTTGGACAAATCCAGATAGTTTTACAGGTGTTGTTTTTTGACAGTGGTAACACAGCTGTTGGAGCAGCTCAGGCAAAGGGCTATTATTTGTTGCTGCTGCTATTTGTTACAGATTCTGGAGGTTATCTGTGCAAACCTCCATTTCCATTTGTTTGCTGTGGGAAGTACTCTCTGGGTTTTTTTTCCACCTGATGACTTCAAGTGAGAGTTTGTGTGTTGGTATCGAAAGTACGTACTCCAGCTACATTCAGTGCTTCCATCTGATTTTAATAGAGCTCATAACTAACGGGTAGTACCTGAGTTTCTCAGCTGGTGATAAAGTCTTTCCATCAAAGGCCAGAAATTTAAAACAGTCAATGCTTTTCAAAGTTGCCCAGTTTCTTGTCTAATGGCACAGTAGATCACTGTCTCCTGCAACCTCACGTTGACGTGTGTTGGTGCTATATATCTCTAGTCTTGTAACTGGTGAATTGAGCAAGTTCTGTGCTGTCTATTTGATGTTATCCCTTTTTTAAGCTCTGCCTTGACTACTAATAGGTTGCCTAGATAAACAAACCATTGCCTTCTCTGTATGGTGTTGCTTCATGACACACGGGTTTCAAGGGTGCTATTTTTGGGTTTGAATGTTCCATAGGTCATTGCATCTGGCAAAGTTCATTTGGATCTCAAATTGATACCAATGTGGCTGGTCTGTTGGGAGGATGAAAAGAGCAGAGGTTTGCATTATTCTGGGATTTTCTTGCTGTCTGGCAAATTGCATATTTGCATTTTAGAAGGAAAAGGTTACTTATGAGATCACGGTGAGACATGAAGCACAATGCGAGTCCCTTGGATTTGGGTTGATATGTTCCTCTCCCAGGTTTCCCTGCTGCTAGTTCCATTCTTTGGTTGTCGCATCTACTTTGGCATTAATGTCACCCATCACAAAGTGTAAGTTGTGTTTTGGTATTCTGTCAATCACACTTTTGAGGCAATTGTAGAATTTGTCCTAGTCACTGTGTTCCTCTGTCAGAAAACATCTCCGTATGATTGACGTCTTTAGGAACCTGGTTTGGAGTCTGGCATATCTGATGTGCTGGGTGATAGCTCCCCAACCTAGAGTGATTTTTCCACAAACTCTGCATGGTGAATGCTATCTGTTTTGCATGTTCCGGGTCAGACAGATGGTTAAGCTTTTTGTGGGTTCAGAGATGGGTCCCCATGTTTTATCTTTACCAAGGATCATGAAAAAGGAGTAAAGGAAAGAACACCAATGCCCTTTGTATAGGGGCTTGCAAGCACTGGAGGGAGAGGTACAAGAACCCTTCTCTGAAAATCAGCAGGACAAACCACAGTCCCTGCATGTTCACATTGCTCCAGAAGTCCCTATGCCCATGAGCGCAAGCAGGTAACCACACAGCGTAGATAGCTGGTCAGATTGTCCAGTGAGTTGTGGCTATTTCCTTGCTGTCTGAGGCACTGCACTCCCGCAGAGCTCTTGAGGATGGTGTGAGCCCCTTATCTAGCACTACTAAAGATAAAACTGCAAACTTTGCCAAAACAGAGAAATAATAAAGAACCACATAGACCCTGAAAACATCGGCATTATATGGAAATAGCATGAGGTTTGCCTTAGGAAAATGCAAGCAATTGCATTGTAGGTAGCAATCATTTGAAACATATGACTCAATGTTCAGGTGAAACCCAGAAAGCAGTAACACTGAAAAAAAAAAAAAATGGAGTGGAAGGCATAGCGTGCTCAACATGGGGTTTTCATTGTTGTAATGCTGGAATAATCCTGAATGCCATTTTGGACGGCCTACTTAAAGGCATCCTTTTCCCAAAGGAACTTCTGTGAGTCCTCCTGGACAACTGAATTCAACCCTGGCCAACCATGACTTAGCAAGAAAGATACTGTCAATTTGAAGTGAATTTGGAGGAGCAATACAACTGATGAAAAGACTGCATGGACTGAAGCATAAACGTAAATATAGAAACTGCTGCTTGATTAAGCAATGACTAAGGTGATAGGCGGAGTGGAGGAAAATAAGGGAATGGCATAACATTAACATATCCATTTATGTGGATATAGACATCAAGGAGGAAGTGTTTCTTGTGATTACCGTGCATTTTGTAATTAACACTAATGGATGACACTATAAATAAAACCCTGAAAAAGGCTATTGCAAAAACTCCTCCATTGTTAAGCTGTGAAAATTTCTTCTAAGGGAAGTAAAAAGGCCTTTAAAAACTGAAATATACCTAGCACTGGCAAAAATATAGAGCAGATAATCTCACACTCACAGGGAGACAGACGGCGTGATCCTTCGTCTCTTTCATCTCTCACGTTTCATATTCTGGTACCAATGTGTATTTAGTATTAGCCTGGTTTAGTTTTCTGTTCTCATTGTGGTAATCTTTGGCCTGTTTTGCTTTCTGAGTAGGAACTCATGTAATATATTCAGTATCAATGTAATATTCAGCTAATCTTCTTCTTATGCCTTGGGCTGTTTCTTCAGATTGCAAAATGAAGGCTGCCTTTAAAATTGTGGAAAAAAAAAAGAATTTGGAAGCCAGCAGTGGAAATAAATAATCCACCTTCCTATTTTACATTAGCTGTGAAATATTTCTGGCTTTCCTTAGTAATGTATTTTATATTTTACAAATAAATATCACTTAAAAAAAAAGAAACAAGAAAGGCTGCTTGTCTAAAAAGATAGACTAGTTTATTCCGGAAGATATGGAAAATCCATAAATATAATGGCCATTATAGTCTCCTCAGCTGGCAACAACAAACACGATACAGCCTTGGCATTATTTTTGGCAATACTAATATAATTGACTAGGGGACTGGGTAATCTAACGGCAACAGCTTTGCCAAATTACAGTGAAGCGAAAAAAACTGGAGCGGTTAGTTAATATCCCCAGCCTAACCTTCCTATAAGCAGATTAACTCCAGAACCTCTGTCACTTATGAGAGATGTTCAGGCAGAATTTGGTCACGAGAGGACGAACGTGAGGGCGAGCGAGATTCTGGTCCGTGGATCAGCAGAGCTACACACTCAGCTCCCAGTGTTGCTCCCTGTGCTCCTCCACGAGCACAGGGATATTGCGCTGACGGTGGTTTAAATCTTCTGCCTCTGAACAGTCCATAATAATTCTTCTTTTCTCCCATCCTGAAGTATCGCCTCCCTTCTTTTTCTGAGCAAAATCTGTGTTCACAAGTGCACCCCCAAAACCTGCCAACAGCCGGATCAAATCGGCTGGCTGGCAATTAGCATGTTTTGTTGGGGACACGGTGGCCCTGGCTCTGTCTGCCGGCGCCGTGATGTGCCTGCCAGCAGCCAGTGTCGTGGGAAGGTGTGAGAGCATCACAGCCACCGCCAGTTAGAGGGTGCCCTGCGGCTTCTGAAATGAGGAGCCTTATAGTTTCCCTGGAAAAAAAATAGTGTCCTAGTGTAAGGTTTTGATGTTGCTGTAGCTGGGAATAAGGACAGTTAAAAGGAGAGATGAAAATGTATGCTCTGCAGTTTGCGCAGTTCTCCAAGGTGCCGTACCTGACAGCTAAAAAAGATTTGAATGGAATTAGCAAATTTTTAGATTAAAGCTATTTTTTCCTCAAGCCTACCTCACAGACATCACTTGTGGTGACTTCCAATATCCCATTTCACATCTGTTTTGGCACACATGGATGCTGATGTCTGTTGGGTTTGCTGTATTTCATTTTAAATGAAAAGGTACCAAGTCCTGCAGCCTGAGTTCGCTGTGAGGTGAGGGTCAGAAATATCCCTTTTCTGGTTATCTGCCAAAACAAGCCCAAACAGCCATCATTCTCACCTTCAGACTTACTCTACAGCCTCCGCCTAACCAAAACGCTGGTGCCCATTTAAACTGGGCACTTCACCTTCCTACTTTCCAGGAGTTTTTGCCATCATGCCAGAAGGGAGGAGAGGATATCTTTGAGTAAAGCTCACCTTAATAAACAAAATAAATTTTGCGACTAGGTAGGATGAAATACAGTGATATTTTGTGTCTTGGCCGTAATCTCTTTAGCTGACCTGGCATGATCATGAAGATCCACTATTGGAACGAGGCCTGGAATATTAATATTTCTAATGTAAGTGGCATTAATTGGGTTCAACGTTGTGTATTAAAAATAAGGGACTATTAATGTAGTTAGAAGGATTTGTGCACTACTAGGGATGCCATTATATGTGTAAACTAGATGCAGGATGTTTTTTTATTGCTGTTTCCAAATTGACTTTAGGTGAAAGCACAGCTGGGTGCTTAACACAGTGGTGCGGAGGAAGCAAGCATTTAAATATTCAGCTCCCACTTTTTGAAAATTGCACTGCAATTTGGAAAGTGCATTCCCTCTTAGGAAAATGAGGCCTTAAAGTCCTGCTGCAGATGACTGACAGTGCCAGCTCTCCATCAGTCTTCCATTCCTCTGATCACTGGTTAATTCTCCATTTAGATGGTATGACTAAATTTCATATTGTCTGCTCACACAGTAAGGAAAAGTACAGTCTGCACTATCTTTGTGGAGATACTGAGCAGAAAAAAAAAAAAAAAAAAAACCAAAACAAAACCTTTTGCATTAAAGACCTTTTATTCCAAGATTACAGTTGTGAAATAAAGGCCTGAACCTCCACTTACTGACGTCAGTAGCAGTGGTTGAAGGACCAAGCTATAAATCTTGGCTTTTGAAAAACTACATGCAACGTATGATGTGGGAATTTGGTCTGTTTTAACAGAGATCATAGACATTGGCTTCCTCAGCTAGTGTCTTGCAATGGCCACAGATTAAATAACACTTGCTTGTAATAATAGGAGAAAGTTACCAAAGTTTAGTGATCAACTAAGGCTATAATCACCACCAAAGAAGCAGCTATCTTTCCCACTGCTCCTGACTGGACATCTGTATGCCATGTGTCACCTTTTCCTTCTGCTGGTGCAAGCAATCGCACAGCTGCGTCTCGAAATATGAGACACTAAAATTAACTAGGAAAAAAAAGCTAGGTTTTTAAGCAGGGAAGCTTCGTGATCCAGTCCATGGATCCATGGCATCATGGCTGCAAAAAAATCAGTGCAGGCACAAGGGAGGGTCTGTGACCATACAGCTAAGTTTGGAAAGAAGCGTGGCCACCGCTTCTAGTAGAAGCTTGGATTTAGATTGGCTTCATCTGATCCCAAAGCCACTCTTTAATGGTGCAATTTCATATCATGCTGACTGCGATCTAACTGCAGAATGTCATCAAAAGGGTGGTACCGTTCTCTTTTCCCTTCCTTCCACTTCCAAGGTCCCTGGTCCATTGAGTGACCATGTGGGGACCTGGATCAGCTTGCTAAACTACTGGAAAACTAGTCTGTATTTCATGGTTGGAGCACTACACAGCTGCACAGCCCCGGGAAGAGGCAGAAGGGAGACCGCATGTGATGGGAATAAATTGGGAGTGCACTGGTCAGCAGTAGCTGCACTTAGGTCAAGCGCAAAGTTGAATCACACCCTTGAAAAGCAAAGATGAGCTCAAGTTGTTTCTGCACAGGATGACAGCTACCCCAAAATGTTTTAGGGGTTCACCCCATCGCTGTGTGGATAATCTCAGTGTATTTCTTGTGCCAAGGTAGTGTCTTTATTTAAGGAATGTTAGGCTCCTTTTCCACCATCTGCCCAGCAGGGTTTTGTGCTGGATAAAGCAAGGTACACATGGAGCTACTTACTTGATTTCAACATGTATCTGACCCTCCAGGATGCTAAGTTATATTTATACCCACTTTAAGACCACTTTAAGTTTGCTGGAATGGTGCTTGTGAGCCCCAGGGGAAGACAGATTTAGTCAATTCCCAGCTATGTTTCTCTATAGATGTCCAGCTATATTTTGGGTTTCTTACTTACTTCCTTATTTATTTTATGTGGCTGAATAGTTCAGTGGTGTTTGAGAAGCCTCATGTCCCTCTCATTCTCTACTAGAGGGGAGTCATAATTTATTTTCTTTCGAAGGGAACCAGCATAAGGATTCTTAGCAATAAAGGTTTCTAAAAATAAGGGAGGAGGGTGACAAAGTTCAGCTGAAGAGGGTTCCTTTATTGACGGAGGTAGCAGGCGGAGAGCACCAGAGTCTCAGTAAAGAAATGCCCAGTAGCTGACTTACTTAGAGAAAAAAACCCAAAACCAGACTCCTAACAAGCTGTATCATTAGCAATGCAAAACAGGTCCTCGCTGTTGTTTTTACTGAGAATTTTTTGCTATTCCCCTCCTCCTTCCTAGTTCTAATTCAACCTTTATTATTTTGCAAGATTTTGCCAGCAGAAAAAGCCTCTGTACATCAAAGTAGGTAGTGAGTGGCTGGGACGAGGTTCTGTCGAGGGAGAGAATGGGATGCTCAGCATTAGGAGGAAGGACTGTGCACTTAGAGATGAACAGTTTTATTTTAATCCTTTCATCTACTTCTTTAGCTCCTTTTTGTTTCAGCTGCCATAAACACTTGCTGTGGAGCCAATGTTCGGTGCTGAAAGGATTTTTTTTTTTTGTATTCCTCTCATTTCTGTTGAAACATGACACTCAAATTGGAGATAGGAGCAGAGATCAACAAACCCTGTCAGCTCTTGTCAACCCAGGTGTAACAGTGTGATCTTCTTAAATTGCTGCTAATCTGCCAAAGATCTCTTTATCTGCAGTCTCCATCATGCTGTTTGCTCACATTTGGTTAACACTTTAAATTTCCCTTTTGGAGGTGTCACTGTTTGCCATTTAGCAACTAAGAAGAACTGTGAGAGCAGCTTAAAGCACATGGATTTGGGAAGCTAGAAAAGCTGATTAGCTATTCAGCGAGAATAATCTTATTGAAAGTAGTAAGAGCTGTATAAAGAATGCTTTTCCCTTTCCTCGTAACAATCTTCTAATTATGTTGTCAAGCTTGCTGTCGTGTTCTCCCCCTGTGCCATTAAGAAACCGTTTTCTAAGTTAAGAAAGAGATTTCCAGATCGTGATGATGTTTGCTGATTTTTTTTTATTGTTTAAAGAATCTGTGTGTATTAAACCAAACATTAAAAAATGATTCATGTGCAGCATAATTATCTGAGATGAGGCGCTCGAGGCTGTGGTGGTGGTACAAGAGGCAAGGGCGTGCTCAGCAGGCGGGGGGTTACTCTTCCATATCAGTGCCAGGGGATTTCACCTCTGTGACTGGGATCTGAGTCTAGTAGGGACTTTTGTGAATAAAATATATTCACAAATCAATAGTTGCTCGAAGGGTCAGAAGCGAGGCCAACAGATATCTGCGGCTGCAGATTTCTGAGCAAAACCCAACAATGTCTTTTGGTGATGGGTGGACAAGTCCAACGGTGCTCTAATCCACTCTTTTATTTTACTGATTTTATTTTTTTATTTTACTTTTTTTTATTTTACTTTTTTTTATTTTACTTTTTTTTACTTATTTATTTATTTTTTATTTTCTTTTTATTTTACTCATTTTACATATCTTAATGAGAAGAATAGGAGCCTAAATTTCAAGTTGGATGCCTGGTAATTTAGTGGCCCAACATGGATCTGTTCACTGATATCAGCATGTTGGTGGACATATCATACAATTAAAATAAAACACACTGGTGGCCAAACAAAACCCAGACTTGCTCAATGGTCTTATTGGTTCTGGTTAATGGCACAAATATCAACTATCCAGTGGTTCTGACTTTAATGTTTTTGTAACGTTTAGCATCCTTTCAACCAAACATAGTACCAGTGTTCATTCATTCTCTTTTGCTGCTCAGTACCCAAATGAAAGTAGAAGATCATATTAATTGCTGGTAGGATTAGGAGATGTATCACATGATTCAAATCATAGCACAGTTTAGGAAAATTCTGCAGAATTACCATCTTTCTCAAAATTACTAACTATGGTCGAAGTTCTGCCTTTACGCAATCTGTTTTGTTATTGAGACACAGTGATTTGTTTTTCTCTAGCACAGTTTATGACTAAAGGTGTGTAGAAAGTGTTACCAAGCAAATATAATGCACTACATAAGTTCTTCCTTTAAAAGTATAATGTCATGCTATCACACATTTCAATTTTCAGGGTGTTTCGACGAGTCAGATTTCTTCTTCTCCCATTTGCCATTGTGTGACTCTACTTTATTCAGCAAAATTACTTTCAATTTCAACAGTAGAAAAGAATTTGGCTAGTAAATTTTCCATATAAAAATGCTTGTTACTGGAGTGAAGACAATTCTGCTTGAGTGATGCAACTCACCAAACAAAGTCTGTCCGTTATTCCTGTATAACAGAGTAACAGTAATTTTTGAAGAGATTTTTTAAAAAAATACTCTCATGTTTTTTACCATGTCACTTACAAAAATATTATATACAATTGGCCAATTGCAAATTATTTATCCCCTTCTCATAACATCAAATCAACCATCTTCTTTGTTTACATATATATAGCAACAAATTCTCCTGCAAACTACAGAGAAGGCGGCCAGAAATCAGGAAGATTTCTAACAGAAACCTATTTTATGTGCATTACACTTCAAGTTTGGTAAATATTTATGTACAATGTTTTGGAGTTGATAGATCTGCATTTTCACATGAAACCACAGTACTTTGTCCAATGAGTAACAATTAATTTTTCTTTCATACAGACACATCCTATGTACTGTATTAGCAAGCACAATATCTACTAGTGTGTAGCCAAAATCCTGGCCATGCTGAATTTGGTGAAAAAGCTAACACTAATACTTAACACAAAATTTGCCTTTTTGACTGGAAAGCTAGGTGTGCATCAAGGACTTGACAAGTAGGAAGAAGTTGATATGTGTTTCATATCTACACATATGTGTATTTCTTTTAGTGGACAGAGCTAAGCTTTGCTCCCATAAAATATGCATTTACAGCGGGAATCAAATTTTCATGAGATTTTCCTTTTTTTGGTCTTCTGAGGCACTATAATCACAAAGGAAACCGCTTGCCAAAAGTAATTGCTGTTTTCAGACCAAATGTCCTTCTAGAGAGTATGAATTTTATGTAGATTTTTTTTGATCAGCACTATATTTGACAAGACCCTCAAGAAACTAACTTTACCACATACTCTTCCAGCACGTGGCCTCCACATCCATGGGGCCCATATTTGCTATTCAGGGAATGTTTTTACCAGGGCAGGTTTCTGATCTGTATACACTCAGCATTCTCCCATACCTGCGTGGGACTGATGTCCCTGTCCTGCTCTTCCTTTCAGTGGTGAAAGTCAGTATCCTTTCCAGATAAATCACCTCCATTACTTTACTTACCACATGAATGCCCAACACAAGAAATTACATCAGGTTCTGAACTGTTGTTTAAACCTTCTGAAACTCAGTGAAAGGAACAACCTGACTGTAAGTGATAGCTGAAGGGTATATAATGTGGGGAAAACTGCAGATTGACGGTGCAACTTTTCATACAGTCTTTTGGCCCTTCTGCCTGCTGGTGTGTTCGGGAACACTCTGCAAAAGTGTCCTCAGCACTGATGCAACAGGCATTTGTCAGCCTACATACAATTTCACATTGGAGGGTATGGGTAGCATCTTTGAAGCTGGGATACATAGTGGCTGCCTTCCATTCAGGGTAACAGAAATAATTATGTTCTTTCTTGGTGTTGTAACAAAAGGAGATCACATTTACTGCTCACTCTCTTTCAAAACTCTTCTGCAGTAAACAGGCTACTGTACAAACATACACTTTCTGCTTTCTACTTCACCTTTCGTTTGTTTCCTCTGCCTCCCTGCTCAGTGCCACAACTGAGAGATCTTCCTCCAGAGGAAGATACAAGATTTTGCTGATCATTCTAATATTCCGATCATTCACAAGCTGCATCATTCTTGACCCAGAGTATATAATTAATTTTGATTATTCACAATTTATTCATGCCTCCAATGAATCATAGCTTTTATACATAACCTAGGTTCCTCAAGATTATTGCACTCCAAGTCCCCAAGATACAGAAGGATGCAGTCTCTGATTTGAAGAGCTTGCTTTCCAATTTGATCCAAGACAGAGGTGAGCATGCACGAGGAAAGGAGAGAAAGAAAGAATAGTGGGCTCCTACTCATTACATAGGTTAGTAATGTCACAGCTTGATGATTCTGAATAATTTTCAAGTATCCCTTTTATAAATGAATAAATAATGACTTCTGTCATCACAGAGCTGCTCCACCACTATTTTTTGGCTCGGTTTTTTAAGTATCACTTGCGAAAGTGTGTCTTGAAGAGTAAAGAGAGAGAGGGGAGAAGAAAACCAGAAGATATCATGTTTCCATGTGCGCAGAGTAATACAGATAAAGAGTGTAGAGGAAAGTCTTCCTAAGAAGGCTGTGGACTGCTTGCTTCAGTTTCTCAGGCAGAAGAAAGATGGAAGTTGACAGTCCGAAGTGCCAGAAGACAGGAACAGGGGACTGGGAAACTGAAGGACAAGGAGGTTAAGAAAAGGCCCATTATGTGCTCCGCTACGCATAAAACCTGCACATATGAATGAAATCCAGGTAAAATATTGAAAGAAGGAGGACTAGATGGGAGCTAGAATTTTATGAATCTCATGCCAGATTACTGGTAAAGGTTGATCTGAGGGCTTCCAACAATGGTTGTCTGTGGGTATGTGCTCGTGGACAACGTTACTATCAACCCTAACTGTGGGGAAGATTAATCCCAACTAACTGTAGTCATCCAAAAGTCAAGTGTCCAGTCTAAACTCTGGAGACAGACAGAGGCACTTCCAGAGTAATATTTATGCCTTCTTGTAAGTAGGTTGTAGTCATCAAGAACAGAACTGAACAAGGCACCAAAGAGCACTCTGTTCTGTTTCTTCAGGATAAACTGCTTAAACTTGCGTACTCAAGTAATTGCTTTTATTCTTATATTGGCTGTCTTCTTTCCATGATATGCAGAGGAACATAAGGAAGCGTGTTATGTGTCAGATTTTAGGGTTTGGGGTTTTTTAATAGATAACACTGTGTAGAGTCCATCCAAGTTGTGTTTATTTTATACACGGCTGTTAAAAATCTCTTGTTTCTTGTGGTTACAAAGAGAACGTATCAGTTAAAAGAAATCTAAGATCAATAACTGCATTTTTTTGAGCTAAAATACTTTGTGAAACAATTTGCAGCAAAAACTGTGGCTGCAGTTAGACAGATGCCTGATTATTAATATTCCATTACAAACTAACTTCAGAAGAGGCCCCAGGAGGCACCACAGCTGCTTCCACTTAAAAAAATAAAATAATCCTGCAAATGAGGTATCTTCTCATTTGAAGACCCAACCAGTGCCTGCATTTTGCATCAATATTTCCTAAAGGTTACATCACTGTGAGGAATCAGCAGAACATCTCCCACTCAGCTGGTCATTCCCATTGACCTGTTGTAGCCTGTGATCCTCCAGGAGTTCAGTGCACCAACCACTGCTTTCGCCCTGGGTGCAGCTTCCTGCTCTGAAGGGCTATTTAAAAATGGTAAATCTTAGCAGAGATAAGAGAAGGAGGGCAGAAAGGGAGAGGTAGGCTTCGCAGTGTCCAATAGCTCTCTGCTGGACTGGTCTTACCAAATGAATGCAGCTTTGGGCAAGGTCTAAATGGAAATGTCACAGGGTGGGAAAGTTTCTGTTCTTGTACTTGGCAAAAAAAGTTGCAGGGCGTTGCAGGGAGGCAATGCACCAAACTAGTCTTTGTTACTAAAGTGAACCAAAATCCCTTCAAGCTTACAGGACTCCAGCAGAGGTGCATCACCAAAGAGCTGGGAGTAGTCTGGCCTGTTCCAGCTAGAGCATGCACCCTTGAAGCACTGTCTTTCCTGGTAGTTGCTTTTACTTTTTATGTTGAAGAACAATGAAATACATACTTCACCCTGAGCATCTTCATCTTACCTAACCGTGTTTTCTTTGCAGAATACCCATACTCAGTTTGCTTGCTTCTGTGCTTCATCTCTTTGACTGGACCAACCATTAACTACAAGTCAAAGTTCTAGCGCTGATACATTGGAGGGTACATGAATCCAAATGAGACGATGAACTCAGCTCTGACAGGTTATGGTCAGAAAAGCTGAGGAACCACTCACTGCAGTATGTCTCCGTATAGTGAAAGTTCACTGTTCAGGAGCATAGAGCTGTATCTTATCTTCTCATTAAAAATATGGTATTATTAATATACACTTCATGAATGAGTTGTAATTAAATAATTAACCAGTTTACATAAATGATATATATTTTCTAGTTGATGAAAAAAAAAAAAAAAACAAACAAAAAAACACCCTCCCTCTTCGTTTTTCTTAACTTTCTAGTTCCACTGACCAAAATTAGAGCTATAAATTCATGTTTCCTTGCCACCTTCTCAATCCTCTCACCAGCACTGGTATTTGGCAACTATGGTAGGATCAATTCCAGACTCAGAGTAGATGTAACTGGAACGCAATGTAGAGTCTAGCTCATCTAAAAAAGACAACTACATTTGGTCACCCAAAGTAATCTCTAGGGTCTTTTGACTGTATGTCCTGTGTACAACGAGAGTTTAAACACCTTCCTCCCATAAAGACTTTTGCATTGCAGACACCCACAGGTAGGTGTCTGACTGTGAAACTGAACCCCACTCATAAATTCCGAAAATTTAAGCTTTTCTTATAGAACAGCTACTGCAGGTAGATAATATACTTGGGTGAGATGCAGAATGTTTTCCCCAAGCTGCTTCTCCTGTTGCTTCTTAGTCACTGTTGAATAGCAAAGTGATCTTCCTGATGTCATGACATGAAATGGAGAAATGCGTTATGCCTATTTCAACACCATGAAAAAATGTCAAAATGTCTTCGTACTTTGTTTTTGTTCAGGCTTTCTAGCAGAAGTACGATTAAGTTTTACTTTTCTACATAAACATGAAGAAAACCAAAACTTACTCACATTTCAAAGGAATGGCACATAATTCTTCAAGGCTTTTCTTTGGCTCCAATTGAATTTTGCTACCTAGACTCAAGGGAGTGTCTAGTATCATTATGTCTGTGTACAGCTGGAAAGGTTTTGGTGGTTGAACTTTCTCACTGAGTGAAGTGGTGAACGTTATACGAGCCCTGGAAAAAGGCAGAGAGCAGTAAATCTTGAATTAGGTTGATGCATCCAAAGACTTGCCATTTCAGTAGAATGTTTCCTAATTGTATCCCTGCACCAAACTAATGTGTTTGTAACCTTCTCATGGCACAAGTATGCCTGCTATTTGTGTTTATGGACTAATTTGTTGTCTATATTCACTAAACAATTATCCCCAAGATAATTCAGTGATGGGAGTCATACGAAGAATCTACACGGAGTTGTCCAGAGTCAAGTTAATCTGTTTACTGAATTTCTTTTTGCAATGTCCTCTTGGTAATTGTATTCAGAAATGCATTCGTTTTTTCTTGATCCTTGATGTCTGTGGTTTGCTGTTCTTCCCTTGCTTCTTTGCGTAAGCAATTGCCATTACGGTGGTTGGAGAGCCACTAGTATTTGCTTTCCTCTGTTAGAAGTGGGAGAAGTAAATACAGTCTGCATAATGTATTTTCAAGTATACTAGTTAAAAGTCAGTTGAGGATAAATGATCTACAACAACACTTAAAGGAGAGTGAGAATGAGAAAAAAATAATTTTTTTGCTCTCTCCTTCCCCATCATTTCCATAACCCATTAGTTAAACCTAAATTCTGTCCATGCTCAAAGTTGTGGCTGTTGACAGGAGTTTTCTTTCTTAGATATCTTTCACAGGCCCTTTGAGAAGAGTCCTCAAACCCTGTCCCAAAATGAATGGCTTTTTTCCAGGAGGAAGGGGCACCCCCAAGGTTCTGAGAGTAAATAAACTCCCTAGATTCCTATGGAAAGGATGGGAAACACTAATTGTGGTTGAAAAGGCAGAAGGCAGGTACAAGAGGTAGACCTTGGACAAGGCCAAAGCAATTTGGAAGATATTTTTTAATATCAGTATCTCAATCCTTACAAGCAATTCAGCCTAAAGAAGTGACTCCTAATATAAGACCTCGGCAGACAGAATGCTTAACTGCTAACACAGATCCTTCTACTCAGTGTTAATCTCTGTCAACACACACAAGAAGAAAACATTACAACAATTTGGAAAGTGTTGCCAAGAATGGACACTAGGCCACCAGTATCTGGCAGCCGATGGTGCCACCTATTATACCCTATCATGAAAATATCTGGAATTTATAAGCCGTAATTTTAAAAAAGGTAGGAAAGTTAAACGAGTCTTTCAGCTGATGTGAGTGAACCCTGCACCAGACTATCTCAAAGTTTAAGCCCCCACAAAAAAAAAAGAAAAAGGAAAAGTCTTTCTGAATTTCATTCCCTCATTCAGAAATCCATAGACTCTGAGAGCAGAAAGAAACTCTGCAGTATTTGGCTGGATCACCTGTTCGTACTGGACATGGTCCCTTTCCTAGAAACAGCATGTCTTGCAGCAAGAGACCATTTTAAAGACTCCAGCGACTAATGAGCTTGCTACCTGCCCTGGTAAGCAGCTCCAGCATTTAGGTAACTTTACAGCTAGGAAAATACTTTTTTCCACTTTGTTTTCCAGCTATTGTTATGCATTTGTCTGAAAGACTGAATAGGTTCTTGCTACAGAATATCTTTTCCGTGTGTGATAAACTAAAGACAGTGATCAGGTTGCCTATCAACCCTTTTGTTAATAAACTGCATAGATGGAGTTTCCCAAGAATGACACTGCATGGGGTTTTTTTCTGTCTTCTGGGATATTATTGCGCTTCCATTTTTGAACTCTTTTGAGTGTTTCACTACCCTTCTAGGAAAGAGTATAGCAAAACTATTTTTTATTTTTATATTTATTTAAAAAAAAAATTAAAAAACTATTTTAAAAAAAAAGATTTTTATAGAAGTCTCATCAAGGCAAAAAAAATATTCATTCTTGGTTTCTATTTCGTTTTTCTAATTATCCAAGGGCTACATTGGTCACACCATCACAAATAAAACTCAGTAACTGATGGAAACACCTCCTCTGAGTTTTCCAAGACAGGCTTCTACATTATAGATAGAACTTGTAATCTTCATACATAATGTTCATTCCTAGATTTCCAAATAATACTGTTTATTTCTAGAGGTGTGCATTCCACATAAAGCATATCAGTATATTCCACTTTAGTCCACCCTCTGATTTACATTACTTATTAATCTGCTAGTCTGCAACATAGAAATATTAGCTAGAAAACATTGTCTCCCTTTACCGAAAATGGTGGCAATCAAATTAGAGTTTGAGTGGGGCTGCAACAGTTAACAAGTGTGTGCTTATGTGTGCGTGAACGCGGAGTAAGAGGGCTGAGTGCTGCCAGATATTAAGTTCTTTATACCAGGGAAATATTTGCGAGTCTGAGGGGAGCAGAAAGCCACAAGCAGAAGCGTTTGGGAACTATTGGCCTATGTAGCTCATTAAAATCACTTAATATTGTGAGACCAAGGACGATTGCCTAGAAGTCCTGGAAGCAACGCTCATTGATGCCTTCCTATTAGCAACCACACTTTAAGACCTGTCTCTGAACCAATTTTTAATCCATCCAATTTGCACCTGCTAATCCAATGTAATGTAAGTTTTTTAATCATGCAGTACTGCGGCAAATGCCTTGGAGAAATCCACGTAAACTATGTCAGCACAGTTGCCTTTATCAAGCAGACCTGTAATCTTGTCAAAGAAAGCTATCAGTTTTGTTTGACAAGACCTGCTTTCCATGATACCATACTGACTGGCATTAATTAGATTTTTAATCTCTATGTCTGTGTTGCTAGAATCACAAATTAACTTTTCATGAAACAAGTGAATCAACCCCGCTGCCCTCAGTCACTGGTCAGACTCCTCTAAAGAGCCAAATTTCATTGCAACTCTCCGTTCTTTTGGGGTTCCCCAAATTTTAAGAAGTTTTCTTTAAGTACTTTCAGTTAGACAATTCTTCTGGTATCTTTGCTAAATCTTCTTTAAGACTTGTAGGCGAGTTACTAATTATGAACATGTCACCAACAGGACACAGCACAATTTGAAAGAAAAACATCTGTCTTCACTATTTTTAACTGAAAATGCATTTCAACTGCATCATTGTAATTACTTCTGTGATAGAAGTGAAATGTCTGAAACAATAACTCAGCTGGGAATAATTTTTATTAAATCCCTCTGGGTGTGTGTGAGCTCTTTCATTTACACCAGGTACAATTCACTGCAACACATCTCCCATGACAGACCAAGAAAAAAAAGAAGTGGAGTGGTTACTTAAAAACAACAAGAGAAAACCTTCTGTGGTTTTCTGTGCAGCTTGAGGTCCCTTCTGCAACACTTAACTCATCTGTCATTAACACATGTCAGGAAAGATATTGACCAGTAGCAGAAAGTCAAGAGGAGAGCAGCAGCGATGGAGAGGCAAAATCTGTGAAGAAATGTCAAAAAATTTGGGCTGCTATCAGTAGAAAAGATGACAGGGGCAGAAGGTAGCAGCCTTCAGGTACATGAAACACCACTGCACAGCAAAAATAGGAGCATCTGTTCTCCTTAAATTAATGTGGCAGTGGAGACTGGGGTTGAATGTGCAGAAAACCTTCTAAAGATAAGAGTAGTAAAGCCTTGCAGCTGGTGGTCTGGAGATTGTGGTGTCTGTCACTGGACGTTTTTCTGCTTTGGACCATGAAGTGAGCAGATGATCCCGTCATGTCCCTTCCAGCCCTGACAGTCCATGTCACTGCTGTCAGCAATAGGACTCTTTTGCCCAGGCCCATGAGACTGAAGGAAGAATTAAGGTATGAGAAACTCTCTCTCTTTCAGCATCTGTCCTTCCAGTTCTGGGGTTCTTTCCTCTGTGGAGGTTTATGGTGGTTTTTTCCTACATATCCTTAAAAATAGACAGTCTGGCAATCTCATCATCGCAACATGGAGTCATTTCCGTTGTTATGAGCAATGAGTTATAAAGTGAGGTAGATACCTCTGTCACTGTAACTTACCTCTATTTGTCAGCCCACATTAAATGCTCACTTAAGAGTTATTTTATCATTTTTAAATGATCTTGGCATTTATTTTATTTACTAATAGCAAGAGCGTTATTGGTTTTGTGTGGGCTGCTTGTAGCGGCAGGCAGCAACATAACAGAGCCTCTGCACAGCTGCTAATGCCTCTTCTTCACGGGGAGTGAGTGGGAAGAGCGAGGAAATGAGTGGAGATTTGGCTTCTTCCCTTCGGCGTGCCAGCTAACACAGTTGAATCATCACAGCAGGGAAAATGTGTAACTGTATATCAGCAGCAGATGACTTCCCTCTGGAGCACTAGAGCAGTGCAATATACTTTCAGGTATTTCTCCATAAAGGGCACATCTAGATGGTACAGAACATAGCACACACGAATGCCCGAGTTAGCCCTGAATGAGTTGGTTCAGGCACGAGATGTCAGACAGACACATTAGTACGATACCCTGCCTTGGCTGATTTACACCAAATGACCGGTATTTCTCAAGGCACTGTATTGTGCTGCATAGAAATCCTAGTGAGACTTCGGCGAGGTTTAGATGCCGGAGATCCAAATCTCTTCAAACTACCACTGAGCTGCTAACTGCAGAAGTTCCTTAATGTTTGCCATTTAAATTGTCTTACATTTGTCTTGTTATTTGTGTCTTTGTGTGTGTGTGTATCTCAGCATCATTATGGACACCAGACACCTAGGCCCCTGTAGTCTACCACCGAGGCATTTCTTTTCTTCTTGAAGCTGACTCTTAAGAGGTCCAAGTCAGTCAGTAAGAGCTCTTTGAAGTCACCTTTTGGAGCAAGTACTACATAAGGTACAGAGGCAACTACACTCTGCTTAAAAACTTAGTAACTCTGGGTGCCTTGTGCTGAAGCAGTATCACTTCTATTAATGAATTAAAGATCTAATGCGCCCAAAAAAAAGAGATAAGTACAACCTAGGGGACAATCTTTTGCCTTGTGGCTGGGCAATCACATGCCTGTCCTGAAACAGCCTAGGAGCTCTGGAGTCCACTCTCGGCAACTGCTTTCATGTCATAGATTAGACAGGGTCTATATATAAAACAGTTAAAAAAAACATTACTTGGAGCAGGATTAAAAAACAGGTATATTCCCTTCTCATATGAGCTTGCCTAGCAGACAGGTTCCAGACATGCTTTTTCCTAATCACTCCTAACTCTGGCCTAACAGATCTTCAGGTTTGCCATAAAGTTGAACAGTCAAAAGAAGAGGCAAAGAGCTGGAGTGTCATGTCCCCCGCTCCTCAGATAGGTAGACCATAAAGGGATACCCCACTATCCATGCAAGTTCCAGAGGCCAGATAGCCCTTCTGCTGCAAGAGTTAGGGTAATCTTTCTCCAAAAAGCTAAACCAAGGGCAATGAAAAGAGAACACGTTAGGATTCTAAACAAATTTGCTGACTGAAATACACCTTGGACCAATCTGAATTCAATTATTTATATTACTATTTATTTCCACAATATATTCCAAAAAAACCCTCTAGATACAAGCATATTTTACAGTCAGTTCCTTTATGACCTACCAAACTGCAGGCTCCTGCACAATCTTTCAGGGCTCATTGCTAACTCCTGCTACCAGGTCAATTCCATTTCCAGAAGGACTCCAATGTTAGGATGGTTTATCTCCCACGTGTTTCCCTCTGGTTCTGCTTCGTCCTTTGTACTCTGCTGATCCTTCTAAAGTACCACTCAGGTTAGCATTAGAGAATTTAAGCCACATCTGAACTCACTCACTTCATCTCACATATGGCTGTCTGCACTGGAATGTTTACTCGTGTGTGCTAATATTGCAGTTTACTAAACTTCAGTGGAACTCCTAATAGCCAGGGACTTATTTTATGTTTTCATCCAATGAGCCTCTTTAATCATACATTATTTATTAAAATCCTCTTTTTAGGATGACACAGAAATGTAGCTTTGTCTTCAACTTTAAAAGTGTATGATTTTAGGGACAAAAAAAAACCAGTTTAGCTACTAGCAGATGCTGCTGTATAATATTAATAGCATTGTTAAGGCTTTGAGCTCTATTTCAAAAACCTTACAAGTTATGTAATTTAGATGTCTCATAGCTTCCCAGTTTTTCCTCTATATAGCTTAATACAAAAGGCTGCTTTGGAAAACCCAAATAGGCAAAAAGCCCTCCGTGTTCAAAGGAAGCACTGGCAGTTGTTAGAACAAATCTCATGAAACAGATTTTTTTTTCTTCTGCTGGCAAATTGAAGAGGAGCAGCAGGAGTGATGACTTATCTGAAAATTGGGGCTACGATTCAAAAAACTACTTGAACACATATTCAAAGGAAACCTATCTCAGTTTAGGACAAGCTTCAAGCACTGTCTCAATTCTAAGTGACCGATCTTGCTGATGTCCTTGAGCTATGTGCCCCTGCTACCAGCAAAGCACTTGCTTAAGTTCCGTAAGGAGCAGTGTTTGCCCATTTGCAAGGCCACCTGCCTACTTGCCCTGTCTTTCCTCACCCCTCACTCTCCAGTCATCCTTACTCTCCAATATACTGGAGGCGGTCCCAATATATTGCAGGCAGCTTCAAGAAGGCCTGGGAATGGATAAAAACTCTAAGATACAGTGCCAGAATCACTGAGGAGGTGCATCAACGTATTATATCATGGAACCACGGAATTTTTCAGAGTTGGAAGGGACCGCTAGAGATCATCTAGTCCAACTCCCCTGCTAAAGCAGGATTGCTTAGAGCACATTACTCAGGACTGCATCCAAGTGGGTCTTGAAAGTTTCCAGAGAAGGGGGCTCCACAACCTCCCTGGGCAGCCTGTTCCAGTGCTCTGTCACCCTCACCGTAAAGAAGTTTTTTCTCATATTTGATCAGAACTTCCTATGTTCCAACTTGTGCCCATTACCCCTCGTCCTGTTACCGGGAACCAATGAAAAGAGTCTGTCTCCATCCTCCTTAAACCCACCCTTTAGATACTTGTAAACATTAATAAGGTCTCCCCTCAGCCTTCTCTTCTCCAGGCTAAAGAGTCCCAGCTCTCTCAGCCTTTCCTCATAAGGGAGATGCTCCAGTCCCTCAATCATCTTAGTTGCCCTACGCTGGACCCTCTCCAGCAGTTCCCTGTCTCTCTTGAACTGGGGAGCCCAGAACTGGACACAGTACTCCAGTTGTGGCCTCACCAGTGCAGAGTAGAGGGGGAGAATGACCTCCCTTGACCTGCTGGCCACACTCTTCCCTATGCAGCCCAGAATTCCATTGGCCTTCTTGGCAACAAGGGCACATTGTTTGCTCATGGATAATTTACTGTCTACCAAGACCCCCAGATCCTTTTCTTCAAAGCTGCTTTCCAGCAGGTCCACCCCTAACCTATACCGGTGCCTGACATTCTTCATCCTCAGGTGCAAGACCCTACCCTTGTCCTTGTTGAACCTCATTAGGTTCTTCTCTTCCCAGCTCTCCAGCCTGTTTAGGTCATGCTGGATGGCATCACAGCCCTCTAGGGTGTCAGCCGCCCCACCCAGTTTGGTATCATATCCATATCCACACAAAGGATTATAAAATTTAAAGGTCATTCAGCAAAAATTAGGTATCAAGAACTTTATGTGGTTATGAAGAAATCACCAGAGGAATTTAGTTCATTTAAAACCATTCAGTCACTACAGCCAGAAGCATCTTTACCCCCATATTTCAAGTGGTTTACTGTAAAAGTCATCTTGGTCAAAAAAGTATACTGCCATTCTGTAAGGCTCAATAAGGGTATGGAGGCACCCATAACAAATCCCTTTAGGCCATGAGCATTTTCCACCAGCGGTTTCTACCCAGATTTGGGGAAATTTTTTCTTCTTGTCGTAAAGGCTTTGTTGTAGTTTTGTCATCTTGGGCGTTGCAAAAAGACTATGATGATGTTTAAAGAGTTAGCCCATTAGTTCCAACTGCCGCCTTCTCCATCAAGCATGTAAGGACAGTTCTTGGGCATTAAGTCACGTAGTTTGAAGGAATAGCACACAAACCACTAACTAAACCTTGTGCTGTACTACATAAGGGATAAGAGTGACCACATAGAATTGCTGAGGTTGGAAGGGACCTTTAAGATCATCGAGTCCAACCTTTAACCTACCCTGACAAAAGCCACTTCTAAACCATGTCCCTAAGTGCCCCATCTACCCTTTTTTTAAACACCTCCAGGGACGGTGAATCCACCACCTCCCTGGGCAGCCTATTCCAATGTTTAATAACCCTTTCAGTGAAAAAATGTTTCCTAATATCTAATCTAAACCTCCCCTGATGTAACTTGAACCCGTTTCCTCTCGTCCTATCACTTGTCACCAGGGAGAAGAGGTCACCCCCCATCTCTCTACAACCTCCTTTCAGGTAGTTGTAGAGGGTGATAAGGTCTCCCCTCAGCCTCCTCTTCTCCAAGCTAAACAACCCCAGCTCCCTCAGTCGTTCTTCACAAGGTTTGTCCTCCAGACCCCTCACCAGCTTTGTAGCCCTTCTCTGGACACGCTCCAACACCTCAATGTCCCTCTTGTAGCAAGGGGCCCAAAACTGAACGCAGTACTCGAGGTGGGGCCTCACCAGTGCTGAGTACAGGGCGAGATGGGGAAATTACACATAATTTCTCCCATATTTCTTGATTTTTAATTGTTACCTGTGCAACTTTAACAGTGTTTTAAGGAACTGTATTAAAGAAACAAACAGCCAGACGTGCCCTGCTTTGGATCCCATCAGCACATACCCAATCTGAGTGCGCCATCCAATTGGATTTTATACGTCCAAGTACCTTGCTGAGCTGAGACAATACTGGCATCCTTAAAACAGTTTGAGATTTTTCTCTTGTGAATCTGATGGGATTCTTTCAGTTTCATCCGGAAATCAAAAATCACACAGTTAGTTTAATAGTTAATGAAGAACTCAAGGCTTAGTATAACGGAAACTGGCAAAGAAAAAAGACATTTTCATCATGTGAAAAAAGTGCCATTTTTCAGTATCAGAAAAATGTAGCATTTTTCCTTTCTGAACTTGACAGTTCTTTCAAAGCTCCTTCATATTCATAAAGCCGTAACCAAAGCATTTTTATTTTTATGCGTAATTCAATTAATTTTTAAAGAAAATACCTAGTTAGATGCATGTAAACATACTGGTTAAGCTGTACATCTTCATTTTTTCCACTTCAGTGACTGAAACTGTGTAGAATAGACTGTAAAAACTGCACCAAACAGCATATTCTCTTTTTATTGCCTGTCAAATTATTGCTGTGACACCCATAGTTGGTAGTGAAACATTGTGATCCAGTGTTAGCAATGAAACACAGAGTGTGAGTTGCTCATTGAGTTTAGGTAATGTACCATAAAACATTGCATGAAAACACTAATTTTCTCAATACATATTAGTAGACAGACACAGTGTTTACCAATGAGAAGTTGAAGATGCTTTTAAACATAGTTTATTCATCTGAAGGCTTTCCTAGGCTCTACTTAATCACTTGATATTTGGGGTTGCATTAAAGATGAATGGCTGAAGGAGCAGAAGCTGCAATTTGACCTATGTGTCTGTCAGTCCTGCAAAGATGTCACACCTGAAAAACGCTGACGTTTTTACATTGAGCTTCATGTTCATCATATCTTTGACACTGAGCTATCAGTTAAGGCGTCAGTGGTGTTACACCCACCATAAGTTTGCTCGTATTTATCTTTACCATGTTGTTTTGATCACTCTTCCTTTGTTTTTGATGTACATGCAACACACAGGAAATTTGTAGGTCGTTGCTTCAGGTCCTGCTGGTACTTCTCTTAGTAGTCTGAACACTGCACCTGACATTCGCTCCTTCCTCACAGACCTGCCCTGATTTCAGGCATCTTACTGAAGATGACCTTGCGACTATTGTTACAGTGTGGCTTTAGGAGCTGTACAGATAAGAGCAAGTTTTATTTAATTTATCTGAACTGTATAAAGAGAATCATAAAACCCAGTATTGTCAGCCTTTAATAATACTACCATTGAAAACTTTCATTATCTTAATATCAGTGTATTCAAGGAGAGGTTCTTTGTCCTTTTCCTTAAGATGCCTGTTTCTCGGTGTTAAATAGCAATTGTTGGCTAAGAAAGGCCAGCGGAGGGGAAAGCACTGTTTCTTGGATAGCAAAACAGTTGATCTAAGCACATCATAATAAACTTTACAAAGTGACAAACACTGTGGCTTATACATTTCTTCATCATGTTTTCTCAGATTTTCCCTGTAAGGTTTATTTCCCATGTAGCTTCTTACACTGCCTCTGTGTGTCCAGATGCTGAGCTGCCCTTGAGCAACGAGACCAACTTTTGTTGCACATTCTTCGTTCTCTGTCCTGTCACCCTCCGGGGGAAGAATTGTGCGCATGGAGGATTTGGCAAACAGACTAGAAAGGGACCACCAAACCCTACACACTAGAGGAAGGCATATAATGGAGATTCAACCTAGAAGACTTCCCCAGGACACTTACCCAACAGGCCACAAGGCAGTGCCTTATCACAAGAAGCAAGTCCCTTCCAGCAAGTCACTGCCAGTGCCTAAGCATCAAGGCTGTTTCTCTTCACTGGCTTAGAGGAAGCCAGGGGCAAGAAGCCCCGGAGACCAGATAGTGTGAATCTTTCACTGCTCTCTTGAACTCAAATGCCATAGTGGTCATGATGACAAAGCACATCAGGAAAGCTAAGTATCAGTAGTACTGAAATATAAACTGTAGCATAAATGATCAAAAGCCACAAAAGCTATGCCTTGCCATTGCAAAAGAAAGGTAATGATCTCAGGGTAGTCAATATCCTATGGTCTATGTTGTCAGTTATCCAGGCATCCCAGGAAGTGGATTACATGTCAGAAGAAAATAAAAGAGACTGATAACTTTGTCAATCCTGTTAAGAGAAAATGTTCCTTCTGGACTACAAAAGTGGTGACCATTAAAGTAAGCCTGCGAGCAAAACATGACAGGTGACCACGGAGAGGTATTTTGTATCATTATGGCTAAATCTATACCAGCTCACACAGTGAGCATCCTCCAGTTCTGTATACACAGGTGATGCTGGAGAAAGACTTGGGAAGATACTGTTCTCCTGTTCCCTGTACCCTGAATTCTACATGGGGGAAACCTTGACCTGTAACCCAGATTAGAACAGACCATGTCCTACAGAGGTGTTATTCTGGATAAGTGGGAGACTAGGACCTCTAAACATGTCATAGCATACATCAAAACCTAAGTTCAGGCACAGACTAAGACAAACAGTTCCACCTCCGGCACCACCACCCACTCAGAGCTTGTGCTTAGGTGAGGCCCTCCTCTGAAACTTCAAAGACGAGAAATCCTTCTACTTCCGTGCCACCACTCAAAAGCAGTTCATCTACTCCTCTATGGCTTCTGCCGCAGCCAGCCAGAAGTCTAAAGATAGATGTTCATTTATCAGCAAATGAATGGCAACCAAACCTCTTTTCAGTTTCCTCCAAAAAATCAAGCACCTCAGGTGTTATAACACTTGAAGTCTCTTTATTTTTTATGTATTTTGTAGTCACTAATATGTCATGGTTCTCATCAGAAAAGATGGCAACCTGGTATAACAGCATTGTTCCTTTAATCTAAGTCATATTAAATAAGCAATATTTTAATGAGTTTTGCATATAAACAAATAATTTCGTTGCCTTGGCTCTGTAAATCACATTTATTTATTCATTTCTCAAAAGTTTTTTGCTATATCTGTCTTCATTATTTGAATTTCATATTAAAGGTATGGGAACGAGACAGACCTTTTATCTTACCGTAATAAACATCTTGTAATGTAAAAATGAGCACAGATCAACCAATGCGTATGGCTGGTATTCCCTTCATGTGCTCTAACACCTGGCAAAATTATTCATTAATTCAACAGCCACATTTAAAAGCAACAGATCAAAGGCCTATGAATGGTAGAATAACGTGTTCAAAAATGAAGTGTACTTCAGCAGCAGCAGTGTCAGAGTTTAGAGAAAGAATCATTTCCTGTGAGATGCAGGGCCTGGGAGAGTGAGATAGATAGCAGTTAGGAGGATCTACCTTGTAAATTTGTTTCTTCAGCCTCTGGCAAGGCCAGCAGAGATTAGCTGACATGCACTTAAAAAGAGAGAGGCATACAGTGGGGAGAGTTTTCCACACTACAGTTCCTCCATGAAGAAAACTTTCTTGGGTTATGTGATTTTTTTCCCCTATGGGTTAGTCACCAGGGGAAAGGTAAATCATAAAGTAAATACAAAACACAGAAAGGAAAAGAAAGGATAGGACTTTAGTGCAATACTTTGATATATGTTAGAAGAAGGGGAATATGTCATATAGTTCCTATCAGCTGAAAAGTGTGACATGTGCCAGCCACATAGAGCTGTTTACAGAATTCTTGTGTTTGCTTGTATGAGATGAAATGCACCATGTGCAAGAAGCTATCCAAAATTGGACTGGCTGTGTCTCAACTGACTCCATCCTCAAGACACATCTTTCCCAAAGAGTGATTCCCACGTACTCTGGCAAGGTATATATCACTTTTTAAGAGTAGGCCCAGTTATATACTGAAGCCAGCAAGTCCCAAGGTTTGATACTACTTGGATGCTTTCACATAGGGAATGTGTATGAGCTCCAGGACATAGCAAGGCAAAGAATTGGGCTTATGCCAACCTTAGGACAGTCCCAAACATCCATGACTATCTGTAGCATGGAAGGACCACACTTGAGCATGACTGACCAGACTTGTTCAGACTGCCGTATGCCCAAGACTGCCTCCTAGACACGAGACATCAAACTGATGACAGACCAGCCAGTGCAGGGCCCTAGTTATAAATTCCTGATGCTGCATACAACAAGGTGTTATTGGATATGTAATCTACTGAGCTGCAGATGTCCTGAGTCTTACAATGTAGCTGCACATTGTAAGATGCGGTGCATGTGATGCAGAGAGGAGGCCATGTACCCATGTCCACCAGTTTAGAGAGACCCTCTGAGACTGTCTGGTTCCAAAGCTCTTGCTTTTGCTGTGGCCAAATGTGTTCATTTCAGGGAGCCTGTTTGTGCTATGGGCTTGAGCTTCAGGAGCTGGCACTTATTTCGTAACAATTTATTTCTCTTCTATAAAACTATACCATCATAAGGGGTCTCATGCAACACTTACTGAACTCCACTGGCATCTTTCAGTGAGAATAAAATCTCCCACTAATTGCAGTGGACATTGGACCAAGCCTCAGGTGAGGTTGTCTTTCCAGGACTCAGAAATTACTCTATCTTACAATTTTCTTTCCTTTGGTGATGATATATTTCTCATACGATAAATCACTGGAACATGGACTCTCATTTACATCTTAAGACACTATCTCCAGAGGATGGAAGCAATTATTCCATAGCACCTTTCACCTTCTTCAGTCTATGAAATTTTAAATGCCTCCATCCATTAAGTGATTTTAAATTGATCTTCTCCCTTAACTCCCCAATCTTTCTTCTCAAGGTTATTCAATTACATGTGTTGTATTGGGTAGTGTTCCATTAAAGGGTTTCATGTTTTTGATCTAGTAATACGTGTAAGCCTTGGGTGAAGGAGAGGCAACTGATGGTCTCCTGCTTTTATTTTGAGACCCATTTTTGCTGCACTAGATTGTACAGCCAGTAAACTCAGCTGCTTAAAAAAATCTATTTTATTTTTTTTACTTATTACGTGACCTGTTCGTTTTATCCATGAAAGCAAGGTGCAAAAGGTGGGGGTTGTTTTGTATAAATACCTTCTCCATACTTAAAAAAGAGGAATTAATTCAAGGCTAAATTTCCAGAAAGATATCTTTTTAATTAAATTTCTAAGTTTCCTGAGTGGCATTAAATAAGAGAACTGTATCAAATGTGTTGAACTCCTGCAAATCCCCACAAATCTCAGGAGGAACAGCTGCTTAAGAACCATGAAACTCTAAAGTCTCACTTCTACACACACTACTTTGAAAACACAAACCCTCATTTCTGTTTCCTACTGTACAGCAGGGAAAAAGTTCTAGGTACCGAAAGATTGTACGCTTTCCTAAACACTCCCCCTGCTTTTTATCTGAGTCGGAGCAAGATCGGCTCACTGTGTTAAGATAATGGTAAGATACTGTTAAGATTAAGATAATATGCTGGAATCAAAGTAGACAACTTATCAACTACCTTTGCAGACAGGTGAAAGGGAAATCATATTGAGATATACATAAAGGGAAATTTCTGGCATCACTGTTTTCCCATTAATTTCCCAAATGATGTCAGTGGCTGACAGCAGATAGAAGCTGTTAACATCAAGTCCTCTCATTGCCTTAAAATGGAACTGCAGATGTGGCATTTGGCACCGTGACTTATTCCAAATGTCTATCACACTGTTATATGTTGAGTCTCTGCAGGAAAAAGGTAATAAGAAATCCAGTGTGGGAGCAGGGGTGGCAGATTGCAAGAGCTCACCTTACGACAGGTGCTGCTCTGGGAATACAACCCCTGTTTTAGGCTGAGAAGCGCCGCGTCACCCACAAGTCTCATTAACATTGATGTAATGAAAGCAGACAAATGCTACCTTAGAAGATCACCAGTGGATAGAGTTTCCAAACTTGCATCTATTTTGGTTTGGACCACGAAGACTTTGCAACGCTGTATTGTGTTACGGGTGGTTACACCGAGTGAACATCTCACCTCTCACCCATGATGATTACCTAATGTAGGAATCTAAGTGAGCACATACATCCTTAACCTCAGTGGACATTTGATTAGGTCACATCACTGGCTTCCAGTTAATCTGATTAAAAGAGGGTTGCATTTGGACCGTGGTGTATCTGGGTAACATGCATTCAGCCATTCAGTCCTCGGCTTTGGGGTTTATGACTACAAATATCAAAAGTGACTATAGATTTGGTCAGAGGTGAACTAGACGTTTAGGTACTTTTGGGTTCTGACTCTCATACAGGGAACAAATGAACAGCATTTTAACAAGCTGATTTCCTTCTGTTTCTAAATTCTAAAAACCAACTGTTTCTACGGCCTTTTTGCCTATGGTTGGCAGCAGAGACAGCAGATGGGAACACACACCCTCACCCCAAATATTTCAGGCAACAGTTTGGCATCCTAGTGGAATCTTGACTCCAATAGAAGGAGAATCTATATCAGCATATGGTGAACAAAGTGTTTGGAAGTTGGGCACCAGACCAAACAGAGGGATAGGAAATGAGATGGTGGTAGCCCATGTCTCACTGCAAGCACATGCCCCTTAAATGAATAAATCCCATAATCCTTTTGGAACTTCCACAAGAGAACCATTTCCAGTGGATGCTTTAATTGATATAGGAAATGGAGTCCTGATATTGCTAGTTTATATTATCTGGCATTCTGTTCTTTATAATATCTTTTTGAGTGTAAAGCTCTGGCCACCTTCATTGAACCTCAAGTGATGTGTAAGTAACGCAAGTTATTTAAAGCACGTCAAAGATCCATTGAAGCAGTGAGAAGTATATCTCACACAAACTAAGCTTAGGTTTCCCAGGTGCCAGTCATCATCCACAGCGGTGTCTACCTATCGTAATCTATGTGCCTGCTTCTCAAGTCATAACGGTAGCATATTCGTATGGTGTTTTCACTTTTTTTTCTTTTGGCCCTTTCTTGCAGCTGCCGGTTAGTAGCATTTTCCTCTCATTTTGTTCCATGCAACCTCTTTGCACTGAATCCCAGATGCATGTGAAATGGCCACAAAAGAACTATCTGGGTTAAATGAGTACTAAACAGGTTTAAAATTAGTGCTTATTGTTTGGAAGCAGATGCAAGCTTCAAACAAATGCAAAACATCAATGCAAATGCAAAAAGGAGGGCAATTTGAAAATCAGATCCTAAGTACTTGATTCTATAGGTTGTTTTTTCTAGTAGTAATACCCAGAACAGTTCTGTTAATGTAATGGAAGCACACTGAATAACTACTCTAACAGCATTTGTGTTTGCAGACTTCATGAATCAGCAAAATAACTCAGGTTCTCTGCTATTCTCATTTTAATGAACTGTTATCTCTACAAAGCTACTCTTTTAGGAGCTAGTAAACACTGCTACGCGTCTCTACAGTAGATTCTACAGAAATTATTATTAGCCTATAGAGTTATTTTTGCTGCTTGTTTTTCTCTGCCTTTTGTACTGTTTTTCTTGATGGCCAGTCATATCCAGAATCATGGTCCTGAAGATCTATAGAGCTGAAGTCTAATGAGTCTTATCTGTCCATACTAAGTGCAAATTGATGGCAGTATATGAGGGAAATGTCTATGTCAAATTTCCTCAAATACACCATTGACAAAATGCTTATCTTTTTCTGAATTTTCATTCCTTATCCCTCTGTGCAGCTTGAAGCAAAACCAAGCTATACTTGTGCCAGCATTTCAGGTCATGTCATGGAGGGGGTATGCTTTAGGCATAAGCAAAGCAGCAGGTTCCTAGCACGGCATACAAATACCAGCAACAAAATCATGGTCTAAAGTGAGAGGGGGAAAACTCCACGGTTTCATAGCTGTAGCCTCATTCTTCTGAGGTACTGCTCTTGTGACCTATTCTTGCAATACCTACAAGACGTCAAGATGGAGTGAGCTCCCCAGCTGAAGTAACAGACCACCGAGACTGCACTGCTGTTCCCTTTTTGGTGCCTGCCTCCACCTGTGACCTGCTGCTGCTGCTGCTGAGGGACCTGGCTGTGCAGTTGGTAGATGCTTCAAGAGCAGGGAAGGAGACAAAGGAAGCTGCATAGTGGAAGTTGGCCGTGGCACCTTTCAGTTGCCTGGGAGCACCACACAGTGCCTGAGGGACAGACACACTCACCCAGGGCTGGTGGGGAGGCTGTTTGCTGCCAGGCACAAATTGAGACTGGCTTCCCAGGCAGCAGAGCAAGGGCTGCTTGCATCAGGGGCAAGCAATACTCACTCAGCCTCGGTTCCCCAACTTTGCAAAGATAGTGCCCCAAAATTAAGTTTTTTTCATCCCTCGGATGGATTTAATTTGGGTTTGGCCTTATGAAGTCTTGAACTGGCTCTAAGAATTGATCAACAATGAACTCTGAAAGCATCATGGCGCACAGGAGGCAGGGACTGTCCACAGTGCCACCGCTAGACATTCAAGTTCCCTCTGCACAGAACAGATGAAATGTAAACTCCTCCAAGCAGCCATCACTGCCAGTATGCTCCAGCTGTGACCCTGGATTCTCCTCTGGGCCCCACGTGTCATATGCTTTCTCTATAGGAAGCAGTTACAAAAAGTTCTCTGCACGGACACATAAGCAGCTTTCAGGTAATATTAGACTGCCTGCTTGTATTGCTCACTAGTACAGTTCAACAAAAAAGTTGTGTCCTGCAGGACTGCAAGATCATCTATCCTGAAATATTATTTTCTTTTAAATCTGCTCTTAAAAATGACTTGCAATTGTCACATGGATGAAGCATAGTGCTGAGAGGGGAATTAACTTTCCGTATTTGTCTATAAAATGCGGCAAAAATCTGTCAGCGTATGGCAATTAAAAAAGCAGTGATTTTGGTGTAGATACCCAACCACTGAAATCAGAACACAGACAACAGCTAGTTTCAGAAACAGTTCTGAACACGTTAGGTGTAATAGCTTTTGGGAATGTTTTTGGTTTAATGATGGCATTTGGGGAGAAAAACAGTAGAAAAGCCCTGCAACAAAATGTCCATTATTCCCCAAAGTATTATTGCCAGCAGCCTCTTGTGGCCTACAGTTGATGGTAGATGCTCACTGGGATTTGTTTTTGTTGCAAGCCACATCCACTTCTCCATATTATCCATATCACTGCTCTCATTAGTAACTCTACTTTTACCTCTCTCGCCTGCTTTTTTGAACTCTTTCAAATTGGATAGAAACTATCATATTTCTTTAACTGTTTACCAGTTTATAAATGTTACATTTTTGTAGGCATCCTCTTTTTCTGTATTGGTAAATATCAGAGGTGTGCATAGAAGTGGAATAAAGAAAAGATCATATTTTTCTTTAAAATATGTGTCTAGAACTTGAATAAAATAAAAGTATTTGCCAGGATGGCTTATGCTCACCTTAAAAGCACAGAGGTTGTCTTATATGTTGTAAGAGCACTACACAGCAGACAGCTGTATCTTAGTCGTTGGAACTACAAAGAGAATAAATGTTGCTAGTTAGTACTGACAGCAGTGACCTGGTCTCAGGAATGAGGAAATGTCCCATCTCCAGCTGTTGGAATAATTTGTGGGCACTTGACCTTAGTGGAGCTCTCTCAGCCTGTTCCTACAAACCACCTGAATTCAGTTTTCCGTACCCCCCGATCTTTTTGGAAATAAATACTTTGGCAAACTTCTCACTTTCATCACCTAACCTGTGAACCCTGCAGCAAGACTTACCATAGACCTGCGTGCCAGGAGGCTACAGCTATGATTCCTCCTTACATATTACTGCCTCCAGCCCCAGTCTATCCTTCAGTCACTGGGCAGGCCAAGAAATCAGGCACATACATATTTATCCAGGCATGGAGGCACTACTGCCATGCAGGTGAGGTAAAGGCAGACGCCGATCTTAAACCTCCACCAAGGACTGCAGGACAGTCCTTGACAGTGAGGAGCAGTGCCACTGTGCCATCACTGAGAAGAGGTACAGACCTAGGACATCAATAGTTAGCAGGTCTCACATTTTCGTTGCAATCCATGTAGTCGTACTGGTATTTTTACTACCCGTTTGCCGACTATTGGTCATAATATTTGTGTTGGTGTATAAAATAGCTCTAATCATTTTATACAAAATAAAGTTCTTCCAGAATTTATTCTTCCTACACATACGTAAGATTTTTGGTCACGAGGAATGTATCCGTGGATACATGGATTTGTGCTCACCCTTTATTCCAAGGGAAAATATAAAGGCACACTTTTCAGCAGATACAAATCATTCCTGTTAAAGAGAAGACGTGCTACAGTACTTTACAAGTTGCTTCAAAAGCCAGTAGTGGGAACCATCTTTCAAATCAGTGATTCCTGAGAACTCACTGGTACACACTGTTTATGCATGTGAACAAACTGGATTGTTTCGAAAGAGGGAAGAAGACCTTTGAGCCATGACTTCCAAAGCACACTTACTGACAACAGCTTTCTAGCCTATGTAACTTCTGCTTTTACCAAATCCGAGGTCCACGGAGAGGCTCCTCCACGTTCTGACCACCTGCAGAGTGGAGTAATTAATATCCAGAAATTTTGTTGTGTTTCTCTTTTTATAAAGCATACTACAAACCCTTCCCTCTCGAGGTACTTTAATATATCCCAGAGGAATATTCCACAAAATACCTCTTTGTGCCTATACAAATGAGCCTCTAGAAATACTAAAGATATATCATATGTATTATACATACACAGAGAGAGGGAGAGAGATACTTTCTACAGCTTATTTCTGTGTAAGATGAAAACACAAACACAAAGAAAGGGAGTCAGAAAAAAATACAGAACATGGAATAGTTACTGTTTAAAAATACAGTGAGATTATTTTAAAACAAAGCTTGTGTCATAGTTTGAGACAAAGAAGTCCTGGAAGGGACAAAATCTAGGCTCATATCTAGAGAAAACAGAGGAGGGGGAACTGTTAATGAGTAATATCTTAATTCAGTGTATTGCAGGCATACAAATATATTTCCCATTATCACCAAAGATTACAATTGTCAGATTCCTGTATATTGAGATGAGTGTATTTCATAAAGTAGCATTAACTAACATAACTGTAAAGGAAAGAAGTGCAAGAGAAGCAAATTAAAATAGTACCCTTTCAGGCATTATCATGAATAAATACGTAAAAAAATGGAAAATTAGAACTAACTCTACATGGATAACTGGAGAAGGTCACAGACCTGATTTTCTCCTTCCATTTTTAGCATTATGAAATAGAAAAAACAAAGTATGACATTAAAAAGAAAAAGCCCCCTCAAGCCTTCCAAATCCCCTGCGGTTCTTCACTGGAGAGTGATTTTGACATAGTGCTACCATCATAGGGAAGTGTCAACACCATTATAGTGTCCTATTGAAGAGCCTTATGTGCATTTTAATGAAAGAAATAATGAATGGCTAAATGCACCTTCCCTACTTTATTGTTTTGTAACGGTAAAAAGGATGTGCTCAAAAGCAGCTTTTAAGGTTCCATTTGTATCTGGTCCTTGTCTATATCTTGTCGCTACCTGCTGGAAAGTCACCTGCCTCCGGAGATGGTCTCTAAGCCGGGCCCATGTTTGGACCTGAAAGCTTTTGATGCATCTGGGCTTAAACAGCACCAAGACAGTGCCATGAGTCGAGGTCTCCGGCATGCTGCCCTGTGGTACGGACCCACGCCTTGGGACCCCCCCGTTCCAGCCATAAGCTTCTAAGAGCCATGTGCCCTTAGGGCTACATAGCAGCCTACGTGTCCTGGAACAGGATACACTTTTATAGATAACCTGGCATAAACCTTAAGTCTTCAGAGAGTTAAGAGGCATCAGAGCAAAGAACATACACACAGACTTCTTAGAACTCTTCTAGTTCCCGGTGCTGGAGAAAGGCACCGCAGGAAGAGAGTTTGCAACTGACATTTTCTAACATAGAATAATATGAACTAGGCATCTGCACTGTGGGTAAGTCCTCTTGTAAGAAACCAAATAATCAGGATTTGGAGTGTGGGGCAAGGTGAACAGATAATGATAGAAAAGACATGAGGCAGCACAGGAAATTCTGACAGGAGGCAAGGAAAATAAGTGCCAAGGAGGCAGTGGGTAGGCACTGGCAGAGGTGCCCACAGAGGCTGTGGAATCTCCCCCCTTGGAGATATTCAATATGCTGCTGGACAAGCCCCTGAGCAACCAGATCTGACTACTAAGTTGTCCCTGCTTTGAATGCAGGACTGACCAGATGGCCTCCAGAAGTCATTGTCCACCTGATTTACTGTTATGATTCTTTGACATGCTAGAAGGGAATTGGGGTTCTTTTTTCACATATGTAAAAAATATCCCTCCCCCACGACATAAAAAAAACCCATCAGTGCTATATTTGTTTATACACACAAGAGGCTCATATATTCATCACACAAGCAGTATTTGCCTCAGAAATGTTTCAGTTTGTAGAAGAGACAAAGGCAGGTGAGAAGTATTGGGAGGGGGCTAGGTGACAGTATAATATTCAAGCAGGCGAGATGACTCCAGATAATGAGACTACAGTATGACAGCGTGGTTGCTGTTTGCAGTGCTCATCCATGTGGAGAGAATGGAACACAAAACTCAATGACAGCACATTTATTATCTCTCATCAGGTCTTAAAATATAAACACAGCTATTTGCTATATTTACTGGCTGGAATTATCTCTTTTAGGACCCAGATACACCACAAAATATTTGGGAAAATTGAAGAAACATTACAGAAGACATACATTGTGAGTGCTGCATGGCTTAGTATGGTCAATGTTTAGCATTGGGCTCAGCGCACAGGATTCACGACACTGAGAATGAAACTGGGATTTGGCACGTTTCTGCATTATAATAATAATATCATTTCAATGAATTTCTTCATCTAGTTCACTCTGTTTTCAGTCACCCATCATTTAATGTGTGAATTCAGTTTCTGAAAGCACTAGTTTAATTGAAAGCATTGAAGACTTTGCCTGTCCAACAGAGGACTTGTTGGAAGCACAAGTTTATAGGGTGTAGGCTGGATTCAAAATACTGATGTTCAAAACTGTTGTACATCACCGAAGCATTACAATTATGTACACACACCAGAGAAGTCCCAAAGGTACCTTCACCCCTGTGACTACACACACACCTGTGCAGCCAAGCCACCAGTAGCATGGAGCACCTAGGCATCGTGATTCTGTCTAAGGCCTTGAGGGCTTTGCAAAAGAGACACCCATCTCACCCACAAGGCCCAAACCCAAATGAATTTTAAAAAAAAAATGCCACTAGCCTGGCAGTGGCACAAAACATAAATAGCACCCTTTTGCCCTCCCGTCTGAACACTTGTCTGTATGGAAAGATAGCTTCAGCTCCTTCCTGTATCTGAAGAGACAACACTACATATGCTTCAGCTCCCATAAATTGACTGCCCTCTAAAAGGCAGGGTACTCTGGGAGCTGGGGTACCCCTCCATCTCTCATTTCCTACTAAACATTTCAGTAGTTCAGAAATTACTGAATTTTTTTGAGAGAAAGTCAGATAAAATCTCACTAGCTTAGTAATTTTGTCATTGACCCAGAAAGAGGAATGTGGAATCCATTCTAATTCCTTAGTGTGCTGAAGTGTTATGTGCAAAGCGGAAAGGTCTCGTCAGAAGAGGGTGGGACATGACAACGTTGAACTCAGTGCCTGGATCCTGCCATAGTTGGAGGGGGTTCAAGCTCCATCAGGCAGAGAAGAGATTGGAGTGATCTCCTCTCTTATTCTCCCAAACTATTTGGTAATGAGTTTGTCACTGTCATTGAGTTGATTATTATTTGTAGGGGAGGAAGGGAAAGGTAAAGGATAGGAAAAGGTCAGGTTTCTACAGACACTTGATTTCAGGAGCAGATTCACAGCAGAGACATAGGGAACAATCCGTTGCAGCACAACATTGAGCCTTCTTGAGAACTGCAGTCTTTTTAAGCAGCTCTTTCACCTCATCTTTTTTTATTTTCTAGCTTAGGTGGCTTCTTGGTCAATTCATCTGCCTCTGCAATAAAGTATGGCCATGCCAGCTTCAGGCTAAAAAATGTACACAGCTCAGTATCCTTCGAAGGACACCAAATGAAGTGAATATGCTGAGGGAACAAAAAAATATTTATTGCCAAGAGCAGAGTCATGGATCATTCTCCATTCTTGCACTGAACAGATTTTCTTGAAGATCTCTGAGCTGATGGGGCCCTGCCACAGGTCTCTGTAGGACCCTTGCGTTCTCCCCCCATTGCTGCAGAAGCCTGGCTACCTTGAGGAACAATGCTGGGCTGAAGGGCAACCTGATGGCCTCAGCAATCAACACTAACGCACCCCTGCCTTTTCACAGATTTCAACATACAGCTGTAGGGGAGAACTCAAATGTGAATAGAATTCTGTGAATAGAAATATTTTCCTCAGGCAGTGCTTCTCCTCATTTATGACAGTGAAAAGACACACCAGAAGAATAATTCTGACAATATTCAATACATGCAATTAAATTGGGACATCTAGCCTATGTACATCTCTGAACATTGGCAGACAGTGCAAGAGAATTTGTTTTTAAAGGTTCTGATATCACAGAATCATTTAAAAAACATGAAAAGAGACAGTGTTTGGCATGAAAGGTGTTTTCATAACTCATGATGCTAATACATTTATCCAAATGTCTTTGCCTTAAGCATCTTAATGGAAATGATACTATTCTCCATCTGAAGTTTTCGTAGTCATGCAGTGAAGCCAGTCTTGAAATCAAGATGTGTTTCGGATCATCCAAGCAATGTTAATCACTACAAGATCTCTGAATCACTAGATATGCTATATTTGACTTCTTTATTCATAGCAAGTAGGAGAACATTGGAATCCTTTCAAAGACCTAAACAGCCCATTTTCTCTACTTCAGTCACTACTCACAGGCTCTTCACTTAAATATAGGAAACTAATGAAAACTGCAAAGCAGGAGGGATTTCTATTTAAATAACCATACGCTAGTGTTTGTACATAGCATTCCTGCCGCTGCAGTTTTGGACAGGATTGCTCTATCTGCTTTGGACAGAGCATTAACTCATGCTGACCTAGAGCTAAATTCACCCAAACTTTACTTAGATTTAAAACTGAGATTATAATGTTTTTAAAAAACAAATCTACGCTTATTCATATTTAATGCTGATCTAATTTCACGCTGTATGGTAAGAGTTAGCAGACACGTAGAATCAGCATGGTAACCACTTGGGTATGTTACAATTGATTAACTGGAAGCACAGGTAACTAAACAAAAAAGGAACTAAAAAGGACGGTTTTCTTTAAAAAAAAACACATTTAGACGGCAGGCTTCAAGATTGTCATTGTATCAGTGCCATGTCTTTTGGAGAATGGAATTCAAACCCAGTTGAAGCAAATAGCACAATTTACGAGAGGTAAAAGATAGGATAGGAATTAGGAAAGCTGAGAGGGAACTTGAGGAGCACATATAGAAAAACACAAAATAACGCATTATGGAAATACCTGTGGAACCGGATGTTTTTGAGAGAATCAGTGGTTCTACTAGGCTTTCAGGGAATGAAAGGAGTAATAAATCGGGATGAGGACACCAAATCTGTTAAATGTTCTGTTTGCTTCAAGCTTGTTAGAGAAAATACTGGTTATCCTCATGATATAAAGAGGTACTGTCAGAAATTAAAGGTTTTGAGATTTTCTGTAAGAGTTTCTAGAGCAAAATATTTTGATTAGTCTTGAGCCACCAAAGAACCAAGACTTGATTCATGAGGGCATTAGTGGTATTTAATTGCTGCCTCATCACCACTCTCATGAAAAAGTAGTCCAAACTTTAGACTCTGGCAACTTTGACCCAGGGGGTGTGCTCAGGACCCTGGGTATTGTGCAAGGAAACTCTCTGGTCCTGAGCATGCTGAGGTCCTCAGAGCCTGGCTGTGCTTTTTATGAGAAAGTTGTTCCCCGATCACCTCTCACGGACTGTTTGCTGCTTCTTCTAAATGCAACACCTTGCATGGGCCGCTCCAAGACAGACTTTCAGGCAGCGTGGGCCACCAGGACTGCGGTTAGACTATTAAGGATGTGCCTCTGCTCTTCTGATATATCAAGGGGACGCTCTATTTTTGTACTGTCTGATTGACTGACACTAGGACGAGCTTTCAGCCCATGCGAGAGACATGTCATGAGATTTTTTTGAGACAAAAGCGGTTCAGAAAAGTATGTAGACTGAGGGACGCCTACTCAATATCAGACTCATCTGCTGAACCATCTCGCAGCTAATCAGGGATTTTAGCAATTCAGGATCTGGCACGTCCATTTCAGATCAGGCTGTACAACCCCATGCTGCTCTCCGTGTTCCCAGTTTAATTCACTCTAATGTGAATTCAAACAGCAAAAAAGCTAGGCTGCTGTTTCTTACTGAATAAACAGCCCCTGTTTGTTCTTTGTCTGCGTCAGCTCGGTGAGAGGAGGAGCTGGGCACAAGCTTTCTGGTGCCTTGACATGGATGGGAGAGGAGGGTGCTGAGTTCCTCCCAGGGGCTCTGCAGAGTCAGCTCCCACCACAGCATACCAAATGCTGGAGGAAATTTTCGTTTCGTTAATATGCACCCCTGTTGGAGTCTCCTTCCTCTTGGTTTGTGAGAAGGTGACGGTTGCAGGTTTATTACTTCTCTGTCAGAGGCAGGAAGCATTCAGTGCTCGGGATTGTTTTCCCTGTGTCACCTCATTTTGAGGTGAGCGTGTCTGCCTGCTCTTGTGAGGCTGGTCTTTTGGGGATTCTTTCAAAGGTGACTCTGGCGGCAGAGTCTCTCCTTCAGTTCAAGTATTTCACCTCTCCCTCTTCTTCACCAAACAAATAACCTGTGCTTGCTTCATCAGTGAACACAACAAAACAGTTGTCTACCCAAGGGGTGAACCATTTCCTTTGACTGGCAACGTATGCGAATCTGATGTCTTATTTTTTTTCAGCAGAAATTATGTTTTACCATTTTAAAATGCTGGAATTTTTTAAGAGTTGCATAATCTTTCTATATTCCTCATTTCAATGAAATGTCCTGAAATTTCCGATACTGAAATAAAAGTAGTCACAGATCAAGACTGGGTGAAGCAAATTGATACAGATGTGTATCTGACTCTGTTACAGAAAGCAACATTAGTGGAGGTCTGTATTATGTTACAAAAAAAGAAAATCACTCTCCAGTCTGAATAACTCAAGCGTCCTACAGGAGCGTTCAGCAGTGAAAGGCAGTGACAGTCAGGTTTGTTTGATTTGTCTTCCCTCTGTCAAAATTCGCACTTATGTGTAGAAATAAATTTCTTATGTCTTCTTCATCATTGGTGCTGCTTCTGTTTATTCTCTGCTGATACTTCAGATCTTTTGAAGTTATGGGCGTACTTGTTTCCTCACATCAACTGGCAGCTTCGCAAAGCAGAGCGCTTCATTGCCATTGGGAGTACATCGTATCAAATCCCACCACACTTCATTCTGATTCTGGTGGAAACGAGCTGCTAGCTCCTGGTGTCTCAGTTGTCAGCTTTGGCAACAGTACTTACCAAGACAGCTGGTAATTCCTTCCTTTCCCAGAATTTCTCATGGCCATTGGTTTCTGGGGATACCTGACTTCTTACCTGATGTTTCAGGAAGATCTTTTCTTTTAGAAGTGTGTTTTTAAGTTGAAAATTAGCCTTTTTTTTTTTCTTTTTTTTTTTTGGCTGTGTATTGGTGAAATTGCCAGGGCAAGGCAGGGACTAGATAAAGTAGGGAACACAGCCTAAAAACTAGATTAAAAAATCTCCATTTGTTACAGAAAGAAGCCTGAACTTTCATTCTAGTAAGCAAGTACATCAATAAATATAAAAATAATGTTTACAAGGTTTTAAATAGGCTTCAAAGTAAATACTCCATTAAGATGAATGGTACAGTTTGCACTTCTCTTAGAACTATTGATTCAGTCTGGATGCCTGTAGATTCATTAAAATAGCACTGCAGCATCCACGTTTTAGAAGGTTTTCTTTCTAGTAGAAGTGTTATCTTTCAAAACAAAACAAAAGTTTAAAACGGTACCAGGTAATTGTCAGAAGCTGCTGCACGTATTTTCAGCTTTTTGTTATTAAATAGTGAGGTGGGTTTTTTTTCCCAGTGATAAGATTCTACTACTGAAGTAATAGTAACAAAACTGAAAAAAAAAAAAAAAAATTACAGCAACGTAGAAGAAAAAATGTGATCTGATTTAATAGCACAGTCTTACTCTATGAGAGGCCACCTCATGAGCAGTTTTTAGAACATTCTGTTGATAAGAGGTATTTATACCTTTATTTTTTGCATGTAGCCCCCTCCTTATTCATGTTACTTGTGGAATATCAGAATCTGTTGATTATAAGAGATGTTCTTAATAGGAAATTGTTTTTTTAACAAAAGATAGAGCCTTTGTCTCAAAAACTCATTTAAAAGTTTTGGGCTTTTTTTTATTTAACATTAAATGTGATATTATTATCTATTGGAAATAGAGTTCTAGATGAGCCATTTTTCCTTCATCAACTAGATGAAAGTTTGCATGCGACCATTATCATTATGGACCTAAAGCCAGGTAAAATGAATACAGCTCTTGCATTCCGTCACTGCGCAAACAAATGCCCTCCAATTACAAGTTCCTTTTTGGTCATCCACTGATAGGTTATAGATAGTAATTTCCAAAATCACAACTTTTGTCACAGAGCATGAAATTCAGGAGCTTGTGGAACCTCCTTTTTATTTTCTAACGAAGAGATGCTCCTTTTGACCATCGCAGTCCTTAATGGAGACAAGTTCTGAAATGACAGGATATATTATTGATTCAATTATTTCTATTGGTGCCAGGACATCTCTCATAATTTGGTCACATTGGCATATTCTTTATCATCTAGATTGCACATAGATATACAGGGGGCATCTTCAAAGGACCAGAATGTCTTTTTTTGACTTTGAAAAAATTTGAGATTGCAAGGTATGACTGTTGCCAACTTTTTATATAATGAAATCTAGCCAGAGGCCCCTTGAACTGGACAACCATGAGAAGAGATTATAACAAAATGGAAGCATGACAGACCACCTTCTGAGATCTCCTGGTGGTTGCGTAGGTTGCAGACCGTTATGGGGAGGTCTGTCTTCCACACAGAACTAAATAAACTTAAATAATCACTGGATTATTTTCTAAGGGGTTTCCAGAAGCACAATAGTCTCAGGATCTAACTTCTCTACCTGGATCTGACTGTCCTCCTATGAAATGTATGTATCCTGAGTTTATTCTTGGTACCTCCTCTATGGTTTTGCATGTAGTGTTTTCTCTTACTAGAATGAGTAGAAATCTGGCCTAGCATTGCCAGTGTTCTCATATGGTCCACGTGGTTGAATAAAAGGTTGGTCATTTCTTGATGAGCTGTGCTTTTGTTTATAATTGTCGGCATTATTCTTCCATAGCGATTGATTCAATGGGTCTTCCTCAAAGAGAAGACTGCAGGCAGAAAGCTAGTTTAGGGTTCAAGAATGTAAAGTATTGAACACAACATGGTCTTAAGCAGGAATGAGAGTGCCCTGCCAATGGACTGGAAGGAACACAAGACCACTCCTTTCTGCTGCAAGATAGATAGGTTTGACCTAACTGCTAAACCACTGGTTTAGATTTCTACAGGTAGTCATCCAGCATTCACAAGAATACTATTGTATCTTGATAAGTGATCAAAAATTGTGGTCTGTCAGCTTTCTCTCTGCTAATTCACAGAACACCTGAGCAGCACTTGCAGTGGGTTTGTTGTTGGAGTTGAGCTGTTACCATTTGTTTCAATTTAGCCATCAATTGTCTTCAAATGTCCTATCTTGATATCACTTCTGTGCTACGATTTTTCTTTGAAAAATACATTTCAGTACCAAGGAACCCTTCTTTTCTTTATAAAATCCACTGAAAAAAATTCTCTAAAGCCAACAATGTTTGGGTTTGTGCTGTTTAGAAGCAGATTAAGAGATAAATTAAGAGATATATTTCATAGTTAGCATATTTATATTTCCTTAATTTATTTGTGAGTAAATTAACCACACCTAAAAAAGACGTATCTTTGGTTTGCCAGTCTAATTGTCTCACAGAATTATAAGTGTGTGGATTCAGCCATATAAAAGAGTCTCATTGTCACATATCTCTTTCATCTGGTCTAGAATTAAAGCAGAAGAGAGGAATGGTCTTGTCTACTTAAATGGACTATCTCACTGGCAATATACTGGAGGACATTCCAGCAGTATTTATTGAACTATATACCATACTGCTTCTCAACATTTGTCCAGAATCCTATAGTCTGTCTATCACATGTGGTCTGTGAGGCCCAACTGTGTGAACCCAGTGCTTTTCCTTATCATTTGCGTTGAGGTCTCGTGACTCAGACGCACAACATCACCATTGTCATAAGGCAAATGCCTTCCTATGTGAAAATAGCACTGACACAGTAAGAATTAAATTAGGGGTACCGTAGCATCTTGAACATACTCAACAAAAGGAGCATGTTCCCTCAGAATTTGCCTTTTTAAATTATAATCTGAATCTTCATTTCTGTCTTTAAAAGTTCTCTTTAGAAATCGACACTGGCTGGCTTTACTAAACAAAGCAGTTCCTGCCCATCTGCCTGGTACAGGCAGTTAGAGGCACTGCTGGAGGAGAGGGCAAGCAGACCCTTGGCATGGAGCTCTCTGGGATTCAGAAATTTCCACTGTGTAATGGAAAGTGTGGCAGATCTTCCTGGTGGAACAATAAGGAAGAACGTCACAGGAATCCTCATGAAGATGTCCTTCCCCTAGGGACCCTACTCACAGTTTTCTCAACTTCTGGTTATTTTTTAAAAGATGCTGATAAGCAAGTCATTATGGGGATCATTAGATGTGAACACTGCATTCGGCTAATGGAACTTCAAGGATGTTGTTTTGCATCTTTATTAAGAGGCCAAACACATCGACTTTATAATATACTCAATCTGTAAAAGCATTTGTCCTTAAAACTCTGGTCTCCTCACAAAGATAGGTCTACTCTTAATGGAATCAATTAGTAGAGTTCAACATATCGGCAAATGAGAGCAAACAAAGCCAAACAAAATATTTTTTACTTTAGATATTTTTTTTAATGAAACCTGTTGGCTCCTGTCTTTCAGGCCCATCCCTCTTTACTTGCTGCTTGTTTCACTGCCATCGTGTCTAAATTAATGCTGTGTTTGGCAGTCAGACAACTGATTCAATTGGCTGCAATGTCACAGTCTGAAAATGCTCATCAGTCCTGCAGCCTACTCATTTTTTTATGATTGACATTAACACAACCATTGAACACTGTGCACGCTCCTGCTCTCCCCACACACTCAGCACACAAACAACAGCATTTACATTAATTCGGTGAATATACAGTCGTGCTCATTGAGTACGGGGAGCTCCATTGCAGGGGAGTGGGAGGGAACAGTTGCTGAGTGAACAGTGACTCTGCATCTGACTCGGGGAGCCCAGGCTGGTGCTGCACAATCCCCTCTAGAATAAGGCAGGATACATTTTTAGAGGGGAAGCTCTCTTAAGTGGGCAAGCTAGCATAATTGGATTTCTAACTACTTGGCTGCAGCAAGAAGGCAGAAAAAACAAAGCCATTCATATCTAAGTCACTCTGGCACTGACCCAATGAAAGGATTTGCATCCCTTGCAGTGCTAAAATGGACATCCCTCTCTTCCACCATCCAGATTATGAATGACAGTATCAGACAGCACAGTAACCAGGGTAGACTCCTGTGAAAGTTCATACAATTTAGCCTTCCATTTTGACAGTGAAACATCACTAACTACTCTCTAAGTACAGTTTTCAAACTAATTTTATACATACCCATTAATTTTTTGGTCTGTACAATTTTTTCCTTTTCTTGCTTATGTAAATGTCATGTGAGACAGTGGCAGAACTTTTACTAAGATCAAGAAAAATAGCATCTGTTGTTTCTCCTCATTGAGCAAGGTCTGTTACCCACTTTGAGAAAGAAATTAGATTTGTTTCATGTTGTTTGTTCTTGGCAAATCAATGGTGACTGTTCCTCATCTCCTTACTTTTCAGGTGCTCAGAAATACTTCAATTGATTGCTCATTTCTGTTTAGAAATGGAGGTTAGTCAGGTGGTGTATAATTTCTCAGCACCATTTTCTTTAAAGATAGAAACCGTGGTTGTCCAGAGACAATTTCCTGGCGGTTCATTTGCCCTTCCCAAGTCCTCAAAGATAACCGTGAACAGCCATAAGATTTCATCAGTCAGTTCTTTAAGTACCCTCAGAGGAAATTCATCAGGCTTAGCTGATTGAAAATCTCTCATTTATGTTCCTTCTCTTTAAGAGGCTGAGATCTTGCTTACCCTTTTGCAGCTGGAATTAGTTGTACTACTTGCCACCTCAAAACTGACCTCTTTAATGAAGGGCAATGTAGAAAAACTTCTTTCAGTGTATTTTCCTAGAAGAAATCTCTAATATTTAAGGGCTGATGTCATAGGCATTAGAGCTAAAAGCATTTTCCTCTAGGTCAAGTGGAAAAATCTTGGGAAATGAACAAATGAACATTTTCCCCTTTTTATTCTTTATTCATTCTGTGGTGATTTTTTTTCTTGAACTTTCAGTATGGCTACATATTTGCAGTGGTATTTTCAAGAATATTGGATTCTAATTAGTCTCACCATCTTACTTTGGCTTGTAGGTAAAAGAATTTCTTTTTTCCCAGCCAAGAACAAGTTAACAATTAAAGCACTCACAGCACAATTCTTACCTATATGTCCGTAGGATGATGTCCAATTTTAAGCACAGAAGAGTGCTATCCACTGAACCAGTAAGTCACACAAAAAGAAACTTTATAAGGAGTGGAAGAAAGGACAGCTGGAATGGGGGACATATAAGGAAGCTGTCCAAACAGCAAGAGACCTGGTGAGAAAAGCTGAAGCTCAGCCAAGGAGATCAAGGGAAACAGCAAAAATTTCTATGGGTACAGTAACGGTAAGAAGAAGACTAGGGAGGGTGTGGACCCCCTCAGAAAGGAAACGGGGGAGCTGGTGACAAGTGATATGGAGAAGGCCGAGGTTCTTAATGACTTCTTTTCCTCACTCTTCACCGGCAAGGGCTCCAGCCACACTCCCGGAGTCACAGAAGACAATGGCAGGGGTTGGACAGAACTGCCCATCATAAGTGAAGATCAGGTTCGTGACCATCTGATGAACCTGAAAGTGAACAAGTCCATGGGACCCGATGGGATACACCCACGGGTACTGAAGGAACTGGTGGATGAGGTTGCTAAACCGCTCTCTATTATATTCCAAAAGTCATGGCAGTCTGGTGAAGTCCCCACTGACTGGAAAAGGGGAAACATAATCCCCATTTTCAAAAAGGGAAAGGAGGAACCAGGGAACTATAGGCCAGCTAGTCTCACCTCCATGCCTGGTAAGATTATGGAGCAGATCCTCCTGGAGGCGCTGCTGAAGCAGAAGAATAATGAAGAGGTGATTGGGTACAATCAACATGGCTTCACCAAGGGCAAATCGTGCCTGACAAACCTGGTGGCCTTCTATGAGAAGGTCACAACATCAATAGACAAGAGGAGAGCAACTGACGTCATTTACCTGGACCTGAGCAAAGCCTTTGACACTGTCCCGCATGACATCTTGGTCTCCAAGCTGATAAAATATGGGTTTGATGGACTGACAATTCAGTGGATAAAGAACTGGCTTGACGGCCGCACCCAAAGAGTGGCTGTCAATGGGTCCATGTCCAAGTGGAGGCCAGTGACAAGGGGAGTCCCTCAAGGATCAGCACTGGGACCGGTCTTGTTTAATATCTTCGTCAGTGACATGGACAGTGGCATAGAGTGCACCCTCAGCAAGTTTGCCGACGACACCAAGCTGTGTGGGGCGGCTGACACACTGGAGGGAAGGGATGCCATCCAGAGGGACCCTGACAGGCTGGAGTGGTGGGCCCATGCCAAACTCATGAAGTTCAACAAGACCAAGTGCAAGGTCCTCCATCTGGGTCGGGGCAATCCCAAGCACCGATATAGGCTGGGCAGTGACTGGCTTGAGAGCAGCCCTGAAGAAAAGGACTTGGGGGTGCTGGTAGACTAGAGGCTCAACATGAGCCGTCAGTGTGCACTAGCGGCCCAGAAAGCCAATCGTATCCTGGGCTGCATCAGGAGAAGCATGGCCAGCAGGTCGAGGGAGATGATTCTCTCCCTCTACTCCACTCTCGTGAGACCCCACCTGGAGCACTGCATCCAGTTCTGGAGCCCCTACTACAAGAGAGATATGGACGTGCTGGAACGTGTTCAGAGAAGGGCCATGAGGATGATCAGAGGGCTGGAGCACCTCTCCTATGAGGACAGACTGAGAGAGTTGGGGTTGTTGAGTCTGGAGAAAAGAAGGCTCCGAGGAGACCTTATAGTGGCCTACCAGTATCTTAAGGGGGCCTACAAGAAAGCTGGTGAGGGACTTTTTAGGATGTTGGGTAATGGTAGGACTAGAGGGAATGGATTAAATCTAGAGATGGGATGATTCAGACTGGATGTTAGGAAGAAGTTCTTCACCATGAGGGTGGTGAGACACTGGAACAGGTTGCCCAGAGAGGTGGTGGAAGCCCCATCCCTGGAAGTTAAGGCCAGGCTGGACGGGGCTCTGAGAAACGATCTAGTGGGAGATGTCCTTGCCCATGGCAGGGGGGTTAGAACTAGATGATCTTTAAGGTCCCTTCCAACCCTAACAATTCTATGATTCTATGATAAATCCAAAAATATCCAGTAACTCTACAAGGATGTAGCAGATTAAAGACAACAAGTATCTTTCTCTGAAGCACCAGCTATTAGTTTCTTTTAGAGATATAGTTGATCAGGTCCCTCCGATATACCAATTCCTTCTACATTTTTAGCAACACTTCATCAAATATTCTTTGCTTCAGGACTGTAGCTGTACTAACCATTTCACAGCAAGAGTGAAAAGTTCTCTGACAACTGTTCACAAGACAAGGAAAAGGCTGAGAATAACAAATGAGACCACCCATGCTTCACACTCAAGTTTGAGAGCTCTGCAACAACAAAGCTTACTCTCTTACTTTAAACCTTTCATTGCCACTCAGTTTTGCTATGCAAATCAGGGCTTAAAGAGGACAAGCGGAAACTACTATGAGAAATGCTTTGGTTCTAAGGCAATCTTTACTACTTTACTTGCCTGATCATTTAGAATGTATGTCAGAATCAGAATTATGCATGTGAACCAAAGGTCATCTGAACTAAATGTCTGAAAGATTTTCTAAATCTTTGCAAAAAAAGTCATCAGCCATCTTGATTCACATGAAAGCCATATGATTTACAGGCCTCTGTGAGAAATATTTCAGCCTTCTTTTAAAAAATAATTAATTTGTGCACTTGAGGCTTTGTCAATATCCATATCGAATTTTTCTATAACTAATCATGCTTTTCAAAATAGGTGTTTTTTCATAAAGTCAGGGAACCTCCTGGAAAGTTCACATGGATAAGAAACTGCTGAGAACAGAAGCACAAAAGATTTGGCAGGTATTGAAAAAGGTTACATGAAAAGCACAACAGCAAAATATGCCAGGGGGGAAAGAAGCAGGAAGCAGAGCAAGATGAAAATATAGTGTCCTTTGAAAATCAAAAGACAAGTAGGAAAAGCAATATATGGCTAAGGGTATTGCAGACCAGCTTTTGTATTTCAGTGTAGCAACGACTTACACTAACCCACCCAATCTACCAGCGCAACAGATTAGGAACACCTCAGCTATGGTGGCAGTATCCTCCAGCAGTGGGATGGTCATGAACAGTAAGGGGGTCTTTCAACCCATCCAGTAAGATAAAATAGAGCACCTCCATCTATACCCCTAGGATGTGTATCATGAGACGATGTAAACATGGAGGATAAAATTAGAAGTGTTAAAATGCAAAATTAATTACTCCCAATAAGGACCTGCATTTGAAATCAGGGGAAGAAAAAATAAAAGATAGGTTCATCGTTTAACGGGGGAGGAGAGAAAATAACAGATACAAAGAAAGATGAAGCTTCCAATGTTTATTTTGCTTCGTTCTTCATGAAAAAGATTAACTGAGAGCAAATGTTACTGCAATTCATTTAAAACAGAACAGTATAGAGGCCAGAACAGAGAAAGGGTAGGTTCGGTAATATTTAATTAATTCAAATGTATTTAAGTTAGTGGTTCCTGAGGAAATTCACCACTGAGCACTTAAAGAATTATCCAAAGCAACCCCCGGGACATTAGAACTACCTTTGGCAACTTGAGGAGGGAGGGAAAGGATTCAAAAGACTGCAGAGGAGTCAGCATAGCACCTGTCGTTAAAAGGGGGGAATAGGACCATAGCCTAACTCAGTGTCAGAAACAATATTAGACAAAGAATTAAATAATCAATGTATAAGCATCTTTAGGATATTAAGGTGATTAAAACTGCCAACATAGATTTGTCAAGAGTAAATCATGTCAAATCAATCTAATCTCCCCTTGCAGAAGGACAGCTGCTCTGGTGATTGAAAAAGACATAGTAATACCTGCGATATACCTATGCTTGGATAAGATTTTTTAGTTTGTTTCACATATCTTGGTATATACAAATCACAGAAATATGGCCTAGATAAAATCACCATAAAGTAGATGCAAAACCTGCTGAAAATGCATTTAAACCACAAATTCCCCAAATGCATTATCGGCATAGGAATGATTCAAGCAGGATTTTGCACTGAATTGTCCTAGACCCAGTTTGATTCAATGTGTTCATGAATGTCTTGGGTGACAGAACAGAGAATACACTTAAGACATTTGTGGTGACATAATGTTAGGCACACAAGGGAAGACAATATCAGAAATCTAATTGATCTTGATACGTTGGACGTCAAACTTGAAATTCAATAAAGACAAATGCAGAGCAGTACACCAAAAAGACATCAGATACACAATTACAAAATGAAAAACTGAAAAGGCAGCAATCCATCAGAAAGGGACCTGCTGTTACAGCAGTTTGCTAAGTGAATACGAGTAGAAGTTGTGACACTCCTGGGGAAAAAAATTAAGGCAAATCTAATTCTGGATGAAACTCAGAGGAGCGTCACAGGTAAGAAACACAACAGACTGATTCTGCTCCGCTTCCAGTCAGTCAGGCTCCCGCTGCATCACAATGCCCCATTTGCTCAACATGCGAAAACAGGCAAAGCCTTTAGAAACAGGATAAAAATCTGAAGGGAAAAAAAAAATCAAGCTAAGGAGAGGATGCAGCAATCCTTCAACATGTAAAAGCAGAGAGAGCTCTACGATGGGTAGAGGCAGTGGTGGCAGACTGCTGGAGGCAGCTAAAGGGCCGTGGGTTCCTCAGCGCTGTGCCCAAGCCCTAGAAAGCCAAGCTGACTACTACTGCCACTGCCAAGAAAAGGGCTTGGAGTTGGGGCTGTTCTAGGGAGGAGGAGGAGATCCCAGAAGCAAGAGTCCCTGTCCAGGATTGGGACAGGAACAACAAATCTGTTTTCTACATCTTTCCACTTGCAAGTACAGTCTGGATTCAGGTTTTCTCCTTGCAAGTTGACTATCAGCTTCCAGTCTTGCCTAAATCATCGAGAGGCTTTGAGCCACGCTGTAGAAGGCATGAATAGGAAGCACAGAAATCAGTTCTCGGTGTCCAGCCAGGGAACAATAACAAGAATTTAAGAGCTTTACAGCAGAACAGGTTTAGCATAGATATTAGGGCAAAAGTATTTTTTGTTTAAAATCTGATTTAAAATTAGTTCACTCTTACATGTTTCGCGGTTATTGTTTGACCAGGTTTGAAGAATATTAAACATGGGATCTATCTATTTTCTTTAATATATGTGGGAAAATAAGATTGTACCTCTCTAGCAGCTTGCTAATTTTTTGATTGTTTTTTGACCTTAAAAGGACTATGTAGGTATTTCCATCTAGGAGCAATTAACAAACACCTTTTCAGTTGGAACTACCACTTGACCTTCATATCTGCAGTGATAAAGAAGGGAGGCCTTTTCATAGATTCTTCTTGCTGTCACAGAGAGATACACATAGGCCCCTCATTTGCCATATACCCTAGGCAAGGTATTGTTGCTGTTTCACGAGCAAGCAGTTCATCACTATTAGCATTGGTAGAGAACTACATGAAAAATGTTCAAAATCTCCATTCTAAAAAATCCTGATTGTCTTCTGCCCCTAGCCTACCAAAAGTTTAGATTACCGAGTATCAATTTTTGGCATTCTCATTCTCATTAAGTATGTGTGCTCATTCACTTAAGTTTTGTTCGAATTAGTTGCCCTGTTTAAGGCTTTGTGGTGAGATACTGGGATCTCCAAAATGCCTGTGCATGTCTATTTTCTAATCTTCTAGTTAGGAGACTCATCCTCTAGGGACTGTACAAACCCAGTTCAGCTTCTGGTTTGTAAAGGAAGAGGATAAGATTTCTCTTCGCTAATGTCTAGCCCTTCCCTTGGTGCAGCTGATGGGTATGCTTGAGTGGGTCTGCTAGAAAAGGTCATAGAGCAGTTACCCGAGTGCTCTGGAAGGGTGAGAATTTTTAGAAGAGAAGTTTAAATTTCCCCCTCATACCACTAACTTACTACACTCAAAGATGTGGATAACATCCAGTCTGGAAAAAAAGATGACTGAGGGGGAGGATCTTATCCACGCTTATAAATACTTAAAGGGTGGGTGTCAGGAGGATGGGGCCAGGCTCTTCCCAGTGGTGCCCAGCGACAGGACAAGAGGTAACGGGCATAAACTTGCGCATCGGAAGTTCCATCTCAACATGAGGAGGAACTTCTTTACTTTGAGGGTGGCAGGGCACTGGAACAGGCTGCCCAGAGAGGTGGTGGACTCTCCTTCTCTGGAGACATTCAAAACCCACCTGGACGCGTTCCTGTGCAGCCTGCTCTGGGTGGCCCTGCGCTGGCAGGGCGGTTGGACTAGATGATCTCCAGAGGTCCCTTCCAACACTACCATTCTGTGATTCTGTGATTCTAAAGAGAAGCACTGTAAATCATTGCCCATAATGATTACATTACATTGCAATGTAAATCATTGCCCATACACTTACAAAAGCAAGTGTAGGGTCCTGCACCTGGGAAGGAAGAATGCCAAACACCAGTATATGTTAGGGGCGGACATGCTGGGAAGCAGCTCTGAGGAGAAGGACCTGGGGGTCCTGGTAGACAGCAAATTATCCATGAGCAAACAATGTGCCCTTGTCGCCAAGAAGCCCAATGGCATCCTGGGCTGCATAGGGAAGACTGTGGCCAGTAGGTCGAGGGAGGTCATTCTCCCCCTCTACTCTGCACTGGTGAGGCCACAACTGGAGTACTGTGTCCAGTTCTGGGCTCCCCAGTTCAAGAGGGACAGGGAACTACTGGAGCGAGTCCAGCGAAGGGCAACCAAGATGATTGTGGGACTGGAGCACCTCCCTTATGAGGAAAGGCTGAAAGAGCTGGGACTCTTTAGCCTGGAGAAGAGAAGGTTGAGGGGGGACCTGATTAATGTTTACAAGTACCTAAAGGGTGGGTTGAAGGAGGACGGAGCCAGGCTCTTTTCAATGGTTCCCAGCGACAGGACAAGGGGCAATGGGCACAAGCTAGAACATAGGAAGTTCCGTTCAAATACACGGAAAAACTTCTTTACAGTGAGGGTGACAGAGCACTGGAACAGGCTGCCCAGGGAGGTTGTGGAGTCCCCTTCTCTGGAGATTTTCAAGACCCGCCTGGATGCAGCCCTGAGGGATGTGCTTTAGGCAACCCTGCTCTAGCAGGGGAGTTGGACTAGATGATCTCTAGAGGTCCCTTCCAACTCTGAAGATTCCGTGATTCCGTGATTCCGTGATAACATTATGGAATCTTCTTCGCTGGAGGGATGAAGAGCCGTTAGAGAAAATATATATATTTGCATGTATAAGCAGGCATGTTTGTTGTCTCTCTGGGAAGGAAGACAAAAAATGACCTCCTGAGGGTCCTTTCCATCTTCAGATTTCTGATTCATACCATTTCACTACTTCTCCACGTTTTACTGGGAAAAACTGTGAAAGCAGCACATTGGACTCTGTACTGATGGCAACTTTCAGAGCCCCTCTTCACAGCCCTGGGACAAATGACTGGTAGGATACGGTTCAGTATCATTTTTAGCTAGGATTATACGGTGTGTGACATCAGCTCGTAGAAATTGTTTCTGGCTTCACTCTCTGGCATCAGTGAGCAAGTGCTAAGTCATACATCTGTTTGGGAATGCAATCACATTATTATCTCCTGACAGAGAACATAATCAACTAATTTCAGCCCTGGTATAAATGGATAACCATTTATTATAAATGGATAACCATTCTCAGTTACCCTCTGAAGAAGCCTCCTTGTCCCCATTACTGCTGTATAGGTAAATTAAACTCCTCAATTTATGTGCTCCAAATTAGTTAAAATAATTTAAAGTAGATGGAGTTAACCGCTGGGAAGTTATTTCTCAATAACTAAGCTATTAGTAATCATTCCTAGGGCTCTTTATAATCAATGCTGGATTGTTTCTCAGTGAATATGCACATCTCCTTGCTATTACTTCAGTGGAGTAATGCCGAGTTAAGCCAACTGAGGATTTGGCCCACAATATCTCGAGGGTACTTCCTTTTAATTTAGTAATAATTACACCCTAGGCTAATATACTAGAAGGTCTTTGGCCTTTGAGTTAATGAAATGATACCAACATGGCCCTCAGAATCAATTTATTCAGCAAAGAGGAAAATTATTACTTCACAAACAGGAAGTAACCTCAATTTATTATAATAAACTTCATTGTGTATATAAAAAGAGGGAAAAAAGACAGAGGAGATGAACAAGTAGGAAGATAATTTTTAATATGATTTTCTATGGTTCTTATCTCCCTAGTATCTGATAACCCAAACTAAAAGTGTAAACCATGGGTGCGCGCACGCACACACACACACACACAAAAACAAATTGAATGAATCCCAATTTCATCACCTACTAAAGGCCTCACTAAAGAATTATTACAAATGCTACGAAGGGATGAGAAGCAATATATGTTCTGCCATCCATAGGAAGGATTACATCACAGAGTACATTAATAGTAACCTGGGAATGTACGTCTTCCATCCTCCCGGTGAACTCCCGCGAGACTGGTCTCAGTTATTCTTCTGAGGTGATGACAGATCCTCTCTTCTAAACTTCTCAAAGAAAGGTTGTTTCATCTCCCTCTCCCATACTCCATTTTTATGGAGGAAAACTGCCAGGAAGTGCAAGCAGAGGAAAATAATATAGTCCTTATTGCTCCTTTTCTTACACTGAGACAATTCTGTTGACTACCACACAATTATATCCACATAATCCCAGAGTTACGCACAGAGAGAATCGGGTCCTGCCGAAACCAACGTGCCAGAGTCTCGTTCATTAAACGTTGTATTCAAAAGAAGAGTTGCAGGGGATGGCTTGTTAACTTTTTGGTCAAGTAGAACATGTGCTTTATGCAGTAAATTATATGCACATCTCTAAGAGAATTATTTCTAGTTCACATCTGTTCACATCTGAGTGGTTTACTACAGGTTTTCAAAGTACAAGCATAGGAGGAGAATTTTGGCCAAAGCTTTATATAATTAAATGGTCCTTCCCAGTTCTATATGAAAATGTTTACCACACTTCCAAAGAATAATTTTGTGAAGACCCAACTGAGAGTGAATTTTAAAAAGATGACAACCAGTATTGATTTATATACCTAGACCACCAAACTAGAGAAACATTTGCATTGCAAATTATATTTGCACTCTCACAAGACATGAAATTATGCTGTTGAACAGAAGTAAAGGCTGGTTTTGTACATGATGTGTAGAAGTTCGAAATATTCTGGAGGGGAAGCATTTACAGGCATTTTTTTTCAAGAAGACAAGGTTATGTGATAAATTTGTGTTATAAGCTTGATAAATTTGTGATTTCCCATTTTAATATGTATTTGGGAAAAACTAAATGGTTCCAGCTGATTTTTTCACTTGATTTTGAATTTAGAGAAATGTGGGTAATGATAGAGAGAAGGACAGATGAATCCTGCAAATATTGGAACCGAAGAAAAAATACATATGAATTGTTCTGAAGCATAAATACTGTATTTTGCAAAACATAGAGCAATGGAATTTAAGATGTATGCTTTATTGTGTAAACTTGCTTCTCCAAAAATTAATGTGTTTTTCTGCATCAGTTGTATGTAAGCAGATACATTAACATAGAGTTTATATATGCACATGCAGACACAGATATTAATTTTAAATAATGGTGTAGATATGTACAGTTGCATTGAGGATCCGCCCATCACATAGTTTCACTGTATTTACCTTGTATATCATGAGGCAGCAATACCTCTAATCATACAGCCTTTATTAATTTAAGCTTAATGCAGTCTTTCCTATGAGCAAACATTACATGATTCAGTTCACGTCTTTTTTATTTAATAAAAATTTAAGAAGACCATGAATGGTTCTTGGAAATCAATATGTAAGAGAGGAATGTTCTGAAGAAAATAGGCTAGATTTCATTATAAGCTGAGTATTGCCTTCTTGATGTATCCAGTGACAGAGATTTCCTGGGGTGAAGTCAAGACAACAATTTTACACACTGTAAAATGGTCTGAAAGCGATTAGGCGGTGAGCTCTGAGGAAGGTTTTTAGCTTATGTGTAGATGAAAACAAAAGCTTGCTAAGGCTGCAAGCTTACAACACATGTTTTGAAAGTCAGATGACAACCAGAAAGAATGCCATATTAATTTAAAAAATGGAATCTGTGTCTCTAAATCTTTTTATGCTCTGGCATCAAATAAGAGTGGGAAGGTGTCCTAAGAAATGCTGTACTTAGTCCTGATGATGTTGCAGTAGTATAGACAGCACTGAAGGAGACGTTCTGGTGAAGTTTGTGCTGGGTTGGTAAATTAAATATTGAGGAAACCATAAAACATGTTCCTTTTGATCATCTCTTTATCAAGCTTACCATCATGTTTGCAGATCCAAAACTGATACCATAAAAACTTCCCAGTTTGGCTTGTTGTGAAGGTTTTGGAGTGTTGCAGAACCCGCTGGTGGGATATACTTGGAAAGGAAGGGAGTCACTTCCAAATCTGAATTCTTGGTGGACGCCTAGTGTCCTGAAGCATCAACTACACATGCAATGGAGACATACCCATCTACGGCAAAATAAGATCCTTTATCCAGACGCTTAAAGAATATGGTTGTAATATGAATCTTCTCAACCGATTGCACAAATTTCAAAGCTACAGGGTCATGCTAGGCTATTTTATTGCTGTGTTTTTTCTGGGGCAGTGAATTTTGCGTTCTTTCCTACACAGTGGTTGCATGAGCTCTGCACCCTTTCTCCTTCCTCCCTTCCTTCCGTCCACCTCAGCTATAGGTACTGAGGGCACTTACCTAAAGGGTCACTGGGGAGAGACAGAAACCTCTCAGTCTGTTGCAGTATCTACCACAAGGCTCTTCAGTGGACAGAGGAACCTGCCTCCGCTCTAAAAACAGTGACTTGAGCTCCTGACAGCGTGCGGGGCAGATACACCTTTCAGGCTGGTTTGTCTTGACTTCTTGCAGGTGACTTTCTGAACTACCTCCATGCTCTGATTTGCAATCGAAATTTAAATACTGCACTAGCTTATCCTGTGACTTGGTTCTTCTACTGTCAAAGATCAAAACGTTTCTGCAAATCATGGGGACACTTGAACTGCTGTGGAAAAGGAGATAAAACATTACAATAGAAAATATTAGACACACTAAATACAGTTCAAGTCCCTTCTTTTTACTTTATAAACCAAATCTGAATACATTGTTCCCAAACTAGTCATAGCCCAACGTTTTTGTTGCGGTGCTGTACTTCAGAGGTAGCTTACAGAATATTACAGAAGCTACAGAACAAAACTGGTGTGAATGATAAAGGGAGTTGACCGTTCAAGTGTAAATTTCAAGCCTTACGCTCTCGGTCTGGGGGAAAAAAAGTTTCCTACAGAAACAGTGCAGAGTGATGCAAGTATTCCACCTTATTTTAAAAGCCCTCTGTAGAATTTGAGAGTATATGACATTTACAATTTTCCTATTACAAACAAGTGGAGCTCCACTCTGAGTTAATCTCATTGGGCAACAGTGAACTGGAAATTATAGTTAGTTCTAATCCATTTCTAATAGCCTAACGTTGGCCTCAAGGCATAATTGAAATTCTAATATATAAGGCTAGAGCAGCTGCTAAATTTGAATTTATGTATTAACTATTTGGAGGAATTAGTTAATTAACTTTAACATTGTTATAGTCTCTTTAACAGTGTTTCAAAATAACTGACTGTGATTAATAGACCATGATAAGAATTTTGATCACTTATTATCTAATGTTTCTTGGATAAAAAGGAAGAATTTATTACACATTGAAATTTTATTTGAATTATTTAATTGTAGATTTTAATCTTGTCTGAAAATGCAATCTTCATCCATTCAGTGACATAAGAAGTTAGTTTCCTCCACCCAAACATTTGCAAACCTTGCCTCCATTTCTTTTCCTTCTGCCATTATTTCATTTAATTTCATGTGGTTTTAATGAGTGATTGTTTTCAACAGTTTTTGAGAGTTTCAGTCAGCAATATTTCATTCTGGAATAAAAGCTAATGATCCATAAATTCTTAATGCCATATTTTTATAGCCAGTAAATTAGTCTTAAATGGGTTCAGTAAGTTCTGTGATGTATGTCATTAATTGTTAATGGTGTTTTAACTAGATAATTGTTGTAAAAGGTTGTTTATCATCACCATTGGTGAGTGACTGTTCCTTGCAATCTGTTCCGCCTGGTACTGCTGAACTTACTCCATCTACCATTGTGTGCAGCAAAGAGATCAGGAGACTGTGAAGCACAGTTTAAATATCAAATTCAAACATGTCCAGTGGATAATGAACCTACAGACCATCAGACTTAATAAGGTCAGATTATTTTTCGTTTTTCAAACAGAAACACGCGTGTATCGTATCCTAGTGCTCTTTGCACATAGCATAAATGAGTTATAAACCAGTTCTGTCTAAGTAGTAAAAATGCCTAAGCTTAGATCCAAGCCAATTCAGGCATTAAATTACCTAAAGATTATGCTATCCAGTGACTTAGTGACCTGAGTAGCAAGTGAAGCTCAGATAGTCATTAGTGGTTTCTCCTTAGGATAAAGAGGTAGTATTACCTTAATGACATGCAGTAATTAGAGGAAAAGTTCATCAAGTGCTAAGTAAAGTGAACTTTTCAATACACAAGAGTAAGTAAGTCAGTAAAAGTGAATTGAATCTCCTCTTTGGACTTGAATCCTTAACCAACATTATGACTTCACAGGCTGTTTCCACCAAGTTAATTATCAAGTAAATAGATATCTTCTGTAAGGTCAGATCTAACTACAAAGAATAGGAATACAAAGTCTCATTTCAGTAAACATAGACGGTGCTAAGCATCCGGAGGCAATGCCTTTGCTGGCTATTCCAAGTCCCTGGGTTGCCCTCATTCCTAAAAACATATATACTCTTTTATCCTTGCCCTCAGGGATGGGTTTTCTTAGGGTATTGCTACAAATACTGTTCTTTGATGTCTTTGGGTTCTCTTTTCACATTTTCTCTGTGTTTCTTTGGGTTCCCCACTATTTTTTTCTGACACACTGCTCCTGCAGAGGAGTCCTGGCCTCTTGCACTTTCTTTCCACTGGTGGTCAGAGGGATAGCTTGACTGCTAAGCATGGCCTGCTGATCGGATCCAGTTTGTTCGCACTCCATTCATAGAATCCTAGAATCATAGAATTGCCTAGCTTGGAAGGGACCTTTCAGATCATCTAGATCATCTAGTCCAACCATTCCATGCAGCTTTTATGTTTACCCTAAATGAGAGGCAATGGATATTTGACCTTAGTTTTAAGGTTAAACCTTTAGCATAAGATTCACTCAATCCTTAGGAGATCAATACAGGCAGAATGAACTGTGCAGACTGAGGCCAGCCCCTGGGTCATACCTGTTGTTCTCTCCCCTCATCTCCTGCACCTGAAGTTACATGGAGCCCCATAGACAGTATGAGCAGAGGCTGGATTTTGTGTCTGTAAATGGGGCCCAGTGCAAGGGTATTATGTGCCAGCTCCAAATCCTCCCAAGACAGATTAGGTGTTTCTTAAGGGAGGGTACCTAATACCCAACACTGTCAATGTTTCTCCCTAATGCCGACTATAGCAGGGAGGGCATAAGGGTTTGGAGAGTTTTGCTTGCCCTGGCCCCGTGCATAACTAGCCTGTGTGAGCTGCATATGCACCATGCGGAATGAACAAATGCAAATTACAGTGACTTGTTTGGCATGCAGCAGGATGATGGGGCTGGAGTGCTGTATTCTGCCAAGAAAATCACTACAAAAGCACATATTGTGCTCATGTTGCATATCACAATATTTTACCCATCTCATTGGCTGCTGTACCTGCTTCATTCCCCAATTTCTTTTTGCCCCCTAACTAGTAACATGGTGCAACCACATACCAGCCCTACGTGACTGAAAAAGCCTGCCAGGGACAGCCTCCTGCAAGGAGTCAGCAGATCTTCTCAGTAGCTCACAAAAAGGAGTGAGGACAAGTTTTTCTCCCCTAGAATATCATCTCCGCTAATGCAGGCAGAATGCACCATCCCCAACAAAGCAGTGCTGGTGACAGTCTGGCTCACTGCACTGGAACCACCTGCTAGATGTGTCTTGCCACCTCAGCACCACAACCACATCTCCCTGCAATGCTCTTTCCAGCAGCATCCTTTCCCCGTCCTCACATTCGGAAGGCTCCCCTCTATCCCCATGTTCCTCACGCCCACTTCAAGAACAAGTAGGCATGAGTCTTGGAGTGCTGTGATCAGAAACTCCCATCCTCACCAGCTTAGTCAATGCCCATACTGCTTTTCCTCTTGAAAAGGGGTCTGAACCTTTCCTTTCAAAAACAGAGGAAGAATCACGCTCGTTCTTTACAATGTGGAGCAAAGATGCTGTCATTGCCACCACAATCCAAAAACCAGCTGTGGTTAGAGCATGTACTCCAAAACATGGCAAAAGCCAATCTTCCTGAAAAAGACCCCACCATGGGAATACAAGTATCTTAGAGTGAATATAGGAAGCAGGAGTTCTCTCTAGTTTTACAGTTGAAGCAGCTCCTTTGTACACGATATTAAAAAGATTTGCTGAGAAGGACTGTGGGAGTGAACAGGGAATTTTCCAGAAGGAAGAATGGCTGATTGTTAGTCCCTGCTCTTATATGTTCTTAAACACACTCTTGTATTGTACCTACAAGCAGCATTGGATAAGAGACACCAAGAAGCCTTGGGGTCTTGGGATTTAGCCTGCTCGAGAGCAACCTGTACCCACTAGGTGAGAAAGACATGTGCAGTCCCATTCCTTCTGTCCAGCCAAGAAGGTCTTCTATGCAAAGAACAGCTTCAAACAATCTGGATGGGAGAGGGAGGGAAGCGAAACAGTCACACCTCACTGGTTCGATGAAGAGAGCACCCTACAAGGATAACTGGATTTCAAGTGCTTCAGGGAGAAAAGGGAATTGACTGGTGTCCCATGTGATAGGTCAACCCTCAGACTACCCAGGCACATCATCTCCTTCTTTAGAGACTGCAAGGTTCCAGCCCAGAAATTGCCTGCCCGCCCATAATGTCTTGTGCAAAAGAGTGAAAATATGCATATTTAAAGAGCCAGTAGGGCTTACGCATAAAAGAAGTGATAAACTGCTCACTTTGAAAATTCATAAATAAACTGAAACCTCAGAAAATGAAAATTTTCTGAAACTCTCAGCCTGGAAAAGCAGGCAAAGCTTCAGTTTGTGAACCTGAATTAGCAACAATTTCATTTGTTTCTATATTAAAGGTTATGGCAGTGTCAACTAATGTGTCTGCATGTACAGGGAATGCCACTCTACATAAAAATCACCTCTCTGAGTTGCATTATGAAATGTTTTAGAGAACTTCAAGGGGTCTTCAGCTTACAGAAATGAACTCATTACAGAAATTGGGTTAAAATCCTTTGGGATGAGCTTGTTTGGGTATCTGGGGTGTTATTTGTAATATCTATTATTTCACTATGCATAAATCTCTAGAAATGTCAGCCATTATTTCAGCCCAAGACTCCTGCTTCTACTCCTGATTTTACTCTTCTCATATAAGCTTACCATAATCCTCTTAATAACTATGTGTTCTGTTTACAATATTTTGAGCAATATCAACCTTAAGCCACTATTTTTTTTCCAGTTGTTTAATGAAGATTAATTTTATTAGCATTCAAAGGGTGCTCTTTTCCAATGATCAGTCATAGTTCTGCTGGGATTTTTTAAAAAGCCTAAGGGAGGTGATTATCCAAATACCAATGAATTTCAATGAAAATAGGTTACGTAACACATGCCATTGGAGAATCCTAGCTTTAATTATACCTGCAGTCCTAAGATCAGCTCTTGAAATACATTGTGCATATCTGCACACTTGCTTGGAGCTCCTCAGTCTCGAATCATGCTACCAAAAAATAAGAGAGACATGGGAGTGATTAAAAAAGAAAAATAATAATTTGTAAGCCTCATACAGTATCATGCATGGGCTGAGGGCGATGATATGTTATATTAGCAAAAAGGGATGTGGGCAGTACCTGCCTTGTTAGCGCTGCTCCAGAATCACAAAAGCAGGGTTTTCCCTCAACACCTCCTGTCTTGTCCCTTTTCTCTTCTTTTCTGTATCCCACCCCAAGCCTTCATACTGAACCAGATTCTAAGGATCCGGCCAGTGGGAAGGTTTACCTCTCTAAGGATTTCTCACCTATGAAGATATTTTGTTTACAGCCATCAACAGTTTAAAACTGGCAGAAACCTCTTCACAGGGACAGCTATAATAAATTCAGTCCCCTGTAGAACTCGCAGAGACCTCAGCATCAAAGAACCCGTTAAATAAAACTCTTCTCAGTTTAGCATAAAGTATGCCTGACACTGATGGTTGGGCTAAATACCTGACGAGGTGTTTCCCAGCACTGTGATTCCACGATTTGTTGAGAAGGACTGGTTCTCATGTAGGGGGTGTGAATGAAAACAAACTTCTCGGAAACATTGACTTTAAATGATGCTTGGCCTCACTGGCTGTTGCTCCTCTTTTTCACAGGTGACTATTAACACTGCTCTTGACCTCCTCTGTTCCCCATGGAGACTCTGCTCAGGAAGTCACTGATGTTTCCCCATGCTGAGAAGGAGGGAGGAATTGCACTTTCCCTAAGCACTGTTGGCAGGGAGGAGGAAAGAGAGAGAGAGGGTCCACTGGGAGCATCAGAAATACCTAGAATGCTCCGTCTCCTTTTAATCACTGAATACAAATGACCTAAAAATGACCCTAAAGATAATCCACCTCCAAAAAAAGAAAATAAAAAAATGGGGCGAGCAGGGAGAAGGGAGGATTATGAAGACATCCCTTTGATAAACTCTGCCCCCTTACAAAGGCTGGAGGGCAGAATTTGAAGATACAAATGGTGATGGTAAAGGTGGCAGCTTTCCAATATCAATGTTGTCAGTTTATCCTGAAAAGTTGACCTTTTTAAACTAGCACCGAATCTTTTCTTTTTCTATATGACAGCATTTTGCCTTTTTGTGGAAACAGTTCCCTAATAGGCTTTCTCTTGGCCGTTTATTACACATCGAGTGCTAGGTTTGGTTTCTAATAGTTCCTTTTCATCTAGCTGCCTACTGCTGACTGTGGAAAGTGTAGGTTTGGCTCCACTGATGGCTCTCTGTAATGGCTGTGATTACACCCTCTGCATCTTCTTCACAGTGCCAGCCTTTCAATTGAACAGCACATTATGCCTGGATAAGACTCAAAGAGCAGCTTAATATCAGGGTTCTCTGGAGCTATAATAACTGGTTCAAGATCGAACAGATAAAACCACATCAATATTTCTGTATGGCCCATGAGGTAAAACACATCAATCCTGCATATGTCTATCTGTGAGTTAAAGCTGTATTTTATGATCGTTCGGGGGGAAGGGGAATGAAAATAAACCAGTGTCATCAGAAGGTCCAGAGAACAGCAAGCATAAAGCAACCTGTCGCCTGCCGCATGCGCCAGGGGCACAGTCTCTTCACATCGCCCAACAGATAGCTTTGCAAGTCACCATTCCTAAGCAGGTATCCCTCTAAACTTGAGAAAATGTGATTCTGCAAAACATTTCACACCAGCTGAACCCAGTTATTTCCAGGGAATCTACTGAAATGTTGCTCTAAGTACAAACAGAATGGTGTCTCCATGGGGGGGTGGACCTGGGAAGGGACTGGACACGAAAAAGAAACTGCTTGTGAGCTTTTAAATGATGTAATTTTACTGTTCCATTTTGTAATACTGAAATGTTAAGAAAACAGGTCCAGAACACAACATATAAAAGAAAATAAAATTATGATCTGTCATTTGTTATTCTCTCTTTAGAGTTGGTTTTTTTTCTTTTAAAGAAAGGTAAAGTTTAAAATGGGAATTTTTTAACTGAACTTCCATCCTGTTGCATTTTACTGATTCTCAAAACTGCTTTAAAAAACACCAAATTTTGCAAGGGTTCTTCATGAAGGCAGAAAGGATGAAGGCAGAGCTGTTATCAATACCTGTTTTCAAAACTCGCTTCAGCTCCAGCTCTAAGAATAGATCAGTAAATATACTACCCAAAACTTCAATTATGGCAGTGTGTTTGCGGTATGGTGTTTGAGTGACAAGCTAAGAAAATGCTGGGTGCAATTTTCACAAAGGGTTGGATTGTGGGGCCTTTTTGTCACACCAATCTTTTAGACCGTGTTATCCACAGGACCAGCCCCATACAGGTCGTGTCCCTATCAGCAAGCGGTGTGGATGAGTGGGAGGGGGTCTCCGTAGAGTAAAGCAATTAGTGCTGAGGACCTGACATTCTCACAGAGCACATTTCTGAGGTTTTTTGGGGGGCATCACTTTAGACTAGCTGTCTGTTTGTGGCTAGAGACCACTAGGTGCACATCTGGAGCAGATCTTCTCTTCTAGTTTAGTTTCATTTGAAAGGAATCCAGTTCGTTTACTGCTCCACGATGCACAACAAAGTGCAGGTGGAGGCAACTGGGAGATTTACTTCAGTAACTTTACTTTACTTACTTACTTACTTGACTTTACTTCAGTTCAGAGCTCCTGCTCTGAACTCAAATGTGAATGTAGATGTGCCCTCAACATCCAAGAAGAAGCTACTCTCTGAACAGCCTGATGTTGCGATGCCCTGAAGTGGTATGTAGGACACTGGACTTTATTTAAATAGCCAATTCATAGGTTCATTAATAAGTCTGTTCTTAGTTTTCTGCTACAGAACAACTCATTAAAACAGATTTTTCAAAACACCAATCATTACTGTGGGGAAACCAAATCCTGATGTTTACACAGTAAAGTTGCACGTTTCATATAGGTACACCTTTCAAGACGAAGTTTCCACTTGTCTCCAAACAATCTTGCCATTTCAATCCCAAGTTTAGCTCCACTTACCTCTCGACAAGGCTCCACCAGCACTGAAATAACTGCTGGCGCGTGGAACCACAGAGGGGCACTGTGATTGTTCAGCAGAGCCAATGTCATCCACTCGCTTTTCCACCTGCCACCAGTAAAGACCTGCGATCTGACAACAGCCAGAGAAAACGGCGCAAGTTTTGTTCCTCCCAGGCTGCTCTGTTCCCCGAGGTTTGCTATCTCACTGAGGCAGGCACTTAGTAAAACTGCCATCAGAGAGATCAGGAGTGACAGGCACAAATTTCCAAGGATCCTTACAAGTCTCATGTGGGTTTTAAGCAAAACTGGCTTCGATAATATTTTTTTTAATTTTTTTTTAAAGGGGCTCTGACAACCTTGCTGGAGCTGACGTGTATTATCCAGCTGAAGCTTGAGATTTAGCGTGTGACTGAAAGTGCTCCCATGAAAAAGACACTGGTGTTATGTGTCTAGTTCCCAGAACTCTGATGCCTCCCTTTGCGTCCACCATCAGCAATGCAATCATTCAAATAAGCTGAAATCAATCATATAATGAGTCCCACCATATGATACTTATCTTTGAGGGGAATGAATAAATCATTGTGCCTTTGACAGGGTATTTATGCCATAAATTGACCTAGGAAGTGGCATGGCAACACTTTGATAGTTATGGCTGTGATAGTGACAATTTAGGAATGAATGCATCTTTGTACTTTAGCCAGTTCAAATCCTGGCACCTGTTGAAACTAAAACTGTGCAGGGAAAAAATCCTGCCGCTAATAGAGACGTTGGAAACAAAACGGAGAGCTGTCAGAGGAGAATGCAGAGGAGGCCTGATGCGTAACCCCCCTGCCAGGAGGAAACATACCTGGGAGCAACAGGAAACTGATAAGCTCCTTTCTCTTCCCTGACAGAGCAAAGCTTGCAGGTCTGAACGGAGAGCAATCACCGGTATTCACCTTTCAGCACCGAGCCACGCTCTGTAGTGAGGAGCGCTCTCAAACTGAGCACGTTCCTCCTTCGGGCATTTCTCCATTTCTCACCGCTCTCTGTCCATACTCGGCAGGTTTCCCATTTATAATTAATATTTTCATAAATAATGCAGTCAGAAAAGCACAGATTTGCGGTAAATGGCCAAGTCTGTCCTTTCAGGCCAGTATCAGCTAGTCTCTACTTACACATGACTATTACAAAGGGTTAGAGGCAAGCTTTCTTTGCTCAGAAAAAAACTAAAACTGAATGTGAAGGTAGCTGCCTTTTGCTTTGCATTTGCTTTTTGTATCTACCACCTGCAAGCTTTGTGTCCCGAACAATATGATGTTGAAGACATCGAATGTTGACTGACATCAGCTCGTCAATCTTTATTCTTGCTGTGGTGATTTTTAGTGTTAAATCTATTATTTTTAAGAGCGTACCATATGTGTGAACAAAGCATTATAGCAGATTTTCAGGGGTTCTGGAAACTGTAGACAGGGTAAGTATTTGTGGGGCATAAGGGAAACCGGTTTTTAAACAGCTATTATAAGCAATTATATATTTATATCATAACTACTATAGTATATGCACAAAATCTTATATATACTACTTATAAATAGAAACAAAATATAAAGTATATTAAAATTGTAGTTGATAAAATATAAATCGCATGCAATATATGAATACAAATATATATTTCTATTTATACACACACAACTCTCATTCTTTCTCTGGATGTTTATTGCCTCTCTGGAACTCCCTAACTAATTGCAATACTAACAATTACAAATTTCTATACTTGGTACTCTAGACATGATTCAAAATAATCATGTGGCCTCAGTTAATAGTGTTATCCCCATTTATCAAATGATAAAGGTGAGCCATAGGGTCAGATATTAACACAGGGCATCTGTGTTTTAGCACTGGATTCAAAGATACCTTCAGGACCACCAAATCCAATTCCCTGTTCTCATGGTTTCATGGTTGATTGTGTTGCAGACTTTATTTCATGAAGTGATCTGTTTCTATCTGGAAAGTCATTGGTGTTTTTTGCCCATACAGCTCCTTTGGAAGACTGTTCCCAAGCCCTACGGCTCTGATGTCTGCAAGTGTTTTCTAATTTCTACTCTAAGTGTATTCCTAGCTAGTTTACAGCCTTTTATTCTTATGTCAATATTGTTCTTTAGTTAAATACTTTTCCTCTTCTCTGATGCTTATTCTCTTGACATGTCTGTAGAGCACAATAATTCCCTCTCTCAACCTTTGTTTTCTTTGGCTAAACAAACGGATCTCTTCGTTTCCTCTTGCAAAATGGGCTGCTCTTTCCCCTGATTACTGTAGAAAACTTTCTCTGTAGCTACTAAAACTTCAATCCACCCCATTTTCACATAGGTTCTTTATCAAGAAGTATCTTGTTCAACAATATTCATAATTTTCCTCTCTACTGGAAACACATAACCTAACAGCTAGAGTAACGTTTGTCTTTTTTTTCTTGGCTCCATCATAACAGTGACTTAGAGGCTTTCCATACTACCCTCTCTCCTACATCCTCCTTTTTACCTAAGTGGTAAGGTAAAAGGTCTGACTCCTTGTTATACAGTTAATAACACCTGGTTATAGTAGGTATTGTGTGCATGGTCTTGCACTTTTCTGGTTAGGTTTCATCCCGTTCCTAGGAATTAATCTGATTTAGTCTGTAAACTATCATGTACGCTTTCTCCCTGACATCGGTTGCACACACTTTTGTGTGAACAAATGTGGAGAACTTGCTCCCACTTCTTGTGATTGTTCATCAAAGAAAATACTGAACAAGTGCTTATTAGGTCTATCCTGAGGAATTCCACACATAATTTCTCTTCAGCCTCATACTTCTGTGTGGATTAGGGCCACCACATTTTCTTAGGTAGAGGATCTTGTCAAAGAAAGGTATTGTGTTAGGCACTATGTCTCTCTGAATTTTTTCTCCATTATCTCCAAGTCTTTCTTGAAAGACTTTCCTGAAAGCCATACTAAGAGTCCAAGCTACTCTTCAAAGAGCATCCTGCATGGTCTTCTGTTGAGCCATCCTTCAGCCTCCAGTAAGGCAGTCTTTTCCTTCTCCACATCTCTTAGCTCTGTAACTGCCTTAAGAGCAACATCCCATCTCAGTTCTCAGTTGTCCTTCATTTGATAGCTACTGCCAGCGCCAGTGCTTATCTTCCTGACTGCTGGAATTGCTATCTTTAATGTTCAGTACCCCACCTAAGGAGCAGATAAATAAATGCATAGAGAGGCACTCTGGATAATCTGCTGATAGTAATTTGCACCCTCAGTCATGCAACCATCTTCTTGGTCGAACTGGAAGGTCATCTTGGATCCACAAATGAACTGCTGGGACCATTTGTGTTCCTGAACTGAACTGGCTTTCCAGCTGAGTGTATTCCCTTTGCAGACCTGTCAGATTTTGATAAGGGCTGTAAACTTCTGATTTTGAAATAGTGCTGGCTTTAGCCCCTTTCTAACATGCTCCATGATCTAGGACAATAGACCTTTAGGATGGGTACAGCTCTCCGTCAGGTTTGTTTTAATCTTTCTTGTTTAATGTCTCCTCTCTGGTCCAACTGAGCGCATGGCACCTTGGAGTGTTAAATGTTTCAAAGATGCTCAGGCTTCCCACAGATGTGCAGAAAATCTGGAATGACCATTCCTGTGAATTTCTATATTCTTTTTCATCCTTTCTTCTGCATGTTTCTCAATGGCTCCCATCTCAGTGCCCAAATGGAAACCCTCTATGTCTACTCTAAGATGTGAAGAAGATTGTTTAGCTTCCCGTGATGGAAACCATTTTGGACATCATACCAGTGGATACTTACACTAACCACATCATATATCCTCAGTCATTAAAGAACCCACTGTCTTGTTTTCAGTGACCAGGTCTGCACATCAGTAGACTCAGAGGATACGTATGGAGAGTCTATATCAAACATGCCTTGTCTGCTTGGTATATTCTTTTTTCAGGTATTTCTTATGCTGGACTGCTGAATAAGGACAGCATTGTCTGCTCTCCTGCCTTCCATAGAAGAAGGTATACTGTGATCAAATCCATGGAGCCTGCTGTTTTAATAACCTGCTGTGAGTGCAAAACTATAGAAACTACAGTTTATAACTGGGGGGAAGGTGGGGGGGAAATTATGAATTCCAGGAGGTCTTGAGTTCCCTGGGTTGCATACAAGAACTCCTCTGTTGTTCATTAGAATTAATACTATTTCCTTGTACATCAGCAAAATGAGATCACATTTTTCTAGACTGGTATTTCTGGGTTTCTACTGCAGCTAACTCCACAATTTACCTGGATTCAAACTAGTGTTTGATATAACAGAATACCTGCAAATTTGCAACATTCTTCTAAAGCGTTCTGTCTTCAGAATCTAATTAAATATCTTTTTCTTCAGCTGCTGATCTTAGTTTGTTGTAAAAAAAAAAGCTCAAGCAAACAAGCAGGCCTGGTGTTTCAAATGCTATTCCCGCTGAGCATGACTCTCCCACTTTTTACCTTTCCCCCTCTTGTGATAATAAAACGCCTATACCTTCTTTTTCTCAATCTCATCCTTCACATCCAGTTCCATACGTAGAAATGATCTCTGCTTCCTAGCTTCTGCAAGGGCTTAAGTCTGTAACTTCCAGTCCTTTCATATGCTTAAGCACGCTTTCTTCTTTGCTGTAAAAGCCCTAGTGGATGAGGCAACCTAATGGTCACCCAGGCAGCAACCCCAGAATGGTGATGGACAGATCTAGACCTACTTAATCTCCTTCCTTTTAATGCTGCACCCACTCACGTTTTACATAGGCAATGGCAGACGTATGCCAGTCAGTGCCAAGTCAGTGGTATTTCTCCATATTCATGGGTAACTACCTCTGCTTTGGACATTCAGGTTAAGCCAAGCACCTCTGCTTCTCTTTCATTATGTTGCTTCCTGTTTACCTGTCTGAGCTGCTGTGAGCTCCAACATAGGCTATACTCATTAATACACTATAGTAAAGATGCAAAATGATTAATGGAAGTTGAAAAGTCAGAGCTTCAGCATGGCTAATCCTTGTCATAAACAATGGGAAGGAAGGCACTGAGGGACAGCCAGGCTCGCCATGGACTTAGAAGAACTTCACCTCTGGGTCTGAAGGGCAGCTGTTTGCTGATCAGCAATGGCTGGTTGGAGCCATTCTGATGTAGCCTCAACTATGTTCTAACTGCCCTGGACTCACCTAGCCAGGGCAAAGAAAAAGGAGGCCGCTCTCGTGCTATCGGCAAGCTTAGAATCCACTTTTTGGCCCTTTTGATTCTAATATAAAAAGGGATCATGAGGCAGCGGTGAGAAGGATTAAAGCACTGGCCTTCTTGGTGGGATCATTTGCTTCCATGCAGAGAAGGTGTCAAATGCTCACAAGTCAGAATACTAGCATTTTATACCCAGGAGACTTCAGAAAGCACTTAAGATTCCGGCCCTACGGACTCCACTCGGTCCTTGTTTAACTTCAGTACTATGCCAGAGTAATTTCACTGAAGTCAGGTGAATTACTTCAGTACTATGTTGCACGAGCAACTCCATCACTTTAAATGGAATTACAGTGGCATAAAAGTGGTGTAATGTCAGTGACATGAATCAGGCCTCGTGTTTGCAGCGGGCTTGAATACACCAGTATTGAGAGGACCTTTGGAGCTGGGCCCAAAGCACTCACAAAGGGAGCTCCTGCTGTTATTCCAACCCATAGGCAGCTCCCCGAACAAAGACCAATTATCTGAGCTTTGTGTGAAGGGGGTAGGGGACATGCACCAATATTCATAAATTAGGCAAGCCTGGTGTTTACTAAAGTGGAGGGCCTTCGTTCCAATTAAAGTCTGTCTTCATTCCTTCCGTGAATTCTTCATTTCCTTTCCTTGTGATATGTGTCAGTTTTCATCTATATATTAGGACGTACTTCACAGATGAGATGAAATATCATCATTCCCCATTTACAGATAGGGAAACCAAAACATAAAAAAGTGAAATGACTTGCCCAAGAGAATAGCCCCAAGGTCACTTGCTACCTAAGGTAGGGCTTTGCCCACATGCTGCCTCCTATTAACAATTCTGCTCACTTCTTCCAGTAGCGTGCAATAAAAAGAATGGAAATTAGACTTTTTCAAAGGCTTTTTTGCACCACACCTTAAAAAGAGCTGCTGCAATTTTTAGTTTTGTAAAAAAAAATAAAGTAAATAGCCATAATATTACCAAACCATTAAGAACACTTAGAATCTATATGTTAGAATGTAAGGATTCAGACAGAAAATTATAAAACGTTTAAAATATCTTTTTTTATATGAAAAGGCCAATTAAAGAGGGAGAAAACTTCAGAAAGAATTTTGATAATGTCATTATATACAGTATAATAACAAGATCATTATAAGTTGTAAATATCATGTCATTACCCATTGTAATTATCTGATTACATTCACTTACATTAACTTTGTAATTAGATGTAATTTCACACTTATCAAGCAAAATCATTTTTAACATGCACGGCAGTACAGCTCCGTCTTTCTTTTTGCCCCTGGCGTGATCCCTGCCAGCAGGAAGATGGAGAAGTTCTGAGCAAGTTGTCCTTCCTCAGGACAGCAACAGGAACACCTGTTTCCTCCTGTGAGGAAAAAAAAATATTTTGTCTACTCATCTTTGGCCAAAAGGATGGGGGCCATGAGCACTAACTCAGGGAAAGCAGAGGTAAACATTCTGTGAAACAAGAAAAAAAGAGAAATTAGAGTAGAGCACAGAAGTCATTTTAATACAAGGCTAAGCCTACATTATATAATCAAGCGAAACGACAAATTTTACTTATGAATGTATTATTTAGAGAACGTAAAACTATGTTTAAAGGAATAGTGCCAACTTTCAGCTGTAGTCCTAATTTCCCTTGATTCTTCGCCTTTTCTGATGACTGCTTTCCTGCTTTCCTGAAGGTACCCCATCACTGTATCAAAAGCCCCACAGTCAGAGCAGTGCCTGTGCAGGCACAGTGGTGCAGAAGTTAAGAACAGCTGTACTGGATCAGCCTGAGGGCCCCTCAGATCCAGGACCCTGCCTCCAACAGTGACCGTCTTCCTGAAGCTCTTACCCTTCTCCCTCTGAGAGGCCCACCAAGTCCCCAGGACATCGCCTCCTCCTGGCCCCAGCCAAGCTGGCCTTTCACACCGTCAGCGGGAGGAAATTTGGGAGTTTATGTGTCCTCTTCCTACCATGCCCCTGGGCAGGGCAACATCCGTTGGCACCTCAGAGATGTCCAGGGAGCAGTGGGAGCTGCCAGGGTGCTCAGCACTCCCTCTAGACCCCCAGCTACACACTTTTCATCCTGCGACCTTCCCTTTCCCTTTTCTCATCTGTCACTCCCACTGTTTTCTCCTTGACTTCCTTTTCCTGCAGCCCTTTTTTCCTAGGGCCAGGCCTGTTTTCCTAGGGAAACATACACAGGGCCCACACCCTCGTACCTCTCAGAAATCACAGGCTTACAGATATTTTAAGCTAGAAGAGTGATCCTCAAATGTAATTCCCCTTGACAAACAATTCTCTCGTGATCTTAGCTAATCCTTGAAGCCAGGGACCTTTTGCATAACCACATCTTCTGGCAGTGCATTCCACTCCTTCCCTTTACTGCATGAAAATTAATTTCCATCTTGCTTACTTTGAACTTATTCCCTGACCTCCTAATTGATTCCTCCTAGTTCTTGTATAAAGAGAAATAGAGAATAATCATTTTCTGTTCAGCTTCTGTATTCCACTCAGATCTATAAACCTCTTCAATCATCTCTTTCTCAAGCGAAAGAGCTCTAGACTATTTAACCTCTCCTTGTACAGAACCATGCTCCTATCATCCTTGTCCACCTTCTCTGTCTTTCCCACTCCTACGAGATCCTTTGGGAAAGTAGTTCTTCACTGCTCGTGCATTACACTAAGGCAGTTCTCTCTCTTCATTTGGCTTTCCTGTTCACTCCTCTAACCTCTTGAGATCTGACTTTCAAGGAAAGCTCCAGAGTATGAAGTCCTTAGTCCCAGAATCTCCTGGGAGACAGTCATACAGTTTGATCTCAGCCATGATGAGCATGGCTGGTCAAGTCTAAACACTTTGGAGATGTCAGTCTCTGTGAAAGACCAGAGTCGTCCTCTCTCTTCCAGGTGGAACCTCAGGAGTCTGAGGGAACCCAGACGTCTGTCTCACTTCTGCACACGGCAGACTTTAACTGAGCAATTCAAGGAAGCAGAGACTAAAACCAGACACAGACAAAACCATTTATTGCAGTTACATGATTTCTAGAAAAAAAAAAAAAAGTGTAGGAAAAATCATGGCAAAGAGGTTTACCTTTGAAACTAACACCTTGCAACATTATTAAAAAGTGGAAAACTATGTGGCAAGCTTATTTTAAACTTCAAGTAATAACTTCCCTTCAGTTAGAGAAACTTCACTTAAGTGAGCAACCTGGGAATTTGCCATGCGTTAACTGTCTTTCAAAGTCAGAAGTGGAGGTGATTCAGGCTGCCTACATGGAGACCTGGAGAGAGCCTAAGACATGGACAGACCTCAGTTGTCACCTAACGGCACCTTTCCCTGCATCTTTGTGACTGTCCATCCATTATTCTCTGTGATTTTATAATCACTAGTTCTTCTTTGGCATAGCTGTTTTCAAATCTCGCTCCAGCTAAAGAGGAGGGAAGCTGTTGGGCATGATGTAGGCTGAGTCTCATTGTATTACAGGAAAAAAAATCTCTTTATAGGGCTCCAGTCCAAAGCAATTACGCAGAGCATTGAACTTATACATCTGGATTGTCTCAACAAAGTAGGTAAAACAACAAAATACCTAAAGTAAAGCACATACTTTAGTGGTTTGGTAGTGCTAGTCTACAGCCTGTGCAGGCTGATGGTATCAGCTAATGTGTCTATTTGTAAGAAATTTGCCAACATGCTGGTCTGGGAGCCTTTTCATTCTTTTTTCAAATGAAATTTAAATGCACTGATTGTTTAGATGAATCATTTCCCTCTCCTTGTTTTGGATTACACATTCTTTTTTTTTTTTTTTCTCACCTCACGTCTTCCTTGCTCTTGATGTCAAAGCTAACGTCAGAGCAGACAGAACTAGTCCAAGATTTCCCTAAGTGATATTTCTGAAGCAGAGCAGGTGCAGATGAAGAAAAAGGATCAGCAAATTTTTAAGAAGTCAGGTGGCATTGTGCAGCAAACAGAAGGCAAAGGACTGATTTCAAAGTACAAAATCAGGTCTTTTTATTTATGTAGAATGCACCAATTCACAGAATTTGAAATGGCTGGTTACAGAAACTTATACATTTGATGGTAGTTTAATTTTCCATGGGCTGCAATACCTAAATCAGGAGAGCTGTGAACATGGCATACAGGTTGATTCATTTCAGAAGAGTCACCTGGAGAGTTCCTTACATAGAAGATATGGAAGTCATAGTTTATATTATCCAGCGAGAAATCTTATCATGAACTTTATTCTTAGAGCATTGTCTCTAGCTGCAGGGGAAAAAAGAAGAGATACTAAGCAATTTTGTCATAAGCATTTTTTACTTATTTTGCCCTGAGTTGAGTTCTCTGTCTCCCTATAAATTTAGTAAAGTACACAAAAATGAGATACCAGTTCATCGTCCTTCTTTTGTAGTAGCTGTCCTATGACATCTGTGAAAAAGCGGGCTTGCTAAAATGAAAATGTCAGTAACAGTAAAACATCGAGCTTTTAGCTTCTGGAAGACCAAATAGAATGGTTTCACAGAAATCTCATGTTTAAATTATCGTATCAGCGAGATCACTCAAAGATCTAAAATTGCTCCAAATTTTCACATAATCCTTTACTCTTCAGTACCTCTCAAGGCAACACCAATTAAATACCAACTAAAAATGCTGAAAGCTTTTTTTTGATAAAATGACCAGCCTTTAAAAAGAATGCCTTTCTACTTCTGTATTGCTCACGAAAATGCTATGGATGTACAGAAAACCAGCTTAGCTGCATATACATGTGTGTGAATACATGGGGGTAAACTTCTAATTAACTCCTCAAGGCATAGTTACCCTCAGAAAGCATAGTGATAAGTAGGCCAAGATATCTACATGTGCTGAAATGCTGCTGTAATTGGAAAAGTTGTAATTTTATCCAAATAACCAGAAGATTCACTTCCACAAGTTATATCAAAGTAGAATTATAAAATAACAACTAGATATTAGCAAGGAGATCTTATCACAATGATGTCAATGGCAAAGATACTGCTGTCTGCCATGGAGTCAGGGCCTCACGTAGGATTTAATAACTTTCTCCTTCTAATTATTTATGGGGTTTTTTTTAAAGCGAAAGAAAAAAAGAAGATAATTGCACAACGTTCTGGTCTTTCTCTCCTGGTGTTAATTCCCAATATTAAGACAATTATACTCCAAGAAAGGATGGGGTTTCTGCTGACTAATTCCTATGGTTAAAGTGGAGCTGCAGTGCTTAACACAGGTACAAGCAGCATCAGTCAGGCCCCTTTACGCCAAACCCCATTTCTAGAACGATTTGGCACAGCATAAACTGGAGCCATGCAATCAGCCCAGCCTCCCACGTCCCTCGGGCAGCTCCTGAGAGCAGAACCTGCCTTCAACAGCTGCCAGAGAGGTTTTCTCAAACACCACTTGCTCCAGTGTTCCCATCTCTGCTGGCTCCCCTGCCTGCTGGATGTTTCATCCATGCGTTATCTCTGAAAGGAATTTCCCCATGACAGTGGCATTTCTTCAGTATGACACCACGGGAGGTTGTGCCTAACCCTCTCGGAGATAAGCTAAAAGACTGGTACTGATGGCATTACTGTGAAGCCTCTGCCGCACACAGCTGCAGATTTATTGTCCAACTTTACTTAACATTGCAGTGATTGCTACCTGCACAGAGTGGATGTAAAGCGCCACCCCTAAAATAATGCTGGAGAAGTCTGAGGAGCAAAGAGAGAATACTGTATTGTTGCAAACAATAACCACAGTGATAATAATTTCACTGTTCAGCAGACCACATACACACAAACATATTTAAAATCCAATCTTATGACAGTATCTTGATGGCAAAAGGTTACCAAAACATACCACTAGTCCAAATTTATTTTTCTTCTCATTCAGTGGGTGCCACCTTCATCGAAAGAGGTTTTTTCATTTTTCTTCTTTTCCTTTTGATAAGCCAAGGAAGGCTCCTTTTTGTTTTTCACTGCCTCTATGAATCGCTTCTCTCCACCACTTGGTAAGCCCCAGAGAGATTGGCAGGCTTGACAGCTTCACTGCCAGTTTTCTTCTGCAGCTTCAAGCGAAGCTTCCTGTAACGTTCCCAGTTCCAACCTCAGGATGAGCTGTTCGAGGATGAGCCATGTGGGAGTTAGGCGTGCTCCTACCTGTCAGTCCCATGAGCTTTTTGGCAGTCACAGTCCCTGGCAAGATCGGAGATTATTGCATCCACAGGGAAAACCTACAAAAGCAAGCATTCAGCAAAGAATTCACTTTCTTAACTTCCAGAGAGAAGCTGGCAAGAGAGCCTTCTGCTTCACTAAACCGTTCCAATTTCTCATCTGAAGACTTAAATACTGGCACGCTTGAAATACATTAAATATAGTGTGCATGTTCACATACACAATCATGTATGTCTTCACACAGAGACATGAGAACACTTCTAACAAAAATGTTGCTTTTCATTTTATTCTGACTTTTTTTTGACAGGCCAGTTCAGGCATCAGAACCCCTTTGACTATGTATCATTTCAGGAGCAGAAATTAAAGGTTAGCAGAGGAGGGCCAGTATCCAGAATAGGAATCATGGCATCAAAACAATATTGCTGCCTTCTTCCCCAAGTCCAGGGATGTTCTTTCCCACAGACATAGTATCATCCTGGTGGTTAAGAGTTAGTCAGGATCTGGACAGGAAAGAGAAAAACCAGCTTCTGTAGGGTTTTCCTCTGCCAAACCACTTCCATTCCCACCAGCAGTTTCTAAACTGACAACAGCTTTTACAATGTTCTCACATGCCTTCTGATACTGAGGAGTCTTCTTGTATTCTAGCTCTTGGAGTCATGAGAAGACCTGAGCATGTCATTTTATCTTATAGTAAGAAAAAAAAAAAGTGGAAATATAAGAAAGAAAAAGTAACATTCAAAAAGGACAATTTTCGCCTGGTAAAGCCCCTCTCCTTCAGCTTGCTTTAGAGACTTCCAGAGAACACAGCCTAATTTTAACTGCAATAAATTTGGATCAGCGGCATTTTGGTATCTGTCTGTCAGGAAGATATTGTCATAAGATTGGCAGAACTAGGAGGAGTATATCAGACTTTGCCTTACTGGGATGGGATAAAGATGTGCAGATAAGGAAAACATCTGTTCTGTATCCAATAGGAAAACTTTATCATTTTCTCCGTATTTTTTTTCAGATTACTGATGTAGAAAACAGGGAATGGAAAGAAATGAAAAAAAGCACTTTATGCACAATATTTATCTCTCACTATGAACAGCAAAATGTTATTTTTTTTCTATTGTATTTCAATCAGATTTTGATCACTAACAAGTATTTTAAATGAGTATCTTATTTTTAAAATCATGGTAGTAGAAAACTGCAATTCTTACAGGCATATCTTTCTGTTTAAAAATGAATAATATTGGCATTTTCTGCTTCAACAGTGCAATCTTTTTCATATTTTAGAGACATGTCAACAAGCAGAAGCTGCACTTAAATATTTTAGCATTCAGCACAATGCCGTAACTGGTGCTAGACACATTTGTCACTGCTCCAAAAATGCATGTGTACACAGAGTTCATAAATATACGTGGCATTACTTCCCATGTGCTACCGAAGTGACACACAATACAGCTTTTACTACAAAAAGGGTAAATACATTTCAGCTTGAAATAAATTGCTAAGTTGGTTGCTGTCCTTTCCTCCCTGCCCTATTCCTTCCTCTTTGCTTCTCCAAAAAAACCCCACTTTTAGATTTAACCTTTTCACTGTGGGGACAGAGTCCGAATGAGAACCCACGCAAAAGCAACTTGCTTTGCAGGAGAAAGGGAAAAATTAGCTGTAGGACATAACCTTCAAATGGAAATTAAGAACTGCAAGTTTTTATGCAATGCCTATTCCCCTTCACAGGATCTCCTGAGGTCTGTTTTGCATAGTAAATCCTAGGGACTGCCTAGATACCATGTTGGTAGATAATTTTTTGAGAACCACAGCTCCATAGATACGCCTTTCTGACCACTACACTGTCTTCTTGGCCCAGCTGAAAGGTGCACATATAACCAATTACAGAGCAGACGTGACCCCACCTTATGATTTACAGCAAAACCTTCTTACACTGTGTTGTCAACATAAAATACTCATGAAATGGCTATCATTCCCTCTCTTTTGAAGATTACTCTGTAAGTGTCAGGCAGATGCCATGAGCAAATGAGCATCTGTCAATTGAAGGAGAAAAGGATTTGTCCATACGAGAAGACAATTCTGTTATGAACTAAAGGAGGAACTGACCTAACTCTGTCAAATGACATTTCAGTGATGGGTCCTGGGCAGAAAGCAGTTTGCTGCCTAAACAACAATTACAAGGCTATACTAGAGATGGTGTCGGAGATGATAACCTGGAAAGAGCCACCAGGAAAAAAAAAAAAAGTGGAAAAGAAGAACTGTAGGGTAGGATGGGTAATGAGACGAAAATGAGCTCCCAGCATATCACCCGAGACCACCTAGTGCCATCTTTTCAGAACCAGGTAGGAGAGCACAGAGCAGGTGAAGCCGGCACTAGTTTGCCTCCCCTGGAATGCCGTGCCCAATTCTGCCACTCACAGTTCAAGGTGTGGTTCCCAGAAGAAGCACGAGAACCGCTCAAAAGGTGAAAAACACATCCTAACAGTGGGAATCTTCCTCCAAAAGGGCCCTTAATGTGCCTTCCTGAACAAGGCGCAACTCCTGCTGACTCCGAAAGGAGCAGTGACTGAGCTGCAGGCACATGTGTTGTGTGTGAGGACCAAAAGAGGAAAAGCCTCCTCTGGCAAACTGTCCTTCAGTTCTCTACGGCACCTAGAGGAAAAAAGTACAAATCTGATGGATAGCAGCACAGGTTAGTGAGAGATAAAACACGTTCGTTCTTATCCTCACTACGTACATTTTTTCAGTTAACAGCACAAGTGGAGGTCCCCAGGGCCAGGCTGTGGAGTTGGCGTGGCCAGGACACGTAGGTGTGCACGCGTGAGAGGCAGAGCCAGCTTTCTAGCAGTGAAGACGGCTGCTGGGTGAGACGGCAGTGGGAGGGGGTTGGCGTATTAGAGCGCTCGTTTTTAGTCTCTTGGCTGGTTGCCAGCGGTGCAGAAGTTGAGAAATCATTTGTCACGAGGATAAAAGCCAAATACATTGCTCTGGGTGAGATGTAACCTGACAAACAGTCTCCTGTGACTGACGCATTTGAACTACTAATACACTCTATATAAATGCCTTTTTTTCTGACAGCTAGCAGTCTTTTTTTTTTTCCTTGCTTAGTTTTTCTGCTTGTTCATGCTGAGCTTTCTGAGTTCCTAGATATCAGATTGCTTGGCGAGGAGCACTGGGCAGGAGGGACAGTTCTCTGTCATGCTAGTTCCGCACCACGAGTTCAGGAGGAAACAAGCTACAAAAAAATTAGAAAACAATTTTTAAAACTGACTGTTCCCCAGTATCTCTCTCTTTTTTTTTTTCTTCCCCCTTTTTTTTTTTTTTCAAAATGCCATACAGTCAGCTGGCCAGCAGGAACTTCATTTATAACTGTCAATTTAACAGTTCATTTATTTCATTGAAGCAGTGAGACACAACAGGGGTGTGGTAACCATGAGATAATCACACCTCTGGGGTCTTATGAGGCAAGGAGAAACAGCCAATTCTCTCTAATCCCACAGTGGTGTGATTAGTGCTCCTGATAGCTACAGCCAAGGAGGTTATGAGATAAACTGTGCATTTCATGTTCTAGAAAAAGAATTAAATTAAAGTTAAATGTTTAACGAGCCTCATTTGAATTCTGTAATTCATCTTGATTATAGATATGTATGATAATGAACACTGATCCATATCTATTTGTCTACTTTAAAATGTTTGACAGGCAATAGGAGTAGTGGTTTTGATCCAGAATTATACTACTTATAGAAGGTATAACATATAGCTGCCTGTCTGTCTACAAGCCTTATAGGCAGGGATCCATCATCATACTATCCAAGAGCTCCTCTGGGCATGCCGTCCTTACACGCATATCTATACAAACTAACTGGATCCCAGTAGCGAAGAGACTGCCTTTTTCTTAGCTGTTATGGGTAACCCTGCTAATCAACTTCATTAGATATCAATGTCTGCTATGGAAGGTCCATTCATCTCTCATATATGATGCTTCCACTAGAAAACATACAATGGGTAGCATGATGCTTTTACTAGAAAACATATAATGGGTATCTGGCTGGCAGACAGACAACAGCTTCATGGAGGTCAGAAATTACAGAATTAATGATCTCATGCTCATTTCCATCCCACAGTATTGTTGTCTGTAACGTACTTTGTCCTGTTGAGCTCTAAAAGGTACACAGAGGAACACCGATTTATTTTTAAAGTGAAATATTTTTAAAGAACAATTTTTATGATTGCTCTGAAGACTAAACCAATATTCTTTGATCATTGGTACTGGCATATGAAAGAGCGTATGTCCATGTTGTATGATTGATTCCTCTTGCTGCTTCTTTCTCCTTCTCCTGAAGTCTTCACTAAAGTAATGATGGCCTGCCCTTGAGATCCTCTTCTGCACCTCCATGAGTAGTCATTATCCTGGGGAATTGTGGTGGGTTGACCTTGTGTGGCTGCCAGGTGCCCACCAAGTTGCTCTATCACTCCCCCTCCTCAGCAGGACAGGGGGGAGAAAATAAGATAGGGGAAAAAAAAAAAAAGTGGGTTGAGATAAAGACAATTTAATAAAGAAAAGCCATCTTGGAGCTGGCTGGAACTGGGTCTGTCCAACATGGGGGCAGCTCCTGCTGTCTCCTCACAGAAGCCACCCCTGCAGCCCTCCCCCGCTACCAAAACCTTGCCACATAAACCCATTACAGGAATCTGAAGATACGAGTACCAGTATTAGCCACGGTACAGGTGTCATGCGTGTTTCTGAGGGCAAGGGCAGTGTATTCAGATTTACAAAGAGGACTTTAAAGTAAGATTGGAAAGACCAAAAGGTGTCTGTGACTCCCTGGGTGGCTGGGATGTGGAGGCATGCAGGGGGCAGCTCTGTCAGGGGGCAAATCCTGCAAAACTTTCAGGAGTGTCTTTGAGGTTTTCTGTCTCTGTGGAACAACCTAGGTGCCTCCAGGCAGACAGTCTGCATTTCCAACTCCTCCGGCTGTGGTGCTGCAAGCATCCTCAGGATAGGGAAATAGATATTAAAATTCCCTCGGCTGTCGTGGCAATTTCAGTTGTCAAAGTCTGATCTGACACCCCTCAAATCTTTTTAGTTAGTGCACTTGAACACTACTCATCCAGCCTGAGAAAGGAAAAGCGTGATCTGCATACTCTTAGTATTTCTTGAACACTTTCACTAGTTTTCCTTGTTCTTCCATTTTTCTTAATAGACGTGTCTGTGTGAGAGAGGAGGAGAATGGATAATGGTTTACTCCACAGAGATTTCTTTAACACATACAAAATGTTTCTCCCAGGGTCCCGGACCTAACTCCAATTTCACTCTTGTTTTACAGAACAGCATAAAGCAGCATAAAATCAGAGTTCTGGGTGAAAAGAAGGCTGCAGTCAGCTGAGCCATCTCCCAGTTAACCCTATTTTAGATGCAAGATATCTGATTTCTTTGCTGGTGATAGGGGTATTATCATTGCAATCTCAAAAAAAAAAAAGAATCAAAACCAAAAACAAACAAACAAAAAACACACACAAAAAAAACCCCAAACAAACCAAAACACACAACCAAAATATCTATTTAATTTTTCAGAATTTTTTTAAATGACAGTTGTTAGTTTAAGTGACTGCTAAAAGTACGTAGGTGATTCGTGGCTGTGAATAAATGGGAGGCAGGTATATTGTTTTAACCACGTCACTACAACTGCGATCCAGTCCTTGGCCGCCTTCTAAAGGTGGTGGTCAGCTTATGGGATGGAAGTTTTTAAACTTCATGGAGGGGATTTCAAGCACACCATCCTCTGTTGCTCTTCAGTGGACACCTACGGAGCAGCCCAAAGTCTGGTTTTCTCCCCACTCAGATGAAGGGTGGTGCTGCCTCTTCACGGAGCAGGGCTGCTGCTGAAATGTGAAACAAACCTGAGCCTTTATAAGTCACCTGAAATGTTGTAATGAAAAGGGTATATGAAACATGTAGGTCCCCTTTCAAACAATATTTTGGTGATTGTTCGAATCTCTCTGGGCTACTCTTAAGTAGCCCAGATCAGGCTGAGCCTGACTGGAAGAACATTCCCCTACTCTGTAACAACGGTGCAAATCCCAGCAGCTGTATTTCTGCAAGAGTGAATGCTTTGGAGCAATGCTGACGTATTTCTGTTACTAAGGCAGGTTTGGGAGAACCAGCACTTTGATACCTGGGGCACTCTGCAAAAATTAAAAGACTTCTTAAAAAAATTATTCTTCTTTCAAAATGAAAGAGAATTATAACCCTTTTGTCCTAATGATAGGGAAAGGGTTTTAAATTCCTGAGTGTTCCCTCCCTCTAGCCCCAAAATTTTTGTAGCTGCGGCACTGAATGCAGTCCCATTATTTTTAATGATATATCAGGACTGGGTAGAAGAATAGCATACCATATATCAAAAGCTACACCCTTGGAAATCACAGAGCTCTTCAAGAAGCCACCAACGGGTTAAACGGTGACCTGACCAATTTGCTATGGTTCATTTGGTCTATGCTAATTGTTTTAAATGCTCACTTTGTGGCATATTCTTTACTGTGCTGATGGGAAGTGAGGCATATTTCTTTAGAGCAGGGATTCAAGGATACATTTATATTGGAAAGACTTTTTCAGAAAAGTACAGGCACACCTCAGTAGTACTATGTAAACAGTAATTAAGCTTCATCATTTATCCAGTTTAAGGAAATACATGAAATAAATACTTTTCAAATCCTTTTGCTTTGCTTTATTTTTCAATGTCACACTTTGTTCTTCTGAAATGCTTAAAGTCAGATTGTTTCTTTCCCATTACCAGGCTTTTATGTCTGCCTGTCTGGTGGGTGGCTTTTTTTTTTTTTTTTATCCCTTCGGACCCTGACCTGGTAGTCATTATTTTGTCTTTTATCTTCATCTTCTTTCCCCTTTATTTTTCCTTCTTTTTTTTTTTATTAGACGAGTCAGCCTTGATATTAGTCTTCCCAAAGCTACTATCCATTACACTGTCAGCAAAGCAAGCTGCCTTACTGTAGGCCAAGTGTCAACAGAAGGTGAGGCAGAAAATCAGCCACAATCTAAAGCTAATTACCCTGCCTAGAAGTTAATTAAATACTTGTTAGGAGCAGCAGGGTAGATCCTAATTAAACTTGTCTAATAACAGTATGCTGACATACTCTGACACTGGGAATTCCTACAGGGTTTAAATAATTGTACAAAGGGCAATAATACCTGTCACATCATGGTGTGCAGGCAAACCCTGAAGATGCACATTTCTCAGTATTTTCTGTACTAATTTGCCACATATTGTGCACTTCACATGTGTTTAATTTACACATGTTTTAATTTTGGTGCCCTGGATCTTTCTAAATGACTTTGCTGTTGCTAATCTAAGTGTAAACCACTGCAAAGGGAGATGGTCACTAGTATTTCATTGTATAATTTAATACACTAAATATGATAAAATCCTGCTGATGGTGATACATTCCTCCAGGGTTCCTTAAATAAAGCGGTGGCCTTATCTTTCCGTTTTCAAGACAGCAGTGATTTTAGCTGCAAGTGAGGAGGAGGGGAGAGCCTGGCACACCTTGCCAGCCTTCCCACATTTTCAAAAGGGCCAAATTCTGCACCCACCCACAGGCTGGGGATTTTACCCATTGCATTTTTAATTCACAGGAGTGCCACTGACTGAGACTGTTACCCCCACTGCTAAGCTGTGTCTTAAACCAACATCTCTTTAAACTAGTCAGATCTTCATTTATATGCAAAACAAAAGGAAGAGGAAACCACTAATAGGTGTAACTGCCAGATGAATTGAAGGGGAAAGAAGAGGGGAGGTGAAACGCAGGAGAAGAGGCTGATAACAGAAAAGAACCTCTCTCTTCTGCTTATTTCCAGACTTTTGATGGGCTGGAAATATTTTTGTTTCCAGACAGGAAAAGACAATTTGCCATCATTTCAAATAAATGAAGGTTCCCCGCAAACCACAGCAGGGCTTTTGTCTAGCTGTTTTTAAGGGATCCTCTATGCCAGCAGTTTTAATGCTGGTTAAAAACCTGCCATTTGACCAGGTTCTGTTTTTCAACTGATGAGTTGTCACACTGCCTTGTGTGTGGGTTAATCCCCCATTGTGTCGCCTATGCCACCGCAAAGAAGGACGGTAACGACAAATATGCAATTGCTGATAAAGCTTGTCTCTTCTTGAAAAGCCCTGAGAGGCTGAGTCGCATGCTGATGGTTGTTTACTGCAGCAAAATGCTGAATGTCAGTTTTAGGAAAGCAACGTTTTGAAACTTTTTGCTGTTTCTCCCAGTAAATCAGTTCGATTTCTCACCATTCCTTTACTACCCTTGACTCAATCATCCTTTTTAATAAGGAGGTTAGGGCTCTTGGGTGGTAACTGGCAATGGATGCTCGAAAGTAGATGTGATGTTCCCATCATTAGACCATACTTGAAATGCCATGTCAGTGAAACTAATGAAATGGAGTGCCGTGACGTGAAACTAATCAGACATGAGACAACTTTAGAGGGGGGGAAATAAGAGACCTGCAAAGATTTAAGCCAATCGTAGTACTCTCATTTCGCACCCTCTCCCTGAACAGCAAGGATTAATGGAAAGATGTAAGCGCTCTGATCTTTTCTGGCAAGACTGTTGTAGAAATAATCAATTAACCTTGGGAGATCAAATTGACAGAGCTTAAGCGTGAAGTTATTTAAAATGCCAGATTATCTAGGCAGATGAATACATTTGTTGCAATACCAAAAGGAAAATGAAAGTATTTTTCCAAATTTCGTTTTTCTGAACTGATTTAACATTGTTTCCCCAGGAGTTAACTCTGCCTTTTTCAGTGTGCACTTTAACACATTAGAACAAAATGAGATTTGATGTACTCCATAAAGAGACTAGCGATTTTTCTCTCTTCCTTCATGGAGTGGGATGGTTATTATAGAAAATAGCTTATAGTAGCCTCATGCTTTTAGCTCTTTACTTTTGTTTATTTGACAATTTGATTATTTGGGTTCCTGTCTTCCGTGGTGATTTTGGTTGGTTTGCATTCTGGCTAAATCATCTGCTGCTTCATCTACGGGGTAAGAATTCCTTTTGTCCTTAAAAATACAAAGAACGTGAAATATTTTATAATATCGGTTACTTTTATCAAATACAAGAATCCAGTCAGATGTTCTTTAAACAATCAATTTAACTTCATTTGGTTTGAAGAGATAGCAATTTTATTTTATTAAAATGCTTTGGGCTATGTTATTCAGACTAAGAACCTCTCTACTATTTTATCACGTTGTAATAAGACAGGTACATCATAAAGTTCTAGTAGCATCAGGCTGTAACTCTAGGCCCACAGCTGCAAGCTTCAGCTGCGATCCAGCATGTAAGAATATGCTTAATGTAAGCACACAAGCAATGGCAATGCTTGTATGCTTGAAAGTGAGCATGCATTCATACACAGGCCTAAATCCTTCTTTTATAGATAAATTGTGAGCAACCTCATTGATTAAATCAGTATAGATCTACAGTTACGAGAATGGCACAAATTTTACCACATGACTTTTAAATCGTTTTGTTAAAGCGGAAAAGTTGTTGCATTTCATTCCCTCGCTTATTCATACTTTCTAGCATGCAATGTTTTTGTTATTTTTTCTTTCTTCAGTTGTTTACAATGGTGCAGGATTTTATATCAAATGCAGCAATTTAATTTGGGAACACACTAGAGCTTAACCTGACTTTTATTAGCTGAATTTATACATTTAACTCCTAAACAGAAGCTAAATGGAAAGTACAGATGCATTTAAGCCAGTAAGGAAACATTTGCACACAAAGACATACAGGTCGAATTGTAAAGGTATAGTGTGTAAACCAGTTCAGGTTGATCAAATTCATCCAGCTGCACTTTGCTAGCAGCCACACCGGTTTTAGAAATTGCCATCCCCAACCATTTGTTCCCACATCAGCACTGGAGGTTACATAGTGGAATAAAGCAATAGATTTATGTGCAGGCCAATCCCAGGCAAACAGAGATAAGTTATTTTAGCCAGTGTTAGTTGTGACTCGAGCTAACTCAGTTTTCTTTGCCTGAAGCAGGGCAGTGAACATCCACTGAGCTCTTCTCCTGAGCTACATTTCTGCTGGTGGTGACAAGCTGTTGAGAGTGCTGATGTGATCAACCACTTCACCTGGCTCCAGAATGGACATCTGTCCATGCTCTCCTTCTTCCATTCCTTTACTATACACCCTCTCTTCACTCAGTCCTCCTCCAGACCATGATGCTGTCAGACTAAGAGGGAAATGAGGAGAAGGTCTTGGTGGGACTGGGACTCAAGACAGAAGACAAAAGGAATGGGGAACAGCTAGGACCAAAAGCTATGTGTGAAGAACAGGTTAGTTACGAAGTAGATGTCCAGGGAAATTGTTCTTTGGACTTGGAAGAACTGAGAGGGAAAGTCATTTGGAAGGTCTTGAGCTTTTACATATGGGCAGAAGTGCTAGCAACTGTCAGAAAAGGGACAATGAGTCATTGAAAACGATGACTACATGTCGCAGAAGCCGTAAATAAACTATTGGCCAATCCCTGATTAAAGATGCTCAATTCTCAGTCAAATACTTTCTTAATATGCTTATCAGTGAGCACATGTCCTTCCTCAAGCTTAGGACAGTGCATCAAACATGAATGACACTTTTCAAAGGCTTTCAAGTAGCTGGATTCCTTTGCAACATAGTCTGGCCAGGGCAATTCATGGCAGCAGAAAATTACTGGATGTCTTAAAATTGTAAGAAGTCTGCTTTGAAGGAGCAAATGGGTTAGTAGTAAATGACATTTCTTCCAAAAGATAGAGCTGGAAGATCATTTGAAGACTTGAATCCCCCATACTTGGAAAAACTATCCTGGAAAAGACTTAAGGGTCATGATGGGTAGCCAATTGAACATGAACTCTCGGTCTAGTACTGTGGTAAAGTACTAGTACAGCTTTTCAATTCATAAAGAAACAGGACTAGAACATGGGACTGCTGGGACTGCTTTTCAGATCCTCTTGTTATGTCCTCAGTTCAAGAACAAGGATAATAAATTATAGAGAATTTAAAGAACCACAAGAATGTTTTAAAAGTTGGAAACATGATTTAGAGCAACAGAAATTCAATTTGTTTAACTGAAAAAAAGAGAAGGTTAAGCAGCAACTTGATAGCAGTTTGAAAGTATAAACACAAGGAGCAAAAATACGCTAACGGAGGGCTCTTCTGACTAGAATACAAACAAGTGAAAGAACCAGGGTATAAAGTTAAAAGGTGACAAACAGGCTTTAGGAATAACATATTTGTCTTTTATTACCGTCACTTGCCCTTGGCTTTTAAAGTTTTTAAAGTTCAGGTCTCAATTCTCTACCAACCACAGCCACTTGTATACTGAGGCACTGTTGCATAGTAAATGGTGCTAATGCAGGTTTTTCTTTTCACAGTCCAGCTTTAAGATAATACAATGGAAATAATGGCTCTGGTGCCTCTCCTGGATAAGCTGCATTAAACCATCTCCAGCCACTGCCAATGTGGCAGCACAAAGGGAGGGAAGTGCAGCAAGCCCATGGTGCGTCAATGGCACAAAGTCCCTATGAATGTTCTGGGTGATTTATCCACTGGTTCTTACTCAGCAAAACCAGTATTCTGTAGTCCACCTTTACAGGAACCCTTGGTCTTCACTGTTCTTGGCAAATAACCACTAACGGCAGCTGCCAAGGGATGTGACATAAAGAATAGCAATGACTCAGGGAACTCTTAAAATTTTAAAAGCAAGAATGTACATTTCTAGCACATCCCACAGTCTTACAGAGGGACTTCCAAGTAGCAAACGTTGCAGAGGTTGAAGACCCACAGCTTGAAGGTAATCACTCTCTGCCACAAAAGGGGAAAACAAACGTATGTCCTGAAAACATATCCTTGCTTTGAAAGGGATGCTTGCTGCTCCCTTTCTTTTCTGTGCAAAGATAAGACAAGGTAAAGACAAGTCAGACCATGGTCAGAAAGCAAACTGTGTGATTTCTCTGCAAGACTCCACTCTAAACACACCACAGCAGACCTTAAACTGTACGCACTGTCTCAGTGTAACGGGCGATGGCCTTCCTAAAACCATCAGCATCACGTTGCTGCTTCAGTGTGTACACTGATTAATTGCAGTCAAATCCTGAGATGAATTAGGATCAAACTGGCTTCTGTATGAAGGAAAAATGCCTCTGCTGCCTTTCTTTCTTTGACTATTACCATCTAATACAGCCTCAGGCAAGTGCAATCTGCCATCACATTTGTCCAGTGCAAGACTGATGGGCTTTGCCTTAGCAGACTCCTTTGGGATTATATGTAACAATTTAATACTTCTAACGCTGTTAAGTGATTGTTTTTCCCAAAGTAAATATAGTTTAAGGAGATGGAGAATTATATGATTGGTCTGCTTTCCCATTAAAACATCTGTTAGCACTTTTTCCTTGGACTTTCTATTATTGTAGCACTAGAGTAGATGGTCTGTGAGAGAGAAAGTCTTTATTCTAGAAAAGACAACTAACATAAAAAGCAAAGGAAGTTATGGAAAAAATAGCAACAGCATTCATAAAAAAATGCATGATTCCAAGCTTCTGTGAAACACATAGATGTAAGCGTGCTACCCACTGCCCTCAGGCACTGAAGAACAATCTGTACAGGAAGTCCAATCTGTCTAGCAATCACTGCAAGTCCAAATATTAGGTACCTACTCCTGCAGACCTGCCTGCCTGGGCCTAGTGACATCTCCCATAAGAGCAAATCTTCAACCCACCTGTAGCTGCATGTAAAACCAGCAGAACGACACAGAAGTGTACCAGGCTAAGGAGCTGCTATCTGTGGCAGATTTGGCTTTTTTTAAGATCTGTGTGGTGTCAAGCACAGTTAGAACAGGAATTTAGGAAAGAAAATTCCCTCCTGTTAGGCTCTTAAACAACCTAAGTTTTCGTGTCAAGAAAGGTAATATTTATAGCACTTACCTTCACCCATTTACATGTAATACCTGGGTGAGAAGTATCTTGTAAGTGCAAAATGTTGTTACCATCCTCAGTTTAATTTACAGTTATTAATTTGCTTTACTTCTGGATTGTAGGAAGTAAGTAATCAACCTCCTTGTGGAAGAGAGAATTCTGAAAACTTGCTCATATTAATTCAGCAGCTGGTAACATTCAGACTTTTTGGAAACAAACCTAATGTTCTTTCAAACAAGAATTTAGAAAATAAGGTAGCAATAATGTTTTGCCTGTCAGACTTTTATTACAGGAAATGGGGCTTGGATGATGAGGAGAGAATAGAGAAAACTAAAGGATAAAGGAAAGAAATAACACGTGGAGAAAAACAGGAGGAGGGGGAGAAAAGAGATGGTTAAAGGAAAAAAAATGTTTTGCAAGGATACAAAATGAAAGTAAGGTAACAGCTAGTTAGTGAACAAAAGGGCAAGAATCCAAGTTCTGTAATAAAGTGATGAACTGAGGCAGCAAGAGAAAGGATTAGAACAGAGAAGCTCTAATATAATGTAGTTGGGAAAGAAGACTGTAAAAAACTGTGAAGCATAAAACAACGGCAGACAGAAGGGAATCAGAGGAGAGAGAAAAGATGAAAACTGAAAACAAAAAAAAATGGATGGCATATGTCCATTTACTAATCAGTCCACTGAAGGGCAAAGGACTGAACAATAAATAAAATACAGTTTGGTTTTCCTACTCTTCTGTGTTACTGGATGACAAGAAATGGTAAACACAGATTTGAAATCAGGTGAGAAACAAACGGCTAGAAGTCAGTATGCTTAATAGCCTGAAAATGCTATCTATCCATTAGGCATATTTTAGCCTAGATTCCTAAAAGGAATAGCCTTGCGCATTTTTGCGCTTTTAACTATCCAGTGCTCTCTCATCCTTAGTAGCTTTTGCCAAGTCCAGCCAAGAGTATCTGGGGGATACTGAACGTTTACTTGTTTCAAAGAAAGTAGCCGCTATGAAAACACAAGAAATCCAAAGCAATCCCTACCCACTGATGGCAGAAGATTGCAGTACGCGCACAGATGTTCTCTCTCCTGCAACTAGTAAATAAATACCACACAGTTAATAAGCACAGATGCAGCACAGAATCACCCACAAGACACGTAGCCTCTTGTTCAGCTGGCAGTTGGAGACAGAAGAGGGATCTGAGGAAACTGGTAATCTGTGGAAGGCTCATCAGGGACCTTAAAAAATCTGGGAAGTTGTGGGGCATTGTAAGAAATGCTGGAGGGAGGTCAAAATATAGTGAAAGTGAGTTACTGGAGAAGAACTGCAGCATGGGGACATGGGGAAGGAGATCCCTTGAGGACTTGCGGAGGGGCTAAGGCTATAGTGGAGGCGAAGTCACAGGACACAGGGAGGAGAAGCAGAGTCCTCCCTGCATGGTGCTGCAGGAATGTAGGATGTGAATCCATGGGAAGCCAGGCTTTCTCCCATCCACTCCTCACGAAACTATTTATTTCCTCAGGGCACTTAGTGACTTCACTAGCGTTTTGGTAACAACTACATAGGATGACATGCTGTTAGACTATTAAATGCTTACAGGCACTTAGAACAGCGTTTGAGTGAATTGTTCAGAAAGTACAAACTTGTAAAGGAAAACAGGGGAAGTGGCATCGCCTTGCAGATGGAAAGACAGTTTTCTAATGCTAGTTACACTGGTATAAATCAGAAGTAACACCAAGTTGACCTGATGCAAGAAGAAGTTTTATAATCATTGGCAAAAGATAAAACATGCTCATATGCTCATGTTGTACAATGATGTCCACATTTTATTATTTTATCTGTGTCAGGATTTCTGAATATTCGTTTGTAAAGAATAGCTTCCACTAGCACTTTAAAAAAAAGTAACCAGAAGGTCATCAACAAGGGAGCTGAGAGAATAATATATCATGAATAATGTATTAAATTATTTCAGCCTTTATCTATTAATGAATTATCTTCAATCATCTTATAATTTTCTTGAATGTATTTGTAATTCAAAAGTACTCCCCATGCAATTTCTCCAAAAAATTATTTCTCTAAATTTTTCTTCATCTTTTTGTGGATTGAAAGTAGCTGAAATTTGAATCAAATTAGTTTGTTTTTAATAGGACATATAGAGTATGAGTTTCTTTTTCTATTCCCTCACAAACACATTTCTAAGAATCATGTTACCTATACGGCATTAAACTTTTAACCATGAAATCTCTTCCTCTAATATTTTTTTTAAAACGTTCAATTTCCAGCAGTACCCTAATGCGATGTACAGTGTAGGCTAGGGCAGTCACTGAAATTCAACATCTATAGTCTACTGCCTGTTCTTGGCACAATTTTTTCTTCCCAAAGGAACAAACTCTGCTATGGGTGTTCACTCACCTCTTGAAGAATTTAAGTGATGGAAAGTCATAAAAAGAATCTTTTCTTTTGGAACACATTGAATGGTACTGGTGTAGTAGCTGACCAGGCTTTTTTTTCTTTCTCCTGTATCAGGCTATAAATAACTCACAATGACCTTAATGGGAATCCTTGGTGGTTCCTATACGTAAAGACAAAAAAAAATATTCTCATTCCTCTTTCCAGCACACCAAATAATGTCTTGTACTCCACTTTTTAGGTATTGTGAGTTGAATTTATCTTTACTTCTAATACTTTAACTTCTAATAGTGATGACCATACCTACATTGGAATCCTGCAGCCACAACATGAGTGACTGAAAAATAGATTATTTTTCGTGACATAGCCACAGAACCAATCTATACTGACATGCCAAATAAACCCAACATATTTGTATAGATACTTAGCCCATACAACTCCAGTGTGCAGAGATGTGCAGAGGTCCCTTCTATGTGAAGATCCAGCAGCCTTTTCTGAAATATTTAGGGGTGAGGAAGTCTTACTGATTTGGAAAATATCATCAAAGGCTGGCTCATTTTGAAACTCAATTTTTCATCACTGATTATGGTAAGTATCTGGTAAATCTGTATCATCTGTCCAAATTCTGTGAACCTCTAGAGACATACCTATCACTGTGTCTTCAGCAATACCTTTTTGACCGTCGGTTAGTGGTGTCCAGCTGGCATCTGTGCATCTTTAATAATGTCTTGGGAATGAAAATATGTGAAAATATGAGACACAGAGTAAAGAACATTTGAAAAATTATGAATTCCCACGTTCATGTCATGGCTGTGTTTTTCAATGCCATTTAAAATAGGTTTCTAACAGGCAAAATGTGTCCAACTGCATCTCAAATTCACAGCATAAAATGATGTAATTCCTATCAAGTCAAAAAGAGAAAAACAACTTCAGACCTACTGAAGTCTGTGAGTCTGTCCAAGACTTCTTCCAAGTTACAAGCTCTTTTCTGTTGGTCAATTGCCAGTTCATTTTGTTGGCACAGTCTTTGTTTTTTTCCTCATCCTTTAGCCATATGTGATGCCACTAGCTACTCCACCTAGGGCTCTGCCCAGCACCTGGTGGTGTACGATGAAGTGCGTTCATGAAGTCCATCGATGGACTTTGGATCAAGCTTTGACCATGGTACTACAGCAGCTGCAGACCCTCTTCCAACTGCCCCTTCTGATAACTTGATCCCTGTGGAGAAAAACCCCAGTGGGAGGACACAAATACCAATGCTGACATCTAAGCACAGCCACTGAAATATTTTGGGTTTCTTGGCATCTGTTCTGGGAGACAGCAGCTCACAGTGAAAACACTGTTGGTTTCATTTTTTTTTCCTGGAAACATCAAGCATACTTTAATCCAAGTACTATATTCTTGTGAATAGAATCAAAGAATTTAGGAAAGTACTCGGGGACACAGAGTTTCCAGATTCGATTTTAATTAAAGGCTATAAATACTCATAGAGGCTGGCACTCAGCTTTAGGGATCAAGCTGAGTAATCCTCATATGGAGCTTTCTTGCATTTATACGATCGTGTTAGATCTTGATAAGACAGTGACTTGTCTAAGGAGAAACTTGCAAAGTCTTCATCGCTTCAGTACAAAGAACATTCTGCCAGGCTTTTTAATACCAGCACAGGTCAAACAGGCTCATCTCCGGATGGCTCCAGTACCAGCTGGAACCCTGCCTCGGCTCCCAAAGGACAGCATTCTCCAGGGACTTCAAAGAGGTGTGAAATCCTGACTGGTCCCACCTGTAGGGAGCACAAAACAGCCGCCAGACAAAACCGAATATGCAGTTTCTAATCTGGTTGCTGGAACTCAGTCAGTGATCACCCATGGTGAGCAAGGAGCAAATGCAACAGGACCAACAGAAAAAAAAAAAAAAAAAAAAAAGAGAAGGAAAAGGCAGACTGGTCCCTCAGCACTAGTCGCACAAATCCCTCCAAATGCAACGAGGGGTGTGATGTGCAGCAGATACGCTGTATCGCACAAACACAGGCATGCCTGCATGAATTGGAAAGACTGAATCCAGTGAGCAGAGTTTCAGCACGTGAGCCTTTATGTGAAAGCAGAAAATATAAAGGGAGGGAGAGGAGCTAGTGATCATAAAACTTCCTGGCATCAGCTGACAGAGCAAGGGCAGAAAGGATATATCAAATTTTAATCTTTCCTCCATGTGAGCATTTTTCCCTTCCCCTCAAACACAGTGAAGATGCCTTCTCTGACCATAAACTGTTCAGCGGGGACACCACCTGACTTAGTAAAGGCGATTTATGCTCATCTGGCAAAGTTGCCAATCTCCATTTGCAGGCTCAGGCAGTCTGTGCTGGCTAACAAATGGGGGGCAATGGTGGGAAAAGAGGGGGAGGCTCCAGTCCATACAAAGACTGCTCCTTCCAATAACACATCTTTGTCCAGGTAGGTCAGATCCTGAGCGCCTCAGTCTCCTTCCTGGCTTTTGCAACTGCTCTTTTAGACCATTTTGGCTTTATGCATCAAGCACCCGCCTGCACAGCCACTGCACAGACCCTCTTTCAGCCAGTCTTCTCCAGAGGCTCCTTTACTCCCATTGGGAATGACCTCCAAAACCCAGCAGCCTTCCCCTGTTGCGGGTTGCTTTAAAGATCACGTTTCCACAGAAGTGTACAAAATTACCACCAGATCTGTGTTTTTTATATATATATAAAAAACCATATACATATATATAAAAAAAAAAATGTAACCCAAATTGTGTTCAGTGGATCTGAAGTTAGAGGGGGAGAGAACTCCTGTTGCATTTTACCTTCACAATGGCGCTGGAATGGTTGAATAAAGTGTGGCCCCACTGCCCATATGCCATTCAGCTTCTGTCTGTCTTTTTGTTTACACTGGGAATACAATAGGAACTATAGTCCTTCCAATGCATCATTTATAAGTGTATTCTACCTCTGAATGTACAGACAGAACTGGCTCTGTGAATGAGCTCTGTGAATATTGCCAAGACACTGTGCTTTGTTCAGCATTATTCTTCACAATAGATACCACACTTTGGAAGTAATTTTAAAAAGGGAATCAAAATAGTGGTACTTTTAGCCTTTGTTTCTTTTATACCACACTGCATTCTCTGTCTCTCACTCAGCTGCTTCTATTATACTGACAAATTAAATAAACCACTCCATTGCTAAAGAGGCTTGGGCGGGCTGGGCTTCGGTACACTGCCGCACTAGGAAGTTGAAATAAACATTTATGCCGGTTTTATTCTTAACAAATTTAAGCTAACTTTAGTCAAGCGTCCTTTTTTTTTATTTTTTTTCATTTAAAGAATGAACGAACAAAAGAAAGAAAGAGGGGAAGGGGAAAAAAAAAGGAAGGAGTACTTCAAATTTTTGAGCCGATCTGCAGCACCAAGGGGATCTGGCATCTGAAGCAATGGAGTAATGAGAAGCCAAGTGTCCAGGTAACGAGCCTGCTTTTTCCAGTGCTCTGCTATTTAGAAGCGCTGCAAGTTCATTCCCGCCGTGGGGCCTCTGGGAGAGGGAGTTGGTGAGTTACGGGGCAGCGTGGCGTGGTGCAGACAGGGTCCGGCGCAGAGGCTGCCTGCGAGCAGCTTCCAAACTCCCGCAGCAAAACTTTCCACCTCAATCTGGGAGTTTTCCTCTCCTGCTGCAGGCACAGCTCTGTTTCGCAAGCCGTCTTGTTTGCGTGCTGTTCAGCGTGCAGAAAATAAGGGCGGGTGGGGGAGCGCTGAGGAAAGTGTGCTGGATGGCGAGGGCAGGGCTGGCTGCTCACAGGTGTGCATTTATAGATGGATAGACGGGCAGGTAGAAAAATATGTTGGTTTGTATTTCGGCTCTAGGCTCATATTGCCATTGCATCTGTCGCAAAGAGAGACATAGGAAAGTGAGGAGAGAGTGGCAACGTGACCTTTACCTGCGTCAAGGTGCTTTCTGACTTTTGGCTCTTTCCTTCAGCAGGCAGTAAACAGGGAGGAGACCCGGGGAGCAATTAGTGGTGGTCTGCCTGTGCGCAGATGAGGTGCGAAAGGCCGTCCTCCGCCTCTGCAAAGCGCTGGTGGGGTGCCGGGGACCTAGGCTGCTTATAAAGGCTTGTCCGTATAGTCCAGTATTCTCGAAAATACCGTCAAATGAACGGCGTTTATTTTCCCAAACGAGCTCAGAGGAATGAGCGCAGCGTTGCCCGGATTAGGTCTGAAAGCTCCTCCCGTACTCCTGGGCGAGCAGCCTTGCGAATAATGCGGGACGAGCCTTTCCCCTCCTCTCCCAACAAAGCAAGATGGACTACGGGCAGGAGCCTGAGCTAGGGAGGAAAATCACGGTTTTATTATTATTGTTATTATTTGCGGGTTTGTGTTTGTTTTAGGGGACCTTAGAGGCGGCCAGCATCCCTCCTGAAATCGCCGCTACATGCCAGCCGTGTGGATTTGAAGCCCTGGAGCCTGCCTTCCGAGGCCGGCAGGCTGCGGCACAGGCTGGGTGACCCCCCCGCCCCTCGCTCCCCCGGGCAGGGACACCGCTGGGCCGGCCGGGCTGGGAGCGGCGCTGCCGGGAGGGGGGAGCGAGGGGGGATCATCCTTTATCACTAAAGGAAGACTTTAAAAAAAAAAAAAAAAAAAAAAAAAAAGAGGGAGAGAAAAAAAAGAAAAAGGGGGGAAAAACCCCCCCACAACCCTCAGGTGAAATTTCCTTCTCTTGCCCAGCAAAATTCCCTTTAATTCGTCCCCGGGGACATCCATCCCGCCGCCTTTCGATGCCCCCCTCCACGACCACCCCCCCCGGCTGGTCCCTGTCAGCGCCTGGGGGGGCTCCCTAGAGCCGGGCGCGGGGAAGCCGAAGGTCAGGGTGACCCGCTGTGGCACGACTTTTGAGCTTAAAGGGGTTTTTATTTCTCTTGTTGCCGTGTCAGGTTTAATTTGGCCCGCATTATTCTGGAAGGGTGGGCCTGCTCATGACAGGAGGGGGTTAAATGGGATTACAAGCTTTAGAGGTTGTCAGCAGCCACCGCTGCCTGGGGATGTTAAATTGCGATTTAATGGTCAGCTTTATCTGTATAGTATCAGAAAAAAATCTGCTGTTTTCAGCAACTTAATACGCGATGTGTTTTCAGGAAGAGCCTTTTTTTGGGGGGGAGGCGGGGGAGCGGGCGGGAAGCGCTGAGCCCGGGACGGGGGGGAGCGGGGTCTCGGCGCCCCCCGGGGGCGGCCCCTCTGGCGGGGCTCCGGTACAGCCCGCTGCCTCACGGGGCTTAACTTTCTCAAGGCCGACGGGCAGCCCCTCGCCTCGGGCCGGGGGACAGCCAGCGGCCAGAGAGGCCCAGCTGCCCGGGTGGGGAGGCGGCTGAGGGGAGGGCGGCCGGGTCGGGCCGGGATGGCGGGAAGGCGGCCGAGGGGAGGCCGGGCGGGGAGGGGCGGCGGCGGCCCGGACGGACACCAACCGCCGAACGACCCCCCGCTCCGTGGCGGGGCAGGGCGGGGGGTTGTCTGTGTGTGGGTTGTAAGTGTGGTGGGGGTGCGGCGAGGCGGGCCAGGATGGGGTGTAAAACATGCTGAGGGCAGGCGGAGGGGCCTGGCCGGCCCACACGGGTTATTGTCTGCGGGCGAGCGAGGGGTCAGTCCGGAAAGTTCAGGATTAGTAAATTTAATATCCTGTCAAAATCCTCATGGTAATGAGGCCTGGCAGGCGCTGCAGCCATGTCTGAGCCCCCGGTTGTGCTGCGCCGCCCCGGGAGGGAGAGCGACCCGGCGGCGGGGCCCTGCCGGGGGAAAGGCTCGGGGCTGGGCGGCTTTGAGCGGTTCTTCCTCATTCCCAAACCCTCCCAGCTCCGCCTTCCAGGAGCTTGGCCGCAGCGACAAGAGGTGGGCTGCTTTTGGGTTTTCCTCTCCCTTGCGCTTGCAGGAGTTCCCCCGCACAGGGGATTTCTGGCGTTAAAAAAGTAGAGAGGGAAGAGAGGCAAAATCGTGATTACCCGTGTACATATTGCATTATAGACTGATTTTTTCAAAGGGCGCTTGCTTGTCTGATTTACAGGGCTGGTTAGTTGGAAACGGCAGGCAGGAGGAGAAGGTGGGAAGATAAGAAACCGCAATGCAAACCAGTAGGTTTGTAATAAATAGTAAACTGTGGCCCCAACGGAGTATTTTTTGAGCTGATGGATGATATTAAAATACAGTTCTAAGCGAGTAACAAAAAAGATGGGGGGAGGAGGGATGGAGAGGGGAGGGGAAAAAAAAAAGGAGGGGGGAGAGAAAGTTCCTGTGCACTTTGTTCAAGGTTCTGCACCTCTCTAAGCAGCTGTCACATCCGTACATTATGGTACATTGAATCTGAATGAGGCTCTCCACATCAAAACCTTGCATCCATTATGATATCATCTCCTGCTCTAAGCTGTAATGCTTATTAATTCTGCACCCATACTCTCCAAGCTTCAGCAAATGTATTCCATCAGCCTAGCATTTAATTTAATTAGTACAGCTGGGCTCTCATTCTCCTTTCTGTGTCAGAGGTATTGTCAGCACGTTCTGCTATAACACAATTACTGATTGCTTTTAGATAGGCAGAAATATGATTAGGGTATTGGGTGACTGTATCATAAGCCTTATTAGATTCATTTGAAATCTGGAGATAAATAGGAAACTTTTATTTGCAGTGTAATGAGATTATGCTTATTAGGCCAAGGCCTCACAACCTTTTGCAAAGAACATAGTGTATCACTAGGATTATACTCTGGAACCACACTTTTTGCTCATAGCATCCAAGCAATTTCTCAGCAGCTTTGAGATTTAACTGTTGTAGCCCTGTACACATTTTAGAATTGTTTTCTGGCTCAGTGGCTTTCTCCTGTGGTAGATTGTGTGTACCTTCCGTGGTGTTTTCTTCTGCTTAAACCCAGAATCTGGGGAAGATGTTTTGTTCAACAGAGGAAGGATGTTTAGGTGAACCGTGGCCATGTGTGGATGAGTAAATATGCTGATACATTGGATGGAAGAGTTTTTGCCAATACCAGTCTTTTTATTTAAACTGTTTTTTCACCCCTCAGTAGAAAGCTGCAAAAAATGTTTCAGGATCAGCAGTTTTCAGAGGCTAAAAAACATTGCTGTTCAGATACTTCCAGGATTGAGTCTCAAGATAAAAATAATGAGTTAATTTTCTTGCGTAAAAATTGCTGGAAAGGCTGCACATTTCATGTCATTTCCAAAGAGAGTGCATTTAAATCTTACTGTGTATATCACAACCTTTTGTATTGTACTATCCTGACAAAACACGCGGCATAGTGTTTGAGAAGCAAGAGTTACATTTTTTAAAGTTCCTTTATTATAGGGATTCGGAATTCTGATCTGGTAATTTCCCTGTAACAGTCAAAGGTAAAAACAAGCTATCACTGACTTGATGTTACAGAAAGGAGTCCATCAGTTTTAACATTGGTGTCAAATTTCGGTTTCATTCTATTTCCACATGAGTTTTGCTACAACCTCCAGTGGGAGCGAGGTGAAGCTCCTACTGGATCCCTTTCCTTTGTGAGTGGTATTACCCAGTGTGGAATCATTTTGTAACTGAGCGTGGCAAAACCCTGAGCCTGGTTTTGTATTCCATGTTGTGACACTTGCTGTACAGTTAAGACAGAAGAATTTGTCTGGGTGTCAGTATCTCAGGCTAAGGATCGGACTAGGGGAGGAAAATGTGCATGAGTACTATCATGGTATTTTATGTTGCATTTGCCTAGCATTGAAAGAAAGCATGTCTGCAAGGGCTGGCTTGTCTCTGTTATTAGCAAGCTCCGTGTTGCATAGCTTAACTCAAAGTTTTGCGATATTTTAAAACTGGATTGGGAATAAACTTTGAAGAGGTCAGGTGAAAGTTCTTAAAGATGTCATTTCTGTATTTCTCATCTAGTTACTAAGGGAGCATTCAGAGAATAACATCATTGTCACAGCCCGGTGGAGTCCTTTGCCAAAATGGACAGAGCTTTGGGGTTCCCAGCCCTGCCTCAGCTAGTACTTCTGCAGGCGTGGTGTTTTGCAGTTCTGTGTCGTTCTCCAACTGGGGAATCTCATGCTGTAACTACACTTTTTACTTTCCTGAAGAGGAATACGCATCAGTTTGCAATGGCTACTGACTTGCCTCCGGAGCCACAGTATGTATGCCTAGGCAACAACAGCAAAAAGTTATTCTAAAAGAATACTTTTGTAATTGGGAGATCTTAGTGTTCCGGAAGAAGACAGGGATCACTCTCTCCGTTTTAAGTACAGGCAAGCTCAGGCACAGATCAGTGAATCAGCTCAAGTTATATATTTAGGAGCAGCAGCCTTGTAATTGCTGAGTCTACTAAAAGGTGTTTGCACTAAACATAAGAAATTATTTTATTATTGCATAGCTTTATAAAGAGAGGTGCCACTTTAAATTAGGTGTATTTTGGAAAGGAGGTGATTTATGAGATAGCTTTAGAGGAGAGAATACCTAGCTTCTTTCTGCTGACCAAAAAAAAAAAAGATGAACAGCAGCCCTGTTCTATACTGGTTCCAAAAGCAGCAGAGATGACAAATGCCACAATTTTCCAGTATGTTGCTTCATCAAGAAAATATTTTAAAGTGTGGTGTAATTGCTGTATGTGAGAATGAACTGGTGGCCCTGTTCATTTGTCCCCCGTCACCATCATCCTGATTTGCAGCGAGCAACAGGGTTATTCACATGCTTAGATTACACACATGCTTCGGTGCTCTGCTGGATCAAGGCCTAATTGACACCCTAATTGACAGGCTCAGTTGAGAGACTGAAGACTAAATTGGGCTTAGAAGCTGAAACGTGATGTATGTTTTTACCCTCAGAGGTGGTTTGTCCAGGCTGTGTTTGAGATGTGTTACCAAATAATGTGTTCCACCTTCTGCTGTAGCTTTTGTTGCATTTCTTCTGTGGCTAGATAGAGGACTTCAGCTGCTGGGCAAAAAAACAAATAAATACGTTAGTCCAAACTAATGACATGTTGAATGCTAAATTGAAACAAACAATTTTATCTTTGGTCTTTCTAAAAGAACAAGTTTGTTAAAAGAAATACTAACAGCCATTTATTCAAAACCAGTTGATTAAATGAAAGTGTAACTAATTGTTAGATGTTTGTTTCATGTAGACTTAAAGGTAGAATCACAACAGAAGTAATTAGGGTAATTATTAAGGTCTGTATTTAATGCAAACCCTCAGAGAATATTGCATATTCATTCAAGTGAGCTATATTTCCCATTAAAAAGATAGCAGTTTCTCAAAGCTTTAATTTACAGATATGTTTTTGGTAGTGTCATTTTATATGGTATCATGTCATCTTGCTCTCTTTCTGCTGTGACAGTGTTTGTTATTCGTAATGATGGCAATCAAAGGGGAAATGTTACTGGTAATTTCTGTGTGCACTTCTAACCCCCAAATATTTGTAACAGTCATTTACCTAAGGCATTTGAGAATTCGAAGATAGGAACATTGGGATGAACTCGGCTTGATCTCTCTACAGAATGTACTGCGTGCATTAAGATACCAAAGCTAGGCATTTTTATATACTCCTAAAGAAAATGCCTATTTATAGAGTAACTGAAAAATTGAGGCAGTACTTGTACCCTTTTACTGACAATGAAGAAAGATCTAGCTCTGTTTCACGTATGATTTTCTTTTTAAGACTAGTTTTTGTAAAATGCAAAGAAAATCTACAAAAGAAATGTTTGGAAGGATTTACTGTGGAGAGGTTCTCAAAGGGCTGTTTCAAACTGTAGGCTGAAGATGAATTTGTATCAGAGCATTTTGGAAAAGAAGAAAAAATAAAAAGCTTCATGGACCCAGTTCTTACATGTTACTAATCATGCAAGACACAGAGTGGCAGGATGTCTTCCAATATTTGTTGCTGGCAGATGGCACACACTGTCTTTACAGGGCAATTGAACTGGTGTGGTCTCCTCCTGGATGGATTTAATGCTTGGATTTAAATCCAGATTCTTGTCTTGGTAAAGCCAGGTGCTTCTCTTGAATTCCTAAAATGCAAAACTGTGTTGATCAGACAGAAAACATTGTTGCTTGCTAAATTAGTAAGTACCATTTTTTTCCGCTTCTGTTTCGATCCTGCTGTAACGCTCAAGCAGTATGCACTGAGTATGTGTGTGGTAGAAACAAACACAATAGGATCAAAGTTTTCTCAGCCTGATTCCTTAGACAATAACACTCAAATGATAAGCTACTGGAATATAGTTAGTACCATTGTTTAAATAGATACATAACACACTAGAATTAAAAATAGCAATGACAACAGATTTGTAGTGCCCTTTTCTATTACTGTAAAAATGCAGTAGTGGTGATAGTAATACCTAATTAACCTAATTTACTTGCACAACAGCAGCATAAGGCCTTAGTATGGAGCCACCTATAAGGGTCTGATGATGGTCTGCCTTTCTAAGGTGCAAACAATTAGTGCACTATGGGGCTGACCAAACAACTAAATGGAGAGAAAAAAGTTGATACAACCATAAAAAAAAAAAAAAAGGAGCGAACATGGGGGTTATAGGTGTTAGCATTACAATTAGCATAATTACAGCTCTGCAGTTAAAGTCATATCTGCATATTCATTGTAGTTCACATTTTGCCCCCTCGGACATTTTTTTTTTTTTTTTGCAGCAAATGTGATATCCTTTCTTATTTGTGACCATTTAAGCACACACTGTTAAATGAGAAATGATGCAGGCTCATTACTGAACCACTGGGTTCTATTGAGCTAGTGTAGGTGTCTGCTAGAAGAGAGAAAACACGTGGTTTCTCACTGATGAAACCTTTTGGACAAATGACTGCACAAGCATTGTGCTCATGGGTTAGGACTCAGCATTTCGTTGCTTGTCCACATTTCCAGAAGCATAGCTAATTAGAGGAAAAATAAAGCTTCCTTTCTGTCCCCCCCCTTCAACGGAGTTAGATAAGCCTTGCCCTCTCTGCAGTACTCTTCCATCTTCCTAGCAATGTCCTTCCTTTTTCAATCTACAGGAGAGCCACGTAGGACTAGCTCTGCTGATGTTGATAGAAGTTTTCCATTTAGACCCTTGTTTATCCCACCCCTCCTTCCAAAAACTGTATGCCTTTTCCACATCTAAAATTTCCAAGGGCTTTATGAAAAGGTGCTGTGAGAAGTTGCAGTGCAGCAGAACTGAATCCCCACATCACCATCTCGGTAGAGTCGGGATCTTTATCATACAGCTTTAGTGTGCGTTTCCTATCCCAGTAGTCCATTACTTGACAAATATATGTAAAACTGATTTCACCTGTCTTAGAAGAAGGCCAGACTTGGCCTTCTATGCCATATCATGGCACTGAATTGATATACTGTGTCGCAGAGGTTTTAGAGTTACCTATTTCCAATGGTAAAGGAGTTATTTGGTCAGATCCATAATATAAAATGCCTTTGCCTTCAGACACTGTTGACATGCATACGCATGGGCAGAGAAAACATGAAAACTTGCTTTAAAAAGGGTGACATTTTGTAAAATTACTGTTAACACTTGGCTTTGGTTTCCATTATGCACCAGTTTACACCCAAATTAAAGAACTCATTAGACTTTTTTTTTTTCGTTCAAAATCCTTGTCTAATTATTAGCTTCTCTGCAGTGTTTTTGTTGGGATGGACTGTGCCATTAATATTCCTGCGAGCCCTCTGCAGGTTATTGCTTAGCGTATTTGTACCCCTACAGATAGACCTTTTTCTTGCCCAATATATCCTATACAGCAGCAACCTGAAAAACTACATTGTTAGAGGTCATCGGTTGTGTTAATATGCATTTTCTCCGCTCCTTCTCTCCACTTCAGTATTAAAATGTATTCACGTTTTTCTGTTGTCTCCCATGATTATTTTTTTTTATACTTGTAGAACAGTATGGGGGGGTGACAATGAACAGTTCTTTTCCCTGCTGCCTTCCTGTGTGCTATATGGAAAACAAACACGAGGGTTAAGACCATATTTCTCACTTTCCAGCAGCTGAGTCCTAGATTCCTTTGCCGATGCTGAATATAATAGGGTACCTGATGAGTGTTTATTTCTTAGCATGGAGAGCTGCAATAGCACATGACACCTTGATTAAGAAATGCCACCGGAAGCCAGGAGAGTTAGATTTTATTCCAAACTCTAACTTTCATTTCCCATTTAACTTGGTTGAAAGTTCTGAAATGTGACTGTTGGTTTGTTTAGAAATCTTACCAACACTTGAATGAGTCTGCTGGGAAGGGTGTTCTGGTGAGTTCTGTTGCCAGGCTATCTGAGTGTACTGCTACTTATGTTAGACAGTGTTCAAAAACCAATTCCCCAAACAAAATATTAAAGAAAAGATGGTTTTGCTGGTATAACTATGTCTATGTGTAGAAACAAAATCCCGTTCCAGAAAAAAATTTTAGTGTCTACAGTGTACCATAAAGATGTATGGTAGCATCCATCTTCTGAAAATAGGTTGTCTCTATACAGTGACCCAATGCAATCACCTCTAAACCTGTAGATCTCATATTGGAAAGTGTGAAATGTTGCAAATTCCCACCACTAAAACAAACTCTGTTGCATCAGCATGTTCTGGGACTAAATGAATTGTTTTTAACATAGCATGCAAGTATTATATTTTAAAATTCTCTACGTTAGTATTGGTCAAAATTTCCCCAAATTTACAATTTAAAAAAATTTACAGTTAAAATTCCATTTTAATTGCAAACCTTTTAAAGCTTCTCATGACAAATACAATAGTTTTGGCACACCTACTGATTGGAGCAATTTTATAATTGAAAAAATGGAACACGCTGACGTCTTTCAAAATATCAAGGTAATATTTAGAAAATTTTCTGTGACGTTAACATTTTTTGTTATTTAAGGTAGCTCATATTGTTTGTTTATATTGTGGCCAATTTTTTAAAAACTTGATAGATGAAAATCAGGCTAGAGATAAAGGGTTGGAAGCTACAGGAAGTCAAATGGTGAGAATAATTATCAACATGATGTATAGAGATGTACGTGTGTAGGGCAGCGTAAAACAGTGGAACACATGCAGTAGAAATGTAGAGGTTTGTTAGAATAAAATCAGCGAGAAGAAGAAAATTACAGAGGTGGGAAAGGACGCAGGGAAAGCAAAAGGGACAAAAAGGGTGTTTTGAAAAATGGTTGGGCAATAAAGGTATGATTGGGAGCTAAAGGGATAGAAAAAGGATAAAGATCAGAAAACACTATGCCTGGTGTGTGGCAAACAAGAGGAAAGAAATGGGAATCCAAATTTCATAGCTTCCTTCTCAACCATGTTGCATTCTGTTATATCATCACAACTCGGTCATCTTCATGTAAGTCAACACCACCAGGAAACTTAATCACTGGAGCATCTGCTGCTTGTTTAGGAAGGGAAGGTGTTGGACTTGGCATCCCTTGGTGTCTTGTGACACATCTGGAATGCAGGGAACTGAAAGAGAGTTCTCACTGATACTTGCTTCAGCAGCTACCCTGGTCATTGTGAAGAGCAAACCCGTAAAGTCTGAGGAATTCTTCTGTGACTTCCCATTGAGACCAGATCTGAATCCTGCTTAGAGGAAGATGGGACAATGAAAGGCCATTAAACCTTACAGAGAATTAGGCCGTGTCTTTATTATCAGACTCTGAAGCGTTCTCAGGTTCTTGGGTTTCATCTGCGTGATGGTCATGTCCTGACTCCATCCGGGAGGACATCCAGACAAGCACCAAACTTTACCATTATCCTTTGCATCCAGGTTTCCATTCAACTGGATGACAGTGGCCTTGTCTAGTTGGTAGGGGGCTGTGACTCCAGGGCTTATGTCAATAGGTATGTAAAATACAGCCTTAAGCAAAGAAAAAAAGTGAGATGCATACAATTTTAGGATTTGCTTCTTTGAGGAAGGAATGCTAAGTATAGATGATTTCTAATAGTCGTGTGATGTCTTTTAGGACATACCACTCATTTCACTACCATCAGACAATAAATTCAGATTCTTACTTACACAGATCTAAATTTCAACTAGTAATATAGCAGCAAGAGTTTATGCGTATTTCAAGTTGGTATGGCCAAGATCCTGATTTAATAAATTTATCTCAGTATCTTGTGACAAGAGTTATAATAGGATACCTGTTTTTCACTGCTTCAATTATGATTTGTACATAAGGCCATAGCAGTGTCTAGCGGTAAACAAAATGTAGTACTGACAATTTTTTTAAGTATTTTTGGTAGGACCTACTTCGTGAAAAAAAAATATATACTTTCTTTTCATTCAGTATGTCATCCTGGCAGCTTTAGGATATAATTGTCAGTATCGTATATGTCAAGATCCTGTTCGTCCTCCTTTCCTCTCTGTTGAGTGTGCAATTCTTGAACAGAGCTAGTAATAGTGCTGCTTATGTTGGATGGAGGTTGAGGATAAAGGGTTTCTCTTACATCCATGAAGCATCGTCAGCATGGAGATAGTGTTCCAGGTGTTCGAGGTGAATGTACATTGAAAGCAATCCTGAACTCTAAATTCTTTAGTATAGTAAAGATTTTTGCACCAAAACTTCAAATGCTGGTAAAGCCTAAATGAGAGTGTGGAACTCTTTACTTCCCTTATAATAGTAGGACTAAAATAATGAATAAAATGAATATGTTGAAAAAAAAAAAAAGTACTATTGAATCACTAACATGACTTTTCCCATTTAAAGAACCTTTTTGCTAGTGAACAATTACCAAAATTATACATATTCTTTGGCATCTTATTCAATGACAATGTTGAAGGCACCCAATGCTGATCGTGTCTGTCCATTGCTACCTTTTTAAAAGATCATGTGCATTCACACTCTGTGGGATACTGGCTAAAAAATAAGGCTGTTCAATTAAAAATGAAAAAAATGCCCACATAAGAATTCCCATGCTGCCTTAAATTCTTAACAGTATTTTCTACGGTAAGCAGAGACTCTTGGGACTGTGCGCTGCAACCTACTGAATAATACCAGCCAGCAAACCTCCCTAGCAGTTGCTGGTTTTGTTCCGGTGACATATTGTTGAACTTGCTACACACACACACACACACACACACACACACACACATATATATATCTTATGAAGTTACCCGGTTTTGAATTTAAAACTCCAGGCTGTTTCCTAAAGTGAGGTAGCACATATAGCAAGATCGCTGGGTCACGTAGTGAATCTAACTCAATTATTGCTGATCGTAATGAGAGTAAATATTATGGTTTATTGGGTGCCTAGGCCTAACAGACACAACACCACTCAGCCTCTGCTCGTGTTTGCCATTTTCAGTCCCCCAAAAGAGAAAACGTAAATTAAAACTGATGAGAAATGCATTCATTGGGATATATGTCACACAGCTGCAATAGGGATAATTGGAAGCTTAAGCTGTAATCCTGCAAACACTTAAGCGGTGCTTAACTTCAGTGCATGCAGGTTGACTCAAATGCAATTATTCATTTTTTTAAAAGTGCACTTGCTAAAGCGTATGGTAGAGAGGGGCAGAAATGGGGCTTTATTTAGCAATGAACTGCTGAAACTCTGTGCAAGGAAACATACCTGTAGAAATGCAGTTGACATCTACACCATTTTCACATAGCGCATCAGCATGTGTATACAGTATTCACATCTCCAGTATGCTTCAAGGATGTTGAAATTACAGATGAAGTTATGTATTTGTGTTCAAAAGAGAGTGATATAAATAGAAAAATAGAAAGCACGTAGAAAATACCAGTATGTTTAAGCTAATCTATGTGTGTACACGTGTAATATAGTGATTTGTCAATGAAGAATGTGTTGGATGGATGTAGCTATCAGTGTTTGTGCCTGTCATGAACTCACTCACCCTCAGCAAGCTCTGAGGTTTTTAATGTTATTATATTATTTAATTTTATTCTTTTAATCTGAAAGAGCGGCCTGAGATCAGTAAGGGGATGGTTTTATCTTAATCATCACTCCTTTCTTCATAAACATGCAGATGGTGAGCCTTCGAGTAACTCCAGTGATGATTTTTTTGATGCATGAGGACAATAGAGTGAAGTAGTTTCACCTTAAACACTATTAAAACTGGTAGTCTGGTTATATTAATATCAGAAGGGCATATTATTGCTTGTGCCTTTTTAGGAGTTGGGGAAACATCACAGTAGAGCTTGGAGTGAGGTTGCTTTTGTTCTCCTTTTACTCTCTAGTGACAGCGTAACATTGACAGGAATGTTGCCGGGCTTTTGTAGAAATTTATATTTGAATATATTTTTCTTAGCTCTACTCTGATCAACAGAACTGCCAGTTTCAGATATCCTCATTTTTCCTACTGGGAAGCTCTTAACCAACATTGCTTCTTTCAGGAAAAAATGACAGAATTTTTTAAGCATTTGTCCTCCATGTGTGTAAAAGGTTTATAGTGTTTTTTGTATATAGTATGTATGAATGTATTTTGTAGTGGTTGAAATTTTTGCTAATTCAGTGAACTTTTAACTACCTCTGATAGAAAGCACAGATTTGGTAACCTTTGAAATGAGAGGGAAATTATCTTGGGTTTGTTTTCTTTATTTCTGTACCTGGGATGCCAGAGGAAATGAGTATGTCAGGGTTGAGGCTTGGATGCAGAGGAAGCTTGTTGATTGAGAGGTGGGTAGGCAGGAAAAGCAGTTTTTCCCAGCCTGTGCTTTGAGACCTGGAGATGTTTCTCTGCTTCTGCATCTGGATGCACCTTCTGGCTGTATCTCACTCTGGGGTAGGTGAGAAGGTGTCATATTTGATCTGAGGTCACATATTTCTCCTGTTGATCTCAGATGGCAAAGTGTGACATTGACACTAATGTTACTGTTGGGTTTGTTTTTTTTTAAACAGGTATTTAGAAAGATTGTCTCAGCTCATATCCGTAGCTCATCCCCGTCACATCCTGGTTTTCCCTGGAAGGAAGGAAAGGCATGCAGCTGTCTTGAAATCACTGCATGGTCTGGCTGGGCCTCTATCTGGATGACTTGAGGGCACCAGAACGGTATGGTACAGTGTGGAGCACACGTGCCACTGGCTAGATAAAGCCTGTGAGTGCACAAGTGAGACACTGCTCTTTTTTTGTGTGCAGTCTCCACAGGGTGAGGCAGTTTCACACACCTTGAAAAGAAAAAGCTTAGAGCATACCCTTAGCATATACTAGCAAAGGCATCTCGTTCATTAGATTCTGCCATCTGTTTGGGATTCAAGCTACTGAGACCGTTTCTGAGATACAGACTAGCTAGGGCAAAATGCTGGCCTTTGTAGAGTAAGCAGTGAGAAAAAGTGGTCACCATTTTTGTCCTTTTAAAATTAAAATGATCAGTGGCTTCAGCAGTTCTATTGTGCATTGTCTCCTCTGAAAGTATCTCTTTCAGACTTAGGCAGGTTTTTGACATATCCCTTCCTGCTCCCAAATCTTTCAAGAGGACAGTTAAGAGCTACATGAACCGTTTCTGGACCTGGGAGCTTCTCAGTATGTCTAGGGAGCTTTGTGGTCTGAAATAGAGGCAGTGCTTGACTTTGCACTGTCATCTACCAAGTGGCGTTTGAGGGCAGGCAGACAAGGGGGCAGCATCGGGAGCTCTCCTCATTGGTGAGAAGTCTACAGGGCAGAGCTGGGAGGCACAGGTTCCTTCTACTGCTGGTGGACAGAAATTGGCACTCTTGTGGCACATGAGCTACCCAAATGGATTTAAACATTCAGTCAGGTTTTGAATATCTCCAAGGATGGAGACTCCACAACCTCTCTGGGCTGTCCACCAAGGATGAGCTGCATTGTACCTTTACAAGTGCCCGTTCCCCTCCAGTGAATATAAAGGAAACCCAGATGGTGATTCAGATGGAGGTATCCGATTTAGATGTAATAAAGCCTGCTTCTAATGGTCACTTAAACTAGGATTTAGGCAGTATACATATGGCCTGAATTTGGCTCTCTTTCATCATATTCCTTTGCCTTGCCTTTGCCTGTCCTTTCTTCTAAGGTAATTTAAGAAATGTGTATAATATGCTGCATTACTTTCCAGCCATATGGTGCAATATCAAAAATTGAATTAACCAGTCCAGGTTCACCATGGGCTTTTACCCACAACACATAATCATTTATTTTAAAGTTGAAAATGGGTAACCTGCTTTTTCTTCTTTGCCACACCAGTGTTCTATACCATGGTAACTGGTGGATTATTTACGTCTAACTGCTGTTCCTTTTGAGAGACATTTTCCAGGCAACAGAAATATGTGTGTATTGTGTAGCATATGCACTGTAAGTCCGAGATCATGCATATGATGCCAGCCCAGCTGCACAGGGCAGAGCACTAGGACTTTCTCCTAGATGGCAGCTCTCAGTGGATGACAGAAAAGAGAATGCATCTAGAAGTTAGAGGAGTGGTACCCCCAGTGTGCTGTCCTCTGCTGCATGGAATGGCTGGGCTTGTCCCCTTCTAGTGCACAAAGAAGATAAAAGTTTTCCTAGTACAAGAGCTAAAAGATGTTTTTCTTCCAGAGGTGTGAGCCTCTGTTGGGGTCATCAGCTTACTTTCTTTCATTTTTCTGAGTCTAGCAGAAGTACTTGCATTAAATGTTCTTCTAAAATGCAAGCATAAAGAGTTAATGTGAAGTACTTTTAATGCATACCCTCATTAATGTAGTTATGACATAGGATTATGCATGTAAGAAATTGCTTAGGCATTTAATGTAGCATAGAGTGAAAGGCCTGTAAATAGCTGATGTTGTTAGTGTACCTGGAAATCTGGTGCAGAGTTCCTCTATGACAGAATGTGTGCAGGTATTCTTTGTTCAGCTTGTTCATCTGAGATTGACATCTTTGTAAATATTGCATAGAGTAGTATGAATTACTTGCTGTTTGTTTCTGTTGCATTACAAGTAGCTTCACGCTCCTTAAATGATCTTGGCATAGTTTCAGGTAAGCTAAGATCTAATAGCTTTTGTCTTTTAGTTGGGGGCATAACTGTAGAATTTCTATCATGACAGCTCTGAAATTTAATGAAATTCATAATGGATTTGTATCCAAATGGCTAGTCAAGATTTTCTGAAAACTTTTAGGAATGTGTGATCAAAATGCTTGACACCGGTGTCACTATAAGATGTGTTTGTGCGTGTGTTTATATGTACATATATATGCACATACACTGTGAATATTCATGCATATAGTGACTTGCTGATCTAAAAATGTTCAAGAGGACTTGAATATAGGAATTTTTGAATCCTGGAATTATATCTTGTAGTGAACAGGAAATATGATCACTCCTAATGGGAATTCTTTCCTTGATGAGGTTGTATTTGTATGTGAAGGAGTGTATCTAATACTTTTTCAGGTCAAGGCAGACAAAGGTAGTACTGTTATAATTACTTTATTTTGTTTTCACGGAAAAGAGACACAAAAGAAGCAAGGATACCTGCCAAACTAATATTGGAAGTCTGTAGAAATTAAATCTGATTCAACCAGGAGCGCATTATGTATTTACCTGATGAGGGAGGGAAATTTTCACACTTGTTGCTCAAATAGATATGGGAGTTTAGGATTTGTTTTCTTTCTTTTTTTCTGTTTTTTACCTAGATTTTAATTTAGATGAGGAGGAATGGGAGTGTCTTCGTGGTGTCTGTGTAGTGTATTGATTTCAATGTTGTACTTTAAAGGGCTAATTTACCATGTGTATCTTATCTATATGAGTATGTCCTTCATGTCCAGTCTAATAAATGTTAAGTTCCCGGGGTTTTTTAGTGGGACTGGGATGAATCAATCCTTTTTTATCCCCAGAGCATTTTTCTCTGCATCACAGAGTTGCCCTTTTACCTGTTCAGTGTAATTTAACCTGAGTCAGGAAATCAGTCAAATCTATGTCTGGAAAACAGACAAATCTAAGAAATAAATGGTCCCTCCATCCCTGGGGGTTTAAGGTTTTCCAGCACGGTCATATTATACAGTGGAATACGGCGCCAAAAAGCAAAGTAAATAAGAGAATTCATTCTGTCCTTGGTCCTCAGGGACTGACTAGGTTCTGAAAATGAGTTTGCTGCATGTCTGTCCAATGAAGTTACCATTTTTTCCTATTTATCTGTGTTTGATAGTTCTCCAGATCTTATTTTAGTCTCCAGTTACATAAGTCTTGATTAATTTGGGGTATGGAAGACAATAGAGTAAATCCCGAGTTCTTCACTGTCCTGTGACCATACTCGTAAGCCTCAAAGTGCAGCATGGCCAACAAGCAGGCTGGTATCTCTGAACTTGTAGTTTCAGCCAAATACGAAAGAACCTTTGACTCTTATTCTTCGTAAAAAAATTTGTTTTCAATATATGCCAGAAGCCTTCAGAAAAAAATATACTTGAAAAGGGATACTAGCCTTATTTCTAGATAAAATAGCTGCAAATCCTGATTGCTTTCCTTTTGACTTTAACCTAGTTGTAGTTACTCTTCTGAATGACCCATGCACAATGAAGTACGTCTAAGCAAATGTGTCATCTTAAACTTTGAAAATCTTAACCATTGCTAATTTGTGGGGTTGGGAATGGGGAAGGGTTACCTATGGACTTCTTTGAATTTCAGTCGGGTTTGACATTCAAGTTTATGCTGTTACTTGTAGCAATAACAACAATAGCAATTAGAGTTCAACAGATTTCATCCATAGGTGCCACATTTGCATTTCAAGGGTAGTGCATGGTGAATGCATTTTATATAGTCACTCCTAAATGAAAACAGCAGTGGTGGTGGCAGTATTAAAGTGGTTAGTAAGGATGCCTCTGCCCAGGCCACCACATAGCAACCACTATGTTTCTAAGGACAAATAGCTCTTGACTGCCCTAAGCAACTGGATGAGAACATCAAAACATGCCTTGTGAGAGACCTCTAATACCCATTAGTGTTAGCAACTGTTACCTCAATCATGAATGACACAGCCCTAATTATTAAGGTAATTAGAAGTTATAACACTGGCAATATTAAAGGGAGAACTTCTAAAGCCCATTAACAATGTTACTTTAAGTGATCTGGCTGTGAACTGTTCAAATCTCTAATTACATTATACGTCTGTCTTAAAGGGTGATGTAATTAAGTGATGGGAGAGGGAATGAATATATAGTGACTACTGTGCTATACTTTGTAAGTACTATTTTCGCAGAAACCAGCCTCAGTAATGTCATTATGCCATTTAGGGGTGGGGTTTTTTGCTCAACTGTATACCACATGTAGCTAAAAATACTTATCCTCCGAATATATAAAAATTATGTATCATTGTTTAGTATAATGATATTATCAAAATTGGGTTGGATTGGCTATGATATTCATGCATGATAAAGCCATCAGTGACATATTCACGCCAGCTCAAACAGCACTATACTTGCACGCCACCCTTTACCAGCGTAAGTGGGTAAATACCAATATCCTGTATGTCCTACATGGAGAAAAGATATTTTAAATATTCTAAAAGAAAATACATAAAACGTTACAAAAGTGAGTCAAATTTGTCAAAAGTTACCAACAGTTATGCTTGAGCGAGAACAGGGGACAGGCTTCTGCAGTTTAGCCTTTAGGTGTTCATGTCCTGAATTTTTATTGAGGACTGGAGAACAGAGGAAGCTTAGCACCAGCCCATTCTTTTCAGATTGGAAAGAAAGGTGGAAGAAAATGGGGATATAGTGAAAAACAGAGTTGGATGGATGGAGGACACTGTAATTATCCAGTGGTCTTTGGTTAGTTATCAAAATTCCTTTTCATGAAGTACAAAAAGAAGACGGAAACAGATTAGCTCTTTCCCATATTTAGTAAAATATTCATTATCTTCGCAAACAGGAACAAAATAAAATATTTCCTTCTTTTCAGTTCTCTTTATTCAGAAATTGGCTATTTCTGAGCATGGAAACCTCCAAGTTCTAAACGACAGTGGGATCCAGGTACTGGAATTTGGTTTTGTGGTTCTTTTGCACCCGCCTTCACCAGAACCTCACAATTTGTATGTACATGCAGCCACAGTAGCAAGGCTTATTGTCCGATTAGGTGGTTACATTTAAAAAATATTTCTTCTAGATTCAGTGGTAGAGAGGTAGAAAGTAGAAAAGGTCCATATGCAACAAAGCAAATTAAAATCTAAGCTCTTTTTCCTGCTCATCTTTTCACATTCAATATCCCATCATGAGCTGAGTACTCTATTTTTCATGTTTTTAGAGATGCTAAGTGGATGGACCTTATGTCCTTCCTCCAAATTCTGTGGGGTGGCTGAAGTGAGGAGAATTTGTAGTGCATACTCAAGCAAGCATCGCAAGCTCTGTCCCTTGCTTTTGTGTGTGGGGACATGGACCCACGTTCAGCCCTGTGTGAATGCTCCCTGCTTGCAAAGGCACACAGAATCACAGATTCATGGAATGGTTTGGGTTGGAAGGGACCTTAAAGATCACCTAGTTCCAACGCCCTTGCCATGGGCAGGGACACCTCCCACTAGACCAGGCTGCTCAAAGCCCCATCCAGCCTGGCCTTGAACACTTCCAGGGATGGGGCATCCACAGCTTCCCTGGGCAACCTGTTCCAGTGTCTCGTCGCCTTCATTGTAAAGATTTTTTTCCTTATGTCTGCTCTAAATTTACCATCTTTTGATTTAAAACATTTACCCCTTGTCCTGTCACATCAGGCTTTGGTAAAAACTCTCTTTCTGTCTGTCTTGTAAGCCCCTTTTATATATTGAAAGGCCGCTATAAGGTCTCTCCAGAGCCTTCTCTTCTCCAGGCTGAACAACCCCAACTCTCAGCCTTTCTTCATAGAAGAGGTGCTGCAGCCCTCTTGTCATCTTTGTGGCCCTTGTCTGGACTCACTCCAAGAGGTCCATGTCCTCCTTATGTTGCTGGACGCAGTACTCCAGGTGGGGTCTCACCAGAGTGGAGCAGAGGGACAGAATCACCTCCCTCGACCTGCTGGCCGCTCTTCTTTTGATGCAGCCCAGTATAAGACTGGCTTTCTGGGCTGCAGGCATGCATTGCCAGCTCATGTACACTTTTTCATCTGATGCCATCATTTCTTCAGAGCTCCTGTGTGTATAAGCATTGCTTGAGAATAAGACCTGTCTGTTCCTACACTGACGGATTTCCAAGCAAGGCAAGTTCCTTGATGAACACCCAGATATATCTTTCAGTACACACCATGATGTGCCTCAGGCTCTTAAATGTTTGAGCATATCTACAGGCCACTGTCGACAGCCATTGCGTATCCCTGCTGAGTGGAAAGTCCGGCAGGCGACAGGGCTTGGGTGCATCCAGACGCCCCCCAGTATGAAACTGGATATTTCCAGAGCACTCAGCCAGACCAAGACCCAGGAAGTACCGTTCAATGCATTAGCATAGATACAGGTTTGGGCTTTTACACCCCAGCTTTCCAGCTGAGGAGAGACCTACATTTTGGACACACAGAACTGGAGAGAATTTGTTGGAGATTACAGCTGAGACAGGCCATCATTAGTCAGGGAAGTTCCTGCATCACTTTTTGTGTTCCAGTTTGTGTCTTGCCTCTGCGCCACTAAGTTGTGTCTGATGACTGACTGGTTTGGGGGTGAGCAGAGGGATGATAGCTTCTTCTCTTTGCCCAGTTTGTATGCAATTTGGGAACGGAGTTGGGGGGCAAGCTAGCTGTCAATCCAAGTGCTGACATCAGCTGCGTTCCTGGGTAAGACAGACATTAGTTGTTTTTGTAAAAACAACTTAGATGGAGTGAAAAACTGTTAACTCTTGCTGCTGAAAGGTAGATCTATTACAAGTGTCCAAATCATGTCGCTGGGTGCGCGTATTCCATCAATGCAAGCCACAGACGTTGTACATGAATACCTGGCAAGAGAGAAGGACTTGAGAAATCATTGATACAGAGATGGAAGTGTGAGAGAAGGAAAAGGGAACCGAGCAGCGAGGTCAAAAGACGTAAAAATGAGTTAAGCGTGGATTAGCAGTGGAAGAATGAAGTCCAGAGGTAAACAGGAGAGAATGGTCACCCTGCAGTTTGTAGGGCTTTCTAGCACTTTTCATTACAGAAGTGTTTCCCTTGCTGTAAGGTTTATTTGTTAATCAAGACAAGGCAGTGTGTCACCAGAGCTCAGTTCTGAGAGGAGCATGACCTTAGCAGAAACAGGTCCTGATACTTGTTTGAAGGACAGTGATCCTACAGCGTCTGAAAAGTGTCAGGCAATCTGCTAAAAAAAAAAAATTACAACCAGTGATACACATGATGTGTGTACGTGATTGGGGGGTTCTTCTTCTGGGTGCCAGTAATCGCCAAGTTAAATTTTTAGCAAAACTTAGAATTAAAGGGATTGGATGTGCCACTTCATTTCCCCTTTTTTGGGACCTTGATACAAAATCAGATTTTAAAACCTTTTTAACAAATGAAAAGACAAAAATCTACTTTCCTTCTGCAAAGCAGGGAAAAAAAAAAAGAGAACAGAGTTTTGCTCTTTAAAAAAAAGGTCACTGCTAAGCCACACATGGAAAACATCTAGCTTAATGGGGATTGGGTTCCTCAGAAAACTGACAATGTGAAAATGAAGAATTAAAGTGAACTTTTAAGATAATCTTGGCTTTCACTCTTGCCCTAGCAAAAGAGCTGATGTGCACAGAGTCCCTGGTTGGAAATTATCCCTTGTCAGGAAAGCACTCAAGCACTTGCTTAAATGTATTTCTGAATGGGGATATAGACTATACACAAGGATAAACTGTACATTCATAAATGATATTTATAACATTTCACTTGATTGCCACTCTGTGAAATCACTGGTGTTGCTGGGATGCAGAAAAAGGTAGAATATGATCCAGTGAGCTTGTTTCTTCTTACTGCCTTAAAGCGAGAAACAGTTACAGTTGTATTACATGGTAGGTCCCGCTTCACATGCTAGCAGTTTTCTCAAAGCTTTGTAATAGGCATTTGAGAACATGTGATCAAAAAACAGTTCCACAATTTGGGAATGCTGTTTAAGTCATCTCTCTGTCAGGGTAAAAAGTCATTAGTGCATCCGTTCGTGGCTTAGTCCCTGTAAGGTGACATACTTATGTAGGTCTTCACGTGAACTAATACCTCTCTGTTGTCAAGCTGCTTGATGCTGAGCTCCGTTGGCTAGACAATTCTGGAAGAAGCATGGCTGGACATGTCTCCATCCCTCCAGATTTGAGAGCTGAGTATGAGACATACAAACTTCACCCTGCAAAGAAAGAAATATTCTCCTCTCAGACACAAAGAACAGATAATTCCTATCTCAGTTTGAAAGCAGAGAGCTGTATGCCTAATATATCAAAAAGAAAAGAGAGTAAGAAGGAAATTTATCTTCTCTGGGGACTTTACCAAGTGGTCAATACCGTAGTCGGGGATCTAGCCAGAGTTGGGTGTGGAACCCAATCAATAACAAGAGCAAGGGAAGTCAAAAGTCAGGCAACAGAAAAGTAAAGATACACGAGACAAGCATCTAGGCAAGAGCTGTGATCAGAAGCCAAGCCAAAGGACAGAAAGCTGGATACAACTGTACCAAGCTGAAGGGCAAAAGAAGAGGAAGGTCAGAGGCGAAGGTCAGAAAGCCAGGGAATTACAATGCAAAGCAGAGCATGGGAAGGGGAGCAAGATGCGAGAGGAGCCAAAGGCAGAATAAGCAGTTAGAATGTGATTATTCCTTTGACACCCAGAGCCACGCTCAGCTGGTTGTATCAAGTCTTCAGGGGGCAGCAAAGGCTGAAAAAGAGGGACCTGGCAGGTCCCTCTGGCCGTAGCTGCAGTTGAAATGTTGAATCAAGAAATTGGTCCTCTCTGCTTTCCAGTACTCAGTCAAACATAGGAATTAAAACACTTCACCCTGCAAGTAGACATTTTGAAACAACCATTCTGAGACAAACAAGGAAAGGGATGAAAAAAACGCTCTGTGCATATGTGCCTGATTTCCTCAGCTGCAGATGTGGAGATGTGGATGTTGAAATAAGCAGTGTCCTGACCTTGGTCCCCAGACTTCACAGAACATAGCACTCAGAGACGTTTGCGTCACTAGTGACTATATCCTAAGTATTTCTATGGAAATACACTACAATACTTGGTATAAAAGAGAGAAAATGGGGTGAGATACCTTGCTGTTGTTGGTTTGAGGATTATGAAAGTAGATTTTAAGGTTACAGGAAAGGAGGTACCTTCGGCAGGTGGTATAATGATGCATAGGAAGGTATATATTCATGAAGTGTATTCAGTTTTTTTCCATATTTTAGAATACATTTTGAACAGTCATGCCAATATCGTGATGATGCTTAAATTGTATTTAAATTGATGCTTAAAGTCTGGAAGTGATATGGTGATGGATTTTTTTCTAGGGAAAGGGACAGCTAGGCTCCCAGATCTCACTAAAAGTCAAAGGCAGTCAAGCCTTTCGTTCTCCGTTGCATATTAATCCTCCTTGTCCTTCCTGATCCTGAGGGGCAGATCCTGAAAGAGGCTCCGCATGACCTTTCAATTTAAGTTTTTCCTTAACTTCCATACACATTAGAGTACAGTCCCTAATTTCATGATTACTTACCTATTCTCAAATCCCACAACATAAACAATATTGTTTCTATAAACACCTTTAATAGTAGATTGAAATGCTTGAACATTCTGCTCTCCCTTGTGCTTACAAGTGGAGAGAAATATGAACATTATAACTGATGTGAGGGTTTTTTTAATTGAGGCTTCCTGAAGATGCTCAGAACATTGTATTACAAGAGGTTCCCAGTGCTCTAAGTCCTTGTTTTTCTACTCGTCTGGCAAGTTACTTTACTGCCAGCCTCAGTCATGCTTGTTTTCTCCAGACAAGAAGAGGGAGATCATGAGACACAAAGTGTGACTAGGTGTTGCCATTTATTCTTTGGAGTTTTGCTCAGGCCCTTTTCTAATGGAGAATTCAAATTTGTGTGTTCAGGTACATGATTCATGCACTATGTTTCTGAATCCTGATAGGAAGAGGGAAGGAATTAGGAAGAGGTGAACTTCCACTTAGTAAGAACTCACTTCTAGTGAATATTCTTCAGTATATACTAAACAATGCTGTTTGGTTAATATTCTTATTATTTGAGGATTTTTAGAAGAAAAAGCATATAAGCCTAAAACTGTGGAAAGTAAGATCGCTTAAAACGTGATTATTTGTGGGCATCTTCTTTAGGTATGGTGTTTAGTTTTCATTATGGCAAGCATACAAAATCTGGGACGAAACTTTGAAAGGAGAAAAGTTTTCTGTTAAAGCAATGTCTGCCGGAGGGAGGCCACGGTCTGTTGTGTTTTCCAGGCAGGTGTGCTCTGATGGACCGGTCTGCACAGAGTATGGTGGCCAGTTTCATCTAGAGAGTCAGAATCTTTTATTCATGTAATGCTGATTCCCATTTTTTGATTTAAGTGACTTTGACTCTCGTTTTTTATTAAACAGGGTTCTGTGATATCCAACATAATATAAACTGTTTCTTTGAGCCACAGTAAAAGCGACTTGAACTACTTTATGTAGATGTTGTCCTTGTATGTTTTATTTTATTAGAATTTTAGATAAGTTTAATATTAAACATTTATCAGAAGACTATACAGTTTACATAAAAAGTATATCCTCTTACTAAGACCTCCATTCACCTGAAGAGTTCTGATAACACGTAGAAACCACTCGAGTTCCATTTTTGTTTGGTTATTACAATATCAGATCCTCAGTTGAACCAAACCTGCTTCTGCATTATCCCATATTAAATTTTTAAGCTTCCAGCTTAATATTGTTCCTTCTTACTATTCATCAAGTAGATAACTGAAGAAGTGTTCCCGTTGTTATTGTGTTTTATATGCGCTTTAAATGCTTCAATCCGTTTTCTCTTAAAGTTTCCTGAAATACTAAGTTGAAAGCCAATTGAAATTCACTCACAGAAGGTGCTGTGTTGAACTGCCTCCACTTTCTCTCTAAACCATGTGTTGCTTTTCTTTTTAAATCACTGCACCGAACTTTGTCAGGGCTCATCTGCAAGTATGACGCAGAATGAACTGGCAAAGCCCAGAAAACTAAGGAAAGGAAATTTGGATCGTCTAGTGGAGCACGGCAATTTCTCTTCTTGCTCAGAGATCACCTTAACAGTTCCCCTTGCTGCCATACATTATACGTGGTAGCCTTGGCTCTGGCCTTCTGTCACTCTTTTGCACACAATCCCTTACCATGGCAGGTTCTTTGTTGGGTTTTTTTATTTTGCCTATAATTAGTAGTTACAGACATTTTCTTCAGTCATTGGTTGTGCTGTGAAAGTGTAATTTGGTGAAGGGGCATTTGCACAAAAGAGAAAATGGAAGGCTGATTTCAGTAGTAGGGGGCCGAGTGATTATGAGGCAGAAAGAGTTTATGTCAGTTCCAAAGCAGTGTAAGGCCTACCGACAAAAAAAAGACTTCTATTCCAGAATAGTGTCTGTGAAGGAACACAGAGAGTTACACAAGCGGTAGGTGCTGCAGCATTATAATTATACTGCCATAGTTCTGCCAGTTAATTTCCTTACATGGACAAACCCTCAATTTTTTACTTGCAAGGTCTCACCAAGAATTCTTATTCTGGATTACCGTCATGAGTTCCTGGCCTCTTTTTAAAAATGTATTGCTTTTTAAAACTTCAGTTGTTGGAAGAGCTGTGAAGTCTCTCCCGGACATCACAATATCTTTGAAGCACTGTGCAGATTTTATAACGTCCAAAAAACACTCTCTGGGTTGCATTTTGTCATTGAAATGCTGTGCAGATTTTATAAACACCTGAGATGATGGATGAATGGATGGATGGATGGACGGATGGACGGACGGATGGACTTGACAGCATTAAGAATAACAGCAAGTCCGCTTTGCAAAAATTAGTATAGCTGCTAATTGCTCTTTAGGCATTAAGCCCATTGAAATATCAGAGCAAGGGGTCCGCAACATCAAAATGAAGGTGTGAGTTAAGAATGTGGGTCTGAAGGCTGAAACGATGCTTGGATAACCAGACAGGCAGTACCTCAGAAAAAACATTATGGCCAGTGTGAGGAATATTGTGTTAATGCCTTCCTCGGCCCAAAGGAAGAGTAATTGGAGAGTACCACATCACCACTCTTTTGTTTACACAGGATCTACTGTTCTTCCAGATAGAGCAGCAGTACATGCTTGACCCGTGAAGGAGCAAGCTGTCTCTCATGCAAACCACTGTCTAAGAGACTGGCAATATTGATATAGTTATCCAAATGAGTAAGTTTGACTTAATGTCAACTTAGTTCCTTCTAAACTCATAAATCTCTTTATCTCTCCTCCTCTCTGTGTGCGAGAGGTGGGGTGAGAGCATCTCTCGCCAGTCATTGGCCAATTTGGCCAAAACCATGACACCTAAGTAGTGGTAGGCTATGCTTGCAATTATTGGAGGACGACGTATTTACTAGGAGCATATGCAATCTTCGTAGTGAATCTATGCGTTCATTTATGTTAAAGGAGAAGCCGCTGCCCAAGCATTCACACACCATTCAAGGAGTCGCGCACACATCACCTGCGTCTTCCACTGCTGGGACCAGCGTCCCTTCCCAGCGGGTGACCCCAGTGAGCTGATGGGTGCCCCTTCCCGCTCCTCACACACACACACAGACGCGCACACACACACAGACTTACTCTCAGGCACGCTCCCTCCTTCTTCAGGCTTGACCCTAGGTTTCCCGCAGCAGAGCCTCAGGTGTCGGATTTGATAAAAATAAGTAATTTAATTGAAAGGTACGGCAGCAAGGTCAGCCCGGGCTGGGTGCCTCCGGAGAGGGACCTCAAACAAAGAAATCCCCAAACAATTATACCCTTGTGATCTCTATACCCACCCCTCACATGCTCTTCACATGTCTTTTAGTTCAATGGTGATTTTTGGTCTGGGGTCTTCTAACACCTTATTGGATTCTTTCTCTGTGTCTAGGCAGGCAGGCTGTTGACTGCTTCTATCTCATTGATTTGCAGTCTCTTGCCGATGGTTGTAGCCTCCTTATCTTCTGGTTTGCGCTTCTTGCGCACCTGCGCTCACTGGCAGAACATGGGGAACTGAAAAGTCCCAGACTTGGGGAAAACGCTACCAAAACATCAGTGTGTTATCGTTTTCCCCATAGTAAAAGACTAAACACAGCATGTACCAGCTGCTAGGAAAATTACTAAGAAAATTAACTCTATTGCAGCCTAAAGGCTTCAGCAAATTTAGCCACTCGTGCTAAGTAAAGCTAGGCGAACAGTATAAATCACACCATATTATAACCCTAAGGAATTTATTCTAATTAAAACTTACTTATTTAAGCTAAACAACTAATATTTCTCAAGAATTTCTGCTATACAGCCTGGGCACCCTCATTTCCTTCTTAACATACACAGTTGCTGCTAGACATTTTGTTCACTTGGATATTTAAATTTCTGTCCTATTAGTGTAAGAAAAGACAGAACATGACCTTGCTAAAAGCATACTTAACTTGAAATACATCATTAGCTATGGAAGAAAATGGTTAAAAACCTGGACCCAAAAGGGAAAGCCAGGAAGTTCTATAGTTAACATCCTAAATAAACTAGAGCGAATGCCCATATAACCCTGTCAGTACAACTGTACAAGGTGTTTTCACACTATTCTCAGGAGAGCTTACAGGCAACAAAGTGCCTCCCTTTTTTGTGCCTTACTGGATTTCATTGCATTCCAGGGACGAATGTGCATTTGCTCCAACATAAAGCCCTGGTGTGTTCTCCTATTAAATTAGGACCGTATTTTCAAATGGGAACAGCCTTTACGTTGGAGACAACCAACTTCAGAGCCTTCAGGAATCTTCACTGTCAGTTCTCGGGCTCTTTCAGACACCTCACCTACCAGCTACCAGCGTCAGGTGTCACTGCAAATGGAAGCCATGTTTGGGCTTTCAGACTTATTTTTCAGAAATACTTAACTTTATAAAAAAGACTCACTCTGCTTCAGCCAGCCCCCTTGGTAAGCAAAGATTCATTGTATCAGTGACCATTTACCCTGTCCTGATCCACTAGTTATTTCTGTGGACCTGGGCACAGCAGAAAAATGAGCTAGTTCTTTGAAATTGTGTGTCTTTATGAATAGGATCATATGCCCATATGGAGTCAGCTGTACAAAGTAATAAACCTGATGATAAACTAAAAGGTGATTTCTAGTGCTGTTACTACCAAGAGAATCAGAAGATACACCGAGAACTACACTAGCTTCAATCCATGATCCCCAAAGAAGGACTGAGGACACACAGGTCGGTAAGAAAAATAATCGGTTTCAATAATGTTGCTTTTATTAGGCCGAAATAAGCTCTGTAAGGTGCACTGACTTTGAAGTCTGTTTTACATATCTTAGTTAATAGGTTTTGCACTGTATCTGCTTTGTTGGGTGAGCAGAGGGTATATCCCCAACTGTTTTGTCTGATTGTTCTGGTTAAAATTCAGAACAGTTTAAGTTATTTTGTAACTCATATGTCACAAAGCAGAAACCGGGCATTTGCCAGAGGAAAATACAGTTTTCCATTGGAAATTTGTAGATAACAAAGTCAGGGTGACCACTGCAGTTTCTCACTGCCTTGGAGAGGCAGACCACAGAACATCCTGGGGTTGTTCCCTGTTTGAGCAACATCCACTCTGTTTAAAATTGCCAGCCTTGGGCAACCTGTCACAATCCCTTGACAAGTAGGATATCCTCATCTGCTTTGCTTCATTGAAAGAAGGAGATAAAAAAGGACTTAGTTTTGTGTTTTGTAGACCTGCTAAAAATACTGGAATTTTCTGTCTTTAACAGTAGCGTTGGGAGGGAGGCTGATTTTCTTCCTTATGGTTTTACTGGGGGAGGGGAGACAGGGATGCATAAATAGCACAAATAGGAAACTACTTTTTTTTAAAGTTCTGGTTTCAGACCCTCAACTCATTGATTTAGTGGGAGTTGTAGTAGCAGAGCTAAAGCTCGGGTTTGACAGTTTGCATTTATTTAACTTGCAGTCAGTGTTCCAGATAAAGACTTCTGGGAAGACAAAAAAATCCCATAGTGTGGTGTAAAGCTGACAAAACAAGAGAAAATGAGAGGAGAATAGTTATCAGAGCTCATCGGCCTCCGGTTCTAACAGCTCTGCTCCTAATGCTTTCTTCCTTCATTTAAGCTTCCAGTAAAGTCTTCCTGTGTTTACCTCTAATTTAAGAAACTGTCCCTTAATCCCATCCCTTCCTGTTCTCTGTCATCCTCTTGTTGCTTCCTTCCTCTTATCTTTTAAAAGCTCGCTCACTCGCTCTCCACCCCCACCCTGGCTTATTTCTTCCATATTAATAATAATCTTAGTACTGAGCACTTATATCGCTCTCTACATGTTCAAAGTGCTGTACAAACCTTAGCTAATTAATCCTCACAACACACTCCCCTCCCTCTGTAAGATAGGTAAGTATTATTATCTCAGTTTTACAGATGGGGAAATTGTCGCAATGACTCAGTGGCAGAGACACAAGCACAGTAACCTTGTTCTTGCAACCTCTATTTTGAAAATACCTTCTCCAACCCTGCTCGCCTCTCTCTATAAATACCTTCCCATCTCCTTTGTCTCCAAAATCGTCAAGACAAATCCGCTGCCTACTCCTGCCCGCCACAGCTCCCTTAATTGTTGCCAGCTCTTTTCGCTCCCTCAGGCACCTCCTGCAGGAGCTTTGCCGGTGCATCTCTCCTCTGGATCTTTGAATACCTTCCTCTGACATCTGCAGTTTCCCTCTTGCTTCCACCAGGCAGGATGAAAGTAACTTCTCGACAGACTCACTGGTCCGTGGCTCTTCTTTCTTTCTCCTTGCCTGGCTTTCTGTCCCTGGATTGCATCAAATCCTGTAGGTGCCTGACACAAGGCTGCACATTAGGGATCCGGACCAAGATGGCCTGAATTCCCCTCCCGTTTCCTAGTAGCCTGGCATTTCTGAAGGCGTCCTGTACCCGCAGGCGTAGGTTTGTTGGTAGAATTTATGCCCTCCCTATATGTGTGCATCTCCGAATGGGGCCACAGTGCTCCTGCTCAGGGCTGTGTGTTGGTGCAGGGGCAACCCACCACTTCCCGTTTTCTGCCGGCGAGCTGCGGCTCACCCCGCAAGCCGGGGCACTGCTCGATCATTGAAGATGCTGACCTGTCCCACCTGACAGCTTTGCGTGCCCTGAGCCACCTTCCTGGTGGATCTGGTATTTTGATGCTTAAATAACCTTCTTAAAGTAGATGTCTTGAATGTGGCCCTGAGAGCCAAGGGGATTGGCAGAGGATGCTCTTAAATTTAGGAAAGAAGTGTCCACAGTTATAAGTAAGCATTTCCAGGATTTAACTGCCTCTGTGGTTCCCTGATGTGACTCTTTCTTGTTCCTGTACATTGTAAACAGGTGATCCTTGTTGTCATGTCCCTGTGATCACAGAATATGTGTGTTACTTGAAACACTGGATCCAGCTAGTAATTATTCAGATATTATCCTTGATTGCTCTCTCCGGAATGGCGCTCTTGGTCTATTCTGACCAACAAGTAATGATAGATTCTGACAGTGTGGCTAACTGAGGATCTTGCTCAGCTATAACCAAAACTTTTGTCAGTGTCTTGTTTCAGACCAGTTAATTAGATGTGATTACCTGAATTTGCCCTTTAAAGGACTCTGCCATAATGTCATGCCCTGTCAGGAGCAATCTGTTTAATGGATCAGTGCTCATTTTGTCATTTTCTGTTCTGTCGTAAGACATGGTATCATACCTCTGCTGGTGAGCTATCAGTCTCTACGGTGCTCTACTGAGGATTTTTTTTTAAGGTGCCGTCAAAGACTTGTTTTGGTGAGACTCCACTGCAGGTTCTTACCCACATTCATACTAATGAGAGGCTAACCGCAATGAACCGAACACAAAGGCACATCTCTTCTTTTGTCTTTTATATGCATCGGTGTCATGGAGGTCAGAGACTTGGACAAAGAAATTGCTGGTTTCTCGCAGCTAAGTTTTGCTGACCCATACCCACTTGTACTGCTGCCTTTTTCATTATTTTATGTCAGTTTAGTTCATACACATACCATCAGTCCTTCACTTTGTTGTGCCTTGGGTCCTCACCTTCTGCAAAGAGTGAGCAAGGAAGGTGGCCTACCTCAGCAATGTTCTTCGGGAATCTTGTCGCAGTGTCAAGTGTTATTTACTCAGTGTTTGGCTTGATGCCCACAGCTGAGATGGTGGGACCAGCGTGCACCTGAATGGCCTGCTTATGCATTTGTTCAGGTGTAATAAGATCTCTGTTACACTAGGTTTCTGGGGCACAAAACGTGGCATCACTGCATAATTCTGCATCATCGTCTGTTCTCAGAAACACAGGAAACTTTGGGTTTCCCCTTCCTACGCTTTGCCCTCCTCCTTCTGCAAAAAATGAACGCTAGAGGGTGTAACCCACAAACCTCACAGCTCTCCAGGGGCCACTCACTGTGGATAGGAGTGGCATCCATTTCCTACATCAGTGGTCTTACCAGTTTGCCACCTGTACGCTTTTGTGGGCGCTTTGCTTCCTCCTCAGCAGCAGCACCCTCTGCATAGAGACCTCTGTGCCTCACTTTACCTCTCAGACCAAGGGACCTTGAAATCTAGCTCTAACTTCATTTCTCCTTCTCTTCCCCCACCCTCACCTATTTTCTGACTCTAACTCTTCTCAATAAAAATGGAAACCAGCTACTTAGGCTAACAAATTCATTGGCCTTAGAGCCTCTTAAACCTGCAGCTGGAAGTCCCTGCATTATTATCTGGGAGCTGGGGCAGTCGTTTGTGGCTCTGGGAGGTTGTTCTGCCCAGTGGTAAGTGCAAAGATCCTTGGTCTTTTCTAAACCTGCTTCTGACCTCAACATTCAATATATTCATTGTGCTCTCCGACTACTCTGTGGAAAACCTTAATATGAAAAGAGCAATCAGGAATCAAACGAGCTCAGCACAAGACACCGGGAGACAGAGTGCTACAAGCGTTTGAACACCGACTCTGGCACCAGCCCCCATCCCTTCAGCCACTTCAGTTGATCTTTTTTTTTTTTTTTTGCCTTTCTTTCCTACCTACCGGAGGATAATGAACAGGGCTGTGGCATTAGCCCGTGTGCATGTGCTTACTCATACCTATTTACCATGAGTATAATCACTGCCGTCTGCTAGAGTGGATCCAGGGCCTTCTAGATGCTCATTCAGCTAGGCGGCTGTCAAAACCTGTTGGAAAACAATGACTGGGTGAAACCCGTTCATTGCTGGGTTTTTTTTCAATTGTGTTTTCACAAGGAATTATTTTCGGTGTTTCACTGAAAAGCTCTGTTCTCTAGAGTTTTGATGGGAAATTTAGATTATCTCTAAAATTTTTCCCATTTCCATGTGAAATGGGAAAATGGGTATTTTCCTATTTTGAGATTCCTTTTTGATTTCCATTTTCTAAATTCAAATGCTTTTTATTTTTCCTATGAAAAATGTCAGTTTAAGCAAAACCCGCATTTACGGGAATCTATTTTTTAATTTCAAACATTTCTACGCTCCTTTCTAGTTATCACTTTAAAATGATAGCAAGTTCCATCGGGCCCCCACATGAACAGTTTCAACAGGAAGAATTGGCTCTTTGAAAATATTCAGTGATGTGTTTGAAGATGCTCCAAGAATAGTCTTGCAGACTCCACCAAAGCCCACAGCTTCCTTTTGGAGCAGGCCTGGAATGAGGGTGCTGCGCAGCCCTCTGTACAGCCTCGGCATTGATGTCTTGATGAAGGTCTAAGGTGCTACTTCAGGGAAGTACACAGGCAGGTGCTTCATGTTCAAGTTAGGTCTCTCAGGGTTAAGATGGAGGCTTTAAGCTGTCCAGCTCATGTGCCGGCAGCAGCAAACGTGCAGCCACACCGGCTGCAACTGCTCGGGACTTTTCCCTTGGATGGTTACCCTGTATTGCAATCCATGTTACTACACCTTCCTTGCTCTCGGGGCCAGTTTGTGGTGTTTGTGTGTGTTGCAGTCAGACTTCTGCCTTCCTGTAATCGTGGTCTCAACACCCACTGTCCCACAGCTGGGCTTCTGGGCCAGTCCAACCCCAAGCTGCCCAGTGGGGCAGTACTGACACACAGCCCTTGCTTGCAGAGCGATGCTCAGGGCATTCCTCAGCACAATTTCCTCGCGTACAGTGTGGCCACGAAGACCCATCAGATTTTTTCCAAGCCACGTTCATTATTAAGTGCTTTGCTGCATCAGAGCAAAATATTTAATAAACCCCACTATGAAATAACAAGGAGAATCGCATGCTTTCAGGCCTGCTGTAGACTACCTGCTTTCAAAGAATAATGACAGTAACTACATCTCCTTATTCCATCCGGTATTCTGTCAGGGTGTGTAAGTGCCACATCCATTTCTGGTGTTCATACTGATTTCTTATCCCCAGCATTTACCTCTAAAAGTACTAAGAGAGATTGTAGGGTTTGGGTTTTTCGTGTGTGTATGGTTGGACTCGATGATCTCAAAGGTCCTTTCCAACCATGAAGATTCTGTGATTCTATGATTCTATAAATGTTTCATTCTAAAAAGTCGCAGTGGGAAAGGATTTTGGTCTTTGCCAGCTTCTTGTACAGCAGAAATAATTTCTTACGTAATTTGCTAGCAAAGTAGAAAGTCTCTACAATTTTTAAAGAGTAAAATTTCTCTAAGAAGTTATACATGACCAAAACATTAACATTTCATTCAAAGAGCCTGAGTAAGCTGCCTTTCAGACTACAAATTCATGTTTAAATAGCAAACAAAGGGAAAAAACAGCCTAGAGAGGTCAGTCTTTGTGTCTAACATGCTTTTGCAGTTTACTTTTATTCTGGTAAGCAGATGCTTTAAAAACTGTTCAGCTGCAGTTCAGACAAAGGTCAATATCAGGCCAGTCAATATATCATAAAAAGCTCCAAATCAATGTCCTATGAAAGGAGGCTCAGCACCTTCTGCCTAAAAAAAGTGTCTAAAATAGAACTTACTTCTCAGACTCAAGCTGTTTTGGGGGATTTCCTTCTTCGTGTTCCCACTGGAGGAGCCCATCATGATATTGCAGTAATTGGTAATCTTTTAACCACCAGTCCATGTACTGAATTTTGTGATTTAAGTGAGCATATTGATAACCAGCCTTTGCTTTTTTGTACATAAATGTTAGGGTGCCAGGCTTATATTTTCCACATAAAAGATCAGCAACTTTATTACCCGCAAAAGGTGGTTATTAGGGTCTAAGACTAGAATTCATCATAGTAAGTATGGTTATTTACTTTATACATTTATGCAGTATATCAGCCACAGCTTTGACAGTGCTCTGCAATTTTTTTTCATGCGAAGGCATTCAAATACAAGAAATATATTCATACCTGCTGTCAACAAGTGCAACTCCCTTGGAAAGCTCTGAGCCAATTTCAGCGGTGACGTGAACGGCAGCATAAATTTTAGGTCTAAATTGGTCAGAAAATATGTGAAAGTGGGCATAATTTGCATGCTGAGGACTGAAAGAGGAAAAGTAGCTAGCAAAAAAGAGTGCAATTAAGGAGGGGGGTGGGAATATAGGATCTACTGGCACGAGTGTAGTGCATCGAATTTGGTTCTGAATTCAGACAACTACAAGCAAATGTAAATGTTATACTTAATGCAACCAGCTATTTGTAGTGGAGTGAACACACTTTCTCTACCTGTTATGCTCATTGCTATGCTAAAGGATGGACTAGAGTATGTCATGCCTAGGCTGGCAAACATCCAGCACATACCTGTATGTATGTGCTGAATATATGTTTCCCAGTTCCCCAGTGGGCTCTCTAGTATAATCGCAAATACACTGACTCTTTATGGAAAGGAAATCTTGAGAAATTTAAAAAAAAAAAAATATTATCTTGATCGCCTTGAATATGTTTCAGGGGTCTTTTGCTTAAAGCAGCCTTTCCTTTATTCCAGGCTGCTGTGATAGATCATGGAAGGTGAGGGATATTTGTCCCAGAAGCATCACTTCTTTGGTACCTGCTGAAGGGAAATGGCTAAGAACTGTGTAAAGAAATGAAGGCAGTATTCAGACTGACAACAGGAGCTGCTCAGCTTGGGTGCTGCTGTGCTTCCAGGCAGCCCCTGGCCCAGCAGGACGATTCAGTGCATCTGAGGTAGACATCTCAATTCCAAATACAATGGGTGGGGAAAGGTGGCCACCTCTGAAATCATTCAAAGCGGCTAGGACCCTGTCTCTCTCCACTGCCTGAGCAGGTCACTGAAACTCCCACCTACCAATCACCTGGGAAACCTCTCAGTGTAGATCTGAACGAGTGTTGAACCTCAGTCACCTTCATCCACTTGAAATCCAGAGCACTGAGTCCTCTCTTGAGAGCAAGCAGCTAATGATGGAGGAGGAAGAGGCAGCAGCCACTTCAGAATAACTTCATTGTTTGAACACTCTTACAAGAAGTGGGAAGCATGGATTTTAAGCCTTTCTCAGACTGAAGGGGTTTGAACCGCAATTCCCTTTTCCTCGGAGCTTATCCTACCCATCAAGCTAGAGAAGTTCTTCATTCTGCTCACTATGCAAGGCCACGGAGCAGAGAGAGAATAGGTAAGAGGGAGCTTGATTTTGCAGCCCATTGGTGAGGGCAGGCATGAGAGAGTCCTGAGGCTTGGTCCCAGCTGTCACTGCTGTTTAAGTACTCTTTACTGTTAATTTTTAATACAGGCACTCATACAGTCAAGCAGCCATGGTTGACAGACTAGTGTTTAATTCTGCCTGAATTTGTATTAAGCACCAAAAACATGTGAACCAGATACTGCCCTAAGCCCTGAACTTATCACACCCGATGATAAGCATTGAACTGAGACTGCAGCAGCATAGTTGCTAATTAGGAGCAGAGCTGTTCAAGGCCTTCTGCAAAGGTAATTGAGAGAGAAAGGAAAACTCCTGAGGAAAAGTGAGTCCATTCTTCATCTGAATCACGTTCTGGAAGTGCCTGTTCTTCTCTGTTGATTACAAAGGGAGCCTAGGATGACAACGTTCCCCAAATAAGGCTCTCGGTTGAATTAGCATGCCCAAATCACAGGAATATAATTTCTTTCTCCAGTTGTTTTGCAGTTTATTGCTGTTAGTTTCCTCTGTGTCCACCTCAAAGCAGTGTGCGCCTCTGGAGAAGGATACAGTGGAATTGTCTAGATACAACCTAAGTGCCAAGACTGCTACGTAGCACCAGCCTTTCAGGATGATGTGTGGGAGGTTTTAAACCTTCTCCTTGCTCCAGGGAATTTGTGCACAGCAAAGCCCTCACTCTCATAAAACAGCACATGAAGAACGGATCCCATTGGAAAGACAAGCTGCATAGTCAGTCCTGTAATGTAATGTCAGTCAGCTAATCTACCTGCTTTTGTATCATTAAATGCATCTCCATCAAAGCGTTGTGCATTTTCAAAGCGTAAAATGCATTCATCATGCCCTTTTTTTTCACCTGAGAACATTTTCATTATTCCAAACAGATTCCAAACCTCCTAAAAAGCAAGAAGTCCTAGGAAGGTTGCGACAAGGTATGCAACGCTGCTGGATGCCAGTGTAGCTTGTGGAGTGGTGTGTAGTGGAGAACCGCAGATATCCCCTTTGAGGTTCTGTCTTACTTATTTTCATTATTTTGTGACCTAGAAGAAGCAAACTTCGTATTATTAATGTGCTTATTTAAGAAAGGTTGCCAATACCAGAGAGGAAGAAACTCATTGCCATGAGAGTATAAACTGGTATAGCACCTTTTAGCCAAATACATAGAGGAAAGATACCCTCAAGTGCAGGTATTTCAAAGGGATATCTGTATTACAGACTGGGCGCTGTGCGTAATTCCAGGACCACAAGGTCTCTCGTGGCAGACACTGCATCTTCCTATGTGCTTCCAAAAGTCCTGCTTTCTGTCTGGGGCCTCATGTCATTATTGTAATAGTAATGACAGCAAAATCAAAATTAGGCCACTATAGATTATTTTCAGTTTTTTTCTGAAATGTGCTTTTTAGGAGCTTTGAGTGGAAGAACAACATTTCGTAACAGTAATCCAGAATATATACAACTAGACACTGTCCCAAACTAATGACTTTTCAAAATCGTACAGATATCTTCAGTCCTCACCACTGGTGTAATTAGCCTGTCCTTCCACCAGTGGGGCTGAAGGGAAACTCTGGCTATGTAGGGGTAATTTTCTTTTTCCCGAATAACAATAGAAATAACAGTTGTAAAGGAAATGGTGTTTGATGGTGAGAACCGTGTTAAATTGGGGTTAGCCAGCTTCAGCCAACTAGTAGAGACAGTGAGAAGGATTGCCGTTTTTGTTTGGGAAAGGCTGTGGTAATAATGTCACAGAAATGACTCATCAGCCTTTATAGCTCTCTGTGCAGTGTTTTTCACCTTTCTCATTCAAAGGGGATGTTAACCTGTTAGTGAGAACCGAATAAAGGTCGTGTGCCTTGAGTTCTCTGATGGTCTCCATATATTCATCACCATCTTTCATGACCATAATGATCCTGTCATCCGGAGTAAACTGTGCATAACCTAACTGATCTAGGGCAACTTCTGGAGGAGCTGGTTATGACACAGACTCCCTTCAAGTAGTCTGCTATGTACAAGTACATTTACTATGGTCTGAACACAAAATCTGAGGCTTTTTTCATCTCTTGTGCCTTTGGGATTTAGGAGTTGTGCTTTCAACAGATTTTCCTAGCATGACATATACCGTTGTAATATTCAGATGAACTGAAAGTATATCTTCTCAAACCAATTCACAGGGCTTGAAGGCGAATGATCCTTTTTTGCTGATCAGTTTAAGAGCCATGGAAATGGTGTTTGCCTGCTCATTTCACTGTATCAGTTGACTTTACTCCACAAATAAGTAGCACTGATCGGAGAGGAAAGTACGAGGGAAGAAGCAAGGATGTACTTATTTAATCTATAACACAGGTACCTCTTGTGTTATTTAAAGAAAACACAGACCCTCTCTTTCATTTTCCTTAAACCTCCTCCCTCATCTATTTTTCCTTTAAAACCCTTCAAAACTATGACGGTAAAAAACTGGGGCAAATGTGTTCCCTCCTGCACTCCTCCCTAATTGAAATGTGAGTTTGAACAATTATTCATATTAATAACTTCAGGTTAAATCTACCAGCCTTGCCAGAAATCTCAAATAGAGAAGCAGAACAGGTACCAATTGAACCCTATTCTAAATGGGGAGTTTCCCACCAGGGCACAGCTTTCCCCTCATTTGAGATCTTTTCCATACTGCTAATGGTGATTTTGACTATGGATTCTGGCAGCTTCCCTTCTCATCGTTTTGTTGTGCCAGTGTGTTATGGGAATGTTTAATTTCATTTAGCAGCTCTTGTTTCCTGTTACAAATTTTCTGATTATTTCGCCAGCATTATGTAGTAATTAACACATCACCTTCTGTGTGGAGAGCTGAAAAGATTACTTTTTAACTGATAGGATCAATTCAGGAAGAGACTCTTTCACCAAAACTAGCTATTCCAAAAAAAGTATACTGAAGTTATCAATAATTTAATAATCTCTGTGCTAATTCAGTCTGTGGTTTCATCTTTATTATTAGTGCCATTACTGTTGTTATTAATCACTACGGTTGCTTTCTACTGCTTTCCTTACTGAACTTAGGTGCTGTTACCTCTTGCATCTCTGTGAATAAGCTTTGCTCTCCCCACCCCATAAAATTCAGTGTTTCTGCCTGCCCTACCCTAAGCATACAGCGTTGGACCTCCTGACGGCTTTCCATCCATACGGCTGTTCCATGCGTAGCCTGGGGATGCCAGCGGGGCCGTGCCCATCTGGGTGCTCTCAGGCAAGGAGGACGCTGCGCAGCACCGATAGCTTGCTCCCCCTGCGCCAAAGGCTGCACTTGCAGGTTCAGAAATGAGGAAAAGCTTCTTTACTTTGAGGGTGTCAGAGCACTGGCACAGGCTGCCCAGAGAGGTGGTGGAGTCTGTGTCTCTGGAGACATTCAAAACCCGCCTGGACACGTTCCTGTGCAACCTGCTCTGGGTGACCCTGCTCTGGCAGGGGGGTTGGACTAGGTGATCCCCAAAGGTTCCTTCCAACCCCTACCAGTCTGCGATTCTGTGATGCTGTGAAATAAGAGAGCGGGCAGGGTTATGCCGGCAGCCTCAGGATCCCCGTAAAGGCTGTAAAATCCTAAAGCCACTGATGTGCGCATTGGTGTCAGGATTTAATCCAAAGTTTTCTCCTGATGTAAAAGCTGGGGTGGGTTCCACACAGTGGTTCTGAAGGCAGAGGTCTGTACTCAGGCAGGATCTGCCGCATGATCCTTCCTATTCGGAAATTTTGGCTGATTATAATATATGGATTTTTTTCAGGTGCGAGGTCATTCCCACACCTCTTCTGTCACAGTCTGTTCTCGCTGTGTGGCTATGTGCGTGACAAACAATGTCTCATTGTTCCGTGACTCCACCGTGCTTCAGCAATGCAGATTATAGGTTCTCCTCCAATGCCTGGCAACCTGGTTTTTGTTCTGAGGCCTCCTGTAATGGTGCATAGACATTTACAGGAATTTTATCTTTATCTACATAGCAGTGTTTATTTAGCTCCTTTATTTGATACTATTATTTTTATACAACCTTCCCCCTATGATCTTATCCCTATCACACGCATTTTAGTTGTTGTATGAGCTTTAGAGAGTTACTTTTGTATTCCTCAGTTGATCTGTAACTGTTATAGCTTTTATCCTTGGGTGTTACCATTTCTAAAAAGTGCAGTTACCTTTGAATCTCCAACAGACCTCAGTGCTTCTTAGCACCTGTTTCTTCCCACTCCTGGTTTAAGTAAGCACACATAATAATTAGTTTTCCAAGCCAGTAATCTGGTTTCGTTTCACTTAGGCAAAAACCTACCCTTGCTGTGGAGGTGTTCTCTTTTAAAGAGGAGCCCAAATACCTTACAAATATAGTTATGTTCTTTCTACTGCTTTCCCCTCTAAAGTGGGGACCATCTCCTGTCGTTGCCATCAGATTTATATAGTCCTGTGCAGAGAACTGTCAGAGAAAACTACCTGGAAGCCTGCAGCATCAGTGTTTGATAAGATAAGTGTAACTCCTAGATTTCTGCCTTTATCTCTGTCATTAGTAGCAATTTATACCTAAGAGCACAGACCCTTGCCCTGTCTACAAATCTAGACATTAAATGAGATCCATGGCCTGCATAGAATAAGTCACAGAAGTACTGATATTTCTGTGTGACTGAAATCAAAAACTCATCTGTACCGGGATACTTTCTTGGAAAGTCCTCTTTGAGATGGAAGGCATGTTTGCTTTCTTCTACCTGGCCAGTGAAGAGGGCTTGTTTCATGTGTACATTTGTGGTCCTCTTTCCCTATGAAAAAGAAGGTATTTTTAGGATTAACAAATTGAGAGCCTTCATTTTGCAAGCACTGCATCATGCAGCTTCCTTGGTCACCTTTCAGAGACTTTTTACAAAGTCAAGACTGCCAGACCATGTGGGAATAAATGCCAAGAACATGAAGATTCAGTAGATTAACAGTGAGTTTGACATCTCCAACCAGTCACTTTTACACAGAAGACTTTTTTTTAAAGCTTCTTTGGCCCAAACAGAGTGTCTAATCAGTTCAAATTTCTTAGACTTGGTTGGAAAATTTTCGGTGACCATATCAAGAGCTTGATACTTTCCCATCTGGTTAAATTTGCTGTAGTATTATAACCATTCTGTGGCATTAGGTCATGTAACAGCATTAGTGTACAATAAAGGTAACAAATTAACTGAGTTAGGCAATAAATGAGCTAGATGAAAAATGGTTCAAGAGCTGAGCTTCAAGCTTCCCAAAACTCTTCTAGATATATTCTACCATGACATGTAGTTAAGAAACTGTAATACAAATGAGACGTAGCGCAAAACCAAATCTACTCCATGTACTTAAGTAGAAGGAAAGAAGGGGGAACTTTACTTATATAAATTGACATGACAGTCAGCATACAAAAGTATGACACTTAAGAATTTCCCTGCTAGAGAAAATAAAAAATAATAAATATTCATGCCCCAAGATAGCTCTGGAGAATGAATTGATAGAAAAAAGGTAAGAGTTGGGGTTTACTGCATGCTGGAGATCAAAGTCTCATGAATGTTGGTGGTTTGATGGGGTGCTTTCTGTAATTGGTATGCCATTACAGAGTATTAGAGTTTTACATTAGCGAGAAGTATGTAGAAAAGAAAGAGATACTGAAGGGAGGAAGATGAGATATGTTGTTCAGATGAAGAGAGGCCTAACCTTCTATTTTGTACTTGCAAAAGAGCCTTTTCAAATTTATGATCACAGAATAAATACATTAATATATATCTGAACACTTGCACTTTCAACTACCTGTTTGCTGATGTCTATAGCCCAGGAAAACAGGCTGGTGCCAGGAATTGAATTTTGAGAGCAAAACATGAACGTTTCAAATGTCCAAATAGCTGAAAATCACAGTGGAAAAATATTTTGTTATAATGCAGATTACAAAGCACAGCTTTACAGTGCATTCCCCAAATCAAAAGGAGAAGAGCAATAAAACCAGCAGGACATATACGCTTCTAAATAGGCATCTACAAAACCCACCTTAAAAACAGCTAAAGGTGTTTGGGAGTCTGTGAAGTAGATTTCTCTTCAAGGAAGCCTATCACGAGCTACAGATAATAGCTTAATCTCAGTATATATTTTTGAATCAAAAATAAAAGCAAATCTAAGGCTTCTTAGGAATAAAGATTTTTGGGCCTGCTCTGGTTGCTTCATGCATCGCTAAACAATGTCAGAGCATATGGCTTCCTGAGGATTTCTCCTTTTAAGACTCCTTTGATGTATGCTGCCAATGTAGTAATTCGTACAGCAAGTTTGATCTAGATGCAAGTCACAGGACTTCAGCCTTCCTAAAGTTAAGCATGTAACGCTGCTTAGGCACCTTCCATAGTCTGTGGGGAGAAACCACTATCTCCGATGATGGTGGTTCATCCCTGGTATAGGTGATTCTCTAGTCTCATTGTTGGGAGAAGACTATGTCATGCTATCGATTAGAGACACTTTCTGTATGACAGGTTCAGATTAGAGACCGCTGGTAGATGTCCATGTACAACTGCTGCCTTCGGTGTAAGATGCGAGTGAAGTGTTTCTGAGCACTTGCCTTTCCCAGCAGATGATTCAGAATAACCTCTTAGAACAACAGGTCATTGGGCCATAGTCCACCTTTACAGCTGGGTTGCTCTCAAGGTGCTTTGACTGGCAGAAGAGGTGGACCCAAAGAAGGAAAGGAACCTGATCTTCTTGGATATTGTACTTGAAGATTTGATTTCTGTTTCTCCTCTCAACAAAGTCAAGAGATGGAAGAAATCTTCCAAAGAGTTATGCAGTACAGCAATAACAGCAGCAAGCACTGCCACAATTTAAAAAGAAGAGGGGAGTTTGAACAATTTTCAGTTGAAAATTTAATATCTAAGTGCTGCAGAGAAAGAGAAAGTGTATTCTAACAGTGTGGTTGAAGTTTTGGCATTACCCGTTCAAAGAACTTGACTTTAGCCCTAAGAGTTTAATATTATTCCAGCATACACAGGATTGTTAGTCTTTGTTTGAAATCACAATTGATAACTGAATTAAAATGAGGGGGGAGGGAGGGGGCAAAATTATAGGGGGGAAGAAAACTACTTTTTAATTCTATTTACAAGACAAAACTAACAACCCTACTTGAACACTGGTACCATTTCCCACCTGACTCAAAACATCCCTTGCTTGCTCCAAATACTTTGTAAGCCTCGTCCACAACGGGGAGAGGTGTGGCACTCAATTTGGAGAAATAGTCAGCTGCTAGATAACTAATTTTAAAATAAACATAAGGAAATCTATTATCTCTTAATAGCCTTGGCAAGAGCAAACTGAGTAGGAGAAAGATGCAGATCATGAAACAAGACTCCTCTTTCTAACTTTGGGACCCTGTATGTGTCATACAAAACCAAGGACTGGCACAGTTGCTAAGGTTATGTAGTGTCACTGGGCACTCTTGAAGTTCCCTGCTAATGACCTGATGTGGCAGCAGCTAGCAGGTGTTGAAGGCTGTTACTCCCTGGTCTTCCCTTGTTCCGCCTACATTGCTGCTGGCTTTCCAGCATCAGAGACTCCTTTGGTGGGATTTACGTCATCTAATTTTAGATGTCCACATCTGAACTTGTTACCACCAGGTTTCTTCATATCCAGTGGAAAAACTAGGTGTAGTTCTAGAGAACTCCCTAGTTTAGGAACAAATCAGTCATGCCCTTGAAAAAGAATTCTTTCTTTCCACTGACTTTCCAGAGGGTTCAGATCGCCAGCTCAGATACAGACTTTGAGAACACAGACTTTGTGGGTGAGGGGCATCCCACTCAGTTTGTCTGTATATATTTTCAATCACAGAACCATCTGCAACTCGGTTCTGATTATATGAAAATAAGAAAATGGTATGTCATTTCTCAGTTTCTTCAATGCAGGTCATCCAAATGGCCATTCTTTGGCAGCTATTTCACTTCCCAGCATTGCTTGCAGCGCTACTGTTCAATTAAGCCCAGCTGCTTCCTTTTCTCTTCATTGACCCTCTAGCAATTACCCTGTTCTCTTTATTACACCTTATTTTAATGTCAACAGTTTTATGCCAGAGCTCAATCATTTGGACGCTCGAATGACTTCACAGAAGACTAAGAATGAGAAAAACGTCCCTTTAATATATTTAGATGGAAATTATCGTAGATAATTAACTTTAAAACACATTTGTATAAGTGAGATTTACTCAGTCCATACACCCAAACCAAGCATGATTAAAGTTATTCCATTCATTACTTGGACTGTGTTTTTACTTTCTGTGTTCTCTTAAGATATGCCATTGATTCTTATAAGATAACTTTTCAGCTTTTATTTCTAAGCCAGGCTGACAGAAAAAAAGTCATTCAGTGTGAGGGACCCAGAGTTCCTAAAGATTCTCCATGTACACCCATGTCTTTAGGAAATACTTGGTTTTACTTTGAGATGCAGAGCTTAACACATAAGCTGTCTTTGGGAGTGGAGAGAGAGATGGAAGAAGTAGCAACGGAGGTTAAGAATGGCCATATTTTGAATAAGCATCCTTTCTCTGTGCTGGGTGTCAGGCATCCCAGATTAGCCACTTCTGGCTGCTCAGAGGAATCACACACCTTTTGTTATCACAGGGACTTCAGAGAAGTACAATGCAAAGAGCCTTATCATTTATTTCAATGTCTTTAAATAAATGTCATGAAAATCATTAACAAGCACAGTGATCCCCATAATGAATCTAATATCCTTGCATGGATTTATATTTTTTTCTGGTGTTTGTTGAACGTAGATGGGATAAGGGGGATCTTTATAAATTTCTGCATGGAGTTTGCCTGAAATAAGGCACCCAAACATAAAAAGACAAAAAAGTCTAAAAAACTTCTCATGGACCAATAGTATATTACACTATCTCTAGGACTGGTTTTCACCTTCTCAAGAGAACATTAACTTAATTCTAGATGTATTCTAATATACTCCACGTCATCCACTTGTACAGTTGTTTTCTCACACTGAACTCTGTTTTGCATCCAGCAGGAGCTCGGTGGAAGAAAGGACTGGTGAATAAGGACTGTAAAATCCGTTTTAGGATTTGGGAGGTATCTTTTTCTCTAAGATGTCTGTCTCAGGTCCTGTCCACAAACATTTGTTTGGGGTTAAGTTGTGTCTCTCTCCGCCTCCTGGGCGGAAGCCAGACTTAGTGAAACTGGCAGCAGCAACAATTCCAGGCACAGCCAGAGGTGGTATTTACTGCAGAGGTACTGTCTTGAGGACACGAAGAATACCTCTTAGACTTGTTAGAAGTTCAGTTACATTGATCATCTGTGTAGCAGTTATCATTGCTGGCTGTCAGAAAGAAATAGACTCTCCTTAATTTACAGTACAACAGCAATAAAACTTCGTTGAGAGTGTTTGTGGTCTTGGTTCAGCAAACAACGTCCATGTTGATACAAAACCGTGTTGATGCTTCCTTTTATTACTAAACCAGAGTGGCTACATTCACAAAACTGACTTACGAATAGAAATCAAGCATGAAATTATATATCTGTTCTTCCACCACTGGCAAGAAATAGAATATTGTCCCTTGCTCCTGAACAGAGCAGGTGTGGACCCAGATCTAGGTTCTTCCACCTAGGCGTCACCTGTGAGACTGTATTTCATTTGAAAAGAACAGGAATCATGCAAATAACAAGGATAAGCCTCAATGTCAGTACGTTGAGTTTTTATACAGCAAAACCTAGCTGAAGAGTTGATGCCAGAAATCTTTGCATTCTACAAAGAATCCCCAGTTCATAAAATAAATTGGTATTTATCACTGGGAAATCAGGACTTGCTGAGCCCATTGGGGAAAGTGGTTAATCAAGCGAAGAATCCCTGACTTTAAGACAGACCTGCCACCAACTATCCACTGCCATTTTCTTTTAAAAACATAGGTACACATCTCAGCGAGATCCATACATTCTGTCATCCAACAAAATACTACAATAAATAGAAATACATATCCTGCCTTTAAAAATTTTAAAAATACATTATTAAAATGCAGAAAGCTGCATGATAGGTATTCTAGACTTTTGTAATCAAATATATTCCAGGACAGATAAAATACAAAATAATTAGTTTGCCTTGTGGTGGGTTGTTGATGATTTTTTTTTCAAGAGAGCAACTCTCTAAATCTCGTGTAATAACTTTTTTTTTTAATATCATAACACATGTTCATTTTTACTCTAAGTTTTCAAAACGTTTTAAAATTATGTTTACATAAATTCTTGTTGGTTCAAAGAAATGTACAGAAGTTCTCTGCCAATAATGCTCATGGCCCCACTAAGCAACAGGAAAGTTGCTTTTCTCGCATGAAGAAACAGTTAAGCATCTTAAAATATATATCCTAATGTGGTAAAGCACATGCTTAAAGCACTGCCCTTTTACATGGACACCAGACAAAATATTCTTTAAACATTCAGACTCAAATAAGGAAGCAGGAGTGAGATGCCAACTCTGTAGCTTGTATCTCATAACCTCACTGAAAACAGACGGCTGGGTGGAGGGGAAAAAAAAAATGAGGGGGGAAAAGAAAATCACCACAGAAAAAAGGTTACCAGTAAGTACGCAGGTAGAACTGCCACTGTTTGTGACTCTAGAAGTCTGACCTGATGCAAGTTTGGTTTGTGTTTTTCATGTTGCAGGTGTGTGAGTGTGTTGTTAGCCACCATAATTAATAGAACCAGGGAGCTTGTTGCTTTGTGGCAAATAACAGCCCGATGCAGCAGCACCAGGGATGGGGAGGAGGAGGAGAGGTACCACAGCCCCTGCTGTACCCTCGCACCGCAGAGGGGTGGGGGGCTGCGGGCTCAGCATCTGCCCTCCCTTCCCCTCTCATCTGTCCACTGCTGGGCGACACCTGGCCAACGCAGCCCATTGCACAGAAAGGGTTAGCTGCAGGCAGCTGTTGGGGGAACTCCCAAATCTCTGATTTAGCGTGATCAATTGCACGATTAAGCTGGATGTTGTGGAGCGTGGTGATTATCTAATGGGGGCACTGTGATCTCTGTTACAAAGAAGCTCTGCTGGGGAGGAAAAACTCGCATGAGACATCAATATGCATTTATACAAAATACCTCGAGGCATCTGTGCAGCCAACAGGCTGTAAGTTAATAGAGCTTTTTTCTCTGTTAAGTCAGTGGAAGGACACACACTTGCATTACATCTGTGTCAGAAAGTGAATCTCGGTGCTAGCGGTGTTCTTTCAGGTCACGCCTTTAGCCACACCAGTTACTGAGCTATTCAGGAGGTAGCAAGCGCAGACATTAAATAGGATTATGCAACAGGCGTCTGCTCTTGCTAATTAAAACGTGGAAAACAGCCAGTATCAAATTGTTTTGCTTAGACAATTCGTGTCTGGTTTAGGTAGTTCAACATGTACTGCAGTGGTTTCGCTGTTTGGTAAGGCTTGTAAGATCTCACAACGACCCGTGTCATTCTAATACACAGACTTTGAGTACAGCCACTGTCATTTTGCCCAAAAAGAAACTTAAAACTTTTTTATTGAATTAGGATTTTTAATAAGCAATTGTCATTTTATTTATGTATTTTGGGTAAAATATTCTTAGGCCTGCACATTATAAATTGTGTTCAGCAGTAGCTTCAGCTACCAATTTCATGTACAGTTCAACTAAATTATGAGCCATCAGTGCTTTTAGAAAACTCTTCTTTAGTTAAAAAAGAAAAAAACAACATATTTGAGCTACATTTTTCCTTTTAAATGGACTCACGTGAGTCCTATAGGTTTTGCTTTCTAACAGTCCCTTATTCCAACAAAATTTGCTTTTGCAAGACTGAGTTGTAGGAATGAGTTGTACCGATGTGTTAACCATGTGTCCAGCAGGCAAGATCCAGTCCAGAAAAACATCCATTCAAACCCGTAGCCTCTTCCCTGTGCCCCACCGGCTTGCCCCAAGGAGGGAGCTGTATTCTGGATGAATTGTTCTAGCAGTTCATCTCCTGTAACCTTCTTTCCCAAGGGCCCCAGCACACCCCTCTGGCCCAACAACGTGACCAAAAGTGCATCCCTTGCATGCACAGGCTTCACACAGCCCTGCCAAACGCCATGTGTATGTGGGAATGTGCATGTGCTATGCAGATCTGCAACGTGGTACAGGGACCGCCTTCCTTTATGGCTGGTTTTTTTGTTGTTGTTGAACGTTCTCCCACCACCTCAGGTGACTGCAGCGGTATCCCTTGTCGCAGGGTGCGCATGCTCAGCAGCACACCCACAGCCCTAAGTTTTAGATGGTTTAGATGGGGGAACCCACTAGCATACATGCCACAGCTCTTTGCTGGTGCATCCTCAGGGATGGGATGGGATGGGATGGGATGGGATGGGATGGGATGGGATGGGATGGGATGGGATGTGTGTGTACCTTGGTCTACCTCCATCATGGAGCCAGGCCATGCTCTGGGCTGTCTCACCAGAGCAAGGGCTAGGAAAGCACACCTGTGTCCTACAGTGTGATACATCTCACATGGCCCACTGTAGCCAAAAGGTTGGGCACCACTTTGTTACTGCTTGAAAGCTCAGTATGTGCCATCTCTCAGAGCCTTGTCAGATAAGTGAAACCCCAAAAGAACCCTATTGCAGAGCCACGTGTGACCATAGGTAGGGTTATGATGACTACTGCAGTGACTTCAGTGGCCAGTATAGGAAATCTGGCAGATCTGTTTTTTCCCGAGTCATTTTGTTGGGCCCCGAGTTCCTTGTTCCTGTGAAGAAACCATCTGTTGCAATTAGTTTTCTCTCAGGCACACCATCCTGTGTCCACCTCAGCATTCAGCCAAGATAAGTAGGTTTATGTATTCATTAGACACATCGCTGAAATGATAAGCAGGAGCACAGCTTAAAAAATGACATTTATATTGTCACCATTATGATTTAGAGTCAATGCCTGCTACAGCTGAAGAGAACTCCTGCCCCTGCTAGACTTGTATCTGCCCTACCATTCATAGATGGTTTTGCATCTTCTTCACATTTGGACAGTTGTCATTAGCAACCCAAATATTACAAAGTGTTTTCATCGAATCTTGGATTTCACTGCACAGTCCTGTGGCAGAGTCAATTGAGTGACAAACCTGCAGCCTCTGCGAAGGAGAAGAAGGGAGCTGGGGTTCTTCAAACTTAAGATTTAGAAGAAAAGATGGTTTGAATAACCCTTCTAACAAAACAAGCTGGGTTTTAAGCAATGTAGATTCAGCGGAGTCTTAAAATCAATGAGCAGAAAGCTTTAATAACTTCGCCAACCACTGTTTTCCTCCTTGCATGAAAATGACTCATTAAAAGGACACATCAAATTGCTCTCCAAGTCTGTGAAAGCGAACACCAACACAATTGGAGAATTTGCTAAACTGTTACATTGAATGTGATACATAACAAGAGGGCTAGGAAGCTGTGGCATTAACATGTGGGAGATGTTAAGAGAAAAACACAAGTGTTGATGTAAGAATGGGGAGGAAATTTGAATTTGCAATTATGCTGTAGATTTTTTTAAACAAATGTTGCAGTTTGTAAAACAGAAAGAAGCCTAGTTTGGTAGTTCGTGCTCCCAATTTTCAATATAATTTTAATGTAAGTGTACAGAATGTTTGGTTTCATGCTTTAGGTTTGTTTAGGTTTTGTTGTAGCATTTTTGCCCTCTGTCCTACACGGAGCACTCATGACATTCATCTATCTATCTCAGCTGCTGTGGGAAACATAACCACATTTTTAGGCCCAAATGTAGATACGAAGTGAGGCTTGATGTTTACATTCAGTCATTATAGACTGTTAAATATAGAGATATCATAGCAAAGAAGTCCTTTAAATGGAGCGTCACGTTAATTGCAGAAAATAGCTTCTACCCATCATTCCATGGGCAAACGCCTAATAGGGCCAAGATGGAGAAAACTGGTCTGTAATAAGAAGGAAAAAAATCTGCCTCTCTCTCACAAAATCACAAAGTCCGAAAATCAGAAAGTTCCAAAATCACAATGATCTTTGTTGTGTTTTTTTTTTGGCTGGAGAGGGAAGTCCCACCATGTTTGGGTCTGGGACAAGGATAGGAGCATGACAAGCACACCCAGGAATACCATTCCTTGACAGCCCACTGCTCTCAGAGAATGCACATCAAACCATGCATGGTGCTTCTCTGTCCTTTAAAGAGCTGCCATCTAAATCATCTCACAGTGGATCAGGCTGAGGTTTCACTTTCTCAAGCCCAAAATATGTTTCCCCTTCAAGCATGCAGAACTGATACAAAACACAGCACTATTTCTTTGAAAGAGCCACAAAGTACTCATATTCCTCCTCAAACTAACAGCATGAGCATCTCCCAGATTCTGCTCCACAGACTGCAGAGGGAGACTTCTCCAGTCCTCCTCCTTGCCACTTACCCTCTTGGGGACTTTTGGTCAGGCAAAGGTGGATGAGGTCCCAAGGACCTGAAGATAGCTGGAATCAACAGGAAGCCATGCAAGGGACTCTCCTCTTGAGAGCATTGAAAGAGTGTATTTCTGGACATTATTTCACACTCCATTAGGTGTAAACCTTGAGAAACTCAATGCAGTTATTCCTTATTAATATGTCTAGCTAAAACCAGCATTTGAATCAATGTTTTAGCAGAAAAGGCTGTTTACTCTGATAATTAAGGCAAGTCGAACAGTTAGCTTATCAATAACAGCTATGCCAGTCAATTCAATAGATCTCATTTTCATAAGGAATTCAGGTGGAAGACTCTGCATGCCGTTCTGTTTCCTAAAAGAATCTAGTAATACTGCATTAAATATATATATATGTTGTTTGAAGCAAATGTTTCATTAATTTGACCTGTCTGTGATAACATTTTTCATGACACAACAATACCAATGAATTTTACTACTTGCCGAGGGAGGCAGGTTGCTATCAGAATGCGTCCTGAATGTGTTCAGCTAGTTCAGCTCAAAGGAAACAATGGAGCTCGTAGACATGGTAGGCTACCATTCAAATTGGCAAGGTTCCCGTTACAAATACTTCCTTTGAATATCTCTTGCCATCCAAGTCTTACATGATGCATATAATTTAAGCATTCCTCTTAATGAATGACAAATGAAGAGCAATGTCTGCAAGGGAATTTCAGGGGAGGTGTGGGTCGTATCCTGTGTTGCGCTCGGCGAGCATCTCCAGAGGAGGCAGTGAGAGTAGAGACCCTGATCCAGGGACTCTTGGTGGGAATGTGACCACAGAAAGCTTTGGATCTATCCTAGAGAGTGCACAGCACCTCCCTAGAAGTGTTCAGCTGCTGGCAGGATAAAGCCTCAGCTGAGCGTATATAAAACTAGTGGCCTTTATGCGTTTTTTTGACATTTAAGGGTAGTCCTGCAGAACTTGACAAGCTGAGCTTTGTCTGATCAAAGAGCATGGGACGGGACCCTAAATTACTGAAAATAAGATGCATATTGTTATATATTGCTACTATATGTTTTCTACAGTTTGTATATGAGAAAGTATGATTAAAAGTCGATGAGAGACTGTTTATAAATTTTGATTGCTTCATAATTTTAACTCTGAGCAACATTTTTATCATAATTATAGGCTTTCTTAAAGCATTTATGCAGATTGTTTTATTCAAAAGGAGTTTATTCCATATAAACTCCACTCTTTTATCTCTCCATAGAATCAGTGTGTGAATTCCCAGCAACCACAACTCCGCTAGATAGTCATCACATTAGTAGCAGAGATATTTTCACACAAGGCAACATTTCTCAGATATTCTGAACATTATTTCCTGCTTTCTCATCCCAGTGACTGTCATGGTGGTAAATAGTAACAGTAATCCTTGGCACATTTGTTACCTCTTCGTCCCTCTTTAAAAGTATCGTCAAGTTTATATTCGTAATTCCTCCGTGATGTTCCTGTGTGTTGTGGTAGCCAACGTAGCCATGGTTCAGTCGAGGCTTGGGGAGATTAAGTCAGGTATCTCACATCTTCAGCTCAAGGAGACTTAAGTCCAGGGATTTAGATGCAGAGCTTCCATTCATTTCAGTGAGAATTTTGTGTCTAAGTATCCTGGATCCCTACAAGTGTTGAAGCCTAAAGGACTTACGCAAGAACCTCAGGATGTTTCTTAATCATTGTTAACATTCAGTTGATTGCACATTGTGAACTGCTTTTGTGGTCTGCAGCAGGGAATGAGTTTGTGGCTCCCAACTCAGACTGGTTCTGTCCATATTGTCCATGTCCATGTCCATATTGTCTTTATGGGAGAGGGCTCCAGAGCAAACTGTCCTCTGTCCTTCCTCCAGGTTTCCTCACAAAGGGTATGAGCCATCCATCCCAGCCAAAAGCCCAGGATTTCTGTGGTGGGGACAATCAGGGTGCTGGGATGCTTGGGTGAAGCTGGAGGCAACAAATTGACAGCACAGCTGGACCTAATGGAACAGAAAAGCAGTTTAACCCAGTGGATGAATTAGTGGCAGTCCTGATAGCACAACCAAGGAGTCCAGAAAAAGTGGATCATCTTCACTGGAAGAGGAGCTGAAAGGTTCGAATAGTTTCATAGCGGTCACTGTCTCAGCAAGCTATACCTCATTATGGTCTTCTCATTCCAATTACCCGAGAAGACCGTTCTCTAGCACTAGAAGATCTATGGAGTTAATAGAAAAAAATACATACCCTCTATTTGCATACACAGCTAGGGCATCAAATGGACAATGTGCCATCACCTCCCCCAGGAAATACAAATATATGATATTAAATGTATATAAAATATGTGCAAACTTTTTTGCCATCACAGTGAAAGCTAGGCCTTGGATACGCAGAAAGAAGCTGACTTCTTAAATCCATAACGTGTTCTAGTGGGCTTGGAACACGGAGCGTCTAAATGCTTCATTCGTCAGTGAGGATTGGTGGTTTTCCTTAGTCTCTTTGATAAGCCACAAGGCATGATGCTAAGCCGCTCTCCATTTTACAGCACTACCTTCAAGTTTAATGATTTCCTCAAATAACTGGATCACATTGCAGTGGGATGACTTGATCCTCACCCTGTACTTTCTACTCACAAGCCACTTGAAAAACTGATTTCCACCTCGGTCTTGGAATGTATATTCTGCACTTGAATGGTTTAGACTTCAGACCCTATTCAAAGGAGAGGCAAATCTAAGACCTAAATAAACCCACTAAGAAAACAATTCAGTGACTATCTGCTGCGCTAAAATGAAATGAATCAACACAAACGTGTAAATACTCAGTTCTTTGCAGCAATGCAATTAAATTTCACCTGTTGATTTTTAGAACTTGTGGCCTTCGTGTTACAGGTCCTGTAGCTTCTCTCTGCTTTCACCCCAGTGTAGATCAGGCATAATTCCACTGCAGTCACAGGAACCGAGCCCATGGAAGACACAATTTTTATGATCTTTGTCTTGCCTGTCTACAGCACAAGCCCCATTTAATCCTTAAACAGTAAAAGCATAGTCATCTTTATTTCCATTTCCTGTGTTATTTTAAAGTCATTTTCCAGCTCTATCATTTGAATTTGTGCTGTAATACTTCCACCCTGGAAACATACTAGTATTAACATTTGAAGTATGAGAATAAATGCAAGTTGAGTGCCTGGATTTCTGATGACACGGCTGTTGGAGAGGGTGCGGATCTGTATTTCAGAGCAATTTTAGGACAGTGGACATATTTCAGGACTTAATAAACTGCCACATTTGAGTAAAACTATTTATCTATGCCAATTATATTTTGACTTCTGAGGTTTGGAACCATGTCATGGCAGAATGCTGAAAAAGGGAGAGCTGTGTCTGTGTTGGAAAGCAATAAAATACTCATACTGGTAAAAAAAGCAGTCACGTTAGAGGTAACAGAATGTGAATTTTTAGGTGGCAAGAGGAGTTTTTTAATATCTATCAAGGATATCAATAAACATTTTTTTCCAGATTTGTTGGTCGGTGTCTTGTTTGAAAATAAGGGTCACGGTTTTACCATAGCCTTTCTTTGCAGGCGAATGGGCTGGATAATAACCACAGGCATTTTTCTGCGTGAAGGAGTTGAATAAAGACTGTCCACGGCTCCTCTCTGGAGCCAGGGACTGGCCGCAGAGCCGGCCTGCGTGTTTTGACAACCTGCTGCACACCAGAGTTGCAGCTACAATTGACTTAAAACAACTCAGAGGGGATTGTTCCAGGATAAAATCCGATTTTTTTTCTTTGACGATTTTGCCCGATGCTAGGCTGTAGTTGGCGTTGTCAAGGCATGGAAGAAAGCTCACCTCGGGGCTGGTGCTTGTGACCCGAGGAGTCCCCAGTAACCTCAGCCTGGTGCATTCTGGGCACCACTGGGCTTTTTTTTTTTTTTTTTTAACAGATTTTTTAAAATCTGGCGTTTCTGATCAAAAAGAGGCAGCAACTCTCAGGTCAGTCCCGAAGGCAGTGTGTCTGCTCTGCTGACCCAAGAGCCCTGGCAAGAGCCCGGGGCGGGGAGTGGGGGGGGGGGGTGGGGGGGGGGGTGTGCTTTGCAGCCCCGGAGCTGCAGCGGGGGCTGCTGCCCGCCCCCCTCGCCCAGGGGAGCGGGGGGAACCGGGAGGGGGGCTGCGGTAATCCCCTGCTCCCCGAGGTTTCTGAACACCTGAGGCAGGGTTAAGCTGGCGTCCCGGGCATTCATTGCCGTTCTGCAAAAGGAAGGGTCGAAAGCCCCCGCAAAACAACAAACAGACAAAAAAACTGCAAGGAGGAAAACGCTGTAATCAAGCAGCAGAGATTTGGGGATTTGGCGGGGGGGGGGGGGGGGGCGGGGGCGGGGGGGGAACAGGGGGAGAGTTCAGATCAAGTGGGACTTAAAGATAGCGGATAGCAGTAACTGCATATGATCGATAATCATTCCGTGTGCATTCCTCTACTCATTTAACATCAGTGCAAATATTGCAACTGAGTGCTCGACAAGGAAATCAGCTGAGCGCGTTTAAACTATGGTTAATTATTAATATGAACAATTCTTTTCAATTAAATGTTTGATTTAATCCCCTCATGTCGGCTTGTTTAGGAAGCTACGTGTTTAGCTGCCAAAACGGTAATGTGGATGCAGACTTATTCTAGGGAATTTGATATCATCCATATAATGTCATTCGTGCGATGAATTATCATCTTTTCTCTTCATGCTTCGTTCTAGCCAGCTGAGGCAACGAACAATTCTTGGTATAAATATTTATGACATTTTTTAATGTTCAAAGGAAATTTGTCAGGGGGGTCCCTCGAAGCACAAGGGAAAATCATATCTCGGTGAAGAGCCGAGTCTTGGAAATGTGAGTTCAAAAAGAAAAGCAGCTCGTATTTCGAACAGTAACTTCAGAAGACATTAATCGTGGCTAATGTTTTTTTCCCGCTACCGGTCCTAACCTCTCTTGCCATGTCCTAGGCGGGTGCCCGCCACCCTTTGCAGCGGGTCTGGCCACCTCCTTGCCCGGTCCTTCCCTCACCCTACGGAGGCGGTGGTTGTGCAGTTGCCTGCTCCCTGCGTTTGTGGTCTTCCCTTCCCCTTGCCGCCTTCTCCTAAATCAAACCTCTCGAGTCCCGCTGTAGAAAGCTGTCCCTGAAACCTCGGACCCTGCCAAGCCCTTCTTTCCTTCCTCTCTTCCTTCTTCTTTACCTTTCCTTCCTTCCTTCCTTCCTTCCTTCCTTCCTTCCTTCCTTCCTTCCTTCCTTCCTTCCTTCCTCCAGCACTTCAGATTCGGAAGGGCGAGGGCGAGTTGAGGAAATGAAGAGCCCCGGTTTTTCAGTATATACGGCAATCAGCCCCTTTCAATGAGCCATCATATTTGTCCTTAATTTCGACTTTCCCAAGCACCGTTCTCAGATTCCACTGTTTGAAATGTAGGAAGATTTAGCATAATTTGGAGGTCAGATTTCTAAATAAGCCTGCTTTAAATAACAAGCCCACACGGGAGATTGTCAGTATCTCTATTTTGTATACAGTTTACACACTGGCACCGCTTTTTAAAACCCTATATGTGGGTTAAAACTCAATTTTACAACCCCCATTTATATGAGATGTAGGTTTGACATCTGTTTGCCAGAGTGTTTTGCACTTAGCCTAACACCCACTATTAAATGACAAAATTGTGGCAGGCTGTCAAAGCCAGCTGACTGACAGCTGCTCTACTTTACAAAAAAGCCCCATTCAAATATTTGCAGGGTTTGAAGCTTTCTGTAACGCTGTCGCCATTCTCCCCGTTATTTAGCATGTAAAATATAAGTCAAAGTTTTAAAGCTGCTTTCCAAAATGTTGCCATTTTTCCATATAAAAAGAGCGAGCGGCGGCTGCTGGCGGGGATCCAGCGCCAAACGCATTGGATGGGTATTTCGCTGGGTCCCCGCGTTCCTCCTATCTGCACAAACCCGATAAAACTGTCATTTAGCAGCGTTTCTTAATATTGCAGCTAATTAGAGCCGGCGTGTTATTGAAGTGAGAGCAAAAATCCACTTAAAAGAGAGGGGAGGGAAAGAAAAAAAAAAAATGAAGGAGAGGGGGGGAGGCTAAAATGATTCCGCGCCGGCAGAGGAGCGCACCCGGGCACGGCGCACAGCAAGACCCTCCCCCGGGGAAACGGGCGGGCTCCGGGGAAGGGACACCGACGGCACTTTTGCACCCCCGTGGCGGTGCCCCTTCCTGCCCCGACCCCCTTCCCCTCCGGGGGTCCCTCTGGGCGTTTGCCAGCCCGGGGCAGCTCTGGAGGGACGTGCAAGGGTCGGGGCTGACGGAGGGCGAGCGCTGTGCCTTAGCCGAGGTCGCTCCCGCTGATGAGGATGTAACATTTAATTCGGGTCGTTAATGCGTGCCCGTCCGTTCCCTTCTCCCCCCCTCCAAGTGCGAAGACGAGCCGGTGGTTTAAACTTCAAAGCCAACTGCTTTTTATTCCGACGTCCCTAATGACTGTACGGGACTGAGCAAGGCAAAACAGCTGGCGGGGTAACCCCTGCGGGTTGAGAAGTCTTTGCAGCGATTGCTGGGGCTTCCTTTGAACGGCGGGTGCTTCCCGCAGCCTTTGCGGGACGAGCAGGGCGCTAGCTGTCAAGCGAATCGGAGGTTCGTGATAGAGGAGGGGGGGGCGGTGTATTTCTTATTTTTTTTTTTTAATGAAGACTAGGTCCACCGCCCCGCAATGTGGCACTGCGGCGATAGGAAGGCGACTGTCCCCAGTGTCCGTTCCAAGTTCTCGGTTGGTTTCCCCCCCCACACACACCCCTCCTCCGCAGGGTAAAGGCAGCCGCGACCCGCCTGGCCGCGACCCCCGGCGCCGGCAGCGAGCAAACCCGTCCCCGCCTGCCCCCTTCTCCTCCCGCCCCGCCGCCCCCCTCCCGCCCCCCACCCCGGCGCAGACGGGCAGGCACACACCCTCACACAGCCGGAGCGGAACAGAAAACGGGTTACTCTCAGCTTTACCTGGAAATCTTTAGCTGATTTGTGTCCATTTTAATAACCTCTATCGACTGCCTTTCCTAGCGCGGTTGTCATGTTGATAGAAAGGGACGGGAAAAGAGTATGAAAGGGGGGTGGAGAAGAAGAAAAAAACATGCAGGAAGAAAACTAAGGGCACTATCTAGGAAAGGGGAGATTATGGCAGTGAGCGGTACAGGGCGGAGAAGGTGCGGACGCTCCGCAGCGATCCCGGGCGGAGAGGGGGAGGCTGGCAAAGCTTGGCTCCATCCCGGGGAAGGCGAGGGGAGGCAGGGAGAGAGAGAGGGCGGAGGGGAGGGTCTGAGCCTCCCTGGGAAATCCAAGTTTATTGTCAACAAAGGAGGGTCTGGCTGGACTCGGAGCCTCCGCCGTCCCGAGCTGCCGGGGAGCGGCAGGGCGCGGCGGGGGGAGCGGGAGCGGGGTGCCGGGGTCCCAGGGCGGCGGCGGTGCGGGACGGGCGGAGGCGGGGGGGAGCCCCGCGGCGGTCAGGGCGCCGCACAGGTGCGGGGAGCAGCACCTGGGGGTGGCTCTTCCCTTCCCGATGGCATGTCCCCCGGAGAAAGAGGCAGGGAAGAAGTGGCCCAGCAGGAGCGGGGAGGGGGAAAGGGAAGGTTAGAGGAGAAAGTGCGTGTGAGAGAGGGAAAGGGGAAGAGAAAGAGGAGGAAGGCTCCGGGCTCCACCTCCCCGCTCGGCGCGGCGCTCCAGCTGCTCTCAAACCAACTGCTCAATTCTATTCACTGCCGCGACGGAACAAAAAAGTGGCTATTTATTAGAATACTTGTTTGGTATTGTTCCGTGCCACACAAAAGGCGTTTCATTATGTTGGGGTGGGGAGAAAAGCCCCTCTCTTTTTTTTTCCCTTTCCTTTTCTTTTTTTTTCTTTTCTCTCCAGAGCGAAACAATAACTTGAAATTGTCTTTAAAGTCTTTTCTATCAATAATAAATTTCATTTTCTTCTCGCTCTCCCGCTCTCCCTCTCTCCCCCTCTCCCGTGCAGGGTGTGTTTGTGTGTGTGTGTGCGTGTGTGTGTGTGTGTGTGTGAGGGAGAGAGAGAGCGAGCGAGCGAGCGAGAGAGCGCGGATGGTGAGTGTGCGTGTGTCGCCGGGCACTGGTGGCTCGGGCACAGCCGCCTGGGAGCTGCGGCTGGGCGAGGGGCGAGGAGGAATGCTGGCCCGCCCCGCCGGGCTCGGCCGGGTCGCGCTGCCCTGCGCCTGCCCGGGCACGGCCGGCGGAAGGTGTGAGCTAGGCTAGAACAGAGGGAAAAAATAGTAATTAATAATTATAATAATAATAAGGCTGTCCCTTGAGCTGATATGTTGGGAGGAGGCTGGAGCTGGAAGAGCAACTGTAAGTGTGCCTCTAACTTTTGAGGGGGTCTTCACCCTGTCTTGGGAAGGGAGGAGGGGAAGCCGGCGAGGGGAGGGCTTCCGAGTTACTTTTGCTGCAAAGGAGGGAAGAGCCGTTTGCAATCACTGGGTTATCGGCTGTGACACGGATTGGGGCGGGGGGGGGGAGGAAGAGGCGGACGACGTTGTGGGGGGGACCGGGACGACAGTGTTTTGGGCTGCCCCCCTCCGCCTTCCCGGGGAAGACGCCTCACTGGGTTTTGAGGCGGGGGAGGGAGGGAGGGAAGCGGCGGCCGGGGCCGGGGGCTGCGGGCGGGCTGGGGCGGGGAGGGCGCCGGGGGCGGCGGCGCAGCGCTCGCTCCGGTTATACACGTTCCGAAATTAACATGTTGGTGCGCGGGTGCCATTTAGTGAAAGGTGTTTTGGGCAAAGAATCAATTTCGCTGTGACTGACCGATGGGCTTGGCCGTATTAATACTGCCAAAAAAGGGAAATCAATAGGCAGAGCAGCCTTCAGCTATTACAACTAATGCCTGCTTAATCTCTGCCCCTCGGAGCGAGCATTCACATGGGCTCTTAGCATTGCTAATGCGGCCGGGCTGAGCCCGGCTCCATCTTCCCAGGGAACACGGGATCGCTGGATCCCGTCCCCTGTGAAGGTGACAGCTGCCGGGACCTTTCCATGGGGAGGCTGTGCCCGGCTTCTCCAAGTAAAGTCCCGGCGAAAAGAAACTCCCGGCGGTTAGGGCTACCTGGGACGGTCCGACTCGGGGTCTTACCCTCTCTCCCTAGCTCCAAGCTGGCTGTACAGCTTCACCCTATTCCCATAAAGTATCGGGATGCTCAAAAGGTGAAATGTCTGGGGTTTTTTCCCCTCTTATTTGCCGGCGGTGTTTGGGGTCGATCAACAGGCAATGGAGCAAGGCTGTGCATCTATCGATCAGGGAGGGGACGGGTTTTGGCTGAATCTCTTTTCAGAAACAGGTGTTTAAACATGATAGCGGCTCCAGTCAATTAACCCATTAAAAACCCGTTTTATCGCATTGATTCCCGCAGGCTGCCATAAAAGGTTGTGGTTTGAAAGCCTCTTTGTTAAAGGAGGGGGGTGTGTGTGGATGGATAGATGGATGGATGGGGGGAAGGGTGCAAATTGTCCCCAAATGTACAGTACCGAGCAGGCGAGCAAGATGCCAAACTACCGTTTCTTGTTTGCCTTCCCACCGAGCCAGGCTGCCCCGGCATCTCATCTCATCCCCACGGAGCCGGGCCCGGGAGCGGCCGGGGCGGAGACGGGACGTCTCACCTCCGCGTAGGGGCTGGCGGCTGCGCCGCCCCCCGTGGCCAAAGTTGACACGTCCCCCCTCGGGAAAGGGGGCTCCCGTGGCAGGGGAAGGGGCAGAGAGCCACCCGCCCGCGGAGGAGGGATCGGGCCGGGGCGGGCTGAGGTTGCAGCTGAACTGTCACCCTGGAAAGTTGCAAGCGTCGTTATTCCCTAAACAGGACGGTCTTTGGACAACCCGCACCACCCACCCACCCCCTCTACACACACACACACGCGCACACACACACACCGGCACCTTTTTCAGGTTTGCCAGGAATAGCGCTATAAAAGATTTATTTCCTAAAGCCGTGTTATTATCCCGCCTTACGGGGACGACCAGGGAATCCGTGTAAGGGTAATACGAGGTATCAGTCAGTGATCTGGTGAAAAACAGATCGGTGAAAATCACCCCTTTTCCAAAAGGCAAATAAGAACTGGATCCCGGCTCCGGCCAAGCAGCCGGTATCTCCAGTTGGTGGGAAGGAAAACGGGTTTTTCTCCTCGCTTCACTGGGGTTCGTTATCCGCCTTCTCATGGCCGGAGTGCTGCACTGGATGGAGCAAGAGGATCATGTATTTCCTCTGGGTACCTTTAATTTCCAGACTAGCGGTCTGACATCACTCAGATGTTTCTAGTTTTCCTCTTGTTTGCTGTTTTCTGGTGTAAACGCTGTATGCGACTGAAAAGGTTTGAAATCGTGTCAAAGTGATGTTTTAATCTCATTGAAAAGTGTATTAAAGGAGAAGATGTAATTTGTGTGGGCTGTTTCGATGAAAGGAGAGATTGGAGTGAATGATACTTTCGCTCTCCTGTGAACCTCATGTCATGTTTGTATTGAAGCCTGTGTAGCTAATCTAATTTGCAATAACAGCATGGCCTGCCAGAAAGAAGCTTCTATATGGTTTCTTTCTTTCATCGTTTAATTTTTACACAAATTCTTTCTGACTTGGCCTGAATGATGCCTTTGCAATTTGGGGATAACTGACGAGGATGCAAACGAGAAATAATTCCTTAAAAAAAACCCCCCACTTCTCCAAGCGATGCGCCGCAGACAAACATCCAGGTTGCCCTGCTGTAACTGGGATGCCGCACTTCGGCTTGTGAAGCTCTTTTTTCGTGACTGACATTTCAACAGCGCAATTTTAAAGATTAACTTCGTAATAACTCCCGTGTCGTACCACTCCGACGAGCTCTCCATCCCCGCAGCTCTTCTTTTTCCTTTAAAAGTTTGCCGTTACAAAATCATACTTTCAAAATATTTTCCTTGTGGCAGAAAGTAAATTGCGGGGTAGATATTTTTTTGTCTACAGGGGCTCTCGATTAACACATCTTGTAAAAAGTATAATGTCTGGCCATCCCTTTAGGTAGAAAACCCAAACCCTAGAAAATAAAACAGCGCAAATCCTCGTCTCCCGCGAAATATTTTGCCATCTGATTAGCACATATTCCCGGCGTGTGTCTCAGTAATAATAATAAAAAAAAAATTAAAAAATCTGAACAGACTTGAAAATTACAACTTTTGTGTAATGTAAAAAGGTGTATTCAGCCTGTTAATTACAGGGGGTTGTGTCATTGGAATGTTATCAATGACCCGTTTAATTTTACTGTAATTACTGACAAAATAAGACAAGGATAGATCACAATACGGAATATTCCTCTTTCGGAACAATATTGTGCTGAAAGTCGAGCTAATACGTAACATAAACAAACATTTTTAGAAAACGCTCTTGGTGGCACAACTTCGTTAGGACCCGATTCTGCTTTCTCTACCCACTCGTCACCCCCACCGGAGTCAGGATCGGGCCCGTTTCAGGGCGAGGGGGCACTCGGTGTATCCTGCAAGGGTGAGGAAGGGGAGGGAAGCGGGGGGCGGACGGATTCTTCTCGTAGCGGGCTGACCGTCCCGCCGTCCCACCGCGTTGTGCCGGCCCCGGGGAGCCGCGCTGGGAGGTGACACCCCCCCGAGACCGCCGGGACCCGCCGTCGCGCTGGGGCGGCCGTCGGCTGCAGCGGAGATCAAACGTGCGGGGAGATCGATGCCAGTTCTCTTAGGCGCAACGAAAATGTAAAGCCCGTTCTCAAAGACAGTAAAAACTAGAAAGGAAGGAGCGAAAACAAGAAAGGCTGGGACATACAAACTCTTGGGAAAGGGAGGATGTATCGATACTGGGGAGGGGGTGGTGGTGATGCAGAATTCCTTTAGAAAAAAATGGCTTCAGCCGTCCTTTTATCTGACACAATAAATAAATAAATGGAAGTACCTACACGGAGTAGCCGGATGCCCTCTGGACGCTTTGATTTTTACGCGAAGCAGGCTGTCCCTGTACACCCCCCTGTGCTCCGTGTCGCGCCCCCTCCCCAGCGCCCGCTCCCCGCGGGGCGGGTGGCTCCCGGTAGTCCAGACCGGACCAGACCAGCTCCGCCGGCCCCGGGCGTGGAGGGCACCCGCCTGCTCTCACTTCAGAAACCTCTCGGCCCCGTCTCGTACCCACCCTCCGTGTTTCTACGCCGCACCCCCCGCCTTTGCCCCGGCGCACCCCCGCCGGGCGGTCTCAGCGCCGGTGGTCCGGGCCGCCCCTTCCTCACGTTTTGCCAGCGCGGCGGTGGGCGACCCGTCTATTAGGGGGGAGTGATACAGGGAAAAGGGCCTGGGAGCCCAGCCGCCCCCCCCGAGCCGCTCCGGGGAGCCGCAGAGAGGGTCGCGCTAGTGTCGCGACAGCGCGGGGCTGTCCGGGAACGGCGGCCGGGAGCGGGGCGCGCTGGGGCGGCGGCAGGACAGCCCTTACCCTTGTCACGCTTCCCGTTGGTTGGCACGGTTCTCCTGGGCGAAGGGGGGAGACATTTCTCGTCAGGGAATTTTAGCCCTTTCCTCCCCCCCCCCCCCCCTTCCTTTTCCCCCCTTTCCCTTTCATTCATAAACCTGCTGGCTATAGACGCAGCTTGAATATTGACGTCTCTTCCCCCAACTGCTCCTCCGTTAACCCAATTACAGAATTCATCAAGAACTGTGTTGAATTATCTCTTTCCATACAGTATCAGCATTAGCCTAATTAAAAGCTATAATGTCTGATATAATGATTAAATCGTTAGCTCTGCTGTAGGGAAGCAATATTTTGTTTTCCCTTCAATTAGAAGCTGATTGAGGTTTTCAGAGCAGGTCAGCTGTGAAATTTGAATTATATGTGTGAGTACCGTTCACAGGGTGAGCCCCTACTCGAAAGCTCCAGAGATTCTCCAAACGCTTTTACCCAGCAAGCTGGGAAAAGACAACAAAACGCACAGAGAGCCTGTAGCTGATTTGGGACTGGGGCTGTAGGATCCCCCGGAACAGTTGATAGTGCTGGAAAAGGAAGTGGGACTTTATTCAGGCGCCCTTTTTCCTCCATCCCATCCCGGCTGGGTAGCACTTCGTGTCCAAAACCAGGATCCCCGAGTCGCCAAGTCACCGACGCAGGAAGGGGCTTCCCCTCCCTCCCTCCCTCCCTGCTTGCCCTCCCTGCTCCTTCCCGGTTGCTCGCTTTGGTCTAGGTAAAGACGCCCCGGGAGCGAGGGAGAGGTTTGTATTTCGCGCTGACCAGCTGGTTTTACAGTAAAGGGTCAGAGGAACAGCAAGCGATCCCCTCCCCCGGGCCCCCACTTCCCCGCCGCACACACACACACACTGTGTTTCAGACGGGGCTGGCGAGGGATCAGCCAGCGTCTCCCCGAAGGATCTCCCTCGAGCATCTCCCCGGAGCGGGCTGGCGCTCGCCATCCGCCGGCCCCGGCTCCGGCCCGGGGCGAGGGAGGCACGGCGGCAGCCAGCAGACGGCGATCGCCGCCTGCTCCGGAGCGCCCGGCTCGGCCCCGCCGCCCCCTTGCCCCCTCCTCGCCCTCGAGCGAGCGGCAGAGGGCCGGCCGGGCCCGCGGCTGGCGACCCCCGCCCCGAGGGGGCGGCCCTCCCGCCGCCGCCGGGAGCGGGGGAGGTGCCGCCCGCCGAGGCGCGTCCCGCAACGCGGGGGCGGAGTAGGGGTGGGGGGGGGGGGTGGCCGGGAGAGGCACTAGGAGGCACTAGTCACCTGCCCTCTCCGGGGGGTGGCCAGGGCTGCTGCTGGATCTTTAGCCCTCCCCCGTCCTGTTCCCCGCCTCCCCTCTGGCTTCCCTGCAGCGTTCACCCACGCACACACCGCTCACCGGCCCCCCCGCCGCCCCGCTCCCGGCCCCCCCCGATTCCCGCCACCACCCGACTCCGGGCTGTTTGCAACTCCACTTTCCCCCGGGGGAAGTCCAGGGACCTCTGGGCGCAGCTCCCCCCCCGCACTACCCCCACCCCGCAGACCACTCCTGGCTTGTCGCCTCTGTCAAGCTGCACTCGCCAAAGTGCTTGACCCCTTCCCTGTCCCGCGAGTCGGGATCTGCACCACCTTTACCGCGGAAGAAAAGCCCCTGCCTCCCGAGCTGTTTTTTACGCCACCCTCCCTCCTTCCCCGTCGATATACACCCCCCGGCCGCCGGGGAGCGGGGGGAGCAGAGGCAAGGGGGCTCACGCCAATAGCATCTTCTCGCCCCCCACTCCCTGTCCGCGTTTATCCACCCTCACGGACCGTGTTCGTGGCGGTTTGGCTGCTTGGAGGGGAGGGAAGGGGCGCTCAGTATTTATTTTCGGGGGTGGGGGGAATGAAGTGGGAAGCCCTGCACAGAGAGAAAGCCCGGGAGGGGGGCAGCCCCCTGGGGCTTTGGAGATGAGCGGCTGCCCCCCGCATTAGGGAAGGGCAGGGTCAGCCTCGGCCGCGATGTCCCTGCATGTGAGGGGGAGGGAGGTGCGGGGGGGGGATCCCCGATCTCCAGGGATGAGGGCGGGCTCCCACGGGGTCCGCCGGCTCTCAGGGTGCACGGGACTCGTCCGGAAAAGATTGCCCCACACCGATTCGTCCCATTTATTTGTCAGGAGGCCTTTGGGTACCTTTATATCACATTTCGGGGGGGGGGGGGGGCTTTGCGTGGATAATGTGTGAGCCATGTCATTTATCTCGTGGGTTTTACTCCTAATATCTTCGTTTGGCCATCCAAGTGGAAATGCGCCTTTCTGCAGTCACCTTCTCTCCCCTCCCCCGCCTCTCCTACCCCAACCAATTATATTTTTAATATATCATTTAGCAATCGCAGCGGCCTCGCTTGTTTTGCCCCTGCAGAAGTGGCAACCCATCAGCTCGGGAAAATATCAGCCGGAGCAGTGCAGGGCCCGATCCCGCACCACTTTCCGCCCCACTCTTTGCACCCTTAGAGCCGACTGGAAGGGGACAGAGGATTGGGAAGGGACAGCCCCCCCCCCCCGGTAAAGCATCCATGCCCGAGCCAACAGCAACACTCTGGCTGAGCGCAAAGGCCCAGAAACGGGCTGAGCCTTCAGCCATCAGAAATGAGGAGAGGCGCTTTCCTCTCCTCAGCAACCCCAGATTGTTGTGATGAGATCACTATTTCATGACGAGCCGTTGGAAATGGGCGAAAAAAAGAAAAAAAAAAAGTCTAATCCTAGCCCAGCGCCTAAGGCTGGAGCTTTGTACACGGTGCGTGCTCCTCCTGCAGAAAACTTCTCTGGCGGTAATAACAGCAATTGGGGGAGCTGCGGCGTGATTCCACCCCTTGGATGGCCACTAGGGTCAGGAAAATTAACGCTCAGGGGCCGGGAAAAGAGCAGGGATGCCGTGTGTCCTTTTCTCCACCTGGCGAAAGACGACGGGGGTGGCGGTTTGTGTGCGTGGGCGTTTGTACGACGGAGCGGCCATTCCTCTGGCTGCAATTAAAGACTGCAGCGTGGATTTCAGTGGGGACCGTTTTCTCCCCTCTATAAAATAACTGTAATCTATCTCACAGGACAGCCATGACACAAAGATAGTCTTTTAATATTTTTCCGGGGGGAAAAAAAGTGATACGCCTGGACTTACTTTATACAAATATAACATGTTTCCGTGCACCTTCGTTAGTCTCAGATGCTTTTAACTCCCCGAGGACTAAGTGCATAACGACCGCCTCCGGCCCCCGCCTTGCGCCCTGGCCTCTGCCTGGCAGCCGTTTTAAGGATGGGGAGGGCCGCCTGCCCCCGCCGGCCCGGGGAAACCTCCAGAACGGGTCAAATCCTGGGGAAAAGGCGCGTTTGAGGGGGAAAAAAAGCAGATTTCGCTGCCGCTGGCACCACGAGGCCCACCCCCAGCCTCCCCAAATACCACTCCACGGCCGTCGGGGACGGGGCACCCGGCGGCGCAAGGCCTCCCTCCAGCGATGCCCGGCGGGGAGGGGGTGGCCGGTGTCTCCCCCCGGTGTGTCGTCGTCGTCGTCGTCGTCGTCGTCCCCCTCCCGCCCGGGGCGGGGCGCGCCGTGACATCCCCCCCCTTCCCCCCCACGCACCTTTTTTCCCGCCCCGCCGGGCGCGGCGCGCCCCGCCGGACGTCACTGCTCCCGCGCGCGCCATGCAAATCGCCGCCCGCCGGCGCGCCCCCATTGGCCGCCGCCGCGGCGATTTAAGGCGGGCTGGGGGGCGCGCGCGCCGCATGGCTGCGAGCGCCGCCGGCCCGCGCGCTCGGCCGGCTCCTCCTCTCCCCACCCGACCCGACCCGTCCCATCCCGTCCCATCCCGACCCAATCCATCCCGACCCGTCCCATCCCGATCCCACCCGTCCCGCGGGAGGGAGGGAGGGAGGGAGGGCGACCACCGCCAACGAATAACTGTCCCTCCGCGCCGCGGCCGCCGGCTGGGCGCTTGTTGTGGGTTGGGTTCCTTCCCCCACCCCCTCCTTCCCTCCCTCCTTTGATCCTCCTCCCGCTTTTTTTTTAACTTAACGTTTAAATACTTTTTTTTTTTTTCCTCCTTCTTCCCCCTCCTTTTTGCGTGGCGGTGGGTTCTCCTCTCTCTTTCTGCTCCGTTCACCTGCGATCAGCGGATGCAAGTCACACACGCTCCCTCCCTTCCTCCCTCCCTCCCTCCCTCTCTCTCTCTCCAAGTTAGCAAAGAACAAAAAAAAAAAAAAATAGCTCCGTTAAGGATAAGAGCGGGAGCGGAGGGGTGTACGCGCGTGTGCCGGGGAGAGCCGGGAGCGGAGGACACCGCCGACGGCTCCGCGCACTCCTCCTCCCTCCGCGCCAAGTGAAGCAGCAAGTTTGCCGCGGTGCACCTGTTTGAGCAGCGCGAATCCCCGCCGCCGCCGAGCCCCGAAAGTGATTTGCCAAAGGGAGAAAGTTTTCCGCCGGCGGGGTCGCCGATCGCCCTCCTCGCGGTTTGCTCCTTCTCCTCCTCCTCCTCCTCCTCCTCCTCCTCCTCCTTCTCCTCCTCCTCCTGCCTTTTTTTTTTTTTTTTTTTTTCGCACGGCGGTCGCTACCTAGATACAAACGGGTTTTTGCCTCGCTCGCTCCCCGTCCTCCCGGGCTCCTCTATGTTTGATTCTTTTTTCACGCCTGGCGCCGGTGGAAAATAAAAAAGCTACTTGAATGTACAGCATGATGATGGAGACGGACTTGCACTCCCCCGGCGGAGCCCAGGCCCCCACGAACCTCTCGGGGCAGACCGGAGCGGGAGGCGGCGGCGGCGGCGGCGGCGGCGGTGGCGGCGGCGGGGGGAACAAAGCGAACCAGGACCGGGTCAAGAGACCCATGAACGCCTTCATGGTGTGGTCGCGGGGCCAGCGGCGGAAGATGGCCCAGGAGAACCCGAAAATGCACAACTCGGAGATCAGCAAGCGCCTGGGGGCCGAGTGGAAAGTCATGTCGGAGGCCGAGAAGAGACCGTTCATCGACGAGGCGAAGCGGCTGCGAGCGCTGCACATGAAGGAGCACCCGGATTATAAATACCGGCCCCGGCGGAAGACCAAGACGCTGCTCAAGAAGGACAAGTACTCGCTGGCCGGGGGGCTGCTGAGCGCCGGCTCGGCCGGGGGAGGCCCGGCCGGCGTCGGCGTGGGCATGGGCGTCGGCGTCAGCCCCGGCGGCGTCGGGCAGCGGCTGGAGAGCCCCGGCGGCACGGCCAGCGGCGGCTACGCGCACATGAACGGCTGGGCCAACGGCGCCTACCCGGGCTCGGTGGCGGCGGCGGCGGCGGCGGCGGCGATGATGCAGGAGGCGCAGCTCGCCTACAGCCAGCACCCGGGCAGCGGGGGGCACCCGCACCACCCGCACCCCCACCACCCGCACCACCCGCACAACCCGCAGCCCATGCACCGCTACGACATGGGCGCCCTGCAGTACAGCCCCATCTCCAACTCGCAGGGCTACATGAGCGCCTCGCCCTCGGGCTACGGCGCCCTGCCCTACGGCTCCCAGCCCCACCAGAACTCGGCGGCGGCGGCGGCGGCGGCAGCGGCGGCGGCGGCCGCCTCCTCGGGGGCGCTGGGCGCCCTGGGCTCGCTGGTGAAGTCGGAGCCCAGCGTGAGCCCGCCCGTCACCTCGCACTCGCGGGCCCCGTGCCCCGGGGACCTGCGGGAGATGATCAGCATGTACTTACCGGCCGGGGAAGGCGGGGATCCGGCGGCCGCCGCCGCCCAGAGCCGGCTCCACTCCCTGCCCCAGCACTACCAGAGCGCCAGCACGGGGGTGAACGGCACCGTCCCCTTGACGCATATCTGAGCCCCCGCCGGCCACCGGCCACCGGCGCCGGGAGCGGCGGAGGCGGGCGCGGGCGCGGGCACCGGCACCGGCTCCGCCACTGGCACCGGCTCCGCCACCGGCCACGGGCCGCCCCGCAGGACTGCGCGCCCCGCCGCCGCCACCGCACGCCCAGCCCCGGCCGCCCGCCCGCTCCCCGGCCCCGGCCGCTCCGGCCCCGCTCCCGCCTTCTCCCCTCTTATTTTTGCCTCTTGCTCCCCTTCCTTCCCGCCCGCCCTCCCCCGCCTGTCTCTCTCTTTTTTTTTTTTCCCCCTTTTCTTTCTTTCTTCCTTCCTTTTTGTACAGAAAAGACATGTTTTGATGTTCTTGTAATAATAATAATAAATAATAATAATAATAACGAGAGAGAAAAAAGGTAACGGTTGCTTTACTTACCTTTTTTTTTAGAAGGACTAGTTTATGAAACTAGTTTTAGACTGAACTTCTGTGTTTTATCGAGACTTTTTGTACAGTATTTATCATTCACCCAAGAGACATAGAGCGTTTATTTGCAAAAGAGGAGAGAGAGAGAGAGAGCAAGAAAGAAAGAAAGAAAGAAAGAAAAAAGACGGTGAAAAGACAAAAAAATATCAATAATAACCACACAAAGTTGTAGGCGATGCCAACTTTTATACCGCGCGGAACCACTACGATTTCAGTCACGGATCGCTTCTTGCGAGGGCTTTTTATTGCCTAATTAACTCGAAGTTGATGGGGAAACAGTTCTCATTTATTACTCATGTACTAAGGCAAATCCAAAACAACACTTAAAAGTTTTTTGTAGATGTTCTCGCGTTTTTGATTTTTTTGGGTTTTTTTGTTTTGGTTTGGTTTGTTTTTTTTATAATTTGTTTGTTTATTTATAAAACTTTTTTTTTCTTCTGGAGGCTACAATGTTGTTGGTTTGTTTTTTTTTTTCCCTGGGTTTTGTAAAACTTTATTGTATCTGGATATTTTTTGTTTGTTTGTTTTCTCTTTGGTTTTGTTTTCTTTTTGTATCATTTCTTGTAAATGCGTTGTGAAATAATTTTTATTTAGGCGTCACGAGGGAATTCAGACTGTGTATATAGTTTACTAAAAAGCCTTTCTGCTAAACAGAAATCCTAAGGATGCGTTCCATTTTGAGTTAAATAAATTTCAAAGCGGAAAAAGTCACCTGTTTTTTTTTTTTATATTAAAAAAAAAAGGCAAAAACCTAACCGTAGAACATAGCAGTGTTTACCATGGTGTGCCCGGAAATACAGCAGGTAAACCTAGAATACGGGGAGGAAGTTTTAAACCGGAGCGGCAAACGGAATGAAGCGCGATCCCGCAGTAAATGTCGATGTCTCAGAATCCGTATAAATCAGGAGGGATGAAGGTAGATTTCTTTTAATACTCTTTCCGTGTTGCGAGGGAAGGCGACTCTCTGACTTACTCTTCCTAGCCGTGAGCGTTCATTTTTTTGTGTGTATTTTATGGCTGGGCTGACGGTCCGGACCTTGCCCGGGGCCGTAACTTTCCCGCCGGGGGGAGGCCGGGGGGCTGCGGCCGGGCTGCCCGCACCTGTCCGCCTCTGCCCGCCGCTCGCCCGGGAGTCCCCGCCGGCCCGGGGGGCACCGACCTCCCCGGGGGACGAGGAGGCACCGGCCAGCGCGCCACTTCCCCTCTAATTAACACCATGAAAAGCCGAAAGCGCTTCGGTTGGAGCGTCCCGAAAAAAAGAAAAGCGACCTCTAAAACCCCAAGCCCGAAAAGCAGCCCCAGCCCCGCCGAATATCCCGGGGGGCGGGCGGGGAGCGGCGGGGTCACACGCCCCACGCGAAGTGGGGCGCCGGGTCCAGCCACCGGTGCGAGAGCTGTCGAGCAAAACCACGCGCGTCTGTTCATTGCAGAATGTTGTTCAGTGCTTTGAAATTTAATTTAATTTAATTTAATTTAATTTAATTTAATTTAATAATTTTTTTTTTCCCCTCCTCCCAGCTGTTGATCGGTACCTTTCGGTATGCTGGAATTAAAAGTTTGCTGTAAACTTCGTCCGGTAGTAATAACAGCATTAAGCGTTGCATTTAAATATCATACGGTAGCAAATACATTTTGGAATTAGTCATAACCGCTTAAACAAAAAGGGGAAAAAATACTTTTAACTTCCAGGGCGGCAATGTCGGTGGCAGCAGGCTTGTAGGGCTTTTTGAACCATCTTTTAGCGCTGGCGAATGAGTATTTCATCCATCCAGGAGTAGGGAAGTGTTAGTTGGTTAATGGGGAGCGGTTTCGGTCCATGTTGGAGATTGCACTTTACCTGTAATGCTGACATGCCAATTGACGTATATAACTCTTCGGAGGCATTTTGGTATTTTGGTTTAAATCACTCATTCGTTAAAGCGAACGCAAAATTTTCATGGAAGATGTCTATTGATTTCAAAACAGGTAATAAATCCCCCCCCCCCTTTTTTTTAAAACTATTTGAGCCTTTATTAAGCGAGGTGTGTGCGGGTTCAGACAGTCAGCAGGGTAGTTTTGGAAATGCTCAGCGTACAAACAGTGCACAGAGGAAGCAGGAACCTGCGAGAAACCTTCTGTGGCGTCGGTTACCTCCAGCCAAGCATGATCCTATATGTAATTTAAAATATTAATAGGCGTCGCTTTAAATATGCAGAAAAAGCTGAGTACCTGTTGAACTGTTTCTTGAAACGCCTTATCCATCATGTGTATACGTACTCATACATGTCTATACACACTATAGATAGCATCGTGACCGAAGAGAAGTGTATGTGTGTGTAATGTGTGTACGTGTGCACATGCATATACATCTGATGCAACCTTGTTACGTGCCTTTTCTTTAAGGGTCATAGCAATTGAAAATCACATTTACTGACAATGCGGAAGAGAAAAATCCCGGCGAGACGATCCTGTATCGCTGAGCACAACTGGTGGAACAGGCGGATTGGGGCGGTCAAGGGAGAAAAGCAAATAAACATCTGTACGCGCCCAAACAACAGAAATACTAGGGGGGGAAGCGCTTAAAAGAGAAATATTACCAATCTCGAAATGAGCTCCTTTTAACGACTTTTCCCTCCTCCCCTCACGATTTAGCGGCTCAATGGCGTTATGCTTAGAATAATAGGAATACCTGCACTTTCAACACGAGGGGATTAAACAGACCCAATCTCGGCTACATTCAAATAAGCTTCGAATATTCTCAGCCCGCCTTTCAAAGAAATGCGATCCTCTCTGCTAATGACCAAAAAAAAAAAACCACCCCCAAAACCAACCCCGCCAAACGCCGTAAAGATAGAAAATTTTGCTGTTTCTCGTTTACTGGTTTGGCGGTTTAGTTTAATTTGAGTTAAACTTCACGCCTGGGTATACAGACAAAGTTAAAACAACTTTGCTAGGCAGACTAGTTGGGTTTAGATACGGTAAAATAATTCGGTCTTCGGGCTTTTTGCTATGCGGGTTATATATATGAGAGAATAATTGAATATGCAAAACTAAGAATAGGTTTAAACGATTTATGGTTTAAGTACATTACATCTAAAATTGTATGAAATGTTCCTCCTATAACATGATTGACAGAGCTATTAAAATCACCTATGTGGAAGAATTAAAAAAAAAAAAAAAGCTATCTCTTTTTCAGTAAAAGGAAGGAAAATCCAGGGAGTGAGGCGAAGCGGAGCGGGGCGGAGGTGCCCTCTCTGCGGAGTTAGACTGCGTGTAGCGTGGGGGGCTTGGGGTCAGGCCCCCTGCGGGCCCGACCGTGCCTCCCCTCCCCGGCACCGCTCTGCCGGCGGGTCCCTCTGCCCCGGGAGGGAGGCGGCGGCAGAGGAGCCAGGAGGACAGGAGGCACAGTGCGATAACAGGTTTGATCCGCTCCAAACTTCGAGCCAAAAAGCAAACTTGGCCTGAACTCCACAGCTCTTTTCCCAACGATTCTCCCTCTTTTTCTTTTTTTTTCTTTTCTTTTCTTTTTTTTTTTTTTTTTTTTTTTCCCCCTCTCCTTCCCCACCTCCCTCCTTTTTCCGTGCGTGGCTCGCTGAGCTCGTAGGAGTGGCGCTGGGCCCCGGGGAAAAGCCTTTCCCTCCAGCTCCACTCCTCCGCGCCCTCAACCGGAGTCACACCGCAGCAAGCCCGGGGGGTGCGGGGGACCACGGGGGGGCATCGATGGGACGGCTCCAGGCCTCTGGGAGCAACGGAGCGGGGGAGGGGGGAGACACAAGAAATTGCCCATGAAGATAAAAAGAGGGACGGCTCTAGAAATCTGCGCAGGGGGCCCTGAGGACCCAGCCCCAAAGCGCTCGGGGGTGCGGGGGGTCACAGCGGGGCAAGAAGCCCCCCGAGATGCCCCTTGGCAGGGCTGGGGGGGTGTGTGTGGGGAGGATCCTCCCTCCCAGCTGCGCCACACACAGGCAGCATCAGGCCGGAGGCACCTGAACGGCTGACGCGGTTTTTTATTATCATGCGTGAACTGCCACGGAAGGGAAAAAAAATAAATTAAAAAAAAAAAAAAACCGCAAAACACCACCCCACACCGCCGACAACGAAAGCAAACAGCTAATCTGAGCGTTGCTGTGGAGTAAAACGCAGCTAGAACACGCGAGCCGGCAGCTGCCCGTGGGTTGAAGGCGTGACCCGGAGGGGATGCGCTCCCGGCCCGGGCGCCCCGAGACGCCCCCGTCTTTCCCGGGGACTCACCGACCCCCCCGGGCCCTTTTCTGTCCCGTTCCCCCCGTACACTTTCAGCCCGCTCCCCCCGGCAGGCTCCAGCTCTCCCCTTCACTCCCACGCTCAGCAACACGTGGGGAGCGCAGGGAAGGGGCAGCCCCGTGGGGGCGGGCAGTGTCAGAGCGTGTCTGTCTGTCCGTGTGAGTGTGTCCCTGTGAGTGTGTAGAGGGCTGATCTTGCGGGAAGGCCCCTCCTCGCTAAGCAAGACAACCACCCACTCCTCCACCCCCGGGGCCGTGGAGCCGTGGGCCTGCGGGGTGTTCGCGTGGTGTGCGTGGGTCTGTCTCAGCGAGCTGCAGCCCCACGGAGCGAGGCGTCCCCGGTGCCGTCGGAGGGGCTGCAGATGAATGATGCAAGAGGAAGATGGGAGTGAAGCGGGGCGGGGGGGGGGGGGGGGAAGAGAGGGAGGGAAGGAGGGAGGGAGAGCGCCGGGGGGAGGAGGGGGGCCGGTGTTTGGAGAGCGAGGGATTAGCGAGGAGAGTCCTGACCCCGAGATCAACGGCCAGTCAAACCCGTTTACAATCACCCAGCGGAACACCGACGGCTCCCGCTGCAAGGCAGCGGCCGGCCGGGCAGCCAGCGAAACCAGACCCCCCCTGCGGAGCGGGAGGCTGGTGTGGAGGGGCCCTCGGCCCGGTTCCGGGGAGAAGGGAGACGCCACAGCCTTGGCGGGGGGTGGGAAGAGCGGTCCCAGCGGGAGGTCGGGGGGGCTGCAGCGGGCGGCGGTGGGGAGGATGCTGCGGTGCGCCCCGTCTCCCGCCCGCCCCGTCTCTCCTGGCCCCTCACCGTAGAGCGCGGGGGGGGGGGGGGTGGGGGGGAGTGTGTGAAAGCCGGGGGGGACCGGGCCGAGATAGCTGGGAAAAACAAGGGCGTTGCTGTCACCCGGGAAAGGCCGCTCTTGAACTCCACACGGGACCCTCCCGGGCTGGGCCGCCGGGCTCCCGGCGACACCAAAGCCCGGCTCCAGTCATGCGTTGAGCGGCGGGCGGGCGCGGGCCGCCCTCCCGGACCGCAGGCCATCTGCTGCACGGCTACCGGTGGCGGGGGGGAAGGGGGGGGAGGGCGGAGGGGGACCGCCCCCCGACGGGCCGCCGAGCCGGGCCGGCAGCGGCGGGTGGGCGCCTCGGCCGCCGCTCCGCGCCCCGCGGGGCACCGGCGCCGCCGCTCTGCCCTGCCGCTCACACCCCACGCACACAGGCACTGCACGGGGGAGGCGGGGGGAGACGACACACACTAACTTTTTTTTTTGGGGGGGGGGGGGGGGCGGGAGGAGGAAGTGGTTCCTCCACCTGGCCGCATTTTGGCCCATCTTCCAGAAAACGCAGCACCCCGCAAAGAGAGGATGCTCGGTGACTCGGCGATACCCCACGAGCGACACCGAGCACCGGTGCGGACGTCGTCCGAGCTAAAGGGGACCTAAAGCTAAAGATGGGCCTGGACCGGCTGGGAGTCACTTGCCTCCAGGGAGGGCGGGCGCCCGGGGGTGGGAGGCAGGGACCGGGAGGTACGGGTCGAGATTAAACGAATCCTTGTGGGTTTGTGCTGAGGTTAGGGGTGGATGCTGCTTCCAGGGGGGAAACTGAGGTCTGGGGCAAGTGGCTTCACACGGCTGAGGGGGAGAGGGGTCGGATGGCAAAACTTGGCTGAAAAGTCACTTGTGGAGAGGCAAAGCCAAAAGAAAGGCAGAGGAGAAAGAAAAAGGTGTGAGGACACGGTTTTGCAGAGCTCCGAGCCGGGCAGGGAGGCAAGGGCTGATGTGAGCGGAGGGAGTTGCAGCGCGGGGTGTGGGGGAGCGGTGGGAACCGACCCCCGCTGCCCGGGCGGGGGGGGGGGAAAGCAGAGATTATGCATACGAGGCGGACAGGGCCTTGCCTGCCGGCCTGCCTGCCTGCCTGCCTGCCTGCTGGCTGCGGCCCCGCCGCGCCTCTGCTGAGTAACGTCAGGAGCAGCCGTGAGACAGGGGCGGCCCCGAAGGGGAGGGCGGCGGGTGAAGGAGCCGAGGCTGCGGGCACGGTGTGTGCAGGTACAGAGGTTACAGGAGGTTTTCGTTAGCAGAGGTTGAAGGGAAAGCCCGTTGAATTTTACAGGCAGTGAGCCATTCTGTGGTTGGAGGAAACTTTGCGAAAGTGAAGATTAGCAAACCAAAGTTTGGAGACTCTCGAGGGCACGGTAAGGGGTGCTAGCAGGCCACCTGGAAGTCCGTCCTAGTCCTCGGGACATCGGGACACCTCTGGCGAAGTCAGTAGGAGCCAGCTGAACTGAGTCGCACCACTCTATGTGTTGTCAAAAAGTCTGGCGGTACCAAAGGGCAAGGGCCAGAGAAAACCCCAGCCTTTAAACTGCTCAGAGCTGGTGGGGAGTGAGGAGCAGCAGCCCAGAGAAAGCGGGCTGGTCCCTGGCTTTGGGGTGGAAGTGGTGGGGCCTTGTGACAAAGAACCCCCCGCATCCTATTTACAAAGCCTTGGGGTGCCCCTGTGCAGTTTCATGCCTATCTTTCCTGGACGGTGTAATTCCCTGAAGGGAGGAGCCTTCAGTAAAGGTCTTGTTTCAAGAAAGTCATTCAAGTGCTTTAGCATGGCCTGTCAGGACGGGTTTGGGGGTAATATGCTTCATGCTCGGTAAAATCCCATTGTCCACGCTTTCAACCCGGGCACCTCTCATTGATTTGGAGAAGACGTGTGCCACGGTTAACTGCGGCTCTCAGATAGAGGGACTATCCTTCAGAAACCTTCCAAAAAAAAAAAATGGGGACAATGAAACCCAGGAAAAGCAGAGGAGCATCTGGCGGTGGTCAAACAATTGGGCAAGTGCTAGAGGGCGAGCTGAGCTTCGAGGAGTGGGAAAGGGCGGCTTCAGCCCGGGGCAGACCAACGTGGGCTGAGGAAGTGCAGCCGACACGGGGGGGGGGGAAGGACCGGACTCTGCAAAGTGTGCGTTTAGGAGAAGAATAGCTTTCACCGGGAGGAGGTGAAATATAGTTTACCAAGGCGTAAAACTCTCCATAGCAACTAGGAACTAGCGGTGAACAAAGGCACCATACATTTTGGGCAGTATAATTTATCCACGGGGGAGATGAGGGTGCGGGAGGGGTGCGGGGGGAGTAGGGAGACATTTATTTCCTACCGAAAAATTGTCTCGCACAAATTTCAGAAGTACTGAATTCAGCTCTTTTTTTTTTTTTTTTTTTTTTTTTCTTTTCACTCTAATGCAGAAAAAGTGTATGGGAAGATTGTCTTGCTAAAGCTGTTGGACAGTGGATAGTTCAATCCTAATCAAATTAGCAGAGTAAAGTAACAGGCTCTGCAGGCTTGGAGCTGCAAACACAAGATGCCTCAGGCTTAAGGAGAGAGCTAAAACTGCAGGCACGGGAGTTCACAACGAAGTACCGACACGGAAACACTATTCCGACGCCGTGCGGAAAGTTGGGGGCTCTGAAACCATCTACGGTGCCTCAGGGTTACATACACCCCAGCCGTGGTCTTCCCCCTCCTGCTTTACACACAGGTTAATATCTTTATATTTCTGGAAAAATCTTGAAAAATAATCACTTGATCAAGCGATCAGCTTAGCTTCCCACATTACCTTTCGTTCTACCTGTATGTAGCAGAAGACAGCAAGAGTTTTGCTTTGTTTTAGGGGTTGTTTGTTTTTTTTTTCATCATCTATGCCTTCGTGCATTATCAGTCCTGCCTTCCTCTAAATTGCTATTCAGCCACAGGGCAGGTGAGGGCTGCGTGTTTCTCCCCTCCATGTTAGAATGTAGAAAATAATGCGAAAAACAAGATGCTTGTAACAATCGAGTCACTGTGAACACGTACCTGGAAGGACAGTGAAAAAGAAAAGAAAACTAGATGGGAAACGCCTTTTAAAATATGCAGCTGTAAGGGAGATGAAACCTGCATGTTTCAGGACGGAGAGGTCTGGAGGAGAGCTGTGAACCTCAGATTCCAGAAATATAGCTCAGAAACATTAAAATTGGGGGAAATAAATAAAATAATGAAGAGACAAACGAGGCAAGCGTGGAGTTTAGCCTAACAAACTTCTCAGCGGTGTGTCTCGAACTGCCGTAAGGGTGAAGAGGAAGGGATGCAGTCATGCAGTGGATTTTCCAAACGGTGACTTTCCACGCTCCGGTGTCACATCATTACTTACATGTCTTGCAGAATAGCCGAAAGAACTAAGAAATGAGAACGGAACACGCATCTCTTCCCCAAAAGCACTTCATCTGTTAACGTTCCTCTCAGTTTCTAACTTTCTAGCAAGGCTGAGGAAGTTTCTGCTAACTCTCCATCCAAAAGGTCCATTTAGCAGACCAACTTTTGGGTCATTACATAGGGACAAATAGTCTCCTGATGGTTTTGCTTTGACTAGGCGGCTGCAGGGAAAAGTCCTGCATGATTTTCCCGAATATAGCAACATCTTCTCAGTTTTAGGAGTCGCAGAGCAAAGCTCACGAGATAAGTGGGACAATCTCATCATGATAAACGTGCCACAGATCCAGATATATTTAAGATAAGGAAGGGAATGAAATGGCTTTATTGCAATGGACATCATCGGGCCACCAAATGAGGTATTCGGACCAATTTGGTAGAAGCTTGCTATTTAGTTGTATTATTTAGTGGGTAGTTCCAGGTAGATAAACTATTGTGTTCATGCGTCTCAGACGTGTTTTAAATGTTTCATAATGCCTAAATCATGTGTTCATATATTCACAGTTACGATGGGTTCCTATTTAGACGGCTGTATGTATCATCTATGTTAAGAGTAGCCTTAGATGCTGAATAAGAGAAGAAGATACTACAGTTGAAAGGTACTCTAATTTTCATGAGAAGGGCCAAATTCGGAGTCCCTTTTTCAAAACACTGTCTCTGCTCCTCAGGATATTCTTGCTGACCTCCTTTAACTGCCAAATGCTAGTACACATTAAAAAAAAAAAGTAATTCATCTTTAATAAAAATCCGCCAGGGTGTGGATAGCAATACAAATAAAAGTCATAGCATCATTTACTTGGGAACATCCCATCAAATTGACATTTGCTGGAGAATGCAGATCTCTCTGTACGCACATGGTTGCGCACCAGATTCAGATACCAGCGAGCCAAAGTGTCTTGTCATATCTTTTAGTTGTAATATCACATGCCCATTGCCTAACAGGTAGAGGATTCGCTTCAGACATTAAAACTGAATGACGAATGGAAGTATGGAGGCGGCAAATCAGAGCTAAAATTCAGAGAGGATCCGCTTTGGCTTTATGTAGCACGAGTCAAAATAATAAGAAATCGAAGAAAGGGCAGAAAAAGTATTACAGAAGCGCCGTTCCTATGCTGTGAAACGGCTGGGCGACATCTGGAATGGAGTCCTTTCCCTCCCCGGATACCATACAGTTAGCACAGCCGCAAACCACTTGAAGGGAAAACTTCGGCGGTGCGCACGCCTAGGTTAGCAAAACACCCGGATTAAAGGGATTTCGAGCGTCTCCCTGGGGAGGACAAACGCAACGCCGAAATGTTATTTTAAAAAAAACCCAACCAAACAAACACCAACAACAAACTTTTCGAGTTCGACTGCCTTCTTCCTACGAACAGGGAGAAAAACTCTTTTGCGTGGAAAGCAGGGAAGAAGGCAGCCGGGGTGGGGTGGGGGGGAGCCTTCCGCTGCCCCGCCAGCAGGGTCAGCCCTGCCTCCTGAGAAAGGGGCTGCTGACTAAAACCAGGTCAGGCTTTAGAGTCCGTTACTTACCCTAAAAATCAACTTGATTAGTCTAACTAGTCGCCAAACATCGTTTAATGAAGTCCAGGACCCGACTATCTTACGCCCCCGCCCCCCCCGCCCTCCCCGCCAGCGCCAGAGTTTCTTACAGAAACCGCTGTGAGTGGCCCCTTCCCATCCCCTCCGTGGCACTGCCACCCGGGGACAGCCGCCCCACGGCCGTGGTTCTTGGGCGGAGGAGGTTCAGGTCTCCCCACCCCCCGCCCCCGCCCACCTCCGTGGCATCGCGGCGGAGGTAACCGCCTCTCGCCCCTGGAGAGGAGACAACGGGACAAAGCCGTGCCCCGGACCGAGATGAGAGAACCGGCGTCGGAACCAGGCTACAAGGGCCTCCACGCTGCACTTTCCCGGGTGCGACAGGCGGTTTTGGCCCCCGGTTGATTTTAGCGAGGGCTGGATGAGGCCCCCCGGGGTCCCCCGGCCCGGAGGTGGCCCAAGCGCAGGCACCGGCTGTACCTGGCAGCCAGGGATCCAGCTGTGCCCCACAGGTTGTCGTGCGCCATAGACTTTCTCCCGATTCCCTTTATTTTTTGTCCCCTAGTGACCAAATGGCAGCTTCCATGCCCTAAGTTGCAGCCGGTCTGCTCACCTACCTTCTCTCTCCTGCCATATATTTTGTTGGGTCATTTTGGGTGAAGCCAGATAATTCTGGGAACTTGGAAAAGCATGACTGTTTTTAGAAAGCTTTTTAGGAAACCCGTGAAAATGTTAGGCTTGGGACTGCAGTATTTTTGCCCATTCACAAGACACAAAATATGAAACAATTTAAAGGAATACGTCAGAGGGAGAGAGAAATAAATCCAGAGTCATTCGGCAGTAAAACAAAAGGCCAGAACATTTTCTCGTCTTAAACGGCTAGCCACTAAAGAAATATCTTTCCTTACATCAAATGAGAGATATTTTGAAGTGAAGCGCCTCTGAGACGTGTATTTTCTGCTTCAGCAGGGTTCTGTGTTTTGCTGAGTGTCGGTGTGCCACCAACACAGGAAAAATACAGCTAGAGATGCAAGGAGTGTTGACATACAATTTAATAGTTAGTGACTTTCTCAAAGAACAGGTTATCTCCACCTGACAGGAAGATGTTAATAGAAAATAATAGTACGGATTTTGCCACTGTACAGAATACTTTCTGAACGTATACATAAACACAAACTCGACAAATATTATTCTCATTTTGGAAACTTTACAGTACAATTACTGCAGACTACAAAGATCACTCCACTGACCCTCAACCATACTACACACATATTGCCAAACTGAATTCCCTTATTATTTCTCAGCGCCAACACTTGTTAAAAGGAGAATGCAGCATCTCTAATTTAAATGTTAGTTTTCCGGAGGGGGAAAAAAAATTTAAAAAAAAAAACAGGAAAAAAAGAAAGCAAGAAAAAAAAATGGGGGAAAGCTGTCTTTTAAAGTGAAAGAAATTTGAGAAGTCTATAGGAAAATGGTCTAAAACTGACCAGACTAGTGTTGTCTCTTGTTCAACCTACAAGCCTTCTGCAGGTTATTTTTTTCTCTAGTATAAATGTAATTTAATAGCCGAGATGGATATTGTTTCACTTTCAGCTATCTGCTCTATACTCCGGTCTCATTCTACACTGGATGATTACCTTACTGTCCTATATGCACAATTTAAAGGGAATTACCTATTACTTCAATTATTTGTTTCTTATCAACTGATGTTACACTACAAGGATTTGCATTGAAAGGACACAAAGAAAGAGCAAGTCATGGCACATTGCCAAATAAAAGAGTAATGTTCTGGTGAATTTAGCCTAAATAATTTACTGCTATATAAAAGTGGAAAAGTGGAAGGTGAACCCTTTGACCAATAAATCTCTTCTGCATGTGAAACCCTTATCTTGTCCCCTCCAATATATTCCACACTAGGAAGCCATCATCATTGGCTCTGGTTTGTTATTTGTAAACCTTGATCTTCTGCACTCGGTGTCCTAAATATGGATAATTAGCATCAGTTTATCACGCCTCTGCATATTTTCTCTTCTCTCCAAACATGCATGCTTCTATTGGCTGCCATTCTGTCACAGAAGATTATGGAGACAGATTGCAGAGAATGAATGTGCTAAACGAGATTAGGAAGGAATAGAAATAGCAACTTGGCCAATAAATTCCTCGTGAGAGCCTTATCATACAATTACACGTTGACTTGTTTCACACTCTCCCAGCCTCTTAATCCAACGCCCCCACCAAGAATAAAATTTCACTAATTTCTGAATTACTGCATATCCTCATGACTTGTCACTGAGAATGGTTGGAAGAAGCAACACGGTCGAAAACAGCGCATCAAACTTCCAAAAAGAAAACGAACTTTAAAAGACAAAAAGAGACGGGGCTTTAAACCATTTGTGGTCATATGCAGAAGTTTTTGCGCCGCTGCGGTTTCAAGGGTCAAGGTTTCACCATCAGATGTTTTGCTCCACGCTTTTACTCCCGAACTCTTTCCATTGGGTATTACGTTATCTTTTAGAGGAACCTGGGGATCAGAATACGACGCACTGGTGCGGCTAAACTATCCTACGTGATCGTCTGCTCTGCAATCTGCTCTCACCGCTGAGCCCTTACAAACTCGTCGGACAGCAACGGCGAAAACAGCTACTGCCGTCATCGATTCCTTGGACATTCCTGAAGGTGCGATAATTGAGAAGACGCCAACAGCGTGACAGCAGAGTGAGACAAAATCCTGCTGAACTTACAAGAAACATCTACCAACTCTGTGGAATTAGTTTTGTCCGTTCTGCCGAGCTTGTTTCAGCGTGGACTTCAAGAAAACATAATTTCCATGACCTAATTAAGAGGCACGGCAAAACCCTTCAGGAGACATCATCTCTGGAAATGCTGGAAGTCTCCATTTTCCCCCTTATGCTAGTCCAGGAGAAGGACTTGCAAAAATATCAGTGTTGTGGTAATGTTGTTTACATTGGTCTAGATAGGTGTAGAAAAATAAGAAGAATAAAAAGCCCCAGGATCCGAAGATAAAGCCTTGCTCAGTGGATTTACACTCTTAACATAGATTGGATGTCACAGTGCACTTGTCTTACAATTCTATCAGATTTTAGGATATTTTACAGAGTTTATCACCGTGAAAGGGCTGCTTTAGAAAGCAAGGTGTTTGTAGAACTCGAGTAACTAGTTCTCCTAGTAAATGTGAATCTTCAACCACATACGGACTTTCAGAACCCGGATGAAAAGCGTGACGAAGTCGTGCTACGTATTCGGAGATGCTTAGCGTCCCGCCTGCCTGTGCATTCAGATGCTGGGAAGGTTTTAACGTTGCAGCGAAACAGTATATGCCGCAAGTGTTAAGGATGCTCAAAATTAGGGGGATTCCCTCGAGTGGGACCTTCCCTGAGCACTTTTCCCTGGGGTGGAAGCGATCCACGTGGCAGTGGAGCATTCCCGCTCCCCCCAAGTAGGGCAAACCCGTCCTGTGAGTACCATAGATCACAAAGCGCCCTGTGAAAATTTCACGCCTGGGCCCCCTGAGTTATCTTATCATAAAGTGAATTTATTGCTTCTGCTGATGGCGTTGATTTTTTTTTTTTAACTTGCCCGTTGCGTTTCTCTTACTCTCCCGTGGAGTTTTGTTTGGTTCTCAATCACCTGCAGACAGAAAAACCAAACTGCAGTAGAGGGTCACCTTCATCCAGAACCTTAAAACCACACGGTTGCAGAAAATACTGAGATGATATTAGCGTGACCTTGTGGGACAGCAAGACGGCCCCGCTACCTGTTTGCTGCCACAAGAGCCTTTGAACGCTTGTGGTCACATACAGTAAAAAAAAAAAATAATTAATAACGCTCCCTTATTTCCTTCTTCCTTTTCTTGTTATCCACATAGGCACGCATACATATTCATATGCACGTATATCTATATGTATACACACAGAGACACACACACACACATATATATATGTATGTACACACACATCTCCCCAGTGAATTGGTTAGCTGCAGCAGGGAGAGAGGCGTTTGCCATTAATCTGGGAACAAACCGCTAACCTCGGTGACTGGTATTTTAGCTTTTCTTTTCTCGCCTCTCTCAGTGCGGGGAGAGCAGTAAAGCTTGTGTGGACTGATTGTGAGGGGCTCTGCTGGAATTTGGCAGGCCAGGGGCTTGGAGAGAAGCCCCATGCTGACTCCTATTCAGCGGGCCAGTTTTCTGCGAGCTTTGGAAGTTTCACTCAGCCGTGCACTCAATGGCTTCACAAAGCTGATTACAAGCTTCAGCGCATTCCTGAAGGAGCCAAAAGCGACGCAGGTGCAAACGAGCCGAGGGAGCCCCTTATCCCGGTGACAGAATGGGACAAGCTGGGAAAGGCTTGGACCACACAAATCCAAGGCTCACCAGGCAGCAGCAAGCCTGCCTTGGGAACCGGGGATCATTATCCGCTCCATTCAGCGGGGACCCAGCGGCGGCAGCGGCACGTCCCGGGGCTGGGGACGGCTCCCGGGGCTCTCCCTCCCGGGTGGGAGCCGCGCCGCTTCACCTGACGTCCCCTCCCCTCCCCTCTTCCTTGGCGGCTGCCTCACGCAGGGACCTGAGGTGCCCCCGCTCCCCCGAGCTGATTTGATGTCTACCCCACAGCATCTGGCCATCTACCCATCAGCCCGACGCCTCAAGTACCTCGCCGGTTTTTTTCCGCTATTGCCCCATCACACACGAAAAGCGCCTCTTTCCCCCACGCCTCCCCCCCGCCTTCCTCCAGCGTCCCTCTTCCCCTCCCCATATAAACGCGGCGCTTCAGGGTCTGTCTGGAAATCCAGCACAGAAAACGCACTGATCCGAAATGGCAGGTTTCCTCCCGACTGAAGTTCTCTAACAAACACCCTATTTTGAAGGCTGCCTTTAATTCCAGAGAGAAACCAGCCGAGAGTGCACCCGCTTCCCCCCTCCTCTTCCCCCCCCCTCCCCCCCGCAATTACTCGAGCCACCCGATTCCCACAGAAACCTCCCGCAACACAAACGCCTGGTGAATGCTTTCTGACTCCGTGAAAGCAGCCCACGGTGCCTTGCCCTTCCTGCCTCCCTGGGGAAGCGAGGGGGTGGCAAGGAGTCGAGGGGGGGTCTCGGTGCCGGAGAGGGTGAGGCGTGATTTCTTTTAATTGGGGGTTCTCGGGGGGAGTTCCTCTCGCCTCCGCTCCCTCGCCCCCTTTCCTCTCTCCTAGCCCTTCCCCTCCAGCCGGGAGAAGAAGCCGCACTTTTACTTCGCTGCGAAATTAATTACGGCCCTTCCCCGCTATCAATTACGGAGGAATCAGCCTTTCCTAGGGAGAGGAAAAATAATCAAAAGGCTTTTCAGGCTTGGGGGGGGGGGGGGAAGGAGAGGGGGGAAGAACCTCGGACCGCCGAGCACATAATGCGGCAAGGGGACTGCCGCGCTTCTGGCCGCTGGTTTCATATGCAAATGACGAGCTGCCTCCAAGTTATCATTATGGTTTTATTTTTTTTTTTTCTTTTTTAATGTTATTATCGTGTCGGGGTTTTAATAGCCACATGCTCTCCCCCTTTCCCTTTCAGCGAGGTTTCCTTGGCGATCAGCCACGCCGCCTCTTCCCCGGGCGCGCTGCCTCCCGCCCCAGCGCCTGCCCCACGTCCATGTTAATTTCGCCCTATGGAAATGAAAGCGGCCCGGCCGGGCAGCTGATATTAAAGCGATCCCCCGGCCCCGGGGCTCACCCTCCCCGCTCCTCCGCATGAGCCTGGCGTGGGGGAGCCGTGAATCCTTCCCTCCCCCCCGCCCTCTCCCCTCCCCCGAGCCCCCGCCGCCCCTTTCATGCTTGCGAGATGCTGGGGAGGCAGCGGTGCGTTTGCTTGTGCGGAGCACACCGCCTGCAAGCGGTTGCCTTGGCAGAAAGGTGCAGCTTTCTGATGTTCTTTTGTCTGATAACTAATTCAAGTTAATGCGATCTTTATGTAAAGCTAACAGCGGATAATTGTCTATTTTCTCGCCAACAATCTCCATCACAATCACTTATCTGGAAACCTGCGGTTGTATTAATCGTTATATTCCCCGAGATAAGCGTCTCTCGAATTATCAGTAAACACTGGAGGGAAATTAAACAAACTCCAGAGCCACTTAAGTTTCCTCGTCAGCTTTTTAAACCCCTTCTCTGGGGAGGGTGGGTGTGTGTGACACCCCCCCTCCAAAAAAAAAAAACCGAAACAACCTGAGACCGGAGCACGAGACGAAAAGGAGGTGTGTGGGTAGGTGAAATAGTGGAGAAGGGCCTGAACTTTGGGATAATTTTGCAGAGCCGAGTCCTGCTCAACGCGCCTTCCCTCCGAGGTGCCCGCGTTGCAGAGACAGGCTCGCACCTTTACGCCCCGCTCGCCGGGCGGGGGTGTGGGGGGGTGGGGGGGTCGGTCTTTAGCAGCCCCTGGGACCATGTTGGCAATTCTTGTAAATCATGTAATTAAGTGTATTAGTCGCTGCAGGGGAAAGACGAGCAGCTAGGAGAGAATACACCGGGAGATTACGCGGAAGGCGCATGGCTTTAGGTCTGCTCTACGAGGAGGAGAGAGTTCTGCTTCCTTCTGAGAATCACCATATTAGCACAATTATTGGCAATATTTATACTAGAGAGTGATCTGAACCCCAGGAGGGTAACAGAGAGTGCGAGAGAGCGAAACTACTGTGGGAATATGTTTTACTGCTCAGATCCCATCAGTTCCGTTAGGTGTAAAGAAATTATAGCAAATTGTGCTGGAAACCCCTCCAGGGAAAACATACTTGTATGACAAAGATTTTGTCTTTTTGAGATGAAGTCAAAACAATCGGTGTCGAATGAAACTCATTTTAGGGGCGCTGCCGCCTGCGTGTTTACTCGAGTACCTGGGTGGGGGGGGGAGGGTGGGGGGGGTGGAAAAAAAAAAAAAAAGAAAAAAAGCCCATGACATTTCAGTTGGGAATCTGGGCCGGCACAGGGAGTTTGCAACTTCTCCGGGGAAAACGAGGAGTTCTCCAGCCTCCCCCCGCTGCCCCCCGCTCCCGGCCCGGCGCCCAGGCGGGAGCGCGCCGCGGTCCCGCCCGCCCTTGCGCGGGGCTGGCGAGCAGCTCTCCTCCCGCTTTGCATTTCTAGGAGGGTTTTCCACGTCGAAAAGGGCTTTATGAACATTAACTAATTAATCCTGGCGCTTAGTTACGGAGCAGGCACCCAGGAATTTCAAAACTCGCCTCTCTGATGAGATTGATTTATTGGCGTCTTATGATTTTTAGTAAGCAAACTTGGATTCACAAAGGTTTCCAATGGCGCGGCTCCCATCTTAGCCGGGGGAAGGTGAGGTCTGGGGTGGAAAAAAAAAAAAACAACTAAAAACTAAAAAACAAAGCCCACAACACAACCTAACAAAATACCGCAGCGAAACACACAAACCTCCTGCTATTAGTTTGTGTGTCAGGGTAGCGTATTTCCAAATACGATCAGTTTCTTAAAAAAAAGTTTAAAAAAATATTCCTTTAACCGCTTCAGTTCCTTCAGTTCTCGAACTGTTTCTCTTGCGCTAAAAGTTCCCAGGGTAGCTTTTTCTTATGGCATTTGAGAATCATCCCACTTCATCTCTCACCTGAATCTTGTCATCTGTGCCATCTTGAAGTGATCTGTGAACAATGCTGGTCCCTTGGACAGCCCAAGCTGGTCAATCAGGCAGAACAGACTATGCAAATGGAATGGAAAGGCGAAGCGATGGAGAACAGTGGCCCCCATTGTCTTGGGCATTTCAAAGCGAAGCCCAGCTGCAGCAGGCGTTGCTGTCTCGGACCCTTGGTTGCTACTCTAATGTCATCATTGCAAAACATCACATTTTGAAAACTCTACAGTCTGAATGCATGAGCAGCCCTCCGCAAAGACTTCACTTTGCCGTGACATCTTTCGGAGTCACCAAAAAAAAAAAAAAAAAAAGCAAAAAAAAGCAGGGCCGGTGGGGGAGGAAAAAAACCCAAAACACAACAACTGGGGACTGGGATCCCGGCCACACTGCCCGCTCACATCCCCCAGTCCCTTGCCCTGCGCTCCTCATAACTGCAGTCCAGCTGAGGCTAAAAGCCTTTTGCAACCTTTTGGTGAACGCGTCACCTTTCTCCTTGTTTTTAGGGTCGAATTGGATGACGATTTAAGTTGCATTTAACTTATTTTCTGTCGGGTCTCTTTCAGGCACTCTAATGAGCTAACGTCGAGGAAACGTCGCCGTGGGCAGGCAGTGAAGTATTTATTCACAATCGCTTCCAAAACTTCATATACGCGGGGCTTTAAAAGAGTCAGGCAGTGTCTTTGCGAGTGATTAAACCGGCAGCTAAGCTGGGTATTTACAGGTCCGTTAGGAGTTTCCTTGAACACTCAGTTTCTTAATACACTTCTGCAGTTGCTGCTTCTAAATATTGCTGCCAGCCCCGCTCCAGCTCCGCTTCCCAGCACTGGTCCCCAAAGTTAGCCCAGCCACGAGAAATGAACTTTCACTGCAGTAAAGCTGAGGGCTGTTGGATGATTAATGTGCATTTTCAAGAGTCTAAATCATTGCCCATGTTGCACTTATTGTTCCTTTTCATTTTCTTTTGTCTGTAGGTGACATTTGTGATCACCATGTGGTGAGCAGAGGAAACTCCCCTCTCTTCCACCCTCATGTCAGGACCCTGGGCTCAAGGAGCAAAGGTCTGTGCCAATGGTATCTTAAAACATTGTGGGTTACCCTTCCCTCCTCCTCCTCTCTTATCTCACAGGAATTAGTGAATCCAAAGCTTCTTCTCCAACAACAGCCTTACAGTGGGCCTACGGAGATGGGTAATGCCACAGCCAGCCTCAGATGCTGTCTAGCTTGGAAATGGAATGGTCACACATTTTAGTGGTCACCCTTGCGTGCAGACTGTTTAGTATTCACACAGGAACAGAGAAGAAAGTTTCATCAGACTAAGACACCTGAGCTAAGAAACTCATGATTACATTATTTGTAGGACCAAGAATAGTTCAGAATTTCTTTCCCACTCCCTAAACTGGCTCTTTCCCTTTTGCTAGGGTGATGTGTTCTGTAATAAGGTGACGTAAATTACAAAGGAAGCAAAGGATGGAATTATTTAAAAGTAAATAATTATCCATTACGATTTGATTAGTTTCCCAAATTCAAGTTTGCCCCTTTCAGAATGCAGTGTGTTGGCAGGAAGGAAAAGATGAGAGCCACAAACAAAAGCAAAGAGAGGTTGAAGTGAATGGGGCAAATAAATTACTGCATAGGTGCCATTTAATCTTCTGGCTGGAAGCTTCTTTCCCCTTGCCAAAGAATGTTTTCCAAGGACAAGTACTGCGTTAGAAGAAGATCACTTTCCGACTACATTGGCCTCTTGGTCAAATGAGTAACAGCAGGAACTCAGACTGCTACCTGCTTCAAACGAATATTTCAACAGAGATGATATGCCCTGTAAGCACCCTTCCCCGCCAGGTATTTGTTAGCAGATGTCCCCAACACTCTTTCCCCTATCAGTTCACCACCTTAAAACTTCACCTACTAGACAAATGGATCTCCAAAAATCTATCTCCTAGGAGGTCTCGAGCATGCTTCAGGTACCCTCTGGGCCCCGCACCTGCTAACTTGAATGCAGAAACCCAGAGGAAAAGCAATATTGTGCAGCCAATGCCTACACAGAGGACAACAGCAACGCACATGGCCAGCAATGCACATACCCTTTTCCCGTAAGCGGGCGCATCTCCATCTGGATCTCTACTAAAGTACTTCCAGAAAGAGGTTGTGAAGGAGGAGGATCCATTGGCTTTCAAAGAGGAGCAGCTGCTCCGTACATCTCCCGTGGAGGTGTTGCCACGGGGTTACACAGAGACGGGGGTCCCCTCTGTGAATACCGCAGCTCCCACTCTGTGGTGGGATGGATGATGTTCATCAGGGCCATGGGTGGAGGACAGGGGCCCACAGGGTCATCCCACCATCCTTGACCCAGACACGTTCCTCTCCCCCAGCAGCCCTATTCCCAGCCCATGTTGCCATCCAGACCTCACCCCCTCTCAGCAGCCTGCCAGCCTCACACCCCAGGGCTGAGAGCCCAGAGGTGGGTTAGACATCACCAGCAGGCTTGCTGTCCCTCCACAGCACCAAACAAGTTCCCATCACTCAAGGTTAATGGGATGGGAGGGAAATGGCTCCAAAGCTGCCCCTTGGGCAGTGTGCTGGGATAACCAGGGACAGCCTCCTTTCCCAGTGGCCCCACATACCCCTGGCTCACGGGAGCTAATTGGAAACAAGAGCAGCTCCTCCCTTGAGGAGCTGAACTTTGCTTTTCTCTCACAGCTGGAACTTCTGCCCCTTCCCCCTACCCGCCCCAGCCCTGGTACATTCAGCCACAGTTATCTCTGCTCGTGCACTGACTGTATTTTTCATGTTTATTATCATCCAGCCCAGTGTAGTGCCATCTGGCACATGCACACACGGGGGTGGGGGGGGAAGAAAACCATATATTCAGCAAATGGAGCATACAGGGTTTAGGTTTTGTTTTGTCTTGTTTTCCTTATTCTTCCAGTTTCCATTTAAAATTATGTGGAAGGGATAGCTGAGCAATTCACCCTCACGAAAAATGATCAAAACCCCCAGTTACGAAAATAAAAATGACAGGAGAGCAGTGACGCCAGGAAGGGAGAAGAACACCCCTTCTGCTGAAATGCAGTTTCTTCTTTTCCTCCTTCTATGTTTCATTTCGGCTTGTACTTTAAACTGTTTGTGCTAACTCTTTTTTTTTTTCCCCAGGATTTGTTCTGGTCTTTCAAATAGTTACGTTACTGTAAGATGTGTATTTTAAGCAAGTCATATGTAAAAAACCACACTCCTCCGAAGCACTAGGGCACCGCGAGCCACACTGCAGTCCTTGAAATCACTGCTATTTTCACTGCTACAATAAAAATGAATGTAAAAATACATCTTCAGAGTGGGTGTAAAAAAGCACGTAGTAGTTTCAGCGAAAGCTAGCAACTAAAGCATCTCCACCTTATTTCAAAGGTAGTTTTGTAACAGAGTTGTATAATCAAAGTGTTTTTCTTCCCTGATAATTCATGCTCTGTAAGATTATCAGTGGAGATGCCTGTGGAAAAAGTACTACACAATGTATTGTATTACTTGATTAATTTTCTTTCAATTTTTACTTTAATTTTGTCTAGTTACTATATTGTGATCTAAGTCAGCAATCTTAAATTAACCATCCACTTAACTTTTGAAGAAACCCTACAAATGCATGATAATGACAAAATTTAAATTACTGTTGGTTATTGTGTAATGTCTACACCATGGAAAAGCAAACCTTCAGGTATTTTAATTCTATTTGCATATATAGCATTGTATTTTTCCTGTTTCATTTTTCAGAGTAGAATTCTCTGCCATTTCCAAACTGTAAAAATACTATTAAAAAAACCCTGTTTGGGATAGGGTTTTTTTGTGTTTTTTGTTTTTTTTTTTTCTAAATTGAAGAATAGCTTTGATGAAAATGTGAAAGAAAATAGTCCTTGGAATTAAATCGTCAGCTACTCAGGTTTCTTCAGCAAAGCAACTTGTTGTTTTACAGATACACGTGCAGAGTGGTAAAACTCTTCCCTGATCCTGCTGAAACAGAGAAAGACATTTCGGTACAATTGATCCAGTACCTGTATATCGAGCTAGGTTCTGGCCTCACATCTGTTTAAAATTCAATATATCCTTTGCTCAAGCCCTGATCCAAGGCTAAATGATGTCACTGTAATGACTTCAAGCGGGCTTTGGATCAAGGCCTTTTACACCACTATGCCTCGCACCACTAGGCTGAGAAAAGCTATTTTTACTACATCTTTCCTTTCCTGTGAAATCAGATTAATTTGGAATGAATTAGAAATGCTTGAACAGAGATGCTCGGTGTTACTTTTTATGACAATACTTTTCATTTTAAATATTTCTTCCAAATACGATTTGATAGCAAAATAAAAATTTGCGCTTTCCAGTATATTTCCCCTCATCTGTGATTTTTGGGTGAATCGCTCTTTACTTTTACATGCGTGTGTTCATTGCCTTATTTCTGGCAACCGAGCATTGCAATTTTTATGTAAATAACAAGCGAAAAGAGAATCTATTGTAAAATACAATGTATGACAAATTCATTGAAACAAGCAAAATAATTTAAATAATGGTTATTCAATAAATGTCAGGAAAGCAATCCCACACCTTCGCTGATCGAGGCTGCTGTGTAACTTGGAAGAAAGCGATCAAGGGAGACTTTTTATGCAGTAATATATGGAGCCTGTTCCAGTTGTTAAGCACATAATTAGAAATTCAGCAAGTCTTACCAAAGAGGGTCATAAACAACCACAATTAAAAACTCGAATCTCTCTCTGCTTTGTATGGGCAACGTGTACGGGGGGCGGGGGGGGGGGGGGAAGTGTTTGGTTTTTTTTTTTGGTGATGACTCAGATTAGTTCCATTTAAACTTAGCTTTAATTCTGAGATCCGCAAAGCGCAGCACGCAGAACTTTGCAGCTTACTGTTAGAGGTTGTTTTACTTAGAAGCTGGTAGATTTTCTCTGCAGCATGTCCAACAAAAGAGGTATACAGGAGAAATCAAGGTGGAAGTAACAGTCAGAATGCTACACGCATAACGCAAAACCCTTATGTGTGGGTAAGCATTAACAGGTAACAAAGCAAACAAAATTATGCATCGATTTTCTTCATCCTGTATGCGCTGAATTATAGCAAAATCTTCCCTTAAATGACTTCAGTTTTCAGAGTTTATAGAGTTTCCATAAATATTATTAATCCGACTATCCGGAATCAGTGTAGTCTGGTTAAATAATCTATAGCCAGTAAAATTTGAGCAGTGATCAGACAGTGTCAGAAAGGTATGTCCATATGTTGGAACTATCTCGTGCCACTTAAGTGAACTGAAACGGCAGGACAAGACTTGCCTCATTAAACCATGTCTGGGAAGACAATATGTGGGGAAAGAAACCCCACCATAATTAAGCGTCCCATCTAGATTATCGTATTAGTGTTAGGTCATTATAAATGGCGGGTAAGTGAAGCAATGTTTCCTTTCAGTGGTAAGTGCTTTGAAAATTTTAAGGAATTTAAATGCTTGAAAACATTTTCCGGCTCACCTACTTTCAACGTCAAGTTTAGCCCCTTATTTCCCTATTTACTCCTTTAACTCTCCTGAAGTGGCCTTCAAAATGCGTAAGCGTGGATTTATTGTAAACTTCGCTGTTGCAGCTTCACCGTGGTTGTTCTGATCATTTCAGGACAAATGTGACAGTTTAAACTAATGACCGAACATCTATTGTGTTAGTGCTGTTTCCTGGTTATCTAGTTATTATTTATTTCCTGCTTGTTCTATTGTTTCTTGCCTTACGAAGACTCCTGTTCGCTCTGATAAAATTCCTTATAACACGGCTGCAACACCAAGGGTTGGGTAAAAGGGGTCCTCTGAACGATAACACAAAGAGCATATAAAGAATCCATCACGGCAGTCAGTAGTATAATGCAATTTATTTTCACTAGACATCCTCTTCACTACTGGATTAGTCACTTCACTAATGAGCAAATGACCTATAACTCACAGGAGTGGGAACTTAATGTGCAGGTCTTGCCTTCACCACTGCAGATGAACTGCAGCATGCTCACCATTATACAATCACTTAATATTTATGGCTCCTTCCCATCTTTCTTGGGCATTCCATACACGGTGAGTGTTTCAGCTGGGTGAAAAACGCAGGACCCGATGGCAAAACAAATACTGGGCTTTATATTTTTTATTGTTCCGGAAAACATTAATAAAAGATGCCTCTTGCATCTAGATTCCACCAGGAGCCCATTAGCAGAGAATGAACCGGGTTTAAAAAGTGATCTTTGTACATGCTAATGCATTCAAGATGCTATTTTCTACCACTATACGCTAGGCATCTTTCGACGAATTTATTGTCCAGATCTCACTTTAGCATGACTTTAAGTTTAAAGAGAATTTATCAGGTCACTCACTGTATGAATGCAGCTTGTCTCCCTGTGCTAGGAAAAGTTGACACCGTGAAATCTAAAAATTCTGAGTTTGTCAGTAAAAGGAGAGTTTACACTTCCAGTGGAATGAGAGAACTTGTGAGATCTTGCTCTTAAAAGTGTTTTTTTTTCCCTTTCCTTAATTTCACTTATTGATTATATTTATTTACAGAGCCCAGAAATTTGAGTCTGTGATTATTAATTTTTATATACTCGGAGTTTGGAATGAAATTCAATCAAAAGTATAAAATATTCAAAATTTTAAAGTTGGTGGATCACCCTGTATGACCAGGAAAACAGAAATGGAAGCAAAAGTACATTCTGTACCTCATTTGGTAAAGAATGATGACAAGATTCCCATACCCAGCATTATTTTTAACATTTTAAAGTAAATTCCAAGACTCAGTTTGTACACTCAATGCAGAAGTGGCTTCCTAGAGACAAAATAACTTTTAGCTTTGATGATAGGGCTGAAACTCTCCTGCTGAAATCCCCAAGATAAGTTTATCCCCAGCTTTATACCCGGCAGATCACAGAAAATTTACCTGCCTGACACAATGAACCCCATGGTAATTAGAAGGATTTTAAGCCTTTAGAAATATTCTAAGCCTTTACGCACTTACAGATAAGGCCAGAAAACAATTTTTTTTTCTGTTTTCTCAAATCCTAAGTAAGACCCTGGACCAAATCCCACCAAAGTCAGCTGGACTCTTTTCTACTGACTTCCGTAGATCTGAAATCAGGATGTACCTGCAACTCTCTTTTGTTGTTCTGCATCAGTGATGGTTTTGTGCAGAACCTTGGATAAAGTGTTGCCAGAAACTCTTGGGATAGAATTAGCTGAGCAGTAAAATGGAACGACTGGCCCGCTGCTGTGCTATGTATTACATTTTACTGATGCAGCGAGTACTATAGGTGCTAGGTCTATGAATGCCTCTGATCTTTCCCGCATTAATCCCTCTTTCAACTCAAAAGCTGTGGTTAAACTGGAGTATACCTTAGAAACGTGTTTTATGTGGAGAATTTTCAAGAATGAAAAATCCATCACAGCCTTCGGTAGACAATTTCAGTGGTTAGTTGCCATCACCATTAACCATTTAGGCCTTTTTTTTAAGTTGGAATTTGTCTAGTTTGAACTTCCAGGTGCAGTGTAATACGTATTCCTTTGTCTGCTAGACTGAAGAGTCCTCTACAGGCATCCTTCTGCCCCCAAATAGATGATTACATGATCAAGTCACGCCTTAACCTAGGCTTTAATATGATTTATCTAGACTGAGTACCTTCCCTTGCTTCTACATGCACTGTCAATAATGCTTTCCAGTCTTTTAATCACGCTACTTGCTCTCCTCTGAAATCTTTCCTAACATCCTCTAGGTTTATAGCAAGGTGTTCTCAAGCAGTTACATGAAATTAAGACTATTTTAAACCTGGAGTAGTGACTTATGTTAATTTCTTCTCAGAATTATATTAGTCATAAAGGCATTAGAAATAAATAGCAACAGCTGGGAAAAAAAAGGTGACATATCAGCTGGTACTTCAGGGTTAGAGCTTTAGGGACAGGGGCTTAATGGGAAAATAAAAAGTATTTGTGCCTTCAGCACTTATAAACGTCAGCGTCTTCATATGGGTTTCTAAATATAGGTATTGGAGCCCGACAAGAGGAATAATTTCATAACCTAGAAAACTCCTCCTTTTATTTATTCGTAAATACGGATTAACATCCTAAAATTTTCCATGTTGCGTTGGGTGAGGGCACCATCCTTCATCTTGCTCTTGGAAGGTTGCCTAATGTTTGTGTCCAATGTTAAGGTCACTCCAAAAACACAGTGGGAGGACTGATACTGTGCAAAGCAACGATCCCAGCAAAGTTTATAAAGCACTTGCCTGGGCAGCAAAAGTAACACGTTAAATTTTATCATAAGTGCATTTTCTTTGGAAAATTATGTTGTTATATCCATACCTGCTATAGGATCTCTAGCAGAACTGCTTTGTGAAAATGTTGCTATGTCATGTGAAGAGGCTTATAAAACTTATTTTAGGTATTCCAGCCAGTAATTGACAGTCGGTAGACTGGTCTGTGACACAGATATTTCACGCAGTGAGCATTTGGCATTTCTCACCCAGTCACGCTGGTATTTTATGAAGTGGCTCTAACAAAAAAAAACCAAACCAGAACGTCAAATTTGGAGGAATGAAATATCCTACTTTTCTCTGTTTTGCTGAAATACATCCGACCAGTAAAGCAAGCAATACCCTTGTAAAACTGTGTATCTGTTAAAACAAACAGACAAACAAATAGATAGTTCAATGTGTTATTTAAGCAAAAATGCTCAGTTTCTCAGTTTTGCCATGACTGAGTTTTTCTTCTAGCTTTTTCTGTCAGGATTTTTACTGCTGCTTCTGCTTCTGTTGGTTTTGCACAAGTTCTCAGTCTGTCACTGTCTCTTATGCTCCTTTTTTTCTTTCTCCTCTGTTTCCTTCCACCTTACCACATCCAGGTGGGATGAGCAGAAACACAGACTCTTCTGACCACCCCAGTTTCCGAACATGGGGGTTTTGTGCTCTAAATTGAGGTAAGCTAGGGGGTGGCTGAGATCAGGGCTACATTGTTTGTTCAGAGAATTAAAAACAAGACTACAGGGAGAAAGAAGGCAGGACTGAAAAACAAATCCCGACAAGAGGGTGTTTAAGAAAACCTTTTCTGTTGTGCAACTCTAAAGCCAATTTCTGAGGAAGGCTATATCTGTGTGACAGCCCTAAGCCCCGGTGCTGTCAGGGTAATTTCTCCCATTTTACAACTTCGTCGCCGCACTAAAATTGTGACCCGGTTTCACAAGTCAGTTCAGCGCACAGCCATTTCACCTTCCCTCATCCCCCCCTCGCTCCTGCAAGATGAGTCTAGGGTGCAGGCACAGCCACGAGTCAATCAAGGATGGTTCTGATTGTAAATGCCTGCAATGGTATAAATGACAGTGCCGAAGGAGATTATATTCAGAGCCACATACATGCTGCAGAGGTCCCACCTCGAGATTAGCCTAAAATACCACCCAGATCTCTAGGTCCCTCTCAATTAGCACAGCCAGGCAATCTTCCCGGCACTACAGAGGCAACGACGTATTTTTAGCTCAGTGCAGCGCTCTCTCCCCTGAACTCTTGGAGCCCCGCTGAGCCAATGGAGTCCCAATCAGTGGGCTAGCTCTGATGCTGCCCCTTCACAAAATTGCCTGTAAAACCAGTTCAGCGAAGGGATCTGTAATGAGCTCAGCAGCTTGGGGCTCTCGGTAAACTGCAGTGGCGAAGTGAGTTCATGGCTGAAATACCAGCCCTTTTATTCATCAGAAGCACACCAATTAGTAGTTTAGCAGGCAGAGGAAAGGTACAGTGAGTGTTCATTTAACATTAGACTGATCGTAGTCTGCATTTGTGCTAATTCTGGCAAGTTTTCCACATTTTGGTACTTGAGGACGGCCGTTTTCTTAATTTTACTTCTCCATTCCCCACACCACAAAGAACCTGCCAGCTAAGTTCCGTTGCAATGTATAGCGTCAAAATTTAAAGATTAGTAAATAAGAAGCTAAAACAATTCTTCTAAAAGATCAAAAAATTCTTGAAGAAAGAAAGATGTCCTAGGATCCTGTAGGATTCATATATGGGTCGTGATATTGTTGTTATACTTACGATTCTGGTTTATTACTCTCAGAGAGCATTAAGCATTAATGATTTGCATTATACAGGAAACACTTGTGAGTTAATCAGTGCCTCAAGTTCTTCAGTGGTTTCCACCCTTTCTTTCTTCCTGTCTTACAAAGAGCTGATTTTATTACTTAATTAGTTCCTCTGGTCAAGGACTACAGACCCAAGTGTTGTCAAAGTTAGCAGAAAGAAACATCTGTCCACTCAGCCGGAGTTCTCTCCCATCAGCGGGAGGGACAGACAAACAGTTGATGGCAAACAGTATGTTCAGCAAATGATGGCCTATTATTATTTAACAAACCGATTGGAACAGTTTAGGATTGTGTTGGGGTTTTTTTTGTATTTTGTTGTTATTTATAAGTATTCGAGAAATACTTGCTGGGAACATATTTCAGCCAATTTCAGCCTATTGCATGCTGGATCTGTGCCTTCACTAGTCATCGCTTGCCACTCTCCCAGAGTAACCAGTCCTCCAAGTCACACAGGGTTGTTTCTTGCCCATTACTGGGTGAATGGAACTAATAAATAGGGGGGTGGAATTATGAATTAATTTCTGCTTTCTCACTGGGAAATAGATTCCCATTTTCTTTGTAGGCAAACACAAGCCTACCCAGCTCAAGCTTAATATGTGATATCGGAAGTTCAAGACTCCTGGGCCCTTGGTTCCCTCAGAAAAAAGAGAAGATTTTTTTTTTTTTGAACCTGCAGTTATAATGAATATTTCAGATTTTAAGTTGTTTTCTGCTGTGCTGTTCCTAGGACTGTGAAGTCACAAGCTTTGGACCAATTTAATATTAATTCTTGTTCATGAGTATTGCAAAAAAAAAGTCTTATTCTCAAATATTTCTTTGCTCTGTTCTGAGGTAGAAAAAGAACAAAACAGTTCAGAACTTTCTACTATCGCTATTTTTTAATATGCCTGCATAATCACTGCTTTTTCTGTTATCTTAAAATGTATTCTGCGGATCAACTTCAGTTCTCCCGACATCTACTACATGACAGAATACTGACACATTTTTCTACTAAATACCCTCCCATCCTCCCCAGCAGTCCCTGTTATAGACCATCAGTCAGTTTTACTGGGCTATAAAAGCATCTCTGTGTCTCTGCCACGTGCTGGGCCTTCCTAGAAATGTGGCTTGGTCTCTCCACCTCATTCACCTTTTAATGGCTCAGATTTTCAACAAACACTGCCATAATTCTCATAGTCCCATTTGTCTATGTGTTCTGAGACTAAAATAGTCCTTTCCAACAAGGCAATATTATATTCCACACTATGATGTTTTCTTTTAGTTTATTACATGCCTGTTACTCTGATAGTTACGTATTTCGTATTTTCTGAAACTCCTCTCTCACAGTTGCTTCACCCATCTGACCCGTTCTTCAATCCATGTCTCACCCCATGACCTGTCTGTTGCCTGTGAAATCAAACCTTTTCTCTCTGTGCGTTCAAGGATCTGCATCGCTCGGCTCCTGCCTTTTCTCTAACCTCCCTGCTAAGGATAGCGTTATGGTTTAACCCCAGCCAGCAACTAGGACCACGCAGCTGCTCACTCACTCCCCCCGTGGTGGGATGGGGAAGAGAATCAGAAGAGTAAAAGTGAGAAAATTCATGAGTTGAGATAAAGACAGCTTAATAAGTAAAGCAAAAGCCGAACACGCAAGCAAAGCGAAACAAGGAATTCATTCACTACTTCCCATTAGCAGGCAAGTGTTCAGCCCGAAAAGCAGGGCTCCATCACACGTAACAGTTACTTGGGAAGACAAGACGCCATCATTCTGAATGTCCGCCCCCCGCTTCTTCTTCCCCCAGATGTCATATGACATGGAATATTCTTTAGCTCAGTTGGGGTCACTTGTCCCAGCTGTGTCTCCTCCCAACTTTCTGTGCACTCCCAGACTACTTGCTGGCAGGGTGGTGTGAGGAGCAGAAAAGGTCTTGACTGCTTAGCAATAACCCAAACCATCAGTGCATTGCCAGCACTATTTAATTCCAAACCCAAAACATAGCACTGTATCATCTGCTAGTAAGAAAGTCAACTCTATCCCAACTGAAACTGTGACAGCTGGTCAGAATGATTGTTGAGCAAGGGGTTTTTCATCAAAAAGTATTCTTTTTTTTATGAAGATGGCTGAGTTATTGCCAGTGAGAACAAAACTGAATGTTATAACCTGGGAAACTGTCAGAATATGAAACTGTTGCCAATGGCCATGTTTGCTTCCACCCGCTGTCCCTGTTGTCTCCTTCCTTCTCTGCTCCCCAGTGGACATCAGATCCAATATCCATTTTATCTTCCTTTTTCGCAAGCACCTATACTCAGTGTCCCAGACCAGCCTTTATACCAGGAATGTTATTTCCCAGATGCTCTAAGTATTTCACTCTCTGTTTTTTCATAATTCTCTTCCATTTTAAGAAGAACAAGTAAGGAGGAACAGCTGAGAAAGCAGTCAATATCTCGTTGATAGGACTCATTATATGGATTTCTTATTAGATCCATGGTCCCAATGCTTCTTTTCCCCTCTTGTTCCTTTTCCTGTCTTCTTTGATTTCTCAGCACGTTGCTTGTTTCCCATCAGATTTAGACTTTATGCTATTCTGGGGAAGTAGCACATCGTGTCTTCTTTGGGCTTTTTCTGGCACATCTTTCACATTTTTGAGTCATTAAAATATTAAGAAAAGTTATAAATTATATAATATAAGTATAAAACATAGTAATATAAGTACATGGCAATGGCATCTACTAATGCTAGTAATTGCATGTGACGCATATCTCTAAGTCCTCCTGAATGCCAAGACCAGATCTTTGTTTGCTCCCCAGGCCTCTCAGGAGGGGTTCCTTGGGAATACGTGGTTATGAAAATGATGCCCACACAGTTTTGTCAGTTTTGCATAAATGCAGAGCTACCAAGGCTTTGCTTGGTGCTTGGCAGAATCTTTGCTCCATGGTGCTGTTCCTCACTGTGCTCCCCCCCAAACTAAAAACATGTATTAATACGTTCGCAAACTGAGTTACGTTGGGTCCAGTCTCCAATTTATGGACAGGCAATAGCAACAACTCCATGGAATCCTAGGCCAGGGAAGGAGGAAGATTTAGAGGCGGCTACAGCAAAATTCACCCTATTTTGGAAGGATCTGTGCCTTGCATCCTCAGAAGCCTGATTCTGGCTGCACTGTTGAGGTTGCCACACACATTTGCCACCGACTGTGGGTCCCTCTACATTTTCTGATCTGGAGAAGACAGAGCTAGATCCCTGCAAGAGTGAACAGGCGAACAAGAAGAAGCAACAAACGCTGAAGGCCACAGAGACAGGCACGTGTTCCTCTCATCAGTACATTGTTCTCTTTCTCTGCTGCCCAGAAATGAAGGCAGTAGGTGAGCTTGGCTGAGGGAGGCAGCAGTCAGGGAGAGAGGGAAGTTTCTTTAAATAGTCAAGATACTGTATGAGCTGCTGTGCTATTACAGGGTGCCAGTGGAGACAAATTCAATGTAACTGGGGGAAAAGTGGCTGTGTGTAGACGATACCTGCAATGTGCCTTTTTCTGAGGGAGCAGGAATAAAGTCTGCTCCCTCTGTGGAGATGGGATAGGGAGGGATTTCAGGTCACTGTCCTCAAAATTGGGGCGTGCAGGGAAACAACAGGATGTGAGTTACTAATAGCAATATATCCACATATATGTCTGAGAAAGAAAATCTGCAAGTCATGGCCTTCATTAAAACGTAGACTTGTGGTTCTTTTATTGGTGATAGCCCTGTGTCAATAAGTCAAACGAATGCAGGGATGAGGATCCTTTGCAGAGTCCTCAAGAACTGAAGTGTAGGTGTGAACCCGACACCAAAAAGGGTGCACAGGGTCCAACCCAAGCCTGGCAGTCAGCTCCTTGTGACTGTCTTCCTCAGAGGCTGCAGTTGGTATTCAAAAGTTGCATTCATGCACAAGCTGGTGAGCATCCAGCAGATTCTGGGAGGCGGATGAAGCCTGGCTTCATTTTCTAGTTTATTCGTGATTTTAGAGTGGGCTTTAAATAGCATATGATATGAAAGAAGAAAACCTGATGGGATTTCTGTGGTTTAAAGATGAACAGGGTACTTCTTTGTCCCAGCAGACTACGTCTTACTGTGAAACTGCTTCTGGGAAAAACTGAGAGGATAAGCGGTCTTGCCATCTGAGATATACTACATCCATAAGCCTGAATTATATACAGGAAAAATAAAGAGTATTTTGCTTTCCTGAACGTTTGTAAAAAAAATCAGCAGAAAAGGATAGTTTAGATTTAAAAACAATCTAAATATTTAAAATCTGAGTTTAGATAAAATTTCAGTTTCTACTTTCCTCAGTTGTTGCTCCTAGAGTCTTCCCATTATGTTTTCGATTTCTGCTCAGCAGGCTATTTTTCAGAGTTGTATAACTAAAGTTTCAAGGAAATATATTAGCCAGCAGCCTCACCTTAGCGACTGTATTTTTTCGGGTTGTCTTGTAGATGCGACTAGGTCTAATAATCTGCATTACCACTTGTGAAGCTCCATTAACATCTAAAGGTCTGCATAGGTGGAAAATTTGACTCATGGTTATTTAAGAAATATTTATATTCTTTTTAGGCCTTTATTGGGTCTTAGGCATTATTGTACAAGTAGCATAGCACAATATTAGTAGAAGCTACTTATTTAGGAAAACTTCTTAGCAGCATTAGAGAACATGTTTTAAATTGTCAACACTTGAAATTATCATACGCGTACTTTGACCTTGATACAGAGTGCATTTATCTTCCCTTCTGTGTTTGAATAAACTTGCCAATACCTTATCTGGAATAGGAAAAACTACAATGCATCTTTTTTAGTTCATAAGTAGGAAACCTCTCTCTTTATATAGCAGTGAAAACAGGAAGCTGTACAATATAATGCTAATACAAATGGCATCATAAAATCCCACTTCAAGAAGATTTCAGTGAAAAATAAAAAGTAAATCTGTCTTCAATATACCTGGTTAACAGAAGTAAAAAATACTTGACATCAGATTGTTCTACCTCATTTGGACATAGCCAGATGAGATTCATTGCCAGTTTTCAGAACATATATTACAATGGCAACTGTTCTATAATGGCATCATAAATACCGCGTGAATACAGCATAAGCACTGGTGTGAACGCAATACCTGATGAAATTCTTGAAGCCACCAAGTAATGGCAAGGGCTATCTTAGGGGAGACCTCAGTGCCCTCTACGACTACCTGAAAGGAGGTTGGAGAGAGGTGGGTGTTGGCCTCTTCTCCCAGGTGAATAATGACAGGACCAGAGGAAATGGTCTGAAGTTGTGGCAGGGGAGGTTTAGGTTAGATATTAGGAAGAATTACTTTACTGAAAGAGAGGTCAGGCACTGGAACAGCCTGCCCAGGGGGGTGGTTGAGTCACCATCCCTAGAGGTGTTTAAGAAACGTGTAGATTTGGCACTTCAGGGCATGCTCTAGTGGCAGAGATTGTAGGTTGTTTGTTTGTGGGTGGTTGTTTTTTTTTTTTTTTGGTGTGTGTATGGTTGGACTTGATGATCTCAAAGGTCCTTTCCAACCATGAAGATTCTATGATTCTATGATTCTATGATCTTTGTTTTAGACTGAGAAACCGCCAGAGTTTGAACAAGTGATCACAGCACTGCTCTCCAGTGAGTGTCGATTAATGCTTTAGGCAACATCCTGGGGTGTCCAAGGCTATTTTTCCTCTACTCCTCAGTAACTGCCCAAAACACTGGGTGCCTCACTGTTCAGCCTGAGTTTGTTAGTTGCCCAAAGTTAGCTTTCAAACACCTTTAGAAACCCTGAGTCTGGAAATTTTGGTGACTAATCCCTTGCCTGAGATACTTTATGGTCTAAATGCATTCAAAGGGATCTAAATGCCACCTAAGTCCTGGAAAAGGCATTCTCTTTCTCCCTCAAAAATAAACAAAACCTTTTTTGCTAAGACTGTGCACTCCTCAGTGGGAGCCTAATCATGAAGCTGAAGTCCTTCACCTTCTTGTATACCCTCTTGCTAAGAACCATGTAGTGGTATTCCTCTTACAGCATCGGCAAGATGGATGAAGAATGTGCCAGTTGAGTGATGCATGGATCTAGTATTAGGGGGCTACCTTGTGGGGGCTATAGGTTCAAACATTGTCAGAGTCTCTGATCCCTGTGGGAGCACTGCAGAAAAGGGTTAGAGTGCATTTTTGCCTGAGCTTTGGAATCAATGTTGTTTGAATCTGTTGTTTCACTTTTTGTTCAAGTGGTGTGAGCCAAAGGAGGCCTCTTCTTTGGCTTTTGGATACTACTCCATCAAAATTGATTGGGCGCTCTTAAACCGAGCAGACTGAGGTTGTCCATGTGCAATGCAGAAGTGCCAAGGAGCTCAGACAGACTATGCTTCTGCAGAAGATCTGGGCAGCTGCCTTTGCAGCACACAGTCTTTGGAGGTGTCATGGTTTAATTCTAGCCGGCAACCAGGACCACACAGCCACTTGCTCACTCCCACCAAGGTGGGATGGGGGAGAGAATCAGAAGGGTAAAAGTAAGAAAACTCATGAGTTGAGATAAAGACAGTTTAATAAGAAAAGCAAAAGCCATGCACACAAGCAAAGCGAAGTAAGAATGGGGTTGTTCAGCCCGGAGAAGAGAAGGCTCCAGGGAGACCTTACAGCAGCCTTCCAGTATCTGAAGGGCACCTACCAGAAAGCTGGAGAGGGAGTTTTTACAAGAGCATGTAGTGATAGGATGCTATCCTATATGTAGTGGCTTCAAACTTGGAAGAGGGTAGATTTAGATTAGATATTAGGAAGGCATTTTTCACTTATAAGGGTGGTGAGGCACTGGAACAGGTTGCCCAGAGAAGTTGTTGGGGCCCCATCCCTGGAAGTGTTCAAGACCAGGCTGGATGGGGCTTTGTGCAACCTGGTCTAGTGGGAGGTGTCCCTGTCCATGGCAGGGCCTAAAGATAGATGATCTTTAAGGTCCCTTCCAACCTAAACCAATCTATGATTCTATGAAGTGGAAAGTCCTGCACCTGGGGAGGAACCAGGTACCAGTATATGCTGGGAGCTGCCCAGCTGGAAAGCATCTCCACAGAAAAGGACCTGGGTGTCCTGGTGGACACCAATTTGAACTTGAGCCAGAAATGTGTCCTTGTCACAAAGAAGGTTAATGGTATCCTGAGCTGCATTAGCAAGTATTGCCAATAGGTCGAGGGAGGTAATCATTTCCCTCTCCTCAGCACTGGTGAGGCCACAGGGGGAGTACTGCGTCCAGTTCTGGGCTCCCCAGTACAAGAGAGACATGGACACACTGGAGGAAGTCCAATGAAGGGCTGTGAAGATGATTAAAGGACTGAGTACCTCCCATATGAGGACAGACTGAAAGAGCTGGGACTGTGCATGGAGTGTCAGACCAGATGACCTCTGGAGGTCGCTTACAGCATCAACCATTCTGTGATTCTGTGAAGTTTATGCAGCTAAAAGAACTGCGTTCCCCCAGGAGTCCTAGTGGTTTGAGGAGCCCCAAGCCAATGAAGATGACATGCCAGAAGTATATCTGTGCAGCACAGTTATGTACACGCTGGGTCAGCTAGCCAGCTACACTGGCCTGGACAGAGTGAGCTTTAAGAGAGCCATGGACCATGAAGTGAGGGCAAATCTCACAGCCAATGCAGGCTGATGCTTGTCACAACAATGACAAAAAGAACAGTGTTTTCAAGGACTATTAGCCAGACTTAATGTTTACAGTAACAAGCTTTTTCATAAAGAAAGGGGTCAAATTAGGAGATTGGGCTACTGTATTTTCTTTCTTCAGCAGTTGGGGATCACAACACACTCTTACCATGTAAATGAGGGGTGAAATAACAGATCCTTTTACACTGTTTTTTGAGCAGACAGGATTACAGTGCAGATTGTGTTGTGAAACAAAGAATAGCTCTGCAGGAGCCACGACTCTTCCTATGAATCATTCTGTCCCTCCTCTCCCCTTCCCATGTACCCTTTCTTTTTGTAATTTTCCTTAAAGGTAAATATCTCCTAGATGGGAATGTCATACTAACTGAATGGCTGGACTTTAAAATGGTTAAAGTTGGCTGTTTACTAGCTACAATTTTATTTAATAAGTAGTGACTGATAATGGTTATTTGCCTTCCTACTCAGAGACAGAAAATACACTTTAAACATAAGCATATGCATTGTAAAAATTATAAACATACCCTTCCCCTAAAGTGCCAAATAGAAATAAAAGTCATAATACACCTCCAATATTAGGAGAGAAATTGGGGTGGAGGGCCTGGAGAGATGGGGTATATGTTTTTCTGCGTAATGTTATGTTAACAGCAGCCATGAGTGAAGAGAAATTACATATGGAGCCATGCTGACATTTACAGGAACTGTTGTGGAGAACCTGAAGCATATAACAGAGAAAATAAGAGATTTGGAGTTAAAAGGTTACATCACATTTAGAAATCGAAGGAAACAAGTGTTGTGGTCCATGATAATACAGGTGGAGAAAGGATTACAGATGTGTCTAAGGACTGCTTGGAGAGCATTAATGGATGTTGTTTCCCTGTAACTTTCAATGGACGATTTGTCAAATACTCCCTGATGTGTGTTTCGAAGCGAGTGCTTCTTTTTGTGCATCCAAGGTGCTCTGTTCCTATTCCCCAAGGCTGATTTTGCTCTGTGGAGCAAAGCAGGAGCAGTCATGAGTTGTCCCTGACTTCCAAAGGCTGGAGTAGCCTTTTTTGGACTGAGCCTAACATCCAGTGATTACAAAATAAAGTGACGACAAAATCTTATTTTTCCCTCTCCTGGGATCAGGGACACAGCAGCCAGATCAGCAGTAAAGCACAGAAAGATAATTTTAAGCAAGAAAAATGCTATCTAGCTCCTGAAGCCCGCTCTGTCTCTCCTGCAAAGCTCAGTGGCTGGCCACGATCTGGCCCGAGGTACATCCACCCGCAGTAACACTGACAGACGTTACGTGTCACATATCACTTCGCAGTAATTTCCTGGATTCAGCAATTATTTCACTAATGTTTTGTTTCAAGTCTTCAAAAGTGTCTAAGTGTCCAGATTTGATTTTTCATGCATATAAGCAGTCTTAAGAAGCTGTGGCACTTCTGTACAAAAGATGATGTTTCAGGAGCTCACTGCAGCATGAATATCTACTATAAGTATTATTTCTGTGTTTGTGCTCATTAAAATGTGAAAAGGGAACACCTGAATGCACATATATATTCCAAATATTTTTCTGAGAAAATATTTTTTCAAATTATTCTCACTGAATTATTGAGATGCTATTGACTTGTGAATCAGCAACAAACAAGTGCAAATTCCTATGAAAAAGGAAAAGGGAAAAGGAAAGAAGGAAAGAAGGATAGGTGAGGAGAAGAAAAGGAAAAGGAGAAGAAAAAGAAGAAAAAGAGATCTGACACACAGAGGAGTGAATATGAGCTTTAAAACAGTTTAAGAACTGGTCACAGGAAAAACATGAAGTAGGTACGGCTTTGTGTGGGAGATAGAAAAACAAATAAGACATTCAACTTGTTAAAAGACATTTCTAAGCGCTTACACTTCTGAAGTACCATCTCCGAAAGAAAACAAGATTTTCCTTTCAGTAAGTACATAGCACATCAAGGCTGATCAATTTGTTAATGTGAATGTTCGAGAGAAGAGAGATTACAGCAATAAAGGTTCTGACACGTAAATTAAAGTAGTTGGTTTAGACTAAAAGAATATTGTAAAATGCCACCCGTGCCCGACTTTGTAGACAAAATCTGTAGGATTTTGGGGGGGAGTTTTGTGATCACATAATTAAGGTCTGCGAGGGTGCGAGCACACCCAGGTTAGAATGAGTTTTGTCGCTGGTTTTGTGAGCTCAGGTTTAACTGCACACACAGCCCCAGGAACCCCATGTTCCCGGGCAGACTCGGGGACAGAAGCTTTGCCGTTATAAAAGTTTTAACCGTTTCCCAAAGGAAATGCAGTGAGGGCTTTTGGACCGGAAAATTGCAGGGTTTAGCCCAAATGTGAGGAATCGTCGGGTCCCAGGTTAATTACCATCTGCTTTGTTACAGTAGCAGAAATAGTGCTAGACAAAAAGAGACAGTTATTCTCTTGAAGATAATGCGCTCTTACTACTATTTTGTTTGTATTCTTCCTCCTTAAAATTAGCCACTGCTTATAAAGTATCTGCAATAAATCCAAACAGTGGGATGGAGACAGAGATTGACTAAGTGAAACCTGCCCTAAGCGTGCACCCAAGAGACCAACAGAAATCAATTGTCTTGCAGAGGTAGGTGGTTATATGTAAAAGCTGAGAAAAATCATACTGGAAGCCACAGGAACACTTTCAAGTGGGAAAATTGGGGGTTGCCTACCGCATGTGCCCTTGCTACTGGAGAGCGTGTGTGTGTGTGTGTGTGTGTCACCGAGAGAGAGACCGAGAGACACAGGGTGGAAGACAGAGAACAAGGGAAAGGGGGGACAAGAAAAAGGGAGGAAAAAAGAAATCACTAGAGACACACAGATGCAAAAGCACAATGGTTGTATTAAATTATTTTGAGCTTTTCGTACAACTTACATAATTCTCAAGTAGAAGAAAATAAAGCCATAATTTATGCACAGTTCTTCCTAGCAAGTAAAAAAAAAAAAAAAAAAGAGGTTATTTTTACAACCCCCTATATTGATTGTATTTTTAGAACACTTTCTAAAATAAGTGGAGAATTCAATCCTACTCTCTGAGGCATGTCAATTTGTGCCCACATAGTGGATGGAAAGATTGAACCCTAAGTGCAGATCATGACATTCTGCTGTGATAAAAGCTGTTTCTGTTTGCTTTAACACTCATGCATAGTGGTAAATGCCACCTGTGACACATTGGGATAACTATCTCTATTGCATCCAGTGATTTCAATGCACTGAAAGTTGTTTCTGAAAGTTACTTGACTTTCTCTGCTTCAAGTGTTTTAAGACAGGAGAAGGCAGTCAAGCTATAGATACAGAGAAATTTCACTTGCCAGGAGTTTTTTTCAGAACGTGATACCAATTAACAAAAGATAATACATGTCCTAACAGAAAACCAGTCTGTGATCTACTTAGGCATCTGCTTATTTCCAACCCTGGTCATGAAAAGCCTTGCACTCTTGCTTAGATCCTTCTTAATTGTGCCAGTAGGCATTGCTTAAGTAGCCCTCTGGTAAATATCCATTCGCCCAGCCACTGCCCACCATATGTTTTTATGCATGTAAGGAGATGCATTTATTAATAATCAAGATCTGTTCAGAAAAGCATCTTTCAAGCCTACTCTTTTCATTGCCACCCAGACACCAGCCTCTTCGTGACCATCAAATGAACTTATTTCCACTATTATTTAAGTCACTGTGTCTCTGAAGGCAGAACCAGAAGCTGCCAGAACCATCTAAATCAATGAAAATCTCAAGAAACCTGAACACGTGTCACAACATTCCAATACCTAAAGGGGCCCTACAGGAAAGGTGGGGAGGAACTCTTTGTCAGGGAGGGTAGCGATAGGATGAGGGGTAACGGTTTTAAACTGAAAGAGGGGAGATTCAGATTGGATATTAGGAAGAAATTCATTACTGTGTGGGTGGTGAGACACTGGAACAGGTTGCCCAGGGAAGTTGTGGATGCCCCATCCCTGGAAGTGTTCAAGGCCAGGCTGGATGGGGCTTTGAGCAGCCTGGTCTAGTGGGAGGTGTCCCTGCCCATGGCCGGGGGTTGGAACTAGATGGTCTTTGAGGTCCCTTCCAACCCAAACCGTTTTATGATTCTATGATTCTATGATTATCTTCCCAAATATAAGGGCTATAAGATTGCTATGCTGCCAGTGGCACATTTCTTTTGTATGGCGTGGAAACTCAGAGAGGGCAGCAGGGTTGCAGACTGCCTTCCCATGAAAACTTGTGCAACTTTTCCAACTGTCTTTTCATCCTCCAGGTGTGTCTCCTGCTTCAGAATGCTGTTCACTACCGCAGACCTCCCAAAGAAGCCTGTGTACGTGTTTTTGATTGGCTGGTTGCTACCACAACTATTGTTTATTAATCAACTTTTTGGGTGGGGAACCAACTGTCCTGTCTGTCTCGGAACTCACATGCCAAGGTTCTGGTCCATGCGTGGAGCTCCTGGACACAGTGCCAGCCCATATATTATGACTTACATGTCAGGAATAAATTTTCTTCTTCTCTAGCCGTGCTGGCTGTCCAGGTCCTTGTCTGCCGTAAGGATGGAAAACTGTCAGGTCCCAGCTCCAAAAATCCTTCCTGCTCCCTCCTCTGTGCTGCAACCCACGCTGGCCTAGATTTGAAGCGCGCTGGATAATGGATGTGAGCAGCTATAATTTCCTTCCCATGTGAGATAACGTGCCCTAATATTAATATTTCTACTATTAATTTCTAGGCGACCTCAAGCTTTTTAGCAATTTATTAAATCCAGGTGGGCACTAAAAAAATAGTGAGTATTGGCAGGCCCTCTGATAATAACAAATAAGTGAAAATGGCTGTTCTTTACAATTTTGCTGAGAAACTATTTTTGTCCTTGGGCAGCATTTTGTTACTATGCTTGCATGCCTCGGTGTTTCCTACTGAGCTGGCTATATCGTTCTATAGATATAACAATACGTATGCACGCATGCATTATCTATATATCTCTTGTTTGCTAAACCTGAAGTAATTTCTGTAATTATACACATAATGTATTTTATCCAAATACACAAAGAAGATTTTTTTTTAAATGCCACTTAGGATCTAGATTTAACTTAAACCACTACTTAGTCTATCTTCCTTAATAGGATACTAAAAAGGAATTTTATGACAACATTATCAGTAGCATTTTGCTGATAATTAGAATAACAATAATAATACTGAGATATTTTTTCAGTAATAATGGTGTTATTAATGAGATTTTTATGAAAGACAGACTTCTTTAGTATAATTATGAAAATTGATCTTTTGCATTTTACTTATTCACTGAAATCAGATAAGTGGCTTAACTACATGTATTATTTCTAATAAATATTCAAAAGAATGCATTTAAACAAGGCACCTCATTCTATTCTTGCTCATATTCCTTGCATTTAAATAAAAGTGTAATTGCTCTGCTTTTTTAAACTGCTAGTTTGGATTAGCTGTCTAACCTGTACAGTGTAGCTGTTTGCTGTTTGCATTTTTAATAGCTTTATTACCATTTGGTGAAGCCTTAATTTCTCACTCCCTTGAAGAGTCCTGCCTTTAAGTCAGCTCTACAATTTAACCAGCAATAATCTGTCAAGATAAGATAAAGACCTACACCAGATGAAATGCAGTATTTTTGTGTAGCATTCTGTCATTGTTAAAGGAAAGATCTGAGAATGTCAAAATGTAACACCTGAAAGTTTAATAAACTTTGTAGCATAATTTTACAGTTCACATTTTAAAATAAATTGTTCTAGAATACATTAGCTTGTTCACTAGTGAAATCAGTTAAATATCTATATAAATATGTTTGGGTGAAGGGAGCCAGCAGTTTTTCAACACGGATAAAAGTTCTTTCAGTTTTCAAGCCCCAGATTAAGTCATTTCTAAAAATCCTTGCTTCAATTCAGTTCTATTAGCTCTGCAGTTTCCTCATAACTCCTTCATAATATTTGGCCGTAACATCACTGCAGAGGTTCATTAAATATTGCAAACGTTCTTTTTTTTAGAGTTGCTAATACTGAGGTAATTGAAGCAAAGCGTGCTTAACTCCTCACTTCCAGGGCTCGAGCTGCTCTTCAAGCATTCCTGTTTCTTTTCACGTTCCTGTTCTGCTTATTCATGCGAGTAAATTTTGGTTTTGTTTTTGTGTTTGGTTGGGGTTTTTTTTAAGGAAATATATGAAGATGAGGTCCTAAATCCATGTGAGGGTAAAATAGTAACTGAACTGTGTCAGGTATATATGAACTAGTATATTTATAGGACAGAAGAATGAGTCTCTTAGTTCTACCTTAGCAGAACCTGCTATTCCACATGCAAACGGACATTAATGTCTTTCATCTAACCTGGCATATTCAATGAAAATGGAGGTGTCTTTCACCTAACCAGGCATATTTACTGAAAATGGTGGAAATGTAGGCTCTGTGAGCTGCTCCCGAGTCCATGAGAGTAGATACAGAGTCAGGTAGGTGGTCAGGGAGGGAAGACCAAAGCAGCGTGCATGGGAGTGTTTGGGCAGCCTCCTGTCCAAACCCTGCACCCCTGTGTCCTCTGGACAGCTTGGGCTCTGCTGGGATCTTTCTCTGTACAACCCAGGAAGGGAAGAAGCTTTAGCATTTCACATCCAAGATTTCAGAGTGGGTTTTTTTTTTTTGAGTGACTGAACTCTCACGAATGTTGCTTTTTCCTTTTTTTTTTTTTTTTTAAATAGAATGGTGCAGTAAAATAAAAAGTAGCTGTTTGCAGGCATTCAGCCCAGCTCACTGCTGAGGCTCAAGCTGTTGTCTCCCTTCACAATGACCAGCCCTCTCCTCTTAGGTTGGTTAAACTTTCCCAGGGAAGCTTTGCTAAAACATACACTTCCATGAAATGGTTCCATTTTGATGAACCATCATTTTGCAGTGAAAAAAAAACCTGATTTGCTGCCAAACTCCTCAATCTGTTTAACTTCAGTATTCTATCTTCCTGGGCTAGTTCTACACTGAGCTATATTAAGCAGCAGCCTGAAATGCTCTTTTGGAGGGCTCTGAAGGTTTGGCACCACAGACCCTGTATTAATTACAAATACTGTAGTACAGTGTATTTCCATTTCTCACAGTCAGTGATTTATGAACTGCAGAGCCATCATTGAATAGACTTTGACTTATGAGAACCAGGCCCTTCCTGAAACTGCAAAGGCTATTAATAATTTAGCTCTGCTTTGACATAAACTTGGTAGTTCTGTGGGCCTTGGTTATTAGTTACGAGGAACAGAATCCTATTTTTAGGAACAAACAGGAAAGATATATCTGCAATAAATACATCCACTGTGTGCTTCTTCAAACGCACTGCTGCCAAAAAATCTGTTCAGTTTTAAGGTTAAGGCCACAGGACTATTCTGTGTGGCTCACATGAGAAAGGCCCATAGGATGTGGCCAGGAAAAGCACCAAGATACAAAACTCACATTTAAGAAATAGGTGCATCTAAAATTAGGCTCCTAAGTCCATTGTTAAGGACTTAAGAAGTATTTAGGACTTAAAAAATATTTAGTAGTGGCTGCTACTTCGTGGCAATCATGGAAGGAAGCTCAGCGATAGTCATTACCCCTATTGCATAAACAGTAGTTCGTGATATGTCAATAGCAATTCTAGCACTGGTGCATGTTGGAGAATTTTCCCATGATAGTGATGCCGATTACTGGCCTGGCTTATAGCTGCTAAATCACATTTTAAAGGAAGCTCAAAATATGTAAGCATTTTCTAACTTGACTTTGCAGGGTGACCAATGTTTTTTTCTACTTGGGTATTTGGGAGCTAAAAATGGGAATAAAGGCATCTTAACGAACGATGTCACAAGCCCATACTCTATGAAAAATCATGAAAGCGCCTGCAGCGGGTGCAGCCCTTAACAAATGCTGAATGTCTGTGTGTCTGCTTGAAATATACTTGCTACAAGCACAGGTCTCCATTGAACAAAGCATTTAATCACATTCCTAAGCCTACGCTTGTGCTGAGGGCCTGATCTGTGTCTCAAGGACTTTTTGGAATTGCAAACTGCCATTCCTATGCTCTGGCTCCCTCTGGGAGTTACAGTTTAGACCAGGGGAAAGGGCTCTTCGGAGGCTGAATTAAATCATCTCACAAGACTACAAAACACGTAGGGGCAAAAGAGCTCATCTGCCGGCATCAAGGGCCAGGAGATCAGCATCTTTTGCACGGAGGCTTGAAGCTGTGTAAGTTCCAGCTTAAGTAAGTTCCCCCCTTCCAGCCGTACTAAGTGAAAGCGGTACGGCGTGGAGATGCCGGTCCCTGACCACCACAGGAGGTTATGGCTTCAGCAGCTCTGGCTGCGTGAACTATCCTGCAAAGCACTTTGGCGGAAAGCAGCCAGGTTAAAGCCAGCTGCCCGACTCATCCAGGCTCACCCCGGCAGATTTGCCCTCAGAACAGCAACAGCCCAGGAACAGGCTAGTAACACCTCCGTCTCACACAGCTCTTTGCACAGTAATTACCGACTTTTAAACTGATTATTTTCTTCACAGTCTGAAGTGAGGCATGGATACAAACATCTCTTCATACTAGCAGCCCAAGCCTACATCTACCCGGAAAAGCATTTATACAAGCGTGAGTCAAGAGAGAAGGAAGGGCAGGTAGAGCCTCCCACCGAGCAGGAGGAATGACGTGCCCAACAGAGCTGAAGCCAACTGGACTTCAAACGTGCCTAAAAGCCTTCCTGAACCGCGACCTTACAACTACTGTCCCAAAACAGTCTCAAAACAGCACCTCACATCCCTTGCTTTAGACAATTCTCTCCACAACAAAACAACCTGAGTTTGAGACTAGTTGAGGCTGGAAGCACATGTAATTTGAAGTTAACGTAATGCACTCCTTGACTCTGTATCTCATGACATTTTTAATTTTTTTAAAAAGAAGGAGCTCTACCCCAACATGCGTATGATGTGAGGGCACGTGTCAATTAAAGGTGTGAAAAATGATTACAGCCAAAGGCTCTGACTAGAATAACCACAGAGAAGCCAAAAGGCTCGTGGTTCAATAACGAGTTCATTCAGAAAGTCACAAGGCAGTGTGACAGCTGGAGTGAGGAAAGTCTTGTGGCAATATTTTTTTAAGAATTGTATGATGAAAAAATAATAATAAACATTAACAATGTTTTTGTTGTGGTTTTTTTTTTCTTTTTTCTTTCCCATGACATAAATAATAGTACTCTGGTCATAAGCCAAAACCTGACAAAGGTCCAAGGTTAAAAAGGGTTTCTTTGAGCCTGTCTTCCTGGTATAATTATTGTAGGTTCAGAGGAACTAGATCTGGAGTGTTGTAAAACTCAACACAATGAACTTGACAGACAGCCAGATTTCTGTTTTCAGCCAGTTTAGGGTTACTATAATCTCATTATTATGCTTGAAAGACGACAAGTAATAGAATCTCAGGTAGCCGTTCTGTCTTTACTCAGCCGCATCTTCTCTTTTATGCCGATTTCCCTTGATTACCTGAACTAGTGAGGCTCAGTTTTCAACCACTTATCTTCCAGAAATAATCATCTGATCAGCCTTACAAGGTTCTCACTGCACTCAACGGTTTTAATGGGTCAAGCGTTAAATTAACCCTTTAACCATAGCCCAGGAGAATACAAAACTTATTAAAAAACAATTTACTATTCAGTCATTGTTAACTTTGCAGAGGAGAAGGAGTTCCTTACCCAGCTTTGCTTGTTGTTCCCTCCACGCATGTCCTGTTTTACTGCATCTTTGCCCTTACTAATACAAAAAATCTTTTTAAAGCTTCTGCTTAAGGAAACATTGTTCTGGTTTCTTACTTCTACAAAAGCATAAAATGAAGCCATGGAAAAAGTGGTGTGTATCTTATGTTGTATTTTAAGGCAACTTCTTACAAAAGGTAAATTAATTTTTCCATGTATGGAAAAAAGCATCTGCAAAAATTTGACTCGTGTGAGTCGATGTTGTATTACACCCAGGATTGTAAGGTTAATGAAAATCCTATGGACCCATCTATGCGATGGAAAGGGTTTGCAGCTCTTTCTGGCACAGGAAAGTATTTGCACCAGCCTCTGCTACAGCAGGGAAGAAAAGAAGCAAGAGGTCACTTACTGGTGTAGACCTGTGATGGTGTGAAGAGCAGTCAGCAACTGTGCTGTCGCTTCCAGCCTCCCCAGAAAACTCAGAGTCCCGTCTGGGAGGAGGCTGGAGGCAGGAGCTCAAGCAATGCTCACTGGCTTCATCCTTCCCCAGGACAGTGGCCAGCCAGCAGAAATATGCCTTCTGCCCTGACTCATCCCAAAGCTGGGGAAATCGAGGGAGGTGTGAGAGGATGCGGCTCTGAAGAAGCAGCCTTGGCAAAGCTGCCCCTAGGAGTACGTCTGCACCATCAGGAGGGGCTTGAACAAGAGGCAGATGGCACCAATGGCTGTACCAGACCTCAGTTTTTCTTGTGAAGCCAATGCCCTCTGCACACAAGAACTGCTTTAGAAGAGCAGCCTATCCATTCCACAATGGGGAAAATTCTCCCTTTCAGCAATACTCCAACAGCAAAGAGACTAGAGCAGCAATATTTCATGTAAACCAAGGCCAGAAAGGGCATCAATTCAGTAGCTGTTATGAATGAAGGGTGTGCTCCATCCCAGCGCTGCTTCTTACAACGACAGCATAGTAGAGATGCCCAGGGTGTAGATCTAGCCTTGCTATCTTCAACCAATACTTGCTCACACAAAATTCTCACTGCCGTTCACAGGGGTATTGCCAGCAAATGACTTGAATGAAAGATGGTGGGTTTTTTTACAGAGAAATCTCATACAACACTTTCATCACCTTTAGTTTGTACAATCCCAAGTCTGATCTTTGATGACAACTGGAACTGCTTACGGAGCTTTAGTAGCTCAGGTCAGTAGTCATCAAAGGAATGTCAGGATTATAAAATCTACTATGTGTGTGCTTGTCATTACTGTGCATGTTAGTCATTACGTGTCCATAGAAAAATAATGTGTTTATTTCAGTCTGGAGGAAAGGAAAGAAAGAATGAACAGTGCCTAGAAGTTAGATGGTGTAATGATTTTGGATATAAGGGCTTTTAAGAGCCTTGCCCAGTGCCAAGGACGCTGAGCACAGCCAGCCTGCTGGGCAGGGCACTGCCCATAGTTGACCAAGAGAAAAATTAAAAAGAGGAACACGTCTTAGGGCTCAGCCCTCTGCAAAACTTTGGCATCCTACTGGGATCTACAGTGAAGGTGCTTTGCTGTCTCCAGAGTCTTCCCACAGTGAGGCATGTTTCTTATAAAAGTATTATTCTATTCTATTAAGGATCATCACTACTTCTCTTCAAAATATAGGCATTAGAGAACATGGGGTGGTGACCTTTCCGTATCATTCCTTGTGGGCAGGATCTTCCCCCAGGACACCAAGTGTCGGGGTTTGATGACTCCCTCAGCTTGCCAGTGTGTAGGCTCTGACCTTCTTCCCACCAGTTCTCCAATCATCAGTCCACGAACAGTTGTCCTTCAAGCAGAATAAGTTATCTCAAGAGATGTTTTTCCCCAGTAATCACTAAAAGAATGTGTACACCTGGAGCTTTACATGTGAGTGGTGGTTGTGAGTTACATCTTTTGCCAGTTTCTGTGCAAGCCCTACTGACAAATATCTGAGACAAACCAATATTGTACATATATTGAAGATGGGCTTTCACTGAAGAAAAACAATAATGAAAACATAAAACTAGATGTTAAAAAAGGCATAGTGGCAATTTTCACAAATGAAGCTAAAAAGAAAAGGCAAGATTCTGTTCCTAAACATAGGCACACAGTGTTGCTTCAAGGTATTCTCCCTAGTCTTTGATCAATCATTTTAGATGCCAGTGTCAAATGTTGGCAGACGTGTTACAAAGCCTCTCAGATACGTATATTCCCCTGTAGTGGCAGATGGAGGCTCCTAAAGAGATACCCTACATGCCTAAAGTAGCTCTGAACGTTTCCATTTAGGCAACTGAATCCCATGCCTTGATTTTTTCACCTTTGATCCCAGAACCTTGATTTTTTTGAATATTAAATTAATACCTTTTTTAAAAAAAATATTTTCCATCAATATCCATTTGAGAAAAAACCATTTCTATTGTTTCCTCTTCATCAGTAATACTGCTGTAGACCCTCTCACATAAAAATGAGCACATTCCTGTAGGATCAGCAGGGAGTAGAAGTTTGTATGGAGTCCATGTCAGTATGTGAGAAAAGAGGAAAAGAGTAATGTGAAATTTAAACTGGTTCTAAAGGCAAATGAAACCCATCTGGATTTTAGAGGAATAACAGGTAATTTCCATTTCTAGTCTTGGATATGTGAATGACTGAGAAAGGGCAGATTCAGAACAAAATAAAAGGGGAAAAAACAGCAGTTTACAGGCCTTTGTCAAAGGATGTTTCTGAACAGCCACACTTCAATGTAACAGGGTGATACACAAAAATCATATCCGACTTCTCGTCAAGAAGCTAATGTCTTTCCAAGTTTTCTGGAAGATTCTTGGGAGCACCTTATCCTCTGTGTGTGGCCTGTATTCATCTGATGCAACCTGAACATCTGCAGCTCTTCACCCAAGGCTCCCTTTGTAGGCAATGGAGAAAAAAAGGCATGTCTAAGGAGCAATTTCTTTCCATCATTTTAAAGATGTACTTTAAAGATGACTTGTGCCCATGAAGAACATGGAAAAGGGAGAATGTCACAGAGTATTTGTAGGGCCTTGGTTTTGTTGGCCAAACTATGTAATTATTAATGTGAAAGCTATTCAAAGGGCCCCTCTCAATTTCAGACTCTGCTTTTAAGCAAAATTTCTAAGTAGAGCTAATTCCTTCTGGGAGACCATTGGGTCTATCCAGCTCTCCCAAAGGCATAAAATGCCTTAAACTTGTCAAATATAAGATTCTTCTCTAAATATTATCACAATGCAGCTCTGAGTCACCTTTGGATTAAAGGCTAACACCTTATTTGCTTTAGCTTGAACAAAATTTCCTGTAGTTTAAGGGAAATGGCTTACAGTTAAAGGATAAAAAATAGCAGTAAGCAGTACCCAAAAACCATCTCAAAAAGTGCTCCTGAAGTAGGAGTAATTTTCTAGTAGATATGAAGTAGATATGGTATAATACATAACACGAAAGTGCAAAATCTTAGCGGTTTTAGTACAAAATCTGTAGCAAAATAAAAATATATTGCAGTCGAAAATGTGCAACTCGGGCACAATATTTCTGTTTTCTAAAACTGATTTTCTGCCTTGCACACCCACAGAACTTTATCAAACTGAAAAGACCTTCTGTAAGTTGCCAGGTTTTTTTTTGGTTTTTAAAAGGAGTACAAGCACTTACCTGCATAGCTATGTTGTATTTCACCTTGAAAAGCAAAAATGGGTTAAAGGAAGTTCTTAGTAAATTTAATTAAATCTTTTCCACAGTTAAGACAAAGATTTTAAGGATGAATAATCTGACAAATAATCAAAGCATAACCAGACAAATTATTTTTTATGAGTGAGGCTGATGGCAAATTCCACTTGAATTGCTGGGCTCCCACAAAGATGAAGTCCTTGAAAAATTTATGTGCAAGCTCTTTGAGTCAGAAGTCAGGTTTTCATCTATTTGTGCAGTATTTGTATGCCGAAGGTCATATAAACAGTTAAAAACGAGGAGTGAAACCTTGGCCCTACTAAAATTACAGCATTATTTCCAATGCGTAATCTTTCACATCAAATTTAAGCTGTCTGAAATTTGGCTATCCAGACAAAACTACTTGCCTAAACTCTTTCTATAACCAAGGGACCTTAGAGGGCAATTCATATCAGCGTCTAAAATACATGGTGCTCTCTCTCCATTGGCTATAGCAGGGACATAGATAACTGGCTTTGGTCATCTAGATTGCTGAAGCCGTCATCTAGATGGCTGAAGACAGATAAGAGGAAAACTACTCCCCATGAGGGCACTGTTTGCTACTAAGGTCATGCGAGTAGAGAAAAATTTAAAAAAACTTCAATGGAAGTCAGTCCTTCCTTGGATGATGCTGGATTTTTTATGTATTGGGCAGTTTCTTACAAATTTTAATAAATCAAAGAAAACTCTACACAACCTTCCCATGTTCTCCCAGACACAAACACCCAATGACTCTGCTCATGGAGGGGTGGCAGTGGAGGAAACAGATGGAGTTTTGCCTAGACTTTAGATCTGCTTATCCTTAGTAAAGCCCTACTGGGCAGTGGGCTCAGGAGATGAATCATTGTTGCGGGACACAGGGATGATGTCTGCTCCACTCCTGCTTCTCCTGCTGACCCCATGTGTGGCCTTGGGCAAACTGCTCCACCATCTGTTTCTCCGTGCTGCTTTTGTCTGTGAAGAGGATGGCTACAGGGCATTTTGCAGTCAGATGCAAGCAAACTCTCTCCACGCCCTGACCCAAAATGGCATGACCAAGGTGGTGTGGTGCCAAGCCTGAGGTAACATACACAGAGCCTTAGAAAGGCTCTTCAACTCCATCTTCATGCTCTGTTGGCTCAGTGACACCACTTCTGCTCAGCTCGTGGCATCAGCAGAGCACAAGTCCAGGTAGACATATCCATAGACTGAGTGCCTTCTTGCAGGAGTCTTGCGGCTTTGCTTCCGTGCACGTAGAGCAGTGGGCACAAAGGGGTCTGTAAACTCTGCCCTAGAGATTAACGGCACTGACTGCACACGTGAGGCCGTTGGTCTGGCTAGCCACACGGTTCACGCACCCACGGGGTAAGAGCAGATGTTCAGTTAGGATGGTGGCATTTCTAATTAATCCTTCGCTTCCTATAAAGAGCAGAAGCAGGCTTTAATTAACTATGGAGGTCAAATTTAAATTGGTAATATAAATGGCAAACCGTGCGTGTTTATACCTGTGTATGTAGCTCTGCGTACTTACACAATGTATTCAACCTTGTTTCCTGAAGTGATGAAACAAGAAACTTCCTTGTTCCTCTGTTTCCTTCCCCCCCTCCCGCTTTCACTTGGAAATTTTTGTTCAGTCAAGAAATGCAAACATCTTGTCTTTGAAATCAGTGAGTTCACTTACTACCCAGGATGAAAAAGCCCCAGAGGTACTGGAATCTGAAGCACTGCTATGAATAGATACTTAATACACAGGAATCCTGTGCTTCTCAGCTATTTATTCAGAAATGTTCTTAGAAATAAGGAACCAGCTTATCTTAAAATCCACTAACCATAGGAGGATAGCAAACAATTTTAGAACAAAAATGACTGCGTGTATTTGTACTGAAGGGCTTCACCTGATGCATTACTCTCACGCCGAACTCCAGGCTTACAGTCTTCCAACGAAGTTCCAAATGTTCAGAAGAGGGTCAAATAAATGCTGCTGGGGAAGATCCACAGGCATTACATAAACCGGACATTAAAAAGCAGGAGTTGCTAAAAACCAGGTCCCCCAAACTTCCTTTGGGGTAGGTGCTCTACATCTCTTTCCAGCAAAGCATGATCCATTACCCCATAACACCAAGTGAATGCCCGCAGGAATGCTCCCAGCAATGAGTTTCTTTTTCTCACGTGAAGGAGATTTTGTGTAGGAAAGCTGGTCCAGCTCTCCTAGGTGAGAAAAGCTCGTAATTCTCCTCACCAACCTGCCTTGTTAAGTCATGGCTGATATAAAGGCCAAATTGGGTTTCTCTTGTGTATGGTATGCCACAGTGTGGTTCATGGTCTGGCAGACTTAGAATCGAATCAGGAGTTTGTGGAGAAAAGGACAAGAATCTCTTCAGTATGAAATGCAGAGCAAAGGTTTGGAAGTCCATCCTTTGAGTTTGCAACAAGACCTGTTCAGTTTTGCGCAACCATCCTATTATGAATATTCAACCTTCCCAAACCCACGCTTGTTTAATGCTTGAACTTCGAGCCTGTAAAAGTACAAGCCACAGCTTGATCTAAGACTCCATGCTGACAGGTGTAACAAGTGCATGCTATTAATGTTACTGTCATCTGTCTAAATGCCAAAATCTAAGCTTGCTTCCTTGTTCTTTCTCTTGAAAATATCTGCAGAGGAAGTACTGAAAGCGTAGAACCCAGGTAAAAACGAAGCACTCTTTCTGCAATGCCTCTCCTGTTGCATTTGTCCAAGACAATCCAGAAAAATGAGTGGAGTTTTGCTTTTCTTCCTTTCAAAGCCTCAGCCCTCTCCTTTTCCCCCTTCACAACTGACAAGCTATATCTATACCTCAGCTGTGGGATCCAGGAATATGTGCTGGGCACACCTTCACCATAGGCAGCCAGGCAAGCCTGCTATAAGGTCCTCCCTTTGGAGAGTGAGAGGTTTGCCCCCAGCATGGTGATGGGTACCAGAGGGAATGTAAGTCAATTTAGCATGGCCACAGATTTCCTGAGGCTTTGAGCTCTCAGGTTGGCAGTGCAAGGCTGTCTCCAGGGAGTCCTGGCCTTGGGCCTCCCATCAAGGCTTCCCATCATCTTTCCATGACGCAAATAGCTGAGACTGTCTCACCTTCCTATACGCTTGGTCTATGTGCTTCCCAGGAGGTTTCTCTGCACAACAGGGGAGCAGTGGCTCCACCAACTCTAAAACCATAGATGCATGAACTGAAGACAAACAAGGAACAGCAGAGCACCAGACCCAACTTTCTGTATCGCACATGCCTCTACATTTCATCCCATGGACCCAGTCAACCAGGTTAGTCAGGCAAGTGTCTGACTAAGTAAGTGTCATAGATGGAGGAGAGACAGTATAAGGGGACTAAGGGAGAGAAACAGTAGCTCTGTCTGCCCTGAGATCTGGAGGGGTGGGAAAACACAGCCAAGTAATCCAGCTACGCAGCTACAAACAGCAGTGAAGACTCAGCAGCATGAACCCAGTGATGCTCTGACTTCACCACCACGAGCTACAACATTAAAGGAAAGTACATCAATGTAAGAAGCTTGGGCATGGTCCAGTCATCCCTCTGGCATGAGCCCCACATGGAGAAAGAGCCGTTTGCAGGGGCTAGGGATGGTGATAGGGAAATCCTCCTCTTGCCTACCCCCTGCACCACTTGTAGAGAGAGAGATTTGTGCCAGGTCTGACTCAGTACTCCTAGTTAGCGAGCACGGCTACAAGTCCCACACTGTTTTGGAGCAGGTCCTCCTTTTTATCCAAGGAGCTGCAAAGGCTTTGCAACAGAAAAAAGCCCCAGTGAACAGGTAAGTCCTTAGATCAAAGTAGTCCCCTGATCAGCTGTCACCTGCCCATCAGCTGGGCCCTGCATCTTTGCTCACGTCCAGCTGACCAGGTGATGTTTTGTCTTTCCATGTCGCTGATGGAGTGGTCTGCGGGACTTCATATGGGGGGACTGTGGTGAGAGCCGAGGCAATCAAAAAGTTGAGGCGATAAATCATTCAGCTAGTCAACTTTCCCACCATAGGCAAGACTCTCCTCCTTTTGCAGCTGGTCTTGCAAATTGTAGTTGTTAGGAAATGAAAGACATCAGGAAAGTCTGCTGAGCTAAATGGTTTTGTCATTCAGCCCCCGCCCCTCCCTTCCTTTAAACTTAGGTTGCTCTGGTGACTGAAACAGTTGCCCTTGCTTGGATAGACCAGCACTACACAAAATCTACAGTCTTGTAAGAGTTAAACTTATGAGCTTTAACCATTCAACGTAAATTCACGTACGTCACTTTTGTAGGGGTGCTCACACTTTCCCTATCAGGAAAAGAAAGGCTTTGTGAAGTTTACTCCCCACCCTCACCATTTCCTCTCAAAACTTTGTTCAGGTAAAAATTTGGGTTATCGTGCGTACAGGTTTACTCTTGCAAAATCTCCTCTACAGCAATCAAATTTCATACAAAGAAAGAGAGATGAGTATTATTGAGTGCTCCATTAGGGATCTGGGATTTCACAGCCTTCAGAGCAACATTTCCACGCGGTGTAAATTTGTTTGGAAAATAAGTCCACCTTTTGTTCGAAGTAGTTAATTACCTTGCTAGAGGAACCAAATGAAATAAAAGATTTATGGATCCCCCTTTCTCATAGCGAAGGAGAAAGTGATCTGTTCGCAGGAGTTATATTTTCAGGCACTTTGCTGAGACACCCCAACCCCCCTCGGTTGCTGACTGTAAAATAAGAAAACTATTACCCAGCTGGGGTAACAATAGGCTCCCACAGTGCTTTTCTGCTCAGCCCGCAGCTGCCAGTGAAAGTGGAAACTACAGCAGCAGGATAACATTCTTTTCTTACAGCCTGTTTCTATGGGCAAGGAGCCCTCCCACTGCTTCAATGTATTTTCTATGCAAAACTGTAGAAGAAGTGACATTTTAAAAGTTTTGACCTTTGTTTTTTTTTTTTTTCTTTTCTCCCCCCCCCCCTTTTTTTTTTTCATGAACCAAGGCATACATTTTTTAAACCTTCTGACAGGGTGTGTGTTAGGAACAACAATAGCCATTACTATAATAATAAAATGTTTCAAAATTTGAAAATTCTATATTGAGTATAGCGTACCAGTAACCTTTGTGCAGAAAAAGATAGTGATGAGAGATACAGAACTCTTCTGGTTATTGTAACAGGCAAACAGATGATCATGGCAGAGCTCATACACCTTTGCAAGACAGTGTCTTCGAACGCCACGTTTTCATTTGCCGATTTCATATTTTAAGGCTAAAATTTTAAAGGATTTTTGCGGGGAAAGTTGTTTTTTTTTCCCATCACTCTGCAAGAAAAAAATGAAATATTAGCCAATTTTATGAAAATTGCCTTTTAAAAAAAGCATTTACGAAAGAAAAATCATTCGACAGAATAATGGTAGTCAACAATAGTAAATTAGCTACATATACATGTAGCCAAATTATATGGATCTAATTTGATAGGAAATTGGCATAGTTCCCAATTAGATTACAAATACAACAAAAAAATTACCCTACTGGTTAGGACATAAAATAACACACGAAATCTCAGGAAATGATAAAGGATGTTAGAAATGTAAAACATATTTTCCCAAACACAAGCAAAATAAATGAAAACTGTTGAAGTGAGACGGGGAGGGGGAAGGGATGCCCATGAGTCACTGAAGTGAATGCAGAACAGATTCCAAAAACAAGCCTGGCAGGTTAATCCATGTGAGAGTCTTCCATTCAACACCGATTCCCTCTGCTAGCGACCACCGCTAGCTATCACCAGCTCACCCTTATGTTCACCGAGGGCACTGGCCCTGCTGTGGGTCCATCTATATGCCTATCTCTCTGGGTCTGACCCCACATTCTTTTCACACCCAACCCTCTCCCCTTCATGCATTGAAACCAATGGAAATTTGACCGATGCAAATGATGACAAATAGGCCAATCGGGCAGCAATGTTCTGAAATAATCAGGTTTAAAAGCCTTTTTAAAATTCAGTAAGATTTAGAAGAGAAAGTAGAAAAAACCTGTGTTTTAAACTGGTGGTTCCACTGGTGGACGATAAAGAGCTATAAAAGACTTCTCGGTAACCTGAGTCCTCCATCAGAACAAGATAAAATCATCTCTCACTCTACAACACACACACTGTAACCAAATCCATCATTAGCAAACTACATCATTCATCATTAGGCAACAATCTGCTATAAATTACAATAGGTCCATTAAAAGATCGTGAAACCTTACAAAAAAAAAAGCAAAAGCAAAAAAAAAAAAAAAACTCTCCCAGGAGGGTCTGTGTCAAGACAGAAAATTCTTTCAAGTCCCCTCGATCTGTGCCTGAGACAGTATAAACCCTCAGGACACCCCATCCCGAGGTAAACAGGGTAAAGTAAGTTGTATTTTCTACCCAAACTGTCTATTTTTTTGTTTCCCTGGGCAGAACATCTCCTGTAGATTTTCAGACCTGAAGGTTTCCCTTTCCAGTCTGTGAAACGACAGCTTAAAAAAATATATTCAGAAACGTTTCCGTGGCAAACCTGCCAGCGGTGACCCGGGGGCCAGTGATGTCTCTGGAGAAGCCACCAGGGTACCCCCACCTTTCCTGAGGGCTCTTCCCGGGTTTGGGCACAGCACTCTGGAGGAGCTGCCTGCCGGAGCCTGCACCCACTGAAGGGTCTTCTCCTCGGCTTTGGTGGGGGTGCAACCCAGTCAAACCAAGTTAGCATTTCGAAAGTGCGTCTCTCATCATCTGCTGTATTAATAGTTATTTGCATGTTGTTTCCTGGTTTCTTTGCTGCGATATGTGGGTGCAGGCAGAAGAATTCTAAAGGATTTTTAGGCTGATAGTACTTCCATTATTCAGGACAATGTGCTATCCAAGGCAGGCAGCTATTTGGGATAAATAGCATATCCCCATTTGTCCAAAATAGCCAAATGTCTGGCATGAGTCATGCCAAACAGGCAGCTGCTCGGCAGGAGCGTAGTACTGGCATACTAAAAAGCGGAAGATATTGGAGGGGGCAGAGAGAGCTAAAGGTGGCACCGGGGTACAGTGGCAGAGGGTTTGTGGCGTCAGTAACACACAGCTATCACACTCACTGAAGCTGTCAGACGATGCCATCGTAAATGTCAGCATTTGTCTGCAGTTTGCACACAACAGTTTCCAAGACACCACTCATCTCCTTAGTACTTGAAGCAGACAATAAATGAATATCTTGGGGGCCGCTATGTGGGAGGCGCTGGCAGGTGTTACCTGCAACTATTATATCACTGCCAAAGGAACACACTGGGCACGGACAGGAAAGTCTGGAGAAACAGCTCCTTTAGTAAAGGTGCTGCTGTGTGATTTGCGCGGCACAGGGTGTTTCCTCAGCTCTCTGAGGTGGCTTCCTGAGAAGCAATGGCATTCACGAGGAGCAGGACGGATGTCGCAGGGAGGTACACGAATAAATTTCCAGGTGAGTAAAGGTAAATCCTTAGTTGGATGCTGGGTCAAGCCACGTATATGCACATTTGTGAGCATGATGCATATCCATGCTGTACGCAGACACCCTCCTGCCCTTTCCAGGCTATAGAGTCCCTTCCTCCCTCGGCATTGCGTGAGTACTAAGGATTTGAGCTGCAGATACTCCTGTGAAGTAGGTAATGAACTTCATTTCACAGAGAAAGAAACCAAAGCTGTAAAATTTGTGCCAGACCCAACGCTGCAAAGGAAGCATGGGGCAAAGTCTTGAATGAAACCAGCCGCTGAGAAAGGGTCTTCTCCTACAAGAATATCATCCTTTGTCACAGTCACTGCAATGCAAGCTCAGCAGGTGCCATTTCAAATTCAGTATCTCAGCCATCTACTTTTCTTTTAAAATAAATGAAAACAGTCCCTGGCATGTAGTAAACAGCTTGCCAAACTTAGGAATTCTTTAGCGTACATTATCTTTAGCGCATTTAAGTGCCAAAAAAAAAAAAAAAAAAAAAAGAAACTGGGTAAATGTCTAGTTAGTCATGCTTGTAAAAATGTCAACGCTGTCAAAAATATTTGTGTGAAAATCATAAACAAAATCTGCTGCCATGAGAAGTTATTTGGTTCTTAATTATGGGACAAAATGAGTTCCTTTTCATGAAGACTTAAGAAAAAGAGAGCTAACACTGTGATGGAAATATTGGCACAATCTTGACTCAGCTGCTTCCCTGGGGTAATAAAGTTGCTCCCAGAAAGAAGAGGATTATAATCTTCACAGAATACCTTAAAAATCCAGCTGGTATGCCAAGCTAGCTTAGCAGGTTCCTAATAGGATGTGCAATCCTGCACCTCTAAGTATGTTTGGAAGGATTCAGGTACTTAAAGGCAGGAGAGGGGTGGTTAGTAGTCCTTTAATTGGCATTTCTGAGTGGATTTCTTGAACTGCAACTCTCAGATTTGCACACTCGCTTACAGAGGCTGGATAAGCATATTTTATGACCTAAAAAAATAAACAAAAGCAGTAGGTCACCAGACCAAATCATGCAGGTCATTGGAGAGGATTACCTATAGCTATCTTGAGGTTTGTGTTCGCTGACCTGTGGGAACAGTTGGTGGTCCCACTTGATTTCTGAAGGACAGATGTCCTCACCAGCACACTACCACAGGTGGCAATGCTGTGGTCAGCAGACCCCGTGGGCACATCCCAGCAATGAACCCCCACAGAGGGGGTTCACCGGGGCCAGGTGCGCTGCCAGGGCCTTTGGAGAAGTTGTCCTCTCTTCCCCCTCTCTTTTTTGCAACTTTATAAAAGCAGACTCGCACTCTCACAACTTGTGGTTAATTGGGAAACTTTTACTAGTAAAGTCACAGGGAGTGGAAGTGAGCATTCAATGGTATGGCTGTTCCGGGAATTAATTTCCAAATCCTGTGGTGAGTGCAGGCATTACCATCTTCTCAGAACAGAATCATACATGTTCGTGCAGGCTTGTAAAGTATAATACTCACCAAATCAATATCAAAACAGATAGAGAGCCAAGGTGTTTATTTCTCTTGCCCTGAACTTGCAAAGAAAGCTTGTTGAAAATAATGTCCAATACAGTCCTATGCAGCAGTGTTCAGGTTTCTCAAGAGTCTGGAGAAATGGCATTGCAAGTTCTGTCACAACGTGGCACAAAACAAGTTACCAGCAAGAAGCAAATTCTAAAAAAGGCCACTGCAACTGAAGCAATATTTCCTGCTGAGCTGTGGGGTTCCAAGGCCTCTTACAGAAATGGTTTCCCATCCCTTAATATCCCTGGGAGTTCAGTACCAATGTGTTATATTGCAAACCTAAAAGATTTCTTGAAAGAAAACGAAGATTCATAAAATTCATCTTTTATTAGTCCATTTCATGTCTCTCTCTTGTTATCTTCCCTGCTCATAGAATTTCAGATTACTGCTTGAAAAGGTAAGGGAAAACAATCTTATATTAATACTCACTAGATTTATTCATGGGGGTTTATGTTATCCTATTTTATAATTGAAAATATCTGCATGGAATCGAGATACAATCAAAACTCAAGAGAAAAGTAACATTTTTCATATCACAAAAGGGATAAAACCTGAAGCAGAAAAATGTGACATTAAATGAACAAGGGCCATGTTCTGTTGGCTCATTTCAATCATGTCTACCTTCATTCCTCTGAACAACTCTAATGAGAGAGTCCTGGTACCTTTTTCTTGCTATCACTATGAAAACAAGCTTTTGCTGGAAGAAAAAAAAAGGTGAGGCTCTCTTATGCACTGCCTTTAGTACTTACTTTTAATCAGATAGAGGAATTTCTGAAATGTTTCATGCTTCCTGAAAAAAAAAGAGGTAGAACAAGAGCTGGATAACTTTGTGCCACCCGTTTCTGGTTTGTCTTGTGAAAAAATGGCATTATTTTAACAATAAATTAGAGCATATTTGTTACAGTGTTCAGGGAGTGTGAGGACTAGGGGAAAGGCAGATCAGGAATAAATGGATTAAAGAAAAGACAGTCTTCTAAGCAGGAGAAAAAAATATTGCCTGCAGATATTTCAGTGTTAAGGAACACAAGCAGTAGTCTGTGGCCTGCCTCACACAAAGGGCAACAGGGAAATGAAAGGTGCTTTCTACCTCTGGTCATCCTTAGATGGGGCGAGGGAGGTCTTGAAAGCACTGCCCACTGGTCAGGACATTCCTCCCTCCGGTGGGTCTGCCCGTCCCCTTTACCCCCTCCCTGAGTCGGCAGGAGGACACCTTGTCATCAGGCCAGCACAAGATGTGCCACTTCTGGAATAAGGCAGCAAGACTGTCACGCTCTGAAATGCCATCTGCTTTCTGGTCTGTTCCTAGGACAGTAATAAAACATGTTGCCAATGGCTCAGTGAAGGGACCCCCAAAATGCATCAGAACTTTTTGCTTCTCTTGGGAAATGGGGTCCTCCAAGGCCCTCCATTTCCAAGGTCCCCAGCACAAGGGCAAGAAAAGTAGGTTCTTTTACACCACAAGCAGTGAGAAGGTTGGCTCAGCCTTGTTGAGAGCATCATCAAAATTCAATCTAAGTGTGATGAACTGTCAAGGTTTGTTTTCCACAGACAGGCTCTCAGTTCATTGTCCTCAGGTTGTTAAGTGACAGAAGAGGGAATCTTAGATATTCAGCTCTCTGAGTCATTACTTAAATATTTCTACAAAACCCTGCCTCCTTCTGTTAGTTTTTCTGGGGTCCTGAAAACCTCAGATCTTCCTTTACTGCCAACATTTTTAGGGTCCAGAAGTTGTGTCCTCTCTACTGGGCCTGAGCAGTATCGTAAACATTACAACTAGTTCACACCAATGCAAAGGATGAGTGGAGAAGATGTGTGAAATAGCATAACGTGGGTATGTTTCCTGATAGGAAGAGTCACTGCCATCCCACTAGTCTGTCCAATATCCTGGTGAGCCCAGGAGTAAAGCTCTTTCCCTCATCTTGTCCCATTCTTCCATTGCTATCCCACTTCCAGCCAGGATATCGGAATAGGTGCCTAGAAACACACTCAGCCTCTTTCATTGACCGGAGTCCTACAGACACAGTTCTTCCAGGGTAATCATGTGCTACCAGTAAATGCAGTTGACTGTCACTTTACTGATCCTACCAGCAGCTCTGAGAAGCTGTTGGAGGAGACTGTGAGAAAACAACACATAATTTCCTACTTGGCTGTATAACTGTCTGCATAGATATAGAGATGCCTATATCTAAGGCTAATGTTGAATAAATTCTAAGCAGAGGAGTTAAAATCTAAAATTAAAATGCTACCATTTTGTGACAGTGGTATAATCTGTCTATTTGGTAATTCCCAAATCTCTGGTTTGCAGCATCTCTGCTCTATTCACCATCTACTTTACTACAGTTTAGTTTATGTAAGGCACCATAATGCTAAACATCTACAAAATGTAGGCGTCTGCATTAAAGCTATTAGTCTTTGGCTTTTCGTAATTGCAAGTTATGTGACCTATGGTAGCTGTCAAATTCAGGATAAGCCAAATTGCTGCTAGGAAGCACTTACATCTTTCCATTGACTCTTACAGGGCAAAAGAAGAGGTGGAGTAGTTCAGATGTCTGCACTGTAGATGTCTTAATTACAGTCATATATAAAAACTGAGTGAGTTAGCCCCACCACAAGTGTCTCCATGCATTTTGAGCGAACCCATTAAAAACACATCTTCACATATGGGGCAAATACCAAAGGTAAGGTGGTGGGCAAGAGGTGTGCAAATTTTCCACAAACAGGTTCAAGCTCACTTCTGTAACAGTTTAGGATGAAAATCAGCCTCAGAATAAAATGCAGAGATTGCTTGTTTGGCATAGCTTTCCCACAGTAAATAATAGATACAAAATTAGCTAGGGAGGGAGGAAGGGAAAAAACCATGGATCATTTGCTTTCACTTGCAAAGCTTTTAAAGCATTCAGAACAATATAAATCCTGAGACAGACAGAGACTGTCCTCTACAGATGGGCACTGGGCATCTGCAACAAAACACAGTCATGACCCTACATATAAGTTTCTGTGAAGGGCCATTAGATGGGAGACAGCTCATTGTGTGCACATGTGTTTGGATGAGAAAAATGAGTCACTCCCAACTCTGGATCAAGCAGGTGATGTAAAGGATTGGCAGGGAGAATGATGCAGACAAAGGCTCTGCTTTCTGAAAAGCACTGAGTCACATCCTAGGAAAACGCATAAAAAAGAAGACAGCAAAACTGGATGCATCGATATCAGCTGAGAGCTGGGAGCAAGGATGAACACACCTACTCTGCTACTGAGGACGCACACCTGTACAAGCCAAGGAGCCTAGACTGCATTTTGCAGTGGCTTCTGTAAGGCCTTAGGATTGAAACTTTCCGTCTGTTCGGCAGCAGGTTCGTTAGGAGCAGTCTTTTTGTAATCTCACACGTCACACCTCAGCACAAGGTAGAACTTCTCTGGAATGACAAATTCTTCACTGCAGAAGCCCAGTCACAGGGCTGGTAAGAAGTGGCCTGCTGAAAAGGAGAATCAGGCTCACCATCTTTCCAAAATTTTGCTGTCCTTCTTAGCAATATGTCTAAATTGGTCTCAGTTAAAGGGTAACAACCAGGAGATAAGCTATTGCATTTCAGTCCATAAGAAATGGACTGAACAACGTTATGAACCTCCTAGGACTAAAAAAAAGCTATTAATTCAGTGAACTCTTAATTCCCCTGATATATTTTACCTGGGTTTTACAGCACCAGGAAGGCAAGCAGGGTTTTTTAGCTCTAGGCTATGGGCCAGCTTTACTGGACCTGGGCTACCTTTGTGTTGAGCTGCCCAGGTATTTTGCTCTCCTCCCCAGTACCTTTATTATCCTGACATTCCAGACTCCCTCTACTTACCATGGGTAGCGAAGATTGAGACAGTTCAGTTTACTGACTTAAAGGAATTCAGCTGACACTGTGACACCTATTTGCTGATTTTACTAACCACTAGCCGTTCACAAGAAGGAAAAAAAGGCTGGAGGCATCTAAGCTAGAGCAGGAGGATAGCCACCAGCTCCTTCATCACCTTCTTGGATGTGGTAAGGCAGTTAGCTCCAGTCAACCCTTCAGGGGACCAGCTTCTGATATGAATAACAGATTCAGAAGCCTGATTTCTGAGCTTGGGACCCCTCAAATGAGGCAGCAGGTCCCCTATTGCTTTACAAGCCTCTTTCCCTATACACATGTAACAATTGAACCGGCAGAAGCTCTGAGAGGTAGAAGTCACAAGAAAGATGAATACAAATCGAGTTAAAGATTAAGCTGAGAAGTGATGTTCAAGCACTATAGACTTAGCTATATTTTAAATTTTTGGGCATCCAAGTCCTGTTTCCTCAAATATCTACTCAGTTTTCATTAATGTTTCACGAGGCCCTCAGAAGACCTTGTTGCTTTGCATCTGCCCTGGCTCTGCTTCTGTGGAAGCAATTTTTGTGTATTCTGGGAAACATAAGTGAGTAAGAGACAGATTTGGGTAGATTTGAGGATTGTCATTCTCTTGTCACTTTCCTGGAAGTTCAAAGAAGTACTTATCGCTCGAGCCCGGCTTTTGGGAAGAAATATGGGCCAGTTTTGGGACACCACAGATTTTTGCTGGGCTCTCACAGCTGGCCTTTGAAACCTTCTGGAGGGACCAGGCTAAAGCCCAAGACCAGAGCGACACACAAGACAATTAACACGTTAGACCTCCCCATCCCCCAGTGAACTTTTGTCGGCCTCTCCTCTTCCTGAAAGAAAGGGGGAAAAACATCCTTTTTGTAGTGGCTGCTTATTATATAAAGCAAATCAAGAGTGAAGGGAGGGAGCAGAGAGATGGCACAGAGCCCAATAAGTGCACCCTTAAATCTATAATTAAAACCAAAGGCAAGTTCCCAATATAGCCAATTCAGTTATATAAGATCTTACAAAAGCTTCACACTGTTTGCTGGGTTTTGCTTTATTGCTGTTCCCTCTCCTCAGAGTTCACTTCAGGTCAGTAGTGGATGAGGTATTGCAGTCAGAGTTTATGGCAGGGTAGAAATCTAACAGTGCCCTGTTTGTAAAGATATGCAAGTGTGCACCCAGAGGGAAAAAATAATCCCTGGCTGTACTTGAAAGAGAATAAGTTAATGGTCACTCTGGAGCTCAGTTTAGGCCACCTCCAGCTCCGGAAATGGATTGCTAGTTAGTAAGAAATTACTTTAAATGATGTCTGAGAGTCTGTAAAAGGCTCCTCCTTGCCCACGGGTCAGAGAAATATGACAAAACTGCATGTAAGACAAGAAATCGGTCTGGATACGGCCTCAGTAGCCAGCCAGACTAAGCCATGAGGATACAGAAGTGTTCTCAGAAAGCCCATGACAAGTCTATACCACATTTCTTCATGACTACTAAAAGCAGCCTGCAGGGAAACATTAGTTCAGGTGGCATTTTTGTACGTGTAGGCAGCTCACTGTTCTGCGCAACTGTACTGCGAGTAGCTATCTCCACCTGGGAGTTGGAACATGTATCAGAACCACTACATTAAATAGTATGCAAGATAGGTTTCAGAAATATAAATAAAAAGTAGTTATTATTAGTGATAAAACCCTTCACTGCTGCATCCTCCTCTTGCATTCTTTATAGCAGGGGTAGGCAGTAGCATTCCTAGAAGCAACGGTTTCCCAGGACCATGCTGGAACTAAGCCCTTCCTCCATACAAAAAAACCCCAAATAACCCAAAACACCAAGAATACCGTGTTTAAACACAGTAGAACCACTCAGCGGCAATCAGCACTGCACAGACATCCGTGTATTTCTGCGGTACCATGTTTCAAAGACAATGAGAATGTGGGTGCCAGGGGAAGAAGACACAATTGTCTTCTCCACTTTCTGGTTAAGTGACAAAGTGCAGGCACATGCAAGGCGTGCAGCCTCCAATTTCATCAATTAATGCAATTTGCTGAAGTCCCAGCTCCCAGGGTGGTAAATGTCCTCAAGAACTTACCTGGAAAGAGCTGATGATTGCTGAGTGTAGCACCAACATTCACAGATCAAAGTACCTTCATCTTCTACACCCCAATTATGTTTAGATTAATTTGTCCCACAAAAGTAGAAGTAGGGTAAAATAGAACACTTTCAAAAAAATTCCTAAAATACTGCTCTTTTTTCCCAGTGGCAAAGGGGAAAACATTACCAGAAATGTTACTATTTCTTACCAACATGGTAGGTAGCAGAAAAATGGGAAGAATTATTTCCAGGAATGTTTGTGAAATCTACGGCCATCTTTTCTTTGCAATGTAAAACCTCAACGAAATGTACCTTTTAAAAATTAGGAGGCCATATCTATTTAAAGTATATGTTAATTGCTTGAACTCTGTTGTCTCTTTTGAGCCATGACCGTTCCCAGCTTGCTAACATCATATGCAAAAGTACAGAGGAAATCACCATGGGCAAAACTGCGTTGCTGTTGCAGTATAATTAAAATATTATATATAAGTGGATTCAATTCCAGTTCCTCCTGCATGCCTCCATCAGAGGATTTTTGTGATTAATGTCTGTCAGAGGATTTTTGTGATTAATGTCTGTCAATGTCGGGTACTGAAATGGTCATCCAAAGACTATTGTTTAAATTGCATTGGTTTGAGAGCCGGGGCTCGACTCTGTGAGGGCTTGTGCAGGAGAGCTGTGGGAAGGAGGGGCTCAGGGATCATCCCACTTTCCTCGTGCCCCTCCTGGCCCTCGTGGCAATGCGGGTGCTGGCAGAGCTCCAGCCTCACGCTGACAGTAGCACAAGGCCCTTCAAAGGCAGATTGGTCTTTCCAGTGCAATGGCTCCACAGCTGCCACGCGAGCCGGCAGACCTAGTGGTATGCAGGAGGAACGCCTGCTTGCCCTTTCAAAAGCTTACACACAGTGCAGAGACACACTGGCTCCCAAAGGGCATCTGCACACAACATAAATATGATGTTTTCACAAAGTTCTGTGAAGCCATGTCAGATGTACTGGGCATAAATGAGAAATGGGCTCATTAAGTTTCATTGGGATGTAACATCAGCCCAGGCTGTATCTGCTGACACCACTCGAACTGACAACTACCACCAAGTAACTATCTGCAAGAAGGCTGACATCTCTATATTAAAAGGGAGGACTGACACTAAAAATTTGGGCTCACATTGCTAGTATTTTCATCATAAGAGCGTGTCACAAGCTGCTGTTTTCTGAGTGAAGACAATGGTTGGACAAGGTTTTGTGATGCTACCACAGAATCACAGAGTCGTTGAGGTTGGAAGGGATATCTGAGGGTCATCTTGTCCAACCTCCCTGCTCAAGCAGGGACACGTAGAGCAAGACCATGTCCAGACAGCTTCTGAATATCTCGTTATGTATAAATAATTTTTAATGTCTCCTTATCTATAAATCCATGTAGTCTTTCAGCTATATATTCAATACAACAACTAGCAGCAGTAAGCAGCTATTATCCCATTTACCAGGTAACGTTCCCAGAAAAACCACAATTTTTACCTGGAGAAATAAGAGAGAGATGGATACAACACAGGCTCTTATCACTAGATTATAGCACTTCTTTCTGTCTTTGGAAGGGCACCACACATAGTCTAACAAGAACTTCTATAAGAAGTCTGAGTCTAAGTGAGAAGCATCACCAGCAGATCCATGTACACAAACCTTTCTCTTATGTCTACCTCGAATGTTTAAACCATTTCCATCAATATACTGCCATCATTCACGTGTTCTTATAGGTAGAAGCTCAAGAAACCAGTCCATCTGGCAACTTTTTCATAGGCAAAAGATGGTCAACAAGTTCTGTGCAAATCTCATGAAGAAGAATCGATGTCTATTCCAGTCTTACATTGCTTTCTCATGGGACATCCACTCTAACTGAGACCACTAGAAAAAAAAATCATTTGATGGCTCAAAATGTCTGTTAGTTTTGTGGGGTTTGTTACCTAATCAAGTTAAGGTAATCAAGCTTGAGATCTAAAAGCTAATCAGGTTCTGGATGGGATTGACTTGAATACAGGATTCCATTTCCTTGAACGCATTTGATAATTATTACAGTCTATCAACTTGGTAAAATAACCTCATTGTGTCAATGCTAGCACTAATCGACTCACTTTCCAGGGCTCAGATAGTCTAACAAGTATTTTATTCTTGGTACTTGTTTCAAAACTAATTTGCACTGTCTCTTAGATTTTCAGCTTCAGGTGCCATGTCTTCTCCTCCCATAATATGCTGAAAAACTAGTTTCAGTTTATAGTGCTACTCTGACACCTCATTCCTTTTTCATTTCCTTATTTTTGTTTTTTACATTTTACGTCATGAAACAACACAAATGATTTCAAGAGACCATTCAAACAAGGTACGTAACATGTATATGACAGATCTTAGGTACTGTGTCAGAGGATAAATGTTAAAAAACAACCTCTGATTTCTTTCTCAGTACAGTAACAGCCTCTTTCTCATTAGAGTCATCGGCTAACTTATCTTTTTTTATCTTCTGTTTTGATTTCTCCAAGCCTTCCACTGTTTCTTTTATTTTCAATCTCTGAGGTTTTTGCTTTGGATAGACCAATTGTGGAGTTTCACTTTCCATTCATGCTATTTTCCTCCCTTAATGTTTTCAAGACAGTTTTTAGTTATCATTAAAAAGCCCCCTCAGAATGTACACGTTCAAACTTATGCTTAATAACAGTGAAAACAGAGACCACTATGGAAAAGGTAAAGTTCATAACCTTTCTCACTTTCTTTGCTGTTCGTTTTTAGATGGGTAACTCATGGAAAAACTGTCCAAGACTTTCAAATTTTTTCCTGTTCCACCATTTGAAGCTGTTACGTCTAGCAGAGAACTTGCCTCCCAGTGCAGTTTCTGAGTGTGTTTTGCTCTGAAGACTTCAAATTCTTCTCAGGTGACTTTTTTTTCAAAACCACGCTGTGATAAAGTGCCTGGATGCAAATAAATTGGTCACGAAGACACGGAGTAAGTAAAAGGCTTCTCTTAAATAAGCCAATTAAAAATGTTTTTATCATAGAACCCTTTTTATTACCAGTGCTGTGCACTCTTTGAGAACTGATTTTTAATTTCTATACACCTGCAAAGGTAGCTATGAACAAATACTTCACCGATGCTCCTGCACATAACATACTTTTGAAAATAGGCTTGAGAGAAGAGCTACTCATGTTCTCCTGCCCCTCAGCTGTGACAAGAAAGAAAAAGAAAACTCAATCCAATCTTTGAAGCAATCAAAACCCACCAAGAAAAAATAAAGTCTGTGATCCCCTTCTTGTCTTCTTCCCACGGAAACCGTGGCAGATGAGACCCAGGGTGGCAGGAAAGATTTTTCCCAGTGCTTCAGAATTATTCACTCTTCCTGCTTGTGGAGGTACAACAGAAAATACAGTGATGGGTCCTAGTCCGATCTGCACTTAGGCGTGGAAACTGCTTCTCTCCAGTGACTGCACAAAGAACCATAGTTTCTCAGTAGCAGTCTGAATCACTGAAGATTTTGGATGCTGTAGTAGTCAGAAAGCCTAAGGTAGTTAGCTGGAGTCTAAAAATGGGAAAAATAAGGGAGCACCATAAATTCAGAGGGCAGATATTTTTCTTTTTTAAGTCTTCAAATCTTTCTTAAATCTATGCTATGAACGTAGCACATCACTGGTTACTTCTGCTGTGGGTAATGAGGCATCTTCTGAAAGCGCTTGCTAAATTACACAACATCCGAATGCGGGATGGGATTATGGCACCTCTCTGCTGCTTTAGCATTTCATTTGCAGGCAGCAAGTGCTCTTATCTACTCTCGTGCTGTCAAAAATGTGTGTGTCTTTTGTGTCCCACGGAAGCTGTGTGATGGGAGGAGGTTCCCCCCTAGAACCCATCCCTTACACTGCAGGTATTTGAGCTTTCCAGCCTGCTGGTAGCAGGCAGAGACATATATTACTGGTAGTGCCAGCAACTGTTCTTTCTCTTGTCTTAGCCCAACGTGGAAACAATTGCTCAGGGGTCCTGTAAATAATAGCTCTTTGGTATCATTTTCAAAAAAAAAAGCAAAGAAAAAGCCCCTCAGTACACAATAAGCTGGCAGTAATTTTCGCATTACTCCAGACAGTATCCCATTCATCGCTTGACAGATCCGTTTTTAATTCAGATTTCTACTTCTCCTTTAGCTCTCCTGTTGCAGGTAGACAACAGAATTTAACTGTTTGTGTCCATCACCCACGGCTTTATTTGCTGCCAGACTGTTTCAGGAAGATATCTAGCAAAAAGCAGAGACCGGTACTCAGGGCTGTCTGTCCTGCAGAGAGAACAGGAATTTGGGGGAAAAAAAAGAAAGCTAAGAAGACCTGACAGTAGCTAGCGTGAAGCCCACCTCACGCGCAGGAGATTGGTCTTTAAAATACATCTGCCTGACTCAGTTCAGGGACATGGTACAGCAAACAAGGAGACTGGAGAGGACGCAATACAGTTCTGAGAAAAACCGCACCCCAGCCTAGTGCATTTAAAAAATGTTCCCAAAGTGATTCTAAGAAAAGAAAATTATGCCAGAGAATGGAAAGAACTCATACCTCAATCTGCGGTTTTGTTATCTGCACAGAACCCATTGCCTGAAACATCTCTAGCAAGCCCTTGGTCCCCTTGCAGGTGTTAACAAGTGTGTGTGTTTTGTGGGGGACAGAGCGGCAGAGAGGAAGCAAAAGCAGGTTTTGGAGTGGCACTATTGGTGCTATGAGCCCTACGTGGCACAAAAGCAGCTTCTCTGAGGACCGACGGTTTGTCTGTACACAGGGAGGCTGCTAGGAAATCAAAGGCAATGTCAGGTCTGTCCATTAGAACGAACCCCTCTTTCCAGCTGTCATAAAAGCAATGCGTTCCCTCCATGCTCGCCCTGACAACTGTGCCCTAATAAACTCCTAGGTGAAGCAGTAATGAGGTATTACCTGAAGACAGTGATTGTGCCTGGCTGAATTGTTCTCTCCGAATGCAAATGCTAGTCATAGGTTCCCGAGTTTTTTTCCTGCTCCCCGCAGCAGCTGAGATGCAGGTGTGCTTCTCAGAAAAATCCCTGCCTGGGATATCTGCAGCGTGCAGTAGTGTCTGCGCAGAAATAGATGATCCTCACGCTTGTGTCAGCAGACCTGCGTGGCTGGGCAAAATTAGTTTTCAGAGCAACAACTCGGAGGTGCCATCTGCAAAGCACAAGAATGCATCATACCATGAGAGTACAAAATATATGCATCTTCATCCAAAATGCCGGCCTATCTCCCCTTGCCACATGCTCCAACTGCTAAGCTAAGTTCCCGTTCCTGAGTATGTGCCAAACAGTAAAAACAGCATAACCCCTTGAGTTATATCCAGTAACGCAGGGCTACCGGATCTTCAACTGATCATGATTCAGCAGCTGAAAATTCAAATGAAGATGTAATATTCATGGCTGATAGTGAAAAGGGAAGAGAATTAAAAAGTAGGAACCAGAAGAAAGTAACCTGAGATAGGCTTCAGCTTTAGTTTTTCTTTTTCTTTTTTTTTTTTTTCTGTGTTAGACTCCCGGGTCTTACACAGCGGGAGGAAACTCATGAAGGGATTAAAGAAAGAGCATAAGCCAACTTCAACTAAGGGGTAAGTAACTGGAAGGTCGTTGAATTTAAATATATTCTCATTCACTCTTTTTTAAATTAAAAAAGATCTTTCAGAATTTAAGGATGAAATTGGTAGTGATTAACAGAAATTCAGATAATTGGGTAAGTACCCCAAATTGTTATAGAGTTCATTGGAGAAATAGGTGTCCCATGAATTTTTTTAAGCCAAATAAAGAATGTAATGGAGAATCCCAGCCCCCCTAGCACACCGCACTGCCTTTAAAATCTTTCGCTCTGTTCAGGATGGCCAGAGCTGAACTCCATGTTTTCAAACCAGAAAAGATAAAAGTAAGCCAAACGTACCTACTCCAAAGACTACTGGGGAATCAATGTTGAGTCTCAATCACTTTTTATCCAAATTCAATAGCGTGGGGTTACACTTTCACTGGAATGATGGTTTAACAAGCGCAAGAAAGAACCTTGGGGCAATAATTAGATAATTACAGAAATGCCATCCCTTTAAGTACCACTGAACTTCTCCCGCAGGGGATTCACAGGAAGACCCTAGCACAAAATGAGTGGAAATCCAGCACCAGTGCTGAGAGATACCGGCCGCGGTTCTACACTTACTGATGTAAATAATCTCACACGATGGAAGTCCGGGCTGTCGTGATTTTTACCTGGGCTCACCCCTGCACGTAAGAAATGCATATTCTTCTTTGCTGGAAAAATCCTGCTCTGTTTACTGTCCTTACGGATGCCTCATTTGCAAAAGAACAGAGGTTGCCTGACTTCACTAGAAAAGTGGGCAGCAGGATTCAGCGCGGGAAGGAATTTGGGTGGTTAGGGCCACTGAGTGACGGGAATATCAGCTCTGTTGAACCACTTTCCTCTTCACAGCAGGTACAGAGTGCTGTGAGGGTATGGGAAGGAAAAGCAGAGAAGGAACAAATTCAGAAATATGGCTGCAGTTCGAGCCTTCCTCGGCCTTCCTCTGCTGTTGGCTGCAGCCATTGCCATAGAGCAGCTGCGGGCCATCAGCAGTCGAGCAGGCTTCCAGCCAGCCCAGTTTATTTGCCCAGTGTCCAACACATGATTATTCTGTGGGATCCCGAGCAGGAAAACAGCTTGTCCCTTGCACATCAGTGGTATCCAAATATAAAATAAAACATTGTGTACGAAGCATGGCAACTTCTGTAATCACAGCGTTGGTGAAATCTTTAGGAAGACTGTAAAGACTGAGTCAGGGACAATGAAAGACAAACTTTTCAACACAAGTAAACCCACAAATTATATCCCATGTTGCCAGCAGAAATAAGTTTTTTTCTAGTCATTTGCTTTGTAGTTCTTCTGTTTTTAATAGGCGTTTGCCATCTCAGACACTGTACATACGAATCTTTTTTACCATAAATCAAAAGATATGTTTCAGTTGACTTGGCAAGCATTTAATTTTCTGTCAAAGTGTCCTAGGAGTGTAAGCCATCTTGGCTTTGCCATCTTTACCCTAGTGCATCTCCAATGTCTTTGTACATAATTCCCTAGTCGCACACGTTCCTGGTGCTGCCTGGCAGGACTCAGAGACAAGATGTCCCAATGTGTACATCGGCCCCACAGTGACTATTGTAAAATGGGGGAAATAGAGGTAAAAGAACTTGCAGTAAAAAAAAAGCTCAATGAAGAGAAAAGCAAGCAAACAGGAATCAGTTACATGTGTACAATACAAAGGATGTTATCAGAATCGGGGACATGTTTTATATAGATACACCTACTATTCTTAATCTTCTTTAGTTTAATTAAGGCAATTATTCACTGGGCTCTAGATACTGTACAGAAAATTCTATCTTTTTATCTGCAACGAGTGCTAGGTGCGCGTTGCTTCTTTTAGTGGCTGTGTGATATGGAGTAGATATTTCCCCCTATCTATTAAGAAAAAAAATGCCATTTTTTGCATGAGTTTAATGACTCTGGATGCTGTCGTTCCTACCACTCCAGAAATGTATTTATAGAGAAGTCCTTCCTTCAGCACAAGCCCCCTCTGCCTGGCGCCTCATTCCTGGACTTGTGCGCCTGGAGGCAACCAGAGATTTAGCAGCATCTTCTTTATAGAAGGAGGCCATGATTTAGTGCATCACTTGAGCACCTGCTTGTCTATAACAGGGTGTGCACTCCTGTGCTTCTTCAGCAACCGCTTGAGGCCAGGCCTTACATTACAGCTTATGCTTAAATTACATGGAAGCCCTTTGGACTCAAGCACGTTTCAGTGCTTTGTGAAATAGGATCCACAGTGATTAGGAACCCAGAAAACATCCTGAGTATAACCAGATTCTGACAATTGTATTTCCCTTGGACTAAATTTGCTTGGGCATAGGACTGAAGCAAGTGGATTTGAACACAAATGTCTCCAAGGCGCTTCTTTATTCCGAATTTTCTGAGAATGAGTACCCTGCATCTATGCATTTTTCCCTTGATATAAACTTTTCTAATGAGTGGTTAAGAGACACTAACCTTTAAATTTTAGGCATAAGACCTCTGCTCCCAGATATGTTCATTAACTTTAAAAAGTCTCTAGAGGGATTGCTGCACTGTTTTGGAAAGTGGCTGATCACCCCACTTTATCCAACTTTATGGCTCTCACAGGCGGGACCTGCCTCCAGGTTCCCCATTGCCACACGCATTTAAAGTCATTTAAGAGATCTAGGAAGAAGAAATTCAACTAAAGGCTGATTTCCCTTCCAGCACATTCAGACAGGCCAAGGGCTGAATGCACTTGGCTTTTCTGTGGATGGGATTTCCTAGGAAGAAATCACTGTTAATAAGAAGCTCAGACAGAAAGCTTGTTCTCCAGCCTGCTACTGAGATGCTTTAGAAGAGCTCACGATTTTTCTCTCTCTTTTTACTTATTTTTTAAACACCCTAGCTTACGCACCTTACAAAATACCTACCTGAGGGTGTCCATGTTACTGTAGGAAATATTTAGACAGATAAATGTGTTTCCTCAGAAGAATATATAAAAGAAACTCATATAAAAGCAAATGGTCCCATTTTACGTAAGCATCGCATACATCCGTGAGCATTTCCCAGGACGCATTTGTACAGGGCAGGGACTGGTCGTAGTAGATTGAGTTTTCTGACTTTAAGTTGGCATCTTCAGTGTGCACACAGCTGGGAAGAATTGGTCTTGCAAGTATACTATTGAAAAAGCCTACGCGATTAGACAAAAAATGAAAGTATATGGAGCTAATGTCTTTCTTCGCCTCATCTTTGTGATTTTAAATCTGGCGTAAGAGACGGGTGAATGCTGAGGGAGAGCTGAAGGGTTAGTCCTGCCCCAGGCAGACAGCAGGGAGCCTGGAGGTTTTCCTCTGGGTTTTGTTTCAGGTTGGTGTTTGTTTTGAAGCAGAAGTTATATCAGAATGTTTCCCCACAGGCATTTTTCGCAGATACACACACACACAGACACACACAGGTCGCCCTTCAAAAAATGGTACACTTGCAGGACGCAGTTATGATGTGCAAGAAGTCAATTTTGCGCTATTTATTCAGGGTACTACGTGCTGTAACGAAGCATCTTCCTTCTCTCCCACACCCACTCTTACTAATACAATTGGAAAGCCAGTATTTCCTGCGGAAGGAATATTGATGACAATGCACTTAACTGCAGTTCCTGCACTGTCATAGTGTGTACCTGAAGGAGGCGGCTCCTTTAAAGCCCCTCTAAATCTTCAGTTCTTTAGGATTTTCAGCAACTGTAGGAAATAAATGCAGCGAGTTATATTGTCCATGAAGTAAATTAACCATAGGACATTCGTAATTAAGAGATCGATATACATTTTGCTGCACAAAAAAAATATTCTGTGGCAATGATATAAAACAATTCAAAGCCGAAAAATCCCGATTCAAATCTTAGACATAAAACATTTTCCCCAAGATTATTCCCAGTAAAGCGTCATAGTTCTTGACTCAATGTTTGTATTTCAAGGTTCTGTCTTTTTCTGAAACACACACACATCCCAGTTTTCCCTGGCATCTCTTAAATAACCACTACATATCCTTTCCTTCTCCCCCTCCTCCCCCTTGCCTTTCTACAGGGTTCTCTTCTCTTTTTTCTTCCTTCCCTCTCTTGTTCTCCTGCCTCCAGGACCTCATAGTTACTACTTCATGCCCAATCGCTCCTATTCAGTCCTGTCTCCCTTTCTCTCTCTCCGCTGGTAAGGAAAACTTAGCAGAATGCGGTATTCTCCAAGCACTCTTTTCATTTCAATGTGAAGAAGAGTCATCTGAGCCTCTGTCCTAGCGAAGAATTGGTCATTTGTCAGTTGAAGAAGTTTCTTATCTTTATGTACTCTTGAATAACTTAAGATTTTGTTGTCTTATGTTTTGGTTGTAAAAACAAGCATTTTGCGGGAAACCAAAAGCAACATGGTATTACTCTGTCTAACACAAGTCACAACCAAACGTTTGAGTGCTTAAACCCCCCAGCTACGCTTTTGACCGTCAATTGCTTTCTAGTAACTAGTTTATCAGAGGGAGCAGGAAGTTTCGTTTCCCAAAATGTGCAGAAAGGCTGCCTTCGAACTCCGCACTGCTTAACTTTCAGAGACGCTTTCCCCGGTGCCGCGCACCAGTTCCCTCCCTCCCCACTTACATGCATATTCAATGGACCATATGCTTGATCTCAAATATCTCCGGGCATTATGGATCCTATTCATCAAGAAGTGGCTTGTACACTCATGAGCAAGGGTGGGGGGCGGGAGGGGGGGGAAGAAGTCTTTTCAAAGAGCATTCAAGAGTTTTCTGAGAAAGAAATCCCAGTACACAGTGACCTGTACGTACCAGGCCATGGTCCACTTTAAACTAAACCCACATGTTTCTGCCGAAAACACACACACAGGCATTAAGAAATTCTCATTATTTCGCCATAAAGGAGGCCTGTATAGGGATCTCATGAGGGATTTAAGCGGGAGCTTATTGACAAACACAAACCTAGTGATTCCTTGGAATCCAAAGCTGTTTGTGGGGTGACAAGGCAGTCCCATCACCAACCCCCGGCACATGACAAAAGCAGAGGCAGCTCCAAAGCCGACACAGCAACTGCCTCGGGATCTGCCACGCAGCCAGATGCCGTGCTGGGAGTTTTTCCCTGACACCGTGGCATATGGGCTTTGCATTGCCGTTTGAAGAGCACGAGATGGACAGAAACAATCTGGAGAGGGTGGGAAATGGACGACACGTCAGCCCGGTGCTTGTGTTTGCTGTTTGGTTATTAGGCAATGCTTAAATGCATCTTTGGCCTCAAGGCAAAGGAAAATCTTGACCCAAAGGAAGCCCTGTTGTAACTGTATTAGTTCCAATGCAGTTAGCGTGGGGAATAATTTATCAACTTGTTTGCTTTTTATTTTATTTGTTTTTTAAACAAATTCAAGTAAATTTCCCTCCCTGTATGTTGTCAGAGAAATACATGAGCAATTCAAAATTAAATTAAAATAGAAATTATGACACTTGTTTCTCAAAGCTGTGGTAATCTGTTCACTGCTTCATCAAACCCAGTTAAACTGGTCTCTGCAGCCCTGTCACCTGCTGCAACCAGACCCAGCAAATGTTAAGAGGATCCCACACGTGACTGACTTATGGGTGCATGGAGGTGCCAGATCTACCCCTTGGTCCATCATTAAGAGTTGTCTGACATCGCACCACTGCACTAGTTTTTGCAGTGCATGAAGAAAGCACTATGCAAGCAGCAGACAAACTGCTCTGTGTCCCAACTGCAAGGTAGTAGCTCAAAAGTGACATGGGTTTTGCTGTTCTTCCTTCTTACAGCCTTTCTCCATGAAGGTCCAAGCCCTCAACCACAACGAGCTTAGGTTTCTCCAGGCCAAGTTGCTGTTTCCATTAAAGGCAGCTGCTGCCTGAGAGGGAAAGGAGCTGGAGGCACCAGCAGGGGCTGGAGCTGCCAGTGGGAGGCAGTGAGGAGGCAGGAGGCGCAGAGGAGACCACATGCCAAGGAAGCATGTACAAAGGAGAAAACATCAGACAGCATGAGGAACACGTGCACAGCAGGAAGAGGATAGAGAAGAACAGGAATATGTTTTGGACAGTTTTTTTGGTTTTGGGTGTTTTGTTTTTTTTTTTTAAAGAAAGCTGAATCTCAGGAAAAGGGTGTAAATTTTTCTGATTATGAAGCAGTGATGGGGCATACCAGTGCTGAAAGGACCACATATGGGAGTTTCAACAGCAGCAATGTGCCTTGCTGGCTTGCTTTCATCCTTTTCAGGAGTGCTTGGTCTGATGGTTGTTAAAAGTAGATCGAGTAGTACTAGACTAAACAACCCCTGATGTGACAACTTCCATTCTCCTCATGGACCCTTCACCCACACACAGACACACCTGCCTTCTGCCCCCACAGAGCCTCAGTACGCGGGTCGGCACCACCAGCCACCCGTGAGCCCACCCATGAGGCAGGAAACACTCTGCTCCTGCTGCTCCAGCTGCTCTGCAAACTCTGGAGCTTGGAGAATCATGATCACCATGTATGTGTTGCCCCAGCTCACTTATGGCAAGTGGGGATTCCCCCATCCAGTTATTCCTGACCCAGCCAGCACTATGTGAAAGCAGGGATGGAGAAAGGTCATGTTTCTGCACCAACTATTCCCAACACCATTTGCACAAAACATATCACACTGAATGCAGTGTTTTCTCCCAAAGCCAGTTAAGAAAACAGTGGTCCCTCCTGTCCTGCTGCCTCCCATGTACCTTTACTATTTGCATCTCACATTTGTTTTTTTCCACTGCAAGCAAGATTTCTCTCAGTGGTACTGATGAGCTGGAAAAAAGAAATAAGGAGAGAAAAATAAAAAGAAGTGAAAAGAAGGAATTACATTTTTTACCTCGTACATGCGCTGCTTGGACTACAACATTTATACTTATGAATCCTGAATAGGTGTTTGACCTTTTCATTGTTTCTTCACTTATTGTTCTCTCCATTCCACTTCCCACTCTCTGTGCTACTGCACCTACTCTGATAGTTGCTCTTCAGCCTGTTTCTTCTTGCTTTGTTGAATTCTGACTCTGCAATCAGGTGTTTGTGCAAAAACTCTTACTGTCAGCAGGACCCTGACACAGATTTGGGTGCATGAATGTCCCTGTCTTCAGTAGGGTCCTTGACTTTATTTTAAAATAGAAAAAGCCTTAATACAATAATACATTTTAATTAAACCATGCACAGCTCCCTTGGCAAGCACAAGGAAAATCCTATCCTATCTCCACAGCAGTGCTGCATAAAAACAGAGAGCATCTTTTCATACCTGTGTCTTTAATGGCAAGAGTCATGAGACATATACAATATCATTTAAAAACTGCACTGCTTATACTTTCACTCTGTGAGTGGTTCCTTGTTATGGGGTTTACAATGGATTAGTTTCATCTTTAAAAAGGAGACAGAAAGACAACTCCTTGAGCACACTGAATGAGGTACTGTGAGCTTGTTGTGTTAAGGAGCTGGTATTAGTTGATTGGCATCAAACATCACGGATTTATTTATAGCATATCAAGCATGATGACGACATGGATGCAGGTTGTCAAAGGAAGTCAGTTCCCAAAGAGACAGCTAAATATTTAAGGGCCATATTTTCAGATTTGCTTGAGACTCTAACCCTCTCATGAAATCACTGTCTCTGTTGCCTTTAGTCTATGACATCTGGTCTTTCAAGAGGTGCGTCATTCTATTTTTTAGAGCTCCTTTTCTCAGGGGCCCTCAGGGAGCCAAACACACCATCTTTCACAGTGTACCTTTCCCTGTAAAACTAAAAATGGCACCAGCTCCGGGGGCAAGTTCGAGCTGTGAGCCCGCCTGTGGGCTTAGACCAGATCTAGAGCAGCCAGATGTGGGGGCAGCCAGAGGCAGAGCCTGCAGGGTTATTTTTCCATGATCTGCAAGAACCCATAGAACCATAGAATCATAGAATGGTTCGGGTTAGAAGAGACCTTAAAGATCATCTATTTCCAAACCCCCTGCCATGGGCAGGGACACCTCCCACTACACCAGATTGCTCAAAGCTCCAACCAGACATGGATGTTCCAACACTTCCAATCTACTGGACGAAAGGGATGCGGATACAGGGAAGACTTACAATTGAATGGTAATCTGGATCACCTCCCTGCTACCTTCTTCACTTTTATTTCCAGGCCAAGTCATTGCCATCCATGTCAGCAGTTCAGCCCTAATTCAGCCAATACAGACAGCGGTTGCTTTCCTGGCTCCCTCTGAACAGCTGCCTGCAGGCACATTACAGAAGCTGTACAAATCTTAGAAGAAAAAATGTTTTAGCTGAGAAGGGTTTTCTTCATTCTGTCATTTTCTGAAGAGTGTGGAGAAAGAGATGTCAATTTTTTGGCTCTAAAAGCCAGTTTTCACTTTATTACCTGGACATCACATTTATAATATTTGCATACAGGAAAAACTTTATTCAAAAGTTTCAGAAAGAAAGAACGTGGGTTCCTCACCTAAAGCAAACCATCCCCTGGAAACATCCTTGTGATTTTTATTAGGTCAACTTAGTGTTTGATGACAGTTTGGAACCAAGGTAATATGTGTAGCTGCCGTTCCAATCTATATTTCTAACACTCTCAGAAATGTGAAAAATAAATTCAGCTGATTGATCAGAAACCAGAGGGACTATGCTCAGAAAGAGCTAACGACATCCACTCTGCAAGGCAACTCTAACTCATTGTTAAGATGTCTCCATCGATTGCAGTCGACTTACAAGAGGAGTTAATGTGTTCTACTAAATTAGAAGCAGTCGGAAGATTACCAGGTAACAATACATATTTTCATAATATCTTCCAAAGAATTTTTTTGTAAAAACTTCTGCTTTAATCCCTTGTTTTGTTTTCAAACATACACTTGCAAATTAAACCAGGACATTTGTATTTGGCAGTCCAGGTCCCTGCTGTTCCGCGCCTCAGCTTCGCAGTTTGGTGTTGCCCAGCCAGCAGCGCGTGAAGTCTATACCCTGAACAACTCATGCTGAAGGAGAAGCAGCTGCTCACTGACACCGCTCTCTGCAGCACACAAATCTTGCACTTCTGCAGAAAGAGAACAAATACTTGTGGAAAAACACACATGGAGTTTGTTGCTCAAGGGGTATAAGATTAGGTCCAGTGTATTGACTAGGGAAATAGCCTGCAGGCCTTCGGCCAGCGAGGCTGCTTGCCAGTGACTTCATTAGGGCTTTTGCCTATGAAAGGGCTGCCTGTTTGGATCCTGGAAACTTGCATCAATACGTCATTTTGTGTGACTAAAGTAAGCAGAATGTGTCCAAAGCGCTGGCCTGTTACAGACCTCAGTCTGCCTCCATTTGCAGGCAGTGTCACTCGTAGGAAATCAGGTTTTGATTTGATCCGAGGCTCTTTTCAGTAGGACTTTCATCACTGACTTCAGCTGACAGAGTGCCTCATGTGAAGCTCCCCATTTTCTCTTATGTCTGCCCACAAAAGACACAGGCAGCTGATCTCCTTGACAGACTTTGTCCAGGAATCCCAGAAACCCCCAAATCTTTGCAAATTTCAGGCAGCGCTTTGCATCCTCACAATAACCCTCCCTGCTGTCCACCCTCGCCTCATGGCAGCGGGGCACTCATGAAACCACGATGCCAGTGACTCCCAGAGCTCCTCTGCAGGGAGGAGAGAAAGGAAGGAACAGGGTGTCATAGCAGGTGCAAAAACTGTGCACGTCTGGCAGTATAAATTTACATACTTACTTTGCAAAATCTTACAAGATGTGGTTCCAGCGGCTCAAGGGCAAAAGACGGTGACAATCCAGCAAATAGGCTCCTTCTTGGGCTTCAGTGCTCTCTGATACCATCAAGGCAGTAGGAAGAGGGTTAGACTAGTTTGGTGGACTTAACAAAATCGCTTCTGGAGTAACAATTTTTTGTCAAAGATCAGATAGAGAAAGCAGAAAACCTAAGGACCAATACAACCAATCCCTAAATGAGCAGTGTAAACAGATACTTGGAGCATCCTCACTCATGTAGGACAAAACCAGGAAATGCAAGAATGCTGAATTCTTTGCTACATGCTAAAAAATATTCCAGCATGCGTTTCACAGGTCTTTGGTCAATCTGGTTTGGGGGTTTTTTTTGGAGATTACACTTTTTTCTTTCCTGTTTGCTTTTTTTTCCTGAAATTCACTGAGAACATGCATTTTAGTCCCTCAAACTAACAGCATAAAAATCTTTGTTAAAGGACAAATTGAAAGTGATTACCCTACTAACGAAAATAAAAAGCACAATTACTTCTGGAGACTTCATCTACAGCTCACAGCACAGTAGGTCTAATGATTTCTGAGAATTCATTAAGTATTTGTGTCATTATAAACATGCTGTAAGTGCCACACACGTATATTTATTACTCTGCTGAATCAATGTTGATTTGATCAGCTTACCTTTGACATCAGCATTTCATAAATTTCTTAGTCATTTCCCCATGATGACCTCACAAAACACACTCTAAATCAGTCCTAAGCCATTGGAATGCTTCCCATCCTTTCCATTATGCAGCCCTGCTCCTAAAATCTTACTCTTTTTCCTTTCCCGGTCCCCCCTTTCCTCCCCATTCCTTTTTCCTCTGACCCCGCGTGCTAAAATTCTGAATCAGCGGCATTTATCAGCTTAACTCTTAAAATACATATCCTCGTAGCGAAGGGAAAGGACACAAGCGAAAAGCACAAAGTCTATTTTTAGCAGATGGGATCTAATCGTACAAAATTTAGCAGGGGTTATTTCTCTCTCCCCCTCCCCTCCTTTATTTTTTATTTTTTTTCTCCCCCCCCCGCCCCTCTTTCCCCAAGTTCCTGGGTTGCGCTCCCTTCAATCTTGTCAGCTGTAAAATGGGTCTCTTTTTAACCTATAATGGATCAGCGAGATTAAAGGTGAAGTCATGAATTAGTAGCAGTGACAGCCCAGCACGATGGCCCCGGCAGCAGGGGGTCTCCCTTTGTGCTCGTCCACTCTGACCCCCCGTGCCACTCTCCGCCTGTGGGAACCGGACAAGAAGAATGTCGGGGTGGGGCCGGGGGCCGCCAGCCCCAGCCCCTGCGCCCGGCCAGCGCCCCCAACACATTCTTTCCCTGGAAATATTCTGACATCACCCCGTCATACCTCCTCGCCGGCTCCTTCGTTAGCTCCTTTATGCCTTGCCGGCGACGGACAATGGGTCCTGCGGCAGGGTGGAGGAGGAGGAGGAGGAGGAGGAGGTGGAGGAGGAGGGGAGGGGGGCATCTTTCCCAAGACAACTTTTTCAGAGGCTGGGGACCCAAGGCAAGCGGGGCTTTTAAGATCGGGAGGTGGGTGAATTTTCCAGGAGTTGGGCTGTGTGGCTTGAGGTGCTACTGCCAATGGCAAAAGAAGCGAAGCGCGTCCAGCAAGGCAGAAAGATTTATTTGGGTTTTTAAACCTGAATTTCTAAAGCAAAAACAAAGACCATCCCTACATAAACACAGCTTGTTCAACGTCTGCATTTTTCCTTGGGAAGTACGTCAAAACCACCCATTAGAACTACCGCAAATGTAACATGCATTTCCAGCCTCCTCCATGAAAGACTGTGGTAACGCAACATCAGAGAGAAACATAAATAACAGGAGCTTCCTCTTAAGAATTCCTCTTCCAGGGAATACCTGAGAGCAGAGGGAAAGCAACAGAGCTACATCTTTCTGCAGATATGAGACCGGCTGGTCTTCCTGTTCAGGTTCTCCAGGATATATTCTGTCCTTACTGAAATTTAAATGCAGTGTTGGCTTCAGCCTGTCTTCTAGGATGAGTAGTTAGACTTTTCAGGGTCCCTCCCAATTAAATCGCTAATTAATTAATTATAACAGGATTCCTCATCCTGGCCAATTTACCTTGGTGGTGAAAAAAGTTTTGTATTTCTGAACATATTTTTCTGAAACTTTTAAAGCGATCCTATTGCACCTGCCACCAGAGCAATCCCAGTTCAAACCACTTCTCTGGAGGATATAACATGTGTGCAGGATGGAGCCAGAAAGGATGGTCCTGGAAAACTTACAGAGAATCTTCCCTAGAAAACTGTAAGAGCATCACTAGAAATTATTTCACTGGGTGAGGATATGTTTCACTCCTGCAATTCCATAAAAGTCTGGTGAGAATTCACTATCTCTGTGCCTTGAAGTTCTCCACAGGAGGTTCTTCCACACATAGTGGTAGAGTCAGGTGGGATTTAGGCACCTGAAACAGCACAAAGGCATTATAATATGCCTAAATTCAATACTGTTATTCCTGTTTAGAGGCTGTCTAGCCCTGGGGAAACAGTAGTTTTTGCAGTATTCTCCCATTTTGTGCTAAAAGATGCCAGGCCACCTGCTTTTCTGCTCCAAGCGTAGTAGTTTGGCAAATGGCTCCTCTGGTAATTTACTTTGCAGATACTCCTGGGGTTTGCATGAAGGAAGTCTTGATCCAGTCTTGGAGTAGAGGGTAAAGGGAGCAAACTCTGTGTCATAGCCAGCTTTGTTTTCTTGTATGGCCCCGTTTTGTCTTTTCTGTGGCTCAGCAGCCAAAGACCCCTCTAAGAATGCGGGGAGATCTCCCAAAAACTAACCTGGAGAAATCAATGAATGGCCCAGATGAATACAGGACAGGGCAGGCACTGTGAGCCTCTTCATCTCTTGAGCAACGTGTGCTCACGCAACCTGTATCTTACCAAAAAACTCACCCCAGCCTGACATCACCCCATTTAGCCCCAGCCTGCTCCAGCCCACACCACAGGACGAGTGTGAATGTAGTCGTTGCCAAGGGAAAGCAACAGCTCAGAGGGTTTCAGGAGAAGTAGTCTCTTCTCAGGCCCCGAGCAGCAGCGGGCACCGGCTGGAAGCAGTCGGCGAGATGTGCAGATGGTGCGGCCTGAAACAGGTTTCTGAGTAGATGATCTGACAGCATTTCCACACCAGTTCATGTCAGCTGTGTGGTATCCAGTTACACTTTCTGCAGGTCTGCTGGACCTTTTTCCCAGAAAGGGCTCCCTCCCCGCCTGGCATCTAGGAGGCTGCGATCCATAACGCTATATTTTGAAGACAAAGAGGGAAGCGCATTGAAGTTGTACCTAACCAGCAAGGGAAAACTGCAGGATGCACATTGCAAAGTGTCGCTTAGCAACGTGGTACATGAGGAGTACACCAGGGCACGCTGAGTGCTGGACCAAATGGGACACTCATGAGTTGCCACTGAAATCCCCTTCCATGTAAGGCCCTCCAAGCCCAGGCCATTTTGGGAGAAGAGTTCAGACCGCACCCAGCAACGGGCTTAGCAGGCTGAGCAAAGTTGCCTACCTGGTGTGTAAGATGTTCTCTTACACATCGGGTAGATCGGGATCCCTGCAAAATGCAGCATCAGTAGCTGTCCAGTGTCTACAATGCTCTTCTATTTCCTTAGGAAACGGGGGATTTAGGTGCCATCTTTCCTCTGTCTGAGAGAAATCAAACTCGTGTCACTCTTCCTGAAGGGGAACCCAAGCTCTATATAGTAGTAGGTCCTCAGGCAGGAAAGGTGAGGACAAGGCTGATTTTACCCTTCAGATCTTTCTTTGAAATACGAGTAGATCCCAGGTTTCCCCACTCAGCCCCTAGGCTACAAGGTCATGTTCCTTCTCTCTGGCATGCCATGGAAAGTGAATGCCTGGGTGCCCCAAGCTCCTAGCCAGGCAGTAAGCACACCCTGGGAATGGGAGATATATCTCCCCAGAAAGACGAGAGACCAGAGCCTCCTAATCCTGGGCAAATGCACTGGCCAGTAGATATTTATAAAGGATTATATAAAACACTGGATGTGTCCTACATTTAGAAGTGGACACTATTTAGTTTTTTTGGAAGGGTTTTAGTATCCCATGATGAGGAGGGTGGGGTGTGCACACAGGCATTCAGGGCTGACTGCCCCTGGGAGCAGGGGAAGGTGCCTTGAGGAGCACCTCGCTCCGATCCTTCCTCTCTCCCTGCCGGTTATGGCAGGCAGAGTGGGCTGTTTTGGGGTCTCCCATACACTGCATGGGGATGTAGGGGCATGGCATAAGGCTCAGGACCCCGCTATGAGGAGGAGGTGCGGGGTAGGAAGAGTTCCCTGTGGCATTCATTTCTTCCCTTAAAGGTTTCAAAGAGCTTTCCTGGAATTTGGTCCTCACCTCACCCAAACACAAAGAGGAGGAATGGCATTAAACTTACAGACTGGTGGTGTTGCCACAACTCATGATTTAATCAGGTTTAGGTATTCCTTCTTAAATCTTGGGCTCTTGGATTCAGGTGACTCAGTGGGACTCTCAACGTTAAGGAAACAAAAAATGAAGTGTCCTCAGGAGCTGGAGAACAGCTTGGAGACTACCATCTTTCTAACATTAATATCACATAGCAAACAACAGTGAATAAGTAAACATCAAAAATTATTTAAAAGTACTGTTGATTAAAAAGCGTATAAAGAACTAATTTGGGGGATTTTTATTTTTTTTTAGATTTTAGAACCCGTCTCGAGTTTTGTGGCCCTTGACTCCTATCTGCTGAATGGCAGATCTTGGGAATCCTCTGACTTCACCATGGCCAGGAACATTTCACGGGTCTGCCCTTTTGTAGCTGGGGGAGGCTCCCTTCAAGGCTGGCAAAGGCTGGGGCAAGGGCGGAAGTCTTCAGCCAGGAGCTATGAGGAGGTCAAGGGGGAAATCACCTCCCAGAGTCACAGAGGTGTCAGACACCTGTGTATTTGCCCTGGACAGTTATTCCTTGTCTCCCCCAGCCTTGGAGTTCTGCTCATTCCTCCACAACCCAGACCCAGGACCCAAGCAGCCCTGGGGACAAATTGAGTCTCCTTGGTGGCTTGGTGGCAGCTGAAGAGGGGACCCAGAGGGAAGCAATCCAGTCCTGAGCCACAGTAACCTCCAGCTCCATTTCTATGTGAAACTCCTGAAGGGTTGCTGCCTCCCTAATTGCTGTTGTCAAACGTACAAGGATGCATGGGCTGGAGCAAGCGCGAAGCCTTAGTTCCCAGTTGTGTCTCCTGCCTCCAGCCTCCCTGTGCAGCACTGAATCCTCAGAGAGACGGTGGTGGGGATTCTCTTCCCCATCCCTGCTCTGCTTTCACTGGAGACCGTGGCTGCGAGCATGCCAAAGAGAGAGTCTTGCTTCTTTGCTTGGGCCTGGGCAGTTTATAGTAACTATCGAACGTGAGGATGGAAAGCTTTTGCTGAGCACTGCTTGGACAACAAGAGCATTACTCCCCCTCATGTCATCCTCTCTGCTCCTGGCCACCCAACCCAGCAGCAGCTCCTGCATGTGAATACAGTGCCCCAAGCTCCCTCCACGGTTATTACTGCCCTCTCCCGCCAGCGTGGGAGTGAGACGTGCTTCGTGCCGGGGGTGGGGTGATGGGGCTGGTGCTCCTCCATCTCCTCTGCAGGCTACTGCTTTCTTCTGTTGCACCAGGAGAAGGTGCGCATGTGCATGCTTTGATGTGCCCAGGTGTGGGCACGTGTGTGTGTGGCTGAGGTGGACGAGGTTAATCTCTATTTTTGCCATTCCCCGTTCCCTGAAAAAAAAGAGGGAAAGTAAAACGAATCCTGAATCACAATGTGGTCGTATCCTGCCTTAAACAGAGCCTATGGCAAAGCCACAGTTTAACACCAGCCCTTTAATGAGTCACTCAAGGAGTTTCTTTCTGGAGGAAGGATGGGATTAAAAGCCATTTAAAATTATCAATGCTTCTCCAGCATTTCACTATCAGTCCAGTCCTTGATATTCAAGAAGAATCTAGATCTGAAAAAAAGCCATTTGCCAAAAACATTGCAAGCCAAATTTTTAATTATTATGTGGATGCCCGTTTCTCATACTGCTCACTTTGAAAACAACACCATGACACATTTCATTGCCCATTACTAGCCGCTGAGAAAATGCTGGAGATGATACATTAAAACAGCACCAGCAGCCTTTTAGATGGCTGCAACTTCTCTCAAATACTATTAAAGACAACCAAAAATGTCTCCATTAGAAATACAAAAACATTTTGTGACCAATCCTCTCCTAGAAAGGTGTATTATAGTTCTAAAGTCAATTCCAGCTCTGTTTTTTCAGATACCTACTAAACTGCATTGTGAGAAAAGTATAAAGAATTTTTATTTCCATTAGATTTTTATTTTAATCACCTAAAAATCATTCTTATGGAAATGAGAAAGACAAAAAGATTCCCCAGGGACTGAGAAACTTCACTGATTTGCATCATTAACACTGAAAAGAACTTGCCTGGAAATGGCCCCTTCACGTTTTCTTTTATTTACGTTTCCAGACAAAAATAAAATTATTTCAACAAGAAGGTTTCTTCTAGATTCATACCCCATTTTGATTAGTTTAGTTATTAAAACATGAATATAGCTTGCTGTACTTTGATGGACTGATTTATTCTTTGTTATACTGGAAATTTTTATTTTTTTTTTTTAGTTTTTACCCCATTTGTAAAGGGTTTGCAACACGGGGACTCTCAGTGATCATTGATTGTATTAGCATTCATAATTAACACCAGTAATTGTTAAGACACTTTTTGAACAATTGCCATTTGTGGCACAGAATGAGAGAAAAGTGACATTCATTTAACTAAACTCTGCAGTCTTCGTTTAACAAGCCTGTCCAAGCATAAGCAAAAATGAAGAAACAGAGCACACACTAAATATATATTTAAATGCAGACAAATTTCTATGACAAAGTAGTTCTTTCAAGGCTCGAATCAAAATTTTAAACAGTTTACCTTCTTTGTGTCTTCTAAAGAGTTTTATGTAACAAACTTTCAGTGTCATCACTAATAGCAGTTCATGCCAAGGATTACTTTCTTAAAACTGCTACTCAAGCCTTGTGATTTGCAGTACACTTCTTATTACAGGATACATTATGCAGAAACCCTCTGCTATGTGATGGGACATGGCAACCCTGCTGTGAGAATGCCTATCAGCGCTTCTTTTAAGGCCCTTTCTCAATTGTCAGCAAAGTATTTTTTAAGGTTAAAAGGTGTAAAATTATTCTGAAATGCTTTTCTGACCTGTCGCCTATCACTGCAAAAAGCTGTAGTTCATTTTTTTTTTCTAAAATTGTATTTTTTAAATGTGATAATATTATAAGAATAAAGCTAGTAAGAGAAATATAGTTTTCTATGTTTTTCATGATATTTTTTGTAATTTTTTCACTACTGATACACATTAAGATTGTGGGTCCCTTTTTATTTCTCTTTTTCTTCATTATGATCCTTCCTTTCCTGTGAGTCAGTTACAATGTGCAATTAATGAGAAACCAGCAATTTAAAAAAAAAAATCTTTTCATTTATATTTTTGTGGATTGTTCAAATGAATTCTTGAATCATATTCTCTAATGTAAAAGTCAAATGCAGCAGGGTCATGAAGCATAATCTCATTATACTGGTATATAAAGCTCACAAGATCTGTCATTCTTCAAGTGCTACCTGTACTTTGATTGAAACAACATTGAATATCAGCAGGAAAACTAGAAGGCGGCTTCTATTCTTCAGACCGGTGTCTGGCTTTTATGGTTTTGCAAGCTGCTTAACTCTAGATTTCCCAGGCTACGTGCACAATTCAAGGTCAATGATCCTATAGTTTTAAATCCTGTGCACAAGAGGTTACCATCTCCCATTGTCTGTAGCTTAGGATTTCCAACGGCAGCTAACTGTTTATGTGCTGGTAAAATGCTGGAAGGTATCGGAAATCACTTTATGCTAAGTTTCATGGACTGTTCTATAACACGGTCTTATCAACCTATACCGTAGAATTCAGCCTTGTAGTAAAGAAGCGTCAGACATGAAGGGCCTGATTATCCCATCTGATGTCTGGCACATGCGCACAACAATGTGACTTGCAGCCAAAGCCGAGAAGAGAGGTACAAATAGGTGGCAGAGAGGAAAACAGATGCTGTGCCAGCTTTATACATTGAGTTCTGTACCAGAACACCAAGGTGATTATGCCCAAGACCATGGCAAGGCTATAAGAAGTGACAAAAGCAGTAAGGCGGCATCATCGTGTTGCGCTCAGGTATCTATGAGGATTTGTATCAGTCCTCTCCAACACAGACTTGCCTACTTTTCCAGCCACCCCACCTATCAGTCAGGGCCCCCAGTAAGGTTTTGTTCCTGCATCCTTCAACGCGGTCAGTGATGAGAAGCAGGGCTCTCCACGCTCAGGTGTGGTACAGGACTGTGTACTCCACTGGCATTAGCAAAAGAGAGCAGGAGATTGCACATTCTGCTTCACATTGATTTTATCACATCCTCTTTATTAATTAACTGCATCTCATCAGCATAAAGTCTCAACTTGCTTATTAGTACCTTGATGACCAAACAAGAGATGGTTGCCATTCATGGACACATGTTTTTGGACGTGTGGATTGTGTGTTTTTGGCACGGCCAAGCATAGACTGGGAGGACTGCACTGCCCCCCCAGCAAGCACCACCCGGGAGCCTGTACTTCAAGAAGCAGACTCTCCCTCTCAGCCCTTCTCCCCTGGGTCCTGTGCAGGATAGGAGCACGGAATAGCTTCACCCAGCCCTTGGGTGGTAGAAGAAAGCGTTTAGGCCCTATACATGGGAACAGAAATCGAGTCTTCACAGCACGGCACAAAGCACAAGGCAGGGGAGCACACATGCCATGCTCCAAGGAGACTCTCCAGCACCTAGAGAGGCTTGCAGCCTCCAGCACACGTTGTCTTAACCCCCCTCCCATCCATGGCTCTTTTCAGTAACCCAAGATGGAGTGATTCTTTCAGGCAACAGACCAGCAAATTTCTAAAACTATTCCAAAGGATTTTAACCTCTGTATTTAGAAGTTACTAATGCATACAAACTGCAAGGAAGGTCATTGTTGCCTAGAACAAATCACAAAAATCTTAATAGCCGACAATTCTAGATGAGATTGTTACAGAGGTCACAGGATGATCTTTTAAGTTAGATCCTAAAAAATAGAGTCACTGTTTTTTGAAACATGTATGCTAAGTAAAAGAAAATAAAGCTATCAAACTGAACAGTTTGTCTTTTTTCCCTGTCAGTCTTCCTGCAACTATTCTGAATGCACAACAGCAGCTTTCTCTTATCCATCTCCTAAAAACCTCACTTCTTCCACAGGGAGAAATTCAAGGAGCTTGGGAAGTGAAACCCACCTTTGACTCTCTCTACACACTGTGTCCTTCGAGAAAGGCATTTCATGTTCATCCTGTGCGTTTTCAGGACCGTCTGGAATCCCAAGTACATCCCAGACATGAAGAAATCAGTTTACTGCCTGAGCATATAACCTAACCCCCTCAAGTCTTGGCCCTGCAAAAACTTATTCATGGGTATAACTATACATATGAGATTAGTCCCTTGCTTACACTTGACTGTTTGCTTAAACGTATATATGCAGTGTGTGTATAGTTATTGTCCTAGCTTGCTTCCAACATAGAGAGCTTACAAAGTCACTTAGTAAGTGTAAAGAAAAAAATAGAATAGTCAACATGATGCTGGGTAGTTCTCTGGGACTCAACTAAGACACTTTTTAAAATCACTTGAAACTTGCCTGACTGTCTTTGCAGGGGTCTCAAATGCCTAAGATTCATCTATTTTAGCATTTGAAAGTCACTGGTCTAGATCTAAGATTAGGGTTCCTTTATCATCTTGAAAAGAAATGCGCATATCTAGAGGCACTTCACTCACACTAAGGTAAGTATCTAAGATTGTGATCTTCTATCCCTGGTGAGAAGAAACAATTCACAGACTCACAAGGCTAGGATTTGGGAAATACTTACAAGGAGCTGCTACTGTTCTTCGGAAGTTCCACATTCAATTCCTTCCCATCCAAACTCCAACTGTGACCTCTGGATAAGCGAGGAATAAAAGACAAAGTTATTGTCTTGATGTCATTTTAACACTGTCTTCACACCCCTTTCTATGTAATTATTTCCATGAAATTACCACAACGGAGATAGGGCATAAGAAACCTAGAAGGAGCAATCCTCAGGATACTGAGGATTTTTTTTTTTTTACAATATTTCAGGGCCAGTAGCCAAATATCTGCAAAAGAAGGTCCCTATGTAAAATAGGGACCATCTTGAAAATTATTCTTTTCAAAAAACCTACGGAAGCCAATGGTTGGTTTTTGCAGGAAGTCTGGATCGTAGGCATCTGTGGAAAGCAGTGCTCCACACTGTGAAAAGATTAGGAGGACCCATGTTCACCCGTAAGACCCAGAACCTGACTATGGCCTTAATCCCAAACAAACAGAAATCATGCTGCTAATTGCAATGCTGTGGAATACGACATTTAATTATTATCAGTTAATACCAAGGCCGTATTTTGGGCCCCAAGTCAGGATTGTGACCCGGTCATGTAAGAGACAGTTCACAGCCCTGCAAACCAGCAGCATGAGGGCAAGACTGTTCTTCCAAGGTACAACTGCAGCCCACAAACAACTTGTGTCAGGTTCCCTCACGGGTGGTCATGGATACCTGCCAGGGAGCGTGGCCTTCCTCCTTCAGTATGTGCCAAGGATGTTGGGGGAATTTTGCAGATTAAGCAGGACCCTTTGCTTGCACAGCTTTCACTGTTTACCGCACCCAGCCTAACTGGAATATTGAGTACTGGAGCTCCGTCTTGCTCAATGAGGAGAGGGAGGCTCCAGTTCCAGGCATCATTTTCCAAAGTAGGGCTTGGGTAGGGAAGAAGTGTGATAAGTCTCTAAGCGTTAGCAGGGGCAGACAAGTGTGAGGAAAAGAAAGTCAGTCAGTCATATTCATTAGCAATGTGTCCAAGATGGATATACGCAACTATTGGTTTTTAATTTAGAGGGGCAAATTAAATAAATGGCCAAATGACAGAAGAAATTAACAAGTCCATTTTAATATCCAAACAATGAATTTCAGGAGTTAAAAAATACTAGAACAGTATCCAGAATTTTTTAATTTTCAGATTTTATAATCTAAAATAGCACATTTTTGCTTAGTAACTTGCATTGTTTTCAATACAGCATTTCTCATACACACTTAGTATGAATACATTATTTTCACTTCTTGCACAAGACAGTAAATTTTTCTAAGTACTGTACAATATGAAATAAATGCCCCACTTCTCTGTGCCTCTTCTTCCTTTGTTCCTCTGGTTTTCCTTTTTCAAGGACTTTCACACTTTTCAAAAGAATCCCATATTGCTGGAAATCTAATCCATTTTTTTGCATGCTGCACTAGCAAGTCATTAAAACAAAAAAAGCAGCAACTTTGTTATCATTGTTCCAAAAAACTTGAACTAAAGCAAAGGGCAAAGGGAAACAAATGTTATAGCTTGCTTTTAAATCCTCAGTGGGTTTCCTTACACATACATATGCATGTAAAACATATAGATATACATAAAAAATACAAAGAAATCAGATGAGGTAATAGCACCCCCTTCTGAGAGTTAGGACCAAAGCTTATACCCTCACTTTAAAGCAAATCAGGACACTTTTCATCATGGTGCTACAGTTTTTCAACACGCAGCTCCTACTTCATCTTTTTGTCCTGCTGCACTAAACTAGAGAGATGTACATACTATTTACTTGGCATTTATCTGCTCCTGCCTCTGTTGCTGCAAAAACTGCTTGGTTTCAAGGCAGCAATTATAATCTGGAGCTAGGAAGTCCCCCAAAAATTATTGTCTTCAGCTCACCCATTCAATTGTACCATGTATAAAATACTCCTTGAACCGGATGTTTTGGATGTGAGAGAGAGTTGGCTTCAGTTTTTGCAGTCAGGGGACAGGTGGAGGAGGGTGTGAAGGGTCGATGTAGCTCAGCAGGAATATCACTCCATTCCTCAATGACTCAGTTTTCCTGGGGGGAGAACTTCACCTCTTTTGAAATGGGCACAGCCTCCTCTTCTCCATCCCTCCTGCCTCCCCTAGTCTGCAGTTAGGGCAGGAAAGGACCAAGAGCCCATCTCTCTCTTGTAGCAGCAAGGACTCAAGAAGTAGTATCTGCAACACCTAATGGGATAATAGCCAGAGCCATTCCAGTATCACAAGGGCTACGGTAAGGCTTTTTATGAGCCTCCCTTACCACGTACCTACACCAGCAAACATTGGCTCAGTTCCTCCCTTGGTCTGGCAAAAAGGTTGTCTTACCTACCAAAAGAAGTGCATTTTCCCCACTCTAACGAAAAAAAAAAAACAGACCAAGATGATTTCCTGCCTCACCCATCCTTTCCCAATAGCAAATTTGACCTCATGCAATTCCATCACAATGGGAATGTGAAGACTCTTCCTCCACTTGCTCAGGACAACATGGGCTCAGTTACACAGCACAGTGTGGGTAGAGCTCTTGTAACTCAACAAAAAGAGGTGTCCTGTGAACGGCTCTGTTCCACCAGATGAGGCTCTGGTGGCATTGAACCATCCAATCAGCCCACAGCTCACCAGCCCAAAGCCAAAATAAATCACACCCAATAACAGTAATCACACCACAAAACCCTCAGAGAGTAATTGAGAAATGCAGCCAGGGTCAAGAGTTGAAAGGAGAATGTAACAGTGCTTCTCAAACTCCCACTTCTCATTGAAAACCAATTTGTGATATTTCTCAGTAATTTGCATAGACGTTGCTACAAAAAAAACATCTGTAGGATCTGCAACAAAGCAGCTAAGGAAAAAGCAGAACAGTATTTACTCTTTTTTGAGCTGCGAAAGAAAGAAAAGTGTTTGATGAAAGGTGCTAGACTCTAATGAAAATAGTGAAGGAACTCTGCAACTTAAAGCACAGAAATCCACATGACACTGAGCTATGTATAATTTACCATGACAAATCAGTGCTCTAGCAGAAAGAGTCACAGCATGTGAAGAAAAAATTAGCACAAGCTGAAGATAAGATAGACACCATTTTCTACTTGCAGTGCCAGAAAGAAAAGAAGCAAGAATTAAGCCAAACAAATAGAAACAAACCCCAGTAATACTGCAAGGGAAAGAAGCTCTTCCAGGACACGTATAAAGGAATGCACCACAGAAATTCAACATGGGAATGCCATAACATCATGAGGAAAATATTACCTCTGAAAAAGTTATTAAAGTCCACAAGAAGCCATGTGATGATGCCGAATCTGAAGGAAGAGCCCTTGTAAAAGTTTTTTGCAGCCCAAATCTGGTAGCAAGGAAGATGCCAAGGTAGGTAAGAATATAGTTACTGAGATATGAAGTAATTACATTACATAAAAGTGGAAATACTTGAAGCCCAAATTACAATGGTACTTGGTTTTGGCTCAACACTGTTATGTGCAGGGCTTTTGCATGTGACTAAGAGCTACCTGTACACTCAGAGAAAGTGCAAAAATGAAACTGATTTGGGAGAATGAATTTGAATGGTGCCTACGCATTTGGGATCTTTCCGGTCAAGGGTAGTAAGCACGCAGGCTAATGCCCAAATTCCCAAAAAGACACATGTGCAGATCCCGATATTCATAAATTCATACAGAAAATAAAATACAGGAATGTAAGCAGACAAGCATATATATTTTGTTATAGAGTTCTTTAAAAATGCTGGTAAAACTGGATTTCTACTACAAGAAAATAATCATACCTTTAGTAGTCCTTCGTTAATTTTGCAAATCTCGGTCTCATCAATCAGGAACTATACCTCCAGGAACTCCTCCGAAAAAAGGCTTCCCCTGGCATCTGGAAGATTGTCCAATTACAATTTATAGAAACTTACAGCAAGGGTGACTGGCTAAAGACAGAAGTCACGGAAGGTGCCAGGAAAAGACAAGAAAGAGTGTGAGAGGGACTGTGAGAGACCAAGTGAACTTCACTTTCTCATATGTAAAGTGAGGGCAATTACACCTCTCCTTAAGTTTTGTGGTGAGTGGAGTCAGTCCCTGGTGTCAGATTTGGTCATTTTTTCTTGCTTGTTCTGTTCTTTTCTTCTACTTTGTTCTTTTTCTCTCTTGCTATGTGTAGACTTCATATTGATAAGAAAAACCTGTATCAATTCTTACGGAGTCTTTTTAGTCTTTGATAACCTGTGTTATCAAAAAGGGGCTCTTAACTTAAAGACTTTGTTAGGGGCAGTTCCAGCAGAGAACAGAAGATCACTGTTAACCCTGGGCTGAGTCAGGAGAATGGTAGATGGCTTCTCTTGGGAACACAAGGGAGGTTGTGAAGAGCCATTGTCCTGGAAATCCCACCCTGAGCAGGATCATCAAGAGGTAACAGCTCTTTCTTGTTCTCTCTAGGCACTGGCAGTTGTCCACAGAAGGAAATTGTATTATGCCTGGAAGAAGAACTGCCCGCTCATCCCACCACAGGTATTGCTGTCCCTGAGCTGGCACCTTAGAGAGTCTGATTGATTCGGAAGCATTTGAGATTGACTATCGATCAAGCCCCTTTACTCTTCTTCATTGCCAACAGCTCCTGCCCCACTTACTCTTTGGCATGGCTGGGCAAACCTGACTATTTAACCGTTGCAGCATTGGATCTGATCTTCTGCTTCAGCCAGTATGGCTGTGAGTCAGTGGACTACCTGGGCGCAAGCTGGGAGGTCTCTGTTAGACCAACTAAGTGTTTCACAGAATCACCTGTAAATAAAACCGGCATCTGACCAGCCACAAAATAATCCAATAAAACAAATAGCATTCTTCCTTGAGGTGAGAACAAGAGGCAAAACCCTTACATTACCAATGGTTCTTAACATATATGCCTGGCCCAAAATTCAAGAAAAGTCTACTGGATTAGATTTTGACTGGAAACTAAGACAGGACCTTGAAAGTCAACATAACACACTCTGTAATGAAATACAAAGTTGTCATGCAAGAAAAGAGACTCTGCAATTTTTCCTTGGTGCTTTTTTACATTTCCATCATAGTCCTCCTAATCATTTGGAAGGCTTCGAGACTTAACATCTCCATTGATTAATTCAGAGAAAAAAAGTCCATTTGGTACCAGTGATCTGGTTTTCTACTGTTTCTCTGAAATGGCTGCCAAAGATACACACATCTCAAAAGATGGACTCTAGGAAAAAAACAACCTTGAACCAATAGCAGCAGAAGTAATCATAGTCAAAAGGATGCAGAGACTAAGGACATGCAAAATCACATGCCTCAACAAAGGCTTCTGGGAGTTTGAGGCCATCTGTAAAAGTGTACAACATACTATGTGAAGAAAAAAAAAAAAGTAGGAAACTATTTGATAGATTATAACGCAAACAGTTACACCATACATGCGTAAAACTGAAGCCTGGTTTACCAAGTTTTTCTGACCAGCATGAAATTTGACGTGCTGCAGCAGTCTGCAGATGAGATGAGGACAAGGTTTGTAGCATCATCAACTGTGGGACAGAACTATATACATCTGCCCAGCAACAAACATGCACAGATTGCTCAAAACCGTGTGCCGTATCAACTGAAGCAATAAATTGCAACAAATTGCTTCTTTAATGGGAAAATATTAACGTCCCAAACAAAAATTCAAATGAAAATTCTGTTTACGGTTAGCAGTCTCAACAGGCTAAATAATGCTTTTGATTTTGGGGCAGGAATATAAATGTTACACAAACCCAAGGAACAATCAAGATGGTAAAGTGTCATCCGAATGGGGTACAAATGATCAGAGTGACTGGAAGCCTAACAGAGAACTGTCACCCTTGCAGGTGACGGTGGTGGGACAGTAAAGCCAGCCTCATGGCAAACGCAGTCTCAGTGGCTGTGAACGGCTGGTGAAAGCAGGCGATGCAAAGCACCATCCCACTCGAGGCTGGAGAGCCACAGCCAAACGTAAACAAGGTTAGAGCAGCTGAACAAGCCAGTGTCTCCCAGCTGAGACACAGCAGCTGCCACAGCACCCCAAAGGAAGGTGAGATGCTCCAGCCTTCAGCAGGGCAGGGGATGCTTGCTGCAGGCTGATGTTCTCCACCAACAGCCGAAGCTGATGTGCTTTGGAGAGCATCCAAGGAACTAACAGAGGACATCAAACCCTCAGCCCTGTCTTCTGTGTGCTACCAGGTGGACAAGTGATGCAGTACAAACACATCGTCTCAAAAGTGTCTCGCTGAACAGACACAAGGGGAACCAAGTCCCCTCTGGCAAGAAGGAAAGAAAGCCCACGTCTTCTGTGGGCTGCTTTCCTGAATAAAGGTGTGCTGGGGCTCGGGGCTCCCTCCTTACCCTGCTGATGTGCTGTCACACCAAGCTGAAGTGGCTCGGCTGGATCCAGCACCTCTTGATAATCAGCGAGCATAAGTGTGGCATTGAATTGAGGCGCAGCATTGCCTCTTCCACTGCTGGCAGGGCTCTTGCTCGCTCCAGCCCCTCTGCTCAGCGTGACGGCACATCAGCGGGCCACGCTGAGAAGAGAAACAACGTGAGGCACAAAGGAGCAATGCTAACAGAAGCAGGGGGGTATGGGGAAGGAGAGCTGAAAGCCTGTGAGCGGAGAGGAGAAGGAAGGTGAAATTAGGTTGACGAGCATCTGAATAAAGCCTTTTTGGGTGGAAAGAAAAAGCAATGTATTTCTGTGCTTGCGCTTTTCCCTTTACACAGGCAAAAGCAAGAAGCAGAAATGCTGGTTTTAATACCGTTCATGATGAAATTCAGAAAGGAAATAGAATAGAGACTCAAAGGCAGAGCTCTGAGAGCTCCCGCTCCCGGGCTGCTAGGCCAATAATTTTCAAGCTGTGGTCCATTGTGACTTGTACCGCCAGGCTGTGTTTACACTGTGACTTAGTGCCAGCAGTACTGCTGGATAAGGCCTTTCAGCAGATCAGCATCAAATCCTATTTTCAAAGATTTAAAACAAAAACAACAACAACAACAAAAGCCTCATTAAAAAAAATTTGCTCTGAACAAAACCTTGGCATGATATTGTACATCCTGGACAATTCCCCCACCAACTTTTAAATGAGCATATTTGGGCATTATAAAATGTCCATTTTGTGTGGATTTTGTAGGCATTGTGAAACGTGTACGGTTTCAAAGTTTACCAATTGTTTTCTGGGTAAGAAAGTACATCTTGTGCAGGAACATAAAGGAGGCCCACACAATCTATACAATGACATTCAAGTTGGATGAGAAGCAAACTGAACATTACCAAGGCTTTCTAATATTCAGACTCCACCCTCCCTATATGTTTTGAAAGAAGTGCAGCTGGGGCACTGAAGGATGCATCCATGAAACTCGATATTAGCCACACAGAGCCCGATACTGGAACAGATAGCCCCTGCTTCTGTGCCACTGTGTCAATGGTACCCATTACGTGTCCATAAACTTCTGTTATTCACATGAACAGAAAAGGATATTTTAAAGTCTGGAGGAAATGGAAATCCCTGGTCACCCTGAACATGAAAAGGGTAGTGCAAACTCTAGGGCAACACAGGCAAAAAAATTTTTGCTCAAATGGCTAAACATGAAGCTAGAATAGTTGGTGCACACCACAGTTTTACAGGTAACTTGGCTAACGTCCTTTCCCTTGCCTGATCTTCTGCCCCATAACCAGTTTACTGGTTTCCTTTCTTTCATTCTGTCAAGCTCAATGTTTTTGTCTTACCCTTCCTAATTAACCTCGTGTTTTTCTCTGTTTACTCCCTCTTGCTTCTCTCATTCCATTGATCTCATCCCCTTGCTGGCTGGAATGTCAGCCTTGGTTTGACCTCCTACCAGAGTAACTGCTTTTTGCTCCAGAAAGTCTCAAAGTGAGCTGATTCATAAGGCTTATATTTACTTCTCTTTCAAAACCCCTCTCAAGCCCCTCCCTGCCACAGCAGTTACAAGAAATGAACCAGTGTTTAATGGTAGGGATAAAGGGCACTTGATAAACTGAAGCTAGACAAATAGCAGTGTGTAGGAAGCTACATTGCTGGTTTCTGTCTCCTACATCCACCATTTACAACTCACTTCACGGAGCAGAACTTGAAGAGTAAATACAGCATTTCACCCAGTCTCACAATACCCTGGCAAGTGCAATACAGCAAATACAGAAATAAAGATCACTTCAATCACCCAACGGCCCAGAGGCTGCTGGTGAGCAAATAGTCACACTATGCATCATGACCAAGCATAGTCAAGGAGTAAATTACTCACCCCTTCTGAAAGGCCAGCAGCGCAGTGTCCTGGAGCACCAACTCGCACCACAGAGAGGAGCACCCAGCGAACCGCAGGCACAGTTTCTTCTCGCCCAGATGTGTGCCTTGAGAACAACAGAGCCCACAAGTCACATCAGAAAGCTAAAGAAGCCTGACTTCAAGCAAACCGCAACAGCTACTTACCAAATGCCTCCAGAATTAGGAACTGCAACACAAAGACAGCAACAACCATTGATTTCCTATATCCATGATCGGCGGCTACATTCAGTTAACCTGGATGCATGCTGGGGTAGCAGAGCATGTGCAAGTACCGTGGAACTGAAATATTCTGCAAGAACACTTTAACTGAGAGAGCACCGGCAAAAGTTAAGGCGTGAATATTTTTGCCCTATTGCTGCTTCTTTTGTCTTCCCTGCTCCAGATGTCTTTGTCTTGTCTACAGTCTCTCCTAAATGAAGAAGCGAAGCATGCGTGTGAGGGGGTGCATACCCAAGAACCCTTAGAAAAATCTTAAAACAATGCTTGCCCCTCCCTCTCAATACCAAGAACGTGACTTCAGCAGGCACAGGAGCTCTGCTCTCGCCTGGCTGGGGTCGTCTCACATCTGAGCCCGCATTTCTTGCCTGGAGTAGCAGTCACTTTGTTATTCGTCCAGCCAGCATCCTTTTGTTGATCAGTGAAGTTTTGGCACTGCAGATGTGATAAGAATAAAAACATTTAGGCAATCGGTTAATCTAACAAATATGTTAAATATAGCGAGACAATGAGATCGAATGCCCACTGCTTTCATTGGCACCAGACATAAATCTCAGAGAAAATTGCACAGATGCAATCAGAGTTGAACACGAGAAGTGTTTGGCACATTTGAGCTCTGCTACCCTGAAGATAAGACTTGAAAAAAGGACAGACTGCCTATCAATACCTTCACAGAGCACACCCTTTTGAGCTCTATAAATACATTACATTCTCACCACAATACTTTTTTTTTTTCCCAGGGCTGTCTTTAAACACACATGTCCTCGTTTCTAACTCGAGATTTTTTTTTAAGCATCCTTCTGATAACTTTCCCCAGCTTTGAATTATTAGTGAGCTACTTAATTGTAGCTAACATTTACTAACATTAGTCAAAAGTCTCTGCCAATACACAAAGCTATTTATAAAATAAGTACTTTTAATAAAATACTTATCATAAGGCAGTTGTCAGCTGTTTGCAGGTGCCCCTCGCAGTCAAGTCTTATTAATGAAAGGTGGGAAGCAACTTCCTGGAGGAAACTGCTCTGAGATTTGCAATTAAAGCAAATCTGTTTCACACTGTAATGGCTGAGTGTTGTCTCCAAATTGAACGCAACGACTCTTTAGGGGATAGCTGAATTTTCCAGGCAATTTATTTAATTAGAAACTCTCCTAAATTTTATAGGGATTTTAAAAAAATAACTTTTTGAGAATAGACATTATTTTTCACATCACATTTTTATGTTCCACTCATAACAAACCATTTTTCAACTTTTAGCATCAAGCAAATATGTTCTTCTCTCATTCAAGATAAGAGATTTTCTTAAAGAAGTTAATTCAAGTTAACTTTTTAATGTACCTTAGGTAAAACATATTCATCTCCCCTGTGGGTTTTCCTATTCAGAATTAAAGTTGCACTGATTTGAAACAGTTTTCAACCATCACAGCAGGAAATAAATGAAACTAAGAACTAAGCCCATTTTAATTTTCGATGAGAATGTACACATAGAGTTTTAATGTGATTTAGCTAATCCACTTCAATTTCATACCTCTGTTAATTCAAACGATCTCTTCTGAGTGATCACAACAAGATCATTCTTAGATTATTCAAAAATGCACAACTGTTATCACCCATTCAGAGCTAAATGGACAGTCCAGTAGCGGTAAGACAAGGTGGGAGGCTTCAGCCTTTCTTATGGCCCCAGGAACAGCCCATCTGGTGTTTCCATAGCACATGTCTCTCTGGTTAGAAGCCAAAGGTCTTTTAATAACTGGATTGTCACAGCCACAGGATGACAAGGAGCCCATAAGGAAAACCACTGGCAACTGTCTGATACAAAAATATTATGCTTTTTTCTGTTGAAGTTGCACTGCTATCTAAATATCGCTTCATGAAGTATTGCATGAATTGACTGCCAATGCCTATGTCTTTGTTGCTTTTAACCTGCTTAAGAATAATTAGAGGGTAAGAAAAATGCTGCAGCTCATTTATCTGGTGTTGAACCCAGGAATATCTTCCAGGTCCCCCGTTTATCTCTGCACCCCGGCTGCGTCTGGATCCAGGATAGGGTGAGGATCTGGTGTACAGTATCCCCTCTTCCCAGTTCCTCTCTCCAGGGCTCTCATCTTGATGAAAAAAAACAAAAACAAGGGCTAACAGACTGGAAAGAGCTGTGCCATATTCCAGCATAAACCAAGCAATCGGGGTGCCGAAGAGGATATGCCGCAGAATAACTGAGGTAAAGTCATGGACAAGTCATGGTAAGCTGAAGAAGGACTTCTCTGATTCTGATTGACACCAAATTCAGGTCCCATGGAAGACCAAGGCCCAGGCTTTATAAAAACCCTTCACAGGACATGGACAAAGAGAGCCATCCTTTCCATAAGGATATGGCGAGCAGAGATGGCAGGGATGAGAATGAGATTTTGCTAAAACCAGCTAGGCCAATAGCAAATGAGGCATACAGTGACCCTGCAGACACCAAATCATTGACATCACCCAGCTGGTCAGATGACAAGGGAATAAATGCCGTGGCATTGCTAACTACACCTGAGATAGATAGTGAGTTTTTGATCTCAGAGTTTGGAAGACCTTGACAGGGCTTGGGAAAGTAGATACACATGAGAGTGAACTTGAACCCTTCATCCCTGTGCAACACTTGGAAGTATAAACTGTGCAACACTTGGAAGTATAAACTGACCCCTGTCATTAACTTACATGGAACTGCAGTTCTATGGCAATAGGTCTGGTAGCCTGTTGTGACCATGGAGGCTTAGGACCACCACAGAGGCCATGGAATGGCTTGGAGGAAGGTTCGATTTTTCTATTAAACTGATGTATCTCAAAAGCAAAAACCTCATGTTGATGTGGACATCTCTGTCCACTATCCACAGGCTTCACAGGTGGGTTACACATACACTCATGAGATGACTGTTGACATCACGGTCTTCACCTCCAAATACCCTACATAAACACATAGGGATGAATTATTTGGCATGGGGATTGCAAGATAGTTACACAGACACTTTTGAAGGAGTCTTCTGTACACCTACCGTGGAAAATACACCTGCTGTAGGTTTGCACAGCAGAAGCAAAACACGGTGTGGCTGAAATACTATGTAAAGATGCAATCAGTTGGACGAAGCTGGAAGACTATCAGTAGACATGGCTCTAGGGTCATTTTGGTTGTCTGAGGGACACCTGAAAATCCAAAGCAGTAAAGAACTGGGAAGTCTCAGAGTTAACTCCAAGTCACTGTAGTCTCACCTGGCTTGAGTTTGGTCTGAGACTTTTAGAGATGCCATGCACTGTCCTGCTCCACAGTTCAGCCCTGTCATAGCATGAAATAATTTGTTCAGTTTTCAGTCTTACACTCCCCTTCATTAAACCTAAAAAAAATGCCTAACAAGAAGGAAGGCTCCTACTCTGCTACTCACTTGCACAGCAGTGAAAGGTCTGTTATAACTGATCCCCCAAACCCAAAAAGAGCACCTGTCTTTTCCCTCGGTTAGATGAAATTTTGAAACTAGGCAGGAAGTTCCCCAAAGTTTGGCTTACTGTGTAAAAGTGAGTTTCCAGGGAATTCAGAGCACTTATATTTGGCTGCAGGCCGGTAGGCTCAAAGTTAGCATAAGTGACATATCCAAAACACAAGAAAAGTTTAACGTTATTGTCAAACAAGCACACTTACATTGGCAAGTTCAGCCATACTGAATGCTACAGAACTGTTTGATAAAAGGTTGTATTCTCTGTATTCTCCTGGAGTACCACAGACTTCTAAATATTGCCCTTCAATTTAGCATTCCTAAGGACTGGAGGGCCAAGCAGTGCAGCAATGTAGAAATGTAGACAGATGTATCTAAAAGGATTTCAGCCTATCCTCATGATAATTTTTCTTTCAAGTTTCTTTGGGTTTAGAAAGCTTGAGAAAGGGATCAAAACTGGGGGCAAATATAGTTATGAACAAAAAGACAGCAGCCTGAAACTTCCGGGGAGTTACAAGGAAAAAAAGTACATCGTACTAACATTTTTCCATCAAATTTTAAATACACTGGATAAAATGGGATGTGGTCCCAAATCCCTGGATACCATGTCTTTGAAACCTGTAAACAATATCACAAGTATGAGATTGGGTATGCGTAGCATGTACAGTTGCACACAAGTTTCTGTGAGCAGACACAAACATGAAAGTTCACACAATAATTAAATAAACGGAAAGCAGAGCAGCTGGGAAGATTCCAAACACCACGTCTTAGTTACTTAATCACCCTGCAAACACATTTCAGATTACTCTGTTTTTATTAGTTTCATGTTAAAATGCAAATCGCATACTGTAGTTTTAATGAAACAATAAAATAGAAAATAATTTTTGGCATAAAGATCTACTAAATAGATTTTTTTTTCCCCCCAAATTGGCTTCTCCGATACATCCTCTGCTCAGTTTTAGTTCCTTCTCTACATTGCAGTTCTTTTGGTAGGACGCCAAAGCCTGTCAATTAACAGTAAGCCTATCCCTTATGAACAGAAGCAGGGACTGTGATCATGTTCAACTAAGATCAAGGATTAGTAAATCAGCATGGCACCAGATTGCAGGCGCTATTTAAACCCCACAGGCCTACAAGCCAATGCAGCAATATTATATTCCAGCTGGATGTGGAGAACAGAATCTCATAGTTACAGAGGAACTCACTTTTTACCTTTCCTGTGCAGGCAATTACAAGTCAACTTAAAACGAGCCCTGATTAAATCATGTTGGCTTTCTCAAATGCCAGTTAGGAAACATCCACATGCTGTTCCCGCTGGTATCTTATCAATGACTTTCCATCAAATTAAACATATTTCATTACACCTACAATAAATTATAGAAGACTGGATTTTTTTACAAGCAAACCAAATATTGCACCAAAGCTGGCACAAAGGTTTCTTTTTAGAGCTTGAAGAACTGTAATGCTATCTCTTCCCTTGCCTGGCACACGGGGTTGTTTCAAGGTTGTTTCTGCCGTTCGCTGCAGAATCAGGCACACCGCACGTGGTGAAACATTTTGTTTGCTTAATAAACAGAGTGTGAGTTCAGGGCTTGATTTACTTTGCCAGAAGACAGAAAATGGCCACCCAGTACAGTATACATCCCGTCTTCCGTATAACCATTCCTTCCCTCAGGGATTTTTTTTTCCTTGTTTTTTTTTTTTCTTTTCTTTCCTTAAGAAAGGGATAGATTTCTTTTATCCCAGATCAAGTGACAAGGGAAGGAGCCGGGATGTTTACTGCCAGGTAAAATACAAAGTCATGGAGGTCCAGGGGGACCTCATTCCACAACCCTACTGCCAGGTTGAAAACAAATGATATTATCAGAAAGTGATCACAGAAAGCAAGCCTCGCTCAAAGAAAACCACTCTGTATTAATGTCTCTTTGAAATAACCTGAAAGCAAAGTCAAAGAACAATGAGGAAGGGTGACCTGCCCCGCTATTGCTGCCCCCACCAAACATCCTCAGCTGGAGCAACGCCTCGTGCATTGCCAGACTGCTGGCATTAATGCAGTGATAGGTCTGCAACCAGAGAAGATACCTGGGCCTTTAAGCAGAGGTTTTGCTTTAACACTGCCTCCCTTGCTAAGCAATGATTTCCTATACTTGAAAATTAAAACAGGAAGAAATCTGGTGCTTTGATTTTCAACCTTGAAGGCTTTGACTTCTTTTTCTATGACAAGCACCATGTAAGGAGGGAGTAAGGCCACCAGCTGAGGGGTCCTGATCTAGTGCTTAAGTGGTGTCTTGGAAGTTGAACTACAGCCATTTCATAACAGGCACATTGGCTATTTCTGCAGCGTGGGACCCCAAAATATGTGTCAGTTTGTGGGTCTGGTGGGTTTTGCAGGCACATCCCCGCTCCATACTGGGATGAGAGCTGGGCAGCAGCCAGCCCTTCTCCTCCTTCTCTCTTCTTTGGTTTTCCCATGAAAGGCAGACATACAGCCCAGGAGTGCCCGGTGGCACTGCCCAGACAGATGTCATCTGGCCTGGGTAGAGGACCGTGAGAAAAGGGATGAGTGTCCAGGCACACTGTGTATATTTGAGCTTTTGTCTGGGATTCATCTCTCCTAACCTGATAGATCTGTTACTTATATATCTATTCCTGAGCTAGTCACCACTGGCTGCTTTTCTAATCGAAAAGGAAAAAGAAGCATTCTGGAGGTGTGATTCATGCCATCTTAAAGCAGATGCCAAAAATAGGGTCAAATTCCCTTCCAATTATTATAAAGGGAGCCTAGTGCACACATAGACATTTATACTGCAGATATCTAAGACAGCAGATATGAGTTTTAGCCTTTGTGGCTCATCAGCATGGACCCCTTTGCTGAACACCTGGAGTTTGCTGGGATAAGAATGATTGAACGTCAGCGTCTTCTTAAGGACAGCAATTAATCTGAGACTCCAAGTAATATTCACTAATGTCATTTGTTCGCTTCCATATTGCACGCAGACCCTGCAACAAAGGACGGAGCCTGCAGATTTCTGCAATTGACTGCAAGACACGCTAACCAGACCCAGCTGGTTTTGACCTCTTTCCCAAGTATCCCACCAAAACCAATTCCTTAGCAAATCAGGTCTCCTCCTCCCTCAGAGCTCTATGATTCAGAAATCCCTCTTGCTCAGGACTTCCCTGTAGGCAACATGGCTATCAGCATGGATATTAAACATCAGTCATCTTTTTGCACATCTGCTGTGCTGCGTAAAGGAATTTCTTTTCTTTACACGCTGATCAGAGGGAAAAGCTGTAAACCACTCAATCTCTTTATTGAGAGCATCTTAAATAATAATACCGGTGATCCCTAATGGAAGACCCATCAAAATCTCTATGCTTAGCAGTGTTTCTTCCAGGGGCTAGCCTAAAAAAGAGACTTGTTTCTATTCCAAATGGTGCAAGCACAAGCTCCTGATTTATAAATACAACTTTTTAGCATGAGTTTAAGTCCAAGCAGCCTAGGAACAACTAGCATATTCTTGAGTACTTTGCTGAAAAGGTCGTATGAATCATGGCTGCAAGTACTGAGTTCTCTTTAAGAGAATTGTGTCCCATATCTGTCACGACAGAGGGATTATTTTAGGAGAAAAGCTTTCTTAAAATCAGGCTTTTTAATTTAATTAATACCTGAAGCTCATTAAAGAGAAAAGAGTTGCCATGCAAATGAATTCTTTCTAGTGATACTATCAGTTTTGTCTCTTTAATTTGTACTTGCAAGAAAAAAATAGTTTGTCTCACTTGATGTTTATGCTATATAATTGCTCAGATGGACATTTATCGGCTTGCCTGGTGTCTGATGGTCTCTGAACAGCTAAGTAAGAGAAAGGAAATGAACAGGCTGCAGAAGTTCTGATTGTAAAACAATTGCTCTTTGGAAGTGTTACCATGCCAAGTGAAAATACAAGAACTGAATGTAATTTGGCATTGCTAGAACTTGTTAGGGCTTTTTTTCCTCTTAGCAGTATCCTCATGTGACAGGATTTGGTTATGAGGAAACTCCTAGAGCAATGCTCTATCAGGTCCGTAAGGAGTTTCAAAGCCCGTCTGAAAAGAGGGAGGAGAGATGGCAAAGGGAATGGAGATCTACAGGAAAAACACAACGAAGCCTGGTGTAGCTTTCCCAGTTCCCTTTAAGCCAAGATGCACATGCCAAAAGCTCCTCTGTGCCCTTGAATTCTCAAACTATGAAGTAAATGTACACAACCCTTTTTTCTGCCCCAGCTACACAGAAAAACCTTTCTATTGCTGAATCCGATTTATATGTCTAACTAGAAAACATAAAACAAGTTTAAAAAAGTATCCAGTGCAAAGTATGATGGATTTTTTTCTGCAGGAATTTATCATTGTATTTGTTAATTAGAGGCTGAAATACTAAATAATCACTAACACTATCAGCTGATGGGTAATGTTCATGTCAAACGGCAAAGCTACTAACAAGCAGTACTACAGTTTCATAACACGGGCTTTTATTCAAACAAAAACCCCCCACAGGTTTTAGGATTTTTTTCTCCTGCTGATCTTCTGCTGAGCTTATCAAGCTGAGCAGTCGTGGAATCAATCTCACTGAGGAGTCGCAATTTCTCCCCAATTCTCCCATGAAGCTTAAAATCAGGGCTTTGGCAGCAGCCCTCCCACCCACCCACAGCTTTCATGGATCCAGATATAATGTAATTTTATTTTTATCCTGTATGCTTTTACATGGAAACTCAGAAATACATTTGCACCATCACAGAGAGCCTATGAAAGCAGCAGGAAAGCAAATTCTGCCTTTGCAAGTTAGGGTAGAGCTTTCAAATACTCCAGTCACCAATGCCTTTTAAGGGAAGGGTGGGGGAAAGAAAAAAAGAAAGCACCTCTTTGCTTGCTTGTTTCTGATAGCAGGTGACAAAAAGGTAAAGTTGGACCTATCTTCTAGTCTGGTGTTGATTCCCTTATCTCTATGGACTATTTATACAACCATAAAACCGCAGGACTAGTGGGATCCCAGTTATACCCCCGTCCTCTATGCCCAAGCAAGCTCAAGCATCCCAATACCTTTTTAACAGATACCAGTCCAACATATTTTTTAATACCTTCAGTAATAATGAGGTCTCCCAATGTATTCCAGTACTTCTGCATCCATAGTTGGAGGGCTTTTTCTGCGTCTGACATGAATTTCTGTTTCATGCGGTGTAAGCCCATCATTTCTCTCCCATCCATTTTAGACAAGAAGAACAGGTTAGTCCCTCCCTTGCAGCAGCCTTTCATGTGCTTCGGCACCTGCCACTCACACCTCAGGATTCACTCTGTTACTGTAAGCAGACCTGAGATGCCATTTTTTCCGGAGCTCTGATCATTTTCACTGCTCCCCCTCCAATTACTCTTCCCAAAATGTGACACCCCAAACTGGCCACAGTATTTCATACAAGGCCTTGCTAATGCAGAGCAGGAGAGAAGAAGAACTGGACACATCATGTGTGCTGTAGTCCTATTTATATACCCCAGCGTGACATGTGGCTTTTTCAGTTTGTCTCCAAAGGGCCATAGGCTGCTAATGAAAACTGACCCAAATCACTGACACGCAGCTGCGCTTTTTCAGTAGTAAAACATGTTGTTTTTGTGGTGGGAAAACACAGGAAATATTATTTTCTTTTTTAGTCTCTGAGCATGCATGTTTTAGTACTGGTGTTGGTATCGGAATTACCTACAGAAGGCCTGCATTTTTTACATCCTGAGAACTTTATCAAAATTCAATGCATATACGTTTGAAGCTTGGCTTTATAGAGTTGGCTTTTTTTTTCTCCATTTGTCTTGCTTTGCTTTGTTTCTCAGCACAGAATGAGTATGATCAAGGGTTTGGGTTTAAATGCAGAACTGGGGCTTAAATGCAGTTGGGGCTTAAATGCAGAATGTTAGCAAGCATTTGCTTAAGACATTTCATTAATCGCCTCAGTTCATTATCCCATTGTCTGGACCCCCTGCCCTACCTGGTCCCAAAATGCAGCCCCAGCTTCCTTCACCCATCCCTGCAAACCCTCACACCACGTGCTGTCATGGGCTGGGTTTTGTGCTGTAAAACACTGCTCGGGGGGGCTGTGACACAGCCTTCCCTTCACTTCAGAAGTTCGGAACTGGAGAAATAATAATTATGTCTAAGGGGAACTGCGTGGGACCCAGTGACCTGCCACACATGGACATGGCTACTCTGTTCTAGAAAAGACTAGCCCTGAGCAGCGGGTTAAGCCTTATCAGAGCAATAGGTTTGATGGTCTCCAAAGGGGAAATCTGTCAGTCTACGTTTAGAGATCTGACCTAGGCCTCACTTTTCTCTGCACACTAAGAGTTTTAGGAATTTGGGAAATGATTTTTAAAATACCGTCTCTTTACCTGTCATAATGTATGTTCAAGGTGGGTGAGTAGACTAGGTGGACTGGTGAGGACTTGACTAGAGCAATGCCAAGTTCTGGGTCCCTCAGTTACAGACAAAAGTGGGCTATTTGCAGATTGTCCAGAAAAAGGCAAAGGAATGTTTGAGGTCTAAATGCACTTCCTAATGAAAAAGGATTTATTCTAGAGAAGATACAGCAACAGTCTTCGGATACATAGAGGACTATTATAAATAGTCATGTTTATTGATATGTGTTCTCCACGCACGTTTGTTGGTGTGAATTCTGTGAAGGCTGGACAACACCAGGATTAAATGGCAGCAGGAAAACTTTATGAAAGGAATGAGAAAAGACATTGTAGCAGGGGGAATGGAGAAGCAGTTGGACACATTGTCAGAGGAGATAACGGGACGTCCAACATCAGGGTTGCTTCAGAATAAATTGGACGAGACTCCCTAAGCAATTAGAGTGTGTAGGTGATTCTGCCTTGGGAACATCTAGCTCAGCCCCTGGGATTACGTCCATGACTCTACCTAAAGTTTTATGAGGGTTGCTGTGGGTGCATGACAAGTAGGATAGAGAAGTGAGTACTACTGGTTAAATGAGAGGTTACTCAGCAGCACATCATTGTATAAAGCAAGAAGACTTCTGTAAAAGCAGGCAAAACTTCCCTGGGGAGCTTTAATCTGTGAGTAGCTACAAAGTCTGGCAAAGATACATCTGCTTTACACAGCTGGCATGGAAAAGAAGCAAGACAAGTTAAAGATAAACTTCATGTTTAGGTGCTAGAGTGTGTCCAGAGAAGGGCAACAAAATTGATGAAGGGTCTAGAGAACAAGTCTTATGAGGAGCAGCTGAGGGAACTGGGGTTATTTAGCTTGGAGAAAAGGAGGCTGAAGGGAGACCTTATCGCTATCTGCAACTACCTGAAAGGAGGGTGGGGGTCGGTCTCATCTTTCTAGTAACAAACAATACGACAAGAAGAAATGATCTCAAGTTGTGCTAGGGGAGGTTTAGATTGGATATTAGGAAAAATTTCTTCACTGAAAGGGTTGTCAAGCATTGGAACAGACTGCCCAGGGAAGTGGTGGAGTCACCATCCCTGGAGGCATTTAAAAGATGTGTGGATGTGGTGTTTAGGGACATGGTTTAGTGGTGGACTTTGCAGTGTTAGGTTAATGGTTGGACTCAGTGGTCTTAGGGGTCTTTTTCAACCTAAGTGAGTCTGTGATTCTACGTAACTAGTGAATTTGGACTATAGACTTCCAACTTTTTATAGAAGACTTGACCTTGAATCACTGGAGAAGGGCAGGTACAACATGCAGTTCACCTTACATGAGTCAGCGCACATAAAAGGCAAGGAAACATGGGCTTTCCACCAAAGGGAAAGTGGTCTTCAGAAGTGCTGAGCAGTGATCTACTCTCCCTTTACACACGCGTTTCAGAAATTGTCTTCTAAGTTAATCAGTACGTAAGATTTCTCAATGTAGAGAGAAGGGAGCAAACGCTTCCAAAGCATTGCACTGCCTAGGGCCAAGGCAGAGCAGTACCCTGCTGCCCTAACGAGAAAGATAAAAAAATTCAGCTTTCTTTCCTCTCACCCACTGGTGTTTAGCATAAACAAAAAAAGTACCATAATCACCATTATTAAAAAAAAACCAAACCAACCCAGAACTACCTTTTCTAGTGCACCCTGGTTTTATTCTTCAGGGTACTACGACATTGCGTGTGTGTGTGTGCCTGCCTGCACATGGCACATAACCGGGGAGGGGGGAAAGTTAGCATGCAGAATAATGTAATTACTCATTCTTGAATAGAAGGATAATTACTGTCACAGAAACCCACATAACTTGCAGATCTTTTTGTTCTTTTTAAGATGATAAATACAGTATTTTCCATTTTCTAACAGGATGCATCCTTTTACTTCTGACTCCCCTTCCCCCCTCCTAAGCTGAATTACATATGTTTTGAATGAATAACAAGGGTTATCAGTTCACATATAGAAAAAGATAAGCTTATCTAGATTTTTTTTAAAAATAAAAATAATTCCATATCTCTGGAGTCACTGTGGTGAGTCACTGTTGGTTAAGAAATTGGGCTGTCACTGGTAACAAACTTCCTTCAAGTACGACTTTCAAAAGCACAGCTGGAAGAGGATGGGGAAAAAAGAGGAGGCAGCAGAAAAAGACACACTGACCAACCACAGCCTAAAACTTTTAAAATTCACACTCTGGATCTCATGTTTAAGAGTGACATTAGCTGATGTGCGTCTTGCTGTCGGTCACTGATGTGGCATAATCTGAGGGCAGCAGCGGTAGGTGAGGCAGTGCAAAAAGACACCCGAATGGCCGGGAGCTCACAGCCTCCACCAGCTGGCTGGGTGTCCTCTTCCTTCCTCCCATCCAGAAGGGCCTTTGGAAATGGAGAGAATCGTCACTGTGGGATTAGGGGTCTGCTTAAATGGGGAGACAGCTTGCAAGATATTCTTCTAAATAGCTTTATTTAAAGAGCTCTTTTAAGCCCTGTTGCCAACACTCAGGCAAGGAGAGGGATTTTTCTGGTACTTCTGGTAGGTCCAAATTTATACATAGAGAAAAGTAGCTGCGTGGCTTTAGGACATTAGAGCAGAAGCAGAACAGATACCGGGAACTGCTTTAATGTGACTTCATAACATCCACTGACAGAAGCAGCCTGCTCTTCTTCAGTGACAGTGGGGTTGCGGGGAAAACCTTCAAAACCCCCATGGGAGACAGGAGCTCACAGACTATCTCTATGAACCACTGCAATTTGGGTAATGTCTGGTCTCACATCTTCTGAAAAAACAAAGATTGAGATGGTTCCTCCCCAGCTAAAGTTAAGTCCTCCTCCACACTAAGGTTATGTTTACATTGCAGTTAGCTTAAAACTAACAGGGTTTTGATGGCTGTATAACCGTGACACTATGATTCCTAATGTGACTGATTTCAGTGTGTTACTGGCATTTTTCTCCCACCTGTGAACTCTACCGAACCATGGAATTATAGAATCATCTATGTTGGAAAAGACCCTTAAGATCATCAAGTCCAACCATAAACCTAAGACTGCCAAGTCCACCACCAAACCGCATCCCTCAGCACCACATCTACACATATTCTAAACACCTCCAGGGATGGTGACTCAACCACTTCCCTGGGCAGCCTGTTCCAATGCTTGACAACCCTTTTGGTGAAGAAATTTTTCCTAATATCCAATCTAAACCTCCCCTGGAGCAACTTGAGGCCATTTCCTCTTGTCCTATCACTTGTTACTTAGGAGAAGAGACCAACCCCCACCTCTCTACAACCTCCTTCAGGTAGCTGTAGAGGGCAATAAGTTCTCCCTTCAGCCTCTTTTTCTCCAGGCGAAACAACCCAGTTCCCTCAGCCGCTCCTCACAAGGCTTGTTCTCCAGACCCTTCGCCAGCTTCGTTGCCCTTCTCTGGACACACTCCAGCACCAAAATGTCTTTCTTGCAGTGAGGGGCCCAAAACTGGACACGGTATTGGAGGTGGGGCCTCACCAGGGGGACAATCACTTCCTTAATGCTGCTGGCCACACTATTTCTGAGCTTTGTGATGCCTCAATTCCACTGTCAGCAATAACCTGCTATGTCGGAGTATGTCTTTTTGAGCTGCTGTGGCCCAAATGTGGACATATCCTAACAAAACCTGGACCTGGGAAACACACTGTGCTCTGAGTTTTCATACAAGTCTGGTAAATAATTCAACTCACATGGTGGTATTCGGAATTCCCCCATCTGAAAAAGAAGATATTTTATGCCAAGAAAGATTACTTTGCCAGTTCCAAGAACTGGTACCTTTCTACAAAAGTAATAATAAATAGATGAGAACAGGCTACTCCGCACCCCGCCAGAAATATCAGGCTGCCTGCTCCAGGCTCCAATTGAAATTCCGTCTGTTTGCGATAGCATCCTTAGCAACCAAAAAATCGCACAAGACAATTCATGTAGGTGAGGTGTATCCAAGCAGCCAACATTTCAAATGCAAGCTTTTCTCGTGGGCCTCAAAAGCTAATTTTTTACAAAAATCTTGAATTTATTTAAAACTCTTCTCCAAGATATCTTTCTCGCTCACAGATTTAGCATATCAATGTTCCTGGGTAGTCATAATCATTGCTTTCATTCTATAGATTTCCTTGCCCTCTAACAACTCAGATTGTGTGTTGTCTCAACCGTTCCCTTCAAGTCATCTCTGACAGCTGAGTCAGACCAGAAGAATGGTTGAATTAAAAAGCCTGACAATCCTCTACCCCTTATTCAGCCAATAACCTCATTTGTTCATTGATTGGAAATTAAAGATGCCAGAAGTGGTTTCATTATTTTTGTTGGTGGTGATTTACAACTTTGATGATTTTGTGCAAAACTCTATTTACAACTGTGCTGATTTTGTGCAAAACTCTATATTACTCGTTTAGGGCCAAATTACTGCAGAGGGAAAACAGGAAAGCCCATAATAAATTACAGTAAAAATGTCAGAGGAGCCGGTTTCGACCAGGCAGGTGTATCTGACTGGTGTTCACAGCACAGCTGAAGGTTTGCTCTGTAAAGTCCCAGTGTTGCATTGTTCCTTTTTGAAGCAATGTGCCAGAAGGATGCTTGCAGGATGCCACTTCTCCAGCAGTGGGATAATACCAGCAGCTTCACCGACTCCAGGGGAGCACTGTGCTGCCTGAGGTGAAAATGAGTATGGCAGTCCCCCACTCTGCTAAAACTGGAGCTAGGGTTTGTGTTAGCCTCATTGTGTGTTCTGCTGATAGCTGAAATGTTCTCAGCGGTTTAAAATTCATATTTTTGCTCTCCTAATTATCCCTTAGCTTAGCTTCTGATATTGGAAAATTATCCTCTAATTCTCTTGCTTTAACCAGATGGTTTATATTTTTAAAAATTCTTGATTATACTCATTTTCATATCCCCACTTAAACATAGTTAGCATTTGCTGACCTCTATCCCCCGTTAAAACAGTGATGAATCGACTGCAGTCACTCCAGCTGTTCACTAAATATTTTCCACATTTCTAGAGTGGATTATTCATTCAATACGGGATTGCAACGTCAGTAGCTGAAAGACTCCGTTTTTAAAGGCTCTTCACATTTATCCATCCGTGCTTTTGACATCTAAAATGTTGTAATGGCAAGATCTGAGGTACTTCTAAATATCAAGCCATTTCACAAACACTTATTTTCTCAAGGTGGGGCCCAGAGCGGGCTGTGTTCTTACAGGCTACTCTGCAAACTGTGAAGGACTCCTGAACTATGTCTCAGAACATCTCTCGTCACCTCACGCCTGCTCCTCTTGTAAAAGATGTGGAAATAAAGTGCCTTGATCCAACCTTCTGAGCAGCGCTTCTTTGAATATGTAACAGATTTTGTGATTCACCGTCTCCACTTGCTCTGATAGTTATAGCAACAGTCTGACCTTTGGTAATGCCCATTATCCCTGAATCATATCCAAACTTTTGATGCTTATTTAAAAAAATATTATTGGTCTTCTCTGGGAAGTACTGTCTTTTACTTAACTTACAGTGTACTTTCATTTAATGAAGTGTAGGACTCAATCCAGGGTTTTAAAACACCCAGAAAAATTACTGTCAACTTTGTTAAAAAAGATCTGAATAATAAAAAATTCTGATATTATACATGGCTAATTATTTTTCCAAGCAAAATCTTTCTTCTAATTTCCAAAGTATTAGCTCTTTACCTGAGCAATCAGAGTTACAAACATGCAGTTGAGGCTTGCAGACCAAAGTGTATTTGGGTTATCAGGGATCACACAGACTTTATTTACATCCTTTTTTTGATAGTAAAGATGGTATTAGAATACTGATATTAAGGAAAAAGCCATCAAGCACTAGGAGGTAGAAAAAAAACCCAACCACAATCTTGGGTTTAACATTAGCTCACTCTCAGACAGACAAATACTTTCTTTCCTCCAAGGGACGCAAGAGCAGTAATATGAAAAAAAACCAACCCTGCATAAACACTGAGGGCATTTCTTTGGAGCACTGAATAGAAGTGAATTGACAGAATGAAAAGACAAATTGCCCACGGGCACCCCAACTTTTTATCCTGTACTAATTGGCTGTCGAAGGGCCCGGAGGAGCCCCTCAGACGCTGTGTGCTCGCCGCCTCTCCGGCTACTGTTCCCTGGGATCACCAGCATGCGAGTACAGGGAGGGGGAAAAAAAAAGCATTTTTTGACAAAAGAGCAGGTGCTTACAGGAACAGCCCCCAGTTGCAGGACAGTAACAAAAGAGCAGCCATAGGGTGGATGCAAAACTAGCCAGAAAGCTGTGCTAAGAAATTAGTTATCAATGGTCCACCATCAAATTAAAAGGATGTATTGAGAGGGGTTTCCCAGGAGTCTGTCCGGTGTCTGGCACTATTCAAGATTTGCATTATCAACTTGGATGATGGAATAGAGAGCGTACTTTGTAAACTGACATCCGACTCTAAGCCAGGAGGAGTTGGAAGCGATTTGGAGGACAGGAGTCAGGACAGACTCTGAATGAACTTTGAGAAACTGGAATTGTCTGAAAAAAATTGGATGCAAAGTTCTGCATTCATTTCTGTATTTCAGCTGCATAAATACAGAGTGGGAAATGACTAACTACTTAACAGCTTTGCAGGTTCTGGAGTTATCACAAGCTGAATGTCAGCCAAAGACATCATGTGGCAGCAAAAAAAAAATCCCAACATGCTGGAATGTGTAAATAGGAGGGTCGCCTGTAAGACATACAAAGTAATCCTTCTGCTTTGCTTGAGGCTGGTAAACCTCAACTAAAGCATTGAGGCTTGCTACAGGGACTGATTTTCACTGAAGTTGGAAAGAGTCTAGAGGGGAGATGACCCCTGATCAGGGGCATAGCAAAGGAGTAGTTGGAGGAACTGCAATGGTCAGAAAAGATGACTGAGGGCACTGATCAACAGTTTTCAAAAACATAAGGACCAGTGTAGGGCAATAGGTAGGGCAACAGGTAGGTCTCGATTTAAATGAATGTCACTATCTCCTTGACATATATGGCGGGTACATCTTAAGGCAACTCTTTCCACACCACATGTAAGAGGCTCTAAAAAGTCACTGATATACTATCTTTGTATACAAACTTCTGCGCTCCTTATATCATTTCAGGAAAAAGACTTGGCTAGAAAAGCAAATGTTATTTGGAGGACGTTGATCACAATTTCATCTTGTATTTATTTCATTTTAGACTTGCTTCCTTTATTCTTTCTCTCAGACATCTACCACATTAACCTCTTTCATCACATTACTTTTATGCTTGCATTCCACAAACTCTCCTTCCTCCTCTAGTCCCTGAAGGTCCTATTAATACATCAACTCATTTCTATTGGTTTTCTCATGCTGTGGATCCAGGCATCATTCTCAAATCACTTGCCTCTGGTGGCTGGTGCCCTGACCAGTTGTGATATATCATTTCCTTCATCATAAAGAATGAGAGGGAAGGCATCTCCCATTTCTCTAAGCCATTTCATACAGTGGAACTCACCACATCATGGTCTTCTCCAGAATACCTCACTACTGCACTGTGTTTGGATGCTTTTATCTCATTTTGGCATGTATACGAAACAGCACTTTCTCCTTCAGCACGCTTTCAGTACCCAGAGTGTGCTAACCATACACAGAAGTACAGTCCTGTCATCCCGCTGGCGTAGTCTTTCAAGGCCAGGAATTAGGGTTCAGTCCCCTGTACAAGCACCTCAGTTGCTGGTACATACTCTCTTTCCCAGCTTTTACCCCATGAGCACTCCAGTTAACAATTCGCATACCGGGCGATATACAGTGGTGGAAACGTGTAGTATACATGTCCCACTGGAATTACTTTTCTGTTTGGGATGGTGTAAGAGATGCATAGAGCAACGAAAAATAAAATGCCTCTCCGTGTCCTCTTGGCATACACTGTGCCGCCACAGGTTACCATTCCCCTCATTCTCACGGCACAACAGAGGTAGTCACCCCTCTACCCCTTCCTCAAGCTTTGCACAAAAATCTGGGCTTGCCACTAGGCTGCCAGGATTCACTCTGAAGGACGTGGAGGAGACCTCATGATCCATCCTTCTCCTTCTGCTCTGTAGGCATAAGTACCAAGCAGCCGTGAGGAAGTGAAGAGCTTGAGGACCATAACTGAACTTCATCAGACATTTACTAAGTCAAAGTATGTCTCAGCACTTTGTCTCCTCTAGTTTCCTAAGCATGCCTTGGCCTTCTTTCTGTTTCTGAAGAGGTCTTGATCCCTCTTTATCTGCATGGGACCTGAATATCACTTTCATCAGATATTCAAAGACCGTCAGCAATTGATTCATTGCTTTGTTATAAATGTCTTCATTGGACTATTTTTCCTGGTCTGCCCTCTCAAGTTCAGGAACACCTGTTCCAGAATTAATGTAATTTAAATAACACCTGTTCTTAAAAAAGTCCGTAAAACACTACAGGAATATCCACTGAAACATGCACTTAATTAGTTTGCCCCGCAGTCTCCGTGCAGTACCAGTGAAATGTTAGTAACAGAGACAACATGTGAATAGAGTGGTGCCAGACAGAAAAAAAAAGGCATTTCTTGTGGCTATGCAGACCCAGTGATGGCCCTTGAGGTGAATGGAGGGCCAAATCAAATGCTTGTCCAGTTCGCTCCTGCTTGGCCTGTGGACCCAGCACCTGGCAACCCCATGCAGAAATCTGAGTGCCCTGGGGCTTGCAGCAGTACCCTTTTCCGCACATGTAGCCACTATGGGAACAGCCAGATGTGCTGTGCAGCCTCCAGCTGTGCTGCTCTGTAGCCTCCAGCCACCCACCAGCCCTGCAGTAAAAGTTCTGTGCTGAAAAGGTGGTCCAAGACACATCCTTTCCTGGCTCCACAGGTCTTTTCTAAAAGCACTCCAATATTTCTTGTCCAACAGTACTGGTCCAGGATGAATTCTGGCTTCTTACAGTACAACTCGCCTGCTCTGGATATAAGGCATTGCCGAGGGCACCCTGTTGGGTACAGTTCCATCAGGACTGCAACGCATTTATTGTGAAAGTATGGAAATAAAAATTTAAAATTAATCCACTGCAAAATGAGACTGAAATCTTTCATAAGAAAACTACACGGCTTTTATTTTTTTAACTTTAATTTTCATGGAACACACTAAAATTAGTGGTCTATGAATACAGCTCTCTCTTCAGAACCTCCATGTTATCTAAGTTTAGTGTGTTACAATAAATACAAAAACCTTGTAGAAAGTGGAGTGTTGCAGTTCATTGGTTAAGGAAGCATCCATTTTGTGAAAGTTCAAAATTCAGCCTTATTTTACATTTCAGTTCCTGCATATTTATACTTCAGACGGTGGTGCATCACTAAATAGCCCATTTTTTACTGTATAAATTTTTAAATGATTGATCTACAAGATTTTAACACTGCTGTATAATAAACACTTTTTCTAAGAAGTTCATCTCACTGGTTCTAATGGAGTGGCATTGTCTGCGGGGTCTCATTTCAAAATTATTGCACTTTTATCTTTTTCGTCATGCCAGGAGATGTGAAGTCCAAAATATTTACCTTTCTGATTGTCAGTCTTTCCTTCATAGCGATGTCTGAGTGAAGACGAAATAGACAACTTGTTTTGTTGAATCAATAGAGGCGTATTATCACAGCAAGATTATAATTCAGGTGTACAATACCTGTATTTTACTGAGCACAGAAATGAAACTGCCATGTGCTGTGTGTCACAGCAGGCAACTAATATCAACAAAGTACCAGAGACTATGTTCAAATACCGTTGTATGGGTCTAACTTCAATCCACAAAAGCAAGGCAATTCAAAGTTAGGGCTTAAACTCTATCCATAATCCACTCTCTTTAGGAATTGCATTATGAATGCAGCTGAACTCTCATTTCAAGTCTGTGCAGCTACGTGTTGCCACACAGACGGTGAGAGAAAGCAAACCCACTGTTATACTTACATGCAGATTTCTATCGGGTAAAGACATCGTCTACCGGCATTTGCATTTCCTTGAACCCGAATCCTGGGACTTTGGGGGCAGGCTGTGATAATTGCGCACGGTGTTTGGGATGAGTGGGGTTTAGACAACTGCAGATTTCTCTTTGCTCTTTGAGGCATATTGGAATTTTGTGACAGCAGAGGTGGGGAAACACTGATTTTGTGAACTGTGGTCTTCTGACAACAGGAACAGTCCATCCGACATTGGTTTCTGCATCTTTTTGAACTGTAGTTACCGGGAGCCTGAAAAAAGAGGGGATCTAAGTCCGTGTTGAACCCAAAATGAAATGGCGTCAGTGGTATTCAATATTAAGAACCTCTTACTTCAGCCTGTCATTGTAAACAAACTAAAATACCAAATAGGAAAGAAAAGAATCTGTTTCCAGGTGAACGTGCAGAGGGAAACATAACGAACACAGACATAGCTGAGCTAAGAAATTTGTTTCTACAATGAAGATTTCAGACTTCAAAAACAGCATTGCTTGCGAAAACCCACCAACCCATCATGACTATGTGTTAGTCCTATAAAAAAAAAAATTATCCCCTGCCAAAAACAGACACTATGAGGGCCCTACATCACCCACTGCTCAAAGACTGATTTCAGGAAACCAAATTCTGCCCCAGGCTGTCCCACTTCTCAAGAATATGAGTTATTTGCAGTCTTCTCCAGAGTGGTGTCAAGCCTGGCACTGGGGCTTTGCAGCTTGTCTGCAGGCTTTGGGGTCAACAGAAAGGAGAAGACTCTGGCAAGGCCTGTATTTGTGCCATGGAAATGCAGGATGGGAGCACCCTGAGCACTGCATCCTCCTCTCCAGCAGCATCTTTCTACGTGCACTAACTATTTAACTACTTCCCACCCCCCCGCCCCTCCAGGTTTCAATGATTTCAAAGCTCTGATTAATTTAACTAGTAGCGGAAGGTGAACCTGTATGGCTAATCTGTAGCTGCAGAATGCATCAGATTGAAGAGCTTCATAACCACCATTATAGTAATCTCAAGCATCAAGACATCTTCATTTTTTTGACACAAAAGGGACCTGACGCTACTGCGTATCAGCTCCTCGAGCCAGGCAAAGCTTTGCCCTCAATTTCAATGGCAGCTGCCACCACAGGATTTTGTCTGGCAGTTCCTGAGGAAAAATCTACAAAATGGTTTCACTTCTTAAAGTGAAAATGCACATCCTGAATGCATAAATCCCTAGCAGCTGAGTTATGGTTCATGTGCACCTAGGGATAGGGACCAGTAACAGTTTCAATAGTCAATAGTGCTTGATGGCTCAAATGGTGCCTTCAAAGTTGGTGGGGCTGCTTTTGAAGCAAGCTGCAAGGTCGTGCAGGACTCTGCTGATGCTTTCATAGCTGGCTTAAAATCCCATTTTTCATGCATTGTATTTTTTTGTTCTTGTGTGTTTCTGTGCCCCACAAGGAATTCCCAGGTTCCTCTGCTGGGATTGGCCATAATGACAAGGGCCCATAAACATCCATACCCAGGGATGAAGAAAAGACGAAGGGAGCTGTAATTTTTGCCACTGCCCTTGAGGAGAGGCTGGGGCAGTGCTGGGGAGGCCACCTGCACCAGCCCACACTGCCACACACTTGTCCCCCAGCAATTTCCTTCTTGAGTGAAAGCAGTGGGTCCTGAGACTCGAGTGAGACTTTATCACATCAAAACGGAGTTAGGGGGCTTATTGCCTTTTCGACTGCAAGAAGACTAAAGTCTGTCCCCTTTCCACTCCTGTATTTACAGGGCAGGGCTGTGTGGTTGAGAATAGACCCAGGCAAGACCTTACACTGCAGCACTTCCCCCCTCTCATAACCCAGGCGTGAATCCAGCAGCATCCAACACTCCAGCATCCCATCCCCAGGGCTGCATGTGTACCCTCATTTCTGGGGAGCACTCAGGAAAGGGGATTGCCCAGCTGAGGGGTCAGAACAAGCCCTCAGCCCAGCAACGGCCTCTGTCTCCTTGCTCCCCGGGAGAGAAGATACCGGGGAGCGGTTTGGACAACCCTATTCCGTCGGCTGAGAAGCAGCCCATGACCGACAGCCTGGCTATTGCCAGAATAAATGAAGCTGTGATCTGAGCTGAGACACAAGCTATTACTGCAGAACAAATAAAAACAGAGCTAGAACTCCGTACTGCAGAGGTATTCATCCTTTGTATTCCCTCAAAGAACAAGCCTAATCTACTAACCCAAGTAGATTAGTAAACATTACATTCAGCTTTCACAGACCTTCAGTATGTCTGCAGGGCTTGTGATGTAAAATAATATAAGTAAAGGAAATAAATGGAAATTTTAGGGGGAAAAAAAAAGAAGCTGAAGTATTATAGCTGCTTACTCTCTCACTGCTGTGAGGAAGATCAGAGAAGAGTCTTTTGTGTCAGTTTTATTTTGAACCCATTTTGCTGCTGAATATGGGAAGAGATTAGTTCACTGCTAATTGTGCTGTTGGTTTTGTGATTCTATGAAAACCCCCTAAAAGTCTGCATGCAAAACCAATGAGGTAGAACATGTTTGACAAGCTTAGTTCCAACATGACCGATGTAGCAGGAAAAGATTTTAAAATCATTGCCTCTCTTCAATAACAATAGTACATACAAGTGTTTACAAGAGGATTAAAAGCTGCTTTAGCGAGTTGTATTAAAGATTCCTTTATCAGACAAGTTTTATCGAAAAACCTGTTGGAGCACTATGTGGCTAATCAGATGCAAACAGAAGCGGGTTATGTTACTGACTTTATTTTACTTGCTTTAAAAGCATGCACGATGTATCTGTAAAATATACACCATGCGTACAATAAGCCATACCTATTAACAGCCTGCCCACTTACAACAACAGCAAAAAAAAGCTCCACAAGCAACGACCCCTAGCACCTGGTAATTAAAATTGCTAATCACCAGCAATTATCTGGCACAGCTTTATAGCCAGGCGAAACAGTTTGACCCTTTGCCCACTGAAAGAAGAATGTTTGCTGTCTATTGATAAGTGCTTAGGCAAAGCCGTGTTCGGCTCACATCCATTAAGTGGCGACTAATAGGAAGTCAACAAAAGAGCTCTGACATCTGTAGTAGGCACTTCTAGCAGGCCAGGTTGGGGAGCACAGGTGTCTGATGGGCTCCTGCCAAAGACCAGCATACCCTACCAGAAGGACGTGAGGACTTCTTCTTAAAAAGCAAACTTGAGCTGCCCACGTTTCCCGACTGGCTCCTCTGCAGCCAAAGAGTACATGCGGTAGGTTTCCAGGACAAAGATTAAAATAATTACTCTTCTCAGGAGTGGTGGCTTGTTTTCAGACTGTCTGCATGCATTCGAACGCAGAGAGGTAAGAACTCCTGTAGGCTCAGTAATTTAAGTAAAGATTGTTCTTTGGTCTATTTCTGTTCTTATTAAGTATCGAGTTAAAGGTATATAAAAATGTCTCTCTAGTGTGCTCTTTAGGTCTGGAATAGAGAGTTTGAGATAATAAAGATTTATTTTTTTTCCATAGGACACTATTATGCTCAAAGCTATAAAATACCTTTCCATTGTTATAGCTCCAGGAAGCTGCCGCTGGAGATTATTTGAACTACAATAAACAACTCCATTAAAGCTTCTGAGCTCACCAATGACTCTTATAAGGTCCTAGATAAAAAGATCAGGTTTTTTTCTTTTTTTTTTTTCTGGGGAGAAGGAAAGAGAGAGAGAGTCTGGCAAAAATATTGCAAGCTTCTAATAATGAAATGACCTACAAAACCTGAAGGACAAAGCATCCCTTAATCACTCAGGAATGCAAATTGCTCTGAGAACAGGCATCAGTGGAGATTACCAAACCAGGAGCTGCTGACATCCAGAACCAGACCTCTGTAGCCTCATCCCTTCATTTAGGTGGGGCTTTTGGGGGTCTTGGCAACTTGGAGTTTCAGTGTGAAAGTAAAGGAAAAAGGATCAATCCCAGGGTGCATATTTACAGGCATGAGCCTGGGGGCATTCTGATTTGTACACACCATGTCCTTTCCTGCATAAGATCTCAAAGTCCCTCCGTGTACATCTTTGTACTGTGACATGTAAAATATGAACAGTCTTATAAATGCGAAGCAACACTGCTGGCATTATACTTGACAATATCTGCTAATCCAAAATCATCAGTGAAGTCATTTGAAGTGTTCTCTCCCTTCCTAACTCTCTCTTAATCCCACCTCCCAAACTGCTTCAAATTACTGGGGCTGAACAGGTTGAAAATAACATTACTATCCCAGGAGCATGTTGTGAATAAAGCAGCCACAACTTGCATCTCTGCACCATTTGCATTGACAAACTCTGCATCCTGACTGGGTACCTCTTGTCCATAGAGGGCATCTCACAGAACTCTGTGTAGCTCCTGTTTAGCCCATACACAAAAGTTCCCTCACTAGAGAAGGAGTGATGTTATGGTGGGCACATACACCTTACTCCAACACTGAGTGAAAATGCAGCTATGGTTTCCATCCCATCCTAGGAGACCGGAAACACTTCCGGGTCATCCAGTTCAACCATAGCCCTCAAATAGCTCTCAAAATGTCTGTACTCTTCACCAAGGCCAACTGTAATAATTTAAATAAAATTTCAGATAAAAACATAAACAGATAGAAAGAAAACCACCTCTGTATTCCACACAGGTTTATCCCTTTGTAGACAATAAAAGTTGAAGTTCTATTTTATGCTTGAATTTTGGCACACACATGGGTTATTCTGTGTTAGATTCCAATTCTTGATCATCAGTGTTACCACGGGATTGCTCTTGTTTGTAAGCTCCTGCCAGTGTGAAAGAGATGGATTTCTCTTTGACAAATCTTTAATGAAGTCAGAAAAAAAATGAAGTCACTGGAGATACACCTACTTACAAGCTTGGGATGTAAAGTGCAAACCAAGATGAAATGATGGATTATAAATTCTGGCATTGCTTGACATTCAGATTCTTCTCCCTTCATGTCTAATTCAATAATGATCCACAGCAGAAGAGCGTGCTAGCAGATTTGTGTAGTCTATCCATCACAGAGGAAATTACACTGAATAACTCTCCTCTGGGTTAGCTGAGGTAATGAAAAATCTGAGGAAGAAGAGGAGGAATAGATTTTCTTACACTCTTTGCCATTTGGAGTCCATGAAATACCAGTGGATTTCAGAAGGTTCTGTTCAAATTGGGACTCTTGTCCACCCAGGTTAAGAAAACATATTTGTCTACCAACTTTTACATTGAAGAGTGATTTTTAATACCATTGTCCAAATTGTAAACTAATGGAATGGCCACTGGGGATAAGACATTCAGCTGTTTTTTGTTCTGTTTTTGAGAGGGTGAGTCTCTGGGGGTGGTAGTAGGATGAGTGAATCAATTCAGGGAACAGTAAATTAATCCCACCTTTGAAAACTGTGGGGTCAAAACAAACTAGAAGATGGAGATGGGGAGCTAATGTGTGGCTTGTGTTACCGTTATTCAATTTCCATTTCACGTATAATATGTGCCTAACTCAGAACGGATGCACAAAGTTCACCAAATCACCCCCGCACAATAGTTTTTTCTTTTCTCTACGCATAATTCCAAAACAAAACCAGCTCTCCCATTTCTCCTTCAGGTGAAAGCCTGGCTGTGCCCCACAGGTCAATGAATCTGTTCTGGGCTTCCTTGGAAGAGAGCTCCAGAGTCAAGAGTCCTCCACTGAAAATGTCTCACTAGCGACTGCTAGACAATTAAACCCAGGGACTTCTTGCTCAAGGGCCTGTTAACCTCTTCTGTCCTGGTGAGGAAGAAGAAATGAAGGAGGTAGATTTCAAACCATTCCACTGCTGCGCTCCATCAGGAGTGCTGGTGAGCTGTGCTAGTGTAGACATAGTCCTGGGGAATGCTCTGTCCCGGGGGGGCATGCCTTGCCAGCCCCAAGGATATGCCTAGGAAGAGGAAATACACCGCTCTAGAAATTGGGAAGGCAATGTCTATCTGGCCACACTTCACTCAGTTTGGATGTAGGGTAATGAACACACTCCTGTGCTGCCAATGCTCTGTAGAAAGATAACCACTGAGAAAAAATATCTTCATTCCCCCAAGTTATATATGTTCCTGCACATTCCTTCTTCAGCATCAGCTCTGTCTCACCCAGATTAAAACTCAGTGAATTTGCTCATACCTCCCTCTCAAGCTCAGTCAGGCTTTTGATGGACAGCAATGCTGCTCCTGGACTAGCCTCTAAGCAGCACAATGTTGCCACGGTGGCCCAAATTGTCTCAGCACCTCCCCTACCAGAAGTAGGGCACAGTGAATCATGAAAGACAGAGAAAGGTGAAAAAATAGAGTCTACGCATCATATACATGGGACAATGATTTGTCCCTGTACATCTTGGACTTTGGACCAGTCTGGGGGACAGGCTCCTACAAGAAAGATACAAAATAGAAATATACAACAAAAAAGGTGAAATGGAAAAAAAAAAGAAAGAAAAAGCTCATCTTAATTTAAAAACTCTTTGTAAGCTTATATGTTTTACAAAGAACTTTAAAAAAAATCAGACTTATTTTCTGTCCAGTTTACATCTCGCATCCATAAGCAGACAACAATAAAAATGCTAAATCCTGACTCCAAACTTTGTGACCATGTTATGTGAAGTTAAAATGACTTCAGAGTCAAAAACTGTATAGCTCACCTTTACGGAAAATGCAGTGTATCTCACCAATTGGTCAGTAAGCAAGGAGACTACAAAGGGGACATAGTGTTTATATTTGTTGGAATATGAGAATTCTCACCCTAAAAGCAGAGCCAAGCCCCTCGAGCACTTTAGATTTTGCAGAGAAATAGGTGTTTCACCTAAAGAAGGATGGCAATGGTTTATTGGCATGAGGCGGAGGACTGCTAAGCAGCTGAGGAATTGCTGCACCAGAAATCGGGAATCTGAAGGCAAGAACCTCCTTCTCTGAAATTCATTTTTGCACTGTGTTGAAGTGGTGGTCCTGTGCATGCCCAGAAAACTCTTGAATAGAACACTAGTGCAGAAAATTAATGCCAATATTTATTCTATCCCCCTCATGTCTACACCTTCTTTATTTATTGTGTGAGATGTCTATGAAAGTACTGTGGTTTTTGGTTTCTTGTACTCTGCAGGAGCATTTTTAAGAAGTCCAAATACTTGTTAAGTAGATTTGTTGGTCATTTTTCTTATTACCTCAGAGGTCTCAAATTTGAATAACACAATATTTATTTCAGGGAAACTATGCCAGGTTTCTTTATCACTTGAGAGATATTAGATCCCTGGCATAATGTTGCTTGCCCTTAGCCTGGTACTACTTAACGCAGTACCCTATCCGGTACTGAAGGAAGAACGGTTTACAATTCACATGGCTCAGTCAAAAGGTTTTCTTAAAAACATACGCCTTTACCACTCTCAGATACATTTTAATGACAGAAACCCAGGGTTTGGCTACCAGCTCGGTTACCTCCTGTTTTAGTTGCTTATGGTTGCTGAATGCATGTTGAGCAACTCTTTCTCTTTCTACTTAACGTGCTCCAGAATCTTCTCTTGAACACCTCTTGACTTGTTTTATTATTTGAACAGACAGATACTTTTGTAATATCTTCTGGATGGAAGGCAGATTATTTACCTCACCTGAGATGTCTCCATCCTCCTTAGAAACCTTCCAGCCTCTTCCCAAGTCCATAAGATTCAGCAACTCTCTGTCTACATTTTTTTGCTCAAACTTGAACTGAGTTTAACACATTGTAAATTGTTTTTAAAAGAAACAAAGTGGGAGGGTCTTAGTCAAAACTCTGGATACTTTGCATGCTCCTGTAGGCTCTGAACATGGGAAACATAATGCTAGCCAAGCTGGCAGATCTGTTGGGGCTGATGGCAATGCTGCTTCCATTTTTGCTGTGCCCCACACCACTCATAACTGTTTGAACTTAGATCAACGTAAATTTAGCAGCAAACTATGCCTTCCTGTGTTTACTGTACTCAACCTCTGAAATAACATCTTTTGTGAGAGAAAACAAATGGCCCCTGCCACCTAGTGCTCCCAAGTGCTTTTCTATCTGGAGGTGTGCATAGCATGGCTCCTGGCAGACTGACATAAGTGTGGGTGCTTGTGTTCACGCGTGGAGTAGGAGTTGGATACCCAGGTGGTTTGTGGGCCCTAGTCTCACAGTAAGAGTGAATGAACACCAAAAGTCTCTGTAATGCTGATATTACGTGGGCTCAGGCAGCCAGGCCCAGGTTTGGCCAGGCATCTGACTGCAGCTTCTGCAAGTCAGAGAGCCCCATGCAAGACGGAAGAGGGATTTGGGACAGAAGGGGCACCTAAGCCAACCAGCTGTCTGCATTCCCATCCTTGAAAAGGTCTCCAGAGCCTAAAAAGACACCTGAGCCAACCAGGCCGCAAAGATGGTGCTTCTGTGGAGGACAGCAGCCTCCATGGTTGCCATCTCCCAAGAAGGCCATCTTTATGAAGAAGGGTGGGTTGGACAAATGTCAGGATGAGACAACCCCCAGTACCCAGAGACCTCATATCTTTCCAGGCCTATGCACTGATGTCTCCCAGCTTACAGGGTCTCAAATCCCTTTGGTTTCTTCTGATAAACTCCTAGCCCACAGGGATATCAAAAGAGAGCCTAATAGTGGATGGAGGTTAACCACAGATGGTTAGAAGTGTTGATATTGGACTGATCTTTCCAGCCCTCTAAATCTGAAGAGAAACTAAACCAAACCAAACCTTTCAGACCAGTAGTACAAATGCAAAAATGCATTATCAATGTATCAGGCTTGGCTGCAATGTTTCCCCAGTGCCCTACCAGAAAGTGGGAAAGACCTCCATTAAAGAAGCCTAGCATTTTTTAAAAAATAAATTTTCTGCTTGTAGGTTATTTCTGTACAATGCAAACTAAATCTTTGGCCACTGAAGATCACCATTAAACTGAATACCACGACACACTCCATTTCAAAGCATTAGGATAGGGAGATCCTGGGTCAGTGGATGACAACACAACTAAGGTTATTCAGAGAGCTTAAATGGAACATTGTTATTGAGATGCAGTGCCCTTGCTGACGGATGTCATGAAGGAAACAGCTCCAGCAAAGAGCAGAAAAAACTGCAGGAGATGCTAAGAAAAAAAGAAAAGAAGACAAGAGTGGGAATAAGTTAAAAATATAAATAAATAAAAATTAGGATGTGGAATGGGAAAGACAGCCAAGAAAAAATGTTAATAAAAGGTATTGGATGAAAGCCCAGAATAGGAGTACAACAAATACAAACAACTAGCGAATGTACACATAACAGGGTGAAAATCAGAGTCCGTCCTCCCCTTGCATGTAGAACTGAGCAAATAGAGCTACAGGCAATTTTGGAGAATGGCAGCTCTGAAGCATCCGGAGTATAAACATTTCTTTCAGGCCACAAGATAGAGAGACACCAATGCCACGTGTGAAGTACTGAGAATGGAGATGATGTACAAAATGGTGACACAATAAAAATATTCCATGCGCCATTTTTGAAGCTTTCTCAACACGATTGTGTAATAAAAGCCTCAAAACCAGCTGTCTTAGTTGTTAGTGCAACACCCCCTCTCTAAAAAGTTTCATAAAGCCTGCAAGGGCCTTTTACTTGAGATCACCAAAAGAGTACGAAAACAAGTTTCAGATGTTCTTATGTACCTCATGGAGATGAGCAATTCACAGTTACTGGTTACACGATGACATACCTGTTTTTCTTTTCACTGAGTATTTGCACTATTTCAGGTTTATCTGAGAATTTCAACTAATAAACATTTAATATTATTGTTTATGTTTATTCTAAAATATTTGTGACATCTTTAATGAAATGCTTCATATCCCATAGTCAGAGTTTGAACCGTGAGTTTTAGTTTGAGTTTCGTCATAAAGTTATAGCTATTTCCTGGCGTGATGAGCATCACTTCTGCAACTGGGAGAGATTTAACAAGCCTCTGAAGAGAGGGTGTATTTATATGTATTGAAACTTTTATATAATTTTAATCCTTCTTCTCCAAGCCTAAACATTGGTTTTGCTAGTCAGAAGAGTTGTTTAAGAACAAGGAGATGGTGTAGTCAATGGTAAAATGTATTAACTGAATGCTAGTTTTAAAGCAAGCTTCTTCATTCAGAAAAAAATTTAAACCATGCTGATTCAGACCACCTTGTAAAGGATTTGCTATCCTTTTATTTCTTTCTGTCAGAGTTCAGGCTGGGGTTTGGAATGTTCCCTTTGCGGGCCCAGCAATATTTCCAATTCCAGACAAAGGAGTGGAACGTACCACTTCTGGGGCTAATACACGAACAAAAAGTATTAAAATTTTTTATCGTCAAGTATTAAGATGGGCATGCTTAGAATTCTTAAAAAGTAGTCTTGTTAAGTCATTTAAGACGCTTAACTTTAAAGTAAGCACACATATACAGAGATAAATGCTCGTATGTAATTTGAGATGGAAAAGCTTTAAGTGAAAATATGTTTTTTTTTCACAGTGTAAAATACTTCCACGTGAAAATGGGAAGGGACGGATAAAATTAAAATAAAAATGGCTAAAGGGAAAACCTAAATAGGTAGGTAAATACCTACATCAAAAATTAAATTTTAAAAATGTAGCAAAGAAGAGAATGTGGAAATATTTTGGAAGAGTTTCCTTTTACATTAAATAAAGATTTAAAAAAGTGGTAAGTGGTCCTGTTAAACAACTGCAAGATCTGAGACTCCTAAGATGAATCGCCACTTTTGAGAGACTGGGCCCGTGACAGAAAAAAACAGTTAAGTTCTTCCTATAGTGTTCAAATCCACATGCACTTTCATGGGGTAGCAAAAATCCCCCTTATTCCCAGGTCACCTCTCATGACAAATTTCAAATACCTGCTCAAAACCATGAAAATGGTGAAGATTTATATAGAGGAGTTGGAAGGGTTCACAAAAAATTTTTCTAACTTTGTTCACAGAGAAGTCTTGCCTCTCTTTACAAGTACCAAGGAAATTCAGGGACTGGCAGAGTACAAGAAAAGAAAATTTCATCTCAGGTCACAGAAGCTCGATGGAATTATGGACAGAAGAGAATATTGTCATATAATGGAAAGGACCGGGCAATCGTAAGAGGTAGTACAGACATCTCTACCTCATGAAGTGGAATCTGCTTCAGAAGCTGAAACGTTCTTTCAGCCAGTTCCCTTTCCTAACCACTAGCTTCCTTTTCAAGAAAGTTTGGGTTAAAAATAAAGGCTTTGTGCATGTTTTTAGGTTTATCTAGTCCTAAATTCCCTTTCTTTCCAATTAAGAAAAACTAGAGTCGCAAATCCTCCTGTCTCAAGGTTAAATCACAGACCCACTGGCCTTTGCCTGCTGGATCAAAGCAAACAAAGTCCCAAGTGTCCTTCCTGTTCCTCAAGCTGTATATAGACACTTCCTGCTCTTCTTTTCTTCTGGCTGCAAGAAGAGAAGCTCCAGGGATCTTTTCTGAGGTTTTCAACAAACTCACAGATGTCTCAGGAAAGTTCCTCTCAGCAGATATTTCACCTTCCTTCAAGAATCATAGAATGGCTTGGGTTGGAAGGGACCTTCAAGATCATCTAGTTCCAACCCCCTGCCACGGGCAGGGACACCTCCCACTAGACCAGGCTGCTCAAAGCCCCATCCAGCCTGGCCTTGAACACTTCCAGGGATGGGGCATCCACAACTTCTCTGGGCAACCTGTTCCAGTGTCTCACCACCCTCACAGGAAAGAATTTCTTCCTGATATCTAATCTATATCTCCCCTCTTTCAGTTTGAAACTGTTATCCCTCGTCCTATCACTACCCTCCCTGATAAAGAGAGAGCCCCAATAGACCTCAGTGTTGGCTACAGGGATGTTAGGATATTAAAGAAAATTTTGTACTGACCTGATTGCAATTTTGGGAGGGGTGAGCTCTGTTTTTCAAAAGAAGCCAAATGAATGTAGTGTGGCCTTGACCAGCCAACAAGCAGAAGGCTGGCCTCCACTTTGCACAAGGCAACTCAAATACATTGTAAAAGAAACAAAAGTATTATATGGGGCTCCACAATGGGAAGCCCACTTTGAGTGTGCAGCAGTTCTCCAAGCACAGCTGTAGTTTCAAGCACGCTGCAACAATGACGGATGTGAGGTAGATACATATATATACATATATATAAAGTGCCTGGGCTTTAGGATCAGCAGATAAGATGGGCAATGAAGGCTCAGAGGCCTTTCAAACCATTTTTTCCTGAAGGAAGTGAAGCTCAGATGTTACAGACAGAGAGGCTTAAAGAACTTTCCAAAGAGGTCTTTCAGCAGTTAAAGATAACATAATGTTCACTGTTTTTCACCGATAATGAAGTCAAAACTGAGTGCTTTAACAGAACTTTAAAATCTGAGATGTGGAGACATTTTACAACCCACAATGCCTTTACTACACTGTTACCCACATTTATGAAGGGCTCTAATGGCAGCTTTCAGAGGACTATGTGTACTAATCCTGCTGGTGTAAACCCCTCAACTCACCGAGGATTTAGCAAGCAGAGTATGGGGGCTTAAAGGAATAGCACCCCTTTTTACAAAGGGAGATGACGTGTGGGTGTCTAAAACCAAAAGGACTCTTGAAAAACACCGGGAACAGACATTAACTGATTAAATTTTCATCCCGCATGAAGTTATTACCCAGGCATGAACGATCGTGTTCAGGATAAAAGATGATGAGGATAAGAAGGTTTTTGCTCTTTCTACCCAAAGAATTACAGAAAGTTAATACCAAACAGAGCAGATTTCACATGGAAAAAATATAGGTGTGAAAGTAAATGCGATTATTCGTAAAATGGTTGGCATGGCCTACTCAATTCAACAGCTTTGTGGAAGAGATTTAAATCTATGCCATTTGGATATTAGGCACTGCTGGAAGAAAATAAAAACAATGGAAGTTTTAACGTTCTTCTCTCCAGAAACATCACAGTTAGGTTTTTTCTATAAAGCATTAGTTCAGGTTTTACAAAGTAGGTAATTAAATGTTTACAAATACACTGCCCTTACAACTAGAGTGGCAGCAACAGTGAGATTCCCTTTCAAATTATACTCATGAGTAAGAACTGGATGCATTTGGTGCTACTATTTGAGCTTTTGTACTTATATCAACAAAGTTGTGCCAATTCAGTCTTTGTGTCCGAGGCTCCACAATCAAAAATATGGCACATCATAGAAAAAATTATCCTGGTAAGACTAACACATTTAATTGGTTACTCCCAATTAAAACCATGCATAAATTTCCCTTCAACACAGTCATCACTGGAGGGTTAAGCTTTTTGTATGATTGCATGGATGTCACAGGATACAAGTCTGTGGGGAACTTCCCTGTAACACTCATCCCAAAAGAACAACCCGTTTGGCCTCACTACATGTGGAAATACTTGGGCCCCTATGAGTAATAATACCATTAATTTTGAAATAAAATAAGACCAAATAAGATGTGTCTCATTTTGTTTCATAAAAAATAGAGAACCCATCACTCTTCTCCCTTTTAGAAATGTGAGAGGTAGTTGTTCTATCCTTTCACTCACCCAGGACATGAACGATGTGCTTGAATTTCTTTCTTGGCAGTGAGGAAGCAAATCTATGTGTGACACAAGAGCTGCAAACTGGTAAGTGTCTCTCTGTAACCCAACCCAAGTTGCTAGCATGACCCTATAGCCTGCTGGCTACAACCCTAGCTTAAAACAGAGTGTATTAAATAAAGGACAGTATTTTGACCCATGTTCCAAGGACCGTAACAGGACATTAAATGGCTGAAGAACAAAATACTGTTCCAGATTCATCCACTAAGGTTATTGAATGGTAAAGTGCAGGGGGCAGAAAGTAAAAAGATTTCTCCTTGCCTGATCTTCATGGAGTCAGACCTCCGATTCCTCTGACCCTTCACTCTGACAGGGTGTAGTTCTTTGGGTTTGGGGGTTTTAGGGTGGGGTTTTTTTCAGTTCTGGGCTTTTTCTCTTTTCATTCTGACAACGTATATTTACAAACCATACTTGTGTCAGAGACGAGACTAGAAATGGTCTCAGGAAGGAATAGAAACCAAGTTGTATAGGTGTGATTTACAATGATGCGATTTGCCTGATGGACTGTAAAAGACTATGAAAAGTCCTGGTCATTCTTTGCATCTTGCCTAGTGCTGCATTATATCCTGGTGATGACTGTTGCCTGTTGTGAGTACTGCAGATGTGGTCCACCATGACCAGTACCAGCTTCGGTGGTGATGTTACTTGGTTTAAAAGGCACTCATAACCATTCTTTAGTTTCTCTAGGCAGCGCACGCTTCCTAAGGAGCAAAGACTTCTAGCCAGATAACTATAGGAAGAATTCCCATTTTGTTTATTTTTTTCTCCATTCCACTTTTAGGATCCCGTTATGGCTATAATTATGTGTTACATGTGTTACTGTAGGCTTCCTCCTTGTGGACCAAGAAGGAGCTCTAGTAGATTAATCAAGCCCCCAGTGTCCATGCCTGAGGAAGCTCAATCACCCTGCCATTTCCACTCTATCAACTACACACAGCTGACCATAAGGGAGGCCCGGGCTCCTAGCCCATATGTGGCACCTACACACACATATCTAAGTATGAATATCTTGATTCAGAGCTGAGGTCCAATCCTGTAAGTCTAGGAGAACACAATAGACATGAGAAGTGGATGAAGAGAGAGGGGTGGTTTCTGTACACCAGCAGACTTTCAGGATTGCTTTCAGGCAATACACCAGACACTTTCAGGATCTTTGTAGGCATAACAGAAGAGCCTCAAGAAGAGATCTGATAGAACAAGATGAAATTTTTAGGAAGAACTTTCTTCTAAATTGGAGAGAACAAGAAGATGCTTGTTTGAATGCAGAGTAAGAGAGTAATGGGGGTAGGAGTTTTTCTGGCAGCAACAAATAAGACAGGGAATAGCCATAGAAGAAAGTGCAAGTCAGTGGAGAAATGTCATGGTCCAAGAGTCCACCTTGTCAGTAGGCTACACACCCTTTGGGATTCTTGCCTTCCACAGCAGGGAAACAGCTCACCTGTTGGTACCAAGACAGGATGGGAATGGCATGTAGAGAGAAACTGAGGAGGTCAACCTAGAGTTGGTTGCCATAGTGCACCTGAGGCCTCTGGAGGAAATACAGGAAAGGTCAGTAGAGAATCACAGCCGCCCACCTGCCCTGGAGCCCCCTGGAAGTACAACACATGCAACTGGGGCCACCGAGGCACCCAGCTTCTGAGACCACAGCCCAGAAGATTGCAGCTGGGGACAAGAACAGAAAGTACAGCCCCCCACCCCCTGTGAATATTAGAGAAGTTTTTAAGGGGTCTTTGGGTACACACTGGGCCCTGCCAGACCTCTCATGGAAAAAGCAACCCTATGGAGATCCGTCATGATAGCAAGTGCAGATTAGCATTCCCCAGGTAAGACTGCTCAGACTGTCCCCTCCACCATCACTCAAGATTGGATTGCACATCCCTTGCCTTCCTGAAGATCATCCTGAAACCATTCCGATTCAGTCAGTGGCACTGTGGGGGCCAAACCACCGCGGGTGACATCCAGATGTGACTTTTGGAGGCACAAGCACACGTACACGTAGCCACTGGCAAACACACTCCACACAGATCAGCTCAGAGGCAGGACCAATAACCACCAGTGACCCAGCAGTCTCAGACATGGGGGCTGCAGCTCATCTCACTGTCGAGGAGAGGCTGCCATGACGAACGGGAATACCATGCCAGCTTTAGGCATCCTGACATGTAGCAGCTCACCTCCGTGAGCTGGATGTGGCCAATGGGAGCAATTCCCAGCTGCCGTGGGGTTTCCCAGCCGGCAGGTACAAGCTGGGTGTTGTGGGGCTGATGAGCGGTGGCCAAAGCTCCCCGGGGAAGCGTTGTAACCTGGCGTTCATGCAGGGACAGCCTCACACATGTCTGGCTTCATACACCGGGCTGAGCGGCAGCGAGGATGCTGTGCATGCCAAGGATGGCCAAAGGAGGCCTCCAACCACTGAAGTTTTGTACCAGAGCACAGCACTGGTCTCATTAGTTTTAAGAGAGTTACTGAAATGAAGGTGACAACATCCTGCAAGATGGCTCTGTGCAGAGCCAGTGGTAATCAGCTCTGTTCTGCATTCATGCCAGTCTGGGGACACTGAGGCTTATCTTAGCCTGGTGCACAATCCTGAGGTGAAGTTCCTTGTCTTACTCCCTAATTATGCACCACTGTGCATTCCTTGTTAATTGGTATATGGCGTGGTAATCTACACAAAGATCCTGTGTCACAGGTAAACCAGGTTATTATTGTGACACGTTACTGTTACAGCTTATAAATTCCTGTAGTCATTATTCATATTTGCTGCACATAACCACTGTAGAATAACACAGAAAATAAATGGTTTTAAGATTAAACATGTCAAAATCCAGAACACTGTGGTGCCTATTATTTCAGTTTTACTTTTTTTTCCCCTGTTTGCATGTTTGTACAGTGCTCCGAGTAAATGTTCCCCCATAGTTTTTTTTATCATTGTCATATTATCAGGGCACGCAATATAATAAACAGATCTGTTAAAGCACCAGTGATGTCTCTATTGGCAGACTTATAAAAGAGCTCGGTGACCTTGGTTAATTAGCCATGTAATAAACCAGAACTGAAAGAGCCTATTCCCACAAACCACAGCACAGCACCCCTCCACCCCCCACTTGTCAGCGGGGCTCTGAATGGGAAGTCAGCAGACACAACGCAAAGTGGAGCCACTTAGCCTTCCAGCCCTTTGGAATATATGCAAAGATCCACAGAGACATTTCCTTCCAGCCACTGAATAAGAAACAGCCTTTAAAACAAAAAGATAAGTTTTCTGAATACTTCTTTTACTGGCTAGTACCGCTTAAGTTATATTTAGTTAAACACGCATCTTCCTGAAGCCTCACCACATAACGCTTGCATTTCAAAAAAAGCTTTAGAAATTCTTCTCTTTCAGAAAAGTTTTCTATAAATTATCTGATTTATTTGTTTTCATGTTTATTTCAGATATTCCAAATAGAAAAAACCACAACCCTTGTATTAATTAATAGCTAATATTGTATTCTTTAAATATAATGTATTTTGTACCCATACAGCTCAGTCCTCTTGAACTTTAAGGCACCTTAATACAAATTATATGGAAAAGAGTGTTACAATGTTACATTCTCTCACACACTTGATTTGACTAAAAAGAAAACCTAAAAAGTTAGAACTATACTATAAAAATAAAATGGTTGGCCTTGTATGTGAGGGCGGCAAGTAAAATGAATACAAATTTTTAGCAGATTTTTTTACTTTATCCTGTCAGACTCTTTCGAAATAAAAGCCTATTTAAGTACAAGCAAGAATCACTACAATTGTAAATTCACCTGAATGTCAGTTCATAACAAGCATAACCACAATTAACCACACGGCCACAGAGTTAGTGTTTTCTCCTGCAAGTGCAACAGTTTTTCTAATTGTTATAGGAGTTAGCTCTTTCTTAAGTAAACTTATGTGACGCCCATGACTGCTATCCTTTCATGGCACGCTCCTGAGTAATGGTACAACACAGAAAAAAACCAAACCCCCCAAGCCCCTAAGAGAAGCTAACGCTGTTTTTCATATCATCGGTCGTCACTTCCATACAGGACAGTGATTTTAATTTCATATTAAAAACAGTATCAGCAATAACAGTTTCTTTAATTAAACTTACTTTTTTGCTTCAGAAAGATTTTTATTTTCCAAGTAAACATTAAAATTACAGTGTCCCTATGCAGTGAAACTAGTGAATATCACTCTCATTTTAAATCCTATACACCTGTTCATCCATTCAGGTTTGGTTTAGCTGCAGTCATTTCTTTCAGTACTGATCATAGTAAATTCACATGAACAGAGAGTTTCACTGGGTCTGCCAAATGGCCTCTGTTATCCTCGGGAAGTTTTAGAATAACAGGCACGACAACATCCTAGACAAGTTACCGCTGGTTGATAGTAGAGTATCCAAGAACAAACTTTTTCCTCAATATTCTTGATTGTTGAATCCCAAAGTAAAGTGGGAGATGTATTGTAGGTAAAATATATTTGCTGACTCGTTCTCCGTGTTTTCTAATGTGATCTAAGAGGTCTCCGGAATGTATCTAAAGGCTCAGGAAGATACGTGGCTCAGCAGCTCATTTGATAGACAACGTGTGTGCATGAATTTGTTCACATTCATAAAATCAAAGATTTTGATCCACGTACTATAAATACAAACGGTAGTACTCATACAGGAATGTGAGCAATCCCCATGACTTGCGGTAAGAATAGGCATAAAGAGATCAGGATCAGACACTGCAGCTGAATTTTCCATTCAGTGTTCAGCTTCTAGGGTGACTACAGCCATACGAAAGAAACCTAATTAGACAGGGAGAGGGGTAGGTAGGTGCTGCCACAAGGGACCATTACAGCTTAACACGAAGTTGCAGAAAATACTGGCGAGCAGACAAAGAGGAAGAGAACAGGGAACTGTGAGTTGGTCAGTCTCCTTAGATCCTGGTACTGTAAACGCTTCTGCTAGGCAACCCAACGGGACCCTTCCCAGGAACGATGCTGGGCACAGGTTTAGGAGTTGGTAGGACTGGGACTATTACAATTTAAAAATATTATCCTACATAAAGTACAACTTGTTGGTGGAATAACAATCCCACCAAGAAGACTCATTAGATACTGGAAATACACATGTGAACTGCGATCTCCTCTGGCAGACCCTGGTCCTGCCTTGTCCCATGTGTCCGTGCAACCACACCAAGGGCCCCGGAGCACAGTGGGGCATCATGAGGCTGCGATTCGGGGCATGGGGGAGCTGGGCTGGAGGTGTCCCAGGTCAGTCCAGCAATATCACTGGGAAAATCCCAAAGGCACCGATCCAGAAGCCAGCTCACTTCCCGTGGAGGGTTGCCACTGCTGCACAAGCATATACCCAGGAATGTATTTTCCTGACTGCAAAAACCGCGTGCCCCAGGAGAGAAAAGTTTGGAAATGCCAGCTGTAGGTACGCCTCGCCTCTCTGATTTCCAGCTCCTTCAGGTCTGCAGTTGCTAAGGCTGGAGGAGGATGCCCTCCTCTGGCCACTCATCCCCTTTTCATCAGGCCTCGGAGGCTGAAGAGAAATCACTTTGAACGCTGAGGCGGGGAGCTGGAGGCAATTACTTGTGATTGATAGCACTAAATATGAAACCGCATGTACCTCATCCATGAAGCATGGAATCAGCAGCATATTGTTAGTGGGGGAGATGAATGGGGCTTGAGATAACCTTGGCAAATTAGGCATATGTTAGCATTAAGCTTTGTCAGTAAGCAGGCTATAAATTACAGACATATTGTAACTCCATAAACTCATCTAATGAATTGAATGACAGTGGTAATTTAAGGCAGAATGGAACTGTTTAACCCTTTTAAGAATTTAGCTGTATTTCTATATTATGCAACAATCCAAACTGTATTAAAAGGTTGGCGTTTCATATATACTGCAAGATACCATAACCGTAACAGGGAAACAGTTCTATGTTTCATGTGCATTTTAGCAAACAGTTGGCAACCTGCGAATTATTTTACCTATGAGTTGATTAAAAAAGAATGGGAAAAAAAATGGAATAGGTGGGGGATGGGGTTCCTTGAATGTTCTTTTACTTTATCATTATTTTTCTGTATGATCAAGCTAAATATATTTGAGCTATAAGACACAGCATGCCATGCATTTCTGGCCTACTACTGAACACCTCAGGAGGTGTTAGAAGACACAAGGCTAAAGGGCAAGTAACTTCAGTCATAAGAGAAGGGCAATAATCCCTTCAAAATGCACAGCCTGCAGTGTCTCATTGCTATTCTGAAATGGAATTTATAAATAAAAATAAGAGGAAAAAGTCGGTCTCCCGCATTTACTGGCTGCTATTGACAGACTTATGCCATCAGTGACAGCTAATCCGGGATTCTGAAGCCATTTCCTATTTTACTGCATATTTCAGACAAAGTAACATTTGAAAATCACTGGCACATCAGTGACATAAAAGGGATTAAAATCTACACCAGAAAATTTAATGCAATATGTTATTAATTAAAAGGCATTCACATAATGCAAAAGTATTTTTGCTTTTATTCAGTAGAAGTAACTGAAGAAATTAGTATATCGACTGTACCATAGGTACAGTCCACTTTTAAGGAAATTTTAGGAAAACACACTTTTTCACACACTTCTAGGCACTTGATCTTGGCACTCGCACAAACCACTGAAAAAATTATCATCAAACTTTTGTAGAATATTTGCCTTTACACACATCATTCCCTTTAAAAAGACACATCAAATGAAATAAACAGGAGCATTTATCTCGGTGCTGAGTGAATATGGAAATCAGGAGGGCATCCTGTGGGATACAAGGTTGGACAGGGGCCTTGGCAGAAGGGACAGTAAGCAGAAAGTGAAATCCTTAACATACGGCATTTTTTAATTAATAAATAATCATTACTTCTGCTGCCCATCCATAATAATAAGCCTTAGAAGAATTAAAATTAGAGGATTTGGTGATAGCTCAGTGTGAAAAAAGGAGGAGGAGGTACAGCGACAGGTATTTTTTTCATGTGTGACACTTTGTAGTTAGTCCTTTTTAGAAAAGAATAATCTTTATCACAACAACAGGAAATACAGGTACATTGTTAGCTCTGCTTTGGCTGATGAAGAAGCGAAGCCTCCATGGGGCTCACCTGGAATTACACAAGGAGTCTGCAAAAAAGCCAGGAGGAGCCCCAATCCTCATTCAGTCCCCTTTTTTTAACACATGTAGTCTTAACCCTGTGCCTGGGAATGTGTCTGAGATCAAATAGAAGCTTTCTGTGGCCAAGAGGTCCAACATAGTTAATTTGAGAGCACAAGCAAGATAGCAGGATGCTGCAATGGTCAACAGTGATGCAAACCCTGACTAGGTCAGGGTAAAAAGGCAATCTGTGAGCAGCTGGCACTGAGCTTGTTATCCCCAGCTATGTGCCCCTTCTTCCAAACCCAGGTGCCTCCTTCGCCTGAGGTTCCTGTATGAACAGGGGCTTTCCCTTCTCCAACTTCCCCCGCGTTAGCCTGGAACAGAGTCAAGGGACTGTAATATGTAAATAAAAATTTAATAAGGCTGGTCACCTTGTTGTGGTACCAAATGTAAAAGGCTAATTTTTTTTTCTGTTTGTTTTTTTTTTTCTTTCGTACAGTGCAATTATAGCACACTTTTCCATTGACACATGTGGAGCAGAATTTGGGAGGGCTTCCTCAAAGACGCTCATGGTTATTACTTCCTTTAGTTCTGTCCACGTTGGTTTTTAAATCATACTTCAATAAATAGGACTAAAACTTAGGGCTCATGGTTCAAAAATCCACTCCTTTTCTCTGTGTTATTTTCTTCCAAAGAAAATAATCCTGCAGAAAAGTCCATGACTTTCATATATATTTATGAAATATATATCAATATTATATTTTCTTATAATAATAGTCACGAACCTGTCTCTGTGTTTGGTGAGTGTTCAGTGTGCCACAGGTCCAAGGTTGTTGGCACTTGGGACGCAATGTAAGGAGTACAAGGAAGGAAATCAGCACTTTGATTGAAAGTAAAAAGGTGTAAGAAACAGCTAAGGGAGGCAAAGGGTGTTATGTTCGTAGTGAAAGAAATTAAAGTAACAGCAAGTGGGAAATCAATGTAATTCCTGTAAGACCGACAGCGCGAGACAGGAATTTATGCAGAAGATGCTCCATTTACTCAGTTCCATTTCTAGCCCCGGTAGCCAACGATACCTTGAGCTACTGGTGAGGACTTTTATAAGAAGAACAAATAAAATAATTTAGTAGCGAGTGGACTTTTGTGCAGTCCCACAACAAGAAGAAGACTTCAAATACTGCATGTTCTGCAACCACGCTTTGTTAATCCAGAAAGGCTATGTCCTTGTGGCCAAGAGGAGAACAGGCCCCATACTGTAGCAGCTGGTGCTGCACATCCTTCTTCTACATGGCATGGCTGGTACCAGGCTTTGGGTGGAAATGGTTCACCGCAACCTGGATGCGGCTGTGAAGCTGGGTTGCTGCCGATGTTTTAGCTGGTAATGAGATGGAACAGGAGCTGTGGGCTGCGGCCGGAGTGAATATTGTCTCCTAATACAGTCGTCCAAACTCTGCTCCCAGAGTGGCTGCTCCCGAGCGGTGGAGCACACTAATGCAGGCAAACAGCTGTGGGTAAGCCTTAAACTAATGGGATTCAGAAACACAGGTTTCTGCACAGCCTGACCTCTGGATTTTGACAGCCCTGACTCGAGGCCGCCTGCTCTCCGCCATCCCTCGCCTCTTAGCACAGAAACTCCAGGGAAAGTGGTACAGGTGCCTCATGCCATTGGGCGCCCTGTGCAGCTGAGACACCTGAGGGTTGACAGATCTGATCCAGGACCTACTGGAGACTTACTCCTGCCCTTACAGGATAGCTGTCAAGTCAGGTACCCCAAGGCCATCTGCAGTGGCTCTAGACCCCTGTGTTGAGGCATCTGAATTTCTGCCAACATTTACATGCTAAGGCCTTACAAGGTGTTTTCAGGCGCTCAACGATACCTTGTGGTTGCAAAAGCCAGTCTTTCTTCCAAGAAACAAATATATAATTTTCATACTTATGCTGCCTTCTTTTAAATGTGAAAAGGATTTATTAAAACACATTGAGTATCTTTCTTGTGCAAAAAGAAGAAATTTAAAATTAAAGTCAACAAATTCAGTTTATGTCATATAGCAGAAAGTATTTCCTCTAAGTATCCCTGGAGGAAAAAAGTGACGGCTCAGAAGAAAAAAAGTGATTATTTATAAGCCTATGGGTCTGTGTCTGAGGCAGATCCAAGGTCCTTCTCCACATCACAGTCAGAGATCACAGGGCCAATACAAACACCTCCGTAGGATGAAGGAGTACAAAAATGCCTATGGATAATTACCTTGCTTGCATAACATGGGAAATTCACAATCCATGTGTGAAAGGACAGAAGCTGTTTCCCACTTTTCCATCCTAAGTTGAGCAGTGTTGTGTTTCACAAATGTTGTATATCAACGAAACGTTATAAATGCTTAAACAATTGCATAGTGTGAGTGCTTCGGAGTTTTTCGTACAAATCTGACCTCTGAATAAAATTGGTTCTTCATTCTTCATTCGAGAGAAGATTACTGTGACCTTTACTTCTCCATTTTCCTAATGGTTTCTTCACTACAATGACAAAATTGAATGACTACCTCAGTCATCTGTAAGATTTGGAATTAAATTTACCTAGTGCAAATCAATAAAGTGGAAATCAAAACTAAAAGCCTGGGGTTATTTTTGCAATACTCTATGTGTAATACAACTTTGCATTTAACCTCTGGACTAAATGGTGACTCCAAGTCAGTCACTGAATGCACACTTTACATACATCAGTGGGATCAAACTGTTTAGATCAGTAATGATTAATGAGAAGATCTGTTGAAAGTGATTTATAGAAATGATACCTACTCAATCCTGTGAGTTCGTTAGGCCACCAAGTCAGAAAACCTACTTGAGATACATATAAAATGATCTTTTCAATGGAAAATAAGGTGAATTTTGTTTCAGCTGTGTAACGATTACATGGCCTTCTTCTGGCGAGGGGACGTGCATGGGGGAAGGAATCCCCATCCCAGCAGTGCTAGTGGAAAGTATGTTAAGATTGCAGCCATTTCCCCCTGTTCCAGCTGTAGGAATCTCACAGCTGTGGACTCAGGTCTTCTCTTAGTGACAGCCAGCTTCTCAATGGCACTTATAAGACCATCTGCATAAGAAACTCCCTGTCCCTAGGGCTATCATCAAACTGTTTATCAGCAGACCTTGGAACGACCCACAAGCATCTCATTTTACAGCTGGCAAGCTGTAGTTGTAGAAGAAGCTGAAATAATTTGCCCTAAATAATGTCAGCAGGGAAGCAGTGTCACTGGGAGCTGAACCCCACTTTTCCCAGGCCTGAGCTGGACCGCTGTTGGACCACGGTGCTGCTGTGCTGCGATGCTGGAGGATCACAGCAAACAGGCAGCAGAGCCATCACCTGGTCTGTGGCACCCGCACTCTCCATCCCACTGTTCCTTCCCAGGGAATAAGGGTAAGGCCCAACAAATACTGAAAGACACCAGGACGTACTGGCAGGTACCACTTAACGGTGTTATTTCTTATTACCTTACCCCAAGAGTCAGTAACCTGTCGAGAGGAGCCAGTCTGACATATCCTTCTTCAACCTAAGTGCGTTGGTAGACACTCAGCAGGAGCACACGACCCCTTCAAGAGAAGCCTGAATTGCATGACCTGCGCTACCTTGACCCGCCTCCCCTAGTCATCGACCCCAGCCCACACTGCGATCCAGGTGCGGTGGCAGCCAGGACCAGAGAGGTGCTCACCCTTCTGTGGCGTCGCTGGGTGCCACACAAAATCTGTGTGTTCGCCAGCCTCGGGCTGCTTGCCTCTAGCTGCTGGTGCCAGCTCTGCTCTTGTTCCTCAGCAGCACAGGTGTGGTACGGAGGGACAAAGCAGCTGTTCTCCTGCTAATGCAGCTGGGAGTCTCTCAAGGACCCTCATCAGCTCACAGGGGCTGGGAGAGCTCCTTAAGCTGGGCAGATAATGGGTAACCAGCTCCTTACAGGTCTCTCTCCACCTACAGCACCAGTGTAATTAGTCAGTGTTTCGCTGGAGGTAAATATTAATTACCTGAGATGAACCTTCTTTTTACCTTAAGATTTCAATTTAATTTTTATTCTTGCATGCAGGGTACACGTCATCCAAGAAGAACATATTAGTGCATTAAAACTGAACGTTAGTGGAGACTGTGAAAGGATGGGAGGCATAATTAACTTCCAAATAACATGCAAGTGTAAGCTGGCAGTATGGTAATATACATAACAAATAATAATAATATTTCACTGCTTAAGATAAAAACATCTATTTTATCAAAGGACACAATTAAGGTGATTTCTAAATATAGTTTTTGAGAAGTGCCTGTTTATCCCAGCCTTGTCTGAACCAGCTTCTACAGGAATGCTGGTATGATCTCAAGTGCCAGTGTGGCCATGTCCCGTGCCCAGTCAGGGGTAAGACCTAAGCACAGTGTCCTCCTTCATCCCACCACCTTCACTTTGGTTTCTCCTGGGAGCACAACTAAGGCTTAAATGGGTTAAAAGAAACCCACAGCTTTTGGATGAAATTATTAAGTCCTTGTCTTACTTTACTAAAGAGCTCAGCCTTATTCCTGCAAAATAAATTTTTTTAGATAATGGTGATCCATGGCATCTCCTCAAGTACTGAGTAGAAATAGAATAAGTTTTTGGAAGTTCTGGATGAAAATACCATTCGCCCAAACTCATACTGTAGTGTTAAGCACAATTAGACTAAGTGTAAATCTAAAACCATGATCACTGACTCTGGCTGCCTTAATGCAGTTGGCAGCCTAAGTTGACTGAGTTCCCTCTCGCCACCCAGTGCTGGAGTAAGAGCCTGATCAAGCAATGGCAGGAAGCCTGACCAGATCCCATAGGTGGGAAATTAAGCCCTGGCTCTTCATACAACTTCCTAAAATCTCTCTTGCACGCACTTTAGGAGTTCAGTCGTGTCTGAAGTGACATTTTCTGGATGGGCTCGTGGTCCCTGATGGCTTTGGTGAGGTCACGCTTTCACAGTTTTCATTCAGTGAGTAGCAAAGTTAAGCCAAAACTGAGAAGGCATGTTCTGAAAAGTGGAAACAGTCTGTCAATCTTTGATAAGATGGATTTCAGACTACAAAGAGAGAAATCCTCTAATTCAAAGTTCATGTGAGTTAAAAATGGTAAATCACAAAAAAGAACAATATTAAGTAAGTGTTTGTATAGTTTCAAAGTGCTTCGCAGGCATGAATTAATTAGCTGTAATATGAGTAAAAACACTAGATGTCAAAATGTTCACAGATTTCATTGCGGCCTGGATGTCATTACATAGAAGAAAGCCTACAGATAGAATAGCTTGCAACAAGCTCTCACCCCATGGGAGCTTTGAAAGCATTAAAGGAGTCACATTTAGCCCCATGTGGAAGAAGGGAAGGGAAGGGAAGGGAAGGGAAGGGAAGGGAAGGGAAGGGAAGGGAAGGGAAGGGAAGGGAAGGGAAGGGAAGGGAAGGGAAGGGAAGGGAAGGGAAGGGAAGGGAAGGGAAGGGAAGGGAAGGGAAGAAGGATGGCTTAAAAGCAACAGCACTTTTGAGTATCACAACCAATTTGCAGCATTTATTTTCAAGGAGACAAGTGAAAAAAATATTGCAATTGTTTTAAAAAATGAAGAGGAACAGATGCAGCTAATAACTCAGGAAACAATGATTCATTAATTAAATCAGGGATCAGAATTCTCGAAACAGCATGTGAAGAATGAAAAATTGGTCTGATGGATGACATTAAACGTTAGACAATTAGGATCACATTTGACAGAACAGAGGTTTAGCAAAGAAACCTAAAGTTTATAGAGAATGCTGCAGTAACTTCTGGAAATGTCTGCCTTTCAGTAGATTTTCTTAGTAAAGCAGATGAGGATGGAACTCTGTCAGCAAAGGTAAGCTTGAAATTCATACAAATCAATTTTCAAGACTCCTATAATCTCATTCTGTTAAAACACTGTTAAAACACTTTCCATAAGGACATACTGAACTTTGACCAACACTTTCTCATTTGTCTCAAAATGTTTGTTGCCCTTTCAGACATAAAATGCATAGACTTGAAGGTTTGTTTCCATTATGGTCAGAAAAAGACTGTATTTACTAAACTAAAAATGTTCTCACAGGTCTTTTTCTCCACAGCAAAGAGACAAGCAATGGTATTTCTGACCCTGAGATCCTTGTATTGGTGAGAACGAGCCTCAATGGTTCCTGTAAGTGTAGTACAGGTATTGAGATGGTTCTTCTCATCATTTGAAGATGTCGTTCCTTACACTTTCTCCTGTTTTCCTCTTACCTGTGATTCTTGCAGCCTGCAAGCTGTGTAGTAGACCTGTTCATCTTGTGAGCAATTTTGGAGGTAAAGCTTCCATCTATTATTACTTCCCTTCTCATAGCAGCCACAGGGGCGAAATGAAGAGGCATACGCCATGACCTAAGGCTCTGTAGTGGGGTATCCTGACTTCACCTACTGAGCCCTGTCCCCAAACTTCATGTGATCCAGCCAATCCAACCCTTTCTATTTATTCTGTCCAGAATCACCTGATCTGAAATCACAGTGACAGGGAAAATATAAAAATCTTGTTCTCCGTTGAAAAGTTTTATCAGAACAAAGATTTTAGACCAACCCTGAAAAAGTGTTCTACAGCAAGTCTTGAGATGTAAACAGAAGGGGTTGTGTACTCAGTGCACCTTCACTCGGTGTGCCTTCGCAAGAGTTTCCTTGAAACTCCACAAGAGGTAGTCATAACATTTCTCCTTCACATGGGTTCCTAACGAACATCCAGTCACTTTATGGGAGTTCCTCACTCAATCAAAGGCAACAGTCTTCCCATCGACTTCAGTGAGGTAAGAATTCCCCTTTTTGAGCGAAAATTAATCTTACCGTATGGGACTCAATGTCCCTATATTGAATCTATCAAGATCTCCCTTTATTTTCCATCATGCTTGCTCCTTTTCAATCCACATCACCAAATAATTTTAGAAGGAAGTTCTTTTTGGGCTTCAGTGCTATGTACAAAAAAAGTGATATCTTTAAGTGGCGAGAAAAGTGAGCTAACTGACCAGTAATCATTAAATATTCTAACTACATGTTGTCATATTAACCATAGGGTTTCTCTTTTCTTTGTCATAGAATGGGGCTGTCCCCATATTTATAGGTTGTGCAACCAAGAACCAAGTTGTGTGCTCTTGTATCCACACATTGCTGCTTCTTTTCTCCGTGTCCTGTGGATTTTCCCCTCTGCTTTCCCTTCCAAGCAGCAGTACAGCTCCCCTCAAGGAGGCGTTGCTGTTTACGAACAATACTAGAAGGGAAATAAATTGGTCTCCAAGTAGTTGATGGTAGTGTCTAGTAAATACTAGATATTTCACTTAGGTGACATGCATCCTTCCTTGTGCAAGGCAAGACCTGAAACAAGGGCAGAGGAGAGGAACTCTATCCTCACTGCCTTCATGGATGCAGCTAGCCTTTGATGGGTACTGTAGGAGGTGCCCTATCTCCCAGTGCTCCCCCAGCAAGGTAGCAAGGTTATGGGCTCCTGAATCTGTTTGTGTACTGGGACACTGATCCTTCCCTGTTCTTGACAGAATTTCTTGAACTGGTCTGTCCAAGACTGTCTCTACAAAACACCAGCTAAAGTCGGTTAGCTCTACAGTCAGATTGCTCTGCCGGCTCTTCCACCCACACAGGGTCAATCTACCACCAGGCCTCTACATTTCATCCTGTGTTAGAACGATGGAGAGGAGTATGTGCTTTCTATAATATGCATTTCCACATATTTTAAAAAACGTTATGGATTTAATTAAGTGTTGTTGGATGTTAGTAAATAATAACCAGTGTATTTTCTTGTATGTGTCAGGAATTACAATGTGCACATGCCTGATGATGAATAAGGTACAGAAAGGTAACACTGAGGCAAAAATGGACATCTATGAACTTCATGAAAGAAAGAAGGCAGAAAAAGGAAAGTAAGAGGGCTACCTGGGCCCCAGTACATCTATGCTCATGTCAATTATTAAAGTGCGTAAGGTGAGTCATGGTCTATAAATGACTGTTTCCCTCTGTTGACCATATAGCTGCCTTGAGTGACTAGCTCTTCGGAAGACACATAAATGATATCATGTCCTATGAGCATCTACAGTTAGGTCCCATCCTTTGTGCTTTACTATAATACAGTGATGAGCTTATTAAGAAAATCTGTGCGTGCCTCCATTCTGCACCAGAAATGTATAAGCACAGAGGAGCAGATTTACTAGAAACATGGAATTTTTTCCCTTTGGAAAATAAAAATCTCTGCTCTGAGTGAATTTTTTATTTCCTTTCTTTTCAATTTTATTGTCTTTTAGAGGGATGGGATGGAAAGTTGGAAATTCAAGGGTTAGTACTAGGGTTCTCCCACCTCTTACAGGGTTAATCCTGGATTTTGTGATGTGTGATGGTGTAAAAGAATAGGGCTGCATCAATAATTCACAGAAATGTGGTCTCGAGTATAGCAGGGTCTTTACTGGAAATTTCATTCTCTTTTTAAGGTTAGAAGAAAAATCTCACACTACAGTCACAGGCTGCCCAAACAGAACAGAGGAAACCACAGTGACCGCAACCAGAGAGAAGGTGTAGAGACCTTTTATATATCAGATTGCATGTATTGCCCCTGCCTTTCCCTTCAGACCAAATCACTCAGTCACTGTAGCCTAGAATGGAAGTGACACGACAAAACTTTAGTTTGAAAGACATGCCACAAATACAATCTGAGTTCACAGAACAGGCAAGAGGCATACTTTCCAGTCAAAAAATAATAAAAAATAATAAATCAGAGTTTAACTAGGCTTTGGTTCCAAAGAGAGGACAAGTACCTACAAGTCAAGTAGCTGCGCATAACTTTAGGGTGCTGATTTACAGAGTGGTGTTTAGAGTTCATCCAAGGATTAGACTGATTCTTCTCATTTCAGTTTAAAATAACTCAGGAACAACTTGTACCAGGTCATTTTTTTTAAAAAGCGGACACAGACGCATTTGCAGCTACTGCATCTTGATTCAGCAAACGTGTTTAGACTGCAACTACCCATTTAGGCTTTCCAAAGGATTTGGACAGAGCTTCCCCTTGAGCTAGATCAGACACAGGCAGGTAACAGAGCCAGGGCAACTCTGGGTGATACGCAGTAAAACTGCAGGTGTCTAGACAACCTTCAAGATAAAGAAAGACCTAAGAGTCTGATGAGGAGCAGGATTGGTTTAGGGTTTTTAAACACGCCTCAAGTCCGCTTAGAAGTTGTTCTGTCGCATCCAGGACAAGGGCAGGCAGTGTTGTCATCTGCTGCACTCACAAATTCCCAGGGCCCAGTTTTGATTCAGAAAAGCATTTAACACATGCTTGAAGCTATTCCTATTCAGGAACTGACAGGCAAGCTTGTCCCAAATCCAGCACTGCAAATCAGCCTCTGTCCTGCGGTAGGATGTGGCTCACAGGGCTGGTCCATCCAGCCCATCACCTTTCTTCCAGGAAGGCTGCTCGGATCCATAGGCTGCCCAAAGTCTTAGAATCATAGAATCATAGAATGTGTTGGGTTGGAAGGACCTTTAAAGGTCATCTAGTCCAACCCCCCTGCAGTAAGCAGGGACATCTTCAACTAGATCAGGTTCCTCAGAGCCTCATCAAGCCTGGCCTTGAATGTCTCCAGGCACGGGGCCTCCACCACCTCTCTTCTCTTATCCCTGCATGCAGCATGGTGCTGAGGTAGCCGTGGATACCTTCCACCCAACTCCAAGCATGAGACCGATACCCTGCATTAGAAACCCCCTGAGCACATCTCTCCTCCCGCACTGCATTTTTGCCCCGCTGCTGGTGGCCCACACTTGGACCCCAACCTGTGGGCTGACCTTGGCCCATCCTCATCACCACAAACTTCCCAATGACCTGGGTCTAGAGCAAGCACTATTTCACCAAGCCCTTCTTCTCTCACTCTGCCACCGCTGTTGAGCGCTGGAGATGACTGGGGATGCCAGAGGTTCTTCAGTTTGCCAGAGGAAAGGTGATAGAAGCTCAAAGGCCCCATCTTGTAGCTGTGGTGCCTTCCAATAAAACAAGATAGGAAATAAGACTAATTCATACAACGCATCAAAAAAAAATTAATTTTTTAATTCCTGATTGTTGACATGGCTAATCTGCCCTAGTGACACTTTACAAGCCTTTGTACAAGACAAAAGTAGAAAGGACAATTATATAAACTGCACGAAGACAAGAAATAGAAAGTAAAAAAGCCAACAACAATATATCACAAACAGCTCAGTAAATAATAGTGCAATTTTCCTAGCTAATAGAATGGTTTAACACCTGAATACACTCACACGCCTGATTAAACACTAACAACATAAACCCATGAAAGAAGATTATAAGTTGTAATATCTCTTTGCAAATAATAGCATATTAGCCACTGTTGCATACTTCTCCAATTACATCCCTTTAATTCTTTTCATCTGGAAAACAGTTCACATTATAATAGTCAGCATCATTTGTGTTTTAAAACAAGCGATTACTTTGTATGCAGTGTATATTGCCAAATTGTAGGTCTCTTTCTATATATATCTAAGTATACTCTCAAAGTTAATAAAATCTGTAATTGGTAGTGTAAGTTATCTTTAACTTGGCTTTTGATGAAAAAGTGTTTAAACTTCAGCAAACTGTTGCTTCCTGTCACACTGGACACTTTTCCCAGGCCTTTTTCCTTTTTCTTACCAGAGGTTGCCTGGAGCACGACCGATACCTAACAGCAGCACCCTCACATTTACCAAAACACACGAGCCTGACCAGATCCACGTCCGCACAGCTTGTCTAGCTTCTGTTCCGTTCACTTGAAACAAGCGTGCGGTGGCTTGGAAACAACCACGGAAAGCCAAGGCCTCTGGTTTCAGCCACAGCAATCTCTGTTCACCACCTTTTCTAATCAACCACCTCTACCCCTTCTCTTTTCCATCCACCTCCAGCTCTCCAATTCACTGTCTCTTCTTGCTGGGACATTCAACAACTGTAATTTACCAAGCTCCAGGCCTGCCCTCCTGCTTGAATTACTTGGAAACCCCTCGTTAATTTGAAAATCCCCCAAGTGAGTCAAGAGAAGAGAGACCCTGAAGATTATTCTGGTCTGGAGATTTAAGCTAGTAAACAAACTTTCCAACCCAATGGCAAAACACTGGAAAGCTGCAACTCAGTGCACGGTAGCATTTCTACTGCTGGAGCTTTTTAAGGACAGGATAAACAAACAATTCTCAGGAACGGTTTGGGTGTACTCTGCCCTGTTTTAGTGCACCAGGTGAGACTCCATCATCTGCTGCATTTCCATGATTCCTTCAGAGTACAGAGCGCTGTGGTAAATGAAGCCTGGGGCTGAGCCAGTACAGCAATTTATGTGTTTTAGAGGGTGTGCAAAGCGAGGAGGAAAATCAGCCCAGTCTTTTTAAATCACGCTGTTTGAAAAGAGGTGATACTCATTCACAAAAGGTAGCCTAGGTGGAAGCATCTGTTAAGAACAAAAGTAGTCTGCTTTGCAGATAACTGCTTTCCCTTTTCTTCTTAATTGTGTATTCCCGCTATTGAAGCATGATTTATTCATCATCATAGAAGCAAGACTGTATTTTAATATTTCTCCATGCTCTTCTATAATACCAGGTATTGGCTATTTACTAAGACAGACCACGAAAGTTCTGGACCAGTCTTCATAATCGATACAGCTAATCCTAAATTTCCTACCAAGAAAGCTCAAATAGGTTAGATCTATATGATTTTTTCCCCTTTCACTTTTTTAACTCCTATAAGTTTACAATTTGCAGGGTCTTTATTGTCAATCTATCCACTGATATGACTCTAGTTCATTTACTTATTTTCCAATGGGTTTCACAACAAGGTATTTTTAAACTACTCCCGTAACTGAGACAAAATCAGAAATTACATTCCTACTGTTTCTAGTGATCACTTTTGCTAGCCTGTAAACTCTCTCTGGGGTGGATTATCCAGTATTATCCTGGTAGCACCCAACACACTTCTTACCAAAGAGCTTTTAGTGTGCTAAAAAGCCTTACTGGACAAAGTTTCCTTTGAGATAAAGCAGATTAAAAAACGGAAAGAAGAGGAAATGTAAACCTTGACAGATTCATGAACAAAGTTAACACATTTCGGTGACCTGCAAAAGGCAACTGAACCTGACTCTAGTCCACTTCTACCACCTCTACAGGAAAGAGCACCATTATCAAAGGAGAGAGATTAGCTTGTTTTTCTCTTTCTTAAAGACAATGACAGATATTTACTGCCGGTTTATTTTGCATTTTTGTTTTCTTGTGCAGAACTATGGGTCTGTACAGAGGTGGTGTTAGAATTGAAAAGCAGGTAACACAAAAGGATGAATAAAAAAAACCCAAAAACCAAACAATTGAAAAAGGAGGAGAAGGCCTGAAAATAGTTGCCAGGTGTAACCTCACACCCTGCACACATCTCAGGAGTAACAACAATAGCTAACTGAGAGCTAACACTGTCTGCCAGAAAGCTTGTCTGCCACAGACTTGTAGATGCTCTAAGTTAGTAGGGTAGGAGGGTCTTTTATTGTTGTTATTATTAAAATAGGTGGGTACAAAGATAAGACAATTATATCTACAGGACCCAATGAAAATGTAAATTTTCTTCACCTTTTGCTACCTGCTCAGTTGAGAACTGTTTTAAGCTTCACATTTCTCTTAAAGGCTCTGGAAGAATTTACATTGACTGCAACCATCTTAACATTTATCAGGGTAAGCATAGACTATATAACGATGTACAGACTTCTGATCTAGTGCAGTAACTGAGGACTGGGAGAAGGATGTTTTAGAAATATATGTGTTGGGCTGGAAGGTGCCTCAAGAAGTCATCTCATCCATTTCCCATGGACTACTGAGAGATCAAGATGGGACTTCCAGGCGGACATTGCTCAGGCATGGACATAGCACATAAAAATGAAGCAACAGCAGGCAAGGGTTTGAGACTGAGAGACCTCTCAGTCCACTTCAGAGCAGGGTTCAACTCAGCTGTCCTCACCAGCAGTCCACAGTTTGCCAAGCTGGTCTGTTCTCAGAAAATCAACTTACCTAAATTATTTTCAGAATCTTCTCTTTACAATCAGCCTATGAAGTTTTTATGACAAATTAACTTCTTGATAACTTTCCACAGGACAGGACAGGATAATCATCTGTCCTTTTAGGTATTGCAAGACCACTGTCATGGCAGTCCTCCTTGCTTGCCGCTTTTTTGAAGTCTAGGGTGCAAAGCCAGTCAGAGGATTCCACCGCAAGCTTCACCAGCATTTTCCCATGTCTCACATTTGATGTTTCTTCTAAGACAACCCAGAATTAGGTGCTTCTGGAAGAGGATCATGTGACTGATTCAGATTAGGCTTCTGATCTCCTGGAAACCCATGATCCCTCCCTACGATGCTGCTGCTTCGAGAGATAACACATATTCTGCACATTTGTGCATTGATTTCTTCTTACACGTAGTGTTACGCACTTCTCGTTGAATTTGTTCTTTTTTTAACATCAGGTCATCTCTCAGTTTGTCAAAATCATTGTCCTCCAAAGTGCTTGACAGACTGCCCCAGATTTCATCTCACAAAAATTTTCTACTCACAGGTTGTCTTTCAATATCAAGGCAGTTGATTGAAATATTGCATGAATGTTGTCCGTGAATATAACTGAACAGTTTGAAAAAACTGTGCACAACTTCAACACAGGAAAATCTACAATGTGTATCTTTCCATATAGCTTTATGCAGCAATATAAAGCATTCAGTTCCCCTGACCATTTTCAGCAAATTCTAGCACTTTTTGAGTTGCACTAATTAGTAGTCACTGACATAGAAAAGATGTATGTGAATGGCTTCTATTGAAAAATTCACCAGGAATTTATTTAATAACAGCCATGGAAAGGTTAAACTGCTCAGAAATCCTCAAACATGTTAAACACGCTGAGTACTCGCATCTCAGTGATCTGATTTTATCTTGGATCTGCAACCAGCTCAGGGCAAGTCTGTAGGCTATAAGAAATCATTTCCTAAACAGGTCTAGTAAAACATTGCTGGCTCAAACATAAATATTTAAGACCCGATCAAAGCATATTGTTGTGGTTGTGGCTCAAATGGCTCCTGATGGTGCTACTAATGTTTTCATCCACATCAAAACTAACTTTCAAACATACACCTTTAAGGCGTATACCTTTTTGTTCTTGCCTCTTTGCTGTACTCACTTGCAGTTGTGCCAACATCACTGGTAGCCTGGATAAGCTCCAAGGCAGGCGACTAAAATGACCTGCATTGAAAATTATTTTCGCCGCACCATCCCAGCAATCTTTGTCAGGACTCCCTGGAAGAGAGGGCAAGTACCCTTGCTCCGCCACAAAAATGGCAGAACCATGAGGCTGACAAAGCTTGCACTTGGTGCCAGGGCAAGCATCATCCGCTCTTGGTACTGGGAGAATGGAAATGCCAGTGAGAATTAAGCTCCCAGCTGGACCCCTAATAGTCTTTTAAAAACAACAACATCAAGGCATGGAATCAGAAGCACCAAGTACTAACCAAGCTGAAAAGTAGGACTAACGATTCTTAGTCTGGGTGGTGTACTCTAGAGCCACACCTGGGACCCAATCAGTGCATATGCCTCTACAGACAAATAAAAAAAAAAAAAAAAAAAAAGAAGAAAGGGCAACCTTTTCCCTGGAATAGTTGCTGCATGGGAGTTATCCTGGGTATGTGGCAGTGGGAAGAGTCAGGAAGATGTCCTGCAATGTCTGCCTTGAACCACTCGAAGTCAATTCATTAAAATAGAAAGCCTCCCAGCATGTTAGCAGCTTCAGTTTTATTCAACTCATTCCTTACAAATAAGCTTTGGAAGAAACACAGTATGATGATATAAAAAAGGAAACATATATATATATATAGATACACTTCATTTTTCATACTTATATGTCATGCCTCCCTACTCTGGAGGTGAATACCAAGGGAAGGCAACAAGGTAAGGGCAAAAATGTAAGTAGTCGCTATTCACCCAGTGAGGATTTGAGCACCACTTCAAACAGCTAGAGTCTCTTGAAATGGATGGGGGCAGTTGCACGCTAGAAGATTGTTTTGCACATAGAAAGGCTTTGGTCCAGCCTATGAACTCCTCCGTGGGTCCTGTTCTCTGCAGCTGTTACAAGCAACGTCAGAGCCCTGGTGACAAAGCACCTGCACGAGTGTTCGTGTCCTTCTCATTCACTTATGAATACATTTTTTTCCGTAGGCTTCATATTCTTCAGTTGGTGTGGGGCCGGTGTGGGGGTCAGGACGCACCGCGCTGCTCCCTGCTGCCTGGTTGTTGTAAGATAGAAACGTGTTACAGCGTAGGCTCGCTGCCGGCCTCGCACAGTGTTTCTGTTGTAATTACGGAAAAGGCACGGAGTGAAAACAGTGTGTCTAACAAAGTGCTCGTGTGATGCAGCTGTATCCGCTCTTAATCCTTCATTAATGCCTCATCAAAAGACTACTGTACTTTCCGTTTGTTTCATTTACCGAAGGTCAGCATACTTGGAAGCTATTGTCATACAGCATTGCAGACTTTTTACATATTTCTCTGGTATTGTTCCAAGCTATCGTATACGCAAATGAGTCAATTGGTATGCAGATTGTCTATCATTAAAACCATTTCAAAATCAGCTTTGTCGTTGGTTTAGCGTTGGATCTTGCATACCCTTCCTGAATGTAATGTGTTGCTCTGCATGGGTGCGGTGAGGTGGTTGTGCCAACCTCACGTGAGACGGGTCCTGGTTTTCACTTTGGCAGAACTTCCACTGAATTGAAGGGAAATTTTCCTTGGGACAAGTCTGCAAGCTGAAGTCTTCTGCCTACACTGCCTTCTCTTTGCAAACCACAAAGGCTACATGTGGCCGTATCGGTGCCTGTGCCTTTCCCTCTCCTCCTCTATTCACTGCATTGTGGTTTGCCTCCGTGTCTGCACACTTTTATCTAAAAGGCTGCAAAAGTTTTTCCTAGTCATCTTGGAAGAGGTGCCAACCCCAGAGCTGGTCCCCAGTTTCAAGCAGGTGGCACGTCTTCCACAGCTATGGGCACTGCCTACGCCGGCGCTGATGGCACTGAGCCCACACCATCATCTATAAGGATCCAAAGTTCATGCACACCCATGGCTGACTGCTCTGCTTTGTTTTTGCTATTGAATTTCAGCTTCAGGCAAGAAACAGTGCTTCAAAAAATAAAGGCCGCTTGCCTTTTCTATCTATTATCTTCACACAGTTATTGAGTGTTTCCTCTGGGGTTTTTTTGGCAGTTCATATTCAGGTATCGCAAGCGCTTGGTGCAGAACCTGGATTCACTTGTCTACAAAAAATATTTTAATGACTTCTATGTGAGAAAAAAAAAGAAGTATTTTTATTTGCAGCTGCATTGTAGATGTGTCAAATGGCATAAAAGTGTTCTTTCTTTAACAAGTGAACTATATAATCATAATCAGAATAAAATGAAAGTAAAAATTAAAAACTACATTTATATAAAGATTCAATGACAAGAAATGTTCATTTTAACAATGTGCAATTTATCAGGGGGTTTAAAAGAACAGGAAATGTAGATATACAATTCTTACCAATAGGAGAGGAGAGCTGCGTTAGGGACCATCTGTACAAACCCAGTATTTACAAGTCTATGGGACCTGATGAGATGCAGCTGAGGGAGCTAAAAGAGTTGGCTGACCTCACTGCAAAACCACTTTCCATCATCTTTGAAAGACCGTGCAGGTCAGGGAGTCCCAGGCAAGTAGGAGAGGGCTAATATTATGTTCATCTACAAAAGAACAAAAAGGAAGATCTGGGAAACTACACACTGGTCAGGCTCACTTCCTTGCCTGGGAAAAGTCTGTATCAAGCTGTCATGAAAGGTATTCCCAGGCAAATGAAGGAGAAGAAGGTGACCAAAAAAAGCCATATAGTGGGTGATAGCCTTCTATGATGAATTAACTTGCTTGGTAGACAAGAGGACCACTGTGGAGGATGCTACCTTGATTTTAGCAAGGCATTTGACAGCATCTCCCAAAACATCCTTGCTGACGAGCTGGAAGTTATGGACTGGACAGACGGACCAGAAGATGGATGGAAAACTGTCTGAACTGCTGTGATCAAAAATGTTTCTGTTCAGTAATTTTATTTTTTAGCTAAGCCTCTTCTAGCTAACTAAACTCTCTGAAATTAACAGCATGTTGTGGAGACACTGTTTGTTCTCAGAGTGGTAAAACCTGACTATTTGTAATTTATGCCAAGGAATGGTATGCAGAGAGGTTCTTGCTTATACTTACTGCTACAACGACCAAGGTCAACTCACTTTTTGTTACTTGGTCTGTTGCAGGGTCGGAAGCAGAACACTGTAGAGGCGGACAGGACAGGTGAACCGAAACTGACCAACGGGGTATTTGTTCCATCCCATCTGCAACATGCTCAGTATAAAAGCTGAGGGACAACAGGGTCAGCCCTCTTTCTTCAATGGCTGGCATCTGAGGAGAACTCTGTCTGTTTGTCTGCCTTTGATCCTGATCCATGCATTCCTGCATCCAGATCCGGAACGCAGCTTCTGTCTGTTGCTGAGTCCAGTCTGGGACTTTCCCAGCGCCTGCTGGTGATGTGATTGTCATTCTGGGAGCTTGGTACGGTTTCGTATATATAGTATATATTTCATTATTTCCTTTTTATTCTACTAATATTTTCATTTAAGTAGTTTAATTTCTTCTAAACTCATAAGTCTCTTTCTCTCTGCTTGTAGAGAGAGGTGGGGGAGAGCATCTCTTGATCATCTTAGTGGCCAGTCCAGCCCAAACCGTGTCATTGTTTAATCGTTCAAAGTCAAATGGGCAGCCACTCATAAGTGGAGTTCCTCAGGAGTCAATACAGGGTTCAACACTACTCAAAGTTTTTATGAACAATACAGATGAACAAAATCAAACGCAGCTTTGCCAAGACTGCAGATGACACCAAACTGGGAAAAAGCCACCATACAGATAGACCTCAACTGGCTGGAAGATTGGGCCAACAAGAGTTGCATCAGATTTAAGAATAATAAATTTAAAGGTCTGCACCTGACAGAATAACCCCAAACTACAGTACAGGTGGGGACTGGACTGTCTGGAAAGTGGTTCTGCTGAAAGGACCTAGGCTACAGCAAACTGAACAAGAGCCAGCCGTGTGCCCTGGCAGCAAAGGCAGCAAACAGCCTCCTGGGCTTTATCACCAAGCACACAGTCAGCAGATGTAGGGATGTGATTGTTCCACTCCTGTTGGCACCTGGAATATTGTGTCCAGTTTCAGTCCCCCTCATTCAAGAACAACATTGAAAAACTGGAGAGGATCCATTCGATAGCTACAAAGATGATTAGAGGGCTGGAGAACCTCATATGAAAAAAGGTTGAAAGAACTGACTTTTCTCAGCCTAGAGAAGAGAAAGCTCGGGGGAGATTTAATCACAGTCTTCTAGTACCTAAAACAGAGTTATAAAGAAGGTGGAGGTGCTCTCTTCCCAGGGATGAAGAGTGATGGGACAAGAAGCAATGGGCAGAAGTTGCTTCAGGGGAAATGCTGTATGGATATGAGAAAAAAGCCTTCACTGCAAGAAAAATTAAACATTTGGAATAGACTGGCCAGGCACATGGTAGAATCTCCCTCACTGGAAATAGTCAAGTCTTGTCTTGTTAGGGCCCTGGAAGACTTAACCAAAGGCTTTGCTTTCAGCAGAAGGTTGGAGCAGATGATCTGGAACACATCCCTGGAAGTTTTTAAGGCCAGGCTGGACGGGGCTCTGAGCAACCTGATCTAGTGGGAGGTGTCCCTGCCCATGGCAGGAGGGTTGGAACTAGATGATTTTTAAGGTCCCTTCCAACCCTAGCAATTCTATGATTCTATGATCTAGAGAACCCTCTTCAAACCCAGACTTTTCTGTAATTTCTATGGTTTCCACAACAGTAATGGCAAAGTAGAATGTAAACTATGCAAAAAATCTAAGTTAGGCAAATAAACAGCCATTGAAAGTGACTTAATGGAAATACACTCCTGGAGTTGGAAATCACCTCCAAGTGTCCCCTGAAAAAGTACAGCATTACTTAAGGAGAAGGCTACATTCCTACACGCACTAGTCCAGATGCCCATTCACCATAGAGATTCTGTCTGGAGAGATTCTCTTCTCATTCCCTCAAGGAGAAATTAACCAAAACGGGCACATGTTCATAAAATACTGCAAAGGCTGAAGAAGTCATCACTCATTATGCTAGGAATAATACAGTACGATAATGCTGGAAACTCAGGATGTTCTGGTCAGTGAGAAAGTATTGACTGGTCACAGTAATTCTGACACTACACAGAGCAGAAGCTGTGGAAGTGATCTGCCCTCGGTGGTGTTGAATAGCAAGATCTCCCGTGTCTCGATGTCCCAGCTTCTTTTCCAGCTGGGTGTGTTGCCTCCCACATTCTCTGTTGCTTGCAGAGTAGGTGGTACCACGTGGCCCTGTAGCACTGAGGACATGCTACATCAGATGTCAGACCTTTGCAGTTCTTGCTTTTTGACCTCCTACACAGACCTATTTCTTGTCACAAGGTTGCATTTTGCTTACGCTCCCAAATACCCACTTCAGAATTATTTACAGGGAGTTTTGGGCCGTCTTGCCATTCCAATGCAAGTATTTTCATTGGTAATAACTACCGCATGCCCTTGCAGTTTCATTAAGTAACATATTTTAGGATTTGCTTCTCTGTCACAGAGGTCTTCTAGATGTGTAAGAGACCCATAACATACCTCACGCACATCCCTGCTGCTGTCAGTGTCCACACTTGTGTCATGTTATTCCTATAACTGAGGAAACCAGTACAGGACCATCAATTTATTCAAAGGTATTCTAAAATAGCCTCAACACATCACTATGTGAAGGTGCAGTCTTCTCCATTTCAGTGTTGCAAAGGCATGTTTAATGCTGTACAATTCACCAAAGTAAAATTACATTGGGAATAATTTCTGTACTTACTTGCCTTGGGGCAATTCCATAGTAAAGTAATAAAAACCTATTTATTCAAAAGAATAAAAATTTACTTTTAAACATTTTATTAAGGTGAGATTTAACTTAAAATATTCTCTTAAGACACTCAAAGTGCAAATGATGAAGATATAAAAGCAATGTGCCAGCTGAAAGGGTGGAGAAACTACTGTAGGAATCGGAGAAAGTGCGATGGGTCTGCTTCAGCCTGTGTGAACTGTAGGTTAGAAGCACGTGTGGATAAACAGCTTACGCAGTAGGAAGGGATCAATCGGAGCCACACTGCAGTGACACCCAGTGTCACACTTTGCATTTGCTGGCGAGGCACAGAGCTGGTCCAGAGCCTCTTCTACCAGTTCCAGTCCAAGCTGAGCCCCAGAGGCTGTTCCTACCCCGGTTTTACAATTACTGCTCAGAGTTGAGCTCTGCAGACATTGGTATCCAACTGTCCGGAACTGGTGAGTGTCTTCAGCTCATGTATGAGTCCTGCAAGTTCAAGGCAGGAATGATGTTGAAAACAATACTGGCTGCCCTTTCCCAATGCAGGAAATCGGGTGAGGCTGCTGACTCTGCAGGCATTGCTATCAGTGCTTAATTTTCAGTCTGCAGACTGTCATGCGCCCCATCCCTGGAAGTGTTCAAGGCCAGGCTGGATGGGGCTTTGAGCAACCTGGTCCAGTGAAAGATGTCCCTGCCCATGGCAGGGGGTTGGATTAGATGAACTTTGAAGGTCCCCTCCAACCCAAACCTTTCTATGATTCTGTGATTCTATAATTGCAGTGGGACAAATGTGGCTCTGGATGGTGCTTACACTGAGGTGCACCGGGGACTTGATGAGGGGCTAGCTCCTTCTTAGCTGTCACAGGACAAGCAACCTTCCAGTTGCCCAAAGGGAGAATGCCCTTGGGCCTCGGAGAAGATGCACAGCCAGGTTTGGGTTGCTGAGACTGGCAGACTTTGCCTGGCCTGCCGGCAGTCTCCCAGCCTGAACTGGAGTGAGCCAGGCTGGCCCAGCCCCCTTCTTCTCCACTGCCTCTGAGGACCTTCGTCAACACATCAGAGCAGGATGCTACCCGTGCGCCTGCACTGGGTGGCCCAGGTTAAAGAAGCCTGCCATCTCAAAGATGTGTGATCCCCTACTGCTTTTTTGGCTTTTATCTGCTTTTGCATTTGCAGGGGCCTTCATACTTCTCAGATGCGTGGTTGCCAGCAAGCAGTGGTTGCTAGAAGGAATTGTCCCACCCAATGCCCCAGTGTGAGGGTCTAGTACAAGCAAGAGAGGCAGCACACGGAGCCAAGAGCTGGCTTGCCAGGCTGGGTCCTGTTCCACATCCTGTCCCCGTGCATGTTAGCCTTGTTCTCCTTTTAGCTTTTAGCCTTGTCCCTGGGAAATGTGAGCATTTAAAACCTGATAAAGTTAAGGGAAATATAAACTCATGGTACAACTGAGGAAAAATTGACCTACATTTTAGCAAGCATGGAATTACAGTAGTTCTTGACTGCTGAAACCTACTGCCAACAAGATTTATTTTTCCACCATGGCTTCCAAAGCGCAGCCAAAATAATAAGCACCAAGTAATTTTCCAGTATTTTCAACTATTTCTTCTTTCGAGATTTACTGATGCAAGTCATCCATTCCTATCACATGATTTCTCAAAGACTTTTTTTTTTTTGTTACATAGGAAGAAATCTGTTAAAACAGATCCCCAATCCAGATGGTACTAACACATTGACTCTTAGTTGCAGAGTTGCAGCCTCTGTCACTCATCGGTGTCTGGGGAAGAGATGTCACTGCCTGACATCACTGTTTGTGGTGCAGGTGGTGGTTGTAATGCTCCAAGGGATGGTTTGCTGATGTCCCTTGAAAGCAAAGTTTAGCGCGGACTTGGAGCGTGATTTGTGGCTTACTGCAGCGACATGGACTGGTGGTTATTTATCCCCATCTCTGTTGGATTTAAGGGCAATATATGCTTTCCCAGCAGACTGGATACTACATACGGGTTTTAAGGGGTACTTGCAGAAGCAGCATCGTTTGCACAAGTAATGTTTTGTCCTTTGATTTGTGTTTTAAAGCACCATTGCATAAAGTGAAACGATGATTTGTGTTCTTACAGAAGTCTTTGACTTGGTGTCAGCTAAATTCACGCCAGACAAAATCTTTCCAAATGGATCTTCCCACTAGAGAAAACGGCAGTAAGTTGTACATGGGCACATGATGGTGCACTTCTCTGATGGAAACTTCAGCAGTGGATGGAGGCCAAATGTTAGCAAAGCAGCTGCACCTAAACCTTCTGTCCGAGACAGGAGGAGAAAGAACTAGGGCAACCTACCCTCTTTGCTCCTTTTCCCCCTGACAGGCCTGAGAGGAGAGATCTACCCTCTGGTTCTCCGAGCATTTTGAAGAACACAGAGAACTCCTTCTCTGTTGCCCGCCAGAAGCCTCTACCTCAGTATGACAGGGGGAAGAAAGGGGCTGCTGGGAGCTTCTAACTAGCTCTGCCTAGTCCTAAATAAAAGCAATTAGATCACTTCAGTGCAAGGAGCAGCAGCACCCAAACAGCACCCAAACACACACCCAAAAATGCCAATTCCAATACAGCAGCCCAGGTGAAGTTTCAGTAAGAAAGACTCTGGAGCCCTAGCGTAGTGCTAGGCACCCTCTGCTCCTCAACACCTCTTGCCCATTCTGGTGTCCAACCTCATTTCAGGTTTTCAGCTGTGCTGTCCCAGCTAACTGGTCACCAGAGACACCTCCAAGTGCAATTCACCCCAGCTAAAATACTAAAGTTATTCATCTTCCTTCTTTTTTCAAGGTCTTTCTGCTTGAGATACTCCTCGCATTTCACCAGGCAGAGTATTCCCCAAGGTCATCCAGTCAAGACTGCTTGCATACTGGCACGCAGACTAATGAATAGACTGAGTGGGTGAACTTCAGTTTGCTCTTCCTGACCATCTCTCCGTAATGTAGGGTTGTGTAGTTAAACTGAGTTTTGTCTAATACAAGAGAGGTATCTTTTTGGCCTTGTGGCCCTGTATTTCTTAATTTAGCAAAATACAGCTATCCTTATGCTGGTTTTGAACCCTTGCTTTGGGGCTTAAAGTTTTGGGGTTTTATTCGGCTGAACGACAGCAAGCATTTTTCTATTGCTATATGACCTCAGCTACAGAAATACGAGGGCAGATTTTGTTGTTGTTATTGAGTCATTTAGAATACAAGGAAAAACTCCAGTAAGACAAGACGTGAGAATTCAGAATGAGACACTGCACAAAACTGATGGTCTATTTGCTGCATTAATTTTGAAATCCAGCTGTGCAAATTTGGTTGGAGAATTCATCAAACAGACCCTAAGAAAACACTTTACAAATTAAAGCTCACTAATGGGTCTGGCTGAGCAATATTTTTCAGCTGAAATGTATTCTACAGAACAAAGAAAGTTAAGTAAGTGCAGTAATGCTCTTATAATAATAATAATAATGCAGTAAAAGCATATGATACATGATTCCCTCATGCAGCACAACTTCAGTGGGAAGCCTACATTTTTTTCTCTGTAGGTAGTAGACTATGGAGAGATAGGCAGGAACAGTATTTTTTGGACAGAGGGAGGAAGAGCCCAGTGGAAATGCTGCTTATCCCAGAAGTCTCCCTCTACTGCATTGAGATATCTTTTTTTGTACTCCTTTTTTTTCCCCCCATAGAGATACATTTTGAAGCTGATTTTTGGATGCCAAAGTAAAACGGTGCGTTGGGTATAAATGACAAGGGGTTGGCAGCGGGGGGGCTGCAGGGGTGGCCTCTGCGAGGGGCTACCCCATGCCAGACACAGCTGTTTCCAGCCAGCTCTAGTGGTCCCACTGCTGTCCACAGCCGAGCCTGTTGGTGAGGCTGGTGGTGCCTTGGTGACAATATATTTAAGAAAGGGCAAAAACCGCTGAACAGGCAGAGGAGTAAAAAAAAAAAAAAAAAGGTCTGAAACAGCAGTGCAAACACCAAGGTCAGAGAAGAAGGAGGAGGAGGAGGAGGAGGAGGATGATGCGCTCCAGGCACAAAAGCAGGTATCCACACTGCAGCCCGTGGAGAGAGGACCCCACACCAGAGCAGCTGGATATTCCTGAAGGAAGCTGCAGCCCATGGGGAGCCCACGCTGAAGCAGAAAGATGTGGGAGAAAAGGAGCGGCAGAGAGAAACCACCACGTACTGACTATAACCACCTGCCTTGCACCGCTCATTGCTTCGCTGAAAGGACGGAGTGTATCCGCAGTGGTATCAAGGGCGGGAGGAGAGGAGTCTGCAGTGAAAGAGTGAGCCTGAGCATGGGAAAGGGGGAAGGAAAGGCATTGCTTTAGTTCTTGACTTTTTGTTTCTCACCACCTGATTCAGTAATTAAATATTTATTTTCCTTGGCAATAAATTAATTTTCCCCCACTCGAGCTTGTTTTGCCTGCAGCAGTAATCGGCAGGTGATGGCCCTGTTTTTTTCCTGTCCCATGAGCTTTCTAATTTCCGTTCTTCCTATTTGCTCCCCCTCCATCCTGCTGAGGCGGCGTGTGAGGGAGCGGCTGGGTGGGAGTTTGGTTGTTAGCCGTGGCTATCCCGCCACATATGGTTTTCGCACCAGAATTAGCCTAAGAGACCCAAGCAATTTTTTTTTTTTTTCTGTAAGCCAGAGTTAGTGTCTCAACTTCCATACACAGGGATTATTTCCGAGGATGCCTAATTCAGCAGGGAAGATCCTGCAAAAAAGTGAGTGCTTTAGGTCTGTTGTAGCAAGCTCTTAAGGATAGTAATTATTCTTTAAGAAACACATCAACCCAAGAAAAAGAGTATTATAAGGTCTCTCACTTCTTTTGCTTTTAAAAAGTGTTGAAAAGGGGCGGGAAGGCAATACCAAAATAACAGATGGCATAGAAAGGAACAAGAAAGCAGGAAACAAGAGATACGGAAAGAAGAATGAATTAACATGAAAGTGGAAAGGAGGGAATTTGTTACTGTAGTCTCCGGATTTGCAAAGCAAGGGTAATGCTGCATTGAAGGAATGGAAGTTGTACCAAACTGGGCATGAAAAGAAAGATATTTCCTTATTTACAATTGTCCAAAAATGCTTTAAGGGACAAATGTGGGCCAAGGGTAATTGTGGCTTCATGTGGTCCTGCATGAACGCAATGAGGGAAGAAGCGAAACTTATCCTTTAGGCTGATGTTGGCATAGGAACCCATATGTATAGATTGTCCATGGAGAAATTTAACACCTGTGATGAGTAACCATGAAAGCAATTCAGTGGCAGATGGGTCTTCCAGTGGGAGCGGTGGGGAGAAATGGCATTCACTGCTCTGAGGGTCAAGCTCATAGGGTCATAAAATCATAGAATATCTCAAGTTGAAGGGACCCATATGGATCGTCGAGTCCAACTCCCTGCTCCTCTCAGAACTACCTAAAACTAAAGCATATGACTAAAAGCATTGTCTGGATGCTCCTTGAACTCTTGAGTCCGCTGATGGAATTTAAACTAATAAATAAAATTAATTAATTGATTAAATATAATAAATAATTAAATACAATTTATAAAAAAAAATTAAAAAAAAAATAAAAATAAAGATCCTTTAACACTGCAGTATCAATAGGATGGATGCACCAGCAAGTTCTTTCCTCCTACAGCCTCCCAATCTAGATGACAAGGTACCAGCTTTGAGCCCAGGCCTGCGCTCCAGAGCCCAGACTGCATGTGCAGAGATAAAAACCATCAAAAACAACAGCAAATTTAAATTGTTAGCAAAGCTTGGCAAGTATCCCTCAAATGTTGAAATTACGGCTCTCCAAACCAGTGCTTATTAAGGGCCCAGTTCCTCACTGTTAAGTAGGAAAGCTTTTAGCACCTGACACAGGAATGAGGTATGTAGGAAGACAGCGATGTTTGACCCTCTCTGTAAGTGCTTGGATAGGCCATAAGGACAAGAGGGAACGTGGCTGTATCTCACTGAATCAGATCATTAAAACAGTCAAAACTGCTATAGACATAGAAGCAGTTCTAGAGACAGTCTACAGAGCGGCTCCACAGCACATTAATTTGCAATCACTCGGAAGTCCCCTTTGTTGCTACTGAAACCACAAAAATGTTGCTCTTCCAGGATTTTCACTCATTCAGAGACACTAACAAAGTGAAAAAGAAAATTTCCTGTCAATGTCAAGACAGGTTACACAAGATTACACAAGAATGTCAAACACTGTGAGATTATCAGCAATGCAGGATCTCCTCCTCTAACATATGGATTGCATGATTTCCTCCAGGCAGGAGGAACGCGAAGCTGCAGATCATAAAGTTTTATGAAAACACCGTATGATAGTCTCTGCAGCAGTCTCTGGTTTCATATTGGTTGGGACATTGTTGACTTCAGTAGTTACTTCACTGATGGAGAAGAGAAAGCAGTTGATTCCCACCCCCCCCACGCACGTAATTATTTATTAGATGGTTGGTATTAGCAATGAAGTGTTTATAGTCATAACATTCACTACTGAATTCTGGAGTGCGACGTAAGTTGTTAACAATAATCTACTGAGGTCTTTGTTGTAAAGACGGGTGTTTTTTTTTAAATTGACCTCCTAATGCATACCAGTGAGTGTCCTTTTCTGAAACATTTTTACTATTATGAATATTAACTAATACTGACACTGCCTATAAAAGAAAAGGATCAAAAGCAGAAAAGCACAGACAAAACTGTCCGTGACTGCCAGCAGAGGAATCCTAGAGCAAAGGTATGGACTCAGCAGGTTCTGAAGAGCAGCCTGCTCATGAGATGTCCAACGCTAACTCAGCACCAAAAACAAATGATGAGAAGACCAGAACTTCTGCAGTTCTACTGTACCCCAAAACCATGAGCAGCTTTCACAAATACCTCTAATCCACAGCTGAAAACTTGCACGGACCACAGTGCCTGCCTCACAACAATGAAGTTGCAGTCTTGCTTGATCATTTTAGTACTAGTACTAGTACCAGTACATACCATGAGAGCTCAGCATCCATAATTTTACCTGGTGTGATTGCAGCATGGTCCTACAATTGCTGAATGTCAAGTTTTCTTTTCTAATCATACTAATGAAAAAAAAAGGTTTTTCTGTTAGGCTTGGGTACTTGCTGATATTAGAACTAATTGCATATTAAGAGCATCTTAAGTAGCAGTGAGGAATGAACTAACTAAATTCCCCTTTTCCTCTCCAAAATAAACTCCTCTGGCTAAAATAGAGCACATTCTCGGTGTCTGCAGTGGTTTCTGTTTGGGTATTTGGGTCCACCAACATAGAACTTGTTGCAAGCATTGGCTATATGGGATCAGTTGGCAGGGAATAAATATTTGGGGCTTCAGAGGCACTTCTGCAACAGTTACATTAGCACATACAGAGACCATTAAATTACTTAAACGTGCCTGTGAATGAATATTGAGTTTTTACAAATGGCCAGAGCTGATGTGGCAACACAATTACTGTAACAGCGATACACAGAAATTGCTTTTACTGGAGAGTGAGACGGTCACTTAAGGATGTTTGCCAAAGGTCTGTAAGTGCACTTTGATTTCCAGAGGCAACTTACTTTGGCAGTTCTTTAAACCAGAATCCTCTGAATCCTTCAGCTTTCCCTTTGTACACCAAACAACACTTGCCTCATGGACCAAATTTTCTTTTGGCTGAAATGATGCCTGCAAGTGCTCCCATGAAGCTGCACTGGCAGGCCCCTTAAGTGGAACAGAAATAAAAACTTTATATGTTTTATTGCACTGGAGTTTCAATCCCTAAAACATGTCTGAACTCACAACTGTGATTGGTGAAGCCAGAGAGTTGCTGAAATGGCTTAAAAATGCATGGGTTTAGTTAGTTGGGAGAAGAGAAGAGTGAGAAGGCAGCAGCAAAAAGCCTGACTTCTGGTTTAAGGGAGAAACATAGCTCTAACTATAGTTAAAAGGAACAAAACTAGACCCCAGAAGAGAATGGGAAGTAAGGCTTTCTGAAGTCCATCCCCAGATCTCAGCCAAAAGGCTCAGCTAAGCACCAAGCAAGTCCCAGGAGCTCATTGCAGGAGATCTCCAAGGAGCAGGGGAAGAGCAGAGGGCTGCGCTGCTGCCGGAGGGAGCACATGGCAACAACTCAGTTAAAGGTAACTCAGTGAAGAGAAGAAGGGGCAAAACAAAGGTAAGGGAGTAGGAAAAAAGATGAGACAAACTCTCTTCATTAAAGTAGCACAACACTTGCAAGCCACACTGACAGACACAATGGTTTGTTATTGCAGGTCTCCATCCTCTATATAGGTCACATTAGTCCTATCAAATACATTGCCATAATGGATGTTTCTGTGGCAAGACTTGGAGACTTACATTTTATCTTGCTAAAAATAACCGCTTCCAAGCAAAGGTCAGAATCTCAGCAGAGCTTACCTAGGTCAGGACAGAGCTCAGCCATCCTGTAATGCAGGTGAGGAAGAAGCTACCCCTATGGGCAGAGTGAGCAGGCTGATGTAGGGCAGGTCACTCTCCCAGTAGTAAAGCTGCTTACTTAACCTTAGAGGTTGCCCTCCGACTGCTTCAGAAGCCTAATGCCAATTTGGCCTAAGTCTGTACCACTCCAGACCTTTGCATCACCCAGGAGCTGCTCCTCCCTGGCCTCAGTCAGCTCCTCGGTGCTGAGAGATTATCCTCCTCTGTGAGACAGCAAAATGACAGACACATCAAACAGACTGGCCGTGCAAATTGCAGGTCGCATCACCCAGCTTCTCCTGGTGAAAAATACAGGGCATGTTATATTGGAGCTGGGAGGAGGCAAAACAGTGTCTTTGCTTCAACTACAGAATCTGTAACGTCTTGGTCAGCAGATTTGTTTCAAGGGATTGGCAGCCTGCTAAGAAGTTAATCTGCCCCTTTTGATGTCAATTTAAAAGGCTTCCTCTTGAGAGCGATATAACTAATTGTTCAGAAAGAAAATGACATTGCGGCTGAATCCCCACCTCCCTCGCCCTCTGCCACCCCCATTCCCAGGACTCGCTCACCGCCTGAACTTTCGCTCTTCTCTAGGGGTCTGTCCATCTGACACCACACAGTGTAACTGTCTGTGTCTGTCCCACCTGGGAAAGGCAGGTTATCCTGCAGGATAACGTGCTGGGGAGCACCGCTTCCACCATCAGCAGTGTCTGGATGTCCAGAGGACAAAAAACCCTCAGTCTGGACCTGCGGGTTTGAAGCATGCTCCCCACGGGAGTTCGCCTCCATCATGCCTCACAGCAGCCTCACCTGCACAGCCTGGCAGGGGCCTCTGCTGTTCAAGCAGAATAAAGGAAAGGGCAAAAAAAGGCCACAGACTTAGTTTATTTGAGGGCAATGGTTAATTGATGAATTGTATGCAACTGTAATTATAGTTAATACTAGCACCAAAGCCTTGTAATGGGTTTGTTTGCTAGAGAGATCTGTAAACCAACCGCACTCCAAACTGGAGGCTTCTCTTTGCTTACCCTGCACAAAAAAATAGTGTCTTTCAGTTGAAAAAGGCAAAACCAGTGTTTGAAAGGTAACTGTGTTTTTCTTTTTCTAAGCTTGTACTTCTGGAACACAATATACAGATACTTCAACTACCTGATATAATGACATCCTTGCAAACCAAAAAAAAAAAGGATTCCCTCCCCCACTATCTGGACAGTAATATACAAATATTTACAACAGAAAATTAGGCATGGAAGGAGAAATAAAGTAGTCTTGATTACCCAAGCCATTTTCTTTCTAACACATCCGATTTTGAAAAGAAACTACACTTTCCTTTGACAGTATTGAGGTTTTAACTTCAGTTCTTGGGATATTTCATACACAATAAGGTCACTCCTGCTCTGCTTCTACAGTTTGCTCCTGTACAGTAGCTGTAGAATTTGCCTATCAAATTATTTTTATTTGTAATATTCACCTTGAAAACAAACACAGAAAAAGTATGGAAGCTTGTCATAAATATATCACAGTACTGAAAATAACTACATGTTTTATATAGCTTCTTAACAAAACATTATGTCTGAGTCCAAAACTCTCGCTTTAACCAAAAGGATTTCAAATAGAACAAGTATATATAGCAAAAGAATCCTATTTTCTTGTTAAAAAAGGAAAGTGCGCCTTCTTAAACAAAAGAACATGTGATTTCCTGGACACAGACCCAAGTTATAGTGGGGAGAGCTCAGAAAGCTCCAAATTAAGTATCGCATTCATTAAAAGGATGATTTAAGAAGTTGATTGGAAGAGGTTCAATCAGCCCATTTAGTCTGGTAATTCTAGAAATGTCAGTGTAAAAAACCCTACTTTTTTTTTTGCTTGCCGCTATACAGCGTCACACAATCACACAACTGAAAACGTGTTGCCTGCAGAAATGGTAGACAGCGATCACGCACGATTTGGTTGTATTACGTCAACACTGATTGCCTTGTCCAACAAGAGGTTCAACGTCCTTCGGATACCGAGGTGCAGTCCTTAGCGGTTGTTTCACATATGTGAGCTTCGTCTGCTTCTCGTGCCCAAGGACACACGAAGCCTTGGCTCTCTTGCTTTATAATGTTCATTGAAGTCCAATCTAAAGCTAAGAAACTGAAGGCTTTCGTCAGAACTGGTTGTCAGCAAGTTTTATCTTCAAACAGGAGGCCTCACCTTGTTTCCATGTTACGTGTAGCATGCAGGCCAGGCCAGCTTTAGAGCATTGCTTGCTTCAAAAATACTTATCTAATATAGGTTACCCAGCAGCAAGTAGGACCCAGCACAGCAGAGCGTCTGCCCAGTAGGGCAGTCGGTGCTGCTGACCCAACCAACTTCTACCAATTTAAGAGGAAAACCCAACTACACTTAGGTATTGCTAACAGCTCTTAAAAAATTTGGCCCAACTTTTCCCAGGGAGTGAGAAGTGCAATATTTTGACCCAGGTGGCAAATTTTTCACAGATTTAAAGTCTCCATGTCAAAGTCCAGGATCGCTACAGCCTCCAATGACGGTCATCAGTATTTTTTATCTGGCGACACTGTTCTCTCTTCCATTAGACCCGAACATGAAGCACTGAGCTCCTTCTGACAGTGCAGCAGTTTATTCAGCAAGGTTATAGTTTAGCCAGGTAGAAACTGGAATTTTTAATGATAGAAAAGGCTACAATATAATTAAAAATACACGGCTGTTACGAGCCCCAATCTTATCTTAGAAAGCCACAGTACATAAATAGCACATGTTAATACAGAAGTTACACTTTGTCTGCACTTTGAATCAGAATTCATAATCCATATCAAAACACTGCGGGATCCCGGACTATGAGGCCAGAGCTGAAAATGTGTCATTTGCAATTCTCCGCTGTCCTCTAAAGGCTGTTTCAGGAATTTCAGCCTCGGAGTTTGAGCAGCAAATTGCTTCTGCTCTGTGTCTGTGTACTAGTTAGAGCACAGGCCAGCGGGTTGAAGAAAAGTGGGAGATTTATGCAGACTGGAGCTCTTCAAGCCGCTAAAAGAGACCGTGTCTGACCAGAGACACGGAGAGACCACGGCTACGGCTGTGGGGTGCGTGAGGCTGCTCTGGCATCATCCCTGTCTCTGGCAAGGGATGGGATCAGCAGGATTTTTATTATTCTGCATCCCAATACATCCAGCTCACGCTGCTGCTGAGGCCTGGAAGTCCCTCAGTGTGTCTAGGCACCTGCTGCAAATAGTAATGCACATCCAAATCAGCTTTGCCACGATGAACTTAAAAATTTGATCTTGCTTAGTACCTACCTATGCCTTTATAAGGTGCTCTTGAGGAGTTCTTTATTTATAACAGAGAAAGGTCAAGCCTCAAAATAAGCCTACAATTACATAATTGCCCATTAAGAAACCCTATAGTTTAAGTCTGTAAACTTCTTCTACACAGCTGTTCCTTCTGAGTCATTTACAGTATTGCCCTTTAATGGTCTTAATTAAGGAAATGGTAACATTTATTCTTGTCTTTTGCTTCCTGGCTACCATCCAATTACTCTTTTTTATAGTTATTTCCTATTCTGCTATTGATGTTTGGTTTGCTCTTTTCGTTTGCAGGAGCTTTGATTTATTTCAATTTCCAAAACTTTTTGTCTGGGAAATGCTGGAGTCTGTGCCCATGCTCTAACTCTAGGATAAGTCTGGATCTGGCAGATACCATTCTTCTGCTGCTCCACCTCTCACAGCTGCTCTGCCACTTTTCTCTTAGACGATGGGACATCTTGCTGGTAACCGTGTCTCTTCACAGTGCCAAACTTGTTTTTTGCTTGTTTCTTCGGTGTTTTGGAAAATGCATGTCTGCTTCTTTTGCCCACAGGGGCTTATAGCATAGATCTGATCAACTAATTGCTCCTGTGGGCAATGAAGTAACATGGTTGATGGAAATACAAAAGACATATAGAAGAACTATAAAAGTATGTGGCTTGTAAAGCCTGTACCATATAATGCTGGAGTACAAGGGCAATCTGAGTGCAGGGCTCTTCAGCGTCTGAGTGCTGTTAGGAGGGTGCCCTGGGCAATTCAGAGGGGGTGTTTGTGTAATGCCACAGTTATGATTATTCGTTCATTTACGGCTTTCTAAAGGATCCACCTTCCTTGCAACTCTTGACTAACTTCATCTGTCAAGACCTGCATTTATAACACCCTTTTAAACACTCCTTCCTAAATGTATCAAGGATCCCAGCGCTCCCCATGACCTCTGAAAGGGAGAAGTGAGGCTGGTGGGAAGGGAAAAGAAGATGAAAGGGAAGTTGTGATACCACTTATTTTCAGAATGTATCCGTCTTCTTGGAGAAGAGAAGGCTCCGGCGAGACCTTACAGCAACCTTCCAGTACCTAAATGGGGCCTACAGGAAGGATGGGGAGGGACTCTTCATCAGGGAGGGTAGAGATAGGACAAGGGGTAACGGTTTTAAACTGAAAGAGGGGAGATTTAGATTAGATATTGGGAAGAAATTCTTTCCTGTGAGGGTGGTGAGACACTGGAACAGGTTGCCCAGAGAAGCTGTGGATGCCCCATCCCTGGAAGTGTTCAAGGCCAGGCGGGATGGGGCTTTGAGCAGCCTGGCCTAGTGGGAGGTGTCCCTGCCCATGGCAGGGGGTTGGAACTAGATGGTCTTGAAGGTCCCTTCCTTGATTTCTCAGTCTTCGTTTAAAACAAGAACAATGAGAGGTTTAGGCAGTAAAGTCACTATGTGTTTCCTCCTCAGTTGTTTTGGGAAACTCTGATCTCCAGTGGTTCTTGCAGCTCGGTGGCAAATGGCCCTTGCAGAAGGGCAGCGCTTGGATTGTCTGCAGCGCTTACGAAACCCATTTTCTGTAGCACCTAGTGCCCCGTCTGGCACTTTGGAGAGAAATAGTGTCAGCTCATCCATTCTGTTGTAGCTGCAAAATCTGTATCCTGTCTTTTTCCTTAGCACATAAAATGACATAATAATTATATTCATAGCACTCTACTGACACTTTTATTAGTTATGTGCATATATTATGTGCATACATATATATATACACAAAGAGTATAAATTTATACCATATTAATCTCTTTTACAGGGTAAGAAACAAAATATTTCAGTTTATTTATGGATGTTCTAATAACCTGGATCACAGCTGTCAAAAAGATCCTCCATTTTTGTCTTAAACTTTAGCTGTGTTAATAAAGTCACAATGAGTGGGAATTCTCCTGTTTTCCTCATTTATCAAATACTATTTTCACCCCACGTTTTACACTCTCTTTATGCTTTCCGTTCTCCACTAAACGGTGCAATTTTACCTCTATCCATCTGATGGTTAAGTTGCTTGTTTTCTGAAGAATTTTTTTTCCTTCATTTTCTAACCATTGTAATATGCCCTAATTCTTATTTTTACATACCAGATTGTTAAAGGGAAGTTCCCATTTGCCTTTTTAATTGCTGTTGTAAGCCCGCCTGTAATTTCCCTCTGTTTCTTTACGCCCTTCAGCACCGTTCATTAGAAACAAGAGGTAAAACTCAGCACAAACACCCTCTTTTAAAGACTGAATGCGGTGCCTTGTTAGAAAGCAGAGCAGAAGACTGTGTTCGTTGCCTCGCTCTTGGCAATTTTCGGAAAATCTTCAAAGGGCCATGAAGTGGCCTTGACTAGTTTTGGGAACGTTCCCATGGTAGAAGTGAGAGGGATCCTAGATGCCTAACTACCTTGTTCCTGTGGCATGTATCTATCTCAAACGCAAACAGTTGGTTTTAATTCTCCCTGCACTGGAAAATGTCATACACAGGGTAATCACCTTGCGACAGCTTTTTCCTATCATACCTTTTAATATTCAGACTGATGGTAACAATCACTCCAACTGCATTTTCCATACTTTAACGTTTAGCTAACTTAATCGCTGTTCTGACGACTTCTAGAGGAAAACATTTAGCAGAATTTGTTCCACAAAGACCTAAAGTAAATTAAGCACACAGTGATAGAAATTTCACCTCCTACACTCCTCAGATCATTTTTTTTAAATGTTTTTCTTTCTCTACTCTTTCCTGAGCATCTCTTCGGTCACCATTTGCTGTCTTACAGGATCCCCGCTCTCTTCTTGTCTTCTCATCTCTCCTTTTGTGAGCGATTATCCATCATCTCAGTTTCTTTAACTTTCCTGACCTCTGGATTCTCTCCGTTGCCGTACACCTCTGTCGGTCTCTGTCCTTTCACCTGCACTCGAGTCTGTATCCACTTGTGTGGAGCTCAGGTTTTGGCCCAGTGATTTTATGAGAGAATGTTCAACATTGGGTAGTTAAAATGCATTAGCAAAAAGCTAACTTTATGGAATAAAAAGAAAGAAAACAGATACTGTTGAGGGCACCTTTGCTGCTCTTCCGGTGAAACAGAGGAAGTATCAAGTTAATCCTCACAAGTGATTCTGATGCCTTAAAGACTGCATTGCTCCACGCTAACATAAAGCAGTTAAAACACTATGTCAGGGAGCCTGTCTTAATATTTTAGAGAGACTGAGTGGCTCATATTTTAAATTTGTAGTATTCCCTCTCAACATAAAACTAACGTACGTTCATTATGTTTTGAAATCGCAGTTCAGCAAGCCCTTTAGACTGACAAACAACTAGTTAAATCAATGGCTGCAGAGATGTTGCACTCTGAACTACTACAGAGAGAAAGAGAATATCTTACTTTGGCTGTCTACTGTAATTTTGGTTTGTTATATTGGATAGAACAGGTGATGATTACAACGCCCTTCTAGAAACCATACAGAATTATTTCCTCCGACTTCTGAAACAGCAAGTTCTTGTATCTGTCCCTGCTCTACCTACAGAGGTTTGCACATCTCTCAGCTCTCCCAACTCCTTTTTCCTCTCTCCAATCAGGAGAATCTCATTAGAAATTGCAACAATATTTTGGGTTTCGAGCAGCCAAAAGATGATTTTCAAAAGGAATTAGACTCTTCTGAGAAGTCCCCGAGCACCTTTACTGGTGTGTGAAATACGCTCCGCCATTTCTGAGGCTGCTCGTTCAGGTGAAAATTGAAATAAGTACAAATGTGTGTACAGCCACAGCTGGTTTCTAAGGTCAGCATTAGGAAACATGCATGAAATTTCACAGAAGACTCCAATCTTTTAAGTCTAGAGGTTTTTAAATAAGCCTCGATTTTCGGTCCGGATATCCTCTCTTTTTTTTTCAATCCTTCATTAACTTTCTGCTCTTACTGCATTTAAAAATCTACACGTGCAGTTAAAATCATTATTAGACGTGGCATACCAGAAGCTACAGTTTTCACACTGACCAAAGGTAATCGGCCATTGTTGATAGAAGTGCTATTTTGGAGGGTTGAAAAAAGTTGTCCAAAAATTGTACATCTCACATGACAGGAGGAAGACAGAATCCTTCCGCAACCAATTTTAACAAAATAAATCATGTAGACTTAGGGGGTTTTATAAAGAAAAATATCCTCCTATGAAGAGTTGAGAGACCTTGGCATTTGCTCACTGCATTTGGTACAAGAGGAGAAAATCCACAGGGCCTTGAGTGAAAAACAGAATCACTAAAACAAAACCAAATTAAGATTGTATTCTGTCCTTGATCTCCTACACAAACCCTATAACTAATTCACTGAAAAACACATTCTGTCACGGGCTTCTGCATTTCCTAGTGGATGTTTCTAAGATATTAAATTGCATCATACTGTACCCTGAGGCAGACGAGCTGTTGCAACTTACAGAGAAAGATTAAATTTTCAGGGGCTGATTTTTAACTTTTTCTTCTTCAGAGTTCATATTGGTTAAGATATAATTTCCATGTCACTTCCCATGACAAATTTCCCTTGTAGTTTAAAAGAATAAGACACAAATACTTTCCATTTCTGTTCCCTTAAATGTATTTATGGTGGTGGTAGCACCACGTGGATAGACCTTCACCCTAGCAGAGTTCTGCATATTGTATGACATCCTTCTATTTTCAGGCACTGTAGCTCCAACACAAAAACATTGAAATCACCAGCCAGAAGCCTGCAATACATACCTTACAAAATAAAAAATAGCCCTGAAAGAGCAAACGTGTTGTTTATAATGATCATCTTTAACATGGATTATAGTAGATAAGCAGTTCAGTGGTAAAAAAATAAATAACGTAAAAAGGTAAAACTGCTATGTTTCTCTTTAGAAATGTACCTGAGCGGTGCTGCTGCCACCCACTGAAAGGTAAGCCACTCCTGCAGTCCCAGCAGAAGGAGGTTGTCAACTTTTACACAAAGTACGCACATTGGGGTTGGACTAGATGATCTTTAAATGTCCCTTCCAACCCAACACATCCTACGATGCTGATTTATGTAGAATTCGATATTGGTCTCCAGGCACAAATGGAATGTAAGATCATTCCTCTCTCACTTTTGTTAGGAATTGCTGAATCCCAGCAGCCTGACAGAGGCGAAGCTGCCACAGCTCCAAGGCCCCAGGTCCAACCGGTAGGAGGGCTGAGGATGCATCCCCCATAGGCACACGCCCAGGGAGCACACGTACACACCACCGATGTGTACATACACAGCTGGACGCACAGGACAGCCCAGACAGACACACAGAGCGCTCACGTGACCACAGGCAGCACCTACGGCTCCATCCTGCTCCCCTCTCTGGCTGAGCAGGATGGAGATCCATTAGTGGGAGATACAGATATATTCTGTATTAGTGGGAGATATCTTCCACTAATATATAAAAATAACTGTTTTTTATATATATACAAGTAGAATGTTGTTTTGCATCAGGAGGTCAGTGAGAGAGAGAGAGGATGCAGGGTTCTTTCTGGATCTCAATAGAAGTTCTGACAACAAATGGCTTAACAAAAGAGCTGTTTTAATGCAACAGAATAAAAGCAAGAACATAAATAGGATAAAAAGAGGAACACAGGTAGCAAGCCAAACTTATGCCCTGTCAGATGCTGGGCACCCCACATTTGTGTGGCACTGGACAGAGCCTTCATGGATTTTCCCGCGGTGCACTGTGCCGGTCTCATCCGTGGAGGGTTTCCTTCTTCCCACGCCCTGGCGCGCAGGACGGGCTGGCACGGGGAGCTCCTCAGGTTCCAGTATGGCAGCTGCTTGTGCTGACATTCAGGCTGCTCGAGTGCCAGGTACTCAACACAGCAGAAGCTTCTGTTCAACATCACCACCTCCTTGAAAACACCACCTCCTGCAAGGCTCACAGTCCAAACGCGGATGCCTCGGGGAGCCGGGCTCAGACACAGCCCAGCAGCAGCTCATCCCTGGACCCTCTTGCCTCCATGTACCTCCTCTTGCTGCCGTGTTTGCAGTTGCTGGCACCACAGGCACACCTCCCACCCGCCATCCCACTCCAGTCGCTGCACTCAGACCCCCATCGTACACACTCAGGAAAAGGGAAAGGGATTTATATAAGGAGACAGGACAGGCTGCGCTGCACTGATCAGGTAAAGGGCAAGGCTGGAAAAACACACAACCAGCCCTTTTTATCTGCTTACCCCACTACTTTCCCCACATTTTCTCCTTCCAAAACCATCTTTGGGCCAACCTGGTTAAACTTCTGCTGAAGAAGAGAAAAGGGTGAGTCGGTTTTGCCAGCATTTTGGGTTGGATGGCTGCTCCACGCAGCAAAGCGTTTCCAGTGGCAGCATCCTGGAGTGCAGTTCGCTGTGGGCAGCACTGTGAGCATTTCTGTTGTGAGCGCTTTATAAAAATCAGTCTCCTCCTTCATACCGATGAAGATTTGTTTCACAAAAGCCATGCTTCGTGTTCCAGAAAAGCAGCACTGGGTAATGCTCACAGAGCCCCAAAGAGGGAAGGCCCAGCTGCAGGTGAAGGCAAAGCAAAAATCAGCAAAAGGCGAAAAAAAATGGCTGAAATTGCCATAAAAATAAAATATGACATAGCTAACTCCCATCCACTTCCAAGGGATCTTCCAGCAGACCTGGTCCAGGTACTCCATGGCAGGCATTCAGAACCTTCCCCATGGCCTGGTGGTCAGAGGGGGTCTGAGAGTGGCGATGGCTCTTCCCCAGGTAGAGGCGTGGGTAAAGCAATCTCCGAGGAAGAGAGAAGACTGGATGCCATTGCCAAAGAAACTGAAGATCTCAGGAACAGTTCCCATCCACTTCCAGGCGACTTTCCTGCAGAGCTAATCGGGTTATTCTGTGCTTTGCCTTTTAAGTATTCATAGATGCATCGAGTCTCAATGTTCTGCTCTGGTTTGAGCAAAAATTCTTCCGAAACTTGTCCTCCAGTTCTGACATTGATGCAACGCCTCTGGCCTGGGGATTGTCTAATGACACATGGGATCACGTAACGTGTCTCTCAAGGCAGTGGCCAAAAGAGCGCCCATGTGGCTAAACTTTTTTTGCCAACAGTTTCAGCTGGAGGAGAGCTTTTGGTCAAAATACAATCACATAAGCTTTGAAGTTCTTTCAGACTTTAAAAGAAACCCATCACACCCACAAACACAGAGTCCTCCTGCCTATGGAGTGACTTGCGATTTTGTGATGCCAAGCTCGGCAACCTTCAGCTTTCCTTTGGCACACAGAACATCACTGGCTTCAGGATGCATATTTTCTTACAGGTGAAATGCTGCCTGCAAGTACTCCCATGAGGGTAGCTGCACCGGCAGGCCTTTTAAGGGCACAGGGTTAAAAGCTTTGCATGTTTTATTTTAAAAAAGCAAGGACTCCAAGGCCTGTGCACAGTAACAGGAATGCCGGTGTCCAGAAAGCATCGTCCCCCTGTGAGTTCAACCTCTGTCATGACTCACGGCAGCCTTGGCTGCATGGCCTGGCAGGTGCCTCTGCTTCCCAGGGGTTCAAGTGGAGTAAAGGCAAAAAAGTACAGACTAGTACCAAAATCCTGTTACGGGTAGGGATCTGCAAATCAATACACTCCTAACTGGAAGCTTCTCCTTTCTAACCCTGTGGAAAAATCATAATCTTCCAATTACAAAAAGCAAACCACTTGTCTGAAAGATAATTGTGTTTTTATTTTTCTAAGCTTGCACTTGTGGAACATAATAAATGACCTGATAATAATGACAACTTTGCAAAAGAAGAATCCCCCTCTCCCCAACATCTGAACAGCAATATATAAATATTTACAATGAAAAAATAGGGAAGGGAAGAGAATGAAGTCAACATTAGCCAAGTCAGTTTGTTTCTACACATCTGATTTTGAACATCAATTATTTCATTCAATTCAATCTTAACCAACACTTTCCTTTCACAGTACTGAGGCTTTAACTTCATTTTTTAGATCTTATGTGCAACAGATACAGTCCTGCTCTGCTTCTATAGTTTTCTCCTGTACAGTAACCATAGAATTTCCCTACTAATTTTTTTTATTTCAGTTTGTTAACTTTGAAAACAACAAAAAAATTAAATATAAGTTTATGTCTCCTGATACAAAGTTTCTCACACAGTCAAACACATCACAACACTGAAAATCAGCATAATGAAATGCTGTGTAGCTTCTTAACAAAGACATCAGGTTTGGGTCCTAATCTGTTGGCTTTAACAAAAGCTCTCTTCAAATAGAACAAGTACATATAGAAAAAATAACCTTCTTATTTTCTTGTTAAAAAAGGAAATGGTGCTTTCTATAAACAAAAGATGCGATTTCCTTGACACAGATATAAGTTACAGTGGAGAGAGCTCAGAAAGCTTCAAACAAAACTGGCATCTGTTTAAAAGGATGATTTAAGAAGTTGATTGGAAGAGGTTCAATCAGCCCATTTAGTCTGGTAATTCTAGAAATGTCAGTGTAAAAAACCCTACTTTTTTTTTTTTGCTTGCCGCTATACAGCGTCACACAATCACACAACTGAAAACATGTTGCCTGCAGAAATGGTAGACAGCGATCACGCACGATTTGGTTGTATTACGTCAACACTGATTGCCTTGTCCAACAAGAGGTTCAACGTCCTTCGGATACCGAGGTGCAGTCCTTAGCGGTTGTTTCACATATGTGAGCTTCGTCTGCTTCTCGTGCCCAAGGACACACGAAGCCTTGGCTCTCTTGCTTTATAATGTTCATTGAAGTCCAATCTAAAGCTAAGAAACCGAAGGCTTTCGTCAGAACTGGTTGTCAGCAGGACCAAGAACTGCTGGACGATTCCCTGAAGGAAAAAGAGAAACCCAAGAGACAATAAGATGACATCAGTGGTGTGCTTTGCACAGGGACACCAGGTGGTGCCCAGGCCTGGCAAGAAGGCAGAGGGAATCCGGGAAAGGGCAAGCACAAGCATTTATACCCAATTGTTAGCAAATGAGTTACACTAGATAAGCTCTGGGTTTTTATGAAGTTTAATTTTTCAAACTTTTGCCATGTACTTTAGAGTCTCCAGTGTGAACACCTCAGTCTTTTAAACAGCCCCAGCACGATCACAAAATGTACTGTCTACTGAGGAAAAGCGAATATAGACTTCTACAGAGAGAAGCAAAAAATGAAAACCTAGATGCACAAACCGCACACAAAAATACAGAAGTTACACCTACTCCACATTTAAAATTGATTTCTACATATCAAAGCTCAGCATCCATATTGAAAAAAACCAAAATCTAAGGGGCACCTGGTAGAAGTGAGTGAGTATTCGCAGCTGTGAGCACATTTTGGGTATTGAGTCTTGAAATTCTTTCATCCTCTTGCTCTCTTCTTCATCTTCTGCTGCAGTTACACCCCACTTGCCCTACACAGAGACCAAATGAGTTAAGAGGTCAAGTGATGAAAGTTGCTAATTGAGCCACCGTCTGCCTGGCTAAACCACTGTGTTTATACAAACCAACAATTGCTACAGAAAGCCAAACATGGAGCCTCTAATATCGAAACTATCAGTCCCCTTGGTGATCGTACAGCACATGAAAGAAATCTGAGGTTAGCAAAGAAGGTGAGTCTCACACCAGCACTGCACATCCCACAGACTGACAGCAGGGAGGTAGTCATGGAGCTATGGCATTTTTTACAGAAGGGCTCAGAATACTAACAGCCTTTCCCATTTCCTTCACCTAAAACAGCCTGAAATTTCTCATCCTCCAAAACCCACTGCAGAATCTATTCACCTAGAGGTTTTGGGCAAGACAGAAATGAAAAAACACCATTTAGCAGTTTTTGAATTCGCTAGCTACTGATGATGACTTTTACATTTGTCCCAACTACGGTTCTCATTTTTGCCGTACCTCTACATCATACCTAAAATCCTCCGTATATCAAAAGGCAAATACATCTGCCTCAATTAATTTTCACGGTTTAGCAATATCCTTACTGTACCTCAAGCTCACGCTGTTTTTTCCTCTCTTCAAATTGCAACCTCAGCTGCAGCTCCTCCAAAGCAGCTCTGTACATTGCATCTTGGGCATTCTGGAGCTCAATGATCTGATCAAAAACAGCTCGAAGCTGGTTGAGAAGTACCTGTGAGACAGTTAAGCAACAAAACAATGAGAGTTGTATAGCAGGAGTTTTAAGTTACTACTACTCTTCAGAACATGAGTAAATTAAATCTTTTTACACACAGCTGGAGAGACTGTTTTGCAAAGCCCTAAGTCAGTTGTTGCATGATCACCCAGCTTCTTAGGACCAAAAGCAACTGGCCCACACTGTAACAAGTTTTATCATCAGCATCTGTCACAGTGAGTGGGGAATATGTCCAGACCCTACCATAATAAGGTCTTACATCAGAGGAAGAAAAATTACTTTTCCCCTTGCTCCTACAGCATAAGAGAAAATGGTTCCTAACACACAAGCCAAGATCACAAAGCTACAATTTAATGCAAAGGAGAAGACTTACCCTGGAATCACTATCCAGCAAGCACCGAGCTATGATTGTGTCTAGAAAAACTTCATGAGCTGCAATGATGTGATCCAAGTCCTGTGCTTGTTGGACCTTGTTCCAGAGTTCATCCCACGAACATTCAAGCACCTGGAGCAATGATTCAGGATTGGGCTGTTTTGATTTGCTAGATGACAAGCTCTTTGAAATTTAAGACACACAACACATACAGAATATTAAAAGTACTTCATTTTTAAGCAGCTAATTGGGTGGATAGAGTATACCTCAAATGTAATGTAATACTGCATTTGATGAATGAAATGGACCATTTCTGATGCCAGAACGTGACACTGATGCAGCACCCCAGAAAGCTCTGTAAAAAAATCCAAAGAGATGGCATGTTAAAGACCACAAGGACAGGCAAAGCCATCAAACCAGCCTGGTAAACTTTTTCTACAAAATTGAATACTTCATAAAACAGACACTAATCTTGGATGACAGCAGCAATATTGGCTGGCAACAGATGAGCAAAGAACATTGCACAATTAACTCCCAGAAAATGTGAGCCAAAGACTGTGTGTTCAGACAGTGCTAGAAACTTGCTGAGTATCACAGGTAAAAAAAGACCCTCTTAATCCCAAGGGACCAAAATACCTTCAATGTCCCATGCGTTCTTTTGGTTGAAAATCTGAGGCCACAGATCTACAGCTGCTTCTGGGGCCTCTCACTTCTTACCATTAGCCTTCAAACGACAGACAGCATATTTTACATTACTTAGCTACACTGAGACCAAAAGAGAGGTTGGTTGTGACAGAGGTAGGGAATTTGTGGCTCATGTGGTCCAGGCTCAACTCCCTGATCAACCAGAGACCCACAGGTAAGTCATTAATAGCCTCAGCTGCTCACTTGTAAGAGAAGGTATCTCTGTTGCAGAAGGGTATTATCAAGATTACCATCAACTGCAAAAATTCTCTGGAATGAAGATACTCAGCCTTGCGGAATCAGGCAGATATCCAGACAGAGGAAGTAACTTCTAAAAAGCTGCCAAAGTTATTTGGCGCTGCAGACAAGCTATGAGACTACTACAAAAGGAATCCTACATTTTTGTATCTTGGGATGTTACAGAACTATCCAATGATCTGAAAGATATCACAAGCTACTGCGTTCCTTATTTCTTATACCTTTGCTGGAAGACTATCTCTAACACATTATGTTGCATCTACTTTAAGTAGGATCAATGGAAAAAAACCTTCAGGGTCGGCTAAACAACAGAAACTCCTCAACATTGGTGAGTTGGGTACATCTATGGTTCTTCTTCAAATTACTGACAGGAAAAGAGCAAGTTTGACACTACTGTCTAGAAGTACTCCTTTAAAGCATTAAAATCCCTGGCTGTTAAGACTTTTTGGGAATTGTGAATAAAGCTATCCTTGAAAGTCAAAGCTACCTCTTTGTGGCTGAAAACCAAAAGACCCTGCAGCTGCTTCCTCTTATAGTTACTGTCTTCCATTTGGTGCTCTGTGACTGGAAGGGCAAGGCACTATTTTGGAAGGAGAGAGAGGAAATAAAAGCAAGTTCTACTACTTCATAAATCAGTGCTGGGGTGGACTCTCCATGTATTTCAGAAAAAAATTCTACTTGCAGCTTTCGACTTAGACATGCCACTGAGCAAGAAAGACTCCTGTCCCTCCAAGCACAAGTCAGTACAGGTCTTTGTAAGCACACTCTCCTTTGTCAGAGGCACGAACTGAGAAATACAACACTCGACTCCTTCTGCCAACAATAGCTATAAGAGCTTGGCCAGCATTTTAAATGTCTAAATGTCTGTGTTACTTAAAACACAGCCAAACCTAAAGGCGACAAGCAACTGAGCTTTTACTTACAGATGACTGTTCCATGGCAAAGCATAAGAAAGGCCTCGCAAAATGGGATGGGGGTGGGGAAGGGGGGGGGTTGGAAGGAAGAAACCCCAAACTTCCTTCTGAGAACAAAAGACCAAACAAAACCCTAGCAACGGGAGACACCTCCAGCCTGAAGACCCTCAGATGATGAGAATAAAATGTGTTAACTGCACCTTAGTCTCAAAGGGAACAGAAAGCGAGAATGCAATAGACCATTGGTTTTGAGTCAAACAAGCACTTATCTGGAACAGGGTAATGACAGTAAATTAAAGCCTATCTCACAGAAACAGAAAGGAAACCTAGTCATCCTGTACAGTTCCAGAGATCGGCCTTGTGCACTGGAGCAGACTTTACAAGAGCTTGTTTCCCAGCGACCTTCTGAGGCCGAAGTGTCCACTCTCACCCACCAAACAGTTCCTAATTACAAAACCAGAATTGGAACACTTCTCTTATGAAGAAAGGCTGAAGGATTTGGGTCTCTTCAGTCTGGAAAAAAGATGACTGAGGGGGGATCTTATCAACACTTATAAATACTGAAAGGGTGGGTGTCAGGAGGATGGGGCCAGGCTCTTCTCAGTGGTGCCCAGCAATAGAACAAGAGGTAATGGGCACAAACTCAAGCATAGGAAGTTCCACCTAAACATGAGGAGGAACTTCTTTACTTTGAGGGTGGCAGAGCACTGGAACAGGCTGCCCAGAGAGGTGGTGGAGTCTGTGTCTCTGGAGACATTCAAAACCCGCCTGGACGCGTTCCTGTGCAACCTGCTCTGGGTGACCCTGCTCTGGCAGGGGGGCTGGACTAGATGATCTCCAGAGGTCCCCTCCAACCCCTACCATTCTGTGATTCTGTGAAATATATCTTTGTAAATATTACTACGCCACGAAGAAGCAAAGCCCTCAATAGCTATTCTTTACTGAGAGAAATGTAGATAGGTAAAAAAAGTCAAGATTGAGCCAGTACAGATGCTCACAAATATGACTATTCTCAGCTGAGAAGTAGGATCAAAAAGTCTCAGTCCATTGAACATACATCAGGGCCACTACACTTAAGAGCTTTCCTATTTCTTCTCAAACATGTTTGTCTTACCTTAGCCTCTTGTGTTCTTAGCTAAACAAAAGCACAGGGATTGAGAAAAGGTAAAACAAGCAAATTCAGAAGTGCACACGTATGAGACTTACTACTTCCAGCACGAGAAAGAGGGAGACGCAAGGTATAGATCGGAAGGCATCAACAAAGATGAGTAAAAGGATATGGAAGAGTAATGGTCTTTTCCAGAGACAAGAGATGTTTCATTTGCTCACTGCTACAAAAACTCATAACCAAGGATTAATTAAAACAAGCAGGAGACTTCCATTTCCAATGATGTTATTTTATCTTCATCATCATCTACCATTAAACAGTCAGTCAAGAGAAGCAACAAAATATAAAATTCATCTGTCCCAACAGGCTCTTTTTCCTCCCTCTTAATACAGTTTAAAATAAGATGCAGTCATTTAAATCCAGTTTACAAGTATGTCATTCATTTGGGCCTCTCTCACCTGGCATACTTTTCAGAAGCTTTGCATTGCACATGTGCCCTTTCCATATATCAGTAAGAATATACTCCATTCGCTTCGCTCTCCAAAGGAAATTAAATACTCTTAGATAGTGGCTCATGCACTCACGTGTAAATACCTACAAAACAAAAAAAATATCAGCACAAATTTAACAGACATACCATGTGTTCTGAAGAACCAAGAACCTCTTCACAGTCCCTCTTATCTGACCCATGCAGTTTATTGTAAATATTGTCAAAACAAAATCCCTGGAAAGCCCAGAGCTTTTGCAAAAATCCTCCCCTCAAGGCCTGAACTGAGTTACCCAACATTCAAGTAGGCACAGGGCACTGAAGGAAGTGGAAGAAGGGGTGAATATGACAAAGCCTAAACATTTCAGTCTTTTCAAACTACATATGTACATGAAAATTCCTTCTGCTCGTCAGACTCACATTTTTATGTCCTGTTTAAAAAAAAAATTTCTTTACAAGTTCTTTATAGAGGCTAAATGCATTCTGATCCACAGTGCAGCTATTTTCTCAGTAGTTCTAATGAACACTACCTATCAAATTTCATTTAGACAGTACAAACAGGTTCTCCTCAAATACATTCTTCATCTCCTTGCAAATTAGCAGCTACAGACTAGTAATAATGGAAGAAGAGGAGCACTCCATTTATTAAGTACTTGCTAAAACCTCTGCTGCTGGAACAAATGAATTACTGATTTTCAGTAATGAATGGTTTAAATGTAGCTTTTCAGCACTCACAGTTAATTTAGAAGAATTGAGATTCTGGCTCAACTGTTTATACAGTGCATCCTAGATGCCAAAGAAGAGAAGTCTCTCTGATCTTACACTCCAGAATAAAAAAGGGCTATTTCAATAAAAAAATATTTGGCAATTCAATTCAGTATCTGAGACACTTTCACAGCTGACACTATATGACATTACCGTTGCTATTGGCCCATCAACGTGATAGTCTAAGCTGAAGACATCCCATCCAGTGTCCCCAGGAGATACCTGTATCAAAAAGATATGCTACTTTCAGTGTATAACCAGAGCACGCTAGCGCTAAGGAGCAGCTCTTGCTTACTCTTCCATTCTTCACAGCATATGAAAAAACAAGCATCCACATCCATACAGGATACAGGAGCTCCTTGTCAAAAGTAGTAGACTAAGCAAAAATGAACCAAAGTTTGACACAAGGGTGGGATTCATCTCGCCCAAATGTTGATGTTTGTAATGTCAATATTTTTCCATTGGAGCTAGTAAAGGAAATAAAGGGAAGGAAAAACTTCTTAGGCAGGACTCAGCCTAAGGTATAGACTTATTTCAGATGCTACAGTACATCAGTTAACTCCCACCTCTGGGACTGGAGCTTTCTCATTAACTCAAGTTTCTTACCAGAGGTCTCCTTCATGAAACGCACTTTCATTGCTTCACTCTTTTTAACTACTGGCAACAAAGAGACCACCCCCCAGATTCTTGTAAGAGCAACAGCAGTAGGAGGTGTTTGCAGAACCTCAAATCAGGGCCACCAATGTCAACTACTGTTAGAGCCCAAATACTCAACTATTGTCAATTAAACGGCTGTAAACCCAGGGCCTGAAATACAAATAGACAATAGGCAAGAAATGGGAAAAGAAGAGGAGACTTATTAAATGAGGTTTACACAATTCAAAGTAGACTTCAATGGGGGGGAATGTGTTACTACACACACATATGAAAATTTTCTTTCATATAGGTCTCTACATGTATATACACAAACAAAAAGGTATGTTTCAGGTCAGAGTCACCATGACGCAACAGACCTCCAGAAGTCGAACATCCAATCGTTTAAGAATCTCAGGATTATCAAACTGGGCGTTAGTTGCCCTCACCGCTGTTTCAAGGATTCCAGTTAGATTATGCTGATATAAGGTTGTAGCTGGTCGTGCAAGCTCTGGCCTGGTGGTTATGAAACAAACAGTCATGGTATATTACTGAGATATTCATCAGAAATTCAGTAGTAACTGCAGCACACAGTGAAACACTTTTCTGACAGGCTTTCAAATCCTCTCATATTACTCTTTCAGTCTTAACCACAAAGAAAATCAATGAGCAAAATATTTCAAATGTCTATTCATGGGCAGCTATACACTTGAACATCAGCATGAGGAGTAACTATCCTCCTTTAATGCCAGTAATTTGAAATTACCAGGATCGCTAGCATAACTATTATGTAATTTGAGTTGCATTTGTATCTAAAATGAGACAGATTACATCATTAACACATCAAACCAGTAATTTCATTTCAGCTTTGAGAGACTTACTGATAGCCATCTCACAAGCTTGGAAGTGCTGGCAAAAGCTCACAAACCCATACCCTCTATGTAACTTAAACTTTCCAAGGAGTTGTAACATGCAAGTAATGAGCACCTTGCACTGCTCCTCTCCCCCATGATCAGTACTGGAAAGCCCCTCACTACTTCTGCCTTAAACATGATACTGACTCCCCAAACCAACCTTGTTCTGCTTCACACTAATTTTCACTTTAAAAAGCATGGTCACATACAATCATCACCAGACAATGCTGATTTTGATGTACAAACAACTTCATGGAAGCTCTATTACAAAGCCTGCCTTCTAGACCAAAGGAAAGCTTTGTAAAGGACATTTTTGGTAGACTAAGTTTCATCAGTAGCACCAGCATGTAAAAGCAGTGAGCTTGCAAATACACTTCAAGCATTGAAACTGATACTTGTAGGTGCACCTGAGTGCTTAAAACAGAGGCTGGTGAGGCATCAATTAAATTTTTTAAAATGCATTGAGGAGTTTTGACACAATGTTTTGGACCAAACACCTCCAAAATATAGAAGCCTAACATTCACAATAATGCTAATTAGCGGCATCAAGAGCAGCAGAACTTTTCTGCTTGAACTTGCTGACAGAAGCAAGAGAAGCGCTAACATCCTCAAGGTCGTCACAGAGTCAAGTGTGAAGATACCTATATTAATGCAACTTTTCAAGACATCGTGAAATGGTACTGTATATACTTCCCACCAAAAGAAGAACAAAGTTTAAGCCTCGGGGTCAAAGGAATTAAACTTGAAATAGAATTTTAAAGTTGGTCAATTAAACCTTTGAGTAACAAGATACTTAAAGGGTCGTCTTCCGAAAGCAAAACAGTTTCTGTGCTGATCATGCACATTTGCAAGCATCACAAATTCAACATAATTACCCTTCCTACTCTCTTACTTGAGCAAGTCCATTAAATGCCTGATAAAGTCTCCTTGACCAAGCAGTAAGTAGCGCCTCATGGCCTGCATGTGTTCTAGTAAATTGTACTTCTTATTGAGAACATCCAGCAGGTATTTGCTGGTCTCAAAATAAGCTGCATCAATTTTCTCTTGAAATGCATTTTCCAGATCTGTGAACAAATCAGCAGCTAAACCAAAAAAAAAAAAAAAAAAAAAAAGAGAGAGAAAAAAGTTAAAATTAAATAAGTATTTTTCAAAAATTGAGGCAAACAAGCTTTGGAATTGAAATACACAAGCAGATAAATTGCTATTTATTCTGGTCCACTATGTTACACATTTGGCACAGCCAAAGTGAAAGCAAGTCTAAACCAGCCCATACTTCAACAGTATTATTTCAATCTGTGCCCAGCTTGTACTTTCCAGTAAGAGCTCACATTATTTCATCACTTTTACATAGAAAGTGAAGGTTTTTTTGCTTGCTGAAATACTGCAGTTTACAGAATCAAATAATTTGAAGGAGACCTAAAAGCTCAGAGTTAGGGAAAGGCTTTGTTGGGGGGGATCTAAATCAGAAGTCACTCTAAGGTGGGGGGGGGAGAAGAGAAATCAAAACATCAGTCAGAACATTCAACAGAAAAGAGTTCCTACCTAGAAGTCAGAATGAGAGAGGGAATATGCTTGCATTATCTGGGGGACAGACATTAACCTGATGTTTTCTTCTCCACCTTTAACGCACGGCAATTTGGGGGCAGAAAGTAGGACATTGCCCTTTAGTGGGAAGCGTATTTCAGTCTTTTGTACAACTACAAGCTTATTAAGAAAGGAACTGCCATAAGGCTGTTACAAGACAGCAAGAAGTGTGGCCTTTTCAGGCAACATGGAGCAAAACTCCAAATACTGGACTGCGAACTATCATGAGATTCAGACCTTCCTCAGCATTAAAGGATACACTCCACTTTCAACAATTTTTAATTATGCAACTATTGTTCTAAAAGCAAAAAAATAAAGATCCAGGTACCAAACTAGTGTAGGATTAGTTTCAACTTGTACTGTAGACAGGAAAGATTAAAACCAAGCTTCATGTTGTTCTGACAAGATTCAGCCTCAATTAATAAAATGCTTTTACATTGAAGAAATAAACAGTGCTTCTAACAAAGAAGTCACTCCTTAATGAGGGAAACCTCACAATGTCTGGTTCAATGATATTCCCTGAGGTTTCCAAACTCTCATTCAGCAACCTGTGAAGCTCTCCATAAGACACGAAGTGCAAGCATATGAAGAGATATCTAAGAGATGACATTATTGTAATGTATTGCTGTGCTCAAAATCCCTACACTAGGAAAATACTACTTAGTCAAGTAACACGCATCGCACTTAGGAGATGTGAAAATTAATACAGCCTGTAGTAATACAGCCTGTAGTAAGGAATCCTCAAAGTGTCCTTTCCAGTCACTGACAGCAAACCAGGAGAGACAACTCACCAAGGTCTCTGCTCACTCTGGTCAAGGCAGAGATCTGGTGTGATCTGATAAAGCAATTCTTGCACTGCTCAGGCAACAAAGCACACAGCAGTGTTCCCGCTGCTGGGAAAAAGGGAAAAACATCAGATTGTGTAAATGCACTCTGGTATAGGGCAACAGGGCAGTGAGAATGTCCAATCAATTGTGACTTTCATGTAGTCTTTCCCAGTCAGCAGATCCTGTCCTTTTAACTGCTGTCTTCAAAAGATGGGTTCAAGTGTGGCTGCTTGCATGCATAGCGGTACCAGCTATCAGATCTGCCACGTGGCTTCACTGCTGGCTTTAGAGGAAGAAGGAAGAACTTCCAGCAGGGGAAGAAGAACTAAAAGAGCAGTTTCACAGACAGAACACAGTAAGTTACAACACCTCAGTGGTCTGTTCCTGCAAGTGTCTTTCCACAAGATGCTGTGAGCCTAATGGGCAAAGCAAAAGCGGGAACAAGCCAGCCCAAAAAGAGTTATGAGCTAATACCTTCAGTGGCTGGCCACAGAGGTTTGGCCTAGGATTGGCTGAAGGCACAGGCAAAGCCAACAGGCAGCAGGCAATTGCCTAGTTTCCCCATGGCAAGCCTACCAAGTCCCACATGCTGGTCCTGCCTCCACTCAAGTAGGTGTGAGCGTGTGTAAGGCAGTACCTATGCCTGAAGACACATGAACCAGCCTCAAATTCTTGTTAACCCAAGCAGAAAAAAAGCCTTTCCTCTCTCCTTAGTACTGCCCCTTGCCTTGAGGGAAGTGACCTGGCCACAGCCCTTCATCTCTGAGAAAGGAAAATTCAAGTGTACATGTGTACCTGTAACGCGTCATCTCTGCATACATGCACCATCCCTGTTTAACATTCAAAACTACTAAAAAGGGTTGCTTGCATCAACAAACAAGAGGTCTAGGCACAAGTTTTTAAAGCTGTGCAAAATTATCTCAGGACACTGTGAAAGCTAGAAACGGATGAAGAAAGGATCAGGCAAAAAGCACTGACAGACAGATCCATGAGTTGCTACTGAACGTAGTAGTGTCACGTAATTCCTGGTTCAGAAGTTCCCATACAGTGGACAGCTAGAGGCTGAAGCTGGGATCACTTCATCTGCCTTCTTTACCGTCCTTCTTCCCCAAATGTCTGCTACAGTCCTGCGTCAGACAAGATGACCAACTTCTACACTGTTCTACATCTCTGACTTCCTGTTTTAATACTCGTTCAGACAGTTTTTTTACATCTTGATTACTTCAGCATCAAAAGGACATTGGGGAAACACAACAGTCAAGGTTCCAAAGCAAATTAATGACATAAAAAATACCACCAAACCAATGAAACTTACAGATCTATAATGAGAAAAAAGCATCCAGAATTCGGGCTGGCATTCTAGCTTTCCATCGTCTTACACTAAGTAATTATCTGAAGGAACTTTGAGGATATTGTCAAATGGCAAGAACACAGAGGACAGGATGCATTTCCAAAATCATAGACACGGAACGTTCTTTCTGGATTGAATGGGTAAAATGCCCTAAATACAAATGCAGTTTCATGCAGAATTAAGGCAGTGCAATACTACGAGGTATTTAGGCTACACACTATAAGCTCAGCACACCTTCAGCACGCTGCAGATACAGTGCACCATTTCCGAAACTAGACTTCTATATGAACTGGTATTCTCAGCACTTAAAATAATGTACTTGCTTTGCAGCTCTCATCCCCTACATAATAGGGAACCTGTATTTATGCAGACCTTCCATTCAATCAAGGAGAGAGAAACACAAGTGCAAATTAAAAAAAATATTGGAAAAGCATGGCCATAAACACTGTGTAAAGTGGTGAAAGCACTGTAGCCAAAGGATGTTTTCACCTTTTTCAGGAGTAGCCGGCAAGATGATGGTTCAAATGCATTTACAGCCCTTATTCACTTAACCCTGACCCCTCTCTGCACTTTAAACGCATCTTTGACTAGGCAAGCAGTGTGCAGGGTACAAAAATCACATTATTAGATGACATATTCTTGCAGATGTTAATGGAATTTTATTATTAGAACACCTTTCAAGGAGGTACTCATGCTAAAAGTCCATGCTGTGAAGAGTTAATATAAAAACTAATCCAAGGTTAATTTGGAGGGGGAAAAAAAAGAAAAACACCAAAAGACAATCCTACAAACCAAGCTTCGAAGTTACATATAATAAAGTCATATTTGAGAACAAGAATAACAGAAAGGGTATTATACAAAATGTGAAAAAGTACAAAGAAGGATGTTCTTAGAAAACTAAGTAAAGAACTTGTCAGAAAACCAAATGTTTAGACAATTCTTCCCTTAGCAAAAGCTGAATATACTAGCAGGACATCACTATACTTTTAAAAACCTTACCTTCTTTGCTAAATATTTACACATAAAGACTCCTTGTTTTAGATGTTTATTCTTTGCTGTCTTTCATCACAACAGTGCTAATTTAATTGCAAAGAGTATGCCACCAAAGAATAAACCCAAATGGTATATAAGCTCTAATTCATTAAAACTGAAATCTCTTCTAAAGAGAAAGAAATAATCTAAAGGAATTCTAATAGTCTAGCTTTGTTTTAAAGTTCAACAGCTGGCAACCCCACTTTTAAGTAATCTTCAAAAAGAATTTTGCTAACCTTCCACACTCAATTTTCTTCCGACATACTACACTGGTAGAGTGCATTTACAGAAAGGCTTCTGTCCCGCCTGTTTTTACTGCTCATTCTTTTATTTACAACTAATGGCTTATTTATTAATTTTTAATCACAGAATTAATTCAGTATTATTATGGAATCGTATGATGAAGTATATCTGATGAGAAGTCACAAGTATTAAGTTCTTACTGCAGCACGCAAGAATATCCCTTCTCCCACCCTATCCCTCCCAACAAAAGTCAGCTGAAAGCAGGTTGATCGTAACTAGTTTCATTCAGAAATCCAGCACATTAACAACCATCCAGCAAACCTATCAAATTAAGAAAAGAAAACCACACATGTGCATTTTCATACATCTTTTGTAAAATGCAGGCATCCATTAAACACCTACATTTTAGGGCAAATGGGACTTTTCTATCCCTTTCCACCCCACTATCCAAAATGTCAGTTTACAGTCTAAACCACATGTTGTACAAAGCTCAGTTCAAAGGGAAGAAGTTGACTAACACAGATACTCTACCATCTTTTGAAGACTCTGCAGACTTTGCTACAGCAATCATCTTTGTGGATGGAGTTTGATCGTGACAAACTTGATGCAAGAAGTTTATGGATTTTCCTATTAGGAGGACCTGAACACAAAAGGATTATTCTTAATGTTTTGTAAGTGATTTGCATATAAGAAAAAAAAGCAAAAACAAACAAAGCCACACACAAACACGAGGACAGGATATTTTGTCATCTTTCTGTGCTCTTACTTTCACAATCCCAACCACAGCAATCCAGAAATTCAATACAAACATAGAAAGGTTTTAAACATAACCTTCTTTTTCTCTCATGACATCTCCCTAAACAAAGTTTATCAGTTAGAGAATGGAAAGGAGAAACAGTCTTATAGTCTTCCTCAGCAAGCAATTTTATTAATATAGCTATTCTTAAGATGATTTATTGTTAAATTTGGTCTCTATTTTATTAGTGGACATCTAAACAGCAGTATAGGGCCAACAAATCATCAGAAGTTTAACTTTTGAATTCATACCTTTTTTGATTGCTCCATTGTAATAAAAGAAGGGATCATTGATTTCCTCAAAGTGTATTTGTCATGCCACAACCGATCAGTTTTAACTGTAGGGTCTGAAGCTACAAAAAACTGCAGATTGAAATAAATATTAAAACCAAGAGATGAATGTAAACTTTCTCCCACTGTGCTTCATTTCTGTATTCAGAAAACTGTAAAAGTATTTCTGAGTTGTTATTTTAACTAAAAAAGGAAAAAAAAATGTTCATAGATAACACGCAGAGTTGTCCTGGCAATTGATATGTAAATTGTATGTTGACCAATATGAACTCTGAAGAAAAAAGTTAAAGAACAGCTCACATAATTTAATCTGCTCTGTATGTTAGGAAACCTTGACTACCTCAGGGTAAAGTGTACTATCTGTAAAATATCCACTATGAAATACAGATACAAATAGCATTTTCCAGCAATTAATTATACAGTTAGGAGATAAAGCTCAGAATATAAGTAAAATATGCTTTTATTTTACTGGTTCTATTTTTACTCAAGCCCCTTTGGATTTCCTCCTATTTTAACAGATGCAGAATTGCAGAAAGAAAAAACAACCAAAAAAACCACCAAACCCAAGAAATCCTGCAATTGAACTGGCGATCAAATGCTAAGGTCTTTCAACTCCACGCAAGAGAATACTTTCATTTGTAAGAAACTAAAACTTCAGGATTAGTTCTGTTAAAATGACTTGTGGATGGATTCTGTCCTCATCCTGTCAAACAAGATAACCATTTTTTGGACAAGAACTTTCTTCACTGCCTCCAATATCATTTTCACCAAGAATGGTCAGCTGTCTTTTGTTCAAAACCTGTGTCTATGGTATGAAAATTGTAGCTTTCAGTATACCACATCCAACAGCGATTTTCAGTATTAAGAATGCTCTTACAGCACACATGTACATTTTTAAACAAAGAGTTGAAAGCTAATGAATGATTTAAAAACGAAAAAAGACAACACCTCGCATGTCTGAGGTATAGCTGGAAAAAAATGTAAAGTCTGTTTTACACTTCCAGCCATAAAGGTTCACAGACATTTCACACAAGTCTCCTAATGCTGACCTTAAAGATCAGCTGTGGGTGATATTTGTACTCATTTTAATTTTGACTCAGGTAAACAGTTACAGAAATCAGCACATTTCACACTCGAGTGAAGTTACTCAGACACGTCTCAGAAGTGCTCAATTCATTTTAAAAAATGATTCTTTGGCTTCTGGGAACCAGAAAAAAAGTCACTTTAACAAGACTGTACCCATTGGAGACAGGAAAAAGAGTTGGGAGGACTTAAAAAGGCGTAAAAACATTTCTAAGAAGAAAAGGGAGTTACTAGAACTTGCTGTTACAGAAGTCAGAACCAATAACTCTGTAGAGTTTCTAGAGGAACACTGGAACCATAAACCTCTTCTACCCACTGTGACAAACTGAAGTTATTTATGAAGCTGAGGATAACAGTAGATAGTCTGTAAAGTAGAATATTCTGAACTTTATTCCAAATACAAGCCTTGCAAATAACTCTGCATACATTACTATGGTTACACTAAGCAAGAAAAGACAGAGATGATTTTGTCTCTCTTCAGAAGCAAGAATCTATCGTTAGTCCACTATTCTGCCTCTACTAAACAGACCCAGGATATGATTCATTGAAGACAATATACTGCATCATTGCAACCTCCAGACATCACACTGACTGAATCCATGAAGAGAGTCACATTTCATGTTGGTATTGTATACATTACTCACTCATATGTTATATGTTTCCATCACAGTCTACTTTTCAAATTCTTTTCCAATCTTCCCACAGATTATACTCCCACAAAGCAAGGAAACAGAGATAAAATATTTATTGTATGAGATACATTACCTCATGGTATGTATCCTCCAGCTCTCCATCATAAATCCAGCGATAAAGGAAATTCAGTACAGGATGGGATACTAGGCCAAGAATGTGCTGAACCAGAGATCTCATGTAGGGATCTCCTGTTTTAGTATAGGCATGAACTGCTGAGGCTAGTTCACCCCCTTTTCTCCCTGTAAGATCATAAGGGAGGGGAACAGAAATGTATGAAGGAAAAATATATACACCACACTTAAATTCAGCAGCCATCGATTTTAATTAGTCATATTCTAAAATGTAGCAAAAGCACATTTTTTTTAACGTTGACAGGGGATTCCTAGGTTTTAAGTCATGAATCATTAATCTCACCGAAGTACTAAACGCAGTTCTCTGACATTCTATTCTGTCTACTTTAAGGTAGCTTGGAGGAATGCAAATTTCAAGATATCAGTTCACACACAAAAGTTTGACTTTATGCTTCTTTTCTTCCCCACCGCCCGCACCAGAATAGCATTAAAGGAGTCTCAGTATGTTTTCCTTCTCTCCTGTACTTGACTCTCTCTCTCAGATGCTCTGTATGCATACATACACATTTGTTTTTCAAAATAGTTACCAATTCCAATAATCAACATAAAACAGATGTTGCATGTTTTTCTTGTTCAAGATACTCTTTCCAAAGGGCCACAATCTCCATTACTTTTCAAAGACAGCAAAGCTGAAGCATGCCTCAAGGAGGAGCATAGCCTACAGGCTGGTTACTGGCCAAAGTTTTGGCTAACTCCGACACCACTCCTCAGCCCTTTCTTGGGGATTCTCAACACAGCCACACACTATTTGCAGATTTGTAAAGTTTCAGTGCTTCACATGAATCTGCAGACAAGTTGCAAATCACTCCTATATGCCATCATATAGAGAGGAATAGGGCAATACTCATACACAGTGAAGAGAACTGACTCAAAAATTTCACACTGTATCAGTGGGAGTTTTCCAGTGTAGCATTATTGGAAAGATGACTAAAATTGAATAACTGGAAACTGCAAAAAGTGTGTGCCTAAAATTTGAAGGATTTCTCAAGTACATTCAGGTTTAAAAAAAAAAATCCAGAAAGTGTAAGTATATCAAAAAAGTCCTATAATTCATCACATTTTTGCTTAAACTAACAGGGAGAGAATCCTGTGGATTAGCTACTCAAAAATTTCTAAAACATAACAGTAATATTACTGAGATCCACTTTTGGCGTGCACAACCACTCAAAGTTACACAACTTCTCCAGAAATGTTAAACGAATGTTAAACAGACCTTGACAGTGATCAACAAGTGCTGCAAGGGTCTTTAATCTTATTTTAGGATCATACGTCCAGACTAGAAGACGGCGAAGTGTTAAACTGCTCTCAAGTCCCAAATTCACTCCCTGATCATCTTCCAATTGCAACTGATCAAATTAGAAACAGAAAGACATATCAAAGAATAAAAATGGCAAAACAGAGGCAGAACTGCTGTTTCACAGTTTTTGCTCTGAAGCTAGCTTTTTATTAATACACTTGAAATAGCAAGTATTATATGTTCTTGCATTAAATCATTGGGCCAAAACCCTGAAGCCCCACAAGTGGAAATACAGAAACAAGTGCCGGTGAAAGGACAAACAGAAGTGTAACACGTCAGACAGAGCACAAATGACAAGAAAGTTAAAGAAAGCAAGGTGATAGACAGATAGTCACAAAAGGAGAGAAGGGCAAAGGAAAAAAGAGCAGAGAACCTGAAAGACAGCAAATACTCGCCAGAGAAATGGTCAGAAAAGAGTAAAGAAAAACATCTAAAGGAAAGGAGGGGTGTAGGAAGTAAAATTTCTATTACTGCACAGCCAGCTTACTTTAGTTCAACATGGGACAAATTCTGTTCAATACCTTCCTCCAGAAGCCATCAGAACTTAAGTTAGGTATATAGCAAGATTAAGGAATTGCTACCGTTGAATAAACCATCAAAAGCTATGATAAGAAAAATCTGTCACAATGTGACTACCATGAATCTTCCAATATGACAGAAAATGAAAGCCAAATATTTGCATCTGAGATGCACATCTCATACAAGTACAGATGGGCAAGAACACAAGAACACAACCTAAGAATACAGAAGCAAGTTCCTAGAGCAGTCCAAGCAGACAAACTCTTACAAAAGATGCTCTATTTCTTCCTGTATGCCACCACTCCATGCTTCCAAGTCTAGCACATTTTTTTGCCAAATACAATGTATCAATTAAACTTAAGACTAGTGTCATCCACATTAAGCTCAACCTTAAAGACAGTAAAATTCATAAGCTTCTTGACGCTCCTGCATATCCATGTTTTGGGGGGGTTGTTTCTTTGTTTTTTTAAACTCATCTTGGAAAAAGATGGAAATTGGCAATGACAAGAAAGATATATAAGGAAGAACTGCCATTTGTCTTTAAGGAAGAGATTATAAACTTACATCTTCATCATGAAAGTTTTAAAGAGGTTGACAATTTGAAAATAGTCCAGAAGGAAAAGAAGACCTGAAAAGCTTATGGAGTAGTACACAGTACACTCAAGAACACTCTTTCAGAGGCAGAAACATGTTTGGGGGAAGCTCTGAAGACATAATATAAGTTATAGAGAGAAAGACGACACAGAACCCTTTGATGAGATTCTTGTTACATACTACTATGCCTGAACTGCTAACTGGAACTGCAGCTAACGACTCCTAACCCGGCGGCCTGTACGATCTCCTGAATACAAGAATGCAGAATGCACTCAATTCCAAGACATAATTTTCTACATGTTTTCATGCAACTGAAAGTTACAGTTTTGTAAAGAAAGTGTCTTTCAAAAAAGTAGACTTTTTCCATCGCTTTTTATTTTAAAATTGACGAGACACCAAGCTCACCTCTGGGATAATCTGGCACAAGTCTTGAGAATGCTAACTTCTTTAAGATTTCTGCTCCATCAGTTATGAACATAAGAAATGCCACCCTCTGTCAGAACCCTGGCTAGATGAACTACTACTCTATCTCCAATAATGATAAAAGGAAGTCCTATACGAGAAGAGCAAGCAAAGCTGACCCCTCTCTGCAGCCTGTCCCCCTTGGGCTCCTTGCAGCCCAGTTGCAGCATTCAGGATGTCAGAGGATGCTCAGCCCTTCTAATAGCAGTTTAAGACCTGCCTTCCATGAATTTGTATTACTCCTTTTTCAACCTGTTGAGACTGTCTCTTGCCTGGGACATTTCACTCTGCCTTACCCTTGTCAACAACATCAATTAAAACCAGTGTCAGCACTTGTCTTTGGTACACACTACTGACCCTTTTCCTTCCTGCAACGTGAAATTGTGCTTCCCAGCCTTCATGTCACAAGAGAGTCTCTCCTCCACTGTTGGGCCTCCTTCCTTTCTTTCACAGACTTTGGGGAGGAATCTTGCCAGGGACTTCTTGAAAATCCTCTGGGACGTCCTTCAGTCAGGTGCTGAGAGACATCCCCAGAAACTCCAGTCCACTAGTGCAGTAAAACTTTACATTACAGACACTGTATTGACTGTTCCCTACCAGAATGCATTTAATCAATGTGCTCAATACACTCATGAACTCTAACACCAGAGATTAATCTGGCAAGGAACATGAACAGCAACAAGGAAAGCAGTAAAAGGAAGAGTGGGAAAAATGTGGATCCAAATACTGAGTAGTGCTGTGAAAGCGGTGACGGGAAAAGTGGAAAAGGCTGAGGTGCTCAGTGCCTGCTATGCCTTGTTTTTGGTAAGACTTGCCTTTGGGAATACCAGAAGTCACCTCAGATCAGACGGGAAGTCTGGAACAAGAGATGTACTCCGAGTGGAGAAAGATCAAGTTAGGGAACATTAAAAAAATTGGATGTACCTAAGTCTATGAGACCTGATGGGATGCACCCAAAAGTGCTGAGGGAGCTGGCCAACGTCAGTGCAAGACCACTTTTGATTATCTTTGCAACATCATAGCAATTACAGGTGGTTCCTGACGACCGGGAAAAAGCAAATGTCACTCCTCTCTTCAAGACGGAGGATACGTAGAACTACACACCAGTAACACTCACCTCATTCCCTGGGATGCTGACAGAGCAACTAATCCTGGAAACCATTTCCAAACACACGGAGGACAAAAAACATTTCTCAGGAAGAAAAGCTCAGGAAAAGAAGAAGGAACATTTGTGGTGATGGAGTTTGTCTTCCCAAGCAAGTGTTAAGTCCTGATGCACTGCTTGCCAGGAAGTGACTGGACATCTGCCTGCTGATGGGAAGTCATGAATGAATTCCGTACTTTGCTTTGCTTGCACGCACAGCTTTTGCTTTCCCTATTAAACTGTCACTAACTTGATTGACTTGTCTTTTTGCCTTCCTTCTCTTTTCTCCCCATTCCCCAAGAGACAGGGAATGAGAGAGCGAGAGGCTGGGTGGGTGTTTGGCTGCTGGCCAGGGCCAACCACAAAGGCAAAAGCAGTTTGAAAATAAGTGATGCCAGAACTTTCCTTTCATTTTCCCCTTACATGCTTCCCCTCCCACCAGACTCATCTCTTCTTTTGAAAGGTTTAGCGGAGCAGGAAAGGTAGAGGAAGCTGCATTTCAAAGAAGTCATAAATATTTCCATAGTCAAGAAGTTTTATAAGAATTCAAAGCTCCAGCAAACTCAGAGAGCAAACCTATTTTGGACTGAGTAGGAAATAATTATAAAAGAGTAACTGGATAGTAGCCAGGAAAAACAAGCAAAATTTAGTATGTCAGACGTTCCAAAAGTCAGGAATGTTAAAGAACAGCAAGGTGAGTCAAAAGAAATAGATGCTTTGAAAACATTTAGAGAAGCCTATGACTTAAACTACAAATTTTTTTAAGTCAGAATTTTAAATGACATTTTAATTTAACTTTAGGTCAATTCTCAGAATAAATTTTGATCAATTACAAATAATGAACTCCTCGAAAGTCCCATATAAAAAAAAATAAGCAGGAGAAAAACATATCTAATTTTTATTTTAAAGATAGCATCTAGCAGACAAACTGCAAGATTATCAGCACTAAGTTGGTCTACACATCACAGAAAAACAATAAAACACTGAAAGACCTTATTCTTTCAATACAATGGAAGGGACAAGGAAAATACACTGTCCCACACAGAACAAAAAGTTGGAACTGTTGTTACTAGCTGCTGAACCACGCACTGCTTGAAATACAGAAAGATTTTTTTTTTTCTCCCTCCAAAGATGTGTCATGCTGTTTGGGATTTGAATGACAAAGATACCACACAAGATGAAACTGAGAAAAAGGATGCAAAAAAGGGACAGAGGCTTAGAAATACACATTCTATTCCTTGCTTATGTAATACACCAAACAACGGTGAATTTCTAAAGGAAAAATATTAATTGGTACATATATCCAAGAGTAAGAAATGTACAAGTTACAGAGAATTGTGCCCACTGTCAATAAACTGCTGTACATTCTTCCCTTTCTAATAGGGTACCTAGGCATATCTTTTAGGAGATATTCAGATAATGTAAAGCAAAATAAGAAAGTTAAATAAAAATCACTTAACTTACCTGAGAATGTAAAACAGACAGAAGCCTGTAGTATTCTTTAAGTTCCTGATGTAAGGCTGCACAAAAACTCTGTACAAGGAGAAAAAAAGAGAACAAAAGGGAAAAAAAATCAGGAAAAGCTTTCTGGTTTAATCTAGAATAACTTTTATCCTATCGCCACACCGTGAAGGTAGTTAAAAATTTCCTAAAAGGATCAAGCTACAAGTTTCCGCACAAAGGCAAACTCTTAGAAAACTGGCCAATGTATAAGCGCTTCCCTAAGAGATGCACAGACCTTTTCCAAGAATATATACACGTTGTCAAGTAACTTTGTTTCTTGCTGTCTCATTTCTATCAACAGATTAAACTATGAGAAGCTTAACTCTCAAAATAAATATATCATCTCAATAAAGACATTAATATAGGGATGTGCAAATCATAACGTGACCCAGAAGAAATTTTCTTTAATAATTATGTAAAATACAGTATGTAATAAAGTAATAGAGCTTCATTTTCAAGAAGGCCTCTAATAACCGAACACAGAAGTTAAGCAACCATCATTATATTTACAGTATAGACTGGATGACATGAACAAGAAAACACAATGCTCATAAAAGATTACTCCCAGTAAGTGCTGCTGGATTAAGTACTCTACATTTTTGGCATTTTATCAATTGACAGTCGTATATGATTCTTCACTTGACTTGGAAGAAATTAATAATACTTAAGTATATCCTAAGAAATCTGTAAAATGTGCAGAAGTTAAAAGGCCTGAACTAAAGCAAAAATTCTTCTTTGTAAAACAATTCTAAGCACAGCTACTTTGGGCTGTTTAAAATTAAATAAATAAAGGTATATTTTAAAAACAGTTCCTGAAAGAACACTTGTTTAGTAACAGATAGTTTTCCACAGTTTGAGGTTCTGGGGGTTTGCTTTGTTTTTGTAATGTTGTTAACCTAACATACAGACTGGAAAAAAAAAATAAATCGTGCAACACATTTTATAAAACAGGATTAAAAATATGGCTCAATAGTTTTGGACTGAGTTGAAAAATTTGAACTGTAGGCACTTTTAGGGTTTTTTTAAATTGTTTCGTTGGTTTTTTGAAAAGTATTCCCTGCACACAAACAAATTCTTCAGAACTGATCTCTTAATCAATTCTAAGCTAATGATTTTGCTATCTACTTCAACAGACTTTTTTTTAATAGGAAATTCCCCAGGACTTTCCTCTCAACGCCTTTTAAAATCATCACAGTCAAAGCAATTTGGAAAAAATATGGAAAATTTCACAAAAAGAACCCAAGAGCTTAAAGTAAAATATTTATTCACTGGAGTACGTACAAGGGAGAAACCATTACTACAAGCACAAGGAGAAATTAAATCTTCTTTCTGCTAAGAGGCCTACCTGTTAAGAGGCTAACAAGCCTAGAAGAAAAAAAAAAATCATTAATCTTGCCATTGTATCCTTTATAAAGAAAGAGGGTTCCTTTCTTCAACTCAACATTATACGTTAGAAAGAAATTTGAAATTCATTTTATTCCAGAGGATACTGAAGGGAAAAAAAGAATCAAAAAACCTTGCATGTAATGCCACTTTTCATTTCTTCTCACTTGCTTCTTCAGTACATTTTCGAATCTATTAAAGTAGCACTTGCCAAGATAGTAGGCAGAGTAGAGCCTCCAAAAAAACATTCAAAGGCACTATACATCTACTCAAAAAGTTAGAACAGCAATCACTGACTTTAGTAGCCAAAAGGATTTAGGATCTAAATGATCATCAACTTTTCAGAGCAGCTTTAGAAGTTAAAATTTACAACCAGTGCCAATTCCTGCATCACAAACTACAGATCCTTTGTTTCCCAAACTGTTACAGAAAACTGGACATTATCCTAGAATTCTGATTTGGTCTACAGCAAAAGAGAATTCAGGAAGGAAACAGAATGCTGGTTCAAGAGAAAAAAAGTAAAGTGCCCACTACCTCAACTGGATCTAACTGGGCAAAATGTCAAACTATAAGGCAACTTATATTTCACAGCTGATTTCTGAGACTTTTTCCTTTCTGAGAACAAAGTAGACCTTCAATACTAAGCAGCAAAGGCAGAAGAATATAATGTTAAAGTGTAGTATCTCTACTCCTAATGATTGCCAATACCTGACATTTTGCATGGTGAAAACAGTCACCAGAATCATAATAAAAAAGGTGACAGACAGTTTATCCTACCTGTAGTTTGAATAAGGGTTTATGCAAGCATTCTTTAAAAACATTAAGCGAAAGTTGCCTTAGAATGCAGCTTGTGCTAAATTCTTAATGCGGTGTGTAGCACCTGAAATTGTCAGCTATTAAAGCCATGAAGACCAATGGTATATACTCTTTTCGCCCAGATACTGACAGCAGGAGGAGAATATATGGTTTTATTTGTACGCTTACATCCTAGAAATACAGTAAGTGCTTGCCACAAGCAAAATTAACAGCATTAGAGCTATGCAGATTCAGCTAACTAACTGCACAGCCTTCTGCACAGGATCCAAAACCTGCATATGGTAGCTGAGATATTGCACATTTAAATTCACTGAAGAATTAAAGTTCTCCCCTTGCAGTAAACTTGGAGATTAAAGCCAGAGAACAGTAAAAATAAGCATAAGCAGGAAACTACTAGATAAAGAATAGGAAACTTCACCCAGATATAAGGGGGAGAGTCTGAAGAAAACGCATATACAGTAGCACTACCATATAAAACATGGAAATTAGCATTGGATCACTATAAAAGTAATTATTTATATGTAACTAAAAGGGTTACTTAGAATAAGAGACAGAAGGGAACAGAATAAAACATTAGAAAAGTAGGAAGCACTACAGTGTCTCTACTGACCTCTTAAGAAAAATAAGATTGAAGGGAGAAGCACTTCAATTTCTTGGCAGATTAGGTAGAATGTTATGGCTAGAGGCAAGGATAACATTTCTGTCGACTCAGAAGGGATAATATCCAGTTTTACAGAGGGAGCAAGTGAGAGGAAACGGGAATGCCTTAGCAGTAAATGTGGTTTTGGGTATTACAGCAGCTGTGAAGTTACTGTAGACTACAAATCATGATGATGAAACCTATAAAAACAAAAATTAATATTCTTTTCATGCTGTATTCAAAAGAAAGTGCAGAAGATAATGGGGTATTTGCATTTTATGTAAGTTAGTGCAGTATTAACACATGAACATCAACATCAGCTAACATGAGTGTCTCCTGTAGAGGTCACTAACAACCGAATTGGGATTAATTAGCTCAGGGATGTCACCATCCCATTTAAGCAATATTTTTATTTACTAACATGCATGAGTACTTAAAAAAAAAAATAATTAAAAAAAAAGGAGATTAAGAAAAGGAAGCTATACATGAGACTTTTGAGCAACAAATGATGGGGGCAACTCCTTCTTATGACCAAAAAGAGCAAATTCCTTTCCCTTGCCTTCAGACTATGACCCATACCAAAAGAGGCAGTCCATAAAAGGAGTAAATCAAAGGATGAATGATCCAAGCTCAAAAGTTTATGCACCATTCTAGTACTGCATTTTACTCAGTAGTTTCTAAGGGAAACAAGACCAAAACATTGTAGCAAAACCAATTTTTTAGCTGACCTACCTGTCCCACAAGTCCAAATGCACGATCCAAACTCCTCTGGTCTGTGTATTTTCTTATTTTATTATGTAGCCATCCCAATTCTGCAAGTCTACTTGTAGTATCTCTGAGAGATTTGGACAAGCTCACCTACAAAGTTAACAGAAACAATAACTTGAAATTAAGTCAAATCTACCATGCCAATACTTGTTTCTTCATGAAAGCCCCTCTTTCTCATAAAACAAGCCAGTTCAGGAAATAATCATTTTACGTTCTACAGCGGAGACAGTACCAAAAAAGCAGACAACCATGCACCTGGCATTAAATTTATACACATAAGCACTGAAAAGGAAGCAGCAACAAACTACTGGAAACTTTGTGACCTTCCCTTTTGGAAATCTTAATGTAAAAGTATTTATACATTTGGCATTTGACCTATACATTTTTACATTTGGCAATTATGTCAGTAACAAAAAAGTCTTCAAAAAAGAGGAAGCAATCTGAAATTTTATGACGTAGAATCACACTTCATCTTATCCTGATAATCAGGAAGACTGAAAACAATAGAGCTATGGGAGTCAGTGACTGAAACTAATGAAGAGACCTAAAGAAAATGGTTACTAGTACAAGTGAAACCAACCTTTAACAGAAGACAATGCCAGACTAGGTATCAGGAAACAAAACTTACAGAATCCAAATTCCAAGTTTAAATCCAATCCACCAGTAACAGCTTTTATAAGCTATTTAATCACATGTCCCTCTGAGCTCTTCTAGCCCGTTTCCACCTTTTTTTGTGCCAGGTATCTCACTTCACCCGTCAAGCCTGCCTTAGTCCCAACACCCTACTTAACTACTACTACAATTTTAATCTGAATCAGCATTTTTCTTCCTTTAAATTACCAACACATTCATCTTGTTCCTCTTGTTCTTACTTGAGATTTGCTTCTACAACATGTTGTCACATTACCCAAGACAACCACCATCAAGTTTTCAAAATTTTATTGGGCAAAGACAAAACAATCCGACTGATAAAACAAACAATCTGACTGATACATTAGGCCAAGTGGCAGAGATTGACTCTTGCCCACAGCAACTGGTCCTATTCCATCTCTACAGACAATTTTAACTTGGAGAGCCAGCTGGAACCGTCCAAACCAGAGCAAGGAAGTGCATTAACAAGCTAAACAGATTGCCAAAGAACGAGAAATCAAGCTCATTCATTCAGCCTTCTAGTTAGCAGTACAGGCATTCTCCAAGATAAAAATCAGCTACAGAGTGTGTCAGCCACAGCAGTGTGGGCTTGAACCAGCCCCACCAATTGGTTGTAAGACCAGAGTTCAGTCCCTGGCCCTCTTGTTTAGATACACGGGCATAGCTTTAACTTCTTGAACAACTTCTATAGGATAAATTCTAGCCCAAAGAAGCACAATTGGACAGAGAAACTCTGCCCGCAACTAAAGAGATGACATAAGAACTATTTAGAATTCTGCAACTACAGAGTGCTTGGCAAGCATTAAGTACAATACACATCCGCTGGAATCAAATGAGGAACAAGCAAAATTGGCTTAGTGTTATTACACCTGTATCTCCTAGATCAAATCAGAAGCCGCTAGCTTATACAGTGCTGAATGTCACCAACAGGCCTAATATTAATGTTGACATTAGAACACATTCTGGCAGGAGTAAGAGCTTGGAAAGTGTGTTTCTTTCTGGAAAAGGCAGACTGTGTACAATGACATCTTCTTTGTGCAGCTGAGGGAAAACTACATATTTTGGCTACTTTTCTGCCTAACATGCAGTCAACACAGCTAGAGGAGGTATGACCTTGGTCCTCCTTGTTTCTCAGAAAAAGCTGCAGCTCTAGTCAGTCAAATAACTTCATCTTCACTGGGTCCAGTATCTCAGGACAAGTGGCAATAAGGAAAAAGGACGGAAGACAACTGACTTCACAAGAATAACTGAAGACATAAAGTTCTCAGGAAAAAGCATACTATCCACAAACCATGCGAATAATCAAACTCACTGTATTAACAGAATTAGCAGTACAAACTAAAACAGGTTTTCACCTACTTGATATGAAAACTACACAGCAAACTACTGAAACTCATAGTGCAATTTTGCAATCACTGATTAAGTTTCCTCCACATACACCTCGAAAAATATATTATGCTACCTTTCCTTTGCCATATGTAATCTAACCTATATATATGGAACATAATTAGCTCAGTGCAGGTGTTGAGGAATTACAAACTCTGCAGCATCTACAGGGGCAGAAGATGACATCCTTAAAAATTTTAAGAGGTAACTGATTTAACAAGATTTAAGTTTTCTGTTTTCCCCTCCACAAAGCATCCCTAAAGTCATCGTAAAATTACAGGGAAGTGTAAATGAAATACAAGTCACCATACTGTACCTTTCCCTCCACTTTATAGCAATTTTCAGAATTGCACATTTTGATGTTTTTGCCATCTATTCCCTGGAAGACATACAAAACATCTCTTACAAGGTTTGCTTCAGTTATTTCAACAGAGCCTAGAAAGAAGAAGAAAAAAAAAAAGACAACCAGTATTTAGATTTGTTGGGACAATTAGTTTTGGTTACAACTTCAAAAAGCTATTTAGAAGCCTAGCCAAAAAAAGAAAACAGAAAGCCTGTGTTTATAACCTATAAAGAAATGTTTTAAGTCCTCTTAACAACCTGAAAGCCAAGAATTCCTTTTACCTGCCTCTACTGATACCTGGGATACTCTCAGAGCAGGTCTGCTTGTATGATACAGGGCATGTTCTACTTTATCCAACACTTCAGCCAGTTCTTAAACTTGTTATTTTTTCTGATTCAATCACCAGTGTAAGTTCTGAAACAAGCATCATAATAACTTTACCTTTCTTTGAACAAACAGCTGAAGTTGTTAAATGGGACTTACAGAACAATCTCTTCAACATTCAGCTAGGAAAACAAGAGTTAATCCTGCAGGAAGAGCTGCTTGTTTAAAATTGGTTTTCAATCACATATGCTACTGCTCAATGAAAAGATTGATCAAAACCAGACTGCCAGCTGCGGAACAGCTATAGAGCTGGCAAACAGAAAAGTGTAAATTACATTTCTGAAGACAGATATACTTTTTATTTAGTAAAGCTTTTGCTATTGCAGCATACAGTTTGGTTCTGGCTCATATCTCTAGTTAGAGGTTAGATTATGTTTGAGATTTAGGATATTCACTGATTTAAAGGAAACAGAAGACTGAAAAACGTGCTGTGGGGGTCACTGAAACTACTCCCACCTTTTAAGAGTGAAAGAGCACCATCTGCTTTTGTAACTTCATTTAAGATATCAAGAATGAAACAATTTCAACAACGACTATCCACAAACTGAGATGCTACAACTTGCTTCTCCCAAATTTGACAGCACTCTCTCAACTGCTTTCCTCCCCAACAATTCACTTTCCCAGAATAAATACAAGAAGAAAAAAATTCTCTTCTTATTTTGACAAAAGTAGCCATCACCTCAAGATGCTGTTTAAAACTCAGACTCCCCTTATAATACCAAGAGGTGCATGAGAGTAGCTGGCCCCTTTTAGGGGCTCTTAGTGAAATGGCAAAAGACTCAAGTGCACGTTTCTTTAATTGGTAAATAATACAACAGGTTTTAATATCAACCATACAATGCTCCTGATTATACTGTCTGTGTAGGTGTAGCAATAAGAAAGCTCCAATTAACAGCAACCAACTTTAGAAGAAAAACCCTCACTTTTAATTAGTTAAAAGAATTTCATATTCATAGAAATGTATCTTCTTGACAATAGCCTTTTATATTCTGAATGCACTCCTACTTCTATTTCTACATCAACAAGTGACTACATTTAAGATAACTGTCAGTCCTTATACCCAGCCACATAAGAATCAGGATCACAGCTGCTGGCTGACTGAATGAAACAAGTTTATACCGTTCTTTATGGCAATTAGTACAACAAAAATAAGAGGCAGTGCTAGATTTTATATAATTTTATATATTTTTCTGTATTTATATATACTATATATATCATATATAAAAATAATAGATATTTATATGTATTCTATATATATACACACATACACAGTCCTCTTGCACATCAGCAGTATTGTTAATTAGCTTCTAAATGCCAAATGCTGCCCTCAGATATACCAGTACAACTCTGGTCTGTAAACTGTTGCTTCGTGCACTGTTACTCAAAGATGCAGGGGCTGGCAGATAGACTTTATTTTAGCTTCTGGGTATCCACGCTTCTTTATATAGGAGTTATTTAAAAAAAAATTCTCTTATCTTTCTTTGCCAGAGAGTAACAGGACTGTAGGATGACATCATCTGCCGTTAGCTCTCTTATTTAGAAAAGTCTGCCACTTTTACAGTAAAAGTAGAGTGGGCTGAAACTTGCACAGTTGCCACAAAGATCATATGTTTAACAATTTCTCCTTAGTTACACTTGTGTAAATTCAGAATAGATCCTCCAGGCAGCAGTTTCAAGTCTACAGCCATTTAATCAAGGAAATAAAGCAGTAATATTTATATCTTTTTTATTTTATTGACAGTATTTTATGTCAATTGCTCTAAATACAACCACCGTAAACAGTGCGCTAACTTTAAGAAAAAATAGTTTTAAGAGCTCTGTATTCCAGTGCACATTTCCAAGCTTTAAAAGACAGAATCACAAGCGGGTGTCTATATCAACAAGTTCTATTCATTGAGCTCACTTTCTGACTTCCTAAAAGCAGTAGCATCTTCTGATCAACAAAAAAGTGATCATTACTCACAAACCACAATCACTTGATTTTGACAAACACTGCAATGAAGTCGGTCTTTTAAGAGGACCAGAACACATTACCAAACCAATCACTGCAAAAAGAAATTAACAACCAGCCAAAGAGATTGTGGCCAAATATATTACTCTTGCATATTTGCCTCTATCCTTCTATCGAATACATTCTAGCAAAATGCTCCTCTAAAAATTCAACACACTATAAAACTATTTCAAAATCATTAAAAAAAAAGGAGCATACAGATGACAATTGTAAAAAGTTATCTTTAACAAAAGCATCTTTGCTCACCACTTGTATCTCCTTCTCGCCTTGACCTTGGCACACCACGGGAGACAGCATTTGAAAAGCCTTTTGAGGTAGCGCTTTGTAAAGAAGGCTGGCTTGCAGTCAGAGTCCATGCGAGACGGGACCCTAATTGCTGACGGAGGCAATCTCCAACGCCTGGAGCTTGATAGGATTGTCTAAAAAGACAAAAGGACGAAACACCTTTAAAAACTTTGATTCTATACACATCACCTGGTTTGGGGTATGCAAAGTTTGAAAAATGCCCCAAGCTTGAGTTTGGTTTTTGTGGATGTTTCATTTGGGGGTTTTGTTTATGAAGGGACCTTAAAAAAGGGTGCAGAACATACAAGCAACTTATTGTTTCCCATAAGGCTACACTTTCAAAAAAACCCCAACTGTAGAAAAGAAAGGAGATACAATTTTGACAGATACAATTTCATACCAAAGACTGACTTTGTTCCCACTGAAATGTGTAGATATGCTGAAACGGATTAAAAGTGAAGTCAACTATAATAATAATAAACAGTCATAATAAGCAACAAATATTTAAGTTTTGTTATTACTTGAAACTGTAGTTACATGCCAAACAACTAAAGGAAAACAGAGAAAGAGGAGAAAGTTCATTTTCCTGCCAGTCTACTGTTTAGGATAGTTTGTATGAAGTGCCTGAAGATGTGATCAAGGAGGGACATCTAGACAAGTTCCAAGTTCTCTCCTTCTCAAATTTGTCAATTCTTCTCACAAAAATAGCCTTAAATGTGAAAAACGTTAAGACTAGAAGTTAACTTTCTGATTATTTCCTTATCATGACAGTGAAAAATAAAGCAAAGAAAAATTTGCAAGGGATTTTTGCTTCTGACCATTCCTCCTTCCTCCCCCAGCTGAACATAAACATTTGGAAATAGACACATATTTTTTAAAAAATAAATTAATTCCACAAAGCTGTGAAAGCACAGTTGCAGGGAGAGATGGAACTCTCCATGGAAAAAAAAGTTAAGGAACACCTCTCCTCTCTCAACCACCACATCATAACTCATGGGATGGTCACACATCGTACTTACATGACCGTAGCTAATGAACAAGAACACAGCCTGCAAGACAGAGCAACTCTCTTGTGCTTAGCATTTGTAACACCTCAACTAGAATAAAACACTGAATTTAGGCTGTTGCCCTTCAAGAAGAATGTACCCTAGAAACAAAGGGAAACATGTACAAAGAGAAGTTCAGGAGGAATGAAGCACACAAAAAGATCTAATTTGGGTTGCCCAGCTCATAGTCTGCAGGACTAAAGAGCAGTGGAATTGCTATAAAATGGAACAGTCTGAACAGGTCAGACCAAGAATATTTCAGGAACAGGGTGATATTTTTAAGCAAGCAGATATATGAAATAACCTCACTGACATACCTTTCTATACTATCAGGATTATATAATGGTTGAGGTTCGAAGGCACCTCCGGAGATCACCTTCTCCAACCCTCCTGCTTAAAGCAGGCTTAACTAGAGAAGGTTCCCCAGTGCATTGTCCAGTCATGTTTTGACTATTTTCAAGCATAGCCTCTCTGGGCAACCCCTTTCAGTGTTTCACAACATCCCCCCTGCCCCCAAACACACATCCCGCTGTTTTCCCTAAATGAGGATACTTCACCCAGCATGCAAAAACCAATCAACACACTGAGTTATTTGTCTTCGGTTCTGCCGAATTAGGCGTCAGGCATTTAACAGCCAGCACAGTACACATTTCTGACAGTCCAATATTTATAGTGGTGAGAAAGCCAATCACACCCTGGGCTGCATCAAAAGAAGCGTGGCCAGCAGGTCGAGGGAGGTGATTCTGCCCCTCTACTCTGCTCTCATGAGACCCCACCTGGAGTATTGTGTCCAGCTCTGGAGTCCTCAGCACAGGAAGGACATGGACCTGTTGGAACGGGTCCAGAGGAGGGTCACAAAGATGCTCAGAGTGCTGGAGCACCTCTCCTGTGAAGACAGGCTGGGAGAGTTGGGGTTGTTCAGCCAGGAGAAGAGAAGGCTCCGGGGAGACCTTATAGCAGCCTGCCAGTACTTAAAGGGGGCCTACAGAAAAGATGGGGAGGGACTCTTCATCAGGGAGTGGAACGATAGGACGAGGGGTAACGGTTTTAAACTGAAAGAAGGGAGATTTAGATTAGATATTAGGACGAAATTCTTTCCTGTGAGGGTGATGAGACACTGGAACAGGTTGCCCAGAGAAGTTGTGGATGCCCCATCCCTGGAAGTGTTCGAGGCCAGGCTGGATGGGGCTTTGAGCAGCCTGGTCTAGTGGGAGGTGTTCCTGCTCATGGCAGGGAGTTGGAACTAGGTGATCTTTAAGGTCCTTTCCAAACCAACCATTCTATAAGATACAGCTGATCAGTGAGCTACAGTTCCTTTACCACCCCTCATCATACACATGCATTCAAGTCAATGTTTTAAACATTTTGTGAGATCCCCCTAATTAGAGTGGTCATTATTTACAAGAGGGCGTGTGTTTTAGCATTATAATCTCCTAAGAGTCCTCTCGGACACAGTCTTATCTAGACTCCACTCCAAAGACTATACGTCTCGTCATCCTATACTTAGATCAGAGGCGGGGAAGGTAGTCCCTCTGTGGGTCTTGTTCGCCTTCAGTAAGCTCTCGGTATGGTAATCCTTCAACAATTCAATTTCTTTGATCTAAGTTTTGGTTAATTGTTTTTACATGTAGTCCAGGTGGATGTGCAAGGACACAATTAAGTTTAATTTAATCATTCCTGCATGTAGTCCAGGTGCAAAAGGCCCACTTAAGTTTTAATTTCAGGAGTTCAGCTGAAGTTCAATTACAATTTTATACAAAGTGCTTATGTAACTTTTGATCCATATTCTTTTGACATCACCACATAAGTTTTTTTTTCCCGTACGTTTAACTGGTATTCCCAGCCTTAAAAGTTTTGCCAATTACCTCTTTATCTTTCCCTGGGCACTACGAAGAAAAGTCTGGCTCAGTCTTCTCTACTCCCCTGGTCAGGTATAATCACACAGCTAAGATCCCCCGAGCCTTTCCTTCTCCAGGCTAAATAGTCCCAGCTCTCCCAGCCTCCCCTCATATATCAGATGCTCCAACCCCTTAACTAGTTTTGTCATTCCTTCTCCAGGCTCTCTTCAGTCTGTCCGTGTCTTTTTTTGTACCATAACTGGACCTAGCATTTCAGATGTGTTCTCACCAGTAGTGAGCAGAGATGAAGGTTTACCTCCTTCAGCCTCCTGGTGATGTTCTACCTAATGCAGCCCAGGAGGCTGTTGGCTGCCTCTGCCACACTTTGCACACTCATGTTCAACTTGGTGCCTACCAGGAACTCCAGGACCCTTTCTGCAGAGCTGCTTTGCAACCAGTCAGTCCCCAGTATGTACTGGTGCCTGGGGTTATTCCTCCCCAGGTCCAGGACTTTGTTGAACTTCAGACTCCTGTCAGCACATTTCTGGAGCCTACTGAGGTCCTTCTAAAAAGCAGCTAAAGCACCTGCTTTATCAACCACTCCTCCCTGTTTTGTATCATCTGCAAAATTGCTCTGTCTCATAAAGTGAGATGAAGGTGTACAGGATCCAGCTCCCAGGCTACACCATTAGTGATCGGGCTCTCAGTGGACTTTGTATCACTCATCATAATCATTTGGGCCTAGCAGGTGAGTCAGTTTTCAGTCCACCTTACTGTCACCTTATCTAGTCCATATTTTATTAAGTTTGTCAATAAGGACATTACAAGCAGACAGTGTCAAAAATCTTACTAAAGTTGTAATAAACAACATTAACTGCTCTCCCCTTGTCCACCAAGTCAGTGATCTCATCATAGAAGGTTGTAAGATACGTCTTCCCTTTTTTAAGTCTGTGCTGACTACTTGTAGTCCCCTTCTTGTCCTTCATCTGTCTGGAAATGATTTCCATGATTAGGTGCTCCTCCAACACCTTCCCAGGTGTTGAGGTGAGGCTAACCAGCCTGTAGTTCCTGGCTCCTTCTTCCTGAACAAAGTAGCAACGTTCGATTTCTTCCAGTCCTCAGGAACGTTGCGCAGTTGCCCTGTTTCAAACATTATGAAGAATAGCCTCACAATGACAGTGGTCAGCTCCCTCACGTCCCATGGGCCCTGATCATTCTCTGCCAAGGGTAAATGGGGAGCAATGAAGATTTTCCCAAGGGTCTCAGGGTTCTGAGCTGGTCTTAGCAGCACAGACCAAGACAAAGAAAGCACCGAGTACCTCAGCATTTTCCACGTCATCTGTCACCACAGCCCCTGCCCCTTGAGCAGCAGACCCATGTTTTCCCTAACCTTCCTTTACTGCTTAGGTACTTGTAGAACTCTTTCTTGTTGCCCTTCACGTCCCTTGATAGATTTAACTCTAGGTGAGTTTGGGCTTTCCTTGCACCGTGGATGCCCCTCTGCACCTTCTCCTACTTCCATCTTTTGTACACTTTCTTATGTCTGAGTTTTGTCAGGAGAATGTTCGTCCATGCAGTCATCCTGCCACTTTTCCTTGAATTTCTGCTTGTCAGGGTGGACTGCTCTTGATCTTGAAGGAGGTGACCCTTCAGTATCAACCAGCTCTTAGGTCAGGCAGTTGTACTAAATGATCATTGTAGGTCCCTTCAAACTGAACTATTCTATTATCTCCTCAAGTCCTCCTTTCTCCTGGGAAGTCTCTCAAGGGATTCCTCCAAGCAGATACCACAAGAAGCCCAAGTCTCCTCTCCTGAGGACCAGAGGATCCTGCTTTTTGCCCTGCTTCCTTCTTTCAGAATCCTGAACTGCACCATCTCATGATCAATGCAGCCAAGGCTGCCCCCAACCTTTGACTTCCCAATCAGTTCTTCCTTGTCTGTAAAAGAAGTCAAGTCCAGCAAAACACCTCTCCTCATCATGTCCTCAATCACCTGTGTCAGAAAGTTATCAGTGCACTTCAGAAACCTTCTGGATTGCTTGTGCCCTGCAGCACTCCCCCTCCAGCAAATATTGTGTGATTAAAGGCCAGGTTGGATGGGGCTTTGAGCAACCAGTTCTAGTGGGAGTGTCCCTGCCCATGGCAGGGCCAAGGGTTGGAACAAGATGATCTTTAAGGTCCCTTCCAACCTAAACCATTCTATGATTCTAACGCCCCCCATGAGCACCACGGCCTGCAAACGTAAGGCTTCTTCCAGTTATCTTAAGACCTCATCTACTTCTTCCTGATAACACAGTGTACAGCAGATGCCCACTACAGCATCACCCATGTTGGTCTGCCCTTTAATCCTAACCCATAAAGTCTTAGCCAGCACCTCACCTGTCCCTAGGCAAAGCTCCATACATTCTTGCTGCTCTCTCATGTAAACAGCAATTTCCTCTCCTTGCCTGTCCTTTCCACAGAGCCTGGATCCACCCTCTGCAGCACTGTAGTGGTATGAACTACCCCACCATGTTTTTGCAATCCCAATGAGATCATAGCCCTAGTACTGCACACAGACCTCTTAAGTTCTCCTGTCTGTTACCCGTGCTGCGTGTGTTAGTGTGTAGGCACTCCAGCAAATGTGGTGTCCCAGAAAAGGTATGAGAACTTCCCTTATAAGGCCGTCCTCTCCCCATTCCTCATTTGTGTGCACACACTTGGGTGGACACCCTTCTGCCCTGCTCTGTTGGTTTCAAGGTCTCTCTTGAGTACCTCACCCTGTACCTTTTGCTTACTAGCTGGTCTGCCATCTCCTCAGTCAATTGTGGGGCATAATCCTCCCCCAGTGTTCCTAGCTTAATGGTATCCTCTACTTGTGCATCCAAGATACACCATACAAATCTAGTACCGACAAAGTCAAGTAAGTATTTATATTGTAAAGTCTTTTATAACAATAAAATCCATTTGTGTCAGCACTGGTTAGTAGTTCCATAATACGAATTGTATGCATCATGTCAAGTACACTGTATTAAAAAGAAAAATATCTCAAAATAAAGCTGTTCCAATTTTGTGTTTGTTCTGTGATTGTTGGAGGCGGGGAGAAGAATTAAGAGACAAGAATATGGTGTCTTTCTCTTTTCCGATTATGAGAAAGGAAAGAAATTAATAAAAATTTCCATAAATTAGCCTTATATTAGGAATTTGGTCAAATCATAACCTAAGGAGCTCCTGTTAGGACAAAATAATAGGGCTTTGCTCATTTCTGCATTCCTTTAGATGATTTTTTTCTTTTATTATAGTCTCTTGAATTTTTCTGACATTAACCACAGTTTTTTGAAAAGCGATGTTCCCATTGCTTTCGGACAAAGGCTTTATTTCCAGGCTTCTCCATTCAAGGCTAAACAAATAAGCACACAAGTAAGTACAGTCTTCACTATTATATGTTCTGTAACATTCTGTTTACCCTTCCATGCTCAACTTCTATGAAGCAACGTATTTCCAGGTATACACTACAGAATGACCATTGAACCACTCCCTCTCACAGACTGAAGACGTTCATTTTCCCTCCACAGAACACAGATTCTGTGCAGTGCATCTCTGTCTGGTTTTGAAGAGCTGCTGGGGTAACATAACACGATACCCAATGGCACAAGAAGAGCTCAGATTTTGAGCATGTAACTGTCTGTGTTGGCTTATTTAACAAAGTCAATACTCAGGTAATCATCTTACGGCTTCCAATGGCCAGCTTTTAATCATCAAAAGTCTGAAGTATTTGGTAAATGAATGTTTCAGTTTCAAATGTAGATTCATCTTGGTATGAACAGACAATTAAACCACTGTTGAACAGTAAGTGTTTTGAGGATGTTTTTTCTAATAGGTAATTTACTTTTTTTAAATCAACTCTTGTATATTTCCCCCCCTCAAAAAAAAAAAAAACCAACCCTGCCCACTCAAGATGCAAGACTGCTCTAATATAACCGTCAACCTGCTGTGAACACACTTAAAAGAAAGTCAGGCCATGCAAGAAAGGTCACCCATTTGACAATAGAGGATATTAAGTCTACTAATTTGATGCTGGCTGAGGAATGCTTCATAAAAGGAACCTGAGTGACTCTAAATCCACTGTGTTTACAGATGAAAAATAAAAACTATTTGTATTTCAGAGAACTGAAAAATTTGTAAAAGGACTTGGCACTAGAATCCAAAAGAGAGGATCCAGTAAAATATCAGCTATTCAACAGATAGCCAAGATTAAGTTTAAGAATGGATACACCTGGCCAGCCATTTATGGTTTCATATGGTCATATGACAGCACTTGATATTCAGAACTGTTCAGCTAAGGAACACGGTTTCTATGCAACTATAGTGGGATTTCCAATGGTATACAAATGGGGAGGGTGGGGGAAAGAAAAAGAAGAAGAAAAAAAAAAGCAGATCCTGTCTAATCTTCTCCAAACCTATTTTTAAGGTAAAAGTTTAATTTACCCTGGAAGGAGTGATTGCGGAGTTGGCGTTGGCCCATTCAGGGCATACAGGCTGATGCTGCTGATTCCACTGCTCCCCATGCTGCCAGAACTCTGGGCAGACTGAGCACTGCGGTCTTGGTAATTCAATGGAAGGCTTTGAGGCCGAGCATAGTAATAAGGGGTTGAGTGAGCATCCCGTGGCAACGCTTGAGCAAAAAGTGTGGCATAACTTGACACCTGAAAAGGACAGGATTTGAAAAGGAGGGAATAAAAAGAAAAGATTTGTGAGTTGCTTCAAGTCATGTCTTTACTTAACAGGAATGTAATATTCAAGAACGCAAGAAATAACTGAAGACCATGTTTATGCAAAGAAAGATCTGTTGTTACAACTATAATGACAAAAAAGCAAGTCCCTTACAGCGAGCAAAAGTACTTTTAGCAATATAACTTAGCACGTGAGCAGATATTACACCACCAAGCAGACAGCAAACAAAAACCCCACCCATCTAATAAAGTCACAACTTCGGCCTCAAATGTTAGACAACTCATAATTTCACATTTACTTAGTACTAAAAAGTTACACAAAAAAAATTGCAGACACTTCTTTCAGGTGTGTTCTTCCTTTCAGCCTCACACACAACCACCACAAACACAACCTGAGGTGTTGGTTAAGTTTGGATAGTGAGTCTGAATAGCATCTAAAATAACTGACACACATTTACTGTTTCTCAGAAGTAATAAAGATCTCACCTACCTTGTTAGACTGCTTACGTGGATCTTCACTAAGGTTAAGCAGGAGGTAGAGTATTGACCATTTGTTTTTCAAAATGCCCTTTAAAAAAAGATGAAGACAAACAGAAATGAGTTTGTTTCAACTCTTGATAATAATGGATTTTTTTTTTTAATTATCCAGCCTACTAACACGTACACATACAAATCAATTTTCCACACAAATAAGACCAACTCAGAGCCACAGTCTTGAGTAAACTGGGAACACGAAATGCAGCCTCTGTATTGCTAATTTTATGAATTTTCTCCACTACGTTCAAACCATCAACTCTCACCTGCTAAAAGATCACCAAATACACTCAATTTAAAATTCATACCTACTAAGAAAGATGTTTATACAGAACTGAACTTTTACCAGCATTCCCCCACACTCTCACCATTTAAAACACCTCAGACACAGGTGCAACTCTAACCTAAAGTTGAAGAAGGAAAACTTATGGTACAATTTTAAGCAACTTTTCTCCACTTTTCCCTTCACTCTCCTTTACAGTGAGGCTTCAAAAGTTTGAGGGTTTCAATTTCTATTGCTTTAAAAGCCATTAAGAGAGCTACCAAAACTTCTACAGCTTTATAGAGACATTGTTAACACGAAACTTGAGAGATATGCAATATAGTCTCTAGCAAACAGACAAATATGCAGATACATACAGACTGTTAGAATAACACTCTCAGTAGCCTTAGATCTCAGCAAAAAGCTTACCAGCAGAAGACAGAACAATGCTAAAGCCCCAGCTACAAAACGCATGCTTTGAAGAGAAGAGTTATGGCAAACATTTAAATGTTTAATTTTAGATACGCAGATGTTTCTAGATATGTTACTCTGTAGTTCTGTGACACTAATGCTTGCACCTGAATTGATCAAGGAGATTAAGTAGTGGAGTAAGTTTCTTTGACTTGACATACAAGTTCCCTCACAATATTGATCAAGCTATGGTCTGAAATACTAAGCAGCAGTGAATATAAAGGAAAGTTTAGTCATACCAAGATTCAACAAAGATTGCATCCCTTATGAAGCAGTGTAATTCAGTGCTATCAGTCTTGCAAAAAGCACTTTCAAGGTCACTTTGAAATTCTTTTTTAAACACATTATCATTCTCACCTTTTTCTGTTTTTCCTGTTTCTCCACAAATTATGCCTTTTGTGTGTATATGTTACATGGTATAAGAATTTTGGCATAGAACATTTCTTTCCTCGGGACAGAGCCCACTAACCAAACCTACCAAAGGTCTAGAAAGAGACACTCTACGTTATTATGTAGAGCAGAAGTCTATTATCTTCTGCTGCATAACTAATCCAACAACTCATTAACAACTGGTGAAGAAGGAGCAGCAACATCGCCTCTTCTTCTACTGGCCAGGACAGAATAAGTCTAAGTGCCTCAAGAAGGATGGCTTTGCTCAACTGGCAAGCTGCCGCTAAAATAAGCACTGACCTCCTTCCCTCCTTAGAGTAATGAATGAAACAAAGTTAAAACAGATTCACACAAGCTGTTTTCTTTCTCCTATTCGCTTTCAAGAGAATTGCCGGAGGAAGAAAAAGGCACATTGATTCAGAAGACACATATTCCTTCTGTGCCCTTCCCTAAGCTCACAGGGAAAAGAAATGATTGTCCACCATTAGTAATAAACCAAACAGCAGATTGAATAAGACTTGCTAGAGTGAATTTTAAAGAAGGCAGTATTCAGATGACACCATTTCAAGTACACAAGACGCTTGCACAGGAAAAAAAAAGAAAAAGAAAAAAAAAAAGAGACAGACAGCAGGTTAAAAGAACCTCAAACATTTGAGCAGGCAGCAAAATAGGAGGAGATAGCTGATATGGAACCTTGTATTACATTCAGAAGAATAACCAAACTGCTACTAACACAGATAAGGCATTTTGTTTCAAAGCTTACAGCTACCATGCTCTGCAGCTATGATGCTTGCCAAATGCAACGGTATGGCAACATAGTACATAAGCTACAGAAACACATTATACAAAATCTGTATTAAAAGAGCAAGATCACATAGTATAATACATGTAAGAGGCTGAAACCAACGGCTGAGGTTATCGGAACAGATGTCTGCAAACCAGTGACACTTGTTTCACAGTACAAACCAATGCAGTATTACCAACACCAGTAACACTGGTGTTAGCAGAATCAAAGTCAGCAAACTCTTAACTTTCAACACTAAAGACCTGGAGCACTTAAAAAAAATTAAGAAGCATGAGACTGTTTAAATCCTAGATTAATAAAATTAACACACTTGCAAGGTGTTGCTGTAAAATAAATCACAATAAGAAAATTCACAGGTTTTAAGTAATCAAAAAATGAACACTTTATTTTTACAGAGTTCCTTCCTTCATATGAAGTGCCCCTTCACGCAAGTGGACTAAAAAAATGTATCCTTTATACTCTTCTGATTTACAATTAAATCTAAATTAATTTCTAATGAATAGCAAACAGCTCATAGTAAAAAAAAAAAAGTAACTTATAAACTTTTTCACAAAAATTACAAATTGTTGAGGTTGGAAGGCATCTCTCAGGATCATCTAGTCCAACCCCTCTGCTCAAAGCAGGGTCATCTACAGCAGGCTGCCCATGACTGTGTTCAGTCAGGCCTTGGTTGTCTCCACAGATGGAGACTCTACAACTTTCCTGGGCAACCTGTTCCAGTATTCAGCCATCCTCTCAGGAAAAGTATTGTTAATGACCCAAGCACTCTCCAAAACAACTCTATAATGTCAGAAGGATGCTTATGTGTGCTTTCAGTTTCTTCACTCTTTATACATTTATTACACTACCTGTGAACTGAGTTTTCTGTAGAGTTCTGAAAACAAAGCAGCATCTGCCTCCCTTCTTTGTCGCACAACTATTAAAAAAAGAAGAAATATAGATTAAAAAATTGAAGGAAGTATAATAGTCATATCTGAAACTACATATTTGTGGTAAATCAGAAAATGTACCCAAGAAAGTATAATGATGCTTAACTATTTCACTCTACTCATACAGTTTAATCTGTTTTCATGTTATGTTGCATTCCAGCCCTGAAAACTCTTGCATCAAAAGTGATGCAATGTAAGTACCTGTTTTTCTTAGGGCAATAAAAATATACACCTCAATATGTGCCCTTTTAAAGACTAGTCTGCCATTCTCTAGGTTTAGGGAATTAAAACGTAACTGAAAGCAGGTACGGGTTAAAGAATGCTACAAAGCCCTTCACAAAACTAAGTGTAATTGTTCCTATTTTAAGCAATAAAAGCAAGAAACAAAAGTAGTAATGCCACTTGCTCAAAGTCAAGCTGAATTCAGGGTCACACAACTTTTAAATACTAAGAAAAATAACAGTCTCAATCACTGCCAGTTTCACAACAGGTCTTTGCTAACAGGAAAAAAATCTTCAAGCTTTCAAATGTCTTCAGAAAAGCCATGTTACATAAGAAAGAGTCATGGTTAGAAAAAAAACAACAAACCTCTGAAGAAACATTAATAATTAAAAAAAAAATTTGCTGTTAAATGTTAGAAGTGTTAATTAGCATCAAGAGCCACTGCTAAGTGCATTTTGCCAAGTAAGTCACTTCCTGCCTGGTAACACCAAAATAAGTGTAAAGTTAGAAGGATATATACAGTCACTTGTTACATGACCGCTAACATTAGCCTATGAGCTGAAGCTGTGGAGAAAGAAGATGAGGGAGAGAACCCTCTTTAAAACTCCTGGCAATACACCCAAAGAATATATGCTGTGCTGGCTAGTACTAGCCAAAGCACATAGAAATTCATCACGCAGAAAGTGTATGCTGTAGAACAGTGTTTTGGAGTGGCATCTAGAGAAATTCTGATGGGCTTATTTGCCTTTCAGCAAGTCATGGAAGCTCTACGTCAGCAAGAAATACACACGTACCTTAAAACAGTTACAACCACTGACTTGAGTTACCCTAATTCAGTCTCCCTGGCTGAACATTCAAAGCTCAATTATGAAGCTTTAATTTAATTAGCATACTTCAGGTAATTGTTTCTGGACATTCTACCGTAAAACAGATAATCTGCTGAAAGCAGTATTTGGCTTTTCAAGAAGAATGTATCAATCCACCTTGGATTCACACAGTGCAGCACTTGACTCGGAGCAGCACAGAGCACAATGGAATGTAACTGCAACATAACTTACACTGTTATGGTCTAATGTTTTGGTTTTGAGAAGGTGGTTGCAGATAAACTTGTAGAGAAACTGAAGGCAAAAAGTATCAGGTAAGTCACATAAACAATTCCATCAATTCCCAGGACACTCATTCACCAAATTTCACACAGGTGCTCATTAAGTTAATTGTGTCAAAGTGTAATCTTTCTAAAGTGCACATCACAAAAATATCAGTCTTCAAAAAAGAACTATGAATTCATGAAGCCTGAGTACTACTAAAGTGAAAGAAGTGCAATATTAATTGTCTCTTATTTTCTTGGTGGCTAAAACATGAAGAAAGTGGCAGTAAGGGAAGTCTAAGCTAAGCATTCAGAAAAATCTGAGCTGAGAACACAAACAGCCACTCAGGAATATTAACTGGGGAATTAATGGAATTTCCATCATGAGACTTCTGGGGATGAGCAATAATAACAGATTAGAAAACTACCTGTGAGGCAGAGTTGTCCCATTTTCAAGAAATAAACTGATCATGTAACTTCTTGAAAAACTTCCATTCCTATTTCTAAGAAAGAAACAAAGATTCGCTTACGTTCTTTCTTGATTTTCTCCGCTACAAGAAATTCATCCCGTTCAACGGTGGGAGCGAAGTTGCTTCCAATAACTCTAACTGCATACTGAAACTGTTGGGCTGCATCAGCTGAAAGAAAAAAGGAAAACTCTAAGTTAAGCAGAGTGTTAAAGTTCCATTAAAATAAATAAAAGTTAGACATAAGATTGCATTGCTATGGCTGAATCCGGCATAAATGTACCTGGCTTAGATCAAATAATGTTACACTATAATCCTCAAAACACTCACCTGTATACACTCCACAAAATAATTTGTGCGTGCACTTAAATTTGTGAACAAGCTCCTATTCTGTGCTGACAGAAGAGACACTTAGGCCTACCCAGTTATGAGAGAGCATCAGCACACTTCAACTGGCTCTGCCCTTCTCCACAGACTGAAATGCTGCGGGACTTGGCACAAAGTCATGCAATTCAGCTCACACATGGAACAATATAGCCGCGTCCACCAGGCACACTCTCACCAGGCATTAAAACTGGATTATCCTACCTGTGAATCTTTATTCAGATATCCACAACAGTGGTTTCACCAGTTTGCACGTTGTTTTAGGTGTTCTGTTTTTAAATCTGTTTACATGGTTTCACTACTTATGTTCAAAGCTTGCTGAGAGGTACCTGCATCATATACCAATGCATAATAGAGATACTAATAGAGAGGTCACAAGCCACTGACCTCCCTCCGCTGCTCCATCATGCAATAATTCTGTTTTTACTATTGTTGCTGAACTGTATTGTTTTAGTGCAAGAATCTCTGCTTTCTAGGAAGATTAATAGTCTGGTAACGCTGAGTTAGGGCCAGCCCAGTATTAATGCCTCTACAGCATAGTCATGTTCCCATTTATTCACCTGAAAAAAATCAATCAAGCAATAACCCTACAGACATGCCAAGGGCCCTTACAAAGTGTCAGATAAGTTTCTACTCCTCATATAGGAATAATTGTAATAACATGAATGGAAAGGTACATAAGAAACAGTGTAAACGCGTTGTGTCAGCTACTTGAATCCTTGCATTTCCTGACTTAAGGAAAAAACCCACCACAACCAAGCAATTCTGTACATTAAGTCTGTTTTGTATGTAACGATTTGTGTGCAAATGCATCAGACTCCTCGTGTGTTTTATTTAGTCAGTTAAGCAGCCAATTTTCAGAGAAAATTGTAGAGTAAATGCAGCAACGGTTCAGCTGAGGGAAAAAGAAAGGATGCTGGCCTGGACAAATACGTACAAAAGGAACAGGAAAACGGAATAGGCTAAAGGTCCGCTAGAAGCAGAAATATTTTAAGTGTTAAATCATCTCTTAAATTAACTAATATTTACAACTGAAAAAAATCACCTGGGAGATACTAGGAGTCAATTATTGATTACACATATGAAAATCTCCAGAAATTTATGGAAAGGAGAAATTTGAAATCAGAATGCACGACTACTGTCTCACGATATAAATGCCACCCACTGGTCCTAGTCTACTAGAATACAACTGTAGACCAGCAAACATTAGCCAACTGCTACAAAGCAGTACTTCACACAAGCAGGAAAAAAGTTTGCTCAGACAGAATCATTAGTATTTAACAGTATTTCAAAATATTGGACTACAAAAGGAGCAACAGTATCGTTCTGCTTTCAGGGAAGAAAATGCCAACATCCAGACTACTGTAAGGCCACAAATCTGCTTGACTTAAACACCTCCCAGAAAGAATAGTTCTACTGTTAGACTGTGCAACCTTTCATTTGCAATAAGGACTTGTAAATACAAATGTAAAATAATAGTGCAGATACTGGCAGCTTAAACCGAACTGGTGAACCAGGTGAGAAGAGCTAAGTATGAGAAAGTGTTTCTGAGTAATTCTTAAGTATAATGCGTGGCATTACAGAACAATTCAAGATTTCCAAGAGTATTCTGAGAGGCCAATTAAAGTCAAATATTGGCACCAAGTTATCCCAGACAATAGTAATAGTTTTATCTTTTGTTAATTTCTCAACTGCGTACCTAGCAGCAGTGAGGCAAAAGCTAGGCTTTTCTAGTAATTCTTACATATTTTTGGCATGTTGTTATAATGATTTAACGTGGGCTGCAAATTAAAAATAAAATTGCTAAAAGAGTTCCAGGTCAAGCACCTTGGATGAACTAAAGTCAGGAGAACGATTGAGGGCTGATACCAAAAGTACTTTACCAATTATGACATATATCTAGATTAAATAATAAACTCCCTCGCTGATTATCCACTAAAAAGCAGGAGAAAATGGATGTCCAGTAAACTAGTTCAAAACAAGTTATAGAAAAATATAAAAAGAAAGAAGCAATTAAAAAACACCACATACATAGATGTCATCTTGAAAAAAAAAAAAACAACCATCCACAACAAAACCACAACAAACAGACAGAAAGACAGCCCCCAACCACAAGAAAGCCACAAGAACCTCCCCCTACAGTTCCTCCTCGCTCATTAGATACATTACCCTTGTTTTCCAAGGAAAATTGTGTTCTGAAATTAACTTTTATGTCCACCTGCCTCACCCTATTCCTTAGGAATTGCCCTTTAACTTTTTTCTTTTTTTTTTTTTAAAAAAAAAAAAAAACCAAACGAATTTCATAGACATCTCAGGAATACCAAGTTAAACAGGTTTCATAGAAACTGGGGACTGGTAGAACAAACATCCAAACAGCTCTCCCTGGAGGAGAGACTGCAGGGAAAGTTCAGTGGTTACGCATTCCCTCTGGTCTGCCAGCACAGAATTAGCAGCATCAGGTACTGCATCCTGCCCCAACAGCAGCCAGCACACATGGAGGAAGAGAGACCTGGAGAATAAAGGAAGAGGGATTTCTGAAGAGAGCTACAGGGAACGAGAGTAAAGCTGACAGTATTGCAGCTGAGGAATGCAGGGGGTTTACCGAAGAGAAGACTTGTGACACAAATCCGCAGGAAATAAAGACATATTTAACTCTACTGAATTAACTTGTTTCCTATGCAGTTATGACTGTGCAGTGTATCACAGTATGCTTATCTCAATAAGAGCGTTGAATAAGAAAATATCTAGTTGATTAAAAATAATAATAATTCTGCTATGTCTGGACAACTGACCATTGTTCATTCAGCTGCTTCTGCTAACTTTTCATGCTATGATTTATACTATGATTATCAGTAAGCTTAACACTTGAAGAAAAATTTAAAAATCAGAGCATTACATTTTATTTATTTACACTGAACGACAATGCGCAGTTCTTCATGTAAGCAATGTTGTACTTACTGTGTTTATTAATTTTTAAAAAATTCTTTGGTTTCTGAACAAAATGTTTCATAACAAAAAAAGATTTGAGGGCTATGCTTCCTCTCTATTTTCCCCTGTGTTTTGGGGGGTTTAGATTAAATTCAAGTGAACCAAAATCCATAATGCGAAGTCAAGTGGGTTTATTGTCTTTAGTCAACTGGAGATAATTACAAAATCCAGCAAAGATGTGTACAAAGTCTCTAGACACTCTCTGGAACTTCATTTCTCCAGAAGAACTGACTATATGTTGCCACAGGTTTGGGTGGGTTTATTTTGGTTGCTGATGCTGAAATAAGCATTTACCTCAAAATAAAAGAAAAAAATCATGGACTTTGCCATTTGTGTGCTTTCCAACCTGCCTCTGACACTACGGCTTTTAAAAGACTACCTATGCTTCTAGTTCTGTGGTACAAGGGAGTATTGATGGCAAGACTGACAGTCAAAGAAACACACATGAAGGTTTCTGGACAGAAACCTTGAAGATTTAAATAAAAGTCCTCAATCTAATAAAAAAACCACAACAGATACATTATTAACAGTAAGTAACAGGGTTTTTTCGTGTAATGGGAAAATTTTAAGATAGATATATAACCTTCTATAATAACCTTCTAATTCAACCCCATCCACAGCAAGACTAGTTAAAGCACAGAATCTTAGTATAGTCCTTTCCGTACTGCCCTAACAAGGCATCTGAAAATGATCTCTAGCTGAAAGACTGCGATTCCATCAAAAAAACTCTGATTATCAAACCTGTTATACTACTAACGACATGGAATAAAGTTACCTGGCCTTTACACATACAGATTTATACTGGCAATTCAATAGCATCATAGCAAGACTGTTTCCATATTATATTTTATTCAGATTTTCATGTTTTATTCATATCAAGTCCAGCTTCTCTTTTACAAACAAAACTCCCTGCTGGGGGAGTTTCTTCAGCAGATTATTTCTTCTAAGTCTGTAAAATAACTTCAGTACCTAAAGCGATTAAATATAACTTAATACGGATATCTGTCAGTAAAATAAAGATTCACACAGTTTATAACTAACAGACATATTTAATTGCTTCCCTCCTCACAGAACAGCCATTATGACAGCAGACAGGCTTAAAATACACGGATATATATGTGTACATCCTTCTTCATCAAAAAGTGATTACAGCATGCATTTATTATGTAACAGCAAGCTCAACATATCTGATGCGTGAAATCAATGCAGCTGTTTGCAGGGTAAGAGGGGAAATAACACTGGTCATCATTTGTTTTACAGAGTCTGATCAGAGCAGTGAATGCAGATAAAGACAGACACTCCCCCTCAGACTATATATCTTAAGTACTGCATACATACATATACAACTAATGATATTGGTAAGCAGCCATACAACTGAACAAAGAAACAGCACTTGTGAAATCACCAAGAAAAAATTTTTAAAACCCTCTCCTTTGAGTAGAGCAGTCTATCAATAATTCAAAGATCTATACTCCACGTAGCCATTCACACTTTCCTATGAACAATGCAGTATTAAAACTGAACTACTTCAGAAGGCAGGTAACAGCATTTTAAAGCTGAAGAAAATACAAGTGTAGCACATGCAAAAAATACAGGAGCAATGCACAGGAAGAATTTGGTTGTAAAGAATGCAGGCAGAAACAGGACAAAAGGTGAAGTTTAAAGGAAAAGTTCAGATGACAAAAAGACACTTGGCCAACGTACTTCCAAGAAGCCAGTATTTCAGAGGAAATGCTGAAATTCAGCAAGTCTTTTGCTAAAAATAAGCTTCTGACATTATTATAATTTTAGGAAGTGAACTGAAATTCACTTTACAGTCTTATACATTTCTGCAAACACCATCAGCTATGGATCTATTGAAATTTACAGAGGAAAATAAAAACCGAGTCCTAAAAGTACCCATTGAAACATTGTTTCCAAACATTAATGTATCATAATTGTGATAAACCTGGTTTCCTGGAAATAAGACACATTATTTTAATTTGTCTGTAAGTATAATTTCTAAACTATAGGACAATTCTAAAGAAAGCTTATCTCAACCAGACAGCAAACACTTTCTTTCTTGAAAGACTTCAGAGACCAGCAAACTCTCTCCACTATCTCTTCTTGCAGTCAGCTGTCTGTTATCCCAGGAAACAGTTTTGCTCAAATGCAGATTCAAAATTATTGTAAAACAGTTACACACTGAACTGCGTTCAACGCTCTATGTGTGGCACTGACCGGCTAACAACTATTGCCGCAAACTACTCAGACACAGATGCTGCCATCTAACACATGCTGAAGAAAAAAAAAAGCAAAAAAACCCAAACACACAACAAAAACCAACACAAACCCAGACTTCTTTACTGTAGCAAAGTGTTTGCTAAACACCTAACGTGCTACTGTTGTAAAACTAAGCCTGGAAGAAAAGCTGTAAGAGCTGACAACCTTTTCACATATACCACGAGCAGATACCAAGTTTATCAACACAGTAATGCTGCTGTATCTTCTCTGTTTTAACTATATCAAAACTTCTACGTCAGTATGAATTATTACAAGCGGGAAAAGCAATTGCATTAACATGATGTCACATACTGATAAACTAAAATACTAGTCTAGAATGCCATTAGAGTTCCTGTTTTGTTTTTTAAGAAAAATCTACACACGTAAGCAAAACCGCTTGTTCCTGTAGAAAACATTGGTTTTGAGAAGTCTAATTTTAGGACCAGCCCAGTTATGAAGAATTCCTGAAAAAAATTAATTTTGCATCAGTCTTCCTCATTAGTCAACTATCTTAAACTTCTCAGTTGTAAGTTCATTTCACTCAGAAGGAAAAATAACAGTAAAAACAAATTATAAAGTGTCAACGTAAAAATATTCTGTTCATGCAAGTTTTTATTTGAAGCATTATAAGTTTATTTTTAATTAGCCATCTTTCCAGTCTCCACACTCCTCTCCAACAAAGGAGAAAACCCAAACCACAGAGATTCCCATGCCTTCCCTTACTTAAAAGTTGTCCACAAATTTTGAAGCACAGCACAGGACACATAACTATTCTTTAATTCTGTTAAAGTTGCTAGCTCTGGTTGTATTGTCAGTAAAGACATTTTTTTAAGGAATGTCCCACTGGACTATCAGCAACATGGTCACACAACCTTCTCGGAACATTCCCCCGCACTGTGAATTTCTGCCTAACTTGTCAATTTGCATTTGCTTCTGTTACTAACATACGTAAAAACCCCTCCATATCACCTTTTGAATGAACATTATGCTTACCCCCCAACATGAAATCTTAACATATAGTCCAGAGCTTAAAAAAAAACCAAAACAAACAGCAGTAACAAAAGCCCCACTGACATCACAGAGATTAAGTTATGACCATACTATGGACTTTATGTAGCAAACCGCTCTCTGAAGACTGAAATATCACTTTCTAGAGCACATGCACGTCCAGCAGCACTCTGTCACATAAAAATCTATTTAGAATTCAAAAACAAATAGATGTAGCTTGAATATCTACAGCAAAACCATTTGATTCCACTGGATGCACTAAGAGCTCTTACAACTGACAAGCTTGTACAGCACTCTGCAAAGTCTCTGACTAAGATCACCAGAGGTTTGCGAAAGCCAGCTAAGAACAAGAAGCTTTTTGTCAGAAGGACTAAATTCACTGTTCAAATAGAGGCACGCAACCCTGTATAACTCCTGGAGTCCACAAATAAGGGAGAAAAGAAAAGTCATGGAAATTACTGCACAGGCAGGCAAGCTCTCTGCAAGACCAGATATTAGTGTAAAAGTGAGGTGGATAGCCTGGATAAACATAGAAAGATTGAAAACGCAACACTAGTACACTAGTTCTCAGACACTGTGAGGACAAAATGAAGAGAGAGCAATGGCTCCAACTGCAGAGTTTCCCGACGAACCACAGTGGGTGCCTGCAAGCACACAGCGCCATGGAAAGCGAGCTTTGAGCCCCTACTTGAGAATTCGCTAAAGCACAGGAACAAAGAGCTTTCAAACCTTAGTTCTACCAAAAAAAAAAAAAAGTTGATGTAGACTTTTTTTTTTATTATTATCTTAAACAGAGTTCTTCCACATAACTCAGCAGACCTTGTAATGAATTTTGCAGCGGCAGAGCTGTTTGCAAAAAAAACCAAACAACAGTAACTAGGCCTATGCAGCTGACTGATTTTGGAAACTAAGCAAGCCATCTACTTAGCGGATAGTCTCAAAAAAGTGGGAAGAGAGGACAGCTCTATCACTGGGAGCCTCTGCAGTCCCATTCCACCATAGCACAAATTCACTTCAACATCAATCTTTAACAAGCAGGGAAGGTGGAGGCCTTCTAAGGCCATCACAGGCAGAAGCAGAGGAATCCCCAGCAGACGACAGGCTCCATCACGTTTGCAGAGTATTTCAGGCATGGGATCGCAGAACATAGACACAGATGCAGCGTAAGACCACTCATCCCGCATTAGCTGTAAGTGCACTATTATGATACACACATTATATAAACTGAATCCTTCAGCTCCTTCTGAAGCCATAGCTTCCTCACAAACATAATAAAACACAAGTGCTGAGAAGGAATGTAGCCAAGTACACCAAACCTTCTGAAGTACAAACTCAGGGAACACATGGGCAGGAAGAACAATTAGATCCGCAAATCTCAACTCCTTTCTATTATTTAACCATTACATTTCACCCAATTACATTTGTACCTTGTATTTTACTAGATTTTACTTATTCCAGGAAGATATCAAAAGCTAGGATTTCAAGAATTCACACCAGGCTAACTACACAAACAGATGTTAAAGATGGCTGTCTGTACCTAGCTTCCGCTTCTTTTTACTAAAATTTACTAATAATTTCTCAAATAAATTTAAAGATCTCTTAAGTATCTAAGCTTTTTTCCCCTAAACTCTGTAAAAGTAGTTGAACATCATAAATTACTTACCAAAGACTAAAGTGATAATACTTGTAAAGTTTGCTTCAAAAAATAGAATGTGCATACACAAAGCAGCCTCACTTCATCAGTACACAAGGAGGGGAGAAGCTGCATGTAGACCACTAACGACACACGAATACTGTACTTCAAACTTATCCTGTGCTGAAAGGAAATTAGAGTTACAAGCCTGAAAACAAGTGAGATGCTAAATAACTTGTCTGGTAGTTTCCTTACCACCCAGGGACATATGCATCTGCCTCAACACAGAGGAGGCTGGTACTAACAAAATTCCCTTATTGTCTTTATTTGTTCTTTGGATATAGAAACCAGGGGAGGGGAAACAATCACCACACACACCTGTCACAACTGAGATTTCTTTCATGGACTTTTTGATTTATCAGTCTCTATGCACTTTGAATCAATAGCTGAGCCGATGACAAACTAACACACACACACTACAGCTGAGTGTTTCAAGAGAAGTCTCACGTTAGAGGGCTGAGCCTTCAATGCTAGAGTCCCTCTTAACACAGGAATAGAGAGTAGTGTAATGATGGGCTTCCTATCTGTCACACACATAAAAATATAGGTGATGATAAACATGGCAGACAAGCCACACTATTTTTATTTTTTGTTTAAGTTGCTTCTTGAAAGAAGTCCTCAGACAACCCACAAGTGAACAGATGTAGTGGGCTACAGGTTGCACACAGCAGCTTACCATGATGTGGTTCAAAGTTTCCCCCGTCATTAGTCACACAGACATGAGATTTTAGTTACGCAAGTAGAATCCCAGCATACAGGAATAGGTTTAACATTTAATTAAAAAAATAACACAAATCATAGTTCTCCTCCATGTTTTCACACATACTGTTTGCAAATAAACTTATTATTCCAGTCAGAGGAGATGGAGATGTATGGAGATGGAGATGTATAGGCTTCAAAAAGGAAGTGAGCCACCTCTCCTCAATACTCATACCTGCATTGATAAATGCAGAGGTTTCTTCCCATGCTCTGCTTAAGTTTAACAAATGTCACAGACGTGGATAAGATACTCAATACCAAACAACAAGCTTAGCTTCAGTTTAATTTGCAGTCCCTTTCAAATCTAAGAAAGGGAGTCACGAAGAAAACAGGATTAGGCAATATAGAAATAATGTCCTCACAGAGGCCTCCACTACTGCAATAAAGCAAGACAATCTCTTTTTCAACCTTTTTTTCCCCCTCTTGTTTCTGTTTGAAGAAGAACTAGCATAATAATTTGACATTTCTGGTAGCAAGAAGTTTGAAATGCTCTTAAATAAGAACATATACCAATGGTTTTAGAAGAAGTTTCCAAGGGATGTTAAAAAGCAATAAACAGCTATAAAAGCAAAGTTATAATAGCACCTAAGAGTTGTAAGCTGATGTGAAATACCCTTTAATATACAATTAAACCAGTTGCTAAAAGAAACGTGTGGTTACATAAAAACACAAGAGGTATTAAACAGTTTAGAAGCTACCATTCATTTGGGGAATACAGGGGAAGAGTAGGAAGTTGCCACATCCTGCTAAAATCTCATACCAGGAATCCCTGTCACAGAATTACTACAGATTGACAATTCCGGAAATGGGAAATTTATGGCCTTGCAGAAGACATGCAATGGAGAGGGAAAGGATTTTCGAAAACAAAACAAAACACAGCAGTTAAGAGCTGTTGATTATAGAATCATATAATCATTTAGGTTGGAAAAAACCCTTAAGATTATAGAGTTCAACTGATCAACGTAACTGTTTTTGTGAAGAAGTCTCTACTCAACATTTCAGTGAAGACAACGAAATTCCAACTTCTTACGAGCTCTTCAAGCTTCTCAGATGAATCACAGAATGACAAAATGGTTCGGGTTGGAAGGGACCTTCAAAGACCTTCTCGTGCAAGCCCCCTGCCATGGGCAGGGACACCTCCCACTAGATCAGTCTGATTGAAGTTCTGTGCAACCTGACCTTGAAAACTTCCAATGCTGGGGCATCCACAACTTCTCTGGGCAACCTGTTAGTGTCTCACTGCCCTCAAAGTAAAAAAATTCTTACTTATGTCCAATCTAAACGTACCCTCTTTAAAACTATTACCCCTTGTCTTGTCACTTCAGGCCTTCGTAAAAAGTCTTTCTGTCATTCTTATAAGCTCCCTTTAAGTACTGGAAGGACGCTATAAGGTCTCCCTGGAGCCTTCTCTTCTCCAGGCTGAACAACCCCAACTCTCTCAGCCTGTCTTCATAGGAGAGGTGCTCCAGCCCTCTGATCATCTTCACAGCCCTCCTCTGGACCCACTCCAATAGGTCCACGTCTTTCTTGTACTGGAGACCCCAGAGCTGCATGCAGTACTCCAGGTGGGGTCTAACCAGAGCAGAGCAGAATCACCTCCTGCCACCTGCTGGCCACGCTTCTTTTTATGTAGCCTGGGATATGGTTGGCTTTCTGGGCTGCAAATGCACATTGCTGGCTTGTGTCCAATTTTTCAGCCACCCATATTCCCAGGTCCTTCTCTGCAATGCTGCTCTCAATCCATTTATCCCCCAGTCTGTACTGATACTGGGGGTTGCCCCAACCCATATGCAGGAACACTCAGCCTAGCTGAACTTCATAAGGTTCACGTGGACCCACACCTCAAGCCTGTCAAGGTCCCTCTAGTTGCATACCTTCCCTCAAGCATACCAATTGCACCTCTCAGCTTGGTGTCACCTGCAAATTTACCAAGGGTGCACTCAATCTCACTGTGTCATTAATAGAAATATTGACCAGCATCAGTCACAATACAGACCCCTGAGGGACCACCATTTGTTACTGATCTCCATTTCAACATTGAGACATTGATTGCAAGTCTTTGGATGTGGCCATCCAGCCAGTTCCTTATCCATCAAATACTTCATCCATTAAACCTGTATCTTTCCCATTTAGAGACAAGGATGGTGTGTGAGACCGTGAGGTGCTGCCTCCAAGAGGTGTAAACAAAGTCTGAGAGAGACAACAAGTATATTTGCACCTTGTCACTAATTTTTGAGACTTCTAAGATAGCAGCAATTCACTTAAAGGCTGTGTTTTAGTTGGTTTGACCCCAATTCTTTGCGACAACTCAATACTCGGAATTATTAGTTGCTGTCATGGAAACACCTAAAGGTAACCAGGAGTGACTTGTCAGAAGAGAGTGGCATGGAACCAGAAAAGAACAAATAAAAGACTTTACAGCCACTGCTAATAAGGAAGAAAGCCATCTCTCATTCAAGAAAATAGAACAAAAGCTATGGCATGAATTTGTCTGGTGAGCAATGCTTATAAACAGAGCAATTCAAAAAGGAGACTTAGCAGATGCACCTCTTCCTTTCCACTCTCCAACTGCTTACTAAAAACAGAGTCTTTGCCTTGGTTGCAACAGATAGAAACTTACGCAAACGGGCAAAGAGATTAATTCCCTTGCTGGAGGATGACAGCAGCAGCACCAAGATGCAGAGGAGCTGTAGAGGACCTAGCGGATGTCAATGGCTGGACTTGACCAGGCATCGGAGGAAGGTGGAGATTCCTGAACAGACACCTTTCGCCCCAAACACCCCGGGAGCGGTGCCCCCACCCCCCCCCTCCCCAAAGAGGCGAGCACCGTTCGCAGCCGGCGAAGCGCTCTGGGGGAGGAGGAAAACGAGGAGGACACGATCCCCCTTCCCCCCGCCCACCTCCCACCACCCAGCCGCCCGCGGCTCCGGCTGACGGCACCGCTGCCATGCCCGGAGCCGCCCGGAGGCCCAGGGCGGATGGCCCGGGCTGCTAGCCCCCCACCCCTCGCCGTAAGCCCCGCCGGGCCGGGGCGGGCACCCGCCCGCCCCGGCATCCCTTCACCCCCTCCGGGCTCGCACACCCTCATCGCCCCCTCCTGCTTCCCTTCCCCCCCTCCACCCTCGGGGGCTCCAATGGCTGTCGGTGGATGGAATGGCGGGAGAAAGCCGTTACCTTCGCTTTTGCCCAGGATGCGGCAGCAGAGGTTCTGCAGCAAAACGTTGGGGGATTTTTGGTCCGGAGTCGCCATGGCCGCCCGTGAGGCAGGAGGTCGGGGGTGGGGGCACGGCGGGATGAGGGAGGAAAGGAGGGAGGAGAAGAGGCGCCCCCTCGGCTCAGCAGCGCAAGGACCCGGCGACACCTCCCGCCGCCGCCTAGGGCGCCATTTTAACAGAACCCGCCGAAAGCCGCAGCGGCGGCAGCCCCGCACCCACAATGCCCCTGCGCGCCGCCACCAACACGCTCCGCCGCGCCGCCGCCGCCGCCGAACAGAGGTTCCGGGGGAAGCGCCGGACCCCCCACACACAGAGCTCCCGCCGGGGCCGGCGCCGGGCCCGGGCCCGGAGCCGAGGTGCCGCCGGGCCCGGTACACCCCGGGGAGGCCTGAGGCAATGCGGTGGGGACCGGGCCTCGGCCACCGCTGGTGAGGTGGGTGATGCGTGCCAGCCCTGGCCAAAAATGTCCCCCAAAATGGAAATAGAAAATTCCCGTTTGGCAACAGCCTTCTGCTTTTGGAAAATGCCCTCCCATCCGTCCCTCAAAACGCCGGGGAGATTAGGCTCACTCGTTCCTCCCCAGAGAAGAACAAGCCAAGCGCAGCCGTGGGGCGGCTGCCCTGGCTGTGATGTCGGTAACTTTTCCACACCAAGTAGTTACAAATCAATGCCGATCGGGAAAAATGTGTGAATATCCTCGACCCACAACCTCCCTGCGCCGCTCAGGCCCGCTCCCCTGGTGAGGTCTTGGCCTCCATCTGTCCAGGCAGAGCGGGCTGCAGGGGATGGCAGGCGCATGGCTGGTCTGTGCTGCTCCCACTGAGCTGCTCCTCAGGCTTATCACCCCACAGCACCGGCATCGACTTTCCAAGGTGTCCGTCTTCCGTTTCTTTTCTTTGGTAAATCTGGAGTCCCCAGCATAGGAAGGACATGGACCTGTCGGAGTGGGTCCACAGGAGGGCCACAAAGATAATCAGAGGGCTGCAGCACTTCTCCTGTGAAGACAGGCTGAGAGAGTTGGGGCTGTTCAGCCTGGAGAAGACTCCAGGGACACCTTGTAGCAGGCTTCCAGTAGTCAAAGAGGACCTACAGGAGAGATGGGGAGGAACTCTTTATCAGGGAGTGTAGCTATAGGATGGGGGAAACAGTTTTAAACTGAAAGAGGGGAGATTTAGATTACATATCAGGAAGGAATTCTTTCCTGTGAGGGTGGTGAGGCGCTGGAACAGGTTGCCCAGGGAGGTTGTGGATGCCCCATCCCTGGAAGTGTTCAAGGCCAGGCTGGATGGAGCTTTGAGCAGCCTGGTCTAGTGGGAGGTGTCCCTGCCCATGGCAGGGGGGTTGGAACTAGATGGTCTTCATGGTCCCTTCCAACTCCAACCATTCTATGATTCTATGATAAATTCATGCTTGGTCCAGTCCAAAATACATAATTAGGGAATAATTGTTCTCCCTGTGCTGCTGGAGCTTTCTGTCTAATCCACCTCTGCTCTGTCCCATACAAAGTGCTTTGAAATGCTGCAGCAGGCACATGGGCTTGGTGCACCATTGCCTGTAAACAAATACATTTCTGCTGTGCAACCCATTTCTTCTTGGCAGCCTGTTTTGGCTTCATTATCTATGGGTAGTCACAATTTTGTGTGTATGACGTCTACAGACACATACATGCAGGCCTTTCATTATGGGAACATTATAGATGTAAACAATGGCTCATCACTAGCATTACTGATAGAAACTAATGATGGCAAGCCAAGAACTGAAATTCATTGAGGATGTATGTTTTTTTGTTACTTGGAATATTGTAGTAGGACCATCATAGTCCTACTACTCCCATTATAGCTCTTCAAATCCTAGTCATGCTCTCTTTACAGTCTTTTGAGAAGCAAGGTAGAACCCAAAATTAATAAAGTTATCAGAACTTTATCTCATGTGAGTAAGTAAGTAACTTTATCTCATGTGGGTGTAAACTGCATCTCTAATAATTCTGAAGGAAAGACTTCAAAGATGGTGTGACTTTTTTTTTGTACCGAGCATCAGAAGAATCTCTGTTCCATTCTCCACCTGAAGCAAATGCGATTGTTTTTCTACAAAGAGCCAGTGACTCTCTGCTGCTGACGGTCACTTCAGGTTTAGATTCCATCATGGAAGGTGTTAATCTATCAAGCAGCACATATGGTTGCTCACACAGGAGAAAAAACTTTGGCAATAACATCAGGAAGTGGTGTTGCTTTACAGTATCTTTAAATTCCAAGGGAATCCAGTCACTCACAAATATCCTGTTACTGTGGATATTACTCATTCTTTCTGGTCATGCTGGCTGTTTTACCTGTGGCAATTGTGTCACCGTTCTGGAATCAGAACACATTACGGAGCAGCACAATAAGAACATGTCGTTAAAATGGGCTCATGCGTGTGTGCCTGCAAGCAAAAGTACAATTACTAATCTAAGCTTTTCAGCTTCAGCAAAACCACATCCTACGTTATGCGTCTGAAGTACTGTAATAAGCCGTTCATTCTGTTACATTACTGGGAATGTGTCCTTTCATTTCTAGCTTCTTTTTCCTAAGGAAATGAGGCTTATACAGTTATTCTGTGTGTCAGCACCTCCTCATAGCTTTTGGATCTCTTGGTCAATTTCAACCAAGTTTAATAGAGGCATAGAGTTCTTAAAGATAATGACTTAATAAAAAAATTATGGAATTCAGTGGCTGAGTGTCCTAAGGTCCAAGTTAGTGGCCCCTTGAAAAGAACTTAGTTCTCCCTATTGTGTTTGCTATTAGCAAACCAGCTAATTGGTGTACACACACTGGATAGCACGCTATACCTAGCTCTGAACCACCTACAGTACCGGCTACTTCTTGCCCAGCCTGACGGATGGAGGATGCAGGAACTGAAGGCGTAAGGGACACAGAGCTCTGGGAGTAATGTGGGAAGCAGTCAGAAAGAGGCAGGAGGGAAATTGCAAATTGCTGGGAAATGCAGGAAATTAAGCTTCATTAGTTCTGCTGCTCACAGAACTCCTTGCTTTTTTCTCAATGAAAAGACTTAATCCTGCAATCCTCTCTTAGAAATGCTAATTCTGGTAAGGCAGGTTACTAGAGTATGCAGGTTATCATAGCTCTACCAGCTGCAGTACAGCTATGATCACATAAATCAGCCTAAAATATCCCCCTGCTTTTTAATGGGCATGCAGAATCATGTCTTAATTTCTTTCATTTTTGAAAAGCGAGAAAGAAAAGATATCAACTGTTTTTTCTTACTGTATAGCTATAAGCTCAGTTCACCTTGGTGCTTGGCCTCTGAGCATTGGACAATAAAAAAACCAATAATTGCCATTCAGATTTTTCACAGTGCAGAACATCCATCAGTTAGCATAGTTAAATGCATGCTTTTAAAAATATGACAGTGACTTTCAAGGAATTTAGTTTATTCACAGAAGCTTAGAGAGACTTGCGTTCGGAGCCGCTACATAAAGAACATATTTCTGGTAGTAAATAGCTTTATAACAGAAGAACGTACAATGAGATCCAGCGGGAGATGGAAGCTGAAGCTTGGCAAAATAAGGCTAGAAAAAAATACGGGTTTAATTCAATAAGGATATTCAATCAGTAGAGAGATATGTTTAAGGGCCTGACACTTTCTCCATATCTCCAACATTTTAAATCAGCCCTTTGTTACAGGCTTAGTGACCAGATACAAACTGACACAGAAGCTATTGAGCTGTGTGTATGTTGTGCACAAGATCAGACTGGAGGGCATGGTAGTCCCTTTCAGTCTTAAGCTTTTAAATCTAAGCAATAACACTAAGGAAAGATTCTTACCCTTATAAAAACCCTGAGGGTTAACTGCCCTGGTTTTCTTAACTCCTCTGTGGTTCTGTCTACAGGGCACAATACCTTAGATAGCTCTAGCTGTTGGCGGGATACACCGAAATCAGTAGAGCATCACACTGACGCCTCCAGCGTTTCACTGTGCCAGATAGACATATTTCGTTGTGTCATATAACCAATGTCAAGAATTATAGTGGCTGGAGACAGCAGAGGATACTGTCTGTGCCTTACTTAGCATATGGCAGCCCTGGAGGAGCAGCAGCTGGATCTCTTCTGGCTCCAGCACCATTTGGCTTCTGTACCTAAGCATCTATTTTCCGCATAGGCAACCCTATAATGGCCTAGAGCCCTGCTGTGCTGAGTCTGCAGTATTAAAAGGCTATTAAAGGTGCCCACAGATCTAACTTTGGAAAGGCCATATATTTTAGGATGAGGGGTTGTGACCTGATTGCAGACAGAGGTTTTGCCTGTGCACGCGTAGGGCTCACGTGAAGAGGGAGTTTCATCCAAACAGTTTATAACAGTTTAGCCCTACTGAGTGTGTTAGTTCTGCATTGCGGCCTACATCTTGTAACTTTCACAAAATTACTACCACCTCACCATTTTCAAAACTCTTGACTTAAGCTGTTCTTCTGTTGACTGAGGAGCCTGAAGTGTGTTCCATAACACCATGTACCTACAGATAGGCCACTGAATTGACATGTATATCAAAAAATAAGCTTGTGTGTTGACATACTTAAGAGATGCCAGAAACTATGCTTTAAGATATATAAGGGCTCAACTAAGGACATTTTCATTTTTTATTTTGGATTTTTTTCAGCATTTGCGGTAAAATAACAATTTGAGATGACTAATACTGGCTATCCTATAAACCAGAAGCAGTACTAATGTTTTGCTTCTCAGAACAGTTGTCTTTCTTCCTGTGGTGCCTCCACTGTCCGATAAGTTTCATTTTTATCGGTCGAATACTTCTTAGCCATAAACAGATTTCCTTTCCAACATGAAGATATACAGACACACATATTGAAGCCCACTCAATATTAAATGTTATTGATCACACAGGGACAGACAGCATTATGTATCTTTCTAATGAATAGTATAACTGCAGCCGGCAGGCAGGCATTCCAACAAGCTCCGTAAAACTGCCTGACATTTTCTAAGTTCCTGTGCTGCCCGTAGTATCACAGTCATGTTACATATATGGAGCTGAAGTAAAGAATACACATCAAATCATCTTCTACCAGAAAGTGATTCGTTGAAAATGTTTTGCAAGAACACTTCGATGCTGTCGAAACCCCCCAAAATGCTGTCAAAATATTTTTGAAAGTTAAAGACACTTTGTGACAACTATTTCATTTTAAAAAGCAGAGCAATAATTTTGGAAGGGAGCCTGGAGAATGAAGCTCTGTAATAAAACCGAGTTAATATTTCCAAATATATGTTTATTTTTGTATACAACAACAGCTTTTCAACAGGAGCTTTGACCATATCTGGCATCAGTATTTTAGAGCAAAGGCTTTTGATCTTTCTCAGCCCTAGACAAAGGAGGGGGAGAAACTATCAAATTAAGACACTGAATACAAAAATGGTATGTAGCAGACCAATCAAAAAAGATGTACTAATGTATTTGTAAGAAGATTATTTCTATAAATGTGATAATATCACTAGGCAAAAGTAACTCATTAAATATAGCATAAGTCAATAACAAAGCTCTGCAGAGCACTGCAATACTGTTCAAGCAGGAATGACAAGCTAATTTTTAGCTCATTTCACTATAAAGCAACAAAGAGATTTTTTCTTGTATTTTATTTTATTAACCTTACTTGGTTTACTCATTTCCCCAGGTGCACATTTCTCATGCCAGTAGCAACCCCCACATCTGTGTGAGCTGAAAGCCTCAAGGTCAAGGTTTAGGTTTGTCCTTATCTCACAGGGGAGAAGAGACAGCAACCGGTTGGCAATTCTTCCCATGCTTTTGTTATAAATGTCAAAAATATTCATAAACTGATAAGCAAATGTCATCTTGTGATTGTATTTAAACTGGGTGTATTTAGGCGGTTTTCTGACAGTGTACTCTTCAGGAGGTCAGTCTGAAGATTTCGCTCTAATGCTTTTTAAAGTGTTTATTGATTTTTCTGCTCTCCTCTCAATGTTTGAAGAGTTTTTCTGATACTCATTTTTTCCTTTGCAATGAACTAGTCAAGAAAATTATGAAACTAGCTATATCTCTAACTGTGTTAAATGTATAGGCTAAACAATTTGAAAAATAGAGGAAACATTTTCATTTTCTTTCCTGCAGGTTTATTTTGAGTACAGTAATTAGTCACTTTGCAACAATATGTGCCATACTTCCAGACAAAAATGACTGTCAAAGTAACAATATGCCCAGCAGAATACATCTTGAGCTTCATCTTCCTACAAATATTGGAAGAAAAATTGCTATTCACTTTAGTGAACAATTCCTATTCATTAAGTGATCATCCATGTCCTAAAGTCCACTTCATACCAGCCCGAGCTTTTTTCCATTACAATTCTTGAAGATTACTGGTTTAATTCGCAGTGTTTGGAGGAGCCTGTGCGTATTACTGTGTATTTGTAAGGAAAGACATAAACAAACTTCATTCCATAGCCTTCTTAAAAGAATCAGAACAATTCCTAGTGTTCCTGCTTCCACATTCTGGCCTGATGATTAATATCCCGTGTATCTAAATTAGTGAATCCGGTATTTTTCTCTGCTTCCTGCATTAAACTATTGAATCATTTTGCTCTGCCTGGTTAAAAAGCTCCCGTATTCTTTAAAGTTAAGAGGTGCAATAATTTGGTCTAACACAGTGACTTTTAAGGCCTGAATTTACAAAGGGACGTAGGAATGCATGTGCCCATGGCTGTTAAAAACATAGGTGGGTTTTAAGCTTGTAAATGTCGTTGTGAATCGAAGCCTACGTTACCTGCTCCCAGATGCTCAGATTAGAGGATGCTGTAGAATTTCAAAGTACGGCTTATTATCACTGCTGTTGCACCAGTAGCAAACAGAGGGGCTATAGACAGAAAGAGCAGCACTGGAGCTACAAAGATTTGCCAATTCTTAGGTGTGTGATTTAGCAGGGGAACCAAGTTTGGTTCCTAACTGCAGGAACGTTTTCTTGCCCTGTGGCAGGGTAGTTTTTCTGCAGGTAACTTCTTTTGTGTTATGCCGTTCAAAGGTTTCTTAAATATGATAGCTGGTGGATTACAAACTAATCTCAACACTTCCTCCCTCCTGAAAATCTGAGGCAGTTAAAAGCATATTCTAGGAGAGTCAGGCTCCCAGAGGCAGACATAAATACGCATGAGAGATACAATCAGATAGTAACTGGAGCCTCTGAGAATGAGGTTTGTTAACTCTGTTTCTTGGGTTTCCTGTGTGTAATTAGATCAGCTCTTAACTGAGAGCCTATGTAGACATATCCCGTGTTTCCATTTATAATAACAGTCAGATAACGCCTTCCATCTCAGGATGTCCGTCCCTGCACAAAAAAATTTAGTATTCTCTGAGGCAGAAAAGAGTTAGAATCCCCATTTTACACGGAATATAATATGGAAATGCGGACAGACACAGATGAAGCATTTTGCTCAAGGTTATAAAGGAAATATCTGCCCAGCCCGGGAATATAGCCCAGATATTCTCTTTTCCTTATACTTTAACGACAGAAGCATCTTTCCTTCCTACTTCGAATGCTTTCACTGTTTTTAAATGCTGCAATTATCCTTTGACTGCTTTCTATTTAAAGACGGGGATATGTACTCAGCACATCTCTAGAAGGCACACCAGCAGCATGCATTTGTTGTGAACAGATTGTTCAGGTTTCCTAAACCAGAAGAAAGAAGTCATTATTAGCCTTCTAATGCCAAAAGCATTTTAAAAGTCAGAACTCTCTTCTCCTCAGCATAAGAAAAAATAGTGAACATGGTATTCCAAATAATTTAGAAAGAATAGTTTTTATACAGTTCCAGAAGACTGGAATTCACTGGATTATGACTACAGTGATCATTACTGCTTTATGAGGGAGAGAGTATAATAACAGTGGCATAATCTTTGTGTAAAAGACTTCTAATAATCTTGTTCAGGAATACCTTTTCTCCAAAGTGAGTTGGCTGGTAATTCGAAGAAATGAGATTTGCCTTCAGTTGTTTCTGATTTCTTACAGAACAGAATAGCAAGGATTATTGTCCTGCCTTATACAGACACTCTGAGACAGCTAAATCTGTGATCAAATAATCAGACAAAGCAGAGTCCAGTCCAGGATACTGTGCAGGTTCATTTCATTTCCCAGTCGCTTCCTCTGCTGGTGAGAAACACAACAGAAACCAGACAGAAGTGTTCATCAAGCAGTTAAAACCGAAAACATCACACTGAGTAATTCCAACACAGTCTGCTTTACTGAATGGAGCAAGAATTTCAACAACAAACCCTGTATGAGCTAATACTTGAAAAATCAGTGTTAGCTGAAAAGCAGGCATTTTCCTGAGTTGTCTAATACAACATGAGGCATCTGCATTCAGTTATGGGCACCTTAGGATTCCAAGTGCCTGGCTATGTTTGCCTAAGAGAAAGCTAGCCATGTTTATCGTGGGAGGACTTCACAGTATCTGAAGCTGTTGGGAAAAAAAGAAAGTCTGTAGCTGTGTAATTATAGACTATCCAGCATATGTGAGGCAGGAGCACCGCTACACATGCAACCTTGGCTCAGGGTTCTCAGTCTCCGTTTGCTGTGACTATGTAAGGCCCTATGTTATGGGGAGCTATAGCAATTCTTTAACAAAGACAATACACCACCACCACTGCATCTGTCTAGCCCATACCTATTACCTGTGTGGCACTGGTGTTGCCTCTCTAAAAGGTTAGATAAGTATGAGAAAATAGGCGTTTCCTCATGATGTACCACAGCATTACAGCCTTACCTGTGCTTATCCATTGACATTTGCTGCAGCACGCCTATAGAGCATCTATAGGCAGTGCTGGTTACTCGGGAGTGCAGCATCGCTCACATCTGGGTCCCGCACATTGCCAGCTCCTACGTGGAAAGCCAGGCATAGGGAGGAGGCTACTGGGTGCCCAAGGCTTGTTCCAGCACGGAGTTGGGAACTTGGAGGCTTATGCTTGTGAGAAGTGACTCTGAGTCTTACACGTCAATGTAACTGTAATTCCAGATGACGGACTCCACATGTCTTCACGCAGAGCAGTGGAAAGAAGTTCTGAGGGGGCTGTTTGAAAAAATTAATTTAGTAAGGGAACTATCTATGTTAATAAGTACTGGCTCAGCTTATATATTGTGGGCATCTGCTAATCATAAATTCTCTTTCCTTTTAATCACCTATTACATTTTAAGGATAAATTAATCATTGTTTGGAAATGGGCAAAGTTGTCCAGAGAAAGGTAACATTTTAAAAATAGAACTCTCAGCTGGAAATGATGGAAAAGGCACATAATCAGCAAACTCTGCATTTCTGATGTGTAAACCTGAGTTGGTCTTCTAGAATGTAATTTCATAAAAACATGAGGCCACTTGGCCGCATGTTAAGAACAAGTTATAGATGGCTGGGAGAGATCTCTCCTGGTGAGCTCTCCACGTTATGTTTCTCTAGCAGCTAGCTTTAGAAGATGCAGGGGAACAACTGCAACCCGAGAACAGAAGAGTACCAGAGCAGAGAGAGAAATGGGACAAGTAAAACACAAACGCTGAGACATGACATTTGGTAAAACAAGCATCGGGCTCCGCATCTAATATTCTCCTGCTGTAGAAAACAGAACAATGCTAAACCAGATCCCAGCTCCTGTCTGAGCACACAGAGACCTTTTCTCTGTTTGACATGGCAATTTATTGGTAATCGGCGTTACAAACCTGCTGCTGCTTATCAGCATGAAACAGTGAAATTGGTAACGTTATAAGGAGGATGGTGTAAGAACGTAAGAGCTGGTTTATTTGGAATATTTAGCTGAAGTTACCTGGCCGGCAGAAAGGAGGAGAGCTTCAGTTTGCAGGGCCATGTGTTTTTCCCCCAAACACCGGAGATCACTCATCGTGTGTCTGCAGTGGCAGAGGGAAATAAATGATGCCTGCATCCGTCCAAAAGGTCGGGCAGGGCCGCTCTTTTGCGCCGTCAAAAGATCTACACGCAGAAGATCACAGGGTCTTCTAAAAAAAGCGTGTTGGAAGTTCATCCCCGTTCAAGAAGCCGACGCCAGGTGGCACTAGGGAAGGCCGAGAGAATTCAGCCGTTGTCAAAACGCTGGTGCTCGCTCAGGCAGCCTGCGCCAGCACCCGCGGGAGGGATCCTCCGCCACACGCGGGGCCACTGCCTTAGTGGCACTGCCCTGCTGGGGGCCATCGTCACTTGCCGTATCACTTATCTCAAGTGGCTGTTGCAGATCACGTACTAGTTAATAAAGGGCCTATGTGATTTATTTTTATATATATATTTTTTTTTTTTATTTTTTTTTTAACGCAGACTGCATCTCTCCCTGGGAAGAAGAGGGCTGCTCAGTTTTGCTTTGCTGTTACAGGATGCATTAACTGTTCACCGCATATTCCCGGTTTCTGCCCACTGTCTGAGACTGCCGCTGTTTGTGCGTACTCTAGAGACACCTCAGACTTGTCCAGACACCAAACTAACCTCCCTACGCACGCCCCAGGGCATGGGCTCTTCCCAAAGCTTTTCCACTTCTGCTCAGGCAAACACCACAGGAGCAGCTTAGCTCTGCAGGTTTGCGCTTAATCATCTCAGCTGTTAAAAAGAAATAAAGTGTGGTGCAGCAGACAGATGCCTGCCTTTCCTTTCTACTGTTGTTCATCTAAGGGAGGAATACGGGTCATCCCTTCATGACTGGCCCAGAAGCTAAGTTCCTTTGTTTTCTCCCAGCAAGTGAAGCTAGGCAGAGAGAGCAGACTGAAGACTAGGAAAAGTTCTGCTTACAGTGCCTGCAGTTGGAAGGGGAAAAGGTCTTCCATCTCTACAGCTTGCTCAAGGCTCTGCATTACCCTGGGTCACCAGCCAAATCACTGCTTTTAAGGCAAAAGACCAATTTTGTGATGAATGCTAAACAGGGCAACAACACTCATGGACAAGGGATATATGAACGTAATAAAACAGGTCATTATACAAAGTGTGTTGCTTTCAGTGTCTCTGTAAATGAGTAGATAGTCACATTGAAGTACAGCTTCAAAGGTTCAATGTAGCTGTGATCTAGTTTATGTATTGTTATTGCCCATGCACGGTATCACCCCCCAGCATGGGAGAAACAGAGAGGTGATGGTATCCCTCTTCACATGCCTCTTCTTCCAAACCTTCCCAAGCCTTCTGAGCAAAATCACTGATTTACAATCATCAGATCGAATACTTCGTAAATTCATAAGAGAATAGTGAGTTTTCTTTCACCAGGAGTGTGGCTCTTTGAGGTGTTGTGTCTATGTGACTCTCATTCTTGGGGCACCAGCCTCCCACATTTCTGAGGGTTTGACTTGACAGAATGCTGCTGGACCACACGTGTGCTCCGCATGGCCTTGCCGCCGCCTTCTCCCCAAAGGCATTAAATATGGAGCAGTCCCATCTGCCATTCCATTCTTTTGCCATGTATAACCCAGAATAACAGGACTCTGTAGTAGTGGAGGAGGAGAACAGGTTGTGGAAAGAGAGCGAGCACAAAAAACAAATTTGGAGGATTAAGATTTGTTCAGAATCCAAAGAATCATCTGTGCTGGTCAGGAGAGACAATAACATTTAGAATTTAAATATCAAGAGGATGTTCAGTTTCAGACACTAGCAAAGGGCTTGCAGAAGACAGATCTAACTATAGAAAATATAAAACTGTACACCTCCTACACCTGTTTACTTAGATGCCTGATAAAATGACATGCTGCTTAGACTGGATTGAGCCCCTGAGTCTATCAGCGCGTCATGTCCCAGACGTTTGGGGATATGCAGGGGAGCTGCAGATAACTGATCTTTTTTTTTTTTTCTCCTAGATCGACAAATTCCCCAAGTGTATGAGAGGACATGATGCTGTCAGGCATGCCAAAGGAGCTATGTCAAATCAAAAAGGCACAATGTCACATTCAGGTGAATAAGACGAGCTATGCGGGACACCTGCTTTCACTGCTCTGGTGCTCAAGAGCCTGAGGTTGAGATGGTGACCTTCAGGACATTCTGCAAGACTCAACTGCTTACCCAGCTCTTTTCTGCAGGCGTGAGGAAGGGTCGTAAGATTTATTGCATGTGTTTTGTTGAAGTTGGTGTTTTTTTTTTTTTGGTGTGTGTAGCTCACCCGCAGGATGAAATGGGTCTATGAAAAGTCAACATGTATCGTTGCTTCCAGGCAAAAGCTTCCATCTTGTAATTTATAGCAATTTGTTTTCACTAAAGGTAAATCAGAAGTGCATTTTATAAATTTTGTGCTATTATTCAAAAATTTCTTTTTGTCTTACGTCTTTTTCTACATATTTCTTAGAAACATGAATAAAATAATGGAAACGTCTTGATAATATATTGGAATAGAATTTGTAGAATCATATTAAAATTAATATATTTATATTTTCACTAATAATAGACGTGAGTTTGAAAAAAAGCAGAGAATTCACTTGGCTGCTGTTACTTACACTAATCCATAAGTATTCAAAAATAGTCACAGATACCAAAAAAGTCGTAAAGCTTAATACAAATAAGGAAATTAATACACGAACATAATGTGAAAATGCATTATTTATGATACACTATATTTTTCCTGTTTTGAAAGCGTATCATCTACTCAAGAGCCAGAGTATGTAGCTTAAATGATTAATTGCATATACCAAAGAATGGACATCAAGATAAAGAGTATAAGAATTTTCATATACTAAAGCCTGTTTGGTAGGGAAAACAAGGCACAAACACTAAAGAAAGCTTTGATATTACAGAAAGATCATTGGGAGTTTCCAGAGCTCATTGCAGGAAAGCACTAAGAAACAGCTTCATTAGCCCTACAATGTAGAAAATTACCATTAATTTTTGATATTTTTCACCATTATTCACTCAATCGCATCATGCATTTTTGAAGGCACAAGCATATTTAACTGGGACATTTCACAGAGAATTAAATGCACATGTCAATTAAACAGTCCTTAAAACATCTTACACCAGTATAACTGAGATCAATTTTAGGTACAGCTGTCAGCTAAATAAAGGAATCAAAATTATTGACAGGGTTTACTTTGTAGTTCACGCCAGTTCATTTTCCATTGACTTTGCTGTCATCTGTGCATCGTTGCTGCTTCACTTTTCCAGAGTAGGTCTGTTCTGTTCCAGCATCTGTAGTTTTGTAAGATGCCATCGTAGAGCCTCAGTATTCTTTCCAGTAAACAGATTCCTCCAGCTCAATAACACTTTTTTCTTGGTTTGTTTGATGAGGCCGAGGTCAGGAAACAAAAGGATTTTGTTCTCCCGATACTGGATATTGCATTGCTGGAGTTGCTTTCAGCAGCCTATCCTCTTCTCCTATTTCAAACTTAGAGGAAATAAAAACACTCCCACTGTCATTCGCAGTCACATGCTCCTCACTGGTATCCTACAGCGCTTTTCCACAGAAAATATGTTCTTCCCTGATATCAATTTCCAGAGGTTCAGCAGGAGTTTTAATAATAAATGAAATAAGATCTATCTGGCCTGTACCAGAGGGGAAGCGAAGGCTGTGCAGAACTTCAGACCTTGTTTGGTTTTCAGTTGCCTCCTCCCTTTTGTCTAGTGACACGCATTTCACAAAGGAACACAGACACCTCAGACACCTTCGGCCCATGCAATTTTAAAGGCACTTTTAGGCTCTTCACCTCCCCTTATCAGGGAAATACAAGCTTGCAGGAAAGAAGTAGAACAGACAGATATGGGCACAAACTATTTAGTTATCTTACCATAATGTGCCCACATCCAGTGGTATCTGAACTCAGAGCTCCAGAGTGTGGGCACATGTTTCTGATGCAGCCCAGACCAGAGGCCTCGCTATGTACTTTTTATCTAACTCTCTGTGATATCTGATTTGCCAAGTACTTTTAAAAAATGATGCATCCAGAAGCGATTATTTTCATACCATGAGTCTTTACTAACAAACTGCCTCTTTGGAGAGATAGATCCAGACTTTCATCACGGTGATGCCCAAAATGAAATCTAGAATAGTTTTAAACAATATTTTACCTATATTTCCTATACATTTGTTAAAAGACATAGCTTAATGCTAACTGAAAGTCAAGGGCAACACCACCACCCACAGCATTTGTATTTTGCTTTAATTTTGTAAACATTTGAGAATAAAGAACAGTCACAATCATAGAATCATAGGATCAGAGAATGGTTTGGGTTGGAAGGGACCTTAAAGATCATCCAGTTCCAACCCCCGGCCATGGGCAGGGACACCTCCCACTAGACCAGGCTGCTCAAAGCCCCATCCAGCCTGGCCTTGAACACTTCCAGGGATGGGGCATCCACAATCTCCCTGGGCAACATTTAGTTTCTCTTCACAAATACCATCTTCTTTTCCCATTACAGTTTGACAGTGGATAGCCATCATGCCAGGCTCAGCTCCGTGCTAACAGAGTTGTGCAAGGCAGGGTATGCATTGTATGCATTTTATGCATTGATAAACAGCTACATGCATCTCAGTAGAGATCACAGAAACGTGTAGTTGGTCTGTATCTGTCATTATCACAGTGAGCTTCTGCAGCAACACTCAGGCTTCTCACAGGTGAAGCGGTAGTCGCGTCCCAAACTGTTGATATGGTCAAGCAAACTTCCTTTACATTCAACAAACCCACTATATATCTGGACAATCTGCCATGTGTATGTTTCTGCTGAAATGTTCTGTTGTTTGTGACATGATCAGGATGAAACAAATTTAAATGAACAGTTAGGATAATCCACTACCATTTTCAGAACTTTTAGCAAAGTCATGTTCCCGTAGGCTTTTCATGACAAAACAGATTCATGATCTTATGTTCCCCTGCAGGTAAAGACTTTCTGGCTGAAAAAACCTCCCTGGCTGCCAATTGGAGAAGGAGGCAGGAAGGAGAGGAACATTTTAGTTCCCTTTTGTAACATACCATGTCCTTGTGTTAGTCTTGAGATCTGCAAAGTAATTGGAGAATATGTCCTTCTCCATCACAAGATTTCTGTTCTTTCCCCTTCATCTCTACAATTGAAATAGTGTTAACCTTTCACACATATCAGTATATAAAAATGGCGGACAAGTTAAAAAAATAATTAAATTTTTCAGAAATCTAAAGGCACAAGAGCAGCCGTTTGTCTTTCCCAAACCTTTCTTTTGACATGCTTGCTAACCCATAGTGTAAATATCTCAGCAACCAACATCACTAGAAACGTACTTCTTCTCATGTGAATTTTCAGACTGCATGCTGGATAAAGTAGGTGAAATGTTTTCTGAAGATCTGAAATGATCATGTTCTGAAGAGCAGTTGTGTGCACGCATGAGAAAAAGCAAAAAAGCTGACCGATAACAATACCGTTGCAGATAAAAGCTCAGGAAGGAATTCTTTTGTCAGATCATCCCTGTAAGAATAGGAATACATTTTTCTGGATATGTATTATTTTATTATTTTAATTATTTATATATGCTTGTTACATTTCACTAATAGGAAAAGTAGGCAAGAATAAGGACAAAGAGTTCAAAGACCTTTAATTGGAGGTTGCTGACAGACAGGTTTTGATGACTCAGAGACAAGATGAGCAAGTTTATTTACAGCTAGGAAGAGATTCGCATGCGTTTTGCATAGTTGAGAGATGTCCTTATAAAGTCCTTGGTCATTTTCCTGGGAATGTACAGCTGCTGCCATAAAGACTGTAGGTACATACCACACAAGTCTATTTTAACTTTTTACGGCACTGGGACTCTACCTCATTTTGTTTCACAGTCTACATTTAATCCCGAATCCACTCCATGGACTTCAGCATGGTTTTTCTCACTCATGCCATGGATGGATATGGCTCATTCCGTTTGATTGGAATTCTGCTGTGACCTAGTCCTCCTCTAAGGAACACCTCTGAAGATATACACGTGTCCTGGAGTCTCCACTTCCATTCTGGCCCCTAGAGATGTTTGTCTTCTGCAGCTTGGCACTTGCTATTGCCTGATGGTACTGATTAGGGACGAGTCACTGGTAAAACAACACCATGGTTACTCCAAGGAAAGTGAAAACGCTTGCAAAACTGATTCTGAATTGTATGTGTGCTTGTATTTGCTGGGAATCCTTTAGAAAACAACCTTAGAGTGGTCGGAAGTACACCCCCATCCTCCCCAGCATTATGAAAGCAGTGTCACACAATGCCAACCAAATATAAGAGTGTATTTCTGGGATTCCTACAAACTGCTTAGCTGATAAACTATAGTCATGCTTTGTGCGTTGTCAGAGCTAAGAAAAGACTGGAAGAAGTATCATTAGGTTTTAACGGAAAACTGAAAGTGTTTTGAGTAAATCAAAGCATTATTATAGACAGCTTTAACTGTCATGATGTGACTGTGGGAGAAACGTTGTACAGGTATTTTTTTTACCATCATGATGAAGGCTGACAGTGCTAATGAGGTAGGCTGTGAGAAGAAAGTCCTTTAGCCCATCCCAATAAGTCTGCCTCTGACAGAGTCTGACAGACGATCTCTAACTTAAAGAATTAATAAAGTACAGTGTAAAAATGCTTGTGTATTTACAACATGCCCTGCTTGCGTCTGCAAACTGAGTAAAGTCAAATAATGATTCAAACTGCCAACAGAAGAACCTTTGCTTGAGTCTTTGAAACACATCTGAAAGCAGCCAGTACCAGCTAGGATTTCTTAACTCCCAGGGGTGGCAGGTATCTATTATTGATGGAAGAGATGAGCTGTGGCAGAACCATCTCTTAATATGGAAGGATCTCCGTTCATTTAGAATGAGAATTGCTCATATAAAATGAAAATGTCCGACTCCAGCTGCTACAAGTCTGCAACTAATAAGAAAGATTTTGCATTAAATTAATTCTGAACGTCTTCCCATGATTATAGGCTTTTGAAACAACATATATCTATTTTATATATTTTGGAAGAAGATGCGTTAAATCATCTTCTGAAGTAGGTCTTGCTTCCTGCCCTGGTCACACGCACACGCACCCACACCCGCTACTCTAAGGCAGTTACATTGCTCGGAAATATTTACCTCCCTATGAAAATACACACAAAAAAGCCTAGCATTGAGAATAACTGCATTTTATGATTAAAATCTAGAAGAAAAATGTAAGAAGAACTTACACAGTTCTTCTTATATGACAATCTAGCAGAGTTCTTCCTGTATGATGATTTTAGCAGAGATTTTATTTTTCCGTCCTTAAATGTAAAGATATAAGTAACATAATTCTTAAATCTGGAATATTAGGGTTAACTTACCTTAACACCAGTACAATTACGTTTTCTGAATGACCTTATTTAACGGCACTGTAAATGTAGTGAAACAAGTTGCCAACTTAGCCCAGATGACTCATAAGCCAAGGTGGAAACTCCCCAAAGGACCATATTGTTCTTTTCCACTAAAGGAAAAATTCTGTCATGGGAGTCAGTGCCTGTAGGAGTTTCCCAAGTTAAATACTTTATACCCTTTTCTGGAGGAATAGCAGTACTGCAGGTAAGAACATGAGGTTCCAGCTCTGAGTTTCCACAGGAGTCTGTGGAATCCCACGGAGATCCTGCACCTTTGCAAGAGCTATAAGCCTTCCTGTTACTCATCTACTCCTACCTAGAAACACAATTAAAAGTACCAGCTATCCACTTACAGATACCTGCATAACTGCATGCCTTTAAAAAGTTCCCAGTGTGGAAAAGGTATCAAAGGAAAAAAATGCAGCATATGGTAATTTTCTGGACCATTCTCCACTGTGTACCAAGAACAAGGTGAAACAAATTCTTTTTCTCCTCTAAAACCACACTCCCATGATTTTTTTTTTCCAAATATAGATCAATTTAAGGAGTTAATCTGGACTTTGAAAAACTAGATTTAGTCACTTATGCAATTCCTGTCCAGTTAGTCCTTCATAGCATCTTGAGATTCAGTTCTTTATATTGGATCTAACTCCCAATAAACCAGTAGCAAAGTATCCATATTTCAAAGAAGAAAATCCACAAATTCAATATATGGGATTATTTTATAGTCCTAATAGTTCAACAGTTCCGTATCAGCAAATTGAATGCACGTCATTGAGTTTATTGAAGTCAAATGAAGGTCACCGTAACTGTTACTATCCTAACTGTTGTGCCTAAAGGTTTTAGCAAGGAGAGGGAACCCCTTTTTGGCCCTGTTGCCATAGAAAGTCAACATTTCTTGCAAAGGCCTTCTGATCCTGCAAAGTGCTATCTGAGTGCTAAATTATGTTAATTGGATTTACTCATGTACTAAACGGGAAAAATGTGTAAGAGAGGAAAAGAGAACCATATGATATTAATATTAAATTAACACCAAGATTCACCTGTTATGTTAGTGGTGGCTGCCACTAGTAGCACATGTTAAATAATTCTAAGTGGAGCTATGTCTTGAATACTTATTTAATTCCTAATTAAACACTAATTTAATTCCTCCTCTATATTACATTTATGATTTCCTAACCACCTTCACACAAAGGCGTTGCAAGGGTCAGTTGAGGTGCCTCTTTGACATGGTGTGTCAAAAACTGGTTTGCTATTGTAACTCTAACATTATTTGTATTTCACTTTTAATCAAGATTTCAATAACTTGTATTTAAAAGAAGTGTAGATGTGGCAGTTAGGGACATGGTTTAGTGGTGGACTTGGTAGTGTTAGGTTAACAGCTGGACTTGATGATCTTAAGGGTCTTTTCCAACCTAAGTGATTCCATGATTCTATGACTTGATTACAGCTAGTACCATTCAAGGGTGGCTCAAACTTACCTCTAGGATTTACGGATTTACAGCAATTTTCTTGGGTTGTGTTGGTGTTTAAGCTAACCAAGATTTGAAGAGTTTCACAGTGCAAAGAAATAAAAGTTGCCCTGGGCTGTCAGGAAGGAGCACTAACTTGTGCAGAATTGTGTCGTAAATGGAATGCCTTAAATCCGGGCAATAACTTGAAGCTGTTTGATTGTATGCAGCCCAATGGTATAGAATATATACTTTTATGATACACAGGAAAACAAGATGTATATTAGGAAAAAGTGGCAAATATCAGGTAAAACATCATGTCTGACATTCAGCATGAATTAAAATGCAAGATAAAAACTTCTCCTTAAAATATAGTTAGAGCAAAGCAAATATTTTCAAGGCTGTTCTATGTAGTCCTCTCCTTTAAACTAAACTTGAATGGATATTCACATGAAAGTACAAGTAAAAATGAGTACTCAGTTAAAATGCATGGTCAAATTGTCACTTGTCATTGCATTATTAGATAAAATGAATTAGCAGGCTCCATTAATTTCACCATTTTGGCATAGCTTTCATAATCCCTAGATTTTTTTAACTGCCACAGATGTCTATAGAATATTATTCATGCTGGGCAGTTGCATATCAGCTGCAGTAGACAGGACAAAAACTTAAACAATTTTACTGTATTAAAGTCATATTCTTAAAATTAATTAATTTTGTTGCATTTGCCATTGTGTTGGATTTCAAGTATTTTTTATGGGTATGACCAGTGTTCAGAAAAATATATCCAATAAAAGAAAAATAATACCTTCTTGCTCTCATGGATGAGGAATTCAATCTTTTTATCTTGTTAAAAACAGTATTCCAAATAATCATGTTTACTTGTGCTTAAAAAAAGCCAACACCCCTCTCTAAAGTGTCAGTTTATATTTGATAATACAGCACTGACCTGACTTTAATGAAGAATTATATTTGATATTAGATACAAAAATGATTGCACATTACATAACAATTGATATGATTATTTCTTGCTCTTTTATATATCATAGCTTTTCAAATATAATCCTTTTCAAATATTAATAAAATAAGTTTATCCATCTGAAACGTGGCTCGTTTCAGCCTTTACAATGGCACAACTTATACATTCCTACAGCAACAGTATAAATGCTCTCTATAGAAAAAGATTCATGATTAACATAGCAGATAAAATCAAGATGCCTTGGTCCAAGACTCTATACCCTGTTATGCACAATATAGAGCTTCTGTGATGTGAAACTGATTTGAAATCCAATCTGCAGTGATCTAAACATCTATTGACTTCTGAAGTAAATAGAAAACTCAGTGCTGACAGCATGAAGTTACTTTGAAAATGGATTTAACCTGCACTTACCCTGTAGGTTTACACCTCTTTGGGATTTAGCTTCTTCCAAGGCAATGCCAGGGCAAATGTAATAGACTTGGTCTTCTAATCCCAGCCAGGCAAGCAACCCAGGAAATAAGAGTTTTTACATTTCTTTCTTCTGTAACTGAAGACAGGGAACTCCATGTTCCTAGTGCTAAGGGAAGACAATGTTTCTTCCTGTAGAAAAACTAGAAGACAATTAGACTTGATTGTGAGAGTAGTCATGCATTTATGTAAAAGTGCAGGACAAAAAAAAAATAGATATGATGAGAGGTTTAAAAGCAATACTTTTCCCTCTCAGTAATTAGGGCATCAATATATCATTAAATGTATTTACCAAACACAAAGCCAAAGACTGTTAATAATGTTGACCTAAAATGCCCTTAAACTGCCAAAGATTAAGTCTGTCGCACAGAGGATGCTGAGACAGGCTCACATGCATATCACATTGAATGTCACTTTTTGGAAAGAGGAGAGTGGAGGAGAGGGAGAAAAATAGTTCCCACTGGCCAGCTGAGAAAAGCAGGGATGGCAGATCCTCCGATGAGCATCCTCCCCTGGACAGCTGGTACCGCCCACCATCCCGCTTTCCCTGCAGTAATGCTCCAGGTGACCTCAGGACCTGCCCCGGGCCCTGTCGGTTGTTTCTGCATATGAAGGTGTCAGCGCTGATTAGGATGCGCACTGAGTGCTGTGTGCTGACCAGTTGGTAAGCTTTGTGCAGTCAGTCATGGGTCTCCTGGGCTCAGCCAGCCACTACAACAGAGGGGTGGGAGACGGGGCGTGAAGGGGTCAGTCTTGGCCAGTGCTGGTCGCTCCCCAGAAGAACCTGCCACCACCACAGGAGTGGGTTTGCTGGGGTGAGGCCGTGGGAATAACAGCATGAGAATCGTAGAATCATAGAATGGTTTAGGTTGGAAGGGACCTTAAAGATCATCTCGTTCCAAACCCCCTGCCATGGGCAGGGACACCACCAACCGTGTGGGGGCACCAAGGGAAAAGGACAGAAGCATTGGGGCAGCCTGGGGCAGGAGCACACAGCTGGGAGGGAAAGACGGCGTCCAGAAGGGCCATCAGGAGACCCTTAGCAATAGAAAGGGGAAGGCACCTAAGGCATTGTGCCACACTAGGGAACACACATCATATCAAATAACACAAATTACTTACAAAGTCTCTCTCCACCTTGCTGCTCATTCTAGGGCTATGAGCATGAAACTTTTTTACATCTGCCTTACATGATACAAGAAGTATGAACTCTTCACAAACCACCCACGGCATCCTCTACTGACCTGAATTCCCAAGGTCCGTTCACAATGATTTTTCCATGCCCCTCCCAACCTAAGCCAGAGGCATACGCTCTTTCTGTCTACCTACGCTACAACCAGGATACCGCAACATGTTGCCTTTTTTCCCGAGATTGATCAAACTTAGCATCTTTCCTCAGAGGCATAAAGAACACCTAACACCTGTCTGTCTCTTCTATGCAATTCTGTACCCGATTTAAACTCAAGCAATATCCTTGATGCAAACACCATCCATGGTGTACACAGCAAACATATGGCAAGACTCCTACCCTATGTTTCCTACCTCTTGAATCAGAGACTCCATCTTTTTGTTTAGGAGGTGTTCGTGGGATTTTCTTCCATCATTTTTCTATACGCTTTCTTAATTCTTCTTGCATCACTTTTTGAATCTGAACTCTTGGTCTTTGCTTCAGCCTATCATGATAATTTCCACACTTAAATTGTATACCTTGTGAAAAAGTGCATTTTGAGCATTGTTTTGAACTTGCTATTGGGTAATGTCATCTGCTTTCACCTTGTTCTTGTGTCGTGAGAAGATAAGTACAAAATTATTGCAGTCATGCATGAATTTTTTTTTATTTTTACTACTCAGTCATCTGTCATGCAAGCTGAAGTGTCTTAATCCATTTTCACAACCTCTTCCACACCTTGGATCAACCCTGTCATCCTTCTGTGTACCTTTTCTAATTCCACTATACCCTTTTTGAGATGAAGGAACCAGAAATACATAAATACACATTTAAAATACACTTCCAGACTTGATCAGGTAAGTAGGAAAAGGTACAAACATCACTGAGAACAAATCAGTAATTCCACCTTTCTTAATCTCTTCTAAAGTTTTGGGTATATTCTAATAGTCTCCTGTTTAGGCACAATATAAAAGAGATTTTTCAAGTAGAAATTAAACTGAAACTGCCAATAATTTTGTCTCTCTTCCCCCTCCGTCACCCAGTATTTTCTTTTTGTGGCAGATCAGTGCTCCTTAACAAAATGGCAGCATTCAAAATGATTCCTGGTTCAATGAAAACAGAGGTAGAGAGTTAATGGCCAGTTCAAGTTTTGTTTCTTAGTCTCATGTTAGTGTATGAAATTAATATACTTCAGGAAAATAAAAAATAGTTATGAGACAGTTCAACATGGATGATCTAGGTATCAAAACATTAGCCTAAGATTTGAGATGCCAGAGTTTGTTTACATTTTGCCTTAAAGACTTCCTACGTACCCTGTAGTAATTCATGTGGAGACAAAGTCCCAAAGGAGTTTAGGGCCTGCCTCCTGTGGGGTCTGGTCTGAATCACACTCTTTATATTACCCCATAGGGCAGAGAGTGGGGTAATGGCCAGAATACTTCCTGATGGAGTTTCATTCCTTTATCTACCCAGCCTGGTGCTTGGCCTGTGACCGTCTTGTCCACCAGAGCTCTGGCCACCTACAAACCCCACCTGTCTGTACCACGTGTGGTGTAGGGCCACCGCAACTCCCACGGGAGCCACTGACTCGTTGGCTGATGTGCCCGTTGTCGATCAGCCACACGATGCCCTGAAAAGGGCTGTTGCTGAATATTGTGATGGATTCACCAAGACTCAGTGATGCCAGCATATCCAACTGCACTTGGGGTTGCGTTAAGGCCTAGCCTAGTTGTACCTTTTTCCCCAGTCTGCCCTACATTTTACGTGGGGCAGGATTCAGCTCAATCAGACTTTAGGTTTCTACAGTAGAAATGTCTGCATATAAACACATGTCTATAGTTCTGTTATGTCAACAAGCCAGTATGGTCAAACACACGCAGAAGAGAATTTATCTCATCCTAAAGGAAGTACATTTGGTCAACTAAAAGCCTCTCCGAGTTCCCTGCCTGTACTGACCAGCTCTCCGTTGACTATAGTAAGAGTTTAGAACATTTTGTTCAGGTGGAGATTCTTACAGAGACACTTAAACTTAGCAGGTGCTTAAGCAGACACTTAGTGCAAGTCTAATTGCACCCCTAGATTTCATGCCATGGTGTACATGCATTTAAATAATTTGGAAAGTATGGGCTAAAATCAAGACATTGGATGACACATGAAATGCACCATGGATGTCTGTTCTCCGTTTCCTTTGATAAGTGAGGAGAAAAGTACTTTCTTTCTTTGCCTCACAGTGCCGTTCTAAGACAAAATACATTCCAGGCAGTGATACAAAAAGATAAAATTATTGTAGACCATTGAAGTACGTCTTTAAATATAAAAGGGACGAATATTTTAAGAAGTCGTAGAAATTTCTAGTTTATTTTCTCAGTCATTGCATGTTAAATAAAAGCTGATATAATACAGATTTGAATGAACACTGTTGGTTACCATTTATCGATTTTTCCATTAGCCTATTCTTAGGCAGCTGCCACAGAACCAAATATAGTGTTCTTGCTTGTCACTGCTAGGAGAGACAAAGCTAACAGTCTAGGAAACATCAAAGTATTCTTGAAAGTATTTTTAGTATAATATCCTGTGTTAGTGATGGTTAAACCCTTATTAATGTCCTTTAGCCCATGCTCTTGTAACAAGATACTGAAGAGAGAGCACTTTTTTGCCTGTTGCCAGGTGGGAGGCACCAAGGCTTAGCATCTAAGGTTTTGAGATTCAAAGTTTTAAGGTCTGATCCTGTTAGAAATCAAGTGCTGTTTCACTCCTGAAACTGTTCTACTTGTAAATCCAAGAGTGTGATTCAAATGGTTTGCTCAAGAGAACGCTTATTAAAAGACTGAAAATCTTGTTAGTTTAGAAGGAACAGTAAGCAAAATATACCTATCTGAGCTCCATAACAACTGAGCAGGTGATTAAAAATTTGGATAATTTATAACACAAAGACATTTATCTTGCTTCCCTGTGTCTTTCTCTTGGTGGTCTATCAATGAAAGACACAGTGTTAGGCAACGTTCAGACTTAGTATTCTGACTCTCTGGGACATCTAGTATCAACCAAACGAAAGAGCCTACAGCCTATGTTATCCAAAGACCCTCATATCCCAGTCCTTCATACTTTGTGAATAATTTTGAAGTTGTGAGATCAAAGATTCTTCAGAATTTCAGTAATGCAATGTTGAATCAGAGATATCATTTGGGTGAGGAAAAAGGTGTCTAATTTTTTTTACTCACTATGATTTTTGCATCTTATAACGTTCTTGCCCATCTCTTTACTCAGGATCCTCTCTGCTCCTCTATAAGCTCGGGACAAATTTCCCAATTTCCCCTCAATAAAATCAAAGGTTTTAGGGGCCTCTTTGATCTTGCCTGCACCTGGCTAAGCATAAAAGAGCAAATGTTTCGGCTCCTGATTTGCATGTCAGCTATTCCAGCATGGCATATCAGACAGTATCAAGTTCACTCTGCCTTTGAAGCAACAGGATTTGAATTTTTTTTCATAGTTTAACTAGATACGAACTGACAGACTAAAGTCTATCTGTCACAGCAGGGCAATGGTTAGGATATAAATGTATTAGATGTCCTCCTCTTCTTTGTGCTTGGGGCATCTGGCCTGATTGGCTTTAAGAATTCCTCCCAGCGGGGCCTTACCTGAATTAGCAGGCAGAGGTGTGCCTGGCTTCCTTCTGCGTTACACTGGAGCTTTGCTGGGAATAGCAGTTCCCAGGCCTGCTTTTTCAGGCAACCGTTTACAGAATCACTCTTTTCCAAATTGTCTGTGTGAGAAGAGAGAGATCAAGAAGACAAGAGACTCTATCTGTCACAACTGTGACCCCTCCTGATTTCCTGTAGCCTTCACTGGCTACAGTCCATGATTTTCCCCTCTCTCTGTCTGCGCTTCAGGCTGCTGGGTCCCATGCTCAACCCCAGTGACTTCAGCCTTTCTAACATGTATTTAGTTCCTCTGATTTGCTTTTCCCTGGAAGATAAGACAGCAGTACACATCATCTTTGGCATTTATAGGTAATGGAGCATGGTGGGAATGGAAGTATGTATGAGAAAAGTAGATTTGAAACTAATGAAGATTTTGTACAGGTCATAGGTATCTTCCCACCTGGGGATCCTTCTCGGCCACATCTTTTCTACATCTTGCAGTCCCTCCCCCTGCTTAGATCCCTAAGGGTCTGGACAACATAATCAGCTTTCTTAGCACATAATCCAGTTACCTCCCTATCAATGTAGACCAACAGGGCACTGGAAGAGCACTAACCCACAACAAAGTTAGTAACTGCACTAGTAGCTCTTTTGTTTTCCTTTATTAAAACTAGCCATATTTAGTTATGCAAAGAATACTTGTTCAATTGTTACGTGTTTAAGCCAAAGTGCAAACAGACATACAAATCTGATGAAATTCCAGGCAAGGATTGTTACCCTGTGTTTCTTGAAGTCTCTCTGTCCTGCATGATATCAATTTAAACCCAGTAAACATATAAAATCATCCCTAACTGAGAGAGAATGATGTGGAAAGGTCACAAAAGTTTAATTTACAGCCAAAAAAAAAAAAAAGGGAAAAGCCTGAATAGTATGTATAGTATGTAGAGCAGTGAAGATACACTCATTTTGCTGGCAGTACCAGCATATTTTTAAATTGGTTTCACTAAGCTGTCATTTGGCTGAAGAAGCAGAAGTTTCTGATCTAATTCAGTGATCAGTATTTTTAGTAAAACGTGGTTGAAATCAAGCCATATACATGAAACACAGCCAAAATTTTTGATACAGCTGGAATTGAGGATTCAACATGAGACATTACAAAATGAGTTACCTTGAAGGAAATGGTCCCCTAATAATTCTTTCTTGAACCCTAATATCTAGGGTATTAGAGAACACAGAATATATGAAAGTTGCAGCTATGTACTTAGTCTGAAATATGTAGAAACAGTAGGAACAAAACTGGATGCAAGTATTTCCAGAACAATGGAAACACTGGCAGAGAAAGATGAGCAGAAATAGGCATGTTTTCTGAAGTTGCACAGAGAGGAAAAGAACTGTCTTTTACACTTATACATTCACTATGTTCTTATGTAGAACAATTATTTTTAAATGTATTTCCTCTGGAAAAATAATTGCTTTTATGATTGCTTTCTCTATTCTCTGAAATCTTCCCTGATCCAGAGATGTTCACAAAGGAAAGGTCCTCAAATAAGACGGCAGACAAAACCTCACCATAATGGAAGAGAGTTCAGAGGCTGAAAAAACACGTCTATTCCTGTTCCTCCTGTCTTCTTCAAGATTGACCACTCTTCATAGAACAAGTTACTTACAGCTCTTGGTATCTCTAGCTCCAATCAAAGGCAAAACCTTGGTAGCATCCCATATGGACATAAGGTAAAAGATTGTAAAAGCAAGGAAATTTTGTTTGTCTCTTGACTGTATGCTGTAATATTCTTATCTGACAGCCAGTATGCTGTTTAACTGCTTATCATTACACCTGTCTCTTCTAAACAGGACTAGCATATTCATTCTAGACAAAGCACGGTAGTATTTTCCAGTGATCTTTCTGCACTGGCAACATCATGCAGGATTAATAAAATTCCATGTGTCCCTAGAATATTATTATAGAGCTGACTCTTTCTCATTTTATTGGCCCTAATATATAGATGCATTTTTAATCTGCATTTGGCCTCTGCCTGTCACATAAGAATCATCACAACTTTAGCATCAGATTTTTTAGCATGCAATATCAATTCTGATGGTATACTATAAATCATATTAGCACAAAGAACATTTTTTCCAAGGACTGTAGTGCCTATTAGATGTCAGGAGAGTGTTTTGCCTTCTTAGTGCTTCCTTCCGTCAGAGATTTACTTTCAGTAAGTGATACTGTAAATCTGGCCAAGTCCTTTAAAGTTTTGTTGAACTTGTATTCCTGGCTCTGTAATGCTTCTCGGCGCTGTGATCTCAAACTAAGAGCATCCTAGAAAGTCACTCTGTTCCTTTTTCTAGTGTGGAGACAGATTTTTTTTATCATCCTTTTTCACAAATAGGACAAAAATGGTCTTTTGGAGCATTTATGGAGCATCCTTTCTCATTACCTAACAATTGAGATGATTTCGCTAGTACAAAAGATGACTTTTACTGGACAGATTTAGGGAAGTCAGGCCATTTTGAGATATCTGATGGCCCCTGCTTTCCCTTCCCCTCCCGTTTCAGTTTACCACTGTAGATTGGGACAGACTAAGAGTTTCTTCACCTGTTGAATAGAAGCTAAGAAATAATGTAGCATAGTATTTGACATCTTCTGCAGCTGCTACAACTGGAGTCTCCTACCTCCCCCTTGTCAGGTTGGTGCTGAATCCTGCCCTGAAACAGATCATAAAAAAAGTAATCTGAGTGTGATTGACATCAGATTATGATATTGTTGATACCTACCTATCAGAAGCAATACATCCCCAGAGTTTTAAATACAACACATAAGTGAGAAGAGTGCTATTATGCTGCTTTACAGCTATTTGCCCGTTAACATTAAGCCCACGCTAAGTAACTGAAGCCTGCAGGGACACCCCTCCCTGTTTGCAGTGAAGTGCTGTGCAATTCCAGGCCATTTGGATTTTAAGGTATAAATCTCAAGGACACAAAACCTCAAGCATGATAAATCAGTTGCCTCACATGTGCCTACATCAGATGCATGAACAATCCACTGAGCTCTGAAAGGAAACCTTGCCAAATTTTCTAGCTTTTAATAAAAAAGCCTTGGCAGCCTATCAGTATAGGAAGAATAACAGGCAAGCTTATTGAAAAAGGAAATGATATTTCCTCAGAAAGCACGTTTTTTACCTTAGTCATAGAGGGAAGTTCATTGTCTTCACCTTTTCCTAGCAAACTCAGCAGGCTACATTGAAAAAAGAGACATGTTACATTTTGTCAGTAGTGGCTGGAACACCTGGAAACCATATGTAGTGGAGGACGTTATGCAGAACCATATCACTGTGTCTCAAAAGGAAGAAAATTGGTGGGCAAAAAGGAAGCACAGTTAGGCTTTTCTCATTGAAAATAATACTTCAGTAAAAGCAGCAATAACTAGTATCTATTTCAAGTAATAATGATTGTGTATTTGGAATAAGAGCATCTTTAGAAGTGCAATAAAAGTAGGGTGGTCTCATGGTATCTGCTCTTTGCTATTCTTTGACCATTAATTAACACAAACTAAAAATCCAGGCTTCTAAACTAGGCTTTCTAATGCAGTTGTATAACATTATTGGCATATACCACATCACAATACTTCTTTAGGCCTTTGAACATGACTATAGTTTTATTACTATTTTCTTGCATTATTCAGTGAGGTTATTTTTACAGTATTTTGTTTATGTGATGAACATAAGAATAAACCAACTCAATACTCATATTTCTAGCAGTTTCCAGTTTCTTGCAGTAAGAATAACCAACCATGCTTTCACTGAAAAATAAAATGTCTTAAAAAAAATCCCATCAGAGCACTTCACTGACTACTGCTGAAGTCCAATTACATGTTTACTTTCTGTATAAACACAGCTAAATAGGTCCTGCTGATACCAACAGATGCACAGACATGAGATAAAATTTTGTTTGTTTGCTTTTTAAAATTTTCTGCGTGTAACATAGTATTCCCACAGCCTTTTTTTGCCCGCTGACTGTGAGACTGAATAGAAAGTACGATGACTTAACAAATGCTTTTATTATCCAGGGTTTCGGTGCCATTAAGGGCTTGTCTAAAAACTACAGAGCTGTAATGGGGCCATCCAAATTCTCTTTACACTCACTAGCTTGGGTACTGGCAGCACTCTAGTCATGGAACTCAGACAACATATGCTGCTGCTTGACTAAAATTAGCTTATATGTCCCATAACTCTAACACTTAAGGGATATGTAACCTAATGTAGTAACACGGTTTCGGCTACCGCTGTATTCCAATTCTTTTTTAGCAGCAAGTTCTGCTTTCTGAATAGTGTAATGCATATGCATATGCATTTCATCATCCTGAATATATGCTATATATACACATATGTAATGCCTCAGCCACTGGGTTATGCATTATTAGAAAGCTGCCATTATTTTGTATCACCATGTGTGTATATGTCGTGGCTAGTACTAAAGAGACTCACTGTAATCAAAATGTTAAACATAAAAAAGGAGTTTGTATGCATGTGGCTGTGTACACATTTAGAAATAATTAGGTCAGGAATTAATTGGTAAAATAAAGAGCTATATCAAATACCCATCCCTCTTCTGTTTCATCTCCTCCCTTCCCCTCATCTCTCTTCTCTTTGGCTAGCAGTTACCCAAGTCTGGGTCAAATTTTTTCATAAGGCTTTGTTTCTGTCTCTACCGCCACCACCCTTCACCCTCGAAGCAGCTCCTCAGGAATCCAAGAAGCCGCTCAGGCTGATAACCTGTGCTGAACATTAGGAGCAAATTCATTTCAGTTACACCCATGCCAGCCCGCTGACGTCAATGGGGCTACACAGTAGCAGGCAAAGATGGGAAGGGAGCCTAAGGGTGAAGTATTGCCAGGAAGGAATCCCTGACTCATGACCTTAAAGCATGGAAGCCCTCATAAATCACTTCTCCCGCTACTGGATTCTCCCCTTAATATCTTGCCTTTGATGAGTAGCCTGAGCCACCTCCTCTTTCCAAAGGGGGAGGAAGGGCACAGCAGGGAAGAGTGGAACAAGCTGACATTTCCCTTTCTCTCTTCTCTAAGCAATACGGAAAACTAAGGCAAAAATTTGAAATTGCTCTTTGCTCATGTACTTCTCAGTATAAAGGAGGCAAAGTGGTCACTAATTGATAGAATTCAATTCCAACAGCAGTATGAAAACGCGAACAAACTCTCCCGCATCCAGTTATAAATCAATACCCATTATACAACTCATTCTGCCAGGATGATTAGTTCTGGAAATGTTACACATGCACATACACTTCCCAGATCAGATACGTCAGGGCAGGCCTGCACAATTCAGGACAGCACTCATACCTCATGTGGCTTTGAATCACAGCTGTATCTCCATGTACAGGAAAATTCAGCTACATTCTTCTTTCTGCGGCGATACTGAAGATCCTGTCCGAGCGACCAGGAACCAGATTAGGCAAGCTAAAGCCTAGATAGAATTAAATCTGGCTAGGGGCATCAAGGATAACAAGAAAAACTTCTATAAGTATGTCAGGGCAAAGGCAAGACTAGGGAAGATGTGGGCCCTCTCAGGAAGGAGACAGGAGACCTGGTCACCCAGGATATGGAGAAGGCTGAGGTGCTGAATGACTTTTTTGCCTCCATCTTCACCGGCAAGGGCTCCAACCTCACCACCCAAGTTGCAGGATGCAAAGGCAGGGTCTATGAGAATGAAGAACCGCCCACTGTAGGAGAAGATCAGGTTCGGGACCATCTGAGGAACCTGGAGGTGCATAAGTCCATGGGACCAGATGAAATCCATCCACGGGTCCTGAGGGAGCTGGCAGATGAAGTCGCCAAGCCGCTTTCCATTATATTTGAAAAGTTGTGGTAGTCTGGTGAAGTTCCCGCTGATTGGAAAAGGGGAAACATAATCCCCATTTTCAAAAAGGGAAAAAAGGATGACCCAGGGAACTACAGGCCGGTCAGTCTCACCTCTGTGCCTGGCAAGATCATGGAGCAGATCCTCCTGGAAACTCTGCTAAAGCACATGGAAAATAAGGAGGTGATTGGTGACAGCCAACATGGCTTCACCAAAGGCAAATCATGCCTGACAAATTTGGTGGCCTTCTATGGTGTTGCCCCAGCATTGGTAGATAAGGGGAGAGCAACTGACATCATCTACCTGGACTTATGCAAATTGTTCGACACTGTTCCGCACCACATCCTGGTCTCTAAATTGGAAAAGCATGGATTTGATGGATGGACCACTTGGTGGATAAGGAACTGGCTAGATGGCCGCACTTAAAGGGTTGCAGTCAATGGCTCAATGTCCACATGGAAACCGGTGATGAGTCGCGTTCCTCAGGGGTCAGTACTGGGACCAGTGCTGTTTAACATCTTTGTCGGTGACATGGACAGTGAGATCGAGTGCACCCTCAGCAGCTTGCCAATGACACCAAGCAGTGTGGCACACTCGACGCACTGAAGGGAAGGGATGCCATCCAGAGGGACCTTGACAGGCTTGAGAGGTGGGCCTGTACGAACCTCATGAAGTTCAACCAGGCCAAGTGCAAGGTCCTGCACCTGGGTCATGACAATTCCAGGCAAAAATACAGGTTGGGCGGACAATGGCTTGAGAGCAGCCCTGAGGAGAAGGACTTGGCGGTGCTCGTGGATGAGAAGCTCAACATGAGCAGGCAATGCCCACTTGCAGCCCAGAAAGCTAACCGCGTCCTGGGCTGCATTAAAAGAAGTGTGGCCAGCAGGTCGAGGGAGGTGATTCTGCCCCTCTGCTCTGCTCTGGTGAGACCCCACCTGGAGTACTGCGTCCAGCTCTGGAGTCCTCACCACAAGAAGGACATGGACTTGTTGGAGCGGGTTGAGAGGAGGGCCATGAAGATGATCAGAGGGCCGGAGCACCTATGCTATGAGGACAGGCTGAGAGAGTTGGGGTTGTTTAGCCTGGAGAAGAGAAGGCTCCGGGGAGACCTTATAGCAGCCTTCCAGTACCTAAAGAGGGCCTACAGGAAGGATGGGGAGGGACTCTTTATCAGGGAGTGTTATGATAGCACACGGGGTAACAGCCTGAAGTTGAGAGAGGGTAGATTTAGATTGGATATCAGGAAAAAATTCTTTACTCTAAGGGTAGTGAGGCACTGGAACAGGTTGCCCAGAGAAGTTGTGGATGCCCCATCCCTGGAAGTGTTCAAGGCCAGGCTGGATGGGGCTTTGAGCAGCCTGGCCTAGTGGGAGGTGTCCCTGCCCATGGCGGGGGTTGGAACTAGATGGTCTTTAAGGTCCCTTCCAACCCGAACCATTCTGTGATTCTGTGATTACAGAAAAGCGAACCCAGGTTTTTGTGTGATGATGCTATAATAATACGACTGTTGCCTCACTGGAGATCAGGAGTGACTACAGCTGTGTTGGTCTATATTTGTAATGGTGGCCTAATTTGAGGCAGTAAACTGCCAGTAAACAATTATTTCAGGAAACCAAAGTAAGAGGCATACTCAAGAAATAAGATAGTTTGTGTTCTCTCCTTTCACCTGGGGCTGTTAAGGCATTAGTTGTGGAGGATACAAATCATGCACTTGACGCACTTCGGCCCTTTCTTCCAGCACCAGCCAGCTTTGCAGAAGCAGTAGTATGAAAAAGGGGTAAAACAACAGTTGCCTTGACTGTCTTAAAATCAGTCAACACTGAATGGCTGCTGCAGGACTGCCCTAGTATATGTCTCTATTTATAGAGCATCAAATACTGTTGGTGGCACTTAATCATAGTATTTAGCTTACTACCAGATACATCCCTCTTAAATGGTTTCTGGCAGTATTATCTACCTCCACCGTAAGTTCACTGCTATTAAGCATCAATTCCCCTCAAATAATTCCCAGCTAAAGGTATTTTATTCTGTCCCACATTTCTGGACACTAGAAAGTCAAATCTCTTTCAGTAGCCGCTGCCTGAGTCCAGCAGAGACTTCCACCCACTGACAGGATGGTAACTGATTTCCTTTGCCAGGACAGCCTGCTCCGGCAAACAGACATCTCAGGTTAGAATCAGAGTAAACACAAAGTGAGGAAAAGCTTCGTTTTGCTTAACCAGAACTTAAGCCCAGTTACATGGAAACATGAGCTTCCTCAGAACAAGTCATCTCAGTCTGCACAGGCTTAACATCTCAGAAGAGACGGGTGCTTTGCAAACCACAGACTCTTGACAAAATCTGTCCCTCACCAGGCTTTTCGCACCCTGTAGATGTTGTTGAGCAGCTATCCTCCCTACTCAGCTGTAACTCAGGTGGGTTTCCTGCTTTCAGAACTGACAGCTTTGGGAAGTATCATGACAAAGGCATGAATGCTGTCTCCATGGTTTATTAATCCTTTTCCAATTAGCATGGAATCCATATGCCCATTATGTGAAATAGACAGACATGGTAAAAAACCAAATTCCCAGTACAACAAAAGCACACACACTGTGTGGGAGCAAGCTACTTTCGTAGTCATACAAATCTACCTCTGCACTCTCAGCAAGCTACACAAATTTCCTCTTGCTTATAAAATCTGTGAAGAGACCAGAAGATCTCTGTTCCTTCGCAGATTCACCAATTAATACTTCTGTCCACAGAGAACACCAGCCTCTATACCAGCCTAGCTCCCCTTCCTGCTCCCCTCCACAGGACTTAAATGAGCGGAATGTTATGGGAGAACATGGAATTCAAACTTTTGTAATTATATATAATATAGAGATGTAGGCTGTAGTCTGGAGAGGAAAGGTAAGACAATGGAAGCCCTAATATAATTTTTATTTTTGGCTTTTTATGCAACTCTAATTTTTATTTTTATAAGCCCCTTTGTAAGGATGTAAAAGTTTGTGTTAGCACCTCTCTGTCAGGAGGAAACATTCTTCCTGTTATTATTACCTACTTCACTAAAACAATTTCTGGTAATATACAAATGACAAGTTGAAACAAACTGGTAACAGCAACTTTACTGAAACTACAGGCAAACTCCCACAGGAAAAAAATAGCAATGACTGTGACCATTACACATTTCACAGCAAGTGACATGATGGAATTGAATGTTGTCATGGTTGAAAGCTTCAGGGATCTCATACACTTCATTGACTCTGTCTACAAAACGCTAAGTCTCACCATGTCCCCTCACAGCAAGATTCCCAGGCCACATGATGCTCATCACGCCAAGCCTCTGCAGTGCTCAAGAAGATCAGGCAGACAGAGCTGCAGTAAGGGAAAACATAGCAGCATCTTAAAGAACCACTTCACAATCGAATAAGCTGCGGCCGTAGAAGCCGGTTTTAATACTAGCTACATACAGTTGAAAAAGCCAAGCATTAATATTTAAAACATCACCAAAAATTATTTTGAAAACATTTCTTGGAATATTGGTAGTTTTGCTAATCTGAGAGAAAATGCTGATGTCTTTTGGACAGAGGAAATGAAAGAGGTGCAGCCTGTGTCACTGTCACCTGGGATTCGCCTACAGGAAAGAAAAGAATATGGACCATATCCATCCTACTTCCATCCCTACCGCCTGCGGGGGGCTGTCAGGAGGCCTGGAGGGGTGAAGAAAGGACCTCCGCCTGGACACCCTCCTCCCACCCACCACTCTACCCCTGCTGTGTCCACTCCCAGTGCCTGAGAATGCAGCTTCTAAGAATAACCGGGACTGAGGGGAAAAGCAGAACGATGCAAAGGTACCCGGGCCATGCTCTGTGGGACAAGTGAGGTTGCCCGAGACTGCAGCGCTGTGTCCCTTTCCTAGGCATTTGTCCTCCAGCTGGTTGTACCTTTCAAACTGGAAAATCTGATGACTGTATCACTGCAGCATTTTTATCTAAGCAAAAAGTTCATTTTGGTAGTGTTTAATATTTCTGGTACTTTATGTATTGATTTGTAACTACTCATGCTTCCTAAATAAACAGTTATAAAACAAATTGGACACAGTCATGAGAAAAAGCAGATATTCTTGAGAAACCTGAACCACAGCTTTTTTGAAGCCCAGAATGCTGATACTGCTATATTTAGAGCTTTATTTGGTGGGAAAGAACAAACCACTAAAAGATTTCTTTCAGCTTCGATTGAATGCTACATCAGAACAAAAGTAATTTTACAGATGACATTAAAGTAGCCAGAAAGTGATATCCTTTTTATTTACTATCCTTTTTGAGGATCAGATGCTTGCCTTTATCACTAGAAAATATTGTCCAAAAGTATTGCCTAACCTGGAAGTACGTTATGGTGAATACTAGTTGTACTAAGAGTCCATCTGGTTATTATCATGAAATATGACAGGAATTTTCATGTGATTTTTTAAAAAGTAATCTCTTGTTTCTCCATTCCTTGATATTTAAAAAAAAAAAAGTAGCCCCAAGACATGTGATTTATTTTAAATTTGACAGCTTCACCATGTTAAATGAGTTCTAACTCATTAAACAGTTAGACAGGCTGATCAGAACAATGAAAAAGATTAAAAAATTGTATGTAAAGGTGGGAACCAGACTGCAAAGTGCTACCAAAAATAAAATGAAATAGCAAAATAATGTTCTGTCCCTTTAAGATACCAAAAATAAACCAGAATACTCTCCTTATCTAGATCCTGATACTGCACTCAGCTCTATAGTCACAGGAGTCTGACTGTGGGGACTTCATCGCCAGGTCGAGGCACTGAAGTGTAAAATAGAGACATAAGGCAAGACTAACGTAAATGCAAATCCAAAGCAAAGAGAACACAAAGTTCACATGGCAGCAAGGACAGAATATTATTCACGATACCTATAGATTCCAGCACTTCCCTTTCTTCTGTTTATTCGCAGCTCATTTGTATCTTTTTTTTTTCTCTTTGGTTATGCATGGCTGCCACTAATGAGGTTTGTCACTGTTCCAACAACAAATATCTCTGAAGGTACTTGTTTGTGGTGTTTCAATGGGAAAGCAGGTGAGTGAACAAGGGAGTAAATGGAAGATCACATTAGTAACCATGGCAGCCAGCAGCGTTTCATCCCAAGAGAAGCTTCCTCTGGTGGGGGCTGGGTTTCCTTTTAATGAGTTTAATACACTGTTTCGCAGGGATGGGGCAAGTCTTCCAAACGGTCCACGTGACTGGACCTTCTACTGCTTTGTGTCACTAGTAAGACCTTCCTGAATGCCGTGCCTTTCCTGATGAAAAGGATTACTTTGCAGCAGCCAGGGACTGGATCTCTCGCAAAGATGTATTTGCTAATGACCAAAATTGCCTGTGATTCATTAAGTTACACATACACAGGTAATGCAGAGGAACAAATCTTGGTTGTAATTGCAGAGAACTGCCTGAGCTGGCAGAAGATTGCAGCCAAATTATTTTAACTGACGTACATCTATTTGATCGTCTTGGGTACCTAGAAGCCAAACTCTGTTCTTTTAGAAGACTTTGTTAAGAAACTATACAACAAAGGTCACCTTTGCTAGCAAGGATGTGGGCATTACATTTTGTCATAATGACAGTGCATTTAGCTTTTGAGTATAAGAGAAGATATGCATTATCGCCAGCGGTCAGAAACAGAGAGGTCAAAGAGTCAGAAATATGTCTTAGTTTCACATGTACTTTCTGGGAAAAAAACAGACCTAGACAAAGAATGTCAAGCAAGAGTGAAGTGATCTTCAATCTCCAGTGCTTAATCCTCCGTCCTTTTGGCCACTCTACTTCCAATGAAATCATCATCATGGTGGTTTGATGCCGGCCATTTTACTTGTTTTGGCTTCACACTTAGGCTTCACCTTCAATTTGTTAACTTACTGCAGGTAAGTCCTCTGAGTACCACAATAACCATTAATTACATTCTTCTTCAAATGAAGTACATCTGTCATAAACACCAGGCAGTGAAATGTTTTTAACATGAAACAAAGACTTCAAAACTAGTGATGGTATCTCTTTTGACAAACAATATTCAGAAGGATCTGGGGAAATATTATTTGCAATAGATCAAAGCACAAACATCTGTTCCACTGAGGGAATAATTTCTCTTGTTAATAGAAATTAACTAGTTCAAATATATGGTGTAGACGCAAGAAAGATAAGTTGTTCTTTTTATTAGCTTTTCAGAAATATAACAGAGGGAGAGACACAATTAAGAAGTGATATATTTGTAGGGGAAAAGCCAGGAACGCTGCAGGATAAGCGATTTCACTCAAAGCATAGAGCAGTTTCTCAAGCAGATGACCTGCACACAACTAATGGCTTTTCAATCTCTGTTGTTTCCCTCTCCTCACATTGTTCTCACATATGCTCGAGTCAACTCTAACCACTTACAGTTTTTTCAAGAAGTATTTAGTCACTTTGATCCGAACTACTAGAGGTACATAGTCACTAATGCAATAGGAAGCAGGAATCTAAATAGATGTTAACCATCTTAAAATCTAGAACTCTAGTGCCTCTGATGTCAACCGAATTATAAATGTATACTCTATTGCGTTGTGCCTATGATAACTTTATTGGGGCCCAGCTTTAAATCCTGCCTTCCCACCTTCCAAAGCTGAGGTGGACTAAACCACAGAGCATCACTGCCTCCGTGAGCTGCTGCCCTTGGACCAGTCTCTCAACATTTTCACTGCAATTATGAAACAGGTTAACTCAATAAGCATTGCAAAGTAGCAGAAAATACACCTGTACACAAGAAGAGTAAATCTCTTCCACACTAACATATTCACCTCGATGTCTAATGCTATTTTAAACAACGAGCAGGATGTTTCAAGCAGAGCTGTATTGATACAGTAAGTAAATCAGAAGGGACATGAGACTCTGTGGTAAGTAGCAAGATCTAGAGCATTTGGTAATTCAGCTGGGCAGGTAGGGGTAGGCTGAGAGGCCAGTAATGGATCAGAAGGAATCATTCTGTAACAATAGGAAGGAGAAACGGAGAGCAAGAGAACAGGGGGTTTAATCTGCAGTCAGAAAAGATGCAAGAAATTTAGAAAAGACAAGGAGGTCATGCAAGGTAGAGACAGCATACAGGTAATTTTAGGAATTTACTTTTAAAACAAGAAATGAGGAGTTAAATAAATGCGATGGCATATTCAAAGATGAAGACGATTAGTTTAATAAATTGCTTAAAAGTGAAACATTGCATAATAGGCAGAACAGATCCACGCCAGTATGATCAAGGCTCCTCTTTTGGCTTGACTCTTAAGTCACAATGTGACCTTTGGCAAGTCACTTCAGGCTAGATCCAATAAAGGACTCAGGCACCTTAAGCCTGATTTAGGCAGATTTGAGGTACCTAAGTCTAAATGTATGACCGAAACACCCTGCTCAGTTGCATACTAACCCTGGAGGAACCCGTCACTCCAAAAAGCCATATATATCTGCCACTCAGTTCTCACTGCACAAACACCGCTCTGTCAGCAAAGGATGTGCTGTGCTAACTTTCAGGGGCTTACCAGTGCTCTTTCCTGGGCTGCACATTTAGATTTCCTTTTTGTGGAAATACAGGCATAAAGGACAACTGGGATCTTACCTCGATATGTGCCCAGGATCCAGCTGTGCTCCTTTTCTCGGCAGCACAGTGCCACAGGCTCAACGGGAAGGGCAGAAAGATGTTGCTCAGCTTAGCTTGAGCAGCAGCCTGGAAATGGCAAATGCGAATCTGAGCTTGTGTGTCCCTTCCCCCTGCCCTTGACTAAAAAAGTCAGTGAGAGTGGAAGCCGTGGTCTCCTTGTCACCTCAGGGAACACAGCCAACCTTTGCATCCAGGTGGGACCTACACCCACCAGCAGGCTCCAGGCTCTGGATCCGAAGAAAACAGTTCTTGCAGCCCCATCTTTGTTACCGGAGCTTCAAGGAGCTCAGAAATATCCCTGTGATGATCACACTCAGTGCTGAGCTGCTGTTGACTGTCACCGACTCATCAAGTGAATGTCCTTCCCTTCAGGAATGCTCTGTGCGTTGCACTGAGCAGTGTGGGCACCTCGCGCAGTTTCTCTAGTGGAAACAGTGTACAGACACTGCAGGTTTTAACCTCCAGGAGTCATTACCTGCTTCTGTGAAGAAATGACACTTAATTATGTGGAAAACATACTGCGGTATTTGGGTGAAAGAAACTACTGAAAGCATTAAAAGAAAGAAAACTTTGAAAAGCAGTTTCCTGCATAATTTGAAAATTTGCTTTCATTCAAAGTCTGGGTAAGAAGCAATGTCATTGAAGACATTGGATTGATTAAACGGCAAAGTTTGACTAAAAGTGGAATAACTCATAAAAATATTACAAAGTATGAATATTCCATAAATTCTTTGAAAATGGAATGGCTAGACAGAGAACTATCCTAAAAAGCAACTGAAAAAATTTCTTGTTTCAGCTTCACAATCTGTGTATTTTGATATAATATTATCACTTTATGTTCATGAATGAGGTTCCTTTATGGCTTTTATAATAAACAAATTCCCTAAAGAGTAATGATATGCACACAGAATGTAATTTTAGTATTTAATTGTTCATGTAAATAAACAGATAAGAGAGTAGTTTTCTATTAACTCATGCAGAAATGCAAATTCTGAGAAAAAAATCGTGTTGTTTCCTAGCTCTTTTAATTCCTTTTTCCCTTTCAGTTTCAGTGATAGTTTCTTGAAAGCAAAATGTAACTACAAACCCCTATGTTACAGAAGTGTTACGTCTGTAAATAGGAGCATGAAAATGGAAGGTGCTGCAAAATGAATATAAATTATAAGTAGTAACTGAGATGAAGAAAACTGGGTTTTAGACCAACATCACTTTAGGGTTTGAACAGCAACATTAGCTTGACCACACTGCACTTACTGCACATTAAATTATGCATTTTGCAATCTAACCAGTAATAAAAAATGCTGAACATATATAATGCATCTAAATTAAAGGTGACCTGTAAAGAGTCAGTCACATGTCCTTTCCCTTAGCATTTATGTGACGATCTCAAATAGCGTAATCTGTTTTTTCCATGTATGTTAGTTGTATTAGAAATTCAGATACTCTTTAGGTTAGAAGATTTTATGTTGTCCAGAGAACAACTGAACTGTGTCAACACAAAAAACAAAGGAGCAAAAATTACAGAGTCTTGGCCATGAGCTAGGTGATAAAGAACAGCTTATGTGACTGCTGCTAAATGAGGGAATGGATTTTCATAAGTGTAAAACGCTTTAGATTTTGTTTGCTTTTGTTAAACTTAACTCTTTTAGTAAAATATTGAATTTTATGACATTACTAAGTTCCGATTAACTGTGGAGAACGTATTTAGCTTAAAGTCTTGGTTTTCTATTAAGTCATACAGAGTCATACACAAATTATCAGAGGCTACCTACAAGATCCTTGCAAACTTGAGCGAGTCCTTCGGTATGAATGGCAGGAAAACACAACAGCTGAGGAAAACAAAGGCCTTTAAAGGTCTTCTTTCAGGTAACTTAAAAAATAAAACGGGCAGGGCCGTGCGAAGGAGATTTTACCTTTAATACAATTTTGACCTGCCGGTAACAGTTTATTTAAAGGTATTTGCGGTCTAACACGAGGAACGCCTAACGCCGGGCCGCCCGAGCAGACCGAGCGCCCCCTCACCCGGGTCATCCGCGGGAGGCCGCCTCTCGTCCCGACGGTGCCCGGGACCGGCGGCGGGCTGGGCGCCGGCGGGGCGCCAACACCTCCACCCCGGAGCTCCCCGGAAGGGCACGGCGGCCGCTCCCTGTTGCTCTTTGCCTCCTCACCTTCCCCCTTTTTCCCTGGCGTGGGGCGCCCGCTTCCCTTCTCCCATCCCGCGGCAGGCAACGGGGCCGGGCGGGACGGGGACGGGGGTCACCATGGGCAGGCAGCAGCAGGGAGGAGCGGGGGAAAGGAAGTTTTTAAACGCTTTTCTCCTCTCATCAGGTTTTATCCTCCCCCTTCCCTCCGCTCACCCCTCAGCCAGCCACCAGCACGGACGGTACCCAACCGGGGTGCCGTTAACGGCTGCAGGCAGCCTCGCGCGCCGCCCCATGTGCAAAAAAGACGGGGGGAGGGGAAGCGGAGGGAGAGGGAGGTGGTATCGGCGCGCGCATGCCCGCCCGCCCCGCGCGTGACGTGGGCTGCCGGGGCCGCCCGGCGAGATCAAAGCGGGAGCGGCGCGAGCCGGGCCGGTACCGGGCGGGTCCGCGCGCGCGAGGGGGAGCGGCCACGAGGGCGACCCCCCCCCCCCCCCCCCCGCTCTTCCTTCCTTCCCGCCCGCTGGGATAAATCCCTGTGCGGTCCCGCGCGGGGGGCGGGAGCTGGGCGAGCCCTTCACGGAACCGGCCGGCTTCCTTCTCCGGCTCCCCTCCGTGAAAGTGTTGTGGCGGCGGCGGCGACGCCGCCGGGTGGGGGGGCATGAGGGGCCGCGGGGCGCCGCGCCGCAGCGGCGGCGGCGGGCACATGGCATAGCCGGAGGGACAGCGGCGAGCGCCGGGGCGGGGTGACAGCCGTCCGGCGGGGCGAGCGCGGCTCCCTGCATGTGGAAAGTGAGGCGAGCCAGGGAGCCCGGCGGCACCGGCGAGCACCCGGCGGCGCGGTCCTGAGGGCCCGGGCAGTGGCGGCCGCCCGCCCGCCATGGATTGCAGCCTCCTCCGGACCCTCGTGAGCCGATACGTGAGTACCGCTGGCCGGGCCCGTCCCGGCGGGGCCCCCTGGCCCCAGAGCCGTCTCTCCAGGGCTACCCCTCCAAGTGCAGCTCGTCCCCCGGAGGGTGGGAGAGCCCCCCGCCGCCCGGTGAGGCGGAGGGGAAGCTGGGGGACTGCGAACGAGCGGGAGTCGTGTGAGGCTCCGCAGCGCCTTGTGGCCCCCGGGCTTGCAGAAAGGACTCGGTCAGGAGTTTGGCGGTCCCGTGACTGGCACGGCGGCCCGGGGAGGGCTGGGGGGCTCGTGATTTTCCGTGTAAACGGAGCGGTTGTTAATGGGTTCCCTGCAGCCCCCTCCTCGTGTAGGCAGCTGCGGGGCTGTCCTTCGCGAAACCAGAACGGGTTGACCTAAGTTCAAAACACTGTAATTTACAGTGTGCTGAGATACGTAGTTATCAGGGCGGATAAAACCTCTAGGGTTTTTTTTATTTTTTCCTCTTCTTTCTCCTTCTTATATTGTGTCAGTCAAGCTGCGCTTTGTGGAATTGCCACAATTTAAATACACTGACGAATGGCTGGAATAGTCCCAAGTTTTTTGTAGGTGTGCATGGTAAGATTCAAGAACGCTAAACTTGGTGTACTTTGGGAAAAGAGAGTTGATGTTGCTTGTTGGTCAGCATGTTTCCCCCCACACGTACCGCCTGAAAAAGCAAATCAGTAGTGCGTTAGAGTGGAGCCAAGTGTAGGGTGAGGTGTGTCAATGCAAATCTGGTTTCGTTGAACCCCTAACAAGTGTTCAGGATAATGGCTTTAGTAAATAGGTGGTATGTCAGTAAGTGCAGGGTTGCACAATATAGGGGTTGGGGACCACCGATACCAGGAAACTGCAAATTTCTGCTTTTGAGTGTAGAAGGAATCTTAAAAAGGTGGGGAAGGATAGTTGGAATTTCCAAATAGATATACCTTTTCTTCCCATGCAGGAAGTACTGTGAGTGAGGAAATACTGTAAGTGAGGAAACTTTTGTGCTCTGACCAAGCAAAAGTAAATACACTTAGTTTTGTGCGTGTCAAGAGCTATTGCCAGGTAATACAGGGTGAACTTTCTTCTTTAAGTACAGGCAAAGAAAAACGGCAGAGGTAAAAAATGACTCGATTTTTTTGTTTGCTCACATTAGAGTATTCTGTGGGTTGAGGAGAGACTGGAGAGGTGAGTACTGAAAGCAGCTGTGGATATATGGATCCTTAGAAAGTGGCCCTGAGGAAAGGAGGAGAATGCTCAGAATATAATGAGGTATAAGAGAAGCAGAAGTCTTTGTGGATATGGAAAGCTCAGGCAAACTGTGCTGAGCTCTGTTTGGAAGCAGGCAGGATCAGTTTGGGTGTAGTGATCTGTCAGCGCTGATCTAACTGTTGGATTCAGTTTAAGATATTCTTTGTGCTTGCATGTGGAGTCTGTACAAAATAGCACATTCATTGCGCACAGAGCATACTGTGGTCTCCATATCTCTTCTGCATAACATGATTGCTAACTTCTCTTTCAAAGTAGGTTTAAGCGTCAAATATGAAAGAAACAGTCTCAAGAGTAACTACGAAGGTTATTTTACAAGATGACGATGTACATGAGAAGACAGTATGCTGAAAATAAGGCACTTGAGCTTTTAAGTTGTGGGCTGTCATCACCCTCCTGCACTGCTGATGAGAGTAATTCAGCGGGCTAATAGCTAAATGAAACATTATTATATCCCATGTGAGGAATTGTTCCTATTTCCTAGATCACACTACTTTCTGTATTGTATGTATGCCAATAGGCTATGTCTAGATAATGGCCTAGCTTTTCCAGGCTGCCTTGTATATTTTCACCTGTTACTTCTTGTTCTTTTGCATTCTTTTGGTTTCTTAATTTTGAATCCTTTCTTCCAAGGGAAGATCATTTTTGAATCCTTTCTTCCAAGGGAAGATCATTTTGAAAAAAGCTGCTGTAAGTAAATTTGTGCTTATCATTTGAGTAAGGCCATTAAGATCTGACAAGCTGATGCTTGTGTGTGTTGTGTGTTTTTTGGTTTTTGTTGTTTTGTTTTTTTATCTGCATGGTTCAGATATTTTTATACAGCTACAGCAGTGAAAATGAACATTAATGGTTTGAATGCTGGGCCCGAAACTGACTGCTGTATATGAGCAGCACACACACATCAGCAGTATCACTCTGTAGTTGTTCGCACACCAACTATGCTTCACAAGTGCTTCCCTCTTCCCAAGCTGCTTTTCAATAAGGGAGACAAGGCAATGACACTTCTGCAGGAGAGTCAGAGAGGATAAGTCCATCTTGTGCTTATATCAAAGTAAGCTCAAGCTTGGGTTCAGTTAAAATTTATACTGAAACTATTCAATGTTCAGGGTCCTAGAACTATGAGTTTTTGTTCTGCAAGTTGTGTCCTGGACTTGTTCAGCTGCAGGACCTTCCCAGAGTAGACTGGTCCCTGGATTATCCTCAGAACCCTGGCCGATGCAGGCTGGAGATACTCTTTAGGTAGCTGGGAGCTGCCAGTGGTATGGTATGATCTTGGGATAAAAAATGGTTGGTATGTGTTGTATGAATGGAGACTTCCAATGGTTTCTAAGAGTTCTGCATAGTTTTCCTTTCCCTGTACTATAAAAAGCATAAGTTCTTGTCCTTTCCCCGTTTACCTTACAGTTGTTGAAGTCATTGTCCTGAAGAAATGCAAAATAGCACGTATCTCCAAGGTCCTATGGAAGTGTAATGATGACTGGGTGCTGTCAGTTCAAATTGAAGTCAGTTTCCTGGTCAGCATTTTCAAATATTTGTCTGCTGTTTTACCTGCATTGAGTGTTGTCTTTATATCTTCCAGGCGTTGGAACAGTTCATTGATGTGCATTGAATAAGATGCATGTTCAGCATGCTACTTACATTGTAGTTCGTATCTCTTCACCAAGAGATGGTGTAGCCTCTTAGAAGGACAGAGGTGGTGATATTTTTCTCTTACTAAATTTCTAATTTGACTGTCTGTTGTTCTACCTCTTTATACACACCCTGCAAATGTCTCTTTTTTTTTTTTTTTCACTTCAGCTTTTATTTCCCCTTACCATTACTGCAGCCATACACAATTTTTAGGACTGTTGGTAAAGAATAACTTTCTATATAAAAGGTGTTTGTTTCACTGCAGAGCAGCTGACATGAAATTCTGTGTAGTATTCTAAATACTTTGTGATCCTTCAAGCTGAAATATAGCAACGTAACTTTTTTTAACTGCATCTAATGAGATTATTCTTTATATTTAACTGCCTAAAACTATAGCATGAGCTATAGTAAGAGGTATCTTTAAGTAATGAAATAGAAACATCTTTATATACAACTTTTCCATTATGTGTAACCACAGAATCTAAATAAGCCTTCTACAATAAGATAAATAAGGTCAATTTTGACAACTGTATTGTTTAATTTACTTTCTCAGAGAATGGAAATAATAGCTATGTGGGGTAGCATGAAAATTGCCTTGGGAGGGCTATACTGTTTGACACATACTCTGTGAAAATATAACCTCTTTTTCTGGATGTTGTTTTTGCATCAGACAACATGCTTTTCTCTGTCTTCTCCTTGGATTGTTTATGCGTTCCCCAGAGGATGTGTGCTACCCGCGGGAGGGCAGCTGCACAGCCTGAGAATACAGAATTGGTGTGTACTGTCCTGTAAGTGTCATGCAGAGCCTGCTGTGTGCTCAGTAATGAGAGGAACTTGTTAGCGTAATGTTAAGCAGTACGCTATTTAGGGAAAAAACAAACATACAATGATAATTAAAACTGTGTCCATACAAGATTAGCATCTGTTTTATAGTGACATTATTTGGGACACTGTGTGGATATCATTAAGCAATGTGTTTTGCCCATATAGCTGCGGTTGCATTATTTTTCTCTGGTAGCTTATTTCTTGCCATACTTCTGAAGTTCTTCCTCTTTATAGTCAAGAGATGGCTAATATTCTTAAAACAAGTCTTGATTACATCTTTCATTAAATGAAAATTTACTTTCCTTAATAAAACAGGTGCATGTGTCTTTTCACGATGGCTGTTTATGGCTGAATGTGGATTTGGATATTCCTGAATATCATGGATTTGAGTATATCTGGGCAATATGGAAAAATGTCACTCTTTAGCATATGTTTGTTTGGACACTAAATGGTTGCTAAACATCTTGCAGCCTATGGTGACAGTCTGTTCTGTATTTGTAAGACAGCTGGCCCTCATCAGTAAATGCTCCTGCCCAGGTTGATAGCTTTGGGTTGTACAACAAATACTAGTGGGTCAGAGGTCTGTATTAATGAACAGTTTTGCCTGTATTATATTTAGAGATCTTGTCACTTTATTGCCCCTTCTCTTTTATGTTCTTCTGTTACTTCAGGATTACAAATCTGGATGTTAAGTATTTGTTGCTAGTGTAAATATCTCTAAATGTGTGCAGCAGCAGATAAGATTCGCTTCCAGAAGGAACGGTGATTTATTACAGCTCTGGCCTCTGGGAAACTTCTGGCCTATTAGTTCTTCAGATGTTTCTGAAAAAATCTTTTTTTGGGAGGTTGAAATAAATGAGTTTACAAATGGATGCTTTATTTTCACTTTTATAGAAGTGGGTCAACTTTGATGATAGTTTGAGAAGGTGATTGGCCTTAGCAGGAAGTTATGTTAGGAGTTTTTAGCAAGTTCTCTGTTAAATTTCATGGCAGCCTGCGGCTTTTGGTTATCTCTTTAGACATTTTTGTCATTTTTATTGGCAGTATAATTCTAAAACTGTTTTCTAATTAGATTTCCTAAGTATTATTTTACTTGTGTATGTAGTCTTAGTTTAAATAAATAAATTTTGAGCTTTAGGGTTTTTTTCTCCATTTACCTAGCTTTGATACAGCAAAGGTTGATAACTTCTTTGACCTGAAAGTTGGAGACTTGGTAAATGTTGGTAGTCTGGAATTATTTGTGTCTAAACCAACAGTCTATTTATCAAGTGTTTTGAATGACTTACTGTTTTTAATCTAAGTTCAGTTAATACATATGAGGATACCCTTGCATTCCAGTTCTTGCTTGTAGTCATTCAGCTTTCTCTGCACCCTTGCTGACTGGTATCAAACTGGTACTGTCTAGATGTTTCTTAGGGTGCCTGCTAAAATAAACACCGTTTTCTTCCTAGCTGTCACTTTTTGTAAGTCAGTTTGTGGGTTTTTTTGTTTGTTTTTAACTCCAGGAATATAATTTGACAAAATATTAAGCTGTTTTTAAATATCATGCAAATACGTTTATATACTGACTCTTTGTCTGCAAATTGTTCTGACTGTACAAAAGATGTTCCCAATAGGGGCTATGCCTGTATTCACAGGTCAGCAATTGGTAACTTGCATTTCTGAAGTGTTTGTGTCTATACCTGATATGTAATGCATTTTTGTTATCTCTTGTGGAAGTCAGTGTGTCACAATGTTTTCTTGAAACCTGAGATGCTTCCCTTCTCGCATATCTGCTTCGCTGTGGGCACCAGTTCGTTCTGGTATGGAAGTTGTGACAGAGTGTGTCTAATAGCATGGGTAGCTTCTGAATTCCTGTTTCCTCAAGCACCATTGCTTTGTTATTCTCCTAATTGCCTTTTTTTTTTTGGGGTGGGGGGGTGGGGAGGGGAGTCTGTATGGTGTGCTGCCTTCATACATTTCAGCTTGTCATTTAAAAAAGGCAAAGTTTGAAAGCTTCCCTCGGAAGTTAATTCTGCTGAACATCGAGTGTGGCTGTCAGGGTTTGTCACTTCTGCAAATCTAACTAGCTCTTGTGTGCTAGTAGTGACTCTTCTTGTGTTCATTCTGGTTTTGTAACATACTCTTAAGATGTTTCAGTATAATTTGAGGCCAAAAAAAACCCCCAGACACTTTCCCTTCCCCCATCAATTATTTATTGCTGAGGGGCAATAAACATGGAGAATTGCATGGGCTTTGTTTGTCCCTTCCCCCTACCCCATCGATTAACTGATTTACACAAGAAAAACATTATTTCCTTTTTCTTTTGAGAATAAACAAATGAAAATAGGACATTGTGTATGTAAAACAGCTCACTTAAAGGAAGCCAGAGTACATAATACATGCTGGTTGCTATTGACTACAAAATATTGCTCATCTGCACTCATCAGACGCGCTCTGATAGTAGAAAACATTGCTTTTGGAGCATCTAAATTGTAGAAGTATTTCAGTGACTTAAAATAGATCAAGAACTCTTAACCTTGACATTTTTAGCATCAAAAATGCCTGTCTCTTCTGAGACAAGAATTGCATAGTTGCTTTTGTCTTTTGATAGCATGTGTTTTGATTATTTTTTTAAATGATTTAATATTGTTCTGCCTTTATGCCTTTTCTAAAGCACCAGAGTATCAATACTGATAGCAGGAAGCCTTTTCAAAATCGTTTTTGGGAATGGAAGAGGGCAACGTACAGCGTAGTGCATTTATAGCTTAACATCCCTGATCATCATTTCTCATTCGTTCTTTGCAGTAGTACTTGAAACAAGAAAAGTGGCAAGGTGGAATGGGATTTTCTAATGTATCTGCTTTCTAAACCTGAAACACTTAGAAAACAGTAACTGAGCTGACAAGTAAAACATTCCACGAATATCATAGGTGGCTACTGTTTGTGTTGTCAAGATGGGGGTAATAAACTTGTTTAACCTAACTAGGTTTAAGTGTGACTAGAAAACAGTTGTGTTTTTTGAGGAGCTGCAATCTAATTGACAGTGAGATGCATCCTCCATGTCACGTGCAGGTATGGCAGGGAGAGGAAACCAAGGCTGAACTGCGCCACAGAAAAGACTGAGCAGATGTTTTAGCACCTGTTATGCAACTAGATTCAACTTTACTGGGTTTTTATTGGGCAAAATAGCCTGTCTCTCCTCATGTAAGTCTTTTAGTCAGATTATATTTTTACAGAATAATGCTTCTTATTCTACTGGTTTACCATTACAGAGGATAATGTAGTATTTCTATTTGTATAATTGTCAAGGGACATTTCAGTTGAAGTTCATCCTGAGCTATGAGGTAGAATGACACTGGAATGCTATTATCTTCTCTGCTATAATTGCCATGGCAACAGCTGCAGGTAGACAAGGCAAACCAAGGATTCTTTTTCTGTATCACACAGACACCAGTTGTTTCTTTAATTCCCTCTCAGTAATGACTCTGAGAAGCCTGTGGCACAAACGTGCTCTGAGTCATCATGAAAAGTGTTTTGGTTTGGTTGGTTTTTTTCAATTTAACTTTGATTTTAATTTTGTAAGCGTTGAGTATTTGTGACGCTATATTAAAAATGCACTCTTTCTAGGAAGAAACTGGCAGCCTAGCCTGGATTATTCGAAGAGACTGAGATGAGCCAGTGGCTAGGGAGTTTGTTTGGAACATCACAGAAGACCACAGGCTGTTAAAGCGCCTAAATATCTTTGCAGATCTGGATGTTAATGTCTTTGTGCATTCGTCTTTCCTTAGGACAGGGATGAGAGTATTACCCAGCTCTTCCATAGAGAGATGTTGTAAGGGCAGTTTAATGCTTTCAGGTAATAAAATTACTATGTCACAGGAAGAAAACTGGGTGTGGACATAAGGCTATAATGACTGTGTCTTAGCGTTGTTTTTTTTTCTTGTTACTTAACAGTATTCTACACTGCTGCTGCTTCTGCTACACCAATTCCCCCCTTTATTCCTCCACCTGCTTACAGGCACATGCGTTCACATGTTGATGTGTGCACATGTACTTCCTGAAATTGTATGTGCTTCATTTGTCAGTGTCAAGAATTATGCCAAGATTTACTAAGGATCCAGATGTGTATTGGTATTTTTTTTTTAAAAGGATGTCATACTAGCTCTTCTGTCTGGTTACTGAGGTATACTGTGAAGCTGTGTTCTGGGATGCTTATTCTTATTTGTGTTGTCACGGAAGTTACTACAAGCATGAAAACTTAGAATTTGGAGACTTCATAGGAACACTTTTCCATTTATTCTGCTCTTCCTTGCAGGCTCATTTCCCTTTTTGAAATAGGAGACTGGCTAACTTGTTTCCTTCATTAATCATTAAACTCATCTAGATACTGGTCAGGGTGAGGGGGGAATAGTGTTTCTTTTTCCTGGTGGCACTGACTAATCTCTTTGCTTCAGTCGAAAGAGGATTTCATCTAACCTATTTTAAATAGAGGATTAAGGACAATTAGGCTCTTCCTCTACTTTACCACTAAGGTAGCATGTTGCAAAATCCTCTGAAAAGTACATCTGATGATGATCCAGTAAAGTTTTGCAAAATTAATGTTAATAATCAAAATAGTTACATGTGGAAAAAACCAGTGTGTGAAGTACTTGTCTGGAAAGAATTGTGTGGATGAACTGGGGAGAGGGAAGGAATTGAACTGTTTACCAAGTAGTTTTTTATGTCTAATGCTTCCAATTTAGATTGTGAAGTAGACGTGTAGATGAACTGAAATGGATTTCTTGTTATCTGAATTGCATTATCAGCTTGCAGTTCATGCTTAGCATTTTACATAGCCCTTCACATCTTTTCAAATACTACTAATGAGTTGTTTGCACAAATGATTATAATGAAGTATAAATACTAGTATCCATTATCTGTGCTTGTATAACTTATGCCACTTGTAATGAATATAAGTGGCCCCTCTCGAGGTGGATCTAAATCAGCAATGGCATTTGATAGCTAACATTAAACTGCTATACTTGTCAGGAGGTCATTACAAAATAAAATCGTGAAAAATACTACTGCTATTGAGACATAATGATGTGTGTAAGATGCCATAATGATTAACATGAGGTGAAAAAAAGGCTGTCGGTATTTTGGAGAAAGTTGGGCAGCTAAATTCATCCTGTAAATAATAGAACTGACTGAGTTCCATGAAGTATGGGTAGTATGCTGTGAAGCTACAAAGATGATAGTTGAATTACACTTGCCTCTGAGAAATTGCTCTTGGAGTTGTAAGTTTATTACTATCAGTTGTGGGTAGGTTACTGATTATCATAGTTTCTTTAGCTTTGTTTCCTGCAGAACACTAGTCTAGAAAGTTTAAGCTAATCTTATTTTTGGATGATAATACACCTGAAGAAGGGTGGTCCAGAAAAAGCTGAAGTCTATTTATTTCATCTTATTCATGAGGTGACTTGGAGTTGAATAAACTGTAATTTCTCAGACTGGCATAAACACTATTTCCTGAATGAGTGGAGTGTTTGGCTCTGGGATCCCAAAGCTGACTTCAAGGAGAGTTGTGGTCTTCTGTTAAAATACATCCGGTGTCTTTGCCCATGACTTCGGCTTGATGTTATGCCTTTGCATGCCTCCTATCTTCAGATGTCTTAATCCTGGTACATCTTAGGCTGTCATTATGACTTTAGCTGTATAGATGGGCCAAGTATCAAACTTTCCTGGTCAGTAACAGAAATGGCATATCAGTCACTGGATGCATTTTGGGTAGAGTATAACAAATGTGGAGGAAATGTTGGGAAAGTTCACGTCCTGCTTATTCTGCGATTATTTTTTTTGTTGTTCAGAGGGAGAGGACATTATTTAGAATTTAACTGCCATGAAAGCTCTTAAAAACCAGGCTGCCATTCAGTCTTACTATAAAATGTGCCTATGTAGAAACAGACTCTTTCATTATGTGAAATATGATATGTATGAGAGAGAATACTGCAAAGGTAGGCTCAAAACAGTTTATTGACCAAGTCATAACTAAAAGAATATTTAACTTTTATGCTGATGTTATCAGAAATATAATGTAAGTAAGTTCAGGCTGGACATCTTGCTTTGGTCAAAAAGACTCCTTACACCATAAGCAGATTTTGATTGATTGTTAGTGCTTTTCTTTAGTTTAATACTCAGCATTTTCTCTGTAAACATGGAATGTATTGAAATACTGTTGTTACTCATTGGTGTTCTGTGTGTGTTACAGAATAGTTGCAACTCCTTTATAGTAAATTACGTATAGTTTCCTTTTCTTTGATTTATCAGTGGAATTACCTTAACAGTAAGTGTGATCTTAAGTCATCTTAAAAATCTTTCACATTCTAGCCTCCTGACCACCAGTATGAACTCTGGAAAGCTTAATTCTAATGAAAACCTCCTTTCATCTAGGTATAAAAAAAAAAATAAATCAGATTTCTCAGATAACTTCAATTATTACAAACATTGCCGAGTTAATCTAATGTTTGAAATCCAATATATGGATTTTAAAATGTTTTATACTGTCTCATTTTTAAGAATGTTTAGTATTTTTATCCTTTTGTACCAGATTTTCAATCAATTCCTGACTGTCTTAACCTAAAGCAGTTCTAGGGGTTCTAAACAAATCCACTCTTTCTTGTTGACTTTAAGCTCTTTCACAGGAATGTATATTCTCTATACAACAGATATATAGCCACTTAAATACATGGCTGGTCTTTTAATATCATAGTGCGGAGGATGGGTGCAGGTGGGTTAAATCTGAGATAGGAATTTTGTTTAATTGTCATTGGGCACAACTACAACATTCTTTCAGCTTCTAAGATTTAAAAAAAAAAAACCAAAAAAACCTGTGAATGCTGGAGTATTGTTAATCTCTTAAACAGTGTTATCTGACTGTTTACTATTTATAGCTGTCAGGTGACCAGATGGCCTAATTTGGTAGGAGGTGCCTGGGTATTGTCACTGGGAGGGGAGAAATGAAGCGGGGGGGGGGGGGGGGAAGTCTGTCCTCAGCCCTGAACTGCATGATCACTTTAACATGATTCATGAATATGTTGACTTCTTTATGCTATAAGTTTTTGTCTGACATAAAGAAGTTAAGCTTCCATACTTAATGCCTGTAATGACATAGAAGCAATAGGAAAGCTTCACATGCTTTTGTGAAGCAGTGCACAGCGAACACAGGCAGGTATAAACACAGGTTTATAAGGGGCAATCTGGATTGTAGTCTTGCATCTGCGGTCTCTTTCAAATTTGAAAGGCCTATCATTTTTTTTTTTTAAGGAAGGTTCTGAAGCCCCTGACTTGCTTCCTAAGAAGTGAAAAGGTTACCATAAATATTTTTACTCTGTTAATGGTATCTGCTATAAGTTGTTCAAAGAGCTTTTATGTCAGCATATATATAAAATAAGTTTTTTTAAAAAAATATATTAAAAAGGTGACTTGAGGTTAGATTTTTGCTGGACATGTAGAATTAAAATATCAGTATTCCTTTGCTATTTTCCTGCATATAATAAATTATTAAGTATTTTAAACTGAAAACAATAATGCTTTTACACATGCATTTGCTTTTTTCCGTGTTAAAAATGATGACAATAGCCAATAAAGTTTGGTTGAGTCATGGTTGTAGTTGAGTCACTAAGTGAGACAACTGCAAATATTTCTAAACCTTTAAGGCTGGTAAGACTGTAGCATTAGTTTTTCTTACTGCCTTCTCCCTCTACCCCCAGTTGCACCACTTAATTTTGCTTATAATGACTTCTTTCTACTGCAGAATAGCAGATGCTTGGTTATGTGGCTTCTAGCTGAAGAGCGTTATGATGAAGGGAAAAAGTGCCACTGCAGTCTTCCCTGTCCAATTCACATCTGTGTCTTGGAGATGCACAAGAGAAAAGCAGAAACTTGGTTTTTGCAGCTCCGGGACTGGAGCATAGGGAACTTCCTGCCTGGCGTTGGGTGGTTGGATCAGCACAGGAGTGGAAAAGCATGTTTGTGGTGCTGCTGCTGGCCGCAGGCAGCCGCATCATGTAACTTCTTCCTTAAACTGATTAAAGGTGTGATCTGGACTTCTCTTCAGTTTGTAGTATGTAGAAAGGCCAAAGTAGAAATGTGCAGCAGGCTGATGCAGCGGCATGCAGTTCTTGTAATCTTAGAAGAGCTGTCAGAAGGGACTCTGGCAGTGATGACCAGTTTGCTGGTTTTTCCCCCCCTTCTTTTTTTGGATGTGCTGTTGGCTTGTTGATAGAGTAAAATATCTCTTTTACTTCACTCTGAGTGACAAACCTTTGGGCAATGAGTATATGTGGATGCATTCCTAAAAGGTTAACTGTTGCTCTGGGTTCTAAACTGAAATGGGTAAAGTCGTAGCAAGTTTCACTGTGAGGGAAAGAATGCTGCCAAACACCCGAGTTCTAGATAGCGCTTCTAACTGGGATGCAGTGACATCCCAGAGTGATGACTGATGAGTCAGGGCTGATTTAACAAGTTGCTGACATCCATGGAACACTGGCTTGTTTTGTGAGTAGCATCTGGGCATCAGAAAAGGAGTAATTGTGAGAGGGGTGGGAGTTAAAACTTCTACATATATGTCAGGAAGCCTAACAATTTACGGAATGAAGAGAAGCATTTGGGGGACTATATACTGGAGGGAATGTTACTTAAAAATAAACCAACCAACCAGGAAGTAACTCCAGCCTTTCCTCCCTAAACTAACCTTGTGATGTGCACTCTCTTGTAGCACTCGCATGTCATGTAGCTCAATCTTCCCAAAGTTCTAAGTGCAATCAAAGAAAGTGACTTGAGGGGAAAATGGAACAGCCATTATATGCTTAGCGTTTCCTCCCATCTGTGTATTAGAACATGTTTTATTGAAATAAGGATGCTAGCCAGCACAGGAATCCTTTAAGATTGTGGAAGCCTGTAGCACCTTTAACCCTTTCACAGGCAACTGTAGGAGACTGGTAAGGGAAAGTTTCTTTGTTTTAGTGTGAAGGCCAGTGTCAAATGCTTAAAACCCAATGTTTTCTCTACATGAAGACAAGGTGTACATGATCTGTTTCACTAAGGGTATTTGGAATTAATTTGTTCTGAAAATAATTATTTAAATTTGGTATTTCTAAAGTAAGCAACAAAACATTTGATAATGTCAGACTAGTCTGAAAATGCTTCATGCTTCTTAACTCTTTCTGTAAGAAGTGACCAGATGATCTGGAGACATGCCTTCTAACCTGCATTATTCTGATTCTAAAATAAGAACTGTTGACTTCTGCTTAATGTTAATTTAAAGGAGAAGATATTCTCTTGCCTGTTTTGCAGCCATCTTGGTTTTCATCTCTGAGCAGATGGTAACAATAACACATTCTAATTTAAAACAGGCTCTGTGGATAAAGCTACATAACATCTTAAAGTGATAACCTACAGACTCAACAGGTTGTTATCGTAATTATACTGCGTGGTGCATTTGTTCATTCATGCTTTAAGATTGCCATAACAGAGTTTCACAGCAACTTCCCTGTGTACATCTGCTCAGTAAAAACTACTGTAGGTGGAGCTGAGGCTTTAATAGCTGTGGATCTGTCCAGTTTAAAGTATTTCTCCTAGCTCCTGTTGTTCCAGTTAAAGAAAAGTTATTGCAGTCAGCCCATACCCAGTTATTGCAATCGCTCCCTAGTGGCTTTAATGGCTCATGTGACTATTCTGACATCTTTTTCCATTAAAAAAAACACATACTTTCAAACTGCTGAGTAATTTGTTAAGCTTGACTGATCTGTGTTCCTTAATTCAGATATTCATAACATCTGAGGAAGCCCTACCCTTTTTGAAAGAGGATGGTAGTGAGTAGCTAGGTGGGTAGGGAGCTGTGGATGGGGAACTATTCCAGAGCCTAAAGGACCCTACATGCCTATAACTTAATTTGGAAGCTGCTGATGTGTAAGTGTGACCTGAGAGACTGGAATAGAAAAGCTACTAGACTTTAATTAGTAACAAAAAGCATGAAAACGCTTGTGCCCTTGAGACTTAAGCTGGCTGGTCTCAGCTTTCATGACAAGATAGTCGTGTCACCATGGAGCACTGACTGTTGGGTGCATGTGCTCTGAGAAGTTATTATGGAGCTGCATTTAGGTGTTGAAACTACATATGTGTTCAGTTTGGGGAGTGTGTGACTGAGAGAAAGATAAAAGATATCATCAAGTCTGGATGTCTATGTAAACAGACTTATTTATTCAATGTCATTACCATAAAAAAATATTATCATGATAATGGTCTATAAGCTATTCTTGAGGGACTTCTTATTGGGCTAAGGCTGACAAGAGTTCTGGAAAGGTTCTGAGGCCTTAAGTTGAGTAAAAGGTGATAGAGATTATTTGACTGTTTGGAAGGTAAGTATGGAAGTAAAACCACCTTTGGTCTCAGTGTACCTGACTTATGTTTTCTTAAAATAGTTTGGGGCATGTTAATGCAATGGATTTATATCTCTGTTTTAAAATAGCAAAGAGAGAAGGAAGGTGAAAGAATATTCCATAGAAGAGAAAGAGTCCTTGGTGGGAAGAGAAGCTTGAACACTTGATATCACATGCCTGAAGTCATGTGTTGTAATGTGTTCTGTGATTTCTGAGCTGGTGTCTGAGGGAGAGCAAGCTATAAATGTTTCTCTGTTCTCCACTTATGTGGTTAATTGAAGTTTGCTTGAACTTTTATTTAGAACTTGACCACTAAATTAGCAAATTAGGCCAGCTTTCCTGCTTCTGATTGGTGTGTGCTCTTTAGATTAAAAAAAAGGGGGGGGGGCAAATTGAATCTACCAGCTGCAGTGGTTTAAATTGTGGGATGTGCTCTTAAAAGGTGCACGTTCTAAAAAGAGGATCTGTAAGCTTTGACAGACTACTCCATGAGGAAGATTTTTCTTTGTCTCTCTGAAGAAGTCTACTGAGGGGATTAATGATACTCCTTCCATACCAGCCTCAGCCTTTCCATCCATTTACATAAAACAACTGAGCTGTTGCTCTTCAAACAAAATTTTTTTTCTTTAGCAAATGTGTTAAAACATCTGGTCTCACCTTGCACAGTTGATGGATATGCAGTCTGTTTGCAGCAGCCCTTTAAAACACTGGAGACATTTGTGAAAAGGCTTCAATTCTGAGTCTGGCTCTAGCTATAATGAATACCAGAAAGTATACAACCCTTGCTCTGGATGGTATCTTAACAGCCTTACATGGCTTGCTAAACCACTACTTGTCCAGCTTTCCTTCATCTGCAGGTGGTTCAGGATGCTCTGTTCTTCCGTGCACTACTTCAGAATAATATACTGGATTTTAAGCCTAAACGCATCCTATTCCAGTGCCTCACCTAATCTTACTATGGTTCCTGTCTCTTCTGAAAAGCCTTTCATATAGGTCTTTTTCTGCTCAGGTCTCCTGGTGCATAGTTCCACAGTTATCCTCCTTGAGCCTGTGTTCTTACACCAGTAGGGTTTCTCTGTGGTTCTTTGCCCTAGCTTGGCTATTTTCTCATATGCATCTCTTTTAAGAAGTTACAGGAAACGGCATAGTGAACTCCAAATGAGTTCTCCTAGCCTAGCAGAGAAATTGTCTCCCTCCTTCCCAACAGACTCATCTGAGTCATCTGATCCCCAGCTGAGCCAAATCAGCTGTTGCTGTGCGGTGGGCCTCATGCAGGAGGGATAAATTGACCCTCACTTCCTTTGAAGAATCTAACTGCCTTTGGTGCTTGGAAAACTACAGCCAACAAAACATGTTTTTGTTATCACTCTCAAACTGAGCTGAAGCATATGATCGAACGGATTATGCCGTACTAGGTTACTAAATATATTTTTGTATGACTCTCTTATACTAAAAAGAAAAACATAATGATAGCCATCTCTAGTAATGATGGGAGTACCTTCTTTTGGTGGACATCAGTGCCAATACTTTATTTTAGTACCTTCTCAAGTCATTAGTACAGAAGCCAGTGCAGCTGTCTTGGCAGGCTGTGCTAGGAAGAAGTGCAGTTCCTAATTTAGTGGGTATGTGTCTGATTTGATGCATTTGAAAGTGGCAGTTCAGACTGGCAGCAAAAGGAAGCTGGTGCTGAGCACAGCAGCAATTAGCTTAGGGTAGCTCAGGGCGACTGCATTCTTTACAATGGGGAAATGTTAGTGTGTTCACACTCTGCTCTCAGAGAAGTGGATTGCAGAATGGTCAGTGTTGCAGCCTGGTTGCTTGTTGCTAGGAAAGGGGTTACAAAATAAAGGCATCTTTTGGAATAGGTGCCTTGCTGTCCTGAGACTGAAGGCCTTGGAACTTTAGTCAGGCCTACTAACTAGAAAGCAAGCTTTATTATGCGGGAGATTCACCTGAAAACATTCCCAGCCAGCATTATTTTAGTTTTGTCCAGATCTGTTTCAGAAGATTTTTGTTTATCTAAATAATGCTCTGGTGCTTAGGCTGAGAAGTTTTTGTGGGGGCACTGGTTGCTACTGCTTCACTTCAAACAAAGTCTGGAAGCTTGCTATCACAGGCAGTGGTTTGCAGGAGACTGTGGTACTTAATGTTCTCTTGTAACAGTTTTGTAGAGAGAGCAGGTGGCTGAGGGCGGTGTTCCTTTGGCCTCTTACTGGAGACTCACTTGGAAAAATCGTTGTATTAGGGTGTGCTGAGTCCTGCCAGAGACCAGCAATTGTGGTGGTTATTGCTGCAGTGCAAGCTGTAGGTCTGTGGATTGGGATAGGCAGTTGTGCTTTTAAATCTGAAAGTTGCAATGGGATTGTGAAGTCTCCTAATTGTGCTGTCTGCCTGTTGCTTTGATATATGGTTATATGACTACTGCTATGACAGCTGTGTAAAAGTTTGGTGAAACAGTCTAAAACAGTATGTTTAATGTAATGTTGAAGCTTTTCTTTGACAGGGGATGGCATACTGAAGGTAATGTGTTACTTTAAGGACCCTGTATTCTGCATCATTTTACGGGTTGACTTGTGGATGTTACACTCTTAGTTACATCCATTAGATTTGCTTTTCTGAAGGCAGAAATGTTGCAGGCAGGGGGGGTGGATATACTTTTATTGCATACATGAATTTGGTGCACATTTGTGACCTTTCTAAGTGTATAACACACTGATGGAAAGCTGCATGGGGAAACAAGTTGACTGTCTTTTTGCTTCACTAAAAATGTTTTTACTTAATTTCTTTCGGATAGTTACAAATGTCTCCATTATGGAAAACTACTTGACACATGTTGACCTTAAAGCAAAGGGTTAAGCTGTCTTGTGTGGCTGCTTTTTGTCCTGGAAAGAATCAGCAGTGAAAGTCAGGCTGTCAGCTTTATTTGCCTTTTTGAGCTATTGTCCGCTTGCCAGCATCTTTTAAATGTTTTAAATGTAGCTTTTGTATTTTTCTAATGCATAACATTTGTATGCAGTGTTTCTTGTGATGATGCCAGAACAGCCATATAGTAAATATTTAATAAGAGTAGTAAAGATTTCTTGTTCTCAACAGGCTGAAGTCCTGATCTAAAGGAAATGAAAATGCCATTCTAAATTATTTATGAAATGCTGCACATAACGAGATTGGGTTTGTTTGGTTTATGATATATAGATGGCAGGAGTAATGGTCTGAGTTTAGTTAAGACATAAATGGTTTAGGTAGGTTTATAACACAATAAAAACCTAAGTAATCCCACTTTTATGTCTGAGGGTGATATTTTCATCCAGGATGGTAGCTGTGGTAGAAGTTGGATTTTGGAAATTCTCCTGTTGTTCCATACTTGAGCTGACTCAATTTTAGGAGAGCTTGCTATGTAATTGTTTTTCTGAAAAGCATGGACTGGTTGCTTGAAAATCTGAAGAATGGAACTGTCTTTTTAAAATTTATTTAAGATGGTATACATGGCTATCAACTAGCATGGGAACATGAATTTGCCTTGCGATTTACGAGTATTTAAAGATGACAATAATTATTGATGTAACTACAACTTCAATGGAAGTGGAAGGTGCATAAAGCAAGTGTGTTGATGTTTTGGGTGTGCAACTGAGCATGTGAAAACTCCTCTTTCCTCTTTGTTCAAATGCAAAAGTAAAGTATGCAGGCTGTTTGAGACTGGGAAAGGGGTGAACAGAAATTGTGAAGTATATAAGGTAAAGGAGACCAAAGCTGTTACAGAAGAAAACCAAAACAAGTGTGGGTACCGCTCTGTCCTGAGACATAAAACTTGAAGCGCAAACCCTTGGATGTTTAATTGGTTGGGACGCCTCTTACCTGGCCCCTCTTTTTTTTTCTTTTTTCCTTTTTTTTTTTTTTTTTTTCCTGGGAACCACAGCTCTCATCAGGGATAATAAATCTTTATTTCAAAACTGAGTCTGTGCTAGCGATGGGAGAAATGTACTGAAATGGTCTTTACCCAGCTCACTGTAGGCTTTTAAATGTAATCCTGGTCTGGTGAGAAGCCGCTGTAATTTTTAGAGCATTAAAAAAGAGAATGAGCAAGACTGCCTGACAAACAAATAAGGAATATGCCTGGGAAGAATAGTCCTTTTTTAAGTAAAAAGCTCAAACGTGCCTCAGCTCTGCAGTTTACTTTTGATGTTGGGATTTACTTTGTGTACTAGTATTAATTTTCTTTCTTGCTTATTATGCCCCAAACAAGAATTTAAGTTGCCTTTTATAAGTTTGAGTGTATCTAGAGTGAAACCACATTATTCTCTTTAAAAATACATGAATGTGTCTAGCAACTTCTAACATAAATTATCCAAATTCACTTTTTTGCAAATGAGGAAAGACAGATACAAAGTACACCCATGGAAGTTAAGCTCCATAAAAATGAAGTTCCTGCTTTATGTTGCATCTCAGTGGGATTGCAGTACTGTCTTCCTTTGTTTTCCTTTAAAATCAACCCATTCTAAAGCCATTAGAGTGTGTGTGTATATCAGGCTGTTTTCTACTTCTACAGAAGTGAGCTTTCAAAATGGTAGTTCAAGGCACAGACGTGACGTTGCTCTTCAAGTAATGCCACCTCTAAAAATGCTGATAGTTACTCTGTTTTATGAGCCTGTTATATTTCTATTTTAGGTAAGATGGGAAGATAAAATCCTTGCTATTGAGTTTTGTTTTGGTTTTTTTTTTTTACATTTTAGAGTATAACCCAGTCCTAATAAAAACACGTGAATACCATGAAATATGTTATAACAACATTAAAAATATTTTAATTATTTCCTTTTTTAATTGGTAGTTAGGTTTGACTTAAGTCTACTGTGGTTTGCTTCAGAATATGGTGGTGGGGTGCATTTAAGTGGTCGATATTATTAGATGCAAAAAATATGATTAAATTGAACTCACCTTTTTATCGTGGTAATCCTTCAATAGAAGAGGCATGAAAGCAACTTTTGCCAATGATATGCAATCTTTCTGCCAACTTCTGATGTCTCTTGGGGGACTGAAATAGAGCCTGCTAGTTAACTTTCTAACAGTTGTTGTGCATGCCGTATCCTTAATAAAAGAGGTGATAGCAGATTTGTGTGTTAATGTTTCTGGACCTGGAAGAAGTTACAGGACTATTTTGTGTTCTGAAACATCCCATGGAATAGACTTGACAATTTGTTTGAAGCTGTCTCTTTTTGGGGGGAATAAGTATGTAATTGTATACTGTGTGTGTATGTATATGTCTACACACATATACATATAAAAATATTTTTGTGAAAACAAATTGTGTGTTGTGGATACCAAGGATATAGATGTTCAGAGCAGGAAATGAAATGTGACCAAAAGAGAGATGCATCACCATTTCAAGTCTTCATATTCCTCCTTCGAGTAGCCTTTCCCACCTCGCTTATTTGAATGCCCCAGTTCTTGTGCTTCTACAATAATTTGTCCTTCTGCCAAATAACAAAATGTGTTTGGTTTTGCTTTGTGTGTTTGCTTTTTTTTTTTAATGCTACATCCCATGTCCACTGCAGAAAAGGCAAATGGCTTAACAAAACAAACAGCCAATTTCTGACTCCAGTCTGGTTGCATACACACTTGGGTTTTCCTGCCTCTGTGTCTGACCTTCTGAGAAATCTGTTTCTTTCCTGGATTTCATGCTCAAGAGCCTTTTATAAGCAAATGCTTGTAGATCTCTGCTGTCCTTTCCTGTCTGCATTTTGAGACCTCCTCCTGGAAGTTCTTTTATTATGCTCTGCTTAGTTTGCTCTTTTGTGGGAAGGCTTGTTATTTCCTCCAGGTTGGAAGACAATCCTGTATCTTATGTAGGAGCCTCCCTGTCCAGGGCTGTCTTCAAAGCCCATTTATCACTTGGTAAGCTAACAGCAGAATTGATCTGACTTCAGCTCTGAAGTGGCCTGCACTCTCTTTGTCAAGTTTTGAGTTTTAACCTTGAGTGTACTTATGATTCTTTGAAGTGCTAAAAAGGGGTTGTTGTTAGGGAACGAAGTATTGAAACTCTCTCATAAGATTGAGCCAAACATAAATTCCAGGAGTTTTACTCTGTTTGTATGCAGAGTAACTTCAGAATATGCTCCTCTTTTAGTGGAGCTGTTCCTTTTTTTTTTTTTAAGGAGACTGATGTAAGAAAGGAACACTGAAATAAAGTACTGTTCATGCTATGTTTAACTCCTCAAAATATGGAGGGAGAAAAGTAAGAGGGGAAAATTACTAGCCTAGCTTTCTGATTAAAAAAGTATCCTAGAGAAAGGGTGGTGAAGCAGATTCTTCCAAAATGGTTGATGATCATCAAAGCTGTGCTTTCAAGAGAAGAAAGACAAGCTAGACATAGGTTGTCCATTTGTCCATTGAGCAAATGCTTTTCTTGAAGAAGGTCTTAATACGCTTGAATATTTCTTGGTTGATTAGTTGCAGGCACATGCAAACTTCTGTGTTGTTCTTTAACTCTCTCCATGCTTTCAGTGGTCTAATGTGGCTGTGGGTCATGTACTTTTCAATTCTGATATAATAAAACAATTCTCATGGAAAAGTGGTAGGCAAGTCAAGAGCTGCAGTTAGCTTTGGAGGAGAAGCAGGGAGAGAGTAAAACTGTAAAAGTGATATAAAACAGTCAGAGCATATCATGTTGTGGACTGGGACTTTAATTTTATACTTCAACTATTTAAAATGTTTGAAGAATTAAACTCTTGTCAGTGTTAATCAGTTTAAGTGTAAACTTAAAAATTAAACCCAAGCGAATGCTTAGGCTCCACAGTTTGTTTATTTTTAGGACACTTATTGAAAAATGTGGTTCCCTTCATGAAGAGAACTCTTTCTGATATCTAGGAGTCTGGAAGGTATCAGGAGTCAAGAAGTGTGAGAAACTAAGAGAAGTAAATAGTACTTTTCTGGTTGTTTCTGCCGAAGTCCCTGAAGGCTTCTGTTGCAGCACAGATTGTTTGAAAGATGTCTCCCTGATGAATACACTGTAAAGTGTGTTTTGTTCTCTTGATTAGCAATATTACTGTGTACTGCAGTGCTAACATTAGACTCGTCTGCTACTACAGAGATATTGATAAAAAACCTAATCAGTAGAGGCAACTGCTCAGATAGTAATGACTCTTTCCTACAGTGCCATATTTATAACATTGACCTAGAGTAATGTGACTCTTGATCTGATACTGCTGCAGTAGAGGTAGAAATAAATGGAGGAGAAAGTTGTCGCCTGCATAAAGAATTAAAAAATATTTTCTAAAATCAGTTTAAGGCTCTTTGTATTTTCTGAATCTGGTGGTATTGCGTACTACTGTGCTATTTCATAAAAGGTAGATTCACTCAAGTATGGTTAAGTAAATTGTTTGAACTTAGAATGAAGCTTTGTTCATTTTCTTGGCAGTTACTGCACTTTATTCAGTATTGCACTGTTCAAAAAGTTGTGTTTTAATCTTAGAGAATAAAACCCTCACAACGTATTCTGGTGGTACATATAGATGTTACCCTACTTCTATGTATTAAAAAGGAAAAAAAAAACCAAACACCTTTTACTGTAGAGATATCTCAGGATGTGCCTCTAATGTAATCTCTTGCTCCTCATGTGTGCATGTTGGAAGCTTTTATGTTGTAATCCATCCTGTGTGCTGCTGTTATGTATTGTGGATAAGTAACTTCATTCTCTACATTATTGGTACAGCTTTCTAATGTTTTATGGAATGGCCTTCCCTTTCTGTTCTCCAGCAGCGATACAGTCTTCAAAGCATCCTTCCTTTTAACTAGTATTATACACTATCTAAGTTTGCTTCAAGAGAAAAGTGGTGGTCTCATTTCTCCAGTCATCAGGCCTGTAACTGAGAAAGTGGAGCTTGACAAATGTCTCCCAATGACAAATAAACATTTGTTCATTGAAATTTTTGGGTTTGTATCTGAATTGTTCTTTATTTTATCTTTTCAATTTCTTTTTAGCAAAGACAAGTCTAAACCACCAAAAATGAATGAAGGGCACTCAGTGGGGTCTGGCATGCAGTTTAGTCTTTTCAAGAACAAGTTTGTACTGGTTTAATCCTTAAGAGTAAATGACAAAAACAAAGATTGAGGTATCACATCAGGTCGTCCGAGCATCTTAAAGCTGAAAATTGCATACAACTAATAGTTTTAAATTCCCAATGAAAAACTGGTGAGTAGGATAACTAAAAGAACAAACTGTTAGACATTTAATTAGCAATTATGAGGCAAATAGTTTTGTTATAAAACAAGATTATTAATCTTCTTCAATTTGGTATTCTGGTTGTGTCACAGTTTGTAGGCTGAATTGTAAGAAGGTAGCTATTCATATGCCTGGTTCTTGAGAGGATAAGCCATCATATATACAATTACTATCAGATGAATTAAAGCTTTTTAGAAACAGACACCCTTCCCTCCCCTCAAATACATTCAAATTTGTAACTCATTTAATACATTCAAGAATTCTTGTAATTTTGACCTTGGGAAATCAGTAAGGTCAGTACTGGGCATGCTTGAAGACTTACCAAGGAATTAAGTACTAGGGAACTGGTGTCTCTGTTTCCAGATCTGTGTGAGCTGGACAAGTTTATTGCACGTGCAATGTGAAAGCTGAGTTCTAGACAGGATAAGCAACTTGGCCAGGCTCCCTCGAACTTAGTGGCGACAGTGAAACCTAGAATTTCCCTAGTGAATGATCCCAGTAGATTGGGCTTTCTGATAAAACTGGTCAACTAGAATGAAGGTTCTAATCTTTCAGCACCATCTGTTCTGCAGGGCACCAGCAAGTTATATGTCCATTGTCAGGACTGGCAGAAGTGGCCCAGTGTGCTGCAGGGTGGGTGAAGTCGGTGATGGCAGTCAAAGCACTGCAGAGTTATTTGGCTGCTATCACTTTCTCCCTACCTGACTTCCATTTAACCATTACCCAGGAGTTAGCACTGAGAAGTCTGTACTTCGAAGACAAGTTAAGAGGAAACACATTTCCCTGATGTTTTAAAATGACTCTTAACCTGTGTTCCCACCGAGGTTTCAGATCAGCTGCAAGTAACTTAATTTTTCCTATTTACCACTGTTGCTTACTTTAAAAGGGGCTGGCGAATTACACAGCTCAAGCTTAGGATGCCTAATTTTGAATCGTAAGGTTTTAAAAGATAAATGATGTGATACTCTTATTAGCAATTGCATCAATGTATCAACACTACTCTACTACTCTAATCTTGCATGTTCCAGGAGCTTTCAGGTTAAGTGTTCAAAAGGTGAACAAAGAGCTATCTTATGTGATAAATGCTTGTCTGCATGCACACAGGGGAGTGCAGAGAGACGATGGCAATTGGAGGTGCCTGAATAGCACCTTGCCTGGCTATATTTGGAGGTCCATTCCAGGAGGCATTAGCCCCTCAAAGGCCCATGTCCACAAGCCAGTGGAGGAGCACAGAGATGAAATGGTGCGCAGGCATAACCCAAATTAGGGACTTGGAGGAAAGGAAAACATTGCCCAGGCCCCTCCCAGGGCTGTCCCAGGAGATCCTCAGCCCTAATGTCCACAAGTGAAAGCCAGCAAGGTGAGTCACTGCCTGAGCACCTTTTGGACTGAGAGGGGAAAAGAGCATTTCAGGATAGGACAGGAGTTGGTACGGGATGTTTAGGGGGTGAACCTAACATCCAGTGATGGGAGAGATGTGCAGAGAGGGAGGGATCTAGGTCATTTGGGGAGGACAAGTGTGTAGGGAAAATAGAGGGATAAAGGGATAAAAAAAGGCTGGTTGCATGTATTGGTTTGTATGGTAGTCTGTCGATGCCCTTCACCTAATCAGTGCAGCCTGTCTTGTCTCTGTTAAATTATTCTTTGCTTGGGTGTGTGTGATGAGTATCTGAGTGCCGCGACTGGAGTGGGATCACAGCTGGAAGGGCCCATGTGCCCATGGTGCTAGCACCTGCAGACACTGCAGTGAGAGGATGTAAGTGCCAGCAGACCTCAGGTCGCAGTGGCCCCTGTGTCTGTAGTGCCAGTAGATGCAGAGAGTGTGGGTGTGCCAGGGAGTGTGTGAGCACTAGCAAAGATCAAGCCTGGAAGGCAGGTCTGTCTCTGTTTCTATGGTTGAGACAAGAGAAGTTTGCTATTGGTGGGACCAGGGGAGTCATACCAGCTGCCAGAGAGTTGGTGAGATCTGAAGGTGTTTAGGATTGAGACCTACACTTTGGTATGTTTGTCTCTAAGGGGGAAACAATGGGTGTTTGGCTACTGGGGGACCAGGGGGTTCCAGCCAGCTGTGTGCGCAGGCACGTGAGAGGCAGTCTGTACCAGTAACTGGAGCAGGACTATGGTCTTGGGGGCTCTTATATCCAGGTGGCAACAACTGGAGAGATGGCAAGCCAGGGGCTGGCTACTGGGCAGACTGCTGGAGGGTTCTGCATTGTACCTATATATATATATATATATATACACATCCTCACTAGTGGACCTTCATCTTGTTCAGACTGGAAAGGGGAGCAGGATGAGGCTGTGGTGCTGCCTCTGTGTGTGTGTGTGTGTGTGTTCAAGTGTTCAGTGTGTTGATCTGTCTGGCTGACCATGGCATATAATTTGTATACGTGTTGTGTGTGTGCCAACAGGGAGTGTGAGCTGAGCCTTGCTCCTGGTTAAACCTGGGGACTTGGAGCTGCAGCAGCCTCCCCTCTATTGAGCTGCCAGATTCAACCCCCTCACTAATGCAAAGATGGGAAGTATAATGCTATGCAACATCTGTTAAATTGTTATTGTAAACTAGTAAGTAGTGAGAAATGTCACAGACAGAATTCTGCATCTGCATGGCTTTTACCGTGGCTCACTAAAACTCATACTCTGTTATTACTTGTTTTAAAGCTATGTCCAGTCAAGTGTATGAATGTAGTCCTATGAAATAAAACTATTTTTAAACTTAACTGCAGTCTTCTGAAGGGAACGCTGCATCCATGTTGAGAATTTATGTACTGAGTTTGAGATGTTACTTAAGGAGATAAATTAACATCATCCAAGTTGGCCTTTATTCTGAGGGTGCTTTTGTCTGAAAAGCCTCTTAGAGAAGTCCCTTCCAGAGTCTTTAGTAATCTTGGATTTTTTTATCTCACTATTGCAGAGAGAGCTGTCAATAATGACAACTTTGACAAAACCCCCATAGTATTATTTTAAAAATTTGTGTAGCAAGAGATAACAAATCAAATTTGCCCTTGCAAGAAACTGACTTTCATAGTGTAGCTGAGTAGCACTGGTCAATGAGTGAAACCCAAAGTGCCACCATGCAAAATTATGTACTTGAAATAACTTAATTTAGAGATTCTTCAGGCTTGGTCTACTACCTAATGGATGTGTTACTCTAGGTGCACTTTTTTCTGAAGTATCCTTTTAGCATTTGCCTGGCACTTTGCCTTTTTCATATTTTGGTTCATATTCATGCCAATGACTCGCACATTATTAGAACAACAAAACAAAACCAGGTTATGTTGACTAATGGACAAGAAGAGAAGATACACTCACAAGATGTAAATCTAGGACCTTAGACATCTTCCTGATTTGTCTGTTTGTGTCCTTAAACTGTACTCAGTTCTCTGTGGTGTGGTACCTATTATGCTTGGCAGTATGTGCACCTATTACACTTGGTGGTATGATAATGCACAGAGTAAAGTATTTCATTTTAATAAGTGTTGAGCACTTAGTCTTAGCAGCTCAACTGTAGCTTGAAGCAGAAAAAGAAACTGCGAAATGCAGTGAATGCTTATATAGAAAATAACTATGTTTTCCCTTCTCCAAAATCCACTAGTTGATTTAAATAAGCAAATTAAAGCAATTTCAAGCTATTTTTTTCGCTCTGTTTTTATTTGTGGGAGTGGGGGTAACTTTGGATTTATAGGTTTCCTTAAGAGACCTCCTTCCTGGGTGAGCACATGAGGTTCATCTGATTTGTTTTGATTTTAATATCTACGGTAGAGGAGTCTGTGTGAGCAGGGGAGCAGTCCTTTGCTTCCTCTCTGCTACAGTCGCCATGCAGAGTTGGTGAGCAGTCTGACTTTGCTTACCTGCTAGGTAGTTATATTCAGACTTCACTCTTTCTCTTGTGGCTCCTCATAATTTCACAGGCTCAGGTGCAGGTTTTATATATTGGGGTGTGCTGAGGTGTCTATGGCACCACCTGTGCTTGCAAAGGTATTTTTTCTAAAGGAGCAGGGAGGAAAACAGTACTTTGAGGAAAGCAGAGACTGTCAGGGTTGAGCACAATGTCACAAGAACGATGAAACTCTTGTAATTTTGAAGTTGAAGGCTCTGTTTGGTTGCTTCCTAAACCTTTAAATACTCAAATAACTCTTCTAGTCACAACAGAAAGCTGAAATAGAACAAGAATGAAAAATTATGATTAAGCAATTTAGTTTAGCAGTGTGTTTACTAGAGGTAGTTTGTTACTCGTGGTAGTTCTTAAAACCACAACCAAGAAGTCTCCAACCTCTTGAAAAAAATTTTCATGCTTAAAAAGCTAGACAAAGATTGTAATTATCTGTCCTTCTAGAAGCAATGATGTACAATCTGAAAAAAATGAACATACTGTAATCCAATATGTCATTATTAGTGTAATAAGAAAGCCATTCCATGCTCTACTTGGTTTCATGCTACTAATAAAAGGCTGCCACGTTATATTACCTAGTTTGAGCTGTGACTTAAATTTTTCACCCTTCAAGCACACCGAATTCAGTGATCTGATGGCCACTACATTATTTCATATACAAAGTCAGATGAAGTGACAGAGTAGCTGCAGGTTATAAAACTTTGACATTTCAAGAGGATGCAACAAAAGGCACCAAGAGACTTTGACAGCTAGTGAACTACATCAAAAATGCCAAACAGAATTGAAAGGTTGCACTGTAGTTCAATTTGATGTGATAATAAATGGAATGTCAGTATTTCGTTGTATGGTAACATTTTTTTTTATGGAAGCATACATCTAAATATGTAGAAATATGTTCCATCCAGAGAACATCTGAGCTGAAATTAGTTTGAGACAAAGTGAGGATTGTTGTTTGCCATATTCTCGCTCGTCCTTAGGCATTTGCTAACACTGGCTGTTAGTGTGGTTAGTTATTTGTCTGCTGATTTGTTTTAAGCAAGTCTAGTTTTCTCTGCACTGTTATGCTAAGACAAAGTAGGAGTGTTTGTATTAATGCCATGGTGTTAGTAATTTCAAGAGACAGAAAAGTTCAAACAGACCTTAAATAAGACAGACCAGTGTGCAAACAGGTGTCTCAGCTTGCAGCTGAGAAGGGTTAAGCAATGATGACAGAAAAGGGGAATTAAAAAAAAAAAAATCTCGAACAGGAGCCAAAATTGAGCAAAAGACAAGCCCCAGGTAAGAAATAAGCTCTTCAGGCATCCTCAGGAGCAGCCTAGTAGTATTGGAGAAGATGAATGTAGAGTGCTCGGGTGTAGCATGCTGGTGGAGACACTGAAGTGGTTAATGAAAAACGTTTGGCTGAGAGGGAGCTGGTAAGTTGAGAGACACTATTGCTAAGTGAAGGTGTGCTGAGCTGTTAGACTTTCCAGGAACTTGCAAAGGAGCTGAATTGTTTTTCAGTGAGGAACTACTGGGAAGTGTAGGAGCGGGCAGTGAATGAGCAGGTGAATGAAAAATGCAAGGATTCCTTTTTAGTCCCTGGGATTGGAGATGCACTCTACCTATTGTCAAAATGTGCTGTAATAAAATATAAAAAGAATTCTGGCTTTATTGTAATAATTTCTTATCATTTCTTAAACAGAAAATTGAAAGCTGTAGATGAAAAGTTGCTTTGGATATTTCACTGAGTGACGAAAGCCCAAGGAAAAAACTTTTGTCCCTTTTTTTCCCTCGTTGCCTCTTTCCTGAATTTTAATGTACCAGCAAATTAAGTCCTCTTAAATGGTGCATATAAAAATAGGAAAGCTGATAAAGCGCAAAGTCTTTTTGTGCTTTTTATCAAAATGCTGTGTGCCTTTTAAAACAGGTAGTAGTAATTGACTGAATTACCCGTTTTAAAATGAGCATGCTGATCCTATAAGCATTTGAGAAACTTGATGGAAGGAAGATAATCAATGAGACTGCAGTATCTGGGTGCAAATGTGAAGGACTTGCATTACGGATGAGTTGCTTTAGTAGAAAGGTGCTTTATGATTAAGAAAAGTGGGATAAAGTAAGATGTGTTAATTGATGTGGATTGAAATATGCCTTGTAGGAGATAGAGATTGTAGCTGTGCTGTTGACCACATAATTGGGGTACTGAAAATTTTGTAAAATGCCAGAAGACATGAAAAAACATAAGGAAAAAGTTATGGTAATAGCAGTAAACTTCATTTGCTCTCAAGAGGAAGGAGGAGGAACAAATCTCACAACCAAAAGTGATGAAGAGACTGTCAAGGATGCTCTTCGATCATCTGCTTCAATGTTGAAAGAGGAAATTTTATTCTTAAGCAATGCAGGAGGTCTGGTTTAAGATGTTACTCAGCAATTATCTTGTAAACGTTACCTGTGTTTTACTGTTTTTTGGAATTCCTGTATGAACAAACACCCCCCCAAATTTTTTTAATAAGATTTAGCCTCTCCCTTCCTGAAAACATAGGCAGGCTTCATAGACTCAGTGAAGGCAAATAGGATGCAATGAAGAGGTGCAGCTGTGAAGGTGAGTCTTGCATATGTCACAGACCAAATAAAGACAGCAAACTGGACCTTGGAAATAACATGTATTAAAAAAAAAACCCACTTAAAAAAATAAAAGAATCTACTGGTTAAGTAGAGTGAAGAAAGCTGGTGATAGTGATCCTTCAAAGAGCAGAACTCTTATCTAAGAAAATAGGAGGAAGAGAGTGGCAAACTTAAAACCCTAAGGTAACATCCCTGTCACTGACAGTGGGAAGCATGTGAGGAAGGCTGTAGTTCACTAAGTGTCCAGCATGTCAGGGAATTCTTAAGGAACGTTCTGCTACAATAGACAAGCCACAGGAATTCTTTGCAGTAGTGTTTGCTTTGGAGGATTGTAGAGAAATTCTCATACGGAAGAGTTTTGCAGGTGTGGACAAGAGGAACTGTCTTTTAATTAATGTGTTAAGAGTGAATCAGTAAAATGATTAGGAGGACATCATGCAGACCAGATGAGATTCATTCAAGTTGTAAAATACGTCAGATATGGAAGTGTCAGATTTTTTGTCGTAAGTAATATAATCAATCCCTTACATTGGGTTGTGCGTGCTGGAGGAACGGAAGATGCAAGCATGGCACCACAGGGGCCTAGGAAAGAAGTGGAACTGGGAGTTTCAAGGAAGTAAAGTATCATAAAAATTCTGTAAACACATAAATACAGTAAAGACACTATGGCTTTTTTTAGCTAGAAGTTGTACTTCACAAAGCAGTTAGAATCCTTTGAGGGGAGAACAGTATATGGCTGTTATAATGCACTTCGATTTATAAAAAGCATTTGACAAGGCCTCCTGCCAAAGGCTTTTAAAGGAAATCAGCTGTTGTGGATTAAGAGGAACAGCCTCCTGTTGTATTAATAACTGGCCAGAAGATGAGAAAAGGGTAAGACTAAATGATCAGTTTCCACAGAGATCTTTCTAGTGGAATCTTCAAGGATATGTGCCCTCAGCAAATTCATACATGTTCTAGACAAAGGAACAGAGTTGTGCTGATGTTCAGCTAGGAATGCAAAATCACGCAATGCAAAATTAATTGTGAGATGTTCAAGAAGAATTTAAAAATACAGATAAACTGGACAATAAGTAGCTGCTGAGATGGGACATTGCTAAATGCAAAGTAATGCCTACTGCAGAAGAGAATGAAAACAGTTCTACTTACGTGGCTGCCTTAATGGAGTCCTAGTTGTGATGCTTTGGGAGAAATTTTGTTATTATTGTGGGTCACTCTTTGAAGGCATAAGCTTTCTGCTCAGTAGCTGTAAAAAATGGAAACTGAGGCAGAAGTGTTTAGGAAAGTAATAGAAGATGGAACAGAAAACATCGTTGCTGTTACTCCTTAACGTACTGGATACTGTATGCATCTTTGGTCACTGCCTCAGACCATGAGTAAATCTAGTAATGGCGGCTGGCATAATCACTGTGGCATGACTTGCATTTGAGGGAAAGCTAAACAGTATTGAGCGGTGAAAGGAAAGTTTGTGGGTGAAACTTAAACAGGAGGTTCTCCTGGAAAAGGGGCCCAAAGGGTGGGTGTGCTTCCATGCTTTTTACTAGCAAGTCCCACCACTTTATTGCAAGGGAATTTCCAATACATAGGTTGCTGTATGAGTACAGAAGGATACTTTCCAGAGTGGATTTTATGGAGGGGGTTACAGAAGATCTTAGAGAAAAGTCCCGATCAGTTTAAGAATTGATGCTAAATATAAAAAATAAAGCACTGCAAAAATAGCCAGCTTTTCAAGGCTCTGTGGTCTGTGAACAATTGTCTCCTCTGTAAAACTTTGAAAGTTTTGGTTTCAGTTATCTACACACAGGAATACAAATGTGGCCTAACCCGGGCTTGTGAACTTTGAAACCTGAAAACCAGCATTCTTAATAGAGGTATTAATCACCCACAGCCGTGACTATCTACAACAGCAGAAGCCGTAGTGAAAACTCTTTAAAACCAGAGCAGCTTTAATTTAGTCACCTTCCTTCAGGCCCGAAGTGACAACTTTGGCCATAACTTTCACCTTCACAAAGGGGATGGTACTGTTTTCTGTTCAGAGACCTTGGTGAGTGTTTCTGTGTCAGGTTTATGGCTAAGCACTGTTGCTTTTGTGAAGAGGAATACATGTGTTACAACTTCACTTACGGAGATTTTTCTGTATTGTTACATTGAATGGCTCATCAAATGGACAAGCTGGATAGTCTCCTCCCTGTATGTTGTGGTGGTTGATGAGCATCCGCCATAGGTTGCTGTCGCGTATTATGGGTAGTAGAAGAGAAAGCTGATCATCTAATGTAAACTGCCAGAAACTAATTTTCCTTTGATGTAAGGAAGTGAGGATATTAACGCTTCCTGTCATTTCCCAAAAACACCATCAGAAATCTACCACAACTTCATGGATATTATTTTTATTTTTTGTCTACCTCTGCAAGCTGAGTGAAAAAAAAAAAATTAGGCAACTCTTCTCTTATGGACTGGAATGTTGTTTAAAGTTCTGGATTTTCTACTTAATGTTGTCTGTACTTGCATTTAAGTGCCATGCAACATAGAATAAACTGTAGTTTATGGATTACAAAAAAAGGGGCAGATAGACCTCCCATTTTTTTTATATTATTCCGAACAAAAAAGGTCAAATAAAAAAGGTCATATGAGCGATTGAGTAAACGTTACAAGGTACCAACACAGTTCTCAAAACTCTCTTTCTTCCCAAGATGATTCACTTTAAAGAAAAATGTGTTGATTTTTTTTAAAACACATCAGTATCTCATGCAAATTCAAACTGATGGAAATGATTTTTTTTTTTCTGTATTGAGCTGTGTAAGTGTGCGTATTAAGCTTTTTTCTTTTCTCACATATTCAGTCTTTTCTGAGCAGAATGGGAAGCCCACTGACAGTATGTAATTCCATAATCTAACAAGATAGTGTGAGTTTTGAAATGGGGTAGGTTAGTTTTCTCATATTTCAAAACCAGCTCTGAAACTGGTGATTTTCTCTGTTTACATTTTTATCAATTAATCTCTATTTCACACTTCCCCCTCTGATGTAACTTCTCCACTTCAGACATCCTTTAACTGAGCCCTTCCTCTTTGTTTGTCTGACCTGTTCTTCTTTGTCACATACATGAGCGGTTCTGTTTGTCACCTTCTTTCCCAACGTCAGCTGGGGTCAGAAGTCGAGATGCAAGTTTTAAAATAACTTGCAATGTATTAGTTATGGGAAGGAGGATAATTGTTTTTTTTGCAGCTAATGTGAAAAGTAATGTGTATGCACACTGCTCTTAACATAAGAATAGAACTTTCTACTGATCTGCTTTCATTTGACTATATTGTTTGCTCATTGAGAGTAACTGTTTCTGGTAAGTAAGACAACCTGAGAACATTAAGTATATAAATAGATATTTCTGCTGTATCTCTCTCACTACTTTCTAATTGATTTAGGATTGAAAGAAAAACATTTTGGAGCACAAGGGGCACAACAAGCACAAGGGGGAATACCTTACAAAGCACGAGGCTGGAGTGTGTGAGTAATACAAACAAAAGAGAAGTTATCCAGTAGCTGTTGTACATAAACATCAGAACAATACAGAGAGAGGGTGAAAACTGATAAATGCCGAGGTGTAGGCTGCTGTAGAGAGACAGCTGGAGGCAACTGCTTTTAGACCCTTTGGCTTGAGGTTTTCTCCTCTTTGTTTTCACCATTATATCGTTTCTGAGGGAATTGTTTAGGGTTGTTTCTTGTCTGATAGCAATTTAGTGCTCCTCACTTTTTGCAGGATATAAAGTTACATTTATAGTAAATGTTCTGTTTTAAAACCCCTCATCTTTCAAAATCTTGTTCTTTTTTTTTATGGCCTGCTTTTACGAACAGGGAGGAGCAGAGAGGGCAGCAAAGAATGGAGGGAGTTATACTTTGAATTTACATAATTTTAATGGGCTGGAAATGTGGAAGAGATCTTATTTTCAATGCTTTCTGCAACTGATTATTTAAAGCAGATGCACTTAAATAGTTAACCTAATGAAGGAGATTTCTGAACACAGTCTTTAGTGAAATGCACTAAGGGAAATAAAATGGAGGTCACTTTTTTTTTTAGTGAAAAAAACCCAAACAAACCCACAACAAACAAACAAAGTTGGACATAATCGGGGATAGTCTGGTTAAAATGTTATGCTATGTTTAGAGCCACAAACTCAGAAAGGGAGAAACTGTTACAAATTGAGGATTTTTGTTTACTGCATTAGAAATTGTATCCTAAGAGGACTACTTCTACAAGATTACGGTTTTTCTCTCTTAATTTAAAATCTGTGAAAGAAATTAAAGTTCTGGTTGAGACTTCTGATATGCTTGAATCTATTACAACTGAGGATAATCTGTAGTTCTATGAAATACTAGCTTTTTTCCATATGGAGTAAATTACTTAACAATAAAATAGCTTGGTATAATTTCCTGATGTAACTTCATTGAATTGGATGTCTGTTTATTGTTGTAAACTTATTTTTTCACTTTAATTTTTATTCAACTGAGACAATAGTCAATTTTTGTATATGGAGGTGAGAATTAGCCACTCTCCCCTTTTAACGACTGATACACTGGATTTTATACCCCAATAGTGAAAAGCTACCTAAATACTAAGAAAGCTAGACACAGCTATCTCTAAAATTAAAATTCTTGTGAACTCTTCTGGAGTTTATTCTATTTTTATCCATTTAAAGAAAACTCAGCTTTTACGAAAGCCTCCAAATGTTTCCTCTGTTGGTAATCATGATTGGACTTTCAGAGCAGTTGCAAGAGTGGTAATGGCACAGCACTGCTCTTAAGCCTTTGAATGTGTAGAATTTCTTCAAGGCTTTCTGCTAGGGGGAAATTAAACTCCAGTTTAAAACATAGCCTAATCCATATGAGGTCCGTATTTTTTTGAAGAAAAAAAATGGTTGTCTTTGTAATGGTTATGTTTTCTGCAGAAGCTTTCTACAAAAGCTTCTGAGTTGTAAGTTCAAATATTAATTGCTATTCTGCTGTTGCAACTTTAAAAGATTCTTCCTATATGAAGATTTTGTTAGTTTGTGCAAGAATTCGTGTGGAAATTGGTTATGACAGGATTAAGATTGCAGAGGGCTGGAACAGGTTTGCCTTTAGGGGCTATGACTGTTGGAAATCATTTATTTAAAGGTAAAAATGTTTGGCTTCATTTGCTGTTTGCGTGTGTGCCAGTCTTATCTCTAGGCAAAATGCTTCATGAAATCAACCCCTTGTAATTCCTTATTTGTTTGAAATGCCAAAATGTGTCTGTTTAAATAATTAAAAATCTTATTATTTCTGTTTTGTTTGCAAAGTCTAACACTATACTGAAACATGACCACTAAATTGCTCTGTTACTTTTGTCTTTTTTTATTTGTGGTTTACCATTTACACAGTAAACTACTTAATCCCTTTTCCTATTTAAGTATTGTTAGAGCAGCTAATACTGTGTGATATGGGTCACTGGCTAAAATGATGTATACAACTTAATTATTATCTGAACAGGAGGAATGATGTATGAAGAGGGGAAGGTTGGTATACTTCCTGAAAAGCAGGTTTTCAACAGTTTTTGCATTCTTTGTGCTTGGGTTTTTTTCCTTACCTTAAGGTATTGGATGCATTGAACAGTTGAGATTTAAACTCAAAATACCTTCCTATAAAGACAGGGTTAGGAGTGTTCTCTTTTTCTTCAACTCTGAATAAGTCTTGGTGATTCTGTCAGTTTATGTAGCTGTATTATTATTGGAGCAAGTAGGTTTGCATGACTTTCTGCTCATGCCAGTGCAGTGGAAATTATCTGGAAAATTGTGTGGTTCACAGAAGGATTAGTATTTCACAGTGAGAGAATATCCTCTCAAAGCTGAAGTCGTCATTATTCTCTCATTTAATGTGTGGAAATAATGTGTGTTCATATTATTTTGAGATAACTTCTAGGGCCCCTTTTTAAAATCAAGATATGGAAACATCAGTGCAAGTGGATTACGGTATTTGTAGCAGTCCTTATAAACAGAAAATCTATTCCTTTGCGGCAGAAATGTTGCTATCTATTTACTACCACAGAACAAAAAAAAGTCCTTGGAAAATGACAGATAATTTTATAGGTGCTTATGGAGTGTGAAGTAAATACTTTTTTCTGCATATCATTTGTCAGTGCCACTTAGCAATTTGCTAGTAGAGCACATCTCTCTTAAATGGATTTCTGTCAGGAATAGAATAGCTTCTCTATTTGTGTTGTGTATCAATTCTCTTTTTAGTATAGCATCATATTTACAAAGAACTTTATTTCAGTTACATCTAAATACGCCAGATCTAAATCAGAAGAAACGCCATTTCTCAAAGGACTTCTACCTATTTTCCATTTTGCTTTTCATGGCCCCTCCTTTCCTTCAGCAATTTTTTCTCTTCATTCCAGCCTCTATTGCTTCTGGTATTCAGTAATATGGTGCTATCTCACAAATATTACTGTTGCCTGGAAGGGCTTAGGAACATGAGAATACTGTGCCTACTGGTCTTCATATGATCAGAGCACACTTTATCTCTTGAGATGATTCCCTTCTTCGACATTAATTCTTTTGGCTCATTCTATGCATGATGTACTTTTGTTCCTATGCCCATGCTAACCTATTTTCTTTGTTCAGAATATATTTTGTTGAAGCTTGGTTTGAATGTCACGTCTGTTTCTTCTTGTTTCAGAAGACTGAAATTCTTCTCCCTGATGGCTATCTCTAGTGAATAGTCATGTCTAAAGAGTACTTAACTGTGCTAATAACATCAGGCAGCATTTCGTAAACTTTGTCTCCGTTGAGTACTAAATAAGCTTTTGTGAAAATTCTAAAAGATAATTTTTATATTTATTTCTGTGTCCTCACCACAAACTTTCCGTGCATTCTTACTGTCTTTCCAGCTCCCTTTGTCATACATGCTGATATTATGCCTTGCTTTTGGGTGCTTTACGTGTGCAGTTAAGATACAGTTTAAAGCCTCCTTTACACTTCAGGGCAAGTTCTGACCCAGACACTTTGTAGAGAGGATGTGCAGTCAAACTCATGTTAGGTAATCCTTTAGTGTAAACCCACATTTCTTAATCTTCTCACCCTTTTTCCACTCATTTCCTATGACCCAAGAATAGTCTGCCTTTCAGTTTTGAACACAGTTCAATTTCTGCAGTACATGGCTTGCTATACCCAGGGAGCCATCAAGGATGCCTATCTGTGTAATACTGTTAGTACCATATTCGGTAACTGTTAAAAGTTCAGGGAGCACTAAAACTTTAGTTATTGTTGCCTGTAACACCACTAGATAACCAGGGTTTGGTGGCCTGTGAATCGAATACTGTTAGAAGCCAGCTATTGATTTTAAGTACACTGGTTACACCTCTTATTTACAGGTAGGCCGTTGTTACAGTGGAGGCTTGTGGGACATTGAACGTGTTAATCTTGATATGACAACCCCCCAAAACGTTACTTGTAGGTCTTTCCAAGGCTGAAGTAGGTAGCTTTCCATTAGCCATAGCTGAGCAAGTTTAGACAGGTATGCCATTTTTTGCTCTGGTTTCCTTCACCAGATTAACCTGCTACAATTAAATTCAGTGACTCCAGCACATGCAAAATGTCTTCTCCAAGAGGCACCGTCACCTTCTGAGGCAGAAGAAACTTCTATGGAATTGCCCTTGGCCTCTCATTCCTTGTCTGTATATCGGGGCAGTGGCTGTGTAGTCAGCAGCAGGAGCACTTTTTCTGTCTGTACTGACTCCATGACGCAATGTTGACTTGATCATGCAGGAGCAAGAACAGAAGTTGCTTCATTTATCTGTGTTGCAGGCTATGAATGCTTTCACAAGGAATTGGGAGGGAAGAACAGATTGACTTACAGAGTGATGACTGTTTTCAGGGCTCTTCTGGTTCATCACCTTTTTAGCCCTGAAAATGTTCTGCAGAAATCATATTGCAAAACTAATGTAATTACAACATAAGTATAATTACAGGAAGATGTTTATGAGACTTCTGACATCCCACGTCATCCCCATATGATACTATGGGGATACTCCCAGTCTGAGGCACTGTTTTCTTGGACAGAAATCCACTGGTACCTTATGGACAGCTTTTTATTTAAGCAAAGAAAGGCCACGTCACTTGCACTTGTTTTTAACCCTGGGCTTTATTGTTCAGTTGAATATTGCCACTTGTCCAGGAACTTAAAAATCATTTCTATAGAAAGGTTAAATTTAGCTATGGTGGCCCTCATCACAAATGGAGTATCCTCACTGATAGGCAGTGGTATTTTAATAACTGTAGTTATTGTTCTGCAGCTTGAAAATTTGAAATTCTGGGATTGTGCAATTCTCTTAATGTGTTTTGCTGTCTTGCTTGGTATCCAAAGCTGTTCCATAGCAATTAGAAAAGGCCGTACTACTTCTTAGTGTTGAAATGGTTTTGAGAATGTAAGTGTACTGCTCTTCAACTTTGAGGCTGCACCCTGCTAGGCTTAGATAATAGAAATAAGCAAAGTCTGAGCTGCTTACATTTGTTTCAGTAGTGCGTTAGTTTTCAATTCTGACTTATTTCCAGTTCTGTTGACTGCACAATAGGTATATCCAGTAAATACAGATATATAGGTGTAGTCATGTGTCTAGTCGTGTTTGTCAGCAGAAAGTTTTCTAGGATGGAAGAACATTTTAAGTATAGACTAAATGAGCCATTTGGGATGTTAGGTTTGGTAGGAATTTTGTAGTAAAACAGATGTGTCAGGTGGGTTTTTTTCTAAGCTCTGTTCTGAAATATTCTCCAAAGACTCATTTAATGAAAGTGTCGCTATTTCTAGTGAATATGTTTCTGTAATGAAAAATATTTTAGAAGATTAACATTTTTCCTGTGGAAAAAAATATGCAGATTGGTGGTGGCTTAAAAAAGTTCTCAATGAGAGGGCATGTGTCTGTGAGTGAATGATTTGCAGTACCTTCCCCCCCTTAGATGCCTTTTTACTTTTATTCTTTCAGATTATAAAGTGTCATAATTTAGACAGACAGCATTTGTTTGTGAATTATCCAGGCATTTTTGTCATCAATTTATCAAGCTGAAGCTTAAGAATTGTTAGAACTTTTCCCCCCTGTGGGAACGAGCTTTTTGATTCCTCCCCTCCCCTCCAAAAAACCAAACAATCTCCCTCCCCCCAAAAACCCCAAACCTACCAAACTTCACTTCATTTGGAAGCCTTCTTTTGGTTTCTAATAAAACTTAATGGACAATTTAGAATCAGAGAATAGTTTGTGTTGGAAGGGACCTTTAAAGGTCATCTAGTCCAACCCCCCTGCAATGAGCAGGGACATCTTCCACTAGGTCAGGTTACTCAGAGCCCTGTCCGACCTGACCTCGAATGTTGCCAAGGATGAGGCATCTGCTACCTCTCTGGGCAAACTGTGCCAGTGTTTCACCACCCAATTTATACACATCTGTTCATAAACCAAACTTTTACTGTTACTTAGTGTTGATTACTTCTTACTCCAGTGTATTTTAGAGGATAGCTACACCTTTTTCACACTTTAATTTCCTAGATTCCTGGGTTCCCTAGATCTTCCTAGACCAAGATAGGTTAGTTTCTTCTCATTAAAAAGGCTCTCTTGTTATTAATATAAGCCTGCTGTTTAGTTTGCATTGATTTTTTTTTTTTTAATAAGGAGGACCAAAATCATAAATGTCTTTTAGATCTCACCCATGCCTTGTGTAATGACATCGATACAGTACTTTCTCTACAGGCAACATCTCATCCTCTGGCTCTTTCCTAACTATTGAACTGCCAGTTTATAGCCACAACTTTTGCTTTTAGTCATCAGAAGTGCTTCAGCTTGTACTCTGTATGATTAAATTTTACTGCTTTTGTTTTCTATGGTCTTCAAGGTGTCCTGGTACAATATCCCAGTCCTCTTTTGATGCCCAACTTCTGTTTTCATCAAAATTTACCGCTCCTCTGTAAGGTAGTTCCACAGCTATTCATGAATGATGGTGTGGATTTTACCCAGGCCCTAGCCCTGTTTAGTGCACGACTATAGATGTAGCCTTTGTTTTGCTGGCCAGTCTGGGTGCTTGCTATGCTGAGCATCCGCCAGACACATCACAGCTTCCAGGCTTTCATTATCAAGCGGTTCTCCACAAAAAAGTGAATTTGTTGTTCTGCTCTGAATTTCATTTGGTTTGCTGTAGTAAAATACAGGACTATAAGGCCGTATTTCTTTTCTTGCTGTGGTTCAGAAGAAAAGATAACAGACTTGAGATTCTTTATTTGTGACCACACACACAGTTCATGCAGCACTCTTAATCATTTTGGGGGGACTGATACAAAAATAACACATGCTACAGTGCAGTGTGTGGTCCTCCTGCTGGTCTGATCTTGGACGTAGCTGGTGGTTCTGTTGCTCTTTATTAAATGATATCCTAAAGGCTGCTTTCTTGTGTTGACTCACTCTAATCTCTAGTGCAAAGATTCTCAAGGTGAAACTGTTCATATGGTCAGATTTTTTTGGGTCTTTTATTATAGTTGCATATCAGTAAAGAACGGGATGAGCCCGCTTAGTTGGAAGAACATAGTGTGCAACTGACTTCTCAATGGAAGCCTTTCATCAGTGTGGATGTGGAAAAATGCTTTCACAAGAGGATGACAATAGAAAGAAACTTCTAATAACTGAAATGAGTAATATAAACAGTGGAAAAGCAGAGGAGGATTTTATTAAAATGCTGATACTCTTTAGGGAAAAAGAGATCTCTTGTGTGGCAGACTTGACAGAACAAAAATGTAGAGATGAAACTACAAAAAATGTTTAGAGATCTTTTCATATGTCTTTATAAAAGAAACTGGTTTTCTGTTCAGGATGTGTTGTATGCTTTATTTCCCTTTCCATGTATCTAGGTTATGGCAATTTAAACTATATTAAAGATTGAGCAAGTGACACATTACATAAGAGGATGCTGCTTATTGTATTATGTATGGGTGACTTAACAGCTTATGCTATGGCTTACTTTTCCTTCATGAAAGAGGAATCATTTTTATTAATAAAAGCTTTTTCTTCTAGAATAATCCTGAATAATTCCCACAGCTGCTTAGATCATGTTGCTTTGAACACAATTAGGAGTGAAGCTGTATTGGAAACATAAACCCCTCTCTTTCTTTTTTAACTTGAAACGGTGTAGCATTATATTTAATATGATGGTCCAAGTCAAAAGTTTTCCTTTCTGATGTCTAGAGCAAAACCTGCAGTATTTGCAATTTGTCCGTGCAAGTAAATAGATTGCTTTTTCTCCTCTTGCAAATGTTTGTTATGGATTTATGCATTAATATTAGTAGATACCTTGTTTGTTCCAACAAGTAAGTCTTATTATCTGTAACAATTGGTGTATTGTTAACCTCTAATCTCTTATTATGCGATTACTAACAGAACACAGAAACTGAAGTTTGAAATTCCAGGTGCTTTGCTTTCCAAAGAAGAAAAACGTCAGCATAGTTCTGTAATGAAGCATTTTTATTTTGTTTGTATTAACATAGAGTGAAGGGGTAGAAAGCTTCTTTAAATTTCTAAATGGAGCAATATTTAGGAAAGAGTCTATACACAATAAAATAACACTGCATGTATCTTGAAACAGAGCGTCCATGAGCTTGTGCCTTTTTAACTGCAAGGCAACCAATTGAAGTGTCATGTGGACAATAACAAGTCTTATGAGTGAAGGATGAATTTGCATGGGATGGTGGCAAAGCCTGCCAGGGAAAGAATGTTGCTTTTTCTATAGTATCATCATATATATGAAAATCAGTTACTACACTTAAATTTTTTTGTTGTGAATTAAATCTTTTCCTTTTGGTGCTTCAGGCTTAGTAGTTTAACTGTTGAGGGAGGAAACTATTCATATACATAACACAAAAGCTAAAACCAGAAATCTGAGATGCAAGTTGCTTTTCATCAGTCCAGGTATAGTTAGGCACACTGAGGCAGTCATTTACTCTTCTAGAATCCTTTTGTTTGTTTGTTCATGCCATGTTTAAATGAAGATTGCTACACTTAGAGATTGTGCGTTATGGAGAGAAAAGTGATGATGGGGGGAAAAAGTTGATGGGGTCTTTTTTTATTCTATATAAATGATGTGGGATATGTAAGACTTCTGATGTTCTTGAGTAGAATACTCCACTGAAGAGTGAAGTATTTTTGCTGATTGGTATGTTTCTTACATGAAAGGAAGGCGTTGGTGATAAAGGAAGTGGTTGCCAAGTCATTATTCATCCTAAAATGATTTGATTTCTGTCTCTTTAGCTTATAGACTTAGATATGATATGGCATAAAAATCATATCTGTTACACTGCTTGCTTTATGCCTTTGGTGATGTGCAGTGAAAAGCTGTCTATGCTGATTTGATTTGTGAAAATGACATTACATAGGTAAGTTGTTCTCATGACCTCTGGTCCAGTAAGGAATGAGAATTAATATTGTGTCACTGACTGGCTTTACAGTAATTCTCAGTGAAGAATGATACCAGATTTAATTTTGTCCAGCAGTATATGGATCCCTAGTAGAACGTAGAAGTGGTGCTGGTAAGTGTGAGGACCTTCAGAAGACTGAAGTTCTTTATCTGTGCTTGAGACTACTTGTGTTTTGGGTGTTTCTTTGTAGCTTTTTCTGGGTTTATCATAACAAGCCAAATACAAGGACCTTAGGGAAGCATGAACTAACACATCCGTCCATCTGTGTATGGTAGGTCTTTATTCTTGTGTTGCCCACATTTTGTCAACTTCAAATACATTTGTTATCATGCCTAACATGCTTCAGAACCTTCAAAACCTTAAGAAGAAACAGAGTCACTGAGCAGACAGGATTTGCATGACAGCATAGTACTTAGTTTGGCAAGTCTCACAACCTGCTGGATTTAAAAGGTTAGCTGTGTTTTTATAAGAATTTTTGGCGAAATAACCTTTCCCCCAGACATGATTTCCTTTCCTGGTTTCTGCTGGACTTCTGTTTGTGCTTGAAGGTTGGATATTGAAGGTCCTCTGACCTTGGAAGTTGATCCACTTGAATTCTCTAGAGCCTGAGCTAGGGAACCTTTAGATCCTGCTGTGAGGTTTCATTGCTCAGCATGTATAGTTCTTTTTCTGTGTTGTTTTGACTTTTCATTTCTCTTTAGTTGACTGTTTGGTTTCATATTGGATGTAGCTAAGGAAACCTATGTAACAGGCAGAGCTGACCAAGTTATTTTTTGTTTTAGATGCCGGCTGATGTGGTTATTATAGGCACTTTTTAACAGAAAGTGGATATGCAGTGTTGGTTCTTGGCTATGTCTGGTAACGGAAGAAACACAGGAAAGTACATTTAGCCAAATGTAAGTGATGATGAAATTGGTGAGTTTTTTCTGAGGACAAAAAAGGTATTGTGTTTGCCACAGTCACAGTAATTACTAAAACTCAGAAGACACCTGTAAAAACTTACCTTGGGTATGGGTGTAGTTTTAAGCAAATCGAACCTTTTAGTGCTTTTCTTTTCCATTTCTCTGAAGGGAAGAAGCAGCAACAGAGAGCTTGTGTGTGGAAGCACCTGTATGTTATCATATTTGGACTACACGAGACAGTGGTGGTCCGTAATCTTGGTGTATTGGTATTTAATGTCCATCTAGGGATGTCTAAAGAGAAATCTTGAACACCTCTAGAGGGCTTTGGCAAGGACAGGAAAGTGTCTGGAGAGGATGTGTGTTTCAAAATGTCCCAAAACGGACATCTGCTAGTCATTTTTTCAGTTTTGGGGCTTGGACAAGTAGTAATAGTCCCTTTAAACCAGCCTTGCATAACTTTATATTTATGTTATTTGCATCACTGGAAGCAGTTGTTGTAATTAGAGCTAACTTGCAAAAGCCGTGATTGCAATATAGGAGAACGGGAAAAAATAATGAAAGTAATAGATTTGATGTGTATTGATTCCTGTTACTTGCTGTGACTTGAAGGAGTGTTTAATATGGGCCTTTTCACTTATTAATTCTAAGGAATCACCAATGTAATTAACTTTCTTACCCTAGCCTTGTCCTGTAACCTAGAGATTTTTTTTAACTAAGGCAATGGGACAATCCAATAAATTTCATCATTTTTCTGAATTTAATGTGAGCTCCCTGGAGCGGAACTTCTCAAATCAATAGGTTTTAGTGCTACTTATTTTTGAAGGAAATGGCACCAACCAATAATGACAAGCTAGCAATAAAAGAGGAACAGTCTTTTTGGAGAGATTTCAAAAGAATAACAGTGTTCTTAGATCTTTTGGTGTGTGATCATTTCAGAGACACTGGAACTACTTAACTAATGTTGAATAGACCAAAACAGAAAGCTGGCTAAATGTAGGCTCTATATGAAATAGGAGAGATCTAAGATTTTTGCAAGATGATCAAAGCTACTATCTGCAGTTAGGTATATAGTACTTCAAAGTGAAATACAATATCGGAATACCTTCAAACTTTAATTTAGGGAGTTCATTGGCTTGTGGCAATTTGAGTACCAGTACAAAAAACAAAGGTAATCTAAGAACAGTGTAAATGAGTTTTAAAAGAACGTGAATACAGGTTAAATATGTTGCTTTAAAAACACAAACCAAATTGTCCAGTTGTCAGTTGACTTAACTGTGATTCTGCTTAAAGGAAAGGACTCTCGAAGAGTAGTAGTTACTGATTTTTTATTTTTTTTTTCCAGGTTTACCATGTGAAGTAGAAAGTGATGAAATCACATCTACTATTGGCATCACCTTTTTCAGATGCTGAGAGAGGGACTGCGTTGTTTCTTGTTATCTATTACAATATTGATAGTTTAACTGATTCAGTGGTATGAACAGATCCACGGTATTTAGAAAGCTTAGAACTGAAAACACTAATAGAAGTGTGAGAGACTAACAGGGTAGCAATACGGGGCTAGGAAGAAGTATGAAGTGTAGGTATTTCCCTTTCTTTGAACTGGAGAGCTTGAAAAGCTCACCAGCGTGGGTGGCCTCTCCATGGCCTTTTCTCTTTGACATGTACCTGAGGTAAGCCAAGACTGTGTACCTCACAAGACATTGAGACAAAACTATGTATTTGTCATGAGATTTGTCATTCCTAACTATTGAATATTTGGCAAATGAAAAGCTGTATTAATCTTGACAATATTTAGAAATGCCTAGACTTCCAGAGTGGAGATATCAGTAAGGAGGCTGATATTAAGGTAGGGGATTAAAAGGGAAAAAATGCTCAGTTTCATCTTGAAACCAAAATATTTATTAGCAGATGGAATTTGTTTTTGTTTTTTACCCATAAGGTTTCTAGCTAGCATTACACTTGAGGAAAATCCTTTTCCATCTGTCCAGTTTCATATCTGTGCAGATATATAAACAAAGCACAAAAGGATTTATAAATAATATTTCACTTACCTCCAATAAGTGTGTAACATTAAAATGGAAACATTAGGAGTAAGCAGATTTCTATACTATTAAGAATGAAATTGGTATGCTATTTGTTCCTTGTTCTGGTATCTACATTGTAAGAAATCTGTTTAAATGTTGGAGAGACTGCAATAAAAAGCCAAAGATAGCATCTGAGAATTAGAAGGATTACGTTACACTGATTAAATTGAGAAAAGCATAAACACTAATATTTCATGCCCTGGAACCACAGGCTGCTGAAGCAGTGTACAGTCCGTATAATGCATGACCTAAAGCAAGTAGCATCACAGTTATGACAAGAGTAAAATTTATGTGCCATCTTTAGATCCAGATCTGAGTATTATCTGAGTGTTCTGTATTAATGTGTTATATGAGATTTAAATACCTTGAGAGTTAAAATCAATCTTCGTAATATTTGTTATTTTTGAAAAAAATTATAGCCTGTTTATATGCTGACTATTAATCTATTCAAAATGTTTTCAACAGTGAAATAGTTTCAGGATTTGGTATAAAATAATTCTGTCCTTGAAAGTACTTCAGTCTGCTAAGCCAATAAGCTTAGCAAAAAAAACCACCCCAAAAAAAACCAAACCACAAAAACCCCACAAAACCCAATGTTCTTTGACTATTTGAATGTTGTCTGTAATACATCTCCCTGAGAGCTATAAGCTTTCATTTTTATTCAAAACAATAGCATATTTAACTCACTTGTGATAGAACTTGCCACATAATATCCTTATTCCTTGTGTGTGCCAGAACTCGTCAAACTGGTGTGAACATGACTTAACCTACCATTAGAAGGAATGTCCAGTGCCATTTCCACCTCACAGCGCCCTGTTGACTAGAAGCAGTGGCTCAGCTGAAGTAAAATGTTCCGGCTGCCACTGGATAGCCTCTTGCATAAGCACATAATCAACTTACATTAAGAAACAAAGTAATTATCTTTTACAATCAGCATACATACTCCATTTGAATTCAACTTACAGTGTATAATTCACCCCTTAGGAGCCATGTGGACTAGAAAATTTAGCAGGATGACTGGTAGACCTCATGATCTTTCTCTGCACTAGACGTTCAGCAGCTATCCACTTCCAGGGACATGGTTGTTGGACTATGGTAACTGATATTTTTGCTGTGGCAAGGCCTCAGATGCAGTCATATCCTAAAAAGTAAAATAAGTGTGAAGATATCTTCTGCTTTCCTTGGTTTTAGTTATAGCTGCTTATTTATAAGACAAAATGGTGAATTTCCAAGGAATTGTATTTCTAAGGAATGCTTCCTAAAGCCAAGGAAGAGTAATTGTTTCTAGAAGGCAAAAGTGGATGACTTTCCACACTTGAAATTACCTGTCTTATTTATGGGTTAAATCTTCTTATATTTGGGGATGGGGGAAGGAAAGTATTAGGAAGCAGACAGAAATAACTCCAGTAAGACATTGTGCTACCAACCAGGGCACTGCCAAGGATTAGTTATCTCATTTGTAGTAATGCTCCTTGGGCTATTGCCTGAAGTTTTATTTTTGGCACTATAATTTTGGTATCTTGACGTGTCTTCTCTGCCTTTGGGACAGCTGATCCTGCCTGTAGGATACATGTCCTGAAGTGTGCAGCATGTCGCCAAAACCACTTGGAGACATGCAGATTTTACAAAACTGATAATGCGCTCTTCTGCAGGAGCCAAATATGTCTCATTCATTATGAATGTATATTTGTGATATGGCTGAAGTCGGATTTGTATTATCCTCTGTGATTTTGCATTGTGGGGGGAACAAAAAAAAAATGAGTCTAGAACTATGGTTTCTGTCTTGATTTGGGTTTTGCCTTTGGCTTTCAACGTTCTTGAAGGGTTAAGGTAAAAAATTACGTAATAGAATAAATGTCTTGAATACTCAGGCTTGTGTTTACAGACACAATTGTTATTGAAATTGGCCTGGTAGAGATAAAATCATGTTAGCTGGTTTTAGACATAGCATAAAATTACATCTCCTAAAAATCACTGAGTTGTAGGCATTTGTCTGGCACTTTATGCAACCAATTAAACTTACCTGTGGAAGTTGTTTGGTCCAAGCCTCTGCTCAGAATATGGACAGTTTTACAGTTTGAACTTTGACCTAGGATCAGACTGCTCAGTAAATATGTAGTCATTTGAGAAGATCCATGAATAAGGAAGTGTGAATCAAAGTACAGAATTGTTATGGTCATGTATTTTCCAAATAAGCAATATTTGGAATATATGCTACAATATAATAAGAATATTGGATATTCACTTTAGACTTCATTTATTTTGTGGACACAGGGGTGTAAAAAAAATAGCATGACAAGTTAGTTCAAAATTCCTCACTGCTTTTCCTAACCCAATTTTGCAGCAACTGAGGATTTGCAGTTTTGTTTTTTCTTCCTTGGACTGGTCCCAGAAATTCCTAGTCAAACAGGAAGAGACACATGGGGGGCACACTGTTTTCTGGGAATATATGAGTTTTATTGAGCATAAAAGCTGAATCTTCTTTTTTTTTTTTTTTTAAATCTATCTGTTGGACCGATATAAAAAAGATAACACTAAGAAAGAAAAAAATACTATTAAAAATATTTTCTTTGGTCTTGTAATAACTCCATTTCTTAAGTATGTGTATACATTTTACATACAACAAAATGTTGCAAAAGGAAAAATCACATAGAGCCTGCCATGAGCCTGATACTCTTGACTTCGTTCTTGAAGGGCCCGTAGGGCCTGCGATGTCCTCAAGTGCATATTTTTCAAGTTTGCTAAATAAAGGTGTTTCCTGACAGCACGTACTTTGTGCTGGGAATTTACGTATGGTAGGGGTTCCCAATATGTGGGGTGTGTGAGACTGTCAGCCTTCTGTCAGCTACTCTTGGCTAATGTTGGTTTCCTTTGTGGTCTTCTATTGAGAAGAAAATACGTTTAGTGTTTTGGTTTTTTTCTTATTTTTTGTTTGCTTATTGTTGACAAAGGGAAGGGATGGCAGATCAGTCTTCGAAGTCTGAGAAAGATTTCTGTCGGGAGTAGTTCACCAACTTGTTAAAGATGTGAGTTAATGCTGTGGGGTATGTTTGAACCCCACAAATGTGGGGTGTATTTTTTTAGATTGCTAGAGTCCTGACAGAGAAAAAGAGACTGTCCCATCACAAGCTGTTTTCAGAGGGTGATGTATTGTAACTACTAACCTCCATCCCTTCCCACATCAAAGAAATCAGAGCAGTAAATCAAAGCCTGGAAGTAGATGCCTTCTCTTGTGTTTTTATGTCTGCTTTTGCTGCTGAATAGAAACTCACAATAGCAAAAGGTTGTTTAACCTTTTCTGTATCACTGAATGGCAGGCATGTGGAGGTTGAGATTACACTTATCTCATCCCAGACAAAGCTACGTAACCTCCTTTGCCTTTATTATCAAAATCATTGCAGCTCAGAATATATTAATCTTAACGTACAATACAGTTCTAGAGTTGCTATACAGATCTTTCTTTAAAAATATCTGTTCTTTCCTGTATGAAGGAGACAGAACAGTTTTGATGCTTTAAAGTGGAATGTGGACATTTTTTCTTCCACATATAAATAAAAGGAAGTTACATGGAGCATTGAAAGCTTTCAAAAGCATGTTCCCCATGTTCTAAAGTTACATTGATACCAGCATTATTTAGGACCTTGCTTGACGAGCTATAGATAAACACTAGAGTGTGTGATTTGCATTTTAAAGCGTGAAGTAGCTACAGTTTTTACTGAAAGCATTTGTAGCTTCTCTACTTTTGATCAAGAGATGGTCATTGACACTGTACTGAGTATACTGGAACTTGTTGACTTTACTATGAGCTCCCTCACTATCGTTAATACTTTTATTAGTAGTAGTTTACAAACATGGAATGTCTACTCAGGATGGCCAGTCTTTGTGGATCAACAACTAGTACCTTACAGGTAATTGAATATATGTTGGAAAAAAGAGTGTTTTATTTAAATGTTCCTCACCTTTGTTATATCAGAAGTTCCCTCTGCGTTATTAATGATGCTTTGGTTTAAACTGTACCTAGTCTTCACTGAACTATTTAAGTTAGGTATTGGAGTTTCTCTGAATTTAGTTACCAAAGAGTTTAGTTACAGTATTGCCTTTTCACAGTTTTGACTACTGTGCACTGGCTGTCTTGTTTTCTGAAGTTTGCTATTTAATTACTGTCTAATATATGTCCTGGACTCTTTAGATTTTTTTTTTAATAGCAACTGGCACTAGCTTCCAACTGACTAGTCAACTCAATTTCCATTATTTTGTGTTGTGATTAATTTTTTGAAATGTTACTTACTTTTTTCTGAGACTATATAGGACAAATGAAATAGCTGTAATGTAAAATAATCATTTGGTATGAATATCTAACTTTTAAAATACCATGAATAGTAGCAAATACTGTTGGAGTTTACTTTTTATAAATATTTGACTGGTTACTGTAGAAGTGTTTGTTCTTGAAATAAATTTTTTGATGTCTGTAAAAGGAAGGAGTTGTGAAATATTTACTGTATTTCATATTGTTCAGTTGGAAATCCTTAGAGTTGTTCTTTCAGAGTAAAAGTAAATATTAAAAAGCTCAGTACATCAAAGGAATTGTCAAGTAATACTTAATCTTTGTGGAATTCAGGTTCCTCAAGTGCAGTGAAAACAAAAGGGTTTCTAAAATCTTGTGGTTATTGGTGTCATAAAGTTTTTTTTATGCATCATGAGTAGGCTTACTCATACTATTGCCATGAATACCCAAAGGTGATGAATGTCCTTCGTGCCATTTTGTAAGTTTAAAAGTCTTGGGTTTTGTCAGTATTGATTTTATCTGAAGTCATATTTATGATCCTGATGCCTGCTACTTTGGGAACATTTAAAAGATCTTCACTATTATGCATGGGGATTGAATGTGATATCATACAGCAACACCTGTATATGATATTTTACAGGTAAACCTGTAAAATACAATTTGTGAGCTCTTATTTGAATTGGTATCTGACCTTTTACCTCAAATCCTTCAACAGTCAACTTTGCAGTGTTGGAAGAACCAATAGATTGATATTTTATATTCCTTTAGTGTGCCAGAGCTGTACTGGAATACCATTGTATAATTATATAAGAGTTTGAAAGTACGTTTTTCAAATAGCTCCAAAGAAATGTTTCATTAACTTTTATAACCATCTGTAGTTAGGGTCCTTTCTCTTATCAAAGTTTGTGTGTCTGTGCGGTGGTGCTTACCAACTGAATTTGTATAACATGGGATTTGGTGCTGGTGTGCAGAAAAAAATACGGAGACGAAGGAAAATGCTAGGTAGCTTCTAATGATATATAGTAAATCCGTTATTTTGAAAAGCCAAATTATTTTTGAACTATAAATACAAGATTTCTTCAAGATGAAGCGTAGGTATGCTGGGGTTATGATGTGGCTTTTTAAATAGCTCTCAAAACCAATAACATATAAAAGAAAGTGAGGTATATAATTTGTCAGTTATGCTGCAAGGAATATGGCAAAATATAATTACTGACAGTAGAAATTTGGCTGTTAATATTGTGTATTTTATTGTCTACTGTCGATTATTAATATTGACTAATGCCAGGGCTTCCAGGCTGTTGACAAATTTTTCAGTAACACAGGGAAAGCTTGCCATCTGTATCTTACCTGTTTACTTCTGTGTGTAGTTATGTCTGCCATTAGTCAGGGGGAATAAGTTGAGGACTGGAGTAAGCGAGCAATATCTTAAATTGAAAATTTCTCAAAACATGATACCTGCTAATTTTGCTAGAGACAGTTTTTCCTTGTAGGTGTAGAAGACTAACAGGTAGTAACTACATTAGTTGTACTGCCTTCTGCAGCACCCATGTGATAGTTTGTTTTCTGTCTCTCACTTTTCTTGGGGTATTTGCTTCTGGTAAGGTTACAGCCTGACCTCAAGTACTATTGTAGCATAGCTACAGACATATGCTGGGAAGCTTATTTTTTAAACTAGTCTTCGTGCAAAAAACCCAAAAAGGTGTTAAATAGTAAGTCACTGTTCATTAAGAAGCTGTAGTTCAGTACAGTACAGTATCAGGTAAGTATAAATAGATCAATATGTAAAGATATATAGGGATATACATGAGTTTACAATAAATACTTTTGTAAATCTCCAGTACAAACACATAACATGAGGACTAGAGCCCTAGATTGTTATGGATGGAACAGTTCATGTAATAATGTTTGGATGTTCTTTGGCCACTGACTCAGTGGCCTGCATACCAGCGTTTTACACATTGTTAGACTTGTTAGAATATATGATGATACCACAGAGTAGCCCCACCTTCTCTCTGCTAGAATCATAGTTTCACTAGCTCTGTATTCACTTAGGAATGAAAATCCTTTTAAATGTGAACAACAACTGACAGGACAGTGAGTAGTTACTGCTTGTGGTGAACTTGTGTTATAGATATAAACATGATGACAAGGGATAACAAGGAAGAAAGAAGATATTTTCCTGGCAGGAAAACTGCATTATATTTCTCTAGCGAAAGTAGGAATAGAGAGGTCTCCTGCTCAGCTGTGTGTCGGTGGACTGCAGAGTGATAGAGTTAGCTATGGACAAAAAAAAGTAAATAACAAAATAGTTCACCTGAACAATTTATAAACTGGCTAACATCGATGAGGCATTTTGACAACCCTTGTACTAAGTAAGTGTAAAGAAGCATAATTATCTTTCTTCTGTAATCCAGGCCAGAATTTTGACTCTTCCCCTTGCTTTTTTATTTAGGTGTAGTTATAGCACAATTTTGGCCTGAGGGTCTGGCAAGACTGCCACCATGTTGCAGCTATGGTAGGTATAGTAAAAAAAAAAAAAGAGTTTTGTTTAGTGCTTGCTTAAAGAAGAGTAGCAAAGAGAGTGAACAGAAGATAGGCAATAAATTGAATATTAGGTTCATTGTTTGCTAAAATCCTTGTCGAAGGTGTTGTCACTCTTGCACGTTCTGATTATGACCACATGAAGGCTGACGGTAGCGTGATTTACCACTCTCAATTTAAAGGTTAATTTTGGAATATGTCTCCTTTTGAATAACCTGAAGCTCCTGTAAGAACACCACTTAGGAATGACTTTTAGTTGCATCTGATCTTGTCAATCTTGCCAGTGCATATTGTTTCCATATGCATTAACTTGTGCTTTTGAAAATGTTGACAGCAGGTATGTCTTCTTAGTTTTTCTTAATCATTTAGTATCTTCATATAAAACAAAACAAATAGTATGGTGTATCTGTTTTTTATTACTTTTTCTTCATGAATGAAGACAATATGCTGCTTACCTCCCTCCATCCTCCTGTTTCTTTTGGAGTCTGTAAAAATACTATTTTTCAAAAATTTTAATTACTTTTCTGACCTAAAAATTTTGATCTCTTTAGAAATGTTCTTGATGAATTACTACAAATAGAAGTATTTCCTGGCAACTGAGTAAAAAAAAAAAAAAAAAAACCAACAAAAAAACCCTGCATCCTGAAGTATCTGTATAGCTCTTTTTTTTTTAAAGTAACACTCTTTAAAAAGTATCTTTACAGATACTTTCTGAGTTTGGCACTGCATGCAAATCTTAGTGGTGTTTAGTTGCCTTGCAAAAAATAAAATTGCTCTTGTTGTATTGCAGCTTTTGTTAGCACCTAAGGAAGCTGTAAATTTTCTCCACAAACCCTAATTTTCACTGTTGGTCTGGAGATACTGAGATATAAACTTGAGATATAAACTTGATTTATAATTGATTTAAGTGCTAAGGATGTCAAATATCATGTGTCTTAATGTGACACTTTCCCTTCTAGCTTCTCTTATCACTTCTATTTGCAGTATAGTTTGTTTCTCATTTGCCTTTCTAATTGCAAGTGAGACACTTGAAAGGATTTCCGTGTAGCAGTTCTTCTTGACTGGGGCTGGGGAGACATGCAAGGAGGCACACTGTCTCCCTGTCCCGCTGGCAGCAAGGAGCAAAATGTGTCAGAACCAGTACAGTGGGAGGAAGGGAAAAAAAATGAAGCAAAAATGTTTTTCTAGCTGTCCAGTAATTCACCTATTTCACAGATCCACCTTTTTACCATCTTCCCAGTGATTCCTTGGAATTGGTTGAAGATTGCATCTGTGAAAAGGAGACTTTTATCTGTATCACTTTTATTGCTACTTTTCATGAAAATAAACAGGGAGACTAAACGAGATTCTCTCTCTTGAAGAGAAATTGCAAGCATCACAAATAGGTATACCTAATGAGCCTGTATGTCAGCAATATTTGGAGTTTAAATTGACCATTTATGAAAGACCTTAGTCTTGTTTGAATAAATTAGGTTAGGTTTTATGTATTTGAAACAAAGAATTACTGTAACTCTTTTTAGGAGGAACACAAATCACTGGCCTTGTCATCCAAAAAGTCAAATGATTCAACCACTTGAGTGTGTGAAATTCAGTTAAAGGTGATGTTCTAAACTGGAAATCAGTGAGGAGAATTGGACTGCCCACAAAGTACTATATTGCAATGTCCCTGTGCAAACTGATGTGACATGGTTGGAATATAGCTGTATTAGGATAGCTTCAGAAACCTTTTATTTGAAGTGCAGTGCTCAAGAAGGCATGAACTGGAAGGCTGAGATAAATTTATATTAAGTACACATGCAGAAATGTTTGTTATTTTACAGAATATTTGTTAGTGCATCAGAACGCACCGTGAATTACAGAACGTTACATGATTCCATCATCATCATCATATTTCTGCATTTCCTCTTTCCAACTCTTTCACAATTTCCAACAATTTCACAAAACTTTATGCAGCCTATTGCTACGAAGCTGCTTCCCCTTTTGCCCACGTGCACAAGACCCTTGCAGGAGATGGCAAGAAAGATCAGAAAACCAGGATCCACCAAATGGTATGGGTATGGCTTGGTCAGGAGATTTACTTGTGGACCTAGCACTGTTTTCTGTAGTTAACGTATACCCAGCTTTGCTTCTAATCACATCCCATACCTGAGATTCGTAAATAAAATAACCTATTTGAAGTCAAAAGATGTTTATTATGTTCTCTTTTTTCTCCCTCTGTATATACTTATGTCTAACATTGTGTGATTTATTAGGCAATTGTATTTCAATGTTTCAATTGAATTTCAATTTCAAATGTTTCAAATTTCAATTTCAAATGTTATTTCTGATGAAAATCACCATGCAAGGATTTAAAATGCATTTGCAGTAAAGAAATACGGTAGTAAATATTCTGTAGCAACAGTATAAGGCGACAGATCCCATGACAGTGGCATCTCCCATAGGAAATGGGTTAATTAGGAGTTTATTGGAGAGAGTTCTTCTGGTTTTTTATATTTTTTTATATGTTTGCTTCTGAAGTACTGCATTTTGCTGTTCCATTAAATTAGTGGTTTAATGGCGTATATCCATATGGCTTATAGGTGCATGAAATAACTTACTTCCTGTTTACAGTGCCTAATATTGAGGTAATCCTTTTTCAGATTATAAAACTTGATAGAGAATTTATCTGATAATGATATGTTGGAGTTATTTTGTCTGTGCCATTCTATATTCATGTGAAAATTCTAAAAACAATCTTAATAGCTTTTAAAGTTATATTTCATGCTGAACTTGGTTCATTCATGTGGAGGGCTGATATAATGCTGTGAACAAAACGTAAATCTTAAGTGCTTTGTAGAGGTCTTAGTGAGTTTGCCTAAGTGAGTGGATAAGAATTTCACCCTTTATCTCCACAAAGAAATAAATGTAAATTCATGCGGGTTTTTTTTTTTTGCAAAGTGGGCTATTTCAATTCTTAATGTCTTTTACTGGCAGGAAATGTAGATTATGACAGGAATGTAGATTATTCATTTTTTTATTTCTTTAGAGAGATTCTGCTTTTTATGATTCATAGGTCAGATCTGCCTTTGAAAGGACACTGGGATTTGATTGTATTTGGAAAGGCTGGGTAAAAATTTGCACACTGCGCCAGGGTTTGCACAGGGGGAAGGCAGCACATTTACCTGCAGAATGATGCTGAGTAAGTATAGAAGAGCAGGTACTCAGTACATTTGACAAATGAAGACAGAGATGAGATTATATGATCTCATGGTTTGGTAAAAAGTGTATGACAAATAAAGGAGACAGTTTTCTTAAGATATTAGAAAGGAAAATTAGTTCCTTTTTTCACTTTGGTGAATTACAGCTTCCTGAGATATTGAGGTTGTTTCTTTCCACTGAATGAAAAATTAGAAACTGAGAGCATTTTTTTAGTGCAGAGCTGCTGTAATGTATCCAATTAAATATGAGCAAAATATTCTACATGCAAAAGCTTTTCTTCCACACTATGCACCATTAGTTCTTCACGCAGATTTTGAGTGATAATAGCTTCTCAGCATCTGTTATCCTAAAACTCCAAAGTGATTGAGCAGCTGTGTGTTTGGTGTGCATTTTTAACAATGGTGCTAATTGGTTTATTGAGATCAAATAGTAGTGTTTTCTTGAAACACCAGGCTGTTGCCAAAGCCTGCCTCTACATGTGTGAAGTATTTCAGTGTGAAAGAACTTGAGTTACAGCCTGGATGAATAAGGCTATAGCTGATGCTGAGAATTCATTGCTGTCAATCTGTGGTTAGAGTATACTGTCCGTTTATGACTCTTTCTGAGAAAGCATTTAACAAAAAAGTAGAAGAGAATATCGTTCAACAAAGCGTACTTACAATCTGGCCAGGGCAGATTTTATCCGAGTTTTCAGCTGTACTTAATGATATATTAACTTATTTTAGTAGAGTTTGTGTTTACATTGTTTGGTGAGAGAATATAATTTGGAACTGAAGATTGTTGCTAGTTATTACGCCCAAATTACCAGCTCAGTTGGAGACTCAGGAAATGTCATTCATTGTTTCCATTGAGTTCCAAACCGTAAGTCAAATCTCTTTACTAAAAATACTTGGAAAGACTTGGATGCTTTTAAGGTCAGCTACCTTTCCAGGAGCCTACTGCTAGGATCTTCCTATCATCCTTTTGCTGTCACCTGTTGAATACAATACCCCCTTGTCTTTTTAGATAATATATTTTTATTTAAATTAAATTTAGAGAAAAATTAGCACAGTAGCATGAAGGTGAATCTCAAGCTAGTTTCAGTTTGATTTTTTTCAATCAGAAAAATAAGCTGCATGAACATTTGAGCTTATAAAGTATAATCCTGTTAACTGGCTCTATTTAGTGTTACGTAAAGATGACTTAGTCTTTTGCTGGTCTTTGCTTTCTGTATTGCTGACCCTACTTGAAAGACTGAAAGCTAAGTAATGCTTCTTCATTGATGTGCCAATGAAACTAGGTCTCAGTACATTGAGCTTTATACTATAAATAGAAGCAGATAATGCTAAGGTTTATTTATGGTTTCGTGGACATATCCTTAATGGGCTTAAGTAATAGAACTTAAAAAAAAAAAAGTGAATATAGTTCCTTGTTCTGGCAGCAGCATCAGATTGCTTTTTTTCAGTTACCCCGATGTCATTCTGTTAATGATCTCTCATGTGCAATACCTGAACATTAAAAGATTTCTGGATCAATGTATTTGGCTTTGTAGGTTAGTGTTACCAGACGTTCAATTGGTGTGTTTTGATTTCTCTGTGGCGTGCGTCCTGACTTCTACTGCTATTTTTCTAAGAGCATCTTTTTCTGCAACTCATGCAGAAGCTTCATGCGAGTGAGTTTTCTTGTGGTGGTACTGAATAGGGCATGCTACTTTTTGCATTGTGCTTTTACTTCATGGAAAAGCATAACCTTACTCTTCCCTGCTAAATTTTTATATTTGGACTGTGAATGTTTGGGGGTTCTGAAGCTGTTGAATTAGGTCAGGCGCATTTATTTTCTAGTCTCTATTAACATATTGAAAACAAACAAACAAAATGTTCTGTGCTAGCAGGTAGTTAAAAATGTTAGATATGATTTTGTATTTTTGTGGCAAATTTATCAATTTATGATAAGACCAGATCCAATTAAGGTAACAGATAAGATCATCTTGATTTTATATCCATACTTAAAGTACATTTTATAGAGCCTTTATTTAGGGATACAAATTCCAGGTTGTGGCATTAAGTTGGTTTACTTAGTGTGTTAACACAATACTCCAGGGCCATCAGACCTTTAAAAACTGGTAGTAGTACAGGAGAATGCTGTTTAGAGCTCTGACTTTTGTACTTCCTAGCTTGATAAGTAATTTCACAGAGGACTGTTTTAACTGAGTCATGATAAAAATCAGTTTATACTGTGAAATCTAAAAAAATGCTTTTTTTAACTAATAATATCCTTGTCAAGCTGTCTTAGATTGTCTCATAATAAATATAAGAGATAAATTGTCAGAATGGGCCTGTGTTAGAGGGAAGGAGTAGCCGAGGGATTTCTTCTTGATGTTTATGTTTAAACATTCTTTAACATTCATGTGTTGAATTCCCATTAGCCCTTTATGCAATCGTCTTTGAATTCAGACACTTAACTGTATCAGGAGTAATCTTTGTGTTGCTTTTATTTCTGGAATGTCCTTCCTAAGGAAAAATTAATAAACAGTGTACAATTTTACCTACTAGAGAATATCTCACTCTCTTGCATTTCTAAGAGTATTACTTGGCACAAGTCTCAATAAATCATTTCTTTGCATTGTACATTCAAGTGCACTGACAAGGTAAAAATATATTGCGTTCCAATAAAATGGTAAAAGATACCACATTTTGTTCTTGGCATAGAAGGAAGGTGGAATATGGAAGAATTTTCATTGCTTTACTTCCTTCCAAAATATTTTGCTTGCTGAAAGAATCCTACCTGTTCTTCAGAAGTGGGCTGAATGGCAGTTTGCTTTTTGAGTTGTGACAAGTACAATCAATGATATGGGAGGAAGTTGTCTGCCTGGAAAATCAGTGTAATTTTTAAACTAACCCATGTCCTAATTTCAGGTCCATATTGGAGGGATCTGACGTGTGAGAAATGTTGTATGTGCACTCCCGCTAAGTCAGGATAGTTACGGAGCTTAGCATAAGCTGTGATTTGGCTGTTGGTGTGTCTTATGAATGGCTGTCACTTTTACTTCCTTTATAAGGAGCTTGTCTTTCTATGATTCTATGATAATAATTAAGTGGTTCTTTCAAATTATTGAATATAGAATACCACATTAAAATGGCTAAGAAAAACTTTGGTTTTACCTTTATTTTTAGTTTTATGCCTAGTTTTGTAATTTTAGCCTTTGGTAGCTTCTGAACATAATACCTTCATTTTTCTGTATTGTGCAAGAATTAGTAATGATTTAGGATCCTTTTTAACTAGTTCTAGTATAAATGTTTGGGACAGCAAAAATTGCTTTTTTTTAAGCCTCTTACTTTGCTTTACATTTTACTTCATGACTACCCAGCTATTCTGTAGTTAATAGTCTGAGTCCAGTAGGTTTTCTTTCTATATTTTTTCATGTTCCCACCCACCCCCAAGAAAGTCATGCACATCACATAAATAATTGTTCTATAAGCTTAACCAATCCATATTTTCAGAGTATTGCAAGATTTTATACATACATTTCAACAATAATGTATGTTGAAAGCTTGTTCTTCACTTATGGGTTGCACTTAAGGCTGTAGAATAATCATATGAAATGAGCCAATGAAGGAAATGCTAGGGTACATATATTTTTGAGAACTAAATTTTATTTTAGACTTATTAGCCATTGCTGTACTAGTAAAGTAAATGGGCCCAGAACTATTGACAGCAAGACTAGCTAGAAAAGAACATACCATGTCTATATGATTAAACTCCCTCTTATTGTCAGGAACTGCACAGCTACATCCAGCTGCTTTGGGAAGTGATGCTTTGGTTGTGTTCACTACCAAACCACCCCTGGTATTTATTTAGTGTTAGTTTGCTAAGTAGCAGGCTGACAGTTTACCCTTAGAGACAGACAATCAAGCATCAGTGCCCAGGTGCGCTTTCAGGACATGTTTAATATACTAAATAGATGTAGCTGTTGAAGATGCAGAAAAGAAGCTTCCCTTTAATATGCTTAATGGAAGTATATGTAAATGCATCATTACAACATAAAGCAGAATTTTTGAGTTTAAATTGATTACATATTTAAATATTTAAATTACTCCAGACTTGACCTAACGATTATGTTAGAAGAGCTGGTGCCTGGGCTTCTCTATGTAGGACAAAGTATTAGGAATGTATGATGTACCTGAGAAGTATTTTTCATATGGTAGATGGGAATTAAGAAGACTGTTGACTAAGGGATGAGCATTTTGTAATCCAAGTCCCTGAAAAAGCACTAACTTCTAAATGATAATAATAAAAAAATCTGTCATTTTGTTTTTATTTAAATACTTTTGTACAGTGATTTGGACTTTTTTTTTAACTGAAAGCATAGAAGTGCTAATTTTGGACAAGCTGTAGGTGTGGTGGAGTTTCATGATGTAAATACATGAATGTTTTACTTTGGCTCACCTACTTGTTTTCTACTTGCAGACATAGGTTTCGTAGAAGAGCAAGGGATCTGAGTTGATAAGCTGAGGTCTTTTCCTGGCAATCTTAAGAGTTCCTAAACTTGTTTGTGTTTGGGGAAATTGTTATTACTAGTATTTCAGAGAACACAGAGTTTCACTTTGCTGCGAATAAAGTACCAAGTTATGGCTGGCTGGTCTTAAAAATGAGATGTACTTGTCATATATATAAATGTTTTAATTAGCACTGATTTTTGTCAGTGGTAAGATGAATAGCAACCACATACTAAACTTACATACAACACTTACTGAATATCTAATTAGACTGAGAAAATCTTAAGCCATTCTTCTTTTTTAAGTTATAAAACTAAAAAGTCAGAATAGTAATTTTCATGGATTCCTTTTTTTTTTGTCTTAAGGGAAAGTGCGGTGTAATTTAGGCAAAGTTTTGACTATTTACTTAGTTTTATTTGTTTTACTGCTCTTGAGATTATAGAGAGAAGTGTGTGGGGTCATGCAGTGATGCCTATATATGTGTTGATGATCAGACACATGATTAGTTAATTCAGTGTGTGGCTCATCTTACTGCGGAAATACTGAGTGAACTGACATGATGGCTGTTCTTTCTCCCCATAGTGCGCTGGAGAAGAAAATTGGGTGGACAGTCGGACTATTTATGTTGGGCATCGTGAACCACCTCCAGGCACGGAAGCGTACATTCCACAGAGGTTTCCAGATAACCGAATAGTCTCATCAAAGGTAGTAGTATTTTCTTTTATTTATTTCCATAAATCAGAGTAAGTTATTCTTTGTGCTTTTGTTTATTTCCTTCAAGATTTTCTTCCTATACTTCTTATATATTTCTCCTTTACCATGACTGGCAAAGGTAAAATGAAGGTATCTCAAGTTTCTTCCACAAAAACTAATTGCCAAATTGCCTCCACCATAAATAGGAATAGAATGACTGCTCCAGTGTTTACTATCATAAAGTAAGAAAGCAGTTTTCATTTGGGGCAACCCTGGAGTAAAGAAAATCTTCCCAAGGAAAGACTGCGTCCTTTATAGTCTAAAGCAATACCTCAAAGTACTATAAAATGGCATGATCGATAGAAGTGCTCAACAAATGAAGCATCTCCACAATAACAGTGCCATTCCCCTCAGAAGCTCATGTTGACAAATTCCCATAGAAATAATATTCTTTTTATCCACGTACAAGTGGATCATTCTTGAACTCTTCGTACTGTGATGCATTCGTGCCCTTTAGAAACCTTCCAGTTATCTCTCACTTTAACTAGTAAATCTTTCTGTAAGCTTCGGGAACTTTCTGTGAGCAGTTGGGCTGTTGGTACTCTCCACCTGTTTAGACTGACTGGCTTGCTTTAGCCAAAGGTTTGTACTGCAATGGCATGGAAAACTGAACATTTACAGCTTATTGTATGGCTAACACCCCAAGAACATACAAATTTTTAATGTGCTTAGATTTTGATCTTCATGAGCACGCACCTTCAACCAATTAAGAAATAATAAATTCAAAAGAATAGCTCCTCTTCGTCTATCTGAACACTTGCCATCCATTATATATAATGGCAAAGCTGTAATAAAACCCACGCTTTTTTTAAACCGTGTCTCACTTCTTATGTGAAATTTTTGTATTTTACTATCTTCCTTCACTACCGTTTTTACTACATTCTTTCTGTACTTTGTTCAAAGACAATATAATAACAAACAGCACAGTATCTAGGCATCTTTAATTAGATAGAATATTCAAAAGGTAATGCAGTAAATAGTCCAGATGGAATACAGTCACACTAGTACAGTGGGAAATCCTTTGCTCTATGCATTAATTTGTATTGCCTTTTGGATTATTGAAGAGTAAATACATTTTATGCAAGGACTTGCATTCCTTCTGGTTCCGTAAGCTAGCTAGCTCTTAACCTTCCACTTTGTCCTTGTCACTTGCTCCCTTATGAATGCTCTGGAGGGTCACCTGCCATAGCTTAGGAAACATGGATGTAAGCTTCCTGAAAAATGATCGAATGTATAAAATTAAGATGGAAAATCCATAATTGTCAAGAGTAAAATAAAGACACATGCATGCAAGCACGCTGTGTAATGTTACCTCAACCATGAAGGATATTTCCTTCATCTTTCATCAGTAAGACAGACAGTAACTTTCAGCTATGCTTTTATAGGTCTTTAATGCTTATATAAGAAAGTATATGATTGCTCTTCAAGGATGAGGAACTCTGATCTTCCAAGTACAGATTTTACCAATTTAAGACAAACTGAGTTTCTAAAAAAGGTAGTTTAAAACCATGAGGCTACCTTATCAATTAGATTATCTGTATTCTGCTATACTAACAAATGTCCTGTCATAAAGCCCTGAAAAAAGATGGCAGCTTGAAATAACTACGAAAGTCTAAGCTTCATATTATTTCCTTACAAAGGTAAACTTTAGTGTGCTTTACCAGAGGTTTTCTGGTGTCAGCAAGATAGTAATTTGATTCCAGTACAGAGGGATATTTCTTGTATATTGCAGTGTCACTATGAAATGTGGTTAATGCTCTGTGTGCTTAATGACATATCCCTGGTCATGAAAAATTATATCTAAACAGACCTTGGCCAGACAAAAATGCTGTTTTGATTTGATGTGTTAATTCAATTAATGATTTTAACAATGCATTACAAAAAAAGCTGTGTTGAAAAAATAAGGGACAAAAATTTATGTCTTTTGGATTGTGCATGCAGTTTGCTTACGTTCTAGAGGGTAGTGACCTTTGTAAGGTGGATCCTTATGATGATCTAACTTTTAGCTACTTCAGCTGCCCAGGGTGTTAGCCTTTAAAGTAGCTGTTGTGTGCCCTTCACTGAGTTTATCATACGACAGTGATGCAGCACGGCAAAATATCAGCTGGTAGTCCCAAGGAAACAAGCAGAAGATAGTATCATTTGTGGGGTTGTTCAGCCTGGAGAAGGGAAGGCTCCAGGGAGACCTTATAGTGGCCTTCCAGTACCTGAAGGTATTGAAGGGTAAAAGAAAGCTGGGGAGGGGCTGTTTGCAAGGTCATGTAGTGATAGGAGGAGGGGCAATGGTTTTAAACTAGAGCAGGGTAGGTTTAGATTAGACATTTGGAAGAAGTTCTTTACAGTGAGGGTGGCGAGACACTGGAACAGGTTGTCCAGTGAGGTGGTGGAGGCCCCATCCCTAGAGACATTCAAGGCCAGGCTTGATGAGGCTCTGAGCAACCTGATCTAGCTGAAGATGTCCCTGCTCACTGCAGGGGGGTTGGACTAGATGACCTTTAAAGGTCCCTTCCAACCTAACACATTCTATGACTCTATGACTTCTCATCAAATACTGATACAAACATTGATTTGTATGAGAATGGCCTGAAACAATAATGCTGCATGTTGAGAATCCTATAAATTGCAAGGGAGACCTTAGCTACCTTCAGTGCTAATCCGATTAATTGTGAGTCATCTCAATTGCAGTGACTAATTGTTAAATAAAACTAAGTAATTTTGACATGTTTCAGTGGATGTTGTTGAAATGTGCCTTTCTTCCAGCAGAAATTCATGCCCTTGTGCTGTACCTCTTCCCTGCAGCACTCACTCTTAGTGTCGTTATAAAAACACAGACTGAGGCGTTCTGATTTCTCATTTCATTGCCACCTTTCGAAGTAATGTTAATACTGAAGCTTAAGGAAATAAAACGCCTCCACCAAGATGAGCCACTTGGAACCCACACCTCTCCAAGGTGATGCTTCATAACTGGAAGGATTTGTCTGGCCTCTCTAGGACCATAACAGTTTCAAGAAGAGGAGTTCAAACACAGCCCTAAGCAATGACATTTGAAAGTCAAAAAGCATCCAGAGACCACAGTGGGAACCATCATGGTCGTGTGTTTGTGAAGCTGATCAATGTTTGTGTAGCGTGCCATGTGGGGGCAGAGAGGATGGGTAGACACAAATGCATATGGGACAGGTACCAATACAGGGAATGTTGTGTGTGCCTTTTAGTGTGTACATATTGATCTGCTCTAAAAGCAGCCGAAACATGGAGCTCCTAGCTTCTGCCCAGGTAGTCCACTGACGCACAGCCATACTGGCTGAAGCAGAAGGTCAGATCTGACACTGCAAGTGTTAAATAGTCAGGCCTGCCCATCCATGTCAAAGGGACAGGAGATGTTAGTAATGAAGAAGAGTAAATGAGCCTGATCAGCAGTCAAACTCAAATGCTTCTGAATCAATTGGAGTGTGCCTGGTGCCAGCTCAGGGACAGCAATACCTGCGATGGGATGAGAGTGCATGAGCATGCAGTTCTCCTTCCAGGCATGATAATACAATTTCCTTCTGTGGACATCTGCCAGTGCCTAGAGAGAACAAGGAAGAACTGTTAGCTCTTGATGATCCTGCTCAGGGTGGGATTTCCAGGACAAAAGTGCTCTGCAGCCTCTCTTGTGCTCCCAGGAGAAGCCATTTACCATTCTCCTGACTTAGACCAGGATTATTAGCGATCTTCTATTCTCTGCCGGTACTGCCCCTAACGGAGCCTTTAAGTATTTCATATCAGTATGGAGTCTGCATGGAGTGAGAGAAAAGTGGAAGGAAAGCAAGCAGGTCCAAACTCAACACCAGGGAGGAAAAGTGTAATTCTCCTCACATTACTCGCTCACTCTTGTACAGACTTGCTTCTGTTTTCCTAATGCTCTCTGCAACTTTTGTCTGTAGTCAGTCATCCTTGCTGTAATTTTTTTTTTTAATTGTAATTAGATAATCTTCCAGATGCTGGGGGTTGTCTTTGTCAGAGGAATTCCTGTAGATATAGCCCCTATTTGATAAAACTGAGGGTTGCTGAACAAGGGCTGATAAAAAGATAGGTTGCTTTGTTTGTAGTAGAAATTCTGTTTTACCTGCAACTATTTTTAAGGAACCCTATGACAAAATACATATGCATTCAAATGTGTAGGCACCATTTGAACTAATTTTGCCAAATCAGTTTCATTTTTGCACTCTCTGAGCATACCAGTGGCTCTGAGTCATGTGCAAAAGCCCCATGCATAACAGAGTTTACAGTGATCCCTGTCATGTGAACCACCCTACATCATGTGGTGTGGAGAAACAGGGGTCTCGTCCTCAATGGAGTGCAGGTGGTGTACATGGTGATATTTTCATCAAATCGTAGTTAATTCTGTATTTCTACATTAATTCCAAATTGTCCTAAATGTTGCAAAGTGCTTTTCAAAATTTCATGGATATTACTATTCCAATTTTATTGAGTCATATATAAGCAAAGAATTCTGAAGCTTTTTGCTTGAAGAAGTTAGTGGAGACTGATTTAATACATCAAAGAACATAGATCAGATCAGTTCAGCTACAAACATCCTATGTGGTTATAAGCAAGTTGCTTGAGATAGACAAGCCGTACTCTCAACTCAGTTCTTAGGATTTGAGCGAATTATTGATTTCCTTTTTTCACCCCCTTTACTATGGTTTTCTCTGTCAGCTCTCTTTTGGAGTTCGGCAAATTGTGGTTTAAAAAATATTTATAAATAAAACTAATTTTAAAGAAATTGTCAAACTTTTGATCAGACCTTTTTTAGCTATTCTGTTATCTGAGGGATAACTATATGTGTGTAATATATGCAATAGTTAGGTTGTTTTAATAGTATAATAAGGTATTATTATATATATAATGTTATGTGCGTATACATACAGTCCAGTTAAGCTGGCAGCTTTAAGAATATATTGTCTCTTGGCAATTGATAGGTACTATAGAAATCTGTATATTAAAAATACTAAAATCACTGTGGACTGTTCAAGTTTTGTGTGTATGTGTGTCTTGATCTGTTAAAAGAAAAACATGGAAAAACTTTTAAGAAGTGACTACAAGGTTATTGTTCAGCTTTTATCTGTTCTTCCCTGAGTTTATTATCCTCAAGATGGATTCTGTTTTCCACATGGGATGAGAATAAGCATAGCAAGATAGCAATATAGTAGATATTTTTGTCAGAATAGCATTTTAAGCATTTAAAAGAAACAGTGGAAAAGGTTGAGGGCAAGGAATGAAATCAGAGCAGGTTAGAAGCAAGGTCACTGTTTAAAACAAATAAACTGTAAGAAACTGAGGTGTTGACAGAACTCAATAATGCAATATGGAGTGCTTTTTTCTTATAGCTCCAGCTTTTGATGTCAAGTGATTACTTAAGAAACTCTCCTTTTACTTAAGAAAATATCTGCCTCTTAGGACGGAAAGAGAAGCCTGAAACGTGAGCATTCTGGTATACAGATATCAAATGGAAAAGTCAAAGTACAATGTTTAGAAAAATTAAACTATTGTTAAGATGACCCTATTTTATATTTTTGATTTCATGGGACCGGCTCTAATAAGGGAGCTAGGGCATGAGCAGGAATAGTGCGGAGGTGTGCGTAAGTAGTCCAAGCACGTGATTACAGAAGTACGCCAGCACTGCAGGTGCTATTAAGATGATAAATGGGAAGAAAATCTACTTGAGTTATGCTGTTTTGACTTGAGACAGACTGATTTTACAGTTCTTTGCACAGTGCTTCAGATGCATCTGTTCGCACAATGTGTTCATCTCTTGGATGAATACGTAACTACTACTTGCTGTCTGATGTATTATCTCCTGTATGCAAAATGTACGTATGTGCTCTGGCCTCTAAGTCTTTTGCAGCAATTGAAAAAGATCAGTTAAGCCTCTCCCAACTTAAAAGCTTCAAATGCATAACTATTTGGATAACCTTATTTCCTTCAAGTGAGGTACAGTGAAAAAAGGTAGTTAAATGTACACAAACTGCTTTTCAGAGTTTACAAAGAGCATGAGTAGAAATTATCTGAGGAAGAGAGGTGGTATTAACTCTCTATCTGGGCACGGTAATCTGATGTAATTAATATCTTCATTTTTAATGTCTTCTCTTTGAAGACTTTTATTTTGTTCCAAGCTAACTAGAGTAGAGAAACTGCCTTGAATGCAGTCCTGAGATAAATTTTGTTGAGTGGCTGCCACTCTGTTGTTTCTCCTGGGAGTGATTATGGTGGTTAAATATTAATCATCCATTTGTAGATACTGCTCTGAGCTACTGACGGCTGGGGCAGGAGGAAGTCTGTCTAGACATCTTAGTGGTCTTTATTTCATGCCTAAACTCCTTCAAAAATTGTTACTACTTTGAAGAAGAATGGGCAGAATAAAGATGTACTTTGTATGTCTGAAACCCAGTGTAATAAAGTGCTAAAAGTCTGTCTGGTTTTTTGAAAATAAAGTTTTAAGAAGTTCTTTGTGTTAAAGAAGCATCCATTTTAAGTGACACCTCTCAGACCATGAAAGTGATCTCCCAGGTTACTCATTTTTGTTCCGGTAAGAAGAGTTGCTGACCAGCGGTGGAGCTGTGGGAAAGACCACTGCTTGACAGGGAAAGCAGTGAACTGAGGTTGGAATACGAGGAGAATCAGATACTAAGGGTAAAGATGAACATTCAACCTTTATATAGGCTGTTGTTTTAACTAATTTACTTGACTTCCTCAGCCAAATGTTTGAAATATCTAGTTAGTCTGGCAACAACATGCTGTCACCACACTTTTAGTCAAATAACCCTCTAGGAGATTAAGCAAGAAGTTACTGCGTAAGAGATTACATTTTTATATTATGAATGGTGATTTGGGGAGCTTGTATAAATCATCAGACGTTAACAGTCAAAAAAGCCCTTTAACATGGAATAAACACTTGTTCTATCAAAAAAGATAAACAGAAAAATGTAAGCAAAAGCTTTTCACTGAAACCTCTATTCATTTTTCCTTCTCAGCAGGCAGAGATTAATAAAAATAAGCGCGTAAGATTAGAAAACAGGGATAATTTGCCTGATAAACAAAGTTAATGATGAAAATACAAAATTATTATCATAGAATACAATCTGTATCGTCATATATCACAACAGCAGTTTTGAATGATCAGGACTGTTGTGTGAGGAAAAATAATCCAGTCTAACCAGTTCTCTTTCAAAATTCCAAGCTAAGTAGCTGGGTAGCAGGGAGTGCAAGCAGCATTCCAGTCTGATGAAAAGTATTCTGATTGCAAGACGAGAGCACTTGACTTTCCAGCTGTTGCGTGTGTGCCTGCCTGAGTTTTGGCTCGCTCAGAGGTGATTTAATATTGAGGTAACTATTAAGCAGGATAAGTGTTTGCTTAGGCCATATTTAGAGTAGATACTGATTTTTGGCACATGATAGTACAAGAACATCTCATTCTTTTGTCTTACGCATGTCCAGGCTTTAACCCCCAGCAGGTAAAAAAGTTGCTCTACGTAATAGGGGTCTCATATACAACTAAGCCATGCTTCCTCAGGATCCTCTTCATCTGTAGTTGTAGCAGTAGTATTTTTCTTTTAGATCTCTGTGTGCCTTTGCTTTCAGGGCCAAATGCAGAAGATGTCTAACTCATGGCATAATTTGCATATCAGCAAGTATCAGTGTAACCTGCCAAGAAGAGACAAGGCATATTTGTAGCAGAGCAAATAAATGAGGAGAAGCTTCTTAGCCCATCTTTTTTGAAATGAAAATTACATTGGAGTTGTCAGTTTATTATGTGTCAAATGATGATTTCGATAAAAAAATGATACAGTGTTAGTTTTCTCAAGCCATTTTTTTCATCTTTTCACACATTTTTAGCTGATGTTTTTACATGCGTTCCAATAAGCAATCCTTGCAATTTTTTAGAGAGCTGCAGAGTGAGCTGTGTAAAGAGAGTATGGTTGAATCTGCGGCAGGGCAGGGGAAGGGGCTAGGTGGCATAAGGTCCTTTCTCTCTCACTTTTATACGATTTTTTTTTTCTTTGAAGTTTTTTGCATTTTTTGTTTGCACTTTTATATACTGTTTCCTATGTAATTTTATTAATCTTTAGATAATTTGTAAGATCAGTAGAGAAATCATAGGGTTGGAAGGGACCTCTGGAGATCATCTAGTCCAACCCCCCTACCAGAGCAGGGTCACCTACAGCAGGTTGCACAGGAATGTGTCCAGGCAGGTTTTGAATGTCTCCAGAGTTGGAGACTCCACCACCTCTCTGGGCAGCCTGTTCCAGTGCTCTGCCACCCTCAAAGTAAAGAAGTTCCTTCTCATGTTTAGGTGGAACTTCTTATGCTCAAGTTTGTGCCCGTTACCTCTTGTCCTGTTGCCGGGCACCACCAAATATGTAGCCGTTTACTCTTATACACTGCTATAGTTTATTTTGAGGAGCATGTTTGTGTCCAAGCCAAGGAACAGAAGAAGCACTGACAACTTTTATTTGGTCAACTTTGCTATGACTGCATAGTTAACTCCTAGAGTGCCACCTACCTCCTCAAGCCATGCATACAAAATGGAAGTGGTTTAAAAGTGCTGTTTGAAGTGACTAAGATGTTTTTGAAGTCCATTGATGGCTTTAAATAAACTGTTCTGTAATAAATCTCTGAATGAACAACCAGCATTGTTGCTAGTCAAAAATTATTTTAGTCCCTCATACCAAGATTATCACAGTTCAGGGAATTGATATGATTCCAAGAATACATGATTGCCAATTTAAAATTCCATTTCAGTCAAATATTAAACAAAGTAACAAAAATACTCCTGCTTCTTGTATAATTTAATTTTGAATTGTGAATTATGGATTTATTTGATTTTTAGAACACAGATCTGTATAATAGTTCTCTTGCGAACACTGATAATCTGTACATTTGTTTTCAGTACACGTTTTGGAACTTTATACCGAAAAATTTGTTTGAGCAATTCAGAAGAATAGCTAACTTCTATTTTCTCATCATTTTCCTTGTTCAGGTAAGCTATCCCCATTTTTCAGTACACTTCTGGACTCATCCTAAAAAAAAAAGGAGTTGACAAAGTTTTAAAAATGCAGTGGTTTTGATGACTGATGAGGTAAATGGTTGAGCGTGGACAGCCTTTTACACTAATGATGTGACAAAAAGAGTTTTATTTCATGTCCATGTTGTAAACCTGAATCTAAACTAAAGAGAAATTGACATAATCACTGGTTTGGTGGCAAGACGTCTCTTGATAAAATTGAAAAGAATGAGTGTAACTTTTATTTTTATTTTGTAATAAACAAACATCCAGATCAGTAAAACCATTCTTATTGAGTATGTTGATGATAAATTTCTGTTAGTTTTGTTAAATATTATATTTCTTGTAACAGAATGATGCCGTTCGTTTCAGTGGTCAGTCAGGCCCAAACCATGACACACTGTTATCAAAGTCTGTAGAAAAACTGAAATATAGGTGCTTACACCATGCTTGCTTAGGGCAATACATAAATATTTGTTTTTTTAATTACTATTTCAGATAACTAGTTTGCCGCTTTCTGGCTGTCTTCATTCTGAATCTTTCTCAATCACTTAAATGTATTAAACAGTAAAAATCTTACAAAGTTAAGTGAAAAGCTATATTACTTTGCACACCAGATTGTGTAGAAAAAAAAGCTATGTAGATTTCCAGGACAATTTAGATTTTCTTATCATTTGAACTCACGCTCTGGATTCTACCTCTTTGTTTAGAATTGCAGAAGCCACAGCTCCATATTTCAGTATTTACTCCTTGCATGCATAAGAGCAGCTGTATTGTATAACGTATGAAAGTAGCGCCATGCTAATTTCTAATGCTGCTCAGTAATTTTCCCTCCAAAGCTGCAACTTTCCAGTCTGGTACTTAAACCTTTTGCAAGCGTATATTTTTACTAGGCATTAACATCTGAATGTTAATGTGATCTAAATATAGTATTGTGTCTTAATGTAGCATATAGATACTTTTAAAATTTTGTTTGTATAGTATATATTCTTAAAACTGTATTAAAGTACTGTTCTTTTTAATTAAAGTTCCTTGATGCTTTGTAACGTATTGGTGAAATGATTTCTTGAAGCATCTTGCTTGAAAAATTGACTGCTTACATTCTCAAAAATATAACAAGAAAATATTTGTTCCTTTTGTTGCAGTTAATTATTGATACACCTACTAGTCCAGTTACAAGTGGACTTCCACTTTTATTTGTCATCACCGTAACTGCTATCAAACAGGTGAGTAATTTAGTGAGCAAAATTAAAACTAATGAGAACATTATTATTTGGTTTGCATTTCAATTTTCCCTGCCTTTTTGTGTTAGACTGTCTTAGGGCAATGCCTAAAGAATGACTGCGATGAGTTTTGACAAAGTAATTTTACTTTTGTTTCTGTAGTTTAATTAGTTGCTCTGTGATGATGTCTCACCAATTCAACACTAGCTTCTGAATTATTTTCTAATTTTTATGTCCTTGTGTTCCAAGGAATCATTTACATTCTTGTGTTAACTCGACACAGTTCAGCTTCTGTTTGTTTCTCTCTAAATAGCTGTACACATCCTATTATGTTTTTCTGTAATGACTGAAAATGAGTTTAGTAAGAACTATAAAAACTTTCAAGATAAATCTGCTCTTACCTTTGAGGTTTCCTTAGCCTTCAGTATATGTTAATTATAATCTGCAGTTCATAACGATTGCTGCAGTGCTTTCTTCAGGTTAGCATTGAACAGGCGTTACTGTATTCTCTTGATTTTTTTAATGTGAAAATTAATCCATAAAATTGAAGTATTTTTTCAAAATTAATTTTTTTCTACATGATTGAGTATAACAGATCCTAATAGAAGTTGTTCTGTCAAAATAGAACTGCCTAATACAGGTATGGAATTGTACAGGTTTGCCATTTCACTTTTAAGTTAGTACTACCAAAAGGAAAAGATTAAGGTGGGTTTTTTTGCCTGCCACCCTAAATGCTGCAGTGCCACAGTTGACGTGAGCACTTAAAATGTAGATGAGATTTTATTGAAATTAATGGAATCTCAGATTAATATAGAATGTTTTAATTCATATGGGGATATTACGATCAGATCTACGTGTTATCAGAGAAGGTGAAAAGACTTGTGTATCGTGTTAGTGACACTTCAATAAGGAAAGCAACAGCTATTCACATAAGCCAAGCAAAGTAAGGAATTCGTTCACTACTTCCCATTGTCAGGCAGATGCCCAGGCCTCAGCACATGTAACACTTGCTTAGGAGGACAAATGCCAGCACCACAAATGACCCCTTTCTGCCTGCTTTCTCTGAGCTTTTCTTGCTGAGTATGATGTCTTACAGTGTGGAATATCACCTTGGTCAGTTTGGGTGTGCTGTCCAGGCAGTGTCCCCTCCCAGCCTCTTGCCCACCCCCAGCCTACTGGCCTTTTTTTGGGGTGGGGGAAGATTGGAGAGAAAGCCTTGGTGCTGTGCAAACACTGTTCAGCAATACCTGAAACACCGGGGTGTAAACAACACTGGTTTAGCCCCAAGTACAAAGCACAGCAGCACATGGGCTGCTGTGAAGTACATTAACTTCATCCCAGCCAGGCCCTGTGATTTTGATGGTCCCTTAATAGGATAACTTTGCAGATAAGACCTTTGCAGTCTTTATGCTAAATGCAGACTTTTCTTTCATTACTTTTCAAATAAACTATGGAGAGCAGTGTTTCCATTTCTTTACAGTGTAAACTATACACAATTGAGTATATTCTATAGTAGAATTCAGCTCCTGCTGGTGAGCGGAAGTTGTGATACGTGCAATAGCTAGTATTTTATGCGTGGCTTTCCCACTCTTAAGATATTAAATGTTACACTTTAGAGGCTTACTGTAATTGGTAGTGGTCTACCAAAGTCTGGATTATGATGTGCTGTACCTAGCACTGCAGTTCTATCTATCTCTTCGACAACTGGTGTAGACTTTGGGACCTGCTTGAGGAGTTGTAACAGCCCTTGGAAGTATATTATGTTAAAGTTATAAAGACTCTGTGAGGTCCCATGTTGTCTCTGAGAGCATCCAAGGTAGTGATGCGTTTGTTCTCCATTGACTTTTCAAATGTGCTCAAGAGAGTTAGATGTAAAAATGCTATGGAATACAAGTGGTATTTTCCATCTCTTAACTGCTGGTGTCTTTGTCAGTCCCAGTCTTTATCCCACGGTGGGACCTTTTGGATGGAAAGTTGCAGATTCCCTGTCCTTTATCTCTTTGTATAAAACACAAATGCATAGGATAATTGAGCAATCAAAACAGGTTACTCTGCAAAGTCTCTTGAAACAAAATTTGTGAGGACTATATATATTGCATATAATGTTAAGAAGTTTGACATAATTGTATGACAATCAGGAAATATGACCACCTTCAGTCATGTCATCACCTTATCATTCAATATGGAGTCCCAGTCTTCCAAAATATATTTTCTATGCTTTTATCTTCTCAGTCTATAATACTTACTCAAGACCCAATACAGTATGAGCAAGAGATGATCACTTAAACATCAGAAGTCGTTCTACACATTGTAAACATGCCTATTCATCAAAATGTCTTGATTAAAATATATATTTTTGTTGACTAATTATAAACTTGAATGCTCTTTTTTGTATAGGTCACCCATGACTGTATTACTGACATGTGTCACAATTTCATTTGTTCTAGTGAGAATATTTTCTTTTTTTTTCTCCTTATTTTGATCAAGGATAATTTTTAAAATTTTTGTTGCAAGCTAGAGCTGTTTTGTGTCTTTATAGCCAAATGTGCATCAGTGTGTCATTCCATTTCACTGTTTTCTAGGGTTATGAAGATTGGCTTCGACATAAAGCTGACAATGCAATGAACCAATGCCCTGTTCATTTCATTCAACATGGTAAACTGGTTAGAAAGCAAAGCCGAAAATTAAGAGTAAGTAACTACGACTGAACAGATTTTAGGAGTCAGGCTTTACTTCACACTTCTTGTAAAACAAATTATACGGAAATGTAGTGTGACGATGTTGTAGCACTTATTACATTTAATGGAGATTAGACCTACAATACACTAATTTTTAATTTAATGCCTCTGAATAAAGTATTTTTAGAACCTAGACATGCTTCTGCTTTATCTTTGCTTTGTTAACCCCTCTCATATCTGTTCCTTTCAGTTTTCATTTTTTATCATAGAATTTCACTCTGATTTGTCTTTTTTATTTTCTTCATTTTTTATTCCTCTGTGGTTATGCACATTTGTAATTTATTTAAGCCTGATGATGATAGTCAATGCTGCTGATTTCTCCTATGTGTACAACATGTATATATGCATACATACATATACAATGCATTCAGAATACTTTCTTCGTTACTCATCAAATTGCAGCCTCTTCATTGGCCTTCTGAATGCTGCTACATTCCCTTCCTGGTATTTTGAAGATTATTTTCAGAAATTAATTTCTGCTGCTTTTTTCTTTTTTTTAATTTTTTTTTTTTTTTTGCTTGTGAGCAGATTAACTTTTCGTCATTATTCTCTTTAGAACTCAGACAATTTGATAGATATTTGTTTGGAATTTCTTTGTTTCTAGTATCTTTGTGAGGGATGCCTTTTTCTGTCTGCCTTGTCTGGACATAAATGGCTCTACAGTATTCACAGGCTTTCTGCTGTGACCTTCCCTCCCTTTGAGTGTGATAGCTTCTGCCTAGGGCTTCCTGTTAATAAAAATAATGAAGATATCACATGCTGAGTATTCCATGTGTGCAACTAAACAGTTGAATATTCCAAATAAAAAACAATAAAGTACGAAATAGCTGGAATTTGTATGCAATTAATTAATCTATTGCTTATATTTTTTTTCAATTTCTCCCCTATTCTTTGCCTTTCAGAGGTTGTATTTTGACCAACTAAGTGATAGGAGAAACAGGCATAGGAAATATTTGCATGTAAAGGGATATCTGTATGTATGGGTAAACAGGTAAAATTCTCTGACGTGCATTATGCAAGAAAACAAGACTAGCTCCTATAAAGGTAGACTGTTCTGCACCTAAAGGCTGTGGATATTGATTAAAGAAAGGAAAAAGAAAATTGCTAAAAGAAACTTATTTTTCACAGAATCACAGAATGGTTGAGGTTGGCAGGCCTTTCAGGAGGTCACCTGGTCCAACTGCCTTCTCAAGCAGGATCACCCGGAGCTGGTTGCCCAGGACCATGTCCAGACAGGTTTTGACTGTCTCCAAGGATGGAGACTCCACAACCTCCCTGAGTAACCTGTGCCAGTGCTCGGTCACCCCCACAGTGAAAATGGGGTGGAGCCTCCCATGTTTCAGGTTGTGCCCATTGCCTCTGGTCCTGTCACTGAGCACCACTGCACAATGGAGCCTGGCTCCATTGGTTTTTTTGTGCCTTTAGCTGACACAGTGGCAAATGTTTTCAGAACGTGTTTTAAATTTTATTCAGAAGATGCTCTTTGCTAGTACTTCTAATTGTTTGGGTTTTTTTTTTTTCTTATTCCTGCCTTTTTTTTCTTCTGCAAATTGTTTACATTGTTAACTTTTGTTTAATAGGCTGTTGTATTATAGATTGTTCCTGGCTTGCAGGGTGTTTTGTATGCCATTGGTTACAGAGAGAATCTTGCTAGATAATTAATAATAATTTGTAAATAATAAGGATCATTCAACACTGTGATCTGTGAAAATCAAAAGTAAGAGGACTCTTTTGTCTTTATGAGCTGGTTTTGAAACAATTTTTTGTTGTACTTAGTCTTAAAACAGTTACAGTATCTTCCATCTCTCAAATAATGTTGCAAAACTTAGTAAGAGAGTACATGCAGAATGGTTATCCTGAGAGGAAAGGTAGTACACAGTGGACCTCGGTCTTTCCACAAGGTGTAGTTCAATTTTTCAGAGATATTTCTGTAGTTTTTACTCCTGTAGTAAAATCCTGGTGTAAATAAAAAATGATACATTTTCAAGATATTGCAGTGAACCTGGGTTTTGGGTTTGAAACCTGAAATTTGGGCTGCTACATAAATGATAAATGCATTTTATTTTGTTTTGTTTTTTCCCTAGGTTGGAGATATCGTAATGGTAAAAGAAGATGAAACATTCCCATGTGACTTAATATTTCTATCAAGTAGTAGAGGAGATGGAACATGTTTTGTTACAACAGCTAGTTTGGATGGTGAATCCAGTCATAAAGTAATAAAATGTTTTATGTTTTCTTCTTAAGGCAAAATTTGCGTTTAATTTTTTTACAGATTGCAATATGACTTCATGTTATATGTCTGAGCAGATATACTAACTCGTGTAACTTACATTTCTGCAAGTTGACTTCATTTCTCTTAAAGTATCATTATTTTATGGAAAGTTTTAAATGTATTTATTTGTGGTTTTGTTTGTGTCCAGTTATAGATGTGCAGATTATAGTGATAATACACAAACTTTTTTGTACTTAACTGCTTTCATGGTGACCTGATTTGGGAGTACACTGCAAGGTACTTGCATATAATGTAAGAAGGTGTCCAATTAGGAGCATTTAAAGTACATCTTATTTGAGCTTTGTAAAGGATAGTAAATCTATTTTGTGTTGAACTGATTTGTGGATTAACGTCTTGTATATCTGTCCTTACTCTCTTTGATTTTATTTACACCTTTTTATTTATTCCAGACTTACTATGCTGTTCAAGATACAAAGGCATTTCACAATGAACAAGAAATCGATGCACTACATGCTACCATTGAATGTGAACAACCTCAGCCTGACCTTTATAAGTAAGAAAATAATTCTTACCTGTTTCACTTAAGGTACCCTAGCAATAAATTATAAAAGTATCATAATGAAAAGACACTGGCTACATCTGTTTGGTTAGGGTGGGCCCCAGAGTGAGCTTGGAAGTCAGGTTGGTCTTCCATCCATGCTCTTTTCCTGCAAGTAGCTCACTAGTCTGCTGTAGGGGGCAGTGGTCTACAAAGGGGGGGTGCACAAGATGATCCATTGGGGTGCGTGACAAAAATTTTAGGACTTCTATTTATTTTTTTAATCTAAAAAATACGGAAAAAAGTAAGCTTTACTAATATTTAATATATTTCTTGACACTGACACCCTTACTCAGTCTGTATGTCAGTGTCCCATGTCACATGCAGTTTGCAAGGAGTGCCTGGGGGAATAAAAGGCATTCTACAACGCGGAGAGGTTGCCAGTGGCGTCCTCACTTGTTCCTTTGCTTACAACGTATTGCAAAGTATTGCAGTTTGTGTGCCCAGTTAAGTGGATTTACAGATTGTATTATCTAGTTCTAACTAAAGTAACCATCACAAAATGGTCAAGTGGCTTAAAAAGATGCCTGCAAAGAAACCACAGATTGAAGATACTAATAATGCAAGCACAGGTGAACAACAAGAAAAAGGCAAACTCTTCTTCTCCTCGTATGAGCTCTTCATCAGCCACATTACGAGGTAAAAACAATGCCAATTTAATCAGATGTGACAAGAAGTCAGCTAAAAAAATTTGAAAATATCAAGACTATTTGAAATACAGATTTACATCTGTTATCATTAACAATCAACCTCACCCTACGTGCTTTGAGATATTAGCTAATGATAGTATGATGCCATTATTATTAGCAAGACATTTAAAAACTAAGCATTTAGAACATGAAGAAAAGCCCCTACAATTTTTTAGCAATGTTTAAAGTCTTGCAGTACACAGTATTTTACAAAAGTACTGTACGAGATTTCACTAAACTTAATGATAAATCTTTAGAAGCTTCTTTTGAGGTTTCTTTCTTAATAGTGAAAGACAAAAACCCACATACTATGGGGAAACACTTGTTCTTCCTGCTACAGTAAAAATAGGTGAAATAATACACAAAAGCCAATATGGTTACAAACTAAAATGCACGCTTTTGTGGGCAAATACTGTTGGAAGATGCATAGAAAACATTGCTTATTTCTGAGGTGTGGAGGTATCTGTTTTCCCTGATCTCAGTGACAAGGAACTGGTCTAGAAATCTGCAAGGGAACAGATTCTTTAGAAAACCAATTCCATGAATGGCTTGATCATTTTTTAAATACCTGGCTCACAAATGGAAGGGCCGGAAGTTGAAGCTTGTGCTACTAGAGATGGTGGAATTTATTGGGACAACTGATGACCAATGAAATAATGAGAACACTTATCAGTAGACAGCTTCTATCTTTGCTAATTTTGACTTGGCACTTTACCTCTCAACAAACCACAGTGGTGAATCTTTCTTTCCGAAGGCACATGGTCATTTTACATCATTTACATCATTACCCTTCCAGGGAAGCAGACCCACCAATTCCCCATATTTTCCTCTGCTATCCAGAATGCTAATGTCCAGTTTGGTTTGAGGTTACCCACTTGGACAGTGGTATTGCAAATACAGTGAACTGAATCTGCCTGGAAGGAGGTTAATTTTCTTCATAGCAACCCATGCAGTGTAGTGTTTTTGATTTGTGAGTAAAACGGTGCTAATAACACATGATGTTTTAGTTATTGCTGAGCAGTGCTTGCACAGTGTCAAGGCTTTCTCTGTTTCTCACTTTGCCCCCACAGCAAGTAGGCTGGGGGCGGGCAAGAGGCTGGGAGTTGACGCAGGCAGGGACAGCTGACCAGAGAGCTATTCTGTGCCATATAATGTCATGCTCAGCAATAAAACTGGGTGTGTAGTCTTTCCAAAGTAGCTGTTACTTGGAGGGCAGCTGCAGTTGCCCAGACTTGGCTTATGAGAGGTGGTGAGTGGTTGCCTTTGCATCGCTTGGTTTTTTCCTTTATTTATTAAATTGTCATTATCTGGCTTTTGCTCTTCTGATTGTCTCCCCTGTCCTGCTGAGGGGGGCTTGTGGGTGCTTAGTTGCTATCCAGGATGAATCCACCAAATATAGATAAAATGTACTTGGAGATTTTCAGAGGGAAAATTGCTTACTGGCTTTATACTTTTGTTTTGTTTTTAACTCAGTTGTAGGTTTTAAGTTTTGTAAAGGATAGTAATCACACTGTTACTTATCTCAGGTAGCACAGAGAATAAGATTTCTTGTGTAATTAGAAGATTTATTAATAGTTTTATAACCTTTTATATCTTTTTGTTTGCAGACTTTACACTGACTTACTCTTCTGTGTATTTTTTTTATCTACATGTTCTAAATGTATCCATAGGTGTCTCTCTATTCTTGTTTACTTCCTGAATAATCAGAGCATGTTTAATTGGAAGCTGTTTGCTCGTTGTAATAAATACTTTCTACAAAATGCTTCTAAAATAAACTATTCTCACATATACCTTTTAAAGATTTTTAAAAGTGAGAGTAATTTGCTTTTTTAAGTATGTGTGTGGTATATATACATCTGTATATAGAGAGAGTGACATGTCCTTGTAGTGTACATTTGAAAAACTGAAATACTGTGACACACGTACATAAAAATACACAAATTAGCAGTGCTGTTAAACTACTTGTGTATTTTCCTTGCAGATTTGTTGGTCGAATAAATGTTTACCACGATAGGAATGAGCCTACTGCAAGGTAGGAAAAATCTAGAGTTTTCTACTCATTTATTGATTTTTAGAGTTAAGTAAGTATCAACAGTGAGAATTACCTTTGTTTCACCAACATTGTGCTGCATTATCTTATTGATAGACTATTTTTCTCTTAAACGTTTACAGACTGTAATTTCATTATCATAAATATTTCATCTTTTGATGGGTTACATTTCGCTTATTTTATGTCTTCATTCAACTTCAGTTTTTATTTGATATGTATTTAGTTTCTAAATTATGTTGATAGGATTTTGACAGTACTTTGATAATACTGCTCCATTATCATGGGGTCTTGGTATTGCCCCAAACGGTATGAATAGTATCACTTGTGTATTGCTTATTTTTCTTCTTCATCTTAGAGGAGAATGAGCATGTCAAACATCATGTTTAGTTTTACTAGAGATGTTTTTACATTTGTCTAAAATGTCCACAATGCTGTGTGTATTCAGAAAGGCAAGGTCCAAGGAAATGCATTTTGTCTGTGGTGTAGGAAATGGTGGTCTATTACCTTGGGTCTGGCACCTAGAAGGATCTGCTGGCTCTGCAAATCCATCCTGAAGTGAATGTGGTGCATTCTGCTCAAGGAGCAGTCTGTAGCCCAGGACGTTCCTTGTCCAGCAAATAGAGAATCAAAATGAAGCAGTACAAAAGAGGCACAAGTCTTTCTGTCTTTTCTGCCTCGGATCTTCTGTCTACCCAGCAAGGACTTGCTGTACCTGATTTTGTTCAGGACCTTGCCACAAAGAGGCAAAGCAATAGGAGAGAAAGGCTTCTTGCTCAGGTGATGTCCTAGAACCCAGCATTTGGGAACTTACTCCATTCTGGCTATAAGTGCCTTCCTAACCTCAATGTGTCTGTAGAGATGTGATTTTCTATCTCAATAAGCAAAGAGGAGGGGAAATCTGGCTGCTGGCTGTGTCAGCATCATAGCTCCCAGGAAATACCTGTATTAACTGCACTGCAACGCAGTGCAAAAATCTCTGTCACCATCCACAGTGAACATCTCTCAGCTGTTCTGGGCTGTATTCTTCCTGGGGTTCCTCAGATAAGAGGGTCAGGCAGAGCATTGGCCACGTGAGCTGTACTTTCAGGGAGTATGCATCATTTCCTGAGGATCCTACTCTCCTTTCTCGTTGAGTGATGTATCATTTAATAGTAGATTGCTACAGTCTGCTGCGAGAACAGTCTTTTTTGCTTCTTTCACTTTAAGCATTCTTTTGACTAATAATATTGGTTGGAAATGGACTTAGGTGGGAGACGAAAGGAAAATAAGCAGAAAATACCTTTTTAATCTCAACAGCATGATATTGATTTGTGTATAACACTGTATTCCTTGGACAACACTATTAGAACAATTGGTATTTTTTGCTATTTTGGTGTATAGTAACCCAAATCATTCATATAACATCACTCCAGTGGTTTAAATGGAACTAGTTTCAGGTTTTACATCAGAGTTATGGCCCTGGGGTTTTTGTTTGTTTGGGGTTTCTTGATTTTTGGGCGGGTTTCATGCCACGACAACATGTTGAATAACATTCAGAAATACTGAATTTACTGCTTGGGTTTTTTTCCATAGCTGTATAAATAAGAGTCTGACAATTTTGTGTTCTGACTGTCTATAAAGTGCGTTCCGACTGTCTATAAGGTAGTCTTTGATTTTTCGCTCGTATAGTCGTTTGTATTACATATCATGCTCCAAAATACTATTTTTAAACTGCATGGGGATACTTATGTTAATTCCCCCTACTTCTCAATAATTTTTTTACCTATATTCATCTTTGTGCTTTGAAAAGTATATGGTAAGTATCAAACAAATCTGTATACCATTTATATGTAAAATAAAATGGAAGGATGTATTGTCCTTAGTAAGTAATCTTAACATGCAGGACACTATAGTTTATATAAGCCTAAAAAAGACTGGCATCAGTATTTTTAAAAATAAGCACCTTACAATCCAGATGATGAATCTTTATTTAGTTACCTACGTATTTGGGGTTTAGATGGGTTTAAGACTTGGATTGTGAAATTAAGAGCTTAATTTTAGGTATCTATTTTTTATTTTTTTATTTTTACTTTATTTATTTTCACTTTAAATTCTGCCTAGTAATTTTGTTACACAAAAATAATTGAGTAAAACTAGTTGCTTGTGGTTTATGTGGCTTCCACTAAGGCCTGCTGTTTCTCTTTAAATGTTTATATTGTAATACTTATCTTTTCCAGGCCATTAGGATCTGAAAATCTGCTTCTTAGAGGAGCCACTTTAAAGAACACAGAAAAAATCTTTGGTAAATATTTCTATTGATTATTTAAACAGATGCTGAAGTAATAAGCAAACATCAAACAAGGTTACAACCCTGCAGTTGCTACTGAACATAGGATTTCTATTAAATCACTTGATTTACAACTTTTTTTTTAAGGTTTACTGTGGCTATAATTGCAGTAAATTAACTGTTGTTGTGGTGTACAATGACTAGAGAGATTTTTGGGAGGGGGATTTTTCTAGTTTAGTCTTCAAGGATTAGTGAAGGTGACTCAAATTCTTCATATGGCTTTTGAACAAGCATTGTGAATTAATGTTGTTGTCTTAAAGCAGTTAATGAGCTGTTAAAAAACATGAAATATGTTTTGCTTATTTGTTGGAACAGATAGATAACCCAACCAGATAGAAATACAGCTTATAAAAAAAAAATCCACTTAAACAGTTCCTGGTTAAAATTGGACTTTCTGCTGGCCAGTGTATTTTGTGTATATGACCTGTCTTTGTTCCTGGAATATTTTGAATATTTTAGCAGAAATAGGAAGCAGAAACAGAGATATATTTTTTGGAAATTCTTTGAGAAAATGTAGTGGGAGTGTAGTTCTGTTACGAGTCACTTTTTGCTGGTGACAAAAGGGATACTGGTGACGAAAGGGATACAGGTCATCCTCTATCATATACAACGTCCCTGTTCCCAAGAAAGATCATAGATAGCCAGGAACTACTTAGCCTAAAATACCAAAATCTTGCAACTTTTTCTACAAAAAGAGTGTAAAAAGTATGTATTAATTAAAACTTGCTCTCTTTGCTTTTAATTGTAATCTAAAATAGATGAACTAATATAATTAATTTATAGTAACTATTTCTGTAAACTTTGGAGGATGGTTTTAATATATCTGTTAACTTGTATATTGGGCAGAGATGTTCCTAATAGGAATGGTTGTTTCTGCTCTGCCGAATACATGGAGTGGTTGCCATTACCCCGGTACAATTCATAACCTAAATTATTTTATTTTAGCAATGTACAGGTGTGCTGGTTTAATAAGTATTTTAAACCCATCTTCTTGTTTACAGCTTCTTTCAATTGGTGTATTTAATCTTCTGAAGTTTAGTCTCTCAATCTGTGTTATTAATAGGAAATTGATAACATCAAAAGATCACTGTTTTCATGAATTATTAAATTTTCCTGAAGCAAACAAAATTGATGGCTGCCTTTTATTCTTTTTGGAAGTATCCTGTAGTAGCCCTATCTGGATTTTCTTTTACAATGTATGACTTAGATTCTACAATTAAAGCCAAAAAAAAAACTTTAAACCACAAGGGAATGTATTCAAAACCCAGCTTTGGTTTGGCTTTAGTACATGGCAAATGTTAGAAATTGGAAACTGTGACTCTGAAACGGGATGTAAATGCTGCTTAAAATTTCCCTCTAAGAACCAAGGTATTAAAGCCGTTTCTAGTTTTTGAGTATCATGCAAATTTGTGTTCTTTTTCCTCAAACTACAGAGACTTAAGAAATAACAGAGTATAATAATCTAGTGAATTGTACTTTTATTAAGTTACTGTACTGTGAAATCTTTAGTAAAACAAGTTGTCTAATTTTAGGTGTTGCTATCTACACTGGCATGGAAACTAAGATGGCATTAAATTACCAGGCAAAATCACAGAAGCGATCTGCTGTGGAAAAGTAAAATTTCTCTTTTTTTTTTTTTTTTTGGGGGGGGGTGTGGAAAACCACATGATTGAATGGTGGAAAAAAAGGGGATGTTTTTTTCTTGCAAAAAGTGTATGTTCCATTGATTTAAATCAAAAAAAGAGATAGAGGGACTTAAAATTTGCTTTTTTGGTGTGTTATTTTTTACTTATAAAAATGAGTCATATAAATGATATTCTCAATATTGAATTATTATTAAATGTTAAGTGTTAAAAACAAAAAAAGCCAGCTTAATGTAATGCTTACCTATGCAAGATATGTTGTGTTTTGCTGCTGTTCTGGAAGATACTTCTTTCACTGGTTGGAGTACACCTACTGACGCTTTTTTCAAGACTGTGTGCTTCAATATCCTAACATTCCTTTTTGCTGCAATTAAGTCTTGAATTCAGTAAAAATAATTCTATTCATGCACTTGACCTCAGATCAACTGCAGTAACACAGAGCCTGTCTGTGGCATGTTTTCTGTGGTTTAGTTAAAATTAAAAGTTTCATAGAGGCATAGATGATGGGAAAGGAAGACACTGCTGTCCTCAAGGGATCAGCTGACATTGGTTGCTTACTTTTCTAAAATAGAGATTATTTTCTAGTCCTACTCTGCTATCTGAAATCATCAGGTCCGAGTAAAGTGTCCATCCTTGAAAAAAAAAAAAGGTGTCATTGATTAAGGCAAGACATACTGACCAGCTGACAGCCCTTCTCTTATACAGTGACTGAGCAATGATGATGTGTCTCTTTCTATTGTTACCGATGTATAACCCATGGCTTTTAATTCATGCCTATCGTTAATGTAAATATAATTTTAAATGTGAAATTTTCTTGCTTTGCTTTTTTTTAGATCTGTCTAGAAACAGTTGAACCATTACAGCTACATAGCACAGATTTATATTTCTATAAAACTACTTATTTCAGTGTTTTTATATTGGTTCAGGAAAATGGCATAAAAAGGTCTGCAGATACAAGCCTGGTTATTCTGTTATGATTCCATCTATGCTGTTGTTTTCACTAATGTACTAGGTTTGGTACTGTATCACACACATTTTGGAAACAATTATAGCAGTTAACATTTTAAATAGAAAATGGTCCTCAATAATATTTTTCTTCTTTGGGAAAACACTGTGGAATAGTCATTTAACATGATAGCATTGTTAGACTTGCAGAAAACGTTAGACTGAAGCACAAGTATAACATTTTTTAATAAACTATGTAGTTAATATGCTAATGGAATTTTATGTTGCCTTTTTTTTTTAGATCAATGAATGTATTCCTTATTGTATACCTCTGCATTCTCATCAGTAAAGCACTAATAAATACTGTCCTGAAGTATGTCTGGCAGAGTGAACCATTTCGTGATGAGCCATGGTATAATCAGAAAACAGAGCCAGAAAGGAAAAGAAATTTGGTATGGAAATAAATTAAAATACCAAAAAAGTTTCACTAAACAATTTATAAGAATCCTACTAGAAAAGTATATACAGCCTGCTTAGTTACCAATGAAAAATTATTGCTTTTATTGCTAACAATGGTGATAGTATATTTGTAGAAAGATTGTATATTAAATTTTTGCACTTAAGTTGTATGTGTGAAATGATGAGAAAATATCTGTCTTAGTCTAGAAAGCCTCATGAAAGTGTTTTGGAGTTTCTTGTCATTGATGTGAATTATGAAAGAACTGACCTCTTGCAGAGAAATATAGGACTGAAACGAGTCCCATAACTATTGGCAGTTATATAATGGATGTTTTCAAAAGAATCTGATGTAGGGATCTCTAAAAATACCCCTCAAAAGTTTAGTTTCGTATAGCCCTGTAACTCTGCCATGAGCACTAGGGACCAGCAGCAGAGTTGCCAGTGTCCAGTGGCGTTACAGGAGCAAGGACATAGTCCAGAACGGATTCCCAGGTCATCCAAAGCAATGAACTGAACCCAGCACTACAAAAAACATAATGTTATTTCACTAAAACCTTCTTATCCACCTAGGGGAAAATTTCCTTCTTTATCTTAAGTGATGAGCACACACTAGCCAGGCATATTCTATATTTCTCTCACCACTAGTAACGCTATCGCGACCTGCTTGGCAGGTTGACTATACCTCCGGCTAGTCTCCACCAGTGAAAAAATCGAGCCAGGTTATTCTACTTGTCTTGAGAAAAGGAAGGGAAACCCTTTATTAATGAAATGCTGCCTGTAGTTCTATGGTATTCTGGTAATTTGCGAGCATACATTTTATTCTTTTCCTTGTTCTCTTACAAATGTTCACCATTCGTATATAATCACTTCCGTTATTTGCTCTAGAACTTTACAACAAGGATGTGTACCTGTACTCTACACCAGTATGTCTGTAAAGAAAAATAGAAAGTTTAAAAGGTTTTTTTCTTCATGCTGAATTAGTTGTGATGTTATAAATCATGAACGTATCCATCCATCCTGTGCCAAACTGTGAGCTGTGTAAGGTGTTGCTTGCTTTTTGAAAGTTACTAGAAAAAAAAACAAACCTGCAAATGTATGTAGTTAACCTTTGGGTTTTGATGGTACATGAAAAATCAGTATTTTCATCTTGTTTCTTTGGCAGTTTCTTCAAGCTTTTACGGACTTCCTTGCGTTCATGGTTCTTTTCAACTACATTATTCCTGTATCCATGTATGTCACTGTGGAAATGCAGAAATTTCTTGGTTCTTATTTCCTTACATGGGATGAGGAAATGTTTGATGAGGACACAGGTGAAGGACCACTGGTGAATACTTCTGACCTCAATGAAGAGTTGGGACAGGTAAATTTCATCAAATGATAAATTTTTCAGCTGTTTCTACCATAATTTTTTATTTTAAATTTTCACTTCAAATTTTTTTTTGTCAGCTTAATGTGCATTTTCTTTAGTGCTGATGAATTTTTAAAATAAAATTTGAGATCTTCTGATTTTCAGAATCAAAAATTCTAGTTTCTCAGCCAGTCAGTGGAATTCAATTAGCTTTGCTTACTAGTAAAAGATAAACATTTAGGAAGATAACGATTTCTCTCCATTGACTGTAGAGGGAAATTATATAAGCATCTAACTTCCTTAAATTAAAAGTCAGGAAAAAAACCCTTTTTTGTCTGGCTAGACTGACACCAAATTTCCATACCCAGTAAAATGATTGACTGTCCCTCTCCTTTTCCAAAAGAAATTCTATCTTTAGTGTTCAGTCTTAAGAAAGTCATCACCTTGACAATGATACAGACGTACATTTTTGAGAAAATCTTTAGGATCTCTAGAAAGTAAAAATGTTTTCATAGGTTTTCAAATAAAATAAATAAGATGGTGTATTTCTTCATTTTTGTACAGCCAGACTAGTAATTAAGCTTTTAGGGGCACATATCTATTTGGATAAAACAAGGTACCAAGTATTTTATTATTGTGGAAGTCAACACTTGTCTCCCATAAAGTCCTCATAGACAAGCTGATGAATTATGGACTGGATGAGCAGACAGTGAAGTGGATTGAAAACTGGCTGAATGGCCACACCCAGAGGGTGGTGGTCAGCTGTGCAAAGTCTAGTGGGAGGCCAGTAACTAGTGGTGTACACCAGAGTTCAGTACTGGGTTCGGTCCTCATCATTAATGATCTGAATGATGGGGCATAGGGTACCCTCGTGGCCATCCAGATGGAAAGCAGCTTGGCATAAAAGGACCCAGGGACCTGCTGCACACCAAGTTGAGCATGAGCCAGCAATGTGCCCCTAGGGCAAAGAAGATGAATGGTATGCTGGACTGCATTAGACAAAGTAGTGCCAGCAGGTGGAGGGCGGTGATCCTTCTCCTCTACTGTGGACTGGTGAGACCACATCTGGAGTGTACTGTGTCCAGTTCTAGGCTCCCCAGTACATGAGAGCCATGGACATGCTGGAGTGAGTCCAACTGAATGGCCACAAAGATGATGAAAGGACTCGAGCATCTCTCATGTGATGACAGGATGGGGACTGGAGAAAAGAAGGCTCAGGGAGGATATCATCAATGTACATAAATACCTGAAGAGAGCACCTGGAGAGTGCAAAGAGGACAGAGACAGGCTCTTTTTAGTGGTGCCCAGTGACAGGACAAGAGGCAATGGGCACAACCTGAAACAGGAGAATCTATCTGAACATCAGGAACCACTATTTTACTGTGGCGGTGACTGAGTTGCCTAGGGGGGCTGTGGAGTCTCCCTCCTTGGAGATATTCAAGAGCTGTTGGAACATGGTTCTGGGCAGCTGGCTCTAGGTGTCCCTGCCTGAGCTTTGGGGTTGGATGACGTGACCTCTGGAGGTCCCTTACGACCTCAACCATTCTGCGGTGCTGTTATAAAAAATAACTTACTACTACTTGATTTAAGCATCTTCCCAAGAATGGGACCCTCATCGTACTTGGCATTATCAGTACCAATCCAATTAACTAAGTTTTGCGTTTGCATTTTGAAAGATATTATGTATTGTATTTCTAAGGCTTTTGATGGTGCATCATTATTTGTGCTTGTAGCAAATAGTGTCATATAGACGCTTTATTTCTTTTTTTGTGTGTGAAATGGGTGTTGATCCCAAAACAACACAATGAATATAAAAGACTTTTGCTTGATAACATTTTATATCTGTTATAAATGTATTATGGAACAGAATATAGGAGTTGAGATGAAAGAAAATCCATATAAATTCTGTCTACTTTGAAAAGACTTAAATACGGGTATTATGTCCATAGATAACAAACCACTGGAAAATTTGGAAAATTTCCTTTTCAGATTAATGAATATTAGAAAAGTCAGTCTAGGAGGAAAGTTCAAATATTTAATAACCTTTTTTCCAACTGAGACCAAAAATTATTTTTTTCATTTTGTTTGATTCACTTGGTAAACGTTGAGGTTTGTTAAATAACCTGATAAATAGTAAATAATTAGCTTACTTCCAGTGTTTAATTTCTAACCTTACATAATGTTCCTAGTTTATCAAATATATACATGCAGTCTGTACACAATAGCTATATCAAATATCCAAATTGAGCTTATGCTGATCTAGCTGTTCTGGTTTATAGTTCAGGTTTTGGGTTTATTTTTTATGTTGTTATCCTTAAATGCTGGGGCTCATTGTAAAAGATAAAATTAATGAAAACTTTAATACTGAGACAAAAGGAATGTTTCCAGGGCAATCACAGTGTGTATGTGTATAACTGTGACCATTAGTCCAGAATCCTCATTTACGCTAACATAATTGTAGTGGGGAATTCTGATATTATCCCAAGGACTGTTCTGACAGTAATGGATCTGAATCCAGACACATACATTAAATAATGATCCCTGGCAAATGGAATTTGCTTGCATTTTGTTTCTTGCTGCAAGACATATATTCATGGAAAGATATTAAAAACCAGAAAGGAGCTTGAGACGAGCGAAAATAGGTTATTTTATATATGTTACGAGGCAAAAGATAGCTTTGCTGATACTCTTGTATGCTAAAATCTTTCCGTGACCACATTTCCATGGAAGATGATTCCCAAAAGAAATTGTTGTTCCTTTTCTGAAAGAGACTGCATAAGGATCTTTAAAAGAAGGTGTAACCCAGTAATAATCTCAGTTATATTAAGAGACCTTGGAAAATCTCCGTTCATATTCCTGCTGTTTTTAATTTGTGCTCGTTTGCAGATTGAGTATGTCTTCACAGATAAAACAGGAACGTTAACTGAGAACAACATGGAATTCGTAGAATGTTGCATTGAAGGGCATGTTTATGTACCACATGTTATCTGTAATGGCCAAATTCTCCACAATTGTACAGGAATTGATATGATCGATTCTTCTCCAGGAGGAAGTGGAAAGGTATGATGACTTTCTAGGTTCTTGTTTTTTACAATGAAGCATGAAAATGTAACTATGCTAATGAAGGGAATATTAGAAATATAACATCCTTCAATTTAATCAAAGTAGATACCTGCAAGAAAAGCATCACGACATAAATGTTTTCCTTTTCTAGTTCAGAGTAAGATTTTGATGCTGAATAGGAAATTTCCCAGCTTAGTGCAGCTGTAAAACAGAATTAAATAAAAAAAAACCAAAATAGAACTTTCTCTGTTAATAGCTAAAGAAATATAATAGCTGGTTTCCATTTAACATTAGCTAGAGTTGAGAAAGCAAGGCAGGAAACTCCTTGAGGAGGAAAATGAGTGCTCAACGCAAACAAACACTTATTTAGTCATCAGTAAGTGAAGATGGTGCCAGAGAATGGTTTTTGATCAAATTAATTTACTTTTAAATGTGACTGAATATAGCCACATCTGAAATGTGCTACAGACAGCATGTATGTGCTGTGACACTTTTACTATGTAAAGCAAAATAAGTTAGTTGAAGGTTAAAGAGACCTCAAATGTCAACCAGTGAGCAGTGTGTAAATGTGCAGGATAATCTTAGCCAAGGGCCAATATTTTTTTAAATATGTTGCAAATCATACTTTGGCCATACCCTTCAATATAGCAAAACAAGGCGCCTCTTAAAATATGCTGGTGTAATTCAACAGCCTTATGGCTCTCACCTGTGGCCCTCAGAAGATGGTCCCAAGGTATACTGCATTTTTATCTTGGAATTACAGTGACACAGTTTGTATTGAAGAGCAAAGAATAAGATTCAAATGCAAAGATACAGTTAGAACACAGCCAATTATCCATGAAATAGAGATCTCTTTCTGGTGCGATTCCTAAGCCAGAAAAAAGAAACGGATAAACCGTTATTACCAAATAATCTGAAACTTCATAGAAGTTGTTGGCTCCAGCTGCCAAAGCGCCCACAATTTTTTTATTTTATGTAGCTCTGAGAGGTGTTTAAACTGTGTAAGAAATTGAAATCTGCAAACACATGTGCTCCAGGTGCTGCGTCCCTCTGTCTGGGTTCAGGGCTCCTAAAATTGTTCTTTGACTTGTATTTAATATATGTTGTTAAAGTTTAAACAAAAGTAAAGCAAAAATCCTTTAGCTACATCTGGGAACTCAGAGGAGGCAGAAGAAGCACGATCTTTTTTGAGCATCAGTGGCTTGACTTGCACGGCCTAGCAGCTGTGTGGTTACCACTGGGAAAGACTTGGCTCCCCCGAAAGGCAGGTGACACTGCCTTTACCTGATAATACAGTCACAATCAATGACACTGCTAACCTTCAAAAAAAATTTTTTTTCAAAGGAATACTCGAAAGTGATAACACATAATGACGACCGTTTCTTTTATTTTTTAGGAAAGGGAAGAACTATTTTTCCGAGCTCTTTGTCTTTGCCACACAGTTCAGGTAAAAGATGATGACAGCGTAGATGGATTGAAGAAAAATCAGCTCTCAAGAAGATCTTGTATATATATATCATCATCACCTGATGAAGTTGCTTTAGTTGAGGGAATACAGAGGTATGTGTGTAATTAGGTATTACACTTTTTTAAATTTGGAGATCCCAATCACTGAAGTTCAAAATTGTTTTCAGCACAGAAATCCTAATAACAAACACCAAAACATATAGAGGTGATAATTTTTCTTAACATATATTCGTGATTATTCATATTCATAAATCAAATAAAAAACAGTTTGGGGCTTTGTTTTTTTTCTTTCAGAAGATAAACTCAGTCTTAACTCCTTAGGACATGCTTAAACTGGATAATTATTTATTTGTTGTATTCATTCTCTTGATGTGTGTCTCGTTTTGCAGACTTGGTTACACCTATCTAAGGCTGAAGGACAATTTTATGGAGATCTTAAATCGGGAAAATAACCTAGAGAAGTGAGTGGTTAAAAATATAACAAAATGGACTGACAAGAAATTTTTATTGTTGTGTTTAATAAATCATTATTTCCCTATACATTAATTTTTAATTCAGATAATTCAGAAATTGTACATTTTAGTAGAAAAATAAAGGAGCTACTAATATTGATAATTTTATATAGACCCTGTAGTTTTATATTTTCACTTAGTCTGCTAGTTGGACAGTATATGCAATATGAAATATTAGTACAACAACAAAAGTGTGATGTAGTGGTTCATGACTTAATCTAATAGTTCCTAAGTTTCAGGAACTATGGGTATTTTTCCTTTGTTATATGGTAAATATTTTTTTCTTAATAGAAAACGGTATGTACCCCATTTGTTGTTGGGATGTACATACTTTTGAAAACGTTACTGTACGCTTGTGTCGATCCTTCCTGATTAAGTCTATTGTGTATCTGGATGTGTACTGTGCGAACTACACAGGGACTCTTGGACATGAATATAGGAACCCTGCTGTTATTTTTACCCCTTTAAGGGGAATATGGAGGGATTTTCTCAAAGGTTACTTCAGACTTTTGAGTCTCAACTCATAAGAACTGGAGTCAGTATAATTTGGTGATTTATAAAAGCACTATAATTATTAGGAATTTTATCCAAAATGCATAATGGTTTGTAGACATAGGCCTGATCCAGCTTCTTCACAGAGTCACATAATGGTAGGCTTGGAAGGGACCTCTGGAGATCATCTAGTCCAACCCCCCTGCCAGAGCAGGGTCACCTACAGCAGGTTGCACAGGAACGCGTCCAGGCGGGTTTTGAATGTCTCCAGAGAAGGAGACTCCACCACCTCCCTGGGCAGCCTGTGCCAGTGCTCTGTCACCCTCAAAGGAAAGAAGTTCTTCCTCATGTTGAGATGGAACTTCCTATGCTCAAGTTTGTGCCCGTTACCCTCTGTCCTGTCACTGGGCACCACTGAGAAGAGCCTGGCCCCATCCTCCTGACACCCACCCTTTCAGTATTTATAAGCGTTGATAAGATCCCCCCTCAGTTGTCTTTTTTCCAGACTGAAGAAACCCAAATCCTTCAACCTTTCTTCATAAGAGAGGTGTTCCTATCCCCTAATCATCTTCGTAGCCCTTTGCTGCACCCTCTCCAGCAGTTCCCTGTCCTTCTTGAACTGGGGAGCCTAGAACTGGATACAGTACTCCCAGTGTGGCCTCACCAAGGCAGAGTAGAGGGGAAGGATGACGTCCCTCGACCTGCTTGCCACAGTCTTCTTGATGCACCCCAGGATGCCATTGGCCTTCTTGGCCACAAGGGCACGTTGTTGGCTCGTGGTCATCCTGTTGTCCACCAGGACTCCCAGGTCTCTTTCCACCGAGCTGCTCTCCTGCAGGTCAGCCCCCAACCTGTACTGGTGCATGGGGTTATTCCTCCCCAGGTGCAGCACCCTACGCTTGCCCTTATTGAATTTCATAAGCTTTCTCTATGCTGAACTCTCCAGCCTGTCTAGGTCTCTCTGCGTGGGGACACAGCTTTCCAGTGTGTCAGCCACCCCTCCTAGCTTTGTGTCATCAGCAAACTTGCTGAGGGTACACTCTATCCCCTCATCCAGGTCATTGATGAATATATTGAAGAGAACTGGACCCAGTACTGACCCCTGGGGAACACCACTTGTCACTGACCTCCAACTAGACTCTGTGCCCCTAATCATGACCCTCTGAGCTCTGTCTTTCAGCCAGTTTTCTATCCACCTTACTGTCCATTCATCTAACCCACGCTTCCTAAGCTTCCCTATGAGGATGCTGTGGGAGACCGTGTCGAATGCCTTGCTGAAGTCAAGGTAGACAACATCCACTGCCCTCCCCCCATCTATCCATCCAGTCATTCCATCATAGAAGGCTATCAGATTAGTCAGACATGATTTCCCCTTGGTGAATCCATGTTGACTATTTCTGATAGCTTTCTTTTCCTCCACATGCCTTGAGATGACGCCCAGAACAAGCTGTTCCATCATCTTTCCAGGGATGGAGGTGAGGCTGACCGGCCTGTAGTTCCCTGGGTCCTGCTTCTTGCCCTTTTGGAAGACTGGAGTGACATTGGCCTTCCTCCAGTCCTCAGGCACCTCGCCTGTTCTCCAGGAACTTTCAAAGATGATGGAGAGCAGTGCAGCAATGACTTCCGCCAGCTCCCTCAGAACTTTCGGGTGCATCCCATCGGGACCCATGGACTTGTGGATATCTAATTGACCTAATTGATCTCTCACTTGATCCTCCTCAACCAAGGGGAAGTCTTCCTCTTTCCCTGTTTCCCTGTAATTTTCCCAAGTGGTCAGTCCCTTCTTCCACTTGAGCTTTTTCAGAAGCTCCCTGCTCAGCCATGCAGGTCTTCTGTGTCCCTTGCACAATTTCTTGCTCTTAGGGATTCACCGATCCTGAGCTTGGAGAAAGTGGTGTTTGAATACCAACCAGCTTTCTTGAGCCCTGCTGCCTTCCAGAGCCCTAGCCCACGGGATCTCTTGTTACTTGAAGAGGTCAAAGTTAGCCCTCCTGAAGTCCAAGGTTGTGATTTTACTTCTCGTTGTTTTGTGAATACTGCCCATGATCCTGAACTCTATCTTCTCATGATCACTGCAGCCAAGTCTGCCTCCAGCCTTAACGTCCTCCACCAGTCCCTCTGTGTTTGTCAGTACTAGGTCCAGTAGTGCTCCTCTCCTTGTTGTCTCCTGCAGGAGCCGCCTGGACTGTGCATGCCTGGCTGTGTGGTCTTCCCAGAAGATATCAGGGTGATTAAGTCCCCCATAAAATGGTGGGAAATAGTAAAATGTTTTTTTCACTTGAATAACTTGAATAACCAAGGCCTGCAATTGTGAGGCTGCCTTCAGCTGTCTGTAGAAGGCCTCATCAGCTTCCCCATCCTGATTAGGTGGCCTCTAATAAACACCCACAACAGTGTTCCTCATATTCACCTGCCCCTTAATCCTTACCCATAAGCTCTCAACCCTCTCTTCATTCGCCCCCAGTGAGAGCTTGATGCATTCCAGTTGCTCTCTCACATAAAGAGCAACTCCACCACCTCACCTTGCTGGCCTGTCTTTCCTGAAAAGGACATAGCCATCCATGACAGCATTCTAGTCATGTGAGCTGTCCCACCATGTCACGGAATCACGGAATCTTCAGAGTTGGAAGGGACCTCTAGAGATCATCTAGTCCAACTCCCCTGCTAGAGCAGGGTTGCCTAAAGCACATCCCTCAGGGCTGCATCCAGGCGGGTCTTGAAAATCTCCAGAGAAGGGGACTCCACAACCTCCCTGGGCAGCCTGTTCCAGTGCTCTGTCACCCTCACTGTAAAGAAGTTTTTCCGTGTATTTGAACGGAACTTCCTATGTTCTAGCTTGTGCCCATTGCCCCTTGTCCTGTCGCTGGGAACCATTGAAAAGAGCCTGGCTCCGTCCTCCTTCAACCCACCCTTTAGGTACTTGTAAACATTAATCAGGTCCCCCCTCAACCTTCTCTTCTCCAGGCTAAAGAGTCCCAGCTCTTTCAGCCTTTCCTCATAAGGGAGGTGCTCCAGTCCCACAATCATCTTGGTTGCCCTTCGCTGGACTCGCTCCAGTAGTTCCCTGTCCCTCTTGAACTGGGGAGCCCAGAACTGGACACAGTACTCCAGTTGTGGCCTCACCAGTGCAGAGTAGAGGGGGAGAATGACCTCCCTCGACCTACTGGCCACAGTCTTCCCTATGCAGCCCAGGATGCCATTGGCCTTCTTGGCGACAAGGGCACACTGCTGGCTCATGGATAATTTGCTGTCTACCAGGACCCCCAGGTCCTTCTCCTCAGAGCTGCTTCCCAGCATGTCCGCCCCTAACCTATACTGGTGTTTGGCATTCTTCCTTCCCAGGTGCAGGACCCTACACTTGCTTTTGTTGAACCTCATTAGGTTCTTCTCTGCCCAGCTCTCCAGCCTGTCCAGGTCACGCTGGATGGCAGCACGGCCCTCTGGAGTGTTGGCCACCCCTCCCAGCTTGGTATCATCAGCAAACTTGCTGAGGATACACTCTGTCCCCTCATCTAGGTCATTAATGAATATATTGAACAAAATTGGTCCAAGTATTGACCCCTGAGGGACACCACTCGTTACAGGCCTCCAACTGGACTCTGTGCCGCTGATCACAACCCTCTGGGTTCTGTCACTCAGCCAGCTCTCGATCCACCTCACTGTCACCTCGTCTAGCCCATACTTCCTCAGCTTCCTAATGAGGATGTTATGGGAGACAGTGTCAAAAGCCTTGCTAAGGTCAAGGTAGATGACATCTACGGCTCTCCCCTCATCCAGCCAACCCGTTATAACATCATAGAAAGCTATCAGATTGGTCAGGCATGATTTGCCCTTGGTAAATCCATGCTGACCACTTCCAATAACTTCCTGTTCCTCTATGTGTTTGGAGACGACATCCAGAATGAGTCGCTCCATTACCTTCCCAGGGACAGAGGTGAGACTAACCGGCCTGTAGTTCCCTGGGTCCTCCTTCTTGCCTTTTTTGAAGATTGGAGTGACGTTAGCCTTCCTCCAGTCCTCAGGCACCTCTCCTGTTCCCCATGACCTTGCAAAGACAATGGAGAGTGGTCTAGCGATAACATCTGCCAGCTCTCTCAGCACTCGCGGGTGCATCCCGTCAGGGCCCATGGATTTATGAATGTCCAGCTTGGCCAAGTGGTCTCTGACCCGGTCCTCCTCAACTAAGGGAAAATCTTCCTCTCTCCAGACCTTCCCCCTTGCCTCCAGGGTATGGGATGTGTGAGGGACGGCTTTATCAGTGAAGACCGAAGAAAAGAAGGCATTCAGTAACTCTGCCTTCTCTGCGTCTTCCACCACTAGGGCACCCGTCTCATTCATCAGTGGACCTATATTTTCCCTAGTTTTCCTTTTTCTGTTGATATACTGGAAAAATCTCTTCTTGTTGTCTTTAACTGCAGTGGCCAAGCTGAGTTCTGATTGAGCTTTGGCCCTTCTAATCTTCCCCCTGCATAGCTTTGTTATATCTTGATAATCCTCATAAGTTGCTAAGCCCCTTTTCCAGAGAATGTAAGCCTTCCTTTTTTTCCTGAGGTCCAGCCAAAGCTCTCTATTTAGCCAGGCTGGCCTTCTTCCCCGTCGGCTCGTCTTTTGGGACATGGGGATGGCCTTCACCTGTGCTTCTAAGAGCACCTGCTTGAAGTATGACCAGCTTTCCTGGGCACCTTTGCTCTTCAAAACTGCCTCCCAAGGGACACTCTCAACCATGCTCCTAAACAGGCTAAAGTCTGCCCTTCGGAAATCCAAGGTGGCAGTTTTGCTGGCTCCCCGCCTCCCTTCACCAAGAATTGAAAACTCTATCATTTCATGGTCACTGTCTCAGTAATTGCAATGAGATCGTGGCCCTGCGACCGCACACAGATCTCCAGTTCTTCCTGCTTATTCCCCATGCTGCGTGCATTGGTGTATAAGCATTTCAGAGAGGGAGTTGTGTGTGTAGTTTTCACCCTTGAGATGTGGTGTGCCTTCTGGCTCTCAGAAATACTGGGACACTCTGCCACAAGTGCCGAGCAACTATGCCTAGGCACCTCACCGGCAAGCCCAGTACCATCCCCACCCCTCTTTGAATCTAGTTTAAAGCTCTCTCAATGAGCCCCGATAACTCTTGTCCTAGAACCCTTTTCCCCCTGCAAGATAAGCTATTCCCGCCTGTTTACCAGCACGCCTGGCGTTTTGTAAATCACGCCATGGTCAAAGAACCCAAAGTCCTGCCGGCAGCACCAGGCTTGGAGCCAGGCATTGATCTGCTGGTTCCTCCTATTTACCCCCTCATCGTTCCCTGCAACTGGGGGGATAGAGGAGAACACAACTTGCGCTCCTGATCCCTTGACCAGTTGTCCCAGGGTCTTGAAATGTTTCTTCATTGCCCTATTAGGCAATGATTCCTTGTTAGAATCTGTTGTAACTTTTAATGAAATCAACACGGTGGCCTTGCCCAAGTTTGAATTCCAGGCTGTTGTAAGGACTTAGAACTGAATGATCTAATTAAATAAGCAGATCTATTTTATAAGCAAAATATTAACAGAGATGAATCCTGAAGAGATTTGGATTAATGATTGGGATGCTTATGTTTTGGTGGGAAAAGGCCGGGGGGAGGGGGTGTCTCTTAGATAAAAGGAAATAGGTAAGAGAGTAAATGATAAAAGTATATAAACTGATGAATTATACAGAAACAGTACAACAGGAGCTTGTGTTCATTTTTCCTTCTAGAAAGGAAAGAAACATGGGATAAAAGCAAATCATAAAACCAATGGAAAATATAAAACTAGTAAAATGTTTTTTTTACTCGAATAACTTGTCAGTCAACACTTGAGCAAGATTCATGAAATTAGGTGGGCACTTTTGGGAGATAGGAATATTCAAAATTAGAAAAACACTAAATAAATACTTCTGTGTAAACACCTACACATTTAAGTTCTAAGGCTATGCCTAGGTGTTATAGGTAGGAATTTACTTACTTTATAAGCAATATAGTGCTCTACTGCAAGATTTCTAGTCTTCTGATTACAAAAATTATATTGACTATACATCCAAAGATACTTAAGAACGTCATGCGGACAAATTCTGTTTCAAGTAATTAGAAGCTGAGGGACTCCCCTTTTTATTTTTGTAACTTGTTGTTTCTTTCTGTACTAGTTCCATATTACGTAGTACTCAACATAATTTTCCATGTTAGAAGTCATGTTTTGTTTGATATGCTTGAAGTCATAATAACTAGTTTAGGTTTCTGGAAAAGTAGAGTTGTTTAAAAAATATTCTGTTTCTGTTTCAGGTTTGAATTGTTAGAGGTTTTGAGTTTTGATTCTGTGAGACGGCGAATGAGTGTAATTGTTAAATCTTCAACAGGTAGGGCTGTCACATTCGGTTTCATCTTAGATGTTTCTGTTTCACTTGAATTTATGCCAGATACCAAAGAGTTAAGTATTAATCACAGTCTCTGTGCCTTTCTTTATAAAAAAGGGGGCTGGGTACCAGAGTGAGTGCAAATGTTATAAAAAAAAAAAAAGTTGGAAGAAATTTTTCTGAAGGCTTGGTAATTTAGATGTTTTTTTGAAGAAAGATATACTTGACCATTTTGAATTTCATATGCTGTCTCTTTTAGGTGATATATTTCTGTTTTGTAAGGGAGCAGATTCTTCCATATTTCCTAGAGTTAAAGAAGGCAAAATTGACCAAATACGATCCAGAGTTGAACGCAATGCAGTGGTAAGATTCCATTTTATTGATCTGTTCATGTGATATTGGCGTCAAAGAAAATATTGATTGCTCTGACCTCCTGCTTGATCTGATAACATACTTGTCTTCCCAGGCACTGAGGTTATTCTGTGCCAAAGTGCACACAGGCTGCGTGGGTGGCAGTCTGTGTTACTCCCTTATTTGGATCTATCTTCCATCTCGTCTTCCAAATAGTAGATGTGGTGAGATATGAGTGCATTAGATACGTACAGCTGTATGTTATACCAGAGGTCATCAGTTAGCTTTTTAGTATGGCACTGTGGTGGTTTGAATTAGTTAGTAAATGAAAGAAAAGTGAAAAACTTCGCTGAAAACCTCATCCCTGCTTTTAGTCCCCAGCCTTAGTAATTGTGATTTGCTGCCTTTGATTGCTTTACAAGCTCTTAAAAGAAAAAATCCATTAGAGCACAGTGTAGCAACAAATGCGCTTCCTATGGGGAAACAATGCAGTGATCATCCTTATACTTAACACTTTTGCTTGCTAAAGATGAGCTATGAACTGCCTGAGCACCTTTAGAAAATATCAGAACTTGGTTTTAGCTAAAAGGTAGTATTTGGAGTTGTAAAATACTGAATTTTGCTGTATCCAAAAATATGCAGAACCCGTTGCAATGGAATATGTCTGTCAGTCTTATAAATAGGATAAAAATAGCTGGCATCCCGTACTCAAACTGAAACCAAAGTATTATTACTGATATGTGAAAAGTAGTGTTACCGGCTTTTGTTTTGAAGGGAAACTTCAAAACTCGTTGCCAAAGTGCTTTGTTAAGCTTTACTGTAAGAAACAGATGTCTGGTAATTACAAGTGAAGGAGGCTAATGAAACTAAAGTAAGTGTTTACATATCTATCCGATGTCTGTCAAGAGAGAAATCCAGACCAACAGCTATCTTATCATCGTGGGTAATTAGAAATAGGGCTGGCTCCTACATAGAGAAGCTTCAAGGAGATACAGGCAGCCACCTGGCACCTGCCCTTCTCAATAGCAAGGGTCAGGGAGCTTTTTTAATACTACTTCTTCTTGGATTGATAATAAGTATCTATACAAAGACCTTCTGGATTAAAGTTTATGAAGATAGAGTGTTGAGAGGTAATATATTTGAGTGGCAAAACTTCCTTTCTGTGTTATAGCAGCTTTTTCCTGCCTTACACAGTCTATATACTCCCTTTTTTATTCATCACACAGTCCAGAAGTTTGATCCAATCTGAAACACCCACACTTGACTGAAATGGGACGGTTGGATTTTCACTTTCAGTACTGTCTGTGGTGTTTTGTTCCTGTCTCTGCTGCAACACAGCATCAATATCAGACTTTGCAGAGCTACTATTTATATTATTGTTATTTATTCTGACTCATCCTGCCTAATTATACGCATAGGGAAGGAAACCTCTACCTTGACTCTCCTTTCCCTGGTAATCTTATACACCCAGTTAGGTCACTGAGCTGTTTCTCTTTTGGAGGACTGAGCTCTGTACCTCAGGTTGTAACTGCTTCCAGGGCAGCACAGAATCAAGCTGACCCATATTCTAGTCTGGATGATACTGTGCTATTCTATACTATACTGACTTCACTGTAAAAGTGAATAGTGGGACTCTTCATGTTAATGGTAAAATCATTCAAAATTTTCAAGTATGCCAGCATACACACCAATAAGAAGTCTAAGAAGAGTTTTCTAAGAGGCATCTTGTTTATTTTGATTACATTCTTTAGGAGGGACTGCGAACATTGTGTGTTGCATATAAAAAGCTCACAGCAGAAGAATATAGCAATGCACAGAAGTTACTCCAGAATGCAAAGTTGGCCCTCCAGGACCGGGAAAAGAAATTGGCAGAAGTGTATGAGAAGATAGAAAGAGATTTTATTTTACTTGGTGCTACAGCTGTTGAAGATCGGTTAGTACATTTCTTAGTTTCTTATGTTTTTAGTGATGTTACCAAAGTGGTTGAAGACTCTTCTTGTGACTCTTTTCTAGATTAGAGATTTATTTGAAAAACCCTTTATTCGAATTAATTCCATAGCCTTAGCTTACTAAAGTTACATGTAGTAAATTTATTATTTAGTAAGCTAGTAACAGTAGCTAATTGTACAAAAATCAGTATATTCAAGCTATTTAGAATCATAGAATTGCCTAGGTTGGAAGGGACCTTACAGATCATTTAGTCCAATCATCAACCTAACTGACAAAAACCATCACTAAACCCTGTCGCTAAGCATTACATCTGCCCGTCTTCTAAATACCTCCAGGGATGACGATTCCACCACTTCCCTGGGCAGAAGTTGATGTAATACCTTCATTACATGCAGTTCATGTAATACCTTACTGAACAAATTGTAGGAAAAAGTTTTGGAAGAAAGAACTACAAAGTGGGTATTGAGGAAATGAAAGGAGAATCTCTAGGTCTTAAAAAAAATCAAAAACTGTCTGTTAAAAGTGGGAGGTAGCTTTAATAACTCAGCACTACTTGACTGTTTGATGTCATTAGCTGAAAGCACTGAAAATGTTTTAATTGAAGTACTTGCTGGGGAATGAAGCATCTTGTCTTTTAGGCTATATAAATGAAAGGTGAAACTTTGAGCATTTTGAAAGTGACAAAACTAGTTATTTATAATGTACTACTCCCCTAAACATTTTTAGATTCACACCTTTGGGAAAATTCTTGGATCTGATAACTTCTATTGACATTTTTTATTTGGTTCTGGAAATCTTTCAATAAGGATGTCTGAATTTCTAATTTCTGAGCAATCTATCAATGTATGTTGTCAATTGACTTCCACAGACTACAAGAAAAAGCTGCTGACACTATTGAAGCACTCCAGAAAGCTGGAATTAAAGTTTGGGTTCTGACAGGAGACAAAATGGAGACTGCTGCAGCTACTTGCTATGCCTGCAAACTCTTCCGGAGAAATACACAAATACTTGAGCTAACCACAAAGAAAATCGAGGAACAGAGTTTACACGATGTGCTTTTTGACCTAAGCAAAACTGTCCTAAGACACAATGGCAGCTTAACCAGGGATACTTTCTCAGGGTAAGGAAAAAGTTGAATTTTCTTTGGCTCCAGAGTTGGAGAATACGCTAAGATAGTAATAGCAGGATTCTGCCTGGTGTTCAAATCGAGGCTGAAAATCTTTCACTATAATACGTCAGACATTCAGTACGTTGCCTGAACTTCATAATAATACATTTTTGGTTGATATCCTTGTATACTATCATTGTATACTAATGGCGTTGCCCTATTTTTGTGCCAATGGTAACAAAGTGCTGAAAATATCTGTGAACTGTTATTAAATATAGTTTACAGTACATTTTAATATTTGTAAAAAATAGCTTGTGTTCTAGTAGTGAAGGCAAAGATGCTTTTTCCTGACAAACATTGGTCCTGGTGAAACCATGTTTGGTGAAAAACCACGCACAGTAGTATAACCTTGGAGCACTGAAACTGGAGCACAAATAAACCTCAGTGTATGTTTATACAACACTCCGCTGAGCTGGAGCCTGAGGCTGCTGTGTAATGCAGGCAAATGCAAGGGTACTGGGAAATAACTAGTTTGGATGCTGCAGAAAACCGCTCTTGTACAGAGCGTCTTCCCCCATTGTTCAGCATGTGTTACTGTGGTAAACTGTGCTTCATGTGACTACAGTTACACTTCCAGCAATGCCCAAATTATTACAGATATACCACTAATAGATTAATATATATAAAATAATATTGTAGTATTATAGATAAAAAATATAATTATTATATTTTAATATTATGATTGCAGGTATACCTCTATCAGACTTACCCACCACACTAAATGCAAAATATGTAGTATACAGTATACTGTAAATGTGGACAGTGGCCTTATCTCTCTGAGCCAACAAGTCTAATTTAGGCATTTTCTTCAAAGCGTGGTTTATTTTCTTAAATGTAGACCCTCGGGGGAAAAAGAATATTATTTTCCTCATCGAAGTAGATTTCAGAGTACCAAAGGCCTTTCCCTTGAACTTTTTTTCTCTGTATTGTGGAACGTGCCACAAAATTAACTTTATTCCGGCACCTCACTTTGCCTCACTGCAGTTCTTGGAGTCCTTTCAAACCAAACTGAAAGGTCATTAATTATACACTCATACTCGCTGGTGAAGTCACTGAGGTATCAGATTTCTGTCTTTGAACTGGTGAAGCACTGAATATTTTCAACATAATCGAGAATTTTAAAATGTCACGAGTAACAGTCCTAAACAAGGAATTTCCTTTAGAAGCATATTAATTTTGCAGTATTCCATATTCATTATTTTTTCATTAATTAACTTTCACAAAAGACCTATTGCCCAATTTAAAATATGTCTGAGAATTTTACAGTGACTCTTAGTTTATATTTTATTCCTGAACAGACTTTCAACTGATATGCAAGATTATGGTTTAATTATTGATGGAGCAGCTTTATCATTAATAATGAAACCAAGACAAGATGGGAGCTCTGCTAACTACAGAGAGCTCTTTCTTGAAATTTGCAGGAACTGCAGTGCAGTGTTATGCTGTCGAATGGCACCTCTACAAAAAGCACAGGTTTGTATTTCATTTCATAATTGTTAGCTGTGCACATATGTCAATATTGAAATTTAATATTCTGTATGACTTACGATAACTTTGAATGTTACCATTCACTCTTGTATCTTCTAAAATGGAAAAAGGAAAAAAAAAAAAAAGGGAGAGGGGGAAAAAAATTTCTACTGGCAAGCAATTTAGATAATGGTATGCTAAAATGGCACCCAGCTGTGCACCTGCCTTTGATTTATGTACATATTGTGCAAATTTTATGGTTGGTACATGCTGATAAATGAACATATTTAATGAACTGAACTAATTGCTTCCTTTTTAACCTAACAAGCTTTGAATAGTCTACTATCTGTTGATACTACAAGAACCTGCATTATTTATTACTGTAGAATGATATTCCTTCTCTATTTTTAACATAAGTGGGAAGCCAAGAAAGAAGAATCCAGACAGAAAAATGTGTGCATTATCATTTTTAAGTACTTCTTGACTGTTGTATACTAGTTTGCATCAAGTAAAACCACATCCTTCCATTACTGAATCATCTCAATATAGCTGAAAAACTTTTAAAGGAAACAAACATTGGAATATACGCTTTTCCTTTCAAACTGTCATGCCTTTTTCTCAGTGCTCAGGTACAGCATGTGTAGCCCTTATTCATTTTAACAAATGTATTAAGCCAGCACTCTTTAAACTGTCTGGAAGTTTGTAGAAGTTCTTAGTTGCAGCTGACTCGACATCAAGTTTACAGAAGCAATGAGTTATAATTGAGAGATTTGAAGTCAATTTTTGGGTAGCTTATGTGTCAACAGTGTTTAGAAGTATACAGAGTCCTATTATCTTTTCTTAAATAGTAAGAAAAAAATTCAGCGCAGTCAAGAAAGCAGAATCTTTCAGTCTTTAGTTTCAGGATTTCTTTGAAATTGTACACTCTTTCTCTGGAACCCTTTTAAATTATTAATGCACTTACACAGCATTAAGCAATCTTAACATCTTCCTTTCTTCTGCTCTTCCTTCCTCCTGTCCATCTCTCAAAATAGTTTGGCAGGATAGAAAGTACTGGGATCTCTACGCATTTTAGTAGTTGCATTGGGTGATATTGCTTTTGTGTCCCTTCACAGAATTCCTTATAACCAACTGTGCTGGTCATTTTTAATTAATTGTACGCTCATGCAAAATAAGCAAATGATTACAGAGAAGAGTTTTTAACACTATTTTTTTCCAGATTGTAAAATTGATTAAATTATCAAAGGAGCATCCTATCACGTTAGCAATTGGTGATGGAGCCAATGATGTCAGTATGATTCTAGAAGCACATGTTGGTATAGGTAAGTGTGTTTTTTAGAATATTAATTTGAATGGAACGACAAAAACATTGACTTCTTAAAAATAGGCAGTCTCAAAGAATCAGGTTATGCATTTCATAGACAACTTTTAGTGAATTTACCCCAGGAATTTTGAGGTACAGTGGTTCTCTCTTACTAGATCAATGTCATACAATTATTTGTCCAATTACATAATAATGCTATCTTTTAAATAGTTCTTCAGTTATTAAACAGCTTTATCACTTTTTTTCCAAAGGAATCATTGGCAAAGAAGGTCGTCAAGCAGCGAGAAACAGTGACTATGCAATACCTAAATTTAAACATTTGAAAAAAATGTTGCTTGTTCATGGGCATTTTTATTATGTTAGGATATCTGAACTTGTGCAATACTTCTTTTATAAGGTAGGAGAATGCTTATTCTAATTACATGAATCTCAAAAACTTACATGATAATATACAGTTTACACAGTCATGGTACAAAAAAGCAATAATTCTGTAAAGAGATGTTGTGGAGTGCCAGATGCAAAGCTGAAATGGGATTATTATCCAGACCATAAAGCGAAATAGCTTTTATGTAGATATATTCTGTAGTCTACAGTTTAGAAGCAAAATTTGTCTTGTCTTTTTTTTCCTTTTTTTTTTCCTCTCTTACAAATTCCAACACACTGTTCTACTTGTTTTCAATACCTTCTGGGTTCTCTCTACAGTGGCCTTTTCAATCAGGATTGAAATAGTATTTGAGAATTTAGCATAACTTAATTTACATTAGTTTCTAAATTCATCGGGATAGTGTAGGTAGAGAAAGTTTATAATGCTCATCCCCTTGTTTAGACAGTTTTGTTATGTCTAAATGTTGGGATCCAATCAAAGTTCTTCCAGTAAGCAGTGAAAGATTGTAGAAAGGAACCCTCAGAAGATAATTCAATGTCTTAGTGTTTTGCTCTATGTGTAGTTAGGGGAGGATGAAGTTTGGGGTCACACCTAGAAACATCTTAAAATTACTTTGCTGGGAACCGTGCAAAGTATCAAGATTGCATGTGACGTTTTGTGTCCTACTGTGAATTATGCCATATTTGCCTTGCCTTAATTGAACTGTGCTCCTGGATCACAAAATTCATTTGCCTTGCATTTTGAAACTGTAGTCTTACAAGTTTGCTTTCAAAATATCTTAAGTATTTTTCTTAACAGTACTACTGTAGATGAGAATGTTGATGTTTAATGTATGCAGCTCCTTGTACTGTTCCTGCAGTGTTTACTATTACTAGTGTTATAAAACTATGATATACATAACTATAGCATATAAATTAGTGCGTATATTTCATTTAACGACTTGTGTCACTTTATCTTTCAGAATGTTTGCTTCATTTTTCCTCAGTTTTTATATCAGTTCTTCTGTGGGTTTTCACAACAGGTTAGTTGTTCTTTTTCCCCTCACTAACACATTTTCTGTTTGGCTTTTTTTTTTTTTTTTTTTAAATGGATCCTTTAACACCGTGCCTGTTAAGCTGAGAAAATTTCTAGGTTACTTTACACATTGTGAGAAGAAGGGTGTCACTTTTAATTCGTATGGTTTTCAGTGGCAATTGCAGTTAAGTTACAGAAATTAATTTTATGAATTATCATGAAAGCAATGTTATTTTCAAAGTCAAAGAATACAAGAAACCAAAATTTGGAAACAGCAATGCAAAGTGAAATGTCCGTGGGAAATGTAGAGTCTGTAAGGTTTAAGCTTATTGAACATGGACAGAGGAAATCCTGAAAGATAAGTAATTGAACTAATTGATCATTTTTAGAATTCAGAATGAAAATGGAAGAATAAACTAGTCTCCTCTGGCGTATACAGGTATGAATTGCAAAATTCAGACAAATAGTGGCATTCAATTAGTTGAAAAAAAAAAAACAAAAAAAAAAAAACAAAACAAAAAAAAAAAAAAAAACACAGAAAGGTAGAGGAAAACTGAGCTGCTGCTCACCAGAAAAGTGCCATCATTCAGGAGATGATCCAGTATTCCTCTCTCTAAATTTTTGTTTATTTACTTTTCCTCCTTGCTCTCATCTAAATTGTGCAGAAAAATGCACCTCTTCATTCTTTTGAATGAGGGGGTAAATAACAAAGGAACGAATGACCGGACTTAGACAAAAGGAGGATTACATTTTCAGGATTAAATTGGACAAGAGGAGGATTTAATTGGGAGAAAATTGTTCTGTTGCTTTGAATTTGTGGAATGTCTCAAAAGAAAGCTCCAGGATGAGTAAAACTGACAGAACTATTTTTTTTGGTCTGTTTTGGTTTTAATTTCAAGTGACTGCTGAAAACTTCGTAGGTTTTTATCAAGCATTATTAGGATTTAGATATGAAAGCACGTGTTGATGAAAATTTAATTTAACTTCCTGTTACTTAAGTGCTAAATACAATTCTGAATCAAAAGGGGGTTTTGACAGCAATTTTTATGGCATAAATGAGCACCAAATAGGTTTTGGGAAATAAACAACTGTTTTTATGGGGTGATGTGGTAAGTTTGAGGGCTAATTATAATGATGAGACATACATGGAAAAATAGTTCAGCGGGAAAAAGAATCAAAGACATATTGGGGTGTTTCTTTGTACAGCACGTTGCAGCCACCCACAGCTGAACTTCTGGAGTTCTCCCCCTTTCTCCCTGCATGTTTCCGTATTCTGTAGAGGTGGAAGAGATAAAGCGGGGGATGGATGTGCCAGAGAGGAATTTCTGCCTCTACAGGAATCTGCTGTTGTTCAGTTTGGGTAGTTTGGAGTTGGTCTTACAATTGAAATTATAGGAGGGCCCAATATATGGACCAGGCTATTACATGAATCTTTTAGTTGACCTTTTGCCCTCCAGATGAATGGGGTGCAAGTGTAGAGTTCTGTCTTACATCGCTTAGCAGCTATTTGTGGATATTTGCCTCCATTCTGAAGGGATATAGTTTTGGTTTTTTCTGAAGAGGTTGACTCATTCATTTTAAATCAAGTGTCATGCAGTGGATCATGCTTTAAAATTAAAATTAGCTGATTTAATTCTTTTCCATCTACAGACTTTATACGATACTGCATATCTAACACTGTACAATATCAGCTTCACTTCCCTTCCTATCCTCTTGTATGGTCTAATGGAGCAACATGTCAGTGCAGACACACTCAAGAGAGAGCCTTCCCTATACAGGTAAAATTAACACATTGTGCCTCAAGGTTTGACTGTTCAATTGTGAGATCTTTTTCTGTTATAATCGAAGTCCTCAGTATTTCTGTACCACAAGGTTACAGTAGAACATCAGATACGCTGCAGAAGAAGGGTTGAAGACCACGTGCACAGGCTATAAACTACAATAGATACACATGTATTTTTACATGTATATTTACATACTGCAGTCCAAACCATTCATTTGCTGCATTAGTGAGTGAGAGCAATATAGAAATCACCGTTCTACAAATGAAAATATGATATATTTCAATATACTCTATTTCTTCCAGCAATGGGGAATGGAAGTATTTTAAAAAGAGAAGACATACTGTTTCTTCTATATACACTTTTTTATTCAGGAAGAAAAGAGGAGTGAGTTGTAGAGTGATATATCATAGGATGTATTCTGCGTGGTGTCCAACATTGTCCTCTGCGTGTTGTTGACTCACTTCTGGGCATTGCAGCTGTGACTGGTTTAGATTCTTAGCCATTTGAAATACAGTTCTTGCCAATTAACTGCACATGGCCATCTAAATTAGGAACAGTGGCCAGTTTTGATTCTTGTAGTTGCAAAACCAGTACATTTCAGAGAGTGGTAACAGTAGATGATTTGAGAGAGGTAATATTAGATAACCAAAGGTTAATCAATGCAGTGGTATGTGTTTTTACCTATGACATTGAAGAGGAATACAAGGTACTACTGTTGAAACCCAACCCCCCCATTTTTATTTTTCTCTTCTATGTTTTAAATGTTTTCAGTTTAGAGATGGTCATTCAGAAGACCTTTTTGGTTTCTGAAACCTAGCAGAGGTTATTTGATCAAAAACATCTGGGTTTTGATATCTAACATAGTCTATTGCTAAGCTGTTTGGGGCAATAGCACAGTTGTTCTAGGCCAGGTGAGGCTACTGTTAGCCCCATATGGTTTTCACTATATGTTGGTAACATTGGTAACTGTGGTGAGAAATGACTTCATATGGTCATCGGACAGGTTTTAAAGTGAATATGGTGAAAGTACTGGTTGGTAGTAAATGTTTATGTAATTCAGGGTTTTCATTTAACTGTGTTCTGATTTACTCTGAGATGTCTTATGATGTATGCCAAGTGGGAAAACATTCAAGAAATTGAATTTAACCTGAAGCTTCAGCTCAACTGCAAAATCCTTGTTTTGCATGTTCCACATAAAATTAATATCTTGTTTTGTTGCAATATTCTGTATAAAAGTACCCCATGGGAATGAAGCAAAGTCTCCAGAGACCTCTAGTGTTTCCATTTAAAATCTACAGTGGGTCATCACATGCACAGCAAATAGTGGAAAAAAGATACCTTCTGTAAAAAGATTGAAAAGTAAATGGGTGCAGCACAGGAGAATTTACCATACGGTTGAAATAGGCAGAAATACAGGCAACAGTTGAAAGGATTTAGTAAAAATAAATAAAACTCTTAAAGAGGAGACATTCAGGAAGGATGTGGATATGAAGTGGTAGACAGTTGTCACGTGGAATATTGGTGGTTTTGCATGCAATCTCTTAATTGTTTTCCCTTCAGAAACCAACGAGAGTGACATCATTTGTCTAGGCTTTTTGAACATGCTGATAATGAATGCGTATATCTTGTTTTACACAGAGATGTTGCCAAGAATGCTTTGCTGCGCTGGCGTGCATTTATTTATTGGACATTCCTAGGAGTGTTTGATGCTGTGGTATTTTTCTTTGGTGCCTATTTCTTGTTTGAAAACACAATTGTGACCAGCAATGGACAGGTTAGTGTTGGATTTGGTCAATCAAAGGTAATTTTTTTTTTAATGTCAAGTATGCTATGAACATAGTTTTAATTGTTTCCTTCAAGATGTCAACCAGTACAGATGATAACTGTTTTATGAGTTATGGTGAGATAGATGGGTTATTTGTTTAGCAAAGTCTGAACTGTGCAACAGGAATTCTGTGTATCAGTAAACAGAAGCATAGGACTAGATACAATTTAGGAGAAACATGTATCGTAAATTCCAAGTATTCCTTCAGAATTTACATAGTAACTTTTCTGTTTCATGCCAAACCTGAGTCTGATGAATATCTGATTAACATATCAAAAGACTGTTGGTAGAGTTGTTATGAATGATCATGAAAGAGCTTAAATATAACAAGCTTTTTAATATTTTAATTACTTTTTACATATGGCAGCGTAAAATAATCTATCTCTACTTGCTTTGCAGTCACAGGAATGCAAATTTTAAGAACTTTTGCATTTTATTTATTTTACCCATTGATATTTTGGTCTATTTTATTTGTGTGCTTTTTTTTCTTTTTGCTACTTGCTTCTCTTCCTATCCTCAGCTAATGACAACCAGCACTCACATGGTAAGACTATTGTGGATTTGTCATGATATCCATTTCATCTTTCACTGTTCTTTAATTCAACTGTTAAAGAGCAGTTAAATATTTCCTATAATTATTTCAAAATATCACTTAAACCTATAGATAGAAATGTTCTTTATTGCTACTTTATAAGTACTTAAAATATAAAGAACTTATATAGAATATAAGGTACATCAAGGTATATGAGGTGTGGTAGAGAGCCACGAACTTTAAAAAATAAGTAGGCTTTTTGCTTCCTTGTGTTTTGTTATTTTGTTCTATGCTTTTCTGTAACCTACATTTTGTTGCTTACTCTCTCTGCTGTAGAAAATGTGTTACAGTTTATGCTAGAAAGCGCTTGAATGGCTTTAGAAAAGACCCTCAAAGTGAGAGAAAATAAACTGGGCACAATTTTGTTGCCTATGTGTAACTTACATGTAAAAAAAATTAAGATGTCAAAGATTTATCTCTTATTATTTGTGATACTGCTTTGTGTATGGTATTCTGCTTTGGATATGACATGGTTGGTGTTGTAAAAACATATAGTCAGAGACTAGCTACACAAGGAAGGTAAGAAGAAAAGAAGGTACTGTAGAAGTGATTGCAGATTCTAAGTGTCATCTTAGTTTACCCATATAATAAAATGTATATCCTGTGTGATTTATTTTAATATTTGATGCAGAGTGGATTAAATAGGAATATGGAAGATACAACAAATACAGTTGCAGAAGGAGGCAAGGAAGTCTTGGATAGGCTGGGAGCAGAGCATAGAAAATTTTTTGTTAATAAACTAGATGTTAACAAACAGACTCACAGACAACTTTGTTTAGAATATCCCTGAGGATGGAGATTTCATAACCTTCATGGTCAACCTGTTGCAAGGTTTTTCTGCCTTCATGGTGAAAAAATTGTTCCTAATACCTAAGCAGAATTTTTCTTGTTGCTGCAGAGAGTTCTGTTACAGTTCTTCATCTTTGTAATTGTTCTTCAAATATTTGTGGACAGCTATTAGGTTGTTCCTTAACCTCCCTTCCACCAGACTAAATAAGTCCTTCAGGCTCTCTTCACAGGAGAGCTCCAGACTGCTAACCGTCTTGGTTGCCTGCCACGTGATCCTTTCCAATTTTTTTCACATCCCTCCTGAACTGAGGGGCCCAAAACAGGGCATGGTGTTCCAGGTTCAACCTCACTGTAGCTGAGTAGAGGGGAGTGATACTCTTTCTTGATTCAGTGGCCATGTTCCTCCCAATACAGCTCAGTTTGCAGTTTCCCTTATTTATAGAGAGAGCACAGTACAGGCTTGTATTCAAGCTGGAGTCTACTGCAGCTTCCTTTTCAGCAGGGCCATTGCTCAGCCAGTCAGTTCCAAAATATGGCGTTACTCCTGCATAGGTGTAAGGCTTTGCACTTTTCCTTATTGAACTTCCTAAGATATCTGTTATCCCACTTCTCAGATCAATAGAGGTCCTTCTGGACTGAGACTCTGCCATTCGTTATGGCAGCTATTCTCTGTTTTTGTACCACCTGGCAGTTTGCTCATGATGTTCTCTGTGTCACCATCCAGGCCACTGGCAGAGATACTCAGCAATATCAGCCCCAGTCTCAGTCCCTGGTGTAGTTCACTGAGTACCACCAGCCAACCAAAAATCAAGTCATTGATCACTAAACTTTTGAGTCCAGTGGTTCAGGCACTTTTCAACTCAAGTAGTAGTCTGTTTACCCAGGCTGGGCTGTCTGAATCAAGTGTCAAATGCCTTGTGAAATTCAAAATAGATCGTATCCATTGCTCTCCCTCCTTAACAGCTCCTTAACCTGTTGTTCCCATGCTGTTGGCTGTTCCTTTCCTTCCCAAGCTTTGCTGTTAAATGCAAGGAGCAGGCTATGCTCTTGAAGACTTAATGTCCAGAAAATTGAATACTTCAGCATTTTATTTAACACCTTTCGCTAGGATGCCTTACCACTCCATCAGTGGACTTGCATTTTCCCTTTGAAACTAGGATTCCTGTAGATATCCTTTTTGTTACCCTCAACACCCTTCACTAATCTTAGTTTGAGCTGAGCTTCAGCCTGCGTGATTTTGTTCCTCTGTACCCAGGTAATGCTTTTACGCTACCCATTTGCTGCCTGCCCATATTGTCATCTCTTGTATGCTTCCATTTTGCCTTGTTCATTGAGAGGCATCCTGCTTGGCCAACTGCGTCTTCTGCTGAAATTTCATGTCTTCCTGCAAAAAAGGGTTCATGAGATCTCGCCATTTTTCTCTTTCAAAATCATTCAGCTCTCTTGGGCACCCTTCTCATTCATGGGTGCAATGCTCTGAATAAAATGAAATTAATACAGCATTTCTCTGGATCCTAAACTTGGTTGTCTCATAGCTGCTGCAGTCCGCACAATCCTCTGTGACCATATTCACCACCGATTCTTCCCTCCATCAGCATTAATGATCATTTCTGCCCACTTGAAAAGCTGAAGTGTTTTTATTTCATGATGCAGGTGGGGAGAAAATCAACCCCAATTCAAAAGCGTTTTATCTTAAAATGTACGTAGAACATTTATGTACTCGCGTGGCTTTGGTGGTTATCACATTCTTTCTTGTACTGTTACTCATCTGTATAACATGCTGTTGAACCTCCAAGAAATCATGGAACATCAAGGACAGCAGAGGAAGGTGACAGAGAAAAGATGATGTTCAAGAAGATTGATGAAATTATTGCAGTTCATTTGTAAATCTCAGTGATTTGTTAACTGTGCTATACTTCATTTTTACTAAGAAACATACCTGTGAACTTTCGGTTGAGTGCATTGATTGTGTTTTTTCTGTCTGTATGAAATCTGAGGTATGTACACACAAGGGCGAGAAATCAAAACAATTTGTCCTGGATAGATCATGTATGAATTCAGTGTTGTTGCTTAAGTGTCAGTTCCTGATATAAAGCAATATATAGCTTTAAGAGGTTTGTTCTGGACAATTCACAAAGTAGTGGGCAGTATTACCTACAACTGCTTTGGACCATTTTTTATAGATGTTTGGAAACTGGACCTTTGGGACACTGGTGTTTACTGTGCTTGTATTCACGGTTACATTGAAGGTAAGGTATACTGTATTTTTTCCATTGAAACTTTCTTAGAGCTTGTTTTCCGATTGCTGCTTACTTATATTGCTTTCTTTCTATGACCATACATTGTCATATTAGTTTAAATACAGATTTTGTTATCTGTGCCGCCTTAACTGTGCTCAAAATTGAAAAACGTTTTTTAGCTAATTCTGTGTAGAACCCTTCCGTTTTTTTCAAAGGGTTTCATTTTATTTCATCTCCTGCTGAGTATTCTGTTGCTGCTAGATAGTAATAACACCATATAATCTCATTTGGGTTTTTTTCAGCTTGCACTAGATACACACTATTGGACGTGGATAAATCACTTCATGATCTGGGGATCACTGGCATTCTACATTATCTTTTCTCTGCTCTGGGGAGGAATTATTTGGTATGAACCCTAATATAAATTGCATCACAAATGTTATTTCAAAAAGTTAATATAAAGTTCTTATGTATTTCACTTTTTTGTCCCAAACAGAATGAAATTAAGCTTTTATGTATTGCAGAACCCCCAATAGCAGTCACATTTTAAACACAGATTACAGAATACTCAGCTCCCCTTTCACGGAATGGCTGCTAAAAATATTCTTAGAGAAGACTGTGAAGAGAAGAATATCAGACCTCAGGCTGCTACTGGGGCTATCTCAGTAGTATCAGTCAAAAGCAGTCAAGGGTTGGTTCAAATCAAGTAGCTGAGGCTGGCTGCCTGAGGCAAAATGTCACCGAGTAGGTCACGTCTATGCAGCTCGGGGTTAGACACCCATCTAGTCAGCTTGTCTTGGGGGGAACTAGCTGCAGCAGTCTAAACTACAGCTAGGGCGTGGAACTAACATTGAAGCTGTGTGGATGACCAGGAGTCCTGTGTTTTATTTGCTCCCTTCTTTATCAAAGTAGGTTTACTGTAGATGTCTGAACACCTACTTATTCTACTGTTGGTAAGAAGCTTTTTAAGAATTAGTGTAATTCTTGTACATAGCTGATTGAAAGTAAGCGGTGGGTTTTTTCTATTAAAAATTCTGTGTACTTGAAACTGAAGTTTTTGGGAAGGAGATCAAGTTGAAACAGGTTCAAGTTCTTACTATGCCTGATTGCCAACAGGAACTTGAATTTGCGTTTGTCTCCTGTAGATAGTACCCAGATATGTTTTCTAACCTCTTCTTCTGGAGCTGTTCTACTTTGTATACAGAAGTAAACATTTTGAGGGACCAAAGAGAAAGCAGAGGCTAGCTGTTGCATGGTGATTAAGGTGCCATTTAATTTGGAGTAAGGATTTGTATTTCAGTGTGTCCTTTGCAAATTACTAACTACCTGTCAACTCCTTGGATATTCAGTAGCCTCTTTTTTTTTTTTTTTTTTTTTCAGTAAGATCAGATCTCAGTTTCTTCAGCATCAGAATGAAAACAGTTTATAGAAGTGCCATTTTCCCTGCTAGCATTTTCTAGCCAGCCTTGCTGTGTATTAGAGATATGACTATTTTAACTTGATTACTTTTTTAGAATGCAATGCCTTCTATCAAATTTTGGAAACCAGCAGGAGAATGCCGTACTGGTAGGGGAGGCTTTACACTGCAGTGTTGATACAAACTGTCTATTGATCTTTGCTGTCAGTAAACATGGCCTCTGTTTCCCGTTAACCCTTCAGTGATGGCATTTTAATGACCACACACTGCCATGGAGATACAGGGAAACATGGAAGTGAAGGCAGTGAAAGTGGGGGCAGATAAAAACGTGCTGAATAGCTTAGGGAGCATAACATGAAACCATCAGAGATGCTTAAGGGAGCTTGAGAGGTATGGAGGAAGATATGATCAACAAGCCTTACTCTGAGGATACATACAAATAGGTGTGCGTTTGGGAAGGGGAGGAAAGTGATGGGTGGGACACTGAGAGGAAAGATGGAAAATATCTGGGGCAAGATAAGGAGTAGATGGAAGAGCATAGATGGGATAAGAATATGACTTAGTTTGTTTTTGCAAAGGGGAGGCAGCAAGTGGGGGACGGCATGGTGTTTTCTGCAGCGTGGAAGACAAAGGGAAGGTAGCTCTCTCTAGTCAGTGAATGTTTAGGTCTCCTTTTGAGAAAACTGGGATGGATCAACAGCCACAAACCATGAAGTTGAACCTGAAGTATTTAATCACCGTCATAATTTTTATATTTAACATTGCCAGTCTTTTTTTTGTGTACTGAAGTGTAATATCTATTTAATCTTTTCCCTACTAGGCCTTTTCTCAATTATCAGAGGATGTATTACGTGTTCATGCAAATGCTGTCTAGTGGTCCTGCGTGGCTGGGCATAATTCTGCTCATAACTGTCAGCCTTCTTCCAGATGTTCTCAAGAAGGTCTTATGCAGACAGTTGTGGCCTACAGCAACAGAAAGAATCCAGGTAAAAATGTTTTTCATTGTGAAGTTAGTTTTTTGTATCACAAATCTCTAATAATTAGACCTCTTGTAAGGTTAGAGACAAGTTTAGAACAGAGGTTCCCTACGTGGTGCCTGTCCCTGGTTGTACACCAGCCACTTCTGAGCGGTATGGTGGAAGACGCTGCCTATTATTTACATGGTGGCATTTACCTGAACCCTGGGGCGACCCCTGTGCCTCCCTACCAGCAACCACAGGGAAATCAGCTGAGGAGGATGGTGGGAGACAGACATATGGCTCGACATGATTCCTGACTTGAAGAGATAAGAAGGGGAAGGGGCTTGTGATCTTAGTGAGGGTAGGTAGGAGGGGTACTTACATTGGCCTGGGTGGCAGTTGTTCCTGCTGTTGTGCAGTATTCAGGGGCAGAGCCCACACCCCTGAATCAAAGTAATTTTCTTTCATACCAAGTCATTCTACTGCAGAAATGAAACTTCTAGCATTTACCGTGGAAGCTGAGCATAGTAATCTGAAATGGAAAACCAGCTAAAATAAGCTAAGCTCAACATAAAACCAGTAGGAAGGGAGCATGTGATTTTATTGAAATCCCCTTTGAAGTAGGGATTTGCACCAGCAGTTGCAATCCTATACCAAGGGACTCTACAAGTGCACGTGTGTTTATTATTGAATAAATCTAGAAATTGTACACTGAAAATAAATGCAATGAGTATATAGTATGTTGGTAAGGAATATGTAGTAAACTCATGCCAACAATTCGTATTGCATGATCTGTGCAATATAATACTTCCTTAGCAAACTATTTTATACTGATGCTGTGCCTGTTACAAAACACCTCTATTAAAACGTATTCATATTCTATTAATAATTTTTTCCTCTTTTATATTTCAACTTACATTTTGCCTGTTTTGATACATTATCTCTACGTAAATGTGTCTTGCTGTGCCCGAGAGTATTTTAAAATCTACTGTCACCTTTCTTTTGATAAGCCCAAAAGGAGAAACTATTGCGTAAAGACTTGCTCTGATGAGGCTGAAAGGGAAGTCAGGTTCTGTGGGATGCATGGTACTACTCTGGGGCCATCAAACCAGCCCCAGGAGAAAATTTTACCGGTATTTTTGATCCCAACAAACTTTCATATATTATGTATGTTAGAAGGTGACGGACAGTAGAGGCATTGAACCTGAAACTTAATGTTATTGCCCCACCCATTTTCAGCCCATCAGCCACCACTGGTAGGATAAAATAATGAGTTACCAGCGACTGTGTTTGTAGGGATTAGTTAGCATTTTGATGTTTATTTGAGAGGATACTTTGCATTAAGAGGAAAGGAATAAAGGAACATTATTTCCAAGGAAAGTAAAATTTCCCTTCTGGCAAAGGTAAAAAAGTCTTCTTTCATATCTGCAAAGTAAAACCCCTTGCCATTGTTTTGTATTCCTTGAATGTACAGTTATGAAAATGCCCCACTTCATGAGGACAGGAAAGAATAAAGAATATCAGAAAAGCATTCCCAGGTAGATCAGCATTTAGTGGTTTTCTATTTCGATATCTTGAATGTAGATGTCTCTTTTGCTGTATGTGCTACTTGTGGAAGAAGTTGATCGCAGTCTAGGTTCTGCATGCTTGATTTAAAAGTGTAAAGAGAGAGACTGAGGATGGGTTAATGCAAAGAAACAAGCTAACAAACAAAAGCTTCAAACAAAGGTATTACAGCATTTCTTACAGACATTGTATGTTAGTGCTGGAAAATGAATCAATTGTAAAGCAAACTTTGGGCTTAACACTGGCAATATTCATTTTTTAATATTTAGCAGAAAATCTTTGACTTTTAACCAGATATATCCCTTGTGTTTCTTCTTCCCTCTCTTTGTTTCTTCCTGTCTTCCAATGTGCTTTGTCTAAATAACTGCTACCTTGCTTTAAACATAAATGATGTGCACGGTTCCTTCCTACAATCTTCTGGGGAAATCAGACTAAACATCAGTGCCTTTCTGTTGAGCAGTCCACCATCTTTATGCTTTCTCAGACTTCAAGCAGTCTAAGTTTCTAATGGAACAAAAGGTGACTTTTTTCTGCCTTTCTGCATGCTTGGCCATTTCATTCAAAGGACAGTAAAAAATTTATCATCAGAAGTTATTTACTGTACTCATTATCTCCATTTCTGATTCACGTCAACTATATTCGGAAGAATACTTTTTAGTATAGTTTTTTCCTCCTGTTTTTTTATCTCAAACATTGTATGAGTTGTTGTCACAATCCGTCACTATCACTATCATTTTTTGTCACTGTTGTTACTGAATTTTACATAGTGTTTCTTCCTCAAGAATCTAGGATTCCTAGATCCCCATTTTAATCATGGGTCTGTCTGTAGGTGAATGCATGGCATGCTTGCATTGTACCTCAGTAAATGGAATAGTTAACACGCAAATAAGTGATAATTCTGATTATGCTGATGTTACGAGCAGAATACAGAAAATGTGGTACTGGAAGCCATTTAAGTGATCTTTGGAATACATTAGTATATCTGCTCTTCTGTGACAGAAGAAAATGCAACTTTTAATTAAATAAGTTATTTCCAGCATGCATTTTGAAACTGAGCTTTCCTTATATTCTATGGAATTCTGTGCTCTTTCTAGAAAGCAAACAGCTCAACATCCAGAAGTATATGGCATTTAATATAATATAGAAGTAAAAGAAAAGCTAGTTAATCTTAGCTTCCTTTTCTGCAAGAAAACTGGTTTTGACTTAGTATTAGGAGACTGTTGGTTTCCATTGCAGATTCATATCTTTATTTCTTAACTGGTTAAGATAAAATATACATTCCCTCTTTCTTTCCCCCCCTCAAAAATATATAGTCAATAAAAATTACTGTAATTACGTAAGTCATAGGGAAAATACACAAAGTTTTTTTCACTATTGAAAATTCTGGCTAAATTTGGCCTTTAAGTGCCTTAGGATTGGTTTGAACTGAGCTTGTAAGCAATTATTTTTAAACTTACTGCATTCCTACAAGCTATATTGCTTTCTTTCTAATAAGGGGCTTCTGGAACGGTTGACAAGATTAACACAGGACCAGCAGCCACCTCACAGGGGCCTGCTCAGGCAGTAAGATCGCATAAAGCCTTTGAAGCAATTCTTATGCTTCTGAGTTTTTCAATTATTTGAGAGTCATTCCAGTGTGCGGTGGGTGATTGTTTACCATCATTATCATTGGAGAGGTTTTTACACATTACAGATCTAGTTCTGTTTTGTTTGAGAGAACTTTTCAGTGATATATATATAGAGAGAGAGAGCGCGAGATATATACATGCACACACAAATACTTATGTGTGTATACACATACATATATGTACATACAAGTATATATATATGCATGTATATTTATACACACACGTATGAACTCTTGTCTGTCTTGGGCTAAAACACTAATTCTGCAAAAGCTTTGGAGGAATCTGTTGTCTTTTAGTAATGTCGGACAAAATCTGCTCATGTCTCTCATACATGCAGTCCCAGTGACTCTTTGGCTCAATGAAAGAAGCTGAATTTTGTGCTTTAACTGGAAATTACGCAGCTGTGGCGTTTCTTTCAGCCTCTATTTTTAAAAAGCAATAGGGTATTTTTTTACTATATCCAATCTACGTTAATTGATTATGTTTTCTTTTTCTTTATTCTTTTTTCATCAATAGCAGAAGCTCAGCAGCTCTGTTAAGGAAAATATGAATTCACTTTAAATTATCCTCTTTTCATTTTTATAATTGTCACTTTGATGGTGTTTCAGCAATCCCAAATATTTTACAGCTGAAATACCAGGTGTTTAGATTCTGAGCTGTAAATAACTTCTGTGCTTTCATTCCTTTTTAAGAAAAATTTTCACTTTGCTTCTGAATGATCATTTTTGTTTACTTCACTTTCACTTCAGTCACACGATGGGCCCATCAGCCACGTTATGAGACCTCTACCCTTTGCTGCGCTTGGGGAAACCCAGAGTGGTACTTCTGCCTGGGGGAGCCTCTCTGGGGATTCGTCATTCTTCTCTTCCTCAATGGGCTTAGCCGCTGTTCAGCAACTGCGCAGGGCTCGTAAAAAAACCGGTCGCCAGCAAACTGTTGCCTTTCTCATGTGTCGGGCTCCTCTTCTGTGGGAAACAAAGAAATGGATCTTGCTGTTGCAATATTTGAATCCCCTGGAAAAAGTTACCGTGGTAACTGCCCTGCCCTCTCTCCCTGTGGTGTAATGGCTAAGTTGTAAATCAGCCTTCATTAGCACTGGCCCCTTCGCCTCCCGGTGCAGCGCTCCCTTCAGCGTGCCGGTTGTTCTGGGGAGTAGTGAAGCGGGACGGCCGCTCCTTAATTTGGAATCGATCTGACCTCGTCTTCTCAGGAGGACCTCTCCCATTCAGTACAGGTTATTGTCAGAGGGTAAAGGCACACAGCCCACGGTACTCGGTCACGGTACAGTTAAGTGCTTTTGAGAGTAATTAAGTATTTTTAACAGAGTTTGAAATGGAATTAAAAACGTCCTCAGAGTGGCTGAAAGGATTTAGTCTCAGGATCAAGAAATAGAAACCTTGTTTTGCACTGGATAACCTTTCCTTTTTAAACCTATCGGAAAATCCCTCACTTTTACAGGACTTTGCTAAAATAGTTACAATGTACCAAATGGTACCACTCATTCACCTTTCCCTTTCATATTCAGCAAGAGTCTCACTGTTTTTCCTCATCCTTGCAGAAGAGTATGAGACATAAAACAGCCCTAAATGCACTGGCGAACAGCGATGGGCGACTTCTTGAAGGAATTCTTTCAGCTTCCGAGCCATAATTAGATCAAAGCTAGGTAACAGTACTGTACGTGTTGCCAGTTTGGATTAATTTCTATTGGTGAACTGTGCTATTTACAAATCAACTGTTTCCTCCAGAGTTTTTGATGTACTTTACTAATATTGATACAAAATCATTCTGCTTTACTCGGAGAGACTAGTTTTTGCAAGAGATGTTCCATGCCACAGGTAAGATCTTTTTGTCTCAAACACTTACTCGTGGAAGGCAAAACAATGAATCAATATACTCAGAGTCCTATAAATACACTGTGTTATGTATAGGTGTTGTGTGACGTTTCTTCTATGAGAACTGCAGTCATTATTGCAGAGTGTACTCACGTGGCACCAGGGTGTACAATACATAAAGTCAGCAGTAATTCTCACACGCTAGCAGTTTATCCATCATCTCTCCTGCTCTTGAATACACACGTAGACCAAATGCAGACAGTAAGAGAGGAAGAGAACCATACACAAGGAAGCGACTTACTTGTGAGTAGGACCTTGGGTCGGGAGACTGGGGCTGTGTATCTGGCAGCATCTACCAGAGTAACGTGCTCTGTATGGATAAGTGCATCGCTGCATCCCTGCCTCGGATCAAGAGAGGAGCGTGGCAGCCTTGCCAAATACCTGAGACAGCAGCATGAGTGGTGAGCTCCTAAATCCTCCAAACATCAGGGCAGCAGAATGAAGTTCTCTGCTTTACATCATCTGCTTGCCCTTTTCATCATGCTCTCCTGACCCCAAAAGCAGCACCTGAAGAACTAAGTGAAGGTGCCAAGTGCCAACAGGTGAAGGAGGACACCTGCAATGTAATGAGCTGCTGTGGGCTGTAGGGCTTCAAGGTGGTGGAGGGGTGCTTTCGATTCACTTTTCTTGACTGCTAGACAAGTAGTAGTAGAAAACCCCTACTTTCTTGAGTATCTTCAAGCATGGCAGATTGAAAGCGCTTGCCTTGGAGATACGTGTAGAAAAAACATGATTTTATTTTTAGAAATACATATGGTAACTAAACGCTTCACTTTCTAGCTGGAAGAATAGGAAAAATAGTTACAATAAAGTGTATGACTACTTCCTCTGATATTTGCAAAACAAAGTCTGCTAATCTTTTACCTGAATATCTACATTTTTTTCTGTATTAATGTTGGTATTTGGTCTATATGTGTGTTTAAAAGAACCCAGGCCTCACTGTTAGTGAGCAGTTTGGTACAGTTTACTGCCTTTTCCAAGAGTAACTGCTGTAACAGAGCTTTCTGATTGCTCTTGGTTATGCAAGAGTAGTGTTTGAAGCTTGTGATTGGCATTAAAAGTGTAATATTAAATCTCAGCCAAACTTCTATACACTACATCGTTAATATTTATTTTGTGATTTTGTCCCTTTTGCTACTGTGGTGTTAACACAGGGTAGGAGGAAGGGGGTGATTAAAAACAGAGGATTGACTGGTTTATATAGCATTTATGGAGAGAATGATTGATAACATTGATTTGAATCATGCTTATAATGCATTTATATCTTAAATAAAGTCACATAACCGCCATACCTCTATACCTGGAAATTATATGTGCATTCAGTGAGAAGAATTAGATAAACTCATTAGGGAAGGTGCTGTCCTGATCTTCTTTCAGTTTGTGCCCACGTTCCAGGGTCTTGTCACGCAACCATGGTGTTACTGTAGTCCTGAGAATTTCCTGAGTGGAAGTGCTGATTCTGCCAGAGTATGGAGTTATTCTGTGGTACAGATAAACTTTAATGGACAATTAGACCAAGATAGCATTGTGATATGTAGTATAAATTGCCTGTACAGGTGCTACATGTAACCTAAGCAAGTCCAAAATCAGATGCTGCTTAAAAGTACAAAGCAAGTGCATTAAACCTCTAGAACTTTCATCTATTAGCACAAACTGACCATAAAGAATTCCCTCTCTTTGGAAGTACCGGGCAAAGTACTTGAATCTGTTCCGTCTTAAAATTCCTCATAGGAAATCCTGGCTAAAAAAGTTCAGAGATAAAAAAACGTACCAGGAGAGATTGCAAAATGAAATATAAACCCGATTGTAAACAATTCGACTTGAATGCAGTCCTCTGTGTCCTCATCTAGATTTCTCTAAAGAGCTCCTTATCGGGTTTAGGGTTATATGTGAAATTATGCCTGGTTCTGTATGTCTTAATATAAAACTAATCACGCTGAAAGTGGTTGATTGCTCAACAACATGAGGGTTTATACCTTTACGTGAAACAATACCCAGAGTGGTGATCTAGTGAAAGGCGTTGTTATACCAAGGGCACAATGGCCCTATGAAAGAAGACAATTGTAGACTTTTAGCTCCGAAATCATCTATTCACTGTGTATTTGGTTTTTTTCCTTTTAACAGAATGCATCGAGGCACTGTCGGGAGCACATCTCGGAATTCACACCTCTTGCCTGTCTGAAAAGCCCAAGATACAGGAGCAGCGACTGCAGCAATTCCCCAGCAAGAAGGTCTAATTCTCATTCTAAAAAAATGATGTTTACGCACTGGAGAGGCGTTGATTATTCAGTACTTCCATCTGTCTTTGGCTATTCAAATAAGCATTGCCGTTCCAGTGCAGGCTACCGCTACAGTGGGTCAGGTTTGGAAACGTCTGTATGACAGAACACCAAGTCAAGCCTTTAAAAACTGTATTTTTGTTTATTTCTTTTTTCAGGAAACAAACATGTCACAGAAATATATTAAACTATTACGTGGCTTTTGCTGTCTGAGGTAATGTTCAGACAAACAGGAACAAGAGCTAGAAGTATGAACCCTTCCGGGCCAATAGGCCTCTTTTTATGTTTTGAACTACTGGAGCAATGAACAATCCGCACAGTCTGGTACTGTGAGACTGGTAGCACTAAAAATTCTCTTCATCCTGTGTCAAGACTTTTGTGCATTTACTGCTTCTGTCATCCCTAGTCATTTTCTTTGTTACTTGAATTGTATAGTTTCAGTCAGTGACCTACATTTTGAGATCAACAGTTTTAATTTTCAGCCAGAAGCAATGACCTCAGTTATCTCCAGTGAAAGTCTCCTAAAGCGTATTTAACGAGTGCTGGTTCTGATTTTCCTCTGTCCTTTTTCTTTCTTTGCTCTTTCTGTAGAACAAACTGGTGTTTCCTCTGTGCAAATCTGCTTTCAAGAAACACTCTCTAATGTTCACTTCCTTGTAAGTGGCCAAATCAGGGCTATGTCTGGTTTTCAGTTAAGTTTTCCCCCGTAGAAAGATAGGCAAAACAATCCTTGCGTAGAATTATGTACACGCTATACGAAGGCAAGTTGGTTGTTCAATAGGTAAATATCGTCAATGTTAATATCTACTCAAAAACCGAATGTAAGCATTTTGCCTAAAAGGTCTTTGTGAATTTGTCAAAGGTGCAGGTTACCCGGCGTTCCCACGTCCTAACCCCGTGATTGTAAAATAGGCATAGCAGAAAGTATTATATATGAAGCTTTTTTGACACATTTTTTTTTTCCTTAAAAGAAGAAAGGCTCTTTTTTCCACATAAGCGTCATTTACTACCTGGATTCACCCTCTTAATTTTGATTTTTTTTTTGTGTGTGTGTATGGTTAAATACTGGCTAATTGGCTTGGGAGATGTATTAGGACGCACACAACTGTTAACTTTTGCAAGCAAACCACGAGGTGGCAGACAGCTGTTTACTAAGAGTTGAACCGTAGCTCTGATGTAGAAACTAGTTTGACTGCAAGGATTCTGTTTGAATTGCTTTAAGAATGACAGCCAACTTGCGCTTCTGTTTTCTCTGCTACATTTATGTTACCTTGTGCTAATTCAACTATTAGCTGTGTCCTTGTCTTGTTTCTTTAGTCCAGTGTTTTATTTTGGGGTGCAGGAATACCTGAAGGAGTAATCCGATTTCAGTCAATTTCAGCCTGGTGGTTAGAACTGGTTAATAACCATAGTCATTAAATACCTCTGGGAGGACATTAGCTAAAAATTTATTTCAATGTGAAAACAAAATATTTGGAACCAGAGCTGTGGCCTTTATTGGAAGACCTGTCCAAGACGTTGCTAGTTGTCTTTGGATTGGACTAGCGTGGCAGAGAAAAATTATCTCCCTCTTCGTGTTTAAAAGAAAAAAAGGAAACAGAGGCAAAATAGTTTACTTATCGATTTATTTTTAATAAAAGAAAAATCGACTTACTAAGAAACGTTCCTCACAATATTCCGAGTGATTTTCGCATCAAACAAACAGTGAAATATTATTAAAAAGCCCTGGGACGAGCAGAGATTGTAAAGTGAGTTGTGAAATTTTTAGTATACCAAAGATATGAGAATTTTAAAAAGTTTAACGGTGAGCACCACTGACAAAATTACTTTGACCACTTAACATGTAGCACTTTTACGTTTCCAAGAATGTCCTCATAGCAGTAACATTTTGAAATACATACACATGTGTGTGGGTGTGTGTGCACGTACTTGCCATTGCAGACATGAATGTTGGTCAGTTAGAACCGTCCCCTACATAAAACACTGGTGTATATATTTTTAAAAAGTTAATATGGGTATAAATTTTATACCAGTAGCAGTGACAAATTTCTTGTGTGTAGTTAACAAATTATTTGTAATGTATTTTTTAGAAATCTTAAAATTGCCTTTGCACTGAAATATTTTTCATACTGTAGCTATTTATAAATCTGTTTTATGCATACATTTGTTAACACACCATTTCTATTTTTTTTTAAGTATATGTTTTGAAGGCTTTTTTTATACCTATGAGTTTTGGCCACTTAAATTTAGCTTAGACTGGAGTTGTGGCTGAATGTTAAAATTTAATGAATGTCAAATTAGAAATCTAGGTCGATTGCTCTGTCAGTCTCACCCGAACTATTGATGTTTTGTTGGTATTTGTGATAGCGGCGATTAGAGCGCTGTACTTTCAGTGCTATACTATTACTGCTGGCTTTTTTACTCTAGAAAGCCTCCTGCTTTTTTACTTTTCTGAGTTCCATCTTTTAGCCTTAAATAAGGAGATTTTTGCGTGATGTTTTTGAAAATGCTGCATTCCCGTTCCGCCTCCTAACGAAGCAGTTCATTGCAAACTTCACGTAGCCCCGCACTTAGGAATTACTGTCGGTGTTATTCAGGCTGATACACCGATAGAAGCGCTTGGGAAATTGTAGTTAAACATCTCTCAGGAGAAAGAACGCTTGAATTTAAGTGGAAGTTTCTGCTTTGATTTAGCAATACTTTTTCCTTTAAAAGTTGGTACTGTTTGTTTGTTAAGATAGACCGTTTAATGGACAAAACACAAAACATCACCTCGGTTTCACTTGATGTGTTTTTGCTTCAGTCCCTGGCACTGTTGCCATGCAAATCTGGTCCACTGCAGGAGGTGGGAACTTGGAGTTTCACTGTAAATGGATCAACAGTACAAAGATAAAAAAGCAGAAGTTAGATCAAAATGCATTAGAATGTTTCATTATGGATGGGACACCGAAAGGAGACAGATTTTTATGTATTTAAAAAAAAAAAAAAGAATTAAAGTGGAAAAGTATAAAAATCTATGTAACTTCCTAACTTGCCTTGTTTAAATCGTTGCAGCTTTAACAGCGTAGTGTCTCCATAACTGCTTCTGTAAATGTCTTGAAACTGGTAAGCGCTAACCAAATCTATGTGAAGACTTAGAAAGTATTTGAAGCTTTTTGGCCACTGAAGTTCATATATTCCTGCAGTGGCTTGTGGCAAAAGATCTTTTTTTGTTTTACCATGTACAATAATTGTTTCTTCAGCCACTTAACGTAAAAGCTTACAGTTCACTTTCTTGCTTGCATTAGCCTGTTCGTCTTGACCCAACTGGCTTGCAAATATAAAAGGAAAAACTAGCTTAACTGAGCGACTGCACTGCTTTTCTTTTGGAAGCCAGTGGGATCATTGTGCTCATGCTACTGTCTCTGTTAAAAAAGCTTTAATGGAAATTTGTGAAAGTATTATGAAAGTGAAAAAGTACGTGATTCTACTTTGCAGAATAATCAAAAAATCAGTTTCTCTAGCTTTAATTTTCTACCTTATGAAAATTCACAGAATTTGAATCTGCGTTGTCTCTGACATAAATTCTGTGCTACGTACACATCGCATTTTAAATGGCTTTTCATGACCTAATGTAAAGTAGAATCTGCGAAAGTTGCTGTACGGGGGCTGGGGGGGTAGTTATCTGTGCATTACACATTAAGGATGTCTGTAGTCATCAGCACCAAATACTGACACTTACTTTTAATTGTACAATTATAGGTGCATTTATTTGAAAATAAATCAGCCTTCAAATCTGATGTTTAGATTATCCTATACCACTTCATTTATTTGATTTGAAGAGTCAGTGTGTGAATACATTACTGTAAAGTTTCTTTTCAGTGCTATTTTTAACTTTTATTTCTGTAGATAACCAAATATAACTTGTTTATATTCAGTCACATTTTGGATCCTTAATGTAGAATATATAAGCAGGAGACATGAATCTGCTTGCAATAAATATAAACATTCAAGACCGGTTTAAGTTTGCTCACGAGTAATTAAAATAATTCCAGTATGAATATGAGATGGTTTCATATTAATCTGTAATAAAATGTAAGTAGATAACAGAAAATGGAACGACTGTTTGATTCCGTCATTGAATATGCTTGTAGTCACATTTCTTTTCAGATGGTGTACGTAGCCAGCTAAAAAAGCAAGCTAAGAAAAAGGGAAATTCAGAGAAAGCTGGAACATGAGCGGTGCGTGGGGTTTGTTGCAAAGCTAATAGAAATTGGTAGCAGTCCAGGAGAGTTTTGTTCCTCCTGCGCAGATTGGATAAGTGCTAAAGTTCTTTCCAAACCAAACTCGTAAGGTGCACACGAGAAGATCTGTATTTCCTTACGGTTCTGCTGTGTGGGGTACCCAGAGCTGTTTCTCCTTTCTTTTGCAATGTTGGCAATTTGAAGAAACTGAATTAAAGGCCAAACCAACGCGCTTTACTATCTAAGTTAGCAGCGGTGTTCACAGACACTTACGAAAGAGGCTGAGTGCCGAGAAATGCCATCATTTTCTTTCATTTGATGGTACAATACTATGGGACTTTCTGTCATTTCAAAACCATTACCGACTGTATGGTACGCGGACGCCGTCAGACTGGAGGCATCCCGGACAGTCTCCACAAAGCAAGTCAGAGCAGTAGGTCAGGTGCCTTCCTCTTCCACTCTGGGGCTGCGCAGGATGCTTAGGCACCTTGTTCGTATATTGGGTTTGCACTTCCCATAATAAAGATTTCAGAGTAATGCTTTTGTGTTTATATGAAACAATACAAGTGTATTGTACCCATCTCCCTTTTGTACGCGAGAAATCTTGTGTTTCTACTGAATGAGCTGCCGGAGAAGGTAGTTTGAGGGGAAAAGGTAAATATGGAAGATTGTTTTCCTTTTATTCATGCAATGAAAAAAAAATGCATAAATTGCAATTGGATAGAAATATTAAATTGAAACTGGTTTTGAAAAAAACAATGTGATGATGCATCTGGATTTCAGGAGGAACACGGTAGCAAGAGGAACAAATTACCTCATAAGTAGACAGCTTTTTATTTTGCATGTAAAAAGATGTTTACTTATTTAAAGGAAACAAGGATAGAGAGTGGTTTCTCAACAGTATTCTAAATTGAGTACCTTATGTTTTCCTTTAGCTCTTTAAATTATGCTCTTTTAGTAAGTTACTAAATTGTAACTAATTGTAGAATTAATTGAAAGCTGTTGTTTACATTCTACAATGAGACTACATATTTTTTCTGCAATATATGCAATACTGCTGTATAGATCTTTTCCTGAAGGGTATTTTAATACAAAGTGAGATAGGCTGGAGACAGGCTGAAGGTTTTGGGGTTTGTTTTCTGTGTATTCCCATTTCCTCAGCTGATACTGAACAGGAATTTAAAAATACTATTTGGCCATTCTAATAAGGCTTTGTTGTTGCATGTTTCCATTACACATACTTACAGGTCTTGTCATTTTAATTTCATTCAAATGCTAAAGCAAAAATCCTAGTTACTCAAAGGCTTCACTTACACTGTGAAGTGACAGGACAGGGGGAAAAAAGCAAATATAGCCATTAACTCATTTTATTATACAGACCAGTTTATCAGATGCCTCATGTCCCCCATCTAGGTTTGGATTTGGTCATTGGAAAATTACAGGGTGTGATCGGTTCTTTTTTAACTGGTGAGCCTGCAGTAAATTAAAAGCAGCGACTCTTAATTATTTAAGTGTTTATTTTCCATTTAAAGGAGACAAATAGGAGTAGCATTCAATTTAAAACCACCAAAGGTTTGTTGTTGTTTTCATTATTATTTTCCATTAAGAAGGGTGCATTAAGTTTTTAAAAATACATACGATGCAGTGTCCTGCTAGGTGCAGGGGCTCCCTATTCGGATTGCGTCAGGAAGAACTGTTAACATCCAGTCTCCTTATTTAATGTGGGGAAAAACTAAGGTGCTTCTTGTTCCTAACAAGGAAACCAATGTTAATTAATGTCAAAAAGGACATCAACACTTACCTTGAGATTTTAAACATATTTTGTAAAGATACTTCGCACTGAAACATTAACCAAATTTGAAAGCTAGATCTGGCAATCTGATAAACACCGAGTTTCAGAAAAGAAGGAAAACAAATCCTGGTCCAAGACCAAGGTTCAAGACGACCAAGTGGTGTGCCGACTTTTATTTCAGAAAATACTTCCAACCACGTAGCTAGCCTACAAGGGTATCATTCTAGGAAGTGCTGAGCAGCTGGTTTCTAAGGTGATTATAAACTGCACAGCTAGTGAAAGTTGTTAATATTAATTAGGTTGAAGTCTAATTGTTCATTCCCACCAATGAAGAGGTAGTGTGTTCCCTTTTATTCTGATAAAATTATAGCCCAGAAAGAAATACCTTACCTCCTAAGGGATTTTGGGCACACAACCACAAAGCTTAACACTGATGCAGTGGTACAACTCGGTAACATTTGGGATTCACTTGGCTTTTAAGTGTTGACTCTTAAAACATCCAAATTATGTACTACTTTAGTCCAAAACCAGTGTCTGTGCATCGTTGTGCTGAAAGGAACTGGTCCAGATGGAAAAAAAGCTGATTGTACTACAGCATGAGTCAGGCTTCTCTCTGTCCTCTCAGGTAAGTCCCAGAGTAGACGACTTGGAATCCACCTTCCTTGGAGGCCCTGGACTTCTGCACCCTCGTGGGAAATGCCCAGCTGTCTGACAGCCTCTGGCCTCACCAGGTGTTTGTTAGAGCAGCTGCTCAGAAAGTGAACCTGCATCCATTGTAGGGCGCGTCCAGAGCAACGTTTCTACCATTAACAGGCTTGAGTCCAAGATGATCTTACTGCTGAGCAGTACTGGTCTGTGTATATTGGAAATACTCACTGCAAACACTTACAGCTGTTGGACATAATTCTGGGACTTCACTTAAAATGCACTTTACATATTTCTTCCCAGCCTAGAAAGAAGAGATTTTGTTTTTCTAAACAAGCATTCTATTCAGTTACTTCTATTCTCCATTCTGAAAAGAGCAAAACAAGGAAACAAAAATCCACAGCGTTACTGCTTTACAGTAAAATGAGAGTAAAGCTGATCAACTTTACCTCCTGCCCTGACACATTGCTCATTATCTTAAAATTATCTTGGTCCTCTAGTTACACATCATACCAGGAACTTTTACTTGGCAGCTAAAATGTTCTGACAACCATAAGGTAAACCTTTGGAGAACATTTTTCTTCAAATGACGTTTTGCTCCTAATGCTGATTATTTAGTTGACATGTTTGTAATTTACACAATTTACAGTCTTTTGCGGTCATCTGCACAGAAAAGTTCAATTCCTGATATTGCAGCAAAAAGCTTTTACTATGCAGCAATTAAAAAGATTCTGTAAATCATAGCACCAGTGCTGACCTAATAGTTAAGTCCCACTACAGCCATTTCAAGACTATTGAGGTTTTTTTATTCTTTTTGAGGTCTCTGATCTCCTTTCCTTGTCGTAACACTAAACAAAAGGTGACTCCCAGTCTCTCTCATGTAAAACATGAGCTACTCATAGAATATCCTGAGTTGGAAGGGACCCACGGGGATCAAGTCCAACTCCTGACTCCAGTCAGGGCAACCTAAAAGTTAAACCTAAGAGTATTCTCCACATGCTTCTCGAATGCTAAGAAGCTCGGGGCCATGACTACTTCCCTGTGGAGCTTGTTCCAGTGCTTGACTACCCTCTCCATTAAGAACTCTTTTCTAATGTGCAATCTGAACTTCCCCTGATTCTCTCGTGTCCTATCACCAGAGGGAAGAGATCACCACCTCCCTCCCCTCTCATAAAGCAGCTGTAGACAGCAATGAGGTTACCCCTCAGGCTCCTTTTTTCTAAGCTGAACAAACCAAGTACATGTGGAAGTCATGCCCTCAAGCCCTCTCACCATCTTTGTTGCCCTCCTTTGGACACATTCTAATGTTTTCACATCCTTCTGATATTGCGGGGCCAAAAACTGCACACAGTACTTGAGGGGAAGCCACACCAGTGCTGCACCATCCAGTCTGATGTGCTGATGGGGAGATAATGAAGAATTTGAGAGAATTTGGAGAATGGCAACTGCCTCCACTAACCAGCAGGAGGAACTTAAAAAAGAGTGAACGTACACAGTTAGTTGGTTAAGTAAAAAAACGTGCACATGCCAAGAAAAAAAAGCTGTATGTAGCTTAGAATTGTCCATTCTAAGAGTTTGACGAGGGTTTCAAACGTCAATAGCTGCTCAACACTTGTTCTCCCTATAAGTAACAAATGGGATAGATGTACTCACATCTCCCTTTTCTTGTCTCTTTTCTAATACCTGACATGTTGGGGTACCTCCCTTTCACCCAGAAGTCTGTTTTAGCCCTCCATGCTTCGTTCTGAAAGAAAAGAACCATTTCTTCCATGTTTGAGCAAAGCATAGTCCTGATCTCTCTTTTTCATGCTGTCTCAGAGGAGCATTCAGCAGGCAAACCAGCAGACCTGCAGCAATATGGTCACCACCACAACAGTTACTGTCTTGGTCACTCCCATCCAAACACCACAACGCACACAACCCCAAACCCCCATCCCCCCAGTGTGAATGTCACGTTGGAGATAATCTCTCTCTTATCTTCCTCCTGCACACAGCTCTGTTGCTTTTTCCAGGTCTCTCTAAGCAAATTAAGACTCAAAATCCTTTTCTCTACTAGAATAGTATGTGTTTTGGAAATTAACCCTCTCCCTCTTGAGTCCATTTATGCTAGTTGCTCCAAAAGGATACATGGGCTCATGGGTCTTGTTCAATTTTATTTTCTTATAAAAAGTTGTGATTTGAAGGTATTGGAAAAAAGGAATTTTTAACCCACTGAGGTTATCATAAACTACCTGTATCCTACAATTTTGGCTTAAGCAACACATTACGTGAACACTCACGTGTTTGAGGGTCTCCAGGGAGAATTTTTTTTTTTTAAGAGTGGTAGCACCTGTAGGACAAGAGAAAAGGTCCATTTTCATATATACCCAAAGATTTTAAGGCAGATTTTAACACAGAAAGGGAATGGCTGTTTAAATTCTAATGCTCCCCCCTTCCCCCAAGGAAATTCTTATCCGTATCTGAAATATATATTTCCCTCATACTGATCTGGTTCTGCATCACTCATGATTATATCCTTCAACTAACTTTGGGCAACATGCCACTACCCTGAGGCCATGAATCTTACCAGTAATACTCGTGCACTCCATTTTGGCATGTTGTATTTCCAGATGTAGTTCATGAGAACCATCTGCCAACTCCTTACTTCCAAATGTGTATGAACACTGAAATACAGAAAGTGGAGAGATTATCTTAATTTCACTGGCAACTAATCTGCTCATCCGAGAAGTCTCCACCCTTACCCATTGTTTAAGAGCTGTTGCTATTTTAAAACAGTAAATAATTGGTTTCTAGAAGGCACTCATGTTTTTCATAAGGTTAATACCCAACCACCCTATTAACTTTTTAACCGCTTCGGTTTATGAAGATTTACATTCCCCTGACTTTTCCCAGAGGTGCGCACTTAACAATTCTCATTTATCATCATTCATTTTATATCCAGGTATTGAGCCAAGACATTGTGTTTGGAATCCTACTGATTTAAGGAGCAAAGTGGATGTTGTGCAAAAAGCCCAGACTGCAGCTGCCAGGCACTATACTCTAGAACCCCTGATACTCTTGTTGGTCTTACCATCTATGTGCGGACACTATGGATGCTATACCAAATTATGTTGGCTTGGGAGTTAGGAAACTATTATAGAAGCATAAAAATAAATTTCACTGATACATAGTAGAGTTCAGACATCTTCCCACACGGATTGACCTGTCAATCTGATGACTGTCCATTTTGAACATTTGCCTGCAACGCATCTTTTACGTTACTGTTTCACAGACATTTCATCTTACTGCCATGTTACACCGCTCTTCTCTTCCAATAGGATTTCAAATCCATTTATTCTCTACCACCACACTGCATGCAGTCAAAACTAATGTGCTCTTCCTTACTAATTTTTTTCCAGAAAGTCCATGGTTTTGTCCAGTCCCAAACACTCTCTTTCTTTGACTATTAGTCTTCACCATTACAATGGTGCAGTATTCATCTGTTTCATAGTGCACAGTCCAAAACTCTGATCTGCAGTTTGTGTTTCCTGCAGAACAAGACGCCAGCATGTTGTGACTTGGAAATCCCTTCCTTACATGCTGCAGCCCAAAGCACACCGTGCTTCTAATCCCAGCAACTTTTCCACTCTCTTCTCCCTCTCTGCCTCTTCTCTGCATAAACTGAGGCAGGAATTAAGTGGGAGCTGAGTAGTTGAACAACTCAACGTCAAAATCTGATCCAAGAAGCCAAGTGTGAGGTTCAGGTTCAGGCACTGACAGCTGTGTGTGTACAATGTGGGTGTCTAAGGTCCCATTACAGCCAGCAGAAGATTCTCTGTTGGATGAGACATGAAGAATAAGAACAACAAATAGTACCAACAACATATTTTTAATCATGACATTCAGCCCAAGTCCTTTATTATGTATTCTATTTGTTTGTTAGACATCAAAAAGGTATTTGTTGTCTAACCGTACTGAATATAAGCACAGTGAACTCCATTCACGATTTCAGCTCTTCTTTAAACTCTTTGGAAAGCCAAGAAAAAAAATCAACTAGGAGGGAAAGAAAATGTACATGGCAAAGGATGTTTTGCATCCACGTCCAAGAAAAAACCAGACAAAATATTCTCCGTGCCTTCTGTCACTATGACAACGTAGACACAGAGACATGCAAAATTTGAAATGTGAATAGCAAAGGTAGAATTTGGGGCTCTTGCACAAACCATTAGCAGGATGGACTTACAGCTTCATCTTCCCACCATTTTTGTTGCTTGTGGCCATGTCCCCAATACACAGATTAGGGCTAATCTTATTTAGCTGACAAGGTCTGGACCTTGCAGCCTGAAGCTGTGGGGTTTTGTAGGACCTAAGCATCTTTAGAGCCCCAGGTCTCTAGCCAGGGATTCTTCCTCCTTCCATTTAGGTGTATTCCACGCTCACGGTTACAGGCATATCTCCCAGTCCTCCCAGCACCTTTAACGGCTGTGGGACTGCTAACAAGAGGCCTGGCCTGGCTCTTATAACCCTGAAAGGAAGGAAGGGAGGAGAGGAAAGAGAATCACATGCTCCACACATCACATATGCTTTACAGGCACCAGAAGGTGGAAGAGTCTGATTCTGTGCCAGCCACAGAGGAAAACAACAGGACAGATTTTCCATGGCCACTTCCAGCGTGAATTTGCTAGAAATCTCACATAGTTGCTAAATCAACGTACAGGGAGATGCTTGCCCTGTAGATTTCCCTATGCCTGTAGGAGACTGCCTTCTGCCAGGCCTTTGCGATTGCATCGCTCAGAGGGAGCCATGCCCAGCTCTTCCAGGCCCTTTCTGAAAGCCCTGCCATGCGGGGTAGCCACGGCAAGCATCAGCTGCATGAACAATTGCCTGATTCATGCTGTTAGCCCTTTCCACACAGCATTAGTTGCATTAGAATAAGAAAGCACAGAAAAGCCCTTTCTGGATTTCAGAACAGTTCCGAGTTTTTAACCTGCCCTTTTAGAGCTATATAAATGAATGTTCCTCCACCTTACCTGCGGTTTTCCTTAGTCCCTGGTCCTATTGCTACAGATTTCCTCCTACCTTCCAATAGGAAGGTCCCACCAAAGGATTCCCCTTTATCAGCTGACTCCCTGGAGATAATTTTCTTCCTAGTTTATTCTCTCCTCTTATACCTTGCAAGACCGGAGTGTATCTTCACTTTTGTTCCAGTGTCCAGCTCAGGGAATCATGGCAATAAATGGCAGAAGACTTACAATGAATGGCTTCATCTCCAGAACCCCATGTGTCCTCACACAGGTTGTAACAACACTTAAGAAATCTCCCATTCTACCATCTCATTTTTAAAGCCCAAGCCTGTACACTGCATTTTGATCAAAATGAGTTCAGGAAGGGCATCAAAGAGCAGTTGGTGCGCACATTTCTTTTTCCTTGTAGCTAATTAACTTTCTTCCTGTTCAATGCACGTACTTGAGTGTCTTGGCCATTTGATTCCTTCCCATACCAGTTCCTTTTGGCGCAATCCCATTTGTTATGGCAATCATGCTGCGTTTCACCAAGAACTCTGGTGGGCACGAAAGGATCATCCAGCCATAACAAGCTGAATCTTCAGCAGCACCCTTTTGATAAAATCTAACTTACTATAGACTAAAAGGGCTACTATGAGCTACGCTGGTATTTCCAGCACACTCAGCTTCGATTTTCAGCCATGGAATAACCCTGAAAACAAGAGCCTTTCTATTATTTATGGAGAGACTGCTGTTATTTTTAGTGAGTTCCTAGAATTTGTATTAAGGTAAATATTTCATACCAGAGGAGGAAAAATTTCTGGAGGTACTTCACACCACCAGAAAGCAGCATATGATAGCACAGTGTCCCCTGAGCCTATGAGTCATGTTTGTTAATGTTCATGGTGCAATAAGAAGACAGGCTAGGTTTTCTGGTAACATTTTGCTCACGTCTTGCAAAAACATGGAACTGTGCAGCCTGTCAACGGGATTCTCTAAAGTCTGGGCTCTTCCTTTTGCAAGTTTATCACATTTCCGTTATACTTGCCACTAATAAACCATTCAGCCCAGTGCTTTATTGCACATATCTCTATTGCTCTGATTTTTTTTCAGAATGCCTTTATTTTAATAAAAATTGGTTTACATCATTCACTATTTACTGCCACAATTATAAAAAAGAGAATCATTGTCAGTATATTAAAAAAAAATAATTTCTATTTCATCTTCCCTGTGGACAATCATTACTATTTTATTCTCATCTTGTTTCAAAAATCTACGTAACATACCCCAGAGATCTTCTCCAAATAACAGCTTTGAGGCTTAATTTTCCGCATATTTTTTCCTCTGTAAATTACTATGAATTTACAGACAGTTTCTGATTCTGTACAAGACATGACAGACCAGCTGCTCAATAAAGAAAGGTCTCATATTTGGTAATCTCTCCTTGAAAGCCAACCTGTTGTCATTTTGTAGCCCCTCCAGACTTTGTAACAGTCAGAAGCAGGTACAGCTCACAGTAAGATAACTTCTTCCTATGGCACCGTAGTTAGCTCTGCTCTTGCTTGAAATACGTGCACATAGAATCACACCAGATGACACAGCAACAAGTCCCTATTTAGGTACCTTCGTACATCCCTTCTGTCTCCTTACAATTTAAAGTAAATGTCTATTCTAGAGTGTTCTAGACAAATTTGGCAATGGGCACTAGACCAGGAGAAGTTAACTCATGAACTAAAGGCCCTTCACTGAAAATACTGTTGCCTGGCTTCCCAACGTGACTCCCAAAGCACAGCTACGCCAATGAGTATCAAACACCTTGCAGAGTTTGTCCATTCATAGTCTGCAATGCCTGTGCAATAGAATCATACAATGGTTTGAGTTGGAAGGGACCTTAAAGATTGTCTAGTTCCAATCCCCCTGCTACAGGCAGGGACACCTTCTACAATAGATAAGCACGTCTAGCGCCTCAGAATTTGTTAGATCCTTCTGGGCTTTCTCATCCCAGGTTTGTTTGAGCTGAAAAGTTTAATAATAATAATAAAAAAACAAACAGCAAAACTACCCTCATATTTATTTACAGCACTTTCACACTGACAGGGCACCAGAAATACAACATACATGCATTTGAAGGAGTTGCTCCATGTTACAATTTTTGCCAGGGCCATAATACTTTGTTGGTTTACAATTCCTAGGAATTCCACCCTACTCCTCCTATTTAAGATGGATGTCTTAAGATATCTCAACCTCATTCCAACACACCTTTACCTTCAGCTGTTGTAATGTGAAAGCACACATTTGCTCTAGTGGCTTACTTTCTTTATTAATTTCTTCAGAAGTCCTAAATAGCATCTGTTCTTGACATTTGCTTGAAACTTAACTGCTTCCCTGCTGAAGTTCACCCCAGCTTCTTGGCATAGCCGGAACAAAAGAGTATTTTCTGTATAATATAGCATTCTTATCAAAGCCAATGTTATTTTCATGAATATATTTTATTTAATGCAGAAGAAATAACATTTGTGAGGAAACAAAAGAGAGGCTATTTGTAATGAAATAAATTTCTTCTATAAATTCTGATACTACTAGCCAATGCAACTGTATCTTATTTTGAGCAAAGATTTCTGCAGAAAACATGCTCAATCAAAAAACGCTTAGATCATCTTGTCTGACTTCTCATTACTTGACACCAGCCAGTGCCTGAGGTTCTGGTTTGACACAGAACACAGCGGGGATCGCAAAAGTCAAAACCCTCATGTTTTTAGCAAATAAAGCAGGTCAGGAACTGTCCTTTGGCACGGGAACCAGCTGGCACAACACGGCTTGCATAGGCACTACTAAACTCTCTTATCTCCCGAAATAGGTCAGCTGCATGAGAAAGTCATAGAATCATAGAATCATAGAATTGTTGAGGTTGGAAGGGACCTTTAAGATCATCAAGTCCAACCTTTAACCTACCCTGACAAAAGCCACTTCTAAACCATGTCCCTAAGTGCCCCATCTACCCTTTTTTTAAACACCTCCAGGGATGGTGAATCCACCACCTCCCTGGGCAGCCTATTCCAATGTTTAATAACCCTTTCAGTGAACAAATGTTTCCTAATATCCAAATATCCAAACCTCCCCTGATGTAACTTGAACCCGTTTCCTCTCGTCCTATCACTTGTCACCAGGGAGAAGAGGTCAGCCCCCATCTCTCTACAACCTCCTTTCAGGTAGTTGTAGAGGCTGATAAGGTCTCCCCTCAGCCTCCTCTTCTCCAGGCTAAACAACCCCAGCTCCCTCAGTCGTTCTTCATAAGGTTTGTCCTCCAGACCCCTCACCAGCTTTGTAGCCCTTCTCTGGACACGCTCCAACACCTCAATGTCCCTCTTGTAGCAAGGGGCCCAAAACTGAACGCAGTACTCGAGGTGGGGCCTCACCAGTGCCGAGTACAGGGGGATGATCACTTCCCTAGTCCGGCTCACCACACTATTCCTGATACAGGCTAGGATGCTGTTGGCCTTCTTGGCCACCTGGGCACACTGCTGGCTCATATTCAGCCGGCTGTCAACCAACACCCCCAGGTCCTTTTCTGTCAAGCTGCTTTCGAGCCATTCTGCCCCAATCCTGTAGCGCTGCATGGGGTTGTTGTGTCCCAAGTGCAGGACCCAGCACTTGGCCTTGTTGAACCTCATACCATTGGTCTCAGCCCATCGGTCCAGCCTGTCCAGATCCCTCTGCAGAGCCAACCTACCCTCAAGCAGATCAACACGCCCGCCCAGTTTAGTGTCATCTGCGAACTTACTGAGGGTGCATTCGATCCCTTCATCCAGATCATTGATAAAGATATTAAAGAGAACCAGCCCCAGCACTGAGCCCTGGGGGACACCACTTATGACCGGACACCAACTGGATTTACCTCCCTTTACCACCACTCTCTGGGCACGGCCATCCAGCCAGTTTTTTACCCAGCGAAGAGTACACCTGTCCAGGCCATGAGCAGCCAGTTTCTCCAGGAGAATGCTGTGGGAAACAGTGTCAAAAGCTTTGCAAAAATCCAAGTAGATAACATCCACAGCTTTTCCCTCATCCACTAAGTGGGTCACCTTATCATAGAAGGATATTAGGTTTGATAGGCATGACCTGCCCTTCACAAACCCATGCTGACTGGGCCTGATCACCCTGTTCTCCTGCATGTGCCGTGTAATGGCACTGAGGAGGATCTGTTCCATGACCTTCCCAGGCACCGAGGTCAGACTGACTGGCCTGTAGTTCCCCGGATCCTCCCTCCGGCCCTTCTTGTGGATGGGTGTCACATTTGCTAATCTCCAGTCAGCTGGGACCTCCCCGGTTGTCCAGGACTGCTCATAAATGATACCAAGTGGCCTGGCGAGCACCTCCGCCAGCTCTTTCAATACCTTTGGGTGGATCCCATCCGGTCCCATAGATTTGTGCACCTCCAGGTGCTGAAGCAGGTCCCTCACTGTTTCCCTTTGGATTACAGGGGCTTCATTCTGCTCCCCATCCCTGTCTTCTAGCTCAGGGGTCTGGGAACTCAGGGAACAACTGGTCCTACTGCTGGAGACTGAGGCAAAGACTGCATTAAGTACCTCAGCCTTTTCCTCATCCTTGGTCACTATGTTGCCGGCCCTATCTACTAGAGGACAGAGATAATCCTTAGTCCTCTTCTTATTGCTAATATATTTATAGAAACTTTTTTTGTTGTCCTTGACAACGGAAGCCAGGTTTAGTTCTAGCTGGGCTTTGGCCCTCCTGATTTTTTCCCTACATAGCTTCACTACCTCTTTGTAGTCGTCTTGAGTGGCCTGCCCTTCCTTCCGGAGGCCATAGATCCTCTTTTTTTCCCTAAGTTGCAACACTAGCTCCCTGTTTAGCCAGGCCGGCCTTTTTCCCCGACGGCTTGTCTTCTGGCACATGGGGACAGCCTGCTCCTGCGCCTTTAAGACTTCCTTCTTGAAAATCATCCAGGCTTCCTGGGCTCCTTTGCCCTGGAGGACTGCCTCCCAGGGGACTTTGTCAACCAGGCTCCTGAAAAGCCCAAAGTCCGCCCTCCGGAAGTCCAAGGTAGCAGTTCTGCTGACCCCTCTCCTTGCTTCTCGCAGAATCGAAAACTCTATCATTTCATGGTCACTGTTCCCAAGACAGCCTCCAACCTTCACATCCCCCACAAGACCTTCCCTGTTTACAAACAGCAGATCCAGCAGGACACCTTCCCTAGTTGGCTCTCTCACTAGCTGTGTCAGGAAGTTATCCCCAGTACATTTGAGGAACCTTCTAGACTGTTCCCTCCCTGCTGTATTGTATTCCCAGCAAATGTCCGGCAAATTGAAGTCCCCCAAGAGGACAAGAGCTCGCGATCTTGAGACTTCTCCCAGCCGTTTATAGAATATTTCATCTGCCTCCTCATCCTGATTGGGCGGTCTATAACAGACTCCTACTACGATATCTGCCTTGTTGGCCCTGCCCCTGATTCTGCTGGGAATGGCCCCTGGCCCGCACCGACCCACGAGCTGTGCTGGGAAGTGCTTCAGAGACTGCTAGTCTGATAGGACAGAACCACACTGGGGACACCACCACCAAGGAAACAGTACGGACAATGACCACGTGCCACAGTTTGAGGCTGAACCCTAGCCCCGTTTAGTTTACTGCTACAGGGTTGGCTATAGGGATAGAGATCAAAAAGCGCCTGCAACATAAGCCAGAACTGAAATCTAAATTCTACATTTTATTGATGCCTCCCTTGTGCTTCACAGACTCTTCTTTCAAAGCTATTTTTGACAGTTATCTCCAAATTAAAGTGTCCACTCTGCTCTTTCATGTCATCATTAATTGGCCCTTTTCCCTGGACAACCAATCAGATCTTTTTAACCAACACCGAAAATGTTCTTGTGAGGCACAGAAAAAAAATTTAAGAAAAAATAGTAAATTAACTGAATCTGCACTTTCTCTCTGCAGAGTCGACAGTTTTGCAGTGCAGTGTCGCAAAGTCACTCTTTCCCATCGCAGATTGCAGCACAGGGTATCTCATGAAGAAGAGAACATGGCTGCTGCTAAGGTGACTTGATTACCTACTCGCATCTCAGGTCTGTTTGACCTGCATTTTGGGTTAAGCTGCTGTAAGAAGCCATGAGATATTGAAACCTTGTTTCTGTAAGCCATATGCTGACACTACCTTGGGTCACCGGGCTTTAAGAAAGAGCGTTTCAGGTTATTAAGAAGACAAGCGTACACAGCGTACCTCTGTCATCTGATACTTTTCTAAAAATCACATGCCTCTCACTCAAGAAAGTGCAAGAAATACATGGTAACCCCCCTTTGTCCTCAGTCGTGGAATGCCCTTCCTGAAAAATTTAGTTCCTGAAACCTGCAGTTTGGTTATCATGAATGTAAACCACCGCTGTCGCAGCAGGGATGTAGAGAGTAGCATGAAAGACTGATGACCACCCTGAGAGGAGAAGGGATGGGGAAAGTCTGTGCAGTCAGAGTCATGCACACATCTTGGGTGCTTCCCCTAAAGCACACACCTTCTCTTCAGCACCCCTTTTCCACGTGTTTATATATCTGGCACACGAAAGCACACGCAGTGCACTGTTTTGCTTATAGGCAAAGTTTTTACCGTTCAGCGATACCCAAATAAGAAAGCAAATACCCATTGTTGGTTGGTTTGTTGTTTGTTTGGGGTTTTTTTTTTTCCATAATGGGAAAACTGTCTAATTCTCCTCCTGCTGTTCAATTGTCCGATGAAAACGTACACAGAAAACCTGCTGCTTTCTTTAGATACGCATTCAGGTGGAAGCAAAATAAAACACCAGGAGCCAAACACTGACATACGAGGAAAACGTCAGAACCATGGCTGCAAAACTTCCCCCGCTGCTCATCCAGGTCGCACCTCTGCGCCATTACGTTGAGTTGCCATATTTTCCCCAACAGATGAGGCAACGCTCCTACGGGTTGTAACCGCTTTCCTGGAAATAACCGCTTTTCCTACGAGAAAAAAAAAAAAAAAAAAAAGGCACGTGAAGACCCTAACTCCCAGGCTTCTTCCCACACGGGGAACACCTGCCCCTCGTCACCGGGCCTCATGGCTGCCGGGCGGCGGTGCCTCTCACGCCTTGTGTCGCCACCGGCCAGTTGAAGCAGCCGCTGCAGAGCCGCCCACGGGCATCCCGCCCCGCCGCCTCCCCACACGCCCCGGCCCCAGAACCTACCCGTCGGTGTCCATAAAGGACAGGCGTCAATCCAGCCCTCACAGCTAAACTCCCCTAAAAAAAGCCGTTAACGGTCCGGCTGGGCGTGGCGCGAAGCCAGGCGTTGCCGCCGGCCGCGCCTCAGCGGGGTCCCAACGGCATCACTGAGGGGCCCGGTGAAGCGGGAGCCCCTCGCAGGTCGCCCCGCTCCCGCCCTTTCACGGCCCGGGTTTCTGCCCGGGTGGCGGCTGGGCGAGGCGAGGCGAGGCGAGGCGTTACAGGTGCTCGAGGGAAGCGATGCCGGCGGGCCCGGGGCAGGGAGGAGCGCTCCGCTCCGCTCCCTTTCCCCACCCCACCACACAAAGGGCCTCCGGCCGCCTCCCCCGGGAGCACGCAGCGGGTAGGGGGGGTGCCGGTGGCGGGGAGAGGAGCGGGACCCTGACAAAAGGCAGCCCTTCTCCGCTTCCCCCCCCTCCTTCCCCAGGCTGCAGGCGGGGCCCCGCGGCGCCTCCCCCGCGCTGCCAGCCATCCCGCCGGCCCCGGGGGGGAGGCGCTGGTCCCACTCGCCCGGGCGAGCTGTTGAGCGCCGGCGGCAGCGGCCACCTGGTCCCGCGGGCAGGGTGCCGAAGGAGGTGAGTGGAGGCGGGCGCCTCGTGGCCCGCGGGCAGCACCGCACAAGCCCGCCCGGCCTCCGCTCGCCCCCGGGCGAGCGCCACCATCTTGCCGGGGGCAGCGCTCCCCCGCGGGCAGGGGGTTGGGGGCAGCCCCGGGGCGGGGGCGGGGAGGAGGGCAGCCGGGCCGGGCCAGGCCGGGTGAGGGGCGTGAGTGTGGGGGCGCGCCCGATGCCGCCGGGCTCCCCTCAGCGGGCTCCGGCGGTGGGACTTCGCTTCGGCCACCGGGATTCCCCGGTGGGGGTTTTGTTGTGCGTGCGTCTGTCTGTCTCTCTCTCTTTTTTGCCTCCTTCAGTTTCGGTGGCGCTAGGGGAGGAGGCGAAACAAAGGCAAGCACGGTAACCTGCCTGAAAACGAGCGAATAAATAAACAAATGCGGGGGGCTCCACGGGATGCCCTCCCCTCCCTGAGAGGGGAGCGGATGGCTGGGGCTGCCCCGCCGCAGCCTGCCCTGCGCTCTGGGGGTCCGAGCAGGGCTTGGGTTTATTGGTTTTGTAGTAGATTAATGAAGCATCCCGGAATTAGAGAAACAAAGCGGTCCCCTGGTATGAAGACGGCCGTTCAGATGCGGGGTTTTGTCGGCTGGTGTTACCTGCAGTGGTTAATCACACGGGCTGTAAAATAGGATGTTTTTGCCGCTTGTGGTGTTTATTTACTTTTTGTATTTCACTGGGACTGGACTATTAAAATAAATCAGCCAGCAATGTTGTCTGTAGATTTGTTGGGTTTTTGTTTGGGTTTTTGGTTTGGTTTTTTTAGGTTTTTTTTGTTTTTTTTTTTTACTTCTCTCTTTGTATCTACAAAAGGAAGGAGGCTTAAGTGTTTGCAACCTAAAAGCCAGAAAAGGAATACTTGTTTCACGATATTTTTAGCTGAAAACCTTGAAAAAGAATGTAAAACTTCATCTTGATAGACTTGACAGTAAATTTGCTCTTGTAAACCCTTTATTTCATTTTTAAAGCCAGTCCGATTTAGTGATTTCAGAATGACTGAGAAAATGAGTAGTAAAGGCTCAGAAAGCAAATAAAAAGAAACCAAATTTATTTTCTGAAAGGTCCCCTACAGGTTGCCTTTTTATGACAGTCTTCAAATGCTTTTTGGGGTTTATTAGTACGCATGCAGCCTTTCTGGCATGGAGGGTAGAACATTCAAAATAATGTTCAGTAATGGGGTCTGTGTTTATTAAATGTACTTACCTAGTGCAAGTTTGGTTAACACATTGAAAATTAAGAGTACAATTATAAACAAAAGTACACATCTTGCCATTTAAGTAGGAAGGCAGAGGAAAACATTTGATTTGGACCCTAATTCAAGAAGGTGCTAGAGCACAGACCTGATAAAGGCACAGTTGTAGGGCAGAGAATTGAGCATTATTTTCATACTTGTTGATGTTGCGTGCTATTTCTTGTGTTTTGGGCCTGGCTGCTACCCCACAACTCTCTTTTCTATTATTACCCTTTCTGTAGGGAGGCCTGGGCTGCATCCACATGATTTTTTTTCTGTTGAACTTTGAAATGCTTGTGTTTCAGATGGCTTCCAGAAGTTATACGCTTCACTGATTCAGGACTGGGCTATACAAAAGTAATTACAGAAGTTGCATGGAAAGGCTTTTTTTAATGACAAAGGTGTCTGTAAAATCAGTCTTGAAGGCAGCCACCTGTGTGCCCTGTTGAGGCTTTGCAGGAGCTTCAAAATAGATACTGGGTTTAATCATCTTAAAACTTATATCTACTTGAAATTTTAAATACAGTGTTCCTTTCAAGATGGAAGTTGCTATCAATTGCTGTTTCTAACAAAATTACTCTGCTGGGTAAATCTATAACAACTTCATTAGGAAGTATTCAGCATGGTTACTTAACAGAAAATTAAATCCCAAATAGATCAGAAGAGGACTTAGCTCTTCTTTCCTAAAGGATCTCCTTTACCTTGCACTTCTGTTCGGCACATTCTGCAGGCACAGGATGTAGGCAGTGCTCTCTCCCACAGGCAGTAGGGAAGGTTTCTTGAGCCTTAGGAAACCTCAGCTGTGCCTTTTTTCCCCCCCATGTGTGTAAAATTGTAAAAAGCTGAACACTCAAGCTACAAGTCTTGACTTTTTTTTATGGGTTATTGCAAGATGCTTTTGATCTGCAACAAGCTGGGGTCAGGGGAGGGGGGGGGAGAGGAGGAGGAGAAGGGACTTGTGGAGTAGATGTTCTCTGAGCCCTTTGAAACTGGACACCTATTATATGTTTGTCAGCAAGTCGGTAGGACGAAGTGACCCAAGTGATTTCTCAGAGACCTGAGTCTCCTAAGCTGAGGAAAGCACGTACTCCTGTTATATGGTCACTGAACAAAGATGCTGTCCTAGGAGCTTTCTCCAGAGAAAGGTCTTTGACAATTCCAAGTTCTGATTTCAAGAGAAACTGCTAATATTCTAATGCTTTTTTCCATGATAAATAAATTAAAAATAGACAGAACATGCCATGTATGTAGCATAGATTTTGCCTCTTTGAACTGAATTAGTCTAGGAGTTAGGATTTGCATGCTTGGCCACAGGTACCTCTGAGTTAAACAAATGGTATTTGCATAGTGTCTTCGTGCTAGTGGCAGTATCATCTTGTGTTTGTCAAGGCTTTGCGCGAGCAAGAATAATGCATTGGTGAGATGGGAGTTTGGGTTTATCGTGAGAACAACTTGAATACGGGAAGATTTATCAGCCACTTAAAATAAGGGGGTCAAGCACATCACCACCTCATTCTCTGCAGAATGCTGCGTAGCACCATCAACTTCTCTTGTGTTTAAGGCTTAATTTAAAAATGAAACCTGGCTTGTCATTCTCTGGGGTCTTGAGGAAAAATCTCTGAAACCTGCGTGATCTGAGTGGAAACAGATACAGACTGTGAACAGTTTTAAAGAGGTGTAAACTGCTCTCCATGCCATTTTAGAGGAGTCCATGTTCAGGCCAGTATGGTTATTTGGTTTCTCATGGATGGAAGAAGAAATAAGTGTGAAAGAAAACTTTGGTGTGTGTGTGGGGAGTGTGAGGGGGCAGGAGGAGAAGAAATTTAGATACCTAATTCCAAAAGCTCAGTTTTCAGGAATGTAGGTGGTTTGGTGGGAGTTTTAAAGACTAAGGAAATTATGCTTTTTCTAATAATGATATCTAGGCAACTAGAATTCTATAATGTGCTGCTTTTCTCACATTTACGTTAACACTCCTCATACTTGGATTGTCTTTAGTTATATTCCACTGAAAATAGAGAAGGTCTTTCACCCAGTGTTAGACATGAATTTTGTACAAAATGGACAGCAAGCCACTTTACAAATCCAATACCACATTAAAGTATAGGACCTCTGTTTTTTCCTGTGGTGGATCCAAAGTAGAAATAGTGGGTGTGTAAGGTCCAGATTTCTGAAGGACTTGAGATGCAGCTCAGGTTAGGATGCTTGCAGCTGGTTGATGGGGAGGAGGAACTTCTGGCTTTGTTCATACCTCATTTCATACCTGCAAGAAGCTGTTCCCTTGCCTTTGTGCTCTGCTCTGACGGTCTGTGGGCAGCTTGGTGTGCACTGGGCTGGTAGTTCTCAAAAGGGAGAGAGAATTTGACTGTGTACTTGAAGCTGTTCCTGTGCCTATGTGCAGAGTGGTGTAGGCAGGCAGTAGGGGAGGCTGCTGCTGTCTTGGGAGAACTCAGCTAACCTCTGTGATGTGTGTACGTTTACCTTTTTATTCTTTTTGCTAGATGTCTTAAAGTATGGTTTAATTAACAAAAGATAAACTTTTCTTGTGTGTCTGCCCCAAAAGGAAGACGGAAGACAGCTGAGGGGCTTCATTTAAACTTGTGTTCCTCAAAAGAGCAGTGTCTCCTCCCTGTAAGATGAAAAGTAGAATAAATAAAAAAGCATTTCTCTCATGAAGTGCATTTGGGTTTTTTTCCTTCCTTTGAAGAGGCCTCAGTTTAGCTCTTGCTAAATAGTCTTGCAATTTCTTTGAGATTAGTATTTCCTACATAAGTCTGTTGATGATTTCTAATGCTTTGTGGAAGGCTTTTAAATAAAAAATGAGAACATTTATCTTCAAGGACTACTTAGTACTCAAGTTAAATGTTGATCACAGTAAAGCTCCAAATGAGAAAAAAATTTAGTCTTTAAATTGATTTTGGGTATTCTGCGTGCCCTAGAGAGAGATGAGAATGTCTGGGGCTTTGTTACTGCTGCTTTTTCCCCCCATCTATCTGAACAAAATCTGAAAGGACTGGGGGAGGGGCAAGAGTAGAAATACAATATCTCCATAGGCAGAACGTGAGTAGTTTAATAGGCATTACTAAAATCCTAAAACGCTTTATGGTTTTTATTACATGACTCATTCTTTGTGGCACTCTATTGGTATTGTATACAAAAGCGGGACTTTTCATCATACAAACTCAGGTTCATCCACAATTGCCTTGGGCTGTCTCAAGTCAATGTGAGGGGTCGATGGGATCAGGAGATGTGCATCTCTCTTACTCTAGTGAATGCTGAAGGCACATGGGTCAAGTAGGTTCTTAACTTAGACCTTTCAGTTTAATGTCTGAATTTAGGTGTGAGGAACCTGGGCTATAATGCATGTGTGTCTTACACTGGGAAAGTGCAAAACATGTATTGTGCAATGGGAAGAATGGCTGGCCAGTGTTGCAAAGCATGAAAATTATAAAGAATGCTGCAGCCCAGATACATGCGCTTAAAATAAGATTCTCATCAGAACGGTATTGATGGGTTTAAATACCATTCAGTGTATTTTAATCCATTGTAAAATAAAGAAACGTTCATTAGTACTATACAGACATTTGTTTCCATTTCAGTTCGATTCTCCTGCAGAGATGTGTGAGGTACACGAGTGAGCTGTTACTTAATCAGCTGGACTCCGCTATCTCTATTGATATGGATGTACCGAGCCTGGTGAATTGCTATGTTTAAGCCTGCTTGTTCAGGCTGGATAACATATTAAACAGTTTTTCTTTAAAAGCATTGGAATAAAATGTCATCATGTTTATGGAAAATAAGGGTGTGAAATATCAGTAGGTGCTAAATTAAGACCAGTTTTCCCCACATAAATATATTTTTTTCCCCTAATGACTTAAATGGAGCAATGATGAAAGCATGGTGAAGTGCTGCAGTGATCAAATGCCGAGTGAGACAATTCGCAGGACAATCTGAAAATATTGGACAAATGGTCTTAGAAGTGAGATATGTTTAAATGTTTGTGTTACACCTGACTAGAGATAATGCCCTGCCTAAATAACCAGGGAAATAGCTGAAAAAAACTGTATCGTGTAGCAGCAACAGAGATCCAGTAATAGTATATCACCTTGGAGCAATGGGGACCCTAGGAGTCAGGTTTAACTGCCATGGTGAAGTGATTGCAGAATATGGATTTAAGTTTCTGAGATAACTGGATGTCTTGCGTAATCTGGTTACATTTGAAGATAATTATTAACTACTCCCTTTGCAGTGCTATTCTTGAATTAAAGGGGGATTTTGGGTTGGAAACTGAAGTAAATTCAGTGAAGTGTGTGTGCAGAGTGATTGAAATAGGACTGCTTTCAAAAACTGCTCTTTTGTCTGAATTTCATAAGCAATAGTTCAGAAAGCGTTTGCACCTCAATTAAGAAGTGGTATGGAGTGCTACATATTATTACATATTACTTCTTAATATTGCATATTAACACGTTCTTGGCCCCATATGTATTTATAGTTTCAAAGCTGAGACCTCATCCATTTAGCGTACTGTCAGACTGTGCTGCATACCTAACTGATATTAGAATAGCTGGCAACTATTTGCAGTAAATAGGGGGATGGTGACCCCTACCCGACGTTCCCCCTGGGAGTGACTGGGATCACGGTGGCAGAACAGAGCTTTTACACGGGGATTGTGAATTCACAATGATGTGCTGTACCTACCGTGTTCTTGGAGACTTTCTCTCTTCCCAACCTAGAGCACATGCCAAAGCTGTAACATATCTGTGCCTGTTTTCATACAGTGGTAAGTAACCATCACATTTTTCAGATGTCTTTACTGTGGGGGTGGTGAGGTACTGGAACAGGTTGCCAGGGAGGTTGTGGATGCCCCATCCCTGGAAGTGTTCAAGTTCAGGCTGGATGGGGCTTTGAGCAGCCTGGTCTAGGGGGAGGTGTCCCTGCCCATGGCAGGGGGTTGGAACTAGGTGGCCTTTAGGGTCCCTTCCAACCCAAACTATTCGATGGTTCTGTGTACTCTGCCAAGCCCCATGTGTTCCTGTGTGCTATGCTGCATCCCTATTAGTATTATGTTTTGATAAACTTCACTGAGCTGAGAAGCAGGTCTTTATTTGAGTTTGCATAAAATGTACCTTAATAATTGGTGTCAGAGAGCAGCAAGAGCAGGACTGCTCCACAAGAGGGGCCCAAAGTAGGAGCCGAGGGTGGCCCCAGCACAGACTCACCGACCAGGGCACTGCTCACAGGGTCTGAACACCAGATCTGGGCACCGGTAGCAGGCTGTACCAGCCTTCCCTCACCTGGGGAATGAACCTGGTCCCTCCAGGGAGTCCAGTCAGGAGTGAAAGAATCCAGAGCCAGGACTCAAAGCAGGGCTGCGAGGTAGGCCTCCCCAGGCGACAGGGCTGTAGCCAGGCATGCCAATGGCATAGCTTAAGTAGGGACTGAAGGCCTCGGGCTTAACTTATGTGCAGCTCTTGGGCCTGTGGGTAGAGGTCTTGGCCGAGGCTGATCAGGGCCAGTGAAGTCTACCAATGCCTTCAGGCCCTGACAGTTGGATCCAAATTCTGGCCTTGCTTTTCCTTGGGTATTTCACCAACTTTGATGTCTGCAATCTGGTTTAAAACAAAACGGGAAAACCCAAACGCACAAGCAGCATTGGTTTTAGTACGCAAAGCTGAGATTCAGGAGCAGTTGTTTAGCCCTGTAAGTGTCAAATGTAAGTTTCATTCTTGGGACTTTTTCTTGGTACCTCAGCCTAGTTTTTATGCTGGTTGAGGGCATTACTTTATCTTCGGATGTTTTGATATGATGAGAAAAATTACTTGCATCTGCAGTATCATTGCAGTGATGCAGGTGGACATATATCCGTCAGGGATGCTATGACTATTTGGAGTATTTTACATTAGCGCTTAAGGCAAAAGAATCAGTTGGATTTTGTGTGTTTTTTTTCCCCTCCTTTTTTTGATATGTTTTCCTTTTTATAGGCAATCTTGCTCAAGTCAATTTTATTAATGTCTCTGCAAGCTGCCTCTCTTCATGAAAGTATGGAAAACATATGTAGTGATTACGTCGCAGCCCTCCCATATTTTTTTCACCAAATTCTTTGCCCTCTGAGTCCCTGAGCTGTTGGCTTAAGAACTAAGTTCACATTGCTGCTCTTAAAATCATAATAAAGATTATGAGTGGGTCAGAAAACTAATTAATTAAAGTAGGATTAAGGTCATAAATGTGTGTCTCTAACTGCATGTTTGGATATAATTATATCACGTTATCTTCAGGAGTTTCCATTCCTTAAGGAAAGGCAATAAATTAAAAGTGTATGCCTAGAGTAATTTGCTGACTACTGAAGCATAGATCCAGCTGCTTTTCAGTTCACCTTGCACAGGAGCAGGGGGAAAACTCCTGTAAGTTTCTGGGATTTTTGTCTCCTTCAGATGAGACTTCCCTGTCTCTGTCCCAATTCTTGGGCTAAAAAGGAGAAGTTCTGGACAGGAAAATTTTGAACTTTTAAGTGGCTTGAAGAAGTAAAATCTATTAATTTAATGTCTTAAGTGTAAGGGTAATTGAAAGAACTTCCCCTGCTCCCACAGAACTGAAAAAAACATTGAAGGGCTATGAAATGCTTCTTTCCTTAAAACTCCTGTGCACGTGCTACTTAGGTACCTGCATGTGCATGCTTGTGCTCATCGTTGCATGTGGCACGTCAGACAGTTGCAGAGGCAGATGCAGCTTAAAAGTACGTACTGTGCACTACATACATTATTTACAAGCAGCGTGTGCTTTACTACAGCTGTAACTGTTTGCCGCTACCTGTGTGACAAGAAGGATGTGTACACTGAACCCATTGTGTTCAGCAGCTACGGAAAGAGTTGAGCGATTTGCATTTCCCATCCTCAACAAATGTTGCAAAGCCTAGAAGACTGGAAACAGACAAAGGAAGAAATGAGGAAACTGGCAGTATATTGGCTAAAATAAAACAAAATTACTGTCTCTAAACTTGGAAGTAGATGCACCTTGCAGTAGTATTTGAAGAAGAGTGTTTTATCTGTTCTGTTGAAGTAATGTAATAAGTGACAGAGAGAGAACTTTATTGTTTGTGGGTGATTCCTGGGAGATCTGGCACTAAATAATGTGCGGCTCTTTTTTTTAGCTGTTTCATTTTAAACTGATAATCCTTTTATACTTTCTTCAGGCCTATAAAACTGCCACCTTTAAATGTAATGTAGAGATCCCTACATGTATCACTGTTAATATCCGTGGTCTGGAGTGATGCTTTTACTCAGCTCATCAGTAGCTAGAAACAGAGATACGCTAGAAGCACTCAGATTTAGAGATGCTTGTACGACAAACAGAGGTCGCGCATCTTATCCAAAAAGCATTAAATTTACCTGGAGAAACACGTATTTTCCTGCTCGGGCTTGGCATTTCCCAGATAGATGTGGAAAAGCTTGTTCAGGTCCCTTGGCTTGCAGGTTTTGGGCCATCCTTTTGTTGCCCATATGCCCTCTGGAGGAGAGCAGGAACAAACCTGTCTCTGGATGTGGTGCAATTTCCTGAAGAACTGTAAGTATTTGGAAAGCTCAAGCTGTTTTCTCATGTGGAGCAAGTATGTTACAGTTCATAATGATTTAGTTGTAATTCTGAGAATTAGACGCTTCAATAAGGGTGATTTTTGTTTATGTGAAAGAGCAAAAACACTGTAGTTCTCTGGCATTTGTATATGTAAATTGAGAAACCTGCAGGTGTTTAAGAACGTGCACGCTCTGGTACCTGTAAGCACAAATAAGCCTGGCAATTAACTCTATCTAGGCTAAGGAACTGTAGCCCCTTTCTTTTGCTCAAGAAGAGAGCAGCCCTGAAGTACCTTGATGCTGTGTCAGAAACCAAAGCATCTCTTCTTCCTGCCACATTTCCAGTTAATCTGTTTATGAAAATTTTGAACCGTAATTGCAGCCTCCTCATATCATGGGAATCATAGTATCTTATTCTCTCTTTTTATTATTTATTCTTACATTATTTCACTTTTTGACAGTCCGTGTTCCAGGATGTTCTTCCACCTAGTTAAACTGGGTTTCAAAAGGTATTTTTAACATAAACATTGGCTTTTTCTGCTGAAAATGCAGAGTGACACTGATATTTTTTGCCTTTATGCAGTAGTTATTAAGATCATATGTCATTTGATATTTGTATGTTGTTTGGGTTTTTTTTTTTGTGATTAGCTCCCCGACCTATGATATAAGCATTTTGAGAAAGTGCGGGGACTCTTGAAGTTTTTATTTTGGGTACAATACCGTGGATGGCTATTATGAACTGCATAAGATACCATAAATGCCTGTTATAAACTGCATATTTTTTCTTTAAATAAAATCAAAGATACGACAATCTGTATGTAACTGTCAGTCTTAATGTTTCTTTCAAATACCTAGGGTTTTTTTTTCTTTCTTCTTGCAGAAAATGATTTTCTGTTTGTGTTTAAATTTCAGAAATCAATTTACAGCATTTTCATGTCTGACTACTGGTATTGGAGGTTGATCCCGTGCAAAGAAACTGGAAACTGCAACTGTTTTGCAACAGCCAACCAGTCTAATGAAGAGAAAGAAGAAGATACAAACCATCAGGTTGTGGTGTCAGATATCATGCAGCTTGTGCAAGATAAGCAGGAGGTGCCAGAAAGCACAGCAGGTGAGAAAAATATAATGTATTTTGAAAATTGTCCAGCTAGCTGCCAAACCGTATTAAGAGGAGGACTGAAGAGGACTGAAGGCTTTAAGAATTTTAGCAATGGTGTCTCATCACTAGTAATAAGAGTAGGGCAGAGAGCCCAAATAAAGGACTAGGTGAGTATTCACGTGGAGGAGGGTGATGTCACCACAAAAATAAGCGTTTAGTAGCAGGCTAGTGAAGAATGAAGACCTTTACTCGGGAGGCCTGATGCTTGTTATAAGAAATTAAAATAATTCCATAAATTAATTGATTAGCAAAAAATAGTCATCCCGAAGAAACCTGACCTACCTTCCTACAGTTTTAAAATCATACTTCAGAGAAACTGCTGAGAAGCAAATACAAAATACCTCTGCACCTTATCACATTGCTTTTGTTGCCATGGTCCATAAGCAGAAAACTGTAGTGAGTGCTAGTTAATGGTTACAGGGATTAAGAATACATTTTTTCCTGTACCATCTGATCTTATATTTACTCATGCAGGAGGTTGTTGCGTTCATATATGAACTATGTGACCTTTGCCTTGGTACTAGTGCAGATGGACTATAATTCTATAATTTGATTAGCAGTTGCATCTGATAGCAGTTGGTCTTTATTAACACATCTTCATTTCATTTTGTTAAACAAGCCTTTAAAAAGCCTCCTAGGTAATTAAAAAAAAATCTACACATATTCATGCAAACCTCTCTAAGCTGGAAAGATGATCCAAAACCGGAAAGATGAAATTCACTAAAATGCAGTTTTGCATTTAATATACAATTACAAGGCAGGATATGACTCCTTTGTCATAAAAGGAAAAAAAGCTCATTCTTTCAGCCTGGATGAGCTAATGATGTTAGTGCTACTACAGAATGATTCATATTCTGCTCTGGCTTAACAGGAGGTAGTTATTAGAGTAATCATTTTATTTGTGTTCTGTTGAGGTCTCAGCCAGAATATGAGATTTCTTTTGAGGGCAACAAGGAAAGATACAAAAAAAAAACCCCAACCAACCAAACCAAAAAAGCCCCAACAAAACAAACCCAAAAACCAAACACCAGAGCAAAAAAGCCTGCAGAAATTGCAGAGGGTGTCAGTATTGGTCAGAGGGTTACAAAATATGACTTTTGTGCTTTTATGGAAATAAGGAGTCTGTATCTAGACTACAAGAGAAAAGAGAAGGAAGAGCATGCATATTCTGACTTTCTAGTGGAGATCTTTGTATGTGGAAGAAGGTGGACGTCTGCTTGTTTTAATTTTCTTGTGCTCCATATGTAATAGAATAAGAAAATGCAAACTTCATTTATGCACAGAAGATTTAGATATACTGTGGGGATTGTTGAACAGGCTACTTAAAGAGCTTGCGCAGTCTCTAGCTTGTTCTTAATGAAATCTCTAGTGAAATAAACCACTGCTGGAGGTGAGCTAGGTGTACTTGATTCCATCTCAGTGCTTTAAGCTAGGCTAAGAGACTTCAAGAAATTTTTTTTAGTACAGTGCTTCTGTGGTGGAAGAAGAAACAAACGTGTCCTGGGAAGTCAGGCCTGGAGTATGAAGTCAGAGGAAAGGTAGTTCTGTCATGTGTCATCTGGAGGATTTTAAATGGGAAACTGCTACTCCTGCTCTCCAGAAACTCAGGGGAGAGCTGTGTTAGGTTCAAACTAAGGGGTGGATGGGTGTGTATTCTCTGTTGATGTAACAGTGAATCAACAGTTGACTGGTTAATCTACAAAGGCAGTTTAGTAAACTGCACAGAGCAGAATGAAAGCAGTGAAGATGGACCAGGAAGTGAGTGTATATGCATACTTCATAGGCATGGGACTGTCTATAATAACCTGCACATACTCGGCTATGCTAATTTCACCTTTTTGCTGTGGCTCCTGTCCTGTCGCTGAAGTCCATGTAAAAGAAATACGAGGTTTAGTGAGTGAAGTTCTGGACTAAGTTTGCTGGCCTGAGATGTAGCAGATTTTTCATTGAGAGTTACATCCATGCATGGCTTGACAACTGAATTGCAAGCTGTTAATCAAAACTGAAAAGCACTCGATAATACTCTTTAGGCCTGGAAAAAGTGGGACATAGTTCTTAAAAAAAATAAATAAAATATTTGTTTTCTTTCAGTTTGAAGAAGAGAACACTATATAGACTGGGAAAGGAGATTTTCCAGAGCTAGGAATAAGAAACTTAGTTGCAGATAATTTTCTGGTAAAGTTATTAAACTTTAAAACTAAATTCAGTATGAAAGCTCTTTCTGTGTCACAAGTAATACTATTGCTAGTATTGGGGGTTGAATGAATCATTGTATTTGTGGACATTTTATTGGGTTTTGATTTTTAACAAATTATTGCTCTTGATGCAATCTGCACGTTAGTATTTTCTGACTTTATCAAGGGACTGCTAAAAAGAATCTGCTCTGAAAAGAACTACAGCGACATGGTGAATATTTAAAAAGGGCAATTTGTATGCTGCGTATGTGGTCGAATGAAAGTTGTTTTGCTCTAGTTCTAATGCTTGTTTAAATACTCATTTCAGGAAAAGAAGCAAGTATTTTTGTGGTTGGTAAAGAAAGCCATAGTGCCTTGCTCTGTGAAGCTAAGCCTTATAGTCTTCTGGTGGGAAAAGGCAGTAAGAGAAATGCTGCTGCAGAAAATAAACTCCAGCAATGTTGTCAGAGTCTTTTCCCTTCTCTATTTTCGGGTTCTGTAAGCAAATATGGGGGGTCTTAGTCTCTCATGCAAGCTAATAATACTGTAGGATGGAGAGCATCTTGCTGCTCTTAGTTAAACCATATGTTGCTGTTGCTGAAGTTTTAACGCCTTTGTTCTCTCCCCCGCCCCAGGAACTCATCTGCTATACTATTGATACTATATTATTAGCAGTATTTTTACTGCAACATTTTCCTAGAAGTTATAATTAAGATCAGGTCTTCATTGTGTCTGTGAGTTTACACACAGAGAGAACATGTTCCATCTTAGAAGATTTATAAGCCTAGCTTGAAAGCGATAGATGAAGAAATGTGCAAAATTGAGCTTGAGGCAGAGCGCAATCAAGATGGAAGCATGATAATGTCCCACCAACTTGTCTGTGCTCTAGTCTCATTTCAGATTCTGTGTGTAATACATCCTTCCCCTTCTTGTCTTCAGAAGAGGCTGGAAAATTGAAAAGATGTAGGTGGGCCAGACAGTCATGACTTTTTAAAAAGAAATAAATAAAAAATTAAAAATCCAGTATTTCTATAATTTCTCAGTGCCTGTTATGTTGTTCCACTTGGTTGGGTTTGGACTTCAGGAGTGCTGTGCTTGGAGGCCTGCTTATATTACAACAGGGTGTTGGTTTTTTTTGAATGGTGCTTTTCTGCGCTGGGGATGGTCCCAGTCAAGTGGTTGACACCTTTTCTTTGTTTGGTTTTACTTCCTTCAGTTCAGATCTGTTTGACATATAGCCTTTTCACAAAGGGGTTTTTTACCCTTCTGCCATGATGCTAAAGCAATAGGGAAGCAGAGGAAACCTCCTGTGGCATTAAGATTTGCTAGTATGATGTCTTGGGAACTGTATTTGCTGATGTTGTAGTAAACAGCCATGAGGGTGCTACAATCAAAGCTTTTACAAAAGTAAGGGGACTGTCGTGACTCTGCCCAGGTTGTGAGGAATCCAAGGATACAGGTGACCACTGACTGAAGTCTGAAGTCTCCCTGGTCCAAACTTACCTGAGAAGACATACTTCATGAGTGAAAAAAATTTTTAAACCATTATAAAACAGGGTCTTTTTATCATTTTACATGATTGTTATAATTTTTGCATGAGAAATTACAGGGCAGCTGAAAAGACAGGTGAGTGACTGGGAAGTGCCAATTCTAACACTTGTAATAGTGCGGCAAAACACACCGTCAGCTGTTGCACTCACAGGCACTTGAAATGCTCATCTGTTACGTTCATGTGCTCTTGGAAAGAAACATGCTTAGTATCATATCAAAATGTTAAATTGTGTTATTTTCCATACATAAACACCTTTTAGGCACTGCTCAATGGAATTACTGAAGCTGACAGCTTTGACTGATATATACCTGCTACAACCTCGCTGTCTGGAACAGTGTGGTCAGGTTACATTATCAAGACCACTGATGACTCATCACCTGCCTCAGGGGTGGAAAAACCCAATGTCACACTGTGTCTTAAACACTTGTACATCCTGGTAACTCCAGTTATATTCTGAACCCAGAGTATAAATTCAGTTATACTTATTAGCCCCTTGCTTCCACTAGTCACAACTGTATAAATATAAGATTTCAGTAGTAATGTACAAGGGAAACACTGTTGGTGTTCATTATTATAATAATTATGCTGTGTAAAATTAGCTATTGTTTTTCTGAAAAGTCACTTAATGCTCTGTGGATCAAGTCCATTCTATTCCTTGATATCTACAAATACAACCTTTTAAAAATCTGAATTAAAAAATATGAAACTTAAAATGATCTCTTAGAAGCAGCTTTTATTGGTAGCTAAAAGAGTGAGAACAGCATGCTGCCATCTGATTAACATTGGTACCATTTCTGTGGAATGAAGGTGGCATAATAGACTTCTCAGCCTGGCTGTGCAGATGCTAAATAGCTCATGACCTTTTTTGCCTTTAAAAACAAAGCCGCCTAGAGCTGGAGTCCTTAAGCTGTAATACACAAGCCACTTAGTGATACGTGGTCCAGCACAGAGCTGGTAGCTATTGTTGTCCCTGGTGGTATCTGTCATAATGCTCAAGGAGGGAGGGGAATTGAGATTTATTTTCTTTATGAACATAGAACTGGGATCGGCGTAACTGTTGGCAGAGAAAAGTATTTGTTTTGCTGTACACTTCTCTGTTTTTCTGCTTGGTGGCAGTGGGTTGTCCTCAAAGGACAGGCTGGATTTTACTGTGGGAGCTTTTAAGTATATCCATGCTGAGGTTTTTGTTTTGTACTAGTAATTTGATTGATGTGAACTGCATGTCCAGGTAAGATACAGCAGATATTATGTGTGCACAGTTAGCATTTCTCAGTGTTTGAGGCTATTTGCTTACAGTGGAACTCAATTTTATAGATAAATGTCTTTACAGACCTGTTCCTTTGCTGGCTGCTGTAGGACTGGTATCAGTCTCAGCATGTGTTTATGAGCCAACATTTTTATATGTTAATTAAAAGAGCTGCTTTTTATTAAAACTGAATTTCAACTGCAGGAATTTGGCAAAATCTTATGAGTTTAACTCCTCAAAATGGGACGTGTTTAAAGTTAATTGGAATAATCTACCTAACAACAGGGAAAGGAGAACTTTTGCATGGTAAACCTCATCTGTATTATGTTGCTGCTTCAAGTAACAGAGCAATGAAATCCCAGCTTGATTAAAATTAGTAGGAGTCTTGTCAGGATTTTCGTCTTAAGACTTTTAATCTTTGCAGGTTAACCAGCCTCTTAAATGAAATTAATATTAAACATCTTACTCTAATTCCTTCTTTCCTGGGAATTACAGCAAATATGGAATATATAAAAATAACTTCTTTTCAGCTAGTAGCACTTCAGCAAGAAGCTGGAGCAGAAAAGCTCCATTAGTGTAAAGAGGCATTACCAGCTGAAAATGAGCTATGGAGAGGTATTTCAGTAATGTCAGCAATAAAATTCAGAGCATGTGTGAGTATATATGTCTGCATATATATATGTCTGTAATTCAGTGCCACACTTGATGAATTTTCAGTTCAACTGCTATTTGCCTTCCTGCCTATGTGGGTATTTCATATGATAACAGAGAAAGAATGAAGCTTAAAAAAAAAAAAAGACATTTTCTGGAAACAATGCTGCCTGAAATTACTCTTAGTGTTTATTAGTTGCTGCTAGTCTTTTTTTTTTTTTTTTTTTGGCCACACCACTAAGATAAAGTTGAAGAACCTATGGTACCATCTTCAGCTATAGTGAAGGCATGAAAGCATTTTTAATTTTCCTCCAAAATTCCCTGAACCCAACTGGGAAAGATTTTAGGGAGATGTTCTGAGTATTGTGTGCTGCAATAGTTTATACTGATCCATCGCAGCTTTTAATGGTGTATCAAGTATATTGGAAATACCTTTGCTGCGCTTCCTTCTACTTTTTCCCTGTTTTCTGTTGTAATAAGCAGCCCAGCCACAGCATTTTTATTTTTCCCTTTCTATTCTCCTATTTCCTAGAGAGTCTTTTGCTTTTCAGAAAGAGTTTGGCTGGGGTTCCTTGTTAGCTATGAGATCACATGGAACCTGGGAGGTATAGCTGGAGCTCTGCCAGCCTGACTGTCTGCCTTCATTTTGCTGCCTGTTCTGTGCAGAGAGCTCCTCGCCAAGGGAGAGGCAAACACCAATAATCTGTCCAAAAAAGCAAGGACTTTTTAAGATTCAGTTAAGGGGAAGCTGTACCTGCTTTGTTCTGCATGGTGTTCAGAACACTTTCACGGTAAGATGTGGCGCATGTAAACTAAAACTTGGTGTTTCCTCAAATAGTGGCATTTTTATGTTGCATAGGGAGGTATGAAATTATTCTCTAGCAACATCAAGCTAGTAAAAGCTAACACAACTTTCTTGGGTTTATATATTTTAATATTATGTAGTTATAGATGTCCTTTTATTTATAACATACTTGAAATATGTCACCATTTAATCATAAGAGAAAGCAATAACATTCAGTTGTTAATGTTTTCATTTATTAAGGAAAATTAATAGTTTTTGTGATGCCTCTGAATGTAATGAATCTTTCTCTTTTGATTTAGATCATGCTTCACTTTTCAGATATTCTCCATGCAGGATGAAACATTAGATGCTTGCTGAAACTAAAGTAGGAAAGCTGTGTCAATTCTGTTTAGTCCCTGACATGAGTACCTTTGTGCCTCAGGTGGCTCCAAAGAAATTGGAAAAGAGCCTAAGCAGCGGTGTAATTGAAATTCAGAGGAGGTTACATGTCTAACCCATTTAGGCATTCTGTAAATCCCATCTTTCTGTATCTGTAGGCAGTGGATATCTTTGTAAATCTGCTTGATTATAATATCTAAACAGGAAAAACCAAACTGTATTATAGAAAGCGATGTATTCTTCTGACAGGGTAATGCATCTCATGCCTTGGATGTGCACCCCACCCTGGTGTAATGAAGAGAAGTTGCATGGCAAGTTTAGAGTTCTTCCTTGCTTGTTGCCTCCTCTGCTTCTGTAACAGCAGATCGCTTACTGGATTTGGCACTTACTCCTAAGGCCATGAAGATGGAGAAGTTGTGAATGTAAACATTAGGTCTTGCGTAGGTGCAAAAGAAACCATCTGAGCTACAAGGTTTCCCACAGGATCCTCCTGGATCCCACAGCATCCTCCTCGAGACACTGTCTGCCCATGACTTGGATGGGAGTACTCTTCACTGGGTTAAAAACTGGCTGGAGGGCTGGGCCCAGAGAGTGGTGGTGAATAGAGTTAAATCCAGTTGGTGGCCAGTCACAAGTGGTGTTCCCAGGGCTCAGTATTGGGGCTGGTTCTGTTTAATATCTTTATCAATGATGTGGACAAGGGGATTGAGTGCACCCTCAGTAAGCTTGCAGACAACACCGAGTTAGGTGGGAGCGTCGACCTGCATGAGTGTAGAAAGGCGTTGCAGAGGGATCTGGACAGGCTGGATCAATGGGTCGAGGCCAACAGTATGAGGTTCAACAAGGCCAAGTGCCAGGTCCTGCACTTGGATCACCATAACCCCATGCAGTGTTACAAGCTTGGGGAGGAGTGGCTGGACAGCTGTCTGGCAGAAAAGGACCTGGGGGTGTTGGTCGGCTGCCATCTGAATATGAGCCAGCAGCGTGTCCAGGTGGCCAAGAAGGCCAACAGCATCCTGATCTGTATCAGGAACAGTGTGGTTAGTAGGACTAGGTAGGGAAGTGATCATCCCCCTATACTCAGCACCGGTGAGGCCCCATCTTGAGTACTGTGTCCAGTTTTGGGCCCCTCACCACAAAGAAGACACTGAGGTGCTGGAGTGGGTCGAGAAGGGCAATGAAGCTGATAAGGGGTCTGGAGACTAAGTCTTATGAGGAGCGGCTGAGGGAACTGGGGTTGTTTAGCCTGGAGAAAAGGAGGCTGAGGGGAGACCTTATTGCCCTCTACAGCTACCTGAAGGAGGTTGTAGAGAGGTGGGGGTTGGTCTCTTCTCCCAGGTAACAGGCAATAGGAGAAGAGGAAATGGCCTCAAGTTGTGCCAGGGGAGGTTTAGACTGGATATTCAGAAAAAGTTTTACACTGAAAGGGTTATCAAGCATTGCAACAGGCTGCACAGGGAAGTGGTTGAGTCACCATCCCTGAAGGTATTTAAAAGAAGGGTAAACATAGTGCTTAGAGATACAGTTCAGTGATGGTTTTTGTCAGTTAAGTTGATGGTTGGACTGGATGATCTGAAAGGTCCCTTCCAACCTAGGCGATTCTGTGATATCATTTCAATGTCATCTACGCATCTGTAGGGTAAAACGTGGTGGGTTAGACTGACTTGCTGACTTCCAGATGGGAATTAATTGCTTTGCCTCTGTTCTAGCCAATACCCAGATTAGATGTTGGGTTCAGTTGTTGCCTCTGGCACTGAGGAGTTACTCAGGGCTGTTTCATGCAAATGCACAGATTTGCTGGGGTTAATCAATGCACACTCTTTGAGTGTTTAAAAAGTCAAACCAGGACTACGTAGGAGGAGAGTGTTTTGATAGATAATGACGATGGAAGACTATGAAATAAATTAAAGGGTTTTTTGTTTTCAAGCCGTTTTTTTTTTTTTTCATTTTATTATAGCTACAACAGCTGTTTATGTCCACAAGTAAGGTGCATAAAAATCTTCCTACCATGGAAAATAGCTCTCTAGGAACACCTTTTGTTCATTATTCACAGGTACAAACTGCAGACTGGCCTCATACTGATAGGGGTGGGTTTTTTTGCTGTTGGAAATTGTGCTGTTTTAGAGTTAACTAGAATTGGTTAAATGGCCAGCTGTCAAATGAAAAACCGTTTCCTCCTGCTATATATACTGTGTTTGTTTTAATTGCTAGAGGCTAAAGAGAGTTTATTTAATTTGGACATGCAATTTAAGTTCCTTAGTGAGCAGTTTTATTTTCTCAGCTTATTAGATCTGCCTAAGCCTATTTGTTGATCATAAGGTACATTAGAAAAATTGTGATTCTCTAAAATTATTTGTTGCATATAACTAGATTATTGCTTGTAGTCCTAAAATGTCATCCAAACTAATTATTGAACAGATTAATCTATTTTCCATTGACCATTACTAAACAATTTTTTATGTAGCGAGGAGGAGGGAAGCAAATTTCATATTGCATCCGGAGTCTGTCGGTTTAAGCTTACTGCTGTCAAATTTGTGTGACCTGTTTTGCAAAGGCTTACCTGGGGAAATGTACTTTTACTAATTACTAAGTGTGTGGAGGGGGGGAAAGCTCTGTGATAGCCCTGCAGCACACATGACTTGCATCCAAGAACCATCTTGGGGCAGAACAACTATGCTGAAAATGATGGATTGACTTGGTTTCTTCTGGGAAAGCAGCAGTGAAAAATAAGCTGCCTGGATTAACTGCTGCCAAGGAGACCTGTCCAAAAGGTGAAGGTTCCAGGGAAACCATATCGATGTTGCTTCTGATGAGGTTTCTAGGACGTTGGGAGCAGGTCCTTGAAAAACAGGTGGTCTTGCCAGCAGCTGCTATTTCCAGTAAGGTGTGTGGATACATGCATGATGCTGTGTGTGTGTGCAGAAGGTATTGGAGACCTCCGTAATGCAGAAAGGACTTGCCAAAAAATCCAATTGGAACAAGGCTGTTAAGCCTAAACTGGAATCGGTTCTCTTGATGCTGCTTGAAGTCCTCTTCACTAGCACTCTGTGCTGAGAAGAGATTTTCTTTTTTTCCAGGAGAAATCATGGAATTTTCTTTTTCCACATAGGTAGGGCTTGCAGTCACAGGAGTGGGGGGAAAAAAATACAGCAGAAATGCCCCATTGCACATATTACGGAAGCTGTTTTTTCCCCCTCCCTATTTCTGCTTACTTTGAGAAACACCTCTCATTTTAGAACATAAATGTTCAAGAACTATACTATATATAGAAATTTGCTGTTCCATCTGTGTGCTGTAATATGCTTTTGCATAATTCCAGCTCTCTGCAGTAGTATCTTGTGGTGTTTCGTTTACCCTGGCATATTTCATTCCACAGAAATACTCTGCGCCCTCCCTCTTCACTGTTGCAAAACATATTTACATAGGAGGGCTATAAATGAGATTCTAGAAGATACCTCAGTGGCATACATGTGTGCAGCCAGGACTGGTCCCAAAGGGAGCAGCTGGGTTACTTTCCAGTTTTACTAACTGGTGGGGCTCTAGCAGGGCTACTGGTCTTGTTCACTGTGCTGCAAAGGAAGAGGCTCACCAGGAGTGCATGGGAGAGAACAGTCACAATGTTTGGGGGACTTAGGTAGCGTTTAGGTATTTAAGTTCAAGAGGGTGTCCCTCATTGTCTTTGTAATTCCTTCAGTAGTTTTTTCTGGTGAGGATTGAGCTACCTGGGGTTGAAGGGTCCCCTTGACTTTGCCCATAGCTGCTGCCTTGTTGAGAAGGCTATCTGCAGTTTGGCATGTGCCATGCTCTTGAGTTGCTACTTGTGCCCGATATACACCTTGCTGAGCTTCGCAGAAGGTAGGATGGTCAGCTTTATACATGCTGGATACAGAGGTGTTGGGTTTCCCAACATACGTCATAGTGAGGTGGTTGGAGCTCTTGCCGAGAAAGAGAGCACTCTTAGGTTTCCTCTTCAGCCTAGAGGACTGGGTGGACATCCAGCTGACTGGCCGCCAGGCTCTTCCGGCGTGAACACAGTGTCTTGAAGGACTCAAGATTCACTAGAGCAGAGGGGGTGGTAGCAAGGGTTGGTTCCCTGCTAACTGAGTGAGGCCCTGACTTGTAAAATGGGAGTCTTGAGCTTTGCTGATTCCAGTAGCGTTTATACATCTAATAAATAATCCCTAGATATGTGATGCGTAATCAGTGCTTGGAGTAGGGATCTTGTTCTCATCTGATTGCATTTTAAAAGAAGGAATTGTGTGGATGTCAAAAGCCAGGCAAGGGCTGTGATTGTGAACCCTGGTCATGATGCATGCCTTTCAGCAGGCAGATGAAACCCCAGCCCAGTCTCTGCAGAAAGAAGGATGAAGCTGAGCTGCCCCTCTGTCATATTCTTTGGCTTGCTTAGACAGAGTGTGCTGGAAGTGTGGGTTGTCCTGTGTCCTTCTCACAAGGTCTCAGTTCTTTTTGTGCTCTGCTTAGGGAATTTAGAGCCCAGTAGATTTCACTATGGAAGGCAAATGCTGGGTGTCATTACCCAAAGTCTTTTGGGATCCTTCTTACCATTTAATAGGTCCACATGTAATCATCTTATTCTCCATGAAGTTTTGAAGAACTTCTGATTGGTCTGAACTGGCTTATTATTAGTCACTGCTGTTTGGTTTTTTGTGGTTGTGTTTTGTTTTGTTTTTTAAAATCTGTGTAATTGTTTAACAAAGAGGGAAAACAGATTTAAAGAGCAAAAAGATGTATAATAAAAACTCATTGCATGAATTTAGAAATTGACTATTTTACTGGCAGATTTCCTGTCAACTGGTTCTGTTAGCCCAGTGTATCTAATATTACTAGAAGGTGTAATATAAATATGTTGTCTCCAAATGGCAACCAGAATTCACTGCTATTTTTTATCCATCTTTTTTTGGGGGTTTGTTTTCCTTTTGGAGGGGTGAGTAGAGAGCAAAGGCATATTTTAAAAATTTGTTCCTTTCAGTTCTGGTTTCGCAGTTACTGGGACACAAAAGTATCTAGAGATAGATGCTGTAAGAATTTTCTGCTACTGTGCCTGGCCCTTTAATCTCTTTTAAGAAATTGAATCTTGCCCTTCCATGCCCAGTAGATGTTGCTGTTGAATCAATAACACTGAAAGAGGACAAGGGGAAAAAAAAAAAAAAGCTTTCGGAGCTCATAAGATAAGGTAAATATTATGGTATCTGATCCAGAGAAAAGAGGTCTAGTTTAAAAAAAAAAAATGCCGTGCCTGTAATGTTTTCATTTATACATATCAGCTTGAGAATCTGCAGCATAAACGAGAAGTAAGCATTGTGTCTGTAACTTTGAGCTACAGGTTTAATGTCCTGTGGAAGAACTACAAGGAAAGTAGATTTTCTACCTTGCATCTCCATTATGGTTTTACCAAATATTTATATTTTGTACTCTCTTCCTAGGAAGCATAAATCATGTCAGTCATGGTGATATCTCTATAGCATGATACAATTTTGCAAAGCTGTGCCATATGGTAAGAATAGGCATTCCTGTAGCCTCTCCAAGTCAGCATTGTTCCTTGGAAGCTGGGGCCTTGCCAAGTTGTTGGAGCACCTTTTTTAGGATGAAAACCCACGATACAGGGTGGGTTTTCCCTGCTTTTATTGATGGAGACAAAGCAGGGGAGGCAGGTCACTTTGGGGGAGGAGACTGAAAGAGGATAAAGAGGAAAACACTTAAAGGTGGCATGTTTCCTTTAGCAGCACCTGTTATGTGTAGAAGAAGCTTTTTAAAATTATTTTTTAATGCAGTCTGGTCTTCTAACAGAGTTTGAGGAATAGTTTGTTATTGATCAGAAAAAATGTGTGAATAAAATATTGAGTAAACAAGTAATCTCACTGCTGAATTTTTTTTCCCCTGTTATATGGGAAAACATCTGCAGCTATTGGTTTCCTTGGAAACAAATTCACTGCAAAAGCTAAATGCACTGCACTGAGCCCATCAATTTTACTGCATTTGAGAAGAGTTTAACATGCACATTTCGACCTTTTTACTACCTTTGTTTCTCAAATGCTGTGTTGCTTATGCTGTTCTGGCATAAAACACCTGATCAAAGGAGATGTGCAACACGCTTTGGATTTTGGACAGAACGACAGAAAGGTTGGTATTTACAAGCCTAAACATGGACTCTGTATGTGAATATACATATTTACTTATAGACAGCATCTAGTTTTCTGAACGCTTATTTTTAAAGTCTTGCCTTTTAAAGCTCAGTGCTATTGTTTGCATATTGTTGCAGTCTTAGCTGTTTTTTGGAGTTGGAGATCAGAGAGCTGCTGAAATGAATTGCTGGTACATTTGTCTCGTAATAGGATTTTGGCAGGACATTGGTTTTATTTGTAGTTTAATTAATTCAATATGGAATACATGTATGTGTTCTCATGGATTAGTATCACAGCTTCTGGCTGTGAAAGGAGTATGATTTCATATGTTGTGTTAGAAGATTTTAGTGATGCTTATGATTAGCTTCAACTGTTGAAGCCAAAAAACAAATCTGTGCAACAGTGTGGTCGTGTAATTATATCAGGTAGAATTAATTTAAAGCTTTCCTGCGTTATTGTACTTTAAGAAAGAGAAGTTCTGTTAAGCAAGTATTACATAAGGATTAGATTGTTTATCAGCAGGTATGTTTAACATAGCTTCACGTGTGTACCTGGGTCACAGCTACATGAGATAGTAGTCACATTTGTGACTGTCCTTCTGTTAGTAAAATGGTTTCCCGTGTATATTGGAAAAGTAACATATAGTACTGAGAAGACTAGGCTGTATAGAAAAACACTTTTAACACATGTTGACAAAACATTGGCTGTAGCTTGTCAAATATTAGACATCTGGCAGTGATTCCATGGTGGGATTGCTTGCTAAAATAGGCTTTAAAATGTTTCATAAACTCCTTTTCCCCTTTAAAAGGAGGCAGCTGTTCACATGAAATTATATACAAGTTCAGTCACTAGGCCCTTTGCATTTGTAATTTTATTCATGAGTATTAAACAACCTTTGAATCTGAGACCTTACTGTGTTCCCCCTGTGTTGCCTGTCATTGCCAAGGTATATGTTTTTAAAGAGTTGTCTTTTTAGAAAGGACTTGGAGCGAAGTTTTCATGGACTTTCTTTTGTTACTGTTTGCTTTGGGTGTTCTCAGTTACTAGTATTACATTAGAATGGTCCATGTTCTCTGTGTATACAAACTGAGCCTATTTGGGGATTGGGGAGGTGGGGAAAGCGGGCGGATACTGTCTTTTCCATGAGAAATTAGTCTTCAGTTTTACATACTCTTTTGCAAATGTCAGGGGGAAAGGAAGGAAAGGGACAGAAGTAGAGTTAAAGAATTATTTGTATGTCAGCTGTTATTCATGATCTATTTTCTGAACCCTACCCTACCCCTAGAAAATTAATACAAAAATATTCATTCTATTGTAAAGCAAACGGTGCAGTTCCTTGAACCGCATGCTGCCTAATCCTGTGAAAGCAGTAGCATTAAAGTTATGTTATTAGATGGCTTAACTACTACTTTTTGAGAGCTGTTTGCCTGCAAGCCGTTATTACATCACTGATAATTACTCTAAAGGACATCCTATTTGCACATAATGTGACAGTGAAGAGAAATCTGATATTTAGAAAGATGGAGTAAGAATAATAGTTTTTATAGTAACATTGTGTTATGGAAACCTTTTGAATAGTTAAAGAATATCTGATTTCTGTGTTTGACAACATCATTTCAAACATTGTTTGTGAGGTGGTTTATTTTTAGGCATTTCTTTAGTTTTACCCAGTAGAGCCTTCCAGCCAAATTTACTTAGTGATACTTATTTTTGTAGCAGGTGATCCTAGCAATGGCAGATCCAACTGTGCTAATAACCACAGATGCAAAGGTGACTATTTCCTTAATACCTTATTCTGTTTCTCTAAAGAATTGGTCAAGATCTTGAAGGAGGTAAATGGCTCTTAGAGGGATGCTAATGCAGATCAGTCTCTAGGGTGCAAAGAGACTTTTCCTTTTGCGTGTGCTGGTGTGATATAGCTAAAGTTTCAAGTCAGGCCTTCCAGTGCATGGTATCTGGCATACTCAGGCCTCCTATATATGCTGCCCTTTGGAATCTCACCTTTTAAATTGCATTTCATAATTCTACCCTTCCTGTTCTCTCTGCTGCTCGTCTGTGCTCTGATGATGCATTGACAGTATTCATCTCTGAAAATGCTCTTCCTCATGGGTACACAGGTGGGAACGGCGAAGAGGATCAAAACGTTCTCCTTCAGAGATCGAGGCATTGCCACAAAGTATACAGGAACATGATTGGAGACTAGTCCATTATGCATCTGCTGTCTTGGAAGGGGGCATGTGATACCATAGTTCTTTCCTTCCTTGAAGTCCTTTCCAGGCCTGACACCCTGACAATCGTTATATGGAAGCATTGTATGCTATGACAAATGTATGCTATGACCACGTACAATGAAATAGTGTGAGATGCTGCTTTTTTTGTCTGACGCATTTATGCATTTTTCCTTTCTTGGAAATTGTTGTATACTTCTGAATTTCTTTATTAGGTAATAATTTTTTTAAGTGTTGTCATAAATAAGATCTGACTAGAGCTGAACTAAAACCAGCATTGTAGATATGCCCTTTGTATTAGCACATCCAAGTTGTACAATTGTGTTTCAGTAGGCATTCAGCTACTGAGCTTTTGAGGGAACTCTGTTCAATCTTGATGCGATAGTTACATCTGGTAAGTAAAAGCAGATGGTAGTAAGTGGCAGAAGTGTGGGACAGGGTGGCACTGACATTCTGCTGAGTCTCTGAGGGGGAGCTGGCAGCTGAAGGAGTGAGTAATTTTCAGTCTATTGAAACTGATCTCGTAAAGAGAAGAACTCTGAGAGCCGAATTTTGCAGAAAGAAACTTGAAGAACTTGAGAAATGGCAAGAGTACAGAACCTGACATTTTGTGGAGATCTCATTTCCAGCTTTGTTTAGGTCTCATAAAACATGATGTTACTCAATGGACAACAGAATACAGTGCAAGAACAGCATGATTACAAAGCAACTATTGAAAATTCCATTGTTGAAAATATTTTGAGACACCAGTTGGTGCATCCTGAAGGTTATTAGTTGCCAGTAGCTGTGCAGCTGACCTGACATTGGAGAGGGTTAGAAACAAAGGTGTTTCATGAGTTGGAATAAGAAATGTTTTACTGTGCTCTGGGGATGACTCTCTCTGTGAGCCTGTCCCTCTGTGTTTATCTTTATGGATTTATGGAGCCAGCCTTTCATTGCGGTTGTGATCGACTCGATTCAAAAGACATTTTCTAAAGTAGCCAGACGTTATAAAGCTTAAAAAATTTTGTTTGAAATTGAAGCCCATGCAACCTCTTGTGTGTAACAGATGCTTTGTCAAAAAGCACTTTTACTGCATTTTGAAGGCAATGAAAGTGAAAATAAACACAAACAAATTGCATTGAGCTTGTCACTGGCAAAAGAATCCTTGCTATGGATTGGAATTAGCTGTAAGAGTGAAGGAAGGAAAATAAGATAAAACCACAGCAGGACATAATCAAAATAACATGGAAATGTATACATGCACGCTTACGTTTTTCTTTCAAAAGCAGTAACTATTTGGGACTGTAGTCCTTCAAGAAAACTAACAGTAACACTTTCAGAAGCCCATTAAAGCAGAAATTCAATCTTTCTGTTTCAAGAAAGCATGAAATGGTGGTTTGGATGTGGCTTACAATGTAAAGAAGCCTAGATGACATTTTCCTTTCTGACAGCTTTACCATAATGAAGGCAGAGAAACTACAAACTGAAGAGCCATCATTTTCCCTCATCTAGTGAGGTATTGTAGAGAGCAGCTCCCTGGAAAGATCAATTTAATGTGGCTGGTTTGGGAAGCAGAGTCTTCTGTAAAGAATATTAAATGGAAAAAAAACTATGGGATCTGAAAATGCTCACTATTTCATATTCTAATTTAAAAAAACCCAAATCATTGTGAACTGGACATAACGATTTTTGCTTGTCAAGAAATGAAAGAGTTGTAATTGTCTGCAAAAGCCTTTTTTTCAGGGGCTTTTTTTTTTTCCCCTACCTGGAATCTCCTGACACTTTTGCGGAGATCTGACCTCCTCTTTCTCTCCTGTATTAAGCATCCGTCAACACAAATATCCAGACTAAGAAAATAATGCTATTTTATTTACTGAGGATTGTAATCAATGAAATAGATGGGGGAATTGACCTGCTAAGGAAACATACACAGAGAAGTTTTCAAGTTCTGTTGTGAAAGACACAAAGGGACCATTGAAGGACCCGTGGTGAGGGCGAGTGTTCTGCAGCAAGACTGAGATCTTGCTTGAGGTTTGGCCTCTTTGGCTGCAGTCTAAATACCCTTGTGGTTGTTGGAAATGATTTTTCTATTCCTGGATTCTTTTTGAGACTTCTTAAATATTCCTGTTCTGCATCAAGACAAAACTAAGTCCTTTAACAGCGCTTTTGGGGTGCGGTCCAGCAGGGAGGCCAGCACCCAGTGCAGAATAGTAAGTAGCCTTGGGGGGCAGGGGGCCATATCTGCTGGAGGTGGGCACTTCAGCCAGATCAATCACAAAGTGAATTTTCCCATGTCCTCAGTGAGTTCCCTGAGTATTGCACTGTTTCCTTTTCTGCAAAGGGAACAGCTTTCTGTCACCCTAAAGCTCCAGTGGATGCTACATTTTAAAAGATGTACAAGTGGAAAAGGGCAGTCAAATTTTAAGATGCGTCCCATTATACAAAAAGTTCCAAATTAAAGTTGACATCCTCCTAGTCTGTCCTTTGTCTGTGATAAAACTTGTCAGCCTGTTCCTTGGGGGTAAGCACTTCAGTTTTATTCTGTGCAATCAAACGGAATGGTCCTGGAACTACTCTAATTTTTTTTTATTCTGAATGCTTTTTAGATCACCGATTACCAATTATAAGTGACAGTTAAGTATCACATTTTGTTATAGACCAATTTCCTGAGAATGTTTAAAATAAGCCCTGACTTTTTAACCTGCTAGACTTTTATGTGTACAGACAGTTCTTTTGAAATAGTATTTTTTACAAAGTGGGGCATGTAATAAAATTTGGACTCTTCTTAATACTTCAAATCTGAACACACACACAAAAAGGGACTGATATAACGTCTAATACTTTTTATGAGGCCTCAAATGTTTCAGCTTTACAAAATGTTGGACAGACTTTTTTGAGGTGAGAAATCAATTTTACGACTCCTCACCCTGTATTTCCTTGCAAAGAAAACCACCATGACAAGAGAAGACAAAAGATGTGTGTTTTCTAGATTGATTTAGTTTCTGCGTTTAAATACAGAATCCTGACTCTGGGGGAGAGTATGACGGACATTTCTGCATCCAGACTCTACCACCTATTTAATTATCGTGGTACCTTTCAAAATCTGATCTCCTAAAGCAAGAGCTCCCTGATTTCAACTTTTTTCTGTGTTTAAAGTACTGTGGTTTCATTTTCTTAGAGATTGGAGTAGTTTCCCTTGTAAAGGCCTCTCCTTGTAAAGGCCTTTCCTTCAATTATACATACCTGTGGAAGTGCCCCAAAGAAGAAAATAACAGTGATACTTCATTTCTTTCCATATTACTTCTGTTTGCAGCAAGTTCTTTCCCCACTCACCTGTATGCCTCCTGTCTTCAGTCTTTCTGACTACCTACAGAAAGTGCTTCATCTGTAAAAATATCTCAGTAAACTGAGAAAGGTAGGGTCTTACTTGGCACTGTAGTGGCAAAAAGGCAGTGTTCATTCATTGCCATGCCTGCTTTTAGAGGGGTGCAGCTGCTGGCACATGTGGGTAGTTTAGCTCCTTAGACTGGAGAGGGATAAAGGGCTGGAGCAGCCCTCAGCCGAGCGGGGGTGGTTGGAGGTGTTGCATAAAATAAACTCTTTTAGGGCTGTTGACTCTGCAGTGATTACTTAATCCCATGTGGCAAAAGAGGAGGATGAAGAAAACTGAATGAAGCAGTTACTGGGAAACTTAGTACTCTTCAGGAACACAGAAGATCAGCGGAAATGACATTTCATTCATTTGCTTCATGCATGCAAGGGAGGCTGGGGAAAAAGAAGACCCTGCCTGTTATGCTGGGAAGTATTGAAGCCCTTGATCAGTTCAATCATTTAAAGTTCATTCACGCTGAAGAGCCTAACTACAAAGCTTCACAGAAGTGTGAGGAATGCTGGTCTAGTGTGAAACTGATACAGGATATGAAAGAAATGAATTATGAAAGAGTTAGTAGCTAAACTGGAAGAACCGAAATATAGCTAAGAATTAATATTGGTGGTTTTTCGTTTTGTTTTGTTTTTAAGGAGAGGCTAGATTGCAATTGATAAAGGGGAAAGAAAGAAGTTTAGGGAAGAAGACTTCTTGGCCCCAAGGGTAATGTGCCCTTGTGGCCAAGAAGGCCACTGGTCTCCAGGGATGCATTAAAAAGAGCACGGCCAGCAGGAAGATCGTCCTCTGCCTTGACTCTGCCCTGGTGAGGCCTCACCTGGAGTACTGTGTCCAGTTCTGGGCTCCCCAGTTCAAGAGGGACAGGAAGCTACTGGAGAGATTCCAGCGAAGGGCTACAAAGATGATCAAGGGGATGGGGCACCTCCCTCATGAGGAAAGGCTGAGAGACTTGGGTCTGTTTAGCCTGGAGAAAAGAAGATGGGGGGATCTCATCACTACTTATAAATATCTAAAGGACGGGTGTCAAGAGGATGGGGCCAGACTCTTCTCAGTGGTGCCCAGTGACAGGACAAGGTGCAACGGGCACAAACTGGAACACAGGAAATTCTGTCTCAACATGAGGAGGAACTTCTTTACTTTGAGGGTGGCAGAGGACTGGAAGAGGCTGCCCAGAGAGGCTGTGGAGTCTCCTTCTGTGGAGATATTCAAAACCTGCCTGGATGCGTTCCTGTCCAGCCTGCTTTAGGTGAACCTGCTATGGCAGGGGCGGTAGACTAGGTGATCTCTAGAGGTCCCTTCCAACCCCTACAATTCTGTGATTCTGTGACTAAAAGTATTGGGAGCTGGACTGTAGCAAGATTGGTCTGAATTGGGGAAGAGGCCGCCAAATAGAAATGAGTATGTTGTGTTTCATCCGTCTTATACTACCTCTCAGCCATGGGCCTGGGCAATAGTGGAAAGGAAGGGGGAGCACCTATGTAGAAAGAAGGTGAGGGTGAAGCTTATCCCCTACTGCTGAGTACTTGGTCCAGGTACCACCTTGGCCTGGTCCCTGTGAGTGACTAACAGGCACCCCAGACGAGGGAGCATGGAGAGCTGCTGCTAGGCCTTTTTTTTCTGTATGGCACTTACTTTCTCAAAGGAAAATATTATTGAGGTTGATCTGACACTGAGGACTCAGTAGACATTTGGTAAATTAATAGATTAGCAAAGCAAGGCATAATTTTGGTGGAATTCCTGTATTAAATGCTCCTGTACATCTGAAGGCTTCTTTAGCCTGTGTTCCTGTATGAACCTTGCTCATGCTCTGGCCTTGTAGGAGTGTTTGAGTGTCAAGTTTTTAAGAAGAAAAGAGTTGTTTTTTTTTTTTTTCCTTCCTGCATGTATTTGCAGGGTAATGACTTGTACAATGTGAAGTTCTCTGTATTCCTTGAGATTGTGAATCTAGGAACAATTTTCTCCTTGTGAAAGAGTGAGGTGTTGCCAAAACCAGAATACTGCCATCTCTGCTTATGAATCCCAGTTTCAAATCCCAGATGCTTTACATAATAAAGCCTAACTGGGCTGATTACCAAGAGAACTCAGTCATTCAGAAAAATAAAAGGGAAAAATCCCTTTGCTTCATGAAGGAAGAACTGGTGCCAAGAGGAGGTTGAAATGTTAAAAATGCATTTTCTGTTTGGATCTTTCATATCAACTGTCCTGTCTCCTCTTTCTTTCCCCTTTCATTTAAGGCTGGGGATCAGTATTGCTCTTGTGCAGTGGGTGTATGTGGAAATTTTTTGCAGAACCTGTGAGGGCCTAGATTATGAAAACCACATTCAGTGGGTCTCTTCCCACTCTGCAGGAGCCCAGCTTAGGTAAGTCTTTCTGGCTACGTCTGCAGCGTCTTAGGGCAGCGATGGTGACGTGGATGCCTGTAGCTTCATTGCTTATACAGTTTGTAGAGTTTTGTGGCATGTGATGTTGGGGCCATCTCTCCAGAAGAGAGCGTGGCTGACTTGCCTGCCTGATGTTGACCACGTGGTATTGTAGGCAAGCAGTATGGGATGTTTGGCAGAGGATTCAGCTGTATAGGAGTAACCATCCATATGCTCTGCCTGTTTTATTTGCAGCAAACGATGTGGTAGGGCCCATGCAAAGCAGCAGGGAAACCTGTATGCGCTTTAATTTCTTGTAGTTCTACTTTATAAACAGTATTCCTTCTACTGCAGCTGGTCTCAGGCTCTTAGAGAAACTAAGCTCCTATGGGTTAAAATGGAAGCCCTCTTGTGGATTAATAATTGATTAAAAACCAAGAAATTAAGAGTTTCTTTAGGGGGTCTGTTTTCTGTGGGTGGAGGGAAGTTACTGGTGGAGTAAAGCGGGGATTTCTGCAGGAGCTTCAGCTCTTCAACATAGTCCCACATGAGCTGGAAATGGAAAGGAGGCATGGAAAGACAAAATTTGCAAACGTGACATTATTCAAAATAGTCAAATTCAGTGCTGAATGCAAACAGTTGGAGGATAAATTGATGTTAAGTAACTGAGCAGGAGAGTAGGTGAAATTAATTAATTGTACAGAGTGATACATATGAGAAAAGACAACACTACTCCCTAAGCTAGCTGTAGCCTCACTAAGAGACCTTGACTGATCGTGGGTAGTTCCCTGAAAGCAGCAGCAGCTCAGTCGGCGCTCAGTGTTGGTCCAAAAGGCAAACAGAGCATTACAAACCGCTGAGAGGGAAACCGAGAATAACAAAATCCTTATGTCACTGTGTAACTCTGCTGCGCCTACTTCTTGAGTACCACGTCCAGTTTTGTTCGCTTTGTTAGAGTAGAATTAGGGTACGCGGAAGCATGGCGAAGGCGGTCAGAGGTATAGGGTTGCTTTTGTACAAATAGGAACTAATTAATGTAGGAAACGTCCTGTCTGGAAAAAAGGGGATTGGAGGGGACATAATATCACCTACAGTGGAGGTCTGTATAGTCATGAATGGCTTCGGGAAGTGAATAGAGTGTTTATTTCCTGGTTGGGGTTTTTTTTTTTCCACTGCTTCACAAAAGGCAAACTGGGGCACCCAGAAAAATTTCAGGAAGGTAGTTTAAACAAAACCAGTTTTTCACACAGCACATCATTAAATTTTGGAACTCATTGATCAATGATATTGGGGAGATCAAAGAAAACTGAGCAGAGAAATCTTTAGGTATATTGTTGCAAGTATCTTTTGCTTAGGCAAAACTCATTACATGATTGTATGTTAATGATTTAAGGTTACTGCTTTGGCTCCTCACACGAGGATAGTTATATGTTACTTCTGGAACATTTTCAAAATAGCTAGAATTTCTTGAAAAACTAGGTGAATGCTTTTTGGCTGGAGCTGTTTGAAAATAAGAGGGATGTAATGTTGCTGTATTTGAACAGACTTTGCTGGAGACCACAGCCAAAACCAGAGCAGAGTACTGAAGGAAAAAAAATAATGTGGTTGTGGCTTTCAAACCTGATAGAAGCTTAGAAGAAAATCAATACAAACCTGCAGAAATCAGGTGAAATATAACATCTGTATACCCCTGGAGGCTGATTAAATTCTGCAATACATTTACTCCTTGCTTCTTTGCAGTTTCACTGAAAGGAATAGGAGTACAGACCATTTGACAAAGATGTTTTCACTGCATGTTAAACATCTAAGACAGAACTGAAAGGATGTGTGCTTCTCAAATTTCTTCGTAAAAGTATTTTTACACAGTGCTGTACTTCAGTATAAATTCCTTTGCTGCAGCAGGGGCTTGCCTGGGACTACTGAAGTTTTTTTGCTAGAGGTGATACATTAGCAGAAGTTAAAAATCAGAATTCCAGAAGCAGCTTGAATTTTTCAGTAAATACAAAATATATATATTGAAAATAATCACATTTTACCTGAAAAATGAAAACATCTCCTCTTGTGTTTATAGACTCTCAGTGCTAGAATTAGACTTGAATCCTTTTACTCTCAAATTTTATTTTAGCATGAGAGGTGTGGGGATGAAATGGCATATTTAACTCCGTAATATGGTTGTTCTGATGACCTGCAAAGGTGTGGGCATCGGGTACAAACTTCAAGAGAGCGGAAATTGCAGTAGATCATCCCCAAGCTATACTGATGATGTTACTTTCAGAACTGTTTTGATTCCCTAGGTAGCTCATAGTAAGATACTGATTTGATTTTTCTTACAAGAATGCTCAGTTGGCCCCTCTTCTTATGAGTTGATTTTAATTAGTTTAAGGTCTGTTTCTTTACTCTGACTCAAGATTATTCATGAGACCATGGATGATCTGGTTAGCTTCCAGTTTCAAACCAGCAGGGATCCTAATCCTACATTCCATAGTTACGTATATTGAAAATACGGTGTCTCTGTTTCCTTCAGCAGAGAGGCTACACCTAAGCTTGTTACTGTATCACTCCAGAGAAGGCTGCCTGATTTCCATGAATGAACATGATTAAATGTTAAGTACATGATTACAAAAAAAAACCTACTCCACTTTTAGGTAAACAAACTTTCAGTCCAGCTAACTGAAACTTTTCGCTTTGTTGTTCTGCTTGTGCCTTGCATGTTTGGAATGTGTTTGAAGGTGTAGAAAGTATGTGTAAGGTGGTGATGTTGGTGTAATTGAGCTTTAACTAGCAGATTAGAGTTCTCCATTCATTTTGCACAAGTATAAATAGCTATTTTGTGCATGTGATCCTGCAAGTTGACTCGCTGATGTCATAAAATTCATCAGTACGTTTGTATCATCTTGCTTTTCATTTGCTATTTCACTGAGAAAATGCCAGAGAAAAATTGGCCTTGTGATACATGGGAGACTTAAGCAGTTTGTTGATTCTCCAAGGAAAATATGAGATTGCTGTTGAATTGAGGCAGGACACTCAAGGAAAGCTGGGACTGAACTAGCATCTTCTATTGCAGTAGATGCTTATGAATGAATGTGTCTCCTGCACTTCTTGCTGCACCAGGAAATAGCATAATCTTACAAGTGAACTTTACTATACTGCATATGCTAAAATGTCTTAGGCCTTTAACTTGCTGCAGTCAACAAGTCCCATTGCCTTCCTGACATCCTTGTGCTGTTTTTGGACATGGTGTTCTGTCCCCAGCCTTTGTTTTAGAACAAGCCTTGGCTATCTGTACGTACCTGTAGACTTGGACGGGTTCTAGTTCCTTTGCTCCTGGTTCACCCCCTGAATGGCCACAGCCTGACCTGGTTATCGTGGGCTTGCTGCAGATCAATTCTTCCTTTGCAAAAATGCAATCGTAAATGCCAGTCATATATACAAATTTTTTTTTTGCATATAAAGTTCCTAGACATGCTGTATTTCTACAGTAATACTTTGTTATGCAAAACCTTGACTGAAGACTTATTTTTTTCATTTCTATTAATATGGAAATACATGACTCGAGTCATATATAATACATGGAGCTGCTGTAGGCCTGTCATGCTTAGAGTGGAAATGATGTGGGATGCTTTCTAAATGAATATTTAAATATGATCTCAATTCATTTTGTTGACAGAGGAAGCCCGGATAGATTGATGGGTCCTCTTAAAACAATTTTTTTAGTTCATGCCCTCCCTAAGAGGCCACGGTGAGAGTTATGAACAAGTCGTCATAGGTGTCCATATGTTTTCCTAGGAAGGACTGTTGCTTTTTGCCTGCTGTGTGTCATTTGTAGAAAACAATCTTTATCCTAAATAACACAGCGCGGTCCTTTTAAGCATACAGGAAAACGTGCCTTTTTCTTTTAGACATAGATAACCATTTACTTATTTTAATGGCTAAAATATGAGAGGACTAAAACCAATAGGATGATGAGAGGACTGGGAGAATTCATCTGACCATCAGCAAAAACATGCCAATAATGAGATTTGGGAGGCATTAGGATAATCTTGAAAAAGGAAAATGTTAAAAGCCTCATAGTTTGAAACTTGTAAAACATTCTGTGTAAAAGCACTGAAAGTCAATTATGAAGAGCAGTTGTATAGAGAGGTATTGTATGGCTGTCAGTCTTGCAGGATTTTTTATATCTCTAAAAGTTTTCCAGTGGTGATGTACCCTCTATAGCAAATGGAAGTTTACTGCCTAGTTCCCTTTGCAGCAGTTCTCTTGTGTATATATATACCCCATCTCCTTGGTCTGCAGATCCTAACTCTAAAAACCCTTTGCCTAAGGGAAAGGGAAATAGAGTTGTGGAAACTCCTGTGGCACAACATTTAAGCAATCAAGCACCTCCAAATAGTCTGGAATATGGCTGTGGTTATTTTGGTGGTTAAAGGAAATTTGAGGTCCTCAGCCTTCAAAAATGACTATTTCAAACTGAACGTGAAGGCATCATGCGGGCTGGTGAGAGCAGAATAGCCTTGGCGTTGTCAGCGGGAAGGCATTTTCCTCCACAGCTACTCACCCCGCAGCAAACTGCGAGAAGGTAGAAAGGAGCTGAGTGTTCACGTAAGCATGAGGATGGATGGGGCTTTCTGCGAGCTCTGGCTGCTGTCGGTTCAGCGCAGCCGTTCGTTCCCAGCACTCGCTGCAGGCTGGGAGAGACTGGCGATACGTCGGCTAATCAACGCTCCGCATTAATTCTGGCATTTGAGGACTCCACTGCGGGCAAACCCATACGCAGAGGAGGGGAGAGAAGTTTTAAGCGGTCCTGCTGTCATTAACATTCACAGCTCCGGCTTCAAGCAGCGCCAGCCTCACCCAGGCGCTGCCAGGAGGGAACGTGGACTCCTGCCTCCCTTTGTGCTGAGGGGAATCCATGGGGAGTAATTGAAATTCAGGGCTGCGAAGCACTGCTGTAGTGGTCTGGTTTGGGGCTTTTTTCCCCCCCTTCTCCCTTCATTCTTGGAGCAGGGGGAGCATGTTTGCTGTGGATTCTTTTTGTTTTATCAGAGAATGAGATGCTGGCTGAAAATTGAAGAAATGGCCCTAGAAGAATTGATGCAAAGATTAAATGCGGTTTCCCAGTGCGCTGGTAGGAGGAGCTGCTGGTCTTAAATAATGTGTTGTGTGGATGCTGTTAGTGATTTGTAGGATTTACAGAAAATCCTGGTAATCCGACTAGCATTCTTTATGCATGCTCGCATTAAAAGGAAAGAAAACGTTAAGAGCTTTTGCCACCGGGATAAACTTTTATTTATATTGACACTAATTAACATTTTTAGTGCTTAGATGTTAATGAGGCTAGCTTTGGAAGGTCCTCTTGAATAGTTTTGGGTAGCTGCTAGCCTAGTCAAATACTCTAAATGGGTCTTGATTCCTTTTTTGATCTCAGACTCAGCTGTAGCTAAGAAGTGGGGGGAATTACAGATTTGTCTAGCGGAACGGGTCTAATATGAAGGAGTGAAAAGCCTGGCTAACTGTAAGGCATCACAGCCCGTATTTTGGGTGGGTCTAAATTGCACTTTTGTGAGAATGAAGAGTTGAATGCAGTAATTGTGGTAAATTTAGTTTTACATCTGTATGGATTAAAAGGAGCAACAGATCTACTAAAATGGTTTTAGCATTGTAGAACAGAGAGTCTTATGATTTCTGAGAGATTTTCTTATTTTCTTGAAAATGTAAATGCTTATGTGTTGCAAACTAGAACTGAACAGCAGCAGTGTACAATAAGGTGATCTGTGATTAGATCTAGGAGTGTTTTCCTGTCTGTTGCTCACGCAGAGATGTAAGCATATTTCGGAATAAAAAGTTACCTGGAATGAGAAGAGATGTGGTTTTTGCATCCTTTGAAACTGTTTCTTTTGCCCTTTGTTTTTAGTCTGTTGACAGATGTCAGAAGTCTTGCATCTTGTCATCTGAGGCAAACCAGTGGTTTGCTGCTACAGAATGTTGAAGTTATTATTCACTGCAGTATCAAAACTTGGAATTTTTCTTCCTATTTTCCTGGTCCTCTGTGTCCTAAGGGTGTTTTTTTCAGCTTTTTCAATTTCCATGTGTTACAAGGAGATAATTAGCAAGATGGCTGATGCTGTAGTCTGATGAACAGATAGATTAAATGACAAATGTGGAATTAGCTGCATCAGTTTTCCTGGGTAAGGGAAGTAGGTATTTTACTGTCTTAGTAACATTTTTTTTTTGGGGGGGGGGGGGAGGGGAGCAAGACTTAATCTGATGAGAACAACATTAAATTACAAGTAAAGGTCACCATACATACTATTTTCTCCTTTGTTTTTCCTATGCACTTTTCCCCTGATTATCTTCCTGTTTTCAAAACATGTCTTAATTAAACGCTTGGATTTTTTTTTTATTGCCTATTTTGATTTTCTGAATGTTTAAATGAGAAGAATGCCAGTCTAATATAGGGCATACTGTCTTTTTCAGTTTATTTTAATAATTTGTACATTATTTTTTCCACTCCCTTAAAATCATTGCTGTAGCTTTTCTGAGGCAAGATAAATTTCAATAACGTGTGATAGAATTAGTTGGGAATATGGGAGCCTTTTCTTCCTGAATTGAAGTAGAAGGAGCCTCCAGGCTGCCAGCAGGCTCCCTGGTTTGCCTGTGACACCGCCTGTCTTTCAGCTGTGCAGATGTAGGTACACTGTGACCTTCATGTAAGCCACCAGCAGTTTTCAGTGCTTTTTTCACACTTGCCGGCAGGCTCTGACTGTGTGCTGATATTTAGCTTGTTAAACTTGCATATTTTTCCAAAAAAGCAGCTGTTACTTTACTGCCAATTTCATGTTCCTGTGGTTTAGCTGGTTCCTCTCCTCCCCCTTCTCTTTGTATTTCTTCCTCTCTGTAATCCCTGTGTGGGTATTCCCAAGCCAGAGGCACCTCTTTTCTACAGCCAGTGGTTCTATTTATAGGTGACTCTCAGTTTTCCTTTTTCCTTTTTTTTCTTTTTTTTTCTTTCTTTTCTCTGTGTTCCTTTCAGATTGCTTAGACTGTCTCTCTGTTGCTGTCTCCCATTCTTGTGCTACACTCTCCTTGGGTCAAATTATCTACTATCTGGCTTCACAGCTGTCTTTTGACTCAGAGACTCTGCTTTCGTAAGCAGAGATTTCCTTAACAGCCCAAAATCATGTGCAGGATTTTGCCAAGCCCATCTTTCAATAGCTCCCTGCTGAGGAGTAATGGAAATGCAAAGGTTCCCCTGGCTGCCCCATAGTGTAGCTATCCACCTTCAGGCATCAAGGGATTTTCTCCTTTGTAGAACCCTAGGAAAAAGACTATTCCACTTCCTTCGCTTGTTTTTCTGAATGATACTGCAGGCAGGCTGAGATTCATCCCACGCAGTTTTAAGCATCTAAGTCAGAGGAGGAATTCCCTTAAAATCCATGTGCACTAAAAGGATAGAAGGGGCCACATTCAGAAAGGAAGTCCTTCCACCTTCTGAGGTGCACTTGTCCTCTTGATGTGCTGAAGCCTGGAGTAGCTCAGCTCCTAACCTAGCATCTCCCCGATGTCTAAAGTTACGTAGGGTAAATCTGGGTTTGTCTGTTATCTTCTGCTGTTTTTCCACAACAGCCTTTCCACTTCTGGCTGCTCTCCCACTAGCAATTCCCCTGTGTCAGTCTGGCGCTGACACAGCCTTTCTGGGCTACTCATCCCTCACCACCACACCAGCACTTTCCTCAGCCATCCTTCTGCTCCCTCTGGTCTGACTAAATTCTGATTTGCTCATACTGCCAGCCCCCGTCATAAATTACTGACCTCTCTCTCACTCCTTACTCTCTCACAAAAGCGTGATTCTCTCCCAGGATCCCTCAAGTGCCTTCCTCTTGCTCAGAGCCCCGTCCAACCTGACCTTGAACGTTTCCAGGGATGGGGCATCTACCACCTCTTTGGACAACCTGTACCAGTGTTCCACCACTCTCATGGTAAAAAGTTTCTTCCTTATATCTAGTCTAAATCTTCCCTCTCTTAGTTTAAAGCCATTACCCCTTGTCGTATTGCAACAGGCCCTCCTAAAAAGCTTGTCCCCATCTTTTTTATAAGCCCCCTTTAAGTACTAGAAGGCTGCAGTAAGGTCTCTCCAGAGCCTTCTCTCCTCCAGGCTGAACAACTCTCTCTGCCTGACCTCACAGGAGAGGTGTTCCATCCTCTGATCATATTTGTGGCCCTCCTCCGGACCCGCTTCATCAGGTCCATGTTTTTCCTGTGCTAAGGGCTGCAGAGCTGGACACATTACTCCAGGTGAGGATGATAAAGATCATAAAGATCATGCTTTTTAGTTCAACTTTACAATCCTCTTCATATTCCTTCTCTGACTCCTGCTCCACAGTTCAAATTAACCTTGCGCTCTGCCCTCTTCCAACAACTAAAAAGGGTGCTCCCATGGCATCTTCCTTTGTTTTTTCCCACATATGCCCCTCAGTCCTCCCGCTCACTTTGCTTCTATCGAATGGCCTCCTGGACTTGAATGACCAAACTGTTGCTTTCCCTGTTTTCATATAAATCCTTAAAACAAGGCAGAAGTGATTTAAATAAATTCTCTATTTCTAGCTAAGGTTTGTGTTTTAATCCCATTAGAATTGTGGGTGTTTTTTTCAGCAAAACTGTGAAATTGTATTGATACTAAAAAAAACTTATTCTGGTTTTGTCCATGTTTATTTTTTTGATGGATAATTGCATCATTTCTGTTCATTTGGCCATAGTTTTTACTTTTCTAGTTTTCTTCCTCTTTTTCAGTTCTGTTTGTTGGGGTGTTAAATTAAACTCTCTTCCACAAATTGCTGTTTATGGGCAGAACTTCCCCTCCCCGTGGGACAGTGGCTCAGAGGTTGAAGGCCCAGGTTATCAACAGTTCTGGTCTGGGACCTCATATTCCTGTCTGCCATGGGTTTTCTGCTTAGGGACTCCATTTGCTCTGACTGATACAGATACAGGGTTAAAGCACCAGCTCTTTCTGTCAGTCACTACTCCCATTTGCATTGCCACAGAGCTTGGAAGCCTTGCAGTGATGGTGTTGTCTAATTCATGCAAACAGGCAATACAAATCTGACATTCCCGGCCTTAAGCCTGGGGTAGCCCCACTCATGGTTTCTTTCCACCTTGGAAAGGTGCCACTATTACAGCTACCATCTGTTTCCTCTCCTCAAACACTATTTTAGCACTCTGCAAAAAGAAGAAACATCTGCAAATCGAAGAAGATAAACATATATGTAGTTCCTTAGTAAATATGTGTGCAGTGCTAGTATTTTAAGTATAAGTAGCATGCCTTAGCCATTTCAGCTTTAGTCAGTTTTCAGTAGCTCCAGATTTTCTGTCATATTCACAATTTGGGCCAAAATTTTACACTTCATTTCCCTGGCTTTGTCTTTTTGACAGGCAGGCTTTTGAAGTTTTGAAGGCTGGCTCACCTGTCTTGACAAATTAGGAACAGGTGTAGGAGGAACGGACTCACATACCACCTCCAAGTGGTGTCACTGGAAAGAGCTGGCTTACTGAAGGAGCAATGGGGGCACCCTCAGGCACACTGAAGGGATGTCGTAAAGTTGTGGGCAGCTGGTAGGACCTGTTCTGTGTGTCCGCCCCATTCCTACTTTTGAGAGCTTGCCTGCTCTTTCTTACCCTTGTAGCATCTGTCCTTGGTTCACTTGATTTTCCAGTTTCGGAACCCCAAAAAATCTTTCTGCATGTGGTGGAGTGCTCAGTGTGCGTGTGTTAATTTGGCAGGCAGGCAGGTCTCAGAGTGAAGGGCATTAAATTACTACTTGGCAGCTTTGGCAGCTTTCTATGTAGCTGGTGGAATTGAAGAGATCCAGCTGAGAGCTCCAAAATCAGCAGGTTGTTGGTGCATCCACTGCGCCCAGGTAGCATTTAATGGTAGTGGGGGATGCCTCTGGCTGGCGTTAGCTTGCTGGCCCTGCATTTTGGCTCTCCTGCTCCCATGTTGAGCTTAACTATGAAAGATGCTCCTGATTTCCCAGGCCAGAAGGTAATAGAGCAGGCATGCTCTTCCTGTCATGAGGTTTAAAAATTCAAGAATAAGTGTAGGAGCTGCAGTTGAACAGACCCAATTAAGCTATAAGGAATGGATTGCTCATGTTTTCTATGAGCATGTACTGTTATGGCTTCCGCATGTACCTACATGGCATCCATTTCTTAGTATCCTAAATCAAAATCTTTATTTTACTACTGAAACAGCTGGATCTAGTGAACCTGGTGGGAGTAAGGTTCAGAGTTAGCAGCAGTCTTGTCCTTATTAGAGAGAGCTGCCTTTTTGGTAATCTGTGGAAAAATATTTTGATCAACATTAAGGTTGATTAAATTTTATTTTTAACCAAACTATTGTTGCTTAAAAATCAAATCCCAAAACGTTTCAGCTCAGTAGATTTTTTTCTTTTTTTACTTACAATAAAAAAAGAATAAATGCCCACTTGACTTTATATCCATGTGCACTTCTTTTTGGGACTGTCAACAATAACAACCTCTGTTATCATATCATCTGCCCCAGTCTTTCACTGGTTTTAATTGCAGTTGCTGTACTACAGTCTGTGCAGATATCTTCCTACAGATGAACAGGAGATTGGGCAAAATAGGCATTAAACAGTGAACTATGGCATATTTGGAGTGGCTTTTCAGAGGATTGCAGGATGCATTATTGTCAGTCTCCCATTCAGTCTATGGACTTTGGATGTATACACTTCAAGCTTTCAGAGCCAGGAAAGCCCTGCCTGGACTTACGTACTTAGTGATATTAAAGAAGAAAAAAACCTGTTACTTTGATGCATTTTTATTATCATAGTGACTCAGAATACTTTCTTGGCAGGAGTGTCTGGCACAGCTGCCTGCCACGCTTAGAACCGCAGAGAGCCAAACTGCAAGATTACCTCGTGCATATCAAATAACAGGGAACTTCTGCAGAAAAGGAAGAGCACGGCGTGGGGACAGGGGTGTGATACGTAACACAGGCTGCGTTGTCTTCAAGGTGTTTGCTCTAAGCTGACGTGTCAAGCAAAGCCAGGGAGCTGGAGGCGTTTGATCACTCACCTTTTCCTTTAACAAAGCAGATCAAGCAAGCTATGGAAGAGACTTGCGATTTTGTTGTTTCTGAGTCAGCCCAGCCCAACAACTTCTTAAGTTATTCAGGTGTCTGCAACAGTGCATTTCAGCTGGAAGTTTCAGCCTTTCATTGTTTCTTTTGTCTTGTCCTATTAAATATCAGCCAAATATGCTTTTATTTTCAGACAGAAAGAGCATGATCTTGGATGCTTTTGTATGGATTAATCATTGTAGGTCTTTTGAGATAAGCCTGCAATACCATGTTAGCTATTTTGACTTCACTTTACATTCTCCAGTTATGCCCATAGCTGTATAGCTTGAGCATGAGCCACCTGGCTCACCGCATGTAGGAATGCAGGCATTGTGGTTGAGGCAAACTGTCTGGTAGTCCAGCCTTTAACAGCGCTGTGGGTGCAGCAAACTCAAGCCTTGTGAAACAGTGAGTGCAAGCACATGGTCCTGGGAGTAGGTAGAGGCAGGATCATCATCTTGGAGATTTACTGCACAGCCTGTGCAGTTTCAAACAGTAGATCCCTTACTTAAAGCAATCTTGGATATTAGTTATATCCTCGATCTGTCTCTGCTGGTCTTTCTGTGGCTTTTGGATTTTTGTACCAATGCTTTGAATTTCTTGGTGACTGATGGGAAGTGCTATTTGGGTTGTGGTGTACCGGGGGCATGGAGCCGTCTGCTGGGCTTTCCATGTGGTTCCCTCGAGAAACGGGGAGTCAGGCACAATGACTCTGTGCTATGATGGAAAGATGCTGAACTTGGTTGCACAAAAGATAGAACTGGCTGTGAGTTTCAACGTGAGAATAAGCTGAAATGGAGACGCCTTCTGATACCCACTCCCAAACATTTGTATCTTCATGTGAAGGCTGCGGGTGTTTGAGCTTGGGAAGATCCGGTGTGACGGGGCCTTAGGCAGTTAAATCCCTTTGAGGTCACAGAGGAAGACGGCTTCCTGGCGGAATGTGCTGTTCCAGTTGTGGTAAGCTGATAAAGCACAGTGCAGCGTGATACTACCTGGTTTTGAGGACATAGGTGTATAATGCTGCCCAGCAGCACTCTGCTGCCTTAACCTTGACAATCTGGGGAAATAGGTGTTTGATGAGTTGAGGACCGTGCTGCTGTGCAGTAGATAGGCTCTTGTTTTCCACCTGTGCTGTTACTTCAGGGATTTTAGTGCTGTTCCCCTTCACATGCTTGAGGCGTTTACCAAGTGCTGGTCTTACTGAAAGTCTTTCTGTCTTCGATATTTCGTGTAGCAGGCAGAAAATTTGCACCAAGAAGTGACTGTCCTAGTTCTTTTATAGTCTCAATTCTCGTTCAGACAGAAATGTATCTTCCTTTTCTTTCAGCTCCTGCCTATAGCCTGATGAATTTAGAAGGAGGGTGGGTTTGCATATGAAGCAACAAGATAATTGATATAAACAGAAAATAATGAGAATACACATAGCTGATTTTAAAAATGACTCTTCAGGCTACAACTTTTGTTATTAAAAATATTGAACAATAAATTACAGCTTTTCTGTAAACAGTCCCATGTCTGGCTTCTGGGCTGGGCAAAGTGCTTTACTTTGGTCAGTATTTTGTCCTGGGCTGCTGGTTGTCACTCCATGTTACCCTGTGTTACTTACCGGGTTGGTCAAGGTTACCTCATGTCACAAGCCTGTGTTTTAACAGCAGCTTTGCAAACCCAGCCTTGCATCAGCTTTTGGCCTACACATGCAGTATGCTAAATGAACCGGCGTGTTGCGTGACTCATTTGTTTCCTCTTTCTGTGTTTACCTTGCATGTGTTACTACGGGCATGACACCTCCCCAAGTAACTGCAGTGGTAAGGCCCTGCCAAACTTTAATGTTCCCTACAGCTCTGTATCCTGCTGCCACTGAGTAGCTGTAATTGAATCGATTATCCCCTATTTCCATTATCTCAGCATTTTCAATTTTTGGATTTACTGCAGGGAAGAATGAGAGACTCATTTGGTGAATTCATGGGGGGAGACAAAAACTAAGAGCGGGTTTCTCTGATTCCCTGCCTGCCTCTGAGAGTGCCTGAACTCTCGGGCAGGAGCCTGCTGTGTGGCAGGGCAAAACGTACCCGTCTTGTCCCCTCTTGCTGCCATATATGGTGCACTCCTCTCTCCAAACTCCGGGTAATTCTTTGTTTTCAGCTTCCAGCCGAGTCTGTAACTTCATTCTTATTACCCAGTGGACTTAACAAAGGCAGCTTGATGCTTTCTTTACTTAGCATTTCGCTTTTTTGACACATTTAACTCAGGCATTCAGCATATTTGTAATGGCAAAGTACATTTATATAAAGTGGGCAGTTCTTGTAAAAATACTTCAGAACAAAATAAAAGCTCCCATACAAACGTTCAGTGAAACAAAGTAGAGAAAAAAGCACGTTTGTGTTTGAGGAAGGGATTTCCCCAGCTTACTTTGAGGACTGTCAACAGTGGAAGAGAAGAGAAGGAGAAAGATGAGGTAAGGTAGCAGAACAGGTGTGTTTAGTTGTGCAGCTTGGATGAGAACAGAAAGCTGGCAGAAACAGGGTGGTATATAAAAGATTTTCTGGATGTTTTGCTCATAGATAGTCATTTAGTAGGACATGAAGCTGGGGCCCCCATAACACAGTGTCTGAAACACAATAGCTTTATGTTTAATAGTTATGATGAAATATGACCTACATACACAGAATCACAATAGTGATGAAAATTCATCATCATTACTTAATTCATGCTTGAGTAGATGCCAGGCTCTAATTATGACACAGCTCCAGTCTGCTCAGGACCCAGACATTTGCTGTGATCCTGGAACAGCTGGTTTTGTCGAGGACAGCCACAATCAAAAATCTCCTTTCTGGGTTCTGTGCGAAGGCTGCTGAGGCTGCGAGCGACTCGGGGGAAGTGCTTTGGAGTTCGATTTGAAGATACAGAGAGGTAAAGAGCATCTGAGCCCATTGGAGAGAGCAAGACAAAGCCATTGAAGTTGTTTGATGGTGTTTGAAACGGTATCAGCAGCTTACAGAAAAAAAAGGTCATTTCCACATCAGACAAATCACTTGTGAAGTAATATATGAAGTAAAGGTAAGAAAAAAAATTAAAACAACACATAGCATTCCCAGCTTTCTAACTGCATACTTTATTCATTTCCTTCTGCTGAGTCTCTTGAGTGTTTCTTACCCTTAGCTCATGCTGTACTTGCCTTTCAAGGACATTGCAATCTACCTCTGACTTTGGTGCCATCGTTGTTTCACAGTCAGTTCCTTTGAAAAGAGCGTATCTGAATTGCTTTGAGAGCACAGAGCCTGGAGCGGGAGAGGGATATTAATAGAAACAGCCTCTCTCTGTTGCTGTATGAAGATAGAAGATGAGTTATTTCAGTGTGGCAGGTGGAGGTGTTTTTCAAAGCAATTGTTTACATTTTTGAAGATCTAACAGGGAATTAAAAAGGTCTGGTAAAAGCTGGATGGCACAGAGGGCTGACATACATTTTGTATTAGGAGAGTAAAGGTATGCATTAAATACTATGTTGTTAATTTTGCACATATCTTAAGTTGAAGTAGTACTAACAATTCCCATCCAGTCTTCAGAAAATTGGGAACAAACTTTTCTGCATCCTACCACCTGCCTTGTAAAACATGGAAACAGAACAGTTACTCTGGGCTTTATTTGACATTATTTTTAAACACCCCCTCACCCCCCTGGTGCTTCTTTTAGTGTAATGGTTCTGGACTGAATTCAGTTAAGACTCTGCCTGACATTTATATGATGCTGCAGGGAACTCCTATTTGAGCTGGTGAGAACAGGCAGGATTTAAATTTTTATCCCCTAAGGAGGGCGAGAATTTAGAGAGATCCAACAGTGGTTTGAAGAGAAATAAAGGTATTAGAGACGGTCCCCATGTGTGGCTGCCAAGGCAGGAAGGGATCTGGGTGTTACCATTTGGCGCTTGCGTTGCAGAGAAGCCCCTCCTGTTCCCCCCTGTTCCCTTAGGAGTTCCTCTCCCATCCTTTCCCATCAAGTAGCTGCTGACCTTTTGCACGTGGGCATTGCCTGAGCTGTGGTGTCGCTGGTGGCTCTCTGGTGTGCGTCCTGCCTGAGAAGGAAAGCAGGAGCAGGCAGTGGTACGAGAGAGAGGAGCCTTCCCTTCCCGCTCGCTCATTATCGCCACCGCCCAGGACCAGTAGCCTTGCAGGTTTGACAGCCAGTCTAGGAGTTTCCATGACACGGGAGACATGTAGTGCATGGCTGGTATAGTGAGTTAGCCCTATGACATTAAATGGGAGCAAATGCAGTATACAGTATTTAGGTTTAAAGATACACATGGAAGAAAAGGAAGCAAGACAACGTGGCCACCCACTCTCCACTCTCATTTCTTTTTGCTCCCTGCTCCTGGCAGCAGATCAGCTGTTGGGGTAGTGGTATGGTGGCTATTTTTGTTCATTACCCTCTGTGGGGCCTCAGAAGCCTCGCACACATATCAGGAAGAGGAAGACCCACAGCTCTGCTCGGTTCCTGCCGTGTGTGCATCACTGTCCTGTCCAGGGAGCTTGGGCCATGCCGAGTGCTGTGCCAGGGGTTTGCAGAGCCTCTCCCGCCACCAGATCCTGCCCTACCTCCTGTCTGGGTGTGCGTGGGCCACCCTGGCCCTCAGGAGCCCTTCGTCCCATTGAGCTGGGAGGGCTCCGCAGGCAGCTGCACCGTCTGCAATTTACTGGGGTTGTGAAGAACTCAGGAAGAAGTTACCAAAAGTATCAGATTTAAGTTTATAACGTCATTAATACTAAAGATCTCAGGCTTTGAAAATTACCATTGCATTCACAAAATACTCAGGGGGAAAAAAGCTTAGTTTGAACTATTTATGCCTTTAGAAAGGAATTTTTTTGAGAGTCAAAGCCTCATTTTTAAAGTATGTTGCTAATAACACATTAGGCAATGAATTACTAAGTTATTGAAGTAGGAATAAATGAAACTGTGTTTGTTTTAAAGGCTGGTCATCTGCTCTGCTCTATTTTTGTTCCTGGGCATGGCACCACACAGCCTGCCAAGCCCTTTGCAGATGAGCTGTACCATACTCGACAGCTCCCTGCCTCAAGTAACTTGTTATCTGGATTAAACACGGCAAAAAAGGAAATGTCAGACAAGCATGGTGGAATTGATGAGGGAGGAACATTCCCGGCAAGAAATAAGGTCAGGCTCATCGGTGCACAGTACCTTCCGTGGGCTTCAAGCAGTTTTTCTAGCTGTACCTGCTCTTATTTGGGAGAATAAGGGGTGTGTGCCCCATGGTATCTCTTGGCAGGTCTCTTCCTCTGCTTGAGGAGGTGGCCGTCCTCTCGTGGTTCCTGCCCAGCTCAGTCGCTGGTTTCCTTTCCTTGGGATGGGATGGGGTGGGATGGGAGGGAGGGAGCAGGGCGAGGGAAGCCTTGATACTTGGGTATCTCCTCCCCTGATAAAGTCAGGGCATGGGTAGGGTGGGAGCCCGAGGAAAAGGCAATCACCCTCATCATCCGGAGGTGGCTTGCGTGGCGTCTGTTTGATGATGACTGTAGGTAAACCTGGATATCCGGGGCTGATACCCGCTCTTGTTTTTCACTTAGTTGCCCCAGTCTTGTTCTTCACTTCAGTTGCTTCTATCAGTAATTTTTGAAATAGCATTTTTGCTCCAATGTTGGTTTAGTTTTTGTCTTTGTCTTTGTCCTTTTTTTTTTTTTTTTTAGGAATTGATTTGAAATGGCGTAAAATACCCTATTCCACAATGCTTAATGCAGAACTGTGGTTTCATACCGTCTAAGTCAACACTTGGTTAGCTTGTTAGACTCTGACACATGTTAGATGGTTAGTCTCCCCAAAAAGAAGTTTCTAATGTGAAGCAGTAGTTTGACTGCTAGTAATAAACCACTTTACTGCCACCTGGTAAATTAGGCCAGTTGAAAAAAGCAAAACCAAAACCCAACAACAACCATTTTTAATAAAGTTTTAATTTTTGAAGCTTTTTGAAAATAGTTGGTCCCAAACTACTTTGCAAGAACACCTTTTGCCCTAGTTTGCCCTCAGCATGTAGATTAGAATGTTTTTCTTATTAGAGCTTTAGCCATGTTTGTAATAAGAAGGCAGTTTTCTGCTAAATCTATCAGACAAAAGGAAGAAAGGAAATTTCAGTGATTTTTTTCAAATTGGAATTGATTGTAATATTTTTTTATTACTAAAAGCAAAATTCCAGCCAACTTCTGAGAAACGTTCATTGGAAAAAACTTCTTTTTTGGCCAAAAATTATTTCATGTAGCAAAAAAAAATTCTGTTAAAAATAATTGCTGGAAATTTATGATTAGCAATATTTAACAAAACAGTATTGTTGAAGCAGAGGAAACTTGAATATTCTTGTGACTGCAAATACAATGTGGATTTTATTTCTAGATGCCATATTCAGAATCATGTAAGCCTATGAAAAAGGTTATCTTTTCTTTTACTGCAACGATAACGTAAAGTATGTCTGAATAACCAAAATATCATCTAAATTTGTTCTTTCTTTCATTTCTAAAAACAGGCTAGAGACATTAGACTTTGCTGGAAAAATAAATAAATCATGATTCTTTCTGAAGGCAGCTGACAAAGACAGCATAATAAGATATGGAAAGGACCTGATTTTCTGTTTTATAAAACTGTGTCATAGGATGCATGACTGAAAGGCAAAATATAACATACTTGAGGAAATAATGGAGCTGCTTGCATGCTGAAATAATTGCCCAACACTGTCCAATTCAAAAGTTGTTCAGTTGTGAAGATTATCTCCTGTGAAGAGTTAGCTCCACTTTGTAGTTAGAGACTATATATTCTTTTCAGCCTCTTGTCATGTAATTTGCACTTGCTTTATCTGGCTATCAGTTGCCTCTGGCAAGAACAATTAATCACTTAAAGTCAACTTTACACTTTCTTGAAAAAATAATGTTAGAATTGTACATGTGCGGTATCATGCTGTACTTGATTATGAATATTGGAATACTGGAAAAATGGAAAATGTTGGTCTCATTTGGCTTTATGCAGATGAAGTTTGCTCTTTTGGAAGTCTTGTCCTTATGACCTGTTTGCATTTATTGTGCAATACCTTCCCAGCCTACCTCTAGATAACATGACAGAGGTGTGGAAGGAGCTCTGTGCCAAAGCATTAGCAAATACTCTGACTGGTTGCAATGTAGAGAAAAGATGCTTCCATAAGCACATGGTTTCTCTTAGGCCTGCTTCTGTTTAATTGAGGAATTCAGATACCTACATAGAGAAAATGATTTTCAATGTCATTTTACTACAGACAGGTATTTGCACAGGCCAATTTTTTTCTAGTAAGGATGATCTGAGCCGCCTTCTACAGTGAGTGGAGAAGGATGCTGTCCTCTGGACACCCATCGGTATAGAAGCCAACTCCTCTGAGCTGCGTCTGGTAGGGGCTGCTCTCTCTCCATCCTGGGAGCCATCCGTGGATATTACTCACCTTTGGCTAAAGTTAAAATGCATTTTTAAACCACATGCCATCTGGTGAAACTAAGTAGTTGAAGAAAGAGTTGGTCCTGCTTTTTTTCTTTGCCTTGCCTTCAGCTTCCCGTGGTGTTTCTTGCATCAGGCAAGAGATGGGTACCTGGGAACTGTCTGAACCATTGAACTGGTTCAGTTTGTTGATTCAACAGAAAACTGCTTTTTTTGTGTAGGGGAGAGAATTGTGCTTACTGTCAAATCTGTAGGCTGCCCTGCCTCAGCCTGTCATCATCTGAGCTGGTACGAGGGCAGCAGTGGGAACGTGTGGCTGTGGCACTGGAGGAACAGGGATAGGGTGGGCGATAGGGTGGGACTGTCCCTTCACTGGTGCTCTGCAGTTATTCCAGAGGAGAAACAGTGAAACTCCTGGTCTTTGTGACCATCTCCCATAATTTCTGTTTCCTGGGTTACTGAGTCAAGTACGGTCGTCTCTTTAGAAGTTTACTTGTCTTGGTTAACCTCAAACCTGAAATAGGTATTTTGTGGTGGAACGTTATGGCTGTTGGTTTGTTGTCTGGCAAAGCAGGGAGATTCTTCTTGGTCTGTTTATTACAGTACTGTGGGTACTTGATTTCTGCAGAGATCCGCATGGATCCACTGCCCATTAAACCCAGTTTCTGGGTAGAGACTTTTTGACTTCTTGATGCATGCCTCTGTCAGGGTTCAAGTTAATTAATTTTGAGGTCACCAGTTATCTTGGGGTTCATTTCAGGGGCTGTAACATCAGGCTCTTAGTCTTCCATGTTGTGTCAGTTAGAAACATGTGACATTTCTGCTCGTTCCCTCCCCTGCCTGTAACTGAAGACTGCCACACTTTAAGATGTGATATCTGTACACAGTTTGTTTTTACACAAAAGTTAATTTCACTGCTGTAAAAGGTAGCAATAGTTATATTTTATATGGCAGCACTTATCCAAACTCTTCTGCAGTTCTTCATGCCTCTTAAACAAATACTTGGTGCTTCAAGCAATACTTTTGAGCAGGCTTTGAAGGTGAAAACAGTATAGTTAGGAATTACAGTGAAATTCAGATTTCTAGTATGTATAAACCAATACTGGAATTCCTTCAAGTGCCAGATTTTTAACTCGCAAGGTGAGTAAATAGGATGCAGGTGCAACCAGTGGTTGACTTAGACTCTGTGTTTCCCTTTGCATCTTGACCTTGCACTGTGCCTGAAGAAACCTGCAATAGGATGGTGATCTGGGAAGGCACAAGGCTGAAAGCTGAATATACAGATTGTGTCTGAAGTGTTACTTTTAGTTTGACATTTTGTTGTTACTTCAGTGAGCCAGTAAGTTTCTCTTCCTTTCTGGTTCAGTGAATATTATCATTTACAATTTACAGTTTTAGCATAGCTGAATCCAAAATTAAATGGGAGAAAAGAATCTGAAAAGCATTATTGCTTAAACTAAAGTAGAGACAAAGCGTACATTATATTAGTAACAGTACATTATATTAGTAACAACTTTTAAGTATCTGCAAGTGATCAACCACAAGGATAAGAAGAACTAGAAGTAATTTATTTATTTATTTATTTTCTGAAGACACCTTTTTGATTTTTTTTCCAAGCCATCTCTTGAGAGCTACAAATATTGCTAAGGTTTGTCATTTATCCTGTTCTGACCAAGAAAAGCCCAAACACGTGGCAGGTGCATGCTGTTTTGCTAGCCTTGATATGAAACATACTTGTTTCCATTTAGAAGTCTATACTCATAATAAACCTATTTTGCAGCACTAAATCGTTTATCTTAAATGTTATCTGAGAACATTTTGGTCATTTACTGGTCATTAACTTTTATTATTTATTTATTTATAATACTTGCAAAGTTTACGTGAGAAATAAATATTTTTATACTTCCTACTTTGGGTATGTTATCAGTTCTCGTTGTCTTGCAGTTTGATGAGAATATATTCAAGCTCTCAAGTCTCTTCTTGCGTTGGAAAAGTGCCTTAAATCACGGATTTGAGACATAAGATACACTCTGAAAAGCGAACAAGGTACATCTGGGTTTGTCTGACTGACAAATGTTTGCTCCTCCAGGGCCTTGCAGTTTTTGCTCTGTAGGCCACTAATCATCGTCTGTAAGATCATGTAAGAGTAGGTAACTCACCGAGGTGTTGTGTTTTAGCACACTTGATTAAAATTTGTGTCCCTAAACAGCCAATACTTGTAATGTCAAAATAACCTGTAATTAGGTTGTTTCTTATCCTGATGTCTAGTTTGCACATGTGCGCTGCTCTCACTCCCTCTCTATCCCTGCCTGTGTGCTAAGGAGCATTTCTTCATGGACACAATATGAACGGGATGATCCCAGAAAACAGGTTGCCTGTTTTCTTTAATACACTACAGCAAAACAGCTGCTCCAGTCAGCCAGCATCGAACAACAAGCGCACAGGAATTCAGGCACAGCCAGAAGCAGTTTCCCTTGCATGGTAGGGTTCCTCTTTCCTCAAATGAGTCCTGGGAAGTTAACTCCCATCTTGGCCTTTTAGTTTCCCTCAGCTGCTATCCTAAGCAGGTCCCTCCTCTGGTCTCCTGCCTGAGGTCCACCTGCAGCACCCAGCCTCACACTACACCTCCTCTCCCAGTGCCTGTATCTCCTCTGCCCTCACTCTCCTTCAGTCCCTGCTGCCTTTCCCCAGCCTCCCCTGTACTAAGTCCCTTCCCTTCCACAGCCCTCCTTGTATTGTCTCCTCTCATTAAAAGATGACTCTTTTTGCCCAACATCTTCCGTCACCCAAGTCCAGCCTCCCTTCCCCTCACACTGCATTCTCACTGACTGGCCTTCCTTGAGCTGGCACAGGCACATGTCCACCTTGCACCGGCAGCCGTGTTTATTCTGCTGGGGATCCTTCTGCCTCCTGCGCCTGGTGGTCTTTTGCTGGTGAGAGGAGGCAGGGGCTTGCACCAGGAAAAGGAGTGAGCTTCCTGGCCAGATTGGGTGTTTCTGGGGAGCCGTGGCAAGCCCCAAGGCTGGAGGTGCCTTTACCCTTTCCTCTTGCTGTCATTGCACCACCCAGAGGTTATGGGCTTAACACGTTATGGATAGAAAGCTACCTTCTGGGTGTGATGGAGCTTGTGTTAGGTGCCCAAAGGGGTTCCTGCTGAAATTAAAATCAATGACAAGCCATAACTGTTTGTCAGAACAGTTGAGGAGGTAGGAGGATGCTAATACAGTGTAGATAAGAGATGTTACTATTTGTCAGGACATAGAGGAAGTGGATCCTAAATCATCGCTGCCATAAAGATTGCATCACCCGGTGCCTAACAATAAAGACTACTTTCCGAGGTCCTTTGTTAGAGGGGCCCCCTTCAGAAAAGAAAGGAGATCTTGTTCAGCCAATCCTTTAATAACTATGTCAGTCTGTGTGCATTTGGGGGAAGGGGGGGTCGGATAGATAGCCAGATGAATTTTAACAGAAGGTCTTTGTGTAAAATATACGGACATTAAGAAAGAAATATCTTTTAAATCGGTTTTCAAGACAAATGTGAAGTTACAGGGCAAAAAAGAAGAGTATAGCAGTATTTTGTTCTGTATCGCGGTTACATTATAGTATATATTCCAAGGCTGATGCTTCAAACCTGTTTCCATTTTTCAAACCTATTTCTGGTTAAATTTTATTTGAAAGAGGTTGTTCAGCTGCATATATAAGACAGTAAATACATTTGGAAAGGCTGAATTATGAGGAGTTCTGTTTGCTGTACTTGTCTTCATCACGTGTAGAGGTTATTTGGAGTTGTAAGGTATAAAAATTCAGCCGTTTAATATTATGTCTTAGTTCTTTATTTCTCAAGCACCAAAGTAAGAAGGCATAATCCTTCATTTAAGCAAACTGAATAGAGATGGTAATTGGAGACTTGAGAATTTAGGATCTGTTACATTACAAATGAATTTATAATTTATTCTCCTAGTCTGTGATAGCCTAATCAGCTGCCAGCACTTGAAAGTTCTGCACACTTGTGATTTATTCAGTTCCATCCTGCTAAAACATGGAGCAGGGCTTTAATTGCCTTTCGTGAAGAATTCTGCCAGTAGGGAAATGGAGCCTCATTCCTTCATTTGCAGCCAGAAAGTGCTTACTTTGGGAGCTCTGAAGTTTGTACAGATTTTAGATCTACCTTAAATACATTTGCTTTAGCTGTTTAATGTCTAAAAAAATTAACACATACTTGAAGACTGCTTTTTACTCCGTTGACAAAGGAGTTTGGCTATCATGCTTATAGCTTCTGTACTTCTAACAACTGTTAAATATATAATGCTATACCATTTATCTCCCTGCATGTGTGCACAACTTGTAAATAATTTAATGTTTTACTTTACCACTTGGCTTCTTCACATAACTCTAACATGAGGAAGATAAAATTCTGCTAAATTATTAATTCACTGGGAAATGGAAACAACTGATATAATTTAAGCACCAAAAATGGTTCCCTTTTTCTCTGTGGGAATCAAAGCAGTGAACGCAGCTGGATAACCGTAAAGGAGCTAAATGGACAAGGCCATCATAGAATAATTTAGATTGGAAAGGACTTATTTGGGGTCATCTAGTCCAACCACCTGCTCAAAGCCAATCTATGTATTATGGACATGCTCAGTTGAGTTCCAGGATGGAGATGTTCCAGGAATCTCCTGTGTCCTTGGACACATGGGCAGGGCACATGTTGCCCGTTGCCTGCCTGGCTGGTGGAATTTGGTGGCAGCCTGCACTGTTAAAAATTTTCCCACTGGTTAAAATCTTCCCAGCAAAGCACACAAGCGCTTCAGTGGCATTGTGGCAGAGATTATTTCTTGAGCAAAAAATTTCCTGTTCACTCTAAATGGAAATTTAATAGATCAAAACACAGTGACTTTATGAAGGCTTCTAGGTCTTACTACTTAAAATAATCTGATTTTGTTAATTTTCATACTAGCCAGTAATTTCTTTTAGTTATTTACTTGTTTTTGTTTTGTTTTGACACATCCATGTACTATATTTAGTTTTCCCAGATTGGTTTTAAATGTTTGAAGATAAATAAATGGTTGTATATAGGGAAATATAAGATCTTATAAGTATCCAGGACAGCAGCAAAGTCCAGGCATGTATCTGCAAAGCAGAGTGCTCTACCACTCCAGTCTGATGCAGAAAAGCTTGCATGGTATCATGCATGGTTTAATAAGGAGCTATATAAACTGTAGTTAAGCTGGTGTTCTGCAAAGGTTCTGCACTCACTAACGACATTTTCCCTGATACAACTTTGGTTTGATTTGGATTTATTTGGATTTCGGAGTGGCTGGGATGTTCCAAAATGTTTCTTTATTGTGTATCTTTAACATGAACTGCAGCATCTGTGCATTTTCTGTTTCATTTTCCTACCTGGTTCTGACTCCAAGGATATATCTGAAAATCCCATATGTTCTTCTGATGGGGAAGAAGGTCGATACGCGTGATGCTTTCCAGATGCGCTGCCTGTATTTAATGGTAGAAAATTAAAAATGTCCCGTGCAGACCTGTGAATTACTAATGGAGGCACCATGTGCTGCGGCCTCTGCACATCTCAAAACTGAGCAAAGATTACTCCTGTGACCAAGTCTCCAATTTATGTTTGATTGCAAAATGAAAGGACCGGTTCCCGAGATGAGCCTGTCCTTCGGTTTGGAGTTCCACAGCTGATTGTTGACCACCCTGGTCTGCCAACTGTTGTCAGTCACACAGGTGAAACAACAGAGGCTGTTTGGAGGGCAAAGCGGTTTTTCTGTGGGGAGGGTGGGATGTGTGTACGGACCAAAACACACACAGTTTAAATGCACAGGGACAGTATATATGGCCTGGTGGATGGAGTGGTGAAAGCAGGATCAGAATTGTCACCTGGAAGAGATGCCAGCTTTCTGGAGCAGATCACTCTCCTCAAAGATCCCAACTGCTTCATCCCTGAGACCAAGTCATTTTCAGTCTTTTAGTGTGAGCATTGTTGCTGCTGCTTTCTGAATAGTTGCACTTTCAGTGTCATCATCATCATCTTCCTCAGACAAAATGGGATTGATCGAATCAGTTGAAGAGTGAAATGAAGAGTAAAGCAATGGGGTAATGATTCTAATTGTCACACTTTTCAGAAACACATCCTTGATGGACGGCAGAGCATGCCTGTGTAACATTTCTATTGTATGGGGATAAATAAAAAGTGTTGGCACAGCACTGTCTTCAACTGACAAGTGACAAGCACCATTTAGATCATCTGGAAAAAAAAAATCCATGAATCCAAATGTAACAAATGAGACGAAACTCTGAGAGGAAGGAAGGGACTACTGACTGCAGTTGACCTTTGGTTGTACATCTGTACAGCTGTGGAGAACTACATTTTGTACTCTTTGTAGGCTCTATTCACATGAGAGAATATGCAGGAAAATGTTTTTCCTCAGCTATAATTTTTTATGTGATGTTTTGGCTTTTTCTTTCTCGGTAGCTTCCATACTAACAATGCTACTTCCTTCAGTGTTTTCATGCAATGAGACTATGTCAAGAGGAGCCATGATTTCATCACAGCCAGTTTCTGGTTCATATACTAAATTCACAAAATCTTCAGTGTCTTTCAACATGTTTTGACATAATAGTTCATTTGGAGACTGTAACTCCAATGATGCATTTGCCTATTGTGCCTTTATATGAGCTCTAAGTGTATAGCCATAAACAGTAATCAGTAGTACTATTTTATTAAATGTGAAGATCTCTGCTGAAGAATCCAGAAGAGACAAGCACAGCTTGCAGTATTCATTTTAGGAAATAATCGTTAACCAGTATGCCCAACCTGGAAAACAATAGGTATTTGTCATTTCAGCAGCTTTCCACATACCACATTTTGTGCCAGGGTTATTGACTTTAACCAGGAGCCACATCATGTGTCCCTGTCCTGCTTGTCCTACCTGGAACATATCCACATATAATTCACCATGCAAATGCCCACACCCGGGAAGCAAGAGGGGGAGGTTACTGGGAGCGGGAATGCTCCCTTTGGCAGCAGTATGGGGTCAGGTCAAAGACAGTACCTGTGTGATAGTGGCTGTATTCGGTGTTGGCACTTGCTGGTAGGATGCTATGGATGGAATGAGTTTCTCAGTCTTTCTAAGAGTTACAGCCAAGTAACTACGTATCATACAGCATTTGTTTTACATTTTCAGATGGAAATTTTCTGTTGATTCTTAGCTGTCAAAGAGCTTTTAAATTTTTTAATTTAAATGTGGACTTGTCCTAGTCCTTTGCAGTTCCAGATGGCGTAAAGACCCTTGGTGTCTCTCTCACTGTGTGTTTAGATCTATTTGTTTGAATGTCTTTAATTACGGCTGTGTAATTAAAATACGTATATTAGAACTGACTAGCTGATAAGCAGAATGAGGCAAACTAACTCTGAACAGACTAAAACTTTGACTGTCTAGTATAATCTGCCGAATGTCCCACCAGTAGCACCCTTCATCCCAGTTCAACTAAATGTGTTTACCTGTACATGGGGAAAATCCTGTTTTTCTGGAGGCCTGCACGAACAATCATTGAACTCAGCAATTCATTAATTCTTTATGAAAATCTTATTCTTTCTCCAAACTCTTAGATGATTTATCACTCTTGCACCCCTATGGCCATTTCAGAAAGTTGCAATAGAAAACCTACTGTGCTGTATCCTAACAGTGGCCTGAGGAAAAATCGTATTAGGTTCTTACAGCCTAGGGATTTTTATAGCATCTCTAAAAGGTCCCTAAAAGGTATTACTTATAGCTGCATACCAGCTTTGTGAAGTATTAATAGCACTGTTTCTTTTGTGCTGAGTGGATTACTGCCATACAAATTTGTAATTGGTGTAACAGTGCATGCAGAAGAATTTCGAAGCAGCTACTCAACTGAAAACTCTTTTCCTTTATTAATACCCCGTTCATGGAGAGACTAAACAGGAAGGATTGTGAAATGTGAAAAAGAATTAAAGCCTGACAGGGAAGAGGTGAGAGCTGAGCACAGGATCCCTTGGGTCTAAAGCATGTGGCAACAGAGAACATTTTTCAGAGGAAGGAAAATGGGGTAGCAGAGATTGAAGGCTCTAAGGGTGCTTCTGGCCTGTGGTAGCACAGCAAGACAATGTCATCTATTTATGTAGGTGCGCAGCAGTCATTTCTCACTGTACACATTCGATTATTGAGAATACTATAAGCCATGGCCAGAGCCCACCCCTTCTGGGAACTGTCTAGATGCATAGATCCAAGTCCATACCATGTTCCACACTTTGTAACTGTCAAAGGTATCGTCTTCAGGAAAAGACCTTAAACTCACCCATCTAATCATAGATTTTGCAGTGTCCTGAACATCAGCCTTTCTGAACAATTGAGAAGCATCTTCCTAAGTGGTGCTGCAAGAGGTTGCTCTGTCTCCTGTAGAGAAATGAAAGAAGTGCAGGTTTCATTAGTGAGCTGATCACTGATCTCAAATGTGGCAAACCCAGCTGGAGAGAGCAGCGGTATCTGGCCAGAGGGTAGATGGACAGAAACCCCTTTTCCCTGTCTGGCTGCTTCTGCCAGAAATCAAGCCGGTGGGGAAATACTGTGTACCTGCTGCAGTTGTCAAAAGATGCAACGTTTGAACAAGAACCCTCTTTTGAGCATAATGAAAGTATTCCCAAATTCCAGCAAAAGTTCTTTCAACATCAAATTTCGGCTTTCTCTTCGCCATCTGATTCTGCACAGAGCTGTTTGCTGGAAGGTCAGTCAATGTTGACTGCATGTATATGACATTTTTATATGGTCATATGTGTTTATATAGATATGTATATACACGCATATATACATATATACACATATATTAAACACAGATGATTTTTGAACAGAGCTTCCACTAGCATAACTTAATGTACAAAGGCAACTGCTTACCCTCAGCCCCTTAGTTTGATTACTACTATTGATTACAGATGTAGCTGGCACGTGATGGTAATGGCTAATGTGCCTAAAACTGTAGTATCTTTACAGGACATTGTCAATAAAGCTATATTTGATAAACCATTTTAAGTTACTTGTTTTCTCTGCCATTGTTTTATCTGCTTTACATCAGCATCTTCCCCTTGCCGTAACTGTGGTGTGCAGGCACAGCTGTGCAGTGACGTCAAGGGTCCCCCATCACTTTCTTTCTCCTTTTGCCACAAAAATCCCCTCTCTGTGGGCCCACTGCCTGCCATGGTCATCTCCCTCCCTTGGGTTGCGCTCACAGCAGCAGCAGTTGGATACTGAACAGAGAGCTGAGCCAGTGTGGTTGGCTCAAAGCATGGGGCTGTATCAAGCACAGGACAGAAATAATTCACAGGAGTTTGTTCATCTGAACAGATTCCTGTTCTTCACATGCCTTCACTTCTGACCAAAAAGGTGAGCCTTGTACCCCTGACAAATCTGCTCAACCCCAATCTGTAATTGTCGTTTGCCAGGTCATTTTACCTAACAGAATTTAAGTGGATGAGTGAGCTGGTGGCGATGGTTGCTTAATTAACTCCAGTATCACAGTAGCCAAAGCCTGCAGCTTTGAACAACACCAGGTGCTAATCAGGCTTTTCCCATGTTCTGCCCTCCTGGTCCTCACTATTTTAAGTGTAGTTTCCTTGCTCTTTCCCAGAATGTCTCTGAAGTTTTGAAATTGATTGCTGGTTGCCTTCAAAACTTAAAGGACTTACATTAAAGGACAAACTAGAAGAGCTGTCGTCTTAGATGTTAGACTGCACTTTGCTTGGCTGGTCATAAAGAGCTGTTCTCTTCTAGTTATTTGCCTGATCCACTGTAATTTTCCAAGTATTTTCTGTTGCTAATGGTGGAGGAACTTGTTCTTTTAGAGATGGGTCAAATTTATTGCTAACCCTCAAGAAATTCAGACATGCAATATAAGATTACTTGAATTAGAGGGACAGATGTTAGGCTTTACAAGTTTTTCATTATCTTGACAATTAAATATTATCAATTCCAGAATATTGAAACCCTAATTTTATATCTTGTGATTTTTTTTCTTGTTTCTTATTGTACTTTTAAATTATGAAACACTCTGTATTGATTTTAGGATTTATTTTAGTTTAATTTTATTTTTTGAGAGAGATCACTTTAAAGAAAGATTGGCAGCTGTGGTTCCGCAGCATAATGTGCAAGTATAAATAGAATGCAAGCTGTCCATTTATCTCAGTCCTGATCTACTTATATTCATCTGATGCTTATTACAATCATGGTTTGTCGCTGAGCAGATACATCCAGTTAGGATTAAGCTTGGACAACTAACCTAATTCACTCTTGTGACTTAATTCGGGGTTTCGGTGTAGATTTCTTATAAAACCAAATAATTCTTTTAACTCCTAACCCTTAATAAATTAATACCAAAATATTGAGAATTTATATCACTGTCTATGTTTTGGGGAGATACTGAACTTGTTTGTAATAGCTTTTACGTTTGCCAGGATATATCTCCATTCATATCTATTTCTGAGATTTCTCCCCACTCCAGCTTCTCCTTATATGTCATGGTATTTTGTTAAATGTAATTTCAGTTCACAGATTCTCTATATTACACTACGGGAGCCCTTTCTAAACTTTTTGTTAGAGAGAATGTTCTGATAGAGTAACCTGAAAGTGAAACAGAAAAATACTGTTCTAACAAGCATAAAAATAATACAGGCAAAAGATGTACCTAGACTTTATATTCATCTCATCCACATTGAAAAAGGAAGATTCATTCTTTTCTTGTATTTTAAGAATATTAGAATATTCCTGGAATAATAATTTATTTCTTGGGTTTTCAGACAGGTTTTCCCTCAGCATTTTCCCTCTTCAAGAGCCTTGTGGAATTTATGGATATAAAAATATGAAGTTCTGTGTCTTTAATGTCTCCGCTACCCTTTCTTTTTCATTTAAATTCAGCCTCTAGTTGACTTTTTACTGGTTTAGCCTAGTGACTAGCCTCTGGCATGGATTAAGTTTTGTCAACCTCTTCTTGATTTTAAAAATTAACACAAGCATAATACGTGCCATAATTCAACGTTTATGTATAGTTATAAGAAAGTTCAGGACTAAGCATAACAACAACCAGTGCTACCTTGTTACGGTATATGGGTGTTGAACTCTACAAAACAGATTACATTTCAAATTAGAAGTAGTTCGTATGTTATATTTTTAATGTGTGCAAAACCATCATTTTGTTCAATAATGTAGCGTGAGTCCAATTTAGCTTTCTGTTTGTACTTCTGTTTGTACTTCTGTCCTCAACAAAATAAATATGTGTGCAGCGATAGTTGATGAAGCATGCTTTAAATGGAAAAATCTAAACAACATTTCACTTTCCTTCCCCCTCATTTCATTTCCACTGTTATTGTGAATGTGTTGATGCTGAAAGATACACATGGCACTTGCACCTTTTTAAAAAGACTATGAGATTTACCTTGTATGTACCCTTGTATCTGTTTTTTTAGAAACTGTTCCAAGAAACAGTAATTTCTGAGCTCTGCATGTGTGTGAGTTAGATGCAATTCCCCATATAATTTTCATAGCCTTTTATATTCTTCATGCGAGATCTGTCTTGCAGTCAGTCCTCTAGGTTTTTATCAGGGTTATGATGGCACTTCTGATACTGAAGTTTCTCTGCAGAATCTCCTGCCTGCAGGGACTCCAGGGGAAAAGACAGGACAAGTGGTAGATCCAGATCTCACAGGTGGATTCCTGTGTGGCGTGTGCATGGTGGGATCTCAAAGTGCCAGGCATGAGAGGTGCCATGTTTTCTTATCCATGAGATGCACTCTTTTCCCTGAAAAACATGATCTACAATTAAAGAGAAATGGCAACACCAGTGGCCATGGTATATCAGCAGATATGAAGATTAACTTGTTTTGAGGAGCGGAAGAAACACAGGAGAAACTCCAGAGCAGCGTTGATTCTGCTACCAGAGCCTCTTCCAGTGTATAGTTAGGAGGGTATACATGGTCCTATAATGTGAACATTTCAGCGCTGCATTGAATGTGAGGATGTAGGGAAGGGCCTGTAAATAATTGTTAGGGTTTGGAGGAAAAATCACAGTAGGGCATTTGAGATGTCCCATAAAGATAAGGCTCCTATACAAAGAAAAAGATGAAAGGAATGATGAGAACACCCAGTAGTGATGAAAGCGATGGCAGCTTAATTTAGTGATTGCCAAGAAAATTTGAAGTTATTGTACTAAAATATTGTGAGATACCCCGGACTCAAAAGAAGAATCGGAGGGAGTGTATACAGACATAAGTCAGTGTGGCTGCTCCTGTTGTCGATGTGCAACCCTATGTCTGCGGTCAGAAACAGACCTGGAAATGAAGCATGAGAAAAAATACTCTGTTTCAGTGCCGTGATTTTATTGGTTCCATCAGGCTGTTTGTAGTCACTTAAAGATAATCGTGGAGGTGTTACCCATTGAATGTTACTGTTTATATGATGTGAAAGAAGAGATAGGTGCAGTCTAGTTGGTTTTGCCAACTAACGCTCAAAGAATGTTACCATCGTTACACTGCTATGTAGTCTGCTGATGCAGTACAGAGCAGAGAAGAAATCCTTCTAATAGCAGCTTTTGTTATAGTAATGCCAACGGCAAGGGAAAATATTCAGGTTATTTTCCTGGAGATAGAGGCTGCTGCTGTTTGGAGACTGCATTACACCATCTGTTTCCTTCTGATTGCACACCACCATAGGCATTGTTGTGATTAATTTCTTTGCTTCTAGGCACAAATTTGAGTGCTTGAAAGAAGATTAAAAGCTTGTTTTGCGGACAGGCATGTAGCTAATGGCTAGCTTTCAGTAGGATTGTGTGTACTTAATAACTTTACAACTCAAGTCATCAATCTTCTGTGTGCATTTGATATGTGAAGAAAGCAAGGAGAACGTCTTTTTGCTTCATTGTAATAATCCTCTGCACAAATTGTTGGTGAGGTTTCCATCGTGTGCCACTAGTGTCACCGCATGCTCAAAACACCGCTGGGACAAACAGTCACTTTTCTACCTGGTGGCTCGGCTGCTGGAAGAAGATGTGATTAGGGGACTAGAGCATCTCTCTTACGAGGAAAGGCTGAGGGACTTGGGTCTCTTCAGTCTGGAAAAAAGACAACTGAGGGGGGATCTTATCAACGCTTATAAATACTTAAAGGGTGGGTGTCAGGAGGATGGGGCCAGACTCTTCTCAGTGGTGCCCAGCGACAGGACAAGAGGTAACAGGCACAAACTTGAGCATAGGAAGTTCCATCTCAACATGAGGAGGAACTTCTTTACTTTGAGGGTGGCAGAGCACTGGAACAGGCTGCCCAGAGAGGTGGTGGAGTCTCCAGTTTCTGGAGACATTCAAAACCCGCCTGGATGCCTTCCTGTGCAACCTGCTGTAGGTGACCCTGCTCTGGCAGGGGGGCTGGACTAGATGATCTCCAGAGGTCCCTTCCAACCCCTACCAGTCTGTGATTCTGTGATGTGTAGTATCCTTGGCGTCCCACTCAGTTGTCACATTGGGTCCTTTGGTGATGAGGCTGGTGTGCTCCAAAAGCCCCCAACAAGTCACAGGAGGAAAGCCCTGATGGTTGGCAATCTGCCACAGCTGTCTCCTGGTCGCGTTTGGTGCCTCCACTTGGAAACTTGGCAGCAAGGAGCAGGTTGCTGTGTTGTCTCTGCAGATGTTGTTGTTCCCAGAACCACTGCTTTGTGCTCCCCAGCAACAAGCAGCACAAGAAAATGTGGAATTTTGTCTAATATGGATGCTGTGCCTTATTTCAGTTCCTCTTTTGTTTGAACCCTGAATATATAGTACAGTGGCAGTGTGTAGCATGGTGGTTTTCCACCACTAAGCTGTTCCCTTCCCTTCCTTCCTTCCTTCCTTCCTTCCTTCCTTCCTTCCTTCCTTCCTTCCTTCCTTCCTTCCTTCCTTCCTTCCCTTCCTTCCCTTCCTTCCCTTCCTTCCCTTCCTTTCCTTTCCTTCCTTTCCTTCCTTTCCTTCCTTTCCTTCCTTTCCTTTCCTTCCTTTCCTTCCTTCCTTTCCTTTCCTTCCTTTCCTTTCTTCCTTCCTTCCACTTGGTAGGTCTTTGATCCAGGATGAGTAGCACGGCTGCAGTACGCAGTGGCCTATCTCCTTAGTGTAAGGAATTTGGAAAACAAGCGATACTTGCATGAAATGCGTCAGTTTGTATTTATTTTGAGACCTTCCTGGATCGTCACGTTTCAAGATTGTCACATTTGCCTGTGCCTGTGATTTCATGTTGAAAGTCAAACATTTTCCAGCTAAAACTGTAATGATTCTCCTCTGTTAGCATGGTATATTCAAGCTAGTATTTTGTAATAAGTTTGTTAATATTTACTTCAATGTGACTTAACTAAAGGTTACCTGTTTTAATTTGCTTTCAGAGTAATGATAATTGTTGGTACACCATATTTCAAAACATTTAATTATTCATTTTAATCTGCTCAGTGGTATTATATTGGGGTTGTGGTGGATCTGTGACCATACAGGACATAGTTAAACAGAACTGAGAGGAAAATGTTAACTGCCAAGTAAAGCAGCATTATCAATTTCCTCTCTCCTGCACTGAAAAAGACAGGGGGAACAGACAGTGTAGGGTTTCCTGATATGTTTTAAGAAAGCCTGGGATTCATTTCCCCTCCCTTCCTTCCTATTAGTTGTTTGTTAACTCCCAGGAAGATTCACGTTTTTCTTGTGAGACCTCTCTGCTTACATATCCTGGAAACGGGCTTTGCCTTTGAGGGACTCGGTCCTCACTTCTGTGCAAATTCAGGGGGAGGAAGAGGAGACGGACTGATGGTGAGAGTCTAACTTAGGGAAACAAACCAAAGAGGAGTTTCTAAGTGACAACAGTACATTGACAACAGAATTTTCATTTGGTTTGCTGTCCCCTGAGAAATACAGTGTGCTTCAGACACAGAAGTAGGAAATACAGCAAGTGTTAGCGTGAGATTTCTGCCCTTGGAGTGCGGAGTTGTGAACTTACGAGCAAGACTGTGAAGTTATAAGAAGGACCCTCAACTTGCCCTTCTTCAGGAAAACTGTTGGATGTCTCTTTGCAACAACTGACCATCCCTCCCCTTAAGGAGAAGGATGTGAAGACGGAGGCGATAGTACCAGCTACTTGGGATGAGCAGCGGCTTTGGATCGCCGTGTGCGGCTGGCATGCTCTAACAAACTGCACGTTTTGCGAGGGCTTTTATTCATCGGAAACAGCAAAGGGCTGTCAGTTTGGATACAGTTATTTTGGATGAAACACTGAACAACAGACTGTTTCACGCTTGTTTTGGGAAAATTTCATCTGCTAGTCTGTCCTGCTTACGTGAGAAGCCGTGCCTTCTTTATTCATACTAGCCACACTGAAAGCAGACTGAAAGCTGTGGCAAGATGTCCTGTCTGCTGGGTGCAGCATGCTAGGAACTGAGAAGGTCTTGCAGCTTTGTGCAGAAACTGTCTTGGCATTTTCCATCCATTAAGTACAACCGATTTTCCTTTTTTCTTAGTAGTAAAACCGGGTATTGGTTTCTCAGGAAGAGCACATATAATACAAATAGCTGAACTGTACCCGTTTCCAGTTCTTTAAATCTGCCTTCCTTTTTTATCTTTTTTGCTAGTTTGAATTTGAGAAAGAAATTTTATGTTCCATTGACATTTTAAAACAAAATCAGAGTATCTTTCAGTGCATTAGAAGAGCGTAATTCTGAAGAGCTGATTTTTTATTTCCTTTGGTGAATAACTTGGTGAAGATACAGGGATACACATCAATGTCTCAACGACGCCTTTTAAGGGAAGGACATTTTAGGGTCCTACCAAGATTCATCCAAATCCTGCATGGCAGACGACACTCACGAAATAACCCACGCCAAATATGCTCTGGTGAGATGAATGTATAGGTGATCCTATAGTGTGATTTATATCTATATAGAATGTTTGCACTTAAATTTGAGCAGTGTAAGAGGTGAATATGAGCCGTAAGTAGCCTAGTATTGGTGTTACAGATTTTCTCAACTCGGATGATTCTTGCAGGAATGAGTATTTTTTCTCAAAGCATACTGATGTAGGGATCCAGCAACAGTTATAGTTAAAAAATATGTATCTTTATGCATATTAGATATTACTGATGGATAGCGATTACTCTGTCACCAGTACTTACTGGAGAAAAACATTCTATCTTGGTTTTCCTTGCACTTCCAGGTATATGATAGTATCTAACAAACGCAGATTTTAATGCTTTATACCAACCCTCCTCTGATACTTTAGAACTCCAGTGAGTGCTCCACTCTTAAAAAAATATAACTAATTGCAACAAAAAATTATTTTTGACTGTGCTCAAAAAATCAGGAAGCCTCTGATCTTTAAGTGTAATGTACTAAATTTAGGACTCGCTGCCATTTATTCAATCTCAGAGTCTGTTTCATCAATATGTAGTGTAATAATATGTTAGTGTGACTGATAATTATATAATCTTTTTGTTTAGTAAAGCTATATTTTGTTGGGTTTTTTCTTTGAAATAGGCTAACCCTGCCTGGCTGAAATAAGCTAAACCAGATTTTTCATTAATTAATTATTTTTTTTGTGGTTTTATATGCACACTGACCTATTATGGTTTTTAAAAAACAGGACTTTTTTAAAATTTCTTTTAAAATTAATTTGGACCGTATGAAATTGAAATCAACATAAGCTAAACTACCTTTGTAGGAAAATATAACATTTTCAAGGCCTTTCAGTATTCCTTTCTGTAATGTTGACACTCCTAGAAAAAAAATAGGAAGAGAAAAATGCCTCTCTGGTGGCTCCTTTTGCTCACGCCTTCTTTTGTACTGTGCTTACTGAGTCTTTTGTCATCTTTTTTGTTTGGAATGAAAATGGTAAGGTTTTTGGTAACTTCTGAAATGTAAAGATTTCACCTTTCCTGACTTATCTGTTCTGGGCATTCATGATGCCAAGGTTTGATACCTTTAGGAGTGCTATCTAATAAATTATCAAGATTTAACAATTAAATCCATTCAGCTCAAACTAGAAGAAGGTTTGATGTTAATTTCTGGTAATCACAGTAAAGAAAAGTCAAAAAAAATTAGTTGTATTTTAAACACATGAGATGCAGTCTTACAGAGCAAAGCAAAACAAGGCCTCCTAAAATTTCAGTCTTACCTTCCTTTGGGATTCAACCATCACTTGGTAGTAATCAAACTGAAGTCAACTTCGAAGTGTAGCCATAAAAGTTACCACTTGCACCAATTATTTGACAACATTTATTTACTTCTGCATTTCAGGTGTCTGTTGGCCACTCATGAATGGATTGGAGCTAATGCCAAGAATAGGCAAAGCCTTGACTGCATAGGAGAAAAACATAAATTTAATACATTGAGCACATTCTAAAACAGATCATTTTAGCCTAATTTCCTTCAGACTCAGATCCTTAGTATAAATCTTGTATGCTATACAATCATCTCTTACTTACAGGTTCCTTTCACTGTATATAGATGTGTATAGTCAGAGAAATGTACATTTCTGTAGGAAGCTGTCTGTCTTCTCTCCCACCCATCTTTATTATTATTCCCAAGCTCCTTTTGATTGTGTTGCAGCCTTTTCTGTTTGAAGTCCTGAAGTATGCAAAAATTCTGTTTCCTTTTCTTCCTGTTACCCATTTTATGTTGACAGTAGGAAAGCAATTATATGCCTCTAATGTTAACCTTACATATCCAGTAACAATTATTCCATTGTTTTGGTCAAAGCCGCTTTACAGCCTTTTGGACTGATAAGAGTTTTCCCGCCTTCCTGCTGGCAGACCTCAGTTAGCGTTCAGTGGCACTTCCAGACCAAAAGTTGCACAGAAGGTGGATCAAGGGTTTAGATTGTGGAAGAGGAGAGGTACTGCAGCCTGGGAACATTTCTGTCCTGTAGCTACGCTGGGTAAAATTTAAATTTCAGCAAGCATGTATTTCCAAAGTAAATGTGCTTGTGATTCTGTGAATCCCATGATGTATGCATCTCTCTTCTCCTGGTGACAAAATTAAGCCACGCGGTCCTGTTGCCTCGAGTCTCACAGGGCTTTGTTCTCTCTTCATTAGCATCTCTGGAAATTGCTGAGAGCAGGTTTGATCACTGTCACTTTACCCTTTTCCTGCATGTTAAAAAAAAACCTACAGAAGTCTTTACGTGAACAATAAACGTCCTAGTTCATATATTGATTTTGCATTACCTTATTTACCTTAATAAAGGAAGCTGGGCTGGCTTCCAGACTCTTCATGCTTCATCAAATCCATCTCTGTTTTGTTTTCTTTTTAACGAAGAAGACTTTATTTACTTACAGCTTGTGGACAGTTGGATCTGTCCTCCTTGGCCTAATCCTCACTGCGCTGCTCTCTGCGGGTGTCTTTTACCCAGGGTGGGCTGTGTTGTCTTTATCCCCTCACCGTGGTTGAGCCCTGTCTCTAGTAACACTTGCTCTTTGGAATGCAGAGGTTTGGGACAGGGTGCAGGCAGGGCCCGGGCTGGTATGGCCAGGCTCCTGTGAGACAGAAGGGCATCAGGGTTTCTGCATCTGTCCCTGACCGTACATCTTCTGCGTGCTTCTGCATCTCTGACTGCAGGCAGGTGGGATGGCAGTTGTAGAGTTTGTGGAGGATTTCAGCCCTGGAAAGCCACGGCTTCAAGTGGTCTTCTGCGGGGACACCTCTCCTGTCAGCAAGGGAGATTTTCCATGGTGCTGACCTGCTGTGGCCCTTTGTGATGGGCTTCCTGGTGTGGTGCTTTGAGATTTTCCCTCTTCTCACTCCTTCTCTAAGCAAACAGGAACAGTAGGTCAGCTTGAACAGAGAGCTGTAAAACAAGTCTGGCAAGTGGAGACTCTAGAGACATCCGTCTTCAGTCTGTGCTGCGCTTGGTATGGACGAGGAGTATCTTTGGAGGTATCCTGTAGTCTGCATCTTTTCACACTGGATTCAGGTTAGTTTTCTGATGAAAGCAACTGAAGTTCTGAGGCGGTTTGCTTTCGTGTGTACACTCTAGGCATGTAATGAATGGATGGATGAAGAGACTGTCCGTCTCCCACATCCTCCCAGTCCAATCCAAAGAAGTTTTGTGATGAGGTACGGTGAGGCAGCGCTGTGATGTGGATGTATAATACTAATATGCTTCTGTAGTGAAAGTGTTAGATGAAGCTTGGTTAATCCTCAGCCTGGGTAATCCACTAAAAATAGTGAAGAGGAGTCTAGAGGAAGAGCACTTGTGGTGCATCTTCCGTGTCAGCCGAGGGGATGGAGATGTGGTGCTTCTTTTCCTGGAATTGTATGAGTGTTTCTGTTGGATATTGGGGTTTCTTGTGTGGGAAGAGGGTGTTAACTTACAGGTGGGATAGCAAAATGCGTGGATGCAGGAAACATCAGACTGAATACATAAATATAGCAGACATACTTAAGTACGGAAAGCTTCAACATAGCCAAAGCCTGCCTGGAGCCTGCGTAAACACTGAGATTTCTGGTCAGTGTTAAAGCCTGACACTACAACTTTATTACTGTTGGTCCCCACGCTAGATAGGTCCAGGCGTGTAAGGCTGTGTTTACTGTTGCTGCATTCACACTTTCATTTGCTGGCTGGATAAATGTGTTGAAAAGGGATTTATTTGAGATTTGGAGTTTCCATGCTTGAGACTTCCATTACTTGCCCTGCTGGCAGTGCCCTGGTACTTTTTCCAGCAGAAAGCTGGAGAAGAGAGTTGGGTGTGAATCCATAGAAGAGGTGATAAACTGCACCAAAAATACTAAAACTATGAGTTGGCAGTGTAATATAACTAGTTCCAGATAGTGTTATGAATATCTGAGTGAAGAACGGTTTTGCTTTGCCTTGTTAAAGCCTGACATGAGTGAAAATATGCTCAGGGCTTGAGCCTATAGCCTAGATATACTGTATCAGACACTGGGTATATCGGCAGTCTGTAAATATGCAGGGTGGGGACGTGAGGGGAGAACACTATAATTAAGAGATAATTACAAGAACAATGGTATTACTAGAGGAAAATATATTTGTAAAGTCATCTTGTGCCACCTGTTGCATTTATGGAACAAAGTTCAGTTAATACGAAAGTTCTTACCTTCTCAGGGTAGTTTGTTCTGAGTAGAGGAGGGGAAAAGTGGACATTTTTTTTCCCTGACAATGAATCAGAGAGGAATTTCTGTAGCAGAAATGAAGAGCTATTATTTTTTCTCAGAATGGTGTTCGTGGCTGGATTTTGTGGCGCAGGGTAAGTTGGCTTAACTTTATAATAACTGCCAGATCTGGTGAATGTAAACAGACTGTGCAGTCTGCTAAGTCAGGGGTGGGTAAGGTGTGTGGCTTAGGTCTGTGTTCTTGGAAGCGTTTTGAACTCCTTGTTTTATATGTGCCAAAAAAGCATGTGTTTCAGGAGTCTTACTACTATAAATTTTGCTAGCTCATCCATTCTTTAAAATACACTCTGTTCACAGAACGCACATTGTTGGAAGAGTCTGACTGGTGGGTGGTAGTGTTTAGGTTTTATTTTAAGTCCTCTTTTCTGAAGGAAGTAAAATATTAGATATTTTAGGATCTAAATTGCCATATAAGGTTTTTATAGAACTTACTTTCCTCTCAAATGGCATCCCCACTGCCAACTTGCTACCATTTAATATCTGTGATGTGTTTAAATTAAATGATTTATTGGGCCCAGCCAAGTTACTCAGTGAAGAGTGAGCACATAAACAAAAACAGTCACAGCTGTCAGAAAAGTTCCCAAGCAGTAAGTCCATCAAGAATGAGTTGCTTCTTCCCTCAGAAATTAGTTTCAGAGCATCATCACACAATTTCATAGGGCAGTTTCTGCTGCTGGAATGCGTTCAGTGTACGTTTTCTTATAAAGAGGTTATTACTGTTCAGAGATACCAATTCACCAACACCTGGCAAATGTTTTTCTTCCTTCACTTAGGTGTCTGTGTTGACGTCCTGTAAAACTTAAGGACCCTAGCCTCCTTTTTAAACTGCTTTTTTCTGAAGTTTGTAATTTAGCTTTTTTTTTTTTTCAATTTTAAAATCTTTATTCTTTGTGTTAAAAAGTAAAAGTGAGGGAAATGCATGAGTGGAGGGGTGTATTTTACAATCACGTTAAGATGCATGCTGTGATAGAAAGTAGAAATATCTAAAATAGATGATGTTATCAGCAGATTTTGGAGTGGTCCTACTCCAGATCCCTGAAATTGCTTATTATTTCCCATTTCTTGTACTAAAAAGTGATTTGAATTCCTTTTTAAACAACATAAAATTATAATATTCTAAATTACAATGTAATAAAAGTGACTATTTTAAAACTTTTAGTCCTTTATTCAATCTGGGGGAAGAATGTTATTTCTCCAGTTGTGTGCATAATAACACAGGAATATGTAGGCTCTGGGGTACTGATGTACAGGCCACCACTTTTATTCCTCTGGATAATGATTCCTCCAAGAAAACAAGGCCTTTTAAGAATCTTTCCAAGTAGAGAGAGACACACACACAGAGAATTAAGGGCAATACAAGACCTTGCCTCTAGGCTCCTGTTCCAATAGATCCACTGACTCTGAACTCCTTGAGCCCGCTCTCTTGCCCCTCGCATCTCCCCAACCTCTGTCTATGATTTTTCTCTTTATCCCTGTTTGCTAAGATTTAAGCTGTCAATGAGTCTTGTTACAAGGAACAGACCTTTTCTAAGGGTTGTTGTTGTGTGACGTTAGTGGTTACACGTGTGAATAGAGAAAAAAATGTCAAAAATAGTTGTGTTACTTCAATACCTGTAAAATGAATTCTCAGAAAACAAAATCTGACTGTGCCTGTGACTCTTGAAATGGGGAAAAAATGTCTTCCTGACCATAAGTGATATTTTAAAAGCCCATTTAATTAGAGGCACTAGCATATATGGTACTAATGCCATAATATGCAGTGAGTTAGTAGGAATTTGTATTTTTCCTGCTTTCATGGCTACTGAAGAATATATGCCTTTGTGAGGAAAGGAGATTGGAAAAAATAATCCAATAGTGAAAAAAAGAACCGACACTTTCCCTGATGAATAAGCAGAGATACTTTGTTTCAGTAATTTAGAGTAAAACTGAATTGCTGTTATTATAGCATGCATTTGCTTTTCCATACGGAGAACTGTCAACAAGAAGGTATTTACTCTCTGGGCAGAACCAGTCCCGGAGACAGAATGTAACTTTATTTACTCCCTTTATCTTCTTCATTGTTCTTTCAAGACATTTCCAATCTCATGTGTTGTTGCAATCTGTTTAGCTATACTGAAGTCATGCTTAATAAGATGGCCTGCACTTCTTCCTTGTAGTGTTTAACAAAATGCCACGTGATCTTCAAATTAACCTCAAAGGTTAAGCTAACCTGAAAAGGTTGAACATACATGGCCTCACGGTAAAGCACGCTAAGTTAAAAGGATCAAAGTTTATTGTAAGTTTCCCAGCACTTCCTGATTGAAGCTAGCTGTTCTATTTATTTATTTATTTTATCTTATTTCAGAGCCACTGCATCTTTTTCCAAAGCAGGCAGCGAAGATAAACGCAACTGTTATGTGTTTCATTTCTTGCTCTGTGATTTAAAAAAAAAACAAAACCAAAGAGATTCTATTTTAGTCAGCGTTTAATCCAACTTCACACACCAGTACTGTTTCTTGCACTTGAGTGTGGCATGAAGCCTTCCTCAATCTTGTTGGTCAGTGCTTTTTCTGAAAATAATGGACAAGACCTGCTGATAGGCTTAATTTTCACATTTACTTACTCTTTTTTAATATCTGTCATCGGTCTTTGGTGTCATTGACAGTCAGTTTGTCAACTTGCACACAATTTGGGATGAGGGACTGGGCTGTTGAATAGGTTCATTCTTTCCTTTTGGAGTCAGGCTAAAGAACTAACTGGAGGACCCTGTGGGGATCTCATGTAGGGGCTGCTTCTTCTTATCCCCAGGTGAAAAAAATGTGAGATCAGCATGCAGTGAGTCTCATCTTCATCGAATTATTTTAATCAGACTTACATTTATTTCTTATTTCAAAGTTTCTAGTCAATTTTGGAACTTTTGTAAAGAGACCACAAAAAAGTGAGTCCAGGGAGCAAGTTAGAAGAGGATGTTGAAGGACAAAGTGGGAGTAGCTTGCACTTGTCTTTTAGTAAGTAGTTTTGTACGCTCAGCAAACATGTAGCAGTTGGTGGGGCAGTTGGGAGAGAATGACCACATAATTTCAGATGTGAGTGGTTAGTCAAGAGTGTACTTTTAAAGTGACTAGTACAATTCCGGTGCTTATTTGTCTTAGAGTTGTCCTGGATTATGAGAACTCATGTGATTTGTGAATTACCTACAGTAACCTTAATCTGGATGGGGCTGTATTCTAAAAGTCATTAGGAGTTTAAGATGGACAGTCTTAACATTGTTGCTTAGTTGCATTAGTGATGAGTAATTCTCCGAGCGAGTCCATCTTTTGATTTACTTCTCTGAGAAATCACTTTAGAAGTCTCCACAGTATGTGACATATAGTTTGTATGAATATATGTCAGAGGGTTAATTGAAGAACTTGTTTCTATGTGTCCTTTGGGTTTTGGGGAAGGAGCTACTTGCTTTTCAGGCTTTTATTTGAAGGAAAGATGCAATCTATATTTCCCTCCTTTTCTTCTTCTAGTGAGAGTCATAAGCTTTCATGAAACACAAGCAAGTTGTTCCATGCAGCGAGTCTGCAGAGCAGAATTACTCTTTAATTTCTAAGCCTTCGTGATTCAAAATAAGCATTTTCTCTGTTTTAGCCAAACATTTATTAATTCTCACCGTCTTTGGTGTATTCAAAAGGTGTATATGAGAAAATGGGTAGGGATCAGTAGGTCAGTTGTTTTTAAAGAGAGCTAGCATGTGAAACAAAGAATTCAAGATACTGCCTCTATCCTTTTATATTAGAGAAGCTTTACCTTAGTGCATGCCATAGATGAGTTTCTGAAACAGAAACTCAAAACATGTCCTTCTTGGGAGCCCAAAACTGCACAGCTCTCCTTCAACTCACTTTCAAACTCTCTAACCACAAAAACCTCTAGGACTCCAGTAGTGTGTTCCGACATTTTAACTGGACTGTGCATCTGGGACACAGATAATGTTTTGATATCTGTCTCTGTATCATCTACCATGGTGGCTCTCAAAGATTGTTTAAAGACCTCAGGTGGTGTCTACTACCTTCTTCAGTGTAAACTTTTCCCCTTTTAGTTGATAACGTTTGACCTTCGTTCCTTCTCTGTTTTTTTCTGACTTCCAGCTATTGAAAATTATGTTATTTGTCTGCAAGGTAGGTCGTAATAATAATTTTTGCAGATGTTGTCATGTGAATTTAAGGAGTTATTTTAGGGATAGATTCCTTCAAGAAAAAAAATCAACCTAATGAGTTTTTTGAATGTTTTCCTGTGTAATAAGAAGTTATTTCAAAGTTGAGAAGCAAAATTCTCTGATGTCAGTAAAATTAAGCAAAGCATGCTTTTCTTACAGAAATATGTGATTTTTTTCCTTGAATCAAATAGGATGTGACAGTCTCCAGATGCACATGCTGAATAATGATAGAGTGCTAACTTAATATTTCATGAAGAGATACCTCCTATGACCAAATGAAGTATATATATTGCTTGTGATGAAATCTTGTAATGTTTTGCAGATGAAACAGTTTGTAGACACAACAGAATGCCCTATGGCAGAAAAGGCATCAGAGAAATAAAATATGGATTTAGTCATATTTTAACTCAAGCAGCAAGACAAAATTGTGTATTTAAGATAGCCCGAGGGGAGATTGCTATTTTTTTTCTGAGTATGACTGCAACTTTTAAGATTTACTTTGTCAAAGGGACTAATATTTTTTGCGGTATGAGAGAGGAGCTGCTTTGGCGCAGGTGACTGGCTGTACAGTGCTACTTAAGCAGCATAAGAGCCACAGAGGCTCCAAGTCCCAGAATGATGTAAAGGGAAGTTGGGTGAATCAGCCAAAAAGTGGGACCCTCGGAGTCCTCGCTTGGTCCTTTGGGTCCCTAGGTATCACAGCTTTGTGAGTACAGTTTTCACAATGCCCCAAAATATCCCTCTGGGAATGCCAGATTTGCCGCCCTAAACTGCAGTGGCATCCTTAAGCGAGGAGATGCTCTGCTTGTCCTGTGAGGCATCCTGGTCTGGTTAGCACGCTCCGAGTGCGAGTGATGTGCACCCGCAGTTGAATACGAAACCAGCTTGTGCTCCCATTTTCACTGCAAGCATTAGAGGAGGTTTGATAGTACCCACCTTATTATTAGAGCTTAAAAACTTAAGTCCTAGTGGTCCCTAACAAAGCCTGTTTCCTTGCCAAAAGAGGGACTTGGGGTTTTGGCCCAGCTCTTGGAATTTCTTTCTCTATTAAACTGTCTAAATACAGATCAGACTGTATGCAGAGAACTTCAGCTGTGTTGGAAGAATTTCTAATGAACCTTCAGGTTTTGAAGTGTTAGGAGATTGTTTTGAGGATCATCCCCTTGGACTCAGGTGTTAGTTTTCTCCCTGAAGGTGCCCAAGCCACCGTTTGGCAGTGAATCTGGTTTACTGCCTAAATAACTGAAATTTGTCTGGGGGTTTGAGGATAAAGCTCTTACAGCCACAAGAGTTAGGGATCTTCCACCCAGTATTTTCCATTCTGGCATGCTTCCAGTAGAAAAAAAGAAAAAAGGTATTCCCAAGCCCATCTTATCAGAGGAGTTTTCAGCCGTTCGCCCAGTTTCAGGTCACCTCAGTTTAGTCCCCTTCCGTGTTACAAAGTAACCCGGCATATTTTTCAGGAACAGGGAGTCATAAACAGAGTCATAACAACTGTTTTCCACATTAGATTGCTTCCTTCTCTCAATTACAAAAGCCTATTATTATTATTGTTTACATTTAAACAATGAGAATGCTCTGTCCCCTCTCCCCCTGTCCCAGCACACGCCAACCTCGAACCCGTGCGCTCCACAGGATTTTTACGGATGCTCTGCAACACAGTCGTGGTAGTGCACTGCCGCCCCGAAGTCTCCTCTCCAAACAATGGGCTTGTTCACTCTTGAGTAGTTTAAATTTTTTAAAACAATTTCCTCTCTGTGACCATGTTTATTTTAGAAAGGAAGAAACACAGGTGGCTGTTGGTACCTGCAAACAGCATCCGTGCTTCAGAGATGAAAGGCATGTTTTAGAGCACTATACCAACAGTTAAGCAAGCGAGGGGAGGCAGTATGGTATAAAACAATAATATAAGAACAGAGAAAATGTGATAAAGTAGGCTTTGGGTTACAGTTTGCCAAATTGTGGAGCACACCAGAAGGATACTGATTAGCTCCCAATCTCTGCTGTTGCATGGGAGGCAGTAACTTCAGTGGAAGGGCTGCTAGATGGGAGCAGGCTCACGTGAGATCTGAGTCTGTGTCTCAGCGTTTAGGTTACTGGTTTGTAGCACCGCACTTGATCTGAAGACCTGCTTGCAAAAGCAGTATTTGCACAAGCTCTTTGTCAGCTAACTGCTGGTGGCTGCACCTGTGAATCTTTAAATGCCTGCGAATCTGCCCCAGCTGGGCTGGCTGAAGCTCAATACCCGTCAGCTGCCAGGAGGTGCCAGACGGATGCATGCTGCTTTTTTGGGCAAGCTGATGATAGAGCTGCAAGTCTTTTCCTTCCACTCAGGTACAGTGAGAGCTTCTTCCTTATTGCCTGAAGAAGAAAACATGAAATAAGCTCAGTGGAGTCATGAGGTTTTGTTGTTGGTTTGTGGAGACTAATATACTTCCGTGCTTTTACTTATTTGTAGCTGAGCTGCTGTTTCCTTCACTAGCTAATAAACCAGGGAGATTAAAAAGAAGATACGGATTGCTTTTTTTTCCTGCTCTAAGGAATTATATGCAACTAACAGTAGGGACTTGGATACATCTTATATGTAAGCTGCATCAAATTTGTTCATAGTGTAGGAAAAGAAATTCTAATGACGAAAAAACCCTGAAAGCTGTTGGAAAACACTTCCAGCATACTGTCTGTGTAGTATCTTTGGTTCTTTGCTGATTCCTTGAATTGACTGGGTATCTGTATTCGTTATCCTCAGTATTATGTGTTTGGTGTCCTGAAAAGGTGTATAAGTGTCCTTGGTATTGGCTAAACTGCTGTAGTGTGGGGATCAAAATAGCAGCAGTCACAGGGTGTTCTGTGTTTGAGTAAGGGGAGAGGGAGGCTTTTGAATAAGGGCATAAAATATGTCCTGTTAAAAAGACACTGTTAAATACTTCAAAGATTGGCTGCAGGATGAGGCTTTAATTGAAGAAGTCTTATTTGCTGCCACCATAGTGCAGGGAACTACAAAGAGCGCCCTCACCCTTGATCCACTTGCCCTGTGCTTCTCTCTTAATGAAACTACAAGGGTAAGGGCTAAGTTAAAATTATGTTCAACTAATCAGGTTACGTGCTTGGTAAGACAGAAGCTGGGGGAAACTAAATGCATTTTTTGCAAAGGCAACAAGAGGAAGAGCAGAAAGAACGGGTGGGGGTCATGTCTGGGGGGTCTCTCCCTCCTCTGAGATTCGTGGGCATTAGTTCAGCTGCTGCGTGTGTCAGAGGAAGTGGAATTTGCTCTTTGGCCTTCATTCCATCCTTCTTTACATCTTTGTGCTTCTTACAGAAAAGAGAAGAAATACGAAACTGTTTCAAAAGAATTTTGGGGTTGAGGTGTTACCCCAGAGCTACAAAAGCAGGGGGGCTTGGCAAGTTTTGCCTTCTGTTAATTGCAAAATCCTAATCGGTGGAAATTAGGAGGTGGATGTGATGGGTTGCCAAGTTTTTATAGGCCTTTCCTCCTTGTTAGCTAAAGGTTTGCATAATTACATCTCTTGCCTGGCTGGTGCCTCTATTTTTATTACTGCACATCTCAAAGTAGTGTGAAGGTTTTTGAGGTCTGCTGAAAAATCCTGCCTTCTGAAGTTAGAGGCTGATGCGAATAAACTGCCCCTGGCAGAGGAGTGGTTTTGTTGTTTGAATCCACAACCCTGCCTGAGCTGTCACACCTAGGCGAAAAGTAAATACAGTAATAGGGCAAGTAGCAATAGTTAATGTGGAAAATGAAGGTAATGTTGCTGTTAAAAAGCTTGGCCTCCATAAGGCTATCCTGAGCGGGTCAGGAAGCATCCTAGGAAACTGGAAAAGAAGGAAAATGTCTGTTGCTTTAGGCAGATTAAAATCTCAGGGACTGGCTGCTTTTTCAATCAGGTAAGGGTATAGGTTTCCTGTTTGCTTGCTGGAGACTGGAAATGGGACACAGTTACAGCTGCCGTGTATCTTCACTGCAGTTGTTTATGGATATTACAACAGCTCTTTGCAGGGTTAGATATTTTTTTTTTAAGAAGTGTTTTATTAAAGGGATCACTGCCTTTTTTTTAATGATCCACTAATGTTTTCTTAAAAATCCTGAGTCTACAAAGTAAAAAGGTCAGGTGTGATTGTATGTCTCCACAGAGAGCAGGGTGAGCTTTCTCTTTTCTCCATTGACTAAATTTCACCAAGAATATTGCACTACTAAGCACAAGGGTTAAGGTATTTTGTTCTCTTGTTGCAGTGAGATTTTCTTTCTTGGAAGGAAGTGAATTTCTGTCCGGAAGGAGTTCTCCAGGTTGGCTCTTCAGGTCACCTCTTCAGAAAAAGCTAGTCTAAATGTGTTTCTGCTCTTTTGCTTTTTGATCGGTGAAAAATGAGCTTTGGTTACTCTTTGCTGATGTTAAGTCTTCTCTTTTCTTGAGGGAACTCTGAAGCTTGTTGAAGCCCTGGAGGGTGAAAGGGTTGGCAATGGGAGAAATTGAAATACTATTTTGGGAACGTGTAAGGGGAGAGAATGGTAAGCTTTGGGGATTGCTCGAAGTGTCTGCTTGTATTTTTTCACACTTTTTCCATAAGTAGGGACTTGGTAAGTTGCTCGGCCACAGGCAGCTTGCTGCAGCACGCATACTTTGGCCACAGAAATTCCAAATCATGAGTCAAAATCAAAACTAGCTTGAAAAGTAAGAAGCTGTTAAGAAGACAGTGGCGTTTTTATTCTGTTTTGTGGGTTTGACCATTTTCAAGTGTAATCTCGCAATAATGTGGGTCAGATTTATGCAGGGTAAGACTTAAGTTTGATGGACAATTCTGAAGGATTTTGCCTGTACTCACCAACCTAAAATGGCATCTATGTGAGATGATCTAATAGCCAAATTTTTTCATTTTATTTGAAGCTGTGAATTATCCTCCAGCACTGAAATATCCTAACAAACTTGTCCAAAACCACCTGAACTTATTTTAGGGCTGTGATGGAATGAATCTTTTCTGTCTCTTTATCTCCTATCAAAGGCAGGTTTCTCTTCTCTCTGTCCTGTTTGCTGTTTCAGTATTTGGGGGAATGATGATTTCTGCAAAAGTTCTTTTCCTTTCCTTCCTTTGTAATAAATAGTTTTGCAGCCTTTATCTGTGTTCATCAGTGTTACAGGAGCATATGATATTTTTGTTGGAACCAGTTCTCCCACAACTTCTGACCTGAAAGTTTTTATGCTTCCTGAGTATCTTGTTAATCTGGGGGAAAAAACGATGCTGTATACTTTAAGAGTCACAAAAAAGGTTTCCTATTGCTGACAAAGTTTTATTTTAGATCTTGACTATCAATATAGTTGCAATTGTGGCACAACACTTTGTAATGGTCTGCGCTGGTTTTTCTTGCTTTCTGCAGTAATGTTCTTTATTAATATATAGTGTTTCAGAATACAAAATAAACCTGCTTTTCCATTCCTGAGTTCAATTCCTGTGCTGCTTTCATAACATTTCTGTTCTCGTTACTCACTGTTGGGTTATCATTTTTGTTGCCACTAAACTCCTCATCTATTTCTTAGCTCCTTCACTTGCTCCTTTAATCCCACTGCTGCTATAAAAATGGATCTCATCCTGTTGATTTTCCTGAATTTTAGTCCTACCTTCTGTCTAATGTCAGTGGCAGTTTGATTTCCACCTTTAATTACAGTTTTCAGTTCTTACCGGACTGCAGTCTCCCATCTACTGAATTTTGAATATTGCTGCAGACAGCTTCGGTGCAGAGCCAGGAGTCTTCTTTTCCTCGCCCCAGTGCAGTCTGAGTAGCCACATCTCGTTGCGGGCGCTGCTGTAGGGAGGTACCGCTGCTTGTGAAGTTAAAAAGGTCACATGCATTTCTCTGTTGGCTTTTGCAGCTGTGGACAGATGGAACTGTCACCAAGTACTGCAGGATAAAGTGTTTTACTACTAACTCCTGGGTGACTAAATTTCGCCTGAAGAAAAGTCTGGTTTTTGTGTGTCTCTGAAGTGAGGAACCTCAGTAAATCCCACAGCACAGTGAAGGAGAGGCCTGTGATCAAATACTTGTGGGAGCTTGTTTAGAAAGGACATGTAACTAGAAAAATATAAACTGATTGAAATTCAGTTCCCAGGACACCAAAAAGATACAATTTTGAAATTAGAAATGGAAACAGATGTATGATAACTGCATTCAGTGGGCAGACTTCTGTCATGGTTTGTGAAAGAAACTCTTAAGTGTAGTCATGAGGTCAGAGGTGCGCCATCCCTGATAGGGTGTTACACTTCCTTAAAATTTATTGAAGTCTTCTTTTGCTTTTTGTTTTACTTTCCAGATACCCAGTGTAAGGGCTGCGTAATCCTCAAAGCTCTGAAATTTATTACCGTCGTACGGTGCAAGAGTACTTTTAAGGTGTAATTCCTCAGTAGCTTTCCTTATGTTTCTTCCTAGCAATATCTTTTTGAAAGAGATTGCAGGCTTTATCCTATTAATTGAACAGCATCCTTCACTTTGAAGTGCTCCAGCAGCTATTGGTATTACCAGCATGCTCATTTTCATGGAAGCAGTGTCTGTCTTTATGAATAGGAGCTCTCACTGTTTTTCTCTGACCACGAGTTTTGATTGCTCAGGCTGGCTTAAATTTAGGTTTGGATGTGATACAGGGGCCTTTTTTGGTGACTTAGCATCTGAGTTGAAAACTGCCAAAGCAGTTTAAAACGGGTTAGTTTTGTTGCTGCATGGAGATTTAACAAGCTGCTTTAGGTAATAGATTTATACAAACACATATGTGTGTGTGTATGGATGTATAATGTGTATATAAACTTATTTTCAATGCTTTGGAATCTTTTGATGTAAACCAGAAAGAATTAGCAATTTTGAATGCCTGATGACTTTAAAAAGCACGAGACCTTTTTTTTGCATCCATTCTTTGGAAAAAAAAAAAATCAAGAAGGATTAGAAGGAGAAAATTAATAGGGCTTTTAAATAGTCTGGTGTGCTAAACTAGATGCCAGCAGATGCATCATATTGTCCAACGTCTTCCAAACTCCACGCAATTATAAATGCTGTGGTTACAGGTACAGAATCACAGAATGACAGAGGTTGGAAGGGACCTCTGGAAAGGTAGTTAGGTATACGAGTTAGGTATCTTTTGCGGTTTTTTTTTTTAGAGAGAGTATACATTTACATTATGCTAAAGATGATCCTGTAAGGATAGCTTTTGTCATGCTGAATCCCACAAAGTGCCACATCGTTTTATTGTTGTGCTTTTTGTGAAGTACCTCACCCCTGAAGGAAAAATATGTTTAATAATTATACTATAATGTTGAACTTATCAAACTTTAATATACTTTACCACGAATGTTGCCACCCTTGTGCTGCACACTTGCACGTGCTTTATTAAGCAGGTGCGGTATCTTGTATATTTAAGCCACAGTCACAACTTCCTTCTCTGCGTTTCATGAAATGAGGATGACGCCGCCTTTTACCCTCAATTGGCTTTGCATCCATCCCTTAACAGCTTCTCCCACAGTGTTTTCCTCTGCTCTGTGGGCTGGAGTATGTTGCTCACAGCCCATGCTGAGGTGGCAGGGAGAACTTAACCTGAGCGTAGAGCATGAGTGGAGTTGAAATTGTTTACTTGCATTTATAACATACCTGTTACCAACATACACTTTCTCAGGAGGGTTGTTGCTCCTGTGTGTTTTAATACAGCTTAAATTTGCCCCTATGTTCTTGTTGCTAACATGCGTGCCCACGTACCACAGTTTTCCTCTCCAGTTGTGTTTCAAACTGGATCACAAAGGCCAGGGAAGGGTTTTGGCTTCGACTCGTTTGTTCTTTCTTGCTGCTGTTCTCTGAAGCACACAGCAAGGAGACCAAGTATTATAACTACGGAGCAAGCATTTCCCCCACGCACGCGCTCCTAAATAGAGCGCTAAAATAAAAATGCATTTGGTTACTGGCAGGGGCCCCCTTTTCCCAGGAGGGTGTTTCATACTCTGCTTCACAGGAGCCTGTAGCGTCTCTAGCCCAGTGAGATTTTAAGCTCTCTGTACAGAATGGAACTGCTAGGAAAAAATCACCTTTGCCTGAACCACTGTTTTGCCAGACAGCTGAGGCCAATTTCCACAGCGGCACCTTGTGTGGGCTCCTGTCCCTCCGGCACGGCGGGAGCAGGCTCCGAGTCTCCTGTACAGCAGAGGCTGAGCTCTCTGTACCGCTTCTTCACCTGTGCTGTTCAGTCTAAGGACGCTCTGGGTCCTGAAAGTGAGATGTGGAGGTGTGTCCGGTTGGTTAATATTGGAGGGTAGTAACATTGAAACAAGCAGTGCTATATTTTGGTGATCTTAGCCATGATCATTATTATTAGATCCTGAGTGGTCCAGGAACTGTGGATTTAGGAGATTTGAAGGCTAGAAGGACGCTAGGTGGGCACCTGGAGAATGAATATTATACGCATCTGTTGCGCTAGTCCCTGAAATTGGGTTATTTTTAAACAAGTACTTGGTTTTCTGAATTACTTGCTCCACTGTTTCCTCTGCTTCAAAATCTGAAGACAGAAGCCTGTTGGGAGGTGGCTGTCCACGTTACATACAACATGAAGGGGTTGTGGAACAGGCAGTGGTGATTAATATGTGGGTTTATACTTCCCCTCTGTCTTGACAATGAGAGTAAGCACAGCCAGCGTGCTGGAGGTGGTTCTTTTTCCTCTTTTACATTCATGTTTTTTTGTTTTGTGTTTTTTTCTTTTTCTTAAGGAAGTAGCCAGCTTGCCAAAATATTAGGTTCCTCTGTCTTAACTTGAATGGGTGTGGGTGAAGGTGATACCTTTTTGAGAAGGGTGTATCTCCTCTTTCAGTTGTTTTTAATGCCTGAAGGAAGGCCATAAAGCTTCCTCACCCTCTCTTTGCGTGTTTGGAGAGCATTCCTATATCATTGCGTAAAACTTGGGATAGTTAGGTTTTAGCAAACTCCTGTTAATATTAACAGTCAGCCAAGCATGTTGCTGAGGACTCTCGCTAGCAAATGTTTGAGACTGGCTTGGTGCTATTAAGAAAGAAATGAGTATCAATGTGTGTACTTGCATATGGCATGTCATATGTAGTAGGATTTGTAGCTGCTCTAGGACTGTTCTTCCTGGAGCCATGTTGTAGCACAACAGCTAGAAATAAAATGCTGTGAATTATGATCTCTGTCTGAGGACTGCAAGTCAAGATACTGATCTAGGAGCATGCACCTCCGCCGAGCCGGTTGGGTGACGGTCCTGGAAAGGAGGGAGTACGGGCTTAGAGCCGAGACCAGATGTAGATCCTGTTTCTGACGTCGCAACAAATGCTGTTACCTGATCCAGGTTAGGTCACTTACTCAGTCTCAACTTTCACATGTCTGAGTATTTACAGGACTTGTGGGAGCGGTGTGGAGACTCATTCACTAATTTTGAACTCTCTTAAAAATCAAATGTGCTAGTAATGTCCTTGCAAAATACAGAACAGTTAAGTAAAACATTTCTAGGGAGTGTTACTTCTTTTGAATCTACCTTTAATTAAAAACATCAAATATTGCTTAGGAAACTCTTGGGTTTTGACATAGCATGAAATGTGATGGGCCCCAAAATGAAATAGCAGAACTTAAACTAAATTACCTCAGTTAGATCCTTCAGGTCGCATTTTAATGCTCCGCACTGAATAGCGCTGCTAGTATGGATGGTAGAATTAGTACAATACAGCTGACTGGTTTGGGATTATCAACAGTTCCTGCCCCATGGCGGATGAGTGGTGAGAACACAGATATGGGGGCGCTTCAGAAAATAACCTCTGGTGTGGTCTGTGGGGGACCTGGGTTTGTTTGGGTTGGTGTTCGTGGGAATGGTTGATGGCTCAGGAGTGCTGAAGCTAAAGCTGAGCTTTGCCCCATCTGTAAATGGGATTTTGTGAACAGATGTAACCATCAGTCCAAGCTTTTTATCCTCACTGGCCTCTTTCCTTGACCTCTCTTGATGGAAAAGGGCTCTTTATCACCATGAAGCGAGGAAAAACAATCTGTTTGTTTTCATATGGTTGTTGCTGTCACTCCTGCACATTGGCTCACTCTTTGTATTGGCGAGTCTGGATTGCTGGTAACTAATCTCAAGTGTATTAATTAACAGGTAGTCTGTCACTGGGTGATTACTTTAAAGGGTCAAGTAAAGCAAGACGACTGAGCGTTCACGTCTGAAAGATCATATGGAATATTTTGGTTATAGTTGATTTTATTATCTGTTGCCTTACTTCCCATTTTCTTACGAATAAGATTTGTGCATCTTGTACTAATGTGACATTGCAAGTTGAAAGATATGTCCTTTTGGTGGTTCCTGCTGCTTTAGGTAGGCTCCTTCATAGGGAACAGGTGCTTGATGGGTTTACCACCAAGGAAAACATGCCAGTTTGGTTCCGCCAAAAACACGTGGTGAGAATTCCCTCACAGGTGAGAAATGATGGATGCATATCTGAGGAGCTTTTTAATGAAAGGCTCATTGGAAAAGGAGATCTGCCCCTTGTGCAGTTAGTTTCCCTGTGTGGAGAAGGGGTGGGTAGTAAAAAAAGATGACAGTGATGGATTTACTGGATCATCATTTGTTAAAACTAGGGCTCTTAAAGGGAGGTTCTTGACAAGGCACACTTAGGATTAGTTTTTTTAATGCATTCTTACTCTGATAATGTTTGAACAGTACACGTGTACACATTTAAAGCAAACAGCTTGCATCTAATACACGCCAGCGCTTTATGCAGGAAGAGAAGTGGTAAGTAACCAGCAACCAGCTAGCCTTTCGGGGGACCTCTGAGCCTCCTGACAGGCACAGTTGCTCTGCATGTAATTTGAAGAAGGGTATTGTGTCCCTGGTGGCTTGGCTTTGACTGAAAGATGGAATTTTGCGCTCTCATTTTGCACTGAAGACGGGCTCACAGATAAATAGGTCACTGTCTCCGGAACTATTTTCCACTAAATCGATTAGAAGCAACATGACCTTAAGCCTGATCTCCTTGCTCTACAAAGATATTGCTGAATTGTGGCTTCTTCTGAAGAAAAGCACAGGTGTGTCTAGTCTTTCAAATTTGCTTAGTTACTTGATTTCAGGTCAGGCGGGAACTCTGTCAGATAACATTATCCTGCTGAGGAAAATGGGATGTGTTTTAGTACAATGACAGAGGTTGTACTCATTTTGTGTACATTCATATATAAATACAGTTTATTGTTACGGGGGCGTGTGTGTTGTGTCCTTGTGTAAATTTGCAGTGTATCTTTTTATTTGCAGAGGTATTTCTCAGTATATCAGACATGTCCACTAAATCTGTTCCTGCATTTTACATGGGATGTACTTTGTTCAGGCTTCGCTCATGCAGTGATTATGGCGCTAAAGCTTTCAAGGAGAACTCGCTGTTGCGGAGAGCTGTCCTGCTGTTTCTGAATTACAGGGGGGTTTAATTTTCAATTCACTGCATTTTATGTAAATCTCAGATACATAATTTTTCCTGATTCCTTTTTGAAGTAGAGAAAAAACAGTTTCTTTTGCGGGATACAATTTGGCATCCCCTAGTCATTAGTATAGGAGGGTTAATCTAAAATGCATTATTTCTTAAATTCCTTCAGTCAAAGCTTTCTATAGGAATCTTGTTTCTGTTAAGATATAATGAAACAGTGGAGATATTATTTGCTGTTAATAGTGCAGCTACAGTCCATTGCAAAACTGAAAGCGTGTTTTGTGGAATAAGGACAAGCAAAAATTGCTTCCTTATTCTGGTGCTTGAATTCACATTTCCAGTTCTGTTTTCCGCTTCTGGTATGCGTGACTTGCAGAGGAGGACCGGAGAAAGAGCACTGAGTCAATGGACTGATGTCTATAACCTTCCAACGTTGTTGCTTTTGAAATGTCAAATTTAAATGAAACAGGTATGTGAAGGTGGCTCTTCTAACTAAAGGGTGGATCTTGTTACTAATCTTTAATTAGTATTACTAATTAAATTATCAACATGTGAGTCGGAGTGCTCTGCTTCTCAGTAGTACTCCATGCTACTAGGGATAGTACCAAAAGGCATGCTGCTTAGGAGGAATGAATGAAAGATTTAAGAAAGGTGAGGCTAACCAGATGGAAAAGGTGGAGGGATTAATTTGGTCTTTATGTGCATCCTTGTCTGTGCTGAGAGGGGAGGGATGGATTTAGAAAATGGATGATTATTGTATGACAGAGGGGATGTCTGTTTTTAACTGCAGAACCAGGGAGCGTTTTGTGTTAGATCATGATGGTGCATATGTAGCCACGCCAGGACTATTTGCATAAGTTGCCAAGTTTAAAATAGGGGGGGTTAATCTGAATTTGATTACTGAGAAATAAGTAAGCAGGGCTGCTTTTGTTCGCAACTACCAAGGCTTGATTTTCATCTGTTGGCTGCCACTGCTTCTTGTGGGCATGTTCAGCGTGACAGAGATCACTTGTGTGATGTTGTGCTGAAAGTGGGCAGAGGGTTTGTCCCTTTCCCCAACACTGTTCTTTCCTTTTCCTCCTGAGCACTATATAGGGGTGGGAGGGTTTGTGTCTACGGTCAGCAGAGTGAAGGAAATGAAAGCCAAGGGGAGGTCTCAGATACCCATCTTCCTATTTCTATGCTCAACCCGGTGACGATTTCCAAGGAAAACAATGTCTTCTTAGGGAATTGCTTTGTCAGTCCACGTCAGGGAGTGAAGGGAGGGAGATGGGGAAAAGGATGAACAAACTGAAAAGAGAGGATTGGTTTGGGCACGGCGCAGGACTCAAGTCTCTGTTGTGCTTAAAGACTGTGCAGGTAGCTGTGAGCAATGCTGGTTCTGGTTTTCAACATCCAGATGGGGGCAAAATCATCTCCTGTCTTGTAGGTACATTGCAGGACTAAAAAGTTTCTGACGCGATTTGTGTGTTGCAGTAGCAGGGTGTGGAGCCGGCACTGCCTGTCTGTGGCCGTGAATCTCCAGAGGTTAGCAGGCTGTCTCCAAGAGACAGGATCCCATAGAGGATCCCTCATAGAGGTTCTCCTAGTTTTCTTTGCAGGTAAGAGAAATGTGGAAAGAGGATAATTGTAGTCCTGGCAGAGGTCTTCAGTGTGTGCTTGTAATTGAGGGGACTTGTCCTTAAAATGTTGCTGTCTCAGCCTTATGTGCAATGAAGGTGGACTCCCTTCAGCTGCTGGAGTCAGGAGGCACAGCAGAGGGGAGTCACATGTTGGGGAATGAATGGTGCAGGGGGTGAATTGACATAATTTGCTACATCTCCATGTTAAGAACATGCCAAAGCTTTATCTGAAAGGAGGAAAGCAAGGCAAGTCATTACCACGCTTGTTTGCCTCTGAGCCGGGTATGATATGATCTTCTCAGAGCTATAGTACTGCAGTGGGAAGGGGTCTGCTACTGGGTGATAGTTTTGCATCCTGCGAAGCCGTTGTTGACGTGGGACCCTTCTAGAGGGTTGTGAACGGTTCTCATGAAACCAGAAAGCAAAGCTACTTCATCATGACACTGGGATATTCCCTCTTTCCCTGTTTTTTGGAAGAGCAAGTTTTCTTTTTTTGCTTTAGTTTTGTTTTCCAGCAAATTGATATACCGTGGTATACCATGGTATATCAGTTTGGTGGTAGACAGATTTTTATTAGCCTGAGATACAGCAGGCGTGTCAACATAACTAAATTTTAGCCTATTCTGTATTTATTTTTAAAGTCAATATATAGAATTTAGTATACAATTTAGTTTGTATGTGTTCATTTGTTGTACAGTAGTGACACCTCTCTTGGAAGTTTCTCTTTTCTTTCCAGAAATGTGAGGTGGGCTTGGGGACTTCTCACCTGGAAATTGCTTCAGAATTGCAGAAAACTTAGGTTGGAAGAGACTCCTGGAGGCCACCTAGTCCAGCCTCTTGCTCCAAGCAAGATTATCTGTAAAGTTAAATCAGGCTTCTTGGAAACTTGTCCATCTGAGTTTTGTATCTCTCCGAGGGTGGAGATAGCTCAGCCTTGCTGGAGAGCCTGTTCCAGTGCTTGGCTTTTCTCATGGTGAATTTTTGTCCTTGCATTCAGCTGGAATTTCCCATGCTGCAATATTTGACTATTTCCTCTCATCCCTTTGCTGTGCAGAGCTTCAGTAAAGACATTCACTCTTTTGTAATAAATGCTAGTGTCTTTCAAAAACTAAAATCAATGCTCCAAACTTCTACAGAGCACTTCAGTGGTGTTATTGAAACCTGGGACCTAGGGTCTGGTTTTTAAAAGTAAATCTCCATCTTAACACCGCTGCTGTGACTCTCTTTTGTTCATTTGGCTTTTTGTGTGTTTATTTTAACCTGCCTTCAGTCTCAAAAGAGCAGTGAGGCCAAATGGACTTCAGATGAGAATACCCACCACCAGGGAAGTTCAAGGTCAAAGTTTGCTCTTTAGCTTCTTCACTGCAGATAATGTATGAGAGGTTCTGCCTCTCGTCATTACTGTGTTACCTTGATGTGAAGAGAGACTTATATGTCTGTTTACTTAAATGCTTTTATAGATGTTGTTTCTCAGACGCTTCTCTAAGTATCAAATATTCAGAACTTTTTTCCTTTACATGGCTTTTCTCTAAAAAATGCAGCCCTACTGCGTTTCTGTTTTGTGCAGAAGACTCAAGGCCTTTGAAAATGGAAGAGCAGTCACTCACAGTGCTTTTTAAAGACCCTGGCTTTTATGAACCTTCATTCCACAGAGCCTGTGGAATTGTAGCAAGAAGTAGTTCAGCTCCTCTGTGCTTAGTCTGGTTTTCTGTTCTTATGCTCAGTTAGGTGAGAGGAATTGTGGAGGCCATCTAATTCAGAATAAGTGATGTATCTATTCACGTCTCAGTTTAAACTTGAGGGTTTTGTTGGTTGTAAATTCTAAGCAAGGATTTTGCATTTCACTTGAAATGATTTATGGACCATGGCTTCTCTTGACAAACAGCAAGTTGTTACTTTTTTAATACGCTTCTACTTTGTACTTGGTACACACAAAATAGGGAATTTTGTGTGTGTGTGAAGCTTAAGTATTTCCCTGTATGCCCCAAAGGGCAGATTTTTTAAGAGAAAGCTGTCAATCTCTGGACCTAAAAGTCTAGCAAAACAACCTCTCAAATTAGAGGTAATATCCAGTTAGGCTGTTGCGCTTACGGAAACAGAATCTAATGGTTTTTCGCAGATGAGACACCAAAATAAGTCCCAAGACGTTATATCTTCACTGATCTGTTTTGCACAGTCAATTTCGATCAAAAATAACTCCTTGCTTACAGGGCCAGAACTTGATTAGTCATTACAGCCATGTGCCAAATTCTCAGATTGGATAATGAATGGATGCTTCATTTGAGACCTAAAAGAGATGAAAATGGGGGTCTGTAAAGCAAAGGAGGGGAGGCTTCTGCCCAGCCTCTAGCACGCTGCCTGCAACATGCTGGATGTGAGCAGCAGAACTGACCGTCACATTAAAGGACTCTGTAGCTGCCCATGGGAGATGCTGAGCCACATCCTGCCTCCGTATTACCCAAAGCAGTTAATATTAGCAGAGCTTTAGAGAGATATGTGATAGGTTTCATCTTTTTAATGGTATTGGGCAGTAAGCCACAGTGCTTCAAGAGCTGCTTCCTTAACAACTCTGTCATCTGCGTGGTAAGGTGGGGCAGCAAGTTTGGTTATGAAGTCAGCAACCTCTTCTTTGTAAGTCCTCTGTAGTCAGAGTCCCAAGAACTGGGAAGTTTACAGACACCTGCAAGTAAATGTTTCTTAGCTGAAAACTAGTACTCAGCTCCAAATAAGCCACTTAAGTGAACGCTTAGCTCTTCCTTCTCGCTCACACCCAGGAAGTGCTTCACATCCCCTTTCAAAACATTAGTTTATAGATGTACAGTTCTATGGAGAAATTTGCTTGTGTCAGAATACCATAAAATGTATAATTTGTTACAAGTGACTCTAGCCATCTTCCGTATTGTTGAAATGATAAAATTCAAGAAAGACTTATCAAGGCCTGCAGTGACAGCATAAGGGACTATGGTTTTAAATTGCAAGAGGGTAGGTTTAGATTCGATATAAGGAAGACATTTTTTTATGCTGAGGGTGGTGAGACACTGGAACTGGTTGCCCAAAGAAGTTGTGGATGCCCCATCCCTGGAATTGTTCAAGGTCAGGTTGAATGGGGCTTTGGACAACCTGATCTAGTGCAAGATGTACTCGCCCAGGATAGGGGGCTTGCACTAGGTGATCTTTGAAGGGCCCTTTCAACCCAAACCATTCTGTGACAACATCACAATTACTAGGACTGCTGTATTTTTTCTCTGGAATAAATGTGTACAATCAGCAATGAGATTTTGCCACCTTTCTGTTCTAGAAAAGTGACTTTAATGTTCAGATCAAGAGTAAAATCACGCATTGTTTAAAATCTTATCTTGCTTCCAAAATAACACACAAAAATAGCATTCAATTTAGTAGAATTGCCAAGTATTCATGCAGCTGGTCCTGTGCGTGTTGACCTTTCAGTTAAAGCTTTGGGGTGTGGTTGAAGATACGTATTTTTCTGCAGAGGGAGGGTTGAAAGCAGGGGGTTTCAGTGGAGAGGAATCTTTGGTTTGGTTGTCTGAAAAGATGTCCACTTTAGCATGTGTGTTTAAGCTGTGTGATTGCATCATTAGTTTTTAAGTCACGCTGAAGATGAGTCCTATAACTCGCATGCAGTTTATCTATTCAGAGTTGATCTTTCCATTTTCCATATTTGTAAGACTCCCTCTTCTTTACAAGGCTTTAGTAGTTAGAAAACAAAATCCCCATAATGATTTTCTTAGAGCATTAAATCTTATTAAATTCAGTTGGCAAAACCTACTATTTTTGTTATCCTGTGGAGACTTGCTTAAGTACTGAGACACATCTGGGTCACTCACCTTCTTATCACTTAAGTGCTGGCTAGGGGAACAGATGCTGCTTCTCAGGCTGTATCTAATACTTCTCCATTTAAAAAGGCAAAAAAATCTTTGATTTTTGCAAAATATGCAGCATGTAGGTGACTAAGTACATCTAATACTTTTGAAATATTTTTGTATGATACGCTCAGCATGATTTGCAATATTAAGGAGTTAATGATGCTGCAGTTTTGGCAATATTTTAACCCTATTTTGGGAACGTGGTTCCTAGCAGTCTGAAACTACCCTGCAAGAACAGAAAAGGGTTTACCAGCCGGCTTGGCTTTCTTCAGAACATCCTGGAAAGAGGATGAGAGGAATATCTTTGTTGCAATAGTAGGAGCACACCATACGCACCGGGTCAATTTTTACTTTTAGGTAGTAAGTACACATGACGGTGTTGCTGCCCTTGATTTCTAAGTCCTCTTTGTGGCTACCAAAAATATGTGCTATAAAACAGCTGTGTGCCATGATTCAAAGTTCCCCTTCCTTCGCAGTTTGGGAAGGGAGTAATTATTATGACTTGAAATAGCACGAAGAACATCTCTTTCTCACCAAAACAGAGTAGGTGCACTTAAGCACTATGTGGAGCAAAAGCATGACAAAACAGACTGGATGCTATAACTGGTAACACTTTCAGATTTCTTGCAAAAATTGCAAGATCTTCTTCCCCACATCCTCATCTTCTTCTAGGTTTTTTTTTTTTTTTCAAGTACAGAGAAGTACTAGGTCTTCTTGTTGATCCCTAGGTTGACTTCCTAATTGTTATATCATTTTCTTCTAGTTACAGATTAGTTAATGTTTGATCACTCTTGTAAACCATATTCAAACCTAAAGCTGATCCCTAAGAAGCTGTGGGACTACAGAGTATGTGTGTCAAGTAGGTGTGACTGATGAAGCAGAAGAGGAAGAAGCTGTAGCATTTAGCACTCGTAGTATCCTGTGAGTACACGGGCTATACACGGAAGAGAGAGGATTATACTACTTCTGATGTTTGTGCTTTGAGGTGATAGCATTTAGGCAAACTAAGACAAAGAATTTTGTTGCCTTTTGCAAAAGGGGAGGTGGAAGAAGGAAGAGAACAAAAACAAGTACATCCTTTGACATGCATAAGTGGTCAAATCCAAAAATTTTAGAGAAGACTTTGAAAGAAACCAAAATCTTGGTTGGCTCTCAAAGTGTGCTTTTAAGCAGTTATTTCATAATTTGAGTCAAGAAAGTGGGAGCTATTATACTTATTCTTGTCTTATGCCAGCCTAGCAGCACTGCATTTGCTGTACACCTCAAAATTTTTTTTTTGAAAGAAGGACCAGTGATTAATCTCCCTACCTGAAATTGAACCATCATCCTTGTAGCTTTGAGATAGTCCTGTGCCAAATCTTCAACTCTGTGATCACAAAGAAGAAACACATGGACTTTTCTTTAATTGTGACTACAGGAAGCAGGAATTTATCTGGGTAAAGCAGGTGAGTCAGTAGGCATCTATATAATACAGAGACTTCTTCCTGTTTTTCTGTTATTTCACCCGTGAACAAGTTCCTGACCCTTGTATTTAAATTCTAGAATTGCAGCTTTTTGGGGTTATTTTGTGTGTCTTCTAAGTAATTGTGGTGTTCTTCAGGTATGATTAAAGCTTAGTTATCAAGTCTCATTTCAATGGAATCATTTAAATATTACCAAAACTTAGGGGTTATGAAAAGTGCTGCAGAAATATTGTAGACTCTGTGAAAGATCTGGATGGTCAAGGCTTCTGATGCATGAGGCATTAAAAACACCACTCAAACAGTAAGTGTTTCTGTCCACAGGCTTATAATAGAGAGAACGTCACTCCTAAGGTTTTAGTTTTTCTTTGGCAGTACAGCTTCCAAGTCCTGACTCAACTAGATCCTTATTTAACACTGAAAATATATGGGATTCCAACCTAGCCTATTGTAGCAATGGGCTACACGGTTGTGCTGTTCTGTGCACATTGTGGCAATAGGCTATACAATTCTAGAAAATGAACTGATGTTAGTAATGCCCCAGAAGAGGAAGTATGATTTTCTGAAAAGAAAAAAGTATTTCAACTTGAGCATCTCTTTTATGCACCAGGACTCTTGAAAGGAAACTGTCTTTTCTGACTCGGGGAGGAGATGGGACGTGTAGGCTGTTAAGCTTTTACAAGTAAAATTCTTATATCTCTGTATCATTTAAAATATTTTTTGGACACTCAGTGCCATACAAAGCTGTTTGGAGTCCTAGGTTGCCTTATTTCTATTTGTGCTAGCAATTGGGATGCCGGTGGAGGTGAAGAATTCGTATTTCCTATTTGCTTGGGATATTTTAGCTCACCAGAAACAAACAAGTTGCGAGAGCACTGTTTTACCCAGGTGATAATTTCCTTCCTAACCTACACTTTAGCAGAGATGCCTTTTACATGAAAATTCCAGAGGTTTAATCACTTGCTTTCCCTGGCCCCTTGTTTTGATGGCAGTGAAGTCAAATAAAATAGAAGTGAACTCTTCCTGAAGATATTTTGGGCTGATGAGGTTTTAATACTTAGTTTATGAACACTCGCGTGAACTCCATCATCAGCCCAGTGTGGCTACAAATAGCACATGGACCTGAGGAGCTCGGTCTGCAGGTGTTGTGCCTGAGCACACCTAGCACAGAGCTTGCAGGCATCATCACTATTCAGCAGCGATTTTTAAAATTCAATTTTAAAGCTGGAGAGCTTTCCTGCCATCTTGACTAGCTAATTAGTTTCATGTAGCTTAGCGCAGAAGAGGGCTATCTTCACCAGCTCGGCTGCTCTGGCCCTTCCTCCTTAGGGGGGGGTACACAAAGGAGCTGACTGTTAGTGATGGTGATTGGGAGGTGAAGATGAAGAGGGAAGAATGAGGAAATGAAAGGTTTGCCTTGGGGCTGAGAGAGATGAAGGGACTGTTCTGAAAGTCATTATCTTGCATTTATAATTACCAGATGGGAGGGTGCTTCACATGAAGACCCCCTTCATAAAAGGCATTCAATTCTTTGGGTGGGTAGGCTGTTCCACAGGAGAAGCAAAGCAAAACTGGTTGAGAAAAATACATTTCTTCAACTTAAGGCATGAGTTTCATAGAGAAGCCATAGACACAGTTACAGGAAAATCTTGTGGACTCATCAAGAAAAAGGAAGAGGAAAAATGGTTTGTTGTGTGCTTTATGGTGCGCTACTGGGATCTGTGCTGAAAGGCATAATTGTGTCCGTATGTGTAGAAACAGGTTGGCTTTCAAGTTGGTACAAAGTAATGGCCATAGGATCTCATGCAGACGTACTCAAAGGGTGGTGTAATTCCAGCTGGCTCAGTGGGAATTGTATTAAACCCATTACTAGAGGGCTCATGAGTCGTGTTGGGAGACTTCCTTCCATGTGATGTAGGTACCGTGTGTTCAGACTCCTCTCAAGCATTGTCTTCTGTGAAAATGGTTTTGCTTCGGCATGTCAGGCGAACTCAGAATGATGATGAGTTTCATTTTGATCGGAAAGAAAGAGGAGCCTTTTACCAATAAGTGAAAAACCTTGACTTGAGTGACATTGATCGTTTTCTCAGAACCGGGTTTCTTTAGGGCTTACTGGCACCAGGTAATTCAAGCACAAGTTATCTTCGTGCCCTTGTGCTTAAATCTGTCATCCTGCTTCATTTGAAATGCAGTCAGGAGCCTTTGATGGGACGGGGTCAGGCCCCCCTAAGCCATCTTCCTCCATCATAGAGACAGAACTATCAAAGCAAGATTTAAAATTGAATTAGAAGGTTATATGTCCGCAAGACTGTGGTTCACATTTTTAAAGAGAAAGGATTTTTTTTTTTAAATGAGATCCACTTATTTAACTAATTCCTCTATGTTAGCAAGATGACAATTCTGTCCTGTCTTACACATAATTTAAATGCTAGATAATGTGTTCTTTTTAAAGAACCTATAGTTGTTGGCTTAGAAAAAAAACATCTTTGTGCATTCCCAGCTATTATGTGTGTTCAGTTTTAAAAAATGATAAAAAAAAGGCGGTAATAACTTTACAGAACCTTATTTTACTGTTTATTAGGACCCACAATAGCAGATGAATTATAAATCCCACGAGCTTGATTTTAAGCAGACTACTCTGGAAAACTCTTTAAATGAGCTCTTCAGGAAAGACTGGATATTCTAGCATGTTTTGGTGTAAGCATCTCTTTTCAGTTGTGAATGTTAGGTACAGTAAACCAGCCAAACTCTTAGGTCTCTGTTTTGAAAATATTATGTAAAGCAGTCAAGGCAGAACAGGGAAACTCATGGGCTGTGTGAATGTTAATCCATGTAAGCGGAAGCAGAGTTCGAACCTATAAAAATTCCTTAGAAAATATGAACAGATTTTCAGTAATTCTGTATTTTAATGTGCGCTTAATTAGCTTTACTAAAATGGAAATTGTCCTTAAAGACTGTAGCAGGTGGCAAGTTCTCTATTTAAAGAATATTTCCAAGAAATTATTTTCCCCAAAGTCTAAGAGTGTAAGGAGCGCGTGCCCTCACAGTCTGTTTAGCATGTGTGCCTTTTGTTACCTTATCCTGCTAAAGAAATAGCATATTCAGATAATGATGGACAAACCTGAAGTGAAATCAGACTCAGTCCCAGACCAGCTGTGGTGAACTCTCTTTTCTAGACGGATGCAAAATACAAAGGAAAATATGCAGAGCCATGAGTTTTTACAATTGCATCTTTTCTGAAAGGAGACAGGGTATCGGAGAGGGATTTCTGTCTACATATGTGAGCACAAATACTGGGTTCAGGTGTATCCTGTCAAGCTGCTGGACGCAAACTGTTCAGCAGTTCCAACAGTTGCATTTTCTTGCATTGTTTTGTACTGCTAGTTGTTATCTCAGCTGTTTCAAATTATTGAATATCTGCTCTGATGTTTAACACATATTCTGCCTCCTGAAGAGTGTCGTGAAACCAGATCAGCAAGATGAGAAGGGGGCTGTGCCTCGGTGGAAGAGAGGGCAGCAGAGAAGGCTTCTGGAGGTTCTCCACCAGTGAAGAGGCACAGCGTGCAGCTCCTCCAGTGTGCTGACTGCAAAAGCTGCTGTTCCTATCGCAGAGAACATTGGGCCAATCAAATCTAGACTTGCGTCTTTACCTGGCAGAAGTCAGAACCGCAGTGGGACTGATCACATGGATACATGAGGAAATAGTGACCATTATGTGTTTGGGAAACATAAAGAGTTTCCCTGATTTAGGAATATCTTGAGTGCTGTGTGTCACGTATTTACTTACATATGCAAAACACACCTATTTTATTACATGCTTATGCTGCAATAATGAAAATTATTTCTGCCTGTGACTGTAGGCAGGATAGCATATTACAAAATGATGACATTGTTTTCCTTTCTCTCATCTCCCACCAAAAAATTAGGCGTTGATCCTGTAATAGGTTATATTCAGGTAAATGGGTCCACCTACCTGCAGACATTGGTTTGCCTAGAATCAGGGGTATTTAGTTTCTTAAACACTGGTGCAGGAGGACTCCTTGTATTAAAAAGCACTGACAGCAAAAATAAAATCTAAAGTCCTTTTTCTCTTGGGGGGAGATGTCTCCTCTTCTGGAAATTACTTGTCCATCTGAGACAGGACTTTTGAAAGATCTGTGTTCAGTTTTTTCTTTAAAACATTAGGATAATGACATAACTTAAGGTCTGGATGAAATATGACTCAACAGTTAAACGTATCCACTTATGGATTTGGCAGCATGGTATGCAGAGGTCTTCTGATCAAGCAGCAGTTCACCGGATGCAGAAAAATAGCTCTAATCAGTGTGTGACCTTGAAAGTGGTCATGGGTCTTCCTCTGCCAGACTGGCCGAAAGAGAACAGAGAAGTTTTGTTTCCCAGTATAAGTTGTTGCTTATCTGGAAGAAGTAACTCAAAGTAGGGGGTTTTAGCTGTTCTCAAATAATTACAGTTCTCAGAATTTTGCGCACATGAGAATCACTTATAAAAGTTTATATAGTATATAAACTATATAGTATATAGTCTTTTATATAGTATAAAAGACCCTCAAGATCTAACATTTGAAAGATCTCAGTAATAGCACGTCCTTCCTTGAGGGCCAGAGCTCTACTTCTGTTTGATCACCTTATCCTTAAGGCAGATGACACTTAACCTTACATCACTTTTAGGTTTTCACTTACTTTTCCTCTGAATGTTCACAGTTCTGAGTGTCAGATTTGAGTCTATCTATCTTAATGGCATTTCAGCATACATTAAAAATAAAGCTTCTCTATATAATGCCAGGTTAAAAGAAATGTTGAAAGCCAAATCATGAAAATGCTAGGTTATCCCTTCACTGCTTTTCAGTGAGGGTAAAAATGTAAAATAATTCATGCAAAAGAGTAAACCTTTTTGTTTCCTTGTTTAAAAAAAAAAAAAGGGGAGAGATATCATAGTTTAATGAACGACGCGACTCTGTCATGCGGTCTTTATCGTGGTCAGTGAGAAGGTTAAGGTTTCTGCTTGACCTCTGGAAATACGCTGTGGGAAATGCCTCTGCTCAAACACTGTGGTAGAAAATTAAGATTTGGGAAAGCAGTATGTTTGTCATTAAGCTAAAGTGTAAGGGCTGAGATAAAAGATTAAGCAACGCTTTTAGCAGTTGAGCTGTGAATGTGTGTGTTCAACATAAGGATGGCCTTTCAAGCCCGTTCTGCCTACCTTATTGAACACGGTTGCCTTGAGGTATTTGAACACTAGACAACAGGCTAGAGAGATCATAATTTTCTCTTTTTCATGTCAGTTGAGAAGGTTTTAATAAAAATTGAATTTGATATCTAAAAAAACCACTGTTTAGCATCATTCCTGAAGAATATTAGTTCTACAGTGTTTGGTTCAGTGACATCCCATAGTGCTTCCAAGTGTCAGCAAATCCACATTACTTTACTCTTTTATCAATATGCTGTTCAAAGAAAAGTTTACCCTTGGCAGACACTTGAAAGACTAGACAGTTTCACATATTTTTCAAAACTTGAATAGTTTTCTGTGTGTTTGTGTTATAGGGATGATTTTTTTTGATGTCTGCTGTGAAATTTTACATAAAATGACTTTGCAATGCAAATATTTCTTTTTTTTTTTTTCCTTCCACAGATGAAATCATGCATCAGGATATCGTTCCCCTCTATGCTGCAGATATTCAGGACCAGTTAAAGAAACAATTTGCTTACCTGTCAGGTAAGACTATTGCCTTCTACAGACATTGCTCAGCTGTATGGTTGGGCCTGTTGTGCTTTCACAGTTTTTGAGGTCTTGTGTAGGAGAAATTCATATTTTATGAGCAACTCAAAATACAGACTACGGAGACTTGTTACTCAAGGATTTTTGAAAAGAAGACTCTTTTTTTTTTTAAAAAAAAGTATAATAGGAATTTTATATTATAGTTAATTTTCTGGTATCCAGGATAATGGGCTAGAATTGAGGGTAGGATAAAAAAATAAATGGGGGAAAACAAATAAGGAAGTGCTGATGAGCTTGGTACAAGAACATGTAGTCTCCTGTTGTCAGTGCTAAGGGAGATGTGGGTACTTACCTTGACCTCCTCAGTGTTTGAAGCTGAGATGGTGCTCAAACACTGACCTAGAGCTCTCTGAGATAATTGAGCCCTCGCTGAGAGCTGGAGAGTGCAGTGTGGATGCGCTGGTGATTGCTGTGGTCTTGCAGTCCTCAGCCCACAGGCTACGCTGCTGCTGGCTCTGCTGTCAGGTTCAATACTGAAGCCCAAGCTGACACCTTGGACTTGACCCAAGTAGTGTCTGAGCGAGTGCCACAGTACCCTGTTCCCCCATAGCCTCAGTGCGAGGGGTCAGGTGTTGTGTAGCACCAAGTTCTGGACAGAGTTTGTGGCTTGGTATCACCACCTGCCTTTTGCAAAGGAACCGGCTTTTAGTCATAAAGCTGTCTCTAAAAGCAGCACAGCCATGTTCACACAGCACAGAGTGTCTGTGATGCCCCTGGATAACCTGTGCCAGGTAGGTCATGGGGACCTGTGTTTATCTGCTGTGCAGGTGTCGGGCTTGGGTTGCTGGGCTTGGTCCATCTCAGTGCTGGAACCACAGCTGGCTGCTAATGGGTAGAGTGAGACAGTGCCTTCACTCACTGATCAGGCCGTGTGGCAGGTGTCTGATAAGCTTCTGTGTTTGTTTTCCTGTCCTCTTGTCTATAAAGCTCTTGCAGGTGTGCAACAGCAAACTTGCTGGAGTTATACTGCCCTGCCCTGCCCTCCCTCCAATACTCAGAGAGGGAGGACATCAGTGGCTTTGCAGAGCTGACCTGCTTCCTTCAGCATAAACGAGATTTACCTCTCTAGGCTGAAGCTGGGCTTTATGACTGTCCCCTCTTCCTTTCAATCCATCCCTGTGTCAGATCAAGAGACGCCGGGGAATGAAGCAATGTACTGTTTTGCTTGGCAAAAGCTCGTTGAATCTTGTTGTACTCACAGTTAACCATTAATTATGATTTATTCCTGCCACACAAGCTATAAACTTAAGTGTGGGTCTGTGGTAGTGACTGTGTTTTCTATGGGGCGATGGTAGCACTTGGAAATAAAATTGTTTTGTTTGTGAAGTTGGCTCTTCATGCTCCGTTTGAGATGATGGTGTTTTACCTACAGTTCTTTTCTGGCAGTTTATTTTTTTGACTTTTCAAGCTCTTCCTTCTTATCCAGGGGCAGAAAATGGCTTATAATAATGTTATGCAAGAATCAGCCTATCTAGGAAACTGTAAGTCGGGTTTACATTTTACCCTTCTGAAGTGAGGAGGAAAACTGGTGACTATGGTAGATGAATAAAATCTCATTGAGTCCAAGTGGAGATTGTTCGCGTCTTAAGACTGTTGAGTTCGCACAGCCACAAGCGTCTTCAGCACTCGTTATATCTGCTGTGCAGTGGAGCTTAGTAGAAGCACATGTTCATCATTCTATTTCCTTCTATTTATTCGCCCTCATGCCTATTAGAAGTCTGTTTTGTTTGCCTGAAATAGTAGTCCAGCTGCATTACTGTGTGCTTTGACTATATTCTCTGTTGTATTTTATTATTCTCGGGCAGTCTGACTGTTAGGCATTTTCATTCTCTTTGGACTTCAGTTCTTTTATCCTTATGTTCTCCTACAGGACACTGATGGTTAATTTTCTGTGTTGTACCAAATAGTGGTGTTATGGGTTCTGCAAACAAAGGAACAGAGCTGATATTTTGATACTCGATTTATGTACAATTTGTTTGTCCTTGCAGTTGTGCTTGCGAGTGGCTTTGCTGCAATGCCACTTAAGATATTCACAGTGTGTGTGAATGGGGCTTTTTTCTTATTACTAAGTTGCCTTAGAAATAGAATCTTAGGACATGGCATAAAACTCATCAAAATGAAAGTCCATAGATTACGAATACTTTTGGTAGATGGCATCTTTGCAGGTATGATGAATTGCATAATGTCTTAGATGCATTTCAGTTTTTAGGTGTTGGCTTTTTAACAGCAACGTGAAATATGCTTGAGAATCACTTTAGTTTCTCTAATAGGATGTATCTAGGTCTCGTGGGACGCTTGCTTGAATAGTGAATGAAACCCAGGCTGCTTCAGTGGCTTAAAGGCTTTAGCCATTCCCAAGCTACTTCTGTGTTTCAGTCTAAATTGGGGTCACTTCTTTCTCTTGGTCTCTTTTCCTCTGCAGGTACAAAGTAATTTGTGTCCCTCATTCTGCTAGATTACAGTGGAAATACTACAGGGACATCCAAATTAGGCTTGAAATGAAACAAAATAAAAAAAACCCCCTTACTTTAATGCACCTATTTTTCAGTCAATATAGCAAAGTGCAATGAGATCAAGGTGCTAGCTACTTCTACAGATGCCGAAGGCTCCGGCTCTTGCTCAGCAGTGAGACTGGAGTCGTGTGTTCAGCTTAAATCTAGTGCAGGGACAAGCCGTGGATGAGGTTTTTAACCAATCATTCACATAACACGTTTATAAACACCAAAGTTAATATTTTACCTTACGCCCGGCTGTTTACTTTTTCCCATGGAGTTTGTTCTTTCTGTGGAACAAGGTCCTTATCTTTGCAAGAACTGTTGTTACTCTTTTTTTGTTGTTGCTAGGCTGTATTAAACATCCTCTCTACATGGTTCACTGTTTCACCTGTCTTACTTTTTTCTTCCTTTAGTTAGTATTTCTGCAACCACTTTTTCTTCTGCATTGCAAAGAGTGTTCCGCCTTTTTTTTTTTTTTAATGCTCACAAAGGATATTGGAAGGTCCATTTAAAAGTCTGTGGAAAATTTATTCCTTGGAGTCTTTCATTCACACTTTATATTTTCTTTCATAAGTATTCTCTTTTCTCTTTCCTTAATTGGAAAGTTGCTGTGTGGCTTTCATACCCAAGTTTGCAACTATCTGCCATTGCTGTATGCAGATATGTTAAAATAAATGTAGATGAAGAGTGCACAGACAGGTGTGTATGTTTCTATGCATCTTATAATCGTACAAGCTATGTGATGTGCAAATGAGACTCTTGGCCACCATAAGCATTAAACCAATTATTTCCACTTGCTTTCCTTTGAATGCCTCTTTATGCATTGACCAACTTCAAACAAAATGTTTCCATTCAAGGAAATACATGCTACTTGCATTTTTGCCTATCGATTCATTGTTGTCTTTCCTGCAGTAGAAAAAGTTAGCATTGGTACTAGCTTTCAAAATACTTATACCTTTGGCCCTTTAAATTATCATAAAATCGCCTAGGTTGGAAGGGGCCTTTCAGATCACACTAAATAATAAGCTTCTCCTCACTCTCCATAACTTTGCTGTGCTCTTGCTCTCTTCTGTGGAAACGACCTGAAAATACCTCACTGGTTAAACTGTTCCCTTTGGAGGTGCTGAGTCTGTTTGTAAAACTGTGTTTGAGAACTTTTGAATGGATCCATTACTACATACATTGCATCAGGTAGTTAAAAACATCAACTTGATTTTAGTTGCCAATATGGCACGGTCAATGTATATGTGGTGTATTGAGAGTGGAAGAGGTATTACTTAGCAGGTTCTGTCTTACATGGGTGTAGGCTTAACTGCTGTTATATATTCATTGTACTAAACCCACAGTCTGTAGAGCTTTAAGAAAAAAAAAAAAAGGTAGTAGAGAAAAAGAAACAGGAACAAAATGAATCCTTGGCTAAGAGATCTCCAGTTCAAATACATTCAGGTACAGATTTAGTTCCTGCAGTCCGATCTCTAAGCCAGTATACTTGCTGCTGATCAGCCTAGGCAAAATGCAGCCTGTGAAGTTATACAAGTAAAACTTCTCTCATTTCACGGAAAGAATATTTTAATAAATTCCTCTTGATTCTGTTTTTCTTCACGAAGGATATGTAATGAAGCTTTCATCCACTGCCTCACTGAAGTCTACATGTAATTTCAAATAGTCAGGGTGCTCCAGTTAAGTATATTGTGCAAGTAGAAAGGAGAAATTCATAGAATCATAGAATGGTTAGATTTGGAAGGGACCTTAAAGGTCATCTAGTTCCAACCCCCTTTATCAGAATCATAAAAACGTGATGGCTGAACCATCACAACAGTAAAGCAAGATCTGTAGTAAGCCTTTCTCTATTCACACAAAGACCTTGCTTTTTACATGACTGCAAGCAAGATTAATTTTACTTGAGCTAGGTCTTTTGAAACAGAGTTATAGATCTGAGCCATTTAATGATGATGCTCTTGAAACTTGTGTGTGCCTACTGATGAACATAGAGATCGTATTTTTTTTCTTATAGTCCAAATACCATTTTGTTTGCATTGTAGATTCAGGCTAGAAGACCTACCTCTTTGGTCTGTCATCATCTAATTATATCCAACTACATTGCTTCCTTTTTGTGGGGTTGGGCAGAGTGCTTTTGAGATTAGCTTTTCTTGTGTAAACAGGAACAGAATAACTAGGGATACAAGGGAAACATTACAAAATAATCTCCTGCTCTTCTTTCCTGGAAGTCTGCACAGTCTCCTTTGTTGCTCCCCAATTTTGCTGGCTGTACCAAAAAACTTAGCATGTCTCTCAGGATTGTGGGGAATTACACTTTTCTCTATGTGTGTTTGCATGCACACGCGTGTTTTGGCAGCTGCACAATTCATAGTTTTTGTAATTTTCCCTCTTAATGCTGTTTTAAACTGAAAAGAATATTAATTATTTCTCATTTGGGATTGGTTTTGGCTATCAAGTCACTAATATGCCTCTTGATTAGAATTTGTGTAAAATAGTGTTGCAGTTTCCTTGGTAAGGCACTTCTCTATCACCTTACCTAATTAATAAAAAACCCGAACAAACAAAAACACAACAACAACAAAAAAAACTAAAAGAGATTGCAACTATGATGGGAAAAGTTAGATGTAGCAGAATATAAAGAATAAATGCTAAATTACCTAGACTTAAGGTAAACTTTACCAGCACCATTTCACAGTAGCACAGCTAGTTTTCCAAGGATCATTTTTCCACTCCCTTGCTCTGGTCCACATAATTTCAGTGGTTGGTGCTGTTGGTTTAAATAATTGTATACAGAAGTTAGGAACACGAAGTGCTATTTCCTAAGCACAGTTAAGTCATTTTGCTACCTAACCTGTGGAGCTAATGCAATTCAACCTGTTTTTAAACTGCGTATTTCTCCAAAACAGAGGGCCGTCGCGATTGTAAAAACTGGCCTGAGACTAAGGCATGTAGATCTAGGTAGAAGAGCTCCACCAAACTGGAGGTTTACTAGAACTGTAGAGATTTATCCACTGAAAAGTTTCCATTTTAGAGAGGTAACTTGTGTTTTCTTTGATGCTAAACCTGTTAAAGCAGTTTCAGTTGAATACGTTCCCAAAGTCAGTTATAAATGAGTTAATAACAAGGTCTTGCTTTAATGAAGATCACGGAAATAGGATGGAAGCAGATCTACTTAAAGTGGAGTGGGTTTTGTTTTTTTTTTTAATTGCTGACATACACTTCAGTGCTCTTTACTTCTATGGTGTTTCCATTTTTAGACTGAAAAGTAATAATCCTCTCATTTGGAGAACGTTCCTTACAGCTGCATGTTATGAGACAGGTCTCAAGAAATTCTTGGGAATCATTTCATCCCCCAGTCATGGAGTTGTTCAGCCTGGAGAAGAGAAGACTCCAGGGAGACCTTATTGTGGCCTTTCAATACTTAGAGGGGGCTTATAAAAAAGATGGGAATAGACTTTTTAGCAGGATCTGTTGTGATAGGACAAGGTGGGTAATGGCTTTAAATTAAAAGAGGCTAGATTCAGGCTAAATATAAGGAAGACGTTTTTTACAATGAAGGTGGTGAGACACTGGCAGAGGTTGCTCAGAGAGGTGGTAGATGCCCCATCCCTGGAAACATTCAGGGTCAGGTTGGATGGGGCTCTGAGCAACCTGATCTAGTGGAAGAAGTCCCTGCTCATTGCAGGCGAGCTGGACTAGGTGACCTTTAAAGGTCCTTTCCAATCCAGACTGCTCTGTGATTTCAGGTAAAACATGTCTGTATTGATTGCACCCGCTTAAGGACTGCTGAGTTCTCTTCTGTTCTTTGCAATAAACAAAACCTAAAGCTGTCACCCAAGCAGCATTTGTTTAATATTTAAAAATAAATAATAAGTGTTTTTCCACATTTTCATAGAATCACAGAATGACTTGGGTTTGTATTTTTTAACATAAAAGAAGGGGGCTTAATAGCCTTCCAGAAATTTTGAATTTTTTTTTTTTTTAAATACGAAGATTAGACTAAGAAAATGCTTTCAGTGCTCTCAAAGAGATACTTGGTTGTCTTAGGAAAGCATAAAACTATTAATTTCCAATTGTATAAGTTAATGCATCCTGTTTAAGCCTAGAAATAGAAGTAGACAGAACTTGCACAGCAAATCACTACTTTCTTGGATGGTGATTAAAATCCCAGTTGCTCATTTTAAGAATTACTCTGTACAAATTGAATTATTCTCATGAGTTGTAACACTCATAGAGTTCATCTAAGCTTTGGTGTCCTTTTTTTGTAATTGGGTGTATACAGTTCTGAGATGCTGGAAGACTATTATGTGAATTGGTTTTAATAAAATGCTTTAAGTTTTTGCCTTAAACCTGTGTTTCAAGAAGGATGAGAGAAGTTCATTTTGTGACTCACATGTTTTCCCTCTCACTGAAAACAAAACCAACAACAACAAATCGCAGCCTAGCTTCCCAAACTCCCATTTCCGTTTTATGTCCTCCCCCTAAATTCTGTGGCTTCATTTACTTCTGGGAGAAGGGAAGAAAATCCCATTTTACACAGGTAATTTTGGAATAAACACCGTAATGCTGCTTTTGCAGAGGTGAAGCAAGAAAAATTAGTTCTGAGTAACGGAAAAAAAACTCATTCCTTGTTGCATCACGTTCATTATGAAATAAAGGACACTTTAAAAAGAGAACTCGCCTACTGCTTTTACTACAATTTAATGCAACCACAATTTAAATGTAGGATTTTTACTTTGTTATATTTCCCATGTCCTTTTTGTAGCTTGCAGTGAGGAACACTCATTTGTAAGTAACATCTGCTTTGCTGGGTGACCTGTCTCCCATTGATGGCCACGTATTTAAAACTGTATGGAAAGCAACTTCTGTAGGCTAGCAATGTTAAAGCTGAAATTTTACAGAATTTATTATGTATAGCACTTCAGGTCACTCTGCCCTAAGCTCTTTTCAGCAGGGAGGTCCTGATAAGGAAAAGCACTTATGCTGCTGCATTTGAAGGTATATGTGTGTTTAAGCGTCCCGGCAGGAAAATAATGGAGAAAAAGATAATCGGTGAACAAGGATCTTCTAACAGCACGTGGCAGGACAGAGTTGTCTCCACCCAAGATAACCAGGGATGAGTGTACTAGAAACTGAAAATTAATAGGCAATGTCAAGGCAGGATGGCTGTATTTGCCCTTGACAATTGGTAGTGGTCTGGGAACTTCCTGGAGGTCATAGTTCGGGCTTCTGCTTTTAGGACGTGTCCTGCAAGCGTATTGTTCTTCTTTTGTTTCGTATGTCCTATTTATAGAAGTTAAGTAGAGCAAAGCAAGTAACCAAGCGGGATACTGCAAATAATATATAATTGTGCCTAAAAATAGATATTCTAGAGAGAGCAGAACACCTCATGAGCAACAGAAATAACCATTATCAAGCCTGAAGAATTTTTTTAATAGGGAGGAAAATGCTTTGGTCCTTGGAGCCTGGGTAGAACAAAAAATAATAGATTCAAAATTTATCTTAGCTTATAGTTGTGTTTTGACTATTTATGTAGCTAAAATCAACTCCATGGACTTAAGATTACAGTATTCGGATAAAGGTTATGTTTTCAAACTTGTAATATTTGCATAATAGTTGCATTTTTTTGTTGTTGTTTAAGTGCACCTGGAGCATGTTACTTTCTGATGCAGTTTGATTTCAAGAGCTGCACAGTGGTAGCACCATATTGCCTGTAAGCACGTAGATTGACGTCAGATTCACCACAAATTAACATAAGGATACTATTTGAGCTCTTCTAATTACATGTGGTTTAGGAGGGAAATGGTGGTTTCTTTTATCAAATGGATCTGAGTTCAAATATTTCTCTTCTTTTTCTGGTGAGGTTAGATGTAAAGGCACTTGAAGTGGCTAATAGCACACTGTAATTTTCACAAATCACTGTTACTGTCATGATCAGACAGCGTTGTTAATACAGTTTACAGCTGACTTCTGTATAATTGCCAGATTTCAGAGCTGGAAAAAAAATCCTTATTATTTTGCCACAGTCATTTTTGGCTGGTTTTCTTCTCTTTTTGCACTGTAAAGCAAAGATAACTTTCCAACAATGTGTCCCTGCCACCTCCAACTGTTAAATACCTGCCGTTGCTAGGGCTCAACAAGTCCTTTGCCCAGCCTATCTTTATGAAAATATTCTTGCACAAGTCGCAAAATATTAACATTGCTTTAAAAAATATATATTTCGTATATAAAAATGTATGTGGAGCACTTTAAAAAAAAACAACCAAACAACAAAACAAACAAAGACAAAAAAACAAACGAAAATGTTGCTTTTTTGCAAATTCTACCCAGTGGTGCGTAATGCCAAAAAAGATACAGATGGTATCTAGTTCATCAGCAGCCAAGCTGCAGCACAGGTGTTTGGCTCTGCTTTACCTTTTGTAGGTAATCTGAGAAATTGAACAAGAAATCGCATTTGAAACACCTTCCCCCTGTTCCTTTAATGTTCTGCCACTTCTTGTAGACTGTCCTGGAAGCAGAGCAGCTAGCTGAAGGGGGGCGCGGGGGTGTTGTAGGAATGAGTTCAAACTAGTAAGAAGGTTGAGTTCAGTTCAAGATGGAGATTCACCTACTTATTTCTGAATTAACTTTTTTTTTTCCTAAATCAGTTCATGTCTTTCTCCAAATTGGTCATGTTTAAATACAGTTATCAAAAGAAAGATACACTGCCATCTGGCGTCAAAACTGTGTTCACATGAACAAAGGCGTTTGTACAGAAAAAAAATCGAATATGGTCTAACAAGTTCCTAACCTCTGAAGAAGACACTAGACTGTTTAGAATAAAGAGTGTCCACATTGATGAGCCCAGCACCAAAACAATTAAAAAAAAAAAAAAACAAACAAAAAAACACCACCCCAAAAAACCCCCACAGTCGTTTAATTACTGGGAAATTTCAGGCTAGGTGAAGGGACTTGCATGTGAACATACCTACATCTTGTTTCTTTTGTAGGTGGAAGAGGGGGAGATGGTTGCCCTGTTATCACCTTTCCAGACTATCCGGCTTTCAGTGAGATCCCCGAGAAGGAGTTCCAGAATGTCCTGACCTACCTGACGAGCATCCCAAGGTGAGCACCTGTCTAGGAGAAAATACCCTTTTTACCCACAAAGTGATTTTTCACGTTTAGTCACTTACGTGGTAGTGTAAGGGTCAGGCTTGGTATTTAATTAAAGAAAAGGAAAATGCAGCTTATAGTACAGTGTCAATAAGTGTTGATTAGTGACTGCTGCCTAATATAGTTACTAGATGAATTACATAGTGCTATTTATATTTCATCAGAAAATTACTTCCTAGTATGTATGGATGAATATTCCGTGATGGACGTTGTCCTCTTGTTTCTTATCTTGGCTGTATCTTAGAGTGCAACGTTATGTGCTTTAATTGAAAACATGTATAATTTTGGCAGAATAAGCTCATTCCTGGATGCTACTCAAGATGTTACTTGGTGTGAAAAGATACTCCATAGTTACATACAGCGGTTTGTCCTAACGACTTCTGCTCTGTTTTCCTGGTTCAGCTGAATGTACAGCACGGAACGAACAGCAGTAAATTGTGCTGGACCAACCTTTTTCTGTGATGAAATTACTGGATGTGTGAATGAGGGGAAGCTGCACGTGTCTTTTACCTCACCTTAAGCAAGACTTTCAACAAAGTGTCCCCCAGCACCTTGTATACACTTTGAGTTGTTATGACTTGACAGGTGGGCGAGAAACTCTTTGAATCATCAGCCTCAGAGTGCTGGTTAATTTCTCATGCTTCACCTGGAGACAGAGTTCCTCAGGGAACCATATGTATCTGTGCTGCCTGGCATCCTTGGCAAGGGCCTGGAGGAGGAGATGGAGTGCACCCTCATCAAGTTTGTTGATGAGAAATTGGTGGACCAGTCAGTACGCTTGAGGGAAGGACTACCATTCAGAGGAACATAGATGGGTAGGAGGTACGGGCTGACAGGAACCTCATGAAATTCGGCAATGACAAATGCCAGCTCCTGAAATTGGGGTGGACTAGCACCTTGCAAGAGTACAGGCAAGGAGCTAACTGGCTGTGGGGCTGCTCTTCTGAAAAGGACCTGGGAGCGCTGGTGGGCAGTAGGCTAAACGTGAGCTAGCAAGGTACTCCGGCAGCAGTGAAGACTGGCAGCCCTGGGGCTGCACCAGCAGGAGCATGGCCTGGAGCGGGTGACAGCAGCCATCCCCTGGTTGGCTCTCTCCAGACCCCATCTGCAGTGTGGGCCCAGCTCTTTGCTACCATAGGGTGGGGGTTTATGAACTGGCATGAGTCCAGCGGGGCTCCCACAATGGCTGGGCCTGGAGCTGATGTGAGAAGAAGAGACTACAGGAGCCAGGCTTGCTCAGCTAGGGGGGTGGAAAGCTGTGGTGGCCCAACAGCCACTGTCTCCACTGATGGAAGGAACAGCAGGCTCCTGACAGAGATGGGCGCTGAGGGGGGAGAGGCCTGGGGTGGGAATGGGAACAGGGAGGTTCTGACTTGGGTGTAAGGGGAAAAAAAATTGTCACTGGGAGGATAATGAAGCATTGAGACATGCTGCTGAGAGAGGCTATGAAGTGTCTGTCCATGGAGGTTTTTTGACCTGACCATACAAAGCCCTGAACAGCTTGACCTGAATCTAGAGTTGACCATGCTTTGGGCAGGAGGTTGGACTAGAAGCCTCCTGAGATCCCTTAAAACCTGAATGATTGTATCAATCAAGAGATCTCCTTTATGTCTTTCCCAAATTGGGCTATATGGCTCTCCCAGATTGAAAACTCATAGAAACACAGGTTGTGGAACACTGATTAAATGTTGATCTCGAGCTGTATTTCATGTTCTTTTCACTGACAGCGTTCAGTGCAACTCAGCATGGACCACGCTCAATTCATGTTTGGAACTAATCGTGGCAAATATCTCTCATGCGTATGTGTGCTTTTGTTTACTGTACGTGCATGAAGAGAAGTAGTAGTGTTGTTGCAAAGGGCTTTCCTCTGAATTATTTTGTAGCACCTACTCCCTGTGAGGGAATACTGGTTCTATGCAGCACCACTACTGTGACACGTCCTCCTGGTTGTACTTGTTAATGCCTAGTTTATCGGGGAGAGGAGCTGTGAAGCTGACAGCAAGCTTCAGTTTTTTGTTTGTCACTGTGGTGGTTAAACTGTGTGGTGCTAAGCCTCCCTTGGTAGTATCTTTCTTGAATGCTGTTATTACAAATAATTATGTTCTAAATTCACATCTGTTGCTCCTTTTGAAAGTCCTTGGTGGTACGCTTCATGGTGGCCATTGAACTTCTGCACAGAGTGGGGTTTACGTGAGAAATTCTGATCAGAACAAACAGCATGTGGTGCAGGGGAGGGAGCACTGAGCACATCCCGGAGCATCGCTTTGGCAGGAGCACGTTTTTACTGATTAAAAGTCTGGGAGCAGATTTTCTGGAGATGTTTTCAGTTTGTTTCCCCGCCCTCCCACAACGGCTCTGTGCGTATTGAGGCAGAAGTGGCCATTGAGTCTGGCTGTTCTTGTAGGATTTTCTTGTTTCTTTAATTTCTAATTATTTAGAAAGAGATCGCTGTTCTGTATAAACCCAGCTTGGCTAGATGTGAAAAGTAAGGTATTAACTATTGTGAATATAACAATATTTTAGGTATTAGGGTGATACCATTTCATTTTCAACCTTGTAAAAATAATGCCGTTGTTAAGATAGTGATAGAACTGGGACCTTTTTGTGCCTGAGAATTGCTATAATCTCAAAGGGCTAAAGACACCTTCGCTAGGGGTGTTACGAGCTTACTGTGTAAAATTGTGTTTATGAGCCCTTGTGCAGGTCTATAGGCATAACAGACTGCAGAAATGCCACTAGCTGGATGTCAGCATACATGCCCTTATAAAATATGTTTTGTTAATGATAAATTATTGACTGCCTATACCCCAAAGATGGGCAGTATTTTTCTTTGAATTGTGATATTTCTAGTGCTGTTAAAAGTGTCATGAGGTAGAATTTTTGCTGTTAACTTAATTTTTGAGGGCTGAAATTTCAAAGACTGCTTTGGATGCTTTGGAAACTGCTTTTGAGGGAAGTGGAGGCAGTTATTTATTTATTTATTTTGTAAGTTTATTAAAGAGGCCTAAGGAGTACTGATTTACAGGAAGGATAAGAATGCAGCCTTCAGCTTTTATGCATGGATTGCTCTCCAGATCAGTGTCATTTAGCTTATAAAATAATATAACTTGTGTTTTTCAGCTGTTCTGGCTGACTGAGGGGGAATGGACTTTTCTGTGAAAAGCCCTGTAGAGCATGGACATGTCTGGAGCCACAACAGTTCCTCAGAAAACTACTTGTGCTGCTTGGCCCTGTACAAGATCCTGATCACAGCAAGGGCTTGGCAGGAATAACTCAAAGCTCATTGTCTGACTGCTTGCAGTCGCACGTTAAGGGAAATGATATTTCATGGGAATGACAGTGAGGAGCTACTAAGAACCTCATAAGAAAGGACCTTTCTATGCTCTGCAGTAGAGTTCACCCAATAAAATATTTACTGGTGTAGTAAATCTTAGCAGCGGCCTCAGGTTTTCAAGATTTGTTCCCAAGTGAAAGAAGTAGTTTTGGAAACAAGGCTAGCTTAGGACTTTGTTGAAAGTGGAAAAACTGAAACGTCTTAACCTACCTTTATTATTCCCTCTAATTTTATAGGTAAACTTGACCTTGACCACTCATATTATTTTCTTGTTCTATACTATCTAAACACTGGGTTTCAGAAGCCTTTTCTGTGTAAACTTTCTCTTGTCTTTTTCATAGTGAACTTTAATCCTCAAGAGTTAATTCCCTCATGGGGCGCCTTGCCTTTAGGAATGGAACTGTTACAATTTGCATGTTACCATCTTAGATGACCATGGAGTAGAACAGTGCAAATAGCAGAGCTATAAGCTTGTGCTTAGGTGTGTAAATGCCTGATACATGATGACATTAAGAAAGGAGACGGTGGAAAGGGAATACCTCATGTCAATTTAAGATACTCAGTTAACCCTGGTGCAACTGTATATAATTAAGCAGAGAGCTGAACCATCTTTTTCAGGTGGGTGTTGTTAATATTTCAAGGTAAATTCATGTTCTGTATACAGCTGGATAAAATGCAAGGTCTAATGTATAGTTTGTAATAATCTCAAAATATTCAGTAAAGGTTGTTGACGTAGTGTGTGACAGCAGTTGTGTACCCTGTGTACTTCAAGATTGCTGCTGTATCAGGAAAAAATGATGGATTAAGGATGAGTGCTATAGACAATGGAGGGTTACAGGTAGTTCTTTTATAACTGCTGTTTTGGTAATGAGATGTACGTTGTAAAGGTATACATGTAATACTTCTGAAACAGGTTTTTCCTTTTAGCAGCTAGTATTTTTTTTTATTATTATTGAAGTACAAGATAAAGTTTTATTTAAAAGGTGGGGATTCTCTTAGAAAATTTTTTTTCTTAGGTCAAGTGATTTTTGATTTTATATATATAGTACCCAAGATGAAAGAAGAAAAATCCATGGCAGCATGTAATGTACTGAAGTCAGTACTTTCTAGGAAGACTATTTTAACTAAAATGTTGAATTGCTACAAATACTTTACATATAAATATTGATCCCCATGAATTAATAGTTCTTATTGATGGAGTTGCTGAATAAAGTCATATCTGTAGATAAGTGTCTGTAAGAGGTGAACTCTTTAAATTCAACTGGGTTTCAGCAGAGGACAGTAAGCCAAATCTTGCCCTTATTTGAGATGCTTTGAGGGTATTTTATAGTGTCCATGTAACTAGTCTGATTCTCCTTTTGCAGAGAAGAATGTCTCCTAATGCTTCACTGTGTGAGTCCTTTGGGGACTGCTGCTGAGCTGGGTGGGAAAAGGAGGTCACGCAGAACAAGGTTGTCTCACCTCTTAGCTGAGTAAAAAACTGGACACTTTCCATACACAGTGTCCGTCATTCTTATTGCAAAGTAGGAGAGGCGCCTGTGGGATGTACCTTTTACATCCCACATATACAAAGGGTGGAGGAAGAATATTCCATTTAGGTTTGCAATAGGTTCCTGAAAAAGCTGCCAACTGTAACCTTAAGAAGTCATCTCAGGGCATTCAGTATTCTCTTCTTTTTTTCCTTTGTTTTGAAAGTATTTTTTCCTCTTTCTAGTTATCCTAGTAAATAGACTTTTAAGATTTGCGATCTTGCAACACTTGCAAAGGCAAGTGTTATTCATACTTACCTCTATCCATCATAGCTGTCTCTCTAAACATATTTTATTAACTTAAGTGTGTACACATCTTTGGAATATGTATTTACCACATGTGGGGTGTAGCATGAGAACTTGATCCCAAAGAAATTAATAAATAATTGCAGGGGTTAATACAAACAAACAAAAAAAGACAGGATTTTTCAACATATGGTTTTGCTTCTGGTTAATTAGCAGTTTCTACTTCAATCAGAAAAAAATATGCTGTACAAGAGAACAAAAGGATATAGTTCTAATGCTTTTCTTTGTTGCTCATGTAGGTTCATCTTTGAACAATGAAAGCAAGCTAAAATTCTTGTGGTCACAATAGACTGGGAAATTAATATTTTAAATGTGTAACAGTCTTAAATACAAAGTTCCTTTCAAGAGAAATAACAGATAGCGTAGATTAGAAAATTCAGAATAGGTTTTGATGGCCAGTTTGAGTCCCAACACTGCTGATTAAACACAGTACTCAGGCCTTTTCTACTTACCCTCTATTCAGAAAGAGCGTTGTACAGCCTCTCTTTGTAATGCCTTTCTGTCCTACTGCATGATCTGGAGCATATCTCAGGTTAACTTGTCGTGTTCGGCAATTTCCTGTTTTGAAAGCCGTCCCTGTCAGTTTCCTGCCCAGGAGAACGTCCCCTTCTTTCAGATCCCGATGGTTTACAAATGCTTGAACACCACGTGGACTTCTAAGAAATCCTGTTGTTTGTGCTCCCGTCTGGTGTTGGAAACTGGGGAGCCATCCTGTCCAAGTAATAAAACAGAACAAGATGACCTCTGAAAGTGCCGATGTCCAACAGTTTGAAAGCTCAGTTTTTAGGGTTTGCTACGCTTCAGGTAGACCCCTCCTTGTTAACTACACCAGCTGCCCACTGTTTGGGATAACACTGTAAAAATGAAAAAGAAACATCTGTGCTAGGCCTTCCAGTGGGTTCAGATCTGAGAAGACTTCCCTAGTGTGGGCACAGCAAAGCATGACAGGGTGGATTTAAATAGCGACCAGAAGAACGTGGCACAGCACGGCATGGGTGTCGCTGGAGCTCACAAACCTTCTCAGCGCAAGGGGCACTGGAGAGCACAGAGCTTGGCCAGTCTCCTCGGCATAAACCCACCACTGTGTTCTAGAAGCGGGGGCAGCCGTGTTGGGGTAACGCTACGTTTGGAGCTGGTAAGTCCCTCAGAGTCCAGGCTGACCTTGTGAAGAGCCAGCCTGGGAGGGTAACCACACGTGTTTCCTCATTTACCTGCAAACTAAACAAGCGCCCCACCACTAGCTAAGAGTTAACTACTTCTATTATAGAGTGCCAGGGATGAACGTTACCACATAATGGGTAAGAAGTGCCAAAAAACAGACGCCCTGACAGTTTGCACTGACACGCTGAGCAACAGCTTTGCAGCTTCGGAGTTTATTCCTGTCAGCTGTGCTTCATTTCCATGCTCTCCTCTTTGTCGGATTACAATCCAGGCCAAAGATGTGGAACCTGTACCCTGCTGTTACCTTGGCAGCCCTTCAAATTCATCAGTGAGAACATCCCAGGACTTCCAGCAAAATCTGTCATGCTGTGTGTGCCCTTCCTTTCTCAGAGCACAGCTGCCAAACAGTTGTAAAAGCCATATGTTTCTGTAAGCAGAAAGGAAATGTAAAGGTTTACATTTGAAGTAAGAGCATTGCATCTTAAAGTTAAGTAGTAGTTTGAAGCTGTTGTGTCAGATACTTAGTCTGACAAGATTAGGTCAAAGCTCAACACATTACTTAAAGTCTGAAGTTTTGCTGGGTTTGGAACAACTTATGCTTGTTTTGATGTCCACTTTGTGAATGCCTTAAACTTGTTTTAAAGCTCAGCCCTGTACAGGCAAAACCTTTCTAGTCTGTAAATCCCACTTATACTGACAAAGCGTAGAGGATTTGAATAGTACATAGGCTCTGTATGCATGACCTATGCTGTCCAGTGGTAAATTTAATCTGCGAAGGAGACAAGGTAAATTGACTGAGCACTGTAAAATTGTGAAAGTTAATTACTAAAATGCCAGACCTCATGCAGGAGCTTTCATTAGTCCAGTCTTAAGTTCAGAGTATTTAACACCCTATTTAAGTATGAACTCGCCTTTCTAAAACACAACATGCAGCATTGTGGATAAAGTTGCACCAATACATTGTGCAGGGGCATCAGTGGTTGTTGAAGTATACTGGAAATATGTGTAATTCCAATATCATAGTTATGAATTGATGAAAAAATGCTTTTACGCAGTCTGACTTACTAGACCTAAAGAGACGATCATGCAGGCTTTCTGTTGCTCATATTACTCGAGCTTAACCAATGTGGAGCCCTTTTGCCTTAATTGACGTATTTATCCTTAATTGTCCCTCACGGATAACGTGGCCTACTTCAGCCATCTCTAGTTAAGTCTAAATGAGTCCTCAAAGTTGTTGTCTTTCTTCAAACAGTCCTCTCAAAAGGTCTGAGTGACCTGAAGAAATTACACTGCTTTTTCCATTTAGAAAATTAAAACTCTTCCTTAAAGAAACTTATTTTAATTAATTTTGCATGCTAAACGAGGATCTGTTAAGCAATAACTTTGTCTTTTAATGATTATTTCCATTACCGGCAGAAGTGCATCAAAGCTGTTCTGATTTTAGTCTGTGGGGTTCCTTGTTGGGGTAAAGCTTGCTAAATTACCGTAGAAGAAGGCTGATGGATACCACAGAAAGGAAATCAGTGCATGTGGTACAAGCACATATCCAGGCCCAGGCACATGATGATGCCTGGACGCTTCAATTCTTATTTTTAGCGCTAGCTACATTCCCTCAGCTTCCCCCTAACAAGCTTTTTGGAGCAGAAGGAATGTCAGCATATATGATGGAATATCGCCAGCATTACTGTACTTCAATCAGTTGTGCTTGTTTTAAGGAGGAATTGGCTTGAAAGTGGGAGAGAGGGCTGATTTGAGGATCTAGAGTAGCATAGGAGATAAAGAGGCGCTATAAGGGACCTATCGAGGCAGATACTGATGCCCATATCTCTGAAGCTGAGTCGGGAGCGGGGGGGGGGAAATTGTGACCGTGTATGCTATATAAATTGGCATAAATGATTTAAACAAACTGTGTACCAGTGCTGCTTATTTGGCTGAGGAACACAAGCAGTGCTTGAGACAGAAGTGCCTCAAGTAAATGTGTTTGGATTTCTATCTCACAATTTCAAGGGACTTACTGCTGTGCAGGACCTTTGGGTTGCCTTTGAGGCGGAGGCTCGAGAGCATCTCTCCTGGTTGACAGTGAGTTGTCAGTCGCCTCATCGACACTACGTCTCTGATAGCAGCCCCTCTTCCTTGCAGGCGGGTTCTTGCTTTGCGGGCAGATGCAGTGAGGTGTTGCTGTCACAGTCCTGCGGTGACTGAAGGTTTTTCAGATCAGGGGTAGGTCTGGATGTAACCATGCGTGGCTTTCTGGGCTACGGTCGTTGTGAAGTTTGGATGAGGCTTCCAAAGTTTTGAATTATTTATCAGCCCCTTAGACAAAGCTCTTTGAAGTTACTTTCATTATTTTGTCTCCTGTTTATGTGGTCTTAAGATCCCCTGTCACTGACACAACATCATGTATAATTATCTTGCCTACGCTTATAAAGCTTCAAAACACGTTTTCATGGTGTCGCTCTTCCAGATTGTATGATTCTGCTCATCTCTTCTGCCTCATGAGCAAATTGTAACAGCTCGCCTATCATGGTTTTTATTTATGCCACCTCCCAACCCAACATTCATCTAAATTCTTCTTTGCCTGCTTGCTGTGAGATCCTAAAATACAATTCTGTGTATCTGATGATTCCTCAATCCTGAGAAAATTAAAATACAGTATGAGTGTTTTCAGAGGTACCTGGGTCATGAACTAATAACAGCTGAGACCAAAAGTAAGTGTAATAGGAAAGGGGAGAGATAAGGTTTTCATCAGTCCTACACTGGATAAGATTTAGGAGAGTGGAATGTGGAGAAGGAAGAAAAAAAAGTGCATAGTGGAGGGAAATGCATCTAATTTCTTACCTGAATCTTGTCTAATGATGAAACATTAACAGGTTCAGCTCCAACACAAAAGCTCAGATTTTCTTCATTTCCTGTGCAGCTTCATCGGTTTCTCTGAAGGGAAGGCAGTAACTATCAAAACCAAAGTAAAGAGAATGTACAAATGCTGTGGTTTGAATGTGCATTTAAAAATCCATCTATTCACAGAATTCCAGTGTAGAATGAAAAAGATCATAGAATAGTATGCACACTGTTGTATTGATAGTGATTTAGTTGTTGGGGTGTTTTTTTCTCTTTTTGTGAGGAGCAGTTTTTTATTTTCAAAATCGGATCTTAAACATAAGAATCAATGAGAAGGGGTGCCTCCTTGCCTTATAGGTTATGTTCCAGCTGTGGAGTGTCACAACATCAGCTGTGTTGGGTGAAATGCAGCCAGGAGCTTTGTATGTAATAATTTTTACTTGGCATTCAGTGATTTTGGAGGGACCACTAGAGGCTGCACTTGTATAGGAGCACTTCTGACTGTCTCATTTTAAATTTCTTTTGCTGGAATTCCTTGTTTTTCTTATATTTCTTCATAAACAGTGGTCAACCTTAGTTTGAGTTGGCTAGGTTTTTCCTTCCAGGGTTAAAGCTCGTTGAGCTGACTATGAGAGGGTCCAATAATCAAATAGAGCAAATTCTTCTACATCAATAGCCTTTTGTTGAAGCACGCGGTACAGGCACTCACTAGTTAAACACAGTAAGGAGCAGATGGCAAGTTTTGTGCCAGCTTCCAGAGATTTGGATACAGAGATATAGGTGCAGTGCAGTGGCTTCCACACCACCAAGCACTGGCTTTAAATTCAGCACTTCAGGAAGCTTGAGGTGAGCCTGTTCCTTGGCTCTATGCTCTATGGGTGGTTTTCCAAGAAGATCAGAGGCAATGGATGTGTCCTCCCAACTGTGCTTCCTGCGCTAGCATGGACTTCTGCTGTGTTTTCAGCTGAAGAAATATAGTTTTGTCTTTAGTTTTTGTAACCTTACCACTAATTCCATCTGAAATTATGCAGAAGTTGTTAATCATTGCATTCCTATTTTTGTCCCGTATGCAGTACCGTGTGCCAGAAATGGAGTGCAGTCATCATTCCTGTGGTTTTTTTTTCCTCATAAAGGTTGCTAGAATAAGAGCTGATATCTGGTAGACCGGTTACATACCTCAACTGAAAGTGATTGTTGTGAGAATCCAAACTGAGATGTCAGGCCCACAGTTTGACTCTGAGCCGAAATGTCATGCCAGTTTGCTTTAGGAGCTCAGGAAGTTTGTAGGTAGCCAAAGAACTTCATCTGGGTCTTCGTAAATGTTACGTTCATAAATATTACCCTTGTTAGGAGCAATTCTATTCTCAGATGTGTGCAATATTCTTTGAACCTCGGTCATACATACGCATCTGTGGCAGAACTTGGCAACAAACTTCTATTTTCTGTCTGACCGATTAAATGTCATGACAGGATCATGACATTTAATTGGTATATACCGTATATACAGACATCTTTTGGGAATACGTTTTCATTCTATTTATTTTCTTGGCAGATTTTTGCCACTGATATCTCAATTCCAATGCAAACCTCAAATTTTCTGTCACGAAAATAGAAAATATAATTTTAAAGTTTGCTAATTTAGAGCAAGTGTAGTTGGTGGGAAGGTATTACTGTCCAGCTTTCAGAACACTTCCAACTTTTCTTAGGTGCGTAATCAATTTATGATTTGTGCATTTACATTGCAAATTTGGAATATAATTTGTAACACTGGTGATATAGAGGATTATAACATTTTTTCATTTTCCAGACTATTCTTAGGTTGAATGCTTTTAAGTACTAATTTAAGCGCAGGTTTCTAGAAAACACATAAGATCTGAAATAGCAGCAGCATTACAAAGCAGTATTTAGCTGAAATATTATATTAGAAGCCTACAGGCTCACTTAGTGATTAAAACTAGAAAGTTCATTGTCCAATATAGAGATCAAATAATGTCTGGTTTATCACTATTTTTCAGTTCCTGCTATCTCTAAATTGATTTAATCAGGCACCATCTACAGTGAGGCTGGGTATTATGGGCTATAAACCCCTGAGATATCCTTTCAAACTGGAGCTTTGTTGGGTGTGATAGATCCTCTTATTTCCATCATTTAGTCAGGAAAGCACAAGACCGCTTTCTTCGTCAGGGCTGTGGTTTCCAATGTTAAGAAGTCCTTAATCTTAGTCTCGCTTCAGATAGTGAGAAAGACGCTGTCGTAAGATCAAAAATACTTAAAGACCAATCATGTACAAAGATATTTTAAAAATTAATAAGTAGAACACCTTTTAAAATGAGGGGAACATGTAAAATATAATTTTTTTGGTTTCTTTTTTAAAATACCCAGCTGGTGGATTTGTTTGGGAATTAAGTGTATAAATTGGCCAGTTTTGAAACAAAATTTGCTTTAGGATAACGAGCAATCAAGAATTGTAAGAAAATTAAGCTGCTGTAGGTCTAATTACAGTTTAGTACCTGGGTACTAGATTTTGTTTAATGTTACAGTTAAACTTTATCTTTTTTTTTCGCTTTGTCAAATTCCTGAACCATTAAATTTTTCTGATCTAGGAAAAACCGCATCCTCCAGGACTTACCTGGTGATCAAACAGAAGAAGTCTTGGTTATCCTGCATTAGGGACACAAGGAGGGGAGATGTGGGGCAAGGCTATGCCAGGTGGATGGTTCCTGCCCTTTTTGCTTGCTGGGAAACCAGCATGAAACTGGTAATGTGAAACATTACCGTAGGGCTTAGCTGAATTATTTTCTTTTATAGTTGCTCTACTGGAAATTTCTATCTTGATTTGTTAATACTGTTAATACCACGTTCTTCACCATATTATCTGTCTGTCTTCTAAAGCATATAAAGGCTACTAAAGAGATGGCTCTTCTCTGCTCTCATTCATTGCCAGGCATTAGTGGTTTCTTTTTTTTTTTTTTTTAAATGTATGAAACACTTATGATTAAGAAAGAGTTCTTGTCTACCTCTCACCTCCCAAGAAGGCATTCCTAGCAGCAGCAGGAGAGGTAGAGAAGTGGTCTTTGAAGCAGCTCAGGTTAAATCAGTTGAAATGCCTCTGAAAATGGAGGATGGAAAGTTTCTCTTGGGGAAACAATAACCTCGCTAGTTAGTCTGTGGTTTCCAATAGCCTGTTCCTAAGCAAAGTAACAGAGAATGCCGTTCTCGCTTACCCTAGCTTGTTTGCTGATGACTGGATATAGGATGACTTCTGACTTGAAAGAGTGATAGCTGCTGGAATAACTTTTATCGTTGGGGGCATAGTGGGAATGCTTGGTGTTCAAAGTGTTCGTTACCCCTGTGCTCAGGCTACTGGACTGTCTCCTTGTATATGCTGAACCTGTTTGAGCTCCAGCTTGTCTTTTTCTGCACTGGATACAATTCTGTCTTTGAGATTTAATTTTGTTTTTAATTTTTAATTTATTTTAAGAGCTGGTCCACACAACCCTTGTGGCATGCCCAAGCATAAACATAACTGCGGTATGGACAGGATGGGCAATACCATTCCTAGGATGATCTGTCACTGTGTCTTGTATGTTTGCCCTTTTGTGGTGCAGTAGTGTGGCCAATGATGGGTGGATGGGCCAATTCCACGGTCCTGCCTACATGTTGCGTGCCAAAAAAGATGAGGATTTGTGAGCGGCATAAGGCCCCGCATCTCTTCAAGCAGTGTGTGCATATCACTGATGGTCAGTGATGAGCTACAGAGGGTGAGTAAGCTTTAAGAAGGGATGGTACTGGGGATCTAAAGACAGCTTCAGCTGCTTATAATGCAGATTGCTGCAGACATTGCCTTGGTCCTCTGCTCAGTGCAGTAGTTCTTCACTGAATGTTACTGAAGTCCTACTACTAAAATAGTTGTTAGCCGTTGAGAGCAAGAATTTCTACTCAGTTTGTATGTATAGGCAGAGGTAGTCAAGGTATGGAACAATCCTGAGTGTAATGTAAGCCAACTGTTTAGTAATAAGGCTTTAAGATTGAAATTCACTTTTATTAAACTGGAATTATTTACCCTAAAATGCTGCACAGAATTTCAAATGTGCAATAGTTTGATATTACTGAGTATCTGCAATGAACCTGAAGATCTGCTTTGTTTTGTTTGTAGTAGAGAGCAATGTATACAAGCAGTTTTCATACAGCAGTGTGGAAGCAATAGGAACTTATTTGTGTAGCAGTTGTCACCACCCATACCTTGGAGAAAAGCAAGGATCTTTCAGATGATGACTATGTAATTCCTTCCACACACCCCAGAGGGAAGTTTCTTTCTGCAGTCCTATGTGCTATAAGTTTTCCCACCCTTTCCCCCAGGTGCATGAGCTCACAAGTCTTGCAAATGAGAGGGAGATGTCCCCATAATCTAAAGCTGAGGAGTCACTAAGTGGAAAATTCAGTTTCTGCTCTACCCTCTGTGCAGAGTAGTCAGTGCCTGTTGGGCAGGTACTTCAACCTCACCCTCTCACCTTCTCCAAATGGTGTTATACTGGCTCCCCAAGGCAGAGGGAGGGGACTGAGCAGAAAGTTGACCCTCTGCTGCACTTTCTCCTGTCCTCTCTAGCCTCTGTTCCCCTTCCCCTGTTTTCTACCTTTCAGACGTGGCCTTTGTGAGTTTGCTGGACATATTTCCTGCAGAGCAGGGATGGTTTCTCTGGATTTCTAAAAACGTTCTGTTCTTTGTGCTGGTGAATAAACAGAAGAACACAGCTTATCTCATGGTGTGTGTGTGTGTGTGTTAGGAGGGAAACAAAGGAAGGAAATACTAAATTTGAATTACAAGCTTCTATAAATTATGTTTCAGAAAGTACACCGGATACAAGTGAATGTATTAAAGAAAACAGAGGTTGTAAGGGAAGTGTCAAGAAGCCTTAATAAGCAGGTGCTTCTGCTAAGATTGTCTGCTGTTTCTCGCTGTAAGGGTTGGTTTCCAGTCACTTGCAGCTCTGCCAAATTTTCTTTTCATTTTTGAGGTCTCACCTGAGTTTTTGGTTTAAAGTTTCACCAAAATAGCTGAGTTGTTCCCAAGAAGTCTGTGAACAAACCAAACATGCTTTTCAAACATTGAAACAACCTTTTGTTTGAGAAGCTCAAGTGTCTCCATCCTTTGGTCAAGGACTCGATCTTGACACTTAGAAGATTGATGGCCTTTGTGTCAAGGAAATACCTTGAGAAAAATGTGCCTAAATCCCAGGTCACTGATGCTCAGCAGCTACTTGAGTCTGTTGTCAAAACCGTCCCTCTTCATGCTGGGGCTGAGCAGAGGCTTTTCCGTGGCTGCAGAATGAGCTTCCCAAGGGCCAGGTCCGCTACCAGGGCTGAGAGCAGGAAGACTGTCTCATGGGATGCCAGTGCCATCTGTTGACAGGCAAGCTGCCTCACCCACCGGGCAGGACCCACAGCCAAGGGAAGTGTCCGCCCGAGGAAAGATACTGAAAAACTGAGTGGGATATAGGGTAAGGGGGAATCGGGTTGAAGGATGAGGGGACTGTGATATTCAGGAAGGGGTGAGGTGAGAAATAATTTGTTCGTTCATCCTGACAGTATAAAATAAAATAAAAAAAAGTAAAGCTCCAAGAGTTTTTGAGCTGTTCTTGGGACAAGACAGCAAGGAATGAGAATGGTTGAAGGGATGAATGGAGAGACAAGCTCGGGTGGTGGTGACAAGTTTATTGGAGAGTGATACAGAGGCGTGCGGAGACCTGGGCTAAGCTGGTGAGTACAATGCAACTGGAGCAAGGCAGGGGATAAAGCTTGCTGAGCAGGACAGGCTGTGTCCATCGGAGCATGGTTCTGCCGAGAGACAGAGCAGAAGCCAAAATGCTTTACTCCAAACAAATGGGGAGGCTGGGGGAAGAGGAAATCAGTATTTGGATAGAATGTAATAAATATGGCTGGGGGAAAGAGAGGCAGCTGGTACTCACGGGTTAAATCAGAAGCCAAAGGAAAATTGACTATCTGCTTGTTACCAGAGCACCGCTCATCCTATGCGCTAAAAGAGAGCGGAGGGGGGGATCTTGCAAACTATCTTGTAACTACGTACGCAGGTGTGTGTGGCAGCAAAGAGAGGTCAGTAGAGCAAGGGTGCACTGGCACACAGACCTGTTTCCGATATTTACTTTTCTTGAATACGTGGCTTTGTTGTCTTCATAATGTTCTCAACTTCGTTGTACACAATGCCTCAGCTGGGTTTGTTGCTTCCTGCCTACGACTTGCTGGAGCTGGATCCCAGACTCAATAGCCAGCCCTTTGCAACAAGGCACTGTTGTCAAGATAACAAATAGTTTTCCCATTGTGATCGGTTCAGGACAGAGCATTTAATTATTCTTTTTTTTTAAGCAATCTACGTTAACAGAGTGTTAATGGTTTGAAGTCAGGTGCTCAAGGCTTTGCCCTGGGTGTCTTCTAGCCAGCAGTGAGGAATCCTGACTTTTATGTCTGAACGTGGAAGGGGATCCACATTCTGAATGATGCAACCACCCAAAGTATGTGATCCATCAATTTGATCCAGTGGAAAAAGAAGGCTGGCTAACGACATCTTTTGGGCTATCATAGAGACGTGCTTTCCTTTGTCAACTCTTCCACTTAAGTAAGCCTTGCCTTTTTTTTTTCTAGGAGGATGATATTAAGCTCTGCTTATTGCAAGGTATTGAGGCAGATGATTAACTGTGTGGAACTGCCATCTAGGTATTCTCTGGGATCCCAGTTGAGCCTGTCTTCCCCTGTGCTCCTGGAGAGAAATCTGATTGATGCTCCATCAGAGGCTTTAATTTTATTCCTGTTACACAGAAATGTCAATAGTTTCTTGAAATATGATGCAGACATTACATTTAGGTACTCTGTGGGGTCTGAGATTGTGCTTCTACTGAGGAAGTATGCAGAAATTTCAGGACTCTTGGGGACTTCTACTGAGCAGGGGAAATATCTCTCTAAGAGTTTGAAACTTTTCAAAACCCACATCAACTCTCATGGGAACAACTGTAGCACCTTTTTCACTCCATTCACCCACCTTGGGCTGTGTGACCCAAGGAGTTTGTTTTGCTGCCTGATTATTGTGGAACGTGGTTGCTATTAGCATTTTACTTTGCTCAGTGACTAAAGGATACAATTGTGAGAACTTTAAATGGGGAACAGGAAGATGCTAGAATCAATCTGGATCTCTCTTGCCCTTCAACTAAAGAAAGAGAAGGAAGAGGGGAAGCTTTAGTAAATCATGGAAGTTTACTGTAGTGGGAAGCATATTGCTAGTATAAAGCCCTGTTTGTCTGCAAGGGTTATTTAGGCTTACAAGGCAAGTGCTCAGATGGTGTTTATCAGTGTTGTCCTAACCCAGAGGCAAGAGTTAAGTAACGTGTGCTGAATGTGGGCAGTGAGGGGTCGCTTCTAATATTCTCCTATGTTAAAATAAATGCTTAGCTGCTTTTGAAAGAATGCAGGTGTTTCTTTGCATTTTTTTTATGATTATTCATGTTTCCACCTAAATATTTAGTCTGTAAATTTGAGAGGTACTGCAATTTGTAAAAGAGAGGGGATAGGCTGTGAGTCATGTTTAAATTTGTAATTTCGAAGAATAGCTTAAGATGACATATCTGTGAGTACCTGTGTTGTTCATCCTCCTCAACCTCCTCTTATTATTATGCTACCAATGTAATCCTATAAAGTAAAGCTGGTGTTTTCATGATTCAGCAATCCTGAATAAGGGATCCTGACATTCTGTTGTGTTGTTTTTCATATTGTCTTTTAAGGTATGAAGACAAATCAATGCACCATATCTCTAAATGTCACACAGTGCAGACAGTAGGCCTTGCAGTAAATTATTACCTGGGCTAAAAATACAGCACATACATTAAAAATGACCCAATATAGGAGAAAAAAAAAAACACAAACAAAATACAAAACAAATCCGAGTTCCGTCTGCCTTGTACGTGCGTGTCGTTTCCATTTTGATTGCGATTGGCTGGCGAGGGCTGCTGCTGGCATTGCACAATTGGCTTAGATGGGGAATTACAAAACAGGAGCAGATCCCTTGATTGGGACTCGGTAGCACATGCAGCTGAGCACAGGCGAAAAAGAAAGGTCACCCGTACGCAAGGATTTGAGCGGGATCTCACTCACAGATGTTTCCATTCCGGGGAAGTGCATCTCATCTCGTTTTTCTCATCTATGACTTGAAGGCTTTAAGTGCCGCAGGGATTTTTTGTTTCGGTGACTGTAAAAATGCACCTGGGAACAGGTTTGCAACCTGGAGGCGTTATGAGAATTTCAGATGCGCAGAGCTGTATCGTGGAATGATCTGACGGACCTGTGTTTTTAAGGAGTTTTAAAGATCAGCGAGGAGGAAGACGATTCAAACAGCAGGTTAAAAGCAGATGCAAAAGGAAAAACAACTTTGTTTTGATCCTGAAATGATACTGAAAACAGCGTGAAGGAGGGATTATATCAGCACCAAAACCATGGAGAATCAAAGGGGTTTATTTTCCTCTGAAACAATCTCTGTACAAGAAATGTAAAAACTCTTTCATGAAAAAGTAGAATTAATGATTTGACTATGGTTTGAGGCTCTGTGGAACATATTTGGGACTGCTGCATCTTTCCAATGGTGTATAGTATATCTTTATCTAAGATGTTTAGATGAAGATTCTGCACAAAAAGGTCAAGCTACTTTTTTTTTTAAACTAGTTTTTAACTGCTGTTTTTTTAAGTGAGAGAACCAGAGGAGTTTCATTTGTATTTTTCACTAAACTTCCTCTTCTTTTCTTCTTTCTTCCTCCAAACTTAGTTTACGAGATGCTGGAATTGGATTTATTCTTGTCATAGATCGCAGACAGGACAAATGGACCTCTGTGAAAGCTTCCATACTGCGGATAGCAGTGAGTACTGTTTTAAATTAACGCCTCAGTAAGATTTTTCCGTGTTGAACCTTCCTCTTATGAGTAGACAAGCAGCAATGACTTTGTTTCTTCAACAAAATGTTAGCTAATATGTGACATAAAAAGTACCCAGTAGTGCTTTTGTGTCCCAGGTGACTGGGACCGAGCATCACGCGTGTGTGATGTGCTTTTAATGCAGTTTGTAGCTCCGGACGTCAGCCTGAGAAGGCGCTTGGAGAGCATGTGTGTGTGTCAGCTCTCCCAAGTGGGAACCTAATATTTGCACGGGCAGCCTGTGCATCTCAAGTGAGCTTCCTTTTTAGGAAGAGTTGAGGATGAGGGTCGGGATTTAGTTTACCACTTGTGAAAGGAATTCAGGTGTTCGAATTAAAACAAAAGTTGCTTGTAAGCAAGGAAATCTTAGGTACTTGTTATGAGCAATCAACAGCACATGTGGTTACTTTGTCTCCTTTTTAACTAATATTTTTTTAAGATGAAAACTAAGCTTATTAGAGGCTTTTTTTTTTACACAAGTGAGAAATGACAGATTCATGTTTATCATGTGCTTACCATACTGTTTGTTTACTTTTTGTCTTTTTTCTTGTTGCCCTTGCTTGAATTGTTAGTGTTGGTAATCTTTCCAGTAAGTACTGAAAAACAGAGCTGTAAGCATCTCTTCTTTTAATTTTTCATCTCTGAAAATTTTAAACTCTGTAAAATAAAAGTCAAATCAAAATAGTAAATGTCATTTTTGTGTAGCCCCGTTTTGACCAAAGAACTATTTGTTTATTGTAAAATAAAAGGTATTTAATTAAAGGTATTGTATCACTTGCACTATGTGACTTTTTGTGAATGAATATATTATGATATAATATTCCTACAATACAACTTTTTCCACATAAGTATGTTTAGGAATGTTAAAATATTAAAAATATACAGAAATATAGCAAAACTTGCTTTTGCAGCTCACTGAAATTTTGAGATGCAGCATCGAACAAATTCCAGTAATGGAAACTGAGAGCAGCACAATTTGGGGTGATTAAAGAAAAAGGACTGTATTTCTGGAGTTTTTTAATCTCTCTCAAAATTCAGTGCTGTAGTTCCTGTTTAAAGACAGGATGTGACGGTCCTTCTATTTCTGTAATTGAGGTGGTAGGGGGTGGTGGGCAACTACAGACATGTTGCTTATAGCCATAATATTAACATTTATGGTGACATTCCTCCAGTGTGTGTTATTTTGCCTAGAAGTGCCATATACAGAACCTGAGTTATCTGTCCCCTGTGATACGGGATCCCTCACTGTAGTGATGGCGTTGGTGCCTAAGGGCTTTCCCGGGAGAAGGGTGTGAAGTGCAGCGAGCTCTGTGGGTTGCAGTGCTGTTGATGGTGGGTTAATTTTCTTTTTTTTCTCCTTTTGTGAGGTCTATTTAAAAGAGGAGTCATGCTTCCCAGCTGAAGTCTAATCTGTTAGAGGCATGATCTTTTATTATATTTGTTCCTTTCGTTGAACTGGCTCAGACTTTGGCTTCGTATTGCGTCTGTGGATGTATGTGGCGGTCTTCCTCTCAGGGTTCAGCAATAATCACATCACCTCTGAACACTTGAAAATTGTATCTTCCTATTCCAAAAAAAAATGTAGCGAAAAATTGTTGTTTGCTGTTGTCTACCATTTTTTACTATAATATCTGCCATAAATGAACTCTAAATAAATTTCTGCTGCCTGTTCCTTAAAAACAAAGCTAGACGTACACAATGCATATCTTGCGCCAGAGTCAAGAGGATTTCTCTGTGTCCTGCTGATGGACAAAGATGTTTAAATGGCTCAAGGGCAACTAGAGTCTCAAATTCCCTTCTCCGGTTTTCCTAACCGTCTGAGTTGTCTTTTGATGGTGATCAAGCATCTGGGTGTCATTTGGGCTGTCTAGATTGAACCTTATGTCTGAAAGCCTGGTATCTCCACCAGTTTTGATTGCTTAAGCCTGTTACTGTGTGTGAGGATATGAGTCTCACCTTATTTGAAAAGGGTTTTGACTGTTGGTTCATTTGTATTAGGTCCTGCAGCATCTTCCCAGCCATCTTTCCCCATTTTTCTCTGATCGCCCCGTAGGGTTGACCCTTTTGATCTGTGGAAAACAGAGATGCCAGCGCAGGCTGCTGCGGCTGGAGCACCGCCCAACAGGAATATTCTGGCTGGAGCGTGTGCCCATCACTAATATCCCAACAAATGTAGGAAATACATTTGTAAGCACTGAGTGGCTGCTAACCTGAAACTCATACTAATGTGTATGTCTTTAATAATTGTTATATTATTTTCAAGGCTCTTAACACACAAATGTTTGGTTTGTACTAGTAAGTGTTAGAAGGATGTTTTGAAACAAAACTAAAGAAAGAATTTTTGTTTCAGGCTGAAATTAATGTGGAATATCTTTCTATATTAAGAACACTTTCTAGGCTTTGTTTTTCCTTCTTTGTTGTTAGGGATCATTTTCTCTTCTGGGACAGAAAATAAGCAATGACAAGCCAAATCTTTATTTCATGCTGATACTTTAGGGTTGCTATAGGGAGTCAAGGCTGTGAAGGTGAGGTAAACCTATTCTTGCAGACATAGTGGAAGGGCAGCGGCTGCACTGTTCAACCAGGATGACCGCTGCTCGAGGGGGTGCAGTGACAGCAGAACTCAAACCAAAGTCAGATGCGCTGGGATGAAAAATGGCCCCTCTTTTCCTGGGTCATGCAGAGAGATTGTGGCAAGCACGTGCCCAGGCATGCAGCCTTTGCTATTGTTATACTCAACTTGCCAAAATTGCAATGAGCAAGCAGCCCGGGAGGTTGTCCTTAGCCAGTGCAAGACTGCAGACTCTGTGGTTTAAGAGACTCTGCAAACAAGATGATTTTTTAATTTTTTCCCCTGATTTAGCTAAAGTGAAGTTATTAGCCTAGTGCAGCCAAGAACAGCACGTGTTTGGAGGGTGACTCATTGTATCTGTGATAGGAGGGATGGATAACCTAGAGATAATGTTGACTATATAGAAAGCTTAGCTTTTAGATGGCTGTAAATTGGACAGAGTTCATCCCTACTGTTGAGTCTCTAAGAAGAATCTGGCCTACCAGGATAGCCAGGCTGAGACGTGGAGTTCTGATAGAGATGCCAAAAGCCAAGCTTTATGTTGTTGAGTGTGAAGACTTGGCACTAAATTGTCATGTTCCTAGAGAGGCCATAGAAAACTGAGAGTTATTGCAAGAAAAATAGCGAAGTTAGCTGTTGCAAATCGTTCAGTCTTATTACATTGTTTTTTCCCTGTCAGCTGCTGAGATTCTTATACATTTCTGTTATAATGTCCTGTTTTCAGTTAAACATACAGAGACACACAAGACCTTGCTGAACTTTTTAGCTCCTGTGGCTGAGCAAGTGGTTTGGCTTATGGTAGAGGATGCAAGGAGGAGCAGTTACCTAGCTTCATAAAATGGCTCCATCGTGTCCCAACTGAAGTTGGGTGAATGACAAACGCCAGACAAACTGATCCCCTTTTCCTTCCTGTGCAGTCAAAAATTACTCTTTGTTTTTTCCTCTTATTTCTTTTTTTTTTTCTCTTTTCATGCCCAAACTATCAATATTCAATCCACAGTTGTAGGAGCAGGGCACGTTACTAATCAGTATGTTCTGTGGTTTCACACTGCTCTGTTTGTAGTGCCAGTATGTTTTCTTAAAAAAAAAAAAAAAAAAAAAAAAAAAAAAAAATTAAGCCTATGTCATTACATTGTCTTTGTCTCTGTTGTCCTGTCATCATCGTTTTCCTTCATCTTGAGGGAAAGTTTGAAGTGTGAATTCAGCCTTCTAGACAAACAGAAAACTGCACTCCAACATCATGAAAAGTTCCACCGTAGCCATCCATCAGCCTCATATTGAAAGTCCGGAGAAAATAAACTTCTTTAAACTTGCTGCTTAGGGAATAACATACATGTGGGCAACTGCTCTTGAGGAAGCAGTTGGTATGGAGGTCACTCAGTTGGTAGTGAGAAAGTTTTATCCAGTCACAAAACTTCTCAGCCCTTTCTAAATGTGACAAGAGTTGGGTTTTATCCAACCTCCTGGTGAAGTTTGCTTCCTGATTTGCCACCTTTGACTGAGGATGTGTTGCATGCAGGTTTCATGCCTTTTCTTCTAGACTTCATTGTCCAGAGCACTGTTTTCCTTAGCTCTTCATAAATCAAAATGCTGTCTTCACTGTAACAGAGGCTTAGCCCATTAATTGCTTTGAAGACTAGGGCCGAGACCTTTAGCTAGCAGGAGAAGACCAAAAGCCAAAGAAGAGACTGGAGTGCTAATACCACCTTAAACCTTGCAGGAGCCAGGCAGTCCCATTTTTGTGCCATCTGGAGCCTTATTGTTGGTTTTACATCCAAGGTGAGAAACAGTGAACTACAGTAATCCAACATAGAGTTCTCTGACCTTGTTTGTAGAGAGATGTTGAGTTTCTTAGTGAGTTGTTGATGGAGAAAAGATGCGTTTAGTAACTGATGCTCCATGAAAGGCACTGTTTTATGTTATGGATAGGTATTTCCTGCTAGCCCAGTTTCTAGCTAGCTCTTTGTGTCACATTCTGAAAACTGTAATGATACGTAACAGTTTGTATGGGTTAAGTTTGAAAAAACTGCTCTTTTTTCAGCCCCTAGTCGTGTTTCTCATTTTTGCTTGGATTCAAAACAGGACCAAGAATTTTACAGTATGATGAAGCTAGAAGAGTATTTGTATTAATTTTGTGGCTATTGTTATGAATGATTCCAGTAAATTATAAACTAAAAAGGTTATTTTGAGATGCTCTATGGTTTTGTCTTATTGCTTTGGATGTTTTGAGAATATTATATGTGCAGGTACTTTCGCAGTTATTCTCGTATAGTCAGCCATTTTCCTTGTCATTACATGTTTCTTTAATACGTAAAAAGAGAGAAGTGAGTCACTTAAACTCTGAAAACAGGATCATAACATCACAAGCATTAAACACAGATCTAATGCAAAACAGTTCAATGTTTTTAAAACTAGATTTTCAAACTGGTCCTTTTATGAATTGATTTAATTCAAGATTCTTTCTTGTCAAGAAGCCTGTGTAAGAGACTTCATTCTAGCCAAGAATAAACAGTCTTCAGGGGCGGGGGGGGGGGGAAGTACTTATTAGCTCCTTTATGTACAGAGGTATTTTGGAAAGAAGTGCCCTGTGGCTTACGGCATGCTAGTAAGTGCAGGAGGGAAAACACCACCATAGAGTTTGGTAATGTGGGTATATTGAGGCTCTTCACAAAATGAAAAATAGTGTTGTTCCAAGTATTTTAAGACAGAACTACTAAAACTGAGTAAAGTGTTAGCTCTTCGATGGCTCGTGTCGTTCAGATATTTCTAAAAGCTGGCTGTTTTCTTGGGAAGCAGAAGAAAAGGAATTGGTAGGTTCACTGTTTATCAGCACAGCTTTCCTTTGCTGTGTAGGAGTATAAAAGACTTCTAAGCACCAGAGCAGCTGAGTGAATTGCCCTGTGGGACTGAACAGCAGACTGCAACTTTATTTTAAGTGCATCTCTGTCTAAAAGGTATACATATCTATGTACTTAATTCCTTTGTATACTGAATAAGCCCTAGGTGGAAGCGTGACATATGAAAGCTCAAAAATATTTGTTTTCTTTCCAAAAACTCACCTTTGGGTATTCACTGCTGAAAGCTGTAGTGACTGGCTTCTGCTTGTAGACCCCAGCCATCACTCTGCTCCGTAGCAAGACCACGTTACGCAGTGGAAACCAAAGATAGGGAGAATCTCAGTACCTGTCTTTGGGGAAACGCTGTCCGTCCTTGTCTGCAAATAAGCTGCCACCAGCCCTTTCTGAGCATCAGGCAGGGGTTGTTTCCTGCTCAGCTTTTGCGGTTCCTTACCAGCCATTCAGCATCATGTCATCTTCATTCATTACCTCTCCTTACCTCCCCCTGTTAGCAGCCACTTAACTTCAGAGTCAGCACTGATGCCTCTCTGTCATTAACATTCTGTGAAGGAAAGTGATAATTAAGATTATATGCAACTAACTTAATTTTACATTTTGCCCGAAACCCACCTGGGTTCAGTCTCTTTAAGATTCCCCCTTTCCAGAAGCCTGGAGTATGCAGTGGAAAGCTCCCCATCCCTGAGAAGCGGAGGCCTGAAAGCAGGCAGGTCCGCCTGTTCCCGAGTATTTATTGACTGATTTCCTGGAGGATTTCGGGTAGCTCCTGTTTTGTGTGGCCAGTGAAATTTCTTCCCTGTTTCAGGTTTGGGGTACTCATAGGGCAGCAAAGATCTTAGTGTATTGGAAAACTTTGATTTAAGGGCTGTGCTGTATATAAATTCCTGGTTTGGTCAGGTTTATTTCAAATCTGATAACTACGTGCACGTCTACATCTTTTTCTGTATCTTTGGAATCGGCACTGGCCTGACTGGATGGGGAAGTGAATGAGATAAGCGGATAAAAAACTAATTCCAGGAGTGTCATGAAGTATCAAGTGCCAGTGCTGATGCACTGATAAGTGCCAGCGAGATGAAGGAATGTATGTGTTGGGCTAGGATAGAATAAGGGCTACCCTAATTTTTATAGAGGATACCAAAAATACGACAGTGGGTTGGTTTTTTTTTTTTTTCCTTGCTGATCTCTTTTGCATAGGCATTAAATGAGTTGAAGTGCAATATTTGAGACAAGATATTGGGGGAGCAGTCAATATTAATTAATCTAGTAAAGAAATACACTTTTGGAAAAAACAGTTTTCAAGCACACAAACCCTTCTTCAAGTCACAATGATGTTTAGTGACTTCACTAAAACAGTCCTTGAAGGCACTTTATTTTATGACACTACTTAGCATACATGAATATTTATTTTTGTGCTTAACACTTGGCACAGCATTGTTGAGAAGTCATTGTTTGCTCTGCCTGCTTAGCTTGCAGTGGCTTCAAACAAATATGCTGCTGGACTGGAACAGAGATTATTTTGTTGTTGTTGTTGTTCTCTCTTGTTCAGGGTGAGTTGACTGGTTGATAAAGTTCAAATGCATCTAAGCAGTGTCTCTTCCATCATATCATTGTCTCTGCAAGTCACTAGGGCTTTAGAAAGAAAAGAAGTTAGGAAAATAGTAATATTTGGGTAGTGACTATATAAGCTCAGAGAAACTGTAATAGCTGGGACTGGTCCAGCATTGTTTACTGTAGAAATCCTACCTTTTTTTGTTGTTGTTTCGCAAAGTCAATTTGCAAATTTCACTCCTAGCCACGACAAACACAGGAGGCATCATTTTTTTGAGACTGTTTTTTTTTGTGGTTTTTTAGGGATGACCAACCGAAAAAAACCACAAGAAGTGTTGGAAATAGTCTAGTGGAGACAAGAACACTGTTGTAGAGAATCTAGAATTCGAGCTTTTCCTGAGAGATAGAGAACTTCTGGCAAGTCTTGAGTGGGAATTATTCTAGATGGTACGAGACTAGTGATTTCAACAGCATAGTTTTGGGTAGACACACTGAGATGGAGAAATATTGTAATGTGTATTCTCTGTCTCTTTTCTTTGAATTGAACATTAATGAGAGACCCTACTTAATTTGATCATGGAATTAAACTCTGTATCTCGGAAGAGTTAATACACAGTTTAGAAAAATTTACTGTTGCATTGCATTTGGCTACTAACTACTGTTTGCTTCAGTAATAGTCTAAATATCATACAATAACAGCATGGGTTCATAGAGTCATAGAATATCTTGAGTTGGAAGGGACCCATAAGGACTATCAAGTCAAACTCCCTGTTCCTCGCAGGACTACCCAAAACTAAGCCGTATGGCTAAGAGCGTAATCCAGACACTCCTTGAACTCTGACAGGCTTGGTGCTGTGACCACTGCCCTGGGGAACCTGTTCCAGTGACCGACCAACCTCTCTGTGGAGACCCTTTTCCTAATGTCCAATCTGAACTTCCCTGACACAGCTTCATTCTGTTTCCTCATGTCTATCGCTGGTCACCAGAGGGGAGATCAGCACCTCTCCCTCTGCTGCCCCCCTTGAAGAAGTTGTAGACTGCGATGAGATCATCCCTCAGTCTTCTCTTCTCCAAGCTGAACAAACCAAGTGACCTCAGCAGCTCCTTGTAAGTCTTGTCCTTGAGACCTTTCACCATCTTGGTCACCCTCCTCTGGACACACTCTAATAGTTTGATGTCCTTCTTATACTGAGGTGCCCAAAACTGCACATGGTACTCAAGGTGGGGCAGCACCAGTACAGTGTAGAGTGGGACAGTCACTTCCTGGGAGGGCTGGGGGGACCTCAAAAGATCATCTGGTCCAACCCTTCATGGGGAAAGGGAGCTTTGATGAGATTATCTAGCACCCCGTCCGATCACATGTTGAAAACCTCCAGTGATGAGTATTCCACCCCGACACTGGGGAGGTTGTTCCAATGAATGACTGTTCTCACTGTGAAATAATTTCTTTCCTATGTCAAGATGAAACCTCTCCTGATGCAACTTTTACCCGTTGCCCCTTGTCTTCTCCACATAGCTCCTTGTGAAGAGAGAACCTCTGTCTTCTTTGTAGCCACCTTTGTAAGTGGTGGCTAGAATACTGTGATGAGGTACCCCTGAGCCTTCTCCTTGGAGAAGAGATGCAACTCCTTCAGTCTGTCTTCATAGGGTACAATCTCCAGCCCATTGATCATCTTTGTGGCCCTCCTTTGGACCACTCCAGTCTGTCCACGTCTTTCTTGAATTGTGGGAACCAGAACAGAACACGGTACTCCAGGTGCCACTGGACAAGCGCTGATTAGATTGGGATGGTCATGTGTCTATCTCTGCTAGTCATGTCCCTGCAGATGCAGCCTGGGATCCAATTTCCCTTGGTTGTTGCAGTGTCACACTGCTGACTCACGTTTGGCTTGTTGTCCACCAGCATCCCCGGTTCCTCGCAGGATATTTTCTCTAAAACTCTGGAATGAACATCTAGACCACAGTCACAAAGTGTAAAAGTGAGAATTTAGAGTTAGAATGAAGAAATTTTGCTCATACGTGTAACTTAAAATTTATTTTTACCATTCAGTGTCTTTCATGCTTCGTCGTTTCATTCCATCATGTGTTTCTAAGGTATCTGCTCAACTTGAAGCTAACAGGGCAGGCATTTCCCAGTATTCTGGGTAAAGCTAAATGGATAACATCCATGCCCTGTCGAAGACAGTATGTGTGAATGTCATGTACTGGGGCAGATATCTCACATGAAGATCTATTATTTTTTCAAAGTCTAAAGATACTTCTTCTTGGAGCTTTTTCTTCTGAAACGATGGCATTGCTATTGGATAAACTTCATGTTTTGGAAGTTAATTTTTACCTTCAACAGGTCTGTCAGAGTCCGAGCCCTGCTGCTGCAGGCACAAAATAAACTGACACATGTCTAAAAAAATAGATTACATAGCTATTATTCTAAAAATATTATTCGGGAGACTTAATAAAAAAAACTTTTGTCTATTCTTACGATATTTCTTAGTATGAGTTAAATAATTTTCTTAAATAAATTTGTGGCTGAATACTTCAGAAGAGATGGTTAAAAATCATCTTTTCCTTGCTTTTTCTTCTGAATTTTCTGTAAAAAGTTTTTCCTTTGTTTCCGACTTTTAATACACATAGAAAGATTGATTACAGTGCAAGGATGGGGTGGGGAGCTAGTGTGGGCACTCAGAATTGCCTGGGTTCTGTTCCCAGCCCTTGGGCACACTCTTGAGGACTGAATCACTGTGCTTTCTAGAAAATTTGGACATCACTGAGGTAGAGACAGATTGTGAAGCTCAAGTCTTTTAAGGTTCTTCAGTCAATTGGAGATCTCAGTTGTACACTGAATATCTGGGGAACCACAATGAACCTGTGAGGTCTCACAGAAAAGTTTTCGACTACTTTTCTCTTTTTTTTTAAAGTATGTCATTTCCAATGCTAAATACCTGGAGCCCATGGAAACCTTAAAATGAGTATTAAACCACTCTCCAACCTTCCAGACACTAACAGTTTCACTAGGCATGGAAACAGAGCATGGCATAACAGCTCCTTCAGTCAGTGTTTGTTTTTGGTTGGCTTTTTTTGTAGTAATTCAATTTGCTAGAAATGTGACATTATTTCCAACAGTATAATGAAGAAAATTGCATACTTAATCATTATAATGATCATTTCTTTAGTGAGCTTCACTGCCTCCCTACAGTGGAAATACTGAATAGGGGAGAAGACTTGCATGATTTCATGAATGGCTAAATGCCAGGTATGCAAACCTCTGCCTCAGCTGAGGGTGATTTTTAGTAATTTAATGCTGCTACTTTGCTTTGCTTCTTCTGTTTTCCCACTATCACTTGTAGAACTGGGAAAGATCCATCGGACTACTAGTTGGAAGATGATGAGGGGAAAAACCACAGCTGAGAATTAATTACGTTTGATTTTTATTTCTCTCTGCAAAATTAAAGCTTATTTTGAAGCTACCGCCTGAGAAATTCTGTTTCAGTGGCAATAGTTTGTGTAGGCAACTGGCAAAGTAATATATGAACAAAGTAGAAACGTGTTTTTAGGTGCTCAGACAATAATGGAGGTTTTTCTTGGCACGTTCTATTCAAGAGAAGATAAGGTAACCATGAACGTACTGCTGCTGAAAAAGTACGGAGCCCCCACTGTTTGTTCATTAGCCTCCTTGGCAAGGATGTAATCTTCGCTGAAGAGCAGTACAAGCCAGTCCTAAAAAATTTGATTCCAGGAGAGCAGATCCTGTTCCCAAAGACGAGTAAATGTCTCTCTGAATGAAGCTCTGTGTGCAAGTTTTGCTGGGTTTATAATTGGTCACCCCATTATGGGAGGCCTTTGATACGGTTGGTTTGTGGTTTAACAGGAGACTTCTGCTTGTTCAAAAATATTTTCTGGAGCTGAGACACAGAAAATAGCAGACTAAACTTGTTTTGCAGGCATCTTTCCCGGGAAACCTGCAACTAGTCCTCGTTCTGCGCCCAACAGGATTTTTTCATCGAGCTCTCTCGGACATTGCTTTCAAGTTCAACAAAGATGAGTTTAAAATGAAAGTACCTGTAAGTAATCCTTTCTTTTCTCTTTATTATCGGGGTCTGTTAAAGTACTTAATCTAGCCAGCAAGGACCAAAAACCAAAAAAAACCAAACCAAACTTGAACAAAACCCCCATGCTTAAAGGTAGTTCTTGAATCTTGAACTAAAGGTTCCTCTTAGAAAATAGTCATATATGGTTTATCAAGATAAAAAAACCTCGATGTGGTCATTTATGTTGTATAATTCATAAGCTTTATTTTAATATGCGCTGTTAAGCGTGATGCTCATGCTCGTTTACTATTATTTAAATTTACATCATCTTCAACTGAAACAACTGTTAAGTTTGTTTATTCTATACCCGAAGGAAATAGTTCCCTCACTTGCTTCTGTATTGAACTGAAATTTCTCTATATGAGGCTGAAGGATGGGGCTTAGAATCCTTAATAAGGGACTTCTCGCCACTGTTTGCGTTTGCTTTTTTTTTTTTATTGCTGCTGCAGATCATAATGCTGGGCTCAGTATCAGAACTGCAGGGTTACATTGACAAAACACAATTAACAGAAGATCTTGGTGGCACCCTGGATTACTGCCATAACAGATGGCTGTCCCGTCGCACTGTAAGTCTTAAGTTTTTCTTTTAACTTTTCAGCTTAACAAACCCTTCTGTTTTGTACCCTGTCATTTATAAAGCAGGCGCCAAGTGATGCAAGTTCACTTGCTCGGAGTGAGAAGATATTCCCAATGGTACTTAGTCATCTTAGGGAAAAAAAATATGAGTAATAATTTGGGAGTGGTTTTCTGAACACTCAGAGCGAAGGAGCTACAGTGTATTATTATGTTGAAGTTGATTGGTTTTGCTACGAGAAAGGAAAAGCTCAAGTTGTAGAATAACTCCAGATTATAAAAATATGAGGAAGATATACCTGATACGAGCCTAGGAAAAACATACAATTAAGGAATTAATGGTGACGGTATCTGTTGCTTGCAAAATTATACTTTGACCATTTTTTCAGTCTCGTAATTCATCTGCTCGGGTTTGTTTTGCGAGTTATATTTTGTGTGTATGTGTCTGTCTGTACATATGCATGTGATGAGCATGAAATATCATTAATGGTTTTTATTCCAAAAGGCTATAGAAGGTTTTGCCCAAAAGGTTAAGCAAACAGCTCAGATTCTTCAGTCCTTTGGGACTGAGCTGGCTGAAACAGAACTACCAAATGATGTGCAATCAACTAGCTGCCTTCTTGCAACACACACAGAAAAGAAGGACAAAATGAAGGTATGTAATTTTTGTAAAGATGCCATCTTCTAGTTAAACTGTGTTTTAATTTGAAACTAATAATGTTAGTAGACAATCTGGAGGATGTTAATAGACAATAATAATGCAAAACATTTGAATCTTATTGAACTTGTTTTGCTTTGCTTTGATGTTAAAAATCCTTTCTGCATTCAAAAATGACATTTCTTGCATCTAAGTTTACTTATGTACAAATGCATATTGATTTGTATGTGGAAACAGAAATTTCTTTCTAAGTAGTGGTATGTTTAATTTGTAGTTTTGTTTGCAACAAGAAATTTGATTGTATTTGCGTGCATATGAAAATGTATGACCTTCTGAACAATGGACGAATGTTCTTTCAAATTGGCTTAAATGAAAACTATTTGAGAATTTCAGAACTATGCATCTGAAACTGTTGAGATATTTGTAGCCTAAGGAGACACTAGAAGTCAATCTGTCATGAAAATTCAACTCAGTTACACTGGGTTCTTCAGATGATGAACGTAGAAAAAGCTGACATCTAGCATTTACTGTCTGTTTTGTTGTCAAATTTGTTGTCAAATACTGCTTTTAATCGAACCATGCTTGTTCTATTGCTATTAAAACAAAATCCTTTTTCCAGTTTGGTGCCTTATGAAGTCTGCTTAAAAAAAAACCCAAAACCGACACAACTACACACAACTACAGTGTGTGGGGGGTTTGGTTTTGTTTTGTTTTGTAGGAGGATATCAGATTAGCCGTAGAACAGGGAGATGATATCCTTGGAAGTATTACAAAACCAGTTACTGAGAATCCTGAATACAAACTGAATCAAGATCAGCTAGACAATCAAACAACGGTAGAAAGGTGAGAGGAGTGAAATACTGAACATGCTGCTTTTCTGGGGTTTTTTTGACCCCTCCCTGGCTCTTTTACTTAATTCCATATGCATGCTTAGCAAATAAGCAAATGTTGCAATGTGAACATATAAAAGGTACCTTCAGAAACAGCTCCTCTGTTGTCAGATCTTTAGTGAGCAAAGTAATCTCTGGATGGTCATTACTGGGTCACCTGGATGTAAGGAAATAGGGGATGCTGTTTGAGTTCCAGTACCACCAAGTAATGCTGTTTGGGTTTTTTTGTTGTTCGTTTTTTTTTTTTTTTTTTTTTTTTTTTGCCCCCACCCCCTCTTGTCAGATTTGGACTATGTAGTTGAGCAGCTTTTCCTTATTTGAAGTATCAATGCTTTGCAATCCAAGCAAATTTTGCTGCTGTAGGGAAAGCAGGAGGGAAAGACAGAAGTGATATATCCTCTTTTTTTTTCAGTAGACTTGTCCACTTCTGTTAAGTCCTTTTGATTTGAAGTGGGAGGTTTCTCTTTTTCTTTAAACCTGCCTGAAGGAGCTTCTAACGTTTCTGATACCTTATCAATGTCGTTAGTAGCCTTTGAAGGGCTACTAGGGAGTACACCACTCTTGAAGTATGCACAAACTTCCTATATGCTTCCTTTGAGCATATAATAGATGTTTTCCTTTGCTCCCCACCCCCCTTATATTACTGCCAATTTTGAAGACGTTATATCACCATAGCACAGATGTAAATTTGCACAAAGCTATGAAAGCATAGCTCATTTCCCCCAGGCAGTATTCTGCATTCTTTTTTTGTCTGTCATTCCATGTTTCTATTACACTCAGGCTGACTTTTCTTGCCAAATAACTGTCCGTTCCAATCCACAAAGCTTGGCAGAAGTCACTTTTTTTTGGTCGCTGTTGCTATCAGCTATCCGAAGGACAATCGGGGTGGAGGTTGCTGATTTATCCAAAATGTTCCCACTCGATACAATATCTGATGGAAGTTGGAACAAACTCAATGTATGTGTCCCTGCCTTTTTTCTAATTGGTTTTAACTTGTAAATTCAGGGTTCATTTCTGTGCTATTAAAGAGAAAAATTAGTTAAAATTCTGATGTATGGCCTTCCCTGGATGGGTCGCCTAGGTACAGCAGAGCACGCTGTAAAGATAAATCCATAGGATACCGTACTGTCAAATGTAATATTGGAAGATAAGTCAAAAAGTAAAAGTCTTAAGGCATTGGCCAAAATTATAATCGAAGAAGGTTCTTTTCATCGCAGTACTGCTGTACGCTTGCCTGTGATATTTAAGTAGTAACTCTGCTCAGAAGAGGAGGAGCAATGACCATCAGGTTTATTATGAGCCTTGCTCCAAGGAATGAAACGTAAGGGCAGCTGGCTGGCTGGTCACAGCAGTACAAATTTTTGCCTTCATTTTTCCTTATAGCCCAAGGCTTGGGTTCCTCTGGGTCCTAGCCCACACACATTTTCATGTTTTATTTGTTTGCTAGCCCCATGTCCCCAGGCCAGAGCTGAGAAGCAGTATGTGCAGCAGCTAGCTTCAAATCAGCACTTGCCAAATTTTCAGAACTTAATGTTTGTGTTGGGTTTCAGTTTTACATCAATGTTATTCTAGGAAACAATTCCGTGCAATGCTCAAAAAAGTTTCCTATATCCAGTTTATTTTTTCTGGAAAAATATTGCTTTGGGGAGGCTTTTTGTTTACTGTGGAAGATTGTATTGTCCCTTGAAGATTGCACCCATCGTTCTTACAGTATTTCTTTTGGGTTTTTTTTCTTAAGGCTTCTGTCTCAATTACATGAAACAGAGACTGCCTTTGATGAGTTTTGGATTAAGCATCAGCAAAAACTCGAGCAGTGTCTGCACCTTCGGAATTTTGAACAGAATTTTAGAGAGGTGAGAACTTCTTGCTCGCAGTCAATATTTGGTAATATAGAAATGACTCGGAAGAAAGTACTTCTCCCTCTTGTTTTCGCAGGTCTTGTGTGTTCTTGAAAGCTTTCTCCAACCTTTTTCTTGTACATGTCCTTACTTGACATCCTGCTATCTTTACTACCTTGAATACTTGCCTATAGAGACATAATAATCTCTCTTCTGCAGTGTTATGATTTTTTTTTTTCCACAGGCCCAGCAGTGTATAAGCTTTCAAAAACTCCTTTGAAACCTGTTCTCCACCACAGAAGCCTAATATGCTGGCTGCAAACCTTTCATCTTGCCAGTAGGCCCTTTTATGGAACCAAGACTTACCTAAACCTTCTGGCTGAAATTTTATAAAACAGTCTCCAACGCTGTGGGTGGGAAGTTGCAACCATGCTGTTAGAAACTGGGTGGAGGCTGAACTGAAATTTTTACAGCCAGTTTCTGATCTCATGTTAGTTTAACTCATATGCTTGATGGCACCTACAGTCACTTTACGCTGGTGTAGCTGATCTCAGAGCACGGCCCCTGTGTCTCCATGGGAGCAATGCTCAGAAACCCTCTTACAAGTGTCTGTCTCTCTCTCTCTCTCTGTGTCTGTGTCTCAACCAGTTGTTAGGGTGAGGGCCTCTCCCTCATGTTTTGCTTTTTATGTTAAAGTTTATGTTGTATTATTGTCATCTGGTAAAAGCAAGACCATAAATGTTTCCTGAGCATGAGTTTTCCTGCCCTCTTTTTTTTTTTTTTTCCCCCAGTACCAGGAAACATGATTACTTCACTGACTTTTCTTTGTATTTGTTTTCATTTTGAATTGTGGGTAAAGGTAGGCTGACAAAAAAATGATTTGTCTCTGTGCCCCAGTAACCCCATAATGTGAGTCACCTGACTGGAAATAGTGTCTATCAGCTATTTAACTGATGGGTATCCAGAGATGTGGAAAATCATCTTCATTGATACATAGTTATGTCTCATTTCAGGTCAAAGCAGCTTTGGATATTGTGTCCGAGAGACTGTCTGCTTTCTCAGATGTAGGAAACAGCTGTTCACATGTGGAGCACATTTTGAAAGATCTTGCCAACTTTGAAGAAAAATCATATGTAAGAACTCTGCAAGTCCTCTTAATTTCTAGTATGACAATGCGTATGTAGAGGGGAACAGTATTTGGTTATTGAGTATATCTTATGAACAGAGCTTAAGCTGACAACAGGACAGAATTAATGTCTTAAGTAACGTGGAGAGGGAATTTGAAATAAAGTCTTCGACCATTGGAGCGTCCCAGTTCTCCAGCATCCCTCAATAAAGAGCAGAGTGACCAGTCACTAACTTGCTGTGATCAGTTCATGGAAGAATTGCGTGTAGTGTGTACATAGCCAAGTTCTGCACTTAGTGACCAAGGGGCCACTTCCATTCCTGTTAAAGCCACTTATTTCATTAAATCTCAGAAATGAGAAGGCTGTGTATTGAACGTATGGTACGTTAAAAGATGACGAACAGAAACATACACTGTGAAAAAAGTAGAAAGGAAACCTTATGATCTGTGCTTCACAATAAAATATAGCTCTATAAGTAAGGTCATTGCTCTTGAGACTGAGGTGGGTTCAGATTTGGGTTCAGGTTGCTGCTGTGCTCCGAATTGCATACATGCGCACACAAACCTGCTGCTGAATAACTAAGGCATAGAAGGACTAATAGTGGTTCCCTCACAGAGCTCATATGATTAAACTCAATGTTTCTGAAGTACTCTGGATACAATAAAGAAGGAGGCATTAGAAGTTCTTGGGCGTCTGGGAAGACACTTTGATTTATTAAGCAAGGCAACTGTTAGCTAAAGATGTATTCTATATCGACATGTGTATTTAACTTGTAAAACAAATGGTATAATTTTTAATATTTTTCATTGTTGTTGACCCAAGGAAAGATGTACCTAAATCAATTCTTGCTTTCTTAGGAAACTATAGCAAAAGCCAGAATGTTAGCCTCAGAGGGTGATGCTTTTATTCAAAGCAATCATTATGCCATGGACTCCATTATTCCAAAATGCAGTGAACTTCATCATCTCTGTGATGCCTTCGCTACTGAGACAGAACGGAGGAGGAATCTTCTTAACAAATCTCTAGAACTTCATGACTTACTAGAAAAGGTAAATTTTGTATGAAACAGTTCTGTTTCCCATCTTGTTTGCTAAAACTTCAGTCAACCAATTGTCATAATGGCAGGTAAAAACATCTGGGTATGCTGGAAGTTTTCTCCTTAAATAGCTGAATACATTACAAGTAGAGGTATGAAATGGTTTAGACCTCTTAGTGTTTGATGCTGACATGAGTGCATTCTCAGCCTGTGCTTTTCTTTGTTTTTAGTCTATGAAGTGGTGCGATGAAGGAATTTATCTGCTGGCTTCGCAGCCGGTAGATAAGTGTCAGTCTCAGGATGGTGCAGAATCAGCATTACAGGAGATTGAGAAATTCCTGGACACTGGTGCGGGCAACAAAATCAAGGAGTTGAATAAAATTTACAGAGAGTATGCACCCATCCTCAACGAGGACCTAAAGGTACCACAAGACGTTTATGTGTATCCGTGCATCCATTTGTTAATTGTAGAATTGCTCTCTTGCATGCCATTGATAAAGCTAAATAATCAGTACTAGGAGTTATACCTGGGAAATGGAAAGCCAACACATTGCCCTACCTGAGGATCTAGTCCTGTCATATCTTTGGATAAGCATTGAGGGCTTCAGAGCCTTTTAATAACTACTTTAATTTCTCAGATAGTAGGATTGCTTTAAAAAAAAATTCTCCCAAGTATGTGAAATTTTCTTTTAATGTAGTAAAAACGTACCTGTCCTTGATATTTGTGTTACTTCTGCTTTGTAACTGCCTTTTTTTTTTTTCTTAGAACTTGAGAATATGTCCCTTTTCCTCTTGGTTGATCTCTTCATGTAACAGAATCATTAGACGCTGTCAAGAAAACTTTTCGCTATTTTTTTTTTTAATGGAAACCTGAACCCCATTGGTTTTTCTACAGCAAGCACACAAAATATTTTATAAAGTGATGTTCCAATTTTTAAGTGCATTAAATGTAAATTATGCCTTGTTAGGAGTGAAGATCAGGGTAATATTTCTATACGTGGTATAAAAGCAATCACAATTTCAAATCAGTGTGCTGTAAATGGCAGTGTAGCTTGTTGATAGGTCTTTGACAGGGATTTTTTTTTTTTTATTTCTGTGGCAACGGTAGGAGCACGTGCAAAAGGTTTTCCAGAAGCAAGAAAGTATGGAAGAAATGTTTCAAAAGAGACAAGTAAGTCTTAAGAAACTGGCAGCTAAGCAGACACGTCCTGTTCAACCAGTTGCACCAAGACCTGAAGCCTTTGTAAAATCTCCTTGTACCTCACCAGGTGAGTAACTGTAGTAGCCTTTAACTAATTTTTTGCGCTATGCTGAGAAACTTAAAGAAACTTGCAGCTGTAATTTGTGGTTGCGCAAACATCTGTGTCAGATCTGCTCAAGTTCTAACTGCTGTTTGATTCTGGTTTACGTGCTTAGGTCTTCAAAGAGAATACATATCCAACTCAGAAAGCAGTGCGCTTCGGAGGGTAAACTACAGAAGAGGAAAGGTAATTTTTTTTTTCCTTGTGCTTTTCATGCACATACTGCTAAAGAAAGTCATAATACAATGGAATAGTCAGGAACTTCAATAAGATTGAGGTAATTCCGCTGAAAAAATGATGGTATTGCCCCTATCGAAGTAACTCTGGTGAAGCAGTCATGTGGTTTAAATAGAGGCTGCTTTGTCACTGGGCTGAGTATGAGGGAAGGTAAAGTAAATAGTTGCCTATATTAGGAAAAATGTTAGGGGCAGCAAAACATAAAATCTATGAACAGGAAACATTTATTATTTGCCAGTAGTAATTGGCTACTCTTAGAACTGGCGAAAGTGGAGAGGTAGTTGTCGTTGGCTCCAAGACAGCTTCACCTGACCTAATGGGTTGCCATTCCCAAGTGGGGATGGTCTTCCTGCCCCGCCTCCGGCAAGGAAAGCAACCTGACGGCAGCAACAGAAACAAGTAGTTTCCCACTGGGTTAGAGAGTTGAATCGACTCGGCGAAGGTTCAGCAAAAAACAATGCAAGGAGGAAGGCAGGACCACATGACCAGTAGGGACAACAGTTGGAGAAAAGGGTTGGTTCCAGGTGGGATTGAAAGCAGAACCTCTCCTTTTTTTCTCAGCAAGCCGTAATAAGATCAGCCATTACAGTAGAAGTTGCAAGAGTGAACTTCTGTGTCAAGTTAGGAAGTTAGCAGAAAGTTAGCACAGCACTTCATTTTTAGCTTGGAAAACAGATTAAGGCCAGTGTTGCCTCCAAGGTTGTGCTCATGTTCTGATGTTGTCTTCCTGGAGAGGGGCCTCGAACCACGTCTTTTCTAAGCTGGCCTTTCATGGAGAACTCCCTGTGTCTAAATGTTTTTGTGTGCTTCAAGACCTTCAGGCTGACTTGGAGTTTTTTTGCAGCATTCTTGCAGATTGCCTTCAGTTTTAATGGAGTAGTCTTTCCTGTGAAAACACATGCAAGTAGAGCTGAGTGCAAAGCTCTGTATTTTAAAGTGTTTTTCCCCCATCTATGATGCTGTGATAATTTTTTGTTGTTGTTGCGTTTGTTTCCTTCTTTAGAGTGAAATGACTGAACTCCATCAAAGCAGAGGAGGATCTGCAATGGACGATGAAGAAAACCTAGCTGTGTTACGGCAGTAAGTATATTTTGATAAACGAAAGTGCTCTTTCTCTGATTTAGTTCCAGCAAGGCTGAGTTTGGCTAAAGCTTTGATAAGACAAGCATGCTTCTCTGAGTTAAGCCTCAGTGCTTTTTGAAATGAATTGGCTGTGCTCTGTACACAGAGGAAGATATTTCAGTCTGTCTGCAGCATTATTTATAGTTTATATAGTACCAGCCTCTGGCTTTGTTGCAGTGAGGTGATGCTATGGCAAGATAACTACATATTTTAATTTCAGAGATGACATAGTTTTGAGCAATAAGCCTCCTGTACATCTATCAGAGATTTTGGTCTTCATGTTTCAGAAGACTTTGTCTTTTTATTTGACTCTCTTTAGTCCCTGTTTTGATAACTGGTACAAAAAATCACTTTATTATATGAAAACTAAAAAGCATCACTTATATTCAAAAAAGTAACTTACTACCACCTGCAATGTGTATAGCAGAGCTTGCATTTCTGCCCATAAACTGGATACTTCTACTGTTTTTTCACTGTTACAACCACATGTTAAATCGTACGAAATCACAAGGGGAGGGGGTTGGGGGGAAGCATGCTTGCTTGACTGTTAGGGAAACTAAACTTAAAGCGGCGTTGTGATTTTTAAAGTGTGCCCTAAACGCCTCTAATTTAAAATGACCGATGTAACTTTAAGTCTGTATTTGATAATCCTATGCAGCTTTAACTCCAGCGCCTGTAATACTTGTGAACACAGCAGAACCAGATCTTGTACGTACAATGCTTCAATTCAGTTACTACAGCACTTAAAATGCTAGTTCTGATTTTTTTCCTGTTTAAACACATTTTCAAAAATTTTAAAAAGTTTTAAAAATATGTGCTTCGCAATGAGGATTTATAAACTGTTGACAGAAATTTCTGTGAAACATCACATTTTCCATTACCTGGAAACTGCTCCTTTGTTGCCTGAACTGAAGTAGAAACATAAAGTTGATGTTGCCTCGTGACTTTGCATGAATGAATAGGCCTGCCTTAATTGTCATTCTTTGTCTACAGGCATGTAATTAATGAACTTATTGAGACTGAACGAGCGTATGTGGAAGAACTTCTCTGCGTTCTTGAGGTAAAGATTCAATTTCACTGAAGCTCTTAGTGAATCTACTTACCTCTTCCATTTCATGTGCGCTCTTACGCTTTCCTTATCACTGTAATGCCTCTGCTTGTCCTGCCAAGCAGTGTGACCATTGCATCTCTTCTCTCTCATCGTATTTTCAGAGGCAGGAATGTGCAATACTTTTCTAGAAATATTCATGGAAATAGGATTTTGTGTTAGAAACCACAAGTGGGCAGAAAATAAGACATGCCGAACTATTTAGGTGGAACACAGTGAGATTTGTAATGACCGTTAATTCCTGCAAAAGTTCTTTCCGGAGTTGTCAGTCAGCTCCAGGAAGGCCGTGTGTCACACGGGAATGTGAATCTGCACCGAGAGAATGTTGTATCGGAGGAGAAGATTTGTTTCTTGCATCCCTCTTTGCATATCTTTAAGTAATCTTCCAAATGTCTTGAGTACAACTGTGGCAACAGAGTGCCTTGTTAATAGTAGTATCTTCATTTGAAATTGTAAAGGAAACAAAGGTGTTCCCTTTGTTCCACAGCTGTGGAGGCAAAATTGCAGTACTGCTAAGTTGCTTGTATCCTGTGTTGTTCCTCCAGTTTGTTAAATCTTCAGACATGGACGTGTCATTTTGTTGTGGTCAGTTTTGACTGTAGGAGATGATGATGTTGCAGATAACTGAGGCTGAATTATTTTAATCAGGATGAATTGGAATTGAGCCAAGTTGGGTACTCTTGGTGTCCCTGCCAGTGTTAAGCTCCTAAATATGAGCTGTCTGAAGTTACGGACTGGGGGTGATAATTTCTGAGGACATACCTTCAAGTAAGAATAATGCATGAGGGTTTTGAACTCTGGTCTTGCTTTTGCCTCGTTTGTGCTTAGCTTCCTATAGCATTTATGTCCTGGGTCCAGCCTAAGAGCTAGGAAGTGTTAATGACAGTTGGATGGTCGCTTTTGATGTGTGGTAATAAAGCAAGGTAGGTCTGGAGTGGACCTTAAGGACCTTTATTCTCTGCTTTTGTATGCAGTGCTATCTGTGCAGTTCTGGTTATAAAATCAAGACTCAAATAGTTGGAGAATTTTGGTCCTTACTGCTGCTACTGGAGAGTTGTTGCAGAATCCTCCTTTTTCTCTGGTATTACTCTTGTTTTGCAGGGAGTATAGTGTAACCTTTGTCTTGCCTAGGCCAAGCTGTCTTGGTTTTCTGCCAATGTGATAGACTGTCCAGTACTCTGATTGTGCCAGGCACACTTCTCTGTGCCTCCTTGCAGTTTGGGATTCATCTCTTGAACTTGGATGATTGGGATTGCCAACAATAATTCTGGTTCAGATCCTTGCTGACCTGTGGTTCAGTGGCAGTCTTCCAGCTTTTGAGTAATTCTAGTTATTAATTCATACTTCTGACTATTCTCCCAATTCCTTTGTTTCTACTATTCTATTAATCTTCCCATTTTTCCTGTAAAATAACCTGATACTCCTTTTTATGGACAGTATCTCCTTCTATGATGTCATAGAATCATAGAATTATTTAGGTTGGAAAAGACCCTTGGGATCATCGAGTCTAACCATCAGCTCCACTCTACAAAGTTCTCCCTTACACCATATCCCTTAACACCACATCTAAATGACTCTTGAATGCATTCAGGGATGGTGACTCCACCACCTCCCTGGGCAGCCTATTCCAGTGTCTGACCACTCTTTCTGTGAAGAATTTTTTCCTAATGTCCAGCCTAAACCTGCCCTGCTGCAGCTTGAAGCCATTCCTTCTTGTTCCAACACTAATTACCTGTGAGAAGAGACCAGCACCAGCCTCTCCACAGTGTCCTTTCAAGTAGTTGTAGAGAGCGATGAGGTCTCCCCTCAGCCTCCTTTTCCTCAAACTAAACAGTCCCAGCTCCTTCCATCGCTCCCCATAAGATTTATTCTGCAGGCCCTTCACCAGCTTCGTTGCCCTCCTCTGCACTCGCTCCAGCACCTCGATTTCTCTCTCATATTGAGGTGCCCAGAACTGGACACAATACTCAAGGTGTGGCCTCACCAGTGCTTGAGTACAGGGGGACAATCACCTCGCTACTTCTGCTGGTCACACTATTTCTAATACAAGCCAGGATGGCATTGGCTTTCTTGGCCACCTGGGCACAAAGCTGGCTCATGTTCAGCCGCTTGTCAATTAGAACCCCCAGGTCCTTTTCTGCCAGGCAGCTCTCCAGCCACACTTCCCCAAGCCTGTAGCGATGCATGGGGTTGTTGTGGCCCAAGTGCAGGACCCGGCACTTGGCCTTGGTGAAGCACATTCCATTAGCATTGGCCCATCGGTCCAATCTACCCAAGTCTCTCTGTAGAGCCTCCCTATCCTCATGTAGATCAACACTCCCGCTTAGCTTCGTGTCGTCTGCAAACTTGCTGATGATACACTCTATGTCCTTATCAAGGTCATCAATAAAGATGTTAAACAGAAATGGTCCCAACACTGAGCCCTGAGGGACACCACTTGTGACTGGCCGCCACCTGGATTTAACTCCATTGACCACCAGTCTTTGGGACCGCCCATCCAGCCAGTGCTTGATCCAGCAGATCGTATGCTCATCCAGGCCATGAGCCGCCAGTTCTTCCATGAGAATTCTATGGGGGACAGTGTCAAATGCTTTTCGAAAGTCTAGGTAGACAATGTCCACAGCCTTTCCCTTATCCAGTAATCTGGTCACCTTGTCATAGAAGGAGATCAGGTTCGTCAGGCAGGACCTGCCTTTCATAAACCCATGCTGACTAGGCCTGATCCCCTGCTTGTCCATTATATGACTTGTAATGGCACTCAAGATGATCTGCTCCATGACCTTCCCTGCTACCGAGGTCAGACTGACAGGCCTATAGTTTCCTGGATCCTCCTTTCTGCCTTTTTTGTAGATGGGTGCTACATTTGCTACCCTCCAGTCCATTGGGACCTCCCCAGTTAGCCATGACTTCAGGTAGATAATGGAAAGTGGCTTGGCGAGCACGTCTGCCAACTCTTTCAGCACTCTTGGATGTAACCCATCCGGTCCCATAGACTTGTGCGCATCCAAGCAGTGTAGTAGGTCACTGATCACTTCCTTTTTAATTGTGATGACCTCGTCCAGCTTCCCCTCCCTGTCTCCTAGCTCATGACGCTGGGTGCCCAGGGAACAGCTAGTTCCACTGCTAAAGACCGAGGCAAAGTAGGCGTTGAGCACCTCAGCCTTTTCCTCATCCTTTGTGACTATGTTTCCCTCTGCATCCAGTAAGGGAGGGAGATTTTCCCTAATCCTCCTTTTGTTGTTAATGAATTTAGAGAAACATTTTTTGTTATCCTTAACAGCTGTAGCTAGGTTGAGCTCTAGCTGTGCTTTGGCTCTCCTGATTTTCTCCCTGCATAGCTTCGCTATATCCTTATAGTCTTCATGAGAGACCTGCCCCCTCTTCCAAAGGTCATAGACTCTCCTTTTGTTCCTGAAGTCCAGCCAAAGGTCCCTATTTAGCCAGTCCAGTCTCCTTCCCCGCCTACTTGTTTTTCGGCACCCGGGGACAGCCTCCTCCTGTGCCTTTAAGACTTCTCTCTTGAAGTATGTCCAGCCTTCCTGGGCTCCTATATCCTTCAGGGCAGCCTGATTTTGTCCAGCAGTCTTCTGAACAAGTCAAAATTTGCCCTTCGGAAGTCTAAGGTCATAAGTCATATCTAATTGGCATGTGTTTTCTCTCTGCCAAGGATTCCAGTAGAAAAAAACAAGGTAGTTCCCAAGATTGATTATTGGGAAACTGCTATAGCTGCCTTTATCCAAGCTTGATAGTTTTCATTTCGTTAATAACCATGGTCATCCCGCTTTAGTCTGTGAAATCCAGTAATTTTTACTGGGGAAAAGTAATGGTCTATTCTATTCTTGGGTATTGTATTCCACTCCTTTTCTGTTTACTTTGATGCTTTTTGAACAGATTTCAAATGGAAGACTAAGCAAAGCCTTATATATTCTTAGAGTAAGATTAAATGATCCCTGTGGCTGCATGGAGTAGCTTTCCCTCTCCTTTCTTAAAACACAAGTACTGCATAGGTAGTAAAACATGAAGAGTTTTTGTATTAAATTTTTAAAATAAGTACTACATCAGCCTGAAGTGAAAAAGAATTTGTCAAAAGCCTTTTGCCGATGTATGGATTTCGTGTTTTTGTTTTTTCAGAATTCCAAAGTACTGAGCTCTCAGATTTGTTTGCATCTCAGCTGGGTTAGGTACCCTTTCTTTATGCCAAGATTGGCTTTGCTGCTATGTTCAACATCATCTTTACTTCAAGTGGAATTTAATCTTTCTCTTCATGCATCTGTTCACTGCATCTAAACTGCATGGTAGATGCAGTTCTTATTTCCCTGTTGAATTTTTTTAACTCCATTTTATATAAATTATTTTTATCTTTTTTAAGGCTGCAGCATTCCCCACGCCCCTGCTTCCAGACTCTGTATTTTCCTGTTTGGGGGGAGAGATATGGGAGAGGGACCGCTGGTTAGCTAGCTATGAGCTCCAGCATCTTTGCCTATACTATTGGGGGTTTTTGTGGTGTTTGAGGAAAAAATACCCAGGTTTGTTGAAAGGAATATTTCCAATTTAAAAAAATAATCTAATCACTGTCCTATCCAAATGCTTGAATTCTTCAGGCTAGCTGACTTTAGCAGCTAATTCTCCTACTTTTTGTAGTTTGGACATCACTTGGAAATTGAAAATCTAAGTTGTAGGTACACTTTTGCTTATCTTTTCATTTAATTTGTCAGTTTGTTATAATTCAGTGCAGCTTATCATAATCAATGTCACTAATTCACTGACCACCTTGTCCATGATAATTGTGTTTAAAAAAAAAACCAAAAAACCAAAAAAAACCCCAACAAAACAAAAAAAACCACACAAAAAACAACACCAAGAGGAAGAAATCTAACCTAAATCTAAAGCGGGTCACATCATCTTTCTTCACTGTCGATACACTCAGGAATCTACTTACAGTAAGAAATCCACTTACAACACAGATACTAGAGCATTCTTGCTGTTTTTCTGGTTGATTGATTGGAGTTGTTTTGTTTGCGGTTTTTTTGAGGGGGGAAAAGCGTTGTCTGTTGGTTTTTCTAGTGTTCTGAGAGGTCACAGGTTAGTGACCTCAGGACCAGAGGAGAACAGTCCTAGGCTACAGCCACCTGTGTGCTCTCTTTCCCTTGTCTGTGCGGGATAAACATACAAGAGAATGTGGCCTTATATGACAAATGGAAGATGTCAGAATCTAAAGTTATGACTTTTGGCACCAGAGCTAATGAAAATGTCTTTAAGATAGAATTTGCAGCTTAATGGTTTCTGTTACCCGCAGAAATAACTACAGTCAGCTTGTTCCCTCTTACTAATAGCTAAGACCAGCATGAAGTTTTGCGTGTGCACTGTAATCGTGGCTTTAAATTCAGATGTGTAAAGCCTTAACAGAAAAAGTACGAACTACAATTTGTAAGCAGTATGGGAATGCGTAGCCTTTGCTGGGTGGAAATGATTACAAACTTTGTTTCATCCTTGCTGAACTAAAACTGCAGTAATTATTCAAGTGTATTTCTAAAGACTATAGGTGTGTCTTACCGGACTGATGGAGAAACACAATTTGTATCCTTTTTTCATTATTAACACTGAGCTCTTTCTTTGCTGTCTGTCAGCCTGCAGGCAGACTCTGCTGTCAGAGAGAGAGAGATAAGTACTTCAAGTAAAGGCAGACAATCAGTGTGCCTCTCCCCTGTGTTGCAGGGTTACGCTGCAGAGATGGACAACCCCTTAATGGCTCACCTCATTTCACCAGAACTCCAAAATAAGAAGGACATCTTGTTTGGGAATATGGAAGAAATTTATCACTTTCACAACAGGTGAGGATTTTGCATTCAGATCTAAAAATAGCATTTGGATGGGATTCTTTACTCTTTCTTTTAATCTGATTTAAATTGCAAAAAGAACCTCACTGAGTCAAGCTTGGCTACCTGGCGTGTCAAAATTCGTATTGCATAGAAGAGGAAAAGCCAAATATCTCTAAAAGATGAGCAAACTGTGTGAAACTTTATTCAAATGTTTGCAGTACACAGGCAAAATTTTGCATCGTTGTTCTCTTCCTAAAGAAAGCCATTGGGATCTGGTTACAAGCTAATTAAAGCAAGGTTTGTTTGGGTTTGCGTTCCTTTTATTTTTTGTGAAATTTGCTATGGAAAGTAAATTATTATTCTAAACCACAAATTCTCAGCTCTTACATCTGGTTGTGGCTGTTTAATTTTATACTTGAGTGACCTCTCTCTGAAGTTTGAATCCTTGTTACTAGAGGTATTTCTTCACAGGATAATATTTAAATTGGTAGAAAAGGGAATTATTTTCAAGAGAAGTTAAGCATATTAAATAGTTGTTTCTTATTCAGGCAAAACTTGACTGGAAGTTTTGCCACTGATTTTTTTGGGTGAGTTTTTTTGGTTTTAGGAGGTGGATTTGGTTCGTTTGTTTGCTTTGTGGTGTTTGGTAGTATTTGAAAGGAAAAGCCAAACACTAAACTGTACAAATCCTGCTGCTGAATACATAAGGCAGAGAAACAGAATCCCCCTCCCCTCCCCAGTCTTATATTTTATTTCAGTTGTAGCAACAGTACGCTGAAAGAAATTGGTCAGAATGTTTATTTTAATTTGCTATCCCTTTTTAGTACATGATTTAGAAGAGTTTTGTTTAGTTTTGTAGTACAGAATTGCAATTCTGTTTCCAAAAGTTTAGAAAACGAATTGCAAGAATGTGAACATTTACTACGGCTTTTTTAACACATGCTCTAATAAAATCATCTTCATCATAGAATATTCCTGAGAGAACTAGAAAACTACGTAGAATACCCAGAACTAGTTGGACGGTGCTTTCTGGATCAGGTATGCGTTATCTTTTGCTGGGATTTCGTTTATAAGCCCCTTCAAGACTGTACCGTGTGAGGGTGATTTTCATGTAGTAATTGCCACCATATCCCCTTTGTTTGTCTTGAACAGGTAACGGGTTGAGAATGTAGATGTTAATTGAGAATTGTGTGGGGTAATTAATTTTGTTGGAAGGAGCTACTACCTTGTTGAAAGAAAACCACTTTATTAAAGTGGCAGTTAGGAAAACATGAAGAGGAGTCATGCACTGCATTATTTCACATTGCAATAAATTATAGGTCTGCTTGACTAGATTTCTTTACTGGATTTGTTTTTGTTGTTCTTTTTTCTTTAAAGAGTACACCTCAACAGAGTTAAATCCAAAACATTTTTATTATGAAAATAGAAACCTGTGACAATTGAACTTTTTAATCTGGGATCTATTAAACAATGAGTCTCGTCCCTAGTATACCAAAGGCTAAACAGGAATCTGTTTATGGAAATCAGTCTTCTGTTGTTCCTGCCTGTTGATGCTCTAAAACTCCTGGGAGGAGCCATGCCTCCCCCTCCTATTTACTGGCCACATCCACGGAGATGCTGCTTTCTATAACTGAGACGCAGATGTACTTCTGTGCTTGCTGATTTCCGACCTAGTCTTTCCTTTATATCTACGGTTACTGTGACATTTTCAACAGTTTTACTTCCCTTTGCTTTCAACAAAGTGTTGAAGTCCTGCTAGTTAGTTGCTGAAGTGATAAGGGGCAACAGACTGCTTGGTCTACCTTAGTGCAACTCCCAGTGAAAAACACATTAATAAAATGAAAACGTATAAAGAAAAAAGGGCAAAGACTTTTAGAAAAGTTGCACAGAGAGACTCATGGTTGGACATTCACAGAAGTATTTTTCATATTGTAATAGAAATACATTTGTGAATATCGTATATGCTGCTTCATAAGGTGCTTAACATTCAACTGAAGCGAACATTAATAGGAAGATCTTATTCTGATGTTCTAAGTAAAAAATTAGTAGCCATTACAAAATAAATCATTTTGAATAATTGTTTTTTGCTTGGGATGCCTCAAGGAATTGCATTTTTGTTATTGTTTTGGGTTTTTTCTTAGCTTTATTGATTATGGAAAAATATCTTATGATATTTGTCCATTAAAGTCACAAGAACTTATTAATTTTTTGCTTGTCTCCACAATTTCAGATGGAAGATTTCCAGATTTATGAAAAATACTGTCAAAATAAACCTCGCTCTGAAAGTTTGTGGAGGCAGTTTTCAGATTCTGTGTTCTTTCAGGTATGCTTGCTTGAGTCTCTAAAATACTTGGGGGGGAGGGGGAGGTTGTTTGTTTGGTTTGGTTTTTTTTTAAACTTCATCATTTATGTCAAGAACAAGTAACAGAAATACTGATTAGTGTACTGATGAAATCCAACGCTGATTACAGGAATGTCAAAGAAAACTCGATCACAAGCTCAGTTTGGACTCATACTTGCTGAAACCCGTTCAAAGAATAACCAAATACCAATTATTGCTAAAGGTATGTGTTACTAAACCGTAACATTAAGTCTGGTTTCTGTGTTTGTTTTTTTAAATGCTGCTTCTCTCATCCACTGGAGAAAAACCTAAAAGTTAGCGGACAGATGTATAAATCGAAATGGAGACAAATCCCAGTCTGTCAACTCTCAGCTCGGTTCCTTTCTCTTTCAGCAAAAAAGCTGCTAGTAGACAGACAAATGTTACACAGAGACACCCTGTGTAACTGCTTTCTCCATATATTTCTGCTGAAGAGAAGAATGAAAAGTTCATTAGGGGAACAGAAGGACCAAGAAACCTTTGCAACAAAGAAAAGAGAGTATCTGAAATACTTGTTACTTGCCAGTTATAGTCACCTAATGTGTATCACAGGAATTTGCCTTGCTCGGTTCTAGGAAATGTGCTTAACCGAGAGCACTGTATGGTACTTTGACGATGGATACCATTGTGATTCGTTTAAACATGCTATACTGAGAGATCAAAATGACAGCAATATACCATTATAAATTTTAAAATGAATGCCGAAGTTTTTGCCACGTTTGAAGCTGGCTTGTTTTGAGAAGCATTTCCCACATAGACACAAGTTTCAATAATATTATTTAACAGTAGTTTAAAAAAAATATTACTTTGGACCAAATTTACTTTGGAGTTAAAATTGAGTTAAAGTTAACTGCTTTTAAAGAATTAATTACATTAAATATGCATGAAGAGAGGAGTATTTGAAAGGCTTTCAATTTAAAGTATCTTTAGTTCCTGCAGTCCATGAGTAAATGCTTATTCTCATACCATGAAGTCTGGGGGATTCTCCACAAACTCACCTCTATGTTTATCTGCATCAAACTGGAAGATGCAGCTTCACCAATAAGCCCTTTGGAGAAGGGATGCCTTTTTTAATAGTGTAAACAATGCTCAGTGCAGTAAGTTTGTCTGTTACTAGCATCCCAAGCCTAGCGATAATTCAAATAATAAATTAAATTTGCCTGTGTTTTTACATTTAATTCTAAAAAGTAATGAATATAAAAAGTAACAATTTTTTGTTGGGTGGTTGGGTTTTTTTCAGCAATTATGATGAAAAATGTTTTTAAAGTTAGTCTTGTAAAATTCTTAGGTGCAGTGCTTATGAAATGTTTAGATGAACAAAATAGATTTGGCTAACTAGCAGCGGAGATGAGAAATAAAACTTTAGGGTCTTCTGAGTTCCAGACAGTATTTAACCCACTAGATCACGTGGTATAAAACTTTACTGGGTACTGTTAAAAACTTTAAATACTGAATTTAAAAGCTTAAACTCAGTGCTAAAATGTGAATGTTTTCAGTTATTGCTGTTTCCCAAACTAAGTACAATGTCATTCCCTGTCTGCTCAGGAAATGCTGAAGTACAGTAAGAACTGCGAAGGTGCTGAAGATCTTCAGGAGGCATTAACATCTATACTGGGTATTCTCAAAGCAGTTAATGATTCTATGCACCAGATAGCCATTACAGGCTACGATGTGAGTAACAGTGTTTTTACATAATTTTTTTATTTTCTTTTCATTTATTTCTTAGATACACTTGCAGCATACCCTGTGCTGTGTACTAATAATGAGAAGAACATTTTACAAAAGGTGCCTTTAAACTGAATTGTGTAATGAAAACAATGGAAATGGATCTCTCTATACTCTTCTGAAGTTTTCCTGCTGTGAATAATATTTTGCTTTGTCTACCCAAGTTTGCTTTCTTTGATCTACCTGACACCAAGTTAAAAACTGAAAATCGTCTTGAAGAGTCTGGTTTAGGCTACAGCCAAATGGGAATTGCTACTAAGTTTTTGTATCTATGTGTAAAGCTATACCCAAAACTTCCAGTTAAAAAAAAAAAAAAAAAAAAAACACCAACCAAAAAACAACAACAAAAAAAACCAAACACCAAAACCAAACCACACACACTAAAACCAACCCCAAAACACCATGTAAGCAGCTTTGGAGCAGAGTTTGGGGAAAAAAAAACAAACAATGAAATATATGTATTGTGCCTCCCCCTCTCTATGTGTAGATCTCTGTATCTCTGCTACTGGTACTCTTGACTGTAAAATCCTGCCTGAACAGTGTTGGCAGGAGAGAAAATTATGTGTAAAAATCCAATACTGACTTTATTTTTATTACGTTTTCAAACCCAACATAAACACTGATGTGAGAGATTACTTGGAATAACAGAACTTGTAAAGACCTGTTCAGAGTATGCGTTTCAGTCTGATATCATCTCTTTGTAGTTATAAATATCACTTTTTTTGTTCCAGGGAAACCTGAACGAGCTGGGCAAGCTTTTAATGCAGGGATCCTTCAATGTCTGGACGGATCATAAAAAGGGTCACTCAAAGGTGAAAGATTTGGCACGCTTCAAGCCAATGCAGCGACACCTCTTCCTCCACGAGAAAGCAGTGTTGTTCTGTAAAAAGCGAGAAGAAAACGGAGAGGGATATGAGAAAGCACCTTCTTACAGCTACAAACACTCCTTAAATGTAAGATGCTGAGCAGTCCAGTAAGGTCAAGGGCTTAGCCTGCAGCAATGCAATATTCTATTTTATTTTTTTTTTGTCAGTGAAACTGTGTTACAGTTTTGCATTGGGAACTTCACTCTTTCAGGCAAACCTAACTGGTGCTGCAGGTCTGTGTCGCTTTGTGTTGCTGCCTGTTAGAGAGTCAGGGTAGGGGGGAATTATCCTTTGAGAAAATCCAAACCATACTAGTCTAGCTGAATGGCAGTTGCGTTAATCGCACAGAAAATCTAATAATCATAGAATGGTTCGGGTTGGAAGGGACCTTAAAGATCATCTAGTTCCAACCCCCTGCCATGGGCAGGGACACCTCCCACTAGACCAGGCTGCTCAAAGCCCCATCCAGCCTGGCCTTGAACACTTCCAGGGATGGGGCATCCACAGCTTCCCTGGGCAACCTGTTCCAGTGCCTCACCACCCTCACAGGAAAGAATTTCTTCCTAATATCTAATCTAAATCTCCTCTCTTTCTGTTCTAAAACAGTTATCCCTCGTCTTATCACTCCACTCCCTGATGAAGAGTCCCTCCCCATCTTTTCTGTAGGCCCCCTTTAAGTACTGGCAGGCTGCTATAAGGTTTCCCTGGAGCCTTGTCTTCTCCAAGCTGAACAACCCCAGCTCTCTCAGCCTGTCCTCATAGGAGAGGTGCTCCAGCCCTCTGATCATCTTTGTGGCCTTCCTCTGGACCTGTTCCAACAGGTCCATGTCCATCTTGAGCTGAGGACTCCAAAGCTAGACACAGTGCTCCAGGTGGTGTCTCACGAGAGCAGAGTAGAGGGGTAAAATCACCTCCCTCGACCTGCTGGGTAGAGCAGGGCAGTATAAAATAGATGTAAGGTTTGGTGGTCTGGATTCTAAGAGAGACATCATGTGGGTCAGTCTCAATTTAATGTACCTAAACCTTTCTTACCTCCAAGGTATCTAAGCTGACAGAAAGCACGAAATCTCTTTCATCCAACATGCAGATCATGCTTTACTAGTTATTCCTTTCTTTGAGCAAGAAGACAAATGTGGCTTTGCTTTTCAGAAATAGGGTACCAAAGAATACCAGTAGCCACCTGCTTCCATTGTTACCGTAATTGCAATGTGGTGGGTCAGCCTCTGTTCTCTTTGCTTCCAGATGGCAGCAGTTGGAATAACAGAAAATGTCAAAGGGGATGCAAAAAAATTTGAAATCTGGTATAATGCAAGGGAAGAAGTTTACATCATACAGGTAAATAACATGCCACTAAAAAAAAAAAAAAAAGGAAAAAAAAGGAAAAAAGGGAGAGAGAAGGGGGAAGTCTAACCCTAAGAAGATTTGTTGATTTTTTTTGCTTGTTTTTTTTTCCCTCTCCTATATCACTAATAGACAGTAATGAGGAAACATAGAAAAACCCAAACCAAAACATACCAGATTAATTCATAAGGTAGTTCCTTAAACGGTGTATTTCAATTGCAGTCTTCGGGGGTGGGGGCGGAGTGGGGAATCATGTTTTACAATATCCATGAGGGATATTGTATACACCATTGTTATTGCTGTCACTGGAGTAGTGGATGGCTTGGGAGCCAAGGTTTGACTGTAGCACATGTACAGCCTCTGCCTCGGCGTGTTCCATTTGTCATGACTAGTTTCTGTTCACTGAAGGACTAGAGGGAGCTCTGTCTGTCCTTCTTGAAGGATTCCTCCGAGGCTGTGCTTTGGCATGCAACTCTTTGTGTAATAAGTACTCTGTGCTTGATGGCTGATTGTATTTATTTTCGAGTAGGCACCAACGCCTGAAGTTAAAGCTACTTGGGTAAATGAAATAAGGAAAGTGCTGACGAGTCAACTGCAGGCATGCAGAGGTAAAATATTTTGGATATATATAGCGCTTTTTAATCGCTTTTGTCTTTGAACTTCAAAACCTGCCCTGTGTATCTTCGCTGTATAGGACTGTAGAAATGAAAAGCTCAAAACACAAATCAGTTTTAATAGTTCTTTTTCTTTCCTCCATTACAGAAGCTAGTCAGCACAGGACACTAGAACACACACAGAGTTTACCTCTACCATCATCATCTTGTACAAGGTAAGTGTGTATGTTGTCAAATCAGCTTGGCTGTCTTGTAAATATACTAATATATCTAGTTTGCAGTTCTTCGTTACTCTGATCCCTTAGTACTGGCCCTTTTGTTTATGGGGTTTTTTAGGTCTCTTCCTACTATAAAGCTGTAAAGCTTGGGGCTTATACATGTCTAGAACTGTTAAATTGAGCAACAGTGGCGTGGGCTTTGTCAGTTGATAGAGAACAACACAGAAAAGTCATTTTCTGCACCAGCCAAAATCCTGGTGTTATTATGGGCCTGTTTGCTGAACAGCTAATTATATCTTCACACCCCAGATAAGAGAGTTATGTGGAGCAGCCTTTTCCTTCCTTCTCTGTTCTTTTCCTTCACCTGGATTTTTTTTCTTCCTTTTCCAATGTCATGTTACTGTCCTTTTTTGTCTTTTTCAGCGTGCTATCTTTTCTCTGTCTCTTGTTCTTTTCCTCCGATTTCCTTTTTTTTTTTTTTTCTTTAACTAAGCAATGTGTTGATTCCTCCAGTGTCACAACTTCTAAGTCAAGCTCTTCTTCTCTTCCTATTTTTTGTCCTTCATCCTACCGGCCTGTATATTCTTCTGTTCCCACCTGCTGTTCTGCCCTTCTGTGACACCTCTTTTTAATCATCTGTTACTCTTTTCTTTCATCGTATGTGTATATACCCATAAGCCTGTGTGCTTGTATCTTCAGTCATTCCCACACGGTGTGTGCTCAAATACATATCAGTAGCACTCTGCCCTGCGTGTTTTATGCATCTACTTATCACTCAGGGAGAACTTCCCAGATGTATAGTATTTGTGGGATGTCTTTCCCCATTCCGTTCCCAATGAGAGATGTGATGGGAATCCAGCTGCAAGATCCAGCCTATGTTCCTTGTTCATCCCTCATCTGTTCCTGTGTTAAGAGCTTCTGAGGGGCAGAGTTTATTACTTACTTTTTCTTTTTTTTTTTTTTTTTTCCTTGTACCTTCAGGAGGAAACTGTCAGCACAGAACGTGTGCCTGTAGCTGACAGTGACAGTAAGTTGTCCTAAACTGTCTTTTCAGTCGCTCCCACTGCCATAGTACATGTGGTTGCAGTCAATTAGGGGAGCCTTTCTCCTTTGTATGTGCCCATGGTCTTTAAACACACAATCACCAATGACTTTTTCAGCCCTCGGAGCTATGATCTGGGAAGTAGCTCACAAATGGTTTTCAGCCTATATATCTGTATGTAAAAGGCAGCCCATGACTGAAGGTCATCACCCCTGTTCAGACTCAAATTTGCTGGAGATGGATTGATTATCTCAATTTCCTTCCAATAAACAGTCCTTCACGGAACCACATCAGAAACACCAGAAAAATGGAAGAGAGAAAAGCTGATCTCACAAGTCTAGAAGGTTATGGCACCACAGTAGCACCAAAGAATCCCGAGAAAAGCAAAGGTGAGTTTACACATATGTGTTGTATCTTGAATTGCGAAGAGCATGCCTGCATTGCAGATGCACGGGCAGATCCACCAGCAGAGTAGCATTGCACTGTGTGGTCTGGACAGGCCCAAAGCCACCTTGAATGAAGAGTAGCCAAAAGGAGGTGGGAACTATGTGTTATGAGGCCCGAGTCTGCAGTAGGTCTTCTCTTAGAGCTGCCCAGCTTCTCAGGGTTCTTTTGCTCTGGATACATTTCTCGGCATTACCTGTTGACTTTTTGACCTGTTGACCTGACTTTTGGTTTGTGGTTTGGTTTTTTTTGGTTTTTTTTTCTCTTGAATTTTGGTTCTCATCATGGAGATTATTTACTGAACCAGAGTCAGTACAAGCCCCTGCATAGTGAGAACAACTGGCCACTTGGCCTCTGCTGTTGTACCTGGACTTTCGGTTGTCCTTTCTCATCCTAATATGCAGGTTCCCTGGCAGGACTGCAAACGATTTTTCACCTTAATCTTTTCCTGGCCTTCTCCCCTTTCCTTCTGTGTCTCTCTCTTCCTTTGTAGATGACACTAGCTCTACCTCAGAATGCTCTGTACTGTCAAAAAAGCGCTTTACGCTGCAGGGCTTTACTAACCTCAAAAGTCAGAAAGGTAACTCTTTTAAAAAAAAAAAAAGCTAGAGTGTTTTCTGTTTAAGGCTGTAATTGAAGCGTCACTTTGTATGTGTAGTGTAACAGGTTTTCAGTGTATGCACTAGCTTGTTCTCCTAAGTTCAAGCTAGGTTCCCGAGTCACTGACACTGACAGGGAGATTCCAGGAGAAACTGGCTTCTGAGTGGGGGGGGGGGACGCAACCGGTGAAAAGTGGAGCTCTTGGAGAAGCAAGGGAAGGAGTGCAGTTTCCAATGCCTCCAGTCTCACTATCGAGGCCAAGGAAGGAGTTTATAGTGCCCTGTTCTTGTAAGAAATCTAGAGGAAGGAAGTTGTCTTCAGATCAGACACCTGGCCTGCTTCTGGCTTCAGTGGATCTGCCCCAAATGCACCTCTACTTGGCAAAAAGGAATCAAGGTTTTGCTAGTGTATTTTTCTATATTAGCATCCTTTCTAACAGAACTCCCGAAGGATGACTACAGCAGAATGGGTACGACAATTTCCCTATGCTTCCAGAAATTACCTTTTTGTTTGGTTTTTTTTTTTTTGGTAAAACAGGCAATAGGACCTTTCTTGCTTCCTTCTGCCAAGTAATCTCACTGGCACATTCACTTCTTGCTTTGAACAGCTGTCTCTGAACAGTCTGAATTGCATTAAGATGATGGCACTTGTTGAAGAGCATGATTTTTTTTTTTTTCCAAGCATCTTTTCAAAATGCCTTTTTAAGACCTGATTACCTTTGAGTTCTTTCTGGAGAGACTCTGGGGTTGTGTATCTAATGCTAATGAGGTGAGCACTAATATCCCATGCTTGCCTTGACAGAAACTCCGTCTTCTTCTGCTAAAAGCCAGACATTGCCAATGATCCTTCTTACAGGACCAGGTATTGCTGTAGCACTAGATTTATACAAAAATGATTGCTTAATTTGGTAATGTTTGTCTAAAATTGAAATTAATTGTGTTCAGTTGATATCTAGTTCATTTAGAAAAGTTTACATATACTTTCACCTATGACTGTAGAATAAATTTGTCAATTTATCTTCAAATAATTACATGTAAATAATTAATTCCTCCTGCTGTAATTGACCAATGACGACTAAAATTAGAGCGATTACAGAAATCCTCTTGTTTTCCAGTGTAAACTCAAAGGTATTTAGCATGCAATCCACCTATTCTCTTTTTTCCAGTTCTTCAATATCTCTCTTCTGTTTTTTTTGCCTATTCATCCTCCTGCAGCTTCTCCTACCAGTCCTGACAAAAAAGCTAAACGACATGAAGTAGTGAGTGACCCAACTCCTTTTGGTTTAAGAGGTATAGTGATACCATATCTTGTACTCCGCAAATATCCACCCATCCTTTGTGTAAAACATTACATCAGAGCGCTGGGGATACCGATATGGTGCTGTTGCGTGCAGCAATATTGGTATCAGCCGAGTTTTTCCAAGTGGGTCTGTCAGCTCCTGTATATACTGGTTTTGATAGCATGACTGGTTGAAGTTTTACCTTGGCATCAAATAAAGTAGCGTATGGCTAACTAGTCTTTTAGAAGGGGGCAGTGGGAAAGGGATCTTCTGCTGAAGAAATAACCAGAAGCAGGGTGTTTAATGGACTTACAGGGGTGTCCAGTTGCTATGAGACACATGGTTCTCCAGTTAGCATTCTCCTGTCACTGTGCCCCTTGTGAAGAGGGTTTAACTTTTAAAAAAGGAAAAAAAAAAAAAATCCAAAACTCAAGTACTTTAGTCAGAGTGGGGATCATCACTGTCATGTGGAATTTCCATTTCAGATCTGCATTTATTACTTTAGTCACAGTCCTGTTGCATCTTTCTTCGGGTGATAGTATGCAATTTTTACCACCCTGTGAACCCCAGATGATTGAACTTGAACATCTTGTAGCAGTTTGCCTCCTGTCCTCCCAAGCCACAGCTAAGCAAAGAATAGAAAAGCATTTCAATTAAATGACCTTTTTCTAACCAGCGAGGCTGTTGGTGAAGGCTTGAGTACAAATCCCTGGGGCAAATTAACTAGGGAGTACAAGGAAGGTAGTCCCTCTCTTCCTGACTGTCTTTCCAACGTGATCTCTTTTAGAAAATATTATTCTAAAGATGAAGCTGTTTCAAGCCCTACCATCATCCTCCTCTCCAGGTTTCCACAGCCTTTGTTTTTGTCTCACCTGTGGAAACGATGCTGGTTCGGCTGCTGTGCTGGGGAGACTATGCAACACCATTCACTTTGAGCAGCAGGCAACGTAATCCCAGGACAGACCAGTGCAGTAACTCCACAAGTGGCGATATGGGAATTACAAGGCTAATTTTCTGCAGGTAGCAGTCAAAACTCTGAGATCTCCAGGTACCATGGAAATCCAGAGGGCCCAAAAATGCTATCAGAAAGCAAAGGGTGTTTTTTGGCAATTTTCCACCAGTGCTGGAATTTTCCAGGGTAGAGTGTCGTTGATCACTGCTAATTCACAGTGAAATTGTTGGGTCCTTGGAACAGACTTGTCTGATTTGCTGTCCTGTCCAGAAGCATCTCCCTTTATGAAACCACTAAGACAAGTAAATGAATTTAAAACATGTAGTAACTCCCCTTTCTGTCTTGCAACTTCCGATCTCTTTTCTGACACTTAATCTCTTCTCCTTCCCCAACTCAAAGAGAGATAAGCAGGCAGTTGACCCGGGCATTTCAGGATGAAGCTGCACCAGGCGATGGTCATGGCTCCCTGTTGCAGAGTGCATTGCCCCCACTTCTTTCCTTTCACTGCTACATTGCTCCCACTTACATTGCAGTGAGCTCGAGGAAAACGAATTGGTGACAGAATCACATCTTGCAGACAGATCCAACCTCTGTGAAGAAACCTGTGGGCCCGTTTCTGAAGAGAAGCAGTTAATGAATTCTTGGTTTTCCTGGCATCATCAAATCTAAGTTTATTTCTGCATAACCTTGCCTTTTCTCAGGACTGTCTGCCATTTTTTGGCATTTTCTGCCTTCATAGGGAGCTTTGTTTTAGTCTCACTGTGCAGAATACACACATGCATGTTGAATGTTCGTGCATAATTTTGATGCCTGTAGTTAGCTAATATAAATGACTACAGTGACAAATTCCCTTCCCAGCTCAGGAGGAGATGGGCTTTTATTCGGACTTATATATGAAAAGAAAGGCTGAGAAACAAGACCTGTTACCCAAAATGTTCCAGATGAGCAGGCCAGTGAGTGTGATGTTACAGGCAGAGCAATTACAGTGATTTCACTTTCCCTTTTTTTTTTTTTTTGGTGCAACTTGTTGGTTCTGTTTCTAATGGGAGCTTGGAACAGTTAGGAGAAACCAAGTTTTCTTTTGTTGCGTTGTTCTTAACTTGGAAATAACGGAAAGCGTTTTTCATCTGTGTCCTACGAGCCAACTTTAAGATGTGAGCTTCCAGGGAAATCTGCATGGAATACAGTGGGAATTTATCGCTCAGTTTCTTGACAGGTGGAAGTTCATTCTTAACCCTGGACAGGGCCAAATGGGCCAGTACTTCTAACCTTGTGCAGGCCATCCAGCAGCGCAGGCGAGGTAAAAGTCCCACTCTGGTGTGCTCTGGGTGTGATTTCTTTCTGTGATCCTTTGATTGCTCTGGGTTTACTATGACGATGCTCAGGTTTTTTCCTAATGCACTGGTATGACCAGTCAGGCGACAAACGCTTCGGAAGCAGTGAAGAGCAAAAATGCTGGTGCTTTCTCAACTTAGTAGTTACATAAAAGTTGCAAGGTTTGTTCTTCCTTTCATTGTATTCATTGAGTTTCATTGTTGTTACCCTTTGGCTTGAACCAAAATCTTACTTACAAATATTTATTTGTCTTTTATTAAGACTTTTTCTTCTTTATAAGCTCGACATATTTATTAGCAGCTGCTGACCTCAGTGAAAAGAATCCCACTAGTAAAACTTACAGTAGTTTTATTTGGAAAAGGCTGTTGTGTGCTCTGGATGTGATTCAGCCTTGTAAATAAATGAAATGCTTCACCCTGAGAGAGGAAAGGGAACACTTGGCAATAAATGACGGGCAGGAGATTGTTCTTGTGGTGCTTGATGCATTGACTTAACACCAAGATAATTCAGCATGATTAAGCAATCCTTGTGCCTGAATACCCTTAAATAATGAGCTGCCTCATCAGGTGAAGTACAGAGCGCCTGTAGCTTGTGTTGAATCTCTTGACAGCTCTAAGTGCTCAACAGTTTGAGCAAAGTTATGTGCATCCATCCCTTGTTCCAGCAGGCCGGTTAGGCTGCTTTGGGTGACAGCCCCCTGTATTCATCCTCTTCCCATAGAGTGCATGTTCCTGTCTTCTATCTCCTCCCAAGAAAAAGAGTATCTATCCATTGTTCATCTTTGTATAAGGGAGAAATAGCATTTTCAGTTGGGAATTTGCATTCTTTCCATCTGTTTCCCTCTATGTGCGTTGCCACAACTCCACTTACTCTGATGGAAACGGGCCAACTTTTACCAGCTGTGAATTTCACCCAGTGGCTGTAATAACTTCCCTGTGTACGCTTTTCGTCCTGTTTATGTTGATCGCTTAAGAGCTTTTCAATGGGAAGACCATTTCTCCCAGTCAGTGCCTCACTGCTGCAAAATTAACTGTCGGCTGTTTGTTCCCCAAGGTTGGGCTAAAGCATCTCATTCTCTTGATGCATCTGAAGAAAATGATGGCTGGTCTAGTGCTGAAGATCCGCTGAATTCATCGGATGCAGAGGAAGAAGGAGGAGGAGGAGGAGGCGAGATGAAGCTGGTAACCAGAAATGCTTTCCTATTGAGCTAAGCAAACGTTACTGATATATTGCATGTGGCAGTACATAGGAATGCTTTTGAAGCTTGTCGGGAGGAAAGTGTCTGCCTTGAAATCCTCAGGTGGGCAAAATTCCTAGGGGAATGGAAAATATCCCCTTCTCTTAAATCAGCCCTGTGTTTGGACCTTGGGAAGGTCCATCTGTGCCTTTGTGTACCCGCAGACTAGTGAGGCCGTGACTGCTTACGCCATAGCGTGGCAGTCAAGCAGTGACCTGCTCAGCTACCATGTCAACAGGCTTCCACACGTACATCATGTCGCTAGTTTCCCAGCTTTTTTTATTTTATTTATTATTTTTTTTAGAGAGATTTGAATTAATTGTTGTAATGGAAACATTTCACTGAATGTTTTTTTTAGGGTGTCAGAATTCATGTACTAAATTTGCATGTAATGGAACAGCAAAGTTTTACCACCTCTCAGTATGTATATTTACACCGCCTTCAGCATTTCTGTGCATGAGAAAGAAAGAAAAGTACTATAACTTCCTAACAAAAGCTGCAGCATACCTTAAGTTACTCAATAGAAATAATTTGTTTATGTTTTTCCTCTGTGTGCATTTAGACTCCTGGTAAATATACAGTTGTGACTGATTATGAGAAAGGAGTTTCTGAAGAATTTACAGTGAAAAGTGGAGATCTAGTTCAACTGATTCGTGAAGGGGAGGATGGACTTTGGTACGCAGATCTGTGTTTGGAAATATTTATACGCAGAACTGTGTTTGGAAGGCAGATGTTTAGGGCGAAACTTTCAAAGGCATCAAATGAAGCCATCTGACTTCTTATTGTTTATATTTTTTTTAGGTATGTAAAGAACCTGAGCACTGGTAGAGAAGGTTGGATCCCAGCAAACAATCTGCTGATGCTCATAGGCAATTCAAAATCAGCTCAATCTTTAAGCAGCTCTGGTAGGATATTTATTTTAAATTATATGATTGTCTTTCTGAAGATTCCTATTATGAAAGTAAGTTGTGAAAAACAACCACCGTATCATGTTTTCTTGTGGGTTTTTTCTTTCCTTCCTCTTTCCCAGAATCAGGCACTGCCTCCAGCACTTTGAGCACATCATCAAGTTGCAGTGAGAGCTGCAATGCCAGTAGCACCAGCTTCTCGGACATTAAGGGCTAACATTACATTTTCACCCCACCTCCATGGAAGGTAAATCCGGAGTTTGTCATTTTGTGCAGAGTTCTGGATGTTGGACTCAAACAGAGAACCACCAGTTCTCTGTTGCCAGCTTCGAGTACTTTCACTGGTGATTTTCACAGGTTCTCCCAGAGGATCCCAGTGGAAAGTGCGTGGAAAGTGAAGTTGTAAATAAAAGTTAAACAATTTGAAATAGAGTCTTGCAGAGGCTTCTGCTCTGAAGCCTGAAGCTGCAGAGCTGTTAGCATAAAACACATTTTCTCATTGATATACAATCAGATTTCTCCAGAACTGTATCGTTTTGTAACAGCCAGGATCTGAATGTGAGCAAACAAAATGTGTTCAGTGCTAAATCCTTATTGTAAGCTAATAGCACAGCAATCACTGTACAGGATAGGTATGAAGAAAATAAATCCGAGTTTACATTTTCTCCTCCCAAAAATCCCCTTTCTCCAAGGACGTACCTCCGTCAGTGCAGTGAACGGGACTCTTACAGCAACCAGGAAGGAGGTCTGGTCCAGCCTTTTCTCTTCTCTTGGGTCTTCAGGATATTCTTCTGCTCCCTAGAGACTGGGGTGCAGACATGACCAATTCACTGACCACAGCAGCATCAAAAGAAAGTGTTATTTTCTCGTTTCCAACCTTTTAATGATGTGTGCAATGGAACAGCTGTTTTATGAGGTATTTTGGCCTCGCAACCAAATTCTTTACCAAGATCACTGTGTTTACATAGCCTTGGCAATTTAGTAGTATCTTTTTTTCCCTTATGCAGGTGCACAATGAAACACAAATGTTCTTACTCACTAAATGATTTCTAAATAAATGGTAATTGCATAGTTACCTTCAGCTCTCACAATCAACATGCAATTACAGGCAAAGGGAGATGATTGTGGCTGCACTATGGGTCAAGAGCCTTCCTTCAGACAAACCTATCAGGGCTAGAAACCAGACATATTTTTAGTCCGTAGTGTTTGTTGCAGATTTATTCAAAGACAAAACCACGATGACATAATTTTTCTACGAAAGGGGAGCACGGGAGAGAAAAAGACCTTTATTAGCATAAATCTGACTCTTCTCTACAGAAAAGTATTTTAAAATTTTTTAAAGGAAGGGGTAATGCTAAACTTGCCATTTTTCAAGGTATATTGTAAGCCAATGTTGTAAATTTTCACCTTGTCAAACGTTCTTTGCAGCTCATCCTTATGAACAGTCTAGAACTGTGTGCATGTATGGAATATTGTATTCGTTCCTGTCCATCTCAAATATTTTTACTTATACGAAAATAGGGTTTTAACTGATTCATGTATCATTACTTAAAATATTGTGGACATTAAGAACACGATTTTTCAGAAGCAATGGGAACTGCTGTTAATCATCAGCCCCTCTGATGGCTGGGCCCTGAAGTCTATCTTTATGCCAGAATTTTAGATTTTGAGAGGCTGCAGCTTAGGAAACGTAAAGGACAAATACTCTGAAGAATTATCTTACTCCTTAGTTGCAAAAGCATCCCTACCCCAGACGCAATCAAAATGCAGCTGACCACAGTCAGGACAAATCGAAACATATATATATACACACACCTATATTTATGTGCATATATATGTGCATGTATGTGCTTGTGTGTATATATATGTGTGTGTAGATATGTATATGTGTGTAGATATAATGTATCAATGTAAAAGATGTATTTATAGTCTTCATGCTGCTGAATGTGTCACTTTACAATTCATAAATACTTAGGTTTCTTGCAATACTGCAATATAAAGGCTGATCAGGGTTTTACTTCAGGCATCTTTTCCAATGCAGAAATCCTCTGATCTTTTTTTAATTATCCCACATAATACCGTGCTGACCAGGAATATTTAGTCTGATATTTAACAATGGAAAGGCAACGTGAGATTCAGCTTATCTTCATCTATGTAAGTTATTTTGTAAATTATCTGTAACATAATTTACTTATATATTGCTGTCATTGCTGGGATGAGACTGTCCTTTCATTTCTCAGCCTCATTTGTGTTATTTCAATGGTTTTCTCCACATCATTGCACTTTAATACGACCCATTTCACCATTTCCTTTTTTACTGCTGTTGTGAATTAGAAGTTCAAAGTCAGAGGTCTCTATTGTAATTAATTTGAATAAATTTCAGCGCTTCTTGCTGAATGCCTTTATATAGACATGCTCTGTGTTTTATTTTGTCTCAGTCTTAAAAGCTTCTTCTGGCTATCATATAAAAACAGAGATAGGCTGAAGGATTTGGAACAGAAAACCAGGTCCATCTAGCTGTTGCTTGTCAGGGTCCGTATGTTCAAATCCTTTGCCTACTCATTCTGGACCGTCTCAGAAAAACACCGTTTTACCCTTGAGATCCTGTCTCTCTTACCTGGCACTGGGGAGTTCAAGCCTGTCTGCAGGCTGAGGATAAAAAATGAGAGACAGTGCCAGGTAATGAGATTGATTCCCTTTCTCCCACACGCCCTTTTCTTGAAAGACGGCACATTGCTGTTGGGTTGTCCCTAAAAAAGCTGTGTATCCCGTGATTCCCCTCCTCCTGTGCACACACTCCTCTTGATCCTGCGGTCTTAGCAGAAGTTGGGAGTCCCTGTCTGGCAATGGCTGCAGCTGGGTGAGAAACAAGAAACCGCATGGACACTTGCAGCATCTGAAGAGGAACATGTTTGCGTGTTCACTGATTAATGGCTTTAAGGACCATCACGCCATGGTGGGAGGTGAATTTCACACTGAACTGGAGTGATTTGGGCTGAGTTGGTGGCCGTGTGCAATTACACAATCCAGCTAAGCTGTTATTGGGGTTTGATGGCTTTTGTTTACTCTTGTTCTTGATATCCTAACAGCTACCTCTGTCGTAGCTATTCCTACTGTTCCGAGCAAAGGGAGGTCCAGCCTTTCTAAGCACAACCACATCATACTTGTTACAGCAAAAGAATGAAAGAATTCCAGCCCAGATTTACCTTCCTAGGAAGTAAAAGAGTTTTCTATATAAAAGCCTGATAATGATTGATTATTTTTTTAATTGTAATGATGTTTATTTCCTATTGCAAGCACTAGATAGCTGGCTCAAAATTGGAGGCTGTTTGCTAATTGGAATTCAAAACCCTTTCTCCATTCTGCACAGATGATGTCAGTGAGCAAAACAAAGGACCATAACTCATTTACATCAGTTCTCTCAAAATGACAGGGACTCCCATTCCCCTTCTGTATCATACATGATGGTTATTATGAACTGCACTGTAGGGTTTGGAGTGTCCACACGAGTCACCAGAATTGTCTGCCTCCCTGGATTTGTGTGGGTGAGTGCCAGAGCAGCTTGGTATGGGGGAGCTACCCAAATTCAACTCCCTTTAACTTAGGATGTAGGAATAGAAGAGCCAAAATCTGTAGTCCTTTAAGATTTGGTGTAAACTGTGTCTAGATAACATATTATTAAAACTAAATGTTTAGACGTTTAAGTAGGTTCTCTGGGCTTTCATTTGAAAGGAGATGAATAGGTAACATGTAAGCTATGATGGCCACATTAGCAATAACTACTGTTTATTTTAACAGCTGTTAAGGAAGATAAAGATGAGATTTTTTTGGAGATTCCTAAGCAGCTGGAAAATAAATGAATGGCCGTGTAAAGACTCTAAGAGGGCGATGTAGTTTTCTGACCTTTAATAGCAAAGCACTTGATAAATAGCTTCTCCTGCCCTTACAAACACCCCGACAGGGTGAGGCCAGCTGCGGCAGGACAACCCAAGGCCTTTGGCAAAGGTATTAGATGTGCTCTACTAACTTTGTTCCAGGTGACTTCCAGAAACCCTCTTTAAATTTTGTCCTATTTATTTATAAAATTTCCCCTTCTTCCGTTAATACATCCAGGGAAGTAATGTAAAGGCTTGTGAAACTTGTCACTTTTCTATGCAGGAGGCTGTGCAATAGTGTGGTCAAATAGCATTATGGGGACCAAAGCACCTGTTCTCCTTAGTTGGTGTTGCTTGAAAGACAGCAGGAGCTGCTCCTGAGACAGAGCTCAGGCAGAGGGATACTGGCTCCCTCACCAGCAACATTGTACTGGATTTCTTCTCTTTTTTTTTTAATTTCTTTCCACATATTTCCAAGCCGCGACATGTCAAGCTGGTATGTTCAGCTGTAACACAATGGTCAGTCAGAGATCAGAAGGGAGAGCGTGGAGTGGATGGATTGTTTTTTTGAGGTGAGCACATGGGGCTGGTGGGGTGAGGAGCACAAGGCACAAAGATGTTTTGACTTGAAAAAATGCTGTATATCATATGCCAAAGCAGCAGCTGCTGTGTGGGGCTGCCACCAGTCCAGCAGCACGCTCCCCCCCGGCCTCCCAAGTCCTGCACCATTGCCCCTGTGCTCCCTCCAGCTCCAGGGAGCAACTCGGTTATCGCCCCCCTTCCCCAGGCAGTTTTTGGTTGGATCAGCTCCCAGAACAGAAGCACCATTCCCTTCCCTGAGCAGTGGTGCCCTGGCTTGCTCCCGTGGCCACAGCCTTGGCAATGTCAGCGTGGTTCCCGCCAGGGAGAAACTCCAAAGGCAACAGGGCAGGGGCACAGGCTGTCCAGGACGGTGAAGCACTGGAGGGCTCTGCTGGAGCGTGGGTAGGGCTGGTATGGCTGTTTTGGCATCCATTCCCTCCGCTGGCTGCTCGTGCACTGTTGTACGTGGTTAGCTCAAAATATCTTGTCATACATAAACAAACACACAGCCCCTGTCAATGGGTTCCAACCATTTCGCTTGGTCCAAAGGGTGTTCACAGTGAAGTGTCCTCACCCCAAGCTCAAGCCTTTTCTTGGAAAGATCTGGGGGCAACGTTATGTCTAGACAAAGCCTCGAGAGAAACAAAAAGCAGGCCCCAAGACAGAGTGGCAACGTTTCCTCACCCAACCTAGCAGTGCAGCAAGAAGATGAGCCCTTCACAAGGAGAGTCCGAGTTGCAGACGGGACAACGGTAAACCATGAGGAGCTGTGCCAGCTCCTCCGCAGCTCTGACCCTGCGAGGACAGGCCGAAATCGCCCACAACATTAAGTTCCTATAGCAGTAAGACAAGAAGAGATGGTGTCCTAAAATATACTTGCTGGGCATCTTTGCACCTCTCCCAAGTACCTCTGTGCCCACCGCCGCCTGTACCAGCAGCAGCCTAAAGATGGTGGTAGAAAATCAAGGATCAAGTTCTGCATTTTTCATCTGAAAGGTTTTTGCTGAGATTAGCTAGTTTGGTGCTGAAATGCTATCTTTGACAATTCAATTGAAGTGAGTTGATCAATCACCTTTCAGATTTTTATATTTATTCATTCCACACCAATTGACCAGCCAGCAAGGTGCCCAGCTGCATTTAAAATACTATGGATTTACCAGTGGTGCTGTTGCAGCTGTGGTGGTCTGGGGACACAGTCAAGGGAAGGTTTGTAATAGAATTAATATCTCTCGTTACCAACTGAGATAAATGGCATTAAACAGACAAACTTTGGGGCACGCTTTATTGGAATTTTATTTTGCACTGCCTTTTCTACATCCTTTGCTTCCTTTATTATTTAAGTATCTCCAGATATCCTTCTCAGGCAGCAAAAGAAGATAAAGAAATAACCCACATCAAGATTAAAAAAATAAAATGAAATGTTAAGCACTTTTATTCAGAGCTGCTCACAAAAAAAATTACTGCAAATATTATCTCCCCATCTTCTACTTCCTCTTTATGAAAATAATTACTGTATGGGGATACAGAACACAGTCAAGCAGGCAAGAATTTTATCCTGGAAAGAGATAGTTCTCTTTTGAGGTCTAAAACCCAAATCATTTGTTTTAAAGCTAAGCAGCATGATATTCGTATATTTATAGATTAGCACAACAGAAACAGGAAATTATTAACTTTATCACAGGCTTGGCTTGCTTTTAATTAATCTAAATGAATTATGGCAAGTTGTTATTATTGGAGATTTAAATTTAATTTTCCATAAATTCATGAGGCAGCTTGTTCCTAAACCTTCCTTACCTAGACGCACCTTTGTCAGCTGGCTCAAATGAACTCTTACAGCCTCTTTGAAATAGAAATCATTGATTTATTTTTTTCAAATTTTTGCTGAGCAGAAAACTCATGTTTAAATGACCAGTGACCTGCTGCATTAGATCAAGTTGCACAGTTCCCAACAGCTTCCATACCCATCTTCTCTTCAACCCAAAATATGAAACTAAAAATAGGAAAATTGTAAGAGTTTTTCTTTGAAAAATGTCAGTAGGAAACAAAACAAAAATGAAGAACGGTATGTTCTGAGACATCAGTTCATCATGTCTTCAAGGCTAATGTTTCTGCTTTAGATTTTTGTATTTCACATTGTTAACATTTTTCATGTTTAGTTTTTTAACTTTTTTTTTTAAATAAAGCAACTTTGGCACATCTAAAGCATACACTAAAAAACACCCTAAATCATATTTTCTGAACAGCTGTCCCCAGACTGATTCTAGTAGCACCCATGAGCAGCAGGGGTGTGTGTTTGCATTTATATATATTTACTTTTGATTGAACAACGGATTATTTCTCTTGGAATTGCTCAGCAAACATAAGCCGAGGCTGAAGCCTGCACTGGCAAGGAGGTTTATAGAGCAGAATACCAGGGCAGTTCTCATGAACTGCAGCAAGACCACACAAGAAGAAAAACGAAGTAAGACTTAGGGATCTTCTGGGGAAGAAAAGCTAATGAACCGGCGTTTGCTCCTCTGGCTGGGGTCGAAGGCAATAATGAAGGGGAGTTCTTTAAAAACAGCTCTTGAACTGAGCAACTGTCCTGGCTGAAGTTAGTAGGAAAAAGCTTTGAGACAAGATCTGTGAATATGACGTTTATGAGCAAAGAGCTGTAGTGAAGTCCTGGGACTCATGAATCCCCACTGACCCTCCTCATGGGCATGATCATCCCTGTTATCTCTGGTGAAACCTACTGGCATGAATTTTTCTTGGAAGAAGGACTGTCCCCGTATGAACTGACTGTTGTTCCCACCACTTGGGCGTCTCCCTGGGCTCTAAAAATAATAACTGAGTGTCTGCCTGTATTCCCACGCAACAAAAGCAAAATCTTTCATGCTTAAGGAATGCTAACAGAGGAAGGAAGGAAGGAAGAAAGAAAGAAAGAAAGAAAGAAAGAAAGAAAGAAAGAAAGAAAGAAAGAAAGAAAGAAAGAAAGAAAGAAAGAAAGAAAGAAGGAAAATACCGCATCAGTCCTCAAGGGCGTACAGGATCTGCAAACGAGATGAGAAAGCCAAGGGGTGCCATGGTGCCGGGGTGCTGTGATGCTGCTGTGGAGTGGTGGCCACCCAACCCTCGCTGGCAGGGAGATACCCGGCCTAAGGAAGCGGGGCGGGGGGGGCGATAGGTGCAGACCCCAGCTGGCCTCAGGTGTGGGAGGCAGAGCCTTGTGCTCCCATCTGTGTCACTCATCCAAATAGACAATAGCTCTTTCCCCACGAAGATGAGAGAATGAGAGACATTTTCAAGCAGCTCCAACAAGCTTAGCTTTGGTCTTGTGAAGTTGAACGTGCCCTTGCTATTTTCGACTCAGGCAAGCGAACAAGGAATGAAGATCAGGTTGGTAGGCTCTGAGGGGTGGAGAGGTTTCCCAAAAAGCAGAGATGGGGACAGCGTGGGGCTGTTGTAGCTGTTTGTATTCCAGCAACTGGCTTCCTTCCTCTGCCCAGGGACAGGACCTGCCACCCGGCCCTGACCGTCCCAGGAACCGGGCTGCTGGGAATGAGCCAGGCTGTGATCCAGAGAAGTGCCTGGATGTTCCCTCTTGGGAAAGCACGGTTTCAAAGCAGGACATCCAGTTTTGTGCACCGCCACTAAATAACAGTACCGCATACGAAGAACGACCTCTGCAGGGAGCTGCGCTGAGCCTTGGCAGCAAAGCAAAAATCCAGCTGTTGCTCTTCTTTGCAGTAGCGTCCAGATGCAGAGCTGACCCTCCTTCCTTTCCAGGCAGGAAGGGGAGAACGGCCTGGAAAATACTCCAGCCCTCAGGCAACTCTTCATTGCTCATAGGCAAACATGCTCTTTACCTCGCTGCTATCTTAAGCAAATATTTCCCCAAGAATGTTGTCGGCTCTCTAGTCTGTTGCCATTAATTGATTTCCGTTAAATCAGAGGGCTGCTTGTGTTCCAGATAAAACGTTGTCTGCAGATTAGCCCCTCAAACCTCTGTTGTCGCTAATGAAATATAACGTGGACCAGCTCAGCGCCTCTTCCAGCTGGTACAATTTGTGCAGGCCACATGGTTCTTGCAATAAAAGGCAGAGGAAAACAGTGCAGGGTGTTTCTTGCTGGTTAATTAGTGTCTCCAAGCAAATTCAGAAGTGCAGAGTTCCAGCTGGTGACGGAGAAATGGGAGAAGACAGATGTCAGCAGTTCGACCATACTCCACAGCACTGAAAGGCCGTATCTCGACTGCTGATTCGAGATGAATATCACGTCGCTGCTCTCTGCGCTCGCAGCTATGTTAGTTAGTGCCAGTCGTATGGGTGCAGGCTCCCGGCATTTATGTTTCCCATGAAAAAGGCGTGTTAGATGGAAAATGAAGGCCCAGGGTAGCAGCCTCTGTAATCAGTGCAGCCTTTGCACAGATCAGGAGAGCGCGCTTCAAACCCAAGCTCCCTGCTTGGGTGAAAAGGGCACATTGCAGGATTTGCGTGTGCCCTTCTGCTCCGCTCGCCGGGCTGCCATGGATCTTTCTCTGTTTCCATGACTCGCCGGCCCCTCCTCTGGCTCCAAGCATTTGGAGCCGAGCTCTTTGGCCAAACAGTCCCTGCTGAAATGTCAATACGCCACCGGGACGCTGGCTCGCAGGGTTCATCATGGTTTCCAGGCAGTGCGTGGCTTTGTTCCTCTGCTTTCTGCTACTGATTCCTCTTTCTCTGGACGCAGGTAGGTCGTAGGATAAGGCTGTAATTATGTTTCCTGGCAATGGACCTCTCTCCTGTTACTCAGCTGTAATTCTCTTTGCAAGTTTTGAGCACTGTTGCATGTTTGCCCTGCCTCTGGTTGTGCCTGTGAGTTATTGTAAGGCTCTTGTTTGCTTTCAGTGATGGCATCCACAGGCTTATTTTGACAACCAAGAAAAAGCACCTCTCAACTGCTAAATGGATCTATTATCGTGCTGCACAGAGAGCAGGCACACCATCAGCTGCCTGCCCACTACATGAAAAAAAAGGAACCTGGATTTATTGTTATTTCATATTGAAGCGTGGTATTTTTCAAAGCAAAGACTCAATAGTCTTTCATGCAGCTGATGAGAAATTAAAGAGGTGAGGATCCACCCTGTTCCGGCAGCAGTAGAAGGCAGTGAGGTGGTAGCTCTTTGGTGACTCCAGTACGTGTCTGAAAATCAGCTCCCAAATTAATAAAGCAACCCCAGTGCTTTCAGATTCCCAGTTAGGCATTGACTGGGGTCTCCTGCATTGTCGTGTACAAAGCTGGAAAAATAGGTAGCGAAGTCGAAAGCGTTCCAATGTAAATAAGTGGAGAACACCGAAATAAAAGTGGGAGGATGTCCCCAGCCACACGCCCAGGCACGCTTCTCTGTCAGAGGCTGTGCTTGTGCACAAATACATGTGTCATGTATGTGCAGTGTAAGGTTAATTAAAAGCCTTTAAAGAAAGCCACATTAAATGCATACAGCTTGACTTTGAAATGACAGCAGAAAGACCCAGCTGAAATTCCTACAATGGGCAAATATTTATGAAGCACCCTGGGGTAAATTCAATGCACGCCACACAGTGTTTTATTCCTTCAAGTAACTTTGAAATACAGGGAAAAATTACCAATTTGCATGTAACTCAGCAAACGTTCCAACTAAACACAAAAGTTGAGAGGCACCTCACCAGACTGGAATAAACCCTCTCAGGATTCCTGTTTGTGTGCATGTGGGTGAGGACACACATGAGTCTCATCATTCGGTGACCACGTTGGGGCCCTTCCAGCAGGTAGGAGGTAACTCCCGCTCTCTCAGGGGTCACGTAGTGGAGAACGACCTGGCAGAAAGGCAAGCGATATACATCAGCCTTAATTCCCAAATCCACCCACAATCCCATGTGAAATAGGTAAAAGCACTGAAATGTAAACTGTTGTCATGAAGCTCCAGAATCCCCTACTGACATGGAGGAAAAAAAAATAAAATGCAAAATTAATCATTTGAAGACTTGTTCTGTGTAGTACATAGAGTGAAAGCACACCACAGCACTGGGACCTCTTTGTCCATTATCCTGGACTATAGCAGGAGGGCACAGTTCTGTGATGTGCGTGTACCCTGAAGCAGAGGAGCCAGTCAGGGTGGTGACAATGGCATCGCCTCTTTCAGCACACACTTCTGCCAGCTGGAAGTTGGTGTAACTCTACGATGTGAGCACTGCTCACTGCTCTGAGCACGTCTGCTACTGAACCTGTGTACCCAGTGTCTTTCCAAAGCAGAGGTGCCCAGGGAGAAGCCCTCCATGGCTGTGGCCTGTGGTGCTGGCAGCAGCTAGGAGGAGCCACCCTCAGGCTCCACTAGGAAATGCAAACAGCATCTTCCAGCCTTCCCATGTACCTTACCATAGCCTTTTTTACGGAAGAAAACTAAAGAGAAATATATTAAAGCAATGGTTTTTAAATTGTGGTCTACTAGTGGTGGGGTAAGTCCTTTCTGCAGGCCCAAAGAGTGAAGGGGTGTGAGATAAGGTGTGACTGTAGGTGAAGGGGTGACTGTGGTCCACCTATCACCGAATAACTTACTGTAGCCAGTACAAGAAAATCAGGTGTCACCACGTACACCAGTGCTAGATAAAGCAACACATGCTTTTCACCTGCTAGAAGTGAAAGAAACTCTGCTGTGCATGTTGAGACCTACTGTATGACATGCGATGGTACCTTAGGAGTGGCTGACGTACAGGCACGGCTGTAACATGCCGTCTTCTCTTACGCACTGGGCTCTGTAATCACGTGCTGCCACTTTACCTGGGAGGCAGGCCAGAGGAAGGAGGCTCTTTCACATTTCTTTTCTGAAGTGTCTCAGAAAAAGCCCAGGAAGCAGAAAAGCTTTCAGGGGAAATTGTGCCCCTGTCCTCTCTGTGTGGAGAGCGCAGCTGTGCGACAGACAGAACATGCCACTGTTTTTCAGTCTTTCTAAAGCAGGAGGAGGCAAGCAGCGTTTTGCAAAGGAAAAGACGAGCCAACAGCTTCTTCGAAGAGATAAAGCTGGGGTCACTAGAGCGAGAATGCATGGAGGAAAAGTGTTCCTTTGAGGAAGCACGAGAGATTTACCGCGATGATGAAAGGACAGTAAGTAACGCGGGGCTGGGTGAGCGCTCACTGTCAGATGGACTCCCCCTGCTCAAGGGTGGGCTTTGATGCTTTAAACTGCGAGAGCAAAAAAAAACACTTTGTGCCCTGCTGTTTGTATCTTTCTCTTATACCTGTAGGGGGACAGGCAGCAGCAGTGAGTTGCAGGAGGGCATTCTGTATGGGCCGCCCCAGGCAGGACCAGTCTGGGCGATGCTGGGAAAGTGAATGCTCTCTAAGTTGTCTTCCCAGCCCCCGCCAGTAATTCCTAGCCTGACAATAAATTAAATTATTGTATTGCGCAACGTCTGTTTCAGTCAATCCCACCTCAACTATACAGAGATTGTTGATGAATAACCTATGCGTGTGTATTACACAGTGCCCTTCTCTATCGGTATATAAAAATAATGTAGAAAATAATGTAGAATATTTTATGGATATCAACTGTCATAAATTATAAAGGCAAAAAGGGCATCACTGTGGCTGTCTGTAACCCATCCTGTGCTACAAGGACTGTAGGACTTAACCTAAGTTAATTTTTCTTTAATTAAAATCTCACATCTTTTTCTTCCAGAAAGAGTTCTGGCACATCTATTCCGGTACGATCGTTCGGGATGTTGCAGCAGCTGTGAAAATGCTCCCGCTGCTGCAGCTCTTCACGTGAGCCAGACTGACACCGAATGTTTCCACAGACCCGAACCAGTGTGACTCCAACCCCTGTCAGAACGGCGGGAGTTGTGATGACCAGTTTCAGGATTACGTTTGCCGCTGTCCTGCCGAATATGAGGGCAAAAGCTGTGAAAAAGGTCAGCTCTGGCACAGCTTAGCAAAATAAAAACGCCATTATTAACTCAAATGCAAGGCATTGAGATAAATGGTAGCAATCGTTATCATTCTGCATCATTCTAGCCGTGACAGCTACTGTCCACACTGCCTGCGGTGTTGCGTGATGGATCCAACCAGCTGGCAGACAGGCTCTGCAAGGCAGAAAGATAATTATTACCCTGTGATGACTTTGGAAAAAAACACCAACTGCCTTTTGTGCACCGTCTGAGAGAAAAGGAGGATTTTTTTTTCTTACCCAAGTGCTGAAGTTACTTTGCCTTAGAAGCTCAGTGCAGTATGTGGATAAGAACTATGCTGCGTATGCATCATAAAAAGCCCGAGGGGACAGATCCAGTGGTTAATGAAGTCTTTCCATTGATTTCAGCGGGCACTGCACACCGACTGTTACGCTTACACCCGCAGAACACGCTGAGCCCAAACGAGGACAAGGCACTCATTAATTCTAACGGGGCAGTCTCAGCGGTCATCCCAGAGCATCCTTCTGCCAAATGACAAAATACAAAATAGTTATAATTTTTCAGTCATACATCAGGATGGTCACCACACAATTGCAACACCTCCAGACAGCTCAGATATTGTGTAAACGCAGACTGATTTAATTTTAGGTGTATGTTTCTTAGGCATAGACTTTTCCTCCCTAATCCCTGGAGATCCAGCTCTGCCTCGCTTTTGCCAAATGGGAGGTGTTTTTCATGCAGTCGCTGTACATAAATCACAGAAATCTGCTCTGCTGCCTTGCTCCCCTGTCAACATTTCAAGCTGCAGTTGATTCATGTTAAGCAGCAAAATCCACACGTGGAAACCTAAACACTCTTTCTCTGACTTTAGCGATGGCCGACAAACTGAAGTGCATTTACGACAACGGTGGCTGTGAACAGTACTGTACTGACAAGCTGTCTGAAAAACGAGTGTGCTTCTGCGCGGACGATTACGCTTTAGCGAGTGATGGCGTGTCCTGCATTCCCCAAGGTAAGATGCTACTAGCCCAACGCTAAGTCTAAGCCAGCTCTGGAAGAAAAGTTTTCAACATGTTCACCATCAGGAGGTGCGAGGTATAACCCTGACCTGCCAGCTCCCCACCTCTTCTGCAAGGGCAGCGTCCAGAGCGGTAGGTTTGGAAGTTATACACTCCAGAATAGCAGTCGGGGAAGCGTGCACAGCAAGCAGGGAGCCTTTTGGACCCCTCCCTTCCTGGTCCCAGAGGTAAAATATTTGGGGGAAATATTTTTGGGGCAGCGCTGTTTTACTGTTGGATCTCCAATTTGAATTTATAAGAACAGATTTTATTACCATATTTACTTCAGCACAGGAGTCAAGAGAGGAAGAGGCCTATTAAAACCAGAGAAAATCAGTTATTTTTCTTTTTTCCCTTTTTTTTTTTTTCTACGTGGTAGAACCAATACACTTTTTGTATCCCTCTAGACACTACGGCTAGATATTTCTCTTACTCATCTAACAAGGTAAATTTCAACTGGGACTAGGATAGCACAAGTTAATTATTTTTCCAGTACACAAGCAGGCACCTGACTCTGCTGCAGATGCCTACTTCAATTATTCTATTAGAGGGGAAAAAGAGACGCCTGGGGATGTGAAAATAATGGACGGAACTGCAGGGAGCACGCGAAGTAATTCTGAGGGGCAATGCCCCCCTGCACACACCTCAGTGGAGCACTCATGCAGAGAACTGATAATGACAACCTCGCTCACAACAGCAGCAATTTCATTAGGAAACAATGTCTAGTAACGTGCTTATCCCTTATTAGCAGATTCTGCAATATCACGTGATGAGGAAGCTGCTTTTGTTAAAAGTTGACAACAAGGAATTCGATATTCCCCACGGGCTTTTCAGCATGTCTTCCCCTGCGAGAGGAAGATGTATTTGTCACTGCTTGCTTCTTGGGGACCAAAATACCCCTAGCACTGTCCGTGTGTTGCAAGGAGACAAAACTGTGTAACTGCCAGTCCCTTCACTGTCCTTCTGTCATCTCTCACAATGTCCCTTTCAAATGCCCAAACTTGCATTAGAGGATATGGGTTTGTGTTAGGTCTATGCTGACCTTCCACCACCTGCCACCAAAGAGCCAGTCCATACCTTGCTTGTTCCTGTAAAAGCCTGATGCTCTCTTTGCATCAGGCGAAGTAATCAGCACGTTCACTCTATTACAGGTCCGTGGGGACGTCGGATTCATCTCAGCATAGACCATAGGGCCCTGGCTCCCAAATTAAAAGAGGGAAAGCACTTGTTCTCACTGTGTTATGGCAGAGTGACTGCTGGATGTAAGGGATGGTGTGCTCAGTTACAACACAGCCACACAGCACACAAAAACCCCCAAAGATAGACCTTCTTCTTCTTGAAAGGAAAACTCTGTTCGTTGAAGGTTGTACTGAAAACACCAAGGCTTCCTTTGCACTGCAGCTCAGTCGCAGGTTCAGTCATCAAGATTTGATTCTCTTATGGCCAACCTTCATGTGCTTGCTCAGGCTAAAAATGGGCCTTAGACTGAGGTGTGCAGTCCAGAAGAATCAAGGATGCTCCGGACCCGAGCAAACTAGGCTCAGCCTGCCAGGAGCCACACCAGAAGACATAGTGTCTGTTCTTAGGAGATCTTTGGGTCCACCCAAACAAGGGATAGCAAGCTGCACGTCCCACACTTGAGCCTGTGTCTCACCATGCCGTGGATGCTGTGCACTTAGTACAACTGAGTTAAAGTCAGCAGGGTTGCTGAAAATATGTAGACTACAAAGCTCGATGGAGTCAATTCTGCTCTCCAGCCTGCAGCCTACTTTACTGTATTGACATATAACTTAAGCAGGTATATTGTTTGCAAGCTCCTGTGGTAGGTCAATATACATCAATGATACCGAATGGGCCTGCACTCCATTTGTAAAAGCATTTCTGGCTGTTTCCAAACAAAAAGACTACCTATCTGCTGAGCTGCTTTAAATTACTTTTGAGAACCCATGCTCCCTGACTAGAAACCAGTTTTTCAGCTCACAGAACTTCACTGAAGACCTTGCACATTTTGCTGTGACTTCAGTGCAATAAAATCACGCTTGTTGCCCTTTGTTTGTTTTTGTTTGTTTGTTTGTTTGTTTTTCCAGTGAAATACCCATGTGGAAGAATACCAGTGCTGGCCAAAAAAAATACAACTGCACAGGGGAGAATAGTAGGTGGTTTAATCTGTCCTCCAGGTGAATGTCCATGGCAAGTGAGTCTTCAGAAATCTTCCATTGCCTTTTTTTTTTGTTTTCCTTATGAAACCACTATCTTAAATTCATTGTTTGAAATCTGTTCTGTTAAAAATCCATAAAAAGTGCCAGGTCTGGATAACCAAATTCCCTGTTCGCTCATAGCCAGCAGACCCACCTGTTTCAATCCTGCATCTTAGCCTTCTTCTGGAGTGCCTGCTTTCGTAGGAGTGGAGCCGTAATACAACCTCCTCTAGCTCCTACCCCTTCATCCTTAATCTTACTACCAGCAAGAATTTTGGCTGCAGCTTGGAGGGATAAGCTCTTGGCCATAATAGGCAAGGCCCATACCACAAGATGAGGAAAATGTCACTGTCAACTTCCCCTCCTAAATTCTCCAGATGCCAGTATTCTCCAATATTCTCAAACACAATTGCATGCAGTGAGACACAGAAGCAGTATAAAACCTGACTACTGAGATTCAGGTCAAGTGCACATTTGATGTAAGACGTAAAGACATAAAGACATTTGTTTGATGTTGGCAGGCCCTTATAATACAGGATCAGAAAGAGAAGTGCGGCGGGACCCTGCTTTCCCCAGAGTGGGTGGTCACTGCAGCTCACTGTTTGGACTACACTCATCCTAAACAGCTTCTGGTGAGACTGGGTATGTATCTTCCCCTCCTCATGTTATTGAGCTGTAGTTGTGGTGCCAACTTCTCATTCTGACAAACCAGAATAAAAGACAAAAAGTGCAGGCTTTGGTAAAATAAGGAAATTGTCCTTAAGAACTGTCAGACTAGAAACCCTCTTATCTCCACAAACTTCTGAGGAATCAAGGAGCTGCCTGACATGACCTGTGATTAATAACTTTTCCAGGTGAACACACAATAAATTATGATGAGAAAACTGAGCAAGAAAGTAGAGTTGCCAGGATAATCGTTCATGAAGGATACACAAATGGACAAGTCAATAACGATATTGCCCTCCTGAGCCTGGAAACACCTGTGAATCTCACCGATTACGTGGTGCCAATATGTTTGCCTGAAAAACGGTTTGCGGTGTATGAACTGTCCTCCATCAAGTTCTCCACAGTGAGCGGATGGGGACGCCTACTAGATGGAGGTGCCACCTCTTCTGTTCTGATGAGAGTTGATTTGCCACGTGTGAAGACACAAGAATGTGAAAAGGAGACCGATTTAAATATTACAGAGAATATGTTCTGTGCGGGAGACCTGACTGGCGTTAAAGACTCCTGTAAGGGAGACAGTGGTGGACCTCACGCTACAAAGTACAAGAACACTTGGTTTCTGACTGGGATTGTCAGTTGGGGAAAGGGCTGTGCTGTTAAAGGTAGCTATGGGGTTTACACAAGGGTATCCAAATACATCGACTGGTTGAAGAAGCACATGGATTAATGGTGTTGAACCAGAGCATTTCCAGATTGTGGTGTTGCCCCTCAATCCCTCTGTGCCATTTCCCTATTGAAGCATTCCTTCATTATCTTAGATATGCGATAGATGTGATACCCACACCACTATTAATGATTTAAAATGAGCCTAATGCCTACTTGAATATATAAAATAACTTCCCTATCAGTATTCTTTGTAAACTTGCATGTCTCGTCAAGTGGGCACAGAACGGCTGTAACAAATCGGACTCAAGACTCCCTCTCATTCTGCATCCATTTTCTGCTAAAGGACAGAGCTCGATGCTGAGAGAACTACTGTCAGGCGTACCATGATTCTTCCTCCAGCTACCCTTTCAACTTCTGGTAATCAGTGATGTACAGACTTCCTGAGCCAGAAGTTGCATTAGGTTGAATGGTCATGAATGAACCTGTTGTCCCAAAATGCGTGCAATCTCTTTTCAACACATTTATGCTTCTGGCTTTCACAACTTCCTGTGCTGATGGGTCCTGTAATGTAATGATGCAACAGAAGAAATAGAAAAAGTGTTTCTTTTAGCTTATGTTAAAGTAGCTTTCTCCAACAGTTGCAGTGGCAACAGGTAGATTTGAGGGGGAGAAACTGTAGAGAATCTCCAGGACAAGAAAGCTGGGAAAAATTCCATATTTACAGGTCTGCTACAAAAACTTGATTTTAGTCTTCTTGCACCAAGCATTATTGGAGTAAGGCTAGTAAGTGTAATATTTAACCCTACATTAATAAGCGGTGAAGAACACCGCTGATGTAATCTTATCTTTGCATTGGTATTATGCTTGTTGATACAGAAGAGGGCAAATGAAAGGGAATGTTTAATTTGTTGTCCAGTGTCATCTAAATTGTACTCTCTGTCCTGAGATCCAAAACCAGAATAAGATAATTGTCTGACCATCTGCAAAACGCTGGCCAAAGACCATTCTCTAAAGCCTTAATGCATAAATGGTAGAGCCTGAGGAGCTCTGAAAACACCATCCACTATACCATTAAAAAATGTACCTTCTGATCTAAGCATGAAAACAGTGAGAAGGTGAGGGAGAGCATAGATAAAACCGACTAGGAGATTAGAAAACAGTGTGTCTTGTGCAAAACTTACACTTTGGATTCATTCAAATCATGCTGAATATCAGCTCAATCAAAAAAGCTTGTCAGCAAGTAGGATGTTTACAGTTGAGCATGCTTTATTATTAGGGGAAAACTTTGACATTGTATGGTACCTATACCATGCAATACTGAACATCCTATAACCTGCTTTACTGACAGAAAAAATGGTACACTCCTCATTAAGTAGTGAACTGAATTGGGAAAAGCAGCAAATCACAAAGACCTGAGAAACAAGACGTTTTACAGTATAAAAACATCCCTCCAGACCCCTCAAGCGAGAATAGTTTGGGGTTTTGCATCCTGGGCTGTATCAAAAGAAGCACGGCCAGCAGGTCAAGGGAGGTGATTCTGCCCCTCTACTCCACTCTCGTGAGACCCCACCTGGAGTACTGAGTCCAGCTCCGGGGCCCCCAACATAGGAAGGACATGGACCTGTTGGAACGGGTCCAGAGGAGGGTCACAAAGATGATCAGAGGGCTGGAGCACCTCTCCTGTGAGGACAGGCTGAGAGACTTGGGGTTGTTCAGCCTGGAGAAGACAAGGCTCCAGGGAAACCTTATAGCAGCCTGCCAGTACTTAAAGGGGGCCTACAGAAAAGATGGGGAGGGACTCTTTATCAGGGAGGGTAGTGATAGGATGAGGGGTAACGGTTTTAAACTGAAAGAGGGGAGATTTAGATTAGATATTAGGAAGAAATTCTTTCCTGTGAGGGTGGTGAGGCACTGGAACAGGTTGCCCAGGGAAGCTGTGGATGCCCCATCCCTGGAAGTGTTCAAGGCCAGGCTGGATGGGGCTTTGAGCAGCCTGGTCTAGTGGGAGGTGTCCCTGCCCATGGCAGGGGGGTTGGAACTAGATGGTCTTTAAGGTCCCTTCCAACTCTAACCGTTCTGTGATTTTCCACGCTCCATAGGATGATTTCTTCCCTGTAAGATTCCAGTGTAAATATTGACATTATGAACAAATCATCATTTTGCAGAAAAGGGGTAAAATGCTGAACGAAAACAACCACTACTAATGACTGCAGGGAGTGACTTTTTCAAAACAAAGCTGGCATTTAGGTACATTATCAATATAACAGCCTGCTTCAATGAGCCAAGAAGATGAAGGCGACCTGACGGCATGCTCTGGAAGCACCACACCAAAGACGTGTCCTCCACAAGCTCGCAGAGGCCTCCGTGGGCATAACCGAGGGAACACACACACACACCCCCGCAAGAAAAAAAAAAAGGGGAGATGGCAGCCAGCTCCCGGCAGCCCAAGGCCACCAGGCTGCGCAGGTGACAGGGTCGGGATGTGGGAGAGGCAGGTGGGAGCCGCCGAGGATGGCAGGTTTTGGGGTTGCCAGCCCAGCTTTGCCCCTGGCTCGGCCCCCACATCTGCCAGCACCGGGCCGGGGCTTTGCTGACGGAAAGTGACGGATCACTTCCCTTCCCCCTCAAATAAAAGGTACTATTTAAAAAAAAAAAAAAAAAAAAAAAAAAGCCGGCTTCCTTGGGTTTAAAAACAACAACAAAAATAATAATAATAAGAGGCTCATCATCACACACACACGCACACACACACACACACACACACTCCCCACATCGGGCTGAGACATCCCGCGGCGGGTTTCCCCCTTCCCCGCCGCTTCCGCTATTTCTGGGCAGGGTGAAGCAACGCCGCTTCAGTCTCTCCCCGACCCGAGGGGGTGAAGGCTTCGGATCCCGTCCCGTCCCGTCCCGTCCCGTCGGTCGGCGGCGCGGCCCGGCAGCAGCCGGGAGGCCGGGGGGGGGGGCTCCGCGCCACCATGGCCGGCCGCCTGCTGCTCCTCCTGCTCTGCGCCGCGCTGGCGGGCGAGCTGCGGGCTGAAGGAGGCGGTAAGGCGGCACCTTCTTTATTTTTCTTTGGAGGGTGGTATCCCTCTCCTCACAGCCTTTGGGGGGGGGGGCTGCCGGGGGGAAGGCATGAGGAGGCGGCGGGTGGCCGCGGCGGGACGGGGTTTGGGACCCCGCGGTGGGTGAGGGGGAACACAACCCTCCGGTCCCCGCCGGGGGAGGGGACCCTGTCAGCGCGGGGAGACGCGGCCCCTAGGAAGCGGTCGTGGGACGGGAGCGAGCACCGCAGGGCTCGCCTTCCCCGGGGAGCTCTGTCTCCAAAGCGGCCGAGGGGCTTGTCTGCACCTGCGCCCCCCGCCCCCCCGCCCCCCGCTTCGTGGGCAGGGACTGCCGGGGGGAACCTGGGGGTGACCGAGCCCCTGCGGCCCCCTGCGGCCTTTCCCAGGCTGCTGTCCCTTCCTGGATCCCCCTGGAAAACGGGACCGCTGGCCCTCCCCGCTATTTACAGCCTGAGGACAGCTGGCCTGGCATCCTGAGGTGCTCAAGCCTGGCTGAGGCTCGGTTGGGTGCATTTGGCCATGAAGGCGGAACGCGTCCCACTGCCCTCTGTGCTGCTCAGGTCAACACCAAAGCCCAGGGCAGCACCAGCAAGTAGCTTTTCAAAAGTTGTTAACTCTTCCTTCAGTGAGTCAGCCCGCTTGGGCTTTAAATTGAGGTTCCTCTGCATGTTTCTGGAACGTCCTGCTTCAGTTGACCAGCGCCTGTTGCTCCTTGAGGTCTCCAAAGAGGCAAGCCTGAAGGAAAGCTTGGGAAAGAGAATAGCCAGCCGCAGAACACTAATCAGCTAGTTGAAGTTTACAAAAACATCCTCTTATGTGGGTGATGTGGAGGCAAAGGAATATAGAGGCGATGACCCCACCGGCTGCGTCCTATCACTTTCCTGTCACTGCAGAGAGGGATTTAAGGGCAAATAAGATAGTGGGTGAATGAACTAACAGTTGCTGAGCCACAAGCTACAAGCACTTTCTGTAAGCCTTCCTTGCAAGGAGCCTTTTCAGAATAAGCGGGGCTCCAAAGTACTTGTATATAAGTACTAATATACTAATATACAAAGTACTAATATACTTGTATATTAGTACACAGTACTAATATAAATAGCACTGGCAGAATTTGGCTCCCTGTCGCTGATCCACCCATTTGAGTGAAAGCAGAGGAAGTGCCCTCTGTGTTTGCTTAGAGGATATTAAGGTTTATGATTACTGATCAGCTAGTTTATTTATTGCTCAATTGACCTGCATGAAGAATGTGCCAGAAGGGTACGTGCAAGTTGCCCACTGAGCATGAGCCATTGGCCTTGAAGTCCCATCTGCAGCACTGTCTTCCACACTCCAGTCTGTGACTGGAAAGTGTGTTTTCCCTTTAAATTCCAGGTATTCAGAACATAATTAAATGCCAGCTTCCAGACTCTGCAAACTTTCCTAGAGTGTATGCTTTTTACAGGGTAATTGGCAATTTATTTACTCTTGTGTTGCTTCCGTTTTTCCTATCCGGCAATGTGTGCACAAGTGACTGGAGAGTAACGCTATTGTTCACGCAGCCAAGTGGCTGAGCTGAGTTTAATGCCTCTGATCCTTCAGTTTAAATCAACAGTTACCTGCATCTTGAAGGCAGAAGATCTCATGCCTCTTTGACACCAAGCTTTTAAAAAATAAAACAACCCATCAAACTGACCTCAGGCTGTACTTTCGTCCTAAAGCTGACATTCATTTACTTCTGCTCTTTGTTAAATCTTAGAATGCAGCTGCCTTAGGTTTACCTGCACACATATCGGTAAGGCTGGATGGGGCTTTGAGCAACCTGATCTAGTGGGAGGTGTCCCTGCCCATGGCGGGGGGGGGGGTTGGAACTAGATGATCTTTAGGGTCCCTTCCAACCCAAACCATTCTATGGTTCTATGATTACTACAGGCAATTAGGAAGTGTTGTTAAGTGGGAAGGAAGACCCCAGGGCAGTACGATGGTGTTTGGGGTGGTGAAGGGGAGTAGAACTCATATGTGGCCTGGACCGTGAAACAGCTTTTCCTATCTGTCAGTAGATACGTTACTGCATCTTGAGTCCGTGTGGCATTTAGTTTCTGTGCCACAAGCCCCTGGAGTAGGCAGTGTTGCGTGTTTGTCAGCTTTAAAACCAAATCAAGGAATGCAGTCTCCCTGGCCTTCAGGCCTTCAGGGAGAGTCATTCTGATTAAGACTGGAGTCTTCCACAGGAGCAACAGAAATGTAAGCCCTCAGCAGCAGCCTGTGTGTTTTATTTTCAAGACTAAAAACAGTAGGAGAAAAATTTTGGTGCCTGTGGTTTGTCCTGGCGTCACTGATTCTCAGAGAGAGACTGCTCTGAGAGATCCTGAGATTTATCAGTCTGTGCGAGGACTGACCTCACAGATAACGTTGCTTACGAGTAGAGTGGTGAGAGTCTCTTTTGGTTTTTTTTTCCACTTTGCTTATTTCTAATGACTCTTTACCACCACCAAATGTTACCTGCCACCTGTATCATTTTCTCTATTGTCTAGTATTCATCGAGAAAGAAAATGCCGACAAGTTCTTGAAAAGACCAAAACGTGCTAACTCTTTTTTTGAGGAAGTGAAGAAAGGGAATATTGAAAGAGAATGCAATGAGGAGCGCTGCTCAAAAGAAGAAGCAAGAGAAGCCTTTGAAGACCTGGAGAAAACTGTAAGGATGAACTAATATGAAACATAGATCTATATATTTCATGTTTACAAAATAGTATTAAGGTCTTTTCAACTGAGCATCAGAACTTCCAAGTTGCTTTCGATCACTTAACACAAAGAATAAATAGTGGTTTTGACGGTGGTTGGAATTGCTAAGGCCGAAACATACAATAACAGTCTTAATTTAGCTCTTGCAAGGCCAGCCCATGTTAAAGCCTGCATTCTTTTACCCGTTCTGATCTGTTTAATTGCCATTGAGAGATATTTGGCCTTTAAATGATTTGATATTACCCGTGTTAGAAATATGTTCATCCTGTCTGGGTGGCAGAGCTGAGTATCATGACTACGTTCAAGAGTTCTTAAGTGGAGAGTCCACAGGAAGGTTGAGAAGGCAAATGCTGACATGGAACTTCATGGGAGAATTTTGCTGAACTTATCTGAAGCAGCTTTGCAGTGCTTATCATTTTGTGGCTCTCTTTTTCACTACCTGAGTTGACAGAAGGTATACTGTGGACAGTCGCTATATGCCTTAATGTTAAATTGCCCACGTGGAATGAAGTTTGTACACATGACTCTTGTGTCACCTTCCTTACCCTGGTGGCTGCTTAACTTTAGACAGAAATGCAATCTGTTGCCAAGCTCAAGGGAGAGTTAAAGAGATGGGGCAACTGGGGTCAGTAGAAAAGGCAATGTTTGAAAACTAGAAGTGACTTGGTAGTGGAGGAGAACTGGGAACGTCGGCTTTAGCAACGTGGCTGTTAAGAACAGCCCTTAAACTGGAGTTAAGGCCCGATTCATTTCACTTTAGCATTACTTGATGGCCAGAACAAGGGTGACACAGCACTGGAACAGGCTGCCCAGAGAGGTGGTGGGAGTCTCCTTCTCTGGAGATATTAAAAACCCACCTGGACGCATTCCTGTGCAATCTGCTCTAGGTGAACCTGCTTTAGCAGGGAGTTTGGACTAGATGATCTCCGAAGGTCGCTTCCAACCCTTACCATTCTGTGAGGTGGCCCTGAGTTGACCTGGGTGGAGAGTCATGGATGCATCGCCAGGGTACTTCAGAGCATAAAGGTTGGCTGATCTATAGCAGAACCAGCACAGCCTGTTCTGCCTGGTTATCAGATGTCATTGGAAAGGACTGTCTTGGACAGACAGCATACCTGGTGTCCTCAGTGCAGAGGGAAAGAAGCACACAAATCGGACAAAATATTTTAAAATCTCAGGATTTGTGGTGTCCTGATTGATGGGGGCACAGGGGGGGAAGGAGACTGAGAATTTGGCGCTACAGGAGTGTAAGTAAATTCATTCAAAACTGATGGAAGGATACAGTTATGCAAGTCAAATGCCTTATGTTGAGTGAGTCGCATTGGGAAATCTCTAAGGAGTTTTAGATATTTCTGAAAAATGCATGAGACTTGTTTCTGTAGAGCTGGGCACTACAGATGGATCATATGGTTTTAGTTTCTTAAATGGTAATAGCAGGCTGCAAGACACAACTTAAATATTTGTTTTAACAATTGTTAGCTGCAAGTATGCTCTGCATGAAAGCTCTAATAGTCTTCTGAAGAGTTCAGTAATTCTCATCTAACTCTTTTTGTCTCCTTTTATTCCCCTTTTCTCACACCTACCTGTAGGAGGAATTCTGGAACATCTATGTAGGTAAGAAACGCTCCATGTTTGTTTAGAGAATTAAGCTTCCTTATTGCAAAGTTAAAAAGGATGCACCTCTTAAGTAACCATTTCCTGCTCCCTTGTTTCCTCTCCACCGTGGGACACCCTCACTTTGTGTTTCCTTTGAAGAAGGAATCTGATTTACTGCCTTGCTGTTGCTTGAACCCAGTCGTTTCATTCAAAGGCAAGGTTCAGCTGCCTCCAATTGTTGGGATGATCTTTGTCCTCTCAAAAAAAGAATAGTGGCCCTTTGCACGCAAAGGACAGTGAGAAGCAGAAACTGGGCGTGTGACTCTGCCAGTCAGTTGTCCTCCAGAAGGGCAGCCCCGGATGGAGGAATTTAAGATGCAAAAGAGTCATAGACGAGGATGGCACTAAAATGCTGTGGCCAACACAAAGTTATTAAACTGTATTGCACAGTCGCTTGCCAGTTTGATGTCACCTTCTATGCCGGAGTGTTGTTGATTCCTGTATTATAGAGCATTTTGTGGGATGCAATTTCTACAGAACTGTTTCTGTATTCTCATGAGAAAATGGTTTGAAATTTTCCACTCCTGTTCACTGCAACACTGACGTAGGCTTTGCTTGAAATTTCAGCCTGTAGGTTGCAGAGTTCATCCCCCACTTAGAGGATTGTGAAAGTCTGCAGCTTCTTCGTGACAACTGTCTTCAATTTTCTGCAGACTCCAAAAGACAAAGCTGAGCTGTCTTTGGTCAACATTTTTTAGGTACTCCTCCTAACACGCAAGCTGGACACATACTTTCAGGAGAACATATTACCAAACACTAATACATTAAAAATCTGTCCCTGCATAGTGATTATGAACACTAGAACCCTAATAAATACAACTCAGACCTTTAGAAAAAAACAGAAAAGACTGATAGCCAGTATCTGCTAATCTATTGGCAAGTCCTCATTGAATGTCAAACAGTTCTGTAGAAAATGCATCCCACAAAATGCTCTATAATACAGGAATCAACAACACTCCAGCATAGAAGGTGACATCAAGCTGGCAAGCGACTGTGCAATACAGTTTAATAACTTTGTGTTGGCCACAGCATTTAAGTGGTGGACCGTGCAGACGCAGCATTTGGAGCGCTGTTGGTTTTGGCCAGTGTTGGTACAGAAGGGGTGTTGAGACACGGGGGCAGTACACAAAGCCCAGCAGATATTCCCTGTGACAGATAAAGCTGCAGCAGATGAGGTCACAGGCCAGAGACACCATGCAGGTGGCAAGCTGGATCCTTATGATGAGCAGCTTCTTGCATCTTGCCTCCTCTGTGGGCATTGCTGTTCTTCCAGCTGCTCCAAACAGGGGCAGAGCAGGTGGTAAAACACAAAAATGTGAACGACATGTATCTAAAGCAACAAATTATTATTAAGCAAGTGCCACTTCTCCGGATATCCTGCTTTTCTTATCAAACGGCACAGAAGAGCCCAGCAAGGTCATGCGGTGGGGGAATGCATTTGGTACAGCGGGCCACTAGATGGGAGTGACCATGGCAGTGAGCATCGATGCCGGCATGAGATACCTTTGTGGGGGTGGGAGAAAGAGCTGCTACGTGGAACATGTCTCCAAATACAGTGCAGCCTCACTGTCCTATGTGTAACTTGAGTTTGTGAGGTATATATATATATATACATGTGGCTGGGGCCCTGGAGTCAGGTCAGCCAGTTGTGCCCAGGTTGTGGAAAGGAAGAAAGGCTGAAGAACTACCTTTCAAATGTGGGAGATCCCAGCGTAGATGTGGGGAGTATGAGGTAAGAGCTGATTTTTTGAAGTCCAAGCTCTTACCTCAATGGATACAGTGGGGCAATTTTGTTACTGTAAACAGCACAAAACAGGAATTTGGCCTGCACACACGGATTTAGCAGGGCTTTTAAAGCATTTTGTTTGGTTGGTTTTTTTTAATCTTCGGATTAATATGCTGATGTCTGTTTCTTTAAATGAACTGCGCTGCAGGCAAAAGACATGCACAAGGGATGAGATGACCTTTAAGGAAATAAAGGCTGTCGTTATTATGTGGAAACTGTAGGAAAATGCACGAGGCCAAAAGATTAATGTCTTCAGTCAGCAGTTGCAACATGGAAATATCCTGTCTGCATTTACAGCCTTCGCTGTAAATGATGTATATACTCTGACCATGAAGTATTGCTTTATCGTCCTACAAGAAAAGGCTCGCATATGTGCTGTCATACAGTAGCCACCAAAAACAGATTGCAAAACTGAGGATATGTATGTGAATCATTGCTGATACGGGATGATTGCATTTATACTCCTTGTTCTATCTGGAATGTGGCAACACACAGGACATACATTATAAATGGAAAGATGAAAGATTCCTTTTAAGCTAACACCCCTTCAGAGTTCACTGAAAAATGCTTGCGCTCTGACAGTAATTTGGTTTTTTCATTTGTTTTTTTGTAGATGGGAACCAGTGCAGCTCAAATCCTTGTCACTATGGTGGACAATGTAAAGATGGAATTGGTTCCTACACTTGCTCGTGCTTGGATGGTTATCAAGGCAAGAACTGTGAATTTGGTAGGTTTCTGCTTTAGAGAGCTGTGGCAGTGAATTTCGCAGGGACCTGAAACGTGGAGAGTTAAGCCTTTCTTAACAGACATTTGCCTATTGGCAAAACATAGGCTAGGATGGCAGTCAACAATGAGTTGTTGGACTGGGCCCACTTGCACTTGGCAAGCATGTTTCATGCAGTGGATGTGAGCGCTTTGTAAGGCATAAGCTGATGTTAGCCACTCATGTTGTTTCTAAGATGTGCTTCAGATGTTTTACAGGTGGAGATACAGATCCTGTTTAAAGAGAGAAGTTTAATTTGGTGAACTTCGAGATGTTCTGTGAATTCAGTGTTTATTTACAGTTTTTCTCCAAACTTCTCTCTTTTGTAGTCATACCAAAGTACTGCAAAATAAACAATGGTGACTGTGAGCACTTCTGCAGCATCAAAAAAAGTGTACAGAAGAGTGTCTTGTGTTCCTGTGCAAAAGGGTATACTCTAGCAGAGGATGGCAAACGCTGTGTTTCAACAGGTACAAAGTCACGTAATAAACTAATAGCAATGGTGGTGAGAGCTGTTTCACACTTAAAGAATGTCTTTTGAACCACCAGTGTTCTACATGACATAGATTTAACACTGATTTATATTTCCAAAGCTTTCCATGTGTGAGGTGATGTGATGGACTTATCAAAATCTAGCTGATTTGGAACGCTTTGCAAGGTGCCTCTCACAGAATTACCTGAGTAAACTCTGCTGTTGACAGGAGAAAAGTGATTGCAGTTACATCTCATTTGCTTAAACCTACACTCTGTCTAAAATAGCAGCTCCCAAAAACATCTCTGCTATAGATTTCAGTTAACCTGGGGGGAGGGATAAATCAATCATATACTCATGATGTCGGTTTTATATCCTTTATAACTCATAATTGCTGTCATGGGCCATATTATTCCTAAAATAAAACACTTCACTCAGTTCCTAATTAAGATGGTTCTAGTAAGAGCAAGTACGTTAATATAGGAATGTAAACGATTAAAGATGATGTTTTAAATTTTAAATGCTTTGAAAACACTGTCCAGAGACTGAACCTATGGACAAGTTTTAGGAGCCTCTTGTCTTCCTCCTTTGCTGCATCTGCCAAGGTTTTGCTAGTGTTTTGAAAACAGGACAGTTGCATTAACTGGTTTAGTGTAAGATGGTGTTGTCAAGGAGCTTCCTCTTGTGCTGGTGTTTCTGTCCATCTTTAATTTTAACATTCTTGTTTTTACAGAAAAGTATCCTTGTGGAAAAGTTCTTGTGAAAAGAAAAAAAAGGTCGGTTATTTTACCTGCTGATAATAGCAATGTAACTAGTGATCAAGATGGCCCTCTCACAAATGGAACAAGTTTGGAGGAGGACATTGTTACTACCACAGAAAGCCCAACTGTCCTTCCTGGCAATGGCACAAGTAGCAAGACTCCATATGTCGATACCAGGATAGTAGGTGGCAATGAGTGTCGTCTTGGCGAATGTCCATGGCAGGTAAATCTGGTGTTTGTGCTCTGCGTGTAAGCACGACGTGTTTCAGAGGGAAAGTGTGCAATTGTCCATTTAAGCCGGTTGCCTTCTGAATGTTATCCATGTAGGACGCTGGAGGTACCTAGGCACTTAGATATGCTGTTCTGCAAACTGCGGCCTTAAAATGTCAGAATGAAAGGCCTTGTACAATTTTAGATGGTGCTGCTTAACCTGTCACCAGAGAGGGCTTTTGGGTCATGCTGGCCTACCATTTTTGCAGGTTATAGTCCAGTTGTCTGTCCGTTTAGGTAGTACACCTGAGAACATGTCAGATAAAACACATTTGCTTCACAAATACCCTTTCATATCTAAGTTTTTCTCTTGAGTTTGGACTAGCCAAAATAAGTTTCTGCGTTCAGGACACTAAGGGAGGGATCAAATGGGAACAGAACTTGAACAGGAATTCTCTGGGGTGGTAAGTCCAAGGGATGAGGTGAGTTGGGGGCTGCACTCTCCCTGCTCAGTCAGTCAGTCAGTGTCTTGTTCCTAAAAGGCATTAGTAAGCACCGTGAGTGAGGTGACGTGGAAGCCGAACGTCAACATCACTTAAAGCCAGTTGAGACTCTGTAGCAGTACACACCAATCTGTAGCGTACTCATATGTGTATGCAATATTAGGAGACCCTCGCAGAGTAGTACATGTGGTAGTAATAAGCATACATGTAGTGTGTTGAGAAATCAATTACCTATTTATAGTTCACTGAAGTTAAACTGCTCTTCCTGATTCTGCACTTCCCTTTTTTGGTTTGCAGGCTGTTCTGTTAAATGAGGAAAATGAAGAGTTTTGCGGTGGAACTATTTTGAATGAAAATTTTATACTTACTGCAGCTCATTGCATGAACCAATCTAAAGAAATCAAAGTTGTTGTTGGTAAGTGGTTATTTATTTTACTCCTGTGATGTTTGAGCATGTGTTGCAGACTGTGCTCTAAATCTCATGTGAGATGTACTCGTGTTTATTTGGTATGGTTTGTTACTTTTTTGGTTTTGCTTTGCTTTTTATAATGTACTGTTATTGTGGGAATCCTGCTTTGTAATAACAGGGGCAGCTGATGTGGAAGGTGATAATGGTGCATCCCTTTCTTCTTTGCCAGATAGTTGGAAGTGTTAAGAACAAATGTTCTAGAAGTGTTGGCTAGCATTGTGTTCATCAGAGTAGTGCTTCTTCAGAAACCTTATCATTCCTGGCACATCTGAAGCATACAGATTTGTTTCTGCAGGAGCACTCAGGAAAGCTGTGACACGTTGACTAGACGAAGAAGAAACAAACTCAAATTATGACTGCCTCACTTCTCAGGCATGACACTAGATCAACATAACTTTATATTTGCACTCGTTTTGTCTTGATGCAGACCAGTTTCTCTTCCCTGATAGAAGCCAGGCTCAAGCTCCTGTAAGAGCTTCCACCCAAAGTTGCATTAGTTTAGCTGAATCGGTTTATGCCTTTCTGTAAACTGGTACAAAAACCTCCACAGACAAAAGCTGGGAACTGGAGCTGATCCAGGTGCTGCTAATAAATATTGCAACACATTTTTACAGTTTACCTATAAGGTGTAAAGGCTTAGACAAAGAGTTAGGAATGAGTATACTACTCCCCTCTTGTATCAAGGTTGTTCTTAATTTCTTATACTATGTCCATATTAACGACCCTTTTAATAATCTTGTACAGGTGAAGTGGACAGAGAAAAGAAAGAACAGTCTGAATCGATGCATACTGTGGACAAAATATTTGTTCACTCTAAATACATTGCTGAGACTTACGATAATGACATAGCCTTAATGAAGCTGAAGGAACCTATAACGTTTTCTGAGTATGTTATCGCAGCGTGCCTCCCTGAAGCAGACTTTGCTAATGAAGTTCTGATGAACCAAAGATCTGGGATGGTTAGTGGCTTTGGGCGTGAATTTGAAGGTGGCCGACTATCCAAAAAACTGAAAGTGCTTGAAGTCCCCTATGTTGATAGGAACACTTGCAAGCAATCCACTAACTTTGCAGTAACAGAAAACATGTTCTGTGCTGGTTATGAAACAGAGCAAAAAGATGCTTGTCAAGGAGACAGTGGAGGTCCCCATGTAACCAGATATAAGGATACTTATTTTGTTACTGGAATTGTTAGCTGGGGAGAAGGATGTGCAAGGAAAGGCAAATACGGTATCTATACCAAACTGTCCAGGTTCTTACGCTGGGTAAAAACAGTCATGAGACAAAAGTTTTAGTGGTGTGGCTCTGGATCCTTCTGTTAGCTAACAAGGTGCAGTTTCTGTAATGGAAACTGTATTCTTCTTTTTCTTAGACACATCTGCTAAACTTGTTTTGAGAGCCAATTCCTTGAAGCTATGGTGCTGCTTCTTTTTGTTTTATTCCTGGCTTTAAGCATGTATATGTGGACTGCTGGTGGTGTTTTGAATTTGTACAGTGAGGGGCTTTCCCTAAACAAAATGGCTGCGCAGTGGAGTCTTTTGATTGGTTGGTTGGTTGGTTGGTTATTTTTTTATTGCCATTTTGGTTCCTGTCTGTTTGCCCAAGTGCTTCTGCCAGAGGCTCCTGGAGATAATATGAGCCTCCACTAATCATGATGAAAGTGGGATGGACAGGACTTCAGTTAATCCTCATATTGCAGCCAGCTGGCTCAGTAGGGAGTTTGTTATTACTAGAGCTGTTCAGCTTCTACCTGCAGATGCATTTAGAAGATGAAGGAAGCAGGGAAGTTTGCTTGGTAAAAGCTGAGACGCAAATAAGTATTCAACGTGTGATGCTAAATAACCACGTTCCACAAAATTGCCTGCTTAGGTCGCAGCAGCTAATTAAAATGGGGTTTTGCTTTATATGGGTTGTACTTCACTTTAGTTTAACTTGAACACTTCTCTTCTGCTCACCAGAAAAAAAAATAAATGTGCACATTCACTGTCTTCTGTATCATGTTCTGGATTGTGTATGGCTGAGGATCGGAAAGCTCCTTCCGTGTGTACTTGTTCCAGATGTTTCTTCTGTAAGGTGCAATATGGATGTACACCAGCATTTGAAATAAAATATTCTTTCTTTTTTGTTCTTTTTTTTATTTATTTATTCTCTCTAGTCAGCTTACAAATATATAAAGACAAAATCTCATTTGAGAGTGAAAAAAGAGTGAATGTCCCTAAACAAATATGTGTGACAAATTTTTTCACCCACCGTATGTCAAGGCTGATGAGGAGGTAGAGAATGGAGGGGGCTAATTAAAATTAACTTTCACTGGCCTAGACGTTCATAAATGGCAAGTTAGATGCCAAGATACTATTTTTTTTTAGAAAGAAGCAAACTCAAACAATGATTTCCCACACATAGTCTGTTCAGGTACTATGATCTCATCTGTGCTGTAAGGTTTCCAAGCAGAAGCTCCGCATTCTGATGGTTTTTTATATGTGGAGTAGTGTTCTTTCATATATTATTCATTAAACCTTCTCAGCTTCAGTCCTAGTTACAGAAATCATGGCAAAATTTCCATTGGAAGGGACAGATGGAAGTAATCTGGCCCAGCCCCATGCTCAAAGCAGGTCTAACATGAAAGTTAGAGCAGGTTGTTTTGAAAAACTTAAAGAGGCAGAGATTTCACTACCCTCTGGGCAATCTCTTCCTGTGCTTTAGCACTCTCCTGGATAAAATTTCTCATGTCCAATTGGAATTTTCCTTGTTGCAACCTCTGATTGCTTGTCCTGGTTTGAGGTAAAAGGGAACCGATTTTCTGATTTGTAATTTTACTTTTTAGCTGGGCCTCTTCTAACTGACTAAAGTCTGAAATTAACAGCGTATTGTTCAGAAACTGTTCACTCTGAGAGTGATAAGACCTGATTATACCAAGGAACGGTATGCACACAGGCCCTTGCTTACGCCTACTGCTATAACAGCCAAGGTCAGCTAACTTCGCTGTTTGCCCCGTTAGAGGGTCGGAAGCGGAGAAGCGTAGAGGGGTCCCACCTGCAGGGAGGAGCGGATGGGACAGGTGACCCAAAACTGACCAGCAGGGTATTCCATCCCATCTGCATCACGCCCAGTATAAAAGCTGAGGGATCAAAGGGGCAAGGCTGCTCTGTCTTGCTCTCTTTCTTCAATGGCCGATGTCTGAGGAGGACCCTGTCTGTTCCTCTGCCTTTGATCCCGATCCGAGCATTCCTGACTCTAGTTCTGTAATTCAGCTCCTGTCCGTCGCTGACTCCAGTCTGGGATTTTTCCTGTGCCTGCTGGTGACGCGATCGTCATCCTGGGAGCTGGATACGGTTTTGTATATATTGTGTACTTTTAAAAAAAAAAAAATTATTATTATTTCTTATTTCCTTATTTATTATTATTTTCATTAAAGTAGTTTAGTTCTTTTTCTAAACTGGTAAATCTCCTTATCTCTTCCTCTCCGCTCTGCGGAGAGAGGTGGGGAAGAGCCATCTGTCGTTCTGACTGGCCAGTCTGGCCAAAACCACGACACTGCTGCCTCATCTTCTTTATAGACTGGTTGGCCCTGTCTTCACTGTAATCCCCATTGACACAGTGGAAGACTGCAGTTAGATCCCCCAGCTCCCCCTGGCTGAACAAACCCAGACCCCTCCGCTTTTTATTGTACATCATGTGCTGTAGGCTCCTAACCTTCCTGATGGCCTTTCCAAGGCTCCTCCAATCTGTTATGCTCCCCTGTTGTCTGAGGTGCACGGAACTTCACCAGACGCCTGCTAATTATCTCTTAGGGTTTGAGCTGGTACTGGCTGGTTTTGTGTAGCAGGTGCTGTGAGCAAACCAGGTTGAAAAACTAGAAATAACAGCTCTGGAGAGCAGCAAGGTATTGCTGCAGTCAGCAGTAAATGCAGGCAGGAAGGACTGCAGGTCCGTTACCCCAGCTTGATGGTCCCCACCTGTATAAACCCTCAGTGGGCCTACTTCAGTTTTTGCTCAGCAATGTTTATTCCCTGACTACTTCTGTCCTCTGGATTCCTGTTCTAATCCCTCGTCCCACTGGTAGCCTGCCCTGTGCTCCATCAGGCTGGAACACCCTTCTCCAAAGGGACAACCTCAGGCCTTGGTGCTACCCAAATCCTATTTATGTGCTTGTGCAAAGGGCATTCTTCTGCTTCAGTGAAGCCTGAGGGCTGAAGTGAAACTCAGACTGGACTGTAGAAGGTGTTGAGGTGGCTGAGGGGAGGACCTCCCTCTGGCAATGGCGGCAGTAGCTGGGTTTTACTAGCTGCTGTGTATATTCGGCCTTGTCAAGCCAAGGACCTTGAGAGCACCTTGAAAGCAGGCACAGAGTTGGTTTAACAGACAAACATGCAAGAGGGTGATAAAAGTCCATGTTTGCATGCAACACGACTGTGTTTAGAAGAGAAGTGTCATTACTTTGCAGAGTATGAGAGACTTTGTCCTTGTGCTTTGCAATCAGAGTATGTCTTTCACAAATGAAACTGGTCCCTAGAGAGCTTTTCATCCTGCACCATGGCACCTATAGTGCCTGAGGCTCAAGGGCTTTATATTTGTTGCTCATTCAGTAAGTGTCCCTGCCATGCTGAGAGGACATGAGTGAAACATCTGCTTGCATCTTGGCCTCCTACCAAAGCCCACAACCAACTCTAGGGCCTGCAAGAAAAGAACGAATTTAAACACTCTTTTTTTTGTACCCTAATCGTTTTGGGGTAATTTCACACAACAAAATTTGAACATATTGTAAAATCCAGGCAAGAGGTACAGCACACTGCTGCTGTGTAAACTGGTGGGTTTTAAAATACCAGAACTCCTCTTGATAAGCAAACCCTGCTGGTTTAGGCAAGAGCTGACATTTACCAAGGATGGTGGAAGGAGAAGCTCTAAACTACCCCCTAGTGCTCAGGTTTCCTCAGCCTTCAAAGAAAAGCCAGTCCTGAGAAGAACAAGAAGAAAGGAAGAATGGTAATTAAAGAGAGAGTGCAATCACTTTGAGGCTTTGGAAAGAACTAATATGAGGAGTAGAAAAGGTAGGACATTGCCCAGGCCTAGTCCAAGATGATGTGTCTGGGCAAGAGACTGTGTGTGAGGCACTGGGCTTTGAAAAAGTGAGGGTTCTTGAGACTAAAATAGAGAAGGCCTGAGGAGAAGCATAGCAATAGCCTTCATGTGTGCAAAAGGCTGCTGCAGAGATGTGGGTACTAATCAGATCTTCATGGCTGTGACGAAGATAAAACATCTCAGCTGCAGCAAGAAAGGTTCAGGGAGATCTCAGGGAAAACCTTCTAAGGCTGTGACTAGGAAAGCCCTCCAATAGATTTTTGTCTGGGGGCAGTGAAGTCTCCAATGTTGGTAGTCTTTCAGAGCAAGAGAGGTAAGTGGCTGTCAGGAGTGCAGCATATGGGGGCAGCCCTATGGAACGAAGGTGGATAAGCTGGCCTTCGTTATGGTGTACTACAGTACAGCAGGAGAACACACTTTTGCAGGTGCGGTGTCCAACTGGAACCAATTTCACAGAAGGATCCTTCGCTGGAGCCTTGGCCAACATGCCAAGAATAGCAGAGGTAAACTTGATCCCTTGTTGGCTCAGTGAGCTGGGCTGGGTGATCCTGGAGGTCTTTCCAGACCCTGTTTTCTGTGCTTCCAGGTGAGCAACACAAGCAAAGGGTCGCTGTTACAGTCGTGCAGTTGTGACCTGTGGTAGCACAGTAATACCAAGCAAGGTTTTCCTTCCTCTTCATTGCTCCCTGACACAGGTGACTCACCTGACAGGATTGTCTTCTATATGCACAGACCACAAGGCCCTGCCAACAGCTGTCCCCATGGAGTGGTGTGAGCCAAAAAGGAAAAAAAAAAATCCATCCAGAATAAGGTGGAAATTGATGAATTTGTGAAAGTATGGTCTGATGTGGCACTTGTGACAGAGACTGGATTCTGCGTGTCCCAGAGGTCCCATCCAGCATCTGTAGAGGTTACCTACTCACCACCTCCACTGGATTCAAAGGCTTCACCTGTGAGCATGACCATCAATTTCACCCTTCTTAAGGCACTTCAAACTACAGTGGTTTGAAATAAAAGGGGCCAAAACCTTGTGCAATACCTTATAGGCCTAACCCAGAAACAAGCCTGAATTTTCCCTCTTGTTTTTTCTTGTTCTGATTAGCTCCATGCTTACGCTTGCTTCCTAAGGCACTACCAGAGCTGGGAGGCAACATCTTTGCAAAATGCTTACTGAGCTCTGCAGAGTTAGTGCCCTGAGCTACTTCTCACTTCTGAGCCCCTTTCCTGCTTCTGTCCAACCTTCAGGAGGCACAAAGGTCTGGTTGTTCTGCCTTCCTTGGAGCATGAGCAACAGGCAGATCATTTACTCTAGCTCCTTGCTGCCTGGCTAGTAAAGCTCTTTTAGGGAGGCTTCATCTGTATTTCCTGAAGATGTAGAGCCACCCACACCAGACAGGGGGAAAGGGAACAGCCATAGACCATGGTGCTGCAGAGGAAATCACCGAGTGGCAGCCTGGTATCTGAGTTTTGGCAGCATAGAATCATTTAGGTTGGAAAAGACTTTTAAGATTATTGAGTCCAACTCTAAACCTAGCACTGCCAAGTCCACCGCTAAACCATGTCACTCAGCACTACATCTACACGTCTTTTAAATACCTCATGATATGGTGACTCAACCACTTCCCTGGGCAGCCTATTCCAATGCTTGACAATCTTTTCCGTGAAGGAGGCGTAACGAAGTTCAACCATGTGACCACGTGTTATTCTGCTGAGGCAGAACCTGGCCTGGTTTATGGACTCCCCTCTTCCTGAGGAGTCTGAAATGCACAGGTGTCAGCCTCGGTGGCAAACCCATCTCTGCGCTCCCCATGCAGGAGAGAGGGGCTTTGCCGACACAAGGCACCCACAAGCTATCAGGGTGGCACTGCTGCAGCACAGTGGCTTTTTTCTGGTCTAATGTTGTCCCACGGTGACGTTGAGCCCAGGCTTTGTTCTTAGAGGTTTTGTTTTCTCATGCGTTAATGACCTTTGCACTGTAGTGTTTCTCATTTATCAGCTGCCCCAGAGCCCTGCAGAGAAACCGATGGGAGACACACAGTGAGCTCGGAGGATGGCAATGGCAGGTCATCGCGGGACAATGTGGCTTCTTCCTCTTGTCCTCCTTTTCCTTCAGATGGTGCAGACAGGTAGAACCCTTGCTTTAACTTGGCTTTGTGCTGCTTTGCCTAAACCGCACAGGTAATTATTTGCCATTATTTGTGCTTTGTGGACCAGGGCGACATGAGTGAAAACCTGGTAGCTTTTCTCTCTCACCCACCTTGCTCCAATTTGTCTGCTGCAGTGCAATAATATCCAGGGCTGAATCACTAAGGGAATAACATTTTGGACTGAAATAATTGTGTCAGTGTAAAATACTGAGTTAATATATCAATACGCAGGGCTTTCAAACTGGCAGCACAATGTGCTATTCTTCATGCCCTCAAGAGATGTGATAATTAAATAATCCTTACTATCCATTCATAAGCTATTGGGTGACAAAATGACCTCCACAAGGTCTAACAGTGCAGAGGGGAACGAGAACCCCACACCATCGCCCACTGTGCTTGTCTAACTCTCAACACAAACATCACATCTCCACTCGAGGAAGCGTCCCACCTGTCTTTGAGGTTGGAGCCTGAGATGCTTCTCTACAGAGTAAAGTGTGTGAATCATACTGCAGACATGCTTTCTTGTTTACTTTTGCTGTAAAAGTCATTTGGTGATTACAGAGGACTGGTTGGACACAGCTGAGCAAACATCTGAGTCACCAACATTACAAGAGCTGGAAGTAAGAGGGAGATTTTGACATCCCAGAGATGAGGTGGAAAAGGTACTTAGTGGGACGGAAGGTGCCCTGAGAGTCTTCAGGATGTTTCAAGGGAAATTTTCCCATACAAGCATGTAGAAAGCAGTTTTGAGTGCACTCATCTATGTTTGATTTTAATCAATAGACTAGAGGTGGCTGACAATACAAAGACAAAAGATTAGTTTAATAAAAGTAGCTGTAAAAAGAGCTGTAAAAAAAAGAGCTCTGTAAAATGACAGAGCTCATGAAGGAAGTAAAGAAAAACAAGAGAATAAAATTAATGTATCTTTTAAAAGAAAGATCTGGCTGCTTCTAAAAAAAACCACAAACCCACAAAGTGTTTAAGGCATGTGTCCAAACTATGCCAAGGTCAGGGAAGGACAGGAGGATTAATTAAAATCATGAGCGCCTTCATGACCCAACCCTCCAGAAGGAAGTATAGAAAAATCTAGATCTGTATAAAAGAATTGCAAACATCCTGGCATAAAACCAGAAAAGCTAAGGAATAAATAGAATAAGATAAACACGATGTGAAAATCAAGAGCTGATCTAAGTATATAGGTATTGGAAGAGAGACCAAGAAGAATGTTAGTCCGTTCCCAATGGACAAGAAAATCTTTATTTCTTAAGGTACCAGATTATTTGTGTCCAACAAGGAGAAAAGAAACTGCTGAGTTGCACTAGTTAGGAACAAATCACATCAATCTCCTCCAAGGACAGGGTAACAGGGTGGGTGGCTGCAAAAGACGCAGTACATGTCAGGTCTCTCCGTTCAGGGAGGCTTCTAACATCATTTTATATAATGCTTTTATTGTAACAGAAAGAGAAACATGGCCTGGATGAAACTACTGTAAGTTTGGTGAACATCTGATGGAGAAACTGTGCTAATTGATTGAAAGATTATACGGAGTGCAGGGCTCCGCACAGGACCTTGGGTACTTGGTATTTTCCACATGAACATGTAAGATGGAAGAAAGTGTTTACTCACTGAATTTATAGCTCATTCCAGACTGGAAGGACTAGCATAAGTTGGGATGAGAGTTCAAGACAACCTTGTGAAACTGGAACAGTTTTCCAGCAGAAATAGAAGGCAATTCAGTAAAAACAAAAACAAAATTTCACCCTCAGTCCCACAATACACAACCAAGGAAATCTGGAAATTTATAAAACATAATAAAACCAAGAAATCTCCATTTTCATGAGGACGAACAGCTAGGACAAGAAGTAATGGCATCACACCACACTGAGGGACACTCAGGTTCAATATTAGGAAACACTTTTTAGACATTATAAGACTAGTTAAGGAGCAGATTAGGCTGCGTGGGTGAGCTGTGGAATCTCATCGTGAACCTGTAGGAACAGGTTAAACTGCAGCTGTTTACTTCTCCTTGCTCTCACACTGTTAGTGGCAGGAAGAGCTCTCCCATTCTGCCTGTGATCTTGCAGTGCCGGGGACTGGGCTTAGGTGAGTAGTATGAGCCATGTACAGATGGAAAAGGAATATTGCAAGGGTCTACCAAAAGCCCAGTACTTCATTTATTACCGATACTTTGGCTGTTGCTAGTTTTAGCCTCTTACCCATGCCCATGTTCATCTTTGCCTTAGAACAATGGCTGTACTGGTGAGTATGGATTATCTCTTCCTTTGACCTCAAAGAGTTGTCAGTCATCGCTGGGAAACACAGGATACGATGTAAAATAATAGTGGCCTACCTAATGTTGACAACTTGCCGTTTTCTAAATAATGGTAGTTGCAATTGTTATTGCTACAGGCTTTGGCAGGAATTGTACAGAATTTCCCCAAATGGTGGGGAGGTTGACTAATGCTTGCAAGAGAGGTTTTATGAGCTGCTTGTGCTTTTATTAAAGGTCCATGAATTTGTAACCTACCTATAAATTTGTCTCCTTTGCAGTCGTGCCAAATGCGTGCAAAGTCAACAACGGGAACTGTGAGCAGTTCTGCAAAGCTGAAGATGACCGAGTTGTATGTTCCTGTGCTGCCGGCTATGCCCTGGGCAATGACAACAAAACCTGCATTCCTGTAGGTATGAAGCCACACTTACAGTGTCCTTCTATGGGACGCACATCACATCTTCACCCCGTTTAGGAAGTGCTGGTGTGTTGCAGCGCCATTGTAGCAGAAGGAATCATGTTAACTGGTCATGCCTTTCGCATCACTTGCTTGAGGTGTTGCCAACAAAGTTAATAAGATCTTAGCCAAAGGTCATAATTTAAGTAACATCAAATTGTGCAACTGTGAGCGATGTGCAGTGGCAAAAATAATGCATGGAAGTGTTCTGTGTAAGTGGGTGCATTCTCGGAGCAGACTGCAAAACCTATGTTCCAGCAGGTACAAAGCCATATGGGAAACCGGTGGTTACACTGGGGCTCTGATTTCTCTCACTGGTTGAAACAGATCTTATGCTTCAGGAGATTTTGTTAAAAAGGACCGGGTTAGATTTCTTATCGGTGAGAACCGTTGTCTGTTTTCAAGGCCTCCAGCTTGTGTAGGACAGCTACAGATCCAAACCAGTAGGAACCCAAGAAACTTCTCCCTTTACAATGTAGAGTTCACAAGGACTCATAATTTCAGCAGTAATGGCATAATGTGATTGCATTTATATCATCTCACTTGTTTCCCCTCAAATATCACCTTTTTAAAGGAATACAACCTGCCTTTCTAATTTCTTCTATAAACAGGTTTTCTGCAGTTAACATATAGTAACCCAAATACATTAATAACTACTGACATTGAATTTAAATCCATCAGTTTTACCTTCATTCAAAGTGAATATTAACAATTATTAGCCTATTCTTCTGACTGTCAGAGGATATTTATTATAATGTCCTTTATAATTTAATCCTAAATTGCTGTCATGAGTTTATAGTTCGTAACATAGACTACTTTGCTCAGTTTCACAATTACAAATAATTTAATACCAGCAGGTATATGAAAATAGTGATGACAATAATGGAAGATGTTTAACTTTTAAATACTTTGAAAATGCTGAACCATTTGCCCACTTGCTCAAAAGGGGGAAGTTTTAGAAGTGGAGAAAATTATTTTCATTTTTCAACCACTCTGGTCCTTTTGCATTCGCAAAGTTTTTTTAATGTCGTGAAAAAATCTAGCAGATCCATCCCTGATGGGGATACCTGCATACCTAAGTAGATTGCAAAATGCTACTCTCAAGGAGTTTTTCTTGAACTGCTAGGCAAGTTTTCTCTCATTTTCATGAAGAGTTGATTCCCTTAAAGTGACCTGTTTCCCTGCAAACCATTTTCCTTCACTATAGGCAGCTGTCTCTAAAGGCTGCTTTTGGCTGCAAGACACATGTTACAGCAGGTTTGATTAATTTCTTGTGACGCCGAACAACACAAGGGGCACTGGAAGCTAGATTTACTTTTCTGACCATGAAACTGTCCCTTATACCAAGGGTTCTGTCAGACAAATTCTGTTGAATGGCACTTCAGTGACAGAAATTGTTTTCAACAGCAACTGTCTGCCCTTCTGCTCTGCTGGAGGTTACTGTCCCTTGCATGTCACTTGGCTCAGGGCCTCAGGGACAGCACAGGCACCATCCCCCACAGAGATGGAAGACCATGGTCCTCCACATCCTGTATATTGGCTTAAATTGGCAAGAAATGTAGCTCTGAGCTACAGTGAAGGCTGGTAACAGCAGCTGAGCCTGTTATGGAATCATGGAATCATAGAATGGTTCGGGTTGGAAGGGACCATAAAGATGATCTAGTTCCAACCCCCTGCCATGGGCAGGGACACCTCCCACTAGACCAGGCTGCTCAAAGCCCCATCCAGCCTGGCTTGAACACTTCCAGGGATGGGGCATCCACAGCTTCCCTGGGCAACCTTTTCCAGTGTCTCACCACCCTCACAGGAAAGAATTTCTTCCTAATATCTAATCTTCCTAATGTAATCTAAATCTCCCCTCTTTCAGTTTAAAACCATTACCCCTTGTCCTATCGCTCCACTCCCTGATAAAGAGTCCCTCCCCATCCTTCCTGTAGGCCCCCTTTATGTACTGGAAGGCTGCTGTAAGGTCTCCCCAGAGCCTTCTCTTTTCCAGGCTGAAAAATCCCAACTCTCTCAGCCTGTCTTCATAGGAGAGGTGCTCCAGCCCTCTGATCATCTGTGTGACCCTCCTCTGGATCCGTTCCAACAGCTCCAGATCCTTATGCACTGAAACCCCTTGCTCTCAGCATGCAACATGTGCCTCAAAATCCCAGTACCATCCAGACATCAAGTATTAGCATTTTGGTTTTGTCTTTGCAGTCAAGTTCCCGTGTGGTAAGCTTCAGAAAAATCAGGAATCCAGTCGAGAGAAAGTCACAGGAACCACAGCGAGTCCAGATGCTCATCCTGAAGATGAGGGAACCACTGAGGCCCCGAGCAGCCATTCAGAGGTCACCGGGGAGGCTGGCAGTTTACCCAGTGTGTGCCCATGGCAGGTAAGGCACCCTTGTCCTGAGATGTTCAACACCTGATCCCGCTCACCAGGACCGGCAGCCATTCACTCTTCATCATACTCATCCCCACTTGACAAGGGGACCTTGATTTGAGACAAACTTCCCTGGTGTTGACATTTAGGGTGCTAGTTCCACTTTCCTGAGTCCTGCGTTTCTCCACAGGTCTCCTACCATGAATGACATTTTGCCTTCATTTCAGCATCAACCAAAAGCTGAAAGGGGGAGGCCAGGAATGATCAGGGTTGCAGATACGGGACGTAGAGCTGGGTGAGCCACCGTGCCCCTTCCTTGCCACCCACCCTGTTACTCGTGTTGTGGCATCAGAAGAATAGCCTGAGTTCCTGTTGTAGCCAAGACTAAAGTGAAACAAAAGACCCAAGTAGGAACAGTGCTATTACAATATCGTCTAAATTTCTTAAAAAAAATAGCAACCAAAAAGTGTTGGTAAAAAAACTGAATGCACAAACTCTGCTTTGAGACAGGAAAAAGGTCTATCTTGACAAGTTTCCCGCTGTGGTGGCTACACCTCAGTGTAACTCTCACTGCCTCTGAATGAAGGCTGCCTTTGACAGAAAATACATATGAAAATGCCTACTTTAAGAAAAGCTGCTTGAATCTCAGCTAGCTGCTCAGGATTTCTCTGTACATATGTTTTTGTGCTTTATCTTTCTTCTCTGTCTTTGCAGGCTGTTCTACTAGATGAGTATGGTGAATGGTTTTGTGGGGGGACAATTCTGAATGAGTATTTTATACTTTCTGGAGCTCATTGCGTTAACCAGTATAAAGATTTATGGGTTCTTGTTGGTAAGTTCTTCTCATTTTGCCCTTTACTACAAAAATAAGAAACTGACCTGTGTTCTAGTCTCCCTGTGCAAGACACTGAACTCTGCCAAAGTTTTTCCTGCCTTCTTGTTATTTCTCACTGCCTCATCTTGTCCCTTGACTAACAGTGAAATACATGTTCACCTTTGTTGACTGAACAGTTTCTTTAAGCTTGGCTTGGCCTAGTGTAGGTTGTATACGACAGAAGCCAAGTATAAACTGGGAAGGTATGCAGGCAAGTAAGGTTGAGCTGATGTAGTTAAATTGGTCTAGCATTACACCTTTGTGCAATTTCCTGTGTTGGCCAAACCTTGAAGAATTGCAGATGCCTCATTCAGATGTTAGCCATAACTGCTTTGACAGTATGTAGATACTAGTCTGGGACTGTTCGATACCTGAAACCTCAAATTTATTATTTATTACTGTCATTTGTGACAAAGTAGTTTATCACAAGTTCTAGGCACTGAAAAATTGTGTTCTGAGTCACAGAAATTGTAATCAGCCTACAACAGTAAAGCAAAAATTGTGTTTGCCTAAGCTCCAATTGTCTGTCTGTTTAATTCCCAAAGAGACTTCATACAAATTGAGAAAGACTAAATATATATAAACTCATAAATTTTTGTATGCAGAATGTTGAAGTTTTAAAAGACAATTAATATCTATTTCCTGTTTAAGTCTGTTTGACTGTGTTGCTCTATACATGAGAGGGGCGAGATCCTTCTCTTCTGTGTTGAGGCTTTTGGTTGTATATCATAAGAGTGCAATTGGGAATATTGTAATGAAGCCCAAAGCTTTCATTGAGAGCATTATTCTGACAGCGAAGTTCTGCTTTTCTCCTTGCTTGGCATTTTGGCAGCCCTCCAAACCCCCTCCAAAATGGGTATAAAAGGCTACAGCATCAAGATACAGGACTGGTCTATTTTATTTGTACAGTACAATGCCTACACAAAGTGCAAGGAACTTTGGACCCTTCTTCTATTGAGATGCAGTTTAGACTTGTTGGTATTGTCTTATTAACAACTACTTCAATAATCTGACACAGGGATGGTGGACGAAGGCAATGAAGAGCCAAGCAGAGCAATGCACAGAGTGGAAAAAATAATTGCACATGCTGAATTTGATGCAGAAACTTACAACAACGATATAGCCCTTCTCAAATTAGAAGAACCTATCACATTTTCTGAGGATGTTGTCCCAGCGTGCCTTCCAGAAGAAGACTTTGCTAACAACGTCCTGATGAACCAAACATTTGGAATTGTCAGTGGCTTTGGAAGGAGGTTTGAACGTGCGCAGACAGTCAAAAGAATGAAAGTGCTTCAAATCCCTTATGTGGACAGGGACACTTGCAAACTTGCCCTTTATAACCCGGTCACAGAAAACATGTTCTGCGCTGGATATGACAAAGATGGAAAAGATGTCTGCCAAGGAGATGGAGGAGGCCCCCACGTAACTCAGTACAATGGCACTTATTTTGTTACTGGTATCATCAGCTGGGGAGAAGGGTGTGGAAGGCAAGGGAAATATGGAGTTTACACCAACTTGTCAAAGTTCCTACCCTGGATAAGAAGTGTTTTGGCAGAAAACTCTTAACAGTTTGACATTTAATAAACCCAATTGTCTTAGCGATCAGACCTGATCCCTAACTAGTATTTTCCTCCTTTTATCATGCTTGCTAAAGTTCTAATAGTTTGTGCTTCCCTTAAGAGAACCCATCTATTGCTTCATGAGCTAATGCCTGGTTTTCAGAAGGTGGGGTTGGACTTCAAACAGAGCTTACTGGTTTTGGACAATAACGAAACTTCTTCAAATGGTTTAGGAACAACTTCTGCTCTTGCTGTGATAATCTAAATTTGTCTATTGGAGGCTTTGCCTGTGCTGGTAAGACCCCTGCCTTTGCAAGGAAAGTTGGAACTAACTCAACATTTCTGTGGCAGTGCCTGCATTATAGAAACAAACCAGACTAGGATAATGTCAAAGTAAGACAGTGTCAGAGTAGGACAGCATTTTAAAAGCCTCTGGAAAAGCTACCTAGTTTTCTAGTTTTATATACGTGTACACAGAAAAAGCTAGAAAATGCAAAACCCACCCATGTATCTATACAAGTCTAATAAACTGTGCATGTCAGTGAATCAAATGACTTCTTAGATTAAGTTCATTGAATTGTAAAGGCTTGCTTATCATTACCAAAATCACTGGTATTCTGTTATTTTCTTCACCAGTGTTTTTGATGTCATGATTTTGGCTATAATAAAGTGAACGCGTTGTATACCCTACAAATTACAATATTGTCGTATGTCGTCATTTATATAAAGCATTATTTAAATTATTCACAACTGAAGAGTTTTTGTATCTACAAGGATAAATAATCTTTCAAGACTAAGAAAAGCCTGGCTCTCTAATCAGATGAACCTGACACCCTCTGTCTGCCTTATTCCAATCCAGAAGGAAAAAAAGACTTGTTTTTTCAGCCAGCTCAGTGGTACATAAAAATGGTGAACTAGATATTAAGGTCTTTGAGTGTCTACAGAAAAATTAAGTATTCTGTGATGTACTTTAAAAAGTGTGTCGGTACACATTTTGGAAGAGAGGGAAAAGAGGGATGTTACAAATGATATTGTGGTATAAAATGTGCAATATTTTTCTCATTCCCTGGCTTCACAATATGTGGTTTGCAAGTGTTAAAGTCACCATTTCAGTGTAATTTTTAACATGGATTGTGCTGATCAGTTTGAAAGGAACAAGGTGGTTAAATTTGTCCTGCGATGACCACTGTCCTGTTCCCCTACAAAAAAAAATCAGAAAAATCATGCTGGAGTCCGTTCCATTTGTATTATTTCCCCCCATTTTTCTCTGACACATCTCCTGAACTTCAGGACTGCTAAATGAACTCAACGCTGGAGCAACAGCACATCACAGGTTGTGGCATTCAAGCCACAGAAAGAAGTTCAGCCCCTGATGGCTGCATATGCAACCCCCTGACATCGCTGCTCCAAAGGATTTACCCCTGCTTGACTTCCCATACAAGAACCTCGGTTGCAACCTCTGATTATAGTTCAGCCCTAAACTATATATTGAGAGAGCCAAACCTGATATATGGAACTGTGGGCCATGCGCAGACGTGTCCCAGGGACTATGGGGAGGCCATTGCATGGGGCTTGCACTTGCTGACCCATGCCCTCATTGCCATCCATCTTTCCTCCTACGCAGCCCTGCATTACCGCTTGTCCCGGCTCTGCAGCACTCCTAGTTTATTCATAACTGATTACAAAAGGCACAGAAACCTTCAACAGGCTTTGATCGCCGTCTTTAGCTCAACGTACATTCAGAGGAATCAGTCATCTGAGCTTCTCCTTCCTCATCTCCCGGTTTGCATTGCCAGGCATGAAACACCATCATCCACCTACTCAGATGTTCAGTACCAGATAAGAACGAATTCTGTCTGCAGGGACACTTATCCCAGCCGCTTAATTGCACAGAGAATTGCGATTCTCACTGGAGACACATACCAAGGCACACATCATCATCATCTGTGCTCTGCCTAAATGCTATTTGAGTTGTCACAGAGAAGATAGAGTTTTAACTCAAGCCATCCTGGAAGACTTACTTTGAAACTTGAATAAGCTTTTTTGCCATCATTTTTCAATACGGATGGATTATTTTTTTCCCTGACATAAATGCAGAAGTTGACTTCCAAATGCAATGAAGCAGTGTAGCAGCTGCACAAGTCCACAGAGTCCATGTCTCCCGTGGCTTGGGAGTCAGGTTTATGGCAGGAGCCACATCCAGCACCCAGTTACGTCTGTCTGGGCTGTGAGTGGAAGCTCTCAGGCACTGACTTTGCAGTGGCACTGCTGAGGTCAGGTCAGGGCTTCTCTCCTGCTGAATCTGCTGCTGAGGATGTGGCCGGCTGGTCACAGGACCACCTTAAATCACATCTGGACACAGCGGCAGAGCTGCTGCCCCACAACCACAGGGGAGGGAATCAGGCAGAAAGAGAGGGGAACAGGAAGCAGCATTAAAAAGTCTGAATTCCAGGTAACTCCAAACACTTTCTTATCTCCTCATTGCCCACTTCAGACTGTGTTCCAGGAGTTTGCCTGCAAATCCTCTGTTTAGGTTTCTCTGTGAGCCCTTCTTAACCATTTTTATCCTGAAGTCCAGGTTAGAGCAATGGGAAGACGTTATCAGAGAAAATGGGAGAAAAAAATCACAAAATTCTTATCCGAATGGCACAGACTCCAAAGTGATTTTTCTGCATTTTTCCCAGGGGATCAGGTTACCACTCATCTCAGGCAAAATTAACAACATTACTAAACCCCCTCATCCATCACTGAAGCTGCATCTAGGAGCTTAAGTGATATGGCATCGACTGTGCATGTGCTTTGCCATCCTCTGGCTGTTCCATACACAGTTATATTGGTTGCAGTTTTGGTAGGGAAAAGGGGTTAAAAGTAGGGGGAAAAAAAAGGTAAAGAAACACAAAGGTGGAAGTAAAGAAAGAATGTATTTTAATAAATGAACTGTTAACAACAATTGCTATTTTTAGCAGTGTATGCACAGAAGTAGAAGATGTCAAAGCTTGCATCTAGAGAGATCACAGAACCATAGAAGAGTTTGGGTTGGAAGGGACCTTCAAAGATCATCTAGTTCCAACCCCCTGCCCTGGGCAGGGACACCTCCCACTAGACCAGGCTGCTCAAAGCCCCATCCAGCCTGGCCTTGAACACTTCCAGGGATGGGGCAGATGTCAGAGTAGTTCCAAAGTGGCTTTGTTTTTTGCTACCAGTCTGTCAGGAGACTTGCACAAACCTTGTGGCTGGGCTCAAGTCCTTGTTGTGGGTGCAGCATCCACGTGAGAGAATCAAAGCTTCCCGGAGTCACATTCTTCGTCCTGCCCGCTTCCCCAGGATTTCCTGCAATCTTGTAACCACACCAGAAGGGCAGTGTTGACACTCTGAAACAGCTGCAAGTTCCTCCAGCTTTTAGGAATGGTGATGCACTTTGGATTTGGCAAGAAAAACTTCTTTTCTTTTTTTTTTTTTCCTGCAAGTGGTGAACAGAACTGACTGACAACAGCCCAAGTGTTCATATATAACCCATGTTATTATAACCCATGTTATGCGCACCAAGGATTAACCCTCTCTGCTGGCCGGGCAAAGTTCAGCTGACATTTTTGTAGCTTAGAATCACAGACTCACAGAATGGTTAGAGTTGGAAGGGACCTTAAAGATGATCTAGTTCCAACCCCCTGCCATGGGCAGAGACACCTCCCACTAGACCAGGCTGCTCAAAGCCCCATCCAGCCTGGCCTTGAACACTTCCAGGGATGGGGCATCCACAGCTTCTCTGGGCAACCTGTTCCAGTGCCTCACCACCCTCACAGGAAAGAATTTCTTCCTAATATCTAATCTAAATCTCCCCTCTTTCAGCTTAAAACCATTACCTCTCATTCTATCGCTCCACTCTCTGATAAGGAGTCTCTCCCTGTCTCTCCTGTAGGCCCCCTTTAGGTACTGGAAGGCTGCTGTAAGGTCTCCCTAGAGCCTTCTCTTCTCCAGGCTGAACAACCCAAACTCTCTCAGCCTGTCTTTGTAAGAGAAGTGCTCCAGCCCTCTGATCATCTTCTGTACACACAAAGACCAGTGCTGCTTATAAGCATGGATGCTGATAACAGTGTTTCATATGAGCAGAGAGTACAGTGGAATGTAAATGGAATTAGCTTGTGTCACTCATTGCTAGCTCTTGACCAAAACTACACATGACCACGGTCACCTGTTTTGGACCAGCTGATGTCTAGTCAGGGCTGAGGGATGCACTCCCATTTTTTTTGTTCGTAAACGGTTGTCTGCAAGGGAGTGTTTCTTCTTTAATTTGAAAAAGCTCTCCCTTGTTCCTCAATCTGCTGTTTCCATTTCCATATTCTCTATGCTAAGAATAACCTAAAGCTCCACAATATTGAGATATCAAGGTGCTGGAGTGAGTGCAGAGGAGGGCAACGAAGCTGGTGAAGGGCCTGGAGAATAAATCTTATGAGGAGCGATGGAAGGAGCTGGGACTGTTTAGTTTGAGGAAGAGGAGGCTGAGGGGAGACCTCATCACTCGCTACAACTACTTGAAAGGACATTGTAGAGAGGTTGGTGCTGGTCTCTTCTCACAGGTAATTAGTGATAGAACAAGAGGGAATGGGTTCAAGCTGCAACAGGGTAGGTTGGACATTAGGCTGGACATTAGGAAAAAATTCTTCACAGAAAGAGTGGTTAGACACTGGAATAGGCTGCCCAGGGAGGTGGCGGAGTCACCATCCCTGAACGTGTTTAAGAGTCGTTTAGATGTGGTGTTAGGGGATATGGTGTAGGGGAGAACTTTGTAGAGTGGAGCTGATGGTTGCACTCGATGATCCCAAGGGTCTTTTCCAACCTAAATGGTTCTATGATTCTATGAATACATTAGCCCTCTGACAGAGGAATTGCTACCTTAAGCTACAGTAAAACCTGTCCTCTGCCCTCTCCATCTCTTGGAGCTGGCAGTGATTGCTGTGATCTACCTGCAGCTTCTCCAGGGCTCTTCCCTATGGGGAGGGAGAGGCTGTAGCGGGGCTGCAAGTACATCAGTGATTCACGGTCCTACCTCCTTGCCCTGCCAGCTGGGGCTCTGGGTAACTGCCCAGGTTTCAGCTGGGATACAGTTAACTTTCTTCCCAGTAGCTGCTGTGTTTTGGATTTAGTATGAGAAAAATGCTGATAACACAGATGATTGTTTCAGTTGTTGCTAAGTAACGCTTATACTAAGTCAAGGACTTTTTCAGCTTCCCACAGAAGCTGGGAGGGAGCACAGACAGGACAAGCTGGCCAAGGGAATGTTCCATACCACAGACGTCACGCTCAGTGTATAAATGGGGGTTGGCCGGGGGGCAGGGATCCATGGTCTGTGCTCGGGACAGGCTGGGCAACCGATCACTGGGCGGTGAGAGCACTTGGTATCGCATCGCTTTATTTTGTGTGTTCTTTTACCATTATTTTTCACTTCTGTTACTGTTATATTAAACTGTCTTTATCTCAACCCACGAGGTTTGGGTTTTTTTCTCCTTTTTCTCCCTCTTCTCCCTACCCTACTGGGGCCGGGGGTGGAGCGAGTGAACGGCTGTATGGTCCCGGTTGCCATCTGGGGTTAAACCACGACACTAAGCTGGAGCCAGGAGAGAGCACAGAGGAAGCCAGTGGGGTTTTGAGGACTGTGCCAGATGCAAAATGGGGCAGGGGAGGAGGCAGAGGTAAGAAACTCGCCAGGCCCACCTGCAGCACAGATGGCTCAGAGCAGAAGGGCTTGGAGGGGCCCCTGCTAGCGCCTCACTTCCAGTGAGTTGAGCACTGCTGGTCCACTAACCACCAACCTACGCATCTCTAAGCATGTCAGAGAAAACACAGCCACCCGCTTTCTTCTGCCCCTGCGCACCCAGAGCTGGGCTCTGGCGACAGGCACACGGGAGTGGGCTGGCGTTCACGGCACAAGACGACACTGTAAGGGTCTGCTCCTTGCAGGTCCAGTCCCCATCCCTCCTCCTGCCCCCTGCCTTGCAGCAGCAAGCAGCTGTGGGCTCTCCCTCATCCCAGGGCCCCCAGATCCCTGTCGAGGACTGACACAGACAAAGAAGTGAGGTGGAGGAGGGGGGAGGCTGAAGGTCCTCCTGTGAGCCTGCACCTCCTGCCACGGGGCGGGCGCACCACCGTCCCCTTCACCTTGAACCACCTTCAGTGTCCACGACACACAACTAACTGCAGTGCCCACATGCCGCGCGTCAGGAGGACACCCCCAGGGAGGAACATGGCTGCAAGCCCAGCCATCGGCTTGCATTATTTGCTTAGTGCTGGGGTGACGTTTTCTGGAAAATAATTGCTGTCCCCTTTCGCCAGCTGAGGTGTGCATTTCCCAAAAGCGTGTGACGGTGACAGACTTACTCAGAACAGCTGCCCCCGGCTGCCCTCGCTGCAGCAGGGCTGATGGCTAGCCAGGGGACACAACATGAGGTGGCACGTCCCCATCACTGGCCCATCACTGGAAACCAGCTTCCCCTGGCTTACCACAATGCTGGCCAGGGGGGACTTCCATGGGAAGCAGTTGCCAAAGCAGGACCAACTAACTCACTCAGTTACTCCAGCCCGAGGAACTGCAGATTTCCTATCTGACACCATGCCCTGGCTTCAGGCTGGAAAGTGTGACCCTTCAGGCAGGAGGCAATCCTTAACCAGGGCTGCAGGAAACAGGTTGCGGGGCTCCTTAATGAAACACATCTCCAGGTGCTCACTGTGATAATTAAAGGAGTGGAAAGAGAAATCCCAGTAACTCTTCATAAACAAAGATGTGAGGAAAGGACTGCCCTTTTGAAACCTTCTATTTATGCCATTTTCCATAGTAATATGAAAATTAAAATGTAAAGCCTGTTGCAATAATATTGATACAGAAAAAGCCAAGTCAGTGCCATAACATACTGAGTATACTGTGGCCCATCCCCGAGGACACAGCTGCTCAGTCAAGGAACACTTTGTTTAAAACAAACACAGTAAGAAAAGTGAAGGTCTGGTGAGAATACAGCTTCTGAAGATCTGTGTTGTTATTATTAACCTAATTTGAATAATTATCATATACCTACAAGAGTTCCTTAATCGACATAGCTCTGCAATAAGTAAACAGCTTGTTTAAAAAAAAAAAAAAAAAATTAAAAATCTGTAGATCTGCATTTTTGTGCTGTGTTCTGCAAAGTCCTGTGCTGACATCAAGTGGTGGTGCATTTTTCATGCCGAAGGGAGCCAGACTTGCGGTACTGTGTGCGCATGGGGCGATATTCGCTATCACGGGAAGGTAAAGGCAAGGTGGCAGGGGGGCTACGGCGGCAGCCTCACCACCGGGCTCTCCCATGGCGATGGTTGGCTGGAGGAGTAGGGAAAAACAGCGCAGCCACTGCTGTGCAAGAGGAGGAGGGGGAGGTGAGACTCCCCAACAGCTCCTGGGCACACGAGGTGCTGGCTGAGCCCCCCAGCACCCACCAGATGTGACAACCGGCGGCAGCCCCCCCCACCTTTCCCCAGCCAAGAAACCCCCGGCTGGGGCTAGTACAATGGGGTTTTGTGGTCTCAGGGGACTGAGGAGAGCATGGAGAACTCATTTACTAAAGAAATGTTGACACAGAGTTAACCAAAGAGGGTGGGAGGCTATATTAATTCGTTCTGCAGAAATATCAAGGAGGGAAGAATAAATATGTAAGGCTATGAACTGTCTGTGAAAAAAATCAAGCTTGATATTCAAAGGGTTTTACCTTCGAGTGAACTTCTGGAAAAATGTGCCGGCAGAGATTGTGCGGGAAAAACCTCCCACAATGCAGTTGTAATGCGGAGGTTAATTATTTGCTGAAGGCACTCGGGTCTGTGATGTGAGCTGCAACATCAGCCCTGGGCTGGCTGGGACTGGCCTTGGTGAGGCATGTGGTCTGCTTCAGCCCCGCTCATCTGCCTCGCTACTGACGCCGGTTTTAAAAACTGCAGTTGATGTAAAGTCAAGTTTTATTTGGGGATTTATCCCTGAATGGTCAGATCAATTATTCTTTGTTACAAGAGCTGCATACTCAAATAATAGCTGGGAATTTATGACATGAAAACACAGAACGGTCCCTATGTTTCTAATTCAGCTAAAAAAAACCCCCACTTTTCCTCTCACTCATTGTTGCTCTGACTATAGAAATGGTTTCCTGCTCTTCCCAGCAGCCTGCCTGTGCTGGGAGCCAAACAACCCCTTGTGGCACCATTGCCATGGCAGAGCCCAGCCCATGCACGTCAACGCTTGGGTCCTTTCTCTCATTTGGGGCCAGGCAGGAGGGCTGCCCCGGCTCCTGGGTGCTTGAGATGCTCCCATCCGCCTCCTACTCGCACCTCCTTTCTGCACCTCCTTTCACCTCCTGTGTGTCTGTGCGACCGGGATCCTGAAGTCAGGGAGAGTTTCCCACGCTCTCCTTCACGGCTGGGCAGTGCAAACCTAACAGCCGAAAACAAAAATGCTGCACCCGTCCAGATACATCCCCACGGGGGAAATCCCACACGTGGTTGCTTGGTTGCTCCAAAAGCCAGTGGGATGTGACCAGTGCAGCTAAGCCTTGGCAAATGCTTTGTGGGGACGGCGTGTGAAAGAGCCACGCCATAAAAACGATCCCTGTAGCCATCACCCAGCTCGTGCTTTGATCCGGTACAAAGAAATGTTCGTACTGCTCATCTCTCCCCGTTTGGTGTGACAGTAAGTGAAGGCTGGGGGGGGTGGGAGGAATACCCAAATCTTGGAGCAGCTCTCAGCAGAGCTGGCAAACCTGCTCCACCTTCAGCCAGAGCGCTAAGAGAAGGGGCACTGCTGCACCAATAAGCAGGGTTTTTTTTAGTTTTTGGGGTGGTTTTTTTTTCATGTGTTGACACCGAGGCCAAAGCTTTGCCCTCAGAGGCTTTGTTTTCTCGTGAGCCAGCTGGACTTTAAACGTCAACATCTCGCATATAGCCATTTCCCCCAGGAGCGGCAGGAATGCAGGCAGGCGGCCACTAGGCTCAGAGGGTGGCAATGGCAAGGTGCTCTTGGACAGTATGGTTTCTTCTCTCTGCCCTTTTCCTTCAGACAGAGCAGACAGGTATGGCCTTCGCTTTGTTGCGGCTTTAATTCTGATCTGTGCTGCTGCTCTTCTAAACACACCAGCAGTTTGGTACCTTGTGTCGTGTTTACTTTGTAGCACAGGGTGACACCACTGCAAACTGCCTGTTCCTTGTTTTTCTTACGCTTCTCCTGTGGTTTTGTTGTTTGTTTGTTTGTTTTTTTCATATAACTGAGTAAAAACTGCAGTAGGTTACTAAGGCAATGTAATTTTGAATTACCAGCATTTACACCAGGGTTATGTTTTGTCTTTTCTTATCATTCTTAAAGAGCGCCCCCGATATTAATGAGAATTTTGCTCTGTATTTCTAGTTGCCTTACGAAAGAGGCTGAGATGCATGCTTGTTATAGTTTGAAGAAATTTATGTTTCCATATTAATCCTCCGTGGTTTGTCAATATTAAGGAGGAGCTGGACAAGGAAGAAAAAGGTGGTGACTGCTTCAGAAGGGTCAAAACGCCCCCGGCAGCAGCAGCAGTGCAGTGCCAGCTGTGCTGGATGCGTCGGAAACACCGCACAGCAGAAATGTGCACCGGGCTGTCAGATAGCTTTTTAAATTGCAAAACACAAACATGAAGCTTTTTTTTTTTTTAAATCTTTTTTCTTTTTGAATACCTCGTGGAAGCCTGTTGCTTATCAGATATCCTTCAAAAGCATAACTAGGCATTCGTGTGCAGTTTCCGACTAACTTTGTTACTGCTGTCACTTTTTCCAATTCTAGTATTATTGATCAGTTCAACCTTTGTGCCTGGCAGTGCTGGGCCCCCAAACACTGTATGAAATACAAAAAAATACCCCAGTGGGTTTATTTTCTAAGCACAGGAGAACTGACAAACACGTGCTGAGACACACAGCCACACATTGCTTGAGGTCAAAGGCAGCAGGCTCCGGCACGGCTCCGGCCGTCCTGCTGGCAGGCAGGTTTTGTTGCAGGCATCATTGCAAAGAGGAGTTTTAAGAACTGATAACTCTCATATCTTTGCTCACTCCTCCTCCTTACTCAAATTGAAAAGATTACAGTGTCTTTCCACACAAAGGGTGTTGGATGGTATAGGCCTTGTAACTTTTTTGAGCATTGCTTTTCTTTATTCTCCATGAGAGAGATTTGATCGAGAGCTCAGCCATGTCACGGTTTTGCTTCTCAGCAAAAAAAACCCTGCGAAGACTGAAGGCCATCAGTTTGGATCCATCATCATAAACTAATACAAATCATTTCCACTTCTACTGATGAGTCTGGAAGCCCTGTGCAGTCTTACAAAAGAGCCTCTGCCTTTACGATAATACATTTCCCCTTTCCCTGGCCGTGCCACAGCAACGCTGTTCTATGTCTGGTGCAGGAAAAAAATTCGTCAGTTCATCAGGAAGGGCTTCAAATTCCCTCTGCTTGGGAGCAAGTCAGGCTCTCCCCAAATGAAAAAGGTCATGACTCCTCAGCTGAGTTTGGGCTAAGAAAGTAGGGCTCTTCCAGTATGAAAGTTTGATGTGGCTGGAACCCCGAATCAGCCAAAAGAGTTGTCTTCATGATTAAAATTGCTGCTTAGTAATGTCTCTTGAAAAAATGGGGAAAAAATGGTGAAAATATATAAGGAAATGAATCTAAGTACTGAGGTTAGATTTTGTCGTACGTTTCAGTGTTTATATCAGCTGACGATGCAAACAACGTTATGAAGAGGCAGAGGCGTGCCAGTTCCCTACTTTTGGAGGAGGTCCTCCAAGGCAGCTTGGAAAGGGAATGCCTTGAAGAGAGATGTACGCAGGAAGAAGCAAGAGAAGTGTTTGAAAACGATGAAATGCTCGTAAGTATTTTGTTTTCTTGTGTGCATATTAGAAATTACTGCCTTGGTCTTCCGCTATCACGTTTAGCCCTGCAGCCTGCTTCTTTCGTTTGGGTTTCTCCCCATGTGAAATCTTTCCACCTCCACAAGCGGAAAGCAGGTGTCTTCAGTGGTCAAAATGGAAATTCAGAGGTCAGCTCTGACATGCCGGAGAGACAATGGCCAGCCAGTTTTTCCAGGAAGCTGTATTGCTAAAGGATTCAGCTGTTTCTCTCTTGCCTGTAAAGTCTTTCTTTTCCTTTATAGCTTTCTAAGAAACAATAAAATAAGCAGGATGCAAACCCCCTCCCATCTCATTCAAATTTTTCCGGCAGGGCAGAATTTGTAGTTGTGCAACTCTGTGAACGTTAAACCGTAGTGTATATTCTCTCATGTACAGTTTTTGTTTTACCAAAATATTTATGGAAGACGATATTATTTGAGAATTAAAATCTAATTTCACTTTTTTCTTTTTCTTTTTTTTTTTTTTTTCAGAAAATGTTTTGGGATATCTACTATGGTAAGCTGGCCTCTTGATTTCTCTCCTCCATAGCGGTATCACACTGTGGACATTATGACTCACTCCAGTGCTGGTTTTCTGAGAGTTTTTAGCAGTTCATCCTCAAAGAAACACCCAGTTGCTATTTGTCATGTCTCTAGTAAAGCAGGAGGAAAAGTGTTGATGTGAAAGATTTAAAAAAGTAATAGATAGGAAAAAACATTTAAGACTGTGAAGTGAATAAAAGCTAAGGTGAGTAGATGTTATCATAGTAAATAGGCTATTTTTTTTCCTGAACTTAAGGCTGTTCTGAAACAACCTGGGAGCTGACAAAGTCTGCTTTGCTGATACAATAGAGCAGCGCAGCTTTGCCAGGAAAACCTCCCAAATACAAATCTAGCATTTAAACCTGAGCGAGATAAATAAGTGTTAAAAGCTACTGGGCTGCCTGCAAACCCTGGACGCTGGCACTGCATCATCCCTTGGCAGCTGTCAAGGCAAGAAACGAATCTGTAAAAGCTGAGGGACTGATGTAACTCGATGCTTCCTGAACAAGGAGCCTGGGGCATCAGCTGATGGTGACTTCGCCTTATTCCCTCCTTTTCTCCATGCCTCATCCCAAGATTTTCTCTAGGGTTTTCTACTCCGTTTTTATTAATTTCTAATCTGGGGTTTAGACAGTGGATAAGGAGGTGGCAAAATCGGCAGTTAGCATTAATTTTCTGCAGAAGCCACTAAAAGAAGAAGAATATAGATGTTATGAAGAATGATGCCAAATATCTGGCCTTTGCTACATGTTTCGTCACTTCTGCAAAGGTGGGATGTTAATCCTAATTTTAGTCAATGGATGTTTGTACTAAGCATGTCGTGCAGGCTTCCTCTGCAGTCTATGAACAGAGAAGGGCCACCAGTTGAGAATGGTCCATCCAAACAACCTTAGCCACAATCAGGACGCGTTACTGGCTTCAGCCTCAGGGTTGGCTTCCTTGCAGTAATTAAAAGCCATTGTGTCCTGTCTTCTTCCTGCAGATCAGCAGTGTGTGTTTCCTTCTTTATGATACCTTTTCTAACATTTTGAAGAGCATTGCAGTGCATCTCCATGGCTTCTTTCCTCCTCACTAAACAAACCCATTTTTTCATGCTGTCTTCCAAAAATCTCATTTTCTAGACATCTGGTATCCTTGTTGCGTTCCTTCCATAGTCCAGGGTACAGTGGGTAAATCTGCACTGTGGATAAAAGAGGGCCTAACTGCTGGCTCACCCTGTTTTGTGCTGCTCCACCTTGGTCTCTTCAAGTCAAAGCTGCTATAGTGGCATCTTGCTCTAGTGTGGATGTTCGCTGTCAGGGCACTTGGCCTGAGGTCACACTTGTCCCTGACTCTCTTTTATTAACAGTATAAACTTAGCTATTGATAACCTCTCTTCAAACGTAATTTTCCAAACAGTTTTGTCCAAGTCTTATAGTAGTCTGTGTTTTCCTAGCTCACTTAAGGACAATGTCATCTGAGAAATTTCTATTCTATGATGTTCACTGATTTCCTCACTGGGTCTCTTATCCTATAACACAATTAGATTTAATCGGTTTGGATTATTTGATCTTGAAAAATGCATGTTGCTTACCACCTTCTTATTTTGCTGGGTGCTTACAAGCCGTTTAATCATTCCAGTAGCTTTCCAGTGACAGAAATCGTGCTGTTTTCTCTGTAACGCCTTGAATCTTCTCTTTCCTCCTTTAATAAAGCTAAGCACTAGGTTCACTTTTATCCCAGTCCTACAGAACCTCACCTGACCCCAGACATTTTCTGAGACTTCCTTACCTATAGTTGACCCTGCATTTCAGAGACTTGAAACCATCTAACTTGCTTCAGGCTGTAGGTGTAGCCCTTCCCTAGCTCCAGCCACCCACCACTGCTGCTGGAGGTCCCCACTCCTCAACTCTACCCCCTCTGCTGTGCTGCTGAGACTCCCCCCTCTAATCCACCCAAACACCCTCCCAGGAGACCTAAATTGTGCTGGAGTATGCTGGTGGCATCTGACTGCAGGTGGCCTGAAGGCAGTAACCACTTTAAGCCAGTATTTTAGTGCAGCTAGCACTCAAAGGCACACGTGCCCGTAGCTTGAGCAGATGCTGGTTGGTGATTTGGTCCCAGTAGCAGGAAGAGTTTTCACCTTTCTGTCCCTGATATTAATTACAGCAGCTCGCTGACTGAAGTTGACCTCTCTGATGAAGTTTTAAATTTTAGAAAGGTTGGACAGCATGTCCCGGGTTAGGCTTTGCTGGCTTGCTCCTGATCGCTCACGTCTAAAATAAGCAGTTATTTGCAGAACATTTCCAAACTCTTTTGGAGTCTTTCCAGTGGGCAGCTTAAAGGGAAATTGGCAACTCTGCCTGGTGCTCCACCTGTAGTGAGGCATCCTCTGGGTTCAACGTTTGGTTCATCAGAAAGACTAAACTCACTAGTATTATAATTCCTCCTAGTATGATGTTGCGCGATGTGTAACTTTGATGCCAGGCTTTTTATCCATATATTCAGATAATCATTTTTTTATCCCTATGCATATCAACCTAACATGGGAGACCTAAAACGCCGGTCTCACACTACATGTGTAATGAGTCCATGAACTGTAAGTCAGTGCTTTTCCCTGAAGCAGAGCATCCGTCCTCCAGAAGCGGGCTCTGTCCCTGGGCACCTCCCAGCATCCCTGCCAGGGGCTGCCGGAGCACCTCTGGAAGCAGAGGCTTGGGCTAAAATTACTCATGAGGAGTAGTTTGAGGAGACACAGCCCATTTCCACCCAAACCTTTTTGCAATGCTTCTCCGAGCGGCTCACGTGCTGGGAAGGGGGCTGTGTAATTGGAGTCAGTGGTGGTGTTGACATGTCCCTCTCCTGTGGCATTTCAGGCTGAGAGAGTTGGGATTGTTCAGCCTGGAGAAGAGAAGGCTCCAGGGAGACCTTATAGCAGCCTTCCAGTACCTAAAGGGGGCCTGCAGGAGAGATGGGGAGGGACTCTTTGTCAGGGAGGGTAGCGATAGAATGAGGGGTAATGGTTTTAAACTGAAAGAGGGGAGATTTGGATTAGATATTGGGAAGAAATTCTTTCCTGTGAGGGTGGTGAGGCACTGGAACAGGTTGCCCAGAGAAGCTGTGGATGCCCCATCCCTGGAAGTGTTCAAGGCCAGGCTGGATGCGGCTTTGAGCAGCCTGGTCTAGTGGGAGGTGTCCCTGCCCATGGCAGGGGGTTGGAACTAGATGGTCTTTAAGTTTCCTTCCAACCCAAACCATTCTGTGATTCTATGATTCTTCAGGTGGCAGGAGGTGCTCATCAAGCCCCTGCCAAAACAACGGTGTGTGCGAGGACAGCATCCGTGGCTACACCTGCACCTGTGCCGAGGGCTACGAGGGAGAGAACTGTGCTTTCGGTAAGGCATCACTGCCTCTTCAGAGAAGCCCTATCTCCTCCTGGCGTAGGGGGTCCCCCCAGGAAACCATACTCAGCTCTCCCATTACCTCCAGTTATCATGTTTTAGGTTAAAACACACAGTTCTTGGCAGAGCAGGGGTGATGTGGCTGCCTGTCTCCCAAAACGTTATGGCATCCTGAGGTTTCGCAGGCTGCCTCTTCCCCCTGAGCCTCCCTTCTCTTGGGACACAGCAAAAGGGCTCAAGCAAGTCCCCCTCACAGGTGGGCTCCAAAGGCATCCCTGCCTGCTGCCACCGGCGCTCCTGGCTGCTTGTCTTGCCGTGGTCCCAGGCAGCATGTGGCCTGAAGAACCATGACTGCAGTGCTGAGGTGGCTTCCCAGCTACACCAGTACCTCTGAGGGCACACGTGCCCACAAGACAGTCCCCCAGGACAGAGGGACTCCAGAAAACAAACCATTTTCAGTGGAAGTGTAAAAGGCAGAAAGCAAAATGGATGCTTTCTGGCACGTAAAACACCCTGGGCCAGATCCCACATTTTTACATCTGCCAGGTTCTACTTTCCAGCCCTTACATCAGTATTTCTGCTGGCTCGGAGGTCCCCTGGGCTGGGAGACGCCCTGGCTGCCGCAAGACAGGGTCATTTTCTGTATAAGGGGTGTGACTGTGACCAGCTTCTGGGGAGCACAGAAGGTGACACAGTTTGGACCAGTGCTGGGAATTGGATCTGCTCAGCGGGAGCCTTAGAGAGCCACGTTATGTGAGATTTTTTTGCTACTTCTCCACCTGTGAGCTAGATCCACCATCAAATGGCTGTTCGTCCTGTTGCTCTGTGCTGAAGCTTAAGTCATATGAGGAGAGGCTGAGGGAGCTGGGCATGTTTAGCTTGGAGAAGAGGAGGCTGAGGGGAGACCTCATTGCCCTCTACAACTTTTCCCAGGTGAATAATGACAGGACCAGAGGAAATGGTCTGAAGCTGCGGCAGGGGAGGTTTAGATTAGATATTAGGAAGAATTACCTTACTGACAGAGTGGTCAGGCACTGGAACAGCCTGCCCAGGGAGGTGGTTGAGTCACCATCCCTACAGGTATTTAAGAAACGTCTACATTTGGCACTTCAGGGCATGCTCTAGTGGCAGGGATTGTAGGGGTTTTTTTTGTGTGTGTATGGTTGGACTCGATGATCTCAAAGGTCCCTTCCAACCATGAAGATTCTATGACTCTGTGTTTGCTCAGCTATGGAGAGTTGATTGAACATGTTTCAAAGGTGATTAATATTCCCTTTCTTTTTTTCTTACCTTCAGCAGCTGTTAATTTTAAGTTTCTCAGCATGGGCGTGAGAAGTAAGAGCTATGCATTTGGTTTTGCTGAAAAACAGAAAGCTTTAGCCGCCTTCTTCCTCAAGCAATACCTGCCTTCTTAAGATGTGCAACAGTTCCTCCCACTGCAGAAACTTAATGTTTTAAGAGAGCAGAAAGAAAACCCATGGCATCCTTCCACGTGAACCCATGTTTGGCCTAGTCTGACCCTTGCCTAACGCTCCCCAAAACTCAAGAGGTGCAGACAGCCCGGTGCAGGGAGGTGCTGGGTGGGCACAGTTTGCAACGAGTCTGTGGATGCTGCAGAGACTCAGCTGTCTCCAATTTCTGCCTAACAAGGGAAAAAACAACATGGTGGGAAATACAACCAAGCCAGAATCCCTACCCACCTCCACACAAAGCAAGTAAAAAAATGCTTAGTTAAGAGGACTCAAGCTATGCAAGGGAACTCCAGCTGAACTGTTCCCGATGCTTTTCCTCCACTTGTTCTGTTTAGCTAAAAATGAATGTCACCACCAAGCAAAGGAAGGATGTCACCACTTCTGCTACCCGGGAAGTCATTCCTACCGTTGCTCCTGTGCTGATGGCTATGAGCTCGGGAAGGACAAAAAACAGTGCATCGCCTTAGGTAGGTGTGAGCATAGAAGTACAGGGGGCACGTGCTCGGTGCTGGGGTGGGTGGGCCACCATCTGACAGCCAGATACCATCAGCCTGCTTGGAGACTCAAGCAACAAGGAAATTACCGACCTTCCAAACTGGACAGATAAAGGAGGACTCTAGGTACCACCACCACCCAAGAGCATGGTAAAAGAAGCAATATTTGATCTGAACATTTAAACATGGGTCTGCAGAGAGGACTTGCATCATCCTATGTATCACTCACTGGGCCAGGTTTTCCACTCCTATGGTCAGTAAAGACTGACTCCGCTGAAGACCCGTCTGTTCGGGAATGAGGTTCAATAGATTCTGATCAGGCAGCTGATGGTCTGATAAATGAAGGGCAAAATTTGCTGCCATATAAATTAGTTTGAAGCAGTAGCCCTCTTCATTTTTCCAATCTCATACTAGGCATCTCATTCAATTTCATCCCCTTATAAACAAGGTCTACTAAAACCACAGTAGTATACTTAGGCCCTTGTCTCCATTAGCAAGCAGGGCAGCCAAACAAGAGCTGAGCTGTAGAGCCGCAGTTCTGGTGATGAAGGCTTGACGTCTGAACCAGAACACAAAGGCATGCGCAGTCCTAGAGTAACAGCTTTGACAAGGAAAACCCAGGATTCACCTTGTCCAGATTGGGCCACAGCTTTCAGATATTTGGCGCAATTTGGATACAGGATACAAATTAAGAGGAAGCAAGCTGTGCTGATGGTTGGCTGGAGATGAAGCCTCATTTCATTAGTAACAGTGAAATCTGGTCACCACAAGGCTAAGCAATGACCCACCATGTTCAGCGCCATCGCTAAGCTATCAGACTACAAATGCCAAGCAAATTATTCCAATTCTCACCAACTGAGAAACTGTCCTTCTCCTTTTCCTTGGTGCAAAACCAAAACCCCAAAGACAAGGTGGAAGCAGTAAGATATTCACAGGTAGTAGCTGTCTTGAAATGATACAGCATGAAGTTTTGATTATTTTTTTTTTTAATTCCTCTGCTAGATCAATGTGCATGTGGCAGACTTCAAGACAGCAATAATCTGATAAGCCAAACCAGGAAGAAACGTGATGACCGATTTCCTTGGCAGGTATTTCTAGCAATTCATGGAACCCATCACTCAGCCTCACGCGGGCAGTGCTGTCTACCGTCTTTTTGCCTTTTCTTAGGTCCTGCTGCTTAACTCGGAAGGGAAGGGCTTCTGTGGCGGAGTGCTGCTAAAAAGTAACTTCGTACTGACTACGGCAGAGTGCGCCCTTCTGCACAGCCATTTTGAAGTCAGGGTTGGTGCCGGTAGGTGACCAAACACCTTTTCTCTTGTTGCAGCACATTTGAGTATTTTTAAAATAAATTTAAAATTTATTTAAATTTAAACTAAAAAAAAAAAATAAAAAAGGGCTCACTGAAATTTTTTTCTGGATAAAAATATTGTTAAAGGAAACAAATCAGCTGTCGTCTCATTTCAGCATCTTAGTTAAGTATCTTAAGCTAGAACTCGAGCTGCCCCATAACCCCCTGCAAGCCAAGCAGAGAGACAACTGCCTCTCGAACGCAATTCAGAACTCGGCACCTAGGGATAAGCTAAACCAGGTGGATTTAGAGGTGGCTTTTGTTTCATGCCAAAATTCACTTCTTCTGTTGGGTACTTCTCCTTCCCGCTGAAATTATACACGCTTCTACACAGCATTAAAAAGCTGTCTCAATACATCGTAACTAGTTTACCTTTACCGCAGCGTTTTCAAGAAAGAGAGCCTTTAGTTTCTCTACTGCACGCATTTCTCAGCGAGACTAGGCAGCTGTTGTCAGTTTGCACGCAGTTTTCAAGTCTGATTCCTAAGAGCACTGCAATGTCATTGCTTCACAGGGCCTAATGGAACAAGCGGAACCGAGAAGACAATGCAAGTTAGTGAGACACACATACACATCCGGTATGACGAAGACACTGCTGAGAACAACATTGCGTTACTACAACTCCAAGAGCACGTTGAGTGCAACAACCACCAGCTTCCTGTCTGCACCCCTGAAAGAGACTTTGCAGAACACATTCTAATTCCCAAATTGGCTGGTACAGTCAGTGGCTGGAGAATGGAAGGTGATGAACTCCAAGGTGATGAGTTGCAGGTTTCATACCTTCCTGCTGAGGACTGCAAGCAAATACTCAACGTAAGCCTCACAAACAGGCAGTTTTGTGGACACCTCCAGGAGGCCGTAAACAAACGACTGGCTGGAGGAAGCTTTTTAGCTACCGAGTATAAAGGCACTTGGTTTCTGACTGGTATCCTGGGATCTTGGCCACTAGAAGACACTGACTGGGACACATTTCTGTTCACGAACACCGCGAGGTATATGATATGGTTGAAACAAAAAATGAACTAACACAAACACAACCAACCCTCCAGCACCAAACCCCCTGCCAATCACTGCAAGGAAACATTTGGATGCAGCCAGTACACCCATTTGACTCTCTTATCACGATTTGCAGCGAGGAAGTTGCAACGATGATACGTGTATAACTCCAATTCATACAGAAAAGACTCTTTGCCTTTCCTTCTTCTGCAGACACACAGTACTGCGAAAGTCACGATGCGGTAAACCTAGTTATTTTACTAAAAACTGACTGAAGTTTCCAAGAACTTTTCATCCTAAAACTCAAAAGGCACTGATGTTTTTCTGGTATTTTAAATGTCACTAGAAGGAAATCAGTCTTTTAAATTCTTGTTACCCTGAGGTTTGATTCAGCAAATTCATATTCTTATTTCAGCATCCATAAAAGCTAAACTTAGGAAAACCAGGGGAACTCCAAGCCTTTAAATGCCTATGTTGATGTAGGACTTGACACTCTCATCACACGGAAAAATGCTTCCGCTTATACACGGTATCTGTGTTTTCCCTTATGAATCATGTCCACATCAGTTAGTGGGTAAAATAAAACCCAACTCTCAAAGAGGGGGAAAAAAATGTTTTATTTTCTTTAAAAATAATTGAAAAACTCCAAGACTCCCATCCCACCACTATGGCCAAGGTTACACTGTACCAACCCCAAACAATCAAACAAAACCCCCAAGGTAGTAACACTTAACGGATCCAGTGGCAGTGTTTTCCCCAGAAGCAGAATAAAAAAGACTTCGCATAAGTTACTTAGTTTTTTTCATTGTAACAAAAATGAAACAAAATATTACCAGAATTAAAAAAACACAAACCCATCTGTGAGCACCTACAGAGAAAAATCCCACATTTATTTGAACCCGTAAGTATCACTGACACACTAAAGCTTTTGCTGGCAAGCACTTCTCTAGTTTTTAGAGAAGGCTTGAAGAGAGTATTTAATACCTGCAAGACAGACTATTGAAGAGATTTAAAAAAATGGAAACCATGAAAGAAAACATCTTTTCCACTCTGAAGAATGGATTAACGCAAGTAACAAAGAATGATACTTCTCCTCTCTGAAAGATAAATGCAGAAATAGTAACACAGAGTACTTCATAAAAACTTTTAAGTACTTCGGAAGTAGTTCGGAATGCTTTGCTTTATTTCCTTGTGAAATACTTTGAATGATCCAGAAAGCCTGCAGAAACTGTCATTGAAAAGTTAGCATTTCGTTCCAACGCACTTTGTAACACTGGCAGCCTTGGTCATTCTGGGAAAGGAGCCACAAACAGTTCCTGGTATTCCAGTCCTGGACATGAACCAGGTCATTTACAGTGTTCTCGGGGTGATTAGGAGCAGCCCCACTGGGCAAGCTGAGTATCTGAAAAGTACTTGCATGGAAAAGACATAATACTCAACACACTGTTGATAGAGGAGGAAATGGGTTCTGCTTACTGACCACAAGCTTTTGATGCTGATGAGATATATAGCCTTTAATGTGACCCTGGCAGAAGGAGAAAAAGACAGCGTTAGGACTGGAAGCTGGTAAGGCGACACCTATAACCTCAGCTGCCTTCAGACTACATCAAGCAAAGCTGTGTGCGTATACTCAGTCACCACCGCACTACTTAATATCTATAAGGATCCAATTTATGTAAGTGGGTTAACTCACAAAGTAGAGAGCTGGAACCACAACCATGTTTGTGTACTAAGGGGTGCTGTCAGACCGAGAGCCTGTTGCCAGGGCCCCCCCTACTGGTCTGCTTACATTTCCTTGAAGAGACAGAGCTCTACTGATGTGTTCCTAAATTTACTTTTGCTCACTTTAAAACGATGATTTTAATTAATCACTATTCCAAACCTAACAAACTAAACGACAGAGTACTTTCTTTTCAGACACGTAACACTGAAAGAAACTTTCCAGTCACCTAATCCCACCCTCTGTTACTCCAAGAGCACACCAAATAATGTTTCAGAAACAGAGAAACATTATTTGGTGTGCTGACACTGCAATGCTGCTCCAAACCCTCCAATTTATTAGAAATCACTTGATTTCAAGCCTTTATCTGTTCATGAGTAGTTGAGATCCATTTAGAGTAAAAGACAAAATATGAAACAAAACCAAAGAAATCTGGTTTTAACTTTTTCCAATGTTAGAATGACAAAGAGTTTCCTACTTCAAATGCAGAAAAACACATCCCTGTTTGTCCCAGTTACAACTTTTGTATTTTTAAATCAGTATTTATGCATATATAGAAATGTCAGTACTGGATTTGCAATGTAAAATTCAACTTCAGTTTTAACTGGTTCCTACAAAAGAGTCAGGAACTAGAGAAAGCCCTCAAGGCAAATGAAAACATTTCACTTGGGCACAAGTGAATAACCTTTTTTTTTTTTTATACAAGAAAACCTGGGATTACTGATATGTTTTTTGTAATAAACTTTTGTTCTCTGCCTAATATTTTTTACTCTCTTAAGTCTGGAAGGGCCAAACAAGAAGTGGTCAGTACATACCATATATATAAGGTTAGCTAAAATGCACTGGACTTCATCAATATCAACATCATCTACTTGCATGAATTTCAGGGCAAACAGAAAGGCATCTAGAGATAGCTGATGGGTTTTGAGTAGTAAATATCTGAAAGAAACAACAGGAAAAAAAAAATCTGTTCTTGAGAAACAAACACTTAAAAATTCTGTTTCTTAGAAAAACCGCCTTTCTACAATAAATTCACTTTAACAGGAATTCAGCGCTCAGAGAGAGAACTAAGGAGCATTTCGATCTCAGTCCTAGGTGAAGAAATACTAAATCTACTTTTGCAAAAATGTAGGTTTTGTTATGCTTACACTTTCTTAAAGAGATTTCTGTATGTGATGATTTTCAGCTTCTCAAGGATAAGAAAGATTCCACATCGAATAAAGAAGGTCTCGTGCTTTGTCAGAGCATCATTCAGTAGGAGAAGATTGCCTTCACTATGAGGATGAAAAAATGAAAACATGAGAAGCTCTCACCCAAATAAGAAAAGAAACTAACTTGGGTAGGAATATCCCTCCCTTGCCTTCCTCAATCATCCCAAATAAATACCTTTTATGTAATACTTTTTGAACTAACACACAAGGCAATAAAATAATCATCATACCTCACAGCCTTCGTTACTTCAGCAAACTGCATGAGGTCATACTTCTTTAAGAGCTGAACTGTTGGCATATGTCCCTGAAAAATAAAGTTTCCACATTTCCCAGGATAAAGTCAAATGCATTTCAAATGTTATACAGTAAGCTATAAAAACATTTGTTAGAGAAAGACAAATGTTTAACCAACTTTTTTTTTTTTTGCTACAGAACAAGAGATGAATAAAAGTATTTGTAAGACAATGCCCTTACCCCTGCCAAACACCTTCTAGCTCAACTCACGATAACTACCTATTTATCATGGTTTAGGGAGTCTTAATATTTCTTAATGTTAGGGTACAGTTATCAAACTTTTAAAATCAAGATCCTGAGACTTGAAGCCTAGGCAGATCCAAATTTTATGTCATAGCTGTATGATCTAATCCGCAAACAGAAGAACGGCAAGAATCCCAAGCATTACTAATAATACAAGCAGTACTTCAGCACTGTCAAGTGCTAGCTCAGTCTGTACCAGATTTTTCCTTCACTATGCCTCTGTGCAGAAATAAAAAAAGTCCTCTCAAAAAACTAAACAACAACAACAAAAAAAGAGAGAGAAAGTTTAAATTTAAAGAAACAAAATTAATTCTCATTCCTAGACCTGGTAAAACCGAACCACCTACACTATCAAAAAGAAACTTTGTTTTTTCGCCCCCGCACAGCAGAGATCAGATTGCACACTGACTTGGGTCAGACTTTAAATTTAGTTACCATCATGCTATGCTGTTGGTAACTCCTTTCCTGGTTGGAGGATTAGCTGAGAGCAGAACTCAGCTGCATGTTTACTGAGAGCTGCTAGGAATGAAAAAAAAAAAAAAACAAAACCATCCAAGCTAGTTTAGTACAGTTTAAGATTAGTGTTAATGTTTGGGCTCTGATTTAAAAAAGCAACTGTAAAAACAATGACCTTTATCTGGTTTTGTTAGTGCCTCTTGTACACTAGAACTGCTCCAGAAAAGCACTAGGCACTAACGGACCCACCAGTTTCCGGCACTCATGTCAGGATGGGAAAAAGTTTTTAGGAGGGCTGTTAAGTTTTCCTTTATCAACCCTACCATTGATTGATCTGAAAACAACCAGCAAGAAAGTCAATACATAGAAAATTAAAAACAGAAGCCAATTATCATACCCATTATGCTTCTCCTTTACCCACTTGACACTGCAAGGGACTGGAAAGGGAGCACTGAATGGAAAAGGAAGGATAGTCATAAACAGGTTGGGGCAAAGGTGGAAGACGGCAGCTCACAGCAGCAGATGGTAACAACATTCTCCACAGGTAACTTTGGTAATAGGGCCAGGAACAGGAAACTAAAATCTGTTTCTCGTCCCCTCTGTTACACTGAATTAATTCTTAGCATAATCCCGCTAACTCAAGGAAACACAAATGCCAGCACAGCACATGGGAAGGGACAGGAACAAGAAACAGAGGTGTGCTTAATGCTTTTAATAGAAAGATGAAATGATCAAATAGTAACCAGTCTTCCTTGATTTGTTCAAAACCAAAATGCTCTACTTCGCGACCCTTCTGACATGCCTCGAATGGGCAGATGTACAAGGCGCAAACATAAACCCCAAAGATAGGAATCCTTTCTCTCCTGTGGCAAACCCCCCTCAACAGTCTTCAGCCATCTGTTTGCACATCCCCCTTCCCTTCACCAGGTGAAAGAAGCAGACAGATTTCTCCTAGTGAATACACACATTCCCTGGCCCATCTGTGTAGCTGATCACCAGACACGGGCCCAGCTACACAACGTAAGTTACACCGTTAAGTGCTTCTCCTAAGAGCTCAGTTGTCTTTATTACAGAAGCAACTTCAGGTTGCACCTTTACAAGGGGTGGGAGGAAGGTAAGGAGAAAAGAAGGTGGGGGTTTTGTTTGGTGTTTTTTTTTCCCCCCTTTCTCCTTTGCTATGCCGCTATGACAATTCAACAGGTTTTGTCCTGACACAACATCATGTGCATATGCTGACTCTTATGGTGGTCAGGCACAGATAGCCTCTGAATTCCAAAAAGGGCAAGAACCATATTGAGCATCAGTTTGGTTATCTGCTCCCAAAAAATTATTTAGAAGAGTAACATCTACTCACCAACAGCATTTTTACTGGCAGCAGGTAGATCAAAATCATTCTTTTGTTCTTCTGGCTTGAGCGGTGACAGTGCTCAAAGGCAAATGACAGATACTCTTCGGCTGCAGACACAAATAAAAGTGCTAGTAACACGAATCAACAACAAAAATGGATTAAAACTGTAACTCAAATTCTGTGCTCCATGTCCATCTCTAGCTTGAACACATGATATTTGAAATTATATAAAAAAAGAATCACACCAATCAAAATACACTAAGAAAAATGTTGTAAGAATTATTGGAGAGTCACACCAAATACAAAGTATTACCAGAAAAATAAGTCCTCCTTCAGAAAGTCAAAGAAAACTTGTCAAGGTCCAGATGTCAGAGGTAACAGTTACAAGCAATAATCGAATTTTCAGCTGATTTCAGTAACATTATTGTGTTACTACTACAGGAGGGCAGAATCTCAAGAAGCACTGGTGAAACAGAACACTACTTTCTAAATTCACAGGTTCTTCAATGGAGGTAGGCTGCACACAATGCATACATCTGCTGAGATGCGGAAATGTGCCAGTGAGATCATACAGCGTGACAACATGAAACTCCCTCGTCAGTTTTGATTAAGAAAGAAAAATGACAAGCCTGACAGGCAGAAGACACTGTTTAGACTTACAAAACCAGCTCCAGAATAGATTTTGGTCAGGGGCTTTGGTTAGCGATGAAAGCTGTACACCTTAGCTCTAGAAGCATTTCTATTAGTAAGTAAGAAATCTCAGAAATGCAGTTTCTACATCTTCCAAAAATCAATGCACTGAGAAACTAATTTTACAGTACAGTTTGCTGAAGATTTACTACATGGCATTCAGCAATTTGAAGAGGACAAGAGAGCTGCAAAGCCTCCTTAGTGAAACCTTTTACAAACCTCCTCTTTTGGATGCTCATACATTTCATTATGCATGCACACAATGCATTAAGACTACAGAGAACTTCACTGACACAGATATTTTAAAACTGGGTGTATGCTACAATTAGAAGCGTCATATAATCTCATCTCTGACCTGACTCAGCCTGTGGGCCTTGGATCACTGCATGCACAACTGCACCTTCTACACACATTTTGAGTCACACAAACACGCATATGACATCAGCCAGATTTCACACCAAGCAGCAAGACTTTTCAGTCTCCTACTGGCACACAGTACCTTGCTTAAAGTCACTGTCAAACATGGCTTTGCGTCCAACATAATATCTGTATGTAACTCGCTGTGCCATACTATACTCATCCTTCAGATTTGAGCTGTCAATTGCTCTAATTAAGGGCTTACATAGATGGAGCTTGTTGATCTGTTAAAAGAAATTAATTGCATTTTACTCAGAGAGCGTAGATACATAGTAGCATATAAAAAAGGGTGGGTTTGACTTAGACTATGAGATACAAAACACAGCTTACCAGACTTGAACCCTACCTTAAAATAAATTTTAAACAGCTGATTCACGAGAAACAACATGCCCCACTTTTTGGAATCTTCAATGCCTGCTCGACTGTCATAAGAAAAGAAAAAAGTGAAAAACCTGTTAGCACTGAGCATTGCAAGAAAATGACTTTGTCCTTATGGTAAATTCCCTCCATAGATATTTTATGGATTTTTAGGGTAAAAATAGGTGTCTGAAAATAAAAGTCAAGGCCAAACTCCGTGTCTTAAACCATACCAGCACTGTCAGAACATGTGTTCCCATCTTAGAGTTTGAACGGCTCTGCTGCATTTCTTCTCAACATAATGAAAAGATGTCATGCAAAATATTATTCATCTGCATCAGGGTCCTTACTCCAGTCTACAGATAACACATACACTAGCATATCAGTCGCTTACAATATTCAAGCTGTAAGAAAGATGGGGAAAAAACCCCAACATTTTCTCCACTTCGGAATTGTTAAAATTGCTAAGACTGGAAACCAAAGAGTCACTTTTTTTCCACCTAATCATAATGAAGCAAACTTCACAGCTGAACAGGGCACGAAAGTGTTAATAATCTCAGGGTACAAAAGTGTTAATTATCTTTCCTGAGAAACAGGGACATAATCAGTCCCTCCCAACAACATCTGCTAGGAATGTTAAACCTGAAGGGAGGCCTCTCCAGCTGTAGTTAATAGTCAAGAGAGTACAGACTATAAATGAGAGGAAACAACCCTTAGAAGTGTTTGTTCGTACCCAGATGTGGTCTTAGTAAGTGGAAAGATCTTACGTAAAGTTCATTAAGTTCTTAACAATTTAATAGTGCAAGTTCTATAGAGGATCTTTCACTTACGTGTCACTGGCACAGACTCGAAAACAACTCATCAGCAGTTCTGCTGCTTTTTCCAACATGTCGCCAACTTTGCTTTTCCCTTTCTTCACCAGCTGTTGATCTGCCTATCATTACACAGCAAGAAACAACGTGTAATTCTACATCCTGGTTTGCTAGCTCGTAAACAGTTCAGTTCTTTAATACAACATTTTAAAAAGTCTTGTAGCATAGATTTGCCATGCCTGCTATCTCCAAATCCAGAAGGTAGTCAACTCAAGTTTTTAAAAACCAAGAGTCTGGCAAAAAAATGTCTTTTGAACAAAAGCAAACTAAAACCCTTCTCCAGTTAGGGAGTTTGAGTTTTAGAATTTGTAATTAAGCTTCTCTCCACAGCCACAAGGGCTAGATCTTATTTCTAAACCATAGTCAGCATTTTCTAGTAGTAACACACACTGCTAGGACCTGGGATTTTCAGAAGAAACAGAAAACATACATTACAGCAGCAAGAGAAAAAAAATGAAGAGTTGCCAACATATGGGAAAGATCCATGCACTGATTAATGCAGAACTTAAACAACAAAGAAGGGGGGGTAGAATAGCGAGTAGATATTTACTATGTGCTTTCTAAAAAGTTTTACTATAAGGCTTGCATTCTCACTAGCTGAAACGTAAGGAAGAGAAATGGAAACACATCCTTTGCTGCAGAAGTCTTCTCTGTATCCGCATCCTTTGAACATACTAAGGTTAGAAGACAGAGTTCAAACACTTCCAGCGTGACTGATCCAACTTTCCCCTTTCTCATACATCTCAAATACATGAATTTGCCTCATTCAGAGTGAGAATCAAGACTTGTTACAGAGCTGGCACACACACGCACAAAACATTCTCTGTGCAAGCATGCCTCATGTGCTGTTTTGTGGGTGGGTGGGCACAAGAAAGTGCTGAGGGGACAAACACTGAAAATACTCGATATGGTCAAACTCTAACCTAACTTGAGCTCTAGCTCCACCCCTCCAGGTAAAGTGACTAGGAGCAAGATCATGACCCTGCCACTTACCTTGGCCTAGGAATTCCCATTAGATCCCTAGACAAGCCACTTCAGTTCACTAGCCTGAGAAAAATAATGTAAATTTGGGGGTTGTATGGACTCAGCAAGGGCTCCAATGAGCATGAAAAGCAGAACACACAGCTGGAAGAGGGGAAAGGAGGCAGAAACTTCCCCTCCAGATGTGGTAAGTGGTTAGATTAGCTTAATTGTGGGATATCTCCACCCTTATAAAGACTCCACCAAATCCCTAAGAAACATGGAAATAAGTGAGTTGTGCCACCATGCTACTCTATAAAGACAGTACTTCATCACTTCATATGCTGTAAGCAACTGCTGTGAGTTGCATGCGGGTCCTCTCTAGTTCAAGCTGCAAATGGGAGGTGGGCAGACTGAGCAACCTAGTTTTTCAATAGGACTGGAAGAATTCAGTGCGTCAACAAAATCCTAAACAATGAGTTAAACAGTACTGAGCAAAATTAGGCTATGTAATAAAGTCTAAAATATTTCCACCATGGAAACTCCTAACAGATAAAAATAATGAGGCTGTTAATCAGATCTACTTACATTATTAGCAAAAATTCGAAGATCGAGGGCTACAGCATACATAATAGGTAAAGCCCTGGAAAAGTAAAACAGTATACTTAGTATGGGCAAATCATGCAACAAATAAGACATGAGAAGTAAGCTTTTTTTCTTTCTAGTTGGTCATAAAACTTGAAAAGTATACATTAATCTTTAAATACAGAAGGACACACTTTTTAAAAGGAAAGGTCTTCAAGATGTCAGCATTTCAAAAATCCTACACAGGAGGAAGAATTAATTCAGAAATATTTTTTTACAGTAGCTTTAATAAAATACCATCTCACCTTGAACAAACTGTTCACATGTTTCCTTATGGACCATTCTACAAAATTAAGCTTAGATGTTTAGTTTTCACACTTCTGGATCTAAAAACTCAAACAGGCAGCAAAAACAACTAGGCTGCATTTAAGTATCGCTGGGGATAATAAAAACTGTAGGCAAAATTTTAGTTTGACTACTATGGTATTATGCTAGTGAAAGATGACAGTGTAGTTTCTGGCAGCTCTCTATGACGTACTCACCAATTTTCCTCTTTATGTGCCTGAAATGCTCGCAGGAAAGATGTATTGTATTTAGGAAAATTTAAAACGCTACTAAATGAAGCAGAGATATAAAGCCCAGCAGTTGCACGGTACCACATATTACTACATGAAAGGGCAGAAAGCAACAAAGCAGCAAGCAGATGAGGCGGCAGGATGCAAAGACGCAGTGGGGAAGAACATGAGCACAGCCACACACCCCTTGCTGTGGCAGTAGCCACGAGAAACACTGGTTGCTCGGCGATAAGATAGCAGCTTGCTTTATCAGTATCTTCCCCTCCAGCCAAGTACAAACTGGAAGTTACATTAAGGATTTCAGAATCTCCCACACTCTGTGAGAAATTATTTTTCTATCTTAGAGCTAAGTGACAGATTCTTTCTTAGTCCTACAGAAAGTTAAAAGAAGAGTCTATCTGGATCTCCTTGCTTAAGAACCTAAATAGCTGTTTGGAAGCAGACCACATTCTGTTAGATTTGAAAAAGGGTAAAGATTACTTATATGTCTTTTTGTAGAATAAGTTATCTGAAAACAATATACAAGATTTATGGAAAAGGATATTGAACGATAACTGTTTGGCATTTGTATGCTTCTATAAAGTCATGGTTTCCAACAGCATAAGTACACCTGTCAAAGAAAAAAATACATTAGTGCATCAGAAAATATGACATACGTAAGACAAATATTTCTTTTTGCCTCTTAACAGGCATAGAGCTTTACAGTTTATTTAAAAAAAAAAGACATAGAAATATTATTGGAAATATTCCTAACAAAATGGCACAAGCATTTTAACACAGCACTAAGCCTGATAATGGTAGAGAACTGATGCGAGAGATGAATAGGGATTTGTTTCTGTAATATGTACAGTATCAATTGTAATATGCTAATTCTTACTGAAACTGTCACCAAGATTAGCACAGATAAAAAAAATTCCAAGACTGTTGAAAGTGAACTAAAGACTGGGTTAATGCAGCATTATTTTTAAATAAAAGCCTCACAGAATTACTTAGGTCCTAAAGCTGTCTTAAGAATACTTTTATGACTAAAATTCCTTTTTAAAAATATTTATTTCCCTTACTTAGTTCACCCTAAATTCTTGTGTAGCTAGTAAATGCAGAGCAAAGGAAACGGCAAGCACTGAAACCAAAGCTGTGTCAATGGCTATATACAGATGACTGCCAGGTACACAAAGAAAACTTCATGTGGAAGGGAAAGAGAAGGTCATAATTTCCTGCAGTTATAGCATTATTTATAAGAGTAATGAATACCAAATTTTTAGACACAAGCCCTTTAAAATAACTAAGTAAACTTCAGGATATCCTTCCCCATCCCTGTTGGATGCCTCACAATAGACTTTACATTCCTGGTCCATCTTTACCTTAAGTGAGCTGCAAACATTTCATCATATGGTGGTTCCAAAACTTGTTGACACTTCTCCTCTGGAGACGGAAGCTAAGTAGAGAATAAATCAATGAAACATTAAAGGAACATACAATGCATCAGAAACAGAACATTAAACGGAAAATTTGTCATGGCAGTTTTATGCATACACACCTCTGCTACCTATCAGAACCTTAAGTTTTATTAATAATCACAGCCAGTGTAATGAATTGCTAGTGTGCATTCTATCTCCAGAACCTGATCACAGCTAGCATTAAATAAAAGCATCTGCAACGCATATAAGCACAAACACTGGACCCTTGCTACCCACTGGTTTTCTCTCTATAGTCACTTCCACTGTACCGCGTTACTAACTAATGTACACCTGGCTGGAAGGGACTTTCAAGACTGTATCTATCCAGAAAACAATTCGAAGTGGAACACAGAAAGCCACCCAGGAGAAAAACTGTAATATATAATATCATTGTAAGAAAAAAAGGGAAACAAACCTACGAGTGGATTCTGCTCTCACCTGTAAAATAGATTTCTGAGGTTTATCCCCAATGGAAAGGAACTCATGTAGAGAGCTAGGAAAAGTGAAAGCAAAACAAAAGAAAGGTCAAAAACAGATTCTCACCTGTAGCCTTGGGTTTGCAACATGTGGATGTTTAAATGATACCAATTCTGCACAAAACTGTCCATCTCTGCTGTCAATGGCTTCTTGCACCTACCAAAGAAAATAGGCACATTACAGAATAAAATCCAGCCACACAATATATTTACATGACTACAGAAGCCACCACCTTGTTACCACTGTTCATCCCCATCAATACCAACCCAACTGTGAGTTTCTGAAGGTTTAAAACTGAATGAATCGATATTGTACTTTCAGTACAACTGTTTTTCAAACACATATCACAGAGAAGGTGGGACAAACACTACTGTGGTTCTTTCCTTATTTGTAGGATACAAGCAAACCAGAGAATCTCCAAACAACTTACATGAGTTTGGCATTCTAAGAGAGCTGTTGTGAACCAGATTTGGTTAAGCTTTTTAAAATTCCAGTTGGACTTATGGGCATCAAACATATGTGCGAAGGCATAAACAATCTTTGTGTATTATTGTTTGCAATGCTGCAGATGGAATTTGCATGTCATTAATCAGGACTCACAAACATACTTCTCATGAATTTAAGATTTAATAAGAAAAAACTACTTCAAAAACACAAAATTAGCTCTCCCTTACTTGAAAAAAAAAAAAAACTACCACCAATCTCTGAAAAGAGTTTAAGCAGTTGATTTTCCTTCTTTTGCTGCTTCCTTTGCTAATTTAGTCTATGATTTTTCCCATTTAGTATGGTCTTTCCATACAGCAAAAAGATATTTTTTTTTCCTATCAGGACACAAAAATATGATAAATAAAGCACAAAGAGTGGGAATGGAACTTTTAAGAAATAATAGCTAAAACTACTTCCACAACTGAAGAAATTTCTAGCTTGATGTCACAATAAACTGCTCAGACAGACTGTTTTTTTTACAAGGAGTTATCTTTAGCAGGAAGCAGAATTAAATCATTGTCCCACAGAATATAATATTTACAGGTTTAACATGTTTCAAAAGTATTCTACACAGATGCTAGTCTAACATCAGACATTGCCTTTGGAACAATAGCTACATGTTTAATTTACCTGTCTTCATTTCTAAGCCCTATGTATGCTGCTATCTGTCACTTCCTTACCCATTGCTTTGGATTTCCATCCTCACCTGGTGAGTGTCCATTCCATCAGTAAAGTGTCCAGGTTTGACACAGAGCAAAATATTTTTCCATAAGAGATAAGATATTGTTCAGAGAGGTGCATAAAGACAGTTTAAATGCACAGACACAGTGTTTATGACACAGAGGACGGAGACAGAGGATCGTGATGACTGTCAACTGGAGAAGATGCTGGCTTTTCAGAGCAGATCACTGTCCTGAGATCTCAGCTGCTCCATTTTTGAGAGTAAAAGCCAATTACTCTCTTTTTGTGCCCTTCACTTGATTGACTTGACCAAAGAGTGTAAGATGATAACAATGATGAAAATGTAGTAAGAGTGGTTGCACTAAAAGCTTGATACTATGTCATGGTTTCAGCTGGGATGGAGTTAACTTTTTTACTAGCAGCTGGTATAATGCTACGTTTTGGATTTGGGAAGGGAACACTGTGACAGCGCACGGGTGGTTTTGATTGTTGCTGAGCAGTCAAGGCCTTTTCTGCTCCTCACACTGCCCCACCAGTAAGTAGGCTGGGGAAGGGAGGGGGCACAAGAAGTTGGGAGGAGACACAGCTGCGACAGCTGAGCCCACTTGAGCAAAGAAATATTCCATGCCATATGACATCATGCTCAGTATATAAAGCTGAGGAAGAAAAAGGAAGCAGGGGGAGATGTTTGGAGTTACGGCATTTGTCTTCCTAAGTAAATGTTACGCTCGATGGAGCCCTACTTTCCTGGAGATGGCTGAACACCTGCCAGCCAATGGGAAGCAGTGAATTAATATCTTGTTGTGCTTTGCTTGCGTGGCTTTTGCTCAACCTATGAAACGGTCTTTATCTCAACCCATGAGTTTTCTCCCCTCACTTTTTCTCTTCTGATTCTCTTCCCTATCCCAACCGGGTAAGCGAGCAAGCAGCTGTGTGGTCCTAATTGCTGGCTGGGGCTAAAACATGTCACACGGAAAGTCCAATCCAGCTGGTATCCTTGTGACACAGCTCCTGCGTCTCCGTCCTCCGTGCCATACACTGTATCTCTGCATTTCTGTACTCCTTAAATACCTGTATTTTTTTAATTCCTGAGCTGCATTTGTTACTACACACATACATAATCCGACCACATTAGTTCTTATGGAAAAACGACTTCACTATCCATTATATCAGTAACCATTGCACTTTTCAGATATTTCAGGTACAGAACCTTGGCATGCAGCTGGTATACTTCATACTGACTTAAGTATTTCTCTTTACCACACCACACATTCTAGCTGGTTTATTTCTTAAGCAAGGTAACACATTTCCAGCAAAGAAAAACACATCCACATACTCTAACAGTGCCTACAAATTAAAAAAAAACAACAAAAAAAAACTTGCTTACTTGCTGCAAATACTGATTTATGGTGATGTGCGCCATTAAAACGTTAAGTAGAAGAGGCCGGAATCCCAAATAAAACACGGTTGCATTACATCCTGCAAAAGGAACAGGCGTTTAAGAGGACCGCACAGCACAGATCCTCTATCCGCTCTGAGGAAACGCGGGATGGTTTTACCCAACCTCTCGCTGGCCAGGCAGGGGCCGCCTGCAGAGGAGAAGCCCTGGCACCAAGGCCCCGAGGAGGACAGAGGCCCTGGCAGCCCACAGCCTCCCAGAGCGGCGGGCAGACGTTAGAAGAGGCGGGAGGCAGATGGCGAGACGCGGACCCGCTCGCACACGGCTGCGCACAGCGACCCCCGCCCACCCGCGCCTGCCCCGCACCCTCAGCTCAGCTCAGCTCAGCTCAGCTCAGCACCCGGTGCCCCCGGTACCCCCTCCGCCCCCTTGGCAGCCCCAGCCCCACCACAAGCCCACCCTCAAGCCACAGTGCGGCACTTCCGGCGGCCGGTACGGCACTTCCGGCAACTTCTGCGCCGCACTTCCGCTATACCCGGCAAGGCACGGGCGGGCCCCGCCCCCGAGGGACAGCGGGAGGGAGTCACGTGACACCATCCCGACTCCCGCTTGTCCCCCCCCTCCGCGCCTTTTCTCCGCCCGGGAGGCGCGGCTTTTCCCCGGTAGCCAATGGGAACGCGCGGTGGGCGGGGGCCGAGGGCGTGCGTCAGCGGTAAACCGCGTGCTGCAGTTTAGTGGGCGGTGGGTGTTCACTTGTTGTAGGTGTTGGAGTGTCGGGTGCTGCTTCCCCCTCCTCGTAAGGGAGGCGGGCTGTGGCCTCCGTGAGTCCCGTGTCGCTTGCCCGGGCGAGCGCCCGGGCTTGGCCGCCCGCCTCCCCTCCTTCCCGGTAACCGTGGCCGCGCTCTCAGTGCGTGGCGGAGCGGTGGTGGGGGGGCGTTGCTCCGTGAACGTGGGTCCGTAAAGTTAAATAAAGCGTTTAACGCTCAAAACCGTTGCTCTTCAAAGCACTAACGCGTAAAGCGGACGCGGTCCGTGCCCCGGTAGCCTGCGCTCGGACAAGCGTGGAGCCCCTGCGTGCCCCGGCTGGGATGGGGGGTCGCCGGTGACCGGGAGGCGGGCGGCCGCTCGGGACGGGGGTCTCTCCGGTGCGAGAAGCTGATGTCCGGGTGGGAAACGCGGCTGCTCCTCGGCTCCCGCTCCGGCCGCTTGCTACCAACAAGCGGAACAGGGGGAACTCCTGGGGGCTGCGCGGCGATGGAGGGCAGCCGCTGCCCCGGCCGCCGACGGGCGCGGGAGCCATCTTGTGAGCGGGGCTGGCGCTGCCCGCGCGCCCCAGCGCCAGCCCAGAGTCGCGCACGAACCCCGAGCCGCAGCCGGGCTGGGGAGGCGCGGACGACGAGGCGGCCGCTGGGGCGCCCCCAGGACAGGGTGGAGGCGGGCGGCTGCCGGTGACTCCCGGCCCGGCGGCGCTTGGCAGCCGCCTCCGGACAGGGCCGGGAAGCCGGCGCTGTGGGGGAGGGCGGCTGGGTGGTGGCGGAGGAGAAGGAGGAGGAGGAGGAGGAGGGGAGCGGAGGCGGGGACCGACCAACCAGCCCAACCCAGCCCAGCGCCTTGCCCCGGCCGGACACGGCGCCCCGGGGCGGAGATGGCGGACGAGCCCCAGAAGAAGCCGCACTTGTCGGCCTTGGTGGGGCACACCAACGGGCTCACCAAACCCGCCTCGCTGGCCGCCGCCGCCACCCGCGCCGGGGGAGGAGGGGGAGGAAGCGCGAACGCCTCCTCCAAGAAACTCGTGATCAAGAACTTCAGAGGTGGGTGCGGGGCGGGCTGGGCCCTCCCCACCGGCAGGTGCGACCGGACCCGCCGCCCGGCCCCTCCCGAGCTTTGTTTACCACCGGCCCGGCCGCTCCCCGCCTCTTCCCCGGGGCCGGGCCGGGCCGGGGGGGGGCGGCCGGCTGCTGTCACTCGTCCCTGCCGCCTTATCTGGGCGAGGGGAGGCTGCGGCTGGGCTGATAACTCTCCCCGCTGTCGTCACCATCCCGCTGTAAGGGCTTGCGGCGACACGCGTGGGGCTCCGTGCGTGGGGCGGGGGGGGGGGGGGGAGCCGCGGGAGGAAGCGGCGCGGCGGCGTTGTCTTGCGCCCCGTGGGAAGCGGGCAGAAAGCCACCTTAGTGTCAGAACTAATTAGGGCGAGGCGGGGGTTGCCTTTGCCAGGAGTAAGGCGGGGGTGGAAGGCGACAAGCCCGGGTTCCCTCGCCCCCGGGGGCAGTTTGGTTGCCCGCCCCTTGTGCCGGGCTGAGGCGACCAGGCAGCGACACGGCTTGGCGGAACTTCTCAGGGCGAGAAAGGTCGCTGCGGGGTCCCGTTGGGCGGCTGGTTTTCAACTACCTGTGTCTCCCTCCACAGAAAGACCCAAATTACCGGATAATTACACTCAGGACACCTGGCAAAAACTTCATGAAGCGGTGGGAGCGATACAGAGCAGCATTTCTATTAAGTACAACCTCGAAGAGCTCTACCAGGTAAGGCGCGTAGGGGTTTGTTTTTGTTTTGTTATTGTTTTTCGCTTTCACGGAAGGAAAACTGACACCTTTGTGACATTCACAGAGCTACGCATTTAACGTAATGCTTTTTTCATTTGTTAAGAACTCGTTATATTTTCTGAACTGTTCGCTCCGTACTCAGTTTCTAGTCGGTTTGCAGTTTTACGTGTCGGTTCCTTGGAGAGCTACCAGGGTCTGGGCCCATGAAAAAGCAGTTTATGTTGGGAGGCGTGGGAAGCTGTGCCTCGGCAGGGCTGAGATTTAAGCCTCGATGCCTTCAATTCAGTGCCTACCCAAGATGCTGAAAACGGGATGTTACTCTCGCTGGGTTATGCAGATACATATTTTATGTTGATTTCTCTTTTGTGCGTTCTGTGGTCGCTTGTGAACAGTAACGTTGAAATATTTGTTATTATTAGATAATAACAATTGGACTTCAACAACAGTTCCCTGTGGGGGAATTAAAAAAGAAGCTTGATTGAGCAGGCAACGAACTGTCAAGTTTACTTGTGTTTCAAATTGCCGTTACATTTTTCATAACAATCAGGATCTTAATTTTTTTTTATTAAAACAGTGAAAAAGTGTTGCTGGAACATCTGGAGTACCGGAGCAGGGGCTAGGGAGGGTAAAAGAGAGAGATACTCATAAGCCATTTTTTTCTACTTTCTCCATTTATGTATGGTTTGGTTCTATATCGTTTTAAATTCATGTTCTTCAAGTTATTTAAGTGAAGTAGTAATTTTTTTACAGTGATCATGTTATAAAGAATTACTGATGCACTAAATTGTGCTACGTAGCTGAAGTTAGGTATGAGTTTTCTGTGGGTGCAGGTGTTTGATCTGCAGATGGGGGTCTCGTTGCCAGATCTGGACATAAGACATTATTATGCTCACCTGAAATTCTATAAATGTTCAGTTGAGGTAGGTTTGATGTTGTCTGCAAAGTGCAGACTGCGAGGGAGAAGAAAGCCAGCAGTCCATATTAGGTCCATGCTCAAGAAAATCAGGATGCATTTGAGACCTGACTATACTTATCTCTGTGATTAGTTAGGGTGTATAATATATGGGTCTAAAATGCCTGATTATGTAAACGCATCTTGACTTAGTATAATTTATTCCCTTTAAATAGATAACTTGACTGTGATAGATTAATCTATTAATACTTGCAGGTTTGCAGAGTTCAAATTACATAATACATTTTACGGTTTTAAATTCAGCATCTGAAAAATCCTGCTTTTTCATGCCTAGCTAAAAAAAAACCCCAACTCACAGATGCTTTGAGCGTTACCTAACTTGTTTTCAGAGGCTCAGAAATGAGATTGTAGAAATATGGCTATGAAATCGCCAGGGTACAGGCTTGAGTTTTGGCAGAAGAGGAGGGGGGAGATTTCAGATAGACTACGAAGGGAGAACTGTACTTCTTGCTTTTTTTTTTTTTTTTTTTTCCCCTGTTTGCTGGCTTATTTGTGAAAACTGCGCAAGGCTGGTCCAATAATCTGTAAGGCAGCGGTGCAAATCAGCAAGATTTCTGCACGGCGGGTGGCGGCAGTCAGTGTGCCTCTGCATACATAGGTACTTACTCTCCTGCCAAAGGAATAAAAGATGAAGTTCAGCATCGGTCGGAAACCTGATCTGTACTTACAGATCGTTTTAACTGCCTGTTAGTGAGCACCGAGTCACCCACGGGGGAAAACTTCTCTCTGTACATCCGCACTTACTCTCAGGGCTTTTTTTGTTTTGTTTTGTTTTTTTGAGTCTTTATCTGACATTCTGGGAGGAAGTGGGAGGCCTACTAGAGTTCAGTGCGGTGAGCGGGCTGGTGTACCAGCCTGACTTTGAACTTTCTGATTTATTTATTTAATTTGGCACGGTGGCTTAGGGAAAAAAAACTGAAGAACAATGACAAGGCTTTGTGGGAAGCCCGAAGGATACTCCTTTCCAGGCTTTAGAAGCAGCATGGGATCAGGCATGGAGGTGCTTGGCAGAGATGTAGTTGGTGAGCAATGGGAGGGTGGCAGCCAATTTTTTGCGACCAAAATAGAAGTGATGTCTGGGATTGGTGGTAGATTGCACAGATTTTGATAGAAGTAGCTTACACTTGGTGGGATAGAGAAAGTGGGGCAGTGCAAAGAATTGCCGAGTGAGGAGTGAGTGATAAAAATAATGGAAAAAGAAAATTCCCTTTGCAGCAAGGTCCTAAATAACCTGAAATGGGGCAGTACTGCTCTGCTGGAGGACATAGAGTAGGACAGTGTAGTAGCGAAGGAAAAAAAATAATGATGAGAGTCCTGACCAGACTTTTATTTGGATGGATGGATGGGAGGGATAGGAAGGGCTATGTCTTAGGAAACATAAGAAACTATCTGCAAAATGATTATGTGTGAATACTGTTTGTTGCAGATGTCATTTTACTTATCTGTTCTAAGACCAGATGAAAAAATATAATGTAGGCACTGTGTGATAGTTTTGTTTGTTTTCTTTAATATTATATCAAAATTGAGGAAGGCATAGTTGCTGGGCATTTAAATAAAATGGCATCAGGTAGGTTAGAATTACCCCACAGGGAGGTCTGTGGGAAGCAGATTCACTTTCTGTTTTGGAAGACAAGCTCTTCAGGATGTTAGGACCTATAGAGGAAATAATACAAGAAGTAGCAGTAATTTGCACGCTAAATGTTAAAACAGAAGGCTCTGCTCAAAACAAGCTATTAAAAGGTTGATTTGAAACGTAACTTTTGCTAGATTTGTGTAGGTGAAGAGTCTGAAAGTGTCGTCTTTCTCGTACCTTGTAGATGTGATAATTACTGTAGCTTTTTTCCAAACTAATCGTGTACAAGATGACTACAAGTCAAATCCATTTTCTTCAGAAAGAGAGGCAGCCAAAACGCTGAATGAAAGAAAGGGTGAAGGAGGAGGAAATTACTGGATTTCATGCCCCCCCCCCCATCAAAAAAAGCAGAAACAGCTAGTAGAGGTGGCACTGAGGTGACGGGGCTGCAGTTTGAAATCCACTTTAAGCCATCACCGTTCTGAAAGAAGCAGCCCCGCTTTCCTCCTCACCTCTCTCAGCCCACGCACTTGCTAGCCCGTGTGTTTGGGGGGGTCTTAAACTGAAACAGAGTGAAGAACACTTAGTGGTACTTGGATAAAGAGCTATGTGCTGGCATTAGGCACCATAATGTTTCATATTACAAAGAAGTAAGACACTTAAAGCTCAAATTTGGGGGAAACTAACTAAAGGCCAAGCCCTAGGAAAATACTGAAACTTTGTCCAAAGTTATTGATGCTATCAGAAAATTCGTCCATAAAATTTGACACTATAAATCCTCTGGAGCAAAGGAAAACATTCTTGGGGCAGTTTTAGTTGCCCAGGTGAACTAATGCATTGGGCAGTATTCTCTGCAGTGTCACCTGACGGCATGAAGGCAGTTGAGGTGAAGTTGAAGGAAGAGACAGCTGGATTTTTAGTTCTGAGAGTCATCTCCAACTCCCTTGGATAATTTTGTACAAAGTACTGAATGGCCAAAAATACTTACTGTAAACTTTACAGTTCTCACAGAACATTTGGCTGTCTTCATTGTGATTCATTTCAGATGATGTGGTCTATTAATAAAATAATTTATTGAAATACAGCACACAAGTTAAAATAAAGTATGCCTGGAACAAAGTCTAAATATAGGCAGTGGTGTCAAGGAAGGCTACGTTCTCTCTTTGGCATTCTCATTGAGTTTCTTGTGAGGAAAAAATGTTAGTGTAAGACAAGGTAATTACTGAATAGCCGAACAGCAGTGTTCTAGAGGTGGCCAGAGCTGTCTCAGCGTAGTCTAGGTCAGCTGCATAACAACTCGATTTACATTAATTTACTGACCACAAGAATGTTTGGTTTCGGGCAGAATCGTTCTTGTTAGTCAAATATAGATAAATATTCAACTAAATCCCATGAGGTCCCAATAAATCAATTCGAATCTTTATTTAACAGTTAATGTGGATTTTTTGTTGTTTATTTAGTTTGATTTTTTTATTCTTTCCCCTCAGTTTACATACCTTAGCATGAGTGTGTGAATCAGTGGAAATATTTGGAAAGAAATAAGTTAATAAAATGACAGGAAAGCAGCTGTATTCATTTACCGTTTAGAGAGAATGGTTGAAATGTCTACCTTAAAGTTGTTAAGAAATGAAAATACTTGGTATGACTGTGTTCCCCCCAAAAAAGCGCGTGTGTGTTGGAGGATGCACAAAATGGACCTACAGGAAGAGCTCTGCTGCTGAGCAGAGTATTCGGGGGGTGGAAATTCTTGTAATGTTTAACAGCACATCTGAAATATGACCCAGATGGTGATGGTGAACCTTGTTTGTGCATGAAATCTAGCAGTGTAAGGAGGGACCAAAAAGAATCACAAAGTCTTAATTTTTCTACGTAGTTTGGATAATTTCACTTTGATGTTTTGTTTTTGTGCACAGCTTGGACAGATAATGCTGATTTTTTTTTTTTTAATTTTTTTTTCTTCATTGTTGGCCTTGATTAGACAGGTGAGTTCGGGTTGGTTTTTTTTGGTCTCATTCATAATCTTTTTTTTTGTTTTTTAGGCTGTTGAAAATCTCTGTTCTTACAAAGTCTCTGCTACACTGTACAAACAGCTGCGACAAGTCTGTGAAGATCATGTGAAAGCACAAATCCTTCAATTTAGAGAATATCCTTTTCTCGTGCACAGAAATGGTTAGAATAATTATTTTTTAAAACATCACTTTGTAAAAATTACACCAGTAATTGCCAATGCGTTAAAGAGGTTCTTTGACCACTTACATATTTTCAAATCGGGTATAAGCAACTTCAGTCATCTGAGGGAATAATTTCTGTGTGCTGATAAGTAGCATGCTAACAACAATTTACTTATCATTTTAATAGGAATGCGAATTTTAGACCTAACCTAGAAAATTTCAGTAGCCCTATGAGATTTAACAGCAGGTATGGATTTTTATGGTAGATGAGTAGTGGAGATGCTCACAGTAGCAGTAGTTTTAAAAAAAAAAAAAAATCACCGCAGTAATTTTCAACAATGGTATCTTCTGCAAAAGAATTCTCAAACACAAATTACACCTATTTAAGCAATAATAACTCCTGGTCAGCAGCGATGTGTCACAGAGGCATTCAGCAAGCCCTTTACATATCTCACGTGTACCTTGTGAGGTTGTTGGGCGAGATCTCTAAGTTCAGAAGATCGCTTGCCTGTCTTGGGACACACCATAACCTGAAGTTCTATGGTAAATTTCCACATAGTTTTCTAAGTTACGTTGTCAGGGTTTTCTTCTGGATGAACTGGTCACAGAAGTGCCTGTAGATCTTTTCTGGACACCTGGGTGCAGCCAGCCATATTTACTGAATGCCATTGTGCTTTGCATGCAGAGACCGTGCTTTATGTGACAGGTGTCTTGTGGAGTAGCCGTGGGGTTGCATTTCCTCAGGCAGCAGGATAAATAGAGTCTACACCCACCTGGCTGTCCCTGCATTCCTTCCATGTGCCTTAGCAAGCAGATGCTTGAGAGTGCCGTACTGAACAGATACTACAGTACTTTCGGTGCTAGCAGTGTTTCCCAGCTCTCTTACATGTATTTTATTAGCAGAAAATGATAGGTTAAGATAAAAACAAGCAAGGGACTGTGCCCAGAAGGAACCTTCTTTACAGGTGATCGCCTTAAATGTGCTTTGAATTGCGACTCTTAGTTTCTCAGTTCACTGCATTCCCCAGGTGGGTGCCTACGCTCATAAAGATTTTTTTTTTTTCCTTTTCTTTTCTTTTTTTTTTCTGTTATATGGCTAAGTCCCAGCATGGTTTTGGGTTGTGTGGTTTTGGGTTTGGTTTTTTTTTTTTGAGTCCCAGTTAAAGAGCCTGGCTTCTACATAGCATATAAGAAACATAGGTACATAAATCAGCACTGTGAATTCACCTCTTATATGGCAGCAGATTTTTTCATTACATTTACTTCGATGCATTTGAAATCACATCTAACTAGAAAGTACATGGATCAGTAAAGCAGTCTCTTAAACACAACTGATCTCTGAATAGCAAATCTTATAGTCTGCTTTAAAGCAGTGTACAGTCAAACAATTTTTGTATCCCTGCCTTTTCAGACTATCTTCTGAAGAGATGTTCTAAAATTGGTGTTTTAAAACTTAGCTTACTCCCCGCCCTCTGACAGAGCTGGTGGTTTGGAGAGTGGAGAATTTTATATTTTACAGGTATACCATTTTATATCCCAAGATCACATTAATCAGAGTTGGCCAGGGGGAGCTGCAGAGGAAGGTAAAGCTACAATTCGATTTACTGATACAACACATGAGCATTCTGTTATTTGTAAATAACATTTGGATCTGATGTGTAATGAAGAAAACTCTGTAGTTTACTTGGGGAGACCTGGAGATGTATATGAAAAGAGCGGTATTTGGATTTGTTGAGGATTACTTAGAACTGTAACTGCTTTTAAGAGATTAGGGTCACTCCTGTTGTGCACAGTGTGAACTCATTAAACAAACAAAATAAACCTTTCCGTCTCTCTCACCTCACTTGGTGACAAGGCTGTTGTTGACACTGGTGGGATTTTTTGTTTAAATCTATATCAAAGTAATACAGTACAGCCACTAGCTGGTATTACCGAAGAACAGTGAGTGTTATTCCTTGAAAACATAGGGAGGTCTTTTGGACAACTGCCAGCTCCTCTGCTGGGCAGAAGCTCTGCAATTAACAGTTTATCCCTGGGCAGTCCTACTAACATTGGAATATCCATGGAGCAGCTTTGCTTAATGGCTGACAAAGATCATCTCCAGAATTTGGCCTCAAAAGATACTGGCAAGCTAGTTTTCCTTAATAGGTGCTGTACAGATTCTCTGGATAGTCTTTTATTTTTAAAGAAGATAAATAAATGCTGGCAAGATCATTGCAGACAAATGGTAAGTTGAATGTTTGTTCAGAATACATATCCTTGAGGTGTGAAATCTGGCAAAAAGGAATTTGTCGTGGTTTTATCTTGAGACTGCATTGCGCCTCCTCCTCCAAGTTTCAGTATTGCTTTTCACATTCCCCTTTGCTAGTTGGGGGTCATTTTGTTGTTGAAAACTTGGGTTCTGTTGTGTTAACTCTGACTTTCATAGGTTTCATATGGAGTTCGAATATCACTCAGGAATATATTGACACCTGTTTTCTATGGGTGAAAAGAAAAACTATGCAGGCTATGCTGAAATTGTTTGCTGTTTGTAATTTTAAGTAATTAGAGAATCCACAATCTTTGCTTTCAGACAGCTCCAAAAGATGGGTTAATTTGGGTAATTTGTGACTTTTTTTTTTTTGTTCCCTGGAGGCAGAGGTGATTATGCTTACTATAGGGCTAAGAAACAGGAAAATTAAAGAACTGAAACTCTCTCTCTCTCTCTTTCTGTCCTTCTTGTTCCCTACCTTCATGATGAATTATGTTACAGGAAAAAATTCTGGCTCAAAGACACTTCATGTGAATTGTCCCTTTAAGAATGCTTCATTATAATTCTAAACTGGGATTTTGTGATGACTTTTTATTGCATTGTCACTTAGCTTTGGCTACAGATGTCCAAAATGGGTTAATTTCTATTTTCATTTCTTGAATCCACCCCTCTCCCCTCTCCTCTCTCCTGCGGGGGATGGGCAGAGGTATGTGCTTTTTATCTGAAATAAAAATGGAAAGCATTACGGAAACTATTCAAAACAATTTCAGCAGTCTGATGAAAATAGAGTTGAAGGCTGTTGCCTTGAAAATGTAATTAAACTGGACATTTGTTTTTATGAAAAGGCTTTTACTATGAACTCTGTTCACTGTAAGTACTTTTGAGTTGTTGTTTTTTTTTTGTATCAACCTGTAGCAAGTGGCTTTCTTGCCCATGTGCTGAGTTTAGTAGTTGCAGTATTTGAGGGAAAAAAAAAAAATCATCCTCGCTGCTATTTTACTTTAATATGCTTGGCCAGAAGCTCTGTCAGCTTGAGAATTGCTTCAGAAGCAATGAAACCTTTTAGGGGAGGAGTAGGTGGACAGCTGGGGATAGAAATCTCTGTAGCTGGCCTGGGGGTGAATTAGTTACCAGCATCCTGAGTTATGCTAAACTGAAAGCTGGGCTGCCTTTTTATGACCAAAGTTAAAAATGGATTTTGAAAGAGTAATAAGCTAAAAAACACCTCCTTCACCCACTTCTTAAAAATATATTATCTTTTTTTTTTTTTAATTTATACCTTCTTTTCCCTGTCAGAATTAAGGTATCTCTATTTTTCTCATTAATTTTGGCAGCTAGCTTTTATTATGAAAAGATCTCTTGCGTGGTTTATTACTGTCTCTGCTTAAAGCTTCATTTTTTAAAAAGCAAAAACCATGGCAGCGTGCTATTTCAGGGTGTTTACTGAATGTCTTGGTGGTACTGCTGGAATGGCTTACGTATCTCAGTAGCACTAAAACTTACAGCAGGCTTACTATTTAGCTAATGTTTATGAATTTGAAAACTATCTTGGATGTACTTGGGAATACCGCTTAGTGTTAACATCAATAAATTACATATTACAACATCAATAAAATACATATTACATTGTGGCTATAAAAGTCACCGCAAAAGTTGAAAATACATGTATCGGCAATTAACGCACATGTCTATGTGATGTAGTTTTTCAGAAGTTGCTTTATAATTTAAAATGCCATGTGTTGGTGGAGAGAAAAACATTTCCTTTATATATTTTCAGATCATGATCAGAAGCATTTTCTTATTTTTGGATCGTACATACGTACTTCAAAATTCAATGCTTCCTTCTATATGGTAGGTATCCATGTCAGTATTCCTCGAATCTTTAGAGTTTGAACATGCTGTTATATTTGTAAAGGCTGAGAATTTTTCCCATTATATTTGATCTGCGTAATAGGTCTCTAAAATGTTGTGTTAATTTATGGAAATATACGTGTCAGCATATGCATGGGTCATTTCCTTCTTCCCCAGGAATATTTGTTGTAAAGTGAGGGTAGAAGGAGACAAAGGTCTGTGAACATATGCCTAAAAGTCAAGGCTTAGATATAGCTGTAGTTGCCACAGCCTGGGTGAGGCTGGCTGTGTGGGGAACCTCCTTGGGCTGCTGCCTCTGCACCTTCACTCTACGCCAAGTGTTACTTTAGGTGCTTCTGGTTTTGACGAAATTCAATGCTCAACTTCTTGCTCTGTTGTGGTTTTGTTGTTTGGTTGTTTTCTTTTAAATAAGTCAGATACACTGACAAGGTGCGTATCATCTTTCCAGCACTGGCCTCTTGAGAGTCGAGCCCCTGAGATGCTGCTGTACTTTCAGCACACGGCGGTCACAACTTTGGGCATTTAGTTCTTTACCATCCCTCCTGAGGGGCATTTTATATCATCACCTGAGCAAACAAACACAGGCTTTGCCAAAAACTTCTGGTATCAGTACTCGGTCTAAAGCAAAAAAGGTGTAAAGTACTGAAGTAGAGAGCGTACCTTTTCCCTGCCTGGCTGGCTCGTGTGCTCTCAGGAATTCCTCAGGCTGTCTGAGGAACCTGACGTCCTTGCTCGTCTTGTGGGCATCTTTCTTCCCAACCTCTGCAGTAGTTTTCCTCCAGCTCTTTGTGTTACGCTTCCCTTTACTGAAGGTCATTGAAGAGGTCTGTTCATACTTTGTGCCTTTTTCCCTCGTGCTGGGAAAATTCCCTTTATTGAAATCCTGATGCATGGGAATATGTTAGAGTTAACAACAACTTTTATCTAATATTCCTTTGTTTTCCTTGGCCAAGACAATGTTTAAGAATTACCTTCTTCGTGGCATAGACGAACCATTCCTTATCATCTTGGTATGAAACAAGAATCTGATACAGGTGATCGTAAGGTCCTAAACACATACAGGATTCACGCTTTCAAACAAAATTTATAAATTACATATAGATTGACCGATCCAGGGAATCTTATGTTAAGGTATATGTTTGGATTTTTAATTATTTTTATGATAGTAATTTTCCTAGTAAACAAAGACTGTTATGTCTGTTATGTGAAATACGTACAGGGTGGTCACAGTTCTCAGCTGAAGTGTGTGCATCTGGTAGCATGTGGCCTGGTGTTTTTATGGTGATTCTTGTTATAGTTTTCTTTGTGGACAGCATCAAAGAGGATATACACACCATTCATGCATTCTCGCTCTGTATAATATGTATGTACTATATATATTTCATATGTATATATTTTTGTCAAACTGAGATTCAGACTTTTGAAAAGAATCAACAGTGTGATTATTAATTTTCAATATCCACACAGGGATATGGGGCTAGAGTTGTTTAGGAATCATGTCATTAGTGACAAGCAAGTTCAAAACAAGACTATTGACGGAATCCTCCTGCTGATTGAACGAGAACGGAATGGTGAAGCTGTGGACAGGAGTTTGCTGCGGAGTTTGTTGAGCATGCTGTCTGATCTGCAAGTGAGTACAGCAAACTTTACTAGTAATGGGTATGTTTCGAAACAGAGTTTAGACTTTTCCAATTTGTGTGTTGTGCAGAAATAATTTTATTCTTCTAGTAAACGTTCTTCAAAATCTAGTTATTAGGCTGATAAGGTTGCCTTTTCTTTACCCTTTGCGCAATCTTTCATTGTCCGCCTGTTTTTCTTAACAGACATAGTGACCTACAGACTCTTAATAGGTTTGCAAGTCTTTTAGTATGTGTAATATTATGTCTGGTTTTCTAATCCTGGTGCTGGTTAAATGTAGCAGCCGAAAGACCACGCCTGTCACTGTAAAAAGGCTTTTTGGAGTCCAGACCCTGGGTCCGTGCCACAGAAACATCACTGCATTGGCAACTTCTTAGCAGAAATGCCAAGGGTAGAATGGGATGCAAAGTTAAGGCCAACGTTTTCCAATAGATAAGGTTAATCTGTAACTTAGTGGAGCTTTCTGTTAGCATAAATACTAAGTAACCAAATAGAATAAAAAAATGTTGTGCTTCTGAGGCTGGCATGTGTTGTTCTCTGGTCAACATTGGAGCTTCGTGTAATGTGCAGTAAAAGTTAGGAGCTGTCTCTCATTGTTACAAACTGTTGAGGTTGCTCCCTTCCCAAGTGGTGTACAGTGTTACGGAACTGGAGGAAGGTTTGAAAAAGAGTTCGAAGAGGAAGATTGCATAAAATAGTCATTTTGAGGCAGGCAGCTTGCCTGCTTTTCTGCCTTTCATGTTAACCCTGGTGACTTTTCATCCATAACTTTCTCTAGTGTACCAGAAAAATTAATAACTGATTGTTCAAGAGAGAAGGCAAACTTCAGTCAATGATTTTTCAGATCACATAACCTGGAGGTGCAGATCCGATTTGTGTGCTTTTTCCCAGTTTTTTTTTCCCCATTATTATTTGCCAGGGTTCTCTAACTGCGTCAGCTTTTTCTAGGTGTTCACTTTTTAACATGTATTATTTTTTAGCAAAGTACTCTGCTAACTAAAGATAAACATTCCCCTTTACTGGTTCCTTCTTACAGAATTGGATTTAAGTCTGCATTCTTCATTGTCTCAAAAGCGATAGTTTTCTTTTTTCGCTAGGGAAACTAACCTAGTCTAATATGAATATGTTCTTTTATAATATCTGTCACTTCATTGAGATAGAGGTGTGCTCATGATCCTGTAATTATACACCAGGATCTCCGTTTCTCCCTCTTTCTTTCTCCCTCCCTCCCTCCTTTCTGGAGAAAGATTAATTAATTAAGCAAATCTTATTTCATTTGAAAACATTTAATCTCCTACTCATTCCTGATCTTTAGGCAACTATGCAATGCAGGCCCAGCTGCTGAAAGTTGATTCCTGCTTGCATAAATCCTACTCTCTAGCTGTTTCCTATTCTACAGCTTTACACACATTTTATGCAGAAAATACTTCTGTATACTGTTATGTTTAAATGTTTTTCCTGTTATCCTGAAGGAAAGGAAGGTAAGAAATTAAATCTAGTATTTGACTCTGTTGAATGTGGAGCTAGTGTAAAGAGAAGGCTGAAACAAAGTGCTGATGTCTACTTGCGAATGCCAAATTAGTGAACTATTATGCTCTGAATGCTTGTCAAGCCAGGGGCTTCATATTTAAGTTTGCATTGGAAAAAAATGGTCAGACTACAACAAGTTTTACAGCTCTGCTGTATCTTTTGGAAGAAATACTTTCTTCTATTCTTCCACCAAACTCATGGAATCCTTCCTTTTTCTTTTCACTAACTGCCCCCCTGTTTACATGTTATTCCCTAGCTACCTTCTCCAGACTGTCCTAACTATTTTATATAGTTGTCCTTTCTACCTTACCTCCTTTCTGTACTAAACTGTTAATCATTATGCAGAAATCTTTCAATGTCTGTGATTGTTGTTGGTGCCCTTTTTTACACATCTTATTCTTTTCCTGGAGAAAGAGAGTTCACTTCATAATTTGTTTTTCTTGGGCCACTGAGATAAACCTGGCAGATCTGAAGATGCAGTACTAAGCGTATTACTGTTTTACTGATGGGAATGTTTCGCTAGTTGGAAGTATTTTATTATTTTTTTTGCCACAGAAATACCAGTGGGAGTCTTGAGCTCTGGCGGATCGGATGTCATTGCTGTGCTGTGATGTTGGGTACTGGTGTTGGTCTGTGTGCCTTAAACAGAAGCCTGTCCATTTAGATGATCTGAGTACTGATGAGTGAAACATGCTATTGCATGTCAGCTCTGATCTCAGTCTTTCTAAAACCAGTGAGGCAAGCAGAGAACTTCTGCGTCAATGTATTATTACTTGGACGCTTCTCATAACTCTGTGTGTTCTTGAGGTTTTACTTGTCCTCTATGCCTGACAACCAAAATATGCTGCCTTTACTGGCAATGTAACGTAACTAACTAGATTAATTTCTTGAGCAGGTTTACAAGGAATCATTTGAACAGAGGTTTCTGGAAGAGACAAATTGCTTATATGCTGCAGAAGGCCAAAGATTAATGCAAGAAAGGGAGGTAGGTGCATGCTGTAGATGGTCGCTTTTATGTTAGTATCTGCTATGGGATTACATGGGAACTTCGGGTAGTGTCATGGTGTATTAATGTCCGATCCAGTTCACTGGTGCCCAGCTACACATGTATATATTCATGTGTTTTGACGGGGACCGGCAGACTTGGTGCTCGAAATATGTAATTAAGGGTGGAGAAACCCAGTAACATTTCGTGTAGCTAAAGTCACACTACCAGAAAGTCATTTCCACATAAATCTTAAAGGCGTGCCATCAATATTTTTGCCTATGAGCTGTAAAATATCCACTGGCATCATTTTACTATGTGGTTAATACCTAAATAAACAGTTTACTTTTTTACTGCTTCGTTGCATTTATTTTGCTGTTTTGTTTCTTTTCCTTATTAGTTAAATAGACTTAAGACATTTTTGTTTTCTGTCCTCTTGAGGTAAAATTATGCTCTGCAGTGGGCAGCCTGCAAGTGTGGTTATCTCTGAAAATGTACGTGTTTTTTTAGTGGTCTCAAATACAGGAGAGTACCTTTATTAATTCCATTTTAACATTGAGTCACTGCATAAATTTTGAAAATGCCTGTTTACATTGCACTGAGGCGAATCACTGCGTCTAATCCTGCTCCATTCGCCTCCTTCCCTGGCGTTCCACTGGGACCTGAGGTGAAATGTCTTGACACAGATTTTGAGACCAAGAGTCTTGCTGCTTTTATACGCCTAGCGGAAAGCTGTGGAAAACCACAAAAGGACTAAGGCCCTAACTTATACAGTATATACATGTACATACTTATGCATATGCACATAATGCATACCTATGCATTTACATGCATACGTATGTGTGTGCATACATGCTGGTATATGTCTGTATGCATAACTGGTTCGATCATTTGAAGCCTAAGTTTCATAGCTGTGTTGTAATATGTGCTAAATGTGTCAGCTCTCCATAGGGACAGATACTCCACTGGAGAAACTGCCACTGAAATAGTAGAACTGTATCGTTCACTCCAACTGAAAATCTGCTCCGTGATACTTTAAGGGCTAGCTTAGCTCAGAAGGGGTTTGAGAAAAAATTAAATTCCTCTGAAAAATTCTCAGATTTCTGTTTTTCTCTTCCTTTCTGTCAGGTGCAATTACAATACTTCTAATATAAAGTAACATTAATTAATGCAAATATAGATTATTAATTAATGTAATAATTATTAATTAATGTAACAACCTTCTAGTGGAATAGTCCTTTCCAATTCATGTTCTCCTTTAAATTTGCAGTTTAAAATAATTGTCATGGAACAAGATTATTTGCCTTTCATACCTTTGTAGTTGAACTTGACATCCTTGTCTCGTTAGGTCCCAGAATATCTTCACCATGTTAGTAAACGTTTGGAAGAAGAAGGAGACAGAGTAATAACATATTTAGACCACAGCACACAGTGAGTACAAACTTTGTCATTCTTAGTGTAAGTCAAGCATCCTTCGTAAAACAGTGGGATTATCCGTGGTTGTAGAGACACGGAGATTATTTCCGCATTATCATACAGATACTATCTGGTTGGCAGTGCTTGTGATACAGACTGGGTTTTTTTTTTTAAACTTTATTTTTATCAAAACTGATTTCTTTAAAATGAAAATATACTTTGAGTAAGAGGGGAGAAATTTGTCCAGAAAGATTTATCAGTGAAGTTTCCAAAACTCTATGTATGAACTCAAATTCGCATTATCAAAGTAGCAGCTGACGTTAGCCATTCATGTACTAATAACAAAATTAACCACAAATCCCTTGATGGAAAGAACAACTGATTGGGCAAGAAAATAAAAGGTTAAATTATGGTGTAGGACATGAACATCACTCATGAGCGGTGCAGTATGGCAACTTAACAGTAGATCAGCTTCGGTGCAGCTGCTGCCAATGTATTGTGCAAGGTACCTTGTCCTTGTTTCACTCGGGGCTTGAGTAATAACGTGTGTTTTGCTGGGGTAAGAATGTGCGTTTAGGAAGTACTGCAGAGTCACAGACACACTATAAATCCATACATAATTTGCCCTGCAGTAAACTGTTGCTTCTTTTTTTTTTTTAATACAGAACATAACAGTTCATAAAGAATGTAATAATTTATTTTATTTTTTATTTTTCTGGGTGACACGTTGGCATTTCATTGGGTGTTTAAAGGATAACGGAATAAAAAGTATCTTTTAAATTTATTATTTTCTTCAGACATATTTTGTATATATATACTCACACACACGTGTTGCATGTCATGGTACATATTTGAACTTGAATCTTCTTCCTGTAAATGCTGATTGCAGGGTGACTAGCTTTTTCTGACAAAAAGAGTCACATTAAAATATATGCAACTATTTCTATGTATAAAGTCAAAGTATATACATATTTATTTACTGTGTAAGTTAAAAAATAGGCTGATACCGTATTTTCAGTCTAGCTATACATCAAGGCCTTGCTTTGAATCTTGTCCTTAGTTAAAGGCTTAGAAACCTACTTTTCGAAGGCTTCGTACTAATTTCCTTTCTTTGCATTAAGAAACAGCAGTTCTTAAAATTAGTGCCCTTGAGTTGTCCTCAGGTCACACTGTCTCACCAGGTGTGTGTGAAAAGAGCAGAATGGATGTTAAATTTAGTTACTGGGTTTGATCTTGAGATGGAAATGATACTTCCAGGACAAAACGGTCATGGGAAACACCGTTCAAAATACTTCAAACCAGATTTGTGTAACTCATGGAGCATGTGGTGTTGCAGCCTATACAGGGATTTATTCAGCCCATCGGTACATGCCTGTTTCTGGATGGCTGACCAGAATGAGCATGTCTCCTGGTTGGTCAGTAGATGACTGAGGAAGATGACTTTGAGACCGTACAGAAGGTACCTTCGGGCTCACTCATCAGCTAGCAGTCAGATAGACGCTCGTGCTGTCTGCTTGTTAGGGAATAGTGCTCTGCCTCTCAGTCTCAAGCAGATGAATTGTCCTTACTTCCCCTGTAGGCAGAGTAGGTCTTCAGGGGCAAAGGATGGCATTTTATACAACTTCGACTCCTGCTGCTGGAGGCAGTCAGCCGCTGTAGATAGCAGGAGTTGGAACTTTCAGGGAATGTGGAAGCAGCCATAAAAATGGCTGTATGTGTTATCACCAAGGGTCTGTCTCAACTGGTATTTAATGTGCACTTAAAACCGCTGAAGAGAAAGAATAGCCTAAGTGTATGTGGTGCCCTTATACTCTCCTGGTATCTGCCTGTTTTCGGCTCAGGGTATTTGCTGAACGTGATGCAGTTTGTCTGTTTGGATCTCTTTCAAATACTTGTACTGTCTCACTGGGATTCACATAAGCTTTTCCATCTGTGCCAGCCTTTGGCAAAGCGTTACACCAGTGCACTAGCCACCACATGATAAATCACCTCCTTTTGTTTAAGTCAGGCTCCCAATACCATCACTGATGATCCCAGCTCCTGCATTGGAAGGGAAAGCGATCGGTCAGTTCCCTTCCACCTTTTCCCTGCCTGTGAATGCACTGTATCCCTGCTAAGTCATCTCTTTCCCAGAAAGAAGAGCCCTAACATGTGCGGTTGTTTTTCTTGTAGCTGCTGCTGCATACTTTGGTCATCCCCGCTCTCTTCTCCGAATGTTTTCAAATTCTCATTTAATCTTTTGAGATGAAGGGACTAAAACTGTGTATTGGATGGAAGGTTGGGCAGATCATTGGTGGGGTGGTTCAGGAAAAGTGGCGCTATAGCAAAGGCAGGGACATAAAGTGGATGCTGATGCATAAATGGCTTCCATCAGCCTGAGTCGAGCACCTCTCTTCCAGAAAACCTAAGTTAAGGGTCTGAGAACTAGTTTTATAAAATTTTTTTGTCTTTTATTGTCATATGGTAGACAACGGAAGAAGTTTAAACGTTGGAATTAATTATCCCCTTGCACTTCAGGCATTTCTTTCTTCTTTTAGGGTATACAGGATGGAAAGGAAAACTTGCCATTATTTTTCAGTTCTGTCTAATCAAATATTTCAGTAATATCAAACAAATATTTCAGTAATAGTAAAAAGTAGGGAAAATTCAAGGACAAATTTAAAACATTTTCAAATTTGAGTCTTGTAGTTGTAGCTCAATTTATGCTTATGTAGGTGCATAACACAATTAGATGAAAAGTTTGAGTTTTGAACATCGCTAGCATGTAGTGTGTTGGTTTAGAGTTCAACCCCTTGGAGGTTTTTGGTTTTGTTCTGTTTGTTTGCTTGTTTGTTTCCAAGAAAATGTCAAATTGACTTTTTTCCAGAAAGAAACATTTTTCTGTTGATTTTTTGGTGTATAAGCTTCTCTTTCTACTGTGTTAGAACTTGCTTTTTAGTATTCAAACCTGAATTTCTTTTTAAATTGCATACATACATACATGGTTTATTGTTTTCTTTCTTGACTTACATCACGTGTGACATTTTTGTCTTAATTTGTAGCCTCTGTTTTAAGTAGAAAATAGTTGATTTTTTTTTTTGGTATTATAATGTAAGTTTTTCACAAATGTGCTGTGACAGAAGCAATTCCCTTCTCTAATACTTCTAATATACTTTTCTTGCCTTATTTAGGAAACCACTGATTGCTTGTGTGGAGAAACAGCTACTAGGAGAACACTTATCAGCTATTTTGCAAAAAGGTATCTTTTTAAAATTAATGTAATCTCTGATAAGCAACAGATTCTCGTACTCTGCAATAGCTACAGACTCCATAGATTTTATTTAAGGAGGTATATTAACCATGGAAAAAACTTCCACAGGTACAGACGGCCAACCCTATAACTCTGTTATACCTACTGCGACAAATAAACTGTATATGGGGAAACAAATATGTAAAATATAATTCCATATTTATAAAGGTTGTTAAACCCCGCAAATCTCCTTTGACTTGCAGGAGTGGGCTTAGGAATTAAACCTTTGCAACTGCTAATTTCCTACGATTATATAAACTTCCAAATTAGAACTGCAGTTACTGTTGTAGCTGCTTTTATGCAATAATCACACAGCTCAAATGCGATAGCTACACGTGTTCTTGTGAGTGTATAGTTTGAGAATCATGAGTTACTGGAACTGACATTCCAAGGCAATGCATTTTCATATAGTTTTGTCTGTATTTTACCTTTTGTCTGGCAATTTCAGATACAAGCTGCTGTCTTCTTAGGAAGTCCTTATTCAGACATTAGTGTCTTCAAATCACCATTTCTTTGTTCCTTTTAACTTTTAATCCTTCTCTTTTTCACTGAATTTGGTCAGTATTCCCTGATGTTTTAATCCTTCAAACGATCCTTTCCTTTTCTTGCAGTAGCAATATTTTAGGTTTTCGATCTTCTAGCAAATTGTTCTTACATGTTTGTTTCCTTTACTGCTGCAAAACAGATATCCCTAGTAGGCTGGTGTCTTCACGCTCCATCATGTCCGTGTTTGTTAATTCCTTTGACTTGCTATACGTACCCCTTTCACTTCTTTCTTCGTCCCCTTTAAAGATAGACATACACTCACAGCTTTTTCTGGGAACAGGTTATTTCACAGTTTCCAATACATTTATAAAAATAAGCTTGGTCACTCCATCTTAGCTTATCATAAAGAGAAGGTAAGAATAATTAATTTTTTTGTTGATATACATCAGTTTTGCTTGCTGTTTAATTCAAGTATTATTTTTAAGTAACTTTTCCAGCGACAGATTTGTTTTATCATTTGGCTTACCCAAAAAGCATGTGGCCTTGTTTTGACCTGAACTTTTTCTTGGTTTATAATGTATATGCACCATCCATGTGAATATGGAGAGACTTGTACGTTTTTTCTAGTTACTGTGTTTTAGGACTGTAATAGTGTTGGGTCAGCTTTTGCATTCTATGTCTGCACTTCAAATAAAAAGAAAATTAAAAAAAAAAAAGAAAAAAAAGTAAGGCTAACATCACTGGACTTGCATAACTTTCTGCATTCCAGGGCATGTTGTAATTCACTTATAACATCGTAGTATTCCTTGCAAAATTCCTTGTGATGTAGTCAATTTGATACGGGGCGGGGGGTGGGGGAAGCTTACAAATGCAGGGTATGTATAAGAAGCTTTTTCTTGTATTATTACAACTGCCATTGACTAGGTGGTGTTGGGGTTTTTTTATCATGCGTATAATAAAATTTTCCGAGGCTGTGGCAGTGCTTTATGGCAGTTGTGTGAAACCTTGTGTCAGAGGACTTCCCTGTATGTCTTTGTCAGTTGTCAAGTATGTGACAAAATATTTATTTCAATCACCTAGTTTATATGCCAGAGGAAGAAGGAAGGTTGAACTTCATCACCTGGTTTATAATAAAGCAGTTAATGTGTTGGTGTCTTTAAATGAACTGGAAGTGATGCTTGGACGTGATGGAATGGGCCTTTCTTAATTCTCTGTTCAATGCCAAAAGAACATCAGTCACATCTGTTTAGGACTTTGTAATCTGTCTTCCTATATAAAGTATGCTCATTCTTCTCATATCTCGGTGTGGGCAAAAGTTTACTTGGCATCATTCTTGAACATCGGTTGCTTTTCTGAACACGTAAGTGTTCAGAAACATACAGTGAAAGTATTTTTAAGATGAAGAAAATAGTAAAAAATGAGATAATTTTGTAGTGATTGAAAATACTTTGTAATCAAATGCCATTTTAAAATTTGAATTAATTATATTCTGTGAAGCAGGACAGTTATACAGTGTCAGTTACACTGATGATGTGAATTGTCAACCTGTGTAAAAACAAACTTTCTGGATTTTAAAAAGATGCCATAAATCTTTGATGCTACCCTCCCTTGTTATTAAAGCGTGTCACCAACACCAGCCAATGTATCTCTGAATGCACAATACATAATATTCTCAAATACAAAAATGTGTATATAGTTGTTATACTTGCCTTGAGCTTCGCTTCTCCATTCTTTAGTCCAGTTCCTAGTCTCATGTAGGGTGAATTGATAAAGGCAAAAGTTGCTTGGAAGGAATTGTTAGTCTTGGGTTATTCCATTGGTATGAGTGTTGACAATTCATAGCAAATTCTTAATCTAAAAACATGGCTCACCGCACTCCACAGAAAAAATCTTGCAAGGTATTTACTTTAAATTTGGGGCAGTGTACTGAGCTTACTCTTTTTTGACATTCTTTAGAGGTTCTGTGAGATCTGTTGATAAAACTGTACCCATCAAATCAAGCACTGTTCATAAACGTTCTGCAAGAGGCTTATAGTCATCATCTTCTTGGGAAAGTACTTCAGTTGAAATAGTTTTAAAATATTACACCATAAATCATTTCAGCCAGTTTAAAGAAGGGGACATGTTAACTTCGAGCATATTACTTGCTTTCAGGAATTTAGTCTTAAAAAGTTCATGCTTTTTAAGCACCCTGGAGGGTCTTGTCTTTTGATGTATTTCATAGAGATTTTTCTAATACATTTCTAACTGTATTTATTCAACTCCATTCAAACTTTCTCTTTCTTCTAATTTTATTTTTTCAGGACTTGATAACCTGCTCGATGAAAATAGAATATCAGATTTGACCCAGATGTACCAGCTGTTCAGCCGGGTAAAAGGTGGGCAGCAGATCCTTTTGCAGCATTGGAGTGAATACATCAAGGTATTTCAAAGATTTCTTACTAACGACAAAATTTATGCTCTTATCATATATTTCTTCTATCAAAACCAAGAATAATATGTCAGTGTATGCATCAAATTTCTGTTTTAAGTAGATATGGGGAGGGATGTTAATGCTTCCCTTCCCCCCGCCCCCCCCCCAATAACAGTCACACAATGAGAAACAGCAACGCCTAAGTTTTGGTTTTAAATTTGTACCTGGAAATTGCTTTCCTTATAGGTTTGAACATTATACAAGAAGTTATTTTGGTTTGCTTTGCTTTTAAATAGAGCCACATGCACATGTGTTTAGAGTATGCTGGATTGTACTACGTGTTGTGTTTTGCTGCAAATACACTCAACTGTTTACATATCTGCAAAATTGGTGGGACATCAGAATGTAGGCATTCCACTGCAGGCTAGCAGGGCTAGGGGTAACCAACCTGCAGCAACGCTGATGAATGTTTAAGCTGTTTTGAATGGAATACTCCTCTTGAAAATAATCCATCATCAAAATCGTATTCCGATGCTTCAGGTTTGTTTTGCTAGGCATAATACGCAGGTAGTACGCTGCTCCAGAGAACTTGCGCTCTCGTGCTCTTGCAAGATGAAAGCAGCAAAACTTCACAGAAGATATTTCTCTGGAGTTGATAATTCCTGAAGCAGTAGTTCTCCCCTTGAATCGCCCGTGTGTTCGCCAACCTTGAGGACCAAGTGCACAACAGTTCATTTCAGAGGTGCCTTTCCTGCACACCCGTGCCTGGAGCTCCGCATGGCACACCAGTGTGCAGCCCACACGAGTGGGACGTAGGCTCTCCTCCGCCCTCAGAACCAAGGTGGAGTTTGCTCCACAGGATGTTGTCCAGTATCCGTATATGCAGCCTGTGGATCCAGAGGCAGTTAGGCCAATTGAACAGCTTGCTGTGGCTGAGAAGGAATAATCTTTCATCTTCCCTGCTCCTAGATCACGATCCTGACTTAACCCTTGCGCTGCCTGCCACTCTATAATCTCTTAATTGATCTGTTTAACATAGTGCCTGGGCAATGTCAGTTTTATGCTGGGTTTAGTGAGCTAGAGTGGCTCACAGAAAAGTCCTGGTGCTGGCCCAAGGAAAGAAGCAGGAGTTCAGGACAGGTAGGAAAATACAGGAAGGAGGACCAGAACCTCACCTTTCACAGCAGCAAGTTAAGTTGGCTTTTCATACCTTATGTATCACAGAATCAGTCCTTGTATGGCTTTGTTTTAAATAATTTTTTTTACAGACTCAAAAAGCTAGAAACCATTTTCTAGAGTGTCAGTAAATCTCCTCTGTATGAGAGAGCGCGCTGAAGTGGGGCTTCAAGAACTTTTATCTTGTGAGCCAGCGTGAGAAAAAGCACAGAGCACGTGCCGAGTTACTGGGGTGAAGGCCTGTGCTCTCCTGTACTCACCTTTTTATGATTTCAGAGGTGCCACTTAGCTTTCTGTATCTCCTTCTGCCATTTGTAGAACGGGGTGGAACGCCCTGCAATGTATGAATGTAACTGTTAGAGACTATGAGACATCCAAATGCTGTTAATGAAGGGGAAATTGTGCCAAGTGTAAGATATGGTGGACTAGATGATCTTCAGAGGTCCCTTCCAAACCAAACCATTCTGTGATTCAGTGATACCATATGGAATCTGAGGACCTTGGGCAGCTTTGTGTTTGTCTTGCTTCGCTCTGAAATGTTACTTGTGAAAGATCACAGTGGATAATCGGATAATGAAGTGGAAATTCTGAGGTTTGGGAGGAATTTCCCCATCCCTCTTTGACTGTTGTTGTGGCTAACATAGTTTAGTTGATGAAAATACACCGATTGAATATTGCTGTTGCTGTGCAGGTGGTTCCTCTTTCTCACCTTAGGAAACTGTTTGTTCTGTGTAGGGCGCTGATCAGTGTTACTAAGCATATGTAAATTGCCTGATAGGTTAAAATCCTCCCTTATAGGATATTTTGGTTCACTAGACAAATGGTATTGTATCTCTGACTTTAAGATAATAAATACAGGAACAAGAAAAGAAAGTCAAGTCTGTGGCCTCTTGTTGCGAATGGGAAAGTTTTGTTTTATTGCAAGTCAGCGAGGGGTTTGTTTTTTCTCTTTTAAGCCCTTGCTGAAAGAGAAATCCTGAAGTGATAAGCAGTGGTTGAATTTTCACCACCTGTTCCATCAATAGAGCTCTCTAGTGGATTTCAGAAAAGTAGTGCAAAGTTTTCCATTACGCTTAATATTTCTGAGGCAGTATCCATATAATTTCTTTTACATGAATCATGTAGTTCTGTATCTAACTGTAATCTTGCACATCATACAGTCATGTCTACTGTGTGTTTGGTTTCTTTTTAGCTTTTGTTTTAAATGTATATAATCTTTAAGTCAAACACTAATGTTTGAAATCCATTAATATGTGTCTGGGTTTTTATTTTAAATTTCAATGCATCTCATTTTTTTTGAAAACTTGAAGTCACATAAGTAGCTCTGTAAAAAAAAAAAAGTTATTCTTTCTAATGATAAATTTTGTAAGGGTAAATGTGTCTGTTGGGGGAGATAGGTAGCACTCTAAAGTATTTTATTATCAAAAGTGTTTGTTTTACAGAACTTTGGGACAACAATAGTGGTTAATCCTGAAAAAGACAAGGATATGGTGCAAGAGCTACTAGATTTTAAGGATAAAGTGGACCATATCATAGAAGTGTGCTTTCAGAAAAATGAAAAATTTATAAACTTGATGAAGGAGTCCTTTGAAACATTTATCAACAAGAGACCAAATAAGCCTGCAGAATTGATAGGTACACAAATATTTTTCTGTAAAATATTTCAAAACTCTATAGAAAGCATGATAAGATAACGCTGCTGAGTGTGCTAGTGCAATAGCGGTGTGGTACGCATTCTGCTTTAGGAGACTCGGTTTTGGGATGTGAGGCAAAAGTTAACCTGGGAGCATTGTGGGATGAAAAAGCTTGGGTGTGCTGCTAGGCGTGTGCGCGGCGTCCTGGTGGAGCATGCCAACCTCTGCTCTCCCTCTGCTCGGCTTCCCGCGTGGCGCCTGGGGCTAACAACTGCTCAGAGAGCGTTAACGCTAATGCTACGGGCAGAGTAAATGGTCAGGGGGAAGAGTAGCTGTGGCAAAAAGAGGGAATTGTTGTTAATTGTGGTAGTAGGGGAGTTCTTCGGATGTTACAGATATGTCAGAAAGCAGTAATTGCAGGCCACCTGCCTTGAAGGCTGAAGTCCGGAGAACAATTTTAAAGCCTTCAGATACAATGAGTTCTCATAGAGGGGAAAAAAATGTCATTACCTGGAAGGGGGAACTAGTGCTCATTAAGAGGAGAAATAATAAAAACATCTTAAAAATACTATTATGGGTTTATCCCTGGTCTGGCTAAAGCTGTTCTGACTGTTTTGCCCGCAGCTGCTGGAGCTGTGGCATATTTATACCAGGAGAGGATCCCACTCCTAGGTTTTTTGGGTTTTTTTCCTCTGTACGTTCTTTTGCCTTCATTCAGCTTATTTTGTGGCTACCTTCTGAAACCAACTTTCTGTAGGACAAATTGCACGACCTAGTGATACAGGTTAAAGCCATGATACGGGCTGCTGTCGTTTGTGGATGTGGTGTTTCAGCTACTGCAAAGGCTTCCTTCTTACGCAGAAGGTTGTACAAGGGTACTAATGTGGCTTAATAAATACTTAGCTAAACTCATGGCTTAACCTTATTTCTGGCATTCTGAAGCTACTAACTTGAAAGCATTGCTTCTGTTCAAATTTTGGTATACTCCTAACAAGGGACGTGGTAAAGGTCTGCAAAAATATAGTCCTCTGTGTTGTTTGTTTCTGTTTCTCATAAAATACATTCATATGCATCGTACACTTCCAAAACATTGTCTTTCAACAAGCAATGTGCTGGCTATGGCTGTAACACAAAACGTGGGAACTTTTAATGCATTAACTTTAGTGATATTACTGTGGGTTTTTTTTTTCCTTGGATGGTTCCTTTTTGTGATATTTTTCCGTTATGGCATTAGTACAGTAGGGTGCTATCATTCCACTGAACATAGGGATGGGAAAACAGAAAATAGAAATTTTAGCACTTACCCTGTTTTTTGATATATAGTGCTATTTCAAGTGGGAGGCGCTTAAGTTGGTGATTTTGGAATGTTTTTTTAAGCTGTTAAACTGTTTTATTTATTTGTAGCAAAATATGTGGATTCCAAGTTAAGAGCTGGTAATAAAGAAGCAACGGATGAAGAGTTGGAAAGAATCCTTGACAAAATCATGATCATATTTAGATTCATTCATGGTAAGAAATATCTGTTCACAGTCGATGTAATTAAAAATGTTTTCCTTGCTACTAGCACAACTGTATTCCTCTGAGCATAAGAGATCTTTTTTAGCATGAGTTTCTGCTAGACTCGGTCTTAAATTCAGGTTGCCTTACATCTGAAGGAGCACAATAAGCAGGGAGGACAAACTTGTTCTATGGAGACTGGCAAGTTACAGACCTTTTACAGTCCGTGAGTGGAGACCTAAGAGTTAAAGCTCTTTAGGTTAGGGTTTTTTCCACATAAATTAACCATATTTGTAACCACAACCTCTCCTCTAATGACAGAGAACAGAAAGGTTAGTACAGATTTTCTCTTCCCTCAGTATGTTGTAAGTGCAAAGTACACAAAAACCCAGCAACTAATGACTTGTCTTTTCTCATCGTGGCTGAGAATGAACACAGAGGAGGGCTCAGAATGACGGGAGAAAATGTTATTGCTGTGTTTTACTGCCTTTGAAATGTACTTCCCTTTATACATCCCTATCTGAGCAAAAGCCTTGAATGTGCTAGGAGAATTTTTTTTACTAGGTTGGATATCAGAAAAAAAAATAAAATGGTTGAGTCCAATAGAGATGCACGGTCACTGCTCTGAGGGAAGTGGGACATGTATCCTGGGCTGCGGTGGAATAAGCAGGAACTGCCCAATTCTGTATTAGTTCGTTCTGAGATCTGTGGGGTTCTTTCATCATAAAATCCAAACCAAGTAGAATATAATGGGAAAGCAGCCAAGAAATCAGTCATAACGTAATATCATTTGCATCATGAATTTTGTCAAATGCAAAGGGCGCTGGATGGAGATGGTGAATGAAAACTTTATCACTGGCAACTTATCAGCCTTAATTAATTTCTGTTAATTGGAAACTTTGACCAACTCTCTTAATATTTTTTGTAGTACTGAGCTAAAAGTGCAAATTTATTTTTGAGCTGTCTAGTGCGTAAGAGTCCTTTTAAGAGCAGGCAACAATTCGTAGTTAGTTTCTGGGCATTGGACTTTTCAATAGTATCTTGATGCTGCTTCATGAAACAGCACTTTACCAGAGGGCAGGATGGAGAGGGAAGAAGAATATCAGAGGAATCGCTACATTGGAAGGTGTTTACAAGGAATTAGGAGGGGCTACTGTAGGCACTGCAAATAGTACCTTGAGTTACAGTGAATTTCTTCCTCTTAAAAGTGAGACAAATTGCTGATATCTTTGCACTATCAATAGAAAAGATTTGTGGAAGCTCTGGTTTAAGGTGTGAAAGTTTCTGGGTATCTGTATGACTTCTTTATTTTAAAAGGCTATTGGCAAACCAAGTGAGAAGACTTTGGTCAATTTTCCTTCACCTTAGGCTTTTAAAGGATATTTCTTTAATACATAAGGACCCCTTTTCTTTTCTATTTTTAATAAGCTGGAGCACTGCAGGGAGAATGTTCTTCTGGACCCCAGAATAATTTCATGTGATTTACAGCTGGGAAATATAAGGAAATATATGGGAAATATAAGGCAGCCCATGTTCCTAGGGAAGAAAAAAAAGAAAGAAGGAAGTAAAAATTTTGCAAAATATGTTACAAAAATAATTAAAATATAAAAAGAACAAGTTGTCTACATGTTTTTCTTCACTGATGTGCAGTGAATATTGTTCTGCTGATCTACACGTCATGAGACAGGCTTGTGTCACAAACCTCAAATGCAGTGATGCAAATAGAATGTATGATTTCAGTTTTCCTTTATTTTTGTTTCAATTTCCATACAGGTAAAGATGTGTTTGAGGCATTTTATAAGAAAGACTTGGCCAAAAGACTGCTGGTTGGAAAAAGTGCATCAGTAGATGCTGAGAAGTCCATGTTGTCAAAGCTTAAACATGGTAGGCGTCTTCACATGTGTTAAGTTTTTATTACTTTTTGGCATGTAAATGCAATCCTTATTTTCTCATGCTTTAAGAAGTGACAAGCCAGATTTTAAGTAGTAGCTGAGCATATAACAACTTGAATTGTGCTCAGGGAGGACTACTGGGCTGACCACTAAGATACATGACTGGTTCATTTAATGTACCTACAGAAGAGCAAAATCCGTAAAACACGTACCTAGTTGTGGGCACTCTGGACCCTGGCAAATCTGGCTCAACTGTCTCAGGTTAAAACCTCTATTGCTTGTTCTGTGCTTCTTTGTAATCGTGGGATCTTTGCTTTAATTCGTGTGACAGAATGTGGCGCTGCTTTTACCAGCAAACTGGAGGGCATGTTCAAGGACATGGAACTGTCAAAAGATGTCATGGTTCAGTTTAAGCAGGTACATTTAGCTTCTGTTTGTGTGCTAAATTTTCAGTAGTGATGGGGAAGCAATTAATGGTGTTACACCTTGGATTAAGCTAAAATAAAGTGAAACAGCTTTTGAGCAGGTCCTGATCATAGCAGAGTCTATTTATAGTTCTATTTATACAACAGAATTTATCTTTGAATAGATATACAATAAATAATCATATTTTACAGATTTATTTTATTCCTTTTTAAGTAAATTACAGTCTAAATACCATATAGTGACTTAGTTGTCTGACATCCTTTAAAGTCCATACACCTTCATTCTGCAAGCTGTTGCTGCTCTGATGAATTCCTTGGTAATGACCCACACCAGAGAAACTCCCTGAAGGCTGCTAAGTGCACAGAAACCATGTGTGTCTCAGCCCCAAAGCTTCCAACCTGTTGGTAACTGAGGGAATGCTTGCGCTTCTCGCTGAGTACCTGTTTTGGGGTCTTATTGAAGACAGGATGCTGGGGTAGAGATCTGACCTAGGACACCTGCTCCTGTAATGAAATACTCTAGTGACTTTTCTGTCCCAGACTTTGCAGCCTGGCTTAACTGGCTGCAAGTATAAGAAAATGTGTTGTCTAACAGATGTGTGGAAGTCCCAGGGGATCCTTTTGATCTTACACTTCTTGTCCTGGCTTCTGATCGAAAGCTTTTCTTCTGCTTAATTTGTGTGTGATTGAAGTTCCTTTGGCCTTAATACCCTGTAAAGACAGTGGTCCAGGATACTCAAGGCGTGTTGTACTTTTCTTTTTACTTCCAACCACTTGCCATGTTTTGAAACTCGGAACAGGAGCAATGAGTAGTCATGAAATTAAAAGTTTTGGTAGAGCATGTCTAACCAAGGATGTGGCCTGTAGAAATTTTTCATTATTCTACCAACTTTAAGTTTCTAATTTAGGTATTTATATTTTCTAATTTAGCATGCAAACAGTATACTTGAGTGATATTATTTTTTTTTGTGTGTGTCTTCTATTTTAGTATATGCAGAACCAAAGTGACCCAGGAAATATAGACCTGACGGTAAATATATTAACTATGGGGTACTGGCCAACTTATACACCTATGGAAGTCCACCTAAATTCAGAGGTTTGTGTTTGAATTATCCTTCTAAATGTGTTTTATGGAGTGGAATCATAATCAATACCATAGGGTGAACTAATGCTTTCATTAATGTTTTTTCTGCAAGATATTTAGAGGTTTATCTCATTTTAAAGATTCAAAAACTGCAAAAAGTAAAATGTAGTGGATAAATTCCACTTTTTTGCAGTGATTGTTGAATTTAATGGTTTTTTTTCACCTTTTTAATAATAATAGGCTAAAATTAGTATTAAAATAAAATCAGTGTCCTATTTAACATTGCAGTCAAGCACTTTAAAGTTTAACACTGGACAGTTCACCTTAATTTAGTCAATCTTTAACTACATTGGTTAGGCATTTTGATCTACCCAATAGTTATGTTACTGCACGTTGGTTTTTTCTGTAAATTTTTTTCCCTGCAATGTGTCTCACAAAACTAGCCCTGGCATTTAAATGGCATTTGCCTGAAGTTGTTTAAGTTGAAATATGTATTTGGAGTCCTATTTCCTGCAATACGTTGCTTGATCTGAAATGCGGGAAGCATTTCAGAGGCTGAAGGTGGTAGTGAGGTTCCTATTCAGTTCAGAAGATGTGGAAGCTTTTGTGCTCTAGCTCCTGTGGCATCTTTCCTCAGTAGCAGACAACTTCAAAAGGATCCAACCTGAGCAACCCATCATGAAAATGGAGGGCTAAAAACCTTTTACTTGAAAATAAGAGGGTATAAAGTAATGGAATCAGACTTGAATCTGTATAGGACAAACTAAAGGAAGAACGTGGGAGCAGATGGTAATAGTGCATAGGTGGGAGATACACACTTTTTGCCCTGTGGTTTCTTGGTCAGATTCAAAGTACAGGAAAAAAACAGTATTTATTTTTGAGGTTTAAAACCCTTTACAGGGTGTTTATTTTACTTTTATCTAAAACAAACAAACAGACAAAAAAAAGGAGGAGGGAGGAAATTAAAATTTATACTTGAACTGAGGCTTTTACCTTTGCACATAATAGTACCAGTGTATTTGAGATCAGAATTTTGCTCTTTCGATTCACACAAAAACACTGATTATGAAACATTGTTGAGGACAATGAAAGAAATTACGTGTGTGAAATTCATCTGGCATCACTGCACTGGTATAACACTAATAAAACTTTTTTGTCTCTTTGCTTTACAGATGATAAAGCTTCAAGAGGTATTTAAAACCTTTTACCTGGGAAAACACAGTGGTCGAAAGCTTCAGTGGCAGACCACCTTAGGGCATGCCGTCCTAAAGGCGGAATTTAAAGAAGTAAGTTTGCTTGTTTAATGCTTAGCCTGTTGGGATTATTTGGAATCTAGTCAAATATTGTATTTTTTTTTTATAAAGGTAGTAACATTTTTATGCAGACACAATCACAATTCAGTACTGCTGTTTTGTATAGAAAGTAGGCTTTTTATAATTAAACTGAAATAATACTACCTAGCTAACCGTAGATAATAAAGGAGGAAATTAATGAAAGGAAAATAATGCAGCATCTTTTTATTTTTAATACGGAGTTGTTTTGATCATGGAAATACTGATGACACTTTTAGAATGCTTCACATATTCAAAAAGAGACTGAAGGGTGTTAGTGATATAATGACTGTGGTTAAAATTTAACTGCTTGTTGAATTATTTAAGTCTTAAATAACCACATTGTTTCTTAATGTGGTTTTATTTTGTCTCATGCAGTATCTTGCTAATAATGTAGCTCGATTGAGCCAGAGCAAAGACCAACAAAAAAAAAAAAGCATTTTTTTACTAACTCATCATGAATAGGAAACTTAAAGGTTTAGGCATTACGTAACAAAAAGATGGATGGGTTTGAGGTTGTCAATTGACAGAAGTGTTTACAGCTGTCTGAAGGGTTTTTTATTTCCTTTTCATTGCCTGCTTGTACAAACATTCTGCTACTGATAATACTGTCACTCTACATTATAGTTAACCAAAATTATCTGTTGTTTCTTTCATATTTGATCCAACACCAAGAATTCTTTTCTATTAGTTTCCTCATCTCTATGAAATGAAACTTGGGTGAAGTATGAAGAGATTCGCTATTGATGGTTGTAATTAAAATGAAGGAAACAACGTGAAGTAAATACAAGACCATTCTAATGAGCTTCTGCTGTGTGCTGCATTGCTACTGTTAGAGGAGTAAAAAAAGAGGTTTTAAAAATATCCTGTTTCCTTGATACTGCCTTCGGCAGATTCTTCTGTGTGCTAGGCATTCTAAAATGCACATCTCTTCTAGAAGTAAAAAAAAGAATGTATAGCTTCTCTAACTTATCAGATTTGCAGGATACAATAGAAAATGTGCTGAATATTACTTCTAATTATTTGATTTTTTTTTTTAGGGAAAGAAAGAATTTCAAGTGTCGCTCTTTCAGACATTAGTGTTGCTTATGTTTAACGAAGGAGACGAATTCAGTTTTGAAGAAATTAAAATGGCCACTGGTGTAGGTAGGAACAATACTTTTTGATTCTGAAATTTATTCATCAAGTGATTGCCAATGGTTCAGTATGTAAAGGCCTAATCTTAAGAAATTTGCCAAGGTCATTAGGACAAACTTTATGAACCAATATAGACATAGCAATATATAGTATATAGACAGCAGAAGAGATGAGGAAAACACACTGCTGGTACTTCCTAATGTAGATAAAATAGATGCTTCATAAAATTAATAGTAAGAGCTGTGTAGCGTATGGTACTACTAACAACCTACTAGAATTACAAAATGTGTCATTGCAATTCTTAAAATTCAAGTGGTGATAGGCTGTTGTGTGTAGAGGTTATTTTTGTTCCATTATAGTTTTAAATATTATATTTTGAAAGTGATCTGTTGTAGAATGCTATCATTTTGGGGTGATTCAAGACAGTATTTTCAGTTGAACTGTTTTGAGAGCTTGCCCACCTGTTTTCCATTGCTGTTGCTGGAGTGCCTCATTTAGTATAGGTCTGATTTGTTAAGAAGAGCAGTGTCCTCTAGGATGTATACTTTGTAGCTGTCTCCCTCTGTACTTGAAACCTGAAGTCAGAAAGGACAAAGAAATCTGGGGAAAAGTGTAGTTTCCTTTTTAACCATGTGCAGTATCTACCTTCCATGTTCTTCTGCTCCTGGGTGATTTCTTTTGAATTTTTACACTTCCTTGAAATAGTTGCAGCCATTGGTATTAAAAAGGATAATGCTGTCATCTCTTTGCTCTCTGGAACTTCTGCATCAACTAGCAGGTCATATCCGGTAGCCCTTCACATGTTGAATCTTAAGATCATAGAATGGTTAGAGTTGGAAGGGACCTTAAAGATCATCCAGTTTAACCCCCGCCTACCATGGGCGGGGACACCTCTCACTAGACCAGGCTGCTCAAAGCCCCATCCAGCCTGGCCTTGAACACTTCCAGGGATGGGGCATCCACAACTTCCCTGGGCAACCTGTGCCAGTGCCTCACCACCCCCACAGGAAAGAATTTCTTCCCAATATCTAATCTAAATCTCCCCTCTTTCAGTTTAAAACCATTATTCCTTGTCCTGTCGTCACACTCCCTGATAAAGAGTCCCTCCCTCTCTCTCCTATAGGCCCCCTTTAGGTGCTGGAAGGCTGCTATAAGGTCTCCCCAGAGCCTTTTTTTTTTTTTCCAGGCTGAACAACCCCAACTCTGTCAGCCTGTCTTTGTAGGGGAGGTGCTCCAGCCCTCTGATCAGCTGCATCAACCTGATACAGCAACTGCTGAAAAAGTATTTGTATATAAACATACACAAATACTAAAACATTGTAAATATATTTACTAAAGTACTCTAAGATGGGGATATCAAGAGTCCCTGTGGCAGAATGGTGCATTGCAGAAGGCAGTGCAGCCCAGGGCCTCCAACTTCTCAGCCTCAAAGCTTCAGGTTGCTTAGTCATCCACTCCATTAATGCTAAGAGAGCTGAAGAAAGCTCATGCCAGTGTGAGTGATAAGCATCAGGATCGCCCAGAGAGGCTCATTAGGTCAGAGTACAATGCTTACAGAACAAACATAAGTTCATGCAAGCCTGATCCAGATGCTGTTTTCTCATCTTGTATTGCTGTAACTCGGAGCTTGCATTCTGACTGCCCGACAGCAACAGATAATATCTGCTGCATGGAAATCCTTTGTATTATAACACAGTAGAAAGGATTTCAGTAGAGTGTTTTTAAGGCAGCTGGATAGAATTGGTTGATAGTTGGGAGCTATCTATGTTGTGTTACGTTATGTCATTGCACTGAGTGTCACGTCTGTATTTCTCTCCCCTATGGGGAAATAGTGCAGGAATGCAGGTAATGAAGACAGTTCATGGTCCGTGGAGTTCTCTGTCTTCCCAGGCTCTACCTACACGAGGCACTTGGAGCTGCTTTAGAGAGGTCCCATTCCCGTCTAGCAGTCTCCCTACTTCTAAAGGAGAGGAAACTCTTATGGCCAGAAATTATCTTGGAAATAGGTCCCACGCTGCGCCCTTCCTGCCTCTTGCTACACGGATAATCCTTTCGTTCAGCAGTACCCTGCCAAAGGCTGGTATCCTGGCTAGCTGGAAAAGAACAGAGATTTCAGTTATTAGAAAAAGTAGCTGAGTTTGTGACGCAGCTTCTCAGTGAACTGACCACTAAGGGCAGAGGTGCTGATGGCCAGATTCTCAGAGACCAGCCTGGATGAACCAGAGGTCCTGGCTCATAGATACAAATAACATTGGACATGGTAGAAATCCTGGAGGGCAAAACTTGGGTTGCCATAGAAACTGTTTCTAAGTGTTCTGAACGCCATGTGCATGGGCTAGACAGACAGGCAGAATTCCAATCTGTGCTTGAGAAAATGATGTATGAAAGTGGGTCTAGAATTATTAGGAAGTAGGAAAGGCTTTGAAAGAGAGGCAACCTGGACAAGACGGATGGGCTCTATCTAAATTCCAAGGGAGTGAAGCTGCTGGAACACTAAAATGTTCTAGAAAGCCTGTAGGGTTTGTCAGACTTCTCCCTCCACCATGTAAAAATAATACAGTACATCCAAGAAGAGTTCAGAGAATGGGAATAAGGATGGAAGACCTGGGACAGCTTCTTTAGGAAGAACAGGCATGTGTGCTAGGACTAAACTAAATCACTGAGTTGGGATTTGTTTTCTTACTCAAAAAAAAAAAAAAGCTAAAGGACATAAAACAAACAAGCACATGGGGGTGAAAACAGCTTGTTGTAAAAGCTGGAAGTTTACAGAATTCAAGGAGACAGGTTCAAGCAAGAGTAAAGCACTGAAGGTTTCTCAATGCATAGAAACCATGTTTGGCTAAGGAAGTCCCTGAGTCCTAAATGATTGGAGATTTAAGGAGCGGTGGGATGAGGAGAAGAGGAAGAACAGGGAAATGTGGAGCTTTATTAGCTTTGTTCTTACATGCTGCCCTGTGTTCACCTGCTTGGGGCCACTGACAGAGACGTGTTGCTGGGCTAGATGGACCTTCTGACCACGGGGGCCTGTTCTTAGTTCTAAACGAAACACTGAAAAGGATCCCAACTCTGAGGGATTGCTTTACTTTGGTCTTCAGGTGCACCAGCTTATTCTGGGGGGTGGCGGAAGCCTTGTGCAGTTTTTATTTAACTTAACAAGTATTTATGTTGAGACCCTGTTATGAGGTGTTACCCAGGCTTTGATGTTTACTGCAGAAGAGTGCAGCCAGCCATGCCCATGCCAGAGAGCAGAATAAAATATTGCAAGTTGAAGTGTCAGTAAAGAGTTTAGAATAGATCAGTATGTCAGACAGTAAACTACAGCACCAACAATTGGCAGTATTCATCCAGAAGTTTTACAGGAACTTTCCAATACACATATTGAATCAGTTTGTCTACTTTATAATTTAAGTGAGCCTTGGTGTGATAAGAATGGCAAGTGACAAGAGCAATGCTATTTTTTTAATTTGCTTTTTTTAAGTTCATGGAGTTATTCTGCAGGTAACTGCAGAGTAGCAGGTCTGTATTGGGAAGGAGAGAACTGGTAGGCTCGTGGATAAGCGTATATTAGGGAAGAGCCAGCATGGTTTATGCGATGCATAATTGCCCTTTGAAGGTCTTTGAGGGAGTTGGGAAGCATATGCACCATCATAATTGGGCACTTGGGTTTTAAAAAACTCTTTGTTAGAGCTCCTCACAAGCTCTAAAATAGACTAAGTTTTCATGGCTTGAGAGGGAAGCTCCTCTTAGGAGTGAATGATTGGTTAAAAGACAGAAAACAACAGGTAGAAATGAATGGGTAGCTTTCATAGTGAAAGGAAGCTCCTATTTGGCATCCCCAGGTATTATTCAACATAGTCATTAAAGGTCTGAAGAAGACGAATACTGATGTGACAGAATTTGGTGCTGGAATTCCTTAGGAAGGTCAAATCTGAAACTTCTAAAAAGTTTAAAAAGGATTTCACACTGTTGAACAATTAGGAGATCAAATTGCATCCAGTCTTGATGAATACAAGGATGTCTGTAGTGGGGAAATAACCTTAACCACATGTCAGAGAATGGCTTTATTAGATACCTGCTCAGGAATGAAGTTGTGTCCCCTGAAAACATCAGCTGAAAGTTCATCAGTGATCAGAAGGGCAAACAACATGATGATAACTTCTGGAGAAGTTATTGAGAACAAAGCAGAAAGCATCATGGTCCTCTGTGTGCTTGTGTTTGGATACTTCATAAATTGCAGGTTCTACATCTGTAAAGGTGTATAGTAGAATTAGATAAGGACAAAGAAAAATAAAGGAGAAATATGGACATCATTCAATGGTTCCCATGTAGAGGATGGAGAGTTAAGCTCTTAAACCTGGGGCATGATAGTTTGGAGAGAGGTGAAGAGGAGGAAATGCAGTAGTCTGTAGAGTTACGAATGGCTTAGAGACAGTGAATAGTGAATTCACTGGCTGTCACAGCACAAGAATTCAGGTGCCTTTTAGCTTCTTCAGCTGTTATTAGCCAAGTCAAAGAACCCATGTTGGGTGAGACAGATGTTTTGACCCGATCCATATAACGTATAATGTAGTTGTTCTCAACTGAAACAGAGTTAGCTTCCTAAGATTAATGGCAGGTCTGAAAGTGCTAATTCTCAAATGTCAAATAACTCAAATTGAGTCAGCCCCCAATTTTTTGCATGTACAATGTTTTTTAATTGAGAACACCATAAAGGTGTATCTTTATATTCCATTGCCTTGTGACACAAAATACATACACTTTTGGGAGTCATAAAGTCACACTAATGAATTTTCTTTGTGCTAAGTAGAAGAGTACTTCATGGGCATTTACCATATTACTAAAAAACCCCACAAAAACCCCAGACAAAACATCGCATGGATTTCTGCCCCTTTAGGATATCACCGTCTCCATCTGCAATAACTGGCCGTAGTTGGGACTTGTGTTTTCCAGTCACGGTTATGATAAATTATCACCAGGCTCTTTAAAGAGATGAGATTGTCCTTGGTACATTAGTACAGTTAGAAAATGCATAAACTGTTACTCGGAGAAATAATGGTTACCTCTCTTTGGTAACCATGCTTCTTTGAGATGTGTTGTCCAAATATAGTCCATTATCGAGAAAGCCTCTAGGAGCCTCTAGTTTTTACTTTTACTTCAGTGATTGGTAGGTAATTGCAGATTCCTTCCCTTTGGCATATTGTAACCTGCAACTTAGCACGCAGGGCAGAAGCAAAGCTCCGAAGTATACTGAGTGTTTTTAACAGCATCCTTTGTTTGGGCAAAACCACAACTCAACAATCTGCATCTACTGAAGGTGAAATACCCAAATAAATGCTTGTTTTGTCCATGTGGCTTAAAAGGTTTTTTTTAGTAATCATGGAACAGATGGAAGTTTTTTTTTAAAAAAAAAAAAAAAAAAAAAAAAAAAGAGGAAAAAAAGCTCACTCTGTGTGACCTTTTAGAAATTTTTTTATATTTTAGAAATAATAATAGTGTTAATCTTTTACTCAGCTACACTGCACTTCAGCACTAGATTGCAAAACCTTTCTTTCAGTTTCTAGACTGATACTCTGTTCAGGAGATCCGACGCATTTGGTGATAATTTTATATTGTGAATAAAAGTATTCTAGAGTTCTAGAGACTGCAGAGGCTGTTTTAATGCAAAATCTTGACAGAATGCTTTGAACTTAATAATTAGAATGTTGTAGACTTCATTTTATCTAGTTGTCCAAGTGCTTTTAGCTTTAAATCTCACCAGATAAAATTTTCCTCACCCACTTGTTTCTACTACTTTCGTGTTGAGGGGGAAGTCGGTAACTCTAATAGCTGTCAGCTCTGCCTTCTCACAAAACATCTTCTTATCAATTTAGACGTCTCTTCTGTTTTTTTTTATTTTGTTATGTATTTTCTGGAGTGTGTTAAAAATAGTGATGAAATCATAAAATGGGTGGCGTTCTTGTCATAGACTGATTTCTTTTCTTCTAAAGTCCTGTTACTACCAAGCAAAACTAAAGCAATAAAACCTGGCTCATGTTAATGTGAAATCTTTTCTGAAACCACTTTTGGGTAGAAAGCTCACTGAGATGAGCCTGAGTCTGTCTTACTGAAATGCACAATTCTGTGTATGCTCCTAGCGCTTGCCTGGGAAAGCTGTGGGACCAAGCGTGAAGGCTGTAAGTTGTTACCTAATTGGAACTTAGCGGGAAGAAGGTATTAACATAAACCAGTAACTTTTCAATTGTATTTCTAGATTAATCACAGAAAACTCTTCATATTAATATTTTGTTCTGCTTTCTCCCATACTTTGAACTTCTTCACAGAGGACAGTGAATTAAGAAGAACCTTGCAGTCTTTAGCTTGTGGAAAAGCACGAGTACTGATTAAAAACCCAAAGGGCAAGGATGTAGAAGACGGAGATAAATTCATCTTTAATGGTGATTTCAAGCATAAATTGTTTAGAATAAAGATCAACCAAATCCAAATGAAAGAAACAGTATGTATTTTTTTTTTTGCATTCATCCTCTTTGCGTTAACTGTTTATCCACATGTCCCACATGGAGACAGAGGATCTCTGCGTTTTCTCTCATAGTTTTTGCATATGAAGAAAGGAAACATACTTAATTTTTTGGTAGTCAGGATGACTCGCAGAGGCAATAAAGACTTTAAAACTCACTGAATTTGAAACAATGTAGGTTCCTTCCTATGCTAGCAAATTTAAATGCCTGTATGCTAAACTGACAGGATCTTGTAGATGTTGCAGTCCACCTTAGAAGCTTTCATGGTATGGCTGAAGTATTGGTACTATATTGAACTCATAAATCAAATGTCATCGTGTCACTTCTTTTCTTCATTTAGCGGGTAAGAGAGTTATTAAAGTTGGGATTGTCCCTGTTTTTGCAGTGGATGTCTTTGTTGTACTTGAATCCAACTTCTTGACACAAGGCAACATGTTTTAATTAACAGAGTTGTTTCCTTCTTGCCTTTGCATATTAAAATCCCCAAAAGTCAGATTGGAGTTGGGCGGTTTGACACAGAAGACTACTGTATTTGGACTGTCGAACTGTTACATGTTCTCTCAAAAATCTGAAGTGATTTTTTTAAGATTGTGTTTAATTTATTAAATAGATTTAAAATAAGACTTTTTTTTTCTTTACATTATCCTTAATTTTATCTTTGGCATGCTTTAGCAGTACGCTTCAGAATCACTTAGTTCTTAGCATGCAGTAAGACATGCACGTCTCAAAGATGAATAAGAATACATGAGTTTTATTTTGTTGGAAAAGTTAACTATAGAAATATAAGTGATAAAAAATAGCAATAAAAGGTGATATGATTTGTGGTGTTGTATTATTCTTCAGGTTGAAGAACAGGTCAGCACAACTGAAAGAGTATTTCAAGACAGGCAGTATCAGATTGATGCTGCTATTGTACGAATAATGAAGATGAGAAAGACTCTTGGTCATAATCTCCTTGTTTCTGAATTGTATAATCAACTGAAATTTCCCGTAAAGGTAATCGATTTTGTTTTTCAAACCATGCTAGGGTTATCTAAAAATATGTAATATGGTTTTCCATTCAGCTGGTCCATAAGAGTAAGAAATGTGAAATATGTCTGAATCAAATCCAAATATTAAGGTGTGTGAGTGAACAGAAATCAGCCAGAGTATCACTAGGAAATTATATTTAGATATTTATATAGTGCATTTTCTTACGTAGCTGTTAGCAGTCCTATTTTTCAAAACGTAATATAAATGCAAATATATTTTAACTGTTTTACTAATCTCATCTTTTCTTGTAGCCTGGAGACTTGAAAAAGAGGATTGAATCTCTCATTGACAGAGACTATATGGAGAGAGACAAAGATAACCCCAATCAGTACCACTATGTTGCATAATGGAGAGGAAATACTTTTACTTAAAAAATAAAAAACAAATCCAAAAAAATTAAAACCAAAATCATCAACATATATCTTCAGGACACCGAATACCTATGCTGTTCCAGACTTTCCTTTTAGCAGATTTCAGGTTGATGTATATTATTCAACCAGCTGCATGCACTGCTGTGGAAGAGAAGCAAAATGACATGTTAACTGATCATCCTTGTCAAGACTCCTTAAAAATTTTACATGTCTTGTTTTTATTTCTTTTAATTACTCTTTAGTTCTTTTAGGTTCTTCCAAATGTAGTTTTACAGTTTTGTTTAACACTGTCATTGAAGTTGGATGGAAAGGTAAAATTACCTGTGTGAGAAATACTTCTGTGACGGATGCAAGTCTGGTTTCTTCGTTTATGTGTTCCTGACTGCATCCCTAAAGACCCTATATGCTGCATTCTTTAGCTACAGTGACAACTTGGGTAACTTTTTAAAAACCCTTAATTGATGAACACTTATGTACAAGCAGTGTTGTTGAAATACACTGAATTTTTGAAATTATGCACCATGAGAACCCTTAAACTTGCGTTTAATTAATTTTCTTTCAAATGATTATAAACTTCAGTCTGGTTTGGATAAATCAGGTTTTGAAGTGAGATCCTTGAAGTGCCAAGAGGACAACAGCATTCATGTGTGTAGTGAGTTGTTGGATTATTTAGCTAAGATATGGATTATTATTTTATTACTACTTCAGCTGGCTTGGGTGGCAAAGATTAGATCTGAGTCAAAGAGGCCCTACCTCATTTGAGGGCAAATGGTGTTTATCACTGTTCATGTAATTGCCGTAACATTTAGTTTTGCCTTGAAAATAACATGCAGGGAACCTACTGTACAGCGTGCTCCACTTTAAAAAACAAAACCTTTTTTTTTAAAAAGACTTTTATGGTCTTGATATTGTGAAAGCATAGTTTTTTGTCTTGAAAGACTAAGGATTTTGAGAGTCCTTTGTTACATATTGTATATATGTAAGTTGATTTGAATTAAAGAATGAAAGACACTGTAGATCTGTTAGATAACTGTAACTATAAGAAAGACACCTTTTGTGGTAATACTTACAAGACTCTGTTTATTTTCCGGAATTGCATACTGGTGTTTTTCATTCTGAAAAAGAGCTACCAAAGGAGTTTTGATCATGGCATAAATGAGAATTTAACTGAGCAATATTTTCTTGAGCGATACCTTACTAAGTTTATGTAACATGGGGTTTGTGCATCAATTGAAAGGCCACCACCTCTTCTTAAAGTAAACATTGCTAAGAATTGACATCTTGTGGATTTACATATTAAAGTCCTTGTTCTGTCATCTGGTGTCATTAATTGTATTGCATTCTTCTGAATTATTTTTGTTCCCTTTGTGTTTAGAAACTAAACACGTTTAGTTTATTGTATTTAAAACATATTTAATATTGTAATTTAATGTAGACTTATTTTAATATTTGAATCTTCAGTTAATGCAAATAAAATATTTGATGCTTATTAAATATTAATTTCTTAGCCTTTGTGAGAATGCGGCACTTCAGTTTATTTGTGCAGTTTGTTCTTTAGTGTTAATTATACCATTCACCTTGTAATTCACTTTCTATGCATGTGGAAGCTGATTAGCTCCATCTTACTAGACCTTTAAAACAAAAAGGAGTATGTGCCTCACAGAAATGTAATGGCCAGAGGCTTTACCCATGCAGAAGGTTGGCAGTAGTATGCAGTAACTGATACCAAGCAGTGAATGAGTACCGCCTTCCCTTTCTGAACTCAAACTCCCTGGTTCAATGGTTTTAAACAATAAATTAAAAGCAGTGGTGTTATCCTGAAGATGATTGAAATGGTTCTGCCATGAAGCAATGTTAATTGATTAAAAGTGCCAAGATGTGCCGTTTTTAATTGCCATAGACTATAACTCTTGAGCCAAATTACTCTAGCATGGCAATTAAAAATGAGTTGTTCCACGAGCAGTGGAAATAATGAAGCCTGTCTTTCTGTGATGCATGACCTTGGTCCCCTACTGTATCATACCCCCCAAATAACCTCAGGCAGCAGTACCGCAGAGGGTTTGTCTGCTTAGTTCTGCCTTTGTGCTTGTGGGAGCATTGGGAGCTCAGTCTTTATCGAGCTGCTCATATCCACCCATCCCCTTACCCACCAAACCTACCGAGAATGTCATGATCTCTGAAGATTTTTACTCTTCCAAATGGATCTGAAAGTGGCTTCAGAGGATAAAAAGCGATGGGAGAGATTGACAGGCCAGATGATTGTGACTCTCTTTTTCTCAGGTCCCCATTTTTAATTTGATTTCCTCAAATTTTTCTTCCTTGGATTTTTTATGTGCTGAACCAAACAAGTAAGCACTTAATATATTAGTCAGCATGGTAATCACTTCTTCATAGCAGAACAGCTGCATTTGATGGCTTTTTCGTAGCTGGTGCTAGAGTTTGGCCAAGCATCCACTCTCAACTGGTTTGATGCCGGCTATTTGGTTCCCATGCCCCCGAGTGTATTTGTGCCCACAGGGCAGAGGCTGCTAAATGTTTCTTCCTGGAAGATCACCCAGTGTTGAAGACTTCATCAGGCTGCAGCAAAGTAACAGATTTCCTCTGTAATGCATCTACATTCAGAAGATGTCTTGAAAACCTGGATCTTGGCAATTCAGCATCCTTGGAACAAATTGTGTAGCAGCTTCTATGATATGACAAAAATAACAGCAGAAATCTGGGATACAGGTGGGGGCTCTCCAAACTTACCAAAACCTTCCAATTTAACTTGGTTAAACTTAAACATTCAGATAACTTGTCCCAACATACATGTATTTAAAAATCTTCCTAAATGTGGCATCCTGTCATCTAGCTCAACATTTCCTGAGGGAAAGCGAGTGTGAGAATGCAGGCTGATGGACAAGTTGCAGGTGCTTCCCAAGTCTGGCAATTCCAGCTCCCCTTCCTGCCCACTCTGTGTCCTGTTTTCTTAGTTCTGTATTTTAGCTTTTTCTGTATTCCTTCATCTGAACTTGGGTTTATCATTTAACTCCCTTGGTTTGCTGCATCTTCTTTCTTCCTTTCTTTGTGCTGTACATCTTTGAAAAAACAAAAATTACACACCTTTCAAGCAACTTTAGTGCATCGATTTGTTATGCAGATAGACCTATTTGTAGGTTTATGATCTTTGGCAGGTGTGTTAGGGAGAGTGGACTCTGAACTATAATCTTGGTTATCTATTCCTAGCAAGTCTTTTCAGAAAGAAAATAACCCAGTAAAGTGAGATAATACGCAGCAAAAGGCTATAGGAAAAACGGAGTCATGTTTTGTGGAAAGTCTTTCCTGGTAAAAATTCCCAGCCTGTGCTCTGTCTTCCATGCTAGTACTCTGCCTCGACTTTGCAGAACAGTTTGTGGTGTAGTGATGGCTCCTAGATCTTGTGGGTATTTCCCATGTTCTTCCCCAGAAGCAGCCATTCTGTGTCCATGGCTCTTCAGAGCCAGGAGGTGTGTCATGATTAATCCAGAACCGTGTGCGTGTTGGTTAGGCAGCAGCTCTGTCAAACAAAATGCGTATGGGCTGGGTATGGACTACATTTCCCCCAATGACAGCACTTATTTGGATGTCTGGGATATCTATATACCAGCTTTTACAGAAGCTGTAACTTTATGTTTGTATATGTATTACCCTGCTATCAAGTTTGATTGATGTTGGCCAACAAGTTACTGAGCCATGAGGCTGATTGCCAACATGGTTGCATAAGACTTGTTTCATTAGGAAAACAGGCTAACAAACACTGTGGTAATATTTCTGCTGACAATGACATAGAGATTGGGTTTCGTGCAGTCCCTACAGCACTATAGAAGGCTTAGTAAGCTAACGATCCACAGCACGTAAGATCAACATCATTCTCTACTGATAGCCTTATGTTCTTTACTTAACCAGTTTCTTGCCACAATGCTGTTGCTTGATGCAACTTCTGTGTGAATTGGTAGTTATCTAGGCATATGTTATTTTTCAATTTATAGACACCAGTTTTCCAGTAGAGGGGCAGACTACTGCACAGCAAATTTAAACTTGGCGTTGGGCATCCCTCTCTCTTTTGTTTTCTGGCAGACTTCAAGTAGTCCACAGACCTTCCTCCACTCCCAGTGCAGGTTCCAAAAACAGCGATCAAAAAATGAGAACAGATGATGTCCCACCTCCATTAACCTCAACTCTCTGCAGATGACTCATTCAAACACTTGACCAGAGCTGTTCCTTATGTCCTTTTTCAAGCTAACTTCTGCTTTTGGCAATACATGGCATGAACAAAGATTGGTAGAAGTGCTGCAGGGAAAAGCAAACAAACAAAAACATGTCTCTAAAAATGCACAGATAAAAATGCAGCATTAAGAAAGAAATGTCTGTTTGTAGAAATAACACTGAAAAAGAAAGGCAGATCCCCAAGCTACCCTGAAGAGCAAATAAACTTCTCCAGGATGTTTTTGGGAAATAGGAAGTGTTAAGTGAACTGAGACAAATGCCAGGGAAAGGTCATCAAGTTTAGAGCAACTGCACTTGACTTTAGCAGCTGGTAGTAGCTAAATTGCATTTCAAATTGGTTCTAAGTAAAAATGTACTAAGGCACCTTGGGAGCATAAATGATTCTGTCTCAGAACTGATTAATCTGGAGTACGCTGTAATGAGAGGGACGACATGGCAGTCATTTTCAGAAAGCAGAAGTACCCTGCTATTGGCACACTTTCCAATAGTACTAGAAATAGGATTTCAGTAGCAAAATAAGTACTTCAGAGGTTTCAGATGAAGAAAGTCTACCCTTAACAGCTTAGATAAGAGCATTGAATTACAAAGTGATCAAATGCCCTGGGCTCCCTATCTTCGTTACTATGCTTACATCTGAGAATGCTGATAGACTAACTCCGCCTCTTTTTTTCCCCTAGGTTTTTTTTTTTAAAAAAAGGGTTTCTTAAAACTCTTGTTTATAAAAACATCAGACATCAGAAACTATGTGAAAGTGCAATTAATTTTACCCATGCAACCACAAGTTATTATCAGTCTCTGTTTTGGCTTGGAAGAGGCATGTGAATTGTTACGTATGCACAGGTATACACACATAGATGCATCACTTCAGAGATAATAGATCATTAACTTCCAGTGCTTTTATAAAACTGGGACTGGATTAATTCTAAGCAAGATTGACTGCATTCACCTTAGACTGCCTTTAAACTCAGTGGCAAGAAACACATTCTGGAAGCAATACAGAACTTAGGTGGGTTAATTGCTCACTGAAGCCATTTCTGCTGCTACTCTATCACCCCCCCTTTAACACAGGGCTGTCGGTGCTGCATTCCCCCCCCGCTGGGAACCAGTTAAATGCCTAGAGCTGGTAAGGCTGACCTGGGCCTGATGTTCCCCACAGCTCCGATCTGACGCGAGTTACAGGGATAAGATGTACGACAGTTCAGAGGGACCCCAGACCTCCGAATGCCCACTGCCAAACCTGCGTGCCTCAGGTGAGAGCCGGGCAGGTGGCCTGTGCCAGGGCAGTAGTACCCCAGGGCCAAGCCTGTGTTCAGCCCGTGGTGGGCCTCGACAACACGGAACCCTGAGGAGCCCCAGGCCCACGCGTTAGTGCTGTCAGCGAGCAGGGCCTGGGGCTGCACTGCGTCAGCCTGGGCGCATGGTGCTGGGTACACGCGTGTGCCCCGGAGTGCGATGGCGAGCAGCAAGGGACCACCCGCCGCCCCTCACATGCCCCCAGGCCCCGCGCCGAAGGAGAGGTCGGCGCCCCACGCGCTTGCCACCCGCGCGTGAAAACCCCCCACCCGCGCTCACACAGGCGCGTTCCCCACACAACCGTGAACGCCCCCCTGCACACGCACACGGCCCTGCGTGGGCACCAACCCACCCACCGACGCCACGGCCGCACCGCCCCCGCCCCGGCGCCCGTCCCGCCTCAGGGGCGGCCGTTGGGAGCGCGAGCCCCGCCCCCCTGCTCTCGCGAGACCCCTCCCCGGGGGGCGCCCGCGGCTCTGGGTCACGTGACGGCGCTGGGGCGGGGCGGGTGACGTCAGAGGCCATATGACCGGCCGGGGCTGTCGCCAGTCTCCCCAGCGCGGTGCGACGCCGTCGCCGCCGCCTCCGCCCCCCGCCGCCACCGTCCCCCCCTCCTCGCCCCGCTCCCGCCGGTGCCGCCTCGCCCCGTCCCTTGCTCCCGCCATGGCTCGGGCGCCCGGCGCGCGGGGGTTGCTCGCGGCGGCCGCCCTGCTCGGTAAGGACGGGGCGGGGGGGGGGGGGGGGTGGTGAAGGGGGCGGCCGCGGCCTGTGGTGCCCGGCGGGGGAGCGGAGCGGGACGGGGGTTGTGGGGAGTGTGTGTCGCGGAGGCCTGGGGCGGCCCTGGGAGCGGCGGCGCTGCTGGACGCGGCACCTGCGCGCCGGCTGTCGCTGGAAACCCACCCGCCCGCCGGCTCCCACCTGCTGTTGCCATTCCGGGGCGGTAGCTCTGACCCGCGGCGGGGCACGACCGGGCCTCCCAGCGGCGGTACCCGGCTGGGCCGCGACCCGGCCGGGGTGGTGGGGCAGATCCTCTGAGGAGGTCGTCTTTCCCCCTCCCTGCGGAGGGAACCTCCGACAACCGCGGGAGGTGCGGGGGGAGGACGGAGAGGAGGCGGTGGCGGCTGCGCGTTGACTGGGGGGGAACGGTGTAGCGCCCGGGAACGCTCATCGGAGCACCTGCAGTGGGTCCAGGGGCAGGGGTCCGGGAAGAACCTGGGAATACGCCTTTACCTCTCAGGAGATATGGAAACGCAGGAACTACTGATGTCATGGCTAGGGAGTTGCCCTTTTCTATAGGGCCCGTAATGCTCCCCTACTTAATGGCTTTTATCCTGCCGTATCTTAAGTGAAATCTGAAATGTTGCCGAAACGGAGAGATTTTTAGTGCCTTGAAGAGAAGGTTTGTTAGTGCAGCAAGACTATTTTATGGGGAAGTGTGACTGGTTTGTTTACTGATAACTACCTTGCTTTAGGTTTCTTGCCTTGAAAGCCACATCATGCGACACTATCAAGTTTCTAAAATGTGACTTTGGCAGCAAAGGAGACTTCTTCAGCAGCTAGCAAAAAAAATTTCTTGAATAAAGCAGCAGTTGAGAATGGTTATCTGCTGTCATTTTGGAGATTATGACAGCCTCTGAAACTCTTCTAACATTCATTTGGTAGCAAATATCTTTATCATTGTTGATGGTACGTCATTTTCACTGACCCTGAAAGATGTCACTCACAGGGGGCACTGAGCAGTTCAAATATCCAGCTCTTGTGAGCCAGTCTAGTGAGCACAGTGACTTGCAGTGCTGTCTGACTTGCTTTCTAGGATTGACAACTAAAGTGGCGTTGATCTGGTGTTATAGTGAGAATTCTTTGTATTGCTTGTTTAGTATAGTTATGGCTTAAATGAAGAATTGCTTTTATTTGCCTTTTAATCAGTCTGCATAGTTTTTAAGTGGTACCACAGATAATATTTTCTGGGACTGTAGTAGTCTTCCCGTGCTTAATTAGCAGTTACAGGCACAATTTTGTGCATTAGTTTTGTCACTTTCTGGTGTGTAAAATGTGTTGGGTTTCTGCAGCTGAGGCAACAAACTAGTTTATTTTACTACAGAGTAACTGTTTACTGACAGTCAGGGCTTTGTACCAGTGGCTAGTAGCTGGGTTTTTCTACATAACTTTATCCTACAATCTCACAGGAAAACTTTGTGGTGCAAATAGGGACCCCTCCTTGGAGTATAGATAGCCTCTGCCATCTTCTAACAGAGTGTATGTAGGCTGTGGGCTGAGTGAGGGAGGGGAGAAGAATATGAGATAATGAGAAGATACAAGCTGAATTCTGATGTTTTTAGCTTGTTTGCAGCCTTTTAGTCATCTGAGTGAACACAGATGAGGATAAGGCAATGATCACAGTAGGCTGAAGGATTAGCATGGGTGGGTCAGATGTGAAAGCTTGTTTGGCAATACCTTGATTTTTTGGAACAATAGAAGTTTTTTTCCCCTCCAGAATACCTCACCACGCCTCACTTACTGTTTCAGTTTTCCATTCACATTGAGCAGTAAGCACTAAGCTGAATATTTTGTATGTCAGCATTAAGTGTTTTGTGATGAATTTCCTCACAAATATCAAACGTGCATATAGAATGAAGAAAGATTCTGGTAATACAGTGATAAATACAGGGAGAGGGGGCTATGGGAAATGAAGTACCTCCCTTCAAACTTAGCTGCTGCTGCTTTTTTGAAATACGGAGGAAGATGGTGCTTGTCTGCTGTCGAGCACAATGGGTCAGTTGGGTTGTGAGCCAAGCCCAGCAGAGCTTCTTGTGCTCTTTGGGTCTTAGAGCACTTGTAGTTTTCTTCCTTACTGAAACACAGACACATCAGAGAAAACATTTCTGAAAATCTAAGTTTAGAGTCAGGCATGGATTTGGTGAGTAAATAATGAAGTGTCTGAGATTTGGGGAAGGAAAAATGAGTTTGAAAAGGTAGCATAATGCCATTGCAGTTATTGACACATAGTCCACGTGTTTCTATTGCACAACTCTAGTCTGAAGGGGAATTTCAAACCTTACTACCAGTGTAGGGGTGGCTGAGAGAAACTTGGATAATAAATTCCAGCCAGTGAGTAACTTGGTGTTGTATTGTTTTCCTCAGTTTTGGCATTGATAGCTGTATAGAACTGAGACTGGGTATCAAGTAGTTTTCCCAGAATACAACCACTTTTACATTGTGTGACTTTTGAAACATTGTTTTACCACATGCTGCCCTTAACATAGTATTTGCTTGATAGCTTCTTTAAGTGTGTTGACACAGTCTCTAAGGATCTGAATTCCTGTGCAAGTCCCAAGCCTGTTGTCATGTGATCGGGTACTCCGCTTTGACTTCAGCAGCTTTTTTGACTTGTAGAGTAACTTCTTACTTGCTGAGTAAGGACTCCAGAGGTTCCCTGACAAGCTGCTTCCAAGACATGATATGCTCCCGAGATTCCTGTTCAGGCTGACTTAGAAGTTTCATTTTTGGTGTAACCTACTTCTAGATTGTTCTGTAGTGAATAGGATGATTTCTAATCAGCAGATATAACTAGGTATAGAGGAACCCTACTCAAAGAAAAGACGGATATTTTATTGAGAATTTGGCTACTGTTATTTCTGTTAAGCCTTTCTATGTCTTAAAGATAACTTCTAGCCCTAAGAAGGCACGCCTTGCCTTTGCTTGTTGCAGCTTAATGTAACAGTTTGTCTTTTCTCTCAAGACATGATTATTTGGAAATTCTTTGAGAAACCTTGGTGCCATAATGAATTTTTTAGTGTTTATTCTCTTTAGTGTGGCAGGAGGCCCTTTTGGGTATGTGAGTGGCATTAGCTACAACAGCTGTTTGAACACTTTGTTACATCATCTTAATTTGAAATTATAGGCCTACTGTTTTAAAATGTATCTTATGTTCTGGTACATCAGGCTTCCATGGTTTTTGTACACCTGACTTGAAGATGGGCTGGTATCGCCTTCCTCCATCTAAGGGTAACAGCTTCTTAACCTTCTCTGTCGCTTGACGGCACCACTGGCTGTCAGTACCGCTTTTTCTACTGTAATTCAGTGTGAGAGTTAGTAGTTCCTTGGCAGTAGAGTACAGAGTTTCAAATGTGGTTGAGCTCTGAGCAGCAGGCACTTGTCTAGCTGTTCCCTCTCCAGTGTTCAGGTGTGAGCACCGTAGTCTGCACTTAATATATTGAGGGTTTTTTGTATTGAACTTCAGTAGCTTCTGATTTCTTAACAAGGCAGAATTCAGTCTGTGTATATCTTTACTTTCCTTGGTAGGGGTGAGATCTACTCTCTTCTCGATAGGACTAGGAGAGTGGTTTTACTCAGGCAGTTGTTCTATTATCTTTTTTTCTAATAACCTCTCCTCTGGGGAGGCTTTCTCTTTAAATTGTCAGCACAGTGCTCCTTCCTCCAAATTGTTGTTTGGAGCTGCCAGCTGCCTTGAAGGATGTGTTAGTTTTGTGGTGTGATACAGCAGCACTAACGAGAGCGAGTGCAAAATGAACTTGTGTGAATGCTGAAAAAGATCTAGCCACGGGAGTTCAGACCTCCTGGTGGACTCATGTAATCAGCTGCTGTAGAGCTAGCCCAGGACTTCCTTCCTCTAGATAGGAAACTGTAAAGAAGCTTCATGTGACTAGACTTGATGCAATTGTGCAATTCTCTGGCCAAATGGCAAGTGTACAACTGCTAAATAGCCTTTCCTTTATAATGTTTTTGTACTTGTATAAATTTGTTTTTAAAGACAGAGGTTATTCATCTGCAAACTTGAATTGAGAAACAAAATGTTTACTGCTGTAATGGAGATCAACAATATCAAAAATATAATCTGAGACTGCATGAATTTGTCCCTGTTAGTTGGCAAGGATGCATCTTCTAGGGTTGGATCGGGAACTTGAGATAATCAGCTGCTGCACCTGCACAAGTGCAGCTGATTCTCTTCTCCCTTAAAGTACTGTCATCCATCCTTGAATTGAGCTTTGTTTCCCCTTTTCTGCCACTGTTTGTGTTCAAGTGTGTCCAACAGCAGTTGAAGTGAGTCCAGCCTTGTCTTTTCCTGCTATACTTTCCAGATAGCCAGCCTTCTGAGTCCATTGGTGACAGAGAGGTATAACTCATAATTTTATGGAGACCATCTTGTCTCAAGCAAAGTGGTTCATGCATCAAGTCTGTCAAGGGACTTTCCTGCTTTCAGTTGTTCCCCAGAAATTTTAGGGTTGGTAAATAGTGTGATCTTTAAAAAATACATTATTTTTTAAGTTCTTTTTTTTTCTGTACTATCCCAAGGTAGTGCGGATTCTGTATCCTAAGGAAGTCTTGACTTGGTCTTCTGAGAAGGGACTTGTACCAGGTGTCCCTCTGGGAGTGGTGCTTATGTTAGAAGACAAGGGATTGGAGGAGAGCATAACTCCTCACGGATTTTCCATTCTCTTCCCTGGCATAGATTTGAGAGTCTGAAGTGGTGACTAAGGTCTCTACTTTGTTCACAAAATGGCACTGAGATGACAGGATCCTTCCGAACGATCAGAACGAGTAAATTACTGGGCACTTCTGTTCATGTGTACAGTGGGAAATAAACCTTCTTTAGATAAGAACCAGTGTCTCTTATCTAGAACCCAAAGAACGTCTGGGCAAAGGTGCAGGGCAGCACAGCAGTGTGGTAGCTTGGGTACAGAGTGATAGTGCGGTGCTGGCATCAGTCAGCAAGTGTCCCTTACTTTCAGAGTACTGCCGCGCAGTAATTACAGGGTAGGCTGTAACCGAGGAGAGTCTTTGATGTGTATGAGCAGGCTGTGGGTGTGATACTCTGACCCACTGTCGCAGCGCTTGTGGGGAGCAGTTAGCTGGGCTACGCTGCAACCACGCTTTTCCTCCCTAACGCCATAGTCACTCACTGGAACTGCAGACAGTCCCATCCGCTTGATACCTGTATCACTTAAACTACTAGTGATGTGGAATATGTGCCCAGGTGGATTTGGATGGCTTGCTGCCCTTTCTTCCATGGGGGAGGCAGAAAAATACTAAATAAGCTTTTACTTATGCAGGAAGCATGAATATAGTAACAAAACCCAGATTACATAAAAGTAGCTTTTGTGTTTTGAGATCCTTTTTGTCAATGTTCCATGTTTCTAATAAAAACTGGAGATAAAGTAAATCATTAACTATAGTAACTGAAGTCCTCTCTGCAAGCAGACAGTGTAAACAATTGCCATTAATAAATGCTCGCTTTTTTGGAGCACAACAACCATTAATCTTTCTCCCTTAGTAGCTTTCCATTAAATGGGAGAGTAACCCATGGGTAGCTGTACTTGGCAAACAGGATTTTGATTATAAAAAGGTTGAAACCTGAAAGCATCTTTGTGTGGTCAAGAGATGGGGAATCCTGCCATTCTGAGAGGCATATTCCAAAGAGCTCAGGTTTAGGTTGTTCAAATGTGCTAGATTGTTTTAAACTCAAAACTAACAAAACAAACTTTTTGTGATAGGTTTCTTTAAGGCAAATTGTTATATAATCAAGAAAGTAGTAGTTTTGTTTGACTTGGTTATTGTATCTCGGAGTGTTAATATACTCTGCTTGGGTTTTTTTGGTGTAGGTAGGTTAGATAAGGAAGGATGCTGGATTTAATTCAAGTAAAATATTAGCCTTGCTTCAACAGTTTTACCTTCAATGTTTTCTTGCATGAGACTATAATTTCAGAAATTAGGTCTAAAGGGAGAGATTATTTTATGATTTTCACTTGAAAATATGCAGCTAGAATAAATACATGAACAGCCCTTTTTTGGAATGTATTAGAATATAAAGGAAGCATTTCAACTAAGTGAAATTTCTTTGATGCTAGTACATTTTTGGGGATTCCTCTACTAGATATATAATGTAGTATTTCCAGCCAAATGAATAATGAACTTCACAAAACTTAACTTTTTGCTACTGAAAAGTTCTAGGAGCTGTTCAGCAGTATATATCTGAAGTACAGCACTTGCTCTACCACAGCTAGTTGTCACGTAAGGTGCTGCAGTTTATCAAGAAGAGCGTTTAAAGTCTGAAGTTAAACTGGAGGTTGTACCAGTTTTTGTGTTAAATAGCAAAAAATGATACTGTTATGAGAAGTACAAGCAATATTCTCAACTTGTAGATATGCCATGATAAAATTGAGCAATACTTTATGTAACTTAATTAGGAATATTCCCAGGACAGATTGATTCAACATCAGTTTGCTTTTCTGTATTCTTGACATTTTGGCTGTAGGCTCTTACTATTTGTGGGCTGGTGATGATTCATGCATTAATCACTAGTCGACACTGAAACTGCCTTCACAAACTCAACAGCTGCTTTCCTGCCAAACCCAGCGAGCCGTTCCTCTGCCTTAAACTGGCTGGAGCAAAGAGTAGGCAGGACCTTCTTTCCTTCAGTGTCTCGATTTGTTCTTCGGTGGTGGTTTTGCTAATTTTTCTTTGCCCCTGTGTCCCTTATGTTTCACTGTTTCATCTGCATTCCTCCAAGACCGTGGGAGCGGATGATGCAGCAGCACAGTACTCTCTCCAGTCGCCATCCTTGTGCATGTCGGCTTACTCGCAGTGGAACAGCCCCCTTGCCACTTCATCGGGGACAGCTCAGTGTCTCGTGCTGGATACATCTGTCTCATCACTGACACTGCAAATCCAGCAGCCGCTCAGCATTTAAGGAGGAATAGGGCTTTATAGTGTTTGTTCCACACTTAAAAAAAAAAAAAAATAAATCAGGATTCGTATCATGGTGTGGACTTAACCTTGCAAAAATCTAGTAGTTATGCAGATGGTATTTTTTACTGGGTGTTCACACTATATTATTTAAACTTCCTGAGGGTAATTTGTCAGCTCCTCATTCTCAGAATCTGTCTTCCATTTGGTGCTTTCTGGTACCTCTGCATTGTCTTTTGTTGTTCTCTGAATCATCTATAATGGGCAGGCCTGTCACGTTTTCCTTCAGGTCAGCAATATTTTTCTTAATTGTTTTTCAGTCTTTTTTTATCTGCATTTCTTTTTAAAACTGTTTTTTTCTTCTTTCATTCTTTTACTGCCTATTACTTGTTTATTTTTAGCTCTGAAATTGTGAAGATTTTTAATAGCTGTCAAACAAGGTAGTCATCATGCACACTGAAGGCTTTCACCCTAGTGTGTTTTCCACTGGTAGTGTTAGTTCAACTAGCCATGGACTCTTACTCGCTGCTTTTACACTGTTATTTAAGCTGTGCTAGAAACTTTCAAGAAAGTGTAAGTAGCTTGCTTTTGAGAAAACAAGTGCTTGAGTAAAATGTACACAAGTTCCAGATGTAAATTCAAATTGAAGGAAACTTTGCAAATTGGAACTTTCATGTGGAAGGACACTGACTGTTTCTAGAACTGCTCTGAGCTGCAATAAATAACATTTTCTTTGTGAATATATGTTCCTTATTGAACATTGAGCTGGACATAAAGGAAAAGGTAGGACAGTTTTCCTTTGAAATATCAGTTTTCTACACTATCCATTCTTAAGCAAGTTCTTTGTCTATCTCTGGTTTCAAGCCTAGACTCTTTAAACAACTGGGTAAAGTGTATGAATTCTAGCTTAAGTTTTGGTCCCCTTTGGTGCTGGAGGAGGATATATTGTTGCTAAGGGGAAGGCAACAAGGGAAAATACTTGCTGAGTGCCAGAGAAATTCTTTCCAATGTGTTCTTACAACTGAAGGACCTTCAACCAAAGTCCAGCTGACAAAAGTCCAACTTTTCCTAATAATGGTCTTAATACAATTGTATGCACCTTAGTTTTGTAGTGAAAAGTTTTAAAATTGGGACTTGCTTTTTGAAAACTTCTTGGAGAGGGAAGCTTAGGTAATGGATAATCCCTCATCTGAATCTTTTTGCTGTATCAGCAGTTGAATGGATTAGCATGTTTGACTCTTTAAAGCTTACTTGCTTGAGATAGTGGTTTATGGCAACTGCTTTTTTTTATCAGGTTTTCTGCAAGAGTGCAGTTGTTGCAAATGCAAGCTGATAAAGTGCTAGCATGTAAATGGTGTGGGCTTTTTGCAGTGAGGTTTGCTTCAGGGGTGTGTGTGTGGTGATTGAGAACCAGAAAAATAAAAAAAAATGCTTGTCAATAAAGAACTCAGAACACCTTGGTATGATTTCAGATAATAGGAGCACTGTCCTGTTAGCCCTTACTGCAAATGATGTATGAGAGAGCTGGATTTCTGGCTGTATCCAACCTGCTGCAGTGCATCCTCTAGGTGAAGCTTCATTGTCAGTGGATGCTGGTCTAAGCCCACACTGCTGTCAGAAAGGATGATCCCATGCTCTTCTGGCCACAGGCTGTTACCCTGTTAAGTCAGTACTAGTGTGGTCAGTTGTACTAGTGTTCTGAGTGCTGGGGCTGGAGGGGAGCAAGCCGGGGGGTGGTGGTGGGGGGAAAGCATGCTTTTGTCATCAGCTCAATCTGAGGTTAGCTTAAACCAGTCAGGAAGACATAACCTCAGTCTGTGTCAAGGTCTTGGCCCCCATCCTCCTCTCAAATGCAGAGAGTGTGATGACAGTAAAGAGAAGTTCTCCTGGCAAGGGTGGCATGCTCCATCGTGCTATTTTTGGCAGTCCCTCCAAAACATCTGCAGTCAATCCAAGCTTTCTAAATGCTGCATTCAGTGCATGTACAGCTGAGTGTCCTGGTACAGCGGGAATGAAGGCTGCGTGGTGTGCTGCAGCGGGGAAGGCTGAGCATTAATAGGCATGCAGGATCAAATATGCTAAGTCAATTCTGGCTGAAGCTTGCAAAATAGTTGCTGTGTAGGGTGAACACTGAGTGTCTGCCTTCAACAGTATGGCTCGTGTTTGTTGCGAGTTTTTTCTTACCCTCTGAGGACCCAGCATGTCAACAGTTTTGGTTTGTGTGGCTTTGTCTTTTTATAAATGGTGTGTTAAATTTGTCCTCTGTTAGTGATGTTGAAGCTAGTATAGAGACTGTTAATGCCCAAGTTTCCAAACTCAGATGCTGTTTAGGATGTACTCCTAAAAGGTGCGGTTGTACATATTTGTCTCTTTGGGATCAAAAATAAAAACTTACATGATACCAAGTTAACCACTTACTGTTCTTAACAGGCTTTTTACAGGCTTCCTCTTCATTTGAGGTGAAAGATTCAAGTGGTAAGGTCTGCATAATTGCTGATCTGACAGTAGCCTTCTCAGTGGAATACAAAAGCAATGGGCAAAAAGAGGTAAGGGGTTATCTCACTGCTTGTCTCTAACTTGTCTTTATAAACTGTGGTATTTCTGCACGTATGCAGTCTTTAAACTTTGAACAAATATTTAAGCATGAAAAACTACTTCAGTAAAGATTTCCCTCCTCCCAGTCCAGTTGCATCAGCTTTTCATTTCTTTATTACTGATGCTGCTTCTCATTAAACAGGGTTAAGGCCGCTTGAAACCACCACAAACGATACATGTGTGAAATTACTTTTGTGACTGAAATTCCACACCAGTCCTATTGGTAGCAAAAATGGCTTTCATTGGAACTATAAAGAAAAAAATGCTGCCATTTGTTTGTGAATTTGGTCATACTTACATGGACTAAATTGGAACTGAAATTGCTGTTGGCACATAGCTTTTAAACTTCCCTGAAATCTGTGATCTTCTCGCAGAGCAAATATCTAGCTTTCAGTGTATCTACAGACCAGTGCAGTGCATACAAGTTGTTCCATATTAACAGCAAAAGCCTGTTAAAGGAAAATTAAAATTTTTTATTCACAAATACTCTGCTGTTCAGTTTACTTTTTTTGGTATCTTTACTGAACAGGGGTTGTGGATTACTTATAATCTCATTGCAGTTGCATGTTTTGAGGCACTTTTGAAGTTGATTTTTTTTTTTCTTCCTAGCTATCACTGTAATATCAGATTAAAAAATCCCACTGCTTTGCTGGTCGTGCGCTTTCTGTATGTGATTTGAGCTGAGAGTTACATTGCATAGTCCACTCTTTCAGTGGTGCTGATGGTCTGAAATCCTGTTGATACTGGTATGCAAGTTTGCGTTCAGAGGTGACTGCTTTCATAACATGTTTTTGTCTGTTTCTTCTTGTAAGCAGTAAGCTCAGAACTTTCCAGGATACAATACAATACAGACAATACAACATCAATTATATTGGTCTTCAGGTACCAAGTTACTTCCCAGTATGTAGTAAACTATGTGGGCTGTAACACTTGCTTTTCTTCTTACTCAATTGTACTACAAGAAACAAAGCTTAAATTCTCCCATTTCTTCACATGTCCAGAGTTTGCCAGATTTGATTCACCTAGTACAGAAGTACCTATGAATTCATAGTGCTAGTTTGGGGGGGCAGGGGGGGAGTCTCAGAGGTGCTGTGAGTATGTACTGTTTTGTTGTCAAATTTCAGAGAACGATGTTCTTAGAAATCCAAGTGTCAGCAACATGCTACTTGCTATATACAGGTGTATAAGTAGACATCTTATATATGAATGTCAACTGTATGCTTTGTAACAGTTTCCTAGGATATTTAAGAAGCAGTTAGGAAAAGCTGTTACATTGTCCCATTTACAAGTGTTTTGTTTTCTGCCCCACAGTTTGCACACTTCTTTCTTCCGCAAAATGCTACAGTAGAGCAAGAGAGCTCATGTGGTAATGGTAACACATCTCAGCCAGTTCTGGTATTGGGTTTTGGAGCAGGACATTCACTAAGCCTGAATTTCTCAGAAAATGCAGACAAGTACCAAGTCGAAGAGATAGTTTTCCACTACAATCTGTCAGATGCAACTTTATTCCATAATTCAACTGCAGGTAAAACAAAAGCTTGCTGTTCTCATTTTGTAACCCTTCCAGATGTAATATCGATTTGTTTATGTAAATACTGTTACATACTAATGCAATGTAATCTTTTTACAGGAGGAACAAAGAAAGTATCACATAAAACTACTATTCAGGCACATCTGGGCACAAAATACAGGTGCATCACCTCCAAGCAAGTCAATATGAAGAATGCGAACGTTACTTTTAGCAATGTTACTTTGGAAGCCTATCTCACAAATGGCACTTTCAGTCTGAACAGTAGGTATCTTGTAGCAGAAAATTTACTTGGTGAGGTAATATTTCCAATAACAGATTATTTCTTTTTAAGTCCTGAGTAATCATGTTTAGGCAGGTACAAACTGGATCTAAAGCTCTGAGAGCAGCATCTTTTGAAATGAATAGACCTGCTTCAGGTTTTCTCTGTAGGGGTGTCAGCATCCATGGCTAGAAGACAGCGTGCTGTTTTCCCATGGGTTTTGTACAGGTATTAGGGAACATTCCTTCTGTTCACGAGTATTTATGGGTGTAAACATGTGCTGCAGTAGGCTGACTGGGCATGTGGCCACAATACTAGTTTTAAGAAGTATCTGATAACTTCCAAGCATTATGCCTCTACCAAAGTAGTTTGAACTAGTTACTGTGTGCTCTGGGGAAGATTAGTGATATGTCAGACAGCAGAGAACTGGTCTATAGGGAGCAGTTATGTTCATCTTCTACAGGAGGCCTTACGTAAGCTGTAACAGTGATGTTCTTTCTCTGTCAGGCTCAATCACAAAATCACTTTTTGTCCTGATTGCTTGTATTGAAAAGGATTTTTTCATTTGACTGCTATACTGATTAGAAGACAAACAACTTCATGGTGTGTTCATGTCCTTGGCTTCTGTGGCAACAGTCTTCAGTTTATATGGCTCTTGATGTTTGATCACCTGTGATATCTTAGGGAGTGATAAATCTTTGCCTTACTTTTGGGGCAAGTAAAAGCTCTGATCTCCTTTGGGAAATGTAACCTTTCTTATGTTGTTAATCTCATTTATGCACCTGTTGAAATGAATCTTAAAAACTAGGGTAGTCAGTGCCAGCATGCGATGGATACATTGAAAAAGTGCCTTCTACAGTAGTATCTATATCTTGTCCTGTGTCTCTGAAAAATACCTTGTCTGATGCATGGCAATACTGGAGTTGACTTCTTTTATGGCTGTCTCACGCGAGTGGTTCGGATTTCAGTGTGTATCATTCTCTTGATCAGTGTTTTCCGTTCAGTGAACTAGTTTGCAGCAAAGATGTGGACCTACATTTGTAACTTTAAAAAAAAACCAACAACCTGATTTCTATTGCGCCAGTCTTCAGAACCATCTCATTTTCTAAATATGGTGTCTTGATCCAGTTGTTATACCAGATAAGTATGAGAAGTGATCACTTGGCAGCAGGCTTGAACATAAGCCATGATATTGGAAAAAGCCGGTTTTCAAATTTCTATACAACTTCGATAAAATCTCCTTACTGCGTAATAATTTTCCTTTTAACGCCACCTGTTATCTGTTCTTACATAGTCCTTGGTTAAAAAAAAATATCAGTATTGCGTTATTTTGGGTGTTCCATATGCAATATAAGTTTGTCAGCATTTGTTTTCTATTCCTAATTTCTTATCTTTTTAGATTAATATACATACTTTAATTTGACAGGATCACTTTCACAGAGATGCTTTTCTCCATCCTGTGGTATCACTGTCTTGAACCTACTGGTCCTCATAAAAACCACGTGATTTCCTATGATCCTGGGGTAGATGCTGTTTGGTCTGAGTTCAAGGTTTTGGGGGTGTTTTTTACTTGTTTTTTGTTTGTTTCCACATTCCTGTTACCCATACTGCCATGCTTAGTTTTTTTTCCTGAAGTTATCATCCCTAACTTTTTATTACTGTCTTGGGACTGCACACAGGTAATTTCTTTTTCTATTCTGCTGCACAATGAGCTCTCTTTCTTGATTTTTTTTTTTTAATTCAGATGGTTAAAGAATTCTCACTTTATCTTTTTTTAAATCTTGACCCTGAATCACCTTGCTCTTTCCAGATCAGTTCCTTCTTTCCACTCTTGTAGGCTTGAGACTTCCCATGTCCTTTTGCCAGCTAGTTATTGATAAACTTTAGATCTGGAATTCTCCCTTAACCTTTTTTCCCTGCAACTCCCTCATTAGTGAATATTTCTGCTGGTGATCTGGGCAATGCTCATTGAAGGGAAGAAGAGTCAGTATTCAGCGCATCTGTGCATCACTAGTAATGGTAACTTCTGTCAGCATGCCTAGAAGTCAGTGACTGGGGTTACGGTAGTGATTATCTGCAGCTCTGAAGAAAAGGAGGCTTTAATTTTATCTGTTAGTAGCTTTGTCAGCTGCTTTCCTGTAACTGTCAGAAAGACATAAGAATTTGTTTCATCTCCAAATCTGTCTTGAAGAGTTGTGAGGAGATATGCTGTAAATCAGTTCAGTAAAAATATCAAGACTCCACCCTAGGACAAACTTCCACTTGAAGTGACTTGGTCATTTCTATCTCTGCCAACTTGAGTAAGAGGCTGTATGTGTTGTGTCTTGCAGATGGAGGGAAATTCTCCATTGAAGTACCAAGTAAAGCTGATGTTTGTTTTATTTGTTAGGAAATTAACACATTTTGGGACCTGACCAGTATCTGTTAAGCCTACAAAAGATAGGGTCACTCCTCCGTTCATCTACCTTTGCTCTGCTCTTTTCAGAAATGACTTTCCAGAAATGGAGTAGAAATAGGAAAGGATGATATGTTGGATCTGTGTGAGCTCAAAGGTGTGATTAGAGTTCCTCTTTCTGAGCTGTAACTGAAAGTTAAATTGCTGTTTAAGTTCAGAGGCTGTTTATTAAATATCTAGGATCTGTAAGATATGTATGGATTAAATTTTAGAAGTAGGCCCTTTGAGACAGAATTGACTGCTGCTGCAGTTGTTGTCATCCTTATAAAGTTGCAAGCTGTTATCCCTGACATGGGGAGATGACCTTGGCTTGGAACATGAAAGCCTCTACTACAGTAATGTCTTCGCTATGACCTTTGGTTTTGGCTTAGATGTTCAATGCAGGAACCTTCTTGGTTTCCAGATCAAGTTAAGATTGTACTGCCAGGTGCTTCTGAGTACGCTGGCAAATAAATCAGTCACTGTTCTTTCTCTCTCCTTTTGCCTTGGAAGTTGCTGCTGAACTGGATGGAAAGAGAAGGCAGTCTTGCACATCTTCACTCAGCCTTGTACCCCTCTGGTGGTGTGTGGTTACTAATGCAGGACTAAAGGAAAGGGTGGATGTGAGACGCACAGGGAGAGGATATAGCAAACCATTTGCCATCAGAAGCAGTGTCATAGAATCCCTTTGTTAAGGGTAGAAGAGCCTCAGCATTGTTATGATGACTTGAGAGAACCAGTGGTATTTTATGTTACTGTGGGTATTGCCAAAATAATGACATAGGGTCCTCACAGCCTGGTAGTGTAACTGAGGGAGGGAGGGGAAGGAGAACACCACATCTCCTGGGAGACCACTTTAACAACAGGCAGGAGAACTGTTCTTTTATTTCTAGCACGCAAGTGCCCAGAGTGTCTGAGGGATAGTCATCTCAGCCTTGCTGTGAACATACAGCAGGAACGCTGGCTCTGCCAACATAGCAGTATCTTACTTTTCCTGACTTGATGAAGTGAAACGATGCCCATGAATAAAAGCACATGTGGTTAACTTCTGTAAATAACAGCAGAGGTGTTGCTTTCACATGCCAGGCTTTAAAAGCATCTCACGCTTTTCAGCAAGACTTTAGGTAATGCTTTACCATTATGTTTCTCAGCTTTTATTATCTTTTTTTATTGGGAAAAGCTACTTGAAATTGTATTCTCCTTTCCCTTGGGAATTAAAAAGGTAGAGCATCACACAGCTGTGTATTTTTTTTTTTGGTAATGACTGTTTTCCTTTCTCTCCAGAGACAGAATGTGCTGAAGATATGGTCTCTACTACTGCTGTAGTGCCTACAACTCCTAAACAGACTACTGGCCAGGTTCCAACAACTAACCCAGCACCAACTGCATCACCCCCCAATCCTGCAGTTGGTAAATACAATGTGACTGGTTCAAATGGAACCTGTGTACTTGCCTACATGGGGTTACAGCTTAATATCACCTATCTGAAAAAAGATGGAAAGGTACACTTTTTTCTTTCTTCAAAACCTTCAGATTCCTTCTTTGGGGAAAACTTGGTAAACTATTACAGGCTAACTTTTTTTCTATAAAAATCACAGTTCTTTGTAGTATTCATCCATGATTGTCCTCTATTTGAGTTGTTTAACTTGGACTAGATGAGTGATGATTCAAACAGTTCTCTTCTACCAAAAGTGGTCATTAAAGATTTTTCCATTCAGTAAGAGTATTAAACTTGTCTGTCAAATCCACTAAGTGTATATGGCCATTCCACAGAAGCAGTAAAAATTAAGATATGAATAGGGGGAATCTTATCAAAGATGCCATCTAAACAAGATTTTTAAACTGTTAAATAAAATACAACAAGTTGGCCTGAGCCACCTGAATGAACACAGTGAATGACTACTAGAAGGGGAAATTATTATTACTGTAAAACTGGACAGGCTTGTGACTTTGTTAACTTTCAGACAGCACTGAAGAGGCTTGGGTTTGACTTTAATGCTTATGAGCTCCTTAATGGCTGATTTTAACAGCAAAAATGCTACATGGTTTCTGTAAGATCCAGCCCTGGCACAGGTTCTGTCCCTCCGTTGTTGATGCAAAGTCCAGCTTGTGTCATGAACAAACCTGTTGCCTTCTAACCAGTAAAGCAAAGCTATGAGCATAATCCCAAAGGGACCGCTGAGGGCGCTCAGTAGGAAGCAATAACCGAGGGTCAGCAAACCTTGATGTTCAGTAAAGCTTTGTTATAAGGACCTTTGATCACAAGCTGCTTTTTCCTATCCTGTGGCTTAATCTGAGGTAACGAGGACGAGTGCAGGCAAACAAATTATGGCTGCTTTTGTGTAATTTAAGTTGGATCTTGGTGATGAAAGACCTGGTGTGAGGAGGGTGGTGTCTGTATATGATTTAGCTGCTTAATGCTGTATGTGGTGGTACGAAGGAATCTATTGCTGACCGAGGGGTAAAAGCATGAGCACTGATAGCTGCTGTGTGGCTGTACCATAGCTGGTTGGGATGGACTGTGTTTTAGCCACCTTAATCGTGTGACATTCTGTAAGCTGTGTCCTGTAGCATGGCATTCTAGCTCTGCTGGAACAGCTGACTTCTAGGGTAATGACCAGTGAGAAGGTGGCAAATAGGTTTTCCAGTCACATGAGGGTCAACTGAAGAGCCACAGAAGGTTTCTGTTGGATCGTTCAGCAAGTGCATTTACCCACAGCAGATACAGGACAGTATAAAATCATGTACCATGGGCAAAGCTAAAGCATTTTGAACTGAAGTGATGTGCAAGATGATCATGTTCACAGGCAGTTCCCTTGGTTATGTCAAAGCAGTATTTTATAGCTTGTTGCCCCCAACATAGTGGTGGTTACTAATGTTTTTCCTTATGCTGCTAGGACCAAAGAAGTTTAGTGTGGAGAAGGCAGCAGGATATTGGCCATGGGCTGCAGAAAGCTTTTTTTTTTCAGGCATGCAAAGATGCCCTTTGTTCTCTGTACCAGCCTGGTAACTCGGGTAACTTGCACATATCTGCCCAGTTGTCTGTAAAATGTGTGGGCAAACACAGCATTGTATGCATGTGAGTACAAGCAAGCTAGGAGTTGACTGAATGTATGGTGATGTGTTAGTCTCTTCAAATGTCGTAACTGATCTTCTTCTCCCCTAGATGGGATTGGATTTGCTGAATTTCATACCACATAATACAACTTCTTCTGGGACATGTGACAACACATCTGCTGCCTTGAATCTGACTTTTGACAAAACAAGGGTTATCTTCCGCTTTGCATTGGTAAGAATCTCTAGACAAAGTGTGTAGGGTCTGCAGGACTTCTCATGTAAGAGAACTAATTGGGGCAAGTACAAGAGAAAAAAGATGCCACTAAAGGAAGGGGAGTAAGTAATTCCTTTTCTTTTTTTAGTACTAGGATTTAGAGGGTTTAATACTTGATAACTCCTGTGAGGAAAGAATATATATGTGTATGTACACAAACATATGTAGAGACAGACATCTATTTCGTTTGGAATGGGAATTTCTTTTAGGATTATATTGCCTGCTCTCTAAAGCATCTTGCCCAAACCAGGAACAGTTCTGCTGTAGCAGAGGAATAGCCTGTGACAAACAGGTGTCTCATCTAATCGTATGAGTCTGGAACTGGACTTAAGTTCTCATTAATATTCTGTGTACAGCCCAAGAGCCAAGTGTGCTTGTCTTACGGACTCCTATGATGGCTGGAAATCCTGTTTCCCACAGCCCTGCCTCAGCGCTCTATTAGAGCTGTGTACCCTTGAGGACTGAATCCACTGTGTGCATCAGCTTCATACTGCTTTTAATACTTGCAGGATTGATCAAATGTGATCACCTAGACCTGTTATTAAATGACTCTCCACATCTCCGTGGGGTACCAAGCTCCTTTAAAGCTGTATCTGTAGCACAGGTGAGATCATTGCACTTGTCTGGTCAAGGCATGGCTGGGACTATACCTTTAACGTGGAGATCAAGTCAGCAGGCTGAGGAGTGACAGTCCCTCTTTCTCTGCCTCCCTTTCCTCCCCCGTGGTAATTTTCCCTAAGGTGCGTACCTCCTATAGCTTTTCCCTCTAAAAGTGCAACTAAGCTCTTCCTTGGAGTGATAATCCCAGTTGTGGACTACCCTTTGAAAACCTTTCTTAAAACGCGTGCAGAATTGAACTGGAGTGTTAACAGCTTATGTTGTACATCACGAATGTAAATAACTATTGGTTTCTTTTTTACAAGAATGCAAGTACTGAAAAATTCTTCCTGCAAGGTGTGAGTGTAAGCACGACTCTGCCTTCTGAAGCAACAGGTAGGGACTTTTAAGTCTGCTTTCAGTGACGACTACTATAAATATTAAGGGTTGCCTGCATTAAGTAACGGGTTAGAAATGTTGGGGATGAATGCATGGAATTTAAGCTCAATGAGCTTACAGCTCCTGCTCTTCAGGATTCCATAAGATGACATTCTCTTATGTAGTTGCAAAGTTTGAAGCATCGAACAACAGCATGAGTGAGCTGAGAGCTACAGTGGGGAACTCCTACAAGTGCAGTGCAGAGGAGAATCTCCAGGTCACAGACAAAGCCCTTGTCAACGTATTTAATGTTCAGATCCAGGTTTTCAAGATTGACGGAGACAAATTTGGGGCAGGTAAGAGGTTTACATTTGGGGAGGGGGGAACCGAAGATTTGTGAAGTGCCCTTTGATATAAACATGTAATATTCTGTAGTCAAAAGGCAGCTGGTGGGTGCTGCGCTTAGTCTCTGCGTGCCCTGTTACAGATGTTGTGGGGGCTAGTGCAAAAAGTATGTAAAAAGCTTTGAAATACTTAGGACTTTTTCCTTGTGGTCCAGAGAAGAGTTAAGGAAAAGCGCTAACTTTCCCTCCTAACTCTGTGCAGACAGTTGTATGAAAGGGGCAAAGTTCTGGGAAGTTACTAACTCTTTTAGTTAATGTTGTACTCTGAGACTGTGGGTAAAGCAAAATGGCTAGGGGAGTTGCATGGATGTTATTTATGATGGCTAAGCTTGTGTGTAACAGTAACAGTTCTTAGAGAAGGAATCAATTATTATGAATCTCTATATTGTGCATATAACTGGTACTAGAAAGACTTTGTGCCGGACAATCATAATTAGTGGACTTCACTTCCTTTTGGTTGTCAGCAAGCTAAGCTAGAAGTTAACTTTAGACAGTTTTATCAATGTGGTGAGAGCATAAGCTCAAGTTCTGGCTATAGCCATCTGTTGGTGCACTAGTGCCTAACATGGGTCTTTTTTCTCTCTCTTCAGTGGAAGAATGTCAACTGGATGAAAATAACATGCTGATACCTATAATAGTTGGTGCAGCCCTCGCTGGTCTTGTTCTAATTGTCTTGATTGCTTACTTGATTGGCAGAAAGAGGAGCCATGCTGGATATCAAACAATTTAATGACTTGCACTAAAACCCAGTGTAGATGAAAGCAATTGCAAGAAGCTGGGACAAAAAAACCCCACACATTTCCCCTGAGCTAAGATTGATATTGTAAGGGAACACCTTTTCTTGCCAATTGCTTCTTCTTAAAGTCTGCTTTATTAAATGTGAAATCATCTTGCAGCATTTAACTATGCACAAAAATAACTTCTGAAAATTCTGGTGTTTAATTTTGCTAACTAGTTTAAATATTTACCCACTTAGAAACAAGCTAAAAGTTTTTAAGGGTGCTTTTTTGGAATTGGCATAAGGTAATGTCAGCTAAAGATTCCAGAGAGGGATGTTGCTAATTCACACTGACTCAATTTCAGAACTCTTAACAAAGGGAAAAGGTTCATTCTTTGTACTGCTGCCATCCAGCGATGATGATAGTTATACTGATGATGCATCTAAAGGAATTTAGTAACAACTGACAAAATTGAAATTTAAAATCTGAACTCCACCATGTCTCTTAGGTGTGTATTTTTTACTAAGCTTTAAACTCGATGCCTGGCATATGCAGGGTGTGAACAACGCAATACTCAAACCTGACAGGAACTCTTTATGATTGGACGACTCCCCTGTTTGATATTTTTGATGCTCTGCCAGCTTGTTAGGAGCTGGTACTTTTTTAAAATGGGTGTTATTTTTATTTACCTTTTTTTGTAAAGTGATTTCTGTCTCTTCTGTTGGAAGGTCCAGAGAGATCCTGTTACTGCACATGTGTACAATATAGATCTCAATCTGCTGATTCTCTTGCTTTAAACTTGGCTGGGGGGTTGTACACTTTAAGGATCAGTTCTTATGTATGCATTGCCTGTAACAATGCTAATAAAGACACTTTTTTTCTGTATGTCTTAGTGTTGCTGATTGCTCTTAAAAAATTTGATCGTTTGAGTACTAAAGCTTTGGTTTGGCTCTACTTTAGAAGCTTTAAACAACCTTAGTGTGGAGTTATTTTAAACAAGTGGGTTTTTTTCTCTGTCACACAAAGGTGAGGTTGAACTGTGTATGCATCTTCGGAACAGCCCCTTGTTTTGGACTTTATGTTTGTAAACAGGTACAGCTTCTGTGTATCAGCAACCAGAGATCTGGAGAAGTTAACTCTTCCACTAAATCGCTGCTTACTGAGAAATGTCAGTATATTGGTCTGTCCTGCCAAACATAGCTTTCTGAAAGTGCTGCTAAGATACTTGGTTATAAGGACTTGTAAATGACACTTCAGGTTTTATTTTGAAGTTGGATTCTTACCACAGAGTAGGAAACACGTGTCTCCTGAGGTCTGTGTGTGTTGTAATGTGCTTGGAAATGAAGCTTTGTGTCTAAAGCTTCCTTGACAGTGATGTTTTGCTGTTAACAGTTACTAGCTACCCAGGGCAGGAACCAAGACACAGTGAAGCATTGCACAGAACACTATTCTTCTGCCAGGGAGAACTGAACACACGGCAGTAAGGCTGGCATACTTTGGACCATCTGCCCTGCTACCTTGAAGGTACCTGGCAATTACAGATTTTGCCAGTAGTGAATAAACTAGTATTTCATCTAATACCTGGTGATGTACAAAAAGTATGGTACTGCTACTGTGCTTACAATTTGGTACTCAAAGACAAAGGGATAGCTTGGAATCATACTGTTGAGTAGCTGTCTTTACTTACCTAGGAGAGCACTCATCTGCTTCCTCTGAAAAGTTGTGGGGTTTTTTTTTCCCTGCTGAGGAATGAAAGGAACTCAGTCTGCAGGGGGGAAAAGAGATAAGCCTTCCTTAACAAGGAATAAAGAGAGCTTGGAGTCTGAAAAGGAGTGTGGTGTTAGAAGGTGAGGCTTTCCACAGTAGGAAGAATAAAAAGCACAAATTGCTGGCCTTTCTTCAGTCTTCCCTCCCTTCCCAAGCAGGAAGGAGAGGGAAAGGATTTGGCCACGAGAGGGCTCTGCAAGGACAGTAAAGGAGCTCACACAGGCACCTGGCCCCAGCAGGGCTGGAAGTGGCCTAAGTGCCAGGGACAGGGCTGCTGCTTTGCTTGTTTCTGCCCAGGGGTAGGCTATTTAGACTTGCATTAAGGTACAGCTTTGGAACTGCCCCATGTCTCATCCTGTCAAGGAAGAAGTCTGTTTGTGGCTATCTTTACAAGTGTTTCTCCTAAAATTTTTAGGGACGCAGGTAGATGAGGATACAACCTCAGTACACCAGCACAAAGGAGACGTACAGCATCTACTTTCAGCATCCCTTACAATAAAGTGAGAAGTGCTGCTTCCAGATGTGAGTCAAATAGCTTGTAACCTACTATGCTAGAGCTAGAAAATTCTGAATAAGCATACAAAACGTTGAATGGTTATAGAGGAAGCTTTGCTGCTGCTTTCTGTAGCCTTGCATGTGTTCCTTGCTGCCTTTACCTGAAAAGCTGTTATATGCTGCATGGAGTAACTGTTAGTGAAGATAAAGATCACCTTCCTTATTGCTGTCTTGCCCTGCACTTTGCCTTATTTACTGAGCTCCTTCAGTGATAGCAGAGAGGAAAAAGGAAGATGCTTGTATTCTAGCCAACTACTGGGAGTCAGGAAAGAGATCAGATATTTTGCTCTCTTCACACCGAGAAACGTGTTCTGACAAATTAAATAAATTTATTTTGTACAAATGATAGCGGTGTCACAGTTAATACAGTAGGAAGGATATGTAATCTTATACACCTGATTGTTTTAACATTACAAAATGCCCTGAAAAGACAAGGATGGCGGCTGCTTTTTTAAAAGGAGTGTCCTGACTCTACTTACGTTCTACTCTGGAAACACTTTAATCCTCTAAAAAAAAGTAACAAAAACAAAACAACAGAACCACCAGTTCCAGTTATGAAGTCTGACATACAGTACAAAGTGCTAACAACACTTACTTGAAAGGCAGGAAAAATTGGTCAAGTGTCAGTTAACTCATGGAAAGCTTAAAGTGTGCTTTAGTCAGTGCAAATAGAGGAATGTGTCAATTGCTGTAGTATCTGACCACCTGGTTAAATGTGGTGTGTTATCCCTGAGAAAGCACCTTCTCTCTGCAAGTCTCTCGGAGTTTGTTGATTGTTGCCATGGACAAGCTTCCAGGGTCTGTGAATATTTTCTGGGGACAAAAGGAGAAAATTCTTAGTTAGAAGTCTGGCCTTGGACAACACGCTGGAATTCTTATGTGACTCTCTGAAGTGTGAAATCCCTGATTTGATATCCATACTGTGAAAACGCTTACTCCTTGTAACAGGGTCGCATCTTCATCTACTCTGCTGTAAGGACACAGTAAACCTGCAGCTCAAAACAAGTGCTGTAAGTTATGCAAAAACTACTTTGAATGTAAGTGTCCAGTTAAAATTAATTTAGAAGGCATTTGTGTTGGTGGATGGCAGGCCTGCGTGACGCTACAAAGCGCTAGTGCATTTCTTATGTGGTGCTAGCACAGGTTGTTCAGGCTCTGGACCACATACATGTATACAACAGTACGTTCCTACTGCAAAAAAATCAGTCTTAATCCCTTGCCCTATTACCTTTGCTTTTCTTCACTGAGCTTTCCAGAGTAGCAATGTATATGGATGTAAGAATTTAAGGCACTTCAAATGCAGTTACAGATATTTGTAATATTTTTTTGCTTTGACTTGTTGCTTAAGAACCACACATTTGTAGTCGCTGCTTCATCTAAAACTTTTGACTGAACGAAACTATGAAGCAAGCTGCAAGTTTATGCACTTTTGCACTTTACTCTACAGATAAGATGCGTGAGCCCCTCAGTTCTCTGTGGTTGTAACTGACAACTTGGAGATGAGAGTTTTGAACAGCATTCTGGTACAGAAGTTCTGCATTTGCATTAAACTAAAAACTAAGATTTTGTTCAGGGGGAGGGGTGGCATACAACATTCAACTGTCATCACCTCTGCTATCTGTACTGCTTGGAAAAAAAAAAACAACAAAAAAAACAACAAAACCAAACCTAAAAGTACGTGTTTCAAAGATAGATAAGAACCTAACATAAATTGTTTATTTAACTGCCCTGAAAGCCCCCCCCTACAGTAACCAACACAGTTAAAACGAGTGTTTTATTCAGAGGAACTGCAAGAAGGTGGTAGTTGATTTTTCTAAAAACAGCTGCTGTAAAATGTAATGTAATTAAGGGGGGAGGGGGAAGTCCTTCAAGGTCAAGTGTTTCTATCAGCCTCTGAGCTGGTGTTCTCATGGTGGTTAACATTTAACAAAACTTTTATTCTAATCCCTTTATGGAATGGGAAAATCCATCAACCATCTCCCTTCTAAATTAAGCTGTACCTGTGATTTATTTTTCTCTTGCTCCTTTAATTAAAAGGCTTACAAACACTAGTAAGTTAAAGTTATTTTTCTTCTTTATGAGCAAAAATATAAATGATATCCTGCTATGACAAACTTATGCACAGAGCTCTGACATGAGCACAAAACTCTCCTAGAAGTCACCTACTGAGATGTAGTTTTTGTCCACGCTTAGCAAAAAGTGATGGCAGAGTTCGTCAAGTGATTTATGACAGATGTGCTTCTGTTATATTTATTTGCAATTGACATCTTTTACATTTCAGTCTTCTGAGTTAAGCTCTGAATCTAGTGTTTTATACAGATTTGGCATCCAAACTACTAATAGTTCACAAAAATAATTCTGAGTTTGCAGGTTATCATAAAACTTGAGCGCTCAACTTCATGGATTTTGTCTGGAAAAAAGAACTTGGTGCTACCTTTTTGTTCTTTGACTAAACATAATGCTTTGTATTCTGGCACTACGAAGATTTATCAATGCAAGCTTAAAATTCACTTTGTGTCTATTCTACAACATTCTATTACAATTCATCTGAAAAAAAGCACAGGAACACATGCATAGTTCACTGAAAGAATGTACTGAAGTTATTTTCTGGTCAGACTTCCTGCCTTAACTGGTAAAAAGGGCAAAAAGAATTTTTTTCCCTGTATGACAGATAAAGTGAATGTCTTACAGTATATGGATTTAGATGATAAGTCTCTTAAAAAAATTCTTTAAAGGGTTTACATTTCTTATATAAAAACATTCTTCATCCTTTTGGCAATTCTTACATATGCATTTCTCCTAACTGTATTCATCTTTTTGACTGAGCAAAACATTTCTCAGTCAGTCTTGTTTTTAGTTTGTAACAACCAAAAGCTGCAGAGAATTTACCTGCATGAAGGTGTGACACTCGGTTACAAATGCTCCTTTGGTGATCTCCTTAAATTTATCACAAATGTCAGGGAAATTCGTGGCTTCCAAAATAAAAGCTTGGTGTTGCTTAATTAATGTTAAGGCCACGCGGAAGATGATCTTTGACCCCTCATAGAATAAACAATCCCATATTCGGAGCACAGTCTGCAGGCAAGGAGAAAATTCAGATTATAGCGTCTTGATTTCCAGTAGGTAATTATTACTAAAGTGCTACAAATGAGATACTGATCATGAAGGTATATTAAGAACTTTACGTTGCCGATTACCTCTACTGGAAGAATGTCAATGAACAAGCATATAAACCAGCGTGACACCACCAGGGTCCACATGACTCCATGTCTTTCCATCAGCTCTGCCACAGCTGGAACTTTCATTTTCACAAGTTCTCCAAGGACTTCCTGATCAGTTTTCAGGCCCAACATTGCAGGACTGTAATAATCTTGGAGAGAAGAAACCAAAATTCAGGAATCTGTGGACATGATTTTTGCACAAAATTGAAAAGAATTTCCTGTACAGCTGCATACATAAAAGCAAGTTGAGCCTATGAATGCCACATTGGAGTAAATTAAACCAGGCAATGAAGATGTCTGCAGTGTGGTCATGCAGCACTTCTCTTTAGCCACGGCTGAGCCCTCTACACAAACACGTCAGTATCTTCTTTCTCTCTGATGTTTTGTGGCAATTCATTCTTCCTTCCCAAGGAAGGATCATCTAGGTAGTCTTTAACTACTAGCTTAAACTATAAAAGTCTTACTAATATTTAAACAGTTCAATATAACCACTATCTCCTTCCCATGTGTGGGGGCCGCACAACTCCCAGTCCACGTAATACCCAGACAAATAACAAAAAAAAAAATCCCAAAACAACTCCTAGACTTTAGACTGGGTCCAGTGACAAACTGTAAATGTGAATTTCTGAGAATATCAGCTGTGCAGGGGTGCTGGAGGCCAGATACCACTTCTAAGGTATGACCTAGCCATTAAGAGTTTTCCTCTCTTTTCTCCAAGGCAAAGAAATCCCACTTCTTTTCATAGAATAATTCCAAAAGGAAGTGAATGACAGGTTCCCCCAGGCAACATCTCTTCCTACTTAATTTATCTGAGAGACAGGGGTTGAAATTAGACCTACATGTCCTACACTGCTGGTCATTGCACTACACTGTTAAATGCAAAAATTAAGAAAAATGGAGCATGCTTAGACTGTTGCTGCACAGCCTGTTTGATAGGGTAAGTATTTTCATTACCAAGGTGCAGGATGAATAACAAGCATCTCAGTTCTATAAACAAGTAGTTTTGGGTATACTTAAGGGAAGAAAAAGATTATTTTAGTTCATAAGAGTTCAGATGGCCCAGCACAGGACAAGAGTTACACAGATGTTTATGGAATTCATATTCTGGGTTTAGATGTTGACAGAAACATGTAAGCTGAACTTGATGGCTCCTGCCCTGGGAAGTAATCGTTGATGGTTCACTAGTGCTTTGCTGACAAGACCTACGTTGTTAACGTTATTTACTGAAAGAAATAACTCCTACCACAAGCACCCTTCTCTATGTTTCTTTCCTTCACTGGTTCTGGAAAGCTGCAGTTCAGGTTTCTCTAACTTAGCTGGTTTCTGCCAAGGTTCCCAGACACACACAGCATAGACAGATGGTTCACATGAAGATGGAATCAGAAAGAGCGAAGTCCATTTGTCTGAAATAGTTTTAATAAAACCTCCCAGTGCTACAAATAAGTTTAAGATGATGCCCAAGTTATGCAGTACATTTATAACCGCTTTAATTTCTCTAATGAAATCACAAGAGCAGTTTAATATTCCACTCTTTTCTGGGTCAATGGTCTCCTTGAACAGACTTCCCACCCCAGGAACTATTTGCTCTCCATTTGTGCTGTTCAAACTGCAGAACATCTACAGGCATTTTTATGGTTCTAAGAAGCATCTCATTCAACCTTCAGGAATCTGGCTTTTTGTCTGTGATCCTTATTGTCTTTGTTCCCATTGAAGAATGACAGGTAAAACTCCTCTACAGACATAAGAGTCACTGCCACTATATGCAGTCCTTTAACCATTTGCCTTTCAATTGCTTGTAGGGAAAGCTCTGAGACATAAAGCACAAGTAACCCTGTCAAAAAGTGTACTAAAACCAAACAGAATCACACCATGACCTCAAAGCCAACACAAAAACTTCTCTTTCTCCATATTTTGTGCAGTGTTGTGCTCATCTGTGAATTGGAATGGAGGTAAAATAACATTAACTGTCTGAGTAATCCTTTTTTTAAATGCTGCTTTAATGTAAGTGAAAACCGAAGAATCACATTTCACATAACAAGCCGCCTTCCCTTTCCTATCTTTCCTCCTCCTCTCATACATCCACAAACCATATATATTTTTTTTTTTCTGTTTTGTGCTCCTGAGACATGCGAGTACTTAAAACTTCTTCAAGTTACCACCAGCGAGTGTCCTCAGGAGGAAGGACAGCAGCCCACACGCTCTCTGCTCTGCTGCAATCATCCGATATGCTGAAATCAACAACGGCTGCTATTTTTAATTTGTACAGCAAAGTAAATGTCAGGATCTCAGTGAGAACGCAACCAGACACCCACCCAGCTTTTTGAGAGCTGGCGAGTAAGAAGTTAATGGCCAGGCAACTTGGATACGTCACTTCTTGAATTACTGAAGCGGCACACAGCCACGAAGCCTCGGCGTAAATTAAAATTTTGTTCAAGTTTGTTAGATTGTACTGCTGGACAGAAAGGAAAAAAGGAACCATTCATTTATCTGGGGCAGCCTCCTGCTGTTCCTCATGGAGCAGGAGGGGCTCCCATGTGCCCTGGTACGCAGCACTGCAACGTTCAGCCCAGCGCCACTGCACAAGCGGGAGCGATTAATGATTTTATGCAAACACCAGTAACCGAGTAGCAGCTCTTTTCCTGGATATTAGCTGCCAGTTCACAACAGAAAAGTTACATGAGAACAATCTGCATCCAAGACATTTTTATATGTAATTATATACATTAATTATAAACATTAATTACAGTTATGTTAGTATTAATTATAATTATTACACATAATTAATATATAATTATAAATTAACATATAATTATATATATACACACACACTTTTATATATAAATGTATGTATATAAAATGAGCTCCTCAAATCAGGAAAGCCGCATTTCCAGTCCTCCAGAAACATTCCTGCGGGACCCCATATTGGTGCAAGACTGACCCAGAGGTCATTTACAAGGAACATAAGAGCACTGCAGCAGTCCAGGGGATAGCACAGATCCAACCTTACAGCTCTTAACATGGATCTTCCAAGGGCAGCGTTACCCCCGGAGGGGTGCCAGGCCTCCCCGGAGCACAGCCAGCAGCGCCCATGCCTGCGCTCTGCCCAAGGGACCCCCACCAAGCCACGGGGGTTACGCAGCGTTAGCCAGAACTACACAGGCAAGCTGGGAGAGGACCCAGCGTCATGCTCAAGCCACATTTCATTGTCCGTGTCCATGGTTCGACTAGTGAAAATGATTTTGTTACTTGGTTCCGTGCCTTAAGTGCTTGGTAACATTTAACCTACACGGCTCTTCTATTCTGTTCTTATTTGCTAGGGATGCGTAGTCCCCAAGCCGCCTGGAAATGTCCCCTCAGCAAAAATCCTGCAGCTCTCCCCTGCTGCAAACGTTTCACTGTGTGCCCTATTTTTCTAATCTTCCATAATTGTCTGCTCTGCCCAGAATATCTCCCTGAAGTCAAGATATCCTTGTTTATAAGAAGTCTACACAAGCCTAACCCTCCCCCGCGCCACAAAGCTGCTTTTCACAAGCTACTGTGCAGCAAATTTTTTCTTCTCACCTACCATCAAAATATATTAGCTGTATGTTCCATCATACAAATTAATTTAAATTTCTAGATTTTTATGATCCACGTTTAATTAGCGTATTAATTCTTTTTCTCTCTCAATAATCTGGCAAAATACTGAGCAGTTGATGACCCAGAACAGACCCGAGTCAGTCACTGTTCCTAATCTGCCACTTACTAATTAAAAAAAAAAACAAAACCCACAACAAGAATGTAGGCTAATTATATTGTCTATCTATTGATCTAAGTTGCTTTATAGGAATGTTCTCTGACAATATATCACCCCCCTGAAAAAAACACAAAGCCAGATTGCTTCCTTTTAGTCCTCAAATTGTCAAACGGAAGTGATCATGTTAACATTTAGGTGGATCACGCACTACGTTGCTTTTCATCACATCTTCTTCTGGAAGGCAACACATGAAATACTGTATTACAAATTATTATTTTATTCTTTTATTAAATTATTATTATTGAATTCCAGAAAGACATCTAGATGAAAATTACGTTTCCCAATATGAAACTCCTCGTTTCCAAACTCTTTTCTAACCTGGTCCAAGGCTTTCCTTACTTTCCTCTCAGCTTCCCTTTGTTTGTTGCTTACCCACATGCATCTGCTTTGCCTAGTCTGTCATTCCTGGTGCCTGCCCATGGATTTTGGATGCCTTGCTGAGTTTAGGAGTGCCCAAGAGTTTATCAGAGGGCAATGCAGGCAGCACCCCTCGTGGAATTCGCTGCACCGAGCGCCCCTTCCTCAAAGTCCTGACCCCAAAGAGCGGCGCAGCCCATTAGCTCTGCCAGGATCGTCAGCTTCTGTTTCTCTTGGAGTTGAGCAGCAAAAAAGGAAAGGCAGCATCACCAACTGCCAGCTATTTTATCGCTACAGTACAACACAGGTGGTTAGATGAAGGGACTTTTTTCCTTGTTTAAAGGGCTTTTTGTTACTAACACTGCACTGACTGTGGCATGCTGTCACTTAATTTGACACCTGTTTTAGTTCAGCATCTGGCAGAGATGGTCCTTAAACTACATTTCACTGTCTCCCTATCACAATAATTAGCACCCCTATGAATCCTATTAGGATATCAGGACTAAGACATAACTGTCTGCTTGTGCTCCAGAGCAGTAATGAGATTTGCAGGAAATAAGGATAAAGCTTGTAGGGACTGTATGACCTTGTTCTCCGTTACAAATAGATTAAGAGGTTCCAAAAATAAAAGTTTAAGAAGCAGTGCTCTTACAGCCTTAAATTACCTCTACAAGTCAGAGCTGCAGAAGTTAAAAAAGAATCCTTTAAGTCTGTTGTGCATATGTCAGGTTAAATATAAATACTCCTACTGGAACTAACATGATTTGAATACTTAGTGCTTTAGAATTACCCAAGACAAGACTTCAGCTCTGCTGCTGATCTTCCAGCATTTCTATTATTTCAAGAGCCTACATAATGCAGCCTGGGACAAACTGAGTAATTTGTCTTGGCGATTCAATTTATTTAAACAAGCTGAAAAATTAAAAATTAGCTGGTTTAACTTTTCTCACAGTCACAAGCTACGTAAAGTATTTTACTCACAAGAATACGTTTATAATGTCCATGGGAGCCCATGGCGTGGGACTGAAGCACTCTCTCTTCCCCCAAAACAAGCCAAAATGCCTCATTTGTTATACCAATATGCAACATTCAAAAATCTCTTCACTGTAGCACATTCCCATTTGCTACCAGACTTCATTGGAATCCAGAAGGGGCAAATAGAGCAGGCCTCAGTGCTGGTAGGCAAAAGCAAAGGTTGCCATGAACAGAACCGCCCAACTTCATGAAAAGCACTCAGTTCTACATTTCAAGTCAAAACAGAAACAGATTCCACCATGTGCCTTTGTGGGGAAAAAAATCCTTTCCAGTAATCCTTCACTATAAAAACTTGGCTGTTCGCATGTTACCCAACAGAGGGGTTATTTTAAATAACCTTGGCAGTGCAAAGTTTTCCTTTCCAAAAAGATACACTATCATAGCAGAGTTTATGAACTTAAAGCAAAACACATGGAACGAGTTTCATCAGTTACAAAGAGGTCAAACTAGATTATGATAGCAGTCCCTTCTCACCATCAGAGCATCTAAATGCTATTCCTCTACAATTTACCGATTCACTCATTCTCCCTGTTGGCAACTCTCAGCCTGTGTTTTCCGAGAAGGCAGGGCAATGTTCTGCTCTTTTGCTTTTACCATGGGATAGTCCAAAAAGGTGCAGCAGGTCTTCTAAGAATCTACATCATGAGCCTGGCATAAAAAAAGTTGGAGAACCTATGTTTGGGAGGAAATCAGAAAGTCACAACAGGAAGAGCAGGAAAACCAAGAGTACTGCCAATTCTTTTTGCAATATCAGGCCAAAGTGACCCCCTACAGATGTCCTGGCCAGAGTGATATCCTGCAGATACGTGGTTAAATGGCAAGCTGAACTCTTAACTATGTTATTTTTAAAACATAAGTTCCTAATCCTCCAGGGAACTGAAAAAAAAATAAAAATCCAACAAACCAACCAACCTAAAACAGGCTCAAGCCATATTTTATTCTTCCTTCATCAAACCAAACTGAACTTCTGTCCTAAGGCACTGAATTCACATCAGAACCAGCAGTAGCCATATCACTTATAACTGAACAGTAGCTTTAAAAAAACATAAGCAAGCCAAATTAATTTTGGATGGCAGAACTATCTCAAAAAAAAAAAAAAAAAGAGAGAGAATGCAAGCATTTTATGGATGCTTATTGGTTGTGATACTGAGATTACACCAAGTTTATAGTGTTTTGAGAAGTAATTTACTATTAGCACCTTTTCAGCAAGCACAAAAAGATAGTGTTTCTACATAATCCCATCGGTCTGTATGCACCTCTTGCTTCTGATCCCAAACTTGGACAATGGATCCTGCAGAGTAGAAAGAGCCCTTTGGTTTCCTATTTGCATTTCACACAGCACAGTGGGATTCTAAGCAGATGCAGCTACAGTTTGGAAATTGACAAAGGATGTTTGTTAATTATAAAGACAATGGAAAGAAAGGCAAAGATGATATCCTTCCAGACATTACAGAAAGCAGAGATGAAATACAAAGAAACAAAGACTCCATGTGTAACCTCTCAGAGAAACAAACTGAAGTTGGCAGCGTGTTAGAACGCACAAATGCAACTTTCAGACATTCTAGTTATGGAGAACGAAACTGGCTTATGTTTTTATTTTATTTTTTTAAATAACAACTCTCTGTTATGTGCGGCTCAGTAGAGACATTTGCATCATTAAAAACTAGTCTAGATTAAAGTTATAGCTACCAGATTGTAGCTTGCGCAGATTACACATAACTGAGCAAACTGCTGTTGGCCAATTCTTTCTTCCTTCTCCCCGCTCTTTGTATCCACTGCCACTGGAATTGCTCCTTTTGTGGATAGCGTTTTTTCAGAGTATCAGTATTGGATAGACACCAATGGCCACGGGTTATTCACCACTTGTCTGTTTCCAAATGGCCTGGCCTGACTCCAGTCATTGCACTCAATGAATTGCACCAGTTTAAAGAGTTTTTGGAGGAGGCTGCAGCTTACTGGGTTGACGGTGATCCCAGGAGCCAAAGCTTTTAATTCACAAAACACTTTGACAAACTTTTAACACCAATTTCCTCAAATGGAGGGGAAATTCATGAACAAGCACTGAAGGCTACTTCAATTGCTTATCATGCCCTTAGAGGAAACAAACATTTTTATTAAAAAAAAAAAAAAAAAAAAAAAGAGTTTACAATTGTACAGTGAGTCTTAATGACTGATAACTTCAGCTGAATAAGGATTCCTGGATCTGTAGCTTTTTTAATTCCTTTATGGGATTAGGAAGAATAGCTATTTTATCAGTTCACTGCTGCACCGACAAGATTATTCTTAGCACCTCAGCACAAAACACAGCATCTATATTCTCTCACGCTTAAGAACAACCCCAGTGTTACATTTTCTTCAGCTTTTTACAGGAACCCTACACTCACGCCATGGGGACTACTGAGCACGTTATCAGAAGACTGGGACAGAAGCAGGAGGCTTAAAATAGAAAGCTGGACAGACACATACGGTTCTAGCCTGATATTTGGAGAGGGAAAGCAATCCAACCCTTCAGTCTGAAGAGAAGGGGAATGAAAGCTACAATCCTCTTACTTCAAGCTTGAGGAAGCTAACAAGAATTAATTTTAATCTTGAAGCAACAGGCTCTGAAACTAGAAGAGGAACAAAGGAGACTTCTCTACTAGCCATAAACTGAAAGCTTAGTTAAAGCACTCAAGTCTTCTGAACATAAAACACGTGACTCAACCAAAGTTGTATTTCCCAAGCATCTCTCTCAAACTAAACAGTCACTTCTTCTACATTTAGTTAGACAAAAGTTACCACTGTGTACCGCACATGATTTTCTTCACATAATCTCCTTTAATCCCAAAGCACATCTCTTTCCACATTCTTTATGTAGCCACCTATGCTGCATATGCATTATACTATATTTTGAAACAATATCAAAGCCTGCTGTCAGTGCCTCTTCATACTATGCCATATTAAAAAAAAAAAGCAAACTTGACAATATCAAAAGCAATCTAAAGCAAATCTAAAATATCTAAAGCAATCCAAAACAAACAATTTTGCAGTATCTTAAGTTGCAAATATGATAAATCCAGAGTAAGCACATCTTAGCTCAGGAAAAGCCAAAGTATTCCTTGTACATATTTACTACTGAAGGAGAGAGTATGTCATCTCTGCATATGACATTAGCAAAACTGAGGTTAGAAAACTGCATCCAGCTCCGATATTCACATTTAAGGCAGGAAGCTGAAGAACTGGAAAGGACGTAAAAGAAAGCGTTACAAACACCACTTACAAAAATTAAGCTCTGTAAGGAACTTCTCTATTTGTAGAATTTATGCAAGGAAGACGAAAAGCAAACTTGACCACTTCATAGAGAAAACACTCTAGGCATTATGGTCTTTTCAATATAGTAAGAGAAAGTTTTAAAAAGAGACAACAGTTACAAGTTAGAACATGGCAAATTCCAACAAAAAGTACAGTAAACATTTTTAGTAAGAGTGATTTGTAGTTGGAATACACTACTAGGAGTGGTGGCAGCGTCTCAAGTTTTGGACTTTTCACAAAGATGAGGTCTAGCCAAATGAGTCTGCTGCAGAGGGAATGGGAGGAAATACTAGTGCTTCTTCAGCTGGCTTCTTGTACGCAAATCCAGTAGTATTTCCAGTTTTGTGAGTCTTGGTATTTAACACATGGATTACTCTTATGGGGATTTACAAGTTAAAATACAAAACTGTATATGAGGATCTGCACTGAGCACCTATAACACCATTATACATTTGTCAGCTATTATATTATGCTTCTGGCCGTCAAAGTGACACACTCGAGAAGATTGCATTATTAGAGCTGTAATTGAGCATGCAGAGCCCTGGCTGACCATTAGAAGGTCAAAAAAAATATATATATGCTACAAGGAATGAAATAAGCTACTCACTTTGGCTTTGCCCCTCTGATGCTTTAATTCCGCAGTTAAAACAGCACAATCCCTTTAACATGGGGAAAGCTCTGTCAAAATGATAGTTTCAATACCACATGTGCACACTAGTGCTTTCACAACTACAGCCATTAGCTAAAACTAAAAACAAAAACAAAAAACCAAAAAAAAAAACCCCGATCCCTCCAACATGGCTGTTCCAATAAAATACAAAGCACAAACTAAGTAAGCTTTGTGCTGTATGCTAAGGCTTGGCCACTAATTGGCTTTTACGCATTCAAAAAAAAAAAGGGGACCTCTTCCCCCAAACCCACGCTTTTGTGTTTCCACCACTCTGCCTACCTTCCTCCTTTGTACGCAGCCAGGGAACTAGACCTTTGATCAGTCTTAACTGAACTGAAATCCCATTTGAAAGGTTTATTTTGCTGGTGACTTTTGAAAGGGATGAAACTTTGATTTACTGGGGAGATAAACAAGCAAATACCACTGCCTGCACAGATAGCCAAAGGTTGCAGTCCCATCCAGAGTAGTACCACAGAAGGCCTACTGAAGATACCTCAAGTCCAACATAATAAAGTTACATTAATGTAAGGCTTGCTTGCCAGAAGGGAAGAGGCATACTTGACTTTTTTTGGATGGAATAAGTCATTCAGGTCCCGCTTCCAGTGTAAATACAGCCATATCTAGGAACATAATATTCTTCAGCATTTTTAAACACTATGGGTCTGAAACTTGGCATGTTTTCTCACAAAAGTAAGGCTGACAACACGTATGTTCTTGTCATATACAGGAAACTTCTGTTTTAGACAAAACTGTAAGATTTCAACCCAGCTACCTAAAGCACACCTGCTAAATATTGAGATTGTTCTCTTATTGATGAGGCTTGTGGTTTGGGGTGGGGGGTAGGGCATGCAATATATCCAGGAAATAAATTATTCCAAAAGTATAAATATATGTATAATTTTAAAGAAGAAAAACTCATTGTTTTTCAAGAGAAACTCATTGTCGTGTTACTCATTTCCTCCTTGCTCATGCCTCCCAAATCCCCTAGCAGTTCAGATTTGTAAGTAATAAGCAGTTCAGGCTTATCATGGTTTCTAAATACAGGCACATGATGACTCCTATGTTCCACCTTCAGCTTAACAGGACACTGCATGCTTAATTCCTAGGTAAATACAACTAACCTCTAATGTTCCATGATGAATGCTTTCATCATGGCTGCTGGTTAACAGTAAAACATGTCAGAATCCCATATTTCAAAACTCCTAATTATTCGGCCTACCAGCCAAACATTCCTCTCTCCTAGTGGCAAATGCAATGTCGTGCTTCAGAAGTGTGCACTGCTATGGCTTCACACGCGATCACAAAGGAACTCTCTAAGGATGAGCAAGAACTCTGACAGCTCATGGCCCTGTAGCTGGGCGCTGCCAGAGGAGGAATATAAGCAAACAGCCCAGAACTGATTGATCTGCTGAAGCTTCCTGGGCTGATGGTGCTATAAAAAAGCTTGGTTATCAAAAACTACCCTGCAAATGTGAGGTCGCATATATTATTCATAACTTTGCAAGGAGCTTTCCACACCAAAGGCACATGCCTGCGGTGCTCAAGTCTCCTCTGTGAAATGACATGTTTTTCATCATGATAGTCTCCTTCACAGGCTACAGATTCCGCTCTACATTACTACTCTTCGGGTCTAGCAAGTCTCTTATCTGCACAGCTTCAAGTAGCATGCTTTATGTGAAACAAAGTTCCACTCCCCTTTGGAGAAGCAGGTCTTAAATGACCCAGCTGCCTAGCCAGTTCTGCATTCAGAGGTTCCCTGGCAATACCCAATCATGGTATTAAAATAAATTCAGACACAAGAACGAAATCAATACATGCTTAACTGCAACTAAAACCAAGTTGTCCAAATAGAAGTACTGTAAAGGTAGTACAGCATTCTGCATTTCTCAAGTGGCCCTTCCCTTCAAACCTGGAAGTCCGTATGATGGGACTTCAAAGAATGTTATAACGAGTCACTCAGAGGAGTATATACAAGTCTTTGATGCGTAACTATGTTATTAATCAGTTCAAATATTCATGTCTCTTACTATGCCTAATCTCTTATGCAATAGTACCTGCAAGTCTATGGCTGATACAACTGAGAACCACAAAAAGCTGAACACAGAAGTGTGTTAGATGATTATCTATTATCTCAACATGCAGACATTTGCCTTAACTGGCAGTTGCTAAGCTACCCACTGAAGTGGTATCTTGCATTGTACCTTGTGTCCGTGCAGATAATGCAAGTTAGTTCAGTGTTGTCTGCTACTTTTGTGACTACTTCATCATTCAAAACTCTGTTCTTATTTTTAATTATTGATAAACAACCAGGCAATACACATGAGTAAAAAAATTTTAAAAAACAAAAGGCTAAAAAGCAGTAGGCTGAAGGAAAGTTGATAGACTGATCCTTGAAGAATGCTTGTAGGCTACACCTAAGGTAAGATTTTTATTAAAAATGTTGGAGAAAAAGAAAAAGCTGCTATTTCTTAACAATCCTAAATAGAGAAATACTGTCCCATGTCAATACATGAGGCACAACAGAGTAACATAGTGAAAAGATTGGTGTGAGAGAGACATGATGATATTTAAAATAACAAGGACAAGAATGTGCAAATATAGTTCAGCAAAAAGGTGTTATGAATTCCTATAAGATGCAGAAAAAACATCTGTTGACAATGAGAGAGGGGCAATAGCACATCCATTATTACTGAGATCACAAATCAAAACCAGAGTGCCACAAGAAAAAAAAGGCAAGGGAGATCTTACAGTTTTTCTCTCTTAAATAAAACACTTCCAGCTGTGAAAAAGAGAGAAATAATGCCACTGCACAAGGCCCTAACAAATTTCCCACTGGAAAAAAAAAAAAAGGGTGCCATTGTGATCAAGTTGGAAAAAAAAATAAAATCAATTTGAACTGGAATGAGCACACAAAATAATTACTAGGCTGAAACGGGAACAGAGAAGAGTTTCATACAGGAGAAGAGTTTGACTGAAGCAGCTTAGTAATACAAAAGAACTGTAAAACGAATTGACTGTATGCTACAAATACATGAAAGGTTCACAAGAGACAGGAGGACTTCTTTTACACCCAAAATTCAGCACTGGCACAAGAAGAAAAGTATATAAAATTGTCCATGAACAGGCTAGTGCGGAAATCACAAGACCTCTATTAACCATTGGAAGTCTTAACCATTCTACAACTGGTTTTCATTAAGAGTAAATAACTCCAGTATAATAGTCTGGTAGACTGAGTATGGCTTGATAAATAGTGCTGCTTTCAGACTGAGAACCACTAAGTGGAAGAAAAAATATTAATAATTGTTCTGCTATATATAAGCATAACTTTCATGCTAAAGTGAGTTTAACTTGCCAAGTTTTTCTTCTCTTAAACTCACCATTTATTCACAAATATGTAAAACGTCACAAACATGCTCCTTAAATTATGTATCAAAGTACCAGAGTTAAAATTTCCCACCTACCTGATGCTTTCTAAAGCAACCTCCCCAGTACTTCCTCAACAGAACAAAATAAAATTCTTAACAAGAACCAGAGCTACGAACAGAACAGAAACACTAAAGCTACGCTGAACAGAAACTGCAGACACATCCACTCTGAGCTTGAATCGAATCCATACTGCTGCTTGTGGGCAATACTGTCTGCTCCAGCCATCTGTTTTGAATGAACCTGGGAATAAAAGATCTTGGTAACACCCAAAACTTCAGTTAAACAAATAATTCTCTTCCCCCTTGCTGTGTTTAAATGAGATAAACTCCTAATCCTTCCAAATCCCTAGTTGAGCGGCTGACAGACACAACAGACTAGGGGCTTGCCTTCAGCAGAAGCAAGATCTTTCTGGCCTCACCCAGCTGCACCCAGCAGTGCTACATTCAGCCAGATGAATGGCACGCACACAACTCCACATACCAACAGACCAAATAGTAATTTTTGCTGGCTCTCTCTCTCAGAGTTGTGCTAACTCCATTTGGATATAACAGAACAATTCAGCCAGAAAACTTCTATTGATGGGGTCCCATTCCCAAGGCATCCCCCTCCCGTCAGTGAGTGGAGCAGTCACACCTTCATCATGTCCTGTGGTATGCACCTCCCTCTGGACCTAAAAAGCAGTAGAAGTGGGGAGGCGAGACATAGCTTAGGGAGCTCTTCTCTGTCACTCCCCCAGAAAGCTGCCACTAATGCTCCCATCTGTCCCATTTTACATTTTTCAATCAATGACATTGATCTGTGGCCGGCTTGGTTCATCTGCTGACCAAAAAAATGCTGTCAGCATCATGGTACTGGAGCAGATATTTAATGTAATTAAATGCCTGTGGGCAGGGGGAAGGAAGCATTCACAGGGACTCTGCAGAGGACAGAGAAGGGATTTCTAAATTGTCCTAAATCACCACCAATTTAACTGGCAGTGACAGGACACACTCGAAAATGAGGACATGACCTGGAGGCATATCTGTTGCAATGAAAGGGGCAAACATGTAGATTATAATGCAAACAGATGAAGAAAAGAACATCAGCAACAAAACTAAAGGAAAAAGTGTTGGCTAATCATACTGTTGGCATCCAACAAAAAGTGATTGCTACTTTTTCCTGTGAAAATCTGGAGAATATACAATGTTTCTCTGCTTCCCCAATGAATAATTATAGGGCTTTAAACTGAAATGTGCTGTACCTTGCACTGTTAATGGAAGGGCAGTACTTACTTACCCGCGTTAGTTTCTTTATGGATACATCTGCATGTCTGATTCTCTCTCTCTCACATATACACACACGATATTTCACTGAAATTATGACAATTATTTTTTGGGGAAAAAAGCATCAGCAACAAGTTTTCTGACAATAAAGCCTTGCATTACTTAATATAAATATTTTTACTACATAAAAGATTCATACTACCTAACTTGGGCTCTTGTTGAGGCATCCAAGCTGTAAGGGATGCCTCAAGCTCTCTTAAAACTGACTGTGGAGAGGAAAGGGGCACACTCAGATCAGCAATTCTGATCAGATAACCCCTTCCCCACTGATGAGGAAAGAAATGTTAAGCACGCATGTTTCTAGCTTCACCACCTCAAATGGATGCCTGTAGTGGATATGCTGAACCCAGGCCAAAGTCTGTAAGAAGACTCTTGGCACAAGGTAGCAAAAATATATCTTTAAATATAACTTAAGTAAATGTATATCTTCTTTGTACACAGTAATTGCCTTTCACGTTATGAGTTTCTTCTCATCACCAATGCTAGTGGCGTAAGATAAATTCAACAACTAAGAGGGGAAAAAGAAGAGCAACTTCAGTCATTTAGGTATCAGCAAAGCGTAAAATGATATACAAGAAGAACTAAAGGTTGTATGACAAACTGAAGTGCCATACCAAAAACAATGAATAAAAAAAAATCTGAATCTACTCTCTTTCCCCAAATAAAAACACCTAAAACTACCAAAAAGATTAACAGCAAAGTTTCCATGGATCACTTTGCAATGAAACTTGCCTTTTACTGAGGGCCTTACCCCTTAACACAGTGATGTCACTCGAAAGACATCCACCCATGTCAGCCACCAGTAGGTCACATGGCAGACAGCAGCCCTCAAGTCTCCTACCTGTTTGCACAGCTTACAGCTCCCAAGGCTGAACAAAAGCAACAGACAGTTGATTTCTTTAGACTATTTTTGTAGCTTGAAAGTAAACTTCAAGGCTGCAAAACCTCAAATATTTGCAGATTGATTCAACAAGTCATAGTGCTCCTTGCCTGTCTTGTCTCTTTCAATCTGCGAAGTCCAACCACTCTGCTCATATGCAGGGAAAATCTGAGTTCTTACACAATGTATTCAGCATAAAAGATAATTTCTTAGAGTCGTTCAAAAGCATTAAAAGACTTCCTCAGCCTTTTCCTTCTTTCTCAAAGTCTTTCTCCTCTGTTCAATAAGGAACCAAAAACTATATACTTTTATGTTCATTTGTTTAAGATTAAAGAAATAAACAAAAAAGTGAAACAGAAATGATAGTATCGACTTTGACGTCCTTGACCAGCACTTAATTGACACTGTAATATTGAATTCAGCTTCTAACCACTGGGGATAAAGATCTGTTCAAAAGCAAAACTGAGCCAATAGGGAATGTCAAAGCCTCCTTATAGAAAAATTAGTCTCCCATTTCAAGTATGGATTTACATTATGGGTGTAGCTGTAGCCAGTTTTGTGCAATGATAATGGGAATTCACAATGAAGCCATTCTTCCTCTATAATTAAATCCCAAGAAAGAACATTCCTACATGTATTTCATAGCAGTGTAAGACATTGTTGTGCCTGCTTCTGGTTTTAAACTACTTCACACAGATGGTGAGATTCAGCTTATAGATGGGGCAAAACTCATTGTGTAAACACCTCCTGCAAACCCAGAGATCCAGGCAAGGGAACCTAGAGAGCTACTGAACTGACCAGATGTTGGTACTGTCTATAGCTCAGGGTGTGCTGAATTTTCCTCTAGACTCTTTTCACCAGCCTGGCTATACCACCATTGATTATAACAGAGCTTTGATAAGAACTTGCCATACCGACACAGGCAGGGATTTTTGGCTTTGTTGGAAAAATCACAATGCGTAAGGTGCCTAAGGTATCCCCACTCAGAAGTGGGGGACAGCAGAAACTACTGTGTGTAGCAGAAGCCATCACCACCTTGCCGAATACCTTTGAAGAAACCTCATGCTGCCTCTTGCCAATCGAATTCCTACTTTAAACTCAGTGCTCAAACTGTGCATATCTCCCATCTTTGCTCTGCTCAGCAATCACTGCTTTGTCTGTGTCTCATATCATATTCCTGCAATCAGAACTGCCAAATTCTTTGCCAAGTCCTGTTCCCCAACATCATACTGATATAGCAAGATATCTACCTAACAGGTGTAAGTAGGGAGTGGGAAGTAAGACTGCAAGTTATCATTCATATAAACCACTGCATCAAGACTAAAATCTGACTATAAAACAGAAAAGTTTTGCTTGTGTGTTGTGTCTTTGTCCTGTGTTTCCAGGACTCTAGGAAATCTTCAGTCCAGCAAGTCCATTTTAACATCTAAAACCTCTAAAAATGGAGAAGAAACCAAAGATAAAATAAAAGCCAAGCTCCAATATACGAATACAACTACGTATGTTTTTAGCATACCAGGCAATATTCTTCCAATAAGAGCATCTAGCAACCAAAAGGACTCTTCTTCATTCTTTGTAATAAGAATCAGGTATCCAGCTATGAAGTTCATGCCCTGAAATAGAAAGAAGGGTTTTAAGATGCATACACTTATCTTAAGAGTTTCTGGTTCATTTCTTTTGATTAAGGGCTAAGTTACTACAGTTCTACAAAGTGGACATACTAAGTAAAATCTAGTAATAAAGGCCACCGGTTGAGTAAGCTGTTAAACCTGTATTACAACAGCTAACAAGAATTATTAACAAGATCAAGGAGAGGAAAATTAGAAGAAAAAGCTTAGTAGTCTATAATTTACCTTCAGTTTTTCCATATTTTTTTAAACCCCACAGCCCTGCCCCAATGTAACTGAAGACTGCTTTGACCAGAACCAAAACACAGCTGTCTTAGAAGTGCAGTACAAACGCAACTCAAGGAGAACGCCTCACCCAAACACTCTTTAGTAAAAAGTTGCAGCTCCATCAGCTTTTACAAGCTGTTGATGCTTAACTCATCAAATGGCTGCATATGGATCGTTTGCTTCCATAATACCTCTAGTACTTCACATGCTAGTCAAGGACTGGCCACTATAGCTCCTGGCTTTCAACATGCAAACAGAAGGTAAACACTGGTGGGTGGGGGATTGGAAGAGCTACCAGAAAACGTGTGAAGAACAGTCAAGTCATGACTGTCCAGACTCCAGCTGTGCAAGTTTCATAACCATTACTGACACTCTCTGACTGGAGAAGTGACATATGGAACACACAGGTCAGAAACTGGCATTGCCTGTAAACACATTGTCTCTGTCTCAGGCACTTCTTTCCTGTATCCACCATAACACTGCTAAGTTATGGAAATAATACCGACTTACATGCATTAGTAGCCCACTTTCTCAAGCATTTTTTAAGTATGTCTTTTCCATTGTAAACAAGCTGACAACTGTAATAACATAGACAACACATCAGTATGACTATATACAAAAGCTGCTTCTGAGGTGCAAGCCCCCCCGGAGTCTTCCTAAGCTAACAGAAAATTATCTTTAAATATTTACAGGCTATGAAGGCTGGTGTTGGTTACACTGCTTTCTTAGGTTTCATCCCTTTCTTTGGCCTTCTCCCTGTTATCCCTCATTCCTAGCTGGACTTCTCCAGCACATCTATTGCCACAGGCAGCACCACTGTCTGTGGGTATCCTGCAGTGCTGCCAGTTATGGCTGTCAGCCAGAGGACAGCTACCAAAAAGAATGCCTCTCACAGCCTCTGGAAGCTACAACTTTCTCTCTGAACTGAGAGCTCGTTTCTTGCATTCAGCAGATTTGACTCACCTGTCCCATCTCAGAAGGCCTTGCACCACTCTCAGAACAGGGAAATATTAGGACATTGCATCTTCTCCAATGTTTCCTTTTCAAGCTTTGAGTCACTACAGCAGTTGTTAGACAATTGGCCTGGATAGACCTTGCATGGCCTTACATGGTGCATGGCCTTCTAGTTAGGAAGGCAACTATTTGTTTCCATGCTGACGGTTAGCTTAGTAATTGCATCTGTGGTGACAAGAGACTGTTTGGCATTTCACATGGCATGCACAAAAAGCTACTCTGCAGCATATGCTCACAGGACACTGAATTTCCCTGGTCATAGCAGGGCAGGCAACGCTGTACCACTGTCACAGCATGACAATGCAAAGCCTAATACACTCCCAGACAGGAGACTTAAATGCCAGTAATTACCACAAAATCACCAGTGTTATGGAAACACCCCCTGAAGACCCTTCAGTCACTAAAAGCTCTGCAAAGCACTTTAAAAATTCTGGGTTTCACTCTGTATTTTCTACTGTTTACAAGGTCTCTCCTATTATGCAGTAGGTATCACTATATCTATCCTGATGAAATCTGCTATTTCCCTAGCAAAAAAGGTGATTTCCTGAAACGTTGCTTGGTGTATGACATGCCTTGGAAAGGAGATGCTGGCCTTTGGTTTATGTTCTAATTATTTAGACAGAATAGATAACATTCATTCTATGCAGAGACCAAAGGTGAAAAGGAATCATATAAGGCTTTTTAAGTCTTCTTTCATCTCCAGTATTCATAATGCCAAATTACAATAAAAAGAGCAGCCCATTGATTAAGCAGTTAATGTACCAAAACATTTTAGTAACAATGAGACATATATTTTGGGAAGAAGCTGGCATGGTTTAGAAGTTGTACATGTTTGTGGGTATAACTATCTCTATCTAGGAGCCTGACGCTTGCAAAAGAGAATATTCACAATTCTACCCCTTCTATTACTCCCAAACTATTAAACATTCTATTTTAATAAATATATAATACTAAAAATAATAAAAATAATTGATCTTTCACTCTCATTTTGCAAGTATTTTCTGTACTATAAAACTGGTTGGGATGAACAAAAAGAATTTGTTTCAGTGACATCAGTCTAGGTTTAAGTCCATTTAAGTCTTCTCTTCTCCAGGTTTCAATAAATATAATTCATACTCTTTCAACTTTGACACAGTTGTATTTACTGTACTAACTTCCTCAACTAACATGAAGTACAGATAAGCACACGTACCCTTCGTGAGGAAAGTGAGGAGAGGACTTAATAAGTGAACTGAAAACACATTTTGCTCATGGCAGTTCCTGCTTCTTTATGATCCTTAACGATGGCCTCTTTGTTCTTGACTGTCATGAATCAACTTTTATCTTCTTTGTGTCCCACAGGAACATTTACAATACTTGGCAGCGACAACGGGAGCTTTTTTGAGCTGCCATTTAACCAGTATCAGGTTGAATTTCAAACAATTTTTCTTCCTACTTGCCTGTCTATACTGGGAGATGGCACCAAATAAATGCTACCACCCTCCCAACTACATTATGTCTGATGAACACTGGTCTTCCTGTATTTTGAAAAAAATGTGACCGCGAAAACAAAGGAAATTGAGATCTCATATGCCTCGTACATACTGAGGACTGCCTTGGGAAAGATGGCAGGAGGGAGGAAGAGGGAAAGGCAAGCTCGCTTTCTCTTCCTCTCCAAAGCAACTGATCTTGATATTACCGTGTGTGATGAAACGCTTATTTTGCGGCTAACGAATGGAACCAAACGTGATCGAGTAAGTGGAGAAACTCACAAGGACATTTGAACTTGCCTGTAGCGATTCATTTTTTCCATCCCCAGGGACATTTTAAAAACAGAAAGTTTGTGAATCTGCTTCTAAACATGCCCATTCAAGTGGACAAGAACAATTGCCATTAGTGAAATTCAGCATTGTTTAAAAGCTAGTCATTACATACCTGACAATATCCTACTGCTTTATTATGATGCCCGTACGCTACCAATACGTTGTAGAGGGTATGCTGCAAACAGGGATCAGCAGTTTTGCGGAATTTTACATTATCTGGAAATGTTCTGTTCATGTCTAGACAAAATGGGAAAAAAAGACCAAAATTAAGAGCCGTTCCCTCCTTCACTTTCCAAACAATTCTCTGAAGTACAACTGAAACTTCATATGGCTCACTAAAACTAGTTTTGGTGAATGAATCTTAAGAAACAGCTTCACCTCCATTTTGGCTAAAAGGCCATCTGCATTCAAGGATAATCTATTCCTAGAAAGATTAATCCTATTAGTGTACAGAAATCAATTTCAAGCAGGACCAAAGAAATTCTCCTGCAGATTGGACTCTCTCAACATCTGACTGCAAAGGCTTAAATGAAAGCAAACCAGACATTTAGATCGACAGAAACAACACATAGCAAATTTATCTTACAGTGTCATGAAATGAGCCGCACCTCTAGGAAAACGTATTCTCATAATAAATCAGATCAACTTTCAACTGACTTACTCAGTGAACTTCTACCAAACAGTCCCAAACAGCTTAAAAATAAAAAAAAAAAAGTCCTGTTCTCGCAACTGTTGGCTTCCACTTAAAATCACAGTATTTTTAAAGTTCTAAGTTTCTCCATGATGTGACCATGAGAAAAGTTGTTTCCTTATTGGTGCAAGATCATCAAGCAGAGTTTATTTTTGATATCTAAGCAGCAGAGCACGTCCCACATGCTTCAAGCTCAATCCCAAACCAAGTAAGGACTATGCAATTACTGACATTTCAAAACATTCATTTCTTCCAGAACAAACATGAATAGTGGGACTCATCTCTCCTTACAAAGGTCTAAAAAGCACACATGCAAGTTTGAGCTAGTCACTCAAAACTCTCCTCCAGTTGTTGGAAAGAAACAGGCAGAGTTAATTTTTGGCCTGCTTCACTCTATAAAGAGGTAACCCAAGGTCACTAGTCCAGACTTGTGCATCTGATTTTTAGAAGTTTAAGATGGGGAAAAAAAACCCTAATCAAAATAATTTTGAAGATTTTTCAAAACCGAAGACTTATTAAAAAAATATGCTTTGGTTATATTTAAAAAAAAATTGGGTTAAATTAAAAAAAAATAAAATACAATTCAGTAACAGCACTACCGTACAGATATTTATGTCCTAGGAGTTATCACTTCTTACCAGTTTTTCCCTACACAAAGGAAGGAGTCTGTTACAGCTTTGCACAAAGTTGAGCTGTAAGCAACTCAAGGAAGAAAGCCCCTCAAAATCATTTATCACCGTGGAAGTCAGAAGCATTAAAAAGTTATCATACTAATCACTATTTCTTCCTTTTAAAAGTGAACAAATCATTTACAGAAATGGGAGAGCAGGAAAATATTTCACTTCACCTCTCATGTGACTGAGAAGAAAAACACAAGGAAAAGACAATTTTTAAAAGGACTTGAGCAACAGCCAGACAGTTATAGGATAAATAAATTTGTTTTGTTTCTTCTTGGTAGGAAGAGCAGCATAGTATTCGCATAATCAGAATTTGTTGTTTATTTAAAGAATATGCTGGATGTTAGAGAAAAGATTCATGCTGACATTTCAGTTATGGCTCTTCCCATCATCTATTCAGAATAAAGGTCTGGGGGGGGAGCAGGAAAAGTCCGTCACATACAGAGCTGAGACTACTCAAACTGAACTCATCTTTAATTTCACAACATGAGGAAGGCCTGCAGTAGAGAGAATCAGCTCCAGTTTGCTTTCTGAGTGCAGAGCATGTTTTTCCCACAAGGACTGGAGGAAGTCTTCCCTAATTTTATGCAGGATTTCAAACTTCTCTTTATAGTTAGTAATGGTGTTTTTTGTTGGAGAGGTGGGTGGAGCATGGAACCAAAAACAAGATACAAGAGCTAGAAGTCTCTACCCTTAATAAAAGATATGGGTCATGGTCTTACAGGATTCCTTATGCCAAATCATTATCTTGAGCACCCCAAGAACAGACTGTCCTGCTTCCTCTCGCTCCTCCCCTTTCTGCCCCATTTGCATGCTCTCCCTCTTCCTCCAGCTCTGAGGCTCCTCTGACTGCAAGGCGAAGGAAGTGAACCCGCTCCCCAAGCGCACACAAACTGATATGTTTTACCATACTACAAGACAACTGCCAGACATGGCTTGAGGCAAACGGCAGCAGCAGGTGAGAGCTGTTCATTTGACTTGAGCACTTACCCCCACTAACTACAACTGTTCCAGAGATGTCTGAACACCTCCTTCTCCCCCTCCACACAGCCCTCCTTCTGACCTGCTATCCATTAACCCACTTCATTCGTGATAGACATTAGCATCTAAAGGAACTCAGCCTCAAACTAATCCAGTCTGAGGAAAAAACATCACAATTGTTTTCAAGCAGGGAAATGAACATTAGAACTTTATACTAGATAAACCGCAAAACAATGACCATCTTGTGGTTGTGTGCAGATCTGCTGGCTGTAACCGAACTAGGTATAGCAGCACAGGACCAGGAAGAAAGCCCCAAAGGAAAGACTAGCTACTCCTTGTCAGTAAATTCAAATTAAATCCCAATAGTATTTTTTTTTAAATGATCTTTCGGTGCTGTGAGGTGGTGGCGTTACGCTGCCATGCAGCTGCCATGAAATAAAAACAACAGCTTTCCTTTTCTGTTGATTTATCTCTAAGCAGCAACCATGAGAAGACCATTGGCTTGTTTCTGCAGGATTTCTATCTCTTATTCAGTAATACAAACATAGGCAGAAAGCCACATTAGCCTCGGTTTATAAAACAGACATCTATTTCGGTACCTGGATCAAATTGTTGATGCTATTTCTGGAGCAAAGAGATTTAAACGTGTAGTCCAGAAAACTAATGCTTTTGTACCAGTCTTCCGCTTTTCCTATTTAGAGTACTTCAAAAGCCATGCACCTACAAGTCAACCTTGCTATCCCATCCTTTCTGTTCTTACCTTCAGACCCAGGCGCTTCCCACCCTCAGACACAGCGCCCAGTAAATTACACAAGTATTTTTATAACTAACATCTTCTACTCCACTTTCAATCACTTCTTTGCTACTGCTACATCTGTAACTTGCATCTGCTCTGAATGGCTTCCAGGCAGGTAATTTTTAAATTATCTTTTTTTACTTAGTAAAGAGCAGAACAAAAATTCACCTCAACTGCCAACTACAAGCATTCAAAAACTCCACTGCAAACCTCCAGAATAATGAGGTTAGGTCATCAGTTACAACTTGTAAAAATAATATACTTAAAGGGTATTTTAAATTTGATGTAACTGGATATTTAGGCCTCATCTTCAACTGTTTCCCTGCCAGCACCTGGAACTAGAAATTGTTTTGGAGGTTTGGGGGGTTTTTTTGTTTGGTTGGTTTTTCGTGGGGTTTTTTTGTTTGTTTTCTTTTTTTTTCTTTTTTTTTAAGTTAAGGTCAAGTTTTCTATCAACTAAAACTAGAGAAACTGAGCCTGACACCCACCAGCAGCAGCACCAAGTAACAGTGCAATAGCTTGCAGCAATCAAGAAAACAAACAGGGTTAGGATTTCCTATAAAAGAAAAATAATGCCACCATATAAATCTGAGAAGCACCTGCGTAAATTCCAGCCCCCTTCATCTCCAAAAGGTGATATTAGAATTGGAGAAATTACAGAAGAGAACGGAAACAAAGAAGATCACAGGTATGAAATAGCTACCATACATAGTATAAACCATGGTGGATTAGAGTTCCTTAGTTTGGAGGGAGATGCTTATGAGCAAGACAGCACAAATCTGCAAAATCACAAGCAAAGTGAAGGACATAAAAAAGGAGCAACCAGAGTTTTTTTGTGAATGTTTTCCCCATCCAGTGTTACTAATTACAAACGTGCAGTGTATGACTCGGGAACTCCCCAAACCACAGATAACCGGAGACTAGGAAAGACATTCTGAGGAAGTATCACTACACACTTTACTCCTCCAGTTCTTCCTTTAGCTGTTCTGGTAGCCAGACGACCAGATGAGGAAGCCATTTGGATAAGAACTGATACAGCTTCTCTTACAGAGACCCAGAAGAGCTGACACTGCTGTTCCCATTGCTCTTGCACGGTTAAATGCTCTAAACTCATGAAAATTCCCAACCTTCGCTAACAGTTTAAACCCATTCAGAGAAGCTTATTAGTACTTTGATAGTAGAATATTCACTGTCTCCAGAGAAGTGGCAATGGCTATTGTTTGAACTACTTTTCTGAACCCACCATAAGCTAAACTAAGTTCCAATACTACTACTATCTGGTCATTATGCCAGCAGCCACGAAGTGCAACGCAGGCTCAGGGGACTGACTGATAAATAGCAAACCTGGGTTTCACAGCACCCACAACTCTTCCTCGTGAAACACAAAAAGTGGAAACGTGGATATCAGCTGCATGCGCACATGAGAGGACTTCCAGGCACAGACATACCCTGAAATTCAATGGCCTGGCCTAAGAGGGGCTTACTGCAAGGAAGCTAGGTCAACTTACACCCCAGCCTTTTTGTAACCAGCACGTAGCCTTTGCATTAGGAGGACAGCCACATTTTATCCTGCCTGTCCTACTAAACTTTACTATAATAGGGCATGAACAACAAAGCTCAGTAGGAACGCATGCCCTTCTAAATGTCTATGTAAACTAACCCATGAAAATTTCCACCAAAATTTAGAGACCTGCATTCTTTACAGCTCACTCTTTCATCTTTAGAGCAAGAAGTCTGCTCTCTTACGTTTCTCTTAAAAAAAAGAAAAAAAAGGATATGTTCAAACAGCAAGTGTCATATAAAACAAAATCAGCAATAAAGCCCACTGGTTGAGAGTCAGCAAATTAAAGGGCAAAAATGGTGAAAGGGCTGTTTAGATTTATTTAGCTGAAAGACATTTATTGCTATTACTAATCACATTTTTCTTTAAAGATTAGACTATTTCTTTATACAGTCTACCTGCACTTTTTAACCTGATTATATCCCATTAAAGACATGCCCATATTGAGAGTAAGTTCCAAACGTACATGAAAATCGTTTTGAGCTTCTGGGCACGTAAAAGAAACAGGACTCATTGGCTCTTACGCATGTTTTAAATTGAATTTGAAATAAACTCTTTGGTTGGCTTTGTCCTCCTGCCCATCCCCCTGAAAAAAAAAAAAGCGTGGTTGCTGTTCTCTTGTTTCTAAACCACAGCATCATCCTGAGCTATAACTTTACAGCTAGACCACAGGACTAAATACAGCACAATTGCCTGAAAATTTTGGAAACTGCAGACATGAGACGTGAATGGCAGCAAGAGTCTATATCTTACTTTAGTTTACTGTTACAAAACAACTACAGTGATGGGAAAATGACACAGGGAGAAACAAAAAAATGTCAGACAACAATTCACACTGAAACTGTCCTCAGCTAAAGCCCATTGTAAAATTTGCACAGTCAACAGGAGCACAAGTTTATAAAACACAAGGTTTCCGTTCACCTTAAGTTTTTTGCACCTTCCACTCCACATAGATTTCCCTTCAGAAAGGAAGAAACAATCACCCCGGGCCTGAGGTCTTCCCCCCCCCAGTAAAAACCTACAACCCATTTTTCTCTATTCCTTCCCTGACTTGCTCCTTGTTAGTTTTCTTTTCTGCAGTTTCCAATCAATGCAGTAGCTCTTTCAAACTTCATTTCCTCCATAATTCACAAGTAGATCTTTATATTATTCCATTATTTTTCCTCCCCCACAGAAATATTTTTATTTCGTGGTATAGCCTGTGTGAAAAGCCACCTACTATCATGATATGATGCTTCATGTTGTTGTCTAGTACTAGAAAATAAACCGTTTGCAACTCCCTCTTGTGATCCTTCTCCAGGCCCTTACCAAGGCTGGCTTTGAAAAGTCACCTTAGTAGCTCCCTCTGTGTTCATAGTCAGAGCTCTACTGTTTCTAGTTCTGAGCAGGATATGAGCCTGAAGATTTCTGGCTAGTCTGCATATTCGTAGGAACATGGAAAGTTTATGCTCCGAAATGCCTTACTAAGGTGTGTAGTCCCAAAAGCCCATAACGCTGCTGCTGCAGGAAGAGGCAGAGAGAAACTCAGCATAAACCAAGAAGTGTTCAGATGGTTATCCAACTCAAATAAAAATCCATAAAGCCCAAACTTTAACTACCTGATTATTTTTAAGAGGAAAAAGATGATAACTGCACCTGCCATTCTAATAAAACAACCTCACCATTATGCTTGTCCAGAGCACAGCCCAACTCTTAACTCATTAATTGGGAATTCACCCTGTATTGACTTCTTTACAAAAGCTCTGCTGCAGCAGGATGAAGTTTCAGGACAAATATCAGTTACATCAAACTTCTACTTGCTTGTCCTCCCCTACTGCCTCTTAAAAACACAGTGGGCCAGTCTAAGGTCTAGTTGCCCTAATACCCTGTCACAAATATCGGCCACTAATAAACGTTCACAGACAGCCTATATAAAATGGATTAGTAGGGGAGAGGTATTTCCCTGCCTACGCTTCCATTCTTTCAGGGATTCATATTTAGTGTTTAGGATTTCATGTATCAAATGGATTTCCCCACTCCTCAGTTTGTCAAATTCCTTTTTAAACCAATTCATACTTCTGGCCTCAGCAGCACCATCAGTGATGCGCTCTTCTGAACCTGGCAGCATGGCAAATTTCATTCAGTGTCCTTAGTTCTCATGTTACAAGAAACAAATAGTAATTGCTCCCCATTCACCCTCTCTACACCATTTATAATTCATATAGCAGTCTTTTTCCTCAAGCTGAAATCCTAGCATACTTCGTCTGCCTCATACAGGCACTGTACCACATCTTCAACCATCCCTGTTGCTCTTCCAGCCTCCCACTGGGACACAAGTAAGGAGAAACAGACACAAAGGCAGGTATCATGGTACGAAGTTGTAACTGGTTTGTTCTCTGTTCCTTCCCAAATAATTTCTAATCTTCCTTAATGCTTTTGACCACACGATGAACCTGGAAAGATCTGTGCTGTTAAAGAGCTTATGGCTAATCTAATTGACATGTTAATTCAGCACCTAAACCACTACTATAGAAACGTAAGTTTTCCATGACATAACTTGATCTCTAACATTTAAGGACATAGGACAGATAATCAGTGTTATCAAGACAATAACCTGTTTTGATTGCTTCAACCAGTTTGTCATTCTTCTCTCCTTCAAGCAGTCTGTGGTAATATCCAGGGTTTTGTTCCATGTTGGTTTGGGCCCCACTCACAATCATCCAAATCAATGCACGGTGTTCATTTGGGATGCCTTTCCTGATATATCTCTTCACTGCAAAACAAGAAGTTTGGTGTTGTTTTGTTTCTTTAAATAATAATAATACAGCTATATTTTTCTTTTGGAAATGAGCAACAGAAAGTTGAGAAGTCATAGTCTCTTGACTAGAGATTATTATGCTTTCCCTCCTGTGGTACCATTTAGCCTAAGCATTTCCTTCTCAGCCACACAGTATATTTTCAATTCACTTGTAAGTTCTTGCCACTCGGAGTCCCCACGCAGATCTCCAGACCCAGGCTTTCCTCTCTTTTCTATTCCCCCATTAGGATTTTGAATCCTTTCATCTTCTTACCACCTTTCCGGATAGAGATATGAACAGCAAAGTTTCCCCTTGATCTTTGTCCTTTTTCATTCAGAAAAGCACTGACTTTTTCTTTCCCTACATTACTAATAGCCTCTGACATGACAGCCCTTTTTCTTTGCTTAGTTATGCTCTAGCATAAATGGCTGTTACCATAACCCTAGCATTTCAGTTTAGCACCTAACCACTGAAATCATAGCAGAAACTGAGAAATATCAAATACGTGGATACTGTCTAAATAAGCCTCTGGAAGAACTGGAGACGTGAGTGAGCAGCTGATGATTTTTCCTAGACTGTTTGAAAAGACTGGGGAAGTCTTTTCAAATCTAAAATAGCTTTAATCTCTTGCATCATATTTATCATCAGGGCGTGCACTGGGTTGGATTTTTTTTTAAACAGATGATTCAGTGTAAATAACTAGGATCCAAGATTGCAGGAAGAAGCATCAGGCTAATGACAGACAAAACAGCTTCCTCCTGGGAATGGTATGAAAGACATTAATAAGGAGCCAATGCTGCTCATTGGTACAGAATCCTAAATCAGCATTACCCCTTATGACCCAAAAAGACAGCTGAATGTTTGAGATCCTACTGCTTTTTCCAGGGAGAAGAAACTAAGAAAGAAATCAGATATTTCTTACTAAATGAATGAGACTATCAATTAGAGCATCAACTTCTTGTCCCTAAATTCTACAGGACTCAAAGAAGAGTGGGGATTTTTATTCCACCCACAGACACACATAAAATATCACTACCTAATCTGGTTTTATCCAATCACAAAGATCTGTCACTCAAGATAAATGCTGCCTGAATTAAAAGCCTTAAAAACAGCAGAGAGAAACAAGGTTCTACAACAACTGAGTCAGCTTCCTTCTAAATACATTCTACCTAATTGCAGCTGTCTGTCCTTTAGGAACTAAAGTTCCTTTCCCAATGTCATCAGAGAGATCTGTGCATCTCTAGTGGGCATTTCACTCACCTAAAATCTCATACTTTCTCCGAAAGAAACAGTCCTACCCTTCACATTTGCAATAAAAACCCCGATACAGTTTTTGTTTAGCTTTTCAATGAGGATTTATACTACGCGTTACAGTCTCTACTGTTCCAGCTGTAAACTAACTTTAACTGCAACCTTCTTTTAGACAGGCTGGAAATAATTTACTTGTTTCCATGGTTGTTTAATAATCCCCAATTTATCTTCTTTACAAGATTTTGAACGCTAATGCTCAAGAAATCCTATAGATGGACATAGCAAGTGCAGGAAATGAGTATGAGAAATCAGTCCCATTTAGGTCATTGAGAAGAGACATTTGGATGACCCTGCGAATGTCTCTAGAAGCATATTTACTGGCTAAATTACTGGATTATCTTATTCTAACATATAACTCCAATGGCATTTTTTTCTGGAACAGCTGTCAATTCTGAAGGCATAGCCAACATCCACATTCAACAATACACATTAAATTCAAGAGAAGCAGGGACAAGCCTTTGACATTGGCACAAGGGGAAAGCGGCCCTGCAGCACAGTATGCACTCATTATTCCTCAGTGTCATCATTTTCATGGTAATAGTCAGCCAGAGGCTTGGATTGCCCCAAGTCTACCAACCCCAGCTCCCCTCACTCCCGGAGGGATGGAAAAGCCCTTCACATGGTGCTTTTCTTCCTCACATCATTATCACACTTGCCAGGATTTGCAAACTGGCACACAGAAGAAGCAAAACTGATTTGAAAACAAGGACAGTTGCAATTAAATGTTTTATATATACATATATATGCCATATTATACACATAAAATTACATTGGTTTATACAAATATGTATTTATTTTGTTTTCTATAGGCCCTCTTCCATATTATCCTCAGGAACTTCTAAAAAGCCCACAAAAACAGTCCACGCTGCAGAATATCCTCTCACTGTAACATTTAAGAAGCTTTCACAGATGAAGCCAGGTTGTACACGTGTCTCCAATCGCACATCTGACTCTAACTTTGAGATCAAACCAAGGGCTTGATCTCAAAAGTAGCACTGCTGAATACCATCCAGCCCTGAGTATCTGCACTCAGAGTCACTCCCAGGACAACTGCAGTGTACACAACAGTCTAAGCTTTAAATCACATGTAATAGATATCTTCATGTGAAGTTTTTGCCTCTTCATTAATGAAGTGTGAAACATCACCAATTCTTTTTAAACAAATAAAAGTAGCCTCAGTAATTCTATTACCTCTGATATACAGTGCCAGTTTACAGAGGTTAGAGACACTACTTTTTAATATGTTTTTCTTGTTACTAGAAAAAGCAGCTACATGATAGGGAAGTAGTCTAGAAGTGCTGACAAATACCTAAAGTAAATTCAAGAGACAAATATGCAGAAAATAACATTTTCCAATATTGGGCACTACTTATAGTAACAAAATGTAAAAATAAGTAAACCACTTCAAACCTGTCTGTCTTTGTGTAATGGTAGAATATGAGAATTCTGGAGGTTTTTGCCTCTAGGTAAAGTTGTATTTATATTTTCCTCCCATTAACACTGTTTACCTCTACACCACAAGTGGACTAAGTGTATGTAGGAAAACCCCATTTAAAAACAAAAATTATCTCCTATAAAATATTAGAAGAGTGTGATTTTGAAAAGGGTCTGCACTTTTCAGTTACTTTTTTAGTTACTGTTGAACGGTGAGGAAACTAAGTTGGATCCTAGAGGAAAAATTCTATAGAAGAGCTGAAAAGAGCATACAGTAAGGAATCGAAAGGTTTATTTTACGACTGCATCATAGAAGAAACAAAGCAGATCCGTGCTGTAAATGTTCAGGTTACAGTCAAACACAAAAACTGACTTTCTAAGATGCTCCTTCCTTCCTTCAAACCCTGGGCTGAAACAGAAGCGCCCCTGCTATAACCACCCTTCAGTACTATTACTTTCACCTTTCACTGTATTTTATCAGCCTCTGACACTAGAAAGCACCTTCTGCTACTGGTTAGTTTTGACTAATCCACTTACAGCCAAGTTCTTTTACGCAGCACACTTTTGGTTAGAATTAAGCTACTTTGGGTAATTACGTCAGTTTGTTGCCCGCCTGTAAACAAGCCAGAGCAGAAAGCTGTCTTTTGGTCCCACAAAGATAGCAGCTGAATGGAGAAAAGTAAAAATCAAAAGGATCTCAGTGGCATCAAAGTGAGAGAAGAGGCAAATGACTGAACACTGTCTGAAAATTCACGTGTGCAGAGGAGACACTGAATATAACAAAAGGTAGAGGGGGAAACAAAACACCACAAAATAACAAAAAGGAAGAGTGGAGAATGAGCAAAAGGAACTGTCAGCCAAAATTCCCATGACCCGCCCTGCTGGAAGGCTGTAATCCAGAACAACAGGATACACTGCCTAATTACCCTTGTTAAAATGTAGTCTAATTATTTTTCTTTACAGTAGACCAGAATTATACACATACATACCACCCTGGATGTGAGGCAAACACAGTAGCATGTGAACATGCCACATTTCCAAATTGGAAAATTAACACAAGTCATCACTTCTTCCTGTTCACCCAGACAGGAATTATGATCTTCTCTATGTGTAAAGACAAATGGGCGTGGAGCAACTGAGATAGATACCACACGTTCAATGCCTCTCTCACATCTACTCACAGCAGGACGCGTTTTGAAAAGGCGCCAGTAGAATTCAAAATAAGGATATGGGTTCGCAGATACAGCTATTGTGTTCTAGGGGGGAAAGCAGCAAATCAAATATTCGTCTCAGTTCTAGCTTATGGCCAACTTGCAGCCGAGGAGAAGGTAATGAGAACCAGCAGCTCCTGAGCAAAGCTTCAGAGCAAGGAAGACAAGTCCTGCAGGAGTGAAAATCAGCGTATCACAAGGCAGACCTTCTGGTCTCTGACTGCCTGCGAGGAAATCACTGCAGGATAAAGCACACACCTAAACAACTGCTTACGTAATTCTAGGTGCTTATGCCGCAGACTTCAATGATAATACTGATATAAGAAGCGAAGTATTTAAAAATCAGTAATTGTACAGGTTAACTTGTTGCTCTGCTCTTCTGAGGTATCAGTTGACGATAATGAGGGAGTGTTATTGTAACAACTTTGAATTTACACTCAGACTGCATTTCCTCAACATTATTTATTCTCAACCACCCTCCTTAAAATTACATATCACATATATACATGACAATGCATAGTCTACAAATTCATGTACCTTTAGCAAAAGTTAATAATGTCAGAGATGATGCACTAGCCCACAAGGGCTTGCAACAGTCAAGAGCCATTGCCTGTGTCCACTCAGTGGATTTATGGTATTTCATTTTTCACAAACAGTAGCCTATTAGAGATGATTACAGCCACATTAATGGTTATTGCCATTACATGGCTAGTGGGGCAGCACAACCATCAGTACTGAAGCCTGGTGGACAAATTGAGAGATTTAGTCACAGGTTTGGCTCTGAAATAAGACCAAAAGCATTCACAGCAGCATTCTGTGTCCACAATGCTGGAACAGGCAACACAAGGGAAGAGAAATGTAACAAACTCACAGAAATCGCTAAAAACTGCCACTGTCACAGTCTGCATGTTTTAAGAGAAGGAAGAGATGAATCAAAACCTGAGATTATTTTTCCACAACAACTAGAAGACTAAGTTCTGCAGAAGTTCAAAATCCCACTAATTCAAAATACCACACAGCTATTGCTATATTCAAACTTGACACCGTAAACAAAAGCTTCTTTACATATGGAAGAAAAAGAAGTAGTAGAAGTAGTTAGCAGCATATAATCTATCAACTATAGCTCAAACCTACATTTTCTGGGATTCCTCAGCCTTAAAATGGACACATGTACACTAAATACACTATTATACTTAAAATGTCTCACTAATTATCACCCCATTCTTGATGCCAAGAAAAAAACCCACCCCAAAAAACAAAACTACCAGAATTAGCAGTCAAAGTCTGCACCTGAAGCACAGCTTTAAGTAGTCAGCTACGTTACAGTTAGTGCCTGATGAACTTTTGCTTAGTTTTACTCATTTTTTTCTTTAACATACATATAGAGAACTGTGCCCAACTCCAAAAGACTCCCAAGGAAAGCAAGCTGTATCGCATCATTAAAAGCGGAGAGGAAAATTTAGATGCTTATATGAAATAACCCAGAGAAAGAACAGAAGGAAAAAAACCCTACCTTCTAGTCTCGCAGTATTCCCTGCCACCTTCTGACTCCCTCCATTTATTTTTCCCTGTCTCTCTTGCAAGATAAAAATATTACTAGAGGTTTTCTTGCTTTTTGAAGCAGCCATTAGCAGTTCCATCAGCATTTTATCCAGTGTTGCATTAGCTCCTGCATTAATTTTAGTTTCTTCACTCCATAAGGCATTTAGCATCAGTTCTTAGTGCACATCTTTTTAGCTGTGAGGGGAACATCATTTTACAAAAGCAGGATAAGGAGAGCTAGAAAATCTCAGCAATCTAAAAAACTGTCAGAGTCAGCAACCGAGAGCCTAACACCCTGACCCCTGGGGTTCAAGACAGTGTCTTCTACATAATCTCGTGTCGTTTTAAAGAGCTCAGAGCAGAGCACAATACAACAAACAGCTGTAAAATGGTATCTTAAAGAGCCAGTAGCCATAATGGGTTACAGATGTAATAAGATATTACAGCGTACGACAAAGAAGGATTACTCCTTTGCAAGCTTTAAATCAAATCAGCAGTCCCCCTAACAACAGCACACTTGCTTATGTGTTATTACCGTTTATACTACTGTTTTTCATTTGAAGACAAAAATAGCATTTAACATTCAAAAATACAAACTAATTTAATATGATTTATATTGGTTCCAACATAATCCACTTTTACCTATAAATAGACATACAGCTCACCTTTTAAACTCTTCTGTATACTGTTCTTCCCCTTTAGGAGCTTGGACCATTTTATTGCTCTTCTAGTGAGTACCACTAGGTATCTGGAAAAGAATGCTTCATAGGACGCATAATCAAAGTCTTCTGGCCTTTCAAACCCATATGGATCAACCCTACAAAATAAAAAAGAAAAGAATTCTTGTACAAATGTTCTACATACCTACAGCTGAAAAAAAAAAAATATGCAAGCATGCTTTAAATAACTTCCAGTTGCTATTTCTAAAAGCAGCTCAAAACTCCCTCCTCCCAACAAAAACCTACTTTACACAAACTCTTACACTTGATTTAGCATATCAAAGCTGTTTAAGTAAATGAATTTAAACATGCAATGTTCAGTCAGTTTTACAGATTTCACTACTTTTAGAAGTAAGGAGTTTTTGGAGCAAAGGATCCGTTGTGTGCAAGATTGACCCAAATTATGACCACACAGAAGTCTGGGAGGTTTTTTTCTCCATAATACAAACGGTTGAAAAGTATGAAGCTATAGCGCAACTGCTCACATGTGGCCTGAACTCACTTTCCGCACAGTTCTGCACAGAAAAATGACAACAAGAAGAACAAGTTACAAAGATTATTTTTTAGACGGGCTTATTTCTGAAATTATCTTCATGGAAGTATAAGAACAAACACAAATCTTTCAGTTAACCACCTTCATAACTAGTACCAAGAATGCTTATTTTATTATCTTTAACAATTTTTCAGTGTTACATCATGTTATCTCGGGCAGCACAGCACCGACGGAGTTTCAGAACTGCAAGTCTGATTCTGTTCTAGCTTGATACACCAAGTCACCTTGCTAAACTAGATTTACGGCAACTTCCCGGGATGCTTTATACCTGCCGATTATCACTCAAGTTCAGAGCACTTGTGGTCCCTTCCAACCCAACACATTCTATGATTCTGTATTAAACAGGCAGAGGGGTCTGTCCACACAGAAAAGTTTGTAAGACAGACACCAAGGCTTAAAATCCAACCTGGTCTCGTGGGAGGTGTCCCTGCCCATGGCAGGGGGGTTGGAATTAGATGGTCTTTAAGGTCTCTTCCAACCCAAACCATCCTATGATTTCATTCATGGAGAAGGAGTTTGTCCATGGAGCAGCATCAGCATGGCCTTGGGTAAACTCCGGCTCACGGGACCATCACAGGTAGTAAAGCGTGAATCAGAAGAGGAACATTTTAATATTCAGACCTCGAACTGGTACGACCTAATCAGCAGTTAGAAGAGTCACCTTTGTATTCGTATACTCCTCAAATTTGACACAAAAGACACAGGTGTAAAAAAAACAAAAAACATCGAAACCCCCGATACAGGTTTCTCTGGAGACACGGAATGTGAGAAACCTCAAAAAAATCCTAACGCCGCCAGGAAAACACATCACCGATTTACGGCTGCGACTGTCCGGGCAGCAAGTACAGATTAATTTCACGCTGAACTCCGTTCCTGAGGCAGAAAGGGAAAATCGAGAGCCGGGAAGCAGGGTTTTAAGAAGCCCCCTTCCCTAACCTGCCGGCAGGTTATCAGCACCCCCAGGTACGTTAACGGCCGCACCGGTGGGTGCCGGGGCTCTCCCCCAGGGGGGCAGCCATTTCCCGCCGGCCTCCTGCCGCCCCCTTGCAGCCCCGAGCGCTCCGCCAGGAGCCTTTCGCTCTCCCCGGGTTAACCGGCTCCAAATTCACCTTCCGGCCCTCGGCACGATACCAGCACAGGGGGAAAGGCTGCTGTAAGGGACTACCAAAAAAAAAAAAAAAAAAACAAAACCACCCCAAACTCCCTGCAAGGCTCTGCCAGCCACCGCTCGCGGCTCGCTCCCTCCCTCAGAGCGATGCGGATTCACAGGGAAGTTGCACAAGCGGTATTTTTAAACGTGATCCCCACACACACACGCTGCGGGAGAGCCCAGGTGGGAGCGGGCAGGCGGCCGCGGTGGGCGGCGGCAGGAGTGCGGGCACGACGGACCCTCTGGGGGGCCGCTGCCACGGCACCCGCCTCAGAGCCGGCGCTCGCCACACGGGCCCGGGGCGGGGGAAGCGAAGCGCCGCCGCCGGCAGCGGCAGCAGCCCTACCTGTACGCCCAGTCCCGCCCGTCCTCTCGCCTCTCCATCGGCCGTCCGCGCTCGGCCTTTTCCTCCCCGCCCTACTCCGGGCAGGGAGCGCGGCGCCTCGGCCGCCGGGTGGTCTCTCCTCAGGCCGAGCAGCGCCGCGGCCCCATACGGAGCGGCTTCCCAAGTTCAACTCTCCTGCCGCCCCCCTCCGAGGGGCGGGAACGGCCGCCGAGTCCCGCCTCCCGTGCCAGGGGCCGGGCGCCGGGCAGGGCAGCTCCGCTACCGCGGAGCCGGGCGGCGGAGAGGCGGGCTACCGCCCTCCGACACCCCCACTCCCCGCTGGGGCTCGGCTCCTCTCCGCCGGGCGGGAGCGGGGGTGTGGGGGGGGCAAACAGATGTGAATCTGTATTGGTACTGCTTTAGATTTGTGTGTTTCACGTTCCTGTCACGTCTTGGAAAAAAATTCAATTATTTGAGTGCGAGGGAAATGTCTCACTAACGTAGGGGGAGAGTGGCTTCAGGTATGGCCCTTAAAACCAAAGGAATTTCTCCATAACCAACGAGAAGAGGTGGCTGTGTTGGTATTTGAGTTCACTTGCTTGGTTTGGGCTTCGCCCCCCCCCGCCCCCGATCCTCACACTCTTACCTTTAATTTCTCCAAATAATTCATTAAAGTCAATGCTTTGTAACATTGAAATATCACCAACTTTAGCTTCTGCTGACTTAGTTTTCACCATAACTATCATTTAAATATGATTTAAATAATACATGTCAGGTTGCCAAAAACGTGGAGTAATAATACCCAAAATAATACCCAAAAAAGGCTTGCTCATTTCCAGAACCCGCCTCTAACATTAGCACATGTCTCTTTGTCTTCAGATGTGTCAAACAATCCCTGAAAACCACGTGGACTCTGCCCTACCTGACTGTCCGCAGCCTAATCCGTAACACACTGTGTAACAGAAGGGAGAGAGCAAAATTATATCCCTGCATGTCCTTTTTGAATCAAGTTCTGACTTTGCACCCAGCAAAGTGCTTGGAAAATTACAGCTACTGCCAGAGAAACATTATCTCGTTCAACCAGCGAGTAAGAGTTGCTGAAGACAACAGATGGGATTTCATAAGGGAGATCAACAGTTGTTCCCTCCCAGCACACTCCTCGAGCAAGCTACCTCCTCTCTGTGGGATCAAAGGCAATCACCCACACAGAAATGTGGAAGTAGTTCGTCTCCGACAGCAGGGGAAAAATACAGAGATTTGTAGTTGGTTTAACTGCCATCACAGGATTGTAAAAGTTTGTGATTGTTCAGCAGAACTTAATTTATTTTTTTTTTGTGGGAAAATTCTGTGCTTCAGCAGGCGTAGGGCTTCTCTTGCAGGAGGGTGGTCCTGCTCGAATTACTGTGCGGCGTCACGAACACGCTTGGGTACTGGCAGGACTGGAACCTGATTACAAACCAGCCCAGGGAGAGTCAGCAGCCAGTGCCTGTGCCAAGCCTGTGCTTTGACATCCCGCCAGCGTTGCCTTGGCGGAGCGTAGGCAGAGGCACGCTTTGCAAACGGCTCTGCCCCAGTGACTTGGTCAAAGTCGCACAGAAAATCCTTGGCAGAGCTGTGAATAGAAATAGGCAATGCTGTCCCGCGGAAGAGAAGAAGGAAGCCTCAGTTAGGCAGAATCCTAATTCTGCCCCAAATCCTGAAGCCACAGTCTTGTTTGATAATAGGGTTATACTTCACCTGACAAGGTCAGGCTCTTTGGTGTGTGTTCCTTTTAAAATGAATCCATCAGAAGTTCCCTGGAAACAGCAGATTGTTTCTGTGATTAATTAAGGGTACATCTGCAGTGCATCAAGGGTAGCCTTGTGTATACCACGGTGCATTTTTACTGTCAGCAAGCCTTAAATGTTATATACAGTTTCTGTTGCTCTAATACAAGCATAATAGCTTTGTGGTTCACTCAGGTTTATGCCTGTTTCACACGAAGGCTCCAATGAAGAAACTTGACGTAACTCCTGTAAAGGAAGCTACTTAGAATGTTAATCAATTAATAGAAATAATTCCTAAATTTCAGTGCTAATTTATAACAATAACTGCATCCCCGTATTGTGGCTGATAATATGAACCAGCCTACACTCTGGCAATAGATAATACTTTGGTTGTCCTTCACCAGCTATCAGTGCTGCTCCCTTCTGGGCAGATTATATCATGCTGCTTTTAAAGGCATTCAAAGAAACTAATGCATAAAACCTTGAATCTGAAAAGTGCATGTGCTTGGTGTTGCAGTCAGCAGAAAAAGATACTATTTACTTCTGAAGAAGTTGGTGGCAGTGGCAGCGTGCAGGAGGGCGGACTTAGGTGATGTTCAGACCAGTGAAGCTCAAAGCCTTCCTACCAACCACCTGGCATAAAAGAAATGTACCTTATGTAAATTTTTTTACCCGCCTTTTACATCTGAACCTTATCCCTGATATTTTTACATTGTGGTGAGTGTGTTTGGTAGAAATTCCCATCCTGCTGCTGCCAGAGTAAGTCCTTAAAATAGTGACTTCCCATTAAGGGTAGGCATTTATATGTGTTCCCTGCAAAGGCAGATGAAGACAGCAGGCAAGTGTTTCACAGGCTGAGGCACTGAAAGCTCCACTTGTCTTGTACCCTGTATTTTACTGAGGAAGGCTTCCCTATTTGTGTTTGCAGAGTAGTTGTTGTTAAATAACAATACCAGCAAAATTTTCAGCCATATTAGGAATTAGTCTGGTATGGCTTTATGCTGTGAAATGTGTGCTACGCCACGTGTGCTTCAACAGCACTGAAACGTGGTCCAGCTCCTCACATACCACCCCCAAGCTTGTTGTTACTGTTAGCCCAGAACTGGGGAAGAAGCATCAGGAGAAAGCCTTTGATAATATTTGTGCCTGAAAGTATTTTCTTTGCTGCCCGTGGGGGCCATAAAGACTCTTTATCCGCCTGAGAATAGAGAAATATTTTATTATCTCATATATCATAAACGTGTTAGTTTTCTTGCCTGAGGTTCTTTCACTGTCTGCAGCAAGGTCAATGAAAAGAAATTGTTAGGGGGAAGCAAAGCACAATAGGACCAAGAAAGGGATAAGGAGTGCGTGGATATAGAAGGTGTGTGGATATAGTGTGGCTTTTTTCAAGATAGCATGGGTGAGTCTGTTTATTTAGAAATACCAGTGAGTAACACCATTCCCAACAAAGCTAGCAGCTCTGCTTTTCCAGATCCAGACATTAAGTTTTAAAAAAACCCTAACTGCTCACAAAATGGTTAATAGCCCCTGTTTAGAAAATGTGCATGCAGCAGCATTTAGAAGAGATAAAAAGATAATTCTTCCAAGTGACTGGGTGTTGTAGTATCCCAAGCAAGCGAAGAAATTCACAAAGCATACGTGGCTTCCCTAACTTGTGTGGTTTATTATACAGCCACTCATCTTTGTGTCTGTATTTAGTAAACCACTCCACACAAGTGAACCCTGCTTTGTTGGAGTTCTGCTCTGCATCCGTTTGGCTTGAGCTACTTTCCCACGACCTGAAAAAAATCTGCTACTCCATACTTGGGGAAAACGGTTTAGATTAAGAAGATTTGGCAGTATAGAAATAGCCAGTAAGAAATAAACACACACACACACATATATATAAAAATAACTGCAAGTGTATATTCTAACGTAGGCACAATGAGCTCCGGGACCAGACAGCTCATCCGGCTGAGAAGGCGAAGGAATGCCACCATCACATCCAGGTGCCTTTGGTTCCTGTTACAACCAGCTACCTACCAAGTTTAGTCAACCTTCGCCTACGTATGGATTGAGACTCCTGATGGGTAACGAAATGCTGAACTTGCTCCATATTTTTGTCCCAGAAAATTGCGTCATGCTTACATAATTGTAGTCTGCAGGCCTGATTAAACCTGTTCACGTGAATTGTTCCAACAGCAGTCACTGAACTTTAGAACAGACTGCATAGCAAAGACAGAAATATATTTAAAAAAAATAATTTCCTCTATTCCCTGAAGGCTTCACAGCTTCACGTCTATGAAGGTTACTAGCTGGTAGGACAAGTTACAAATCCACGTGTCGTCTGGGAAGTGGCAGTATTTTGATTATTCTCAGCATGACTGTGGCCCCGGGAGTCAAAGCATACTGATACGAGCAACTATAAAAAGGAGCTCTAAAGCTTGCTGCAGACCACCGCAGCTGCCTGGAGAATCAATATTACCCATGGAAGTCTCTGCAGAAAGGTTTTTTGCACTCAGCTGCTATCCTCCAGCTGCGTCAGAAAAGAGGGCTCAAGGCTGTAAGTGACAATGCTGGAAACAGCAGGGAAAGAGAAATGATAACGGTAGTGCCCTCAGTGTGAAAAACACAGCAAAATTATATGTCAAAAGTTATGTGGAAAAAATACTCAAACATTATTAGCAGGAAGGGTTCCTAAGACAGGGACAAGGATGTCCTTAGAAAAAGGTCAGTAACCATCACAGACCAGTAACCCAACAGTGTGGAACTAAGTAAGCCAAAAGAGTGGTTCATAGTGGCTAATTACTTGATGAATCTAGCTCAGGTCAGGCTGGAACTCTGTAAAAACGCGTTCTCTATTTCAACTGACAAAATGAAGTATATTCTAGATGGCTTTGTTCTGTTTGTTTTGTTTTCCTTATCTGCTTGAATGATCAGGAATATGTTGAAAGCACTTTAAATTCATGTTGATGATGTTTACTTCCCTGTCTGCAAGAGTACAAGGCTTATAACTGAACTTTGAAATTTCACAGGGAGAGACGACAGACAAGACTGGAGTTATTAACTCCTTACTGCCCCCATCCCCTTTTTCTTTCTTGTCTTTATTTATGAAGGTATCATGCCTAGCCAAATCCACGGGCTCCAAGATCTACTGATTAGGGACGGGGTTTAACCTGGATATTCTCTGGCTGGCTATTATGATTTTAAATTTGGTCCTAATTGGGAAATGGAAAGGTAAACCTTCTTCTGCAAGGACTCTCATTTCAATTGTCTCAAGCTATGTTCTATTCCATAAGAAGCAGGCAGAGTTATCATTGCAGGTATTTAAGTACAATCATTGCATGTAAATACAATGTAAATAGTGTCAGCTTTGAAGAACATTATCTGCTTCACTTAATTGTCTCTATGCAGTTAAGGGTTTCTCTAAAAATCATGCATTAATGAAAAAATTCCTTAAAGTAATGACACCGTTTGGTGTAAAAAGAAGGTATCCATACCCAAGAAACATCCATTCCTTACGTGGAATAAGGCAGGAGTTTTCCAGGAGCACAGATAATCTTAGGTTTCTGTATTTCTATTTCATAATGCATAGGTACAAGAGCACCAAGTTTAGGTCAAATAAACAAATTCCCTTCTCTAAGTTCCCAGCTTTGTAGCGTTCAACTCTGCAAAGTTAACATGCTTCCAAGGAGGTTGTTCTTCACTGTAGCTTTCTGCATGTTTATTCCTTACACGTTTTTCAAACTCACAGGCTGAAATTAAAATAAGAAGGTTTGTGAAAACCCAAACTTGGGTTTGACAGCAAAAGCGCCTGAAGCTTCTTTCAGCTGCAGGGTTATAGCAACAACCATCTGTGCAGATATGCAGACATGCAATCGAGGTATCAGATGAAGTATCATGTTATTTTCTAATGCCTTTGTAAGGTAAGAAATTTTGACTGCAACATCTAGGATCAAATTATAACTTCTCTCTGGCTTACTTTGTCCAGTTACAGGTTATACCACATGACTGATACTGGAGGAAAAATTTAGTTCTCATTTTGTGTTAATATGCAGATAAATGTCATCCAAACACTAATGTTATCACTAGCTGATACGTTGTCAAAATGGAAATTATTTAATTTAGATTTCCTTTTAATATTTGAGGTATTTCTGACACTGTTCTCTCCTGTCTTAAGATAATCATACTGAGGAGGGGTGTATATCACTGAAAACTATCATCAGCAACATTTTGGTATTTCCATGGTTTTCCGTGTAAGTGGTTACAGAAATAAGATGTTCTCAGCCAGCTGTTTGATTATTTTTGCCATTGAAAGTGCAGCTCATGTGTCAGCAATACACCAGAGTATTTTTTTTTCTGAGAAATTTTATTTAACTATGTGTGAATTTACAAAAATTGCACAATTTAATTGGCTGTCATTATCCAGTGAACCATAGCAGTCATTAAATAGGACCATGCTGCACATTTGTATTGCTCCTGCAACAGGTACCTTGTATTTCTGTATTTTCATATTTCTCAACAACATATTTTTCAAGGATTGTCTTCTCAGAAACTCCAATACTATTATTTTTATAATAATTTCCTTTTACAAGGCATTGTGTCACTACCATTCATCCATGAGCAATTGATAAATTTCTGAACACAGTCAAGTAAACTTTATGGTAATATCTTTCTTGATCTATGCAAAGTCATTTTTTCATGCGATTGCAAAAGTGCAAGCATCTTCTTATTAGATGTTGATGGAAAATTGACCATAGTCATAATCTATACGTAGATGCAAAGCAACCCACCAAAACACTTAAGTAATACTTAGAATTGATGTTAGACCATTACAATTTTGCCTGCTGTGGACATGCCTTGTAGGGGCCCTGATGCTCTGCTCCACTCGGTTACAGTTTAGCCATGATATCTACATGTGATGAAACCATTTAGCGTTCCAAAGAATGAGTCTATAAGTAATTCCAGATGCAATTCTCTTAACTACACTGTTCTGGAAATATCTCTCAGACATAGCTTTTTGCATTTCCATGGCAGCATAAATGCTGAGAATTACAGACTTTGAATGTTTAATGGTTCTTCATATGTGTGCAACATGTTAGTTTGTGTACATGAAACAACTTTCATCAGAGAAAGCTCAGATTAAATCCCACAGAAGTCACTGGGATGGGGAGGGAAGGGGCTGAGTGTCATGCCGCTCTTAATCATCTTCAGTTCTTTGTTTCAGCCTGTCCCAGTCCCCGGCATTCAAACAGCGGTGGCAGGGCAGGGCCAGAGAGCGTGTCAATCGCTCAAAGGGAGGAGATGATTCTCCTACAGCATGAAAAACTCTCACTCAGGCCTTCAACTAAGCAAAAAAAGGTGATTTCTCTCTCCAGCTCCAGTGCCCAGCTCTGAAGCCCACCTAAGGCTTGGAGCCTGCCAAGGCTCAACATGGGGTAGTTAAGCCAAGAGAAACACCCCTGGGAAGCTCAGCACTCCTTCTAGCCAGAAACGTCCAGTCCCTGCCTGAAGGAACCATCTGGCTCTCACAAAATGTATCACATGTGTCTGTTCTTTCTCTCACATGGGCTTGTGTCACCAAAAAGTAGAGGCTGGGGGCTTTATGTTAAAGCAGGCCAGGTCTTAAATGTGAAGGTACAGCCTCAATTTTATTTCACATTTGAGTAGTCAGGGAAAGCAAACATGAAAGAGCTGCAGGCAGAGGGAAAGCAAGTTCAGCCTTCCATCCAGTGGAGAAAATGCTGCTGCATTGGATATTGCACAGAACACCGCAGAGTATTTCCCCTGCACGTCACAGGATCAAATATAGCTCACAGCAAAGTTGGCAAGTCTAGCACCTATATGCAAGCTGAGAATCAAATAGTTAGATACCAGGAAGATGGACAACTGCCTGAGGACTTCCTCAGACCCACCCTGTGCTTCAGAAGAAGAAAAACGAAAAAAAGAAAAAAAGAAAAAAAAAGAAAAAAGGAAAAAAAGAAAAAAAGAGTATTCCCACAAAGAGGACTCTTGTAAGTCCTCTTCTAGGGAGCACTCAGCCTTTCAAAATGCACCATCAGTATTTCACAGTGTGACTGAGGGGCAGCTTAGGGAACGGGGATTGTTTAGCCTGGAGAAAAGGTGGCTGAGGGGAGACATTTTGCTGTCTACAACTACCTGAAAGGAGGTTGTAGAGAGGTGGGAGTCAGTCCCTTCTCCCAAGACACAGGCAACAGGACAAGAGGAAACGGCCTTGAGTTGCGCGAGGGGAGGTTTTGTTTGGATATTAGGAAAAATTTCTTCACTGAAAGGGTTTTCAAGCATTGGAACAGGCTGCCCAGGGAAGTGGTTAAGTCACCATCCCTGGAGGTATTTAAAAGATGGGTAGATGTGGTGCTGAGGGACATGGTTTGATAGTGGACTTGGCAGTGTTAGGTTTACAGATGGACTTGATCTTAAGGGTCTTTTCCAATTTAAATCATTCTATGACTCTATTCTACTCTGCCTGGAAAAATACTGGTGGCTCTTTTGATTGCAGTGGCTGCATTTTAAAGTACCGATGTGTGGTTACTACAAGGGATGGTTAGTGTTTGCAGTGTAGTTTCTTGTATGAAACAAATGCCAGATTAGCAAGGTGTTGTATTTCCCACAGCAATGATAGCGTGTCCCTGGCAATACCATTCACATTCCCACGGGAGAAAGCAAACACTGATTCTTGCAGTCAAGCTTATATGGTGATAATAAATAGTACTTAAAAACCTCACAGTTGCTGTCAAGGGTCCTCACAAAGGGGACACTTGTAGTGAAACAAGAGACAGCTCTGATGGACTGTTTTCTGGGAAGAAATAACCATTAGGTAACACTTACATAAGAATCAATGGCTGGTTTTAGCTTTTCAATGGTCTATTTTTCTGCTTGAACACCCTTCAGTATCTTTTGTAAATCCTGTGCATAACTGGCTTTTGCGACTTGCACTTCCTTGACCTATGACTTGCACTTCCTTGACCTACGACTTGCACTTCCTTGACCTACGGAGAAATCTTCAAATGTTCGGGTCTGGACTGCATTTAACATTTCTCACTAAACAGTTTTGAAAACCAGTGGAGTAACATCAAATAATATTTGAGACATTTGCAGCAAATGCTTGCAAAAAGCAAAGCTCCAAATGCTGAAATGTTGATAATAAGGACATGTGAGATGCATATCTTGCCACTTCTGTTTTAGCACTTACTCTTACTTAAACTAAAAACTTATGCTGACCAAAGGCATCTGGGGTCTCCTACCTGAACATACGTAGTTCAACACAGTAATTGAGTTAATGGTCTGTGCTATTAAAGGTGGGTAAAAATAGTTTAGAAGAAGTGAGAGGCAAAATCCCTCTTTGATGAGTGTGAGGAGAGATGAGGCAGGACACCACAGAGAATCACTGCATCAGGGTTTTTGCAGCTCTAATTTGAACATGGCTATTTTTAGAGGACCTGCTGTACATATAAACAACACTAATGACTGCCAGCAGAGACAACCACGTTCCTAGAGCCAGCGACATTGTGTGCAGCTCTTAGGATTTAGCTAAAGCATGTTTTTGCCAAGTAGGTGTTAAGTAATTCATTCTTTTGTTTTCTATCAAATTGAATTATGCTTCTCTTTTACCTCTCTTTCCCTTTGTGTTGTCATTTTTAAAAGTAAAACTGTGTGGAACAAAAGACTTACAAAGTAGGGCCTGAGAGGTTTCCACAGGCAAAATTAGCCTGAGATAAATGAATGATGTGGAGCCAAGGCAAAAGCAAGCGTGCGTGGAGTGCAAGGGGAAGGGTGGCTGAGGGGGCATTAGGTTGGGCCAGTTCAACTGGGTACAAGATCTGACTGCCCAGAATGGATGAGAAATTACAACTGTTAATGTTTAAATCTGATAGAGAAGAGTAAGAAGGTGTATCACAGTGATATCAGTCAGAGCACTCCTTCCCCATGAGCGTTCCCTACTGGAATATTCAAAGGCAGTCCTGGGTGGTGAGTTTGTGCTTTAAATTGTGGAGTGAAAGCAGTTTAACTGCCTGAATTCTGATCAGATACCTTTTACTTCAATAATTTTACAGCCTTTGGTTCTCACTATTATTGTGGTTTAACCCCAGACAGCAGCTAGGACCACCCAGCTGCTCACGCAGTTCTCCCCCTTTTACCCCAGAAGGGCAGGGATAAGAGGGAGAAAAGGAGGGGAAGGGGAAAGGAAAAAAGACTCATGGGTAGAGATAAAAACGGTTTAATAATAACAGAAAAGGAAAATAACAATAACAATAATAATGACACAAGTCACTCTCACCACCCAGTGAATTGGTACCTTCTGGAGCAGTGATCATGGATTCCCCTCCCCATTGGTTGGGGGCGTTGGATTCCCTCCAACCCCCATTTATATGCTAAGCATGGCATCTATGGTACAGAATATTTCATAGGGCATTCCATTGTTCTGTCTGTGCTCCTTCTCAGCTTCTGTGGGAGGCTGAAGAGTCCTTGAAAAGTATAAACATTGCTTAGCAAGAACTAAAACAATATGCATTATTGACATTCCTGTCACAGCAATCGCTAGAAAGAAAATTAACTCTTTCCCAGCTGAAACCAGGACAACTATTTAATGGAGTAAATGGCTTTTCTACAAAACTCTGGGTTTTGTGTGTTATGAATGGTTACTGTGTTTTTCTATTGCCTTCTTTTTATTGGTATTCTGTGGTGCTTCTAGTATTTTGGGAAGGAAGACAATCCCTACCAAGTAACTTGTCTCCCTCATTACTTAATCCTGAGAAGAGAAGAGAGAAAGAATTCTGCAGTCACTAGCAGGAGACATGCAAACATGTTTGCCATATAAACCCACATTTGGCTGTCAGAGTGGTGTCCTGAGCTGGCCCAGAATAAGGGAGCTGTCGCAGGGCAATATTCCTTCTGCCTTTGCCAAGGGCGGTTTTCTTATCACCATTTACTATTAACAAGCTCACAGATCTACCCGCAGTGCTGAATGATGATATTCATAGGTGATAGAACAACCTTGTTGTAAAAGCTTTGGACAAGCTGTGGTGGCTGGGGAATGCAAGTTGAATGGCAAGTGGTGGTGGTGGGGTCAGAGAGAGCACTTTGATCTACGCCTGCAGCAGAAAAACAGCCAAAGAAATCACTGTGCAAATGCTAACGGGGAATGTCAAAAGGGCCTTGAAGCAAATTGTGGTGGATTTGATTGTTGATCTAAGCAAAACACCCTCCAGATCTTTTGAAGTCTGGAATATGGAAAGCAAGAGCCAGATCCCGCAAAGCGCAGGGGTTCTGGCTAGGCAGGGCCACTTCATTGTTTGTTTGTGCTCAAGCGCAGCTACTGAGTCCACTGCAGACACGACATCCAAACCCTTTGCCCTGACGTGGCAGGACTTTGCAGAGATCTGGGTGGGGACCCTACAAAATGACTTGTGTGGGGTGGAGGGAGTCGGTACTCTCACTGGAGAGGGTTTGTCAGGGGTGCCATCTTCCTCTCAGGCCTGCACCACCATGTCATCCAAGTGACAGCAAACCCTGGATTATTTTTGTCAGCAGTAATCTGGGGGAGAGGTCAAACGATTTCAATCCTATAAAATATGAAAGTACATTCTGTGCCAAGTGGTAATGGGGCTTTAAAACACCAGTGCTCCAGTATTCCTAAGACCCTATAGCAACTTCACTCTCAGCTGAGCCTGGAAGCCCTGTGTGCATTGGGAAAGGCAGAGGTAATGGTATGGAGAGCCTTGCAGCAAGGCAAGAGGGCTTAGTCAGCCAAAAATGCTGGTTTTTTTCAGCCAAAAAATGCTGTGGGGAATTTCAGCCAAAAAAAGTGCAAAGGGAATGCCCCCAGGCTAATGAAATGCACTAGCGAGGTATTGCTCCTTCTCCCCTTAGCTCTGCCCCCATGGTCCACGAACTGTTGTGGGGTCTATGACAAGCTATTAAGACCTAGAAATGAAGTAGAGTCTCTGGGTTGCTGGAGGGATGAGGTACTAAGTGCTGCTCTTTGCCAGCAACATGCTCTTCTGAGCATAAATCAAGAAGTTTTCCTGTTTATTACCACTTTGCTCTGCATTTCTCCTTTCCTGGTACTGTAGGACTCCTCCACCTTCTGCTGTGATCCAAAGCCACTTGCTGGCTCAGAGAGCGTCCCTCAAACAGCTCCAGTCACGGCAGCAGCCCTGCAGCGCTGGCTGTTGTGTGTGCAGAGGAAAAGCCACAGGCAAATACGCTCACATATGTGTCCAGGCTCTTGCAAAACCCACCAATTCCCTGCGTTGAGTGGGCGACAGTGGTGGCAGTGGCAGAGCAAGGGGAGGCTGGTGTTTACGTGAGTTCTCAAGTCAGTGCTGTGCTACAGCACGCAGCTCATCTGGTCTCGCGGCTTGTAGAGACGAACACAATGGCAGAGCTCAGCCCTGGTGCCAATATAACAGGCCTGGCTTGTTTGCTGTGCGTTTATGGTCCGATAACTGAGATAGCATCCCTCTGCAATGATAGAAATGTTGGAGGAGCTGCTGCTACCTGCTTTGTAGCAATACTGGCAGCAGCTGCCTGTCCCTTGTGGTGGCCAGGGCTCCAAGATGCAGAAGACCCCGCCTTCCTCCCCCCCAGGGCTCCTTCCTTGCTACCTGGAGGGGTAGCAAAGGGAAAAACTCAACCTATCCAGAGAGGAGTGGGCACCACACTGGAGAACAGGAGGGGTGGAAAAATCCTCCCACCTCCCCCCCAAAGTTTTAGTTATTTGGGCACTACATTGTCACAAATTTGAGATTTGCAGCCAGAATGCAGTACGTGCGTGCATTTGGGTAGCTGATCAAAATAGCGCGTTGAAAATGTTTTTCTTCGAATGGCTGCGAGTGCTTTCTTTAACAAAATAACAGTGAAGCTTCGGAATGGAAAGATTACTACGTTACTGAAAACTCTGTTTTAAGGGTTTTCCCAGGAATTAATGAGCAGCTGCATGTTGGAAAGACATTCCTACTCATGCAGCTCTCTGGAGTGCTCAGAAATCTTTATTGAAAAATAAATGGAAAATTTGATCCACAGAGCAAGTTCTCTATGTTTCTTGGAAATACATGATTCACATTCCAGCCTCATTTTGTAGCCCTTGGACAGGACAGAAATGTAAGGGGAAAAGTAGGAGAGTGGAAAGGAAGAGAGGGAAGCCAGCAATAGGAAATGCGTGTGTCACAGGATGAGCTTAGTGGAGTTTCCATGTGGGCAGTCAGGGAAAAACATGTATTCTTGTGCCTATTAAAAGTACTCTTTTTAATATAATATTTTTGCTTTTGTGAAGTATTCATATGTTTGCTTTCATGAATTGGTGAAGGAGTCCGGCTGAGTTTAAAACACAGATATGGATTTTGAAAAACAGACATGGAAAACATATATTTCTGAAAGTATGTGGTAATTCAGTGGGGCCCAGACTCAAAATTTTTGACCTCCTTGGAGAATTTGGCTCATGGTGGCACAAAGATCAGTAACGCTGCAAGTCATTGCTTGAGTCTTGGACCTTGCGGTGGGACCTTTGGAGTCAATCAGCCAATATGGGTATCTCTTAATTCATGTCTGTGTATTACTAAAGACCATGGCAGGGACAAGAAAATTACAGCATGATCATATACCTTTACTTTGCCTCCTGGAAGAACAGTCTTAATGATTTTGTACTGTGCCTGCTGCTGAAGTGGGTGGTGAAGTTCCCTATTTCCCTTGCAAATAATGTTTAATGATCATCCAAAGTACTGATCTTACCATCTTCAGGGCAATATCTTCATACCTAGTAAACAGCTGGTCATGCACACGAAATTAAGTATTACGGGAGAGGCGTTAGGGAGGGTCAAGAGTTAACCCTTAGCTATCATCTTCAGACGGTATTTGTTTTTCACATTTCCTTAAGGATGCAGGGCTTTTCCTCATCTTCTCGGCAAACAGCCACGTCTCCAAAAGGCAAACTCGCCACCTGCAGGCCAGCAGGACCACTCACAAGGGCCGCGGAACAAAACAACCCCTCAAGCTCGGGGGCACCTTGTTTACGGTGGTTTTAGGATTTCCTCTTCTTTTATGCACCAATTAGCAAAAGCTAATTGCCCTTCGGACGTTATTACAAAGAAGTTTAGAGTGTCTGCCTCTGGAACTTAAACCTACCCCAGTGGATTGTTTAAAAAAATGTTAAAAAAAACCCCCAAAAACCACTAGACGATGTTCTTCTGCAGCAGGCTGCTTCTGCCCTCGCTGTCGGTCTCCTCAAGCCTGGCCTGCATCTGAGCTGCAAGGAGAGAGCATGCTGCAGGGCTTCTGCCTGCTTTGGCTTCCCAGCCCAGGCCTTAACACCCTCCCTCTGCTACTAGAAATCGGCAATGGTTTCCCCGTGAATCATGGTTTTGATCGGAACAGACTGTTTCTTAAGCACTTTTTCTTTTTTCCCCACAAAAACATGTTTTATTTTTGAAAGATACCAAAACACAGTGTTTCAGGAAGTTTGAGCTTTCTTTGTCAGGCTGAAGGAACATTATTGGAATGCATTTTGCTATTTGAAATATTGGGAAACATTTAGAGGGAAACATTACCTTATTTCAGTGGCTGGCTGTTGTAGTGCTCACGAATCACAGTTACCTCCAATCAACAGTAAAAAGTCAAAACCAAAAGAAAATATTCCATTTTTATAATGAAACCCACTTAACCCTTTAAAAAAAGAATCAAGAGGAAGGTGAGGCAACCTCAGTTTTACCCCATTTTGAATAAAAACTGTCTCAAAGCTGCCAAAAGGAAAACACACTCCAGCTTCTCCACCAACAGAAGGGTTTATAAGCACTACAGAGGAACAAGAGAATCTGCAGCCCTGCCCTTCCCAGGCCTGTAAACCGTGTCCTAAATACCATCGTGCACCACGCTAATGAGAAACAGCAGCGCCTTGTTACTGCTATGCCTCCTGCCCGTAATTCACTGCGCATTTGGCCCCATTGGTCCTAGCAACTGTGGGTGAGACCCAAGCCTATCTGCCATGGCCTCCTCCGGTTCTTCTCAGAGGTTTGGTGGTGCTTTTGTCCCACCTGGATCTTCTGCTGTGGAGGGAGCTGCTCTGCTGCCGTAGGGTTACAAGGAGGGCAGCCACCAGGTGAGAGGCTGCCCAGTGAACCGGTTAAAGCTTTGGGGTCCTGTCACTGCTGATTGATGCAATGTGTTTTTAGAATCATTCATCAGTCGCAGAGCACTCAAAGAGGAATTTTAATGATCTTGACGAAAGCTGTTGCAACCTCACGGCCTTCAGAAGTGAAGGTGAACTGTTCTTCAGCCCCTAGGAATTGGAAACTTGTCGTAGTTTAGCCCCCAAGATTTGCAAACAGCTGATTTTTCATTTAAACCTGGGTTTCTAAAGGAGAAAGCATAAAGAAAGACCTAATTTTGCGTTTCTGTTTGCCTAGAGTTGGGTGCTAGTGGTGTACATTGCAGAGCAGTGGCCACTTATTTTATAAAGATATTTTAAAAAGTCGGTGATCCAATTTTTAAATACAAAACTAAGCATCAGTATTAGCTTGTTTGAAAGGGAGCACCAGAGCTTGCCACATTTCTGTGGCTTCCAAGTCAACTCTGAAAACGAGAGACTGAAGTTAACAGAAAATGACAAATTTAATCTCAGTCTGAGTTTTCACATTGCCTGGTAAATTCAGGTGAACTCTTGGTGCACTCAGATAGGTGGTACATCCACATACATATACTTGTTGCAGACTTTCATGGCCCAAAGAGCTCACATATCATGTGTACGAAGACACGCACCAAGGCGAGGGGAAAAATTGTTCATTCCCACTACACAAATGGAGAAGCAAGGCATAGAGAAAGCTGATTCTTTTGATATCAGAAAGAGTTACTGTACTGTGGAGGAGGGGAGGGAAATCAAGACTTACCTGTATTTTCATTGTATTTTCGTAGGAACAGCTTGCGCTTAAGTGATGTGGTACTTGTACAAGTCTGTTTCTTCTAATTCTTAGCGACATTCAGCTTCATACTTGCTCCCACTGGGAATTGTGCTCCCACACCCTTTACACTCACCCTTTGTGCCTTTTTCAAACATGGGTTTTACAAGCCTGTGAAGAGAAACGCCGGAGGAACATCAGAAGTCCCCAAGCAACTGCTAGCATCAGTTTGAGTCATGACAGGGGAGTTACAACTTGACTAAATATAGAGCTGAAAAAGTGTTGCCTGTGCATGGGATCACTCTGATAACCTGCATGCTCTGCCCAACTCTCCACCACGCTCCTCCCGCTCAATGGCCATCTCACCTACACACGTCCCCTGGAGGATTAACACCAAAAAAGCCAAAGGGGAGGTGAGGATCAGCAGTGGTGATTTTGGAAGAAGGCGGACAAGACAATGGTGAACATGGGTGGGCAGGCCCTGTCCTGTTTTCCCTGTGCTGCTGGGTTCAGCTGGCTGCTTGCCGTACCCTGGCCATGGCTGGCACCCGAGCTCCCCACTGCCTGTCCTCTGTTTTGCAAGGGGGGGATGCACGGAGAGATGACGTGCTAACAATTTCACAGACAGTTTGTGATGGGGAGGAGCAGAGCTGAACTTGGGTCCTCCAAAACGTCTTCAGATGGGGCAGGGTGAACCCTCAGCAAGATCTCTCTCTTCCCATCACCAGGATTTGCAGGAGCAAAGGCAAGGCCCAGCTCAGGCAACGGCCAGGGTTCTCCCCAGCGTTTGCTCCTCACAGGCTAGCCCCACATTTGCCCGACTGCTCCAGCCGAGCAGCAGGCAGGGCTGGAGTGCTTGCAGGTCACCCAGATCCTCCCTGTATGTAACCGTATTTCCATGTTTTCCAAGGTTCAGTTTTACCCAAGTTTCATGTTGTGGAAGGGACAGCATTCAGCAATCTCAACAGCAATGCTGTTTTGCTTAAAGGTTATATCTGAAGGAGTAGCTGCCTGAGGCCTTTCTGCAGCTCTAAAGCACTAATGTGGTCACCAGGATATTGGGTTCTCCTGCCAGCCTTGAATCACAGATAGCCAAACCTGATCCAGCCCTGCCACAGCACCAGGTTTGTTTCAGGTGTGTATTTAATCACTCCCATCATCAAGGAAAAGCAAGACAGGAAGTCATGTCAGGTCACGCAGCCCTGGCTGGCCAACCCCACTCTGCAGGCAGTGTGGGAGGAGGAGGTTGTCCCAATAACCTGCTCCTTAGCCCGTCACTGCTCCTATTTTGGTGGCTGGAGTGACCTCCCTGGCATGCAGCCCCCCTCTTTGCCTGGGTCTGAGGAGCCGGTGGGGACACAGCAGCCAGGAGTAAGCTGCAGAAAATGCAGCTTGTCGTGCTCTTTTCAAAGCCACGGCATTTGCATAATTAATGCTCTGCATTTTCTACCTATTCCCAGCTGTCCCGTGAAACTCAGCATGTGTCAGCTCTCTTGGGCATAAGGAAAACAGTTTGCATACTGATGAGATGCTTACAGGCGCTGTTTGTCTTTGTTTCTCATGCTCCTTCCTTGATAATGACAGAATGATTACACGATCATTATTTTGTATGCTTTTATTATTTTCATCTTCTCAACACGCAAGTAAGACTCAGTGGTACAAATAAGTAACCCATCTAAGAAGGAAAACAGTTTTATTAAGAAATCTGTGTGGTATGACAATGGTACAGACTTTCTTGTTACATGATGGGTGTAATTTAAATGAGTTAATAAAGAAGATGTCTTTTGGGGATTTCTGTTCTTCTGTGATAAGTTTCCCGGAGGCTGGAGATAGGGAGAGCTGAGATACATTTGGTGGGACCTTGTTTGGACGCTTGGATCACAGCTGCCCACACTGTTCCCGTTCTTCAGAAGAATGAAAGATCTCAGTAACCGGGGCTAGCAATCCAGAGCTGCCTTTGTCCATTGTATTGATACAAATATCAAGGGACACAAGCATTTCACTCTGATGGTGTAACTCCATTAAACACGGTTGTTTCTTAGTAAGGACGGACTGGCTCTGCAGTGTCCTTTCTTTCTTTGATTCCTTCCAGAATCACAGAATTGTAGAGGTTGGAAGGGACCTTTGGAGATCATCTAGTCCAACCCCACTGCCAAGGCAGGTTCACCTAGAACAGGCTGGACAGGAACGCGTCCAGGTGGGTTTTGAATATCTCCACAGAAGGAGATTCCACCACCTCTCTGGGCAGCCTGTTCCAGTGCTCTGCCACCCTCAAAGTAAAGAAGTTTTTCCTCATGTTGAGATGGAACTTCCTATGTTCCATCTTGTGTCCGTTGCCCCTTGTCCTGTCACTGGGCACCACTGAGAAGAGCCTGGCCCCATCCTCTTGACACCTGCCCTTTAGATATTTATAAGCATTGATGTGATGATCCCCTCTCAGTCTTCTCTTCTCCAGGCTAAACAGACCTAGGTCCCTCAGCCTTTCCTCATAAGAGAGGTGCTCCATTCCCTTGATCATCTTTGTAGCCCTGCGCTGGACTCTCTCCAGCAGTTCCCTGTCCTTCTTGAACTGGGGGGCCCAGAACTGGACACAGTACTCCTTGTGGAGCACAGTGATGGGGAGGAATTGCCTTCTTTTTAGGCTGCATCTCAACCATATAAAATCTCTCTCACCTCCCTGCAGGGGCCAGAGTGACTGGCTTGGCAACTGCTGTGGTGCAGGCCAAAAAGGTGTGTGGTCTGCAAAAAGCGGTTGTAATTCCTTGCGGTGAAAGGAATCTGCCCTGGCTGAATTCGCCCACAGGGCTGCGGTGAGCTGGCCGGTCCCTGCACGACAATTCTTTTGTTCACAGCCTTTATTTTCTTTTGTAGATACAGAGGCAAGCAGGTGGCTGTGACACTCTCCTGTATTTCAGAAATATGAGTCATTTTTTTTAGAAGGGGTTTTGGTTGCCTAACATGAGGCATCTTATGAAAGAAGCTTGATTTTCTGAGAGCACTTCCCCAAAAAATCAGATTCTTTGATAAAGTGTCCCACATTGGATATTTAGAGTCAGTAGCCATTTTACTAAAAATATAGGCCCTAACAGCTATTCGGTGGCTTTTTGAGGACAACCAGTTCAGTGCATTATAGATTTCTATGGCTTTATTTTCTCTGGAAGTTTCCCCTCTGGCAGTACGTTTCTGCTGTTGCATGACAAGCATCATTGAAAGCCTGCTGTAGCGCTCGCTTGCCGAGTGAAAATCCCACCACTTTACAAAGCTGTTGCACCTGTAGCTTGGTAGAGTACAAGCAACTGAAAGCACGTTAAGGATAAAGTAAGGACAGTAACAGGAGGTGTGTAGCAATTCCCAAACCTGTTTCAGGTCCTTCAGGTTGTAAGAGGTAAAATACTGACCTGCTGATTCTTTGGCTATGCAGGGTACAAAAAGTCTTGGCAGGAAAGCAGACGCCCAGCAAGACTTTTTTTCCTGTGTTGGAAGTTCTCATCAAGGAGTGAAAAATGCTTCCTTCTATAAAAAGAGATGCTCGTGGAAATGAAGAGAAATAAAGCTTAGAGAACATGATGCATTTTGGAAACCACATAGTGAGTGAAGCAGAAAATTGTTTCTGCTGACAGCTGATAATACCCCTGCGCTTCTTTCTCAGGCAACAGGTAATAGAGATTTCCTTCAGTGTTCCAGAGCAACCCCCCACCCCCAAATCCATAAGGACCCTTACTTGTAAGGGTACTCTGGTCACACTGACAAGCTCCTTTTGGATGGTGTCCTGTCCTTACGGGCACAGGAATAAGAGAAGAAACGGTTCCCGAAATTTCTTTACCATTCCCACCACTATTTCGACTTCTACTCTGCCTTCGTCGCTGCTTGCTTGTAACCTGCTTTACAAATTCCGCCGTTAGGTGGAGCGTTTCCCCTGTCAGCAGCCCAGAGATTTCATCTGCGGGAGCTGGGAGGGATGCTTTACCCAACAGATGAATAATCCCCCTGTGCTGGGATCTGCTGGTTGCAGCTGGAAATGAAAAAGATAAAATGGGGGGAGAAAGTTGCATTTTAATCTGCGGTCTCTTCTATTCTCTTTAATGCTTACTTCTATTACCAGCTCCACTGACATCCAAAAAAGTACGAAGGGAAAATCTGAGACAAATCATATAACTTCAAGTCTTGGTCTCTATCTTTTTTGTCATGTTGATGTGGTAAAGGTTGTCTAAGACACAGCTCTAGAAGATGCTGATAAATTAATGTTAGTTCACAGTTCAGAGCCAGAAGCGTGCATTCATTAATTATTTTTTGTTCCATTTGAGCAATTTGGAATCAGACAGCACTACTGGGACAGCTGTCTCTTCCCGGTTTTGAGGTCTGGAGAAAAGTAGTGACATATTTCCTGATTTTGATGTGCACCGGTCATGTCTTGTGGTGCATCACTGGCCTGAGTTCTTCCACTGGCTAAACCTTCGCAGGGCTTGGGCTCTTTTTGCTGACAGTAGCTATGCTTTACGTGCCCTCTTTCAATTAAATAAAAAAAAAATATCGGCAAGCATGAGCTCTTTGTTACAGTTTCATGGAGACAAGGCTGATCCAGCACAGTTTTGCAGCCCTTTCTGAGCTGGGGAGGGAGAGGGAGCTCTCAGCCCTTCCCCCTAATCCCGCTGAGATCTCTCAGTGCCTGAAGCCCCAGAAATACGGGCATCGCATTCCCGTTATGAAACTTTTGGAGAAAGTGGCAGTCTCTTCTCAAAGCTGGGACCGTGAGGACTGGGTTTGTCCCACTCAGCTTCAGGCGCCTCAGTCGAGGGCTGCGTTGCTGCAGGAGATGGAGGGAGAGCGAGGCATATCCAGAGGGCAGTTGACCTGATGCTGAGTTTGGGGACCAAAGGCAGAGGTTTGTCCTTCAGTCAGAAATGGGGGAGGATGGATGGGGCTGCTGGAGATGACAGCCACGTCTTCAACTGTGGGAAAGGAACTGTACTACCGCATTGCTGTGCAGTTTGTTCAGGGCCATGCTTGGTTATCCAGACCACCCCAAACCAATCCTTTTGTGAATCACGTGTTACTAAGCCCGTCTGAGAGGTGTCCTGCTGATGAGACATGCTAGGGGAGACTTTACTATGGCCTAATTAGAGAGGACATAAAAAATCTGAAAGACTTTACTGATGGCTGCTACTGGGAGCCTGCCTGGCTTCTCTGCTTGCCCCAACCTCTACCCACCACTTACCACCAAACCCCCCCTCAGAGCTGCCTCGTCAGCTGGGCCCCTTCAGGTGCCCCAGGTTCCAGCTCGGAGTCTTAAAACCTTAAACGCCTCCTTTATTCAGGCTTTCAAAAACTCCTGGAAAGCTACACTTTGAAGAATCCAAAGCAATGGGCTACGCCTGGGGAAAAGACATTGCCATTCATTTTGCGCAGTCCCCTTAAAAAAATCTCTCTCTCTGAGAGGCTAATTCCATAAGAATCAGAGATTTTAAACTATGTCACCACAGAGAGGTAACCTTGAAAAACCTTTTATACCTGGGCTTTGTTTTTTCTTCATTTTCTATGTGCCTGGCCTGGTTTTGATTGTCTGTATCTATAGCTGTACCAGAGCTTTAAGGTATGGAGATTCATGGAGATTCCAGGGCTTTAAAACTAGCAAAAAAAAATTGCTGCTACTTTTATTGCGGGCCAAGGACCTAATGACTTCATGACCTTGAGAGATGTTTGTCTTGAAAGATGCTTTTTAGTAAAGCAGAGGGCAGTAGTATGGTGGAGGAACAGAACTGTTCAGAATTACACCTGTCGTGCAAAACTACAAAAGCCAAGAGATGTGCTGGCAGGAGCATCAAAAATGTCTGTTATTAGGTCAGACAAAGTGAAATCACAGCCTGGGAGGGCTCCCATCGTTGCCTCTCCTGTGGCGGGGTGGGAAATGTGCTTAAAGGAGAAGAGAGGCACAGGGCCTCTCCTCCTGGGGTGAAGGAGGCCAGGAAGGACTCATGGAGACTGGGAATCATAGAATCATAGAATCTTCATGGTTGGAAAGGACCTTTGAGATCATCGAGTCCAACCATACACACACAAAAAAACCGCTACAATCCCTGCCACTAGAGCATGCCCTGAACTGCCAAATCTACACGTTTTGTAAATACCTGTAGGGATGGTGACTCAACCACCTCCCTGGGCAGGCTGTTCCAGTGCCTGACCACTCTGTCAGTAAAGTAATTCTTCCTAATATCTAATCTAAACCTCCCCTGCCACAACTTCAGACCATTTCCTCTGGTCCTGTCATTATTCACCTGGGAGAAGAGGCCAACACCCACCTCTCTACAACCTCCTTTCAGGTAGTTGTAGAGGGCAATGAGGCCTCCCCTCAGCCTCCTCTTCTCCAAACTAAACATGCCCAGCTCCCTCAGCCTCTCCTCATGTGACCTGGTCTCCAGACCCCTCACCAGCCTGGTAGCTCTCCTCTGGACACGCTCCAGCGCTTCAGTGTCCCTCTTGTACAGAGGGGCTCAGAACTGAACACAGGACTCGAGGTGAGGCCTCACCAGTGCCGAGTACAGGGGGATGATCACTTCCCTGCTCCTGCTGGCCACGCTATTCCTGATACAAGCCAGAATGCTGTTGGCCTTCTTGTCCACCTGGGCACACTGCTGGCTCATGTTAAGCTGGCCGTCCACCAGCACCCCCAGGTCCTTTGCTGCTGGGCAGCTTTCCAGCCACTCTTCCCCAAGCCTGTAGCGTTCCCTGGGGTTGTTGTGACTGAAACGCAGGACCCAGCACTTGGCCTTATTAAACCTCATACGGTTGGCCTTGGCCCATTGATCCAGCCTGTCCAGGTCCCTCTGTAGAGCCTTGCTATCCTCAAGCAGATCAACACTCCCACCTAGTTTGGTGTCCTCTGCAAACTTACTGAGGGTGCACTCAATCCCCTCATCCAGATCATTGATAAAGATATTAAACAAAACTGGCCCCAAAACTGAAATGAAACTTTTCGGTTTGTGTATCTCCCACCAGCGCTCGAGCCTGGCCGTTTGCACGCTTTCTGGCACAGCTGATGTAGACCTGCGTACCCCTCCTCGAACTCTTGCTTTTTCTGAAATACTCATTTCTGGCATTTCTTTCCTTATCAACAGTGCTAAATTTTCTGCCAACGTGATCTGGAGCGGCTTGTTTTGGGCTGTTGGGCAACTCACACCAGCCTTCTACTCCTCTTCCAGCCATTGCCACTGGAATTAGTATGGCCTCACCCTCTCCTTTCCTGGAGGATTACTTGTGCTAACTCCTGAAGGGAATCTCCGTGACTTGCTTATGTGAGGCATCAGCCTTAAGGATGCATTTAGTGCAAAGCTTTGCCATGTTTTAAGTGCACTTCAGGGAGGAATGATCAATTGACTTGGCTGGATGATTTATGTCTTACCAGCAGAGATTAAGGCATGCACTAACCTAAAAATTAAACCCCACAAGATGACTCTGCCTGACTTGTCCTGAAGACAGGGTGCTGTGCCTGAGTCTCCTACTGCTCTACCTCTACTGAGAAAAACAGATATTGCGGGTGTAAATTGAAAGAGTTGAGGGACGCCCGGTACACACTTGACTAGCTCTCCTGGGGAGGTACCTGCTTAATATCTGGCAGACAGAAGTCCTTTAATTTGTGACAGGGTAGTGATCTTTCCAGATGTGAATAAGGAAAAAAAAAACCCCAAACCAAAAAAAACAACCCTTAAAATTTCTTTTAAAAGATTGGAAAAACAATAATTAAAACGGCTTCTCCTGTGGTGGCAGGAGAAGGAGAAGCCAGCTAATACAGAATTTGCTATTCAAGTCTGGTGCAAAAGCTTTATGTTGTAAGGGCTTTTCTCAAATGGGAAATGAAATCATGGACAATAAAAAGTAAATTAACGTTTAGGTTTAGTACAAAGTGGCCTTTATGGTTGCCAGCTCATAAAAGCAGTGGGTGAAACACACCCCTGCACACAAGGGTGGTCTTGTACCACCAATAAATTCCGTTTACCCTGTGTTTTGAGGACTGGTGTGATGTACATACTTGATTTCCATTTTGTGAGCCTCTGGATGCCAGAAAGCCTCATTCTTGGCATGTTATGAAGGGTAAGAAAGTCTAAACTTCTTCAGCCATCAGGGGACACGATGTTCATGACCCCTCTTCCTCCCGGCAGTGTCCCCGGCCAGGCCAGCCCAGTTGTCACGTATGTGACTCGTGTGCATTGTGCTGGTAAACGGGTTTGATCTCAGCTTGCTGCCAGCCTGCTCTTGTCCTCATTGCCTTGCTGGCAGCGGGTCGGGGCACTCTGCCAGCCTGGGCTGGAGGAACGGCCAGCCCTTGGCCGCACGGAGTGCAGTCACGGAGAGCGTCTTAAAAATTGAGGGGAAGTCACTGCCACGGGGGAGCAGGACCTCACTTGTGTAAACCCTCTCTCTTTCTGCGTAGCTCTGCAACTTTGTGAAGGTGGGTCCTTAGGATGTGCCTTTGGGGTTCCTCCACAGTAAGTTTTAACCTGGATGTGTGGTTACAACGCTGAGCTAAACTGGCATATGGGAGAGTGGTGCTGTAAGATTTCTCTGTCCGTCACCGCTTCGCTATGACACCCGTGGCAGCAACCCTGCCCTCACTTCTCCAAAACAACGTTTGTCATGTGCAGACTTTGTGCAGAAGTCGCTATTACTGTAAACACAAAAAATCCTATCCCCTTAGCAGGATCCAGTGACACTGGCTGCTTCTTACTGCTCCGTTTCACATTGTGTTGTAAAATAAACACTTCCTAAGACTTTTAATGTGATCTGCGGCACCTGCCTCATGTCTGTGTGCCTTGGGATTCGGAGTGGGACAGATGTCCCAGGAAGAACTGAATTGCCCTGGCAAATTCTTGAGTCTTTCTGGCTTACATTGTCCTCAGGAGAGGTCCTCAGGGCCCTTCAGTGGCGAGCTTTTCTGAGGTCTTACACTTGTTGCATGTTCATCTGCAGTAATTAAGAATCCCTTGAAATGGTGTATCTTTACAACAATAACTCATACGGTGTATGGACAAAGTGCAAATAGCTTCAGAGGACGTTAAATCATTATTTTTCCAATATTAATATTAATGAGGCTGAGCATTTGCATTCGTGGTAAATCCTCTTGTAGCATCAATGTTCTTTGAGGACTTTTCTGCAGATAAATGAAGCATTCCCCTCCTTCCCTCACTACTTCTACCAACGGCGTCACTCAGTGCAGCAATAGATCAACAGTTCCCATTAATCTGTGAAAAGGCAGAACTTAGAACAGGCGCTTTTTGACATAATTAAAGCTGTCACTGCCTACCACCATTCCTGGAAAAAGTACTAGTGGAGTTTCATTAGAATAAGTAAATACAAATAAAGTTCACCCTGAACAGTGGTCTTTGTTACAAACAAACCCCATTAGTTAGCAAGGAGAGTCTGGAGTGGGGCTGAATTCACGCTGATCTCAAAGCCCTTCTCATATTTAATTTATAAACCAATGATTAATTCAGTGATTAGCTAATTCACTTGCGGTGATTAATTTAATTCATGTCTTCAGGCTAATGTTTAAGAAAGAAAAAAAGCCCAGCTCAGATAGATGCACATCAATGTCCTCGTGATTAAAAAATGATAATATAATGCCCTGGAGAGTAAAGGAAAAAAGAAAGATCGAGGGAAGCGGTGGCATGATCAGTCGTAAGTTCTTGCCTAAGCTGTAGCCGTATTTTTTAGCTGTGATGTTTAAATGTGTCAGTTACTCTAATGATCAATGGTTTGAAAGATGAATCTAAGGGTCTTTCACTGTAGCTTTCCACTGTGTATTTTGAGAATGGCGCTGCTTTAGAGCAGTCCTCCAGTTCTGCTTTTCTCTCATTTGTTTTGCCAGCTGCCTGCCAGCTCCCCTCCCTTTCACCAACATCTTTCTCATGCCTCACCAAATTCTTTGATGAGAGTGCTTGGTACTTCTTAAATCCAGGCTGTCTTTTTCTATTTCCAGCAGGATTTTCCTCATCTTTTGATGCAACATGAACTGAGGATGATTTGGGGGACTTCTCTGTATGAGACAAACTGGTCTCTTTTGGGACAGTATTACAATTTATGCCATCGCTTGGCAATGGAGTTTGATAGTTCTTGAGGTTGCCCACAGGGCCTTCCTTTCCTGAGCCATCACTGCTGTGTTTCTCTGATTGAGTTGAAGAGCGTAGCTGGTATTTCTCTCTTCTCTCAGGTCGACTCTTCACTTCTGGATTACCAGTTTTATACATTGCTTTTTCATCAGGTGGTGGCGGCGATTGCTTCTTTTTGGCTGTGGCATTCTTTTCTTGAGGCTTCACCAGTGAATTCGGAGATGGGGACTGGCACATCCCAGAACCTGGGTCTTTGCTTTTATCTTTTACAGCACTTGCATCAGGCTTTGTAAAACTTTCAGATACAGTCTGTTGGTTTTCTCCCTCTGGAGTATTTTTCTCAGGCTTTGATGATTTACTTGAAGGAGGTAACTGATGGTTTCCAGATCCAAACTGATGGTTTCCAGAACCCTGGTGTTCTTCGTCCTCCTTTACAGTCTTTGCTTCAGTTGACCTGATGTCCTCTGCTGCTGGTGTCCTTTGCTTTCTGTCCGCTGAAGTATTTTTCTCTTGGGACTTGAGCACTTTCTTTGAGGAGGGTGACTTCTCAGAGTTTGGATCTCCATTTTTTTCTTTTACAGCGTTAGTACCAGGCTTCTTAAAACCTGTAGAAGGTTGTGTTTGTTGCTTTTGTTCTGGAGTATTTATTTCTTGAGGCTTAACCAATATTTCTGATGATATTGATCGGTACTTCCTGGAACTTGGAAATTTGCTCTTCTTTTTTGCAGCATTCATATCAGTCATCATAAAATCTTCACATCTCGTTTGCTGCTGGTCTCCTCCTGGAGTGTTTTCCTCATGCTTTGCTGATTCTATTGAAGGAGGAAGCTGGTACTTCCCAGAACGCTGGTGCTCAATATCCTCTTTTAGAGCCTTTGTTTCAGGTGACCTGGTGTCCTCTGCTGCTGATGTCTTTTGCTTCCTCTCTCCTGAAGAGCTTCTTTCTTGAGGCTTCAGCACTTTGTTTGAAGGTGACTGGAACTTCTCAGAGGTGTGTTTAGTCTTTTTTTCAGCTGACTTAGTTTCAGGCTTTACAAAGTCACCTGGTGACATCTGCTTCTGTGTCTCTAGAGGGGACGATTTCTTGTCTTGCTTTATCAATGGATTTTGTGATGGTATTTCATTTTTAGGATCACATGAAGTATTACTTTTTCCTTCACCAACCTTTTTATGCTGCACGGGTTCATTTTTCAAGTTAGGAGGGGTATTTTCCTCATCATTGGTCTTATTGTCTTGCCTTGATGTATTCCTTGTTGTCATTGAATAATTCTTGAAGTTTGACTTGATGTTTCTTTCCTCTGCACTGCCGTTTGCATGTTTCATTGGTTCATTTGATGAGGATAGGTTGTGTTTCCCATTATTGCAGCAGATGTTTTCATCTACTGTCAGCTCATGTTTGTGCCTCACAAAATCTCTTGAAGGTGTTAGACATTTTAAACTCTGCCCAGTATTTTTCACTCCTTGAAAGTTGGTATCATGCTCTGATGAAGGAAACTGGGATGTCTGAGGTCTATGAGCATTATTCTCGTTTGAAGAGTTATTATGATCCATCGTATCACTTGGTGTGGATACGTGTTCCTCCTCAGATTTATGCAAGATATTTCTCTCTTCTCTCTCCTCTGTATCCCTCTTATCATTCTCATGCTTCATGTCATCATCTGATGACAAGAGCTTATCCTTTTTATGTTTGGAGAATTTATTACTACCTTTTGCATGCTTCTTTTGGTCTGAGTCCAATTCAGTTGAGGAAGGAAATAGGTTCTCTTCTGGCATGTCACTTCCTTCCTTCATGGTATCATCTGAAGTTGGTGTTCGATTCTTCTCCAAGGGTAGTAGGGGCTTTCTTGTTAGCGTGGTTTTATTTTCATATTTTCCTGGCTTCTTGGTTGAAAGCAAAAGACAATTCTCAGTGCTCTGATATGCGTTTGTCTCTTCAGCTGTAGAGTTTTCATTTTCTGTTGCATGATTTGGGGATGGCACTTGGTTCTTGAAATCACATGCAGTTTTCTTCTCCACTGTAGTATCATTTCCACAGTTTGTCAGCTCATCTGAAGAAGGTAGTGGGTGCTTCTCACATCCATGGCTGGCATGCTCATCTTCCACACCACCAGCTCCCTGTCTCACCAGATCAATAGGTGGAAGGGCTGGGGGATTTCCAAGGGTGTGATGGATTCTTTGTCCTGCAATCCCACTCATTGGTGTTGGTAAAGGGTTTGATGATGGTGACTGGCATACCTCAGAGTCAGGCCATGGCATGTCATCTGCGGTGGCCTCTTCACGCTCAAGGAAAGATTTAGATTGACTGTGACAGGTCTCCAGGTCAGTCAAGGTACTCTTGCCCAGCGCTCGATTGTTTGCATGATTCATCCTTTCATTTGATGAAGATAATTTCTCCTTCCCAAAATCTTCTTCTGTGAAGTAGAAGCTGTGCTTCACAAGGTCACCTGGCAAGGCGGTTTGTGTCTTGTCCAAATCAGAAGAGATGTGCTCTTCTGCGGTACCAGGTTTCTGCTCCTTGTTCTCATTTGAGGATAGCGTGGGTTTGGTCTGATTTACATCTGGATTTGGTATGTCAGCACTGGAATTAACAAAGTTATTTTGTGGGCTGGGCGTTTGAGGAGGCTGTAGCTGCTTGGTTTTGGATTCATTTTGCATTTGGCTGTTGGGTGGTTTATTCTCCTCGTCCTTTTTAGTTGGGATATCACTATCATTTTTGCTAGAAGTAGAGGATGCTTTGTCTTCACTGTGATATTTCACTCCTTCTTTGGCTTCCTCAGAACATCTGCCTCTTAAACCTGGTGCCTCTTTTTGGACTATTGGTGGCCTTTTGCCAGAAGCTGGTGTTAGGACAATTAGCTGTCGGTCCTCCACTGGAGGCTCAACTTCACAAGATGCTTGAACTCCTGAAGACTCAAATGGCAGAATGTTTTCCAGTGCTTTCTGCTCTGGAAAAAATTTTTGGCCTGTAAAGAAAGGATCCTTTTCTGGCTCTGTGAGCTCTGTGTCAGCTTCCTCTGAACTGTATACGTACATAGTTATTTCAGGAATCTCACCTGTTTTAGTATCCTGAGGACTTTGTTCATGGGATCCTTCAGCTGTGCTAGAGTAAGGTGAGTTAGAAGGTGGGACATCTTCCTTAACGTGTTGCACAGCATTGGTAACCCCCAATAGTGAAGGTGTATCAGGCCCAGCTGGCATGTTATTCCTGTTGCAGCCTAGACTATGTTCAGACGAGGGAGGAATGCAGTCTGCAAGAGCTTTGTTTTGACAGGTAGTAGAAGAGCTGTCTAGATTAGGGTTAAAGTTGGGTCCTTGCTTTGTGGAATCTATTTTAGCCTCAGCGTGATCCTTTGCATCAGACGTGGCCTTGGGTGCCACTGGTAACTCTTTTTTGTCCTCCCTGTCCTGTGCTGCATTTCTTGGTGTCTTGTTCTCACCAGGCTCTCTGTCAGACACCCTTTTTTCCTCTAGTGGTGTGTCATGACCAAAAGGCTGCTTTGCTGCATTATTTTTCAACCAGCTCCAAGGATGGTTAATTTCGGTAGCAATGCTGAGTTTGGGCACTGGGACTGTGGAGCACACTAAATATTGGGTCTCTGGGCTGTTTATACCTGTGGCTGTCATTGCTGCCGTGCGCAGCACTCTGACCTCTGGCTTACGAATAGTTTTTCTGCTCGGGAAGTTTTTAGTCTTTTTCTCACCTTTGCGCAAGAGCGATGCTTTCACCTCTGCGGCTGAGCAGAGAGCGCTTTGTTCAAACTGCTCCTTCAGTTTGGACAGAACCGAACTCCTGTTGACTATTTTTGGCAAACCGCTGTCTGGTCCCTTCTTTTTCCAGCTGGGAGACTTCTCCTTGGCTTCTTTTTCTTCAGCAGCTAAAAATTTCTTCAGGATGCTCTTCACTGTGTTTTTCCCACCAGCGCTGCTCCACCTGGCCCTCTCGCTGGGCGCTTTGTCTGCATCCTCCTCTGCTGCTTTTCCATCTCCTTTCCTGTCTCTGTTACCAGCCCTGCTCACCCACAGCTTCTCTTTAATGACCAGTTTGCCAACTTCTCTTCTTTTCTTGGTGTACGGCTCGCGATTGTTGTTTAGAAATCTGGACCGCAAGAGCTGAAATCTGGTGGGATGCTGGCCCCTGTTTGGACCTGGACATGGCTGGTTATAACTCACCTTGTTTTCTTTACCTTCTGCCCATTTTGTCCTCTTGCTGCTGAGCTGCGGATCGCCGGCTGCGAGCTCGGTGACGTACAGCAGCAGGCTGCTGAGAACAGCAAAGGCCCCTTGCTCTGTTGCCATCCTATTGAGCTTCTTCTTCAGCACCAAAGGGTCTACCAGCATCTTATCATCTCCGCAAAAGCGTGTGCTTTTGGTGCTGCGCAAGAGAAAACACGAATGTTCTTTTCAAGTCATCAACATTGCCGCTACCTCCTTATTTTACTTTAATGGCATGCTGCCATGCATAAAATGGAAAAAAATACTTTAGAACTTCTCAAGAGAGTTGTCGTTAGTGGCCTGTTAAAAAGCATGCACAGTGCTTTACAAGCTTCGTGAGGCATGGTGTAGTGGGAGCATGCAGGGCTTCACATGGTCCCACATGGCACCGTCGTCTCTTTCTTCTGTGTTTTGTGGCCAGCGGAAGCACTCAGGGGAGCAAGCAACGCTAGTCGGGGTGACCACATCACCTCTGTACCACTCCTCGCTCATTTAGTATTACCGCGTCCTAATGCAAGGGCAACATCGAGGGTGTTTTCCTCTCCTGCTAGGTAAAGTGTAGGCAAAGATAAATATGATGAGAACACAGTTAGCAGGAAAACATGGTTCTGCCTCTGGGTTATAAAAACAGACTCAAACCATTAAAATATCAAAGCTGAGGAGCACAAATATGCCACTGATAGATTTTGCTATTGGTACAGGTTAGAAGTCAGTAGGTACCTCTCCAGAATTAAAAAAAAAAACAACACACAGGATTTGCATGATCCCACATCAGGAATATGGTCCTAAATCTACTTTGTGAAGCGTAGCACCACCACAACAACCCTGGCAATGTCCCTTGACTACAATCCCCTTTAATCTGGAGCAAGAAGGCTGATATGTTGGACCTACACTTGAGTTTGAAGAATCAGGCCCTTGGACAGCTGGGGATTTAGGCAATGCTTTAATTGGTGTGGATCAGTTACTAAATAAAATACTGAACTCAGCACAAAAGCTGGAGTGTGAAGTCAATAACAATAGATGGGGCTAGGAGGGAAAAAAACCAAGAGGTGTCGGCTTTCTGACACCACCAAAAGCTGGAAGGTTATTTCACCGTGCAGTGAAATAGCTTCATGCGCAGAATGCAGCCTGCATACTGGGAGGGGATTACTTTTTATGAGCAGAAGCGGAATAAAAAATTCTTTAAATTAAGCCCACATGTAGAAAATTAAGAAAGGCTGCAAAGAGGCTCGTCCTTCAAGGAGTGACAGCCTCAAAAGGCTGGGGAAGGCCCAGCTGTGCCCCACCAGCTGGTACCCCACGGACTCTGGAAGAAATTGGACCCAGCCCCGCACTGTGACATTATGGGGTCTGTTTGCAAAGTGGGGGTCTGGTCCTCGTCCAGTTGGGTAGTGACATTTGGTTTCCACTTGGCTGCATTTCAAGTGCACATATTGAAAATTACATCCCTCAGCAGTGGGATGAAGTTGCCATCTTGAATGGAAGAAGGCCTATTTATAATGACTTTGTAGATATTTTTAAAGGCCAATAAAAGAAAAAAGCGTGACAACTGGCCTGTGTCTAATGTGACAAACAATGCTTCGTAGGTTTTGATTGGGAATAACCACATTTCAGCATAGCACAGGTGCACGCTCCCACATGCACAATGTGGTAACACCTACCCTTTCCTTTACTGAATTGACCACAGCCAAGGAAGCAAGGCTCCCGTGCTACACCAAGATCCTTTTTTGTCACAAGTACAGGAATTTTCAAAATAAAGAGAAAAAACAGAATTCAGGGTATAATTGAGACTAAAAATATCCTGGTTCTCTTTCCCTCCTATAGCCAGTCTGCTGATATTTTGACTGAAACATTGCCATGGCAGAAGACTTTTTCCTCTCCTCCCTAAGAAGTGCCTGGTGTATTCAGAAACACACATAGGGCCATCTCAACCTGCATGAGTTAGTGTCATCTCTGATCTCTCAGAACAGCAGTGGAACCAGATGCCCTGCTTACCTTTCCCTTCTGGACTACTTTTTGGATACAATAAACGGCCAGAGTAAAATATGGAGTAGTCCTGCTTTCAGTGGGTCACCATAGCCAAACTACCATTGATTGTGAAGGGAAGAAGATCAGACCCTCTTTATTACAAGTAGTCAAGGTAATTAATCACTTATGAGATATAAAATTCAAACAGCTTCATTAATATATATTATTAGTGAGCTCTCTTCAGAGTTTTCTTTTTATGCTTTTGGTAAAATATATGTTAGAGCATTCTTATAAGATGCCTTCTGAAAAGTGACATCTGTGGGAACGCTGCATTGTCTTTTGTACCAAGACGTGTTGCACGGGTTGAGTGCTTGATCAATATTCACCAGCAAGCAGTAGCAGATGAGCAAACAGCTACGGCACCTTTTTAGGGCATCTGCAGTTCTTCCAAGATGACTGCACCTGCAAACCAGCGTCACGACTGTGCAAATCTGAAATGCGTTCTGTGCAAGGGCTATGGTACAATGACACTAAATTCCGAGACCATCATAGAAAATATGGGTAGTGATGAGATTGTGTTGTCCCAGTGCTTGGAAAGCACTATACTTCTGCCTTGGGGAAGGAGGGCAAAGGTGGAGGGTTTCTCAGGTTTGGGAGCACGACCACAATTTTCAACAGGCCAAGACATCATCCCTAATATTTCTTCACCACCTTTTGCCAAGTTGCATCCTGCTGTTCTTAAACTATGTGACCTATCAAAGATATAGAGTCATCTCTATATCAACTACAAACACCTATGGCCGGGAAGAACCAGGCAGGTACCCCCCATGCACAGGCAGGGGGAACCCCACGCCAGCAGAAGTCACTTCCCACCGGATGACAAGGTGGATACTTGGGCTCCTCCCTTAGGTTGTGAAATGGCCTAATGTGGACTTCAGCCTCCTTGCCCCACTGCCCCAGAGATGCTGATTTCCACTGTTTTTAATGTGCGTGGTCCTGCCTCGGCGTGCTGCTGGTTTCTGGAAGCACTGCTGCATTGTTTTCAGTGTCTGGAGAACAGACCGCTTGGACCTCCGGAGGACGCAAGGACACCTTCAGAAGTTTCCTGTCTTCTTGGCCCACGGATAATTAAGATGCATAAGACAGGCAGCTTAGTTATTTATTTATAGGTTCCTTGGTGACACTTATCATGGCAGCATCAGGGTGGCAACAGCCTGATATGCTAATGAGCGGCAGTGCAACCCTATCCCGCCGGCTGGCCCGTCCCAGGGAAACCTCTGCAGCAGCCACTGCTGTGTCATGGAGCAGAGGAGAGCCAACGGGCTGTGACAGAGGGATAGGAGCCGGAGCTCTCCCCCAGCCCTGCCCACATCCTCCTGCACCAACACACTCCTGCCTTTCTTCTCTGTTAGGGCTCCGGAAGCTGGTGAGCAGCAGTGGGTGGTGGAATCCCCTGGCATTTGCTATACGCATATGGCTGAAGGAGTTTCTGGTTTCCTGTCTCTGGTGTGGAGAAGAGAAGGTCCTGCCGCTTGATCCTGAATTACCTGTTAAATATCTGACCACCATTTTGCACAGCCTGGCAACCCGAAGGACTAGCTGCTGTGGGACAGGACAGGGCATGGGCAGGAGGAGGCACTACTACAGAGACTTCATCACAAGACAGGAGAAAAAGTGGAAGACACTGTCCAAATTGCTGAAGCTGCCAGAGATTGATGGATTGCTCTGCCTCACTGTTGGCTGGCTCTGGGGAAATGGCCACGAGCTGGGACACTTGAGATGCTGCATCCCGTAGGCCCCCTTGTCCCTGGTCATCTCCGTCGCTCCCCAGCTCTGCATGGAATTTGGTTCAAAGAGCTGCCTGTAGCTAAGGAAGGCAACCAGGAGCAGCTCTACCTGCTTGGACCAATACACCTGCTTGGACCAGTGCTTGAACCTGCTTGGTCCAATGGACAACACTTGGACCCTTTTAGTGCTGTCAGTGAAATGATGGCCAACACGCTGCTCACCTCAACAACTGCAGAAATGGTGCTCTACAAGTTCAGTCTTTGGGAACCACCTGTTAAGTTATATTATCTTATTTGTCTCTGAAACAAACTTGGTCTTCCCCAGCCTGGATAGAAGGTAAAGTGGGAACAGTTATGAAAGCTCTCCATTTTTTTTGGTGATTTTTTTTTTCTAAAGGAAGAGGAAAAGCCAAAGTACTAGAGAAAATCCTACCTTATGCAGGATATGTTCTTCTCTCTTCTCTATTGCTGACTTTATTACAGATATGCTAGAGGCATCCTAAACTAGAAGGAATGTTTTTAGAAAGTCTTGGTATTCTCTTAAATCAAAAGCTACTGATACAAATACTCCTTTTGGTTTAACACATCTCCAAAGCAAACAAGAAAGCACCTTGCGAAGCTGCAAAGAGACAACATGCTCAAACAGTGTTTGAAGTAGCTCATAGTACGGAAAACCTTTCCATATGGATATTGTCATGCAGGCTGCTATTCATAACGACAAGGATCACCTGCTCCTCTTTCTGCCACATAGCATCCCAGTGACGATTGCAGCAATTGTTTACATGGAAAAAGGGGTAGGAAAGTACTTATGTATTTTTAGCTATCTTTTTAAAATGCAGTTCAGCAGCTGGAGAAAGATAGGAGAAACCAACACCACATAGGCAATCACTCAGGGTGAAGATTAGAAAGTGCTATGTAGACCTCAGTTTCTGAACTTGTGAGGTAAAACATAAGGTTAAACAGCGGGAACAAATGCTGTGCTCACTTCTTCTGTGTCATTTCATTGAGGATTCCAGATTTGTGCCCATGCTGCTGCAGGTGCATCAGAATCTCCTTCACCAAGGTCTACTGTTTACTTTGTCTGCTGTATGCAACTTTTAACTGAATCGTAGTTTGTTGGTTTTCTTGAAAAATAAAAGAGAAAAAAAAAGAAAAACAAAAAGAGAAAGAGAAACAGAAAGAAAAAAAGGAAAAGAAAAAGAAAAAGAAAAAGAAAGAAAAAGAAAAAGAAAAAGAAAAAGAAAAAGAAAAAGAAAAAGAAAAAGAAAAAGAAAAAAGAAAAAAGAAAAAGAAAAAAGGAAAAGAAAAAGAAAATAAAAAGAAAAATAAAAATAAAAAAGAAAAAGAAAAAGAAAAAGAAAAAGAAAAAGAAAAAAGGAAAAGAGAAAAAGAAAAAAGAAAAAGAAAAAAGGAAAAGAAAAAGAAAATAAAAAGAAAAAGAAAAAGAAAAAAGAAAAAGAAAAAGAAAAAGAAAAAAGGAAAAGAGAAAAAGAAAAAAGAAAAAGAAAAAAGGAAAAGAAAAAGAAAAGAAAAAGAAAAAGGAAAAAGAAAAAGAAAAAGAAAAAGAAAAAGAAAAAAGGAAAAGAAAAAGAAAAAGAAAATAAAAAGAAAAAGAAAAAGAAAAAGAGAAAAAGAAAAAAGAAAAAGAAAAAGAAAAAGAAAAAGAAAAAGAAAAAGAAAAAGAAAAAGAAAAAGAAAAAGAAAAAGAAAAAGAAAAAGAAAAAGAAAAAGAAAAAGAAGTTGGAGAGGCAAGGTGAGGCAAGGTGAAGCAAGGCAAGGTGAGGCAAGACAAGAGGAAAAAGGGAAAAAAGGGAAAAAAGGAAAGGGGAAAAAAGGAAAGAGGAAAGAGGAAAAAGGAAAAAGGTAAAGCAGTTGTAATTGGTTTTTTCATGGGGTTTTTGTGGTGCTCAGACTTGTGAAATGCATCACAGCCTGACTGGTGATCTGTTACAACTGCTTGAAGACCTCAGCCAAAAATTCTGATACTGATACAGCAACATCTAATCTGCTCAATCTAAAAATAAAGAATGATGCTTAGAAAATAGTGTATGATTAATTTATTTACAAATATTTCAGCCAGTTATATTTAAAAAAAAAAAAGCTTGTTCTGAAGACTGAAGAAAAATAAAAGTGTAATTCAGAAATTTTAGACACAACGATGCTTTGCTGCTCCTTGGGGGTATTTTTAGTGTTGGCTTTTCCTTTTCTGGAAGCTTCTAATGTAACAATACCTTGCACCACAGTGCTGATGCAGGGATCAGCGATTCATTAAAAGCTAATCCGTGAGACATTAGATTTACAAGTGTCACAGACACATTAGATTTGAGAACAAGGAGGGACAGCAGTGGTGAAAGGATTGTCAAATATACAGAGAATATCCCCATAAGTGGGTGCTACCATTAGTTTTGCAGGAAAGCATTAGTTCCGAAAATTAATTTTGTATGTGTAATTACTGGTCACAGCTGTTTAGGAAGTGGTATTATAGCAAGTTAGACTGAAATCAATCAAAAGAGGTTTTATTTATTTTTTTCCATTTGAGATCATCTCACTGGTTTAAGCAGCACTCTTTATACTCACAAATCCTTACATCTGTAAAAAAACCACAAAGACCATAAATATCTAACCAGTCTTGAATAATTCAGCTATCTTTGCTTGCACACGATCTACACACAGCCTGTCAGACTAACTCCCGGCTAATTCCTTCACTATGAACGGCAGTCAGTTATCTACAGGGTTTGATATAGTCTTTATAGAAAGAGAAAATGGCAGAAAACGCTTTACTTTTCCTCCATGGATAGTCGGTAAAGATTCTCGCCCAAGTACTCGAGCCTCTCCCGTTGCTCCAGGTCCTGGTACAAGCCTTTGGGGACCTTGCTTAGGCCGTAAACCAAGCCGTACAGACAGCCGGCGATAGACCCAGTAGCCGCGCTTTCTCCTGCAGGTTTAAGCACAATTGCAATGGTCCCTTAGAGTCAGCTTCCCACACACAGCCAAAAACGGCGCTGCACAGGGGAGGAAATACCATGCTGGTGATGGAGCGCAGTGGGGGCACGTTGGGTCAGTCCTGATGGCTTTCGCCACCCTGTGTCCTGCCTCTGGCGGTACCAGGTGAGGGTCCCTAGGGGAGAGAATGGCACCAAGGCAAGGATATGGTGACACCTCACCAAGGCAAGGATGTGGTGACGCCTCTGTAGCGTGCCCTCCTGGGCTAGGAGTTTATTTTGTTTGGGGAAAGTCCACTCCAACACAACAGCTCTTGCAACCAGCTAGCCATCACTAGGGAAAAAGGAGGGAAGAGTAGTTGCAGGGGTCCCTGCCACATGGCAAATGTCCTGGGTTGAAGAGCGTTAACAGCACGGCATTGCATTGCATGCTTTTTTAAACATCTAGCCATGGTGAGTGGCACTGATGTTCCATGCGGTGCCTGCGGGTTTGTAGGGCTCTGCAGCAAGGGGCCGTGAGCTCTTTTGGTTTCACTATGTGCAGTTAAAAGGTTGCATTGCCAAAGGCACTGGAGACCCCACCTGGAGTACTGCATCCAGCTCTGGGGCCCTCAGCACAGGAATGACATGGACCTGTTGGAGCGGATCCAGAGGAGGGCCACAAAAATGATTGGAGGGCCACAAAAATAATCAGAGGGCTGGAGCACCTCTGCTATGAGGAAAGGCTAAGAGAGTCGAGGTTGTTCAGCCTGGAGAAGAGAAGGCTTTGGGGAGACCTTATTGTGGTCCTTCAGTTCTTAATGGGGGCCTACAGGAAAGATGAGGACAAACTTTTAGCAGGGCCTGTAGCAATAGGACAAGGGGTGATGGCTTTAACTAAAAGAGGGAAGGTTTAGACTAGATAGAAGGAAGAATTTTTTTATAGTGAAGGTGATAAGACACTGGAACAGGTTGCCCAGGGAGGTGGTAGATGCCCCATCCCTGGAGGCGTTCAAGGCCAGGTTGGACAGGGCTCTGAGCAACCTGGTCTAGTGGAAGATGTCCTTGTTCATTGCTGGGGGTTCGACTAGATGACCTGTAATGGTCCCTTCCAACCCAAACTATTCTATGATTCTACAATTCTATGATTTTGGAAGGGGAAGATGCCAGCCCTTTACTAAGGCATATTGGATTTACTTTTCATGCCCCTCTCAAAACTGTAAGACTTGGAGCAACATTTGAAAAGTGGTGCAAATGCCTTGTGTGGCAGCTGCCGCCAGAAGAAGGGGGTTCAGGGTGTAAAACCAGGGGTGCAGGTTTAACGGGCAGCATGGCAGATTGGCCAACAGTGGCAGCAGACGGCTAGGAGGGCTCTCCCACACCCCTGGCAAGGGAGCGGGATGGGATTCTCGGGGCCCTCACCTCCGTGGAACATGGAGCGGTTGCAGAGCTCTGTCCAGTCCCCACCACAGCCCAGCAGGGCGTCGTAGGCAATCATGGGGGCGTCGTGGCCTCGTCTCCCACCCCGGCCTTCAGAGCTCCACCTCCGGTACGTCTGCGGGAGAGACAGCGGTGTCAGGGTAGGGCACTTGAAAGGGGGATGTGGGGCTGTGCCGGGGGTGGCTTCTCCCCTGCTAGGTGGGAATAGCCCCTGGCACAGGGGAGCCACCACAGCCCAGGTGATGCCTGAGGGGCAGGTATAAGCCTTCGTCCCAACTTAACGCACCAAATTCTCAGCAGGCCAAGAACTTGGCTTGACTTAAGCAAGCCAAGAATGCCAAAAAGAAGATCCAGAGAGATTCCAAGTTCACACCCCAGAAATTCCTTATTATTTAAAAAATTAGCATGAGTGAGGACTGACTTTGTCAGTCCTCTTTCTGCCTCTTGGAAATATTCTCAACTCCCTTGTCACACATTTGCAAATGTTTTAATTAGCCAAGTTTTACATGGGGGGTGAAAAAGTTCTGATTCAGTAATTTCTTTAGGGGCTCAATTTCAGACTATGTTAATCTAAGCCCCCTTCTCTGACTATGTCTTGACAAACCCTTTTTCGCCTCTTCCACAAGCGTATATTGAACAAGAGGGAAAATAATTTGCAAATGTAAGAAACATTTCTTCCCCAGGAGAAAAAAGAAGAAAAAAAATCCAAACCCCACATCTAGGTTTGCAAAGGAAAACTGGATTTTCTCTAAGAGGAGGTACCTCCAGAGCTCACTTTTTCCTGTCTGAAATCCCCAAATGAAATCAATAGTGATAAACTTATAGTAAAAAAAAATACCTTCCTTTAAAGGAAATGGGCAGCTTAATTCCCTGAAGTTACATGATGGTAAGTTGAATTGTTGCTGCTTGGCTGGCTCTTGGCTTCTGCAACACATATGAAGGGTTTGCATTTCTGCCTATTCACTTCCACCTCAGCCATTACCTGGTTGTGGTTATCTGCACGTACATCAAACTAGGCAGAGCTGGACTACAGCTTCACTTTGCTGCTTGCTTTTTGTTTGGTGTTTGGTGTTTTTGTTTTGGGTTTTTTTGGTTCTTTTTTTTTCAATCTAGAGAGTTTATTTATGTCTTTATGCTGTCCTCGGACACATGCAAACTTTCTGGCCTTATTGCTGTGTTTTGGATGCTGGTGGAGCAGTACTGACACACGTCAGGAGGATGGGGCCAGTCTTTTTTCAGTGGTGCCCGGGGACAGGACAAGAGGTAACAGGCACAAACTTGAACATAGGAAGTTCCATCTCAACATGAGGAGGAACTTCTTTACTTTGAGGGTGACAGAGCACTGGAACAGGCTGCCCAGGGAGGTGGTGGAGTCTTCGTCTCTGGAGACGTTCAAAACCCACCTGGACGCCTTCCTGTGCAACCTGCTGTAGATGACCCTGCTCTGGCAGGGGGGGTTGGACTAGATGATCTCCAGAGGTCCCCTCCAACCCCTACCATTCTGTGATTCTGTGTAATACTACCAAAGGCAAGAGGACTAAGCGTGGAGGTGCTATTCTGGGTGCGCAGGCAGGCAGCTCAAGTGTCGCTCCATTTAGCCGTTTAGGAACACTGATGCTCTGCACGCGTCTGGTGTCGTCTCGCCTTGCTGAAACAACTCTACACTAGGGATTGCTGTCCTGCGGATCGAGCCTGGAGGCACTTAACTGCACCAAGGCTGCATTTATCAAACATTTCAAAAGCGCCACCTCCCTTCAGGTCCTGCGCCTTGGTGCAGCCCTGCGGTGTGACACCAGCCCAGCTTCCCTCGGGCGGGCAGGCAAGAAGCGGCAGCGCAGAGTGCATGGACAGAGGTGTCAACACATACTCCCTCCTGCTGAAGGCACTGAGCTGCTGCCAAGCCTTGGAGGTAATTCACACTTCCCCTCTTTGCTTTAAACCCCTGTAGTCAGTAATTACAGCTGCCTCTGACTTCCTCACCCTCCAGGAGCTGACCCACTGCTAGCTAGCACTCCCCTTCCATCCATTTTGCTTCCCTTTCTGGGTCCTTTCTCAGTGATGCTTTAAGCAACTCCGTCTTAAGGGGACAAGGTCCTCAGAGTCTAATTGGCCTGGGTGACTTTGGTTCGGTTCCTCTCTCGTTTTGTCACACATGTTGTGTCCAGCCTGGGAAAGTGAGCAGGGTGAGCGATAGGATGAGGGGTAGCAGTTTTAAACTGAAAAAGGGGAAAATTATACTAGATATTAGGAAGAAATTCCTTACTGTGAGGGTGGTGAGACTCTGGAACAGGTTGCCCAGGGAGGTTGTGGATGCCCCATCCCTGGAAGTGTTCAAGTTCAGGCTGGATGGGGCTTTGAGCAGCCTGGTCTAGTGGGAGGTGTCCCTGCCCGTGGCAGGGGGTTGGAACTAGATGGTCTTTAAGGTCCCTTCCAACCCAAACCATTCTGTGATTCCATGATTCTATGACTTGTTTGCAGAAGCAAAGCTGATGCCAAGTGCAGTGCAGTTTATGCCTATTTGCTGCGTATCTAGCATGTTCCAAACACGTATTACTGAAAAAATATTTATCCTACATTGGCCCATCTTGTATTTATACATTCAGGAAGGGGTAATTTGTCTTTTATTCCCACATTTCTAGTTATCCCCAAATTTAAGCTGTATACCTGCTTATACAGAATGTAGTCTTTGCTGCTTAGCATTTTGAGGTGTAATTTTTTTGAAAGGGGGAAATTGCCTTTGCAATGTACTCAGATCAATCCAAGCCAAGTTCAAGGGCTTCACTTTCACACCTTCTGCAGCGGGTATGTGCCTGCAGAAGGGTGTTCCTGGTCGAGCGGGAATGTGTATACATCTGTTGGCAAGAGCAGTGCCAGATATTGGTGCTTTATTAATTGCCTGTACAAAAGCAATTAGCTATACCTCCAGACACAAGTGGCCAGGTAGTTTAGAGGGAGTGCAAAGGAAAACACTCCTGGGAAACAGACAGGCAGGATGGTTACCTCCTCCTCATTTATTCTTTCCATGGCTACAAGCATGCTTCTGTCAGGCTGTGGCCTCTGGCTGGTGGTGGAGTTTGAGCGTCAAGCAACATTTTCCTTTCTTATGTATCAAAATAAATAGCTCAATAGGCCAAACTAGTTGGTCTTGGGCAACGAAGGTCAATTTTGTTTCTGCATTAGGAATTCATGCAGTTCTTTCTTGAAATGATCATGGGGAAATACTGTTGAGTTTGATCTCTCCTAAAGCTCTGCTAAGACTCCCATAGAACTGGAAGGAACAAAAAACTAGGAACAAGCTCACAGCACTGAATTAATAAAATAAAACTAGGAGGAGAGCTATTCTTTATGTTTAGAGTAAGCAATTTCTTATTATCCACAGTCAATCTATCTTCCATTGACAATTTTCACTGTGTAGAAGAGCACCTAAAAATATACAAAGTGACTTCTCAGAATAGAACTGTGCTTTAATAGTCTGGAAAAAAGGACTGATTTATGGGAAAAGGTGACAAGAACCACATACTTATTGCTTGGCTGCTAAGTGGAGAGCTTTGAGAGGTGCCAGCACGTATCAGAAAGCTGTAAACACCAGGGAAGAAGACACATTATTTCTCTTGAGTTAATAAGATACAACCAGAAGTCATGAGGCAAAGGCAAGATCATGTACGCTATAAAATAGTATCCCGTGGGACGTGGTGAAACACCATCTCTCGAGACACTTAAAACTAGCCTGGGCACAGCCTGTGTTGGCAGAGCATTGCTTAGGACGGCTGTCTTCTATTCGAAGGACCATATCCAAGTCCAGCTCCTAGCACTCGGGGGGATTTCTGTGGGACCCGGGCCACAGCCCCATTAGGCTTTCTTGAGAGCGAGACGTTTGCCTTTTCCAACCCTCAAATAGCCGTGGCTTAAATTTTGTACTTGCTCTGGGCCTCAACACATCTGAGCACTAAGTCTGCCTCTCTGCACCGTTTCCTCCCATTGCAGCAGCCGCAGGACCGGGGGCAACTCCTTTTTTACATTAACACATGCCTGAGCCAAGGATGCGAGTTGTTTTTTCTTTCTTGAAATGCTAGAAAAAAATCTAAAGACTTCCTGACTGTTCTGGCACTGGAAACAGTTGAAAAATACTGGTGTTTCTCTTTGAAAATACACCTCTGTTCGGAGCCTTTCCGAGCGCTTTCTGAAGTTGCAGTTACCTTTTCTCGCTCCTCTGCGTCATAGTTGTCCGGAAAGACAGCTTTATTCTGATTCTCCTCGTTGATTTCTCTCTCCTCCAAATAAAACTGCCACTTGGCTTCGAAGTAAAACCAGTGCTCCTGATATTCTGAATGCAAAAGAAATTGGTGATGTGGCATTTCATCTCGGCAACATTTTCAGTTCTACTTTAGTACATTTTAAAGAAAATGGCAGTATTGATTGACCTGAAAAATTGGGTATTGTACAGTAACATACTCTAAACGGGCATATGTACTAAGTATGCATTTTAATATGAAGTGGGACTTCTAACTGGAAACAGAAGACGTGAAAGAAAGAAGAAATTATTTTCAGAATCTTATGCTATTTTATGGTATATCAACATTACCTTAAGATACATCAAGATGAGATTTTTAGAGAATTTACTGAGGCGCATTCCACGGAAAAGATAAGAGTCAACAAAAAGAAAGGAAAAAATAAATTCTGTGGCAATTCCTATATTCCTTCATTCTGATTAAAGAGTAACTAAAAATGCTTGCATGTCCTAAATACAAATTGCCTCTTACCTCAGTTACCAGTTTTTATTCACATAATTTCTCTAGTATTTCTGTTCCATTCTCACAGTATTTCTGTGTGTTTTTTCAGGAAAAGGCAGATAGGAAAGACTAAGGTTTCCATTTGCTTCTAATACATATCAAATGTAGTAAAAGGGATAAATAACACACACATCTGCTATCTGTGTCCATACAAATAGGCCTTTTTTAAGAACCACAGGTCTTTCTCCTTTTTCTGTCACTTTAGGAAGAGCACCTCTAATAACATTTAACTTTGCACGTGTGAATAATCTTACCAAATTCAGCACATTTTCAATCCAATGCTCTGGTTCAACCTTTTTATAAAAGCTTAAAGAAGCGCATAAGTCACCCTGACCTGTTAAGCGCACACATACGCACCTGTCTGCAGAATTGGGGCCTGAGTGAAACCCCCAAAAGCCTGGGAAGCCGATGGGGTAAGGAATTAGAAATCAGTGAGATTCACTGGTGACCCTCTTTGGCAATTAAGATTTTTAAAGCGGTTCAACTCCACGGTAAAAAATCCAAGCTGCCTTATAGGACCTGACACTTTCACAAAGTTGCCGGTTGCCCAGCCCCAGACAGGGATGAGCCTTCAACCACGTGGCCCTGTGTGCCTGGGAATGCCCAGCTGCCCTTTTCCTGAGCCCATGCCCCAGTTCTGCCTGATTACAGGGAAGCCATTCATTAGAACCCTAAAAATAGGGGAGTGTTTAGAAAAACAGAGTGAAAGTGCACTCACAGCCATCAGGCCAAGGAGAGCATCTTGAGAAAAAATAATCACACAGTGTTGTTGGTTGAAGTAAACTACTGGCATCCTGGTTACACCAGCTAGTTCCAAGACTTCTTTTAAAAATGCAGGTGACCTGAGAGGTTTCTTTCTTTGTGTTGTGGGTTTTTTTTCCCCTATTTCACCCATGACTATAAACCAAGAATGCCTCGAAAATGAATGTTTTCTATGTAGCATCTCAACAAGCAATGAAGTGTCATTATTCCAATGCACAGGCTTGTAAACAAAGGAGTTGCAGGAGAATTTTGGTTGTGTGGCCGACCTGTAGCACGGTCAGAAATCCCATGCCACTAGCCCTAGCAAGTCTCTGCCCCATCCCTTGAGCCCAGCCTGAGATGACGGTCACATTCAGGTCCATGGGACTATCTGGCAAGTAATCACAACTGAATATCAGAGGGGGCTGCTGAGTCGAGCCCTCTGCGACCGAATACCGTGTTTGTTATCCACGGGGGATAACGCAGCTAAAAAAGAGTTTTCTAAAACTGGAGGACTCTGTTTGGCAGGATTTCTTTGCCGTGCATCTCACCAGCCAAGGAGCTTAACTTTAATGCAGGAGACTTTTCCCCCTACCAAAATAGGACGAAGCTCAACAATACCGGCACTAGCTGGAGAGCATGCCTCAGGAGTCCAGCGCGCATACCTCCACGCCGAGGGCTCCTGCTGGGGTGGAGTGACAGGGACCTGCTGCAAAGCCGCTCACAGAGGAGCTCGCTCACACTAATCCTGCACCTGCTCCTCATAGGTCTCGGCTAAAAAAATCCTGGTGCGCAATGAGGCGCAGACGAAAACGCAGGGCCTTTCAGGAAGGCTCCCTGGGGCTCCTTTCAGATTTTAAAGCAGCAGCTTCCCTTCCCAGGTAAATCTTTATTCCCGAGTGTTCTTGAGTAAAGATTTCCATTGAATCCAGTCTTTCTCAACAGCCATCCTTTGAGACAGACAGAAAAACCTCTTTCCTCGATGTTTTAGTGTAATGATACTCGTTTGTCCACAACAGGTCTCACCATTACAAATGGTTCACTCCCTGGCAAGAGGGGACTAAAATACCTTTGCCCTGAAGACCACACGCACTAGTAAAGGAGCAATATCAAGTTCAGTAGTTGCGTTACGCTCAGTTGTTTTAAAACAAGGATACAACAGGTTGTATCTTATATGTTTGTTCACAAAAGCAACAAGTCAAATCTGAATTTGCGGTCAAAAGCTAACTCTCAGTCAGGAGGCATCTGCAGGGGAACTTCTCCTGGCAAAAATGAGGAATGTCAGTGTGTTTTCTTATGGAAAATATTGGACTGTGCTAATTGATGGAAGGGAGCTGCATAATTCATATCTCAGCAGTCTGTTTGCCTAATAACCTGCTGAATATCATTTCCTCCCTCCCCCCTGCCCAGCAATCTTTGAAGGCTTCCTAAAAATAAATCTGTGCAGTAGGGCATTATCATTGCTATTTCTCTTTGTATTTTTGCCATCAATATGCCAGGCACCTAACGGACGGTAGAAGAAGGCAGTGTCACCCGCGAAGAGCTTACAGGCTGAGCAGAAAAGCAGGAGGACGCACAACGGAGATGGGAGAGGGGCGGAAGCAGCAAAAATGGAGAGACTGGGGAGTGATGTTTCGTCAGTGTTTTTCTAGCCAAACATACATTTAAGAAAATAACTCTTTCAATTCAGACCCATTACCTGCCATGTGGCGAATGGTCTTCTTGCAGTATTCTTCAGCCATCGGCACAACCTTCATCATCTCTCTTCCCCACTGCACAAGGGGTTTCCCTTGTATTGCGTACGCCACAAAGAGAGCTGTGCATAGGGACCCTAGAAAGCCTGGAATTCATAGACAACAATGATTACTGAGGCGCGGTTTGGGATCTTCCCATCCTTGTCACACCCTACATAAAATCATTAGTGGAATGCCTGAAGGCTGTTGGGTAAATTAATGAACGTACATAACCTACGTCTGCCTGTTTGCAGGCTGGCTCATGGCACGTTGAGATTCTTGGCTGATGTGCGGTGCCCGCTAGTTTACAACTTATTTTACATAGAAGAGACCTTCTGTTCTCAGTGGTGTAACATGACAGAAATTGATGTAGGGGTCAAAAATAAACATCATCCACTAATGTAATACTGAAAATCTTCTAACTGAAGTCACGTGAAATAATTGACTTGCACAAAGTGATCTGATTACAGGCTGTATCACCTTGCTTACAGAGTCATCCAGCTCAAGGGCTGTGGTTGTTAGATCTAACATTGTTTCTGGCTCATTTTACTCTAAGAGGACAAGTCCATGCTTTACTTGGACAATTGCTTCTTTCCTCTAATGGGACAAGGCCATGTCCCCTTAGAGGACAGAGGCAATTGTCCAAGTAAGACATGCTGTCTGCCTGCCTAGCTAAGTCTTCCACTTTGGATACAAACATAATTAAGATGAACTTTCTGTTAATGGGCGCTCAACGCTTCCATGACGTCAGAAACAGAGGAGATCATTTCTGGTATTTGCTTGTGCTCTTGGCATTCTGTCAAAGGCAACAAAACCAACCCAGTGCAACGTGCAAAAGAAGGTTAAGAAAACAACTCAGTCATTGAAATAAACCCCAGGTGAGCAAAGTATTGATGCGTGTGTTTCTCTCGGTGCATGGGTCCAAAAGCATTCACTCATGCATAGAGGTAAGCATGAACTTTGTGTGTTTTGCTGAAGGTAAAACCAAATTATTTTAGGAGGTTACAAGTCCAGCAGAGAGGTTTACTCATTCTCTCTGCCATAAGACCTGCAATACTGGGTCAGGCCAAAGGTGTGTCTGACACAGGATCCAACAGATGCTTTCAGAAAGAATTAAAAAAACAGCTCAAAGGGTCTCACTCGGATAGACGGCACCTAACCCAACTGCTGTAAAGATCCTGGAGTGTCGCTTTCAGCGTGAGGGTGGCAGCAGAGGGTTTAGAGGGTGAAGCAAAGAGCTAGCAGGGGGCAATGGGTGGTGAAGAGGGTGATAGAGGCTGGGTCATGCCCAGAAGGTTTTGAGGGGCTGGCAGTCTCTTCTTGCCCACTCCCCAGGTAGCCCCATCCCCCTGATGCTATTGCCCTACTCCTGGCAGACCTCACGAAGCCTCCTGCCCCTCACCGGGGAAGAAAGCAAGCCCTAGCCGAGGTTTCTGGCTCTGCTTATTAATGCCAATACAGAATGAGCCTAATTGGTTTGGCTGCTCTGCTCCCCAGAGCTTCTGGACTAGCTTAGGGCCAATTTTAATTACACAGCTCAATTGCTTTTAACAGCAACAGCCCTTCTCATCCGCTTGCCTGATCCCTTTTGAACCCAGGCGTACCCATGGACTTTGCAGCTGCCTGCAGCAGCGAGGGCTGCGGCTTAACGATGCACGACACGGGGAAGCATTTCCTTTGTCTGTTTGTTTCAGCCCTGACTGACACGTCAATTGGGTTTCCCCTGTCTTTGAGTTATGAGAATCACAACTGAGGTTTCCCTGGCACCTTTCAGGGTGGTAGTGAGGTCCGTGGTGGCCCTTCTACCTCTCTCCTTCCCACCTCCCCACTGTGCCACTCTTTTCCCAGCTGAAAACTCCTTCTGGGTGTAATTTCTTCCTCTATGGAAGGCGTTTGATGACTTGGATGCTCCTTGCTGCCATTTTCTGACTCTAGTAAGTCCTTTCTGAGGCAGGAGGCCCAGAACTGCAAGCAGTCTTACTGCTGCTAATGCACCATGGACTTTATATATAGGCTTAATGGTATTTTCTGCTTTGCTTTGAATTCTTTTCCTCTAATTTTATGCCATCCTGATGGCTTTTCTGACTGCTTCAAAGCCCTGACCATGTTGAACATGTCACCATTCATTATGGTTCTATTTATTGCTGTCGAAAGCAGGCGGAATGAATACCCGCTTACATAGCATAAAATTGTCAGAATGACAGACCTAAATATTCAAAACATTAAATCTACTGATTTATGTTGTTTAGAGAATGCTTCAGATTGTGTCCTAAAATATGCGGCATTAGATTTTTTTGGCTTTCTACCTTTACCTACAGTGATTGGATACGATAAAACCTGTGAAGAGAAAAATGTTATTATCCCCTGAACCATAAACTTGCATGATAACAGTGAGTCACCTAGATGTACACAAAGCCTAAAATTTGATCAGGGCAAGTGACATGAATATGTTTTGGACAAGATGGGTTGTGTTTAGTTATTGGGATTCTAGGAGGGAAGGCTCCTATGCCTGAGGCCGCTGTTTGTGTAATAGACAAGCAAATATGTAAGCTTACATAAATAATATACACATGTATATACTATACAAGCAAATATATAAGCTTACATAAGTAATATATACAGGTACATACTAACCAAGCAAAATTCAAACCAAGGCCTTGGAGTCTGCCAAGCAGAAGCATTTTAACCAGGTGAATTCACAAGAGCGATGTTAGTCCCCGTGGAAGCGAAACGCATCATTAGGGACCTCAGCGCGCCGATACGTCAGCGGGCGTTACCTGTAGGATGGTTATGAGTCATTCGTCCGCACTCAATGCTCACTTCAATGAGTGACTCCAGCCTCTCTGGCTTCCAGTATCGCATACCTAAACACATGGCTTTTGTGGCTGCTCCAAATCCAGAACCTAAAGTAAAAAGATAATGCAAGCATTTAAAAGGAGACTAATGATACGCAAATATGTCGGTGAAATGCGAAACAAGCGCATTTTATTAATTCAACTCGTGTGTGGGAACTTGTTAGGGAGTGGGAAATTAGCATACAAAGTGAGTTACAAGTTTTGAAAGTTTCTTGTGAGGAATTTCGCTTCTACACGTTCCGGTTTTACAGGTACATCCCAATATTCTCAAGTGCTACAAAGAGCGTAGTAGGTTCAGAAAGCAGCACACTCTCTTGTTCACAGCACTTGCTTGATTCATACTCTCGTGCCATCTTTACTCATTCTTGGCTGACACCTCTGTTTTGCTTGCTCCAGACGCCAGCACTGGAAACAGAAGTTTGAGAAACAGATACACTTTTACTATGCCCTTATTTGAGTAGTCTTCATGCTGAAAGCACACGATTTAAAACACTTTATGTGAGTATCACAGTTGATCTCACAATTTTAATGCACGTTTCATCCTGGAGAGCCCCACAGGTAGTTCACAAAATAGTTTCTGCTACATACAGAAATAATGTGTCCAAAAAGAAACTAAAGGCTACAGAGCCAAATCCTCCAAAGTTAGGCAATGTCAGAATGGAGGTTTCCCGTGTGACCTGAAGTCAGTGCATGTGTGCACTCTCAGTATGGTACAGCCTGCGCTTCCTGAGCTTGGTCTTGGGAATTTCTACCTTGTGCAGCATGGAGTTTATTTATTGAATAGCTAATTCACTATTTCTTTTAATCCTCAGCACTGAGTGCATGAAACCAGGTGCTCAACTTTTAAACACTTCCTTGAGTGGAGAGTTAAATTTGCTAATGAGTTTCTCTGCAGTACTTATCACAGTAATATCAGGATCCCACAGAAGTTTTAATGAGCTTATCTTCACAAGGCACCAATGAGGTGATTATCTCCCCTTTGCAGCTGGTGAGCCAGTGCCCAAAAAAGCATTAACTCATTGCAGGCACCCACCCTGAGATGGATAGGGTTCGATTTTTCAAAGTACTTGGCATTTTTCAGCGCTGTCTTTGCTCAGTCACACGTCCCAGTGACCTTGGGTATAGCTGAGAGCAATCAGCATTTCTCTACTTGGTCCCTGGAAGATAAGGGGCATATTTATGCCACCTAATTTTAGCCTCCGTGGAACCTGCATCAGGAGCAGTCTCCCTGTCTTTCCCAGACAGGCAGTGTGGAGAAAGGCTATATCTCCATTAGCCAATACAATGGCATAGTAGGAGCAATTCATTAGAGTGAATTCAAGCAGCAGATGCCGAGGAGCCAGGGTCAGGGCTTTTAGACGCCTATCTTGAGAAGAGCCCTCAGCCACTCCCCTGGGCTGTGCCCACTGTGGGTGCAGAGCACCAGGGACTCTCTTGGAGCACTACTTGCCATTTAGTGTCATCCCAAGAGGCACCAGCTCGGGCATCCCAAGATTGTGACTGTGATGAAAGTGTGGTAGTGGAGATGGCAGGAAGATTTACTTCAAGACAAACCGAAGCCTGAGCCAAACTAACATAAGCCACCCATTGGCCTGTCCAGGTGCAACACAGACCAACGAGGGTCTGAATTTCAAGAGAAGGGCTCTTCTCCCCAGAGAGCAGCTATCCTGAGCGAGCACCCTGGTTAGGTGATCTAGTTCAGTTAGCTGAAGACATTTCTTCGCTTCCACCTCAGAGACTAATGTGCAAATTTTGCCTGCAATAACTCTCCCCCAAAAGGCCAAACACCTGATAAATGTGACATGAAAGGTTTTGCAAAACACCATTTTATTCCCTGCAAGCTCAGAGCTTGCTTCCTCATCTCTTGGTAACCTTCCTGATAGCAATGAAAGGGGCCCTCTCCAGAACACCTTTGGCCACTGCTCCTCATGAAAAGGCTGGATACTTGTTCTGCAAATAGTGGGATTGCTCCTGTACCTCACATCTACTGCAGCTGTAGTGCCTGGTTGTTAAGGAGTCAGGAGCAGATAAAACTGTATGCCTATGCCTCAAATCACACAGAAACCACAAGTAAAAGTCAGGAAAGAAACACAGTCTTCCAGAGTACCAGTCAGCTTAACTGGGAGAACATATCTTCTCCTGCTTGCAAGACTGAACTCCTCATTAAACCATCTGCTGCCATAGAGCAGAAGATGAGAGTCATCTTCACTATGCAGTCCTGGTTCATCCGAAGGACACAATCTGTACTAATTATCCAGGAGGGAAGGGTGTTGTGCTACACATAGCTACTAACTGAATAACATCTCTTAGTATATCCAAAGTGGAGGATACACTACAGTAATCTGACTGCTGGTCTGAAAGAGCTTGTATTTGCAACTTCATTGTGTTCCTCCAGTCTGGGAATTTATATTGAAACCTTCTGCAGAATTAGACAAGCGAACTTGGTAAGAAAAAATTCCATTGCATGGAGTAACATTAAGCCTAGACGGGCCTTCAAGTGATTAGCGGCTGTTACCTCCCACGTCTCGGTATCTACCACTTGAATCAATGAAGTAAGGGGCAGCAAGAATAGTCCAAGCAACAGGTGAGAAACATGTGTAAGAAGATAAGGACTGTCCTCTGTGATCAGACTAAAGGTCTACCTAGTTTACCACATCTGACAGTGGCCAATGGAGAGGACACTTAAGAAAAGGTAAAGTACAATGACACTGCCCCTTTGTACTAACTAAGCTACTAACTAACTAACTAAGCTAACTAAACAAACTAAGACAGTTTATCTCCCTGATCCAGAAGGCAGCTGGTTATTCACCTTTCTGCTTAACAACCCTTGAAGGATTTACCTTGGGTGAATTTGTCCAGCTTTTTCTTGAACTCACACAAACTGTAGCATCTGCAAATTGGCATTGGAAAATAGTCGTGCAGCTTAATTAGGTGTTGTGTGAAGAAGTCCTTCCTTTTGGTTGCTTTGAACTCATGATCTGCCACTTTCATTTGAGGTCCCTAGTTCCTGTGCTGGAGGAGACTGAGTTTTCTCTGTGTGTCATGTCCTGTCCCATCCCACACCCCGCCCCCCCCACAACATGTATGACTTTTCATTTATCTGCATCATTTGGTTCTGCTACTGTGCAACAGTAGCAACTCTTCCACAACTCTGTGTCATATTACCTTTGAATTTTTTGACCCACTACACACTTGCGTTTGTCAACACATTGGACAGAGGTCCAGCACAGAGATCTCCTTCTCTATGGAGAAGACAGACTGCAAGCTCCTGCTCTTTATTTACTGTCTTTTGACTAGTTGATTGTCCTCAGGAGAACCTTTCCATCATCCTGTAGCAACTTAGTGCCTCATTGCTTAGTGGCTCAGATGAGGGACCTTATTGAGCATCTTTTGAAAATCCTAACAGACCACCTTCACATCTTTTTCCTCCTCTTTCTTGGTTACTTCATGAGCTTTCTAATATATTTCTGATGTGTCACTTCTTTTCACAAAAACTGTGTTGACATTTCCCTATTACATCATTTTCATTCTTGCATGATGTTCTCTCTTAGTATGTAATACCTCAGTGTCCTTTTCTTTGCTCTGCATCTGTAGAGATCAGCTTACTTGCTGCCAAGCCCTGAAGAGGATGTGTCTTACAGACCTGCATGAGAACTTAGAGCCTGGCCCCTTTATCTGCCGTCCCTCTGTGGCTTAACCTTCCTTTTTGCTCCCAACTTTCTGCATTTAACTCATACTTTTTCTTCATGCTCCCCTAGCAACGCCACCAGCAAAAAGGCCCTGTCCTCAAGTGCTACTAGGAAGCCCTACAGCTGCTCCAGTAGCTGCAAATAAAGGCCAGCTTGGATGTGGCTGCCTCAGCCTGAAACGCACGCGACACAGGTAGAGCCAAGCTGCCGTTTGACTGGACTTTCACCGTGGCTCCGAAGGCACATCTCCGGCTCAAGGGGTACCACCTTATGTCAGAGATGTCTCTTCTGAACGGTTTGAGTTTTTAGTAGTGGAACAAAACATTTTTACCACATCTCAGAAACAGCAGACTCATCTGCATCAAAATTTTTAACAAATGATGACAGACAAGCATCGGCAAACTCTCAACCCTGAAAATTGCAGCCTCGAGCTTATCAATGGCATAAATTGGAAACAAGCTCTTAAAACGGAAGGTGTTACAGAGCTTTGGGCAGGCCTTCAGGTGGTCAGGAATCTCACCAGCCTTTAACATAATTTAGGTACCTCTGCAATGAGTGTGGGAATGAGCATCACATGAGGTGGCAAAGAGACACGCAGGGCAGTTTGACTTAAGAACTCAGTGTGCTGACTATACCCACATGAATTTGAGCAGAGGAGCTTCATATAAACAATGCAAAATTACCTAAGCTACGATTTCACTGGTCCGTGAAGGCTGGCACATGAATTCTTGCTAGAAGTGAGATAAGATAAAATGCCCACAAGAAAATAGCATTTTAGTTCCAGCCCATCCAAGATATCACCTGACTGCTAGGCATTCAATGCCCATGGAATGTTTTTGTCTTGACAAAAAACTTCTGAGAATTCAGTTAAAAAGTTAATTAATTATGTCCATAGCAGTGTCAGGTCCCATGGCAGGCTGAACATCTCCACCTCAGGTCACTGGTTCTTTTGCTCTCATGGTAAAAAAAAGGCTTCTTGAGGCTTCAGGATGATATTTGTCAGACCAGTTGGAGAAGGAAGGTTTTAGCTGCCAGGCCTCAAGGCAGGAATTAATTTTAGATCATTCTAGCCCAGAGTATCCCAAGAGCAAATAGTTCATCATGGAAAGCTGGTGAGGAGGAAGGCTAAAAGAAGAGATGCGGCTCCAACACAGCAATGGATTGGGGAACAGCCGTGATCCACTGCTGGAGGTGTTGAGAGCTGCTCAGGGCCAGCATCAGCTCCCACAATCATTTTGTCCAAATTTTACTCACTGTCAATCACAAAACATAAGACAACTGCCAAAGGGGCACTCTCTCAGATCTGCCTGCCTGATAGTGGGGTGAGCTGAATAAACGGGGATTGGATCCTTCTCCCTCCCAGCAGCTGTTGTGAGGAGCGGGGGCCGAGCGAGGGATGCTGCTTTTTGTGTCAGAGAAAACAGACTGCAGAGACCCGGCAATAGCCATGGCGTTGTGCCACCGGGCCTTTGCCATGATGTTGCATCAATATGCAATGCCATTGAGCGGTGCCAATACGTACTGCAGGGGCAGAGCGTCACACCGACACAGCGCAACGCCTGCGTGAGCTGCCATCATCTTGTGGCCATCCAGCTCTACTGCCTCCTCCTCCGATGATGACGATGATGTGGTGTCTCTACGGTCTTTCAAGATTAATTGCACTGGATGGGTATATGCGTATGTGTGTGCACATAGCTGCATGTGCGCTGTTTAACTTGAAGTAGAAATTCAATTCATCATAAAATGGAATTATCATAAAGAGCAAGAAAGAGGGGGTCATGGGTAGGGAAAAGGGGCTAAGAATATTTGGGATTATCAGCAAAACAGTCATAGTTGTTAGCAGGGCTTCCAGCTGGAGGCAACTCTCTGCTTTCCCTCCAGTGAACATGTTGGCGCATAGAGCATTTCACAGGTATGGCTTTTTGTTTCAGATTTGTTGTCACTGAAAAGATCCAAGACTACAAATATTTAAACGAGAAATGTCAGAAAATATTTCTTAAAATAACCATTAAACTCAAGGACAAAGGTCTGGACCCAGAGGCACAGAGCCAAGAACAAAGTCTCTTTAAATAGATGTTAAAGAGGGAAGGGTTCATTTACGAGAGGACATAGTGCCCTACAGAAGGAATTCCTGGCAGATCTCTTGCCATCCTCAGGCAAACATGGAAACGTTTCAAGGGTAGTAGCCTTTGATGTCAGGGGGAAAAAGGAAACAATTTCCATACAGCCACAAACACCGAAAGCATGCATTATTTAAGCCAGGATCTATAGATGGAAAGTGGTACCGTACCCTTTTCATTGAACGGTGTGTGCCAAGCGAGAAGGTAGTTGTCTGGCTTTAATTCTCTGCAGCCTTCAATGGTAGCGGGATCTGGCCGCCTCCCCGAGAGCTTGTCGATAGCATCCACGTAGCGCTTTACCAGCTCCCGGTACAGGTCTTCTAAACACCAGTAATCTGCTCAGAGGAGGGAAGAGAAGGTGGCTATGTGAAGGCAGAAGAGCAAGAGAGCACTGAACGCAAACAAGCAAGCTCACTGCGCATTTAAGAAATGTTCCCATTTCCACTTCCAATGCACCAACTCGTGTTTCTGGTGCCACTGTCAACACATTTTTACACACCACGAGAGCGGGCTGGAGGGAGAACAGCCTCATCCCTCTGTCTCATCTTCTCCTGCTTTTCTTTCCACTCTTAATTCCTTTAATTGGAAAGATGAAGGCATTCTGTTTGTCAACTCTAGCTGCTCAGGAGCTCTATTTAGGCTCCATGGTGTGAAGTATTTTGCAGAGGTGTCTAACTGTAAGGTGAGTGGGTTGCCACCACGGGGACTGGGTGTGCGCATGAAGCCAGCGGTGCCTGGCTCAGCCTGTTCCTTTGCCGTCATTTGCGGACGCAAATCCAATTTAAAAATGAAAGCCTTTTTTTTTTTTTTAAATTACCACTGGATTATTTTAAAGTGGTATATATGATTAAACATAAAAGCAAATTAGTGACGTTGTTTTTTATTCTGTATTTTATATTTACTTTGGCATCCCTATATCTTATGTCGATACAGTAACCAGAACAGCGAGCTTTTATAAAAATTATTAGAAAGATCAGTAACATAGTAGATCCCCACAGTCTATAGTATTTCCAGCAGATAATTTTACTTCTGGAATAAGTTCACTAACAATATCTGTTTATTGATTATTTTTACCAAGGCCTACAGTCTTGCCTAAGGAGGAATCTTCCACCTGTTAAACATATACTGTTCCTTCTATATAGCTGCTTCTCTCGGCTGCTGGTGTGTGTTGCTGGGCTTGAGGATCCCTGCCCTCCGCTCTTGCCGAGGAAAAGCTTCCACTGGCATCTATTACAGTTGTGTAACCAGTGGGAACTGAGGAGACCATCGGGATGTGTCCAGTTATATCTTTCCTATGTACTTAGAGAAACCCCACACAATACTTAGTTTGATGCACAGATTGAGTGACGCAGGAGGGGAAGTTCTTCTAAAAATATCCTCATTTTGTCAAAGACGGTGATTTCTTGACATCCACAGAAGAGGTTTAATTTAAGAGAAAGTGTGGAGCCCCGTAAACCAGAGCCACTTGAAACTGCCAGTTACGCAGACAGGTGAATAAAGAAGATGCAGTGTAAAACCAAGATTCCCCTCCTTTCGCATAAAAGAATACCCTCTCCATTATGCTGGCCATCCCACATACAATTCTAGAGGAACAAGATACTTTCAATCTGCCGACTCTTTCCAGATTTAGGAATCAGGTGTCAGTTTCTCCGGATGGGAGCCAGGAGCAGGATTTACTGCCCAGGCAGCTTCTGCAGAAGCCTCGTCCCCAGAGCCAGAGTCCCTGTGGTCCAGCACCTCCAGCCTGCCCGAGCCCACCGCGCTTCCCACAGCCAGACCCGGGCTGCCATCTCAGCCCTCAAGTCAATAGGACAGGTTCTTTATTTAGAAATGAATCCTTATTTTTTTTTAAACCTGTATTTAAGTCAGAGAGGAAAAGGCTTTCCTTGTAGCAGGGGTAGTTCCTTGTGCTTTTGACAATGCTGTTTTCATTCCTTCCTTATGGGACAGATTCCTACTGGCAGCAGATGTTTCTTTTATCCTTCATTGTGGGATCAAACCTTAAGTCTGTCCATGCAGTGGATTTGGGGAGCGCCAGCTCAGTCTGCAGCAGTGCTCGCAGACCCTGCTCCTTCTGGCCATGGTCCTCCTGGGTTGCCCTCCACGCATGCAGACGGCGAACGGGACATGTGGGAAGCAGAGCAGTGATGGACAGGAATGTTTTTATTGCTTATTTCCACTCCTTTTTTCTTTTCTTTTTTTTTTCTGGTAATCTTTCAGGCACTCAATATCACAGAATCACAGACTGGTAGGGGTTGGAAGGGACCTCTGGAGATCATCTAGTCCAACCCCCCTGCCAGAGCAGGGTCACCCAGAGCAGGTTGCACAGGAACGCGTCCAGGCGGGTTTTGAATATCTCCAGAGACGGAGACTCCACCACCTCTCTGGGCAGCCTGTGCCAGTGCTCTGCCACCCTCAAAGTAACGAAGTTTTTCCTCATGTTGAGATGGAACTTCCTGTGTTCCAGCTTGAGCCAGGCACCACTGAAAATAGTCTTCATATATTCCTTAGTCTCAGACACCAGCAGTGAGGGCTCCCTGCCACACGAGGAAAGCAGGTCCCTGAGGCCGGTGGCAGCTGCCTTCAACCTCACGGACCGGCATTCACCTTTAGCTTCACTCTGTTGACTTGAGTGATTTTGCACATGGGCCAGGCCGTGACCAAGCCCAGTGGCTTTTTAGTGCTCCCCTTGCCAGGAGGAGATGCTGCGGTGGGCAGGAGGGGTTCTGTTTCCCTTGTGAGTAGCAGAGAGAAGGACTTGTTTTCCCCCGTTCACCAAAGTTACTAGGAAATAAAGATTTCTTACTAAAATTCCCCACACCAGCTTGTTGCTTTCTCACCAGTCCATAAAAGCACCTTTTTAAAAAGCTTGTCTGATCAGGCCAAAGAAATGAGCGAGGATAAACACAGCTGATGGGAGTTATAGCTGAGACTTTTTTTCTTTAGACCCTGGGTGCTCCTGCTGTATTTAAGAAATAAGGTTGATTATTTTACTGCTAGCCTAACTGGCTTGATTACCCAGAAGTTATGGTTTCAGAGAGCTCAATAAGCAAGAAACATACAGTATGTATTTAATCATAGCCTATATTCAGAAATACGTTAGTCATCTTTTTTCTTGATAGGCTGACATCTTGCCCTTATCTTTAGTGTATTAGCTACCTCTTAAACCATTGGTTAGCTAATAGCCAAGCATGAAGTGTCCAACACTCTCTTCAACTGATCCCTATGTCCTAAATTTAGAGCAGATTGGAAGCAGGCAGATAAAGCAGGGAAACAGAAGCACAGGGGAAATTTCATTGACGTGAAGCTCCATTGTGAGCTTCTGCTACTGTTAGCTACCCAGTGTTAGGCGTGTTGAGAAAAATCAGGAATATTTTTACAGAGATTAAAAGCTTTGATTTGTTCTGAAGAGGCAAAATATTGCTGGATGGTCACTGTCTTCTGGTGTATTTTCAACGATGATCTTGACAGTCTCAGAAAGCTCTAGTCCAGTTGGCAGGGTGTCGATATAAATATCATTGCATCTTACAAAAGACTACTCCTACCTTAAGAAAAACCAAATGTTCTCTCTCAAACTATTGTGATTTTGGAAGACATAGATTAGTAACTTCCATTATTCTGATAGACTTTATAATAAACATAGTATGTTAGAATATTTTTTGGACTAAGGATCTCTCCTTAGAAAACAAATTGTTGCATTTCTGGCCTTGCAGGTGCAACCCTTTGCCCCAGGGGCAGCAAAGAGGAGACAGCGCTAGTGATTTTAGCCTGAAAGAGGTATTAAGGTGACTCTACTCCAGCCTGGAGTTCTGAACATAAACATGTTAAAAATGCACTTAGAAGAGCTCTTGTCTTTTACAGTAGAATTTCTAGTGGCTATATTATTCCCCAATGTATTACAACGTTCAGATAATTGACTTAGCAATTATTTTTGTTACGCCGGACATGCGGTATTTTAGTCTTTAAGCTCTAACCAACTGTATAAATCTGGGGAAAATATAGGGTGAGCCCCTCCATGTTCAAGAAATCCTAACTCCCCAGTTTGCGCAATGGCCACAAAATTATGCTCATGGAGGAGACGTGCTAACGCACACTATCATTCACGTAAGCAGCATTTCTGACACGCTTTCTCACAACACCCCCGGCACTCAGGTTTATTCTAAGAAATGCAGCAGCTTGGCCGTTTTGTTCCTTTCCGGACTGCACTCGCTAGCCCCGGCATACCTACCTGTGATGACAGCCTCTGCCGTAGCCATGTGCATGAGCGTGTTGTCGCTTACTGGCCACTTGTCGGGAGAGAGCACCAGGTTCTCCAGCCCTCCAATTTCCTTCAGCTCCTGCTGGATTTTTGCCCCTAAGGCATTGTTTTCTCGGGAGAAATTGCGATAACCGAGAGCATCCCCTACCCCAGCCAGCACCAGCGCAGCCTTAAATTTATCCATCCCCAAGACACTTTCCGCTTTCCTTTTGTCCGAGGCAGCCACCAAATCTTGATCTTCCTTTGTTCCTTTGCCTTCGGCTCAGCTGCCCCGACACTTTATATCAGCCATTGTGTCACACCGAGAGCGCTCTCTATAAGGCAAGGACTTCCTTTTCTGGCTCTGCAGATGGCATCTCTTGTCCGGGACCCGACGGAGAGGAAATATTTCATAACCCAGGGATTTTGCGGGGGCTTTGTTCAATGAAACCGCAAGAGTGGACCTGCAAAGCGAAGGGCAAAAGCCTCGTTTCTGCAACCCAGCGTAAAGCAAGCCAGGAAATCCTTAGCCCTACCCAGCGTAAGTAACTCTACACCCAGAAAAACAGATGTCTCCACAGGCGTGTTTATTTATTTAATAACTTGCAAATTAATATATTTTCCTGCCCATTTTCTGATACGCTGGAGCCAGCCTCCCCTTCAGGGACCCGTCAGAAGGAAAGCCTGCGATAAAGGGTTTCCAAAAGTCTGTAAACATTAGAATGAGGTGTTGGGCAGTAAGAGATTTAGTCAAATGCAGACGGCTTCTCCCATTTCTAATTATGCTCTATGGTGATACTTTGTCAACAGCTTTCTTGCTCTGTTCCACCTATGACAAGAATGTTTTGCTAATTCACTGCACCCCTGGATAAACACTGAGCAAAACACCAACTTCAATCCCACGCCTCTTACTCCCTGGCAAAGAATGACTTTTTCCTAAGGCCGAGCTCAGGTGCAGCCCACATTTGGACTTTGGAAGGAAACTATTTTGAAAGATGTATTTAAATGGCATCCTGTGAGCCTAAGCGAGTTCACGTAGGAAGAAATCTCACTTGGTAACAACTGAGCTTTATTAATACCATCCTTTCAAACTTTGTGCTTGTGCAATTACGTGCTCCATTCTGTTACGTTCTGTTTTTCTGTGCTTCTGCCGTGCAGTGCAAGAAAGGGCTCTGTAGCCTGGCAGCCTTTTAAACATGTTTTGCCCACAAACACACCTCTGTGTAGGCTGAATGTCTTCCTTCAAGGGGTCTGCTGAGACTGACCCAGATCATGGTTCTGAGTCACCGTCAATGCTGTCCCAAAGACTCACAAATTACTACTAAACAGAAAACTTTGATTGACTTGACTGTAATTTTGATAAAGGATACCTGGAGAAAGATGTTTATTCTTCTTTCATCTTTTTCAGAAAGCAATACTGATTGCTATCCGGATGGAAGAGCAGTGTAAAGGATGCATCCTCCTATCACCCAGAGCAATAAACAGTTAATCACGGACTGAGTCATTGACCTGTACTCCAGAGGAGGTTTAGATTGGATATTAGGAAAAATTTCTTCATCAAAAGGGTTATCAAACATTGGAACAGGCTGCCCAGGGAAGTGGTGGAATCACCATCCCTAGAGGTATTTAAAAGATGAGTAGATGTGGTTCTTAGGGACATGGTTTAGTGGTGGTTTTGTCAGCGTAAGTTAATGGTTGGACTCGATGATCTCAAAGGTCCCTTCCAACCTAGATGATTCTATGATTCTATCTGTAGAAACATCACTGCACTTCACAAGAAACCTTAATGCATTTTGAGAGCACGGATAAGCATCGCCATCCCTATTCTACATTACAAGAAATAAGATGCCAAAGTGGTGAAAGTAGCCTCTGTTAGTACACTCCTGTTTTAAAGATTAGGACTTGGGTTAACAGAAGTGCTGAGTATTAAAAAGAGGACACTGAGAGTGTGTCTTCATTGCTAGGAAGGAACACCTCTGAGCTGAAAAAGGACAAAAAAGAGGCAATTATGGCTTAGGATACCAGAGGCATTATACAGGGACCAGGGGCGATGCCAGGCCAAGTGTTCTATAGCGGGGCCATGGCCAGCCTGCTCTAGGGACGGCTCGCCAGGAGCAGTGAGGATGGCAGCCCCTCTGCCCTGCGTGGCTGTGGGAACAGGCATCACCTCCCGCAACCGGCACATTTAAACAAGGTAGAGGTAATCTTAGAGTCACCCCTGCACTGCCAGAGTTACCTCAGGTTCTGTGTGTCTGAAAGTGAACACTCAAAATAGAAAACTAAGGCCAAGGCAGCTGACAAAAACCACACCAGGCAGAAGCACAGGTGTTGATGTCTCCATTACAGGTCTGTGCATCCTCCTGCGGCACCCACCTCTTCTCTATTCCTGCAGAGCACTACCATTTGGAAGCACATGGGAAGCTGAACTTGCAAAGGAAGGATGGGAGAAATCACCTGCTGAGGCACCGCAGAGAGCTAGTAATGGCCTCATCAGATGGAAGGCTCCTTCCTGAAAACGGGCAAAGCTATTCTTAGTTTTCCATTTATCTCTTCCTTCTGAATGCAGCTGGCAGTTGCGCTGCCCTTTTGCCTCCCGTGGACTTCACCCTGTTGCATGCACGCTTGGCTGCTCATAACACAGCCCAAATTAGGAATAAAATCTTTGGCTTCGAAAACCCAGAGACGATTTCAGTGAAGTTCTATTTTTCAACTCTGCAAAACAGAACAGGCAACAAAAAATTTAATTTTTATTTAATTTGCTAATTGCACATGATCTCTTCATGTGGTACTTTCAGCCACTAGGCACACTGATATCTCATACCCCCACTCCCCCCAAAGGAGACAATTATTTGTAAAATATCATACTTGCAGATCTTCAACAGAGCCAAAATACAAGAACTCCGTTGAGATGGATAAGTATTCATTTATCATATATATTCACAATAGGAAAAAAAAACCAAGTAGAGCTGGCAAAAAATGTTTGGTAAATGTTAAATCAGATAAAAATGCAGCTTTTGTGACCTCTCATTAGTGTACATATGACTGCTTTTGGGTGGGGAGAATCTGTAAAAAAGGAATGGGAAGGCAGGACAGAGAAAAGACTCTTGGTGTTGGTGGCAACATGCTGTTGTTTCAGCTCAAGTGCATTTGAAAACCTGTATGAGAACACGAAAGCATGGCCTTCAGCAAATGTGGCTCTACCTGCCTCCTCCACCCGAGGGGGTGCAAATCAGTGACCTCCGCGGCCCAGGAAAGGGCTCTTGGGCTGTACAGCAGCTGTCGGCTTTTATGAATAAATGAACTGGCGAAGGGAGCACAGGCCGAGACCACTCTGTCAACACGAGTCCTTCAGCATTTTAAGTTAAAAGACAATGACTACACCCCAAGTACTCCACCTGTGAGCGATGCTTCTGCCATTCAAAGGCACTCAGCAGAGAAATGCTCTTGATTCTAAGTTCACCCTTCCAAAGGACGCAGAGCCCTCTCCTAGAAAAGCAGGGTTGATACCAGATGGGTGTCAGACTTCTGTCAGAGCTGCGTCTTTGCAGCTACTGAAGTGAAGGGTTTCACTTTGGCAACAGGATCATTCCTTTAGCAACGATACTAATTATAGAATACATTCAATGGAGATACAGGAAAAAATAGACTGGTTTTACTCAATTACTTTACGCAATTCACTATTACTGGAATAAATCGTTTTCATACCACCTCACACCACTGTCTTAAAGGAAAAAATATTCCTTTAACACAACAATGCACTTCTTTCTTCTTCACCCTATTGACAGAAAGGTGATGTCATGACATGAAGCCATAAATAGCCAACAAATAGAGTATTTCAGCACATGTAGAAGAGGCGCAAGAAAAAACACATGGGAATTTGTCAAGTATAGGCGCCAACAAGAGGAAGTATCCCAATAATTATACGCAATCAAAATTTGAATGAGCTTAAGCTTCCCCAGGCTTTTCTTGTACCATTGTACCCACCAACATTGTACCTCACCTGTCTGAAATATGGAGCTTTCTGCACATGATTGAAGAAGCAGCTGCAGTTGCAGACCCCCCTCTGGTAACAGTTTATAACAAAAAAAGCCCATTTTAGAAGTGCGTCATCCTCACCTAATTCTACCCAGCATAATGTATAAAATGTAAAGGTCAGAAAACATGTTTTGTTCAATTTTTTTTTTTTTAAAAAAGTTCTCATGGTTGTAAAACATTACACCTTTTCCCTTTCAGAAGGGCTGTGCCTTTTGGTGTACCAGATGCTGGTTGGCATCAGCTGGGGGAAGCTACTGGGTGCTGACACTTGAAAGGGAAAGAGCTTGCCACGGTTCAAGTATCAGCATCAGCAGTTTCGCTGTTACAGGAGAAGGCAGGCAGGCTCCTGTGACACCAAAGCAGCCAGCGGTTGCTCAAACAACCTGCTCCCAGGACAGGGACAAGTAGTTCCACTGCTGTGCCCGCTCACCCACCGGGGACACTCGGGTGCTCTTCTGCTCACTAGGGATGGCAACCACTTGAACCACCTGAGGGTAGTATCACAGAGGCTGGAGAGGGATGCCAGCTGGGAGAATACACAGGACAACTATCTATTTTGATTTAAACTGTCAGAAGAGAACTAAGTTCATTTGAATACCTGCCTCTGAAGGGCTTTGCACAGACTTTGGAAGCGTGCTGCTTCTCCTCCGGAGTTCAGAGCCTAGGACTGAGCAAGACTTTCCCTGCCATTACACCTCTCATTGCCAGTACAAACTAACGACACAAACTGCAGAGAGTTTGGTTGCTAGCAGATCTATGTAGTGGATGCAGCACTGCAGCTAAACACAGCGAGCTTCTTAAAAGCCTAAATGTGGCACATATAAGCAAAACAGACATTTATTATAGCTGCTAAAAATTCATGAGTTACATCCTTGCCCTCTTCTGACTGATGGAAGAATAACGCAAGAATTTAATAAATTAACCAGAATAAAAAACCAACCCACCAACCTTTGCAAGGCTGCCAAAGCAAAAAGCTGACAAAAACCATACAGACATCTCACATGACTGACTTCAACCCTTTATGTTGACAGTCCATTTATTCCTTTTTCCATTGACACAAAATTTACACACGTACAGCTTACTCAGCAGCAAACCTCTCAGGTGCATTGAATGAGCAGATGCCTGCAGGTTTGCTCTCCTCAGCGTGACATACATGACAGGTTACATTTAAATTTAGAATTGGCGAGTATACAAAGCCTATGGCTCAGTTTCAAACACTCCAGGATGTAAAACCAAATGACTTGGCACCAAGTTTAAAAATACATACAGCACGTCTAGGAACTGATACTGTACGCACTGAACAACCTGAGGACATCTGTACCATTTATGATTATAACTTGATCGGCCTAGGTGCTACCACTGTACCAGTTTACCTAAAAAAGCGAGTCAGAGTGCCCTGTGAAGGGGAACAGAGGACGATAGCAAATTATCAAAATGTATAAGGAACTCATCATTTGGAAGCAGTTTATTTGCATTTATTTTAACAACTGTTCAAGTGTGAAGGTATTACTCCATGCTATTACTTAATGGGAATGTAAAATGCACACTTGGCTTCAAACTGGTAGAAGACTAGAAAGAGCAAAAGACAAAGTGTATTATGTCTCGGAAGCTGGCTGAAAAGCAGCAACGCCTATCTTGAGAATATTTTGCCCAGTCTTGCTCTGTTGGAAGGCGTCTTCCATGAAGAATCCTCACAGGAATGAAAATTAAGAATAAGAGAGTAAGCGTGTATATGTAGAAACTGAATACTGTGCTAAGCACCTTCCTTCTTCCTCAGATTAACAAGGCAAAAAACCTCAACCCACATGCATCTTTTACGCTCTATTTATCTTAAAAGGTAAAAGGTTCACCAGGTTGATTTGAGGGAGTTCTCAGCATGAACAAACGTTTCACAAGCTCTAGCACTATGAAACTATTCAGTTACATCACATACCAATAGATTAAACTACTTCTGGTCAGTTATATTATAGCTATATATTTTAAGTGGCAATTGTGTTAATAACAAGCATCCCCCTGCTTTTGGCTGGATAAATGCACTGCTGTTACGAGACGCTACACATTCCTCAAAGCCTACAGGGCAGATACAGAAATGGCTTGTTTTGGGAAGGAAGAGTAGGTAAATCAAATGCATTAAAAAGAGCATAATGCTGTCTTTAAATATCCGTTGGCTTCTGTAGAATACCTGGATTTACGTACACAAACACCCTTCAGAAAAGATGTAGTCAGAAAGTAATAATTTGGCTTAATATCACTCCCTAACTCTACAGAGAGAGGCAGCTGAAGACTGAGACACTGACATCTAGTGGCTGCCATGCAAGGTCTAACATTGACAAATACTGCTTACGGTATAAATATTATCAATAATAAATCACCCATGGGGCATTTGTAACTTGCCTGCTCTATTCTTACAAACAAAAGATTTGCTAATTTGCTCAAATTTGTCCTAATCCTGCTTTTTAAACATCAAGCACAACTGAAATTCTCTCAAGCAGAAGAAGGAAGGTAATCTTTCTGTACACAGCACATACATTTTTTTCTTGTAGGCTGCATTGACATAAATGAAAGCTGACTGCTTACATAAAACCCTAAATATTAGAGTTTAAGAGAATATTGTTAGCTTTTATACGCTCACAACTACAAAATAAAATACTATGCTGTCAATGCAACACTTAAATGATCTCAGGTGACCCAAACAGACATAAATTATATAGCTTAATGCACTATTTTCTCCAAAATTCTTGCATCTCTTCAGCTCTGATTACAGAAAATATATTAATCATAGCTGTACATACTCTTTAGCAACTCTTTAACAAACTTTTACAGTGGCTATGACAAACTCATTTTGATGAGGTAGCATTTAAGAGAGCCCTGTGTGAAGACGTGTTGAATAGTTTCTGGTAAAACATTTTTGTGCTTAGGCACTGGAAGCCACTCTTGAGAAAGAGGAGACTGATAATCGATAGCTGGTGGAAGGGGAGGAACAAGTAACTGAATAAATTCACATTTGGTGAAATTTGGTCAAATTCCACTAGCCTTGAGATCAATTATACTGCAATAATTTAGTCTCCCCCCCCCCCCAAATATATGTTACTGAATACACAATACACCTAGAAGCATGAATGCTTATCATCATTAACGTAAAGTCTCCTTACCCCAACTATTTCTCCAAAGTGGAAGCAAGTTAGTTAAGTCTTTGGGCTTATTTACATTTATTTTCTGCAACCCCTGACAGGAATTGCATTTAGCTAGAATTTACAATATGTTTCGGGCTAAACAAAATTAGAAGCTGTATTCCACCAGTTCATTATCTAAAATAAAGTAGGTGAAACATATAATTGAAGACTAACTGAATTATGATACTCAAACATGAATTATAAAAGCATCTTTGGTTGTTTAATGTCTACTTTAAAATGGTTAATAAAAGCAGCTGGAGTTGCAAGATGGCATAGAGCAGCAGCCCTTCCTCAGCAATGCTACTGTCACATGTCCAAGCACATGAAGAAGAATAATGAGGAAGCCGATCTCACTGGGAGAAAACAAAAGGCTGGGTGTAATCAACCTATACAGCTAGAACTTTGAAATATAAATTTAAGATTTTGGCAACAAGTAAAAAAAGCTTAAGCGTTTTTTTTTTTTTGTGTTTTGTTTTGTTTTTGGTTACAGTTCTATATTAGGACAGATCCACAGAACTAACTTTTATAAAAATACAACATACTGCATAAGTTTTATTTAAGGATTTAATTTATATACCACAAATACTGCTTTTAATATAAGTACAATATAATACAGTTTTATTTATGTAACTGCTGGTGTTCACTTTGGATCATGAACTGAATTGCATGCTGTGCTGTCAAAACTGTAATAAAATGGCCTCTAGTTAAACTTCTCCGAAGTATAAAATCATGCAAAAATCTACATCCTATATGATACAACCAGTACAATAATTGAAGCCAATAGCCTACAAACAGCCTGGACTATCTTCTGAGTTTGTTCTTCATGTGTCCGCGTGTCAGCCATGATTTTCTTTAGGCAGAAAGGAAGAATTTCTGTTTCGTATGTAGAATGTCATCACGACCACTGAAACCAGCAACAACGTGCACAGTTATCAGTCAACAAATCTTCATCCCCTAATGCAGTTCGAAGTGCACGTTTAGTCCATATTGACAAGTCTGGGGTTAGGAAGTTTTACGCTTTCCTCCTGTGACTACTGGTCGTGCATATTCCACGAAATCATCTATAAGAACAGGCCACGCTCCTAAAGAGAAGTCAAGCAATTCAGAAATTAATATATCATCATTAGCAACAAATTGGTGTACTCTCTAAATATAAAGGATCAAAAGCTCACTTTGACATTTAGGGGTGGACCTGCTGGGAAGTAGTTCTGAGGAGAAGGATCTGGGGGTCCTGGTAGACAGTAAATTATCCATGAGCCAACAATGTGCCCTTGTTGCCAAAAAGGCCAATGGAATCCTGGGCTCCATAGGGAAGACTGTGGCCAGTAGGTTGAGGGAGGTCATTCTCCCCCTCTACTCTGCACTGGTGAGGCCACAACTGGAATACTGCATCCAGTTTTGGGCTCCCCAGTTCAAGAGAGACAGGGAACTGCTGGAGCGAGTCCAGCGAAGGGCAACTAAGATGACTGAGGGACTGGAGCATCTCCCTTATGAGGAAAGGCTGAGAGAGCTGGGACTCTTTAGCCTGGAGAAGAGAAGGATGAGGGGAGACCTTATTATGACATATAAGTATCTAAAGGGTGGGTTGAAGGAGGATGGTGCCAGACTCTTTTCATTGGTTCCCAGTGACAGGACAAGGGGCAATGGGCACAAGTTGGAACATAGGAAATTCTGTTCAAATACACGGAAAAACTTCTTTACAGTGAGGGTGACAGAGCACTGGAACAGGCTGCCCAGGGAGGCTGTGGAGTCCCCTTCTCTGGAGACTTTGAAGACTCTCCTGGATGCAGTCCTGAGTGATGTGCTCTAGGCAATCCTGCTTTAGCAGGGGAGTTGGACTAGATGATCTCTAGAGGTCCCTTCCAACTCTGAAGTTTCTGTGATTCTGTGATTTCTGGCCTAGTCTGGCTTCAATGTGCGTGACACCATAAACACTTGAAAAAACCCACATCTAACTAATAAATTAAACATATGAATGTTTTCTTGCGGCAATAGTTCTTAGTACAAAGAGAACATATTTAAAGCATTGTCCACACTACAAAGTTTATAAACATTAGCTGATAGCAAACCCATGCCATTCCTATTAGTGTCATTCATAACCTAGGAAGAATTTCTGTACACAGTCATTCCAAAATAGGATTTGCAGGATTAGTAACAGACTGTAAATTGCTTTTAGGTTAGTGAAAAAAAAAAGCTCACATAGACATTCTTGCAAGTAGAAAAACGATGTATTTCCTTGCAGTTAGCAGCACTTCTGTACAAAAACCGCAGTTTCACTGAGACTCTTGTAGCATAACAGGTTCAAATAGCATGTGCTATATCATGGTATCTATATTACAGCAAACTAGTTAACCTTCTCGGCAACAAGTATGACACTATATTTGCAGCTAAACCTCTACAGGTAAACAAATTAAGACAGACAGTAGCAGCACATTCTGTTGTTTGTTTATAGCAATATTTTCATTTTGCTGTACCAATTTTTGAAGATTTTCAAGTACTGCTTACCTTCTTCATCATAGTTGGACATATCATCTGCAATCATATTTCCAAAGTCTAACAAAAGATTCCAAGTATCTTTTGGAATTGATCTTTTATGATGTTCCTATAACGGAGGAAAAATGGTACTGTTCAATCCAAACTATTTTCAAATTCCACAAGTATTTTATAATGACATATACTGGAATAGACATTTTACAAGCATTTCTTCTTTTTTTTTTTTTAAATAAAACACAGTTTCCAAATGAAGCTACAAAATAAATTGCAACTAAAGAAGGCAAAAAAGTGTAAGAAGTCTTTGATGGTTGTTTTATTTCTTCCATTCTGCTTTTAGGGTATGTGTTCCTAACTCGTTATGGAAAGGAATAAGTCAAATGCACTTTCTATTTCTCCTTAACGGGATGCACTCCAGGTTCTGAAACTGTGTGGGTTAGCATTCTGCCATTTCAACTTGAGCCCTGATTTCCCTCTCCCTTTTTACTTACACTTACCCAGTCCTTCTCTTTCAACTTTTTAATTATAGTGGCGCCTCCACTCTCCTTAGTCCAAGACTGCCTTCCAGACCCATCATCTCATCCTCTCTCCAGCTATTCTCTCCTTCGCCATAATGTACCGCCTGCATTTGCTCCTCTTCTGCCCAGTCTTTTTTCCCCTAGTCTGTCCCGTTCTCCACCACCACCTCCTTGTCTGATTTCAAGTATATTCTTTCTGCATCGCCCCATTCACAGGTTGCCACCCTGCCCAGTTTCAACCTGCACTCCAAAAAAACCCCAAACCTCAGTCCCAGTCAAACTTCTCTCAGCTTTTACAGTTAGCACTCCCAAGAAGAGAGACTGCGTGGGGAAACGCAATGACTAAGCAGTTGTGACGTGCAGGATCAAGTCAGACCATTCACATCTCCCTTCATCTGTTGATACTGCTGTATTACCTCAAGATAGGGAATTAAATTAATAGGGAATTAAATTTCAACACCTGGTGCTGGTTTGCAGCAAAAAGGTGCAAGTGCATGAAAAGACTTGCTCGATGAAGGGTTGGGTTTTTTGTTTGTGTTGTTAGTTTTGTGTTGTGGGGTGGGGTTTTTTTTGTTCGGTTGGTTGGGTTTATTTCTTAAGCAGTAATGCTCTAAAGTATCGAGAAGAACAAACGGCATTTCAAAAATCTAGAACTTGATCAAGATGAGGTTGATGTCCAACACAACAGCAAACATATCTTCTTGCTCAAGCCAAATGTTATATCTTGACTGCAAAGAATATGACAAGCAAACATACCTCCTGGAAAAGGTTCCTTAGAACAAACAAAATACAAATAAGCCCCTTCCCCCCCATCCTAAAGAGTCCTAACTCACTTCTATCTCAGGTTGAGTTTTTTAATCTAAACATTTCTTCTAAAGTAAACATTCAGGTTAAATATTTGTAGCAAAGTAGGACACTTTATACCAGATCATCTAGTTATAGCTTGAAGCAGAGATCTGCAGAACTGTCTGTTGTAGCAAACTTGATCACATAGCCATGTAGGGAAAAAACATTAAGACTTTTCTTCAGTTACATCTATGGAGTTGAAGTTGGATGTGTTAAGTGTACTAAGGCAGTTAAAATGTGAAATGTTTTCACAAGTTCTCTTGATGAAACTGGTACAGTATTCAGTGAATAAAATACAGTGTCCAAAAATCTAGAAAAAAATTCAGAAGACACTGCAAAAAGTATACACTTTCCCTATTAAGCACTGGTGATTATGGGACAAAACGCAAAAAGATTTCTTAATTCTCCTAAACCACAGATAAAAAGATAAATAAAACAAAAAATCAAGATAAATTATACATTATGTAACATTATATAAGGTTTTTTTTTTTGCAAGTATATAGAAAGGTAAATGTAGAAGTGTGGATGAATGAATCAGGCCTTTAATAAGAATATTTTGCGATTTTTAAAGTTTAATTTATGCCTTTCTATTCCACTGCCCACAGAATTGCACTTGTAATAGAAAGCTGTCAAGATCAGTTCACAATTATTATCTAAAAAATGAGTCAAAATAATTATTCAGACGAGAACTTTCACTTAAAAAGAAAAGTCTCTCAGGTTAAGTCAGTCATAACAGAATTGACATTTAAAAAAGACCGAGTTTATGCATTAATACCACAAAAGGCAGAGCATGATAAAATACATGGTTGACTAATCACAGCTGTCTTGAGAACAGAGACAACAGGGGTTCAATCTACAATCATGGCTTCATTTCATGCAGAAGCTTTCCTAAGTAGGAGGATACAGGATCAAGCAAGCAGAATACTCTAGTGTTTTGCTAGATCTTTTTGCATTCTTCTCAATTAGAAAATTATATAGAGAAGATTTAATTTGGCTTGATATAAGACCATTTTATATTACTTTTCAAAAAGGAAACAGTTCAAAGGAAGTATTCAGACATCCTGTCTTTTTCTTTATTGTAAGCACACAGCCTACAAATCAGATTACTGTGAACTAAGATAGTCAGGAAAGAATACAGTACATACTTACCAACAAAAATTTATTCCAAAGATCTAGAAATTTAAATCTTCCTGACAAGACTAAATTCCAATATGCAATTGCCATTTCTAGATCTGCAAGAGACAAAGCAACATGCAAGTATTACAGCACATGATATGCAATAAAATGCTTATGGTTAAACAATTAATGCTACATCCACTATATTATGATACAAATGAATAACATTCTTTTAAAAATCACTACAAAAATTATAAGGAACTGTTTTCTACTCTCACTGCACCCAGAAGGCAGAAGACAAGCCGTATAAATTGCATATTGAACATTGCATTCATAAAGACTAAAATATTTTTGTCAGCATACAGCATTTGCTGTATGTGCTGGGTTAGAGCTACATTAGAAAATGCTGGATTAGAGCTACTCTCAATCTACAGAAACAGAAAAAAATAGTTATGAATAACTGTCTACAAATTAAAAAACAAAACAACGCATAAACACAACAAATACTGATAGAAACCCAAACATTTAAGTTTGCAAGTGCCAATTCCCGTTAATGTATCGCATTTTAGACACACTTGACTTTAGAGGGAATTTTAAAGACATGAGGGGGATATTAAAAAAAAAATAAAATTGTCCAGGGCATGATAATTCTACAGCACCCCTTACAACAATAATTCTCTTCTTCTGCAATCATTTAGCAGACAAACACCTACACCCAATACTGAAAATATAAGTCCAAGAAAGCAGCCCTTATTCCGCACCGTGACCATTAATCTGAGAGCAGAGCTTGGCTCCTGTATGCCAGCAGGAAGATGCAGCACCGCCACACGTTCAAGCAACATCAGATGCAGCACAGGGGTAGAAAAGATGTTTTCTGGAAGGTCTGTTTTCATCCTCAGCAACTCACAATATCTAATGGCTTCTGCGCCTGGTCCCACAGGTAACAGCACTCAATGTATGCGTACTGCTGTGCAACCACGAAATAAAGCACGGCCTTTCTTAAACCACAAAAAGGTTTCAGTTTGTGCTTTCAGTGTAAAGTAAGTATAAACAAAATACGAAAAAATTCCAGATTTTAACATAGCCAGTTCCCTAGAGCCTGTAGCATAGAGGGCTGGGGCTCAGCCAAAGTGCAATAGTTAAGATGTAAAGAAACGAAGTACGCGTGTACCCAGCTCCATAGACAGGGCTGCCTGAGTTTGTTCTATCATGATCAGAGCACTTGTCAGTACAGAACTTGCTTCATCCCCTAATAATCTTCTTTCAGTCCTTCCCGTCTTTGCCACCATGCTCACTTTTCACAGAAAATAAGAAGAGAACAGTAATAGCATTTACTCGCTGTTTAGATATGCAGATTAAGTATTCATATCTGTTATCCCAAATGAAAAGCAAAAGAAATAGGAAGGGAGAAACTTGAATAATCTTAAGGGTTCCTAAACTTCACGATGAAGTGACTGACTTTGATCCCATTCACTCAGGCTTCATGATGAAGATTCAACCTTTCCAAGCCAACCTTGCAAATCTATCATGTGACAACATTAAGCAAAATGCACTTTGAAGAAAAAAGCACTTCAACAGAAGAAGAGTTTTTATACTTCTGATGAAATATTCCCTGGAAAAAGGAAAAAGGTACAGGCAAGGAAACAAAGATGGTTAAAGGTACTACAAAAAAAAAAAAAAATCTAAAAGGGGAGGACACAATTCCTTGGTTTATTTGGGTGTGTGACAAATTTAGTATTATGTTAAGACGAACTTGATTATTGCAAAATTGTATTTGACAGAATGCACATGAAATACGGTCTTAATTAAGTTGATACTTGAGGGATACATTACATGTGTGTGCAATTGGATTCTCCCCCACGCAGATCCAGGAATTATTTGCTATAATGTACAACAAAAGCATATCCTGCTGAGGATGCCGCTCAGTAGTGGCTGAAACCAGTCCACCCTAGAGCTGCTCTCCCCGTTAAGCACACGGAGGGAAGTCCTGATCTTGGTTAAAACTAGCTCAAGGGAAAAACAAAAAAGTAAATCTTCCTCATCTGGTTCACTGCAATCACACAAACCCATGAACTAACACAAAGATATTTGAACAAAACAACTAGATGGGACTACCTCTTTTGGTAGTGGTGCTAGTTTATACAGTCTTAAAGTACTTGAGAAAACTAGGCCTTCAGGTGGGCTACATTCTCAGGGGATACGGCTACACTTTTGTTTGAAGACAATTCCCTACCTAGGTTGAAAAACTTAGCAATGCAGGACAGAAAAGAGGATTTTTCTTCTTTAAAGGGAAGACCTAGTCACACCGAGTTCCAGTTCTACATTAGGATGCTGATAGTAGTATCAATAAACAGCAATGTTGTGAAGGTTGTGTATCTGCTAGAAGTAGTGCAGCATAAGAGATACTTAGAAAAAGAGGCCTTACGCCATTGGAATTCTGCATTCTGCATCCTCACAGGAAGATGCTTTGGCAAGGCATGGATTTCTTAAGCAATCTTGGGAATACCTATTTCAATGTTGCATAGATATGAAGACATCATTAAATCAAACAACAATCATATAAATATGCTGGTTTTGTTCCAAAAAATATGCTTCCCACATTATAGACCAATGATGCAAGTTTTATAAATGGAAAGGAAAAGACAGATGCATCAATCTCTGAAAACTCATGCCTAAGCAAGGACCAGTTTAGAAGAGACTCCATTGCAAACATCCATGCTCATATCCAAAATATAAAATTGCTAAATGGTTGATGTTTAAAGAACATAATAAAAATACCATATCATACATTATACAACAGTTTGAGCTTTCCTTTCAACGCAAAACATTTTCAGTGTCAATACCCAGCGAGTGTTTCATGTCTACAGCCCCCCCCTCAGTACAACGCCTTTACAGTTCAAAGATTTTGAGTACACTGAAACAAAGCTTCAATACCCAGATATTCCGCTTTCTGGATACCTAGTCTACTTGTGGCTGCATACTGCATCTATAAAGCTTTCTGTAGCAAAACCCTAAGAATTGAGTCACCTAAAAGCAATACCAGTTACCATTACAAAATTATTGAAGCTAAAATTACTAAGAAAATTTTAAAAATATATACAATATCTAAGAAAAAAGTTCAAGAAGACAGAAAAGGTTAATAAAATAATGTTTTCATTATTTTAAACATTATTTTGCTAAATAACATTTATTATAGTAAACTTGCTTTACTATGTTTTAAAAGTTCTTTACACTTTTGAATTATTTAAACAATCAGCTTTTCACAATAAGTAAAGCATTTTGCATGCAGTATTATCTATTCTAAAACATTAATGCCTCATTCTAAAATTGTTTTAAAAAAAAGCCCTCAGCCTCTTCTACCCTGATTGAACAGAAAGCTTAAAGTGATAAGAAATCAGCACAATTAATGCAGAAGGAGAAATACATTATCAGTTAGACAGCCTGTGTCTGCTTTCAAGATTTGATCAAATGCTTATCTTGTTAGCAAAAAAAAATAAATTCATTATTAGATTCTTGCATGAATTTAAAAAAAAAAAACCCAAACATAAATTAAGTTCCTCATCCCTTTGCTATGCTTTTGGTCAAGGGCAATGAAGTCATTGCACACAAGTAATCAAGGGAAGAGAGAAAACAGAAAGATAAATCAACAGATAGCAAGGAATTGGCTGGAGAGTAGGATTTATGAGGAACATGAAATGAAGTTCATTTAGACCTGCTGTGCCAAAACAGCACTCTGGGACTGCAGCACTCACTTGTGTCATCCTCTGCCAAATGGAGCTTTCCAGCTCTCAGAGTGCCCTACCAACAGAGCCGATTCATGCAGCCATGTTTGAAGCTGTCAGAATATTAAAATTCACCTAAATTACTAATATAACTTAGAAGAAAAAAAACCCACCACACAACAAAGACTAAAGGCATTACACTGGCCTCCTAATGGCATTTTAAAATCTTTAAGTTATTTCTAAGACTATTTTAGTATTAGCCACTGTTGCCCTCACAATCCCTAATTAGCATATTAACTAGGTTCTGTACATTATGATGGTAGAGTCTATCACGTTTTACAGCTTGAAAAAAAAAAAAAAAAAGGATTTTAATTTCATCTTTTGAGATTAACCGATTGTCCCAGTATTGTCTTTTTCTTTCTTTATCGCTGTTTAATCTTCTTATCAACATTGTAAAGCTTTGCTACTTTACATGTCATCTCTATGAGAGACCTTGGGCATCACCAATGAGTTCTATTCAAAGAATACTCTCTCAAACTACATCGGTAACATTTTTTATTTTTATTTTTTTCAAAATAACAGGAGGCATCAGCCTACCCAGTCCATCTACAGACACAAACCAACAAATTAGTAAAGAATGTAACAAAGCTTGTAGGAGGAAAAAAGTTACTTTTATTAGACCAGTTAATAAGGACGAAAAAAAAAAAAAATTTGGAAATTAAAATTTCAGAGCCAAGCATCCCTTTGTTTGAGGCGTTCTTTTCCCAATGCTTTAACCAAAACTTACTCTACAGCTTTGAAAACAAAAGAGCAGCCAACAAACTCTCCGGTTCCCAACACTGCATAAAAAATTAATCTGGACAGGTGCAAGACACAGAAATCTATTTTATCATTCAATTGCCTTGTAAAAATATATTTAGCCTCTGTAAGAGACTGAACTGTTTTCTCTACAGTCACATAATCTGACCTGTAGTATCATTTGGTTGATATTCTCTGATCGCTTTCCTCTTGTTTTCTCACTGTGATCACAGACAAAATATCATACTTCTGCAAAGCTAAAACAAAAACTACATTGCACAAAATTATTTTGTTTCAATAAAATTCCTGGACACTGTGCCAAAGCTGGTGCAGATGTGGGAACAGTGGCAACTGGCATCAATCTACCCCAACAACTGGACTATCACACCACCTGACCAACAAACATCAAATGAATACTTGCAAGATTCAGTGAGTTACTTGATTTCTTGTTTCCTCCTCTCTGAATGATTTTAACAGTCTTCTCTGGCCTCCAAATTACTAAGAACATGGACACAAGAATTAGTTTCTTTCCTAATCAGAACGTTTTCTTCTTCTACAAACAAATAAAATCCATACAGCAAAACAACAAGAAAATACCATCAGGATTCAACCTAAAAACCCTTCACCAAATTGCCAAGAGTTTAGAGCAAAATAGCCCTTATCTCCAATTAAGAGCTCCCCCACAGAAGGAAGAGAGAACGGGAAAAACAGATAAGGGGTACAATACAAATACTGGAAGTGGCTACACTCAGGATCCAGCTGAGTTGGATCCATTCATCCCTGCAAAGCCGTAAGCAAAGAGCTTCCCAGTGCTCTACGTTAGGGGACGTACAAGACAGAGTGTTAGAGGACAGAACATTCCCTGTGGTGGAGAGGGAATAGTGGTAAAGCGCAGCATGTGGATTTCAGAAGAGCTCTGCAGGAATCGGGCAGGGTCTGACCGTGCTTATTAACTCTATCTCAGCATCCACCATGCCGAGGCAGGCTGATTCCACTCAGAACCTTTCATGTTTTTTATCTTGTGTATCAACTGCACAAAAGCAGCTAAACTGCTTCTGAATGTGAGCTAGGCTTAGAAGAAGATAGCTATCTAAACGTCAATTTGAGTGCAGCCTAATGAAATGAACCTGATTGTAGCCAGTTTCAAAATCCCCCCATCACTACAAATCTCAGAGAAAGTACAACAGATGACTAGATATATATTTCCCAAATAAGAGCCAAACATGAGTAAAAGAATCAATGAGGCATTACTAGAACTGGCAGCTATGGCACACCTTTGCTGCCACTATTGATCAGAGCTGCTACTTTTTTTGATCAGAGCACCCTGTTCTATACTAAGCTTCTCAAATTGATGGCATTTTCAGAAAGACAAATGTGAACAAAAACAGAGCAAGGATCATATGCACAGACCAAGGCCATTGAAACACCTAAAATACAGCATTCACAGACCTCTTCCAAAATAAACACGAAATTTATTTATTAAACTCCCTCAACTTCTTCCATCCACTCGCTCCTACAAACATCCTACAAATGGATCAATCTAATTCTTCATTGAAAATGGCGGAAATTTTGATAACTAGTTAATGTGGGGGGAGGAAAAAAAAAAAAAAAAGAAGACATCCTTCCCTAATGTCTAAGTGTCTCTTCAAAGAATCTTGAGACACTGCTATGATGAAAGCCAAAGTTGATGTTGCTTCAATGAAAAAGAGCACATTATACTCATCTGCTCATAGAAGATGCAACCTCCTTGAAGTCCACATACCGGATGCAAAGATAGTCATTCTTCTGGTCTTGAGGTAATATTTCATTCAAGTCTGAATGCCCTCCTCATGTATCATCTCTTGCTTGATCCCAGGAAACTGGCAGAGAGAAGGAAGCACAACCTTTTGAGCCAGCAAGCAGGCGAAGGGACCACAAAGGAGTGATGAAGGATCAAATCTTTTTGTTTCCATGTTGGAAGTTGAAGAGCATGAAAGAATGCATTAAGTTCCTCCACTGTGCTGAAACAAACTGTAGTAAACTCCTGAGCACGAGGAATCTCCTGAACATGTCTTGCTGGGGCTCAAAGGGAGATCCAATCAGAGACTCACAGTAAGTATCACGTTAAAAAAAAAAAAAAAAAAAAAAGAGGAAAAAAAAAAGATAGATAGATGGAGCTAAGGCCTTGTTTTGAGCTTGAACGGTGTCCTTAGAAATCTGAACTGCTCTGTATACAACATGACAAAAGATCTGTAAATCCTATTCTTTAGTACACCTATCAACCAAGAGCTAGGATGCAAAATTTCACTTGGACTGCAATACAAAAAGCTAAAACTTGGGAGCAGAAAAGTGAGATAAACCTCTCCAAATCTGCACCACGCAAAAAGTAAAAGATTTATTGTACTAAATATAATAGTGAGAACATGAAAGCACAGATTAAACAGACGGAATCACAGTTATCCAGAATAATTCTTTGTAAAAGTCTCCTGGCAAACCAGACCTGCAAAACTACATTTTTTACATTATCTCAAAATATATACAACACACTCAGATGAAGTTTAACATAACTAAATATTATGCCTCCCAGGTCCAATATGCAACCATTGAGATGTCACTGCTCTGTTGAAAGCTTGCTATTTATTTTTTTTCTTGAATTCTGTCCACCACAGGGAGCAGTAGTCTTAACAGTTATATTTTATTTTTTTTTTACATCATCTTCTAAGATAGTAATCAAATCTATTTAGAGGTATTTGAAAGACATTTGACAGTTGAGTCCTGAGTAACATTAATCAGAACATCATCTTCTGCTCAAAGAAAATCATGGTAGATCTTACGCAATACGCTTTTGCCTCCTGCATCTCAGTACTTACACAAGGCATCACCTAGGGGGACTGGTACTACTTTTACGTCTTTAACCAGCACGTGTCCAGACTGAAGCATACTACTTGACGATATTAAGCTAATACAAGTAAATGGAAACATTCAATTTGGATGAGACTATAGAGACAGAAGTCCTGCAGATGTAAAGATAAATAAAAAAATCCCTAGTATCACCACATGAACTGTGGAAAAGAGACTCCTATAAAAGGTGGTCCTATTTCTAGGAATGAGTATTGTACTGAACTCTGTACCTATTTTGGGGAACGACAGAATAGATGCAACTTAATTTATTGGAGAGGATTCTTCCCATCTAATTACGTAAGGGCAGAATTTCTTGCATTGGTTTTGAAGGGAACTGTAGAATAAGAAGAAATTACAAAGCAATGGAAGACAGGCTGTTCTAAAAATAAATCAAACACAAAACTGCACACACACACCTCCTCCCAGGACTGCTTTCCTGGAGCAAAATCCATTGCACAGTGAAGAAGACTGTGTCGAGTATCACCAAAATTCTTCTATCACCAAAAAAACTTCTAAAAAGTGCTTCTGTGCCTTCCTACTCCCTCCCATACAAATAGCATCTGGTGTAAGAAAAGATATTATGCATCCTGCTGATAACTCCTGAAAAATAAATGTTTGGGATACACAGAGATTTTTTTTCAAGAGATGCTGCAGGCAAAAATGTTCAATGAAAACTGACAGTAATTTCAGAAATGACTTTTAGAAATTCAGTCTGAAAGCACTGGTGCCCAAAGTGAAGCTAGACACGGTGAAATTCATCTCAGTATGCTGAAGAAACCTCAAACTGCTACCTACCATCTTTGAGACTTCACAGAGGTCAAAGGAGGTTCTAGAAGAACCTCAGTGGTTCTCTGCCAAATTGGGAGAAGGTAACTCACCCGTGGGAGTCAGTCCTGTATCTAACGCTGACCAATACTGAAGTAACGCAGATGACACAACAAAGAAAATTTTTATTAAATCTGCAACTTACACAAAGCCTGAAAAAAGTTTAGCATGGTAGAGGACAGGATTAGAATTCGAAATTATTTGCACAAACTGGTAAACCATTTGGAAGTAAATAAGAAAGATTTCATTAAGAAGTGCAAAGTCACATAGCTAAGTGGGAATAACTGACCACAGAAATACAAGATCAGAATTAACTGGGTGCATTGCAGTTCTGAAGAAACCCCATAATATAATAGATCACAAACTGCAAATAGTATCAGTGCTGTAAGTATAAGCGAACTTAGTAACGGGATGTAAAACAAGGAGCAAAACACCTACGGTGCCTGGAAGATATCCAGCTTGTTTGGGCACTACTAAAGAAAAGAAAGATAGATCAATTGGATTGCAAAGGAAAAGAGAGTTCAAAGATACAATTGCAGTATCAGAGAGTTGGAAGATAAAATTTAACACGGCAGTTGGTTTTACGCAGTCTAGAGACTAAGAGAAGATGCACACTAGTTGCCAAATATGTAAAAAGTTGTTACTATCTCTAAGGAAACATGCATTCTACATACTTACTCTGGACAGGCAAGTATTGAACAGAAGAATTCAGGAACAGAGATTTAAGTTACACGCTAGGGAAAAAAAATAAATCTAACAATAGGTTTGAGCAAGCACAGACATAGATGTATGACACCCGCCATCAGAAATTTAAGATTATATTATATGAAGGCAGTGGCTCCCAAATTTTTTCAGCTAGAGGGCCACTGCCAATCAGATCTCAAATCTTGCTGATAAATACCGAAACTGAAAAGGCAATTTAGTATACATTGCTAGCATACCACTGAACACTTGGTTAGAAAAACATCTGTGAGGAATGGTTTTAGTAGACATTGATCCTGTCTGGCACAAGGGAATACACTATATAAGTGTTTCTCTATCTTTTAAATTGAAACACCATCTGGCATATTAAAAAGGAACCCATGAATCACTGTATTTCCTGATGTTCTTCAGGGAAGATGCGGCAAAAAATAAAGTAATAACTGCTGCTTATCACTTCTTCAAACAGCAGAAATAGATTTTTTTAAAAAAAAAAGTAATCAGAAACATATTAAAATGCTGATAGAGCAATGAACATGACTCCTAACCATAGCATTGGTGTTTGGATATTTTAGAGATATTTCAGTAATTTCTTACAGTTTCAACATGGTAAGATAATAAACATGAAAAATAACAGCACAAATGAGTTGTCTTTGCCTAAAACAGACATTTTACTGGTGAGCTCTAGTCTCACATTTTATTTCTGTTTAAAAAAAATGCGTTAGCACTTAGCCTGAAGGATCCAACAGAACGACTATTTTAATTGTGTCTTCTTTTATAAAAAGTTTTTATTAACAATTTGCTAAGAGTAAGAATTTCCCATTTGTCACTGGCACTATGTCAAATTTGCTTAGTTTTCAAATAGGTGTATTCATGGGTCATGTGTATACCTGAGAATCGAGCAATATTCTTTTAGTCTACAGACCTATTCCCTAAACGATGAGTGCAACAGCTACCAGACTTGGTGATTTAAGCTCTGAGTATAATAAAAGGAAGCATTGGATACTTCATCCCCCAGAAAAATCACATTAAAATATTTTGTAATTGAAAGTCAGGAAGTAATTCCTTTGATTATTTCCACTTCGTTAATTAAAACCATTCACTTTTATCCCTATTTTCCATAAACTTACTGACCTCTTAGTCTTCAAATCATAATTCAAATGTGAACATATGGGAATGAGTAGGCAAGCACTATCACAGGAGCATGTCACCAGAAACATTTTAAGGCAAGCAGCTAGGACAGTGGCTTAGCAGCATCCTGTACTTAGGTAGCACTGCGTATCTAACGTGCATATGGGGAAGAAGGGGAGGTCAACACCTTAAGATGACCCAGACAGAGTTAGGCAGAGATTTATACCAGCTCATTCAGTAAAAAAATCTAATTGTACATTCTGTTTAACTATCTGGACTGACTTCATAAGAGCATCCTGAGCCAAGGCTCCAAACTTTGTTTGGAAGAGAAACAGACTTTGTACATGGATGAGGCAAATTCCCGCATCTCCTTGACAATCGGGCACACAGTCATTGGGACACAAACAGCAAACACCTCTACATTAGTCCCTGGAGAGAGGGAGGGAAGATGGACAGTTTGTTATTCTAGGAGAAAATACATAGTGTATACAGAGAAGAGGATGCAAAATGAAAAAGCACCTAAACGTATTAAATGAAGCTGAAACAACTGGAATTCTCAGGTCATACAGACCCTCCTGTAAGGTAACTGACTCAATTTTTTCCCTTGCTGAACACCTTTTTGCTGAAAGAACAAACATAACTCTTAGAACAATCACAGCAGGAAGCAGTAAGTTGTAAACGCCAACCTGTAAACTTATTTTTCCCCCCTCCATCTCTCTGCTCTACTGAATATAACAGCATTACCAGAAAAGATTCCAACTCCAAACCTATACAGTGTTACGTTTTATTTGGATAAGCTATCACTGACCTCGATCACTCAAAACCATCATATTAGTCAATATGCTTGCTCAGCACTCTCCTTCTGCTCAACCTACAGTGATCCAAGTTGACACTAGACAGAAACATGGTGTACCTCCATTGAAATAAGAGCAGTAGCACCTGTTTATGTTTAATTCAATATCTAGAATCATGTTACCAAAACCAGAAAACGTCTGACAAAAAATGTCACCAAAATACTGCCATTTAAGAACTAGGCACTACTTGAAATTAAGAAACAGTAAGTATTACCAGAATTATTAAGATTCCTGAAGACTGAAATCAGCAACAGATCCAATCAACTCTTCCCAAGGTTTATTTTAAGCTTGACTTTAATTTTTGCACATTTTACCTTTTCCCGCTAATAATTCAACTCTTAGTGCAAGAAGGCACTTAGGTTTTATTGCCAAAAAGTACCATTCTTACACAACAGAGAAGACAGACTTACAAATGAAGAGGCCTCCATACCAAACAAGCAGAAGTAATGGAAAACAAGTATGTTTCCTTTTTCCTCTCATGTCAAATAAACAGTACATTCAGTTCCATAATCTGGGTTAGGTTGCCTTCGCTCCTCCTCTCTTTGTACAGGCTTAGGTGAAAAGCTTTTGAGACATATTTCCCAAGTACATGAGTTTCACGTTGGAACTGATCCAATTAAAACAGGAAGCTATTTATAATATTTCTTTAGGTATCCCATAAATTCCAACCTCAGCTGTAACTGACTTACCTTTTCCACAATCTGAAAGTTCTACGCTTTTTAATGAAGAGAAGCAAGAAAATGAACAACTAGCTAAGGGACTTGAACTCCAGCCAGCCTCACAGAACCACTACAAGACTATTTCATTTTTGTGTCTGGAAGGGTGGCATGTGACCCATGAAAGTGTGATATGTGTAATGAAAAATGAAATTGCTGCAAAAAATAAAGAAAAATGGAAACTGGCTAAAAGTTGCCCACAGTTCAAAAAAGAAAAATAAAAAAAAAAAAATAAAAAAAAGACACCAGGAAAGACAAGAGATACTATTCAAAGTAATTCCGAAGGAAGAATGTGGAACAGACACCTCAGGTGGGGAAGGTCTAAATCAATATTCTCCTCCTCCATCTCACTCCTCTTCCGCGAGTTTTTGAAAAAACAGTATTTATTAGTGTGCTTGCCAAGTAACATAGACACAGAGTTAAAGTGGCTATGCTAAAAAAAAAACAAAAACAAAACCCAAACCACTTCCTCTACCCATAGCACAAAAAGAACAGTGATGATGGTACGGTGCTATTCTACACACAAAAGAGTCTAATTCCTTCCTACACAGTGTCTTTTGAAAGTGGACATAAATTTGAAACGATATCAGATTTCATCTTCCAATTTCTTCAACTATTCACAAACTATAGATATTTCTGATTTGAAGAGAATAAAACATTGGAATTTAAATAATATATCGATTTTACTCCAGCAATACAAGGCATGGATTGGGACAATCTCAAACTTTATAGAGAATAATAATTTAATACTTTATAAACAGTATGCCTATACTATTCACTAGCTTTGAACCAGGTCCATAATCCTCTTTTTCTAAACTTTACATGAAAACTGTGAACTAAAACTAAAAATTCTTAGAAGAACAATAACTTTTGCCCAGAGTTTTCTCCCTCTTTTTTAAGCTGATATGGATATCTTGTTTCAGTTCTTTTCTGAACAAAATGGAAAACACTAGGAGTTCACTACATCAGCCTTTAAAAAAAAAGTAAATTATGACAGGTCTCTAAGAACTGCAGGAACTTCCTTTGACAAGAGGAGAGAGAATGTCAATACTAGCAAAAAACCTCATTAAATTACCGGTACCAAGGGGACATTGAAGAAGAGATTAATTGAAAGATGGTGGGAACCAGAAGTCAGTGAAAAAAATCAATAATGAATTTACTATACAATCATCAACCAGAAAATTGTGCTATTGTAAGTATTTGGAATTGACTTCACTGTCTATAGTTATTTTCCCAATTTTTTTTGTCTACTTACCTAAACCTTTTTGTCCAGGGTTTTTAGCAAAGTTAAAAGTAAACTGATAAAAATCTTTGAACTTTGTTGGATCCTTTAGCTCTTGTTCCAGTCTTGGCAATAGAGCTTTTAGTTTTTCTGTGGTGTCACACCTGTTCAAAAGAGGTTACATTATTTGTAAACATTTAAGATTTCTTTTTACCTTTTTTTTCTTCTCTTTTTTTTTTTTTTAAATTTTTTAAGGTTTAGTTTGATAGCAAAATAAAAGAGTAGTAAAGATAAAAATAGAGTATCTGTCTGGATAGCATTTTTAAAAATATAAACACTCATATGCCTTTACTAAGTGATTTTAAGTGGAACATTATATATAGGCATCCATTAAGTATGCAACAGGATTCAGTGGTTTTTTTTTTCTCAGTCCCTTCACAATTTTATGAACTCAAACAATAGATGTTATTATGTTCTTAAAAAACATATAGACCTCACTGGAATCTGCTATCCTTTCCCCTTTTATAGCTATTGTAACACAAGTGTGTGGGTTTTTGCTTTAATCTAGACAGACATTACTTTTTCCCTGCTCTACCTAAATGAAGGGCTGCATACTATGTTTACAGTTAACCTTAATATTAGAGGACTTTCCAACAAAATGAACTATGATTTGCAGTCATCCTCCGCCCACCATAGAACACTTGCAGATAAAACCTGGGAAAAAGATGAGCGTTTGACAATAGCTTGAAGGCAGATAAACCATTTAACAGCCTGGCATAGGTAAGGTAAGATGGAATCAAGTTACTGAGATTCTAACAGAAACACACCTCTTAATAACACAAGACTGGAGCACTTTCACTGAAAGCACCTGAGCTGACAAAATGCAATTCTAAAAGTAAAAGGGCTTCCTCCACACCAAGGAATCATACGAACATTCAAGGTTTACGGGATATTACCAATATTTTGAATTGCCCCTAGAAACTCAAAGAGAAGGAAATAGGGTTCAAAGAAGTAGCTATCATAATTACCATCTTGCATTTCAAAGCTCTCAGTAGCCAAGTATTTGTATTTATTCTAAAGATTCAAGAATAATTTTATTAAAGGATGGACAACTACAGCAAAATCCATAAAATGCAGATGCAGTTTTAACTGTCTTGCACGGTACAGATAAAAATAAGTACCTTTCTGGCCTCCTGCAGTACCTGGTGGAGAAGATAAAGAATTCTGCCAAGAGTCTTCAAGTAAGAACTTCAGTTTCATGGGGACTTGATCTAGTTAACAATAGGGACAAATATCATATTTTCCCATATGTATCCTAAGGTGCTATATGAACGTAAGCCTCAGGGAGCTTCTTTTCATTCAAATCTTCACCTATGTTCAATGCTAAAAACCACAGACGCTGCTCCTCCGGTATGTAACAAAATAATTCCAAATTCTTAATAAGCAGCATACCGGTGGCAAGCAGGTATGACTACATTATGCTCCGAAGAGCACTGTGTTGAGCAGAAAGAGATCAAAATCACAGACCTCTGTGGAACTGCATCAGAGACAGTCATGAGGACATAGGAGCAATGTGACAATAAAGTTACAAAACAAAATCCAAGCCAGAAGCTTGGTGGCTTAAGCAAAAACCTTTTTAATCAGTTATATCAAATAATGCTGACAGCCTTTAATATAGCAGCATGAGCACTTGATTGCTGTTGATTGGCTGGAAAACAGTCTCTACCCACAGGGACAAAATAAAGCAGTAGACTTCACATGACATCAGAAGTTATATCATCACAATTTATGAACACCCTTACCTAAAAAGAAAGGCTTAGAAAGAAGTCAGTAACCAATGAGGTCAGCCACAACGGACTGCTAGGATCCCTGCTCAAGAAACAACCACCACCTTTGCTAGAAGTCAGTCTATGACTGGAGTTGATGACTGGAGGGTGGCTAGCGTGACGCCCATCTACAAGAAGGGTCGGAAGGAGGATCTGGGAAACTACAGGCCTGTCAGCCTAACCTCGGTACCGGGAAAGATCATGGAGAGGATCATCTTGAGCGAGCTCTCACGGCAAGTTCAGGGCAGCCAAGGGATCGGGGCCAGCCAGCATGGGTTTAGGAAGGGGAGGTCCTGCTTAACCAACCTGATCTCTTTCTATGACCATGTGACCCACCTTCTGGATGCGAGGAAGGCTGTTGTCTATCTGGACTTTGGTAAGGCCTTTGACACCATCCCCCACAGCATTCTCCTGGAGAAGCTGGCGAATCATGGCATAGACAAGAGTACTCTTTGCTGGGTTAAAAACTGGCTGGATGGCCGTGCCCAGAGAGTTGTGATTAATGGGGTGAAATCCTCTTGGCAGCCGGTCACCAGTGGTGTCCCTCAGGGCTCAGTTTTGGGGCCAGTTTTGTTTAATATCTTTATCAATGATCTGGATGAGGGGATTGAGTGCACCCTCAGTAAGTTTGCAGATGACACCAAACTAGGTGGGAGCATTGATCTGCTTGAGGGTAGCAAGGCTCTACAGAGGGACCTGGACAGGCTGGATCAATGGGCCAAGGCCAACCGTATGAGGTTTAATAAGGCCAAGTGCCGGGTCCTGCGTTTTGGTCACAACAACCCCAAGCAACGCTACAGGCTTGGGGAAGAGCTGCTGGAAAGCTGCCCAGCAGCAAAGGACCTGGGGGTGCTGGTGGACGGCCAGCTTAACATGAGGCAGCAGTGTGCCCAGGTGGACAAGAGGGCCAACAGCATTCTGGCTTGTATCAGGAACAGCGTGGCCAGCAGGAGCAGGGGAGTGATCGTGCCTCTGTACTCGGCACTGGTGAGGCCTCACCTCGAGTGCTGTGTTCAGTTCTGGGCCCCTCTGTACAAGAGGGACATTGAAGCGCTGGAGCGTGTCCAGAGGAGAGCTACCAGGCTGGTGAGGGGTCTGGAGACCAGGTCATATGAGGAGAGGCTGAGGGAGCTGGGCATGTTTAGCTTGGAGAAGAGGAGGCTGAGGGGAGACCTCATTGCCCTCTACAACTCCCTGAAAGGAGGCTGGAGAGAGGTGGGTGTTGGCCTCTTCTCCCAGGCGAATAATGACAGGACCAGAGGAAATGGTCTGAAGCTGCGGCAGGGGAGGTTTAGATTAGATATTAGGAAGAATTACTTTACTGACAGAGTGGTCAGGCACTGGAACAGCCTGCCCAGGGAGGTGGTTGAGTCACCATCCCTACAGGTATTTACGAAATGTCTAGATTTGGCAGTTCAGGGCATGCTCTAGTGGCAGAGATTGTAGGTTGTTTGGTTGGACTCAATGATCTCAAAGGTCCTTTCCAACCATGAAGAGTCTATGATTCTATGACTTTATTGCAGAAAGGTATTGATAAGGCGCCATTCTGAGATCAAATGGAATTATTTAGCCAGAAAAAAATATGCACAAGCAATAAACTGCAATTCTCCACTTATCTAATGCAATCTGTTAAAAAAAAATTTTTTTTTACACCTCTCTGTATTAGAAATACTGCATCTCTTCCAAGTAAAAGTTAAACACAAAATATTATTTTATGGCGATAAACACTTTGACTTTATTGCTAAACAGAGGCAGTTTAATCTCAAACTCTATTATTCAGAACAGCTCCATAATCCAGGAAGAAAAAAAAATTAAAAAAATCAGTTACATCACAGCATCACAGCCAGACTAACTAATCTTTTCTAGTACCAAACCCCTCATCTTTATTTCAAATTCTTATAGATATTCTGTAGAAATGAAGTATCCAGTATACAAGGCAATAAAAGTATGGTTTGTAAAACTGGTAAAAAGTTGCATTTGGTGGTGATAAGGTAAAGAGAAAGAACTGAAGGTTCTTTTCTGCTTTCCTACTTCTTTTCTGTTTCAACACTGACTGAACTTTTTTTTCTCCCTTCACACATCTCCCGTGACTTCCAGCTTTTAACAGCACATGGTCCAACTCAAAACCTTAACACAACCATGCATACGTTTATATGAATTATATGAAAAGATCAGCATATCTGTCTGTCTTTCTTGCTGTACAGGTGGGAATTATTCTGCATCACCCTTACTGCAGTCATTGTTAAGGCTTTGGAGTAAATCAACAATTTGAGGAAGATGGGACACTACAGACATTTAGCAGCTGTTAAGCTTGGCACCAGCCTTACCAGCTTTTTTTGAAGCTTCACGCTTAATTCAATTAAAAATGTTTCAAACAGAAGCAGAGCTCAGGCCTTACATTTTGAACTATGCAGAAATGGATACTTACCCCAACTCTGTCATGCCATCAACGAATTCCTTTTTGCTGAATTCACATTGAGTAGCTGCCCTGAACTTCCATGCTACAACCAGAACACTGATACTGGCTGGGTCCAGGCTTAAATCATCACAGAACTGTTGAATCCCATCAATACCAATTTTATTCTCATCTTGTGGGTCTGCAGTTCAAAATACAGAGAGGATAGTTGTAATTATTTGTAAATATTTTTTGTCAATAATCATCTGCACAGCTTTGTTATATTGCATAACATGGGTTTTTGCTTTTTCATAAGCTTCACAAATGTCTTCACCTGAAATCCAGTTAATTTTAGAAGTACCTTGAAGAGTATCTGTAAATAGATTAAGCATTCTGCAAACTTCCCTAGAAATTGGTTTGCAACTTCTTCCTAAATTCATCAGCTAATGTCAACGAAATAGTTTTGTCTTCTCTCCACAATGCTCTATGAAAGATCTGAATTGACTGAGCAGATGCCTGACTACATCTAAAAACAGTAAGGCTGATAAACACATCAAAACATACAAGAGGCTTACTGGATATAGCATGTACTGAACTTTAAAAGAAAAACAAAAAACAAACAAAAAACCCAATAAAAAAACCCTACCAAATGAGCCCACAGATTTTTTTTTTTCCCTGACAGGGATATATGCAAACCCACTGTAACCGTTTAAAGACCACAATTAACTCAAACATTTTTGCTTTTTAATTATGCGTCAGGGAAACCACCAAAACATTGCTCAAACAATGCCTTAGCGTAACAGGGTCTTAAGCTAAATGATACAACTTAGGAAATATTATGTTTCAGTAGTACTAAGTTCACTACATTTCCAAACCTCAGAACCACACTTCACCTATGTCAGGGTAGTTGTCAATGTAACAATTCTGTAACTGTAACAAAATTACTTCTCAAAAAAACATCCCAAACAAACAGAACCCCCTGCATGGAAACTCAAGTAACTGGAGGGGAAACAAAACTCACCCAAACAGGAAAAAAACCAAACCAAAAACTAAACAACAAACCAAACCCAAAAAAACCCACACAAATACCCAACCATCTTTAGTTTTCTAAGCTTGACAGTTTACAAACTACAAAACTGTCTTTCACAGCTTTTGATAGGACGACATTTCAGTATCATGTTGGGCTATATAGAAAAGTATCCTTCGAGTAAATTTAAGACTAGCTCCTTAAACTAGTAAAATTTTCAACAATGCTATTAAGTCTGTATCCAAGGACTTGATAAAAAAAAATAATCAAACCTAAAGAAAACTTTCTCTTTTTTTTTTTTATTTTTTTTGGTGTGTTAAACTAATATCTCTTCCACTTTTCCAGCCAATACTACAGTGGAGGAAATGCTAAAACACAGAGAAAAAGTTAATTTAGCAAAGATTTAGACCCATTAAACAACAAATTGCACCCATGGTATAATTCAGAGACCTTTGAACAGGAATAACAAGTAAACATATCTATTCCACTGTATGCCAGATCTAGTTCTAAAACATGTAAAATGCATTTCTTGTATATTTGGGGAGTAACTGAAGAACCAAAGGCAAAAAGTGCACTAGTGTTGAAATCAGTGGAAAATTTTTGATGGTTTTCAACCATATACGTTTCATCCTTATGTTTCACGTCATCCAGGTAACTAGAAACAAAACCAAAACTGTTGTTTTGACAGAGTTGGTGGATAAAGAGATAAGAAAACTAACAAAAAGACAGCACAGAAAATGAAAGACCTCTCATCTCAGATTTCAAATATAGTGCAATGTATGTAGTATTCTATAGGCCCTGTAGGACAAAGGAATTCCTTGTTGCTGCAAAGCCAATGACTCAGGTTTAAGCTACATATGAAAAAAGGAAAAGTGCTTAACCAAAACTTTAGTGTTTTCTCTCAAGTGTTACGAAGGTTTTGCTCAAGTTTACAACTTCACGTAAGTGTTAAAGTGCTATAACTGCAAAGGTGTGCTGCTAACCAAAACACAGATGTAAGACTGACTAGACTTTCTTTCACAAAAGCCAAGCAGTGCAGTTTTCAGTTAATTTTAGATATTATTAATAGCATCCTATAAATTTGTATATAATTTTTACCCAGCAATCTCCAAGACTGACATGCAAGGAGTAAGCAAAAGATCTAGATATGTATATATGTTATTTATATATTTACATATACATATAAAACAAACTTAAAAAGTGGTTCTCTGGGGCGGTGCCCCCCCCAAGGAAATGCTATAGTGTTGCCAGTTCTTTGTCCCTACAGGATTTATTACCAGATAATAACAAAATATTAAAGAATGTCTATATATCTATAGTAGAAATAGAACACATTAGGTAAAGAGTAACAAAAAAAAAGGTGGAAACAATATAATAAGAAAAGCATAAAGTGTATACAAAGCATGCCATACACCGCAATTAGAAAAGTACATGAAGTCATAGTTGAGTAATTGTGAAGAGCTCATTTTTTTTAAAACACGAGGTGTGTGGATCTCAGCAGGGGCTGGTAACGATTACAGCCCGCTCTGCTCTAACATGTAAGGAACAATGCACACATTCACGTCAGACGGCCACACGTCAGAAAGCACTGTTACCTGGATCACGTACATTCTTATATTTACCTGACTGTCTTTTCCTTTTATTTTTATCTGTTCTTTTTAACAATACTGCAAAATAAACGGAAAAGGAACAACTCTGCCTTTAATCTGCTTCCCTGTGGTTTTCCCTGAACATGCATGTTACTTTTGCTGTAATACGCCAGCACAAAGAATAAAAGGATGCAGTTTCTACAAGTAGTTTTTGAGTTTTCTTATTTGACTGTTCTGTCAGTTTCCTAGCTGTAATGTTATCTGAAACAATTTTTATTTTAATGTTTAGAAATACTACTATCTTTGAACAAAATTAACTCCCCCAAATAATAGTATAATATGTATTATTTTGCCACACAAAGTACATTGTACATATATTTAATAGCAGCCACTGGCAATAAATCAAGTAAGTTGCATAATAAGCTTTACTCTCCTTTCCACCATATGCAGCTGCCACTATTTCCTCATGACAGGTTTCATTTCCTACTGTGAATTTACTTTAAACTCTACAGAAATACCTACAGAAGTTGTGTACTGAACATTAAGAGCATTTAAAACCTTTTTCATTCTTATGTCACTACCACAAAGACAGAGTGAGAAGCAAAAGCTAGCAATCGTTCCTTAGAAGTCCTTAAGAATGACAGAGGGAAAAGCAGAAATACCAGCCAAACACAATAATTCAAAAAAACCCAAAACCCACAACAAAAAACCCCCAAGCCTTACCTTTGTATCGATTATACAATTGCTCTAATTTCTTCCTGTCTACTGAATTTTTCATGGATTCTTTGTAGTACAAGTCTGGATTCTGGAAGTAGTTGTCTGTTGCCACTTCTAGTTTCCATTCATTCTGCATCAAGCAGTATATAGCAGTCCTTTCACCAGCCTGGGTAAATGCCATAAACTGGCGCACCTTGTCCTTCTGAGACGATTTAAGCTTATGCTTTGGGATGCAAAAGAAGCAGGAAAGCCAATGAAGCTAATCCAGAAGTTTGTTTCAGCATTCTACTACTAACGCCTATCTTTAAAAGGTTTTAGTTTTCTTGTTGATGACAACCTTCACTTCAGAATTACAGGAAGACAAAGCCTTGTTCTTCTGCAGTTAAAAAGACAGCATTTTCTTCTGAAAATTGAAACGACAGCATCTATATATACATTTTTAGCAGCACATATCTTAGCAGTAATAAATTTGTATTTCCGCTTTATGGCTCACATACGCATAAAGTTTTTCTGTTCTGTAACAGCAGTAAACACAAGTTTCATCATATAACAATATGGTTATCTTCTGAAAATATGCCTTGTGGCTATACAAACAAGAAATTACAAAGGCACAACTTATAGATTCTGAGATTCTGTAAAAGTCCTTCATACAGGGAGAGAAAGTGCCTAGCAGTTTTCCTAATGTTTTCCTAGCAACAATGCACAATGCAAAGTTCATTCATATTAAGAGATGAGCTGAAAAAGGCAGAAGCATTTCTCATGCTTTTATTTAAAAATCATTGCCAACATAAGGCAAAAAGACAATAGATAAAGCAAACACATCAGAATGTAACATTTGCTGAATGTTACAATGAAACTGTAAAGTTACTGTAAATGTGATCTAAAACTTTAACTCTGAAAAAGATGTTTATACTATTAATACGATAAACAACAAAACCGGCTATTAGAGTGGCAAACAGGAACCAATAAGACGTTTCTCCTAATGGCAGCTAATTTCAGCAACCATATCGACACAGCATCCCTAAACTTCTGGAAAACCCAAGGGGTGGGAACAGGGATTTTATAGGTAGCAAATTTGCTATTACTATAGTTCAACATTATTCTTTACGTGAGACTGGAAGAAGGGGAAGATAAATTAAAAGTTTGGTTTTTATTATATTCTAATACTTTCCAATTTCATTAAACTATACTTAGCACATGTTCCAGGCCAACAATTAAGCTGACAAATTTGTCTCCGTTTCTCACTACTGCTTAAATCATCAGGTACAACAGAAAATTTACTGGTCTCTTAAATAACGGGGGAAAACTGAATCCTGATTCAATGAGCAGTAAGCAGTAAACACAGGACCATCTTTCAGTTTACTCGTTATCTCTTGTATGCATATGGATGGTGACATCTTGACTACAGATGGTCCCGAGACAAGAAACACACCACATAAACAAGATAAGGACTTCGGTCTTTCCTACAAGATTTTTCAGTTTACGTAAGAAGAAACATGTAAAGTTTCCCTCTTAAACAAGAAGAAACACGCAAAGCAGGAAAAGAGCAGAAAAGATAACAACAGTGTGTTTTCGTGAGAAAACACTCAATAATCCTTTGACTGCAAGGTCTGCGTAACACTCCTCCCCTCAATTTTCATTAAGGTCTAATTATGAGAGTCTCTCTGCACTAAGACCTTCCTCAGCTACACAAACTTCTTTTCAGCAACAAACTCGGCGACGACCACTTCGAAACAGAGGACTCTGACAACAAGTCCCAAGTCAAACCCATGTTAAGTCTACTTAATGCCAAGGCATTTTAGGGGCCGTTTCCTAGGCTCCAAACGAAACACCGAGTTGTTGGAAGAAATAAGAGATAAGAAACGACTTCGAGTGGCCAACCTATATGGTAGTTCCTGCAGTTCGTTTGCATCTAATGCCCCACGCAGTGGTCAGGGGTACCTATAGACTCTCCCCTATAGGGGTGAAAGTTTGGAAGCCGCCTTTCTCCCACGACTTCCCACCGATGGAGCCCAAACAAGGAGGCGTACCTCGCCCCAAGCTCCGAGACGCCAGCTCGTAGCGTACCTTTCCCGCCGCCCCCGCGGCCCGGCCGCCGCTGCACCTGCCGGGCGTCGGCCGGCGGGAGGGCCTCCCCCCCACACACAACCCCGTCCCGGTGCCGGCGGGCGGGAGCGAGGGACACGGGGCTCCGGCAACCTGCCCCGCCAGCCCCAAGCCCAAAAAAGGCAAAGGTACGCGACGCGCCGGCTGCCGACGCTCGAAATACCCGCGGCGGCGCCGCCCGCCCCGTCCCTCCCCCCCCGCCGCCCCCGGTGACCTTCCCCATTCCCGACCCGGGCGGCGGGAGGCCGGCTCCGCACGGTGCGGGTGCCCCCCCCCCCAGCTTGTCCCACCTCACCTCAGGGCCCATGCGGGCCCCCCCCCTCCCAGTGCCATCCCCTACTTATCCCCCCCACACACCCCCAGCAGGGGAGCGGGAACCGGTGCTGAGGGAGCGGAGCGGCGGGAGGGTGCGGGGGGCTGGACTCGCTACTCCAGGTGGTTGGGGGCTAGTTTAAGGTCGTCATCCCCCACCCCAATTTCCCCACCTCCCCCCCCGACTCTAACAACCTACCATTTTATCACCGGCGCTTCCACCAACTTCACCGCCCGGCGCCGCCTCCCGCGCAGGCGCGCATCGGCCCCCGCCCTCCCCGCCTATGGCCGGCCGCGCCGCGGGGCCAGGCGCAAAGGCGGGGCGGAGGTGGGCGCCCGCCGGGGCCCGTCGCCTTCCCTGCGCCGCCGACCGGGGGGCCGGCGCCTCCCGGTGTTGCGCCGGGCCGGGCGGCGACTACGTCTCCCGGCGTGCGTCGCGCAGAGCGGCCGGGACGGCGGGGAGTGCGTGTGGGAGAGTGGGGGGATCCGCGGTTGCGCTTCCCATCAGGCGGCGGCGCTCGGACCACAGCTCCCGCCTGACTCTGCGCTTAAAGGTGCCGCGCCGGCGCTCGGTAACCGGCTCAGGGGGAGGGGGGGCGGCCGGCCGGCCCTCGGCAAGGACGGGGGCTCTGCGGCGCCTTCCGTTCATCGGCTGTCGCTTCCCCCTTACCCGCGTTCCCCTCCTTCTTGCCCTCCCCCGGCCGCTGCCGGCATCCCTCAGGTGAGCGGGGCGGAGAGACGAAGCGGCGCACGGGGTCGGCGGCTGCCTCCGTCTCCTTCCCCTCAGCGGCCGGGCCCGCCGCCGCTCTGAGGTGGGCTGTGGGCGGCGGGGCGGGGGGACGGTGAGGGGCTACGAGAAGGCGGCGGCGGGCCCGGCCCTGCTGCCGCGGGGACGGAAAGTTGAGCGCCGCTGCCGGTGAGCGCCGGGCTGCGGGGCGGCCGCCTCCCTCCGTCCCTCCGCCGCCATGAGGGGGCGGGAAGGGGGCTGGTCGCGTCCGCGCTCTCCTGATCTTTCTCCGTTCTCCGCCCCGGCTTTCCCCAGGGAGAGGTACCGGCCAGGCGGCGCCTGGAAGCCGGCCGGCGAAGAGAGGAGGCGGTGGCGCAGGCAAGCGGCCCTCCGGCTGCCATCGCCCTCAGGTGGGTGCGGGCCTGGGCTGCCCGGCGGGTCCTGGGAAGAAGGAGCTTTGGATGGGGAAAAGGGGTGGGTGGCGGCCGCGCTGGCAGGTGGTGCGGGAGGACCCGAAAGCGTTTCCGAAGAGAAGATCGGGGCTTGCCTTGGAGGCAGGGTCTGATGCCAGCTCGGTGAAACGCGGTGTTCAGGAAGGGAAAAATCGGGAAGATGAACCGCAATCCATCGGAAAACAAACTGTGCTTAAAAAGGACTCCAAGCGACAGGAATTCCCTCTAATTTGATACCTGCTGCTGCATGGAGAGGAGTGACTTGTGTTTTGTTTGGTTCTTTTTTTCCTCTTTCATTTTATTTGTACTCTGAAGCACATCATATATTTTTATATGTGAGGTCATTATTCCCTTAACAGCTTTTGAGCACTGCCTCAGGTGGCACTTTTCTAAATAGTTTTTGCTAGCCAAGTAAAAAACACTGTTACCGAGACATAACTGCTATATGTGTCTGAACCACGGTGGTAAGTTTACACAGTGGGCAAACTTACTAGTGTAAATCTCTGATCAGAATTTAGTTATGTAGTTACGTACCACGTAGGATGTGCAAACAGAAGCTTGAAGATACATTAGGTGTTTTCTTCTTCTTCTTTCTTGCAGGAATAGGTTGTAATCTATTCAGCAAAATCTCTCCTTCAGCCATGTTAAACAGGAAGAGTATTACTTTGTGTACGTGAAGAAATATTTCCTTAAATATCACTCTAGAATTTTGTCAGGTGGTGGGGATTGTCATTTTTTCCCAATTTCTTAAAAATAGTAAACCTCATAGCTTTATCAATGTTCTGAAATATTTCTACTTTATTATTTTATTGAAATTAGAGTGATGTAGATATGCTTTTGCTACTTCAATTACACTTTCAGTTCTTAATTTTGAATGTTTTGTCTCTTCATGTTGTTAACCCTAGCACATAGTCAACTATTGATAGCTTTGGCCAATACTTTGGCTTGTATTTCATGCATTGAAAAGAAATAAACCAACCCACAGACAGGTTTTCTCAGTTTTTTCTGAAACAGAGAGGAAGGGCATTTTAAAAATGAAGGTAGTCCATGGCTGTGCTTGCCCTCTTCCCTTCCCATTTTATATATTGATGATGGCTGGCTTGGATACTTGTGATTGTGACTGCCACTGCATTATAGGAAAAGAAGATTTTCTCGTACACAGGCTGCTTCCAGATGACACTGTCCATATGTTGGTTCCTGATTAAGGCTGTTGGCCCAGAGATCAAGATTGCAGCTAAAGTTTTAGGCAAATACCTACTCTATTGATGATCTACTAACATGTAGTGTGTGTTGTGAGTTTTTAGAATGCCATGCTTCAGTGATAAATGTATGTTTTGTACATATATTTATACATCATTATGTATAACTTTGTGGTGCGTGTGGAGGGATTTTATGGGGTTTTGTGTTTGTTTGGTTGGGTTATTTTTAAAGAAAATGTAACTTCGTTATTTTATGGTAATGTCAGTATTTTCCTGTAGGATCTGGGGGAAGGAAATTCATTCTTAGTTTGGAAATTCAGTCCTGCTTGGTGTTAAAAGCAAATACAGCAGTTTAAATATAGATATTCAAGTAGCTTCTGGGAAATTAACTTATGAATGAATCGATTTTACTTTTAGTGTTCTTGTAACTCTATTTTAAAATCGTGAGGATCAATAATTAGCTTTGAAGGTAAAATGCCTGAAGGCAATGCAGCCTGTCAGGTGAAGGTTTTTGATGCAAACTAGTAGTGCTCAGAAGTCCAGGAAGTTTTGCTGTTATTTCTTTACTGTAGAAATGTTTCTTTCACAAGTATGATTGATAATGTAATCTGTTTCGGTTAGGCTTTTTTTCATTATGTTTTGTGTAGTTGAGTGTGTTAATGCTTCTGAGGCTGTATAAATAACAAATGGTTGTGATATAATTTTTTAGGATAGGCTTGGAAAAAATACAAGAGGCTTTCTGATAGATAAGAACGATGAGTTCTGGTGCTACGTTCAAGTACAGCCTATGTCATCGTGGCTTAATATTTTTAATGGCTTTTCTCTCATGTAAGAAGTGCAAGTCACTACCATGTGAAATGACTAAGCTTTCCATTCAGTGTTTCTAAAACAAGACGATATCTAGAAAATAGTCAAGGGAAAAACAAAAATCTATCACTAACCTTGGGCTATTTCTTGCTTTTTGAAGGAGACCATATACATTCTGTATAGTAGTGTAGGATGCAGTCTTAAGTTTTTCTACATTTGTTTGACCTAATGGCTCAACGTTTTCATGTTTGGTAACTGATTGGTACTGTCTTGCAGCATGGTATTCATACTGGAGATGCAGAAACCACGTAGCAGAAAGCTTTGAGCAGTTGTGGATTATCAGTTTCTCCCAACAGCAATAAAAAGTGAAGAATGAGGGTGACTGGATTTATTTCCCTATGGACGTTGGTTTCACTGCCTTGTGGCCAGTTAGCAAATCCTGCAGAACATGAAGATGTAGTAAAACATGCAATAAAGCTGCACCGTGGGAAAGGAGCTGTTATCGCTCAGAGAAAGCAGTGGGTGTTGGAGAGCTGCAGAAAACTGTCTGGCCTTCTTCGCCAAAAGAACGTTGTTCTCAACAAACTAAAAAATGCTATAAGAGCAGTTGAGAAGGATGCAGGGCTGTCAGATGAAGAGAAACTTTTTCAGGTGCATACCTTTGAAATTTTCCAAAAGGAGCTAAATGAAAGTGAAAACTCAGTCTTTCAAGCAATCCACGGCCTCCAGAGAGCTCTACAGGGTGATTACAAAGATGTTGTAAATATGAAAGAAAGCAGCAGACAGAGACTGGAAGCCTTGAGAGAAGCTGCAATTAAGGTTAGTTCCCCCATGTTTTTTACTAGAGTATTAATGTTCTACTTGTGATTTTAACTTTTTTTTATGGCACAGTTTCAATCTGTTTTAATAAAAAGGTGTACCTACGTGAAACTTGAAGTGTTTTGCTGTTTAAAATGGATTTTGAATGAAGTATTTGTTTTCATTAGTAAAATTAGAAGTAATTCTGGTCTGGAGCTTAAAAGTTACTAGCAGTCAATATTTCTTACTCAAAACAAAACTAAGCATAATCATAAAACCTATGACAAATATTATGTTAAAGGAAAAGGGATACAGGAAGTGAGTCAGTGCACGTAGCACAGCTGCACTAGATAAACCAGTGGGTTTATGAGAGTGGACATAATGCCATAAATTGGCAAAATACTAACTGTTTTTCCCACTTTAAATGAGAACCGCTCAACCAAAATCTGCAATTTAAACAGCATGACTTCTAGCCTTTTATTTCCATATTGGTATAGATGTGGGTAAAATGGACGTGGAAATATATGAGATGACTAGATTTTTAATCACAGTACAGCACACCTAGCCTAAAAAGTACAGATTTGAAAAACAGTGCTTCGAGGGAAGAGCCGGCTGAGAATAACTTTACCAAGAAAAGCACAGATGAGTAACAGTTGAGCACGAGTACTTAATGGAAAATTTGAATTCCCGTGTCAATGCAGACCTGTTAGGGTATGCACAATCTGCCACTGTCTACTGGAGTTGGTAGTGCTCAGACCCTGTACTGAAAGTCTCCCATTGAGAGAAAATGTCGTTTAATTGATTTGGTATTTAAATTGCTCTTTTCCTTGCTCTATCCCTCAGCCACTGGAGGGATGTATTAAATATTTTCTTTGTTTTCTGTCTTTTAAAAGAAGAGGCTGCCCTTGCACAAGGGAGCAAGAGAAGGGAAAAAATATAATTGGGATATAGCATCTGAGCTCAGAGAATCTCTAAAGGGCGTTTGTGTAAGAGACGTGCAGATCTTAACAGGTGAAGATGGCAAAAGATTGTGTGCAAGAACAGTGTGCTGTAAATTGTGGCAAAAAGGCTGGTGGACATAGAAGTTAGGTTGCAGACTTGGGAGGCTGGAGTGGTCTGTGTAGTGAAAACAAAGACTGAATTACGACAAATTTGGATGGGAGTAGCTTGGATCTAGGTGTGTTCCAATGAAGTGCTCAATATGACTTTGATATTGGCACGTAATGGTAGTGCCAGCCTCTGCTGCATAGAAATGGTAGTGATTGTGATGAAAATTACTTGATTTTCCACCTTTTTTATTTTCTCAGACCTCTTAAGATAGCAGCAGTGAAGCTGTCCAGAATCTTCTTTCTCATTTACCTAATTCTTGGCAATGTTACTGTAAAATACTGAAGTAATCTATCCTTGAACTTGAGAATGGTGTTTCCTCATTTTTCGCATAAAAGGAGGTCTCTGTGTATAATGATGTGTTACAGATGCGTGTCCTGTCAAAACTTTACTTCTGCGGAGGTGGACCATGTAGGCCTTCTTTGTATTACCATATCAAGATATTCACTTGAACAAGTAATCTTTTACGCCCTTCCTTCTTATGTCATTCACATGATTATTTAAACAATATTTGTTGTTCTTAATCTTATAATTGTTACATAAAGTAAAACAAAGGTTACTGGGGAAATGCGTGCCAAAAAGATGAAAATTACATGGGATGTCTTTTTTTTGGGGGGGGACACTTGTTCTTACTTCAGAAGACATACATTAGGTCCAATTTTGTTCTGGTTTCATTTTACTGTAATGATTACTTTGTTGGTGTACTTATAAGACAATCCTTTCTTTTTTTTAAGCAGGGATTAAATGGAAAACAGAAATGACTGTAGAGGGTGCTGGACTCTTCCCTTTGTTTTATTTCTGTTGAGTGGAAGTATTTAGAAGTCTTTAGTGTTGGGATATGTATGCATGTCTGATACATTTCTTGCTGTTTCTGCTGCTGGGAAAAGGTGTAGCGGAATCATTCATGGTGGGGGAAGGGGAAGAAAGAAGTGGTAAAAATAGATTCTGCCTTCCTTTGCTCCAGGAACCTGCGTGGAGGTTCAGGTGCCTGCTACTTGGACAATGATGGAAAAAATAACTCACAAACAGTGCAAAGATGCATCCTCCTCTGAATGTCCTTTTTTCATCCCTGATTAAACAGCAGAGAGCAACAGCAACGCTGCATCCTTAATCAGCATTGCCCCAAAGCCTTACTTAATCTTACTTCATTTCGCTCATGTGTTTTCTGGGTGTTCCTAAACTCCTGTTTAGTGCAGCACAATCCTTCTCTGTATTACCTTGCTTAAAAGATTGCTTAGTATGTACCTTGTGATCAGATGTCTCCAATCCCGGCATGAGTCGTGGAACAGTGTTTATACTGTGATGCACTTCTGCTTAACATGTAGCAGGCTGTTTAAGAGCTTGTCCTTTTCGTGGACACCGTTCTCTGTGATTGTCCCACTCTACTGCCATGACACTGGACTGTAGGTGAAAACAGGGGTGCCGCTTTAATAGAACACAAAAACCTTTGCCTTCATTAATTAAAGGAATTTACAGCTAAACTCAGATTTTTTTTCAAAGCTCTTTTACCTTGCTATTGAGAGAAGGTTAACTTCTTGAGAATTAGAGCCTCATTTATTTTTCTGCAGTTTAACTGTTCAGCCAGTTGGTCTTCGCCGACAGAAAGGACTGATCGGTTCCCTGCACCCAAAACCCGTTCCCTTTTTGAGAGGAAAGAATCTAAACCTTGTCAATTCTATCTCATGTTCTAAGTTGCTGCTGACTGAGAAAAGAATCTGTAGCTCATATGGGGGCTGTTTTTTACATCTTTCAAGCAATGTCTGCTAGCAGAGAACAACAGATAGGAAATGTTTTTCCTTGAGGCTGCATGAGAGTGACTGTCTCTCTTGCTTATGTGTTGCATAAGAACTAAAGTAGTTGACATTGGGCCAAACACATTAATAGTTACGTTTTTCCCAACTCCAGTTATTTTGGGAACCGGGTAGTTTTCATCATGCCAGTGTAACTATGGTAATTCTAAACACCAACAGACAAGAGCCAGCAATTCTGTGGTTTCCTCACAACCAGAAGTATTCATCTGACTGTGAGGATTTTAAAAGGGGTTAAGCTACAGTTACAGGCTGTACTGAACATACTCTTGTCTTGGCATCAGGGAACTGATTAAATTACAGGCATGCTCTTGCAGGTTTCAAGGGGAAAAATGTCCATCCGCAAACATGTGTGGAGGAGGGGATGCTCCAGTTATTTAAACATAGCTTAGGACCATTTTAGGTGCCCGGGTTATCCAAGAAATCTGTGTGGGGCAAGCAGATAAAACACGCAACCTAAGGGAAACATACGTTTTATCTGATTTCTAAATGGGTATGACAGGGCATCTAAAATGGAGACAGAAACTTGCGTTTTCTGGGAATTCAGTCTGACCTAGAGATTGCTTATATTTTTTGCCGGGTCTTTTTTTTTTTCCCTTGGTAATAATATTGGCTCTCTTAAAGAACAGCTGTAGGGTCTCATCTAAATATTCTCAGCATCCTGAATCTAACTGAAAGGAAGGAGCCTGCCATTGCATATGTTTCCTCATTCATAGTTGTTTTCTTTCTCAACCAGTGCATCTTTAAAAGAATGTAGGCATGTGAAGTGAGGCATCTTATCTGTTTTCCAAAAAATCTCAAATTATACTATGTCAGTACACAAAGTATTATGTTTGGTTATAGTCTTGGTAACTATTTAGAAGGTGCAGTGTGAAATCCCGTCTTGATCAGTAAATAAACTTACTTTTTTGGGTTTTTTTTGAACCTGAAACATCCAAAGAAAAATGAAACATCATAACTTTATCAGAGAAGCTACTGAAATATTTTTACACCATATCAAACCACATCAGCATTTTTTCTTTTCTTACTTTTGAAGCCTAGACACGGATTTCAGAAGTCATTAGTGCAAGTTCATAAAAGGCCCAAACTGAAAATATGGACAAAGTCAAGTATTTTATTTCTGATAGGAAAAATGTTTCTTGGGAAACATAAGCAGGAACCTCAGCTAGAGTGCTTGACTGCTCATCTGTAGTGTTTTCCAACTGCTTTTATTTTTTTTTTGTAGCTGTTTCCACAGTGTTGTAAATTTTGGAAACCATAAACAGACCTCTTCCTATGCTTATAAAATGGTTTATAAAATTAAGATTCATTGTGTTTTCTTTCCAATTTGTTTGTCGTAGCTAGTAAAGCTATGCTTTTGACATTACTATGCTTCCCTGCTAAAGCACTGAGCTCTAAACTTTACTTGTGTTTGAAATGTTTCCTGGAGTTCCTCAAAGTAATTCCTTTCTTGTATTTTCTGGATCGTATCCTTAGGGCAGCTCTACTGTTTAATGGATCAGAAAAGGCAATTGGTGGATATTTTGTTTGGTTGTTGTTTTTCTTGCCCACTTTCTCCTGTGAAAACTGTCACAAGAGAAAGCAATCTCCAAATACCATTATGAAGTCTATATTGCTTTTGCAATTCCACTCATAAGGTGTTTTGTGTCAAAAGAAGCATACATTTATGTCAAATGTTTTTCTGCTTGAAGGCCTGGTCAGCACTTTATCTGTGTGTTGTAAAATTCAACAGGAAGAAATGGAATACGTTGAACTCTTAGCAGCAGAAAAACATCAGGTCGAAGCCCTTAAGAACATGCAGCATCAAAACAAAAGCCTGTCAATGCTTGATGAAATTCTAGAAGATGTCAGGAAGGCAGCCGATAGACTGGAAGAGGAAATAGAAGAGCATGCCTTTGATGACAACAAATCTGTAAGTGATGTTTTAGACTCACTCTTTTCATTGGTGTGCATTTATTTTTTTTTTTAGTTGGTATTTGCACTGTAGGGGTGTTTCTCTTGTGTTAAATAGTTGTTAGGATTTTAGTTACTACTTTAAAAAAACAAAACAAAAATTTTTTGGCTTTGCATTTGCTCTTGCTTCCCTTTCAACAGAAGAAAGTATTTAGTGGTGGAGTGATTGCTTGTTAGGAGTGAGCAAACAGAAATTATTACTCCTTTTTGCTAGTGATTTCTGTGTTTTTGATTTGAAAGCCTTCCCTGTGGCTGCCGCTTTGACAGTGACAAGCGTAGTCCATCTCACTGATACAGCCTGTGAGAGTTATAACATCTCAGTGGTGGTGAGGACTGTGATATTTAGACTTTGCAGGATATGGAGTTATCATGTTAAGCATAGTCTCTGCTTTTTTCTCTTTCATTTTGTTGAGAAAGTTATGGGAGAACAAGAATCCTTGCAGTTAGTTTTCACAGTCTGGGAAAAGATATATTGTTCAAGGTAAGGACCTGAAATGTGTTTGTGATGTTCTGACTTCCTCTGCTTTTTGTACATTGGCCTATTTGCATTATTCATTGTTTCTATGTTGCATGATGGACAGTATCCCTCAGGTAAGGCTGTGTGTATCCGGAGCTGGGAGTGCATCAGTTTATTCTCGTGTTCCATTGTGCTGTCCTTGGAGACTTCTAAATTGGTCCTGTTTGCATAAACATTGGTTGCAATTTTATTTGGCTTTTGCTCTTGAAGGATTTTTGTGGATTTGCAGGTTGACTTCCGAGGCGAGCATAATTCTTGAATTCTGCTGAGGAGGAAAAGCAGTTGCTCTGTAGTAGAGAGCCAGGCCATTTTTTTGTACCTGTACTTGTATTGAGAGAAAGTGGAAGCAGCTTTTTATTTTGTATATGCCAGATAGCAGGAATTGTAGCCAGTGGGAATCCTATCCAGCCAGGACCAACAGCCGGGAAGGGACAAGCTAGCTGGAGTGCCCTCTTCTGTTCCGCTGGGGTATAACGGCACGTTTTAAAGAGACCTGGAATGACGTTTTTTCGGCTACACCTGTTAATTGGCAACATGCCAACGCATCCTTCTTCTCCGGTGTACCCCTTCGGTTTTCTGCTTGTATGTCTATTCACGAAAGAAAAGGAATCACGAAATGCAACCTGGAGGGACTATTTACATCTCCATCTTTGCAAGAAGCATCTGGTGTGTTTTCCCGTAAGCTAGAACACGGGAACATTAGAACAAAGAAGCTCAAATAGAATGATCAGTAATCTGATAAAGATAGAAAAGTGTCTATTAGAACATAATTAGAGAAGTGTAGTAGGTAAAAATGAAAAAAAAAATAAATCTGAGCTAACCCACTTAATGCAATATGAGTATTTGCGCACTTTATTCTGTTATATGCAACCTGCTTTCAGAAGTTGTTGATTTTGGAAATATAATCCTGAAATTAACTGTTTTCTCTTATTATGTCCTCAAATTCACTAGTATTTAAGAGCTCCTCTGAACCTGTGCCATCTACTCTTGCTCTTCTAGTATAGTCTGTCTTTTTGTCAGTTCCCTTTTCTTTTGTAAAAGCAAAAATGCACCATAATAGCCATGCAATGGGTGATTATTTTTTTTATATATGTTATGCAGAAAAAACAGATTATTTTTCATAATTGTCCTAATCTTATAAACATCTTCCCCTTTTTCCTAATATTGTTTCTGATGTAGACTGTGAACTCCACTAGATGAGGAATGTATTTATCCAATTGCATTGCTTTTATATGATCTTTGATACATTTTTAATTTTGATGCCAAGATGTTTGGTTAGATTCCAGACACACAAGCTACCAAGTACAAAGGAACATATAACAAACTCTATTTGGAGTTCCAGAGCTTCAAAGTAGATGCTTCACTGCTGATGTATTTTATAAGATAATTTTGCTTATTTTATAAGATAATTTTGCTTAGTGAACACTGTTGCAAATATCATAACATTAAATTCCCAAGAAGATACTTGAACAGATGTTGGCTTAGTAGTACTTTGGTTTTTAGGGAAAGTTATAGTCATCTGCAAGATGGGGACACTGCACTGAACAGTGAAATAATTCCAGTGTGAAAGTCAGCGTAAAGTATGTTTTATATTGCAGAGCCAACATTTAACAGTAAGCTCTAAGCTCTCTTTTAGTATCCCCGGAGTAACAATGAGGGTGTGGGAAGAGGAGGTCAGGAGCAAAGAAGACAGAAAAACAGTAGGATTGGGCACTTATTGTGTATTCAGATCAGAAACAGTTCTTCATGTTTGCTGACTGTAGGGAAGCCTTTCTCCTTTGCTCCAATACTGTGAGAATAGTTTGCATGTATGTGGCATGCAGCAGCTCCTGCTTTTTCCCGTCAGCTGAAAGTGTGAAAACATGGTTTGGTCTGCTAGACTTGGCAATGGACACCTCATTCTGGAATGCAAAATAACCTGGTAAGTGAGAAGCTTAGGGAAGTAAAGGCAAATATATACAAAAAGACAGGGTTTTTTGCGGGGAAAAAGAAAAGGTGAAAAGACAACTTTCATAATGCATTAAAAAAAAAAAAATCATCAGTGTCTTACTCCAACAGCTAGAAATGCTAATGATTGAAGCAGCTGTTTTATGCTTCTGAATAATTCTGCAAACTTCATGATTTGTTTCGTATTTCTTTTTTCCCCTCTGATTCTTAGTGACTTCCAATTCTTTAGAGGCCCTTCATATTGCATCACGTACAAAAACAGGGGACGAGGTCATTCCTGTGGCAAAAGTTTTTATTTAATTATACACACACACCCCCAAAAGAGTGGAAGAAAAGGATAAAAATTGCAGGTTAAATATTAAATACTGAAAATGCAATGTTTATCTGAACAGTTTGGGGAAATGTGCTGGGGAATCAGCAAAGAAAAATAGGAGGCTGTTTTATAGATGACTTATGTCATCTATATGACATTTCATCATTAAATTGGGGAGTACCTTGGGCAAAATATGGCAATCCAGAAAAGTGTAATGTTTTGTACTCAGTCATTGGAATGACAACAGCCTACTCTCTCTTTACTGGAGTCTGAAAGAAGTAACAACCTGAACTGTTGCTGAATAGTGGTAAAATCTACATTATTTAAAATACAACGAATAGTGAAATCATCCTGCTGTCCTCACAGGCACTAAAGACAGAGCTAGGTAGAAACAGTTCTTATTCTCTCTCCTTCAAATTTAAAGGACAGTGACTTTTTCTTGACTTGGATTGCAGTCATTATTTGAGATTTTTGTGAACTGAAAATCACTTTGTCATCTCTAATTGTTTTTGTTCAAAGGAATAAAATGTTATATTTCAGTCCAACCTTTTGTGTTTTAAATGTGATAAAGCTTTTTCAAAAAAATATTTCAGATTAAATGCAATTAAAAATACTGAATTGGAATTTTACAGCTTTGAAACCTTGTCTCTGTATTTTTTGGTTGGACAGCTTGGCTAAAGAGGTCTAGAAATCCCCTTGTTTTTAAAATGTAAAGCAAATTATAGGCTTTTCAGTTATGGACATGAAATTTTGATAGAGGTGGAAAGACTTTTCTAAGAAGAAACTGCAGTAAACTGCAGTATTTGTAGTCTGTCAACAAATTCTGGAGCAACTTCAAGCACAACTAATAGTCTTTTGCTTTTTACTGTATGCTTCATTGACACCCCCCCTTTTTTTTTTTTTGTTAATTGCTTTCTTTTTTTCACAGGTAAGAGGTGTTAACTTTGAAGCGGTTTTAAGGGTGGAAGAAGATGAAGCCAACTCCAAAAGAAATGCTTCAAAAAGAGAAGTAGAGGATGACTTAGGTCTTAGTATGCTTATTGATTCCCAGAACAATCAGTATATCCTTACCAAGCCCAGGGATTCAACGATTCCTCGTGCTGATCATCATTTCATAAAGGTAAATGTTTTGGAGACGTTCTTGTCATTTGCTTTGGTAAGATTTAGTCCCACTAGTTTGCATGCCAGTACTGCTTGATTGGATTTAATATAGTTTTAGCATTTGTCCCCATTCATGATTCCCCCGTGTACTGGCGATCTGGCCAGTGCTTTCCCTACTCCTAGTATAGTCTTCACAAGACTGATTGCGATGCTGCATGAATCCTCTCTGTTTTTATTTGATTTAACTTGTTGTACCTTTGGGGCAGCATCCCTTCTCTCGGACTGCACAGTATTAAAGCAAGCTACTGCTTTCCCTGATAAGCCATTTGCATATTGTCACTAGAGAGAATTTATCTGTTTGTGTCTTGTGAAAAAAGGGATGCTGGAAAATACATAGACATGTTTTTAATTGCATTTGTGCTTCATGAGGAATAACTGGATTGGAATATTTTTTTATTTTTTTATTTTTTTTATTTTTTAAAAAACACCCAAACCAAAATGGATCTGTTATTCCATTTTGTTTCAATGCAAAGTGCCCTTCCCCTGACAATTCCCCAGGAAAATGTCTACTTCCTATAATGTATTTAAAATATCTAATAAATTGATTAAAAGTCTCCAAAGCTACCAGTTACTTAAGGTCAGTACCACATCTGCTTCATCTGCAAAACTGCAGTGCTTACACCTACAACAAAATGTTCAGGTTAGCTTACTGAAGTTGTGTTTTCTTTTCACAGGCAGTATTTCACATTTAATTTTACAGTGCTATTTGTATTTTGAAAGATAATAGTCTTTAATCACAAATTTGTATGTCCTTTATATTAATGCATTTGTAAATCTTGCATATTTAGGATATTGTGACAATAGGAATGTTGTCTTTGCCATGTGGCTGGCTGTGCACAACAATAGGATTGCCAACCATGTTTGGGTATATCATCTGTGGAGTACTCTTAGGACCATCAGGACTAAATAGTATCAAGGTAAGTGTGCAAGTTGCTTCTTGACTGAATTTGTTGGAATCTTTAAAAGTAGTTTTAAAAGAATATGGTATTGCCAACCTCAAATGTATTTAAAAATAAATAAAAAACCCCAAACCTGGAACTTTACAAAATGAGGCCTTAAAATTTTATGTCTTTGAATTGTTTTGTTTTCAATTTTTTTCTCCTGTATAATCATGACATAAGCAATTGTTGAAAGCGAAAGCTGAAGGTTGTGTGTTGTGGGTTTTTGTTTTGTTTTTTTGTTTGTTTGTTTCTTTTCTGTTTGTCTTTAATCATAAAGCATCACATTTGAGAGCCAAATTATTTAAATGACATCAGATATTCAGAAACTTACAAAAAGTCAATGTTGGCAGTAGAGGAAGCGTTTAAAACAAGTAGTTTCCTGAGTACCATAGCTTGGCTTCCTAGAGAGTTATTTTGCATCTCTGTAGCTCTTTCATCCATCCTAGTCACCCTAGTTGTTTTCCAGTCCCCTGCCCACATTCCTCAAGTCTCTTGAACCTTTTTAGCTCCATCACGTGTACCCTGATTACTAGCTCAATGTGAAACTGTGGGCTGTGGTTGGCTAGCCGTTGCACGTGTTTTGATTCGTGGTCTGGTGTGCATTAACAGATTGTTTAGCCAGCAGGCAAAACAGAACACTTTTTAAGGTTGCGTGGTAATGTCCAGTTAAGTTACACATTTCTATTACATTGATATCCACGTAACTGCTTGGAACTTACTGTCTTTGCAACCTCTGCTCTTATGTGGATTTTTGTTGAAAGTGACTGTTGGGCTCAAAAGTAAGTAGGGATGAGTAGAAATTGTAGGATTTTGTCAATCTCATATTGGAAGAGAAGGCTACAAATACTACATTTTCAAAATTTCATATTCTAAGACTGAGATTAAATAATAACCTTTGTGTAGTACGTAACTTCTGGGTTGAGAAGGTCTGGAAAACATGACCACTTAGATTGAGAAACAAGTTTGTAAGCTTGGCATTAGGAGGAGATTCAATAATGAATTTTCAGAGACTTACACTGAGAAAGATGATGTTGTCAGAACAGAGATGAGGGAGGTTTCCTTAGGACAGTTTCTTAGTGAGCTGCCTGTTCCTTGTGGAGCTGTGATTTAACGTTTTTCATCTGGATAATGCTCATGTTGACTGGGTTTCTTGTATGTACTCTCTCCTTTTATCTCCTCTGTATTTCATAAAAAAGTTGAACGTCATAGGAATTTAGGAGGCAGGCAGATTCTAATCTGGCAGGGAAGATAGTTTCCATCTCCTTTTCTCTATGATTGATGATAGACCCTGTCCTCTTCTGCTCTGGACTGTAAATACATAGAAAAGAAATGTTAGGTTTTTCTGTTGTGACAAGGAAGACAACCGCTGTTCTTGCTGCTGCACCCTTCTCTGAAGTGGAAAGACTGTAGTTGTATGGTCTGAGAGATGGATGCACAGAGTCTATGGGATGGAGAGCAGAACAGCAACTACAGGCTAGCAGAATGATGACAACAATAGACCAATAAAATAACTAGACAGAAGTAACGTCTGGAATGCAAGCCTTGGGGGTTTAATAGCATATGCATAAAACTTTAACCTATTTATATTCAACAAGCAAGCAAGCTTACCTAGATCAATGCACATGTACATTTTGTGTGACCAGCACTATCCAACCAAATTATCTAGTAGCAGCCAGGTGATGGGAAAAAGTTTGAACCCTAAAGATGCTGAGGGAACTTCTGATGTCATATGACCAACAAGTGAACTAACTGTGGAAACATAACGAGAAACAATTTATTTTGTATGTGGATGTATAATTTGTATTATAAGTAGACTGCTGTGCACTGATATTTTTTTTTTTAAAGTCTATTGTACAGGTGGAGACATTAGGAGAGTTTGGTGTATTCTTCACTCTCTTTCTAGTTGGTCTGGAATTTTCTCCTGAAAGATTAAGAAAGGTATTTTTGTATAATGCCTCTCCATTACAGGATTTAGTTGCTAATGTTCAAGTTATCAGTTCTAGTTCAGATTTTTACATTCTCCCTATAATACACTGGTGTAACTTTGTACATTTTTGAAAAGACAAATATGACACTTGCTTCTTCCCTTTAACTCGTTGGAAAAACCAGAATGCATTATTTATTTGGTGTCTCCAAAAAAAGCCTTTGCTATTTCTCTTCATTTTTAGTAGAACAGTTGGATTACCAGAAAAATCTCACACAGTTTATGGCAATCCATCTCTGCTTTATTTTAACATGCAGTAACATGCAGTTGCTGTTATGGAGTGTCCAGTGATGTTTGCCAGTCCTCTTATTTAAAAAAAAAAAAAAAAAATCAGTTTAAGTACTGCATACTGAATTGATGATACATGCTGTACTGACTAATAAACTGATTCTGCAAGTATGTTAGCACAATCTCGGGTATTACATGATGTGGCATCAGGATTCAGCAAAAAGGTACAAGTTTCTTTTGGTCTTAATGGAAAAAAAAAAGTTACTCATAAACCAGCTAGAATTTTCATAGTGGAAAATACTGCTGTGAAATATGTAAAGAGTTGCATTGTGTGATTTGTTCTTAAACTGATGCTTGTGAGTTCATGAGACTATAAAAGCTTTAATTGAAATGTGTTAAAACTTATGAGCATTTAGCTTAATCTGCTATTTCTAGTCCATCTAAAGTCAAAAATAAAAATCAGTAATTCAAGGGTTCCTAAACTGTAGTATGTACATTGTGACTTCAGAGCTGCGTGCTCAGTATTGTGGAGCGAGCTGCTGGCATTGATGATGATTTTTTCCCCACCCTAGAATCACATCAAATAACCGGTCTTCCATTTGATGATTTTAATCTATTTCATCCCATACTGGACCTTTTGGCCCTTAATTTGTCTGTGAGCTCTGGGAAATTTACCTAATTTCTGGTAATGAGCCTTCTGGCATAGAATATTATCTTCTAGGCATAATAGCTTAAGAGTTTTAGGATATATAGGATGAGACCCTATTACTTCTGTGGCCCAGCACTGCAGCCACAAATCATGCATCTTTAACTGCTTATTTGTGCTGAAAATCATTGTAACTTATCAGTGAGAAAAGTGAGGTCAGACTTTATCATAAGAACTTGTGTTCTTCCCAAGGTATGGAAAATATCTTTGCAAGGACCCTGCTACATGACGGTTCTGATGATTGCCTTTGGTTTACTATGGGGACACTTGCTCCAAATTAGACCAACACAAAGTGTCTTCATTTCCACTTGTTTATCTTTATCAAGTACGCCATTGGTGTCAAGATTTCTTGCAGGTAGTGTTCGGGGTGATAAAGAAGGTAAGTGTGATTTTAAATATGGACTACTGTAGTATCTACAATCAAATTTGAAAGCAGTTGACTTTGTCATATTATGAGAAACTACTTAAAAAATGAAACAAAACTAAAATCCACTGTTAAGTTTGGTTACAAATGATCATCCTTCTTTAACACCGGCCAGCGTTGCATGTATTCTTGTTAAGAGGTGTGCCTGCTATTTACATAGCCAGTCCTCTTCAGAAAAACACAGTGTAGCCCAATCAGTACCATGTTAAGAATTTACTTCACTGAGGGTCTTGAATGCTTGTGCTTTTTAAGAGGTTACCAGGTTAGACCGTTACTACCAGTCTGTCATCAGGGCAGAAAGGCTAACTTAAGTAATTCGTGTCCTTCTTCGGCAAACTAAGACCAGCTCAAGTAGTCTTTCATAGGTAACAGCTCTTCAAATAAGTACCTTCAAGTGCTATGTTGCTAGCTTCTCAAAGACATCTAAATGTTTCCTTTCAAAAGTTTTGCAATCCTGCTTTCTTCCACTTAAACCTCCCTCATACATACTGCATTAAAGTTCTCCCCACCCCCTAGAATATTCATATTCTAATGCCTAAATTCAAAGCGTATATTTTACACATGCAGACTCTTACATGTGTCTGCTATTCTAAAGACTGTATGTTTTCAGTGATGGAGTTCCAGTAAATGCATAACTAGTGCTTAGCTGCTAAGCAAAGTCTATATTTTTATTGTGTAACAAAAGCTTCATATGAATACTTTATTTATATTTTTAATATATTTTTATTTATGTATATTTTAATTTACTTACTGCTGAGGGAAAAAAACACTAAACAGAAGGCTTTGAATGACCTCACCCCATTGAGAACTATACTTAGCCTCCATTTGATGAAGACATTTCTAGATTTCTGAGCACTGCAAGCACTCCTAGATTCTGATGAATGTTTCCGTGACTGCTTTGTTGGTGTACAGGGGATATTGACTACAGTAGCGTGCTGCTTGGCATGTTGGTGATGCAGGATGTGCAGCTTGGTTTATTTATAGCTGTCATGCCTACACTTATTCAAGCAGGAGTGAGCACACATTCCAGGTAAAAAAAAAAAAAAAAGTATATGTATCTTCCCCCCATCCCTTTCTAATTAGTATGTAGATTGCATATATGAATACGAGAGCGCTACAGTTAACGTCAGTTCTGCTCTAGCTGCCTTAGTCCTGTCCAGCACTTCAAATTTGTAGTGAAAAGTTTTTGTAAAAAAAATAAGTTAATTTCTTCAGTTACTTTATTCCCTCAAGACCTATTTTTGTCAAAGACAATGTGATAGCATTATTGAGCCTGATGGCTTACCTTGAAGATCAATCCACAAAATCTCTTTGAGTCAACATGGAAGTAAATTCTAGGTTGTAGAAGAGATTGCTGGGCGCTCAGCAGATTTAGTATTCATCTTGTTTACTAATGTATCTAAGTATCTTACTGTAGCTACTCAGTTTTGAACATCTGTGGAATTAGATCTTTTCACTTAAGGGGAACTGGTTGGGAGGCATGAGAGCACTTGAAAGAAATGTTTTGTTTGTTCTTCTCTTCCAGCATTTTCAAGGAAATACTGAGAATACTGATACTGATTGGCCAAATTCTCTTTTCTCTGGCTGCTGTTTTTCTTATATGTCTTGTTATAAAGACTTACCTCATAGGACCGTATTATCGCAAGTTGCATGCAGAAAGCAAAGGGAATAAAGAAATCCTCATTCTAGGAATAACTGCATTCATCTTCCTTATGTTAACGGTAATCTTTTAAATTAATAAAACATTTTGATACATGTGGTAGTTTACTGCATCAGTATCACAAAAGCCATCACACTTAACTGCTATTGCATATCCATGTACCTCTGTAGCTAATTATTTGTTTTTAAAATGTTTTAAAACAAACCCCAAATGCACTGTTGATTCATGCATTACGGCATAGATGAGTAAGAAGAGATAAAATTTGAATGTCAGTCAGCTGATGGCAACTTTTAATACAGACAGTTAAAGAATCGTAATTGTGGTTTTAATTTTGGGATACTTCATGCATTTGAAAATAATTTAGGATGGGTTTTGAGATACTGATAATGGCTGATTGACATTTGCTCACAAGTTTTTTTTTCAATAGCAGATTCTTAAGATGGTTTTTATTATAAAATACTTTTCTTTTTCTGTGGCAGATAAACAGTTTGGGATGAAATTGAGGAAGCAGAGAAATGTCTCAAGGTCCATAGGTGTTGATACCCCTTTTGGGTTTGGCTCATTTTCCTCTGAGTCTTCCTTCCAGTTGTTGCTCTCTCACGTTTCAGCCCTCTGAAAAACTATTCTGCTGGAGAATAGAATGTGACAGTCACTGATAATGTTGTGGCTTTGAAACTCCATTATCCTGGATGTGGAGATAATGTCCACTGAGAATTTCTGAGAAAAATTATCCCGAAAAGTTCCTGTATATGTGCCTTTTTTCTAGGGGTATCTGCTTAATTATTACAGGTCCAACAGAGAAAGCTGACCTCCTTAAGGAAGAAGGTCAAGAAAGAAGTTAGTAAGAGCATAGCTTTACAATTTGTTTATTTCTGTTGTATAGGTTAAAAATGCCATCCCTCTAAACAGCTATTCATATTCCAAACAGGAGTGCCATCTAATAAGAAAAGGAACAAAACTAGTTTCTCCTTTTTACTTTTTAACAAGCAGGCATAACATTTGTAGAACAACTTCAATAAAAAAGAGCAACCAAACCACAAAAGTTGCATAAAACACTATGGTATCTAGAAGCTGTCTTACTTTCATTAAAAACAGGGCCTGCGTAGACTGATCTGACTCAATTTGGCATATTGTGCCCAAACCACGTGTCACACATGCAAGGAGTTTGTCTACATGACTTTACATAATATATGCGTTTATACAAACCTGAGGGAGAATATGTTTGAGTGTATTGGATTCGTACTGCAAAAAAGAATGCTTCTTCAGGACGGTAAGCGTTTGTGAAGGAGGAAATGTTTTGTGTACTTTAAGGGAAAGCACTTTTCCTTTTAAAGTTGATAAATAATGTATCAAAGGGAAAAGTACAAAGGATACTGCATGTAACCTCAGTAAGCCAGTTGAGATGCTTGATATTCGCTGACACTGATACATTCATTATAGTAATGCTAGAAGTTGTGGTTTGAGCACAAAGACTTAAAAAAAAAAATGAAAAAACAAAACAAAAACTTATTTGGTTGTCCAGTTGAACAGTTCAACAAACAATTCTTCTAGAAAACAAATCTTAATTGGTATAGATGCCCTACTATGTCAGGAATAAAAACGTAGGATGGGGGATGGAAATCTAATTTAAAAAAATGTTGTAGGTGTTTGGAAAGGATAAATTAAGGTTTTTGGGTGCAAAGTAGGAAAACAATTAAACTGTCATGTTTTCTGCAAAGATCTTTCTCCTTTGAAAACCAACCCTAAATATTGGTGGGGTTTGTATAATTATCTGCAATCGCAGAATTTTCCGTACTGGTGTAATTCTAAAAAAGCTTTTGAATTTGTAGAGGGAGGAATTAAGAGTGAATATTTTAGTGGCCTTAACCAAAGATGACTCTGCAGCTCCACTTAGAAAACCTGAGATATGTTTTTAAACAAAATATTCTAACTCTATCTAGCACGTGAGTTATTTGGCAGGCCACATCCTTTCCAATGCATAACAAAGAGGTTAGAAATGATACAGTATTTCTGCTTCATGCATACAGTTACTTGTTATGTGCTTCAGTGCTGACTGGATTTCTGGGGTCCACATAAGTTTATCCTGTGTTGGGGTTCATCTGTAACACTAGCATGTGTAATGCACATTATATATAAACTTTATTTTACTTGTTTCCTATGTTTGACAATCTCAGATGACTAATTAAACAAGAATTGCCGTTTCTCTACCAATAAGGGCAAATTCTATATGGGAAAACAAGAGGGAGGATAGGACAGAAGAGGTTCCTATACTGCAGTGTGAGTAAGCAATTTTGATGTAAGGATTATCCTGTCAGGTGAGGAACTTTCTGTATGGAAGTGACATTTGAGCATTTCTGAACTGTTTGGCTCACTTGGATAACAATGCAGCGCATAAAATCTGAAATAGGATCTTAAATACATCTCTTCTTGATAAACTAACTTAAAAGAGATGCAACAAATCTCAAATATGAGATACTTCACCAAGATTTGGAGCTTAAGATACTTTGTTCTGTTCCCAGATATTCTCAGAAGTAATTGAAATCCCCCCTCCCTTTTCCCCCTCAACTAGTTAGGCAGATCAGGGTGAGGATTGTGTCAAGTGCCAATCCTATAAAAGTCTAGCTGACTTTGAGACACAGTTGTGCACCTTTCAATCATGTACCTTGTCATCATTAACAAAGGTTCAGTAGATCATTATTGCACTTTCAGCAACTCCTTTTCAGGCTTTGAGTTATGCAGGTACTGCTTTTTTTTTATTTTTATTTTTTTTTTTAATTGGGGAACTGTTTTCCTGAATTGCAACATAAAGAGCAAATCTAGCTTACGGTTTTAAATATGACCATTTAGGATCGATGGCCAAACTGATGCTTTTCAGTCCAGCTGTATAGCACAATGAGCTGAAGAACACATTATAAGTTGGCCAGCATGTTCACTGGTGTAGTGTTGCTTTTTTTCATGTTTTGCATGTACAGAAACATTACAAGGAAAATTGTTTTAAACACTATCCTGATAGTGAATTGCTGTACTAGATATCTGAAGGACAAGAGTGGTCAGTTTTATTTTAAAACTAAGTTGCTAAATGTTGCTAAAGAATTGTAAAAGAATAAAACATGATCTGACAAGAAGGATAGCAGTTACATTTACACGTTTATAGGACTGTGCATACACATAGGGGCAGGGGGTAGAAGTGGCTTCCAGTTTGACTGTCTTATGGTTGACCTGGGATGATGGCAGCAAACGAAGGGAAATTGCCAGCTTGCTTTATGTACCAAAAAGATGAAAAGAAAATATAGCTATATTAGTGCAGTCCTTTATATGTGAAAATGTCTATACTTTTTCCTGCAATGTGTTAGGAATGTCATTCCTTGTTTGCCTGGGGTACTTCTCAATTGCTCATAACCTGCTTATGAACTCTTTTCTATCGATTAAAAGGCAAATATTAAGGAAGAACTATAATCTCAATACTCTAGTTGATTATTTAATAAAATACTATTGAGATGGAGTTTTTACAAGACTCACTAAAAATTGTTTCCATTTCTGTTAAGGCTTTACTTCCTTAAAATGCAAGCTTAGAATTCACCCCTTTACTCTGGGGCAGATTTAAATTATTAAAGCCTGAGGTTCTAATACATTTATTTCCATCAGGGATTTCTTTAATTTTACTGGCTTACTTTATTCATTAAGCTTCTATGATGATTAAAGATGAGCAATAAGATACACATTATTAGAGAATATAGGCAAAACAACTGCTGAACAAATGGTTGAAATTGAACCGGAACATGTTATAGCAGTAATGTTTAGTTCTTTTACTTACTGCTATGGTAGAACATTTGAACATAAAAATCCAATATTCTAGTGAAAGCAAAGCAATCATCTCTGAATTAGAGTGAAATGGGACCTTTGAAAACAACTGAAAACTAAATTGTACTGGGAAAAGCATGTAAATTGACAAAACTTCTCATTTCATTTTGATTGAAAAAGCTTTCTGTAATGTAGGAGTTGGAAAAAGGACAGTGCAGAGCCTAGGGATTCGTAATTCCCAGAATCACAGAATGGTTCGGGTTGGAAGGGACCTTAAAGACCATCTAGTTCCAACCCCCTGCCATGGGCAGGGACACCTCCCACTAGACCAGGCTGCTCAAAGCCCCATCCAGCCTGGCCTCGAACACTTCCAGGGATGGGGCATCCACAGCTTCTCCGGGCAACATGTTCCAGCACCTCACCACCCTCACAGTAATTGTTACAGGGCTGTTTGCTAAAGGCAAAACGTTAAAAATGATGCAAGTGGAGAGAGAATACTAAATGCAAAATACTTTACAGGTTTGGCTTATATAAGAAATTTTGCTGAGAATGCCTTCCTGCCAGTAAACAAACCCTCTCCAGTGTGTGTGCATGTGCCCACACATTAAATGTAATAAACCCTGATGCTATAGATTTAGTTGAGGAAATGTATCCACTTATTGGTAATATTATTGGACAACCAGAGACCAGGATAGGAATAGTAAAAGGAGTCTCTGTATAAATCCAGATATAAATCTGAAGAGGAGGGGAGATGACGTTAAGAAAATAATGTCATTTTTGGTTCTTTTCTTGCCCTGTTATGCACTTCACACTTTTCTGTGTGTAAAGTGACCTATAGATTTCTTCGACCTGAAGCTGTGTAGCACCTAGAGAGTAGACAAAAAAAATAGCAAAATTTGCTCTTTTTTTTTTTTTTTTTATCTACCAGGCCCTTGAGCTCATACTTAGCTTGCCATAGAGTGAAGGAATCAAATTCAGTTTTTATGCTTTGGGAGCAAACCCAGAGGGACTTACAGTTTGCTCCAGTTATGTCTGATGCTTTCTGAACAAGCGCATTTCTTCCACACTTAAATTGCTCCTTACTTGAATAGTGATTCTCCTAACAGCAGAGTATCATGCAGTTCCAATACAAGAGATGCTAAATCCCTTCTTATGTGGTAACCTGACCGTGTGCATGGAAATACTTAAAATATTAGCTATAATAGTTTTGATCTGGAGTTCTGTTATAGCTGGTAACATTTAAATGTGGGGGGATTATAGCTGAATAGTAAAAATAATTCCAACTTCATTTGAAGGGGCTATATTGAATCTTAATCATACTCAAGAGGTGGTGACCTTTAAAACAACTAATGTGTGATTGAGAAGAACTTAAATGTTTCCTATTCGTAACGGTTTCCTTTATCTTATCCATCTTTTGGTGATTTTTTTAATGTATATTTCCTTCTTCCCTCTTACAATTTCAAATTGTGGTGAAAAGCACTGAAATTTCTTTTGTTTTAAAATGAGAGTAACACTATAATGTTATTTTGTTGGTTTTGCCTGATCAGCAACTATTTATTAGTTGACAGAACCAATTTGTTTTCTTAAATGTCTTGCAATAAATTACAGCCTGTTAGCACAAATGGAGTTATGTCATGAGCATTCAGACATCAATACTTCAATACACAAAAGTCTGGGGTTTATTTTTAGGTGGCATTTTATACGTAGCTTGGAGACTTGTTTATTGTGTCTTTTGCTCTCCTCCATTAATTTCAAGTCACTTGAGTTTCAGCTTCATACCTTACAGTGTAACACTGCTCAAGATATGATGAATGTTGTCCGTAAGTGTACTGTGGTATATTGTTGCTTAATCTAAATTAGTATGAAAATAAGTCTTCAGTTTTAAATGTTCTATTAATAGCACTGCCCTTTCTCAGTAAGATGATGGTCAGCAGCAGCATGGTTTTAAAGTAATTATTTTAAAACCTACTTTTTGCCAACTAAAAGGGCTGCTTGCTTTTTTTTTTTTTTTTAATGTTCTGAGCATTGCCTTAAGCAGTTGCTTTCATTTTAGTTCGGTGTCTCTCCCCTCTTCCCTCTAGTACCGTATTCAAATAAAAAAAGAACGAAGCAGTCTGAATTCTTTCAAATAAATATGCTTTATTTCAGTAGTTTACTTCACATGCTTAAATGCATCCCTATTCAGTAAAGCACACAGGCACATTTTAGTCCAATTTAAAATAATAAAATGTAATTTATGCCTGTGACTTTTGCTAAATTGAGACTATTCTCCCAAATCATAAGCTTTGATTTTTATTTTTTCCCCTGTTTGACAGCTGGAAAATCTGCCGTTCTTTATTTCACAGCCTCAATGTATTATGTAATCCTGACTCCGAAGCTGTTACAGTCTTTCTCGGTTTTGTGAAATCAGATGCTATCCTAAAGAGGGACACAAAGTGTTACGATGTAGATTAAGAAATTTATTTTTGTTTTTGTGGGGAAGGACGTAACATGGAGGGGAAATTGGTTTTGTGAGTCTTTTGTATAACTGCAATACTGCAGAACACTGAAATTAATACACTGAATTCTATTTGTTTTTGAATATGCATAAAGACATAGCAATTTCCTACATTCGGTATAATGTACAGTTTTATAATTTCACTGTGAAATGGTATATAAAATCACTCAGGGCTAGAGAACAGCAATAGATTCTCTGTTATTCCTTGACAGATCACAGAGCTGTTGGATGTTTCAATGGAGCTGGGATGCTTCTTAGCCGGAGCTCTGATCTCTTCTCAGGGTCACATGGTTTCTGAGGAGATTATGTCCTGTATTGAACCAATACGTGACTTTCTTGCCATCATTTTCTTTGCATCCATAGGTAACTTCTAAGAAAACTTACTTAAAAAAAATAGTGTTAACATACAAATGCGGGGGAGGAGAAAAAACTGGTGTCTACAAACTGGGGGGACGAGATAGATTTTATTTGGTTAAAATATTACAACTGTTAATTGACCACAATATTAGTTTGCCTTCGCTAATATTTTTAAATGTAACATTCATTTTCATAAGCAATTTCCATGTTGTACTCTCAATTTTTGTTTTAATGACAGTTTTTCATTGTTAATTCTGAATTCACACTATTTAAAGCATACAACTAAAAATTCTAAGGGAAGAAGTTTTTTGTTTGGGTGTTGGTTTGGGTTTTGTTTGTGGGTTTTTTTTTTTTAAATGTTCTGTCTTCACAGCGGCTACATTTGTAATTTATACTAAAATTGTATTACTATTTTGAGTCAATTGGTAGCGTAGATTTCAGGTTCTTGTGGCTTTGTTTTCTCCAGAAGCAGGATAAGATAATGGAAATGGATTTACTTTTTTTTTTTTTACAGCGTCTTGTTTCTTTAGCTAGGAAAATGTGATCTGTGTGTTCTTAACACAGGGAAAAAATAATTGAACAAGATGTATATCAGAGACTACCTGAATGCCAACAGAAATGCAGCATTGATACCTAAGGAGATTGGTACCAGGAGAGTAACTCATTGTGCTTGTTATCCAAAACAAGTTTACTCTGAGAATATTTACAGACAATCAGTAGCTTAATTTTGAACAGCTACATTCGCTAGTTATCCATGCATGCCCCAAAATGCCTTCTCTAAAGGAAACTGAAAGATGTTACTGAAGTGCTTAGGTACAGGGAATAAGGAGACGGGCGCTGTGAAAGCACTTGTCTCTTCCTGTGCGTTGTATAGGAAATGCATGTCCTATTTTGGGGGCATTGCAAAGTCCAAAGTAGGGGGTTTGAATGCATCCTGTTACACAAATCCAACTTCCTTCAAAGCATGCTTACTCAGAAAATCCTTAGGGTTTGGGGGATTGGTTTTTGTTTGTGGTTGGTTTTTTTTTTTTTCTCAAGACCACCCTTGTTTTTTCTTCTGATTTTAACTTTTCTACTGTTCTTTTTATCTCCATATATTTATTCAGGTAATAGTGAAGTCCCATCAGCGTAATTTTAATGCCTCTCCTTATGTACCTGTTTGATAGCCATTGTTTCATAACAGAAACTAAAACTGTTTCTGGTGTTGTCAAAATAAAAAGGAAATGGTTATGCTTGCCAGTCTTGATTTTTGTTTTACCCAGTCCATGAGAATAGCCTGCACTGATCAGTCAGATTGCTTAGTAATAGATGTTGAATTTGAATAACTTTATTTTTTAAGAAAGGGAGGAAAGTGGTGAGCTATGGTGAAACTCTTGGGCCCATATAACTGACAAGGTTGGATAAGTAATTGCTAAATGCTCACAGGTGAGTTCTTTACGTGTTTTAGTAAAGATGGCGATGGAGCAGATAAGTGTTACCAGGGTTACAAAGCATGACAACTAATTAAAAGCCCAGAGTTAATTTTACAATGGACTGAACACAAATACTGTCCTACACTCTTGTGACTACATAAATTAAGACTGGAGGTGAGACTTTGGTACAGTACAAGAAAATAGCAAGACCTCAGCTGGCATGCTGGCAGCACTCCATATAGCCTGCGTTATACTGTAAGGAAATTATTTTGGTAGTTCAGTTACAGAATTAAAAAAAAATATATTTTTTAACTGTTGCTACCATTATAATTGCAAGAAGGGAAAGAAACTGCATAACAAGTTTATTTGGTTTTACAGAAAATGGATGTTATTCCTGCCTAAGAGGAAAGTTAGCTAAAAATCAGAAAAATGAACTATGTTATAGGGCTCTGACAAAATGTGACAATGCTTGCTTGTAAAACAAAAACAAAACCAAAAAACCCTACAAAAATATCAAATCTCCCCCCCCCCCCCCCCAAATGTTATCCCCCCCTTCACCCTTTACTTCCAATTACTTTCAAATTTTGTGGTTAACAGGAAGTTTTGTGGGGTGGCACAGAGGTAGGTTTTACAAAGGAGTGATGTTATGTTGAAGAGAAAACCTGAGTAAGATAAAAAGTATTCTTTAAACCTTTTAAAAAGAAATCTAGTAAGAAAAGACTTCTTGCTTGCTCTCTACTTATATATGCATGCAAATGATATGTATCCATAGAGAAATTTACTATGTGAAATTATATAAAGGCCCCAGGGAAAGATTCTCCGTCCCCCCTCCCAGCTGTGCCTAAAGAGAAGGCTTGTTGCTATATGCAGCAAGCACCCTATTATAGAGAGCAGAAACACTTGAGATCCTGAGGTGGGATGGTATACCACTGCAGCAATATAATTTCTGTTCCTTTTAGAATAAAGGAATAAATAGAAAAATTTGACTTAATTGAAAAGTGACTGTAAATAAGTCATTTGGAAAAGGTAGTTCCTATTTTGTCTTGAATGCCTGCTTTTCTGTTCTCACTACAGAAATCCTTCTGGTGCCTAAAAGCCGAGCTGAATCATACTTGCTCGTGTAGTATCTATAGCAGTGGTCCTGCCCTTAGCTTGACCTGTGTAATGCTACTGCTTGCAAATTCGCGCATGGGTGCATTTGGGGGAATAATACCCCTTTGCAGTTAGGCATTAACAGCTGTAGTTTGAGTTACTCTCCATCTGTGTGTCAGGCCTCTGTGTGTTCTTTAAGTTTTCTGGCTCTCTATGCTGTCTGCTGAGGTTAGAAAGTTCCTGTCAGTTTCTGTCCTCACTGATATTTGTGAGAGCACATCTGGACCAATCCGTTAGAGCCACATTTTGAGAACGAATTTTCTCATTTCTGTTTTGGTACCTAATACTCAGATCCTCCCCTTTCCACCTCTGCATCGTTTGATTTTGTTTTGATTGCTTTTTAGAAAGATGGAAGACATCTTTGCATAGACTGTTTGACTTCCCCCTTCCCCCGCCCCGCCTCAAGGCTCCAATATCCCATTTTTTGTCAGTCTACAGGGTGTATGGAGTTTGTAATTGGGCATCAGGACCCTACCTGCCAGCGGTGAGGAGGCACATTGCTTCCACTGACTGACAAAGTTGTGTATCCCCAATGTTCTGTACACATGTACTCGCTTGCCAGGCTCCATGTTTCCCTTCTGGGTAAATCTTGTGGTCAGCATTGGACCTTGAATGCAAGATGCTGAAAACCCTTTAAGAGTGCGGTTTTTTTCTTCAGAAGATGGGTGATGCTGACAGCGTCAGCACTACCACTTTTCAGAACAAACACACACACAACGTTTCTCTGATGTGCCTCTTACCATTTATTTTGAATTTGAGAGAAATCAAGGAAAGATCCCAACTGGAATTCATTAGGTGACATACATTGCCTTCTCGCTATTCATCCAGCTCTACTGCTTTGTTGTCCCCCGTGGAACACAATGAAACTTGGAGGTTTCAAGCTTTCAGAACTGACAATAGAATCAAGAGGACTTTCCCCTTTGCAGAAAAATAGAGATGAATGTTGGTTTTCCCCTCCCTACTTAATCTAGCCAGGGCTGTAGCATTTATTGCATTTGCTAGCTATGAACTTAGGTTCATTAAGACTCTGATGTCCTGACTTGAGAACGTGCCAGAATTCATTCTACTGGCTTCAATTTGACTAAACAAGTTCTGGTTTCTGTAATCTTGTTTGCCATCAAGGATCTCCCGGATTTATTTTTCTTGATGCTGGATTTTCCAGGATGTGGTCGTGACTGCATTTGGATCTTGACATGCTGTTTAGCGGCCATCCAGCAGATTGGTGGAATCTGTCTAATCAGGGGGGAGGGGGAGTTTACCTGTTAAGAAAAAAGTACTTATAAAAAGAATGTGCAAAATCTTGCCTGTAATCATCCATAGAAGAACACGCACCAACTTACACGAGTGAACTGTGCTTTTTGGCTTGACATTGATGCAAGGTCACCTTCACCCCAAGGCCTCTATTCCAGCTATTCCAGAGCACTGTTTAGAATTGAAGTCTGGTGGCATATGCTCAGCGCTCTGAAAACATACCAAAGTGATATCCTAGTTATTGGTAAGGGATCAACATGCCACATGCTACCTGATGATGGTGCTGAAGTTCTTGAAATATTTGATTGGAGTTTTTCTTCCATTGTAGAGAACAAGTCCATAGTGACTCCTGAGCTTAGTTGCAAAGTCTGATTAAAACCAGTGAAGCGAATGCCCATATTCACGTACGTTCTGTCTGTGAAGTTAATCTTTCTGACGGCATTGGAGTTGTCAGGAAGGCTTCATGTGCTTGTATAGCAGTCTGCCATGACTTATGGGGTTATTCTGTTTTCGTCTTGGGCTGGGGCAAATCCACTATGATTTATTTCCCCCAAAACACGTCTGCGTGCTGGGATGTTTGTTTGTTTGCTCAGAGTAGTCTATGTAACAGGTTTAGGCTTGCTTCACCTTGCAAACACTTCCTCCACAGGTTAGTATAGAAATCTCTGGTAGTTTGTGCCTCAGCTCTTTTGAATATAGTAATAATCTCTACATCGGGAAGCTGTTCCAAATGAAGTTCAGGCTGCCTGTCTGCTCCAGAAGTGAAAAGGTAGATCAGACAGTAGTGATGCGAGCATTGGGCTGTATTTATAGCCTCCCTCTGAAGTCTTCAATTCCAGATGTGGCAGAGTTGGCCCCCTTACCAAACATGACATTGTTACAGGCTGTATTTCTCTAGTTGCTTTTCATGTATGTGAATGAGCAATGTGCATATGATAAACAGTACAAAACCAGAAGCCACTTGCCCCTCGCGCATTAGGATTTCCTTTTTTTTGGGTGGTGTTTGTCTCTTATTTTGCCATGTTTCCCCTTATTCTGATAGTATTCACTTGTGCTTCAGTAGATGGAAGGAAATTAAGAAATAAAACAGGGTGTGTGCATGCTGACTGGGTAGTACTTGTATAAAAATCTAGTGTACTTGAAGTACATTTTCATCCACAATGGAATGTGCAGATGGACAAAACATCATGCAGTTACTGTAAGTAACTTCTCTTGCGCACTCAGGAATAGAAGATGACTCTTAGTTCTCTACAATTCTTCTGGCTCTGCAGCTCTATCGGACAGGGAAAATGAGTGAAAACTTGTCTTGTGTTAAAATAAAATGTTACAGCATCAATTTACATGCCTCATGCTTTAGAAAGCTAAACTCTTGCCCTTCACCAGAAATAACTGGGGTGGAGAACTGCCAATTATTACGGATTTATCAGGAGCATCACTGCTATTTTGGTTCCTCTTTTTAAGAAAGAGATGTACTTCCAAAGATACACAGTTATGTTTGCCTGCAGAAGTTCCTCATACCCTAGGAGGAAAAAAAGGACTTAATCAGCTGGGAGTAAGGTTCTTCCTCAGTGACTCCAGGACTTCTACAACAAATACTACTTTTTCTTCTGTTTAATACTAGCATGATTTAGTTTTAAATTTCAGTGCTCTTTATTGTTCTTGTTGTCTTGCTTCATATAATTACCCAATAAAAATGACAAAAACATTGAACAAAAAAAAAAAAAACAAACCACAGACACCTACCCCCACCCCCCAAAAAACTCCTTCCAACATCATCATAGCAGTGGGGTTTTGTATAATTCCTTAATTGTTAGACCATGCTCAGGGTTTACAACTTTATCTGATTCCAGTCTAAGTGACTTTTCCGGTTCAGGTGACTTTCAGTGTTTGCATGCGAGGGGCATGGGATCAAAACAATTACATTTTCTGCTGTAGCTATAGTCTGTGCAAATACTGAATATCATGTTCCTCCCACAGGATAGTCCATTACCGTGTTATACAAAAATGTTAAATGGCTAGCAAAGTGTACGTTACAATCGCTGTGCAGAACAATGGAATTGTTTTCCTGCAGTATTTTTATAGCTTTCATTAGAGGTGTGTTTTAGTTCAGATTCTGGATTGTTGACTGGTGTGGAAGAGAGGAAAACTGATAAATGAAAGTGCTCATGCATTGGTCATACATAATTTAACTCAATTGGGAATATTGTTTGTGCTAAACCTATCCAAAGGAAAAATGGTTAAGTAGGTAGTGTTGGTAGGTATGCTAGGGCTTTTGTTTATTTGTGTGTTTTTGAGTTTAATTAAACCTATTACTAATTCAGAAAATTATCATAGCAAGATTTTGGCCTTAAACTTTGAAATATTGTTTTCTTTCCTTCCAGGACTTCATGTTTTCCCCACCTTTGTAATATATGAACTCACAGTCTTACTATTCCTTACATTGTCCGTGGTCATAATGAAGGTATTTTCTTTTTCTCTTTTTTTATCTTTTAACGGTCTAAATAATCTTTGTGCTGCATACCCTAATGAAAATTCTGTGCAAGAGCTGAACATCTTATATAACAGAGAATATTACATCTTTACTGTAAATCTGTATTTGGAGGAGTTTTACTGACTAGAATACAGTTTGGTACTATATTCTATAGTACTTATGTTCTTAGGATATTAAAAAGATTTTATTTAATGTTAAAAATAAGTTACACGTGGAGAAACGTCTGTTTAGCTTGGGATTTGCAGCAAAGTTATTAAGTGTTTTTATTACAGTACACAAGATACTACTTTTTACTGTGCAGTGTATATTTGTCTCTTTTGACATTAAGACAGAAGACGTATTTAGAAGTCTATATATTTAGTTTATGTCCAGAATTATTGTATTTGATGCTATGTATCTTACAAATATTGTACTATTTGATCTATTGCACTTCTTTTATTTAAAAACAAAAACAAACCCACAACAACCCCCCAAACCCCCCAATTTTTAAAGTTTGTCTTGGCAGTGCTCGTGCTTTCTCTGATTCTTCCAAAGACCAGCCAGTATATCAAGTGGATTGTCTCAGCAGGACTGGCACAAGTCAGTGAATTCTCTTTTGTTCTGGGAAGTAGAGCACGCAGAGCAGGGATCATATCTCGGGAGGTAAGCTGTTCCATAGTTATTAACTTCAATTTTTGCACCTGACTAACTTACTGGGATTTTGTATTACAGTTTATTCGAAATATACCAATACATTCCAATTTTGTGGCTTCTCTCAACTGCTAACAAGCAGAATCAGCCCATACAAATGGAGAGATTTACGTCCCTGACAGGGTTCTTAATTCCATTTTTTACTTGTTTTATATTGTACTTTAATATTTTAAATAGCAGGTTTTACTTTTAAATAGCTTTGCCTTAACTGCTGTCACTTATAACTGGGCAGTGAGTTGTAGATAGCACCCAAATCACTAAGACTGAAAAGCCTTTGCTTTTAAAAGCCTGATGCAGCTATAGAAAGAGGTAACTGAGAGTACAGGGTTTGACTAAGGAAATAATCAGTGAATAAGAACCAGAGAGCAGATATGGTGAAGTGGAAATGGCCTTAATATTTAAACAAGCAAACAAACTTGTAATATTTACCTACAAAGCTTGTTAATTTTAAAACCTCTGCAGAAGAAACAGACAGCTTTTTCAGTAGTCATAGAAGAAAATCACATAGGAAAGAAACCTTAAACTTAGTTTTATATTGAAGCTGTGAGAATGCTATTATTTTTCTGTGCTGGCGCTGCGAGCTTTTCATTGTGTGAGCACGTGGGCTGTATAATGCTGGAACCAATTCCAAATAAAGCACGTGTGAAAAACTTACACAACGCTGTTCACTTGTGTAGGTAAAGGTGATTCATTTTCATGTTCGCTCCTGCATATAATCAGGAGTTATAAATATTGTATGTTTGTATAGAGTTTCAAGGTACCCCTACGTGATCACAGAACTAGTTTTGGGGCCCACCCACTGTGCTTCGAGGCCTTTAGGCTTTCATTTTTTTATGTTGGCAGCTCTTACGTGATTGTCTACTCGATAGGTTTATACAGCTCTGAAATTTCCAAAAGTAATTTTTCTGTTTGAGACCTGAAAACTACTTCCCACTGCCATTTTATAAGAGTCTTTCAGAATATGTAGTTAAGATCTTATTCCAGAAGATGTGCAGTACAACTTAAAAGGGATTTTTGTTTGCTTTTTTGAGTGTATAAAATAGTAGTGCACTTTGCCGCTATATCATTAAGTCAGAATAGGTTTTGGGGTTTTTAATAAAGTGGTATTGGGCCTTTGACCTTTTAGCAAACCTTGACCTTTCAAAACTGACCTCTTAACTATACATGTAAATAATTGTTTTTCTATAAGCTTACAATTTTTTTTTGTACTTGTATCTTTAGACCAGGTAAACAGATAATTAGATGATTTGTGTGTTCATTTGTTTGCTTTTGTAACAATACGCATAGTTGGTTAGGAAGACAGGTGAAATCTTCTGAAAATATTGTCCAGAAAAGACTGATCTCCTCAAACTTCTAGTCACTTCTTAGTTTACCATATAACTAAGAGAAGTAATGGCTTTTATTTCCAATTTTCAGGTCTATCTTCTTATTCTGAGTGTGACTACTCTAAGCCTCTTACTTGCCCCTGCCCTATGGAGAGCTGCAATTATGAAATGTGTTCCGAGACCTGAAAGACGCTCAAGTACTTGATTTAGACTTGCACATGAACAAGAATACATCTTCTTGCAAGGAACATTGCTCATTGTATTTCTATGCACTCAGAAAACAAGAGGTTTGGAGTAGTCAGTCCTCTTAATGTGCACTTGGTTATAAGCCTTATACTGACCTTAAAACAAAACAAAATTCAACATTAAAAAGTAATTACGGAATTTGAATTGCACACCTTTTACAAAATTTAATTCTTCCTGACAGATTAGAATCTGCCAGAATATTTGTTCCTGATGAAATCAGTTATTCAGAGCATAAATTATTTTTTTTTAAATATAACATCATGCAAACTGTGTTGATTATTTGTTGCCTGAATGTGCCTTTTAATTTTCATGCTATTTTGTTACTGCTGGTTCATCACCAGATTTTGTTTAAAAAGAAAAAAAATATTATGGTGCCTATGGTATCTTCTTTCACTAAATGACTTGAGTCATTTTCACATTTAGGAGTTTAATATACTAGTATAAAATTCATCACAAAACACATTTCTAATGGTGAGTAAAAGCATAGTCCTGTACACAAAGAGGAGGTTTAACTGTTTAGCATCAAACTGTTTTAAGCATTCAAATACGTATTTCAAACGATGCAGCCAATATTGTATAATATTTTCTTCCAAATTACAGCATATAGTGTATTTTCTTATAGTAGTAACTTTTATTTGTGTTAGTTCTCGTATTTATTTACGTACTTGACTACAAGCTGATGGTAAGGAAAGGGCGTAACTTAAATTATATTTGAAGACTGACAGTTGTCACTCATTTTTGTTGCTAACTGCTTTTACAGTAATTGTTTACAGTTTTTTTTTCTTTCTTGTAAATCAAAACTAAATCTAATAAGATTGGGAAGTCTTAATTTCAAGCAGATGTGAAAAACATCAGTTCTGTAACTTAGAGGAGGTTGGACGTTATTGACACTATGCTAGATTTGAAATTATTTTGAGTAAATTAATTTGCACAAAACTGGAAATGGCAGACTGGATGTGTATTTGGAACTCCAGAACTTTATACTTTGCATTTGCATTGAATAAATTGTTAGTCTCTTTAAAATATCATGATATTTTAAAAAACAGTGTTTTGAACGTGATCCCAAATGTGTTTTGTTCTTTAAAATGTTATATGTAGCAGTATAAGCCTTGTAAAAGCCCATTCTTAAGTGTCGTAGAGAAAGCTTGCTCATAGACTGTAGTCTACTCTGACAAACAATTTAAAAATCATGTTGAGGTTTATCTGCTAAAAACAATACTATTGAAGCTATATTAACACTTTAGGTCAGTATTATACTGTCATCTGAAGTAACTTTGATACCCACAAAATGGTGAGAAAAATGCATGTTAAACAGGTTTAAATTGCCAATTAAAATGAAAGCTGCCCTCCAAGTAGCAAAACAAAGCTTGGGATGGATTTGTGTGCTTTATACCTTTTTCTTCTACCATAGTAGCCTCGGTTTCCTCCTGTGTTTTCTCTGACATCTGCTGGGCTTGTCAAAATGCAGCTTGGACTAGTCTGGAGTGTGTAAGTTCGGACAGGGTAGGGTTCATCGTATTGGAGTTCTTACTCACTGGATTCGGGGCTTTCTCTCCAGGCACGGATTCGTCATAAAAGTTGCAGGAATGCATGGCAATTCCACCTCTCCTTGAATGGTTTCAAAAGTTATTGAGGAACAGTGACAAATGCAGAGGAAAAAGCTGCCCTATAAATAAAACAGTTCGATTATAAAATGAGTCTGTGACAGAAAGAAATTTGAAACTGATTTGTTGGTGTACTTTAATATTTTGTATTGCAAATATAGAAGTAATTAAAAAGTTTTATGGTAACATTTAACGATCTACTAGCTCAAACCTTTTTTCAGGTGCCTCACTAAAATTGTTTCTTAACTGTACTATGGAGAGAAATCTTACTCTATCCACTGATCTCGTTCATAGTTTCTGCTTGAAATACAATCTCTTCTGAATGCCTCATTTTGGTTTTGAAAGATGCTTATTTCACATGTCGTTTACCACCTATGATTTGGGAGGGGGGAAGGAGGGGAGGATCTATGGAACACCCCGGTAGAGACCTCTGTGTGGTTTCCATTATGTCTCCTGGCCCTTGAAATTGTTGGACAAGGTATTACAGCTGCGATGAGTAAAACTTTTGTCTAAATAAATTGCTGTGGCTAGTTGTACTTCTCTGGAAAATTCTGGTTAGGAGGGTAGGAAATATTGATGGTTTGTGTCTTTTCTTAAAAGAAAGAAAATATTTTCCCAATGACCTTTTAAAGGAGTTGGGTGAAGAGTCCTTTTGGTACCGTGTCCAAAATGCAAAGCGAGTATCTAGATAACTTACTGGTTCCCTCATCTCTGTCACTTCGTTCCCCCAAAATTGTTGATTGAGTCATGACCTGGCTAGGCTTCTGGAGAACTGGGGAAAGAGAAATAGGAGCCTCGTCTGACTACCAATGTTCTCTGCCTCTTGGATTGCCTGATTGAATATTAGATGCAAGTTCAAATTACTAATCTTATTGGACACGTGATAAGTTTGTTTACAATCAGCTGTTTGACATTGTCTCATAGAAATCTGGAGGTTTATTGCGATACTGTAAATGTTTCCTGAAATGCAAAAAATGGCTCCATGCCTAATTCCGTGTCAAAATGGGGTAGTCTCATGATACAATCTCAGGATAGAAACAACAGGTCTTATTCCTGAATGCCTGTATGGAAAATGGGTAGAATATTTCACAATTGGCCCACTTAAATATAATTGCAGCTTTTCAGGAACTTTATGCTTGTGCTCTAGAATATTCTGTTTCTGAGTCAAGTAGATAAAATAAAAGCAGAGATCTGGAAGCCCTGAAAGGAAAATCTACTGATTTGTTCAAGAACAGGTGGCCTTTGCTGGAAATTTTTATTTCAGCTTGTTGGATAGTGGTTCTATCTCATTCATTTATGTGATGATCAGCATCATTTGAATACGGAAAAGCTGATACAGGGCAGAAACTTCAGTAAGTGGTGAGAGGGTATTTCTGTGGTGAAGCTGAGCTTAAGGGAGTGGAAAGGAAGGGTCTGCTCTGTGCTTGAGTAGCAAGTCATTCAGCATGCCTGTTTTGGGGTGGGTGGGGTGTTTTTTTTGTTGTTTTGTTTTGGTTTTTTGTTTGTTTTGTTTTTGGTTTTGTTTTTTTTTTTTTTCCCCCAGAGGTGGGTGTAACTGGTTACTTGTTTTGTGTGGCATTCTCTCTGAAAACCGGGAGTTCTTGCATGTTACCTCTTAATTGCTACCCTTGGTCATTGTTCCCTAGGAGGGCAAAGGAACTAAAACAGTTTAAAAGCTGGTAGTGTGGGCTATGCTTATAGTTTGTGAGTCATTTTCCTGTTCCCAGGGTCAGATTGGTGTATATGGACACACAGCCACCTTATGTACGGCTCATCCCATATAGAGCAGGCTATGCTTCGGTTCCTCCGTAGGGAAGGTATCTAGTGGGAGCTGTGAGGGAGGTTCTTGCAACTGTGACTGACATGGATCTAGGACAGCTCAGGGAATGCCGTCATCGTGGCCTAGTCCATGGGGCTACATAGCTTTTTAAAAGCTTTAAGAATTTTTATTTCCTATAATCCTCAAAGATGAGGAGAAAGCAGCTGCACGATACCTTTGTATTGTAATTGTTTTAGGCTTGGACATCCTCTGCTTTACGGGCAGAGAGGCGTCTGGGTTTGCCTAGTATAGCAGAATAGCGCTGTACGATGATGCTGGATGGAGGGTGTGGGAAACCTAGCGTGGTCTTGCTGCCTGTTGGAGTGAACCCAGGAACGATCTAACCACAAAAGCACTCCTGGGGTTTGTCTAGGGAAGGAATCTGTAGTTCCGCTCTGTACGCAATCCTGGCGGTGCTCCAGCACGTGGGCAGCGCCAAAGGTGGAGGAAATGGGACCCCTGAGTGACAGGAGGCAAGCCACGCTAACAGCATTAACATCTTTGTTGGAAGCAGCAATAGCTTATAAGGAGCAGCAAGTGCCAGACATCCACTACTAAGACGACCTGAACGCAAGGGAGCCAAGGAAACTAGTGAAGCAAAAAGGAAGAGCAGCAAGATGCCCTAAGGGCTGGGACATGTGTGGCCCACCCCACCCTAAAGGAAACAAAAGGCAGAAGAGAAAGGCATGCCTCTACCAGCTTCACGCGGTAGCCCCGGAGCTGTGGTGCTTGGGTTCTCCCACTGCCTCTGCTGAGTAATTACCGCTGCTGGGTGGGAAAAAACTTCTTGACAGTAAGGACAGTGGAGACTAGGAAAATCTCCTGATTTCTGGAGACAAAATGGACAAGGATGTCACCAGAGTGGCTTAGTGACAACTAATCCTGCCTTGGGGGACAAAATCTAGGTCAGGGAATGGCAACACTTTCCAGGTTATGGTACCAAGCTGTATTTTTTTTTTATTTCCTAAAATAGAGCAGAAATTTGAGAATTGGGAGATGCTACCTCCCAACCAGGCCAGATGCTGACAAGCTTGTCAGCTGGTATTGGGTCTTTATTTAAGCCAGGAGCTCACACAGGTCCCTCTCTTAAGGGCATGGTTTCCCGTTCTGAAACAGTAGGTCAGAATGTGTCCACGTGCGTGTCCTCTGGCATCTGTCATGGGTTTCTGACTATAGACTAGATGACCTCTTGAAACACAAATCTCCTTGCGTCTGTCACACAGTTCTGCCATGCTGATGCTGTTTGAAGTTGTGATCTGTTCTCCAATTCAAGCACACTTAAAGGGGGAGGCAGGCCACAGGAAACAGGAATCAAGCCTTTCACCACTACAAACACCAACTAAGCCCTAAAAGCTCCAGAATTCCTGAGAAAGGCGAGCTCACAGATTAGAGAAACAGGTTTTTTCCACCAATGCAAATACTTCAAATTAGTTGTGAACAACCCTCTGATAAAGAAACAAACACACCTCAGAGTGGGTATGCTTGGGCAGTTAGTAATGTCTCAAAATAAAATGCCAGTGAACCAGGGTACTGTCCTTCCTTGTATGTGCTTGTTCAGTTCTCTGCCAAGGAAGCTCCTGGCAGAGAGAGGCTTACAGGGAAGCACGAGCAGCACAGCAAGATTATCTGACAGGTGTAAATAGAAGAATTTGAGTAAATAATAAAAAAACGTGGTCTTCAGTCACTATTTCTTTACTGACTAGGGTCAAGGATGCATCAATTCTGATGTTTGCAGAGAAACTGTATAGTTTGCAGAAGCAGGCAGTGGCGTGAGGTTCATATTCTTTTAACTGCCTTTAGCTGCCTTTGTCCTTTAATTGCCACTGCTCCTCTGCTCTAGTGTAGTTATCTTAGTCTTTACACATTGCAGTTGCTATTGAATTATTTTCTACTTTTTAATTCAGAAGTTTCTGTCGATTTTGCTTGGCACTAGAGAAGGTAGAAGTTTTTTCTTCAACCTGAGACTTTTTTCAAAATGGCATTAGGACCATTTTGAAAAATCAGAGATGATTTTTATCTTCATGCAGTCATTAAATTCTACCTTTTTTAAGAGCACATTTGCTTTTTTGTAGTTCCTTCTTCACCCTGGAACAGACATACCCTGTTGAGGGTGCATTCCTGGAGAAGGCTGGAGCCTGTGATACTGGAACACTTTTTTCTACAAGAATTAACATAAAAAGGGGGAGTGGGGAGCACGGGCAGGGACTTAAGATACACAAACAGTTTAAATCCACAGGCACAGTATGTATGATGTGGAGGGTAGAGAGCAGCACCATGAACTGGAGGAGCTGCTGCCTTTTAGGAAGCATTTTTTCTGCAGCTGGCTGGGGGTGCTTCATGGGTTTTGTGTGTCAAAACTCCTGCCTCTTTCTGTGAAGTTATAAACATATTTTCATCATCTTCTTTCTTTGATGTCCACTGACATCAAGTTTAGTTAAGAAGAATGAAGAAATAGGATAATCGTGGTTGTTGTCAGAGCAGGGTACTGCATAAGCAGCCATGGAACCCCAGAGCAGCAGGTGCTGGGGGTTACTGTGAATGAAGAACGTCAAAGATTGCCATTTATCAAGAAAAGGAAGGTAGCTAGTGTTTCCTCATAATTATAAAAAAGAACTTCTCAAACATCTTAAAAAAAATGAACGAGTGAGGTATAGAAGTAACTAAATGTGAATCTAGTCAACTGATGAAATGCATCTTCTCTGGCATCTGTGCTAGATTGTCCTGCGCTGTTTCTGTACAGTGGCTCTGCTGGTTGTGTCTTCTGTTCCCAGAAGGGTTTTCCTTCCCAGGCGCAATCAGGAAGCAGCATGGTTTTAGAGGAAGGACCAGCTGTTGCCTTCCTGCTCCCCTCTTCCTCATATCATCAACCGCCTTGCACCATGCGGGCTTGCTACCGCAAGATGTGGCTGCAGCTCCCCCCGCTTCATCAGCTAGGCTTGTATCCACTCCTACAAGAAACGTGGCTTCTGAGGTGTAAAGCGTTGACTTTGCTGCTGTTTTCACCGTTACAGCTACGCCTTCACAGCCCCCCGCTGCACACCCTGAAAGCTCTTCACCAAGAATTACATCATGCTTGTAGAGTTACATCACACAGCCCCTGCTAATGTACCCCACGTCGATAGCAGCACACAAGTGAGCGCGTGGGGCAGGCGCAGCTCCCACAGACCAGAAGTGGCAGAAGCCACCAGGGCTCCATTTTCTTGGGGTGTAGGTCGGGCCTAATTTGAGCTTGAGAGCGCAGCAGCCACCCAATGGAAAACATCCACCTGGATTACCATAAACCCCTAATTTTAGCACGGCTCACCCTAAGCCACCTTGCTCAAGCAACGGCCGGACAAGACGCGATGAAGAAAGCACGGGCAGGATGTTGTGGCAACTCGCCGCCCCGCCGCCTCCCGCGCCACCAGAAACCCGCTCAACGCCGAGGGCCGCGGCCCAGGTTCCCCCCTCGGCCGTGACGCGGCGCCCTCCCTCCCCGTCCCGTCCCTCCCCGCGGCGTCGCGCCCGAGGCGCGGGCCGTGTCCCGCAGCGATAAGGACGCGGGGGAGCCCGGTGCCTTCCCGCTCCCTCACGGCAACGGCGCGGCGCGCGGACGGCGGCGACCACGTGCCCAAGGGCGACCGGGGCCGCCGGGCGCTCTCGCGCCGATGCTTCCCGCGCGCGCCGGCCGCCCGCGCCGGCGGGGCGGGGAGTCAGGGAAGGCGCGAAAATCCCGCGCATGCGCCCTGCGGCCCGACCGCCCGCTCTCGAGCGGCGGGCGGTTGGCTATAGCCGCCCCGCGTGTGCCCGTGCAAGGCACGCTACACCCCCGTGACGTCAGCGCGCAGCGTCACGCCGGTGGGACGCACAAAAGTGTAAGTTTCAATTTTTTTTTTTTTTTTTTTGTTTGGTGTCGTGTCGTGTCCCCCCCCCCCCCGCCTCCCCCATGTCCATGACGGGGGTGGTGGGAAGAAAGAGGAAAAAAAAAATATAAATAGAATAAATAATAAAAAAAGAGCGGCAGGGTCGCGCGCGCGCGGGGCCCGGGGAGGGGCGGCTGCGCTCGCGCCCGCCCGCCGTCCCCTCATGGCCTGGCCCCCCCCTCCGCGGGCAGCCCCTCAGCGGCCGGGGCGGCGGCGGGCAGGTGTGCGGGGCCGCCGGCGAGGCGAGGCGGGCCGGGATCCCGCCAGTCTGGCGACCCGGCGGGGGCAGAGGCGGGCTGGGAAGTGACAGCCCGCCGGCCGAGACACCCCCCACCCCCTTTTCCCTCTCCTTCCCCCTCCCCGCACCGGATCGCGGGGCGGTGCCTGCCGGCCCCCGCCCGAGCTGCCGTTGGGGCCGTTGGTCTCCCGCCGCCTTCCCCCCCCCCGCCTCCGCGCCCCGACCGCCTCCTCCCCCTCTGCCCCCCCCCCCTCCCGCCGGGCTCGCCCGGCCCGCGCGCGCCGCCGCACATGTGCAGTCGGGCGCCTCCGCAGCAGCGCGGCGGCGGTGGTGCGGGGGGTGCTCCCGCTCCGCGCTCCGGGTCCCTGTCTGGGGGCGGCGGCGGGGGATGGAGCCGGCTCTCTCTGCCTTCGGCCGCTCAGGTGCGGGCAGCCCAGGCCGGCCCTGCGGCGGGAGGAGGATGGGGAGCGGGGTGGGGGGGGATGGGATTAGGGAGGAGGGGGGACTGGCGGGGGGGGGGGTGCGCGGTGGGGTGCTGCCGCCGGCGGGGCGAGGAGGCTGGGGACGGGGTGGACACCCCCCCACGCCCGCCGCCGTGGCCGCAACCTCCTCCTCCCGCCGCCGCCATCGGTGCCGCCTGGCGCGTTCTCCCCCCCCTTCCTCGTGCCCCCGCCGCCTCTGAGGCGATTAGCGCGGCCCCTTGCTGGCGAGGAGGGGAGGCGGCGCGGGGGCTTAGGGCTTCGCCCGGGCGGTGAGGCCCTGGTCGGGGGGCGCGGAGTCGGGGGGGGGGAAGGCGGGCGCTGGGTGCCCGGGGCGCGGTGGCGACTGACAGGCTCTGCTGCGGCCCGTCCGCCTGCGAGGAGGAGGAGGAGGAGAGGGGGGTTGCAAGGCCCCGGGGGGGTAGCTGGCCCCTGAGGCCTACTTGTGCCTGCTGCTGGAAATGGGGGTGGGGAGGAGGAGGAGGAGGCCGAGGGAGTGATCTCTTCCCCCCCGCGCCCTGCTCTGCGGTGTTGCAAGGGGCGCAGCTGGACAGGGACCGGCCCAGCGTGGGCTGCCGGCTGCCCCGCTGGGATCGGGTACGTGCCGGGGGAAGGGCGCTCCAGCCAGGCGAGGGCTCACACCCCCCGCCCTCCGAAAAGGGAGCATTTCCCACACGGGAGCCTGGGGTGGGGGGGCTTAGGGCATGAATTGGTGATGACAGAAAACTTTTTTCCTCTTAAATACCTTTTTTTTTTAAAAAAAAAAAGTAAATTGCATTTGGTGGTATTCAGTAATTTCAATGGTAAAAACTTTCCCTCCTTTCATTTTTATAGCTAACGTTGTCTTTACTTGCTTTCTAGAAAATAGCATCATTGTCTCTGTGCCCTGCAGCCGTCGAGATTTTAAGAGGACTGATTTCTAGTTTTTGGTAACATGGCAAAAGATGTAAGTATATTTGTAGCACATCACATGGGGAAGCATAGCTCATAGAGTATTTCTGCTTTTATTAACAAAAGCAAACCAGGTCATGCTTTATAATAGCTAGCATTAATATTAAATAATAATATGAAACTTACTTTATCTACATTGTACCTCAAGCCTAGGCTATATTTTTCCTGTGGATGTAATAGCATAGAACAGCTTCAGATCTGCAGCCATTTTTTCAGAGTAATAAATTTTAAGAATTCACGATGCTCATAAAAACACTTGGGGCATTGGCATTATGTGTATTCACAGTGAACAGTAAAACAGCTTGGGTTTGAATTGGATTTAAAAAACCCCAGCAAATACTGTTCAGGTGGCAGGGTTGTCATTGACTACTGCTGTCAACTAGCATTGCCTTTCTTGTGTTCAAGGAGGCATCATATATTCAAGGGAGTGAAGATGGTTCAGTCTCCATATTTGTTCATTGTTTTGTCTCTGTCTACCAGAAGATCCTATTTAGTGTCTATAAAAACAGGCTTTGGGGACTTTCATCATAGACTTCTGTTACCGTTGATGTTCAGGTTAGTGGCTTTGATTCTGTGGCCTGCCTCTTGAATCATGTTTGCTCCTTACCAATTCCAGCACTTTTAAACGAAATTGAAACAGGTTCTGCATTTAAGATGTAATTCATTGTTCATACCTAATATAATTGGGCTTTCACGTTCCCTTGTTGAAAATAAGACACTACTCTGTATTCAAATTAGAAAGTATCTCTCCTTTAAAAAGCCCCCCAAAAACGGCAGCATACAAGCTAAGGAAAAGTGACACAGTTGAAATTCTTAAATAGCGGGTTGCAATCTAATGTGGACTGTTGTGGCTTTCAAATAGCAAGAATTTCCATGAAATAATGATTGGTTTAACAAATTAATCTTGTAGAGAATTTTAATAGTTCAGAAGCAACTGAAAAACAGTTTAATGTACCGAGAAGCAACCAGAAATACATAGTCACTCAAAGTTTGCCTGGAAGAGATAAGGGTGGCCAAGTACGTTACAGATAGCAGAGTTCAGGGAATGAAAGGCGTATAAGCGGGAAGAAAATGAAAGCAGAATGTTAGACTAGGAGATGAAATTGAAACAATTCAAAGTAGTTGAGATACCAAAGTACATTTGTTTAATATTAGCTTTGGGAGAGAGATCAACTAAGTGAAATGCTAGCACCTGCAAATACAGATGAATATCCTAGAAGATCTAGGGGAACAGAATGAGAATAAAACATTTAAGAACGAACCTCATTTTTGAAAGATCTAGCTTATTCTAGAAAAGAGTAGTTAAGGGAGGAATAACATATATGGTAATAAACTTCAGAAACGGAAGAAGATGCTACAAATAGGAAAATAAATTGTTTTCAGTGTCTTTATTACAAGAATTAATAAGATGAACTTGTAAAAGTGAAAATCTAGGTCAGGCTTTAGGTAGAATTTTAAGTGTACTTGAGCACCGGAACAAGGTAGCTAGAAAGGGTATGAAATCTTAATTGAAGGATTGTCTAACCTGTTCTTAAAAACCTCTACATATGCTTAATCCTGCCTCAGGGAAGAAAGGTGAACTGCTTACCTTTTTGCAGACTATTACATACCCACCATTACATGATGTCTAAAATGTGTAGTGAATGCTGGGAGATTTTAAATTTCCAGGTCTGATTATGGGCCTTGTTAGGCTTGATTTAATGCTAGAAAATAGAGGTGCTAATTGGTACAATGCTTTTTTGATTTTCAGAAGGGAAGAGAATGACTCCCATGTTTTTTATCCAAAATACGAGTTCTTTTCCTAGCAAAATAATAGAATCAATCCGATAGAGACAGTATCACTAAATTTCTGGGCACTGAGTCTATGAAGACACGCATTGCTCTAAATTTAAACATTTTGACATGTATTGCTGTGATTAATGGCCTGTGATTCTGCAATGTCACCTATCAAGTGCACTAACTGCCTGTGAGATGTAGTGGTGAAGAAGATGGCATAGTTGATGAATGCCCCCACCCCTTCCTTCCCTTTTTCTCATCACAGCTGAGGTGGCTAAACTGTGGTAAGGGCTGCGCTGCTACAATGCCAAGTCTGGGCTTCAAGTGGCGTTTATGTGGCCAAGCGTGCTTTGGTGTGCTGCAGGCTGTGTGCGTGTCCTGCTCTTACCTTGTGCTGCTGAGGCCTGTGCTTGCTCTGGTGAGGGTGAAGCTGGCAGCCCTGCAGAAGAGGAAGGTGTGGAGCCCGGGCGCCACAGATAACATGCTCCTACTTAACCCCTCCTCCCACCTGCCGCAGGAGAGCACTTTTCCTTTTGTTGCTCACTTCCAGCTCTTCTTCTGATACCTCTGTATAAAAAATATGATTTGAAAAGGCCTTTTTGAAAAGTCAAATACTTGTAATAGTTAGCAAACTGAGACTTTACTGGATAATTGAACAAACGGGGAGCATGATGCAGAATACTGGCAAACCAAATTAAATGTTCTTATAAAGGATCAAATTTTGTAGGATCCAAAAGGATCAAATCAAGTAATTACAAAAGTACTGATCAGGTAAGCTGGTAAGATAATGCTTAGGAGTTAACTTGACCCAAGACTAGTTAAATAATACTTTGACTCAAGTTCTGTTAAATACTGCTTTAAAAATGTATCCCTCTAATGCTTTCCGGAGTGTACAATAAAGAGAAAATAAGCAACAAAGCATTGATTTTTTTTTTTACAAAATACTTTAATTTCCTTGGCAGTGGTCAGGAAGCTTTGAGGGGGAAAAGAAAAAGATACGTTCATATGTAGCACCTTAATTAAGAGCCTGCAGGTGGAGCTTAAGAGCATAATCACAAGTAATGTTATAGCTGGATAAGCTGAAAAATAATAATGGAAAAAGAGAAATACTAGCTTGTGAAGGCCAAAGTATCTGTGGGTATATCAGCTTATCTTTTTGAAAACTTACATAAGGGTATGGGATCTGGAATGCCATAAATATAAAGGGGAAGAAAGGAGCAAACTCATTTTTCCGTATGATCTGGTAATAGTAATGAGCATAGCCATTTTTGATTTTATGTAATTGAGCACAGTGTAGAGGTGAGAAGCAGTTCTAAAATATCGTCCAGATTGGCCATAGAAGATCACGTGCAATTTGGAAGATCTTAGTTACTAGAAAGACTTCACTCTTTCTGTAATTTAAAGGAACAATGGGAAAAATCACATGTGGACGAGAGAACACCAATTGCAGTATCTCAGGGACTTGAGTACCTTGGGAGTAGGAGCATTCTGTTGTTTGTCAGAGGCTGAATGACAAATTGAGGTCAGTAGGGTTGGGTACAGTTTGACATGTATGCTTGCACCATATGGGAAGTTTCTTGGTCTGAGATGGAGATAGTTGTTGCATGCAGAGAATCTCCAGAAACTCCAGCTTAGCCAGTATTCCTCTTTCTGGTTAATCAGTGTCATTCTCTTAAGACTTTGCTGAGTCTACTGTAAACTCTTTCACTGCTTACAAATGTGGCACCTTCCAGACAGGAACTGGAGGAGGCAACTGTATGCACCAAGGTCCTCGGATCACTTGTGCTGCTCACTGAATTCGTGGGATTAACAGTTTGGTGGGGAGCAGAGTTCCCTGTCTGTCCTTAGCATGCTTAAAACTAGGCAGGATAATGGCATTGAAAGAAGGACCAGAAATTACTGTAGCAAGAAAGTAAATTTGGCAGCTTAATTTTTTGTCTTCCAACTCCCAGTAGAAGACTGAGGACTAGCTGCTGGCCACTTTTAATTCAGTTATATATTGGAATTACCTGTAAATTAACTTGATACATACTTTTTACTATTAATGGTTAACATACCTTCCACCACTAAATTAACAGTTTCTATAGTGTAGCTGAAGATCCAACTTGTGATATGACCCTGGTTCTCTTCTCACTTCTGTTGCAAATGAACTGCTGAGGCTTCTCAAGCAGCCATGAAGACAGAGAAGCTTGTGGCTCTTTTCTTTAAGACCCACTGTTAAATAGAAGTAGCAGGAGTCATTTGCAGGAACTGTGTCTATTAGAGGCGATAGTCCAGTGCATGGAGTTACAGCGAGTACTGAGGAGAAGGGGGCTAGACAAAAGGAATGAGTAAGATTCCTTCTGATCTCAGAGATTACATGTATTGAAATACATGAAATACTGTGTATAGTAGCAGTTGCTTATGATCGTTTCAGTTTGACTGTTTTTTGTTGACCGTTCCACCATTATTGCATGGACTGTTTCCAGTCATTAAAAAAATAATAGTTGGTCAAGAAGAACACATGGTTGAAAACTAATGTGGTGTTTCATAAACACCACTGTTAGCCTTCAGAATTTCTCACAGACTGAAATATCTTTCTTGGGAGCTGTTTGCCTGGAAAGGTGGTGCATTTTACCGTTTCATAGGTTGCTAGCAGTGGCATTGGCTTTAGAACCACTGCTTGAATTACTTTGAGGGATTTTTCTGTTGATCTCCAGTTTGCATAAAACTTACTTGTATCTCTTTAGTATTTTATGGTGCTTTTATTAATCTCATTGAGTAGCAGCTATGGCCCGTGTATCTAACTTTGCAAAGGAAGCCTTGTGCACATGTGTAAATCTGAGGACACCATGTAAGAAGTTCTGTCTGTACAAAGTTCAACACCTGATCCAACATTACTGTTTAAGAGATCTAGAGGTGTAGGGATTAAGGCTGATGGTTTATTTTGTTTGAGTATTCAGAATACATTCAGGTATGTAGTTTAATCCAATGAATTTATTTCACAGTATTACCTAATATTTTGCTCAAAGAATACTTCAGAAAAACCCACAGAGCAAACTATTTTTGTACAGCAACTTTACTGGATAGGTCCATAGGTCTGCTAGATTTGGGGAAAGAAGTAGATCAGTGTTTCTGCATAGTAATTTTGCCGGAACAGTACAAAAGTTGTACTTTTTAATGGCTTTCATGTGGTGCTTCTGCATCAGTCTTGAGCAAGTCTTTGTGGTCTGAAAAGGTTACATTTGGGTTGGATTAAAAAAAAAGAGCCTAATGGAGGTAGGAAAAACGTATATTTTGTATCTTTTTTTACGTGATGCACTTTCAATGTCTGGAAAGTATTGAAAAATCTTCAAAACATTTTTCAGACTTTTCTTCAAATATCAACACGTGTTTCTCCTTTTATGTTTATTTTTCGTTATGTACTGGGAATTTCAGTAAGGTAGAGTAGAGAAGTTAAGTCTTTAGTGGATCTCAAGTGGTTCATGCACCTTTTTTCATATCATTTTAGTTCAGTGACTTCTCAGTAGTTTGATCTATTTCTGTTTGCCTTTATTGAGTTCTAACGTGTTCAGAAGTTTGCAAATGGAAGATCAAATAATGTTATGAAATCAGGTCTTGTAAAAAGGCATCTCAGTCTGGGATTTCAAGTGTTGTTAACATTTTTTTTTAAATATGCTCTTTAGAAGGCAGAAGGAAAATGATCTTTAAACTCCTTTTTACGTGGCAAATACACAATAAGAGTTTCCTTTTTTTTTTTTTTTGGTTTGTATTTATAAAGCAGAAAGTAGCGACTCAGAAGTTGCCTGTCAGGTCGCCAGTTTATTTGTGTAAATAAAGCATTTTCCTGTAGTCTTCAAGTGTTTCACATCTTCATTAATTGTATGTGTCCCTTAATGGTAGTGGCTTTATATAGATATATATTTGTAGTATTGCTGAGTAAAAGCAGTGCGCTGACAACGCGCTAAACAAAAAAGCAGCTTTCAAAAAGTTACACTAGGGATCACTTGTTTTAGTGTTTTTATTTGCTTGCCTGGATATCACTTAATGGAGATTTATTGTGGCTAACTAGAAGTGGGAGGAAAAATGGGCCAATCTTTGCTAAACTTTCTCTGTGTTGATGTGGTTCTCGGGCAGATAGCAGACAACTTGATTTTAAAGGTTGACAGTGGTCCATATCTGCAAACCTGCTGCTGGCTACTTGTCTTCTGTTACATTACATTGCATTCACTAAGTGTCGCATATATTACACAAACTTGCTTTGAAAATTATGTTGTGGGCTCCTGTAGCCTTACAATACACTGATAGTGAGTTTGGTGAGGCAAATGGTTTTGGAATGAGTCCTGTTTAACATTACTTGTTGTTTTTTGCTGTGGTTCAGATGCTGTTGAACAAACTGCTCTGAAGATCTGGTTTGCCTGGAAAAACAGAAGTCTGCTTAGGTCGAATCTAGAATGGCACCAGGAGCTAGTTGTGGTACCTTTGCTGGTACCTCTGCATATGAATATTTAGTCCAGGAGGACACAAACAATGGTTGTATTTTCTGATTAGTTTGTGTGGTAGAAGTGGCAAACCAGTGCTTCAGTCCTGTTCACCTTAGGGATGTCGTATTCAGTTTTGCTTCATTTTTAGAGCCCCCAGTTAGTTTTGGGGGCATCAGCTTTGAATTTTGCAAGGATTGTATCACTTGGGCAATTGAATTATGGTGAGAAACAACCCATTGTAATGATTTTAACTCTTGTGGTATTTTTGATCTGTGTGGCTGCTTAGACTGGACCACTGTTTGATTCACCTTCAAAATGAATTCTTCATCTATGATTCTATAATTTAATTTTTGCTGAGTTCTAGATGTGTTGCTCTTTTTAGAAGAAACAGCCAAGAAAGCTAATGGTCTTGACATATTCAGCAATAAGGACCTTGGGTGTCATTCTGTATATACTCAGTGTCCAACGTATGTGCAGTATCAGTGGAGCCTATATTCAGACCAAAGATTGACAATGCTTAACTGAGCTACAAACCTGTATTTAGTTTTTATCTGTGTGATCCAGATCTTTCATATCTAGTGCTTTGACTATTCCTTGCTAGTTAAGGTGCTAATAATTCAATTTACTTTTTGGAAAGCTCATTTCTATGGTATAGCTCATTGCTGAGTGGTTGACAAACATATTAATCTCAAAAATGCTGCCATGAACTGAGGATGTGGTATGGTCTCTGTTTTAGAAGGTGGCTACTGAGACACAGTAAAATAATACGTCTGAGAATTTTGCAGCATCAGACTCCTATAGCCTGACTTTAAAAGCTCTGTTATATTACTTTATACAGTAAGGAATAGTTCTCACTGACTTCATTTGCAAAATGAAATACAAATGTTTTAAATTTAAGAACTAGCTTTCCTTTCCTGTAATTCTCTACTTCATATCTTAATTGCCTTTTAATTTCTGCAAAAAATGAATTGGGTGTCCCGTAAAAATAGTCACCTGCATTTACATGATGATTCATTCCCAGAGCATGTTTGCTCTGGTCCCTGAATGAGATGAATCCAATGGGAAAAATAATGTATTATCATCTTGTTACAAATGACATTTGTGTATGGATAGGGGTGAAAGAAGAATTAAGGTTGTTTAAGCAGCATTATTTGTGATTATAAACTTTTCTCTACTTTGTAGCTTTGCTAGTTTTCCATTCTGTGTGTTTGTTGCTTCCTGATATTAAAATACGGCAAACAAAAAAAACCAACAACCCTACATAGTCAGTGAAGCGGCACACAGTAAAATTGCATGGCATAGGGCCTTCACATTTATCACAAAATCACAGAACAATTAGAGTTGGAAGGGACCCTAAAGGCCATCTAGTTCCAACCCCCTCCCCTGGGCAGGGACACCTCCCCCTAGACCAGGCTGCTCAAAGCCGCATCCAGCCTGGCCTTGAACACTTCCAGGGATGGGGCAGCCACAGCTTCTCTTTGGACGTCTTGGTCCAGTGTCTCACCACCCGCACAGTAAAAAATTTCTTCCCAATATCCAGTCCAAATCTGTCCTCTTGTAGTTTGAAGCCATTAACCCTCATCCTATCGCTACACCCCCTGATAAAGAGTCCCTCCCCAGCTTTTTTGTAGGCCCCTTTTAAGTACTGGAAGGCTGCTATAACGTCTCCCTGGAGCCTTCTCTTCTCCAGGCTGAACAACCCCAAGTCTCTCAGCCTGTCTTCACAGGAGAGGTGCTCCAGCCCTCTGATCATCTTTGTGGTCCTCCTTTTGACTTGCTCCAACAGGTCCATGTCCTTACGTTCTTATTATCTGCTCTTAAGCAATAAAGTGGCTGGGGATTGGCATTCTTTCTGGCTTAAGTTAGGTGTAGTTTGCACAAGATGTATGTTGTTTGCTAGTAGGCTTTGCAAATGCCTGTAGACAGCAGAGGCATCCTCCTGATGCCTTTGACAAGCTCTGGGAGTAAATGCACTCTAACGGGAATATGCTTCCTTCCCAATTTCTCCATTTTCTGGTTCAATCTTTACTACTTCTTACCTGATTTATTTTGAACTTCTCAGTCTGAGTCCCAGCTTGTTTACCCTTTCAGTCGTAGTTTAGAACAGATTGTGTTTGTCCCATTTCCCATTTTCTTCCCCTCACAGGGTCTGATCTTCTTGTCCTGTTAAAGCTCTCTTTTAGGTTCTCATCAGTTCTGTTGACTGTACTTTTTCAGTGACTCCCAGTTTCTCTACCTCAACTCTTAATCTGCCATCTTCCATCTGATTTTCTAGCTCACTTTCTGTCTCTTTACCAGGCAGTCCCCAAATCCCCGTTTGCTTGTTTTTCTGTCTGTCGCGTTCTCACTCCCGTTCTTTAACCAATGTTATCTATTTGGCATCCACTTCTCTTGTTGTCAAACCCAGTCCCGTGCTTCAATCTAGGGGGCTTAATCTGCTGTTAGCAACTGGAAAATTTATATTCTGAGAAATACCTTTTGGCAAATAGCTCTGTTTCCATTTATCTCTACCCTTCTTGCTCTTCTTTCAGCTCTTTTTGAGGGAGTATACTTAAAATGGACTCATTACCTAGAAGCAAGATAGAAGAGATACTTCTGTGGCACAAAAGCAGCCTTCTGTTGTTGCCCATATTTACTTATCTCAGAGTGTTGGGGGGACATTACTCTCCTGTTAAGCCTGATAGACAGCACGTGTACTTGTTCAGTCTCGTTTTAGTTAAACTTCTGGATCGTGCTTTTATAGGTGCCTTGTCCTTCAGTCCAGATTCAGCTTGAATCTTTCCTGTTTAGTTTAAAGGCTTAGTGAATATTTTTATGCTAATTTTTATTAAGAAATTGAGTTGCAAATCTGGAAAGCTGTGTAAGAAATGATACTTTTGTTGTAAGCATGTTGAGTTTCTAGTGCATAACTTCAGAGACCACAAATATTAGCTTGTTGGTAACATATGAAATGACTCTGTGATAGTCTGCACTAAGGGATTTTTTTAATAAGTGAAATTCTCTGTGTTTTTAGCAGATTTTGTTTCAGATTTACTTTAGTCCCGACAAAAAGATATTTCCCAATTTACTGCCTTTCAGGCAGAGGGCACTTGTAGTGCTTTTCAGCTTTTACTTGTAAACAAAACAAAAATAGACTTCCCAGTTCTTATGACTGCTGATGATCTCATAGCAGGCCAAAGCTAACTTCAGTTAAATTTTTGATATGTTTAGCCCGTCGGTTGATTTCTTTTCCTTAAGAGTTACGAATGATGTGATGAGACAAAGCCTCTGGTTGGGGTCTCCACACCAGCACAGCTTCTGCAGTTAAAATTGCCAGATTTACTAATTTGTCCAATAGTCTTTAACCTTCTTCCTCTGATCTGTGGAAAGGACATCTTCAGTTATCACAGTTCAGATGCTATGTTGAGTGTCAAAAGCTATTTTTTAAAATCATTGTTGATTTTGTTGAAATATGAAAAGGATAAGGAGTGTGTCTGTATTTGTTGCCAGTTTAGGATACTAGGAGTTTCTTTATGTAGCCATTGGGAAGTATACGTAGCCAGCATGTCTCTCCGAAGAGGAAAGCAATTCTAAATTGTGAAGTTGCACACACTTACAAAGCTTTCAGAACAGAATATTAAGAGCATGATATTATTTCAAGCAGCCCTGGTGTTACCATCAAAGGAATTAATGCATCTTGAAAATGAGAATCATGAGAAGATAAGAAGAAAAAGTGGAATATGAAAAAAAGGATATTAGTAGGTGAAAAAAATAAAAATCAAAATACTTAGTTACAAATAGCTTGATAAGGCCTGGAAACTATGTGTATTTCTCCACCAGAAAATAAAATTTCTTTGATGTCTAGACCCTCCTTGGCAAAAGGTTGGGTTTCCATTGTGGAAAATCAGGAATCAGGTATTTCCTGCTGGTATGTGGTCTTGGTTTTTTTGGTGTAATTTTTGGTTTTCCTTTTTTTTGTTGTTGTTTGTTGTAAATCTGTGACTATGATATACCTAATGGGAGCTATGGTCCCATTTTCCTCTTCTTTCTCTCCTTCCTTCCTTCTTTCTCTCTCCTTCCTTCCTTCTTTCTCTCCTTCCTTCCTTCTTTCTCTCCTTCCTTCCTTCTTTCTCTCCTTCCTTCCTTCTTTCTCTCCTTTCTCTTCGGCGCTGCACTATGCTAGATAGGTTACAGAGAAGTAATCCTGGGGTCTCCTGCAAAATAACCTGGCTTGAAAAATAGCAGGAATTTCTTTGAAATATACACCGAGATTATTTTTTTTTTGCCTGGTACTTCCTTATTAGAACAAAGACACAGAATTTCATATAGGATGGAAGTTCTACTTTTCAGTTCTCTCTTGCCAAAAGCTTGTATCTGTGACTTTGAGGAGACTCGAAGTTAGCAATAAATTTTGATAACCTTAGAACTGAATAGTACCCAGAAGTGTGAAGGGCATACTGAGGCTGGAGTAACATAATTTTCACTAGAAATCAGTTTTTATTGTGAATGGTAGCATCTGGGGGTGCTATTCACTGTAGGATTTGGTAGTATTCTTTCCAAGTAGTTTTCTTGTAGTCTTTCCTAGCCATATTCTTCTGAATTAGCTGAATATTTACCAGCCATTGTAACTGCTAGAGCTGAACCTTTAGTAAGACACTGGTGTAGAAAGGTGGTAGAACTGTGACTGCTGTACGCTTCATCAGTGTCATGATTCCTGAGGGGATTCTTCTTGTTGTTCAGTGATTGCTGTTCTCTGATTTTTCCCAAATAGTATTCTCCTCTTGATGAAATGCAGTCTGTTTCACAAATGTTGTCCAGGTTGTCAGGACTTGTGTAATTTTAGTCACACAAAAGCATGGTCCAGGGCATGTAGCACTAATCTGACCCTTTGTAATGCTAGATTAATTGTGTTGTTGCATATTGTTTTGGGTAATATTTTTCACTTTATATTTTAATTATGTAGAAGAAAACTTGAAATTTATGAGATTATTTGATACTATGATGTGGCTGGTTGAATACTTAAGGATAAAATGAATTAATAGAAATTATTACATTGGAGATCATTCATTTTTAAAAAAAAAAGGGAGGGACCAATGAGTAATTGATTACTGAACTGCCTAATTTTCCGATTACTGAAATAATGAATTGCATTTAATACTTGAATATGCTGACTATCGCAACTTAAATATTTGGGTTTGGATTAGCACTCGGTGCAAGTTTGCTTTTATGTATTAAACTGATGAATGGATTGAATAGTTAAAAATTATGAAATTCATGTACTTCTAAAATGAAAGACATTCCAGATGAAACAAGCCATTTTTTGGACGGTCCACTGATCACACACTCAAGATAGTAAATATCTTTCCAGTCTCATTGATAACTTTTTGATTTCCATAGAAAAGAAAATGTGCAGGAATCCTTAAGTACAAGCCTCCTCTTTCTGCTGTCGAATAGAAACTGAAGCACTGCGTTTAAAGAAATTATGACAATGAGACTGCACTTCCTGTGTGGTTTAACACTCTTGTGAAATTGAGGTAGAATGGGAGTACAATGTAACACCCGAAAATGCATCTTCATGTAACACATTGGGTTCCAGTGTTCTGGAATGTCATATTGCCACAGATTGTAGCTCTGGCAACATCTTTGTAGCTCTAAGAACATCTTTGTACATGATACTGATTTGACGTTGATGAGTATACCTTGTCTGATATAGTCTGTTGCCCTCCTGAATTATGTAGTAAGTGTGATGAAGAGTTAGGCTTATAAAAACCTCTGGTGCTTGGGAATAGGGCAGTAGAACTGTCATTTGTTCAAGTGGACCTTTGAATCCGTACTGTGGGCAAGATGGAGAACAGGCAGCGTTTGTGTACTGGTAGTTTGTGGGAGTCTCCTTAAAACAATGCTATTTCATTACTTTACGGGGGGAAGATTAGGAGAATGAAGGACAGAACTGCCACAGGCTCTTCATTCTACCCATCAGTTCCACTGTCTCCTCACTTGCGTTTTCTTTGTGCCACCAGGCGCTCATCGCTCCTATGCTATTGCAGACCACTGCTCTTTATGCCTCCCATAGCAAAATTTGTCTTCTGCTCATTTCCCAGCCTGTCCCCAGTGCTCGGTCGTCTTTCCACTGCCACCCCCAACCCCCCACCCCCCCCCCGCCCTTCCACTGGGCAGAGAAAGTTTCCCGTTTTTTAAAGTTCCCTGTCTTTCTTAAGAAATCGTTCCGGTCATACACCTGGATAGTAATAGCACCACAGCATCCTCTAGTGGCTCGCTTGGTTTGATGAACTTCTGGCAAATCACAAGTAGGGCTCTTCAGGTAGACTTTCAAGGGAAAAGCTTTGCTGCTGACTGACAGCAAACCACTTAATTGTCTGTTGAAGATCGGCAGTGGCTTGCAAATACCAGCTATGCACAAAATGCAGCTAGGGACTTTTCAGCCCCTGTAACACCACATGCTGAATTATGATTAAGTACAAGTGTTGACTTCCTTGCTGTTCTTTCTGAATGGAAACAGTCTGTGTATCTTGTGTTCATTTTTTTTTTCAGAACTGTTAGTCTGTAGATACCAAGGAATTACTGCATAGAGTGTTTTCTATCCAAAAATGAATAGTATTTTTTAAAAAATAAATTCTACTGTGAGCTTTCTCAAAAAATGATGGTAACTTTGCAAACTTGTACATAATGCTATAGCTCTTTCACTTAAGAGCTTTAAAAAAATAATTGAACAGCTCAAGGTGTTTCTTCTTAATGCCTTTTTTTTCTCTGATTAAAATGCCTTAAGGAGCTCTCTGCCACCTCTACTGTTTTTACTATAATGTTATTAACTCCTGTGGTAGGTAGAGAGTATCTGTACAGAGAAAGGTATAGTTGCAGGTGTCATTGGTTCTAATTGGAAAGGTGTTAAGCTATCTGTTAAAACAGTGCATGTTCACTATAAGAGCTTGGTTAGGACACAAAATAGCAAGGTAAGTGTAAACTGACTTTCTGCTTGTGTTTTAAGAACATGTTATTTATAAAATCAAGATTTTAAAGTTTGACAAATACTATGCCACAAACAAAGCCATTACATAGTGGCAGATTTGTGACAAAATGTGAGCAGTAGCGGCAGAGACTCCTGGTATGATTTCTTCCATCTTTAACAATAAAAGGCTGTCTGTGTTTGTAAATCTAATACAAGTTACTTTCTTTAACAGGCTGGACTAATTGAAGCCAATGGAGAGCTTAAGGTGTTTATAGACCAAAACCTAAGTCCTGGAAAAGGTAGGAACACAATTTTTAGTAAGACTCTTAATTTCTTGATTTTTAGTTGTTATGGTTATTACTGGCTTTAAACTGCTCTCTTAGCATAGTTTTTGTAAAGTTTTTCTTAAGTTATATCTTACATAATCATCAAGCAAATCGTAGATTTTCTGTGGTTTATGACTGTCTTTAAGCTGTGTGTGAAGTTCAGTGGTGGTTTGTCATTCCATATGTGATCTAGTTAGTGTAGCTTGTGTGTAAGTATAAAGGCCAGAATGGTCTGAAACATCTTTTGGGGCACTGTGTTTTAGCAAATGAGAAAAATGCAGGAGGGTAACATTTTTAAATGGGTTATGACAACTTTTATGATAGTGCATCCACACTAGTGCAAGCCTATCTGAAATATTTTGAACAGAACTGTTTTGGACTTGCAGATAATGGCTGTGCATGCATGATAGTGTAATGTAATCGGGCAATTTAATAAAACATAGGCTATAAACTTGAATTCAATATGTAAGCTCGAGAACTAAGATCATCTAAACATTTGGGGACTTACGTCCTGCACTTTACAGTTAGCAGAGTTGGGGGGAAAAAACAGAAGCACCGCTGAGTTACAGTCACCTGCAGTTCTGGACAGCTATGTCCTATAACCTCTTCTGTAAACTGGTTATGCTATATGTGAAAATTAAATTTTTGTCCCCCGTGTTCTTAGGGGAAGGCTGTTTCCATAGTGAGACTGTAGAACTGTTATGTGACTTCCAATTGAGTATATTCTTGCCAGTTTATGCATTTTGCAGTGTTATTTTTCAGCTTCGTAAATTTCTGTAGTGTGTTTACCTACTCTTTATAAATAACAATTGTGTATCTTTAACAGTCTTTAGTTTGACAGACCAACTAGCCATTGTTTCCTAGATTCCTCATCAGACAAGCTCTTTGTCCTCTGCATTTTCCTTATTGTCATTCTTTGAGTCTGTCTGATTGCTTTCATCAGTTTTCTGGCATGCAAGTGACCAAAATAGTATATATGACTCCAAGTGAATTGTAGATTATGTTTGTATGGGTGTATCAGTAGTTTTCCGGTGCAACATCGTGTTTGGTTCACAGCCATCTCACAGTAGATTTCAGTGAAATGGCCATTTTCCTTTGTTTCTTCCAAATGATGATAATCAGTTTTATTCTTGTGTGTGACAGATGGTGTGCTTTGATAGGCTGTATTAAGTAGGGTGAAATTTATTAGGACAGTCACCTACTTCTTGTCTGATGCTGTCATAAACCTCATTGTTGACAATTCTGTTGACTTCATGCATTGTTGGGTTACACCGGCACTCTCAGATTAACCTGTAGTCCAGTTCAGTATTGGTATTGTTGGTCTTATTGCTCTTGCCATTGGTATTATTGCTCTAGTCTTTTATATACTGTTTCAGAAAACACCTTTAAGCATTTGTTTTTACAACTTGCAGAACTTCTAATTTCTGTCACCACCAATTTAACAGTTTTTCTAGGTATATAAAGTATTTTATTGGAATTTTAATAGGCTCTCTCTCTGACGTTCCGTTGTCTGAAATACACGTTGCTTTACAAAAGAGGGCTGTCTGACTTATCTGCCATGATCTAATTTTGATGGAGAAGGCACTAAGGGTGGAATAAATGACACTTATTAACTGGTCCACCTGTATATTTCTAAACTTAGTCATACGCTCCTGAACAAAAAAAGTGTTCAGGTAGATTACCTGATCCTTAACAGCTGCACTGTTTTCACCTATCCCTTATGGGCAGTGAAACAGATGCTTTTGTCAGGGCAGATACTTAGAGGGGACGTTTTACACCCGTGTAGGTGTCTGTGTCTAGACCTTGTTACAGTCACTGGAGAACTAGTCAAAACAGACAGTGCAGTCTAGACAGCAAGAATTGGAAATGTGAATCTTCCATTATTGCATAGCTCTTGAAGTAGAACTGGGCAAAATAGAGGCCATTTCATTGCTTGTAGAATTTCTAAAATAAATTCAAGTGATTAAATAGTTCATTATAGGCTTGCAGCTTCTCCAGTTTGAGAGGTGAGCTCTATTCTCAATCTATACCACCAAGAATAATACAAGCAAACAAAGCTATCCTCAGTTAATTTTTGCACCTCATTGCTTTTAGGGGAGTTTTATAAAGTTAATGGACAGCAGCTAATTTTTAATATTGGGAAGAAACAACTGTTTCTCTTGGCTTGATTGTTTTATGTTTCTTGCCTCTAGCTTGTTTGTATTTTATATGCAGGCTCTGTAGTCTTAATCAGAGCTTAAAATAACACATATTTTGTCACTGAAGTATTCAGATATGTATCAGAATTTATTCACTGAAGTACCATTTATTTTCTGTTGCAACTTTTTCATCATTTTTAGGATTTGTCTGTATTCTTTAAATGTTGGAATTTTAAATGTAACTACACAAAAGTACGATGTGCTTTCTAAAAGTAGATGTGTACATTACATGCCGTTGTATCAAAAAGTCCAGTCCTTGTGCAAAATTTCTCTTAATTTTACAACTAAGAGGATTCAGTCCACAGCAACAGACAAAAAACACAGTAAGCTTTCCACAGGGTAGCATAAGTGTATCTGGTGTACTACTTCGGATGAATTGAAGGAGGTCAGGAAATAATCTTTCTATTCATCTCTAGTGGTCATCATTAAAAGTGGGCATTTTTTCCTTTTTTTTTCTTTTTTTTTTTCTTTTTCTTTTTCTTTCCCCTTCGAATTTGTATTTATTGAAAGGAAGGAGTCTTTTTCTGGAAATTTCAAGTCAATCACAAGGAAAGTTTGAGAATACATTGCATTATTCTCCGTGCTGTATCAGACGAGTGGTTTGCTTAGCCAAGTCTTCTACCCCCAACAACAGTAGGCTCTTTAGGGAGAATGCAAGAGCCTGGCTACTTTTTGAAGTTCATTCCCTTCACAACACTCAAGGTCATTGGACTAGTAATATCAGAGGGTGCATTCTAGCATCTTTTTGGAAAAGTCCAACTTTGAGAGACTCAGCAAATTAAGAATACAAAGTCAAGAAGAAACTTATGACTTGCTTCATTTTCCACATGTTGCCAGCTAGATGTGAAAGGAGGAAGAGCTCAGCTGTCACAGAAGTAAAGGCATTATGGGAGTGGTAGCATACAAGAAAACTACTTGTCTGCTGGCTCATAAGGACGTGCTTGCAAAAACATGTTTTGGGAGAAAGCATAATTTTTTTCTTGAAATGGTTCTGTAACACTTCATCAGTCTATAAGGTGAATACAGGACTAGGTGGTAGGTATATGAATCAACTATGAAAGATGAGCAAAGGTTAACTTTTCTGTCCAGCACAGGTTATTATGCAACAATTCATACAGCCTGAACAACTTCTGCTGCACAGAATACCCTGTGAATGGACTTCTTAAATTTTTAATCTGCACTGGCAGAAATCTGGGAACTATGAGTAGGTTGTTTTTAGACTGAATTTTGTTAAAAGTATATAGTTGTTGTTTCTTAGATGAATGATGCGAAGGGGATATCACTCATCGTGCTATGCTGAACAGTTATGCTGAACAACATCTTGCTCAAAAAGTCCTATAGCTGTAGAATCTGGGGGATAGAGGGTATGTTAGGAAATTATCTCTGTGTGTAAGTCCTGTCGTTACATTTATTCTCTGATTATCAACTAATATCCACTGTCAGAAACAGGTTACCAACCTAGACAGACTTTTTACTTCAATGAGTGGGGACATGCTTCAGTCTGATTCATTTTGGAGAGACTGGTCTCAACCATGAACTCCAAGTTAGAATTTCTATTTCTATTTTTTAAAGCAGAGACTGACTTCATTTGTTTTAAGAGGAGAAAATAGAAAACAAAAATACTGTTTAGTTTAAAATGCATATAATTTTGAATAAATTGATCATGGATATAAATATCATCCTAGAAAATGTTCTAAAAAAGTCTGTCTTCAAAAACATCTTTAGTGTGGAATAAGAGGATATTAGTCTTTATATGTTGTAGAAATGAGCTGGAAGCTTGTACTTCCTCCAGTGCTTGTGCAACCTCCAGAAGTTGGATGTAAATTCACCTGTGTTCTCTGATACCCCCGTGTATTTCCATTACTGGAGTGTAACACCACATTTAGGCCTGAAAAAACATCATTCCATGGAGCTGCTCAAGCAAGGTGCGAATTTTCCCTTGTATTAAGATGACACCATTAGCTCTGCTCACTGGAGGAAGGTTTTTCTCTCTGCTTACTTCTGTTACTTCACCACTGAGAGTTTAGTCTGGAAAGCTAATTCTTAAAGCTGAGTCTTGGAAAAGTATCAGTGGAGTGATACACCAGTTATATCAGCCCCTGTTTGATCTAAGGCTATATTGATTCCCAGATCTTATAAATATTTCAGAAAATGTACTATCTAATTAGGTTTTCTTCTTGATGGAAATGCATATGTTTGGGACAAATTTGTTTACTATTTGAGTGTTTGCCAGTCCTTGGATGAGGAAACTTTGGTAAATGCAGGTTTTCAGTATGTTTGGCTTCAAGGTCATGCCATTGAAAAGCTCCAACTTCTTCTGGAAGGATAGGAGATAATACATTCACATCTTACTGCGGCTTTCCTGTTAAGTGCGAGTTTGTAGTCTGGTAGGGTTTAAATGGCACAAATCCCCAGATTTGGTCTGGAGTGGTTTGGTACAAGTATGCCTGTGAAAGGCTTGGTGTACTTGGTAACGAGGAAGGTGGTATTCTGATATAACACTGTTCAAGAGAAAAGCAGCAATGTGGTATGTGGAGTGTGTCTGAGAAGGGAGTGTTTTGTTTCAGGAAATCCTGAGCAATGCCAGGTGCTTTCAAAGTGTGGCTTTGCTAGTGAGTTCACCTGCACAGCAAAAGGTAGCTAGCTGTATATTGAGATGTCCTCTCACTGATGAACTCTCATAAAGCCACAAGATTTTATATCTGCTACTTGACCTGTGCTGTTTTATTTACTGTCAGCTTCAATTGTGACATTGTGGAGGAATGTTAAATCCCATTGGAAGCAGTTGCATGTTTCCTTGGCTCGTTCCAAAATAACCAAGTGAATTTTTTTTTTCCCTAAAGCCTCAATTGCTGAGAACACGGGGGTCCTTCCTTTGCTTGTTACCTTGTATTCAGGAATGGGTTTTGTAGAAATTGTGTCTAATTTAATCCCTCAAATTATAGTCAGAAGCAATGTTTATGAAAATGTTTATAAAAATTTCAAAGGTCAAGTGAAGAAAAGCTGTAAGAGCACCCAAATTGTGATGTATAGCTCTCTCTCTTTTCTGGCAATAATATGAAGGGATCTGGTGGTGCCGGTCGGCAGCAAGCTCAATAGGAGTCATCAGTGTGCCCTGGTAGCCAAGAGGGCAAATTGCATCCTGGGGTGCATCAAACACAGCATAACCAGCCGGTTAAAATAGGTGTCTGTCCTGTTCAGTGTTGGTGCAGCCTCACCTGGAGCACTGTCTGCATTTCTGGGCCCCACAATTTAAGAAGGGTGTGAAGGTTCTTGAATGCTTCCAGAGGGCAACAAAGCTGGTGAAAGGGCTGGAAGGTATGTCTTGTGAGGAACAGCTGAGGACTTTGGGTTTGTCTAGTTAGGAGGAAAGGAGGCTGAGGGGTGACCTCATGGCTCTCTACAGCTTCCTGAGGAGGGGAAGTGGAGAGGGAGGTGCTGAGCTCTTCTCCCTGGTATCCAGTGATCGGACATGTGGGAATGGTTCAAAGCTACTCCAGGGGAGGTTTAGACTGGACATTAGGAAGCATTCCAGTCAAACACTGGAATGGGCTTTCTAGAGACATGGTCGATACCCCAAGCCTGTCAGTGTTTAAGAGTCATTTGGACAATGCCCGTAATATACTATGCTTTAACTTTTGATCAGCCTTGAAATGGTCAGGCAGTTGGACTGGATGATCATTGTAGGCCCCTTCCAACTGAAAATACCCTATGCCTATTCTGTTCTTTATGCAAGACAGAATATATTGCTTTATCCAAGGCAGAATAAGAGAGCACTTTATTTGTGGAGTAAAATTCTACGGTGACTTGATTGTAATTGTTTACTTCTTACCTAGCTTAGTTACAAGGCAAGGATAATCTCATTTGGATATTTTTAATTGTTATTTTAGTTCATATCAATTCTTGGATTTAAAAAAAAAAAAGTTAATTTTTGTTAATTCCGGGCTTGGTTTTGGGTAGCCACCTGGCTGGCTATTTGCTTAAACCTGAAACTGCTAAAATTCAGCCTGTGTGTGGACTTTGAGTGATAATTCCAACAGAATTCATTTTGAGAGTTAGAAAATACATACGGGTTGAAAGGATGGAAAGAATTTTCAATGGGTGCTGAAGCAGTAAAACTTCCTCACCAGTTTGTGTCTTCTAAAAGTTATTTTGAAATGAATTTTAGAGACTTAGAAATTTTTCTGTTCTGGGATACTGCATTTTGAAGAAAACTGCTACATTCTTGTTCCTGCTATACTCAGATTAGTGTTGATATTTAACTATTAAATAGAACACTGTTCAATTCTAATCCTGCCCCTTGCTTTTGAAGAAATTTGGGAAAAAGAAATTATCTGTTTCAGATGAGTGCAAGGGAAAAGATAACCAATGGTATTTAATGCTGTATTGAAATTAAAGCTCTTAAAATAATTTTAGAATTACTCAGAAAGAAAATTTTAATCTTCTGTCTTGCCAGTAGGTGGCATTATTGGTATGTAACAAGAAGATGCTTGTAAAAGATGTCTTTAGCTCCTTTCACCTCTTAACACTTTAAGGGTTCGCATTTTATGGGCATAACGACCTTTAGTTTTATTTTCACTTCAGATTTGGTAATTGAAAAAAATTGAAGTGAAAAATGTTAAATTTTAAGGTATATTTAGACTCCTGTATTTCAACACTGCATAACTGTAAGATTGTCTCATTCTTTTTATTTACGTGACAAGAAACTTTTGCAATGTAATGTTATTGTTAATTTTATTTGCAAGATCAAACTCTCCCTTATTTTTAACATGACTGGAATTGTTCCTCTGGAGCAGAAGTAGAGATGTATTTCAGAGCTTGTGATTCATGCTTTAGCAAACATATATATGCTTGAACATTGGTTATAAAATGCCTGTGTATTATTGCAACTGAGGTAAATCCAAACTATTATTATTATCTAAAGTCAAGCTCAGGAAATACAACTGTTGCTGCAAATAGGAATGATATTTTGAAAAGTCTAAAAAGACTTTTAAAAAGTGTAAAGGTAGACCACAGTTTATTTCATCACAGACATGCAAATACTGGTTTGTAATAGCTAAAGTATTACTAGTCATATCTAAGGATGGTAAGAATCACCTTAAAGAGTGAGCTGATGTAAGAAATTACTTAAGAACTTAGTACTACTGCACATCGGGGAAGATCGATGTCTTTGTAAAAGTGCTCAGAATTGCTGTATAAGCATCATTGTTTTAACAGGATGGTGTGACTTGTTCAATTAGCAGAGGTATTTTTACCTGACTTGGCACACAACTAGAGACAATCACCTGTGTGTTGTCAAAGCTTATGGTAGGCTGGTACCCTCAAAAAGTTGTGTTTTCTGAAAATTAGCATATAACTAACTAATCGTAAATTATCTATGTTGTTTGTGAGAGAGACATTAAAAACGGCAACTTAACAGGAGAAACCAGCTCCTAGGATACAATTGTCACCTCTATCTTCTTTTCCAGGTCTTCTAAGTACATCCTTTATACTTATTCTTGCATATATATGTAGTCTAATAATCTAAAACTGGTTAAGTTGTTGTTTTTGTGGTTAGGGATGATTTTCTTTGAAGGTGATGTGGACTGGATAAAAGGCGCTTTAAATGGCACCTTTATATTAATGTTTTTATCCTAGCTGTGTCTTCAAGACTCGTTTTGCACTTGGAAGAAAGCAACAGTTCAGGCTTAGTGATTTAGGGTAGTTTTTGTAAAGCAAAATCCATAGAAAGTACTGTAAACAGTCCTTGTGGGAACTGCTTGGCATTTGATTTCCATTTCACCTGTATCTAGTGTTGAGGCTGAATGAGGTTGTTGTCGAGCATTTTGTTGGTCACTGTATTGAGTCAAGTTAATGGGCTGGAGACTTTAGTACACAATTTCCTGCCATCATGGTGCTTTGACATAGAGGATTCGTACAGAAAACTTTTCTTGTTATGATGTTGATATGATACCTTGTTGTTCCAGGCTGTTTCTTTGAACAAGAGGTAACCAAATGTCTAAGTGATAGTTGTGTAGGTAAGTTAAGGACTTCCCTCAGCTTATTTGGTTGTGTCCTGACTGCTGTACCAGGTCTCCGTAGCTCTAAAACTCTTTCTGTCTCTGCATTATTTCCCATCTTGACTATAGATGACATTTTGAGCTCTGCTTCACTGCTGTCCAAAACAGGTTTCATCTCTGTCTCGGCTTCAGAGATTGTGCGCCTGTGTTTGAACTGTATGAAGATTTGGAGCCTTTTAGAGGTTCTTCCACTCTGTAGTGAGTTTTTTGGATTTTGTTACTTCGAGTCTTCAAAGGCACATCTTTACTATTGTTGCTATGAACTAACTATAACTAGAGTGTCATCTTGAGTAATGAGCTTAAGTTTTTCGTAAGGTCTGCCTTCCTTATCTTTCAGTCTCTGCACGATGAGCTTTCACGTGGTCTCCCATACCTTTAAGCTTGGGGGTTTTGTTAGATTTCTATTGCTTGGTAATGCCTTGGGGAAGAGAACCCGTAGTCTTGTCATTGGGAAAGTTTTGCTGAAGCCCTGGAGTTGGAGTTAGCTGTGGAACTTTCTGTGGTAGCCCAAGCAACTGGATAGAAGGGTACTTCTGGTGTTTTAGAAGTAGCTCATCTTTTTGTAATCCTTGCATTTTACTGCCCCCCCGCCTTGGAAATAAATGCATTGCCTTGAACTGAATCCAAGGAAAGAATTAGAAAGCTTCTCTAAATCTGCAGTTCTGAATTATTTCAAACTGTGGTTTTCCTTTCTGTTCGCAGGCAATGCCGATGCTTTGCTCTTATTTTACTAGCGAGGAGGGTACTACTAAAAGAAAACTGAGCTGTGAACTACCTGGCTGAACTAGTCAGTGTGACTTTCTTGAGTAGGATAGTGGCAAATAAGAAATAGCTGAAGATGGTATGAAGACAAGTAGAGGCCATGACTAAAGATCAGTGAGTTTAACGTAAAGTTTTCTAGAATACTATAGCAGTGTCTGTAATAAGGCCCATGATTTGCAGAGACCCTGAGGAACATCTGTAGTCTGATAACCTAGAGCTTTTCAGTTGAAAAAAGAATCTTTGCAAAAATGAGGTAGGCTTAAGCTACTTCACATTTGTGTAAGAGACCCTGCTCACTTTTTGATTCCAAAGTTGATAATTTTTCAGGCAGTTTTCTACAGACGCCAACTTGGAGTTAGGAGGTGATGCACTGGAAAGAGAGGGACAGATTATGCACTTAAGACTAGTTTGCTTTTTGTTATTTAAGGTTTTATTTACTCTAAGCAGTTGGTTTCATGGACAGATTTTGAGCTGGAATTAGCTTTGTCTGTATTTGCTTTGCAAAATGATTACAGTATGGAATTTCATTAGTGATGTTGATGTCGAATTCCCTCTCCTCCTCCTCATATCTCTTTTCTTACCAAAACAGAAAAAAAAAATCCACACAAAGAAGACTGCAAAAACTGAATCTATAATGTTTTCCAGATAATTCTCATAGTTTTAATGTGTTCTTATATCAGTTACTTGCATCTTCAGCAGTACAGGTACTCTGGCTTTATATAGATTCTGTTCTTATTACCTTTTTTTAAAATTCCCAAAATAAGGAATGTCATGTTCCAGATAGTACTTGGCCTTCGCAGAAGTTACAGTTGCAGTGGAAACTAGTGTTTGTGTCACTTCCTTAAATCTTCTTGTTCATGGAAAGTCTCACTGATCTTTTTTGGTCTCCCAAAAGAGGCCTGTTGAGCTCGTCAACTCTAATTATGAGTTTTATCAGGTTATTCATAGTAATGTTATCTTTTTGAGAGTGTAAGTTGTGTTTGACTTGTATTGAGACTGGCTTAATAATATTGGTGCCTTCAAATTGTGTAGCTGTCATTAAGCTATATCCCAGCTACTCTTGTTAAAACCATCAATTTCAAAGCTCATCATGTAATTTAAGACAAAAGTGTCTAGAGCTCATAAAGAGTGGTTATAAGCAGTTATGACTGCAAGTTGTCATCTGCAAGGTTAATTTTCTTTAGAGTTTTCTTAAAACAACCCTTTGCTTAACTCCTAACCTTTGATCATGTGGAGTTTTTACTTACGAATTATTTTGCTAGACAGTTTGGTTGAGACTGTTGTGGGAATGGTAGGAATTACTTTGCATTCTGTCAAACCATTCTTTTATTTTGTACGTTCTTTTTGGGGGTTGTAAGAATGCAGAAAGTGCTTGCAAAATTACCCGGTTACCAAATCCAGTTCCACCATATACAGTATTGCTTCTATGCTAGAAGACAGTCTGACGAACTTTGTTAGAAACTGCATTATCAGGAAACTGACTTGTTTTTCTGTTGACTGCTGTTGTTGCTTCACTCCTGTTGCGGTCTCTTTCACAAGTAAAGAAAACATAAAAACACAGATTACATCAGAAAATGGTACAGCACCTAGAATGAACGGGATTTCTGCTTCCAAGGCAAGGAGTACCTCAGCCCAACATGCCCTGCTGTTTCATGAACTGGAGCAGTCAGCTTTTAGAGAGGTCTACTGCTTTGTCTGCAGAGCAGACTGTCCTTTCTCTAATTTAAGATGTACTTGTCTTTTTCTGTGGCATCTCAAGTTACTGAAAACGTTCATAACTGGCTGTATTAGCAGTCTGTCTTACTGCAAAAATTTGGCAAGAGAATCTTTTTTTTTTTTTTTAATAAAAGTCTTGAGTTTGTTTTCATATTCAAGCAAAGGTCTAGTTCAACAATTCTCCCACAAATGCAATCAATAAGCAAAGGCAGCTATTTAGTGCATACTCTGTATGAAGGGAGCACTTACCTGGAACAGTTTGCAGACAGATAACTAGCAGGTTTTGTTAAATCATAGAATCATAGAATTGCTGAGGTTGGAAGGGACCTTTAAGATCATCAAGTCCAACCTTTAACCTACCCTGACAAAAGCCACTTCTAAACCATGTCCCTAAGTGCCCCATCTACCCTTTTTTTAAACACCTCCAGGGATAGTGAATCCACCACCTCCCTGGGCAGCCTGTTCCAATGTTTAATAACCCTTTCAGTGAACAAATGTTTCCTAATATCCAATCTAAACCTCCCCTGATGTAACTTGAACCCGTTTCCTCTCGTCCTATCACTTGTCACCAGGGAGAAGAGGTCAGCCCCCATCTCTCTACAACCTCCTTTCAGGTAGTTGTAGAGGGTGATAAGGTCTCCCCTCAGCCTCCTCTTCTCCAAGCTAAACAACCCCAGCTCCCTCAGTTGTTCTTTATAAGGTTTGTCCTCCAGACCCCTCACCAGCTTTGTAGCCCTTCTCTGGACACGCTCCAACACCTCAATGTCCCTCTTGTAGCAAGGGGCCCAAAACTGAACGCAGTACTCGAGGTGGGGCCTCACCAGGGCCGAGTACAGGGGGATGATCACTTCCCTAGTCCGGCTCACCACACTATTCCTGATACAGGCTAGGATGCTGTTGGCCTTCTTGGCCACCTGGGCACACTGCTGGCTCATATTCAGCCGGCTGTCAACCAACACCCCCAGGTCCTTTTCTGCCGGGCTGCTTTTGAGCCACTCCACCCCAATCCTGTAGCGCTGCATGGGGTTGTTGTGACCCAAGTGCAGGACCCAGCACTTGGCCTTGTTGAACCTCATACCATTGGTCTCAGCCCATCGGTCCAGCCTGTCCAGATCCCTCTGCAGAGCCAACCTACCCTCAAGCAGATCAACACGCCCGCCCAGCTTAGTGTCATCTGCGAACTTACTGAGGGTGCATTCGATCCCTTCATCCAGGTCATTGATAAAGATATTAAAGAGAACTGGCCCCAGCACCGAGCCCTGAGGGACACCACTTATGACCGGACACCAACTGGATTTACCTCCATTTACCACCACTCTCTGGGCACGGCCATCCAGCCAGTTTTTTACCCAGCGAAGAGTACACCTGTCCAGGCCATGAGCAGCCAGTTTCTCCAGGAGAATGCTGTGGGAAACAGTGTCAAAAGCTTTGCAAAAATCCAAGTAGATAACATCCACAGCTTTTCCCTCATCCACTAAGTGGGTCACCTTATCATAGAAGGATATTAGGTTTGATAGGCATGACCTGCCCTTCACAAACCCATGCTGACTGGGCCTGATCACCCTGTTCTCCTGCATGTGCCGTGTAATGGCACTGAGGAGGATCTGTTCCATGACCTTCCCAGGCACCGAGGTCAGACTGACTGGCCTGTAGTTCCCTGATCCTCCTTGGGGCCCTTCTTGTGGATGGATGTCACATTTGCTAATCTCCAGTCAGCTGGGACCTCCCCGGTTGTCCAGGACTGCTCATAAATGATACCAAGTGGCCTGGCGAGCACTTCCGCCAGCTCTTTCAGTACCCTTGGGTGGATCCCATCCGGCCCCATAGATTTGTGCACCTCCAGGTGCTGAAGCAGGTCCCTCACTGTTTCCCTTTGGATTACAGGGGCTTCATTCTGCTCCCCATCCCTGTCTTCTAGTTCAGGGGTCTGGGTGCTCAGGGAACAACTGGTCCTACTGCTGAAGACTGAGGCAAAGACTTCATTAAGTACCTCAGCCTTTTCCTCATCCTTGGTCACTATGTTGCCGGCCCCATCTACTAGAGGACAGAGATAATCCTTAGTCCTCTTCTTATTGTTAATATATTTATAGAAACTTTTTTTGTTGTCCTTGACAACAGAAGCCAGGTTTAGTTCTAGCTGGGCTTTGGCCCTCCTGATTTTTTCCCTACATAGCTTAACTACCTCTTTGTAGTCGTCTTGAGTGGCCTGCCCTTCCTTCCGGAGTCCATAGATCCTCTTTTTTTCCCTAAGTTGCAACACTAGCTCCCTGTTTAGCCAGGCCGGCCTTTTTCCCCGACGGCTTGTCTTCTGGCACATGGGGACAGCCTGCTCCTGCGCCTTTAAGACTTCCTTCTTGAAAATCATCCAGGCTTCCTGGGCTCCTTTGCCCTGGAGGACTGCCTCCCAGGGGACTTTGTCAACCAGGCTCCTGAAAAGCCCAAAGTCCACCCTCCAGAAGTCCAAGGTAGCAGTTCTGCTGACCCCTCTCCTTGCTTCTCGCAGAATCGAAAACTCTATCATTTCATGGTCACTGTTCCCAAGACAGCCTCCAACCTTCACATCCCCCACAAGACCTTCCCTGTTTACAAACAGCAGATCCAGCAGGACACCTTCCCTAGTTGGCTCTCTCACTAGCTGTGTCAGGAAGTTATCCCCAGTACATTCGAGGAACCTTCTAGACTGTTCCCTCCCTGCTGTATTGTATTCCCAGAAGATGTCCGGCAAATTGAAGTCCCCCCAAGAGGACAAGAGCTCGCGATCTTGAGACTTCTCCCAGCCGTTTATAGAATATTTCATCTGCCTCCTCATCCTGATTGGGCGGTCTATAACAGACTCCTATTACGCTATCCGCCTTGTTAGCCCTGCCCCTGATTCTTACCCATAAACATTAGTCTCATTATCACCATCATTTAGTTCAAAGCATTCATAACATTCCTTAACATACAGGGCCACACCCCCGCCTCTCCTTGCTTGCCTATCCTTCCTGAAGAGCCTATAGGCATCCATGGCAGCACTATAGCTATGTGAGTCATCCCACCACATTTCTGTGATGGCGACTACATCATAATTATTCTGCTGCACAATGGCTTCCAGCTCCTCCTGTTTGTTGCCCATGCTATGTGCATTAGTGTATAAGCACTTCAGCTGGGCTATAGGTCCTTTCTCCTTTTTACTGGCGGGAGCCGAAATTCTGCCACCCCCAGACTTATTCCTAAGGAGCCTGGTTACGCCCCCTATCTTTTCCAAGTCTAGTGCCAGCATGCCACCTTCAGGCTTTTTGCTAGCAAGCTTGGATCTATCCCCATCCCCCTTCGAATCTAGTTTAAAGCCCTGTCAATGAGCCCCGCCAACTCCTGCCCTAAAACCCTTTTCCCCCTCTGAGACAGGCTTTTGCCGTCTGTTGCCAGCAGGCCTGGCGTCCTGAAAAGCAGCCCATGATCAAAGAACCCAAAGTCCTGCCGATGACACCAGTCTCTGAGCCAGGCATTGAACAGCTGGCATTTCCTATTAATCTTCTCATCAGTCCTCGCAACTGTTGGGATAGAAGCAAACACTACTTGTGCTCCTGATCCCCTAACCATCCGTCCCAGGGCCCTGAAGTCTTTCTTCATTGCCCTCAGGCTTCTTCCTGAAATTTCATCATTGCCTAACTGAAAAATCAATAAAGGGTAGTAGTCAGTAGGCCTAACTAGGGTAGGGAGTTTCTTCCAGACATCCTTAACTTTGGCCCCAGGGAGACAGCAGACTTCCCTACAGATTGGGTCTGGTCTACATATGGGACCTTCCACTCCCTTCAGAATCGAGTCCCCTACTACAAGGACCCGTGTTTCTTTCATAACCGAGGATGTTGTTATACGAGGCATAATCCGTCTTGGCCTCGGTGACAACTCCAAGTTCAGCAAGCTGTTGTCCTTCTCATCCTCTGGTTCCCTTTGCAGAACATCATATCCGTTCTGCAAGGGCACCTGGGATGGTGTGGGGGTCACCTGGGTGGCACGCCTGCCACGCCAGACAGGGACTTGTTGCCACTGGCCCCTGTCCTCTGAATCTCCACATTCAGCTATGCTGCTAAAGGGTGGGGAGTGCTCTATATGCGGAGTTCTGTCTGCCTGAGGTGCTTCTTTCAGGGAAGGCAGGATGCTACTCCAGTTATCTATCTCCTGTTCACAATCCCTTATACTTCTCAAACAACTTATCTCCTCACGGAGCTCCATCACTAGGTGAAGGAGTTCCTCTACCTGGGCACACCTCCCACAGGTCTGCTCACCACTGCCATTCAACACCGGCGCAAGAGCAGTGCACACCCTGCAGCCTGACACCTGGGTGGCAGCATGTTCCCATGCAAGCTCTGTCTGAGTGGCCACATCGGAGCTGCTCGGTGCAGAGCTCGGGGATAGCATGGCGTTCTGCCAAGTTCTTACCATGACGTCCTGGTCAGGTCGAGAGGTTTCCAGTAACTTACTGTTCAAGAAGCTGCGTCCTGTACGCCTGCTCTCACCGCGGTGACACCCACCAGCTGCCTGCATGCTGGGTGCGCAGTGGCCGGCCAGTACTGCTGCTTTTGCTGTGCAAGTTTTATATGGCATTACTCCTTGATCCCATTTGTATCATTATCTTCTGTTTGGAGCCATTCTGGAACTTCATATTGGTGAAGTTTTACTTCTCTTCAGGTCTAATGATTGCTATTGCTTATATGTTACTTAGAGTAAGTCTTCCAAACTGGAGATGTTTGGGACACTGAGATTTTAAGTAGAATCATAGAACCATTTAGGTTGGAAAAGACCCTTGGGATCATCGAGTGCAACCATCATCTCCACTCTACAAAGTTCTCCCTTACACCATATCCCTTAACACCACATCTAAACGACTCTTAAACACATTCAGGGATGGTGACTCCACCACCTCCCTGGGCAGCCTATTCCAGTGTCTAACCACTCTTTCTGTGAAGAATTTTTTCCTAATGTCCAGCCTAAACCTACCCTGCTGCAGCTTGAAGCCATTGTCTCTTGTTCTATCACTAATTACCTGTGAGAAGAGACCAGCACCAACCTCTCCACAGTGTCCTTTCAAGTAGTTGTAGAGAGCGATGAGGTCTCCCCTCAGCCTCCTCTTCCTCAAACTAAACAGTCCCAGCTCCTTCAGTTGCTCCTCATAAGATTTATTCTCCAGGCCCTTCACCAGCTTCGTTGCCCTCCTCTGCACTCGCTCCAGCACCTCCATATCTCTCTTATATTGAGGTGCCCAGAACTGGACACAATACTCAAGGTGTGGCCTCACCAGTGCTGAGTACAGGGGGACAATCACCTCCCTACTTCTGCTGGTCACACCATTTCTAATACAAGCCAGGATGGCATTGGCTTTCTTGGCCACCTGGGCACACTGCTGGCTCATGTTCAGCCGCTTGTCAATTAGAACCCCCAGGTCCTTTTCTGCCAGGCAGCTCTCCAGCCACACTTCCCCAAGCCTGTAGCGATGCATGGGGTTGTTGTGGCCCAAGTGCAGGACCCGACACCTGGCCTTGTTGAAGCTCATACCGTTAGTAGAAACAATGTCCTTCAGTGTATTTTTTTTTCTGCTTTGCATGGCCTTTTCCTATGGTTTTTGAAGTCTTTAGAAGGAGAAGGAGGAAAAAAAGAGGAAGCGTCAGGAACTAGCAATATTAATAATGTGTTTGTTTTGAAAAGAAAGAAGTAGTTTGTGCCAGGGAAACTGTTTGCAAACTTGCGATTTAATTCTTACATGCTGCTATTCACCCTGTATGTTGGCCACAAAGTACAGGATTATTTGCAGTGATTGCTGTAAGAGTAACAGTAATTAAAAAATTATTAGTAAAATTCCTTTGAGAGACTGAGCTGTCACTCACTTGCAAAAATAAGTTCATAAAATTATTTCTGCTTGTATACTTAACAAACAAACAAAACACACACAAAACCACTATGAAACCAGAGCATTATGAGCCTCTCATGAAAATGCAGGTGGATACGAGAAAAACATTTGCACAACAGGTAAATGAGAAAAAAGTGGGATGCATCTGGGCAGACACAAATTGAAAATACCCTTTTTATTAAAAAAAACCAACAACAAACCAGAACACTCAGGGTTTTTTTCCTATTGTTGAGTAGTTATGCTCTTTCCTACTTAGTATGTTGTCTTTTATAGGTTTACTTTGACTTTGCTTCAAAATGTGGAGTGTGTGTTACTGTTCTTCCAGTTACATTTGCATTTCCTTGCCAATCGGTTTGTGCCATAGAGACAGATGTACCTTGCAGTTTCTGTATAGAGCCAGGTTGGTTCAGTTGCATTAATTAATTCTGGCACAGCACCACAGGAAATGTTAATGTAATTAAAAACTTTAAAGAAGCATAGTGTGTACTCTTCCGTTCACGCAGATGTTTTAGTTGCAAGATAGCTATTTGTACTCAGAAGATTAAATGAATAATATAAGGATGCTGGAGGCCATCTAATCTAACCTTACAATCAAATCAGGACCAGCTTTGAAGCACAGAGCCTTCAGTAGTTGAATTTTTCTGCGTATTTCTAGGGAACTTCCTAGACAACCTGTTGCTGTGCTTTGCCTTTCTCATTGTGAATTTTTTTTTTCCTCGTGTTTGGTTGGAATTGCTGTGCAGCAACTTCTGAGTGTTGCCTCTTTTCCTTTTGTTGTGTCCTTTATCATCTCTATAACTTTCCATTTGATAGTTGAAGGCAGTGATTAGATTCCCACAAATAACACCCTCGTTACACCTTAATCTTCTCTTCCACAGGCTACATGCACCAGCTTCTCCTTGTACACTGTACGCTCCAGTACCCTATCCATATTAGTGTCTTTCTGCTGGAATCTCTCCTGTTTCTTAGTGCCTCTCCTGTTTCTTAATGCCTCTCTTGCATTGTAGGTCCCAAAATTTAACGGAGTAATGCAGATACAGCTTGAAGAATGTTGGAGTAAAAGGGAATAATCGCTTATTGCTGTATTATTCCAAATGTAGCCCAGGATGCGTTGAAGTCTTCATTAGCATTAGTCTTCATGTGTACTTCTGTGTCACGTTCAGCTTGTTGTCTACTTGGATCCTCAGGTCCTTTTCTGCACATCTGTTTCCTAACCACTAGACCCTGACCTCTGCTGTTGTGTGGAGTTAGGCTGTCACAAGTGCAAGATTTTTGCATTTGTCTTCGTTTACTGCATACAAGTTTTTAAGAAACAACACAATAACATAAAGAATAACTTTATTTTTTTAAACATACCAGAAGAATGAAGTCTCTGGGTGCATCTGAAGAGTAGATAGGTGATCAAGATGATTAGGGGGAGTCTCATGGCAATACTGTTCTTTATGAAGTTGTCCTTCTGAAGTATTGCTAGAAGTTGTTGTCTTAGGAAAAAATTGATAACACAGTTGGTTAGAAATCATCATGGCCAGAGAATTATCTATGTGTGAATTCTTCAAAGACCTAGCAATGGTACTTCTGTTCTGCTAACTCAGTGTATGTATAATTCATGTAGTACCAGAAGGGTAGAAGCAACATACTCTGCACCAATTTTTGAAGGGCTCAGATAACTGCAGATGAGTAAGTCAGGCTTCTGTTAGGCAACTCAGTTGAGCATGTAACAGGAAAGTAGTAGACGTATGGGTAAATGTGATAATGGGCAGGAGGTAACAGGGCTTTTCTAGAGGGAGGGGAAAAGGGAAGTTATGAGGTTATGTCTTTTCAAAGTCATGCTTTGAAAGAGTCAACAACCGTGTGGATAAGGGTTATCTAATCAGTGTGATGTCCTTGGATTTCTTAAAAATAACAATGAAAAAACCTTGATTATCAAGGTCCTTAATCAGCCTGTTAAAGAAACTAAGGTGTCAAAGAATGGGACAATCCTCCCATGGGTTAATAATTGGTGAAAATCAAACTAGATATAATAAGGACCCCAAGTGAAAGAAAAATCTTGAAGTCATTATAGGTTATATTACGAAAATGTGGTATTGGTGTTTAGGGAGGGGGGACACAAGTAAATTGAATTTTGGTAATTATTTGGAAAGGAACAAAATAGAAAATGTTCTATGGAGTTATACAATAACAATAATTCCTTTGCCATGAATATTGTGTCCATCCTAGTCCCCTGCAAAAATAAAGAATAGGAGAACTAGAAAGTGTATGGGCAACAAGAACAGTCAAAATTAAGGAAAGGTGATCAAATAGATGAGGCATCTTAACTTCGTAAAGCAGTTATAGCTGCTCTTTTATGCTGGAAATGTATAAAAGGTTGCTTTGTTGTTTTTAAAGCAAACAGGAGGAGGAGGTTAAGAAAAGATGTGTTGACCTCCAGGAAGCTGTAAAGAAGATACACAAGCACTAATAGCCAGGGATAGTTCATATCATTTTACTGCCTTCTGCAGAGAGGAAGAACACACACAAAACAGGCCGTGGTAGTGATGGGCGTACTCGAAGGGACAGGAAGGCATACCAGACTTATGTTATGAACTAGATAGCTACTGACTTTCTGAAAGAGCACTGGAAAGTTGGTTAATAATGGAAGAATGACAGGCTGCTGCATCCTATTCAGATTTGGGGGACTGAGAGTAGGTTCTCGCGTGAAGCTATCAGTTTGGCATGGTGTAGTATTAGCAGCTAGGAAACACAAGGGCTTAAACAAGATTTGAGTTGCCCTCAACTTTCTGTAGACTACTTGAATGTGTACGAGGGATGGTAGGCGTCAAGGACTCGTTAGGGCCCTTCCTGATACAGCCATTGTAAAAATGCTTACTTATTGCTTCTGTGTTGGATAATGGGAAAAAGGAAGAGTACTGGTAATTGTGCCACGTCATTCTGGCCTCTTTAAAAGTGATCTGAGGGAAAGAGCTGCTAAACCACTCACCTGACAACCAAATGTCAGGTGTTTCAGCAAAATAAACGTCTCCAGTATTTTAAGACTTGCTTGTCTCATTATTCTTTTTCTGTAGTCACTCTTTGTTGTTGTTTTTTGTTTATTTTGTTGGGTTTGGGTTTGTTTTGTTGTTTTGGGTTTTTTTGTTGTTTTTTTTTTAAACTATGACATGGAGCATCAAATTGCTAGAGGATACATGCCTTGGTATTTTTGTAGTTGAATTTTTGTTTTACGTGGCTTAAGACTTGCCTGCCTCACAATGCTGATTGTGGATAGCTTATGAACAGGGAGAGAGCAGCTTTCCCTGCAGGGTTGGTTGGTTTACTGTGTGTTACATGTATTTTGCCTAAATATTGGGTTCTTGAAGACTTCTGTTCTTTAATTCTCTGCCTTCAGCTGGGAGGGGACAGTTAGAGGAAAGTTGGGAATATTCTCTTGGAAAGGCTTGTGCTAGCCAAATTTTATGTCCTGTAGACCAGCATGCCTCAGAAGTGCATGTCATATGCTGGGGTGTTGGGCATGTTTTTCAGGTGGCGTGGGAAAAGATTTCAATAGCCACAAAGGATAGGGGTAGAAGAGGAGAGGGTATGTTTTCTGTCAGATGCCCATTGCCTCCATTACTGTGCTTTGAGAGAAAAATTGGAATACAAGGAATTAAAACATGTTCATACTAGATCACTGACGTGTAAGGTTACAAAGGATAAAGTTTGAGAGAACAAGTCGTAAATATTAATTTATTTTTTGATTCAAATATGTAAATGCTGTGTTTCTATTGACACTCTATGCAGTTCAGAGCTAGTTTCTATTAATAAGCATTGGTAGTATAGATGAAACTGGAATTGCCAAAATAATACAATGTGTCTGACCTGAAGCTATCTACTTGTATTTGTTTTAGGGGTTGTTTCTCTATTGGCTGTTCATCCTTCTACAGTAAATACGCTTGGAAAACAGCTCCTGCCAAAAACATTTGGACAGTCCAACGTCAACATTGCACAACAAGTGGTAAGGAGACTTTGCAGGTTGTTTTTTATTGCTTGTACTATTGCTTACACATACTGTGAATCTGACTTGTAGCTTGGTATCGCTTGTCATGGGCAGACAGTCTAAGCTTTTTTTTCATTTTAATAGACATTCGTTAAAACAAATGTTCTTTTGCATAAAGAAATGCAAAGATGACTCTAAAATCAGCATACGAAGACCTGAATATTCAGGTGGCTTTATGTTTTGCTAGTCTTGACACTTAAAATAAGTGACCTTTTCAGAATCTGCTTTGAAGTTTGGCATAGGTGAATGTAAATTAAGTCCATCAGCACATTTTTATTGAGACTGAAGTTAGGTGGAACAAAATTGAAAACGGAGCTACATTTCTTAGTGCTTAATTTAGATATCATTTTGCTTAAATACTTACTGTGAGCTTTGTATGAGGTATGTGAAATTGGAAGTTTCAAAGAATCTAATAATGCAATAGGTGATACACAGGTTATGAGAAGTCACTTTTATAGTGATCAATAAATTTCCAAACAAGAAAATTTAGAGTAGTTAGGCATTCCTTTAATTTAAAATCGGTAACCAGCAGTAGGAGGAGAATGTTTTAACTATAGATCATAAGCCATAATGGCATGGCGGGAGTCCCTTACGGGCATTATTGTGAGACTGTGTACATGCTTGAGTTTAATGTTGAAAATGAAATGTTCTTTCAGGTAACTTACAAAGTTGTTTCTTAAAGTACGTAAACCAGGGGGTGATAATGAAATTTCAAATCATCTGATGCTTTTTTAAACTTTCAGCAATGAGGAAATTAATGTTTACAACAGTGTGTAAATTCTTATGTCTTCCATCACAAGTTACATTGACAAATCCTCATCTATATTATCTATGATTAATTTTACATGGTAAAATTATTTAAAAATATGATTCTGAAATAATAACTGCTCTTAATGGTGGGCTTTTTAGTATGCTTACTGTGGGAAATTTACACTTGGCAATCATAATTTTCTTGGCACTTTAAGTCTTACTCTGAACATACTAGCTTTTTTTTTTTTTTGAAAGAAGGGGCCCATATCAGCATATTTGTGTTGCCTGTTATCAGTACAAAAGTAGATGCTTAGTTGTATGTTGTTAAAGGAGAGATGTAGGTTTTGGTTTGAGTATATATAGAGAGAAATGTTGGGTAAATTTCTTTAGGTAAATTGACTTTACAATTACGAAGGGGATAGCAAGAACTATAAAAAAATTACCTCTAGAACCCTGCAAATTAAGAGGAGATAAATTTTTCTGTCAGTTTGCAAAATGTTCTTGGGAAGCAAAGTTGAGGATTTGGCTTGTGACCCTGCTCAATTTTCTAACCTTTGACTGGGTACAACTGGGTTCTTAATACTCAAGTACTTAATTTTCTGAGCTTGCGTTCTTTGTTCAGGTAGTCTGATTTCTTTCTCTTAATACTGTCCCCAAATAAGTTTTTTCTGTTGAGTACAGCGGAGTGTGCGGGCTGCCTTGCTGTTTCCCTTTTCCTGATCTTGTTCATTGTCAAGGAGCTGAACTGTGATCTTGTTCTCTTTTGCAAACAGGAAACCTAAGAGAAACAGCAGGCACCACTTTTTCTTCTTTTGCTTCTCGCCTCCTCCCCCCTCCCCCCTCAGTCCCTTGTTTTCTCTAAAACCATCTTTTCTAATTCTGTTCATAAGCTTTCATTTTAGGATGTTCCCAGTGACTCGATACTGCTTAACTCTTTTCATTCATGCTCTTTTCATTCAAAGTCATGGTTGTTTATGAACTTGTGAGTAAAAGTTAGGGGCATTAATATTTCTATTAAGGAGCCAATATTACTAAGTAATTCCTTAGAAGATTCTGAAACTCCAGACTGTAGGGTCTTCCTTAAGAGTAATACATTAAAGCATATAATTCTGGCTAGTTTGCAGCCTTTTGTGAGTTAGAATGGGAATGCAGAGCAGGTTCTGAATGTATTAAACAGACTTTACTTTTCGACTCTAGAAATGAGCCTGTGAGCTTGTATATGCTTCCCCTTATCCTTTGTACTGTTGAGTATGTTAAGACACTACTGAGCACAGTAGATGTCCAGGGTTTGCTGCTGACAAATGGTTTATTTTTCTCCCAGCTGTAATTGCACCTCCTCCTCTATACTGGTTTGGCTCTCATCTTACTGCACAGTCATACAAATTCTAGATGTGACACCAGGGTGATGGTGGGGCTGCTTGTGGAATTAGGAAGCTAAGGAATAAAGTGGGACCGTCTAATTTTAGCTTAGCTACGAGCTTAACATCTTGTTAATCATCTTTTGCAGTCCTCTGTAACTGCACCCTAGGGAATAAAAACTGGCTAACAGCTTTCTGCTGTTCTCTGTATTGTCTACATTGCTTCAATAGCATACACCCAGCTGGTTTTTGCAGTCTTTTGAGACATTTGGTGAACCAGACCAGTCAATAGCAGAACTGATAGCATTATTTTCTTGGGGAGTAAGTGAGTTGATTCATGTGTCCTGTTCAGCATCCTCCACCCTCATTCTGTTTCCTACAATCAGTAGTTTTGGTTTTGAAAAGTAGTAGAAGAGATTAGTTGACTTTCCATAAGAATTAGAAACATTTTAAGTATGGAACAAAGCTCCTGGAAGCGGGAGGAGGACCTAAGATTTTTCCAGCTGTCAGAAGTGGATGTAATGAACTTGTATGTTAACTACTCAGAGAGATGGCGTAGTATAAAGAGGTAGTATTTGGGAAAAACCACAGCTGTTGGTCCTTCCAGGCAACTGAAATTGCAAACATCTAATAGTCACTAGACTACCTTTTGCATTCTACATTTAAGGGTTTTTCAAATTTTGGTTCATTTTAACTTTCAGGCATAAAATGTTTCATTTGGGGTTTTCAGTTCTTCTATTTTACTCTTCTTGAGGCTAAATTATTGAAGCTAGCCTGAGGAATAAATTTAAAATCTTGTTGATGAGGCAGAATGTGTCTGCAGGAAAATACAGCAAGCTTGTGGGTGGTTGTGAGTTCAGGTTCATTTGATGTTTGTTTCACTTAACCTGATGTCAGGGTTGTAACCTACTGTTTCCACCGAGAGGTAAAAGTAGGTGTATCTTTCTACAGAATAGAAATCTGTACAGTGTCATTTTGTTTTCCTAAATACATATTCTTTAGAATGTTACCTTTATAGCATTTCGGAGATAAAAAACATTATCTGCAAAAGTGGGAGTTCTTCTTCAGCTAGTTTCACAGATAAGGAGAGCATGACTCTGTGTGCGAATGTATGTGTTACTCTTGATCAAATTAGCACGTCTTCAGGAGTGCTTACCTGTAATCTGGAAGACTAATCAGCTGAGTATGCACTTGTAACATGTTCAGAATGGAATGATTTTGGCTAAATTGGTCTCACTCGCTGCAGTGATAAAGTTGGCCCTTACTCTTTCTCACCTCTAACATACTTGTATTTTGGTTTTGACTCTGTAGTGATAGAGACTGACTGCAGGAGAGAATTTGGCCTTTCTTGCAACAGCTCTGCATTTTCTCTCTGCTTTTACTGATTTTTCAGATCTTCTAATTTCATATGTTAATGTTTTAACTGTAATTTACTGTAACTTTATACATAGTTTGGTAGGGTTGGGGTTTTTCCTCCTTTTTTCCCGTTTTCTTTTGTGGGGGAGAGGGCATGTGTATTTTGATCTTGTCTAAGTTAATGTCGAACAGTGTTAAGAAATCCAGCAAGCATGAAAAGTTCATTTAAGAAGGATGAAACATAAATTACTTGGGGAGTGCTCTAACTATATAATCTGTAGTCTGAAGTTTTTCGTGCTAGTGTGTATAAATTCAATGCATCTAATAGAAGTAGGTAGGGAAAAAAGTACTAGTGTTGTTTTGATAATCACAGAATCTTCATGGTTGGAAAGGACCTTTGAGATCGAGTCCAACCAAACAACCTACAATTTCTGCCACCAGAGCATGCCCTGAAGTGCCAAATCTACACGTTTCTTAAATACCTCTAGGGATGGTGACTCAACCACCTCCCTGGGCAGGCTGTTCCAGTGCCTGACCACTCTGTCAGTAAAGTAATTCTTCCTAATATCTAATCTAAACCTCCCCTGCCGCAACTTCAGACCATTTCCTCTGGTCCTGTCATTATTCACCTGGGAGAAGAGGCCAACACCCACCTCTCTCCAGCCTCCTTTCAGGTAGTTGTAGAGGGCAATGAGGCCTCCCCTCAGCCTCCTCTTCTCCAAGCTAAACATGCCCAGCTCCGCCAGCTTCTCCTCATCACTTGAATCGTATAGCATATGAATATCTTGCAATACTTAGCGATCATTTTCCAAATTACTTTGTCTTTATTGTAGGTTATCGGTACACCTCAGAGACCTTCAGCGCAAAATACTATCCTGGTAGGAAGTCCACATACACCTAACACACATTTTGTATCACAGAACCAGACTGCAGATTCTTCGCCGTGGTCTGCTGGGTGAGCAAAGTAGAAATTTTAATTAATAAATTGTCTGGAATTATATAAATTGTTTGGAACTTTTGCTCTAAATGTTCGCTGTGATAGCATGCATACTCTTCAGGCTAGCAGTGTGAGAGAGACTTGAAGAGCGCTTCAACATTAAAAATATAATGTATTAAAGTTGTGAGTAGTCACACAAGAATGAATACCCCCTCATTTGTCGTAAAAGGAACTAGAATATTTTCTGTGAACTCTGACAGATATTGTCACGTTACTTATATTTAGACAGTTTAGCTCCTAAAAGGACACAGGAATTCATCTGAGTCGAATCAGTTTTTAATTTGGCATCTCTGTTTTGCTGGTGTATTTCCAAAAAAAGACAGTACAATTCAGATTGAAAAAGTGTATCCTGAAGTATCATTTGAAATAAGAATGTAGTCCTTATTGGGAAAAAGTATTAGATACAATCAATGCATTCTTTTGGTGTCTTTTCTCATAAGCTGGATTTTAAGGCTCTCTTGTTAAATATAGTTGCTTTAAGACTAAATTTGTCATCAGTGTCTTGTTACACATAAAATAGATTTCTACTTTGGAATTATACAGTAAAATGAGATGTAGAGAATTGAGAGGTCCCGTTGCTGATACTAATTTTATTAATATTTACATTTTTCCTCAAGTTACAAGGAACTTTTTATTTAAAAGATATGCAGACAGCTTTGTTGTACTTCTTCTATCTTGTAACTTTGAAGTTTTCATAGCAACTTCATATACTGTATAACTTCAAACTGTATTTTAGTAATAGTGTAATTTATAGTGAGTGCAACCAGTATCAGACTTCATCTGTTCAGTCAGTATCCGATACTGAGTAGAAAAATGCTTAATAAATCTATTTTTTTGTGGCCAAACCAGATGGGATATTTAAATTAAAAAAAATTACTTTCTGTAATTCACTTTCCATATTTTAGCATTTATCCCCCCACCCCTTCTTGTCTAGAAGATTTGAAGGTTTTCTTTATTGACTGCTTCAAGAAATATCCCTATTGTTAACTTACTATCTGCTACTGGAGCTAGCAGAGTTGCCAAAAGAATGAATTTGTACTGTATTTCAGCATCAACATATTAGAATTGTTAATTATTATAAATCGTAGGGGGAAAAAAATTATAGGAAAAAATGTTGGGAGGGGGTGAGAAACAGAACAAAAGAGAAGGCTTGTTTTTTTTACAGCAGTGTGCCTGTATTTGAAAAAGAGACATTAAATATTCCAAAGTTCAAATCTTCTTAAAACATATATTATACGTATATTTAGGAAGCGGAACAAAAAAGGAGAGAAGAATGGCAAGGGTTTACGTCATTTCTCTATGAAGGTTTGTGAGAAGGTACAAAGAAAAGGAACCACCTCATACAATGAGGTGGCAGACGAGTTGGTTGCAGAATTCAGTACCACTGATAATCACATTTCACCAAATGAATCAGTAAGTATATGGGAGGTCAATTACATGTGAACTGAATGGGGGAAGAGAAATTTCTTTTGAGACTTTTGTATTTCTTTTCCTACTGCTAAATGAAACAGTTCAGACATTACCTGAGTTTACCCATTTACTGTAATAGATTTATTTTCAAATATTTTTGTCCCAGGTATGTTTTTGATTAATGCACTATGTCTACAGCAGGCTTATGACCAGAAGAATATTAGACGACGTGTCTATGATGCCTTAAATGTCCTTATGGCCATGAACATTATCTCTAAGGAGAAGAAGGAAATTAAATGGATTGGTCTACCTACTAACTCGGCTCAGGAATGTCAGAATTTAGAGGTATATGTATTAGGAAGTCCACAATGGCTTTGTGTTTGAGTAAATGTTCACAGCTTTAATGTGTTCTGATATGAGATGTGCATGTCGTCTTCTGAGATAGCGAGGTAGAATAGTATGGTCCCTTTCGACTCTTCTTACTTTATTTGTATTTGCAGAACGCATGTGTAAACTTCCAGATTGCTTAAATATATATATTTTTTTAATTCTTTTATGTCAAAAATACAGTTCTGTCACAGCTTTTACAGTATATGTGAAATGGTTCTGAGTGGAAGTTAATCAAACTGAAACATTAATGTGTATTTCCAACATTGCAGTAGTGGTGCTCAAGAGTCAGGCAGATTGTTTTCTTCGGATGTCAGACAAATAATATATCTGTTGATAGATGTTGCATGTAGACAAGTATCTATATATGCATTGTTCTTTCTTTGTTGCTGCAGGTCTTATGTATTTCTGACATTTGTTTAACATGAACATGTCAGACTTTTTTACTGCATGTCTTGGGTAAGAAGTAAAATGTTCTATACTGAAAGGCATTAGTAAGTTCTGGCAGGATTATTTATTTTTTAGTATCCTGAGATTGCAAGATAATAAGTTACCAAGGTTTACTGAAATCAATTCACTTTATCAGAAAAGAATAAATACAAAGTCTCATTCTAAATAAGTCTAAATTCCCTTCAGCAGGACTGAAAAATCAGTGTAGAAGTTGACAAATTGGAAAAAATGCTTTGAAATCTATCTACAAAGGGCTAATTCTACAGAGATTTTTGTTTCATACTGATAATTGATTTTCCAATAGTACTGTAATTGCTATTTAGATGAAGAAAATAGAAGGTATCTAGTCAATCTGACTTTTATTTAAATATTTATCATCTCAAGTGAAAATTACTAGTTAAGGTAAGAGGGTGATAATTGGGGCAGGAGTAGTTGGGTGAGTATGGAAGGTGCAGTGGATTGAAGACGACAGTGCTATGTGCTGAATAGGGCACCAGCTAGCTGGAGAGATTTTAAAAGGAGATCTCTTTGGATTTATCTTACAAAGTATGGCATTGCCAGTAACGTTGGAGCAAAAGAAAAAGAAGTGTGGCTTATTTGGCTGAGTTTGATTTCATGATTGATAATGTCCTAAAGAAGAGCATGGGATAGTATTGGTACTGAAGTAAAAAAAGCAACTTAGAATGCAATAATGCACGGTGAAGGTTCATGCATTTAGGATGGGAACAGTGATAGCTTCTGGTACCAAGGTGAGAACTTTTTAACTGGATGTCACAAGAGAAGGAAAGAGTTCTGTTAACTGTTGAACAATTGAGCCACAAGTATAATATAGTCTTGGAAATAACAAAAATCCTAAGATGTGTTGAGCTTACTTAGGGAAACTGCAGGATTCTCCCCCATTATTGCTTTCTGAGTATTTTAGCTCCTGTTTCTGCAAGCTCTATTGACATTTAAATTATTAGTGACATTATCTGACAAGTTTTGCAATAAGATTCTTTTTAATGAGTTTGTGGAGGCCTAATGTTTAATTTGTGACATTGTCAAGCCTAATAACCTTTTTTTTTTTGCTATTCCATCTGATATTGCTTAGCTTCACCCTTAAACTGCTGAAAAAACAAGACAAATAGTTTATAAAGGAACATAGGACTTTGAGGGGTTCCCCATCAAGTATTTAATATTTTAAGTCTTTTTAAACTGTATATTGTGTGTAAATTATAATGTTAGGTTTGGTAGAATGTGTCCTGTAATGCAAAAAGAGGGTGTGGGGCAGTTAATAAGGTTCATATCTTGTAGTAATATGGAAAGCAATGTAGTTTGCATGTAGTGATAGGAAAATATCTCAGGTGAATTGTGGTAAGTTTTGGGGGTGGTGGTGATTTGACTTAATTTCTAATGCTAAACTATAAGATTTGGTCGTACCTTTTTTTTTTTTTTAATATAACACCATGTCTTTTGGCAGTTTTTTCAACTGTGTACACTTCTGTTTTCTTTTTTTTTTTTCCCACCAAAAACAGAGAACTGCATTCATGTGAATTTTTAACTCCAGTCATTTTCTTGTTAGTTGCTTATTTTAAGGTCCTAAGAACAAAAGTTGATGTTCATGCTGGAGGTCTGTCTATCCAGTATCTTGCCTGACAGTAGTAGTTACCTAGGAAATAGAGAAAATATTTAGTGATGTTTTGTCGTGTAACTTGTGGTTCAGGCATACCTGAGGCAGATACAGTATCCTTCTATTTAATAGCCCTCAGTTAACTTTTCTTCCACAAATTTTTATGTTGTACAAAGTTTGCTTTTAATATTGAGTCATTTGTGGCAGCAAGTTTCAGGTGCATTAGAAGCTTCATGTGAAATAACTTTTGTTTGGTTTTGAACATTCTATATTTAGTTGACATCCTCTGATTTTTTTGGGTGGGGGATTGGAAGTGGTGGTGACCTGGTCATTCCTTAGTCACATTCTCTATCCTATTCATGGTTTTCCAGGTACCTCCCATGTTCTCCCCATTATTTCATTATCCTTTCTTTAGAGTCCTAGTTTATTCCCTTGTATTGAATCTGCTCTGTACCATCAATTATACTGATTGCTCTTTTGTATGATCTTTTTGAAATGGGAACACCAGACCTACAGAATTCAAGATGTAAACATTCTGGTTCATATGCTGATGTAGAGATAATTTCTATTTTGTTCTCTGTTCCTTGCCTAATAATTCAAATTTTTGGCTGCTGTGGTGTACTGAGCTGATGGTTACTGTGATTTAAGATCTCTACTGAATGTCATTTTATTTCTAAAATATGCATGGATGGGATTGTTTTCTCACACATACCACATTACATTTACCAAAACTAATTTTGATGATGTAATCACTCAATGCTGCATGACACTTTGAGCATGCTTTATGATGAGCTCTCTTTTCACTATGCCAGGTAACCCAGCATGGTCAGCAGATTCTGCCACCTTGCTGTTCATCCCCTTATTCTGATCCTCTATAATTTGAATAACAGTCTGTAAATTAAGTACTTGGGGGAATCTGCTGGTGAGCTTCCTCCACTGAGAAAGCTGTTTATTTCCTACCATTTTGTTTCCTGTCTTCTATGTTGTTATTTAGTATGTATTTAATACTGTGAGGACTTAACCTTGGGCTTCATAGCAGCTTCATTTTTTTAAGCATCTTTGATGAATCTTCTCCAATACCTTCATTACCAGTAGACTACATAAAAGTGGATCCTTCTGGTCTAGACACTCGTTGTGTCCTTGAGAGAAGTTGGATAATTCTTTGAGGCATAACTTCTGTTTGCAAAGATGTTTTCACCCTCTCCCTGATATATTGCACTTTATTGCCCAGTGTTCTAATTCTGCTCTTTGTTACAGTTTCCATCAGTAGTTACTCATGTGAGTCTTGATAGTTAGATCTCTAAATTATCTGCAGAACACTAATAATTGACATCATATGTCCTACTTCCAGTTCTCTGGTATTGAAATGATTTTAAGGGGAGAAAATGTTGATATAAAATGCTACTTAAAGCCAACAAACTAACCAATCCTTTTTCTGTCTTCAGGTGGAGAAACAGAAAAGACTTGAAAGAATAAAGCAAAAACAGTCTCAACTACAAGAACTCATTCTACAGGTACAGTCAAGGTACTCTTGTCTATAGGGCAAGGTAACTTATATCTGTATTCCTGTTGCTTTATCCCAGTGAGGTATGGGAAACTTCTAAGAAGACTAGAGGTGAATTTTAGGGTAAGGCATATGCAGTTTTAATTTAGCACTGTAGTTTAGCTGGGACCATGCTCTTGGCCATTGCTATTGGGGAAGCCAGCCGCCTTCCATGAGTTATGATGAATTCTTTTGCAGTTTCAAGTATGTTTAAACAGGATTTATGCTGACAGGAGCTGTAATTGATACTGTACCCTCTGAATTTTCCAATTCAGTTCTCGTATTTGGAATGTTTTTCTGTGTTACAGTCCATAGATAAAATTATGTGACAGATAGAGGTCATCTCTCATAATGCTCTGTTTCTTGCCTTTCTGGAACGTTGCTGCCCCTGCTGTGTAAGCGGCTTAACCGCTGTGAAAATTGCTGAACTCCTTCCCAGATTTCCCTTAGTACGCTGGGGGAAGCTGTAGTCTATCCCCTAAGTCACTGTCCTGGTAGTTTACTGGAATGTATCCCTTAGTAGTTGCATTAGGAAGAAATTCTTTACTGTGAGGGTGGTGAGACACTGGAACAGGTTGCCCAGAGAAGTTGTGGTTGCCCCATCCCTGAAAGTGTTCACAATCAGGCTGGATGGGGCTTTGAGCAGCCTGGTCTAGTGGGAGGTGTCCCTGCCCATGGCAGGGGGGTTGGAATTAGATGATCTTTAAAGGTCCCTTCCTACCTGAACCATTCTGTGATTACCTACGCAGCAGGAATGAGAATGTCGGGGAAGATACACAGAAAGTATGTACAGACAGCTGTGGGACAGCATCTCCGTGTGATTTTTATCAGCCTCTATGTTGGCTTTGGAATTTGTTTTTAATTCCTCTCTCTTTCATTTGATTCCATTACCAGAAAAATAGTATTACTTAATTTGGTGGCCTACTGTAAGTTTTGTTGCTTGAATTTCCATAGTTAACTTGAGTTTTTAGTTCTTACAATTGCTAATCTTTAAAATATGAACATTCCATTCTGAAAACCAGTTTTGGTAAGATGTGAGAGTAAAGTCACTAATCTTAGCTGAGCAATTCAGAATCCTAATGTCAAACATTGAAATCCCAAGCGTTAACTGTTTTTTCACATAATTTCAGCAAAAATACGATATTAATCATTCAGCTGTTCTTGTGGAGTGCAGTACCTAGCAGGGAGTAGTAAACAAAGTGGAAGTAGGATGCTATATGAAAATTCTTTTTTCCAGTCATTGTTATCTCTTTATTCTGCCAAGGATCTGTCCAAAGAACTGTCCTGATGTAGTTACTAGATTGTGCATTTTTTTTTTTCCTCAGTTAAGTTTTACTGTGTTGTTTTTTTCAATACTATCGTTTGTGTCTCTTCCTGCATCTTAACATGCAGGGGCATGGTGAACACTGTCATTTTCTGCATTTAGTTGCTGCAACTACTGCTGGTATTCTTTATCTGAGGGATTTTTATTTTTTTTTTTTGTTAACAGGATCTTAGAAGGTTTAATTCATACTTTCATATCACTATTGCTTTTTCTAGCAAATTGCCTTCAAGAACCTCGTTCAGCGAAACCGTCAAGCAGAACAACAGGCAAATCGACCGCCACCTTCCAATTCTGTCATCCATTTGCCATTTATCATTGTGAACACCAGCAAGAAGACAGTGATTGACTGCAGTATTTCAAATGACAAGTGAGTTAATGAAGTTTTCTGTCTGCCTTTTGGTATAGCTATGAGTTTTATGGCCATGCTAAAGTGTTCATCTAGATTTGTTAAAAATTAAATACACATAAATTCAATTGTGCCTTTTGTAGACTGAGAACATGTATTTCAGACAGGTAAAACTTAGTCATGTTGAATAGAAACAGGGTTTTATAGAGCTTTTTAATAAATAGAATAATTGCATTCACATTTAATAACTTATTTTAGACTTTCTACCTAGAGTTGTTAAAAGCAAAGTAAAGAAGCTCTGCTGAAGTTTTGTATCATAACTTACCAAGTAGTGTTTTCCTTTGGCTTTAACATGATGAAATGCAGCCAGCGGAATTGAAAATGGATTTTGCTTTCAGGATTGCTGTTCTCTACTTTTGGTTCAAAAAGCTACGTTTCTCATCTGCTAAATAAAAGCTTGAATATATCAGTGGTTTCTCCTTACACTATTGACTTACTAGAAAAGCTTAAAAACATGAAAAAAAAATTACACAGTAGGCAGAGGAATGGGAGTAAAGAAAAAAATTCTCAAACATACAAAATATTTAATTTAAACTCTGTATCTATTAAACCTGTTAATGATTTATGTGGTGTGTATAATTACAGTTTTAGTTGCTTGCTATCAAATACATAAATCTTGAAAAATGTGATTGCTTAGTGTGATGTGTCGCTAACACTGTGTCTTAAGCTTTTGAAATGCTGCAATTCCTTAAACTGGAAAGGTAGTTAAAGCAATTGAAACTAATTGAGACATTTTTTCCTCTCCAGGTTTGAATATCTATTTAATTTTGACAATACTTTTGAAATTCATGATGATATAGAAGTACTAAAACGAATGGGAATGGCTTGTGGGCTAGAATCTGGAAGTTGTTCAGCAGAGGACCTAAAAATTGCAAGGAGTTTGGTTCCTAAAGCTCTGGAACCATATGTGACAGGTTAGTTACTCCAAGAAGAGTTGTTTTGTTTTCCTCCTTATTACGGGACTTGAGGAAAAAACATGAAAATATCTAGACTCAATTAATTTCCACTGGTTTGCGTTGAAGATTTCCAGCAAATTCTCAAATATGTGTGCTTTTTGGTGTACCTTAGGGAACAAATAACGTAGAGTTTCATAGAGAATGGGCTGTTGCTCTTTGCACAACCATATTGTGCATTCTAGCACACAAGTAGATCTTTGCAGTGTGCAATTCTTTTAAGAGGACAGTATTTATAGTAGATTCACCTGCAAAGGCAAAAGGTATGAAGTGCATACATGGTCATGGCTTTATTTTATATTGTTTTATCATTTTCATTATATGAGAATACTGAAGACATCTGACTTGCTTACTTTAAAATGGTTTTTTAATGTATTTTGAAATTTTGCTGCTGTGCTAGCTTCTTGGGTTTTAATTATGCTATTTTGGTTATAGTACATCAATATATTTTGTTGGTTTGGTTGCAAGACTCCTTTTCTGGACTTTAAAAAGATTAAGCATTTCCACTGAATTAGATGAGTGTGTTTTGAAGTATTCTTGAAATACATACTGTTTGTTTTGCAGAAATGGCTCAGGGATCAATCAGCAGTGTATATGTCACATCTTCATCAGGTTCTGCATCAAATGGCACAAGATTTTCAGCCAGGTGAGATGAAATTATCAGCTAGTTTTTAATATCTGTGATCATCAAAGAAACTTAATTAGAGATCAAATACTTCATTAAACAAGTTCTGTTGTGATTAAATGCGGTGCAGGTATGTGTTTAAGTTTATTCTCAGTCATCACTTTTGCTTAAGTAGTGGTGGTTCTGACCAGTGTCATTAAAGAGATCTTGTCCTGTGTAGTGGAAAAGAAGTTTATTAGACTGGTGTTAATCTTGAAATTTTTGTTTAGTTTTCAGTTTGTGACAAGAAAATGGATACTTCCCTAAAGATGTAATATGGGCAAGATTCTCCCTTGGTCATTAGTGTTTAGCTTAAAAATGGGTTTGGTCTTTGGGTTTTAAACAGCATCAGAAGCTGGTAGAGTGATAAACTATAACTTGTATTTAACTTTTTGTGGACATCTGTCATTTCTGAACTTAACTATTATTTTTCTCTTGCTATATAAGACACTTTCCCTTATATAGTCACTACTTCGTAGTTTCTTGCTGTTGCACTAACCAAAAAGATGTCCTTTTGTGAGCTCAAGTAAATTGTAAAATGAGTCAAATATCATTGAAATGTTTAACATTGTTAACAAATATATTAATTGAGCAAGGTGATGAGTTGAACAAATTATCTGCAAGAGTGTTCATTTTCTACCAGCTGTTTCTGTTGTGTCCAGAAACAGCCTTGTCTGAAAAGCTAGTTAAATTTCTGTTGTACGTGTAACGCAACTAATCCGATCTGGGCAATTTTAGAATTCCAGAATGCTTTGGGTTGGAAGGGATCTTCAAAGATCGTCTAGTCCACCCCACATGCCATGGGCAGGGACACCTGCCACTAGACGAGATTGCTCAAAGTCCCATCCCACCTGACCTTGAACACTTCCAGGGATGGGACATCCACAGCTTCTCTGGGCAACCTGTTCCAGTGTCTCACTACCCTCAGAGTAAAAAATTCCTTCTGTATATCCTATCTAAACCTACCATCTTTCTGTTTAAAAACATTGCCCCTTGTGTGTCATTGCAGGCTCTGATAAAACATCTTTCTCCATATTTCTCATAAGCTCCCTTGAAGTACTTAAAGGCCACAATAAGGTCTTCTCAGAGCCTTCTCTTCTCCATGCTGAACAGCCGCAGCGCTCTCAGCCTTTCTTCGTAGGAGGGGTCTTCTATCCCTCTGATCATTTTTGTGGCCCTCCTTTGGACCTGCTCCAGCAGGTCCTTGTATTTCCTGTGCTGAGGGTTCCAGAGCTGGAGACAGTACTCCAGGTGGGGTCTCACAACAGTGGAGTAGAGGGGCAGAATCACTTCCCTCCACCTGCCGGCCACGCTTCTTTTGATGCAGCCCAGGATGCGATTGGCTTTCTGGGCTGCAAGTGCACATTGCTGGCTCGTGTCCAATTTTTCATCCACCAGTATTCCCAAATCCTTCTCCACAGGGCTGCTGTCCATCCATTCATCCCCCATTCGGTACTGGTACCAGGGATGGTCCTGACTCATGTGCAGGAACTTGCACTTGGCCTTGTTGAACTTCATGAGGTTTGCATGGACCCACTCCTCAAGCCTGTCAAGGTCCCTCTGGGTGGTATCCCTTCCCTCAAGCGTATCAACTCCACCACTCAGCTTGGTGTCATCCACAAACCTGCTGAGGGTGCACTCAATCCCACTGTTTGTCATTACTGAAGATATTAAGTAGTATTGGTCCTAGTATGGGCCCTTGAGGGACACCACTCATTGCTGGTTTCCATTTGGACATTGAACTGTTGACTGTAACTCTTTGGTGATGGCCATCCAGCCAGTTTCTTACCCATCAAATAGTCCCTCCATCAAACTTGTATCTCTCCAATTTAGAGGTAAAATGTTGGGAGGGAAGCACAGGTAGATTATTTCTGTAGCTCTTCCCTTGTTCATTCATGCATTCACTCCATTATAGAAGGCCACTAGATTAGTCAGGCACAGTTTACCCTTGGTGAAGCCGTGTTGGCTGTCCCTGATCACCTCCACATCTTCCATACACGTCAGCATAACTTCCGGGAGCATCTGTTCCATCATTTTAGCGGGCACTGAGGCGAGGCTGGAGAGGAGAAGGCAAGTTATAGATTACTTTGGCTCTTTACATAATAATGACTGATGTATGTCGGAATTACTGGCAGGCTCTGCCTTGTAAATTATTTGGGAAATTGCTATACCAGTGAAATACTTAAGGAAGTCCTAATTTGTGTTTAAAGACAAAAAACCTGTATTGATGGGATTTCTTTAGATGAGGAAATACAGCTTTAGTCTTGTTCTCTGAAGACAATCTTCTGGCAGCTTTTTCTCACCCATCTGCCTTCCATCAGAGTTGGAAGGAGGTCCTTTTGAAGGTACAGTATCTAGCTTACTTAATGTAATCACATTTTTAAAGCAATCCTTTTTTTAAAAAAAACCACACTTTTGTAGATGACAGGCTTACTCAAATGCAAAGCAAAAAAAAAAAAAGGAAATAACTTGCAAGGGAAACAGTTAAGCTCAGGGATGTGCAGGACTAGCAATGATGAGGAGCGTGGTTTATACTTCAGCCCATTCCTGCTGCCCAAAAAAAGTGTGGGGAATTCTGCCTGTTTTGTGCTAGGGGACTGAAGCTTGAGTGAGAATACTGCCAAAATACTTTAGAGAAGCAGAACATAAACTCTCCTGTTTTCGCTAAGGTTCCTTCTGTGATAACGAGCATGGTGTTGGTGAAGAAGAAGAAGAAGTGTTGGTGTTGGTGAAGAAGCCCATGTGTTTTTCGGACTTGAAAATTTGAATGGGCCACTACTAGCCAGAGGCCAGTAGAAAACCAGAGACTGGCTGTGGTTCATTATCTTGGTGGGAAGCACAAGAGCTCCTACCACTTCTGTTTCTTAGGAGGCTGGAAAAGGAGAGTGACAAATTATGTTTAATTATAGTACATACATGGCAATAGGAAACTACAAGATGTGTAGCTTTTCTGGTACCAAAAATTGCTGCCAAGGCAAATAAAGGCTGTAAATTTATTTAGCAAGCTCTCTAAAGAAAGTCTGCAGAAGACTGAAGATGCTGCTGCTAATGCCTCTGTCCCAGTTTCGTTGTTGTACTAGGATAGTCAGGTTATGCAATCCAGTTCCATTTTTATCAAAAAGAGGGGAGACAGGTTTTTGGGTTTGGACTTCCAAAGTTCACAGGACCACAAGAATAATCTCCACTTATTTTTCTTCGTTTTTGAAACTGCTTCTACAGATAATTATGGAGAACCTGTTATAAGTCATCTGATGACAGCTAGACTGGTATCGTAGTATCTTCCTTTTGAATAAGTGTGTGGAACAGCAGAAACTCTTCAAAGTGTCTTACTGGATATGTTTCCTTTGTGAGCTTCTAGGGTGTGTCCCTGCAATTTCATTTTGTGTGGAGGTAGACCCTGTTGAATTAGCTGTATACAACAACAATCCGTATAATTGATGAAGTGCATTAGCTGGATTAAAAAACAACTAGCAAGCGTATTTTTGAAAGCAGTTTTTTAATGATTAATGTCTTTCAAGTTGGAGATACTATTTCTGTGATTTTTAGGAAAACATTTTCTCAAGAATTTGTGGCTAAGTTTAATAGTTTATCAAACTATTGAGAAAGTAAATGATAAAAAATTGGCAAAATAGCAAGTAATAATGGAGGCAGGAATGTTCTGGCTCTATTAAAATAAAATACTTTCGGGTACAGTTAATTCGTCTAGGAACCAGACAGTTCAGGCCACATCTACAATGTGTGTGCATATTTTGGTGGGGAAAATCCCAACATTCAAGTTAGAAAGTGGATACTCTCTGAATGTACTTGATGATCCAGGAGGTGGATTTTCAGTGTAGGGATACTCTTACAGAGGGAAAAATAGAAGATGCCAAAGATATTGTTTGGTTTCTGTTTGGTTTGTTGGGTTTTTTTTAGTTAGAAAAGAAAAGCATAATGAGAAGAAAAAAATTTCAAGTTAAAAATACAGCACATGTAGCAATGATAGTTTGCCATGTAATAACAAGGAATTAAGGAGAAGCTATTAATTCCTCGATTTTCCAAGTCTTTGAATCCAGATTAGTAGTTCTGAAAGACATGATTCACTCATGATGCAAGTGTCCAGTGCTACATGAAAATATTAAAGGGCTTAGATAGGTGTGTAGACTTAACATTAAATGTACTTTAGAAGAAACCTGGAAGGCATGCTTCTAAGGCACCTGTGAAAGGATTCAATCTTTATATTAAACCTAAAGCAAGAACCATTTCAAAGTTACTTCAACTGTTTCTGTTTTTGAGAAACAACTTGGACATATGTTAAAGACAGTTTATAAAGCAGCAATGGCAGATTCATTAAAGGAATGGAACAGATATATGATTATATTTAAGAGCACGGTAAACTGGGAAGTACCATTAAGGAATGCCAACTGGTCTGTTGGGTTTTTCTGGTTTATTTTTTTTTTTTCCCCAGTGACTTTTCCAATGGTGGAGATGGGATGTTGGCTACAAGTTCCAATGGATCTCAGTACAGTGGCTCCAGAGTTGAAACACCAGTTTCTTATGTTGGGGATGACGATGACGACGACGACGATTTTAATGAAAATGACGATGACGACTGATGCCCTTTGCTTGTAGACTATTTTTTTGTTAAAATTCAGCAAGCTTCAGGAATAAATTGTACTAGGGAGAAGTGTCTCAAATTACTTTGCCCCATCCCTCAAGAAGAATATTGGTAAGCAGTTCTGAGTTTAGAAATTGCACCTCTGATAAGCAAACAAGGATTGTTTTATGTAGGATATTTTTAAATGTGGTGTGGATGTGTGTTTTTGATACCAGTGTGTTAATGCAGAGCCTTTATTTACTCTTGTTTTAGGGGTTTTTGGTTTGTTGGTTGTTTTTTGTTTGGTTGGGTTTTTTTTACTTGAAGGAAAATGGATTTTGCCCCAAATGTTCTTGCGAAGTTTGCTAAAGAAAATGTAGACACATCATTGAGAAATAAAATACTATCCTTCTGTGGAAAATGAATACACTGAATGGCAATTTATTTGGAGTGTATTTTGATTATGCCACTTTTTGAGGGATAGTGAGCTAATGTAGTAGTGTTTTTTGTTAATCACGCAGTGTCCAAAGAACCAAACAAGAAAGATACGTCCTACTTTTTTACATGTTAAATTCCAGAAATGTTGTTGTGAAGTTATTTTCCCTTAAATTATATCTAACATTATGATTCCATCAAGTTTATATACTTTTCACTGTATGTTGGGACATATGAATTACAAAGTTTTTGGCAAATGTTTACTGCCAGTTGGTGCAGCTATATAAAATGTCTTGAAGGTTTGGAATGATTTATTGCTTATGGTAAAATTTGCCTGATTTCTTACAGGCAGACTTTGGAAACTTTTTATTATATAGTTGTTTACATACTTATAAGTCTATCATATAAAGACATGTACTGAAACAAATGTTTGTATTTGTTTCATAAGCATCTTCCTGTAATCTATTATAAAGTTGAAATTAAATATAGAGAATGTTTTAAGTTTTTTAACTCAAAATTTGTCAATCATTTTTAATAGTTCATTTTTATAAAAGGAATTTCAGGGCAGGTGGTAGTCTTTTTAAATTTATTCACAAACAATTAACTGCACAAATACTGTCAGCTGCCTATTCTAAGACAGTAGTCTTTTTATTGAAACACAAATAAACTTTTCTGTAATATTTTATGGAATATAAAGAGACTATAATTGTTTGACTTGTTTAACCTTGGCACTGTTAGTTTTTATTAATAAAACGCGCATGGGCATTTTTAACAAGCTCTGTGGTTTTTCTAATTTTAGGGTTATTTTAGAACATTTCACTTCCTCTCGTCACAAGACCTGGTGTTAACTGTCTCAGGATACTGCATTTACGCTACAGAGGGCCCAGATTTTTTGCTTTGATTTAGTGATTTGTCCTTATAGCTCTTGGTAACTTACGATGCAAAAAGCAATATCTTACCCTGTAGACTCTCTTCTTTCACATCTCCTTATTTCAATCATGTTGCTCCCCAGCATGTCAGGCCAATCTTAGTACTCCGATCCAGCTTCTCTGTTTAAAATCCCACACTTAGTGTCCTAACTTTTCATTTCATATTCCTCAGTCCTGGCTTTCCATCATACATTCCCGCGTCCTCAGAACAGGTCTTCAGCTACTTTCCATGTACTTCCACCTTAAGCCTTTTTGTTAGATCACCTCCTCTGCTCTCTCCGGAAAGCGTAGGTTACTGAACTACCTCAGTCACTTGCAGGCTGTTACCAGAGGCAGGATTTGTTGCTTCCACAAACTCCAGGGAGTTGCTGCAAAGACAATTTACAGTCTTAATTACTGCGCAGTCTGTGGTAATGGCTCCTGGATGCACTTAGACTCTGTGGTAAATACGAAATGTTACGTTCGTTGATTTTTTTTTAATTTTTTTTTTTCCTCTGAGGGATTATGCCTTGGCAAATCTTCTGTGGTAAGGGTATGTGCGTGCTTACTACTGAACAGTTGATACACAGTGAACGTTTTCTAATTGTATCAAACCTTGTTATAATATGAGTGGACCAAGCAAATGACTTCATTTTATGGGCCTGGGAAAACCAGTTTTGCGGGGGTATGAATTGAATGCTTTGCTTCCCACTGATGGATGTCATACTTGGCAGTGCTAATGCTAGAAGCAAGGTTCTTGCCACAGTTGAGTCAGCTGATTCAAATTATCTTTGCTGTTGAATAGCAGTTTTATCTGTAGAGTCCAACAGTAGTTACCAAGGAACTTTTGACAGTCCAAGGGGATTATTCTAGTTTTCCCTTATGTTCTAGATCTCCAGTGTATAACCTGAGATTTACCTGAAAAGAGTGAGTACAGGGATGTTCAGTAAGGAAGGCTGAAAGCATCCGACAGTTTTCTTTTGGTTCTTATCAGTGGAATAGACCTCAGATGAGACAAGGTCAAGGTGGGAGTGAAAGTGTGGCAAAACATAACATTTCAAAAGATGTTACTTTGCTTGCTTTTGGTTGCTGATGAATCTCTGAAATGGAATTTGAGAGTTTAAACAAGCAGCATTGGAATGGTTTGGGGGAATGAATTATATTATATTTATGGTTAGACTCGATGATCTTAAAGGTCTTTTCCAACCCAAATGATTCTGATTCTGTGTAACCTTTGTTTCAGGAGAGCTTTCTAGTAAAGGCAACAATCAATAACAAGAGAAGGTCTGTTGACTGTTTAATTACTTGCTAGATTTCAGGCAGTTACCTGGTCATAGTGCTTAGCTGGAGGAGGAAGAAAAAAAAGGGAAAAGAAATCATTGGGGAGGTAGGAGGTGGAAATGAGGAAAGGAGACTTAAAGAAGTAGGAGGAGGAGGAAGAAAAAGAACAGATTGAAACTTAAGGTCTCTACAGAGAAGAAGGTGTAAGTTGGAAAGAAGTAACGAGAAAACAAGAGCAGTCTAGTCAAAGACTAAAAAAAGACTAGTAGTAGAAACTTCATTTAAAAAAAAGGCAGAGAAATCATAGAATGTACGTAATAATGTCAGGCATGAAAAGAACTGCAAAGTGGGAGATAACTTTAAGCTATATGATTTTGATCTCCGAAAAGGGTGGTATCACAGATACATATGGAAAAGGAAGATCAAAAGCAGGAACAGAATGTAAGAGGAAATCACAGACAGGAAATTGTTGAGGAAATCTGTGGAAGTAAAAAATATTGTAAGGAGACAGAAGCTGGAATTCAGTTTAAGAAAGATTAAATGACTATAAAAGTAATTAGAGTGGTAATAAGGGCTCAGTTTGGGGTAAAACATGACAGGGAAGGGATGTACTGTTACTCCTTTAATTTGTCAGCACTCTTTTGTGATCTGAAGAAGAGGAATAGTTGTGAAGTGTATATTTATATCTCTGAAATGATCCTGCAGAAAAATGCTGTGAACAGTGTGCATCTTTTGCTGTTTTTCTAAAAGTTATACTGAGCTTTGAAAGACTGTCTCTCTATTTTGACATGTATAACAAATTAAGAAGGATTGTTTCAAAAGTAGAGTGTTTTGCTTTTCCTGTAAGGATTTGCTTGTCTTAACGAAAGAAAAGCAATTGTGACTTCAGAAACTTTTTTTTTTTCCCCTCAATCTTCCTTCAATGGAAAGCAGCTATTGCAGAGAAGAAAAATAAATAGTAGGGTACCAGACCTTGAAGATGACCGTTTATGAAATTGTTCATGGAAGGAGGTAACCATCACAAGATAAACATGGATTGTGGAGGGTTACCAAGATGCTCAGGGAGCTAGAGCAGTTACTATATGAGGAGAGGCTGAGGGAGAGGGGCTTGTTCAACCTGAAGAAGAGGTGGCCTCAAGAGACCTAGTGGCAGCCTTCCAGTACTGCGAAAAGGTTATTGCAAAGGTGGAGTCAGTCCACAGTGGGGCATGGTGGGAGGATGAGAGACAACACACACAAGCTGAAACAAGAGTGTTTCCAGCTTGGGTTGAGGAAGAGCTTGGGATGGTGAAGCTGTGGAACAGGTTGCCCAGAGAGGTTGTGCTGACTCCATCCTTAGGGTTTTCAAGACCAGACAGGATAAAAGCCCTGAGCAACGTAGCATCTGACCTCACAGCTGACCATGCTTTGAGCAGGGATTGGACTAGAGATAACCCGAGGTGCCTTCCCGCCTGAAGTACCATATGGATCCCATAAGAGAGAGGAAAAGAAAACACATTAGAAAATACCACATAGCAGTATCATGAACAGACTAACAGGTGGGTCATCTGACTTGCCTGCGTACCAAAGGCTCAGTAGAAAAAGAATGGAAGCTCAGCTCATCTTCAGAAGCCGTCAGAAGTTGCCAAACTCCGACGATGGAAAAAGTAGTTAGATGAGCAGGTAGAAGTGAAGACTTGTCTTTAAGATGAGATTTCTAAGAAGCAGAAATATAGCTGATGCTGAGAGCACAATGCAGAAGGGCAGCAACTGACATGCACAAGCCTTTCCTACTTCCAACATTTGGTTACGCTGCTGATTATCATCTGGCGTGATGACAGTTGTCACCTAGATGCATCTGCCTCTCCCTTGGTTGGAGAGCTGCTGTCCCCAGAGAGACATTCAAAGTACGTCAACACTAACAAGTGAAACATTAACCAGAGAAAATCATGATTATTGATTCACAGCTTTACTGTGATAAAGAGAATGTTGTGATGTGGCAGAGAATAAAGGAGAGAGACTGATGTTAATCAAAAATCAGCCATGTGATATCTTTACAAGTGCTTTTCTTCGTTCTGCTATGGCCTCTTGTTTGTTAAGTTTTTGGATGCTTTGAACAGGTTGAAATCCAAACTTATGTTCAAAGATTTGACTTCTTTTAACATGTCACTGTGTGCACATCGTGGTACGTTGCTGTAAATAGGAGGGCTGGTCATAGCAGAATGGAAAGTTTCTGCGTTGTAGCATGTTAAGACAGCGAAGTTGCAGCCTTTGGGCAAGGTTCATGTTCTTTTATCATGTAAACTTGAGAGAATTCATTAAAAATAAAGCAGAACATCAAGCACATGCTTGAAGCTTAACTCTCTTAAAACAGGCAGCCCAGGTAATTTGTGCTAGGTAGAGTGGATCTCTACATTTCTGATGCTGATTTTTAATGAACCTTGAAATAATGAGTAAGTTCTTACAGACTCAAATAACGCTACAGTGCCAATTTTCAAAGTGATGTGAGGAAGTGCCGTCCAAGTGTGGTCTAGACAGCCTGAGATCAGCCCTGGACCTCATAATAGAAAAACTGTTGAAAGAAACAGCTAAAAGAAAACTAAGAGCCTGGAAGGTTCATTATTAATGACAGAGTAGGTCTTACCAAATGAATATGGGAGGAGATTGCAACTTTTTAGCTGATTAAGGGAACGATGGATATGTTTCGGCATCTTTCAGCCTTTTCTTTTTTGTTGCATTCTGATTTTAAATACGTATTTTACAATATTAACAGATTGTATGTTAAACGGTTACAAACTCTTTACTGCTGAATCAAAAATAGTTTCTGTGGCATTATCGCTGACTGAATAATAGCTGCATCAAGTAAGATTGTACTTCTATTTAACCTCTTCTTCAATAACCCAGAAGAAAATGAAAAGACGTTTTGAAGTGATACTGGTTAGAAAAGTAAACAATGAAAAGGACAGATGAATGTGGATTGCTTAGCAAGCATAGCATGTCCAAAAAATGTTATGGTTAAACTACATGACTTTGGAACAAAGAGTTGTCCCATGGCAGGGGGTTGGAACTAGGTGATCTTTAAGGTCCCTTCCAACTCTGACCATTCTATTCAATGATAATTCAAGCCACACTTACAGGAGGTAAGACTATATGCCGAGAATGTAGGCTCCTAAAAATGATCTGGGTGTCAAGGTGGACAAGAACTGCACGTGTCTCCTACACTGTGTTCTGAGGAGCTAGCTAGTCTCATTTTGGATGTATAGGTAAAACTAATAGTGGATTAGAAGGTGATGTTACATCCAAATATATATAGTGAGAGCAACAGTGAGCAGCTACATACTTGCTGGCGTCATCATTTAAAAAGGGTATTGGAAAAATTGGGAAAGACTCAGTTATTTGATACCTAAGGTCAAGATCATTTAATAAGACATTTAAGGAGCTCCATTTTGGTTTATTAAAAAAAAAAAAAGGAGAAATTACAGGTCAGACAAAAAGATACCATTTTAACAGCCTTATTGATATCAGAGAGAAAGGTGATGCAAGATTTAAGGACTGGAACTTGGAATCAGAATAATTAAAATTAGTTATCTAGTTAATAAAGATGGTAATAAACCCATGGAACATATTTTGATTGGAATGGTAGAATTCCCACATTGGTAACAGCAGGACTGCACGTAAATCCATGCATTAATGATGAAGTGGTTATCCCAAGCGTCTCTCCAGAATTCCCTTCTTTCTCATTTTAGACCAAGTGAGAGAGAAGTAGTGGGATCCTAAAAAGGGAATTTTCAGCTCAGTTTTTGCTCTTAACAGAATGAGAAGTGCCATGCGTCTATTGTTATCACTCTGGTATCATGAAAAAGAAATGGAAAGAAGTGAACAATCTTTGTACCCAGTAAGGGAGAATTTTTCAAGTTAAATTGAGGGAAAGAAAAGGACACCTGTTCTTTCATGCATGTTTTTATTTTATATTAAACAAGGTGGTCGTGTTTGAGCTTGAACTTTTGTGTCTGAAAGAAATGAAGCGGTGAAGGGAGTATATGTGCAAAGCATAAAATATTTTCTGTAAGCCTTACTGATGCAGCTGTTATTCTACATCCAATTACTGAAAGTAGCACATGGTTAGACGGTTTTATTTGCTGCAGAATCGATCTCTGCCCGACTTTTATTACAGGTAAGAGATTAAAACTGGTTATATGAAATGATGAGAGGAATTCCCAAGTGCAATAGCAATGACATCATGAGAGACCATTGAGCAAAGATTTAATTATTAATCTATAGTACTTAGCAATTCTGAAAAGTAGAGGGCGAATGTTTTGAACTTGCTACATAGTCATAGCACAAAAAGCCCTTTAAGCATCAAGGAGCTTGTATTCGGTGTTTTTCTGCACTCTCTTAATTTTTCCTCATCATTTTTGATAATAGACGTTAGGACCTTATATTTCAATAAGGTTGTATAAATTTGTATAAACATTCCTAAGTTGTATAAATATTCCTAAGAATAGATGGAGGTGTAGGGAGGAAGATGCATCTCAAAGCAACTGCCGTGTTTCTGTTCTCTCTGCGCTGGTGCTCAGCGTGCGTGTGTTTTGTGATACTGCGGTGGCACAGCCCAACACTACGTGAGCAAGGTAACCATCAAAGCAGCAAAGACTTACACGTGTGTATACATCTGTATAGGTGTACGTCTGCGTATGTTCTAGTATGGGGGTGTGTGTACCTGTCTTTCCAGGAGTTGGAGACTTGACTTGCAATGGGAGTGCCTAAAAGACTGATAAATGAGGCCAGTTTTAAACTTGAAAACAAAACTGCTGAATTCATTCCTTAACAACGCACTTCATGCTAATGGACAGTTCTTGCATATTATTAATTAATAGAATTATTGCTATTTATATAAAACCGATAGTCTATAACACTCGTACACTAAATAAACTGTGACTATACAAGAGCATGGAGCTGCTGGTGTAGGGCTGGCACCGATGGCCAAGGTCCTCGTTAGTCTCCAGGGTGAAGGCGATCAGACTGGAGAGCTCTTCCACCAGAGGAAATGTCTGTCTTCATTTCTCCCTGTCATTGTTGGTGTTTTGTGCGTCTTCCCCCCCGCAACCTAAAAGGGGATTCAGCTGCTCCTTAGCTTGGTTTTGCTTTTGCCAGTCACCTCTCTTGCGCCTTGGAGCAGGATGCCCTGCCCATTTTCCTTCCCCTGTGCTTATTTTGGTCTTTATCTTGTAACTTCTGTCGCTTGGATGTCTCCAAAGTGCAGCTCTGCAAGCCTGTCCTTGCTGCTTTGATGGTTTCGTTGCTCACTACATGAAATGCTTGTATGTGGTGTTGGGCTGTGCACCGCAGTATTACAAAATACTCACATGCTGGTCATTCTGCTATTTAAGTGTGCTTATTTTTGGGTGGTGAGACACTGGAACAGGTTGCCCAGAGAGGTGGTGGAGGCCCCATGCCTGGAGACATTCAAGGCCAGGCTTGATGGGGCTCTGAGCAACCTGATCTAGTTGAAGATGTCCCTGCTTACTGCAGGGGGGTTGGACTAGATGACCTTTAAAGGTCCTTCCAACCCAACACATGCTATGATTTTGGGGTCCAGGCAAGCTAATATTAACTATACGCAGATTAATACATTTAGAGCTTTCACAGAGCTTTTCTACTTCAGCTACACTAGCCACGAACCTTGCTCTGTATTACTATTATTATTTGTAATTCCAGAAAAGGAAGAGAATAATCTTGGATGGCTAAAAGTTCGAGAGAAATCTAAATTCAGGGTGACAGACGTTGTACTTAAAGAACCAGTGGACCTGCATACCCTTTTTTTGACCTCAGGATGCATCATCCTTTGGTCGACGTGGGGACACTCCAGTCTTTCCTTTCAATGTATTTATCTCATGAGTCCAGGCTGTCCTGAAGCTGTGGCTATGCGGGTACCCAGCCCAGGGGAAATTTGAGCATCTCCCCATGTTGTGCTGTAAATGCACCATGTAGAATGTGAGCTCAGACTACTGCATTGCCTGATTCAAACACGCAAATTGTAGACTCTCAATCAAATACAGTCAAGCAGTGAATCTGCTTATGTTAGAGACACCAAGGGAAGAGTTAGTGGTTTTCTTGGCAATGTTTTACTGTTCCGTTTATAGACAACCTTGAATTACTTTTGAGCATAAATGAGTATTTTGTTATCAAAAATATTTTATTATTGTCTTCCATATTATTTTGGAAAGATGCCCAGGAGAAGACCTGTGTTACAACAAGGATATAAAATTGATTTTCATTCAGTGTCTTAGAAGAGGGGCAAATCCCACTGTAAAAATTGAAAGAGGAAAGGCCAGGGCAGAACAAGATCTTACATGAGAATGCAGTTTCTTACAGTTTCTCAAATGCAGAATGCCCAATTTTTCTAACAAGGGCTCAAATACCATTTGTGGTTTTGAAGGGGAAATATTCCCCTCCAGCTGGATTTGTTTTGCAAGCTGTCTGTCTGAATGCCACTGTAGTAAATGAGATTATGACCTGATTACATCTTCCCACTTCCTGAAATGTCCAGGCAGTGAAGGTGTAAACTGATTTCTTCTCTTGAATATCTTTTTTTCTGTGCCGTGTTTATTCTCTGCCTGAAATATCCTGGACTTCTTCTAACGTAAACATACAGACAGGGCAATCCTGTGTATTTGTATCATACGTGGTAAACTTCTCAGGTTTCAGATTCACTGAACAATTCAGTGTTACTTCAGCATCTTCCAGATTATTCCAAGTAACCCGGAACTCATCACTGCAGTCCAGGCTGATTCTACTGGGGAAAAACAACCAACCACTGAAAAACTCTAATAGTTAAATGAACACAGTTCTCCTGGATGTAACGGTATGTTACAGTTTTACCGGTCATTTTTATTAAGTTATACAGAAGTTGTAGGTGGTACAATAAAATCTGTAAGGTAGAGGGCAGATTTCAGATTCACTTCTTTTGCAGTCATTGATCTGTCAACTAAAAAAAGTTTGACTTGGCTGACTAGTACAAAAAACCAATGCACTGGGATACAGATAATTTTAATATACTTTTATAATTTATACATCCTATACAAGAGAGGTTGAGAACTATATTACTTGCTAGTATTTCAAAGTATTGGTTTCTTTTTCTAGCTAGCTAATTATTTCTCAATATCGAAGGTTTAGTATCATACATCAATTATTTATTACGGTTTAGAAAGTGACTTAAAATGATATTTTGATCCTGCACTTATTCTCTTTGAAGGCACAGCTGTGCCGTTTAGAGGAAATTCATTTTGTACAAATACTGGCACGAAGGCAGCAACATACCGTGGCCTTGAAATAGTAAGCTGTGTACATCGAGATAACCCCTATCTCCTTCACACACTGAGAGTGGTATCTTGATTTTTAGCTATCTGGGTCACCTTTCAGTAGAAAATGTCTCTTTGAGCTGTAATTTGCATAAATTTATACGAAAATCATAGTGAGAAAATAAATACGGATGAATGTGATAATAGGTAAGTCACCCTTCACACATGTATTTCAGAGGTGTCTCTGTTGCTGCTCAGTCTTCTATTTTCAATTTAAATTCCACTTTTCCTTCATACGGATCATGAACGTTATCAAAGGTAATTCCAGCTCCAATGATTTTGCACACTATTTTAAGTTCGACATTCCTCGTGATGTTGAGAAATTTCACAGCTACCAAAGGATTGCTGTAGCTGGGCTAGGAGGAAAGAAAAAGAAGTACTTTAACTTTAGACTACCGGTTTAAAAATAAAAGTTGTAAAATTAGCCCCCTCTCTGATTCTTGTGAGATTGGAGAGATGCTCCATCCAAAGATAATGAAGAAAAACGATACCGAAGTCGATGAGGACGCACCTGTGCCTTTTTTCCGTAGTAGGGGAAGTAGTGCAGGTTGAAGGTCCCGTTCAGGGGGTAGTAGTCCACCTCCAGCGGGCGAGACTCCTCACCCTGTTTGTAAAGCAAGAAAGCAGCTCTGTTGGCCGGGCAATTGTAAGCCAGCCCCGGGCAAGTGTTTTGCAGCTGCTAAAAGCTGCGCAGCGTGGATTAAAACTCCCAAGCTCAGCAGCCTGTTTAGCGCCGGTCTTATTTTTATTTTTCAAACGAAAGTGGAAATGTCCTGCTGTTACTATTGCCAGGAAAAAGCGGCAAGTGTTCTTTTACAGCAGTTGTGAATTGAGTCAACGGGGACCTGCTGAAAAGAGCCTGAAGGGGCTGCTCTGAGGCGTGACCTTCGCTAGCGGGAGCTGAAAGCAAACGGCAAATGTTCTTTGCAGCACGGAAAAACAAATTTTCAGGCGATTTAAAATAAAGCAAACTTTTTTTTTGGTTGTTCCTAGGCTGTCTGCTGGTGCAAGAAATTGCACAGAACTGAGAATATTCCCGGTATTTGGCCAGAATGATCAAGAAAAGTGTGTCTAGGAGATTGAGGGCGATCATCCTCCCCCTCTACTCTGCCCTGGAGAGGCCTCATCTGGAGCACTGAGTCCAGTTCTGGGCTCCCCGGTTCAAGAAGGACAGGGAACTGCCGGAGAGGGTACAGCAAAGGGCTACCAAGATGATTAGGGGTCTCGAACACCTCTCTTATGAAGAAAGGCTGAGGGACTTGGGTCTTTTTAGTCTGGAAAAAAAGAAGACTGTGAGGGGATCTTATCAATGCTTATAAATACTCAAAGGTTGGGTGTCAGGAGGATGGGGCCAGGCTCTTTTCAGTGGTGCCCGGGGACAGGACAAGAAGTAACGGACACAAACTTGAACACAGGAAGTTCCATCTCAACATGAGGAGGAACTTCTTTACTTTGAGGGTGGCAGAGCACTGGAACAGGCTGCCCAGAGAGGTGGTGGAGTCTCCAACTCTGGAGACATTCAAAACCCACCTGGATGCGCTCCTGTGCAGCCTGCTCTGGGTGACCCTGCTCTGGCAGGGGGGTTGGACTAGATGATCTCCAGAGGTCCCTTCCAACCCTACCATTCTGTGATTCTGTCATTTCCAAAGCAGCATGGTAATATTTCTGCTTGTAGTTGCACTTCACTTGCTATCAGAGCTGAAGTGCTTGAAATTTTTTAGGCTCGGACCTCATACACTTACCACGTATGTGCAGTCCACTCTTGGCGCAGTGCCATTGCCAGGGAAAAATTTGATAATCTGAAATCGAAAACGCACATTCACTGATCTTGAAAATTGTTTCAAGGTAAAACCAAACAATTAACTGAGCTTCGGATGCTGCTTAATGTGGTTCTGCCTAAGGCAAACGGATCACCTCACCTTATGTACCTGGGTGAAAAAAAAACGTTGTGGCTGGATATTTAGGAATCAGGACTCGGAGCTGCCCAGGATGGGCACTGCAGGGAGGGTCTTTCCTGGCTGCACCTCCTGGCACGTCCAGCTCATTTGCCCCCCTGTACTGCTTGCTTTTGGCCAGGGATCTCTTTTCAGCAGCTGGTTGAGTGAAAATAAAGGAAAAGCTGAATCCCTGTGCTTTTCATCATATGCCTTGTTAGAATACTTTGGCTTTAGCAGAAACTCTTCGTCCCATTTGATCCTACAAAAATAGTGGGGTGGCGTCCTGTAGCAGCGAAGATGAAAGGAGGTAAAGCCCCCCCAGGCACTATCCCCGCTCCTTTCCCCTGCCGGGGCTGGCGTGCAGCCTTGCTGAAGGAGGCAAAGGCTTTTCGGGGGGAAAACCCACCATTTCACCTCTCCTCTCACAGCTGGGCCTTGCACAGATTCTTAAAAATGTTCATTGCCCGAGTCTAGGTTGCAGGCCCAACCAAAAGTGAAGTGATCTTGTCAGTCAGGAGCTAGTGGAGAATATGAACTCTTCACTTCGTACTGAAATGGAACTAGAAGGCTCGGAATCTTACCTGAAAACAAAACTAAAATGCTTATGCCTTTGTCTATGTTCAGAAGAAATTAAACGAGGCATGCAAGATTACTTTTTTCTTCTTATCCAAAAAAATGCATTGATGGTTTTCACCGAAAAAAAAAAATATCCACCAGGTTTGAATTTTGTTTTTATAGGTTCTGCTAAAGATTTTCTTTGCAGCCTGGAGAAATAAGGTGTGCGAGTCGCACCTCTCTGAAATCACGGCAGCTGCTGTCACACCTTCACGCCTTAGCTGAAGGCACAGGACCGCAGCATTGCAGAATGGAGGTGTTCTACGTACGACTTTGTCGGATGAGTGCGCTATGAGATGCTAACAAAACTAAACGAAACCCAAAGCTTCAGAGTCAGTCGGTTTAGGGAGCGCTTTACCCTACGTTATTTTCCTAGGGGTGGTGATCAAGTCTCACTATTTCTTTAGTAACTCCAGAGATGTCTTGGGAAAAGCGCGTGGATTTGTCTTCCCAGTACAGAGCAGAGAGTAGGTACCGTGGCAGCAGACAATGCATCAGCTCCCGAGCGGGCACTTGAGCTGTCGGGGTTTTTTTTTTGGTGAATTCTTTTCCATTCAGCACCTTGAGCTTGTACTTACCCTGTTCATTTTTATGATAAAACAGGGTTGTCCTTCTGGAAATCCAAAAGTAGGATCTGTGATGCCAGAGCAGTTCTGAAGCATATCTGAGGTAAATTTGCAGGAGAGTTTTGTTTTATTTGGGCCATCAAAGGTGTCCTGGATGAAGTATGTGTCGCTGGTGCAGTTGATGTTCAGGCGCTGAGCAGCTGGCGTATATGCTAGGTGTGTGAAGGAAGAAAGGAAAATTGCCCTCTGAAGTTTTTCATATATATAAGTTACACATCCCAATATCAGGCTGGAGGTTGTGTCATGGGAGACTGTACTTCAAGTGAAGTTGGGGTTAGATGGAATGAGGAAATTTTAAATTGTTTGGGATTTTTTGTGGGGGTTTTTGTTTTGCAATACTGAGGCAAAGCAAAAAAAGAGATCAGATTGAGTTAAGGCGGGCAATTTGTGTTGATAGCTCCATATAAAGTCAATTTCAAATACAATTTTTCTCAATATGTGTGTGAGAAACACAGAAATATGATATTAAGGCTCAAAAGGAATCTAAACGTATTAAGATATAAACAGGCAAATGGAGCACCTAACCTGCTTTGACTGTACTCTCTGATGACATTATGCAACAGCTTCATAAGACTTATTACGGCACTTTGATATTTGTAGTCATGGACAGTATGAGATCAGTTTAGATGAGACTAGTTTTGAAGACCTTTTTCCTCCCTCTTCCTTCAAACTTTCTATTGGCCTATTTTATTAAGGCTATTAGGATTAAACACAGTAAAAGCTCTGAAGCAAAGCTCTGCTTTAATAGGCATGTTTACGTGCGTTTGATTTATAGATTCATGAGGGGCTTTGCTCGTCCCTTTCAGAAGGTGCATTTTCCACTCAAAATCTGGGATTTCAAAAGGACAAATAGAAAATGGCAACGCTGACTTAAGGTCCTCAGACTTAATTCGGGAGATGCAGCAGCACATTTCTTAAATACTATACAGGAAACCTCATTTTTACCTGTCAGAAAAGTCCGAAGAGTTGTCACTAAACCTTCCCAGGTTTTGTTGTCGGACACGTTGTAATAAATTTGTAGTCCTCTATCCCCATAAACGTCGGGTCGTAACGTTACACCTTCATGGGGGAAGAAAAGGGAAGGCAAAGCAGAGGAGAGGTGCCAGGCACAAATTTGTTTATTTAAATTGACAATAGCAATTATGCTTCATCAAGACTCATTTCTGTACATGTACGAGATGCCCAGGCTTTGCTGGGGAGGATTTAACCACGTGTGGAAACCTTCTCAGCTGTGAGTTGTTCAACCGAAACCCTAAAGCTTTCGCTGCTGCTAAACTCTCGTCTTTTCACGTATATCCGTGCTGTTATCAGAACAGCTGCAAAATCATTCCAGCAATTGCACTGGATTTCCCCAGGCCTTGTTAAAAATAACAGTTACAATAGTCGCGTCAGGTTAAAGAAACAAATCGTACTGCAGTGTGAGAAATAGCTTTTGGAAAAGCCACGCTTGATATTTTACAGGCATTATTTTGCCAGCAAACACCAAACTTACTGAATATTGGGAAAGGAAACTTCAAAATTCAGTAACAGGCAGCAAGAATAATTTTTAGGGCTACAGCTTTGAAAAAGTCACTTTTTTCTTCCCATTGTAAAACCAAGCCATTACAGGGGTGGAGTTTTAGCAGTACGCGCTGATGATTTCTCACTGATACTGTCGTGTCCCTCCCCAGTCTCACTTCGTGTCCCACAAATCTTTATTCCTAATCCCATGTGTCTTTGTCTTACTTTTACTTGCTTTGGCTGCTGGCAAATCCCATCCCAGCGGGGAGGGATTCCTGCTCTCACGGGGATTTTCCATGCTGCTGACAAGCGTAGAAATACCCGCCCCCCCCTCCCAGGCTGCTCGCCCCAGCTCCCCTCTGTCTTGCCGGGTGCCCCAAAACCCACCAGGCTGCTGGGGGGGCTGCAGCAGAAACCAGGGTTTCCCCAGGGGCTGACCCTTGCCCACAGGGAGAGAAGGTATAGATTTGTATATATTTATATTTTTTTTAATATCTATATATACAAATATATAAAAATGAATAAATGGAATAAATGTGCCGATATTTTTTTTTTTAAGTGTTTTCAGGCGGAGGTTAAACTTTGCGGGGCTCGCCTGGGGACATTTTATTGAGCTGATTTATTCCATGTTTGTCTCCCCTCGTGCCCGGGCTCTGCCGATGCCACTCAGCCCAGCCCGGCCCCGGGTAGCAGCCTGACGGACCCTGGCAGTACCTGGGGATTTCAGCTGGTCTTGGTAATCCGGCTCGTACGGATTCACTGTCCTCATTAAAGAATAAATGGAGAGCGCGAACAGCCCCGACATCACCACGTAGAAAGCCAGGTAGTACAGGCTGATCCACACTGTGGAAAAAAAAATGAGGGTAAAATTCCATTTTTAAAGCAAGGCGGTGCAGTGCAGTGATCCCTCCGCGGCCGGGACTGTCCCAGCAGGAATAGCCATTGCTTTCCTGCCCTTGGCCTTGGGGTGGTTTTCCCTGCGAAGGGACTGGTGTTTTGGGTGTTTTTCTCTACATCAGAAGAATATTCTCCTAGAAAAATTTCTTCTAGGAAAAAAACCCAACCTGATCTAGTTGAAGACGTCCCTGCTTACTGCAGGGGGGTTGGACTAGATGGCCTTTAAAGGTCCCTTCCAACCCAACACATTCTATGATTCTATGAAAAATTTGGCTGTAAATTTGTCCACTTTTACAAGGATTTTTGAAGTAGTTGGTGCTTAGATCAGATTATTTGAAGCTTAAAAGATTGTGTGGCTTCTTGAAGTAACTTCACCTATTAAGACCATTTATCTGCTTATTACACATGGACTAAGTGGCACAGCCGAGGTATTTCTTTGACGAAACCAAGTTGTTCCGTGTGTTATTTGGATGACAGATGTCAGTATTTCAGGTGTGTTGATTTTAGATCCGTATCACCTCACTGCCTTTTACATCTGAAATCATCCGCAGCAAAATGTGTTACCTCGCTACTTTATTCTGGTGTGAGATGTAGAACAACGCTGTGTTTCTGTCTGTGTGTGCGTAACGTGCCTTACACACCGCTGGTGCCCTACAAGCAGCCAGCGAGTATTTTGGGGGGGCTGTCAGAAACCACTCCCTGTAATCATCGGTGCTTCACAGAATCTCTTCTCTCCAAAGTAGAAGGACTCACGTTTTGGTTTGATTTTCTGTAAAATTCTCGTTTTAAGAATGGCAGACAAGCTATGCTCAAGGGCATCACGGCAGAAAAAAATCCCCTGGAAACTTGGAGCTGCTCTTACGGTCTGTGGGAAGAGCAGGGACCTTCCTTATGATGGTCAGGGCTGCCCTTCCCAGGATGTAGATCGGAAAACACATCGTCATCGTAGACACAAGTTTGCATTAGCACGCGGGGATAAGAGAGGAGATCTACTGAGCAGACAATAATGTAGAAAGGAATTTCAGAAAAGCAAAACGCGTTTCCAGGGAATTGGGCAAAACCCACCAATTTAGCAAAATTCTCTGTATACCAGAACCCCCTATAGCTGTCAATGTCAGAACCATACTGTAGTCATCCCCCTTAGCTATTAGTAAGTTAACTCAATGTGTTAAGTTTTGTCCTTTTGAAGTGTTTGATCCAAAATCAGTTTAAAGTCTTCTTACGTTTGCAGGAACTACTCGGATCGATGTTTCGATCTAATTGCCTCAACTTACAGGGCCACTCTAATAGTGGCTGAGAAGCATATATGAGAACCGATCTTTTCAACAATTACAGCACAGCTACCGGTACATGATGTCCCATTCATTAGGATGACCCCTCCCCCCAAGATTTTTAAGCCTCCCAGAAGGAAGAGAAGACTCTTGCGTGTGAAAACCTACCCCAGTTAATTAAGGTCCTTCCCATAAAGAGCTTTGTTTCTGGATTCCAGACAAATCGACGAAAATTTTCCATCCGTTCGCTGCAGGTCTTTTTTTCATTTAAAGTTGCCATTTTCTCACAGAATTTCCCCAAAACGTGTCCTCCTTGGAAATGAAGAAATTCAACTGGTGCCCAAACAGTCGCCCAAGAAAAACGCTTTGGTTTTTATACCTTCTTCTCCGCTGAAGGTCACCGAGATCACTTCCTATACCGATGAAAGCCCCTGCTCACCACTATCAACCTGCAGCAGATACAATTCTTTATAAAGGGTGTTGATAACGCTGGTGCTGAGGCCGGCACAGAAAAGTCAGTTCCTATCAAATGCCCTTCTCCTTTCTCTTGACTGCCTTAGCAGATCGGCGGAGTTACGTGTTTTGCCAAGTGCCCGTAGCGCTTGCGATAGACTTGGTGCGATAGCTCTTATCAGAGCAGATAAAGCGAAGGAGAACTCGTTTCTCTCTCTGGGTTTTCTTTTCTTCGCTTTTTTCAATTAACCTGCAAATCGCAGATATAATTCTCCCACTGCAACCTGTAGCCATCTGCTGGGATATATGGCACTGGATATATATGGATATATGGGAGTGAGAGGGGGAAAAGCGCCGTTTCCCAGAGTGTTTGCCGTGTTGCGCAGCAGGGGAAATTAAGGTCAATGTTTTCCTGTTTTCTGTGGGCAATGTTTTTATGTGATCTCTGACGATGCAAACTCAGCTCCAGAGGGTATCCCCACCTTGGTTACTGCCTGTCTCTGCCTGCCTTATAGGTCTTAATTGGACCCCCGTAATGTTAAACCCCCAAATCACCCAGTGAATTCAGCAGGACCAGGGTTTCATCCCTTTTAACTGGGTGTATTGGTGTGCCCTGCCTTTCACTCACTTCACAGGATGTTGAGGGCAAAATCTTTAAAATGGGCGCAATCTTTAAAATGGGCACATATCTCAGGTTAGCTGAGAGACTAGGGATTATTTGGACGTTGCGACAGCCGTAACTGAGCCCATCAGCTGGAGTAATACGGCAGGGTTGTTCTGTCAGCTAAAAAATGCTGAGTTTCTGAACGTAGAGAGGGATTTATTGTGCTTTTCTGCCTTAGATCAAGCAGTGTGATAGTTTAGCGTAATGGCCACCAATTTGGGGTGATTTAACGTGTTTTCAGATGATGAAATAGGAGTCAGGACCAGTAAAAGAAAAATAAGATTTACAGACGTTTGACCAATTTGTATTTCCCATAGAAAGGAGCGGGCAATGAACAAAAAGGTGCTTTCGGTCATTACACCATGAACTGGCTGATATTTAGGACAAATATGCGGGTTTTTTTTTCAATTTAAAATAAGATAAGGAGATTGGGCAGTGGCCTGAAAATGATGAAAATTAAACAGGTGCCCAGATGTTAAAAGACTTGTGGAGGTTCCCACGTAGAGGTTTCAGAAATGGGATCAGAGGCATGAAGAGGGGAGGGGGAGAAGCAGGGAGGGAAGCAGCGTGTCTTCAACGGGATTTAACTTTTTCTATATTGAACAGGAGCCCCTCGGGTGAATCCGGTGGAGGGGAGCAGCTGGAGTCAGCAGGGGGCAAACATCGCTACAGGAGGCGAAGCGGAGCCGCTCAAACCTTAGGAGTTCTTACTCTAACAGAACAGAGGCCAAGGATTTCACCTCTTCTCTCTTATATTATATCCCGCCTGTTCCCATCTATCGTTGGCTGGGGAACCTAAAACTCTGTGTAGCGTGAAGGAGACGGTAAAACTGTGAGGGCAGAGCTGCCTGTGGGAGGGCGAGTTCACCGGGACCATGCGGGCAATGGGAGAGGAGCAGCGTCGGCTGCTTTCATCCCAAAGCGGTCAAAGAAATTTGCCAGGATTTGCCTATCACAGAACAGGCGGGAAAATGGCAGCTGAAGGAAAGGAAAGCCAGATTTCAAATGGAGAGGGTGGGCCTGGCTGCTTTTAATGCTGTAACCTGTACATGATCTGCTAATCTAGATTCGGCAGTGCCGGCTACATAAGGCAAGAGTAAGGAAACTAAATGATTCAAGTGGATGATTTAAATTTAATTTCCTTATTTCTAAACTGGGGTTAGTAATGTTCAGTGAAAAATGAAAATGAAAAGGCACCGAGTTAACAGCAGTATCTAGAATAAAAGGTAAGAATAAAGCGGAACAATATGACGGGTGGAACCCTGCTCTGACTAGAAGCTCCAAAAACACAAATTAGATAAATGCATTAACTGCATTAATATAAAAGCATAAATTGAATTAGTATAATTTTTTCATATTCTTATTGTATAATGTTACGTACATAATTTCAACTGATGCAGAAATTAAATACATAAATATATTAGAACCAATAAATTACAGAAATGCATTTACATAAAAAACAGAAATAAGAAAAACAAAGTCATATAACAGCAGGCAGTTATATTAAGATGGTTTCTGTCGTAGATTTCTCCTCCGGTATTGGAAATTGTTAATGAAAATGTCAGATATTTCTCAGTGAAAATGAAAGATGTCAGTATTCGGTGAGTGATTCATCAGCAAATATGAGCTGAGAAACTTGCTCATATTGAAGAAATCACCAGGAGATTTGAGCCAGCGGTGAACTTAAAGCCTAGACCTGCTTGTGGATGTGGTGCCCTGTGGGCCACCAGCCAACTGCTCGGGGCAGTCGCCCCGTGCTTGTGAACAGGCGCTTCCTATTTGACACTGGGTGGATAACTGCAGAAACAATTTTCATTAAAAACTACATTTCACTTGCATGATTTCTAAATATAATTAAAGAAATGGGATTGGTTAGAAAATAAGTAACTCCTCATCAAGTGCACAACTCCTCCTGGAAGCTGTTTGCAAGCACATGGAAGACAAGAAGGTGGTTGGGATTTACCAAGGTTGCTCTGTGCCCACCAGCCTGGCTGGTTTCTCCTGTGAGATGAGTGGGCTGGTGGGCAAAGGCGGGGGTTTCCAATTCGACGTCATCCCATCTGATGTCAGCAGAACTTGCGATGCAGCAGGCAGATGGGGAGCTGTGCATCAAGTGGACCAGGGTGGGTAGATGGTAGCTGGGCAGCCGGGACCACAGCACAGTGATCAGCAGGTGGACATCCATCTGCAACCAGTATGGAGCGGTGTCCCTCAGGGGCCAGCACTGGTGCTGGGGTGGCTTAATGTCCTCATTAACCATGGACACCACGGTGTGGTGGTCGACACGCTGGAGGGCAGGGCTGCCACTCAGAGAGATGTCAATCAGCTGCGGAGGGGCCCTCCAGACCGTCCTCAGCTCAGCAAGGGCAGCAGGACAGCCCCATGGCAGAGGACAGGTGGGACAGGACCAGTGGCTGAGGGACAGTGGCACAGGAGAGGACTTACATGGGCTCCGCTGAACAAGAATTTGACCATAAGTCAGTAGTGCACCCTTGCAGCAAGGAAAACGAACCACATACCAGGCAGCATGAAGAAGAGCGCAGCTGAGAGGCTGAGCAAGGGGTTATTCCCCTTCATCCAGCACCCACCAGGCCACATCTGGGGCTCTGTGTCCAGGGCTTGCTCAGCGGCAGGGGAAGGCTGCAGGGAGATCCTACTGCTGTCTTCGATGGCCTACAGGGAGGTTATAGGGTCAAGCTCTTCTCTGAGGAGCACAGCAAAAGGACAAGAGGCAGCAGACCCAGGTGGCAGCCAAGGAAACTCCAGCGAGCTAGGAGGTGAAAGCTTTTCTCCATGAGGGTGGTCACTGCAGGAACAGGAGCCCCAAGAGGTGGTGCAGTCTCCATCCTTGGAGACACTAAAAACCCAGTGGGGTGCAACGCCACCCCACCTGGTCTACCCTTGGGGCTGGCCCTGCCTTGGGAGGGGGTTGGACTAGGTGACCACCAAAGGTGCCTTCCCACACAGACTGTCCTGTGCATCTATGATCCTAATCTATTTTTAATTAGCAGGATGCAAACCAGAAAAGGACACCTAACACTGAAAACCTGCGATAGTGTTGTTACATGGCAACACTTTGCGTTTCTGTGTTTGTCACTTTCAGGTCTGTTGCTGGAATTCACGAAAACAAGTGTACACTGCGCCGTCTTCGGTGTCACGGGAACGACATGATGTTGGAGGTCCTACAGTCCCAGCCAGAAAGGACGGAGAACCCATGCAACAGCCCCGAGCAGCTCTGCTCCTCTCTCCCTGAGAGCTCTCCTGTCGCACAAACTCAGCGTAGCCGTGGGTGTCAAAGCCTTGGTGGCTGCTCTGCATCATGCCCGTCGAACCTCAGCGATCACACACGCCCCACCGCCAAAACCCACGCAGGCATCGTTATTTCCCCTCCTTGTGCAGAGCTGCCAGAGAAGGACTGGTTTTCTACCTGCGGTTGGTGGCCCCTGAGGGCTGTGTGTGAACATCTTCTGACTACCTCGGGAGAGGCAATTCAGAACAACAGGCCCTGCACCCACGAGCGTGTGTTCTCTGCACAGGGATGACCTCTGCTGAAAAATGCTTAGAAAAAGCTAAACATCACAGGTTTAGGAGGCAGCACATGAGGGCTACGATGTATTAGTAATGTTGTTGTCCTATAAGCACCTGTGCATTGTTAAGTGTTGACTTCTTTGCTATTTCTTTATTTTCTTCTCCAGTTCTAACTGAGAACATAGAAATACAATATTCTATTCCAGGCTACTTCATCCAAATGAGAATTTTTTTTTATTTTTTTTTTTGCAGGTTGATGTCTAATCAAAATCAGGACAAATCACTTGCTTTTGGTTTAGGATAGATTAGTTGGTACGTGCTTGCTCTGTGTGACGCCCTCAGGAGTAGTAATTCCCCCCATTTCTGAGTCCGTCCGCTCAGTCCCTGGGAGCAGGGATGTGCTCCTTGAGGAGCTCCCATGGCTGCTCCCGTGACACAGCAGCGGGGTTGGTTGCACATGGGGACGGGGGTTTCCTCGGCAGACACCGCATTGCCCGGCCAGGGAGTCTGTCCCATTACCCTGGCCAGGGCAGAAGACATGCTCAAGCTTAAGCCCCCAGCCTGACACTGAACTGACCCAAAATGGACCAGTTTAAAATTTCAGGAACTTTTTATTTTTTGCATATTTTGACATTTCAACCTTTTCTCCTGTCAGGTCTGGTTAAAGGCTACAAACTGCTGCCCAGTCTCCCCGTTGTTGCTGCCACTGGAGTCACAGTCCCTCACCTGCCCTCCCTCTCCATCCTCTCCATCTTATTGCCCCGCTCACAGCTCCTCCTGCCTCAGCAGGTGGCTTCATTCCTTCTGGGAGGTGAGTCCATCAGGGTGACCGTGACTGTGTCCCCTTGCTTGTGTGTGTGCAGGCATGTGACAGTCATTTGCAATCACAGCTCTTCTTCCATACCCACAGTGATTCACTGAATCTGGAAACTCTGGTCAGACTTTGCATGGATTTAAATGTGCTTTGAAGCATTCTTCTGCAAAGTTGCACTGCTTTTGTAAAGCTTCTCTCACCGCTTGTGTCATAGGTGAAGGGAAGACTTGAAACTCTTTTCAGGCAGGGAGTGCCCCAGCAGAAGGAAACCATAACTTGTTTCTGGGGCAGCTTGACCTCAACATTGAAAAATATAAAATTTCCAGGTTTATGTTTATTACACAGCTTGCCTTAAAAAACAAAAACAAAAACAAAAACAAAAACAAAAACAAAAACAAAAGCAACACAACCAACCAAACAAAAACAAACAAAAAACCCCAAACCAACAAAAAATAGCATATATAATTCACACAATAAAGGTAGAATTGGATGACAGGACTCCAGGAGTGCAACCACTGCTAAAGAAAAGCTGCAACAAGCCCAGTCACCCACATGGCTCAGTCACAGCTGGGGTGGGCACCATCCTGGCCAGCTCTGGCTGCTGGGTGGGTTCGGGGATGCTGAGTGCTGGGGTTGCCCCCGAAGGCAGCATGGGCATCTCTCTTCAACCCAGGGTGTTTTCTTCCCTCATGCCCTTGCATGGCACCTGCAGGTAGGCAACAGGTGCCCTCTGTTTCATGTCAAAAAAAGTCCCCTGATGAGCTGCCTGGTGCACTGCCCTCCCCTCTGCCAAGACCTAGACCTGGAAAAGCATGCAAAAATATTGATTATGTCTTTGGTGGGGCCAAAGAGGCACCAGAAGGGGCCTGGAGGGGACACAGGGCTGTGTGCTGCGTGCCGTGGACATGGGCAGCCTGCTCCTGAGCCAGGCACAGCCATGTTGCCTTCACGGGCTCATCCCCTGTCCCTCTTCTACTTCACAGCAGCAGAGACCATGACAAGAGAAGGACCATCAAGAGCTGCACCTTCTTATGTGCACGAGTACTGAGCGTAGAAATTTCCCATTGGGAACTTGGGGATTTTCCACCTCCCTGCAAACAGATTCAGAACTTGGTGTTTCCCCTGAAAGCCTGGAGGAAAAGTTTGGGATGAAAGGAGCAAATATTTATAATGACAGATTTTTCCTTTGATTTTTTTTTCTGAACGATGAGTGAAATGTGGCTGCATGGAGCTGATTAAAGGCCTTGATATCTTTATTTACCCACTGAATTGCACAGGAGACCAGAGGAACCTCCCTCTTCTCATCTCCTGCCACGTGAGGCAGATGAAGTACTGGAGATGTAAAGCTGTGAGCATAGGGCACTGGCGCCCGCATGTGAGGATGCAGCAAACATGGGCGGAAAGTGGGGGTGAGAAACCTGCTGGAAGAGCAGGAGGGGGAAGCGTTGGTGCACGGAGCTGAAATCGGAGCTCCCATGACACGCCGGCCACGTGGGACAGCTGAGCCATGGGCACAACCCATATGCAACTGGGACAAAAACGGGATTCTCATGGGAAGTTTGTGCGTGTGAATGAAAATGAGCACTGCCTGTCTGAAGAGGTTTATCAAGGCAGGATAGAGCAATGGCTACTCCATGGGCTCTGCTGATGGGATCCTGGCCACTGCAGTAATTTGTCAGGACACTTGTTACTGACCAGTGGACAACTCTTCATGTCCCCACAGGAAGGTTGCTGGTCTGAGAACCCTCTTGCTGTAGTCCATCAGGATTCAATCGGTGCCCGCTTTCTTCATCCGACCGTGCAGGGCTGCCTGTCAGCATCCAGCACTTGCGGCCAGCCCTGGTCCCTTTGCTGTGCCAACTCCTCAGCCTGGAGCCTTTTGTCGTGTTTAATGTACCCAGAACTGCTCGAACAGGGACTGCTGTTTGCTTTCCCTGGCTGGTATTTAACATCTGCATCACTGACCTTGGGCTGGCCACTGAAGGGAAGGACAGCCGAGGGAGAAGGTCGTGCAGGAGCATGGGGGGGTGTCACAAGGCTGGAGGTGAGACCATGGCCAGGCTTCCCCTCCCGGGGTGGGCAGCAGCACTGGCACCAGTTTTGAGAGGAACTTGGGGCACACTCGTGGTGACAAACAGGGCTAGGCAGTCTCCATTGCATTTTCCCTCTCTTGCTGACCTAGGCACCAGCAGGGAGAAGCCTGGGCTCAGGGAGGTCCAGAATCTCCAAGAAAGTAATGGAGAATGTGTTTGGGAAAGCTGTGCTGCTGTAATGGCAGGTAAGCCAAATTTGTACGTGCAAAGAGGGAGGTGAAGCCCCTTCCTCTCCCATTACTCAAGCAAACTTGAGTAATAAGCTTGAAGGCCACTTCTGGAGCACCCTGCCTTAAAGGTTAGATCCAGCCTAAGACATTATCCCTGGGAAATGTTGCCCTGGGCAGACCTGGATGCTGGCATACCTCAGCCAGCGTAGGCTAAGCCTGCTTTACGCAGAGCTCCCTACAAGCCGTACTGGCTTGAGCTGCTTTAGGTTTGCCCGGCACCAAATGGGAGCTCCGTGTCAATGTTAATAAAACATTAACTTATCCGCTCATGGTAACGGCACCGATTCCTCCCTCCTGCAGAGTCTGTGCAGGAGGGGGTGGTGGTGAGGGATACCAGGAGGGACAGGTCACTGCCTGCTGCCTTAATGGAGCCCCGCCAGTGCCATACTGGGTGGGCAGCCTGCAGGTCCTGGAGGCTCCATGCCGCTGCCCCTCCAAGCACCATTTCAGCCCAGCTCCCCAAAAGAGGTGTTGTCCTGATTTCAGCTGGGATAGAGTTAATATTCTTTGTAGTGATTGCTGTGTTTCAGGTTTAGTGTGAAAGGAGTGTCAATAATGCATATTGTTTTAGTTGTTGCTAGGTCATGTTTATACCATTCAAGGACTTCTTTCAGCTTCTCTTAGAAGCTGAGAAGGAGCACAGACAGAACAATGGAATGGCCAATGGAATATTCTGTACCGTAGAAGTCATGCTCGGTATATAACTGGGGGTTGGCCAAGGGGTGGGAATCCATGATCACTGCTCGGGTCGGGTTGGGCAACCAATTCACCAGGTGTTGCGAGTGACTTGTGTCTTGTGTATTCTTTTTCCATTATTATTATTATTGTCATTTTCCTTTTCTGTTTTTGGTCTATTAAGCTGTCTTTATCTCAACCCATGAGTTTGGGGGCTTTTTTCTCTTTCCCTCCTTTTCTCCCTCTTCTCCCTATTGTTCTGGGGGTGGGAAGGGGGAGTGAGTGAGAAGCTGCATGGTCCTAGCTGCTGGCTGGGGTTAAACCACGACAAGTATGCATGGTGTGCTGCCTCGGTGCCTACCTGGTGTGCGGCATGAACAGCACCATCCAGGAGGAAAACCCACCCTGCTGTACTGGGACATAGGAGGAGGCTCCCGTGAGCTTCCGTTGGCTCCCTCCCTGCTGTGCCTGGGTGTCACTGATGGGGCCACCCGTTAGAGCTGGCATTTGAGGTGTATCTCCTGTGGGAGAAATGAGGATTATGCCCTTCCCTTCAGCCTGTGGCCATCTTCTATGTTAAAAGGTCAGTATCTGATCAGACATGCCAGGCTTACTCTGCCTTTGTCATGAGGACGGTAAAGAAAATTTTCTGAAAATTTCTGAAATATACAATGTAGAATGTAAGAGAAAGCAGCAAAAATCATTGTCAGTGCCTCGGACAGTGAAGCATGGTGAAGGGACGCTTTTTGTGTCCAGGGTTGTATTTTGTTTTGGAGTTTGTGGTTGCTTTTTGTGGTTTTTGTTTTGGTTTTTTGTTGTTGTTAAATCTGGCTTGTGTGTTTCACTAGCAATCCATCTCCTTTGCTTCCCTCCTGTGTTTGACAGGCTGATGAGAGAAAATGTGTTGGCATTTTTCAGACTTGGGGAACACAATTATTCTGCATTTGAGAATAGAGACATCAGATCTGCAGCCTGAACAATTTGGGGGAAGAAAACAGTGAAAACATCTTGGAGTCGAACTGAACTGATGTTCCCACTGTTTCCAGCCTCGGGGCAAGTGATAAAAGCAAGGGGGGAGTTTTGCAAAAACACAATGCCTGGCTTATGATAGCACAGCATGATCAGGGCTGTGGAAAAGGCAAAGCAGCCCCTCTTCAGGGCTGACCTACCTCTCACCTCGCTTTTCCAGAAGGAACTTGGCTGGTCTCTGCATTTCTGTCCTGCTCCTGTTTGTCCACAGGGTGCTGACCCTACCATGAGCCCAGCCAGTTCCCTTCACACCCCCTCTGCCTCCTGAGGAACTAAAGGAAATTATCGCTATGAAAACCTGCTAAATTGAACGTAAAAACAAACCTAGCAAAACCCAGTAATGTTCCTTTCGGACATGGCTGAGTGCCAAAGCCTGCTGTTGTGGAGGCAACATACTATTGCTCACGGTCTCTTTCAGATGATGGAGAGTAACGGGGTCCTTGGGAATATTAAACACGCCATGAAACTTCTCCAGCAGTTCTGGCTTCATCAGCTTTCACCGAAGGGATTTCTCTATCTGCACACGCTATCACAGGCCATAGAGTTTTATGCAGTGTTGCAAGGAAATAAGCCCCATGCCCAGCCACACACCCATCTGCAAAGCTGCACCCTGGCTCTTGTTAAACTCCAAATCCTGTTCATGGACAAAAAGGATGCTCATCAAGTAAAGCCAAGAACTTATTGTTAGTGTAACTGAAATCTTAGGGGTCTAATAATTATTACTCTAAATCTAGTTGTTGCAGGAAAGAATAATGATACAGTTAAAACTGTACACCCCTCTTTTAGCCTATACCCCTTTTCCTGATGTTACATTCCCCCTTTCCCTTCTCCTTGGGGTCCTGAGGTTGCTGGTGTCTTGCTGGTGGGTCTGGTGAGGCCTATGGTGAGCCATGAGCACCTGAAGTCCTGTGCCAGGAGCAAAGCGATGTCTGCATTGATGGCTTCTTTGGCCTTGCTCAAGGAACCACACGTGGTCATTTTTATGTTTGCAAACATGCTTTTGCACCTTGTTCTTCTTCACTGGTTCACTTCAAATTCGTTATGCGTGGTGTGTACTGTCTATGTTTTTACCGGTTATTGCGCCTGTTAGGCCTGGTTTCTCTGCTTTCGTCCTGAGCCCTGAAGCACCTTCTGCCCAGCTTCAGGCCACATGTCCTCACCTGCCCCTCCATAAGCTGTTGACAGTCAGGAGTGTCTATATAGGAAACTACGTCTATATCATACAAAGATAAAATACAAGTAAAGCAAACGTGCCAAGGACACCTGGTCCCCTAGAAAAACTGCTGCTACAACTAAACCAAGTAACCTGGAGTTGCTGGCAGGTTGAGAGAAGCCCAGACTCAGCACGCCTGAAGGACCACATTCCTGAGACTCATAGCCCAGCCCATGGCCAGCTGATGGCGACAGCAGCCCTGTACCTGGGCACCCCATCACCCCTGGGTAGGCCAGGCACCCCTGGGGACCACGGCACATGGCTGAGGGGCATTGTAGGTGGCAGGGACCCTTTAGCTGGAGGGAGAACCCATCACATTTAATTTATGGTGGGGTCAGCCTTCAAATCTGTCCAGGTGCTCCAGGCTGACCTTCTCCCCAGCTCTGGCCTCACCATGGCTGCAGTGGTACCACCACCTTGCGAGACATTGCTTCCCTTCACCTGTGTCTCATTCCTATATGCCTCCCTGCTTCAAAGAATGTTGAGATATTGCTTAGCCATGCTATTCATAATTTAATAACTCTTCAATCTTCGTAAGCCAGTTCTCCTACACTCTGTTGCTGACATTTTCCTTTGAACTTCTCCCAGTTTGTCAGTGTCTTGGGAGTAATAAGGTGCCCCAAATTGAATGGTGTTTGAGATGTGGCCTCACCGACCACAAACCCACTAAAATCAATGGCAACTGTGCTCATTGGCTTAAATTTACTTTGGGATCTGGCCCAAAGAGAAGAACACCGCTTTTCAGCTTGGTAACACGATGTCTCAGCACGAGCCACTCAGAATGACTTAGGGCTTTTTTTTTTTTTTTACACAGCCCTATCAAATTGCAAATTTGCATGTACTTACTATTCAGCAAATTCTCCAAATTGCTCTGAGTGCTGCTTCTTCTCACAGTCCTTCCTCCCATCAAATTTTAGCCATTCACATACTTGTCCTCTGGCTTAGTATCTTGTACTTTGCCACACTGAAATCGTGTTATTTTCTCCCCAAGTTACTAACCCTGCCAGACCTCCCTCTGCTCTTGCTCTGTCTTTGTTGCCGAAGTCCCCTGCGGAGAGGCTGACCACCTCTCTCGCATCGGTAGCAGATATGCCCTGATTCTCAGTTTTTAATTGAGATGAAGAAGTAACAACGCAGAACCTGGGTCTTAATTTTAAAGTGTGTTGCTTAGTCCTTGTCCAAACGTGTCCAAAAAGCTTCACTTTTAAAGGATACCCAGGTCAATCCCTGCACCTGGTTTTCAGAAAAAATGAACTCTGCACCCAGCAGAGCAAAGGCAAACTGCTACAACATTTGCTTACATGCTGTGGATAGGGGAAACTGTATGTAACAGCACTCAAGCGACACCTGCCATCATGCTGATGCATCACTCCCTTGTTCTGGTGCAGCAGGTCTCTCTATTACAAATGACATTCTTCCCATTCATGACCGCACTCTTCACCCAGCCTCTGCTAGGTAATTAATGACACTATTCAATAAATCCATCACTAACTGAGGTAGTGCATTACCAGTGACGTAATGGTAAGGAGGTAATGAAGTATCAGTTCCTCACTAAACCTACAGCGTATCTTTAGAGAGAAAGATCCCTTTGTTCAAGAGTATCCTCCTGGTTTACAGGAAAGCATGGATAAGTACAGATGACTGTTGAAACTCCTCTTTGGGAACAAGTTTTCAAATGCTTGTGAACTCATCTAATGGTTATTTCGCCTAGATCACATTATCAAAGTTTGCTTGGAGAAGTGCTACGTGAAACAATTTTAAAACCTCATCAGACCAAGATATACCACGTTTACCACCTGCCCTCCTAAGAAAAGCAAGAAATGAGGCTGGTCCATCATTTTCAGCGTGACTTAGATCACCCTATGGACTTGCAGGTATTTATAAACAGATTGTGCAATCCCTTTTCTAGCCTTTTCTAGACTTGCTTCCACAGGTCTTTCCTTTCTCTCTGTTTTTCAGCAAAGCCGATGTAGTCTTCCGATTCTCTCCCCCGTCCCGCCATGGGGGGAGTGAACGAGCAGCCGTGTGGTGCTTAGCTGCCAGCTGGGGTTAAACCATGACAGAGCCAAAGCTGGGCACCCCCTGAACATAGCGAAGACCCTGCCAGACCCAGGTGACAAGACGATTGTTTTTCTTTATCACGTCTTCAGAGCCTGGTCCTCAGCAGGCACCAATGGCTCCTGCCCTGCCCACAGAGAGCCCAACTGAGGTAAGGACCAGCCAGCTGCAATCGCCTGGAGGCATCAGAGTTTGTCTGCACACAGTGGGTTTACAAAGCCTTTGGGTGTGCTGTTTTGGACATTAACTCTGCGTCAGACGGGGCAGGGAAAGGTCAGCTTCAACCGCGTGAGAAATCAGTACCGAGTGGCAAGCAGTGTCTCCAGCTGTGGGTGTTAAAATACCATTGGGAAAATCTGCTTTTACAGATGCCCCTCATACTCATTGAAAATTCCCCTCAAGTATGCATGGCTGATTCCTCCTTTGTTGTCAATCTGAGTAACACCGTATTTGTTAAGAGCTAAATCTCCACAGGCCTTATTTCTGCTACTGGTGCCAGACAAATATATATATAAAATAATTTTTTTTTTTTTAATTAAATATATATATATAAAAAGGATTTTTTTCCAGGATGATAGAAGAAAATGAGGCCAGCTAGAAAGTGTAGAATTATCTTCCAGATTAACGACAGTGGTCGTTCAGTGGGTAATGAGCTCACTTTAGCATGCAGACATCCTTTTACACTCCCTGTCTCTCTAGAGCCGCTCAGCCGTCCTCCTGGCCTTGTTATAACAACAGACAGATGCTCTTTTAATTGACATGGCTCCTGTCCCTGCATAAAGAGATATTTGTTTGTGTCGAATAAAGTATTCTGAGCTATCAAAAGCGTGATGAAATGGTGCTACGCTACAGGGGACCCCAAACTCAGCCCAGGTTGTTTCTCGAAGAGTCACCTCTCCCCTCCCCTTGTGGCAGGAGGGGTGACATGGGGTTGTGTTGCTGCTGTCCTGCACCCGTACATATGGCAGCAGCAGGGTGCTGGCACGGGCAGCCACCACAGCATCCCTCCGGGGCTGCCCAAGAGGACGCAGTGTGGGGCAGAACAGCCCCCAGGGTGGTCTGTAGTGAGCTGCACGTGATAGCACGGCTCTGGAAATCACTACAAATCCCCATTTGCACATCTCCTGAGCTGTGCATGCTGAGAGGCATTTTAAAATGGTGCCTAAATGACTGAGCAAATGGCAAAAATGATGCATTCAGTCCTTATCCAGAGGCAGAAATATTTCTCTTGTTCCAGTAAATGTTGGCAACTGGGAAAAGACGAGATTTTTCCTGATACTGGGACTAAGTGCTATGGAGGGATCCTCAAGAAAAGGGATGGTGAGAGAAATCTGAGGACAAAGGCTGAGTACAGGCAGGTTTTAGTATCAAATAATCTTTGTGCCTACTTGTGGGGCTATTAAACTATCGGTCTAAGCTACACTGTCTTCTGCTGAAATCTGGTATTTAGTGACCTGTCATTAAAAAGGTACGTGGCTACAGATGAAACAGTTGCACTTTGGCTATTTGGCTACAAGACTTAGAAAATTGTGTTTTCAGAGTGGCAAGGTGAACAGTTTTATTGGAGATGCCATTACTACAAATGCTGGCTGAATCAACATTTCAAGGGAAGGCCAGATTGAGAAAAATTATTTTAAAACTGAGTGTTCAGTAAAATGGGTTAGGAGCACTTATGGCACAGTTATGTTTAGCTATCACCCTGCTGAGATGGGAACATTTCAGAATATGGCTATGCCTCAGAATTTAAGTGTCAGTGCATCTTTATATTGATCTGAGTGCCTGCTATCAGCACCCATAATGGATAATGAAGCTTGTGATCCCAAGGCACCATTATGAAGTCACAGTATTTGGAATTAGCTACTGCTATAAGCAGAAGTTGCGGAGATATTTGTGAATCATGGAATGGTTTGGGTTGGAAGGGACTTTAAAGATCATCTAGTTCCAACCCCCCTGCCATGGGCAGGGACACATCCCACTAGACCAGGGTGCTCAAAGCCCCATCCAGCCTGGCCTTGGACATCTGAAGGGATGGGGCATCCACAGCTTCCCAGTGGTGAGGCTCTCAAAATCTATGCCAGTTGCTATAAAGAACTTGTTCTGTTCCTAAACTATAAGACTGGAACAAAGATGTATTTGTTGCATTTATCAGTTGCCTTGTACCTGTAGCTAGATTTATTCCTTCCTAGAATACGGATTAAGATTGGCAGACCTTGCAGGATCCATGGCAAAGATCGCTGGCCACCCCACAAGACCGTGAGCCTGATTCTCATCTGACTTTTACAACATTGCCAGAAAGCCAAACTTGTAAACCTGAACCATCAAGTGAAGAGAGAGAAAACAGCAAGTCTGATTTAGCCTTCAATTTACCCCAATGACTTGAAAGACCCCGTTTGAGGTTCGTGATATAAATTTCAATAAAAACTCCCCCCTGCTGGGTAGGGCTCTTCTTGCAGAAGGTGTTCAGTGAAGTGAGCCACTGTGAGACTGTGGCAAGTCCAGCTTCTCAGCTGCCAGAGTCACGTTTCAGCAGGTTTCTTTTACTTAAGGAACAACAAATCAAAACACCCTTTGAGTAAGTAGAGAGCTTTTGATGCTATTTTTTATGCTATTCATAAGGAAATATGCAATAGATTCAGAGACCAGCACGGGACAGGTCAACATGTAAGAGTACATCTACCGCCAGCTCATTGGGGCAGTCTTTGAGTAGAGTTCTTACCCTTGCATTAATCAGTGGGAGGTGCCTGAAAAATGATAGTTCACAGAGAACTGCTACTGGCAGGAAAAAAATTATAATGAAGAGATACCGGAGGGAAAGTAAGAGATCACAGGATCATTCGTTGGCATCTTTTAAATAAAGGAGGTAAATTTATCTTTTTGTAAGCAGTTTATACAAATTGCAGATCAACCAGAGGCACACGGTGACGTGGTCAATACCAGGGTCACATAGCATCTTTCTGTAAGCCTGGTGCGGTCTGTGCTGTGGTCCTTTGCTGGGGCTCTCTCCATCCGGGCATCATGGGCTGTGCTCCCACCTGTGGCAATGCCCGGCAGCACCTGATGGTGAGGACCTGTGCTGGGGTCCCCTGCAAATCTGGTATTTTGGTGGCCTGAGCGTCCGGTGCTCTTAAAGAGTAACTGCCCTGCTTCATACACAGCAACAGAGATCCATTTACCCAAGACCCTAAAGCATTCTCCAAAGGAGGGCCAGCATCCCTGTAGCATGCTTGCAGGGGGGGACATGGACGCAGGGAGCATTCAAGAGACTTGCCAGAAACATATTTTGGACACAACCATGTTTGTTAATTCTAGACAGGTTTTTTTTCCAGCCCTGAAGCACACATGTCCGGAAGTAGATTTTATCTACTATTTTTATTTTCCTCCCTGGCCAGATTCTCAGCTGGGCATGAAAATGAATCATAAATTTATCTTTCAAGTTTAGAGTTATAGTTTCGGAGCTCTTGATGAAATTTATTTGCTCGGTGAGTGTGACTGAGCCTGTAGTCAGAGCATTTTGACAGGTTATGCTGTTGACATGGATAATTGTATGTTATATTTCAGGACACACCCAGGATGAACAAAGTATTTTGCAGCTACAAAACAGTGACGAAGACCTCAGGATGCAATGTAGCAGTGTTAAAGATGGGGTGATAACCTCTCACAGACGGTACTGAATACTATTTCCGTATGAAAAAAAAGTGAGTAGGTAATATCTTCTAAATAACTGATTTCAACAGTGGCATAAGTTGCTGTCCAGAGGAGTAATGGCGCAGGGTCTTTGGTCTGATTGCCCCAAATCACTGGCATGTCTGCAGATGGTGCCCTTTTTTGTTGTTTTTCCCATTTGTGTTTAACAATTCATTTTGTTACAAACGAAGTCTGACTTCGCACTCGAAATGCATCTCGGTAATAATAGATCATTTGGAAAGTGTCTCATGTAACAGCGCTCGGCTAAAAACAGAGTGAGTGGAATGATGCACAGCAGATCCAGGGGGAAACAGGCACAATAAGAGAGGACATAATGACTAATATTTACAACAGGCAATGAGATACTTTCCAATTAGAAAGCCAGGGAATTAGCCGAAGAGTTTCTTTCAGTTTAGAAAGACATTAAGGCTTGTCCTAAGGGTAACCATATATACACAGAAATCCAATAAAAAAATCTCTTTACTTCAGTCACTAAAGTGCAGAAACATCTTAATAAGGACAGCTGAGAGGATTACAAAAATTCTCCAAGTGCTCCACTGCAGACTGGTGGAGAAGAGAGTCATCTCAAGGATGGCTTATGGGGAAGTCAGGCTGGTGAGCAGTGGTAGTCCTTTCTCTTCTCAGTTACCTGTGTTATAACTCTTCTTGCTCATGCAGTGGATAAACAGACCTCCAAATGTTCTCCCAGACTCTGCTGTTATTTTTGACATGTTTTTTTTTTGTGTCCTGCTCTTGCTCTCAGCTATGAATATACTCTGGACTGCTTCAGTGAAATGTAGGTTTTCAGATAAGTCAGGGGACCCATACCTTAAGCACGTAGGTGCCCGTGCCTTGCTGAAAGTGGATAGAGCGTGGACGGCCAGGGGATATGTTCATGCTGCCTGGCTGCTGGAACAGGGACAGAGCGCCTACGTGACCAGTCAGGGCTCCCTGCAGAGCCAGTGGAGGAACGACACCCAATTTAGCTTCTCTGAAGCGGAGTATGAATTACTTATTTGGGATCATTTCTGAATCCCCAAGGCTGGGTGGAGGCCACCTCGGGTGAATCCTGGCCCTGTCACTCTGCTCACACAGGGTTTGCTGGGGCAGGAGAGGAGCTGTGTGTATGCACAAAAAGTGGCCCCGGAATGAATACCAATGTTATTGTGATGCTTGGGCAGGCATGTGAGGGGAGATCAGTAGCTTTATTCATAGGTTTCCTTAGTCAGATTTGGAAGTTTTCAAGTTCCCACACTGGGAAGCAAGCCCAATCTCAAGCCAACTCGGATTCAGGAACACCTTCCTTTTGTGCCTCTGTTTGACAGAGCATGAAAAGAGCAGTGCAGAGACTAGAGGTGGGAAGCAGTAGGCAGCAGCTGGACCCTGGAGAGGCCAGATCCCTGGGGCACACGGCAGTGCATGCTTTTAACTAAGCAAAAGCGATCTGCAAAATTCAGACCTGGGATGCTGACATATTCCTTCAAGCTAAATTCAGACTTAGATGAAAATCCCTTAAAGCTCTTGCCCATTCTTAGTGAAGCCCCATCATGACTTTGGTCTGAACTGCTGCCCTACTGCTGAACCCCCAAGATTTGTAGATCCACAAGAAATCTCATTTCCCATTGCCAGGACTCTGTACTGCAGCTACATATGTGGGTCCCACCACTGTGGCATCTTACCGCCTTGCAGTACTCCTGTGAGGATGGGGGGAGCGTTGCCATCACCGTTTTCAGGTTGGGAATGGAGGCAAAGACAGGCTTAGCGATATGCCCAAGGTCTCACAGGTAACCAGTGGCAGAGGAGGAACTGACAAATCCATGAATAACCCCTGCGTTAATGGCTGCTCTGGTTGGTCATATGGGCAGCGATGACCTCAGTTATATGTGGAGCACCAAAATGTCCTAAAATCCAAGCCCAGTCTCCCTTCTGCAGCTGCGACACCAATAGCATCATTTGATACACAAGGGCAACAGACCTGAGCAGGCTGTTCCTTCCCACTGCCCCAGGACAGCAGCACCCTCTTAGGTGGGGACGTACAGGGCAAAAGGGCTCATTGATGATCTTTGCTTTCTGCCTGCTTAGTGACTGTGCCCCTGTAAGCAGCGTCTTTTTCTTGACTCAGTAAAGTCACTTGAAGTGCCAATATAGCAAAATGGCATTATCAATAAATGAATTATTAGTGGGCGGCTCTGCGGACGGGTAACAGGATGCAGAGACTTTCAGAGAGAGGTCATGAGACCTGAGCTGAGGCCAGGGTGCTCTCGGAGACACTTAACATTTTGTGGCCTCTGTGGACACATGCTGGGCTCCGAAGCTGGGCACGGGCGCAGTTGGGTGGGTAGGATGGCTGTTGGCTACCCCTGGAAAGGATGGCTGCCGCCAGACACAGGCTGTGCTGAGCTGGGGTCTGAAGTTCCCCAATGTTTTGCTGCCCCCCTCCAGTCAGCCAGCACAACTGCACATGAGACTGTTTCCAAGCTCTCCGACAATCCCAAACAGAAAAAGGAAATTTACAGAGGGTGGAAGCAAGAGCAGGTAGCCTGAGAGGAATATAGAGAAATAGTCTGAGCAGCCAAGAGTGAGGTTAGGAAAGCTAAAGCCCTGATAGAATTAAATCTGTCCAGTGATGTCAAGGGCAACAAGAAAAGCTTCTATAGGTACGTCAGGACATAAGGAAGACTAGGGAAAACGTAGGCCCTCTCCAGAAGGAAACGGGAGACCTGGTTACCTAGGACCTGGAGAAAGATGAGGTACTCAACAACCATTTTGCCTTTAGTCTTCACCGGCAAGTGTTCTAGCCATACTGCCCAAGTTGCAGAAGGCAAAGGCAGGGACCGGTAGAATGAAGAACCGCCCACTATAGGAGAAAATCAGGTTCGAGACCATCTAAGGAACCTGAAGGTGCACAAATCCATGGGACCTGATGAGGTGCATCCGTGGGTCCTGAGGCAACTGGTGGATGAAGTTGCCAAGCCACTATCCGTCATATTTGAGAAGTCGTGGCAGTCTGGTGAAGTTCCCACTGACTGGGAAAGGGGAAACATAACCCCCATTTTTAAAAAGGGAAAAGAGGAAGGCCCGGGGAACTACAGGCCGGTCACTCTCACCTCTGTGCCTGGCAAGATCATGGAGCAGATTCTCCTGGAAATCATCCTAAGGCACGTGGAAAACAAGGAGTTGATCGGTAACAGACAACGTGGCTTCACTATGTGCAAATTGTGCCTGACAAATTTGGTGACCTTTTATGACAGCGTTACAGCGTTGGTGGATAAGGGAAGAGCAACTGACATCATCTGCCTGCACTTGTGCAAAGCATTTGACACTGTCCCACATGACATCCTTGTCTTTAAATTGGAGAGACATGGATCTGACCGATGGACCACTCACCGGATAAAGAATTGGCTGGATGGCCACACTCTGAGGTCCCGCTGCTCACCCAGTTTCCTCTCCCACCACTGTGTCTCCCGCTGCTGTTTGCCTCCCACCAGCTTCATTCGTCTTGTGCTGCTGCGTATGGGATGCTTTTAGGGGATGCATCTGACCTCGTTCCTGGACATGGCAGCTCTCTCCACCTCACAGGCCGTACCAAAGTTGCCAGTTTTGGAGGTTTCCGTCTCAGTCACATCAACTGCCTGAGGGGTTGTCGTGGCCCAGAGCACAAGGCAAAGTGCGTTACCTGTGCTCAGTAGGCAGCGTTCCCTATAAGGTGCCAGCCAAAATCCCCACAAAGAGGACGTGCTTGTGCTCAGCAAGAGAGCGCATGCTTGCTGGCCATGCATATGCTGAAAAACATTTACTGTCCACTAAGAGCCTGAAAAGTGTGGGCTTGCTAACACTCTGCCTTATTTAGGAAGTAATCTAAAATAATTTTTGTAAAGGTCCAGGGTGTTCCTAGTTGAATTCCCACTTACATCTCCACAGCTCATTGTAGGACTCATTAATAGATACCAATAGCCACCCAGAGCTCCCATGCCCCCAGACATACTGGACAGAAATGGGGTAGCTGTGTGTATAAATATACCCCCATTACTGCCTCCTATGTGGTCTCATTCCATTGAAACACTGAAAGTCTAGTTGTTTGGATCCTGCATTGCTGCGGGTAAGGGAGTGGGATTGTGGATATAGGTCGATGGCACTTTTCTTCTCTCTATTTATGTCCATGAGAAATGCATGCGCATGTGTCTGCTCCTTCCTAAGCATTTCTGTAAATATATTTATAAATCGATGCCATTTCAGTCAGACGGTCAAGGGGATCAGTAATCGCTAGCACTCAGTATGCTGTACAGCATTGATCCCCCTCTCTTACCTGCACAACATGGAGCAAAAGCTGAGTGTGTGAGGTAGCTGTTAGCAGCTGCCTTTCAAGCTACACATTTTAAGGAAATGCATGTGCCATTGCACTGATCTGAAGGCTTAAGGGCTAATTTGGTCAATACATGCCTTCCTCCTAGACAGTGAGAACAGATGAGATGGCAGATTGTAATCTGGTACTGTATTTCCAGAAGGGAAGCACCAGCACAAAGAGCGGGAGATGGAGAAACCTGTCAGGGCATCAATTGAACATGGGAGTAACAGCTGCTGTGAGAAGGCCCTCCAGCAAAATCAGACCCACTTCTGAGGGTGAGGACACCCCTGTACAGATGTCCTTAGCACAGAGCAGGAAGCAGAAAGGCAGAGATTTTGGTACTGCTGTGTTTGACCATTCACTATTGGTCACCTTGCAGAAAGGGCACGACTCATAAAAAAAATTTTATATTCCAAAGTAAGGTTCATTTTCCATTGAAGCTGTTTTTACTGATACTTAGGAGACTTTACTGGCTGAAAGCTAAGGGTATTAAATTTCTCTGGAGCTAGGTGTTAAGTACTGAGTATTGACATTTTATGTGCTGATGCTCGCCTTGGGAACTTCATCCGCAGGTTTTCAGATCAGTTGTAAACACCTTCTGAAACTGTAAGCTAGGAGATCACTGTAGCAAAGACTGGGTAGAATTTCATGGCGTGTGTGGGATAGTGAGGAGCCAGAGCAACCAGGAGGGCTTGTTCTGGCCTCCAGCAGCAGTGTGGAGCAGAGTGGAGAGGGTAAGGAAGAGTCTTTCGAGGACAGTACTGAAAGCACAACCTCCCAGCCAACAGGGCAAGCACTGCCAAACACTTTCACCAGCACGGATATGGACTGGACATCTTCTTAGTTCTCTATTGCCTGTTAGTTCTTAGGTTCTAAGAAATCTAAGTCATGCACTGAATATGCAAAAGTAGAACGTTTTTATGTTTTAGTTATTTAAAATGTATTTCTAAATATTAGAAATTAATAGATTTTCCTTGTTGTCTTCTTCTCTCATTGGTTTAATGGGCTTACTATGTTCAGATGGCTAAAGACAAGTATCTTTAACTCCGTTGGGACCTCTGTAATGCAGCACCTCTGTTGACTTTGAGGAGAGTTTTACACAAGGAAGAAAAGTGACCTCAATTGCTAATACATTATATTCAGGAAATTATGATTTGCATTCCTACAATACGTTATTCTTGTTTTCCTCCAGTAGCAGTAACATGACTGTTACCTCTTACAACAGACAACCAGAAACTCCAGGTCGCGGATGCTGTTGACTCCAGCAGGACGCATCTCAGACCTGCTTTTGCAGCGTCCCTCCCTTTTGGCTCTCAGGGTTGGTCTCATACAGGCTTTTCAGTTGCCACCAAACTGAGGGTTTCATTAAATAACGTACGTCTGACTATTTGAGGAGCAACCTGAGGAGGGCATATAAGGTGTCACTAGTGCACGTGTGGGGTGCTGAACGAGCTGAACACGATCATGTGTGGCCGAGGCCCCAGGAGGGGGCTCGGAGACTGGGATGAGGGGATGGTCTCCCCAGCACACACGCTTTGCGTTCAAATTACTTTTTTTGTGGTTTTTCATGCAAATGGTTTGCAGGACATTGCAGCACAGCCACGGCGTGGGTTTTTCCCCAGCCCAAGTGGCTGAGCCCTTTGGGGGCCCTTAGTCCAACACCCACCAGAGGGGGAACTGCTCGGCACCCTGAGACCACTCTCCCAGCGAGACACAAGAGGAGGCCCCGCTGGCCTCATCCGGCCCCACCACGTGCCAGGGGGCAGAAACCTTCCCCTCGAGCATCCCTGCACTCAAGTGGACACTGCAGGCTGGGATGGGGGTGGGAGGCAGCTGTGGGGCTCCTGGCAGCCTTCGTCCAGCTGCCTGCCAACATGTCAGGGTGTAAGACGAAGACCCAAATGCCCCGAGGGATAAGGGGACAGAGGGACACTTCTACCATCTGAATGAATGGTGATGACTCTCTTTTCAACAGGTCTGGGTGCTTTCTGAGCCCAGGTGATCTTTTAGTGTACAAAAGTCCTCTGTCAAGGCAGCCCGCAGATTAGCTGCGTATTATGTACACAGGTATTTTTCTGTCCAGGATGCATCCAGGAGGGGCAGACAGCTATTCAATCCCATTACAGCCCAATAAATAAATGATAGATTGCCTGGTAGAGCAATCTGGGCTATCAGATGTCCTTTCATAATAAGGAAGTGTAAAGCCTTGTTTCCTGCTAGGAGAAGGTCCCCCTTCAAGCAGCACTAACCCGCTGCTGGGGGGGGTATTACTGGCTGCTGCGTGCCACTTTGCTGGATTCTGATGGAAAACTTTGTTTCTCCCTTCCTATACCTGCTCTCCACCATAATTTTCATCAGTGGACTTCACAATTTTTCTGGGACGTTGATGAGATATTGTGACACAAATCAGCATATTTGCTTTGTATTTGGAAAACTACCCGGTACGCCACTACTTGTGTTTAACATGACTACTGGGTGGAGAAGAAATGCTATCCTCTTCTCTATAATGACACAGACTGTTCGAGAAGCACAACTCATGACAAGAGAGGAAGAAAGCTAGCTTACTTTTTACTAGCTATCCCTTTTCTATAAGTGGTTGGCTACAAGCCCTCAGTAATCGATTCCTGAAGGGCACAGTTCCAGGGATGCCTCCTGGACACTGTCTATTAAGATCATTTGCAGAAGAAGAACAAATCTGATTCTGTAGATAAAAAAAAAACTGAGCTGGACTGAACTAGTGCAGCACACCTCATCTGTTTGTGAAGTTATTGGGAGGCTGAAAGACAGAGAGGCAATTCATTTACATGCAGACATGTACTTGATGTTGTCAGTGCAAACAGCCCATCTGGGTTTTTGAAGCCAGCACTCCTCAGACAAGCTGCTCTGGGATGAGCAGAGTCGGCAGAGGCTGTTTCCCCTGTTTCTCTCCCCTGTGTGACTTCTCTGGTGCCCTCCCACATGATTGATTTCTCCTTGAAACCCTCCTGCAGTGAGTGCACCAACTTACTCCCTCTCCTTTCATTATCCAGTTGCCTCTTTGCCCAGCTGAGTTATCCTTGAGAGATCCAGCCCTCTGCCAAGTGGGATGAGGTTTGGCCGGTGGGTTCAAACATTATTACAGGGGATTGACAGGCAGCACAACTGCACAAGTCTCAGCTCCAGGGAAAACAAGGATAAAAATCCCCCTGAGGGAACTAAAAAGGAGAGAAATATCATGATTTAAGAAACCTCCAAGCATCCATTGGCTAAAACATGGGTTGAGTGAGGCTTTCCCAGGCAACATTCTTCATCATAAATGCGTGGAAGAACATCCCTGTATTGCAGACACAGTTATCGCACAAGGCCGGACCTACAGGCGTTGTATGGACAGATACGTTATCTGCATATCACGTAACAATAACCTGCCAAAGAAAAGGGCCTTACAATTATTTATAACTTAGAGACTGGTAAAACATCGGTTTGGTGCCTCTGATATCCATTTTGGAGTGTGAAAGAATGGTAGATATGTCACTTAAAAGGGCCTCAATTTCAAAGGGGCCAAACCCATCCCAGGTTTCAAGAGGCAAATCAGCTTCATGGAGGATTTTCATTAGTAGCTGCACATGTAAACGCCTGTACTTAATTTACCTTGTCTAACCCAAGCTCACTGGTCCTTGGTCATTGCGCATATGGGTGGGTTTGCTTGTGTAGATGTAGGTGTACTGTGTATTCCTACACCAGAGATGTAAATGCTAGCTCTTGTATCATGGGCCTCGTCAGGACGCGTGGATTTGCTTTCTCAATTCAGTGAACATGAGTCTAGAACCAGGGTCTGAAACACCAGAACATTTCTGTAGGTGAGCTCAGCTTCTTGGTGATTGACTATTTGGGAGGCAGGTATCTCTGTTTTCACCCAGGAAAAGGACAGAAGATCTCAGATTCCTCCTGATACAGGATGAAAACTCATTTTTCCCATGCAACTGATTCTTGCTTTGTGGCTTTATTGCCTCTTTCTGCAGTGATGCCCTTTAAAGCACGTAATGTATTAAACCAAGTCTTTCTAAAGGAATGAGATATCACCCCGGATGGTCTTAGAGCTCCTAACCGGCAACCTAAGCAACCCAGCATTATTTATAAATGAAAGCAAAGTAATCGATAGCAGAAATACAGACTCGGTATTCAGTTTCCCTGTCTGAAATTTCCGGCATTGCTGTACTCAGCACTGCAGCTCAGAGCTGGCGGCTGCTAGGTATTTAGTGAACTAATAACTCAGCCAATATGAATTCTATTTTTGCTCAGTATTTGCTATCTAACTGGGTAGGATACTTGCAGTACTTCTGTATTTTAGGTATTTTTGCTCCTCCAGAGAAGTCTGGCTCCAGTCAAACTCTTTCTTGCTTGTTTCCCAACTTCCAGACCAGTTTCTTACACACCAGGTGCTTGCCAGCTTTTCCTCTTTCAAGATCTATAATACGAATAGATGGATTTATTATCTCTTTCATTTATTCCTTTCTTCTGCTCCAGCCTCTAAGTGATGGCCTAATCATCTTCTTGGCAAGGAGAGCTGCCTTTCTCCTAGGATTTGAAAAAGGAATGTATTTACTTCAATGACTTTGAGGCAATTCCTGTCTGGCTGTGTGGAGACTTGGCGTTGAGGATTTTTAGAAGGCAATGACTGCATATATGAAACATTTCTCGTGAGTGCATTTTACAACTTGTGCCATACGTTGCTTACACTGTGTCAATGCCTCTGGACCACGATGCAAAATCATTGCTTCACCTAACATCTGCAGGCTGGCAACCAACGCTAAGTTTTATATTTGCCCTGTTGAAGACAGGCAGAGTAGTATGGTACCAAAACTGCGATTCTCATGTTGTAGCTTGCAGTACCTTCACTGTTGGGCCTGCCAAGCTATTTGAAGACTGTCATCACATGAGGTTGTGCTGGTTCAGAGTACTTGTCCCCTGAGATTGAATTCAGATCAACAGTGCCTGTAGGAACTGCTCCTGTTCTTGGCCAGCATCAGAACTCAAGAAGCCAGAGCTTCAGGCGAGAGATGAACAGCACTAAGACAAGTGGAGCCGTCAAACTCTCAAAAACAATCATCTGTTGCACCCAAAGATGATAGGAAATAATTTGGGGCCTTGAGGCAGGTCTGTTGCAATTATAGAGAGGCAACGCAAAAGATGAAAAGCAGATGGGGGAAGAGATGGAGCATGATCAGACACAGTGGTTAATAATCAGATAGGATGCACAATTAAGAGAGACTCTTCTGCGATGCTAAGTGGAGGAGGGGAGATAATCCAGTTCCAGAAGCGCTGCCAGAGCACCACAACACTCTGCCTGACATTGATTTAGGCAGCAAGAGAGTACAACCAAACGCACATCATCATTATAGAAAAGAAGCGTTCATTTCTCTCTTGTTCACTGTGCAATTAATTAAAAAGTTATCTTTTATTTGTAAAGTCACCATAAGTTTGGGTCAATTTATGTCTTGCTGAAAGCACAGTTGCTATTTCAGGAGTTAAAATGCTGCAACATTTATTACCTGTCTTCCTTCTGGCTCTCCCTAAATCCTCCCTCTGCCATTCTCCTTCCTCTGCCGAGGTCTTGCCTTGGCCTTTTGGTCCCGCATGACCCTCTGTCCCTCACGACGTGTCCCTCTGTGCCTGCCCTGGCACTTATACACCCTAAACATCTCAGAAGGTGTCCAGCCACTTGTGTTGAGTGCTTTAAGCTGAAGCCCAGGGGTACCCCTTTGGCCAGGGTTCAAAAGTTGTTAGTGAGACACCTCCCAAAAACCACTTGCAGGCAGCATGACTGTTTCAGTCACATCTCCAGAGCAGAAAATCAAAACAAAAGCCTCTTGAGTAAGCAGGACATGGTCAACCTCCAACCCAGTTAAGATTTTCATGTCCCATTTCCTTTCTTTCCATTTGTGTTTCTCCTTAAGTTTAGGCTTTCTAAAGCAGGCATCAGTCCTTCTTTTACCCTTGAATGGGAAGCTGGGACATGCTGGGTGCTGCATGAACAGCACATACACAGCAGGCTAACTGTACACATTCTCCTAAAGGCATTCTTCATCAAAATCAAAAGGATAGAAATTTCCACAAACAACCGTCATGTATAAATAGATGAGGAGGTAATATTAAGATTAAAGATCTGGCTTCCTTTGCTTGGTAGGGGAAATGTAGGACGCTGTACAGCAGGAAATTTTTAACACAATAAGAAAATTGCAGCTTATAAATGAACAAGTTGCCTCTAGTTAAAAAAAAAAAGTCTAAGTAAGAAGTAAAAAATGGAACAAAGTGCTCTAGGAAGGAAATGCTTTGTGTTTATTTATGGTGCACTGTAGTTAGAACGGCAAAAGAAATGGCATGTCCAATGAATTTATGTCCAAAGCAGAGCTGAACACCCACATGCATGCATGTGAATGGTTTCCTGATAATTAAAAGTCTCTGAAGACTGGGTTAGATTAAGCTTTGTTGTCAACAGGTGGCCATAATCTCACAGATTGATGAAGACAGTTTTGTTCAGCTCTGTGGAAGTCCTCTAGATTTATAAGCATTCTGTAGTAACTAAAATTATTAAATGTTTGTGTTCAGAAAAAATAACTTAAATATATCAGAAACTAGAGTGATGTGTATTTTTATTTGATTACTTTCAAAAGTTGCTTGCATTATAACAGGAAACCTGGTCTCAGCTCTTGTTTTATTCCCATTGTTTATGCTGCTTTATTATAATTTTTTAAATGTAATGCCTTTTTTTCCAGTGGGGTGGAGAATGACCTTGTGTTTGTCATGGACAAAACCCACACACACAGGCATGGAAGGAATCTGATGTGTGTATATATATATATATATATATATATAATTTGAACTCTAGTTCAACTCACTGTAAAATCTGAATTGCACATAAGCTGCAGATCCTGCAAGTTCTGTCCAAAATGGAGTCAGGCCTTCTCACATGGCATCCCAAATGAGGTTCCGTGAAGAGCAGTTTAGGGCAATTCTATGCTTCAAGTTTTAGATACATCCCCAAAGGCTGCTGGCAGATGCCTCTGCCCATTTAGTCTCCTTTATAGGGCAAAAATTCCCCACCTTTGCTTCCAAAGCATCATTGCAGATAGCACTTTTCTATAAAGGCCTGACCAAACACATGGAGGCACATGTGGAAGAGATGGAGTACGTTGCAGGAGGACATTGTAGTTTAGTGGTGCCGTAGGACAGTTGTGGCCCATTTGCCAAGAGATATTTGTGCATTTTCCATTAAATACTAGCAGGGTAAGAAAGACCAGTGCCTCTTTGCTGGCTGAGGCGGTAATGATGGTCCACCTTCATTAGCAAATGTAAGCAGTAGTAAATGTGCTCCTCCCAAAGTACTGTTGGCCTAGTGAACACAGACTGTCCTCAGACAGAGTCTTCCCGCTCCCCGAGTGAGCACCGTTGCTGTGAAACTATTAAGTAAAATGTGGTCACCACCATATTTTTAAAAGGCACTTAGGCTGAGGACAGGTGCTGAGCTGCTCAGGCTGGGAAGGGTCACAGAGGTGTGCAGAGGTGGCACGCTGCTGCTGGAGTCGAGCAGGGAGGTGCCTCCAGTATTATCTGGCACCTGCCTGGGGGCTTTTTGGGTCATAGCTTTGTCCATCAGCTGGCCTCAATGTAGTTTCAGTTCCAACTCTCAGGCGGTTTCTTCTCACCCTAAAAGACCATGGCATTTCATAACTGAGTGTAAACACTCAAAGCCCAACCTAAAATGGCCAAAGGAACAGAAAGAATTTGGCCTTGTGGGTTGGATTTTGCAGTCATCGTCTCAGATGTAACATGTAGCAACCCCAGTGGTTTTTCTCCTCTCTTGTACTACAAATGAATCAAAATGGGTCTGAGTTTCTGCCTGGGGGTGTTTGTGCTGGTGCATGTTCCAAAGGCATTCAGGAGCAGGAAGCTCTTGTATTTCTGTATCCCACCATAGTCAAGGGCTACAGAGGACCTGGATTACCAATGTGCCCACCGTCAACGTTGAGTACAAACTGTAGCCCTGGGACACTCAGCTGTCTGCTGCTAGAAAGATAAGATTTGAGGGAATAATTGTCAGCAGCTTGCGGAGGGAGTTAATGTAGAGGTGTGAAATTGTGCCTGGGAAAATGAGCTTTTCCAAAACCATGTGTTTAAACACACCCTGTTTTATATGTTGATATTAAATAACTCTCATATTCATACTGCAGTTTATGAGTGGCTTCTGTTGGTTCTAGCTTAGTTTTCTCTGAGCGTGTTCAGTTCAAACCCTGAATACCATCAATACTTCCCTTGTTTTTTTCTGAAATGTGTGAAGTTCTGGTTTCCAAAGATTGTGACTTCAGGCTTAGCTCATTTGACTTTGCTAACTTGAACTGTGCCAAATTCTGACATCATGTATAAAAGCTGCAGTACAGATGTAGGAGGGGCCAGACTCAAAATCTTAAATTATCGTAAGTGTACTGTCAGGGCAGAGAGCCCTTGGCTCTGATGCCACTTCCCTCGCGCACGCCAGGCTGGCATCATGCTTGGTAGGAACTGAGACGCAAAGGAAATGCAAAGTCAAGGTCCATAAAAGCAGACGTGGTTTAGGACGTAAATGCTCCCTAGTGACTAAAAAGTGACATTGGAAATGGACATCTGTAATCTCTGCTCAGAAAGCCTTCCAGGGACAACAGTCAAGTGGATTAGTAAACTTAGTTACCACGAAAGGAGTCATGTTGAGACAAGAATACCTTTACTTCAAAGAACCTAAATCAAAATTTAACAGCCAAATGAAGGCTCTTTGGAACATTTTATTAAGGGAAAAAGTAGTAAGTACCTGTAACCCTTAAAATAAGGTGGTATATATTAGTAGCTGTGATGGCATCTACTGTCTCATTTGGACCTTGGGATATGTATTATTTAAAATGAAAGACATACACAGCGTGTGGAGAGCTGGCTATTCAAATGCAGAAAACAGCTATTTTTAGCTAGGTCTTCCATCTCCTTCCTGCCTCGTGCAGCCCAGCAGATACGGGGAACCACAAAACCGCGCCCCTCCCCAAAGCCAGAGCTCTCTTTTGTGAATATTGATGCAAAGTCCCGGTTTTGAGGTCTGTTGTTTTTGGGGTTTTTTTACTAGAATGAGCCCAGTACTAAACTAGGTTCACAAACATTTCTTCTTATAACTGCTAAATGTGTAACTTCTGTTACATGTTGTTCATAACCATTGTGTGGGTGGGAATTTTTGTTTGCATCAATGCTGAGGAAATGGCTATTCTCTGTATAAACACAAACACTGGTGAGCAAACAATAGTGCAGGGGGTACGTCAAATTGTCATTCAAGTTCATCTTAAAAGATTTATTTTCCTAGGCAAGGTGCAGAGGCACTGGGACAGGAGCAGGAATGCTTGTGCAATGAGGGCTGAAGTCTTGGGTTTGGGAGCCATCAGGTCTCCCTCCAGCATGGTGAGGAAGTCTCATGTCTCCTTGCACCTTGGTGGGCATAACACAAGGCTGAGGGTGTACAACAACGCTGAGGGAGTATTCTGAGGGGAAATCCTTCATTCCTTCCTTCTGGATCAATACTATGCCGCGACCATAGGAAAGCCTTGGTGATACATGACTGAACAAGCACAACAAAAAAAGAATCATAGAATCATAGAATCGTTTGGGTTAGAAGGGACTGTAAAGATCATCTAGTTCCAACCCCCTGCCATGGGCAGGGACACCTCCCACTAGACCAGGCTGCTCAAAGCCCCATCCAGCCTGGCCTTGAACACTTCCAGGGATGGGGCATCCACAGCTTCCCTGGGCAACCTGTTCCAGTGTCTCACCACCTGCACAGCAAAGAAACAACAAATGATCAAGTGAATGGCTTATTTCTCACATTAAATTGTGTCCTTAGGTTTAAGTATGGTAACAAATACATGTGTAAAGCTTAGGATCAATGCATGAAGAAAGAGTCAAAGTAAATTAAAAGAGTTACGATTAGCTGCAAAAAAAATATCCTACTGGCTCTAAGTCCCACTAAGGACTTATGGTACGGCTCATGTATTTATGAATCCAACAACATGTTTTAATGGGACACATAAGCATGTCTGTATACATATTTAAATAGAAATAGATATGCCTATATAAGGGAGTTATGGCAATGTGACAGCTTTAGCTATATGCAATTACATTTCATTCACCAGGCATTTTTTAAAGCCTCACCTCCAGCCTGTCCCACTAATCTGTATCCTTTGGGACCAGTTTGCACACTATCAATCCCTGATAATTTCAAACTCCTGCTTCCATGGAGGATGAACAAGCGATGCTCTCCCACTAGCATGAGCTCTCAGTAACTGTTCCCTTTCCAAAGATGGATTTTCCACAGACTCCATCTCCATAGTGCTTTTCTGCCTGCCCTCATGCCCTTCCCCACCCCTCCCAGTGACCCAGGCAGCGAGGCAACGTCCTGAAATGGTCAGGCTTAAGACTTGAAATCTCAACATGCAACAAAGCCGGGATCGAAGACTTTGCGCAAATGGAAATGGAGATTCCCACCTTTATAGCTGATCTCCTGACAGATGGCCCAGCTCCTAAAACTGAGGTATTATTGCACATGGAAAAGCAGTTTAAAATAACCGTCAGAGAATTCAGAAACCTACCAGTTAGTGTCTCACTCTCTTTTGAGTCTGGTACCTCTGTACTAAGGCAGATGGCTAGAGAGTCATGTGAAAATAGTCAGCAGCATAGTTTCTTAAGTATCTTTCCAAAGAAGCACCCATAGCAGTTTTTCTACCACTTTCTGGTATGTATGCTCTACCCTTTCAGTACTGCTTGGAGGTAGTATGTATTAGGGATGGCCTTTCTGAAACCTTCAGGCCTTTACCATATACCAGTTGCTCAGGCATTTGCTCAGTCATGCTAATAAATCTTTATTACTGCACTTCTATCGGTTCTTTCTCTATTGGAAAAATATAAGTGTATAAGCTTAGAGGACCCAAGCCTGCACTAAATTGTGTGCAAAGGCATTTATATGTTTTAGAGACCCTCTGGAGCCCATGGGCCAGGCTGAAGTCAGAAGAATTTGCCTGTGGGTCTGCAGGATCTGCCTTCTTCGTGGTAGGACCACAGTAGAGGTGCTGGGGGGTGTCCCTGGAAGCCAAAGGGATGAATTGTAAGGCGGAAAGTTAAGCAGATGCCTACTGGGTTGCTGGATCAAGGTTTTCAGTATCTATTTCAACAGCTTCACTGGTAACAACAATAATTTAAAAAATAACACTTTCAGATGTGACTGCAAAAAATATATAGGAAACCATGATTTTACAGAACTGTGCTAAGAGATAGTCTCTGTTTTATCAACTCAAACTTTCACAGAAGATGGGAAGATACAGCACAACATAATAATAATGACATGCTGTTGACATGCTCTTTAATGGCATTTGTGACTTATTTATAATAATTGGATAATATCAAGGTTGTTATTGGAAAGGGAAAGAGATGTGAATATTACCATAAATAAATATTCAATATTGTATTCTTGTTGGAAGTGGCCGGCATCTTTTTCTAAAAGCTCCTTGCATTATTTGCACAAGAGATTCATGAAAAAAAATCATAGATGTTTGAAGGTGATTTAAGGAAAAATAGGTTTCTTACAGCTTCATTTATCTTATCAACATAAACCAGAACTCAATTTGCTGATAACTGATCACACCCTTGTAGATCCTCAGGAAAAAGGGCCAGAAATCTGTGAATCACCTGTTGCTGTTGCTTTTATGTTGGAACGAAGCAGATGCTGTGGCAAAGGGGAGCAACCTGAAAAATGATGTCTTGCTCAGAATCTGGGAAGGAACTGTAAGGGGCTGGGCGGCAAACCCATAGTGGCTACCGAGCACCTTAAGATTACATTTGTTCAAATGAACAGTCATGTGAGTGGACAAAGTTAATGTAATAGCAGATGTAAACCATCATTCATAGTCTGTGAGGCAAAAGGCTGGCCTCATTTATCAAGGTTTCTCTTTACTATGAACAGTCAGCTCATCTCCAAATATAACCTAGTTTTTCCTTTAAAAGTCTAGGAAATCAAGAATGATGCTGGGTACCATTTGCACATTTACCTCCACAGGTGTTTCAGTGCATCCAGCCCGCACAAGCTGATTGATCTCATCTCTCATTCTTTTTTCCTCGCTCTTATTTCAGTGACCGTTTTGGTTACTGGCACTGAAAAAGTGCATGATAAGGAGACTGCTTTCCTGCTCTCATTCTAGTTTTCTTATCTATCTGCTTTCATCTGTGCATATGCAAAGAATGTCTTTTGGTTTGCTATCCAGTGCTGTGGCTTGTGTGCGGAGGAGGAATACAGCAGCTAATTAAAAGGTGGCTGTCTTCAGTGACTGCACTCAGAGAGTCTGCAGCTCCTCCTGGGCAATTGCATTTTGTCACCTCTTGAACTGCCTCTCCGGGCTGTCACCCTTCAACTCCCCTGTACCGCTGCCAACGCTGGCAGGGCTTTCTTCCAGAGTAGCAGGCAGTTCTGCATGAAGGAGAGCAAGAAGACAGAAGGGCTTTGATTTGGTCTTGCTCCTTCAGGAGCACCCTTTTCTCCTCTGCACAGCTGCTTGCATCCAGCGTGTTAAGAGGAGAGGTCCACAGGCAGGAAAGAAGGAGGTTTATTAACAGGGATGTGGGCCTTGCAAATACCAGTCAGACTCATGGTTGTTTTAATCTAGTCTCAACATTTATTCATGGCTTCAATCTATTCAGCCGAGAGAGGTTTCTCCTGGGTCCTTGTGGGTGCCCTGCATTGTTGAAAATGTCCTCATGGTCAAACCACATAAGGTGCGGGGACTCTGCTGCTTGAGTGACAGCTTCGAGGTCAGGAGAAACGTCTATGACTGACAACTGAAGGAGACAAAAACTAGGGACAGAAGGAACCTAGAAGTGAAGTGTGCTTCCTACACCAAGTTTATTGCTGTTATTAGCATCAGAATATGATGACTTCACAGAACACTTTGTTTGAACAATGAGGTCGGAGGGAAAAAGAGGAAGATGTGCAATGTGTTCCCCTTGACCACTCTGAATATGAGGGCCACAAAGCTGAAAAAAAGAGGGGGAGAAAAGTAAAACACACTTAAAAATTTCCAAATGTTTTCTTCTATGTATTTTTTCCATTGTGAAATGCTTTGGGCTGCAGTGGCTCTGCATCTTTTGTCCTCTACTTGGATGTCTAAACCTCTATGGCAGCAAGCCATAGTCAATCTCCTGGATGGCTGAACCTTCCGGGCAGCGAGTCATGGTCCACCGGCTACTTTTAACTCTCTTTCCCTTATTGACAACTTAGTGTTTTACAAAACAAAGTGACTGGAAGACTCTAAACTGCTGCTGAAAGTGTCTTGGCCCTGAGGGTAGAGAATGCATTTTAAAACCTGTCACCGTTTTTTATTTCAACCCTACAACTCCGCTTTATCTCCACGAGCAGCCCATGTCACCACATGCACCATTAATTCTGGTACTTTCAAATCAAGCAGAAGAAATAAACCAGGCTGCAGCCCTTCCTTTGTGCTGCAATAATGAACCAAGCTTGGAATCTGGAAGATAAAGTGCTGACATTTTAACTTTTAATTGAAGAATTTCTTCCCCACAGAGGTATCAACAGGGAACAGAGCATCATCCTTCCTTTTAAAATGAAAAGCCAAGTTCCTCTGCTGTTTTTGAGCCAGCATGGGTACAGCCACAAGTGGGATGGTATGAAGGCAGCCCCTTCTAGGGCTGAAAGGCACAGCTGAGCTAAAGCGGTGGCCCCTCCAAGCCATTGTGCTGGCTAGTGACACTGATGAAGAGCCACCTCAACTCTGACACCCAGAGCCTGCGTGCTGTTTGCGTATCCTGCACTGTCTCCAGCTAAATGTCATTCACCCCGTTCACTGCTGTAGTCTGCCAAGTAGCCAGATCTTCATCTCTCATCTCATCTCTCCAGCTAGATCACACGACGTCCTGCAGGAGGTTCCAGCCTCTAAGTCAGGTTGTATGGCCTTCTTTCTGTTACACCTGCACATCTTTATTTAATCTTAAACACAAGCTTTTAAGAATTAGCAAGCTGCTTCTCTCCTGTGTGAGATAAATGCTGCAGTTGTGATGTTTTCAATGGATGTGTGCACTGGAGAGACACTGGACTACTATAAGTGCCCATCATCCTATCCCAATCTAACTAATTATGCAGGTGGTTTCTAAGGACCCTCTAGGAGGGAGAACGGGACCCACTCTACATTATTGGGATACTTTTCTACAGCTGGTGCATTTCCTCCTAGAATGAGCTTCAAAGGCTGATCCACTCATCTCTGCTCACCCTCTCCCTCTGCTCTCTTCTTCCCAGTTGAGCCACACTACCAAACTTCACTGGTCTCCTTACCAAGACGTTTTTGATACAGTGGAAACTGCAGAGCATGTCAGAATGTTACTCCAGTTTCATATTTCATTGTCCAGAGTTTCTGAAGAGTACTGTGAGTTATTTAAGAAGTACATCAATAAAACAATTAGAAGATCACTTTTGACAAATGTTGCAGTAGATTACAACTCTTGAGGGGGTTCTCAGTGTGGAACTCGGCTCTTGACTCTCCTCAGTTTCCATTAAACTGTAAAACAGCCTGTCAAAGGAAAGGAGGAGAACCTCGTAACTGAGACTTTAAAACTGAACTGAGCAAAGCTGTTGAGAATATACTGATAAACAACCTTGCACGGGAAGAGAGAGGTGCAAGGAACTCTTTTCCCACACTGAGGTTGTATTATACATTGTCCTTGACTTTAGCAGTGTCTACTACAAGAGACGTGAAGGGCACCTGACTAAATTAGGCACCAGCTGATATGAGGAAAAGAACAGGATGCCTCACTTACCTCTGGGCTTTAAAAAAAATTTATAATTTGAGCGGGCAGTATAATTCACTGTGTTATTAAAGGATTTTTTGAAGATGCCTTGTGACGGGCAAAATAATCAATCAAACTTTACATTTACTACTTAGAAGTGTAATTGAAATTATGGTTGTTATAAAAATATCATTACCACATCTGTATTTCAGAATGATTTATTCTTTTGGTCATGGCATGTTTTTGAAATTTAAGCCGCATTTTCCAGAGGATTTTCCTCATGCATTCCAAAAATTGATGATCTATTCCTGTTTGGACTGGTATAAATACCTCCGTATACACATTTTTACCTATGTACAAATTAATGTATCATTTCTTAACACAAACTAAGGGTTTTTTTTTTGTTTAGTCGCACTTCCAATGTGTTAATGTTGGTACATTTCAAACATACCTTTATTAATCATCTTGCAGAGGTACACATCCAGCTTATACAAACTTAAGCTCTATCAAGTTAAGAATAGTTCAAAACCAGGTACTTTGCTGAAAACCCTTTTTTACTTTAGTTTTCGGAATTTTTTTTTCCCAATAAAAAGGCTTTCTGTTGTGCAGTCTTCACTGTAACACTGGATTATTTCTTCCAATAGGAATTTCCTGACAAAGGTCTGGTATGTTATTTTTGCACCTCTCAGTCATTGACCTACAACTACCCAAAGAAACTCACTTTAACCTATCAATCAAAGGAAGAGTTCAATTTTCAGAGATTTTATTTCTGTATTGAGTCAATCCTTTGGAAGGCACCTGAAAGAGAAGATATTTGTGTGTTTTACTAAACCCATGTTGATTTTTCCATGAAGTAAGATTAGGGTACAGTGACTTCATTTATTTGTTACAGATTTACGAAAATCCTTGCATGTTTCATTTTCATAGTAGCACATTCATACCACAAGTTGTATGTCTTCTGGTATTTCATGTCTTCACAGTCTGTGTTAATGGGGACGTATAACTATTAGGACTCTGAATGCGTTATATTTGGCATCTTTGCATTTTGTTATGCGTGTCTCCAAACTACTGCAAAAGAACTTCCTCTCTGCCTTTTGGTTACCCCTTGCATTTTGTTTTATCTTCCTCTCTTATGAGATGAATTCCTTTATTTCAATGATCGATAAGATTTTCCTGAAGGAAGCAGCGTTGTCATCAGCCCAGCTAAAAGACAGTCGTCATTCTTCAGCAAAGGCCAGACCATTTCTCATAATACTGTTGCCTTGATATGGTTATGACCTACACCGCAAGAATGGTCTCCAGTGCATCATCCATATGACTTTTCAATATCTACCTGCATTAAGAGATAAGTAACAAAATGACTTTTGGTATCATGTAGCAGTTGGGTTTTTTTTGTAAGGGCAATGTACCTTTCCTCACTACATTCTCCTATGACTCCAAATATACCTGACATTTAACTTGACTTTTATCTTGCTCTTTTCAGTTTGCTTCTTGCTCCCACTGGGATACCCCACTTCTTCCCACAGCACACAGATATCCATGGAGCTCCTTGTGACAACATGTTGTGAATGCTAAAAGTTTACAGAGTTCAAAACCTGACTGCAGAAATGAATGGGTAAAAGGTCTACTGAAGGCAATTAAAGACTTTAAACCTACTTTTGGCAAACATGTATCCATGTGTCATTCATTTATCTCAGATGCCTCTGAACAATGTTATGAATAGCTATGCCTTCTCAAGTCCCTTTTTAAGCTGGCAGACAGTCTTTTAAATCTTCTGCTAATAAAACCGCACCACACCTTGGAAACTGGCTGGCACCAGGAAGCAGAATTTTTGAAGAGAATTGTCCAGCAACTGTCTTTTAATAGCCATCAACTATTTTAGTCAAATAGTCAGTGGTCATTAACCTCAACCTCATGGCTTCTTCTCTTGTTCCTTTCACTTCCTGCATGATTTCCTTATACTGCCCAGCTGAACGAAGGCAATGTATTCCTAGAGGGATTGTACCAGTAACCATGCCAATAAATACTATGTATAAATTATGAACAAAGGAAATCTGTTTACCTCATTGTCGTGACCCTGTGTGACTGGGCAAGCTGGCCTATTAAGAATCCAGAATTTAGCCTCAGCGATGACTGGCTTACCTTTCTGTTGGGGATTCAAATAACAGGAGGAGGAGCCAGGCCCCAAACTTTTTGAGGAATACAAAACCAGTCCGAGTACTATGGCGAAAAGTTAAAAGCATCAGGGTCATTTAAGCTGCTTCACACTGTCAGTCTCTGTGACTGGATCTCTCAGCCTGGTCCTGGGAAACAAACCCCTGCTGAGAGCAGGAGTTATGGAGGAGGGACAAAAGGAATGGTTTTTTGCTTTGAATTTTACTAAAAACAAACAAACAACCTTCCCCCAAAGACAACACCACCACCACCAAAAGCCCACAATGAATTTCCAAAAGGGTTTACTGAGAAAATAACTCTTGCAAGAGAATGAAGCCAATGCAACAGGACTTAGTACCAGACCAGACCCTCCTACAGAGAAACAGTGTAAAGGACAATACTACAGAAGGGATGAAAAAAGTAGCTGGAGAGTAAATGGTCCTGAAAGATGGAAAGTGCTGAGGTGCTTCCATTGTCTGGTACTATTCAGTATTGTCACTGGTGGCCTTGGGATAGAAGGCCTAATAAATCTACAGAGGACATAATGTTGGGAGAAACTGTTGAGTATTTTGGAGGAAGTATGCTGGTAGACAGATTTAGAATTCAAAATTATTTTGAATATTGCCCAGCTGTTGCTCATCACCCTTTAAGAAAGATGCAGCCCACACCGAGTGTGATGATACAGAGACCGGAGAGAAGCAATGGGAACGTCCACTAACCCAGAAAACATGACCTGTGAGGAAAGACCAAACAGATTGGTCTTGTTTAAAATAAAGAAGAAAAGGCTTCAGGGATGTACAGGATACGAACTTCATGTGTGACCGACCTCAGATCCAAAGCATTCACCAGCATAATGACGTCCTGTAGGACAAAAAAAACCTTCATAACTGCAATGTGCCACAGGAAAGGAGTAGGAGAGATCAAGGGCATCATGGAGGCCTTCAGGCCCAGGGTACTTTTTAGGCGAGAATGCAAAGATTATCCTGATAAATAGGCCATGTCCTGTGCAACACACACATTAGAAGAACTCTTAACAGCCTTGCCAGCCTAACCTTGGAGTGTGGGGACTCCTTCTGGGCACAAATCTAGCAAATGATTTAATTTTGACATATGAGCAAGGTACATGAGCCAGGCATCTGAGAAACAAAGACCTTAAAAATTTTAAGAAAATTCAGGTCCAAGTTACACATCAAAATGGTGAAAAAAATCTTTTTGGCTTTAGAGACAACCAGCAACATAAATATAAAATGAACTCCTACCGCACTTAAAATGCATTGAACTAATTAATGAGTATTAAATAACGCATCCTAGAACACATTTGTTTAGCAGTCTTTGCATTGGCATCGTGCAAGCACTGTCGGTGGTACACAGATCCCTCCTCAATTTCATTGAACTGGGGAGGCTCCGAAGTTACAATAAAAGCTCCCATTGTTAGTTTTTAAGTGCAAAACCTCAACCCATTTCTAATATGCTAGTATGTTCCTGCTCCTGTAGTCCTCAGTAAGAGCAACGTCTGCCAGCTTTGTGATGGTCACACACTTCATAACCATACATACACTCCGTAAACCCACCAACACCAGCGATCTTGCCTCCAGACTGGTCCATGAGGTGCACCTCAGACAACCTACCTCTTTCAGTATCTTCGCTTCCTTTTAGCAACCTGCGTACCTGATGGTAACCCATACTTGTAGCTGTCTGCTCCACAGTAAAGTCATTTTCTCTGAAGGACTCTGTGAATTGTGTAGCATAATCCAGACAGATTTGCTTCACTGCATTGCTTTGCCTCAGGAATCACTTACCTTATCAAATATCTTGTTAGTCTGACATGATCTAGCTTTGATGAACCATACTGTAGTTGAACACATTTTTCACTTACGTCTAAGTAAGTCCCCAGTCAAATTAACAGGGCATGGAGTTGCTGTTCCCCTCAATCCCCCTGCCTTTTTATAAAAGAGAATTCCTATTCTCCAGTAATAGCGCTTCACTTCCAACTTGTCTGATTCATTGAAAACATTGCTCAGGACTTGGAAAGATGGCTACCAATTCTTTCAGCATTTGGGGTGCAGTTTCCCTGGGCCTGTCACAAGAAACATCCTAAGTTATGCTTCTACTTCACACCTGATAATGTCATCACTTATGTTATCCTCACTTGCTTTAGGTTCTCTGCCAATACCCTCATATAAATAATTTTTTGGTCGAAAACTGAGGCAATGTATTAGTTCAAGATTTGGAGAAGCCTCAATCTTCATCCCATCCCTGGCATTTAGCGACGATACAACTTCGTCCTTTGAATCGTTTTTATGTATATAGTTGAAGAATTCTTTGCTATCTGTTGCCCTTTTCTTTGCACCATCTGGCTCAGGTAGATTTTTATCCATTCTTTCTCTCTGGTTCTGCAGTTTCTAACCCTGCAAACTGTAGCTCTCCTATTTACTTTCCCGTAGGTTTGCTCATTACTTTAATACCCTCTTACAGGTAGTTACTTATCCACTAGGTCTACCATTGACCTATTCCGATCTCTTTTAGGAGATGAAAGTGCTACACAGGATTTTTCATTTTGATTTTAAAGTAAGTCCATGACTCTTCCACATTCAAATGCATGATTTTTTAGGTCCAGGCAGTCTCACAAGTCATTTTCCCATGGTTTCTAAATGTTTGCGCTCTGATATCCAGGACTGTAGGACCAGATATATTTTTACTCTCCTGAAATTTGCAGTGAAAAACACGAGTCATTCATCAAAGGTTATTTTCTGTAATCAAATCCTTTCTGTTTCCTGAAAAGAGTTCTTTGGGCTGTTGTGCCTGTTTGGTGGCTGCTGGTACGGTCGCTGCCGGTAGAAAAAGTTCATTGCCTGTCACACCCAAGAGTACATACAGTATTTGTTTTCCAAACTGCCTGGGGAATTAAAGCCTTCCCCAACCTCCCTGTTACTCAGTGTTGATGGAAATCTCTATCCATAGTCATCCATGAAACTGAGGGTCTTATGCCAGATTTGGGTCTTTTTTATCATTCTTATCCATGGTCACTTTCAAAGAAATGTTTTATTTGTACCATCACCTTTTCTGTCTTCTCAATCTATTACTTCATTAATTTCTAATAATAATTATTATTAATAGGTAGTACAAATTCTGCCTCTGTCCTAATTTTTCTCTTTTCTTCAACCCCTCTAGGTTAGAGGACATAAAGAGAAAAAGTGTCTTCATGGTTGCCCTTAGCCTCCTGGCTTACTGGCTTCATAGATTAGGGGTGGTACCTGAGAGAGGTGTCTCTTACCATCTAACCTTTTTCTGGGGAAATCAGACAAAGGCTGAAGAAGTTAAATACATATCATAGAATCGTAGAATCATAGGGTTGGAATGGACCTCTGCAGATCATCTAGTCCAACCCCCCTGCCAGAGCAGGGTCACCCAGAGCAGGTTGCACAGGAACACGTCCAGGCGGGTTTTGAATGTCTCCAGAGACACAGACTCCACCACCTCTCTGGGCAGCCTCTTCCAGTGCTCTGCCACCCCCAAAGGAAAGAAGTTCCTCCTCATGTTGAGATGGAACTTCCTATGTTCAAGTTTGTGCCTGTTACCTCTTGTCCTGTTGCCGGGCACCACTGAAAAGAACCTGGCCCCATCCTCCTGACACCCACCCTTTCAGTATTTATAAGCATTGATAAGATCCCCCCTCAGTCATCTTTTTTCCAGACTGAAGAAACCCAAATCCTTCAACCTTTCTTCATAAGAGAGGTGTTTGAGTCCCCTAATCATCTTGGTAGCTCTCTGCTGCACCCTCTCCAGCACTTCCCTGTCCTTCTTGAACCGGGGAGCCCAGAACTGGACACAGCACTCCAGGTGCGGCCTCACCAAGGCAGAGTAGAGGGGGAGGATGACCTCCCTCGACCTGCTGGCCACACTCTTCTTGATGCACCCCAGGATGCCATTGGCCCTTTTGGCCACAAGGGCACATTGCTGGCTCATGGTCATGCTGTTGTCCACCAGGACTCCCAGGTCTCTTTCAGCTGAGCTGCTCTCCTGCAGGTCAGCCCCCAACCTGTATATACACAAATACATCTAGAGGCTTGAGCAAAAGAAAAACAAGAATGTTAAACAGAGTCGCTTTTGTTGCAGGTGGGAGAACCACCTTAGTGTAAGTGAAGCTCTTGGCAGACTATCAAAAATATTGTCCACAAAAAAATGTTCTTATGTTCTCTGCTATGGGGATGTCCTGCAAAAGGAACAGCAGGCACCAAAACAGCACAGCAACTGTTGGCTGTTTCTTCTCAGTTATTCCCGGAGTCTTTCAGGCAGAAGTCACACATCCCTGCAGTTAGTAGCACTAGGAGCAGCAGCTGGCAGTTCCTGGGTAGCAGCAGGACAAGTGGCAGGATCTGCTGTGGGAATGAAAACTGAGATGGAATGAGATGGCCAGTGAGCTTCAGAAATTAATATCCACCACGTAAAAAAAAGAATTGCACTACAGTATCTCTTGAGTATTGATGTTGCCTGTCTTAGCCTATGCCTACATTAACGTCCGAGATTCCTGTTACTAATTTTCTTAATATTTCTGGTCGCTGTGGTATTTTATTTCTGATTCATATTGGTTTTTTTTTAAAAAAAGGGAAGAGGAAAGCTGAAAGGAAAGCTTGATAATTCTGATCTTCATGAGGTGACAAACTGGGCCCCTGCCATAGGCCAAGAACAAATCCAGAAGCAAAGCCAAGCCTGAGACACAGATAGAACATGTAATGAATTAAGTCATTGACTGCCACACAAATGAAGACCTTGTCCTCGCCCCTCCCTCCTCCCCACATGCTCAAAGGTCAGCCTGGAGATGAGCTGCTCATGGTGCCCTTGTGGCCAAGAAGGCCAATGGTCTCCTGGGGTGCATTAAAAAGAACACGGCCAGCAGGTCGAGGAAGGTCATCCCCACCCTCTACTCTGCCCTGGTGAGGCCACATCTGGAGTACTGTGTCCAGTTCTGGGCCCCCCAGTTCAAGAAGGACAGGGAACTGCTGGAGAGAGTCCAGTGCAGGGCTACAAAGATGACCAAGGGAATGGAGCACCTCTCTTATGAGGAAAGGCTGAGGGACCTGGGTCTGTTCATCCTGGAGAAGAGAAGACTGAGAGGGCACCTCACCAATGCTTGTAAATATCTGAAGGATGGGTGTCAAGAGGACGGGGTCAGACTCTTTTCAATGGTGCCCGGCGGCAGGACAAGGGGCAACGGGCACAAGCTGGACACAGGAAATTCCGTCTCAACATGAGGAAAAACTTTACTTTAAGGGTGACAGAGGACTGCAACAGGCTGCCCAGAGACGTAGTGGAGTCTCGTTCTCTGGAGATATTCAAAACCTGGCTGGACATGTTCCTGTGCAACCTGCATCCCTGCAGGGTTCTGTGATACAGTGGGAGGAAAAGGGTGCCCAACTGAAAAACAAGGAGACCTGTGCCTTGTAAAGGAGAAACCAGAAGGCAGCGAGGAGACGGACCTGCACCCGGAGACTTTGTGAGACTTAGTTTTGGGGCAGGGTGGCTGGACCCGGACAGAGACCGAGCCCGGGGAAGGCGAGCTGTGAGGTGCCTGAGGGACCTAGTGCACCCGTCCACAAGGGAGCTCGCCCCGGGCCACCGAACGGCCAGTGAACGCGACCCCTTCGGCCCGTGGGGCTGCGGGCGGGCGAGGGCGGCAGGGTTGCGGGGACCCGCCGCCCAAAGCCGCGGCGCTGGGGGGAGGCCACCACCCGTCGCCACCACGGCTCGCCGGGGGGCAAGCGCCGCTCGCCCCGCCCCGCCCCCGCCTCCCACCGCGCTCCCCCGCGGGGCGGGCCCGCCGGGCCGCCCGCACCCCACGGCCAGCCGCGGCCGCAGCGCGGCGAGGCGCGGAGCGGAGCGGAGGCGCCCGCGGGAAGATGATGATGGCGCCCCCGCCGCCGCCCGCCCCCGCGGTGTCGGGTCCGCTGGCCGTGCTGGACCCCACAGGTGAGATCCGGCACCGGCCCCGTCGCAACTTTCCTGCCCCCGGGAGGCGGCGGCGGGGTCCGGGCGAGGCGGGGAGGGGGCTTCCCCTGGGGGAGGCGCAGCTGCCCCCGCCTCGCTTAACGGGGCGTAAGCGGGGGCTCTGCCCGGGCCGCGTCCCGCAGAGCGGGGACAGCGGGGGACCCCAGCCTGTGCGGGTCATTGCCGTCTGTCTTACTCTCGATCACGGAGGCGTTTAAAAATAAATACCTTTTTTTGTTTTTTTTTTTTTTTTCTTTTGAGCTTTCCGCCGCGCCTAATGTATCACCGTGCCGACGGTGTGACATTAGAACGAGTAGCTCGATACGGGACGCTAATGAGAAATTAATGTAAATCCTGCTCTGCTGGATGAAAAGGGGCAGTTGCTGGGGAAGGCGGGGGTGGGGTGGGGTGGGGTGGGGGGTGGGGGGGGTGGGGTGTTGCAGGGTGCGGGGTTGGCGTGGGGCAGGCTGGTGGCCGCCGTGGGGTTTCGCGGCGGCCGGCGGTGAGGGGTCGGGTGGCATCCGAGGCGAGTGGCAGCCGGGTTTCCATCCTCCGCTTTCTACGAATTCGTTGCTGAAGTCGTGTGCTGCTGGTGCTGACAGCGGGCGCCCTGGAAAATAAAGGTATACGCGAAAGAAAGGACAAGCATTTCCGTTATTCCTGTGAAATTCATTGGCGTCGAGAAAATACAGAACTTATTGCTGGGAATTACTCTGCGCGTGTAGTGTTTGGAAGGATAAACAGAGACTTTGCTATGTAGCCAAGGATTGTAACAGCCAGTTAAAAAATGTATTAGATCATAATTTTTGTCTTAAATTTGGAGGAAAAATGGTATTGGTGTTGAAAAGGTAGCAGTGAAAGGTGTACTGTAACTTTAAAATGTTTTCAGGTAAACAGAGGAAAAAGAAGAATCTGTATGCTAGCTTTAAGCTGGTGATTAGCTGCTCATTAAATTATTTATTAGTGAAACAATTGTTGTCAAAGCAATGAAGTCATAGTGATACCGCATGGTATCACTGACTCTAGCTATGCTACATAGTATAGGAGGGTTTGTGGGTTTGGGTTTTTGTTTGGTTGGTGGGTTTGTTTTTTGTTTTAATAGAATTGTAAAAGAGCACAGTAATGTTTCCTATGGCCTTGAATATGTAACACACTCATGGGTTCTTCCTCATCAGATTCATAGTAAAGATAAGAGAGACGGGCCTGGTAAAAGCTGCTGTCTTGTGGCTTGAAACGAATGCTGTTGCATCTGGTTTAATTAGTTCAGCACTCCGGACAAGTCAAGCATTTAATCAGAAAAGGGAAAGTAATCACCGATAGCGGGTGTGAATATCTCTTTTAAGCATCTCAGTCCATCACATTTAATTTTGGGAGGCAATGTAGGATTAATTCCATTTCACTGGCATAAACCATGTTTGAAAATACACAGTGAAAATTGTAGCCAAGAGAGAGATGGTACTGAAGTGAGCACTGCCGTAATTAAAAATCATTAATTTAGCTCCAAAGACCTTCCCTTAAATATTTTCGTGATAGCAGCAAAGCAGCGGATACCTTTGATACTAAACTCCTCTGCCAATGGTGAATTTCTGTTTAAATTATCTTACTATATATGGTTAATACCACTCTCTGAAACGTGTCACAGTTTTTAGTAATATTCATTAAGTATTAAAAATGCACTGTTTTTTCTGCTACAAAACTTTCCTCCCTCATCTTTTCTGATACTAGGATACTAATGTATGTTGGGCTGGGGCATTATTTGAAATAAGTGTTTCCATTTAGATCACCTTAACTAGATCAGAGAGGAAGGTATGAAATTCTGTGGTGCTAGTATTCAGCAAATGTGATTGTGGTCCCAGCAAATTGCTACATCCTGCAGTGATTCCTTCCTTGCAAAAAATCTTTCCACACCTTTTAATAGACTTTATGATATCTAGAGATGGATTTTAACAGGAGTGGTGAAGTTAACAAAGTATAGTTGCCTTAGTCTAAATGTAGACTTTTTTTGAGTTAAATTGCAGATGATACATATGCAAATTTTACAGAATTGAGAGATGCTATTTCACTCTATTGTTTCTTTCCTTTGACCATTGAACACATTCCATACCATGGACATGTTTCATCATAAAGTCATTTGTTATTCTTTTAAACTCACCCTTCACTTCATTCAAATCCAGACCCTACCATTCATCATTAGATCCATCACTTTGCATTCTACCACCAATCTGATCTATACCCTCCCCACAAAACCATTAATTTTCCATAGTCTTCCTACAAATTAAATTTATCCCCCAGCCATTGTGAACGGAGCATTGAAAATATAATTTTGTTTTCTGCAACTGATGAACGGACAAAAGGTTTTGCTGAGTCCAGCAGAGCTTGGTCTTTAGGAGGAACTTTTTACTCACTGGAGGATGATCTCAATTTCTCTCCTCATGGGCCTTTCTCTCTCCCAAGGAGACAGCAGTCTGGTGTCTCTCCTCCTTGTCCTGTCAGCATTTTCTTTCCTTCCATTGAGATAGCGGGGCTGAGTAGCTCAAGCAGGTACTTTGCTGACAGACGTTTAGCAAACAAAGCAGGCAGTGCTTCTGGGACTGTTCCTTTTCACGCACAATTTCAGTCTATGCCAGGTAGGGCACAAGCCAGTGATGTGGAAGCAGCTTTACCTCTCTAATTTGTCTCCCAACTTTTACTGTAGTGCCCATTGGTGCAGTATCAAAACTCAGTTAATGCGACACTGGACAAAACTGCTGAAGAATTTTGCCAATAGAAGGTAATAACATGTTCACGCTCTCTCTTGACCCTGGTTTCAAGCTAACGCTAATAAGGATATGATGAGAAGATTTCTTTCTACACGCTTGATTTTTGGTATGCTAGAGATAAGAATTTGAAGCTATAACTAAATTGGAGGAAGGTCCAGACAAAGAGTTTATATGTTCATACCGAGTCATTGTTAAAGAAGTTAAAGGGGATAAATGTCAAAATTATCCTGAGAGTCATGTCAGTATTACAAAATTGGAAAGTCAATACCCTATATTAACTGTCTCCTGCACTACAGAAACATCGGTGTTGGAAGAAAATTCAGCCCAGAAATACTGACAGCAATATTTCCTCCGCTCTTAATTTACCGGCTCTTCTTGTATATGGTTGGCCTTCGGTCCAAGCCCTGCCACAGTGAGCGTCAGGGAAGAAGGCTGGGCCAGCCCCTCTGTCTGTGCTGTGGACAGGGCTCCCAAGGGAACAGGCTGGCAGTGGGTTTTGGCTGGTAGATACAGTAAAAGCAGATCCAAAGAACTGCGTGGCAACTGCTACAAACACCAGTAAACAAAGACTTGAAAAATCTTGGGAGCCAACATGACTGAAATAGCAGAAGGGAGCTAATAGTAGGAACCTTTTGCATCTGAAGATATGCTGCTTTACAAATATTACTTGGGCCTGACAATATGCTGGTGACTTATATACATGTAATTATACAGATTTTCTTAAGGATGCCAAAGATTTTTATTGATGTGACTAAGGAAATCCAGACAGACAGAGCAGAAGCTAATTTAGACCTGATTTCTACTCATCTTATCTGAGCATGTGGCAGTGTCTGAGATCAAGGGCTTGCTCCAGAAGGGGCCTTTCTATGCTCCTGCTTGTAAGTCATCTCTCCTAAGGGTAGCTAACTACATGTAGTTATGAGAGCTTCCAAATTGGAGTTTGAAAAAGAAGTTATATGATTGGGTATTTGCCTTTGATTTGAGGTGGAGCTGGTAAAAGATCAATGAATGTGAGGACTGAAGGGTATCACATATGTAAATGCTTTCTAGGGCATGTAGATTTCAAAGTCAAGATCATAGAATCATAGAATGGTTAGGGTTGGAAGGGACCTTAAAGATCATCTAGTTCCAACCCCCCTGCCATGGGCAGGGACACCTCCCACTAGATCAGGTTGCTCAGAGCCCCGTCCAGCCTGGCCTTAAAAAATTCCAGGGATGGGGCTTCCACCACCTCTCTGGGCAACCTGTGCCAGTGTCTCACCACCCTCTACAAACAGATGTAGTTCAGTCCAAAAAATGATCCTATAAGTAATGACGTCCTTTTCTGTTTTATCTCATTAAACCCACATCCAATTTACTCCAATTACAAATGAGAGCATGCTTTTCCTAAGACAGTTTCCAGAAAACTCAGTCTGAGCAATCAAACTCATGTGTTGTTTTTTGCAAATCATTATTGATAACCAAAACTCCGGAGGGCAGATTGGACCCTTAGGTTATCTCCATGCGATCTGGTTAACCTTTGCCAGTATAGGTGTTACTTTGAGAAAAATGTAGAGGCCTGTCTCCTCAGGCACTTCTCATAAAAGCAGACATCCAGTGGTTTCAGAAACACTTGGTTGAGGAGCATCTGTCCCGTTGACTTTCAGGTGGTTTGTGTTCCTGTGTCCCTTTAAAGTATGTCTACATTGCAGCTGCCGTTCCATAAAAGTGGATATGAGCATGCATACCCAAGCCACCTTTAGTCTACCTGTCTTGACTATCATAAAAACATTGAATAATTCAGGCGGGAAGGTACCTCAGGAAGTTGTTAGTCCAACCTTCTGCTCAAAGTAGGGTGTACTATGAGGTCAGACGAGGTTGCTTAGGGCTTCTTCTGGTTGGATCTTGAAAACCTCCAAGGATGGAGGCAGCACAACTTCTTTGGACCACCTGTTCCAGTGATTGACTGTCCTAATGTTGAATTTTTTCTCCTTATACCCAGTCTGAAACACTTCTTGTGTTTCAGTTTATGTCCGCTGTCTTTTGTCCTCCTGCTGTGCACCACCATGAAAAGCTGGAGTCTGTCCTCTTAACCACCTCGTAGGCACTGGAAGACTGCTACTAGCCCTGCCAAAAGCCATCTCATCTTTAGGCTGAGCAAGCCCTGTTCCCTCAGCCTCTTCTCATACAGTGAGCGTGGCAGCCCCCTGACCTTCTTTGGGGTCCTCTGTTGAATTCACTGCAGTTAATTGATCTATTTCCTGTAGTGAGGGCCCAAAACTGGGTGTAATATTATATGTGGTCTAAAAAGCGCTCAAGAGAGGGGTATAATTACTCCTCTGATCTACTAATCACACTCCTGTTAATACAGCCCATGATGCTCTTGCCAGGGCCCACTGCTGGTCCATGTTCAGCTCATTGAACGCCAACACCCCCAGGTGCCTTTCGGCAGAGCTGCTCCCCAGCCTGGCCGTCCCTTACCTGTATCACTGCAAGGCGTTGTTCCTTCCTTTGCTCAGGACTTTGCATCTGTCTGTTGGGTTCTGTAAGGTTTCTGGCTGGCCCATTTTTCCAGCCTGCCTAGATCCCTTTGAATGGCAGCCCTCCCCTCCAGAGTATTGACTGGCTGCCCCCCCGCAGTTTTCTCTCATAGAATCATAGAATGTGTTGGGTTGGAAGGGTCATCTAGTCCAACCCCCCTGCAGTAAGCAGGGACATCTTTCACTAGATCAGGTTGCTCAGAGCCTCATCAAGCCTGGCCTTGAATGTCCCCAGGGATGGGGCCTCCATCACCTCTCTGGGCAACCTGTGCCAGTGCCTCACCACTCTCATCGTAAAAAACTTCTTCTAAATGTCTAATCTAAACCTACCCGTCTCTACTTTAAAACCATTGCCCCTCCTCCTATCGCTACATGACCTTGCAAACAGCCCCTCCCTGGCTTTCTTGTAGGTCCCCTTCAGGTACTGGAAGGCCACTATTAGGTTTCCCTGGAGCCTTCTCTTCTCCAGGCTGAACAACCCCAGCTCTCTCAGCTTGTCTTCATAGGAGAGATGCTCCAGCCTTTTGATCATCTTTGTGGCCCTCCTCTGGACCCACTCCAACAGGTCCATGTCCTTCTTGTGCTGAGGGTTCCAGAGCTGGATGCAGTTCTCCAGGTGGGGTCTCACAAGAGCTTGATGAGCAGGCATGCTACCACTTTCTTGAGGTTGTTGATGAATACATTAAATGGGACAGCTCCCAAGACAGACTCCCATGGTACTCCACTTGTTACTGGCCTCTAGGTAGAGTACCATCCATTAACCGTTCCCTCTGAACCCAACAATCCAGCTAATTTTTTAACCATCTCAACTGGGTTATGAGAATGTTGTGGGATACCATGTTAAAACCCTTGCTAGATTTAAGGTAAAAGACATCCACTGCTTTGCAAGTACAGTCATTCCATCATAGCAGGCGGCTGAGTTGGTCAGACATGATTTGGCTCTGGTAAATCTATGCTGGCTATTTCCAATTGCCTTTTCCTTATGTGCCCCGAAGTGTCTTACAACAGGATTTGCTCCATATTTTTGGTCCCAGCCTCCCAGGAACCAAAGCTCGTTTGATTGGACAAATCACCATTTTGGCCCTTTTTAAAGATAGGTGGAGCATTTGCCTTTTTCAGTTACTGGGTATTCCCTGGTCTCCATGACTTTTAAAAGACGATAAAGTGCAGCAAGGACATCAGATATTATTTAAAAGCTGGAAGATATATTGAATGGATCATTTTAGTTTATGGGAAGGACAACTTATTTGTGGAGTTACAAGTCTGAACTCTGCTTTCCCCTCTTGGCCATGTGAACTGGCTTTGTTGAAAGAACTGCCTTTAACCGCGTACACGTGATGAAGAACTGATTGATAATGAAGAACCTCTCTGTTTCCACATCCCCAGTGACCCTCCATGGACTAACAGGGAATTGCTAGAGGCAGACAGCTGGGGCGCAGGCTGGAGGGGAGATGTCTGGAGAGTCTTAGGAGTTATTTCTTGATCTTTAGCAGGAAGACTTCATACATGCGGGTGAAAGAGACTTGCCTAAGCTCAATAGATGGTATTTGTCTTCAGTAAAGTTGCTTGCATTTCATACTAAAAGACTGGACTCATTTTAGCTGGTTGTTCTACTGGAGAAATATCAGCAAACATACAGATTTTTATTGTAAATGCATTTATTTATTCATTGAAAGTGTTTGGCTTGGTTTGCAAACATCACTAATCCAATCTGGCTTTTGAACTGTGAACATTTAACCAAGTTACCTGACTTTAAACCGGCCACATAACTCAAGTGACTCATGGCGAATGGCTTCTGCTTGCTTTTTGCCTTTCCTGCGTTTCACCTGCTCGTGCTTCCAGTAGCACCATCAAGCCTGACCTACAGAAGGCTGCCTTCCCCTCTCACCTCCCCATCCCTGGCGAGGGCTGTGGCCTCCAGTATGCAGTGCTATGGGGCTGGGGCTCTGATGTTAGTCACCTGTGGTCACAGGTCAGATATTGCCACCACAGGAACGAGGTTAAGTGGCTCGAAGCAGGCTGAAAGCAGTAGGTGAGCCTGCCCTTTTTCACTTTTGGGTATCTGAATCCAAACCCCAGTGAGACCAAATGTATTTCACTGAGCAGCTGCCGTTTAAAAAGCTAGCCCCATATATCCTTACCTGATCAACTATATTACAGCTTTGCTTCAGAGATACGGATTGGTTTGCTTACTCCAGTAAATATGAAGAGCAGATATGTTTTCATGATAGCGTGCAGAGCTTCTGCTAATCCAGTTTAAAATAGAAATTTTTATGTTCTGTCCGGGTAGAGTCAAATTGGCGCTTACGTAGGTAAGCGTTTAAGGCATGCAGGATCTGACTTAACGGATGTGAGCAACACTTAATTATAAACATTACTGAAGACAAGGCATAATTATCATTGTCACTGACTTTCAGTTCAGCTTAATAAAAACTCATCTCATGCATGTACCCAATGCGTGTGTATTAAGTTATGCTGAGCTCTAGCTAACTCTGTGGTTTTTAATTCCCTCTGTTGTCTGCCAGCTGTTTTCCTTAGTGGGAGAATAACAATGGGTTAACAGCAGAAAAGATTAACAAAAGAAAACCTTCTGTTATTTTGTATTTTTGCCATGATTACAATGAAAAGCTCTCTTTCTTTTTTTTTTTTTTCTCCCCAGTTCCTACAGGACAATTTGCAAAAAGGAAGAAGACTTCGCTTTGGTTCACAGTTGCTCTGCTGGTCGTGTCTGTTTTCATACTGACCATAGGTCTGGCAGCTACCACAAGAACAGAAAATGTTACCGTGGGAGGCTACTACCCAGGCATCGTTGTGAGTAAAGAAACCTATTTTAAATTATTGGGTACCAATCAGATAAACTATTATCAGCTGGATACAGGAAGCTCTGATGGAATGAAAAAAAAAGAAGAAATTCAGTCCTGTTGCATTTCACAGGAGGGAGAGGCTCCTTTGTTTTGATCTGGTTCTAATGTGTGATAAGGTTGGGGGGTAAACTCTGTTTTTCTGTAGTGCCCCAAAGGGGAGGCTGTTAGGGGGCACAAGGGGGTCCAGGCTGCCCTGCACAGCCGTGCGCTGGGCTCAGGGGCCTATGTGAGAACCTGGGCTTGACTTCCCACTGATCTCTCTTGAATGTGGGCATATAAGTGACTGGACAGTAGGCATGGGATAGACTGAAGTGACCTTTTAGAAGTTTACTACATTGATGGCAGAAAGAACCACTCTGCTCTCTTGTCCGTGTGCCAGGAATTCTGCTGGGTCCATCACAGGAAAGCCCTGTGGATGGGCATATGGAAGCTTCTCCCTGGAGACTGCCTAACATCTTCTTGTGCAGTCTTGCTGCCACTCTTCTTGTACATGATCCCCTTCCGAAATCCTTAGTCTTGTTTTTGCCTTGGGAACAAAGCACTTGAACATGTTCCTGCACTGGGCACAAGGTTCGAATTGCATCTACTTCACCTTGGGGTGCCTCTGTGACTTCCGGGCAGGGGTGGCCCTGCCAGCCCCTTGCTGGTCCAACCCCCCGTGGCCTTTTCTGATCTCAGAAGAAGAGATCGGTCATATCCAAAAGGGTGGGAAAGCCCTGGATTCGAAAAGTTTTTTGAGGTACCTGGGCTGAGTTTTAGAAAAGAGGAGTACAGGCGCCAAATAGAGAAAGGCTCATCTGCCTCGTTTGGTCTCCCCAAGCCAGCCAAGAGGAGGCAGAGGGTGCAGGGTGAAGAAAGAAACTCATGTGGTTAGAGTTAGGCACCTGCTTAGGTATGTGGCTCCAACACGACCAAAATGTGTTGTAAGGTACCGCTATTTCTTGTTCTCTATGGAATGAAATGCCCAGAGAAGAGGGATATGCATCTTTTAATATTGTGCATACATTTTGCACTGCCATTAATAATTTGTGAGTTAGAACTGTTCTTCCTAAGCAAGTCCTCTTACATCTTAGTGTCATGCTGTGAACAGGTCTTTCAGAAAGATAATTTTGGGATAATGATCTATAAGGAGTGGTGTTTTAAAAATAGAACAAAAAGTAGTTCCAAGAATAAAACCTTAAAAGAATGATTTTTCCTTTCATTAAGCTAAAACAGATGAATACGGATAAAGGTCTCTTCTTCTGTAATTTGAATTAAAACATTTTAGAAACCATATTAGCTGCATTTGTTCTCTTGAAAGAAGTTTCATTTTTAAACAATTGTCTTTAATAAGTGTAATACGTAATAAACTCATGTTCATAAACCAGTTTATTTCAGCATTTAGTTTCTTTTAGAAATAACACAATGTCTATTCACTCATTTGAAAAATATAGTCTAAAATATTTTTTTAAATCTTGGAGTCATTAGTAACTGGATAGAATAGCTAGACTTTATCAGAACACTTTGAAAACAAAACTTTTTATTAATAGTTTTCCTCCTCAAAAGATTATCGGAGCTAAATAATTTTCATAAAACGCAGAATTCTTTTTGTGCACCTGTGATGGATTACTGAAGCAACTGAGAGAGAGTGATGGGTAATTGTCAGTGTAAACTTCATTAATACGCCAAATACCCCAAACATTTAGCAAGAGTTTTGGGTGCTACACAAACCTTGCATGATGTCTTGCCAGAAGCCTGGGCATAGGTGTATGGCAGCACTGCTGTGTTCCTGCCTCATTGCCGGAGGTTACTGACTCCAGCAGGGCATTGGCAGATGGACCATGGGGTGGCCTCTCCTCCGCCTCCCCGCAAAATCACCCACCTCTTTCAGGATGAGCTGGATAACCCTCAAAAGGTGCTTCTCTTCCCCGCTGACAGTAGAGGGAGCTGAGAAAACCAGCATCGCGCTGGTCCCAAGCTTTTAGATAGCTAAAGCTAGGGGAGTGAATTCGGAGCTCCATATTTAGCTGTTGGGATTAAAGAAAAGAAAGATTATGAGGACAGATAGTGTTAATTACAATTAAAGATAACGTCTGGTTCTCATAGAGTTCAGTAGTAAAATACTAACTTCAGAGGCGGTAGGTGAGATCTAAATCTTCATTGACCTTAGGTAAGGGATTTTGGTCTTAAAACCCATGCAGAATTAGTCCCTATCTTGCAAACACCTACCGGTGTGGGTAAGACTATTCACTTGCATAGATTTACTTGCAATACTTCTAGCATTTGCAGAGCAGGGCATTAGGGCTAGATCTGTAATATAATTTGGGTTTCTGCTTAGTTCACATTGGCTTCCAGAAGAGATTAATTTCTCTGCGTATGTGGTCACTTGTCATTTATTGGAAAAAGCTATTTTCTAAAGACACCTTTACAGTGGTAGGTATTATCTGCATTTATGCATCCAAAGTGATTTAATATAAATTTTTTCTGTGTGTAGATGAGTTGGTACAATGTTCCAATTTGGAAAATGTCTGCATTTAGCAGATTACTGCTTGATCATCATTTTTGGTTTAGGGCTGTCTTTGTGGAACAGGCTGCAAAGCCAGAGTTGGAGCTTCTTCGGCCTCAATTCCTCATAAATATTTTTTATATTTAAATATTTAATGTCACTTCTCTATGACTACTGCTTGTGCTATTTTTATTTGCTATGTTTATAATCTTTCAACCAGGAGTCTTACAATTGTCCCAGTCACCATACTGACCTGGACTTCCAGGGTTCCCAACCCGAATAGCCTATTGTCTAAACAGACAAAAAAAGCAGTGCCTATGGCCCTAAACCAACCTCAGCAACGCCGTGGCTTACATCGTCATCTCTATCTATGGTCCGTCTCCTTCTGATTTAATTGCAATTGTTCTCTATTTGCTCATTTTTTCTTCACATGGATAATATTACTCTGCTGTGTCCCCCGTGTCAGCCGTAAATGGGGCTTTATGGATTGTTCCCGTTGGGATGAAAAATGGGGCTTGGAACCAGGTATCATTTTGATGTAGTTATCTTAATGTACCAAGTTGCTGTCCCCTGAACAGAGTGTCCTTGCTCACGGTTCCAAGACTCTCTCCTATTCAGCTGTCAGCATGAATGCACTTGCGCACTCTTTCTAAAAGTCTCTGGTTTTAGTCCTTGTGCTTCCCTTTCACATAAATCTTCTCAAAGCACTCTGTAGCAAATCTCCTTTCCCTGCATTTGCTTTCTTGAGAGGGAGTGATGGATTCCTGTTGTGATACTGAGCGAGTAAAAGTGCTTGCAGGAGATTTGCTTTCTGCTGTGAGCGGTTGTGCGTAACAGCAAGGAGTTCACGGGCATCGCTCAAGCCCTTGGCTGGGACGCGTAGTCCTTAAAAACTTAACTTGTGCTTGGAGGAGAGGCTCTGAACCAGATTCGGAGACCTCGTTCCAGCAAGGGGCTTAGATTCCGTAGCAGAAATGGGGTGGGAGCCAAGGGGATGACTGGGGGTTTATCTGGGCGTAGCGGAGCGGTGTCAGCCCTAGTGAAGAGGGGAGCAAGGATCGTGGAAGTGATGGGGGATGGAGACTGAGATGACTGCAGGGCAGCAGCGTGTGGCCCCGCAAGGCAAGGAGGGAAAGAGCCTGTTGACACGAGCGCTCCTGCTGTGGCTGCTTCTGACTCTGTGGCCAGCTACGTCTCAGGTGTGTGGCACCAAGGAGACCCCTCCAAGTCCACATGAGCCCAGTGGGAGTCCTGACTCCAAGAAGGTCTGGTGAAAGGCTGCTTTACCTTGTCTTAGGCACAAATCCAAGGAGTTTCTACCCCTCCAAACCTTCATGGGCCCATCATGAGGAGGGGGCTTTTCCTGCCAGCCTGGTGTTGAAGCAGCACTGGTAGGAACAGTACGGCCAGCTTACTCCAGCATCCCTTCCTCCTCTCTCTCCTGTGGCTGTTCGTGCTGCACCTGTCCCACGTTGAAACTAACTGTATTGGTCCTTTTGGCATTTTAGCAAGGACTTTTTCTGGGATATGTGATAGTGTTTAGTCATTAAAGTAAAACAAATGCAACCTGAAGGGTTTGAACTTGGGTAGCTTGCATGGCAGCAACACATCCATTTTTTGAGAAAAACTATTTGTCTGCAATTGCCTAAAGCTTTACGATTTTCCTAAAGAATGATGTATGGGCTAAATGTAAGCGTTCTTTTATCCTACTTCACTTAATTTTTGCTTTACAGTGTTTAAAACTATACGTGACTATGGTAACAATGGCCAGGTTATTGAAGCGTATGTCTATATAGGCTTCCATTTACTACATGAAAAGTTTTGCTTTGAAATATCAAAGAGCTGCAGTACTGGTCATTCCCCATTACAGTATAAGATTTATGTCCAGCAATAACTTCCACCCTTTCCACTGACACCCCCTCCCAATTAGCCCATCTCTATGATACATCAGCTCAGATATCACTGTAATGCCTTGGTATGTTGACCAAATAAGCTGACTTCATGTGTTTCTTTTGTTCTTTGCCTTAGCTTGGCTTTGGATCTTTCCTAGGGATTGTTGGCATCCACCTGGTAGAGAACAGAAGACAAATGGTAAGCAACAGCTCTTTTAGTTTTCATTTTTTCATCTCAGAATGTCTTAAAAACATGAAAAACAGGGATTTCCAGTTGACTTAAAATTTCTGCATCTGCCTCAAAATGTTAGTCATTTGTTTCACCGTTTCTGAGAAGTTTCAGAGAAGCACGAATTGGCCAGTGAGAGTGTCTGTACAGGGCAAGGGAAGATTTCACTTCTAAGAGAAGCAGCCTGCTTTTTTTTACTGAATTAACTTTTCTGCTGGTTTAGTGAGTTGAATCGACCCAGGGCAGGGTCAGATGAGTGCCAGAGCGTGGCCAGGACCATGTAGCTGGGAAAGGGACGGGGAGAGAAACAAAATGCATGGGTTGTGCCAGTTTGGGCAGCAACAAGCCTCATGGTCAGCTCAACCGTGACAGGTGATCTCATCCTGCACAAGACGTTTAAGTCAGGAACACTTTCCTGAAACTATATGTTTCCAAAAGACCAAAAAACCCCAGAGCTCTTGCTGTCCAGATTCCCTGGCTAGGTCAGACAGGATCTGACGACACTGTGTAGTTTGTTTTTAGATTAGATTGGCTTTACAAATCCCTTGCTTTTATTTATGTGAGGAAGTCACAGAAAGTCCTTGGGGCATCTGGGTAAAGGAAAATGTGTAGGACTGGATTTGTGAAAAGTCTTACACTTCCTCGCTCTTGGCAAAAAATAGCAGCGTCTTGGTTGGATAACAGCATGTCCAATGTGCACTTTACAGGAGACTGATTATAGCCAAGCATCATGAAATATGATTAATTTCATAGCTCAGAGCCTTCACTGGTAGAAATCAAGAGTGGTGTTAAGCTCAGAGGAGGAAATGATGGATTTACCTTGCTTTTTAAGTAAGGTAAGGTTAAGTTTAAGTAAGTTACTTTTTAACAAGTAACTACTTTACTTCCAAGTGGTCTGCTGTGATTCCCTGTTTTCTTCTGTGTAAACGCAGTCTTGTTGTCACTATTTGTAGGGAATCTTCTGTCACGGTATCACTTTTTTGCATTGCCTTTAAGTTTCAGTGATGTAAGTATTCCTCTGCTTATAACTTTTGTTTCTAGATGGGTTTCGCAAAGGAATGAGACTTATAAAGCCATGATGTTTGTTTGGCTTTTTCTGTTCCCCATTCCATTTTTTTCAACACATTGACCAATCTCAGGAAAATTCAGCAGGAAGGTAGAGACTTCAAAGGTGTGCAGTTCCCTCAAGTTTGATGAAAATTCGCGGGTGGGCAGAGGAGAGAATTAATAATCAGTTCCCCCATGGTGGCAAAGGCTGCAATATCATCTCACCTCTTATTAAACACTGGAGAATCCAAATGGGACGTGACCTGTGAGAGGCAAATCTGCAGCAGGCCAGGCCTCGTTAATTTTGCTACTGACAAAACAGCTTATTTGGTTTTAAGAACTATTGCCCCTGATTTCTACATCAGAGACCAGGATCAATAGCAGGTTCCAAGTTGCAGACTCAGTGGTGGGCAGATGAAAATAGCTTTGTCTTCCGCAGCATTCTTACTACTTTATTATCAGGCATAGCATTTTAGTTTGTTTTTTTTTTATCTTTAAGTTTTCCTTTAATCTTCCTCTTAGTTTTCTATGGCTTCTGTCCTTAGCAGAAAGTAAAACGTCTGAAAAAGACGTAAGGTGGGCAAGCAGCGGTTAAACCATGTAATACTCAACGTGTTGTGTCATTTGTACAAGGGCTGTGGAGAAACAGGTGTCCAGTATGTTTGGTATTAGTGCCTGTTTGCATTTCCCAGCATGAAACAAGGAAAAGTGCTTTCTGCTAGTAATGCATAGTGATGATCTGGCTGTTGAAAGATCGCATTTCTGGGGAACCGACCAATAAAATAACTAGAAAGTTTAATTATGCTTTTGCCTTGAGTACCATCCAAGTTGGGCTAAGCCTTTTAACACTGTCTTTGCTAAGGCTGAGCTGCTTGTTTTCAAACATTATGGAAATGAGATTTAAAGGGTTTATGTCATACTACAACCGAGGGCAGTAATTATTCCCTGGGGTGTAACTCAGTATATTCGATTGAAAGGGCTTAGAGCAGCTTTAACAAATTTGCAGTCATCAATAAGATTGTAAAGACTTATACAAGCACAGATGTGTAACAGAAATGTCGTATTCCTGTAACTAGAAATTCTATGCATTGCAGCAGGACAAAAGGGGCTGGGAAGGAAAAGAAATTGTTTACTCATTTGTTGTGATTAATGGGATGAAATCTTCTTGGTGGCCGATCACCAGTGGTGTCCCTCAGGGCTCAGTTTTGGGGCCAGTTTTGTTTAATATCTTTATCAATGATCTGGATGAGGGGATTGAGTGCACCCTCAGTAAGTTTGCAGATGACACCAAACTAGGTGGGAGTGTTGATCTGCTTGAGGGTAAGAAGGCTCTACAGAGGGACCTGGACAGGCTGGATCGATGGGCCAAGGCCAACCGTATGAGGTTTAATAAGGCCAAGTGTCGGGTCCTGCGTTTCGGTCACAACAACCCCAGGGAACGCTACAGGCTTGGGGAAGAGTGGCTGGAAAGCTGCCCAGCAGCAAAGGACCTGGGGGTGCTGGTGGACGGCCAGCTTAACATGAGCCAGCAGTGTGCCCAGGTGGACAAGAAGGCCAACAGCATTCTGGCTTGTATCAGGAATAGCGTGGCCAGCAGGAGCAGGGAAGTGATCATCCCCCTGTACTCGGCACTGGTGAGGCCTCACCTCGAGTGCTGTGTTCAGTTCTGGGCCCCTCTGTACAAGAGGGACATTGAAGCGCTGGAGCGTGTCCAGAGGAGAGCTACCAGGCTGGTGAGGGGTCTGGAGACCAGGTCATATGAGGAGAGGCTGAGGGAGCTGGGCATGTTTAGTTTGGAGAAGAGGAGGCTGAGGGGAGATCTCATTGCCCTCTACAGCTCCCTGAAAGGAGGTTGGAGAGAGGTGGGTGTTGGCCTCTTCTCCCAGGTGAATAATGACAGGACCAGAGGAAATGGTCTGAAGCTGCGGCAGGGGAGGTTTAGATTAGATATTAGGAAGAATTACTTTACTGACAGAGTGGTCAGGCACTGGAACAGCCTGCCCAGGGAGGTGGTTGACTCACCATCCCTAGAGGTGTTTAAGAAACATATAGATTTGGCACTTCAGGGCATGCTCTAGTGGCAGAGATTGTAGGGAGGTTTTTTGTGTGTGTATGGTTGGACTCGATGATCTCAAAGGTCCTTTCCAACCATGAAGATTCTATGATCCTGTGATTCTATTTTAACTGGACTTCCTTTGAACAATTACTGCAGTATAATTTAAGTTTAACCCAGTGTAGCTCTGACAATTGACTGGCCCTTGTAATGACTTGATTTTTGGTTGTTTTTTTTTAATTGAAAATTAACGTAGATTCAATTACACTAGAAAAAAACCCAACAACCTATTTTAAATTGACCTTTTCTCCATAAATCTATTTCTCTTTTTGTCTTGAAGTTCTGTTTCCTTGTGACCTATCCTCTGTAAGTCCAGATTTAGTCGTGGCTGATGAAATGCTAAGTGCAATATGAAATCTGTAATGGTTAGCAGAACTAGTCCAGCTAATATCCAGCACTCGATAAATGTGAGCACGGGGTTTGAGAAAGAATGAAAGCACAGTTAGGCAGAATGGACAATGGTTTGTTCTTAAAACACAACATTAATAATGTTGCACCTCTTTGACCTCGTTCTTGGCATCCCAGGGCCCACAGCGGGAGCTCAATGTGCTGACCAAGGTATAACCCTTAATTCAAAGGAACTGCCGCTTGCAGAAGCAGGCTCTGCCTCATTGACTAGCATGATTTCCCTTCACCTCTTAGCATTCCTGCTTGGCTCTGCTATGCAGAACTTGGCACCAGCAGAACAAAGTTTCCCTTTGACTAAAGATTTCCACTGATTTGGGATATTTCTCACTGGCAAACAGCAGAAAATGAAGAATAATGTTTTGCCTCTCTTGCCCCCTGCACAGCAGGTCACGGGTCGAAGAACAGAGCGTAGTTGTACGTTGTTTTCTTCCAAAGGCATGCTTAGTCCGGCCGGATGGGTGGAAAATACAATACTGCTCAAATCAAATGGATTTGATTGTAAGACATGAAGTGTCCTTGCTTGTTTGCTTGCTTGCTGTCTCCTCACGTTACAGTACAGAGTATTTCCAATTAGGAAACGAGATGCTGAAATTGCATACAGAGGTGGGGAAGGCTGGATGCGCAGCAGCAGAGCTGAGAGCGGTAAGTAGAGCTGAGGGAGTGCTGTAAAAGGTTTCTCCTGAGATAAATGTGGAGGTGGCATGAGCCGGCACCCAGAAACGAAGCACTCCCTAAATGTGCAATGTCGATTAGACACCATGCATGTTGTTTTAGCTAACCCGATGGATAAACCAAGCACTGGCTCACAGTTTCCACTCACATGTCTTTCCAATGCCAGTCTCATCAAGCCGTGCTGTTCACAAGGCTGAAAATGAGCATGCTGAAACTGTGGCGCCTGCAAGACTGATTGGGAGATGCAAAGGCACCGTAACAACTGCCAGGGTTTTCAACATTCGCAATATCGCAGTGCTGCCTGCGAGAGCCCTCGGTAGGGTTGTGGGAGTCACCCCGTCAACAGCGCAGATACAGCAGAGAGCAGCTACGGCAGGAGGGGAGTGGGAGAAGTTACAGGAGCGTAAAGGACACAGAGAGGATGGGGAGGGGTCAGAGAAGCAGAAGTGACCATCAGGAGGTGTGAGTTAGTGCAAACCTCAGTACTCCTTGCGATGAAGACAGTTGTCTGCGGCAGGTCTGAGACCTGATTTCATCTGTTGCTGAGTCCGGCTTTTGTTTTTTCTTCGTGCTAGCACACAGTTAATTTTCTTGCTGACATGTCTAGGACATACTCAGATATAAATCTAATGCTCAGCTGGCTAAACTTGGTCCTTGACTTCTTCAGAGAGATGGTTGTAGTGATTTTAGCCGAGGAGACATTGCTTCTGACAAAAGCAGAATTTGAAAACATGAGGGAGGTTAAAACACGGAGCTCTGCACACAAACAGAAACGGCAAAGATATTTCTTCAGGCTTCTTGAGGGATGCTAAGTTTAGGTGCCTTAATATGCTTGCTTCCCAATCTCTGTCAACAATAATTAGATTTCAAATTAAGTGCTGAAAAGCAACTACAGCAAAAGCTGGAGAAACAAAGCAATAATTTTCTCTTCTGTTTTTAGTTGATAGACTTCCCTAACAGTGCATGCATTCCTACCCTGTGTTGAGATGTATCTGAGGTAGTATTTCAATATTATCTCTGATTATTTTCTCACCACTAGAATTTGCATTTGTTTCAGAAGACAAGCTTTCTAAAGGAGTTACATGTGTGAGAGTTTTCAGAAATATAAGAGCCACACCTCTTCCACTTTTCAAAGCCATTGTATCTTGTAAATTGGTTATGTCCATCAGAAGATGCCCACTGGGCATTTTGTGAAAAGGTGGTGGTTATTAATATGTACACCAGAAAAAGATACTGATATGGATACCTACCCTGTTCAAACATATTGTGCTTCATCTAATTTTTCATGCCATTCGAACATCCTGGAAGAAACTGGCTTCAGTGTAGATTTTGATCAAAGATGCTAATGGCTGATAGATTCCATAACACACATTCATCTAATTAAAGTATCTTATTTATGTAAAGAGAAAGCCCATTACAACTCTGTAGATCTCCTGTGACTAACTATGATTTTTCTTCACAAATAAATGGAAGAAGTCTTCACTGTAGTGCAGGGGAAATGCAGATACTGTAAAGGCAATTGTCATTACCGGCGTATTTTTTTCTGCCTTGAACTCCAGCTTCAAAGAAAGTCAACAGCACTTCTTTTTTTTCAGTGATTATATTTTGTGCGCTCGTATTTCATGTAGTTCAGGGAAAGACAATTAGTGCTGATGTAAAAATGATACTAATGGAACAAATTAGCAATCATCCTTGTTTAGCACTTTTAAGATGATTAAAACTGAAAAGAGCTACTATAATCTTTTCAGTAATAAATGTGAGCTAGATTTCGTGGTGTGATCTAACAGCACATTTCAGAAACAGACAAGGAGATTTATATAAAGATAATCAGTATAGGTTGACACTGACACTTGTATGAGCTCGAGCATGGCTCTTCTTTAGGTATCTGCATTCCTTTCAAAATATAATAGTGTCTTATTAGCCGGTAAGGTCAAGCAGCTTATTCTTTGAGAGCATCTTCCTGCTCTCTTATGCCTAGCTCTTAGACCTCTGTAATGAGGTGCCCTTTGGAGGCATCTTGTTCTCTCCTTAGGTTCTGGAAGGAGCCTTGATTTAGACTAGACTCTGGAGTTTTAGGTAGCTAGAATGTATTAAGAAGAATCCCATGTTAAGTGACAATTATTTTTCTCTTCTATGATATTGAGGAGATTACGAAAATGTACTGTAACTCTGCCCAGTTTTGAGTTTAGAGCAGAGCAGCCTATATACAGACTGTCCGGTCTCCTTTTATGCTATAAACACATGGTGCCATCTCGGATGTTACCCACCTTATTTGGCAGGAATCAGCTTTGTGACCCCTTTTAAATCCTTTTTGGGAAGGATTTTGAATGTGGTCTCTCCATGGTAGATCAGTGACATCCACGTTACTCCTTGTAATGCAGGAGAATATTCAGCAAAGTCAGGTAGGGTAGAAGCAAGACAAACAACTGGAGATGTTTGGAAGGCTGTTATTTCAGCTGAAGAGGACGAGGACAGGTGTATGTCTGTGGGTATGAAAGGACCATCCAAAGTGAAAGCAAGTGAAATTAAGGTAAGAATTTTTATGGGCAATAAAAATGTAAATAGTTGAAAAGTTGTTCATAATTTTTTTTAGTTAGTATAATATTATGAGAGACATTTTGCTGTTATTAATATGATGTATTCCATGAATGAAGGACCAAGGTAAACATTTGGGATTCTTTTAATGCCATTCTTTGACCTTTTGCATTTACAGTGAGGATTTCCAGTTAAATATAAATATCCACTGACACAGAGAGGTCTTCCTTTCTCTTCTTCCCTCCTTTCCTCCTTCTCCTCTTCCTTCCCTGAGTCAAAAATAGTTTCCGTTGGATAAGCGAGTTAAAAAGTCATAGCCAAGTGAGCACCAGGCATAGCGAAAGTAAATGGTAGGGCTGCATTGCTGAGAGTAGAGAGGAGTCTGTGGGAGGAGGGAACAGGACTTGCCCCTTTTGCTGGGAATAAAGTGTTATATCAACTCACTATGCCGTGAAACCATCATCTAAGCGCTGTCAGTGAGTTAAATGCCTGAAGTTCAATAGTATAAATTTCCCCCCAGTGTCTTGAGAACTTTGACGTTCAGGGACTCAAAGACAAAAATAGATGCTCTCACTGCGTGCATTACCAAAGGAAGCGTGGGGGGTTTTTCAGCTCTTCTCTGCCTAGTTCTGTATGGATGCGTGTTTCACGTCACGAATCTACAGGTCTATGCTTTCAGATTTACCAGTGCAGATTCATCAGCTAGTCATACAAATATTTATGTATATATAAATATTATAATACATAAATGTACTACAATATTCTAACCACATAACGTGTAATAAATCTTCACATGTATATATGTATTTGCAGCTAACGTGCTGGCAAATACCTGGCATAATGACAAAAAAGTCTATGCCACTATGTCACTGACACTATGTCTTTATTGTGCAAAGTGCTTTCTGCACTTTTTATGGATGTGTCTGCCAGGATGGTTTAGCTGGTAAAGCTGTAATGGGAAGTACTGTAGTAATCTTTCTGTTCCACCATCAGGGCTGTGTCTCTCTGACATACCTAGAGAGATGCCACCAAGTACGTCCAGCTGCAGCCTGGCACAGTAGTTCTTTCCCTCTCATACAACCCTACGCTGGTCTGTTGCTTGTACCAGCCCCAGGTCTTACCCACCCCATGCTCCCCAGCTTGTGACCCAATACAGCATTAGCTCAGTCTCAGATAAGAAACTATCATATTTTCACTGTTTTCATTGGTAGAAAGCAATGGGAAACTTACTACAAAGGGAAAATTTTAGGAAAGAGAGACTTTGGCTTCTGTTTGGAGAGCTCTCTTGGCAACCAGAATGGCTTCACTTTGCTTCTGGAAGCTTAAATTCTATAGAAACAGAAGGGAGATACATAAATACATACATATACATGTATATATATATATATGAAAATATGCATGCACTGGCACAGCTTATTTTCGACACTCCAGTCTTTAAAGGCTGGCACAGTTCTTTTGAGTCACAGACTCGAGACTCGAGCCAACAATTTGATTTAAGTCCTCCATCTTATTAAGTGTAAGTCTTTTGGGATGTGGTTCCTTTAAGATCTGTGCTTGGAAACAGCGCACAAAATTAAGTGCATAATAGGACACTTTTTAACTGCCTGTTTGTTTTCTTGTGCTGTTTATGTAATGAAAACATTACTGTCACATAGCTGACAACAAAAGTAAACATTATGGCCCATAAAACCTGTTTGTGGAACGATAAAGAAATTGATTACACTCCCTAGCAAGCAGGAGGAGGGGATCAAAAGTCATGGTAAGGAATTTGGGATAAGTGCTCCTGTGTGCTTGGGGAAGAAGGTGAGGTGGGGTGTGTCCTATGAAAAGGACAGGTGGTTTCTGATCCTCTTGTTGAAGAACAAGATCAAATTAGACAGATGAGTCTTCCAGATGCAGTCTTCCAGGCTCTGCAGGTAGAACTGCACTACATGAAAGCTCGTGATTTAGTTGTAATGCGTTTCTGATAAAGAGTGTGTGTATCTTGAGAAACCAATGGAGTCCCTGTAACGTGAAAGAGGATTTGTAAAGACACTAACAGACTTTGGTGTAAAAAAAGTTCCTGCTGCTGAAAGTGTCAGCTAAGTAGTCTTGATCTATGTCAATTCCACCATTTTTTACCAGGCAGCATAAACTTCTATGACACGTGGCATGCTATTTATCCCTGGCTTATTGTTCTCATACGGCTCTGAACAGCTACCTCCGTTTAAGTGATGAAATGAGCTTGTTCCATTTTAATCAATAAAAGAGCTTCCATGAAAGGAAGTATGTGATGGATTCCTATAATGTCAGCATTGCCGATCAGTGAATCTAAATTTATATTTTACTTTTGTCCCTTTTCCTTTTAATGCTGCATCTGGTTTTTGCTTCTTGGCTGTATTTGATATCCTTAAATCTCTAATGGTTTTTAGCCATTCTTAGATAAGTGCTTTTGTTGATGTTTGCAAGGGGTAATTCTTATCAGTTTGAAGTGCCTACTGGGCTAAGGCTTGCTTTGTATGGTTCCAAAACCATTAGCATTTCTCCAGCTGTGAAATACAGCTGATTTTTTTTTTTTTCCTATATAAGATCACTCTGTCTGTCAAATCCCAGGCATCCTTCTCTCCTTCCACGTTACTCCCTTCCCTCCCCTGCAAGTCCCAGGCAAATGACAGAAGGAAGATTCTGAAGTGGAGAAGAGAAAGCACAAATCAGAGCAGCCAACATCAAGGGAATTTTGGCAGCGCGGATACTTCCTCATCTAGGCTCCCCCTATAGCCAGTGGAAAAAAAGACAGATACCATCGAAAAGTAATTAATCCCATTCTGCAGTAGGAGTAGGAGGTATCTGGAATTGTCTGGCTCTCTGTTGACTACAGAGGAGCACAGGTAACCACCTGAGACAAATACATAAATATTTTAGGTAGCTAGAGTTATGTATGATGAAACCAACCCCTTAGGAGAATTTTCTCAGCAGCTTCACCACACACAAACCATCACTGTCGGTACCACCCGGCAGCCTGGATAAGAACTACCACTTCACTTTCGATGGCACACCGCAACATTCCAGTTTCATAAATACATACTGAGGCTTCACACCCAGTAACTCTACCGAGCAGAGCCTAGCTGATTCCTGAATACAGGCCCATCTGCTTTGTGAAGGCGTGCTGTTACTGGTTTTGGTATCCCCCAGTCTATGCTTATATGTGCACAAATGAATCCAGTTATGAGGATATAATACCAAACGCTCCAATAATTTTGGTCTCTAAAGTCATTTGGAATCAGTTGGTGTGATTTGACATAGAATATAGCAATACACCCCGATGAAATAAACAGCTAAAAACCATACAGATGTAAAAAGATGAAAATTAATGAAAAAGTACCTTGCCAAAAGACAGCTCTTGAAACAAAATAATAATTTGGGGGTGCCAACTCTGATTCTGAAAGTGACTTTGGAATAGGGAGACAAGGACTCACAAAGCCAGGAGAAGGTGGCCGGAGAGCAGTGTTGCCTGTAAAAGCACACGACATCTGAACCGCCCTGGGGAGCCTCAGTGCTCCCCTACCTACCAGGGAGAAGGTGAAACAGGGGGAAGAGGTTTGATTCTGTAGTCAGCACCCTATTTAATGGGCTGAAAGAAAAGTAGAGCAGCTGTTTAAACAAATCTCTTTAAAAGCAGCTGAACCGTGGGTGGAGCAGAGCATATGTATTGCACCTGCTTGAACTAGAGAGGGTCAGCCATTGGGGTGGTTGTATCGGCTCAGGCTAGGGAGAAAATACATCCGTACTGTTTGAACGAGCTGAGTGAAGCTGAGACGCGCTGCTGCTAGAAGGAAATCAGTAACTGTGGAAGGGTCACTGTGATATGAACAGGGGTCCTCAGATGCTGTGAGGGCTTAAGAGAGTACCGATAAGAAAACTAACCCTGCCCCAGGACATAAAAAAAAAGACACTCCTTTAGGTTGCCTTCTGTTTCTTGTCTTGGAACACGTGAACCGAGTACAGTTTTCTTCCAACTTTGTTTTAGTAACATCTGCTGAACTCCAGTAGTTGGAACGCCAAGACCCTCCCAAACTCCCAGGGGGCCCAACAGGGCATCCTCAGTGGTGGCAGTTTTAACTGAGTCAATACAGGTATTTACTCATCAGTGAATGAATTATATTGAATTTAATATATGTTCATTTACACATATATCAAATTCGTTCTCTGATTGCAATGTAGCAGTGACTCCAGTTTTGAAGTCTAAGTGCACAGAAACTGCTTGATATAAGTTATTTCATTCAGTAGGTTGGTCATTATAGTAAAGATTTCCTCATAAAACAATTTGAAATAATTTCCTGCCTGTTTTAGGTTTGGTTTTGTAGCTAATATTAGATTATGAGAGAAGAAAGAATATATTAATCAGGTAGCCCTTCTCAATAACTTAATTTCATGTTTCATAATGGCTATTGATGTAATTCCCACCATTCTTTCATTGCTTGAAGATAAAAATACAGGAAAATTAATCTTTATTTCACATAGCATCTTTCACAGAAACTGTATCTTCAAATGCTTTAGCAGGTTTAAAGAAAAGACAAGATACATTACAGAAAGAGTAGTGCAAAGTAGATTGGTATAAAAGAAGGATTAACTATCAAGAGAACATTTCTAGAGGGTGAAATCAACGGAGAGACCTCGACTAGGGAACTGTTTGAGTTGACATACAAGGGTTTTATCTGGACAGTACAATGTTAAGGCAAAATGTTTCCATGCCATTTTTCTAGATGACTGGAGTTGCAAAAGAGTTAAGGTGCTGTACTCAACGCCCATGAGAATGGGACAGTCCCTGCTTGCTGGCAGGGAAGGGGGAAGGAGAATGGGAGAGATGCTCTATGCGTGGGTATCTCGGGAAGCCTTGGGAGGAGCTTAACAAGGGTACTGAGGAGCAGTTTTGAAGCGTGGGCTTTCATGTCCTGAAGAGAAATGGTAAGCAAAGATGTCTGCTTGGGAGTGGCTGATGCATATAGGGTGACATCGTAATGTCCCTGCTGGACAAGGCAGTAGGCCATAAAGGGGCGTTTCACAATTTTGAAATAACAACAAGAATGCTGATGGATGCAGAAGTAATAATGGATGGACGGTTCTGGAACAGGATGCTGGATTGTGAAAACTATTAAGAAAGTTAAAAGTGATGGAGGAAGATGTTGAGATGTGTCTTCCTGTGCTTCCCCTCAAGAAAACGTCTCTGCTTACTGCAGGGGGGTTGGACTAGATGATCTTTAAAGTTCCCTTCCAACCCAACACATTCTATGATTCTATGAAAGTATTTGTTTTCAAAAGATGTAGCAAAATGAGACTGAATCAAAGCCAGTTAAACATTTAGTTAGTCAAAGCTTGCAGGGAAATTTGCTGGGAAGAAATCATTGAGCATGTACAGAGATACCCATAGCAGAGTATCTGCAGCAGAGAATCCAGCACTAATGCTAGAAAAAGAGAGAAAAGGAGAGAACATCAATACAGCCCATTGACTCAGGTATTTGTAAATGTGTACAGACAAATATGTGATATTATGCATTTAGGGACAACACTATATGGACACCTGTTAATTGGCAGAGCTCCCTCAAGACTTAGGTACTGAGAGGAACATGCAGCCTGCTGGTCCCTGTCTCATGTGTCCCACCACACAGCGTGGCACTGCTGCCTCTCCCCTGACCAAGACAGCCTGGGTGCTGGATATTGTGTGGTGGTGGGTTCCTCACCTGTGCCTGGTGAGAGATGTCCCAGATGCTTGGAGGGACAATGGCCTGTGTGGCAGCCAGCCCATGCTATGTCATTACGGACATTCCCCCACGCCAGCTTGGCTGTGAGCCACCTCCTGTGGTGGGACCCAGCACATCTATCGCACAACCCTGGGCATGCGTCAATGCGATCAGATGCTAATTTCCCCCACCTCCATAACTGTCACAGCAAATGGTGCAAGCAAAGTTCCCAATAACTCAAGAAGTCCTTACCTGACCAGTAAAGAAACAGCCCCTGTTGTAAAGATCTCCACGTATGCCTGGAGGAGCCAGAGTAAGCAGACTCAGATGTCTGTGCTCCTTTTCTTGTCTTACTCCACTGTGCTGCTTAAGCCCTCCTGGGTGGGGGGCAGCTGGGACCATTAAGTACACCCTTGCCCTTGTGAGCAACCTAATTGAAGAATTATCTGCAAAAGTTCAGCATCAACACCACTGGAAGAGAAAAAGAGAAAGCAATATGCATTAATTATGCCTACATATGACGTAAATTAACTGTGAGTATCTCAGGCGTAACAAAAGATATTGTGAATTCTGCCTTTCACCATTTTGCCCTTCAGGATGTGGGGCAAGAAAAAAAAGAGAAATTTTCTAAATGAAAAGGCCACCTTTATTTTGAAAGCAGATTTTGGTCTTGTTTTTCTCCTTGGCATACTAATTGATACCTCTCGTGGTTTCTGTATTCTTTCCCAATGTTTGTTTATCTAATTAATTCTGCCTCTTTATGCATGTGAGGTTGCTTGAATTTCTCATGGGACCTCTCCCCTGCCTGTGTTACACCAACTGGCCTTTTCATGTTGCTATTTTTACTAATTATCCCTGACACAATACTGGAAAACAGCAGACTTCACAGGCAGTAAAACAAAAGTCTCCTCGACCACTAAACAACAAAATAACCCCAGTCCTTATCATTTATTCATTACGGCTAAAACCTGGCTTTTACTTTGATCATCCCTAGGAGTGCAAATTACATGAAACAGGTGAGACAACCTAATAGCTGGTGCCAGCACTTCGACCCCCTTCATTTCTGTCTTGGCCGTGTGGTCTCACCCTCTCATTTCCACTGGGTCTAGTGCTCGTCTCTCCTTACAGTTACCTGGTTTAATTAATTTGGGGCAATAAACAGTTTTCTGCCTAGTGAGTGGCTTGCCCTGGCTTGCTGTGGATTCGGGCAAGTACAGGAGCTGGTATGCAGGGATGCATCCCTTTGGGAGGGAGGGCGGGAGAGAGGGCTGGGCAGCAGGGAAGCAAACCAAGGGGAGGAGAGCAAGAGGCCGTTTCAGGTGTCAGTGCGCAGTCACGTAGGCTCAGCTCTATGCCCTGAGCTGCTATTAACAACAGCGAGAGGGAAGAAGGTCTGAAGCAAAGATCTGTGTTGATACTGATAATATTCCACAACGTACGATTGGACTTGCTGAATTCGGCATTGATACCGAATGGAAATGCTTTCGGTTTCTAACTTGGTCAGTTGATCTAAGAGCAAGACTTGGTCTAAACACCTGGCAACATCGTGTGTACAGCATCTCTGTCTGAAGGCCTAGCTGGTAATATAGGTTTCTGCTGTGGGGATTGGCTAGGTTATTAGGTATATTACAGTCAGAAGCAAGTTATGTGTTTGTGCATGGCATCCCAGACCCAGTCCTTGTCTTCCTGAGCTGCACCAAAACCGGCACCAAAAGAGACATTTTGTGTTTATTTGTCTTCCTTTCTTCATCTGGAAGCCAGTCTTCCAGGATTTCCAGGAAATAGTTCTTCAGGCATAGGTTGGGCAGTCATAGATGTCTTTCATCATTATGAATTCCTGTCATTGTAACTAGTGCTGTGATTGGAATTGGCATTAACGAATAATGAACATGACATAATCCTGTCTCCTGTGGTGTGACAGCCCTCCAGCAGAGCCTCAATTACAGCAGTGCTATTACTGAAGAACCAACCTTTGGAAAGAATAAGCTGGCAGGCCATAAGTTGTGAAGCGCATTAGCTGGTGTAGTGAGAAACCTCCTAATTAGCCCAGTTGCGAAAACCAGTGTAGCAGGAGCTTTCCCTGAGCTTAATTTTAATCACAGCAGCAAAACTTCTGTCCCAAGGGCAGGGGAAAAAAGTGGCCATTGTGGGAGGGGAAGGGCCACACAGGAGGTAACTTTCCAAATTAAAGAAAATTAACTCATGATTAAAACTATTTTTTATACCAACCTACCTCACAAGACAGGCAGCGTTTAGTCGATAGCAGCATCTGAAATGCAATGCAATGAGTTTGATTGTCTTAGTTTTGCGGGCTTTTAATCTAGAGCCATGCTCAAGTGCCAAGGCAACAGATGCAAGCTGAGGTTGCACCAGGGGTGGAAAGCCATTCTCTGTTTTGGATTTGTGATGTAGTTTTTGTAAACTTCGGCTCTTACATCTTCGTCCTCAGCGTACTGAAAAAGTGCAGCAGATTTATTTAAGCCTATGTTAAGTTCTGAGCTTGGTGACATAGGGAAATCAAACCAGTGAAAAGGCCCACAGAATTAAACTGTATTTTGGGGAATGTGATGTTAGGGGCAACCTACAACAAACTGCACCATGCATTTTTATTTTTTTTTTTCAAATGCGTTTGCTTGAACCTGTGCGGGAATAAAAAGGGCTTTAGAAACCTGTGGCATAACATTTACACAGCCTTTTGCAAAGCCTTCACTTTCCAGAGCAAAAGGTATTGGATGACGGTGTTTCTCAATTTACATTGATCAGGGTAATTGTGATTCTTCCTCTGCCTGGTAAAAAATCGCAGAGAGACCTGATGAACAGCACAATCCTTGGAGACATTGGAGACCATTTAGCATGAGCAAAGTGAATTTGTTAGATGTAATGTAACTTACAGCTGATAACAAGATGATTTCAAAAACAAATCCATGCATTTTTCCAAAGTCTCAGATCTACTTAGTCTAAATTGAGAGAATGAGGCATCTCACACAGCATCTGGTGCTAGAAGTGACTGTCATTACCTGATCAGTTGTGCCTTTCGACTGAAAGCAGGTAGGGGCTAAATTAGAGCCATGGGGAAAGCAGGTATTTGCTAGAACAGAGACCCCGAGCCTGGGGAGCCTCGCAGAGATGGGATCCCTTTCTCAGGGATGCTGGAAACAGCCAGCGAGGTACCAGCCTGTAGCAGGCGGGTGCTTATGCTGGGGACCGATGTGATTTTCTGTGTGTCTGCTGGCAAACATTGGCAGCACGTCCCCACGTGTCACACAGCGGGGAGACGGTGCCAGCAGCGTGTGATTCAGCACAGAAAGTGCCTGGAGACCTGAGGTGTGGTGGGTACGTGAGAGCACGGCTGCAGCCAGCGTGGACGCATCGAACTCCCCGTTGGGTCTGGTCTGTGGCCAACTCTTAACTCCAAAACCATGCCTGGGAATCACTATTGGTGGCCAAGTGCCCATGCCAGGTGCCTTTCTGATAGCTGAACATCATCCGTGACCAGCTTCTGTGGCCACGGGGTGTCCCCGGCCCCTGTTGCCTTCACGGGGCTCACTTGACACAGTGCAGCCAGCGGTGCTGTGTGCCTGCTGAAGGACAAGAGGTTATCTAAGACAGGTGAATTCTGCAATAAAAGGCAGCACGGGGGAATTTAATGGTCCAGCCTTTCACTAGTTTTGCATTTTTGCGTGTTTTCGTATTCCTATGACAGGACTGAAGATAACAGCTCTTCAGATAATACTATGTGCAAAAGCCCCTCATTCTGAGGGCTGTTTTGCTCTCCTCTTTGCTAAAGCACCTCTGTTAAACAACTTGCTTTTGGTTTTGATTGTTAGGCCCACACAGTATGATTTTCACTGTTTAATAACTAGTTTCATGGTTGCCTTGTAAATAACCAAATTGTTGTATTCTGTATCAGAACCATGAGTAAACATGTTCTGATAATAACAGCTCTGGAGAAGCCTGGCTGCAGAGCAATGGAATAGCAATACCAAAACTGTTTCTTGAATAACTGTTAAAATGTGTTGTTGTAAATAATGAATAGTTTTCCTGACAAAACATACTGCTGTTAAAAATGGAGATGAGATGGACCGGTATTTATTTTTTTTTAAAAGTGCTCTTTCTTTCGCCTATCAACAAAAATTCTCTATGATTAAATGAACTGCACTGCTTTTCTTTCTTGACAGTGCTAGCTCACAACTCCAGCAATCACCTACCACTCAGGAAAATTAGCTTTTGAATTTACAACAGCTCTTCATTTGGCTGTCTTGGCTGCAATTTTTAGAAGTAATTAAGTTTGTACTTTGTTTATGTGTTTCTCACGTTCTCAATAAGCAATGGGAGGTTTGAGAGAGAATATAAATCTGTAATTTTATTTTAAGGATTTCTTTGTGGTGTTCTTGTGTTATTTCTTCTTTTATCTATACATATAGATGTGAATTTAAGTCATAAGAGCCTCTGACTGTCACATTCTGCCACTTTGGCATTGTAATAAATATTACTTCAGTCAAGAAATTGTTCTCTTAATTTCAAAGGGACCACTCACTGGAGTAGTTGCTAGTCATCATGGATAAGAACAGCAGACTCTGGCTGACAACACTTGACTCTCACACAGCTCCTTGAATGGGTAGATGCTCACCAACATGACTGAGGAATGCAAAGCCAACTCCATAGCTCCTGTCTATTCTACAATTTACTGTCCACCTGTATATGTGGTCTCTTATAGCTATATGGTGAAACCGAAAGGCCAGCATACTCATTAGGCGACTTAAGCTATCTCCATAAGTGGAAAATATTGGTTTGGGGATTGTAGATCATCCATAAGTTGCTCATGTGTGAAATGAAAACCCACCTTGAGGTCAGCTTCCAGTAAATTCGTCCTGAGCTCAGGCAATTTGGAGACACCTGGCTAAGCCCACTAATTATATGATTGACTGCTATGACTTGAAAAACAGGATAGAGGTATCAGACAATAATGACTTAATCTGAACTTTTAAACACTGCTGCTTTTTCAAATAAAGAGATTGGGGTCTGTAGCAAATGCAGGTGCCACAGGGCAGCACAGCCCACTGGTCTGCAGTGATAATAGCTCTCTGCAAGGAGCCCGCAGCCTTTTTGATCTATGAGTTGCACGCCAAGATCTTTAGACAGCCAGATTCGCAAGACGTGACCCGCCATACTGGAGAGCCAAGGGACAGCGGAGGTTGAAGGGTGATGCAGCCAACAGTGCTTTCCGAGGATTTCTGCCTCCTTACGGCAGGATGGAGCTGGCTGCAGGGGGAATGCAGCAGGTTCCCAAGAACTAGTGTGTAGTGCTGGTTATGTGTGCGTGTGAACTACTGCCACTGTAGTAAAGCTCTGGAGATTGATGTGAGCCAACAGGAACATGGCTTTTTGCCGTGCTCCCTATGGACACCACTGCTGTTTTATTAAATAAGTTGATTTAGAAGAAATCACCGTTGAATTTAATAACTCTTACAGCTGACCTCATTTCCTCTAGAGATATTTAAGCTTTTCTAGTAGACTTGATGGTATGTCAACCCAGCATCGAGAATTTCTGCCTTTTTTCTACTGTGTGACTGGCATCCTGCCGCACTGATCTAAAGTGAATTACAGCAGGGGGAAACATCGTTTAAGAATACTAGAAAAATTAGTGTAATTGTTTAACTTAAAGAATTCTATCGAAAACGTTACTCAATCTGTTTTTTTCTTCTCAGTTAGTAGCCTCCATCGTGTTTATCAGCTTTGGCGTGGTAGCAGCATTCTGTTGTGCAATAGTTGATGGAGTGTTTGCAGCACGACACATAGTAAGTACAGTGATTTTCTGTCATCTTTCATTTTTGATCACTTATGTAATTTGTAGCAGGAAAGCATTTTCTTTTGATTTATGTCTAGCAGCACATCAGGTTTTTTGATAGTTCTCCTTGATGGAGAAATGTCATTTAGCAAAAAATTGACAGGAAAGCCCATCATGCCAGTACCCAGAGATAGTGCCAACTGCTTATTCATCTCTCAGGGAGTTCCAAATGCAGAAGTCATGTAAAATGATGTAATGACAAGTGTGCTAAAATGCATACCTGCTTCGGAAAGGGAAGACACTTCAGCCACCACCAGCATTTATTTCCTTTTGCACAAAGGTTTTGTGGGCATGGTCAGGATTTGGAACACACCAAAGGCGGTGATGAGCACCAGAAGTCCCTGTGGGATCTTTAGAGGGAGGTGGATTGTGATGGCACAAAGGGAACATTTTGTTGGAGCAGAGACAGCAGAGGAACTGGCAGGCTTTGGTTAGAGGTACTGTGAAGGGGGAACCTACTGAGTGACAAACCCCAAATTCACCATCTGCCTGCCATCAAAGGGTAGGTCATTTAACCAGAGCGACTAGTATTTCCAGTGCATCTTCAAAACCCAGTCCTCCTTCCTCCAAACCTATTGCCATCTCTGCTTCAAAAGGACATTTATAGGCATTTGCAGTACTGCAGTAGCTGCAGTGTTACTAGTAGTTCATTACTGTCTGTAAGTGTCTAGAAATCTTTCTCATGACCTTTTTGTGTAAGCACCAGACAAAGCTTTTTCTATTTTGACTTACAGAGTTCAAATTAAAATATTAGACAAAAAGTATCAATAGAAGAACAAGACAGACTTGAGTTGTGGGGTCATTTGAATATGCCAGCGTGCATAGTAGACGTGTTGTTTGCTGTTCTGTCTTTTGTGATAGAATACCTAAAAATCAATCTGAACCTAACCTTTTAATCGAGCCTTGATTCCCAAAAGCATCAGGAAATAACGAGTTATATGTTCTAATAGACACTAGAACTCAGATGTAGTGTGCTGCATAACACAGCAAGTGTGAGGGTATATGACCCCCTCACTGCTCTGAAATATCATGGGGCTGTTCATCTTTCTGCTTATGTTCATTGAGGGGCAGCACAACACCACTGGCATCAGTAGAACTATACTTAAATTTTCTGTTAGCAAATGCATCAGAATAATTAGGCTTTGGATCACTTGGAGCATAAAGCTGTAAACTGATTTCTTTTTTATTGTTATTGAAGAGGACTTTAAACCAAATGTGGGCTTCAGAACCTCATGTGCATTGCACAAGGAAGGAGACATCTGTTGGTATAAACAACCGAGTTGTGCAATGTGAGCATGAATAAACACTCTGGATTGTAATCATGTTTTGCGCTAAACGGACCCTGCCAGATGCTGAAGTGGCCTGCTTTTATTCGGATTCACCCTGCTGTTGCTCTGGATGACACCTAGTATAACTTGGTCTCTGATTAGGGTGAGCCCAGGGAGCCTTTCCATGGGAGCTGCTTAAAATCATTCGGAAGTGTTCAGATGGCACTTGTACAGTCTTAGACTTTATAACTGCAGTGCAACTGTGCAGCCTCAGCCCTCCAACGCTGAGGGTAGACACGGCGTCACCTTCTCTGAGGCGAGTTACTGTGTCAGAGGACAGTGTGTGTGTGCTCAGTCTCAGACACAGAGACAGGCATCGCCCCTGTCATCTTTCTAGTTGTTTCCTTTGTCAGTTTGCACTCTTTTGGCTTTAAGTTCCTTTCATATATGTTACTTAGCTATTCCAGAAATGGCACTGCTTCCTATCTAAATCAAACAACAGTATCATATTCAAATATATTTATACCCTTATATCTGAAGAAACAACCTCTTATACATAATACCTAGAGTTTATATTCACCTCCTCTTTATTGTAGCACAAATAGCTGTGTGGCATTGGTTGCTGTCATGGCATGCCCTTGATGTGTCGCTATGGACTAAAAGGGATTCAGTTCGTTGCAGTGCTCTCTGGGGAGGAAGTAGGCCAGCGAGTTGTCGTAGGAGAGCACCAAGGCACAAAGTCATTGCACTCACCCAAGAAGGCGGCATTTTACAATCTTGGGTGCAGTTCTGTACCTCGTTAAGTCAGTGACTGGGTATGACTGCATCATCTGCGCAGAGCTGGAGACTGGATGGGGCTGGTCACCATCTAGCCATCCCTCAGAGTGTGGGAGATGTACAACCCAATGACATGAAGCTGCTTCAGTCATGGCATGGCACGCTTCATGGAGATCCATTTCCAGCTGTTTACATTTGGACTGAGTCTTACTACATCTGTCGGTTCTGGTCTCCTTCACGTATTATAGAACAAAGAAATACTTAGTAGTACCATTTCATTGGAAAACTAATTTGTGTGTCAACATGGTCACACTCACTTAATCTCATTCTCCTCCTCTATCTAATAAGGAGCTTAATAGGATCAGGTGAAATAAAGGTGTACTTCACTTAATTTCTCTGACAAATGCAGCTGGGGAAATCTGTAGGGGTGGCAGTGTTAAGTACACTCCCAATCTGATTTACAGGAGGGGGGGGCCTTATCAAAAGAAGATGTGTCATGCAGACTATGGTGTCATTGCCATGGTGTTACCTCCTCTTTGCATCACAGCTAATTTCCTTCAGGGAGAACAGTAATATCGCATTCAGTCCATTCCCCACAGGCCGGTACCAGCTGTGTTCAGACTTGTGTTGTGCTGTTGCCGCTTTGGCCACTGCTTTTGGGGGATAACTGCTGGAGAATGGGACTAAATTGTCCCCTGTTCAGGGAAAGGACAAACTCCTGGCACGTCAGAGCGGGTGCCCAGCTTTACACTAAATCCATAATGTTTTCATGAGGAGGAGTTGGGCAGAATTCCCTTTTCTGTCCCCAGTCTCAGGGTGCTGATACCAAGGTTCCAGGTCCCTTTTCTCCTGGAGAGAGAAGAACTAGATGAAGCCAGGCAGGCTTCAGACCAACAACAAACACAACATCCTTCACATCAATTTGGAATAAGAAATGTCTCCTGTTTTTCATTTTATTTTTAACTTCATTTGAGTTGGGAGGGATGTGAAGAGGACAAATCACGTTATTATAGATTTTTCTTAGTCTGTGCCTGCTGTGGAATGGAGACTATTACTGTTGCACATTTTCTGCTGCTCTTGTAAAACTGTGGATAGAATAATAAAATACTTTCTCTGTTCTATTTTCTTCCCAAGAAGGCATAAAATTGAGAAAAATTCTTCCAGGAATGGGATGTATTTCAGAAAAGAGATATTTAAATTATTTAAGATTCATTTTAAAACACTTTCCTTAATATAAAGCTATGGAGCACAGCACTTATAAAATTAAGAACACTGAAGGAAAGTTAGCTTGATTTGAAATAGCAGTAGCTTATTTAAAAAATAATGCAGATGTAATTTACTGTGTAAAGTTAATTTTGCCATTGTTCCCTTCAGCTGCACTTTTCACCTTAAAAAAAAAGAAGAAGCTAGAATCGAATGAAACAAATCAAAGCTGGTATGAATGTGCAGTGATGTTATTTCAGAAAAATATGGTGATCACAGGAATCCATTGTCTGCATTAGTGTTTCCTTGAGGCATTTCGTTATTTAGCAGATGAGAATAGCCCAGTTGTGCAACAGCTAATGGAAATCATTCAACAGCATCCTCTCAGCACACAGGGAGACCCCCCGACCCACCTCATACACATTCTCTGCAGTGCTTGCTACCCTCCTATCCGTGACTGCAGGTCTTGACCATTGCCCCATGATCCTTAGCTTTGCACGTATCTCCCAGGCAGAACCTAAAATAGCCATTAGCAAGAAATCCAGTTATGAAATGAGGAAATTGTTTTGCAAGAGCTTCCTGAGAAGGTTAGGAAGATGACAGGCATCAAAAGCATGGAGACATATTTTAAGCTGTGGAGACAAATGCTTTGTATCCGCTTTTCACATGCTCAGCTGGGAATCATGGAACATGGGTACTGACACATGGCCAGTTGCATTTTCCTGAAGTATGGGATAAAAAGAGACTCTGACATTCCTGAAAGCGCTAGGAGAAACCAAGGGGTCAGGCAGGGGAAGTCCTCTCCACTTGACTATAAGAACTGCTTTTTGGTCTTGAGTGGAATTCACTTACCACATCTGGACAGATTTATGAGAGGGGATTCACTAAAAGGAAAAAGCAGAGCTGAAGAGCTTGGGATAATACCAACAAGAACACCAGAAGAGACATCAGTGAAATTGCAACTTGGGACTGTTGCTGTTATCCTTTCTCTACGCACCTCTTTGGCTTTGTCTTTTCTATAACAATTCTTCAGGTGGTTCAATATAGCAATAAATAAACCCCTAAGCCTTCCTTTCTCCTCGCTGAACAAGCCCAGTTCCTTCAACCCATCCTGGTACATCCTGTCCTTCAATCTTCTGATCATTTTGTGGCCCTCCAGTGGTGATACTGTAATTTGTCAAGGTCTTTCTTATAGTGGAAAGGGGTTAAAATTGGGCACCACATTGAGATATGGCCCCATAAGTGTTCAGCAAAAAGGAATAATCACTTCCTCCAGCCTACTGGTGATGGTTTGCTAATGCAGCCCAGTACGCAGTTGGCCGTCATTTTTGCAAAAGCATCCTGCTAACATATGTTCAACTTGTCCACAAACACATCCATTTTTTATTTTGCCAACCTAGTACCTAGTTGTCTTGAACTGTTGCCTGAGGTTTTTCCAGCACAGATGCAGGATTTTACGTGGACACTACAAAACCTAACAGAATACAGTCAAAGAATTTAGATTCCGGTTCAACTGTTTTTAAAGATGCACTAGCATTTCTCTTCTAAATTTCTATAACCAACAGAAAATAATAAAAAAGTGTGGATGCTCTATTAATTGCCATTTCATTACCATTTTTGGCTTTCTTTTAAGCATGAACTGGGCTGAATTTTCTGTGTTTATAAAGCCTAAGACTTTGATAATGACCCTTACGTACCTTATCATTAATTACTGCTACATCCTCCTAGCTGAAGTTCTGGTTTAATGCGGTTTATGGTCAGGCATGAACTTGCTTTAAAAGGAAGTGATTTTTAAGACAGTCTGATTTTATGTGGTGCAATGAAGGGGCAGCATAAATCTACAGGTCAGAGCTGCTGCATATACGCACTGTGCTGTCCCCTCGTGCTCGGAGCTGGGTTCCTCTGCCACGGAGAGCTGTAAGGTCTGGTGAAAAAACTTGGCCAAGGGCTGTGTAGCTAAAGTGTCTTAGAAGTGCTTCCAAGATGTTCCTCTGAAATAGTCATCAGGGGCCTCCTAAAAGCAGCTCCATGTTTTTTATCTGGGTGGGCTGAATGGGCGCATCTTTGAATGAGTGCTTGGATAGTGTCATGGGTGGTGATCCTTTGAAAGATTATAAGCTGCTTACAGCTTCTCATTGTGAATGGTGATGTGACAAATTAGCAGAATAATCAGATGCACTTCAGGTTAGCTTCTATAGGTAGCCAACACCACGGCGTACTTCAATACTTTATTACTGGGATTTGAGAAAACACTGTGACGAGATGCTGTATTTGGAACTGAAACCTGAAATGGACTATGCTAAGGGAAATCGTGTTATAAGAGCCTGAGGAGAAGAGCATCTTGCTTTGTTGTTTTGTGATTTGAGACCTGTATTGTTATACAAATAGACCGTAATCCATTCAAGAATTTTCTTAAGTCTCTACAAATAAGAAACTGAGAAAGAGGTGGAATGTGAAAACGTTGGGAAACATGGTCCAGAGAAAGGATAAAATCCATTTATCCGTAAGATTACCCTGCCCAAGATCAGTGGGGGTTTGCCCATCTTCACTAGAAAGCACAAACACAAATGGCCGCTTTGATGATGGAGATCTGGGGACTTTTTTATTCTTGCTACAGACTGCCTTAGATCATAGTAATGAAATGGCGGACGAGTAAGAGATGATCTGTACATTTTTGTTGATGTAGGATAAGTCTGTTAACAGTAGTTATTCTGAAGGAGACTAGATCCCAAGTGTAGCGCCTCTGGGATAAAAATGTGTTGCAGTGGCTTTGAAATTGCATGTTGGTGATAAGTGATCTTGTCTAGCTGATGCATTTTAATGTGACTGCATTTATATAGAGGAAATGCTTCTTGGTGCCTGAGGCAGGACATCACTCACTTCAAGCAAAGGTTCAAGTTCCCATCCTGCCTAAAAGCAGAGACACACGTTAGATTCTGATTTACAATAGCAGATTCTCACAAGCTGTTCTGAGAACTTCAGATGTGCAAGAATTGGAACAGAAAAAGAGTCAGGCTGTAATCCCGGGCTCTCATTTTGCACTCTTATAGACTTTATGTCTATGTGCCAGCTTTACATTGATGACTGAATTTATCCAAACTCCTGTAGATGTTAGAGGGATACGTGTATAAGGAAAAGGAGGGTGCTGTGGGAGAGCAGAGTTGATTGTCCATCATGAGATGCACACCAAACCTGGTAGTGTTAAGTTGTCCCTTAAGATTCCTCGCCTTTTCTGCAAAATGACTTCTATGTCACATTGATTTAATTTCATTTTCAGCTGATCTAGTTTCTTCCTCTTGATAGCGGTGGCTTAAGGAATTAATTGAAATGGAACATATCATCAGGCACTTAGCCCTGAAATGAACCCGTAGCTGAACAGGAGGACACTAAAGTACTTATCCCTCGCATGGGATCTTCACCCAAACGGTTTAAGTGCAGTGTGTGGGCTGCTGAGGCCTATCAGCTGCATAATTACCTACAGATTTGGGAGTTTAGAAAGTAAACTTCAGATATTTGTCCTTTTTTTATGGATGTTTACTCAAAATACTGTTTAGTAAGGGTGGCATTATATAAATTTACTTTCTGGGAAGCATGGAGACCTGACAACGGAAAAATGGTGTCTTTCATCTGGGGGGTGACGTGACTTGGTCTCTGGTTGGTAGAGCTCAAAGCTGTTGTACTAAGTAATATCAAGATGGCAGCCCCCATCCGGAGAACAAATAAATACATTCCAAATCTGCAGTCCCAGCCAGCCCTGGCAGAAAGTAACGTGAGTGGGTTTGGATTTTGGTTCCTTCAGCTTGTCCAGAGGATTTAGATCAGGGCTGTTTTGCGTTGTACCTTTCTGCGCTACAGAATCCAGATCAGGGAGTTAAGTGCTGCTTTTTTCTCACAGAAAGCATGTGTAAAATACTCTTAGTTATGTACTATTTTATGCCTTTATGCCTGAGAAGCTGCAAAATCACCACAGCCACTCGGTGCTCTAGCTTCCCTCCCAAGGAGAGAAGCTGCATTGGCACTCTGAGGTTTATCAGCCTCAGCAAACATTGGTGCTTGCAGTGTTTTACATTTTACAGAGTACAGGTCAGCTGTCAGAAATAAAAAAAAAGTAACTGTAAATAAGGGTGGCTGTCCAAGAGCGGCACCCTCCTTCCCCTGGTTTCACGTTTCTGCCTTGCTCTTGTACTAAGGCACCAGAGCCTGCCTAGGGCAGACTGAAGGGAAAGCTCTCCCCTTGTGCTTTTATCACAGATAGACAGACAGACAGACAGACAGACAACTGTCAGTGCCAGCCCAAGGCAAGCGGTAGGGAGGCACAGCAGGACCAGGTCTTGGGGCTGCAGCATTCACTTGGCTTAGCTTAAAGCCAGCGTTGAGCCAAGGTAGAAGGGGCAAATCCAACGATGACTGAAACAATCAAACATTATGAGATCTCAGCTTGGGACATGAGTTAGTCAGAGAAGTACAGTCTGAAATGCCGTGAAGATCTGATGATGTCCGCTGTAAGCACAGGACCACAGAGTGGGAGGCCCACCCAGCAGCAAGCTTCCCCAGGCCTTGGGCAGAAGATGCAGGTGCTGCATGTGGGCGCTCAAGAATTGATGGCACCATCTGGTGGTTGCACATGCAATGGCCGAGAATGTCGATCCTTTTCCCATCTTTGAAGCTTCTTGTGCAGATTACAGACACACAGGCAAGAACTGCAGCAGGGGTGCCCAGCAGCTTCTTTGGCGACCACTGCATTTTACTACAGGGTGACTTTGTAAGCCCATGGCATGTGACTCGGCTTATTGTCACATCCCAAAGCCTTGCACACTTCAAGCCATATCTCCTAAAAAGCCATTTGAAAATGTTCTGAGCAAGCCTGTTGGTCTTTCCTTTGAAGAAAAAACCCACATAGTTGTATTCCGTGTCTAACAAAGTTGTTACCTTGACAACTGCTGGTAGAAAACACAACTCAAAGAATTTCTCATTGCAATTAAGTTAGCTAGCTTCTCTGGAGAAGCATACTAAATGCATTTTACTTTCTCCGTGCTGCTACATGAGACAAAATTACAGCTAATTACTTTTAATTCCATTTCCATCCTTCATGACTCATTAATACAATAGTATGGCATAGCATATACCATAAAGGGGTTTGTTGGTATTTTTAGCAGAGTGAGCACTAAACATTTATAACTGAAAACTAGCACTAGTTCAGTAGAGATTTTTATATTCATGGTCCACCCAAGTGGAAAATGTTTTATTGGTAAACTTCCTAAATACAAAGTGTTTAATTTTGCAAGCGGTGCATTTTGAAGCCAACGGTCAACTATCCGTCCGTATTAAATAACAGTATTAGACCTTGCATCTGATACTGAGATGGGAAGCACAGATTTCATTCCTATAGTACTGCTTAATTGCAAGGGGGGATTAATTCTTTTTTATGTACTTAATTTAGGGGTTGCAGCAAAGGAGGACTCTTAGAACCAGCTTAAGCCAGTCTGCTAAGATTTCTCTTTTGTACTGCAAGATGACCAGGCCAGGTTGGACGGGGCTTTGAATAACCTGGTCTAGTGGGAGGTGTCCCTGCCCATCCCTGCCCCTGCCCTGCCCAGGTTGGAACTAGATGATCTTTTAAGGTCCCTTCCAACCTAAACCATTCTATGATTCTATGATTCCGTGATAACATTCAGGTAACAGTTATGTTCATGCATCCAGATGCCATTGAGTATACTTTAAATCAAAGGATGAATACTCTTCTTTGAACATCACAATCCAGATGATACAAGAGCTCCTCATGCTGGATAAGTCTCCAGCCTAATGGAGGGCCCTGGAATGAGTTACATATATCTACAGATGTCTGGTTCTTCCTGCCACAGCAGAGCCTGGAAGCTCTGCTTTGCTGGCTGCTCTGGCAAAATCACCTACTTTCAGGTGAAGATCTCCCCTACAGTAACTGCAGTTATATTGGTGCTGTTGTAGGTTACTGTGTTTTTGCCAGAAGAAACTTCCTGGGCCAAAGGAGGGTTTTTTGGATGCCTTTTTGCCATGCTAGTATTTTCAGCTGACACACAAGGAGTAGAGTAGAGAAAAAGGACATCCTAGCTTTAGGATGGAGCCACTGTGTTTTAGAAAGCAGCAGGTCCAAGGAGGGATGAAACATCTATGTGGTACAGTAATCTTCCAGGGAGATACCGTAGTTAATTGAGCTAACATAACCCATGAATTAATGGACAGTAGTGTCTACTAGCAAGAGGAAGCTGAGTTGCCTATGATGACAAGTATTTTGTAAGGTATCAGTGGCCACGTCTACTCTGCTGCTATGGAATAAACTCAAGCATCAGACCTCTGTCTAAAGTTTAGCTGCCACTTCAGCTCAGTTTCAGACCACCCCTACAAGCTCTCTTGAAAACAAATCTGAATTACAAGGATAAAGTTAAGCTGTGTGGGTATGAGCGGTGTGGGTGGGACCATGTGGCCTCAACTGGAGATTGGTCTCCGGCTTTTATTTGGCAATACAGGTATCGCCTGTGGGACCATTGCTAGATTACTGACTCCACGTCTGGTGTTTCTTTGTGCTTTGGAAAGGGTATTATCAACTTGGAAGGAGTTCAGAGAAGAAAAATCTGAAATTTGGAGTGGCACCTTTTAGCAACAGTACTCAGAAGTTTGATTTATTTTGTTTATCAAAGAAAAGGTTGAGAGGTGAATTGATCGTGGTCTCTCTAAGGTATCTACATAATCAAAGTTTATCTGGTAACAGAGGGCTTTTATTCTCACACAAAAGCACAAGAAAGTGCAGTGGGTTGAAATCAATGCTAAACAGATTCAAACCATGACACAGGCATAGTTTTGACAATAGTGAGTTATGGGAACAGCTTTGTCAAGAGTATGGATGGTTCTCTGTCACTGAAATATTTAAATCGCAAGCTTCTTTTTACATGATCTTATGAAGCTTATCCAGAAGTTATGAACTTGACACAGATGTCTCAGGGCGAAATTATGTAGCCCATGTTATTCAGAAGGTCATTATAAGAGCACGGTCTTCAAAGAAGGGTCCTGTGAACTATTTTTATGGTCAGGTGAAAACTCTATTGCCTCTCATCAGCAGGTCTCTCTGTATGGTGCCAGGATCTGTTCCCTGCTGGAAAACATTTAGGGGTTCACAGATTAAAAACAGCTGAAAACCATTTATCAAGACTTCTGATCCTTCAAATCTGCAGAGGAAATGCAATCCTTAACATGAACATAACTGAAATAATATCTCTACTAAAAACACTATTCCTCAGATATTGGATAACACACAAGACAACCCAATGATGAATATATTGGATGCATCCAAGGGCTTTAGGGCAAAACTGTCATTTTGCTGATGTTTTCTGGACTAGAAGGCAGAGAACCTGCACTGTATAAGGGACAGGGGAGGGCTTCAGGGAATTTGTCCCCAAGAATCTGCAGTCTGGTATTCCTCTCTTTCCGGACAGGTACATACTATGCATACAGCCCGAATATATAGACATTACAGAAGAGCTGGTAGGATGCTTTAATTTGGCTGCCAGATATTTTCCAGTAAGAAAAATAATGGCAACCCTTTTTTGGAGAACCTCTTAAGATCCCCCCCCCTCCAGTTTGTAGAGCCTCTCACATTGGCAGGGACAAAGCCCCCTTGCTTATACAGCTTCTCTTTTTTTTTTTTTTTCCCTCGCTGAAATTCTTTTCGGGTTTAGCCGATTGCAAATTCTTTAAAATGCCTTTTTTTCCTTCCCTGCTGCGACTTGTTTTTCAGGGGGAAAAGGATTGGAATTGCACCAATCAAACACGAATGTCTAAACTATTAGGCAACACACACATTGTGTTTGGATGTCAACGAGCAATTCGCTTGTCGATGGGAAGGAATAAGAGAGATTCATGGTTCCTTTCCCAGCAGCATCTCTCTGCATCTACTACATGGTCTCCTCGTGCTGTTCTGCAGCCCCAGGACCGGGGCAGAGGGAAGGCTGTCTCAAGCTCTCCCGGCTCTTCATTTGCACCACTGTGTAGGACAAAAGCCTTCACTGCTGGCAAAACCAAGGATTGGTCCTGCTTCTCCTCACCCCATGACACAAACATGGGTCCATTGGCTTCCCTCGTTGAGAGGTAACAGCCCACATTGAGATCGCTCATTAATGTCATTAGTTTGGTCATTCAAGATGCAGCAATGCAGCTTTGAGGTAACAATTTCTTGAAGATGCAGTAAGGGACATCTTACTGCAATTGCATGCAATAGGGAGGTAGGAAGACTACTCTTTTATTTTAAATTAGGAGTTTGCACTCCCATTTACGGGAATGACCCACACATTTGAGTATATGAAAGCTAACGTCCATTTAGTTACATTATTCTGTCTCACAGAGAGCACAATGTCAATGTGCAACAGGGAAGAATTTTCAGTGCATTGGGGTAATAGCAAATCTGGCACTTCCAATTTCTTTGGCTCGGGAAATGAAATCTTTTTCTTTTAGCTGTGCTTCTGGTGTAATTAGATAGGTGAGAACTACACTGAGTGTATTGTAAATCAAATCCAGAGATATGGAGGGAAAATCTTCATGTTTCACTCACATTAATAATCATATTGTTAGTGTGACAAACAATACGAGAGGTGAGAAAGTAAGCAGGATTCGATCCATGTTTAAAATTACACTGGTATTCTAGTTTCCATAAATTATAGTCTTCTGCATTTGTACGTAGATTATAGTCTTCTATAATCTACGTCTGTTTCCATAGATTATAGTCTTCGGCATCTGTGTGGCTCCTATACATCCAAAAATCAGTTCAGGGAGGGACGGGGTGGGGGGGCGGAATTTATTTAGCAATGTAGAATAGCAGGTTGGATCAAGGGAGATTTACTGTCTACCTCCATCTTTAAAAGCACTAGCCCTGGTGGAATTTATGCAAAGCATACAAAGCAAGTTAATTACAGTTTAATCCTAAAAAAGGTAGGTGATGGGGGCAAAGGCCTTGCAGTTTGCTCTGAAAAGCACAATCTGCTTCCCTCTGATGTGCTGCCAGCAGAAGATAATTACCTTCATTGTTTCCTATTCTCAGAAATGTTTCTAGACTATCAACAGATGTTTATGTTCTATGAAAAAAAATTCAAAGCTGCTACACAGATATGTAAAGGGGAGAGGGAGTAACCACCTGCAGACTTCAGACTACAGCAAAAATACTTGGCATTTTTTTCCATCATTTGTCAAGAAAAACAATGCTTTGAGTTGCCCTGTGCAGAAACTAGTGGAGTTAAAAAAAGGAAAAGGTGCTGTCTATTCACGTGGATCTAAATCAGCAAAGCATGTAAAAGTCCTTAAATTTGACTAGAGTGAAAATTTAGGGTATTTAAGCATGCTGCTTTTTGCCCTAGCAAAAGGTTTCAGAAAGACAGAGGTTTTATTTGTTTCATCTTTAAGAAGAAACTGTGATTAGTACGAATAATAATATCATGTAGCAGGAATGTCTCTCTCTGTGGGTGGATGATTATTCAGTTGCAAATAGTGTCCATGAAAAGTATGTTCCCAGGTATGCAGTAAAGTTTTGATCGATGATTATTAATGGCTCTATTAAGAGCTTATTAAAATATGTGTTGCACCAGCATTGACAGATGATGAAAGTTCACATTAGTAATATGTTTATTTAGTCTTTGATGAGAAATTCCAAGTTTGAAAAAGTGTGTTTTTAAGATATCATAGTTAATATATATTTTTTAATGAACCTGCCTAGAATTTCCTTGTGTGTACGCCTCAGCGCAGGTGAGGCAGGTCTCTCTGCACTCCCAGCCAGTAGTATATCCAGTGGCTTTTTTGCCTCTGGTGCACTTAACACCATGTATTTGAAAAATCTCTAATCTTCTGAAATGCGTGTGAGCTTCAAAATGACAAGCCAGTAGAGATGGGGAAAAGCTTATTGTGCCTGAGCAATCAGGATATGCGTGAATCATTTCACTAATTGTTTCGACCATTTTAATTTTGCAACTCACATCTTTCCATTCCTCCTGGGGCTTCTCTCATGGAATTTTTGCTCTCTTAGATTTTGGGGCCCAGTCCGGCAGTCCCTTCCATCTGGACGAACCCTTTCAGGCTGGATTTTAGTGTGCTGTGATGTGTCTTGGTGGGGGTCTTCCCTTTACAAGCATGACAGGGAGCTTTGATGGCAAATTGCTGGGCATAAACACCTACTTTCTGCATGTTTTCTGCTTAATGCCTAACATAAGAGTTTCATACATAAAGCTGTTATTACATTACCTGCGTTATAATGGAGATATTTAAAGGTCCGTGTCAGTGGTGTGCCATGCCCTGAAAATTAAAGTCAACACTGCGACACTGTTGTTTTTATTTGTATATTTAGGTATTCAATATATATATTGCTCAACTAGATGCATTTAATGCAGCCTCTCTTCCTTCTCTTTAATGTAAAATAAATCCAGAAAAGCGTAAACCCCCTACATTTCCAATTTTCCTTGGTCCAATTTTGTTCAATATATTCATTAATGACCTAGATGAGGGGACAGAGTGTATCCTCAGCAAGTTTGCTGATGATACCAAGCTGGGAGGGGTGGCCGACACTCCAGAGGGCCATGCTGCCATCCAGCGTGACCTGGACAGGCTGGAGAGCTGGGCAGAGAAGAACCTAATGAGGTTCAACAAAAGCAAGTGTAGGGTCCTGCACCTGGGAAGGAAGAATGCCAAACACCAGTATAGGTTAGGGGCGGACATGCTGGGAAGCAGCTCTGAGGAGAAGGACCTGGGGGTCCTGGTAGACAGCAAATTATCCATGAGCCAGCAGTGTGCCCTTGTCGCCAAGAAGGCCAATGGCATCCTGGGCTGCATAGGGAAGACTGTGGCCAGTAGGTCGAGGGAGGTCATTCTCCCCCTCTACTCTGCACTGGTGAGGCCACAACTGGAGTACTGTGTCCAGTTCTGGGCTCCCCAGTTCAAGAGGGACAGGGAACTACTGGAGCGAGTCCAGCGAAGGGCAACCAAGATGATTGTGGGACTGGAGCACCTCCCTTATGAGGAAAGGCTGAAAGAGCTGGGACTCTTTAGCCTGGAGAAGAGAAGGTTGAGGGGGGACCTGATTAATGTTTACAAGTACCTAAAGGGTGGGTTTAAGGAGGACGGAGCCAGGCTCTTTTCAATGGTTCCCAGCGACAGGACAAGGGGCAATGGGCACAAGCTAGAACATAGGAAGTTCCGTTCAAATACACGGAAAAACTTCTTTACAGTGAGGGTGACGGAGCACTGGAACAGGCTGCCCAGGGAGGTTGTGGAGACCCCTTCTCTGGAGATTTTCAAGACCCGCCTGGATGCAGCCCTGAGGGATGTGCTTTAGGCAACCCTGCTCTAGCAGGGGAGTTGGACTAGATGATCTCTAGAGGTCCCTTCCAACTCTGAAGATTCCGTGATTCCGTGATTTCAGTCAGCAGGATATTCAGTATTTCAGATGTGTAAAGGTTAGTGTGTTGCAAAATGACACTTCCTGCAGTAGTATACTTAGAGACTTATATATTTCTTACATGTTCTGATAGCATTAAGGCAAAAGGAAGGAGATGGGTTGTATTTCATATATTTGAGTTGCATTACCAGAAACAGAATAAACAGTTCCTGCGTTCTTGTGGAAAAGTTAATTACTCACATGGCACAACATCATTATAATCAAGACAGAGCAATCAGTTCATATAACAAACCCTATAATCAAGGTAATGTAATCAATGTAAGTAATCAACTATAATAAGCAATTAAATATCTAACTGCATCAAGCAATAACTAAAATTACAGCCCTGAATAATATCAGCTAATTGCATCGTTAGAAACTTGTGTAAAAGCCAATGGCAAATCTAAGTTTTTAACTACACAAAATAGCAGGTATCATGGGAAAGTCTACAGCCTCATCCTGAGAGACGTGAGATAGCAAAACCTGACTGAAGAAAAGCAGTCACATTCCAGTGCCAGGCTTGGATTTGCCAGAGGTCTGGGATATTAAGGGAGGAGAAGGCTTCCGCACTGGAGCCTTGTGTGGCCCCCGCTCCAGAGCCAGAGCAACTGCCTCTGGTGACATACTGGTTTGCAGCACGGCAGCCCATGAGCAGACGGGCACAGTGTCACTCAGAAGCTCTGCGCACACCTCGTGTCTTCCTGCCACCACCTACATCTGCCTCAGCTAAAGGCACCGGGGCTGCCGAACCTCCGTGGGGATGTGCAGGGGAGTCAACTCATGTTTCTTCTACATGTCCTGCTGCACTGCGTGTGCTGGTGAGGGCTGACGGGCCTCTCCTCCCACCTTCATGCCAGGCAGATGTTGGCCAAAAGCCATTGAAAGAAAAAAACCTGTTTGAAGATGATTTAGCCTCTCCTAATGGAACAATATCCATCTGTGAACAGACCTGTCTGTCCACATCAAGGATAGATTTGTTTGTGCACATCGTCTAGCAATGGTGCAGCTCCAGCGTCTGGAGGCTTTTCATTTGACTGTAGCAGTACTACAGAAATCTCTCCCAAATAAAGGAGAGTGAGACTGAGGCTACCACTACAAAAAAGATTAAGTTGAGGAAAAATCAATGAGGAAATACAAAGAAGTGAGACAGATCCATGTATGTGTGTTTTTCAGCCATGACAGTATACAGGTACTCCAAGTACTTGCTGGTTTGAGGGATCTGAAATGAGTATCTGCTGCTCCCAAGCACTAAGAGAAGAGGATTCTGTAGGATCTAGTCTTTAAAATTAAATAGAAATCCTAAAAAAAGCCCTGGAAAGCACAGTGTGAAGTAGATCTGGTTTGTGAGAGTAAAGAAGTGTTTAAGCCACACCAGCTGCTTTTCTCCTATTTTCAGCGCTGGAGTTGGGTTATTTCAGCATTGCAGTTGAGACAGGCAGGGTCCCTAGGCTGCAGCCCAGCGTTTCGGGAAGAAAATTAGCTCCTAAGTTAAGTTCATGCAGGACAGATGGAAAAGCACAAGAAAGAGCAAGTGCTGACTGCAGTCCAGGGTGAAACTCTCGGCGTTGCTCTCATGGCACAACCTCACCCAAAGCGTGTAAGCAAATACTGTCACGACTGCCTCCTAAATATTTAAACAAAACTGGGAATGTATTATTTGCACCAGGGGGTCACTAATGTGTTGTAGTTACAGTAGGAGTATGGCATGGACAGAAGCATCCCATCTCTCTGGCTTCCTCTACATCACTTTGAAGGGTTTGCTCAACTGTACATTTGGAAACTCTTGACATGCATCGCCCCTTAAGCAGGGGCGATACATGTAGAAGCCGAATCAACACCCTCTAGTCTCTAAGTTTGCAACTTAGGTCAAAAGAACATGTGAAACCCTAATTCTAGGGCTTATAGTTTCTTAATATAGTTTGCTAATTGTGGGCAGAATTTTTTAAAAACGGCAAAAAATTTGAAAACATTCTGTTCCTGATGGTCCAGCCCATTGCAGCCCCTGGCAGTAGCATAACCTCGGGGCTAGGCTGCTGCACAGATACAGGACTGTGGGAGTTCAGAAGTGGCTTGCTCTTTTTTTTTTTATTACTCACCTTCCAAATCCCAGCCAGCATGCACTGTGCACTCCCGGACAGCCCAGGGCTTCCTATGTTGTTGGTCCAGGTGACACTCTCACACAAGAGGACAAAACACATAAGAAAAAGTAGGAATCAAACAGTAGTACCACATGGGAGGATAACTGCTGAAGTGGAAAGACTTGGAAGGCCCGCTTGATGAAGTAAAACTTAAACTGACATTTGGATTCAAAAGCTGATGATGAACTTGGTGTCAATGAGAAAAAAGCTGATAATCGTCTAGAAAAGACTTTCTTGGTTCATGGTCAAAATGCAAAGCAGGTAGGAATTATTATAGAATCATAGAATTATTTTGGTTGGAAAAGACCTTGAAGATCATTGAGTCCAACCATGAACTTAACACTGCCAAGTCCACCAGTACAGTTTGTTTTCTTCCCATAACTGTACTTCCCCAACTTCCTTAATTTCAAATAAAATTCAGATTTTTTTTTTACAATTCCTGTCTTTCAGGCATCTCTCCATAGTGTTCCAGACTTTATTTTCTAGCATCTGGGCTTCCTTTCAGGGTCATAGTTTTTTAAAACCTGGGGTTTTGTAGCAACCACAGCATTGCTGTCAGCCAAATGCTTACAGCCAATTTATTTTGTGTTTCGAGTTTCTTAGTGAATGGGAGAGACAGAGATGCAGTGGCTGGTTCAAGTACCAGCCCCTTTAGCGTCCCTGGCACTGATGGAAAGAGCACATCTCCTCACTCCAGTGCAGCAAAGATCAGGAGCTGATGCCTGGCACTCCCAGAAGAGCAATCCCTGATGTTGAAGGGAGAGAAAAGCAACCCACTGAGCCCCATGGTCTGATGGCCTGTCCGAGGAGGTACCTTTTCCTGCGGGAGCACATGCTCCCTCCTGCCCAGAGGCTCCTACAGATGGGCAGTGACCCCTCTCTTCCCCGCTGCTTTCTGAAATGCAAAGTTTATGAAAATAATGCCATTACTTATAGAAATAAATTTCAATGAGGAGCAGTATTTTAATATCTATCTGTAAACTATGGGTACAAAAATTTAACATCTCATGAATTACGGGTAAGGCGTTCTGTTGGTCTACCAAGAGGTTAAAGATTGTTTATCAGGCATATGAGAAGACAGAGGTTTGTAAGAAAATAGCCAGTTTAAAATGGTTATTGTAATCAGTTTATTTTCTTTTCCATCAGTTGATGTGGGTTCAATATTTGTAAATCTGGAATTGGAGAGTTCAAGGGGGGCTATTATTTCTGCTTTTTTCTTAAAATAGTTAGATTATGCAAGATAAATTGTTTTCTGAAAGCCTCTTCTGCTCCAGAAATTGCAAACTGAAAAGTGAATTGTATGTTTAGCTGCCAATGAGTAAAAGCCCAAAACAACTGTCAAAAAAACCCACCCCTGCTTCTCATTCCAGAAGGTATAATCATGTGCTTTATGTGGGAGTTGCACGGCTCACGAGTAAACAGAAGTATAAGATGTTTTATTTCTTAAAGCTGATACCCCCTCACCGCGGTATTGAGGACACTGACCTGCACCTTAGACTCAGATGTTGCTTAATACCATCTTGTCACAGCCAGTATGGAAGCTGTTTGTAGCATTTTAAAAATGCACATTTTTTTTTGTATGTTTATGAGTGAAAGCACAAAGATGTTTGTATTGATCACTCCTAGGAATCCTTGGGATCTCCTAGCAGTGGTCTTCCTCAGGAGACATGTATCTCATTGAGAATGTTGATGAAAAATACTGAGAAACAGCTCTTGGGAAGAGAGAGAGAGAGGAATGACAAAAGATCTGTAGCATTTCCTCTCATTATTTGTACAGGGTGGGATCCAATCAGCTTTATCTCAGGTCCCCAGACAGTGATCCGGTCTGCCTGCTTTCCCAGACTCCTAGTATGTTGGTACCTCCTTTCATGAGTTTCTTCTCTCTTTGGTTTGAAAGCTCTTGGGTCTGTATGCTCCCATGTGCCATGTCCTCTCAGACAGTAAGTGTGAGGCAGACACACATACCTATGCTCCAGCCAGCCAACCAGAAAGGCACAAAAGCTAGTCGCTAATAACATTTATTTGTTCCTATTTGCATTCCTGCTTTCAGAAAGTTAGCAGAGAGCCTGATCTTGAAGGGAGTGATAATCTGCAGAACACCCAGCTGTTGGCACGAGGCTGAGCTGGCACTGAAGGGTTATGTTTCGGTTTGCTTTGAGGATTAAACTTGAAAAATCTTGGCAGCTCTCTCTCCTATTCATTGCTAGCTCTGCTGTGGATGAAAAGGACCTACAAAAAAGTTGTAGGAAGAAAACAGAAAATGAGAAACTTCAAGTTAATGAGCGACTAAAAACATTAGTCTGGTTTTGGACTCCTCAATTTCATCTATATTTACATGTGCCTGGGACCGTTCTGTGGTCCCCAGGCCAACTGGCATGGTGAAGCCCACGTCCTTACTCTTGAAGTCTCTTAGAGTCACAGGCAGCATGGCAATGTCCAAGTTACTTACTGGGAATGGTTCTTGGCCCATGCTAATTTCCAAACCATGCCCAGAAATTATTTTGGAAGAGTGATAGTTTGCCCAGGCCAAAGCCATCACAGGCGTAATTCTAACAATTTAATGGGCTAGATGATCGAATTTCAGGCCTGAGAACATTCTCTGGCACTCGTTAATCTACACTTCTATCGATGCAGCCATGGAAGCTAAGACTAAATAAATACTGTAATTGGAAAAAAATAGCCTTCACTATGTAATTATTTCAATAAATTATTAGCCATATTTTGTGTCTGTAAAGTATGGCATAAATTTCAGTCAATACGGTTTATGCTATATCTCAGTTTTCAGAAAGTTGACTTACACATAAGGGACATGGAATTTTCCCCATGTTATCCAAAATATATGTGTTCTCCAAGGGAACAAAAGCTGGAATAGAAAAACCTACTTTCCGTAGCTCAGTTAAAAGCCATACAACCTCCTCCCCCACAGACATTGTATCAAATCCACCAAAGATACTGTTCAAAGAATACTTTCCTTACACAAATAATGTATTACAAGGCTCCCACCGTCAAAGGGAATGTGAGGTTTTTATTGTATGCTCTTAAAAGAAATCAACCAACCAAACAAAAACCTTCTATATTTGGACTAAATCTTCTCTTTCTTGGCGTAAAGCCTTCCCTCTTAGCTGTCTGTTCATCACCCACAGGTTCTAATACACATGCAGGCAAAATATTAAAATAAGAACCGTGCAAGAACGGGGACACCTACAGTTTGCTCTGTAGGGTTCACGGCTGAGCAATTCTTATTTGCCTGAAATTAAAGAGAATTAATGGGTGTCCAGGGTTTTTTTGACACCTCTGAAAATTTTCTAATCTTAGCCTGATGGCAATCTGACTGTATCTGCCCATTATACACAAACATTCTCATACATAATTAGCTAAGAAATCTTCTTTTCCAGTGCTCAGAAAGATGGAATAAAACCCATCCACTTTTCCTTTACATCAGTAAATAAACCCAAGCATGCAACCACATTTTTATACAGAATTCTTCCTCTCTTTGCCAGCCTACTGGTGTTTCTCCTTTGCCTATATCAGCAGAGCTCTAACCAACAGATCTTTCCCATCTGCCCATTTGCAGTTAGAGAGTTACTCGAAGAAGCAGAGAAGGGGAATGCATTAATTAATATATATTAATATAAAAATATTACACATTAGTGGAAGGTATTGCATCGCTCTGTTCGAATGACACTTATCAAGGACATTCCTGGTATCAAAGGATATCAAATTAGTTAAACAGAATATTGTTGCTATATATTTTAAAGCAACTGTTAACAGATGAAATATATAAATACTTACATATACATGTAAAAGTAGCTCTGTCTCCACCAGAATTGCTATAAGCAGTAAAATCAAGTAGAACCAAGGAGTGGTAGGTATCGTATATTCATACACAGTCTACAGTGAACACTATGAAAATATCAAGTATTTTACGAGCAGTCCATCAGGAATACTTTTATAGCTTTGAAGTGTGTCTCATTTGCCTTTGTTATTAGGGAAGCCAATAAAATCCAATGGGTGCTAATGCAGCGTGGCATTCTGTTGGATAATTTTAAACACTTCTTAATGTCTGTGTAGTGTCTTATTCATATAAATGCCTTAGTAGACAGGCAGACCACAGCACCTCTGTAGCATGAAAATCTTGTTCAAACGGAAGCTTTTACCAATGCAACCATTCAGCATCCCCAGTGTACCTCTACTTAAAAGCTGCGTGCTTTAGGTGTTGAGTTCTGTGGGTGCCTGGATAAAGTTAATTTTATCTAATCTCGGTTATTTTTGTACACTCAGTCATCACTCATTTATTTTGATTTGGGGTTGCCGGACTGATGGCACATACAGATGCATTGAGAAGAGCAGACTGATTGCAGAAAGCTGGCTTTACTAGTGCAGCAGGCTTGCTTTTCAAAATTCGGTGCATGAAGGAACGTGCTCATTTGCCATGATGGTGCATGCAAATGTATTAGCCGTATTCACAGTGGTTGTGTCCATGTCACAGCTCTGACTTTTTTGCTGCACAGAAATATGCAGTGATAATAGTTGGTATGGATTAATCAATCACCTCTCTCCCCAGGGAACAGTGCTGCTTCCAGTCACAAGCACACTTGTGCTAAAAGACCAAACCAATAAAAGGACCAATGTCTTTTTTAAGAGGAAGGAGGTGTAAAAGGTAGGAGAGCTGTGTAAGCCAGGAGACCAGTGCCAAGGTGAGGGTCTTCCTGTACTTGTTGGAGGCAGATTAGACAGCTCTCTCCCTGTCTTTAACACAATCTAGAGTTTTCTGAGGGGAGGATCTTATCATTTAGGGCCAGACACAGCCTCCTGGTGTGATGTGGTGGCATCACTCATCAGCAACCTGTAGTGAGGGCATGCATGCCCAGAAAGTAAGGTTGCTGAGGCATATTTGCTAAATTCACAACCTATGGGACTTTGAGAGAACTTGTTAGTGTGCTCATATCCTGAGGTAGGCTCTGACCCTCCTCACAAAATCAGAGTTGCTGAGGCTGGGTGGCATCTCTGGAGATTGTCTCATCCAACCCTCCCTGCTCAAAGCAGTGTCAACTAGAGCAGGTTGCTCAGAACTGTGTCTAGTTGGGCTTTGGGTATTGCCAAGGATGGAGACTCCACAACTGCTCTGGGAAAATTGTCCCAGTGTTTAACATTTCTTCGTATGTTTGAATGGAATTTCCTGTATTTCAGTTTGTGCCTTTTCCCTCTTGTCCTTTTCCTGGGCACCACTGAGAAGAGTCTGGCTCCATCTTCTTTATTTCCCCCATCAAGTATTGATACACATTGGTAAGGTACACCCGAGCCTTCTCCTTCTCTTCTCTAGGCTGAGCAGTCCCAGCTCTCTCAGCTGCTTCTCTTATGACAGATGCTCCAGTCTGTTAATTATCTTCGTAGTCCTTTTCTGCACTCACTCTAGTACGTCCATGTCTCTCTCACACTGGGGACCCCAGCACTGGACCCAGCACTTCAGATGTGTCTCACCAGTGCTGAGCATGGAAGAGCGATCACCTCCCTGGACTGCTGGTGATGCTCTTCCTAATGCAGACAAGGGTACTGCTGGCCTTTTCTGTCACAAGGGTGCATTGCTGGCTCATTTTTAACCTGCTGCCCACCAGGACCATCTCTGTAAAGCTGCTTTCCAGCCGGTCAGCCCCCACCCTTCTCTGGTGCATGCAATTATTGTTCCCCAGGTGCAAGATTTGGCATTTCCCTGTGCTGAACTTCTTGAGTTTCCTGTGGGCCACTTCTCCATTCCAGGTTACTCTGAACGATAGCAGAGTTCTCTGGTGTTCCAGCCATTCCTCCCAGTTTTCATTTAGAAGCCTGTGACGGGTACATTCTACCCATCATCCAGTTCAATCATTAAGATGTTACACAATATTGTCCCCAGTATTGACCCCTGGGGTAGACTACTATTGAGTGACCTCCAGCTGGACTTCATGTCACTGATCACAACACTGTGACCCCAGCAGTTCTGCCAGCTTTCAGTCCACCTCATTGTCCATTTATTTAGCGTGTACTTCATCAGCTTGTCTGCAAGAATGTTATGAGGGACTGCCAAAGGCCTTACTGAAGTGAAGATAAACAACATCCAGAAGCAGATGAGTGAGAAGCTCCACTTATCCACTAAGCCAGTCACATCCTTGTAGAAGGGTAACAGGTTGGTCAGACATGATTCCCCCTTTGCAAATCCATGTTTACTATTGTAAACCCGTTTTCACTACTCCAAATCATCTTCCTGTCCTTGAGATATTTGGAAATGGTTTCCAACGTTATTTGCTCCGTCACCTTCCCACCAGTGTGCACTTCCGTGTATTCTCTTTCTTGCCATTCTTGAAGACAGGAGTGACATTTACTTTCTTCAGGTCCTCTGAAATCTTCCCTGAACACCATGACCTTTCAAAGTGGCTTTGCATTGACATCGTCCAGCCTCCTCAGTACTCATGGGTGCATCCCATCAGGTCCCATGGACTTGTGTATCTCTAGTCTGTTTAAATGTTCCCTAACCTGATCCTCCTCCAACAAGAGTAAGTCTTTCTTGCCCCAGATTTTCCACTGGTCTTAATTGAAGACCAAAGCAAAGAAGGCACTGAGTACCTTCGTCTTTACCATGTCTTTTGTCACCAGGTCACCTGCCTCGTTCAGTAGCGTGCCCATATTTTTCCTAGTCTTTCTTTGGCTGCTAATACACCCATAGAAGCCCTTCTTGTTGCCCTGTGCAGCCCTCACTGGATTGAACTCCAGGTGGGCTTTGGTTTTCTTAACTCCATCCCTGCATGCACATATAATGTCTCTATTTTACTACTTGGTGACTTGCCCCTGGTTGCACTTCTTGTACACTTCCTTTTTCTGTCTGAGTTATATCAGGAACTCCTTGTTCATCATCGCAGGCCTTTGCGTGATTTCCTGCTTGTTGGGATGAACTGCTTGTTTGGAGGGGGTGATCCTTCAACATCAACCAGCTCTCCTGGACCCCACTGCTTTCAAAAACTGTGTCCCATGGGATTCTTCCAAGCAAATTCCTGCATAGGCCAAAGTCTCCTTTCCTGAAGTGTGGGGTTGGGATCCTGCTTTCTTCCCTGCTCCCTCCTCTTCAGATCCTGAACTCCACCATCTCATCAGCAGGGGCAAGGCTGCCCCTGACCTTCACATCCCTGACAAATCCTTCCTTGTTTGTAAATATGAGGTCCAGCAGAGCTCGTCTCCTTGTCAGCTCCTTGACCATCCATGTTAGGAAGTTGTTAATGCATTCCAGAACCCTTCTAGATTACTTGTGCCCTGCTGTGTTGTCCCTCCAGCAGATGCCTTGTGCCTTTCCCAGGTATTGGGGTAAAGTCCTTTACTACTTTGAAGTAATAAAGTAGTTAAAGTACTCCATGAGCACTAGAGCTTGTGAGTGTGAGGCTTCTTGAAAAGGCCTCATCTATTTTTTCCTGATGAGGCAGTCTGTAGCAGACACCCACCACAACATTCCCCATTTTGGTCTGGCTTCTAATATCGACATAAAAGCTCTCAGCTGGCTCCTCATCTGTCCCTAAACAGAACTCCATGCATTCTTGCTGCTTTCTCTCATAAAAAGCAACTCCCCATTTCCACCATCCTACATGTCCTTCCGAAAAAGCCTGTATCCATCCATGACAGCACTCCAGTCCCGTGAGCTATCTTACCATGTCTCTGTGATCCCAATGAGATCATTGCCCTGTGACTACACACAAACCTCAAACTGTCTGTTCTCTGGACTGTGTGTGTTAATCTACAGACACTTCAAAGAGTGCTAAGCATCCCAGAAAGGGATGAGACCTTTCCTTGTGTTGTCCTATGGATGCTTCCTTATCCATGTGCATAAACTTGAAGTGGGCCCCATTTAGCCCTGTTATGTTGATTGTGAGATTTCTTTTGTCCACATCACCCTGTTCACTTCACTTGTGTCATTGGTCCACTACTTCCTCACTTGATTGTTGGTCCTCATCTCTCTCCCCTGTTGCTCCTAACTTAAAGCTCTTGTCACTGATTGACTAGACTATGGGCAAAAATGCTTTTGCCCTAATTAGTTAGGTGGATCCCATCTCTTCCAAGAACTCCTGGCTCATGAAAGATCCTCTCATGGTCATAAAAGCCAAAGTCCTTTTCCCGACATCAGATGTACAGCCAGTTCTTGACCTGCTGGATCCACCCAGCCCTCCTCAAGCCATTTCTCCTCACCAACAGGATTGAGAACACCACTTGGGCTCCATGCCCTTGACCATTGCCCCCTTCCAAGATCTTCCAGGATCAAGCTGAAACTTGTTATTGCTGTGAATATGATGGACAGCAGTTTTTCATGGATTTGCTCCTCATGGTAGAAAAAGCCATTCCTACTGCTCATTCCCCTTCTCTGTCATTTCATCCCCATGCAACAGATGAAATCAGGGTTGGAGTGTAATTCTCTGCAAAAGGGCAGCGCAGCCTGTGATTGCTCCTATGCTTGCTGTGCTAGCAAAGAAACTACAGTCCTGTTAGTCCTTCCAACCAGATCTGTCCCTGGAAGTCATGGCTAAAGGCTAGTGCTTTCCCAGGCCTATGGAAGAATGTTGTCCTAGTCCTAGTGGCATGCTGTTTGTGTGGTATTTGCTTTTCCTCTAGAGAAAAAGAATTACTGAAGCATTTTTTCTTACACTTGTGTGATATAAGTAAATAATTTTGGATGCAGGAAGCTAACCTTTCCCTAACCCTTAGGAGTTGGTGTCCAAAACTTCCTTCAGTTTGCCAGAGTAATGAGAAAGGCAAACAAGCTGATGGATGAGCTTTATTTGTTGACTTGTTTGCATTCCTGCTTAGCTCAGCATTTTTACTGATTATGTATTTTGGGTCAGCAGATTTATACAGTTCACACTTCGTTATCCAGCAAGCATAGAACACTCAGAAGTGATCTTAATCAGTACAGATCTTTCTGCAATTTCTGGGGTCTTCCTGGATGTTTCATAAAGCTTTAAAATGCAGTGGAAGTTAATCAGCACAGATTTTTGCTAACAACTTAAGTAGTACTTTGCCTGTAAGTTAGCATGGAAAGAGGGGGTGGCACACAATGGGTTCCATCTTCTCTCTTGGAAGTGGTCTGACTGACATGCTGGAGAGCACCTGAGTGCTTTGAAGTCACAAATCATGACGTAGGACTAGATAAGTGACAGGACGTTGAGAAAGACTTTTTTTGCCAACGTAAGTAATTCCTGCACTTTCATTTGGGAATGATGCCTGATCACAGAGAACTCTTCAGTCTCAAATCCTCCATAGGCAAATATGGTGTAGTCCTGAAACTGGCTGAGGTGTGCAGTCTCTAGCCTCCAAGTGGCCATTCACCAAGTTTGGGAATGCCCATCTTGCATCTGGCCAAGAATATTTCACTGCGTTCTTCCTTTATATCAATTTGTGGGAACCGTTACAAGCAAAATATGAAATACGAGCAATGAATGTACATTTTGCAATACACATAGGAAAATAAGGCAAAAAAAAACCTTGATGCAAATTACTTCCCCTTTATGACTTCATGTTTTCATTAGTCTTTGTTTTGCTTTTGGGGTTTGAAGTGTGAGTAGTAAGTGGAATGCTTAAAGTATTAGCTATTTTAATTAGTTTTCACTATGGAAATTGTTGAAATCCTTTAAAAAGGAAAGTGCCGTATCTGGAAGACAAATAGCAAAGTAAATCTTTGTGCTAAGTAAGAAACTGTACCACGAAAAAGAGTGACTGGACCGTTCTCATAAAGCAGTACTATTTGACATCAGGGAAGGAAGGGGTTAAACTCCAGGGGGGATGTCTTCTTAAAAGACCCGACTAGTACAGAGAGAAATAAATGATAGTCACATAGCTTAGTGGCAGACTGAGGAAGGAAAATGTAACTCTGAGGAGAGCCATTCTGTAAAGAAAGCCAACACGGGGGTGTGTGAGCCGCTTGCCCAAGTGTCTGCATTGGCTTCAGCTCCACAGAGGTGTAAGCATCTGCACCATGGGTACATGGGACATGGTGCCTTCATGCTTCCTCCACACTGAGGACTTTTTTTGACTATTTTTCTCTTTACAGGAACCCAGACCTTTGTATAACAAAAGGTGCCAGTTTTATTCAAGTGGAATAGGATTCCTGTATGATGCCTACCAGACAGAGGTAAACAAACTCACCTCATCACACGCTTGTTTCTGCTGTGCTTTGAGGGGCTGGGGAGGAGGGAGGTGTTTGAGAGTAAGTCTGCGCATGTAGGTCACAAGTTGATAGAAAACCAACTTTTTTTTTTCTCACACAAGTGACTCTCCGCTTGTCCAAGCCTCTGATGATTGCAAATCCTTACAGCCAGTGAGGTTTTGAGTCATCATCAGTGTTTCTATCCAGTACATTACTCTGGGACTGGAACGATTCCTAGTCCATCTATACTGTATAATAGCTGTCTGGGATGTATTTGTCACATTGGCATCTTTCTCTAAGGAGGTTTTTGTAGACTTGAAGTGGAATAGAAAATATCTAAATGAATCCATTTGCATTGTCCAAAAGACTTCAGATCTTCTCTGTATTTGCCAGCGGTTTGAATGCAGCTTCTTTATTACCTCAGTGACATTAACATGGTAGGAAAAGTGCCATACCCAAATGGCTAGCCTCCTGAGAAATACAGATTTAGTTTGTTTTCCTATTTTTCATTTTATTATTGTGGTAAATTGGTGGGAGTGAAAAGAAAATCAAACAGAGCAGGACTGAGAACAGCTAAACAGTGGTATAACTTACAAAAAGCCAGATGTCCTTCATCACCATTCCTCCCATGGCTAAGAAAAAGTGTATGGGGAGCGTTACCGTTAATAATTCTAGACAGCTTAGCAAAGTATATTACCAGGTTAAGCAGCTGATACTCCTTAAATCTTGCTGCTAGGGCACCCCATTGTTGATTCCAGAAATTTATGACAAAAATATTTCATTGACCTCCTTGCCTAAAGGCCTACCCGGACAAACTTATGACCTGTGACAACACCCTTGCCTGTAAGTTTCACTCCATCCTCTTCTAAAGTGTGCATGCACACTCAGACACAGACATGTCCTGAGAAATGCCTCTAATCCCTGTGATAGGTGCATAGCTGGCTTCACACTGACCACAACTCCCTGCAGGTGACCCCAGCCTCGGGCTTCTGGACAGACAGGTTTCCCCAGCTCTGCAGATTCTTTGAATGTCTAAAGAGCTCCTTGCTCTATTCAGGCAAAAAAACCCCCCACGTATCTTTTAAAAGTGTAGTTAGTTTGTAATAACATTCTTGTCTGGTTGCCCACTGATCTAGAGTCAGCATGTGCTAATTTAGAGTTAATGATCTGTGGCATTTGAACTTGGCTTTTGCTTTTCCAAAGTTAGCCAGCTAGAGAGCAGGGGACATGCTCTGCATGCCAGACGAACACCTAACTAGGAAGGCAGATTCTTTACTGGGTGCAAGTTTCCTTTTGATTGCCATCTCTAGCCTGAGAGCGGTCTCCAGCTCATGTAGCTTGCCTGGTTCAGTTCTTCTCTTTGCTCAAAGCAGAGAGAATTTGATTTTCTTGCAATTACCATGAGTTGAGAACATCTCTTCAATTTATGCTGAGGGGGTGGACAGGCACAAACAGCCAGAACATGAAAAAACTAAATGTCTGGTCACTAAAATGAAATAATAGGTCTTGACACACAAAATACCCACAAATGGCCTGTTTTCACCACCCTTGCTCACACTGCACAGTAATTTGTTTATTTTGGTTCATTCACTGTTCTCCTAAAAAGGAGTGCCTTGCTCTTTGCGTGTTTTAAAAATGCAGTGATAAAAATAGACAGCTACAGTAATTCCCTTAACCGATAATTTAATAGTCCAGAAGCAGCTAAAACCATGTTTAAGATCTTGCCGATCTCCCTCTTAAGTACTTCTAACCTTCTGCAGAGAAAAGGAGCAAACTGGCCTTACTGATGCTTGGAGAGGGGAAAATTACTTTTATTTCCTATCAGAAGTGTCCCCAAAGCCATTCATCAGGATGAACTACCTTTTTAGCAGCCCACTCCGTCTTATGAAGCCCTCCGATGAGTAATGGGAAAAGGGTATTTTAACTATGCAGGTCATTTTGCCCACATACAGGGGGGCAAAACCAAAGTCTTAAGTTCCACTCTGTGCAAAAGCACTAGGGCATCCCAGCAAAGCTACTGTGGTAGCAGAGGCATTGGCACACTCTACTCCGGGACCGTTTTTCAAACTGCTTTGAGAAGCAGCCAGGTGTGATGTTTCAGTCACTTCTGAGCTGGATCTTGACTAAGCTGACACAGTCATCGATGGTAGCGTGCTCCTCTCCTGCAGTAAACTGCAGCTCAGGCTGAGGACCGCTGCAGCTGAACGTGACTTCTGGCCAACAAAGCCCTTATGTCAAATTCCAGTAAGTTCAGACGCAACAGAACGAGGTTGATGGAATGAGGTCCTATCTCAGGGTGAGATATTCCTTGTGACAACTGGGAGCTCCATTTCCAGATTGCAACCTAGACTGAGACTGTCCTTGTATAACCTAACTTCCATTTTGGGTTAGAAGAGATGATTTGTGTGAGACACTGACCGCAGGTGTAGCCTTGTCCTGGGCAGCAAAGCAATCCCAAGGCATCATTTTAACTCCCTTTAACTTTGTCACTCTCAAGCAAATCCTGCTAAGGACAAGTGCAGCAAGTCTGAGACCAGCTGCAAAATTAACTTACTTTGCTGCTGAGTGTGTGTGTTTAAGGCTTTCCTTTTTGCTGGGATCAAACACGTGAGGAGTACAGACTCAGCAACAGTGGCAGTTTTCACACTAAAAAGGATGCACAGATCCAGAACTCCGGATCTGAGAAACATCTGGTTTAACATCTCCTGTGGAGGGCATCCCACAGACTAACACATTCATGGATAAGCAGAACTGTCTGACAGGAGCTTTACGAAAGCAGGCATGTATTCCCAAGCATGCTGCTTTTACTTTTTCATTATGAGGAATTTTCCATTCAATAATACATTTTATTTGCATTTTGCAAACAAAAATACTTCTCAGTGGTTACAGTACTTTTTTCTGTCAAAATAAAAACTACAGAAACAATGTACTTTCTGTCCTGCTAGCTTTTAAAACCTGACAGTTCCTTCAAAGTCAATAAGCTAAAAATCTCAGTGAAAAAAAAAAGCCTTACATATAAAATATTTCAATTGGCCTGTGGTGTGAAATAGAAGTGATTAATGCTTACCACACTCAAGGAGTCATTAAAGTGATTTCTTATCTTGATGAAGAGTGGCTTACGTGTGCCTGCCTTTGCTGTTTGAACATCTGTCCCTCCCTGCAATTCCTGTGCACACAAATAAACCTTTTCAGTTTTCTATTCAAGAGCCTACAGTAAACGGTACTTATTTGCTGGAGTGCTTGGATCTTTTCTGAGCAGTCTTGTTTGTGGGCTTGGAGATTGTTCTTCTCGTTGTTGTTCCTAATTATTTGCTTCTTCAGGAGGGTGTTACTGAAAGGAGAGAGCTCCCATTTGTTGGAAGCTGTTCAGTTAAATTGGCTTCTTTGCCCATTTCCCCACTATAATGGCGTGGTATTCTTACCCACTTCAGTGGCTTGCTGTGCAGTATCTCTCAAGACCCATGGTCCCTGCGTCACAGCTGTAGGGATCCACATCTCACAGCTGCACACTCTGGGTCTTCAGAAAATAGCAGCAGGCAGTAAAGCAAAATGCTTGAAAACTCTGGCAGCCATGGCTGCAGGTCAATGCTGGTGGCTCTGGGCTCCATAGTGCAAATGCCCCGAGGTTCAGGGCCTGATGTCCTGAATCAGGCTGATGGCCTGATGGCCTTTGGGCCACAAAGATGATCAGAGGGCTGGAGCACCTCTCCTATGAAGACAAGCTGAGAGAGCTGGGGTTGTTCAGCCTGGAGAAGAGAAGGCTCCGGGGAAACCTAATAGTGGCCTTCCAGTACCTGAAGGGGACCTACAAGAAAGCCAGGGAGGGGCTGTTTGCAAGGTCATGTAGCGATAGGACGAAGGGCAATGGTTTTAAACTAGGGCAGGGTAGGTTTAGATTAGACATTAGGAAGAAGTTCTTTACAATGAGGGCGGTGAGACACTGGAAGAGGTTGACCAGAGAGGTGGTGGAGGCCTCATCCCTGGAGACACTCAAGGCCAGGCTTGATGAGTCTCTGAGCAACCTGATCTAGTTAAAGATGTCCCTGCTTACTGCAGGGGGGTTGGACTAGATGACCTTTAAAGGTCCTTCCAACCCAACACATTCTATGATTCTATGATTCTATGAATGAAATTCCTGGGAGCTCAGGCATGTCCTTCCACCCTGCAGTTGTGGATTTTGGAATCTCAGAATCTTTCTGCACAACATGTAATAGAACCTGACATCGCAGTAGCTGTTTCTTTGTGGTCAGTAGGATGATTCACACAACACTGAAATACTGAGAATGAAAGTCAGTCTCTTCTTTTTTGGCAGGTGACATGTTATAACTTAAACAGCAAGTGCCAGCTGAAAGTAAAGAGTAACACGTGCTATTGCTGTGACCTGTACAACTGTGAGAAGTAAGTACCTGTGTGCAGCCAATGGCCTCTGAGAAATACTTGGTTGTTTGTCCCTTCTCTTAAATAATGGAGGGTGGGGGCTCAGGCCTGGAGAAGGAACACAAGGGGCTTGTATGCTGAGCAATCCAGTTCCTCTGGGATTGAAGTCCTGATGCCAGCAGAGAAGAAGTCAAGGGTTGCGTATTACTGTGGGCATTATTTCAGTTTCTTTTTTTTTAAATATGCCCATAAGCTCTTTGCTGTGTGATTGAAATTGACCACTCGGTCACAGCCCTGATTCAGTGAATCCAGGTTTTTTTCCTAACAAACTGGGGGAAACAAAATGAATAGGAACGTAGGTGCTCATAGGCAGAGATCATGTTGTAGGCATATGCAGAGCTCTGTTGTTAGCAACAGCCTCAGTAGGCATGGGATTTTGCTAAATTGTCATAGGACAGATGCAGAGGGTCTTGTGAGTGTTTTCTGAAGCTGTCCTTTTGACTTCATCATTACCAAAGCACGAGATGTCAGAAGATAAGAGAGGAAATGTCTGGATATGCTTATGAAGATCAGCTGAAGTTTAGCACAGGGTTGCAGTGCAGCGATTTAGCAGGAGTAAAAAAGGCGGTTAGAAAAACTACATCACAGCGAAGTCCAAGGGTTTATAACATGGAAGACAGATGAAATGAACTTGCACAACTGACTGGCCATCTGGCACATAGAGATTTTGACTGCAGGCAGCATTATGTCTTACCACATACAAGAAATGCTCCCTCAGCATCATCTTACCATGCACTCTCATGCAAACTCTGCAGCCTTCTGCAGTTCACCCACAGTCACTCTTCTTTCTTTCCCTCTATGTATTTCTCATCTTTCTTCCTTCTTACGTCTCATGGATTTTTTTGGTTTTGCCTCCTTGTCACATCCTAGCAGCCCTATGTAAGCTTTTGGTAGCATGCTGCCAGACATAAACATTTTAAGTGTAGAGGAATGAGGCTGTCACATGAGACTTCTACCTAAGGCTTCTGTATAAAAGAGTAGTTCTTGTCCAGATCCTGATGTAACTAGAGAAGCAAAATTAAATTTGGGACTAGAAGAAAGTCATCTATGCATGCATATTTCTCATGTGCATAAGAGGCACAAAGTGAGTGCAGGTCTGTGGAGTGGATTAAAATCCCCTGCGAGTGTTAGAGTTTTCTGCTTGTGTAAGAAATATTAAATCTGGAAATCTGGACATGATGGAGGCATACAAAACAAATTACATGGGAAAGGTAAAGTATGCACAACTTTGGTACCCTTTCTATGATAGAGAAACGATGGAACATCATAGTTGCAATGCAATATGTTTACACTGAGAATGCTTTCTTCCATGGTACACAACCAATGGCTGCACGTTGACACTGAATCGAACAGCGCAATCCAATACAGAGAAGAACAGGGGTCTTAAAGGGGTGAAAGCATTCAGAGTTATCAAATAAAGTGACTGAAACTCTTCAAGTATAAGGTAACAACAAGAAGAGATCAGGAATACTCCTCCTCCAGATGGAGATCCTCCGTGACATTTTTCTAAGACATTGGGTTTGTCTGAAACACCTGGGACTGATCATGATATATTCCATGCTATAATTAAATGTGTGTGCTCTGCCATTGTCAGCAATCCACACTGGACAGCAAGATCTTATGGCACTGGCACGGACAAATACAGGGTAAAGTAGTCTTGCTGCTCTACAGATTTGGCAATTCCAGCTCATAGGATGGCTAGAGAGAAGTAGGAGGAGATATGCTGACATGAAGTGACTTGATGTCATCCATGCAATGGACCAGTATGCAGGCAGGATCGCAGGTCAGATTTCCTTAGCCTCACAGCAGCTGAAGCTAAATAAACCTAAATATAGGTTTATTTAGGTAAGCAACATCTGTGCCCATGATAGGGCCCAAGTAAACTCACCAGTAGCGGATCCAGAGTGCCAGAACCGTGCCCCACAACAAATGATTGAACATTTCCAGGAATTACAGTGCTTGGCTTGGTTCTTCCCAGAAATGTTGTGGGTTTCTCCACGCTGCTACCTTCCTCTGCAGAGCTTTCCCTAACCAGCATCTCCACTGCTGCCCTGTGTGCTGGGGACGGAGGAACAGAAGAGTGAGCACCAGAAGCTGAGTGCAAAAACAGACCTGGCATTTAAAAAATCTTTCCAACTCAAATAGCTGCTCTAGGAGCTCATTAGTGGGCTAGCATTAAGGCAGGTACTGGAAAGAACTGCAGGAAACTGTGGTTTCAAATTTTGCAGTAGGGTATTTCTGACTTTCGGCAAGACAACGAGGATTGGCTTCACAACATGCCTCATTTGCAATAACCAGTGCAGTGTAGAAATATAAACAAACAAAAATTTCTGGATAGTACAATCCATAGTGTAAAGGCACATATTTATACTGTACTGCATTGCATCTGTTAATTTGGAACCACAGACAACATAAACAAATGTCGCCAGCTGGCAAAATCTCACTTTCTGTGGTTGAATTAATGCTTAAGCAACTTGTTTTCCCCAGTTTCAGAGATGCCAGCGGATTTCCAGGTGAGCTGGGGAAAAAAAAAAAAAAAAGCAGTGCGAAGCATGCTTTAGCTGGCAGCTAAATCACAAGGGCAACATCCATATGTCAGGACTATGTCTGTGTTCAGAGACCCTCAGCAAAAAAAAACACCCAACTAGTCCCTGCTGGTGCACAACACTGGTCAGCCAAACTAGGGTTGGTATTAGTTGGACCACATGTTTAATGCTGGCACTAGCAGGGCAAATTTTTGTCAACAGTAGAGCTTTCTCCAGTTCACCTGGGCAGTGTTTGGTGGGAGCATGGATGAAGTACTTTGCCAAAGAGGAAAGTGAGCAGGAGGGATTGAGATCCTCTGGTGCCCTGTATTATGTGCAAAACCATTCCCACAGCAGTGACGTTGTCTGCATTCCCTTTCAGTTCAGAGCAGTCTTCCAGCTACTATGAATTTCTCGGCGTGAGCAGCTGTCAGGACGTGGTTCACCTGTATAGGCTGCTGTGGTCCTCCACAGTCCTCAACATCATCGGGTTGTTTCTGGGGATTATTACGGCAGCCATTCTTGGGGCATTTAAAGACATGGTAAGGCTCACAGTCTTTTGCCTTGTGTGCGGACTTCTGTGCTTGTTGGTGTTATTAAGTGGGTTAAAACCAAGGAAGCATAAGTGTACGAAGGAGGCAATTTAAACATGTTTCCTGTGTGATCTGGGAGTCTGGAGTCACATCTTTAGGCTAAGCTGTTGCCAGCTGCTCACAGCAAAGTAGGTCAAGCCTGGTCAATACGTGAATGGAAGGGAAATATCAGGCATCTGTGTGAACAGATGCTGGTAATTCACTTAGTGGCCTCCTTTTTTTTTTTTTTCTATTCCAATTCACCACTGAACCTGTGGGCCAGCGCAGGGTTTGAGGACGCTAGTTTGTAGCTAACATGGAAAACTCAAGTCCTGTGCGTGACTATTTAACCTTATGTAGTTCTTTTCCCAAGAATGGGGATTAACTCTGAAGTATCAGTCAAGTTTTTATTTGAACAGTTGTATTCAGGTCACATTAACCTCCTCTTTTGTTTCACTAAGGAACGCCACCCCTCTAACTGCTGCCTGTGCCACACCACCATGTCGTGCTGCTGTGCATCAGTGCATTCAGAAGAGGCTGTGTCCTAGGAGAGATTCTGTGATACAGTGCCTCATCTGCCTAGATTTTCTGATGTGTTGGAAGGCTGAAGTAGCTATTCCAGGGATTATCACTGCCAGTGGTCATGTTTGCTAAAGCAGTGCCTAATGACCAACCAAGTGGCTCATAATTTACCAAGCGCTCAGAAGAGTAGTGGTCCCAGCCCAAAGAGCTTCCAAACGGAATGGACGGAGGCATGGGGATGGAGGGGAATTGCAGGAGCAGAAGGGAGGTATGGCAGTAGCATAGGTCGTCTTAGATCCATTATGTTTCTGGTGGCTATTGCAGAGGAGAAAAGTAAATAGAAAGACAGGCGAAAGGAAATAAGAGATGGATGGAGCAAGGAAAAGGGAGCAAGAGAGCTGGGTGAGATATACTCTGGGGAGACAGACTAGAGGGAAAGGGCTGCTCATAGCTGGCAGCCAGTGAGCCAAGTCAGACTGGAGGCCACCCAGGCCCTTCTCTGACCACCCAGCATCCCTAGCAAGCATGTCCAGGCTATCTACAACCTGTGTTGGGTGCTTAAAACCATGCGACAGAGCAGGGCCACAGGAATTATTGGAAATTCACCTTTGTTAAGAGTTGCAAAACTTTTGCTGTAACTATTCCCCTCTCTAGCTTAAGGCAAATAAGCGCACTGAGCCTTCGCATGTAAGAAATGTGCAACTGAGCCGTTCTTTATGTGAGGGGACTCTTAAGGGGTTGATAACAAACTGCAGCCAGCCAGTAAAGAGTCGTGGCTGCCTGACAGGAGAGAGTGGAAGCAGCTTTCCCAGCTTAATTCATCCCCTCCCTGTGAGAGGAGCAATGGCAGAAGGGCAGCAGAAACAACCACAGTGGGAAACGAGGGGAAGAGCCGCTACATGGGGAGGGGAAGGCAGGCATCATCTACAGTAAGTCCTTGGTAGAGCACTGCAGCTTTCCAGTGCTGCTAAGTATTTTCCCCTGCCTGGCAGATGGGTGCCAGTGCCTCCACCAAGGGCAGCCGTGGGAGTTGCTAGTGCTCCTCTGAGATGGGGAAGGGTGCACCTAATCTGAGTCCACCTAATCTGTCTCACACAAATTGAGGTTTACATGGGATTTGGGCTGATGCTTCATAGCAGGGTGAGCTCCAACCCAGGCACGTCTCTGCTGCACGGGGGCCATCGCTGCACTGATTGCGAGGGACGCCAAGCCGAGCAGACATTCCTGGGACAACTGGGGTCTCCATGACCTGACATGTTCCCCATGCTGGAAGGCAAAGCCTGGGTCAAACTCTGGGTCCTCTGACCAGGATAAAGCTGTGCAAGGAAATTGCAGCAGCAGTGGACATACAGCTTCCCCCTGGGGCTGAACTGGAGCAAATCTGTTTGTTGGGGCTCCAGCTAAAAACCTGATCTGAATAAGCTGTTTAATGCCTCCTCTGCAGCAGGAGTGGGAAAAAAAACCCTTGCTAGTTTAAGGGAAAGATGAGTTTGTTACGTCAGCATGGGAGCCATGCTATGCTTGTGGAAGTGTTGCTAAAGCAGCAATCCAACATGCAATGACCGCTCCTTGCTCCTGCCTGCGCTTTTTCAGGGTCCTTTTGAGTGATTTACCAAAGCTGGTTTGCTAATTTGCTCGCTTTCGTTAGGGAAGGAGTAACTCTTAGAGGAAGACAGGGGCCAAGAAAACATTAAGCAGAAAAGAGAGGGGCATGGGACTGAAATAGGAAAAAAAAAAGAAACCTTTGAAAAGTGTGGGAGAACAATTTTCTTTCTTTCAGGATGTCACCTTCCCACAGAAATGCTCACTGGCATTTTGCAGGGAGAGCTGCAAATCCCGCTGAAAGGCCTCAGGGCACTGGTCTGAGGTTGACTTCCAGAAAACATAGGGCCAGGCTGACTAGTCAAACAAAAAACATCATGTTTATCTCTGGGGAACGCTGGCAGCCAAAACATGTTACAAAGGGGAGAGTTTGCAAAATAGTGCCGTGTCCTCTAAACCCATCGCATTTCCTGGACAGAAAAAAAAAAAAAAAAAAAAAAGAAGTGTTGTTTTGCTTGTTGTGGGTTTTCTTTCTTGTGACAAATTCCATGCAGACCCTGGCACGCTCCCTGCGGTTTTGCTGCCTGCCAGAGGGCCGTGCTGGCTCAGTGGGAAACATTTCGTCCTCTCCTGACCCCCAAGGTGTCAGCTCTCAGTGGCCCCTGTGTCACCCATGGGGCTGTCCTCTGTGATCTGCTGGGTGCCGGGGGGAGCTGCAGCAGTCACGACGGTACCTTCCTTTTCAAATCTACTGTGTGCTTGGATATAGGACACCGACTAGGCAGTTACCTTAAAGTCACCTTTAACAAAAAGCACGTTAAGATACTATGTAAATAGAAGCATGTACTTGGAGTATCCAAAATGGTAAAACCCCCTGATTATTTCTTACAGAAGACTGAGGTAAAGAAATGCATGGAAAAACTTCACTTGCTGGTACTAAGAGTTAATCTAGAAAACTCCCATCCCTGCCCCGGTATTCATCTGATGACTTGTAGATGTTTTCCTGACACACCTTGCCAAGGAATCTGCCTGCCCTGAGTTCAGGGTTGCATTAACCAGAAATACGGCTGGTCCTGCGGAGGGGTTGCTGGCTTTTTTTTTTTTTTTTCCCCAGTTAGTCTCCTTCTTGGAGTCCTCAAGGGAATCTGAACAGATTAAGTATCATTCCCTTATCCCCTCGCCTCTTCCCTCACCCTGATCTGAAAAGGAAAACAAAATGAACCCCTTATTACTGAAGTACATGCCAATGTTTTCATGTCATGCAACGAAAGGTGCAGTCTGACGTTAGAAATAGTCGTAGCTCAGAAATACATGCTTTGGCAGGTCTGTGTTGGATCAGGGAGCTGACCTGCCTTGCTCTGCAGCACCGTCCATGGCCCGGTTGGGGGCGGCCAGGCAGCCCCTCCGGACGCCCCCTGGCTTCCCCACCCTCCCATGGCACTGGCAGCGACCCCTGGCCTGTTCGGTTCAAAACGTCTCCACCTGCCCTTGTATTTTATGTGAGTAATTTAACATAGTGTCGTTGCTGGAATACTTGATAGAAGCATCTAACGAGCTTCGATACCTGCAAATCATTGCTGGCTCCAGGCTGAAACCAGATAGACTGATAATAAGGTGCTTTGATCAGTGGATTTGGGGTGGATGACTCCTCAAATGTGTCTTCTAGGACTGTTGAGATGTTCATCCTTAGCAATTGGAGAGTGTTGCTGCTACAGGCAGAGAGAACGGAAGAGGACTGAGAGAGGTTCCTGGGAGAAGGACAGCAGCACCCAAAAGGACCCGCACCAGAGAGCTGGTGACAGATGCAGAACAGGCATCTGTGTTTCACGTTGGGCAAAACAAGTGTTTCTTGCTGCGTTTACATCCATGGCCAGAATGATCTCACCACGCCAGGGCCTCCCTCCTCTGAGGAAGTGCACGCTCTGGGTGCGGGCCCAGCCCTGGCCAGGGTGAGCCATGTTCCTGGCCCTAAAACTTTGGGTCAGAGGCAAGCTCACGAGGTGCTTCGCTACTACTGTCTGAAAGGCAGTGTCTCTCTGTTTCCCCGCACCACATCCACCCAGCAGGGCCGGTAGAAAGGAGGTGTTTTGAGGAGGGTACCTTGAAGATGGGAGACTTGCCTTCTCCCATGAAATAGGCTCTCTGCTTTTGACCCCAGCCCTTCTCTGCACCAGCTCCTGGGGTGCTAAGTTTCTCCAGGGAGCTAAGGCCTAGATTGTCAGGTAACCTCATGTAGTACATCAGTGACCTAGACCATGTTTTCCATGTAGAAAACATGTCTCAGTCACAGAGAGATCTCACACTATCTCCAGAGGATGCAGTGGTTTATGTCTCTCACTGATAAATCTGAAAGGAAATGCCAAAAAAAAAAAAAATCCTGGCTGCTGCTTTCAGCATTTTTCTGGCAACCGCCATATTTTATTATTTCAGTAAAATGAAAATTCCATGCTCTCATGTAGAGGAATCTGTTAATAAAAACAAAGGAGAGAAAAGAAACCACTGGATTTTTCTGGCTTTGCAAAGCAGAGGAACATGAAAATCTTTCACAGACATCTACTGTCCTTCACAAATGGTTATAAAGCACAGGGTTTAACACAAGCCCCCTTTCACATTTAGCTTTTGCCCTTTTATTTGTTCTCCCCCAGTTGTATTAGCTGGTTTAATACGAGCTATTAGTTCTTCCTGCAGACCTCTTCTCACATTGCAGTTAAGGGACATGCCAGTAAAGCCACGGGATATGATGAAGGATTTTATGCCATAGGAATGAGACGTGCACGTAGGGGGGGGCACTGGACAGCCAGCAGCAAACTCCATTTCACAAGTGCGAGGGAGCTGTGAAAGAAGAGCAAGTGGTCTGGAAAGGGAGATCTTTGTAGATCTGTGTAGGAAAGCAGAGACAAAAGATACGAGGGCATCAGGTCATTGCTATTGGAAAAAGTCTGCAGCAAATTGTGAAGGACTGGGTGTTTGGCGCTGGAGTGAATAAGAAGAGGTGGTCAAAGCTGTATGCTGTGCTCTTCAGGGTGTCTCAGGTCTGGAGTCCTGCCAGAGCTTCTGTAACTGGTTCTAGGGAAGAACCAGCAGCCTTTTTCCAAGGGAAGATGATTAAAATCACTGTGCATTTCTGGTCAGAAAATTCATTCCAGATAAGCCCTCTCATTCTGTCTGCTCCTTGTGTTTTCGTAGTACCGGTACTGTGTTGGAAAACAAGGATTGTTAAGTTGCCTATTTGCTTGTGTTAGGACCAGTTCCTGCTCCAGCCCGCCCTGCACTGTGCTGATATATTGTTGTCTTCTGTGCTCAACAGGTACCTCTGTCCCAAATTGCTTTCAGTGCTGCACCTCCTCCTCAGATCCTGTACAACCCTGCCCAGCAGATCCTGACATACGCTGGCTTCTGTCCTTCTGCAGCAACTATTTCCACATATCCATCCTACCCATTACCTCTTCAGGTACCGTACAAAATGGCACCCTTTTTACTCCATCAGAAAAGCATAAGCTGCTACTCAGTACAAACTCTGCAGTGGTAGATCTTGGCTCCTGGGGGTTGGAAACAAGGCAAGGAAGTTGGATCCCAACACACAGATTCATCTCTGGGACGACTCAGTCTGGGCCTAGTTCTCAGGTCTGTTCTGAGACCCCAGGCTTTCTCTGGTTGTGCTTTGGTCTGTCTGATAACCAGAAGTCCCAATGTGGGATCAGAGCTGTGCTGCAGTAGTCATGAAAGAGAACACAGCCCCCATGGTGGGCAAGAAAAAGCAGTAACAGAGGCATCGGGAAAGCCAAAGGAAGCATCTGATACAGCCAGGATTTGGCAGAAAAGTTTACACGCCGTAGCCCACCTTACTCCTAATATGGAGATAAGTAGATTAGGACTCATCAGATGGAAAGGAAACAAGAAAGGGGAGGAAATAAGAGGTCTGTGAAACTGAATGATATGGAAAGGGTTGTGGATGGATATTAGTGATAACTTCAAATCACAGAAGGTTTTGGTTGCCCCAGTAAAGCTATTAGGTGTCAAGATAAGCCAGATTTAGGAAGTGTTTCTACACACCAGAAAAGATTCAAATGCTCCAGGATATTGTAGAAGAGTATAAATGAGGGGTTAGGAACACCAGCTGCTGTTAATACAGGGATTCAGGTGTCGGCTGCAGCCCAGCAAGTCCCCAAATGTCTGCCTGCCACAAGAACCAACTCATCATCAGAAGCTGGAGCCCATTTTCTTTCAGCTTCCCATTACAAGCCACCACTGGGAGATAGGTCCAGAGCAGCTGTGGCAGTTGGTGGAGGTTGGTGAGCCTTAATGACCAGAGGCAGCTGGTCTGAAGGCAGAAGAGAAACCTATCGGAGATGCAGTTTTCTCTCCTTGTGGGGAGAAATGATGATGCAGCATGAGCTGAGTAAACATTGCTTTGCCTCCTTCAGAAAGATGAGGTGCCAGTCATGCTCCAAGCCTGCACTGCATCCAGCCCAGAGCTGGCCTGGAAAATGCAGGGAGTGGTGCTGAGGATGGTGTTTGGTTTTTTGAGGTGAAGAATGTAGGGTGAGCTGGTAAATAACTGAATGTACTGAGACCCTGGAGCAATCATAGGAGTTTTTAGATTTTTGAAAGCACAGTAAGACTGTTTTGTTCTGTCCAATGGCTTGTCTTACTTTGGCTGTGTAGCGCTAGACCAGTGGGTACCACAAGTTTTGCAATATTTCTTAATTGAAAACACTGCATGTTTAGCATGAACTAGCTGTGGACCAGCTCCCCACAGCCTCCTGGGCTACATTTCTTCAGGGCCAATACGCTACCAGGCACAACTACTGTGACATGATGATCATCCAGACCAGGGCTGCTCCTGGTATAGGTTTGGCCCAGACCACCCAACAGCCTCCCAACACTACTCAGGAAGAGGTCAGGAGATGGCAAGGGCAATGGACCATTCCTGGTAGGTAGCGTGCATAGAGTCACACGGGTTTGGTGGTAAGAGTTCAGTTGTAGGGATATGTGCTGCGCCAGTTGGATTCACAGCCAGAGAACAGTCCTTGGCACGTCTTATTTATTAACATAAATGGGGCCAGGCGCTTTTGGAGACCACAGGTTGAGAGGAAAAAAAAAAGCACGCTCAGAAATCTTTTTTTGTTTGCTTTCAGCTGAAAAGCTGTGCTGTTCTGCAGAGTTCAGTTAGCACGTAGCCAAGAGTAGAGGGAGAGAGAAGGGGATAAAAACAGACAAAAGAAAGCAATAAAGCTGAAAAGATGCATGTAAGTAATCATGAGGATCAATTGTAACTGTTCAGTTCTGTGTCCACTGAGAAAGAGAAATGCATCATATTTACCCCAAATTCTTAACTGCATTCCAAAATAAACACACTTCTTTTCCTAGATTTCTACTTTTTCTAAGTGTGTTCATTTGTCTTCTCTCCCCTTCGTAACATTCAGAGGCAGGCACCACCAGCTGTCCCCAAGCCAGGAGAGGTTAGCAAGAAGCACTGGGCTCCAAAAGGGAAAGCGCTTAATCCGCTTCCTGGAAAAAAATATAAAAAACCCCAAGCTGCCTTCCTGCATGTATGAGCTCATTATGTTGTAGTTTGGAGATAATTAATTTCTGCACTGGCGTATGAGTTAAAAAAAATCATGATAAATTCACTCAAAGCTACAAAAGGTGAATGTTAGAAGCAGGCCTGATTAGGAACAGCCAGAAGCTTAACCGTCGTCTACTTCCATTACTTGAGTGTTGTGGGCTGAATCCACGGGGCTGGAGGTAGGTCTTCGTGGCCCATCTGAGTGCTCCAAGCAGTGCCCAGCTGCCTTCGCAAGCCCTGCTCGGCTGGTCTTGGTCTTTAAAGCAACTACAGGCCCTGAGGCTGGTATTCATTTGGCTAAACACAGAGGCTGTTGGCATGTAGGGATCTAGTGCTGCCTGATAGTGGGATCAGGTAGACACCTGGCCCCTGCTGCCACTCCAGGAGAGTCCATGTCCTGTAGTCCCTATGTCACACCTGTGTGGATGTCTGGGATATCCCATGGCATCCCAAAAGGGCTGGACACTTACATGTGGGCAGCTGAATTGAGCTCTAGCAGTCCACAGCGTAGGAGACCCCGCCTGAGCTGATGTACCCTTCAGAGTCCACAGAGAGAGTGAGGCACTTCTTACATGTTGATTAGCTCCTGCTAAAGATGTGTGATGTGAGTGATATGAATGCACCTTAAAGGCCTTTCCACTGACTAGGGGTGGGATTCAATTGCTACATGTTGCTATGCTGTGTGCTTAGATATCCATGTCCTTGAGCCTTCAACTGAGACATCAAAATCTGAGGCTGGACCCTGTATCAGTGCAGTTCAGTTGCCTAAAGATGTGGCATCTGAGATGACCTAATGTTCGCAAGACATCCATACGGGGCTGGCTGATGGGAGCCAAGGTCTATGTGAGACTCACGCATATTTCTGGAGCGGCTGGCTGAGGGTGCACTTGGGCATCTCAAAAGGCATGGCATTTTTGCTCCCATGTAGACCAAGAGCCACATAAGGGCCCTCTTCTCAGCATTCCCTTTGGCTCATTGAAGCTTTGGCTAAACACTGTTCCTAAGCCCCTGCATTTCACATTGCCCTGCACCTGCCCTCACCCGGGGCAGGGTCACACACATGGTGGCTTCAGTACAACAAAAGGAGCAAAATCTTCTCTAGCTAAGAGGGGAAAAAAGAGTGATTTGATGCCAGTTGATGAAGTAAAGCTAGCAATCAATTACCAGCTAATAACTCTAGTTTGAACTCTCACCTCAACCAGAGGAAATCCACACCTTAGTTCCTCCTCCTAGGAACATATCCCTCCTTGGGTTAATCTGGCACGCAACACTCAGCCTGAGTGCTGCCCACACTTGCATGGACTGAAGCTCCATTAGCTCGAAGGCTATGAACCTGAGTTCACCGATGGCTCCCACCATTGAGCAGACTAATTCCTAGTCCTCTGCTGAATCTGGTATCTCACTGCATAGCTGCTTGCTGGAGGGGCAAACAAAGTCTTAAAAAAATCACAACCTGAGCTGGTGGTAAATGCTCCTCAGTTCAGCTCATGCTTCCTTGTCCCCAAGCAGAAATCAGCCAAATGCAAAAAAGAAAAGGTGATAACAGGAATGCATTTTGACAAGGACATAACCAGCATTTCTTTTGTTTACTGTGGCAAGCACTAACAAAATCATTCATCCCTTACTGGTACAGTTCAGTCACAACTAGTCTTGGTAACAGGCCTGCCAACTGGTCAGGTAAATGATGAGCTGTGCAGGGACTGGTGGTGATGACAGCGGTAAGGGTTGTGCCAGTCATTCCTGCCAGAGGAGAACTCATTACAGAAGCAATTCCAGGCAGACAGATGGAAACGGTGGCTACAGTTTGAGGGGGGAGGGAAGCAACAACTCCAAAATAAATAATAAAAAAAACCAAACCCAAACCCCAACAACTATGTTTGGAGCTGCTCTAGTTAGCAGGTCTGTCAATATGCCTGGAGAGTTAAAGGCCATAATCAACCTTCCTGTCAGGACATGCCCGTTCTCACTCACTAAGTCACTCTGTGGTACAAATGCAGGACAACATTCTCCTCGCCATGGGGGTTTGACTCAGAGCAGCAGCCCCTGCTGACCCAGCACCCCACGGAGAAGCCAGACACCATGGCATGGGGTCTGCCAGCCCTGGGCAGCTCTGAGATGCCATTGTCCAAGTGCCAGCCCTGGTACTGGCCTCTAGATGGTGACTATTAATTTTTTTAGCAGCAGGGAGCAGCGTTTACTTGCCCGGATTTTTCATTTCCCTTGAAAAAGATCCATTACTACCTTTTGTTTTGTTTTTTTTTCAATTCCAGGCACTTTAAGCCTGAGCCTGAGGGGAGCTGAGCACAAGTCTTCTGCTGAAGCCCATGGACTGGCATGTGCTGACAATATGAGGGGGGGAGTGAAATACTGACCCTGTTGAAATCGATGACAAAACTTGGTTTAAAGCAGTGGTAGGATTTCACCCGGAAGATTAGTCCCTACATGCATTCTTTTGTTTTAACAAACTGCTTGTTCCTGAACATGGGCTGCTTCCTAAGCTGTATCTATTTTTCGTGCCCCTTTCAGCCAAAGCCCCCTTATAGATGAGACAGCCAAAGTGAAAGACCTATAAGGAGACATGTGCCTACCTGTAAAATTTTCTCTTAAGAGGAGTCTGCATTTGGCACAAGAATAAGACCTTGCATTTATGCAAGTATTATAACTGAGATTAATTACATCTGAGATAATTTAAATTTCACAGTGATGCCTGGAAATGAGCAGCTACACGTAACCTAATGAGGCGGTCAGGTGCAGTGCCTCACCCAGGAAGCCAGAGCATCTTTTCCTGCAGAAATTCCTGTTCTGCTCCATTGCCTGGCTGTACGCACAATGTCTATTAAAAATGACATCGTGCTTAGAGATGTGGTTCAGTGATGGTTTTTGTCAAGAGTCAGGTTGACAGTTGGACTAGATAATCTGAAAGGTCCCTTCCAACCTGGACAAGCTGTGATTCTGTGATTCTATGACTTGGGTTACAGATGGAATCCGTCTCGTTTCACGAGACACCATCATTGCTATATTTAAGCAGGTGCTTTAAAACTAAAGTGAGTGTTGTGCTGCAATGCATGAGAAATTTAATCGTGGGGTTTATTATATAACGCTTACGTGGCAAACACTACACGCGGAGCTACAAATGGCATTGTAATCCTTTACTGAAGAAGGTATTTTTCTTTGTCTACATACAGCCTGCCAGCAATTTCCCAGGAACATCATCTACTGACATTTCTTTATCAGAAGAAACGCAGCCTCCATCTCAGTCCAGCTCCAGCTACGGTCTTCCCCCCAATGCTCCAGCCCTCTATACACCGACTTACTTCTTGCCTGGAGAAAAGCCTCCACCATATGCACCATAGAACAAAGAATTTTAGGTAGCTCGTAGGCTTTTATTTTGTTTTTAAGAAATACTCGGGAAACTGTGCTGTGCAGGCACTAGACTTCCCCAGGAACCCACCGCAGAGTGTGTCGCGGCCACTCTGCTTTTACCCGCACCTCACTGTGAGCAGAGCACAACCCTGGAAACCTACGGGCAGGCACATCACCTGTGGGGTGACCAGTCACCACCCAGTTTGCCCTCAGTCGAATGCAGCGTTGCTTTCTGGCTACCATGAGATCTTTCCTTCTCGGTACACTGCAGAATGAATTTCCTTCTAGAGGAGAAATGAAGAAAAAGCTCTGGATACGTGTTCTGCTTTCATAAACCAATATAGAGGGGGTTTAGCCTGTGTTGTCTGAGTGGGTAGTCGGGAGGTCTCCGAGTCAATCGTTTTGGGTAGGAAGAGCCCAGGTGTTTGTTTGCTTGTAGTATTTATTTAATAACCCTTTTTGGTGAAAGTGTTGTACCAATAAAAAAGAAGTGTGGCAATTATTTTACAATAAAATTGACTGTGTATATTTATATTGTACCTAAGGCTGTGTATATTTGTAAAGACAGGAAAACAAAAGAACAGAGGAAAAAGTACCCTACCGAACAGTTCCCTCTTTCAAGTTTCAAACAGAAAGGCTAATTTTATCGGGACTATTTTATCCTAACTTTGTGCCAGTCTAGTCTGCATGGCAAAATGTCATGTCAGTGTGCTGAAGATGCAATTTCCAGACAGGTATTTTAAGCTGCACTTTAGTGTTCAAATTAATTCCCTTCTAGTCAAAAGAGGACCGCAACCAAAACTACTCTGTGTTAAACCTGGGTTATTTATTTTCAAACTGATCGAGACCTGATCCAGGCATTTTACAGTGACTGAAACAGAGTGGATAAAGGGTCTGAATTCCTTATTTATTTCTTTTTTTTTTTCATTTTCTCCTGTTTTATAGAGACAAGTTGACAAGGCTAAGCAACACGACGTGTAGCAGTGCCATTGACAGGAACAAAATCTTGTCCCTGTTGTGTGCACCCTGCCCCCTCGCTGGGCATCACATTAGCTGGGATCCCTCTTAGCACACGGCTGCCACGTTTCAGGGCAGGAGTGGCCACACCAGCATGAAACCCCATCAGACTGCTGCATCCCTTCACTGCATTCTGCTCCTGCAGGAAGGGTGCGGTGTCCTGCTTTGCTCTATAGATCTTGCAGTCTAGACAGCGATGAAGCTATAGACATTTCCTGAAAGGCCAAAGAGCAAAGCAGGGAAAGGCAGGTATTTCTCATTAGTTTTATAAGCAGCTGCTTCATATTACGAAAATATTCCAAAACCCTATATAAACAAAACCAGCCTACTTGACAGTTTCCTTTGAAAGGAATTGACACCATCAGACCAGCTGAAAACAGAACAGAGAATGATCACCCTTTTACAAAATACTTTCCACCTTTCAATAAATTTCTGTTAATTCATGTGTTGTACCTCTGTGTATAAAAAAGCAGATTCAGTACTAATACACGCAAGATCAGAGGTTAATTTATATGTACTGTAAAAGCCGTATTTCATTCAGTTAAGAAGGTTTTTCTGAGATGCAAAGTTTTAGGCCAGTGATGTCAACATCTGTGACAAGGTGCCTTATGTGCATTGTTGACAAGGTGACTTATGTGAACCTGGTTGAGAGAAACAGAAGTCAGAGAAGAGACTTTTAAACATTAATTTAACACATCCAAAATGCTTAGTTCCTGTGCAAATGCATGCTGTGAAGAGCACAGTGATCCTGATCATGAAATGAGTGGAATTACACATTTACTTCTTTTTACTTACTATGAATACGATCAGGGGAACCACTGGGTTCACTTTGGAGACTCAAAGCCCAGAACAGACTTGCACCCTTTGAGTTGAGCACCTAGACTGCTAACAGAGCAAAAATGAAATCAATATTCCTCTTGGGTCGAAGCACAGTGACTGAGGAGCAGTGAAGGAATGCTTATCACTTTTTTCCTCTTTTCAATGGTGTAGGGTGCCTCTTCCTCCAGCGTGGTACTGCTGTTAAAAACAATCCAGCTTGACACAGAAGACACCCACTTTCTGTAATTCCCCAGGCTTACAAGCTCCAGCTTTCTCTTCTAAACCACATTTTGGGTTTGGGCGTGTTGGGGTTTACGCAAAATATCTTTACATACATACGCACACATGCACAGCCCGGGAGAAATTTTTGCTCTGCATTAGATTGGTTTAGAAAATGGAATGAGAGTCTTTCTTCATATAATATTAAGTCTGAAACTGCAGAGTAGCATAATGTACCACAGGATTCACGTTTCCAGGATCCAAAACAATTCTGGCCTCATAAATAGTACCACTTACATTAACACAAAGGTCAGACATGTTTGTGATTCATTTATGCCACATGGTAGTTTTTTGGGAACTGCCACAGAAATTATACAAAAATGCCAGACATAAGACTATTTTGCTAACATGCTTCCTTTGAAAAGAACAAAGTAAAACGGGATTTGTTTCATCTACTTGGTTTAAAAAATAGTAGGTGTCTTCCAAGTTTGTACTGTTTTCATTAGACCCACTCCAAGTTAAAAAGATGGGAGATTTATTTTGCTAAAGGACTAAAATACCCATGAAAAACACACAGAAAACAAAACACTGCAGTGTGGAAGTGCTATTAACCACAGTATCTGCAGGATTCCTGACTCCCACTGGAGATACTAATGTTTCTTGGGTTCTCCATCATACAACAAGTTGATCCAGAGTCATCAACTCTAACAGAAAGCACTCTCAGGAATAACGTGGTTTCCTTTGTTCAATAAATAACAAAAACATAGAACTATTTCTGGGTTTTCCTATCCGTGCACACTCCAACAATAAGTTATCACTGTCTAGTGAGCAACTACCCTTTCAAACTTGCATCTGGTCACACCTGAGTGTAAAGAGTCTTTTGAATGGTCCTTCTGTCATTGTAAATGTGTAGGTTGGTTGAAAGTGACAAAGCTCTGGTCTTTTCTGCCCTACTGCATTACTACTGATTGATTTGGTCATGATACAGAGCTATGATGTCATGCTGTCTAATGGCTAATAAAGTGCCTTCCTCTTCACTGCTAAATAAAGCAGGGATCCTTACCAGGAAACATGTTTGGGATAGCCTTCCCTTTCTTCCATCCTTTCCTCTGGGACAGTTATATCCCACAGCTTGGTCACAGATGTTGTCACACGTGTGAATTATTTGGCTTATCTGTCATCTCCATATTTGACTAGGCAAAACATGATGTAGAATGACCAGAAACAATTTATAAAAGACCTTGTAGAATTAGACCTTTTCCACATTAGCCCTCTGAAGCATAGTGTAACCTTAGCCACCCAGTATTCAGATTTCCACCACAGCATATACCTGTCTTTCTTAGGTCATTAATCTGATGCAAGACAAGGACCAAATAAAGCAAGATTTAAGTGACTCAAAGCAGGCTAGGCAAAGCCCACCCCAACTGCACAAGGACAGCTTAAAAGCTGAATGCGCTTTACGGCTGTACAGCCTCTCCTGAGTACACCCCCACGCATATTCTCACCACACTGCAATTTGGCCTGGCTAACTCTCCCAGTCTCAAGCCTCCAGCTCACTGTGAATGAGCCAACTTAAAAAATTAAGAAGCAAAAATATGTCATCACCAGATAATATACCCCAATTCTTGACACCTCATCATTTGCTTCAGCAGTTATTGACATAAAAACCATATGGCATTCAACTTATTGAGTCTTTTCTTCTAATTGTTTCCTGCTGACCCAACTTTGTTTTCAGTTTTCTGTTGACCAAGAGTTTTTCTAAAGGTCACAACTGAGTCTTCTCTCTGTGGTACCAGAAAAAGAAACTCTAGCAATAAGAATAGCAGCAACCATTTGCTCTCCAGCTCAGAAGATATAGAATGCTGACATAAGCACATAAAAAACCCCACCTCCAAACAAAAAACCAAACCATCCAAACAAAAAACCACCCACTGGTGTAATCTCCACATCAGGCACAGCCTGAGTCATTATCTCCAAATAACAGAATACAGAATAATCTCAGTACAGGTAAATTAAAAACTTGTATGTAAATATTTTATTCTCTCATATTTTGCAAATCAGAAAGCAGTGTTTGGTAATAAAAAATAATACGGAATTATTATTTTTCTTCCAGTCCACGCTCATATATTACCAGGTTTTCCACATTACAGATAAAACTGTCTCTTGCAGTCTAAAGATAACATTCACTTTCGGTATATTCTGTACTTTTGGCTTATTTAATATTAGTCTTCTGAACTATTTACAAATATATTACAACCTTTAGACCTCAAAGCAAAGGAGTATTTCAATAATCAATCTGACATAAGGATCAGTAGCTCCTACATAATTTCAGTGTTTAAGAGAAACTATACACGCAGTGCGGTAGGTCTGAATAATTTATATCTTTAAAAAAAAAAAAAAAAGAAAAGCACTGAAAGTTTCTGAATACAAAACTTTCGCATTGCAGTGGTACCTACTGACCCGCCTCGACAGGAGGACAGGAATGTGAGGTGATGTCGCTGTGCTTGTAGAGAGCCTCGTCTAGGTCCAGTGCCTGGTTGCTCAGCTTGATGGTCATACAGCCATGGTAGGACGCAGTGACCGGAGTGGAAGTCACAGGAACGTCTGCGTGAAAGGGGAGACAAACATCTCTGATGGCCGTTTTTGAATAAATACCTGCCCTACCTATGCTCAGATGAGCATCACTTCAATGAATTCAAACTCTCCTCTTCTCCACTCCGGGATTTCTACCTCCCCCATCTCTCTCACCAGAAGGCAAGAACACAATCCCAGACGTGAGGAAAACGCCATCTGCTCTCATGTGCAAAAGCCCTTCTCCCAGGCTGAACCCTTCCGCAGCTGCTCTGTGTCTCTGCAAGGCCTCTGGTACTGATGAAACTATGTGCTGCACAGCACCAAGGCTTCGCCCCAGTTGCACACTGTGTTCACACCGCTTTCCATCTCAATGTTCCTCCCCCTCCATCTCTGGACCCTCTACTATGTCTTTAGTGGAGTTCTTATACCTTCCTCTAACACCCTCCCTCTCTCTCTTCAAAATATCTGCCAAAAGGTTATAGGAAGAACTTCATGACAGGAAGGCTCCTCCTATACGCAGCCCCTACCACTTGCTGCACTCATCTTTACCGTTCTCTGATTACGCACAAGGAGGTTGCTGGTGTTCATCAGAAAGGTGCTGGAATGCATCGATTGAGTTGGTAAGACTAACGAGACTAATTTTTCCCATGGAGATCCACTGGTGACATACTTTTGATCAGTTTACCAGAGGCAGAAAACAAATAGCAAGGAAGAAGGCACTAAGTACAATCCAACAGACTAGAGAAAATTAGTCAATCTTATTACTAACTTCTGTAACATCATACACTAATTGACCTTAAATATACAAAATCCCCTACATATAATAAAGTAATAACATGAAAATTTATGTGAGCTGTCTCCTCCACCCTCCCCCAAAGGTTATTAGTTTATTTACAACCCAAAGCCGACCCAATCAAGCTGGTTGTGCAATGGAAAGCAATGAACGTCTCAAAGATTATTTAACTTCACAGTTAATGGAAGTGGCTAAGTAAACCGCTTATCTTTACACTGAAACAAGGACAACTTGAACAATAGGTTGTCCTGTTGACCTGAGATTATATGCAATTCAAAGGGTTCTGCCTGGAGACACGCAGGGCCAAATTGGAAGCTGATGTGATCAAACACAGCTCAGACTGAGGACAGACTCTGGGACTGAGTGAGAGAAAGAATATTTGCGTGGGATCTGTAAGCCACATACTATAAATTTTTCAGCTTCCTGGCTGAAAAGTACCATTGCTCAGTAGTTGCTTAAACTAATCATTTTAGCTATTTCCTATTCCTCCCCATTTACCGAATTTCATCTGTGAAGTCTGCTTAAGAGTAGGGCGCATCTGTGTTGTAGTACCTCACATGAATGTAAACTAAGTTTTGACTCAGAAGTTGACAGTGTTGGCTTAACAGCTTGAACGCTCGTCTAAGTTATCATGCAGATTGCTGTTACATGTGCCACAGGGCTGACTGAAAGACAGCATGAGCTTTGAGATGGATTTGTAAGATACTACCAAAAATAATAAAAAAACCCACCCCAACTTTCTTTGTGTTATAATTGCAAATCAGGTCAAATACTTAATTTTCTGTTATGACTAGAAATGGATCTGTCTGAAATGTGGTCCTGTACACATTAAAAGCTTTGTTCAAAATCTCCTTCTCCTGCTGGTATACATATTGCCTGGAAAAATACCTATGCATTACATAAATTACACAATTTAGGATTTTCCAGAACTGAAAATACCATAGAAAAGGTAGTAAATGCCTACATGTTCCCTCTTAGCTCTTGAAACTCTAAATAATATTTCTTTCACATCTGCAATGTTATCTGTAGTTCGGATGGGACATACTACATATTTTGACTCACAATTCTTTCTTTAATTTTGGCAAATGGATTAAAGACATTAAGTGTGACCACTATACTTTGGTTTTTTTCCACAGCGTATGGAAGCAGGGAAAAGCCCAAAACAACGTAATGTTTTCAAAATTTGGATGAGCCAAACTCACTTAGATCTGACCATTTGGTATAGTTATTTAACCCAGAGTAATGAATCCGACCAAAGTGCTGAAATGTTTATCCGTTTGGCAAATGACAAGGTCTCTTGATGCAAGTGCAGGGTTCCTCTCAATGGCAAAAGCAGACCACAGGCAGAAATTCCCGTTGCCGAGAACAAAGAGGGAAAGTAGCTAAACTTACAGAAGCCAGCTGGGTCTAAACAGTCATAGCTATGATACCTCAGACTTAGTTCTATGTAATTAAAAACTGAGCTTCAGCCAGCACGGTTAGTCTAAGCGAACCACAGAGAACTTGGGATAGGATTGTTTTCTGAGCTGTGAAAGTCTCTGCTGTACGTTTGAGAGCTACTTGAAAGAAAGCAGGGCAATTCAATCTGACGCTGGAAAATGCCACGTTTGGGGATTCAGCCTTGTTCCTGGCAGTGTGTGAACGTCCCAGAGTGCGTGGCCTCCCCCTTTGAGGTGTCACTAGGAGCCATTTACATCATCTGTACTGTAAGCTCTGTAAACTCTTGCTCATGGTGGGAACGGTCACGCCATGTGTCCTAGCACACATGGCACCTCAGCCACCCTGTTCCAGCTTGACTGCTTTAGCACCTACCAAGAGGCCAACATTGCTGCCCTTCCCTTGCTTGGGCAAGTAAGGGCAAGATTTTGCTTAGCTGCTGGCAATAAAATAGGATGTACTGCTGTGCTTCAGAGAAATAAGTGTTTCCTTAATTGCATTCCTCAGCAGTAGGGACTGATAAACCAGTTCGGCCAGAACAAGAAACAAACCGCCCAACTTGGCCAAAATTCACGATTCAGATGAAAGTTTGACGTTCCAGCTTTAGAACAGAGGAGCAAACCGACTTCCCACAAGAAACCCTGTTGTTGCTAAAAAGCCAGCAGGACTATACGTTGTGGTAGCCCCTGCGTGGTGCCATAAGTACCCTCTGCTGGGAGGAAGTCTGTTAATCGTGGAGTGCTGTCATCAGTTCAGAGAGAACATCAGCCAGGGAGAATCACCACACTGGGCTTCCCAAGCATCAGTCAAAACAATATGGGGCCACTGGTACTCCCCACAAGGAGTGCTCACACACTCTCACCTAATGAGCATTAATGAAGCACTGCAGGAGCCTGTGGTACAGCTCCTATGGATTTTATCAGGTTTAAGACAATGACCCTGCTTACAGCTGCCCTTCAGAAAAATCATTCCTCTTGTTGACCCAGCAAAACCTCCTCTTTCTATTTTTGCCTCCAGCTGTTCTCAGAAGAACACAATCATTCAGAAAGAAAATAATTGTGAAGCACACCCTCACATCTGTTGAGATTGCATGCCTGGATTGCAGACAAGGCCTGCTGAAGCAGAAACAGAGGAGGCTCCCAGCTTGAACGAATGGAGACAGCTTTCCTGACTGCCAGCTCAGCAAGGTGAGTTGGGAGTCTGTAGTCCAAGCTACAAAACTGGATGCTCACCTGGCAATCCTCCCACGTATGTCTTCACTGCTGACTGCAAAGAGCTCTCCAAGATGGACAGACCGTCCTCTAACTCAGAGGCACTTAGTTCACTCTCTCCCGCTATCCCATCTACCCTCAGGGATAAGTGGTCCTTCTTGAGTAGGATTTCCACAGAATGTTCCTTCTTATCGCAGAGATTTATTGCCAGTCTGGACACAACTGTGTTCTCCAAGGCCAAGATGATAAACTGGACAGCGGGGAAAGAAGAAAAAAAGAGGCAGTGAGCAGAAATATATCTAGCCATGCCTATCCAAGACCAGGATGACACCACTGTCGTCTTGTTTACAAAGTCTTTGCAGAGCCACCAGAGAATTAGCTTTATTACAATTGCTGATGATGTTCTGAGCTCACTTGCATAGATGAAAAACCAGTGGGACTAATTGTTAGCTGCAACCACTGTCTTCTCAGAGAGAATTCTTAGTGGGTCTTACAGATGTTGTTATATTGCCCTGCAACCAAACAGGCTAGAGCCGCTCTACTATAAATGAAAAGTTGGCTCATGGGTTTTAGTGAAATTATTCCTGATTTACACTCATGCAATGCCAGAATCTCACCCTTTATTATAATTACCATTAAATCAGTAGCTTCACTCCATCATAACTGGCCTTTCACAGCACCTGGAGTGACACCTAAGCCTATCTCTTGATGACCTTGGGACTATTACTGATGAGCTCCAGAAAATGGAAATTCTTTGCTTATGGCATTAAACAGCTTCTGTGCCAGAAAAACAAAACAAAGTATGTCTGCATTCAAGAGAACAGTTTCAGCCTTTACCTAGACAATAGTTGCAAAGAGCTCCCTAGTCCCTAGTAGTGTCTGACACGTACCCGTAAGAAGCAGAACTTCGATGTCAGCCAAACACGTCAGTCTCAGACCATGTTCTGTGCTGGTGGGGGCAAATAAGCAGTCAGGCAGCAAACCTGACAACTTTCAGTTCCCAGGAAATAGCAAGGAACCTTCTCTAGAAAAATGCTTAAGTTTGTACCTGTTGTTTCAGTTTCTTTGTGGAGTGATAATCAATCAGAGAGAGCGATAAAGGGACAGATGCTTCTTCTGTAACTAGAGCAAACAACACACCAGTATCTGTTGCTGGTTGAATCGCAGCATTTACTTCTATTTCCCAACTTGTCTTGGTTTCATTTCCGGAAGAAGGCTGCACTGCAGAAAAAAGAAATGCATAGCATGACAAACACAGGACTAACAGGGTAGGCTGTGCAAGTTCTGCCTGGAGAAGAGGATAGATGGATGAGCATATGGAGGGACTGCCACATTTCTTTTACTAAAAAAAAAAAAAAATAAAATTCCAAAGCACATGAATATAAAATCAGGGAAGCAAATGGCATGTTTCCTCTTGTTACCTTCTGCATTCTGCTGCCTTTCAGAATGTCAAAGGACAAGGTTAAGCTTTTTTATCACAAAGAGAAATTCAGATTCCCGTGTCTGTCAATCCAATGCAAAGAACTGCTGCAGGATAGGGTGCCCAATTTTTAAATCGTTCTTGACTGTCTGAAGATCATTGAGAAACCTCACTCCAAATCTGACATACAGGAAACATTTCTATGAAAGTCTGTGTTAAACTGAAAAAGAATATAAGCATACTACACCGATCACCTACGTATTCACTTCCTGATCACCAGCCTCTCAGATGCATTGGATGTTTTATCTCACCTGCTGAACTCTCAACTAAACTGTCTGGCATCTTTCTTACTGATCCAGTGCCCTTGTAACTTAAAAGGTGATGCTGGCTACAAAGGAAGATTTCAATCCCGCTTCTACCACCTCCCTTCATAGGAGTATTAGCTTTGCGGTTCACCACATCTTGAAATACAATAAATAAGTTCTTTATCAAGCTTACCATTACGAAGCCAACAAAAAACCAAACCCCAACCCCAAACAAAAGGAGGATTATTGTTCGTAGAAAAAAGAATATAAAAATGAAGGTGCTGAGTGCTGTCATTTGCACTTCAGATGCTGCCTCGTCTCTACTTTGCAGCTTTTGAATCCATGTGGTAAACAAGACGACAGACACCTGATACTCCCTAATTTACAACGGCAGAGCAGAAAAATCCACATAATGATGCACAGAAGGCTTCTGCAGAGGAGGGAGTGCACACAAAACTAAAATAGGTGGTTGGCATTTGTATGCGCTTAAAAATACTGACAGTTGATCGCACATATAAACAGACAGAATAATCCAGAATAAAGAAAAGGTGTCTGAGTGCTAAATTAGTATGACCAGGTTTGGTTTGAAACTTGTTGTTACTGTATCTAGGCCAAGTTCATTCAGCTTGTATGAGAGATATGCTTCGTGTGTTTGTCCCAAGTGTCATGAATACCACCCGAAGATTAAAAGTGAATCTGATCTTGGACATCTTGCTACACACAATATTGATTTTCGGTCCATCATAAACGCAAAGATATAGCACTATGGCTTCCACCTCTCCCACCTTAGGAGAAAACAGTGGATAGTACTGGAACCACCTATGCTGCTGACAGAGGGATGTGAAGCCCCTAATACTGAGGATGAGCTGGAACCAGCGTGGATGTGAAATGCATTACTTTAGCTACACAGAAAGAACCTAATCCATCCTGGTCATATTTGTACTGGCTCTAACCATCATACATAAGCCTTCCTTTGTTGTGAACCACAAGTTTTAGCTATTCCCCCTCCATCCACAGCTGCCAGCCTTTTCTGCATCGATCAACACAGAGTCTGGCACACATGCAAGTTTTAAACTGTTTCTTAACCCAGTATGGCTAATGGCAGGACAACAAGTCAGAAATAATAAAAATAAAATACTTACCATAAGTAAGATTAAACACAGCAAAACCTCGGCCAGGATAGAAAGACCCTCGTCCTGCTACAGAAAAGCACTGCATCTTTTCATTCATCTTTATGGTCTCTTGGATAGTGGTGTCCTCCCCATTCAGCCAGTTCCATGCGCGCATGCAACCATCCAGCCGAGGGTTTATCTAGGAAGATAAAGCAGTATCGCATGCCTCAAAGTACTGCCCAGTGAAGAATAACTGATTTAGGGTACAGAGAAATACTGAGTTACATTATGATACTAAATAGGAGAAATCATTTTGGCATGTTAAACACGTGCAAACTCATTGGCAGCAACCCCAATCCCACAACCCCAAGCCAGTAAGTGGTCAGTATTCCCCAGGAAACTCCTCTGAGCTCAGCTTGTCTCCACAGGACAGAAGGGCAGTAGCTAATGCAGGTGCTGATTTGGTTGCATTGCTTCTGTTAGCTACTTCTACATGCTGCACATCATTAGTGCAATTTACTGCTAAAGCTGTGTAGCCAAAGCTTTGTAACTCCTGTAATTCTGCATTGCGAATGCTGGAGGCTAACTTGTGGTTAAAAAAACCCAATTGTTTGTGTCATTTCAAACAGCCTTCATGACACACAAGATGTTGCACCTGATCCTGGTATAAATTGTCGGGTTCTGGCTTAAGGGAGGGGTGCCTGAGCCACAAGCCGGGCACACTACTCTGTACTCACCGTGCTCCTTCCAGCTTCTAGTTTTGTTATTCCGTACCAAATGTCAGCATTAAAATGTGACATGGAAAGAGAAGGCTCCTTGCAAAGTGTCTAAATCACCATTACCCCTGATTAACTGAAGCACAGAGAGAATTACGTGTCTGAGCCAGGATAAAAACCTCAGGAGTTTTTGGCTCTCAATCCTATATACAGAGCACACCCCAAGCTTAATGTTTCAGATAAGCAGTGGCCCTGAATGACTTCTTGTGAGGAACAGGAGCCTTCCTCAGCTGCTGCACTCCCAGTCACCAAGCCACAAGTTTGTCACCTCGTTTAGAAATAAAGAGATGCCAATTTAGGTTTCAAGGTGCAAACTCTGTGTGTGGGTGGACATTCAAAACAGCAGCTATTCCAGAAGCATAGCAATCATCCAATCTCACCCAAACAGTGCCGTAACTTTTATTCATATGCCCTATCTACTTGAATTAGGAAGAAATAAAGAAAAAGGAACTTCTGTTTTTCCTTGGTTTTACTAAACTGAAACAGCAAATGCAAGCAGAAAAACTGTGATACAATATATGTGAAGCACATGCTTTGGTCACAACACAGGAAGTGTCCCCATCACTGTTTCCAGACCTAGTGGCCACAATGGTACCCTCACACAGCGGTGTGTCTGTCCACTGACCCACCGGGGCCACTCATGGTCTCCAAGCCAGCATGACCACTGTGAATTTTATCATGTGCTCCAGTTCTGATGTGTCATAATTCTGCAGGCCAAGGGTGCGATACATCTCACCCGAACTTATCAATCAAAAAATCAGGACTCTCACCTTTGCTACTGCCTTAGGCTCCCTCTATAGTCAGTGGAGAGAAAGCAGTATCCAGAAGGTGTTAATTCCACCTGTTTCAGGGCAGGCTGAACTGCTCTGAGGAAGGACCTACATCACCCCAAGAGAAGACGAAATCAAGCCCTTCAGGCATGCAAAACAACATGAGCGATAATGCTATACTTACCGGTAGAATAAGGTTCTTTGTTTTGAATGGAATGCCTCCTACGGTCAAATTCAGCTCATACAGTCCTTTTTCTAGAGTAAACAGGTCCCCTGAGACAGCTATTTTCATTACTGCATCCCTGTTGACCTTTATAACCAAATTTCTTTCGAGTTCTTCAACAGAGATCTGTAAAAGTAAAATTGCAAATAGAATAAGTCAGGATAAAAAGAACTGACTATCTGCAACCTCAACTAAAGGACTGACACCACTAGTGAAATCCCCAAGATGAAGAAATATTTTCTGTCCCCAAGGCTCTTTGTCTACCTTTTAAGTTCCATCACATCTTGACATGTAAATCTTTATTCTAGAAAGAAAGGGGTTGCCCTAATGGCGAAGACAGCTACTTCGAAACACCTACCCAAAAATATGGGTGGATTAGCTACATGACATTTGTAGGTTGCGCTATACAAAATGTAAATGCATTAATGAGTTATTAATGAGAAACTTCCTATTGCAACTGCATGTGAAAGCAAAGGCTGGAAAGACAGATCAGATGTCTTTTGTTGGACAAGTGAAAGATAAATGCAGGAGCCTTCCAGCCACATTAAGTCCTGTCTTTGAATACTGACCACTGAAAAAAAACCAACAGAAGATGTCATATTTGAGAGGGCAATAAAAATGTGTAATAGGCAATAATTTTACTCTCAAAAAGTCTCTGCAAGTTTCACCTCCATGTCTCTGAAGAGCTACTTCTAGGAAGACTCTATCACCACTGAAATTTTTAAAAACTGTCATAATTTTCTTTATGACCAGGCTGCACAGAGAAGCACCATAAAGCAGCCAGCTCTGAGGAGGGAGAGGAGGAGACGAGGCACAAAGCTGACACACAGCAGGCTGCTGAACAGCAGCATGGATTCTGCACCTTGGGACACAGGTCCTGCTACTGACAGGGGCATTCTGTGGCCGTAGTGGAAGACAGCCCCTTTCTTCCTGCAGAGAAGAAGAAGGGAGCGCATCTCCTCTATTTCATTATCTTCAACACAGCACTCCTCCTTCCCACTCCATGACAGATACCTCACCTACCCACTCTTCATCCAGATAGCTCTGCTCCCTGGGACACCCAGATGCTGCCACCATCAGTGAGCCGCTGTATAGAACCAAATATCTATTTCAGCAGCTGTTTAGACTTGTTCTTCCTACTCCCTGCTAGTAGGCCAGGTCACAAGCATCTTTCCCTTTGCATTTTGAGACTAGCTGCCCTAAAATTTTTTTCATCAGCCGTGCTGAGCTCTCGCTCTATGGCTGCAACTTCAAGGAGGACAGGGTTGAGCAGGTTTATACCTGGACACTCCCTTTGGATTGCAGTCTTCAGTAATGAAGATTAAGTGAATTTGATAGTTGAAAAGATTATTCACAGACTATCAAACTTCTGTGGATTCCAGCACAGTCTGGTTTATATTGCTAGAACACTGTTTACACCTGGTGTGTTGCTCCATGCTGAGAAGCAGGACATGAATTTACTTGTCTGAAGCTTTCTTGTTTAAAGTGGCATCTACACCTCCTGACTGCGTTCCATGGAGACACACGAGCCAGTCTCAAACAGGGTTTTTTGGGCATTGGCAGGATGTAAAGTCCACTCAGTGGGTGGGAACATTAGCCCACAGCTCCTGGCAGCCACAGCCCAACTGGCTTAGCTACGCTGCCTATCTAGATAAAAACTCGCTCCAACGCCTCGGCTCGGTGTCGTGGTCACTGCTGCCCTAATGCACCGGGGTGCGGACTGCCATAAGGAGCTGGCACAGACCCCCTAGCATGGATCACAGGAGCAAACTGGAATAGGGAAAAGCCGGCTGCAGAAATGCCCGTACTGTGCTTCCTCTGTGAAGAAATCCTGCCACTTGCAGGGCCACCAAAGTTCAGGGCCTTCTACAGTTTTATTAGGTTGTATTGAAAGTAATAACATAGAAATTTAAAAAAATTAGTCTGAGTTCTTAGCTGCTTGTGATCATTAATATAAACAAACCCAAATCAGTGGAAACTTCCATAGGAGAGGGAGTTAATCCCCATGGAAGCTCTTAGCAAATTCCAGTTTAGGAAATTACATTCTGCCTACTTCATGCTGCCCTCTGGCAGTTTCAGCTGCGGTTCGTTACCTTCAAAGCTCAGTTGCTGGTGCACCACCATCACCCACGAGCCAAAAGGGGAAGCATTTCGGTAGTTAGCAGGCTGCTCTAATTCCCTCCTTGCAACCAGCTGCTGCCTGCCACAGTGTGCTCGGGGACGATCAGGCGGGCTGTTCTCGTAGCTAAGGGTTCCCATATGGTTAGCCATAAGGGCAGTTAGCTTTGTGTTTTGGATTCATGCCCTGGATAACCCATAGCGCAGAACCAGCCTGTCTGCTCTTTGCTGAAAAGCAAGCGGACAGACAGCACTGAAAAGGGACGGGACAACAGGCAGCTGCAGGGTTAAAGCCAAATACAAATCTGCTTGCTATTGCTTAACCTTCAGTTCCGACATTTAACAGTGCAGGTAGGTTATTATTTTTGCTAACCAAACTGTCCTCAGAGCACTACTAAACTAAACACTGAAAATAAGACAAAATGATGACTTTTTTTGGAAATGCAAAACAAACAGATGGCGAGTGCGTTCTCTACTATCATCAATTCATACATGCCACTTCATCAAACTGGATTACACACAAATAACTGCATTAGAAGTTTTTCCTGAGGCGTGCCTGTTTGTGTTTTCAATGCGGGGACCGATCATTTAAAAATAGATTAGGAGAGATCAGAGAAAATACCTACATAGAAACATTGGCCTGAAGTTTTGAAAATGCCTTCATATTTCCATAAAAGTATGCAGCTTTTGCTCAAGAGACCAAAAGTCATACACTGCTGGTGCTTTTTCTCCTGTTTTTCTTTTAAATAGACATTGTTTTTTTCATCTGCTGAAAGCTGAATAGTAAAATTACTATTTTCTCACAACCTCTATAAAGTTCTCCCAAGTTCCAAACTCCACTGTTGTAGGTCTAACCAAAACTAAGAGCTTCGTCCTGTGCACGCTGACGTCCAGTGTCAAGCTCCCCAACTGCTCTGAAGGTTGTTGGGCTTGTGCTTCACAGAAGATGAGGTTGACAAGTACACACAAGTCCATACTTCAAATGAAATGTGTGGCAACATGTTTTATAAAAAGAGACAGGTAAAAAGGAATAACCCCTCCTCAACAGGATTTCCCAAATTAAAAACCATGCCAGACAGAGGGAAAAGGAGAAATGAGGGTGGGGATAAAATGGGGGAGCAGATTTATAGTTTTATGGCTCCGACATACAGATTAAATGGCATTTAGAGACAGGGGTGACCCTGGATGTTAAGCAGAAGAGAACAAAGTACCTGTAGGGTGGAGGCAAGGGATAAGAAAGCAGAGCAGAGAAAGGAGAAGTCACCATCACCCCAGCAATGCAAGCAGCATCCCAAGTCTCAGGGGCGAGTCAACCATGAAGTCAAGAGACTAAGGGCTCCTTCCTCCTGCTGCCGTTCATCTGGGGGTAAATCCTTCTGCCTTTGGCTGGTATTAGGCACAGCCTTAACACTTTTCCCTTGGGAGACAGTCACCAGAGCTACGGCCATCGACCTGCTCCATGCAAGCACTCCTGTGCCAGCCCTGCGTGATGCTCTCTACCCGGCTCATGCCGTACTGTGTCCCTGGCAGCTGCCTGGCCCTGCTCAGCCCACGCTCAGGGCACCACTGATGGCTGCGGGGACACCTCTGCCCCCACTTTGGCATGGCTCCTGTCCACCTGCACCGCACAGGGCACGTGCTGCTGTCACAGCACCCACAGCTCTGCCTCCGCTGTCCCAAAGAGCCTTGGGGAAGACTTTCCAGGGGATTTATACAACCTCTAAAAAAAAACCACACAAAGAGTGTGTTGCTGCAGCAACCCAACCAGACAATTTGTTGGTTATGATGGTACCTGGGGATAAGAGCCCTGACACTGCTGGCTAACAGGAGAACAATAATTCTTGCCTAAAAACTATACTTTGATACTTACTTTTATCATACTGACTTCTCTCCCTGCAGAAAGCAAACACAGCCTTTGTTTACCCCCTAATTCCTATGCGTTTGAGCATTTTTGTATTACTTAAAGAAAGTACATTTCAGCTATCTCCCCCAAAACTAACATGGGAAAGTTTGTAATTACTTCATAATGAGGTCTGGAACTTAACAAGTATGTTACGCTCCTGTATTAAATGGTTTAACTTGGTAATGACTGCTTTTTGTGATTCCCAAGTCACCCCAGTGGCATCAACTCTGCTTTTCACGTCTTCTGTCATCATCCTCCCTGTGCAGGCAATTACAATCATAGAATCATTTAGGTTGGATAAGACCTTTAAGATCATTGAGTCCAGTTGTTAACCTAGCACTGCCAAGTCCACCATCAAACCATGTCCCTCAGCAGCACATCTACATGTCTTTTAAATATCTCCAGGGATGGTGACTCAACCACTTCCCCAGGCAGCCTGTTCCAATGTTTGATAACCCTTTCAGTGAAGAAATTTTTCCTAATATCCAATCTAAACCTCCCCTGGAGCAACTTGAGGCCATTTCCTCTTGTCCTATCGCTTGTTACTCGGGAGAAGAGACCGACCCCCACCTGGCTACAACCTCCTTTCAGGTAGTTGTAGAGAGCAATAAGGTCTGCCCTCAGCCTCCTTTTCTCCAGGCTAAACCATGCCAGTTGCCTCAGCCGCTTCTCACAGGACCCTTCACCAGCTCAAGACCCTTCACCAGCCTTGTTGCCCTTCTTTGGACCCGCTCCAGCACCTCAATGTCTTTCTTGTAGTGAGGGGGCGAAAATGAACAGAAGAGTCAATGTGCAGGCTCATCAGTGCCAGGTACAGGGGGGCGATTGCTCCATTAGGCCTGCTGGCCACACTATTTCTAATACAAGCCAGGATGCTATTTGCCTTCTTGGCCACCTGGGCACACGGCTGGCTCATATTCAGATGGCAGTTGACCAACACCCCCAGGTCCTTTTCCACCAGGCAGCTCTCCAGCCACTCCTCCCCAAGCCTGTAGCATTGCATGGGGTTGTGGTGACCCAAGTGCAGGACCTGGCACTTGGCCTTGCTGAACCTCATACCATTGGCCTCGGCCCATCGATCCAGCCTGTCCAGATCCCTCTGCAGAGCCTTTCTACCTTCAAGCAGCTTGACACTCCCACCCAACTTGGTGTCATCTGCAAACTTACTGAGAGTGCACTCAATCTCCTCGTCCACATCATTGATAAAGATGTGAAACAGAACTGGCCCAATACTGAGCCCTGGGAAACACCACTTGCGACCAGCCACCAACTGGATTTAACTCCATTCACGACCACTCTTTGGGCCTGTGTCTCCAGCCAGTTTTTTACCCAGCGAAGAGTACTCCCATCCAGCCATAGGCAGTTTCTCTAGGAGAATGCTGTGGGAAGTAGTGTCAAAGGCTTTACTAAAATCTAGGTAGACAACATCCACAGCCTTTCCCTCATCTACTAAGCAGATCACCTTGTCATAGAAGGTGATCAGGTTAGTCAAGCATATTTCTTGGCATGTTACAAATTAGCAGAACAAATCTTACAACAAATTTAGTAATTTAGGTTATTCCTACCTGTAAAGATACAGCATGTCATACATTTTATCTACAGCTTTGCTGAACCTCTACAGCTCTCCATTTGGAATCTAGAATTGTTTCAGTGACAGTAAAAGAACTGAACTAAACATCACCTTAACTACTGGAAACATTACCAAATGTCAATAGTTGCCAGTGAATGCACTCAAGGACTTCTTTATTTATTCATTAGAAACAAAATTTTTCCACCTTGCTTTTTCTTTAATGAATAATTCTGAAATTTTTACACTAAAAAATTTAAACCAGAAAATTATTCACAGTTACCAATATATATGCGAGTTAGCTGAGAACTTCCCGCCCACTCCCCAAGAGACACATCAACTTAAAAGTCAAAAGATCTAATTAAGTAAGATAAAATGAATATAAATTGCTAATCTAGTGTAGATCATACTACGGGATGCTTTTCCTAATCCTGTCACAAGTAGCAACACCCATAACGCTTCCTGAACCACCAAAAGATGTTCTGAGAGAGCATCAAGAACATGAAGCTTTACAAGCTCCAAGATGCAGCGCATCATCTTGTGAGATTGCTGGGATTATATTATTAGTAAGCAGAGATCCACTTAATTTCTAATAGACTCCAATATCTTTACAAGGGAAATGGAATATTTTTTATATAAACAAGCCTGAGGAGTTTAAAAAAGCATCAGAGATGCTACAGACAATGAGCCCTGTGACTAAACAAACAGATGAATAAACAAAAACAACCACATACACCATACATCAAACAAACCACCCTTGTAAACTTCATTAAGAGAACAGCTCCTGAGTTCCTTCCCTCTTAACTCTCTTCCAGCCCTCACCCAGAAGGCATCTTCTCGAACTAACATAAAGTCATACTAGCACTGCTGCATCCCAGAGGCAGTGTGTCTGCTCTAGTCAGACTAGTGTTGTACAAATTATTGACCCATCCTAGTTTACAATGGATAAAAAGTATAATTCAATTTCTGAGGAAACATACCCTATTCTCACCTTAGGATATATAAGGTACTGGCTTGCATTGAACGGATAGGTTGGAAAAGCATCTTCTCAAAAACACAAAGAATACACAAAGTCCAGCTGCACTTGACAGAGCCCACCAGGAGCAAGCCAAGACAGGGTAAGATCCCAGCAGTGGCCTGGACTCACCGTTTGCCACATGCCGTGGTTGATGAGCGGTCCGCTGCTGGTCACGCGGCCTATCCCGTTGTATTTCAGCTGCAGCTCTAGCCGTCCTTTGCGCAAAGCCAAGACTACCCATGTGCTGTCTTGACGGCCTCCAGCAAAGAAAAGGATACCTTCAGGATCAAAGGTTCTAAAGTCGAACTCGGCCACAAGTCTGACCGCACAGGTGCCAAGAAATAAATTAGTTATGCAGAGTTCAAAAACCACAGAGTACTTTCCCTACAGATAGCATCAATTCTAGCAGTTACAAAGCTCCGTTAAAACATACTAGCTTTTAATGCACTCCTTAAAGACTTAAACTGTGAAGACGGATTTTAAAATAGCGTCAAGAGTAAAGAACACATTATTGGACTTCAGTAATTATCTTAGGAGCTCTGCGGTCAAGGCTGCCTTCCTCTATTACTGGTTTGGATAATGTTTCATGTTAGAGGACTCCATAATCCAAACAAATAAAGATGATCGTAGGAATAGTTGTTATTGTAATGACTTAACTCCATTGCATGCATTGAAGCCAGACAACGCCTTCAACTATAATTCTGAATAGTCCTCACCTCGTCAGTTGTTTCCTTTTGAAGCGCAGCCTGATAACAGGAGTGCCACTGAACATCCTCCCCAGGTACAAGGATTTAATACTTTTTCCAACAGCAAAAGGCACACATGGAATTATGTTCTATAATCAAAACACATTTTTGAGTGCTTATTCTCCTCACGCAGCAGAAAGAGAATGAGAAAGCATGCCTCCTCTTCTTTTCTCATAGAATCACAGAATGGTTTAGGTTGGAAGGGACCTTAAAGATCATCTTGTTTCAATCCCCTGCCATGGGGTTGCTCCCACTAGACCAGAGCCCCATCCAGCCTGGCCTTGAACACTTCCAGGGATGGGGCATCCACAACCTCCCTGGGCAACCTGTTCCACTGCCTCACCACCCTCATGGTGAAAAATTTCTTCCTAATATCTAACCTAAGTCTCGCCTTTTTCAGTCCTCCTGTAGTTGCTATACATATGGCAGGCCGTGGCACTTTAATGTTTACACTCTCAAACTACAGTTGTTTTGGTACTGAGAACATTTCCTCTTTCCTTCCCTCCTCCCTCCTATCCGCCTTGGAGGAATGTTTTCCTGTTGCAAAATGAACTCATGCTCATAAGGTATTCTGCTGCAACGTTGCGCCTGCAAGAAAAGATGTGCTAAGAACTTGCTGTTGGCTGTTTTCTGCAGAGGCAGCAAGTGCCACTGAAACTCATCCACCTCAAAAGCCTGGAGGATGAAAGTGTGCAAGTGCTGGTCCGTAACCTACACCATATGCCCTGAGACCTTCACTCTGGGGTCCATCTCAGAAAAGCTTGTGCAGCCAGAGGTAACACACAGCCAAACAGAGGGCTGGCAGGGCTATCACTGGCATGCTCTTTTTGGAATGGGGACAGGAGGAGCGTGAGAACAGAGACTCTGAATGAACTTCCTCCCAAAAAGGCTAACGAGACCCTTCTTTTCAGGAGAGCTACTGTCCCCAGCTCACATGGCCTTGCCAATATGATTCCCTCCTGCTGGTCGCTTGGCTCAAATGGCTTTGGTCCAGGGCTTCATCAGTTATTCTTAATTGCAATGTAAAGTAAAGGTCTGTTTAGCAGTTACGGAAACAAAGACTAACATACCTCACAGGTATTCATGTCCCGGGAAAGTTTCACTCCCCCTCTGCCATCGCAATGACAGGTATAACTCCCTGGCGAGTTGACACAGGTCTGTTCACAGAGTTTTTCTTCACATTCATTTATATCTACACAAAACCAGCAGAGGAGAGAGGAGAAAACAGCAATTGAGTTTGTTCAAACGTGAATCATCTGGGGGAAAAAAAAAACGTTATCAGTGCTGTTTTGTAGCACCTTTCATTTGAGCGTGCCCAAGCGCTCCGCAGCCAGTACTTACCCTATGCCACATCTTTACAGGAGGGAAGAGTTAGAATTAGCATCTGCACAAACGTATTTTTCACAGACAGATTCCAGCTGCCCAGAGATACACAGCGAGTCAGTGGGAAGGCTGGAAGCAGAGCTCAGCTCATTTGTCTGCTGGTTCCAAGCCCTGGGCTTTAACTTCTAGACAAGACTTCCTCCCTTCAGGCCCCTTCTGCTACGCCTGTGCTGACTGCCTCCCGCTCCTTCAACTCAGGGACTGCTCGCTTCATTGCTACTCAGCAGCTGGATCCTCAACAGACAAGTAAAAGCTGAGTTTCTCATTCATTATTTTCTTTTCTTTTTTTGTAACCTTCAGCTTGTTTTTATCCGCTTCGCAAACAAATGGAGGAAGGCAAATCACAACGGCCCACAGGGATCTCTTCAGGCAGAGATAAACACTTAGAGCCCAGTAGGGCTGGTTGGCGTGTGATTCAAGTCATTACGTTAACAGACAAAAGGCAGGGAACAATGCTAGTTTTGGAATACTTTCAAAACTTACTCTGTTGAGAAAGCTTGCAGGCAGTGTAGCCAGCAGAACCGTGCATGGTTCCAATGCATATTAAGCTCCTAGTTCAGAGTAATACCCCAAGACAGGTTTTGAAAGAATAACAGCTACTGCTCTGTAACTTTTCTTGTCCTACAAAGAGAGACAGCAACATGCACAGATGCTTCTGAGCTTCCACCAGATCTTGTACTTGTAAGAAATTCAAGAAGTCTCAGTACTCTGGCTCGCACAGCTTCACTCAAGTCATCGAAGATGACAGCAAACTAGATGAACTCAAAGATGAGCACAAACTGCAAACTCACTGACAACTACGGAAAGGGAAGAGAAGTCCAGTGTGTGAGCAAGATTTAAAAAAAAAAAAAAGAAAAAAAAAAAGAAAGGGCTTTTACCGAAGCCTGAAATTAAACTTCTGGGTTTTTATAGCTGTAAATCGTGTAATAAATGCTAACATGATGTTATTTCATGAGCTTACCCTGACAAGTCTTTCTCACGTTGTCGTACTTGTAGCCTGCATCGCAAACACATTCATATGAGCTTATTAAATTTTTACAATGAGCTTCTCCACAGATGTCTCTTGATGCTGTGCATTCATCTATGTCTGCAAGACAAGCAATTAAACAACATTCCTTCAGATGAGTATAATCATTTGACTTCACTGTTTGCACACTGGAGCGGGCTCAGGGTCAAATGATCCCTCTATTATTTTTGGTAACTGAAAAAACTGTGTCTTTAAGAATCTACCTTTAGGGTTAGCTGTGAGAAGTGACTTCAGGCTTTCAAAACCAGTTGTTGTTTCTTTCTTTAAGCCATTAACCACTATTGCAAAAAACAATGCAAAGTGAGCCAGGAGAAGAACTGTAAAACAAAATAGCTCCTACAAAACCAAAAAACCCCACTCCCTTCTGGGGGCTGAAACTGGGTTAAAAAGCAGCAACAAGGAAAAACAGTGTGATTTTTAACAAAACACAGAAGGAACACACAGCCTGTGGAGCATCACAGATTTCTGTTCTCCTTCCTCAGACAAGCAAACTACCCTTTTTCACGCCTATGCTTATACGCTACATTCACAGTGCTCTGGTAGCACGTTATACAAATATACGTACATACAAAAACAAATTTAACTGTGAGCCCCCTCACCGTCCACCCGTCCATGCCAACTGGCACCAGAGGAAAGGCACCATTCAAAAGGGAAGTTGGCTCTTCTAAGCAGCTGCTCCCATTAGAAAGGAATACCGTGTAATCTATATAGTCATCGCTTTAAACAGTGGAAGTGACACAGAAATAAAATCCTGCTCTTTGTCTTTTTGCGGGCAGCATTAATATGTTGTTCAGATCAGGTATGCAAACCGTTTAGAACTATGTTGTCACATCGATCTGTAAGAGGTACATACACACACTTGCCTGGTTTTTCATGAGATACACATAATTTTAACAGCCACCCGTGATCATTAATGAGTCTGTGTCTCAGCACGCAGTTTCTTAACACTTTTAAAACCTTAGTTGCTTAAGTTTTGGTTATGTAAATTCATTCCACTCTTTCAATCAGATACTTCAGATCCTCATCTCTCTTCTCAGATGCTATGTAAAACAGCTGCCAACCTTCACTACGGCCTTTCTACAGCTATTAATATTCGGTTGCAGTGAACTTATCCATCTGTATCTATCTGAATTCATTAGCTGCTGCACATATCCAAATTCAGAAAAACAACTTAAAATAAGAAACACACAAAAGAAAAACAAACGGCTCATACACTACGACACCGTGAGCCTGGAAAGAATGGTAACAACGCATCTGGCCAGCCCTTCCTCTTCTCAATGTCAGGGTATCAGGACTGATCAGCTAAACCAATTTAGCACAATCCAAGCCACAAATCCTCTGTGAATCACGCCTGGCTGACGATACTGGAGAGCAGCACGGTGTGAGTGCTGGCCGGAGCACCCAGTACAGCCCCAGCAGAGCGCAGCTGACAGGAGCCACCAGCACGTCTCTGCTGGGCTAGGGAGTAGACCAGGGCTGCTCGGTGCCTCCCGTCTCTCAAATACAGTCACAAGTCACTAAGCATCCGCTGAAGCAAACGGAGAGACCCAGCAAAGCTTACCTTCGCATGTTTTGCTGTCTTTAAGAGCGAAACCACTGTAGCAGGAGCAGCGGTAGCTGCCTAGCTTGTTGAGGCAGAGCTGGTTACAGCCGCCGTTCTGCGCTCCGCATTCATCAATATCTGCGTCAAAAGAAAGTGTTACAGTCAGCTTTCCACCTCCGTAAATAGTCCGGAGAGTGAGAGTGGGACAGGAGCTGGGAAGGAGAAAGACCAAACAAGAAACTCTATTACAGCTGCAACACTATGATTACAAAAAGTACAAAGATTTCATTCAAACACAAGTACATTAGCTCAAGTTCATTAAATAAAAAAAAAGGACAGAGAAGGAACTGTAACTATCTCCTTCGCAGCTCTGAGAATGCAGAAGAGTACCTTTAGTCACTGTGCAGGTGAAGTTTGTTTGCAGAAGCAAACTAACTAACATATTTTGTATCACAACTAACTTCTAAAATTATACTATGACCAGTAAGTTCAGGATGAAAGCTTTAAATAAAACAAGAACAATATGTCCTCACTACTACAGAACTCACGAGAACACAAAAAGTTTTAAGTTCACAGCTATTGAGCACTGAGAGATAAACGGTGCTCCGCTGAAGTTAGCAGCAAAAGCCTATTAAATTCAGTAGAGCCTGGATTTCACCCCTGATGTGCCCTACCTGCTCATTATGTCCTGCTTGTTTATACGGGACTCTAGAGCTAGCTGACGGGTAGAACAGCATATTTCACGGCAGTTTATAAGAAAAAGAGGGGATATGCTTCAGACTGATCAGTTGCTGAGCTCTCAAAGCTGACTGTATACTGATCAGACAACTGTCTCAAATGCTTAAATAAGCTGCTTGTGTGTGATCCTATAATCTCCCCACAATATTTACATCAGAAGAACATACATCAGGCTTTGGATCTCCTGCTGTCTTGGTTGCCACAATTCTGGACTGGCTGAATGAGATTTCTGGCAATTACTTAGTATTGGCAGGCAGAAAAGAAGTGGCCCTGACAGGAAGCCTTGCAGGCAGAATTAAAAAAGACATCAGAAAACATGAGGAGGGAAGATAACTTCACTATTTCACAAAGGAATTTAGAAAGCCCCCTTGGGGCCTGGAACTTCTTGAACAAATAATTTCTGCCTGAGTATTGTCTTTGGAGTTGGTGGAAATACACAGTGGGGTGGAAGTGGAATAAGGTCCTACTAGCAGGGAGCCTTTAACAGACTAATTTAATCAGCTGGTGCATCATCAGAGTCAGACCCCAGCTTGCCTGCCGAACGTCACTGGCTCTGCAGTCGGTGGTCTGTCACATCAGGGTTCACGGCAGCAGTTTGAGGCAGGTCTGCTTGAAAAGCCACCACAGCTCTGTTTCTGCTGCCCCTTTCAGAGAGGTGGGGCAGGAGCTTGGAGTGTAACTTTTTTGATTATCTTGCCAAGACCAAGCTGCGATCCATTAAAGTCACATAAAGAACATTGATGTGAAAGAGTTACCTGATTCTGAGAAGGGTACAACATGCATGGTGTGTAGTCCAAGTTCAGTTTTGTGACTTTTGAATTGTGCAGCGTAGTACCACTGACCGTTTGAGGATCTAGCAAAACCCGGTATATCTTTGTTACAGGTATGAAAGCTAATGAAACCCAATTACCTTTTTCACACGTTTTTCCCTGCCAGCCATGCTTGCATTCACAATAGAAGTCCCCCTTGAGATCTTCACATTTGACGGTCCCTTCTTTGTGACAAGGATCAGGAGAACACTGGTTTGGCAAATCTGATTTATGTAAGGAATAAAAAAACCAAAACAAAACAGAACAACATGCTGAAGTCACTGACAACCAGGTGTTTCACTCTTGTTAAATGTCAAGAAGCTTAAACAGTAATGAGGAATCACTATCAGAAATACTCACACCTGGTAAAACTGGAAGCTAATTCTTAGTGCTCACATGCCAAATAAGCTGCCTCCAGAATTTTGCAGAGCACATGCAGTGGAATTAATTTCATTGCAAAAGGGAGTAAGATCCACCCCCGTATCTGAAGGGCACTTCCTGAAATAAACAACTCCAAGTAGCTCATTGTAAAGACAGTTAATTCTATTCTCCCTAATTCTGAAGAAAATAGAAAGCAGGTGGCAACTAAAGTACTCAAGGAAGAATGGGTACTCTTTTCAATTACTTTTGCTAGATCAACTGAGGACTAACAACCAGGAGGAACAACCAGGGCTAATAGATTCATTGCTAGCAAACGTTTATATCTGAAATTCTGGTCAGAACCTGTACAACTTAGGCTTTTCTATTACAAAGAATAAAAACAAAAAAGAAATACCAATGTGTTAACAGCATAACAGTAGCCAAGCACTAATACAGTTTACAGACAGCACAACGTTCCTATGGGGCCAACTGAACTACCTGACGATTGAAGTTAGATGCACCCAGTGTTGCAGTTTATTCAGATTACCATGCAGTATTAATTTCCTATTTCTTTACATTTATCGCATTGTACAATATAAAAGTTTTCACCACTCCTTTCTCTGTAGGGTATTTAATTGAGCTTTAGACATAAGGACTGTCTAGTGCAAGTACAAAAACTATGACAAACATACATGTCCACTATGCATATATTTATAATAAAGATTCCACTGTTGTTCTGAAGAGGACTAACAAATGCCAGAAATCAGCAGATGATTGGCAATGACTGTCATTAAATATATTGGGCTGAATCAAGCAGGACAAAACAGATGAAGCGAAGAAAGGAGCTCTATAAAAGGTCACAAAGGATCGCATATCTCCACATATCGCAATGGAGCCAAAACATATTGGTTCCAGGCAGTGTCTCACTTTCCTCCTCTGTAACCAGGACAGCTTCAGCCTCTAGCTAGGGCTATGCCGTTGAGAAGATAAGCATTTATCTTGATCCTCAGCAAGGCGTTCCATCGTGGACAAGGGAGGACAGAGCCAGAGGGCAGATAAGGAAAGGAGTGTGACTTGGCCAAAGAAACGCTGATTTTCACTATTTCACCTTGATTCTCAGAAGCTAGTGAATGGGAAAACTCTACAGGAAAAGCATGGGTACGCAATCGAGAGTCTCACAGAAATAACCGTCCACTCACTGCAAACAAGGCCTAATTATCTTTCTCCCTCACCACTCCAGCTCTGCAGAGATGGGGCAAAGCCACAGCCGAGGTAGAAGCCAGGCCAAATGAAAGAAAAGACAGCCACACAGGCTGTCTGAACATCCACCTGCCAGAATACCTCCCGATAAATCACTGCCGAGTCGACACACTGCGGGAGGTGGAGGAGTTGAGGAAGGAGAGGCCAGGTTAAAGCAGAGAAGAGCCACAACAGAGCAGCTCTGATCAGCATGTTTCCTTTCGTGGGCAGGCCAGAATTTGGATACAGTAAACAGAATCGTTTAGGTATAGTAAGCCAAGTCTGGTTTTTTGAAGCTGCACAAACTAAGCCTCTCAGACCTGACAACGTTTTCAAAGTCACTTGATGATAAGCAAAACAAGTCAACAGGGTAATGCATGACTTATCTGGTGTATCCTCAAGCTTGATTCTTTCCTTCAAAAGGGATTCTGATGTGCCTTGCAGAGCCACATGGAAATAACACTGCCCAGCAGAATACCATCCTATCACAACCCCTGGTAAATGGCAGGAACAACCACAAACATTTCCATCACGCCAACACTGTACCGATAGCTTGCTCCTCTTATCATGAGAGTCTGAAAACACGAGACACAGCTTTATAATCTCCTGGTGGCCTCACAGCTGTGTAATTCTGCCAACTTCATAGAAGGTGCTCCTGATTTAAACCATTGCAAGACAATGCAATGCAAGCTTTTGATTCCATTCATTTACATGACAGATTTTAGTAAAGGTATTAAAAGTAAGGAAGAGCGTGACCTTTTTGTGTGCTTTGAGCTATGTCTGATAGCACATATATGGCTCATAAATGCAGACAGAGAACAGAACTACCAGTTCCATTTCTGAAGTTGGTATGGAAACAAGACTTTACCTTGTACACTGACTGCTGCTTCCAGTTCATTATACCATGAATTTATTTTTTGATATTCACAAACCAGTGCAAATTAAAAATACACTGGGAAAATTCTAGGTTCTGAAGATTATGATACTCACTATTAAAAAGCAGACGCGACCTAACAAAAATCCCATTGTGTTTTTTAAGGCTACATGCAACTTTGTTCCAAGCAAATCCTGTACAGCTTTCCAAACTCCTAGAGAACCAAACCCCTGATTCCTAGCTGACCTATAGTATCTTTTTTGGAAAAAGAACCAGATCTGCAGACAAAAGTACAGGTATCTATCTATGTGTAAGGCAAACATCTATCTGCAAAGCAATTGTCTTAAATTCTCATTGCAGCCAGTGGAGATCTAGTGAGTACAATAAACGGAGTGCATAGAGTGATTCAGTTCTCCCCAGAGCAGACGCAGTTTGGGCAGTGGAACCCTCTAGAACCATGGAGTGCAGATTAACTGTGATGGGAATACTGCTCGTGTAGGCACCTGTGCTGGAAACACCTGCATCCACCTCTCTGAATCCGGAGCTGAATCCTACCTGTAACCATCATCTAAAGATCTTATGAAATAAAGAATCTTCAAGTACCCTGCTAAGCTGTCTAATCACCGTCACAGTTAAAATTTGTACCTTATTTCTAGTACAAACTAGCCTAGTTAATCACCCTCCAGCCCTTAGGTTGTGCAATGTCTTTGTATGCCAGATTAAAAGAGCCTTCCACTACCTTGTTCTGAGAGGAGAAAGACTGCTAAGAAACAAAATTTAAATGTGTCTTGCAGGCACAACCCCACAGAGCTACATAGTCTTTTGGCAGCATCTGTGAAAAATTGAGAGGCACACTGAAATTGGCCAAGCACAAAGCCTGTCATTCTTCCAAGCGCGTTTCAGGCTCCTTCTCCGTTACATCTCCTGTGAATTGACAATGGCTAGCCAAAACTCAGCCATTTAAAAATACTTTAATATTTTAATGGGGGAAAATATTATCATTTGTTTTCCATACCACTGCATCTGCAATGGGCAAAAATCCCTATAAACAATTATTCAGCTTTTATTTTTTCAGATTTTTTCATCACTATCCTTTAGACTTGCATTTCTAAAACACTATTAGCTGTTTGGAACAAGCATTCCCAGTTGACTCCTATTTCAGCAGGAACTCCTGCCTCTTTGCATGCCACACACATGAGCAAAAGGAAGCCTTCAGCCTCAGGTCCCACCATGAACTAGCTGGCATACCGCAGCCAATGTGGGCACCACAGCTCCCAGTTCAGAGGACTCTCACATCGGCAAGTGATACCGCTCCATTGTATCAGGGCAGGTCCTTGAGGTCCCAAGTCATATGAGGAGAGGCTGAGGGAGCTGGACATGTTTAGCTTGGAGAAGAGGAGGCTGAGGGGAGATCTCATTGCCCTCTACAACTACCTGAAAGGAGGTTGGAGAGAGGTGGGTGTTGGCCTCTTCTCCCAAGTAAATAATGACCGGACCAGAGGAAATGGTCTAAAGCTGCGGCAGGGGAGGTTTAGATTAGATATTAGGAAGAATTACTTTACTGAAAGAGTGGTCAGGCACTGGAACAGCCTGCTCAGGGAGGTGGTTGAGTCACCATCCCTAGAGGTGTTTAAGAAACGTCTAGATTTGGCACTTCAGGGCATGGTCTGAAGGGCACAGATTGTAGGTTGTTGGTTTTGGGGGTTTTTTTTGTGTGTGTGTATGGTTGGACTCGATGATCTCAAAGGTCCTTTCCAACCATGAAGATTCTATGATTCTATGATTCTATACCAGTTATTAACCTTGGCATTCACTCTTCAAAAAAGGTTGCTGTAACGCAGTTTATAAACGTGAAAGCTCGACTACATTCAGTGCTTTGGTAGCACTGGTACGAACACACGACTAATCAAACTTGATCACAGTAAGAGACTGAACCACAGGGGTAAAAATGAAAATAAATATACATACATGTGATTTTCTCCCCATTTGAATTGATCTGCTCCCAGAACATATTTAGAATTTTTATGCAGCCTTATATCTCTAGCACTGCTAAGATTCAAGGAGGAACTGGAAAGGTATTAGAAGAGTTCATTAAATTCTGATCTCTAGTGTTAGTGATGAACAAACAGCCCTTCCCCTTCTACACAGGTATCAGTTTGACTTCCAAATTGATTTGAATTTTTAAAGGTTGCAATACTTAAAGCACAGTCACACGATGCGTGAAACTGATCTGCTTGGGTAAAGTTGTCAGAAGCCCGACACAAGCCTGGGTTTGACTTCAAGCTTTTTGTAACGTTCCTGAACAGGGGTGAGCCAAAGTTAGCATTCAAGAAAAAAGAAAATGAAAGGCCAAGCATAGCGTACAACTTTCTGGTAAATCCTATTTCTTGTCCCTCTTGCTTCTCAGATTATTCAGACCTTGGGAAACTGGTGGGAAGGAAACGTCTTGCATCAAAAAATACCAAAGCACTGAAAGATGACAGCGAGGTGGCAATAGGTTATAAAAGGGAAAAGGTCTTGTTTTGCTACTCAGATAGGACAAGCGATATGGAGCCTCAAGCCTAGAGAATAGGAAGCCCAGTACTAAAATAATAACAAAAAGTGGAGATGGCTGAGCTGGTTCCTCTCCTTCAGGTAACATGAGAGAACATGTAACTACAATAGACAAAACAAAAATGCTTACTATGAACGCATGTAAGGAAATCTGGACTTCTTGTATACGGTGACCCATATTTCTGAATACAAGCTGAAGAACAGAAAATGAAATTGTCATTATTATAATGATGATATGGCAGCTGTTCAAAGCAAGTAAATGATACCTATCCTGCTGATATATTAAGCAAGGATTTGGAGGGTGGATGCAAAATCTATGCAATATTATAATCTACCAGATGCCTTAAAATTCTTCAGTTCATTAAAATTTTTTAGCTCTGATGTACAGTAGAGTTATAAACCATCCAAAGAGGATGATCACTTAACCAGATGCTACTATGATTCTAAAAGCATGTCAGTAACTACTCAAATTTAACCTACTAAATCTCTTTAAAAAAAATCTAAAAAGCACATGGAGTTTTCTCAGACTGTTGGCATTTGCGATATTAAGTACTACATATTAAACACAAATAGAAAACAATATGATACCATGACTATGATACAGTCAATAGAATAAGACAGTGGTTCAATCAGTGGAGGCACTTTTTTTTAAAAATAAGATTAGTTAATAGCTAAGTTAATTAAAAAGGGAAAAAGGTAGAAGACTTCAAATTATTTACTAATGATGCAAGCTACAGATATAAATGCAACAATATTTAACATGCGGAAAACATATAAAGGATCTCTGCAGGCAAATCTATACGCAACTAAAAAACACACCTCAAAATCACATAAGGACCGTACAGTCTATCTTAAAAGTTAGAAATGCATGTTTACTGCAATCAGATTTCCATCACTTTCCTTAGCAGAGACTTCAGCTGTGACAAGCTCCAGTGTCAGGCACCACATACCAGCACTGCCACAAAGGGAAAGTAAAAGCTGCAACTCACCCAAGTATTTCGGGTAAAAATACTCCTGTAGGAGGGAAAAAAAAAAAAAGGCAAAGATTTATTGAACAATATTTGCTTCTATTTTCATGCTATTTAAGAGCTGCTGTTAGCTTGGTGGTCTTGCACGCAGTTGTTTAACAAGGTCTAAACATCAACATCAGTTTTAAACTGAAAGAGGGGAGATTTAGATTAGATATTAGGAAGAAATTCTTTCCTGTGGGGGTGGTGAGACACTGGCACAGGTTGCCCAGGGAATTTGTGGCTGCCCCATCCCTGGAAGTGTTCAAGGCCAGGCTGGATGGGGCTTTGAGCAGCCTGGTCTAGTGGGAGGTGTCCCTGCCCATGGCAGGGGGTTGGAACTAGATGGTCTTTAAGGTCCCTTCCAACCTGAACCATTCTGTGACTCTATATGATCCTCATTTCTTCTTATTCAGAGCCAGAAGCAGCACAGTATCATACATGGATTTTGACTTTAGAAAAGGAAAGAAACAGTAGCTCCAGTCTGAAGGTATTTTTTGATGACAGCTGACCTGGTAAGTGGCAGTGGATGAGCGTGAAGCCACTTACCCAAGAGGTAAAGGTGCTGATGGTGGCATGAGGTAGGGGAAGGAAGAGAAATCTAGGGACAAAACCCCAGAGGGAAAGTACAGAAATATTTAGTCACCCAGTGCCTCCTCAAAGGCCTTCTGCTGATGTAGGACACAGGCAGCACCCTAACACCATAAGCACTAAAATGGTACCTTTTCATCTTACAGTGAGCACCCTACAACTTACAGCAGCATCCATTGCCATACCACCCACTCCATCACATCATGGAGACTGCCCACTCAAAGAAGTGAAGGCTGAAAGTTTGCAAGTGAGGGGAAAATTGACTTTCATTGACCTAAAACTGGACTGCAAAAGGCATTCCCACTCCTCTCACAGTGCACAACCACGTGTTACTGTTCCCTACCGTGCATCAACAAAGTGTAGGCATGCGGCAAGAGCAGCACTTTGCTGATGTGATGTGGATCTAAGCTTGCATGTCAGAAAAATATTCAGCCTGGTGAGGCCTTGCCAGTCACATAATTGCTTGCAGCAACACAGAGAAACAGCAGGAAAATACAGATTGGCATAAGCTGATCATTAAACCACGTTCTTAAAAAAATACAAAAATTCATGGCCAGGAAAAAGCATTTCTTTCCAACTTCACTTCATACTGGATTTCATAATGTGTAAGTCACTAGTTCAAGTGCTGTTAAAATTGTAGTTAGGGTGTGCAATGAGGGAAAACTTGTGGATTGTATCAGTGCCTTTTTTTTTTTGTTAAAATAAACTATTTCTCAGCTAATTATGAAAGCATATGCATAGTGTAATTCTTTTTCACGCAGCATAAGCAACTTTCGTATAACACTATCTGCAGTGAGATTGGGACAGTAAATATCTATTCTACAAAATTAATTTGGTCTATCTTCGTGCAGGATTTGAAACTGTTCTATTTTCTCCTCTTATTACAGATGTTTGGATAAGCTCATGCATATGTACAGACATGTGAATACAACAGAGACAGGCACACACCGTGATTCAATTTGACCTGGACTGTCTAATGCAACCAATTGGTTGACAAGGTCATATAAACTAAAAGTTTTGCATTGCTGTCATCCTCCAGAAAAATCAATCGCTTCTGGCAAATAAGCTCCAGTTACTGAAATGCACCATGTAAATATTCAGTCTAAATCACAAGAGCATCAATAAGGAAGCAGAAGTAGCTTACACTTACTCTAATTTCCAGTTCTGACCTGAGGGTAACAGGTTTGGTATCTTTTGAGGTTGAACAACTCTTTGGGTTAACAAACTGAGTGTGGAGCTCAGAATTCACTCTCTCCCTCTTTCTTTTTTTTTTTTTAAGGTTTAGTTTTGGAAAAGATAAGCCAAAAACACACAGTCAAAATAAAACTAAATCTAAACAGTCTAAGTATTCAGATGAGTGTCCAGCTGTGCTATAACCACAAACTGAACTTCCGCCAGCACTTGAGAAAAAGATAACGGCATGTGATGAAATATTCCAAACATCTTTTTCATTATGTCCCCTTTATTCAATATACGTCACAAGAATGTGCAGATGTGTTTAACCACTAACAGGATAATTTAGACACTGGCAAGAACAACTTTTTCTGCACTCATAGGACAAGAAATAGGAGATTTCATATTCATGGCCACGAGCCTAATTACTCCAAATCAGTGATGGCAAAGGCATAAAACTTAATTTTCTCCTTGACCTCTGATGAATGAGTTGAATGCCAGAAAAGTTGTCTAGAGTTTACTTTTGAATGAAAGATTAAAGCAACTAGTTATTTTCATTCCACAAATAACCTTCCAAACGCAAAATGACTGTATATTGATTCAATGCCAGTTGAAAAGCAGAAGAGTGAAACTCCAAGACACTGTATCACCACAAGCTCCATTTCACAAGGTACACAACAGAGGTAAGTGATTTTAACGAAGGCTAATAATAGAAATTTAACCCTTCTTTCCCTTTTTTCCTCATTTACTTATGTTATACAAAACTACCTGCTGATCAGTAGCACCTCTCCAGGTCTAGAGGACCTGATGATAATACCATTCTAAAACAAAGCAACGCCATCACAGGTTCTAACATTACTCATTCTTGTATGATTAACTTTTCATTTTTGTCCGTAATCAATTTTCCTTACAACAGGCTTCTGGAAATACAGTGACGATGTATTTCCATTCAGCCAAAAGATTAATCAAAAATGAAGGACAAATGATCTTCCACCTTGAGTAAAGGAACTTGCTCTAAGTGAAAGTAGCAGTCCCTTTTCAAAAAACACTGATGAGAAGTTTTCCCAGTTAAAAATTCAAGTTTTGCCTAAGCTGTAGAGAAAAATAGCCAGACATGCATTATTTCTTGTGTGTGAGCGCTCAACTCTACAACCCCTTTCCAATCTTCTGTGCTGTACTGAGTCTTAATGACCCACAGATGTCAGGGAAGATGAAAACCCTAGACAGGGTCAGGTCCCTGTTGAAAGTCTGAGACTCATCTTCCCTCCACCAGAAGTCTTCAGTTGTATTTTCAGGATCCAATAAAAATGCCAAGGGAAGTGCTTTGAGGCTTGCTAACAAGGAGTTAGCAAAGATTCCCTGTTACTACTTTGCTGATTTGTCAACTAGTCACCTTCAATTTCAGGCTCACCAAACACCTCACCATCCACAAAGCCACTCGGTACCCACAGGATCAAAATTCAGGAGGTTATTTAACTGTGACCACTGTGGTTGCAAAACTCAGCACAGAATTATAGTAAGTGTTAAATTTTCAGCTTGGACTCCAGTAAAAGAAGTCAACAATTGAATGCTGTCAGCCTTTCCCCTTTGGATTTGCTTTCCTAATTACTGCTGAAAATAAAAGCAGGAGCAATGGGCTTTTTAAAACAAAAAGCTATAAACAAATGCATATTGGACATAAACATCCTTTGGATAATCTGTTGTACAGACACTGACCTCACGAAGCTTTCTAACCCATCTGTCCAGTAGTCATGTCCCAGTGCATGCAAAAGGAAGACAACACCTTGCCAGAAGCACCAGCCTCCACAAGGGACCAACCTTCACAAACGTAGTTCCAACAGTTCCAACCTCTGTGCCTGCTCCTACCAAGAAAATCTTAATGTATTTGCACCCCTGTTTCTTGTGACCCAACACGCTTTCTGTCTGACTGATTCCCACATATGAAGCAGTACGACTGGGACGCCAGAAGCTTCAATTGTCAAGGGCCTGGCATCAGGACACCCACAGCCTGCAGACTGCATGAGTATGAGTTACACACCACATGTCACGTGCCACCAGAAGTACAGCTCAGCAGAGATCTCAGGTAAAGTGGGAGAAATAGGAGAGGCTGGGAAATGCCTCACATCTGCAACTCTCCGACCTTTCAGTGAAGTGGAAAGTACGGCATGAGGCCAATCCCTCCAGCTCAGTTCCAGAGACCTTTCCCTTGCTGTCCAGGAGACAGAGCCGTGCTTTAACAGAAAAGATTTAAGCTCTACAGCCCTCACCCCGTCCACACGAACACATGTACATGCTAGAAGCAAGTCCTTCGATGCATTAAACACAATTATTGGTTTCCACAACAGTAGTGCAAGACCTAGGAGTCCATGCTTTTATTTTAGGGTAGAGTGACACCAAATACTTTTTCACGGGGCTAAGAAGTTCCTCTCCCACCTACATCCAGAGCTTATTCCTACCCTTATAACACAGGCACTATAACACTTAGTGTGGGTATACAACATGAAAAGAGAGCATACATTTAAAACTGTCCTCAAAAAACCAACACCAATAAACTCCCCCCCCCCCCCCCCAAACTCTAGGTTGTTCATTTTTATACTTGTTTTTATTTCCAAATGTTAATGGTTGCAGTGAAATAGTTAAGAACAGTGGAGCCACCCCCACAATACCCTGCATTGAAACAACCCAGGAGAAGGTAAGAATTCATAGCAGGGCTGTGGAGTGGAAGGGGCAGGAGTACCTATGCCAGCTTCCCTGCCAAAGGAAACCTACAATGTGACTGGGGTCACCATCTATTTTCTACTCTAGGGCCAAACTCTCCCTTAATGGTAAAATCCAGAAGTTAGTGAAATTATACTGGGTATGCATTAGTCCTGCTGCATGTTTAGAGAAGATAGAGGAACACCAAATCAGAACAGGCGTTAACATGAGTCACTGTATAAAAATATCCCTTCTGAAAAAATAACAATGACCCCATCTACACCAGGAAAATGTTCTCGCTGTTGCTAAAAGTCATTGGCAGCACTGGAAATCTCAGCCAAAAGGGCCTGCCAACTGCTTCTGTTTGTTTCGCTGGAGTACTAGGTCAGGTAAGCCTGATCAGCACCGAGTCTACTCAAAATCAGGTTTGAGCTGTAGTGGCAGCAGATAAATACAGTTTATCATCTGATAGGTTTAGTAGTTTATCCTCCTTACAGAAGGACTGTTCATGGTCCTGGGCAACTGGCCACCGTTGGCCCTGCCTGAGCAGGGGGTTTGGACCAGATGACCTCCAGAGATACCTACCAACCTCAACCACCCTGTGATACTGCGATTCTGTGACTGCAGCACTGCTAACACTGGAGGATCTCTCAGACTTGTATTAGCAATGGTAATGTCTAAAATGCACTTTCTTAGTTACCTAGTTACCTCTTAGAGAACAGCAACAGATCCCACATAATGCCCTTTTTCTCATTTCCATATAATGACTCTCCCTTTTCCTCTTTCCTTCAGGACAGAATGTTTGCCTTGGGCATGGCCTGACCTCCTCGTTTATAAATGTTCCATGTTTCCACACTGCAGGCCTGCACTGTCCTTGCAAAGAAATGGCCACTCCCAGCCATAATTGGCTATAACTTAGTGTTTGACAGTTGTTAACTGTTATAACCTGAGAATGCAAATCTCATTAATGCGTTTTTTAAACGCATTTATGAGTTTTTTAAACTCTCTCTGCATTTTTTAAAACTCAGCCCTAGGCTTTTGAGGCATAGCAAATCTCATGCTGAATGTTTAGGCCTTCCTCCCATACAACATAATTAAACAGTCCTGCAATTCAGAATTTTAAATATGTAGAACCTATAGTTACAGAAGTTATGCTCAAATCAATGCCATGTTGCTTGCACAAACTTTCCTTCTCATTGTGAGGAAGCCTAAATTCAGCCAGGTTAGTTTGCTTCCTATTTAGGTTTGGGGAGATCTGCATTCTCCATGCAAGGGGCAAAGAGAAGTTCTCTCCACAATTTGGCAAGTGAGGCTTTAGAGAAGCAAGCAGGCCATGTTACAGTCCAAAAGCAGCCTCCAAGTCTCATCTCCTGACACCAAAGTTACAGCTGCTTAGGGCAGCTTTTAGATTTTGTGTCCATTTGCCAAGTATTCACTTCCCACTGTCCCAGCTATTCTGGTGCACAGAGACTGTGACTGCCCCTTCCACCAAGTTGTTGATCTTTCCCAACAAGAAGCATTCAAGACCACATGCTCCAGTATCACACATTTCACAGAGACTCGGCATCTCTGCAGAATCCAGAAGTCTGGAAACAAAAACCACCTACTGTCATAGCTTCCCTTGCCCTTTTCTGAGGGGCAGGACTATTTCCCAACAGCTTACTGAGGTGCCACTTCAGCAAAAGATGTTGCTCTGCAATGAGGAAGAACCCACCAATGATTAGAATGCACAATAACAGTAAAAGAAGTCATGAAAGGAAAGAAAAGAAGAAGAAAAAAAAAAGTTCCTGTATGTCACAGCCAAGCAAAACACAGATACTTCACATTTGTGAAGATGCAGGGGGCACACAGAGATGATTTCTGTATGCAGCCTGAGGCAGGGATTGGACAGTAATGGTGTGAAATGGATGTAACTGGTGCCAAGCGCCAAATATTCCAACAAAAATAACTTTTAGAGTGATTCCAGTCAGTTGGTTGCATGTGCTTTTAAGTCATTCTTGACACAACCCAATCAGGAATGCCTCGAGGTTTCCTCCACTGCTTCAGGATTGAAAGGCTACTTTCCCTCCAGCTGTATTAATGTGCAGCTGGAAAAGAGGATCCCAATTTGATAACACATCTTCACTCATTGTTGCTTGTCTGAATCCTTACTTGTTGCAATAGTCACGATATTTGTACGTGTGGTTAAACTAACACTCACTGAGAAACTTCAGTCAAATTAAGCAAAGCGGGATCTGACAAAACACCTAGCATAAATGAAAGGTTGTCTTCCTTCAACATCCTATATTATACCATTACTCTGCAATTATTTAAGCCATATTTAAAATAGAACAGATGATATATCCCATCCAACATGATTTAAATGTTTATGATCTCTCTTACAGGCTCTGTAACATTTTATCCACTGAAGTGACATAATACTGTGTTTTTCTCCTTCCTGTAATCTAATGATAGTGTTTCTTAGGATTTTGTTTACTTGCAGAGGTTGCAACTCACAGGAACAGCCACTTTAAGGCATCGCTGGATTTGGCCTTAGAGGGAACCGGCAAGTGAGGAACAGGGAAGTGACATCTGAGACAACACTTGGCCTTTGTGAGAGAATCTGTTCTCATACTTCCCTGTTCATTATTTTAATAACTAAGTAACTTTTGCTTTTCTGTTCCTGTCCTAAACGCTTTCTGGAATTGAACTAGGATTCTCTGTTCCAGGAGTTGGCCAAACATGGTAGCTCTCCAGATGCACGTGATTTCGTACAGTGCAATCATGACCCATTCTCCTTTCACCTCTTCATTTATGCACCCTTCTGTCCTGGCAGGCATGCAGAGTGAAGACAACACCAACACTTGTCCCCCTCCCTGCGTATCCTCCTTACTTTCCATCTTTGCTCTTCCTCTGGGTTCCACTACTGATGCTCAAAGGAACAGGAAGAACACAAATAAATATGGGAACCTCCCCACAGACACGTGCGTGTGTGAAAAGCCTCTAAAACAAAGGGTCATAACAAAACAGTGATAAAGGTACAGATCTGGAAGGGAGACCTGCTGAAAAACCTCAGTTAGATTCTCCAAGGCTTGGTTATTCATTCACTCCTTCGACAGCATGAGCTGTGACGACCCTTTCTGCTTCTCCCCTGGCACCTGGCCTTCCCATCCTAAACCTACGCTGTCATTTCCAATGTGTTGGCGCAGCCCTTTGTGAAGGTGTGTTGTGACCTGGGCCAGGGAACTGATCCAGCTGCAAAATGATCATTTTCCTCTCCAGACCACTTTTTTTTTTAGGTCATTTCCTTAAATCGGTCCACGCAGTTGCACAAATTGCTGTGCAGGCAGTGTGAACAGAATAGGCAAAGGGGTTGCCTACACCAACTAGATCAGATGAGCTGCCAAATGTGAAACCAAAACCTGAAAAGATCATAATGTGAGTGGAGGAGAAGTAAACTGCTAGAATCTGTTCCCCCCCTTTCCAGTGGTTCTGTTTTCAAATCGCCGTGGTTTTAGCCATTTAGCACTTGCTGAATTACTTCACTGGGGACTGAAGTAAGAGATAATGAACATTTTTGCTGCTTCTTTAGTAACTGTCCTGCCCCAAAGTTTTCCTCTCTTCATACCCCAGCTCTGCGTCCCACAGTCTCCAGAGCAGCCGTGCTGTCTGCAGCTCCCTTGCTATCCCCATTCTCAGTTTCTTCTAAATCTCTGATGCTGATTCCATTCTTGTGCTTCATACTTCCTGGAAAGTAATTGCTTGTAATTCATTAAGTTCACATAGAGTTTGGAGCACACATGAACCACAACTGCCAGTTTATACAGATTCAATGTTTCTCTTACCTGATTCTCCTGCAGCTGTACTAACAAACTCTGTTTTAACTCCCAGGAGGCTGCTCCGCCTTTTTTAATTTAAAAAGAAAATTAAACGACCCCTTAGTCACAAAACAATTTTCTTCATTTTTAATTGGCTTTTTTCCCCCTTGCACGTATTTATTAAAACCTATTGTATTCCTCTAAAAAACCTGACTTATTAACTTTATCTGCTTTTTTCATTATCTTCCTTCTTGACCTAAATCTTCAATTTGCCATTCTTAGCATCTTTTCCCATCCTATCTTCAAACAGCACCCCTAGTGTATATTCACCACTTTTGTGTCCTCTTGTTCCTTCCCTCCCGCTGCACAGGAGGTTTAGCGTGTAGTAGTTTTGGGATGTGGTGTTTCAGTATTTCCAGGTCTGCTCTGAGCTTCTGGGCTAAACTCACACGAGTGGCAACAGATAAAGATCAGGCAGGTATGAGTCCAGCAGTTGATGGAGCTGTGTCTGCTTCCACCAACAGCAGACTTTGCTCACCCTTCTCAATAACTTTTGATAAAGCAGCATTTAGCTAATAAATGTACGACCTGCCTTCTAAGGCAGGCAGGAGTATTTTTGTCACCTTCCTGCTACTGAACTCCACCACCACAAACAAACGCCGTGTCTGTGCCACCAGGTAGACAGATGCCTCCGGTTCCACCGTCCCAATCTGCTTGCCTTCCAGATCAGTTAGACCCACGGGAATTTGGTACGACTCTCCCATTCTGTGTTTCCTTTATGAGAAAACTACAGGGAGAAGGAAGAAAGAGAAGGGAGACCAACTGGTGCTCACACAGATCTCATCCCAGCAGAAAACTGGGATGCCACTGTGGCATACATCTGGGCACCCAAACTTTTCTACTTCGTTCTTCTCTCCTTCAAGCCGCTCCTGGACAAAAGTCAAAATCTCTGCTTACTTCCTTTCTCAAAATCTATTAAGCAGGTACCACTGCGCCTGGGAATCCATCCTTCCATATACTGAGTCCAAGCAGGTTAAATCATCAGCACAGAGTTCCCTGGTAACTCTTTCCCTCTCTCAGATGAATTCTGTACCAACAAGAAGAGATACAAAAATTTATACCGCCTATAAATCTAGCCATTCCTCCACACTCTGCCAAAGTGCCATAACAAAGTGGTATATTGAAAAGAATTTTCACAGCAAGTAAAACCATATTTTTGACTGGATCTAGAAAGGAATATTCTACACAGGGATAATGACATGTCTATTTAAAGATGATATCAGTATTTTTCAAGTCTAGACTACACAACATTCACTAAATTACTCAAAGAAATTTTATACTGCTTAACTCCTCTCCTCCCTCTACATGCCTTCATACTTTTCTGATTAGTATTTGCAAATGTGTATCTACCTTGCTATTCTTAGAAATAAGACCTAAGCATTGTCCACCAAGCACCCCTCCTAAAAGAGCAGCACAAAGTTTGGATGACTCTAGTCCATGCATGCAGCTCATCTGTGTTATCATGACCATGTCCCATAATGGAACAAATAAAGAAATAATACCAACGAGCCAGTAACACTATGAAACACAACCAAACTGACCATTATCACACCCTATATATTGCTTCATCTGCATTTTGGCTTCTTGATAAACCCAGCCTAGCAGAAAGAATGCTGACATTGCTGGATGCTTTGTTAGGGTCAATAATTTTCAAGACACGACTGCAAAAAGCCCCAAAAAGCATGGTCTGGTCTCGCCACTGCCCTTGCCATGAGTGGGCGACTGGACTAGATGAGTGGACTAGAGACCTCCTGAGTCCCTTTCAGCCCGAGTTACTCTGTAATTCTCTGCCAGTGTTTTGTGTATCTGACAAGCCATAAATTTTAATGGGAGTTTGGATGCAAGTTCCTCAAAAAGCATGAGAGCTTTTCGTGTGGATGCCTGTGAATCAGATGTTCATCCTGCACACGTGTGAAAACCAGCTGGCTTTCCACGGTACTCTGCTGAGGGACAAATCCATAAACAGTAAACACAGGTGGCCAGGCTGACCTACGTCAGTGCTTCTGGTGGGCCTAACAGCTCTCCAAGTATTCAGCACGGCAATTTCAATGGTGCAGGAAGACCAGCAATTCTTCAACAGCCGCAACAGCAAGCAAGATGCGCAGTGACAGATGCTGCACTGATAAACTAGAGTACCAAATGATAAGAGGCTGCATTCAAACACATTCCCTGCGCTGAGCCTTTCAAAACAGAGAAACTCCCTGCACAAGGACACGTTTTTGCCGTATTTATTCTTTAGTGAAATCCAACGTTTCCAAGATCAACAGCAACTACACTCCCTTCTGCCCTGTGTTTTACATGCTTGGATGACCACATTTTTAGAGCAGGTCAACCAAATTCCTGAGCAGTTTATCAGTTGGTTAACAAGCTGTAATACCTTGACTGCATACCAAGGTCAAATATTTCTGCAGTACTGCTTTTTATAAGGCCTCATCAACATTTTAAATAAGATAACTTTCTTATCTCTATATCCAAGATATTTTGCAACTTCATCCCATTTATCACACCTAGCATATCTTTTTAATAGATCACATTTAGAAACAGTCCTCATACCTACCATGAACATGTTTTCCATCCTTATTTTTTTCCCACCGTATTATCTTTTAATTTTTCTGTGAAATGAAAATTATTGCATAAATGAAATTACAAAACAGGAACCGTCCCAGAATTCTGCAATAATATCTAAGGATAGTATAATCAGCTTCATAAAAAAGATAGGCTGCAAGACCCATTAACCTAGGCTCACACTTGTTTTTACCATGTATAGTCATACAAATGGCACAGACCGAGTTTTGTTCTGCCTCTTAAAAAAAACCCCAATCTAAAAATGTTTCAATTGATCTTCCTTCCTCCAGTCTGGGCAAGCTGATATTTATATTTTCCGTAGCATAAAAGACAAAAGCTGCACTGGCCGGCAAATGAATGGCTATTTAGCCCCGCCTAATACACTATTCTTAGCAGTTGATGCAACTAACCACACATGTGGTAACACCCGCATTCAGGTTTCAGAGAATGTGTATCTCCTGCTGACGGCTTGCAGATGTTGCTTTGGAAAGCTCATCACTGAAGCAAGGGAAGGCACCGAAAATGGTGCTCTGGTATAGGTAAACAACATCTCATTCCTATTTACTGGATAGACCAGTAAATAGACCGTTTACCTACACCAGAGCACTCTTTTTCCTTGCCTTCCATTGCTTCAGTAGGTATCTTTCCATTAAATGTTATTCTTGGCTAGATGTTATGATGGGCTGGATCAAGCTATGGTTTTACCTGGGAAGCTTCACACAAGCTACACTACGGCCTTGCTTCGTCTTACCTGGACTTCTGGTGCTATCTGATTGAACTCTTCAATGCAATTTCATAGCACATCTTTAAGTCACAGGTTTGGAAATCAGGCCTTGAAATTCTCTTTACATAACTATAGGAGAGTTAGGAATGGCAAGGTTTGTAATGAAGACATACATTTCATTAGGTCCTCCGATGGGGGGGACAGGAAGACGGACAACACGTTTGTGCTCACATCGCATGCCTTTCTTGAGGTCGAATAGAAGCAGCAAGCTATTAACTAATCTCAAACTAACCTGCAGCTGTCAAAGCTGCAAGGCCATTGCTCCCATGGGACAGTAAACAGACAAATGCCCACATTCGTGCTCATCTGGTGCTTTAAAGCATAAAACCTGGGAGATGTAACAGCACAGATGAGAGGTGCAGTGATGTGCTCCCCACGGCTTGCCTACTACAAGGTTAGCCACAGGGCTCTGCGCAGGACAAAAAGTGCCGTGGCTGTTTCTTTCTGTTATGAGCGAAGTAGTTCATCTCTGTGACCAGATCCATGCAGGCAGAGACAAAAAACTCAGCCTTCCTCAACCAAAAGGAATCATCGGTTGTCAACAGCAATCTGTACATTTCCCCCGTCAATAAAAAGCCCTCGCTTTACCACAGCGCGGTCCAGCTGCAGCCTGACAATACGCTGAAGCATGACTGCAGTTTCTGTAATTCCTCAAACTGTTTTATCAACAGTTTTCATCTTTCCTGAGTCAAGTCTGTCTCAGCTAGCTTCCTTCTTCTGTCAGTGACCAGGACAGGACGTACAAGGCAGCATCAGTGAAATGACAGCATGACAACTTCCTCGCATTTAAGAAACACTTCCATTGCCTCAGATGCCTATTAATACTCTGTCCATCAAATCCACAGACACTGCCGGAGGAGCAGTCACCTCTTCATTACAAAGCACTGAAGGCTTCCAATGTGTAGAGCAATAACAGCCCGCATACACAACCCCTGGCACCATGCATCAGAAAACTGCTACTGAACAGCAGCTGCTGCCTTCGTGTCACACACTGATTGCAAAATGGATAGGGAGGGCCATAAATCCCCCTGACAGGCGGTGGCACACTCGCTTCTCAGTCAAACTGAAGCAAAGTAACAGCAAGGAGCAAGATATACTGCACGTAAAAAGCAAGTTCACAGCTCTTGGGAGGTTTGTGTCTCAGAAAAAGCAGTATCTTATGTCACCGCAGTGACCTAAAAGTGTTATAAAATACGATGCTTTGGTGTAGAAACACATGTAAAGTAAGCAAGGGGACACAGACACTAGAAGCTCACCTAGCCTTAGTGATCTTTCTTCAGAGGTTCACAGAACTAGAGAGAGACCTAGCAGCAGTAACGAAGGAAATGCACCAAAAAAATCAAAATCACTTGCAATGACAGAAAGCTTGTGTCGTCCTGCAAAATGTACTTACATGGCATGACTGGATCAAAAGTCCTGACACATTTACACAGCCTCCCACCTTCTAAACTGATCTATCAATGCATCGCCTTGGGCTGCTTTCTTGGCCAGGAGTGAGTTGGCAAAACTGGTGACCTCAGATCTCCTTTTTGCCAGAACGCTACAAAATCGCATCTGGGATCTTTTTTTCCTGCATTCGCTGCTGTATGGTGAATATTTATACTGGGCTCAAAGTTACATTATCCAACGTGAACATGGAAATAGTTGTGCCAGCCCCTCTTACCACATTACAGTTATCCATATTCTGTATTAGTTCAGTTTTACAGGACAGAGGCAAACACTGCTGCATGCAGATGTGATACATGTACACGTAAGAGGTGTGCCATTAAACATTGCCTGGGCAGGTGCTCCTCATTAAGCTCTAAATTAAAGATTGTCAAAAACAAAAGCCAGCGTGACAGTGGTTTTGCCGTAGTTACTACTGCCTTGTGACAACAAGCTACTGCACCGTCTATCCAGGGCTGAGCCTGCTAACGAAGCACGCATGTCAAGACTGGTCTGACTGAAGCATAAAACATCTCCTCAGATGAGTCCCTCCCTCGCCTGTGGTGTGTGTCTCTGCGTACACACACATACACGCACACTCTCTCTCTCTCTGTCCTATCTTCTCCCTAGAGCATCATACCATTAACAGGAACAGGCTGTGCAGTATCAAGCTTCGGTTGGACACCAAGAAAATCCACTTCCCACTGCTAAATCAGTGCCAGATAATCTCTGCAATGAGAACAGCCCATCCAAAACAGCGTGGAGAGGAGGTGTAAAGTAACTGGAAGAGTAAGCCAAGCTTTAGTAAAGCTGCACAACTGCAGCCACATGCTGGCCAAAGTGAGAAGACGATTGAAGTGAAAGTCAGGCTTGAAAAGACTGGGAAAGTCAGCGCCACATGCGGTGTGCGGGCTGTTACTGTGTGAATCCACGCGTAGTGTTAGAAGGGCAGCGGTACCACATTCCCGTACACATGCTCTCGGGCTGCCGTGGTGACAGGTCCTCAACGTACTGATTCCAAAATGCTGGCCAAGCTGAATACGGCCCAAAAGGATTAAAGCGTGTTTGTGACATACTACTTCTGTGGAACCCCTATTCAGACATATGCCACAACATTAAGGGGATTACAAATACGTCTGGGATGGGAAGCTGAAGGAAAGGTGTCCAGACAGAGAAGCCACAGCAGTATGTCGCACTGGTCTTGCTTGATGCATTTATGCCATGGGTGAACAGGGCCCTTCCACTCTCTGGAGACAGCAGCCATGCCAGCGGCTGGGCTGCTCACCCAAACCATCATCACCCAGACCGTCCTCAAGGTGGCATTTCTAACTGGACAGCACTGACACAGCCCTTGCACAGCCTGAGTGCTCATTACCCCGTGTGGCTCCCAGTCATTCACCTAATGGTTCTGGTTCCTCCTCCTCCTCCTCCTCCTCCTCCTCCCAGCGGCTTCCCCAGCTGTGCAGGCAGCCGGCATCCAGCTGCAGATGGATGGAGGGATGGAGGGAGCGCAGGGCCAGACAACCCACCCAAATCATCCGCCGCGGCTCTGCGCCCTTACCGTCTCGGGGTCGTTCTCAAAGACCTCCCGGGCCTCCTCCTTGCTGCAGTGCTCCTCCACGCACTCCCTCTCCAGGTGCCCTTGCTTGGTCTCCTCGAAGATCTGGTACGCTCGCCGCTGCCTCTGCCGCAGGAACTGGGCAGCCTCCGGGGCGGGCAGCAGCACGTCTGGGCCACCGATCGCCGGGCCGGCGGGGGTTGCAGGGGGGAGCGGAGTAGTAGGAGGAGGAGGATGAGGAGGAGAGGAGCAGGAGGAAGGGGAGGCAGCGGTGAGCAGCTGAGCCCGCCTGGCCGCTCCGTACCCCCCGCCCCGCACACCAAACCGCCCGGCCGGGGAGGAGGGAGGACGGAGGGACGGACGGACACCCACCTCCCCGTCGCGGGGCACCAAACCCCCTCCTCACCCGGCGCCCCCCCACCCCGCCCGTGGCTCGCCGCGGCCTCTCCGCGGCCCCCCACGCCGGTGACTCCGCCGCCGCCGCATCGTGAATCTGCGCATCCCCCCCCACGCCACCCCCACCCTCCGCCCCAGCAGCTCCCGACCCCCCGCACGCACACGGGCGGCGCTGGGGGATGCTCGGCGGGCCCCCCCCCCCCTCGCCGCTCATCCGCAGCACTCACTCTGCCAGGAGTCCGCCGCCAGCAGGACGAGCAGCAGGGCGGCCCCGAGGGGCGCCGCGGGATGCGGCATGATGCGGCGGCGGCGGCGGCGGCGGCGGCGGCGGCGGCTGGGGCCGTGCCGGGGCGGGCGGTGTCGGAGCGGAGCGGGGCGGGCGGGCGGCGGCGCCGGCGGGGAGCGCGCTGCTACTGCGGGAGCGCGGCGGCGGGGAGCCCAGCAGGGGAGCCGGGGAGCCGCTCGCCCGTCCTACCCAATCGCTCGCCAAGTCGCCGCCGCGCAGGGACACACCTCGCGGCGGGGCAGCGGACCGGCCCCGCGTACCTGCCCGTGGACGAGACGCCGCGGGGGGGGGGCTGGGGGGGAAGGGGTTATTTAAGGGGGGGGGTCGGGCCGATGGGCGGACAGCGGGGCCCGGGGGGGAGGCGACGGGGAGGCTGCGCCCGGACCTCCCATCCTTGTAATGGCTCTGGGGCTCATCACAGGAGAGCGAGAAGCTGGCACCAAACCCAGCCCAGTCCTGCCTGAAATTAGAAACTCGGGCTCTCCCCCCACCCCAGTACGCATATTTGCTTCACAACTAAATTTTCAGTTGATTGCAATATTTTAAGATAAACTCAGGAAAGAGGTGGATGTGGTTTATACCAATATGCTGCAAGCCGTCCTTTACTGTCCCTTGTCCATCTGTAGTTACATGGGGCATGACTGATGCAGGAACCCCTGTCAGCTGTAACCCAGAGCTGTAGGGTCAGGGCTCAGAGCTGCCCTTAGGCTGCCTATTGCCACCCCTTTAAAGCTACCCCTCTTATCTGTAATGGTCAGCAGATGGGTAAATGTGACAGATAGATAACTTGAGTAACACCAAATCTAGACATTCTTCAAGATAACTTTAATGGGTCATGTGAAAAAAATAACTTGTCTAGTGTAATTTTTGTATTTGGGTAATATCTGGTACAGGCTTTGTGTCTCCACAATAAAGTACTGCAAATACAATGTAACAAATGTAAGGAATGTATTTATATTACATAGAGCTGAAGTAAAGTACATGAAAACATAAGAGCCATCCTGTTCGTTCAAAGCAAGCATCCCTAGGCCAGTATCTTCTGCATGACAATGGCCAATAGTAGACATATAGGTAAGAGGTATAAAAACATAAACCACCATGGAGTCACCTTTTCTTTCTGTTTTCAGCTTCTGAAGAGTTCTCTTAGGTAAAAACTGTGTCCATTCTCATGCTAACAGCCACAAATGTACCTCTTCTCCATCAATTTGTCAAATAGCTTTTTGATCCGTTGATACTTCTGGCCTCCAGGAGTGGCAGCGAGGTCCCAAATGTGCACAAAGGCTAGACAGGAACTGTTTCCTACCAGTTTTAAATCCACTCCTTAATAATTTTATAGGGTACTTGAATTTTTGTCATCTAAGAATTGGTGAATTATCATGCCCTATTTGCTTCACCATGCCATTTTATATACCTCACTCATATGCTTTGAGAACCATCCCTTTTCCTAAACTATGGAGCTTTGGTCTATTATTTGTTTCCAAACCCCTTTGAGCTGGCATTGCTCAAAGAAGTATTCCCACCATTCCTGGTTGCGTGTTCCTGTCCTTTGGTCACATCCGCTTCTTGTGCTGGCGTGCAGCGAACCCAATCAGAGTAACCCAACAAACATGACTAATTTTAATTCAGATCAATTCCCCCACTGAGCTGCTGCACAGCTGCACAAACACCCAAAGGGAGAGGTTTTCAGGGGTGGCAGCGAGTGGCCGCAAGCGAAGGGAATATGGGCCTGCAAATTTCAGCATCAGTGCTGGCCCAAATGTCTTGCGAAGCTACAGCTGCAGGCAGAGATTTCCTAGGACTGGCCACCACTTTCCTCCCTCCGTCGTGTGTCCCCCTGCCTGTGTCCGGAGATGTGGCTGTGCCGTTTCAGTTCCCTCACCTGGCAGGAAACTCTGCCTGTTTTTAGTGTATGTTTTCTACCAGGTTACTGTGCCAAACCAGCTCAGTGACAGGGCAAAGAAGTATGGGGTGGGATTGCAGCAGGGATTCCATAGGCTGCTGTGGGATTGCAGCCTGTGCCCCTCATACAGAAGGCATTCCCCATCTTTGTTTTCCTCCTTCTCTGCATCTTTTCCATTTATGCTTCTGTTCAGATGAAGCGGACAAAACTACGTGCAATATTAAAGATGTGGGTTCATAGCAGCACTGTCCTGCTTTTGTCTTACTTTTGGTTTTTCTTATTATTTCCAAACATTGCCTGAGTTCCTTTTTACTTCCTGAACTCTTCTTTTCAAAGAGATATAAATAAAAGGTCTGAGACCTCTTTCCTGAGTGGAGGTGCTATTTTACCAGCGGATACATATGGTGAGGGTTGCCTTCCACGGGTGCATCACTTTGCGTGTCCCTATATTAAATTTTACTTGTTGCTTATCTCCCTGTCACATTACAAGTGCTATCAAGTGATACAGCTGAGCTTCTTGCTACCAAAACAGCTTGTCCCACTCTTCCTTCCCAAAATAGGTTGTCCCACTCTTCCTTCGCTCTATGGTTTCATCCTATCCCTGGATGCACAGTTCTCCCTCCCCAATCTTTTTATGGTTTTGTCACTGTTGTGACCCCTTGACAAGTCAATTCAGCTTACTAAGGCAACAGAAAAGTCTTTCTTTTTTCTACAAGTCTTATGAAATTCTCGATTGCCGGTTTCAGATTTGACTGTTCAGACGATTTTTGTATTGTCTGCCAACTGTCCTCATGGCATTAAACTTCTCCATAAAATTTCTGAAGATGTTGAACAGCAGAGATTATTGTGGAAACTTCTTTATATTGTGTAATCTAATTATGACTTTCCTTTCTTTTAGAGATTTTTTATCCTTTTCCTTTTATTCCATACAATACACTTTGAGACCCTATGGCGAAAGACCAGGTCAAAAGCTTTTTGAAAATCCAGGTATGTAATATTATCAATCAGAACCATCCTTATCTACATAAAAATCACTCCTTGAACCTCTAATGCATTTGCAAAACATGACATCCTACTTGATATGCAATGCTGATTCTTCTCCAACATGTCTTTCAGTTTAATAATTCTATTCTTTATTATGGTTTCCAGTAAGTTGCCTGGCACAGCCATCAAACACTGATTTGGGTGAGCCCAGAAGTCCTTTTAACACTCACATTTTCCACCTTGCATTCTTCTGGCACCGCAGCATTTAAGGCAGATTTAAGCAATGAGTTGCATAAAGCAACAGATTCAATTTCTTCGGAATTTATGACTTTATACGGTCTGATCTCAGCTATCCCAGTGAGGTCTTAGAAATATGCACTAAATTTAACAAATTTTGAGAGAAGTGATTAAAAATACCACTAGAAGGTGTTTGTTAAAGACCAAAAATTGAAAAATTATTTGCCAGGTAACAGAACTTGAGCCAGTTATTCCGAATTCTGATGAGTATCAATTGGTTCATCTTCCCTACCTAATCCCAAACCGAAAACCAAGGGAGCATTTGCCTTTCAGTGCAAACCGGCTTGTAGGATGTAGCCAAGCTGCAGAAGTGTAGTAGAAGAAGGTGTAACTGAGCAAAGATCCTCTAGGTTTCTGCAGCTAATTACATTTGTAGGTACCAAATTGTAGAATGAAACTAAAACGTCCTAAAAAGAGTAAATAGGCCTCACAACTTTAGAGTCGAAGATACTGAGTTATGAAGAAGAGGAAGGGATTCCCAGGTGTGCCCTTCCTTCCTTCCTTCCTTCCTTCCTTCCTTCCTTCCTTCCTTCCTTCCTTCCTTCCTTCCTTCCTCCAGCCAGGGCACTATGGGGGAGATGGTTCTTGTGGATTTCTGAAAGAAGTCAAAGCTTCTGAAGGAAGCTTTTCCATGTAATGTACTTGTTTGATCTCAAGGAAAAATTGGTTAGACTTATTTCCAAACCACTGCCAAAGTATCTCAGATTTTAGGGACAACCAACTGGTTCACATACTCATTCCACGTTCATTTCTTGTTCTTTTTTCCTTCAAAAGTGCTCCAAAGATGGCATTCCTTTTGTTTTTTTTTTTTTGCTCTCTATTCTACAAGGAGGGAGGAGTAAAAGGATGTGAGATTACATCAGAATATTTAAAAAGTGAAATGATAGTGGAAGGCAGCATTCTTAACCAGCAAATCCCTGTGAGAGTAAGCAAGCTGATTCCACGATCCTTGACCTGAATGCACTACAGGCTGGGCACATGCCAAATATGTTCAGTGCATTCAGATCTGGAACTTGCTGCTTAGTTGTGTGAACTAATTCACAGCCTGATGCCAGGAAATAAACTGGAGGTTTCAAGGACAGGAAGCTCTGAACTGTTGGCGTCTCCTTCACTCCTGTCTTAGTTCCAGGTCAGTGGGATTTCCTTTCAAGAGAGGTCAAAATGGTGACTGAAAATGGCTTTAGGCACCAGCAAAACCCAATTGCTCATCTGGGCAGTGGCACTCCCTCCTTGGCAAGCGAGGCAACGTGCAGAACATGCCACTGTCCTCCACGGGTGATCTCTCGCACTAAAAAGCACTGAGCAAAAGCACGAGATCTCATGCCCCAGCCTACAGTCCATCGTGGCTCACCATTCATTAAATACTGCTGCAGGTCGTGGAAGGGATGAGGTGGGCATGGGGGACCAGAGGGTCAGTTTTCTGTGCAATCTGGGCCACCACGATGCAGTTAGCACCGAGCACCTGGGAGGCGGGAAGCCCAAGGGGGCTGGTGTATCTGTCATGGCCAGAAGAGGTTGCAGAGAAGAAGGAGAAACTGGAAGATGCCCTTACATAACTGACTCGGCTTTTTACTGCTTACTCCCTTTGAAAAGAGCAGCTTTGCTTTCCTCCAGTTTGGAAAGGACCTCTGGATCCCTGGGATCCAAGCATCAGATTGGAGAGTGAACTGCTTTGTTGAGGAAGCCCAGTTCCTTTACCACACGCCTGCCTTTGCATGACTGTTATCCAGTTAAGGATATTACGTTAAAGTGTAATAGATTTCTTGCTTGAGGCTAAAGAGCCCATCATACCATCACTAAATGCTTCTGTCATATCTCCTTATGTTGCTATTTGGCATTAAAATTCTGAAGAGGTTGAAGAGTGTCTTGATTTTCACCCCTGTGTGAGCAGGCAGAGAAGGGAGCTCACAAGCTGCAACCACTGTGGGCAGACAGACTATAATATAAATAGTTATAGGACATCCCTGACAGGTAATTTACATCAAAAAAAGCAGCATCCCAAATATCCTACTGTCTTCACACACACACAGACACACAGGCACACACAAATTTTGATTGTTTGGAAAAAATCACACACAAAATCCTTACTGAAAGAGTGTCATTTTGAAGAATAACTGAGGATTTGTGCTGATGAACAAGTGATGAAATATCTCCTGTAGCATTGTGTGGATCTTCCCCAGATGGACCTAAGTTGATAAGAAAAAATATGGGCACCCAGGCTAAAAATTTAGGATTTCTTCTTGCCATCAGCAGGAATTGAACCCAAAGTGCAAGACAGGAACCTTTCATGGTACCAATGCAGCCCCTGCTGCATGGGAAACACATGTGGTTGACCAGACAGGACCTTCTCCTGAAGTGCTGCTGATGCAGATGAGCTGGGGCTTTTTGCACAGCCCACACTTTCCTTTTAAAAGGGAACAGAGTTTGAAACATGTCAGCTTCACTTATGTCTGGCTGTAAAATGAATCAAAATAAATCAAAATTGTAAAGTGTTTATATTAATGAGAAGAGAATGCTGGAAGGGTAAAAAAAATAGGATGGAAGCCTTCTAAGAAGATTTCAAGGCACTCAGCGTAACAACAGATGGTCATGCAGCGCCGTTGAAAGATCTTACTAACACGTGTGAAATCTTATTCAAAGACACAGATTGAGGTAGAATGAGAACGGTGATGAAAACGGATGGTGATGGTTGAAATATGCGAAATGGTGATGTCAGAAAGATGAGAAACTGCAACTAAAAACAATTAGAAGCCATGCTTTCATTAGGGCTATTTTCAGGTCCCAGGATAAGTATGAAACATTAGTCTCCCCTCCCCTCTTCCAAATATAAATCCTTCCTGGCATCACGGGAGCGTGTATCTTTGTTTAGATCAGGCCAATATTTTTGTGAGAGGATGTGAAATTTCATCAAGAGGTCTCCAATAATGCTAATGGTATAAAAATCCTCTTATCCAGTATGTTTGAATTAAACATTTTCTAATAAAAAAAAACCACAGAAAAGGTCCTATTATACCACTTAACTCTTTTGAGCAATTATCATATATTGGCTCAAGAAGAAAAGGGTTAAATTTCAAAATATTCTTAATTTTAGTAGAGGAAGAAAGGGCTGACAAGAATAAGCAAATGTAGATTAGAGAGAGAAAAATGGACTTGGATAAAGAAATGGAGCTGGATGCATGGAGAGAGATGTAGGAGAAAGGTTATTCATCTTTCACACATTTAATCAAAAAGAAATTTCATAAAAGACTCCCTAACTGGTATTTCTCTTCAGTAAGGGACCCAAAACACGTTTCTGACAGCAATACATTATGCTGGAGAGAGAAAAAGAGAAAGGCTCCTTTTCCTGCCCATGTCCGTATACTGGACTGAATGACCAGAGGAATAACCTTTGCAAGGGACCAATTTTTCTTCAGGGCCATCGGTTTGCCTGCTGAATGCTCCTCTGCAGCCGAGACAATGCCTTGAAGCATCGCAACAGCACGGAAGGATCTGTTTCTTCTTCTCTCTTCTCCGCCATCCTCATCCCACTGGAAGTCTGCTGAGTTAAATCATGGGGCATCCCGGTGATGAAGCAACTGCGGTGACCTGTCTGATTGCCGGGAAAGAGTCAAGAGAAAAGGCGGTGTCAGCATATGGAGCCCCTTTCTGACTTCACCGGGGACAAGAGTTCAACAAGTCTGAATCCCAAACCAGACTCTCCGAATATAAATGAACTCTTGAGTGATGTAAGGTATTTCATAAATACGCCTAGTGGACGTAATTTGTGTTTTATTAGTCCAGCTGTATATTAATATACTATGTATGAGGTCATCATGGCTTCTGTTCATATGCGTTCCACACATGCTTGTTTTCTAGGGGATTTTTAGTTGCTTGAACAAAGCCTAAAATAAATATAAATAAATGCAAGGGTGACATGAAGAGTACAAGAACATTGCAGCAAAATAATTAGAACATATATAAGCCCATACAGCATTATGCCCTACAAAATTGCAACAGGGATAACATAAACACTAAGTTGGCAAATGGAGAGATTATGTGTGAGCTGCCTCCCGGGGCCAGGAAGGGAGCGTACTGATGGCCATTGCTGCCTTCAAAATGGGCTTCTTATCAGAAGAGCATCACGTATTCTTTTTTCTGCTTGTTAATTCAAAGCAACAAACATGTAACTTAAAAATTACAGAATCGCAGACTGGTAGGGGTTGGAAGGGACCTCTGGAGATCATCTAGTCCAGCCCCCTGCCAGAGCAGGGTCACCTATAGCAGCTGGCACAGGAATGCGTCCAGGCGGGTTTTGAATGTCTCCAGAGAAGGAGACTCCACCACCTCTCTGGGCAGCCTGTTCCAGTGCTCTGCCACCCTCAAAGTAAAGAAGTTTGCTTGCAAAAATGCTTGTATATAGGAAAAACATTGGAAGTCAGTGGCTAAAGTCCCAGCTATGTAATGCAATACAGTGGGACGATGAGAGACGAAGCCAAAGTTTTCCCAAGATGTTCTGGGCTCCTAGAGGGAACCCCACACTGAAGCAACCTCTGTGTATCAGTCTGGGTTTGGAAGAAGGGAGAAGAGCTGTCACCGCCCAGCAGCTCCTGCACTGGGGTCCCTGGGGCAGCTGCTGGTTGCTGGGGAGAGTTGCCTGGTAACAAGGAGCTGCCGCCTTCTCATTTCCAGCTGTTAAATTGAACTGAAAGTAGCTGCATAACACCAGAATAGAAACCCAGCTTATCATTTAATATAACAAAATAGGAGCCATTTAATGGCATCTCTAAGTTGTTTACCAGGATAACATAGTTCCTGACTGGCAAAGTAAGCAAACCCATTTCACTCTTTTGCCACAAGGACCATTTGTCCTGTGGATGTGTTTAATTTTAAGCAGGTGGAAAAGCTGGTAAGTCATCAGTAAACGCTTGTGCTGATCAGCGCAGCAACGCTTTGGCTTTGTCACTCACCTTTTTCCTATTAGCAGCAGGAAACCCTGACCTCCTTGCTGAAGCCGAGTGTATCCATTCTTTTTTCGTCCCTGATTAAAAGGGAAACAAAAGGGATGACATAAATAAAATCCCACAAATGTGAAGAGCCTTAAACTTAGAACTCAGTCACTATTTCCATATTACGTGCATCCACACCCCTGGCCTCCTATTTCTGTGTATTCAGTGGCTGAAAATATGTTTACTAAATATGCTGAAGATGACATTTTGCCCTCTGGGCTGCATCTTTATTACTTTGTATTCCAAGGAGACCAGTCTTCGCAGCAGATTCCATGTTGCAAAATGAAAACAGGGCTTTCTGTAATCTTTTATTGATTAGCAACTTGTTCTAACAAGGTTTGTCAGTGGGATGCTGTAACCTCTGGCGTGTGCGAAGGATGGAGAAAAGGTAATAGGGGAGGGGATTATACCAGAGCAGGGCAAGAAATAGATATGACTGAGAAACTGAAAAGTAATTTTTGGAAAGTGCATGCAAAGATAAGTATTAAAATATCAAAATCTAGGTTTACTTTTTAAATGGAAAATAGAATATCTGATGTGCTGCTTTCTTCATCCAAATGGAAATTTACATATTTATATTTTAATAATAGCAAGAATTTGGAGTTTAATTCTAAACCAGAAGGTGTTCTGGTTTTGTTTTGTTTTGTTTTGTTTTTTTCTGGAAGGGAAATTCTAGCCATCCGGTCCTGGAGGGAATGAGAAGTGAATGAGGCCTGTTAACAACTTTGTGGGAGATGAAAAATCTCCCACAAGAAAAATGGAAGTGGTGGTCAGGCCAGAGCAGATGGTTATCCCGCCATAAGCCTGCCATCATCAAGGGAAGGAGTTTCCAGATGTCACGTTGTTGAGCAGCCTGTGATTGACTGCCGTGAAATTTCCCAAAGCTGGAGGAAAGGAGAGTGCCTACAAAACCCCACAGCGGCAAGCCAAAAGGAGGTGTGAGGTACAGAGGATGGCTCAGAAGTCCGGGAACAAAAGGTGGGATTGGTGTGGGCTTGGGTGTGGGAAGCAGTCCAACAAAGAGCTGCTCGTGGAGCCTGCATCCGCTCTTTTGGAAAGCCCTGGTAACAGAAAGAAAAGAAGATCTGTTTTGGTTTACATTCAAAAAGTCATAGTTCAGCAGCATGTTATTTTAACCAAGAAATTTAGGGAGGGAGAGGGATAGCTAGGTGAAGTATCACTTCCCTTTTCAGTTACAGGTTGCTCTGAAAGATACGGTAATGCGACAATACGTTCCTGGTGAGAGCTGGTTTTGAGCCTGTGTTGTGCTACATTTAGCTGACATTGGTACTTAAAGTGGGCAAGAATTACCTGTCAAGAAAACACATTTCATTCACGTGCAAGCAGATCTTCAGGTAAACGTCTTGATGCTCTCTTGGCTGTAAGAAAGCTTTGCATTTTAGGAACAGAGTGCTACTGTGAAGAGAAAAAAACAAGAGGCATATACAAAAATAAAACCAGTCTGTACCTCCATCCATAGGTGAATACAAATATGCACATATATGTATCTCCATATCCACACACGTATCGCCATGTCCCAGCATCCTACAAACACAAATCAGTTAAGCTTCTTACAACACTTCTCTGGGACAGGAAAGTGTTATTCCTGTTTACAGACTAGCAAGCTGAAGTCTCAAGGTGAGGAAGTTCAAACATAAAACCCAGGAAGAGCTGGAATTGTCTTTATTTTTTTAAGTCCCAGGGATTTTTTTTTATGTCCAAGGTTTATAATACCATCTTTACTTACCAGTGTTTGACATGATTTCAAAATTTCTATGGCCAAGAAAGAAAAATCATGGGGTAGAATAGCGTTCAAATAAAAGGACAGAACTATTGTTTCCTTTTAAGTTGAGAGAGAGAAAAATCTTTTCCCCATCTTATTTTGCATCAGAACAGTAATTAAAAAAATGAAGGTCTGATTCTTCAAAAAGCAATGTATTTTTGCTGGCATTGATGCCAGCTGGGTCTGCAAGCTCTACCACAGGAAGAGGTGAATAAGCGGTTGAGAAAACCTCTGAATGAATTACGCTCAGACCACGATAATTAAAGCCCTTCTTGGGTCTTAAGGACTGGAACCAGAAAACCAATGGTCCAAAAGGCTCCGTTCAGCACCAGTGCGTTTTGTCATGGGCAGACCAGCACGCCATGCAAAACGTAGCAGCAGCACCCCTTTAAAGAGAATAAACGGGGCAAAGCAGGTCTGGAGGGGCAGCAACCCCTTTTACAGACTGATGCAAGGGGTGGATTAATCCATCCCCACCACAGGACACGGGCTGGGGCTTTCTTCAGCCGGTGGTGCTGACCCCTTGTCCCTGAGGAGCGCACCCTCACTTCCTAAAAGCAATGCTATGAAGCAGCGTAGGTGATGGAGAACGGAACTGTGATCCTGTGGCATACGGAGGGGACACCCAGCAGGGAATAGGGTATCTTCTACGTTAGTGTTTTATCCAGTATCTTCTTCTATGTTAGTATTTTATCCAGTGACTGTATATTGTATACAGGACCCAGCCTAACACTGGCTACTGGGTTCTGCTGCAGATTCTTCTTTACTCATAAATGACTTGTATTGACTCTCTCCAAAGGAAACCCAGTCACCCAGTGGTTGCCCTTTGTCTATAATCACTTTGCTTTCATCTACGGTTTGGCTCCAGCTGCACCGGGAAAAGGCACATAATTACAGTTTGCTTCTAGGTTATTTAACCAGAAATCCAAATTTTAAGTCCCAGAAATTGCACATTGGTTATAACTAAGAAAAAAATTCTAGTATCCCTTTAAGGAGCCAGTGTTAAGCAGAATGCTCCTGACTAAGTCAAACCTATCACAAGAAAAACACCTTAATATCTGAAAAATAACCTTCAGTTGTTATCTGGCTAGAAAATTAAGTTCAGCTGTTCTCTTACTAAAGTTTTCCAGTTCTTATTTTTATTAAGTGTGCATTGTTTATACATTGTGCTCTAGAAATATTTTATTACATAAATGTTTGTATTGAGGGAGGGAGGAAGGGGTGGGAAAAAAAAAACAACAAATAAATCCAGCCTATTTAAGGCTTTCAGTCTGTACATATGCTGCAAGGAAGAACCGCACAGCGTGGCTCACTATATGCCAGGTGCATTTGCTATCTGGAAATGTAGCTCAGCTTTCCAGACCACCAGCAACCCTTTGGTATGTCCATCATTTGTGCAGACACCAGCTCTTAGGGCAGGTGCAGTAAATGCACAGCCAGCGCACATTTTGGGGGTGAAGCCCGCTAAATCCCACACGCAGCATCCTGAAAGCAGGGGACTCGCTGCATGTGGGCTACGCGCCGTCAGCAGAGGAGCTGCACTCGCAGTGCAGTGTGGTGGGGTTGTAGCAAGGTCAGCCAGAGCTTCTCAAGGTGTTTGGTGGGAGATGAAGGGGAAAGATGCCGTACCTGCCCTGCTGCTGTCCCGCGTCTCCCACGGGCAGTGCCACGCTCTGGCCTTCAGGCAGAAAAGGGCTCATGCGGTCAAAGCTTTGTGTTAGGTGCAAAACATAAAGTTAAGAGGCTGTGGCAATGCCACTGGAGTGACTCCTGCACACCGGTTAACCCATAACACACATGAGTTCAAGCGTGGTCCCATGTGCGTTAAGTCCTGCATAGCTATACATGTTCATTGCACGTGGTGAAGACAGCTGCCCTCTGCGGTGCTTCAGGTTTCTCGATGCCAGGTGCTCAGCTGTGGCTGCATCCAGAGGACCATGCAGCAAGTGATAAAACCTGACTCCAGAAACGTGCCAAGCACCGGCACTCTCTTACTGGGGGGCAGAGGCATCCAGCCTCCACCAGCCCTCTCCTTCCCCCTCTCCCCGTGTGTCAAGGTGTCTCCTGAGTGACCCCCCACAGCCCAATACCCACCTACGGGAGCCAGAGAGAAGCTGCAGCACAAGATGTTCCCATGGGATGATCCCGCACCCCGATCCTCTCGGCCCATCGCTCACTGCGCCAGGGGAGCGGTACCCCCATCCCACTCCCTGGAGGGGCATGGGGGGGCTCCTCTGGTGCTCACCAGTGACAAGGAGGATGCCCAGCTCCTCCTGCCGCGCCTGGGAATGCTGCCTCCACCCCGAAAGGGCTCCCTCCAGGCGCACTCCCTTTTTCCTCCCCTCTGCTCAACTTTAAATATGTATCGCTATAGCATTGTGCAGCTTCCGACAGGGGCCGATAAGCAGATTGCAAAGGCTCATTTTTCTTTTCTGGAAGGGCAGAAACCTAATACAAATGACATTCACTGTGGTTTTTGATATGTGCAGCTTGATGCTTATCAGCCCAATTGTACACCAGGGAAAGAAACGGCAGGATTGTTCTCCTTGTCCTACATGGAGTTTAACAAGAAAAACTGTGAAACTCTTTGTGTCACAGTGAAGTGTAACTGGGGCCTTCACATTTCCAGAAGTAAAGCAGGTTCTCTGGCCAAATTAAAGAAAGTGGAGAAGTGCCAAAGAAAACATTTTTGTCCAGCTTAGCTTATCTGATGTTACCAGCATGTAGTGATACTTTATCGTAGCGAGTTATTTCCTCTGTTAAACATAGAAGCAAGAGCAAGTATGGATAAACAATGCATGCAACCAAACCCCAAACGTTTAACTATTTTAGCTTACCATGGTGGGAAGCGGGGGTGGAGGGGAAGAGATAAAATTAAGCACTCCTCAAAGAGCCCAACTAATGCTTTCTGTGCTGGAATTGTCTCAATCAGAGAAGAAAGCCTGAAGCACAGAGCAAGTGGCTGTCTGGCAGCCAAGAGGTCTCGCAGAGCCCAGGTCTGTTGCGAAAGACGGGCACTCTGCGTGGGGTGGGGTTGGGATGGGTGACTTGGGAAGACATATCTCAGGTCTCATGGCTTGGAAAATGCACAGGAGGAAGCAAACATCTCACCTGCCTTCCGACACGTCTGGAGCAGATGTTTGTGTCTGACCTACGCACCCTAGGCTTTCCTCATGGCAAGCAGAAGGTTGTAGACACCTTTAGGGGCACAGTTCATCTGAGCTATCTCAAGTGTCTGCTTTGGGATTAAATGATTCACACTCTGAATACATACTCCTCGGTTAAAAAGAGATTACTCCATGGTGTGTGTCTGTGTTCTAAACATTGATATTTCATCAGAAGAGCCCATAGATCAGCACAAGGCTTCCTCGTGGCAGTTGCCATCAGCCATCATCTTTGGCCACTGGGAGCTATATTGCTTTGCCCACCCAAGTGACAAAGGGAGGAATGGGAAACCAGAAACCTTCCTTCTGACAAATAAGATCCTAACCCTCCAAACCTCCAAAGCAAATGTGTAAAGCTGCATTGCGACAAAGATGAGTGGCAAGGATTATCTCCCCAGATAATACAGTTTCACAGTTATCCCTCCATCCTTGTATCCTACAATTGAAGTATTTAGAAAATTCCAGTGCCTCCCTGGCCAGGAGCATCTGAGCAAAACAGCAGCCGCAGATATATTTAGAAGAGAAAGCATATAGTACAGTAATTGTTACTCATTACCACTATAAACCAGTCTTTAGCACAACAGTTTTGCTGTAGAGCTGTTAGGATTTTATGCTGCCAAGATAACATAGAAAGGGCCGAAGGGATTTTCCAGGACAAAGAGCTGAAATACATTTGTGTGGCCGAGACATGGTTTTTGTGCTGTAGTGCCCCATTATCTCTGCGGCTGGAAGATGAGGAGCATCCAAGTGCCCTTAGCACATGAAGACACAGGGAGGTGATGAGCACTCCAGTGTGAGGATAGAGAGCAGAATCTGATTCTCCCCACCAGGGAGGCCGTGGCTAATCTCATTTGATTTGATTGCTTGAAACTCTTTTTGGCTAATTATGATTTTTTGCGATGTGTGCATGGTGAATTATGTGGGGTTATGAAAGGAAAGCTCTGGCTGAATGTCCAGAATGAGGTCTGGGTTGTGAAACCTCTGTGTGGTGGAGCAACAATGGCTCAGCTGGCCTTCAGGGCTGGCTCAGGTAAGGCTGTGTCAGCACCCTACCACCCATTCCATCGCCTGGAGAGTGAGACATGACCTGGGACGTCATTTCCCCACTGATAATCCCTATGCCAATGGGCCTTGTTTGCACATAAATATGTACTTTGACATGTAAAGTTCCAGCTCCTGCCTATATCTTTCCAGTTAAGTTGGGCAGGGTGAGCCACAGCCTCTTCTGATAGCATATACTGATTCATAAGCTAGGACATTCAGTGGTGCAGCAGGAAAAAAAATGTGTTTGCTAAACCTTATGCACATCAAACAGGTGCTGATGGCAAAAACATGTTCTGCAGAAGGTCCCAAGAAACCTCAAGGCTGAACAGAGACCCATAGAGTCGTCTCATTCCCTGCCAGCAATCCTTGGAAGTCATCCAAAATTACCTGTGGCTTCTCTCATTTAGTTCAGTTGGAACTGAGAATTAGCAAGAAAAGCATGTGTAAACATCTATGTATGTAAAGATAGAAACAGCAACATATAGAAGACTGTATCTTGGTAGCCTACATGTAAGTCCAAGGGAACACTATAAAGAATATATGTATTTAAGCATTTATATATTTTTCAGTAGACTCTTCAGAGCCACAGCGTAAACTCATGGTGCTGAAAGTCAAGAGGCCTTGACTCAGAATGAGATCAATCACTACTGAGTCTCTGGCAGGAGCTGGTGCTTGGCATTTCATTCCATTGTCACGCAGTGGTGTTGAGCTGTATCTTTTCAGGCTCTCTGAGCCAGGCCCAGTCTAGAAAAACTCTCAGCTGTGAGTTACTTCAGGCATACAAAAAGTCCTTTGTACCTCTCTGATTTGGGCTGGGCTACTTATGTTCTTTTGTGGTTGTGGAGCTGTGCATCTAGATTCATGAGTAGGATCCAGATCCTAAACAAGAATTAAGAATGTCAATGCCTTTGTGAAATTAAACCTCTCAGTCAAGTCCTGAGTCAAGTATTTTTCCTCCAGACAATTCTCAAAACTTAACATTAAAAAGAAAGAAACCAAAAAAATCATGAATCTAGATGCAGCCTAATGAGATTCAAGTCTACAACAAATACTCTTCTTTCATCAAGAAATGGAGATTAGGGTGAAACCTGCAGAAAGTGCCTATAATTCTAAATTTCTTAAAACTCATTTGAAAATAAACTGAGCAACACAATAGCCTAGTCTAAGCAATCTCTGGTTCTCTTTTGGGAAATTTCTTAAACTAATTTATAGAAATTAAGTTAGAATAAGCCCCTGAAGTGTAATACCCTCTGAATCTCACAGGAATTTGTTGGTGGTTTGCAGTAGGCTGTGATGGGACTCGTCTGAGTAGGACAAGGTAGGATAAACAGTAGGTGGATATCCAGCTACATAATCATTTTCCTCGTGTGCTCGCAGGCATGTCCTCGTAACATCTGAAACTGAGTCTTATGAACACCAACAGTTCTGTGGGGAGGAGCAGAAGATTAATAAAACGAAATTGAACGAGCCAACGGACAGACTGCATTTTACAGGAGAAACTAGTCACCATTTCTGCGGGGATGCAGCAGCTGCACCCACGCTGAGACAGCTCATCCCCACGTACCACGCTCCACCCGCCGGGTACAGTGTCCTGAGCGGTGCCTCAGTTCGGAACATCAGTTCGGAGCTGACGTGGAGCTAGGAGGGGGGCACGGGGAATCCTCCATTTTAGATGTATTTTGACTTTGGCACAGTCAGCTTTAATAGGTCGGTTTGTGGATCCAGTTATATTATCTGCAGGAAAACTCAGGACCAGGGCACCTGGGCTTGGCCAGCCAGCACTGCCGTGCCCAGCAGCTCAACTGCTCTCATCCATTGGCCTAGCACTGACACAGGCGGCGATAGCAGAAAACTCAAAACAAAGTAGCCCTTGCTTTTGTTTCTTCGTCTGTGAGAAGAGTGCAGAGGACCGCGATTGGAATCAAAGGGTTTGCAGTGAGGAAAATAAAAAAGCCCAAGGGACACTGACTGGTTTGAAAGACTTCAACGTTGTTTACACCCACTCCTTTTTCCTTTTTCCTCATTATCTGGGACTTCGGGAGTACTGTAGCATGAAAACATCTTAAAGTGGACACTCATGGAAAGATACACTCTGAATGAGATTCCAGCATCAAATGATCTTCTTACAACCAGCAGTAGTAGCGTGCTCAGGGTTACTTTTATGTGTGGGCTTCAGACTTAAGCAGACTATCTTGACTCAAAGGACCTTATGGCTCCCTGCAGTTATAAATGGGACTGACTGAACTTTTCAGCAGCCCTGTTTATATTTACACATTCTTGTCTGGTTAAAAAGTGGAGGGTTTTTTTTTTAGTTTTGTGGGTCCTTTGTGTTTTGTCTCTGTGGCTGCAGCATATTTGAAAAAAAAAAGCTGAAAAGTCAACTATATCAAGAGGAGACAACAGTGACCGGGATTGCTCTAAGCACTTTCTTTGATCAGTTTATGTCTGCTTTTATACCTAGGGGAGTATCTTAAGGAATTATCTATTGTTTAGACAATTTTTGTTGTCACTGGAGGAAACAGCAAAATCTAGTACATTGCTAAGGCATGCTTGTGTCTTCAGAGTCTCCTGATCTCCCAGCTCCTCCTTCCATCACAGCCACATCCTTCGCTACAAGGCTTTACTTTGGTATGGAAGTCGCATGTCAGTGCAGTGGTCATGCAGTGAAGTTTTGAGGGTACTCTATTTTTCAGACAGGACATCACAACTCTCCCTCTCCTGTTGCCTCTGTGGCAGAGACCAGGGGTATCTGGCACATCGTAGAGTAGTCACAAAGTTTAGATCTACCTCTTCATTTGGAATAGTTGGGTTTCTTCTTATTTTTTTGACTTTGTGTTTTAAAGTTGATTTGCTTTCCAAAAAAAGCAGCGTGACAGAAACATGTACTTTTCCCATTATAAAAAAAACATGTTCTCCCATAATAAAAACCATGTCTTAAATAGGTGAACACGTCTCCACCAAATCTATGTTAATTAGCAATAACTTCTTAAAGTGTTGGGGTTTCCTCTCTCTGACAGCCTTTCCACTGTTATTCCATCAAAGTCAATAGAAGTAATCTGGCTCAGAGCAGACTAATTGAGGCTTTTCTGACATCTCCACAATGCAAGTGAAGATCAAAAAATGAAACATTTTTCAACCGTTTGTTGAAAAACCTATACATTACCACAAATATTTCTGCTTCTGTTCTTTTTACAAGGAACACTATTTTAATCCTTGCTTAATTCTCTCTTGAAACTTGTTTTACTGCGTTCTCTTATCCATCTGCAATATGTGAAAAGCGCTTCCCTTTCTCCCTCTGCCTCTATTTTACTTTCTCTTCTCTCATAATGACTCAGGAGAAATGGAGGAGTCTGTTGTCTGTTGTACAGAAGAGACATGCCTAGCCCAGCAGACTCTTTACTATTTTTCATAACAGCTTGACAATATTGAGTCATTGCATCCTATAAGCCACTGAAAGTTGCAAACCTGACTGTGAAACTTCACATTCCTCTTGTTGAATTATTTTTTTTCAAACTGTAATGTTCATTTATCAAAATATTTTTGAATTCCAATCCTGTTCACCAAAGTGCTTGCTACCCTTCCCAATATAGTGGTTTACAAAATGAGAAGTACTGAGTATTAAGCATACTCTTTAATGCAGTATTGAAGTTATTCATGAAATATTGAATAGTAAAAGACTTAGGCCCTTGTAAATGTGCACCTCACACATCCCTCTTTTCTCATCACAGATCACTGATACCAACTTCCTGAACAGTTTTCCAACCACTTTTTTGTTTCTTTTCATTTACTGTATATTTGTGAAGTGCATGAGGATATCACGTGAGCTGGTTGCAAGACCTTGCCAAATGGAAGAGATACTGCACCTCCCCTATCTACAAATAATCCACTGGAATAGATAGAGAAATCTATTTCCTTCTCTTGGAAGGACATTACCTTACTTCAGCATGACCTGTCCTTGAAAAATTTGTGCTAAGTTATACTTTCTTTTTTTTTCCCCGAGACTTACAAACTGCTGGCTTGTGTCTGGCTGTAAAGCCTTTCATAAATACATGGAATTGCCAATTCAAAGTCAGTCAGAAATAAATGGAAAGTTTTTCAATAGTTGAACTGATCAAATCGTGCAAAATAAGCAAGATGGTCTCAATCCACTTTCCAGTAGGCAGTTGTACAATGACGTGCAATGGGGATGAAGAAGCAGAGCAAGTGCTGATGCCAGTAGGCATCCCTTCATCTGTACCTCCTCAGAGCTAAGATTTTTGTCAAAGCACGCTGTGTATGATCATTTAGTGTTTACCGAAAGACCTAAATTCCTAATGGCTAGATGTTACTTGATTTTGTTTGGCTTTCAGATTTCAGCCTGTGGTAGGAAGGGTTAGAGGGTATACCAGATGGGAAGGATTTCAAAATCCTGCAGTATTTGCATCCCTCTGCTCCAGTAAAATAGGTGGCAAAACTCTTGCTGACTTTGGTGAAAGCAAAGTTGGGTGATGTTTCAGTGTGTTCAAAAGCTATTTTGTATTTGATCCATTCAGTTGGCTGAACAATACATACATTAAATAAGAACCTACTGGACACCTCTGCTCTGTTGGAAGACGTCAAGTCCTGCACCCTCCTCTGCAAAGGATGGCAGCAGATGTGAGAAGTGCCGCAGTCCCTGGTGGCAGCTCCTGCACCGGACCCCATCCCAGGCCACCCCATCCCTCCTGCCCACCATGCCATTCCCACCAGGGCTCCAGGGCTGCTCCCAGAGGGAGTGCTGGAAAATGCAGAGGTTTCTCATCCCAGGTCAAGGTTTTAGAGTAGAAAGGATTAAAAATGCTGAGTGTGTCTGCTTGCCCTTAAGGCGCCCCTGCCAACTGCAACACCATGATTTACTGTCCCCTCCAAACCAGGCCTGTCACACCTAACGTCTCAGCAGGCAACACTCAGGGTCACTGTGGCAAGTCGCAGCCAGTGTAATCTGTATTTTATACCCCTGAAAAGGGCCATAGCCTGCTCATGTGCATCAGAGTTGGCAGAATTAGTGCGTTTTATTGTACACCAAAGTGTTGTTTCCTGCAGGTCACTTCAAGCCTACTTCTGATTTTATGGGACTAATGGTAGTACTGAATAGTCCCCTTGGTAGCAAGTGAGTCTAGCGCATTCATTTGACTAACAAAAATAAAGCAAACATAGCATTTTCCCTCTGAAAATAAAAGAGAATAATAGAAAATGAACCCAAACCAGATATTTAAGTCATGAAAAAGACCTTTCCTTTTTGTTATTTCAAACCATAGTAATTTGCGTTCATTTTGACTCCTTCAACAGCAGCTCGTGGGGATGAAGTTGCTGAAAAAGAGCATAAATCACTGAATCGGAGCTTACTAAAGTCATGTAATATCATGATCTATATATCCCTATTTAGGTGACTTGCTGCACTTGCATGGTTCCAAGTTGAAAAAATGTGTGTTTCTTTAGGAATATATAGCTGTGTGGTTGGAAAAAAACATATAAAGGATAATAATAAAAAAGGATGTAGCCAAACATGGAAAGACAAGGCTGAGTTACTGTCGTACTTTTTCTCGAAATCCATCTGTATATCATAAATTTTCATGTCTGTGTAAGCATATTAGGAGATATTCAGTGATGTGGTAGTTATTGGAATCATTACAAAAACAACGAACCTGAGGAGAAAGCCAGTTTTTCAGCATTTTATTTATTTTACAGGACAAGCAATAAAACACACTTGTAAAATTTTGAAACTTCACAGTTACACTGAGCGAGCACTGGGTAAGAAAAGCCCAGTTTTGCAGCAGGTTTCAATTACGTCTATAGTGGATTTCAGGGCAGTTACATCAGCTCCTATACGCTGGGCAAATCATGAGGCTGATTAGCACGCATGAATTGTGCAAACAGGCAGCTTGTGGTTCTTCTCTCGGTTATTTCACCTCCATTTTCTTCTGCTAACACACAGGTTTCTCCAGAACCAGACGGTGTTTTCAAAATAGCTCTGTACTGCACTGTAGGCAGGATTTTGCCTGTTCGGAGATCCAGCTGATGATGAAATTGCCTTTCCTGAGAACCCAGGAGTCTATGAATATGTTGGCTCTATATTTGGGTTGTCTATTTGGGTTTATTTTAAATTCTTACCTTACACAGGCACAATTTCTATGCCGCTATGAAACAGAAAAAATAAAATGTTAGCAACACAAACGTTTTCCCAGTTTGATTATCAAGAAGCAGACTGTGGTGTTTCGAGAATAGGTTTTTAATAGGAGGAGACTTCACAAAAGATTAAATGATTTGTTATTTGGTGATGTTTTAAAAGCAAGCTGAGCATTGGAAAAACCAGCTGTAGGCTAAATATGGCCTCTATGAGCTTTTAAAAACCCCAGTACAGAGTCCTGCCAGGCCTTTAGGAAGACAATTGCAAAACCAGCAAGCCAAAAAATGGTAATCAATTGCTCGTCTAGACATAGTCCTCCCACCTCCTTTCCAGCCCTGTCTCTCTCCACGGCCATTCCTGAAATACCTTGGCGGTGACCATCTGTGATTCCTTGCAGACAAGCAAGGAATCCCCCCTGTGATGGTCCAAACGTCCCACCAATTTATTTCTTCCTGCCATTTCACTCAGGGAACAAGTTTCCACAGAGGCAAGAGGAAAGTAAGGAGGAAGCACAGGTCTGAAATGGTGGGCTGCTGGCAGACATGGGACGTGTTCTACGCAGACGCAAGGGGGCTGGTGTCTGTGTGTGGCTGTGGTGGGGGGTGCCCATGAAGATGGTGAGCTTACCAAGCACCCCAAGGAGGGGCTTGTTGTTGCCTCGAACAGTGCTCCCACGTGGAGCAATGGGGCCCCACCTGGGTTGGGCAGTCACAAAATACCTGCAAGAAAGAAGGTGCAAGCAGCCATAGGAGGACTCTTTGTCTGTACCCCCTTTTCCTGGTCTTCCTTCTCTGCTTTTAGCAAACTTTGACGTGAGGAGAGGATTGCAGGACCTTCAACCCAATGATGTGGCTGAGATGGAGGCAGGTGGGGTGGCTCCTCCTGCCCAGAGGGGTGTCTGGCTGTGGCCATGGGCCACACGGGCACTGGGATTCACAGTGGCGGCAGCAGATCCCAGCTGTAGGGAAGGGGTGGGAGGAGGGCTTGCTCCCTAGGAGGTCCCAGGGCTGGTGGACAGCATGGTCCTTGCACAGGCACTGGGAAGGCAAGGGGCTGGTGGAGATACAGGGCTCTTGGTGGTCAGGGAGGCTGTGAAAGAAGGTTTGCTGGGAGCTGGGCTGGATGGCTGGGTTTGCTGGAGCTGGGGGATAGGAATACTGTAATCCTCAGAGCCATCAAAGGGGAGCGCGCTGAAAGGATTTCTGTCAGTTGAGGACTGCAGAAATCTGGTGAAAAGCAGGACAAACTCCTGTCCTGTCGTTGCATGGTTGGCCAATGACTTAAGAGATTCAGTGCAATTTCCCTTCCAAAAGATGTTGTTTTGAAGTAAGTCTGTATGTTTCACAGATGTGCCAATATACTGGCTGACACAGCTCCTATTCCAGAAGAAGAATTTCTTCTTGATAGGAGGTTAAATAAAGAAGGGAATGGACTGAAACCACATTCCAGTATATTTGTTATTTCCAAGCTCCTAATTGAGAAAAACAGAGTTGCACAACTTTTTTTGCGATTTCATCCATGATTGTTCTCTGAGGGATCAAACATTACAAGAGACACTCATGTGGACAGCCTGGGCAAATATCTCCTTAAAAATTCCAGCAGGATGAAGAACAAGATTTTCTGGAAATCTCTCAGTGCAAAACACTGTCCAAATTCCATTTGAACAAAAAGGCACGTCCACAAATGAAACACACGGTCAGCTTTCAGGCTTCAACGGCAAGTCCTGTTTAGTTCAACCTCTGCTGTCAGGTGGGAAGACTCCCGTACTCTTAAAAGCACTATAAGCACCAACACCTCTCTTTTTTCCTGGCAGGATCTTGCGGTTTTATCTTCTCGCTTTTGGAGTCTTCAGCATGAGATGTTATGGGGACAACATCTATTCTGCTCAACAGAAAAGGGCTGGGGAGTCAGCTAGAGCCCTGGACATCTGAGTGCCTGCATGCTTCATGGTTAGCTGTGTTTTGAACTGCTCTTCACAGCTCTCTCTTGCGTGCACCTGGAGAGAAGAGCACTAAGAAGCACAAATGTGAGCCCTTTGGTGCTCCTTGGCTTTGGGACATGGCCCTCATTAGTTTAGCTGTGAAGAACTGTCCTCCAAGCCCTGCTTCTCTGGAAGAGCTGAGCATCCACAGTCTCCACAGCAATTGTTTTCATGGAGTATTCATGGCATGGTATTAATTTCCTTTGAATACTTTGATCTCTTTGATCTGGCTTTTTAAAGAAAACGGTGAGCTCTGCCATGTGCATGGAGGATGTTGGGTTAACAACCATGGGTTGGTTTTTTTTGTAATCCTGCAGTTCAGCACCCTGCTGAAACATACAGCTCTTCAGTATTTAAGTTTTGGAAATCCAAGATATAGTTCACTATTCTGTATCGCAACATTTGGCAAGACAGTGCTTTGCCTGTGATGCCTTGTGTGTCATGCGTGTGTGTGAAGGGCTGGATGGCTAATCTACTGATTATTTGCCGTACAAGGCACAGGCAGAGGAGCACACACGTGCCTAGCCAGAGGGAAAGAAGTTAAACCACTGATCCCAAAAATACAACAAACATGATGCAGGATGACTTAACTGGGGATGTCAGCAAAGATCACCTTCGGTCCTGGCAACAATGCTGCGATGGCAGAGGAATTTATAAACAGAAGTTGATTCTTGCCTCCAAAAGAGTGTGACCTGCAACACATATTTTGGCTGAAACTAGCACCATAAAATTCATATTGTGGGACTACCCGTCCACATAATGTTAGGACAATAATTACATATTAGAAAGACCAGACAGGGTCTCCTTCTGCCCATCTTCCTGGCTACCACAGGGTATTTGTCTGCTTTCAATTTCTTAAGGGGTTGTTGGGACAATATCCCACTGCCTGAGGGACTGGACTGGGAAGAATTCCACCCAACAGCTCTGGCTGTAGGTGTCAGGCTCCATTTCGGAGGTGCGGTTGTACCTTATTATCAGAGAGGAAACATAAAAATCCATTGCTTTTCTTCACTATCATTTGTGGTATCTAAATAACATCTGCTCTTCCCATTGCTGCCTTTTAATCAAGCTGCATATTCTGATAATGGTCTTGCCCCAGATGCCGTGCTGGTGAGCCCTGTCACAACAGGGAGTGACTCCTCTTAGCCACTTTCTCACTCAGCCCCGTCAAATCATGAAGTGCCTCAACTCGACCTGTTGCTGCAGAGTCATTTCACAGAGGAGGGGGGCTACGTCCCAGTTCTTGGACAAGCATGTTTGAGGGACACCAACGCCTGGCTCGTATTTCTGCTCCTCCAGCACTTTAAAATCTTGTATCCGAGTCACTTGTTTCTGTACTGTGTCTAGATGCTTCTTGGCTTTGCTGCTTTCTAAGACCTCATGGCTCTCTACAGCTTCCTGAGGAGGGGAAGTGGAGAGGGAGGTGCTGAGCTCTTCTCCCTGGTACCCAGCGATCGGACGTGTGGGAATGGTTCAAAGCTACTCCAGGGGAGGTTCAGACTGGACATTAGGAAGCATTTCTTTACTGAGATGGTGATTAGACACTGGAATGGGATTCCTAGAGAGGTGGTTGATGCCCTAAGCCTGTCAGTGTTTAAGAGACATTGGGACAATGCCCTTAACAACATGCTTTAACTTTTGGTCAGCCTCGAAATAGATGATCACTGTAGGTCCCTTCCAGCTGAAACAGTCTATTCTATTCTAATTTCTTTCAGGGCTCATGCCTCTGGGATTTCACCTTGTGTTAACTTTCAGTTGACAAGGCTGAATGCCATTTTTGATCTCACCATCTGATCCTGTTCCATAGATTTCACAGCAGTTAGAGGGGAGATCTTTTCTCTCAGCCTGCATCTGTCTTGATGGTGCATCCGCGGCACAGAGTGTGATACTTACACTCTTTACTTCTCCATGAAAAAAATAAATAGGTCATGACTTCTCACCAGCCACCATTCTCCAGCTCAGACTGGACTGCATTCACTCTGCAGGGACCGCACAATTTAGTTGGAAGTAGACATGTGTTGAGCTGGGTTGTTGCATGTTCTGCTTGCGATGTCAGCTGTATAGCCCTGTACCAAAGAGCTCTAAAGAGAAATCTGCCTTCTCCGAGTAAACCTGCAGCAGTACATGTCCTACAGTTCAGCCCTTAATGATGAGATCAGTTTACAAATGCAGGATCATTGCTGACTCAATAGACAGTCATTTTGCAGCTAACACACGCCTGCACGCTTGAGGAAACCCAGCGAAGTATAGTAAGTGAAGGAGTCAAACATGGGGAAGAAAAATCTGCAATGCTATAATTAAAGCAGCCAAAGAAAACGGAGTTCTGGAACAGCAGTTATTTAAAGAGAAAAGCTCTTATCCACACAAAAATTAAAGTACATATTAGCCTCATTTCCAAATGCAATGTGACTGTGCAGCCATAGCGCCTGTCTCTGTCTTGAATCGCCTTTCAAACAAATTTTAACACACACACACACAAACGCACACACACAGCCTACCAATTTTCAGTAGGCAAGACTGCAGGTATCAATTTTGAAGATACCGCGTGCTTACAAAATCATCAGCCATGTAGGGAAGGAAAACTAAAATAAAAGCTATTGTGAAAGGGAAACCAGAGAGAGCTCCATCCTTACCCACTCCGTATTGCAGCAGCCAGGGTGTGCATGGTGTCGGGCAGCACAGCTGACAGGGTGACGTGGGCAGGTACAGGTGACATGGGAAGGAACTGGGAAGAGGTTGGGAGTCTTCGGAAGGACACGGGGATATTTGTTTGGCTGTTTTAATTTTGGAGTTATAGTTCTTTTCCCCCTTTTTAGGTTGTGTGTTTTTCTTTTTTAGAACTAATGCCATATTAATTCAATTTTATATGGGATAGGCAATAAGCATAGATAAAAAAATAAAAGAGCAGCAAATGCAGAGGCTGGATGGTGGCTGGGGTTATTGCAGTACTATACAGAAGGTCACCAAACAGAAAAAGCCCACAAGAAACCAGACTTTTTTGTCTCTCCTGCTCCTAGAACCATCTTGGGCTCTTTCTGTGACTTTTTCCCTACTTGTTACTTTCCAGGCTAGCTAAATTTCTCAATAACTCCTCAAATTCAAAAGCAAACTGTGGCTACAGGAGCATGTCTGTCTCAGCAATCACAGAATCTCACATTCTTGTTTTCCCTTCCACCACCACCAAGCAGTCCTCAGTCACAACGTTTAGGTCACTGCTTGACTTTCGGCGCAGTTCGGCCTGTGCAAGCCGGGGGGCTTTGTGAGATGAGCATGTCAGCTGCAAAAAAAAAAATACCGAAACCCCAAATGGCTTGAGGCATCATTGTCTTACATTGCGGGTAGTCACGTGCATCCCTCAGACTGAGGGTTAAAAATGTTACCAAACCAGAACATCACCCCTGCGCCCAAGGCGAGGGGCATGTTGGCAGCCTCACAAGGTGTGGGGCAGCGGAGAAGCAGCCTCCAGAGGAGCTGGGGCAGGACCTACACCTCTTCTGAGTAGCAGTCTCCTACTGTTGCCTCCAGCTGTCCTGCTTTTAAACCTGCCACAAAAAGTATCCTTAAATGGCAGCGTTTATGGGGCAGCATTTACAGGGAGCATTCACAAAAGCCTTAGAGAAGCAATACATAAAGGAAGCTTGCTCTTCCTCCTGGCTGGCAGCTGCCAGCTATGCACAGCTGAACACGTAAGAGTTTTGCTCCACTCTGCTTCCTCCTGAGGTCCCCGACCCTTATCTTTTAGTAAAAAGCATGTTCAGCTTTACCTCAGGCTACCTCATTGTGTAATCTCAAACATCTTTATTCCCCCAGGCGCAGACATTCGCAGCAGTCTCAGTTTACAGGAGCTCTGATCATGCTGGAGACTGCGTCACACTGGGCGTCTGGTCCCCACGTTCCTGCCCCTGCTAACTCCACCCATGTTTCTGTTCAGGGGGTGCCACCGGTGAGGGGAAGCCTACCCCAGGTGGGCTCCCGCTCCCCATGTCTCTGTGTCACACCAGCATCGAGTTTGTCGCATCCCAGCAAGCAGGAGGAACAGCTATTTCTCTCCAAGGCGTGCACTGAAAGACTCTTCCTAATTCGCAGTTTGCCTCAATAAAGGAAAAAGACTGAGAAATTCCAATACTATGTATTTCATCTCAAGGCAACTTGGCCTTTGCCAGCTTCTCCGGGGAGAGGGCGGGCCTGCATGACAGGGGACACTGCATGCCTGAAGGGCAGCAGAGGAGCTGAGGGCCCATCTTGAGTGATTGCTGCTTCAGTAATTGGCTCTCGTTGTAGACGTAGATGTGGCCTCATTTACTGGAACAAGAATCAACACTGTAAAAGTTTGCTGTGCAATGAAGCCTAATAAGCCCTTCTTCTCTCACCATTTTCTCATTTTCAAGGTGATCAGTAGGCAAGAGGCACCGCTGCCCAGCCACTCCTATCTGTCAGACCGCTCTCAGATATGCAAAAGTCAGTGATTCCTGCTTCTTTGCAGCGAGAAGAATGATTATTGTTTCTGACTCAGCTCAGAAGATTTTGTCATGTCTGATTTTGCTGGAGGCTCCAGCCCTTCACGCCAAGTTATGGTATCACACAGCAAGAACAGCTAAACAGCCCCAGATGGCCCGCGTGGTTCGCGCTAGCCTCCTAGGTTTTTAGCAGCACTGTCATATACCCTGTTACTCTTGGACAGCGTAGAGGTTGCTTTTCCGAGCCAGGTTTGTCAACAGTCTAGGTGGATTCTCCAGGGCTCCGTTCTGGGACTCGGCGCGCTTTGGCTTGGCGCGTGTTTAAAGTACACTCCAGTTTGGAATAAATCATATCCCCGTGTACTACCATAAAGGAATGTGGATGATACTCTTGCGGTTATCCACAGCATCTTTGTGGAGATTTTGGGAAGAAAAACAAATAGCACCCTTCCAGATATTTTGAAATGCTACCTCCGACTGTGAGGGAGAAAAAGTTTAAAGAGAAATTAAGCTGTCATGAGTTGTTTGGACTAATAACCACCGGCAGAAGAATAAGCTAGCTTCTAAAAATATTGTTCAGCCAAAACCTCTGTGGCTGATTTTTTTTAATGATCCATGCAGTAAGGCATACACTATAAAGAAAGGCTAAATATTCAGTTATTTGATAGGTAGCTAGCGAGCTCTAAAATACAGTTTCATCACACAGACATTGGCCCGCATAAACTGAAAGTCGGCACTGAGTGCAGTGGAGAGGCATCATCATCCATCATCTTTTAAGGTGGCTCATTTTACTGGTGACAACTCCAGCTGTGGTCTCAGTCAAGATACTCTACCTGCAAAGGCTGAATTAAAAGGATCTGCAGTGACTTCTCAGTGTGGTATAGTATAACATATTTGCTAGATTTATTGAAGGGTTAGGTTTGGGATTTGCTATTCCAGCATTCCTTCATCGTTATGCAACAGATACTTTGACAACTTGTTCAAAAGAAAAATCTGGTCCCCATTATGTGCAAGTGCTATGTCATATTAAGCTGAAATAGGAAGACACCATTCTTTTAACTCAGCTTGGGTCATTATGACTGTATCCTGCTATTGACCTATATCTGGGTCTCCAAGCTATGTCCACTAAGAGGCCTGAAAAAGTATCAATGGCAGGATATAGCCCTTTGTTCTTTCACACTACAATCACAAGGAATTAGAGCAGGATCTGGCTCCCAGGACTCTGAGCTGGCCTACAGCTTTAGCTTTATGAGAATGGCTTGCATCCCTCAATGAGAGAAGCCTTTGGAAAAACAGGCCATCATCTGATATCTTCCAAGCTCTGATATTGGCAAGTAGCAGCTACTTTCTTGTCGTATGAGCATACCAGCCATTGAAGAGCTTTGGTGGTGGTTTGTATTTAACAACAGTGTGTTCTCGGGTCTTTCTGGCAACGAGTCTCGGCCTATCTCCATTTATTATGTTTTGATCCCTCATCAAACAGACGTTTGATTTCCCCAAGTGCTCTTGCACACTGCATTAGCCCCATACGTGCATGCCTGGCTGGAGAGCAGCAGAGAGGAGGGAGGGGAGAGCTCAGAGCCTGTCCCTCTTTGAGTGTCTGAAGCCGCTGGGCTGCTAAGGGCTCCTCAGGGTCCTTAAATCCCCAACATCCTCGCCATAGATCCCATACCCTTGCAGCAGCTGTGGTTATGCACTGTGCAAAGGACAGTGGTGGACATGCTCTTGGTCGTCCCAGAGAAAGCTCTTTCTCTCCAATGTCAGGTCCAGGTTCTTCCAGTGCCAGGACAGGGTAGGGCTAGAAACACTTCAATCCCAAAACATGTGAAATATGATTGTTATAGCTAGATGGCATAGTGTCAGCTCAGTAAAGCAAGATTTGATCTGCTGTCATAAATGTCTCTGTAGAAGTAACTCTTGCCAATAATGCGCCAAAGAAAGGTGGCAGCCTTGCAGTCAGTGATCAAAACCTGTTCCATCCACTACCACTCACTACCCATGTGATGTTTTGTGTCTAATGCCAACCAGAAACCCATCAAAGCATTTTGGGTACTTGAGTAGGAATACTATTTTGGAATTTAGGCCAAGTAACTCAGACCAATTAATTAGTCTAAATATTTTCCTTGCAGAAATTTATTTTCATCCAGAGCACTGTTGTGAAAATTATTTAGGCGTTGTACCTGTTCTGAAAAAAAATCCTCTATAATTTTTCAGTCTTGAGGGTAATTTAATATTGAATACTATTAACAGACCAGGTTGAAAAAAACACACCCTTTTTAAAACGCTCTTGCCACTAATGGAAGAAATTTAAATGAAGTCTTTTATTCATACAGGACACATGCAGGAACTCAAGACTGTGTATTTATGCATATTATTTTATTAAAAGATTCACAATATCCTTCTGAGCTGTTCCAGAAGTCAGTTTTACAATGAGATACTTGCTAGTGAAAGGAGGATAATTTTGATGATGATTTTATAGACAAATATTTTCTAATGGCAGAAAATTTGCAACTTATTGCTGAATTGTAAATTGAAACCTTTTTTTCCCGTATTTGTATAACATTAAGAGATGTGAAGAACAATGCAGAAAAGAAGTATCCAGAGCAAAAGGCCTTTAAGCATAACATTATGTGATGCTCCAACTGATTTATAGGAGAAGACTATTACTGTACTGCTATAGTGATTTCTCACATGGACTTTGGTTCCAGAGGATGTACAGCCGACCAACCTACCAACTCCCAATTAACCACTGCTGATGTATTGGTCATGTCCAACTCTTAATGTACCTATTTTTAAATTTTTTTAGTTTAAAACAACATTAAAGGGAAAAGATCTTGGTGTAACCCTTTAAAAATACAGTCCGTTTCACTCTCAGTCACAACACTTGCATATTACAGTCACCTTCACTGTCAGGGTGACAGCGGTAGTGTGCTGCCTGTAACATGTAGGAAGCAGTTTCAAAGCCGTCTGCTTTGTCAGGTGTGAGGCCCAAAATCCACTGGGAAGGGCAATGAGAAGGGCAACCCTGGAGCTTCGGTGGGATCACCACTTGCCCTGTCTCTTTTGACTCTTGCCCGTTCGTTTCTGCCAGTCCCAGATCTCTGGTGACTGTACAGTTCATGGGGTTTCCTTTTGCTCTTTCTTTCGATCGGTTTGGAAGGAAAAACGTGCTGTCCTCAAGAGCTGAAGGCAGTGAGTCCTGAGCAGCTCCCAGGCTTTGCTAGCTGTAAGGCTCAGTAGAGAGCCCATGGCATCTCCTTCACCTCGCGCCCCTGTCAAGCCTTTCCCTTCTGGCTCATTGAAGGAAACTCTGAGAAGAGCAGGGACACTGAAGTTTGAACACCAAGAGGCAACTGTGGGGTTCAGAAGAGGACAGGAGCTTGATCAGTAAAACACTGATCTTCTTTCCCTTGCAAATCCCCTCAAGTAAGTGGAGATGCAAAATGATGTCTCCTGCTGGCTCCAGCCGTTCCTGCGTAGGAGCACAGCTCTGAATTCAGTTTCCACAGGGGAGATTTCTTTTTCTTTTCCTTGGATAGTGGTTAAACACAATATTTGGGTTTTATGTTTCTGTCCTGCCTGAAGCAACGCCTCCCCTGCATGTCCCAGACTACTGCTGCTGTGTGACGGAGAGGCAAAACACGGGCTTTTGTTTTGGACTACTCATGGGTTTGGAGGCATCTCATGCCTCATCATAGCCGATGCTGGGGCTCAAAGCTCTCCTGTGTTGCGCACACTATTAACCAGCCAGCAATTTCGAAAATATTTTTACTGCTGCTAATTACCCTTTGGGGAGACTGTAAAACAGAGTCTTTATGGGAATCTCTGGGCTGTCTATGCCTGGAGGAAAAATATGAGTGTGATTAGCTATGTTTGCTAACTGAAGCACCCCAGTGATTGCCTCTATGTCCCTGTGCCCAGCTTGTGCCAGGCTGCTTGGGGGATGTTTACAGCTCACCTTCTCACAGCTATTCTGAACACTGATACTCACTTGGGAGGGAAAAATGTCATAATTCGTTAAATGTCTTCCTGTTTCTGAAATGAGCACTTCATCCAACCTTCCGCCAGTGGACTGCAGACGTCCCGATTTAAAGTAGCTACGCTGCAATGGCTTGGTCTAAGGCAGCCGAGGGCAGTGGTGGGGTGCTGTGGGGAGAGGCTGTCCATGCAGTGCTGAGGCTACAGCCAGATTTACTCCTGGTGTCCATCTCCACCCTATTACCCGTGACATCCATGGCAGCAGGGTGCTGGGAAAGGTAGTCCTGTGGCTATCTAGGGCACCACAGAGCTGCAGCTCTCTCCTGGCCTGTGCTGCCCTGCCAGGGCTGCTTCAGGCCAGCTTAAGTCCACAAGCAGCTCAAAGGCAGCCTTCTACCTGCTCCTTTACCTCTGGCCATATGGGATTTTCCCCTTTCTTTAGTGCCAGCACCGATGCTTCTAACACCACAGCTGGCATGTGGCAGGAGATGAGTGACAGAAGAATGTTCAAATGTCTGGGGACATTCACACAGGGCATTAAGGTGCTGCCTTTGGTCACCATACAGATTCTATATGTATAGATATAGAAATAGAGTTCATAGCATCATGAAGCCACACCAGGGTGTCCTCGAGCCACACACCTGGCCGTACACCTGCAGAATAGGTGCTGTCACCTGTCCCCCGGGGTTTGTGTGACACCACGCTGAAGTGCAGCAAAGAGCCAGCGCTGAACGCTGGCTGCAGCAAAGAGAGGGCTCATGTGTGTTCCAGAGGAGACAAAAGGAGGTGAAAAGAAAGGATTTACACTCAAAAAAGAAAAAAGGAAAAAGAAGTGGATAAAGACATTAGCATAATTACTTCTAAGGTATTGAGAAAAGGGGACATGAAAAGCAAAGCTAATGGGAGAAAGTAATCTTGTCCCAACAACCGTGCAAATCCATGGAGAGCCTCCCAGGGGCAGGGCTGCCCAGTGTTCCTGAAAAGAAGCTGCTGGGCAGCACCAGGCTGGGGATCATGCCTTCTCCATGCCACGCCACCATCCCTGCCCCTCTGGGCAGGCCGCCCGCCTCCTCGCCGCCCTCAGCGTCTCTCAAAGGGAGATGCAGCAGCAGATTGCTCTCTCCACACTTCCCCTTGGCCTCCGCACAAAAAACTGAAGACACAAAATGCTGGTCCCTGCCTCCACCCATGGAAACCTGGATCTGCTTCTGGCTCCGGCCCAGAAGAGTCATGCTGGGCTGGTGGTGCGAATAGCACCTCATTTTGTGGATTTGAAGGTTGCAGGGCAAATTAAGGATAAAACATTTTCTTTAAGCTTAAAATGACATGCTTTTGCCCGATTTGAGTCACACGAGCTATTTTAAAACTCTCTTAGAATGCTTTATTTTATTTTTCAAGAGTAATAATTGAAGATGGGCCAGATTAAAAGCTGTGGCCCGAACAGTGCTGAGCTTGGGTGGGGGTCAATAGAAAACTACATCACAATTTTCCAGTTTGGCTCATCCTGCTGTAATAGACAGTCTCCAGAGGCAATGCAGTTGTAGGAGACTTTTGGAAACTATCTTGTACTCGAATGCTCTTTGTGCTCGAGGTTTTCCTTCCACAACTTAATTTCTTTTGAAACTCATCAAAGTGCAGTTTGAATGAGTATTTCCTTGACTGTGGTGAGCTCAATTTTTAAAGGGACAAGACTCAAAAGTCTGAAGATCTGGTAGATCCCTGCCAGACTGAACTGCAAAGCAACTGAGAAGCAACAATTTTGATTTGAAGTCCCGTATGCAGAAACCTTTCTCTTTGAAGGAGCCAAAAATTTCAGCATGAAACCCTTCCTGGAAAGACTTGCATGCTTGAGCTTATGCGATCACGTGAAGAAACTTTGTCCATAATCACAGAAACCGAAAATTAGAATACATTTGATGACCCTGAGCTTTATTTCTGTCAGGAAGCATCCTCTTTTGCCAAGTCTGGATGCTTGCTCCTTCTCCACCTGTGCTGTGCTTGATACTGTTGATCCACCAGGAAAGAGGTATCTGGCGAGCGCCTGGTGTTGTCCATGTCAATTAAGGACTGATGCCCACCTGGTTCCTATCTTCCCCACTCCCCTTGATGCCTGGTGCTTCTTGGGCTTGGAGGCAGCAACCTCTCATGTCCGAAGCAGTGAGCAGCAGTGCTTCCAAATTACAAAGTCAAGCTACCAGCATCCTTAAAGTGCCCCTGGACATGCATGTGAGTGGCAATGTCTCCCACGAGTCCTGCTGCTGCTGACAGCTAGAAGTGAGTGAGAGGTGTCGGGTCAGTGGCGCGCCTCCAGGGTGTGCGCCCTCCTGGTCTGGCCACTGAAACCAGCAGCCAGAAGCCAGGGCCACCAAGGTGTGCAAGTGGGGCTGGTGCAGCTGCAGCACGGGAGGCAGGGCTGGCCAGGGAGAGATGAAATCAGCACAAACTGAAGGCCTTGCTGAGGTTGGTAGGACACATGCACACAAACACACACACACACATCTCCTGCTACCCCCACCACACTGAAAGGCACTGGACCTTCAGAGGGGCAGAGGCTCCAGGAGACTTTGTGGGCCAGAGAGAAGAGCTGGGGATCAGTCGAGGAAAACACAGCCTGATGCCCTTGGCATAGTCACTTCAACCCATGTTCCTACGTGCCCTTCCCCCAGAGTAGAACTCTCATAAATAACCCACTCAGAGGGTTATGTTTCTCTTGACAGCCTTCCAGGCCTTAGCTTTAGAGCCACAAAATGCTTCCAAGCGATGCTGAACACAAGGGAAGCAGGTATCTGCTTTTCGTGACAAGATTTCCCAGCACACGGATGCTTTGTCGCTGAAGGCAGCACCTTCGTCTGTTCACATGCATTTTTCTGGACTCCGTAGAGAGCAATGACAGAAGTGTTAAAAGAAGTTAATTTAAATGGTTGCCAGGAGGTAATTGCAGACAAGCCTCGCTCATGACTAATCTCATCTTAGATTATTGATTTATTGTTTGTGGAGTACACACCTTCAGGTTTCAAAGGCCAGGAAAGTTTTGGCAGCAATGCCAAAATATGAGCAAATTACAGAAAAATTTAATACCCACAAGCAGAGCTACTGTATGGGAGATTCACACCCCCAGGAGGTGCTCTGCTTTCAGGTCCTGCCCAATGTGGGCCTCTATCCCAGGGTGCCCTGTGGGATAACCTCATTCAGATAAAATGATGGATTGCTACACAGTTTATCCAAGGAGGTTACACACTTGCTAGGAGCCTCTTTCAAAGTGAAATCCCCCTGAATCGTCCCACTGAGGTTTTTGGATCAGGGCCTTCAATATCAGAGGTTAAAGGAGAATGGATGAGATCATTTTCAGCAAGACCACATAAGGGGGGTAAATGCCTGCATCTCATTTTCCATGACATTTTTCTCTATAGGCATTGGAAGTCCTGGGCATGAGCCCTCTCAAGTCATTATGCTTCATATCTGGAAAACGGTGAAGATGAGAAAAATGCCAGACTCCAAGGTCAGATACCTTCCATGTGAGTAGCATCTTTCCTGTGTGGTTCCCACTTTGATACCAGCCTGTGGGGTGAGCTGGTTATACACAAAACCTATGTTTTCCGTGTTATTTGAGTAGACAAGGTCCAAGCTGGTAGAGTCTTAAACGATAAAACTTGAACTGCAATTTGTGATCATTCTTCTCATCCTCAGTGGCAAAAATATGGCTGAAATCCTGACTTTATGGTAATGAATGGCAAGAAGTCCCTGTACGCAAGAGAGATCAGATTGTAATTTTAAAAGCCTAGCAGTGCAATGACAAACAGAATAGAAAATAGGATTGCTGCCATTCTAGCACAGGATAATAAACTCTTTATGGATGTGGTAAATTCAATCCCAGAATGATGCAATAATTTAGACAATAATTCACAACAGCCAGCAAAATCAGACAAAGTTCCCATTGACTTCAGCGAGGGCAGGATCGGTCCCGGAGGACACGCTGGCCTGTTTTGGCCAAGAGCTTACAGTATTTAACCTCATGTTTTCCAGTGGAGAGAACAACGCAAGTCGCCTCTTACCTCACTATATCTTGGTGCTCTGAGGCTGCTGTAAGAAAACATCTGCTGAAAAAGCACAGGAGGACAGGATGGGAAGCCAGAGGGCCTGATTTAGGTACCAAGCTCACAAATGCATTTCAGGTGCCAAGTAAAGCCATTCTCCAGCAGTAAGTGCCAAAGTGCATCGTAGGATTGCCGGTGGCTTTGCAGGTGGGTCCACAGGGAAGACCTGCCAGCCAAGAAGAATGGGTGCATGAAGTGAAGCTGTGGGTGTTGGCCCTAACCTGCAGCTGCCGTGATGGCTGGGCATCACCTGGTCCTGGACATGGATAGTTCGCATTCCTAAATAATCTCTTTTGTGATAAATCCCCAGACTGCCTGTGAAGTTTTGTGATTGCTTTAAATTGATCCAAGTGTGAGCTGCTGCTGACGGGAACCATCTCATTCCCCGCTTTGCCTCTGGGCTGGTTCCTGCCCTCCTCTGTGCTGCTGGGACTACTCATCTTTTTGTGGTTTTGGTAGACTTAGCTTTCAGCCAGAGCAAGTCCCCTGCCTGACTTCAATGTTCAGCCTCACAAGCCCCAGGTCCAGGACAGGAAAATCTGTTTTGTGGGGCCTGACCCTTCAATGGCATTGCAAAAACACAGCCTGTTTGTGAGCAGTCCTTCTGCCCATCAGTGCCACGAGTAAGGGTGAAATCCTGACTTTTTTGCAGTAGAGGGCAAAAAATTATGCAGCAGATGGGATGTCTGGAGCCACACAAGGCAAGGATAAACAGAAGAGAAAATGTAACTTCTGTAACTTGAAGCAGGGGTAATAAACTTTATGGATGTTGTGGATGCAATCCCGATGTACCACAGTAATTTACACCTTCAGCAGCCATGAAAACTTGCTCGAGCCAATCATGAAACCATATCCTACAAGGTGGTGAGCAGCTATAATCTTACCAAAAGTACTAAAATAGCCAACTAGAGAGGGTATCAGCTCTCTCAAACTGCCCTTTGATTTATGTTCACACAAACTGTCCCAGGTGAAGGACTGGGATGCAGAAGACTCGGGTATCACGTACCACACTGCAGGCCTGAGCTGAGCTGGATCACCCGCATGTAGCCCAGCTTCTGGGGATGCGCAGGGAGCCAGGGCTGCTGGCAGAGGCTCGACACTGTCCCCAGGTTGAACAGGCTTCGTTAAACTAGGCTCCCAGACATGAGAAGGACCAAAGGCTTTGGCAGGCGGGAGCATCTTGAGACAGCGTGGAGCTGCAAAAAGCAATTTAAGGAGCAAATCTCTGCACATTCAGTGAGTCGGACCACAGATGTGAGCAGGCTATTTTGCAGGCCTGGATCCGTGCCTGTGTCCGGCAGCTCCATGACAGTACAGCCAGCCGGTAGGTGCCGGGGACATCATGGTCCCCCTGCACCAGCCAAAGCAGGTACAGGCACCCCCCTCCCACCCAGAGCGGCACAATCTGAGCTTTGTTAGCATCACTGCTGGTGTAACGAATTCAGGGACAAAGAAACAAAAGCAGTAGTCAAACAGGAGAGCAGTCTGGCTCCGGAGTGGCCACCAGACCTCTTTTTCCTTTTTTTGGATCTGTGCGGAGGCAGCAGGCCTTTCTGTGGACTCCTGGTCCAGCAGCAAGGCAGGCAGTTCGAGGAGACGGTGAAGATATTAGTTCCCCAGGTGTTCCTGGGGTGAAATTCTGGCCATAGTGAAGCCGGCGGGAACGCTGCCATTGCCTTCCACCAAGCCATGATTTCACCCCATAGGTATTAGTTTTTCCTCTCCTCCCAAGACCAGTACAGATATTAGAAAACCACAGCTATCAGGGTGCTGCAAATAAATACTCCAGGCCACAAACCTGGTTTCTTTGTCAAGAGGGACAAGATGAACGTAAAAGGACAGGTTGGAGAGCAGCGAGGATGCCACACAACAAAGCATGATTAACACAAGGTGGAGGAGACAAAAAAAAGCAGCTTCTGTCCTCCATAGGAAATTATATTGTGTTCTGTAAAAATAATCAGCTGAGATATGCAGCTGAAAGCACTTTATGAGCTTTGTTTCCCTTACAGTTATAAACAGCACCTCTCGGCGGTACACCACGCACAGCCTTCGGCTGCCTTTCTGCCCAAGTAGCACGCAAATCAGATCAGATGATTTATGACCAGAATGACAGAGAGAAAGGCCTTTCCTGACTAGAGATCATTTTCTAAGTCTAAACTCAAGCGAAGTGCTCCTTTTATCACTACAGGGTGATCAAAGGAGTGAGATGATGGTGGTGTGTGGCATGGGACCAGGGAGACAGAGATGCTCCTCTTACCTTTGGGCTTTCTCCAGCTTAGGCCAGAAGATGCAGCAGGTCCAGTTTTCATGTAGAGGGAACAGTTACATTGATTAAAACTTCTTTTCTCTGTTTTTTACATCCACGTGGCACCACTTCACCTGGTCACCGAGAGGGACCAAGAGACAGTGCCACACACGACACACACGGTCGTGAAGATTTCCGTGGGTAACCCTCGCAGGCTGCTCCCTCGGGCTTAATCTGAGAATTAACTGGTTTAAGGTGAGCTAGTTATGAATGTCTGGTGCTGAGGAAGTGCTACATAATTAACATGGCTGCTTTCTAAAAGCATCTCATCCTAATCTGGACCGCTGCCTGTTTCTGTTGAACACGATAAGGAGAAGAGCTGCTGTAGTGAGTATAAATGAAACTAAACAGGGAAGCAAAATTGATGCTAACATCAAAAATATGGATTTGGAAGGACAGCTTTTTTTAGACACTTCTCTTATTGTAGCCCAGAGGAAATCAGCTGTGTTGCATATTTTTTTTAAAAAGGGTTCAGAATTGAAACCTGCCAAATGACCCAAAAGCCGTGCAGATGGAGGGGAACACAGTCCACTGCAGCTGCCAGCCCACAGGTATGGAGGGAATTTTGCTAAGTACCGCATCTGGTAATGGAACTGGGGAAAGAAAAACAAAAAATTTCACAGAAGACAGCTTGCTCCTGCTAAAATCTGCTGAAGATTAATGACCTTTCTCACGAAAATTGCTGAAGATATAAATGCATTTACACGCTGCAGTCAAACAGGGCCTTCTTGCTTCCCGTGTTTCTTTCATACCTGTGCATATGAAGACACCCAGCGACGCTGAGGGCTCCTGCCCGACCAACCTTCAGGAACTCGCACAGATAAAAGCCCAGCAGTGAGCCCCTGGCAGGGCTGCAGCCTCCTGCACTGACCCCGCAGGAAACCAGCTGAGCCAGTCAACGGGATGTGGGCAACGTGGAGTCCTTGCTCCTCTGGCCACTGACTTTCTAATCCGGAGGGGAGTTCCTCTATGTGAAAACTATTAGGATCTTTGAACTGTGTTGTGTGTGAAACTGTGTTGCCCACCTCTGCTGGGCACGAGGCAATCTCACGGGAAGCCTTGCTGCTCTCCCTCAGTAGAGCAGAGTTTGAAAAGGAGGAAAAATGGTCTCAGCTTTGATTGAGACCTTTGATTGAAACTTCAGTGGCCACCAGCACTGATCCCAGGGCAGCTTCCTGCCTCCAGTGTAGGAAAATAATTTTCCCAGCTGCTCTCACAGAAGGGGCTGAAGTTGAGAAGCCATCTCTGCTAAGGGGGTGTCCGAAGCTGCCATGGAGACCCTCTAGCAGATGAGACTGGACTAGAAACATTTCCATAGCCAGATGTCTGCAAACGTGGGAGGAAATCTCATGTGCAGCAGGGACCGGGGACTGAGTAGAAAGAGCAGAGCCAGATGTGACCAGAAGGATATTAGACAACCCCTAAGATAGATGTCTTACAGCAGTGAGGATCCTGGCACAGGGAGGAAGGGGAGAGGTTTGCTTTGAGCATTTTTGCCCCAGACCTGCAAATTTTGAGCTTTGTCTATGACTGAGGTGCCTCTGGTTCAAAAATTCCTTTGCATCACCCACATTCCCTTAACCATCACAGTATTTCAAGTAATGAGTGGAGCGATATCTTTCAAACTAGGCAATAGTTTGAAAATATTCTAATGAAAAATACCCAACGAAGTAATTTGAAACTTCAGAGAGATCAGTAGGCTGATGAACAGGCAGCCTACAAGAGGATTCTTCATGTGCAAGCTGACAGAAGTCCCTGTCAATGCCACCTCCTCTCCAAAGGAGAGGGAAGCTGAGGGATTACTGAACAAGGAGAGACCTTGTACTGGGTCTCTGGGAAAGATATACTGGAGTTAGCAAGAAGACATCCTGGGGCTGGATATCCAAGCTGTTCTTGGGCACAGGAAGATCAGAATCGTCGAAACACATCAAAGCCAGGTCCGTCCAGCCCAACACTGTTTCTGAACCAGTCACCAGCAGAAGAACCACCCTTCTGTTTCAAACTTGACACATCTCTTTGGGTGCCCCCAGTTCACACAAACACACATGCAAGAGTCAAGGGCCTCCCAGGTCCTGAGATGTCTGCCGAGGGCCAAGATGAGGCACCGTGCCAGCAGGGCTGGAGGAAAGACCCTGAACCTCTGGAAGTTTGAAAGCAGATGGGGTGCACAGGCGGGATGGAGACTCACCAGGGGAGCGCAATGGGGCAGCTCACGATACCATGGATGTCTGTGAGTAAGGTATGCAGTGAACATCTGCTAAAAGGATAACAATATAAAGCAGCGGTGGATGATAAATAGAAGGGCAGTGAAAAGGAGAGGCTTGGCACTGCATCTGACACAGCTGCCGTTGGTAGAAGCTGTTGCGTCAATAGGTGTTGTACTTTATACTCCTAAAAATACAGCGCTCTTCAACTGTAATCTCTGTTGCGTACTGTAATGTACTTGGTCAAAAGCTAACTGATGGGTTTTCCTTATATTCTGTATATTATTTAAGGTGCCAGTCCCTCTCACTTCTTGTGCTTTTGTGTCTGAAACAACTCTGGATTTTCAATTAGGTTCCTCAATTTTTGCTATATTTTTTAGGGTCTTTTTGTCAGTCCTGCTCTATTCTATTCTGGTTTGGCTTGAGTTCATACACCCCACCACATTTTCTTTTGGGATGGTCTCTGTGAGCTTTCCAAAAAGATATCCACAAAGATTGGAAGGGATAATCAAGGAGTTAGTGTCAGACTACCACCTAATGGGAGGGCAGCATTTTGGAGAGTTAGGCAGTGAAATCTGCTCTGATTTTGAATATGTCCGATGAACTGTGAAGATGAGCCATGAGCTGGGGAAACATCTCAGACTGGTTGTCATGCACATGAAGTGCAGTGTCCAGGGGAAGAAGGTCACACTGTGCAGCGTGACAGATCTGATGCTAACGGGAACATGCCTCGACCCGAGCTGATGTGCAAGGGGTGTTCCAGCAGAGCCAGACAGAAGCTCTCAGAGAAGGGGTTTCCTCATTCAGGACTGCAGGGACAGCCACCCAGACAGTTGTCCTAGCATCAGCAGCTTGGAGAGGGAGTTTTGTTGGTGTAAAAGCCCAAAGGCAAAAAGTAGGACTGTCACCCACTGATCCTCATACAAAACACCAAAGACCCCACTGGTCCAGCACAGCATAGCGTAAAATTATTGGACTATGAGAAAATATGTCCCCACCCCACCATGGCTTTGAAGAAGTGGGGTCCAGCCGGGGCTGTCCTAAGGCAGCATCATACGCAAATTCATCACAGCCGGGACAGGGAATACAATGAGAGAAGCCTCTGTAATTGCTGTAATCGCTGGCTGCACTAGACATGCCCCTACCTTAGGACACCGGCATTTTCCAATTTCCAAAAGAAAACAGGAAAAGTGTTTAAAAGCTATTTTCTTTCTTCTCTGGAGGTTGTTGGTACATATTAAAGTTGGAACATTCTTGAAAAATGGGATTTCCATCTCCTTCACACTGCAGCATTGCAGGCTGGGTGCTGCTGCACCACGGCTCTCGTCAGAAGTCCCTTCTGGAGGGTGATGGTCTTCAGAGGATGCTAACTTTAAAGGGTCCCTGAAAGACAGCTAAGAAAAGGCAGGCTATTGTTCATAGAAATAAATAAATGCAGGGACGCACGATGTCACAGGGGAATCATAGAATCATGAAATGGTTTGGGTTAGAAGTGACCTTAAAGATCACCTAGTTCCAACCCCCTGCCAAGGGCAGGGACACCTCCCACTAGACCAGGCTGCTCAAAGCCCCATCCAGCCTGGCCTTGAACACTTCCAGGGATGGGGCATCCACAACTTCTCTGGGCAACCTGTTCCAGTGTCTCACCACCCTCACAGGAAAGAATTTCTTCCTAATATCTAATCTGAATCTACCGTCTTACAGTTTAAAACCATTCCCCCTTGTCCTGTTGCTACACCCCCTGATAAAGAGTCCCTCCCCATCTTTCCTGTAGGCCCCCTTTAGGTACTGGAAGGCTGCTATAAGGTCTCCCTGGAGCCTTCTCTTCTCCAGACTGAACAACCCCAACTCTCTCAGCCTGTCCTCATAGCATAGGTGCTCCAGCCCTTGGATCATCTTCGTGGACCTCCACTGGACCCATTCCAACAGGTCCATGTACTTCTTATGGTGAGGACTCCAGAGCTGGACACAGTACTCCACGTGGAGTGTCACCAGAGTGGAGTAGAGGGGCAGAATCACCTCCCTCAACCTGCTGGCCATACTTCTTTTGATGCAGCCCAGGATGTGATTGGTTTTCTGGGCTGCAAGCACACATTGCTGGCTTATGTTATCTTCTCGTCCACCAACACCCCCAAGTCCTTCTCCTCAGGGCTGTTCTCAAGCCATTCTCCACTCAACCTGTATTTGTGCCTGGGATTGTCATGACCCAGGTGCAGGACCTTGCACTTGGCCTGGTTGAACTTCATGAAGTTCACACGGGCACACCTCTCAAGCCTGTCCAGGTCCCTCTGGATGGCATCCCTTCCCTCCAGCCAGTAGATCTCGCCACACAGCTTTGTGTCATCAGCAAACTTGCTGAGGGTGCACTCAAAATGCTTAGGAGCTGGAGACACACAAAACATTGGCAAGCAGTGCCAGAGAACGCACGGTTTGTATTTCTGGCTTCTTACCCCATGTGGTTTATCCTGGGGGCTTTTTTCTTTTTTGTTGTTTTTTTTTTTTTTCACATAATACCACACCTAGTTTGTTCTGACTGTCACTTGGTGTAGGCATGCAATGGGGACCTGCTGGCAGACAGTGGGATACAGAGTGATATTTGCGCTTCCAAACAACTCGCTTACACATACCGTCATGGTAAATGCTCTCTGCTCGCGTTCTTCAGTCACAGGGTCCTTGGAGACCCAGATTTATTACAAAGTGCAGTGATATCGGACAAATCTCATAACTGCCAGTTGATCTGCACTCATTTCTACATTTTATCAGTTTTGTTTTTCCCCGCTTACTCCTTTGTTTTCGTAGCTATGAGCACATCAAGGCAGATAAATAGGAGAAACGGCGAAGCTCTGTTCTGAACTTTAATATCTTGAGTATTTAATTTTTTCTTATACCAAGAGCAACTGGATCATATTTTGCAATCTGAACTTTAATGTTTTATTTTCTTAAGCTGTGGCTACTGGAATTTTGCACTTGTGCAAAAGCAGTACAATTACCATGTCTCTCTGCATGGACACCACAAAAAAAGAAGTCAGGCTAGCATTAAACCCATCCTCTCCGAAGACTGCAACTTTCTACACCACATGTCAGCCGAGAGCTCCCACGTGAGCAATACCAAGCCTTTTCCATGGGGCTTTCTAGTGACTTAAACCTGTCAGTTTAAATTTATATTTCTGAATGTTTTTTGAAAGAAAAACCATGCCAAAAAAGTACTTTGGCCAGGCTTCCCTATTTCACTGGCTGCGTGGATGTGCAGAGCCAGCACCTCTCCTGCCAGGCGGCTGCTCGGTGCCTCTCGCAAGCTCTCGGGATTCTTGGAAGCCCTGTGTCCCCGCGGCCAGGAAGCAAGCAGCGCTGGGACATTGTGTAAATCTTCCTGTAAGTTACTGAATGCTTCTTCAAGGTCCCAAAACAGGGAGGGGAGGAGCAGTCCTCAGCTAAATAAGCCTCCATTCATGTTCAGCTGAGAAACAACCCTTCCTTAGCCTTCATGGATCCTCCCTTCCAGTGATGCTGCTCCAGCAGCCTTGGGCTTGGGGAGAACATCTCCAGGGCTGCTGCTGCTGCTTTTAGGATACACCACAAAGCTCTCATCAAATGGAAGCGCTCACTTATCACTTACCAAAAGCAACAAATTTCAAAGAGGTTGGCACCTTGTCCCCAGGCCTCTTTCCATTCATAACATCTTCTGCCCCATGCCTCCGGAAGGCAGAGTGCTGTTAGTGCTGCTGACAGGCCCAAACTACTGTGTATTTTTGACAGAGGTCAGAAGACTGGTCGATAGAAAAAATCAGAGTCTGTCAGAGGAAGAACAGTTCTCCAACTCAGCTCTGAGGACGATGGTTGTATCGACACGCAGTTGTGTCTCCCCCATCAAACTCCTCTATGCTGGCAAACAAAACCTTATGAAAAATAAAGAGTTTCAAACAATTTGCTATAGATACTCACCTCTGGCCCTTGGGGGATTGCACTGTAGGTGAGTTCAGCTAACAAGGTTTGTGCACCACATCTCCACGGGAAAGCAGCAGGAAGATACCAGTTACAGAAGATTGGTCTCAACACAGCCTCCCTGCCAAAGGGTGACTACTTTTCTTTCATAAATACTTGATCTGCCTTTGTCACCGGGACCCCAAAATCTTGCATTCTATTCAGGTCCAATATGGTGCTGGGGGGCTTCATTTTGCAATATGCTGCTCTACTCTTTTACAGAAGGGCTGGAGGAGCCTCTGGCAGACAGAGCTAATTTCTTGCTCACGAGCTGGACAAATGTTACCCTGCCTGCTGCCCTCCAGAGAAGCTTTCTTGACAGAGGCCTCACAATGGCTGATTTGATGAAGGAGGGATGGCTGCGGCTCCGGGAGGAGCTGCAGCCAGCCTCAGTCGGTGGGGAACCACATCAGGCTTCGCTCTGCAGACGTCAACTCTCTAGCTGCCACAGGCTTTGCATCTCTTTGCAGGAACTGCAGTTAGCTCACAAAAGCATTGAACGGGGGCGGGGGACACACTCCCACCTTTGGTGTCTGGCTACAAAGTACCCATCTGGGGGGCTGCACTGTGGGGCCTCACGTTATTTCTGACCCTTTGCACCGCAAGGAGATGGCAAACCAAAAATATGCCTTTGGGTCAAAGAGGAACCACCTGCGGTTCTCTCAGAGGAGACCCAGGACAAGTGTGACACAGCGTGAAAGCAACCAGCATGGCTTGAATCTGTCTAACGTGGGACAGGTAATAGGCAGCGGCCTCACGATGGGTCCCCCGTCCTCTTTTTTGTAGCAACATAAAAATACTCTGCAACAGGGATGGAAACAAGCTGGTGAATGGGAACGTTTCCAGGCCAGATCAATTTTCCAAATCATGAGTCTCTTCTAGGGTGTTTTGATGCTTGAACTTTTTCCAGGTGGTATTGAAGGGAAGAGAAGACAGGTGGCATCCAATGGGGGAAAGAACAAGATAATCAGGCCTCTGCTGGCAATTTATCGAGAGGCCTCGAGCAGTTTCTTTATGGCTTGTTCTTTAACTTCGTCTTCCCCAAGATACGGCTTGGCATTTGTAGGGGCCGGCTGTGATGCCAGCCAGCTGTGGTGGCTGCACCACTGTGGCCTCTCCTGCAGGGAGCCGGGCAACGGAGTTCAGAAGTGGTCCCTGTGCCAAAGAGCTCCCCGTCTGAGACAGGTACAACACTGCACCAGGTAAAGGAGAAGGACAAACAGAAACTTCATATTCGACAAAAGTACTTTGTGAACCTTCCCCCTTTTAAGCGTCCCCCCTGCCAAAAAACAAATCCCAGTGTATGCAGCTGGATACATTGGATGTACTTGGAGTATTTGCCTAGCAGTAAGAGACTCCCGTAGCAAGAGTCTCTCATGCCAGCGGTAAGAGAAACCCTGTCTGTCACTTGCAGGAGAAATTAAAAATTTCAAAGAAGCAGGAGGGCAAGGTAGTTTTCTGTCTGGCCATGAGGTAGCACCGTTGAGCTATTCACAGCAAAAGCCAAAGCTAAGCTGCCTTAATTTTCCGAGCAGGGCTTCTGGAGGCACAAACCGCCTGTCATTTTACATTGACCAGGCCAAGAGACTGGGTTAAGCACTGTGCTGTCTCAGAGAGGCCATACCTACGTCTCTTGGCCATTTTTTCCCCCCTCTATGATCTTTCACAATTTCTTACATGAAAATCAGCACTTTGTTGATCGTGCTCACATCATGTCCTGTCACAGGGTGCTTCTGGGCACCTGGTGAGTGCTGGTGAATGCTGGCTCTACCAGGCTCTGATGGGTGCTGTTTGCAGCCAGCCCCATCACACGGCTCTCCAAGGGACAGAGGATGAACAGAAGACGCTGGACAGGCTCAGAGGGCGAGCAGGTGGAAAGCAGGGGCTCTAATAAAAAATAAATTACAGATTTGAGTGGGGAACTGAATTTGAGCTCCTAGGTTCAGGCTGCAGCCAAAAGGGTTAATGTGGTTTTTGGTTAAGCCCCATGAAGAAATAGAGAGAAACAGGCAAATCTGTTCCTGGATAACCAGGTCTGATTATATTATCTGCCTTTTGAAGATGTTGAAGAATTGGAGAAGAGTGCAGTTTGCTGCCAGACAGAGACATTGTCTGGAAAACATCAGATCATGGCCTACAGGACATCCACTCTCCTCCAGGGCGGCCTCTCCGCATTGTTTTTGTCTGCTGTTGCCAAGCAAATCAGTTGGTCAGAAGAGGGTGAAGAAATCCAGCTTGCAGAGACGCCTTGCTGGCCCCCTGCAAGCCCATTGCTGTAAATGACATATTCCCTCCAGTAAAAATGATCTCAGGGAAAAGAATAGGAGAAAAAAGACTGTCTGATTAAAAGCTATTTCCAGCTACAGCCGCAAGGTTGATGAGACCTATTCAAAGGCAATTAAAGCGACACTACCCTTGGCGTTTCAAGGAGGCTGCAAGAATATCAGATGAAGTTCTTCAGCCCTGGAAGACGTTTACATCAGGAGAAGGAGACGATGCTCTCCAGAGCTTCTAGGGGCACAGGCTGTGCTGAGGTCTGATGAGATTTACTTCCCTGTGCAGCATTGCCAGGGGCACTATAAGCATTGCCCAATATTTGTTGCTGACTTACCTCATGTACAATTGGTTTGACAACAGCAGTGACTGATTTGGCTGCAGCAAGAGACAGTGGTGTGCTTTTGAGGAATACAGCAAGGCTTCCCATGAGCATGGGAAGCTGGCGGCAGATGTACGCTGGTAACTTGGAAGAAAACGTGTCAGTCCCATTGATGGAGGCAGGGTGGAGGGAGGAAAATGTTACTAGGGAACGATGGGAGAAACAGGGGGTTTTACCCAGCCTATTGATTATTCAGCAGCAAGCCTTGTGCTTTACAAGATGGAAAATGACCCGTAGTTCCAACAAACGCCACAGGGCTGCTGACGTGGAGGCAAGCCCTATGGGAAGGAAAGCTATGGTGACCTTGGAATATTTTTTTGGATGCCTGAGCCTGAGCTGGAGCAGCTGTGCCGCAGACAGCCCTGCACCACTGAGGACTAGGCGGCGGCCCTCAGGGGTCAGCACTGCTCAGGCTCTTCAGCCCTCTGGCAGCCTGTCTGCACGAAGGTTTGCTGGGAGGCTTTGGAGCTTTCTCATTCCTTTCATAATTCTTACACTCAACAAAAATCATGTTTTCAGACCCCCCTCACTGAAGGGCCCACGGACAGACAAAAGTTTCATACTCTAGCTCTTTCTAATCCTCTCAATATCTCGGGGAAAAAACAGTCCTCTAGTTAAAATACTACAGCAGCTCTGTTTGGTGCTGGTGGTACGTACCGAGGGCAGAAAACAGTGGCAATGAGCAAGCATTATCGCATGCACATGTGTCATAAGGATACATAAATGTCCCCCCATCAAGCAATTCTCCTGCATCTGGCTCTACTGAATTTAGGCTAACGGGGGCAGTGATGGAGCCTGTGGCTATTTTTTGCACCTTCCGAAACAGAGGTTTCCAAACATAAGCTCACATTGCCCAGAGGGTTTGTAGGACCAGTGCCTCTCAACAAGAAATGGAGTAGGCAACAGAGAAGTTTGTGAACTGCTGTCCCACGCAGAGCAGGGTTTTGAGGTGTTATTTTTCAGGTTAAGATACCAACTCTTAGTTTCAGTAGGATTTGAAAGGGTTTAAGACCACACGGGCCTTCCTCTCACCAAGGAAAGTCGAGCAGGATGCTGCTTACTCTCTGGTCCAAGGGAACAGAATGATGAGCAGCTCCAGCGACTTACCTCGCCTGCCTCCACAGGTCACGTCTCCTAGATGCTGGAGGGATTACTCCACACAAAGCACCATCCACTGAGTCCTCAAAACCAAATCTCAGTCTCATTTTGTTTGCTGATAGTTCAAAACCCTGAGGGTCAAGCTTTTAAAACCCATTTAATAAGAGAAAGGGTGTGTGACTCGGGCTGATGCATACACTCACTGTATTAAAAATGTCTCTCAGAGTCACCTTCCAGATCCCTGCTGCTGAGTGATGTAAAAAAGTCCTCTGTTAGCGAGTCCTAGACCACTGGACAGCCTAGCTATCATAGAGAAGTCTGAAGCATGTCTGGATGTCTACAGCAGCCTTCCAGTACCTAAAGGGGGCCTATAGGAGAGATGGGGAGGGACTCTTTATCAGGGAGTGGAGCGATAGGACGAGGGGGAATGGTTTCAAACTGAGAGAGGGGAGATTTAGATTAGATATTAGGAAGAAATTCTTTCCTGTGAGGGTGGTGAGGCACTGGCACAGGTTGCCCAGGGAAGCTGTGGATGCCCCATCCCTGGAAGTGTTCGAGGCCAGGCTGGATGGGGCTTTGAGCAGCCTGGTCTAGTGGGAGGTGTCCCTGCCCATGGCAGGGGGGTTGGAACTAGATGGTCTTTAAGGTGCCTTCCAACTTAAACCATTCTATGATCCTATGGATGGTGAGCACTTGGGTGTGGGGCTCTCATTGCCCGAGGAAGAGGTGGTTTACCTCATGCATTATGCCGAGTGTTTAAAGCAAAAATGGATCTACTAGAGCACACAACTCTGATCTCACTCACCCACGAAGGCACCACGCTCCAGAGAGCAGCCAGGGCAAAGATTTAACCTCCAGGAGGTTTCTCACAGGTGAATTCGCTCCCGTCCTTCTCATCTTTTTCAGTTGACAAACTCAGAGAAGTTTTCATTCATGGAAAAAAAAATTCTGCAAAGTTTTAGCCCAACGGTGCTGTCCCCAGCCTCTGAAAACCTGCACGGTACCATTCAGCTCTCAGTGGGAAACTGTCTCTTTACTTTCTGTTGAGTGGAGATCTTCCAGCATCATCTCACCTATGCCTCTTATAACAGAAACAGAACAGATGGCAGAAGAAAGAACATTGTATTTAACACTGGTTTCTTCTCCCTCCCGCGGACTTTTGCATTTGCAACAGATGCATTTTGAGAAGGGCAGTCTGAGCACACCCCCACTTCTCTGGGGCAAGATGAACTCAGGTTCTGAGCTGCTCCCAGCCCCTCCCATCAAAACTGCTGCTTTATATTATAAAAGCAGGACCTGGATGAAAGAGCAAGGTAAAACTTAGGCCACAGAAAGCGGGTGTGAGACAGACCAGCAGCAGGAATCTACGTAGCAGATAGGGGTAAGAGCAGATATTCGCCTAAATGCAAAGCTACATGTAGAAGGAAAAGGAGCACGGCTTCAGCGTAGCCCTTTAGAAATAACCATGACAGATCACAACCCCCCCTGCAGCCGACCACAGCGTCCCATAATGGGTGTTAGTCCTCTGTGTAAGGCAACCTGTATATATGAACAAACCAGGCTGATGCTCTGCTTTTCCATTTTAATTAACATCTGCTTCTCAGCTGGTCCTTGTCAGCCGTCACAGCCAAGGATGAGAAGCTCCAGCGTCTGGAGACAGACGTCTCAGCTCGCCAGCGCATAAAACATCTTTTCTCTGGCGATGTAGCCGAAAGCAGCCTGTGCCACAAACAGGCAGTTCCTGCCAGCCCACCTCTGACCAGCCCTGTGCCCGTGTCTGCCCAGGGGAAAGGCACAAAAAGCTGCGATTTAGTGGTGTCGCAGACGAGGGGCCTGCTGAGAAGTGCTCCACTCCCAGCATTGGCTCGAAACTCAGGCAAACATTTCTTAAGAAGGGATATCTGCAGATCAAGCATCACGTGCCTTCCAGGGAAAAACACACAGTGCAAACAAAAAAAATAAAATCAGCTGATCTGCCGCAGAGCAGGGGGAAAAAGCCACACAGCCGGCATGATTTATGCTGCCTCTTCCAGGATGTGGCCTGGAGAGGTGCTCCACGGCCACACGTTACAGCCTCGCCAGCGCCAACCCAGCACATCTCTCTCTGGCAAACTCCCTGGGCTCGCGCAGTCCCGCCAGTGGTGGCCGGTAGCATGCAGGGAGCAGGATCTGCTCCTGCCAGGAGAGCTGCCAGGAGCCACCCCTAATGCCACGGGTGAACCGTGACAGCAAAAGGGGCTGGGGGAGGTGAGGTTTGGGTTAAGGCACACCAGGGAAGAGGTGTGAATGCATGCTATCATGGAAGACACGTGAAAGAACACTGGTGGAGAAAGTTTCTCCCCTGTCCTTATGTCCCTGCCATGCCTTATCCCTGTCCAGTTGAGGTCTAGATCCCTCCCCAGCCCAAGGCCTGAGCAGCTGCTGAGCCTGTTTAAGCACTGCTCCTTCTCTCTCCCACTTCTCCTGCCTCATCCAGCCTGGGAGGCAGCCCAGCTCCTCTGGGGCCTGGACACCAAGAGAGAGGCAGACGGTTTGCCATCAGCTCTCTGCTAAGGACTCTGCACTGCTGATAACGCCACCTGATCCCTGCAAATGAAACAGTAACGCAGAAAGGATGCTTACCCCGTCATAAGCTTTATGGTTGTTCTGGGTCAGACAGCCAAGAGGCTCTAAAGAAGTCTTCACCTGATTATATTTCACAAGACTGATCAAATACAGTATTATTCTTGTTTTGCTAGTGCTTGCAAAAACAATAGGAGGATATCCCTGCTCCCAAATTTAAGAATGCAAGTACCCTTCATGTTTTTCAGAAATATTTTTTCAGACCTGTTTTCGGAAAATAAGTCCTTTGGGCCAGCTCTAACGTGGATGGAGTGGTTACTGTACTAGTGCTGTAAGGCCCCGTGGCCTTCAGTTTTCTTCCCAGCCAGCCCAGAAACGACCACGGGGCCAGCCCAAGGTCTGTGATCCCCGTAGCTGTGGTCCACATCGCGGGCTGTGATCCACACCACGGGAACTACTCATGGCACTGCAGAGTTGAATATACAGTTGTTTTCCGGTGTGAGCTTAACAACAAGGATGTGCAGCTCACCCAGCCAAGCAAGTTTACCTTCCCGCCTTAGGAAAGATGACCGAGCAGGCAAATCAGGGGAGCAGATAGTCTTAAAATAAGATGAATATCACACCCATGCAATACAATAATAAGTGCAAAGTAAACCGAAAGCAATAATCAGGAACTGCATTGCTGCTCGGGAGCCCTAGATCTAAGTGACACCCCATGAGAACAGCCACCCTCCTTGTTTTGATCCCTTCGACAGCACCAAGGCAGTGAGGGATTTACCTTTCCCGTCTCTGGCTGCCCTCTGCCAGGCAGCAATATCCTTTTTTCTCGTACCAATTAAAAAAACCGTGGAAACACCACACAAAGCTGGAACCCATTTGCCCAGACTCACTCTGCCAGTACAAGCTTGTTTGGGAGGGGACACTTTGTCCTGGCAGCCTTCATTACGCACCAAGCGCTGTGGGAGCAGCTCCAGCTTTGTACCCGACCAGGTGTCGCCTTGTCCTGCCGCAGAAGAACAAAAAGCCAGTGCCATCCTGCAGAGCATGTTCTGGCGAGCTCGGCGGGACCCCACGGTGCGCTGGCACCCCACCCGGGTCACTCATGGGGCACCAGCTGAGTCAGCAACGCACAGGGCCAGCGCTGGTGCTCACAGAAAAGTCCTCATGAGCTTCTCCTGGTTGGGATCGTTGCAAAACAGCCCAACGGTGAGCAGTGCTGCGGGACGGATCCTGCATGAGAGCACCCCCATCTAGCGGCCTGAGCCATCCCTGTGGCACCCAAGGCAGGAGGGAAAAACCCTGGGAGGAGAAGCAGGGCCTGAAAGAAAATCACTGCTGCACAATTAAGGTGAGTAAAGAAGAGTGACAACGCGCATCCCAGCAGCTGGGCTCCTCTCCTGTCACCCTGGGTGGGATTCATCTCACCAGCTTTAGATGTCTTTACCGTAAGCTTGCACACTGGAAGTGATCATGCCAGGTTCCTTGCGTTCAACAGAAAGGAACAGCAAATTTTTAGGGTTCGATTAATTTCATTCTAGGGTAGACATCTAAAATTCTAGAGGGACCTCTCTCTTTCCCCCTACCATTAAAGGAGGTTGAGTAGCTAACTGAAACGTAAGCATCTACATGGTGGACATCTACGTGTAGAGAGACAGATCCCATCTCCTTTGTCTTATGCCTGTTATTGAATCAATTTGGAATACATCTTGCTTCCTGTGGATGGCAACAAGACATCAGAAATCACCTGGTTAAGTAACACTCAAACAGTGCTGTGGGAGTTGTATGTGAACATATTCAGCAGAACATCATTCCCCATCCCCTGTGAAAGAAAAGCCACTTCTGATGAATGCAGTTTCAAAGCCCCTAATCTCCATTTTTGAACGCTCAGCCCCTGCTACATACAAATACTCAGATAAGTGAGATTTTACAGACAAGGGTGCTTGCATCGTTGTCTGTGGTATGGAAATACTTCTTTTGCACCCCGTCAGCTCCAAGGAGTACTGAGATTATTGCATTTGTAAGGGAAGAAAAAATAGAAATACTCCACAGAGAGCTCACCAGCTTCTTTCCTCCTCCACTGTAATGTCATATCACTGCCCATGTGGCCTCCTTGACTGAGTGAAGGCAGCAGTGCTGCCTCACAGAGGTACTATCAGGAGGAGTCGAAAGGTCTGTCTGATCTGTTTGAGAGGGAGGTGGGATGAGGTGGATCCCAGAGGTCCCTTCCACACCGAGTCTTTTGGTGATTGCCTAATTAGTGATGGCAGCCAGGACTAGGGCAGTGGTGAACAAGAGGTCTGAGACACAGGAAGGGGTAGCAGGCTGGGCTTGGCACGTGGGATAAGAGGAAGGCACTGGGAAGCAGGGGCTGTCCCCATCTCTTCTCCCCAGGCACCAGGTGGGGAGAAGAGATGGGGAGAGTTTTGGAAGGGCAGAGACAACCTGGTCCATTTAAAGGAAGGCAGGCAGGTGGGCAGGAAGGAAGGAAGGAAGGATTGGCAGAAGAAGTTGTGCCAGGCAGAGCACCCTTGCCTGGAGGGACACCCAGCAGCCCTGTCCTGCAGCACCCACCTGCAGGAAGCCAGGGGAGAAGTGCCCCACTCTCCTCCTTGCTGGGCCCAGGCAGACAGACAGCCCCTGCGGCTGCAGGTGGTCCACGCACACACGGCTGTGTGGTGGCTTGTGGGGTTTTCACCCAGGTGGTGCTCTGAGGAGCACAACAGAAACCAACAGCTTGCTCTCGCAGCAGGAAATGCTTAGGTGGGAGAAACAGGTGGAGAAAACTAATTGCTGAACAGCCTGATTAAGGGAGCATCGTACAACTTTGGGAGCCTGGTGGGCAAAACCAGCTCTGATTCTTCTGCTTGAGCCTGCCCAAGGTCTCTTGTCTCATGCTTTACCTCAATTGTGTCAGGTCCCATCCTAAGAGCCAAGCAGGCTCTCAAACACCAGGGCACTTGGCCCCTTCCAGCCCAGGAAGATGGGTGCTGCCTTCCTCCAGCCCCCATGAGGATTTCCAGGCCTTCCTCCTCTTAATGCTACTGGCTGATACTTACTACTTGTCCAGGCCTGCCAGTTTCTTCACCTCCTCTCTTTTGCACTTGAAACTTCTAAATGAAGCAAAAGCATCGGCTGCCTCTTTCTGACACCAACGTAACTTGGGTGGCAGCTACTCTCTGCTGAGAATCAGTGCCAAATTCCCTCAGAGGACTCTCCAAACTGCTCCACACGAGAGCTTTTTGCTTACAGTTAGAATCATAGAATAATAGAATTGTTGAGGTTGGAAGGGACCTTTAAGATCATCGAGTCCAACCTTTAGCCTACCCTGACAAGAGCCACTTCTAAACCAGTTCTCCCTTTCTGGCACCTTTGACAGAAATTATGCCAAGGAAACTTCTCTGGAGTGAAAAAGGATGAGATTATTTGGAAAAATGAGGTTCAGGCCCCGCTCTCCAGTGGGAAACCTGCATTTGAGCCTGTAGTGGTCTTCACCAGGGGAAATCAAGGCAGCAAACGGCTGGTGGGGAGGGTGATGGAGCAACTATCACAGGTCCAGCTCCTTGGTAAACCCTGAGAAAACACGGTACTGTGCCAGCAGGAGGAGACTCCGAGCTGAATCTCTCTGGTTTTGCCTGGTTCTCATGCTAGAAGAACATCAGGACCCTTGGGCAGCCGCCAGGCTGCTGATGTAGACAATGCAAAAGACAATGATGGGGACGGGGTCACCTAAATAACGGTGTTTTTTTGGGGGAGGTGTCATACACACAGGCAACACTGGCTTCAGAAGAAGGTCGTGTCAGATGGTGCTGTGCATCCGTGATTTTAATAGGGAGCATGAGGTGGGATGGTGGTGGAAGCAAATGGATTTGGAGCGTAGCTGGTAGACACGTTTGCTCTGGTGGCAAAGCCATCTGGGGCGGCTTGTCCCCACCTCCTCAGGTGTGCTGATGCAAGTGCTTGTGAGGCTGCTGTAAAAAGGTAGATGATCCAGGTTTTTCCAAAACCTCCCCCTCTTCTAACAAGTCCCAATTGTTTCACTGATTCAATTGCATCAGTGCTATTAATGGGACGCTGAACCACAGCCAGGGCGGGGGAGCAGGAATCTCTTTAAGGGGGCTGGATCACAAGAGAAAACATGCCATGGGGTTGTCCTCACAACACCGTGGCTCAGCGGGAGGTGAAGAATTTGCATCTCCAGACATCACAGATGAGCCTGTCTATTTTTAAAGTTGCTTTTCTCAGCTGTGAGCCTCTCCAGTCATTTCCATCACGGGCATAGGATGTCATGGCTGCCAAGAGGATGGCTTCTGGAGACGATGAGAAGTAGGAATTATAGCTGAGCTGTAACACAGAAAAACTTGCTAAAGAAAGCAAAACACGGGGTGTTTCAGGGTGGCCTTTTTTTGTGCACAGTTTCTGTTTTCATAAAATATTTCCCTTTTTCTTTCCCTATAATTCGTAAAATTTGCTTCTTTTACTCTTGTCAGCAGATTTCTCTACACAAACATAGTGACTACAGTTTTAGTTTCCACCCCCAGAGAAATACATTGGCGACACTTATCCAAAGTGCCTTTCTTAATCAAATAAATTAATTTCTAGTACAGCAGGTACACCTCTGGTACCTGATGACAACCCTGTGCACCATTGTCACCTCTATCAAGATTTACTTGTTTTCACTTAAGTATGAGTCCATATCCAGGTAGTACATTTGTTGTGGCCTCAAGTGAATAATAAAAACCATATTTCCTTTTGACAGCTTTAGGACAGGAGAGTGTAACAGCGACAACTGTGACAGAGGTTAAAGCAGTTGAGTGAATTTGGTAAAATTAGTCAGACATCATACAGGCTCCACACTCGTGGAGAGAATTTGCCAGAATGAACCAGCTGTTAACCAGAACTGTGTATATCCAGGGTATGTTTTTGGTAAGATTCAGCATGGCAATGTTTTCAAACTAGTCAAAAGCTCATTTCCCTTTTTATCACATAAACATACTTTAAATTTAGTCCAGGCTGCTGGTGAGCCTTGTTTTCAACCAACACATCCACATTAACTTTGCAGGCAAATCTGCTAAAACCAGGCAACTTTGTCTTAAAAGTAATAGCTCTGCGCAAACACGGTAAACCCAACGGTTTGAACTTTTCAGGTAAATCGGAGTGACTCAAATGGAGCAGCAGATGAAAAATGGGAACTGAAATGGAAAGGCACGTGCGATTTGTTCAGAAGTTAGGCATGCTGGTTTCTAGATTCAGGATGAATCTCCTAGGATCCTATTTTATCTTAGGTTATTTTAGGAACCTAGAGCAATTATTTGCTCCGTGATGGCTTCTTCCAGTCTTTTCTTACACAGCCCAGATCCATAATCTTACCCATGTAGGAATACAGCGCTTCTGTCTTAATGGGGACTGGCAGGGTTCACGCGTTCTCCTGCTATCCAGGCCAGCTTCTCACACAGCCTTTTATAACCACACTTTTGGGATTGCAAGTCGAAATAGCTTCCTTGAAGCTGCATGGAGAGTTGGAGAGAAGGGATGGAGACGGGAATCACATCCACATCCAAGTGCCTCAGACAGCTGCATCACACAGCCAGGCGCCTTAGCCCCAAATCAGCTTCTCATGCAGGCAGTTCTCACTGATTTCTCACAGCTTCTCAGACTGCAGTCGCTGGCGCTTACTCCCATGAGCCTTGTAAGGGTGTGGAGGGCCCTGGGTGCTCTTTGCATCAGCTGCACGCCATGCCCACAGCACATCACGCTTTTCTTTTTTACCATTTGGTGATTTTTACATGGAAACGTTTCCAGACAAGAACCTTGTTCTTCAACCCTCTCCCCCATACACAGACCTCATTAAAATCTTACTGGGTGAAGAACCAATTGCCACTGGTGCCGACAGAGCTTTGAGAGATCATTGGCATATGCAAGGCTTGTCACTCCTGCTGCCCAACTGACTGCATCCCAGCACAGCTTCAGATACAACAGCCACAACGCGAAAAGGCACTAACAGTGATCTGTCATCACTGCAGCAGCTGCTCTCCAGCTCTACTCCAGCCACCTAGAAAACAGGCACACACAAGTGACAAGATTTTATCTGTCAAGTAAACTCCTGTCCATTACCTTAGGAAAGTCTCACAGGAAGCCTGACTTCGGGTGTGCAGTTTCACAGCCGAATCTCCCAATCTGAACTCTTTACTTCCAAAATGCACGAGGACATTTGCCTGGCCAGAGACGCCACCTCCGTTGAACTGGAATGGACACAGGGCAGGGCCACGTGAGTCCTGTCGCCAGGTCAGATGTGCCCTAGTGCGCTGGTTCAGCAAGGGAGAAAACAGGCACGAGGACCTTCTTTGGTATCAGGAGTCTCAGGAGAGAACAGCCCAGATTCTAAATTTTTTTCTTTAAAAAAATGATTTTTTGCCTTTCAGGCTGGAACAGAGGACAGAAGGAAAGAACACTGACCTGAAATGCTTACTTATGGCTCTTTTTTTTTTTGCCTTTTTTTTTTTAAATGTTATTTTCTTCATTCCAGATATAAGGGATACTGTCCCAAGTGTTCCTATCACATCATCTGTCTCGTGGGCAGGATTTGCTGAGTATTTCTGAAGATACCATCAGATACATATGCTGCAGACAGACAGGAGACAGAGGCTAAGCAAGTACTGGAAGCCCAGTTTTAAGGCAATCCCCACACCAACCCTGTTAATTAAGTTATGCCGTAACAAAAGCAGCTTTCAAAGATTTCCTATTGACTTAAGCTAAGACATGTTAGCAGGAAAACAAAATCATTGTATACACTGAGTGAGACTGAGTGGAAAAGAGACAGAGCTGGGAGAACAACGTTACAGTAATTTTGCATTTAACTCTGCTCATTTCTTACAAACCCTGTGTCAGTTTACTACCTCATCTTACTTAAAACCTTGTTTGTTTTTAAAACAAGGTTTACAATTCCTCAGCAAAAACACAAACTTGCGTAATTGTGGTCAAGTTCACCTTCACCAAGACAGCGGTGATTTATCTTCCACCATCAGTTTGGTTTTCTTTCCTGGCTGTGGTTTACCTGTTAAACCACTACTGTCACTCATCTAGAGTGTGCCTGCAGAAGTTCTTCTCCAGAAGTTTCTCAGAAATGCACACCTGCGTTCTGGTGACACAGCAGTGGGAGTTACCTTGAACACTCCCGAATGAGCTGGTCAACAGCTTTTTACCCCGGCAGGGCTGTGCCTGGCCTTCCTGCAAACACTCCCCAACAGAGCCAGTGAGCGCAGCTCGTCACACACCACCTCCCAGCCAAAGCTTAATGCACGTGAGTATCCAGAGAGGACTGGAAAGCTCCAGAAGACTGACTTGCACAAACCTCAGCATGCCCAAGGTTTTGCCACAGAACCGATCCTAATCGGAAGGGTGGCGGTTCCACAGGGTCATGAGCCGATCTACGTGCAGGGTGCAGTGCTCTCATCTCTTTCCTCCTGTCCTTTCAACATGGACTCACCCCTCCCTCGCAGCAGCAACAGCTGTGTAATAACACAAGGAACCAGTTCCAAAGGCTGATCTAGCTGAGCGACAACTGCTTTCTTTGCAACAGTAGTTTGTGGCTGGCTCAGGTGCCCAATCTGGTTCACTGCGGAGTCCTATGGGTGCAATGCTGACCCAATAAAAGGGGTGCAGATGGGAGGAGGAGCAAGGACAAGACTCAGCAGCCCCAACAGAGATTGGTTTACACTCACAAGGATCTCCATCCATCGTCCAACTCTGAACAGCAGATACTGTGCCACCAGGCACCCCTGGTGACCACTGTGAAATCTAAACAGACACCGAATGTGCACACGGTTTTCAGAAATAAAACATTTCTTTTAATTGGCAAGTAGAACACACATTACAGATCATTAGTATTTTATAAACAACATTAAGTTACAAATACATGTTAAAAATTGCAGTTCATGGCAGCTAAAAGCTTGGAGTCCAAAATGCATCTCTGCAATGCTTCATTACTTCCCTTTCCCCTGTCTGCGGGGTGAAGATGAATAAAAGATCATTTATCATCTACTAGGAGGTGGTCTACTATATACTCAAACAAAAAGAAAACCTCATTCCTAAGAGCATCACTAACAAACAGAGGCATTCAAAGTACTTCACCCATCTTACATCATGTCAGATGCAATGAGGACACAGTTAAGAGTTAATCTGTAACGCTTTAAGCAAAGATACAGATATCTTCATATTAAACTGATAGTTCAACACTTGCTGTTCCAATTCAGCTTAAAACCAACACTAGCTTCTACCCCACAGAAGCTTAAAGTCCATCATGCAGGCTTCCATGCCATCAAAGCTAGGTGTTTGTAAATCAGACCCTTATACGAGGAAAGTTATGGTGTACAACTAAACAGCATACATAAATATCTACCGTATATTTAGCAGATCTTTATTCCCCTCCTTAATGACTTTTGTTGGTATTAGTGAGATACACAGCTCATTCCATTTTCACTACACTCAGAATATTAACAATTTACCATTATGCATGTTAATATACTAAATATCCTTTAACAAGTCTCTTTAAAAAAGTATTTAAAAACATTTTTGGAAAAGTAGAAATCTATTTTCCAGAAAAGCAAGTGGTCTAGGATAGCATGGACTCCAGTGCTTAAACATCCTTTCAGAGAAAACCCATCTTGACGGCTTTTGTGCCTGGGAGTCAGCATGTCTCAGCTGCCAGACTTGTATTCAATTCTTCCTTCTCGCTGTGGTGGTAAAAGGTCATCAAAATCAGCTTACCTTGCCATTCAGTTGGCAGACTTTCAAAGATTACCTGTCACTGGACTGCATAAAAGAGACATGTAGCCTTGACATAAGTTCATTTCTTTCTTCCTCATATTTATGAGAGTCAGTTTTATTATACCGCTGAGATCGCATCTTCAAAACCAAAGTCTGCTGAATGTGTCTGGAGAAATGACTTTGTATCTCAAAAATATCAAGAGTACCATTCAGATCTGAATTTCTATTAAGAACTGTGCACATTTAGCAAAAATTATGCTGCTGTAAAAACAAAAGGCCTGCTCCTTGGCCTGCTCAGAATACAAGGTACAACGCAAGAGATTACACCAGAGGGTTTTTCCTCTGCTTCTTTTCTAAATGCAGGCATTAAAAGTAAAGTGTTACTAAGTTTTCCTAAGAGAGCACACAGCGGTGTGGCATAATATACATTACTCAGGAAGAAAAAACAGTAACAACCAACCATTCTAGAAAATGCTGCATATTAGCAGCATGCTTGGTTTCCGAAACATAAGGAATTGCATGGAAGTTGTCAAGATGAAGTCCACACACCTTGATCATTGAACTGATCACTAGATTCCAAGAAACCAAAGCAAATTTAAAAATACACATGACAACAACTGCCTAGAAGGCAGAGTTTTATCATCTGTCAATAACCAGATGAATAAAGTGCATAGCAACTATTATAACAGTTTCTTGAAAAGAGAATATGTTTAGCAAGTCTCAAAGTTTGTAAGCTTGACACTTATCCATACATTTTGCTACATGTGTGGCTTCCCTTTTGTTTTGCTATTTAGCTTCACTGATCGACCCTTCAGCACTGTCCTGTGATGTCCTTTGCACTTCATATGGAATGTGCTGAGATCTCTGACTGCTGCCTGATGTACGTCTGGAAGCTCTTGTCACCAATGGGGTGTTCCCTAAAAGGAAAGAAAAAAAAAAAAAGTACTATAAAAAGTACTATAAATAGAATTTTCTGTCACGACATCAAAATGCCAGAATGGAAAGTGAACAGACAAAACCTTTCCCCTAAGTTTGATTTTCAAAGCTGTAATTGTAATGATAACACTGCATCTTATTTGAACTGGAAGAACCGATTGAATTGATCCTCTTTTTTGTCAGTCATGCGCAGAATGCTCCTTTATTTACGTGTACACAAAATACAGTCATGTGGTTGTATCAGCCATTCTTCCCATTTTTAAACCAACACTCTAAAATAAGCTGGTAAATACATGTATCTTCTGGTATTTACAGCTCATTCCACAAGCACAAGTTCAAAATTAAAAAAAAAATCCTAAAATCCAAAAACCCCACACTTATTTTTATGAATGAAACCAAATTAAAAAATAAGCATTTAAAAATTCCTTTCAGTCCTTTAAAATATTGTGATATCAATCCTAAGTCACAGCCTTACTTTATATGTATTTGCAGGATCTTTTTTGAGCATGAATATGATGAAGCCCAGAACATAAGCAAGGGATTTCCCAGGATTGTTCCCCTGTTTGGATAACCCATTATACTTACTGGCTTCCATATTTTGTCTTCTTAAATTTATCCCTCTTATATTGAGCATGTTCCTGCTCTAAAGTTCCAACACCTTCAATAATCAGCTTTAGTGTTTTATATGTCTCCTTAGGGTCATCAATGATGAATGTAGAATATTCTTCTTCTTCAGGTCCATCATACACAGATTTGCTGCCACAGGCCTCTGGGGAAAAAATAAAGTATGGGAATAAGTATCAGATAGGCAGGGGAAAAAAAGTGAGAGAAGCAGACTAGAAATACTCAGTCCAGGGTTCTTACAGTTCCTTGGTTTGCTTCTGTGTGACCACCACAGAACTGTGGCTGACATCAAGAGCAACAGCAGAAGGAGCAATTCCCTGTCCTTTTGCTGGGCTGTTGGTAGGCACAGAGGCTGTCCCACGCCTGTTCCCTCCTCCTCATCTCGTAAGGAAAGGGCAGCAAGGCCGGCAGCTGCTCCGCGCTTGGTGCAAAGCTGTCCTTTGCTGCACAGGCAACGCTTTCATCTCAATTACCACTAGCAGTACCCCACGCATGCACTTTGGGAACTTTGACACAGGCCTAACTCTGCCACTGCACTGCAGGGTTGGCCTGCATGAAGTCAAGTATTCACTGGTTGGAAGGATAGGTCCCATTCCTAAGCAGCAGCTACGCAAGTACAGCACTGCACAACAGACTGAATTTAAAACAATTAGAGGTTGAAGTAGTCGCAGAAGATGTTTTACCACATTACCCCTAGAAGATTCATACAACAAGCATAAGCAGAATATGTCATGACTACTGCTTGGCTGCCTGCTTAGGGACATATCCTAAGAAGGGGCAAGTCATCCTCTACCTTCTTATCCTACCAGGGAGCCTTCCTGGCTAAGAGATCATGACATGAACATTTGCAACACGTTCATCATGTGATTCACTTCTGCATTCTAGCCGAGCACATTAGAAGGGGAGAGAGAGTATTTTACTTTGTCTCTATTTTTCCCCAGCTTTCCTGCTGTCCCGGTCTCAGCTTTCGAGTTACCTTCCCCTTGCTGCACTGTCTGTGCCAGATCTGTGTCCTTTTCCCCGACACTGAAACTCAATGCTGGCTCTGGCAGTGAAGATTCGGAACAGGGGAAAGCTGGGCATTGGTTCAGACAGCTCGGAAGTGGTGGGGATCTTAAGTTTGCAACTGCACGGCGGCCAGGAATGGATTAAAGTGCTTTCCAATCTGTGTGTTTGACACCACTGGCTTATCTCATATTATAAAATAAAGTCCTATTTAAAGATCAGTGCCACAGTGAAGGCTTCCCTGCCACTCCCTGTGCTAAATTGGGATTTCAAGTCTGGCACCATGTACACCGGATACTTTTCTTGGCATGCCTGCTAGTACTAACTTCCTCTGCTGTCTCTTCTTTCTTTTATCCTTCATGTCACATCTCTGCTCCCCTCAGCTCCTGACGGTTTCCTAGCACGCTCTTCATTTTTCAACATTTCACAGACATCCACAGGTCATCTTTTGCTGAAAATTCCGAAAGAGCCTTCCTGAAAAACCATTTGTATCCAGCCTGTTCTTGGGATCCAAATCAGGGAATGTGCACATGACTTCTGGTAACACAAAACCATGTTCCACTGAAACCTCAACTTTGCTGGTGCTTCTTTCAGGATCAGTAAACTTCTGGTTTAGTGCACACTCTGATTTGTCAATTCAGAGCATCCAAGCAATGCTCGGTGCTTATGCTATTTTAGGATGCTGTGGTTAAGACCATATTTCAAACAACTGTTTATTATGCAAAGAACTTTGTACAGACTATGAGACTGCACACTGCACCAAAAATAATTCACACAACTGCCTCGAGACAGCAGAAAGGGAAACAAGCTAAATAACAGCACTGTGTTCTAGGATGTGATTCGCAAGGCTGCTCTAGCTAGAACATACAAATTTTCACAGGTATTTTTGCCTTGCTAAGTGTATTGAAGATGCAACGATCTTTCATCCTCACCTTGCATTTTCTCCAATTTTGGCATATACAAGTTGAAAAGAGAGTAGATGCGCTCAGTTTCTCTATCTCCATCTATATCCAGTTGTATATTTGCTGGCAGGCCTCTGTAAGCATCAGGAAGGGGTAGAAGTTATATGCTAAACAGTATATTATGGCACAAAAAAGCACTTAACAAGGATGAAAGTGAGTACTCATGAAAGCCAATAGATCGTATGTAATGGATCTCAAAACTTCCCATTTTTTCCCAAGAGAAAAAGTAGACAAGTTCAAACTTCTTTATACCTAGATTTATCCAGCATGCTTTCACTCTGACTTGAGAGAGGAGCGTTATCAGGATCCAGACATTTTGGTGAATTAGGCTGCTATAACCAGATGGAGGAGCCAAAGCACTGAACTCCCAACTGTCCGGGTCTTATATCCTGAGACTAACTACCACTACAGACTTACTGCTTCTCTCATTTTAGATGAAAATAGTTTCCTACGAACCAGACAGTACCTCTTTATTTAACAGAGAGCACGAGTGGACCCCTTAGAAAAAGATCCGTTTAGAATTAAATCTAGAAGCAGATGACTGACTGTTTCAGGAATTTCCAAACAGGACACCGTAGGGATTTCTGACTTTTTACTAATGACAGATAATCAGGACCAAAGTATCTCATCCCAGAGTCAACTCTTATCAACGTCTTGAACTCTAAAAATGTCAACATTTTGACCAAGATACGCAGACACCGACAGTATCAGAAATAACAGTAAAGATGGCCTTTGAAAACACCACAACGCCTGCGGACGTGGCAGATCTTCTTGGTAACTGCATACCTGCAAGTCACACTGCAGAGACGCACATACCCCTGGCAATACCTACACCGAGGGCATGTTACCAATCCTTACCCTGTGCAGGGTGTGCAGCCAGGAGTATTATCTGCAGTAGCTTTACAGCAAAGCCAGTGGCCATTAAGATAAGCAGAGGGATGATAGACTGTGAGGCGCTTCTTGTTGCATTGGCTAACTTTGGTGAGGATATCAATCCAGTCCTTGGCCTCCACACAATTATTTGCTTGGATATACAGGACTCTTCTCTCAGGCTGGATCACCTGGAACATCTGCAAATAAAGAAATAAGCCACAGAATAAACCACCAGAATGAGTCTGTGAACTTCAGACTGGGCTCAGACTGATGATTTATTAAAGGAAAAACACAACATACTAAAATAATGCACAAATAAATACATTTCAACACAAAACCAAGCAGCAAATGTGCCCTTAAAACAACAAGACCTTTCACCTGGCATAAGGAGTAAGATACTGTTCCTGTAGGAGATGATTTACAAACAGCTAATACCAACTTGCTGGTTGGGCCTCAACACGCTTTGTTGTCAGCCTCAGGGATGCAATTTTAGTAATGCTGCAGCTCCATGTTTTGGAAGGCTGACAGAAGGACCCAACACTGAAAGGAAACGCTAGTCAGCAGGGGGCAGAAAAGAGAAGAGCAAGAGTTTGGATCCGGCCTCAGCGACAGCTTTGTTTTCACACTCCCCTACCTCTTGTCTTTTTCACACCAATTTCAGCATGATTCTTTCCTTTTCTAACTTCCACACTTCTGCACCCAACTATAGCTGCTATTAGCAAATCACAGCAACACAGTTGCTCTTTAATCGCCATAGGGTGATTCAAATAATTACACATTAATTCTGCATTATAGCTTGGGCACTGAAAATCTAAACTAGAGCTTTCCTGCCTGTTGCAAACAGCTCACAAGCTGAAGTGGCACAATCACATTTATTTTCCTCCTCTTGAAGAAGCAAGTTGCTGATGCACAGCCTTATTGCTTGATTATACTGATCATGCACTGAAGTTAACCAAGCTCAAGTTAGTGATCTTAACTGCAAATTTTGGAAATGCAAATGCCAACCATCTTCATTTCCTCTAGCTTCTGCAAATACTTCATTTTAATGGGTTTTCCTCTCTCTCTCAGGTATCCCTAAATTTTCCTTCCCTCCTTTACTTCTTCATTTGATTATTCAAATCATTAGACATTACACTGTCCATATCGTGGAATATTATTTTCTGGTTTCTCCGTGCTACTTTAAAAAGAAAAACAGAAGCACAAAAAAAACCCCAAAAAAACACCAAACCCAAAAACATCACCAAAACCCTGAAAACCCCACCAAAATTGAAATTCACTTTTGCCTATTACAAAGACCTGAAACATTGACCTGAATTCTGCACCTAGCTGCTCAGGAGAATATCGCAGATGGGCACCAGGTACAATCTCTTCTTCCCTTGTGACACTTTTAGGTGCACATCCTTTGAAGTATCTTGCAAATATACTTGCTCATTTGTAAACTAACAGTTTTTTTTTTTAATTACAATGTCCCTTCTAACAGGAAAGGGAAAGCTCCAACAGTCATTTCCCTGGATTTAGTATCCCTATAGATGTCAGACAATAATTAGAAAGGCACAATGCGCAACAGCAATGTAGTAGCTGCTAGTGTGATCAGTCCAGTGCTACCAAAATACACACCAAAGACAGAGTCCTTTTAATACAACTTTTCAGGACATAACTGGCAATTTGAGTCTGGGGAATAGGGAAGGAAGGAACGAGGAAGACAGGAGCATGCAGCTCACCCTTCCATTAACACAGAACTACAGGGAAAAGAATTTTATGTCCTGCTGGGGTAAATAGAGCCTTCTGCATTACAACAAAGGAACAGATTTAAGGAGTATGGCTTTGTGTAAGGGGATACCAACCTAAGTGAACTAACATATGGCAACTGTTACTGAGAAGCCCACAACTCAGCCAAGAATTTCAAGTCGTTGCAAGACCCTTACACTACCAAAACCACCAGTTGCTTCTCAAGCAACACAGAAGACCTGAACAGTACTTAAAGCCACCCCCACACAGCCCAAACTGTGCTTAAGGAAGATGAAAGCTACTGGCCTTGCTGCCAGACAGGCAAATTTATCAGGAGCGAGGAAGACACACTTGGTGCAATTCAGAGCACAGATACATATTTATAGAAAATGTGGATCTTTAATCACACTTAGCACCCATGATGGAATATCCCTCGCAAATACATCTGCTGTGGTGTTTTGTGAATTCTGTTCTTGCTGCAGTATTCTATTTAGGTATGGCAAGATACATGGGAATATATTATCATGGGAGGGCGATAATGGTATTTTCTACTGCTTATGGAAATACTCTGACCCCTACTTTGCAGAATGGATGTAGTCACCTTCATTTCCTAGGTAATACTGAATTTAAGCAACCAAAATAGAGCACAGTTTCTGATGTTAACAATAAAGGGATATTTTTCCTATAATAAATCTTTACAATAAAGGGATATTTTGGATGCATTCTAGCCCAGTAGACTCAAGCGTAAGTTAAAGACTGCTGTCACTGAAGAGTTGATCAGAATTACAGCTCAGGTCCTTTCCACACACAGTAAGTTTTATCTCAACTGTGTGGCTACTTCAATCAAGTTATTTTGCAGGCTACAGTTGGCAACAGTTCATCACGTTACAGCTGCCTTATGATAGCTTTAGAATTATTTTGCAGCTTGGTTGCTTTCGCCTATGTAATTAACATGAGTTATAAACACTAGAGCCAGCAACAGTACAATGAAGATTGCTCTAGAAGCGAGTGATCTGAAACTTATTTAATCTTTTAAGAGACACATATGCTACCAAAATAATGCCTGAAACAGGGAAAATACTGAGGAGTTAAACATTGTATTTCACTTTAACAAAGCGCTGTTTGAGTAACCTAATTACCTAGGACAGGTTTGAGCACTGCCCTGCATGGTGTCCATAAGCAGTGCAGATGGCAGGAAAGACTTAAAAGGCAGAAAAGCTAAAAGTCTCAACCATTTATGTGTATAAAGAAGTCTGTAGTAGATGCCTGTTTAGAATTGGAAAACACTAAGCTGGTTTTCTGTTTGTTTTTAAGTAGAACTTTGTGAGGACCGTACTCAGCTTGACAGGCAGAAGAGCATGATAAAGGCTCCCAGCGTCACCTGAACTCATCATGTCTAAGAACCGTTCTTACACAATGGATGGTATGTATCACATACAGAAGTTGGCAGTAGTGTTCCATGCATGAGAAACACAGGTTTATTTTGCTAATGTGGCAATCAAAATGCTAAACTGTACTGGGCACAGCACAGATGTTGTTCTGGCACATGACCTAACCCAAATATATATCCACTTTCATTAACTGACAAAGAAACTCTGATAGCTAAGAAAGAAGATGCGATCCTTCACAATTATAAGCAGCCAGTTCTTTCCCAACAGAGAGCTCTGGCATAAAGGGCAGGGACTTGATTATCTTACCTGTCTCTAACATTATGGAGCCCAACATTATGGAGCCCAAACAGCTAATCAGCAGTGGTCAGTACTGAGTGTGCTGCAGATCACGAAACCCACGGACTGCTGACTGGGCTGTTAAGAATCTGAATGGGCTGTACTTTTGGAAACTCCTGCTACTATATACAGAACAAGCAGCTGTGGTTGTACATCTTTCAATAGAAACCCAATCCAGGTTACAAAAGGGAAAAAGGCGATTAGGCTGGTGGATCTAGACCAGCCTAACAAGTAAAGTAATGAAGATGACCTACTTACATTTTTCATTTTAAAGGATTCTTCCTCCAGTCTTTCCACTGCCAGAATGTTTTCAATTGGAATGCTACACAGAGGGTGATCACCTGCAGAACACACACACGCAGATACTGAGCAACTCATTCACAAATCAACTTCACCCTCTGCCCTTATTCTAAGGGCTGATTCCATTCCTTCGAAGATGGTTTTTACTGCACAAGAAAAAAATCTTTCACTCAGCAGGGATTTACTAGCATGGTGCTTAAGTCTTAAGTTCATTTCTGTTATGCTAGCAAACCTCTTATAAAGTGACTACCGAAGCAGGATGCAGTATATTTCCTGAGAAGGTGACAATGAAAGAAATCATTCCTGTCAGATCAATTGAACTAGGCTGATGGTGGTGACACACAATCTCAAAGTTGAGTGTGAAATGAAGGCTGGCATGACCTGAGCATGTTTCCTTATCTTTCTTACTCCCTGTGTATTTATATAATGGAAGGAAGTGGCATTTGTTGTGTACTACTGAACAGACAAGAACAATTTGGGAAAAGCAAAATCCTTGATATTAGGCAACATTAAGTGAACACATTTTTGCAGGTTAAGAGCTTGCAGGCAAATCTCTGCCTATTGCAGCCAGTTGTGCCAATGCTACAGAATTTATGAGAACAAGCTGAGATGCACCTGAGAATGTTCAATACAAACCCAAATTCCAGCATAAGGTATTTGTATCCTGAGTTTTGTTTCCTTGGACAATCTACTACATAACTGTGAAACCTACAGATGAAGTTGATCACTGATACTAGACAAGTATTATCAAATATTTTGCTGATTTGTAGGGTACTGTGCTATCCAAGATGCTCCTCTAATAGTCAGTACCGACATGCTAAAAAAAAGGACAAGAACATACAGGCTGACAGACTTGCCTGCACTGCACCTTCCACAGATCTAGATCTCAGTCTTTGCTTAAATGTATCAAAAACAGACTGTCAAAACCTTTGTTACCTTTGCTTTTCTGATAGGTAAACTCATGGTTTGTCAGGCGAAACCATCTCTTCTTGAAGTTTTTCATACCAAATCGTTTTCGTCCTTGTGCTCTCTTGATCATGAACCTAGTAAACAGGATAACAGTTGTTACGATATACCAGATCTTACAGATACATACATATGAATATATGCATACACATAAAATATGTATTTATGTATACAGATCTATACATATATACATACACATGATGGCACTTGCAAAGCTTTAGGAGGGGACACACATTGTTTCCTAATTATTGAGGCCTTGTCTTGACAAGGAAAGGAAAGTCACATTTGGATAGGTTTAGTGAATCTGTTGGTTAAGCCTGTACTTTTTCCAGACCTAGTTAAGGGGCAAGACACGTAGCTTGACTTGTAGTCTACACAGGGGCTCTAGTTAGTTAGCTGAAGCGCAGCTTTCCTCAGTTACAAATCCAGCTAAATGGTTTCTTACTACAGCAGAAAAGGGGCAGAACATGGTTAGCGCTGCTCTGCTAAGCTTGACCTGTTAACTCTATAAGCTTTTTTTTACTATTTCTTTTAAAGCTGTGAGAATGCGCAAAAGGTTTAGAGTATGTTTAATTAAAAGGCAGCTGTAAAGCCTCTGGAGCACAGGGATTGTACCCTTACATGCTTTAGTCACTCTCAAGCTCTAGAAACAAAATCAGGATGTTCCACAGCTCCATTTCCAATTGCACATTGATGCTGCAGCTGGAAACGCGTTTTCAATAACATACAAAGCAATCTGAGAGCTGAAAGCTAGAACCCCCCACATCCCCATTTTTGGCAGGGGATGGGTGTCCATTTAGTGAGTTGTCAGTTTTAATTAACTTCAAACTTGAATAGGCTTACAAGAAACTCTGATGCATCCAGCACCTTCCTAACCACTAAATCAATCCAAAAGCTTCAAGGTGACTTTGGAAAGCCTAGTGACTTCACTGCTCAGCATCACCTTTGGTGGAAAAAAGATGTGTATGCGTATGCAGTAGGGAGTTGATAACAGCTACTCTACACATTACATTAACTATTGTGGCAAATACAGAATTGTGTAACAGAGCCAGTAAAAACTACTTACTACAGAGTAGTTTTTATCAAGTAGGAAGGCACTATACAGCACAAAGAGCACACAGAGAGAACAGCGAAAGATTTGGCTGAAGATTTTCAATAGCAGAGCTAAACCGCTTAGAACAGCTAATACTGTTTCTCGCTTCTGATATTTTCATCAGAAAAAAATACACTGCATCCAACCGAACCGCAGGTCTGTTTAAAGCTCAAACAGAAACCCAAGTTCCTGCAGACTTTAACTGTTTTGTAACCAGCTGGGCTGGTGCCTGCCGCCCATTCCAAGTTGTGGAGGCAAAAGCTGACAAGGACTGTAAACGGCAATCGAATTTTTTTAAACCAGTTATAGTTACACACCTCTCCCATTCTTAAAACAGTCAGATAGTTACTGGCTCGGTCCTTATTCTTGGATTACTTGAGAAATATTTCATAAAACCATATGATTCAGGTCATCACCAGGCCCACTGGTGGTAGTCTTCATATTTAAAGGTTAAGGCAAATTTCAAGGTAAGAGCAGATACCCTTGGGCTGGACAATATGCTCTTCAAGTTAGTTTCTCTTCATTCTCATGCCAACACCCTTTAAAGTGACTTAAAACTGCAAACTCCTACAGAGCCTCCCTCTTTGAAAAATGCAAATTCCATACTGCAGAGCTAAGAGCACATTTCTAATTAAATTTGTCATAGCTGATATAGCCAAGAGAAGAACGTTTTTTATTTCCGACAGATAGGTGACAAACATTCAAAGGCCCGTAAGTTATAAGGACAATTTAAAGGATTTCTTGGTTTCTAACATTCGCAGAATGTGTCAGAAGTTGAAGCAGTCAGAAGCACAAAGGAGAAAAAAACCTAAGATGAAACCCATTTCAGTGCTGGGCGGTTGGAGATACTGTTTCTTCTTGCATTTATGGTAGACCTGAGTCTGGATCTGCCTTAGCCATGGTTGGAAGCATCAGCAGGGCACTTTCACCTACAAGAACGGCAGAACTAGTCTCCTTTTAATTCTCTTCCTTTAGAAAAGAACCATGCAGACAGCTGTTAAGCAGCGATGGCATGATTAATGCCAGCAAACACAAGTGCCAGTCACTAATCTTTGGTACTGTACGTTCGTTCAAAAGTACATACGCTATAGCCTCCATCTAGATACTCTTAATAGAAGCAAGATAGATTAAGAAAAAAAAAAAGCAAATAAGAACACTGCAAAGGCAAACAGAAACCCCACTAACCAGCCAATCAATCTGGAGAAGAATCAAATCAAAGGCTGTGAAAATTCCCACCCACTCCCCATGATGTAACATGGCAATAATGCAAAATGTCAGAAAAAATAGACAGCTGAAGGCCGCTCCTTAACCTTGAGAACAATTTACCTGAATGCTACTTAAGAAGTGCTTAGAAAATGTATGGCCACTTCTTAATCACTTCCAGTGAGTTTATTGGGATCTATACACTGACTATTAAGCAAATCTCAGTGCTTCTTGGAGCCTCTGCCTACAGATAAAAGTCCTTTATTCTCTATTTACAGCAGGTTTTTGTTTAAAGGAAGAAAAGACAAAAAAATTTAAAAAAGAGTTGGTCAACATCAAGAAATAGGTAACAAAATGCTCTCTGCTGGGTTTACACAGGCATTTCAGCATTGTTAAACAGAGTACTTCCTCCCGAGAGTTAATTCAGACCAGTCTATTGCTGCAAAGGAAGGACATGCTGTCAGCCCATAGCTACAGCAAAGCAGCAACTGCTCCTACCATCTTACCTGCACGAACTATTACCATCAACTTTCTTTACTGTTAGTTTAAGAGTCCTTACAACAGCAGGCACAGGCCGAGCAAGAAAAGACAGAAAAAAAATCAGACAGGAGCAAAAGAAAGACAGAGGCAGAAAAGATGTTTTAGAGTTAGAGGAAAAATGTTACAAACTATACATTTATTTTCAAAAACAAAAGAATGATGAATGTACAGAATTAAAATAGACAAACTTGCTTCTAGAGACAGATGCTCACCAGAGAAGTGAAGTGAACTGCAGAGGTTAACTGGAAGGGGTAGCCATGTTTCCACTGAAAACCTAATTTTTGCATGACTTAGAGCTACCATGAAAGCTTACTTTCAAGCAGCAGTTTAGCTTACTGAGCTCTGACAGGAAGAATCTGGATTTTTTTTACTTCCTTCCTCCCAGCTCAAAGAAGCTGTTTCCACAGAGCACTTAGATGATCTTCACAACTTGTTTTTGTAACACAAAAAAAGTCAACAATTACTATCTAAAACTAATCTAAAACTAATACAGCATACGGAACATGCTTCCAAAAAAAGGAAAGGTACTAAAAGCAGAAACTGTTCCAAGTGCATCACAAATTTTCCTTGAAATGGCCATGATAATGATTAGCATATGGATCTTACAGGGCAGCAAAAGCAAATTCCATTTGCAGGCTTTGCCCTCACTAAGATATTCAGTATCTGCCTTCACAGTGGAATTTTACAGCTTTTGTTCACAGGAGTTTAAAAAAAAAAATCAACTTGATTTTAACACAATGCTGATTTTAGTTTATTTTGCCTTAGATGTGCTAATTAAGTTCTACAGGCTTCTTTTTCCTCCACTTATTTCAAAACATACTTAAATTAAGATGTTTAAATCAAATTAAAAGATGCTAAAATCAGCACAGAAGCCACAGAGAGTAGAAATAGCCAACACAAGAATCTTCCCACATTCTTCTTTGAACACACAGATGGAATAGGGGTGGCAGAAAAAAAGATAGCTGCCTTAGAACGGTAGCAAGCACACAAGTAGAGGGTTTTGTTGCACATGCATGCTTACCCTTCTTTAAGCAATATAGGTTGCTCTATGCTCTTGTGATCTCTCCTTCCTGAAGATGAAATTAAATCTAGAAACTAAAAGGTGAACAAAAAGCATAGATAAAATTGCCAGTACTGCACTACCCAAATTAAAATCTTTAATATTTGTACAGCACAGAGCTACAAGAAAATATTGTAAAAGTAGTTAAACAGAAGGTAATGGCACACGCTTGAGGAATCTGGGAGGCTTCCTGGGTTGTAAACTAAAAATAGCACAAACGCTCTTAAGCAGAAAAACTGCAGATGACCACCACTTCTTGTGCTTCTCCTCTGTTATATGTATCTTTCACTTCCTTTTGGACTAAGCAATTTTCATCACAGTTCTGCAGCATTCTATGAAGCATGCATATGTCTCAAGCTCTAAGCAGCAGCTTGTTAATCCAACCTAATTATTAAGCAGAAGTAGATCCAGAGATTCTACTATTGACATGCACATAATTTGATAAAAGTTTCTGGACTATTACAGTTATCAGGAGTCTGCGTTTTCCAACACACACTCCCTGGTTTACAAACCGTATGTATTCTATTCTAGGATTCCACGCATCAGCTTCAACAACACAGCAGGATTTTCAGAACATTCAAAGGTTTACTTACATTTTTTACTGCATCTGCATATTTCTGCTCATTAAAATAGTCATAAAAAGTAGCCATGTAGGATTCCTTGAAATTGGCCTGAAATACAAAGCCAAAACTATGCATATCATAATACAGTCTATACAGAAAATATTATTTTTAACAGCAGTAGACCATGAGACGAGACAAGCCACCACAGACAAGAAGGGGGTTTTTTTCTGGCCAGAAGTAAAACAAGCAAAGCACTACTTTCCTGTTGTATAGCACGCACTCAGTAGTACCAAATTTTTATTTCAAAAAGGTAGCAGAATGCATTTCAAATGTTCAGTTACTACAGTTAATAACACATTCTTCAAGAGCTTCAAACTTCTGCTTTGGCTTTTAATCTTGGTCCCAAAAGAAGTTGACAAGAAGTGTGAGAGAAAGAATTCTATTGTCTCAAAGGATTCATAATTGAGGTACAGATTCATCTACAGTCGCCTGTGTGAATCCTAACTACACCACCAGAGACAAGTTTTATTTCAATCAAATATCCAGAGAATGGGCATTTAGATCTAATCTCATCACTGACTGGCAGAAAACTGAACTGGTGTGAGAAGAAAAGCATAGCCCTTATTGGGCGATTCTTCTCAGTTGAGCTTTAAAATGCTGAAACAATCTGTAAAGTCCTGTAGAGGTGCTAATCACGTACTGGAGGCAAGTAGAGAATTTCACGGGTTTTCCTGATCAATACCTTTCTTCCAGAACGAGGGAATGAGAAGTCCTGGAACAGACTTCTAGGCTGGTCACACAATTTTGCTTTACTGAAATTTAGTTCAGATTAAGACAGATTTAGTTTTCCTGTGAGCATGAGAGGCTTATAATCAAAGCAATCATAACCAGTTTTGCATAAGCCTACTGCAACTCAAGCATTTTAAAGGCTTAATTACAATGAGTGATAAAAGATTAAAAAAAAAAAAATCACTTTCCTGAATTAAGCCTTTAAATGAAAATGGCATACTTACAGATTTAGATTTTGATAGGCTGCCTAGTGTTTGAATGGTCTTAGAGATAAGTGTCAAAGTTCGAGAAGTCTGAGGATCCTAGGAAAGAGAACAATATTATATAGACTAGCTATTTAAAATATGCAAACTAAATTTCGCCTTTCTTATTTCACTTACAGAAAAGTAACATAAAATTAGAAAAGACCCAATAAAACACAATAGTTGCTTTTTCTAAAGGCTGTTGACTCTTAAGCAATCATGCTTCATAGCTACCCTATTGCTCTTCAGAGAACTACAGGAAATTAACTTGCAAAAAACACCCCAAACATTGCTGACAATCAATCCAGCATTAACGTAATGTGGCAAAAATGAAGCAGTGACCGTCTTTTCTACAGCATCTTAGATCATCTACCTTTTTTGTCCTTAAATTTCACTGTTCCTCCTATACCTTCCAAGTTCTTCACATACACAGTCATCCAACATATGCTTCATATCCAAGACAGACATAGCAGATCTTTAAACTAACAAAGGTACTTCTCCTAAAGGCTATTAAAAGAACTGAAGAAAGAATCTTGATAGACAGACTATGGCGACAGAACTATATATACAGCAAGAAAAAATTGATACAGTACTTACTGGATGATGTGGTGTAAGCTGAAAGAGGTTTGGAGAAAGAATGGCAGGAGCAAAGAATCTCAGGAAAATAAAGCTGCTAACAGCTGTATACCTCACATCTAGGTCACCTATTAAGAAAAAAGACCTCTACTCAGCATCTCAATAATCCTTCCTTAAAAACCTTCTGAAATTATCAGAATGCCTTCAGAAAGCTAACTCAAGCATGTGCTGGAAATGTATATATTTGTGAGTTACAGGATTAACTGATGATGGAGGATTTGGAGCCAGAGATCGTCTAGCATAAACCAAGGAAACGTCAAGGACAGTCTTTTTAGAAATGAGTTCATGACACAGGCTACAAGGAGAACACCATTCACTTTTCCAGCTCACAGGGAATTTCATACAAACATCTGCTATTCCATCTATGCAACTAAAGTACGATGAATAATTTACATAGTTTATGAAACGTTCAGTACAGAGGCCAACTCTCAGTTATCTAGTTATAGCCCTCAGTACAAACACTGCATAGACTCCTAATGTATTTATTTCAGTTGGTAATTACAGAAGATACTATTTATTTATTTTTACATAAAATAAAGAGCAAGACAGCACAATCAATGGCTTTCTGCTGGAGCTTCTCTACTATGAAGTGACTGTTTAAAAGCTGAACTTGCATTTCTCTCTAAACCTTCCTTATTGTAATCTGCTCCGCTTCATGAAAATACATAGGTTGGTTGTTTTGCTCAATTCCGGTATTATATTGCCTGCTCATTCTCACAGAGCCAAAACAACTAGGAGGGAGCGGAAAGAATTCTGTCTTGACAGACAGAAAACCTTTGCAGCACATGGGCCTCCTAGGGCAATGAGCTTGCAATGACTGAAATAATTTATAGATTGGCCTTTATTACAAATTGACGTACGAGCAGAGAATAATTCAGCTGCATGGAGTCTACAGAATGAGCCATTACAAAAACCTGAACATTTGAAAACAGAGCATACTTTGAAAATATTGAAACCATAAATACATACCATCATAATGCCCTTTTTAAATGCTATTTTCCTTTGAAAGATGTTTAAGGAAAACTCATACAACTATTACAAGTCATGTTCTTTGTGGAATGAATAATCAGGAAAAAACAGCATTAATACACGCTCCAAATGCTATTTTCAACAGCTGCTGCTCAATCACTAAATCCATCATGGATCATGCAAACTGATAGACTACACCTACACTGAAAAGCTACCAGTAATGTAAAACAAAAAAATATATAGAAACTCACCTTGAAAACGTTTGGCAGCTGATTCTCTTAGTGAAAAGAAAATATCACACATCACTGTAGGGCAGCTTACACCAGATTTTGTAATTACAGTAAAAATGCGATCAACATATTGCCTCAGATTTTCCTGAAAAATGCAATAATTATGACAAAACTAGTATCATTTTCTGCTGTGGAAACTGGTATTATTCCTGGGTTTATTCATAATGGCATCATTAAGGATTTTCTCACTTTCAACATTATATACTTGCAAAACAATCTCACACTCAATGGTAACACACATATTCAAGTACAAGAGTAAAAATATTATTTCTAGCAAAACCAAACATCAAGTTATATGGCTGTATGGCATATCATTGCTTTTCACAGACCATTTTTGACATCATTAGTAGAGCCACAGGCTAAGTTATCTTTATCCTCAAGGGCAGGGGCAGAAGTGATTAACACTCTACAGATATTGTATTTATAGCATAATGTAAAGCCATTGTAAAATAATTATAACAGTTTGTGGTGTTAAGAAAGCTTCCAGTGTATTCTAATGAATGACAAAATTATTTGCAACATCAAACATCCGAGGACCTCAGTTAAACTTGATAGTGTAAACAGAGATTATATCTTCAAAATCTAATGCATACCCTGTTATTTTCCAGGTTTTCACCATCTTTTAATTTCACAGGATCAATTTCACAAGGTTTATGGACCTGGCAGATCTAGAAAAAAAAAAAATAAAAGTGAACAATTAATATATCAATTTACCTTCAAGTAGAAAAAGTTTTGTAAAAAGAATAACCTCTTAGGTTTTGGGGGTAAAAGGCAAAAGTCAACTTTATAAACTGTATTTTTTTCTTTTGACAAAGCATCGAAGGTAAATTACATGCGATCTTTATTTTTTTCCAAAAAACAGCATTAATTCTTGATACCCTTTCTTTCAACTGAAATGAAGAATTCTTCGTGAGACTTTTTCAAGCAAGGCTGTTCAAGAAAAGTCCCATTTTGCCAAAACAGTCAACTTTAAAAGTATATCTATATTCTTTAAAAACTTGACATTTTTTGACGAAACATTAAAACAACAGCTGAAGAAATTGTCAAATCATTTAAAGGAAGTCTGTGGTCTGAAAGTATTGCCCAATCACTGCACTGAAATACTCTCACACCCACCATTCTGGACTGGATAGATAATAAACCATTGTTACAATACACAGTTATCTAGATTAATTTTATTCCTTTATACCCACTGGATTAAATGTATTACTTATAGCTTCCCAGCAGCCTTCTGCTGTATATGTTCTTTATTCATCTAAGTTATTAATTTATTAATTTCTCAGACACAGTAAATGTTAGATTTTATACAACAGAGTAATGTAGTTAAATAAATAGAAACTTCCTTTTCCTTTAGTACAATCCAACTGTTTCTGAATTGGGTGACTCAGCTGTGGCTAAACTAACACACAGGATTTTAACATAGAAAAATTTAACATAGGCTCTTAAGAATTATTCGAACAAAATCATCTTAAAATAGGAAGGAATAAACAGTATCTGCTCCCTGAAGGTCTTTTACAGTGACATTTTATCAAATAAACAGTCTAAACTGCTCTTACCTCATCTATAATTGGCTTTAGTGTAACTTGCAGATAATGCATCCCTGCCAGTTTCATTGTCTCGTCAATGCACTTGGAAGTTAATGAGTTTCCTCTGAAAATGGTGTTAGGATCTCTGGAAGTGAACAATTTTCTGTAATTTAGTCTCTCTGTAATAAACTGCTAATATATGGAAATAAAAGAAGCAGTGAAAGGTGACGGAATGCACAAACAAAAACTCCCTTTGACACCAGCCTGCCATTAAATGCAGTCACATAGCATTTAGTGCACTTCTAGGTTATAAGAGAAAAGCAGTAGTCATGGTAAGTCCAGAGGGACTACAGATTTTCTTCTTTGTATTAGCGCAGTGTGCTCAGCGTACCATCCAAACATATGGCAACACGCAGGCTCACATCAAAGGGGTTTACAATATAAGCAGGGAAAAATGTGCCCGCTTTCACGTGCTACTGAACAGCGGTAATTTGAGTAAGGGAAGGAGGCAGTGATTTTAGTCTCACAACAACACTGGACATTACACGTGGCCTACTACCTTCTCCTACAAAATGAGTACTTGCAAGCTGGGAGGGAGATGAAAACACCAGCTCCAATGACATAGCCATCTTTTCTAAGTGACTTTCAGCACTGTCCTGTGATAACACTATTAAACGCAGTGCTGACCCCCATTCTGTCCCAAGAACTGTGTGGATAGCTGATACCATGCAAACTCTCACACTTTACTGAAAAGGCCACTTGCACTGAATTCTTCTTGTACTAGCCATACGGCCACTGTAATTAGTTAAGCTTTAGCTAGCTGCACTATCATGTGTACTTCTTTTTAAGCATTACTTGCATTTTGAGAATGCAACTAATTTCATTCCTTGTATAGCAATTTACATTATGCAGATAGGTACATAATCAATGGTCTCATCTACACCCATACGGTTAAAACCTGTGCCTACTGACAGCAGATCAAACTTGGATATGAATTTATTTGCTTGTTCTTGTACACACACCGATGTCGTCTCTGTTGTTTATAGCTTACTACAGTTGTACCCATTTACAAGCAGTGAATAACAGGATGAATTACTTTGCTGGATTCATCATTTTGCTTCATAAAAAAGTAAGCTCACTGCCTGTTACAAATGCCAGAAAGCCCTGAAAACAAACACCATCTTCGCTGTTTTATCACAGGAACACGACTGACCAGGGAGCAGCAAATTTCCTCATACTGCAGCAACCAAGCTGTTTCAGCCAACCTGCAGCACAGAAAAAATACACCTACCTACAGGAACAAAAATACTCTATTCCTCAGACACATCGAAAAAAGCCAGCCCACACAAAGACTTTATTTTGTACTGAGGAAGCTGCTACTTTAGAGTCAATATCGGTCATTCCCTTTGACTCCCAATTGTCTCCTCTACTATCAGTCAAGAGCATGACGACATAGGCACGAGGCTCGTGGCAACAAATGTTCTTTAGGACCTGCCTGGTGTGAATACTAGATCTTACACTACTAAATTGTCAGCACACTGGTAAGTCAAACAAGGGACTTATAAGAAGTGACCAGAAAAAAGATTTTGTTTTCTGCTATCCACTGCCAGATCCAATCTCATCCTTGTTCCTCAGCCCTTTAACTGGAAAGATTAGACACACAGTTTTCCTTAAATATTCATGACTAGGAAAAAACACGCTTTTTGTTTTGAACAAATTCAACAAACAGTTTTACTCAGCACTAGATGATTTATTAGCACACTATAAAGCTGAAATGATTTCATATTAACAGCTGAAGGTAATGTAGGATTTCACAGTTATCATCAAATATAATCAAGACTGAGAAGGGTGAAAATCCCTGCTCTCAGACCTTAGAAAAGTCTTGCAAGCAGACTTCGCAAAACATGATGGGAACTCCTCCTAAAATCACTCACCAGTTCTTCAGAGCAGTGAATGCCTTTATAAGGAACCCTGCCACTCAGCTGGGAGGCACAGGAACAACTCCAACAGTTTCTTTTGCAATTACAAAGTTCTAGTTCTATAAACTGAGTAGAGGATCTTAACGCTAGCCAACACAGAGTAGGTATGTTTGATAGCAATTTGGTTTTTGGTACTTACTGAGTTCTCTTCACTTCAGCATTCGCAATGGCACTTATGAAAGGCACAATTCTGCCATAGTGTAAGAAAAGCCTGACAAGAGGTATGGCTGCTTCTTGTTTTTCTCTGCAAACTTCTCCCAAAATGTGTGCAGCTGATGCTGAAACAGGCTGAACAGTGGAAAGAAATAAAAACTTTTGAGAGATCTTTCCAGAAGAAACACCCCTTCATTCTTTTCCCATTAGCTCCTTAATGCAGAACACCACACAACACTTGCAATGGCCAGTTACCCAAACATGCCTGTACAGTACATGGGTGGGTGTTACATTGCAGTTTTTGTGGGCTCTAAGTTCTGATCGCAAGAGGGCAGCAATTTAAAAACTATTACAGTACAGTCTCTCCCCCCCCCATTTTTAATAGCTGTCTTTTCACTGAATATCACTGTTGCCTTGGAAGCAAGTGAAGTGGAAGAATTCTAACCCTTCTCAATTTGAAGCCCCAGTAAGTACCTAACCCAGTTCTTATACTGAAAAAAAAAAAAGGACTGTTACAAGTGCTAAAAGTATACATAAAAGCACACATGGTCCAACCCTCTGACATTTCAGGATTAGCTCTTGCTTTGGGTTTGTTGGGGTTTTTTTAATTATGCACGTAAATCCGTTCCTTTCCAGTAAAGCAAAACCAATTGATCAAACTGAAGTTTACTTTGCATTTTCACATGTAAAATTAGAAAGCCACGGAGAATATGCTGCTACTAAAACCACTGGTGTTTCTGGGTGTGCCTTCACCCACCATACTGCATGCAGATAAAGATCTTCTCTGCAAGGACTGAAAACAAGCAGCAGGGATATGCAGAGCTTAACAAGGCCCTCAGGTCTGAGAAGGAAGAAGCTGAGGACCCTGCTAATTACACAACTATGATGCCAGCAAGATAGTGCCAAATGTTGAGACAGACCCCCTGTGAGGATCATCTGCAGGTGAAGAATAAACAGTGCAAGCAAATTACCTCAACATCTGCAGATTTTAGCAGGAGGTCTCTAAGAGGACTGTAATAGTCTGAGGAAAAAACATGGTCCTCAGTGTAAACCACGTTTAACCTTAAGGAACCGAGGTCATCAGGTTTCAATGACTTGTTACCATTATCTCTGGGCTGCAGGAAATACCTGATATGCAAAAAACAAGACAGAAAATCTGTGCTGAAACACAAGATTATCTCAGGCTGTACATGAACATATACAAAACGTACAGATACACACAATACTTATATATGTTTCAAGTTCTTGAGAGTTCTGAATCAGACTTTTTAATTAAGTTTGCCAGTCTATTTTGCACTAACTGCAATATGGGAAGTTCTGATCATAAAGATTTGTGTAGATATGATTAAAAACCCACACACTAAAACTACGGCACTGCTGATGAACTGCAGTAAATAATATCATAAAGCCATTAGAACTCCCACATGCAATACAGAGGCAGACTGAAATCTCTGTATATCACATTATCAAAACTTCTTGTTCTTACATTTGCTAAGATTACTTTGGCTTGCTTACAAAAAAAGATACAAATTAAATCCATTTAAACTTTATCACATAGCAGTAATTACTCTTAAGTCTTCACAGCAGACATATGTTTCTACTTATTCTCCAAAAGAAAAATGTCAAATACCATGCTTCATAAGAACTAGACTGTCGGAGAAATTTCAAAGGGAGTCTCAGTTCTCCTAGAAACTCGTCTCCAAATTTCAAGTTACTGGCATTCCAAAGATCAACCCTGTAATAAAACCAAATAACTTTAAAAGTTTCATAATAAATAAAAATATTAAAAACAAATAATCCCAACGTAGTTTTCAATTATTTTTTTTTCCCCTCAAGCCTATGAGCTAGAAAGTCTTGAAACTGTACAACAATGATTTCCAAACAGTAAAGAGACCACCTTACCTTAGATTTCTGGAGCCTTGCAATTCACCTCCATGAAACATCAGTGAAAAAAATCATCTAAACTACCCTTCCCTCATCTATACTGTTTCCACAGTCCGTATTGATAAAGATTCAGGGGGCTGTTTGGCTATCCCAGATAATGGACACCAGGGGAAAAAAGTGCAGAGATATTTAAGGACTCCATATTGTTAGTCCCGGTCTAATTTGGGATTACTAGCAGCTAAGTGGCAGCTTTACAGAGTTAGGCTGAATACTGTCTACACAGTCCTTCCCAGTGCTCTACAAGCTTACAAATCTGTTGCACCTAAACTAGTTCTGTACAGATACTCAAAACCTTAGGACAGTTCTACCATTCTGCATAAATTGTGTATTGACTGAAGCCTACGCAATTTTTGGCACTCAGTCTCTCAATGTTTGGGAAGTTCTGGTATGTATCTCTAGATGGTATTTCCTTCTCTTTCACATGCTCTTTAACATTAGGATGTTAAACAACTGCACTGAGATTGAAAGCAGAAGTACTCGTGTCTAACCTGGCATTTGTAGGTAAATGCTACAATCCCCACCTTGAAGCAAGGGTTTCAAACTCCAGGGTGGTTGTTTCTGTACATATTTTAAGGTTTCCTCTGAGTGGCATTTTATTATAAAACATGCTTAGCTGAGAATTTCACAGCTAAGTGACAGACTGAATGTGCCTTAAACTTTTGGGGAAAAAAGATATATGGGAAAAAATACAAGTTTTCAAACAATAAAGATTTTTAGAAGAGCAACTTTAATTTGGATAAGGTGCAAAGTCTTCCAATTATGGATGTATTTGCACAACCTTCCTAGTCTCAAGCAAGTCACAGGAGGCTTGTCAAGGAATGGATGTTGATAGTCCTGCTGAAGGTTTATCCTACCTTATGCAAATGCAGAGGACGCCACTTTTAAATCCTCTGAGGCCTGTATCTCTCAACAGTGTCTCATGCATCAAGTTTCATACACTAGACATACCATCAGCTCACACTGCATGCCTGCTGGGTAAAGTTTTTCAAACTCTGATATTTTGACAGTATTACTGCAGGGCAAGAATTCCCCAAAAGGAAAAAAACTTCTTTGAGAATTCATCCTCCTCTCCTCTTTCTCCATATCTGGTTGGTTACTATCTTGCTAACTAATTCAGATGGCTAAAAGCAGCTTCAGGAAGAGAGGAATCTTTTGAGAAGTTTATTTACACATAGTCAAAATTTACCAAGCATTTACAGGCTACTAGTTTCTAGTTCATCCAAATTCTTTCAAGATGCCCACTAGCAATAACATTTTCAAACATACGCAGCCAAAGGGTGTTCCCCCCCAGCAACTTAAGTTACAGAAAAAAATCAGTGCAAAGGATCTGTAGGAGAGGAACTAACAACTCAAGGTGGATCTCACACTACACAGTAAGCAAAGTAGGCATGCAAATTCTGAAATTATTATTTTGTGCCCTTGGAGTATTAAGCATAAGTAGCATTTTTAAAATCATAATACACAGACATCAGAGGCTAAAAGATTACTGTTTCCCGAGCTGTTTAAAAGGCAAATTATGCCAAGTGTTATTCTGAAACTGGTCAGACTGTAGTCAAAGAAAGAAACAACAGAGAGGGGGAGGAGAAACAATGAATTTCACGAGAACATCTGGTCCCTAAGTGTTGATATGCCCTGCCTGCAACTTCCTACACCCACTCAAAAAGAGAAACTTTCATAGCTTTAGAGAGAAATCATGAGAGACTAAGTCTCCTCTTTACCCTGTGGAATGGTATTTTTCTCAGGAGAGAAAAAGAAAACAAACCCCCAAACCCATAAATTGTATGATCCGTCCAGAGGGCATGGGGGCAATCTGACTGACTAAATAGACCAGAGGAAGTGAGCGGGGGTGGAAGGGGAACCTGAGATAGAAACAAAAACACTCTGTCCTACAGGGGACAAAACCTCTGAGCAAAGAGTTTGCCCAACCACAACTAATGCTTTATCTGCTTTTGTCTATTATTTGAGTGATTAATCTTTTCCCAACTATTTTGTAAGCCTCCTCACAAACTATTCATCTTTACCACACTATGTGTTGGTTTTAAGGACTGAAAGACTTTTCTGAAGCTCAGCTCCACATACATTATCATTGCAGACAGTTATTTTTCCAGAAAATGTAGAACAACTATATCATTCCATTTCGTCTGGCAGTACAAAATAAAAATCAAATGAAATATTAAACAATGAGTAACTGCTGTCCACCAATGCCTAGGGTCCCCTTCCAGAATCACAAAGCTATCAGAGAATCCTAGCTTTCATTTAAAATCAGTGCGTGTCTGCGCATCATGGTTACAAAGACTAGACTGGAACTTCCAAGACACTGGTCAGTTGCCCATTCCATCACACACATCCCATGGGATATGGGACACGTTACTTCATACCTGCCTGCACCATGCAAAGCTTAGCAGAAGTATGGTCTTGTGCTAGGACTAGGTCATCTGCTGTGCTGCAACACTGACACCACCAAAGCAGCATGGCACTGAATCTGGACCTTTGCCCTTTCTCCCATGAATTAGCTGGGGGTTGCCCTTAAACCAGTTACCTTTGCACTGCCTGACACAGATGTCCTCGGAGAAACAGAGTACAGCTCCCATCTCTCTCACATATGAAGCTTCGCTTTCCTATCTCACAGAGCCATGGCAAACACAAATCCATTAATGGTCCTGTAGTGTTGCAATACTACACTAACAGGTTACATGAATCAGCAGCTGACCACCAAATTAGAACAGCCCTCATCCATTCATTTGTGAACACAGATGCGTCTTGCTTGCTGGGAGCAAGTATTGTTTCCCCTTCCTGGTCTCCCCTCCTTTCCTTACAGCCAATTGTGCTTCTGAAGGGACTAGGGAATGTTTTGGGAGATAAGCCCTCACCACCTCTCTAGTGGGAATACCTGGGGAGGAAGGGGGTGCCACCATTCTCCCTCAGCCTTTCTCCCTCCAAATCCTAACATAAAGATTTCTCACCACTTGATGCTGATACAGCAGCTTCCAGCTACAGTGCATCCACATCACCAGATGGCCTAAGTCTCTAAGTTTCAATGTATGTGATGGTATGACACATGATACCTTTAGGTTTTGCACCTCCTATTGTTTCCTCTCCACTCTTTCTATTCACCTGTCCCCACAGACACTGTTGACAGGCCTCAGCAGTTTTCAAAACAGTACTAAGTGGGTGGCAGGGAGTAGAGTGGTGCTGTTTTGTTTGTGAAATTAGAGTTGCTTCTTTCCTGTGCAATGGATTTCACATGTATCAGACACAGCCTCGCAAGAAGGGGTTAAAGTTTTGCAGACTAAAGAGAAGAGAAACTGCCTCTGCCCCAGAGAAACTCTGAGTTCAAGAGTTTCCTTTCAGAGAAGAAGGACCTTATATGGGTTGCTAAAATAAAGTGATAAAAGAAAACAGACCCTTAACTGAGAGCATCATAGAGCTTCTGGGCTCTCTTGGGGAACTGAGGGAGGGAGGAAAGGGGAGCCCCGACATAAAAGGCTATGCTTAATGACAACCACACATTAGTATACACAATGAGTGTATATAGGATACCAAGGAAAATAATAAGGATCTCCCCCCCAGCAGAACCATCACACATATTCAGATACAATCTACAGGACAGCGGAGGTAAATGAACATACAGATACAGTGAGGAAGACTCATCTTGATTTATCAACAGTAAACCCATGCTTGCCACTTTGAAAACTGAGTCTATTGCAAAGTTACACAACTTTGGAAGACAAATGTATTAGTATAAAGTGATTTATATTACCTAATCTCCATTTTGTCAACTTCATCAACATCTTCAATATCAAAATGGGATTTCTTGTTGTAGCTACTGGGTCTTGTGACCTAATAAAAAGCAGGAGACTTTAACAACTTGATCTGATACAAAAGCATTCCAATGTTACTTGTACAAAGCTCTGGAAGATCACAGCCTTTGACTATCAGCAGTGACTTGAGTCCTGATTCTGAAAACATTCACGCATGTGAATAAACCTGTTGACTAAACAGATTCCTGACTATACAAAAGTGGTGGTCACACAGTGATATCCAAGAGTAATTAGATACTCCATAGTTGATTTACAGAGAAAGGACAACCTTAACATCACTACAGTACTTTTGAGTTTACATTGACAAAAGAAAAAAATCACGGAAAGGAGTACCACTTTTACAATCTCTCTAGGGAAATAAAAAGGCAATTAATAATTGGGGTTTAAATACAGCTGTAAAACAGATGGCCCAAGGCACTCTGAAGAGGAGAAAAAAAACCAAAACCACTCTTAAAAACATTTTACAGTGGATCCAATTAAAATTGGCAAGTTCTGCCTGTATTGATGTCCTGGAAGTCAATTTACCATGCCCATACAAAAAAATACCAAGCTGATGAATTGTCCAAGAGATACTAGGCTGTGTTATGCATATCAGAATGTAGAACCAGGTGCACAGTTCATCAACCACATTTGCAAGACTGATAAATGGCAAAGGATGGGTGGAAAATAGCGGGAAGATAGCTGTAAAGTGTAGAGCATAAGCAAAAAAAAAAAAAGTTTTGTACCAACATTTCTTCAAATTTGTTTTCTAGCATGATTATAGAAAGACTTTGATGGTTGTATTTTTGTACAGTATGTCAGAAACTTGAGAAAAAGGCCACCCCACCCAGCTGAAACCACAGCAGGAACTGATCAAATGCAAGTGTGTATGATGTGTGGGTTCAGCTCCTGGCTGCACACAGAAGCTGAACTTTATTGTAGGTTTAAACGCACTTGTGGCTTAATACTTCCCACTCACAAAATCTAGTTTTTATTGTAAACTTGACTGCTTGGTTTTATATTGTACATCAGATGCAGATGGTACAAACAAGGGAGGCAAAGATATAGCTGCAAAGTGGAGAGGAACCAGAGAAGAATCCTCAGCACGAGACACTCAACAAAGCCTTTTTTCTGTGTGTATGTGAGGCAGACACCATTTTCAAGGCGATACATAAAAACTAAAAAGTACTAGCAGCACTGGAAACCCAACCCTCTAAACTAGTTCAAACAAATGCACCTATAAGCCCAAGAGCACAGAGGATTTAAATACAGCCCACAACTTCAGCAGCTTGGCACAAATTTTCTTACCTACATACAGTGCAAACTGTGCTATGTTAACTGCAAATGACATTTTCTACCACCACTGGGAAGCTAATGGTGTAATTTTTAATAAGGAAGCAAAGTAGTTTTAAGTCTTTTATTATCTGTAACACATGAGTTGTTAAAGTTACAGCATAGGTGTAACTTATGGCACATCCCTTTTAAGTAAACACTTTGCTGAGAAGTTCTGCTGGAGTCTGCATGCACAAGGTCTGTCTGTTCACCTGTATGACGGCTTAGTGTGCAGATTAATACAGCTCAGGAGTGGTATTCCAAAAAAAGCAGCTGTATGAAGTCCATCCATTCCAAGGATGGAATTGGAGATGAGGGAACTCCCAGTCCACAATGCTAAACTAGCTGCCACCTACCATTTTACAAAAAAGGGGTGCAACTCTGCTGTGTTGGTCCCTTTCTTCAGGCAAAGCTGGCAAGTCATTTATCAGCTGCTCATTTTTTTTCAGCACAGGCAGGTTTGCAAACAGGTCCCCAGCACTACCGCCTTCAGTTCCCGTAAGAGGGGCATTTTCTTGTAGTTGCATGTAGAGCTCCAAGCCCCCACACCATGCTGCAGCTGGAGCGGTGGTGAAAATGGCTCCTAACCATCAGGTGCAAGTTTCGCTCAGTGCACCCCTTAAATAAGCCCTTAGATCTCCCAAGCCAATGATAAGCTATTTTCCATTCAGAAAATTAAATCTGGGCAACTTTTTGGTTGCAGAAAGGAAAGCACCCATTCACTGCCTTTTACAGATCAGCTTCTTCCTTGGAGGCATAACCAATCCCTGTGCTAGCAGACTGCAGGAAAGCTGATGAAGCTGTTTGGAAGCAGTAAGTGAAACCGCTGTCAACAGCATGAATCTGGGCAGCTCCACAGGAATCAGAGCACTCTGATAGCATGCACCAGCCACGGGTCTGCCCATGTCTCATTAGTGAATGTATTTCCCAGTCATAGCAGTTCTACTGAACCTTGTTCCTTGGAGACATTTAGCCTGATATGTACTAACTACTCTCAAAATGACATAAATCTATGATGGCTCTGTCTGCACTAAGGGTATGTTTATGTTTCAGAGTTCTGGCTGATTCAGACATTTCCCCAGCTCTGCTCTTACCCACACAGAAAACATTTTGCTCTGAGTTAGCAGAACAACTGGGGCACAGGCTTGAGTTCAGGTCTTGCTTCTGCTGATACTTGCACGCAACCCAGCTCTCAGCATAAAGGCAAGCTAAGCAAGCCTCCAGCCCCCTCCACAACTCCAGCTGGAAGATGCTTTCTGTTTCTCTCCTTCCTCTCCCAATGTGGCACCACCTGTGAAGTTCAGTGTTTAAATACCAAACGTTTGCTGTTTCTGCAGTGCATATATGGCTGAGGAATCAGACAGGTGAAGTTTTGTGCTTTACAGTCTGAATTCATGGATTACATTCTCGTGAAAAAGTTCTTGCTGACAAACGCCTCCAGAACTGCCCACGTTAAGAATAAGGAAGCCCATTGTAGTTTAGTTACACATAGCATCACTCTTGTGTCACTGCCAAAGGCCGCAGCTCTGGGCCAGGTGATGGACTGAAATCCTGGGCAGCCCTGAGAAAAGACACAGACACCTCAGTGCCGTTTCGGTGCTCAGTACCATGGGATCTCGACCCCACCAACCATGCCCATGCAGCACCTCCACAGAGTCTCACGGAGTCAGGCAAGCAGGCACAATGGCTCACTGCTAGCTAAAGTTAAGCCCGCAGGGAAGTTATATCCTAGGAAGAGATGTGTTGGGTTAGCAGAGAAAGGATGACCTTAGCTAGCTACCCTGGCTAACCCTCAGGGCTTCCACCCTTTATTGGCAGTGCCAATAAAGAACTTGCTATATCTGTTCCTCAAATCCAAATACATTACATCAACAAGAGAACATTTCTGCTGGTATGACCAACTCAGATTAGTTAGTACAACCATCAGCTTCTAGGCAAAGACAGTGGTTTGTAGAAGGAGGAAGACAGCAACAAGCCCGTCACTGGCACTGCCAAGAATGCTATGTGCATTTCAGATCTGCACAGTGTAACAGCACTCATATGGCTCCTCCTCCCCAGCTCTCCTTCCTGATGTGGCTGCCTGTGCCCCTGAACTGACTTGAGAAAACACATCCCTAGGTGCCATCTCTATACCAGCAACAATCTCTAATGCAAATGGGACCTGAATGATGCAAGCTGTATGGCCAGAAAGGGCTTTTCAATGATATGCCAACTGCACTGTACTGCTACGCCTTTTCATCAGCTTTATTACACCAGATATGTTCTTGAGTAATCTATTGAAATAGAACAGCTAAGCATAGACCGGGACTAAGATGTCAAAGAGAAAGAGAAAGATACACATACTTTAGAAGACAAAATGAAGAGTTTCAAGAGGTATCCAAATTATAAATACATGCACATATATGTATGGACACACCACAATTACAGCTACTCTTGCCAGAAAGAGCCAAAATGAGCACTTTCATAAAAGCTATACTTTGTCTTAACTGGACCTGTTAAAATTGCTCTGTATTAAATAAAGCTCTAGAGGTTTCACCCACTTGGTAGGAAAGGCACTGGTATTGCAGCAGATTGGTACAGCCAGAACATCCAGTTTAAGTGTATTTCTCCTCTGCAATTTTCAGTGTTTCTAGGAGATAACCATCCTCCCATTGACTGGGAAAGACAGGGTGGAGCAGCTATAAAACCACAGGCTAAAAAAAAAAAAAATAAATCTTTTTTTTTCCTTTTTAAATCTTGTTTTTAACTTTCCTTTTCAAAACTCTCCTGGGGTGAGTCGCGATGGAGTGTAAAGCCCACTGCTCAGAAGTGCCCGCCTTGAAGCTTTTCCTACAGAGCACCTGAGCAATATACTGCTCCCTCAGCAGACAGTTAGTCTGATCCTGGGTAGTTCTTTCCCCTGTACCACACTTTGAAACAGTCTCCAAAGAAGACAGCTGGCACAACATGGAGCAGGATGCCATGCCAACTATCTACAGTATAGTATTTCAGCTTATCACCCGTTCCTTTGAAATACCAACCTCAAAATAAAACACTTCATCAAAATGTGGATTGTTGGTCTTCTTTTTAACTTTAGTCTTTTTGGCTTCCGATCTGAATTAAGGAAAGAAAAAAAAAAAGGTAAGAAACAACATTAGCAGAAGTGTGATCTGAGAACAGACCCACCAAGGAACAAATAGTCATCCATTTGATTTATCTGATAAAACTGGAATGCCATGTGGCTCCAAGCACAGCAAGGCATACACATTTGCATACATTTAAGAGAGGGATTCACTGCATGCCTATTTCTCTAAAGTGGCAGTAGGCACAGTTTGTTATCCTCCCTTAAAAACAAGTCCTTGAACCCTGATTTTGTCACTTGCTTGATCCAGAAGAATCTTATATTTGTACAAAGCAATTGGCAAGAATGAGGGTCTGAGCAGTAACATTTGAAGGAGGGGGATGGTCTCAGTCTTGATGTGACTCAAAAATTCCTCATACCTTAAAAGCAGAGGAGACTGACATAGCTATTTCTGTGTTTTATATTTTATAATCCTGCCCTGAGGAATCAATGCATGCTTTTCAGTGGTGTTAAATTAACAAAAAACCAGAATGATTTTCTCAGGAAGTGTATTTTTATTGCTATATTACTGCCCTTTTCCCTGCAGCCCCAATAGCACCAAGTTAATGTTATGTTGTTGAATTCTTATGAGCAGGGCTGAGCAGAAGTCTCTTAATTTCTACTGCTCTGTAGGAAAAAGACATGGCAGCCCTCCCCTCAAACCACTCACTGGGCAACAGGCCTGACAAAGTTCAGCACTGCCCATTCATCCTCTATGGGCACTGCCATCCGCCTGCGCCTGCCTTTTAGAATACAGACATCTAACTGCTTGGCATTGGGCTAAAGCCAGCCAATGCATTTCACACAGGCCAGCCAACAGCTGCTTGATGATTTCCAAATGTTATGAACCTACGCTTGGTTTGTTCTCATTACCTACACGCGAAAAGCTGTGTGTTGTCCTGTGTCACGCAATGTCCTGTGTGCAGTAATAAGAAGGCATAGATAAAACAGACACAGATGGAGAGGCGCATCAGCCATGTGGAAAACTGACCTACTAATCATTTCATCCCAGAATCTATCCCCCATTTCTCATGCAGCAAAGCTGCTTAGATAGCTTGTAACTGCTTATATTAACAGGACAACTCTACATATTCTTTTACAGAGGTCAAGCAAAGCTGGGTCTAATTCCCAGTGCTGGTACAGGCTTTCTGTGTGACTTGAATGGGCCAGTCCACCAGTATACAATGTTTTCCCATATATAATACAGGCATAGAAATAGTTTTGGTCAGGAAGTCCGATGGCTCTGTAAGTACAAATCACACAATAAACAGCAGCACATTTGTTGAAACCAGCATTGCATAAATGCAGTAGAATAAAGCAGCTTTCCTACTTTAAAAGGAGAGGCGTTGAAAAATCCAGAGAGAAGAATGATGTACAGATTAAGAATATCCCACTATTCCTAGGAGGAGCTGAGAGATAAGAGACTAATCGCCTCCAGGACGCAGGGCGGATTGCCTATCCCATCTCATCAGTCACACTTGCCAATCAACCTCTTTACTGATAAGCCCATCTGGGAGGGGACTGGGAAGCAGGATGTAGAACGGGAGGCGATTAAGGCAAGCACAATTATTGGGCAATTACAAAGCAGTGGATGAGAATAAGCTGCATGCTGCTTGCTGGAGATAGGAGGCAAGCCTTCTCCCCCCGCCAAAAAAACAGATAGGAATATGATGAGGCTATGCTCCTTATTCTGAAGGGAAATAACATTGTCAGTTGTCATACGTTATCCAGACTGGGGGGCGGAGGGAAGCAGACAAAGGCTAAGTTTGGACATTCAGGAGTAGTCAAAAAATGTCCTTACAGTTTCAGTAATAGTCACCTAGTACCATATGAAACAAGTTATAGGCTTAAAACATCAAAGCATACAACTCAAATACACAGCTCATTAATGGAGATAAGGCATAACACACCTAGACAAAGACAAAGAATACAGACCAGTCTCAAAGACTCCTCTGCATGCAAGGTAAGTATTTGTCAAGAATGCATCTTATTTATAATATTTTCAATAAATTATTGTAAAATATTATGAATAACCCATGGTACCAAATCGGATTCTTTGAGGTTACAGCAGTGCTGTTTTGTTTCTAACATGGCACAGACATAAAAGATGACTCTAAATAAGCAGAAACAGAACAGTGACACCCAATAGCACGGGAAATGTTTATAATAGAACAGGAGAATTTAATACTAAAACCTCATTCCAAATTTTATCAATGCTATTACATATATCAAATAGTAGCATTGAGACACCTAGGGCTTTCAACATACACATTAATTTGCCACACCTTGAAAGTGAAAAGGCTCTAAATATTCACATACAAACGTGCATACTCTGCAAGTTGTTGATGTATTCGGCTTTCTCTTCTGCCTCTGCCCAAAATTAGGCAATAAATTTGCTCAAAAACTGGCCTCCAACTGTGAGGTGAGAAGACGTACAAATTAAGGCTAACCACAAATTACATACTCCAGGATATTCAAATTATTCAGGGATTATTCAGACCTTTACATAAATCAAAACTGAAACAAGCCTCAAATTACTTACTCTTGTATAATTCAGTAGTTCGTACATGCACACATCAACAATTAATGTATTCTAGTGGTGTCTAAATACTCCCATATGTCCTTCTGAGAATGCAAATTTCTAGTAGACAGAGGAAACAGAAACCATTCTTATAAAATGGAAGCTCTTGTATGTGCAATACTTGCCTGGAGGGTCCTGCTAAGGTAACAGTGGCGTAGGGATCACATTGCCCGTTCACAATGGGCAGCCCTTGGCACTCTAAAACTCTAGAAAAGAAGAAAATGCGACAATCAAATCAATGAAACAGGAAGAGACTGGAGTGAAAATAAAAGCAACGCATTTTCATCCTGTTCCCGCTTCATAATACTTTACACTAGGGAATTGAAATGTCACTAAGCACAAGCCTTCAAATTTATAGCTAAACTTGAAAACACATTTTGGTCTTAAATACTAACTTTAATAGGGTCAAAAATACTGTTAAACTACAGAGAAACCTTAACTCAAAGGATTCTTATTATGCAAGTACAACAACTTAAGGTTCATGAAATAAGAGTCTGCTGTCAAGATGGGAGCTGTCAGCACTTTAAAATTCTGTGACAATTTATTCACACACAAAAAAAATAAATAACCAAAATTTACTTCTGTAACAAAAGATTAAATAAACCGACACAGACAGATCCCAGCAGTAGTCAAGTAATTTCTCAGAATCACATTCATGAAGACCTCAGTGCTTTTGACAGGATTTGGCATGGGCTTATTTGTAAAGGTGAGTTAACTACGGACCAGTAGACAGTATGACAATAGCCGTCTTTCTCCATAAAACTTTTAAACAGCAAACTGAAGAAACACATTCAGCAGCTCTGCAATGACGAAGTCAAAGAGACACTGGAGGGACAAAATAGAACAAATTGGGGTTTGCTGCAAGCCACGGTGAGAAATCTGCACTTTTGCACTCTCATTCCAGCTTCTCTTTATTAAAAAAAGAAAAAAACCACACAACACAACCCCAAAAAACAATGAAAAAGCGTTTCACGTTTAACAAGTTAAAACCCACTGAGGAATGTAGCACCAATTGGAAACAAAGGCAGACAAGCCGGTTGCCAAGACTCTCACTCCTGAAACAAGTTCTGCTTCCAACAGGTAAGTCTGCTGGGCTGATGTATTTGCACAATTAAAACTGGAAAATTTTGGTGAAGACAAACTCTGAAGCTCTTTGGGCAGGTAAGTAGTACTATACTTGCAGTGTGAAATACCTTGCAAACTTCTAGGTGCTATAAAATCAGCACAAAAAGTAATATTCATTTTACTGCTTTCAGAGACAGCAACTTCGATAAAAAAAAATATTAAAAAATCAATAGAGAAAAATTCAGTAACAGATAGTGCTCCACAATTTTATCCACAAAGCAAGTTATTTGGTAACATAAGATGTAGACTTCAAATACAGTTTAACTACAGACCTATGACGTACTCTGCATAAAGGGAAGAAAAAAGTTAACATTCTGAACCGATACAGGAATCGGTTTTGTACCAGAGGAGGTACAATCTAGATAGGTTCACACAGTCCTAGGAAGTACACAAAGATTGAGATGTGGCTTGAACACCTTCCTGTTTGAACAGAACAATGGTACACCAAGTGTCAGTGCCAACCCCCCAACCCCTTCCACTGCTTCCTTAAGGCAGCCTGTAAGATCCTTAAAATGAGCTCAATGGCTTTTTAGCAGTCAGCCAATTTTCTGCTGTTGATGAATGGTTTCCAAGCCAGCTCTCATCCATACAGGAAGAGCTATGTGAAATTCAAACACAGAGAAAGCATGTTCAGAGACAGTATGCTTCTTTTTTTAATAAAAGCAGTCCTTTCAAAAATATGCAGATAATAGAAAGTGATCCCAGACAGCATGTTCTACACTTGCGGACATGTAGAGGTTATAAATCACTACACAATAAAAATCACAGATGGATCTGAATGACGGCAAGTGTGAAGTTATCCACATAAAAAAAATAAGCATACCCTAACTATACACATATACAATGATAGGACCTATTTTCATATTGCCACATAAAAGAATTTTTTATGTTGTTTGTGGCTAGTCCTCTGTAGTTATCACATCAACCATCATCAATGGTGAAAAAGACAAACAGTATGATTAGGTGGACAGAGAGAACCCAGCAACATAAATCATTCAGCACTTGTATATCTTGAATTGTGAGTGCTCTACAAAACATGGAGAAGAACAACAGGATGACTTCTACTTGCTTGTGGCTCTCCCAGGTTTGTACTCTCCAGCTCAGAAAACACAAGTTATCCATTCACGAACAGCTTACAAAATCATGAATGGTGTGAAGAACATTTCCTCACAAAAGAATTAAGGGGCACATAATGAAATTACCAGGCAGCAGGTTTAAAATAAACAAAAGGAAGTACTTTTTCCACACAATGCATAATGAAATTGCAAAACTTATTGCCATGGGATGTCATGGAGGCCAAAAGAACACATGGATTCAAACCAGGGCTACATGAACTCATTCAGTGTAGTTTGTAGGCAGCTATTAAAGCTTAATGGTCCAGAAGCCTCCTCCAGCTCAGGAAAGCTCAAATTGCTGACTGACAGGGGTGTAACACTGGACCAATCATACCATATTTGAAGCACCACTCACCAGCAAATACCAGAAACAGTACTAGGCCAGATTACAGGGGCATTTAACACAGTAGGGTAGTTTTTATGTTCTCTGGGGAAAAACAGAAACAAAAAACAAAAACAAAGAAAAATCAAAATACACAGATGTTCTCATACAATCACGATGACCTAACAGTAAGACATTTCTTTGTGTGCAGTTGGAATAAGAAAAGCAAAAACAACCTTGAAAGAAACAAAATGTGGGAAAACAGGAAACAGACGCAGACATAAAATGTATCCCAAGCCTTTCAGGTAATTTAAAATATTGTTTAAGGATGCTGGAGAAAGCAGGCAAAAGACTGAAAACTTTGGATTTTGAGGAAGGAAGGCTATGTCTGGAGAGGTGTTCATTTTTGTTCTTATATCTTACTAACCATTGTGGGGAGAGACAATAAAATTCAACAAGGCACAGGTCTGGCCAAGTCATGTTAGTATAGCCTCATTAGTTGCAGGAAAATGTAATCCTAGAGCTGCTTTCGTTTCATGGGAAAGTTGCTAGGTAAATTAACACTGCTCCTCTCCCAACCTGGTACCAAAGTACTGGCCTTAATTGGCAAGCAGGAAAAAAGCCATAACCAAATGACAGCTACCCAGAGACACGATAAAATGGAGCCTCAATTCTGTCACATGGGTATCGCATTATTAAGACTGACAATTCATATTTGGATTAGATGAAAAAACATAGGAAAATAAATGTTAACAAAGGTATAATCTCGGGGTTGGAGGGGGGGCACTGGGAAGCTGTGAATAAAGCCAGTAAAAATGAAACACCTTTGCTCTAATCAGGTGCAGAATTAATTTAACATACGTGTACCAGGATAATGAAAAAAAGCCTAGGCAATCAAGATTATTCAAGAATTACAAGTTGACTCATCAGGCCCCAGAGGAAAACTGTCTGGTGGCTGCTAGAATCTTTTCTACCCAACTGGTAGTTTCTGATCATGAGCCATCTCAAGCCCAGCTGGGGCAGGGCAAGCCATCCCTCACAGCTAGCCTTGTCCGGGCTGGGCTAAGGTTACTGCTGGGTCATATGGGAAAACTCTCAATGCAGCTGCCTCACTATATTTTGCTTGTGGTTTATAAAATTAACAGGTTTCAAGGAACAAGACATTTCAGTTTTCAATGTGGTTCATGACCAAACCTTCACAAGAGTAAATAAGCTATGGAAAATTCCCAGAGGGTAAAAGCAAACCTCAAACCCAAACACACCATGAGCCTGCCCCTCTTGCCTTTAAATTACATGATTACAGAAAAGTTGAGAGGGAGGCAGGGAGAGAAGGTTTTGAAACAAGAAAAGATTTTTCAACAAAGACTAAGCAGCTCACATCTGACAGTACAGGCATTCCTTCTCCCTCTGGGCTGCCAACCAAGAGCTGTGGGCTGTAGTCTCCGAGACAGCCCCTACACACAAGCATACTCAAAACCAGGCTTCACAGGCGAGCAACATCAGGATGATCCAAGCCTGTGGGCGTTCCACACCCCTTCCTTGGAATCACAAAAATTATTTGAAAATTATAGGCTTTCAGGGTGCATATGTGTCACTGGCATCCTTGTGTGCCAGAATGGACAACCAACACAAAAACGGACACAGAGAAAAGAAACCAGAAGGGACATAGCTGTTCTTAAAACATGTATGCATATTTACTGTTCTCTGCAGACCAAATCACTTCCAATGTACGTTGTCAGGCTCAGTTCTTCCCCCAGTTTCAACCTGGGGTCGGGAACAGCACACCATTCCCATATTCTTTTCTCAAATCAGACTGTTTTCTCACTGTGATTCCTCAACAGAAAATAAATACATCTTTTCTTCTACACAATCTCGCTTTCTATTACTGTACACAATCCATGTATTTTAATTGCTTTCACATACATATTGCGCTCCTGGGATCAATAATAATGCTTGGCAAGTCTACTGATGTATCACAATAATCTGTTTCCAGCCTCCACCTCTCTTTCGTTTCCTAATCTTGAGGCTTTGTCCCATCTCATATGCATATTTTTTGGCCGTACTCAGGTTCTTCTCTGTGTAATTTCAAAGACAAGAGACTTCCTCCTCCTTGATTGCTCTAGTGATCTAATTATTTCTTGAACACTCAGTACTTTGTGTGGTAAGCCTGACCAGACAGAGAAGTATCAACTTAAAAGCAAACTTTGTGGCAGTTTTGTCAGAACCGTCATCAAAACAATGCATCTTTGGCTTATGCTAAATACTTGTTTGGTAAGGCACATTCCCCAGCACTGGGTATACCACTTACTTTCTTAAGCCTCTCCGGATCTCTTTTTTTTTTTTTTTTTTTTTTTTTAATTTTTCTTCCTTTTTACCTACTGACTATAGGATCATCTTTAACGTATGTACTCTCCTGAGTACCTTGTCTTTCAGGAGTAATGGAGCACCTCTGAATAGTCTCCCTTGTGAATGGACTTCCCAGGGCACATAAAATAGGCTACTAATCTTTTACTTCATAATAGAGCGGTCCAGTCTTTTCATCTAGCCTGACAGTAAAGAAGCGGTGCTTCCCCTTTCCTTGCCACATTCATGTTCTTTTCTTTCAGTGCAGCCCTGCATCACGATCCGAGCTCCTTAGTCATTCCCAGTGATGTAAGAGGAACTTTGAGGTAATGCTGCATGATAGATTTCCATGTGTAACTTGGCCAAGCTCACATCTGTGCTGGCACATGGTAGCTGCTCTCAGACCAGTGAACTGACTTCTGTCTTCCACTGCAAGCAGCAACTATTCCCAGGACTCCTTATTCTCTTGGTCCGCGTGTGACCAGGGCCTTGATAAACCACTCACATTCATGTGTTTTAGAGGTCTTTGCCGGGATTTATCTACATCCACAACTACTAAGCACAAAGGCACTACGTCTAGCTCAGAAATTCCCTGAATCATAAATTTCTGGAGGCTAGAAGAGCGTATCACCATATGAATGCTCTCATAATTCTTCATCTCCTACTGCACACGCTCAGAGACAGCGTCCTGGGGTTTGGTCTGACCAAATGCCACATCTGAACTGCTGTTAGTGCACCTTCAGACAAACCTTGCACTTCACTTCCACAAAGCAATCTACCCACCTTCATTCAGGACTTAACATAAACACACAACCCTTTTTTGCCAAGAGGCTGACCAAGCGGCCTGTTTCTTCTGGAACAAGGCACAAAGATCCGCGGCACTAAATGAAATCCTGCCCCATTCAAACAAATGACATAACTTTACCTGGGATGAGCATTTCTTAGTACAGTATTTGACGCACTGGCTCTGAAACATTTATATACCTAAATTATACAGTCAAAACCACCCCCATTTCAGTTTCTGAAATCTGGATACAGATTATGCAGATCAGAGGAACAGGCTGTGCAGGCAACTATTTTGATTTTTCTCTTTAAAATACCCTCCACAGACTCCACACCAAAAGCACAACAGAAACTTATGAAATTCTGAGATTACAACTGCAATCCCACGTAAGTACTGCCTTTTCTTCCCCATTCCCAGTTGAGTCCAGAGTAGTTGCAATCAAGCAAAACATTTAAACATGTTTTTAAATTCATGTTATCCTGAACAAAGTTTCCTTCCCGAGCTGACCTACAACAGTTTTTGCAGCCTCACGCACCACCTAGATTAGCTTTTGGTTTTAACTGGAAAGCTCTGTATGTGCCACATTTCTACCACTCACGCAGAGTTCTTGTTAATACAAGGCTGTTAATGGTGATTTCCTTTGGACACAGCAGAGGAAGAGGAACTGACTGTTAGTGTTTGGGTTCGAGCAACGATTTCTTTCCCAAGTAATTACCGAAGATATTTTATAGCAAAACAGGAACGAATATTCATACAAAGCCAACCAATAATATATAGAAAGCAAATGAAAGCACAACGTCTGCTTCCCCAATCTAGACCAAATAATATTAGAGATATTACAGTAAAACTACAATGTAAAAACTGTTTCATTAAATATAAAGAAGAAATACTGTCAATACATATGCATCCCTAAAACCACTATCACTTCAAATAAAGTGCAAAATTTTCTCATGTTAGTACACATCTAAACATTTATTATTAGTTTAAAAATCACATGGACTTTTTCCTGCTCTTAATATGGGAGCCGTCCTCCATGCTACCGTTCAAAACATCCCATTTGCCTCCCAATATCAGCTCTAGAAAGACTTTTAAAACCACACATTTACAGAGTACCATCTGTGCTCTGTACTAAATAAAGAGAACAGACTAAAAAGTGTGTGTCAGCCATCCTGTTCTCACAGGACAAGGAGTTAATCCATTAGCAGTTAAGCCAGTTTATGAGTCAATTACAGAAGTGTCGCAAGCTTCTTAAAAGCCACTTCAGAAAAGTTTTTAGCTAGGTTAATATAAAAAATGGTTAAATTATCTTCTGTGCCCTGAGGCCTTGAACAAAGACACAAACTTGCTGAAATTTTGAACTGCACTGATTCAGTGAGTATTACCGGCACTGACATCATCATTTCCTCCTGCCTGGGTCTTAGACTTGCAACCCCAGTTATTAAGAGGGAGCAACATCTGAATGATGAGAAAGTGAAAAGAAAGGGCAAGTAAGGAGGCAAAGCTGTTTCTAGGACACACTGATTTTCAGAGAAGGCAGAAGACCTAAATACAAGTTGCAGAAAAGCAAGAAGCTTGCAAAAATTGTAAGGGAATAGCAACACAAAGGAAGAGGTACAATCAGGAAAGGATGAATTTGTTTAATGACAGAAATATATTGGTTCTTGTAGGGCAAGTGAAGAAATTTGAATCTGATGTAGTATGGCAGGAAGCCAAGGAATGGGTCAGCATATCAAGGCAGTTGCAGCAGTGTTTTTGTTAAAGCAGCATGGTGAGGAATGTAAAGGAGTGAAATAGAAAATGACATCAATTACAATACGCAGTGAACGATTAGAGCCTAGACAACAGCTTTAGCTGAGCCGACTGTGGCCTACGGCAGTATTAAATGGAACCAATGAGATACTGTCAGTACAGGCAGATGAGGAAAGAAAGACGACCAAAGATCAAAAGGCAGCATGTCAGTTGAACACAGAAAGACAGTTATGGCTACATAATGAAGCCAGTGACACAAATGTCTCCTGTGTTGTTTTTCTTTGCTTGGAAACATAGGTCAGTCTCAAGAAGACACACAGTGTGCTATATGGATATACAGGGTTTACGGAAAGCAAACTGCCACAATCTCCGACTTGAGGCCTGTCCAAGTTTAACCTGCTGCCAGGAAGGAGCTGCTTGCACAGGGCACAATCCCTCCTTTAAGGCCATGCCTGCATGTCACTGTACACATGCATGAGCAGATAAGGAAACAAACCAAACTGCATGAGCACACCCTGATTTTTCCCCTCTGCCAACCAGCAGGGGCCACAAGCATCTGCAACTACTGGACGGACTGATAACCATATGATGATAAAGGAAGACAAAATTAAGTAGTTCATTTTGGAATGACTGGAATTCATCACAAAGACGGAGTGTGATACTTGGCAGGGCAGAAGTTACCAAGAAATCATCAAGAAATCACCCAAATAAAAAGCTTTTGAGCCTACTGGCAGGGACCTGACTATGAAGGAAGTAAAAGGTAAGAGAGGAAGAGACCAAAACCAGAAGCTTTAAAGAACTTACGCCAGAGAGAAGGAAATAAGTCACCCAGGGGTGGGAGGAGAACGGGTTTTCAACTACAAGAAACAAACCAGCAAAACAGAAGCAGCATGTCCTTAACTTACCTAGGGGTTTCCTACCTAACTGGTGAGTAAGGGTTTCCTCCAAAGTGCTGAGTATAGCCAAGTCAAACAACTACCCCAGCTTCGCCGTAAGTGTTAATATTTTAAATAAAAGCTCAGACATGCTGGTAAGCGACCTAAACAGATAGACGTCTGTAACAACTGGGAGAGCACCAAGTACAGTAGATTGGAGGAAAGCATCTAAATCTCATGCCACAACACAGTTGAACCACAGGGCACAATAACTCAGACCTCTTGGGCCAAGGGAATGCATCATCTGAAAGTCTGGATCAAATCTCAACAACTTTTGGGTGACAGGGGGTGCATACTGGAAGGGAAGGCAAGGGAATGAGATGGTTTAATGAGAGCAGCAGCACTGACAGAATGAAAAACCCAGCCAGCTTCTTCTCACCCCTACCCAGTCCAAGTATAATGATTTCTGTACTAAATAAATCCTTGAAGACTCCTCCACGTAGATTCTCACATCATATATTTAATTAGATGTATTATAGTAGCAAATACACCTTTCTAAATGAAAAAAAAAAATAGCTCACGGTTTAAAAACAAAAGTAGTAATTATTTGTGGACCTAGTAAACAATCAAAGGTGCCTTCAAACACTACATGGAGGCTAGAACCTTCTGTATTGGGTATACCTCATCACACTTGAGGTACGTGGAACTTTTAATGCTTTAAAAACACAACTTGAAACAACTCAGAACAACTTTTGATTACATTCATGTGAATAATCAGAGGATCTGGGGTCTTGATTAACAACACTTATTATTAAAGGGTAGTGATTTTTCCTAGACATGCAATACTTTCATTAAGGAATTAAAATTAAGCTGATTCATCACCACTACTGAAACCTGATGGCAGTTAAGTTGCAAACTGAGTCCCAAAGTAATGCTGATGCATTGAATTAATTTTCAGAAGAGAACTGGGCTAAGGTTATACAAATTGTGTCACGGTTAACATGAAAATGCTCTCCAACTAGAATTCAAGAAATTAATATTAATAACTTGATGCTGTCTAGATTTACATAACTAGAAAGATGTTAACATGTCATTGTGATTACAGACAATGGAGTAATCAAGCAGGGGAGGTAAAAAAAGAATAAAAATCACACAGTATCAGGTATTTAACAGTAAAATCAAGGCATAATATCCTCAAAAATTATGTTTTATGAAAAAACAAAGGACAGTAATATTCAATACAAATTAGCATTCAGATACGCCCAGTTTGTGAAAAGCAGGAAGCAAAACTATGGGGTCTTTTTCAGTTATCCAAACACCAACATATAGATCAGGCTTGTTAAGTTTCATTTACCTAAATTTTTTACACTATGGCAGATGGAGCTATTCATTCCAAGAAGCACAAGCAGTTATGTCCTAGGTTCAGATAAAACCCATGATATCCCATCCCAAGAAGGCTCTGCTAATATATACAGACCAGTGGTTATACTGTTGTTTGTACAGCACTAAGATCCCTGGTGATTAAAAACAATGCAAAGTAAGCACCCTTTAAAAAAAAATTTAATGACTTGTCACTTTAGATGTTCTTAGGGAAAAACAAGATGTAAATTAGGGCATGGTCAGGTACACATTCTGGTATAACCAGCTGTAATTAGTAGCCCACATCAGCTTTACAATTCCACTTATTACACAAACAGTTTGTACTTGCATTAAGTTTCTCCTCATATTTTGGGACCAAAATGGATCACTGGGATCACATAGTCTGGCCTCTTTCAAGACAGTGATGAAAGCTCTCAGCTAGTCAAGTTATGCAACGAGTTCATGATGTCTACTGCATCTCCAGAGCACGTTCTTGAAAGAAATTGAGGCTTAACTGAAAGGACTCATAATGATTAATATATCCTTACAATGTTCTACAGGAAACTGATTAATGATTATGACTCAAAAAAAAAAACCCACCCAGAAACCCAACAAACTTGTTTCCCACTAGATTAGCCTTCAGCTTCCAACCATTGGGTATCCGTGTAGTAGGAATAAGTAACCATACAACCAGAAGGACTCTCCTCTGAATATTGTGCATACTGTGGCTTCATTACTTTGAAGTTCTTCTTGCATGAATCAAACACTCGCCCTCTGTGAGACACATTTACCAGGTCCTCAATTCTTCCCGTAGCTCTTCTATGAACCCTTCTGAGTTTAACAGCATCCTTTTTAGCCTGGTCTCCTAAACACACAGGCTTATGAGAAAATGCTTTCTGTCTACATTTGGCCATTGATCTCCCACTGATGTTTTGGGTTTTTTTTAATAAGTCGGTGATTTCCACAAAATTTGAAAAAGTGGTAGAAATCCCAAAAGTACTCCAGTTCTACGAATTTTGTTAAATCCAATGGCTGTGTAGAGAAGAGAGCACCATTGGACATCCCCAGGGAGGAAAGGGCCGCACACGGCGATTCAGCAATTCTCTGTAGCCTTTGACTCGACAGTACATAAATAGCAAGAGTTGGCCATCACACTGTGCCATCTCTTACCAACATGATGTTTAGGCTAGCAGAGCAGGACATTGGACAATACGGCAGTAACTGTCAAACAACTAAAAGGGTAACACCATGTGCAGCCAGTCACTGCAGCTGTATGGAGTCTAGCTGAATTCTTGCTTCTGTTTGAAGCTTGCACGAAATCATTACAAAACCATCAGCTTGGAAGCAAGTCAACTGTAAAATGAGTCAAAATCAATTGCAGACACTACTGCCTCCAAAAGCACAGCCTCCTTGCCAATTTCTGTGCTTATTAGAATGGCTTCTTGCATTTTCTTTCAAAATATTTCCCTTTTCCCTTTGTATTTGAGAGAATCAAGTGATTAAAGGAGGAACTAGCAAACTACCTTGTACAGTGGGAAGGAAAAGAGGGGGACAGTAAAAACAATTGATCTCAAAGTGCTATGAAATTAAAAACGCGTACTAAAAGACTTTTAAACTTTCCCATTCACAAGTGCTTTTCTATGTTACAAATATGCAATTAGCAACACAAATGAAATATTTCACAATCAACTCTTACTGAAAATGCCAGAAAATGGCATCCAAGTCAAAGGTTTATACCAAGAAGGTGAGGGGGACAGGGGGACAGGCAGGGAGGAAAGTAGACACCTGGTGATTTTAGTACTGTGGACTCTGGAAAGAACTTGGTCAGAGTACATAACCAGTTGCACTCCCAGTACAATAATGTACCCAGAAACAAGAACATGATTTCTAGCTCATCCAGATGGAGCAGGGAAAGAGATACTTTCTCATTATTACCACATACACTGTCAGACTTCGTGCAATAACTTCCTCTCAAAAAATAGTTCTGTGAGCATCAGAGTTAATGAAGGGCATTTCCTATGCATGGTGTACCACATCTTTACTCTCCTTATACTTGCAAAAAAAACCCCACTTCAACACCTGGGGCCCTGTGACTTCCCTTTTTGTCTCCAGCTTCACCTACTCTTATCACACCTTGATGTTACCAGTTCCCAGTTCTGCTACCTAAATATCACCTTGGCAAGTGTCGCTCTTGCGTCAATAAAAAAAACCTGCAGAGAAAAGTGCAATTTGTAAGTTGTGTCCCATCACATTACTCCTTTAGAAGCTTCACCAGCATTGGTTTTGGATGGTGCCTGCCACAAAAGCGGTAGGAATTCCAGCAATCATTCAAATACTGTGTACATCAAAGAGCCTTTTGATACAGGTCATGTTGCAGGACAGTTACCTAATTTCTTCCTAACGCCCTACCTCAAACCTAATCGAACTGCTCCAGCTGATCACCATTAAAGGACATCTGTGAAGTAAAAACTGCAGACATTTGGGGTACTGTCAGCATATCCAAGGTGCTAACAATTCACAGTTCTCAAAATCCATGCATCTCTTATAAACATGAATACTACAGAAACGCTCTCTAATGCCACCAAACCACCCTAACACTGCGATCTCAAGCACATTTAGAAGTTAAAACTCACTTATCAAAAGGATTTATGCTTGAATAATTTGTCTCCGTTTATAATCCCGGACTATGTTTACTCTGTGTAAAATGGGAAGTACCCTCACGTTATTTAAACAGTGGCACTTACTGCTGAAACAAACTAATTTAGAAGACTTACATTCCAGTCTTGAATTGTGAACTCAGTTTTATATATATTCCACAATCATGTGATGACGATTCAACCTCAAAATGGCAAGCACTTTAAAACATGTTCTGTTGGAGGTGGACTACTGCCAAAGGGTCTAATTGAAGAAGTTGCTCTTGATTAGGATTACAGATAAAAAGACACTTGTTTGTGATTTGAGTAAACAAAGAATGTCACGAACAGAGGAGAGGTCCTGAAGAAACACTGAATACACCACCAAAGAAGGTGAAACTGAAATTTCATTTAGTGGAAAACCTGGCAGCAGGAGGAGACAGTATTTATAGATATGGTGAAGTTTGAAGGAGCGTGAGCAATTTTAACTTGATTTAGGCTACAAAATAGTTAAGAGAAGTTTTGGTGGGGATAGAGAAGAAAGGATAGATGACTACTTAGATGGCAGGCTGTGTAACCTCAATGCTACCAGAGCCAGGTGGAAGGAAAAAAACAAACAAACATGCACTATGCTAAAGCCTTGGACACAGATACATAGCTATTCCTTCTCTCTTCCTCTCCCTACTCCCCAAAACCCATAGTATTGCAGCACTACATGATAAAAATACCAGATACTATGTGATTTAATCTCTGAGCAATATTCCCCCACCAGTTTGTTATGAAACACATACAAGATTAAAAGCATGACCAAGATGTAATCCTGCAGGAAAAGGCACAGCTTGATGCAGGGTATGCTCTGTAGAAAAAGGAGATTGGGACACATTTTAATGGATGCATGAGTTTATTGAAAATGAAGCCTTGAAACCACTTTATGCTCTCGTTAGCATTCCCTAACAGCAGCAAACAGAAGTTGAAGTTTGTAAAAGTACTATAAGGTGACTTGATTGATGCATACATTAAAGTGGCCTGCTTGTAGTCAGCAATACCGCTTTTTTTTTTCCCTCATTCAGCTCATATTTCAGGCAGGAAAATAAGCTTCATTTGACCCTGCAGCGAGTTCAAAAATGGCTGTACACTCTACGTCTCTGCATCAGTCTAGAAATTCTCTAAAGCAACACAAAAACATATGTTCTGTAAACCTGCAAGCAGCAAACCCTAGAGGCAGGGTGGCTCAGGGACCCGTTTTGAATGTAGGGAAAGACCACGGGGAGCTGTAACATCACAGAAAGAGCACTCACTGCCAGCTCTGGCCTCAGGCTACCTCCAGACTCAACATGAGCTGCAGCCTTGCCATAAAGAGCCTGAGACTCAGAACTGCTGCCTCAAATAGTAACAAAATACTGTCATCAGCACAGTGCCTCCATGAGGGAGCACCTCCTGGTTCCTGTGGACTTTTTTGCAGAACACCACCTCTAATTTGGAAAAGGAAGAGACAGTATGGCACACCACACTCAAGAGTGAAGCAAACACTGCTCTACACTACTGACAAGTCACACACCACCACCAACTGAAAGAGAACTGGAATACTAGGAGATATTAAAGAAATTGCATCAACCTAATGGGTCCCAGTGTTTTTTGCATTAAAATGGCATTCAGAAAAAAAATAGCACAAAACAGCACAGAAAAACGTTATCTAGAACTTTGCTGGCTACCCCTTCTGCAATTCCGCTTTCCACTCTTACCAGCATCAGAGACAGAGCCACGACAGAAAGCAGACAAAATTTGGTCTTCAGCATCATAGACACAAGATAGCCACACATTTCCAAGTTCTCTCTTTAATCCAACCCTTTAGACAGTTTCTTTACCTTTTCCTGGGACCTGATGAAGATAGCTATCTACAGGAAAGTAAACTATCTCCAATGTAAACAAGAAAAGCAGGAAACAAGCTAGTTAGTAAATGAAAATCCTCAGATGACTCAAAGATGATGTCTGTGTGTGTTATTTTCACACAAAAGCATTTAAATATACTCCATGACTGAAGGACTAACTGCATTTCTGTGGTTGTTCAAAGTGGCTCCAAATGCAATCACAGATGACAACAGCAAACCTTCACCAGACAAGACAGGATCATGTTTTCCTCTTACTCTTAGGTTAGGATGCAGACTGCTGATCCACAAGCAGGAATGGCCATTATCTCAGCCCTTCCAACTAGACTTGATACACGTGGCTTTGCTCTTCAGGAGCTGTGACTAGCGAAACATAGAGGCTGACCCTCTAAAATTTTCAAAATGGAGCATCATTTACCTTAACATTAGAAACATCACATTGCGTAAGAGAATTTTAAATAGTTAAATAAGGTCAGACTGATGTAGGGCATTGGTTGCCAACCTGCAAGCAATGTGATGCCCATGTTACTTTCCGGCAATGCTCATGGACAAGGAAATTCAGATCTGCAATGTAAGCAATCGGAGAGGAAGGTCAGATGCTGACCACTGCATGCTCTGTGCTCTATTCGCATGGCAGAGAAGGGTTGGGAACCATCGACAAGCCCCAGCACTCCCACCCCTAGGCAGAGACCTTCTGCTTTAACCACACTTGACAAATGACACCTTCCTCCTTACCTCCCTCTTCCTCTTCAGAAGGGCTTTTAAAGCTCTTAAATGCCCACAGCTCAGTCACTGTTCTCTTAATGACCCCTGAAGTGTTTATCTTAGGGATGTCATATCTACTTATTGTTTCCTTTCCTGCTTACTCTTGCAAACAGCCTATTTAACTTTGTTCCACATGGTCGGAATACATCTTGTAGAGCTCTCAAGAGAGTTACACGGCATTTAAGTCTAATTCATAAATTAATGCAGAGCCACCACGTCTTCCACACCAGGGCTACAAATGATTCATTTATCAAATAAAATTTCAGCACTGCTAATGTATTTGTAGATTCATGCTTTGCTTACTGGAAAACTCTTACTACATATGAAAGACAGCAGTGGCTACTAAACCACATACATTATTATCTAGCTGTATAGATTTACTGGCGGGGGAGGGGGGAAAGAACAAAAGGAGGAACGAGAGGAGAGGGAAGCTCTCCAAAGCAGATGTTTCCAAGCTTTTTTAAACCTAAGAGACAAGACATAAGACAAGACTTGAAGGAGCAGCTGGGGACACTGAATAAATACAGACATTTAAATGTGACTAATTACATACACATGCTGGAATTCTCAAAGGAAGATCAGGGAGCCAAGCTCCCAGCTCACACTGACTTTCAACAGGAGTTCAGTGGCCTGTTCCTTCAGGCATGCTGGAAGTCAGATGTCATCTTGCTAAATACAGAACACTGCTTCTAAATGTTGCCTCTGGTAGCGTAACCACAGTGAAGCCTACGGATTTTTACAAAGCTATCTGCAGGAGCCCTCCTCTTTGTTAACTACATATGAATGCATGTATCTGCCGATCCTAGCCTATGTTGCTCTGTGAGATGAGAGAAAGTTGTCTGGACCAGCCCAGAGGCCTTAAAACCTCTGGGGAACCACCTTTCTGTGCTAAGCATAAACGTGCTGCATGGAATCTGCTCTAACAATGGTGGGGAAAGGTTTACAAAAAGTATAGGGCCCCCTTCTGAGTACTTCTGTTGTGAAGTAGGAAGGGTAACTGTATATGGAAAGTGGTGTCTCAGAAAAAATCTAGGGAGAAGCACGTGCCATCATTTTTCAGACATATTAATGGAATATACTTGGTCCACACACTCTGTTCATGAGTGAGTTCAAACACTTCAACCTGGCACGGCTGCAGAAAGAGCATCCTTCCCTGGTCCCTGCTGCTCATTTTCCTTCCTCTGCATTACAGGAAAAGAATAGTGCAGTTTCTAGGATGCACAGGATTAAGGCCTGATTCAGCTCAAAAAACATGAAGGGGGCGGGGAAATAAAAAGATGCCATTACTGAAGCAGCTGCCAGAAGCCGTGTGTCAGCACAAAGGGAGGGTATGGACATAAGCAGCAAGACGCATGAGAAAGTCTTGAGCACTTCTTTCCGTGGTCTTAGTACCTTAAAATGTTCATAAAATTATGGACAGATTTCTGGCAAGTGACAAACCACTTCACAAACAAGAGATGGCCTTCGCTTTTCAGATGATGGAAGGTGAGGCCAGATGTTGGTATCCACCAGAAGCAGCAGGTGACTGTGCAGAGGGCCAGGAAGGCTGTGGTTGTAAAGAGCATGAGGAACACAACATGAGATCTTTTGTGAATGAAAGACAGTGAGAGAAGCCAGAACCTACGGAATGAGACTTTTTTCCTAGCACTCAACATGACTCACTACATTGCAGAAAAATACAAACACAGTTACATGAAGGTACCAGGCCACAAAGTCTGTACATGTTGTCTTTTATCTGACTAGCACTTGGGCAAATGTCTGTGCAGGCTGTAGGTCTGCTCTCTCTGTATGTGGTGAACATATGACACTTCAAGAGCCTGCATCCTGTGTCCTGTAACAGGGGCAAGAGAAACTTATAGAGACCCAGCTGACAACTGCATCCAAGCCAGTCACTAGGACCATCAGGTTTCGCAGCAGTTCCACAAAGGGAGCCCAGAAGTAGCTAAGTGTTCCCAGAAGGAGCATGCAAAAGTGAGAGCTGTGGTTCTTACAGAGGATGACAGGAGGAGCCACCGGGGGACACAAGAAGTCTAAGTGTGGTGTCTGCATCTGTACTGTCAATTTAACTTTTAAATCCCCTAATGCTTCTCCTTATAATCTCTTTTGCAGAGATTCAGTCCAGGAGATTGTGCTGTAGCAGCTGGCAGAGACTAGGGACTCTGATGAAGCACAACAGCTTAGTGGTTTAGGGCTAAATGAAAATATTGAATGCTTCATAAGGAGAAGCTATTAGGTAACAGTTTTTAAACTGAGTTTTTTGCTTCCGCTGCAGAAGTTAAGGAAGAAGCTAAGGAAGCTCACACAACTTTTGCATTTCAAAATATTCTATTAATTCATGTTAAAGAGCTCAGCACTTAACAGTTTTCATTTGCCCTTCCATTCATATGAATTTTCCCATCCACCCATCCAGCTGACTGTTCACAGTGTGCTCCATGGGACTGCAGGCTGCTCCAGCAAGGCCCCAGCTGCTTTCAAGTCTTTCTGGAATGCAGAGGTGGTGGCAATGCAAAGGCTCAGGGGGCACACTGGTGAAGACCTATGGGTAAGTTTGTAAGAAAACTGATCTTTATTTATTTTCTGGATAGGTAAAAAAGTTTCCGTATTAGGCCTAGTCTTCGTTCAGCCTGCATACATGTCTGAAAACAAGCACTATTCTGGGGCTTAAAAAAGCATGCATCTCTAAGGTATTTTTAAATAGCTGCCCACTGGAAGAAGCTTTTGTTCTCCTCACAGACCTGAATTGTTTAACCAGTTATATCTATGAGGCCATTTGTGGGGTAGTATTTATCTCTGCAACCAAGAGTTCCATTTAAAAAAAAAACAAACAAAAAACACTTAAAGGAAGTCAAGGAAGTTCACAAGACAAGCGTTAGATTCATCAGAACAGACTGTTTTTAAGATGAAGTGATTCTAGGTTCTTGCTCATGGCTTTACAGCTTTGTCTTACTTCATCACTGCAAAAAATTCATGAACTGTCCATAAGAAAATCAGTTATTTTCACAAAACTCAGTTAGAAGCTGCACTCCCCTAATACAGCCAGTCTCTGCTTTTCACTCATGAACCACTTATAACAAAGGTTCTGCCTCCCTTACTCTTGCTACTCTTCCCACTGGCAAATTCCAGCCACACAGACATTTAGTTGAGCATTGCGTAATTACCACACTCTTTTCTTACATGCCTACACACAAGAACCAAACTATCTATGAACAAACCTGAACAAGATTTCAGATCATGTGGAAAAATGTTAAGAGCTGCAGTTTGCTGTATGCCTTCCTAAAGCAAACAGTATGGCATGAAGAAAATGCTGGACTACATTCTGAAGAGCCTTTTTTTGCCCCCAATGTAATCATTTCCCTTTCTTTTTCTTCATCATTCCTTTTCTCACTCGTAAGACACATTGCTGTGAAAACCTGCACCGATGGAACTACATGCTCTAGAAATATTTTTATTTCTCAGTTCCCTTATCTAAACTGCTAAACTCTATTCTCACTTACCACTCAAATAACAAACAGCCATGGAAACTAGCCAGAGCCAAACAGAGTGCCCAGGTCAGCTACGGAATAGAAGACAACAATGGGAAAAGATGGCTTCAGCAGACAAAAAAGCTTGCTTAGGCTCTGATTAGGGCTGGATTTAAATCAAGATAAACTTTGAAGATTATGATTCAGCGGTTAAAACCTCTGGATTTTTCTATGCATTTCAGCTAATACATTGTATTTACTGAACAATACCTTGCAAATCACGGTTACAGAATGGTTCACAAGTCAATCTAAGTATTTTCCCTGCATTGTAGAAAGTGAACGAAACAGTCGTCAAATCAAGGCCATATAGGCAAAAACTTGAATAAAGATTTAAAACCTGTCTGGTCAAATGAACAGGATGCTGCACACTGCCGTATTGTTCACGTTGTCATTGTCTGATTGCTTTTCATGAAGCAAGAAGCTGCGCGTGTTACGTGTTAAGAGGTGCCTTTTCAGACACCTATTTCTAGCATTTCAGGAATTTCACTGAAAAATCCATTGGTACTATAATGTTACCAGGTCTCAATCAACTGAAGACAAGACCTTTCTAAGAAAGCTGGCTGTGGTATGGTATACTCTCCCAGAACAAAACGAAATGAGGCTAACACTTCTGAAGGTCCTTCAGTGTACCACCTAACTATCCAAAACAGACCATGCTGAGAGTGGACCTATGTCTGCAGAGTCCCAGACGTCACAGGGTCTTAACCCACAATTAGGGTTCGAAGGATATGGACAGAGGCCTTAGTGGCTATATCACACCACTAAGGAGTGCACTACACACTTCCAGAAAGGCCAAGGCAAAAAAAAAAATACAAAATCCGGTACTCAGGACTACTGTGCTCCTTTTTCCTCTCTCAGCACAGTATCCTCAAGGCCTGGTCTGATCACAGTGCAAGCTCAGTGGATAAGCCCACTGTCCTGTGTGTCCCACACGCACATATACCCTTCAGGCAGCAGATACGGTGGGGTAGAAACACAAGAAACTGCCTTTTCCCACCTTCTATTTCCCCCCTTCCTGCAAAGCCCTAGGACCTATAGCAATACAAATAACTTTTCAACAAAAGATGCCAGCCTAGGACTTGGTAGATGCAGATTTGAACTCTGGTTTCTCAGAATGCATGTGACCATCATCATTCAGTCATATTCAAATTGCATGAGGGAAAATGACACAATGAGAGTCCCCAGGCAGCAGTTAAAAGAAGGCTGGGCCCTCCAGGTGGTGCAAAGCTATATCCACATAGCAACTTTTGTTCTAAAAGAGGTACAGCTGCGTTCCAGTGACATTGTGCCCTGGTTAGTAAGTTCACTGGAGCTCAGACCCTACACAGCAACTTGCACCAGACTATCCCTGTTATTCACTCTGCCTCATCACAGCAGCCTGTGGAGAGAAAGATTTCAAACATGTCTGCTCTCAGAGCTCTGGCAGGGCCTGGATGGCTAGAGAGTATATGCACAGGCACGCAAGATCACATACTCCGGCACATCCTCATATCAACAGTGTGCCTAGAAGGATGGAGGTCAACCACGTGGCTCACCTCCATTTGTTAGCAGGTCCTAGATGTAAAGAATATCATAACAGCTTATTAACAAAGCCTCAGTAACAAGGCAGTAGCAAAGGCAGTAACAAAATGATGTCAAATACTGGTCAGAAAATAAGGCTAGTGAGAACTCTCCTTGCAGAGCATTTTTTCTATTGACACAATAGACAAATTGCTAGATTCCTGACAGAAGCCAACCAGCTCTGCCACTGCTCCTGAAGTAGCCACCTGAAAGGCTTTGGTGTGGTCAGAGAGCAATGGCCTTCCAGACCCTTCCTCAGAGGAAGGCGAAATCTTGACTCCCATCTGAGTCCTCCGGCTTCTAGCTTTCAACTCATTTGAGTGAGATTGGATGGCTGATTCTGAGACTGCTTTAATAACTGATGGCACACTTCTGTTTGTCGAGTCAGGTCTGTAACACTGTCACTAAACAAGTTGTGCTACAAATTTGCTTAGCTGGTAAGGTCCTTAATGCAAATCAGAAGGACATTACTATTACCCTTTGATAACTTTTTAGTATTTATGCCATGACTAAACTGGATAAGTGCTTTGTTAACATTTAAGACTATTGGTAAGAAAATTACGTAGATTATGTGGAGAGAAAGAGAAGAGAAAACAAAAAAAACCTCACATCCTATAAATTCATAAGGATGTCATTGATTAAGAACATTCAGTGCCCAATCAACATTTTGATTCCTCCAGCTATTTTTAAATGAAGCATTGCACGCCATCTGTAATCAGTGTATTTCTAATAACTCTGCAGTTACATGTCAAATCCTACCGTGTTGCAAGCTTATGGCAGACGACACCAGTGTCTGTTATGACTTCGCTCAGTCTCAGCTCAAGGTGGACCTTCCCCTGAAACACACCAAAAACACCATATGAAAAACTAGTTTTATGCACAGCCAGACACACCATTCCAACTTAAAATAAAACAAGTCAGCTAATGCAAGTAATTCCAGAAGCAGTTTAAAGATTAAGAAACAGCTGTAGAGCTAAGGTATTTCACCTGCCAGAAAACCTAGATTAGTAGCCATTTCACTAAATTTCAGCACATAATACCCACCATTATTTTATTTCTGTGTGTTTTACTAGTTGAGGCATATGTAATGTCTGTGGTCTGACACAAAAATGTGTTGGAGCTTTACCTATATTTAGCATTTTAAATATTAAGATCTGCAATACAGTCATTGATCAGGTATCACAGCAGTGTATTATAGATTAATACCTACAGGTTTTAAATATTAGAAAAATAAAAACTATGAAATAATATAAACTGAGACAAATATCAATAGAACTACATTGAGCAACTAACAAAAAAAAAGTTCAACCATGTTGCTAGCATGAATAGCATCTACTATTACAGTCTTCAACTCCTTACCATCCCATTAACTTTATTATGGTGTGGGCCAAAATGTTATGCTCAAATATGCTAAGAAAATAAAGGCAATCACAAATACAAACTGCATTTCTCTTATTAACTCTATTACATTTAAAAACACGAGCATCCACGCCCACTGGCAAAAACTCAGCACCAATGTATACATAGCAAATGAAAAATGCATTTTGTTATTGATTTATTCCCATTTAAAAGAAGGGCTGAAAGGAGGATCCAGGGAACTACAGGCCTGTCAGTCTGACCTCAGTGCTGGGGAAGGTTATGGAGCAGATCATCTTGAGTGCCATCACACGGCAGTACAGGACAACCAGGTGATCAGGCCCAGTCAACACAGGTTTATGAAAGGCAGGTCCTGCTTGACTAACCTGATCTCCTTTATGACAAGGCGACCTGCTTAGTGTATGAGGGAAAGGCTGTAGATGTTGTCTACCTAGATTTTAGTAAAGCTTTTGACACCACTTCCCACAGTGTTCTCCTGGAGAAACTAGCTGCTCATGGCTTGGATGGGTGCATGCTTTGCTGGGTAAAAAACTGGCTGGATGGCCAGGCCCAAAGAGTTGTGGTGAATGAAGTAACTCCAGTTGGCAGCCAGTCATGAGTGGTGTTCCCCAGACTCAGTACTAGGGCCAGTTCTCTTTAATATCTTTATCAATGACCTGGATGAGGGGAGCAAGTGCACTCTCAGTAAGTTTGCAGATGACGCCAAGTTGGGTGGGAGTGTCAATCTGCTTGAAGGTAGAAAGGCTCTGCAGAGGGATCTGGACAGGCTGGATCAATGGGCTGAGGCCAATGATACGAGGTTCAACAAGGCAAGTGCCGGGTCCTGCATTTCGGTCACCACAACCCCATGCGATGCTACATCCTTGGGGAAGAGTGGCTGGAAAGCTGCCTGGTGGAAAAGGACCTGGGGGTGTTGGTCAACAGACATCTGAATATGAGCCAGCAGTGTGCCCAGGTGGCCAAGAAGGCCAATAGCATCCTGGCATGTATTAGAAATACTGTGGCCAGCAGGACTAGGGAAATGATTGTCCCCCTGTACTCAGCACTGGTGACGCCCCACTTCAAATAACATGTTCAGTTTTGGGCCCCTCACTACAAGAAAGACATTGAGGTGCTGCGGCATGTCCAAAGAAGAGCAACAGCAACAAAGACAGTGAAGGGTAAGACAAGTCTTATAAAGAGCAACTGAAGGAACTGGGATTGTTTAGTCTGGAGAAAAGGAGGCTGAGGGGAGACCTCAAGTTGTGCCAGGGGAGGTTTAGATTGGGTATTATGAAAAATTTCTTCACAGAAAGGGTTATCAAGCATTGGAACAGGCTGCCCAGGAAAGGGGTTGAGTCACCATCCCTGGAGGTATCTAAAAGATGTGGTGGGGACATGGTTTAGTGGTAGACTTGGCAATGTTACATTTACAGTTGGACTTGATGATGCCTTGAAGGTCCCTTCCAGCCTAAACAACTCTATGATTCTACTCTAACACACCATCACTGCCCAATCATCTTCTGCAAATCATCATGGCTGTAACTGAGTCATTCACCTTCATAACCACCTCCCCTCCACCCTTTTCACCAAAGGACCCTAAAATCCACCCTGTTAGTTAGTCAGAGCTTTAATGTGAGTGTCATCTGTGACGCGGATCTACCTCAACTCATACAAAAAGTCTGTTGCCACCCCTTTCATACTTCCAGATTTGACCGTTCCTCTTTTTGCACGTGACCAGAACTCTTGCCAGAGACTTCACTGTCTCTTCTGACTGGTTACAGTAACCTCCTAGTCTATGAGGATGTCTATTCTGTGCAACAGAGGAGAGTGAGGATCAAACCTTGGCCTCGAGTTGCACCTACACTGCTAAGATCTACTTCCTCTACAGAAGATTTGTCTGGACGAAAGCTGGTGAAAGCAGTCCAAAGCAGAACAGGGAGTGCAGTAATAATTAAGTAGCATGGACGCACAGAAGTTCAGTTCAAGCTCGTTCCTTGTTCCTTTCACATTTAGCTCAGTAGTATAAAGAAACTCTGAAGTCAGTGCCTGAATATTTGTCCTGAAGAAGCCTATGAGGGATTCTGCTTCTTACTGTGACTGTCATTCTCTCCCGTTCCTTGTATACCCCTTTTCTCTGTACCATTCTTTCTGCACTATCATGAATGCACGCTTTCACTCCTCACAGCTCTGTCACCTACTTATACCTTCAGTATTCTGACTCAGTAGCAGTTTTTCTCTCTGAGGGCTGGAACACAGGCCTTTCAAGTACATGTGGCAGATGATACTGGTGTACATCCAGAAAACAAGAAAAGACCTCTCCAAGCTGTATAGAAGCCCGTGTTGGAGAGGCATCACAGCAGTTCACTGGCATTTTGAAAAGGAAAGGACACAAACCTGTGTGGGAGTTTAAAATCATGGCTCCTGACAGGTGTCCTTTGCATGATTTTAAACAAAATAATAAAAACAAACAATGTAAAACCAAACCGGTCGCATTTGGCTGTCTGACTCCTTATTCTTCATGTTTGTTTCAGCAAGACACTAATCCTCCTTCATCCTGTCAGTGTACGCAAATGTCAACATCTGTCGTTTTGTTTTACACTGATGCTTGTCCCCATGAATAAGTGAAAGATTTCTCTGCACAAACATGTAAAGCCACTTCTAGACCACCTCTTTAAGACTCAGTACCACTGCAGTGCCCACCGTACCCGTGCATAGCAAGGGTGAAGCACACAACCAGCTCAGAACTCTGGTTAAGCAGGATGGTTTTTTGGCTTTAGTTTTACCTACTTTTTCCCCTACTCTTCACTGTTCTCTCTTCCACTGGTCACATTTTTATCACAGGAGCTAAATCACCAGCCTCTGGAGAAGAAATTTACATTATGAAGCTGTAAAAACATTGCTGCCATCTTCGCTGATATCCTGCATATTACTTTTACTAGAGAAATCAACTCTAATACAAGTTTTGAAGAAATTAAGAGATAGGAACAGAGATTTAGGAACCTTAGAGAAAATATCCCTTTGTAGAAAAGTACACGTAGAAAAATATCCCTTTGTAGAAAAATAGTGTTTTTATCGAAATATTTCTGCTAATCTTAAAGCCAAGACTGACCTCTCTCAGGAAAGAAAGAATGCTTCAGTTCACTTAGGTAAGCCTGAATGCAAACCTACTTACACGCCCAAATTGTTCTCTCTCACACAGACTATGATGGAAGCTCCCTGTTTTAGAAATCAAGCTGCAACAATCTTTTTAAGTCAGCAGTACTTTGCACATTTTCCCATCTACATTAAGTACAAAAATATAGTGCCGCCTCCTTTGGGCTCAGAGCCATTTTTTCCTTGTAGCGCTCATTTTTCTCTTGTGAAGACTTTGAAAATGGTCAGCTGCTCAAAAAGTGACTCAAAGCTTCAGACAACAAAACGGAGGTCATGCGATCACTGGGACTGGCAGCCCTATGACTATTCCCAGAACACCTCCTTACTTCCAGTTAAAAACTCAAATACATAAATATATTAAAATAAGGCTACAGTAACATAGTTGCAGGCTTAATTCACAGAAAATATAACTCCTACATAAACAGAATGCTTTTTCCCAAATCAATTATACCATTAGGCAAAACATAAGGATACATCTGAATAAATTTACTCCTGAGCAATACCATTAGTTGGTTTACAAAACACCAGATTACACATTTTTCAAAGGGAAGACAGAAAACTATGCAATGAATCACTATCATAAAAATCAACAGTTAATCTAACCAACAGAAGGTCAACTGATCACCTACAGTGGATTAAATGTGCCACAGAAACATGGAATTGCCATATCTTTATTTACTGACATTTTATAATAAAGAAATTCTTATTTTTATTATCAAAAGAACAACTGTGATAATAACAAGAGCTTCCAACTATACTAGGTGCGCACAGTTATTGACAGCATTTATAAGCAGGAAAGATCAGATAATGCAGCAGGATAAGAAGTATGTTGTCCGTTTTATTGCTGAAACACCATGACTTGGTCCTGCTCAGACAGAATCCCTGTTGCAGAGCCAGGGATTGAGTCCTGTGTCCTAGCCGTAAAGCTTTTTTCCCCCCTTAGCATAGAGAAAAAAAAAAAAAAAAAATCAGAGAAGAAGCTGGAGGTTTGACAATTTCGAAGTAGAATGCATTAATTACTAAAAACGTTTCCATAAAAAAAAATATTTCAGGATGTTCCTAGAAGCTGCTATGCTCATTAGCATACCCTTCACATTTGGAAGGGCAGGACTTTTCAAGGAACAAGCTGAAGGAGTGCCAACTCAACTGCTGAACGCTTCCTTTTTCACAAACTCCGGCTGACATGGATGGGTGGGTTCACAGGTTGTACATCCTTCCTAATCACATCTAACTGCATAATGGGACCAGCTGGCTTCCATTTTTCAGTTCTTGATTAAAGAAGTCACCAGTAAATTTCTCGTAGGGAAGCAGACGCGTTCAAAAGGAAACCAGTAACAAAGAAAACTTCTAAAGGGCCTTACCAAGGCAAAAAAAATATTATACTATGCATGTTAAATATACCCTTTATTAAAAAAATAATAGAGTGACATTCCAGTCTCGTTAACATTCTCATAATGCTAACAGGCATCAGCAAGAACTACATGCACAGTTATCTGAAAAGCAAAATGAAACTGATGATAAGTTTGCAAAGAAAAGAAAAATCAGAATCAAAGTCCTGTTTTTATAGATACTGGAAAAGCCTGCCTCCAGCCACCCCATTTCTCCTTGGAATGCAGCTGAGAGTTACTGTGGACTGAGACACCAGAAGACAGTTGTAAAGCAAGTAAAAGTATACAAATGGTACCTACCTGTATCATGTTACCAGGAGTTGCAAATTTGCTGTTTAAACACAGTATGTTGAAGGAGAAAAGAAAACACATGACTGCAGATTATCCTAAAGTTATTCTTATGACAAAGTTCTGCCATCCTGGCATGAAGCACTTTTAGCATCTTGAAAAAGCAGTGGGCCTTATTTAGAGGCAGTGTTTGCAAAGTCACTGGGACACCACTGGGAGCCATTTCGGAGTGCAGTTATGTACACACATTTTGGCCTGGAATCTGACACACACCATGTGATCCAGCGACTGACTGTCAATTCAGATGCAACATCTGATCTAACTCAAAACAGATGCAATCTGGTTTTTCAGGGAAAGAGTTATGAAAAAACACTGACAAACACTAGAAACTTCTGTGCTCTATCTAAGGCTCTAGTAAATGCACAAAAAAATTACAGTGTGTGTGCCTAAGTTCAAAAGACAGGAGCCAAATCTACTCAGATCTCTTAAACCATATCTTTAAGGAAGTATCAACTAGATCTCCATCCTTTTTGTTACTGTAAAACAGTTTTTAGAAATCTTCCACTTTTTAAAAAGATCAAAGGAAAAGAACAAATCTTGACTGTCAATTTTAAACAAAAATATATAAAATATACAATCTGCTTGCTTGAATATTAAATATCAAGTCAATTATCTTCATATACAGGGCTCACACAGCACTATAATTCTCTCTTCTACAAAACAACAGTGGCTGGTATCACAAAAACTCCAAAAAAGGGTATTTGTCTACTATTAAACACCTGCTGAACAGGAGGTTTGTGATCACCCACCATTCTCACTAGCCTACCCAATTTTTCTGGGGAATTTCCCCTCCAAGGTGGGAGTGCATCTGCGTGGAAGTTTTCCAAACGTTTATCCCACATGGGGACCCTTATCCTAGCACAGTTCCCCAATCTCATCAGCTCCGTAGCTCAGCTCAACCCTGACCCATTGCTCAGGAGTGTGGAAAGAGGGACTGGGACCCAACTTTGGCTCTTTACTCTTCTTCCTGCTGGTACAGAGTGACTGCAGGCTGTCTCACCCCAGCTCTTGGAGATGGAGGAGGGAAGAGATGTAACAGGGACAGGCTGTAAGGGAGGAATAGGCTTAACCCGTGATATGACTAGTGCCAGCTCCTCATTATTTTGGAATCTCAAGTTTACAATTGTGATACCTCTGGTGTGTTGGTTTACTTTCCATTGCTGCAAGTTGTCTGGAGAAAGGAGTGTTGGAAGAACTCAGCACGGCGCACAGACCACTCCAAACTATGCGATAACCTGTTCTGTTGTTTTCTGTGTTTTTCCAAACTTTATTTTGGGACATAGCAAATGTTATTAGACAGATCTGGTCTAATTTCAAACCCTCTTAGGCAACTTTCAGCGATGTCACTTTCTGGCACTGGTAAAGCTTAAAAGCAAACAATAAAACTGATCCAAACTCTTAAGGGCTCACTAAATGCTGTCTATGAGCGAGAGAGGAAAGACGAAGGGTGCAGCTACTGCTTTAAGTAAATCCAGCCCTGCAGTATTATCAGCAGCCCCACATAAGGTCACAGCATAATGGCAGGTTCGAGAGCAGGAGGAAGAGTCTGCTGTCTACATTTGCTGCTGTAACAGTTGCTCCTTCCTTTAGCAGAGGGCAGCAGGCGGCTGGGAAAGGTCTAAGGATCACGCTCCAGATCACAGCCTGTCTGCTGGACCACAGTGTGGTACACAAGAATCTGGAACAAAATCCAGCCTATCGCTGAGGAAAGTGCAACAGCCCTAACGAACACCGCATGGATTCATAAACACTGGGCAAATCAGAACTGATGTCTGCTTGGTCTCCATATGTGCAAGCATGTCAGAATTGCTCAGTAACTGGCAAACATCTTCAAATGGCACAATATTAACCTTCCTGCTTCTCTAAAGGAAGAATACCTCCATATGGTCAAAATCCTTATAATTAGTCATGTTTTCCCCTCAAATACTTTGATGCAATACAATATGTAGATACTGTAAATGAAAGACACCTGGCTTTCATTTCCCCAGACAAACTGTGCTCTGCAGATGCAGAATCCAGGTATGTTATTTTGAAAAAATGTAAATTTATTATTCAGCAGTACAACATGCCATATCACCAACTAGCTTTTTAAAAGTAACAGACCAAAACCGGAGAGACCGTCTTACCCCTTTGTGCTGATAAGTCTGAGGACAACTCTCTTACATTCACATATGGAGGAAGTCTTGCCGCAAAGCAGGATCTGGTCAATAACTGGTCTTTTCTTTATCAAACATTATTTACCATTGTTGACACGATTCAGTTCTCTGAAATAATTTTGTTGTAGGCATGTAGCCTTGAGAATCTCCCCACCCTATCAAAACAAAGATTTCAACTCTTTTCAAAACACCTCAAAGAGAGAAACCTAAAAGCCACTGTTCATAAAATAGAGGGTAACACCCATGTATTTCCTGTGTGCGGTGGGAAGCCGATACCAAGCCTGGAAGCAGCTTCTTCTTTTTACAATTTGCATATACCCATGCTTACAGTAGGTTATACACAATGCATCAGTGACTCATCTTTACGTTAGAACCATTTAAATGCCTACACAAAGACAGTTACTGTCAGTGTTGGACGGTGGGCATGTAACGCTCTTAACTGTTTAATAGAGTAGATAATTCTGCCAGTCACTGGAGCAAAACAGCTCAGCAAAACAGTCACTGAGCTGCTTCTCAAGACAATTTGCTTAACCTATTTTTTTGTAAGAATATGGTTTTTAAGATAAGTAACAATTAGCAACAGAGCCGTTCCAGTTCAACACAATTTGCTCTACATATATAAAAAGCATTGATTTAGACAACAGGAAGCAGGCAGATATTGGAGAGACAGTGGCAACTTCCACAATATTATGAAAGAAATAACAGAGTAACACATTTACAGCTTCCTCTGCAGATCTGGGATAATCTTCTCTCAACTGTCACCCAGGACAGAACGGGGAAGAGCTAATTCAAAAGCTTGTGGTAAAACCTTGGCATTGCTGAAGTCATGGCAAAACTCCCACCCTGGCAAGGCCAGGATTTCATTCATGAAGCCTGACGCTTGGGATACGGATTCTGCATTCAATGGGAAGGTGCTGACAGAGGAGGAGAGTTTTTTTGAGCAGCACAAAGTGCCCTGGATATATTCTTCCAGCTAACATACAGGCATCATTTCAGAGCCAGTAGTAATTTACAGTACAACAAAAGCATTTTAGGCATACTTGCCAAACATACCTGTAAGTAAAGTTTTCCACTAATAACGTATATTCCACCACTTGTACACACTCATATCAGTCCATACTCAAGAACAGGCATGTTTAATGAACAATAGTCAAAAGGCCTCTGTAGGCAAAATGCTAACGTGCTAGAAGGAGGAGGAAGGGCTTTTGGTGTCTGAAGAAAAGTACTTCTTAACATCAGTAAATCTTTTGCACAAAGCTTTGAGTACAGAAGGTTAAAATGTGAGACAATTTGCTTCCTCAGTGTTGGTTATCTGCCCTTTACAGGCTTTTTTTTTTTTCTTAAAGCTGATAGCCAAATAGATATGTTTCAGATACAAAGTTCTTATGAGGAGGAAAGGGAAATGAGCAATTTTCAAGTTTTTATGTCAGATCTTTTCACCCCCAACAAGTTTTACATAAGACCTCGAGCATGACTGGCTTTGGAAAAGCACTCTGTCATTTAATAATAAGAATTCAGCTGTAAGAGAACATGACCATTTCACATTTGCCAGTGCTGTGGAGGAAGTAACTCAAGCCACACTTGAAAAGGGGAACTTTTAAAGCAAGAGCCTGTACAGGAAAACATGTCAGAATGATCTAACTCTCCTTGCATTTCTCTCCTGCTTTGGCATATACAGACTACATGGTTTGGAGCATGCTGGTATATTTTGATATTAATCAGAATGTCTCTGGATCTTTAACCACTTCACTGATAACATGCACACAAAGGGTATTTGGGTTGCAAAGCTCAAACTTCACAAAGCAGACTTGAACTATGCAGGGCTGAAGTTACTGCGAAAAAAATTAAAGGGAAAACTACTCAAAACTACAAAAAATAAAGATCGCATGTGCACTTGGGCTTAAATTCCACTGAGAACAAACACATGGACTACTGAGAGCATGCCATCTACAGCCCCAGGCAAGTATCTAAATCAGTTACTGTTGGGTAAACTTCTGCATGCGAAGGAAAGATGTTCATGGATCACGAGAGATATATACACAATAGCATGGCAATTTTTGATTCCAGTCGTCAAAAAGAATCACAGAATCACAGAAACTTCAGAGTTGGAAGGGACCTCTAGAGATCATCTAGCGCAACTCCCCTCCTAAAGCAGGATTGCCTAGAGCACATCCCTCAGGATTGCATCCAGGAGAGTCTTGAAAGTCTCCAGAGAAGGGGACTCCACAACCTCCCTGGGCAGCCTGTTCCAGTGCTCTGTCACCCTCACTGTAAAGAAGTTTGTCCGTGTATTTGAACGGAACTTCCTATGTTCCAACTTGTGCCCATCCTGTCACTGGGAACCATTGAAAAGAGTCTGGCACCATCCTCCTTCAACCCACCCTTTAGATACTTATATGCCATAATAAGGTCTCCCCTCATCCTTCTCTTCTCCAGGCTAAAGAGTCCCAGCTCTCTCAGCCTTTCCTCACAAGGGAGATGCTCCAGTCCCTCAGTCATCTTAGTTGCCCTTCGCTGGACCTGCTCCAGCAGTTCCCTGTCCCTCTTGAACTGGGGAGCCCAAAACTGGATGTAGTATTCCAGTTGTGGCCTCACCAGTGCAGAGTAGAGGGGGAGAATGACCTCCCTCGACCTACTGGCCACAGTCTTCCCTATGCAGCCCAGGATTCCACTGGCCTTTTTGGCAACAAGGGCACATTGTTGGCTCATGGATAATTTACTGTCTACCAGGACCCCCAGGTCCTTCTCCTCAGAACTACTTCCCAACAGGTCCACCCCTAACCTATACTGGTGCTTAGCATTCTTCCTCCCCAGGTGGAGGACCTTGCACTTGCTTTTGTTGAACCTCATTAGGTTCTTCTCTGCCCAGCTCTCCAGCCTGTCCAGGTCACGCTGGATGGCAGCACGGCCCTCTGGAGTGTCAGCCACCCCTCCCAGTTTGGTATCATCAGCGAACTTGCTGAGGACACACTCTGTCCCATCATCCAAGTCATTAATGAATATACCGAACAAAATTTGTCCAAGTACTGACCCCTGAGGGACACCACTGGTTACAGGCCTCCAACTAGACTCTGTGCCGCTGATCACAACCCTCTGAGTTCTGTCACACAGCGAACTCTCAATCCACCTCACTGTCACCTCATCTAGCCCATACTTCCTCAGCTTCCTAATGAGGATGTTATGGGAGACAGTGTCAAAAGCCTTGCTAAAGTCAAGGTAGATGACATCCACGGCTCTCCCCTCATCCAGCCAACCAGTTATAACATCATAGAAAGCTATCAGATTGGTCAAGCATGATTTACCCTTGGTAAATCCATGTTGACCACTTCCAATAACTTCCTGTTCCTCTATGTGTTTGGAGATAACATCCAGAATGAGTCGCTCTATTACCTTCCCAGGAACAGAGGTGAGACTAACCGGTCTGTAGTTCCCTGGGTCCTCCTTCTTGCCTTTTTTGAAGATTGGAGTGATGTCAGCCTTCCTCCAGTCCTCAGGCACCTCTCCTGTTCCCCATGACCTTTCAAAGACGATGGAGAGTGGTCTAGCAATAACATCTGCCAGCTCTCTCAGCACTCACAGGTGCATCCCATCAGGGCCCATGGATTTATGAATGTCCAGCTTGGCCAAGTGGTCTCTGACCCAGTCCTCCTCAACTGAGGGAGAATCTTCCTCTCTCCAGACCTTCCCCCTTGCCTCCAGGGTATGGAATTCGTGAGAGACAGCTTTAGCAGTGAAGACCAGAGAAAAGAAGGCATTTGGTAACTCTGCCTTCTCTGTGTCTTCCACCACTAGGGCACCTGTCTCATTCATCAGTGGGCCTACATTTTCCCTAGTCTTCCTTTTTCTATTGATATACTGAAAGAATCTCTTCTTATTGTCTTTAACTGCAGTGGCCAAGCTGAGTTCTGATTGAGCTTTGGCCCTTCTGATTTTCCCCCTACATAGCTTTGTTATATCTTGATTATCCTCATAAGTTACCAACTCCCTTTTCCAGAGAATGTAAGCTTTCTTTTTTTTCCTGAGATCCAGCCAAAGCTCTTTATTTAGCCAGGCTGGCCTTCTTCCCCGTCGGCTCGTTTTTTGAGACATGGGGATGGCCTTCTCCTGTGCATCTAAGAGCACCTGCTTGAAGTATGACCAGCCTTCCTGGGCACCTTTGCTCTTCAAAACTGCCTCCCAAGGGACACTCTCGACCATGCTCCTAAACAGGCTGAAGTCTGCCCTTCGGAAATCCAAGGTGGCAGTTCTGCTGGCTCCCCGCCTTGCTTCACCAAGAATTGAAAATTCTACCATTTCATGGTCACTGTGCCCAAGACGACCTCCAACCTTTACATCCCACACAAGACCTTCTCTATTAACAAACAGTAGTGGACCAACTAGGGCACCTCCCCTAGTTGGTTCCTTCACCAGCTGTGTTAGGAAGTTGTCTTCCACACACTCGAGGAACCTCCGGGACTGTTCCCTCTCTGCTGTGTTGTATTTCCAGCAGACATCTGGGAAGCTGAAGTCCCCCACAAGAACAAGGGCAAATGATCGTGAGACCTCTGCCAGCTGCTTATAGAATACTTCATCAGATTCTACATCCTGATTGGGGGGGTCTATAACAAACTCCCATCACGATGTCTGCCTTGTTGGCCTTCCCCTTAATTCTTATCCATACACACTCAACACTGTCATTCACACTGTTGAGTTCTAAACATTCAAAACTGCCCCTAACATAGAGGGCCACCCCGCCACCTCTCCTTCCTTGCCTATCCCTTCTGAAAAGTTGGTAGCCATCGATTATAGCACTCCACCTGTGTGTGTCTTCCCACCACGTTTCTGTGATGGCAACTATATCATAGTTTCCTTGCTGAACAATGGCCTCCAGCTCCTCCTGTTTATTCCCCATGCTGCATGCATTAGTGTAGATGCACTTCAGCTGGGCTAACTGTTCTGCTACTTCCTTGGGGTGACAAGCCCTGATCATGCTTGGACACTTCTGTAGTTCCCAAATTATCACTACCCCTCATGCCTTTGCTACCACACAAATCACCATCCCCCACCATCACTGAGACAGATTGCAAGACCTTGCTAACGCTTTTACCCAGAAGCACTGGTATGCTGCTCCCAGGCACCACTTTTGTAATCCTGGTTTCATCCCCATCCCCCTTCAAACCTAGTTTAAAGCCCTATGAATGAGCCCTGCTAATTCTTGTCCCAGGATCTTTCTTCCCCTTCGGGTTAGGCTTCCCCCACCTGTTGCCAGCATGCCTGGTTTCCTGTAGATCAGCCCATGATCAAAAAGCATGACCTGCATGTCCTGAATGCAAAAAGCAGGTCCTGAAAGACAAATAACTAGTAGAAAAGAGATGCTCCCATAGAAAGTGTGCCACACGATGCTTTAACTGACTTCAAACAGCTTAGGAAGTTGTGTCTTCTGTTGCTAGTCCCTCCCCTCCAGCTGAGGCTGCCTGATTGTTCATAGTCTATTTCAATGCAAAAGTTAAACCATTTTCAGTAATGGCTTAATTCCTGGTTTACTTCCCACTGAAATGTTTGGGCACTCATACTGTCAGACACTGGGTATTCATCTCTGGGCATGGTATTGTTGCGCTGAGGAGTAGGCAGGCTCCATCAGAAGATGGGGCCTTCCATGGGAACTTGAAATTCCTTCAACTAAACCTGCACAAACCCACCTGGTTACATCTTCACAATTTCAGAACAAGTTTTCCAGTCTGGAAAGTTAAGCCATGAATTATGCATTTAACAGCTGCTGTCAAGTTTCATTCTGCACTCTGTACAATAAGTGTTCCTGATATAATAAAACATGCTAAATGTTATTTTAAAAGGAAATATTCAGAAATAATCTCATTTCATATTTGTATACCAGTTTTGCTGGAGTTTCATAATTTGGTCTCCACAGAAGAGCTTGAACTTAAACAGCCAGGTTATATCTATGTCTATTGACAGGACTACAGCAGACTATGCAATATCTTATTTTCAAACTAGCGAGAGCAAAACCAGCCAGTAAGATCTGGGGGCATTGATTTACAAACAGAATAAGAGCCTGTAGAACCTAAGGGGTGATTACAATCCATTGCTGCATGACACAGGGTTGTGTTCTGATGGCTACTGTTACCCACCCACCCACTCAGATGAAGGGAAACTGAGGTGCACCTGATCATATTGATTATCTCAACTAACTAGTTTGCTAGACGAAATGACAAACCAAAGCCACAAAGGTCATGTGGGTGGGTAATGGCACAATATGTATCTGTGGGCTGAGCAGCTGCACAGCACCTGTACCACTTGGCATGGGACTGTGCACCACACCAAACAGCAGCTGTCATGGCAAGATTACAGGCCCCTTAGCAGCTCTTCATCTAGATGGACAATGCCCTAGTTTTTTTTCTTCAAGATAAGCAATCATCCCAGACTCCAGTACATCTTGCTGTCAAGCAATAAATGGATGTGGCATTAAAGCATCTGATAATAACGCTCATATCTGTGTAGGCTGACAATTAAAACACAGTCCTGCTGTCAGTAACATCCTCAACTACCATGAAGTTTATCAAGTCATAATCTCACCTTGCACTCCTGCCAATAGAAAACATTACAAGACAGTAAGAACTAGCAACATTGGGAAACCCTAAAACTGACTGCAAAGCCTTAAGCTAAACACTTTGGCAACTACGTCTGATGAGTTATACAACACTACCACTTATATTTTAGGGGTTTTTAATATATACAGGCTTATTTATTTTGTACAGCTTCAGAATACTTAGAGCGATAGCTTCTGAATAAAATTTGAGAAAACAGCACACAGATATCCACATTCCATTGGCACTAGAATTCTATTTGTTTGTTGTATTATTTAGCACTTTCAAAAAAAAGAGGAAAATCTCCACATCACATCCCATTCCCTCTCTACGTATGAAGACAGAAAGCAGTATTGCCATTTGAAAATTTGTACCATCTCTGAAACTCATACAAGTGAGATCCAAAACACATCAAGAACAAAATTTCAAATTCTACTCATTAAACTTCAGATACCTCAAAATACCAGTCCTTATATCTGAAACATTGTTATCCGTAATTTCAAATCTGTCCTTCTGTTCTGAAAAATGAGGCCAAATTTGTCCCAAAACTGAACATCTGAGAACCATGGCACCCAAGATCACTAATATTTCAATAATCCATTCATGTTAAACTGGTTTTCAGTTTCTGACTCTGCTGATTGGTCTGCTTAAAACCTGGATATTTTCAGGCTTTGCACACAGTAAAGTCCTACACAGCCTTATCACTGTCACCCAGTTTCTTTCATATCACGGCCTAATGAATTAGAAAGAATTAGAAACCCAGTCTCTTTGATACTTTTTTTTTTTTTAAAACTCCTCACATTGACTTGTATGACCTCAAGCAACTCACATTTTTTTGACACTTATTTCTCACTGTATTAAAAATGTAGAAGTGACAGTAGCTTACATCAGTAGGGTGCTGTGATGCATAACTAAATAGCCATGAAGTGTTCTACAACGCGGAGAACAGTATTAAGGCCACTGGCCAACAAAAGCAGAAGTAAGATGCAAGAGTTCCCTGGTACATGGCTCAATGTTTAATCTACTAGATTACATGGCCAGGGGGGACAACTGCTAGAATGATAAAACTGATAGCTGGCACATTAAAATTGCTTTTTGACTACTAGTATTTGCATAATTCATTGCACATGTTAACTACTTAACATTTCTTAATGATTTGCTTTAAAATTGGAGAAAAACTGAGTGACATGGCGAAAATACTTATCATTAACAGACATATTCTTTTTTCTCTCATAAATGAAAAAGTGATTAGAAAAAGATACAACTGAGATACCACAACTGTAAAAAAGCACCAACACAGAAATACTCCTTCATTTGACTATTTTCACTTGCATAGGAATTCGTACAAAATATCTACAAATCCGCTCCTACTTTTATGGAAGACACAAAGCCCTCTTGCAGGCTCCTTAGCGTAAAGACAGCGGAACATCTAAGTAAGTGGATAAAATCATCAGAGTGCTATTCATATTTACACCAGTTGTAATAAATGCTTATCATGGAGCCTAGAAACAGCTTTTAACAGCTGGGCTCTTATAAAGATACAAACAGCGGAAGTGATAAACTGTACAAACAATGACAAACAGAGAACACGCTTTCCAGCAAATATGGTGCTCCTCATTATCTCCAAAAGCTAGAGCTGCCCACAAACCTTTCTGTTATGAGTTCACAGCTTACATTACCAGTGCTGTCCTAGAAAGCACCCTGGTCTTAAAAGCTTCCACAGGCTCACTCTGTGTAAATATTGTAACAAAATAAACAGCGCAGAAGCTTATCCAAATATTGGTGGTTTTCAGATGATAAATTACAAAGGGAAAGTTTTCATATCCTGCAGGACATAAACACTATATCTATTGTTTTAAAGTCACTGTCATAAGAGGCTTTAGGGTAAGAAGAAAGGGAAAACAGGGTAAACAGAGTAGATCTCAAAGTTAAAAGGCTGTTAAAAGCCTTTCCATCACCATTGGCATTGAAATGTGGCATTAAAGAGGATCAATACTTTACAAGAGAATGTTACAGACTGAACAGGCTGTCATGAGGCTTTCTTTACATCACATGCACAACAGTGTATTATTTGTCTCTGCAAATAAACAGAAAACCTAACCTTGAATGTATTTTCACATATGCTTCACTCCACATAACCACACTACATGTTGGAACGAGTATTTTCTGACCTGATATGTGCAGACCTGCATGCAGACTGTAAAGCCAAGACATTATGTCCAACTCTACCACACAGCAGTATCTAAGCATAATTTCCCCTTACATTTATTGGAGACTGTGGCACAGGTCAGACATTTATGTCTGTGACCTCCTAAGCAAAGACTGTGGTTTGAAATTCACATGTAATAAATAGTTACAGGGGGGGAAAAAAAGAAAAAAAACTGATTTATATTGACTTCATATCCTGCTATATCGTTTTCATTTCTTGCTTTGCTACAGTAACTGTTTTCACAAGACCTAACATTGTAATAGAAAATAGAATCTGCTTCAAAAGAGAGTAAGTACAAAAGAGGAGTATCACTGTGTACCAAAATCTGCAAAGTACCAAACCATAAATGGAGCTGAAGCGATACTATCATCACCATTCTCATGATTTGGAGCAGGGCCTAGAAATCTGCCAAGGAGTGGTTTGTTGGTTGTTTTTTTTTCTGAGATGTACTTGTTGCCATTCCTGTGACAACCTGCCTATGCAATTATTTAAACCAGTACCCGCAGTTATTATTTTCAGGCTGATTGAGGAATCAACAGTTATTTATAGGGTTTTGAAGTTATTTGATACCTTAGATGACCACACCCCTCCTTGTATCAGTGATCCTCATAGTTTACATAGTTTTAATTATTTCTGTGGGGAGAATCCTGGCCCCATCGATTTACCCACAGGTGTAATTCAGTGGGTATGTGTAAACCCTACAGATACACAAGTTGCAAATATCACTAAAACCTAAACCATACTAATGAGCAATGCTTCCCTTTTGTAGGGAAAGAACACATCTGTCCTAGAGCCATGGAACCCATAAAGCTGCCATGGCCCTGTTACAAATGCTCCTTTGCCAAAATAATCTCACCTGTACTTCTGAATCGGCATCAACATGCTGCAGCTGAAACCAGGTGTCTCTGTTATGATACTTCTGCAGATCTTCCTTCTGTATAGCTACCTTTCCTGGAAATAAAACAAACCAGAAGCACAGTTTAAGACATGCTATGGTTCACCCAAAGTACATTTCCATCAAAAACAAGTTTTAAAACAACGATTTAAGGACTGTCTTATTCAAGAAAGGCTTCAGAGCAAGGAAATATTTCTTCAGGGCATACTTCTTTAAACAATACATAATTATTTCTGATGAGCAGCTTTTTCCACTTCATATTGTGAAAGACTTTAAAATTCCTAATGTCATACTCACCTAACAGACTGAAGTACTGGCCTCTGTGGATGAGCTTGTAAGTATGCTTATAGTAAAAATATCATTATTACTTCTTTGATGTGATAATTAAACTTGTAAGAGGAAAAGCTCAAAAATTGTTGGAGAGAGAAGGGCTGTTTCTTTCTGATTTGCGGCAGATGTCTATAATAATCCCAGAAGAAAGTTCCATGCACGGGGTTATTGTTAACAGTATTTTAGGATGAGGCTTTTCACTATACATTTTTGTAGGAGAAAGGCAGCAACTAGAGATGTCAACTCATAGCAGATTCCCAGGCCTGCATTTTGAGGCTCTGTTGACCTACCTCCCTCACCCAAACTGCATTCTGCAATCTAGAGCCACCCAAGTGCTACCCCTAACTGTATAGAGGAGAAAAGAAAACCCAAACAAACGACAAAACACAGTAAAGCTTTTCCCCTCACTTTTTTAAAAGTACTCTTGCCCTTACCAAATAGCTGGTTTGGTAGTTATGGCAACAACGGGCAGTTCCATGCTATGAACTAACGTACGTGCATGCTAAGGGCTAATATATATGTAAAGCTGTAACTTGTATCTTTTGCAGTTTCTCTAAGGCATTACGTAAAGCACTCTCAGAGGGGCAGTGAAACTTTCTCCAAGCGTCTTTCTTTGTATATACAAAGCAGAGCATGGCATGCCTGAGAAGCACGTGATACTCAGAAAGAAGCTTTGGGCTGGGTGGTTCCCTAGGCACTGAGCAAAGCAGCATGTTCAAAAGGAAAGAATCCCGGACAGTTCACGGGGCTCGAGAAAGCTGTTTTTTGACAATGTAGTTTGGTAGCAGACTATCTCTGCCAGACCGAGTTGCTCACATACAGTTTGCAACCACTGCTTGCTACAGAAACACAGACTTTTTTTAACCAAATCCTGCTAGAAAAAAAATATACCAATGGACACAGTCTTAAGGGGAGAGAAGATTTTGAATACTTCCCAAATCCATGCAGTTTGGCCAGAGGTCAGTGATACATTATCCCAGCAAATGTTAACAGAACACATTTAAAAAATAAAATAAAAAAATACATATGATGAAGTCTACAAAAATAGTAAACACAAAGTATTCTCCCTTCTGAAATCTAAAAGCTTGCTAAAGGCTCAGCAGCAAGTTATGACATCCCAATATTCCCTCAGATTTTGGCCTTTTGCTTTAGCTGCTGCTGGATGGCTCCACCCAGCCTCCCATTTGCTGGGCTGCCCTGGGTACCCTGCTGCAGCTGCTGCTGCATTCTTCTGTCACCCTCAGGCTGCTTCTGGTGACAGTTTCCGGATTTCCACTCCTAGTTTCTGAACTCCTCTGCCATCCTTCCACAGCTGCCCTTCGTAATGTCTGCCAGGGTTTCTGCTCTGGCTTCCACAGAGCTGCTGACCCATTACTTCCAAGTCTTGCTCATTCTGCCCTCAGCGGTCTCCTCCTTTTGCTTGCTCTTTAGAGGTTACCAGATCCAACTCCTGGCAAACATTAAACTAGATATTAACGAGGCAGATTCATTACCAGGCTCTTTATTGGATAGGCAGAGCAAGTGACTTGAAACTTCTTAGAAAAGCAATAATTAAATTACACTAACCTACACAATAGTATGGCAGAAAAGGGAAAACAAGCCACCTGAACTGTGCTGAACAAGGGACGCCAAGTTACCCTTGCTGAGAATCTCTGTAATGTTGTCTACGTATTTTCAAAGCTTCTACTTTTATTCTTCAACCACAGCAGTTTGTGAGCAACCTAGTTTCTCTAAAACATTTTGAGAGGGGAATTTAAATGCATGACCTTCCAATAATTGCTTTGGACCTCATTTGAAATTGTTTACTTTCACTGCTTGTTATCCTCATTGTACCCTTTAATCTCTTGCAGAAATCCTCCACCCGACTGCAGTGTAGCATGCACTTCCCAAACACCATCGCCTGTATCTTTCAATCAGTCTCATTTACATTCGCAGTCACCCTGCATGAAAGGAACGTCCTTGCAGAAAACTCAAGGACAATTTCACCAACATCTGCCCAGGTAGGCTGTTGAGTCCCCTTCTCTGGAGATTTTCAAGACCCGCCTGGATGCAGTCCTGAGTGATGTGCTCTAGGCAATCCTGCTTGAGCAGGGGAGTTGGACTAGATGATCTCTAGAGGTCCCTTCCAACTCTGAAGTTTCTGTGATTCTGTGATCTGCACCTGTATGTGGCATAAACGGTGTTGTCACTGTTCCCTCTTTCAGCATGGAGTTCCACTGCTCTCTGCATCCAGGATGGCAAGATAACCCAGACGGGTCTGACCATACAGTCAGTACGTAATTGCAGCATGTGTTTGGAGGCAACGGTACATGCCTCCAGCTCCAAGAGGGTTAACATGGTGGAAAAACTGTTTTGATTAGGAAACTGTTTGAACAGCACTGTTTGCTCTGCACACAAGCAAGTCTTATTAATGAGTGAAACTTATTGACTGGGCTGGCTGGAATCCAGGGGTTTTCACTGTATACCAAATGATCCACAAAGGATAAAAATCTACTATGGAAAAAAAAAAGGGGGGGGGGCGGGGGAGGAGGGAAGGGAGAGTGAAAAAATGGGCCTACAGTTTGGCTAGTCTAAACACATACAAAGGTATATTACTGATAGGGCAGATTGTTTGATCTGCCCTGTTAAACAATTCTCTGCGTACAGGAGCGCCCTGCACAATTTCTGTTTATAACTCTCCACCTGTACTGGCCATGTCCATATGCTCACCCAGCCCACGCTCCTCCTCCTCATCACCAAGCCCGCTTAAAGCACAGTGCAGGTTCTGAGCATGGTCAGGTCCTGCCCTCCTCTATACAGTCACTGCTCTGCCACCAGCTGAACTATATATCTGACCTGGCTCAAGCAACTTCTAGCCTCACCAGAACTAGGTTAAATCTAGGCCAATAATCACAAGCTGTTGGCACCTGTCATTTGACCTGACACTACATGATAAGGGCTTACAAATCTCCTTGAAGATAAACCTTACACAAGAGGTCAGAAAGGTTTACCACCACTCAGTTACAGGACACTTTCCTCTTTGTGGTTCTTCAGCGCACTCCCAAACTCGAGCCTGTCGTCCCATGCTCTTTCTCAAGATTTGGGTGGCTGCCAGGCAGCGGTGAGAGACTCCAAAACTTGCACCTGAGGCACTCAGCCACTCCTCCTGGTTTCCTCAGAGGTGCCCCAGGCTGCAGAGAGTCTGGGTCTGTTTAAGCTTTTAGACACTGTATGGGAGGAGGCAGGAAACAGCAGACCATGCTGAACTGTATACGATGTGATTTCAAAACTTAGTTAAGTTACATTTTTAAAAATTAGATTCTCATCAATAAGACCAGCAACGATGAGTTAAAAGCATTCTTCTCATCTGAACTAATTTATTTCTGAAGGCTGACATTCACCAGGACCTCAGGTTGGGGGAGGGTAGGGAAACCCCACACACTCCTGCACGTTTTCCACCCATAGCGCAGCAATGTCCCCATGTTCCCCCAGTTCAGGCTGAACAGATCTTCACTGGCATATTTAAATCCTAAACCCTGTGTTCAAACCCAAGATGCGACATGCCACAACTGACCCCTTCCTTCTGCGAATCTCTCTTTAGGGGAAAAAACAATCTACCAACCCCCTATTATTTCGAACACTTATCTAGCTCACGGATGAATGAAGTTACTACCGAAGGCGTGGATGGTCCTAAGGGTGCAAATTCCACTTCACAATCCCTGATGTAAACTGATTTAAGAGCCTCCTACTTTCCCCACCCCTACCCCTGCGGCAGGCCATACTGAAACTGTTGAGGAAATTGATCCAAACTAAAAAACACTGAACAATGAAAATAAACACTCTGGGGGAGGAGAAGGGAAGTTTCAGGGGTGATATATGGGTGTTGTTGGCATTTTTAACACACAGATCATTTAAACTGACCTGGTTTATGGTTTCCCCACTCAAGAGTCACATTAACACAGCTAGAAGACAGAAGATAGCAGAAGGTCAATAATTTGGGCACAGAAGCAGAAATATGCAGCAGAGATGGGTAGGGATTTATGGCTTCACCGCTTAGAAAAGTGTTCGTGGAAGCACCGCACCCTCAAGTGCCCATCCCTTGCTGGAGTTTCAAAAGCTTCAAAAGTTGCGGGCAAGTCAATGCAGCCCATTAGCTTGTCCCTGGACGTGCCTGGGCTTGTTAACTCGGGCTCTAACAGTTCTGTACAAAGACTAACAGAGTTGATAGTTTGGTTCAGGCATTCTCCATCCAGTCACAACTACCTTCTGTCTGGATTACCTCTTGGTGACAAAAGGATTAGGCGCTAGTTTGAGGATTACATCTCATCTTTTAATACTCATTTGCCAGTTTGCAGAGTGTTTGCTTCACAGCTGAGATACGTGAATATCTGGCAGATGCTAGATTAGCAGAGAATATATTCCTTTACCAAAGTCAGACAGCAGTAGGACAGGAGTTTGTAATTTTAAAAGGGCACCAGGCTCTACGCAAAACATGATCCAACACTTATTTTATAGAACCCTAAAAACAAAGCATTGCAGGAGCTCTTGTATCTTTTCTTTAAAGTTATCTTTATCTTGGAATATTTGCACAGTGAAAGCCACAGAACTTCACATATTGCTGCCAAGTGAGCTGAAGCAATATAATGTAATATTTTTAATATAACATGCTCCATTAACACTGACTGCAGTGTAGTTAATTTATAGTAAAGGATTAAGTCTGACTCACTCAAAAGACCCCAAACATCTAATTAATTCAGTCTTCTCTCAGCTCTGAGCAGAGACTACTTTGCCTCCTATGTGCTACAATATTAGGCAGTAAGAGGACATGGAAGCTAGTTCAGAAGTTGCTTCATGCTAGTATGCTAAGTGCACAGACACTATACCAGTGAATTCATCTAAAATAACTGATATGAAGGAGAATCGCTTAAAACAGCTGAAAAGACTAAGGACAAATCAGAATCGATTTTAATCAACATTTTAGACTGTGAAAGCCTTATGAAACGTTAATCATCTTGAAATCTCCAACCAAGAAGCACCGCTACTGTTCCAGACTACCTGGGATTTTATAATTATCTATATGAAAGGTTATCTGTCATCAAATAAAAGTACAGAAACTTTGCAAGACAAAAAGGGCTAGATGCCTGCCTTGTTCAAGAGCAGCACAAATTCACTCACCCCTCCCCGTAACACAGAAAAAGACTGAAACAAGCAATCCCCCTACTTTAGAAAGTAGGAAATCCCTAGAAAGATAAGGATGAGAATTAGGGCCAACATAAGGCTTCAGAGCCTTAGAAGCAGCAGAATGGCTCCCTCCCAGCTCCTGTGCAGTGCACCATGAAGCACAAGCACTACTAGACTACCTGCTACCACGGGTAAGAATTAGTGGCGAGAGGCAGAACACTTCCAGCCCAGCAGCAGCGCATCCTACACAGAGTACTGAGCTGTACTATATTCATGACCCCAGTTTTGTTTGTTTGCTTAATAACTAGTCCAAATATAATAAGAATACCACTTATAAAACCCATTTTTCCCCTTTGTGGGATTTATCTTGGATAAGGCAGAGAAAAGTAGGCTGTGGATCAGACATAGCGTCTATCCTTAAAAGAAGGAAGCTGCAGCATTGCATGGACTATCCTCTACCAGGGTAGTTTTCCTGTCCACAATCCTAAAGATCTTGCCTAGCTTACCATGTAATTTCGACACCTCCCCCCTGTTAAAAAACAAATACAAACAAACAAAAACCCACAAAACAAAAAACAAGGACCAAAACAAAAATCTACCCAACCACAGCCCTCTGGTATCAGCTCTCTGCCAGCTGCTCTCTGGGCCCTTAAAATGCACATACATTTGAGAAAGGTGGTATAGCCCATGCCTGGTTGCAATGGGAGAGCAGTCCTAAAATCTAGACTTGCAGTCACTGTTGTCTGCCTTGCAGACTCTGAGTGCTGCCTGCACTAAACAACCATCTCCTTCATCCCCTTCATCACCAGCCCCTTCCAGGTACTGCCACCAGAAGCCACCGCTATTGCGTCTTCTTTGCAGCCCCAGTCTGCTTAGTTCAAGTGAGGCATAAAGCAGACAGACTCCTTAACAGCAGCTACTGCTGAGATAAGTCAAGAACCGCAGAAAATACAGAAAGCCCCGATCAAAACTGTAGCAGTCAGAGGTAAGCCGAGAGGATGGATCTATGATGATATTCCAAATACAGATAGTATTAACACTGTCATTTGGTAAGGAGGAGGGTTGCATACAAGGACAGTCGAGGTTCTAGCACATTATGCTCAGTAGTTTTGTTTATAATATGCGTACTTGTAGGAGCAAAAAGGAAAAATATGTATTTTTGAAAGCTCAACTTTGTTTTCCTGCTTTTGTGATGATCTGTTATGTTAAAAGATATTGTGAGCGCATCCTAACAATTTATTCTATGCAGAAAGTATTTATTTTAGGCTTTCTATGCAATGGTGGAGAATCTTCTCAGGATAATTCTAGTTTATAACTTCTCAAGACTTGTCATTGTGGGACAGAGTCATCTGTTTCCTTTATTTCATTAGTAGCTATATTTATACCATGCTGAGTAGATATTATTCCCATGTCATCCAACAATACGCTACGGAAACAGTAAACCAAGTTGTGACTGCTGCCTAAACCATGATCAGGGTGGAGGAAACAGAGGAACACAATTTTCTCTTAAAATCTTGGTCTCCCCTTCATGCTGTATTGGAAGATATTTCCTCCACTTAGCTAGCAGGAAGCATAGTTTAGCACAGATGATTCTTTTTCAATTTTTCTCTGAAACCAAGAAAATAATCAAAAGGTAATGCTTCAGCTACACTTGGCAACAGTTACCTAATAATGGTAGATAGCTTGCTTGGACACTTGGTAATAATGGTGGCAACTCTACAAACACACCTCAGCTTTGGAAGCAGTCATTAACAAAGGCACAGTCACCTCAAATATGCAAGCCTCAAATAACTTTCAATTCCAGGGTGTTTTCATTCTGTGACAGTGCCCATGATCTATGATTTGGTTTCATCTACTTTAGTCCAGTGCAGCTAGGTTTAATTACCTCCAAAGGCAAATTTTTTTTATTGCCTTACTTTGCTTCAGCTCATATAGTATTAAGCAGGAAGACAGCTACAACTTGCCAGGATACAATGGCCACAAGAGTTTCAATTTGCTGTAGAACACACCTAATAACCTCTATGAAGGTGATTTACAACAGTTAAGTTATAGTAAATGTAACTAACAGAATTACTGGCTAGTGTTGTCCCCACTGGCTTTCTGCTCCTTCATTGAGGAGTTTGAGGATTTCACATCTGTGCTTTATTCAGTACCATTCCATCAGCATCCCCAACCAAGCCTCCTCCTCAGTCAAGAGTACCACAGACTTTGTTCTCGAACTTCTTACTCCCCAATGCAGTACAGGGGCCAAGATTTGATGCAGTGAATTTACTTCTTCCCCTCAGAACTTCACAGGGGCTGCATTTTGTTCTGTTCAGGTTCCTGCTTAACACAGATGTTAGCAAGTCAGTTACATGCATCTGTCACCAAAGCAAATGAAGTGTTGGGGGGGGGGGGGGGGGGGAGACGGGACCAAACAGGTGATTTGTGATTTAAGTACATGATAAATAATTGTTTACTTGTCACCTGAAGAACGTATGATATTAACTATTCTTTCAGCACAGTGTTAAATGACTTGGTGTGGCACATTTCCTGTTTTTTAACTGATCTATATGTTGAAGGTCACATCCTGGCAGCCTGAACTGTTCATTACACACCTAGGAGAATACCAGCTCAGGGAATATCACGTAGATGGTTTTCTTCACTAAATCTAAATTATTAAAGGGTGAGAAAAGCCTTCCATCCCACTGTATTGGCACAGCCTGCCTCATATAACAAATATTTATAAGAAGCTGAAAAATAAATATCAAAACATAATCATTAAAGAACATATATTTCTATTTGCCTTATTTAGCAGCACTACTATCCTAATATTCCATCTACTGCATCCAGCCAGAGGTATTTTTTTCCCCCGTTACTACTGGAGGGGTACCAATTGACGGTTTTTCAGTTTAACCCTATCTCCTCAATGTTTTTCTCATTGTAACAACTAGATAGAAACAGCTACCCTATGTATTATACACTCACATGTTCCATCAAATTGTCACAGTACTCCTATTTGATCATTTGGAAACAAACAAACAAATCTAATTTTAAACAGAATTTACCATTACTTTCAGTAGTACATTTCCTACTCAAAACATCTCAACATACTATATGAATCAGTATATAAACTCTAACCAGTAACAGTCAAGACACACAGTATCAATTAAAAAACAACTTCAGACTAATTTATTTCCACAGTAACTGTACATTTGCTACATTGTACTTAAAAAAAGACAAATCATATATTTCCGATCCACTGAGCTCTGCATTTTCTTTATTATATTTGCATTTCAACCAGCATCCAAGATTCTTCCCAGACGCAGTTGTTCAAGAGTTGTATCGGTTTAGCTAACAAAATCCTACATGACTTAGCAAATTATGATTAGGAAAATGCAAATGTAATAAACAAACATGCAAACTCAAAGATATCTTTATCTGCACAATCCTCTCATCCTGTAAGCCAAAATACTACAGTATGTTCCAAAACATATCTGCTACACATGTGTTTCAGTTTCTGAATTTGTTTGGTTCTCCTCGGAAGTTTCTGTCAGAGGTTTCAAGGGGTTCTTGTTTTTCATTTTCTTGCCCCCACTCCTTCCGCTTTTGGTGGCTTGAGCATTCTCATCTGTCACACACTGAGTTGCATTTCGGATGTTAAAGAATTTACCATCCCAAACTTGTACTTCATATTTGAATAAATAAAAGCACGCCTACTCTGAGCTCCTGTCACCCTAGAAATCAATATTATAATGTCAAGAGAAAGTTCTGGCAATACTAAATAGTGATTCAAAAGGAACTCTGCTAGTGAACCATCTTCAAAAAAAATAGCTACTTGCCAAATTCTCACCATTTTGACACACACGCACTCTGTGTTCTCTCTCTACCTCGAAACCCCCTCAAAACCAGCCAAACAAACAATGCAAACAGATGTTTTAAGCATACCAGATCACACAGGAAATACAGGCAAATTCACAAGCTCAGTAACATCTGAACTTAAAATTAGTCTCCCCATATGGAAGACACAACCCCCAACTCCCTTCTCTGAGAAAGTTCATTGCTGGATGAGCACGGGTAACCATGTTTTCTTCAGCAGAAGTGTCTCATGATGACAAAATATAACAAGTGATCTCTGTAATGCACACAAAGGGCCCCTATTTGCAGAATTCAGCAGTTCTGGGAAAAGAGTCTAGTCTAGCACTACTCCAACCAAACTTTTTCAGTAGGGACCTCTTCCAAACCTTCCTTGCTCAAGCCTCTTCAAGAAAAGGTCTCTTAAGATTGAGCTGAGCATAGACATAGAGGAGCTATTCCATTTAAATATTTCAGACTTTGTTCCAATGAAAGAACATTCCCTACAATCTCAATGCAGACAGGTTAACACTGGAGTTTTGACTTTTAGTGCTACATCAGTATAGTAACACACCAGCCTGCCTACCTATGGGTTCTACAACATGCACAAAAGTCAATGTTGCTCTTTCCTGAAAAGGTACTGAACAATAGAAACCTGATCAATCATTCGGGCATCCAAACAAAAGTCTCTCTATATCTTCTGCAAGTCTTTCTTTTCATGAACTGTTGCCAGTATCTTTCAGACAAGATTACTCTAGCAGCTCCTGAAGGAAGAATTCCCCTCCAATGTCAGAGCTTGATTATTAAACAGGAACTTAGGAAATATGGAGAAAAGGAAACAATTTGCAATTCTCTATCTACAATTTCGTAGGTCTGGCTTCTGTTAAGTGTTCAGAGACCCTTGTTCCAAGAGAGGTAGTAAAGCCCCGAGTAAGAAAAATCCCAGTCTATGGCTTGTTTATGGGTCACCGCAGCTGCAGAAAACCAGTGACACACACAGGAGATCAGATGAGGCAATTCCAACAATGAAAAACTCATCAGTTGAAAGAAAGAAGGCATTACTTCCACCTTTCAAGGGGAAGCCTGAGATTAGAGAGACCAAAAAGCCTTCCAAAACCTCACTCAAAAATCAGAAACTGGCTTCGTCCTCCCCAGGATGCTAGATTGCTAGATGCTGTACACACATGAGCTCAGTTAGGGACATAAAGAGAATGACAACCTAGTTTCCTAGCTCATATGTAAAATGTAAAACAATAATTAAAGAAAGAACTAGAGACTGCATGATAAACTAGTGTAATGTAAAGATACATACGAAGAGACCTGCACAACCACTCCATCCACTTTAACATAATGCATTTTACAGAACTATACAAACTGTTGCTCAACAACAGACAACTTCCTCACTACAAGCTCCGTCAAGATATGCACACCTCATTGATAGGTATAGTCATGTTATACTGAACTAGAAAAATGGTAGTCGAGTAGACTTATTTCAAAAGTAAGAGATAAAAAAAAAAACTTATAAAAATATCCAAACAGCTAAAATAAAGTGGAAACTGCTCCCCTCAATGAAAACTAGGCTTTTACAAGACTTTTATCCCTGAAGTGACAAATGGAATATCATGCAATTTGCTGCAAGTGAAATGTGTAGCAAATAATATCTGGAAAAGCGGAGGCCTCGCTCATATTAAATAGGCACTGGAAGTCTTACAGAGCTATTCTGCAGGCAATAGCTTGCTCTGATACTCTCTATAAAATTCTGTCATCATTCTGTGGGTAACTATGATCTGTAGCTATTACTCTGCACGTCATTAAGGCAGTCATGGTCTACCAATACTGCATGCAGGTAAGTGTAACGAGCCCTGGAAAACTCTTAAGAAAACTGTAAGACTAAAGGCCTTTCATTTAGGAAAAAAAACCCAACAACACAGTAACAAACGATGTTGCTGACATTTAAACTCTGCTTTACTGCCTAGTCCAGTTAAACTGCAATCTGCATTTGCTGTCATAACAGATAGCATTTATCTCTCAGCCTTTTTTATGATACGTAATAATGAAGGCATTTTTGTCACTTGACAAAAAAAGGACAATACTGAGCAATACCACTGTCATTGTTGATTCTATCAAGACCCCAACTCATAAGACTACATACAAACTAACAGTTAAAATCCAAGAGAAGTAAACTGTAAAGATAAAAATTTAAGAACACATACCTATGATGGAATCCCTTCGAAAAACATCTCTGTCAAAAATATAAAATGACAGATGGCGAAAGGTCCGAGGAATTTCACAGTAAAAGTCTTCTCCGTAGAAGGGGCTGGGTTAAAAAAAAAAAAAAAAAAAGACAACAACATACACAAAAACACACACACACAAGAGAAAAAAAGAGATAAATTAGTGTTGGTATCCTGGAGGAGCCGGTCTGCTTACACTTCACACCTAGAATATCACTCTGGACTGTCATGGTCTCTCCCGCCCGTGAAGGTGCAACTTTAAGCACTATTGCACCTTGACTTGTGCACAACTATCTTAAATGCCCACAGAACAAGACTTCTTAACGCACAAAAAAGAATAGGTACTTCTTTTTTACCTGGAAAACAAGTGTCCCTAAACAAAGAGGGCAGAGACCACATTATTTGTTAACATACAGTGCCTTAAATAGTGGAGACACGTCCCTGCTGACACACTATGCTTACAGTAGACCATTACGACAGAGATCACAAAAGCATACACATGAACAGGATGAACAAAACATAGTGTGGTTCATAGCATATATAGTTTTTGTTATTATTTATTTATTTTTAAAAGGATTTTGTTTATTTAAAACAAAATGCCTACAGCCATTGCCTCCTTTCTCATCCCCTGCAAAGTTTCTTATTTAAAGTCAGATTTAGTTGACTGATGCTAACTAAGCCTTGGAGCTGGCACGACGCTTGTTACCTGATACCGCTGCATATCTGTCTATTTTTGCTTACTGGAATTGTATAGAATAAGTTCTTTTAAGTAAGACCAGATTTAAAAAAATACAAATACGATCTCAGCATGAAAGCTCTTTAGAGACTTAAGGGTCTTTCTTTGGATCTTACCAATTTATACGGAAAAAACCCCCAACACCTCAGGCACCTAACAGCAACCCTTTCACTTTCTCTCTGTCCAATTATATGGTTAAGGATTCACTCCTAGGAACTATAAGCATATATCAACATTATTTATTCATTGACAAGTCTACCATTTTACACAGATTTTTCATTCCAAGTCACTCATGCTTCAGCAGAACTAAATAGGTGAATGTAATTTGAGTCATATGGACAAATACACCAAGCACTGCAGATGTAGACTTAAAAATAAATCTAATTCCAACAGGCCAAAAGCCAGCAGGGTTTTTTTTCTTCTCCTTTTAAACACAGACCTCCTTATTGCCTTGGCTAAGCACAAAAATGGGAGACAGAATCACACTGTAGCTTTAATCACTATCAAAGGCTTTTTATGTTAGAAAATTAGATATCCAAAAATTTTTAATAGTTCCTTGCATTAACTTTAAATTTTTCAGCATTTTGTCAGGAGAGGTCATTTCCTTAGCTTCTTTTAGGATATTTCAGGACATAAAGGGTCTCTGCTCACGAGCTAGCACGGCTCATTGACAGAGCTTTAAACTAGGCTTGAGGTAGGCAATATCAGGCTTGCCCATGACAAGTTGTCAATAGCTACCTGAAAGGAGGTTGTAACAAGGCGAGGGTCGGTCTCTTCTCCCAAATAATAAGCAATAGGACAAGAGGAAACAGCCTCAAGTTGCACCAGGGAGGTTTAGATTGGATATTAGGAAAAATTTCTTCACTGAAAGGGTTATCAAACATTGGAACAGGCTGCCCAGGAAAGTGGTGGAATCATCGTCCCTGGAGGTATTTAAAAGACGGGTAGACGTGGTGCTTAGAGACATGGTTTAGTGGTGTTTTTGGCAGTGTTAAGTTAATGGTTAGACTCAATGATCTTCAAGGTCCCTTCCAACCTAGACGATTCTATGATTCTAAGCTGTGGGATGACAGGCAACAGTTAGAGGGACAGGGTGCTAGCGAGGGCCCACAGCCTGCTGCTCTGAGATGTGCTGGCTACAGTGCAGCACACGAAGTCTTACGGAGATGAGACAGGGACTCCTGAGGTAATAGGAGCCAAGAGAGATACACCAGTGAAAGACCCCAAAGGAATTAAGGGATGTTCCTCTAATAAGGCAACATGGTCAACAGCCTAGCTGAAGTGCCTCTACATCAATGCAGGCAGCATGGGCAACAAACAGGAGGATTTGGAAGACACTGTGCTGCTAGAAAGCTACAACCCAGTTGCCATTACTGAAACCCGGTGGGATGAATCCCATGACTGGAGTGCAGCTATTGGGGGCTACAGGCTGTTCAGAAGGGACACGTGAGGAAGGAGGGGCAGAGGCACTGCCCTCTACATTAAGAAATGGATAGAGTGTGAAGAGTTGTCTCTGAAGAACAACTATGAGCAGGTTGAAAGCTTATAGGTAAGAATAATAGACCAAGGCAACAACGGGAGCCTTGTGGTTGATGTCTACTACAGGCCAGCAGATCAAGGGGAGCATACTGATGAAACTTATTACTCCAGCTACAGGAGGCATCGCGCTCACCGGCTCTTGTCCTGCTGGGGGACTTCAATCACCCTGACATCTGCTGGAAACGTAGCACAGTGAGCTGTAGGCAATCCAGGAGACTCCTGGAGTGCACTGAACATAACTTCTTAAGTCAGGTAAGAGACAGGCCTACCAGAGGGGATGTGATAGTGAACATACAGAAGTCTATGGGACCTGATGAGATGCACCCCAGAGTCCTGAGGGAACTGGCTGAGGTAGTTGCCAAGCCACTCTCCATGATATTTGAAAAGTCATGGCACTCAGGTGAAGTTCCCGGTGACTGAAAAAAGGGAAACATCGCACCCAGTTTTAAAAAGGGTAGAAAGGAGGACCCTGGGAACTCCCGCCCCATCAGCCTCACCTCTGTGCCTGGGAAGATCATGGAACAGATCCTCCTAGAAGCTATGCTAAGGCACATGGAGGACAGGGAGGTGATTTCAGACAGCCAGCATGGCTTCACCAAGGGCAAGTCCTGCCTGACCAACCTGGTGGCCTTCTTTGCTAGAGTGACTACATCAGTGGACAAGGGAAGAGCTACAGATGTTGTCTATCTGGACTTCTGTAAGGCCTTGGACATGGGCACCTACAACAGTCTTCTCTCTAAATTGGAGAGAGATGGATTTGATGGATGGACTGTTCAGTGTGTGAGGAACTGGTTGGACAGTCACATTCAGAGGGTAGTGGTCAACGGCTCAATATCTACATGTAGAACAGTGGCGAATGATATCCCTCAGGGGTCTGTATTGGGACCAGTACTGTTCAGTATCTTCATCAATGACATAGACAGTGGCATCAAGTCCACCTTCAGCAAGTTTGCAGATAACACCAAGCTGAGTGGTGCTGTTGACATGCCTGAGGGACAGGATGCCATCCAGAGCGACCTGAACAGGCTTGAGAAGTGGGCCTATGTGAACCTCATGAGGTTCAACAGGGCCAAGTGCAGGGTCCTGCACCTGGTTCAGGGCAATTCCTGGTATCAGTACAGGCTGGGGGATGAAGCAGTGAGAGCAACCCTGCCCAGAAGGACTTGGGGTTGTTGGTGGATGAGCAGCTCAACATGAGCCAGCAATGTGTGCCTGCAGCCCAGAAAACAAACTGCATCCTGGGCTGCATCAAAAGAGGCACAGCCAGCAGGTGGAGGGAAGTTATTCTGTCCCTCTGCTCCCTTCTTGTGAGACCCCACCTGGAATACTGCTTCCAGCTTGGGGGTCTTCAGAACAGAAAGACATGGATTTGTTGGAGCAGGTCCAGAAAAGGGCCACAGAAATGATCAGAGAGCTGGAGCACCTTTCCTATGAGGAAAGGCTGAAAAAGTTGGAATTATTTAGCCTGGCGAAGACTCTAGGGAGACCTTATTGCAGCCTTTCAGTACTTAAAGGGGACTTATAAGAAAGATAAGGACAAACTTCTTAGCAGGGCCTGCTGCAATTGGACAAGGGGTGATGGCTTTAAACTAAAAGAGGGAAGATTTAGACCAGATATAACAGACACTTTTTGCAATGAGGGTGGTGGAACACTGGTGCAGGTTGCCCAGAGAGGTGGTAGATGCCCCATCCCTGGAAACATTCAAGGTCAGGTTGGATGGGGCTCTGAGCAAACTGATCTAGTTGAAGATGCCACTGCTCATTGCAGGGGAGGTTGGACTAGATGACTTTTAAAGGTCTCCTCCAACCCAAACTATTCTATGATTTTACATCACCATATACTTTTGATTGTATTTCTGCCTACAGTGAAAATATGCTCCCCTAGAATTGCCACATTCCCTTAAGAGCTAGCTGACAAATCTCACTCAAAACACACAGGCACTGCAAATTAGCTAACCACTCTGTGTTTGAAGGGAATATGCCATGCGAATTTCATGAAGTCCAGAGACATCACTCAATATTCTGTAAGAACATTATTTAAGTCACTATTCCACCAGCCACATGGAAGAACACATTGGATAAACAACAAAGCCCAAGGCCTACCCACAAGTTAAACTTCCACCACTGAAATGGTTTCCTATTCCTTGAAATAAATGCATCCAGCTGTAAGTTATGGCAACCAGTGTGAGCCCCACTCAGTCATCCCTACTGTGAAGGCAGGGGAGAAAAATCTAACAGCTGGAAATGGCAGCTGGTTTGACTGTTTGTCCCAACTACCCCCTCCGATACAGCACTCTCAGTTATGTCCTCTTTACCCTTTCTGCTCCAAGTGGTTTATTTTGGAATCAAGAATTCAGCAGACACTGCTTCAGGTACAAAATATTTGAGTTCTTTGGTACAAGCAGCTTCTACCAAACTGGGAACTATCTGACTGTCCCAGCAGCCGTGCTTCTGCTGGCAGCCCAGAGGGCCTCATTCTGTGCACATCACTTGGTGCAAGTTTTCACACACAGATGTAACCCAAGGGGGCTACACAAATGCATAAACACTGCCCGAATATCTAGTGCACTATACATGCAAAACACTTGCATCGTTCCGAGCCCTAATACTCTGTTCAGCCATAAAATTGGCCTTTCTGCTGGAAGAACACGACGGATGAATTTATTCACTAATGACCTTAGAATGAAATGATACTTAATGAACTGTGGCTTATATACCCAGCTTTCTATCAAGAATACGAGGGAAGCTTCAGTACACCGAAATTCTAAAGGCAATGTAAATGCAAGCAAGGCTTATACTGAGCATACTTTAATTCAGCTCAGCTGATTCTGGGGGAAAGAGCAGGGAAGAGACAACTGGGGCCTTTGGCAAGTTCCCTATTCATGTTTATCACTGGTGGCGGTCGGGGGCAGAAAATACCTAAGACCACACCACAGCAAAACAAACACAAGATTCAGAAAAGCAGAGTGGACAACAGGAAGCATCTAGTCCAATATATAGTATCAGAACGAGACTGATTAACAGAAGAAATGCTATAGAGGCTGACTTAGACATGCAGGGACCACATCTGGTCACTACTTTTAGGCACAAGGCTTATTAGCCTAAGGAGTGCTTGCTGGCTGGTACTTTTCATGGGATACACTATTTGTGGCTGCTGTCAACAGAAGAGATGCTTTGTTCTGCTCTTGGCTTTACCGCTTGTAGCTTCACAACCTCTCATCACTCAGGTAACACCCTGAGGCGCACTGTGTTCTTAATTAATATAAGCAAGCAGGTTTCCAACACAAGTGCATTCACTCTGCACTGGATAATTAGCCAGCGAAGTTTTAACTGTAAGGATACACATCAAGATAAATTTGATATCCCCCTGCCCCAATCTTATGTAGCTCTTGAGAAACAGTATCTTCTTTCTGAAGGAATCAAAAGTAACCACACAAAGGCTTCCAGCTTCCACTTAAATGTGTGCTTTTACTCCATGTATCTCTTCTGCATCTCTTCAGAACAGTACTTACTTTGTCTCCCACCGAGACCTGAAGAGCAAGAGGTCGCAGCAGTCAAACCCCATGATTTATTTCCCAAGCTAACTTATCTTGAGCATGAGCCCCAGGGCTCCAGAATGGTTTTTCCAAAAGAACAGCTAAATCCCTCCCCTTGATGCCCCCTCTCTCCCAAGAGCCAGAATTAGTCTGATGGTGCTTCAGCGAGTACTCTTATTTTGACATAGCAATTAATAAAAAGCAGCAGCATCTGCCTACACAGACCTCAGGAGTCTGACAAGATCCTCCAAAACAAATACTAGAACTAGCCTGGCTGAAAACTCTTTCAGAAACAACTGAGTTCAGATTCAACTTCTAGGTTTTGAGTTAAGCTTTCCTTGTAGATTAACCAACCCTACGCTGAGGAGAAGTTTTAATCATTCAAAGAGGAGGAGAAATAATGAGGGCCCCCTCCCCCAACCTTGCAGCGTAGGCTGCACATCAGTATGGTCACAATGGAAGGGCATGGGCAAGACCAGTGTTGTCATTATTTCAGTTTCCTCTGTACTCCAAACAACTAATGGGATGTAACCACTGAGAGCAGGGTCTTGTAAGGACAGAAACAGTGGACCTCCACTGTAAATGCAATTCACCTGCTTCCAAGCTGAATATAAAAGCATTTTTGACCCCAGCTTCTTCAATAAAGACTACTAAACCTAAAATAGTTTTACTAATTTCTTTTTAATTTTGCTATCACAGTGACAAAAGAGTAGCAGTGTAGTTAACTACTATTTAGTTATTAAGTGAGGCTTTGTTGCTAAGTCACTGTCTCTTGTTTTCCTGACGGGATTAGAAACTACAGAGAAAAACCCGTACCAATTTTGAAGTTCTTGGTCCAAGCTTTCAGGCAGGCTGACTCTGTAGCTGCCTGACTCTGTAGCCTTCTACTCCACATACCCTCACTTCACACCCCTTTCTCATCTCTTTTCCAGTACACACCCATCACCTTGCTGTGCTCTCAAGGAGGGAAGGTCTGTCTCAGCCATCATTCTCAGGAAGCACAGGGCTCTCTTACTGCGCAGCTTTTATACAGCCCCTACCACTGACACATACACTAACCGATCCCCCCTGAAGACACTTTCCCCAGGATGATTCCACAGCTGTCATGACAGAAGAGACCAAAAAAAAAAAACCAACAAAAACCCCACAAAAAGTCAAGTAAAAGTGCAATAGATTTGAATCTTCAGGCATACCCTCCCCCCACCAAAAACTTGCTTGTTCTGAATACTCACGGGAGCAGGAATACCAGGAAATCAAAACCAAAAGGTTCCCTCTAGGTATTGTTTCACTCCCATAGAGCTATCCAACTTGAAATGGGAAGGGCTTTAAAGGTATCTATTTTTGAATCTCTTCTAATATGAGTTTTGGCAATGGATATTTTTAGGAAGAGACAGGAAAGGAGAAGAGAAACAAATTACTGTGCAGATCAAGTGGAATGAAAGCAAATAAGGAAGAGAATTCTCATTTCAAACATAATGAATGGGAACTTCTTCCCCTAGAAAAGGTTCAAAATTTGTTCACTTTGACATGTTTCACTAAACTCCAAAGGCACACTTGCGACTTTAATTCTGTACCTTGAGATATCTACTGCAATCATCGCAAATAATATCAACAGAGAGAAACAGCCTTCATAAAATAAATCTCAGCGTAGAAACATTTCTTTAGTTTCAGGCTGCGTTGCAAAACCTTGTGCTTGTTTCTCAACACTTGGGATTTGCCAAAGCAGTTCTGTTTTTGTTTTGGCACCAGCACTTCAGTGGATGAAGTGAAAGAGTTGCATGATGAATAATAATGAAACCCCACTAACCAGAATTCTTTGTGCATGGATTATTTTTTTTAAAACTGCTTTTGTGCTTGAAAGTAAGGACTATTAACATGCCACAGACAACTCCACATCCTCTGACTATTTTAAAACGTTTAGAAATACTGCATTCATCCTGTTGCATGAACTGAAGACCAGAGTTCACATTGCTGTGTGAGCTGAAAGCAAAATCAGTCTGTACAAAGGAGTACACTTATTTGTTTCTACTAGTAAGCTTTTTCTACTACTTGGCTAGTACATTTTATACTATGCTTTGCAGTGTATGTAAAGGGAGTCGGGTAGAGAAGAGAAGGTTTATTCAAAGCAGATACAGCAAGCCAAATAAAATCTGAATACACTTCAGTCTCCTACTAGACACAGAGCTACAAGACAACAGGCAAGTGAGACAGGCTCTGTAAGAGCCAAAGTTGGCAGATGTCGTGGTAGCTTCCTTACACAATTTATTAAAAATACCTAGTATTTTATTTGAAGCACAGATTTGGCAGAGGACACAGAGCAGGAAGTTAATGGCACACAAGGCAACATCTAAATCCAAATATAAGACTTATGCCCACTGTTAGAGAGCAGGCTGCAGTCTTCCAGGCATCTACTGAGCCTAAGCAAATTTTTCCTCCTATCACGGTGCACAGACACCCAGATAGACAAAACCACCCCTACTCCACAGAGAAAAAATAAAGCAGTGTGCATTTTATCAACCCTATGCTCAGAAGAGACAGACAGACACACTAGCTATAGTTATCATCCTCACTTGACAGTTGCTGGTTTGGCTCAGTGAGGCTTACAGGGATTATGATAACTTTAAGCAGCAGCCATTTGGCCCCCAGTCACCTCTTAAAATATTCTGTAAGATGACACACACAAACAACAGAAGTCACATTACAGCTGCATTTACTTTTTTTTTTTAATCAGTCAAAGCTGCCTACAACACCAACAATTGCTACTCACATTGGTGCCTTTTCGTGTGAATAAATGCTCTCATTCATAAACCCTGCCTTGAGTCTCAAGGCTTACTTCAAATCTCCTCCTTCCATTAAATCTTGCTTCCTTTCCTGGCGACCCTCCCAGCTGTATTACTTCCCTACACAACCATACAGTCCTTGCCCTCAGTAATACCCCTGACCAGGCTGAAGTTGTACCCATACTTATCTTATCCCATTCCCTTAAAGGCTTGGGGTGTTTTCAGAACTGAAGTCTACTGATATTAGGAGTTCAAGCCACAGTTAGATGTAATTGAGTGCAGAAGACGGCAGACCCTGGGGCAGTCCAGCATGCCAAGTAGTGCGCTGGGAGCATGCAGGACAGAAGTTACAGAACATGTAGACAGCAGAACAGGCTACAGCATCAAGCTCAAGGCCTCTTTACTTAAGGCGTCCACTCTGGGGAAAGTTATTTCAAGGAGGTGAGCTAGCCACATAAGAATATGGAAGTAGCTAATGGAATTAACTCGGATAGAACGGCTAATTTTGGCAATGCTCCAACTAAGGGAAACAACTTTGTGTTTAAAATCTGAGAAGTGGCCTGCATCCAGGATGTTATCGGAACACGAGAGAAGTTTAGCTATGCAGCCACGAACTCCAAACATAGGAAAATAATGGCTTTAAGCAAACCTATAATTGAAAAATAACAACATGGAAGTAGAACTACTTAGAGAAAGTTCTGAGAGCTACTGATTGAATTTGTTAACCGATCTAATACCAAAACAAAGACACAGAAACCTCTTGTTAAAGAGAACACAGCCTTAACTATGATTTTACAGCACATTTCACTATTCACTCACAAGCACACTGCGGACTTGTAGTTCTCACTGTTACCTTCATTGGAGACTAGCAAAAAAAAGACTGGGGGCTGGGAAAGTGCCTCTGGCTTCATTTGCTGTTTCATTCAGGCTTTGATCACTATGTTTAGCACGTGAAAAATTCCTCAGTGAAATAGTGGAGAACTAAATAATCACAGACTCAAGACTCTTGGCTCATCTCTCTAAAGCACACACTGTCAGCCATTTGATTCTTAACGTACGACAGTTTTTGCCTTTATTCATATCCTTGAAACAAATTTAGAGATGTCACATTCCTTCCATTCTTCACCTATGATTTGAGAAGCTGCCTTGATTTCCTGTTGCAGCTGACACTGCCCTTTAAGTGAATGGAAACATTTGATGCAAACAGCAAAAGCAAAGTCAGTCTTAATGCCAACACGCCAAGAAAGTTTATCCTCACGGAAGACCTGTAGCTAGGAACAAGTCCTGGATGGTGGAGCCTGAAGTTTAAAGCTACTCATGGGGGAAGTTAGGTAGTTGGCTCAGCAAAGGAAATTAATAGGCAAAATTCTTGTCAGGCTGTCTACTTGCAGCTCAAAAGTAAAGAAAAGTTATAGATCTATGCATTTAAAATAAAAATAAAAATTCTCAGATATTCCTTTGGACATAAAATACATGAGTCCCTTCATGTACATCTCCACTAGGTTATATGGAATGGATCCAATTCTACTCAGTGCCTTTGTGGATGGTGGTAATATAAATATTGAACAACAAATACAAAACAGAGAAGCATATTAAATCCTGGCTCTAACTGACCTCTTCCTCATATCTTATGACTTGCATGTGACCTTCTTAGAATTTACTAAAAGCCTGTGCCAAGGAGTTTATGAAAACAGTGCTGCTTGAAGAGTTCAAGATTCTCTTCCTGGGAACCTAGAGAGCTTGCTCTGACCAACCCACGCGATCACTGTGCTTGTCCAAAGATCCCCAGAGAAGTCGGATGGCTCTGAACTGCCACACTTAAACAATACTTTCGCATTGCTCTGTGGTTTCATAGAAAGGTCTGTCCATGTTATAACCCTTGACTTGTTTCAGTCAGACACTACCAAGCTATCCTCACAGCAGCCCTCAAAGTCTTCCAGTACATGGCTGCAGTGCCACCAGTTTAGCAGAAGCCAACAGCGGCTGGAGGGCAGAAATTATTTAAGTTCCTGATTGTAATTTATGAGTCCCACCTGACTGCTAAACAGAGGACTTAAGGTTCACCATGCTGTCTGCTTTCAGTTTTTGAGATACAAACTTATACAAATGGCATCAGGCTCAGAGATTCTCTTCAGACCACTGCTAAGGGCACCGGACTGGGCAACAGGATGTGCTAGTTCAGTTCTTAAGAGTTCTGAATGATTCACGCTTTGTTGATTTAAGAGCTTACTGCTTTCAGCTGTCTTCTCATGCCTCTGCCGCAGCCTAATAAAATAAAAATCCATTGCAGAAGATTAGGACAGAACTCAGGAAGGCAACTTCTTACACTGTCCCAGTATAAAACACAGGAGATCATGAGTCAGAGCCTGAAGGTTCTGCCACAGATACACCAAGCAAGCCAGAATTGGACATTCATTCAAGTCCCTCTGGGAAGGAGAGATAACTGCTTCCTTTCTCCCATTTGCCAGTTCTATTTAAGCTTTGTATCAGGAGAAGGACTGCCTGGAAAAAAATATACATTTCTGCAGTGCTTAGTAGAAGCCTAATGAAGCTCAACTGAGTTAAAAAAAAAAAAAAAGGAAAAAAAGAAGAAAAAAGCAGCAAGCAGTCCTTGAATTCCCAAGTACACAAGACAGTGTTTAATTATAAGCCTTTTTATGCAGATAAAGAGTCATTTCATGCAGATATGCTGGAAAAGATCAGCTTCTCCAGGACAAATCTGAATCAGAAGACATTGTTTCAGTCAGTAGTGCTGGGGCTGCATATGAAACACCTTTCAATTCACACATTCCCACAAAGCATCTTATTTTTCATAGACTACATGAAAATCATTTTTTTGACCTGATTGAAAGATAGGGGAGTTACCAGTATAAGTGAGAATACAGGCAATTCTTAAAACTTACTTTATAGCAAGCCAGCCCTTTCAGCCATGAAGTGATAGGAAGTAGAAAACAGGCATGAACAACAGAGCGAAGCCAGCGTTCTCCCCTTCAAACTACAGTCAAAGGCTCTGTCGCCCACCTCAATGCCAGCCACGCAGATGTTCAGGCAGGATTCGATTATTTTAGCCATGCGTTGTCCCAGCTTCACATCCCTGCTCCCATCTAACATTGCATACCACAGCAGTGATACCTCAGAAAAAGGGACTCAACAAATGCTTCACTATTAGGTTGGCATGCACCTGGCAAAGAAACACCATACATGAAAGCAGGTATTTCTCTGCTGCATACAAATTACATGGGCCTTAGGGCACATAATATGCCCTAATATTATGCCTGCCCAATAATTCATGGTTACTCAATGGGTTGAATCAATTTACAAACAAGCATTAAAGAATTTAACAGCATGACTGGCTCCTCAGCTATGTGCTCATCTTGGAGTCTTACAAAAAACAATAGGCGACTGCAGTATGGTCTGAAATCATTTGAAAAACATCTTCCTCTGGAAGTTTATGCACTTGTTTTAACTGATGTAAACACAGTCATAAAAGATTAAGTAGCTGTTTGACCGTGCCTTGCTAAATAAGAATGATTCCTATTCACGGATTAGGAAGACATACCAGTTTACCATTCATGTATTTGGGATTTTTGTCCACTTTTCTTTTATGCAAAATAAAAACAAGGATAGAGAGACACCTATATAGATAAATGCAAAATTCAGTGGCTGCCAGTGTCTATAAGTGGATATTTAGGGACTGTTAAGCAGCAAGTTTTTCAAAAGTAGCGCTTGCAAACAGAACCTCACAGAGGGAGAAGGCAGACTACCACTGAAGACACTAATTCACTGGGAGAAGAAACAACTGAGGAGATCATCTTCAGTCAACCTTTAGATCAAACAAAATAGGACTATAAAGGGATTTTGAGAGATCATCCGGTCCACCACTGTTCTAAAGCGGGAAGATCCCCATATTTTGATCATGCCTCATTATATAAAGCCTGTTAAAAGCCTTCAGTGATAGATATGGAAAAACCAAGGCAATCTATTCCAGTACTTCAGAATCTTTAACAACAGGAAGATTTTCCATCACAGTAAACCTTAAATTGCAGTGGGGAAGGAAGTTTAGGTTAAGTCCATTATTACTTGCAATATCCATACTGGACACACAGAGCAATTCCCTCCCTCTTAAGTTTTTTGGGGGGTTTGTTGTTTGGGTTGTTTTCTTTTTTATTTTTTAATATGTATTTACATAGTTTTATCTACTCTCATTCCTCTTCTCTAGGCTAAATAATTGTAGTCTTTTAACCTTTCCTCCTCAGTTATGTTTTCCAGACCTCCAATCACTGTGCTGCTCTCCTCTGAATTCACCTCATTTAATGAAGAGAACTCAGCTCCACAGGAAACCAGAAACCTTCCAGTTCTGTACAACCTCAGTGTACCTCTTCAGCTTTATAATGATATCTAAAGACAGATGGAATTTTTCCCACTGAAGGAACTACACTTTTTTGCTTATTCCTACTACTACAAGTTTATTTTCTCAATAGAAAAAATACTTGGATTAGTTCAAGGAAATTACATCAACTATTCTCATACACCTCTACTCCACACCTTCCACTGCAAAGCACTAATGATCATCCAGCAAAAAAACCCCACTGTGCAACTTCTAGTGGTGAGCAGGAAGGCTACAGTTGGTTGACCCAGGAATGAATTTAAATTAGTTACAAAATCACTTTTAGGGAAACAACTGGTTCAGGGACACTACATGGCAAAAAAAAAAAAAGCATACAGATTAGTCTTTCAGTCTTTCCTTTTTCACTTTATCTTTTTTTTATTTACATATAGTACACTACAAACAGGACAGTGTTAGCATCATCATTCAAAACCATTCTCATTATGTTTTGTCAAACTCAATGACTCAAGAAACAAAAATATGGATCAGTACACCATATCAGAATATAAAATGAGGAATAAAGACTCAAAGACAACAAAAAAATATGTGAGAGAACAACTGAAGCGACTTAAGGGAATAAATCCCACTTCAAGCTACTCAGATTCACATTCTTAAATGCGTTAGGTACTTCTGAGAGGTTGGGGTGGGGTCTAGAGCTATTTTCCAAAGTAAATTATTTGCAATAACAAGACAAATAGCAAATTCCTAACCGTATTACTCAACTCTCACTCTTTTCCCACTTTATATCTTAAGATAAAAGTTACAAACTTGACTGTTCCTTGCTGCTGCTTTCCCCCTAGCTCCAAAAAAAGCCTCGCTTGCCAGAGTACACATATATGCCCAGCCATGTTCCCTTTATTTTTCTGATGTTTGGGGATTTCCAGGAGAAAGCATTTTAACTTTTGCTATATGCTTCTGTTCTGTTTCATGCTACATTTGGCTTCTACAAGCTCACAGGAAGCGTCCAAGATAATCAGACAGGCATCTGACATACAAACCTCTCCTTTCAGTTGCAGCCTCATGACAGGAAAAAAAAATAATAAATCCCTAACTCCACCCATCAGTGTAGCTAGACCAACGCAAAATTCTAAGCATTGATAGACGTGAAATTGAGTTCAGTGCTCCCTTCTAAGCTGAGATCTAAAAAGCTTAGTGAAGTTCAAAACAAATACCGCAGAAAGAAAGGAGCACTGGCTCTATATTCCTAGGAAAACAGTTAATATGGCTTGCCTTGGGGAAGACATTTTCCCTTATATACAGATAGGAATCCTGACATTAATAGTTCTACCACTAGTGTTCTTAAAATGGGAAGAAGGATCTTACTCATCTTCCCTCCCCCCCCAAAAAGTATCTTTGGAACATTAAACAAACACAGTAAGCAGAGAACGAGAAGAGTTAACAGAACACATATACATGTATTTGTTACCATAATGACTTCTCCACTATTTTGGTCCTGAAAACCTCCTCCTGGTCCAGATTTACAGTACAGTAGCAATCCCTCATCTTGTTTGGCCCCGGATACGTAGGAAGATTTTTGGCTTCACCTGAAGACAAGAAAGAAAAATCCCAAGAGGTTTAGATATTAAAACTTTATCCATAAACCAGTCATCTGTCAACTAATGCAGCGTCAGCAACATGGCTAAAGCAGAGTATTATGTTGTATTTTTCTTCCTAAATGTTCTCTATTAAACTTAGCAGCAGTATTCTGTTCCCAAGGCAGCAGCTCCTGACAGTCACTGAGTGTAGAGCTCAGCAGTAGCCAGCAACAACTCAACAGTTTGTTGCGTCCGATTCATTCACATGTATTTGCTTCCTTCCAAATTTGTGTTTAGATTTTGATCGGTCCTCTAGTAAGACACCAGGAACACAACACAACACAGAAATGAAGCTTTCGGATACAGTCCACTGATTTTATCCTAAAGGCATTACCAGAACACAGCATATGAGGACTGACCCCCAGCTCCACCACACTCCACAGATGTGGAGATGGAAAACAGCCACTTTAGTTACAGCCAACAGCCTTACACCACAGGCTGGACTTCAAAGCGCTTTGATGAGGTAATTATCACTTCTGAAGCTGCCGAAAGTCCTCACAGAAAGGTACCATGCAAGTCATGAATATTCTTCACAGGAAATATTTGTTTCAAAACTGCAACAAGAAACATGTATGTATCCTACATTTAACAACAACAAAAAAAACCAACACAAAACCAAAAAGGTTTGAGGAACTAAGGGTAACCAAGAGACTACAAAACACAAGAGTGCAAAACAAGAATAAAACCACAGCTTTCCCCTCTACATACCCATTAATAACCAAAGCTGAGCAGTAAATTTCCTTGGCCGACCGATAAAATCAAAACTCTCAGACAGGAAACTGGGTAATGCTCCTCATGGCTTTGCTAAAGCACCTTAGTACTAGATGGACGAGTGATTTCATTCTAAAGACAAAACTTAGAACTCTCAAAGAATGACTAAATCTAAGTCTACCATGCACGTGGTCTTATTTACCTTCACTCTTCCAGTACCCAGAGATTATGAGCACATACCACGGGAACTAGATCATTCTCTCCTGGTAAAAATGCAAGGAATAAAAATAAAAATAAAATAAAAATGCACAGACCAAAGGAACACAGGTTTGTTTGCCAGTAGAGAAGGGAACTCTAAATGACAGTAGCAAATATAACTTTTTTATCAGATGTCTGCAGCTCAGCTTAAGTGCTTTTTACTAGACACATGCCTTTCTCGGTCTCCAGCTCCCAAATAGCTTTATACTATTAACAGAATCATCTTGCTTCTTCAACCCTATCTTCAGTGAAGACATACTTTTTCCTTTCTGCAGATTTGTTCAACAGCATTCTGATGCATGTGAACGTAAATTCTCAATAAGTACAGCAAAGAAAGATTAAGCCAACCTGCATCCTCAGCTTTAAAGGAAAAGCATAAAGTGACAAAGGACTCCATGTCTTCCTGCCTCTGATCTCTTTCTGGCACACTGTTCAGACACTGTTGCTAACTGACTCATGACGTGGCCTCGGAAATGCCACACATCCATACTTCTCACAAACAGCCTGTAAACTGGTGATCGTGCATGCACATGTTTTCTACAGCTAACCAGAGAACTTAAAGAGAGGCATTGAAAAGGGACATGAAAGCATTGTTTCACACAGTAATGCTTCACTTCAGAGTTCTTCTGAGTAAATTTGCTCTCTCAGCTCAGCTGATGCAACTTAATAGCATTCGTCCCACTTCCTTCAGAGTTGTGAGACAGTGTATTAAAAAAAACTGTCTCTGCTGCAATTCAAAGGTGTGACTGGAACATCTGTCAACATTCCCAACATGGCTTTAAACTAAGCTGAAGCGTTAGCAATAGTTTAACTGCAGCAGCTCCAGCCAAAAATACACTGAGGATTATTGATGGCTTGCTCAGCCTGCATTGAAGTCTATTCTTCCATGGTAAACCTCCAACTTTTACTCTCATTAGTCTGAGTTCAAGCAAGTTACAAAGCAAATGTACTAGCCTCACACAGCCTGAGGTCTCCGAGTTTGCCTCCTCTCCCCAGGTCCCCGGCATCTAAATTTCTCTATTCTTGCATTAAAGTCCCATGAAGCCAGCCTCTTTTTTGGATGACTGGGTAAAGTTCCCCAGCCAGACCAGGCATGTGTGTCAACAGGAAGAGCTTCAATAACGGAACGATAAGGAAGTCTTCCTCTGGGGCTGGCACACTATTCTCACGGTTCTTCCAACAGAAGGGGACAAATCTTTTCATGCTCAAAATTAAACCAAAAAATATGCAGTTTCCCTTTTTCTGCACTCTTCCGCTTCCTACTACAACACAAACGCACACACGCAAAACCAATTCCAGATTTTGTGATCTCGATTTCCAGTTTTCTGATGTGCACAATATTCACTTAAGTGCTTAAAGATAATACTTAGTCATGTCAGAGCACTCTGTAAGAACTGCATTTTGAAAACTCCATTCTCCTCTAAGGACTTATAGTAAAGAAGCCCACAATACTGAAACCTAAATGTAATGCAAATGAAGACACCATTTAGCATTGCTAGAAAATGACTGCCTGCACAGTCTGTACAGCAAATTAAAGTTCACTACCACCACCACAACATTAGAAAGTGGGGCACAGAGGGAAGACAGAGGGAGAAGACATTTTACAGTAATTTCTTTCTTCAAACTGGAAAAAGGCCCTGAAAAACCACTGAGACTGGAACAAGGGATTAATTGACCAACCCAATATATTAATCATGTTACTGACTTGAGTAGGAGCTTACAAAAAAAAAAAAAATACATTTTCTTCCCAACACTGGCTGCAGCCAATGGCTGTTTAGATTCCTCTAGCACTGAGCAGTTAAGAAAGAAAAATTTGTCAAGCTTTCAAGCATAGCTAAAGACTCAGCTCTCTAGCCAGACATTTTATGTCAACAAATATGCTCTGTTAAAGCTTCAGTTGCTCTTTAGATTCCTCCAAGACAAAAACGTTCCCTCTGTGGCACTGTTTTGCCATCTACAATGAAGCTGAACAATTTGCTCAGTATTTTTTTGGTTCTGCTACTACTGAAATGAAAAAAAGAAAGCCCAGAATACTTGATACAGTCATGTACCATTTCCATATTCTCATCAACCAGAGATGATGAGATCATTTAATCTGGGCAAGACTTTAATTGTTTAACCTATCTGTATAGAAGATTGCATTTTCAAGAGGCAGCTCTGCTTTTTTTTCCCCCCCCTCTTCATATTTGTGAAGTACCTGAATGCTAGAGAATTTGGAGAGGGTTTGCAGACAGAAGGTCAATACACTCACCTTTAAAACCTTCAGTTTTCCACTTCCACTAAGAAGAAACAGAAAGTTTCTTAAGAGGTCTAAGACCTTGACAAGTTAAAATACACTAACATTTTGTTTTGGAGCATAAGTCTTCCAATTTGGAGCCACAGAGGCAGAATAATCAGTTTAAGTTTGAAATAGATTTTCTCTCTATCACTGCACTTCTAATATACATGGTCCTAATTTAACTGTGTGATGCACTCAACTTAGCATTAAGTACTTAAAATTTAGCACAGCTGATTTTAGCAATAGAAAAGTTATCACTAGGTATTTTGGACAAGTCTTAAAAAACAGACTATACAATTCTGAATACCTCACTGACTTGCTATCTTCTCCCCATGAATACTGGGTTACTACAGTTTAAAAATGGACTACCGTGGCAGCACAGATAGCTTAGCTTGAGCTAGGCACAGGGAACAAAACAGGCTGGAAAAAGAGGAAGGAAAATTCAAAACAAGATACATCTTCCTAGTTCCTTCCAACGTTACACACTCCTGCCCTACTAAGACACTGGCAATAAAAGGGAAGCAAGAAAAAAGGGCTCTCCTGCATATATGGTAGAGAAGAGCACTGCTTAGATGCTTAGAAGCGTAACTGGTAAAAACAAGAAAAAAAAGTTGAAGATGTTTCTAGGAATAAACAAATGTATAAGTACACGTATACATTTCCTCAAGGTTTTGCCACCTTAAATTTTTTGTAGCATCTGATATTTTTAATTGAATTTAGATACTTGGCACTGTGTCATCTTTGCTTTTGACATATTTTTTCAGGTGCAACCTTGTGAAAAGTAGAGAATGAATGGCAGCCAGGCATTCTTTCCACCTTTTGGAACAAAATTTGCTGTTCCTGTGCTTCTAAGTATTGGGTTACCAGCACACATCTGACAATCTGAGAGCATTAAGGAAGACTTTGTAACGTGTCAACAAATTTAGCTTGCTGTCTTCTCGCAGCAACATACTTGATTTTATCAAGATGGCATGGGAGAATCATTTCCCAAACTATTTCAGAAAACAAACAAGCAAACAAAACCTACCTACAAAAAATAAACCGAATACAAGCAGCATATTGCTTTGACTTCAGGGAGCATGCTGGAAGACTCGAGTACAGAAACAAAATACCTAAAATCTGAAAAGGGCAATATATCCCAACAAACAACAATCCACTTTGTTTCTGCCATATTCAGGAAAACACTCTCCAAAGAAGCTCGTAGGCAAGCATGTCAAGAACAGAAACAGAGCAGCGATATATGCCAAGAATGAAAAGCTGCTCCTTTTCTCCCTTAAGCTTCCTATACCAATACAGATGCTGGAATCTGAAAAAATTGTCTCAAGCATTCCTTTCAAGTTTTCTTTCTTCTGAAAAAGCATTATTCCTTCAACATCCACAGATCAATCAAAAACAGAAAAATGAAAATATGTGTACGCATACAGCTCTGATTCTCTATCACAATTTATGCTTAAAAAGCTCTCATGCACAAAACCCAGCATATATGTAAAACATAAAGGTGCCAGCAAGTTTATAATCAATACTTAAAGTAATCCTAATTAAAACAAGAATATAATACCACTCAACGTTGATTAAAACATGCAGAAGTACCTAGAAGCACATTGACTTTCAAGCCAATGCGTGAATTTAAACCGAATGGGAACAGTTGCATTAATGTTGAATGTGGAGAAAACGGTTCATTTTTTTGCAATGTGTGGTTTTTTGGGGGTGAGGTAGGGATAAGGGGAAGGGTATGACTGCAATATCTCAAGAGGGATATATTGGGAAAAAAATACCTTTCAATATTAAAATGGTCAGTTAGACTTCTATTCACATCAGAAACCAGTTTTATTACTAAACAGACAATGTGATAATTATGGGAAATTAATACCATGTTTGAAAGCAGAATATACAGTTATGTTAGTATGTAATTCCTATATGTAGATATACTGTGTGTACCTCTCAGAACAGAAAGTTTCAATTCATTTTTGCCTTTCCAAATAGGAAAAGAAAATAAAATTAAAAAAAAAAAAGTGAAGTTCCAAGAACTAGTGTACCCAGTGTGTGACTATGGATTTATGTAAGTAGCTTAGTAGTGTGTATTTCTGTAGTAACCTAAAAATAAATCCTTTTTAGACAATATATGTCGAGTGTCAAAAAATGCACTCTCCCCTCCATCTATGTATATAGATTGCACAGCCTGAAAATAAGAAAAACACATGAAATTCATAAATATCTAATCAAGAAAATGGATATATTAAAAAAAATGAGATTTCTTTCAAGACAGACGTGGCTGTTTGCCCAATGATCTCTCTTTGCTTTAACCATAGCAATTTATGTGTACATATACACACACACTTTGCTCTCATGGAGAGACAGATTGCATTAGATTTCTAAACCAGGTCAGAAATAGCCATCTGCGAACAGATTTTGATGATCTGGAAAATGAGATTTTTAGATGACCTGTTCTTAATCTAAGCCCTTGCCTGCCAGCCTCTTTCCACATGAAACGATCATCACATTAGAAGACTCATCACATTAGAAGACTCAGGGAAAGCACTTCCTCAACAAAAGCATGCTGACCACCTGGGCCTTAGCAACACCACCAGAGCAAGTTGGTACCACAGCTAGGGCTGCTTCAGAAAGTAACCAGCAAGGAAACAAAGCAGACTAAATTAATTATAGCTTTTTAGACAAGGGCATCATGTGGAAACTGTCTTGGCTTTGGGGCAATAAGCAGCATTAACCCCCGATCCTTTGGCACTATAGCTGAAGGCCACCACCAGCTGATACCTGTGTCAAAAACTATTTACTCCTACTTAGACCTAGCACTTAGAGAGGAGTTTTACTACCTTAACAGGAACATTTGGCATCAATTAAAATCCCTTCTGCACAATCCACTTCATCAGTACACATGGTGCCATACTACTACACTACCACCTTTTCCCTTCACATGATTAAACTTATTCTATACCAGTTAGGAACCTTCATATAGATTCTCCTTCCTCTGCTTTGAAACCTGTTCTGAGACAGGAAATGATCAGCTGTAACAATAGCTAAGCCTAATCAGCTACAGCTCCTGTAGTGGACAGACTCAAACCTATCACTCAGAATGGCTGGTAACCAAATTCCTTCTTTCATACACACATGTGAACAGACATTCCAGTTCTCTTTTTGCAGCCCTGAAGGTCCAATAAACTGTCCAAATATCTTGCCTTTACTGTTCTGGGCAAAATAGAAGCAGCTGAGGATATTTTCATTGGAGAGCAATGAGAAGCTGCAGGCTGACAGCCTTACTTTTCTTAAGAAGAGGCAACAAACAGAGGCCTCGAGGAAGACTGAGGAGGCTCAAAAGACCTTGTCATGATCTCAAGTACTTAAGAGCTCACAGCACAAGGGCTGTTAATCAAATCCCAGAGCTGGGAGGAAAGGTCCACACAGCAAGTTCCATGAGAGCTGCTTGCAAAATTAAGATTTTAGTTTGTACAAGAGGAGAAGCATAATTCTCCTCAACTCATTAATGTAACTGGTTGCATGCTACTTGCCAATATCGTGGTCTAACAGCAGGAATCAGGTTTCTCTAAAGATTCCCTTAGGATGATAACTTAATCCCACTAAACAAAAAAAATGTACAGTCCAGCTGCTTTTTAACAAGACTGAAGCTATTTTGTGTAAAAGGACACTTTGAAGAGACCATTTTAAAGTAGGATACTGCCAGGATAATGGTGTTCTCAGAGAGTTTTCATTCAAATTCAGTTTTCCTGTGTCACTCTGGGGCTAGCATTCCAAGTTTCTTTGATTGACTTTCTTGTATTTCTGCACAAAAACCGATGAATTAACCAAATTATTTCCTTATCTGGGTTGATATGTTAGACTCAGCTCCCTATATACTATTTTTCAATCCAGCTTATCTTTTGAAGACGATACTTTGCATCAAGACACATCTCATGCAACTTCCCAGCTGCATTTGAGAAGCTCTTGAGGTCTTTCCTACCAGTTTCAGTAATGTAGAGACTGGCTACAGGTTGTTCTGTGCCTCTGAATTGTGACCTTCTTTTAGATCAGTGGCTTGTACAGTTTTTGATAGTTTTTTTTTTTCGTTGTTTGAGGTGGGAGTTTTGGGCTGTTTGGTTTGGGTTATGGTTGTGTTTGGTTATGGTCTTTTAAAAAAGAAAATCAGCTTCTGAAACTTAGAAAAGACCTCTCTCAACAAAGTTTAAGTCACTGAACATCTGTTGTGGAAGGCCATGAGGGAGAGGATTCAGGCTGCAGGAGGGGCAGAGTAGCTGAGAGGAAGTAACTTTAAACAGGCCGTTCCATCATGGAGCTGTGCTGGGCAAACAGAGAGTAATTTCAGCTATTTTTAGAAGAACAGTATGAGACAGGAAATACAAGCAAATGATTTACAACATCAAACAAGACATGACTGAAATCCAACAACAATTCAGCCTCTCCCTTTTGAGAGTTTTTGTACTTAAAGACAATTTAAGATAGCTGCTCTATAGTAAGGAGCCTAGCCATTGCTGAAGAACAAAAGTAATGTTCTCAAAAAAGTCAGCATAAGCAAAAAGAAGTTTCTGTGAAAATAAGTATCTATTTTTACCTGCCTTCATTTATATTATTCACCCACAAAAACCAGAAGCCAGGTGACCAAAAAAGAAAAGGCATTTTTTTATCTATGTACATCCCATTTTTTTTTCATGTAGATCAAAAAGTTACAGCTGCGTGAAAAAACACATACACGAGCAATGAAAAAGGAATGATGCCCTCTCTCTTCCAGGACATTAATCACTTCTTTCACAACTGACACTAAAAACTTTTACAGTAACATGAAAAATATAAATCTGCTAAAGGTTGTGTTTTGCTTAGATTAAAAACTAGTAACAAAAGGAGTGACTGATGAAAAGTTGAAGCTTTGCCGGCAGTGTTAAGAAACCATAACTGGTTTCTCAGTTCAAAATCATAACCTCTAATGATTCTGTTGTCCACAATTGTTCTTGCTTTAGAATTACTTACTTAGAAATGTCTTCATTAACTAGAGTTTCACAGGATCAAGTTCTGTTTGTCCCTTTGGCCCCACAGTGCTCAAAACCAAACTAAAACCTATCTATTGAGAAACAGGGTGACTCAGAGCACAGCGGTTCAAGGCAATCTTGAAAACCACCTAAGATTTAGGAATTAACTGAGCAAAGAGTGTCTTCCTCCGTATTCAGAACACTCTTCCTATTACAAAATTAATCATCATGAGGGAGAGAAAAAGGTTTTGAAATCTCCCCAACTCGCTTTACTTTAGCCTTTCTTCAAAAACAGTGAAAATAGGTACTTTCCTACAAAGATTAAATTCATTTTTCCATGTAAAGATCCAAACTCAGAAACATCCTCCTCCAAACTTGCAGTAATTAGCAGCTTCACATAAACCCGGTAACAGGCAAGACTACAACTACTTGAAACATGTCATGGTCTCATTATTTTATTAGTCCACTTATTCTGCTTGCGTTCCTTCATATACAAGGAGCATCATATGTACTAAGGAACAATGTAATAGGAAATCCTTAATTTTAAGAAAAGTGCGATCATAACCAGTTCTCAGACTATGTGCTTATAGATGATTTTTTGAATGAAAACATTCACTTAAGGACACTCGTAACTTTCTAGTTGCAGCCTTAGGCAGCTGACAAATGCCATGTTGCAAACACACCTCTGTAGTGAGCAGAATGCTCAAATCAGGACATTATAGAAATCATCCACAATATTTTTTTAGCCTTGGTTACTGGATCTTCATTTACAAAGCACTTTTTCCAGTAGAATAAAACAAAAATAAATCCCACTTGGTCATTCCTAAGGTTGGTGCCTTATACGATCTATAGGTGACTTTTCTATGCTGGTGGACTTTAAAAAAAACAATCTCAAAAATTTATTTCACTGTTGAATAGCCTGTATTGCACAGATGCATGCTGACAACACACAAGATTTTATATAGATGCTGCTAATTTCTTGTTGCTAGCTTGCAGTCCTAGTAATCAAACAAAACCAGTAACCTCTCTCCTTACCACATTTTAAGATGCTTCTAAATATTTGAGCTTGACTAACAAAGCGATCACTTGCCAGTTTCCAGTGCTGTGCAATTAAACTCTTAATACTGCAAATGCACAAGGATACACTGCAGCTGATCTACAGACCTATTGATTTCTTTGTGGAGAGAAAGAGGACAACATGCCTCTCTTCTGGAGTCCAGGCTACCTTAACTACTGCAACCACACAGTTTGCCCCAAGAATTTCTAGAAGCAGCTAGTTACAGAACATCCACACACATTGACAGAACTGGACCATCGCCATCCTGAACATTCGATTTCCCATGTCAGCGAGCTTACTATAGAATTTTTATTTTTTTTTTTAAAACATATCAGCACAGGATTCCTGATGTGTTGCTAAAATAAAATTTTCATTAGAAAATACAGCTGAAGACAAACTGACCTAGGTATAGGGAGAAAAGGACAACATCAGCTACCACTAACTTCTGCATTTGCTCTTTGCAGACTTCTTCCAAATGCTCCGACATGCTCAGCCGTCACCTCCACTCGGTCACTTTGTGAGCCCACCAGCACAGGTCCAGTAGGTCTAATGAGGCTCAGCAGACACGCTACAAGTCCTTCTGCCCAGACTCCATGAAGTATATTGACATAAATTCAGGCAATAACTTATCTCCAAGTGCACGCATTTCTGTGCAATTCTATCTGCTCAGTTTCTTATTTTTTTCTTGTTTTCGAAGGACAGAAGTGTTTTTCCCACTCAATATTAAGTATATTTCAAGAAATATGCGTATATTTTGATGACTTTGTGAAAGTACCTTTTCTTCATAAATCAGAAGCAACTAAAAGTTCTCTCTCAAAACAAACTATGCCATCCCACCTTATAAAAACAATACATACAACGTTCAAGTAATCTCTTAGTATTTTCAGATTCCAATTTGGCATTATTATTATATAGACATTATTTATTTATTTAAAGAATCAGTGCTCTCCCTGGGTTCCTGTAAGGAATATTTCTTCCCCCACTCCGGTTAGTGCTTGTTCAACATTCTCTATTGTTAAAGTGGTCCTTTAACAGAGTCAGTAGCAGCCAGACTGCTCACCTAGCAAGCTGAGCTGTATTTGACAAGCTGTATTTCCATCCTCCCAAGGCACCTTTGCTAAGACAGAAGGCAACCAAAGATTTCTTCACAAGGAGAAGGAGAGGAGAGGACAATGTTAGAGGAACACACTGACAGCCAGAAACAGTGTTTAGCAAGAGAAGTTTTAAGAACATCCTAAAATACTTTCAGACTTGTTGACAACAGAGTAACAAAGGAACCGTTAGCTAGTATGTGAGACAGGGAAAGGTAAAGTAGTACTGAAAAAATGAAGAAACAATTTTGGATCCAAAATTAAAATTCTTTCTTTCTGTTTCATACTAATGTAAAAGTATTATTAAGATTCTCTGCTTATCAGTTACAGTGTAATAGCAATGTTTCCCAAGCATCCGTTCTTCACAGTACTAAAGTCCATGCTAGTCTAAAATATGTGCATATTAATAGACTTAATCTTAAATCTTTGAAATAAATTGCAAGCTGACAGTGTACCAGATTATTTTTAAATACGAGCTGTAAAATGCTACCCACAAATCTAGGGCAGTATACAGGAATGACTACCCAGTGTTGGGCAAAACAAACTGTAAAAAACAAGCGAGAAATCCCACATCCAAGTTCTCAGACTCCGTAGCAGTAGCAGCTGGGGAAGGAATCTTTCAAGTAAATGAAGTTCACATGCACGAAGAAATATATAAGCATTCACTTGTTCTTGCTTGACGTGAAGTCCCAGGGTCAGATCCCTACCTCACAGTATACAAGCCGATTCATTTTGGCTAAAGCTTTAACCCAACATACTCATCTCTGCACCAAAGTAGTAACTGCCAAAATACAGGGTCATGTTGTCTTCCACAGGGAGCCAATGTAATAGGAGCAAACAAACTTCAAAGAAACACAGGTCTGGTCTCTTATTTCAGTGGTTATTCTTATAGAAATAGGAGCAAGATTCAAAAATGAAATTTGGTTTGTAGGTAGACACCCAGAGGCTAAGACTTTTTCAAAACAGCCAATGATTTTTGGAAGCTGGGCATTCCCTAGGAGCATTTCCATCCACACCCACAAAGTTCATCCAAAGTTGAATATTTAATATGTCTCTTTAGACACTACATGTATCTGTCTCACACAGAATGAAAGGAAAACTAACAATCTGAACTAATACTTGTAACCGTTGTAAGTGTCTGATATCTGTAAGAATCAGCTGAAAATTGGAGGCAGAACAAGACCACCACAAAAAGCTTCACAAAAAACCCTACTGTTTGAACTTTCAACTGATAATCTCATTTTCTACCCCACCGGTCTGCCCCTTCACCTACTTCAGGAGCGTTTGCCTACCAAAACACTATTAACGACCTACAATGTGGAAAATAATGTTGTTCAAAAGAGACAGAATCGAAGTTTAATGTGGAACATTAATTCATCTTTCCTTCTACTCAAGCTTTCATCTATGAACTATGACAGTGTTTATAACCATTCATTTCGGCAACTTCCAATCCTCCACCCTTTCATAACCCTGACTCTCTCTCAAGGCACAGACCAGACATTGCTCCCGGGGATATTCATATGATTCAACATTCTGCACAACTTAGGTGCCTGCGTTAGCATCTACTGTTCATGCAGACTCCTGTGTAAGAGGATTTAGAGCACGAACGTTAACTGGTTTTCTGAATCATAATTTGAAAAACTTCCTCTCACTGTCCATTGACTAGATAGGGAGGCTAGCCAGCTAACATTTAAGTGTTTACAACCACACAGTACATATTTTCCCCTCTCTCTTCTTACTTCTAATCTTGCCACCTCACATTTTCTGCATGGCTAGTCTTTCACGCTGCTATTTTCCACAATGAACCATCACCCCTAAAATCTTCTAGTACCAAGATAAAGAACTTCAAGAACCTTCTAACAACACGTTGCACAATAGGGACTGGAAAATCTGCCACTGTCCTAACGTTGTTTGAAACCTCCATCAGATCTTGGCTCCAGAAAACACTTCCAGGTACAGATAATTCTGCAAGGAGAGTTTCTGCCCCAAATAATTCAAGTTTGATTTAAGTATCATGATAAGAGGTGATCTGTGTTAATAGTTTTTGTAATTACTACTGATTTTTTAAAATTAGTTTCGCAAAGTTCAAGCTACTACCACAATTGCAATATTGGTTTTGTTCTTACCAGCGTAATGAACAAGGCCCAAGTTAAAGCTAGATGTACTTCACCGCACTGAATTACTTTGAATTCACCTGCCTCATAGCCAATTCCTTGCTAGTACCAAGAGTCCTGAATTTAATACACTAATTTCACTGGGACTCCAATAATATATTGGTTAACATGACTATAAAACATTTTTCAATATAATGATGCTTCTGAACTCAAACAGCAAGTAGGGGGGGACTGGCAAGCAAGGCATCAACCTGCGGTGCAATTTATTTTTTAAACAATATTTCAAACAGTGACTAATCTGATCACCCCGAGAGGGGAACATCACATGAATCTTGGCCTGAGGAACAAACCTAACCAAGAAAGAATGACTCATTGTGCCGGCAATGTGATGAGAACCAAATGCTGGATTATCCAACCTCAGGAAGTACAGGAAAAGAAAAAACATTTACTTCTTCACTCCTCAGCACTGACTATGGATAACTCAGGCACAATAGTGCAGAAAAACAAGGAAGAAGAGGCTGAGCATAGTAACTTATAAATAAGCAGTGATCAAAACCACAGAGTTCAGAAATTAGTGTAGCTGTGTGCACCTAAAACACGTCACCAGTATAAGCAGCTGAGATTTTGAAGAAACATTTAAGCCAAAACACATAATACTCCCCTGTAATTTCTACAAATGCTCATATGATTAAAATCCATATTTACAGAAAAATGTGTAACTTTCCACGAAGTGTCTGCAATCCACTTGTTGGTTTTTTATGCAAAGTGTAAATCAGGTATTAGAAATGGAAAGCGACCTACTTTCCTTTTGTAAACTATGCAAAGTGTTAATATAATGAAACTCAATCGATGTTAGTTTTCTTTTATTCTTCTAGTTTCAGTTTACAAGTTAGTCATACCAGATGCAGAAGAGGGGGTGAGCAAGACATACTGGCTGTAAAGCATTCTGGAAACGTGAAGTATTTTGCATACTTACTCTTAGTGACAAAGCAGAATTCATTTACCTATGCAAAGTGCGGGAATTAAAAAACATGGACAAGAGGGACAACTGCTCTGAAATACATTTGCAAAGTTTTATTTTTGTAAGCATGTTCAGTTCCACAAAGCTGTCTAACACAGCACAAAACTGCTCTGACTTTGCTTCAGTAACAGAGGTCCAACTGTAGTGAGAGCTGTACAAACACATAAAACATTCCCTTTCTTGAAATGCTTAAGCCTACACAAATATTCATACATGATAAGGGAGGATTAAGCTTTATAAAGGGAAGGGCAGGTGAAGGATATCTGACAGGATGGAGCTATAAAGGCACAGCATTCCCAAATATAACACAATACAAAATATATATAGGAATGTAATGTTGATTTTAATTAAGAAGTGTTATACTGAAAACTTTCTGAAATCAAACCATTATCAAGGCTGACACAGTTATTTAGTGACAATGGTTTGCTTTAATGACACGCAAGCAGAGCAAGCACTGCAACAGAGCTTATTCCTCAGCCCAATGACCAGAAAGGACAACACACCCCAGAAAGTTTAAACTCACACCTTTGAATCCACAGTTATGGGCTGCAACTACTCAGTCACCAAAAGCCAAAAATACACAAAAACTTGGCCAACCCTGTCCTCAGCAGTTTACAGAGCACATCAAGCAAGCAAATAGTGATAACTTACCCACACACACGTCAACTTATAGTTCATTTTTCAGAGCCAAACATAAGTGATACAATACACATCATGTTTTTCTTGCAGATACAGCATGTACTAGTTTTATCACAAATTTTAAAATAAGTAAAGCTATGGTATCACATGCAGCCAGTGCCAATAAGCATCTATACACCAAGCTATACCCATGTAATATCCACTTCTCTTCAAATAATCTCCTGAAACCCCTGTGCAAATTCATGGCTTACAAAAGAGTAGCAGACTAGAGTCAGGGAATGCTTCTGATCATCATGTGTAAAATAACGTTAATTTCTGGATTATATCACACACTTTCACTGACTGTCCAAGAAAGTTCCTCACTGACATTTACAATAACCAGATGCAAAACTTAAAGCATGTAAATAGACGTGCCTACCCAAAAACTATTTGTTGGATAAAAAGATGCTCATTTTTACCTTTTAGGGTAGAATAGAACTTATATACAGTAGATGCACACAAATCTACATCCATGCTGAAGTCATTATTTTTAATGCTAAGGTGTGGGGGCAGAGAAATACACCAGGCATTTGGCTACCAAAAAAGACCAATGCTTCTTTACAAAGATCACCCAAGAATGGAAAACCATTCAGCTTCAATTAACACCTTACTCATTCCATGTAGTTTCGAAAATGGTTCATTTGTTTTTACAAAGCAATACCACACAGCAGAGTTATTCTGTGCAAGAAGTTTGTGTTCCCGTGCAAGCTAGCTCTTTGGGTTGAAGATCTGGATTCTATCCCAGTTCTGCAGCAGACTCCATCTGTGACTGTGCATAATAAGTCAGACAGCTAACTTCCGTATTTGAACTACCTCCTTCTCTAGCACTTCATATTCAAAATGCAACTTTACATCTCCCAGAAGAAAGGCCACATTGCAGTATTGCATTACAGTATGTGCTAATGCAACTGCAATTTCCTCAGCTTCTCATGCATTTGAGGGCTAGCTACAAAGAGGCCAGCAAAGCCAACCCAGCCTGACCAACATGACTCTTCTTGTGCAGCAAGTAAAGCTCAACATCCTCTGTGAAGCCTCTTGCCTACCTATGTAACAGCACAAGTGGGGGGAATCAAACACAGACCAGGATTTACCAACACAGAGTAGAAGAAGACAAAGCAGCTGGTCCTCTTAACAAAAAGGTAAGGCAGACAAACAGTTCCCAGTAACTATTCCAGGAAATATCTTATTGTTAGCAGTGCATACTTCCAGCAGTACCGCCACATAGAAAGAGAGAGAGAAAAAAATGGCTCCCAAAGGCATTATTGTGGAAAGAACACCGATTCAGGCATGAAAAAGGTATTATAACAGCTGCAAAGCAGCCTGGCAAAAAAACGCTTCATGACAGAAATTACTTTGATAGGAAAGACATCCTTCATGGGAAGCTGCCTGAGGTAGGCATAAGTTCACATCTACATACTCCAGCACTGTTACATCCCAAACAACCATGCTATAACCACCACCCTGCTGTCAGCTATAGATTTATGAGATCTGAAGACAGACACTACCTTCCCAGAAGATGAAACATCTGTGAATACAGATGTTAAAAATCTTCAGCACAGGAAAGTATCTGTTCTGACTTTTGCACATCTTTTGAAATACTTGACTAGTGGGGGTTTCTGCAAAAGAAACTACTTGTTTCTTATCTCCAGCTCTAGCTTGTTCTGAAATTAAAGTACTCCCATTGTAAATTAAGAAGTGAAGCAGCGGATGCACCTGCAAGTGGGAAAACAAATCCAAGTTTGCTAGTCAACCAAAGAAATTGCCCACAAAGATAAGCAAAAATATCACTCTTTAAAAGAAATATCTACTTAGATGACAATGTTCTGGGTCACTGTTATTTGCTTATTTCCTGAGTATTTTTATAGTCATTAATCAGAGCTTCTCTCCTTTGAAAGTCAGATATAACAGAACAGGTTTCTGTAGTAATACATTCTTAGCACATACAGGATATTCTTCCAGAGAAAGACAGCAAACACTATTTAATAGCATAAAATTGACAGGAAAGCTCTAAGGCAAGTAACTAATTTTTAATATTAACTGAATTGCAAGTTAGTGTTGAATTCCAACATAGTCATTCTGCTCCAAAAGACAGAAATGTTAAGGAGCCGGGGCAGGGGGAGGGCTAAAGCAGGGAGCAGTGATTTCCTCACCCATTTTGGTAACACTGTAGCTTCACAGCCACCTGAAGCCACCACAAACCAGCTGACACCTTGTTGGCCATCTTCCCATTGCATGCTCTTGGAAGACATTTGAGGCTGAAGTCACAATTACTTGGACTACAGGCTCGCTTTCCAAGGCCACTCTTAAAAGTGTTGTTCTATAATGCCATTATCTAAGGACCCACCAAAAAGCAGCAAAGCCTCTAACAGAAAGAAGCCACTCTACTTACAAGAAGATCCAATTCAATCAGCGATCATTCTTTCTTCAACTCTATGCTCCTTGACCACCACTTAATGCTCTCTGCTGGCTCGTCTCCTCTACTCACTTTGCTGTTGAGCCCTCTTACTTCAAAATAACTACTCATCCAGCAGAGATTTCCAGAACTTACAAGAGATTTCCCTTTCATTTAGATAGAAAGCACTGAAGAAAGCCAATCTATGTAAGACAGTACTAAATCTTGTCTATTTGGCAATGCTTGAGCTCAAGTAAACCGATTTTAACTTTGTTTTTCAAGGCGTTCTTTGACAGTCAATTTGCTTACTTTCATTTATCCTTCCCTTTAATTCAGCTGAGTCACCACTGTGATTGAAGCTTATATTGCACAGCATCTCTTTCATGAGGTCTCTCACTCCTTACCAAAATGAAGTCTAAAATATAAACAAGAAACTCACAAGGTAATCACTCGCTGGCCACATCAAGTGCGTCCATACCCTACTCACTGTCAATAACACTTTTTCTCCATCCGATCATTAAATATTTTCCCCAAAATAATATTTCCTGTAAGTTTCTTCGTGCACGTTGTACCTAATTCTGTACAAATGCATACCGACATCTGAAGAGCCTGTGTCACTTGCTCTCCAGCACTTTCCCTGAGGTCAAATATAGCTAGCTATTGCCTCCACTTGATCAGAAACTGGTTTGGCATGGTGGGGCCACAAGTTACGTTTCCACATTAGATCATCAGGTTCAGTCAACTCCCCAGCTGCCTGCCAACCACTGCACTCAGAGGGCAGAGGCAGCAGATGACAACCCCTCTACAAGACAATCCACAGTTACAGGAAATTAAGCATGCCCCATTAACACAGATCTCTGGAGCTATATTCAAATACAGCTATGGACGAAACATACCAGAATCACCACATTACCAAATAAACTCATTACAGTTCCTACCGTAAAAGTGCATTTTCCCTCCCAAATGGCACATTTATTCACTCTGATACACATGCAAGCTGAAGGTAAGCAGACCTATTAGACTTTATTAAAAATACTGTCTTGAGATTATTCACAACAGCTGTTTCCTCTTCAAGCTAGAGGAAAACAGATGGCAACATAACAAGAGCTAGATAATTTTTAAAAATTAACTCTAAAACATGACACTTGTAAAGGATTTCATCCACTCATGTATCTCCAAATGGGATAGTAAAAAAAAAAAAATTGATGCCAAATGTTATTTTGCTAGTAGAATATATAACAGCTTGATAGCATAATTAACGTATTAAAAACAAGGGCAGAACAAAGGCGACATCAAATTGCACAGAAAAGCTGCAGGTTGCATAGAACCCTAGATCACAAAGCTGTTGCTGTAGATTCCCTACAAAAACACTCAGAACATAGTTTATCTCCTCTCTCAAACACCTATAAAGCCTGACAGCATCAAGATAGTGCAATTACAGGTGTGGAGAACAAGGGTATGTTCTTTTTAATATTCATTAGCGACTTCAATCAAGATTCACAGGGATGGAAAACAGCAAGAAAAGTATTTAAAGTCATACTAATTATCCCTGTGAACATAATGAGGGGATTTTTTTTTGTGTTAGTCTGGCATCAGCTGCAACCTATCAACTGCATTTCATGCAAAGTTCCATACCCTTAAGAGTAGAATTTAAGAAATTATAAATACATCATTATAACATTTTAAATGTAGGTTGAGGGAGACCACCTATACCACATGTTGAAACAACTGTTTAAATGTTTCCAAAAATTCATTCCAAAACAACAGTATTTTTGGACAGACAGCAATGAATACTTAACTGGTTGTTCCTTCTAAAGGACCAACTTTGAGCAGAAGAAAAATTTTTGGACAGAAATGAAAGCTATGCTTCTGACCACCTACTTAAGAGAAACATAAAGTTTAGAATAAGTGAAAAGTTCATCTTTTTTTCTGGTATGCTTAGGGCTGAAATGTGGTATGCAGCAGAACCCTGAACTACCAGCCCAGGTTTCAGGATCTACTAATGTCTATTAGACTCACATTTAGAGTAGTGAAGAAAACAATGCTACACTTCACCATTTTTCTGGGCAGACTCTTTCCTAGAAGTGACTACTCAGTCTAGTATACAGTGAAAAACTTACAATGTGCATCTTTTTTCCAGGCAGAAGAATTTATTTATTTTAAAAACCAACAAAGCAGTCTCTGCCAATCCAAACATCTTTCCAAACCCCACTGACGATGTGCAGAGAAATATTGCCATTTACATTCTCCTACTCTATTAACATGCCAGGTATGAGCCTCTACCACCTATTCTATCAACATTTCCATATAACCAGAAATTAACCACAGCAGTCAGACACCAGCTTTCCAGTGACAGCAAAATTGGTACAAAAGAAAACTTACATTGTATTTTTGTGTATCTATTCACCCCTCCCCACAAAAAAATCCAAAAAACAACCCAACAAAAAAAAAAGCAAAACCACACACATAAATTGTGCCAGATGGCTAGCACATTTATAAATAGAGATGGTCCTAAACTCATCTCTGGATAACCTCAACCATATCATTGACAGCATAACCCAAGCTATGGTCCCTGTGATTCTTCCACCTATAACGTTTAATTGTAGTAATTTGTAGCCAATGTGTGTCAAAACTGCAGAGCTTGTGGTCAGTAAAGTATATATACACACTGAAATACTGTTCTCCATAATATATAGCAAATATATATAACATATAATAATAAAATATACTACACATAAAATATCATAATTACCTGTATAATACATTGCAATAATTATGTAATTATAATACATTATATATATTTTATATTGTATATCATATATTACATAGACATATATGAAAGCCCTACACAACTTTTAACTTTGAAACTCTGTTCAGCTGACACTTTAAAAACATTAATTTCATCTCTGACAGTACTCAAAACTGTATCAAAAACCAGCAGAATACCCGAGTTACAGAATAGAGCACTTTTTTCTTCTATGAGCGTAATCAAGTATCATATGATGCTAATCTTTAACTAGATCATAAATACATCTGAAGTGTCTGTAATAGTGAAGTTGTCTGGAGTATTAAAATTCCAAGCAGTGAAGAGAAGAATTACAGAAGCAAAGATGTTCCCTTCCACACCATTTTGTCTTTCTGACCTCCATTCTAAGGGTAGAAGACTGGATTTTGCAACTTGACCGCTACATTATTCAGTGTATTTGTGATCTCAAGCAAGACAGTGAAGTCTCAGACATGCTCATGTACTCTCTAGCTGTGACTGTATGAATCAACTTCCTCTATTTATAGAAAGCGTGTACTAAATTAACTCTTGCCTTGGCATTTAGCATCTACAAGCTTCATTCTCAAATTAATGAGATATCCTCTGTCCAGCACAGTCTGCCATTCCAACTAAGTTGTGTAACTCCTGCTGGCATAGCTAACCAAAGTTGATGTGTGTCCACACCGCAGAGGCAAAAAAAACCCCACAAATCATTATTCTCTTGTGAACCATAAAATTCAAGTAAGTGGTGTTGAGACTGCCATTCCCCATTATCAGACCCACACCCAAACCTGTTTAAATGATACCTCTTCCATTAGTTTGCTCCCTTTTGTAAAGGCAAAGTAGATGTAAACACATATATCCAAAATTTGCCTTGTAGATTAGAAGCTGTATTTCTAATCTTAAACACAGACCTTGCCTTGTTTTCTTCAGGAATCAGAGGTAATCAATGTTGTCAGTCAAGCCTACACTCAAAAGGAAAGAGATGGGGCACATGTACAGCTGATAACTACAAGATAAACACTTAAATCTGCCAAGGAGTCCAATTACATCATTGAGCTTTAACCAGTTACAGTGTACTTGCAGGAACAAGAAGGATACCCACTTAACAACAAGCTTCCTTCCTCATCCCTCTGCTCCCCTGACAGATGCCCATTAAAAATGCTTTATGACAATCACTTGTACCATGTGGGTTATCTGAAATTAAGTTCTCTCACTTGTTATCATTAGGAGGTGCAAATTACCAACAGCTCACACCCAGCGGAAGATGTCTACTGAATAGATAGTACAGCTCTGTGGTCTTCCCAGCAAGGAGGAAAAAGCCACTTAACCAGATAAGCATGTCCTTTCAACTTCTCTTCTACTTCCTTACTGTACTCTTCAGCTCAAAGGAGTACCTTAACCTAACCTAGACAGTGCCAGAATCAACACTGCACCTTAAGTGAAAGAGCTCACATAAAACCCCAGTACTAACAGTAAAGCCATGCTATAAAGGAGCGTTCAGTAACTTACTGTACACCTCTCATGAGCTCTCTGCTTCTTGGTTTAGGGAGATCCTCTACCACTTTCTTTACATGACAGCTGTGAAAAACTTTCCTTCCGTCCACCCCGCAACTGCTGTCTCCTTACATCTTTGCTTAACTTGAATCCCTGTCATCTCCCTGCTCTTACACAAGCAAGATACTCTTAAACATGCAGGAATGCTTGCTGTCTTGCAGGGAGGAATTACTGAACTCACACAGGGCAAACTTTATACGCATCATACATGAAGATAAAAATCTCTGAGCAATTTGTTTATGCAGAACAAGCCTGTCACATTTAATAGTATTCTCTAGTATTTTTTGAAGTGAATCTTCCATGATACACATTCAGACTACAATTCAAAATATTTTGCATTAGTTATCAGATTAACACTGATAATTTCTTCTATCTCTTTAAACCAGGTAGAATTAAAGAGGAAGACTGACACCACACACCTATCTATAAAACACTGGTCATTACTCTCCCTTCTGTGGAAGCAGCACATTGCAAGTATTGCTGTTACAAGACACACCACCATCTTTCAAAGCATCAGGAAGCTGGAATGCAAACAGAACCTTTTCATCTCAAGTTCAGGTCTGCAGTGAGAACCACTGGTTGAGCTCAGAAGCTTTTTTTTTTTTTTTTTTTTTTTTTTTTTTTTTTTTTACACAACCCTTTTGCTTGTTGCAAAAACTCTTTCAATACAGCTCCCACAGAACTAGCACAGAGAAGTCTAAAAAAAATCTTTCTGGGGAAAGAAAAGAGACAGGAAACAAAGGAACATTACACTAATAGTTCTCTTCTGCTAATCACCAGAATAGTGCTGACATGATGTAAGGGCAGGCTTGCCACAGCCTGGAGAGAAGTAAGAACACGCAGCAGAAACTTCACGAAAATCGGACATGGTTTTCAAACCACAAAAAAAGGGAAGAAGAATAAATCACTAAAAAATGTCATAGAATGAGAGGAAGATATTAGCCAAAATAGATGGATGAATAGAGGGACAAGACACAGCTGCAAAAGGTTAAAGAGGCTTCAAGATAATTTATTTTCTCTCCATCCCAACAGACCAATTAGCAGTCATTGTTACATACTGTAGCAATAGCTACCTAATACCTAGTGCCTCCCACACACTCCTCCTTATCCACAAAGAGCTGTGGAAATACTCACCTTCCAACATAAGTCACAGTGACTTCAAGAATCACAACGGGGGGGGACTGGTTCCCCTAGCATACAGGATGCATTTTATTGCCACAGTTAGTGTTACAAAACACGCAGCCCTATTTTCTGTTATTGCATCCGCACTTCCTTTTTTCACCCTTTAGGATTCCCACCATGGCTAGCCCAGGATCAGGAACTGAAGAAGATTTTATGAGATAAAGGCTAGCCCAGACAAGATCTTACCAAAACATCAGCAGTGCCAGGACCCCAAGCACAACCTCTCCCCCACCCCTCAGGGGTCTGAATGCCTCGGCTCAAGACCAGCTGTGACATGATGCAGCTGTGTAAGCTCAGATCAGGCTGCTAGTAAGAGAGTGGTGTGAGAAAGCACTGGAGAAAGCCTCACTGGGTACCTTTCTCCACTTAGGAGCTCGAGTCCAGCTCAGGCACTCGCCCTTGGACCTTGCCAGAGCTATGTGGCAGGTTTGTCTGTGTCTTGCCTTACCAATCTCGACCCTGAACCGCTGACTTAATTTCCTGGTGTTACCTCGGACTTACCCATCACTACAGACTAATCTGGTGATCACTGGGCTCTTGGTTAACCCTGGTTAACATCATGGACCTGCTCTACTCTTCTTATTTGGCTACCATAGGACTCCCCACTTTGTTGGCAAGACCACTGCTCTGCCTGCTTTGCTGTCACACTCAGCTTAAAGCTTGGCTTTCTTTAGCAAGTAACCCACTTTGTGCTACATCACAAGTGCGATGAAATGGTCTCACAGCTTAACAGAGCCACATCAAATTAATCTTTTATTTATTCAGTTCTACTCTAAGTATTACTGAAACACACCCCTACACCAGCAGGGCACTGGGAGTTCTGTTACTAAAGTCACAAGGACCACTGGAGTATTTAAGTTATCATTGCTATCCAGAACAGGGATAGACTTGTCAAGGCTAAGCAAGAGGTTATATTTGAAACATAAGTGACCAGCAGCTCTTCAGAAAGGTAAGCAGCTAGAATACAAAACAGAATTTATTATTAAGGCTGTATCAGACTTCTCCACATTGTTTAGACTCCAAGCAACTAGAATAGAACTTGCAGTCTATGTTGTACACTTGCACAAACCAGGACTGGGACCTTTACACAGCAGTCCAATGCTAAAATTTCTATTACTGTCAGCTTACAGAAAAGCAAAAACTGGTGTTAAACCCTGCAGAAGAACAGGGGAACAAGCTCTGAACAAGCTCTGCTGGGGAGGGGCAGGGAGAGGAAGGTTACACAGGGGGAAGAAAAGGGAAAGCGACAATTTAGTACTAGTTTCTTAATAATAGCTTCCTCCTTAGTTTCTATTCTCCAGACCCAAATAGTCACTAAAATTGTTTTCTGCTAAGCTCTTTCTACTCCCCTCACGTATTTCAGCCAAAATAGCTAACATAGACTCAAGAGAAGCTGGCTTGTCCTGCAGATGTCCAGATGCCAAAACTAAGTATTAGGCAGCCCCTGGCTTTAGAATAGTAATTTAAACAATTAAAACAAAGTCCCCCAAAATCCCAGGAAATAAAAATCAGTGCCTCTGACGATCCTTGAGAGAGCTATTTGCTCTGGTATTGCATTTCATTTCTCTAGTACAGATATGCCAGGCAGGACTTTGACTGCAAGAGCCCTACTGTGTCCAGGAGGACATAGAAGGCATTTGACTCAAGAGTGCAGATTGACAAGAACAGGATCTTGAAAGGAAGGAAACAAGACTTGGCTAGGCAGAGAAACAGAATCCTGCTTGTCGTCCCTTCCCCTAGCAGGGCGCTCTCAGCACCCTGGGCACTGCTTAACCTAAGCCAGTTAATTCCATCTCTACATACAGCTGGGAAAGTTGCCTGTGAGACAGCTGCCCTGTATGTCTCAGGAAGGGGAAGGCACATCATGAATGAAGTAAGCAGTAAGAAAGAGGACTACCACAGTGGAATAACAGTGTCCAATGTGCTATTCAGATCTGAGATCCTTGCCGCTTCTACAAAATTGCCTTCTAGAAAAACATAGAATTAGACTCAAATTGGCACCATGACTGGTAGATACTGTTTTCCTACCCTGTCCCCGACTTAAGTGAGTCACCCCTTCCTCAGAAAAGGCTGGAAGTAACTCAAAGAATTACACTGTATGGTAAGGAACACACTGGAAGAGCCACCAGCAGTGATAGAGCAGGTTTTGAACTGAACACACATGCAGGAAGCCACGTATTCCACTACAGAAACAAAATACAGAAAAACTACTCATTGCACCAAGTACCACCCATCCAATGGACTGAAAGCAGCACAGTATTTTCCTTTTATAAGCAAGTATGTATTCCTGTAGTGGCAGGAATCTTCACAGACTCATAGAATAGTTAGAGTTGGAAGGGACCTTAAAGATCACCACCCTCACAGTAAAGAATTTCTTCCAAATATCTAATCTAAATCTACCCTCTTACAGTTTAAAACCATTACCCCTCATCCTATCACTACTCCCTGATAAAGAGTCCCTCCCCGTCTTTCCTGTAGGCCCCTTTTAGGTACTGGAAGGCTGCTATAAGATCTCCCTGGAGCCTTTTCTTCTCCAGGCTGAACAACTCCAACTCTCTCAGCCTGTCTTCATAGGAGAGGTGCTCCAGCCCTCTGGCTGGCTCATATTGAGCTCCTCATCAACCAACACCCCCAAGTCCTTCTCCTTAGGGTTGCTCTCAATTCATTCTCCACCCAGCCTGTATTTGTGCTTGAGTTTACCCAGGCCCATGTGCAGGACTTTGCACTTGGCCTTCCTGAACTTCATGAGGTTTGCACAGGCCCACCTCTCGAGCATGTCCAGGTCCCTCTGGATGGAATCCCTTCCCTCCAGCATATTGGCTGCACCACACAGCCTGGCAACATCAGCAAACCTGCTGAGGGTACACTCAATCCCACTGTTCATGCTGCCAACAAAGATGTTGAACAGTACTGGTCCCAGTACAGACCCCTGTGGAATACCACTCATCACTGCTTGCCACTTGGACATCGAGCCCTTGACCACAACTCTTTGAGCGCAATCATGCGGACAATTCCTTATACACCAAATACAGACCAAATGGTCCACCTGTCAAATCCATGTCTCTCCAATTTAGGGACAAGGATGTCATGCGGGACAGTATCAAACGCTTTGCACAAGTCCAGGCAGATGATGTCAGTTGCTCTTCCCCTATCCACCAATGCTGTAACACTGTCATAGAAGGCCATCGAATCTGTCAGGCACAATTTGCCCTTAATGAAGCCACACTGGCTGTCACCAGCCACCTCCTTATTTTCCATGCACTTTAGCATAATTTCCAGGAGGATCTGCTCCATGATCTTGTGAGGCACAGAGGTGAGACTGACCGGTCTGTAGTTCCCTGGGTCTTCCTTTTTTCCCTTTTTTAAAAAAAATGGGGGTTATGTTTCCCCTCTTCATGTCAGAGGAAACAACTGAATTTTGTACCCACAAAGGGATCAGATCAAGGTTACAATGGACAACCCTCATGATGGTAACCCTCAATTTCAAGTGTTTGACTCTGGAAGCTCACCAGTGCTTAGCAGATGCAGGGGTAGACAATGCAAGCCTTCTACACTCTGATTCCAGATGCCAGGAACATGAATGAAGACGTATGTCTGATACCGTAATGTAACAGTGAGACAAGTATCCATGCTGTCTTACAGGCAGAACAGCAGCTACGCTTTTCAGTGACTTTCCTAAATTAGACTGTCTTTCATTCATTTATCATTAAGGTTAATTAGGCAATTAATGAATTGAAAAAAAATTACACCTGAAGAGACTGTAAAATTAACTAAGTGGGCCAAGTCAAACTTACTGTCTAGTGTCTTGAAGGTTTGGGGCTGAACCATCCAATCTGGATTATTACAAGGGTACAAACCAACAGCAACATGATTACACTGTCTACGGCTACGACATAACTGCTGATATGATTCTGACGCCAGGGCATAACTAAATACCTTTTAGAGGCACCACTAATACCACAGAAGACTTACAGCAGCATCCTCTTGAGTTACATTTAGTTTACAAAAGCCTCAACCTCTTTCTCCCCCAAAAGCTCTCAATTACAGCCCTATAACAGAATTCACATTACTCCCGATCAACAGTCAAGTGCTTCACTCCTGAAAGAAATACTTAAGCATACTCTTGATAATAGGATATTTTGGACCAAGAATTTTACTTTAATGTCTGTTTAAAAAAATAATAATTAAATCCTGATTAAAATAAAACCCATGCATTGTCTCAAAATGATGTTTTGAAGCTTTATATTGGTTGTCACTTTCATCCTGTGCTGGCCTATTTCACTGTTAATCTCAGGTTCTCCAAAGAAAGCTATCATTCAACAAACACAAAGCACTGCAAAGCAAAAAGATCTAATGCACACTGGTTGGGCTATGGCTCATCCTTCACACACCCTGTTCCCCCTACAGCTATGAAGGCTCAGCACTCCAGCACAGTTGGTTTCAGGTGTAACATAGGGGACAGAGAAGCAACAAACACCTTGTCAGGGGCAAGTGGGCAACACAAACAGGCTGGTTCTCCTGTTGAACGATGTCTGCAGCAGGTGAGCTGCATGGACCCCACACGTGATTTTCTAGATGTGTTCACCACAAGATACTCTTTTCTCCCTGCCATGCCCAGCCTCATTCACTGTACAAATTCTAACATTGGGGAAAAACTATTCAGAAGGTAAGACACCAAAAAAAGAAGTGTGCATCCATGTCCAAAATGATGACAAAAATAAATATCAAATAAACGCAAACGATACCTGCACTGGACCAAAACGCTCTATTGTGCTTTGCTTCTGTCCAAGCCCGACATGTCCTAAAACAAATATGCTGAATTCTAATCTCCCACATCCTGATACCCTAGAAGATACGTACACTGCAAAATATGTTAGCATTTTCATCATGACACCAGAGACTACTAAATGCTTCACCTAGGATACAACAAAAGCGCTGATATATCACTATCACCGACTCCTCCAAAAGCACAAAGGGAACCAAATTCCCACCTTTAAAAAGGACAGCTGCAAGGTCCTGCCTTGCAACTGACTCCATACTCTGAAGGGAGTGTGTGGAAGCTTCTGTCCCCCTCTCACCTGCTGGATTTCTGGAGAGCAACACGAGATCAGGCCTAGCCCTGTATCCAGTACTTCCTCCAGGCAAGTCACCTCAAGTAGCGGGGTTTTTGGATCACATTCTGAAGCACCTAGTTAACCCTACACAATACAAGAGGAGTTTTGGTATATCTGCAGCCTGGCACTAATTCACAGACCTGTAAGCTCTTACTTGGTTCTAAGCCCTTTTTGGATAAGATACTCATGCATGACCCCATTTCATTCTGCCACTGTGGACGGTCTGTTAAGCACAGTATTTGCTCCTCTGTGGTTCCCAATGCAGTATGCATTGTACTGCCAAAGCAGGGATCCAACCTTACAAGCGTTTCATACCTCTGGTTACTGCCAAAATCAAACAGCCATCATCCAAAAAAAAAAAAAAAAATAAATATACATGGAGTTTCACATGGTATGTCTACACTTGAGTAACATTTCATGGGACTAGGATAAAAACACGCTTTCAATTCCAGATTCACTTTGCACAAGAAAGTAAAGCCCATATTCAAGAGCATGAAGTACACATTACCTGCAGGACTAGATTACAAATTCCCATTACCAGAAGCAAGGCATCAGCATACCAAAAGTTTGCAGGTGTTATCAGGGAACTCTAATAATGACAACATATACAACATTTCCCACTAGATTATTACAGTGATTGGTTACATTTAATACTGGAGCTGACTTTAAAAGTCATTCAGTTAATATTTCTTTACTTTCAAACTCACAACCTTCTGGAACACTGTCACAGAAGCAGGTGTCAAAACGCACTAATTATCAGCCTGTTTGAGCTTCACTTTTACTGAAGTTATTTTGCTCTATTGCAGCATCCCAAATTCCCCCAGGCACTTTTTATTCCCTGTCAAAAAACGTCTGCCTCACCACTCAAAAACAGACAGTCAGGAGTGACGTGTCTGAATAAAAATTAGCTTTCTTTCCTGCCGCCCTACCCCGGCTCTCTCAGGCAATTTTGCTTAGTAGGCCTAAAAAATAAAAAGCCAAGGGGGAGCAGGGAGAGGATAAGTACACCACTTATACTATCCTGAAATCTAGTTCCTTCCAACCCTAACATGCAACACCAATTTCGTGAAGTCCACTGCAAGCACCACCCCCAGAGAGTATAGAGGCTGGCTCTATACTTCAATATGAGAGCGAAGAGGCATTAACAGTTCTCATAACTTCAGTCAGACATGGATTTATGGCCACTGATCACAACTTCTTTTCTCCATCATCATCTCTGAAGCACTAATAGTCTGAGCCTATTCTGCAGCAACTACCTAGAGCTCCTGTCTTAAAGTATTGCATACTGTTAGCGGGAACTCTGGTGTTCACACTGGTCAAGTAGAATCACCCAAGGGCTGCTGGCTGACATCGTGAAGCAAAATGAACTACGTGGAACAAACACAGGGTAAGGCTAATATTTACAGAAATAAGAGTGGTGTTGGTCAAATCCTATCTTATATTTGGGGCAAGAGATGCTAACAGAGCACAAACGTGGTTCTTCGGGTATCTTAAGAACTTGACATTTTAATATTATGCCGTATCAGCCAAGGTTCCAAATATCAAATATCTACATTACAAAATGTGACTCCAAATTTCCAAAGAGGAACATATCAGAACATTTGCAGAAATAGCTGACGCTGTTCTGCTTATCTACTGGGGGATACTTTACAGAAAAGTCAGAACTTAACCATTATGTTCATGGAAGCAAAATGCAATTCCTCCTGATCTCAGGAAGTGAACTAGAGTAATGTCCCAGTGCTGCAGGGAAACACAGTCTGAAGGAAGTCTCTAGGACCGGACTTGGTCTAGGCTACTGAGAATTTGCATAGATCAAGACAAGGACCTTACTGACAGTCAATGCAGGGCACAAAACTTAGGGGAGCACAGTTTCTCTCTGACACGAGCAGAGCAAGTGCAAGTTTTCTAGGACCTTTACTGCCTCCCTGAAACGGAGCACAATACACCCTTAAAGTAACAATAGTCACCTACAGAGCAAAGTAACTTCGGTTTTACCCAATTTTCAGCCACGCTGAGCAGTACTGTTACTTTTATATAACTGCAGAGGACCTGAGAACAAAACAAAACAAAAAAAAAAAGTGTGCTATCTTATATTGCACCCACATGATCTGCTGAAAGACAGATTTCAGACAACTGCTGGAGTTTCACAGTTCTGTCACTATTTTTGCATACCTCGTGGGAAACAAGTAACACTCCCCCTGTTTCCTTACAATACACAGAATAAATATGATGTGCAACTCCCTATACGTACAATCCTTTTAATGTAATCAATTACACAGTTTCTGTTAGGGACATCTAAAAAAAAAGTTCCAAAGAAGACAAGCAACTGGAGTCAGCAGATCTGAAAATCTGATCTGTAGAGGACTGACAGGTCTTCCAGTGCTAGCATTCCTTGCTTCTTTCTGCTAAATTGCATTAAAAGAGGCAGCTAAAAATAAGATAAATATTTCCCCAATATTAAGTTCTCCACGAGAGGAAGTGCTGCCATTTCAGACAGATTCCACAATTCAAAAACGGAAGGGAAAACAGCTAGTGCATTTATTAAGAGAAAAAACAATGCTTATAACGCAAGCCTCGTCTTAATAGCAGGTGTTTTGTGAAGAAGCTTTTGAACATGTATTGTACCACTACAAAACTTTCAAGGACTACAGAAAGCACGTAGAGAGCAAAGCTACGATCTCAAAAACGGCACTCACAGTTGGCAAATGACAACAAAAGAAGAGCCAACCACTGGACTATGAAGAAACTCCATTTGTTCTGGAAAACTTGGGCAAGCCACTCAGATACGCAAGTATTTATAAAAGCACAATTTTTGCCAGAATAAGAGCAATTCCGTTAGACCACTGCATCCCCTCTCTTTTTGAGTGACTATTAGGGATCTGCAAAAATGCAATCCCAACCAGTAAATCTAACTTAAACAATACTGGTATGGAGGAGATGGATTCGTTTTGTTTTGGATGCACACAGCTCTCACATTGTGTCATACCGTCAGAGCCCAATTTTCCAAGGTTGTGTTCATGTGTTCTGTAGCAGTAACCAGCTTTTCAAACCAGAATCTAAAAGCAACTGTAGGATGTCACACCCTGTGTCTCCTGCAAAATAGATCAAATTTTCCATTACAAACTGGTGATTGTTCCTGCACAGGGGGAGGAGAGAGAGAGAGAGGGAGACTAAGAAAGGGAGCTTTTATACTATCTACCAGATTTTTCTTCTCTTTCTACCACACTCCTTCCTACAATTCTACAAGCTGAATGACCGCCAGAAAAATCAACACAACTATTTTTCATAGAAATATCAAAACGAAACATCAGAGAAGTTTCGTGATACAGTTCAATTACACTGCTAAACACAAGGAACATATAACCACCTTTAAGGACTCACTAAATGCTTTAAAACACACATCTTAGAAGAAGATACGAAGAGAAACAGCTTTCAGAACGCCACACTAGTACTGAATGGAACAGGAAATGAGGAACAAAGAAAGGAATTTCATAGATTCCAGATGTACTCTAACACCATCTGGGAAATACAAGCAAGAATCAACTAAAGCCTTGTAAAAGGCTCCCACTAACTGTTTTCTTCTAGAGTTCTTGAACAAAAGTAAGTAGCTGTAAACAATTTGTAAATAGAAATATTTTTAGAAGAAATTTGAAACAGTAGTAAAAATAAACTTCTTCCCCTCCCTCCTATTTTTAAGGAGTTTAAAACCCAGCCACCAGTGCATCTCTTTTTTGGAATTGCTTTTTCCAATATAAGAACTCTGTACAAGCAGCCATAACAGAAGTGTAACTGTAAATAAAGTATTTCAAGTTGTGAGCTTTTTAATGCTTGGAATACTAAAGCTGAAACGTGAAAGCAAGAAAAATAAAAAACAGTGAAGTTTATTGATGCTACATGCCTTCTATGTAACTGGAATTGAATGGGAATTTAAATTTGTAACTTGTTTGTTTTAGCAAGTTATCAGCCACTCAAAAACTTTGTTCCTACACCTATAAATAAAAAAAAAAAAAACAACCCAAACATTCTACGTTAAAAACCCTGGAAACACAACTCCTTCACAAGTTCAAATACCTTTCTCCTCCCTGTGTAACCCAGTGTCTCCGATGTTTTACGTTCCTTTTCTGAAATGCACACTCAGGCCTTTCAATGCAAACTTCTTTTAAATGGATTTTGAAGTCTCTGAGTAACAAGTACAGCGACAAAGAGACAAGTATATTTCCTCCTAAGGTCACTGTAAAAGATGAAAAGAAAGCTTAAGCATGCATCTTATGGAACACAGACGCGCATTAATAGAAAACTTCCCTCCTGCCACTATTGCAGAAATAGGTATTCTTCCCAACTTCAGGATTTTCATGAATTTGTTGCACATGGCAAAACTGAGACAATTCATGTAATGTTTGTCCACCTACTACCTACCAGCTTGTAAGAGTAAAGTACATTAATATTTATGCAAATTAAACATTGCATCAAATACTACCTGTTCAAACATACCAGTCATTCATAAGTAAGTGAACCACTCTCCCTCTTACCACCACATCACACTGATCCATTTCAGTTAATGGTGATGCAGTCACACACCCCAGCAGGTAGGGAACAGTAAGATTCAGTCGTTGGGCTAATGAAGGGATCCTTGTTTTGCTCCAGTGCTCCCTGAGAGGTAATAACAAGCAAACGCACAAGTCTCTAGTCAGGTTTAAAAAAAAAAAAAAAAAAAGAAAGATAAAGATTTCTGAGGTCTGTAAAGAAAACTGAAGAGCAGAACTCTTGATTAACCTCAGAAGTTAGGCAAGGCAGACCAGGCTGTACCTCTTCAATATTTTTGTTCTTTCCTCAACAGACCTCAAAAATACAGATACACTACACTTTTTTCCCTTTCAGGCAGAAAAGGGGGGAAAAAAGCCTCAAAAACCTCAAACTTTCCACTGAATCTTTAAAGTGTTTTACACTTGGCAATGATCCATGAAAAATTTTGGAAAAAAAAAATTCCAGTTCTTCATAATTTTGAAGCTTCACATCTCATTTTGCAAAACTTTCACCCAGAAAGTCTTCTATAGGAGGAAAACAACACGTGAAGTTTCAGGGAAGTTGCTTTCCCTTGGTAGAGGTTAGGATGGGAGAGGAAGGAAGTTATATTTGTTTTGGGTTTATTCCAAAACAAAGCTTTTAGTTGGATCCTAAATTCAGTCACCAGTTCACTATGCTGAAGAAATCAAACAGGTACTGCTAAAGAACAGATACTTCATGAGGTTTAATAGATGTTAAAACGAGAAGAGAGCTATTCAGAAGGTGCAAGTCTGAGATCAGCTTTTCAGTTTAACAAAATATAAACTGTTATGAACTCCAGGCACATCTCAAGCTTCTCCTTGATGTAACCACAAAATAGATAACCCTCTGGCACTAAAAGGTTTAAAAACACAATATTAAGACTTACTAGTGAATGTTTTAACCATTAATATGTGCCTTGGGTGACTTGCTCCTCAGTCCACCGGCACACACCAGCATTCATCTTTCTTCTACACATTTGGCTGAACATTTCTGGGTCTGAAATCATTATGAGTAATATAACTGTCAGATATTTACATCTTTTATAGTATTCAGCAAAGACTACAATCCTCTGTCTTTATTCTAGGCTTCTTGCTCTCAGACAGGGAAACTGTAAGATTTATATTCTCCAAACACACTGGTTTGCAAAGGGCTTCCTCACAAGTAAATTGTCACAACATGAGAAGTATTAAGCATTCCATAACAACCCCAAGTGGATTTTGCCTCATCCCTTCCCCCCCACCCCCTCCAAGAGAAAAACTGCTACATACGCTACTTATTCAGCTCTCATAGTAGTATAACTATTGGCTTCAACAGAATTATTCCCAATTTACACTCCTGTAATGGACGTTAGTCAGTCCTTCATCATGTATAGGCTAAGAAAGGATACAGAGAATACCTGAAGGTCCATTTGCAGTCTATAGTGTTTATCTGCTCATATATATGAAGAATTTTAACCCGATGCATACTATCAAAGATATTTTAGAATTTTTTTTTAAATTGTATTTTCTAATTTTGCTGTAGGCAACACCCTTCAGTCTTTCCATGAGATGGTCTTCCTTAAATGGAAGCATCAGTGTAACACATGGCTTTGTATGATAACAATGTTTGACAGCATATCTGCATAAGTAGAAATCTTGCTGTGATGCAAAGAAATGGAAGGGGGGGTTCTCTTTAAGCACAAACATGATAATCAACATTAGGTGCCTCAGCTTTAGAAGACAACCGTGTCATGGAGAAGCAGGGCAGCGTGTGTGAGTATTAATCGATTAATAACAACTAAAACACCTAAACTTTCACAAGCAGCTAAGGCTCTTGAATTGAGTGTGAGATGCAAGTAGTTCTCAGGTGGAAGGTCAGAGATAGAGATATATCAGTTTGTCAGATTGTCTTCTGGGTGGTCTTGCTGGAGTTTTAACGTTTGTTCTCCAGAGTGGCTGACCAAGTCTGTGTATATTGGAGACTAACAAATACAGTATCATCAAGAAAACACATACTATGGAAGGGGAGTGGACTGAAGAGTGTAGAAAGATTCAAGCAGTCTCATGACACACCCAGTATACAGACATGAAAGTGGGGGATGTACCTGGTGTCCCCTCCATCTGCTTTCTCATGGATGCATGCTCCCAGTCAAGCTCCTGATACTTGTGCAGAGGGAGCTCTGATGTTCACTTGAGTGCACATACTCAGCTCACTAAAATGGAAGAAAACGAAACCTGACAAGAAAAGTAGGTTGCATTCTTTGGGCCTGCTTTGCAAATGGAACTGGATTTTTTTGTTGTTGTTGTTAGCGAAGGAGTGTCAGTCAACAGTATGTGTGTTTGGGGTGGGGGGTGTAAAGAGTGTTTCATAGCTGGCAGCAAGATGAGTAGGGAAGGGGAAAAGCGAGACCTGCCTTTTCAGCAGCAACAAGCTACTAATTTGGCTTAGCATATCAGGATGCCATACCTCAGACTGCACCTATGAGAACAGAATCACAAAGCAACATGTTAAACATGGAGAATAGCAGCATCAGACAGAACAGAGACAAAAGAACACAAGAAGACATTTATCTAACCCAATAATTTGAGAGACATAAATTTGTTTTCAACCAATAATAATAAAATTAAATTTAAAAAAAAAAAATCACACAAAAAACACCAGCCAGTCTGAAGAGTAATGCAATGAAGAGTTTCAATGCAATGAAGAGTTTCAATGCAATGAAAAAGTTTTCAAAAGCATTTTCTGGAAAACCACGAAGCTAAGACTTCCAGCACTTACATAACATCCTCGTGTAAGAGCATTTGGTACTTTGACCAGCAGATAATCACCTCAATGAGAAGAGAGAAAACACTATTAGTTCGCATGAGAGAGATTAGAGAACACTTTTTTCAAATGTACTAATTCCAAAAGAGTACAAAAAAACCTAGAAAGTTTGCTTCCTGACATTAGAGGCTCTGAGCAGATCTGTTTAATGGTTTCACTCCTGTGAACTTACCTCTACACACTGTAAAAGCCAGGTCACATTGGCTTCCACTCTCATATACAAATAATTTTTTTACTTACAAATAATGAAGTTATGGATAATTTGATGTCAGGCTGGCAGCCTGAAACATAAGCATCTTCCATTTCTTCAAAACTAAGTTCAGTGAAGCATTTTTCACTGCTACCTTCTCTCACTTGCAGAAACTATGTGTTGGTCTCCACTTTTGCCCCAGTCACAGACAGCTGTTCCTTACAGTCCATGAACAGTCACAGCACCCCTCCTCTAGAAATAGCATTGGTCCCAGGTCTTTTTCCTTCAACACGCTGAACACAAGTCTGTCAGAACACGACAACCACCAAACTCAGCAGAGTTTGAAATGCTGAACCAACGGTGAAAAATCTGCATAATCTATTCTGCACCCTCCACAGCCTGTCAGACTCAAGCCTTAAATAGCATTGCAGTCAATCAATAACAACATAAGTTGCCACTTTATTTTACCTATACAACATCAGTTTAAGCCACACTTGTTAACTTTTTAATGTGCAAAAATGATCTTGAGAAGTCTTGAATATATTCAGGGTGAGATGCAAATAACTTTTCTTCCTTTTTTTACTTGTTGGTCCACTAACTTTGAAACACTTGAAAAATCATTGTTATCTTTATAACAAACATTTCACATTTCCTAAATAAATTTCTATTTTTTATATATATATATATGTATAGATAGGTACCTCGGAAAAATTCTCTCATTCTAAAAATATCTATTAAACAACCTTATGCCCCATTTAAATGGGGATAAATCCTTTTACGGTATTATGCAGTGAGCATATTTAGTCTTACTTACCTCTGCAAGTAACCACTTAAGACAAGGCATTAAATACCAACAGACAACATTAAAAGGGACATCTTCTCAAGGCAAAAATGGATTTCCCTGATCAACCCTAAGATTATTAGGCTTAAGGGAGGCCTTAAGTTTGTCAGAGACAAGACAGTTCCTCCTTAACCTTACATAAATGCAGAGGCACCTCTCAAACTTTTATTCCGCATCAAGTTCAATAGTGTAAGGGCAGTAAATGCCTTCTCTCGGCAATCGACGTGCTTAAACACTAGTATACTAGCACTTAAGCAAGTACTGCCTGACTTCACCGAAGATTCTCGGTTTCCCAAAGAAAGTTCAACTGCTTTCACGATGTCTTAAACCACATAGCTCTGTATGAATCAGTAAAGAAGGCACAACAAAATTAAGTGCCAGAGAGACAGCACAAACCAACAACCCTCACGAAGTCAGCTGGACCATCACAACGTAAAGGATGATTTTGAGTTCTCAGAAAATGGTGGGTTTACCCTTTAAACGGGGTAAGCTGCGACTGGAGCACCAACCAACATCAGGTGGTAGCCAATCTTTATCAAAGATTTCATAGCTTCATGCTTCTGATCACGCTTAATGCTAAGGAGAGACTACGCATCCAGAAGTCTCGCATGTTAGACTATGACCTCAACACCTGTAACCACAAAAGGTCCATTCCTGGTCCTTTCTAAAGATGATAAAAGAGCTTTAGAAGTTTATGAATGTCTTAAATTGAGACAAGCCCTGAGTGTACAAGTAGACCATTATGATCAATGAGGTTAACAGAACAATGAGCAAAGGGTCCTCATCATTATATTATGGCCCCTAGTAACCTCTTGATGTGTCCCAATTATTACTCCAAAACTATGGGACAGTTTAACCTCTATAACAAGCCTAGAAAAATACAATTTTAGAGCAAACTCCTAGATACAAGAGTACTAGATTTCAGGGACATGTAAAGCTTGTTACTTTACAGTGAGAATTCCCAAATGAGCCATTTCTTTAGATCTTTCAAGTATAAATAAAATCACAAAGTAAAATCTGGCAGAAAGTTCTCCACTAACCAAAATACAGCCTTCCACAGCAGAAATGCTGAATATGAGCTTTTATTTCTTCAACTGAAAGTTTAATAGTTGATGCCATTTAAGGAGAAAAAAAAAGTAGCAATTAAGTACAGTATATTTATTAAATATTATTAACAGCATAACACAAGTCATGTTGTCAAGCAGAAGGACTCTCTTTGTAGTTTTCCCAGCCAATCATCAGCCATAGAGCCTTATGTTGTTTCCTTTCAGGTTTTGAAACACTGACTCATGGAAATATCAGCACTGCACACTTCCTCAAAGTGGCAATCTTATAGGAAGTGTTTGTTTAGTCTTACATGACACATTGTTTTGTTTATGTATAAGAGATTCCGGTAAAAATAATTTTCAATTAAGGAAAAAAAGACAAGAGGACAACAACTTCAGTTACGAGAAGCCAAAATAAATCAATTTCAAATAGACATTTGAACAGCGCATTCATTAGCACAGATTTTTTTTTTTTCTTTTTACTGTATGTTACTTCCTTCCAATAGATATGAGCAGAAGTAGCCAGGCACTGAGTTCTTTCAATTCAACAAACCACAAAAGAAACCAGAAACTGGACAAGAGGTAGCACAGTAACAATTCCTCTTGACACTGCTACCCACAATGGCAGAGTTCATATTGTTGCTCCACAACTTCAGTATCTCAATGAGACATTTTTTTGGAAGTGACACATCATTGGCAGCTCAACCAAATGAGGGAAACACAGGCTTCTAAGAAGCTCAAGGGTTCACAGTTTCAATAGATGAAACAGATGGTTCAAGCCAAGCCCAAACATGACTAGAAACAACACTACTCAGAATAGGAAAGCGTTTAGTAGATCTGGGATGTAACTACCCATCTAGCTAAATACGGCTGATTCTATGCAACCCATCAGTCCCAAAAGAAGAAGTTACACCAGCAGCAGAAGATGCCTTCATTTACCTGCAGCTTCTTGCAAATACAGGACAAGATCAAGCCATAGCAAGACTCAGGGGACTCACACATCTCTAGGCTACAGTTGTTTTGCACGGCCTGCAGCCTCCAAACTGCACCAGCCTCTCTATTAGGAAAGGCACGCCACCATGGGTGCCCCACCCTGATCTCACAGGGTGTTTGCACTGATTCTTCAAAGCATCAGTCCTACATTTCATCAGATTTACACTGAGGCATGCTTGTCTCTCAGTGCCCCCATTCATGATGTGCCAGCAAAGGTGCTGCAGAGGAAAACATCTTACTAGATCAAGCACAGAATATCTGAATGTCAGGTATCAGGCGCAGCTTGGCCATGAAACAAACTCCCAAAGAACAGAACTGATCGCTTTTAGAGCACGAAAAATCAAAGCAAATCAACACGGTAAAACTTATCCTTTTGTCCTCAAATAACTTATCCCTTAACCCATCAAAAGATTCAAAGCCTCCTGTTTCTAGAGAAAAGAGAAAACTACAAGATACTAGTGAATGGGAACTACTAAAAGACAAACAAGTTGACTCTTGGGAATATCCGACAAAGGTAGCGTCCCTCTGATGTTCACCATCTCCTTTCAAATCCACTCACAGGTGTTTTTTGCAGGGAGTCTACAAGCCTCCGTATACATTTCTTCCAAGATGAGGATTGCTTTACAAGGCCTGTTAGATTAGAAATACTCCCTCAAGCCATCAGAGCAATCCTGCCACTTCTATTTTTCTGACAAATTTCACAAAAGGTAGTCAACTACAGGAAGGTATTTAACTTTTGAAAACAAATCCCAGAAACTCGTGCTCCTGCCACGAAAGCTGATGAATATATATCTTCAGATACTTTCTAGTGAACAGAAGGAAAGAGCTCGCTTTTGTGTGTACTTATTGTCGCCCTCTGCTGTATTACAGTAGAAAACCTGGGTGCAGCAGCACTCCAGAAAGAGCCTGGCATTATTGCAGTTCATTGAGTAAAGACCTTCTGCTTAGAAGGCAGAAATGAACGAGCCGTGTATCAGTGATGCACGCAGTTTTTTCCTACTTACTATCCATACTAAAAGGCAACAAGAATCCTTACTGCAATACTGCACATTAATCAAATGCATAGCTCTGATGAGGACTCCGATAACTGAAGTCAGCAGTAGGATTAACTTTAGTCCATGATTTAATGAGATTAATCACAAGTCTTTTGCTGCTGTTATTATCTTTAATCTCTCCTACCACTCAAAGAAATCCCCACACTCTAGCGGCATCAATCATTTATGTATGCCAACATCACTGTTTTCTTCTCAGAAAAGAAACCCCACACAAGAGTCGTCATCCTATATGTGAGATGTGTTCTTACTCTTTTCACTAAAAATCACCAGATAGGAACAACCTACAATAGCACCACTTGCACAGTGCCCAAATTTCTCCCTTGCAAAAGGACTTTTCCCCCCCCTTCCTCTTTGAAAAGAGCCAGAAAACAAGTCTCTGACAATACATCACAGTCTTATTGAATCTATTTTCTGGATACATAAAAAGCCACATAATTTTTAGCTTATGTCGTAAAATTTTACCTCTTAAAGTCTGCTATCACTAAACTACCTGCTAACAATCAATAAGGAAACGATCCTAGCAATGGTCTCTTCGAAATGCTAATGCTATCATCCAATAATGAGATTTCCGATGCAAACTCAGGTTCCCTTAGTACCCACCACTGCGACTCCGGCACTAAACTTTTCTACTTCCCCCCAGGCTCCCCCGTACCATGCCCCGTCTAAGCGAGGCACAGCGCTCCCTCTGCATACGGGTTTGATTCTGTTACGGAAACGAGGGATTTCCCTCCCAGCCGGCACACTCAGAACCCTACCAAGAGAGAGTTTAATCCGCACGCTGACATCTGTCGCTTACTTTCTAATAATGTGGTTTGGAACTCGCTCAACAGCGAGAAGAGCGACTCTCCAAACACCAGCCGTAGGAAGCCGTGAGGCGGCGGCAGCCTCTGCCCGTCCCGCTCACCGAGGCACGGGATGAGGCACCGGCTCCTTCCACAGCCGCTTTTTGGCCGGCTTCGCACCACCTCTGCCAGTGACACAGAGTACGGAGACTCGGTGACCGCCTCTAAACTTTTAGCGCGTAACTTAGCAACGAAAAGGGGGGGGAGGGAAATAATAAATCGCGAAATCCGCCTAATATCCTGCGCCCGCCCGGGCTCCCGCCGGCGCCGCTCGGCAGCCGGACGCGCAGGGCGGCTGCCGGCCTGTCACCGCGGCACCCGGCTGCCTCACGGGCCCCAGCCGGCGGCCCCTCACGGCGCCGCTCCCCACTGGCCTCGCACCGCGGGCCCCGCCGAGCCCCGCCCGCCCCGCCGCGACCCCCCGCCGCCGCCCCCCCCTCCAAGCGCTCCCCCGGCGGGACGGGACGCGGAGCGCAGGGGACCAGCCGCAAGGGACTAGCCGCAGCGGGGCTGCCTGCCCGCCCGCCCGCCCGCCTCCCTGCCGCCCGCTCCCACCCTACGCCCTCACCGATTTTAATCCTGACGCTCTGGAAGACCCGCAGCCCCTCTTCCTCCACCGCCATGGTGGTGGTGGTGCCGCCGCCGCGCCTGGCGCTCAGCAGTGCTCGAGCCCCGCCGCCGCGGAGACGCACGGGCCGGACCGAGGCGACGAGGAGGATGAGGAGAAGGAGGCAGGCGAGCCGCTCCGCCACGAAGGGAAGGAGGGCGAGCGGAGGGCTGGGAGGGCACCGCCGCCACCGGGCTGCTGCGAGGGACGGAGCGAGCAGCGCAGGGAAACGGAGCGCAGCGCCCGCCTCCCGCCCCTCAGGCGGGCAGGTCCCGCCCCCGCCCCCTCATTGGCCAGCGGGGCAGCCGGCCGCGGCGCTCATTGGTGGGAGGGGGAGAGGGGTGCCGGTGGAGGTGGGGCGGTGGGGGAGCGTTGCAGTGCTTTGCAACAGCTGGAGCGCAGCGCGCGCCGGCCGGCCACCCAGCTGCGGAGCGCGCGCGCCGCGCCTCGGCCGCCGCCTCAGCCGCCGCGGGGCTGCCGCCGCCTCAGCCGCCGCGGGGCTGCCGCCGCCGTCCCCGGTCCCGGTCCCCGTCCGGGTGTTGAGAGGCGCCTCCGCTCCTCCCGGCGGCGGTAGCCCCCCCTTTCTCATCCCGCCGGGAACTCCCGAGGCGGGGAGGGGGAAGGCTGAATTAACTCCGTGGCCCGTCTCCAGTGCCGGCCCCGACCAACCGTCGGGGAGCAGCCGTTGGCTCCGCGCGCGGGGCCTGCGCGTCATGGCGAAGGGGAGGGAGGGAGAGGTGTTCGAGGCCTCTTTCCCACAGAGCCATAAAGATGCCCTCAGGGTTGGAACCCGTTCATTAGTACGGAAAAGAAACCCCGTATTAAATAAACAAGCCCGCCCGGGCGTTCAGAGCGGGCCGGGCTGTCTCCTGGCTCCATTTGATCCGCAGCAAAGCTGTCTCTACCTGACTGCACGGGAGGAGCAGGGAGTAATGCAGACTTGCATGATTACACCTTCAACAGCAAGAAACAGGACCTGTGTTAGCATTTGGTGCCAAACTTTGGGTCTTGTAAAGTCAGTAATTGAAATACCCCTTTTCCCTAAAGGTCTGCCAAAAGCAGAGCACAAAGTTCAACAGAGGTCTACAGATGACATTATTTGAAAAGGGAAAAACTCAGTCAGAGTCAGATAGTCATTACTATCCCCCTGAGGAGGCTTAAAACATCCCTGCGCAGAACAGTCCAGGCACATCACAGTCCAGCATGTCCGAGATGCACAACTAAATGCCCTGTCTCAAGCCTGCAGCAAAAAGAAAGAAAAAAAAAAAAGGAAAAAAACCCCACCATCAAATGCTTTCCCACCCTAGCTGTAATTCCAGAAGTGAGAGAAAGGCAAACAGACTAAGGACATATATATATTAAGCTAGTATTGAAAGAACCAAACTATTAAAGGACAGCAAGAAATCAGAAGGCAAATCCTAAGTCAGTCATATGCGATATGAAGTCTGTAGGCAAGAAGTTGCCCAGGCAAGCTAAAAGAGTACAGTCGGACAATCCTGCTTCAATCATGGCAGGTACAAAACATAATGAATTCCCTTTAGTAAAAAAAAAAAACAAACTACAAACCCACAAAAGTGAGATATTGAAATACACAAGAGCAAATGAAAACTTGGGAAGAAGCTACAATGGCAGTGGAAATCAGCTTGTGAGAAAGCCTGGGGCATCTGTGTTTTCCAGCACAGGTATGGTCCTAAGTCTGAAGGAAACTGGCAAGCTCACAGCCAAAACAAGCAGCAGTGAGTTATCTTAAGGAGCTGCCTGACTTACTGTGTCCTCCTTGTCTGCATAGCCAAGTGAAGTATGTAATTTGATAAAAATATTTTTATAGCAAAAGACTCTGAAGGGATTTTGTAAAGCACAGGCTTTCACTTACCAACGTCCATGCTGTAATACTCTCCTCCTTGCTGCAATACCCTCCTCCTTGCTGCAATATGCCCAGTGTCCTCTGTAACCTCATTACGTTATCCCCATTACACCTGATGTGTAGTCTTTTCTCCACAATGCTCCCAGCTCATTGCAATACTTCAGCTCCTCTGCCCGCTGGTCCTTTGCATCCCCTATGATAGTTTCAGTGCTCCCTGTCCTAATAACCTTCAGCATTTTCTTCACCATAGCCCCAATTTCACCTGCCACAATACTTCTGACTCCCCTATTTGTGTCTCACCTTCCAGCTGGACAAGAGGCAACACAAGCAGCAGCCTGAACAGAAACTACAAGAACGCTGATCAGACAGCTCACACTTTAAGAAGGACATTGATTCAGACGAGCCAACCTGTTGTTGCCTCTCCGATGCCAAATGCGGCAAACAGTTTTGGAGTATGCATGTTATACAGGTCTGTTTTACCACTCCCTACATGCTCACAGATAAAAAGGAATATACAATGGCTGTTGCTTTTGCTCCTTCGCTGCATACACATACACCTGTGCGCATACACACCTTGAACATATTTGCACAAAATAAATAAACAAATAATCTCACTGAAGAAGAATGGCAAACAACTGTTTTACACAATGCTGTACACAGGCAGAAACAAGGACTTTCAGCTATAAGCAACTGGACGAAATTTAGCTATAAGCAAAGTAAAATGGATCTTATTGTTGGGATCCCTCTAAGTTGACCCCAGACGAACTCACAAATTGAGCTTATAGAGGTCTTTAAAAACATGTTATTTTTTACTTGTGGTGATTCAGTAAATTCTTCTACGCACTGATAATGGGAACTGGTAAGTCTTCCCCAACAGCATCAGGGAGAAACCTGCTTCCTGGTTATTATAGAATATTACAGACATCTCAGATAAAATATTTTACTTCTCTCTACATTCTGTATTTGTCTAAAGACTTCAGTTGACCTCATTTCCCTGTCTGAAGCTTTTCTCATCTGCAGAAAGTTGACCCCAAAATAGTCATTAAAAAAAAATCAATTTATCAATTCTCTTCCCAGCATTTGCTGCTGTAAGAGTTACTCTCAGCAGATACTCGACAGACTGTCCTTCCCAATTTACAGTTGTGTTCTTTTCAGACAGTCGTGGCACTTCTATGTCCTTTATGTCTAGGAAACAAAACCAGATATCTATCTATAATCCAGTTATTATACAGTCACAAAACCAGGCTATACATAAATTCCCCACCTCTTTTTGTGCACCTGGATTTGCAGTCAGAATCCATCACTTTTAAATCTAATTTAATTTGACCCAGCATAAATCCATTCTGTTACCTAAGGTGATGGTTGTCCCCCATGTCCTAACCTCAGGTGTTGCTTGCAACTTCTCCCTCTGCTGGTACTGGTGCTGGCAAGGCTTTGTGGTGTACCGCTTTTGTCGGTTAAAACAAAAAACAAACAAATTCTGATGACTCCCGTTTGTATATTATGAAAAACAAGAGGCCCATAAGCCATGACACTTTGAAATGCTTTGCCCATGATCATAAGCAACCTGAGCAGAAAGCATCCCAATCCAAAGGTGTGACTGGGGCACAGTGGCATGCTGGGCAGCTATAGGAGTGTATGCTTACCCACGGCTACACTTCCAGGCTGTTTTCCGGGATGGCCTAGCTTTATCGAGAGCACAGATATGTCCAGGAAGGCTGTGGCAAAATTCAGCCATAAGCCCAGCCTTTCCTTTAAAACATAGTCAAATACCACCAACTGCTACACTTAAAGTATAAAAGAAACTTACCAAGATGCCTACAGAATCAATTAGCAACAATCAGAAAAGACCAACATTAAAAACAAAGCACCAAAACAGCAAAAACACCTTAGTAATTAAAAAAAACTTACAGCAAGGAAAAAAAAAAGAAAGGAAAAAAAAAAGCTGGCACCTTCTTACACTCTTCACCGTGGAATAAATGAAGGTTCCTTTCACGAGAATCTATACATTGTTACTTGTGTCTCGCTGTGCTGTCCAGGTGCTTTTCTGGCTTTTCTGGTGTCCCCCCAGCTTTTTTCTGCTGAGGCTCTTTGACAGTGTTTTTGTGTATCAGTGTGCTAGTTTAGTTTCTGTTGTCTCTTGTTTTCTTGACATAAGGCTAAAAGCTTTTCGCTTCATCTGCAATAATCATCTGCCTCCAAATCTCCATGTCATACAGTCCAACAATATAAATGAATGTTTCAAAACTCACAAGAATACGTATTTTTAAAGATGTTAAACGAATGGTAAGAAACAGTCAAAGAATGCGCGTTGCTTTTTCAGTATCTCCATTGTTGAAACGAAACCTCAGCAGCAGCATATCACGTGTGTGTGTGTGTGTATTACAGACAACATGTGCAGGCAACATGAGGTTTGCAGCTGCTAGCAGCCTGATCAAAAAATCTAGGCGAGGTGAAATGCTGCTTTTTAAGATGTGGATGAGTCTGTTAATGACAGTATCTTTTCCAACTTTTCTTCATCCAAGCCATATGGGTTTATATTACCAGCTCTTCAGAGGATTCTTGGGTCTAAATTAGACTACAAAGAAGGTCATTTTCTGTGACTCATTTGTGCCAAGCAAGGAAATCATTTCCTCTCTTGATCTACATGATAGCTTTCTCTCGGGAGGAAACAGACTATAAGAAGCTTTCTAATCTCCTTTTGCATTATGCAAGAAACTAACAAAATATGAACCTACCATCCCCTGGGTACCATGAAGCTGCTACCTATATTTCTGTGAAGGAACAACATATTTAAGACAAATCTAAGGAAATATCACTGTAACACAAAGTGAGACTATGATCTGATAACCAAGCAAGATACTGTGACTGCATTTTAGGAACACATAGATAGTTTCAACTAATTATATCTGTAGCAGGCCTAAAGGCAGTTACTATTCATATAGAGATGCACGATACGACTACTCAGACTAGGTTGACCCAATAAACATTTATCCCTGTCAAATTGAGTGGAGAAGCAAAGATGTCTTTGGTACTGCCTCTGAATCTTACTCCCTGACTCTGAGTGGTAAATTCAGCCCTTGGCAGTGATACCTTTCACCATAAGATTGTAAAAGTAAAAGTAGTCATCTTCTTTTTTTTTTTTTCTTTTTCATTTTTTTTTTTTGCTTCTGAGGTCCTAGAACCAACAACCAATTGGTCAGGAAAGGTCTGCAGTCCTTCCCCCTGCCTCCATGCATAGTGAAGTATGGCAGAAATATAATCAACTTGTGGAAGTAGGAAATTAAGAATGAGTCTGTGATTACCTGTGTCTCCAAAGGCTAACAGTTTGCATCTGACGTAGCTACAGAGGAATGAAGAAACAGTAATGAAATTGCTTGTATGATTAGTCTGGCAGAGAAACACTTTGGCCATTACACTAAATGAAAGAAGAAAAGAAGAGAATGATGACAAGAAGGTGGTTTTAATTAGCAAAATGTCAGCAACAGTGACAAGAAAGCACAGATTTCACAAAAATACAGAAGTGACAAAGTTTAATTGAAAGAGAAACATGGGAAAGAGTGGACGCTACTGAGATGAACTCTGTGTGTGTGTGTGACCGGTATATATATGTATTGTGCACTCACACACTGGATAAAAATAGATCTATGCATCAAAAGCAGAAAAACTGGGGATTGCACTGCAGTTACACTTAAGGAAAGCAAAGACCTCCACTGTGACCCCTGAGTACAGGAAGAAAAGCATGTCTACCTGTTGTTTTACTACTTGCCTTTTCAAAAAATCTCACATTTTTGCTGGTTGTTGCTGGAAGACTGGGCCAGGAAGAGGCCAGAAGCGGGAAAAGAAAAACGGCTTTAATTACAGGAAAAAGGGGCCACTGAGAACTGTTTGTTACAATAGCTGAGACAATACAACTAATTTTCATGTATGTTTTTTTAATTTTATTTTTCTTAAAAAAAAAGAACACTTTGCTCTTTTAATTCTTGTTCATCACTTCTAAAAATCTGTCAGTCTAGTCACTTCTAAAAATATGTCAGGCTCATGTCCTCCTAAAAAATATAACTATGTTAAAATACAAGTCATTTCAGCAGCAAGCACAGAACATTCAGGATTCCAAGGAAGTTTACCAACATGAAAAACCTTCTGATTAAACTCGTACAAGCATTGTGTTCTGGGTCATATCTGCTTTACTTGAGCCTATAAACTTTGCTTTCCTATTAAGGAACAAATCCCTTTATCCTTCCATAAAAGATTATAACGTAATAAAACTGCATTAAAATCTTACAGAAAAAAACCCCAGTGATTATGTACAAGAATGAGATGTGGTGAATTTTACTGCAGTTTAATAAGTATGCATCCATTCTCATCTCTCCCACATTAGGCTTCTGTGGAACTGCTGTAACTAAGTGAAAACAGCAAATAATCTTGGGAAAGAAAAACTGAGCAGCAATGGGACTTTCTGCTTTTTATAAAATACTGGGTACTGCTGTTTACAATAAATATGTGGTTATGCAAGAGGGCATATAAACACCCATATTTCACAAGTCATTGCGTTTTGGCAGCTGTAATCATCACTTTCATATTTTCATTGCTTTTATGTCATCAGATCATCTGCAGTCGTCTTTGTTCTTTATGAGAGTTAATTTGACAACACAGGACTCTATCCTACTCTCCAACTCCAAGGCAAAGCTTCACCCCTCCTCAATTTAGCAGCACCAACAGTATCTCTTCTGAGGGGTCTGCAAGGAGAGCTCTTATCCCATCTTATCCCTCATAACCACCCCAGGGGGGTATACAGTCCCCAGAAGGAAGCCACTGGGATTATACTACCAACATCTACCCAAAACCACCCATAAAACAAGCACTTCTCTGCCTCCTGGATATGTCCAGTTTTGTGCTATAATCAAGATACGTATGACAAATGCTATAAAGCTTACATTGACTTCGGGAAGCTCTGCATAATTCATCCACAACCAGCGCTGTGAGTGACACAGCTATCCCACGTGCAGCTCTAAACCTTGAGTAGACTTTTCCATGTAGTCACGCGTTTACTATGGGTCAGATCCCGTGGTCTTCCATTTGCTCAAAAATCCCATTGAAGCCAGTGCTGGCGGGTCAGCTTGCGAGTGTCACCCTCTCTCTGCCTGGTGAATAGCTCCCATTGAGCCCACTGGGATTACTCATGTGTGTGAGTAACTACTAACGAGAGCAAAAGGAGCAAAATCCGGTTGTCGTTAAGGACAGCTAATCTGAAAAAAAAACCCCTCCCATAGTCAGTAGTACCATTCTGGCAGAGCAACTCTGCCAGCAAGGTGCTACCCAGGAAAGGCGATGTGGTGCAATTTGGCACCATTTTTTTTAGCATGTAATTCTTCAAAGCATCGGCTAATTATCCAGGCGTGACTGCATGGAGGAGCTCTCTCCCATCACAGTACATGAGCGAAGATAATCTTACACTATGAAACACAATTAGCCAGATGGTTATTTGGAGGTTTTTGGATAGAAGCAATTTCTCTGATCTGGGAGATAAAAAAATCAAAGCTGAATTTAAAAAAAATCATACCACACTTGATTCCCAAGTATTTAATTACATATTATCATGGTTAACTACTAATCAGCTCCAATTATGCAATCTTATTTTATTGCTGTTGGAAACACATTTATAGCCACTATATAATGTGTGTATTTAAGTCAATATCTGAATAAACTGTCTGGAAAACACATCATTTATACCCAGATTTGGTTACTAGCGTGATTACCATCTGCCACCTGCTGGAAATTGCTGTGATATCTCAACTAAATTCCACGGATGGAAGGTCTGGTCACTCATCGAACAAGCAGAAATGTCAAAGAGCAAATACGCTCCTTGTACCCAGGAGTTTATTCCTCTTGCACCCACTAGGAAAGTTTAATTTGCACATGGGGGTATTTACATGCATTCCCAGACAAGCCATAACATGACATTGTTTAAACAAACAGAAATTTAATTTGCTATTGAGAATAACATCATCTTCCTGTCTCTGACCGGAAGGCAAGATATATAATCTGAAACTAATGCATACAGCTAATCCCATCTCAAACTGGCATAGCGCTCTTGCCACTCTGCTGGAAATGGCACAACTGCAGGTCCCGCTGTGCCATCCTCACGAAGGATTTCTTCCTCTACTCAATACAGTCTAGCATTGTCATTGAGCCTCATTTGAAGAGATGGACCATGCTGGCTTTATGGTGGCCCGCAAAACCCTTAAGGAGAACAAAACCGGCCTGTCCAAGACATCTGCTCTCACTCAAAAAAAAAAAAAAAAAAAGGAAGAAAAAAAAGCAGCAAGAGGGTTTGGATGAGGTATTCCTCAGAACGCCAGAACCTTGTAACTTGCTGCCTCTGTGCCAGCAAACCAGAGTAAGTAATCCAAGTAAGCCAGAGGGTAAATCCGAAGGCAGCACTGCAAGACTCGCTTTGCTCTCTTGCTTGCATGGAACAGGCTGGATAGTAGCAGGACGCACAGGAAAGACTAGCAGTTCTTGTCAGTGTGCTGGCTTATTGCATCTGACTGGCCGATGATGGGACTAATTGTATTGGTGTAATTTTGCAGTTGGCAGGTCTCCCTGGGCCATTGGGGAGAGACAGGTACAACTAGATTAAGTTCCAGATCTTTTTTTGTTCTAAAAATCATACCCAGGCCTTCAAGCAGTTGACCTCTATGTGCCCAGCAGGTTTAGAAGAAGAGCCCAGGGTTCACATTTAGATAGTGATTGCATTCAGGGAAACAGTGCCTTCCTCTGGGTACCTTTCAATTATTTCTGAGGTCAAAGAAGGAGAATGAAAAATGAAGGTGGGGATACAAGTGATTTTTGAAGGTTAAGCAGGTCTGTGTGATGAGGTGGAGAAAGAAAGAGAAAAGGAGAATACACATCCAAGGGCCTAATAAAATCATAACTAATTCCTCATTCTCTCTACTAACTTCCTTTAGCCATTATAAAGCAATCAGATGTTTATAGCAGGAAGAAGTAATATAAGCCCTGAAAGCAAAAGCAAATCTAAACCACTGAGCAACACATTAGCAAGAATTAACACTGGCATCTGCTATCACATGCCTGCTGCGGAGTGGAGGGGCCAGGCCTGCCCGAGGTGAGCAACCCTGGGCAGAGGCACCCGCATCCTACGGCAGTGCACAGCATTCCCACAGGGAATACTAATGACGGCCCATTCCCGTAACACGTGTGCACCACCGTGCACCCATCCGCAAATGCACAAATGTTTCTGATGGCGTTTGCTTTTCACTGAAAGCCTTCACTGCTTTGCGGTCCTTTTTCTGTTCTTAGGAGGTCACTATGCTTCAGACCACTCAAAGTTTTCTCCTCTGTGCCAGTCTTAGGAGGCTACCACCTCTCTTCCAGCAACACGGACCTTGCCTGCACCAGCAAGTTACCCTCATTCCAGCCGCAAATTTAGCTATGCCTCATGCTGACAAGTGGGCTGAGGTTTGCTCTTATAAAGCCTGATGAGGGTTTGATGCGAAGAAGAGACCCACAAATTAAAAAACTGCCAGGCAAAGAATCAGCAACACTTACTTCTATTTCTGGAAAGAAATCTCACTGTTGCAGTGACATTTATATCCAGGAAAATGCTAAGTTCCCTATGTGGACAGGGCACATGGCTGAATGCAGATTGCTGGGCCAATTCACTCAGCTAGAGACCAGCTTTTCAGCAGGAACAGCCTGCTCCCGGTTACCTTCTCCAGGGCCTTCTGGGATTACCCAGAAAGCGTTTCCCTCCTCAGGCAAAGGTGGGAGACAGGGCCCTGGCCTCATCCCTGCATGCGCACTCCGTAGCACCCCCACCATGAGACCAAGCGTTCCTCAGAAAGCTAAGGACTACTGCACAAGCAAACCAACATCGATGCAGAAGCTCAGTCAATCCTCCGACAACCCTCTCCTCTCCTCTCCTCTCCTCTCCTCTCCTCTCCTCTCCTCTCCTCTCCTCTCCTCTCCTCCCCTCTCCCCTCCTCCCCTCTCCCCTCCTCTCCTCCCCTCTCCCCCTCCTCCCCTCTCCCTCTCCTCTCCCTCCATGCCCTCCTCCCACATTAAAACCACTGAGGAAAATTAGTTATCAGCACTAATCTACTTGGCATTTTTTGCTGTAGATCAAGGAAATCCTGGATTTTGCCAAACATTGTCCAAAAGATTTAAAATTGTGTACGTAGATATAAACATATGTGTATATAAATAAAACTCCATATAATCATGGCAATGTTTTTCCCTTCCTCTTCCTCTTTTCCCACCCCCTTTCCCTTCTCTCAATTTCTCAGACAATAAGTGGGAAACAACCTTTTTTTTTTTCCCCCAGCCAAAAAATTAATTCCTACTCAAAGCTTCCAAAAGTGTCAAGTCTAAAGGAAGCATCTGGTAAATCTGTTTTTGTATTGCAGCGGGAGCCGTAGCCCTCACGTCCCCTTCCCTTCGCACCACTCAGGGCAGTCAGGGCTCGTGCCACGCTTGGGAGGGTTTGCTCCGCTGCACACGTATGCACCGAGAGGCACGCTGCGTGACGGCAGGCAGCCCTTAGATGGAAGCGGCTAGGTATGCTGCACGCACAGACAGAACGGGACCCACTCACCCCAGCAGGTTTTCCAGTTGCTTTTTTTATCCGCCTGACTACAGATGGACTCCTCAGTTACTCAGTCGGGTGGTTTGCTTGCGAGTTATATGATAAGGGTGTGCACTTGCAGGGTCAAAGTCACTGCATCGGACCCTATCATGTAACATACTCAACCAATAAAAAAAAAAAAAAAAAAAAATTGTCTTCTCTCAGCATCTCCACATGCCCATCCAGGGACAGGCAATGAATGAAAGGAGACTGGGCATGATCCTTAAGCACAAATGACTTCAATTCTGCAGTTCACTCTATGCATATGCCCAAAGTCAGTCAAACACTTCACAGAATAAAGTGAGGACTTGCCACGACTTTAAAATAACCAGGAAAGCTGTCAGCATAAAAATAAGCACTTATTTTCCTCTTCACACATACAGAAAACCTTTAAAGCTTTAGAAAATGTATGCTCTGCCTCTTACAGTCTCTTACTATATATACAAAGTTCATACCAAAACCAAACGACGGGAAAGGCACTTCTGGTCACCGTGAGCAACAGCACCTTCACAAACATGATCTATATTGGAAGTGCAGCAGGAGAAACAGCATCTTCTTTAACTTATTCCATAACTGGGCCATAAGCATAAGCAGCTGCTGTAGCTGGCAGCTCCTGAGCCAGCCCAAGCTCTTCTTCCAGCCAAGACAGTGGAAAGGGCAGCAACTCACTAACCTTGCAACTTAGTTCAAGGGGGAAGTAACTCAAGATCCAAATTCCAAGCAGCAATACCACCTGCAGAGTTTACAATCCTATATATTATATGAACAGGTTTGCTCAAAAATCAGACCAGAAGAAAAAAAGAGATTAAATACCAACCCATAAACCTATGAGAGTCGTAGGGTGCTGAGATCTCAGAAAAGAAAATCAGCACACTCCGAGATTTTCATATTAAAAAAGTAGACTGGTATTGATCACCTTGCTTTTATGCTGCAGAAAACACTCTCTGCTTTGTGTGAAAGCTGAATGCATACGTGTCTTGATACATACTGGAAAATGCATTTTTTTCAAAATTCTTCTTGCATTCTATATCTACTTATTTCTCATCTGTTCTTCAGCAAGTAGCCTTTGCTGTCACGAAACTGTATGCAAGTCCTTCTGCACACAACATGGAAATTCCCATGGTTGTCACTTCATAACACTGTATAACCTACAGAATAAATGTTTCATAAATATGTGTTTTATCTTGTAGAGGCAGTAAGTCCAGTAGGTCCTCTGGTTTGTTAAGGATACTTTACAAGTCTGCTTTGACTAAGCAGTGAAATGCTACTCTAAAGAATCCCCTGTGGTAGCTGTTAGTTTAGACTGTGAAATTAGAAAGAGGTAGGACCTGCTGTTCCTGTCTTCCAGCACCATCTTCTGACAGAAAGGACCTGCTGGACCTTAGGTAGTTCGACATTAAGACAGTCAATTTTGAAACTGTTGAGCTTTGTTTTCCTTAACCCAGAACAAAACAAAACCCATCACCACCAAAAACCTACCCAAAACCATGTTTAGAATGAATGCATATACGGTCCACAGCTTTTGAGGGCAGAGAGAGCACTGGCAACCACAGAGGAAGTTTAAAGCCACTTCCCTTCTCTCAAAAGCTTTAACTGAGAAGCAGCTGAGAAATTATTCCAAGTGATTTCAATTTCTTGGTGAGCCATGGTTCCATCAATGTAAGAAGCTACGTTTTCCTTATATTTTCAGGGCTTCTTCAAAACAATAAGAAGATTCACAGTAAGAATGGTGCCCTTCAGATCTCTCCATAACAGATCATTACACAAGTAGCATTTAAAAGACTGAAGCCAAGACCCTGCCAAGCAAATGAGGGCCTCAGTATTTCAACTTGTTCAAGAGCAAAATATAATTGTATTGTGTGAAGAGTTAGATTTTACATATATTTGAAGAAACACATTCCAGCTCTGTACTATTTATTGTATTTACTGACATTCTCCACATCTTCCTGTTACATGAATAAAACCCACAAGCCCCTATATCCAACCTTACTTCGCTACTGAAATGCAAAAGTTAATCAAGATACAGATTCAAGAGAGCACTGGCCCTGATTCTGTGTTGGGTAGTGGTGTGACAGATGTCTTGCTCTTCCCCTGCACCCACATGAGACGCTGCAGAACACAACCTGCACGAAGAGCCTTGTGCTAAAATGGAATATCCCCCAGTACATCCTCATACAGACCCATTCCGGTTAGTGAGTTTTGGTACTGTCAGCCATAGGTTCCCTCCTTAGTTCACAGCGCTTTTATATAATGCGAGTTATCCCACCTGTTTTAAAAGGCAGCTTCAAGTTGTAATTCAAGTTGTCTCCTTAGGAACTACGGGCCTCATCAAGAAAATACATAAGCCAAAAGCAAAGTCCTTCGGCAGTCTGCTGGACCTAGCTTCAGGGTGCTCCACATCACAAGGATGGAAACATCAAATGAACTGTGTCAGCTCCAGACCAGCTTTGGAGGCGGCCAAGCTGAGCTTGAATGAGCAGAAGGACTTCTTCCATTTTTGGATGGGCCTGAGGAAACATCTTTGCCCATTCATCTCCCGACAAACAGCCTACGAAGAATGAAAGCCTACGTGGCCCCGCATGAGAACCACTGGTCAGCTTGGTAAATAAGTGGCTTTTGCAAGTCTGTTTGAGCTTTCTGTAACTCATTAGCAATCAGATGGCATGCAGATAAAGAAAGGTGAAAAAGCTATTAAAAACCAGAACTATTTGCCTATGAGCACATTTGCTGTGGCTTTTGAAAAGTGCATACTTATCAATGAAAAAAAATGTTTTAAGCAAGTTATTTCAGTGCAAAAGATAACACCTCCCACTATGGGTTTGCTCGGAGCATTACTGAGGCATGCCGTTCAATTCAAGGCTCAGCAAATATAGCCCGTTATACAGTCCTTTGCATATTTACAGTAGTGTGCAAAGCATTATTAATAGCTTACACCACTGTCTTTCCTTCATCAGTGGGAGGTAGGTCTGCCTAGTGAAGTATAATTAGTCATCTATTTTATATATGAATAAAATACTCTTTGGAATGCATTGCTATAACATTCAGTTCTCGTTTGCTATTCGTTAAATGTATTGTTTGAAATGCTACCACCAGCTATTCATTCTTTTTCTGAGCAGCGATGCCATGACAACCCCCACATGACCGGCTACAAACATACCACAAGTCTCCAGGGCTTTGCTTTAGGAAAGGCTCAGGCTGGTATTACTCATACTTTTTGTTGTTGTTGTTGTTTTTAAAGCCCAGATTCAGAGATGCTTTATTTTGTGCAAGATGCATCGAGCCTACCAGCCAATTTTACCACGTGGCAACAAATGCCTTCAGCTAAAATGGGACAAAGCAAAGTATGAAGAACACAAGAAAAGGGTAGGTAGAACTGTTTGATAAAGAGCAGAGGCCTTCACGAAAGAATAAGCTTACCCAAAAAGGCTACAGCATCTCTCTACTCATTCTTAATACTGTTATGAAGGCTACTGATCAGCAATAAGGTACAAGAGACATGTTTTAAGAATGCCCAGCAAATATAGGTATGGCTTTTGTGTCCATTTAGAGCTATCATAATGACGTTCACCAAATTTAGAAGTGAAAAAGATTTGATCAGTCATCTGCTCCAAATCAGTAATAATGCAGCACTGCTCCCTCTTTAAAATCCGTTAAGTAGCGAATACCATCAGCGATGATTCAACTGTATTGCTACCCTAGGAAGATTTTATCACAAAATAATTAGCTTTAATATGAAGAAATAGTTCTTCATTTTTTCCAGACTTGGTCTGGTTCATTAACTGTATAAAAATATCTTCCTTCCTTCCTTCCTTTCCTTCCTTCCTTCCTTTCCTTCCTTCCTTCCTTTCCTTCCTTCCTTCCCTCCTTCCTTCCTTCCTTCCTTCCCTCCCTCCCTCCCTCCTTCCTTCCTTCCCTCCTTCCCTCCTTCCCTCCTTCCTTCCTTCCTTCCTCCCTCCCTCCCTCCCTCCTTCCATTGTTCCCATAATTTGACTTGCAGGTGCAAAAAAGTTAAAGATGAGGTAGAGAACTGAATTTGACATATTTTTCTAACAAAATTGATGATCTTGAAATAAATAAATAAATTTCCTTCTGTGTGAATTAACCTCGAGAGGCTTACTATTGTATATAAGCATGCCTGTTTAAACAGTGGCTCTTTTAAAGCAGGGAACTGATATTAGCGTAGCTGAAATACTCTCGGCATCCGCTGTGCATACAGAACTCTTCTTTGTTCGGCATACAGAGCACTTCATACATGCGCTAAGGCATTCAGAGGCCAAGAATAGAGGTTGGATATCATCATGATATATAGCGAAGAAATGTATTTATAGCGAACAAAACATTTCCCACGACTCGAATTGGATTGCTCCTGGATTAAACACGAGTGTTAATTTCCGAGTGCAAGCAAAGAGAAAGAGTAACTATCATGTTGGGCAAAGGATGGCTTAGAAGGTACAGAATTTTGTTCCTTATTACAGGGTTCACACCCAGCTCAAGCAGTGACTAACAAGGTCTCTAATGGCCAAAGGGCGGCCTTTTCAAGTGCCCCTGTGTTGTCATGCTGCCGTGCTCCTAAATTCCCACGCTAATTGCCTGGCAATTTCACCGTGCCTTTTGCTGGCATGAACTCAGGGTTGCTGCGGTGAACGCCAGCTGCAGGGCCCGTACCTGCGGGCTGGGGTAACTGAAGGCAGCAGGGCAATTCGGCAGGTTGTCCTGAAGGACACAGCCCACACGTGGCACAGGCTTTTGCTCCGCCAAGAGAGACGAGGATGGCTCTGAGAAAAGGCTCTAAGAGCCTCTCCTTTGTGACGTGCAGGCTTTGCACTGAAGGAGATCACACACGCACACAAAAAAACCACCAAAAAACCTCAGCACGAGAGAAAGGGGAAAATAGGGAGCAAAGAAAAAAAGGTAACATACCAAAAAACCAAAAAAGGTACACTTCTTGGAGAAGACCACTAAAAGATGGCAATAGTTGGGGAAAATTTCCTCCATGATGCAAAGGTACAAAAAAATGCCAGCGTGTTTCTGTGTACACAAGAGCAAATATTTGGAGTCTCAATGATTTTGTTACTTTCTCTAATGGAAGAAAGGAACGGGGGTGGGGGGTGGGGAAACAGAGTTATATCTCCTCTCTGCAACATTCTGCATAGAATTAAAGATAAAATGGTTCCAAAACTACCATGGCTCTGTGAAATCCCACAACAGAGAGTAGGGTGAGTTTAGAAAGCACCAGGTTTTACCTTTTACTGTTATGCATATAAGGACAGAAGACAAATTTATCATAACACTTTCAGAAAACGATATTATAGTGATATGAATTCCACAGAAGAAATGTTGTTTCTAAACCCACCTTTTGTTGTTCGAGTTTGAAACACTTTGCATATCTATAAATTGAAATCAGAATTTGCATAAATATCACATTTTATTCTTCACATTGTTGATTTCTACTGACTGATACAATAACAACCCTATTTTATAAATTGCATGTCATCTTAAAGTTATTTTTAAAATAACTTAATAGCATGATAATTTAAAGCACCTGAAGAAGCAGAGGAGATGGCAGCAGCAGAAGCCAAAACCGCCAAAACCCTGAGGGATTTACCAAGTTTAGTTCTGCTATCCAGTAAAAATCAGCTACTTAACATGATGGGATCTAGAAAGGATTAAGATGAGCACTCTCATCTCCCCCTTAAATGAGCTGGAGCCAAGAGCAGTTAGCCTCTTCTGGGATCCCACCTCCCCAGAGACGACTGCCACAAAAAAGCACCTGAATGTTTTCACAGGAAGCCAAAGGGTTCAAGTTAATTTCAGCCAAAGCTAGAAACTACTAAACGTTGTCCCAGTCAATGCTGTAAATTATTCACCCCGTTATAAAAGAAAGGAACCTGTCCTGGTAGCATGTATGACAGGTCTGCCATCAGGGACTCAAGCCTGGTTCTTGGCTCATCACAAAGCTGCTACAGAAGGAGACGTGGAAAACTTCTGCTGTGCTCAGGCAGTGCCTTGGTCGTGCCCTGCTGCGTGGGGGTTGTGTTGGTGCTGTACCTGCTGCTCTTACTTGGCAGCCTCTTTTTTTTTTAAATAGCAAGTCTTTCTCTCTTCTTTCTGTATCACTGAGTCTGCCTGACACGGAACAGTTCAAGTATGAGGTATGACGGAGGGAGAATGTTTATCACGCGTATTTAATGACAAAAATCGTAGTACTATTTTAACCAATCCCATCTCACTCCCTGCAGGACCCCAGTCTGAGAGAGAGTGGTTTTCCCTCTAAATCCTGTCCCGCTCCGCTCCCTGTTACCAGCTTTTCTTCCACGGGGTTTCTTCAGTCCAAGACAGTTCACAGATTATTCTTCTTCCTTGTATACTGCATGGCTATTTAGGATAGGATGGTGATAAATATAACTGTGCCACTGAACTACCAACTCCAATTATTAGAATAATTAGATCCACTATTTGCTTTCGATGAGCATTCTAAAGTGCTAGTAAGAAGACACCTGGGAATACTTTCAACACAAGAAGTCCTTTTCCAGTATTGCTTACCTCTTTCTGGCAGCATCCTAAATGTGCATCCCTTCGGAAGATCTGGCCCAGTTTAGGAGTACCTAAGGCTTTCTTATACCAGCCTTTTTATTTCTGCCTATTTATGGATGCCTAATAAAAACTGCCTGCCTTCTCTTAGATAGTCTTTCCTGTATCATAACATCAAGAGCACTGTAACTGGACTATTTGTATTTTTACATTTCTCCAACATAAAGAGCACTTTGCATCTCCAGTGCAAAAAAACCTGCTTTTAACATTTTCCTTTCCCACTACTCTTCTTCTGGGCAAGTCTGGCTTTGCTGATGTAATGAATCATATGTTTCATAGCGTTGCTGCTGGTTAACAAAACAGAACATGAGAATTTAAAGATCTCCCGTAATGATATGCAAGGGTATTTCCAACAAAAATGGATAAACATTTCATTTCTATTGCAGATCCAAGCAGCAAAACCATTAGTGGACGCAAGCGCCCCTGCAATATACAGCCACCTTCATCTGAAGTTAGGGGAACTGAAGGTATAATATTGGTTATATATACACAAGCGTGCTTACCTTCACATCTCCTCTCAAAGAAAGCAAAGAGACAACCAGATGGTCACAGTTTCAGGGCCTTTTGGTTTTTTTCCTCAGTGCAGTGATTGTTGCAACAGGACTATCAGGATGCACGAATAGCCACATTAAATAACTTATTTTATCTTTATGATTATTGATGAAATCAAAGGGCTTCAGATTAACAAGTGCTAAAGCGTTCAAATAGCCTCCTAAAAGGTACTTCTGCACAACCATGAAAAAAACGACGCAAATAACAAGAATAGCACAATCATCAAGATACACACAGAGCAATGCACTGAATAGTAGGATGTTAACATATTCAAAGCACAAGAAATAACAATGGGTAGCCCTGACTGGCAGTTATCCTTCAAAATCTTACTGCTCCCAAGAGGCAAATTTTTATTAAAAGATGAGAGTGGAAAATAAATGGTTACCTAATTAACCCTGCTCACTAAAAGGAAACAACAATGATTTAAAAAAAACAAAATGTGAACACAGTAGAAAATACGTGCAGCTAAACCCTGTCAAAGACTTAATTTCCAACACAGTGCCCCTCAAGCAATGGGAGCATTGCCCATGTAAGGACTTCAGAATTAATTTCCTTAAAATTGTTTATCATCTCACTGTGTGACTTAATAATCCCCAGGCACCTTAAAATCATTTCGCTAGCAAAACAATTCATTTCTCCTCCATGCGTAAAATCATATGCTATATTAGGATGTGGATTCAATTGCTGCGGTTAATTTTTTTCCTATTACTGTAAAAATAACACTGATAAATTTTCTTTGAAAATGAAACATTGCATACCTCCCCCCCGCCCCAAGGTTAACAAAACCCCCACCAACAGGAACTGACTACTCTTAGACATGTTCCTTTGAACTACAGGTCCTGATACTTGGAAGTGAGACTGTGGTCCTAGTCTCTTTCTCATCCTCCTCCTTTCCAAACTGCTACAGAAAGAAGGAAAAATAAAACCTCTGATGTTGCAATCTTCTAGTAACCAGTTCTTCTTTACCCTCGTTCCCCTCAAGGCTATTCAGAGCCTGATGGGATTACTTAATGCGCCAGTTTTAGGTCCTTTTATACTTCAGTGTGACCAGCATCTGACCTGCTTTGGTTATAAACCCCAGCAAACAAGGCAGATGCAGTAGATTCCCTACAGTAACCTGCTCCTCTAACATTAGCCACTCAAAACCATCAGAGCGGGACGAGCAGGATTCCCTATTCATTTCATACAGGACGTGCAATATTGGAGTGCCTAGAATCAAATATGGGGAAAAAAAGGAGGAGAATGGAGAAGAGTGAATTAGTATGCTCAAAACAAGCCTATTTATTCAGTGGTTCTGTTCTGAGAGGCTTTTGAGAATGTGATGTTGAAGTCCAGCTATGAAAAGAGTGGCTTTTTCCCTGCTTTCCTCCATCCAGCCTCCCCCCGGTTACATCCAACTCAATCCGGCTGGAGAAGGCATTCTCGGGACTCAGGTAACTTTGAAAATAAGTTTTTCTCTTCACCTCTCCCCCATTTCTTCCCAATCCCCACAAACACACTTTTAGCATGGATTTGTGTTCTTCAAAAAACAATACGGTAACATTTTTTATGAATTAGACAATGCCCCCGGATATCCAAAGGGGTTCTCCCTCCTCCACTGGACTCCCTCAATTTTCATCACACTTTTGACACTATGGTACTTTGCCCATTATACAGTTAATTTCAGAGATTATTAATAATCTTCCATTTTATTGGAAGTTAAAGAGACTTAAAATCATGCTAAGGATGAACAGAGCTAGCTTACACTGCCTCATACGTCTCTCTCCATGTGTTCGTCACACCCAGTTGTTGCTTCTCTCCTTACACTGGCCTGCAACCCCTCCAGGACAAAAATGGCCTACAACTGGACCTCATCCAAATCTCACTGAAGTCAATGGAAAAATTACCGTTTCATCCAAAGCCCACCAAAGAGAACAGAAAGACTCCCACTGTCTTCAGAGGAGCCCGGATGAGTCCCATCATGTGTTTGTACAGTGTCTGTCACCGTTGCCTAGATTTTGACGAGAGTCTACGAAGGCTGCTAGAGACACAAGTGATAGCGGTGATCCTGGAAAATACACTGACAAATATTTATAGAAATTCTGCTTATACTGATGAAATGCATTTGCTAATCACACAAGCTGCTGCTGCTGTGGTTGCAGGAAAGTGTTTCAGGGTCAAATTCACAGCATTGCAATGGGCTTTCTCTCATTGCATCACCCTTAAAATGGTGAAACAAAGGGTTCTCTCAACACTAGTAGAGTTTTACCTGATTGGTGTCAGTCACACTCTGTGAGAGAAGGGGACAGCCATTTTGAACACTCTGTTAGGTATCCATGGTACATCACTGCTGCTTGCTATGGCCTTGTGAAAACAGAAGCATTTCTTTATCCATTCTGTAAACAAAGTTGGAGGAAGACTGACTTTCTGTCATCGAAAGAGACAACCACTTGCTGCTGGAGAAGATGTCCTGCATCATAAGAACAAAGGGACAAATCGACAACAAAAATGACGCTAAGGCCAAAAGGTAACATCAGCAGCACTATTTCTATGTGGTTATCAAGTTACCTCCCCAGTGACAAACATAGCTAAGGATAAACTGCTCTGTGAGGACACGTATTTTAAAAGGCAGCCTAAGGTATAATCAACACTTCAGAAAGCCATTTGCTTGCCCTGTCACATGAAATCCAATGCCGGGTCATTTTCCTCCTACCTTCTGTTGAAGAGAAGATGGCTTTAAAATAGTTTTTCGGTTTAATAACTGAGGGAATGAAAAAAAAAAAAAAGGGGGGAGGGGGAATGAGAGAGAAAGAACATTGCCCTACTTTTAAGGGAAATAAATGAAGTAAACCTATTATGCCTCAGCAAAGCTGTTGTTCCTGCTGAGTGAGTCATTGCTGCTGACTTTGCCAGTTTTTCCTACAGACACCACCGGAAAGAGGGAGATCCAAAGCTTAGAGATGAAATAAAAACAGAGCAAAGAACAGAAATAAAATTAAAAAGAAAAGTGGAGCAGGCAGCAGGCAGAAGTGAAAATATAATTTACTGCTCAAAGGACACTAAGCAAAATACACCTTGAGGATTTATCACTGGAGAGAACCACCTAACATATTTTTGCTTCAGGAGGAAATTCACACCCCGAATAGGGCACAGCAAACCAGTCAACAGCAGGGACAGGCTTTTGAAGTGAAGAGAATGGTTTGTATAACTCAGGTGGCAGCTGTTACCTCCTGTGATTCATTTATGGATGACTTCATGACAGACCGACTGCTCATCGGGCCCTGAAGTGTCTCCAGACACCAACATGCAGCTCAGGTGCAAGTGACCTAGGTAGAACTCACTACAAGTCACCGTCACGAATATCCTGACATTTGCACAGTTCCTTGGGAAGACAGAAATGATTTGAAACAGAGTTGGTCATGTCCACGTCATGCAAATCCACATCATAGCACTTATGGTTTGTCACTAGTGAATAATACCCAGATCAGTGCAGGCATCAACAAGCATCAGTTAACTCAGCTGCTGAAGATGTGACTCCGTAAGATACGGAAGGAGCAGAGCATCCTTCCCCCTTTTCATTCCCTCTCTCCCTTCCTGATTCAAGTGGCAAACTCTGGTTGTTTTCTTTGGATCAACTCTGGTTTTCATCAATCCTCTCCATTAGCTAGTAAAACTTGAGACAGCAGCAGAAAACTAACCCAACAAAAACAAACAAACCTGGAGGGTTTTTCTGCCACTTTCTGCAAAGTGATGAATTCCAGGGCTGGTGCAAGGCGGGGAGAAGACCACACAGCTGGGAGCAGTGGGGAGGTGAGCAGGGGAAGGAAAAGAGCAAGTCCTTCCTTTTTTGGTGAAAGGAGGCCACTACGAGATCAGCTCGGCTGCCTGGGAAATTACAGTCTAAGAAATCACAGAAAGTTTCCAAGGTGTTTGAGGCAATCTCTGTTATCTGTGCTTATGTCTGTTATCTTCATGCTTCCCAACTGGGTTCATCAGGTTTGTACACAAATTAAATGTATAAAGCAAAGTAACTGAAATTGATCGTTAAGGGTCTCAGACACCGGCCATGCCCTCACCTACAGTACTGCACTACAGCAATGCCAAGATGGGAGGGTTGGCGTTAATCCAAGATAAAACTAGCATTTTTCCTCTTGTAGAATATACCAAACCCTCATACAGGCAGGGCTGCGTTTGGAAGATACTGAACAAAGACTATCCTCTTAAGAAGGACAAAAGGATTGGGTTGCAAGGGACAGTTAATGCAGATCAAGGAGGAGCAAGTCCCTGTAGGAGAGGTATAAAACCTTAGGCAAATTTTCCCCTGACACAAGATTGACAGATATTTCGCATTCTGGGTTCCTAGATGTGGGAACATGAACAAGCATGAAGAAGTCTGATTCCGCTTACATGGTTTTCCTCTCTAGTTTAAATGGAGAAAAACAAAAGCAGTAGCTGCGGAGAGAGAACCAGGAGAACCGCGCCGTTCTGGATAGAATTACAAAGTCCCCGCCTCAGTATCAAGTATCAGTATCAAGTTCAGCAATGGCATGAGGATTGGCGACGAGCTGAAAAATACATGGCCAATGTTGCGCGATATCTTCGTGGGCGGTGTAAATCACAGAGCCAAAAGGTAGCCCTGAGCTTCTGTTCTTTCCTTCCCGGTTATTTCCAAATCGGAACTGCCCATACAGTGCCTTTTGCTGCGCTTTTGCACTGGGGATTAACTGCACGCGGCAGCCAGCCGCACAATTAACAGCCTTTCATTTATACAGCCACTCTTATCGAATGAATCCCAGAGCGCTCGTCAGACTTTATTAGGTGACTTGTAAGTGCTGTACTTCCTACAATCAGACTGTCCACCACAGAGAGACGGTGCTTTCAGAAATAAATCTAAAAATAATTTTTTTAAAAAAAGAAGCAATGGCTTACCAGTTCCCTGAGAGAAACAGCCAAACACTGCAGCAATATTTAAGGTGACCAAGTGGGCGTATGCACTGAGGGCTCCAAAACCCACGCTGGCCATTCTGAGCAAATTAGCCAGCTTCTTCTTTTCATTAGTTACAGAGGTAAAGAAAACTACAGCAAAACAGCTATATGAGGTATTAGCAAGCTTTCCCAGAGAAAGAAAATTGACCGCCTTTAACCTTTCCACATCCAAACTCCCTAGCTTTGAGCCCACTAACTCCCAAACTCCCAACTTTCCTCCCAAACCAGAGGGAAGCCGCAGCACTGCCCACCAGACAAGGGACTGGCATCAGCTCTGCCTTTCCCCATCCTCCCTGTCCCCTTGGACTGCTGGGCCTCCATGGTCACGTGTCGTGATTTGGGAGGGATGTCCTCTGTCAGGCGAGTCTGATTCAATACATATGGGTGTTGCTCAGCCCCTATATTCACTACCTTACCTTACCTCTAGCCTGAGGCCGCTGAAATAAATCTTTTTCAAGTCTGTAGTTTCTGAACATATGTAAAAAGATTTTCAAATGTGTAGCTCATCCGTATCTATCTGAGTCTTCGGAGGACAGTAAGTAGTATTTCTTTTATCCCAGGACTATCCTTCTGCCAAATCTTTGGTCCCAGTTCTAATTCCAGAGGATTTGCTCAGGAGAGGCAAAGCATTCAAAAGAAAAAGCAATAAAAATTCTGGCATTGTAAAAAAGAAACAGAACCTCTCACCAGCTGCTGTCCGGAGACCACTCTTGAACGCAGCCATCTCATTTTTAATAAAGATTTCCAAAACTATTCAATCTGAGGCAGAAAGCAAGTATAGAAAGCTTCAACCCAAACAGGTAAGACTTGACAAAGAAGTAAGCAACTAAAAGAGAGGCTTCTACAATGGAAAAAATTAGGCAGCTTTAATTACTGTGGAAGTATCATTACAAGTCAAAGAAATACATTAAAAATAGTAAGGTTGTAAAGCAAGGTGCTCCATAATCAGAAAATACAAAAATTATGGCTGTAAGATATTTTTTCAGGTATTCATATGTTCATCAACTTTTGATTTTGGCAGATTTTTATAAATGCATAAATAAATTCTCATAGAGAACTAAATACATCCTGCAACCTTCCCCACATAACTGCTAAGTTCGTGTTCTGTAATGAACAGGTACTAGAACACCTGTAAGAAGCAGTCACTAGAAAACACTTTTTTCCAGTCTCCAGAATCAAGGCAGTGGCAGGCTCTTTATTTTACATACATTTATACTGATCTCTCTCTTTTCTGGCAGGAAGGGGAATTTAAAAAGAAAAACATCTAAACAAGCCAGAAAAAGAGAAAAGCAACTGAAAGAAGAAGGTGTGAAGAGTAAGAGGAAGGAAAAAGAAAGAGAACATGTCCGCCACAGAAAGGGAAAGAACAACTAGAACAAGACAGCGTTCCAGAAATAGCATTATTCCACTAGTCTCCTGTGAAAGCAATTTAGGAAGTAGCAAAGGGCTCTTACTCCATCTTGGATAACAATGGCATTTGGAAATGTTACTGTCCTCGCTGCTTTTATTCTGGAAGCAATTCCTTTCCTGGCATGGTGGACCAGCAAAACAGGGGCTTGCGGGCTCATTTTGTGATTGCGACCCTGTGCATCAGCATACTTTGGTTTCTGCAGTTTAAGTTAAAATGTCGCTGTTCCTATGCAGGTGGTAATTTCTAGCATCGGAAAAGACTGGACTTGTGAGGGTGACAACCTTTTCAACTACGCAGCTGAACTCAGAAAATATTACAGGCAGACCTCCAGCTTGAGCTGGGATGCCTGGGAGAAGCAGGTGGAAGGACTCATGGTTTAGGATACCAGAAGTTCAAGTATTCTGTAAGAGTGTAGATATTTAACACACCGCGTATTCAGTGTAGTGAAAAAAGCATAAAGCAGAATAGCATAAAAGCCACTTCCTTTATAATTACCAACAAAACTCCTTTGAGTTTATAAAAGCTAGCAAAGAAGGAGCCTAACTGGGAAAAGGATTGTAGCAGAGCTAATTGATCCGATTCAGATTAGGGTTTTTTCCCCACGTGACAATTTTCATCTCAGTACCCAAAGCCTCCCCAGTGAGGACCCAGTTGGGCAACAGTAAATACTCCAGAGTGAGGGTTTTGGAAAGTCTCCAGAGGCTCTTTGAAGGCTCCCTGGACCAACACCCTCCCAGCACAGCAGCAGCGACCACTTCCTTCTTTACTCATGATTTTATGCAGCTTTTGTGTCAGCCACAGTAATTGCATTCACAGAGCAAAAATACTAAAAATACATGAAATTTGCTTCTAGCTTCCGTTTTAATGGGATTTAGCAGCTTGAAACGCGGAGAAACAGCACCATGTGACCCATTGGCTCTCTGCATGTTACAATCTACCACTCTTTTAGACCACCATTGATCTACAGTTCAGGGGACAGACGCTTCCGTCCTGAAATGTATATTCTGCATTATGTATTTTTAAATTCCACTTCTTCAAAAGAAACTGTGTATTAAAAGTACAAACTGATCTTAGCATAGCCGAGGAGGGTAGCAGCAGTTCTCTGGGAAGAGGTATCAACCGAAAGCGAGCAGGAAGGAAGAAGTATCAGCTCTTGCTTTATCTGAAATAGAATTTAATCTGTAATCATTTTGGAGGCTGACAGCTTTCCAAGCAGACACCCCAGCAATAACTATTTACTTCCTGGCACTTGGAAATGCTTTCTAAGACATTTTCTCCTTTCTCATTTGCAATATGGTTTAGTGAGTAATGTTTGAAATGCTAATGATGAAAACTTACTTTCGGAAGCACAGAAACTCTAAAATACAGGACTACGTCTTTATAGTCCTGAACTGAGAGTAGAAATAACAGCTACCATAACCCCCAACTCTCCAATACTTCAGTGACTCTGCCGTAAAACTGCAAACTCCTCACTTCAGAAAATTCACAGCTTCCCATGGCAGGATCCCCAAACCCACCACACTAGAAAGAAAAGCTTCACCATACCTCAGTGCCTGGGTTGAGAAGGAAAAAGGGTTCTTGTTTGCCCAAAGCAATTGTGGAACTGACCCGATGTGCTGTGGCAATGTACGTCCTAGAGCGCATTGGGTATGCCCAGACCCAGCGTAGAGGGGGTGACCCCCAGGCAGCGTCCAGCCGCAGGGCTCTGTGGCTCTCAAGCCACCGGCCAGGATGGGACGGTGCCAGGACAGACAAACTCAGCCTTTGTTGTGCACCTCTGTTACAGCAATCGCACCGGGGATGCACGCGTCGGCTCTTCCCTCGTTTCTAAAAGAAGGGTTACGCACCCTATAAACAAGAGCCAAAAAGACAGTAATTTAATGAACCAAAACTTCCTTCGCTATCAGAAGGAAGATGACAGCTTGGCTTTAATAGCAGTTCTGTTTTTTAATGAAAACATCCAGTGCCCTTGTGGCTGTACTCAAACACGTCTAAAGTCCCCTGCTTCACGTGGTTCCAGGTTGGATCATCAAGTCACTCTGTAAGGGGCCAGCTATCCCTTACAATTTATATCATTGAACCAAACTAAATTCTTGTTTCCTTTTCTTCTTTAAAAGATTCAGATTGGGATGATAATAACCTAGAATGTTTGATCAAATGCCACTTGCCTTGTAATTAAGTAGAAATGTCGCTCTCTTCAAATCCCTGGCTCCAACGTTAAAATGCTTTGCTACTAAAACACTGGTATGATTACCAGCCAAATACTTGAAACAAAAGAGAACTAAAGTACCACCATAAAAAAGAGTGTTAAGAGTTACAGGAAATGTTAATGTGAGTGACAGATTCTGCTTGCATTTGCAGTATTGTCAATCCAGACTAGCAGCCTTATCTTTACTGAAATTGCTGTGGATATAAAAACCTCCCATTAAGAAACCATGTCAAAAGAAAACTCGTGATGCAGTTTTAATGATGGCTGGGCTGAGTGTCACTACCAGCTCACAGCCACGGGAAACAAGAAGTCACTCTCCCCCTTTTAGCCCTCTCCTTGCTCCCCTTTTGCATTCTGTTTATCTCACACCAATAGTTGTGCTCTTTAAACCCCAAGCAAGGTCAGGTCCAGGATAAAAGGAAAACCTCTTTTCTTTTCTTTTCTTTTCTTTTCTTTTCTTTTCTTTTCTTTTCTTTTCTTTTCTTTTCTTTTCTTTTCTTTTCTTTTCTTTTCTTTTCTTTTCTTTTCTTTTCTTTTCTTTTCTTTTCTTTCCTTTTCTTTCCTTTTCTTTTCTTTCCTTTTCTTTCCTTTTCTTTCTTTTTTCTTTTCTTTTCTTCTTTTCTTTTCTTCTTTTCTTTTCTCTTTTCTTTTCTTTTCTTTTCTTTTCTTTTTTTTCTTTTCTTTTCTTTTCTTTTCCTTTCTTTTCTTTTCCTTTCTTTTCTTTTCCTTTCTTTTCTTTTCTTTTTTCTTTTCTTTTCAGAAAGGAGAATAGTCTTCCAGTGGGTTAATGTGTTGAATCAGTTCATTGAAGACTAATTTAAGATTAAGACCACAGCTTATGCAAGGAAGAAGTAAAGGCACATATTCCTTCAGTAAAGTGAAAAAATGGTTAATCACAGCCTGGCAGTATTTAACACCAAAATAGTTCTCCTAACGGTCAATAGAAACACATGGAGCTCAGCAAAATGGTTGCAACTCAATAATCCATGTTGGTTACCGTGGAAAATTTATGAATATAGACACAATCAGGGTCTGTCCAAGTTAGGAATGACTAATCTGGTATTCACCACCACCCCCCTTTTAACTGGACAAACACCAAGTATAAGGGTATTCATTTTATTATTTCTCTATATTTACCACATTAAAAGGAATATTACTTAAATATTCCTGAATTATTGTTCTTTTTCTTTTTTTTTTAAAACATGGATTTTTTTATGGTTTCAGGACAAAACTATTCAACTGGGTTTCCAGGCCCAGAGTTTAAGCAAGAATAGTGAGTTGAAATCATATAGCCTGCAGTTTATAGAAATACATAAATAAAGCAGGCCTTCAAAAAATGTTGCACTTATTGCATTAAAAGTTGTGAAGCTGAAATCTGAATTGTGAATCTTATTTGCGTTGTAGTTACAGAACATGCAAGGTTCATGTTTCAAGTTTTCCTGTGCTCTTACGAAGTTAAGAAACCTTCTTTTTGAGCGTGACACTTGACACCCCAGCAGGAACTTGACTTTAAAAAAAAAAAAAGGTACCACAAAAGTTGTAATAAAACTGTAACAGTGAGGATCTTTGTACCTTCCCAACACTCATGTTTGACTCTCCTTGCTAACCTCACTGAAGTCAGCTTAATTGCTCTATGTTTTAAATGTGTTTCTAAAATAAAAGGTAGGGTTTATTTAGAAGGAACGTGGTATATGTAGTAACACACTTAACTTCTATGTGTTTAAAAACTAAATCAGCACAAAATAAGTGCAAAGAAAGCAGCATCGTCACACAGCAACAACTACAAGTTACCAGGACAGAGTACAGCATGGTGGTTTGTTTAAATCTGTGGTTTACACTGTTGACTTGTCCCTTCAGAATTAAAATGCACTTATCCCTTCATACACCCTACTGTGAAGGATGGAAACGCTACCTCCACTATAGATACGACGAACTCTGGCAAAAGGGCTACTGTCATATTAGTCAAGAGGGTCATATTTGCACCTGACTCCAAAGTCACCGTTCATACATATTTCTTAAAGATCAGTTAACACTTCAGGACAAATCAACTAGATCGCCAAGGAAAGCAGCTACTCTTCCATATAATATAAATTTAACTGTCCCCAGCCACTTCTGCAAATTCAAGCACATTTACGTAAATCTGTACACAGATAACTGGAGAGTTCGAGGTCCAGGTTCACAAGTCAGCGAGAGGTTGGTGCTCAAAATATCATGCGTGGATGTCACTTCCTTGCCAACATGAGGTCTAGTTATTCTTTTGCTTTTCTACAGATGAAAAGCCAGGGTCTGAACAAACATATGAACCACAATGTGTGGAAGCACTAGAGTTTGTTGGGCTACAGGAAGACGCTGCGTAATTTGTCATCCTGAAGTACTGTTACATCTCTCCCGTTTACAGGGTAACTTCTTTTTCACAAGAACAGCGTCTATAAAACCATACATGGGGGAAGATACGGGACATCAGGAGAAAGAATATCCCCAGGGTGGGAAAGAAGGAGCCTACAGGAAGGGAGACGGAGGTATGGTGCTGCTGTATCAGAGGGGCAGGTAATAAAAAACCTCCACGCCTGCTGTTGTTCCAGCCCTCGTGCGTCGTTTCTAGCTGGAGCAGCCAAAGAAAAGTTAAATGAGGAAGGAAAGCTGGAATGGAACATCCTGGTCACCTCCACATCCTGCACCGTCCTGTGCTTCCTTATTAGCCAAATATAACCCAGATTTATTTCACCGTGGTATTTTCTTTTGAATCAGCAGATTCTTTATTTTTTAATTAAAGCAAATGTTGCCAAAGCTGTAGGAGAACGTACAAGCTTGAGAACAAGGCTAATGATTACTGCCATTACACGTATATGTAGAAGTGATATATTACCACCTCCTAGCAATTCACCTATCTGAAAAAACGAACAAAAAGAAGGTAATATTACCAAAACCATATGGAATTAATAATGTTCTTACAAATATATATTTAAATAATGCTGAAATCTTTCTTCAGCCTACAGAAGCTTGACATTTACATACATTGTTAAAGGAACAGAAGAAAAGCCTTTTTCAGTAAAAAGAGACGCAATTTCTGAAGTGAATCACAGCTACCTTTCTTCAGTGTTTTCTTGTAACATTTTTGAGACCTTTAAGAATCTGATAAAAGGAATCCAGAAACAGACAAGATAGGTTTTTTTGCTCTTTCTTACCTATTTATTTGATGCTCATGACCAATGGAAAATTAATTTTACATTCTGCATCAACCAGCAAATTCTGAGTCTCATTCCAATTTTAAAACTCGTAGTTTTCTTCATGAATTAAATATGGCACCTAGTAATACAATCACCACAGTAAAGCTGGAATTTTAGTTCCAATAATACATTGATTAAGCTCTGCCCTCAAGAGTTTCAGTTTCCAGTATGACAAAGGCTGCTTTGATTATCTCACATCTGCATTATCTATGTATTAGGGTTTAAGTACAGTGCCGTGATTTGGAAGGCATGAGGAATCGCGCCTGTCATATATAATCTGTACACATACGCACAAATTAAAGCCCATTGAGCTGGATTCCCTGGAGCCTCCCCGGAGCTCAGCTGGCATAGCTGCACTGAAAATTGGTCCCATTATCATGAGACAGACAATCACTTCTTGCCTCTGCCTTCCCTGCCCCCTCCAGTTGTCCTTCATGGGGCCCTTCCTGCATCATTTGTGCGCTGCCAGTGCTTTGTTGCGAGGACTGCGGCCTTTGAATTGCTCCTGCCACTTTGCTAGCACCGCCAGAAACAGGAGCATTTGCTGAACAGCGTATTATTGATAATTGTTTTAATTTGGTCCCCCCAACTCTGCCAGGCTTCCATGCAACAGCAGCATGCAAAGCAAACCTGGGTGAGCTTTTTTAACGGTCTACTTAGCACAAGCTTCTTTTCACTTCTAGACTCCTTAGCTTGAAGCTTAGCCCAAATTAGAATATATACTAACAGGTTACAGTGCAAGAAAGCGTGGTCTTCACCAAGCATAGTTTGCATCTTCCCGAGGACAACGCAACTTGGATTTTGGGCCAGCTGCTGGGGGCCCCTACACAGCAAAGAGGGTGGAGCTGTAGCTTGGACACGCTTACCTAAACACCTGTGAAAACCCACTACGAAAGACAAGCAAAGAGGGTATAAACCATCAGGAAATACTGGTTACCCACTAGTCAGAGTTCCTGCAGCTTTTCTACTTCACAACTTTTGCAGGTTTGATCTCCTTTTGCTAAGCACGTTCATACAGCCTTGAAAGCAAGCTTCTTGTGTGAAGTTCAAATTACTTCATCTTTGCTGCTGTTTTAACCTGAGTTAGTTAGCTTTGGTTAACTGATTTGAGTTAAAGCTTGGATTTAAGTGTTTTGTAGTACTGATATGTCCTATATCACGCTTCTAGAACATATTAGCAGCTGTTAGCTAAAGCATTTCAACATCGCAGCTACATCCCAGGCTAGACAATATGTGACTAATAGATAAAAGAAACAGGTTGGCAGAGATGCGATACAGATACAGACAACCTGACTGGTTTGAGTTCATTGTCGGTGCAGATATACACGGAGGCAGCTCTCTGTCCATCGGATTATATTCGAACATTAGCTGAAGCGAGCCTTACCTCAGCTGTGAAAAATCAGAGCGTTATTCGCAAACCCTTGATGGTATGAGCTAAAAAAAGTATAAAAGGCAGATCACACTATAATGCTAGTCATAAAAACCTGCAAAAGTTTGTAAATCTTCAGATAAGGGTAAAAAAGCAAGATTCACATTCACCTTTGCTGGAAAACATCAGACAAACAAAATTCCAGCAAATGGGTGCAAGTGCATAGAGCTAGTCCGGACTTGCATCAAGATTGATTTCAAGTACATTCGAGATCCAGTCTGAATGTTTTGCACAACTCGTTTCAGGCTTTGATTTTGTGCGCTGAAGGCAAGAGCCCATTTCCTCTATGCTGAGTGCAACTAATAAGAGCTGTAAAATGGTTTTGGCTGCCTGACAGGGCATAATACTTTTATCCTCTGACCTTGCTGAGAGAAGGGCCAAGGTTGACACTTGCGCATTTTTTCCAACATATAATGTATTATCCCGATGCAACTAATTATTACACTGTAAACCCAGTTTTGTTTTGATGTTTATCATTTATCAGAATGATAAGCACCTTCTACCACTGAGTTTGTAAATATATACACTTTTTTAAAATCTTGCTTGGAATTGGGTCTTCTTACAAGAATAATAGTATCTTACATATTATGTTACCTCCAATACTAAAGTAGACATTAGAGTTCAGCATATTTCATCTGTGTGTTCTGTGCAATGAACATTCTCACTACAAGATACACGGCCTACATGCCAAGCCCACCCGGAACTTGGGGGGAAAAAATAAAATCTCAGATTTGGAAGTTTAAATTAGGTGCCCAAATGAAATACCCTGTTTTCAAAGGCATCCAGCATTTTCAGATGGAAAGCAAACCAAAAAATCAAGCCGCCTTTTGTTGGATATCTAAATATGGTTCTATATCTTAATTAGATAATCAAATTTGAATTAAGATGTTTGCCTCCATTTTAAAAATGTTGTTCATCTGACCACACTTGTAATGGCAAACAGCTCAAGCCACTGAAATCAAAGGGCAGGCATAGGTACTAGGTTAAAGTATGCTGGGGACTTGACTTTACAAGCCCTTTATATAAAAAGCTCCCACTGCCTGCAGGATCAGGGACTTACATGGAGATCCGAGACCTTCCTAGTTCTTTCAATTCTTTTTTTCATGCTGGAAGAGCTAGGTTGCCATCTGGCACAGGCTTGCAGCAGCTGTGCAAAACAAACTTAAGGAAACATATTGGCACAGGTGTGACTAACAATTACAGGAGGGCAAGTACTGCATTTTAATTTATGTAAACAAAAGCTTGTGGGGAATCCACACCTCTGAGTGCATGTCCTGTCCCACCTTTTCAGCTCCCGAATTTATTCTTCAGCCTCCGTGGTCTGGAGAAGGCTTCATCCAAATCGCTGCTCCCAAGCATATTTTGGGCTAAACTTTCAAGATGAAACTTTTTTCCCTTGAACCATGCATATCTGGTCAACATAAATTTAAATATATATGTATCTCACTAAAAATGCTCTTTTGGTAAGTTCAGTAAAACACTTAGATTTTTTTGAGTTTACTTGAATTCACTGGTACTTTTAAAGCTCCCCCCCAATAAGCCTTTCTGTTTCACTTGAAATACAATTTGGCTCAATTATGCAACTGACGAAATAAACTTATTTGCACAGAAGAAAGAAATAAACAGTTCACAAGTTGGAAAATGCATTTTAATGGCCTTAGAAAACCCGGGAAATTACTAAGTATAGTCATATTGTCCACAAAAGTGACTGAGATCTTTGCAGATCTTTCCACATGTCTCTTGAAATATGTGTTGAGCAAATCCCTTGAACAGCGGAGGAGAAGACTCTCTCTTCTCTTTACACCACAGAAATATGTTCTTTCTAGGCTCCAGATGAGGATTTTTTATCCCACAGAAGTGAAACGCATAGCTCTTTTAAAGCCCAACTACTTGTGACTCGCTTGCAGAGAGTGACCGTGTTAATTTCACTGTGGTGAACATGTGAAATTCTCGGAAATGGTTTTCAAATCCTCCATTTCTGCAAGGCTAAACAGTTCAACTTAGTTGAGTTCGTTAAGACTGAAAGCCCAGACACCAGACTGAGTTCATTCAAAAGAGAGCACAGGCTGTTTAGATTTGAGAGATCGAACAGGAAGGTAAAGAAAGTTGCCCCGTTTTTGTGGTTTTGTGTTTAGACAGGGCTACCAACTCTACTCCTTTCATCTCTCACCCTGCTGCCTTGGGGATTAAACTACCGCAATTGCACATGTGCAGTGACCATCACCGGTGATTCCTGCGCAAAGCAACCCTGCCCTGTATGCACAATGAAACCATTGCCCCAGGCACATCAGATTCTACTCACCCATGGTAACTGATACATTTTGGACACTCGGAGTTACCGTGCTTACTCAGAGCAAATATATGTCCTTGAGCTGTAAGCCTGGAGTACCCTGAACATGCACGAGGCCTAATGCCCATCTACAATCAACATCATGAGTGCAATTAAGCCTCACAAGTTCCTACCGCCCTCCAGTGCCCTCCAAACAACAAACACAAGAAAACGGAGCATCTCTGAGCAGGTCCTGCCTCCCGGACCTTTGGGTCAGATTGTGATAATCCCAATGCAGGAGAGAGCAATTTACAGTTTGGTCCAATGAGCCACATAAAGCTTAGTGAGATCCCCTTTTCGCAGCCTCAGTCCTTTCCTATCAGCCGCTGCCAGGCAGGAGTGGAAACAGGACAGTATGCAGAAACTGGCTCTATGGCAGCTGGGAGCTTTCCTCCTCCAGGGGAATTCCTTATTGGCCATTTGCAAGCACAGTTCAATCCCCTGCATCAGCTGAAAGATGAAGTCTGATAAACTAGAGAAAGCTGGTGATGAGAGACAGAACCTGGGACCTCTCTGCAAGTCCCTTCTTAGCTGCACAGGCCCTACCTCCAGCCATAACCTTCTGGATCTATAAGGTCTCCACGCAGGTTTTGATCAAGGTCCAGGCAGATGTGAAGATTTGTACATGCCTTGAGGTCGGCTGACGGACCTCCAATCAAGAAGCCAACAGGTTTTGGCTTTGCAGAACCAATGGGAGGCAGAACACATGCTAAAGTTGAGTCAATTAGCAAAAATCATAATGTGTATGACAGCAACACACAGAGGCCAGTTTGCTGTGCTACCAAAAAAGTGCATTAATCTAGAGGCTAGAACAATCAACCCAGCAGTTAGAAAAAAATTACCTCTTAAGACTCATGCCAAACCAACAGAGATGCCACTTACATTCTTACAGCTAGCATACAAATAACTGATCACATTTCATCATGAAGAAACATGCTGCTATTGCCCAAGGCAAGCACAGAATCTACTAAGGAACCAAACGGAACAAATAAGATATTAAGCCTGAACTCGACAAGCAACATTCCAGTTCCTGCCATATTTTTTGGTGAGGCATGTATTAGGAAGGCAGATTATTCTATGGAATTTGTTACTTTTCTGGGAAATTTACATAACTGTCACAGAGTGCAACCCAGAGGACCCAGAGAGGATGTATATCTCTGGCCTTTGAAGGACAGGGAAGATGATATAGATTAATATACTGAGGAATGCAGCTCAAGGTCTCTCTGACTTCTCTTTTTTATTTATTTTGGTAGAAAGGGATGAGCAGGTATGTATACATGCGTGTATATTTCCTTGCAAGTATTGCGATGAAGGATAAATTGAGAAATAACACAGGCAGAAATGAAATGAAGCGATTTTAAAAGTGTGTTAACACAATGATCATGAGACCTGCTTTGAAAGAATATGTTGTACAAGAACATGGTACTTATTCTTAGCCCAGGAAAAATTTTCCCTGTGGTACAAGCTCTTTTGTTATCAATATGACTAGTGAAGTATGCTAACATTTTCTTCACCAGCTCATACATAGACTCTAATAAAACAACCTAAATCATTCCTACAGTAAAGGCAGCCAGTCACCACAGCTACAATAATGTCACTTGTCGATTTTTTAAAAGCAGTGAAAAAGTATCCTCAGATTCTGTGAGCACAGTGAATTAAATTGCTAAGGAATGACAGACTATCAGCATTTCTAGGACCAAATTCATCACACATACCTCCATTCACTCCAGAGGGTCCCTAGGCAACTCTTCCATCTCCTTCCTATCTATAGTGAAAGCTCCATGTATTTCTCCCTCCTCCTTGTCGTGTTTATTTCTCCCAACAGGGTTGTTTCTTTCCTGTCTGAAGATAAGTAATTCAGTGTTACCACATAAAATTCTGAGCACAGATGAGTTAAGGGTCCTATAAGATGTCCATCAAAACCAGATTTTTGCTCTGCAGACATTTGTGGAAGTGCTTGAAGCTGTTATTGCCTCTTATTTCCAGTCTCTAATGCCCAAACCATTACAGTTCTGCCCACTGATGCCTAAAACATTCCCTAAAATACTTGCATGGATTAGACATAGCTTTTAAAAACTATTACATCCAAGCTGACAGACATGATAATAACTGTGTGGCCTCACAACCTTGACCAGAAAACAAAATAGAGGCATCGTAGCAAAGCCTTGCTATTAACTAGTTTGCCACAGTTTCAGCTTTCCTCATAGCAACAATCACAGACTGGACACACGTTGGGGCAGGGCTCCTTTTTTTCCCCATTTGTTTAATTTTCAGTTTGAAGATCTCTAAAATCAGAAAAAAAAACCAGTCAGTGTTTCAGCACTCCAGGTTGCCAAACCCCAGGACCACCTGAAGCTTCCCACATCAGCACTTATACAAGGTGCCGTTCCTTCACCCTCCCCAGTGCTGCAGAGGAACAGAGCAGGGAAGAAGAAAACAGTGCTTAGGAGCCGCTTGCCTGACACGCACAGCAAGCACATACTCCCGCCTTTTGTAAGCAGAGCTGTCAAATCTCATGCATAAAACTCATTCAGCTCACCTCCGTCTCAATTTATCACAGCAGCACCTGCAACTTGCCTATTCCAGACCAGTGGTCCTGGAGCAGAAGAGAGGTGGTTGCACCATAAAGCTGCAAAGGCTGTGCTTCCCACTAGGTCTCTTCCCTCCCTTCCCTCCAATACACGAGCAAAAAGGACCCATGCTGGAGGAGATGCTTTCTAGAGTTGCAGCCTTCCCCTGCAATACATCTTGATCGCATAATATGATATTGCTGAGGAAAGACATACAACCCAAAGAGGTGTGCCCTCATGGTACAAGCCACGGCCTGCAGCTGCACACACTGAACGAGATGAAAATAACGAAGGCTACCGAAACCTTTCTAATTTCCCATGCAACTCAGGACAAAGACTTGAAGCTGATGCAACTCTCATCTCTCATTAATCTAAGAAACAGGAGGAGATTATTTTCAAACTTAAAATATAGGTGAAGAATTCATTAATCACTGTTAAAAAATAAAATACCCAAGGAATAGGGCTCTGTCTGCATAGCCATGCTGAACAGGAGCTAAAGGTACTGGTTCAGCAAGAGACATCCTCAGACCCTGCTGACTAATGTGACTCTGCGGCACTTCAGGTTCTTCGCAGTGGGTCCTGTTTGGTTCCATGAACCTAGTCTGAGACAGGGCATTTATCTCAGTTTACTCATCCAAAAAAAGACTAAAACTACTTGTAAGATCATTCCATGCTGTGACAAATGAGCGTGGAAGAATGCAAAACACAAGTTATGCCTTTGGAAAGATTGCGTATAGATCAGAAGACAGATTCCGCCACCCAGTTAAATCTTGGTATCCGTTTGTTTATCTTCCTTCCAGATGAAATAAAATAGTTGGAGAAATAAAATTCATCCAAATCTTGGAATGGCTGATATATTGATACAGGTTCAGTTTGCAAATAAACTGCCCCGAGACTCATTATAATCACGTTTAACAGTGACCCCTGCTGTTGTCTGGCAGCACCTTTGCTTTTGGTTGGGTGTTAGGCAAAGAATATCAACTAAACCGGAGTAAAATAAACTTGCCTTTATACTGCAGGACCATATTAATGCTCAACCTCGCAAGGGTGCATAAAAATCCAACCGAGAAAGCAATACTACGTTGCTGTGTGTTAGTTGGCCATTTCTCTTTAGCCTTAGTATTGTGAAGGCCAGGTTTCCAATGTCTGGCTGAGGGTTGGAGGATTATTTCACAGTTTATAAAAAATAAAAACCATCACCAAGAAAAAGCCATTCATAAAAACTTCCATTGGCACGTATTATGGAGTTCCAGATGACAAATTTGTTGACGATATTTTATTTTAACAACATCTCACTAAGGAATTCTCTTCTTTTTGCAGTTGAGCCTATTGTTACAAATGTCTTATTATTCATATGTTTACATTATTTACATAGTGCAAAAAGTCATGGCATAATACCTATTTTGGCAATAGTCAGGGTCTACACTTGGGAATTTCAAAGGTTATTAAATGCTGGCTAGCTATTTCTGATGAAAGCCATGTGGGACTGCCAGAAGGAAGAGACTGAGCCATATCTAAAGACTGGAGGAGGAAAGTAAAAGGCGAGGAGAGGGGAATCTGGAAATAAGTAGAAGACAAACTCCAGATCCTAGGCATAATGGCTACATGAGTAAACATACTTAGAAAAATTAAACTAGAGAAGACAGTGAGCTTTATGATATTTTTGTGATCCAGAAGAAACATTTAAGACAGAATGGGAACAGGTTTCCAACGACTACGATTAGTTCTGCAAACCGAGACTAAATGATATGTAGCCATAACCACATTTGAAGTGTCTAGTTTGACTTGAATTTAACCAGGTGTTTCCATCAGCAAAGCCTAAATAAATAAATACATAAATAAAAGAATGAAAAAAAAATTAAAATGAGAAAAAAACTAACAAAACAAGACCAATTCTACTGTGTATTTTACTTTGGTACTTATACAGCGATTAGGATCAACAGAAGAGTTAATGACATGAAACATTTTAAAAAAATCACTACCTAATACATATCTTCACACATTTATTAGACCTACAGTGGAAAATAAACTACAAATGCCATCCTGCTTTAAAACAAACAAAAAAACAACAACAAAAAAGAGAGAATATGCAATAATGGTTATGAAAAATAAAATTGTTTGTCCTAGTTTCAGCTGGGATAGAGTTAATGTTCTTCCCAGTAGCTGCTGTGTTTTGGATTTAGTATGAGAAAAATGCTGATAACACAGATTGTTTTAGTTGTTGCTAAGTAATGTTTATAGGTAAGTCAAGGACTTTTTCAGCTTCCCACAGAAGCTGGGAGGGAGCACAGACAGGACAAGCTGGCCAAGGGAATGTTCCATACCACAGACGTCACGCTTAGTGTATAAATGGGGGTTGGCCGGGGGGCAGGGATCCATGATCTGTGCGCGGGACGGGCTGGGCAACCGATCATCGTGTGGTGAGAGCAGTTGCATTGCGTCGTTTTATTTTGTATATCCTTTTACCATTATTATTATTATTATTATTATTATTATTATTATTATTATTATTATTTTCTCTTCCGTTACTGTGCTATTAAACTGTCTTTATCTCAACCCATAAGTGGTTTTTTCCCTCCTTTTCTCCCTCTTCTCCCTACCCTCTGGGGTGTGTGTACGTGAGTGAGTGAACGGCGGCATGGTCCATTAAAACACAACAGTGCTTTAACTCTGCAGGTGACTACTGAAAGCTCAAAACATCTTTGGTCTCCCAGTGTCATCTTCCACTTAGACTAAGGATCAATTTTTAAGTTTTCAGTTTTCCAAAAGACAGCATAAATTCACACGGACACAAATCCATCAGCTGATTTGGGTCTTGTACAGCAACACTAGAGGGCAGGAGAGCAGTTTTTCGATCTAAGTCTTCCAATTTCAACAGTTTATCTAGCTAAAGGTGTGCCGAGTAACTCCTTTTTCATAAGGGAATATAATGGAAATAAGGTATTTCTGTTTTATAGACTGCTTACCACTGCCAAAAGTATCAAGATTTTTATTCCCACGTACTAGCACAAGCAAGGCAGTGCAAATTGGAGATGAAGAAATTAATTTGCAATGAAATATACTTTCACCTTTCACTAACGCTCTTTATTTTTAAACATAAACAGGCATCCCTCCATCCATCTTTTCCACTTATGTAATCTTTACTGGCAGATGTATTTAATGTTTCGTTAGGCTTCTCCTCTTCCTGAAAAGGCATTTTATATATTGTTTGATGTATCGTAGCCAATTGTAAAGAGTTCTTCAGATTTACTGGGCTTCCCTCCCTATCCATGTGCTGAGGACCATCAGGGTCTGCTCTCACAACTAATTTCCTTGACGCAGATAGTGCAGATAAACAGCCTCTCCTGGACAAAAAGCACCTCTGACTGTTGTACAAGGAAGATGTGATCTTATTAGCTTCAGTGAGAATTAGCGTCTTTGACCAAACATAGTATTTCACAGAATCACAGACCGGTTGAGGTTGGCAGACACCTCTGGAGGTCATCTGGCCCAACCCCCCAGCTCAAGCAGGGCCACTGACAGCTGGTTGCTCAGGATTGCTCAGGACCATGTCCACATGTCTTTTGAGTATCTCCAAGGATGGAGACTCCACAGCCTCCCTGGACAAGCTGTGCCAGTGCTGGGTCACCCTCACAGTGAAAAAGTGTTCCCTGATGTTCAGACGGACCCTCCTGTGTGTCAGGTTGTGCCAGCTGCCTCTGGTCCTGTCACTAGGCACCAGTGACCACAATATTTATTTATTTCTAAGATGGAGAGACGTGCATAACTATTTGTCATGTCAGAGAATTTTTAAATCTGCAAGTCGGCACTAAAACAAACAAACAAACAAACAAACAAACAAAACAATTTGGAACCTCAGGTTAGGAACTTCTGCATTAGCCAGCGCTATCTTAAAATGGGAGTGTGTAGGGCCCCCCCTCAACAAATCACAGGCTCAATAGCCCGTCACAAGAAAAAGCATGCTCAGTTCTCACTCCCACACAACCCAAGTGTCTAGGGATGCAAAATGAAGAGGGGATTCACACCATGAGCACAAATCTGTCAAAATGCAAATGTGATTATGCAAAATGCCAAACACACCTGCAAGAACAGTTGTTGCAATCTATCTAATATTTAGATGACACGTGAGATTTTGTCTACTTGTCGTGGGAACTTGTTCTTTTTTTTTTTTTTGCTAAAAAGTTTCCATGAAATGGTGAAGTGCTTCTCTGACATATATACTGATGCAAGGTTCAGTATGTAAGGTTCAGTATGTAAGGTTCAGTATAAGGACTGCAAAGTGATTAAAGCAGCTTTATATTTTGGAAGGTAAATAAATAAATAAAAACAAGTCCTAGCCAAAGATTCAAGGGATTAAGTTTAGCATCTCAGTAGAGTTACTAATTAGTCAAAAATACTGTTTTCATCCTCTGAAATTAAATTCACATTAGAATCATAGAATCATAGAACCATTTAGGTTGGAAAAGACCCTTGGGATCATTGAGTCCAACCATCAACTCCACTCTACAAAGTTCTCCCCTACACCATATCCCTTAACACCACATCTAAACGACTCTTAAACACATTCAGGGATGGTGACTCCACCACCTCCCTGGGCAGCCTATTCCAGTGTCTAACCACTCTTTCTGTGAAGAATTTTTTCCTAATGTCCAGCCTAAACCTACCCTGCTGCAGCTTGAACCCATTCCCTCTTGTTCTATCGCTAATTACCTGAGAGAAGAGACCAGCACCAACCTCTCTACAGTGTCCTTTCAAGTAGTTGTAGAGAGTGATGAGGTCTCCCCTCAGCCTCCTCTTCCTCAAACTAAACAGTCCCAGCTCCTTCAATCGCTCCTCATAAGAGTTATCCTCCAGGCTCTTCACCAGCTTCGTTGCCCTCCTCTGCACTCGCTCCAGCACCTCGATATCTCTCTCCTATTGAGGTGCCCAGAACTGGACACAATACTCAAGGTGTGGCCTCACCAGTGCTGAGTACAGGGGGACAATCACCTCCCTACTTCTGCTGGTCACACCATTTCTAATACAAGCCAGGATGCCATTGGCTTTCTTGGCCACCTGGGCACACTGCTGGCTCACGTTCAGCCGCTTGTCAATTAGAACCCCCAGGTCCTTTTCTGCCAGGCAGCTCTCCAGCCACACTTCCCCAAGCCTGTAGCGATGCATGGGGTTGTTGTGGCCCAAGTGCAGGACCTGGCACTTGGCCTTGGTGAAGCACATTCCATTAGCATTGGCCCATCAGTCCAATCTATCCACGTCTCTCTGTAGAGCCTCCCTATCCTCATGCAGATCAACACTCCCACTTAGCTTCGTGTCATCTGCAAACTTGCTGATGATACACTCTAGGTCCTTATCAAGGTCATCAATAAAGATGTTAAACAGAAATGGTCCCAACACCGAGCCCTGAGGGACACCACTTGTGACCGGCCGCCAGCTGGATTTAACTCCATTGACCACCACTCTTTGGGACCGCCCATCCAGCCAGTGCTTAATCCAGCAGATCGTATGCTCATCCAGGCCATGAGCTGCCAGTTTTTCCATGAAAATTCTATGGGGAACAGTGTCAAATGCTTTTCGAAAGTCTAGGTAGACAACGTCCACAGCCTTTCCCTCACCAATAATCGGGTCATCTTGTCATAGAAGGAGATCAGGTTCGTCAGGCAGGACCTGCCTTTCATAAACCCATGCTGACTAGGCCTGATCCCCTGCTTGTCCATTATATGACTTGTAATGGCACTCAAGATGATGTGCTCCATGACCTTCCCTGCTACTGAGGTCAGACTGACAGGCCTATAGTTTCCTGGATCCTCCTTTCTGCCTTTTTTGTAGATGGGTGCTACATTTGCTACCCTCCGGTCCATTGGGACGTCCCCAGTTAGCCATGACTTCGGGTAGATAATGGAAGGTGGCTTGGCGAGCACGTCTGCCAACTCTTTCAGAACTCTTGGATGTAACCCATCCGGTCCCGTAGACTTGTGCGCATCCAAGCGGTGTAGCAGGTCACTGATCACTTCCTCTTTAATTGTGATGACCTCGTCCAGCTTCCCCTCCCTGTCTCCTAGCTCACGAGGCTGGGTGCCCAGGGAACAGCTCGTTCCACTGCTAAAGACCGAGGCAAAGTAGGCGTTGAGCACCTCAGCCTTTTCCTCATCCTTTGTGACTATGTTTCCCTCTGCATCCAGTAAGGGAGGGAGATTTTCCCTAATCCTCCTTTTGTTGTTAATGAATTTATAGAAACATTTTTTGTTATCCTTAACGTCTGTAGCTAGGTTGAGCTCTAGCTGTGCTTTGGCTCTCCTGATTTTCTCCCTGCACAGCATTCATTTCAGCAGAACAATAAAACCATACAAGAAAATGGAATCTGCATATACTTATTATCACGTCTTTGAAAAACCTATAAGCTTCAGAGCAACAGCAATGATAGGAGTTAAAAGATGACCTTCAGAAGGTAATGACAGTGACAATAATAAAAATGGGGAGGCGAAAAAAAAAATGCAACAAAAACTCATTCCAAAGATGCTACAAAACTGCTTTTCAGGGAAACCAGAAGTTGAAGCATATATAATTACATTCATTTTAGCTATTTTCTGTTTTACATGTGTTGCATCTCATACAGCCATTGATTCCTTTTCTTTATGGAACTGAAGGATACAAGCGCCAAGGTATACCATCTTGGTGTAAGAAGGCTGCATCTGTCCTGGTACAGCGACCTGAGAAAAGTTTTTTTCTGTATATAGTTGTTTCAAACATTGCATCTTAGTAACAGAATAATCAAAGTCCATATTTCTTTAAGAAGAAATGCCAACAAACTGTATTCCATGTTAGCTAACCAGAAAACACGTCATGGATTTTCTTGTCCATGCTGGTGATGAAGTGCAGCAGTGGACAGTCCTGTCCACAGTTAAGGGAGATGAGTAAGAAGATGTACAGCTGCTCAAGCTACAGTCTGAGCAATATGTGCTGGGTCTCACAGCCAACAGATGAAGCTTTCGCATTACTCACTACTTCACTGTCCCAAAGTCTAGAGCAAACTCTTAACCAAGCAGACACATTCCTATAATACACAGCATGCATATTTCAAGTAAACATCAGATTTTCACTTCAAATGAAACGTCAGACTGATCAAAACTATGCCCCAACTCAAAGTTCTTAAAATATCAGAGCACGTGTATGTTGCATTACTTATGGTTCACAAGCACGTTCTGGTCTGCTTCCTCCCTTCTCTCTGCATCCGACTTTCTGCTCCCGTACCTATGCTGTGTCAAACAGTAAGAGGTACCGTTAAGGCATGCAAAATAATTTTTTGTTTCCAGATTCCTCTCCTGCAGCCCTGAGCATGAAAACATACACATCTGAGCTACCCCTCTACATCTTTCAGTTCTGGGTAATGGCGGGGTAGGGGGAGAAGATATTTTAAAACGGTCAGGCCGCTAAGTTCCACTACAAGGAGGACTCTGGACAGTTTTGGGAACCCAGATACTCAACGCACATGTAGACACACAGGACAGGATTCAAGTCTCTAAACAGGGGCATCTAGTGTCAATTTAGGTATTGCTGTGAATTCATCTGGCCTCCCAAACCCAGACCAGGAGGGCAAGGCTCTTCAGCAGATTAGTCCCATGCGGATGTCACAGATACTCTACAGCAACTGAGATAATACTCAAATTTAACTATACTCCTACATGTGGAGAAATTAACTGAGGTCCTAGGGTAGACTCCATTTGATATTAAGACATACACATTTGGGTAACTATGAGATCAGTGCTCAAGTTCTCATTCTAGTCAGTAGAAACCTAATTAACAGAACCAATGGAGTCCAGAGAGCCAGTCAGCTCCCCCCAATGCAGACACCTATGTTTAGTCAGCTGAATTATTGTTTTTGCTCCAGTGACAACAGAAACTTCCAGAAAAATGGCAAAATCTAGACTGATGGCAAAATCTAGACTGGCCTCCCAGTACATCTAGCTTGGCTCATCACCTTTACTATTTTTGGACTATGGCTACATAGACACTGCAAGAGAGGAGGCATATTACTTTGCATACAGGCCAACACAATTGATTCAGGTGCTTCTCAAGAGAAATCTGAAGGATATAAGATTTAAAAGAAAATCTTAATGAAGCAGAAAATAACTCTTAGGGCTAAGTCTTAGTTCTACACATACACAATTTCTTTAAACCTACATAAAGAGGAGACTAATTATAGTCAGTAGCATAGCTTTGTAATAAAAGTTGCCTTTTGTGGTGCAAATATTTATTCATTTCTCAGTATTAAAATTTATCCTGAAGGCTTTACATTTCATTGCGAGCAGCATGAAGAAGTGAAAGAAAATTGTATTTTCTTCATTTCCTTAAAATAGGTTTCTCTCTGTTGGCTTCTGAGCAAGAAGGATTAAACATCCTGAAGCTCATCCTTGGCACCTCCGATAGCCATAATGGAGTAACACGGCATGTATGAAAAAGAGAAATCAGCTTGAAAGAAGCCACTCTTCTAAAATTAAACTCTTGGAAAACCAAAGCCAAACGCAATCTTGGTTATTCTGGTATAATCAATGGGACTCACTTATCACCACTGCAATGAATCAAAACCTTCTGCAGAGAACAAATCTCAATACCACGATTCTTTATTTTAGAAAAAAAAATGACCAAAGCTTAGCCATGCTTCAGGCAGCAGAGAGCGAGTCATGCCACAGGAGCAAGTCAGATATTTTGCCTTTGTAAAGTGGGGATGGCCAAGGGTTGCACCCTGGCAGGGCTGCGGTAGTTATACACGGGGTTGGAAACAGGAGTCCACGTGGGTTTGGGATTACAGGGATCAAGAGGAAAAGCTTCAAAATGAGGGCAGCAGCAGGTCACTCTCATTTTCCACTTATCTGGACAAAACAGCCGAGTTAGGGGCCATCTCTGAAATCTTCCCAGAAAGACTGACACCTGCTCCTGGGGCATTTCGGGGAACCTCTCCCACCTCAGCACACGCCTCTGTTTCAGAGGCCTCATTTCAGTTACAGTACTCAAGCCAGAAACAACAACACTTTTCCAATTTCAAAGAAAACCTTTTTTACGTACAAACTCAAAGTGAAAATGCCCACTTTAACTGGATCAGATGTACATGTACAAGCATCAAACTGCCTTGGAAACAGTAATTTAAAAGCAGCAGGAGGAAGCTATGTGCTAGCACCAGCATACAGTACCTATAGGTATTTTTAGAACAAAGAAAGAAAGAAGGTTCTCATTGTAGATAAGAAAACAGAAACTCTTCAAAGTGAGAAAGTTTTAATATGACTGCGGAGCCCTCCCCTTCCTCTCAAGATTTAAGATATTAGACTACAAATTGGTAAAGAAGTTTGTTTTAACTGACTCTCTATGCCTTCACAATTGTTTTAAGTACTATTAGCAAAGCAGTAGATATATCAACACCACTTAATCATTAGAATAATTTTGCTTGTTACTAGTTTTGAATTCAAAAGAGAAACTTAGATATTATTTGAAACTTAAAATTCAATTTCCCCCCGTTCACACCTAGAATAATTTTTAAGCTCCAACCACCAGTTCGCAAAGATCTTGCCGTTAACGGCACCGTGCATCGGCCTCATCTAATTTGCCCACACACCTACATAACTCCCAGTGAAGGAGCAAAGCTTTGGATTTTATCCATAAGGACACTCTCTTTGAACGACCGGCTACTTCACGAGCAACGAGGTCAGGGCAGCTTCCCAGTGCAGAAAGAAGACTGGAGCCCACCTGAGCAGAGCCACTGGAGCAGCGCTGCTGCAGCCCCCCAGTGTAGCTCAAGCTAACATTTCTCAGAGCTCCAGCCCCAGAAACAGCTCACTCAGAGGAGCTAATTTTTCAGGAGAACAGGAGAAAGCAGCACATAACACACAGACGTTACAGAGCAACCTGATGTGATGCGCTCTGCTCTAACAACGTAAGAACTATATAGATGCTAACAAAGTATTAACATACTCTGAGTAGTAACATACTCTATGTGCATTTCTGTCCTCATTTCCTCACCTTTTTAGAGTGTTCCCTGGGCCCCGCCAAGATCCTGCAGATCACACATCCCCTCTATGCTTCAGATCAGCTCCCTGTGACTATGGCTGCTCTTAACCGTCACCCATCCCCAACAAGAGCATTTTCTTCTCTTCCAACCCCCACACTTCCTGTGCACCTTTTTTTTCTTCCCCAGCCAAAACTTCTATCTTAGAGGTTAGCACCAACTCCTATTTCTTTTATTTTATTTCATTTTTTTGTTCTGCATTTGATGTTTCAAACTCAGTGCTCTACTGAGATATTTAAACTAAAAGCTGGTAGATTCAAGCTAGATATAACAAATACATTTTTTATGATGAGTGTGGTGAAACACTGGAACCGATTGCCCAGAGAGGTGGTAGATGCCCCATCCCTGGAAACATTCAAGGTCAGGTTGCATGGGGCTCTGAGCAACCTGACCTAGTTGAAGATGTCCCTGTCGCGGACGAGTGGAATGCACCTCACTCCAAAGAGCGAAGCAGCAACATGTTTTATTGGGGTAAAATAATGATTTTAATTCAATGGAATTTAACAAAGTTTAATGGTGGTCTACCAATGTTCAGTAAGTTTGATGGCAAGGTTCACCTTATTAATTACTGCATGGAAGAAACATACAAAGGAAAAATGAGTTAGAATTGAGTTAGAATGATTCACACTGAGGCTGGAGATGCAAAGGGTAAGGAAGACCCTCCCATTGAGTCAAGAGGTTCAGAGTGGCCCCCCTTCCTTTCTAAACTCCTGATGGAGCTTAGGTGCAGCCAGGTCCAATCTTAGACTTGGACAACAGTTTATGACCAATGGAATTGTCCATACAAAGTTTATAATAATATTAAGTAGCTACATGGATTAGTAATGTTTCATTAGTATTAATTCAGCGTGCTATCAGTCACTTACCAAGGATCTGTCACGAGTAAGGGACCTCTCTACCTTGGGCAAGGAAAGATCTCTTAGTCTCAGATAAGGAATCTCAAACCTTGAGGGGCACCCCTGCTCAAGGGGAGAGTCACCTGGCATGCAGTCCAGCTGCAATTCAGGGAGAGCTCAAATTGGGCCCATCCTGATGGTAATATTTATGGAGTGAAGTAGTTGGCTGCTAGTCAATAGTACAGACAAGACAGTCATCTTCTTTTTAGCTCTGTTATCTTGTTATGTACTTTCGTTATCTTGCATTTTTAGGCTTCAAAACCACCTTTCGAAATATTCTTCTGAGGCATCTTCACTCCCTTGTAGGTGAGCCAGGAGCTTTCCAGCTCGCAGGTTCACCACAGGGTGTGACGCCTCTTGCTCCTTAGTCACCCTGAACCAAAGTACGGCTGGGGGTCAAGTGGATCTGACACAGTCCCTGCTCATGGCAGGGGGGTTGGACTAGATGGTCTTTGGGGGTCCCTTCCAACCAAAACCATTCTATGATTCTATGATATTTAAATTCATCTTGTTCTCTCTGAGTTCCTGCAGTTTGCTGCCCTGATATCTCATGCTGAATAGAAGCCACTGAGGTCTGGTGAGTTATCATTAGACCTGGTCTAAAAGGGAGATGTCTCATTTACGAGCAAACTGCGGGCTCCCTCCCTCAGCAGTTTCTAAATAGTATCAAAATCTCACTCAAACTTCTTTTATTGTACATAGAAAGGCCCACAAACTGACAAATACTGTGAACTGTACTAACTTCAAAGAGATTTTAAACCAACAAATAGAATGAGTGGAGTAGTAACACCCATGACAAGCCAGATGTTTCACAGAGCTGCAGGTACAAAAGCTAGATTGCTCAGGTACCAAAGCTCTCTTCTGCCATGGTACGGTCAGCTGGCCATAGAAGCTATTTGGACACCTGAAAGTGTCTTCAGGGAAAATGAACATGACGATAACACTCATGAGATAGGACTGTTGGATCTAAAGAAGCCACTAACAAAAGGATTTGTCCCTTCATTACATGAGCTGATGGAAAGATGAACACGGATTTTACTCTTCTCAAGGTCTCAGTTACTGAAACATGAAAAAGTAACAGACTTACAAATACGCTTGAGTAAAAAAAAAGAAAAAGAAAAACAAATCTATGTTTTCTGCAGGCATAAAATGTCTATCTGCCATCTGCAGCACACACACTCAGCAAGAAACAGCCCCAAAAGCCTGACATCTGACCTAGCTAATAACAGGAGGAAATCACTGAAATCAAGTACAAGACAAGAAAAGGACAAGAGGAAATGGCCTCCAGTTGCACCAGGGAGGTTTAGGTCGGATAGAAGGAAAAATTTCTTCACCGAAAGGGTTACCAAGCATTGGAACAGGCTGCCCAGGGAAGTGGTTGAGTCACCATCCTTGAAAGTATTTAAGAGACGTGTAGATGTGGTGCTCAGGGACGTAGTTTAGTGGTAACTTGGCAGTGCTAAGTTAATGGTTGGACTTGATGATCTTACAGATCTCTTCCAACCAAAACGATTCTACGATTCTAAGAAGTTTTACATCAAAGCGCAGCTACCACAAATAGATCAAGAGATGGCACATGGATCCATTTTTTTCAAATGAATACTGTTTGTGACCAGCTGCCATCTTTGTGGCCTTCTCCACGCTGTAACTCTGACAGAGGTTTTCCCTCTCCATCAAGGCACAAATATACGATTGCTCTTCTTCTACCAGGCATCACCACTCAAGGAGGCCTCGGCCAGCATCTGAATTACTTCCAATCAGGCTTTTTAATTCATTCCTTCACATTATCTGTTTTTCAGTAGTAGAAGCTGACATGTTTCAGCGATGTCCTAGTGGATAATGATTCCCAAATCTGTGTAATACCAGAAATGACTGGGTGATGAAGGACTCGTAGAAAACCTCCTGACATGCCGACTGCCATCACTGCAAAGCCTCCAGGGAATCTTTTCACCACAAGGCCGCAGTAGCCAAAGTGGGGGCCAGGTCTCTGTAGGGGCCCTCACAGAGACAAACCTTCCCCTCAACACTGCTGAGAAGAGTCTCGGAATAAAGTTATTGGGGATGGACTGTGGAGAAAAGTCAGAATTCCTCTCAACTCCACCACCACCGCACCACGCGGGGCGGCCCCCAGCGCTGCCGGAACGATGCGCTCGGGTCGCTGTTTCCGGGAAGGAGGGCGGGAAGGCAGGACGGGAAGGAAGCGGGGCGGGTTTGAGCGCGGCACCGCCGGGCAGGGCGGCTGGCTGGCCGGGCGGGCTGCGGAGAGGCCATCGCTCCCGGCGCGGCGGGCTCGGCGCCTGGGTCGCCTCCCTATCCCTCCCTTCCGCTTCACCCAGCACACCGGGCGGGAGGATGAACCTGGAGCGGCTGAGGAAGCGGGTGCGGCAGTACATCGACCAGGTGAGGCGCCGAGCCGGGCCGGGCCGGGCCGGGGTGGGGTGGCTGGGGAAGGGGCGGTTGGGTTTCCCTCTCGGGGGAAAAGGCCCCTCACGGCCCGGCTCCCGGGGGGAAGGAAGGCCCGGGGCTTAGGTGCCAGCCTCTGTGGCAGGGGAGAGGAAGTTAATTTTGAAATAACGCCGCGTTTCCTCTGGAAAAGGAGGGCGCGGGGATGGGCGAGGAGTGGGGTGGGCCGGGAGCGGCGCCGGTGCGGTCCTCGGGGGGAGCCGGGGCCTGTGGCCTCCTCGTAGCGTGACATGGAGGTGACGGGGGGAGCCCGGGACTTCTTCCTCGCCTGGAGGAGGAAGAGGAGGGAATCCCGCTGTGGGAGCGGCAGCGAAGGCGTGTTTGCAGGGTCCCTCTCTCGCCGGTGCCGGATGGGCCACGGTTACCTGCTGGTTGTAGGTGCTGAGCTGCCAGGCTGCGGGCTGCCATTGGGAAGGACAGGCTTGTTTTCATTTGTTGATGGGTTCGGCAATTATGTTGCCGCAGGGCAAACAAACAAACAAATGCAAGAGGAAAAATGCATTCATAAATTAGATTAAGTGTAGCACGAAACTGCACTGCTTTGTTTTTAGTTCAGACACTTGGTACTGGCACCGGCTACTGAGAGAAAGCCATGCCTTCACTTAGCACAAACATTTGTGCGTGTGGCCAGCAAGTCTGACTGAAAGATTAGTTGGGGACCTAAGTTAATTTAGTGGGTTTTATTGTTTTGTTTTGCTGTACTCGTTTGAGTTAAGCTGGTTCACCAAGCTGCTTTGCCACACAGCTGTATAGACACACTTATGCAGTTCTGAGGAGGAGGAACATAGGACTGCTTCTTTGTGTCATATAGTCAGTTTATGGTACTGTAGAACTGCTCAACAAAAGTTGTATAGTGGTCTGTTATGACTTTCTTTTGTGGTGTTGAAAGAATTATTTAAACATCCGTTCTTGTAGGCAGCTATTACATATGTGGGGGTTTGGTTTTTTGTTGTTTTGTTTTGTTTTGTTTTGTTTTGTGTTTTTTTTTCCCTGGGAATGCAGATTGAAACCAAACTATTCTCCTGGCAAATTTGCTGGGCATTCTTAATCCCCATCAAGGAGGGAATATGGGAGTGCAGGATAGAAGAGACCACTTAGTCATGGAGTGTAGTGATTTGTGAGGACTAGAATGCTATCAGTGTGCGTTTCAGAAAAGTCTGCCAAACCTCTACTCCAAAAGCATAAAACAGTCTCTAAGATTGTGAACAAACTCCACAACTGTAACATTGCGGGAAAGAGCAGAAGTGATCAAGGCTTTTTTAGTGTGTCAAGTCCTTGCAATGGCAGGGTATCTGTTTGATGTCCAGCAGATCCTGGGAAGCATGTTATGCCTCATAGCATGGAGAAGGATAAAAAGGAACAACAGTAGCCCCTGCTGATCTTCTCAGAGAATAATTCCAGCCAATTCTGTGAGGTTTTGCCTAGCAGCCCAAATCTGATGGCAACTTTAGCTCAGTTAGTGAGATATACCTGCAAACTCTGCTTCTGTCGGATCTGTAGTTGCCACTGGTCTTCTGTCTTTCACCTGCTTCTTCTAGACTACAGATTTAACAGTGAAACTGTGTATCGAAGAGTAAGGGGAAATTAACATAGGGGTTATGGTTTGTGTGAGGTTAAAGCATCTTGACTGGGAAATGAAAATTTCTTAATCAGAGATGATGCTGCTGAAGTTTCCTGAAGTAATTTATATGTCTCTTTTTTAATATAGTATTCTCTTCCTTCTAACATGTGGGATCTTAACTGGAAGGGGAGGGACTCTTGGTGCTTTTTCAGTGATAGCAAATCAACTAATGACCTATTGCAATATTTACGTAGTGCATACCTTTTGGTCAAAGATATCTGCATTTCATGGAAAATAAATGAACTATCCCACCTCAAATTACTTTTTTATATCCTTTAGAAGTTACAGTACTGGCCCTTTTAAACTGTTTTTTGGACTTATAAAGATCTCAAATGTGAAGTGACGTTCATTAGAGACTACATACATAAGATGTTAAATGTGAATGATGTACAGTATATTTCAAAATAATCCAGGAAACGTAACCGCAAATAAATACTAATTATTTCTATCATGCTTTTACAGCAGCAGTATCAAAGTGCCCTGTTTTGGGCAGACAAAGTAGCTTCACTGTCTCACGGTAAGTAGTTACTTTTTACATTGTTCATTATTAACTTCTTTCTGATAGTGTTCTGGTTTGGTTTTGACGGCGTTTTTTTAAGCTGTGTGGCTAAATGTGGAAGTTTTGTGTTTGGTGTAAGTGCTTTTCTGTGATCTTTGGCATGAAATTTTTCCAAATAGAGTAGGGCCAATCTTCTGTCCCTTTTGAACTTATGAAGAAAGGCTGACAGATTTGGGTCTCTTCAGTCTGGAAAAAAGATGACTGAGGGGGGACCTTATCCACACCTATAAATACTGAAAGGGCGGGTGTCAGGAGGATGGGGCCAGGCTCTTCTCAGTGGTGCCCGGCAACAGGACAAGTGGTAATGGGCACAAACTTGAACATAGGAAGTTCCACCTAAACATGAGAAGGAACATCTTTACTTTGAGGGTGGCAGAGCACTGGAACAGGCTTCCCAGAGAGCTGGTGGAGTCTGTGTCTCTGGAGACATTCAAGACCTGCCTGGACGCGTTCCTGTGCAACCTGCTCTGGGTGACCCTGCTCTGGCAGGGGGGTTGGACTAGATGATCTCCAGAGGTCCCTTCCAACCCTAAGATTCTATGATTCTATGATTAATGTCTGGCTAAACCTTAAGGTTTGCCTACCTAAAGAAACGAAACAAAATAACCATGAGAGTCAACGGTGGTTTCCTACAGGATTCACTGGTGCTCTGGGTGCCAAGTAGAATTTACAAGTAGAAGACAAGCACGTTTACCTGAGTGAGTTGATGCTGGTAGCCTATACATGCCTACAGCCATGGTCCATTTACACTACTTGAAATGATTCAAGGGGCTTGATCCCACAAAAGCTTTGGTTGCAAATAAAGCAGGAGACTACTAGTCTGTGCTTCTGCAATCATAACTTCAAGCTGTAGAAGGCTAGTGCTTTCACGTTCACTGTTGTTAGGTTCCCACCAGTCTTTTTTGAGACACACAATTTTGAGTTGTTTGTTTCTGCCCTGTGTCCAAGGGCAGGGTAACTTACAAAGGCTACTTTTTTTTTTTCAGATCTTTATCGCTGTTGTCTCCTTCTCATGACACGCCTCTAATATGAGATTTTTTGTAGTCATTGTCCAGTGCACTATCTGATGTCTTTAAAGTTAAAATCTGATTATTTTTTCATTTTAATCTCTCACTGGTAGATATTAAAAGTTGTTTATCGATACATATTTAAAAAATTAAACTTTGTAACTCAATAGGATGCTAGAGTAGGGGAAAAATACTTTTCTAGTGAAGCAATATGGAATATTCTGTATGAAAATGTTTAAATATATATTATAAATTAATGTCTTACAATTTGTTCTTTTATTTTAGAGGAACCACAAGATATCTATTGGTTGGCCCAATGTCTTTACCTAACAGCTCAGTATCATAGGGCAGCACATGCCCTTCGATCGCGTAAGTTGGATAAGGTAAGCCATTTTAGTCAAAGACTTACTACTGTTACTCCACTTTTAAACCTCTGCTGCTAACCACAGTGACTTCTTCACCATCAGAGGATAAGGTTTATGGGTAAAAAAGTGATTAAAAAGTCCGCATGATGTAGTTATCTGAACCAATTATATCCCAGTGTTCAATGGGACAGATTGAAACTGTTGTCCCCAGATAGGGTCACAGAAAAGAGAAGGGGTCCAAGGATGTAACTGCAGCAGGTATGGGAAGGTGGAGTGTCACTTCAGGTGTAGTTGTTGAAATTGTCCTTCCTCTCTGTTAATGAGTGGTGAAGGCCAGAGTGGAGCAAGTGTCCTTTGAGAGTTTTATAGTAGAGAAAGTGTTACAGACTTAATTATTTTGGTCAGGAAAGATTTTTGGAGGTGAAAGGGGTGAAGAAGCCATACAACTGAAAAAGGAGAGAGCAAAATGGAGTCTAGCAGTGTAAATAAACATGCTCTATCTTTGTAACTAATATGTATGAAATTTTTCTTTCAGTTATATGAAGCATGTCGCTACCTTGCAGCTAGATGTCATGTGAGTATGTGTTCTAACCTCTGTTGGAAACAAACCAAACTAAATAAAGTATGCGTCTTGTGAAGATTAGGTACCTGACAGGCAATGTAGATCTCTGTGTTCATTGGAATAACAGGCTTAAATATTGTGACAGTTAACTTAATTCTTTAACCTTCAGTATGGTCACTGCAGTATCCGTTGTGGTACTATTCTAAAGAAATCCAACTGACCTTTTTTTCCAGGAAAGAAAATACTTCTTTAATAATTTGTGGGGAAAGAATGTGAATAATTTTTGTGTCATGTCTTCATATTTACATTTTTAATTGGTTGGTTGTAGTCTGACCGGAGGAGATGTGATTTATGGTTGTATAAATATAGTTAGCAGCTTTATACTTCTGTATAAAATGTGATACATAAATAGTAAAATGCAGTGCTTTCAAAGGACAACCGAACCAATTGGTAGATTAAATATAGAAATTTGAAATAGAATAATGTGCTGCTTATAGAAGAAGATCATTGTATTTTATTAAAACTTGTATTAAGTTTTTTTAGAAGCATATCTGCTTCTGTGATTGCATAATGCTGAATAATAGATTTTTCTGTAGATATTAATTTTATAAATTTTTGTGTATTATAGATGACTAGTTAAATAGTTGGCTGCAATTATAAAATGACACATGTCCAAGTAAGAATATGTATGCATGAAAAACCTGCTCATAAGCACTGGTTATTATAATCTATGCCTTTGAAATGTGACACTGTGTTTATTGGTGCTTTATGTACAGATGTTTCAAATCCCAACCTTGTTTTTTACATGCACATGTTTGGCTAGTATGCTGCAAAAGAACATCAACAGGCCCTGGATATTCTTGATATGGAAGAGCCAATCAACAAAAGACTTTTTGAAAAGTACTTCAAGGATGAAAGTGGATTGAAAGACTCTTCCACAGACTGGGAGATGTCACAATCCTCTGTAAGTGACATTTTTTAAACAATTTTTTTTATAACTAAGAAAAAAATGTGGGAAGTCAGAAAGTGATTTTACAGCTGTATGAATCTGAAACTCTGTGTTTAAGTTTTTCTTTTTTGGATAAGGTATTTTTCAAAAATGATGAATTTTTCTCCTTTCAGTCAGAAGTCATCTTGCGTATATGAAAATAACTTGGCTTGCTAAAATGAACAGTGCTTTTCAACAACTTCCCATAAATTATTTGCAGACACTTTGCAGGAAGTTCATGATCTAGCATTGGTTTTTAGAGTCTTATCTCTACGCTGCAATTTCAGTCTTGATAATGTAAACTAATACTTCTTTCAATTGGGCTGCAGATTCTGAGATAACAAAGCAACTTTTCTTCTCCTCTAGATATTTTTAATGAGGTGTTTCCTTAATCACTGAAGTGGTGTTCTCAGTGGAACATTTTTTGATCACACTTGAAAATTATGTGATGTGAAGGTGAAGTTTTTGAAGCTCAGTGAAAAAATGCTCTATAGGCACACAATTAAAAGGGATCAGTACCACGGGGAGGCTGAAGAGTCTGCGAAGAGTCTTTACTTATGGAGTTTTCAATTAAAGTTTATTAGCTAAAACTACAGTGAAGGTGACGGACAGATGGCATTTTCTCTGTAAGACTAAAGTAGTAAAATGGGTTAAATCATCAGTGTGAACTTATTTCAAATGCTGATATTAATGGACTTAAGGGAGAAGTGGATTAGACCAGGTTACTTCAGTGCACCTTAATGGGAATATTTAAGCTACCACTGCAAGCAAAGGAAAAAGTCCTCAGATCTGGGTGTTCGTTCTTGCTCCTTGTTTCATGGTACTCTGGCCCAAGTGTTTGGATGGCTGATTATTGAACTAAATTGGGAAACTATCTGATTTTGTCTGAAATCAGACAGAAAACAACTACTTTTGTCTGAAAAATAACCCAGCCAAAAAACTCGACTTCCATCAGGCCTTACCTTCACAAATGCTTGTGATAATGTAGTTCATGAATGTGAGGATGGCTTTGGTTTGCCAAAGGAGAGAACTACTGAAGTGCATACTGCTATGAGAAATTTTAAATCAAACTCCTCTAGGAATGTTGCTTTTTCAAACTTAATTGAATTAGTTTGCACAGATAGTAGTTCCAGAGTAAGAGTGACTGGACTCTGAGCTGGTAACAGTAATACCAGCAGTAATACAGTATTAGCAGCCTCTTGAGGTTTATTAGTTATTAATGCAGCTATACCATTTCTAGTGGGTGGATTCCTGAGAGAGTTGGTCTGTGTGGCTAGTCCAATGGCATAGGTGCCTAATACGTAAACTTGCCGCAAGTAACTTGCCGAGACTTCTGTGGCCTTCAGACTGAATTGAATACTCATCTGGAGAGTTTTGAAAGAACACATTAGGTATTGGACATCTTAGGACAACTTTAACTATGGTAATGATGATCTTTCACTACTTCCATTTCTGAAACATCTATGTTTTGGCTTGAAAAGAAGAATATATTTTTCTGCTCAAAGTAGTCGAGTCCATTGATTTGCCTTTTTCATCTCTACTGCAATCGTTCTTGTTTTGCCTGAAATATGTGGTTTAATAGCCAACAAAGAAATGAATTGCTTTTCAAAGTGACGATTTCCCTATATTGAATATGAAGGGAATTTAGTACAAGTAGCTTACAGCTCAATATCAGAGAGCTGGATGACAGAAGTAGAAAAGATAAACTCTATACTCCTTCTGCTTGCTTCAAGCATGTGTTTGTTTGGCAGTAGGTAACCTGATAGAGCATTTATTTGATATTTTTAAGATAGTAGAGACAATATTTTAGTTAAAGACAGCAGTAGAAACCCAGGTTCCATCATACATGAAATGCTTTTTACTTTTCAGGGAGCCCATTTGATTTGTGCTCAAAACCAAATTGCAAACATTGATTCAGTCTTTGACCTCCAGCCCTGCTTTTCCACCAGATCAAGAGCTCTATATGCCTTTTACGAGGGAAGATCTATGATGCTTTGGATAATAGAACCCTAGCAACATACAGCTACAAAGAGGCCCTGAAGCTTGATGTTTACTGCTTTGAAGCATTTGATCTTTTAACATCGCACCATATGCTGACGGCACAAGAAGGTCTGGATAGTGGTATTTCTCAAATACAAGTAAAACTTAGCTGCTTTCTCAATATGCCTTTTTCCTGGATAAAAACTAAAGCAATACTACAAGTAACAGACTTTAAAATGTTAAGAATAGAAAACACATGAAATCGGTGAAAATTATAATCTGCTCAAATTTACATTTGAACTTTATTTTTCAGTCCTGCAGTGCTAAGAATTAAAAGAAACAAACCCAGCTGGCCTGACTGTTAACTCTGGCAGCTCCCATGCTCTTTGCCCAGCCTAAAAAATGTTTTTCCTGTGTTCTCAGCTTCTCAGGCTTTAAATCCACAAAATGCTGCTAGTGCTAGCTTAGTTGTAGTAGGCATTACTTACTATAGCATTCTGAGCGATAAAATTTGACATGTAGATTAAATAAAAATAGTAGTGTGTTATGTCATCTTTATTATATTTGATTTAAAAGTGTAGAAGGAAAAACTAAGAATTCAATCTTTAATTTCCATAATTAGTAGTATTATCTGGTTTGAGTGTATCTGTACTGTTTTCTTCCTTGTAGTTTTGGGATGAGCATCATAAAATTCTTTGCATCTCTAAGTTCTTAAAATGCTGGATCTTACTGTTTCTTCTGTAATATGACTTTTTCTTTTAATTCAAATAGAAAAAGAACTTCTTGAATCTCTACCTCTTAGTAGACAATGTACAGAAGAAGAACAAGAATTGCTTCACTTCTTATTTGAGAATAAATTGAAAAAGGTAAACCCCAAAACTTACTAAAAAGCTGGAGAATTGCTTGAAAATCTTGACTTCAGGTGTAGCTTTTCTGGATTCCATTTATTCTGAACATTGGACTAAAATAAGGCCTTTGTAGTTTTGATTATTTTAAAATCGATGATGCGGTAGATATCACTTTATGGGGTAGTATAATAGTTTTCTGTAAACTTATTTTCTGGTGTGGTGACAACTTGAAATTCTGATTTTTATTTTTTTCTTAAGTTTATTTCTTGAGAAACTTCTAGGTGGGGAAAAAGAACACTAATAATGTAGGTAAAATGTCAGTTACCTGAAAATAGTAGGATATAACAACATTATTCCAGACTATTTTTTCCAAAGATAATGTGAGAGCACTGAAAAGACAACTATATAGTGTAGTCATTTTTACAGCCTACACTTAAGATATTGACACTGGCAAGCACATTTCATGTTCTAAATGAGCTTTTAAGTACATTATAAAGAACCGTTTTACCAAATTTGTGTCTTATGGACTTTGTTTAAGAATTTTAAGAAGCGTAATGCTGCTTAAATATTCTTTTAGAACTAAATATATTAATATCCACATAATACCATATTATGTATAATTCCCATCTGATTTTAGATTGAATTCAGATGTTGTTTCTTTTGTCTTTCAGTATAATAAACCCAGCGAAACACTGATTCCTGAATCAGTGGATGGTCTTCAGGAAAACCTGGATGTGGTAGTATCCTTAGCTGAAAGACATTATTATAACTGTGATTTCAAAATGTGTTACAAGCTTACTTCTGTGTAAGTATACAAAGCAACTTTGAGGGTTTTTTCTTATATGCTGTAGTATAATAATTATGCCTGCAAATATCATTGTTCAATGCATTGACATACATAACCATTTGATACAAAGCTTCAGGTATGTAGAATGTGTAGTTTGTGTCTGGCAAGACACATTATTTTTATGATATGTAGCAGAAATATCCAAAGCAAAAATCCAGTTAATCAGCACTGTGCAGCACTTCCCTTCATCCATCCTCTTCCTTACTCTAGTACCTTCAGTTTTGTGTGTTCTGTACCTACTTCTTGTTTGGCCTTCCTAATGAACAGGTTTGGATCAGTTGGTTAGTTAGGAAGTATAATTTCTCTGGCTGATTAATAGTTATGTTAATTTTGATGTGCCAAGTATTGTGTCTCACTTTCTATGTAGCCCAGGCGTACACTGCTGCTCGGTTGTCAGATGGGTCAGAGCAACAACGTGGATTGCTTTTCAACTACTGTAAACGTGAACACGTGGTTGTGGAGCTGCTTTTTCTGCTGGCCTGACAACTACTTTTTTAAGAAACTGTATTTTTGTGTATGTGCTGCATAGTCTAAGAATATTAGCAGTATAAAATAGAAGGGGTTTTATTTCATTTTTGTACCTCTTAGCTGAAGCAAGCCATCGCTATGTATAATATCCCATGGAACCGAGTACAGGCAGTGGGAAGGCTGTAGAGAATGCTGACAGGGTGAATTTAAATGTCTGAGTAAAATCATTAGTCTATTGAAATAAATTACTCCAGTTAAGTCAATAAAATTGTATTATTGCATTTTTGGTTCTGAAACTTAATTGCCACACCTTGTCTAGCAGAAAGTGGCAGGACTAAATGTCTCCTAAGGAGAAGACTATCACAAATGCTAGAGCTTGGAAATGAGAGTCTGAGAAGTTTATATAACTTCGAAGTTTTAGACTCTCTTCAAGAGAGCATTTAATATACTTGTTTACATGTTCTTTTATACTTTTCATTTTAAATACTTTAAACTATTTAAAAATGTGAGCTTTTGACTGTTTCAAGGTGTACTTCTCTGAGAATGGATTCATAATATTGTACTTCTAATTGAAGAGATTCTGTGAATAGATTTGAAGACATCTTTTTATTCTCTGCTTAGTTTACCAAATGCCAATGCTTACAAAAAGGGTACACACCTACAAGCCATGTCCTGCATGCAGTTTGTTGTCTGTGAGATTCTTCTGTTTCTAAACACTGCAGGAAATCAAGATTTTTAACTGAGATAAATATGTTTCCTAAGGCATACTGCTTAGTGTTAAGCTGAGAAAGCTGAGGACTATTCCTTGAAAGTTGCTGTGAAACATATGGAAAAGATAAACAGAAATGCTGCTTGCTGTTTGATGGTTAAATTTGAAGTGACTTGCAAACAAGCGTGCATTGTATGCTCTCTTTCTAATCGTATATTCAGCTTGCAAGAATTTTCAGTTATCCTCTTCTGTTAATCTAAATTAATAGTTGTTTTTCTGGTCTTAAGATAGCCTTTATTATGCTGTTAATAGTTACCTCCTAGTCACAAATAGTTTTCCAGTGCCTAAAGAGGAAATTAACTGGAACATTACACACTATAAAAGCAGCTCGCTTATAACACATTAAAATTTTTGAAATGTTCATTGCAGATTTTTTTATTTTTTTAGAGTGATGGAAAAAGATCCTTTCCATGCAAATTGTTTACCTGTGCATATAGGGACGCTTGTGGAACTTAATAAAGCGAATGGTAAGAAACACAACATTTAGTATGAGCGAAAAGAAGATTGTAAAGCTTCAATTTTAACAAAGAATTAAGGATGCCAAGAAACCCCCTAATATACCATTTAAAAAATTACATGTATTTTTCCTCCTACCTGCAGTTTCAAGAAACCAGTAGTAACTGGCAAAGACGGGAGTTTGAGAGCTGACAGCGGGGTGGGGGAAGTAGCTGTGCAAGGAGTCTTTATTCGTTCATGATCACAAGCATCACTGTCTTTTAACCACTGGGCAGTGCAGCCCGAAAGTTAGTGAGCTACACTGCTTCATTTCTGTTTGATTTCTGCTTTGTATCTAGGTGTACTACTTCTGCTCAACAACAAAATAAAATATATTAATTTAAACTATCAGGAACTCTTTCAGCAGTGTGTGTGCGTAGGTGGATGTGCTTTTCCCATATTAGAAAAAATTCTAGAACTCTCCTCACCTTTGCTGTTGTGAAGGCCTTTTTTTAGTTCAAAGAAGTTAATAATCATGCAGCACCTTTGTTGGAATTACAAGAACAGCGTACTTGCAGATGGAATGACTTTTTCTCATTTCAGACTGCATATAAACATCCAAAGCAAGTGAGGAGTTGAATGTCTTTAAAACCAATTGGAAAATAAAATAAGGAGCTCATATGATTTGCAGTCTGTCGAAGGATGGTGCATTGTATGTATGTAAATAGGTCATTAGGTGTACTAGTACTTCTCAAAGTTTAGTAAATGTACTTTTCAGTTACTTTCCAGTTAATTACATCTGAAAATGTGGCCAGTACACTGATTTTTCTTCTAAGTCTATCTTGAGAAGCATCTTGTAAATAAGTTGGTATTTTGTAAGCCATATTTGTAAGCCAGCTTTCATATTTGATTTTTCTGAAGCCAATAACTGATGCGAAGTACTCCAGAACAAACTCATCAATTTAGGAGTGCTGTGCTCTGAAGAAATAGAAATTTTATGTACTGTAATGCTATTTCTTTTGAAATAGCAGTAGAATTGTTATCCTGTATCTGATTATTTCTGCTGTTGTCAGAAAATCCATAGTAAATTATAGTAGTTGTAATTCTAGTAACTAGAATTATTATTTTTATTAGAAAAGTAATCACTTAGAATTATTACAAATAATACAATCATTTATTTGCCTTTCTCCTATTTTCAGCATATTAATGCACAGGACTATTCTTTGAAATTGATCTAGGCAGTACGTATTAGCTTTTAGGTGTAGGAAGTTCAATAGTGTTTTACCTTGACGAGATACATTCAAGTGTAATACTACAGGCGTTTTATTTTACTGTATGTTAATGACCTAAGTTGTTGCAGAATTCTTTAAGGGGTGGGCTGTATAGCTGCTTATTTATGTGCTGTGAAGACTTATGGGTTGTTTGGGTTGGTTGGGTTTTTTTTTGGTTAATTGCAAACCCAAATCTATTTTGAGGCAGTTTGAAGCATTACCACTAAACAGAAAACATTTTTGTTCACTTGTGCATTAATAACATTAGATGTTCTGGATATTTTGTATAGAAGGCTAAAGGGCTTGAAACATCTTAATGGCTTAGCACATTTTAATTTTCCTTTCTTGTTTCTTCCCACTATGTAGAGCTTTTCTATCTTTCTCACAAACTGGTGGACTTGTACCCAAATAATCCTGTAAGTTGTTCTAAGCATTCATTACTAGGTAGTTTTTTCTAGGTGAAAGCACATAAAAGCTATAATGTAATAGTTTGAGCAGCAGAATTCAAAATCTGTTTCTGGCTGCAGCTAGTAAAAGTGGTTCGCTCCTTTTCTTTTCTATGCATTGTAATTTTCTTATACCAAGGTTCTTTTTTTAAAACAAAATACCTGTAAAATATATTCAATGCGAGGCATTCACGTTGAATAATAATTTAAAACAAATGCTACGGTAATAAATGTATATGTCTCGCTGGGCAACCTTTTCCAATGTTTGATCACCTTCATAGTGAAAATTGTTTTCCTTTTACTCAGTCGGAATTTCCCATGTTGCAACTTGTACCCATTGCCTCCCATCCTGTCACTGCCCCTCTGAGAAGCCTCTGGCGCTGTCTTCTGTATTCCCTACCATAATTGAAGACAGTAATAAATATTCCACTTAGCGCTGTCTTCATAAGGCTGAACAAAACCAGTTAGAGAAGTACATGCCAGCAGTTCTAGCTCATCTGCGATATCAAATAATTTGAAAAGCTGACTGTGATTTCAGTGAAAATTCTCTAACTATAATCTGTTCCTCTATTTTGCATCACCTATGGTGAAGTTTCACTAAAATCAGTATGATATATCTAATTATGTTCTATTTTGATTTTAACGTGTAGGTATCATGGTTTGCAGTAGGATGCTACTATCTCATGGTTGGCCACAAAAATGAACATGCCAGAAGATATCTCAGGTAAAATACATTTTTTTTGCGGCTTTCCTTACTTAGTCTGTTGCTCACTCACTAAATAAATATTTAAAGTTCACAGGTTTTTGTAAGCTCATAAAGTAAACAGAAGTCTTGGTAAACTGATTACTACTAAAATATTCCTTTTTTTGACACCCTTTTTTTGGTATATCAATTTAGACCTCAACCTTCTAGATACTTAATGCCATACAGACTTATGCAGAATCTCTTTTGGCAGTCACCTTCCTGTTAGGGGCAGGTGTAGTCCCTGCATTCACTCGTGCTGCCGAGCTAACAACAGCTAGGCAATCAAGCCTCAGTTATTAGCTTAAGGACACTCAGGTATTCTCCTGAGTTCATATCTGAAAGGGAAGTTAGGTAGAAAATTTTGACATTTGGCCATCTAGTTCCTTCTGTGCACAAGCAGCCTTGGACTTTTTAGGTTGGTCAGTCAGTCCAGTGCTCTTTCCTGTAGGTCTTTTGTGTGTGTATTGTTATCAGCACTGGGGAGCAGGACCTTGCTGTGAAGTAGGGCTGTAAGCCTCAGATGAGAAAGCCTAAATCAACCTGTAAGGCTTTTATTTTTCTTTGAGACCTTTATAGACAATATATGTAAAGATGGGTTAGTAATTTAGACTGTTTAAATGTCTGGTTATTATGAGTAAGCTATTTAAATTCCTGACAAGTAGTAGTGTGAAATTCTTCAAGAGGCTGTCTGGAGTGACATAGGTGGTTTTAGTGGTGAAATAAAAACCATCTTTATTAAATCTGCAAGCATCCCTAGCCAGGAGGGGTCTATACATGTGTTGGGGGTGGGGAGGGGGAATCAGAATTCAGGGTAAAGCAGAGAAAAGGTCTTGTAATACATTTTGTAATACATTATGAGTCACTACTAGCTCTTTCTGTATTTTGGCCAATTCACCTATTATATCATTATTCATGTTCAGTAATATCAAATAATTCCTGCTGTCCATGAACAGCAATAGAAATAATACACTGAATTCTTGAAAATGTGATACTTGAAAGTGCTAAATAGTTTGTTGAACTTTTAAACTTTGTTTGCCACTGGTTGTTAAAGAAGGTTATCTTAATAGATACCTAACTATGTGGCACAGCATTGTTTTGTGAGTAGCCATCTGAAGCCGATGAAAGTTGATTTCGTATATGTGTGTGTTTGTACCCTGCTCTTGTTTTTAGCAAAGCTACTACACTTGAGAGAACCTATGGACCTGCGTGGATAGCATATGGACATTCATTTGCAGTTGAAAGTGAGCATGACCAAGCAATGGCTGCATACTTCACAGCTGCACAGCTCATGAAAGGGTATGTCAAAAATGTCATATTCAGAAAAATTAAAATTAATCCATAGTTAGTGTAGAATGTTGACCTATATCACTTTAAACAGTGGGAATACATTTGCAACAATTATCTGGTAGAGAACAAAGGAGGAAAAAACTAATGTAATCATCTGTGTTTGATTGCATTATTTGTACTTGATTATTGTTGTAATTTTTTTAAGATCTAAGTCAAGATTTATATTTAGGTAATCTATATTCTACCTGAAAGTTCTCTGAAATCTGTGAATCGTGTCTGTCATACCAGGTCATAAACTGCTGTATAGTAGTATCTTGAACAGCTCTCCACTGCTGTGAAGAAGTTTGTAAAATGAGCAGTGGACTTAATCATGTCATATTGTATATCAAATTATTGTATTTGGCTGTAATTATTGGTAAATGTAATCCCTCTCTTATTACTTCTCCCACATTCCATTTGTAAGTGAAATGTAGGAAGCATACTAGAGAGAAAAAAAAAAAACAAACTCAGAACTAACTTAAGCACTGAGGAAAATACATGTACTTACAGAGCAAGTTACGATTATGCACTGGAGTTCAAATTCTTGTCGATAACTAAGAAATATAAAAAGTCTTTTAAGCTGCCCCTTAGGTTAATAGTCCATTTAAATTAGCTTTTTACTTGGATATACGTAAACATATGCAAACACAGTTGGCATTTCTTTATAGTTTGTGATGCCATTCCCGATGTGTGTGTGATACTTGTGGGTTTTTTTATAGGTGTCACTTGCCGATGCTCTATATTGGACTGGAATATGGTTTGACCAACAACTCAAAGTTAGCTGAAAGGTTTTTCAGCCAAGCTTTAAGCATTGCACCTGAAGACCCTTTTGTTATGCATGAAGTTGGAGTGGTCGCATTTCAAAATGGAGAGTAAGCTTGCAAAAGGAGATTAAATATGAGCTTAAACATGGATTATTCTGAAGTGTAATGTGCCAATACATGTACTGAAGTGCTTATATCGAGCTATAGAATACAAAGTTTCTTTTGGTTCTAGCTTAGATGGTGTTTATCCTAAATCCTTTCTTTCTATGTTGTTCTTCCTTGTTTAAGATCGAATGAGGAAAGAATTTAACGCTTGAGGAACATGCAGAGATGAGTTATTGTCTTGTGTGTGTCTGTCATTGGGTAGTTCCGTGCCTTGAAAAGGCATCAGTCTGCACACACAAGTGCACACATGCTATAAAACTTTATACAGCAAAACATTTTGTCAGCTCAGGAGGTTCCAGATATAGTCTGAAAAATCTTAAAAGATATAAGAACTGTTTAGTGAATATTCTTGGTTTGCTTCTGATTTTTTTAACTTTGTCTTGTTAGCTCTTAGGAGCACATGCAAAATATAGCCAAACGTAAATTACGGTTTCTTACAGCTAATTTCACTCATATGACAAAATAATGTCAAAAAACTGTTATTTATAATACAGTTTGCTCATACTGCTAATGAAAACTAATGAAACTAATTTACGTTTCTTTCCCCTCACCCTGTCAATTCTTAGCTGGAAAACTGCAGAAAAGTGGTTTCTTGATGCACTGGAAAAAATCAAAGCTATTGGAAATGAGGTATTTTCCTAATAACGTGCATGATCATAAATTTGTAAAACTCCAGGAAATTCTGTAATATCTTCTGATAAAATATGCTTATTTTAAGGTAGAAGCAATACAATATAAATTTGACTTTAAAACTTGGGCCATCTACTTGTAATTGTGTATGTTGGGTTGTTACATGAGAATCATCACACATTATATTCAGTGCTACAGGAAAAGGCAAAAAGTATGTTTCTGTATGAAATGAAAATAAGTGCTGACTGGAGAGTGGAATCCAGGTCTCATTCTCGGTCTTGCGTCTGAGTAGACCAGTGGTTCTTGGCCTGAGGGTGGAACAGGGCACACATGTGAAAATGGTTTCTGCCACCTTAAGTGTTAGCCATTTCTTGAATGACTTCCATTTTTGTTTGGACATAATCCTGTAGGTTTGGATTTGTTTTCTTTCTATCAGATAGAGCCACTGTGGGGGAATGGGCCCAGGGATGCTTAACGAACTTCCTGAAAGTAATCAAAATAATCACTGGCAAGAAGTTTATTAGGAAATGTGCTTGTAGTTCTGGAGCTTTTGTGAATCAAAAGTCAACCATTACGACCCCGATTCTTTAAACGCCTAAACACACAAATGAGTTTGTACTTACTGGTAGTACCGTTTATTTTATTTGTGTGTTGTCATCTTGTCTAAAGAAACACATTGTACTAGAGTAACTTAAGATGCCTTAATGAAAGTAGTACCACCTTGTGACAGGCTTCTTGTGAATTTTACGATAGGTTTTCTCAATTTTTAGCTTAAATTTAGTTAATGACGACACCAACTCATGGTGCTATAATTGTTAACACGGCATCTCCTTTCAAGATAATGAAATTGCTTCTATAAAGTGGAAACGTCTTCTGTGTGCCTCATGAATGAGCTAACTTATTTCTAGCAGGTGAAGTTAGACTATGGAGAAAACAGCAAAAAGACCTTCATGATTATTTTAGAAACACCTAATCTGAGGGCTCTTCAGTGCTCCTAGGCTGAGAGACTTGACGTGATTTTTTTTTAAGTAGAAAACAAATTATGTTTGGTTTGCATCCAAGTTTTACTATCACTGACCCTTTAAATAAATTTAATTGGGTTTGGGGAATGGAAAAATTAGAAGAGCGAGTTATTGAATAAATGTTTTGAGCTTAAATACGTGCTTTGAAAAGAACTGAAAATGCGTGTGATATTTTTCTTGGTCATGGATGAATTGTCTTGTTCGTTTGTATGTTTGGTTGGTTTTTTTAAAAGTCGACAAAATTGAGTTACAGTCTGGGAAGCTGCAGTTATTTGAATTGTTGCATTATTTTGCAGGTAACAGTTGATAAGTGGGAGCCTTTATTGAACAACTTAGGACACGTCTGCAGAAAGCTCAAGTAAGCAGAAAGTACTGGAGCTACATTTATCTGGAATACTACGCAAATATGTTTTCTCTAGGCCTACTTCTCATTTATATCAAGATTGTACCACATGAGAGCAGTGTAGAAGCACCTTGTAAGAACAAGATTCCCTAAATCAACTTGTGAATGTAAATACATTAATCACCCCTTATATCCAGTTTACTACATGCAAGTTAAAGTGCTTAATGTGAAAGCCTTTCCTTAACTATTGATTCTTATTAGATAGAAAGTTGGTCGTAGGATTTTAGATCCTTGTGTGGGTCTGAATTCGAACTGGCCCCTGTCCCAGTCCTGACATACTTGAATATGTCCACTGATTTAATTAACATAAAGGTGGTTTTGTGACAATTAACTGCTTAGATCAGTGCTTTTGTTTCTTTTTCTTGAAGTGAAATGCTCAGGAACATTAATACAGCAATAAAATACTGCTTTATGGTTTTTGAGAACAGAACTATTTCATATTTCCATTCTAGGAAGAGAAAAAGAAAGTGCAAAGTACGTATGCAAGCTTTAACAGTTTTAACAGAGAAATGTTTTCTCTTTAATTACCTTAATCTCTTTTTAACGAGTGTTTTCTTTTGTTTAATCAGTACCATATCTTTTTTTTTTAATGTCATGGTTTTAATTGTCCAGTTGGTGTATACTGTAATTTTTGTTTCAAAGCTGCTAATGAGAATGTGATTATGGTAGATATAAGTTGTACTTCTGCTTTGGGTTTGCTAGTAGTTGCTTTGTGCTTGAATTGCCGATTAGTCTTCATTTTCATTATGAAATAAGGATGTATAATAGTTACCCCTTCTGCCAAGATCAAACAAAAGGCACTGCTTCTGGAATCTATTCATGCGTATAATTGCAGGTTTTTTCAAATACTTGTTTCGGTTATAACTCCTTTTGTCTTTATTTAATTTCTGCAATAAGTTAGTAACCGCTTACATCACACTTAAGGCAACTTGCATTGTATTATTTGTTCAGGTTCAGAAAACCAACCTAATGTATTTCTACATCCTTGTGAAACATCTTTCAGGAAAACCAAGTTGAGAATTTAGGCAGCCGTACGTGTGCTTTGACAACTTAAAAACATTCTGTAATTAATTTGCTAGTGTTCATAATACATGCTATTGGTATTATGAAAAAACCTACTGGATATATATCTACTCGCTAGCATTATGTGGTTGAAATTTGAGAGCAGCATATTAAAATACAGTGGTAGTTAACTGGACAGGTAAACACTACGAATGAAAATAAAATTCAAGTCATGGGAAAGTTTTGTGCAGCAAGCAAACAGTTGCATAAATTTTCTGCCTCAATTGTTCCTTAATGCCCTCCAACACTTCATGTGTTGCTATTTGCATAATTTCATTGTAACTGTAGACATTAAAATTTCTTATGAATAGACAATTGGTTGTCTTTATTTTTTAACAACTTGGTACTAGGATGTCAAATGTGACAATTTAATTTCTCAGAGTAATGCCATAATGTACATTTAATCCTTGTTTGCATTTGACATTTTATAAATAACAAATAACAACAATAACAAAATCAATCTAATTAATGGATAATTTTCAAAGATTTGAAAGAAATTATGGATGTGTGTAAATCTTTTCTGATAGAGACAGTAACAAAATGGAAGTGCCAAATGTACCAGTGTATGAAGCACTTAAGGGTTGTGAAATTTCTGCCTGGAGAGCTTTTCTTACTTTGAACAATGAATGATTTAGTCTCTTACTGCTCCTTTGCTCCCCTGGGGAGGAAAATGAAAGTTACAGCAAGAAAGCTAATGTTACAATGAGCAGCATTAAACATCTAAAGCAATTTACCGTATCAGATTGCTAAGATCATCTCCAAATGGGGCCTAGCTGTAAGCAGCTGTTGTGCTACATAAGGCGAACAATGATTTCTCAATTATGTCGGGGAAGAAAATTGTCAATATCCATGAGTCTTTTGTGCATTTTATTATGTTCAGAGTATGAAGCAATAATTTTTAAGTTCCTGCAGGATCATGTGCCACTGAGCTAAGGAAAATATCGATATAATACTATATAAACATCTCTCACCCTGAAGCTTACTAAAAGATTGTCTGTGTTTTAACCCAAACAGGAAATATGAAGAAGCACTGGAATACCATCGCCAGGCTCTAGTATTAATTCCTCAAAATGCTTCTACTTACTCTGCTATTGGCTACATTCATAGTCTAATGGGCAACTTTGAAAGCGCAATCGACTATTTTCATACGGTATGTAACTACCTTAAATTAAAGTGCTTCTCACAGATTCTATTATTTCTGGTTTGGTTTTATAACAGAGAACCAGAATTAACCCAGACTCCAAATTAGTGTTTATTTTATAATCTTAATTTTTGAAAAATAAAAAATCCTAAATTTTCTGTTAATTAGGTAAAATTGGCCACTTTGGGGAAACTTAGTACTTGGATCCTTTTTTTTCATAAATTGGTTGAATACTATAATTGTCATATGCATTTTGTGTACATAAACTTCTCATGTAGCTGAAATGATTTAAAAGATTTCTAGCCTATGTCTTGAACTAGAATATATGAATGAATATATAAAGTAGTATATATAAAGGGCAACATTTAAAGATATGCTGTTTTCTGTTGTCTCAGATTTATCTTTATTATATGATACTTGTCTATTATTATTGCAGGACAGTCTTAGTGATTTCACGGTCTCATAGAGTAATGGTGCATTTTCCTCGGTTCAATTTTCAGCATTCAAGCTGATTGGCTTGAGTTTAGCTGCAGTTCTATTTACCTAGAAGCTTGTAGTACGTAGCTTTAGTTGTAATTACTTCAAGCATGTCTCAGTCTATTTTGTTACAGATTGGAGCTTCGCTATACAAAATTAACTTCCTCACAGATTTTATAATCATTATTTTAGTAGTATGTTTACTTCATGATTTGTGAATGATTCTCTCTCTGTATACATACCCTTTTCTGATTTTTTTTGTGCTTTGCTTCCTTACTGCTTCAGCCAGTTCATATGACAACATTATTTTAGTTGTGCAGTGTTTTGCTTTACAGTGAAGACTATGCTCTGATACCATTTTTGAGCAACAAAACCCAACAAATTCAGAACCATCGTGGACTTAAGATGTAAATGGTTTTATTTGCTTCTGAATACTTTTTACTGTTTCTTTTTTAATAGGCCCTTGGTCTTAGGAGGGATGACACATTTTCAGTCACGATGCTTGGACATTGCATAGAAATGTATATTGGTGATTCTGAAGCCTACATTGGTAAGTCTTTCACTTACATGACTCTTAAAGTCATTGAGTCCTTTGAGAGGAGACAGCAAGAATGTCTACCGTTACCTAGTTAACTTACAAAGTAGAGTATGTTTTTGTTTGAGTTTTGTTGTGGCTTTTTTTTTTTAATGGGTAAATGAGTCAGAACTTATCAACAATTGCAGATGACCACTGGTTTTTTTTGTAAGCATCATGAAAGTAAATTCTTACCAGTATACAGAACAGAAACTCTTTGCCATTGGAAGTGCTGATGGTTTCTTTTGTAGAAAATATTGATTTGTGGCAGCTTAGAAACCAAAGGGAACGTGGAAAAAATAAAATAGAACCATGGAGTTAGAAAGTCAGAAGACTTGATTATAGCTACTACTGCCGTAGAGAGATCTGGGCAAGTCATTTTCACTATGTCAAAACTCTGCTCTCAGATAATCTCTGGAGGCAGAGAGAAATTAATCTGCTTCCAAAAATAGAGCTTTGCGTATGATTAAAAAAAAAAAAAAGTGCTCCATAACAATAATACACTATATTGCCGTAGTTTGAAATGTTCTACGAAAGCTTTCTACGCACACACCCCCCCAAAAAAACTTCATAGTGACGTGTTTCAGCTTCATTGAACTTAAGTGATCTATCTGTAATGAACAGTTGATGTCCTGTCAAGCATGTTAATGAGGCTGAATCCAGTAAAAGCCATCTGTGCTCTATTGCTTTTCCTGCTGATTTTTTATGCAGTTGAAGCAGATGTTTCTTCTCAACATTGTCTTGCTCCATATGTAGTTGGTTGACACATCTGGAAGAACCACACAGCCGTGTGATGTGCGTTAAGGCAAACCATGCTTTGTGTAACTTAAACAACAAAAAATGCCTCTTAGAGAATTGGGAAGGGAATTGGCAATTACTTCTCGTAACAGACTTTTGAATCTGAGTTGTATTTCTTATATTGTGCTCTTTTTCCAAAAGGGAGGGTGCTGGATTTCTTTCACAACAACTCTATTCAACTTCAGTCATTAAACAGCAACAGCTCCCTGTTGGTCTGAAAGCAGAGAATCAGAGTAGCTTCTGGATCATAGTTTCTTTGAGATACGTTTTTGAAAGTGTTCACTTGGAATAAACTAATGGTTTGACTTTTTTCCTAGGAACAGAGATCAAAGACAAATTAAGATGTTATGACTTCGATGTACACACAATGAAGACATTAAAGAACATAATTTCACCTCCCTGGGATTTCAGAGAATTCGACATAGAAAGACAAACCCTGGATGAAAGTGGCATAGTAACATTAGAGACGTCACATCAAAGGAAAAGTACAGATACGAGTCGCCCATTGGAAGAAACATTTGAGATTGAAATGAATGAAAGTGATATGATGTTAGAAACATCAATGTCAGACCATAGTACGTGACCATAAATGCTGGTGGAGAGCTCATTTTGTCTAAGTGTAATATGTTTGTTTTAGCATTTTTGTTATGGTGTTATACTTTAAAGGATTTGCTATTTTTATATGAATTCAAACTACTACTCTGTACTTACCACCAGTGAAATAATGCTTGCCTTAAGGATGATTAAACAGTATACATGACGGACTATTTCTAGAAAATGAATCATACATGATGAAGTAAAAAATAAATTCACTTTTTTTTTAAAACTGTTTACTGGCCATGTGTCTGCCATCAATAAGACTGTGAAGGTTTAAAAATAGTACTTGATATGGAATCGTTAACAATGTTGTAAAATTGAATAGCCAGTCTAATACAGTAGTATTGTGGCTTCTGAGTTTTCATCCTGTCTGTGAGGAATGCTTTCTTAGTAAATAGGCCAAAAGAATCCATGAAGTTTTATACTTACTACTTTATAAATGTTTATTCTTTTAAGGAGCAATTTCAACCGTTTTCCATCAAAGCTTTAAATTTATGACAAAGCATATTACTTTATTATACTTCAATTAATTTCAGTTCTTTATCGTTATTCTATATCGTATTACTGAAACATCATTTAAGAACTGGTTTTTGGTAAGCTGACTAGACAACAAACTTGAATTGTGTAAACATTAAGATAAATCAAACTTACCTGCAATTAGTGTTATAACAGAGCTGTAAGCCACGGTGTACTACTGTAGGGACCATAGTCATTCACTTCACACATAGGTGTTTTGTCAATGCAAAGGATTAACTGAACAATACACATACACAGTTTTTACAAGTCTCTAAAGTGTGGTATTTTTAAATGTCATTGGTTCACTGCAAAATGAAGAAGTAAAGTGTATGCCTCTGAAACCGCAGCAGTGATTTGTCCATGCACTACAGAGGGCAGGTCTGTCTGCCTTCTTAGCATGAGTGTTGAACGTATTTTGTGTAAATTTTTCTCTTCCCTTCTCTTCTTGCCTCTTCCACCTATGTCACTGTGTGGGGCTTAAAATTAAAAACTTAATGCTGCAAGCTGTCATAATACTTTCTTCTGTGACTGCTAGGTTTTGGCATTTAATGTTTAGAATAGATTTCCTGAAGTTTAGCCGTCCAGACTTTAGTGTGAAGTACTTCAGAACTCAAGAACTGGCAATTTTTCTGTAGACAAAAGATTTTTTTATGGAATACAAAAATTATTTTTGTTTTAGTGAAATAAAATCATTGGTCTAAAATGTAATTTCTACACTGAATCTCAGTACATGCGTGTTAACATTTAAACGTGTTTACAGTTACACTTTTAGTATAAAACATATGTTTGGTTATTGGGATATAATTTTCATCCAGTTTATTGGGGCAAGGTATAAAAATCCCTGACGTTTTAGTGCGATTCATGAAGTATTTCCTATACCTTTTTTTGGCACTTCATATAACTAACTGGAGACAAGGGCTGAATCCAAGTACCTGTATTGAAACCTTGTTGTCTTTTTGCTTTCCAGTAGTCCATCTTTTTTGATTAATGGTCCTCTTAATTAAAAGTAAACATTGTCTGTCTTAAACTTTTGCCGATCAATGGATATCAAAGGACGGGCTGATAATGTAATATTTTGAGTGTAATTTTGCATAGAGTTTCACATAAACTGGAAAATATAAATGACTACTACTCATCCCACTTCATCTGTCTCATGGCTCATTGAGTTCTCAGTGGCCAGGTTCTGAATCCCAAGGAATATACACTTGGTAGACACCACTACTTGGAAGAAATTGCTAGGGGGGAAGGCCTTTGTTTATCCAAGGATTCTTATTAGCCAATCTGAGACACCTGCTAGTGAATCAAAATGCTAATACTCCTTTTTCATCTGTTTTGCCTTCTTATTCGCTTGCTGCGCTGCTCGGGCAGACTTTTTTGCTGTGACTGATTATGTCTTCGTTCTTTGCCTCTTTTCCTGATACTGCTCTCATGAATCCCCATCTGGATCAGGGAGACTTCATCGTATCTGGTAGTTTGTGTGTGGTTCAGGTGACTTTTTATGTTTGAGGTAAGCCAGAGATTTTTCCTGGGCAGACTCTGGCCAACTAAGACCCTATAAGGAGTGTGTCTCACCAGCTACTGCATTAGGCAAGTCTCATCCTTTAAAGGACCTTTAGGTTGCTATTTTTACATCGGTGCTTATGTATCCTGGATGACTGTAACCAAGAAGACCATCTCATGGATGAAGTGACAGCAAAGGCTTATTGCTGCACACAGAGCAGCCAGAAGGCCATTGCCAACAGATTCTCAAAGAGCTGAACTCCTTTTTACTCTATAGCATTATCTGTTTGGGTTTTTTTAATCCAGCATAGGTAAATCTAGTTTTCTAGTAAGATATTGTGGCAATTGCTACATGGAAGATGGCAAAATGTCTTCTAGCAAATTAGGCCTTTTGTCCAATGTTGGGCACAGATGTAAGCCTTGTGTTGTTTCCTTTTTTGCTGTTACTACTATTTTCATTGACAAAATATTTTAGAAGATTGATAAACGTTAGTATTTCTTCCTGCACTCTCCAGTTATGATCTGATGGCATGTCGGCTCTAATGACAATACTGGTTTATAGTAGTCCTGCCCTGCCCGTAGGAATCTACTTATCCCTGTGCCACTTCCTCAGTTGTGTTAATACAAATGTATTCTGTGTTTACATTGTGAATCAAATCCAGGAAGCGGTCCAGCATTTAAAAATCTTTTCTCTATCACCTGTTCAGTTCTCAGAATCAAAGGCAGCAAACCACTGCTGTTTTAGTGGCAGGAGTGGGAAGAAACGCGTGGAATAGCGAGAACAGGCGTTGCTATAAAGGCAGCATATCATGACACTTTGGCAGGAATCTGCTCGAGGTTTTTTGGCTGGCTGATGCTGTCCTTCATTTAATGCCATTTAAAGTTACCTAAAAAGAAACGTATTTCTAGATTGTGAATGGCTTTTCCTGGACATCAGAGGGATTCTTGAGATGACTTGGCTTGGCTCCCAGCCCTTGAGGCAGCTACAATTATGTAAGAGCTCACCCAGGAATTTCAAGAAACTTTTTGGATCTCAACATTACAAAATATGTTGATTGCAATCTAGGACTGAACGAGCCTTGATGTGATTGATGGGTCAGTACTTACTTACAGACCAGCCACCTGGAACCCTGAGTTCTCCCGGGGGACTCAATTCAGGGACACCTGGCGGGTGAGAGATTATTCTGGAGCTGTATCGCTATGTGCTTCCCATGTTCTTGTCCTTATTCTGCTCATTCCTGGTGACCTCCCCAGGGACTTGCCACTGCCAGAGACTGTACTGTGGCACCGTCTGACTCTACAACCATTCCTACGTCCCTTTCTGATATGTTTCTCTTATTCATGAAGATAAATCAGATGCCAAACATCTACCAGTGTTTGACAAAAGCAGAAGACCACAGGACGTTAGGCTCTGTGGGAGCAAAAGCAGCAGTTGAATTTTGGGGAGCCCAAGTCAGAAAGGCAAGGAGACGCCAGCCAGAAAAACTCTCAGGCCTGCTTGCTGCACGGCCTGGGAGGCTGAGGCTGGTGGTGACACCGGTCTTCTAGGCTGACAAGATACTCCCCGCAGCCACAAGACTCGTGAGCTGATGCAAGTAACGAACAACGGCCTCTTTTCCCTTTTCCCACCCTGTTTTCTCCCCAGGACCTGGCTAGCTTTCAGGCCCTGCATCCTAAGGCTCTGGGTGACACTTCCCCGAGGTGCCTGTGACCATCCTGCTGTATGAGGCAGGGGCAAGGCCATGGCAGAGGGAGGCCTCAGGGCCACCAGGCAGCCCTGGGGGGCCACCAGAGAAGGGAGATGGACACGTTTCTCTGTCCTCCCCTGCCCACCGGCTCAGTGGGGTCCCTCTGGGCTCCCTGAAAGTGTCTCCCCCCTCCATCAGGGAGGAGGGGGCCGAGACGGGGATAGGAGCAACGACACCTCCCCTCCACCGCCACCGCTGCCGGGATGGGGCGGCGGACCCCCGCTCGCCCCCCGCACCCCCCCGCCCAGCCAACTCTCGCGAGATTCCGCCCGATCAGCGGCCAGTTCTCGCGAGGTTTCCGGCCTGGCTGTGGGCAGCGGCGGCGGCTCCATGCGGTCGGAGCGGGAGGCCGGGCCGGGGCCGATGCGGGGCGGTGGCCGCGACAAGTGGTCCACGGACATCCCGCTGCGGCGGGAGTCGCCGCGCCGCGACCCGGACCCTCCGGCAAACCCGCCGCCGCCGCCTTCTCCACCCTCCCCGCTGCCGCCGCCGCTTCACCCGGCGCCGGTTAAACAGCGCGAGGAGAAAAAAACGGCCCTGAGCAAAGTGAGGGGGCGCGAGCGCAGCTGCGGGCGGGAAGGGGGGGGACGGGACGGGACGGGACACACGCGGTGGGGGGGCAGTCGTGGGGTGAGGGGGTGTCGGTAAGGAGCGGCTCTGGTGGGAGATGTCAGGGGATGGGTGAGGAGCATGGCGCAGGTAGGCCCGGTTCATAGAGTGGTTGGAGTTGGGAGGGACCTTAAACACCGTCTGGTACCAACCCCCCCTGCTCTGGGCAGGGACACCTCCCACTAGGCCACGTTCAACGGACCCGAGTCTCGTTTCAGGAGGCTGTGGTGTTTTAAATGGGTGTTTCTGCGTCTGCGGAATGAGGGTTTTTACTCGGTGAAGTGTCACAGAGGTTTAGGTATGGTTTCCCGGCCTTTATCATTGGCCAGTTTACCTGAGTGTGCGGATTGACTAGGTGACTGCCAGACCCCCAGCTAGCCGCTCTCTCACTCCGTCCCCAGCAGGACAGGGGGAGAAAATATGATGAAAAACTTACTGGTCGAGATAAAGACAGGGACATCACTTACAAATTACCATCACGGGCAAAACAGACGCAACTTGGAGAAAATTAATTTACTGTATTGCTAATTAAAAAAATTAGAACTGTGAGAAACAAAGATTAAAACTAAAACACCTTCCTGTTCTCCTTCCTTCCCTCCCAGGCTCACCCTCCCCTGCCCCCAAGCAGGGCATGGGGATAGGGAATGGGGGTTGCAGACAGGACATAACAGCTCCTCTCTGCTGCTCCTTCCTCATCACACTCCTCCCCTGCACAAGCGTGGGGTGCCTGCCATGGGGTACCGCCCTTCATGAACTGCTCCAGCGGGGTTTTCTCCCAAATACTGCAGCTGTTCATGAACTGCTACCGTGTGGGGTGTTCTCTGTGGGCTTCAGTCTTTCAGGATAAACCTGCTCCAGCATGGGCTCCTCTTCACAGGCTGCAGGTCCTGCCAGAAAACCTGTTCCAGCATGAGCTCTCCCTGGGCTGCAGCTTCCTTCAGGGCATCTTCACCTGCTGCGGCATGGGGCCCTCCATGGGCTGCAGTGTGGATATGTGCTTCAACGTGGTCCTCTGTGGGCTGCAGAGGGACAGCCTGCCTCACCATGGTCTCCTCCAGGGGAATCTCTGCTCCAGCACCTGGAGCACCTCCTCCCCGCCTTTTTTCACCTTGGTGTCTGCAGGGCTGTTTCTCACACTTTTCCCCCCTTAACCCTCTGTCTCACACACTGATGTTCAGCCTGTTCTGTGCTTTCTTGAATACCTTTTCCCCCAGGCACCACCATCTTGGCTGCAGGGCTCAGCTCCAGCAGGTGGGTTTGTTGGAGCCTGCTGGAAACTGGCTGTGTCTGTCATGGGGCAGAGGCTGCCCTGGAGCCCCTGCCACCAGCATCTGGGCACATAAACCGAAGACACTAAGATGCTATTGTAATAAAAGACTTAAAAGTTAGTTTAAATCATTTTAAGAAGAGATACTGTAAAAATTTTGTGTAGTGAGTATCTGTTTTTTTGGTTGTTTGTTAAAATCTTTTGTTATTGGATAAATTGCAATGGTCCTCAAGTTCATCAGAATATTTCAGTTACCCTACAGTTTTACAATGTTAGCAGAAGCTGAGATACAGAAATTGTTCCATTTGCCAGCAAGTCCAAGGAGGTAAATCACTAGGAGGCTAATGCTTCGGTTGAAGTTCTCAATTTGAGGAAGAGCTTTTAAAGTGGAGTAATATGATTTGTTTAGTCTCTTTCTACAGTATTTAGATCAAAGATAAACCTCCATTTTCTTTTATATATGCAGGTAGTTATTCGACGGCTTCCTCCTTGTCTAACTAAGGAGCAACTGGAGGAACAGCTACATCCTCTACCTGCGCATGATTATTTTGAGTTTTGCACTGCTGATCCCAGGTGAGGATGAGCAGTTTGTGTAGGTTTTCAGGTGCTTAAAACCTAATTACGGTATTTTGGTCATACCAAATCACGTATTTTTTCCATCAAGTTCTTTTTGTTAGTTTTGTTAGTTACTTAAAGTACTTGTGAAAAGCTGGATACATATGCAGAGGCAATGCATTCCTGCCCTTTTCTTTTACACCGGTGATTCTAAACCAGAAAATTTTTGTGTATGAATAAGACATAATTTTATTTGAAACCCTGATGTTTCTTTTAATTTGCATTAGTAAAATGCAACAGACTGTTCACGTGCTGTGAGAAAGAGTCAACCTAGGGCAAATATGACAGAAGTTTTTTCATGAGTGCCATTTGAGCTTAGTTTCTTTTTTTGCTTACATGTTTTTGTATTTATTTCATGCAGTTTTTCAAATAATCCAGTTTTATTATTTTTTGTCTCGTTCAAAACTAAAAAAAAGTCAGAACTGCTAGTATATTTATATAATTCACTTAGTATCACCAGTGGTAGAATACAGTTCCCTTTTGAACAAGAGAAGGAACTTAACCATTAACATAAACAAAATACCTTGTATGTTACATCTGCATGTCTTCTGAAAAACTGAAGTATAAGATCCATCTTGCCTGCCTTAGCTTGTCTTAGTGTGCAGTCAGTCATCCTCCACAGGCACCATATTCTTTCCATTGACTACAGAGGGATCCTGGATGTTTATTGCTGACCAGCTTTAAAGTTAGGGGTGACCCCACCTAGAGCAGGTAGCCTTTCCTTTGTAGGGAATTGTTGGTGGAAAATTATGCTTGGAAGGGTCTAGTTCCTGGGCTGATTTTATTTGAAAGAATACTGCCACTTCTTGCCACCGCTGTGTTATTAGATGGTTAACTTGGACTATGTAGGTTCTCTCTGAGACAGTTCCACAGTCAAAAGGAGCGTCTGTTTAGCGAAACTTTATGGCAATTGCCTGACCTAGACAGTTACACATATGTGCGGCAACTAAATAGTAGATGCTTCAGCTTTTTTGGTAGAACAACAAAGCATGTGAAGTTAGGAAAGAAAAGAGTTTAGTCTGATTGAAAGTCTTTGTCATTACTTAACGTTTTTCTTCTGAACCTCATCATCCATATTTGCAAATGGGTCTCTTTAAGGGTTCTGTCGCAGCTGTTCATTTGATAAGGGGAAAATATCAAAGGCAAACCAAAAATTCTCTGAAGAAGATTGTGTCTTTAGTATGTTTAGCTGCACAAATGACAGGTAACATTTAAAAAATTACAATTTTAATTTTCTAGAACAATTGTTGGCACAAGAATTTAGGGAGTAAGGCATCTTAGGAAAGAAAAGGCACTGACAACAGTTGTACGTTTAAAGTTTTCGTTTTTCTCTCTACTTCTATGTGATGAAATTTGGAGTCCTCAAAATGCTGTCCAGTTATTTAATTGCATCCATGTCAAGTTACTGCTGAAAGATACTGTGGTTTTTCTGTCATGCTGTGTTACTCATCACGTACTTCCATATAGCTAGGGACAGAACATAGGTGTATATAAAAAAGTTAGATCGCTTACATGATAGTAGTTCATTCTGGTAGAGGGATGAGGACATGCTTAAAACTCTTTAAAAGTTCATTTCCCTTGAAGAGTAGATCTTGGTGATAAAAAGTCTGAAGAAAATAAAGCTGTGTTTCTTACATTGTTTTGCTACTAGACTTCAAGATGCAGGAAGCAAAGAATATACATTTTTAAACTTTTTTTTTGAACAATCGTATCTCTGATATGTGTAACTTGGATTGTCAGTTTCCTTGAGTCCTGTAATAAAGTAATGGTCTGGGAGAAAACTGTTCTCTTCCTTCTGAGTTTTGGATTTGTGTTCTCTTCTGCCTTCACAAATTTAAACTCTCTAGGAAAAAGTGTTTTCTTGTAAGTTTGAATTTTTCAGCATGAACTGGTTTGTATTCACTTTTTTTTTTCTTGCTTCATCTTGCTTCTTCAAAATTATGCTTTTCTACAAAAGATGTGTTTTTTTAAAATGCATTTGTCTTTACAGGGTTTGTATGGCTACATCTTTTGTCTGCAAACTCTGAAGTTTGAATAAGCATTTAGCTGCAGTTCTGCAGAGTATTGGCTTGACTATTTGTTCTTTGACTGGCCCAATATCACCTTGCCCCCTTTGCCCACTTTGTTTAAATGCTTGAATGCTGACACATACCCATGTATATCTGTTTATGATTTAACTCTTTACATGTTCACACACTCTAGAATATACAGTAAACTTTCATAAATTATAAGTCGGAGACAAGATTAGTACAGTGAGTCTTGGTCTTCTCTTACCCAGCAGAGGTAAGGATATACTCTTCTGAGTATAAAGCATTGTGCTGCAGTAATCTGTCCTGTTACGGACAGCTCATAAAATTTCAGAAAACTCCCTGTGTCTTCATGCTGTTCCAGCTAATAGGAAGAGCTACAGTTGTCTCTGCAGTGCCTTCTGTCTTTCAGTGATAAGCTTTTTTCTAGATCCTGTACCATGTGCATAGTGGCAACCAATCCAGAGAATTCAGTGATAATAAAAACATGGGAAGATAAAAAGCAAATTTCATGTTACCTAACAAGAGAATGATTTGGAGAAGCTACTCAGCGAAGAGGATGTTGGAAGGAGAAAGCAGCATACAAATATTTTGATGCAGAAGCAGACAAATTTGCCTTAAGAGCTGTAACATCTCAGTTTAACCCCATCCTGTGTAACTCTAGATAACAGAAGTTTCTAAGAGCTCATTCAGATTTCTTTAGCCGTGGAGTACAGACTTTTTTTTTTTTATTAAACACAAGAATACAAGTTCTATATTACAAAGTCCCTAGGCTGCAAGTAGCTGAAATGATTACTAGGTGAAGTGTCAGTGTATATTTTCCCCTTTTTGATAAACTTTCTCTGAGCATCCTCTACTAGTTGCTGTTGGAGAGGGGACTAGAGAGGTCTAACTATAGCTGTTTCACATTTTTATTTCCAAGGTCATCTCACCCTAGAGGACAAAACAAGATATGCGTGACAACTAGTTTCTCTGTTTTTGCAGTCTAAAGGTTCTCTTTAAGTTTACAATGTCCTATTATAGGCAAACTATAAAACTTCTTAAAATTTCATTTGATTAAGGAATGTCATTAATGTGTAACACTTGTTCAGTTACATCCATTTCAGTAAAATAACTTCAGAAAGTGACTGTTGCATTGTGTTTTGTTCATTTTTTCAAATTCATGTGATTCACTGCATTACATTTATTCTCTCTTGGACACCAAAATACAAACAAAACACTGTTTCTGTGACTGATTCTATGGGTTTTAGGCATGTTTGTTGGATGGACACGCTGTCTATAGCTGATAAAAAAGACTCAGCCTTCCTCACAGTCTATCTTGTTCTCAGACTCCAAATACTTTTTTTCTCTTATATTCTTTTTTGTCGGTATGTAAATGTTTCTGAGTCTTCTAAAACTTTAGTTGAGTAAGTGAGCTCTGGCACCATGGGATTTGCGTCGTCCCTTGGGACTGGCACTGAATGCTGAGTGCTAGGACATGTCAGTAGTGTTGTGAGGTTATGAAAGTAAAGAGATCTGAACAGGAGCTTTGCTTATGTGAAAGCCAGTCAAATAGTTGATGCCATGCCATATATCACAGACTTCTTGAAAACAGTGCTCTTCCTTTTGCCTTCGTAACTGCTTCCCAACATTTTGCTCAGGATTATTGTAGGCAAATAGCATTAAGGGTTTAGAATGGCGGTATGTACCCAGGAACTGCAGCTCTGAAGGGGCAGCACCTTTAGAGCTTCAAGAGGACCACAACTAGTGTGTTCTGGATGGAATGAGTGACAGTCTGTTATCACAACTGCATAGTGATTCTGCTCCTTCGCTGGGCAAGTTGTGCTCCTTTGTATCTGTAAAAAGGAAAAGCTAAGTTAATTTAAAATTATGCCAGGTCATTCCACTGTGTGATGACCACAGAAGGTGAGAGATAAGAGGATGAAGGCCAGTGGATTGATATCTATGCTATCTACATGATAGCGTAGATGATGAGTTATCAGTTTGATCAGAAATTATTATGCAATTTATGAATGGATGGAGGAGTTTATTTAACACTACAGAATTTAGATGTAGAGATCTATGTATTTATATACACGTGAGTATATATGTTTGTATATATATACACCATGATTGATAAGTTGGTGTTTTTACTAAGATTTGATGGCTGTTATTATCATTTAAAGATGTTTATATTGTAGATAACTATTTAAAATTACTTTCCTGTTTACCAATCTTTTTACACAATTGTGTTAAAAGATACTTTGTAGAAGAAGTAATTGTGCTTGTTATTAAAATTACTATAAAAGTAAGGGCTTAAAGAGATGGTAGACTAAGTATTATAGAAATACACGTAACCTAAAAGATTGGATACCCTTGAATCCACAACAGAAAACAAAGAAATGGTGTGTTGTACGCTGAGGAAATGTGTACAGTCAGACTCATCTGGTTTATTTCCATAGAGATGCCAACATCATGTGCTGTGCATCTGTCCAAAACATGATACGGATGGAAAGCAGCATTATAGACAGCAAACATATGGCAAAATAGAACCAGCTGTCTGATTATAGAACTAACCAACCAACCTCAAAACTGAATTTCAAATCTTGAATGAAATCTATGCTGGTAGATACTTGAAAAAAGGAGGAGGCGCAGGAGTCCAGTGGCACTTCTGTAGGACTCAGCTGGAAGGCAAAATCCTGAAAAGCAAAACCTGTATTTTATCCAGTAACCGCTGAATTCAAAGTGCAGAAGTAGAGCAGGAGTGTTTCTTCCTGGGAGAGGGTATTAGCCACAGAGTGCCTGTGGCCCTGTGAAGCCCTGTGCATTCTTTGCTGCGCAGTCACCCTGGTGAGTTCTCAGTGGATAGCTGAAGAGGGGATGCAGGGTGGGGAGCAGCAGTTGGAAGTGAGGTGTCTGAAACCCAGAGTAAGAGGCTCTATTTTATATGCAGGCCAGTGCTAAGCATTTCTGATTTGCTGGGTTTAGTTAGCTTCCCATTTAGACAGTGAATTTCATACATTTTTTTTTGGAACACTGCACACTTTGCTAAGTAAGAAGCCTAAGACAGGGGTCTGAAACACTTAGAGATCTGGCCTTTATACACTAAGCATTCTGACAGCTAACTTGCATGCATATGAGAACCAGCTCTATTTGTAGAAGTGTCTCCATCAGAGAAGGAACGTGTAATTGTTAGGCACCGTTGTAGCCGTGTTTCTACAACCTTCTACCCTGGACAGACAATCCTATTTTATTGTGCTACTGTGCACATCAATATCCTACCGTGCGCAAGCATGCTTTTGTATTTTTGTGTGATGCTGTAATTTTGTGTGATGATCATTCTGCTGATGCGAATGAATTCTTGAAGATGTTAATAATGTGTAGCAACAATATTGGATCCTTATTTGCAAGGTAAATTCTAAATCTCTGTTTTCCAGACTCCCATTTATACCTTTCAGACTGTTTTTTCTTACTAATAAATGTTTTGTAACCATATCAAATTTTACTGTTTCAAAAGATACTCACTCTGATAAGCCTAAGCTGAAAATGTTAGAAAAATATTATGTTGTGTACCAGGAAAAGATTGCGTTGCCAAAGCAGATGAAACAGATGGCGTTGGTGTACAAGCTAAAGGAAACAAGGAAGGAATAAGTCTTTGTATTTTCAGTTCTGTTTCATGATGGTTGTGTGCCCAACCATAAGGTTCAAAGTTACTGCAGAAAAAAAAATAATACAACTAGATGATGAAGCTGTTTGTGGTGCACTGAGACAGAGAAGAAATGCCACAGTAAAATAGCAGCTGGGACACTTGTCTGAGTCCCAGTCTTTGATCTACGGAAAATTTTAGTATTATACAAAATCTGAAGATGGATAAAACACTGAAATAGTTGTTTAGGAACTGAAACTCAATTTCTCAATCTCAGATAATAATAACTGGGCTGGAAAATAATGCTTCCTCCAGTTTCCTGGCTTTGTCTTCTGAATCTTCAGCACTTCAAGTGTATAATCATATCAGTCTCTAATATCAGGCCTCATTTAATTCATCAGAGAACATGGAACATAAGAATAGTCCTGTTAACATGACAGAGAAAGAAGTTTACTTCTTCCTGGGAGCCATCAGTTATCAGAGACTTATTCACTTGTTCCAGCCACTAGGCTGCACAGAGCCATTTCTTCCAGCACAGCTATAGATTGCCACGATAAAATTTCTTCCTTTACATACACTTGTAGGCCTTTCTGAGATATTTTTAAACTGTATCTAATTATGAAAAGTGTTACTTTTTTTTTTCTTTTCTTTGAAAATGATGAGAAGGAAGCTGTCTTATTTTGTCTCCTTTGCATCTTGCTAGTACTCCACAGCCACCCTCGAGTGTGTTGCATGTACAGACTGGAGGTTTGCAAGTCTGCAGGGTTTGCAGAACCCTGTGACAAAACACAGGCCACGTGCCACCATGCTCATTTGGTCAAGCTGTTCTAGCGGTAGCTTGCAAGCGGTCTGTAGCTGCGTGGCATCTTTGTAGGCTGTGGCAGATGCTATCCACGCCTGTAGCATCTTTCAGCACTGCTTTCTGTCAGCAGCATAGCCCTAGCAGGCATTTTTGTGGTTGCCTGCTTACAGTTCACTGAATGCTATTCCCATCCTAGAATATCAAAGTATAGTAAGTATATATGGATGAAATAGCTCTTCCGTAGAATTAGAAGGTTTATCCTCTGCATGCTGTAGAAATGCTCCATAGCCAGTATTTGCAAAACATCTAAATGAAAAAAGCCCTCTAGTTTTTTTTAAACATTTCTCCTGGCTACAATATCAAACAGAAATGTGGGTTTACAAAATCATTGGTTAGTTATTGACAGCACTGCTCTTTAGGGTCACCTTCAAACACCCATATGGAATGGAATCCACATGGATGCACATTTGAAAAAGAAAAAATTACTTGATGTGTAGTAACTGTGTTGCTTTGAGCTGCCAGATGTGTGGATCCTGTGATCCAACCCATATTTTTGCTCTTTCTCACTCATTGTGAAATCTGATTCTGAAATAGCTATGGGATTGAAATACAGTTGCAACTATGTGTGTTTATTATCTCCTGCTGCTGCTGGTGAGTTTGAAGACAGGCCGTGTATGGTGATAGTATTATGAACATAGGCATTTTAAAGTTATGGGCTTGTGCTCAGATATGTTAAAAAACCTAGCATAACGCATATCCATCACTGAAGGCTCTTTCAGCCAAACTGGTTTATATCATAGTTGCAGGGGTTTAAAGCATGTACATGCCATGACTCTAACTTAGCTGATGGGTGGTAATTCATTAAATTACCTCAGTTTCATTGTGGTTGGTGGTGTGCCAATACTGAGGTTTTTATCAGGCCCATTAAAAGTTTACCCTTCAAGTGGGATCCACGCCAATAAATTCTTGAAGAATCAGAATTACTTTAGGTTAGTACCTGTTCTTTCTTTTGCTAGAAGTGCTTTGGATTTTCACAGTAATTGTTCATCACAACTGGACTTTGCATATTTATTGATACACATGTATGTCAGATGGAGTTTATTTATTTGTATGTAATTCAGTGGATTATCTTGACAATTATTAGGTTATTTAATCTTTCTTAAGGGTGGAAGTCTCTTTAAATACAGTGACAGCTTGGCAACTGCCCTTTCACTGAGAACTTTTACTTACCTTCTGTTTCAGCGACAGAAGACTTTCTTAGCATGCCCAAGTTCCCCAAAAGGACTGCTGTTACTCATATCTCTTAAATCATGAAATATTAGATATAAAGCTTTGATCCTGCACAATGGAAGCAAATGCTCTGCAATTTAGGGAGACAAAACAAACTAGAAATCTTTGTCTCAGATCAGAATAAATTTCCCAGTTGCATCCAGGAACTCGGTTGTTCAGTTATGTTTTGTCATGGATATTATTAGATATATATATGTAAACACTTTGATATGCATGTTTAAGGTAGCCATTTCTCAAGATGAGAAATGTGATCCTTCTAGTTTTACTCTTTTTCTAGTCCTGAACAGAACAGTAAATAACAGAAAACAAATTGTTTCTTCTTGCAGCCTTTATCCTCATCTCTACTCAAGAGCATACATTAACTTTAGAAATCCTGAGGACATCCTTCTTTTTAGAGATCGCTTTGATGGCTATGTCTTCATTGATAATAAAGGTTGGACTATTTGTAAGATATTAAGTGTGTATAGATACGTATACCATTTTAGAACATTAATTTACTTTTTGCTAATTATAACAGGTTTTTTAATGAATATACAGTTAATTACATAAAAGTATATTAAAATCTAGCACTTAAAAGATAATAAAGTGTAAAATGTATTTTTCCATGCAGTCTTGCTTGTCTGTGTGGTGTGCGTGCTTTATGTGCATTTTTGTACCCTAAGCAATCCCCTATAAAGATCCTGTTAAGATAATTAGCTTATGCAAGCTTCACAATTCATCGCAGCAGTAACTGAACACATTGCAAGCATGAATCATTACATTTTCAGTGTGTTTCTGTGAGATGAAGTTGTGCCACTTATTCCCATTTTGAAAAAGCAAGACAAAAACTTGACTTCATCATTTTGGTAGCCCACTTTGAGATATGTACAGCTTGACTCTTTAGAGCATTTGCAGACATCTTGCATTGAGTTCCAAGAAAAAGAGCGACAAAAATTGGTTTCCATCTTTAAAATGTTCAGTTTGCAAAAGTTTGCCCAACAGTAAGAAAAACTCTGTAATCGAGGTGTGGATAAACCCAGGTCTCCTATAGTAGCATGAAACTGCCTGAGCCAAGAAACGATGCTTTCCCTTTAGCAGTTCCTTGCCTCGTTCACTCATACCTTCTGTAAAAAGTTGCATGGGTTGTATAAAACAGACATAGATTTGTGGGGTTTCCTGTAGACATGGTCTGTTCTGTACACTCAATGTTGCAGAGATCCTGCAAAGAGTAGTCCTGTCCGCTCTTACTGGAGAGTTGGTCTCTAAAGGAGCTGTCTGTCAAACTAACAAATTCCTCTTCAGCATTTCCTACCTGAGGTATTTTGTAGGCTTCTAACTTAACCAGATTTGGATGGATTTTCCTAGAGGTAGAGAACAACACATGCCTCGCAGTGTGTGATTACGAGATTTCAAATTCTGTGTGGTTTAGATGAAAAACTAGAAAGAAACTGTTTTTATGATTCTGCCAAGACTTCACTTGGCCTAAATTATGCACGTTCTTCAGTGTTACGCTGGACTGAAGGCAGAATATTCTATATGTTGCAAAACTGAGCTTGGACACAGCTGGCCAGTTTGACAGGATTGCTTGTGCAAACAGAGCACAAGTTTTGATGAAAGGTGCCCTCTTGTGAGGTTTTGTGGCAGCATTGCCTTTATGAGGCTAAAATTAAAGCAAGGATTACTAAGTTCAATAAGGTTAACAAATGTTCTAGTACATGTAAGCCAAGTTTTCAGTGGACTTGAGCAAAGTGTAATGTTGAACCTGCTGCAAGTGGAAACCAGGCGAAATTCCAAAGCTACACACAGTTCTGAGTCTAGTCCAAAGAAGAATCCAGTATTTAAGGCAGAATTCAAAACAAAGAATCCATGCCAGTAAACACAGGCAAGAATTTGTGTAGTCCGTCATGAACAGAAAAAAAGAAGTTTCACATAATTCTGCATGCCGAGTTTTACAGTTTTGGTTCTGAAAGAAGATGGCGTGTTTTATTTTTGCATATTACCCAGCATTGTATTTTTTAAGCATTTTTGGCAACAAAACTTTACAGAAGCAACTCAATTGTTTCAGATTCATTGCCCAATAGTACTTATCACTTGTCAGGCTGAGATTTTGTGTAAATTTTTCTAATCAATGAATATCTGTGAAGAATTAAAAGGGAATTATAAATGATAATGCAAGAATTCTTTTGTGCAACAGTAGTCATCTTCATTTTGACAGTCTTTGTTAGCATGTCTAAAAAATACTGTATGTATATAATTAAAGTATAAATGTATTTTGTTCTGAATCTAAAGTGCTGCTACATATTTTTCATTAGAAGTTTAGGGTGGAATTGTAGAAACATTCACGTTTGATTTCAAGTAAGACTGCCCAACACAAGTTTCAAGAGTTTTGAAAATCTGACTTGAATATAGGGAATGTTTCTGCCCCTCCAGAAATTAAGCACTGATCTTTTTTAAGGTTTGGAGTATCCTGCAGTGGTTGAATTTGCTCCATTCCAGAAGATTTCAAAAAAGAAGCTGAAGAAGAAAGATGCCAAAGCCGGTAGCATTGAAGATGGTAAACATATTTACTTGGTGTCACATTAGAAAATAGATTCCATTTCTGTCCTGCATTGCAAAGTATTAACATAATTCAAAATTTTTTCTTCACAGATCCAGAATATAGAAAATTTTTAGAAAGTTATTGTGCTGATGAAGAGAAAATCTGTGCCAATCCTGAGATTCTTTTGGGAGAGATTGAGGCCAAAACAAGGGAACTCATTGGTCTGTTTTCTTGATTTTTCTTATTATTGAGAATATTAAATATTCTTATATCTTTTGGATATTACCTGCAAGAGCTGGCCTGTTCAGACTAATGGATTGAGATTACTGCAGTTAAATTTTTGTTATACAGCCAAGTAGTGGCAGGAAACACCCCGCCTACTCCTTTAAGTCTATGCATGGAGTCACTTCACTTCACTGGAAGTTTTGCCTGCACAGTGGCTTTAGAAATGGGTCCTTAATACTTCTGAATATTTACAGATGTATTAAAAGGTGGAAGATGTATTTTTAAAAGATAAAATAGCTGGATACTTAACAGTTGATCCCTGGTATTAGCGGCTTTTGTTGAGAAACATGGAATGATTTCTCTTTGTTCTCACAGTCAAGATTCTGAAAAAGCTTTGAAAGTAAGGCAACACCTTGTTTTCTGTATGCATGTAGTGTGACTTGGGGGAATCTTAGTAAGATCAGCGCTGAAGTCTTCAATGCCAGCATGCAGCTTTCAGGATGACATGGAGTATTAACGTGGTGAATCTCCAAGTGACAACAGGCAGAACACTTACTTGTTCCCTAGGTGTGAGTAGGAATCGAGTAGGAAAAAATAAATAAATCAACTTTTGCTATTATTTCTTTACAGCCTAAAAGTAGCCACATCTTTTGATTAGAATCATAGAATAGAATCATAGAATCATTTAGGCTGGAAAAGACCCTTAAGATCACATTGAGTCCAGCCGTAAACCTAACACTGCCGAGTCAGCCTCTAAATCATTTCCCTAAGTGCCATGTCTACCCATCTTTTAAACACCTACAGGGATGGTGCCTCAACCACTTTCCTGGGCAGCCTGTTCCAGGGCTTGACAACCCTTTTGGTGAAGTTGTTTTTCCTAATATCCAATCTAAACCTTCCCTGGCGTAATTTGAGGCCATTTCCTCTTGTCACTTGTTACTGCTCTGTGTGACAAGTATTTCTGTAGTGGCATTAATTATTCTTCATATGCATAAATTAATAGTTGACTGAAGAGATTTGGAACTTAAATAATTTAGAAGAAATGGAAATATTAGAAGCATGGACATTTAGATAATTCTGTTACCAATAAAACTTTTTTGTTGCTTTGCTAGATAGGGAGGTTCCCCAAGAATTTTTATTTACCCCAAATCTTCCCTACTATTTGACGGCAGAGCAAAAGCAGTCAAAATTTTCTAAGAAGTTTACAATTTACAAAAAGTTTACAATTTCAAGAAAGCTTTATTAACTTAAAAATATTCTATCAATGAAAATGTTTAGTCTTGAGAGCTGCTGATTTCTGAGTAACAATAATGGCTGAAGGCAGCTTTACGTTAGGAGTTTTAATGTTTTGCTTATGTTAAATCATGGGAAACTGAATAAGTTGCTTTATTTCAGAACTGTGGCCATTGCTATCAACATAAAAACAAAGATTACTTCAGTGGATAGCATGTTTATAGCAAAATTATGTACAGGTTTAGTTGCATCTCCGGTTTCAAAGGTGTTACTCCTGATGAAGTCAATGAAAGACACACACAAGACTTTGTTGGCAGAATTGGCCCTCACATTCTCAGCATTTCTCCAGGTAGTGTTACCGCAAGCCAACATGTTTTATGCATCACATCACATGCATTAGCTCATCAGTTTCAGTGTGACAGAGAGATATAAAACAGATTTTCTCTGTAACAAGATGAAGGTAAGCTCATTCTTCTGTCTTGTTTGTGGAGAGCAAGACAAAATTTAAAAGTTACTGCTGACACAGGCCTTCGTTTTGTGATTTATTTTCTTCTAAAATTTCTTAGACATTTTTTAGAAAAAACTGATAGATTTTCATTTACAGTAAGGCCCATAAATAAGATGGGTAAGATTCAGGTTTGATAAACATTCTTTTTTGCTCTCCTCTTCTGACAGTATTCATCACGCTGCCTCTCTCCCTTGAACTTCAAGTTACAATTTCTGATGAAACCTGTTGCATCAAATGACTCGGGTCAAGTTCGAGACTCTGAGTGCAGCTTATCCTTTCCCCAGACCCTCCAGTTACAATTTGTGATCGCTTTCAGCATGTAAAAGTGCCCAGAGGCGGACACAGCTCAGACAGAGCAATTTATGGGAGCAGGGGAGAGAGGCAGAGCTGAGAGACTGGTAGGAAGGGTGCTGGGGACCTAAAATTTGTCCAAAATTACAGGCAGGTGGGAGAGAGAGGTAGGGGGTAGCATGGGGAATCTGGAGATAGAGAGAGGAAGATCTCAAATCAACAATCTTTTTTGGTTGTTGCTTTTGACCAGTGGTATTTGCCAAAAATAAATACCGAATCCTATCAAGCCTTCCATTCATAACTGCATAACAAGGTTTTATCATTAAGGAATGGGTTGTCCCCAGGATATTCACACTTTCAAGACAAAAACATTCAAATGTTTTTGGGATATGAACTGTGTCTTGATTTTGGCTATGCCATCTCAAATTTGATGAAAACTTTATTTCTTCTTTTTTTGATTTTTCTTCCAAATCCTGTCGTCCATTCCAATAGCAAAATTTTCTTCTGGTTTGAGGAAGAATCCTATACATAACTGTAGAGCAATTTCTAGTAGTAAACATTTTCTGTAACTCGATCCTGGGATCTCTAAGACTGACAAAGTTTGTTGTAACTCCTCAGAGCTGTAAGTACATGAATTCAAGTCTGAATTCAGTACTGACAGTCATGAATGCTATCTGTACATGATACAGAACTTGATGTTCTCCAAGTTTTTGTAGAATTTGGGGATGGTTCAGGCAGGTGACTTAGGCTAGATTTCAGAGTGTGGAGACAGCTCTGTAACATAAGAATGACTGTGTGATCCAGTAAAGGAGGCATTTTATTTGTTATTTGAGAAGATACAGTTTTATTGAATCTGCTGATACTTTGCTGTGTAACCTGGGACAAACGACTTACCTCTTATTCATCCTGTTTTCCCATGAGAGGTGAATGCTAAATGGTAGTTAAATGGAAATGTTGTATGAGAATGAAAATGTTTCCTTCATGGTGTACTTTGAAAGCTGGGATTAAAAAGTGCTATGTGAGATAACTAATGTGGGCCGTATATGAACAGCAATATAGCTAGGTTTTGATGTACAAAATGAAAATGTAGGAATAGATTCTGAACACATTTCTTTCCTTTTTGGTGAAATAACCATTTGATGAGCAAGAGAAAAAAGCCATTCTCTTGAACTGAAAAGATACGCTTTTTAATTAAACATTAAGTAATCATGCAACAAATCTCTGTTGCTTCTAACCCTGAAGGCAAAAAAGGAACAAAGTGTTTCTAAAGCAGAATGATGGGATTGCCTTCAAAAATATATAAAACAAATAGGTTTATTAATTATTTGGCTCCCTTGCAGATAAAACTAGAAAAGAGGAGTTAGTATTAAAGTGAAGAAATGAGTACATATTTTAGGACCTGAACACTATATCACAAATTTTTTGTGTTTTAGCTAGAAGAACAACACCCCTTTTGGAATATATTAAAAATAGAAAATTAGAAAAGCAGGTACGTTCAGACTTTTGCCTGAAGTTCAACATTTATGTTTCACGTGGTTTTCCGTTGGACAATTTACAATTAATCATTTTGAACTCTTCAGAGAATACGAGAAGAGAAAAGGGAAGAACGAAGGCGAAGAGAATTGGAGAAGAAACGTCTACGGGAGGAAGAGAAAAGGAAGCGCAGAGAAGAAGAAAGACGTAAAAGAAAAGAATTGGAGAAGCAAAAGAAGATTTCTGAAAAAGAAATAAGGATCAAGGTACCTTAATGAAAAAACCCTTTTTTTCTGTTGCATTTATCCGTAAGTTCCTTTGGTATCTCACTTACACTGTTTAAAGTCTTGCTAACTTCAGGCTGTGGTGCCTTATAACAATCTGAATAGAGGTGCTTTTTAAGACTTCACTTAGGTGAGTATATTTTGTGCTATGTCAGGGCATCTAAAACCTTATTTGTATAAGGTGGCATAGATAATAACTATTCAACTGAACTGAATTTTGTAGTATTGGAAAGGTTTTATAGGCTCTTTTAAAGAGGAAAACTGATAAAAGAGTCTGTAGCTTAATGCAAGGGCACACAGGCTCACTCCAGATCTTGTGGTGGGGAGAAGTCACAGAACTGTGCACTTCTTTCCTCTTCCTTTTCTTCCTGAAAAATAGTTGCCTTCACCTAGGTGTAAAACAGTAAGTTCTGAAGCCGAATTACAGATTTTTAATATTTAGGAATAAAGAAAAACATACTTCAGAAGAAAAGGGAGTTAATCTTTATTTCCCAAACCTGGTTGTCCAAAAGACCCCAGTATTTGTGACGTATCTGTGGCAATATGACCTTGAAAGCTAGTTCTGTCTCCTAAAGAAAAGGAAAATATGACCTGAGAGAAACATTATAGAAAGTTTTAAATATAGGAGAATAACCTGTGCTCATTTCAGAAAAAACGGTGGAATGAAAAGACTGATGAGATGTTCTGCTTTTTCTTGAAGTGTTAGAGAAATAGTTTGAGACCATTGGTCCTTCTGTAAAAATTATTCCTGCAATGCTAGACACTGCTCAAGCCCTGTGTGGGTAATTTGTTGTGAAAGGAACACTCGTCTTGGAATTCTTAATCTCCAAGGTGAAAATGCAATGTGATCTTTTCTGATAACTTCATAATTTTTTCCTCAGTCCAGTTTTCTGTCAGGGTGTATTTATACTAAGCACCTACTTCTCTATGCCAGTCTATCCCAAGTAGTTCATGTGTAACACATTTTATATATGATATTTCATGGAGTGAAGTATTAATCTTGCTCCTTTTTACTTAGAGGTTCTGCTTTTTATTTTATTGGCAATAACATTGAGCTCTGTTACATGATTCCTAAAAAATCATAGACCGTAATAATATCTTTATATATGAAACTTAAGAGAGAAGAGTAGGTAAGTCCTTTCTCCAGTGTTCTCAGCATATTGAAAAGTGTGCAGTTGAATGCTTGCTATTGACTGTCACTCCTTAGCAAAAGAAAATGCCCTCTTTAAGTAACTTGCAAAATTTTATACTTTGTAAAATATATTCCTAGCATTTAAATATCTTCAATCTTAGTAGGTTTTTTATATGTTTAATACATTGTTAAAATGTCTATTACAACAGACAGGACAATAATTTTACATCATAATATAAACAAATATTTCTTAGCTTCTTAAGAAGCCTGAAAAAGGAGATGAGCTGGCCAGTGAAAAGCACAAAGAAAAAGGTGAAGAACTTGACATTGAAGAAAACAAATGGGATAAATCACCTGGATCTGGAAGTATGAAATCCAAATCACTGGAGGGTTCACTAAAAGAACTTAAGGAAAAGTAAGTAATATTTATCTTTTAGGCTCCGAATTAGATCCTAAATGTTTTAATTTGAAGGCTTAAGCATAATATAACTGGTGCATTGGCTGGGTGTTTTGTCAGCAAGGAACTGATGTCATTCTGTGTGTGAACAAATATCTCACTGTCCTTTTTGTAAAAGGCATTTAGTAACAACTTACTGACCCGATGGCAGTATTAGTGGATGCAATTTGTTATTTGTGAAATGTTTTGAAATCCCATGCTGGAAGGATTCTGCATGAAAATTCATTCAGAGTTTCATTGTTATTTCACCTGCTCCCCATCAGGAGCTCAGGTAAGGCCCTCCTTCCATTGATGATGTCAAAGACTGAATCGTCTCAGATGCCATACTCTTCCATCACACTTTCTTCATTTTTGCTGCAATAAACAGATAAATGTGTCTGATAAATGGGACAATGGCAGAATAGTTAAGGTGTGAATGACAGCCTTATGACAGGTGCAGAAGGCTGTCTCTCTCTCCCACTGCCTTTTGTGTTGTATATGTAATAGTAGGAACAAGAGGTATAGCCTAGTTCTATAACTCCAGTAGCCTGGAAACGTCTTACAGATGTCTTCAGCAGGTGGTTCTCTTTCTTGTCCTTTGGCACGTGTGTCCCATCACAAGCAGGATTCACCCATAAGATATGTAAGAGGCATAACTAAGAATAACATGCTGCTGAGGTAGACAATAGTTTATTCTTCATTAGACTTTTTCAGCCAAGCTCTCAAAAGTACTTTGCAAAAGGGAAGAGCTGAATCTGAGGTATCATGTATATGTGCAACTTGTACATAAGGACAATCTTGAGCATTTAAATCATTTACCTAAGGTATTATATGCACAGTATTAGAGGAAGTTAGAGATTGTGCTCTAGGAGATTTGGAGGCTACCTGGCTATTCTGAGTAGTTTAAATTTTACCTTTGTCCACTTAGGTTCTTGATTTTTATGAAAAGTATGCAGGAGCTGCAAATGTTCTCCTAGTAGGAGGCAAATACAATAATAAAGAATAGAAATTTTGAACACTGGAAAATAAACCCACTGAATTTGCTAATTGAAGAAGTCGCTCGCCAATAATATCCTACATGCATTATTCATCTTTTTTTTTCTTTCTGACTAAGGACTTCAGACATGGCTCAGTGTTTCAATATGTTGAGTATGTCCTGAAAGATGCTGGCAAATTCCATGTCATGTTCTCTAATGGAAATTGAAAATATTCAGCAACTCTTTCATTGATGTTCTTCAACAAAGGAAACAGAACAGGGTCAACAGAAACATTTTCAGGGGCAAGTCAGTTGTTTATCAATAAGGCTTTTTATGTATTAAGCTTTTGGTGGTGCCGTATAACATTTTTACTATTGATCCTGTAAGCTTAATAAGGCATTAATGTAGATTTTCCAGGTGTAAAACAGAATCCTTTTGGCTGCACAGGTACAGTAATAGTTAACTTGTCTTTCCAAGTGCTCATTTCATCATGAGTATTAGTGGGTGCCATTAGGTAGCAAGCTATAAGCTATTTCAGCTGAATCAAGAATTAAAGTTGTAACTACTTTGTCGCCATCTCAGAAATCAGTAATAAACCGTAACTTTCAACTCTACATGCAGGAGACTGAATTGCCTGTTTGAAACCATGCTTAAAGGCTGAGTAGCAATAGTTTTCTACCATAAATTAAAACATCAGTAGGTGCATGAGTGTACCTGATCACATGCAGATTTGAAACGATACCAAACAGAAGTATGCTTCCATTCCCTTTACTTCCATTTATTTCTGCTTTCTGTTTCTCTGTCTGTGTAACTTTCTCATCTGCCCATAGTTTGTAATTGCTTACCCCGCCATTTCCACTCGTGCCTGCCTGTTTGCTGTGACTGTGTTTTAGAAAGCTACCTTAGCTGCGCTTGAACTGGAGTTTGTATCCCTGTCACCTGCCTACTTCCAGGCACATCCATTCCTTCCTCATCCACAGTAACAGGCAGGGCAAGAGACAGGTACCAGGCAATGCTGCAGCAACAAGTTGAGATGTCTTTCTGGCTTTTTGGAAGGTCATGCTCTGAGCCGTGCTACAACTTGGAGTTAGTGTCTAGAATAGCATGTTAAACATGAAACAAAACAACTTATAGCCACATACCCCTTGAGAGCTAACATAGTATTTTATATATATGTATCTATGCTACAGGTACAGTGTCTCTGTAATTGTGATTGATTCAGGTGTCTGTGACAGCTGGGACATTGCTTCCACTTGGCGAATATGTTATGCTGACACAAGCACAGTCTTGCGAAATGCTGAATAATTTACCTGTAATGCGGGTTTTGTTGCTGACCTCCAGCTCTTCCCGAGATGGGGACCATGTCTTGGCAGCCCCACCAATACACAAGTTCATGGCAGAGACTTAACAATTTTCACAATTCCGTTATTAAAAAAAAAAGTGATATCAAAAGATACACTTTTATTGATATTAAACCATTCTAAATGAGAAGCATATCACTGTTTGATCACTATACCATTAGAAAATCTCCATACTAAATTGGGAGCAGATTCCTAAAATGGGAACAGACTGTCAAAAGTAACTTTCCTGTTTCAATTTTAAGTATTTATACATATGTAATATATAAAAAGAAACTGCCTGTATTTGCTCCTTTTAAAGTTCAATCTGTTCTGTAATCTTTCTTCATTATTTGCAGTTTGGCTGTATGAGAGAAGCACCCGCTTGCTGAACAGGAACAGTGAAGTGAATAAGAGAGCTGAAAATTGTATCACACAGGCAGCAAAATGTTGCAAACTAATAGTCTTTATAATATAAACCCATTGCAGTGTAGCAGAAATTAAGTATTATGTTGTGGTAAGGTAATGGACTTTCACTTAAAATACGCAAAGGTAGGCTACATTACTTGGAGATATAATAAACAAAAGCCTGCAACATGTTTATTTTCACAGATGTCTTCTGTGAGTTGCAATATCAATGAATAATTTTTGTTAGAGTCATGAAACTTTACAAATTGATACATGATACCAGCACAATTCCTTCAGGCCCTGAATGTTCCCATTCAAAGGAATACTCATATACGTGAGTCACCTCAAGAACAGGCCACAAGAGCTAATCGTGCAGCATGTGTTTATGTGAAGAGTATTGGGGAACTATTTATGGGATTGCAAAGAGGGATAAAAGTCGAAGAATGGGCCTTCTACAATAGTTACACAAAAATCTGATTTTGCTTGCAAAGCTTTGTCTGCTGTTCTGAACCGAATGCGTAGCCAAGGGTCAGACATACGTGGATGAGAGATTCAGCAAGATTGCACATAGCCCCTTTTTAATGAGAAAGAAAACAGCCTTGCCATACAACTGATCTAAATACCGTTGAATTCAAAGGAAGGCTTTGCATTCTGTCCTTCAGCAGCTTTTTATTACTGTTAATTGCTTGGATTTTCTTTCTTTTTATACATACTCTTAGGTCACAAAATGATAGTGACAAAGAGCAAAGAGATTTGGAGAGAAGATTTCGAGAAAAAGAACCTGAAAGACAAAGGTATCGATTGGATGATGGCAGAAAGCATAGAGCTCACTATGAGTTTGACAAGTTTGTGAGAAGGAATGAAGAAGAGCTGAAATGGGGGAAAGGATACAACCCAGACAGAGGAAAGAAAGGGAACTACAACTACAGCTTCACTGTGGAGGCAGTAGACAAACTGGGTAAAGAGGACAAGTGTGATGACATGGCATCCAAAAAGGAGCGCATAAGAAATAAGGTTCTTTTATTCATTTAGGATAATCTTTCATTAGTTAAATATGCTTCAAGATCACAGGCTTTACTTTTGCAAACTCAGCACAAAGATGCTTTTACAAAAAAAGCAATTCTTTATTTCATTTTCAGTAAAAGTCAGACTTCTTTCTGTTGTTACCAAAGGACAACAGCAGTTAAAATAAGTTAAGGTTACAGGTCTCTGCTTGTTGATATTTACAATATATAGAAGACTTTCTGTCTTCCTTTCAACCCTAGCATTTTTAGAACGCTATTCTTGGAAGCCTTGTATTTTATGAGTGTCTTAAAAAGTGTTATACTTCTGATCTGTCATGAAATTTAAAAACTGTGGCATGCTAGTCTTTAAAAAATGTACATCTGTTACCCAGTTCATAAAGTAATTATGTTATGGATTGTCCAGGCATTGCTCGGTATGTAGAGAAATAACTAATTCAGAGACCACTGTATTCAGAGAGTGTGAATGTGCAAATTCTTCAGTATTGTATACCTGCCAGTACGAAAAGGCTGTCATTTAGTCAGGACAAATTATCCTCACGGTCGTTTTCAGGGAAAGAGCAGGTGCAAAACCAGTGCAAGCGGGGCCTGTAGCAGGGTGTATCGCAGAGCTGTCCCTTATTGTCTGCCAGAGACATGGGCGTCATTTTTCTCAGGCTGTCTGATTTCATGGATGTGCCAGGGTCTTTTCAGGAGGTGGCTCTCCTTGTCACCCTCATTCTCTGTCCCTTCTGATCCTAGATTTTCCACAAAAGATGAACAAAACACTGTTTTGGGTAGAAATTTATTCTGCATGTGAAACTCTTCTTTCAAACCGGTGACGTGAGCTAAGGCTCACAAGGAGTAAACCGGTCATGTGTGGAGTGAGTCTGTATGGAGTGTGCGTAGAGCAAGTCCAGGTGGACTCGCTGTGCCTGTCACGTAAGTCACCTTGTGCAAACACAGATGGACTGCTGTGCCCCGCTTTTTGTTTATGAAAGGTCATCTGGGCGGTATGGCTGAGATTTATCTGCATATACACATTAGCCACTTGCCACATACACCCACAGCTTAAGCTGTAGAACAGTCAGAAAAATGGCAAGTTGAAACAGGGAGATGGGGAAAACTTTCCTCATGCTTGCCATGCTGCTCTTGAAATCTGGCAAAGTAATCTGCAACTTTGGAAGTGGACGGTGGGTCCTGGGGGCCTTTTGTCAAGCCTTAAGAAGCCGTCTCCCTTTTATTTCTTCCCATCGCACTTCCAGTAGCTTCCTGAGTTTCTGGATTAGTCCACGCTTCAAGTGCTAGATTTGTTCCCTAAACAAAATAAGCAATACCAGTAAAGTTTTTTGCAGTGTTGTGACTTGTTTTCCTTAGAGTATTTATCACATAGATAAGAGTTAGGGGCTGAGTTTTCCAGCTTACCTATAGAATTAACAATGCCAACACAAGTTTTTGGGCAGAGATCAAGCTTCTTTCTGAAGTTTGTAAGAATTAAATAGAAAATGGTAAATTTCCAGTGTAAGTAACAGTTGTGCTAGCTTTCATACGAACTGCAAGGTACAGAGTCTGGGATATGAAAAATCATTTGGACCCTTTATCATACACTTCCCAATGGGCACTGCTTGTCAGAGGATCTACTTTTATGCAGCTGTTTGTGATGCAAAGATGCATGTTAAGCATTTCATACCATCGTACAAAGCACTAACTAGAATGATCTAGATGCATGGCCCAGTGGTGAATCTTGATATCTGGTCTAAAGAGATGGAGAAAAAAGTGGAGCATAAAAAAAGAAAGGTGAAGGAAAAAGAAAGAAAAAGGGGAAATGCATATTGGGAATGAGAAAAGAGAATAAAAGAATGACTTCAAATTAATATAGTTTGACGTGGGACAATTTCAGTGCTCTGCCACTGTCTTAAAATAGGCTGTTTAATTTCATTTGCTGAACTTAAGTCAAAAAGCTTTGGTCAAAAAGCTCGGGTTTTGGTGAATGGGTTGCTTCATAACGTTAAAAACTGGTATTTGTGAGAGTAAAATACTCTTACTAGGAAAAGACTTGTGAAGCAGAGTTTCTGAACAGTATGTTCTATTATTGAGATTTCAAGATTAAAAAGTGCTCTCAAGAGCTACGGAACATCACCATTTGCAAGTTGGAGGTGTCTTTTCCTTGTGAACTGGCTCCTTCTTCCATTTTCCAGCGATCAAATCAGCGTGTGTATGATTGGGTCGCTCACAAAGCCTGCGCATGCTCAGATTGTATTGACCTTGTTTATTATGAGTAGGTGAATTCTCCTGCTCTCAGACTCAGTGTGGAAGGCGTGATGAGACGGAGCAGTAACTGTGCAATCTTGTTTGGATATGTATAACTCAAATGTGTATTCCATGTTCAAATTGTGGTAATGATTGATGATTTGAAGAGCACTGCACACTATCAATTGGTAAAGTTCAGCTGAGGACCATTTTCTAGCTGTTACCTGCTAAACAGTTCTCTGGTTTGTCTTATTTTTTATGCTTATAATTAATATGCGTCAATTCATCTGCAGAGTTGCAAGTGCGCAGGCTATTGTTCTTCGCAGTTGATGTTAGTGAAGGGAGCAGCATTTTCCAGAGTTTTACTTGTAATACTGTGTTTGATAATTGTCTGCAGTATTTCTCCTTGTTTATGTCAAATGTATCATAGGATCTTTAATTTTTACAGCTTTCTTCATTTATTCAAAATGCCTGGCTCCCAAGAATAGCGTTACAAACAAGACAGATATTAAGTACTCAGTCAATTTTCATTACACTCCATTTTTTTCCTGGGTCTTACGAAATGTCAAGTGATTTAACACAAAATCAACTTTCTTTACAAACATCCATTGCTTTAAAATCCCACATATGTGTCCCAGACAGGTTTCTCTCAGCCTTAACCGCGTCTCCTTCCTTTTAGGATCGCCCGGCCATGCAGTTATACCAGCCAGGAGCTCGCATTCGAACACATACGGGGTCTACAAGTAAAACCTACGACTGCGGTGGCAAATCCTTTGAAGATGCTCTTGATAAAAAGTATGAGGCAGATAACTCAGCTGGAGGTGGTTCTGAGAAGAGCGAAGAAGCAGAATAAAACAAACTGGGGGAAAGACTTGTGAAAAGGGATGAATTTAAGATTCAGTGTCATCACAAAAAATCCACAGGGCTGCTTCTGAACTCCACAGGCGATTGCACCACCAAAATTGTAATAGCTGTGCCTCTTAACTTTCTGTAAAATAAATGGAAGAGGGACTGGAGACATATAAAGTATCTTACAGCAAAGGAAAATTGTTGCTTTTTTACAAAAAGCAGAGCAAACTCTATTTGCCTAATTAAAAGCAGTTCAATATTTTATTAGATTTACCTTGAAATGGAAAACCTCTAATAGTTTTAAAGGAGCGTTTATATAAGAATTTTCAGAAGCTATTTCACCTTTTCAAGTCTAAAGACCTGAAACATACATCTGCATCAGTTTGAAACCGGAGGCACTTTCAATGTGTTTGGTGCATGACACGAGGATCGTGGGACCCCTTCCTGCAAACGGCAGTGGCGGGGGCTGCTGCCGGGTGGGAAACTGCAGTCAGGCTGGGTGGGTCCAGCCCTGGGAGGAAGCTCTGGAGCCAGGAGCGTTTGCAGGATGAGGCCCACAGTTCGCACAGTTGTGAGAAATGTCCATGGGTACCTGTACCTCATTGTGTTTACATTGGTTTTCAGTCACCTATAGTGTCAGATAAGTGTTAGTAAAGCTACAAGTACGTTGTTCGAGAGTTTGTCATTTTCTGAGCCACTTTTGCCTTTTTAGTTGTAATAGATTCTTGTGCTTAAAGCAGAAAAAAGCTAACGCGAACCTCAGCACTTAAACAGTATCTCTGGTTTTAATAAATTAGCTGGTTTTTATGTTTTTGACACTGACTTTAAAAAAAAAAAGGTTGTACAGTGATGACTTTTTATAAGCTAACGTTTCATATGAGTTGCAGTTGCAGGATTTGGAAGATGTATGATACATGAACGTTCTGCAGTTCTATTTGTTATTAAAAAATAAAAACAAATGAATGTCAATTGCAAACTACCATTTTGTAAGGTCTAGGCCAAATTCTGCCCTCTGATGCAGGCACATATATATATATGTATAAAAAATGTGTGTATATATATATATAGCTTCCATTGGTTTCAATGATAGCCGCGTGTTTACAGAAGGGCAGAACACGTTCATTTATCTTTCATGGCTGAAAATTTCTCAGTTGTCTGAACCTGAGACCTGCCTTGTCATTGAAGTTAAATAGTAAGATATTAATTTATTTTTACATCCTCTTTGAACGTTTTATTATTAAGCATAACATCTAATTGTTCTAGACTGAAAAATTATTTATTGTATTTTCCAGATATTAAGCATTAAAAAGAATAAAAGCAAAAAGATTTTGACTATGGTTTTGAGACGTGATCTTCTGGAACTTTTTCATCTGCTACTCTAGAGAAATTAAGTAAGATGCTACGCTACTTGGTATTCGTCAGAAGTAGATAGCAATACAGCTGGGAAGAATTTTAATACCAAGCTACGTAAGTGAGCTGCCCACTACGATTACTTCAAGCTTAAGTAAAACTGCTGTTTGTTAGAGAATCATTCGGTTTTAGCTCCATCTAAAGTTTATCTTGTTTGCCAAGTTTATCCTGACTGCAGAGGATTTTGTCTTGGCATCCTGGCTGAGTCCGGTGGCATTAGCCTGGGGCAGGCCTTCCCCTCAGTGAAAGAGCGGACCCGGCTTGGTCCAGGGAGAAGGAGACTTGCTGGGAAGGTTCTCCTGCAGGAGAGCCGGATGGAGCTGAGATCTTCACCAGTTGAAGGTCCGCCCAAAAGCAAGTGTTTCCCACCTGTTTGGATGCCCAGGGGAGGCTGGCAGAGGGGTCTCACCTGTGGGAGGGACCCGCAGACCCAGAAAAGCAGCAATTTCACACGTGCTCACAAATTCAAGCTTTATCCCTTGTGGGCAACGGTGGCTTTCGGGCCATTCCCACACCTTCGCCGAAGTGCCTACGTTACGAGTAGGCACCTCTTGATAGCATTATAGGTAATTAGCTAAGCACGGTTTATTTAGCAGTAATTTTCCATTTGGGGCTTCTTACTTCCCGTCTCTTTTAGTTACCAGAGATTGGATGTCAAACCTCGACTCAGTAAAAGCCGTGAGGGTTTAAACACCCATGTCCATGAGGTCATTCTGCCGTGCACTCGCTGACGGGGATTCCTGCAGCCCTCCCATTTGCTCACTTATTTTTGCTCCCTTGTGAGTGCAGGGAGGGCACACAGCCTGGCCTTTGCCTTCTACATTCACATGGAAGGAATAGTCAGGACATTTGGATTGGGAGGTGGAGAGTGCACTGATCAGAGCCCGCACTGTGATCGCATCCCAAGGAGCCCCCGCTGCCTGGCAGCTTGGCTGTGCTGCTCGAGGAACTCTTGGGACAACCTGTTATTCAGCAGGTACCAGCATCTGTTCCTTCCACATCTGAGGGGGCCAGCAGAAGGTACCGGCCTCCACCAGCAGGATCCGAATATTTCTGTAGCCTCGCAACACCTGCCACAACAGGCTCAGGAGGGACGGGAGCAGCAAGGCAGCTCCGGGAGCACCGTGAGCACTGGGAGCACCAGGAGCTTCAGGAGCACTAGGAGCCCTGGGCATGAGGGAGTGCTGCCCGCAGGCTCTCTGCTAGGAATGTGACCCTGAGGAGATGAGAAATGCATGCTGCCAGCAGAGACAACGCCACTGCTGAGCTTCCCCTCTCTGTGCCGCTGGCCATCTCGGGCAGGGCCAGCAGGACGGCTCAGTGCCTGTGGGAGCAGGGATTGGGTTTGGGATGGGGGCTTGTACAGCTGTAGCTGTAGGGAAGACTGCGCCCCTCACCCCACCGGGGCTCGGGGGGCACTGCCCGCTGGCAGCGAGCGTCTACCTCATGGTAACGCTGCAAAATACGATGGCCAAAGCAGCCGAATGCAATTCCAAGTCCCTGCCCCGATCTCTCCTGCACGGGGATGCAGCAGGGCCCGAGCCTGCTCTCCTCGCCGGGGCAGCCAGGAGGGAGGAGCTGCCGCCTGCCCCGCGCTTCTCCGGATGACACTGAATAAATGCCTGTCTTTGTGCAAACTCAGCCTGGCGTGAGAGCTTTATTGCCACAATAGTAACTTTGTTTTGCAAATTCAGCTTTGCTGAAAGGAGATACAGCATCCCTGCGGAATGGGAATTGGGGCTGGTTACGTCGCAGCTGACTTCGCTGCCATCTGCTTTCTCGCTTTTAAAATATAATGCCCTAAATTTAATAAACAACTTCACCAGCTTGATAGCTTCCCTGAATGCCTGTTGCCCTGTTTCTTATTGAGTGCTGAGGTCATCCACTTTTTGCAATATGGAAATCCCCCTGTGTCAAACTGGAACTGGGCTCCAGTCTGTCATGAACTATTGTGTTAGAGAAAACTGAGGTGGAACATAAATATTCAGTACAAAAACCTGCATTCGTGCCTGTTGCAGTTTTATAGAGAAGCTTATTCAACTCCAAAACATCGTTCTGACAACTGCAGATGCAGTTTTTAAGCAAATTCTGCTGCTTCTTTTCATTTAAAATCAAATGTCTGTAAGTTGTTTTCAGAGAGTCCGTGGAGGTCTGTGGCTCACCTCCCCGGCCGTGGTGGGCCAGCACCGCTCTAGTGCCACAGGCAGCTTCTCTGTTAGCCTTTATTTGCAGTATTAGTCCTGAATGGCCCAAACAAAGATGTGAATACAATTTGTGGCAAAAACCACTGACTATGTAAAAAATTGGATTGAATTTCAAAATAAAGCAGGCTTAAAAAGGAAAAAAAAAATCAACCTAACTTAGTACTCTCCCCCCGCATCTGATGTAATATAAAATGTTAAAAATCAGCTGGAAATGTGACTAGCGAGTTGCTGGTGCTGTCTGAGTCTCCAATGATGAGAGGAGAAACTTAAAATTCTCCGGTTATTATTATTTATTTATAACTGTTTCCTCTGACAGAAAGAATATGTGAAGCAAATGGGAAACCTATTGAGCCTTACCTGATAAATTCCAAGTGACGTAAAAGAATGCGCTCTGTCTTCTCTGCATCCGCTTGGGCTTTTCATTGAAGTTCATCGGCTTCTTGAAGACCAAAAACTTCGTCATCTTCTTACCAAGAGCTGGTTTCTCTCTTAACAGTTTTACTCTCTCCCAAATCTCTTCACTGCTGCATAACTAAAAAAATAAATGTATTCCAGATACGGATTTTGTTGTTTACACTTTGTTATGCCACATCCCGATCTCACTGAACACATCCCATTTGCATGTCTCATCTACAACTAGGTAAATACTATCAGAGGCTTATTACTGTAATGTATATAAATATAATATTTTGATTCAAATGGCCACAGGCACAGAAGACGTGGGACTGCAGTTGTGACTGCGGTGTTCTTTGCCCAATTCCAACGAGCAGCCTTGATTAGAAAAATGAAATACTCTCTGAAAGGGTAAAGACTGATGTACAGAAATGGTACGTCTGGGTACAGAAATGGCATATTGACTCATGGCCAATCCATAATTGCCTCCCAGCACGTGCAGAGGCAGGAGATACAAAAAGATGAAGATGTGGGAAGCTCTTTCTTTTTGCTCTTTAAAAATTATTTATATATTTTGAAGTAAAATACAAATATTCTGCATAAAACCTGTGGGGATTTTATTTTCTTTTTAATCACAGAATCACAGACTGGTAGGGGTTGGCAGGGACCTCTGGAGATCATCTAGTCCAACCCCCCTGCCAGAGCAGGGTCACCTACAGCAGGTTGCACAGGAACGCGTCCAGGCGGGTTTTGAATGTCTCCAGAGAAGGAGACTCCACCACCTCTCTGGGCAGCCTGTGCCAGTGCTCTGCCACCCTCAAAGGAAAGAAGTTTTTCCTCATGTTGAGATGGAACTTCCTGTGTTCCAGTTTGTGCCTGTTGCCCCTTGTCCTGTTGCTGGGCACCACTGAAAAGAGTCAGGATCTCCATTGCCAGATCTTATGAACAGAGAGAAAAGTAACTCTAGAAGGATGCAGCTGGCCAGACAGAGGGTTTAGATTATCCACCGCATGAAGGACCTGGTCTGCTGCTACAGATTTGTGCCCGAGTCCGTCTTCTGCTACTTTCCATCTCTGGTTACCACAGAAATGCGGGTGGTTCTACTGAATGAGACTGATGTGAAGTCCCATCTTACATCATTTCTTAACAGTGAACTTGAATACAAGCACCGATATCTGACATCATTACCTGCTGGAATTTCTTGCATGTTTTTGACAGCTGTTGAAGATCATCAGCATCTAGAAACGCCAATATGTGTATAATTATGTTCTTGGGCATTCGGATGAGAAAACTGTAATGCCCCTGACATAAATTAACTGTGTACTCCAGCATGTTGCTGCCAAAGACATTCCTCACCCTGTCTGTGGCACGAGAAAAGAAGACAGAGAAGAATAAACACAAAATTCTACCTTGACCTTAGCAAGGCTTTTGACACTGTCTCCCATAACATCCTCATTAGGAAGCTGAGGAAGTATGGGCTAGACGAGGTGACAGTGAGGTGGATCGAGAGCTGGCTGAGTGACAGAACCCAGAGGGTTGTGATCAGCGGCACAGAGTCCAGTTGGAGGCCTGTAACGAGTGGTGTCCCTCAGGGGTCAATACTTGGACCAATTTTGTTCAATATATTCATTAATGACCTAGATGAGGGGACAGAGTGTATCCTCAGCAAGTTTGCTGATGATACCAAGCTGGGAGGGGTGTCCGACACTCCAGAGGGCCGTGCTGCCATCCAGCGTGACCTGGACAGGCTGGAGAGCTGGGCAGAGAAGAACCTAATGAGGTTCAACAAAAGCAAGTATAGGGTCCTGCACCTGGGAAGGAAGAATGCCAAACACCAGTATAGGTTAGGGGCGGACATGCTGGGAAGCAGCTCTGAGGAGAAGGACCTGGGGGTCCTGGTAGACAGCAAATTATCCATGAGCCAGCAGTGTGCCCTTGTCGCCAAGAAGGCCAATGGCATCCTGGGCTGCATAGGGAAGACTGTGGCCAGTAGGTCGAGGGAGGTCATTCTCCCCCTCTACTCTGCACTGGTGAGGCCACAACTGGAGTACTGTGTCCAGTTTTGGGCTCCCCAGTTCAAGAGGGACAGGGAACTACTGGAGCGAGTCCAGCGAAGGGCAACCAAGATGATTGTGGGACTGGAGCACCTCCCTTATGAGGAAAGGCTGAAAGAGCTGGGACTCTTTAGCCTGGAGAAGAGAAGGTTGAGGGGGGACCTGATTAATGTTTACAAGTATCTAAAGGGTGGGTTGAAGGAGGACGGAGCCAGGCTCTTTTCAATGGTTCCCAGCGACAGGACAAGGGGCAATGGGCACAAGCTAGAACATAGGAAGTTCCGTTCAAATACACGGAAAAACTTCTTTACAGTGAGGGTGACAGAGCCCTGGAACAGGCTGCCCAGGGAGGTTGTGGAGTCCCCTTCTCTGGAGATTTTCAAGACCCGCCTGGATGCAGCCCTGAGGGATGTGCTTTAGGCAATCCTGCTCTGGCAGGGGAGTTGGACTAGATGATCTCTAGAGGTCCCTTCCAACTCTGAAGATTCCGTGATTCCGTGAAAATAATCCTCACCAAATATGATTATTTTAAAACATGATCATGAATGCAATAAAATTGGGCTAGGAATATGTCAATATTTCAGTGTTAGGAGGAAAGAGGTTGGGACTCCAGAGGAGACCATAGATTGGGCCACTGCTGTATACGATGGTGAGAAAGAGGAAGGATGAGCTGACGACAGGCTGGATGCTGACTGTACCTGGAATTGCAGAGAAGTTGTGGATGACCATGGTTCAAAACCTGCCTGAAGCACTGACACAGAGGTGGGGTGGTCCTGCTGGGGCCCCGCAGCCCCCATACACACTGATCAGGCAGACCCGTGACAGCCGTCCAGCAGCAAAGAGGGTCTGCAGCTGCCACAGCCATTTTTCAGCGGTGTAAAGGGAGAGGAGGGCGTTGCTGTTCAAAGTACTTCTCTTTCACAGAGCAGAAGAGAACAGAAAGGAGATGTGGAGATGCCCTGGGTGCTGCACAGCCTCACGTTGCAGGCGTACAGCAGAAAAAAGCTCCCACTCCCCCAGCTGGTCCCGGCTCCTGGCTCCGGGTCCGGCTCCAGCTCTGGACCCAGAGTACGGGGGACTGCAGGATCAAGGTTTGAATGTGCTGTTCCCAAACTAGCCATTCTCACAGCCCCAAAGGTGTTTTCCTTCCCTCTTTAGCCCTTTTGCTGGATGTAACCCCAGGACAAACGCCCTACTGCTGAGGGAGAGAGGATCTGTCAGGGCCCTGGGTGTACCAAAATGACCCCAAACCCCCTCCCGCCCTGCTCCGAGGGGTTTGGCTGGCTGTGCATTTCCTGGCTTGACCTGATAAAATAGAACCATGGGATTGTTTGGGTTGGAAAAGACCTTTAAGATCATTGAGTCTAACAGTAAACCTATCACTGCTGAGTCCACCAATAAACCATGTCCCTAAGCACTATATCTACCGGTCTTTTAAATACCTCCAGAGACGGTGCCTCAACCACTTCCCTGGGCAGCCTGTTCCAATGCTTGACAGCCCTTTTGGTGAAGAAATTTTTCCCAATATCCAGTCTAAACCTCCCCTGGTGCAACTTGAGGTCGTTTCCTCTCATCCTATCACTTGTTACTTAGGAAAAGAGAACAACCCCCACCTTGGACCTCCTCGTCCACCACAGACCCATTGGTGAGGGCAGGCCCTGGCTCCCAGCTCCCGGCTCTCCATCCTGGGGGGACCTGGCAGAGCAGCCGGGTCTCTGTCGCTCCTGCAGCTGCTACCAAAGAGAGAGGACTCGCTCCACTGACAGCAACGTTGTTTAGTTCAGAGTTGGGTGTTCTGCATCCCCTCCCCTGAAAAACTACACCTCAAGACAATCCATCGAAGTGAACTGAAATACTCAAGAGAGGTAATCTAGCCCTCCACACAGGGCAAAGTCCAAACCCATTAAAAAGGGAATATTAAATGTGATTACCTTAGGAATGGCAAATGAAAAATGGAAACACTTCCCCAGCTGAATAGACTCAGTGTTTTTTCCTGAATTTACAACATGATCCTGGAATACAAACATTAAAGTTGATTGTGTATTGAAAATGTTTAAGTTCCTTATTTAAAGATCAAATACCTAAGAAGAAAACATTTGCAAATGTGTTACATGGGATAGAAATGCATTCAATGGGTATTTAAGACATACTTCCAATGACTTATGATTTTTCCATACCTACAGTGTTAGGTAACAGGTTTATTGCTCTATTCATTACAGTCATTACCGTGTTATAAGAACAAAAAGGCAATTCCAGAAAGTAATTTAGAGGCCTAAAAGAAAGAATGAAATGAAATAAAATAGCTGTCTTTTATGATTGTACTCCATGCCTTCAAACTGTTGACATTTTCACTGAAAGAGAAACTTCATGGGTGAATATGATCATTTTTTACATTTTGCTTAGGCAAAAAAGATCATCTAGAACTGCAAACTATATGCCAGCATCTCTCATCATAATATGAACTGAAAGGGGGCAAGACTCATGAAATTCTAGCATGATTTCATAAATCAGGTGAAATCCCTAGCTGTAGAGAAATAAATTCTTTACAAGTTAGAAAGAAGTTTAACCATACAAAAAAGTCTCATTCACCAGACAGCTTCTAAGACTTCATGTATTCTCTGTTTGCTAGTGCAATACTTCCTCTGTAACTGCTGATCCAGCAAAAATCCTGAATGGAGTTTCTTCACCTCCTTTGGGAAAACCTTCTCTTGACTAGGTTGCAAGGGAATCCTTCAAGTACTCCAGCTCACCTACAGAAATCAACAGCGTGGAAAAAAGAATAGAAATTAACTTTGTTTGGCCAAGAAGTGTGGTAAATGGTGTACATCTGATTTATTTGGAATTAAATGAAGTGTTTGATTCCACGCTAAATGGAAATTATTAGGTGAACTATAGAAGCCGGAAACTAATTAAAGAACTGCGAGTTAAGTGAAAGGGCTGGCAAACCATAGAAAGACAAAACACTTGGGATGAAACGAGAACCACAGCGGAGACAGGTTATTACCTGGCTTGGGTCAATTTTACATGCTATTTCCATCAATGACTGAGGCAGGAGTCAGCTAGTGCTATATCTGGAGTAATAAAACCAGGATAAAATGCAATAGTGCAAAATGCAAGTACCAGGCTTGGGGACGAGTGGCAAGTGTGCTTTTAACTGAAGACTTGGATGGAAACGACCAGTTGTTTTTTAAGTCAGTCGTGGGAAGAACACAATCCACACTAGGATGTGGATCTGCGAAATTCAGTTACTGTCCTTGAGGGTGTCAGGCAAAATATGTCCCAGAGACCAAGGGGAAGCCTATGCCTATGAGGAGGGCAGCACACCCTCCTCGGACCTCTCCTGGGACACCTGAAAAGCTGCTTTCCCCTGCTCAGGAACGGTGCTTTCAAGCTGGAAGGAGGGAGGAGATCAGGACAAAGAGGGAGGGAAGACTGAGCAAGGTCCTGCCCCCCAAGAACACATCGCACGGGAGATGGCTGATACCAGGGAAGAAGGAGGGTGGGTTTGAACTAAAGGATGCTCCTGGCACAGGAACGTTGAATGTAAGTCCTACGTGCTAAAGCAGATGAGCCTGCAGAGAAGAGGTGACAGGCACCCAACCTGCAGTGCTGGCTTTCTCCTGCAGCATCTAGAGGTGGAAGGAACCAAAAAATTCTCCATCAACCAAGAACCATGGTTGATCGCAACACTTTCACTACACTTTCACTACATGTACAGGATTGGTTTTCTTGAAAACTTAGCCAAAACTGCTGAAAAAAATATTGCTTCTCTAAAAGCAGCCTGCGAGGTGTGACAGACCACTGCTAAATGTTACCTGACGGTACGGCTGAGCAGGGAGACAGGTACCAGCTTTTTTGAAAAAGCTAGTGGCTTTGGGTAATGTTTCAAAGTTTTTGAAGTTTACAAGCAGCTCTACTTGGGCGGGAAAGCGGTTTTGAGGGACTTCTCCGTTCCCCATAGGGTAAGCCTGGGACCCTCAGGTGGCAAATGTTGGCAGCTCCTGTATCAAACACACTTAAAATATGAGGTGATTTTTTTAAGGTGGGTAATTTCCCTTTTAAAAAATAGCTCCTTTTAAGAAGAGGAATGAAGCCCTTGTGTCCGAAGTGCTTCCAAATATATCCTTGTGCCATAAGACATAGAAAAGTAAATTACTGCTTCCACTGAACTCTTAGCTATTTCATTTCTTGATGATGGGTGTTTAGCCTTGTGCTGTTGAGATTTTTTTGTATCTGTATTGTTCTATGATGTACCATGGTTCAAACAAAACCCGTCAAGGACTTCCAAATGCCAGCAGAATGGAAGTCTCGTAGAACTCAATGCTTGAAAAAGAAATGTAAATTTGTGCTTTCTCTGGAGAAAAGTTTACCGTTAGAATCTTGCTCAGCAGGCACGAAAGAGTCTTCAATATAAAAGAAAGGATTTAAATTATGTCACTTTTCAAAACATCTTTTCGGCATTACTATAAGGCTGTTTGACAGCTTTCCAAGGTGTTATGCAATTTTGGCATCAACAGAGATTTTCCTTTCCAGAAGCATAACAGTGCAATTAATTATTTTTTACCTTGCTGGCGTTTTTACCATCAGCGAATGCTCGGGAAGACACCTGTGTCCGGACTCATCCCACCTGCTTACCTTGCTGCGGGCGACGGTGAAGCAGTGGAAGTCTTTGCTGGGGGGATGAGACTGGCGGTGGAGCTCATGAAAGGTGTCCTGCAGAAGGGACACCATGGTGCTCGTTCCTCTGAACTTGCAAGCAGCGAAACTAACCCCCGTCTGCCAGGACCCCTGCTATGGACCCGGTGCTTCAGCTCAGCCTGCTCCCCAGGGCTGTCACAGCGACAGTGTCCATGAGTCTGTGCCAGCCTGCCCAACAGGAAGGATTAACTGCCAAAGGTGCACAAGGCTTTTGGAAAGCCTGTGGCTAGAGCCACAGCCACAGCCATCACCTCCATGTACCACCGATATTCCCTGGCTGGCTTTGCAGTTACCCTACAGTGGCCGCTGGGTTAATACGGATTGATGGCTACCCCTGCCAGGCTGCTGGCTAGCACCAGCGTCACTGCAGCAAACTGCTTGAAATGCTCTACTGAAGAGAAAGGATTTCCACAAGTGTCTTTTATTTTACATGGCATGGGTAGTTCGTGTTTCTGTCAAATTGCTCTAGCTGCTGAGGGTCAGCGGAGATGAAATCCTCTGGAGTGACATCAAGATATCAAAGGCGGGGGACAGGAGACAAAGGAAGAACAGGGCTGCCTCTTAATTCAACAGCGTGATCTGATTTTTACATAGATGACTAAGGCCTTGATCCTCCAGCCAGGCGAATTTAGGTACCAACGCCTGCTCACACCAAGCCGCCAGTTTGCAGGGCTTAGCCAGCGCCTGCTCCTCAGGCAGAGAGCTCTGCCCAGAGAATGCTTCTGGGAGAGGGATCATCAATTAAGTCTCTAACAATCAATCAACAAAAAGGAAGGATACTGCTGGGATCCTACGGGTCTGAGCTGAGGGAAGCAGCCACAAAAGGCCAGTCGAGTCTCCTTCATTCAGAGCTTGCTACGTGTTTTAAACTGAAAGAGGGTAGATTTAGATTAGATATTAGGAAGAAATTCTTTCCTGTGAGGGTGGTGAGGCGCTGGAACAGGTTGCCCAGAGAAGCTGTGGATGCCCCATCCCTGGAAGTATTCAAGGCCAGGCTGGATGGGGCTTTGAGCAGCCTGGTCTAGTGGGAGGTGTCCCTGCCCAGGGCAGGGGGTTGGAACTAGATGGTCTTTAAGGTCCCTTCCAACCCGAACCATTCTGTGATTCTATGGCATCCTGATGCTAGAGGACGGCTGAGCCCCCGGCCGACCGGGGTGCTCCTCCCCACTGACCTGCAGGGCAGGGTGCCTGGCAGGGCGTGAAGGTACTGCTATTTACTTTGGCTGCACACCGACAGTGATCCCTCTTCCACAGGTGCCAGGAACAAAGGACATTTATGAGGCAAAAAAAACTTGCTCCAAAAAATCCACAAGGGAGAGGGTATGTGTGAGAAATTTTAAACAGGTATTTTCAAATTCACAGGAGTTTTTACACATTCACCTTTTGTCTTTGTTGTATCTCGTTTGGTTGTTTTTTTTTTAAAAATTTGCAGTAATGTAGCCAAAAGTGCGACAAAAATACAATTATTCATATTAATGATGATGGTTAATTATGGAAACTTATTCTGAACCAAATGCTCATGGAGATGGCTGAAGCTATTTTCACAGTATTTTCTTGACAGAAGGCATAGTAAGAAGCTCCATGTGACAAATAACTTTGAATTTTACCATTAGAAAACATTATTATTTAAAGATGTTTTCAAGAGATCAACACGAAACTACGAGTTCCACCTCTCTCATTTCCAAGGCCAAAGCTAGTTCTGCACAGATCTCAGCACGGTTTGTACTATCTGGAGTCAAATCAAATCTCCAGCTGGAAACCTTTCATAAAAGACAAGTTTCTGAATGTTTGTATTAAATATGCTTTCCAGAGCCAACTGAGAATTCACAAGAACTCTCATTCTCAGAATAATAATTTTTACACTCATCTATAGTTCAGTGATGTTAATTCAGAGGACAAAAAATCCAGTCCTTAAGTATCACTTTTGCCTGCAGAGGTTTACAGCGAGGGATAGATTCTCAGCTGCTGTAAACCAGCATAACTCCACTGAAACTAATTTGTGCCTGTACTAAAAGGATGGGTCGTTTGCAAAAACAGCAATCAGGAGCGTGGCCAGCAAGCCAAGCAGATTTATGGAGCAACATGAAATAGCCAGGTGACTACAGAAAGGAGGAAGCCTGGCCAACATTTTTCTAAATAGTGCTAGGAAAGTGAGGTTCAGGCACAGGTCAGGGAACGAGCTATGAGAAACGAACAATGGGGTGTAACTTTCCTTCCCTGACTATCGGATTGGGCAAAAAAATAAGAAATGGGGAACATGAATTATGTTGAAGGTCCTGCAGTTGCTGAATTAATCTGGGTCAGATATTGGTTTGAATTTTCAGTTTAAGCTCTCTCCAAAATATATTGGTCTTAAAAGTTTTTATCATTTCAGTGCTATATAATTGGACGTCAAGTAAAATGTTGTGAAGACAGTATTTTTGACTCTGTGCCCCAAGTTAGCGGAGGGTAGGGCAGTGTTTCGGGTGAAATTTCACAATATACTGAATCTGCTAATTTACTTTCCTGTAACCATTTGCTATTTGCCACTGTCGTGCTTTTCTTATGACAAGTTTCTGCAAAAAGAGAATGTAAGAATAACAGAGGAAAGGAATAATCAAAAAATTATTAAAGAAAAGGGAAATGAATTGTGACAGTAACAACTACAGTTCTGTGGAGTTTCTTTTGAAACGTTAATATTTTTGTATTACGTGAGAGTGTTGAATGAATCAATGAAAAGCACCTACATCCAGCCCTAGGTGGTGTTAACTTTCAGAAGGACTTCAACAGTATTAGCAGAAATATTACAAATTTACAGAACCTGTGTAAAAACAACCCAGAACCTTTACAGATGCTAAATACACTGTAATTGCCAGTCAGGAGTTAACTAGCCTGATGTTCCTCCTATGACTCGAGAAGCGTATGCATTTGTCGTGCTGTTCAGTGATTTTTTTTCTGCAATGACCCTCCAGTCAGTTCCTCAAATTACAGCTTAAGGCTGGAGATCTGAGCTTTGCTGATGAAACCTGCATCCCAGATACACTGGCCAAAAATATTTAGCAAAAGACCAATTATTTATTCAGAAGCACTAAAAAAGGTCTAATAGTCACGAGATAAAAACCAAAGGCACTAAAAATGGACATGGCCTTATGTAATGTCACTATTTCAGAACGCCTGAGAACTGGACATAAGTTTAATTTTCTCGACCATATCTTTTACCTTACCTGGTATCTGCACCTATGGTACAGTGAAGTGAATAGGCTGGGGAAGTGCTATCGTTAAGAATATGGAAGTCTAACAATAACCGCATCAATGACAAATTGAATCTTTAACAGCACCGTACTAAACAAGTTCCTGCTGGCAGTCACGGGAGAGATATAAGACTATCAGAAGTTTTATTTGTGGCTGCCTGAACTAAATATTTATATTTAAATGTCAGCCAAAATAAACAATGTGGAGGTCCTGGAACAGGCAGAACTAAACACAGCTACACAAATAATATAAAGGAGAAAATTGTCTTGGCCAAATTTCAAGAAAGTCTAACATCAAGCTTAGTCCAGCCTTGTCTAGCTCTGCTTTAGTAACCTCACAACGAAGGGAAGAAAGTTTACCTCAGAAGGACCTTTCCTGGCATTGTACGGACTGTAGCAGAAAACAGAAAGACTGAACAAGCCCCATGAACTGATCCAGTACAGCCCAGCATGGTCCAGCACTGGTGTTAAATAACATTCAGCTGACGGCCTGAAAAGCGTATGGTATTAACAAAAGGCCCACGACTACTTCCTGGATTAAACACGATCTTTTCAAGTGTTGCTGAAAATGGCTACTAGGGATTGATGGGAGAAAAACATTTATAATTTAGGAAGAAGTTTATAATTTAACATAATAGTTTAATATAATGCAGGAAGAGATACCTTGGAAGATATTGGACCTCAGAAAACCCATAAAGACATGCTGGCATTTTAAAAAAAAAAGTCATGGAACATATAGTAAGTTAATTTAGAAAAAAAGCCTTCTTCTGCTGTAAGCTAAATTAGTTTAACCTGATGTTACACCTTGAGCCTACAGAAGGGAAAGAACTCAGCTCCAAATCAATACACCCTTATTTCAATGCCTTATAAAGGTGTGTGTCCTGGTATGTAAGTTCTCCGTAAACACAAACCTTTTGTTTGATGCATTCATCTAACCAGAAGTACACAGAGACACCTGAATTGCTCTGGGGTTCCTACCTGGCCTCCAGTGCCCATTCCAGGAGGAGCAGTTCCTCTGTGTCACACTCACTTGCCCTGTGCAGATGTCTCAGATACCCTGGGGCACTTCAAAGAGCACTCATTTTTTATCTTTAGGCAACTGAACGAGCCCATCACCAGTATGGTCAGTAAAGCCTAGGAGCTATGTAGATTGCCCTGGAGCAGGTACCTGCATTGAGTCAGTTGAATAGCTCACTGGAGCTGCGCTGACAGCCACCGCAGCTCAGACGAATAGAACAGAACAGACTAGACTAGAAATTTCAGTTGGAGGAGATCTGTAACAGTCCTCCTTGCTGCGTAGTCCAACGTTAGCTCTAGCACAGAGCGGGGATGGATAATAGGGGGCGGTCTCTGGGCTGCAGGGTTGGTTTCTGTCATGGCCTGGGAAGAGTAACAGCACTGGGTTTATCTTTGGGATCTGAGTGGCAAAGGATGCGTCAGGGACACCCAGCAGCTGTGCCCAGTGCACGGCCACCAAGGGCAGGGACAGCCCCCTGGGCCTCCTGGGCACAGGGACTGCTTTGGGGCCAGCAACCCAAAGACCTTCCAGCAAAGGATGCTGGGCAGAAGGGCGGTGGCTGGGGATGTGCATGGGGGACACCGTCACCCCCATGTCATGGTGCCACCGTCCAGCAGTGCAGCAGTTGCAATGCCCTGGGGCAGGATCTTCCCGTGTCCTGCTGCCAGCCTGCCTGGCTTGGCCATCAGCACAGAGCTGGCCCGGGGGCAGCCCAAAGACATCCAAGAGGAACTCCTTGAGGAGCCAGTGGAATTACTTGGAGAAGGCTGAGGGAGGAAGACTGGAGGCTGAAGGAGGCTTCTGGAGGTTCTCCGCTGCAAGACTGGCTCCTGGTGGGGCCATGTTCAAAGCTCATCTGATGAAGGGAAATCCTTTTCAGCTGGATAGCAGTGGCAAAATCAAGGGAATGCCTTCTTGAGGAGCACTGCAGAGCTCACCATCCTTGTCCTCTGTGGAGCCAGGGGCAGCGACTGTACGAAATGGGATGCACAGATATTGCAAGGGGTCCCAGTGCTTTGGAGCACCTGCTGGTGTCCTGGCAGGTATGGGGAGGATTCTTGACTTCAAGGTCGATCATGCTGGGGGCCTTTTGCTGCTCTCAGAAGCTCCTGAGATGTCTTCAGGTTGAGGGAGAATAGGGCTTGGGCATCTGCTGGAAGATGTGACCAGCCTGTGGGACGAGGAGGCAGGTCTTGCTCACATGCTCAGGGAATAGCTGATCACTAGCTCTGGGGTCAGGAAGGAATCTTCCCCTGGGGCAGGTTGGCACTGGTCCCTGGGGTTTTTTTGCCTTCCTCTGCAGCATCAAGCATGACCACTTCCCAGGGCCCCTCTGCTCCATTTTGGCTAGGTTACTGCCTGCTGCTCATGCACCACAAAGCTAGCCTCTTGTGCCTTGCAGCTGGAGGGAGGAAGGCTTTTTTTCCCCCAAGGTGGGCTAGCAAGTGTCCCCGCATTTTTTTTGCCTTCCTCTGCCTTCCTGGGCCGTTTTGGCTAGATGCCTGCTCCCTCCTCCATGAAGGTGGCCCTTGTGCCATGCACATGGGGGGATTCTGATACTCATTTTTCATGTTCTTGCTCTTCAGGAAAGAGGGGCTGCTTGGCCTGTATTCCTGCTGATTTCTGGAGCTCTGTGACTACAGAAGAAAAAAAAATAGAAGAAAGGAAAGAAAAAAGGAAAGAAAAAAGGAGAAGGGAAGGCAGGGGAGAAGAGAAGGAAAAAGAAGCAAGAGGAGAAAAAAGAAAGAAAAAAGAAAATAGGAAGTAAAAAAGACTAGAAAAAATAGAAAAAGAAATAAGGGAAGGGGAGGGAAGGGGAGGGGAGAGAGGAAAAACGGAGGAAAGAAAGAAAGAAGGAAAGAAGACAGAAGAAAAGTGAAGTGAAAGAATAAGAAGAAAATAAGAAAAGAATAAAAGAAAAGAAAGTGAAGAAAAAAGAAAAGCAAAAAGCAAAGGAAAAAGCAGATTAAACAGAAAAGGGAAAGAAATGGGAAAGAGGAAGAAAAGTATGGAGAGAAGAAAAAGACAGAGAAAAGACAATATTTTCAGTAAGATGGGCCTCACAGTGTTCATCCAGTTCAACTGCCTGACCACTTCAGGGCTGGCCAAAAGTTAAAGCATGGTATATTAATGGCATCGTCCAAATGTCTCTTAAACACTGGCAGGTCTGGGGCATCAACCGTCTCTCTAGGAAGCCCGTTCCAGTGTTTGGCCACCCTCTTGGTAAAGAAACGCTTCCTCATGTCCAGTCTGAACCTCCCCTGGAGTAGCTCTGAACCTTTCCCACACGTCCGATCGCTGGGTACCAGGGAGAAGAGCTCAGCACCTCCCTCTCCGCTTCCCCTCCTCAGGAAGCTGCAGAGCCATGAAGTCGCCCCTCCGCCTCCTCCCCACACCAGACAGAAAGCAGACACCAGCACCCGTGTAAGGTACCGAAGCTGCAGCCGAGCCTCACCCCAGACGCCGTTCAGGTGAACGCTGTGAAAGCTTCACTCGGGGAAGCCGCAACCTTTTCTGCGGCTCTGCCCCCTCACCGCACTGTTCCGCGCTCACCGGGAACCCTCCCCGGCCCCGACGAGGACACAAAGCCTTGCTGGGGGCTGACCGTGCCGACCTCCCCCGGTAACCCTGAGGAACCACCTTCCCGAGCCGCCAACCACCCCCGGCTCCACCCGCGGGGCAGCGGGAAGCGGACGGGCCGCAACGGACCCTCCTGGCGGGGGAAAGGGCGGCTGAGAGCAGCCGCCGCCGCCGTCTGGCTGCCCCCCCCCCGCCAACGGCCGGGGCGCGAGCCCCCTCTGGTGTGGCAGCGCCCCCTGCCGGCTAGGCGGGGCACGGAGGTGGGGGGTGGCACGTGACGCACCGCCTCGGTGGCGGGGCGGGAGGTGAGGGGGTGTTGTGGGGGCGCGGCACCCGCTCCTCCCCCCTTCCAACCCCCCCACCGCCGCCACAGCGGCGGCACGTGACTAGGCCCCGCGCGCGGCCCTGCCGGTAGAGGAGGGGCGGGGCCGCCGCCCGGCGCCGGCGCTTCCGGTTGGGCGGCGGGCTGGCCCATGGCGGTGGGCGGGGGGGGGGGGAAGCGATAAAGCGGCCGCTATTCGGCCGCGCGCCGCCTGCCTGGCGCCCCCCCCCCCCCCCCATTCCCTTCCCCCTCCCTTCCCCCTCCCTTCCCCCTCCCCGCCCCTCGCGCAGCCCGCGCCCGCGAGCGCTGCCGTTGCCGCCGTTGTGGCGGGGGTGCGCCCCGCCGGCGCCTCAGCGGTGAGTGCGGGCGAGGGGAGGCGGAGGAGGAGAAGGCGGGGGGGGGGGATCCCTCTCACCGCCACCCCCGGAGGCACAGAGCGGGCGGCCGCGGCCCGCTCCCCTCCCCCTGGGCACCGGGCCTGGGCCTTCCCCTTGTCCAGCCCCCGCCGCGCCGGGGAGCGGGCGGCCCTTGCGGATCGCGCAGGCGGGCGGCGGTGGGTGCCGGGGGCGGGGGGAGACACACAACCGGCGGGGCCGCGGCTGGGGGGAGGGAGAGGGGAGGTGGCGGGGAGACCGCCCGGCAGTGCGGGAATGAATGGGCGGGCGGCCTGGGGCCCCCTGCCCCGGGGGGGGCGGCGGGTAGGGGCGAAGCCGGCTGCTCTGGAAAAGCCCGGTCCGCGGCACCCTTTCCCTCCCCAGGAGAAAGTTAAAAGCAATGGCTGGCGGAGCAGGTGGAGCACGCTGCGAGTTGTGCTTTCCCCCACGGACAGACGTCTCGGGAAAGCGAGTCGTGGCCGGGCCGTGTCGCCGGCGGGACTGTCCCCCCTCACGCGTGACAGAAATACCCGCCGGGAGGGACGGCGAGGTCGGTGAGGCCGATGGAAAGCGAAGGCTCGAAAAACATGTCGCCGAGTTGTGTCCGTACAGCGTTGGGGATGGATGAAGCGCCTCGGCTCTGAGCGGCGTTTTAGAGGCGACTTCTGAGCTGGAGGAGGCTCGTTTGTGTTGGCGGCTGGGGCTTGCAGTGGCCTCTGGCAGCTGGTGCAGGTGTTGGGAGGATTTGGTGCTTGACTGTGCAGATGGGAGCTGCCTTAGTCGGTAACAGTTCAGCACTGTTAGAAGCAAGAGGGGTAATTGGAAGCTTGACTTGTACCGAGTTGTTTACAAGTTAGGAACGTAGAGACCATGGATTTCATTTTTCACTTCCGTAAGCTCCCCTTGAACCTCATTTGCTTTCAGGACAATGTAAATGGAATTCTTTGCTTCACATCACCAAGATTCACAACCCTAATTCACAGTTCCTGACTGGATGTATGCCGTGGTGGGTCCAGTGGCACTTCATTAACTCAGGTTCAGCACTGCAAAAAGCAAGTTTCTGGGGCCATTTTTGGACGCTATCCATGGAGCATTGTGAACTTGAGTTAGAAAGCCCCATCAGAAGAACATGACATTAATTTTTCCTACCCTGAATCTGTTATAGGTCCATTGATACTACTCTACAGTTTATACTATTGTTAGATCTTGTATTCATAACTAGTGTTGCTGTGTAGACTTGTCATTCTCTTAGCAAAGGTAGAAATTGTACAAAATAGTTGCAGTTCTGTACCCTTTGTGCTTTTTAAATCATCTGCATGTGCATCAAGTATTGTCACATTTCAACTTTCCTCTGACGCGAATCTTTCCTGGAAATACGGGACCAAATAATACAGCCATTTCCTGCCTGGATCTGGTGTCTCACGTGTTCTTACAGCGTATCTCACCGTTTCAGTGGCTGGTCAGGTCAGGGTGTTTGTACCTTTTTTAAGTGTGTAATGTTAAAGCTGTGGGTTGGCGATCATTGCTGATGGGATTTAGCCCATGTAGATGGGCTGGTAGCTGGGAGTTCAGTTGTGAGGATGCGGTCAGATTGCTGTGGACGCTGCTGGCTTAGCAGGAACACAGTGCTGCCTGTCTTGTTCTCAGTGTGTTAGACCTGACCCTCTTACCTGCCATTTGCCTTGTGAAGTGCCTGCTCTACCGCACTCTGGGGATGTTTGTGTGCAGCTTCTTCTGGGAGCTAAACTTCTGTTTCTTTTATCAGTCACAACACAGGGATGTAGCTTCAAGAGAAGCATCGTGTTGCCACCAGACTGCCATTTACTTTTTGGCACTGCAAGAATGTGTCATTTTTCCATTTGCTTAAACACAGCAATAGTCTGGATCTGATCCTGCTAGTAGAAGCAATGATGCAGCTGTATCCAGCTTTCTTGTGCATGGAACAAACTTTACCATTGCCCCTCCTCACTGACAGAGGATCTGACTGGACTGTTTGACTGTGAGAAACTTCCAAGGCTGATGAAAATTAACAGCCATCCTTCCTGTGCAGTGGTTGTGCTTATCAGAGTAGAGGTGTGATTTGTGGTTCTCTGTAAAGATTGGAGGATTATCACAGGAAGGTTGAGCGTTCATAGAAGTACAGGCTGACTTTGTCCTTTGCTTGGTGAACATAGGTAGAATGGTGTCTTGAAGTTAAGTAGGAGGTCATTGGACACCTCTGCTTCCCACTGGTGTGTTGTCTGTCATTTCAAGGTTGCACTGATGGCAGCACCATTTTTAAGTCTTAGCTCACATTGGACATAGGGAATCCAATATGGATGTAGGGAATCACAGAAAATATAGGACTTTATCCTTGAGGGCTTTCCCAGCTGTGCTGGCATCATTGATGTGTGTTGCACGTCCTTATTATCTGCTTCTGTTTTCACCAGGATTGAGTCTTTATCGAGAGGCAATGCTGAGTATCCTGTTTACAAAACACGTAGGACCTGTCAGAGTGTTCCACAAAACAAAGTGGCATGGGGTCTGCACAGCAGTTGTCTGTACTTAGAGGTGTGGAAGCTTGTTAGTCCTTCCTAGGAGTCTTCAACAGGCTGAGAGGTAGTATAGCATCATCTCCCTTCTGCTGTGTTTCATGGGGGACCTGCCTCTCATGACAACTTGATCTTCATCCTGAAATTCATGCTTTCTCTCAAAGGGCTTCAGACAACTAGAACGATGTTTGGTTTTAGTATTTGGTCAAGTTCTCTGCAGCACACATGGAGCACTCTGCCAGTTTGGTAGCACCAGTTACTTTCTGTATGCTTTTTATGGGCCTGAGTTGGAGCACTGCAGAGCTAGGTCCCTTTGATGTCTGTAGTAAAGCATTTGCACAGAGGGACTGTGGTCCATCTTTTTTAGTGTTGCCAAAAAGATGCCACTGAGCACAGATTTCATCACAGTTTGTGCAGGTCCAAAGCCATGGGGACCTGGATTTTGAGCATATAGTTTCTAGCCTGGCTGGCTCTGCTGGCGTGGGACTGTTTAGTGACATGCTGTTCCTCAAAACTTTCACCCAACTAGGTAAGGCAGTATCCAGCGCAAAACAAGTTCTGATGTAGGAGTTGATGGCAAAAAATGTGAAGCAGGCAGTTTTCTGTGTGACAAACCTGAGTATAGAGGAGGCGGGTAATCAGAGCTATGTGGAAACAGGGGCATTTGAGCTTAAGGTAAGAAGCGATCAGGAGAGACTGACAGGAAAATCTGCTAGACTAGCTATTCAGGTATGTGCTAAGTGAACCAGCAACGTTTCAGAATTTACTCCTTCAGAAGTGTTTCAGCAAATTTGCATTGACAGCATGAGTTAATAGTGGCTCAGCACTGTTCAAGTTTGTTACTGGTCTCACAGTAACTATTCTAAAACTAGATTTACTATTCATTGGAGTCATGGCCTAAGGTGCCACAATACCAAAGAGTTGTCTTGCTCAGTAGCATGCCTCAATCAAGTAGAGATTTCAGCAGAAGAGGCAGTTTTTTAAGTGACTGCCAGCTACAGTGTACTGAAATTATAAAATTAAAAATGGCGAGTGATGGTGGTGTGAGAGAAAGTATCCTCAACTCTTTAGCATTATTTCTTATGCCAGAGGCTTGAATGTCAATCTTCGGATGTCTGGAAATGAAAAAGAGGAAGTAGCTTTTCCAGTTCCAGAATAACCTTTTGGTCAAAAAAGCTTAGCAGCAACTTGGACTATTTGTGGAAGACAGACAGGGACCTTTTCTCACTGTTGCATTTGGAAAGAAAGTGCAGATTTCCATTGTAAAGTAAGATAGGACTGAATAAAAGATGAGGATGGGAGGTGGGGTGAAGTGTGGTTGAGAGGAGTGAATAACAGAAAACTCCAGAAAGGGCAACAGTTAGGTAATGTGTAAAGAGGAGGGAAATTATGAAGAGGGTAGAAGAGATTATCTGGTAAACTTCATTGTAAGCTATGATAAATTCAGTTTGAAAAAGCCTTTTTTGGTTTTCTAGAGAAAAGAAAATGGACAATTCGGGATTAACACCAATTTTGTAAGTGACAAATTCTCTTTCAGTTCTGAAAATGTGATCAGTGTAGTATGTCCTTCATGTCCTAATGATGTTTTGCTGTGATTTGTAAAAAAAATATAAATCTTCATCTCATATGATCAATTCATAATTTTTGGCTTTCAAGTTGAAATCTTCCTGTCCTCCCATTGCCTTAACTTCCGCAGCCAAAAAACAAACCGTAATTCCTGAAGACTTTTAGGTCTTTTGGAGTGTTAAGACATGTCTTGCTTTGGGTTTTTTCAGTTAACAAGTTGTTTGCTGTTGCAGAGATACAGACCACTGAGCGCTACCATTGTCTTTCTGTTTTGTTTTGATCTTTTAAAGGAATAGAAAGTTTGTTATAAGATGTTGGGAAGTGTTACGTGGTCAGCACCAAATGCAGAGTGAACTCCATTTTGGGTTGTCTTTCGTATGGCTGCTAATAGTGCTGGGAAACTGCAATTTATACCCAAAAGGTCCTTCCACTTCAGTATTTGTAGAGCAGTGCGATTACTTCTCATGTGTAGCTAGCCTGTGGGCAGATGCTGTTCATTTGTCTCATAGATGTAAAGCAGGATCCCTCTTAAAGCTATCTGTGATCCCACTGTGCTTCCTGATTGGAAATCTTCCTATTCCTGTGACTTAATGTGAAGTGTGTATGCATAGTGTGTGCAAAGAAGTTGTTCCATGAGCAGCTGAGCTAGTGAACCTTTATTTCTTAGAAAGATGGGGACAAACTTTTAGCAGGGCCTGTTGTGATAGGACAAGGGGCAATGGTTTTAAACTAAAATTCAGACTAGACATGAGGAAGACATTTTTTACAATGAGAGTGGTGAAATAGTGGAACAGGTTGCCCAGAGAGGTGGTAGATGTCCCATCCCTGGAAACATTCCAGGTCAGGTTGGACGGGGCTCTGAGCAACCTGATCTGCTTAAAGATGTCCCTGCTCATTGCAGGGGGCTTGGACTAGCTGACCTTTAAAGGTCCTTCCAACTCAAGCCAGTCTATGATTCTTAAGAGATTTGTGCCCTCTGCTCCTCAGCCAATCCCCCTTTCCTGTTTTTGTGGTTTTTTTTTTTTTTTTTTTTTTCTGTATACATGTCATCCTCTAGCAGCACTGCTAATTTACTTTTGTTCTGCCCCAAACCAGCTCACTGCTGTAGCATTTGTAATTCCTTTTCTTTTTCCCTAATTACAAGCTCAATCAGACCCTACATGTTCTGTAGGTTTTAAGACTATTCGCATACTGACCGTTTATGTACTGATTACAGGCTAAACAGAGACAGTAACTGTTAAGTGGTTCAGCCTTAGCCTCAGTGGAGGCATTTCTTTCATTCTCTACTCAGTTCCTGATTTTCATGAAACTTGTAGAAATTTAAAATGAGACTGGATTGCTTTGTCTAATTTGATTGGCATTGACTGTAGGGCAATGTGTTTGTGTAGGCCTCATTTCCATAAGAAACCAGGGTAAAAACGCTTTAGGAATAAATTAGGAATACTTGCTTTGGATGCATATTTTTAGATTAGTTGTTAGTCTAATATATATTTAAACAGGAAAATTAATGTTAAAATGACACAAAAACTTTGTGTGTTTTGAAACAGTGTGTCTTACAAGACGCTCAAAATTAGGTTGATAGCTTAGCATGATAATCATGTAACATCTGTTAATTTGAACCTTCAAGAAAAAAGCCTGTGCATTTCACATAAGTGTCCAAATATTCCTTTTCACCGTAGAGATACCTCCCACATCTAGGTGAAAATTACTTGCAGAATGTGGTTAGAATTGGTTTGCTGGTTATTGTAGTAGTGAATCCCGGTAAACTCTGTTGGAAATAGTGGAATCTAGCCAAATCATTAAAAATTATTTGCATTTCAGATGCTGTATTTAGGTGGGGTTTTTTTTGTGTTTTGTTTTGGGTTTTTGTTTTGTTTTGTTTTAGGGTCTTACAAAAACAGTAATTTTGAGAATTTTCCATCTTTCTCTTTGGGGTGAGGCAGACAATGTTTTGAATACAGAGGGCTGTCAACTACACCAACTGGAAAAAAGTCACTGCTGTTTTTTTAAGTAATATTTTTGTTATTAGGGCAGCAGATGAAATAATGGAATGGAAAAAATTATTTTCATAATGGATAAAGTCTTTATGAGCAGCAGCTTTTGTTTTTCATGTAATTAGTGAAAGGAAAAGAGCATTTAACAGGCGAAAACAGAGCCTAGGCTTTAGGCTGCCGTTTTCTTCTTGAAATTTTTTTGTCTTTGTCAAAACTAGCTATTTTGTTTTGAAATTTTATAATGAAAATGCAGTTTTGAAATGGCTTTATCTCAGTGCCACTGTTTCAAAGTACTTTTTGTTTTCAGTTTACATATGTAATGTAAATAAAACCACTTCAAATCTGGGAAGAAAAGACAACTGAGAAAGCAAGTCACGTTTATCAAATAAAACAAACTTATCTCTTTATCATCTGGGTTCTTTTTTTATCATTTGCCTGCAGATTTTCTTACATAGATAGGAAGGCCTGTTGTTAAATATAAGCTTTGTTTTTCAAGTTCTGCTGATGTAAAATGATGTGAAGAAATTGGAGAGACCTATATTTGGATTTCTTTATGAAGTAGTTAGTACCTTTCTTTATGAAGTAGTACTTATGCAGAAGATATGCTTTCCAAAATGGGGGGGGGGAAGCACATGTGGTTATTTAGGAATGGCAAAGAGTTGAAATTAACATTGACAGATAACTATACAGATTTTTTTCCTTTATTGCAGGAACTGAAGCTTGTTCTTTAAACGGTGCAGTGCTGTGAAAACTGTTACGGACCATAGAAAAATGGACATGTTGCAGATACTACGTAAAACCACAGAGCGCTTAGAGTGTGATCACTGCAGCTTCAGAGGAACGGACTATGAAAACATACAAATTCATATGGGTACTATACACCCAGAGTATTGTGACGAAATGGATGCTGCTGGTTTGGGTAAACTTATATTTTATCAAAAAAGCGCAAAACTGTTTCACTGCCACAAATGTTTCTTTACCAGCAAGATGTATTGCAACGTATATTATCACATCACAGCACAACATGCAGCACCTGAGAAGTGGAATGAGGAACGGAAAGAACAGGTAGAAGGAGATTCAGATTCCTCCAAAAAAAGTGTCACATTGGAGCCACAGAAACCTACCCTTTCCCCTGAGTCGCGCAAACCTGCCCTTTCTCCTGAACTCCCCAAATCTGAACCTGTTGTTTCCCCCAAGCTTCCGAAATCTTCAGGGTCTCCAGAGCCCCAGAAGCTGGCTCAGGCGACTTCCTCAGAGACAGAGAAGTCAGCCCAGGCCACGTCCCCAGATCCAGAAAAGTCATCCCGGGCCACATCTCCAGATCCAGAGAAGTTAGCCTCAGCTCTATCCCCAGACTCAGAGAAGCCGTCCCCGTCTGTGTCCCCTGACCCACAGAAGCCAGCCCCTGCTGTGTCCCCTGACCCACAGAAGCCATCCCCTGCTATGTCCCCTGACCCACAGAAGCCAGCCCCGGCTGTGTCTCCAGAGCCCCGTCGGCATTCCCCGGCTGTGTCTCCAGAGCCCCGTCGACATTCCCCAGCAATATCTCCAGAGCCCCGTCGGCATTCCCCCGCTGTATCACCAGAGCCCCGTCGCCATTCCCCCGCTGTGTCTCCAGAGCCCCGCAGATACTCCCCAGCTGTGTCACCAGAGCCAAAGAAACCTACTCCAGCAGTATCCCCTGAACCGCGAAGGTATGCCCCAGCTGGGTCTCCTGAGCCCCGGAGGCATCCTTCTCAAATGCGTAGGCCTGCTTCTGCCTCTTCTCCTGAAACCCGGAGGCCCACTCCTGCAGTTTCACCAGAGTCATGGAGACCTGGTCCAACCGTTTCCCCTGAGCCCTGGAGATCTACACCTCATGAGGTGCAGAAGTCTTCCACGGTTTCTCCCTGGGCTCCAAAGTCTGCCATGTCAGTGTCTGTAGAGTCCCGGAGGTCTGCCCCTGAGTCCCGAAGGCCTGGCCCTGTTGTGTCGCCGGAGCCTAGGAGGCTTGTTTCTGACTCGTGGAAATCTACATCCTTTTCTGAATCCCAGAAGTCTACTCTTGTTTCTTCTGAGCCGTGGAAACCCATCTCATCTGTTTACCCTGAAGGCTGGAAACCTGTTCTGTCCCCTGACACATGGAAGCATTCTGCCCCTGTTAATCCTGAGCTTCGAAAGTCTAGTCACACTGTTTCCTCTGACTCTTGGAAGCCTTCTTTCTTTCCTGAAGTCCGTAAGCCTGGTGCTTCGGTATCTCCTGAATCTTGGAAACTCTCTGAGTCACGGAAATCTATGTTTTTTTCTGAAACTCAGAAATCCGCTTCTGCTGCTTCCTCTGAGGTTCAGAAAAGGGGTCACTTCCCTGAACCTCGGAAAAGAGCTCTGTTCCCAGAGTCTCGTAAATCTAATCCTTCAATTTCTACTGATGCCCAGAAACGTGGTGTCTTTTCTGAGCCCCAGAATCAGGTGTCTACTTCGGCTGTTTCGACTGAAGGCCAGAAACATGCTCTGTGTTCTGAAGCCCAGAAATCAGCTCTTGTTTCTCCTGAAGTCCAGAAGCATGCCCTATTTTCTGAAGCCCAGAAACTTGTTCCCATTTCCCCTGAAGTTCAGGAGCATAGTTCCTTTCCAGAGTCTCAGAAATCTACTTCTCCTGAAATTCAGAAACATGGCCTCTTTACTGACTCCCAGAAACCTACTCCTTCTGTTTCTCCCGAGACCCCCAAACAAGCTATTTTTACTGACTCCCAGAAATCTGCTGTTTCCCCTGATGTTCAAAAGCATGTATTTTCTGAAATGCAGAAGCCTGCTGCTGCTTTATCCTCTGATGTCCAGAGACATGCTGAAACTACTGTACCTTCTGAAATCCAGAAGAACATCCTGTTTTCCGAGCCTCACAAGTCTGCTCCGGGTTTTTCCTCTGAGCCCCAGACACCTAGTGAGTCTGGTGAGAGTGACTTTCTTTCTCACAGTTTAGATGACCAGAAACCACTGGATGATTTATTCTCACAGGATGAACAATCAATATTAGCCAAAGAATCACCAGAAGACATGTTATATTCATGCCCAAAAAAGAAGCCCAAGAAGGAAAACCAGGAGAACTCAGATTCTGAACTTAATAGCAGTGAGTGTGGAAAAACCGAGATGGACTCGATGGAGATAAAGGAGCAAGAATCCAACAGTGACCAAGAGCAATATGATATGGAGTCATCTGATTACGGAAAAGAGAGAAAAATGGATGCAACTACTCCCATGCAGCCACAGTGTGTGCTGCAGTTTACCGAGGAGAAAGAGGCTTTCATCTCCGAGGAAGAAATAGCAAAATACATGAAGCGTGGCAAGGGAAAGTATTATTGCAAAATTTGTTGCTGTCGTGCAATGAAAAAAGGTGCTGTCTTGCACCATTTAGTTAACAAGCATAATGTTCAAAGCCCATACAAATGTAAAATATGTGGCAAGGCTTTTCTCTTGGAGTCTCTTCTTAAAAACCATGTTGCTGCTCACGGTCAAAGTTTGTTGAAGTGTCCACGTTGTAATTTTGAATCAAATTTTCCCCGAGGCTTTAAGAAACATTTAACCCATTGCCAAAGCCGTCATAGTGATGATACACCTAAAAAGCACTTGGACAGCCTTGAACCACTTGAAGAACAAATTTAATCTGTTTTTTTCCCTTGTGCTAGAAAAGCTGAATTTACAGAAGTGTTCAAAAGTGTTGCTGTATGTTAACCAAGTAGTTTAGCTGATCTGACAAGTCAGAAGATGCATGGTTTATTGTACTATGTTTAACTTGTCTTATAGCTGTATTACTGAAATGATTTACTTCTGAAAGTAATTTTAAATATGTGTTCATGTCTTTGTATTACCCATCAGTAGAGTCATGTTTTATTTTTCAGATGTACTATGTTTTTGAAACCAAAATGGATACAAATTAGTTTTGTAAAGATTTCTAAAACAGACAGGCAATTAAGGACTGGAGTGGCAAGCAATCCATATATTCCTGTGAAGACTGAACTTTTTTCACAATTGTTAAATGTCGTATTTTTCAAAATGTTTTTATCAAATTCTCAGAATTGAAATTCTCCCCAGATTGAATGTGAACGAGCCAGGCATGAGAAACTACCAATCCTTCTGGAATAATTCTGCCCTGAGGCTGTAATTGAGTGTGTAGTCATTCGTTGGAAATTTATTGCACTCAATTTTCTGATATACTTGTCTCAGATTTAGAAGCATCAAGGTACTTATTTTGTGATTCTGTATTTTGGCCATGTTTTAAGCATGTACTAATATACATTAAATTGATGAATTAACGTCAGACTATGTATAGCTCAACACTTTCTCTTGATGATTCAGATGTTTGTAATGTCAGAAAACCCCTAAATTACTTGTATTTGGTGAAATGTTATGCTTTAATCTTTTAACAATAAAAAGAAACCCAACTTGGCATTGGCTGTTTTTCTTTTTTTCCAAATCAAGACCAAAACCTTTCATGTTGAACATATTGTCTTTTAAGTATCTTTAGCAACAGGAGATGTAAAATTATCCTGCAGTTCTGCTCTGAATACTTCAACTTTCCAGTCATCAGCCTGTGAAAGCAAGGTTAGTTTAAATTTCCTGTCTGCTTCAGAAAAACACGTGTAAATGAGGGAAAGCATGGAAAACAGGAATTTGTGCATTGTTACTTAGCATGCTTGCTTTTGTGCTATTCGCATATTAACTGTTCAAAAAGCGTAAGTACGTTATAATTCATCAGGAGTGTAGATTTTAAGTGGGGGTAGCACAAGGTAAGTTTCATCCTCCTCATACTAAATTATGCCTAGACTTAAGCTGTCGTAAATACTGGCTTAGAATATGAAGGTGGTAGTGTAAAATAAATAATAATTTAAAAATCTCCAGGTGTAAGCTCCTACCTAAGAGCTTCAGGTTGATTTCGTTGAAGCCTGTGTCTGGTATCTTTTGTGTTTCAAGAGGATTTCTAGAAGGAAGAAGAGCCTTTGAAGCTCTGTACTTGGGTGACTTCTCAGTGCTGGTTATTAAGAGCAAGCTTTCTTGCAGGGTCCTCTCACACAGGACCAAATCCACTCTACACCCCTAAGTCTGTTCCCCTTTGTTTCCTTTCATGGGGTCCAGACTAGAATTCTAGAATATTTTTTTTTCCTAGGAGTGACTATAGATCAATCTAAAGGCGAGCACTTGACTATTAAGGCTCTGCTAGCGTAGTCTTACTTTGTGTAAAAGCTGTTTTTCTCCTCTGCTATCATTTCATCACTCTTGGCACCTCATTTGGTTAAAAAGATGCTATTTTAATAAAAGGAAGGAATCAAAGAAGGATTTGTTTGAATTGGAAGTGGTGTCACCTTTACAGTTCGATGTCTCACTACTGACATTTCTCATTACTTTCTACCAGCTAATTTTGTTGATTTCTGGAAATTCATCATCAAGGCTTGATGCTGCTTCTCTATTTTTTTTTTATTTTTTTTTTAAAACCCTTACTGACTACTTGGTTTCTTAATCTTGGTTTACAACTGCCAAAGTGTACTTTATAACTCTTCGAGGTGAATTCTGCAAGTCCCCTTGATGTTAGGGCATTCAGTCTCTTTAAATCCAGATATGATGGGCACTCTCTGGTTTCTCTTAGTACAGAATGTTGTACAAGCCTTGTGGAAGTTGAAGGACATTTCTGGTGTGTGTTTTTTTGTCCAGACTAAGTATTCTTTCGCCATTCCCTTACACAGTGCTAATTTGAGATCCTTAAGATGTGTAGGAGGGTCTGCTGGAATCTAAACTGATTTAACTAATTTCTCTAAGGAACTGTAGGACACCAATAGAGAGATCAGATTGTGGATTTATTGTTTCCCTTTCAGATGACCTGTTGTATGTAGATGCTGAGGAGAAGGATGAATACTCTTGAGTACAAATAGCGATCATTCTTTTTTGGCATGAGAAAGAAATGCAAGCGAAGCACTTCAGGATTTACCAGTGAAAGAATTTGCTTGAAATATGCCTAATGCTGTAATTTCATCCTTGGATACTGTCTGAAATAGCTTCAGTTGAAATTGTTACTGATTTTATTTTATATGTTAGACTGTGAAGCAAATACAGAGGTCTGCAGTTTCCAGAAATTGCTGCGTATTAAGTCACAGGGGTATTTTATCAAAGTCCTTGGCGTTGCGTGTGACTGTCTCGCTCATTGCTGTTCTTTAGCACAGGGACCCTTTGGGGTCAGTACTGGGGAGTTCTAACTTCAGTTTCTTTTGGAGGTGGAGTTTGGTTGGGAAAGAACACGATCAGGTCAGGAGATAGTAACTGGAGCAAACACAAAGTTTACTTACAGTACAGGTATTGCAGATAACTGCAGCTCCTTCCCTCTCTGAACTCTGTGGGCTGCTCCTGCCTGAGAAAAATATAATTATGTACCTTAGTTGTAAAGAAGACAACTCGATTTCTTTTTTGTTTCCTTCCCGCAAAGGCTGTTTATAGCCTGTGCTGAGAAATGTGGTAGACAAACGTCAAATACAGTCTATGCAGGGAGTGCAGTGGGCTATGAAGTAATGACCTTGGGAGGTAAAAGATGAGAAGTCTGTTTGAAACAGTGTATTTAGAGCGTAGGGAAAGTGGTAGAGCTCCAGTTAGAGTGGGGCTGGAAAGAGATCTCATTGAAGTAATAGAGATGAGTAAAATTAAACTTGGGAGTTTTTATGGGGTTTTGTAAATATCCTTAGATTTTGTTTTTATCATGCTTAAAAATAATAAAAATTATTCTGGGGTTGGATGTAGCAGGTTGTATATACATAAAATTCCTTTCCTTCTCTTTGTATATTAGTATAATCTCATAAAATTTTAGAAGCAGAAAATCTTGTAGAAAACATAGTTATTGAAGGTTTGCCTATGGATTCATGGTGTTGTACTTTGGAGGGGTTTTTGATCGTGACTGTTGAGTGATGCAGAACAGCTCTGTCGTATCTTACCAGCATGAGCGCACTGAGGTCACCGCAGCCATTGCTATGCTCATATTTACGTCTTTTTAAAAGGAGAAGAGAGAGGAAGAAGCCAAACTGTTTCCTACCGTACTGGCCTGTTCTGAAGGAACTTCAAGTAAGTTTTGGTCACATAATTGCACTTCTGAAGTATAAGCATGTAAGAATGTTTTTGTTGCTTACTTTCCATGGGGATTGAGAAAGGTTGCTCAAGAAAGTATCAGAGCTAGATAAATCAATTTAAAAGCTTTTGAGAATGTAAAATTCAGGGAAGTGAATATGAAACTGAAAAGCAAATAGATGAAGGTGGAGGATTCCACCTCAATTCTAACCTTTCTGTACATGCTTTGTAATACATTTCAAAAGCATGTTCATATTCTTATAAAATATGGAATATATATATGAACGCCTCACAGTACGAGTGTAATACTTTATATTTTCTTTCCTGTGTGTTTACATGACTTAGTTTAACATGTATTAAAAAACCAAACCAACAAACTAACACAAAAATAAAACAAAAACCCTCCAGTTTCCTCAGGGGTCAGTACTGGGACCAGTGCTGTTTAACATCTTTGCCGGCGACATGGACAATGGGATTGAGTGCACCCTCAGCAAGTTCGACGATGACACCAGGCTCTGTGGGGCAGTCGACATGCTGGAGGGAAGGGATGCCATCCAGAGGGACCTGGACAGGCTTGAGAGGTGTGCCCATGCGAACCTCATGAAGTTCAACCAGGCCAAGGGCAAGGTCCTGCACGTGGGTCGTGGCAATCCCAAGCACAAATACAGGTTGGGCGGAGAATGGCTTGAGAACAGCGCTGAGGAGAAGGACTTGGGGGAGCTGGTGGCGAGAAGCTCAACATGAGCAGGCAGTGTGTGCTCGTAGTCCAGAAAGCCAACCGCATCCTGGGCTGCATCAAAAGAAGCTGGCTGAGTTGCTCAGCAGGGATGTCCCGACAACTCAGTTGTATTATTTTCTCTTGTCTACCTCTTGCTTGTCAGTTGTCTGCTGGGTTGGTCTTTTCTTTCATGGCCTGTCTACCTTTTTAGTCTGCATCTTACTGAATGTTCCAGGCAAGATTCTTCTTATGCCTTGTGAAAGAGTGCCAAAGCCACAGGTGATAAGCCCCAACAGAATGGATAAATTATGTATGTCTGTGCTTAGTTCTTCGTTAGCTGAGCTTGGAGCCTTGGGATAGTGGCTGAGAGTTGCTGTTCTGTTGAAGCTGCGGGGTAGCTCTCATTGTACCTCGACAATCCTTGACTGCAACGGAGGTTTGTACAGGTATCAGAAACAGATTTTTTTTGGTTCCCTTTCTCAGATGCTTGTACTAATATTGACTGTGCACTTGACTCTTCCAAGTGTACAACCTTCTGAAACCCAAAACCTTGAACTCCAGAGCTTCAGTGAAACTTAGTGGAGAAGCAGGCATTGATTCCCAGTGGCTTCCTCTAGTGCTGCAAGTGAAAATTTAAAAACAGTTGGTTTTTTCTTTGTGCACTCAGCATTTAATTTTACTCCTTATTTTCCCTCCGTGCACAGCTGTAGAACTTGAAGCATATTGAGGAAAAGCAACTCCTTTTAAGTAATTTCCAAACCTAAGTAAAGCCTCCTGCCTTTCGAAAGGAAAAAGAAAAATAAACTTTAAACCTAATGGGGAAAACGGAATGCTTGTATTAAGAAAAAAAGATACTTGTCATAGGTAGCTGTCATCCTGATTTTGTAGAAGACGAGTTTATCAGTTACAGCATGTGTGCTGTGTACTTCTAGTTAGGAATAGTCAAATGTTCACAGCACAAAAATGTTCTGATAACTCCTTAAGCATGGGTCCTGTGTACCTTTTCATCTGTAAAACAATAAAGATTAGGAACTAGTCTGAAAACAAAAAAAGTAGTTTTCAAAAAATAACAGATAATGGAAATGGAGGGCCCAGGGCATGGTCTTGTTCCTGCCAGTGAAGGGCAAAGGCTTGCAGAGATACGGACAGATTGCGTGGGTCAGCACCAGACTGTGAAGTTGGTGGTGTAGGCAAGGTGTTGACTTTTATGATTGGTGTTTGAGGCTCAAGGACTCCTAGGGAGGGATGGAGGAGGAATTTGGCTTTTATGGCTCAGGGACCCTGTGTAAGGATTGAGGGCTGTTGGGGAGAAATAGGATCCACCTCACAGTGTAGGGGAAGAGCAGCATCTTCGCCAACAGGCTGGTAAACCTGGTGAGAGTTTTAAACTAAGAATGATGGGGGAAGGAGATGGCAACCTGCAATTAAGTGAACGAAACATGTGAAAGAAGTGGAAAATAAAGGATGTGGGCGTCATGGGATCAGGAGACACCTCATAAAAAATAAGATGGTGAAAGGAGGACTACACCTCAAGTGTGTGTATATGCACAAATGCTTGCAGCTTGGCCAACAGATGAAGGAACTAGAGCTGTGTGTGGTCACAGAATGACACTGTTGGAATAACTGAGATGTGATGGGACAGCTCACACCACTAAATTGCTGTGATGGACAACTACAGGCTCTACAGAAAAGACAGGGCAGGAAGACGAAGAGAGGAAACTGGTGCCTTACAGGTGAAAAAGTGGCTTGGGTGCTTGGTGCTTCTATAGGATGGACAACAGCCTGGTGAGACAGCATGTGAGTCAGGATCAGAGACATCACTTAGGGTGACATCATGATAAGAATGTGTTGCAGATCTCCCAACCAGAGTGAAAAAGCAGACAAAACTTTCTTTAAACAACTTGAGAAAGTCTGTATCACAGATGCTTTTTCTTGCGAGGAACTCGATCCCCCTGACATGTGATGGAGAGGGAGCATGGCAGGATCCAATTAACCTAGGAGATTTCTGGTGGGTGTCAGGGACAGCTTTCTGATACAGGTACTGGACGGGCGATTGGAGTGATGCACTGCTAGGTCTGCTGTTCACAGACAGGGAAGAACTGGCTGCAGATTGGATAATCAGTGGTAGACTCGGCTGCAGTGACCATGAAATAGTGGGGTTCAGTATCTTGATGGGGGCAAGTAGCAGACCGTACAGAACATACACTTCAAGAGACCAGGTGGTGGGATCACATGTGAGGCAACTCTGAAGGTTAAAGGAGCTGAGGAAAGCTAGCAAGTCATTAAGGACAACCTGCCAAGAATGGACTATCCCAAGAAGATTTATCAGGAGACTGGCTTGGCGAAACACGGCACTCATGACAGAGCTCCAGTGCAAAAAAGCGGTACAAGAGGGGCAGGCTACAAAGACGGGATTTAGGAACACTGCAAGGGACAGCAAGGGCAATAAGAGCTGCTACTGCCACATTAGTAGAAAAAGTCTGAACAAGGAAAATGCGGGAATGTTACTGAGTGGGGTGGGTGGATTAGTAAGAGCAGACACACAGAAGACTGAGGTACCCAGTGCTGCCTTTGTCTTGGTCTTCATCAAAAAGGTCTCCCAGGCCTCTGTGGTTAGCGAAAGGGTGGAAGGAGTGGAAGAGCTACCAGCGGTGAGGGTTGAGTCAGGAGTTACCTGAGAGAACTCAACTCAGAAGTCCATGGGACCCTACGGGTGGCATGGCAGGGTGCTGTGGGAATTGGCTAACGTCCTTGCAAGGCTGCTGTATATCCTCTTTCACGGAGTTTGAGGGGGTTCCTCAGTCACTGGAGAAAAGCAAATGTTGCACATGTCTTCAAGAATGTTCAGAAGGATGGTCCAGAGTTTTTCTGGTCCTGGCAAATATTTAATCTTTACAGTTCTGATAAAATTTATAAAAGCAGATATTGAGGATGAATACTTTGCTTGTCACCGGCATTCTATAAACATTAATACCGTGCTGACTCTGAGGAAAGATTCTTTCGGAAAATTAAAGAAATGCAGGGGGACGTACATAGGAGGAATCTTAAAGGTCCCTCAGTTCTCCTTCCTTCTGCAGAGTTTCCAAATATGTAACATTAGAAGGGCTCAGCAATGCAGTTGCTACAGACCTGAGTTGTCCCGGTGACATCCCGTGCTGTTTTGTTACGGAGAACAAGGAAGCCAATAATGACCAAATGAAGAGTTTGGAGGAAATCAGCTCTGCAGCTGAAACGATGTCTCAGCGTGTCAGTAACACACAGATTGGTTCCACGGCCTCACAGATGGGACAGAAGGCTTTACACGAAGACCATATGTGCACTAAAGAGATAATGTAATGACCTCTCTGCTATGGCTTTGGCTTAAGGTGTTACTGCTCTCAGCTGCCCAACTACCTTCGTCCCTGCACTGTTCCCTTTTTGTTGAACTGTTCCCCTGTGTGATTTCTAAAACAGAAGCTAGTCTGTGAAAAAGTCTTTACTGTAAATAGATTTTTTTAAACCATAATAATTTCCGAGGGCCTGGGTTTATGGTTAACTGAAGCATCCCGTTGTTCTGCAGAAAGGGTGGAAAAAGTCAGGCAGGGCTGAATGGTAGGTGGTAATTACATATTTCTTAGCAGAAGTGCATGCACACTTTCATGTGTAGCCTATGTGGACCAAAATATTGCTGTCTGAATGAGTTCCTTCACTTTGTGTCACCTCAGGATGCTTCCAAGACCCTGCCACTGAGCATTCTGGGGCTTGTATCAGCTGAGCGACCGGACTCCCTCTTAAATGAAATGTTTTCTACATCACCGTGAGAAAATTCAACATGTGTTAGAATGTTAAATGCTATTCCTTCGCTGCATTATTTCTGTGGGGATTAAACCCTACATTAGAACAGTGCAATGCTGTTTTCCTCTTGTTTTCAGATACTGTTCTGCTCTGTACCCAGCCTACTGTCCATTATTACTCTTCCTCTGCTTCTAAAACAGCATCTTGCTTTCAAAGTCAGCATTGGAAATAATTCACAATATGGAATATTGCCTTCTCCTAAAACAAGATAATAATTGTTGTGGCTAACTGCAGGTTGGGGTTGACACAAATAAACCCTTAAACAAATAATATGTTCCTGTTATGCATGCGAAATAAATACGCATTGGACAAAAATTGTCATGTGCGTGCAAATAAAATGCGGCTTTTGCTGCTATTGCTTGTTCACACATAAGAGATTGTTTTGTCACAACTTTCCCATGTCTGACTTCTGAGGATCTCAGAGCTAAAACAATTTTCAGAACTGGAAACTGAACAGACTTTACCCCTTTTTGATTGCTCTTATCTCCGTGGTGTTAGCTGCGACTGTAGGGGTGCAAAGTGATAGAGAAGATTGGTGTGAAAATCCCCACTCATGTGTTGCAATCTTTGGTGTACATATTAATCTGCACAAGAGGTATTCTGGCTTCTCTTTGAATTTTAATATACAGCTTTTTATAATTAATTGTTTAATTCAGTGTGGATGCAATCACATTTAAAATGATCCTATACTCTGTCATTGCTCTTTGTGCATTACTGTATTGTGTAATTCTTTTTTTTAGTCTCCTTGTTATAAGAACCTTTTAGTTTGCTCTGGGATTTCTTGGGCAGGCAGTACCTCTGCTGTAGTTGCAAAGAAGTTTGTCTGGGGGTTGAGTTCGTCATCCTGCTCACAGAAACCCCGGCTGCGAGACTTTGTGCCGGGAATCCTGGCAGGGAGCAGGGAAGGCGCCAGCCACCTCCTAGACTGCAGGCTTTGCTAGAGCTAATGCTTCGCTCTTAGGCTAACGAAAGGATTATAAAGCACGGTTAGGCTCTCTGGATGGTGGTGTGCCCCACGCAGGGCTCGTGTGGCTGCTTGTAGCCTGAACCTGTGGGATGTGTGTAGCCTCCTGTGGGATGCGGGATGCGGAAGAGCAGCCGGTGCCTGCAGCCTGCCTGGCTTCTGCACTTCTTCCTCCCCACTGGGGCTGTGGGGCCCTTTGCCTCTTGGCTTAGTTCACTATTCCTTTAAGCTCTTTTAAGAAGAGCTGTAATATTTACCGAGATAAAAATAAAATGACAGATGGGCGGGGAATGATAACAGCGCTGTGGGTTTGTGCACATGACAACTATTCCGCCACGAAGACCTTGATTTCATGCTTCACTAAGGGCGCTTTTATCTCATTATTACTTGCTGCTGCCCTGAACCTGGTTTTGGTAAAGTTATCCATTAGAGGGAGCTACAGAGCAATTTATTAGTAGATCAGGTTTAAGGCATCGTTTTTTAAACATGCTAAATACATATACAGAAAAATAATACATCGATGATACGTTCAGAAATGGCTCTGAGCTTTTATCCTTATTATGGTGAATTACTTTTAGCCCTACTAGGACTGTTTTCCTCACCACTGTATCCGAGTCCTCTGTTTTAAAGCATTTGTTTATTTTCTTTGACACCCCTCCCTGCTGTGCAGTTATCCCATTCCCATAGCACGTGTATTATTTACAAGGATGCTTAAAATATTTATGTAATCTCCAAAAAAAATAATCGCTCTTTTGTTCCCTAGGTCGTTACTTCTCTCATCTTGATAAAAAAAAAAAACAACAAAAAACCACGCTAAGGGAATTTCAGCGGAAGCCTGCCCTTCCCGTGGCGGTATTGAAGAGCGGGGCTGTACTGGAAACCACCAAACGCCAGCCTGCTGTGCTGGGGATAAGCTCTGTAGGCGCAAAGAGGATTGAAGTACAGTCCACAGCGGCTGGAGCACACAGCAGAGGGGCAGCCTCTGGCTGATGAGAGGGTTTAAAATCTCGGGCCCGTTGACCGCCAGGAGCTGAGAAGGTAAAGCAGGGCCACGAGCACTCCCCACAAGTCCAGCTCGTGCAGCACGTGGGGCTGGTCCCCGCTGCTTCTGCAAACGATGCTGGAGTGGGTCCAGGGAAGGGCAACGAAGCTGGTGATGGGTCTGGAGACTAAGTCTTATGAGGAGCGGCTGAGGGAGCTGGGGTTGTTTATCCTGGAGAAAAGGAGGCTGAGGGCAGACCTTATTGCTCTCTACAACTACCTGAAAGGAGGTTGGAGCGAGGTGGGGGGTCGGTCTCTTCTCCCAAGTAACAAGCAATATGACAAGAGGAAACGGCCTCAAATTGCACCGGGGGAGGCTTAGATTAGATATCAGGAAAAATTTTCACACTGAAAAGGTTATTAAGCATTGGAACAGGCTGCTCAGGGAAGTGGTAGAGTCACCATCCCTGGAGGTATTTAAAAGACAGGTAGACACAGTGCTTAGAGATATGGTTTAGTGATGTTTTTTATCAGAGTTAGGTTGATGGTTGGACTTGATGATCTGAAAGGTCCCTTCCAACCTAGGCGATTCTGTGATTCTATGATTCTATGTATAGCAATTAATATTTTCTCTTGGCATGATAATGTGAATGAAAGACCCTGGCACAGCTTCTCGCCTCTAGGCTCACGCAGGGGAGGGGGCTGCGTGATCCACGGTCACCCAGTAATGCACCAGAGGGAACCAATGAGATGGAAAAGATGCACACGAGAAGCCAAATTTTAGACTCAGATTAAGCTTCCCCGCGTCTGAGCAGAGAGGGGGCAGCCTCCAAGCTGAAAAGCTGAAAACACAAGTCCAGGCGTGGCTGGTGCTGCTGTAGGAAATGTGTCTGCAAGGCGGCGGTACCGCCAGCCTGACTCACCCCAGTTTAGGATGTTTCCACTTCCAGCATTGACGGCACTTTCTTGGCTATTGATGAGCAGGAAGAAAGCGCCTTTGCTCCAAGGCACTGCCTTCAGATGCAGCCTGCTCATCTGCAGTCAATTTTCCCCTTGAAATCCTCAGGAATTTTGCCGAGTGAGGCGGCCGTGCCCTACTTGACTTACTGAGGCAAAAGCTGTTTACAGAGATAAAATACAAACAAGTCCTAAAACTTCTGTCCTTCATTATTTTACGTTGGCTCGCTGTGGTCTGGGCAAGCTCCAGCATTTTTCTCACTGCCCTCATTACTCCAGGCAGCGATGAAACTGGATAAGCCAAACGACCAACTTGGCCTGGACATGGTTATAATGTCATTGGAAGTAGGGGGAAACACAAACGCACCGCCTTAGCCATGGGAATCTGAAACCCTCCTGATTCATTTACAGTAAAAATCAATCAGAAATCCTTAATTCCCTCACTTTCAGACCTCTCTAGTACACATCCACACTAAGGCATCGCACAAAACATCAGGAGAAAGAAGTCAGAAGACTTTCCTAATTTGACCTTTCAGACCCGTCAGTGAGAAATCCTTTGAAATTTAACTTCCTACTAAAGAAACCCAGGTAAAGCTGTCGGGACATTTTAATTGTATTAAAAATGGTCACCAAAGGCTGTCACATCACTTGAAAGCAAATGCTACTTTTGAGTCATGATCTCCTGCTGCAAGATAAACTGGCAAAATAAGTGTGATAAATGATCTCAGGCGGGACCGCTGCCATAGCCTTCATTGTGCTTTTGAAGCAGCAAGGAAGGATTCGAATACCTATGCATTTACAACAGAACTGGAATAATTTATCTACTCTGGTTTATGTCGGCACGTTTATGTCCAAATAGCTGAAGATTCCAGTTTTGCTGATAAATAATACAGAAAAGAATTAAACCACCGCCGCTGGCTTGCAAAAGCATAGCTTACATTGCTTTGCAGCAGCGGCAGGATGTATTCTTTACCCTTAATGTAAACAAAAAGATAGGATCCCAAGCATCGGGGGAGCGCTGTCGGGGTGTGAGGGCAGCCGGGTGCTGCAGACCCGCTGCTCCCCGGCCAGGCTGGAGCCTCCTCCGGCCGCCGGAGTCTTTGATGGCTGTTGGCCTGGGCTGTCTCCCATCCAGATTTCTTAAAACCGGCTATTTTATTGTTTGGATATAAACGGGTTGCTGATTAGATGCAAGTGGGTTTGTTTAATTAAAAAAAAAAAAATAAAATAGGCCAGCTAATTGAGTTAAAACTATGTGGTTTATGGGAGAAAATGACAGAGTTAATTATGGTTGCCATCTGTTTCATCAAAACACTCTTTCGCTTTGAATACCCCTATTGTCAGTGCTGGTTTTAATATCTTTCTGAAATTCATTCCAGTGAGGAGGTACTTTAAAATTACATTAGGTTGCTCCCCATAATCTCTAGCAGACAACAGAGTGGTGGTGTCTGCAGTGACCTTATGGTGCTCTTTCTTTTAAAGGAAATAACTGCTGTGGCTTTAATCACTGCAAGCTCACTTGTGTGTGCAGGAGGCTTGCATGATTTTTTCCAGGGATTTATTCCAGGGATTTATTCAATTATTTGTGTACGTGTTTCTGTATGAGGCAAATTGCAAACATGAATGGCATTCTTTTCCCCAGTATCTCCTTACCACTACCTGACCGCGATTTAATTCCTGCAGTGTTAATTATCAAAAAAAGTCATGAAGAAAACACCTCTCCCCGTGGTACTTACACACACACACACACACGTATGTGCACACGCCTTGCTCTTAAGAGCTATGTCGCAATATACCAGTTAGCTATCTCGGGAGCCTCGCAATACCCTTGTATGACGCAGCCGGGAGGAACTGGGTGACTGGACACGGCACAAGCTTTTTTCCCATGAACTTGTTTGCAGAGCGGGGCCGTTTATTGCACAGGCTCCCGCTGTGCTGTCTGCATTCACTGGGGGATGCTAGCACAAATACCAGTTCCTGCCTAGTTTCCAAGAGGGTTGTGAGGTATTCGAAATTAATTCGAAGAGTTGTCAGCTCGTTGCCATCTCATCCTAGGACATGTGGTAGCACATTCCTCCATGACTTGTGTGAACGCTTTTTTTTTTAATTTTTTTTTTTAAATTGTCTTTTAAACTGGGTCATCGAGCATTAATAGTTAGCAGTAAATTTTGATTTTGTGAGATCGGTTGAAGAAGAGGTGTGACAGCAAGTAGCTGGGACAAGGAACAAGTAGTTGGGCGTGCAGGAGGGTAGGTAGTGTGTACACAGACATTTTCTTCAGCCAGCTTCACATTGAGACAGAGGAGGACCATGTTAGGGGCCCTTTCTGCAGCGCCATATGCTGCAGAATTGTTACCGTATATTGCTATCAGTATATTGCTATCAGTAAATAGAAGAGGTCAGAACTGGTGCTTGGTGGTAGAAGCAAGGTGGCTGCGAAGCTGGCAACAGGAAAACAAAAACCAATACCTTCTTTTAACAGCCCATCTGTCGTATTCTATGCACATTCTCCGAAACATTCATTTGGCTGGCAAACGAGAAAGTATCACTGACCGAATGTTTGTAATTTCCGAGGCTCAAAGGAACATATGAATTCATGTGTACTGAATCCTATGAATTCAAGGAAAATTCAACAGAGATTTAATCTGCTTCTGGAAGGAAAAATTCTTCACTCTGCCTGCTTCAGAGAGAAACAAAAACATCCACTATTATTCTTAGTAAGAGGACTGTACCACTACCGCTCAACATAGTGAAATAACAACTCCTTGAAAATCTTGCTGCTCTTACATCTTGGATAAATACTAACCTAATGGGAGTGATACAGAATTAGGCAATAAGATTATAGAGAGAGATTGTTCCTGAATCAGTCCATTAGGATTAACCAGGCTTTGTTCCATGGCAACTTCGCTAAGAATAATCACGACTGCAAATAGTGCTGTTCCAGTTTCTTGGGTGGAGCACAGAGGGAAATCGCTGCTCTCCACATGCAATTGTTAAATGTGTTTGGCGGCTCTTAAATGTCACTGTGGCCGTGCTTCAGCACTTGAGTTAGAGTTGTTATTTTTGCCATCATATGTGATGCATAAGGAGTTCGAACCCCTGCAGGTGAGCTGAGTTCATAAGGTCCTTGGATTTTCAGATTATTTTTGGTAGGACATGATTTCTGACATTAGCAGTTAAGGCTGATGGTATTGTCTCTGCCACCTGCCCTGAGTCACCGGCAGCACACGAGGCGTGCATGGAGTATGTGAGAGATGTGGGCTGGAGCGGTCAGGCTGGCACATTGGTGGGTCCTGATGATAAACCAGTTCTCAGGAATGTGGATCTCTGGTGGAGGAGAAGTTCAAAACACCTTCTCTGTTCATTCGCGCTGCAGTACACGCACACCCAAGTCCCATCCTGGGTACAGCTGAGGTAGGCCCAAGGAAAGGAAGCATTACCTGTGAGCAATTTGATTATATTGATTTTGTCAAGGAAGAATCTTGAGAATCTTTGAAGAATCATAAATCTTGCATTTCTTTATATTACTTGGTTTTATTATTTTACTGTATACTCCCACTACCTTACATTGCAATATATTGTTATTCTAAATGCCTCTGCCTGTCTAATCTGTGCTTGGAAGCTACAGTGCTTTCTTAATACGCCAATCTAAGTTAACATGAATCATTTTATGTATTTGATTATGGTGGCATAGTCACTTAAACAACGATGACAAGCATGAACTACCTAACTTCAGGCAACACCAAACTTTGGGTAGCATTTATTTCTGTATGCAAAACCACACAAAAACACTCTGGTAGGAAACCCCCCCCATATTTATTGTCTTATGGCTTAATGTGTATTTCCAAACGGTCTCTTATTTCTCCTAAAACCATCTGAGGTCCTAAAAAAAGGTTTGTGCAGGGTCTCACTGGGGTAGGTCTATGCATGTGGGGCACTTCCCTGCCTCTCCTCCCCACACCCTTTCCCAGAGCTGTTAATCCGACAGGCAGCCGGCAGCCTCTGTCTTTGGGGGGGTCTGGCTGATGCTGAGAGCAGATGAGATCTAGTTTAGCTTTAGCTGCCCAGCCTGAGCCTGTTGTCCATGTTCCTCCATCAGTTGGTGGAGAGTGGTGGGTACCACCAGGGGATGGCTCGGGTGCTCTTGGGGCAGGCCTTGGGGATGGGGGGCTGCCTCCTCCCCAAAACTCTGCGCTCCTTCCCCCAGCTGCAAAAGCCAAGATCTGACCCAAATGTGTAAAGAAGTAGTGAGATGATTGCCAGCCACAGTGATCCAAACACAGATTTGTCAAAATAAAGCACTGCTTATTCATCCAAAGGGAGGTGGAGTGCCAAGGAGGGGATGAATGGAGTGAAGCCCATGTACACATTTCCCCATTAACTTTAGTCACTCCTATTAAGCTTTGGCAAGGTGCTTTTGGTTCAGTTGCTCTTATTCTTGAGTTCAAGGAGTCACCCTTTATTACGGGTGTTTCTTGCAGGGAGTCAACACCAGGTGGTGGTGTCAATTCCCTTGACACACACACACACACGCGCACACACACACACACACGGCCTCCACCTGGCTCCTTTGGCAGGCCAGCATCTTTCAGGTTTGGGTCTCCTCTTTTTTCCTAGCTCCAGATCTGTTTTCCCACCACCCAGGCACTCCCCAGGGCATTCCCCAGCTCACAGCATCCCTGCTGCTTCGCAACGGACTCCTGGTATTAGCTGAGCTCCACCTTGCTTTACCATCAGCCTTTCCCATTTTTTTCCCCTCCAATAACTCACCTCTGATTTAACTCCTTACAGCCAGGGTGGATAATGGCAAGCTCATAAAAATTACAGCGTCTTTACAACATAATATTCGTACCAGCCACATTTACCACATGGTGCTCAAACTCTTCAAACATACAGTTTCATTGAAGGTAATTCTGGAGTCTGTTTACTTTTAAAATAACTGCAAAATATGAACATACGATTTGTGCTTGTGGTTGTGTACAGCCCTGTGTGCTTTTGGGAATGCAGGGACTCTACCTTCAAAGGATGTGGCTGTGTAGAAAACATCTGTGAATCTTGTGGAGACATGACAGACCGTCTTTCTGGGGTGTGTCACTTGGAGACTCTTATGGAAGTTTCCAGAAAGCCCGTCTCACTGATTGCAGTCTTCAGGCTATAGAGGATTACCCACGCAAAGCCGACCTGCCGCACGCACACGCTATGTGTTGGGCACAGGCGCAGGTTACGTGCCAAGGGCCTGTCCCATGTGAGGCTTCCCACAGGTGGTGTAGTTAGCTGTAAGAGTGGTACATGTGTGGTCATGATACTGAAGTTCCCACTTTCCATCAGATTTGCTTGTCCTGGTAGGAGCGTTGTTATGTGCCATGCTTTTCACAAATCATAGGATGATTTGGGTAAGAAGGGACCTTAAAGACCATCTAGTTCCAACCCCCCTGCCATGGGCAGGGACACCTCCCACTAGACCAGGTTGCTCAAAGCCCCATCCAGCCTGGCCTTGAACACTTCCAGGGATGGGGCATCCACAACTTCTCTGGGCAACCTGTTCCAGTGCCTCACCACCCTCACAGGAAAGAATTTCTTCCTAATATCTAATCTAAATCTCCCCTCTTTCAGTTTAAAACTGTTACCCCTTGTCCTATCGCTCCACTCCCTGATAAGGAGTCTCTCCCCATCTCTCCTATAGGTCCCCTTTAAGGGGAAGGCTGCTATAAGGTCTCCCTGGAGCTTTCTCTTCCCCAGGCTGAACAACCCCAGCTCTCTCAGCCTGTCTTCACAGGAGAGGTGCTCCAGCCCTCTCATCATCTTCTTGGCCCTCCTCTTCCATGAGAGGGAATATACATTGGTTACCAGCTGTGTCTTGACTCCATTCCCCGCCCCTATACTGTGTCCTTGTGTCTATACAGGCTTCTCAGGATGTCTGCCGAACCAGCCAGTTGAGGCTGAAATACTTTTCAAGACACTGGTTTAGGAAATATTTATGCAGGAACAACAAAGGAGACAACGCGACCTCTGGTGTCCTTTGGCTGGAAGATTAAATGAAGTTTGTCAGCAGGAGAGAGGAGCAGATGCTCTGCAGGCCACTGCTGGTGCATGGGGCAGCGCTCCGGGGCCGGCCACAAGCCACAAGGGACAGGGCTCTGTGCTTCAAACACACAGCCCTGGGTAGCTCACACTCACAGCACCGGGGTAAAACCGCGGCGTCTGCCACAAAGTACCCTCCATGCCCACCAGCTGCTGAATACCCCCCCCCAGCAGGAGCTAGGACTGTCCTCGTGCTGATTGCCAAGAGCATTTGTTGCTCTTCATATTCTTTTTTTTTAATGTTTTTTTAATTTTTAGACAACAATAACACACACGTCCCTTCCCTAAATTACAAGAATTTATTCAATGCTTCATGCTTTTTTTGCCAAGCTCATAAAGAAAGCCTCCTTTTTAATGCTTTGCAGGAGAGTGCTGATACTTCTTCCAGAACTGATTTAATCTGTATACATTGAAGTTTGATATCCTGCAGATGTTTGGCTAAAATCTAATAAAACAGACAGAGTGACCCACCATGGGAATTTTATCATAATCCTCCCGAGGAAAAAAAATGTTCATCCCAAGGGATGTGTCATAGGTCAAACAAGAACTGTCATACCTCCTCCTTGTTTTGAAAACACCCATCATCTTTACTTTTATTTACAGCAAATATATAAAAGCTTTTTGTCAGCAATTTGTCTTTCTATTTATATGCTGGTACGGTAACTAATTATTACAAGTTCCACACGCTGCTAATCTTGCCATAATGGTATTTCTAGTATGACAACTTTCATCTGCTGACTAAACAAGCACAGTCTTGCCTTTTTTCAGCATGGCCGTGAGTCAAAAACAAGTTACTGGGATTTGACGATCCTGGGGCTCGCCTCTACGCGGGTTTTGCATCAGTGCAATTAGACAAGTTTAAGTCAAAGCAGTGCAGCCCCCAAGCATGGGTGAAACTGCACGCTTGTTAAAGTGCTTATCTCAGCACAGCTCTTCTGAATAAATTCGGTGTAACAAGGAATCCACGCTGGAAGAGCTGCCCTGGAGTACACGGACCGGCTGTCCCGGTGTGGATGAGAGTCCCACAATGTCCACCACCGTGCCAGCGTTCCCAGGACATTTTTTTTTCTGATAATATAGATGTGAGATTTTAGAAAGAGCTCATGGGACATGAAAGTTGCCATCATGCTGTTCACCAAGAACATCAGATTTTTCCCTCTGCCTCCCTTCAGAACTGGGAATTAGGGGCCTGGACTCTGAGCCTACGATTGGTTATAGGGAACAGCAACACAGGGAACGTCCACCTTTCATGTCACCTCACACCAAATGACTAGGTGCAGGAAACACGCTTTTTGCCACGTACCCCAGCGCAGCAAACGTTCTTCTGACACAGAGGCTCATACAAGAGGCTCCTCATGCTGAAACCTCACCACAGGACCAGACTCAGGGTAGTTGTCCTCTACCACATGCTCTACTGCATATGACGCATCTCCTGTACCGTGGGGGTTTTGTTTGTTCCTTTTTTCTTTTTTTCTTTTTTTTTTTTTTTTGAAAGCCTGGTCACCATGTGCTGATGGTGTAGGTACACAATGTGTTTGCTTTGGCAATGAAAGCAGCTGAAGAATTTCCCACTTCATCCCCCAGCCCAGCTGCTCACCCCGTCCCTCTGGGTTGTGCTGATGCAACTGCTTGCGTACGGGTAGTAAAAGCCAGGTCAGAGAAATAATGATGTTAAAAAGTAACTTTCAACAAAAAAACCCACCCACAATTGCAAGGGGGACACTACTTGTGATTGGGACAGGAATGCACGGCAGAGGGCAAGCAATTTTTTAACATACCATTACAAAAGTAGCTCATACAGGGCTCTGGAGAAGAAGTATGAAACAGCTCGTGTTAGGGGCAAGGGGGTTAAAGCCACAAAAAACGCGAAGAACAAGTGTTGAAATAAATAGAGCAAACAACTAAGATGACATTTGGAATTACACAAATGTGTTGTCATCCACTGTGAGTATCAAGTGTACTTCTTCAATCTGTCTAACCTAATATAAACACAGAGCAGCATGTACCTCTAAAAAAACCCTCCACCAAAACATTGCAGATACCCATCTTGCCCTGGGGAGATGATAAGGGAAGACAGCACACCAGGTATGACAGCTCCTAGGGGCATCATTTAATGCATGGTTAGAAGGCATTCGCATTCCACTCTAATGAGAGTGGTAAAAACATACCAGAGGGAGGAGAGGAGAGGAGAGGAGAGGAGAGGAGAGGAGAGGAGAGGAGAGGAGAGGAGAGGAGAGGAGAGGAGAGGAGAAGAGAGGAGAGGAGAGGAGAGGAGAGGAGAGGAGAGGAGAGGAGGCAGTAGGCCTCAGTTAACCATTAAAGCACATCAACATTGAAAGTTAGTTTCTCAAAGAGTTTTCTCTCTTTTTTTTTCATACAAAATAAAGACCACATGAGTTCAGCATGCAATAAAATAGAGGTAGCATTAAAGCTTCATTTTGGATGCTAAATTTACTGGAACAAATGTGAATGCTTTTATTACCACTGACATATTTAAAAGCAAGTCTTCCTTCAACCTGTTTTTTTGTCTCATAGCAAGCTGTTACGGTTAAAAAAATACCACCTCTTTCCAAACATACACAGCATTAAGCCAAAAGACTCCCTGCATGAATTCTTGTTTGAAGAAGTAACTTTGACTCAAATCGAAACTCTTTCAGGACACTCCTAGAGCTTGTGTTTTGTGGGAGTTTGGACTAACTGATAACAGAATTTTTTCCTTGACTGGTAATTGATGAACCCACGTGGGTTTTGTCCATCACCCTAAAGCACTATTGGCAAGAAAAGTGAGGCGTCAAGGTTTGATATGATTCGCAGTGAGGATAGGAACAAAGCCGCCGTCCGATTTTAATGATGACTCTCCAGGCCCTGGTTTGCCCGCAGAAGATCTCGCTCAAGAAAGAGAAGAGAGAACTTCAGGTTCTGCAGACAAGAAAGCTTCCTCCTGTGACCAGAAACGACACTGGCTGCTCTGTGACCCTTTCAGTGTCTTTCACTTTGATGTTCAATTAAGCTAAGAGATACGCAGTTAAGCTAAGAGATACGTAATAAAGCTTCTGCCATATTTTAAGTGCTGTTTGGATGTAGTCTACGCAAGAACAGTTTCTAAAATGGCTTTGCTCTAAACAGGAGAGGATTTAACATGCATTTTTTATTTCATACTAAGAAAAGATTTCTGAGTAGGATTAGCCAAGGAGACAGTGTTTGCATTTGAACTACTTTTCTGCCTTGATTTAAATCCTGGTTTAAAAATATTGACTTTCCAAAAAGATTTTTGGTGTCATTTTCCCTGTCAATGCAGTAAATCCCATGAAATCACCGTGATCATATTTCATAGGTTTGGGGATGAAATCTTGAAGGGGTTCCTGAGGGATTTTGGCAATGCATAGAAAGAAGTTGGAAAACTTGGTCCTTTCTGTCTTTGGCTTTGTTGTGGGATGACTCCTGCCTCGTTGGTACAGCCTTTGCTCCTGCCCGTTGTGCTCCAACAGGAACATCTGCACCAAGTCCAGCTGTTTCCTTCCCTTCTTGCTCTTCCCCCTTGCTGCCACGCTGCACGGAGGGCCTCTTCCACCTGTGGAGCTGGGCTTTTAGTACCCAACTTGCTGCTCTCTTAAAATGTGTTTCAGTCTATCTTGGCAACTTTTGTCTGTGGCCTGGGGGGAAATATTTAAAAACAGACAGACTTCAGCTGTTGGCCTCAGCAGTTCTTAGGAACTACATCATTTCCCTGATACTTGCAATCCAGTAACGGGAGAGGACGCGAGTTGGCTGGCTTTCAGCCAGGGAGCGGTTCCTCTGCACATGGCTGCAATCTTTCCAGTCCATTGCCACAAGCGCCACTGGCAATTTCCAAAAAAAAAAACAACAACACAGACATGTTAAAGATGCTTCAGTCTTTACAACTGTACACAAAAGAGAAGCAAACAGCCTGTCGCTGCTTTGGGGAGTTAAAAAGTTGCAGTCCTGGGAGATGAACGAGACCAGCAGTATTCATTTCTGCACAGGCTCTGTTGAAAATGGTGGTAAAGTGTTGATTTTTCCTGAGCTTCAGATGAAGCCCCTATTTCTGAGAAGGCTCCACGCCTCCCCCACTCCCCTGCCAAGCAGGCTGGCACTTACTTAGATGGGCTGATGCCCACAGAAAATTAAAATTCAGGTAGAATGCAATACCAGCTGACCCAGGGGACCAGACACACACTCCCCTGGCCACGGGAATGACACGTGGATGTATTTTGGTGGATCCTGTCCTCTTGTGTGCTTACTCACACAACAAACTTGCTGGAATTTAAGTTCATTAATAAAACAGAAAAATAAAACAGATTGGATATTAAAAAAAATGAGGCACAACTATGTCTTAACAAAAATGTATTATATGCCATGAGAATACAGTGGGGAAACTTTTATTATGGAGGTAAAGGAGGCAATTTATTTACTCTTATTTCAACCACATATGTGTTGACAACTTTCTTTTGCAATGCAACTCCCTGGCAGATTTTAGATATATCTTCATGTTGCATTCCAACCACCACAGCACAATTATTACTAAATAGCTAGCGTTGTTGCTTTCATGACTTTGGGTTTGTTTTGTTTTGGTTTTTTTTGTTGGGACAAGCACTTGTGTCTCTTCACTCATAAATTTAGGCTCCTTCCCCGCTGCAGAGGTGAGCACTTGAATTAGTGGGGATTCGCCGCTGCTGTTAGACAGGGGTATGTCAGAGGGTGAGTTACATCTCTGTAAGGTGCCTGGTTCTCTTTTAACCAGCACTCCGAAGGGCCACCACTGACAATCGTGCTAGCTCCGGCTGCAAAGAAGGCAGAAACAGGTAAGGGATCACACCAGAGTCGTGTTATAAATGAGGCTGACGCTCCCTAAGGCCATAATCTAAAACTACCAGAGCCAAGGGTACTTCAGACCTTTGAAAAATTTATCACAACTTCCGGGTCCAGTATTTTGGATATTGGGCCAAAATCCGTCTGAGTTCCCTTGGATTTTCTTTTTTCTTTCTGAGCGGCAAACGTACCAGTCTACCTGTGGAGGGTGACATGCCAGGGGTCAAACTTGTTTCTCTCTGACCAGGGTAATTCGGCGGAGGAGGAAAATATAATCAGGGCCGGATGGCGAATGTGTCTTATACACACCACTTTTTTCTGCAGGACTCCCTTTCAGTGCAAATGGACAGCAGGCAGTCCCTGCATGGGTAACACTCACTGTCAGCTATGCAATATTTTAGTTTTTTTCCTTATAGGATCTCAAGCCCTGTTTATTGAACACCCCTCAAGTCTTGTTCAGAGAATAAAATTATTTTCTCAGAAGACTTTCTACGTGGCTTATGTCAACAACCATCTGATGGCTTATGCAAGCCATGGGGGTGGCATTATCTCCACAGGAACTAAGACCTGTGTCAGAAGTGTCCATATTGTGTGTGTTAATTATTTTGGATGTCCTACTTGAGATGTTATGGATCCAGCATTTGGGAGCATTTGGCATTATTTGGCACTTTCTCAAGTCAAAGCCAGTAACCCAAGGTAAGCCTGGCGGGAAGGGTTCTTTCTCAAATTCTTTCTGGGACTGAAAACCCAGAAGAGGAAGGCTTCCTAGTCTCCGTTCCTCTGCCTGTACCCAGGATGGTCAAGAGAGTGAAGGAACTGCATTTATAGAGAAGGACCTACTCAGCTCTAAGCTGAACCACGTTTCCAGAAAATAAAGGTAAAAGTTGCTAGCATGTCTCTTCTGAGCATATGCAGCATATTTTTTCAGACATTTGTAACTTGGAAATAGGAAAAAGCATGTTTCATGCCAAACTGCAATTCCTTCCTCCCGAGGATGGTGACATTGCAACCTTTACATACTTTTTAACATGAAAAACAACACTTGGTCCCTTGGTGTTCTGTAGTGCTTGATCTCCCACAGCTGACACGACAAGAAACACCCTTTCCCCCTGCCCAAAGCCCCTGATTAAATCAAACTGAAGTCAGAGAATGGAAAATTTCAGACCATCTGTTCAAAGTTATAAACAATTGAAACAAGGTATTTTTCTGGCCAGAGCTAGCAACCATATCTACAATAATTAGGTTTAGTTACGTTTCTTTAAACCGTGTTCCTTTTTTTTACCCATACAAATACATCTGTGATCTAGAGCTCCAAATGCACTGGAAAAGGCAAAACAAACGAACACAAAAATCCCCTTCCTGCAAAGAGGAACAGGGAGAAAATCCTCTTCCAGAGTGAGAAGCAGGGGTACTGTTCACAGAGAAGGAAAGCCATAGCTGCCTATGCTTACAAAAATGGAGTCCACTCAGACGGCATGTGGGTTTGTTGGCACCCTTGGCAGCAAATTACTTTCACCCCCCATTCATAGCTCTTTGACACGAGTATCCGTGGCTTCATTATGGTCTCAGTGGAGTACAGAACCGAGTCTCCAAACCTTCATAAAGAAAAAAAAAAAAGAGGGTTGGATTTTTTATCTTTTGCATTTTTTACATTTTTTACATATTTGTGGCTACTGCTGCATAACAGGTGACTTGCAGGGGAGCAGTACATTTAAATGCTTCTGTGGCTATCAACTCGGCAGCTTCAACCTAGCAGTCTGCAAACCTCAAAAAGCCTTTTTCATTTGAGAAAGTCTGCCAGGGTGAGGCTGATTCCCTAATTAACCACATCCTCAGTGTATCACCATTAGGTAACACAAGGAAATGTGTTCACGGCTTGCTGCTTCATCAAGCTGCTGTAGCGATTCATTCCACGTCAACTAGCACTGGGAGAGCAGAAAAGCCCGGGCTGACAGCAGAGATGTGAGGGAGAGCATCATTCCCATATGAGTCTTTTTCACGTGGTGTCTCTCCCATCGTTTCTCCACGGAGGAAGGTTTGCCCTGTGCTGCCCCAAGAAGCCTGCCCTCCATTTAACCTCCCAGAGCAGGAGATGGTTATGCTTGGGTCAGCCCCCAAAAATGTGTGTTTCTGGAACTCGATGGCAGCTGTGAGCTGCCACCTCACAGGGGGATTAGCTGGACACCAGTCTCTCTCTGGAGCAATAATACCCAGTTCCCACCAAACCCTGCTCCTGGAGACGGGAGTGCTCTTGGTGAATTTCTTGCAGTCGTAGGACTATTTGCCTAAAAGAAGAGAAGCTGGGGCATGGTGTCCGGCTCTAAGCACTGCCTACACCACAATGATTAATTGTTCTTGGTGCGATCCCCTGTCCGTCTGTGGCCGTCTGAACGCTAACTGCACCCTCCCAGCCCAGGGCCTGGACTTCTGTGGTCAGGGAACAACAGCCGCACGTAGGCATCTCCAGAAGACGTTTCATCTGTCTTGTTTCAGACACCCACCTCCGTACAGGAAGCCTAAGCAACCATTTTTGGATTTTAGAAAGCTGTACTTGAGCAAGACACATCCACCTCTCTATATTCAGAAATAAATCTTGTATTCCTCTGGAGGAGTGACAGGAGATTTATGTTCTAAAGGATCTCTGCATTTTCATCTGATTCCACGCCCCCAGCATCATCTCCTGTCACTCACATGTAACTGTCCATGCTTATAGCATCATGACTGATGAAAGACTCTGTGTGTGTGTGTGTGTGTGGTTTCAGGGTCTGTCATCTGCCTGTTAACAAATGTGATGGGTGCATGAATTACTGGCAGTACAGGCTGGTGCTATATTTCAGGGACTCGGAGTTATTTTTGCAGGATGCACCATATTTTATATTACGAGTCTGCAACACTGTTCCTTACCACAGCAATATGTCATTAGCTTTTCTTCCAAAGAATAGCTTCTTCCAGGTGGCTTCACTGAGCCTGTTTTTCCTTGCAAGTGCATTCCCTAAAGAGGGGAAGCACTACTCAAATGTGTCATGTACTTGATGACTCCTATCCCAAGAGGTATGTGGATCTTCAGGATTAGACACAGTGTGTGGAAAAGTGCTGGGAGTTTACCTCAGGAAGAAAAAAGTCCGTTTTGTTTAGCCAGTGAGGGTTAGCATTCATTCCAGCAAGAAATACAGTTTTATGGTTTAGCCCTAGTAGCAGCATGCCAGTTAAGTCCGTATTAAAACACAGCTCAACTGTTCTTTGTCCATATTTTGGGGCCAGATGGCAAGGCCTTATGCTGACCTGCATCAAGGGAAATTCTGCGCTTTGATCTTCAGTACTGGTTAGCCCAGGCTCCTGCCAAGCTCCTCGTCCCTCCAGCCTCTCTACTTACCACGGAGCAGGCTGATCAGCTGTGCATTTGAATTCTCAATCCTGTTTTATCTGTCTTTATTCACTTTGCTAAAAGGCTCCCTTTCCCTTCAAAGGGTGTCTTCTTTCATGCATCAGCATTGTAGCCCAATCTGCTCCAGAAACATGCCTGAAGATAACCGATATGTGTCATACACAAGCAAACAAAATGTTTAACGTTATTCTAAGTCCTTTGATATTAAACTTGTGTACAATGTAGGGAAAGTGGGGTTTGGTTGTAATTCTTGTCCCACCATAAAAAACCCTGAATGCTTGTTCTGCCAGTAGTGACCTGCCACGCATCCTGTTTTCCTCCAGCATTTACTATGTTCATTTAGACTGTGCTGAGGACACAGACAAGGGTGAGAGACTAAGAGGTGCTGAGCTGACAAGAGACATGGAAGAGAGACTTTAAGGCACAGAGTTGACAGGTAGATACAGGGTGAGACAGGTAGAAAAAACAGGCACTTGGCCTAACAGCTGGTTGGGAGGATGGTGTCACGCTAAAACAAGCAGGGTTATTTAAGAGCAATTAAAAGTTACAGATTAAAACGCCTTCGCTAATGGCATCATAGCTGTACGTGCCTACGAGGAAGACACACCCTTAGGAAGAAAACCATCAGCTGTGCTCTCCAGCAAAGGGGAAGTCGTCTATTACTTCTCTTCAAAGGTCTTCACCGTCACTGAAAGTGGTGGATTTTTGCCTTTGTCAGTGCTGGAATGTCTAAAAAGCACAAACATCTTAAAAAAGGAGAAAAACATTTTCTCTTTCTGTCTCGTTACTAATATTAATATATGAGTAGTATTGTAGCTTTGAAATGTTGTGGGAGTTCCTTACCTTCTATTGGCTTCACAGGCAGGACATTTGTCTAGTGCCAAAGCAGTCTGGCATGCCAGCCTGGCTTTGACAGAGCCAATGTCCTTAGTGTTAGTTGTATCTCTCTTGAGCTGTCTTTTTTTTTTTTTTCTTTTCTTATGAATAAGCTAAGGCTGTTTAAATAATGTTTGTTCGTTATCAAACTTTTCATTCGTAGGAAAGGAGGGGCCTTTTTCCTTTTTAAGGGTGTTTATTCTACTTCTGAGGGTTACTCATTTCCAGTGTACCGGCAGGTAACATAGACAGCAGGGTTTAGCCACAGATTTTCTATATCTGAGTCACAGGTTGTACTATGGAAATAATAGAGTGTTCTTTAAAAGGAGTTAGTGGTTTCAATTTAGGATATACGCAATGTAAAAACTAGCAAAATAAAAAACTGGTGATGTCTCACCATTTTCTTCACACAGAAAATGTGGCCAAAAATGAATCGATCTTTTACGAAAACAGATGAAGCTTCTGACATGTTTCATTAAATTTCTTTTTTGCACTGGTAGTGACTTGTTTTGAAATAGTACCTCCTAACTTCTTAATCCTATTCTTTTTAATACAAAGCAGTAAATAACCTGAGATGTAGCTCCCTGCTGCACAATTACATGGAACAGAAAACTGCCATGAGAGGGAATCGGTTTGAACGATCACTGCACAAACACTTTCCTGTTTGAAAAGCCTGTCTCTTCGGCAAAGACTTCTGACTCGGCCTGTTGCCAGGCCACTTGCTTGTGGAGGTGTCTAGCCATCGGCTTTAGTTTGATTAAGTCAGAACTCATCATCTTCCAGCTCTTTGCCATCTCCTTGCTCTGTCACTGTCGGCAGTAGCCCCGGCTGGCTGCCAGCTGCTCAGGCTCGTATCTGGGTAACATCTAAACCAGTATTTGAAGTACAGTTGACCCCACTTCCAGCCACAGGGATAGGTAAAATCAGCATTCCCCAGTCTGTGATCGGTTCCGTGAAACACAAGAAAGTGATCCAGGATAAGGCTGCAGAAAAATATTTGTAACGATCGTCCATGCAGCTGCTCACCTATATGAGCGAACTACAACAAAAAGAAGCAGCAGTAAGAGACAAACCTTCAGGCTTTGGCCTTTTTTTTTTTTTTGTGGTTGTAAATGCAAATCTTTGTGGCACTGCTGTACAAATGATCTGTGATCCTGTGACTAAAAATGTTGAGGAACACTGGAAACAACACCTCCTAGTTTCTATAATTTTTTTTCTATGTGAAGGGTAACTAAATAGCATTTTGCAAGGCATGCGTGCCTCTTCTGCATGGCAAATGCACCACCTGGTCTAGTGGGAGGTGTCCGTGCCCACGGCAGGGGGGTTGGAACTAGATGATCTTTAAGGTCCCTTCCAACCCGAACCGTTCTGTGATTCTATGATTCTATGAAATGTGACCCTCTGCAGCAGCAAGGAATGTGATTGACTAGCCAGGGCGACTGCAGCCCCTGCCTGAGTGGCCCTGCGCTAGACCACGAAGCACCTTGAAGAGAAGGACTGAGACTTTTCCCCTTTCACTGAGAAAGCCATTCCCCACCGGCATTATCAGTGACCTCCTGATCCTCCTTACAGCCCCTCCTTGACATCCTTCTTTGCCATGCCCCCTTCCTTCTTTGCCATGCCCCCTAGCCTTGCAGACGCCCACCAGCAGGCACAGTGGGCCGATGATGCTATTGCAAATTGCACTCACTAGTTTTGTCACAGTGCTTGGTCACTATTTATCTAATCCCTTGTGCTGCGATCAAACTGTAAAGGTCTGGGGCAGTGACTATCTCCCCCTTTTCTGTGTCACTTAGCCCAACAGGGTGTAGCTCCTGATGAAGATATCAAGGAGATAAAGCAAAAGGAGTAAAAAAAAAACAATTGCAAAGAATGAAAATAATAAAGAGTTAAACAAAGGAAGTAATAAGTACCCATATTTAGCATATTATACATATTTTTAAACAGTTAGTAATGGAAAAGATCACCATAGGAATAATAATTGTTAGTATTTTTGTCTTGTGTAGATCTTTTCATCTATGAATCTCTGAGCATACTAATTAAAGACTTTGCGCATATCCAAGTACAAATAATTCCCATCTGGAAGGGATGGGATGCTGAGAGCAAAGCAATCTAATGCCAGCAATACCCTCATCTGACGATATCACTGCAGATCTGGGGTTAAGCTTCCATTTTTAATTAGCTAGCAATTTGAGTATGACACAACTGGATTAAGTAGGTCCTCACTACTGTTTGATACATGGGCCAGCAGTCACCGTCAGATCGTGGATGTTGTTACGGGCATGTACCAGCAAATCTGTGACTCCTGAAGTGACTCAATCATTGGCCAGAAACGCCGGCATGCCAGTCTGCTTAGTTTTAGCAATAAAGCTGGGAGCCGGCTTCAGGGCTGAAGGTGGTTAACTTCCTTCTCATTTTGCCACTCATCATGTGTGGTAAAATAATTCCTTCCTCCAATTTCTTATTGACAGCATTAAGATTTCAGCTTTCCCTTTGTGGGATGGCAACCGCCTCTTCTCTGCAGTAAACAGCAGAGCAATCAGTGTCAGTACCAACCTTTTACTTGGAGTCAGGCAGCCGCACTCCCAGAAGACAGTCTTATCAGTAAAAAACAGCAAGCTTTTAAATTTTCATCGTATGTTGTTTTACTAAAACTTCTGCAGGTGGTTAGATGACTCTTCACTTCACGGTGTGCCTACGGGGAGGGATGAAGGCAACTACTTTCTCCCGCCCTCCCAGCCCATTCAACAGCAAAGGCAAGTGGTTCCCATCTCTGTTTCAGAGGCCAGATACCCATTTGCAAAACTCCCAGGTTCCAACCGCTCTTCGCTTTTCACAGTGTAACAAAGTCCCAGTCTTCCTCGGAGCAGCTCTGAGTCAGGTTTGGGTTTGTGCCACGGACCCGTCACAAGGAGCCAGGCAGCCAAATAGGCGAAAGGCACCACAGTCACATTTAGCTGTATCCTTCGGTAGCTCTTTCAGTTGTAATTCCCTTTTTGTTCAGCCTGGAGCAGATGGTGGCTCAGAGCACCTTCGGGCGGGAGGAAAAGCTTCCAGCAGCACGGTCTGGAGCACCGTATAGTGCTCCGGCTAGGGTCTGTCTGGCTTCACTTGGCTCCTTGCACGTCCTCCCCCCTGCCCAGCCGTGCTGGCCCGGTGGGGCAGGGGGGGGCTGTCTGCTCAGACGGCTCCAGACGGAGAAGAGGGTCGAGGAGGAAAAGTGGCAGATGGCAGCTGAAGTTGGATCGAAACAGGAGGCCTCACCTCCACAGGACAAGCACTGACAGGATTTTTTTTTCTGGCTGTGTTTTGGTTGTCTGTATTTAAAAAGTGCCCTTCTGCAGAGGACTTGGAGTTTTTTTGATTTAGAAAGTCCACAACTTTCTGCAACGTTTTCCCCATCTCACCCTGCCTGTGGGTGCAAAGGGCCAGCCTCAGACCTCAGTTAAAATATTTGTGAACGAGAAGCTTGGGTGGCGGAGCCCCTTGATGCTGACCAGCTGTAATGCTTCAGCTGTGGGGAACTGTGTCAAGGGGTGATCCATCTTTCTTGCCATGTTTGCTGTGTGAACGTGTCTGTGCAAGATGTGTAGTTAAAAGCAGCTCAGCCTTTTCCGTGGCCCTCTTGTGTTGACAGAAAGCTGGCAAAACTGTTTGTAGACCTTTCCAGGTGCCCCTCTTGTGACGATGCCAACATGTTTTGCAAACAGTGAATTGGCCAAAGTCGCTGCTTTCATGTGCACTAAAATTCAGCCGTATCAAGTGCTGGGAGTGGATGAGTAAAAGAGTGGCCTGTAGGAACTGGTATATGCCCCTGCAGTGCTGTTCTCTATGCAGCTCAGGATACAATAATTATCTTCTGCAAATGTGGGGGTATTTAGCAGAGGTGCTTGCTACCTGTTGCCAGCTGTTACTCTTTACTTTCTTTTGGTTCTCCTGCTTTGACAAACAAGAGATCGATTAGGCTAAAAGTCAAGTCCTTGCATAAAGCAATGAAGTGTCAGGCTTTTAGCATTTTATTTTGCAATCTCAGTATAGAATGGGGGAAGAACTAGAGATGAGGCCAATACATGGCACTAAAGCTTGCTACTGGAACAAGAAAAAGTGGCAGAGGTATCAAGCCTACCTCTAAAACATACGTCTTTACTACTCAGATTGATTACGCAGCACTGTCAAGATCCATAAACTTGTGTTTGCCACTCTACCAGAAGTGCCAATGCCAGTATCTGTATTCTTGGCACAGGACTGAAGTGTCCCAGCTGCTCTGCAAAGAGAACCCTGAAGAAAAGGAAATCTAGCAATGAGGCTTGCCAGGTGGGGGGAACTGGAACCAAAGCTGATCTGAGTCTAACTTCTCCTTAATTATGTTAATAGTAGACAAGGGACAATCTGTTTCTCCTGGCTTTCGTCCTGATGATTAGGACCGCTTCAAGCATTTCCTATCTTTTCAATCTATTTTTATCTGGAGGAGGTTTCACACAGCATGCGGTATCTCAGGGAGAACAATACTCAAGTAAATCAAACTGTGTGCCCTATTCCAAGTAGGAAGCGGTTTTGACAAGCTTTCCTAGTTCTCTTTTGACAGCTTCAACAGCAATTTGCCAAGCTAGGAGCCACCGTGTTACATGACCTAGGAGAAGGTGTGCTAGCGAAGGCCCCTGGCCATCAGCCGGATGCTTGGCTGGAGCAGGTAGACTCTACTGGCAAGCTGTGTCCTGTGGTGCCTTGTGTTTGTGTGAATAGTTACCTTCTGAGGCTTCGTATCACAGTAAAAATGAAAAACTGGATGAGACATTGGGGTCTCAAACTGTTAGCAAGGTTTTCTGAGGTTGTCTAGAATGGTATATAGTTGACGTTGGGAGTGGAGGGTGTCTTTCCCTTGGGCTGGGACTCCATCCCATCGTCACCTGTAGGTAGAAGAAGCTATAGGGAGACCAAAGGCCTGCCTGGCTGTATAGGGTATGGTCTGCTTCAGTGGAGGTAACTCCCCACTGGGCCAGGCACCCCATGAAATAAGCTCAAGGAGGAGCGCTTTGGTCTTTTTTAATGACTGCACTAACTGCTTTTGTCATTTCATGGCTGTGAGGTGTACATTCACCTGGCACCAGAAATTGTAGGGCATTGGTATTCCTGTAACCGAAGAGGAAAAAGCCTGGGTCTCTCAGGATGGTTTTGCAGGAAAGAGGGCAGGGATCTGCCAAAAGCTTGCTAAAACAGGAGCAAAATATTAACGAACCCTCAGAGGAAAGTTTGGGGGACATAATTCCCCAACTGCAGCTTTGAGTGAAGGCCAGGGAGGAGGACATCTCCCTCTCAAGCCAGCTGCCTCGCAGAGGGGCAGGGGAAGGGGGACACACTTTCATTCACAGCGAGCCCCTCAGATGTGGTGTGGTGGTGTGTTGGCCCCATGGCAAGCCAAAACCCAGCTCGCCCAGCAGCTCGGGCAGCCAAGGCCTGCGGTTCCATCCCTCCCTGCCATGGTGACCTTGGATGCCTTGCCCGCATCCTCACCAGCACTGGCCCCTGTGTTCAGGCCAAGCTGAGGGTGCTCTAAGGAGGGATAAAACCTTGTCAAAGCACCTCTGGAAAACCTGGCAGTGCCCTAAGGGCTTATTGTTGTTTTGAAGGGCAGTTGTGTTAATTTTCCTCTTTGCCAGGGGATCAAAGCGGCTGCCAGATTCTCCAGCTCATTCACAGAAACCGAAGAGCCAGAAATAATCTCACAAAAAGCTGTCTCCCAGCGTGTGGCTGTAGATCTACAGTACGGGCTCTTGAATCGCCATGGAAATTGGGAAGTCTCTGACAGCTTAAATCTCACTGAGAAGGAAGCGAAGTGGTGAAGTGTCACAACATGGCAGGATGAAACGTGTCCTTCCTGGATTTTCCTGGAGACAGGCAGCTTTAGACCAGGGTCAGACAGAATGACAGGGACTGTAATGGGCTCCTATCGGAGGGCCCCACTGCCAGAGAGAAGTAATGTCTTGAGCGGTTACAGTGCATTGAACGTTTCTGTCCTGCCCCTTGCAAAAACATGCTAGTTAAACATTAATGTGGCTCCGTTGCCAGTGGCATGGGTCTCAGGACGGGGACAAGCACGGACACAGGATTGCAAACTTGTGTTTCTCTCACCTTTCACAGATCCAGGGTCACATACTGGCTTAGGGTTTCTCAGCCCATATTCACCTTACAGTGTGAGAGAGCCTCTGGTATGTCTGACACGGTGATTTTAGGAAATAGCATTGGTGGTGGACCATGGTGAAAGTGTGGTTCGACAGCACAGACAGGAAGGTGCTGCAGTGCAGCAGAAGAGTCCCGCTGCTCCCTTCTTCCCTGGTCCCTCCAGTATTTGCTGCTGCCATGTCGTTTGGCCAAACATTGGTGCTTCTGTGAGCCGAGTTACTTCGTTAAGATAGTGGAAAATGAACTCCACGAAGAAAAGTGAATCACTGCCAGGCCTGTGGCAGGGAACCGGGTCCGTTCACTGAAGGCTGAGATAGCTGGCAAGGATGGGATCGTGTGTTGGGGAAGAGCAGGTATTGGGAAAGAAAGGGGCAGGTCTCTCCCCTTTGGAAACAAGGAGCTGTTGGAGCGGGTAGGCTTTGTCTAACTGCACCCTTATTGCTCATGGCTTGCACACAGCTGCCAAACCCCGCCAGCACGGCAGGGCTTGGCCCCAGCTCCATCCCTCAGCGATGCAGGGCACCTGAGCTGGGACAGGCTGTAGGAGCCACTGCAAGGTGGGTTTCTCTGGGCCTCTGGCTTGGGTGAAGTTACGTGGTAATCTAGGACAGCACAGGTATGAAAATAAGGCCAAGGGGAGGGGAAATGTCAGGGAAGCTTTCCCCAACTCCAGTTACAGTAGCCCCACATCCTTCGGTTACTGCATTCCCTCCCCTATGCTGTTGTGATGAACTGGTTTGCTCCAAAACCTTCTGGGCAAGTGAAATGAAAAACCAGAACAGCACATTTGTTGCTGAAATGCACTCAATATCGAGGTACATGCACGCAGGGGAAAAGGTGGTGGTGTGATCTGGCTTTGAACATGCCAGATCCCAAACCAGAGATAACGTGGATCAGGCAAGGGCCGGTGGTCCCATCCCCATGGGGTCAGGAAGAGCATGACATGGGAATTGTGCTGTAGGAGGTGACAGGTGATCCAGCATAAAGCTCGAGTGGCACAAACAGATGATACTAGATCTCCCATTAAAAAAATACATACAAACTCTGCCAGTACAACAAATTAGCTGTGAAAACTTGACTTGCCAGCAAAAGTTTAGCGTAAGTCAGCACTTTACATTGTGTGGCTGCAGCACTGTTGACCCAGGAGCCCTAATGCTGGATTTACTGCACTGTGAAATCACGGACACAGGAAGGGGAATGCAAATGACCAAGTGAGGCCAAAGCACTCAGCACCTTAGGAATGGTGGCTGATAGGACTAAGCCTGTAGAAAACTACAAGTTTTTCCCAGGTCTGGCAGCGTTCAGAGCTGCCAGCAATATTGTAAGCACTCATCAGAGCAGATTAACAGCTTGCCAAGTCCAGTATCTACATGAAAAGCTGGGAAGAGGGAATATGATAAATTATCTTTCCATATTCTGATTGCATCTAATTTGGTGACTGACCATCTGTCTACTTTTTTTTAGCTTCTTTTTGAGCCTGTGGCATATGTGCTGGCTTTCAAAATCACTTCCAGATGTAAAATTCTTTCAGAGAACAATCCCTTTTTTCTTCTTTCACATTAGATATTTAGGTGCAACGGGTATTGGCAAAATGATTTTTTTTACGAGTGCCTTTCTTATCTTTTTTTTTTTTTTTTTAAAGTGTGCTGTATTCCACACTAAAAGTGCTGTGCCAGTCTGCTCAAGTAAGGAGCCCCCGTGGCTACGGTATATGCCCTGATACCCAAAGTTTATGTTCCACATGCTTCTCTGCACAAAATAATGGCCCATTAAAGTAGCAGGGAACAGAAACAGTTCCTTGGGGTAGTGTGCTCAAGGTGGAGTCTATAGGAATGAACTTTATGAGAGAAGGGAACTATGTAAGGAAGGTACCGGTGTTGTCCCTGATTACCAGATTTTTTTTAAATAGCTAGAGGGGTTTGCCCTGGAGGCTCAGACTTGTACAGTGACAAGAACGGAGTTCACAGAAAAATTTGAATAAGCAAAACACAAATTCACATGGAATGCCATGAGTTTGAATGTCTAAAATTCATCTCCTGAGAATTTCTGGACCACAAATTCTCAGTACTCTCTAACTGACAGCGAAAATGCTTTGAAGCCAGCTCTGAAATGAATGCATTTTTAAAGATGCCTCATCTCCTCTCATGTCCTTTGACTTTCTGGCTCAGCTTTAGATAACATGCTGGAACCATCCTTTCTACAGAACTTATCACAAGCAGTATCTTCTGCCTGCTGGCATTCAGCTCGTTATTGAGATGAAGGATCTCAAATATTTCCATTTCTTTTATCAGAAAGTTAAGAATCTCTGCATAAAATTACCAGTAATGAAAAAATCTCTGAAAGCAGGACCTGGTTATTCAAGTTACATGGAAGTAGGATAGCGAAGATAATGAATGTTTTGAATCACAGATAGTTCAGAAAAAAATGAGAGGAAAAAATAATTTTGAGCTGCATCGAAACACAAACCTTTCAGAAACGGCTAGTGAAATCAAAAGGTATGCGAAAAATAATTTCAGGATAAATGCATTATTCTTTCTGCTTTGAGCATTGTCATTCATATTTAACTTACTAAAAAGTAAATTTCAGGGAACTACCAAAACAGAAAGCTGAAAAGAAATGCATTTCATTTTGAAAAAAGCAGAAGTGAAACAAGTGGTTTTCTTCAAAAGATTTTTCTTTTTAATAGACAGTTGAAACCCAGCATCAATTCACAAAATGTTGCAGCATTACTGAAGATTCTCTGCGAAATAATTCCCACATTTGTACTTGTAAGTTGCTTTCCAGGTGGGAACAAGAGAGAGCAGGAGGGGGATGCAAATAGCCATAAGGAGACAGTCGTTGCAGGCCCTGCTGCCCATCTCCTCTGGTGAGGGTCCTGAGGGGCCCCTGTCCTGGTTTGCTGGCAGGACTTGGAGAAAATGAATCTGCCTGGGGCTCCCAGCCTATGCTGTGCACAGATGGAGGCGTCTTGAGGCAATGGAAGAAAATCAAAACCTCTTGTTCGGAAACAACTTTAATATGATGAGGGAGAGACCTCCATATGGATGTTAAAGTAAGCAGAAATTCTTACTGACAGCATAACCCATTTAGATTTCCTGTATCTACGAATTTAAGGAATAGCCATTAGAACACTGATTTTTTGTGACCTCCTCCCTGTTTGTGAGTGGCACCTGCAATGCAGCCCCAATTCAGGGCAAACTCCAGAGGGTGGGAAGCCCCCTCCCTCTGGGTCTGCCCTTGAAGCATCAGCCTCTCTGCGCTAAGAGCAGAGGGACTGAGGGTCTCAAGTCCATGCTCTCACTGATTCTGCTGGGAAAACGTGACTGCTGCCTTGGTATTGCTGCCCAGGTGCAGCTCTGTTGCTCACTCTTCTGTTTCACCTCAGATTTTCAGACCACTTTGTGCTTGGTTTTCAATCCATGCTTCAGCTTGCTTCTCCTTCTTGATCTTCCTAAAAGTCGTATTTGCTGTCTTTGCAAGACCATTATCAAACAGCTGTTTGCTGCTGTGAATACAGAGGGGGGAAAAAACATTTCTGTGAAAAATATAAGAGACATTCCTACTTTTAAGGGCAGGATGTCTCAGCTCTAAAACCTTATCTGCATGTGAACTGTACTGCCTTGTAATGGGTTAACCATCTTGATGTGGAAATGCTTATTTCTGGAAAGAGGAATCCATTTGCAGAGGCACCTTTGTACTAATGTGATGGAAGGTGGGACCATAAGGTGTGTGCGGTGTAAACGGAACAGTAAGGATAAAGCCTCATTTTCATATATAATTCAGTGGAAACTTTCCAATCAGAGTGCTTTGGCAGTATGTCATTATTTGAAAGGGTATATTACTGCAATGTGATGTTTACTTGCTTTCCAGATACACTATGTACTCTGTGCATTTAAAATTAAAAAAAAAAAAAGAAAGAAAAAAGTATTTTGGCATACAACAAAGCAAAGAAACAATAACTTTAAACACAGCACAGAGATCCTTCTGGTGGCAATCACTCCAAGCAGTAGGAGGCTAGTATTCAGCTCAACTAGTCTTCTGGTACACCAGGTTCTGGCTATCGAGGCTTCATTGTCATTTACAAGCAAGCATATTTAAGCAGTTAGGATGTCTTCGTTCCATTTTTGTTCTGATTTGGCTGGTCTCCTTGTGCTTATTACTCTCTGAGCACACTTAAGGGACCAACCTCTTCAGTTACACAATAATTTTTTCATCAGGTTGCTCATGCGTTGCTATTTGCTGAGTGCTGCATTGAAAGCATTTGCTGGTCTCAGGAGAGGTGATGCTTCACTTGTCTTGGGAAGCAGAAGACAGAAGTCCTCACAGGCAAGAAAGGCTAGGCTAGATGGAAAATGCATTAGCATAAGTAAGATACAAATTTAAGGCATGGAAATTGTACTTGCAAAATACATCTGTGTGAATTCTGGCATTAAGGAAACTCGAGAAGCCACAAAGAAAATAACTGCCATTAGCCTGGGAATGACAGTAAAAGAGGTTTAAATTAAACTGTATTACATGGTGTTCAGGAAGCACTAAGAGCACATATAAACATAGAGGTATAGCTGCACAGTACATCTGAGGATTACTAGCGGTTTGCCACTGCCAGAGGAGGCAGTCCAGCCATTCTCCATCAGTCCTAACCTAACGCCTCCAGCCCTGCTTGCAGCCACATAGCTTTTTCCCTTCTCTTGAACCACCTCTGTCCCTCAGACTAGAACTGGTGAACCAATTCTCACCTGGCAGAAACTGCTCACCTCTTTTTTTTTTTTTGACAGGGATATTTTTTGGTCAGCACAGCAATTTCAATCGGCGCTTCATTTGTTCAGACAAGCACCAGAGCCAGTGCTCAGAAGAGGTCGAGCGCTTCCACCCGGTGTGAGGGGGGCTGGCAGAGGACTGGTACCTCCTCGTTCAGAGGCAAGGAGCACGTAGGTTGGCAGAGCTCTGTCATTGCAGCACCTGGGAGCTAAGGTACTTGAACTGTGCTGTATAATTGTGTAAAGGAGTCTGTTCCCTGGCTATAAGAGTTTGTAATTTTTCTGCAGGATTCATAATGCTGCATCGTCTTTTTCTCCATGTAGAGCTGCTGGGCATAGCAGGAAAACCAGTTCGTTTGGGGGCACAGTGTGTGTACCCCTTACAGTAAGAAGCAAAGGCCTTGAGTAGCTGTCAGGCATTCTCTAAACAGTGTTGGAGAAAGCTATGCCTTTGGACTGAGCATTACTCACAGTTAGTTTACCTTTTTTCTCCCCAGTTCCTGTGAATTTACAGTGTCACTGTTTCTCCTCATGTCAACAAACCAGTGTCAAATGCTCAGGTTTTGTCCCTTCCACCTAAGCTCAAAAAGACACAGAAATAATACAAAGATGGTCAAAAGTCTCATTCAGATGCAAGATGCAACCACGTCAGTCTGGGTTACTGCTGGCATAATGCATGTTTTCCTGCGTAAGGGTTGCTCTTTTTGAGTTGGTATCAGTACACAGCCTGTTCCTTAAAACACTACAACGCCAGCTGCGGTTACTGCCTCTTGTCCTGCTGCCCCAAGGTGACAGTCACTGCTGCTAGACTGCAGTGGAACTGCGATGCTGAGGTATTTGCATAGGAAGGGACTTTCTGGAGTCCAAGCAAAGCTTTTAAAGAGAACAGCTTAAAGCTGTAAATGTACATGGGAGGTCTAGATAGTGTAGACAGGATGAATTTGGGACTTTTAGAAGAGTAAAGGAGATTTAGCCATGCATCTTTCATTAAATAGCGTGAGGAAATCCCCACGTCCAGCTTGGAAAATTTTGATATAAACTATTCAATTGCAGATGGCAAGAGTGTTCTTGATCAGTACTAGCTCCAGTTCTGACCCTTTTAAAATACCAAATTCATTAGAAAAGAACGAAAGAAAATAAATACAGCAAAACTGTTACACATACAAAATTGCTGAAGAATGGAATGCTTTCCATGGTGATTTAAAAAAAAAAACAAACCAGAAATCATGTTCTTAAATTCAAAACAGCATTTAGGGGCTACAACAATGTGGAAACCTTGGCAGGATAAGGAGCTCTGATTGAAGGTTATTGTTATTATTCATTTTCTGGTAAAGCAGGAGCCAGCTGTGCTAGACTTTATACCAATAATTTTAAAGGGGGCTTTTAAAATACTTTTATTTAGTTCTTTTATTGTTCTCTTAAACTTTTCACTACTTCTGGTTTCATTTTTTTTTTTGGTCAAAACCACAAAAATTTGTTAAGGAGGACTTGGTTAGTTCAACTCAAATTTTCACTGCTTGCTTTCTGACCATTGTTTCTTTTAAATCTTGTGTGAGCAGAGGTGAGCTTGATGGGTTCTGAGCTTCAGTTCCTGTTCTTTGACAATCTTAGCTTGGGAGAGCTGGAGTTCAATATAACACGGAGTGAAAACTAGGGAGGTGTTAGGTTTCTGCTTAGTCATCTGTTCTGTTTTCCAATCAATGTTCCTTTTTATTTCTTCTTTCCCATTAATGACTGCTGAATAGTTTGTAAAGAATGCTGCAGATGACCATTCCTCTGCCCCAGAAGCTCCCCACTGTGAACACCAGTACCTACTTGTATGGAGTGCCAAACAGCTTACGCTTATACATGAGGTGAGGAAACAAATCCATAGAGCTCCTAGGAGAAGCGGAAAAAGGAATCGATTTGAAAAGAGATGCAGTGAGAATGACTTCAGAGTTAGAAACATAAAATTACCTTAGTTTAGCTAGTCATACAAGATCCATTGCCCTGTTACCCCCCCTGCCCCAAAGAATAGACTCTACAACCTCACATGTGATCTTCCCAATACCTTTTGAGAAAACAAGTAAGAGCCAAGTGCCTTTGTGGATTTTGGTTTCTAAATATTTCCCACTGTCCAAGTCAAAAGGTGCTTTCATAAAATCCCTGTTTGTCTGCTCTTGACCCTGAGGTGGAACTAACCTCCCCAAGCACCGAAGTCCTCAGCCAGACCAGAATTCATTTCAAAGGCCGTGGCAGTTTAGCTTTCAGTTGGGTTACGGGCTAAAGGGCCTCAGCCTGCACAACTGGTCGGTCCTGTGTAAGAGGCTGTGGGTGCATATATTTGGGAGTAGGATGGGGATGGAGCAGGGGGAATTTCCTGCTGGGTCTTTCCAGCAGAAGCCCAGGTGGGCCTCCATAGGTGTAACATAAAACCATAGTGTAGGGTCAAGAATTGTGCATAAAGACACCTCCAGGTGCTGGCTTGCTATTTCAGAGCTTTGCTGATGGCCAGGATCCCAAAACATCAAACGTTCTTCCGGGGTATTTTAGTGTTTCCAAATCAAGGAAGGTGCCTTTTTATCCTGGAGTAGCAGTTCTTAAGCTTTGAGGCGTGGAGTATTGTGTGGCAGTCCATGGAGAGGCAGCTGGCTATTCACACAATGGCATAGAGCTTGTACATTAATATGGCTCTTTTGAAGTTACGTCTGGCTCAATTTGCAATTATCAGAACATAATGAAAGAAATAAAAGTTGGACTGAGGTACTTCCTTGAAGTTATTCTGTAATCTGTGGACTAACAACTGGTCTGCTATGCCATAATTTGCTGTGACATGGTTTGTGGTGTGCAAATGATGGAGAACTCTGGTTCTCTATTGAGTAATTACCATAAAAATTTATGTTGGTTTAAAAGTACTTATCCTCAGAAAGTCCTTGTTCCCTCCTTTGACTATAAAAAGATTAAAAAAAAAACAACCTGATACAGTTATTTAACTTCTTGATGACCATATTAGTCCCGTAGATCCTGCTCAATCAAGATGCTAACACTGCTGCTGATAAAATACGAGTTGGCAGATGCATGCCGGCACCAAATCTATTCTTGCACTTGACATGACGAAAGTGTGGCTAAGGTTAATCATAAGGAAGTTCTAGTTAATCATAGCTCTGGAGTGGAGTAGAAGCTATGTACATAAATCAGTGTAATACAGAGCAATTTTTAGAAAAAAAAGCCTAAAATTTTATTATTATCTCTCTGTGAGACTGCAATTTGTAAATTGCACTGTAATTCCATCAGCTGTCTTTTCTGCTTCTGTGCACAATCAGATATTGCATCACTGTGTCATTAAAGAAACTATTATTCTAACAACAGAACTAATAAATGCCTTCTGTTAGATGCAGGATTTAGCCAGCAAATACAAATAGACCTTTTACATCAATACCAGCTAGGATTAACAGTGACATTTAATGTCACCCACTCATTCATGAATTGCCACATTGTTATTGTAAGCCACAGGGTGGAGAAAAAAATGGGAGACAAGTAGCAAATGCAAAGTTATCATTCATGGGAGTGAAGAAGCTGTGACTATTTAAAGATGTTAGTCAAAACCTCTAAGATTAGCAAATATTTGACTCCCACATAAATTCCATATTTAAGATTGTAGGATTGAATATTTAATGAGAATTTGGTTGAACAGCTCTTTTTTCAGGTACAGTACATTATATTTTCTACTTACTCACAGCCTTCCTGTGTTAACTTGGAGAACTCATACAGCATTTGTGTGCCTCATTTCTTCAGGTGTAGGATTTTGGGGGTATATTTTACAGCAGTGTTTCCCATTCTTTTATGTGGATTGGAAGCAATTTAGTAGTGGCGGTAGAGAATCCAGAGATGCTCTGTATGGGTAGGGTAACACTGCTGTCGTCATGAAACATAGGAACCTGAGGATCCTATAACAACAATTGCCTTTTTTTTTTTTCTTTCTCACATTTCCAAATCAAAAAGCAGATTTTAGGGAGCAGCGGGGTTAGTGAGATTCTTAACTGGCATATAGTTAAAATTACACTACAAAATTAGACTAAATTTCAAATATCAATTTTTTAACTGAGATTTTTTTCTTCCTGCAGTTGTTTTGTAAACATTAGTGTAGGAACAGCCAAAGTGGATTTTCTGTAGCACTCATCATTACCGTAGTTAGGTATCAAGCCCAGGTTCTAAATGCAAGTTGTCAGGTAATGCCTTGTAGCCAGTCTTGCAGTCACACATTGATTTTCACATATATTAATTGACTAGGCTGGGCTTAAGTTCCTTCATAGGAATATCAAATCAGTATAGCCTGAATTCAATTGTGTTGTTTAAACTAGGTTTTAAGAATGCAGGTTTGAAGATTTAGGCCAACGATATCCCTTCAATGCTATCTGAAATTTCACAAATGCCAAATGTTCTAGAAGTTAAATGAGTTGACTAGCTCCCAGGAGAGTCCTAATGAGGTGTGAGGGAAAAGTAGGAAAACATCTAGCCAAAAGTGGCATGCCTTTTCTTTTTTGTTTGTGTACATATACACTTGATCTGCTTTGCATATATGATCCCTGCCTGGCTGCCACCGTTTGAGCAGGCTACAAAGATTCTAGGGACAGTGGGTGAGGAGCTGCATCCTTTCTTGTATTTGAACAACACCTGGTATAACGGCATACCAACTGTGATTTAGCAATACCAACCTACAACCAGTAGTAGCAGCAGTGCTGTCAACAGAAGTTTTGACAGCCTGATATACTTCCTCCACTCCCAATCAATCAAATTTCACTTCCTCAGTATCACTTCCCTGTTGTTTCATTCAACTTCAAGTCAAAAGAGCAGGTGAAACCTTCAGGAGGCCGTAAAGGACCATAGAAAGTTATCCTGGCAACAATAGCTCTGTACCTCATGGTAATAATTCCTTTCTAAAAAGATCACTGGGGAAAAAGCAATATTCTCTGAGTAGGCAATTCGATCCACTAGAGTAATAGCTGTTTTCTGTAGAGGTCAGCGGGATTTAAACCAGGCACTAGAAAAGGACCCCTGAAGAGCACCAGTGTGGAATGGGGAACACTAAAGCCATTCAGTGATCAAAAAAAGGAGCTGTTGCCTTGTACTACTCAGTCACTGTGTGAGCTGGCATGTTTGAGATGGGTTACTTTTTTCCCCCCTTGTCTTTAGCTCAGGCATTCAGTTTGAAGGGTGTGTAAGGAAGTGAAGTTTCAAAGTGATTAGTCACCTGTAAAGTTACAGTCATCTACTTTTAATAGGATGTGAGACAAAGTTTTCCAGAATTTGAATTTGTCTATGCAGGGATGAAGGGACTTACCTGCAAAGGAGGATGAGGTGGGCATTCAGGTTAGACAGAACTCACATTTATGACCCATCATAAAAGACACTAGTTTTGACACAGCTAATGGAATAATCAATAGAAATCCTGTGAACTATGCTTAGTGTTTCTTGTACAAAGTGGTCTATTATTCACAGTGTTGCCTTTAAGGTACACAATACCGCAATCATTGAGGAGAAAGCGTGGTCTTTTTCTACATTTGCTCACCAACTTTAAGTTTTCTTGTCTACTCTACAATTAGAATGCTTTATGTGGAGACCTTTATCATCAATGCTATTTTTTTCATCCCACTCTTGAAGTTTAAAGTAGAAGAGAAAAGCGTATGTTTAGTTTTTCCATTTAATTCTTAACAGAGATCTCCTTATTTGAAGCCATCCCCATTTTCTGAGCTTTATAGATCTATTAATCAACATTTGTGCAATTCAAGCTACTAAAAAATAGGAAAATAATGGGAAGTAGCCAGGAAAGAAGGAGGTAGGTGCAGAATGGATGAATGAACATGCACAGCATGGCACCCCTGAGAGCTCTGCACTTTGCCAAGCACCATCAGCGAGACATTTTCATGGCAGGGCTTTGCTATCTAGTGGAAAACTGGTTGCTTTGTTTTCAGCCAGGGTGTTCCAGTCTAGGAGGAGTCCCATTTTAATTCAGAATCTGGTGAGTTTTCATCTGTTCTGAGAGGTTAAATCTTAAACTTTGCTACAATGTAAAAATCGTGACTGCTGTTCTGTACAGCTGGCTATCAGAGAGCAAAAAACACAGTCCCTCAGCAGAAGCCTCCATTTATCTGTACTCGCCTGTTGACAAACATTACTTCAGGTGAATTTACTCCAGATCAGGGTCTGGGTTCTCATCTAGCTTGAGCCCCACAAATATAAACTCTGGAGAAAGGCCACTACCACATTTCTCCTGCACACACAAGTTTGAGAACCACCCAGCACTTCACAGATGTGGGCACTCTGGGGTGACACTGTTACTGGAGATGCGCGTCTTACAGATCAAACACAAGTTATTTGGTTTTTTTGCTGTTTTGCATTTTTATAATGAATTGAAGAAATGGTTTTGTTTTAAAATATGGAAGACTCTGGACTTCTGTGGCCAAGAGCATCTGTGTTTTCAGTTAGACAACTCTTCTTCTCCCCTCCCCCCCGCAATGAGTCTTTTGAGGATGACTTTAATCAACAAAAATTTTGCTAAAAGGAATTTGAGATTGCTACAGGAACTTGAAACAAGCTTTAGAAGATGAGAGAATTTCAGGTTAAAACCCAAAAGCCCAATACTTCCTATCACTGTGATGGCTATCAGTGAGCTACTACTATACAGCCCTTAAAAGATACACTTACTGGGATATAGTAATGCAAGCTATTACCCACCATGCAACTAACTCATTTTGCAACTCCTATGCAATGAAAAAACATCCTTAACAAATGTCGTATCTTAAGAACAGATAGGATAATTTTGCAGCAACCCCTCTGCAGTAGTTTCCAGTAGCAGCTGTTCAGTGTTGATCCAACTGATTTCTAGCAGTGGCTAAAGATTGATAACATACTCCCATTAGCCATATCTGTTATACAAGGTAGTTGGCACTACTTAAATGTAAAAGTCTCCTAAGCACTCCACTTTCATCCGTGGTTCAGTTCATGCCATTTATTCACTTGTGAAAGTGTAATATCTGCATAAATGTCACAGCCAGATGAAATGACGTAGCATCTCTGCTTCCACCCCCATCACGAGAAGTACTGCCAGCAGCTTCAAAAGGCTTCAGATGTACCAGTGCTGCAGCCCACACTCTGCAGCTGCAGACTGCGTGGGGTGGCAGCTACGATACCTGCGGTCTATGCCATTCAGCCTATCTGTGACCAAAGGGGAAGTTTTAAGAGGCAGAAGTCAAGAGTGAGGTTGGTAGCCAGCGGTCCTGCTGCAGGAGGCAGCTGAACCAGCAGGACCTAGCTGCATCCCTTTAATTCTACTCTCCCAAATTGTCACACAGTTACTTCCATAAGACAGACCTATAGTGAGATACTATGTGATAGGTAACAAGGAAAAGAAATAGCAAATATAAATGTCCTTATATATTCCAGTGTTACAAACATTTTTTTCTGGTACTTTGAGGCTTTCTGACATGCAAGTTTATGTCCAGTGAACAGAGCACGTCTTTACAGCCTGCACAGTTAATTTGGTCTTTCTGTATTGAAAGCAGTAACAGGGACAGCACCTCTTTAGTATGAACTGTCCCAAGGGATTTCTGTGCCCCGACAAATGCTGTGGACATCCTTTATCTTTTTTTAAACATAAAAAACCCCACACCATCAGAAAAACCAACCACCCCACCCAGCTTCAAAAAGAGGTACCTGCTATTTATGCCCACTCTACTACCAGTTTCTCAGGCACTCTAAGGAACTGAAAAGTGAAATAACTGGAGCGCTCAACAGCCAGCTAGCAAAAGTGAAAGGCCTCTAGCTTCACGGGAAAAATACCTAGGAAATAAATGCCCAGTGTTTCAACTAAAGTTAGGGCTAGCTCTAGATACAGCCCAAGCAACTGAATTATTCTGGTGCTTAGAAACATCCAATCTTAAGTTTCCAAAGTCTCTCTTCATGGACAAGGATTGACGCAAGGCTGCATTCTGTAGGCTGGCGGCTTTAGACTGACAGCAGAAAGCTTCAGGGATTTACCCGCATCGATGCAGAGGCATGTACGGACACAGATCTGTTGACTTCCATTGTCACCCCTTGACGGTCTTACCACAGGCTTGCAAACTGCCTTTTAAAGAAATAAGGGCGCGTTGGAAATAGATTAATATAACTTGCTAGCTTCTTCTCATGCTTCCCAGTCACCTGGGGGAGGAGAGAGTTTGGGGCTGTCTATACAGAAGGGTAGGTGCACCTAAACGACAATGGTTCATTCGGCATGACTACTCTATCTGAAAGAACACAGAATGCTTTTGCACCTTGACCTGCTTTTAAGGTCATTCTTCCACATGCCACTAGCATCTTAACTCCTTGTAAAAATCTCAGAATAGGGTTTCTTCAGGTTTTGCCACAGAAGATGAAATATCTCACCTGTAACACAGTTTTATTAAAAACAACCAAAACCTGGTAGCTTGTCTCAGTTTTCCCAATAATGTGTGTATTAGGACACATCAATACCCCTTTTGGCTAAACTGAAAAATGATATAAGATAAATTCTGCAACAGCCGAAAAATGATAAGACAAGACATTTCGTTACGACAAAATTGGAAATTCAAAATAATGTGTTTTATTTTTTCTGTCAAACTGCTCACGATTTAACACAAACTGAACAGCTAGTCCCTCTCCCAATCCCTAATAGTAATCCCAGACTTCTTCCTTCTCCCCACACTCAGTTGAGGACATGAAAAACTGACTTTTTTTTTTTTTTTCTTGTCTTCAATGCAAACAAGGAAACAAAATGCATGACTAAACTACTTTTTTTTTCTGGATGAAGTCTCCCAAGTTTAATCTATTGCCTTCAGGTTCACATGCATTCCACATAACTCAAGGCATATTAAGTCAGGACTGTAGTCCTCTTACCCCTCCCTTCTAGCCAATGGAAAAATAAGTTAGCAATGCAATGCTGAAGGGCTTCTCTCCCAGTGAGAAGTCTAAAGTTAAGTGGGACCATTCTGATGTACCAGGACTCTCCTGCAACAGCTGGAGCTACACTCAACACAAGAGTTATTTGTGCTTTTGCAAACTGTACTAGCTACACTGAGAAATGCTGGTAAGAGGACCAACTAATTAGCATCAGACATGAATTTACATTAGAGCTCTCAGCAAGTCATCTCTCTCAAGTGTTATTCTGTAGGAAACGGGATATATGTTTAGATACAATTTTCTAAACAGCTAGTCAAGCCATTGCATGATCAGCAAGGCTCATGTAGACTCCTCTCCTACTGAGTCCTCCTCCTCCCGCACAACCTCAGCTGCTTCCCCCATGCCCGGACTCTCCCCTAAGCTTCCACAAACACCTCCCCCTCCTTTCTCCTCTCACCAGTGTCCCCAGACTACTGATTTGGGGTCACTTGGTTTGGAGCTGCATGCATCCTAATCCACCAGCACGGTAACAGCCGAGCCTTTCTTCAGTCTAAGCATAAATCTGGATGTCTCTGAGAGGTGTTACTGGCAGCATGAGGTTTACTAATTTTAACATATATTTTGGTAAGGCAACAGCTTAATAGAATTTTTAGATATACCAAAATCCCACTGTCTAGCTTGGTAACGAAATTAAACTTCCCTTTAGAGAAGCTGCCAGCTGTAGTTAAGACACATTATAAAAAGCCTTAATCCTAAACCTTTTTTAATTAGGTATTGACCTTTACACAGTGACCAAAACTAGTATTAGTCTTCCCAGAGTCAGAGATATTTAGCTGCATAGAAATAAGGTCAGGACGCTATTTTAAGTTAAGCAATGCCACTCTCCCAGGCCCTTATTTAGACATACTTCTCTACAAAAAAACTTGTTGTGTCTTCATTTACTTTGACATGAGCCATTAGAGAGTAACTGCCAAAGAAAAATGTTACTGTCTTGCAAACAACTCAACTGTATTTTTCCTTGTCTTACTCTGAGTGTTATACTGTATCAGACATCTTCACGATTGAAAATAAAAACAAAAAACAACAACAACAAAAAAAAAAAAAACGAAAAAAAACAACCCAAAAGACAAAACGTTACATAGTTTTAACAGCCAAGAAGCCAATATGCAAGCAGCGCCTAAGCATGTACCATACAGAAGTGAATTCAAGCATAAACAATTCATGGGCTCTTTTTATTTCAGTAAAACTGAAGCTTACAGATTCTTAACTCATAACCATTCAGAAAGACACCCATAAAAAGTTGTATTAATAAAACCTGACAGGCTTCCAGGCCTCTAAAATATTTCAAACATAGGATACAATAAAAGATATCAAATGTTTACATTACAGTCTTGCTGCCTTACACACCATCATAAAAAGTGAACACACATTCAGTAACTTCAAGCATACCATTAAAGACACCACTAAGTGCTCCAGTTTTCTGTACCATACAACTTTATTTCAAATTCACATCTTTCTAGGCAATGTATCCAAAATATTTGACTCAAGAGTACCGTTAGACTGTAAATATTCTGAAACAGGGCATCAAGCCTTTCCTACCTCCAAACAAAACTTAAGTTTTAGCTCATGTTATAAAAAGTAACCACGTGGAATGTGACAAGTCATAATGTGAAATCAAAGTGCTTTCGTCCCATAGCGCAGAGAGACACTAGTGGTTATCTAGCCATTTGTCAACATACCTCAAACACCAACAGAGATGTTTGCTCTGTTGCACCCCATCTTGCAAAGACCTTTGGGCTGTTATGGTGAAATTGCATTAATTGACAGCTAAACAGTATAAGAGGAGCAAAGTTTCACTTTGATACTTCAAATAATGAGTTGTAAGTGAGGCATCTTTTTACCATTTTTTCAAGTTCCCTTAGTAATTGCCAAAGATCTACTGTATTACGCAAGACAAAACTATGTTCCAGTTAGTCTTTTAAAATCCAAAGTGTGCTATATTTCAAATCCCAAAGCACTGAAACCCTCAATTTTTTTTCCCCAGACCCTGACAGCTATCTAAGACTCAGTATTTTTGTGCAATTCTTTGCTATTTGCATATGAAGAGACAAACAGTTCACTCAACAGCTCCTATGAAAGAACTATAAACTCTCAAAGCAGAAAGTTACTTCAGTAAGGTTTGGACATAGGTAGTTGCATGGAATATGTGCTCAATTCAGCAGTGGCCATGCTGAAGAGGGCTCACATTGCAAGTGATCAGTCAGAAAACTTCCTTTCTACAGAAGTCTAAAAAGCTATTTATCTTCCAGAGTGAAGGAAGTTTAAGACTTACGCATTTAATCCTCTTCTCTGTTACAAAAGAATTAGATCTACAGTATAATTCGTATGATATTCCCCGTCCCCCCCGGCCCTTTTGTTGAAGGGCTGAGGGAAAATTTCTGGTCCTGTCCCACAGACGTAAAGCCAAAGTGCTTTGCAAGACCGATATTACCCATCACATTTGTGGCAACCAACCCAAAATGAAGGCACATGAAATCTATAATAATATAGCTTATAAATTATAATCTAAAGCTGAACCTCTGTACAATTTCTAGTCTTTTTGCACAAAAGTAATGACCAGCATCTATGCAGAGATTCAATTTTTTTTATGTAACTTTTCCCAGGAATAGTTAAGTGTTGCTTACATGCCTATGCAAATACTGTCATTTATTAGGTTTTGACACAAAGTGCAGAAATTGTGAACTCAATGAATCCAATGAATCGTTAGCACTCCCTTCCCCTGTCGCTACAAGAAATGTAAGCCACCAGCAACAGCTACAGGCAGCTGTTCCCTTGAAAGTGCACAACTCCCAGCAGCAGTTTCCCTGCGAGGTGTTCTAGAGCTCGTGGTATGCATTTAATCAGTGTCTTGAATTTGGATTTTAACATGTCAAAGCCTATCTACTTTTGGTTAATTACCAGCCAGAGGTGCATGTACATTCTGAGGAAGCCAACTTGAAACACGCTTCGACAAATGTTGCATTGAAACTGGTCGTACCTTAACATCTAAGCACAGATGAGCTTCTACCTTGAGCAGCATTCAGGATCCAGGGTCAGCTCAATACCTCATTCTTAAGGAAAGCCGAGTCTGGATACAAATCTGCCTCCTATATTTCACTGGAACTGCTACCTTTAAAGCAGAGAAACAAGATTCAAGGTTTCTGAAAGCTTTAGCAGACGGATAGGCTCATCAATCAGATTAAGACTTACTAGGTCGTTAAACAACAGTTCAAAGCCTTGGTTACCACTTCTCTAGAAATACAGGTTTAAAAGAACTCAAACACCATTGCCATCACTTAACTAGACTACTAGACTATGTCATTATACTGCTTTCACTCAGGATGATAAACAGGGACAGAGTTTCAGAGTTCTGGTTATTCACCTTGTGTGTGAATTCGCACCTCCTCCCTTTTTTTTTCCCCTACTTTTTTTTTTTTCCATTTCTGCACAAAGTCAGTTGAAGGGATTGGCACACAAGTTGCTAGTGAACACAGACCTGTGGCTATTACGTATTACAGGACCATATTAGAGTGTCTTGAAGATTTCATGCAATGGTGTCTGTGCTCTTTTCTAAAAGAGAACGACTTTCACAGATAGCACATACAACACAATTTTCTGATTTTAAATGCAGTGAGTTACACAAACAACATTAACAAGAATTGACCAGACTTCATAACTGGAACTGCGCTATGTCTGGCACTTGAGAATTCACAGTGATTAAAATAAAATTGCTTTGCCTAAGACAAAACAGAAGATACCAAATATATAAAAAGATTCTTTGCTTCCATTACCTTGTATTAGTATTCCAACAGCAATAAGCAAGCTCAGTAGTACCTCAGACAGCAGAGACTTCTGCACATGGTCAACTTCATTCATTATTTGCAGTGCAATGGATTTTTTTTTTTAATATATTCATGATGTCAAATCAGGCAATTTTCAATGAATAAAGTCAACATAGGCTCAAGTCTTTGCTGGATTGAAGCTTGGATTCTGACAGGAAACCGTTATCTACCATCTCATTTTGAGTACCCAACTCCACTCTGTGCCAGGTGGTATTGCTGTTAAAGAGAAACTTAAAGTATATTTGCATATTACTGAGGTGTTCTTCTTACATAGCAAGTTGTTTCTAAGTAGTTTATAGTACCCGCTGAGTACAGGATTTGTACTTTTCTTTCCCCCACTCAACACGCTAATCCAAGCAGATTCCCTAACACAGGTTTCCCATCCGGAAGCCTGCCTTTGGAGAGAAAGGAGCACAGCTTTTAAACACCCCAGCGTTTCTCAACACACCCGCTGCCTCTGATTTCAGCACTGAGGGCCCAGTCGAAGGAGCTGCTCTTGGGAGTTGTAAGCCACCAGAGCCCTGTTGACTCACTGGGCTCACTGGCCCCACCAAACTGAGTTAAAGCAAGATACTCAGGACACATCTCCCCGGAGTACGTGAGTGTAGATGAGCACCCACTCATACCTGCCTCACCTTTTGCGCTACGCCCTAGGGCACTTTGGTCCATGCACCCACCTCCCAGACCTCCTGCTCCGTGGCCTTATCCAAAGACATTGGACTTTGGCCTGAGCTTGAACGACGCTTTCAGGGATTTCTCCTCATGCTCTTCTTCCTCAGTGTCACCGCGAAAGGAGGGTGTGTTGTGGATGATCTGAGTCCTGAAGCGGATCTTATTAAGCCGAGGCTTCATCCGCCCGCTGCCGGAGCCTTTCCTGGTCATCTCCTTGCCCTTGCCTGGCACTGCTGCCCCTTCGGTGCCCTCAGCTTCCTCCCCAGTGCTGTGATGGTGGTGGTGGTGGTGGTGGGAGAGACGGTAGCTCATGAGGTTGGAAGGCAACACCTTGGAGAGCCTCCAGCGCCCGCTCCCATTGCCGGCAGCCCCTTCCTCCTCCTCCTCCTCCAGGGCCCCCACGAGGCTCCGCATGTCCCCTGAGGTGCCCTGGTGCAGGTACTGCGCAGCCTTGCGCCCGCTGTAGTCACGGATGTCCACGTCGGCGTCGTAGGCTCCTACCAGCAGCTTCACCACTTCGGCGTGGCCGTGCATGGCGGCGATGTGCAGTGCGGTGTGCCCGCCGCTGGTGCGAGCGTTGATGTCCACGGGCAGCTGGTGCCGCTGGGCGAAGTTGACCAGTGTGGCCAGCAGCTCCTGCCGCCCGTGCTTGGCGGCCCAGTGCAACACCGTGAAGCCAGTGATGAAGTCCCGCTTGCAGAGCAGCGCCGGCTCGCAGCTCAGCAGCCCCTCCAGGCTCTCCCACCGCCCGTCCGAGGCCGACAGCATCCAGGCGTGCTCCAAGGGGTCCAGGGCCACGGCGCCGGTGGTGCTCCCCTCCTCCTCGGCGGACGACGAGGCCACCGAGGCGCTGTCCGAGTCGCCGCCGCGGCCGCGGCCCCCCCCGGGCAGGGCTCCGCGCTTCAGCTGGGGCGAGCCGCCCCGCGCCGCCTCCCGCAGGCCCCTGCGGCCGCTCCCCGCCGCCGCCCCGGGGGCGACCTCGGCCGCCCCCGCCTCCTCCACCGGCGGAGGGGGAGGCCGCCCCGGGCCCGCCGCTACCGCAGCCTCCTCGCCGCCGCCGCCGCCGCCGCCGCCTCCTCCGCAGCGCCCGGGCGGCGGCCCCCGCCGGGAGCTTTTTCGCTGGCCTCCGCCCGCCGCCGCGCTCGGCCGGGGCGGCTCGCCCCGCTGCGCCGCGGGCTGAGGGCGACTGCCGCCGGCATCCTCGCCCGCCGACGGCGGTGGCGGCGGCGCCTCCTCAGCGCCCGCCCGCGGGGAGGGCGGCGGGCTCGGCCGCTCCGCGCTGTCCCCCACCGCCGCCGCCGCCTCCTCCCCGGGGCTCAGGGCGGCGGCGGGGGTCTCCGGGGCGCAGTACCGGCGGCGGAGGTGCACGTACTTGACGCCGGTGCCGGGCTCCTGGCGCACGGTGGCCACGGCGTTGACCAGCTCCTTGAAGCGGTGCCGGGCGGCGGCGCGGCGGCCGGGCTCCGAGGGGCTGAGCCAGTCCCGGAAATGCTCCAGCAGCTCCGCGTTGCGCGCCCGCCCGCCCCGGGCCGCCAGGAACCCCACCACCGACTCCTGCCGCAGCTCCGCCGGTTCCGCCATCACCGCTCCTGCCCCATCGCGTCGCGCCGCCGCTCTTCCCGCTGCTGCTTGCTGCTGCTGCGGCGGAGCCGCCGCTACCCGAGCCCCTCCTCCCGGCGGCGGCATGCCCCGGCAATCACTGCCGCCGCCGCCGCCGCGGCCCCGCCGCGCCACCCTCCGGCCGGGAGGGGCCCGCGCCGCCTCCGCCACCGCCCCGCGACACGAGCGCCAGCCTCAGCGGCGGCGGGGCGGCCACCGCGCCCCGCCCGCCCGCGGCGCTGCCTCCGCCCGGCGGCCGGGAGCGCCCCGTCACGGCGGCCGAAGGGGGTGCGCGCCCTCTCCACCTCTTTCTCTCCTTCCATCGCCTCGCCGCGCCGGGCTATGGCCGCTTCCCTCGCCGGTCGGCAGCCGGTAAGTCCCCTCCGCCGTGCGGGGCGGGGGGCGTCGCCGACCGTTAACGGCCGCGGTGGCTGTTGGGCAGCCCCGGCGCTGGGGGTAGGTGTCAGCCCGGGAACGGGTCCTGCGGCAGAAGGGGAGGGCGGGCGGCGGTAACAGCCTGCGGGGAGGTGGAAATGCCGCTCGTACCGAGGAGCTCCATCCAAGGGGGGTCGGGGGCCGCCCCGGGGCAGCCGGCGGGGCGGGGGAAGGTCGCCTCGGTGCGGGACTTGGGTCGCCTGGGCACGGCGCTTAGTTGCCAGGCTTTTAAAAAACTTGTTAAAGGATCTTGGTTTCAGCCGTCGCCCTTTGTAGAGCTCCCGTAGAGTATCGCATGTTCCAAGTGATGAGTTGTAGCGCTGAATCTTGGCTATTGGAGAAACACTTTCCTCGTGCATAATGGCAAAGCTGACAGCTCCGCGCTTTGAAGACGCGGAACCCATCCACACATTAGTGCTGGAAAATTAGCTCTGGTTTTGAGAGTGGAATAAATCGATGCATTTATGACGTGAGTTTTCTGCCGTGTTTTACACCTCAGCAACACAAAGGGTTCCAGAAATAACATGGAGTGGGAGGAATTTGGGGAAGAATCCTCCACTGCTTTTGCGTTTTCTGGTGGCGGGAAGGTAGATGAAGTACCTGCCTCTGGTGATTCTTGGCTCATTGTGGCCGCTGTGCTGTTACACCTCAGTTGTGCCACTAGAGCTGTATGTGAAGCTGCCCCAAGAACTGAAAAAAATGGAAAACAGCTGTTACTCTTTTGAAGTTTCCTTTCCTTGGAGTGATTTCATGCGGGGCAATGTCTTGCTCTGCTTCCCGATGGCACACCCGAGGGAGCGGCGTGGGAGCGGGAGCGCGAGAAGGACGAGGGGCTGCTTTGAGTTTGGGTACTGAAGGAGTTATTTGTTGGACCATTGTTAGAGCCATCACAGGGCCCGACCACGTCCCGGCCAACCTCGGACTGAGAGTGAAAGAGCTTCATTCATGTTCCCCCGCTTCCTCACAATTTGAGTGTTGAGCATATAGCTTGCTTTCTGCTGGGGCTTCCGCCCAGAGAGCTCCATTTCACATGTTCTCTCTGTAAGGCCTGTGTGAATCCTTTGCAGTTCCAGTATATGGTAGTGCAATGCGTTAACTTTATATAAGCTTTCTCTCTTCGTACATAATGTGTGTATCTAGCGAGGTGGAGAGTCAGTACTTGACAGGCTGGCTCCGGTGGGAGGCCGAAAAACATGGAAAGAAAAAAACCTAAGAGCCAAAGTACAAGAAACAAGACTAAATGATTTTGCCGGTTGATGTTTACGTGAAGAGTGTGGAAAAATGCAGCAAATCAGCAAAAGTGAGTGAGAGCGGGATTGGGAGTCCACTAAATGGTGGGGACCCTCCCCAGAACTGGTAGGGGAAAAGAGAAGCATGTACATGGAAAGATTTACATAGAATACTGTAAAAACAGAGTGTAAAAGCAGAGGTATAACATAGTTTTGTAATGGAGGAGGGTGGTTTTGTATTAGGTTTATAAATGTAAATGATGTAAATGTAATGATATAAAATATATTGATATGAAATAATATTTCCTAGTTTAACATACGCTGTATAATTGATAAAGTGTTCCTTACTGCATTGTGGGAAAGATTTTGTTTTCAGTTGTTTTGCAAAAGAAATGTAAACTCACTCTCAGAATGCAGCCTGCTATAAATCTATTTACAATCAGACTGCACAAAGTCTGAGATGCAAGTATTTAGTACTTCTGGGTTTTGAAAATTTGACTTCTGGGAAAGTTCTGGCAGCTATTGCCCCCGTACAGCAGCGTACAGTGCTTGTCATTTATTAATTAAAAAGGAGGGAGGGGGGAAAAATTCCTTGTTGCGGTCAAAGAGGCCTTCTGATAGCAGCCGCCATTGTCGCATCCAAGACCAGCGTTGCTTTCTCATTCGGACAAGGAACATCAACAACAAGGGGCTGATGTGGTCAAGGGCAAAGAGGACTGACTTACTGCTCTTCAGGAAACACAGTGCTAAAGCTGCAACAGGCACAGCTGAGACAGCACAGCCAAAAAGGTGCAGATCTTCCGAAAGTGACTGCAGTTGTGATACCAGTGTTGATACAGGCATATTTTTCTGTGTCAAGGTCACCTCAGAGGGCTGCACCAGATTTCCGTTTCTGTGTTTTTCCTTCCTTGAAAACACACAGGTCAAGAGAGGCTTTTGTGTGTGGACCACAAAACCGAGCACTTTCTTCCTCTGCATAGCAGTAGCTGATCAGTCCCATCCGAACCAGCACCGTCATCATCATCCTTTGCCTGGCACATGGAGCACTAGATGTGAGGAACTGGTTTCTTTTCTGTCGTCAAGTCTTGATTCCCCACCTGCTGCCTCTTGCCACATCTATCCATAGGCAATAGAACCATAGAATCATGGAATTGTTAGGGTTGGAAGGGACCTTAAAGATCATCTAGTTCCAACCCCCCTGCCATGGGCAGGGACACCTCCCACTAGATCAGGTTGCTCAGAGCCCCATCCAGCCTGGCCTTAAAAACTTCCAGGGATGAGGTTCCACCAGCTCTCTGGGCAACCTGTTCCAGTGTCTCACCACCCTCATGGTGAAGAACTTCTTCCTAACGTCCAGTCTGAATTGTCCCATCTCTAGTTTTAATCCATTCCCTCTAGTCCTACCATTACCCAATATCCTAGAAAGTCCCTCACCAGCTTTCTTGTAGGCCCCCTTAAGATACTGGTAGGCCACTATAAGGTCTCCTTGGAGCTTTCTTTTCTCCAGACTGAACAACCCCAACTCTCTCAGTCTGTCCTCATAGGAGAGGTGCTCCAGCCCTCTGATCATCCTCGTGGCCCTTCTTTGGACACATTCCAGCACGTCCATATCTCTCTTGTAGTAGGGACTCCAGAATTGGATGCAGCACTCCAGGTGGGGTCTCACGAGAGTGGAGTAGAGGGGGAGAATCACCTCCCTCAACCTGCTGGCAATGCTCCTGATGCAGCCCAGGATACGATTGGCTTTCTGGGCTGTCAGTGCACACTGACGGCTCATGTTGAGCCTCTCAGGGCTGCTCTCAAGCCAGTCACTGCCCGGCCTATATCGGTCCTTGGGATTGCCTCAACCCAGATGGAGGACCTTGCACTTGGTCTTCTTGAACTTCATGAGTTTGGCATGGGCCCACCACTCCAGCCTGTCAGGGTCCCTCTGGATGGCATCCCTTCCCTCCAGTGTGTCAGCCGCCCCACACAGCTTGGTGTCGTCAGCAAACTTGCTGAGGGTGCACTCTATGCCACTGTCCATGTCGCTGATGAAGATGTCAAACAAGACCGGTCCCAGTGCTGATCCTTGAGGGACTCCACTTGTCACTGGCCTCCACCTGGACATGGACCCATTGACAGCCACTCTTTGGGTGCGGCCGTCAAGCCAGTTCTTTATCCACTGAATTGTCAGTCCATCAAACCCATATTTTATCAGCTTGGAGACCAGGATGTCATGCGGGACAGTGTCAAAGGCTTTGCTCAGGTCCAGGTAAATGACATCAGTTGCTCTCCCCTTGTCTGTTGATGTTGTGACCTTCTCATAGAAGGCCACCAGGTTTGTCAGGCACGATTTGGCCTTGGTGAAGCCGTGTTGATTGTACCCAGTCACCTCTTCGTTATTCTTCTGCCTCAGCAGCGCCTCCAGGAGGATCTGCTCCATAATCTTACCAGGCACAGAGGTGAGACTGACTGGCCTATAGTTCCCTGGTTCCTCCTTTCCCTTTTTGAAAATGGGGATTATGTTTCCCCTTTTCCAGTCAGTGGGGACTTCACCAGACTGCCATGACTTTTGGAATACAATAGAGAGCGGTTTAGCAACCTCATCCACCAGTTCCTTCAGTACCCGTGGGTGTATCCCATCGGGTCCCATGGACTTGTTCACTTTCAGGTTCATCAGATGGTCATGAACCTGATCTTCGCTTACGATGGGCAGTTCTGTCCAACCTCTTCCATTGTCTTCTGTGACTCCGGGAGTGTGGCTGGAGCCCTTGCCAGTGAAGACTGAGGAAAAGAAGTCGTTGAGAACCTCGGCCTTCTCCATATCACTTATCACCAGCTCCCCTGTTTCCTTTCTGAGGGGGCCCACACCCTCCCTAGTCGTCTTCTTACCATTAATGTACCTGTAGAAATTTTTGCTGTTTCCCTTGATCTCTTTGGCTAGATTAGATTGAATTCTAACTGAGCTTTAGCTTTTCTCACCAGGTCTCTTGCTGTTCGGACAGCTTCCTTATATGCCCCCCATTCTAGCTGTCCTTTCTTCCACTCCTTATAAAGTTTCTTTTTGTGTGACAGTGTGTCCAGAGCTCCCTGTTCATCCAGGCAGGTCTCCTCACATTCTTTCCTGCCTTCCTCTTTGTCAGTATAGTTTGCTCCTGGACACGGAGAAGGTGATCCTTGAATACTGACCAGCTGTCCTGGGCCCCCCTTCCCTCTAGAGCTTTCTCCCATGGCACTTTGGCCAGCAGATCCCTAAAGCGATCAAAGTCTGCGTGCCTAAAGTCCAGGGTTGTAAGCTTGGAATATATTCTTCTAGCTGCCCTGAGGATCTTAAATTCTATCGCTTCGTGGTCACTGCAGCCAAGGTTATCCTTGAGCCTCACGTTGGTCACCAGCCCTTCCCTGTTGGTGAGAACAAGGTCCGGCATAGCACCTTTTCTTGTTGGTTCCTCTACCATTTGGAGGAGGAAGTTGTCATCTATGCATTCCAGGAACATCCTGGATTGCTGGTGCCTTGCTGTGTTGTCCCTCCAGCAGATGTCAGGGTGGATGAAATCCCTTACAAGAACCAGGGCCTGTGAACGCAAAGCCTCTTCTATCTGCCTATGGAGGGCCTCATCTGCTTGGGTCTGCTGGTCAGGTGGCCTGTAGCAGACCCCTACTGTAACATCACCTTCCCCTGTCTTCCCTTTAATCTTAACCCATACACTCTCAAGCAGCTCATCGTCCTTCCCCATATGGAGCTCCATCGATTCTAGCTGGTCACTGATGTAGAGGGCAACACCTCCTCCCCTCCTACCCTGCCTGTCCTTCCTAAAGAGCTTGTATTCGTCTATCCCTACATTCCAGTTGTGGGAGTCATCCCACCAAGTTTCAGTAATGGCCACTATGTCATGGCTTTCCAGCAGCATAGTGGCCCTTAATTCATCCTGTTTATTGCCCAAGCTGCGTGCATTCGCGTAGAGGCACTTCAGCTGGGCTGGCCATGTCACCCTCTTGCACGAATCCCCCTGGATTCCCTTGGGGTGTCCCGGTGTGTCATCTCTGGCTTGGCTTAGGGCAACAAGTTGAGAGCCCTTACTAGGACTCCATCCCTCTGCCCCACTGTTTGTCACAGGCAAGCATGAAATTATTGACCCCTTCCCCCTTCAAATCTAGTTTAAAGCCCTATCAGTGAGCCCTGCCAACTCCTGCCCCAGAATCCTTTTCTCCCTTTGGGGAAATACGGAGGAACAGGTACTACATATACTAGATTTTCAAGTTACTGAAACACCTGTTGGAGAAGAGAAGCCTTAGTGGCACTTACAAATGAATATGCTGGTGTCTGTGGAATCACCTCATCACAACTGGAAAACTAGCAAAGTGTCTCTGCTTGTTTGTTTGCCCCTAAATACCTCAAAATACAGTCCAGAAGTTGTCTTCAGTAGCAGCCTGCACACCATGCCCTCTGTTCTCTTCTGACAAGACTGTCATTTTTCTTCTGTCCATCCTGGGTGATTTCAGGGCATTTGAGAAGATTCTATCCTGCCTCAAGTTTCTTCAGACAAAAGTAGGGCAAAAAGGTCCCCCCCCGCTTTTTTTTTTTAAAGTTTCCTTCCAAGGTCTCTCCATACATACCTGTATGAAGGAAATCTTGTGTCAACCTGTGGTTTAAGGCAACTTCAGCTGTCTTGTGTGTTGAAGTGGGCTAGAAAAGGAAAAGAGTTGGTGCACCAGAATGCCATGTAATAAGTCATTTGCAAGAGCTGAGAGAAGAATTCTGAGCTTCTGATGTTTGGACCAGTCCCTAAAAGTTGTCTACTGTTTCTGTCATGTTCAATAAATGATTTGACAACCGCGAGTGAAATTTGTCAAATGAGTTTTCACTGAATCATCTTTTGGCCAATAGTTTTTTTTCTGCGCACCTTTTTTGGGGGACTGTTTTGTTCCATTCTTGACTCCTGTGTGTTGCTTTTTATTTTATAGAATAGACCGATGCATTAATTCCATGTAATTTCTAATGTATCTCCTTTCCTACTCTGCATCTTTGTGGACTTTTCTTTCTTTGTATTTTTTCTACCTCATCTTGTATTTTCTGTTCTCTTTCTTGTGTGTTATTTTGCCAAGGTTTCCTTTCTGTTCCCTCTACTCATCCCATCTGTTCTCTGTCTCTCTCTCACACACGTTTATCGACATAGAGATGTTAATGGTATGCATGCCTACACCACACATCTACATTTTAGAATTTAACTACCCAAAAATGGAAGGTATTTTTCTACTTGCTTCCAAACTCTGTTTAGTTTTCTACTTCCTTCCTGTGTTATGAGACAATAGCAACATTGATGTTTAGTGGATTAAATGTAACTTTGGTTATTAGGAAAGCAATTGACTGAAGGGAGTAATGCAATTTGGTATTGGAAGATTAAAGCAGATTTTCTGGTTTAACGAATGTCCACACTTGTTCATGGTAATGGAAAAGCTCTGAAAGAGTCACATTTGGAGTGTTCACGGGCACGTTAACGTGGTGTTGTCTGCCCTTGTGGCTGATGCCCAGGCATCCTTCCAAGGGTCTCTGCATAGCCACCTGGGCCTGGCAGGATCCTCGCCTGCTGCCTACAATTTTTTTTTTTTTTTCTTCAAGCTTTGGAGAGCAAATTTCAGTCATCTCGACAAGCAGAGTGGCAAGTAGTTATTTGCCTGGACTGCAAGTCCGGTTCTGCAGGGGACTTATGCAGATGTGCGTAGCCTGCAACCCAGCTTTTGCTGTGGAATGGCCCAGTGTTGTGCAGTTTTAGTCTGAAATATGTGTCAAATTTAAAAGATATTTAATTTTTTAAAAAATTGTTTCTGAAAGAAAAAAAGAATTTTAAAATGTTACTTCTGTCTCAGGCAATGATTTTCCTTTGCACTCTGTTTTTAACGGGCAAGGCGACTTTCTATAAACCAATATACTTAATTAATTGAATTTGCAGAAATAGAGATGCAGTTCCATGAAAGCTACACTACCAACCCTTTAAAAAGGGAAAGAGTGAGATGTGATTTGGACCACCACAAGCTATCTAAATGGCGTGCTGTTTTAATGAGAGTATGAATTCTGAGAAAGCAGTGAGAAACAGGAAGTATTTTCAGGAGTATGACAGCTCTGGTAGCATCCAGATTACAAGCTTTGAGTTATTCACGAAATGAAGTTGGATGAGATGTTGTCCTCAAGCATAATTTAGCTGCTCCATCCAATGGATACTAATTTGAAAAGACTGGCTAATCTGGTGACTTAATTGCTTTCAGCATGATTTATATTTCTTGATTTTTGAGTTGTCACCATTTTTCTAAACTGGTGATACGGTAGTAACTTGTTTTTCCACTGGGTGATGTATTATTTCTTTGAGAAGTAGTAAGACTGCAGGCATCACGTGGTCAGTTTTGTGGATTTAATTTCTCTGTGTATTTGTTAGACCATAGCAGAGTGAAGCTGTATGAGGTGCTGGCGGTGAGGGGGAGACACATGATGCCCTTGGAAAATTTCAGAAGGAAAAACGTAAGCTATTGCTTTTCTCTTAAGAGACTGCTCCAAGTGATGTCAGATGGAACAGGTTCACAAAGTGATTCTTCCGTAAAGAAGGTGGAGGGAGGCGAGTTTCCAAATGGGAACAGTAGCTCTGGGTCCTGTAATGTTTGTTGTGTGGAGAACAGAAGTATAAAAATGCCAGAATGTAGGCTTCTAAATCAATGTGACTAAGACTGTTTCAAGTTGAGCTGCGTCATATTTCCTGAAAGTTTTGTAGTCTAAATTAAGAACTTTTATCGCAGCATTTTTGGTGAAACTGATTCCTAAAGACTTCATTGTGTCTTGGGACAACTAAATGAGCAGTTTAGTAGCAGTGAAAATCCTTAAAAAAGTAGATATATTTTAAAAATAGAAATAGATTCTGGATCTTTCTGTCTCTAGCTTTTAAATTTTGCTATTAATGTAGTGTTGGGTTTTTTCTTCTGCATGTGCGCGGTACCAGAAGTCTCCTCATTATATCTACTGTCATCAAGTCAACTCTGGTCATTTTCTTGAAAGAACTTACATAGACTATGTTTCTGTGCTATTTCACTGTAAAAAATGTTTTTTGAGACCCTGAATTGTCCCTTTCTGATCATCCTTGCAAACCTTCTCTTTAAAAGAAGAACTTTAGGACAAGACATTAAAACATGTTCTCATGAATGGTATAAATAATATTTCTGCTTGAAATTCTTGTTCTCCCCTGTCCTGTGGTTACGTATGTTCTCCTGCTGACATTCTCATAGTCGGGTCACACTCAACTGGTAAATGTATGAGGTTTTGGGGGGTGGTGGTTAGTGTTTTTGGTTTGCTGTGTCATTACCTCTGGCAGAAAGAACTAGAAAGAGTGATCTTGTGGCTAAGGTGCTAAATTGCACGTGGGGTGAATGAGATTCATGTTCTTGCTCTCTTCTCTCTTAGTCTTTCCCTTTATTATCTCCACTAATAGCTTTGTATCATGTCTGCATGCACAAAGTGAAGATGCTATGTCTCTTCCTCCCCCAGGACAGCGCTGAAGCAAGCTGTGCATAAAATATAATTTCTCTACTGGGGAAAGTTCTTCTAAGTACCAGGTTCTGTAATCTGTTTGTAAAATTTACCAGGACTGTTTTGTCTGGTGTCTGAAATTACAGAGAACTTGCCATGTACTTTTATATGTTTTATATTTCCAGAAAAATGGTTTTAATTTTCACTCATAACTGTGTAGTGTCATTAAATTAACTTTTATGTACTGAAGAAAGGTGAAATACGCTATCTTAAAATAGCAGCAAATTTGAGACCTTGGCAATTGCATAAATATTTATTGCAGAAATTGTTACTCTCCTTCCTGACTGCCGTATATATCCATAAGAAGCATCTTTGGAGAAACTTAGAAATACAGAGACATTAACTGTCTGGGACATGTGAAATGAATTTTTAAGTACTGATACAGCCAGATGTCTGCTGAGTACAAGCAGAGCCATAGCTTTCTGAGCAAAGCACAGAGAAGGCACCTTGTTTTCACGTTTATTATTTCTCATTGTCCTCGGTTTCATATAGAAATGTAGTCAAATTTTCAAGGATAAACAGCCAGTATAACAGTGGCTACGGAGTTAATGGTTGAGGACTCCAGTCGTCTGTTTCTGCACATAGCTCTGAACAGCAAATACAGCTGTAATACCAGTTTCCTCAGCTAAACGCTTTCTGATCCTGAGATAGTTTCTTGTGGATGACATAGTAGTTACTCTAATGACCTCTGGAAACGGTCAGTAAGGTTCTGGGTATCCGTGGTTTGTCCGCTGAAATCCAAGCCGCCTGTTTGTTTTTTTTCTTGGAGAGTAACAAACTCCCGGTTATGCCGGGATTTTGAGGGTAGCCCAGCACGTTTTGGATTAAGGCTGGTGACATGAAGATGAAAGGCCTCCCGTCTAGGGTTATGCTGAGCCTCTTGCACTGGCTTTTGGTGTGGAGGCTTAATGGGTTGTTTTAGAGGAACTGTCTTCTATTGGTGGCCATAGAGGTGGTTTGAATATCAGACTGTGCAACTATAGTTGTTAGGTGTGCCGCCACTCTGTCTCAGATGATACACTTGTCTTTAAATGAACAGGATACTAACAGTTTTCAGTGTTTCTCAGCCCTTTTTAATAGTAATTTCCATATGGTAGAATACCTTGAGGAATTTATTTTTTCAGACATGCTTTGAATGACCCTTTTTTTTTTTTTTTATAGCTCTAAGCTGTCGTGTTTTCTCTTTGAATTGTTCGCTTTGCTTATACATTTTTCCTTGTTATATTAGTCTAAAATGGAGTTATCTGATTATAATAGTCTAAAATTAGAGTTACTGCAGTCCGTAGTCCCCCACAAAAAGTACTGTGCAATACAAGAAGAGGACAAGTATTTGCTGTCAGGAATGTCCATATCCTTTTAGCTACAAGAATTCTGAAATTTGCAATGCATACCTATTATAAAAGGTGGCACTTCTATAGGCTTGTAAGCGTTAAATAAAAATTTTCATACTGTTGGCTATATACATGTCCTCAGGAACCAGTAATGACACGTGGACTGGAAACAGAAAGAATAGTAGGGACCCGTCACTGTTTACCCTTTTGATATGGAATGCTTGTTTAAAAATACGGTTCATTGCTATGAACCAAGATATTTCCTTTTAATCTTATACATTTTTAGTATGCTTATTACCTTGATTTCATGATGCTAGATTGCTAGCTGAAGTTTGAAAGGGAATGTGCACCTCCAGACATTTCTAATAATATATATCTCTAGAGCCCTGGTGTGAAGGTACTGTATTATTTTACATAAATAACAATTTCAATTCCAGCTACTCGGAGTGAGTTCTGATTGATAACATACACCTTCCTGTGATTATGGTCTCTGTTTTGAATTATGCTGCTTAAATTGTTTTTAAATATTTTTTTTCTTCATTTCTAAGAGCAGACCAACTGTGATCTATTTTCCGTCTGTTACAGTTTTCAGATTACTTTTTCAGTTGGACTTGTCTACTTTATTTTGTTCATGTGTTTTTTTTTGCAAAACGTGGACATTACTTTGAGCCTGCAAATAGTCCTGCAAAGTAAATTTGAATGTTTTGTAAAATTTTGGAATAAAGTTGATTTGCCAGATCTTTTTTTCAGACTTTTGCTTTTCTTTGTTCCATGTAAATCATAAGGAATGAGTTCTAGCGTCCTAGTAGAGTTCCTTTATTGCCATTGCTAATTGCTTTGCAGCTCACCTCACTGACATATTTTAAAATTATTTTTCTATAGCAAAATGATGGGTATCGAACCTTATCCTTGTCCGGGCATGTTGGTTTTGGTAGCTTACCTGATCAACTGGTTAAAAAATCCATCAAGCAGGGCTTCTGCTTCAACATTCTTTGCATTGGTGAGTAGTATCTGGGTGGCTTAAGGCTTTAGTAGCGTACCCATCCAACAGTTGCAATGTTAAACTCCTTCTTTAATGTAAAGCATGAACTATAATTCCACCTCTTTCCCCAGCTTTGCTTATTTGTATCTGTCCTTTGTTTTTATATTTAGCATTTTCATAAACAATATGAAGACCAAAAATGTTGAAAATGGATGCCATGCATTTAGTGATTTATGGGCAGCTTCTTTTGAGTAAATTTGGCTATGCTCTATTTTTACTGTAACAAAGAGCTTCAGATAAAAAATCCTAACATTCCAAGGTGGTGTTACTGAAGTCTTTCTATCCTTACCAAATGTTTGCTCTAGTATTTTGCCCTTATCCATAAAAACCCTGTGTTGAACCCCGTGGTTTCACAGCTAGTTACTTGGCTTTTTTAAATCTGTAGGAAATTAGTTCACACTTTTAAAGAAACCAAAGTGTCAAGAGACAGTTTTGCTTATTACTCATTAGCAGGATACTCTCGCTTATCTGTAGGATGAAAAAATTAACTGAAAGATATTTAGTGCTCATTATGAAAAAGGAATGCAGGCAACCATTTTGCTCGGAGAAATCAGTTGACAAGTTTTTGTGTAAATTTGTCGAGTTGCTGTGGTAACACTTTCTATGCTTAGTAGGTATTTATTTGATGTGCAAAATATCTTCCCCAACCTTTCTGTTTAACTTTAGGGGAAACTGGAAGTGGGAAATCAACCTTGATAAACAGTTTGTTTAACACCAATTTTGATGACCCCGTGTCATCGCATTTTCTGCCAAGTGTACAACTTAGAGCCCAGACATACGAACTCCAGGAAAGCAATGTTCTTTTGAAGCTGACCATTGTAAATACAGTGGGATTTGGTGACCAGATAAACAAAGAAGATAGGTAAGTGCCCTCTTAGTGCCCTCTTGTTGCTATGGTATGCAGAAGTTCTGGTCTTCAATTGCAAGTTGATTTTTCTTTGGGCTTTGTAGTAAATATTTGTCTTACCTATGTTTCAAATATTTGGTTAGCTGTTTTCTCTGTGTACCAAAGTAAGCATATTTGTCTTCTCATCTAGGAAATGATTTGAAAAATCAGATGAACTCTGGCCCTTTCTTTATGATATAATATTTTGTAAATGTATGTGCAATAAAATGTGCAATAGTCACTAGCGTTTCATTTGGGGTGGAGGAAAGCAGGGAGAAGGTCAATGGGAGACTTTTTAAACAACCAAACAGTTTATAAAGTACCGTAGATTATATAGATTAGATCTATAGGGTTTTTAACAATTTGATTGGAACATATTGAAGACCTTAAACTGGAAGGAACATCATATGGTTTTCTTTGCTTTTTATGTTGAACAGCTTAATCAGAAGATGTAAAGGTACGACACTACTGTCAGAACTTTTTTTGAGTCTCTGCTTTTATGAATTGAAGATTTGAAAATACTGAACTGTCTCTCAGCAGATTTTGTTTCTTTCATCTTAATTGCAAAGAACTTTAGCAAACTTTTGTGCTGTATGAGTGCCTAAATGGTGGTAATTATAAATGAAGGGTAGAGAGTCACATTAAGATTATCATGAGAGCGATGGTTTATGATATGAATGAAAAATAGCTACTGCTAGTGACTTGGATGAATGAGATGCAAGTAGATATTAGTATAGATATTAGAGGCTTTGATATGTGGTGTAGAAGCTGCCTTTTAGTCCTTCTTTTAATTTTGTGTGTAACAACTACTTCTGCGTAGCAGCAAAAATGTAAGGGCACGCTGCTTGCTGTTTTAAGTAGGATAAAGTATGCTTAAACTGTACTTAGCTGCAAATCAGATTTACATTCTTCTCTTACGTTCCTCCTTTTCAATTTTTGTCTATTATTTAAGAGCTCTCTCATGTACAGTACTTCATCTTCAGAAGATAAAGGAGGTCCTATTTCTTGGTACTGGTAATTGCATGTTCTTTCTTTTCTTGTATTGTACCTAAGAGTTTCTTGTGTCGTCCTTGTATCTAAGAGTTCTACAGTTGCACAGCTTGATGGCAAAAATTTAAAACATCACTTGGGAAGATCGGTTATAATCATAACTAACTTTACGTAGCTTTTTTCACTAATAGTAGCTAGGAAATGTATTAGGTGCACAATTCTTTTTTTAGTAGCGTTTCAGAAATTAAGATTACTCTGTACATTTAATTTTCTGCTGTACTGGGTAGATACTTGAGCAACCTTTTGACACGTAAAGCAAAAATCCACAAAACAATACAAGAGGAATTCCTTTCTTAGTCTGGTTTTGTTTAGGCCTAGCTAATCTCTGGTTGTAAATTTTATTTCTTACAGCTGTCAGCCAATAGTGGTTTATATAGATGCACAATTCGAAGCTTATCTCCAGGAAGAACTGAAAATTAAACGTTCTTTATTTAGCTACCATGACACTCGCATCCATGTCTGCCTCTATTTCATTTCACCTACAGGCCATTCCCTAAAAACTCTAGATTTGTTAACCATGAAAAGCCTAGACAGCAAGGTAAGACTTTGAAACAGAGTTCTAAGAATTTGTCTTACTCTCTGAAGCATCTTGCGGCTTTTAGATCCTCTTCCACCTTTCAGTTCTGTATCTGCGTGTTTGGTTTGGGGATGTTTTTTGGTACTGGTATACCTTAAGTTCAGAATAAATTAGTTCTGCAAGTAGCTTGCAGTTCGTCACCTGTTCATTTACAAATCAAAAAGAGAGAGACAGGCATCCATCAAGAACTTTGAAAAAAGAACAACGAGGTTTAAAAAAAAACCAAACAGAAGTAAAAAGCATAAGAACCACCCCAACTTTACTCTTAACAAACTGTTAACATCTTAGTGTGATTGGATAGGGTACCCTCCATGAGTGCTGCAATATTTCTAATTAAGCTTGTTTCTAGTTCACTGTCAAGTTTTGCAGCTGCTGGGAAGTTGGCATGTAAAAAGCTTTGCAGCAGGGCGGAGAGCTTTGTTATAGGTAACTGAAGAGGCAAGTGCCATGAACAGAACTCCTTGCCAGCATGGCTTTTTCTAAGATAGGCGGCATTCGTGTTTTAAACTTTACATCTTGATTTGTTTTGAAAGCTTTAAAATAGCAGTTTCTAATGTGATTACTTGCACTTCCTAAATTCCTGACTTTCTTCTGTTACGCGGCTGTGTGAACTGGATGAAGCTAAAAGTTTAAACCCATTTTAAGAAACCCGTCATCATTTGGTTTTAATTTGTTGAAATTTTGAGAAATTTGAAAATGTAACCACATTTGCTGTTCCTCTCGCCCTTTCTTTTGTGCTTTACTAGAGCTATTTTTCTTTCTGCATTTTCTTGTTCATGAGATGTTTCTTCAAGATAACAGGGGTCAAATCAGCTGTTGATGCCACATTTGTGATTGATGAGCACATTTGGTATTTTTGTCATTTTGTTTGTGGATGTATTTTGCATTTTTTTGGACTTTCTCAATAGCACAGAGCAAGTGAGGGGGAGGAATGGTGAGACACAGGTAAGGGAGAGCAGGGTCACTTATTTCTGCTATGGTGTTGGTTTATGCCAGATTGGAACGTTTGTGAAACTACCCTGTAATATGCACTGATAGCTAAAGAGCCTTGATACTATCAAATGGGACAGTTTCATGGAGCGTATTGTTCTGCTTTGAGTTTTGGAGGTTGTGTTAAACCACAAAAATACTTGGTTTCTAGGTTGCGCCCTCTCTTCACCGAACTCCCCCTTAAAACATTGTTGCTTCCAAAAGAAAAGGAAATAGATCCATGAGTCCTAGCATCCTGAGAAAGTATTTTTCCATCAGGATAAAGCACAAGTAATTCTGCTTTGGGAGATTTTGGCTTCTAGCCACCTACTCTAAATAATTTTTGGTTCTGCTTTGGCTCAGAGAGAACATCAACAACATGTAACTTTGTTGTTTTATCCCTTTGCAAGGGATTCTACTTTATGATCTTACTAGAGAAATATACGTATACACACACACACACACACACAAGTATATACTTTAACTGTAGTTTGGTTTCCATCTCATTATGGAACGTGTTTGTGATACTTTTAGTACTGCATTCTCCTAGTGGCAATTCGGAGCTCGGGATTTCCCAGGATGTGGAAGTCTCAGGGTGCGTTCGCCGAGTACAGGATTCCATGAAGAGAAGGTGGTCCAGCAACATGCATACATCAAATGTATAAATCTATGTCATAAGTTGTCTTCAGTTTCTTCCTAAATCCACCACATGTACGCTGTTTTGCTTTTGTTTTGGTCTGCTTGGTACAAAACGAGCCCAGATTACACAGTTCAGAGGTAAAAAGAATTCTTGGAATAGGATAGGGTTATCCTGTACTCTGTAATTCTCCGAGAAACAAACAGACATATCTGTGGGCAATTAATTTTTCTCTAGTGCTTATAAATTGGATGACTAGCTAAGAATTTGGCCTCTAGCTTTTAGACTTTGGAAAATCCTGTAGTTTTGCTTAGGACTGAATCACTACAGGCCATCCAGGTTTCATTCGCAGATTAAGGGGATCTTCTGTATGCTTAACTAGTGATTATTCAACTAATAGATCTGCATTTTTAAGAAGTCATTCTTGCAGAATTATATACAGATTACTGTTGAGTCAGGAAATGACATGAGCGTACCTTGTGGGAGTTGAGTTTGTTTGTTTGTTTTTTTCAAAAAAATCTTTGGAAATTTTTTCACAGAATCACAGAATCTTCATGGTTGGAAAGGACCTTTGAGATCATCAAGTCCAACCAAACAACCTACAATCTCTGCCCTTCAGAGCATGCCCTGAAGTGCCACATCTAGATGTTTCTTAAATATCTCTAGGGATGGTGACTCAACCACCTCCCTGGGCAGGCTGTTCCAGTGCCTGACCACTCTTTCCGTAAAGTAATTCTTCCTAATATCTAATCTAAACCTCCCCTGCTGCAGCTTCAGACCATTTCCTCTGGTCCTGTCATTATTCACCTGGGAGAAGAGGCCAACACCCACCTCTCTCCAGCCTCCTTTCAGGTAGTTGTAGAGGGCAATGAGGCCTCCCCTCAGCCTCCTCTTCTCCAAGCTAAACATGCCCAGCTCCCTCAGCCTCTCCTCATATGACCTGGTCTCCAGATCCCTCACCAGCCTGGTAGCTCTCCTCTGGACACGCTCCAGCACTTCAATGTCCCTCTTGTACAGAGGGGCCCAAAACTGAACACAGTACTCGAGGTGAGGCCTCACCAGCGCCGAGTACAGAGGCACGATCACTCCCCTGCTCCTGCTGGCCACGCTATTCCTGATACGAGCCAGAATGCTGTTGGCCCTCTTGGCCACCTGGGCACACTGCTGGCTCATGTTAAGCTGGCCGTCCACCAGCACCCCCAGGTCCTTTGCTGCTGGGCAGCTTTCCAGCCACTCTTCCCCAAGCCTGTAGCGCTGCTTGGGGTTGTTGTGACCGAAATGCAGGACCCGGCACTTGGCCTTATTAAACCTCATACGGTTGGCCTTGGCCCATCGATCCAGCCTGTCCAGGTCCCTCTGTAGAGCCTTGCTATCCTCAAGTAGATCAACACTCCCACCTAGTTTGGTGTCATCTGCAAACTTACTGAGGGTGCACTCAATCCCCTCATCCAGATCATTGATAAAGATATTAAACAAAACTGGCCCCAAAACTGAGCCCTGAGGGACACCACTGGTGACCGGCTGCCAAGAGGATTCCACCCCATTAATCACAACTCTCTGGGCACGGCCATCCAGACAGTTTTTAACCTAGCAAAGAATATACTTGTCTATGCCATGATTTGCCAGCTTCTCTAGGAGAGTGCTATGGGGGACGGTGTCAAAGGCCTTACCAAAGTCCAGACAGACAACGTCCACAGCCTTCCCCACATCCAGAAGGCAGGTCACATGGTCATAGAAAGAGATCAGGTTGGTTAAGCAGGACCTCCCCTTCCTAAACCCATGCTGGCTGGCCCCGATCCCTTGGCTGCCCTGCACTTGCCGTGAGAGCTCACTCGAGATGATCCTCTCCATGATCTTTCCTGGTACCGAGGTCAGGCTGACAGGCCTGTAGTTCCCTGGATCCTCCTTCTGACCCTTCTTGTAGATGGGTGTCACATTAGCCACCCTCCAGTCATCTGGCACCTGCCCTGTTGACCAAGACTGTTGATAAATGATGGAGAGAGGCTTGGTGAGCTCTCCCGCCAGCTCCCTGAGTACTCTTAGGTGAATCCCATCTGGCCCCATAGACTTATGTACATCTAGGTGCAGAAGCAGATCATTGACTACTTCCTCCTGGATTATGGGTAGTTTGTTCTGCTCTCCACCCTTATCTTCCAGCTCAGGAGGCTGAGCACCCTGGGGATAGCTGGTCTGACTATTGAAGATGGAGGCAAAGAAGGCATTAAGTATCTCAGCCTTTTCCTCGTCCTTGGTTGCAACTTTCGCCCCAGCATCCAGTAAGGGATGGAGATTCTCCCTGGCTTTCTTTTAGTTGATGTATTTATAAAAGCTTTTTTTGTTGTCCTTAATGTTAGTGGCCAAGTTGAGCTCCAGCTGGGCTTTTGCCTTCCTAATTTTCTCTCTATATAACCTACCGAGATCTCTGTACTCCTCCTGAGTTGCCTGTCCCTTCTTCCAAAGGTGGTAAACCCTCCTTTTATTCCTAAGTCCCATCAGAAGTTCCTTATTCATCCAGACTGGCCATTTTCCCTGCCCTTTAGACTTGCGACACCTGGGGACAGCCTGCTCCTGGGCCTTTCAGATTTCCTTCTTGAAGGCCGTCCAGCCTTCCTGGACCCCTTTGCCCTTCAGGACTGTCTCCCAAGGGACTCTCTCAGCCAGTGTCCCGAACAAGCCAAAGTCCGCCCTCCGGAAGTCCAAGGTGGAGGTTTTGCTAACCCCCCTCCTTACATTGCTACAAATTGAAAACTTGACCATTTCATGATCACTAAACCCAAGACGACCTCTGACCACCACATCTCCCACTAGTCCTTCTCTGTTTGTCAACAGTAGGTCTAGCAAGGCACCTCCCCTGGTAGGCTCACGTACCAGTTGTGTCAGGAAGTTATCTTCCACGCACTCGAGGAACCTCCTAGCCTGCCTGCTCTCTGCTGTGTTATATTTCCAGTAGATACCCGGCAGGTTGAAGTCCCCAACCAGAACAAGGGCTGGCGGTTGCAAGACTTCAGCCAGCCGCTTATAGAATACTTCATCTGTCTCCTCATCCTGGCCAGGTGGTCTGTAGCATACTCCCAGCACAAGATCTCCCTTATTTCCCTTCCCCTTCAACCTTACCCATAAACACTCGACTTTTTTTTTTTGTGGAGATACACTTCAACCAGCCTACAAGATATCAATCAACAGTAATTTCAAGTATATGTATTTTTTTCCTTCTCTATAGCGTAAAGGGGCAACAGATATTTTGACATTAATGTAAGGATTTACATGAAAGTCTTAAGTTAGAGTAATAGCAAGTTTTCTAATTGAGGGGAGGAAGCAACACTTTGCATTTCAGGCAGAAGGGTGATCAGGGGCTGAATTTGGTGGTAGCAAACAGAGAAGTAATGTGCATGGATAGAGTTTATCCTGGTGACTTTATATGGTCATTCTGCATTGCTATTGAATGAGGCAGTCTCAGCTGCTTCTTCCCATTGTGCATGCTGCAGTGTTTTGGGCAGCCAGTTCCCTGCATGAGGGAACTGATTCAAATTCAAAGCTACAGATTTTTGCTTTACTGATGACGCTGAAAAGTAATCTGTCTCCTTGGGCAGCTGCACAGATTTTAGTTCTACCTGGCAATGAGCATCTGCAGGCAAGGGGAAGGGCAGGACTGTTGGTTTTATTGCAAGTGTAGACTTTTTATGTGGGGTTAAAGTGATTCTGTATTAATGGCCCATAGCTTTGTAGCAAAATTCAGTTTTGTAGTTGTTGAGAGTTGTAGCCGGGGAAGAGGCTGGGAGGGAGTCAGTTGGTTTCCGAGTGAGCAGTAGGCATAGGAGGGAGCAGTGGGACTTGGGGCACGTCTGTATACAATTTAAGTCTCTTGTTAGTTCAAACGTGTGCTTTCAATTAATGTTATTCTTGGATGAAAGTACCGAGATACCAGTTTTCAAGTAAACCTCAAATGCTGCAAGCAGAAATTAATTTTGTTTAACAGATGAAGCAAAGATAACTTTTTTTGTTTGTTTATTGTTTATCTGAAGCCAGAGTAGTATTGCTTTTAAATTTTAATGCAATGGTTGTGATTTAACATCAAAGTTGATAGCTGTAACCACAGTTTCTGGCGATTTTGCTTTTCTTTTGTTACTAGTCTCCTCAGCAGTCTTTCTCTGCTATTCACTGTCTAAGAAATTCTCTCCTAATTAACAAGTGGTTGAAAAACTTTCCTGTTGAAAAGACAGAGTAAAGGTTAATTTAATCCTGAAGACTCTGGGTTCCATCCATTTTTAAAGCTATATGATAGAAAAACTAAATTGATGTCCCTCAGCTAATTTGATTGAAGCTGTGAATTACTCCTAGCTGTAATAGATTGTTTATACAATACTAATTTAACTCAGTTATTAAAAAAATATTCTAGCATTTTATTTGATTTTAGATATTTTACCCCATACATGCTTAGGTTGCGTATGCTACACAATTCAAGACTATCATCAGGTAATCTTAGAAGTCATACTTTGGAGTCGGCATGCTTTTTTTTCATTTGGACATTTTGCTTAAGAATGAAGACCTATTTCAAAATCATCCATTCTTGACGGTCCATGCTTAAGCATTTCCATTCACACAGAATATACAGAAGAATAAAAAGAAAGTGTGCAAGTTTTTTTCTCTTTTCTCTTTTCCCTTTTCCCTTTTCTCTTTTTTCTCTTTTCTCCTTTCTTTTTTCGTTTTTTCTTTTTCTTTTTTTTCTTTTTTTCTCCTTCCTTTTTGCATCGATGATCAAGGAACTCTGTAAAACTCTGTCTTTTGAAATCTGGAAGAATTATTGTTTTTCCAAAACATTTGGACATTGGCATTAATTCTTTGTATCTAGCTGTGAAAAAAATGTATATTTTGGGAGTGGTGATAGTATCTTAAAGAAAAAATTGGCACCTACTACTTTCCTAAGTTACTGTCATAACTATTTTAGGAAATAGGTCAGTTTAGCTCAGTAGAACTGAATTTTGAGTTCTGAATAATTAGTGTAAAGACTAGTAAGAAAGATTCTTCAGTCTTCGTCATTCCTGTACTCGGAGTAGATACTTGCGAAACTCAAGTGAGTTCTCCTTCGTCATTCCTGTACTCGGAGTAGATACTTGAGAAACTCAAATGAGTTCTCCTTCACCACCACCATGCAGTGGTGAGATGAACAAGATGTTGTTGTAGCTGAAGGGAACCCAGGGAAGAGGCTCAGGGCTAGGCAGGGTTTGGTAGCCAGCTTCTTTTTCTTTATGTATTTAAACTGTCAACTTTCATTTAACACCTGAACCGTGTCCCCTGGTGCTATAAATGAAAACAACCTATTTTTTTAGCAGAGACAAAAATACTTAATGTTGTTTAGTTAATAAGTAGGTGTTGCTGTTCTTCTGAGTACTCCACTGCATGAGACCTCCTTCCTTGTTCTTTTCTCAGAATCAATTAATTTTAAGGGAGTATATTAAATAATCTGTTGTTATTTTGTTAAATTATGCCAATGAACGTGTTTTTCATGGTTTGTGAAGCTTTGATATCAATTGACAGAAAAGTTTGGACTGTGGGGGAAGTTTTAAAGAACTTATCACCAAACAATTTAATTTATAAAAGATGTCACCTAAAAATTTAAGTCTTACACATTTCATATAATTTGTGTCTTTAATAGGTGAACATTATACCAATTATAGGCAAAGCAGACAGCATTTCTAAAACTGAACTACAGAAGTTCAAGAACAAAATCATGCGTGAATTAGTTAGTAATGGCGTCCAGATATACCAGTTTCCAACTGACGATGAAACCATTTCTAAAATTAATACCATCATGAATGTAAGTAAATGACAAAAACATTGATATTTCAGTACTAAAGCATCAGTCTCTAGTGCTGATTCATGCTTTTTTTTCACCATTTTCTTGAGGCTTATAGGTTTGTAGGTAACAAGTTTGTTTATTTTGCTCTCTCCTTAAAAAGTTCATATGTTTTGTTGTTTTTTTTTTTCTCTGCTTGCAAATCTTCCTATCCCTCTGCTGTTGATACCACTTGTTTTAGAAGGCTTTTTCTTTTCTGGCTCAGCAACAGAAATCTGGTTCTCACTCATAAATACTTTTTTCTAATTTCTGGTTAATTAATATATAATTGCTAACATAGATGGATGGATTGGCTGTGCTCTTTGCCTCAGCAAATACTACCTTACATCTGTTACGGAAGATATTCAAAGTGACTCATTTCTCCTATTTTCTTTGGTCTTTAGGATAGCAAGTCTTCCATCTGCTTTTTCCTTTTATTTAGTACTTATATTTGAAATAGGACAAATTTTCTCTGGGGATTAAAAAGTCAGATATAATTCTGCCTTTTTTACTGTTGTCCTTTTAGATCCTCCCAAGAGTATCTGCCAGCTTCAACTAGGCTTGTGAAGTGAGAAGTTTTTGCTTTGAGCACTCTGTCTGTATTTGCTCTTCATGTGCCTATGTTTGTAGATGCGTGCGAACATAAGTTTGTATGTGCTGGGGTTTGAAAGCAGGGAGGGGGAGCCGGTGTGCCAGAGTGTATGGCTCTGCAGTCCCAACCTCTGTCACTTGTGCAGGCTCTCGTTCAGTAAGAGGTCCTTCTGCCGTGGGAAAGGGTGGTAGTCTGGTACTTAGCCCCTTTCATGCTTTGTTAGTGATTTATTTTCTGGTTAATTATTTTCTTAATTTATTTTTTATTTGGTCAGTTGTTGAGGATCAACACACAGACAGTCAGTACCCAGCCTGTATTTCTGGCCGTTTGGCCGAGCCCACAGCAGTAACCATACCTCGGGTTCAAACCTGTGATTGTCTTGTGACTGTTACTGGGGACATGAACTCTGCCTGAACGCAGATCAGAGGGATGTGTTCTAGAGCAGCTTTCTATTTACTGATGATACTCTTCCTAAGGCAGCTCAGGACGTACTTGGCCGCCTTTGCCACTGGGGCAAACCTGCTGAATCAGGTCCAACCTGTTGTCCACCAGGAACCCCACGTCTTTTTCTGCAAAGTGCCTTTCCAGACAGTTGGCCCCCAGCATGTGCTGGAGCATGGGGTTCTTCCTCCTGGTACGCAGGACTTGGCATTGCTCTCGTTTGAACTTCATGGGATTCCTGTTGGCCCATTTCTCCAGCCTGTCCTGGTTCCTCTGAATTGGCAGCACACCCGTCTGGTCTATCAGCTGCTCCTCCTCGCTTAGTAATTGTAGATTGACTTTTGTACCAGTAGTTTGACTAGTTACTGATCTCTTCAAAGTGGTTTTTGGTTTGAAACTGCCTGTTGGCTTTTCCTGAAATGGTGGGGTTCTTCCCCTAATTTATTTCTGAAGGGTTTGCTTTTCAGTTCTGACGTAAGAATGCTGAGAGATAAGACTGTATCGGTGTAACTGTTTACAGGGGCATTTGCCATTTGCCGTAGTTGGAAGTACGGAAGAGGTGAGAATTGGAAACAAAATGGTGAGAGCTCGCCAGTACCCTTGGGGCATTGTACAAGGTAAATGAATTCTCAAAGGTATTTTTATGAGATTTTGGTGGTTGTTGTTGAAGTATAAAATTCAGCAATACTAAAAGGAGCTGGTATTATCCACTGATGCCGCATTGATTGTATTTTGGATCCACAGTTTAAGGACTTTAACAATTAGTACTTGAGGTGTGCACTAACTGCTGGTTTCATCAGCACTGATGCATCCCTGTAATCAAGCTGTGAGATGGTGGATGTAATATTTGGGTAGGTTAGTATGGTGGCAGTGCATGTAGGACTACCAAATGTCAAAGTTTTATGATTATCAGTAAATAAGGATGAAAAAAAGATAGAAATTTACTGTTGTTCAACTTGAACAGGAAATCAGGGTGTGTTGGAACATGTTCACCAGTACTTGCAGTTAGTGCTTCAATGCGTATATTAGTAATTGTAAGTATAAGCAGTATAATAAATGAGATATCTTTTCCTGGAAATATAATTAGTGAACAAAATAAACAAATCTCAATGCTGTTTAAAATATGTTTTGACAATTTTTCTACTTGTGCATAATAATAAAATCTTCGTCTTTTAACTGATTAGTGGAAAATGAGAACCACTGTGACTTCATAAAGCTTCGCGAGATGCTTATTTGCACAAATATGGAAGACTTAAGAGAGCAGACTCATGCACGACATTATGAGTTGTACAGACGCTGCAGACTGGAAGAGATGGGCTTCAGAGACATTGGCCCTGAGAACAAACCAGTCAGGTAAAGGACTTCTTATGCAGCACTTGCTTTCAGCATCCATTCACTTCACATTTGACTCTATCACCCAATACAGAGCACAGTTCATACATACCCTCCCTTCCAAGAGGGAAAGAATTGTTTTTTTTTAAAGTCAGACTAAGTATGTTCATTCAGTCATCTTCATGGAGAAGTATATGGGATTATATGAGCGTTGCTTTTAAAGGCATACAAGCTAGTTGTATTTCTGAAGTCTTTCTCTTTTAGAATAAACCTGGGGATTTTCATTTTTGTCATGGAGAATGTCAGTTTTCTTCAGGTACATGCACTTTATGCCTTTTGAATTATTTTCATTGTATATTAGCATGCTGTTTTAGTTTTTCTCTTAATAATGTCTGATTCTGAACAATGATTTGGTTGGACTCAAAGTTCAGAAGGAACTGAAACAAAAACTTTTACAAAATCATTGGTTACACTGTTGGCTTCCCACATTATCTGCCGTAATAACAAATGTCTAGCCTTTTCAGGTCAAGAAATCTCTTGCCTAGGCTGTAGGAAGTTAATAGAGGATTCCAAAGGAAAGTTAAGCAGAGGGTTACAGACGCTTGGTTGTTTCATGTAGTAAAGCTGCTTTCTGCAGGAGGTATTTACAATTTCTGTATCCAGTTTGTTTGATCTTTTATTTCCCTTCTGTCGTCTCCCTCTCCCTCTTCCAACTTCCTTTGGTCATTTTGTGGATGGGACTGTATTTTGTAAGTGGGTAGAATCTGGATGGGGAAGAACTGATGCTTCAGGAGTTGTTCATGGTCATGGTGGGAAATACCAACTTAAAACAGACATGAAAACAAAATACAACTTTGCATTAAAACCAGTTTCTAGTGCTTTGAACCAACTGGTTTGTTTACTTGTTGTTTTACTTAGTGATCAGACTCTTTTTACCCATTCTTTTCTGGTAAAAATAAATTACTCTTAAATGGCTTCCCTCCAAATAATTGTTTTCAGTGGCTTAAATTCTTTGCTTTCACCTGTACTTTGCACAGGAGTTCTAAGGCAGTTGCAGTTGTAGAGTGTTTTTTCACTTTGACTAGGTCTAATTTATATATTGTTCAAACAATAATTAAATAAGAATAATGTGCCCAGGGAAGAGGCACTTCTTTCTGAAGTCTTAATGTCAAGGCACATTGAAAGATCAGTTCATTCAGATGATCTTGAGCTGACCATGAATCACAGTGGTCTCTTGACATTTCTCTTAACAAGAAAGGAAAAAATCCTTTTCATAAATAGAGGACCAAAGGTGAATGAGGTTTAAAACCAACTGCAACTGACCACAGTCTTTTCATTGGGTTTAGGCTTAAGTTTAAGAACATGCACTATCAGCTGATATCTTGTTATCTCTGTCTAGGGAAAGGTTTTTTTAGAGATCTGTTCATGGCAATATTGACTGCAGCGTAAGACTGCAAGTCTTATCTTGACTCAAGATAAGAGTTAGATTATAAAAATGGTCCTCCATAGAACTGTTTTACCTATAAGGTTTTTTATGAAGCTACAGAGGAAATGATAAAAAGTGTCATCCTCAGCAGTGTGATAGAAAGCGTCTCTTTCCATAGAGGAAGTTCAGTGCTTTCCATTTTGTTGACTTGTAAATTTAAATATCTTCCAGAATAGGGACTATCCTGTTCTTCTAGGCAAAAATGTGTTACTAAATGGTCATCCTCTTTGTCCTTAAAGATGTTTGCAATATATACACATGGATTCTAAGAGCTACAAAATATCATTAATACTGCATAGCAGTATATGACTGATGATTAAAATTTCATGCTACTTGTGTAAATAATGATCAAAATGCATGTTGAGAAGTCATATTTTGTGCCTGTGATGTAGTTGTCTACATAGTAAATTTGATAATCTGAATTGGGTTATTTTATGTAAATTTAGAAAATTTCTGCTAGACTTGAATAATTGGCTGATTTTACTGCAGTGGATTTTGTCGCATTTGAACGTTGACACTTGAGTAGCTAACGTGCCCTGCCTTTTGGCATGTCGTGAAAAAGCTGCCTGTGAAGTTCCTGTACCACTCTTTTACATTTAAAAGTACAACAGTAGTTTATTCATCCAAAATTTTATGTCACTGCAAAGCAAAACCAGTAATTCTTGGATTTTCAGATACTTTGTGAGATAGGTTGTGGGCAGACATCTGTAGAGGCTTTCACTCTTACGTGTGAAAAAACATGTTGGCAAGGAGTTATTTTTTTATGGGAGACATGGAAAGAGATGGTTTCAGCACACAACAGAAAAATATATTTCCATCTTTATTACTAGGTGTGAAGAGGGAAAATAAAGATAGTAGTAGTCTGAAGTGACTGTCTTGTGCACACTTTTAAAAATACCTATTCCCTAATCCTATACTTTTTGTGAATTCGTGTCATAGTAACTTTTTAATTTGTTTATTTGCAATTGCATTCTAAGAATTAACTTTTGCATTAACCAGATTTCCAGGGAAAATGAAGTTTATGTGATCAGCCTGTTGGTCTCTCCCTAATAACTTATGAACCAGTTCTCCATTTTCAAACTTCAGTGAAGGGTTGGATGCTTCCAGGGGATTACATGGTTAGTGTTCTCACTGCAGGAAAAGCAGATCATCTCTGCTCCTGCCAGTTGTTGGCCAGCCAGTCTGCATTTGTTGTCAGTAAATCATTACCTCTGAATGAAGTATTGTCTTTTGAAACTGTTGGGAGCTTGGCAGTACTGCACTAGGATGAGAAGGTCATGGGTAATTTGGAATTGTCTAAGGCTACTGCACGTGAAAGATCCACGCGAGTATTCACAATAAGTAAAGAATATTTAGGAAGTATGGAGGGACACTCATTGTATAGTTAAGAAGGTGCAAGGATGTAGGCAGGACTTTGGGTATTACAATCATTGGGAGAATAGGACATAAATCATCCCTAGGAATTTTGGCTATTAATTCTGCTGCTTTCAGGACACCTGGTTTATACCGACATTTTATTGAACCATTATTAATTTAAATTGGATAACAGTAATTAGCATAACTTAAATTAATGGGTAATTTGGAATTTACTTAATCTCATTCATATAGCTTGCAAAAACAATATACATATTTTTTTATTAAAAGAAGAGTTTAGTTTCATAGCGGGGTATCATTCCAAAAGGTCATGAGAATTACAGTCACGTATGTATCATATCAGACTAAAATATAACATGTGGTAAACCACTTCAAAAATGAAGAATCCACCATGTGGTGCTTCAGGGAATAAATGGAATAGTGTTGAAAGCTAAAATTAGTCATATAGGTATAATTTGTTTTCCAAGCCATGAAAAGCATCCAATCAGGCATGGGCTTGGAAAGCCTGTTACAGCAAAATTTATGTAATGAAGTCAATGGATAGCAGAGTATTTTGGGGGATGGTTTATGCATTTTTTGCAATATCTGTTGGATGTAAAATCCAGGAATTGCTTTTATTATCATTTTTTTTTAATACTTGAAATAGGGATTTGCATTTAGCTGTTAATGAAAAGTAAAGACAGACTTCTTTTTTTTGTGTGGATGGACTAGTCCTGCCTTTTTGATGGTCCAGTTGTGTCCATTAGGAACATGAATTCCTGGTTTCAGGTCAATCTCAGCAAGACATAATTGAGATGTCCCGAATGGAAAAATTTGTGAAAGTTTGAAACAAAAATCTAAACATGAAGAGTGCTTGAGCAAACTTCTAGATATATACACACCTAGTAATCTTAGATGTTTGCAAGGGAGGAGAGGATTACTACTGTTTTGAAGTTGGACATTTTGTAAGTCCATTTTCCAGTCCAAGCTATGTTATTGCTTAAGGAGACATTCTTGTTTTGAAAGAAGAAAACTAATAGGCAGGGGCCTGTTGAAAAAAGCCGAAATTGATACTCAGGCTGTATGCTTGCGTATTTAGATTCTCTGACGTTAATCATTCTCTTGTTTAGTTGTTTTTCTGTGCTTATAATTACAATTTGTTCTTCAACATAATTGCAGCTAAACAGAATTGTAACATAAACATCTCAGTTTCTCAATATGTGAGCAATCATATATTCCGTGCTTTATTCCTCCCTGAAACGGGGATATTCAGACCTTGCAGTTCTTGAACAAAAACATGTTTATTTTTCATTCTATTTTGAGGATGATGGCAGAAAACAAGGAAGGATTCAGTAATGTGAATACATTTACATGTAGAGGAAGGTTGATATGACTCTGGTTGTCTTTTCTAAGAAAGGAAGCCCAATATGAAAGGCAAATAGGCTTCTTCCTTAAGAAGTCACTTGGGAATGGAGTTCATCTGACCAACTGCAGACCTTTGCATTTGAGCTAAATATTTCAAACTCCTTATGGTAAGACTGAACTGCATCCAAAGTAGCTGTTTTTCATGCCTCCACTGGGAAAATGGTAATTGTTTAGGTTACCACATCGTTAGTGTTGCTTAATATCAACTTAGGTAGTTCACTGAGTCAAGGGACTATGCTAAAAATACCAGCCACTTGTTAACTTTGAAATTTTTTAATTTGTCTGATATACCTTAATTGCTAGTCAAATGGTTTGCAAAAATTTACAAGTGCAGTTTTCAAATTGGAAAGCTTTTTAAAATTTAAATGAACAAACTGTAAAACATTGTGTAAATATCTGTGTTGTTCAAAGTGCACAAACATTGTGGTCCACTGAGAGCTAAGCTCACTTCAATCAGAGTCTTTATTTCTGAACATAACGTATTTGATTTGCATCTTTGTGTTTAGGCTTCCCTGTTCTCAGTCTTACGCAGATAGGAAAACTGTATGTCACAGCTCTGCTTCTGTAGAAAGGTAGGTGCTAGTGCTGTTATGAGGTATGTAATGGATTAGTAAGGTGTAGACTTGCCTCACAATCCCTTCCTTTCCTCCAAAACCTCACTAAGAATACATTATTTAGATAATTATCTTCAACATCTTAATTTTGCAAGTGGTGTTGAACAGAGTATAAAATTCTAGAGGTCCAACCGAGAAGAATGAGAGAACTGGGTGAATTTGATTTTCATAATGTGCTATATGAGAAGCAGTGAAACCAGTCTTCTGGTAAACCGAAAAGCGTTTTACTGTGTGCAGTAGGTGCAGTAATGTTGAAAAGATTGGCTTAAGATCTGGCGAACTATTTTCTCCTCCTCCCCAAACCTCCTAAAACCAAAGACTGTTTGGATCATTATGTTGCTGATAGGCCAAAAACAGAAGAGGGAAGTTTGTTTTAATTTTGTATTTGTGATTTCCGGAACAATTCAGTCCAGGAGGAGGGAGGATTTAAAAAATAAGCTTTTATTTCTCCTCTTCCTTATACATGTAATTTGATTACTTAGTAAATCCAGTGTCTTCAAAGTTAATCTTTCACTAATTTCAAGAAAAAATTGCATTTACTTGATAAACTAAGCTTAGGTTGCCCAGAGAGGTGGTGGAGGCCCCATCCCTGGAGACATTCAAGGCCAGGCTTGATGAGGCTCTGAGCAACCTGATCTAGTTGAAGATGTCCCTGCTTACTGCAGGGGGGTTGGACTAGATGACCTTTATAAAGGGCCCTTCCAACCCAACACATTCTATGATTCTATGATTCTAAAGATGCCCACGTAATGAAATGAAGGTGCGATTGCAGCATGAGTTGCTCTAGCGGCTGTATTGCACCCAAAGGGAAGATGTTAGCTAGCAGAACTGACACAGGGCCCAAAAGTGGGTACGGTGAGATTGCCAGCACTTGAAAAACCTGTGCTGTGGCTTTATTGCTATTACATACACCGTCTAAACTTAAAGGTAGTGTGAGTTAATATACCTGTGTGAAAACCATGCCCTCATTTCGCTTGGTGGATACAATTTCAGGGTAACCTAAATTACTTCACAGCTGATTAAAAAAACCCAAAACCAAGCTAACAAACAAACAAACAAAAACAACAAAAAACCAAACCCCAAAAGATTTTTGTTCTGAGTTTGTTTTGTTGCAATGTATTGCTCAAATAAGACAAATAGGAAACGTGCTCTGACCTTGAGATCTTACAAACATTAAGTCTGCACGTGCAGTTTCAAGATGAATCATCCCTCTCTTTAGATTATATTTGGAATACAAATAAGAAACTTTAGGGTTGGGAAACTGCCCAGTCATCGTAAATTTAAATATAGAAGAGAGCTGTTTAAGCTTATTGTTGCTCTAAGTAATTATGTTTTTCAGTGTCCTTTTTTTTGGTGAGACTAGACTTTCCATTTATAAGATAATAGAAACAGTTAAAGATGAGACTTAAAAACTGGTATGATAGTGTGTAAGTGTATTAAAAATATAAAGCAAATTTAAATATTTGGTATACATATATATATTCCATCAGAGTGTTAGGCATGAGATACTTGGCAAAGGACAGTACCTCATGACAGCTGAGAAGGGCTGACTAGTCAGCTCTCAGGAAGTGTTAGAAGAGATGAATGGTGTAAGACAATAGCCCCAGAATAAAGAGCTAGAATATTATCCATGTTTTGATCCGTGTAAAAGCCCTATGTCCTACAAGATATTGGATAGATCCTTTTGGTTGTGTAATAAGCATTAGCACAGTTTTGATCCACCAATTCTGCCTCTCTGGACTCTTACGACTTGTGAGAAGTTTGTGGTAAATGTTTTGTTGGAAGAATTTGTGTCATTCAGCGGGTATGCTTTTCAAAGGTAGCATGCTCTTTCGTGTGTGAGATACATTTGTGTACAAACTCCATTCCTTTCTCCCTGAAAAGCAGGACTTTTCCTACCAGCACTGTGGTGATACCAGGGGTAGTAACAGACCCTGAAAATGTGAAACCTCTAACAGTATATGAATAAATTACCAGCATCTTTTAATTTGCTATGATGTACTTCGTTATGAAAGAAGTTGCTCAATTTCAAGTGCCTGTTGCTTGGAGGAAAAAAGTTGTCTTGTGTACTGAAATGTCTAGTACAGTAACTTTTTTTTTTTTAAAAAAAAGGAAGGGAGGCATAGATTCAAAAGTAAGGAAATGTTTTACTTACTTGATATTTAGTTCTGTTGCCGTATAGTTGCTCAATGATCTGAACTAATTTACACCTCCTATATAATTTCAAATATAAGTGTAATATGTATGCAGTATATTAGCTTCTGGGAGAGGGGATTCAAGAAAAAACAAGCAGTCTTGAGGTTTTGGCTGATGCAATGTCCCGGTTTGAGGTACCATAACATGCCAAAACCACAACATGCATGTTGGAAAATAACCCTCTCTTTTGGATGTTGAACTGCTGAGGAAATTGTATTTATTCTATTTTAATGTAACTCTGCCATATTTAAATTTTGATATTACATTAAGAGAGTGCTACATATTTTGAAGCTTCTGTTATTTTCCTTCCTTTTCATATAGGAATAATTAGTTTGTTTGTTGTGTTAATACTCCAGATGCATTGTTTTTTAATGTCTTATTCTAAGACTGAGGTTTCACAGTGCGGAAATTTGGGGGGATTTTTCTGGCAATTGCGGTGTCTTATTAATAAGCAACTTAAAGAAAAAGGTTATGCATGTTGGAGACAGAAAGTTATAACTCAAGTCTTTTAGAACATGAGATTCCTAAAGTGCTGTATTTACTTTGAAATGTAAATTGCCCAGGAGCTGTTAGCATAAATAATTTTACTCAGGGTTGTTTACTTAAATGAAGATTTTGAAAGGTAAGATGTTTGCTTCTGTTTAGGTTTGTTTATGAATTTTTATGTGGTATGCTGTAGAAATTAATATTTCAGATAAATATTAATTGTTTAAATAATGATCCAGCTTGTTGGTTTTCCACATTGCATAAAGCAGCGTGCTGGAGACTTGCTAACATTTTTGGACTTCAGTCTACAGGAGGCCTATGAGGCAAAGAGGCACGAGTTCTACCTTGAACTGCAAAGAAAAGAGGAGGAGATGAGACAACAGTTTGTGCAGAAAGTGAAGGAGAAAGAAGCTGTATTGAAAGAAGCAGAGCACCAGGTAAGCATGTCTGTCTGTCTTCAGTTTGTTTGCTGAGATTTGGAACGGTTAAGTTCTTAGCAAAATCACAACTAGTTGATATTTATAATTTCCTAATATTTTGAGGGCAGTAATGCTTAAAATCAAAAGCAGATTGATTACACAAATTGATTTGATTAGCAGATTGATTAGACACAGGCAAATGAGAGAACAAGTCCTACGAGGAGCATCTGAGGGAGCTGGGATTGTTCAGCCTGGAGAGAAGGAGGCTGAGGGGAGACCTTTTGCTCTCTGCAACTACCTGAAAGGAGGTTGTAGCGAGTTGGAGGTTGGTCTCTTCTCCCAAGTAACAAGCGATGGGACAAGAGGAAATGGCTTTTAATGGTACCAGGGAGGTTTAAATTGTATATTAGGAAAATTTTCTTCACCAAAAGGGTTGTCAAGCCCTGAAAGAGGCTGCCCTGGGAGGTGGGGGAATCAGCATCCCTGGAGGTGTTTAAAAGATGAATAGACGTGGTGCTGAGGGACATGGTTTAGTGATGGACATGGCAGTGTTAGGTTAATGGTTGGACTCAATGATCTTAAGGGTCTTTTCCAACCTAAAACATTTATGATTCTATAAATGGCAGTCTTTTTTTGGGATGGATCTTATGGTCTAAAGTCTTTGGTGGATAGCTGGGACAAGTCAATGGAGTAGGAGGTGATATGGTGAAGTAAGAGAGTGTGGTGAATATGGTTGCATGTTTTTTCGTGTTCTCTAGGAGTATGCTGGGAAACATCGATATGCCATAGCAGCCCAGTAGGTGCTTTTCATGCATTGGTTGCTTTGTAAAAAACAAGATTTCTGGAAAAAATCCCATGGGTTGTTTTTCAGCTCAGGAGAGTAGGGTGTGTATGCTTGTACGACCTCCAGGTTTAGTTATTAAATTACGTGCTCAACCCTCACGTTGAGAAGTTCGAAAGTCTGGGGAGGGGGTGGGTGGAGGGGTGTTGTTGGGTTTGTTTTGTTTTTAAAATCTCATCTATTCCCAGCTGCCTTAAGAATGTTTGGAGATGTGGAATATTTCTTGAATATATTGTTGAAGATTTAGTCCTGTCAAGCTGGACTGGCAAAACAGGATCTTCTCATCTACTTTCTGCCAGACTCTATCATGGTCATGTGTATTTATAGTCAAACACTGGTTTAATTGAAATTGGAAACCTGTGTATATTTGGTAATGTACTTTTCTGTACCTCAGTCTCCCAGCAAAGATGTAGGAGTTTTTGCGAGGTATTCAGATGCATGTTTTAAATAAGAAGGCTTAATACTGTGTTAAGTCCCCCATGCTGCTTGTGGAGAAAAAAAAACAGATTTCAGTCCTTCTAAGTATGAGGCTATCCAATTGGAAGAATACTTGGCCATGTTCAAAGTAGGTTCAGCTAGGTCTTACGCAGTATCTGTGGTACCCTTTGATGTTTTCCTTCTATTTTTTATACCAGGCGGTTTGTGAGCTCTGCACGTTGCAATTGAATTATGGATATTACTTTTCCCAGTTCCTGATATAGGAAAATGGTCAAGAACGTTTGTCATATACTCTTGCTGCTTGTTGTCTGATAAGTGTGTATGTGTATCTGGAATATAAAGAAAACCAGGAATTTTTGTCGCACTTAAGATTGCTTTCACATCCTTCATTTAGAGGAACCTTATAGGTTGCTCTAGTGTGCAGCGTTACCGCTCCCGAGACATACAGATGCGTAGGACCTTACTGTTTCTACTCTGAATGTTTTTATTGGTATACCTGGTTTTGCAATGCGTCTAGTTAACTGTTGCAATGAATAAATGAATAAATAAATGAATAGTGTACATATATGCACACACACACACACACATTTATAAAATCAGACAGCTCTACTGTGTAGAACAGGCACACCGTTACATTAATAATCTTAATTATTTCTTAGTGCCTTCTTTGAAAAAGATGAAAATAACTGTCTCTGATTTCTATACCAGTACACCACTCAGATTTAAGTTACACCAATACAGGTGGATGCAGAAGCAGGATTCTAGGAGAGTTTGCGTGGGGGGAAGTGGGAGGTGAGGAAGGGTGGAATGAAGTACCCTTTGGTTATCATGCACAACTTCACAGCAGGTTTAAACTGATCAAAATGCATCTGGAGAGTAAAATCCATTGATATGTCAAAGAACAATCAAAGAACAATTACTGCAGAAAAGCAGCTAACTTCTTGCAGCCCACAAGTAACTCCCCCAACCAGACGTATTGTGTGTGTATATATTAATATGTAAACGTAATTAATATACATACTAAAATTTTGTGTATATATATGAAAATACCTACGTGTGTAACTAAAGTATGTATGATTCCTTTCCCTCTTGGTTTTAAGGAAGTAGATTCTACTTGACAGATGCTGATTTAATCCCTCTGTTGGTAATTGTTTCCTCTCTAAAGGCCTCCTTATTTTTGATATAACCAAGGTATAGTAAAATCTAGTAGGAAGTCGAATAGTGACTTAGTGCCTTCCATGTGCCACCTGTACTTATTGTGTAGTAGCCTGGCCTCTATGAGAACAATCTGATACGAATGATTATTTTTCTGGGTTGATGTTTGTTTTGTCTTACCAGTTTTGGGAAAGAACTACAATGTCTTATGACTTTTAGCACAAGTTGAGGTAGGGCTTACTGTTTAATTGCAGAGGGTTTTTATATTGTGATATCACCACCTTGTGTTACTAGCTGGGAATATATTTTTGCGTGCTTTCTTTAAACAGGTACACACTAAATTTGAACATCGTATGCTAATGCTTCAAGAAGTGAAACTGAAATTAGAGAAAAACAAAAAAGTTCTAGAAGATGAAATAGCTATGTTTATTGAGAAGAAAGCTAATGCTGAAGTACTCCAATCACAAGCATCTGTCTCTACCCCTCTTGTTAGTTTGAAGAGAGACAAGGACCGCAAAAAGTAAGTACTGATGCTAGTCATCAGAGGCAGCAGTAAAAAAATTCTTCACATATCACTTTTATAACACAAATTTCAGTAGTCTTTTAGAAAAGATACAAACATGCTCCTATTCTGTTATGTGATAAGAAGAAAAATGTGTGTCAAATACCCTCATGCTTGGTTCACTGGCTCTAAAATTTAGAGTAATTGGTGTATGTTCTATGAGCGTTCTTTCTTTTTTTTTCTTTTTTTTTTTTTCCATGAAGGAACCCAGGTTTTCGACTTGAACTCCTGTGCTTTGATGTCAGAGATGAAGACACTGTCAATGTTCACGAACAGAGCAAGAGGGAGAGGGAGAAATTAGAGAGGGAGAGAAATTCATCCAGGGAATTCCCGAAATAGTATTTGATTACAGCACTCAGGTTTTGAATGTAGGATATGTTAGTTTTATGAAGCAGTCTGACTGCTGCTGTCCTATAATACTGGTTGTTCTTCCTAGTACAGATTTTTGAGACGAGAGACTAATAAAATTGGCTGTATATTACCCTGAGTGTAGAATATGATTTGATAAACGTTTCACATTCTTCCCTCCCACCCACTTCTTTCTTTCTCCACTCCCAAAAAAAAAGCTCTAATAAATTGTAAACTTTCAGAAATGTATTCAAAAGTAGTCTCTGGAATAACATGCCCAACTTCTTTATATGTATACGTTAAATTAAATGTTCGTATGTAAACATTAAATTAAATTGAACTAAATTTTTTTCTTCTCCAAACCCAGAAGTGAATTAACTTACTAATTCCCTTTCCTGATAGGTTACAACTTCTCTGCAGATAACATTTTGTTGATTATTATCTTACTGCAATTGAAAACAGATTTTTTGGTACAGAAATTATTCAGAACTGGTAGATTATGAAAAACATTAGAAACTAGGTGGGTGCACATATTTCCACAAATATCATCAAGACAGCTTTAACATTTTTGGTGTGTATGCTAGCAACCTGCTTGTGTTTTGGGGAAAATGTATTACATTCAAGTAATGTTACAGAGTTCCTTTTCCTCGACTCCTTTTTGGGGACTTACATATGGAAGTGGAATTCTTGGTAACAGAAGCCATTATCTGCACTATTATGAGTAACTCTCAACTTCAGAAGATTTTTAGATTTGTTTTCTCTGTTTTAGCTTTATTCTTCAGAGCATGTTACAGTTTATATGCTTGCTTTTGTTTTTCAGTTCCAGCTTTACGTAGTATGGATGATAGAAGAAACAATATCGATAATTTCACTTGAGGAAGCAATGATTCAAAGTGTGCTTTTGGAGGTGTAGGAGGTGCAGTTTCTTACTAAAGGATTTGGAAAACATCTCTTGTTGCTGCATGCTGCAAAAGAAGAATTTTGAAGTCTGATGTACAGATACGCATATGGTGCGGCGATTACTGTCATTGTCATCACAGACTTTCTGTTACGAGTCTGCCTTGATACGCACTTGCCTTACCTACGTGTGGCCAGCTTGCTTTCACTTTAAGTGCATTGTACCAAAGAAAATGTCCCTGCCATAAAAAGTTCCATTCAGAATATGAATGCTGTAGTACAAAAGTATTCAGTGAATATATCCTTTCAGTGACTATAACCTTTCTAAAGAGCTATTTTCATATGATATGGTATATTAGTCTACTAAATATTATTTAATACAACTGTTGACATAGTTCAACCATCTACTGATTTTACTGACAGATTTTGTTTATGGGCTTTTATGTACAAGCACTGTCCTCAATTTCAGATATGATCGTTCTAATCATAATTTATTGAGACATTTTTGCAGTGCTTTACCATTGCATGATAGTTTATCTGACACTACTAACTTAATGTGGAAAGTACCTGTAACTTTTTGATGCTTGTGACTGTGGTGTTCAGTTACAGCAGAGGCTGAACTTTACAAAAACTGTTAACTACAAAAGCTTCAGGTTAAAACAAGTTTAAAATGTTTTTTATCTTTTCAGTAGCCATGGTAACTAATGGGAAACTATAAGAGGTGCAGTTCCCTGAAGTTGTTTTGTGCAACTCTTTAAAAATAGTAGAAGTAAAATACATTGTTTTTACTTAAGTGTTTCTGTTGTTCTGCTTCCTCTCCCTCCCATGTTATTAAAAACAAGGAGTAAGAGTTCACATTAATCTGAAAAATATGAATGTTTCACATCTAGTTTAAATGTCTTAAGTAACTTATTGATTAGAAAAAATAGGTGATTTCTGCATACTGTGCCAGAAAGGCAATGTGATGTACTTGTCATATACCACTGTACTGAATCACAGAATATCTCAAATTGAAGGAACCCCTAAGGACCATTGAGTCCAACTCCCTGCTCCTCACAGGACTACCTAAAACTAAACCATATGACCAAGAGCATTGTCCAGGTGCATCTTGAACTCTGACAGGCTTGGTGCCATGACCGCTGCCTTGGGGAGCCTGTTCCAGTGACCGAACTCACCTTCTATTTTACTCACACAGTGATGCAAACCATATAAGATTGTTTTGCTTCAATTCTGTAGCAATGGGAAGGAATAAATGCTAAGATATGAAAACCCTTCATTGATCAGGAAAGAGTCAAACTGCTAATTCTTTCAGCTCCACAGGCACGGGAGGCTGTAACATGGGAGGGAAGGGTTAAGAGGAGATGGGGGTTTAGCCTGCACGCTCAGCCAGCACGTAACTGATCCTTCTCTCAAGGGAAGAATAATGGGCCAGGGCCAGGCCCTGTGATTGCTGTCTGATTGCTCCTTTGTGAGCAAAATGTAGCTTATGAAAGACTATTTTTTGTTTGGCTTTGTACTATTGACTGGGCCAGTATCTGTTTTATTAGAAACAAAGGATACGCCTTCTTTAAAGGAGGTAACAGCCAAATGAAAAAAAAAAATTTTTTTTTTTTAACTGAGCAGTAGATTTGGAAGTGCTATCAAGTGATCTTGGGCAGAATGTAATTACAATTAAGTGATGTGTGCTGTCAGCGTTCAGTTATCCCTACGTGGGTTATTACAGCCGCTGATGTTAGTTGGCTGAAGCTCTTCACGAGCGGTACAAAACTGCACCAGAAGACAGATTTAGCTGCCTGTAGTGTGGCCACTTTGCACAGGACAAAGCCTGAGATGGTTAAGTACTGTTTGACCGAGATAGCTCTGCGCCTGGCCGGTACTGGAGGATGTGCTGTGCTTTGACAGCTGGGAACAATGAATAGTACCGTAGGGATGCCACATGTCTTGGTCAATATGGGTTTGTGTTCAAGTTGCGCGTGTTGGGCCTGCAGGACTCGGCAGCAAAACAAAACTGGTGCAGGCACCTGGGGGCAGGTCTTTGGAACAGGTGGCAGTTAAAGGGAGTTTGTTCAGTGGTAGCACAAAATGAGAAAGCCGGTGGGGTTTTCTTTTTTTTTTTCCTGATATTCATTAAAGCAGTTGAGAGTCATCTGTAAGTATGGGAAATTCCATAGTTGTTTTGTTGAAGTTTGCCTAAAGATGAGGTATCAGATAAGGGCACAAGTGCACATCGCCGCCTGACAGTTAAATGCGGTTCAAAGAATTATAAAGGAACAGCTAACAAAATCTCCTGAAAGTGGAGAATTAATAGTGGTAGTAAAAAAAAAAAAAAATTTCTATGCCTCACTGTAGTTTATGTTAGCTGTGGGCCTTTTAACTGAACACTTCAGAGGGGTTTATCCTGCAGATGAAATGGTTTCAGGACCATTTATTAAGGTCTCTTTATTGTTATGGTACCTTCTGCAAGTGGCTACTGTGAGATTATTTACTGCCTTTACAAGTCCAAAGTCTTTACCTTTTTGATCCTTTCCTTAGGATACACTCCATATATATTTTTGTATTTATTCTTAACTATATCTTTAAAATTACTTTGCCATGAGAAGATACAGTCAGGATGCATACGTGATTTTATCTTAAATCTCTCTCTTAAATTTGATGTCAGAATCATATCTAGATTTGCATTGTGAAATTAGGTAGAGAATATACTGGACTTTGAAAATGAATACTATATGGACATTGGAAGCAAGGACGGGCAACATGAGAGGATTACAGAGATGATGTTCACCACTGTAGGGAGAAAATTCATGTGGCCAAAGCTTGATTAGAGTTCAAGCTGGCCAGCACTGTGAAGGACAACAGGAAGGGCTTTTAAAAATAGGTTAACAACAAAAGGAGGATCAGAGATAACATTGGTCCATTGCTTGATGAGGTGGGTCACCTCACAAATAGGGGCATAGACAAAGCAGAGATGTTTAATGCCTTCTTCGCCTCTGCCTTTAACACCAGTGATGGGCCCTGGGACCCCCGGAGCCCTGTGTTGAAAGACCGTGACTGGGGGGATGATAAACACCCAGCCGACACTGAACTTGTTTGAGAATTGCTGCTCCAACTGGAAGTGCATAAATCTATGGTGCCCTGTGGGATTTATCCTGGAGTACTGAAAGAGCTGGCTGATGTTATCATGGGACCTCTCTCCCCTGTTTTTCAACAGTTTGGGGAGTCTGGAGAGGACCCAGTTGACTGGAAGCTGGCAAATGTTCCAATTTTCAAGAAGGGTAAGAAGAAAGAATTACAGGCTTGTCAGTCTCACTTTAGTGCCTGGTAAAATTACGGAGAAGGTTATTCTGGGAGTTTTTGAAAAGCACCTGAGAGACAATGCAGTCATTGGTCATAGCCAGTGCGGGTTCATGGGGGGAAAGTCCTGCTTAACCAACTTAATTTCCTTTTATGACAAGGTCACCCACCTAACTGATCAAGGGAAGCCAGTAGATGTGGGTTTTTTGGATTTTAGCAAAGCTTTTGATACTATCTCTCGCAGTATCTTTCTGGACAAAATGTCCAGACACAGCTAGACAAGTCCATAATATGTTGGGTGAGCAGCTGGCTGACAGGTTGGGCTCAAAGAGTTAGAGTAAATGGAATACATCAGGCTGGCAGCAAGTCACCAGTGGAGCTCCCTAGAGTTCTGTTAATGCCACAGTTAAAGGCCAATGCTCTTTAATGTTTTTAAAAATGATCTGGACGCAGGAATCGAATGTCCATTGAGTTTGCCAATGTTACTAAATTAGGAGGAGCTGTGGACTCCCTCAAGGGTAGAGAGGCCTTAGAGAGAGATCTGGATAGGCTAGAGATCTGGGCAATCATGAACTATATGAAATTTAACGAGAGCAAGTACTGGATTCTCCACCTGAGACAGGGTAATCCTGGTTATAGGTACAAATTAGGGGATGAGAGGCTGGAGAGCAGCCTTGTGGAAAGAGATCTGGGGGTTTGGGTTGATGGCAAGTTGAATATGAGTCAACAGTGTGCCCAGGCAGCCAAAAGGACCAACCATGTCCTGGGGTGCATCAAGGACAGCATAGCTGGCTGGTTGAGGGAGGTGATTGTCCCACTCTGCACTGGTGCAGCCCCACCTTGAGTGCTGTGTGCAGTTTTGGGTGCCTCAATATAAGAAGGACATCAAACTATTAGAGTGTGTCCAGAGGAGGGTGACCAAGATGGTGAAAGGCCTTGAAGGACAAGCCTTACAAGGAGCGGCTGAGGTCGCTTGGTTTGTTCAGCTTGGAGAAGAGAAGGCTGAGGGGTGACCTCATCGCAGTCTACAACTTCCTCAAGACGAGCAGCAGAGGGGGAGGTGCTGAGCTCCTCTCCGGTGACCAGTGACAGGACACGAGGAAATGGAATGAAGCTGTCAGGGGAAGTTCAAGTTGGACGTGAGGAAAAGGCTCTTCACGGAGAGAGTGGTCGGTCACTGGAACAGGCTCCACAGAGCAGTGGTCATGGCACCAAGCCTGTCAGAGTTCAGAGAGCATCTGGACAACACTTTTAGCCATATGGTTTAGTTTTAAGTAGTCCTGCAAGGAGCAGGGAGTTAGACTCCATGGTCCTTATGGATCCCTTCCAGCTTGAGATAGTCTATGATTTTAACTTAGGGAAACACGAGACTTTTCCATAACAGCAACAACATCATCTCTATACAGAAAGGAAAATACTCAAAAGAAAAATTACTGATTTTTCAAGACCTTTGCAAAGACTTGTGTAATTCACATTCAGTCTGTCACTGCAAAAAGGAATTTAGTGTAATTCACAGGCAGGTGAATTAACTACCTGGATTTTTATACAGTAGTGAGGCATCTACCTCTCCTTGTTTTCTTTACTAACTATATTTTTTAGAATCCATGCCCTAGCATCAAGGCAGCATAACACCGATATCTAGTTATAGATACTTGGGGGATTTCAAACCAGAAAATAAAAAAGGCTTTAACAGGATTTTCGCTAGGGTGCGCTCGAAGAACGCGGCTTTCGCTTTTGGGGACAGGCCTGCGACACTGAGCAACTGTGTCACTGGCCCTGAGCAGCCCCCTCTAGTCGAACCTGCTTTTATCAGGGGGGTGGGAGTAGGTGATCTCCAGAGGCCCCTTCCAACATCAGCGATTCTGTAATTCTGTAGCTCTTTCAGCATAAGCAATTTTGGGTTTTTTTTGGTTTGTTTTTTTTTTTTTCCCCACAAAAGACAGTATGAATCTATTTTCTGTAGAAACAAAGCTGTAAGCACAGGAGGCAGTATAAAAGTAAGTAAGTGCAACGAGAACTCTGAGCTCATGTGGTTGATGATTGTATCTGCTACGGCTTTAAAATGCTGAAATCAGTCTTTATAATTTGAGAACTCAAGAAGCCAATTGCATCTCATCCTGATCCAAAAATCTTTTTAAAAAGATTTCCCAGAAATGTGTGTGAAAATAGCATTTTTATCTTTTTTGTTGGGAAATACTATAGAGATGCATCAGGGTAGTTTCTGGATAATCTTCCTGTGAGCCTTAAACTTTCTGAAAAGGAGTATTATGGAGCTGCACAAATATATTTTGGCATCAGATCTTCAGGTGTCTCTTTATTTTTGGGCTACCTATACTTGCAAGCCATAACTAACCACCTCTCTTGGCATTTTTATGTATCACAGTTTATGAGTGTAATTTTCATAACTAAGGAACCCACCAAACTAATGGTTTCAGAATAAAATTCTGTCTTTTCTCTGATTTTCATGTCTAAGTGTGCAGAATTTGGATATGTTTCTATTTATATATACAAATCCATATTTTTTTTTATAAATGTACATACGCAGAGAGATGTGTCTCACTCCTACCTGTCTAGATAGGTGTATATGGATATATAGATCACACACAATAAGTGGCACAGTTAGCTATGAGTGGTCCCCAGGCTCTGCGGTCCCTGATCAATTCAAGAGAGTGTTTTAGTGCGTAACACTTGAGTCTTGATGCCGGCTGGCAGTTTCTGCATTCCCTTATGCTGAGAATAGGAAATCTTCACCACCCCATTAGTCTGCATTCTTGCGGAGGGGCTGATCCTTTCCACTCAGAAGAGACTGCGAGGCAGAGCTCTCAGCACCTGGAAGATCTTACTCCTCTGTCCTCACAGGGTGGAAATGTGGACGTAGTCCTTCTCCTCAGGAAGATGTTAAACTCCTTCACCAAAGCTTAGAAAAAGCAGAGACCCTGGCAGTCATCACACTTTTGGAGGGGGGAGAAAATAATTAACATGTTTAGAAAGTGGATCTTAGAACCATAGAATGGTTAGTGTTGGAAGGCACCTTAAAGATCATCTAGTTCCAAACCCCTGCCATGGGCAGGGACACCTCCCACTAGACCAGGCTGCTCAAAGCCCCATCCAGCCTGGCCTTGAACACTTCCAGGGATGGGGCATCCACAACTTCCCTGGGCAACCTGTTCCACTGCCTCACCACCCCCATAGTGAAGAATTTCTTCCTGATATCTAATCTAAATCTCCCCTCTTACAGTTTAAAACCATTACCCCCTCGTCCTCCCACTATACTCCCTGATAAAGAGTCCCTCCCCATCTTTTCTGTAGGCCCCCTTTAAGTACTGGAAGGCCACTATAAGGTCTCTCCAGAGCCTTCTCTTTTCTAGGTTGAATAGTCCCAACTCTCTCAGCCTGTCCTCACAGGAGAGGTGCTCCAGTCCTCTGATCATCTTCATGGCCCTACTCTGGACCTGCTCCAACAGGTCCATGTCTTTCCTGTGCTGAGTGCTCCAGAGCTGGACGCAGTACTCCAGGTGGGGTCTCACAACAGGGCTGGTATTTACATAGCCTTTTTGGACTAGATTTTTCATGGCTTCTACTTTCAGATGTTTTGTGGGATGGTGGTTATTGGGTTCGTTTTGGGAATGCCAGAGATGGAGTTCCATTCTCCCTCACGCTGGCAGAGTGAAGATACTTGGTCCTTTTAGCCTCCTGGGGAAATAAGATGATCCCAGTGCATTTTGGTAGAACCAGCTGAGCTGTCTGACGAGGTGTGCAAGCAGCCAGAGAGATGAGACACGCAGAACTCTGTCACAACCTTTCCTCTAACATTTGTTAGCCTCCTGTCACGCCGCTGAATACTCATTTGACTTGCAAGCTCTGGTGAAAAATTCTTACTGGCTGCCATTGAGAAACACAGCAGGCAATACCGATGGACTGTGCAGAGGAATACAAAATAGCGGCACTGTCTTTTGGCTGTGTTCACAGTAGACAAATGACATCCAAGCTTTGTCCCAAGGTCAAAGCATTCTATACCCCTAATAATTTAAAATGTGCAAGTGCACAATGCAAATACCTTAATGTGAGAAATAATTTCATTGTCTGTCCTGATGGAGTTTGAGATTGGCATATGTGTTTTGACTCCAAAGTTACAGAAGGTTTTTTTGCTCATGTTAGCTTCTCAAGGAAAAAAAATCTCTTAGGCAAGTCAGAGTACCTTCTGACTGCTTCTCAGTCTTCAGTGTGTTTATTCTCACAAAATATATTAAGAAGCTGGAAGATTCTGATGGCATTTACAGTTGGAAAATGAGACCCACAGTGGGTAGGGCTCAGATTTTTAAGCATAATTATGTTTTTTTGTTGTTTGCACCCACTCAATGAAAATGAGCCGTGGAAGTAAATCCATCATAGCTTTTAGCATGTAGTTACAGTCACACAGGAAATCTGTGATGGACTAGGTCCTTGGGCTGACGTCTTTCACTGCTACTAAGCCTGGGCCTGTGTCCCCCAAACTTGTACGTAGTTCTCCAAACTGCTGTTGTTTTGGCTGATTAACAAAACAGAGGATCTTTTGTGGAGGGTGATCTATGGAAGGAAGAGGATGATACAATCTGAATTCTGACTACTTTGGGTTAGGTTTGCATGACACCTTTGTCTCCCTAAATCCAAAATTTAAATGCCTTATCCTGTTGCTTCTGGTCACTTAGGTTTTAGACAGGTACTCATGTACATGTTCAATGTCTCCAAATCCATACTGGGGTTCCTGAAGCAACATGGTCCGTGGTGGACCTGAAGTGTCTGTGAGTATATCCTCATCAGAGGAGGGACTTCCCTGCTAATATGTAATTTATCCTGAGTTGTCAGTCCATCTTGCTACATTTTTCAGCTTCATTTAGATAATAAAAGAAAGAAAAAGAAAAAGAAAAGAAAAAAATTAGCAAGTTCGTGTCAACTCTAACTCTTTGCCCCTGTATGGACACAGTTTTTTGTACTAAATGAAGTTATTTCAACAGGAGATGAGGAAGACCTATCTCAAAAATTCCCTAGCTGAGTAGACAAGATCATTGTCTGAAAGGTGAGAAAGCTCATTTCAAATCCCTGCTCCAAGTCGGGCAGAGCAAGGGGCTGGGTTTAAAACTCTTCGCTCTCTGAAATTATTCGTGAATGTATTTCCCGTAGTTTCTTATGAGGCAGGGCTTTCTCAGGCTGCTGAGTGATGATGCTCTTTGGGAGGACAGCTGCTTACGTGTGACTGTGGGGAGGCTCTGTAGTCATCTGGAGGAAAAAAAAAAAGAAAAAAACCTCCAACTTTTAATAAACTCCATCCCGAACTTCCCTTTCCAGGAAGGTGGTGCCCTGCCCCTGGGAGCTGGCACTTGCTGGGGAGTCTTTTGTAGCCTCCTGCCTTTGTCCAACCTCAGGCTCATCCCTGACCTCGCTGCTTGGGCTTTGCAGAGGCTGAGCCGCTTTCTAACCAAATGGAGAGTATCTAGGCACAAACTGCTTTCCACTTGAGCACACAGACAAACACTTAATTCATATTTAGGTGGCTGGAGAGAAGGAGACCAACAAGCCATCTGACTGACGGCATCCTGTAGCAGTGGCACGGCTACGCCAGGGCACTGCTGGCAGTCAGGGTGGGGAGGAAAGGCTCAAAACCTGTTCATCTCCCTCATAAATCTGTGCTGGCCAGATCTGTGTCCTGGATATCTACCTGGAAAGTCTGGATTCTCTACCTGGAAAAGAAACTTTAGGACAAACCGGAGATGTACCAAGACTCTTTGGGAGGCTGCAGTTCAGTGAGCTGAATTTTAAGGATTACCAGCAACACTGATGCGCAGTTTCAGTAATTTTTGAAGAAAAGAGGAAGATCCTAATTAAAAGACTGCATGGTGTTTATGTTGACATCCAAAGAAGTCCTATCCTAATATTCTGGTGGGGCTGGAAACGGCTCAGTTTATGAATCCAGTCATTGAAAATATGATCCCAGAAACTAGAGATCATAATAACCTGAGGGCACTGCTGATAATATTCCTGGTAAATGAAATGTAATTATGGTAGATGGAACAGCAGATTTCCCCAATAAAAGCATGCATGCCAGTAAGATGTTTTGAATACGCAGTACTTTGCCTGCGAGGTCAGGAGTGATCCTCGAGAGTTTTACTGGATGATATAATGGAGTTTGCATATTGGGAGAGCTTATAGGATCAATAAGTAAAGATACTGCATTGCAAGCTGTGAATCAACGATTGCTGCAAACAGTTGGCTGAGATTGCTGTCACTGTAAGTATGCAAATAAAAGAATTACAGCCTAGCTGTAATTTGTAATGCTCATTGCTAAAAGCCACAATTGGAAATTTGCCTGGATAGGGTGTTTAAAAGCCCCCATACAATCCTATGTGGTTTAAAAAAATTATTTATAGCTTTAAAATTTTTTATAAAATACAATAATATAAATGTCATATCTCAGGACATAATACCCGAAGCAGTAAATTACCTGCCCTCTAACAGAAAGACAAAACCTCCATGCAGGAGTGTTAACTTCAGGATTTGTGACTTGCCTTGCACAGCCTGGGAGGCTGCGGGTGCATCAATGAGTTTCACTGGTTGGGGAAAAAAAATATATTTCCTGTTTGGTATGAAATGAAGTTGAAAAGTGCTAAAAATGGGAAGCAGCCCACCCAAAAGTCTGCAGAGGAATTTACAGATGTGTGTGCTTTCAAATAAACTAATTTTACTCCCGCCAGCATTCAGTCAAGTTTTAAACGGAAAGACTACAAAATCATCCCTAATCTTGTAACGATGCCAAATGTCAGAGAAACTCAAATTGAGGTGTCCTCTGAGTGTGTATTTCTGGTGTCGTCCTTAACCTGCTCACCTTCAATAGCTGAAACCCAGTTAATGACTTAAAGTTACTAAAGACATTCCTCAAATAAAACGTTTTGATGTAGATGCAAAGATAAAAATAGATGCGAGACCAGGGACTTCTGTTTGTTGAAACACCAGATCCGTTTGCAGGAAAGACTATTCTTAAAGAACATTACAATTGTCTTGGAAATGTAATTTCTTGAAAATTAGGAAGGCAAGGTATATTGTGGTTGCTGTCAATCTGAGTTTCTCTGGACCTTATACTTGGTCCATTTTTGGTTTATTTCTTCTCTCTGTATTTTAAAGCCCGTTTTAGTCTAGTTTATAGAGGCTGCCAGTGAGGGGTGCTAAATAACCATCCTGGAGAGGCTGCAGCTCCAGGAGCTGTGTCCTGCTGCAAGCCCAAAATTATGTTTAAGCATAAAAACGAACCCCCAGGCAAGGGAGAGCTGTGAAAGCCCCAATTTATAAAGCCAAAATTAAAGGACCATCAGGATTTTACTCCTCAGAAGCAGCCAGGATGGAAAAATCCTCGGGCAGTTTGAAGTCCGTGAGAGTGCAGTTAACAGGGAGGATTCAGCAGCGTGAGATGTGCAAGGTCGGCTGGAGGGGACGAGGTCTTGGGTGTGAGTGACCCGGGGGGCAGAGAGGAGAGCTGCCGGGGTGGCCATGGCATGGTACGAGTGAAAATCTAGACCTTCCCAAGGTGGGGATTTCATATGGTGTATTTTAAAGTTTAGGTGCTAAACAAGGAAGACTCTTGAGATTTTTCTGTCTTGTCTTAGTTGTCAAATATGTGAGAGATTCTTTTGATTTAGACCAGTTTAACAGTGTATTTTCTCACTATGGACGTTTTATTTTCTTTTAATTCTAGACATAACAGCATATCCTTCCTCTTTCACGTTCGCCACTTGCTCACTAAGTCTTCTGGGGAAGGTTCTTAGCCTTAAAGCTGAAAACGTGCATTACCTAAGTCCAAAAGAATACTTTCTGGTAATATACTCAGTGATTTCCATCCCTGAAACATCCTTTAAGTGAAAGCTGCACAGCTGATGTCCCTGCCCTGGTGCGTTGACACTGGAGCTGGAAGGCATGTTGGATCCATCAGGCACCCTGCGGATGCTCGCCGCTTCCCGATGCGATGCTCTGTAGCAGTGTCTCAGGTTGGATTTGGACATAGTTCTAAGTAGAGATTAAAGGTGCAGATATAACCAGGTAAAACAACTGAAAACTCCCTTTTTTTGAAGATAATCCTTCTTGGATTTCTGACATGACTTCTTGTAGGGTTGGAGTGGGTGATGTCTGGTCCTCTTGAGGAGGGGAAGTAGGATGGGGGCAGTTCTGTTGCAGCAAATGGCAGAGACAGCAGAAGAAAAAACTCCCTTACTAGCTGGAAGCCAGCAGAGGCGGGAGGAGTATTTTCTCTCTCTGTCAGAGGCAAAGAGGGTACTTGAGTCCTGGCTCTTAAATGACAGTTTCCTACAGGTCCCTGAAGAGAAAGCCTTTTCTTCTCCTTTCTGAACAAAACCCAATGAAATAAAACATGTAATTTCATTTCATTCTGCACAGATTGCTCCTCTGGGCACAATGAAACATTTTGTTCTCAGGCACGAGTGGGTCAGTGTGGTCTCAACACTCATCTGCCATGTGAGGTTCATCCTTCAAGCTGACGGAGACGATTTGTTCTGGGCTCCCATGCTCACGCCTCGGGCGTCCTGATGATGCTCTGGGACGGACAACATCCGAATAACAGTCCTTATGGCTGGGCTAGGCAGCAAGGGACACTGCCCATGGCGAGTGGTCTGTCTCTGGCAGGTGGGCAGGAGGATGGCTGAGCTTCAGCCTGGCCTGGTGGCTGCAGGATCATCCTCAGAGCCTGATGGGGCCGATCTGTCTTTGCTTGGGAAGAGGCGAGGACTGCCTCTGGCTCTTTGCCGTTCAGGTAAATGCCCCAGTTGCTCAGCCGGTGGTAGCAGGGGAAGGGCTACTACCTTCAAATAATTTGGGGTTGAAAACTGAGCCTTTTGGCAGAGAGGAAAAGTAATCTCCAACTTTGTCTCCTCGTCTGCTGGTTCCCATTCAGGGATGATGCCCAGCACCAGCTTTCTTTTTCTTTCTGTCCCTCTCTGTGATCTCATTTGTAGGTCATGGGGGTCTGATCCGCTTGCCGTAGTGTCTGCAGCCTGACAGCGAGTTCCTGGCAGCAGGACGGGCAGCTGTATGATTTATCCCAGCGGGATGCAACTCTTCCCTGGGAATGCAGCGCCAGGCCAAAGCTGGTTACCTGCAAGCTTTTGGTTCATGTAGTGCAAACATAGCGTGCACAACAAGTAACATTTCATAGAACCATAGAATGGTTAGAGTTGGAAAGGACCTTAAAGACCATCTAGTTCCAGCCCCCTGCCATGGGCAGGGACACCTCCCACTAGACCAGGCTGCTCAAAGCCCCATCCAGCCTGGCCTTGAACACTTCCAGGGATGGGGCATCCACAGCCTCCCTGAGCAACCTGTTCCAGTGTCTCATCACCCTCACAGTAAAGAATTTCTTTCTAATATCTAACCTAAATCTATCGTCTTCCAGTTTGAAGCCATTACCCTTCATCCTAACACTACATACCCTTGTAAAAAGTCCCTCTCCAGGTTTCTTATAGGCACCCTCCAGGTACCTATAGGTTTGCCATCCTTTTGCAGAAGATTTGAACATAAGAGCTTGCTGAGCGCTGCTTGGGAGGGTTTGCTTTTTGATTTATCAAATCACCACCTTTTTGTGCACTGATGCACAGTCTGTCACTTCTGCAGCGTGGGACCGTGTGCCACAGCACCCAAAGGAAGGCAGCCGGAGTGAGGAACCCCAGCAGTGCTGGGGCCACCTTCCTGGGGGCACGTGGAGCTTCCTGTACCACCCAGTCCGGGTCCTGAGCCCAGGGACAGCCACCAGGCTCCTGTGGCTCTTCACAAGGCAGGGGTTCTTGCCCAGGGGCAGGGTGGGTTCTGCATGCTTCCCCCCCAGATAATGGTATCGCAGCATCGACTGGGAAGAAACTAAATGCGAATCTCAGTGTCTTCAAAACTGCAATACGACCCCATGCTTTTAGTGCAGTGTAATTCCCGCTGAGAAAAGCTGTGCTCTTCCAGGCTGCTGTTTGCTCTCTCGTGTTCACACATGCACACACTCACGCTTCATCTCTTGCCTGCAGACTTGTTTTAGCCCTGGCTTTCAGAGTGCCTCCTTCATGAAATATCTATGGGTTTGATTATTTTCCCCAAGTATATTGGCTTGCACCTTCTCCAGATTAAACTTTGCAATTATTCTTTGTCTGTACATGATTTGTAAACTTTTTGGGCCCCGTTGTGTTATTTCTCTGTCCTCACTTGTGATTGTAACACCTCCCAGCCCCATATTGGCTGCAAATGCAGCATCCTATTTTCTATAAAGACTAATAAGAAGACATCAGCTTGACATCAGCTCCGGTATCTGCCAGGACATGTGCTCCTGACTAGACTGCTCTTCTGCTCTATGCCCCGAAGAAACGAAGCCGTGGGAAGTCGGTGGGGTGCCTTGCCTCACGGCCAAGGGTGTGAGCTTGTGCCTAGGGCTGCTGTTGATGGGCACGGGGCAACCAGCTCAGCTGTGAGCGACTGGGTGGTCATTCAGGCTGGGCCCCTCGGTCTGTCACTGGTGTTAACAGCTGGATTAGCCCTGACGGACTTGCGAGGAGTGTGAGGATCTCCGACCCTTCCTGACCAAGCCTGAAAGCCTGATGCAGTGGGGAGATGACTCGACCAGAGCTGTTGGTACCAGGTACCAGACAACTCGAGAGGAGCTGTTGGTACCAACTTTTAGCCTTTCGCAGTGCTTCGAGGTTACGTACTAGCAGTATGACAGCGTATTTATCTAGTGGCATGGCAGCAACCTGGTCAGGGACACTTAGCAGGAAGCCCCTGTGGTTAAAATGTGAAAGTGGAAGGTGCTGTAGTTGGGGGAGAGAGGGGAGACCCAGTGATCCTGAAGTTGGGACTTGAACCTGCTTCTTCCCTGCTCTTTCCTGGTATCTGCGGGGGCCCTGGGATCTCTGCCTGTCCGCGTGCAGCTCTGAAGCAAGGACGGTATTTTTCTGTGGCCAGGAGGGCTGAAAAATAACCTTCCTGAGCCTAATATGAGCAGCTGTCAAAGAATGAAATTTTGCCATTTTGTAAGACAAGGGATAGGCATGGTAATTACTGTCTCAGGACTAGGACTCACTTCAGGCTTGCACAAAAATTGAGTAGGCGATAAGAGGCAGAGCTGTGGGCGATTACATGGGTGAGTCTGTGCACACACATCCGTGCTGAGGCTCTTTACTTCAGAGGTAAAGCACATCTTGCTGGATGCATGAAATATGATAATTCCCCAAATGGCAGATTAGAGCAGCAAAAACACTCATTTAGTGTAATTCTACCCTTTATTTTCACAAGGAATGGGTAAATATATTAGCAGCCAGGAGCTCTTTTGTACTTGTTGCCGATGGATGTGCTTGTCCGCTTTGTGTCTGTACGGCTTCACAGGTCCCATGGAGTTACAGGGATGGAGAGCTGATATTTAGCTTCAGGGGCCACAGGGGATGGAGGACAGAAATGGGCTGGGGTTGACTGGGAGGGAGAAGAGCTGAGCATTGAACGTCTGCATTACGCCTCCACTCCCCTGGGTGTTAGTGTCAGGGGGATTTTGCCGCCAGCATGGCCAGGCAGCCATATTGATGACCATCCCAAGGGAGGGATGGGTGAGTCCCACCACATACCACTGGGGCCACCCACTTCCGCTTACCCTGCCTGGGATTTTTGCCCTGCTCTGCGGTCTGCTTCTCTTTTCCTTCCTCTTCCCTCCCTCTCACAGCTCTGCTGCAGCCTTTCTCTTGCTGGCTGGGGCTGTCTCAAGAGGTTTAAGGAAGGACTCAGTGCTGCTGGCCAAGAGCAGCTTGGCCAAGAGCAGCCACAGCGAAAGGAGATGAAATAACTCCCAAGTCTTAGTAACTCAAGGGCGTCTGCGTGGGTTGCCGGGTCCAAGTTCTGTTTGTGAAGGACCCCAGCCGCAAGATGATGCAGAAATTCTTCTGGAGACCCCCCATGGCTCTGGTTTGGTTCTCTGGTTGTGCAGGTGAGGAGGAATAAAAGCTCTGGACTCAGGCAACTCAGTCTACATCCCTAAATAAGCCCATGGTTATTCCTCCTCTGCTGGGCGGCCCTGGTGTGTCCTGCTTCTGCACTGTCTGCTAAAATGCCACCATCGAGCTCGGCTTTCCCATGGGGGCTCGTGGTCCCGCGGTAGCCAGTGCATCAGCTGTGACAGCCCTGTCACCATCGGGTTGGAGCTACACTCTCATCGAGCATCCCCTGGATGCTGGGACAGCCCCTGCGATCACTGTGGCCGACCCGCTTCCCTCTGTGTGCCCCAGCTCCTGCCCAGCCCGGAGCAAACCCACGGTGAAGAGAAAGCGTGGGGTGGCCACAGCAGCATCGTGGTGGTGCCGGGGCCGGGCACGGCAGCGAGGCGGCTGATCTGAGCTCTCATCTCTCTCCCTGGGTTGAAAACACTTGATAAACATTTGAGAAAAGGGAAAAAAAAAGGGGGAGAAGAAATAAATTTGGCACATTTAAAAAGAAAAAGACCTGTCCAGGACTAGGTTGTAAAATGTATTTGGTTAAAAATATGAGAAATGCTTTAATAAACGCAAGTCAATATTGTAGGAGATTAACTTCGGAAAACCCGAGGTAAGAGTTGAGTTACACTTATTAGTCTATGATGGAGATTTAAGTGAGACATTAAAGAGATGTGTTCTGAGTAATATATTGTATTTGCTGTAATTTTATTAAGTCAGAGGCAGGCCTGGCGCCGTGCCTTCCTTCACTTTGCTACTGCATCATACGAGCACTTGCTGTTGTCAAACGAGGGAAAGGAGTGGGCACCAAGGGTGGATTTTTACTTTCATATTATCACAGTTTGGCCCAAGGAAAGGCGGTGGCTTAAAGGGGCTAAAATCAGGCCTGAAACCCATCTAAATAGAAAACAGACAGTTTTTGCATCCTCAGATATTACTGGCATTGCTATCCAGCACCCCAGAAACCGATTTTTGTTTAAATCACAGCACTCTGCTCAGTGAGGATGGCAGTTTTAGACTTGCTACAAAGGTCTTTTGTGCTCTGCTCCCCTTAAAAACATGGCTTTAGGGTCTCCTTTATTCAGTTACAGTTGCGCTCGGGCCATTGGAAGAGCCTGGGCTGCCGCAGTGCCTCCCATACGATGTCAGAGGGACACGGTGTGAAAACAAAGAAAAGCTCTAATCTGCATCGAGCCGTAATGAAACTAAATTTTGCCTTAACTGCGTTCGGTTCTTCTGCCGTCGCACGCCAGAGGCTTTTTTTCCTAATTGAAAATGATAGCTCCCCGGGTGCCGGGGAGTCATGTGGCAGCCTTTTATTGCCAGGCGGATTATGTGCCCGCTATATTTCACACACCGCCTGGAGAAATGCGGCAGATTTTATTGATATGAGGGACAGTCCCTCATCGGGTTTTTTTTCTGTCTCTCTCATACACTTGCGTCCTTAGCACTGCTCATTTCCAATTTTATTAACATCTGGGATGTGGTAGGAAGGCTTCAATACAAAAATTAGCAGAGAGCTCAGGAAGAAGAATTCCCTGATGCTTGGATTACAGGGATGAGCACGCATGCGCTTCCACTATTTTAGTAAAGGAAAATTTGTGAGAAAAAAATAATAATCCCCTGAATTTGTTTGACCATTAAAAAGTTAAAGAAAAGAAAATAATCTGTCCTCAAAAAGGTTAATTTAGTCTATCAAGCCAAGGAGATTAATGGAAGTGCAAAAACTAATATAGTTTAGAAACTAAGTCAGGTTTAGAAAGCAAGATAAGGTTAATGACAAAATAAATCACTTTATAGCTGTTTAGCAAGAGGAGTTTATGAGTAATGAGGTACTGGGTGGGTGTCACTTTCTGAGCTGCTGCCGTGCCCCAGCAAGGGTGGGCCAGCAGCTCCCTCATCCCCTGGTCACCCACTGGGATTGTATCCTTGCATCCCGCCAGGGACACGCTGAGCTGGGGGGATGCTGTGCCCGATATCATGGGCAGCAGGGCTGTGGGACAAAAGTTCACTGCATCTGCTCGAACCTGAAGTAGGTGGTGACAACAGGTTGACCATGAGCCAGCAATGTGCCCTTGTGGCCAAAAGGGCCAATGGCATCCTGGGGTGCATCAAGAAGAGTGTGGCCAGCGGGTTGAGGGAGGTCATCCTCCCCCTCTACTCTGCCTTGGTGAGGCCGCACCTGGAGTGCTGTGTCCAGTTCTGGGCTCCCCGGTTCAAGAATCACAGAATCACAGAATCACAGAACGGTAGGGTTGGAAGGGACCTCTGGAGATGATCTAGTCCAACACCCCTGCCAGAGCAGGGTCACCTAGAGAAGGACAGGGAACTGCTGGAGAGAGTCCAGTGCAGGGCTACAAAGATGATCAAGGGAATGGAGCACCTCTCTTATGAGGAAAGGCTGAGACACTTGGGTCTGTTTAGCCTGGAGAAGAGAAGACTGAGAGGGGACCTCATCAATGCTTATAAATACTTAAAGGGTAGGTGTCAAGAGGATGGGGCTAGACTCCTTTCAGTAGTGCCCAGCAACAGGACAAGGGGCAATGAGCACGAGCTGGAACACAGGAAATTCCATCTCAACATGAGGAAAAACTTCGTTACTCTGAGGGTGGCAGAGCACTGGAACAGGCTGCCCAGAGAGGTGGTGGAGTCTCCTTCTCTGGAGACATTCAAAACCTGCCTGGACGCGTTCCTGTCCAGCCTGCCCTAGATGAACCTGCTCTGGCAGGGGGGTTCGACTAGATGATCTCCAAAGGTCCCTTCCAACCCCAATCATTCTGTGATTCTGTGATTCTGCGAGAAAATGGGGTGACCTGGGGAGCTCAAGCGGCGGCCACCCTGGGGTGGTTGTCTCAAATGCTGACCTGCATTGCAGGCTGCCGCGGCTGGACAGGCACAGGGAGGGAGCATGAGGGAAAAGGCCACCTTGGAAATAGATGAATGCCATCTGAGCACTTCTGGAGCTGGGCTGAAGAGCTACGGGCCGCTCTGGCGCATCTTGCTCGTGCTGAACGCCATGCGCTGCCTGCCAGCGCTGCAGGGGCAGGGGGAGATGCTGCCCCACCAGTCGCTCGAGTACCCAGCAATGTCTGAGGAGGCATCGCTTCAGGCACCAGCCAATATTGAGGTGGTGATGAGATTCTCCATATCCTTGGAATAACCTCCCCTCCCAGCACAATGGCCAACCCCCATGATGGGGGATGCAGAGGCTGGAAGGTGCCTCAGGCACTCACTGTCTCTCTCTGCTTCGTATAAATAACAAAACGCCCACTGGAGCAGCGACTGGTGACTTGATCCTCCCCACCACAGTCACCCTCTCTCGTGTTCTAGTGCTCTCTCTCTCTCTCAGCTAATGAATATTTATTTAGACAAAGCGAAGCAGTGCTTTTAACAAATTGTCTTGGGCAAAACTTAGCCTTAATTGGGTGTGTGTTTCCAGAGCATTTTACTATCCTCTGCTCAGGGTAAATGGATGGAGGTGTAAGATTGCAGCGGCTCTTCATATTAAGCCATGGGAAATGCTCAAGAATGTATTTTTCTGCCTTTAAATCTGAATGAACGCCGCACTATTTAATTAAGGGCTCTTCTATGAGGACTGGAGGATGGAAGGAAGGAGGACTTAACTTTTTCTTTCATTTTCCCTTTAAAGTGTCCGTTCCAGAGTGCTCTGACGCTAAGTAGAAAGTTTGGGCATTGGATCATTTCTGAAATGAATCCTATTGCTGCACCTCCAAGCTCGTGGGAGGTCATCAGAGTAAATCCAGAAGCTGCCAGAAGGTTCGCGCCCTTCACACAAGGGCATTCGTAGCTCAGACCTAGGGGTGGCTTTCTTCAAGTTCCTGGTGTTGCTTTACAGCCGACGTCTGAAACTCGTGCAACGCAAACCCCTCTAAGGCCATCACAGGTAGCCCTGGGCCAGCTTAAATCGCGTCAGTCAAAATGGCACGGCAGCGCTGCAGCACTGCAAGAGCTCAGCAAGCACGCCTGGCTCTTGTAGGGGCTGGTACTAAAGCAGTCATGGCGCTGTGTATAAATATATGTGTACGTACAGATACGCATGTGTATGCGTGCTTTGCGAAGGCAAGATCCATCGGGTTCAACTTGTTCAGCCGCCCGCACTGCCACCGGCAGAAACAGTAGCTGCCGGCTTTCCCTGACTCGCCCGCTCACGAGAGCTGCAGGTTCGCAGCCACGTTGTCAGAGCCCTTTGAAAATCACCTGCTGTATTTTCTAACAACGGTTAAGTTAAACAGGCGCTCATTAATTGGCTGACTTTGCAAAACTTAGTCCTTCTTCTCCCACGGTGCGATGAGTCGCTTTGGAGGGATGCCCTGGCTGGTTCCTAAAGGTCTCGGTCACAGGAGCAGAGGTGGTGGGTGAAACCGAAATAGTCCCGGCTGCCCCCTGGACAGACACCCCCCCCCCTCCTCGATGGGGCTACAATCGCCGCTAGTTGATTTCCTTTCCTAAAGGTCCAGGCCGCCCCTGGTGTATTCACTTACTTTCAAATGTCCTTTTAATTGTAGATTTGGGTGAGTTATTTGGCTATTCTACACTAAATGGTCTGAGGGCCCGACAATTTATACACACACAACTTGTGTCACATTTACAGATCTATTGCCTTTTTCCTGCCTTGTAAAGATTCGTGTGTATTTTTCTGCATGAGACATATTTTAAAACCGAAAATAAAAATAACACATTAATCCTTTCCTTCCTCTGCCTCCCAGATGAGCAAAAATGTTGGAGGAAACTCAAGATTGTTCCTTAATTTATGGAGAAATGCGGAAGCCTAAATCAAGCTCCGAGAAGATTAGATTACAGACTTTTAGTGGAAAAACTTCAGGGAGACAAATTCTGCGAGTTGCTGAAAGCTTCGTGTTGTTGAACCCCCCCACCGAGCTGCCACAGGCACCTCTTCCCTTCGGGATGAGACTAAAGAAAACTATTGCCTTCCCTGTGGAAAAATGCCGAGATGGTACAAACGCCAGCGCAGGTCTTATGCCCGCATGGTGAGCCACTGCGGACGCCGGCCCCGGTACCCACCACGCCTCACCCCGGAGCTCGGCATCGGCACCGTAGCGTGGAGGAACGTGCAAGAGCGACGTGCCGAGCAGGTTCAAAGGCTTTGACTTCTACAGTAACTTTTTTTACAACCAATGAACCAACCGGCACAAAAGCTGCTGCGGATCCAACGTGGGACAACCACCTAGAGGAATAACCCCCAGCAGACGGTGGCCTCTTGGGAAGCCGATGGTGTTGGTTGTATTTAATTTTTCAGGTGTCTCCTGTTATTGTTGCTGCCTAAGAGCGACACCTGGGCAGTGCTGCCACATATGAACCTGCTAATCTAACGAGAGAAATAGGCCAGGAGTGCAGCAAATGTTTTTCTGCCTCTCCAAAGCACAGCAATGTGTTCCGTCAGAGGAGAACAAGCTGGGAGCAATAGACATAACAGGATTAAAATGGTGCTGCTCTGTCATTTTCCACGCTAAGCCGGGTGCCTGAGAATTGCTGAAATACGGCTGAAAGGCTGCTGCGCTACATGTTGTTTAAAAAAGTGATTTGTTAAAAGAAAATCCCGAATAACTGAGTCTGCTCCATTAAAATAATATGTAAACACTGGCCCCACAGTTTAACCGTCACACATTTTGATAGCCTTTAGGAACAGAAAGGCAATTCTCGCCCCTCTCTGCATTATCATATAACCTCATCAGAAGATAAACAGCCTCCTTACCCCCAAACATTTTGCAATTTGCATTTAGATTGTTCGGTGCCAATGTTCAGGATAAGATACTTCCCAGCTCTGTCAAACAAAACCTGATTGTCATTTAGCCGCGTGGCAGTCAATTTATGTTTCCATTAATGCAGATCCCAGGCAATTATCTAGGGAGGGGAGGGGGAAAACCTTAACAAATTGCCCCCCTCCCCTCTGCTAGGCTGATTTTCCAGTGGGCAGCTGGAGGGCAAATTCGACATACCCATGAGGAAGAGCAAGTAAATGCCTTTCTGCTATCGCTGGGGAGAAAGGAAAGGTTTTGGGGGGCAGCTCACGGACCCCTTGGCTGTGCGGTATCACACACGAAAGCCGACCCCGAGCATCTCACGGTGGCAGCGATGATGTGGGGCAGCGACCTGACAGCTGGCTCAGGGATGGCGGTGGGGATGTGCCAGGCTTCGACTCCCAGCCTGATGCAGCGATGGAACCGGGGCTCCATCAGGTTTCCTCGTGGCTGGTACGGCACGTGTCCACTCAGCAGGTGGAGATGCGCCGCCAGGCGCCGTCCTGTCCCCACAGTCCCCTGGGCCTCCCTGGGGATCCTAGCCTCGCTCGGCTGGGTAGGATGGCAGAGGACGTGTCTTCCTGATGGTGGGACTCCATTGCTGCTGTGCACACCACTAAGCTGCACTCTGGGGCCTGATGGTGGCTTGCATGTGCCGACATGGTTAGCATGAGCTTTAGCAAGCTCTTGTGCAGATGGGAAATGCAAGTTTAATATGTTTTCCTTCTCTGACAGTAAGTTGAAGACACTCTTCCCTTCCCTCCTGTCTTAATGGCCTCATTTCTCCACTGCCCCATCACTTAGTTGTGCTCCCTGTCACCACTGCGCTCCCCATGGGGAGCCCCTGGGCAACAGCAACCTTGCCACTGAAGGCATCTCCCCCATCACCCATCCCCACCTTTTTCTGGGGCGCATTCAGCAGCTTCCCCAGCTGCGCAGCACTGATGGCACCAACCGAGCCCAGGGTTCCCTGGGCATGGCATTTCCCCTGTGGACACTCACCCCTAACTAAAAAGCCATCCTCCTCTTTCCAATGCCCTCCCTGAGAGGGGCAGCCAGGTACCACCAGGGTGGCCCCACTCCCCGGCAGAATGCCTTGCTTGTGGGTTTCTACACACACACACACACACACATGCACATGCACACAGGAGGTTGCAAAGCTCATAATCTTGCACGCAAGACCATTTCATTTGCCTTTTCTAAAACACCGTGTCACATCTCAGCTGATGAGAAAGAGCACCTTCCAGTGACTTCCTTGCCAAGTTGGTGGGATGCTGGTTGACTTTCCCTGGAGCTGCAGGGGCCTCCATGGGGTGGGAGTAAAGAAGGGGGCCACGTGGGGATGGGCTCGCCTGCAACAGAGCTGTACCTATAAACACGAGGGGGGGAACGTGCAACGTGCTGCTGGGAGGGATGGGGGGGTCCAGAGGACACCCCTTGGTGCAAGTCCCTTGGTGCCCTGGCTCCTGGTCCCTCCACAGCAGCATGGGGCAGGTGGTGCTGCTCAGCGGCTGAGAAAAATCAAGTCATTTTCTGAAGGGAGGGGAGACACCCGCACCCCAGTAATTGGAAATACATCTGCGACTGCATGGAAAGTTATTTTTGCTACATGAAAGGCTGGGATGCGGGGACAGGGCCTTCTCCAGACTGTATCACCTCTTGGCTTCCCTGCTAGCACAGATCATTTATTTGGTTTGGCACCGACTAGCCAAGCTGTGTAGCTGCCAGGTTCACCATGTTATAAGGAGCTGCTGATGTCAGGAAGAGCTTTTGGCCGCAGGAAAGCCCTGCAGATGTTGTCCAGGTGGTTCTGCTCTCCATGAGCGTTTAGGAATAGTCAAGCCATGTAACAATTTTACGATGATTATTTTTCTTTCAAAGCACGACTGGGATCCCTATCAGGTGCTGGAGCAGGAGCAAAGGGCGGCATGTGGTGTGAAGGCTGGGTGAGGTGTGCGGCGTGCGCTGGCAGCGGGGGCTGGAGAGGTGCCAGGGCAGCAGGACCTGGCGAAGTGCGGCGGGGATTGGTGCTCCAGACCAGCTTGGAAATAGCTGTCAGACTCCTCCCTACGGCATTTTTCACCGTGCTGCTTGTCAGGCAGGGCAGCCGGTGAGGCAAGCAGAGGGAGAGTTGTTGCCTGCCTACGTTCAAATTCTTGCGGTTCCCATGTTTTAAAATATTGACTCAGCAGCCAACTGAGGCAGAGAGACTTGTGTCACCTCGCTGGACGGGTGACTGCCTTGAGCAAGCCCATGACAAAGACATCCCTGCAAGCTAGCAAAGCATGGCTACGTGCTCCAGACTGGAGCAATGAATCTCCACCACCTGTGGGTGCCCCTTCCTCAAAGGCATCTCAAAGGCATCTCCCAGCTGAATGAAGGCAAACACATCTGGACCCAGTGCACACTCTCTCCCAGCTGCTCTGCACTGTCCTGCTAAATGGGAAGCTCAGGCCAGTGGCAAAAATGGGTTTACGCCCCTCACCTGGGCTAGGAGGGCATTCAGATGGCCATGGTACAACCTACAACCTACAACCTTGCACAAGAAGGACGCAGATCTGTTGGAATAGGTCCAGCAGAAGGCCACAAAGATGATCAGAGGGCTGGAGCACCTATGCTATGAGGACAGGCTGAGAGAGCTGGGGCTGTTCAGCCTGGAGAAGAGAAGGCTCGGGGGAGACCTTATAGTGGTCTTCCAGTACCTAAAGGGGGCCTACAGGAGAGATGGGGAGGGACTCTTTATCAGGGAGTGTCGTGATAGGATGAGGAGTAATGGTTTCAAACTGAAGGAGGGTAGATTTAGATTAGATATTTGAAATAAATTATTTACGGTGAGGGTGGTGAGGCACTGGAACAGGTTGCCCAGGGAGGTTGTGGATGCCCCATCCCTGGAAGTGTTCAAGGCCAGGCTGGATGGGGCTTTGAGCAACCTGGTCTAGTGGGAGGTGTCCCTGCCCATGGCAGGGGGTTGGAACTAGATGATCTTTAAGGTCCCTTCCAACTCTAACCATTCTATGATTCTATGATACTCTTCCCCTTTCTCTCAGTTCCTTGGCTGTACATAGACTGAAGGACACATGAACCCTGCTGGCACTGTGCCCAGGCCCACCTGGGGCAGGAGAAAGGGGGTCTCCCTCTGTGCACAAACCGTCTCAACCCACCAGGGGACCTCTGAGCAGTCCTGAAGACCACTAGCAGGATTAGAGGCCGCTCTTTTTCTTGCAAATTGCTTCTGTTGTTGCATCCCCTCACAGCTTCTCTGCCACAGCCTTGCCCTCACCACCTCAGTTCCTCTTCTTGGCCTGTCCCTGCTCTCTTTCTCTGGACCTACACACTTTTCTCTATAGGTAAGTTAAGTGCAGCTTCTCAAGATTTTGAAGAATCCCAGATCCGCCAAAAGACAATCCAGAAAGAGATTCTGACTTCTGCTCAGGCATCTCTTACCTTTAACTGGCCTTTATTTATGTGGGAATTACTACTGAAAACAAAGGAGATAGAATCATAGAATGTGTTGGGTTGGAAGGGACCTTTAAAGGTCATCTAGTCCAACTCCCTGCAATAAGCAGGGACATCTTCAACTAGATCAGGTTGCTCAGAGCCCCGTCCAACCTGGCCTTGAATGTTTCCAGGGATGGGGCATCTACCACCTCTCTGGGCTACCGGTGCCAGTGTTTCACCATCCTCATCCTAAAAAATTTCTTCCTTATATAGAATCTAAATCTACCCTATTTAGTTTAAAGCCATTACTCCTTTGTCCTATTGCAACAGGCCCTGCTAAAATGTTTGTCCCCATCTTTCTTATAAACCCCCTTTAAGTACTGAAAGGCCGCAATAAGGTCTCCCCGGAGCCTTCTCTTCTCCAGGCTGAACAACCCCAACTCTCTCAGCCTGTCCTTATAGCAGAGGTGCTCCAGCCCTCGGGTCATCTCCATGGCCCTCCTCTGGACCTGCTCCAACAGGTCCATGTCTTTCCTGTGCTGAGGACTCCAGAGCTGTTGCAGTACTCCAGGTGGGGTCTCACAAGAAGGGAGCAGAGGGGCAGAATCACCTCCCTCGACCTGCTGGACACGCTTCTTTTGATGCAGCCCAGGATGCAGTTGGCTTTCTGGGCTGCGAGCACACACTGGCGTCTCATGTCCAGCTTTTCATCCACCAGTATCCCCCATTCCTTCTCCACAGGGCTACTCTCAATCCCTTCATCCCCCAGCCTGTATTGACTGCAGTATGCTTATGTTCCTCAGGTGGTCATGAACCTGATCTTCTCTTACAGTGGGAGGGACTTTGCTCCCTCAGCCCCTGCCCTGCAGTCCATCCACTGGAGATGTGTGGGAAGAGAGTCTGCCAGTGAATACTGAGGCAAAAAGTTCTTCAGAAGCTCAGCATTACCCTCGGCCATTGTTTCCAGTTTGCCAGTCTTGCTCATCAGGGGTAAAACGCTTTCTTTGACCTTCCTTTTCTGGCTGACTTACCCGTATAGAAGCCCTTCTTGTTATTCTTTGTGTCCCTTGCCGAGTTCAGCTCCAGCTGCACCTTGGCCTTCCTGACCCCATCCCTGCAAAACTGGGCAACGTCCCTATACTCCTCCCAGGACACCTGTCCCTGCTTCCACTGCCTGTGCATCTCTTTCTTGCCCTTTAGTTTGACCAGCAGGTCTGGACTCAGCCATGACGTCTCTTGCCTTCCTTTCCTGATTTCTTATGCCTGGGGATCGAGAGCTCTTGTGATCTATGGAAAGCGTCCTTAAAGATCTGCCAGCTCCGTTCTGCCCCTTGTCCCCGAGGGCAGCTTCCCAGGGGATTCTATTGATAAACTTCTTGAAGAGCTGGAAGTTTGCTTTCCTAAAATGTAGAATGTAGGGTCAGCTCAAAAAAGCAGGGCTTGCAGAGGGGTCTTCCCTGTTTTCTTTGCAAACCTCAGAGCCATTTACATTGCTTGTTCACTTTGCCGTCTAATAGAGTGAGAAACCTCAGTCAAGTTGCCTTAATGTTTATTTTATTTAAAGAATCAGAAACACAGTCATTGTAGTTCATTTGTACTCATATCTGCCAACATCTCCTAAATCACGTTAACATTCATGTATAACAAAAACATTTTCTGAGCTGTGCAAAGTTCAAAGGAATTGTTCAATTACTTGAACCCATTTCTAGAAGAGCAAACCTGGCATTTTACAAACTGAGGCCTCCAGAAGGAATCTTTTCTTTTTTTCCCCCCACTGTAGGAGATGCAGATGTCCCCTCCTCCCCGCTTCCCTGGTATGACAGGTAAAAATTAGACCACAGGACGAGTCGAACCTCTCTCAGTCCAGGACTTTCCAAATGACACTGGGTCACGTTTTCATATCACTGAGCTGTATTAAGTTCTGCACTTGTGCTCCTGGCATGGGAGTGATTTGTCCAAGAAGATTACTCAGTAACCCAAACTGTGATGATAAGCAATAAACAGGGGCCAGAAACGGCTGTTACCAAAATAGAACTCCCCCCCACCCCCCGACCCCCCCCAATATTTTTCATTGCAGGAGGTATGACTGGAAGGGATGCTGTCTATTAAAAAACCCACCATCCTCCCTGCAAAACATATTTTAAAGCACTGATCTCATGACACGACGTCTGCCTGTTTTCCTTGACCTCCTCACACACCAACTTTTGTCCTGTTAGAGTTAAGCATGAAAAGGTGGAAATCTGGAACCGTTTTAGATCTGGCTAAACACAAGAGGCAGCAAGCAAGCTGCCATCCTGTTTCGTTTTTCTGAGCGTAGTAAATACAACCACGGAACAGAATTTTAAGAGAGATTTAACCACTGTAACTTGTCAGAAAAAATCTCCTCATCTCTGACAGATCTAGCCCAGAATTTTTATTGGAATTGATAACATGCATTTTGGCGTTACTGACCCGCTAACCGTGCAGTTTACTGTTTGAGGTGCAGTGACACCAGTTCTGATCTGGACCAAATAAATGGACAGATATGGCTCTAGTCTCAAGCAAGTCTTTCCAGAAGACATTTCTTCAGTCTCTTATTGGTTATAAAAAGGCAATTTCCTCTCAACAGTAACTAAACTTTTAGTGGCTGACTCATTACAATCTGGAATATGAACAAATGCGGCAACGTTAAGTATAAAAAGAAACACCCTGAAAATGATGCCTCCCTGTTTGAAGGTGCTATACTTGGCCATGGACTGTGTTTCTGGAACCGGTTTGTTACATGTGACAGCAAGAAGAAACTTATTTTACAGAGAACAAAGTCACGGAGCTGAACTTAAACAGGAACGCTCACTTACATGGGTTTTGATATGTACTAGTATACACGGCTTGAATGAAAACAAAACTTACACCTTCGCATATGAAATACTGGTAACGCAGTAATGATGTTCACCCACCGGGCCTCTTCCTTTTAATAAGATCATCTCCAGGTTACAGTGCCTCCGACACGCTTTTAAACAACCACCACATGTGGGCTTTGGCAAACAGCCAGCCGCTGGCAAAGGCAAGGTACGGATACAGCTACGAAAAGCCTTTCATCACGCTTCATTCCTCAAGAGCCGATGTCCTTTTAAATACTCTCACAATCATATTGTGGAATTTTTTCGCATTCCACTTCATACGAATAACTGGCTAAACTCGCTTTACATTTATTGCACCTTTAAGTCCCTGGTAGATGGAAGCTTATATTGCCTGATACGGTTTGTATTGTAGCTTGACCATGTTAAGAAATCGAACAGTCTCCTGAACTGTACATTTCTACAGTAAGAAATCACATTTCGATAACACTAATTACAGCTGTCGCAGATCAGCTCTCGTCTCCGTGATGCAACGACAGAGGAAAACTCCACGGTCCCTGCACGTGCTAGAACCTGCAGTGTTCTTCTTATTGCCATGAAAAAGTCAATTAAAACGACTCCTCTGGGAATTACTTCCAATTCTGGAGTAATTATCACTCTCCAGACAGAGCGCTGTGCTTCAGCATGGGTCTTCAGCCACTCTAAATAGGTAGGAGAGAGCGAGCACATGTGTGTTGCATGGACACACTCCCCTAAATATATTTATCGGTGACCAAGCGGCTTTTTCTTTTTTCCTCTACGAAGCACGAACAAGCAGTCTGATCTTGATCTTCAGGTACGTTTCTAATTTCGTATGTTGAACGCAAATCTTGTTGCAGCCTCTCTGTTTAACCAAACCAAATCTTTAACAATTAAAAAAAATAGCACCAGATGTATGAAAAAGAGGAAATGTCTGATCTAGTAGGAATATATATAAAGTAGAGCAATTCTTACAGTAAAAAGGTACGTCATACAAAAAGCAATGGAAAGTGATACTGAAGGACAAAAATCCATGCTGCATATAATAAGGGCAGAAGACAGGCAAAAGGGATTCTGCTCAAATAACCACAGTTTAATGGTGGAGCTGTACTTCCTCCAGGACCTCCCCGGCGGCAGCGCCGGGACACCGGATGGTATGGGACTCTGAGCACTAACACACTCACTGACAAACTTGCGCAGCATATCTTTGAGGTATATAGAAAGCATGACATTAACATTTTGGACTCCTCATTCTTTCTTGCATGACGATGCACCGATCTTTAGCTGGGGTTTTCTCCACCCTCCCCCTCCCTCCTTTTCCCTCAGGAAAAACAAAATCCCAGTTTAAGAGCTTCCTAGCACACCTCCTTGACTCTCAAATCCATCTTGCATAGGCCAGTAATAAGAACACTGCAGCTCTGACAAATAAGTTACAGCAATATAACAACTTTCCTCTTATTTTTTTTTTAAAGATATCTTCTCTATAATTTACACAAAGGGTTAACAGCCAGAGTTTAGGTTACGTACAGTCCAGATGGGCGTCCTTTCAGTCTGTGATTCCAGGTGGAAGGCACTACTTCAGCATACCACTGTATGCACCGCACGTGGTCTCAGGAGCACAGCGGGACACTGCATCTCCAGAGCTGTAGACTGAAGGGCCTGGGGGGAGTCTTTGGAAATAAAAATGGCAGTGGTTATCAGTCCAGTTTCCCTTTGCTGTCTCTTCTTGTGCTATGCAGTTTCCCCTGAAAGCTCCTCCAGTTGCGAGAGCGGCGAGCCATCTTCAGAAGCTCTCGACAAAGCTCCCCGGGAAGAGTCCCGTCCTGCCGTTCCTCTGCAACGTCCCTTTGTACCAGCCGTCCTCCCGTTTCTTGTGCACAAACACAATGTCACCTTCCTTCAGTTCGATCTCGGCCTCGCTCTGCGGCGGGTATGGGACGACAGCGCGATACCTTTGGAGACAAAAACACAAAGATCTGCTCAGACAGCAGTTAAGCCTGTGCCTGACGGAAGCAGCCCGGGACCATGCGTCCGGCAGACTCTACTGGGCCAGACATTTGACTGGTTTTACATTGGCCTGAGCCCCCAACTTCATGGATGCTCCCCTGAATGTGAAGGGCTGTGTAAGCAGACAGGTTGGTTGTCAGGAAGGTAATCAACCCCCCTGAAATCACACAGAGGGCACCTTAGTGGTTCCCCAGGGTGACACCTGCAAGCCGCCGTTGACTACTGAGGTCCTTTCCTGATTTCTGGTGCTGACCTGTAAAGCCAGACCTAGAAGCCAGCCCTGCTTTCAGGCTCCTTTCCCCCAGAGTGCTAATGATGTGTCAGTGCTGGCAGCCGCCCGAAACTCTGCATCACGTCAGCCTGCTCCGGGAAAGAAAAGGGAGGCAGGTTTCCTCCTCCCTTCCTGCACCCAGTGCTTGGCAGGTTCCTTGGGGGTGGCCCCAGAGCCTCCTGCTAGCTCACAGCCTGTACAGGACAAACTTCAGGATATGGGAAGCTTCTATTTATTAAAAAACTGTCTGCATGTCGAGTCAGAAACAATCATCTTGCCTCTCCCTCCCTGCCTTCTTGTGAACCAGAAATCTTGAGGAAAAATACCTTTGGAAACATCAGTAAGTTACATTACAAAATGGCTGTATCTGATACACCTACGTTTTCTACTAAAACTCAGTATGATGGGGAAATCTCTGGCCAGATTGACCGGAGACTTGACGGGGATGTACTCAGGAACTAGACCATGAAAACGGGAAGATATTGTCAGAAGCTGGGACTACTTGCGGCAGTCCCTGCTCCCAGATGTGTGCTGAGCCTGTGCCAGGGACTCTCCTGCTTTCTCCCGGCGCTGCATCTGCCTCTGCCGTAACGTGTCGCATTCAGCACTGCATCTGCTCCATCCAAAAATGGGGTTTGCAGTGCTCCCACCAACTGCCTGTGATATCATCAGAGGTTAGCTGAAGCAGTTCACATTTTTCATCTTATTATGTGTCTTGGGAACGTACTTTGGGTCCCTCAAACCAGGGGAAGGGAAGCTAAAACAGAGGGGTATCAAATGACTTCAGAAGTACCCTCCAAACCAAGAGGGAGCTCCTGTCCTGAATCATTCACAGGGCGCTCCGGGAACTTAGCTTTCAAGTGTCACTTCATTTTAATGAAGTAATGATGGGTCTGATCCTGACACGGCTGTTCTACACTCAGGCTTATCAGCAAGCGTCCTCCTGAGGGCACAGACTGGGCCCCTTTACATCAGTGGACTTGTGTGTGCAGAGCAGGGAATATATTTCTGCTGCACTGGTTCTTTTCTTCAGCACATGTACTTTCGCAGTCATCTGGCATTTGGTTAACAATCAATAACTGTCTTGCTAATTGCAAAGTAATGAATATAGTAAGATAGTTAAAAGATGCCAATTGATTACTTAAAGCCCATCTCCCGAGGATTAATATTTCCACAACCACTGCATGGCCATTGATGCCCCAGTCATGTTTGTTACAAGGCGAGTATTTATTTAAAATAATACCCTGTCCTCGAGGACTGAGTTCAATGAGCACTGAAGGCTCTGGAGCACTCCCTGGGGCTATTCCCAGTGAGATGGTACCAAAGCAAGGGATTCCTCACTGGCGGTCACTAATTTTCCTTGCAGATGTTGCTCAGGTACGTGGTGAGGTTCTGAAACTGGGGACTCCACAGTGAAAATACGAGCTTTGGCTCTATGTTTGGACACCTCCACAGCCAATCATCCTGTTACCTGGAAAAGCATTCTACTCTAAAACCTGATTACAGCCTTTTTATCTTGACACAGCACCAGAGTCATGTAGGAAATATATGTATTCAAGTGCCATCAAAAATCTGCCGATCCTCTCTGTCCTTCAGTCAATAAATCTAGTTGTCACTTCCTTCCTCTGTGAAAAAGCAAATAACAGAGGTTGAAACGTGTGCTCCTGGCTGGCTGCAGGAATATGGTCTATCACGCGATCATCTGTGGAACTGCTACACTTATATTATGAAGCTTTGCCAATTACAGCCATTATGCAAATGAATGCACACATTATTTCAAACACTCTGCTGCAGCGTTGATTAATTAAATTATCAGAGTGGAACAATTGTAGCTAAGATGATGCCAAGTTTCAGATCTCGCAACTCTATGCACAATCACAGAGCATTGGAGCTCTGGACCAGGATCTGAAGAGGGTTTGAGAAAGAAGAGGGTTGGACCTCAAGGGCAGCCGGGTGGTGCAGAGGCACTTGCGGGCCCTTTTGGCAGGTCAAGGAAACAGAAACAAAGAAAAAGGTGGTGTCTTGGGCAGGGTTGCCTCAAAGATCCGACTGGGACTGCCGGCACCTTGTGTCATACCCTAAGCACAGAGCCATCCTTTTAAAGCCAGACTACATCCTAGGAGTGAGGAGCTGCTAGTCCCTAAATGGTTCACATGAGGAGGGAGGTGACCACGCTCAACAGGAATGTGCCCATTGTCATAAAAGGGCATCTCAGCCCTTTTATCACACAGCATCTCCTTAGAGATTTAGAAAAACAAATCTCAGTTGCTGCATTACCAAATGAAGTACTTTTTCCCATTTAAGGAAACCCCAAATGCTACGGTTTAAATTTAATTAACCACGGTACCTTATAGGAGAGCACCAAAGTGTTTTTGATAGAATAACGAAATCTTAGATATGAAAGACCTTGCAAATCGGCTAAGAAATCCTCCGTGAGAGATGGAAAAAGATGCTCATGCTTGTTCCCTTGAGAGGCTTTTGAGGCAGGGCCTGGGAGAGGCAGCCCGGGGAGCGCTGCAGCGGGCAGCAGCACGGTACCGCTGCTGTGCCGCCCCTCCAGACCTCCAGGTGGCATCTCAGCCTAGTTTATCCTCTGGAACTGAACTACAAATACATATATTAGCCATATTTTTTTGGCAGAAAAGATCCCTTCTCCCAGACATCCTCCCTCACTCCCAAAAAGGCAGTCCTGTAGACTTCTATTTATATCTCTCTTTTTCATTTCCCCTTTTGTCCCTTCTTTGAGAAGCTACTATAAAACTGTAGGTTTTCTTACACCAAACTGCTTCCTGGCATTTTAGATGGATCTCAGAGTGATCTCAATTTTGTCTGTGTCACATTACACTTCTAAATTACAATATTTTAAAAAGGCTAATTAGCTGGGCAACAATTGTGATGACAAGTGTGGCAACCACCTCTGCCTATTATTAACAATGTTTGGTATCTTCTGTTGTAAATCGTACTTTCAGATAGTTGTAATTCTGCCAAATGTTAACCATTTTAGCCCAAACTCTCCACAGCAGCTGACTGTGTCAGACTGAGGGTCCCACATTCGGCCCAAACGGTCTCATCAACTCCAGGAATAAGATGAGGGGTTTTGCGGCACCAGCAGGACCTGGGTGGGGGCTTCCACAAACTGCTCTTGGGTTCCCATACTTAGGAGCAAAGACCTGTCCTGTGGCCCTGCTGGTCTGTCAAGGATGATGTTCCTTCAGAAAATCACCTGTGCTCAGCCAGGTTAAAAGCATTCAAACCACCCCAAAATGGCACATGCTTAGTAGAGGCTTGTATGAGAAATGAAGGTAAAATCTCTGATGATTCATGCTCTGAAATGTCCTAGCTCTGCAGGATCTCAGAGGTTGCATTTCTCTTCCTTTCCCAGCAACAGGCTTTTATCTCAGGGCACAGACTTGATGTTGGACTTCCCCACTGCTGGTTGCTGTGGCATCCTTGGGGTGGGCACTTCATTCCTGGAGGGGACTGGCTGGGTTAGACAGTGGCCTAGGGAGGATCCTTGGTACCCAAGACAAAATACATGCCCAAGACAAAGGCTGGGAGAAGTATCAGCAAGGACAGGGGATGGGGTTTGCATGGGCAGGGAAACCTCAGGGAGCTGGAGAGTGGAGTAAGGGGAAGGAGAGGGTGGAGGCAGAGAGAGGCTGAGGGGAGAAAACTGGGAGCCAAGGGAGAAATGGGAGCATGATGAAAACTAGAAGCTCTGACAGAAGGTGTGGGTATGGCTGCTGGGGAGGGCAGCTGTGCTGAGCTAAGTCTGGGAGAGCAAAAAGCCTGGGTGGGAGGGGGCCTGGGGCTGGGACATGATGTCTGGTGGGGCAGGAGACTGAATGGGTAGAGGGTGGCACTGGGGCTGAGGGTAGGACGGGGACCCTGGCAACAATGATCTCACTGACAGACAGGAATGGGTCCATCAGCCCTGTCCCTCTGCTGTCAGCAAAGACCTGGCAATCCCACCGTCCCATGTCTTCACAGCACTCATCCTTGCAATCAAAACAAACACCTCTCCCACCCAGTTCTCACTTTACTACTGCTGCTGACATCTGCAAAGTGCAGCTAAGACTCCTAACCTTAAATAGATGTTACGTGACGGAAGTTTTGGGTTTATTTCCTTTAAAAGAGCAAACTGACTAAGAATGTCATGTATGTGGATGCATAGAGACATCCACTACCTTAACAGAACAGAAATGTTTCACACCCATGAATCTGAAACAGGCAACTAAAATTGCCCATGACTTCACTATTGCTTGTGTGCAACATAATCTTTCATTACATGATTGCATACGATTTTTCCCATAAGATGCCTGCCTTGTTTAGTGTACAAGATGTCCTGCTCTGGACGTGAGTCAAGGCTGTGACATGGAAGAGATGTGTGGCTGCCAAAGCCACCCAGTTTTTCACAGAGGTTGGAGGATGTCTAGTGAGTGACCACAGCGAAACTCACTGAGTAGCGCAGGTGTGGGCAAAGTGGCTTCTCTGACTCCTCCAGCTGCAAAGCCTCGTGCCGCACTTTCCACAGAGTGAGACTCATCTCATGCACCCTCGCTGCGTAGGAGTCAGTTGTCTGGTCTAAATTACTCATGCAGGCTCTCTGTCAGCGTGCACAGACAGGCACTGAAGAGTATTGATCAGAACTGATCAGTAATTAAGGGCTGGGCTCAGGCCTGGATACTGAGGAAAAAACCCCCAAAATACTGAGTATCTGCTCAGTGAGTAAATGTGTACATCCAGGACACTAATGGAGCTAGAGGAACTTAAAAAAACCCCAGATGGACAGTGATGCAAATTAGGTCTGCAGGGCTAACCTCCAATCTGGTCCCATTTAGAGTGCTTGAGTTCGGATGCTTAATGCAGGTTTCTATTTGTCAAGGTATCACACGCTCAGGACAGGTTTCAGGAGTCCAGTCCTGCGACTGGTCACTTGTGTGTTAGGGATACACAGTTAGTTTTGTGTGGGAAAGATAATCAGTGAAAATGAGGCACGTAGCCCCGTGAACTTACTATCAGTGAAGCTCTGTTTTTCCATGCTTTTACTGGCAGACTGCAGAGACCTGCAAAGTGCCTCTGCACACTACAAGCCAGAACCCGCTTCACTGTATTATGGTGTCTGAATCAGCAGCCTTAGAAGAACAAATCTCAGTTGGATCTTCTACCCTTCTGCTGGAAATATTGCAGGATTCAGTTTCTGAGATGGTAAATTCTAGTTTCTCAGTCCTAAGGCAGGTATCCCTAGTCAGAGAAGCACTTAACCGTGTGCATACATGCCACTGTTCAGTCAGAACCTACTCCTGGGGTCATTTCTCTAGTATCACTTTCCAGGAAAGAAAAAAAACAACCACCCTTTCTTTGCTTTCCCTTTTGGCAAAGAAGATATACATGCACAGAAAGATTGAAGTCAATGGGCGTTAAGCACATGCTTGAACGCTTCCTTGAATTGGGAGCTCAATTTCTAACATGGCAGTGATTTGCAGAAAGGATACATGGAAACATGGAGGGGTCTATTTTAAAAGTCAAACTCACTGCTCCCATCTTATTCTGCAGCACTGTTGTGGTTGCAACTTGCTTGAAGGCTCCACGAAAACCATAGAAACACAGCACTGATATGCCAGTCGTGACAGTGAGTCTGGATGCGACCGCTTTATCAGAATATAACATGGCAGAATTAGTGCCAGTTACTATAAAAGAGTCAACAATGCGTGACATGTTTTACTCAGGTTTGCATCTGGGAACAGTGCCAGGCAGCAAGGGGAACATGACTCACGCACACACACACATGCACGCTCAGCTCTCCTGTTTTGCCTAATGTATGGTCATATTTTCTTGAAGGGGGTGGCAAGGAAAGTATTTTGCTTTGGCGCTGCTAGGCAGACAGCACACCCCTCTCCCACGTGAGCCGACAGCGTCGGTGGGATGCGGGCAAGACTGCGGCCCAGGCTCTGCCTGACCACGGTGCATCCCTGTACTGGTCCTGTTTCCTGCACCAGCAGAAACTGAATGGAGTGGTAGGTGGAAAAGAGCATGTGGGGCACATGCAGCCTGATGGGGTAGTCACTTGACAGTCAATCACTGCAACATAAAGTGACATGGACACCACCCAGGAAATTTCTCCGCTCTGCTGCTCAAACTGCTGGATGCTTTATGGCAGACAGCAGCTGAAGGAAGGTGGTTTTATAAACCAATAGCGGGAAACTACACCCAGAAGCCAGAGATGGGCAGTGACTATCCCAGCAAGCCAGTTAAGTATCAAGGCTAAATGACAAGAGAGCTAGAAGCAATTTCCTTTCTAATCCAGCCCTCCATAACCAGGTTTTGGAATATCAAGTAGGATAAGATAAAATAATTGTTTTCCTCGCTCTCCCTGTGCGAGGGGAGGCGTTCATCTCAAAAAATGAACGAGAGCATAAACATTAGCAGCATCTCCGAGAGGGCGAAGCTCACTTCACCTTGCTTCTGACTGGCTGCAACTCCCACGAAGGGCTGCGCTGTCAGGCAGTGGAATAGGCACTTCCCTTAAATCGCAAGCGTCGAGCTGCGAGCAGTCAGAGCCTTTTAATGCACCTCCAATATGGCTAGTGGCACGACCGCTCGGGCTTGATGAGTCGCCTGGATGTGGCGAGCGCTGGAGCTGTAAGCCAGCCTCCATGGGAGAAGTAGCGGTGCTCTGCTGCCTGCGCGAGCCTCATTTCGAATGCCGTAAATATTAAGGAATGTGCTACTTCTTCCAACCTTTCAGGGCTCTGTCTCTGTGCGCACAGATGGGCGTTGGGAGACAGAAAGCCAAGTACAGCTAAGTGCACTGAAATGCTTTGCAGCTTTTTAAAATTTCATCCAGCATCTGAATCTGTTTATCTAACCTTTTTTTCCCTCTCCTCCCTTTTCTTTCTCAAAGAATTGCTCCTACTGTGTGGATGAAATGCACCAAAATGCAAACAAGCAAAATATGGAGCTGAGTGACGTTGAATGTGAGTTCCTCCATTGCCAGATGTGAAAAGAACAAGTGGTTTGAAAACCGTAATTTGTTTTAAAAAAAATATAATTTGGTACTTCTGAGCAATTTGATGATTTAATGAGCACAGATGGATGTGGGATGAATTTCTAGGAGACAAGTGTTTAATGTATCTGCTCAGATTATTCCAGGACGAAGCATTATCCTTCCTAGTGCATGAAGGTAATTAATATTTCCCATTACGGGCATGAAAAAACCCATATGATCGGTTAAGGAATGCAGATACACCAATGATATGGAAGTTAATTCATAAATCAATTAGAGAATCTTGCCTGCTGTGTATAATTAGGGTTACTTCAATTATAGCTTATTTTCGGATTTAAGACTCAGGAATTAAAATGCTTAAAATCAGAGTAAGTTCCTTACCACCATATACTGCAATTGGAAGTATGTGCTCAGTTTTAACGGTCTAAATCTTATTTTCTCCTGATTTCCAGCACGCCTGAGCAGATGCAGCTAACCCATGTTCCTCTGGTTTTATTCTGCCACTTAAAATTGTCATCAATTAAATGTTTCATTGTCTGGACCATCCTGAGGTGATCTGACAAATTTGCAGGATATAGGACTAGCCCTGGCATCTTAAATAATGCGTCTGGACTTCTCTACGGCAAAGGTTTGAGAGCAGCAACTCAACAGCCAGCTCTGAAGTTGTCACGGGATGTTGTTCCCAGCTTCTTTCCATAGCCACATTTAACTAAAGGTGCAGCATTCCACTGATTTAGTTACACTGGTGCAAAATCTGGTTTATATTGATTTAGCTTTTCTTATAGCATTAATCTAAACTGATGTAGACCAAATTAAGTGCACCTAAATAGGGATTGGTTTTTCACTCCTTTTACTAAATTGCTTTTTCATGGATTTTAAGGACAAGAGACTACTGTGATAGTCTGCTCTCACTGCCTTCATTACAATGCTGAAGGACTTGCCTGTATTTATTTCTGCCTCAAGTCAAATAGCTGCGCTTGAACAACAGCATCTCTTTCAGACAAAATGCCCAATCTAGAGTAAAAAAATTCCCATGTCTGTCTGTCTGCATTTTCTTACAGACTGCTACCAAGCCATTCGTAAACCTGCTCTTTACCAGGTATACCAGAGCTCCCTGTATCACTCACTGCAAGTATATTGTTTTAAATCTTCCATCATTCTTCTGATGCTTCTCTGAGGCCACTCCACTTTGCCTCAGATTTGGCTCCTCTGAAATACGCTGTTACTCTGTGTTCTCCTTACCAATGTGTTGAATTAGCTTTGTAGCAATGGGTCTGCACCCTTCATCACCTACCTCCTACTTCAGTCCTCCGTTCTGCAACACCAAAGTTTTTATGCTGGACAGTGCAGGTCCAAGACCCAACTCTTGTTGGCCTACACCAAATACATACACGATCATTTTCTAGGGATTTCTGATTTAGAGTTAGGTTTGATGCCAGCGAATCGGTTTTCAAACCACTTAGTGTCTGCTGTGTCAGATGTGTACAGTTTACTCAGGGAAACATTTTATGGTAACAAACCAGACGCTTTATAAAAGTTTAAATATGTTACAGTGTCATTATTACCTTCCCAACCAAATTTCAACCCGAATTCAGTAAAACACCGTGTAAGGTATGAACTGTCCTGTAGTATCCCTTATTATGCCCTGCATCATCTTCTCCATGATCCCAACTGGATTTGGGGTCAGGTGGCTTGCCCTTCAGCCTCATTCATATACTCAGACAAAAACAGTTTCTTCCAAACTTCTGGAACTTTACTGTTGTTTCAAAATTGTTTTAAATATCAACTCCAGAGAGTTCCCTAGACTGCTTTCTGAAAACTCTTTGATGCTTTTGTAAAAAACATGTTCTCCTCAATCACTTTTTGAGTGGAAAGCATTTCAATAGCATCATATCAGTGCATTATCTGTTCCCTTCCCAGACCTCAAACTGCAGTCTTGTAGAAAATATTTACCTGAAGCCAATATGACTCTGCACATAGAGACCGAGCTCTTTTCTTTACCCTTGTTTCTAGTCAGTTATCTCTCTCTCCACCTGGTTTTGTATTTTGCTGTTCCTACTCTACTCTTTTGGGTTTCCAAGGGCAGTTACTCTACAGTACCAAGGTGCAGAGCAGGCTGCTGAAATGAACTCCAGAATCACTGGTACATTCCTCTTTAGAAACGAGCTGCATTCTTGGTAACAGGTCACTGAAGATGGCACTACCTGTAAGTATCCTAAACAAGGAGAATTTGAAACAGTCTTTGATATTGCAGAACAGGCCAGAAAGGGCCTTGATGAGCAAACACATCACCCCTGTTGCCCCCAGGCAGGAAATGCCACATGACAACTCCATAAGTTTATTAAAACACAGGGATCCCACTTAAAAAGTCGCCTTTGCCAACAGCTTTTACACCCTTTGGGCTGAGAAAGCACTGCTGTCCTCCATATTTAGACCAGGGCTGTACGGCGTCATGGACAGGTGCTGCTCACCACTTTTTTAACCAATGAACATTAAACCTGCACTGTGTGTCAAACGATTTTCAATGGGCAGATGCATGTAAGCCCTGTCTTTCTAAAAGACAGCTGAGACACCTACAGTCAATCCACAGAGCAGCAAAACTGTGAGCAACCCTTGCAGCCCTCCTCCAAATGCTCCCTGAGGATGCAGGCAACCACAGGAGATACACAGCTTACCTTTCCCGGGGCAAAGGCTTGGGCTCTGGCCGAATAGCTGCCATGGAAGAGAGGGGCTGCCTGGCAGGAGAAGGGATCGAAAAATTCAAATCCAAGGAGCCTGTTTTCCTGTGCAGAGGCTCCAGCCCCATGGCTCCCTGCATTTCACTCTCAATAGGGCATGAGCCGGCCCTGCCGTGGCTGGAGAGGGAGGAGAGCTCGGGTCCCACTGCCCCTTGCAGGACTCCTTCGATGGCGGCCTGGGGGTCGTGTGTGGGGGACACGGACGGTGGGGAGCGTGACTTCTTTTTTGTTGATGCTCCTGCTAGAAGTTTCAGCAGCCCGCTCTTCTTCTCCTTCTGCAAAGGAACCAAACGAAATATGGGCAGTGAGCAGACATACCAACTCTCTTTGTTTTTCTTTTGGAAAATCTCAATGTGTGTAGCAGGGAACCTCTCAAAACTGCCACGACTAGAGGTGGATCCATGTAGAACTTGAGCTTTCAGTAATAAAGATCCTATGAAAATCCCTCCCCGTCCAACAGGGATTCAACTCGTTCAGCAGAGTAAGGACCTAACATACTGCAATGACTATCTCCATTTTCAAATCCACCCAGGCAGTGATCATGTGCCTTTTGAAAGAAATATTGCAGTTACAGTGGGACAGCAAAGGTACAAACTTCCCATGTAGAGAAGGCAGAAATCAAATTGCTGCTTTCTCTCTTCCAGGAGAATCTTGTCCCTCAACAGAGAGAGTACCCAAAAGTAACAAATCGGCCCCTATGGCTAAAAACCTCGGCTGGGAAGCAAAAGGACTGAGGAGAGATTTCAGATCCCAGCCCATTGCAAGAGAAGCGCTCAATCATTACTGCCTCAATTACTACCTGATGCAGATTTACTGTAGGGAAAACGGAGGCATAAGACAGAGGTTTAATAGCGCTTTCCAGCGTGTGCTCTCCTTCACATCCCGCATCACAGAGCTGCAGCTATTCGCGTCTCTTCCCCTCATGTGTTAAGGAAAGGCTATCACCTTGATGTTTGAAGACAGACCACAAAATTCACGCTTCACAATTGCAGTGGCAGCGCATGGGAGGTTTCAAAGTTCTCCAAGTGTTTCTGATACAGAGGAATGAAAACAAGATAACAGCACCCTTTTGATTAATGTGAAAAAAATATCCAAAACGTTCAGCTTGCACTGCCGAATAAACACATCTGACCTTATAGGTTTTATAGCAGTGTGAGAAATCCTGCTGCACGTTTACCTCAAGCACACACAAATACTAAATATTACGTCCTTCAGCTAGAAAGTGTTTTGGGTAGAGGGATTGTGTGCAGAAACTGGCCATCCTCCAGTATACGCTCCACACCGCTAGGCTAGAGCTGCAACCAGCAATGCTGTGCAGTAAATTTTCCATTTTTTTAATGACATGAGAAGTTTTGCGAAAGGTCTGTTAGATTTCTTCCTCTTCTGTCAGAAGCACAACCCATTACCCAAGACTATCTTCAGAGACTGAGGGCTGTGAAGTTTAGCTATATCTGATAATTTGTTCTATAATAGGATCCCAGGGGATAAGAATGAACCCAGCAACTGTAATACTTATGGAACAGAAACTCTTTCTCTATCTTCAAGCAGGAACACTCTTTAGAAATACAAGCCAGTAATTTATTTATTCTCTGTAGACAAAATGTCCCATGAAAGGTTTAAAATGATGCCTTTTATGTGCTGACTACTGAAGTAATTTCTCAAAGCAGCTTTAAAGAATAGGAGGACTACGATAAAATAAATACAAGCTCTTAGAAGATATTTGGATTTACTACAATAAATGTACTTGGAGTATCTGATATCTCTGCTCCCAAAATTCTTATTTGCACTCTTTAGCTGTCACGGATTTGTAAGAAAACAGAAATACCTTAGATGTTAAGCCATGGAAGAGTTAAAATGAAGCATAGTTGTTAACACAGAGAGAAGTCCACCGATTTTTGAAGAGTAGAGTCTGAACTACACTTCCAGATCCCAGTCTCCTGCATACCACCGGCTCCAACCATACGCTCTGTTTAAAAGGGCATTTGTCACTTACAGGGTGAAAAGATCCATCCTGCCAAGATGTTCATCCAGGCAGAATCCATGAAGCTCAGGGAGGCCGGCCATATGGCACCATCAGGTCAAAAATACTAAATAAATTCCCCTGGCAACAATAGAAAGGCAGACCAAAGACCCCTGATAAACACCTTCTTTCCAGGATGAGAAGGGACTTTTTTGGGATCTGTGGTAGGTGTGCATGCTGGAATTCACCTGAAGCACCAGAAAAATACTTTAGTGTTTCTTTCACTCTCTAATTAAGAAATATCACTGCTGTCATCATTATATCAAATTTTAAAGCTCTTCATGAAATTGCAAAACTCTCCTTTCCCTAGCACTGAAACAATAGCTCTAATGATCCCAGCATACTGTGTCAATATGCGTTTGAAGGTGTCTAAAGGTCAGTGACAGAATACAATAGCCATTGTGGGGCTCTGGAGAAACGGCTATTGTGCAGCAGTGAGCACTTCGAGCCTCTTTAATTGGCAGCTTTGCACATGCAAAGTAACTATGTGAACTAAAGCCCTGTATAATGAACAATTAATATTCCTATGTGGTAGCAGCTTTTCTAATTTTTGCTTCTAATTTAAATACCTTGGCAAATTTTCATTAGAAAAACCTTGTGTGACTTAGACCATTTAAGGCATAGAAGCAAAAATCTTTGGAAAGGAGGAGATGCATATATTCACACCCATCTGCACGTTAAAAAGCAGATGAGTCTGCCAGTCATTCAATTTTGTTTACAAGAACGGCTTCCACTCTACGCGGTTAGCCCTGGCGTAAATTTCAACACTCAAGCTACTGTCCCTCAGATAACAGAGAGCTGTAATGAACTTGCTGATGTACCCTTTGTTCTACTTTAACAAAAGGAAAAATGAAGAATTGATTTTTAGCCCGTCTTAGTCCACTGAGAATTTTACTAAACTTCTGAGGCTGAGATCTATGTTCTCTACAGAAAGAAGCTGACTTACTTCAGCTGCCAAGTCTCGTCCTGTTAGTCAAAACCTGAGGAGTCCCATCCTTCCCACCGTGGCCTTGGGCAAGATATTTAGAGGTGAACTGATACTACCCACTTGGGGTGTCTGGAGATTAGACATGACATCCAGCTCTTTCTCCCTTTGACTCTGGCAAATGCACCCAGCCTTCTGGTATCACGTTGCCAGATCCTCTGCCGATGGTGCTCAGAGCACTTCAAGCAAAACAAGGGCTGTCAGGAGCTGATAATTTACTGTGATGTTTCTCAGGAGAAACAGATTGGGTTTGAACCTCCTGTGATCAGCAGTTCAACCTAAACCCTTTCATGCCTCCTCCCCCCATCTGTAAAATGGGAATAAGTTAAAATGTCCTTGTGCCGTGGGAATTCGTTAATGACCGCAGTGTTACAAAGCTGTACATTTCCTTGAAAGCAACCGGTCCTTTTCCACGGCTTTAATATTAAAAAGAAGAAAAGATTTGGAATGGGATGTTAGTATGCGTTCCCAGCAGTGATTTATCGCAAATGTCCAAGTATTATGAATTCATTTAATATTTAGTGTAATAGCAGTCATCCTTCATAAGAAATTAATTTAATATTTATATGGCTGTCCAAGACAGTCCTTTCTTCATCAGTTTCACTGTAAATCAACAAAGCATTAATGGGCATAAATGCTGTAGAGAAATCCACACTGATTGGTTACAGACTCTGCGGATTTTGAAGAGAGACAAGAAGTTTACAGAAATCTGATGACTTTCAGGAATTAAGCTTTTGAATGAAAAAAAAGATGGTTTACTTTCTCCATTCACAGATGGCTGTTTTATTGTTTTCTAGGAAATCTGTAATCTACTGAAACAGCTGTGTAATTATTGAGTTTTCTTTGTCTAGTAGCTATATTTCCAATTGATTGCAAACCGTGTTTGATGTTCCTACCTCCTGAACCTGCCAAGGTCAAACCCTCACATCTGTGTGGATGGACGGATTCACAGTATGGACAGCACTTCTCCCATCTCCTGGTTACTGCCCACAGGTTTAACTGAATTTAAACCATCACCTTTGTGTTGCTCAGGTTTTATTCTAGGAGGTTCAGAGTCAAAACTTCCAAACCATCAATTTCACAAGGATCAAGATCTTGTTCAAAAAAAAAAAAAGCAAAAGCGTGAAACTAGCTCTTTCAAATAAATCCCAGACTGTTTCTAGTTAAGAAAAAAAGGACTGTGAACACAGACTGTATAGGCAGGTCAGAATTTCTTACTTCTCTAGTGAAGCCTACGCTTGAGCCTCCATTCCTACGGTGTTGCACGAAGGAATCTCAGTGGGAAACAGTCTCTGGCAGCACAAGGAAGGCATTGGCAGCATTTCTGTGACCCTAAAGCATACACCTGGGGCAGCCGGCACTTGGACAGGTGCAAGTTCCCCTCGATAAGTTGCTGTGGGAACGTTTGGAAAAGTGAATACAGCCTGAGCTTAAGAACTCATGAAGGACTAGATCAAAATTAAAGCCTCAGATATGTAAATGTTGAAATATTTTGCTTCACAGTAATTGGGGATGATTTTTCCCCTCATTAATAACCCTACTTGAAGATAATAACTAGCTCTTCTTTCAGCTTCAGAGATGAGATGAGCACAGAATGCAGCTACTTCGTTGATGACTGAGTGATAACAGAGTTCCTTGTCTGCAAAGTAATAATCATGCCATAATCCAAATACCAATTATATGTACTGGCTATATTAATACAGATCTTCCTTTTTTTTTTTTTTTTTTACCCACCCTAATAAACAGAAACTTCTGGCTTAGTTTTCTTCATCTGCAGCTCCTAATACTTAATTTCCTACCTATCCAGGCTCATTAAATAAATGAGGAAATTTTACTGAGGCTGATATAAAAACTGGCTCCAGCCACTGAAATTAGGTCATTTCTCATGCAACCCCAGCTACATCAATAGATAAGAGAGCCAGAGGGAGAAAAAAGGTTTCATTTACAAATGAAGGAAAGAGAAACAAAACTGTTTAAACGCTGCCCTGAGCCCTACAGAACAAATGAGTAACTAATCTATCAGTCAGTACCCCCAAACCACCACTTTTCTTTCTTGTTTAACTTGGTCAATACTTGTTTCAGTAAATTTAAGCTAGTGTCTGGAGAACAGTGCATTTTTATTCTGATTCCAACTTGGCTACTGGTGATTGATGCTCGCATTGAAAAAGCAGGTGGTATTTTGGATTATGTCTTTTAGGAAAAGCGCTGTTTGGGTTTTTAAAATCTGTAAAATTATTTGACTTGAGATTTTGATAATTATTTAAAAAGAACAACCCCCACCCCGCATCGTCTCAAAGGAAAGCTTCATGTCTGGGATGTCTTAGGATATGGATTTATCATTTGCAGTTTGCCACTATTTCTCATGAAGCATAGATGACATACTGAACAAGACAACAGTAATTACTTACTACACAATTACTTCTGATTTTAGGGAGACTAGTTTTGTATCGTGTATTGTATGGAAATACTTGCCAAAGATTTAGTTTTTCATGGAGACAACTGCTTCCGGACAGAAGGCTATTATTGTAACCTCAGTATACAAGTTACATGCCAGGAGCAAAAAGGATTTTAGGATCATAGTATCATTAGCTTTAAATCCCAGCGATAGTAACATGCATACATGCATGCACAAACATGTTAGACTTATGGTCACTAATTTGAAGATACCCAGTATTAAAGCCAGGAGAAAATAAGTAAAATCTCTTGCAGCTAGACCTGATTGGGAATTTCAAATGTTCTGAAAACAAAACTGAGAAGAAGAAATTAGTGTTCGGATCCCAGTACAGCAAAGCACATAGGCACTTCATCACGTGCTTTTGTTGAACTGAGGAGGATGCAAGGCTCTAGAGACTCCTGAAAGAGATAAAGAGGGAATCTAAAAATATATTTGAATATTCAATTTAGACAGTATATTAGATCTTTCAAACACTGGAGCAAAGTTAAAGGCTAGCTCAAAGAGAAAAAAAACCTGAAGTGGAAGCAGAGAGTCTCAGGTATTGGTGAGCTTCTTGGAGGCTGCTGAATTCATATCAGGCAGAAGGTAAAAGAAACACTAACAGGATTAACGATGAAATGAGGGACAGATGATCTGCTACACTGATACTATCTTTTTTCTGTGTTCGATGGAGGGAGAAGCTGATGGATGGATAGTTCTGTATTTCATTGCTGTTCCTGGTCTGGTATGCAGGGAATAGGTGATGGTTATGAAAAGGATGGAAAGTTGTTAAGATACGCAACTTACTGCGTGCCCCAAATGACAGTTTTCAGTGATATTTTTTAGCTGAAACAAAGCACTGGGGAACTGAAAACTACTGCTGTGATGAAGTAACTTGAAATTGTGTACTGATAAAGTGAAATGCAAGGACAACACCAAAGAATGTGATGAAACCATGGCTGTCATGAAACCCATGGCAACATTTCCAGTTATTTCCAAGCAGCCACTATCTCTAAAACTAAGCTCAGACGGATGTGGTTTAGTTCTGATTTTAGTCTATCTCTTCTTTTGAAGTGTGAGCAACCTCTCTGGGGACACAAAAGAAGGGAGTACGCATGATATCCTTGAACATAATGACATTCAGCTTCCTTCTTCACTCAGCGATCAACCAGGATTTTGATTGTCCTACAACAAATAAGGGAATGCAAAAAGCATTGAGATCTCCCCTTCTCTGATCCACTCTCCTACTCCTGGGCATAGCCTATACAGAAAGACGTAAAGCATACATACTGCCCCTGGGGAATGTTGTCTGCCATCTCATTTCGGGAGAAAACTCAATCAAACAGTTTCATGCAAGTGCTTCACATGTGGGATGCCCAAGCATGAACAAGGTTCCTGCTCAGTTGTATAAGGAATCCTCATGCTCTATTTCTGGAAGGAAACCTTGGCACCCTGCAGAGCTAGGCACATGCTGTGAATCCCAAGTGGAAGCAGATAGCTTCCTCAGAGTGAAAAAACAAGATTGAAGCTACCCTTCCCGTACTAGTATCTCCTGCCGGCTTAAATACCTGTTCTGCTTGTCAGATTTTGTGAATCCCGTTTTCTAGGCACTTAATTCTACCCCCATATTAAATGGGAATTATGAATTCAAGTAGAAATCAAGAGCCTTAAAGACAATACACCTCCATACTCAGCAAAAAATTTGAATCATAGAATAGAATCATACAATAGATTGGGTTGGAATGGACTTTTAAAGGTCATCTAGTCCAACCCCCTTGCAATGGTGTTCCATCCTTCTGACCATTTTTGTGGTCCTCCTCTGGACCTGCTCCAACAGGTAGATGTGTTTCCTGAGCTGAGGACTCCAGACCTGGATGCAGTACTCCAGGTGGGGTCTCACCAGAGCGGAGTAGAGGGGCAGAATCACCTCTCTCGACCTGCTGGACATGCTTCTTTTGATGCAGCCCAGGATATGGTTGTGTGAGCACACAATATTAGCTCCTGTCCAGCTTTTCATGTACCAGTACCCCCAAGTCCTTCTCCACAGGGCTGCTCTCAATCCCTTCATCCCCCAGCCTGTATTGATACCAGGGGTTGCCCCAACCCAGCCAAAGAACCCAAATCCCAAGGACTTGGCCTTGTTGAACTTCATGAAGTTCACACAGGCCCACTTCTCAAGCTTGTCCAGGTCCCTCTGGATGGCATCCCATCCCTCACGCATGTCAACAGCACTACTCAGCTTGGTGTCCTCTGCAAACTTGCTGAGGGTGCACTCGATCCCAGTCATTGATGAAGATATTGAACAGTACTGGTCCCAGTGTGGACCTCTGAGGGACACCAGTTTTCACTGATCTCCATCTGGACATTGAGCCATTGACCACCACCCTCTGGATGCCACCATCCAACCAATTCCTCATCCACCAAACAGTCCACCCATGAAATCCATATCTCTCCAACTTAGCGAGAAGGATGTTGTGGGGACCATGTCAAAGGCCTTGCAGAAGTCCAGATAGACAACATCTGTAGCTCTTCGCTTATCCACTGATGCAGTCACTCCACCATACAAGGCCACTAGGCTGGTCAGGCAGGACTTGCCCTTGGCGAAACCATGCTTGGCTATCTGGAATCACCTCCCTGTCCTCCATGTGCCTTAGCATAGCTTCTAGGAGGATCTGTTCCATGATCTTCCCAGGCACAGAGGTGAGGCTGACAGGGCGGTAGTTCCCAGGGTCCTCCTTTCTACCCTTTTTAAAACTGGGTGTGATGTTTCCCTTTTTCCAGTCACCAGGGACTTCACCTGAGTGCCATGACTTTTCAAATATCACAGAGAGTGGCTTGGCAACTACCTCAGCCAGTTCCCTCAGGACTCTGAGATGAATCTCATCAGGTGCCATAGACTTCTGTATGCTCATGTTCCTCAGGTGGTCACGAACCTGATCTTCTCTTACAGTGGAATGGAGTGATGTTAATGCCTTGTGAAACTGGACAAAAAGTGAATGCAGTGTGCGCTCTGGGACTACAAATCCCAAGAATTCCCATGCTACTACTCACTCTAGACTGCCTACTTTCACACAGAAAGGGAATCACTCTGAAAACCTGATGCTCAGCAGTGTCAAAAAGGCAAAAAGGAAGACTGGGAATTGCTAAGAATAATCTAGAGAAAGAGGTAAAAAATATCTGCAGAAAACAGCCCTGCGGGAAGCCCTGCCATGCCTACCTTCCTGAACGGTGTGTCTTGTTCTGGACACCACAGCTGGAATAGGATATTGCAGAAGTATGTACAGCATAGAGAAGGGCAGCATGGACCATGAGAAGTGTGTAACAACTCCTGTACATTGGAGATGCCCACTTGGAAAGCAGACAACTGACAGGAAATATGATAGTGGCTTACAAAATCCCTGCCTGCACAGAGAAGGTAACTCGGGAACAGATCGGTTATTTCCCACAATACAGGAATTAGGGTGAACCTAATGAGATTATCAGACAAATGGTTGAAAGTAAAAAATAGGAAGCGCTTTTTCACACAACACATAATTAAATGGAGCCTTAATGCGCACGGTATTGTGGAAGCCAAAAGTATGAACAGGTTCAAAGGGGATTAAACAAACTAATGGAGAACAGATCTAGCAAGGGCTATTAAAATAGTGGTATGTATCCAACCTCTGCTTCAGGAAGTCCCAACAGGTAAATGAAACAGTGCTTACAGCATACACAGGGTGACTCCACCTCACTACGTAGAGATCATAAAAACAGTGAGAATGATTACTATGATAAAAAAATTAGCTATTTGGGCAAAAGTATAGGAAACAGGACAAAGCCAGGAATGAGCTCTCCCCTGTGCCCTCCTAGCTTTGGGAAATCAGCTGTTGAGAGACTTCCTCAGCTGCAGGGGTCTGAGAGAGGGCAAAAGGCAGCCGGCAGGATGCAGTGTCAGCCAAGGAAGAGACACAAAAGGTTGGGAACTGCAACCCCAGAGCACTTTCACAGCCCTGCAACTGCTATTTGGATTCCTCAGCTCCAACTCTGCGGTGCAAAACATCGGAGATCAAGGGCTGCAGTGCTCACTCTGCACCAAGAGCCACAAAGTACTGGTGATGGGGCTGACAAGGCCCTACTGCTTCCTGGAGCCCAGATTGCTTCCTAATCTGGCATTGCACTGCCTTTGTATGTCCTAAGGGCTTCCTTGGAGCCACCATGGGGGTCTTCTACATAATGCACCGCATCTCAAAGAGCTACCCTAAACTGAAATGCAGCAAATGTTAAACTTTTGTTTTAATATAAATCAAGCATGACTAGATGATTTAGGCAACTGTAGTAGACTAACTGTACTTTTCAGAGGATTTAAGCAAAACAGCTGGACAGAGTATGAGCATCCTTCTGAAACTTTAGGTTCATTTAGTCAAACTAGAGGAGAATCTATCACAGCTTCACTGACAGCAGAGGATTCTGAAATGAGAAAAAGATGTATAAATACATTAACTGCTAGACAAACTGCTTAGAATTAGTGTTTTTAAATAAGATGATTTTGTCTGACTGGTTAGCTTGCTGCTCTTTGTCTCTCATAACAAAGTGAAAAAGATTTATTGGTCCTGGGGAGCACCGGGAGCAACACTCACATTTTGCAGAAAGCCAGAGCAAGCTCACTCATTGAACACCTGAATGAAAGAGAATCAATGACAGAAGTCAGGATGTGCTTTGACATACTCTAATCTTACACGTAGTTAGCTCTGGCTCTCCCCATTCACTAGGGATGAATTTAATTTCAGAAGCAAACAGTTAAAATTGCTTGGTCTTGCTTTGTAATCTTATTAAATGACAGGCAACTGAGACTTGTATTTTTATGGAAAGCAGAAACATGTGGGTAAAATGTTTGGAATAGTGGAGGTCATCTTGTCCCTTGTCGCTGATGTATCTATTCCCACTTGGTTGATATTGTTCCAGCAGCTGTGCCACCTCAGGCTGTAATTTCAGCACTTCCAACAAACTAAACAGTATTGGGCTGGCCTGCACTCAGAGGGAAGATTGCTTGTGGAAAATTCAGGCATCACAGGAGGTATATTCTTCTCTTAAAATCAATTCCCCATGGAAGAGAAAAAGGGCAGCCTGTGGACAATGAAAAATTGCCAGGATTTGCGTGTACTAGGCGCAGAAGCTCCTCTTGCTCAGGCCACATATTTCTGAAAATTAGCTGGGCTTCGCACTGCCGCTGGGGCAGCCTGGACTGGGTGAGGGGAGGGAATGAGAGGGGCCCTGCCAGTTCTCAGATAGTCTGACGTTGTAGAAGCAGGTCCTTGATGCCATCAAAGTCACGAGTGTGAAAATTTCCCTCTCTCTGAAGGCTGCTCTTCAGTTTTGGCAGCTCCCTCAGCATCAATCCTGAGCGTTCAAAAAATGATTCCTAATGTATTTCATGCATTAAAAAAATCAGGTCTTGCCCCTGCTCCCTCCTGCCCTCATGACAGCGTGTCTCAAACAGGGCAAGTGATACTTTATTAGCATCAAGAAGAGAAATACCAATGTGCTCAAGCTGGCGGATTATTTCTGGGGAAGCTCAGCCTCCCGGTGTCTGTGGGAGTGCAGGGAGTCCCATGTGCTCTGTACCCATGAGCACTGCAGGCCTCACTGCACCCGGCAGCACCGCACAGGGACAGAGCTGTTGTCTGGTCCACTGAGGTGCGATCAATTATTACGGTGCATAAGCTTCGCAGGCAAAGCAGCTGAGGTTTCTGCAACCTCCCCTGTCAGCCGTGCTACAGGCATTTTTAGTCCTACTACTTTTCCAAGCAATGCCCTGTGAATTACTCCTGGGACACGCAGAGGTGGCTGAAGTCCTTTTCTCTTATAGGGAACAATTGGTCATGTATGCTCTTTAAAACATGAGGAAACAATCCCAGAATCATTTTAAAGGATTGCAGAGTAAGTGGCTGTCAGTGTCAGTGGAATGCCCAGGCATGTAAATGACAATTTCTTTGACAAAGTGACCAAGGCACTGTAGCTTTCCAAATGTCAGAACAATTGGCTTGTAATTACTAGTAAGCTTTGCAATAGAAAAAGGCTTGCGAGAAGCTGCTCAAGCCCTGGCAGCATTTGTAATAAGAGCATCCTCTCTTCAGCAAAAATTGTATTTCACATTTTCTCCTAGTTTCATCTTTTTGTTACTTAAAAAATAAAAACAGAGCGATCAAAGACCATTTTCTACAAAAAGCTTCCAGTACCCTTATACTGAAGTCAGGTCTTCAGGAGTATAAAATTGCCGTTTCTTAAATTAAAGAGCTGAGTAAGAAGCATCATCAATGAAAAACAGAGCTAAACAAAAGGAACAACTAAGGTATAAGCAGAGAAGGGGAGTCAATAGCACTGTGGCTTTTTTTCATTTTGCACTAAGCCTGATTTTACATTGCAATCCTATCCCTCCATTCTATCGTCCCTTCCTTTGTCTATTTTATCCTCCTCTTCCCTGACACATGACCTGCAGGTATGACCGTATAATTAAATGCAATTGAGTTGCACTGATTTAACTAATTACAACCTGTCACATGTGCCACCTAAGCCAATGTTCTCTATTTCCTCATCCTACCCCAACTGTGAGACAAAACGCATTAGCTCAAATCATAGAATCATAGAATGTGTTGGGTTGGAAGGGACCTTTAAAGGTCATCTAGTCCAACCCCCCTGCAGTAAGCAGGGACATCTTTAACTAGATCAGGTTGCTCAGAGCCTCATCAAGCCTGGCCTTGAATGTCTCCAGGGATGGGTCCTCCACCACCTCTCTGGGCAACCTGTGCCAGTGTCTCACCACCCTCATTGTAAAGAACTTCTTCCCAATGTCTAATCTAAACCTACCCTGCTGTAGTTTGCCAGGCTTGTGCTGATTTGGGTAACCCAAGATGTCCAAGGACATGCTTTATGCCAAAGCTGGTAGTAAAATAATTCCAGTGGTGCAGCCAGTGAGCCGCATCTCACATGGGTTACACACATAATCACATCTGTAACTTCAACAGCTTTCTGGACATGAATTTGTTGCTTGTCTGGAGCGTGCTATGCAATGAGGAAGTGACATCTGGTTGGTGTTTTCATGTGTGACTACTGCAGAAATAATTAGTAATGACAACACATATACAGTATATTCCTATTTACTCTGCTTAGTAGTTGACTGATGCATGAGGCCAGTGTGACCTGAAATAAACGGTGGATCCTGCCAACTAACCGCAAGAAATGGTCAATTTTAACACACAAACTAAAAATGCCTCTGTGAAGATGTTGGTCACATACACCTCACATCTGAAAATGATGGAAATTATATAAAGATAAAATCACTACTGCATTAGAGTAGATATGACAGCTTTGTCATAATAGTCTATCTCTGAGCCTGCCTACCATAGATGAAGACGAAAAACCCTCTACACAAGTCAGATAACAGTGCAAGAAAAATTCCCCTTGACCGTAGCGGCTGATCAACTGATGGTCTGTACAGAAAGACTGACAGCCTTTCTTATATTCATTTTAGCAAAACAGTATGGGTAAACATTGACTTAGAATTGTCTCATCTTCAATTTGATCATGGTTGATTGGAATGTCTCTGTCTATGAAGATAACAGAATTAGTAGTCCATTAGTTAAGCAATCATGACTTGTAGCTTCTGTACTATGATGATTTTGCTGTATCTGACAATCTTGTCACAGTAGAGCAGGCAATATGATGAATATCTTGCACAAGTTTGTTCTTTCAGCTTCTTCCTGTAGGACAGCAATGTGTGTGTTTGAGCAATGTGGGTGTTCCAATCTTGCACTCTCCCTCTTTTTTAACTCAGCAGCATACATGCAAGAACTTAAACTGCAGACAGACAACCAAATGCTACCAGTTGCTTTGCAATGTGTTCCAGTTAATGACTTTCTAACAAACTGGGAGAACATTTCAAGCAGGTACCAACAGGGCTTGTCTTAATCTCCGTGCTAGTCAATCTTTTTATTAATTACTTGGTAGGTGAGCTAGAAAGTGCACTTCTAAAACCAGCAACAGGCACTGAGCTGACTAAGTCTGCAAGCAGTTGGAAGGTGTACGGGTTTTAGCTGGGATAGAGTTAATTTTCCTTGCAGTTGCTGATATAGTGCTATGTTTTGGATTTGTGATGAAAAGAGTGTTGATGACACATCCCTGTTTCAGTTGTTACTGAGCCGTGCTTGCACAGCGTCAAGGCATTTTCTGTTTCTCATGCTGCCCTGCCAGCAAGCAGGTTGGAGGTGCACAAGAAGTTGGGAGGGGACACAGCTGGGACAGCTGACCCCAGCTGACCACAGGGATAGCCCACACCATATGACATTGCGCTCAGCAATAAAATGTGGAGGAAGAAGGAGGAAGGGGGGGGACACTCGGAGTGATGGTGCTTGTCTTCCATAGTAACCATTACGTGTGATGAAGCCCTGCATTCTTGGAGATGGCTGAACACCTGCCTGCCGATGGGAAGCACTGAATGAATTTCTTGTATTTGCCTTGCTTGCATGTGCAGCCTTTGCTTTACTTATTAAAGTGTCTTTATCTCAATCCATGAGTTTTTTCACTTTTACCCTTCTGATTCTCTCTCCCTTCCCACTGTGGCAGGGTTTGAGTGAGTGACTGTGTGGGGCTGAGCTGCCTGGGGGGGTTAAACCAAAACAGAATGATGAACAGGGTAAGAATTCAGAACAATTTTCCTAACAGGGAGAAATGATCCCAAAGTATCATGGTGAAATCTGCAAAGACAAGTACAACATGCTACTGCTAGGAAGAAGAAATTAAATTCACAGATACAAAATAAAGAGTGACTGGCCAGCCAGCAGCTCTGCAGAAAGGGACATGGGAGATACAGTGGATCACAAACATCTTATATATGTAGGCCATGGAAAGTGTTTATTCCATCCTAATTGTCACTAACAAGATCTCAGCAAAACTCCACTCTGGGGCACTACTCTCTAAGACCCCTGCAAGCTGAAGACTGCCCAGAGGAGAGCTGAAAGTAAAATCAGAGGCCTCCAAAGCATTACTTATGAAGAAAGGCTAGGAACTGGGCTCAGTGAGGCTGAAGGAAGAGAATTCTTGAGGACTTAACACATTATTAGCTCTCCAATACATAGAAGGCTGTCAGAAGAAAGTTGGTCAGCTGTTCATCTGGAGCAGGACATGAAGAAGCCAAGATTCATTTGTAGCCACAGAAGATTTAGGAGGGATAATAGGGAACTTTCTGGCCCTAGGGATATGAAAGGACAGGAATAGATTGCTCAGGGAAGTTGCAGAATGATCTTAATTGAATGATTTTAAGAAAAGTTAGACAGAGATCTGTGGTGGGTAGTAAGCACGCATCTGACTTTCTCATGGCTGGTAAAGGGAAAGCCATCCCAGGCCTGTGGGGGCATCATCCTTCCTACCTTCTCTGTGCCACGTTCCCTGCTGGCCAGCTGTATCTCTTGGCCAGATTGCTTCTAAGCCTGACAACCAAGAGTATCTGTCTTCGACAAAAACCCTGTCCAGAAAAATTTTAAAAGTTGGGAAATCAGTTCTCTCTCTTATGTCCTGATCAAAGCCTAGCTGATGCATTTCCCTTGCCACAGCAAGCACCATCGTGTTGATAGGATCTGCCTGTTCGATCTCCCCCCACTTCTGTCTCAAAACTTAAGATATGAAGAATAACATAATGTTGTACAGAAGGGAATAGAGATCTCTGAAGTCATCAAAAAAAGCCAGCTAGTTCCATTTTAAAATATACCAGTTCTGAACTGATCATGAATTGATACTAAAAACTATAGTACAGGAGATCCACTTCACCGCAAAATAAGTTGGCCATGGACTCACATTAAATTACTTCTTCTCTCCCTCGGGCATCTGGTGATGAAGCCCGATGCCAGTCTGCTGCTAGCGTGCGGAATAGAGTGAGCTGTGAGTGAAGGTTAATATTTTATCTTCTGTAGTCTTAACTTACAGAAACAGATCAGTGAATATGAACCAAAGAAAATACATGCAAAAAAGCAAAGCAACAGTTTGAGTTCTGCCTTTATAATGAACTGGTTTTTAAAAGGTTGACTGCTTGACACCCTGTGTTAATTGATTACAGGCAGCCTGCAGATGTAGTGTCTGAAAAGCAACTTTTGCATGGTGTACTTTCAGAATTCCTGAGACTGATGTTTTCTCCAGAGGGCATAAGAAGAACATTTTTTTTTCAGTCCTCCAGAGACCAGCACTGACTCTATGTCTTGACTTGGTCTGAAGGGAATTACTAGATGCTTGAGACATTCAGTCAAAAAAATAACAACCCAGACTGACTTTAAAGTGGCTTTACCATTTGGCAAAAGAAAAGCTGAGGGCTTGTGAATCTTTCTGCTGCTACTGCAAAATGAAAAATAAACAAAAATGTACAAAATAAGATAAATATCCCTTTGCTATAACTTGGTTATGCCCTCGAGTTACATGATAAAAACAGAAACATGCCACAGATATCTGTTGTCTGTTATAACGTGCTGTTCCTACAGTACTGATGTTTGTCAGAAGCTGCAATTTCATTTAGTTTATGTAATTTTTCTAACAGATCTTACTGAAATATTTCTGCATTGACACAAGATATTTTAGACCATCTATTGTGCATAACTATAGAGAAAAGCAAGGACAAAATGCCAGTACCTGCGTGACCAAAAAAAGAAACACAGGCACTGAAAAGTTGAGTATAGCAGATTTTCACAGGATAGTTCGAACTTTGCCTCCATAAAACAACTGCATTGGCACTTGAGATACCCTCTTGGTGGTTTTAAGACTTACTGGCTTGTGAATTCATAGTTGGAAAACTACTGAGGAAAGTAAATGAGTCCTCGACATGTGGGAGGCCATGATGCCACCAACACCGACACATTGCAAGTTCCTAGAATCATAGAATGGTTTGGGTTGGAAGGAACCTTAAAGATGATCTAGTTCCAACCCCCTGCCATGGGGAGGGACACTTCCCCCTAGACCAGGCTGCTCAAAGCAGTTTGAGGCTGCTCAGCAGCCTCAAAGATGTTACGAGGGAATGAGGGATCAAACCACGTTCCTCAGGAACAGGGCAGGGACAGGGCAGAAGCTATGATGGGATGCTCAGCTGCAGAGTTGTGCGGTCTAGGGTTGGGACTGGCCCCTGTGATCCCTCAACAGCCGGCATGTGTCAATGTCTCCCATTGACACCACAAGAGTGCTTACATTTCACCCGACTAATCCAGGAAGATGCTTGCCATCCCCTCCCACAGGCTGGCCCCATCCAGCCATCTGGTCCTGTGTGATTCCTTCTGCAGGCAGGGGAATGCCATGGGAACGCCACTGCTGGGATGCTCACACGCAGACATGCACACGCACTCGCGCGCACACACGCCTCCAGCCTTCTGCTTCCAGCACTCCCTTGCATGCCTTTTCTTTGTCAGTTCTACTTTCTTCCCCAAGCAGCAGTAAGGATTTAGTAAAAGCCCGTGGGTCCTCTGTGTTATGAAATTAGGTCTCTACAGGTGCCAGCAGAATGCTGTGCCTTGGCATCCAAACAGCTTTGCCTCCAGTTAGTAGATAAACTGAATTTCCTCTCGAAGCTAAAGCACTCTTCGTCCTCGCCTCCCCTGGATCTGCTTCCCCTGGATCTGCTTCCCCTTATGGCCACAGAATGCAGCACCGAACCACTTGAAATGGCGTTAGAGAAATCCACCACGGACACTTGAGAAATCCTGTGACAGCACTATGAGGCAGATAAGCAGAGGCAGGGGGGAGAGGAGAAAGAAGAGGAATAGCTTTTGGAGACTTCTTGGCAGCAAAGTCAACGCTTGAAATATCTGTGGGGAGTTTGAAAGCATTTCCTAACATCAAAAATGCGAAGAAGAAAAAGAAATTTTGATCAATGGCTTATTGCCCTTGATCTAAGCAAAAGAATCCTAGCCAGTCAGAAATAACAGAAATCTGTTTTATTGTAAAGCTGAAGTTTTCTGTGTTTTGACAGCTGGGGCTCATGCTTTTGGCTGGGTTATTTGCCAGCCTTAAAATATTCATCAGCAAGTTGCCAGGTTTTTGTCCTTTCAAATTGAACACAAACGATGAAGGAGAAGGTGCTGGAGAGATTTTAAGCACGAGTTCTCTGCCCTAAAACAGAACTTTGTGGCCTGAATTCACATGACCAGAAAAAGAGGTTTCCACTCCCTGGCCAAGTTTCTGGTGAATCACTTGCTGGTCACAGAGCCAAGATTTTCTTTCTGGAGCATGGGAAGCAGTGGCTCATTTGTGATGAAGACAGCCCCCTCGCCTTTGTTGAGAGGAAATGGATTAACAGTATGTATTCTGTGCACAGGTCTTGAGAGAACTGAACAAAAATATTCCAGATTAGAGAATCCTTAGCAAAACCAAACTGGAATACATGTTAAACTGAAAAGTCAAATCTAACTCTGAAAATGGTCAGTGAAATATTGGTGTTGGTGGCTCCAGGATCAACTCAGATGTCTTACAGAGTATCCAAATTAGAATCACAGAACTTATTCTTTATCTTTTTGATGCAAACCTTTACATTTCCTTTACATTATTCCAATGTTCCTTCCTCTTAAAGCTTTCTTCATTTTTATGCACTTATTCTAAGAATTCAAACCAGGCTCTTCTGCTCTTGGGCAGTTTGTTCATTCTTACGTCTTGTGCTGTTTCCATTTAGTCACTTAGTTGTTATCATTCCATTTCATACCTGTACAACTTAGGGGGCCTTCTTAGGTGAACCGGTTACGAAATGAAAAATATTAAATCATTTCATATCTGCTGGGAAGACTGAATTCCTCTTCCAAAAATTCAGGGTCAGTGATATTGACTTTGTATCTGAAAAATCTACTTTCATCAACTCTGTCCTTAGCTTCCTTTACTCATCCCAGGGCGACCACTATTTTTGTCATGCCATTTTGTATCTACAAAGTCCTTGCAAGTGCTCAACACTTCACTTTTGAGACTGATCATTCATTTTCTGGATAAGGAATTACATTTCTTTAGCGGATATGAAACGATAACAAATCCTCTTGACTCAGGGACAAGTTAATATGAGAAGAAGTTGCAATGCAGAGACTAACACTGAGGAAGTGAAAACTGCAGGTGCACTACCATGTAGGATCAGGTCCTTCAGGCTGTTTCAGTCCTACCAACTGACAGCTTAAACAGACAGCTGTAATGTGAACTAAGGCCAAAGAGCATCTCAGAGTTTCCAAAGCCAAATTTTCAAAGGGCCTTTGATCTAGTCTCCAACCCTGTGTAAAGACAGTGTGGGCGACTAAGCGTGCAGGCGGCAGGTCTGCACTGAGGAACGTTGCCTGGTGGGACCGGGCACTGGGCTGCAAATTAGGGGAAGGCAGAGGAAGGCACTGGCAGAAAGGGGGAGCGGTGGAGAGGGAAGTCTCTCTGGTCGTGTCTACACTGGCATATGAAACAAGGCCAGGATTTAGCATCAAACCCTGGTCCGCATCCATTAATCATTGTGGGCTGGGCTTATATCAACTAGCACTCTCCCAGGACAACTTATGGGCATGGTTTGGGCCATACCATGTACCAGGACTGTTGTCAATGAGCAGTCTGGATGCAGTCACCCGATTTTGGATGAAGAAGAAAGCTTGGAAGTGTGGATGCAAATCATGCAAGGACACTTGCAGGGCCAGAAAACAGGCCTTGGCTTGTTCTATTTTGTAATGTAGTCCTTAGACCAGGATCATGCCAAACATACTGTATCATTTGAGGAATGCAGCTATTTTGAGCAGAAGGACTGATATTTAAGAAAGTGAGTGACACTGGTGAGAACAGACAGATGTTTACTGATTCAGTCTTCACATGCAAAACAGTTGATGCACGTTCAAAATAATTTTCTGAAGATGTGTCTCTTGTGATCTTAACATCAGTAAACAGTGGCCCAGTGTATTTTCCCATTTGTTGTGACTTGCTCCTCCAGATCCTGTATATATTCCAGGGACACAGTCACTAAATTTAAAGCTGCAAACAGATTTGTTCTCTCAGCACACTTGTAAGAAACATTTAATTTTACACTGCCAATTTTCAAATATTTCTATATACTCTGGCTAGGTAAAACAGTAAGGAATTGGTGTAACTCACTGATGAATTAATGGCTTGCTTGCTAGTGCAAGCTCTTATTTTCCTCTTTAGCAGATATTGGGCCGAACATTTTGGAAGAGTTTAATCAAAATCCTCATCAAAAGCCAAATGAGTGGATTTTAAAGAAAGTTTAATTACAGTGGTCAAACCACCCAGCATGATTTGCTTGATTTGATTAACGTAATGAGGAGCACATTTAATGAGAAATGCATTAATTCATTCAAACAAGTGGTTTTATCAGAGGTATTAAGCATCAGCCCAGATTATGTACAGCAGAAACTATTATAGCAAAAATTGACCGAGGTCAAAGCAGTAGTCATGCCATAATTACAAGCTCTCAGCTGTAATCTACTGGTTGAACTTGGGCCGTGCTCATCATGACTGAAAAAGCAGGGTCCCCATTTAAAAAAGTCCCCAAATCACAGGGTTTTTCTTCCATTCCACAGCTAGGATCTCCGTCCCTTTCTTTCAGATGTTCAGAAGATTCAGGAACTGGGACTGAACTCTCTGAGTTGCAGATGGTTACACATGCAGATATTATTAGCAAATGATGGAGCGAGAGCTCAAAGGACACCTGATACCACCCCCACACCCTTAAAGGAAGAAGAGTGTTCCCCATTTGCTCTCTGTTCTACCTCCGTCCTGTCCTTCCGATGTCTTTGGGACACTCCTGTTCCTAACCTGGAATAGAGTGACTTTGGGGGAGAATTATTATTTTCCTTCTGGGAAAGAAAACCTCCTTTTCGAAAAAGAAGAAAAATTTGCCTTAAGCAGGAAATATTTGAGAAAAAGAGGAAAGAGTTTCCTTTACACCTTGGTCTCTTAAACTGCCTGATAAATTTCAGCCCCTATATTCCAACTGTCCTCTTTCAGGACGCCTCCCCGCGGGCTTTAGACAGCACCCTTCACCTCCACCCTCCCCACTGGCATCCCTTCTCCAGTGCGCCTTGCTATATCTCCCAGCAGCTGCTAATGCTCCTATGCTGCCCTGACCACTGTTACCTCTTTGACTTCTGCTCTGCTCTCTTGCCTTTATTCAGTCCTCAACTTGTTATTCCTGTAGTGTCTGCACTGCCTCTGTGTGAGCCGCCTTTCCTGCTGCTTTGTACTGCATCCGTATAGCACTGAAACAGCTTTGATTTTCAAGCGCTCTACTTCTAAGCCTGCTTGGCTGCCAGAGCACTTTTTGAGCACTGTTGCACAGTGGACTTAAGCACTATCTATTGCTTAGTCTTTCATCATCTACCACTGGCAGCTGGCACCCGAGAGCAGCTTTGAAACTGTTCCCTAAGTGGACAGGAGGCTGGTCAAGGAGCTGAGAAGCGGAGCACAAGCCCAGTTGCAGATAGGATCCTCTGGAGTTAGGTGCAGACTGACAAGTGAAGACTGACATGGAGGTCGTATTTTACCTCCTGATAAGGTCAGCAGGAGTATGACAGTAAGACGCTATTATTAGGATGCCTAAATGAATGTAGGTGCCAAGGTTCACCTGCAGATTTGGAAGTCCTGATCAAGACCTTCAGGAAATAAGCTGAAGTAGAGGACTAGAGAGGACAAAAAACAGACCTACGGATTTATTTGCTATATTAATAGAAGATGAGCAAGAAAACCACTCCTGTTGAGCTGAAAACCATGATCCTTGGAATTATTTCTGCCACTTGTCTTGAAACCACAAGGAAACAAGAGTAAACACTGGAATCAGAGTCCCTTTATTTTAGAGAAACCTTGGGATGTGCCTATATCTGACTGCTGCACACCAACAGTAACCCGTGATATTGGCATATAAACATTTGCACAGGGGAAAGCATTAACAGTGACTACCTCACCAGTACAGTCAGGAAGCCTGTTCCCAAGGTAAAGACAATTCCATCTTGGAACAAGCAACCCAAATAGCATATACAGACTCACTACAGCAGCCACCCCTTGATGTTACCTTTGGTATCCCTGAATGAAATCCAGGTGGGAAACCATAAAACATAAATTGGTAGAAGATCATACCTTAAAATACTTTTTCTCACTATCTCCCAGCATGGCCTTCAAGCAGCCAACCAACCTTGCTAAATTTATCATCTGAAGAAAATTTCCCAAGCACGAATAAATCTGACTATATCAGAACGATAAATGCAAAAATTGCAATTTATCTCCATAGCCCTCACAGAAACATCTTCTACAACAGAACTGTGAAAACCGGTAAATCCTCAGCACGTCCATCCCAGAATGCAAACTGCTTCTTCATACGTACCGTATGCCCCCTGTACTGTAATGAACCCACACTGACAATCAGAATGAGAAAGAAAAATGTGGTTAATAACAAGAGAATGTTTCCCGAAACAGCCATTCTCCCTTTTACCATTCAGCCCTCATCCTCAAGGGAATTCTAGAAAAGAAACTGGAAAGATGAAGCTGGGATTGAAATTAATAATTTGATGGGACATCAAAAATTGTTGATTCCAGCAACAATACTTATTTTATGGCACATCACAATTTACCTCAGATACGACTTGCTAATCTCGGTTTCTCAGGAGATAATTACCTGTGCATTTCTTCCGTTCTGTGTTCAGTAGAGCTGAAGACCTTATTACCGCTCCTCTTACTAACATCCCCTCTGTTCCTTTCATCTCAAAGTACCTGACTGATTAATATAATGAAACTGAACTCAGATAAATTGCTTCCAATCTTTGCTTATCTGGCAGTTTGTTAGTTAGCTTCTGTTTTTTGCCCCTCAGACTTGTCTGTTTTTTCCTATCAGATGTACTGATAACAGATATTGCCTCTCCCCGCAGATATTCCTTCTGAGTGTTATGAATGTTCCCTGTTTACCAAAAAACCTGCCCAACCAGCCTCCACTTTGGAAATATCAAGTGTGGTTCCAGATATGGCTCCAGTTCTGACTCACAGATTCCTTTTTGAATAGTTATATGTCTTTAGTCTGGCATTATCTAAGCTCTCAACTGTTTCAAAGAAATATTTGGCTTTATGCAAAGAACAGGAACACAAGTTAACCGGCCAAATATCAGTCACTGCTTCTAAAAGGAAAGAAAGCATCATTAACTCAGATCTTTCTAAAATTAAGGTGAAATATGACATTCAGGAATATATTGTTCAACACAGGGCAGTTATACACTACCCAATCCAGTCAGAGATAAAAATTTTGTCACTTCTCTCTGATACTTCCCAGGTACTGAAATGGTCTTTGGCAACGCTCATTGCAATGATGTGGTATATTATTTGCTTCTCCCCCTCATCCATGGAGCTCAAGAAACCTGTAACTTTACTTCCCTGCATCCAAATTCAGTAACTTAAAGCTGTAAAAGCTTGAGAAAGGTTAACCAGTATCTTAGGAAGGGACCCGATATAATTTTGCCTAGGAAATTTCAGTGTGCAGTTCCACATAAATTAAAATATATGGACCTAAAGAATAGCATGATATGTTTTAGGAAGTATTAAATATGCCAGTACATAAAGCTCTGAGGTAACACGCACATGTACCACCTTCTGCCGAATACCATATAATTCCTTGGACTTGCAGAAGTAGCACATATTGTTCCGCTCGCACAGCATGCAGTCCTCGATGCACACTTGGAAGTTATCCTTTGCAAACAAGTATTGAAATTTCATATCCCGAACAGAAGTTCTACACCCTTCTCTCACCGAAAGGCACTCAGAGAAAATTCAAGACAGGATTAAGTTTTAAAACTTGTATTCTTCATCTTGTGAAACTACGGGTTATCTGGGACCCTGACTACACGTAAGATCTGCAACCTCAGCATTACCATGTACAAAGCAACTGTTTACCCCATATGTGCCACTCAACACAGAAAAGGATTTTTTTTTGCCGTCCAAAAGAAAAGCAAACCGCCACATCTCTTCCTCCTACTCAGACACAAAGCAGGAGCTTGCTTCCAGCAGGCAGTTTCTATCAGTGGGCTCTGCTAGGCAGTATGGAGATAGCTCTCAGCATTGATAAATAGGAAGTGCTAACATGATGTAAACATTTGGTGAAAGCAAAATATTCACCAACAACCTAAAAGGCTGGGCGCTTAAAGCAACTCTCCATGCTTCATCTGTAGCACAGCAAGGTGTACAAGGGACAGGCACTCAGATATCAGTCCCACTGCTGGCTCCTACATGATTGAACCTTCAGTGCATGGTACTTACGTCCCAATGAGCCGTATTTAATTCCCTTCTCCCCTTTTGGCTGTGCCACTGCAATGAAAGTTTCTGCAGGAAACAGATGTTTCTGGAGCAGTAAACCATCTCCTGTCATTCATAATCCAGTGTTTTACTGTGTCTGTGGCACCTGCCCCAGGGCTGGTACCACCATCACCGTCTTCCACGAAATGAGGCAGACGGCTTCTGACTTGGCCATCCAGTTTTGGTGACCAAGAGCCCGCTATAACAGCTTTCTGCACCATTGTAAATTTGCAGATCCGGGTGCCGATCGTTGGAAGAAACACACAAATTCAGCCCATTAGTGGCTCAACCCTGTTTCCCACCCACGAGTGGGTAACGCGAGAGCAGCACCAGGGATGGTGGGGGAGAAAGGATGAAGCGTGAAAACAATGTGAGATGAGGATGCCCAACCTGCCAGGCGATGAAAACCAGCTTCCACCCTCCCGTGTGGTGGCAGGGTCCCTCCTTGACAGCCCCATGGGAGGGAGGGGCAGTGGGAGTGTGGGGTGCAGCGATGGCACAGTGGCCCTTACCTTCTCGTTCTTCCTCTCTTCAGCCTTGCCAGTGGGGCCAGGGGTGACAGGGCCACCCAGCGGCCCGCTGCCAGCCTCACCGTTGAGGTGGGCCGCGCTGACGTTGGGTGGGGTGATGGCGGCGGCGGCAGAGGTGAGGGGGATGAGGGGCCGGGCCCCTGGGGCGGGTGGCTGGTGGCCGTGCTGCGGAGAGATGGCGGGGTGAGGCCGGATGGCTGCTGCTGGCAGGCGGGAGGGTGAGCTGGGCGTCCGCAGGGGCGAGACCGTGGCTGTGGGACGCTCTGGGGCTGGCACCGAGGGGTGAGCTGTGGAGGGAGGACAGAGCACGGTTAAGACCTCCATGAACTAACTGCCATGACTTGTCCCTTTGGTGGCCATCACTGCCATGAGGCATCAGGGCTCAACAGAGAGCTAAGACCTTAGCCTTAACCCAGGATAACTCAGCTTGCAAGTGGTTTTGTCTAAATCCTAGAAATTCCCCTCCTGGCTGCGAAAGACCTGTCTGCAGTCACCAAAATGGCCAGTCTTCCCTAGAGATGTGACTGGGGAATGGCCTGACCACCTCTGCCCATGCCTGGAAATAAATAGCAAGCCTACTGTGTTTTTAAAATACCTTATCTTATTCCAGCTAAGCTGTTTTCTCAACCTCCGGGACCCCCTCCTAACTTGACAGGTTTTGGAGCAACGCAACTTGAGACCTAAAGGGTTAGCCCAGATGATCCACACCGACCTCGCAGACGGCAATTACAAAGGAAGGTCTCTTGTTTCAGCCCCAACAAAATGATCAACAGCACATCACTGTGCTGCACAAGATAAATTAAGCAGAAATCCACCAGAGGATTTCTGAGCTCAGCCTCGTCTCTGCCAGCAAAGTCCCTAAGGGACTATGCAGTGCCTTTTAGTCTTGCTGCCCCTGCTGAGGAAACCCTGCCCACAAGCACTAGGAACCAGGAATTAGCACTCGTCTGTTTAACGGTGGCCATGTCACACTGCTGAGGTCAGCTCTCTAGGGATTTGGGAGCGTGTTGCGTGCCTCACATTGCACAAAGTATGAGAAAGCTCCAGGTCTACTTCCACGATGATGTTGCCTTTGACTTCCGGGTTGGTTGATTGCTTAGGTGTAACACTCCTTCAAGTATGTACAGACCAGAAGCCGAGTCCACACTCAGACATCCCCTCACTTAAACAATTCAATAGTAGGACTGGCTGGAAGATGCCCATTTCACAAAATGATTTCAAGGTTTCGTAGTCTGGTTTAGTTCTGCCTCAGTGTAAAACTTGAACCTTTGAACATTTTTCTGAGCAGAACCTACTCACCCGCCCCACAACAGTCTCAGGACATTCACCTGGGATGTGAAAACATAGGATCTGGTCACTGCACTGTTCCTCTGCGGAGAATAGCTCTGCGAAGCTGTCTATTCCTTTGCAACCTGAGCCAGGACAGCTTCATGGCTCAAGTCTGGTTGAACTACATCTATTCCTTTTTGTTAAAAGCTTTGAGTCCAACAAATCAGCTTTTCTTTGACCAAGAAGCATTTTTCTTGAAAATTTCTGACCCGCTCTGATCTGCGGTTTTCGTACAAATTCATCCAAAGGACACATTTTTACACAGGACCAGCTGGAGTTCACTCAATTTATAACTGAGCAACAATGCTAGAACAACTCAAACCACTATTTTTTCTGTTTCTATGGTTAACACTGACACCCATTACCAGGGATTGAAACAATAAGGAGTGACGTTAATCATACTCACTACACCTGCTGAGCACTCCTGCCAGAAGGGAATTTCATCCCCCAACCTTTTGCCCTATTATCCCAAGGGATACTGAACAGGATGGGCCAGCGATCATCAGATTAACACCTCCAAAGTTCACATGACTCTCCCTCACGGTAACTCCTTGACTCTATAACATCTCTTTTTATTAATGTTGCTCACAGCAAATCAACACAACTATCATTAACCTGTCTTGAACTTGATGTGATTTTACTGTGTAGCATGAGGAAGGGCCTAGAAGTTGTTACTACAGACACCTTCAACACTATTCTTACTATTACTTACCATTTCCCCCCTCCCTGGATTACCAAGAACATATACTGGAAAGTGCAATTCCTTTCTAGAGAGCCAGACAGGGCACCACTGGTTAACTTGAAGTGATTCCCTCCTTCTAGTTTCCCCATTTGGGACCTCTGTGATGAGCAACCATTGCTGCCAGAAATCTAATTTTCCAGGATGGTTAAGCTTGCAGGGTCAAGGTTTTGAACTACTGGCTGTAGGGATCAATGGTTTTCCTAAATTTAGAGGAAAAGCGTAATAATGGAATTTCACTGCAGGTACCTGGATGCAGAAGGCTGATTTGCTAATCATATTAGGTACATTACTTCTTTCATATAGGGCTCGGTGTTTCCAAACACAAAAGAAACAGAAAACACAAAAGAGACAGAAAAGTAAATGGCCTGAGAAAAATCAACTCTGAGCAGAGCTCTCACATTTTATTCTGTAATTTCATCTGCTTACTGTTACAATGTATGCCTTTGCTCTGGGATCTCTGGATCTGGACTGTGCTGCATCAAACATGCTATTAATTAGCAATGCTCACTGAAGGCTATTTTTGTTCTACACCACTCATATTTCATTTTGGGTGTATTCCTACATTAGTGGCCTTGTGCAAAATTGATTTGTTACTCATGTATATTGCAAGCCAACAGAAACGTGACTTGAATACTGTGCCAGCTTGCCTCCCTTGGAAAGCTTTTCCAAAAGTCAGTGTGCATTGCCCTGTCCTGCAGGACTAAAGAGACCTTTTGAGGGGCTCTGGTCTGCAGGAGACTGGTGAGGGCATTCATTATGGAGAAAAATACTGATAATAATTAAAAAAACCCCCTTTATTTATCCTGGCAAAAGTTTATTTAATTAAAACAACAATCTCATGAACCTTCTGGAAGGACTGAAGAACTCCCCACTTCGGAGGTTTTGGAGCAGCTCTGTGGTCCCTGGATCACCCTGCCTGTCAACTCCTTGGCACTTTAAGATGTCAGAGTGGAGCAATCTTAAATCAGGGAAGCTGCTGGAAATGTAGCACAGCAGCGCGGTGGAAGGAAGGTGTGGGGCATGCCAGGTGTGTGGGGCAAAATGATATGTCACCTGAGTTTCGGGGAAGCCTGTCTGCCTGTCAGCATGGGCACAGGAGGCACCAGGAGCACCTGAACACTTCCTGAGAGCCTTGCCCAGGAGGGAACGTTTCTGCCTTTGCACTGTAAGAGCAGAAGGGCTTTTGGAAAGGTGTGACTTGAGGGGAAAGCATCACTTTCTCAACTAGGCAAAAAGAAGATAAGTCAATTATTCCCCAGTGTGACACAGATGCCGTGTAAACTGCCACCGTTTGTTGAGCAGAGTCTGCACTGTTGGATATTCAGATTCACACATATTTGATTACGTTTCCTTCCCTTTGGTCTGGACTGTGTAGGAGGTGAGAGTAGGTGGTCATAGCGGTGCCTTCTGGCTTCAAAAGGTATGAATCCATGACTTACACCGCAGTGTATTTCTCATTTGTGCTTGCTCTGTTTTGTATCTAAGACCTCAGTTTTCAGCAGTCACAGTCCTTACTGATATGCCTTTGTAAACACAATGGCTCACATCCCTATAAAATATCAGAAACAAAACATTTTAAATTTTGCTATAAAGTTCCACCACAGGATTTACTTTTACTTTATTCGACATCAGAGCTGCTTAACATCAGGGAAAAGGGAATAAATTGTACTCTAGAAAATTGTGCTGTACATCAGAAAGGGAACCTGGAAAGAACAGAGGCCCCCTGGTGTGAGAAGCTCTTATTCTCATTTCAAAAAGGTGGCAGTATTTTTCAGATCTTTTGCTTTATCACTAATACCGGGTCCTGTTCTGCCTAATAAATACCTTTCATCCCTGAAGCCCAGTGAAATGCTTCTTAATTTTAAGTCGTGTACTACTTGCCCTGCGATAAGGGCAGTATTTTTCCATCAGCAAGCCAACTGGACTCAGAACTGTTAATCTCCTCAGTATGCAGGGTGCTTGCTTTCACTCAGATAAATTGTATAAATATTTGTAAACACTATAATCTATTTCAGCTGTAGCAACAGAACAATCTGATAAACACAACGTGGTTCCCAGAGATCAATAGAAGCCCATAAATATTACAAGCAAATAAAACATACTCTATTCCACATTGACTGAGCTGTGACTAAAACGAGAAAACAAGCGGCGGATTCGAAAGGCTTGCGCTCGAGGGGTGAGACATCAATCCCGCCGACACAGGCCGAGAGGCACCGGCGGGGCTGCACACATACCCATCTGCATGGCGTTGCGGGTCTGGCTGGCTGGCTGCTGAGCTGAATACCTCAAGCAGTTATTCAGCTGCGGAGAGGCCGCCTGTAGCTGGGGATGCGTCTGAGGAGCAGTGATAGGAACAACCGGTCTGACAGCCGTGGCAGCGTTGGTGTGACCAGCCCCGATGGGGTGGATGGTTCCTGGGGCTCCTTTTGTTGTCACAGCTCCCCCAGCTCCGCTGTTCCTGGGCTGCCCGGCTCCCACCGGCACCCTGCATGGAGACAAGGCACAGCAAAAGCACACTGCGGAGACGTTGATACCCAGCCACAATGCTGATGAGCGCCCCCAGGTACTTAGGGGGTTCAACATGATATCCTCTCAGGTGTTGAAGTAAATCGAGATATAGATGTATATTTATCTTTATAGGACACAGTCATAAGCATGCTGGAGATATTTTCACCCTTTCATCCTATGGGAAGAAGTGCAGGGTAAAAAAGGAAAAGATAATTTTTCTCATCACTTGTTTTCTTAAGCTACTTTTCTGTCTGAATACTTCCTAGTAAAATCACAAATCTAAATTCAGAAGAAACGGATATCTCCCAAATGTCATTTTGCGTGCCAGAGGCTATTTTACAGGCACTAATGGAGTGATAATTAAAACAGACTCAGAGATCTTTTCTTAGGACCAAACCTGCATACAGCCCCACAGGGTGAAAAAAAAGATGGATAACACCAGGTCTGTGTGTGGCTGTTGAAAGGGACTGAAAAGCAGCAGACATGGCAGGGCTTGGCTTGGCTGAGCACTTACCTTACCAGTGTAACCAGCCCTAGCTTAGATTTGCTAAGGAAACGCAAAAGAGAAGGGAATGCAGCTGACCTTACTGAAAAGAAAATCCAAACAATAATCGGCCCTTCTTTCACTGCTCACTTAAACTGTATGAATAGTTTGTATTTCATCTGAGTGGTTGGGTAGACCTCAGAGGGAAGGAACGAGGCTCTTTGTCCTATGCAATGAGTTCAGCAGGTCTTGATCCTCTTACCACTGAGCTAGAAACTCTCTGAGGGGGGCAGGAGATCACTGGGGCGGACAGAAGGACACCAATGGACAAACTCAGCTGCTGCTCAGCAGCTCTTTCTCTGAGTTTCTTACAGAGGTTCCTGAATAATTTCCTTCCCCAGGAGTAGACGCCATGAAACAGAAGGTTCATTTTGTGCTGTTCTCTCCTGGGCTGCTCCATGTGCCAAGGTCCTCCTCCAGGAAAGCACAGCAGAGGGGATATGGTGCCGAACAAAGTATGGTGGAGGACGTGGAAATGAGACAGTGCAGGGGGTTAGCAAGGGAGGAGAGGATAACAGAAAGGGTGCAAGGCCAACCTATGGGGGTTGGGATTGGGAGAACTTCTGGGGCCCCAAAATTGTTGTGTGAGAACACAGAGAGGTGAAGAGCAGAAAGAAAGAGTATGCTAAACAATCTGTCCCAGTTCAGAGGACAAGAAAGACAGAAGAAGCAACACTAAGAGTGGAAAAGGGAAGAGCCAAAAGAATGAAATTCTGATGGAAAGAAACCCAAACACAGGCTGCAAGATATGGTCCAAAAGTGCAAAAAACAGCCATCACCTCTGCCCAGTCCCTGCTCCCCCCAAAATCACAGGAGGAAAAACAACACTGTAGTGTCATAAAATCCTTGACTCATCTCATCGTGCAAGGTTTGCCCAGATTACATTTTGCTAAATGAACCTGATTTTTTTTTTAATACAATTTTTTTTTCATCAGCCTCCAGGTAGGGAAAAGCTGGGAATCCCACCAGATGGAAATCTTGACTGTCTGTCATCTGCTGTGAAGAGCTGGCAGGATAGCAGCAAGGTTCAGCTGGAGCTGCCTTGGCCATCTGCACTAGATGGAGTTTGCCAGAAAAGCACACCTAATAGTCCACGGAAAGCTGTGTTCAGGCAAACATGCACACCGACAGGTACAGAAACTGTGACTCACACAGAGCTGGATAGATGTTGGATATGGCAAATTTTCTCTGCTTGTCTGTCCATTTAAAGGGTCTTGTCCTTTTTCCACCATGTGTGGAGCACTGCTCCACACGTGCTTTGGCATCTTGTAAATCTAGTTCCGTGTTATTAAATTCATGGGCAACTTCTTTTTCTTGGGTTTTGTAGGAAGTGGCAGAAAAACATGCATGAATCTAATTCTCTGCTTTGCTGTCAAAGGGGAACAAAGTAAGTAGAAAGTGCAGCAAATAGGAGATTTTGTCGCTATCAGATTTTTCTCGCTGTTCTCACTGAGGGTGATTTACAGAGGAACTTAATTAGCTCACAGGATCATAAATATAATCATAAAGCTGCTTTCGGGTTTTGTGGAAAGCACTTTTGCCCTTTAGCACTTCTCTCTGTCTTGTTCTAGCTGTGACATGCCGCATTTAATAAAGTCTTGCTGATTCAGATCACCAACACTTCAGCACAAACTTCTTTACTAATTAAGAGCTGAAGAGGCAAGGAGTGAAGGCAGCCAAGGGGCTCTATAAAATCAGGTAAATACATTTAGGTTGATGAACAGTGAAGACCCCATGAACTAATGGGGTTTTTTTTGACTGAAATGTAATATTAGGACTGTCAGCAGGTTTAGTTATCGTCTTCTAATCCGCTCTTAACTTTTGGTCTTGCTCAGTCCACATATTATAAGCTTGACATAAACTGAAGATGGAACAAACCTCGATCAATTTTTCAAAATCAACACTGTCTGAGTTATGAGGTGCCTTTCTCTGGAGAGGAGAGAAAGATGGTGGAGACTGTGGGCATGTGGGAGGAGAGACTGAGAGCATATGAGGAGGAGTGAGTTCCATTTGCAAACCCATGGTTGCTCTAAAGGATATATGGCCATACACATGGCAACATTGGCCTGCAAGGAGCATGTGGGGCAAAACAGTCTAGGACACACTGATGAACTTTCTCCTCAGCTTGAAGACTACTTCAGAGTGGGCTCTAGATCAGAAACACCCTTTGATTTGGTGTTGTCCAATACCAAACTCTGACAAATGGCATTCCTCCCCAAACATGCTATTCTTTCCTTTTCTCTGCTTCTGCAACTGAGACAAAGGTAGCTAAAATCAGACAATTTACTGAACTCTCCTACCACTTCTGAATTTTAATGGTTCAAACATTAGTCTTGATCGAAATGATCCAAGACCTTTGATTTAAGAAAAAATCTATATGAGGAGCTACTGATAAGCAAGACACAAGCATTCCTTATATTGTTTATCCCTGTTACATGTCCAGTAGTTTTATAGCAATAAAAAATCAGCCAAGAGCTTCTTTACAACAGTAAAACCTGGGCTCATCAGACTGTAAAATCGTAGGTTGTAAATGCCATCATCTAACATAACTAGTGAAGTCTTCTGGGAACATAGATAACCCCATGCTACAACCAGCAAGTTTCGTTACCCAAGTATGCATTGCCACCAGAAAATTTCTGGAAGGGGAATGTGATTTCAAAGCAGAGCTACGTTATTTTCAGCATCCTCCAGACTCAGAATCCCTCTCAGCCCCAGCTCAGACATATCCACCTTGGCCAACGGTCCTCACCTTGAAACAGGCGTCACGTAGTTGCCTGGGAAGACGCCGGACATGCCGCTCCTCAGAGATGTCCCCTTGAACCAGCCGTCCTGGCACTTCTCAATGACCCGGTACATCTCACCTTTGCGGAGCTCCAGCTCATCGTTCTTCTGAGGCTTGTAGGCATACAGGGCTAGGTAGCTGCAGGGAGAGGTCACACAAGAAGAAAGCACACAGCTGACACCAACCACCACCTGTCCCACTTCGACTCCAGCCCCACAGAGCAGACGGTGAGTAGAAACACTGCTCAGAAACGGTGGTTAAAAAGGGACATCATTACAGCATACCAAACAAGAAATGGCAGAGGCAAGATCAACTGGATGCTAAGACAATAAGGAAATAACTAATGAGATTAAAGGGAGGGAATAATTTAGAAACTCATAGGACATCCTTCTCACTCAGGGCACAATCAGAGCAAAACACTGCTGCAAAACAGCACTGAAGGGAAGGACTTAGCATCAGTTCCAGAAGGACGAGGCAATTACAGAGACAGCCAGAGTAACCAGGACTCGAGCAGGAAGGCTTTGCAAAGCCTAACGTCTGGATGAAGTATATATTTGTATGCTCCAGGGTGGAAGCCACCTCTACTGTGGATTTTCAGACGAAACTTTTCTTATGGGTAGGTTACTTCAAAAACATTTAAGTCAGCTTTTCTTGCAGCTCTCTCAATGCTATTTATGCTGGCCAGTTTTAGACACAACACACCAAACCATTCTGAACTGGTACAGTAATTCTTGTATTATGTGGGTAAACCAAAAAGCGACAGAGGGCCAAATTCTGCAAGGGAATTTTTATTTAAGCCAGTGAAGTGGAAGAATTTGGCTTTGGATGTTTTGCAGGCAAGTATTCTAATTAATCTTTAATAGAGGACCTAATATGTAGAACTTTTTATTTATTTAATTACAGCTTTTATTTATTCTCTTTGTTTAGAATCTTTCTTTTATCTCTCTTTTGTTCTTCCGTTACTACTTCAGGGACGTGTCTAATGTTGTGAAATGACAACAACTTAAAGTCCCTAAAGATATTCTCTCTGTTTAGAGAGATTCTTCTTGAAAATTAAGAATGATTGCTTGCACTTTGGGGAATAATGGAAAGTCAGGATAGGATAGCAAGAGTGCGCACACAGAACAACACTTTCTTTGTAAATACCAGTATTTTTTTAGTACTGTAGCCTTTCTACAAATGCAGAAATGGATGTCTGATAATTCTTGATCAAGGTTGTGCCTTCTTGAGTTTTTTTTTTATTTGTGCTTTCCAGGCATTGCAGAGAGATTAGGACAAATGGGGAAACACTTACAGAAAGTGCATTTACACTACAAAGTGCAGCAGAATGCTCTTAGGCTCGGGGGTGGGTGAGAAGAGGCTTGCTGCCCACCTTAGAGCAGCGAACCAGAGAAATAATGAAAACTATAACCATTGTGATTGTAGACTTGCAGCCAATAAAAATGATACATGTCTTTTTACTTCTGCTCTCCAGGAAATATAATTGAAGAATAAATCCTCTTAGTTTTCCTGATTCTACTCCTTTATGGTACCAGTAGATTTCCTTATTTTTATTCTGAAGGCAGTAAATAAACAGCAGTAATGAGCAGAATATGAAATATTTGGTAACGGCTCCTTGGGGCGTGCTTAGGCTGATGTGCCTGTCTTTGTTTACCACGTGCACGGGGTACAAAGACCTAATCAGAAACTGTATTTCATTAGTCAACAGATGGGAGAAACCATCCTGCACATCTTTTGTTTAGTCTATATAACCAGGTGGTCCTGAGCAGGTCTGTAGCTGTTCACCTGATGGAAAACATGAGGCTACATATGAACTGAAGAACATTAAAATGCATCACCCTGACATAAAATAAGGTTGCATGCTTCAGTGCTAATCCTTCAGCACTGCACTCTGCTAGGACATAACAGAAAGTGCCAGACTGCACTCACTTGGGGGAGCAGAAACTGCGGCTTTGACTACCCCTTTTTAAGTTGCTGCTTACACAGGGCTCATATTCAGAAGGTATGGGTAAAGCAGGAGGTCAAGGACAGAGCATTTTAGATAGACTTACTTAGCCCTTTCCCCAAGGGGCTACATGTAATAATGTAATTTACAGGTTGAGATGCTGGAAGAAGGTGCAAGGAAAATTACCCTAAGTGGATCATAGGCTGCTTTCCCTTGCAGCAATCTCCAGCTCTCCTACTGGTTTCTTTCTGTTCCTCCCTGCAAATTCCCCCAGCTCAGCCTCCAGTAAGCCTGAATATCCAGTATCACAATGAGCCTACGCATCCTCTTTAGAGAGTATTAAAATCCCTGCAGAGACTAAAAGAAGGAGTACGACAGCCCAGCCTGGACAATATGCCAATGCTGACCAATCTCTGTATGGCTAAACTGCTGAAAACTTGTATGTGATAACCACATAACGTGACCGTGGGACAATGGAGGGCATCAGCACTTTCTTCATGGACTGGCAATCCCACCACCTGTGCGGGGCAGTGAGGATGCCTGTCCCTTGGGGGTTTCCTCTATTAGTCTGCAATGAGCTGGGGGCTTCTCTGACTCGGCAACAGGACCAGCCTGGGTCTGCTGCCTGGCTGTGGATGGCATGGTAGCCCTAAGGGGACAGGCGTACGCCCCATGTGCTGGCAGAAAGAGGGCTGTGGAAGAGCTGGTGGGACGCCTGCTCTCACACATGGCTGAAAACAATTTGATTGCAGGCAGCTTCCCTCCCCAGAAAGGGTTTCTGGGCTTTTTCTCTGGCAGGGAATCATGTCTAGTGATCCCATTTGCTGAGGCTGATTTTGCCTTAAACCAAAGCCTTTGGACTTGGACACGTTTCACCATTCTCCACATTTTAAGTGTGAAACCAGCAAAATCTACAACTGAGAAGGAAGTGTTAAAACAACAATCTGAAATCTCGAAAAATGTAATAGCAAGTTATTCTGGGCTATGGGAATCAGTGAGGCTAAGGGTTAGGGAGCAGGACCTAAAAGAAGCTAAAATGTTTATTAAAAGTTCCCTAAAAAAAGGCCTAAGTGAGAAGGTAGCTCATGTTCTTGGCCTCGGGGAGCTGCCTGTGACTATACTTACAACGCAGAAGCCCCAGGGCTCTGTGGAGGGTTGTACCTCCCCAGTTCTGCTACAGCTTTCAGATAACGCTTCCCCTTTGACTGGAACTTGGCTCGCAAATGCAAAATGACAGACCGGATTACGAGGCTGCTTCACAAGGGAGACGACAGGAGAAGCACGGGAGGGGAGACTTGCTGAGGCACAGATGCAGGGGCATTGCCAGAGAGCTGGAAAACGTCCTGATTCAGCAACTAAATACTGGAAATACTGCCAGTTACTGATTCCCTGGGCAACGTTTGAAATAAATTTGTGCCCTACTATGTGCCACACAGACTGCACAGGGTGACCACAGGGTGATGATAAGACCTCTCTGGGGGGCAGTGAGTGATGTGCGGTATGAAGATCAGGTATGAAGGTCTCACCTTAGTAGCCAAGAACAAATCTGTTTTGGTTCTGTTCCAACTCCCCTATTCTCCTTAAAGCACATTTGCTATGTTATTTTATGATTTTGTTTGTGATTTCAGACCTTGTTTTAGCCATATCATAAAACTTTAAAATACTGGTGTGCGTATGTGTGTGTATGTCTATATAGTTCTACTGCTTTCATAAAGTATATGTGATGAAAGGAAAGGGTTCAGTAGTTTAACTAGACAGGTACCAGATAAACCAACCAGGCTAGAAGACATTTATTATAATGAAGTCTACTCTTTTTGTTCTATATCTAGTCAGCCTTCTGTTATTCTACACACTATTCAATAAGCCCATATGCCCATGATATGAAGTTCATTTGTTGCATTTGTTTATGGCACTGAAAAACTGCAATTGGGTCATTTTTTTCTGGTTAATGATGAATGTACCATGTGTTTGATTGCATGGGACTACACCAGGAGATTTTCTCTATCTGAGAGGCATTCCATTTGCTTCACAGTGATTCATACAGCTGTAATAAATATACCAGGAGCCTAAAAGGGCTCACAGAGAAAGGGGGAAGTCTTAATTTTCTCTACTCATTTTTCAGCTTCAGCAGAGGGTGGGTCAAGTATGAAATTGCGATCTCTCCCTTCTCAGAATGCTCCTGAGCTGAGATTCAGGCTTTCAGATTTCAAAATCTTGCACACACACACACACGATTGGAAACAAACAGTGCGCAGGGACTGAGATGAGTTGCTTACATATTGAGGGGGAGCTGGACCTTCGGTGGTGTTCCCTGGTCTCCAATTATTGCACTTGTCCTGGGACCAGCCACCGTGGCTGTTCCAATCGAAGAGGAATCCTGAAAATACACAAAGAAGAACATACGAGGATTAAGATGATGCCCACCATTTCCTAAAATGCTATGGGGTGAAGGCACAGAGGAAAAAAAATCACATCTTTTATCAATTTGCAGGCTTTCTAACTTCATGATACTGCATTAAAAAAGACATCTTTAAGCCTTACACGTTCTAAAAATACATTTCTGACACAGGGGATATTAGGTTATTAAGAGCTTTTCCATGTACCTGTCAGAGAAATTTAGTTATACCTTGCATTCAGATCTTAAAAGTTTTAGAACACAAAACTGCTTGACTGCTTTGTAAAATCAACTCAACATGTAGATCTCTGCAATAGTACCTTCTTTGGTAAATGTAATCTTTTCCCCTCAAAAGCTTGTTTGAAAATTTGTACTCTTTTGGTTAATGGTTATGGATCTATAGAGAAGAAGATACTGTTCAATTTCCAAAATGCAGTCTCATCTCTGTATGCTGTTTTTATCATCAAGAATGTTCTTCTCCTTAAGAAAAAGGTGACAACACAACCCACACCAGGAGTACGTCCGAATGGAGAAAGTAGGAGTTCACTCCCTTTTTACCACAGCAAATAAATCCCCGCTCTCATATAGAGAACTGGGCAGATCTTTTCCAGCTATTAATGTTGAAAGGCAATTTTAAATGTAATAATTCATTTTTCAAAGCTTAATGTTCAGCAAAAGTATATAGGACAAACACTTTTTTTTCTGAGTTGTCTCACTGAAGTCCCCATTCATCTATGTCAAAAACGAATCCTGACTGGAAACTTCCCCTGAAGTAATGCCAAGGGCTGTAGCAGCAGATCTTTGCTGCAAAGATAAGATAGAGCTGGTCTGGTGAGACTTCTAATGGTTTACTTGAGTAGAAGTCTTTTTTTAGTAAGTCTAACCAAATGTTGCATGCACATCCATACGCAGAATGGCTCTAAAAAGTAGGATCCAAAGTTTATGCAGAAATTGCAGGTCCAGACAGAGCCTGTTACATACAAAAAAAGATTCTGAGCAGTTCACAGACATCCAGTGCAGCTTTTCTGTTTCCAAATGCTATCTAACAAACAGCAAATATTGATTTATTTTGGGACCAAAAACATAGGGACATTTTATTGCACTTACAAATGACACTGAATTAAACCAAGACTTGCCACTTAATTAATGGATTTCAAGGTCATCTCATTCCAAAGAAGCCCACATAATTATTACAGTGTCATGTCTTAATATTGCGTTGCTAATCTACATTGCTTTGCTGTGTATTAACACAATATCATTGGGAAATCATGCAGCAAAATATGAAGGCACTGCTCTATGATTCCACAGCTTTTGGCAACAAGCAGCAAGCTGTCTCCTCTCTCACTAACATCTACGCTCAACCATGAAGTCGTAGTGACAAGTACCTCTCCTTTTCCTCATTATTTTCTCTCACTTTCTGGCTGCTTGCTCAAACAAGGAAGGTTCCAGGCAGCTCTTAGTCCTCTGTGTAAAAGTAAGAACTCTTTCCAGTTCTGTGACTAAGGCTTTATTAATCCTGCCTGTCACGTCAATGAGATAATATCAATTTACAGAAGAAAACCCCAACCCACCCAAAAATGTAGGAATAGTTCGAGAATGATCCCTCATTTGTTATTTTGAGCTGGTAACGAGGTTAGGGATTGTGGAAGATGTTGGACAGAGAGACCTGGCAACTGCCTCACCCAAGAGGTAAGTGAGAAATTGGCTGGTTCAAACTTCTTCATGTTCTGCCACCAGTGTATGCCTGCCCTAAGCTACAGAAACTGCCTCCAAGAAAACAGAAAACAGATCGGTCCCCACCCTTTCTTGGTAGGACAAAACACTTTGGTTTTACCTCATGAAAAAACCAGACCTGAGCGAACAGCCTCAGGATGCAACCGTAAAGGCAGAGGAGATCACAGCAGTGTAAGACACGTGCTTCCTTAGCTCCTGCGATCCTCTCCCCACACACCTCGGTGAAAGCAGAGTTTGTAGAGGTGCTGCTGTCCCAGCCAGGAGTGCCCACTGCAGGCACCCTGGGCTAAGCCAGCCTGTCTCTGCAGAGAGACCAGTTGAAGCCCGGAGAGCAGCGTAGGTGTTAGCGTCATCCATTCGCCTGTTCACACCGACAGCGGTGGCTTCTGTGGCGTCTGTGTTCCTGGAAGCATGAGCCCAAATACCTTCTATGAGCTATTACGCTTGTGCTAACATACAGTCCTAGGGATTAAGACATCATGTAATTGTCATTCAGTGTTGCTAGATGACAAAGTTGCTTTCTTCCCTTGAATAATCAACAAGAAGTCTCCATAGTCCTGTATGTTCTCTACCCACCTGACATTCAGTTTCTTGCCTATAGCCTGTTACTGTAATATTGTGGCATCTGGTGCCAGCCTGGACCCTACAAACGATTCATTTTTGCACTTTGCACAGCCTAGTATCATATGCATTCAAACTCTAAGTCAGTGCTGCCTCCTGATTGTGCTCCAGTTTTTCTTTAGCTGCTCTCCCCTGCAGGCTTTGACACGATGGTGTACTTGCCAGTCTGCCTATGACCCCACTTTTCATCATCAGGTTTTACTCCACAGGACCCGCTGGCCTTCCACTGCATTGACTTCAGCTCCTCTGTTCACATCGTGGCATTTACTTTCACACAAGTATTCTCTGCAGCTTCATCTGCCTCTGTGCTCCTTGATGAATTCTCTCAGTGGCTGCCTGATTGCTACTATGCATCTGAATGTTCACCAGCTTTGTATTTAAACTGTGTCCCTGGCACAGTTGATGAAGGCTTTCTAAGCCTCCTCTTTCAAGGTCCTGTTCTCTCTTGTGTATCACTAATTAGCTCATATTATAAGCTACCATATTGCTGGATATTTTTCCAAGATAATTTTTGCAATAAGATTTTCAAGTGACTGAATTTTTTGAGATAATAATCTCCTATTTCTTCATACTTTCGATTACCTTTGTTGGAAGTTTATCTTTCCATTTTCCATTCCTAGAATGTCATGTGGGTATCCCCAGCTACTGGTAACACTAATAAACCTCCCAAAGCACACAGCAGGCCTTTCTCCATCACAGCTAGTAGAAGGGTTTAGTTTGTTTTCCTTCTTTATTTAGCCCCGGAGCCAGGTTGTACTTTTGCTATCATGATCTAAGGAACAAGCTACTAAACATGTCCTTCTTTCCTCTTCATCTGCTCAGGGGAATGGGAATCTAAGACTATGCTCCGATTTTTTTGTTCTCTGCTTCGACACCTTTCGAGAGGTCTGTGTGCCAAATCCTTCCTTTCTGATTGCACGTCCCTGCGTGATCCACCTTTCAGTGGCACCAGGCACGCAAAACACAGCCACACACAGGCGTTACGCAGGGAAGGCCCAAACAACGCAGCATTTGCATCATAATCCTTCTTCCACCTCTGCCACTCACCATTGCTAAGCCTTACGTGGGAGGGTATGTCTCTGACAGCCAGATTTTTAAGAGGCACTTGCGCACCTATTAATAAAAACAGGCACCTTGCAGAGTTTTCTCAGGAAGGCATTAGAAAGTACTTCACTGTCTGATTCCCATGGATTTTATTGCAATCTGAGTAATAAGAGTCACTTCTGAAAATGCCATTTGGTGCCCCTCTGTATCCTTATGAGCCTCTAATGCCTTTAAACATTTGGCCATTGAGTTTCCAGACGTGACCTGCTGGGTAATCACACTGTAGCACACCTCCCGATTAGGGGGCCATTTACTCTAACGGTGGTGTGCAGTTTTCTGAACTAGACACTGCCAACTCTCATCCCATTTACTTAGGCCACGAAACAGCCAAATCCGACTTCTTCACGCTCCCACTCCAATCTGGCATCCTCTGAGTACCACTTACCACTATTGATGTTTTCAGCTCAACAGCAACAGCTCTTCTCTTCCAAGGGACAGTTCAGCCCCAGCTACCAGCCAGCGGGGAAAAGCGGCTGCATGAAGGCACGCTGAAGACCCCCTCTGGATACCTCTGTGCTAATTCCTGCTTCTTTGTGCCCATTAGTAGCACAGCAACATCACCTGTACTGCAGCTCATGCTGTGCCACTTGTTTTTACCATCAGCTATTCTGGTGTAGTAAGTGGTTATGTACCCATGGGCTGTGTAGTAATATAAAAGGACGGTTTGCTTTTTATCTGTGAGTAGAACAGCCTCCTTATGACCACTGAAACGCAACTCCCCCCACCGCCCCCGACACTTAAGCTAATGTCTTACAAAACCTTGTAACTCATGAGCTTCATAACTCCTTAAAAATTATCTGTTTCTTCCTCCCACTCTCCATGTTGGCTGTTACAAGGAGACTTTACATGAGGGCCAAGAATGAAGAAAGGCTCTCTCTGCACAAAGGTATCTTGGGGCTTGGCTAAACTTGATCTAGTCCTAGTGGCAGCGTGGTCCTCTGGAGCAAAACAGCAGTGGAGCACAGGGTCTCTGCTCTCCATCCCCACACAGCAGTTCAAACACCATTTTTAGATGCTTAAGTCAGTCACAGCACCAGGCACTGTTCAGGTGTCCTGCAAAATGAGAGCGCCAAAGCCAGCTGACAAAGATGAACTTTGCAGATGACTGTCAAGCCTGAAGGTCAGCATTTCCTGGTGAGCACAAACATTCCGACTTCCTCAGAAATCACTGAAATGTCTAAGCTCAGATGGATCTCGTTCCTCCTCCAACTGATCAGTATTATTTGCAAGAGAACTACAGGAGCATCAAAACAAATTGCACTTTAATGTATATGTAATGATATATTTCTATTACAGTTTATAGCATATACTCCTGGGTAAATAATACACTGTTGAAATGTTGCTACCTCTTGTGTCAGCTCTGACATATATTTAAAAGCAACCAGCCTGGCAAAACACTACTGACAAGCCCACAGAGACTGGGAAATTAAAGGTAATAACCACTCATCTGGGCTGAAACTTTATCTCAAATTTATTCCCTCTCTTCCCATCCACACGTCTATGAAAGCATATGAATTAGTAGTCTGGACTTCCACCATACACTATCTTTTTCTCTCCCTTGTAGATTTACTTTAGATTTTCACCAGTGCTTTAAGGCCTCATTTGTGGTTTAATTTGAAAAGACATGGTGCCTGTAGGGATTAGTGAAGTGCCTTGCAAAAGCATGGGACACAGTTTTGGAGGGGAACAGGAGTCACGAAGACAGTGATTAAAACTAGGAACAGAGTACAATGATACTGCAGGTTGCAGCAGCCTTCACTGAAAAATAATTGCTGCTGCTATCAGACGAGTGTTCTTATCATCTAGAAAATCACCAAGCAGAAATCTCTATTTTGACTTCAAAGCAAATCCAGCACTGTCTCACCAGAGGGCACTTATGACATTCATTAATTCACAGGAAAATTTCTTTTAATGTCTTGAATGCATATTTACAGCTTACTTTACTTTAAATTTCTCTTTAATATTACTTTAAAATAAGAGAAAAACACTCAAACATTCAACTCGCATAGGCTGACATACCATCCTCTGGAAATATCACAAAAAACAGGCTAATGGTCTTTAAGATTCCTGTGACTCGTTTCTCTAATTCGCTGACTCCATAAAACAATGACTGTGACAATCACTCCAGGCCTTAATGTTCCTAGAAATAATGTATTAGCACTTAATGCATGGTAGTGCCACCAAGTATTGATGAAAAGCGTTACATGGAAGATCAAGTAGCCTCATCAAATGCTAATTACCAAAGTGGGAGCTGAAACGGACTTAGCAATTCTAGAGTAAGACTTTTTCTTCTATAATGGCATGTGTGTAAAAAACAAACAAATGTGCGCGATAACAGCTGCAGCTGCATAAATAGCTGCATAAATACACAGTTCCTTCCTGCAAAAAATGGAGCTAAATTTATACGATTCAGCATTTACTGAGGGGTTCTTAGAACCTGTAAGTATCTGCGGCTGTGGATAAAGGTGAGGCAGAATATTATGCCAGCCTCTTCTAGCACCACATTAGCCCTGATTATTTTTTGGCTTATAGTAGGCCCATAACTCTAGACCATGTCTTCTGTGAATAGCTCATGGAGCTACATAGAGAGCTGGAGAAGTCACATAAACGTATTTTCTGAGCTTCCGTTTCCACTATCCTGCAATCTAAGGATGGCTGCAAGTTGGCGAAAAAAAAACAACAAACAAATATTTTTTGTCATCATCTTCCAAATGTTCATGTGACATTACCATCCATAAAAGCACTGATTATTCTAGTTTGCAGCTTCTCAGTTCTCCCAAATGAGGACTAATTAAGCATCATGTGGATGAGCATCATGAGAATTATATTTTATTCAGCCTTGTTTCTCTCTCAGACTAACCCTTTCAGCACTGAGCACCAGTGTCTAGCTCTCCACCATGAGATTTTAAATGGTTTTATACTAAATAGTTTCTTGCAATTCTGGGATCAAAGAACATGAAAAATTAAATGCAGAGTGACAGGAAAGCTTAAAGTGAAAGTTTGACCTCTAAAAGATGTTAATTTAATCCCACGTTGATAATTATCCTTTTGATAACTGCACAACAAACTCATTGGGGTCCTGTGCAACGCCTCCTGTAAGAAGTCCCCCTCCAGGGAGACAGTAGTTGTAAACAAATAAACAAAAAATCCAAACAAAAATAAAAGGGAAAATTCACACTGTAGTCATTTCTGTTCAAATGTCATGCATGTACACATAGTGTGTGCCGGGTGGACAGGATTTTGTGGTATAGTGTAAATACCAAGAGTGCGCCTTACTTGCTCTTGAGGCTTCCAAATCAGTAGTTGACTGGCAGGTAGTGTAAAGCCTCAGGATTAGCCCTGTGCAAAAATGATTTCAGTGGCAAAATGTTTTTGCGTTACTACCCTGAGGAGCATCTGGAAAAAAAATATTTTGTTTTTGTTTTACAGGCAATGGGATTTCACGCACAGTTGAATAACCCTTCTAAAGCACAACCTTCTCTTCCTAGATCCTGTAAAAAATTTTATTTTGTAGTTCTTGAAAAATCTTTCAAGATGTATTTGTGATGAGGTGAATTATAGGATAAAGAGAAGACACTGTCTCTAAACTGGTAGTTTCTGAAAGGCAATTTTGCTTTGACCTGGATTCTTGGTAGCTTATGTAATCAGTCAATAGATTGAGTCAGCTCATGCGTCTCATTTGCAACAGTTTTGACAGATAATGTAATATGTCCCAATATGCGCAGAGTACGTTCAAAGACCTGTTGGTAGTCAAAAAAAAAAAAAATGCAGCTTACATACCTGCCCAAAATGCTCTGCTTAAAAAAAAATAATTAACTCCTTCTCACCTCCAAAACCCTCAACAAGAGTTCTTTACAAAGCTATTTAAAACAGAGATGCAATGAATAGGCAATGTTTGGAACCAGTTCTAAACAATTCAGAATAGAACTGGGAACGTACAAAGACCATGGAGTAGTTTAGGTTTGATTTCAGCAGCCTTATGCTCTTTTCATGACATATTTGGATCTAAATGACAGAAACACAGGTTGGACTAATTACTTCTCTTTTGCCATTTTGACCAGTGCCGCTTCCTGAGATAGCTGCCCTTGGTTTCAGCTCGCTCACTCTCATTAATGGATGTCCAGGCAGCTCTCATTCACAGCCAGCAGCAGAGCAGGTTGGACAGAATTTGGACTCTGGGCCAAAGATGAAAAATATCCAAATTTCTCTTCTTTTCTGAGAACCTGTTGTGCACTTGAAAATTCAAGGTTCATATTTATTCTCCGGATTTTATGTATAATCTGTATGCTTCTCATGGTCAGCACATTTAGGTTATCAGGCAAGGCTCAACCAGACTTCTGCTATTACATTTTCTCAGCTAAAATTCAGCACTTCTAAATAACTGATAAGGAGTCACACTTCCAAATGATTTATATAGCGAGACACTTCAATGAACATTTTTCATGTCAAATACTGTCGCTGTTTGGGACTGGGAGCGTGCAAGACATTGTTCTCAGCTTTTCCTGAACATGTGGCCTCTGGTTAGGAGCCTGTACGAACACTTGCAGATACAAATGGACTTCTTGTGCATGGTGATGAGTTGTTCAAAACACACATAGAAGCTCCTTCTGCGGGGAGGATCCTTTCTTCCTCACTCAGCTGTTATCCTGGTGTGCACAGAGCCACACTTCATTATTCATGAGATGCATTTTCTGTCAAAAACCAGGGGATTTGGAGCAGTGCTGACCTATGACCTTTCCAAATAGCAGGGAAGAATAATTCATAAGGGATGAAAATGGAAGCAAGACGAGCCATCTGAGGCCTAGGCACGATTAGTGTCCAGGAGGACCTTCCCTGCTCCCCAGGGAGGCTCAGTTACAAACTGCTCCTCTGCACCCATACCCGAATTCAGCTTCAGCTGCATCACAGGCCTGCAGCACTACTTACATCTTCAATAAAAATCCATTTTGCCAGCACGATAGGACATTCTACATGATGGACAGGCACTATTGCCTTTTAGATGGAGGTCTTATGTTTAATGAGTGATACTCAGCATGCAACAAAAAGCACACGAGAAGTAAATTTGGCTGCAAGCGAAACGAAGATCCCAACATCACCTCTTTGAAAAATAAATGCTTTGTATCCTGGCTATTGTAGTCTTCCAGAGACTATTCTAGTCAGCTGAGGTGTCTTGAAGTTGATTCTTCTACCTTTGAGCACTCCTACATTTGCAGTCAGTGAAGATACTTTTTAGACCATCACTCGTTTCAAAATGCACCTTGGCTTTTGCGAAACAGCTGAGTTGGTTCTGCTTAAAAAATAACGAATGTGTTATGCAAGGCCTATAGTCTTCAATTATTAAATTAATGATATGCAGAAGTACTTTCAAAACATGTGATTTCATACTCTGGTCTGCATGTCAGTGCTCAATATGCAAAAATCTGTGCCCTCCTGGAGAAGCAGGAGGCTTATAATAGTCTAACAACTCATAAAAACATGTCAGCTCGGCATGAAAGTCTGGTTTCAATTCACAAAAATTGACAAAAGCCACAGGAATATAGTACCATGCATGAAATCACTTCTAAGGGGTGGAATATATTCCACATTTACTGACACATCTGAAATTTGCACCTAAATTTTAAGTTCCTAGAGTAAGAAACCCTCAATGTCTCTGTTTCTTCTCATGTCAGCAGAGAGAAAGCAGGTGCCCCAGATGCAGGCGCCTCAGGTCCTCAAGGAAAATGGATGCTTGTTTTAAGAAGACTGTTTTGCGAGGCACCAGCCAGTTGCCTGAGGTAGGTGACTGGATGCCATTCAAGAACTCCTGTAACTGAATTCTGCTTGTTCAAAGGACAGTCTATAGGAAAACTGTGTTGAACTTCTAAAAAACTTAGAACCTCCCTGCAAGCTAAATACCAATCCTGATATGTACCAGAGAAGCTCATACCTACTAAACTGAACAAAATTCCTTTATTTCTTTTTATAAGGAGATCTATTAAATAAACAATGATAAAGTGCCTGGAAAATTCAAGAATGTGGTATAAAGACACAATAAACCAAACTGAGATGCTAATGTTGAAAAGAAAGGCATGAATTTGCTGATAGTCAGCACTGAAACTGTAAATTTGTTGTTTCCCCTATAAGAAATATGCTTTGGCTGAATTTGCTGCCGCAAACTAGCAGGGGCCTGAGATGGTTACAGAGAGAACCACTCAAGGGCGGTTTCTCTTCAAGCAAGGAAAGAAAGGTGAGACATCTTCCTGCAGCAGAGCTCTCTGGTAAGTTTGGCAGCTACACACACAGCTGTCCTACCAACCTGCCCATGCTCTCAGCAACGCCCCTGAGCACTTCTGAAGCAGCAGTAGAGTCAGGTTGTCAAGATGTCAAACCCCAAACAAGATGTACAGGACATTTACCTTAAAAATGCCGAACACATTTTAGAGCAAAACGATCCAAAGACAAGATTCTCACTGCCTCGAACTCCTTGATGTAAGAGCTCAGGGGCCCTTTGTTTATGCTACTTCGGCTGGCGTTCAGCCATGTGAATAAAAGAAAAATGCTGAACTGATTTTCTGTCTAAGGCTGCATCATTAATTGTTTCAGAGCCATGTCAGGTCTTAGCAGATGGTAAAGAAAGAACTGAATTTCTGACATTTTTAACTAAAGTGTAACCCCTATTATTATGGGATTAATAGATATATAAATATAGCTGCACAATTTTAATGTAAATTTTGTAAGAGGCAAATTCTGGACTCTTTGTAGACCTAACTAAGAAGGCTGAAAGCAGGTGAATTCATGTTGGTAGCTCTTGTGATTTTATTGCTACTCATACAACAGTGAAGCACTTTTCTGAAGGCTGCTCCTACAGCAAAGAGAATATAGTGAGAACATCAGCTCCACTTTATTTCCCAACAGGTCCACATTCCTAGCAAAATTTGCAAAAGAAAATACTTAAATCCCTCAAACGAGAAAGCAAATAGTAAGGCCCCCAAAAGCAGAGACATGTATTCATACATGCAAATGCCACACTTGGGGTGACTGGGTACTTGGGGCTGCAATAATGCTTTTGACAGAGGGAGATCTCTTTTCACTGAGGTTTATCCGAATGACCAAGGCTCTTTCTCCCCTCCCTGGATTGTGGCCAAGACAGTTTTGGCCAGCAGTGACGGAGGCATGTGCTCAGCTGCTTTCTCCGCAAGCCTGCTTTACGCCCTGAGGCAGAAGAACCACTCCCCAAACCTGTTCCCACCATGGGCACACTGGAGTGGCTTCGTTATACCCCAGCCCTAGCTGTGCTTCTGACCATGACACCAATTACGTGTCTTCCCATCTGCTGCAAAGGACCCAACCAACCTTTTTGTGGGCTGGATTTTGATAATCATAAATTGTTACAGGGAACACAGGGCCCTTCTTGTCCCTTACCACTTGTGCCTAAATGTCACAATGGTCTGCGAAATGAGTGGGGTTTTGCACACCGGTTCTGTTAAAATGGGGGAGAACAGTCAAGACACTTTCTGCTTCATGGTCTGATTTTTGTGGTTTACTAGCTGAGAATGAGTCTCCACATGACTCTAGCAAAGAGTGTGCATGGTTTTTCCCTTGACTAGCACAAGGACTGAAAAGCCACAGTCTGTCACATCTCTCAAAAGTCCAAATGTGTCACTCTGAATGCCAAAAACCTGGGTGTCATTTACTTGACAAGCTTGGGACCCTCACTCATGTCTAGTGCTTGTGCTGCTTCACAGATGTCCCAGTACATCTTGGCACACGCGCTGCTTTGTGCAGAGGCCGTATCCACACCTTCACCCTCCTGCTGAGGGCTGAAAGGAGGGGGAAAACCTTACAGCACAAGCACCCTGCCTGGAAAAGGCAAGGGATTTTTTATCCCCGATGAATTTTATACTGACATTGCTACCCTGCAGGGTAGCAAATACATTCAGGGTAACAGGATCACTCAAAATTATTCTTTTCTATGGCGGAAAGAGATGCGACATAAGTTGCATTAGTTCGCCCTTCAAACAAATTCATAGAAACATAGAATCGTCTAGCTTGGAAGAGACCTTTCAGATCATTGAGTCCAACTGTTAACCTAGCACTTCCGAGTCCACCACTGAATCATGTCCCTAAGCACCACGTCTATTCATCTTTTAAATACCTCCAGGGACGGTGATTCAACCCCTTTCCTGGGCAGCCTGTTCCAATGTTTGATAACCCTTTCTGTGAAGAAATTTTTCCTCATATCCATCCTAAACCTCCCCTGTCACAACTTGAGGCCATTTCCTCTTGTCCTATCACCTGTTACTTGGGAGAAGAGACCAACCCCCACCTCGCTACAACCTCCTTTCAGGTAGTTGCAAAGAGCAAAAGGTCTCCCCTCAGCCTCCTTTTCTCCAGGCTGAACAACCCCAGCTCCCTCAGACTCTCCTCACAGGACTTGTTCACCAGACCCCTCACCAGCTTTGTTGCCCTTTTCTGGACACACTCCAGCACCTCAATGTCTTGAAATTGTAGGATTACTTTTTTTAAAAACGTCTTCCATTATTGTGAATCAAATTTGTCCTTATCCTCTGTCTCCTCATGCCTGACCACTGATTAATGCAAGGATGGGAATGACAGATGCCAAGGACCACCACATCGGGACGACACTGCCATGCAACTGCTTCGTGCAAGGGTCAGCCATTTTGAGAGAGGCGAGGCAACGGCGAGCCAGGTCTTCTGGGCTGTGCACCGCCCACCAAAGGCACCCAAAACTCGCCTCTCCCCCCCGCCCCTTACCTGGGCTGGGGCACTGGAGGAGAGGTGGGTCAGGTCCCCGATCCTGGCGGCCGCCCGCGGGTCGCTGGAGCTGATGAGGACGGGGGCGCTGATCTCCATGGAGTGCCGGTTGCTGGCGGCCTGGGAGGACTTGTGCGTCATGCTGAGGGCGGTGAAGGAATGCCGCTTCTTGGCGTTCTTCTTGCCCTCTGCCTGCCGCTGGGCTGCCCCAGCTGCCCCGGCGCCGGTCAGCGTGGAGCACGGTGCCAGGCCCGCTGCTGCCGCTGACGCCGCCACTGCCGCCGTCTCCGTTGGCAGCGGCACGTCGCAGACGGAGGCAGCAGCCAAGCACGTCTTGTCCATTTCGATGAGCTGCTTGGCAGATTCATTGAGCTGCGTGTGGAGGAAAAGCAAAAGTTACAAAAAGGTTAAACAAAGGAAGAGAAGGTGCGATGTCAACGGCCCGTCACAGCTTGATGATGGCACCCACTGGACCTGCCTGGGCTTTTGTCCTTGAAGCTCCTTTCCTGGTGGCCTACACCGGTCCTGGCAAGGGGATGCTGCCCTGCAATGAACCATTGCGGCTGTTCCCCCAGGGCAGAGCGGGGTCTGGAGCGCCCTACGTGCCCGCATGCCTGCAGGGCTCATCACAGGGGGATTCTGCCCTGGAAAACAGGGCACTCAGGACAGGTCCCAAACCCAGCCTGGTTTTCTCGTCCATCCGTCACCTCTCAGTTGGCCAGGCAGGTCCCCAGGAGGCACACTAGCACACTTGGTTTCCCAAAACCTGCCCCAAACCCTCCACAGTGTTACTGTCTGTCTCCAGGGAGATGCCCAATTTATTTAATTTTCTGAAGCTGGGTGAGTTATTTCCAACCACTTCTTAATGCCATGAAAATCAAAAGAGAGGCAGAATAAGCATCCAGGAGAGTTAGGCTAGAACCTGGCATTGCAAGTTGGTGCACATCAAGCTATGACATTTAAAAACCGTCATTCGCTAGAATAGCTTGTCCCACGCCTGCAGTGGCAGAGTCAGGGGAAGGAGGCAGGAGCCCTTCCATCAGTGCCTCGCTATTCCCAGACCCATTATAGGCCTATACTTGACATTTGCCACACAGGGTTTTGATCCAGTACAGCTTCCAAATCCTTCCAAATCCATATCCTTGCCTCCCACCCAACACAGATTATCCAAATGCAGACGCAAACCGAGGGCACTTTTTCCAGCTGTGTCACTTCAACCAAGGAGGAGCATGATGGCCACTGGAAGACTTTCTCAGAGTCCAACTCGAAAAATTGATCTCACCAGTCCTCCCAAAGAGCTTAAAACTTGGCCTACAGCCCACGGAGACAGCAGAGCACCTGGACGTTCAGGCCAGTTTTCTGTTCCTCATTCAATCACAGATAACCTCATGCCTATATTTATAAATGCCAAAGGCGTGCTGGGTGGGACAACCCTGTCACTGAAGCCTCTTACGTCCTAGCCACCATAACTCATACAGGAAAGCTACACCTCACCTAGCTGGAGAGTTTTTAGGCGCATAGGGGTGCTACAGTCACTGATGATACATGAAGTGTGCTCTGAAGTCACCAACGCTTTCTGCACAGCTTTCATTGCCAATAGATCTTCCCTCAAGGGGTGCTAACAGATGAGGGAAAATGCCACAATTTGCCAACAGACCTTTATATTAAACTAGGATGCACCGCAATATGTTTGCATTTAATGAATAAAAACAACATATGAAAAAGGGAGCCACGGCTAACACATATGGGCTTTTGCGTACACTGCTATTCTGAGACCCACATAAACCAGAGGTGCATGTAGTACTATTCTGGACCAAAACCAGGCTATTTTTGTTTCTATAACCACTGTATGAATTATGGCAGCATCCAAGAAACTCAGTCGAGAACAAGGTCTTCTCAGGCTCTAAATAAAAAAAAAGAATAGTTGCTGCTCCAAGCAAAGACAATTTAGAAACCGAATACAAGTGAAAATCAAAGGGAAAAAGAGAGGGATGGGAAAGATAACTATAGAAGTGTGCAGTTAAACAAATGTGCAACTGAGTAGTTTTTATGACTCCCAACCACTGGGAGTGGTAAATATAAATAAGAAATAGATCTTGCGAGCCTTATGCCAGTCCTCCTAAGTTCGCGCACTTCCACAAGGACTCATTCTGAGTAACAGGCAATAAAGCCACTAACACCTAGAAAGTAAACATCAACTTGCAGGATCCTTCATTCTGTGACAGCTTCCACCAAGTCAACCAAGAGCCTCCAATTAATGATGCTCCACTACTGTCAGAGCTGCTGGGAGTCCTGCAACCATTCAATTAGCAGGACGTTTTCCCAGCTGCACTCTCCAACTTGAGACCATGCTTACAGCCACAGCCAGCATAGTGCACTCCACCTGCCAATTTTTGCCAATCACAGCTGATCCCATTTCAGATTCTTCAAGAATGTCCATTATTTCCCACTTCATCATGCTCTAAATTGGTACAACCTAATATTTGCCAGCAGGCTCCAAGTTGCAAGGAAACCAGATGGTTCCCCTCCCTTAAGTAGGTGTTACAGCTCCGCTTACCCAGTTGATGGAGATAGTCTATCCGAATTATTTGAAATATTAAGGAGAAAAGGAGAAAGACATCAAATATGCATGATTCTTTTCTACAGCAGAGGGTGAGGAAATACTTTGCCAGTCAACAGCAAGCAGGATAAGAATATATTTTAACTCTTTGACGTAAGAAAATATAGAGTTAAAAAAAAAAGTATTTAGAACTTCCTGATTTTACAACAATGCTCCATATGAACAATGAAGTACTCCAGCTCTTAATATCAAAACTCTGATTCCTCTTGTAAGAATTAGATTGTAAATCCCAATGGCTAGAATCCAATTTAACACCAAAGCTGTTCTTTTTAAAACAACAAAATCAATTACTTTTTTGTTCAAAGCAAAACCTAGTTAAAAAGGTCAATAAGAGAGTTAGCATCTAAACATGGAGTGATAAAAAATAGCCCTGTGTTGATATAAACAAAGTCATTCTCGATATCAGTAGAAGATTAAAGGCAAAAGAAAACCCCTCCCCCAAACAGTCAAGCTAATGAACTTTTTGGGAATGTCAGAGTCTTCCTGAAATACTGGGAAAAAATTATTTTGGGCTGCCAAGATAAAAAATACTTTGGAGCTCTACCACTTTATTTTTGTAAAGAACTGTTTTTAAACAGCTTTGCCCAGCTTTTGTTGGAAAGTCCTTCCCAAATAGGCTGTGAATATCAGAGAAAAGGTTCTGCTTACTACTTTGTAAAAGCAAAAGTTGCTGTCTCTTCACAAAGAACTTTCAGAAACCCCTTTTTAAACATAAACATGATTACAAATTTCTTATTTTAAACTCTGACTATGTAAACAAGCATTGCTTTCTGGTGTCTGTCATCGGATCTTCATGCAGATCTGCTTCCAGAGGAGAAGCTTAATGGAAAGTTCTGACCCGCAGTCAGTCTCAGGAATTTGACATTTCTGGAAGGCTGTAGCTCTTACGACAACGCCTAATACTACAACTCAGCTTTCTCACCCATTTTTGATCCCTACATTGAAATTCTGGCCTTGCTGATTCCAAATAGTAAAATACCCCTGAGATCACAGCAGGACTGATTTTAGCCCAAATCCATTCTGTATCAAGAGGATGTCCTAGAAAACTCGATATATGATTTAGAGGGATAAGGCTTGGATTTGAATGCCAACCAGTCAAGCATTCCCAGCCACCCTGCAATTCTTGGTCTGGGAATGCAAAACCTTGCGAGGGCAAGCCTTATAATATCTGAGGGACGCTACCATGCAAGAGGTGTGATGAAATGGTACAGTAAAACTGTTCACGGGGTCTCAGTGACTATTGCTGTGGGTGCTGCATGCTGAGATAAGGATGCAGCAGCCTCAGTTCATAGAGCTACTGTGCCTGTTTCTCAGGAAGGCATTCCCCAGCTGCCAGGAACTGTACTGGAGACAGCTCCAGCTCGTCTGGTTTTGAGAGTGAAGGCAGGCGCACGTGGGATAACTCTGTGCACAGAGCCTTGTTCACCTCCAAACAACCTTTTCCCACAAAGGGAGCAGTAATCAAGCTCCGTTCATTAAAAATTTGCTGACCTTGATCAGGGAGCCACAGTGCTCTCCCCGCCACAATGCAAGCTGTCATGACTTTGGCCACCAGCCAGCCAGCCCATGCAATATGAACTAAGGGAGAGGGGTTTTTTTCTTCTTCTGGCTTTTAGATATGACTATTTGGAGAGGGTTTTTTTTCTTCTTCTGGCTTTCAAATATGACTATTTTACACACTGTACTTGAGACTTTACCATATGGGCAACAAAGGTACAAACATTAAGCTACCTCACTCAGGACTTCTCCACTGCCAACATTATTTTCTTATTAGTGTCTAGATAAACCTCATTTTTCTGCAGAATGCATTAAGGTGACTTTCTCTCTCTCTCCGTGTCTCTGTTGCACGTGCTTGCACACACTCACGCATATACACACACCCCAGTTCACCCCAGTTCCTGACACATGTCGGTTTAAAAGAGACTACCTGTAAACAGTTTCAACATATTTCTCTGTTAAGGATGAGGGGATACAGGAGAGAAACCGTCATCTGCACTAACTATCCCCACATGGGACTAAATATGCCCTTCATAACCCAATGTGATTTAATGTACTATAGTTTCAATGGGCAGCGTTATACACCTACTTACATACCCCACCTGGGATGAAGAGCAAGGAAAAAGCTGCTTCTTGTCCAGTGTGGGTCATAATTAATTCTAGTTTTAGTCCAAACAACAAATTATTACTGTGGAACTTATTATTATGGAAGAAGATAGAAGCGTGGGAAATCTAGGTCAGATTTAAATAATTAACCATTACTGCATCTCCCCTGACAAATATGCCAGTGCGTTTACTAATCCATGGTAGTGGCAAAATTGTTCTAGCCCAGTTTAGACCTCCAAGGGACACCTTGATACACAGTGGTCAACACAGCAGCTCCTGGGTTGTTGCAGTTCACTGACGGTGCTGTCTTCTGTAAGACGGAGGCCAGTAAGTCTTATTCTGCTCTTGAATACTTTTAGTTATCTAGTCATTTATGTCTGAGCAATGGATTAATTTCTCACTGATATCTGACCTACCAAAGAGAGGACCTTACTCTGTTTCTGGTTTAGCAACATATTTCAGTGCATACTTGATACTATGCACAGACCAAAGTGTCACCGATGGGACTAAAAATGCCATTATTTTCTAAATAAGGAAGGATTGCTTAAATTCTCAGTTTTACACACAGGCGCCTAAGTATTTTGTTAAACTGGAGCCAGTTTGAACCAGGAAGTACAGTTTATTAAGGCTTTCAGGAAAATAATGCTTCATTTGCTATGTAAGCTTTTTTTCTATCTTCATGGAAAGTATTAGCTAAAGGATCATGCTATTCAAATACAGGTATAAGATCACAAATACATTACTTTGGGCCCCTTTTAAAAGTGAAAAGTTACAAACCCCCACAAATCAATGCACACCTAATGAAAAAGAACAAACTGGTAAGAAAAAATATCATGCTGAAGGTTTTGGAAAGAAACCACTGAGCAGGGCAAAAAGGAAAATTAAAACTATTAATAAGACTTCTTCACAATGTCCCTCTGAAAGACTGAAAGTATTTTCACCCAGGGACTGCTAATTTTTATACTTTACAGTTCATAAATATTGAGAAGATCACGCACATCCCTATTTCATGCCTTGCAGAAACTTTGGCAACTTGGAGTTCCATAGCTGATTTTGTGATTAAAATAAACAGTCTGAATTTATTACTGCATTTTCACTTCAGAGTAGTTACTTTCAGGAAATATTAAGTTCTTATGCGCTCATTAAATTAGTTTTGCTAGTATTATAATTTATGTTCTGAAGCACAGTGAGGTTATTAAGTAAGTAAGGGCATAAACTATACAAAAGCCTCCAGTCTCTGTTAGGTCCCTGAGAGGACAGCATCTGTGAAAGCATTTTCATCCCCCAAAAGCAGCGTTTCAGCAAGCTAAAGCAGCTTGTCCTTACTGTTATACCTACTGAAAATGCAGGATACAACCTTTCTTCTCCTGCAGTCGAATGGCAAAAACACCCTTCGACTCAAATGGGCATTAGGAGAAAGTAAATAATGCTTTACCTAATACTTTACATGTTCATTGGGTAAGTCAGTACTGTCGATGCACAGCAGTTCCAAGGGCTTACTAATGGGACATTAGCAAAGTTGTGCCAAAGGCTATTCAACCAAGTCATATTGAATACATCTATAATTTTCATCTTACAAAACTTACACGTTTTGTAAATTCAGATTTAAAAATGTTTACAGAAAGCCTCCCAAGCTCTCCATGGACAGTTTAAATTCATTGGACAGAAGCTACAAAATCCTATCTCAATTATTCATTTGGGCACCATCCTCTGGTGAAGAATCATTGTTAAGGCACAGTTTAAGAGCAAATATTATAGCTAGAACAAAGCACTATTTAATGTTTTTGTGTTATTCTCTAACAATCCACTATTGCTTTTTCTAATTTATTGCCAGGGAGGGACAAGCAAATGTGGAACGGATTTTCTGCAAGTGGTTTATCCATCATGGAAGATAGATTTCTGAAACCCCACGCTGTGATTGAGAGTAGAGTTATTCCATGCACCCAGAAAACACAAGAAGCGCAGTGCATGAGCTTGCTTGAACACATTCACACGGAGCAGTAGCTGCAGAAATACTTTGCTAGGGCACATCTCAAACTTCAGGTGTCCTGTTCCTCCAGTCACAGGCTGAGGCATACGTCTCATTCTCTTTTCCAAAAGACTGCTAAATATGTTAGCATGTTCTCAAGGAAGGAAGTCCCTAAAACCATACAGCAGATAGCCTTCCTGATAAGGGTCATACATGTACACAATTATGTATGGAGTCCGGGAAACGCAGGCCAATCATGGCTCCTTGAAAGGCAGCGGTACTTAGCAATCTATTTCCCTGTCTTACAAGATCTTTCTCATTTAGCAGCAATGTCACTTCTAACGCACTGAGAGGCCGAAGGAATGTAGCATATTAGAACAGCATGTGCTTGGACGAGCGTGTCATCATGATCTTGCAGAATGAAAATAAATGATGCGTGCAGCAGAAGTAAACACTAAGCCTTGGGTGGTGAACTGGGAATATTTTTTTTCTTTCCCTTTTTTCCAAACAATTTTAAGATGGAAAATGGTTCACAGTGATGGAGAACAAACACATGGCTTGGTGAACCCCAGAAAAATGCGCAGTCTGCTGCAGAGTCTGCTCAGGAGCAAAGTGCAGCTAGTAACTTTATGCAAACTAATGTCCAAATCGCTGAGAAGAAAGAAAATAAAACTAAATGCAATGGTATTAAAAATAGATGAATTCACCAAAAAGAAGTATGCTTTCTGCATCCCTCTCCACTGCCTGAAACAATTCCAGCTATCTAGCCTTCAGCTCCAAGCATGAGGACTATATTGCTCTGATCTGTCATCTTTGAATCTCAGATCTGTTGTGCATCTTCAATGTGCCTGAGGATTTCCTTCTCTTTTCTTCCTATCTGTCCTCTATGGACACCCTTTTTCATAATGAGATGCTCATGACTGCACCACAGCTCCTTTGAAAGCAAGAAATGTAACCAAATACAGCTTTACTCAACATCAGAAAGAGTGGGAGAATCCAGCCTATTTTTACTTATAAATTATTCAGAAAGCTAAATAAGAAGTGCAGTCATGAATTCATGGGCTTGATCCTAATTCCTTTGAAGTCAGTGGCAAAACTCCAGCTGCCTTCAACGGTGGAAGGACTGGTGCCCATCTGGCACCAATTTCAGTACCAGAAGAGTCCCTGTTTGAGTTTGTGAGGAGTTTACTGACAAAATTATTTTTTCATCAAAACCCAAAACTCATCAGAACTTAAGTACTTCACAGGAACATGCTGGTTTTGACAAGATGTCCATCAGGAAACCATTTCTTAGATGATGTTTCTCAGCTAAGATGTAGAAATGACCACGGCTACAGTGATTTGGGAGTTCACCCAGGCACCTGGGCTCCTGGCTCAAAGTGCCTCGTGGAGGAACAGCCACAGGAGACCTGAAACAACACTCCCACTTTCCTAATAGAAAACCACCAGCTTTCTGGCTATGCTGAGTCTCCCTCACTCTTGTTCTTGTTAAACAGAAAATGCCTGTGACTCTCCCAGGTGCCCACCTGCACAGTCACAGAAGATGCTAGTGCTGGCAGAAATGGCAGCCTTATGCTGGGCAGCAGCCTGGACAGCAGAGCAAGATGGACTCAGGAGGCTTTCAGAAGCAGTTCAGATGTAGTCCTAATGCCTTGTTGACAGCTGGCAGCTGTATGAGCCCTTTACCATTGCTGCCATTACTGCAAGGAAGGGAAGCCCTCTGAAGCAGCTTTTTGCTGAAATATAGAAATGCCTTCACCTTGAACCAGCTGGACCTCAAAACTTCAGCATGGGCTAGGAAAGATACTGGTTCCTGGATCATAGTTGTGTGCATCACTAGTGACCTCTAAGCACTATCTGCAGAGCCTATATGCCTTAAAAAGAGCCAAGGCTCACGTTTTCAGAGTTTTCTGGCAACTTTCTACCTCCTTCTTTAATGTTCCACAAGGCTCCTGGTGCTATTGTTTAATTGGGTGATCAACAATACCTATGAAATTTTGAATTAAGTGAAAACTGACAAGTCAAACACCACCAAAGCAGAGGATCTCTTCAGAGTCAATGCACACATCAAGCTTGGAAGTCTCAAAGCAAACGGCTTCCCAGTTATGCTGTGTGACCCCAAGTAATTATAAACTGGATTGTGAAGCAGGCAATATCATGCTCACGTTGTTGTGTGGACCCCTGTCTTCTTGATAGTTGCACTGTGCACACATGCTACCAGACACAACATCATGCCCTTTTGCTCATTTTCTGAAATTTGTTCCTGGAAATATTGTTCTTGAAAGTATTGGGTTTTTTTAGTGTTCACAATTACATAAAGGAAGCAACAATAACATGTCTTTTTTTAGGAAAACACTTGCTTCCAACTGAATTTGATAAAGGATAGGGATGAAAGAAAGAAAATACATATATTTGCTGAAGTCCTTTCTGAATTTGATAACAAAAGTGTTCTGGTGAACAATGAGAAAAAGGCCTACACACACATCACATCATCAGTGTTATCTGCAGAAAGCATGAAGTTGGATAAATCTGTGAAGCTCTTGGAAGCTCTTGGAATCGCAGCACAGGGAGCACATGGGAGAGCCACAGTAATTTTTCAAGTACTGCAAGGCTTTGCCTACACTGAGCAAGCAAGGAGCCTTTGTTGCTGTGATTTACAACTTTGTGTAGAAAAAGAAATCTGGTGCAATTGGGGAAAATTAAGTTTTATGTGCTGCAACTGAAGATTACCTGTGGGGAATCGCACACAAATAAATGTACTGCTGTCTCTACCTCTGACAAAGCAGTGAAATGAAGAATGAAAGCAAATGCCAAGAAAATGCTTTGGTTCAATTGCTTGTAAAAGAAACCAAGGTATACACACTTCAAGCAGACATTAGTACTAAAGGGCTGTGATAAACAGCCTTTGCCCTGTGTGTGCTATATATAGGAAAGAGAAATTTTTGACTACGTATTCTTCTGGCTCCTGCTTCCCAGATACAAGACAGAGAAGGATCGCTGGATGTGGTACAGGGCATTTGCAATAGAGCAACGTCCCAGGGGGCTGTACAGTTAGATATTGTGTGCATGGAGCTCCTTCTACAGCTGGCTACAAAGCAGGGCTGCTGGTTGTGGTGGAGAGTTGCAGCACCAGCTCCGGGGGTCTCACTGCGTGTTTTTCTGGGAGCAGCCAACATTAAAGGATGTCAGCCACACGTCACAAAAGCTGCTGCATCACTGGAGAGCTGTGCCCAGGCTTCGGTTTCACTATTTGCCAGACGGGGTGAAAATATGGGTGAGGACAAGGATGTGCTGCTGTTTTACCTGAGTGCCTGACCACTCTTTAGGGACAGCTCTGGGGTGTTTCTCTGAAATGGCAGATGAACTGTCCATGTTTGTGACAGGCAGCATCAAACCAGGATACATGGATCATCTGTGTGACAGGGAGGCCCACCTTCTTATGTTCTGAGAGAGACCTCACTTGCCAGCCTGAGTTTGTGTCTCGTAGTTTCCCTGTGGCTACTATGCTGTAAACTCTGCTGGAAATTACCTGGCCTTTTAAAGTGCCTCCTGCCCACATAAACGTGCTGATGCCTGGTACAACAGCACAGCTCTCTTTTCCCTCTTTGCATCCTTCTTCACTCTATGCAATGATGAGTTATTTTTAAACAATTTTTACATGAGGTTCTCTTACCTGGGAGACCTTTATACTTCTGTCATATTTGTTAAAAGGTGCTGTCATATTTGTTAAAAGGTAGACAACAGATTGGGACGGCATGAGGAAGCAGCGGCTGTTGCTCATGGCATAGTCATGTGCATCTCAGTAGTGTAGGAAGCCTGACCAGTAACTGAAGGCTCTGAAAGCCAGTCTGTAAGATATGAAAATGTGTTTTCTGTGCTATATGATGATGTAATTGGGTTCACAACCCTCCCCCCTCATCTCGTGGAAGAAAAATCTGACAAGGCTGAACTGTGACAAATTCCCTCGACTCCGCAAATTCTTGACTGAAAATGGCAGCATTCAGCCTCGCGCTCACGGCATGACTGACTGCCCCTCGCCTAGAGGAACTGTTTGCAGCCTTCTTTGGAGAATCTGAGATGTTAAAATATGATTGGGTACAAGGCCGAGGTCGGAGTCAGATGTGTCTCCACCGACTTGCCAACAGCTGCAGTCAAGGGGTTCATTGAACTTTCCGGCTATCAAACTAGAAAATGCTATTTGTTCAACTTCCTGAGTTTGATTTCTGGTTTAGGGTAAAGGACACGTACCCAGCGCTGTTGAGTCATGCAGTGAAGCAGCTAGTACCCTTCCCTCTCGTAGGCTCATCTAAAGCTGGATTCACGTGCTGGTTTCTGTCAAAGCCTGCTCTGCCACGGGTGTCACTCCGAGATAAGAGGTGTGCCATTTCTTCAGCGCCAATGAGCTTTGAGCAGATCTCTTAGGATGCTCAGGCACATGTGTCACATTACTGCAATAAAGTACGATGATTGCCGGCATTAGTCACTTTTATGACATCCATATGCAAATGCTGTTTATGTTAGTATGCTACAACTGGAAGGAATTTGGAAAACCACTGCTCTGGGCCATGCTGTTTGAGTTCCGAGATGGCAAAATTAATGGGCTAGCAAAAAATCTGCACAGTAGGAAATCTTTCTGAAAGTGCTGGGTTGTTTTTTTTTCTGTTTGTGGAATTACTCAAGCTCAAATATTTTCCTAACACATTCCTTTCTGAAAATGGACGGCCCTGGGTTGCACCTACATTCTGTAGGCAGAGAGACAAGTTGTCCTGAGGAAACTGAATTTTTGCAAACTGTGACCACACCATGTGATGCAGTCACACAGAGACATTTGTTATTAATACTTTTATTATTCTTGCCATTAAATGCTGAAGAACTCCCACTACAGATCAGAACTCCATTGTGAGAAATACTACGTAAACATAGAGCAACAAGACAGCTCTTGGCCCAAAGAGAGTACAACTTAAGAGGAGGACAAGAAACAATATAGATATAGACAAAATATACAATAAGATAGCTTTATCAGCAAGATGGACACAGGATTTTGCACACCATTAATCTTCTGTAGGCATCACAGCCAAGAACAATTTTATAGAGGAGTCTGGAGTAGCAATGCTGATGCAGATGTCTGGATGTTTTTGAAGCATTTGTCACAACAGTGAAGAGCAGAGCACTATGGAAGAAACCGAGAATTTGAAAAAAATGACAGTGATTGGCATCACTGGCTGATCAAAACCAAGGGTTGATCTTTCAGTAGTAAATAAAAGATGATAGGTAGAGAGAAAAATGAGTAATCAAAGGTTTGCAAGTAAGGGCAAGTTGCATGGGCTCTACGGGACAGAAAAGGGTTTCGGAGAGAAAGAAAGAAGTGGCAGCAGATGAGCAGTCTGGATGGTCATGAATCAGGCAGGTCTGCATTTGTTAAGGATGCAAAAAGGGTATAGCCATAATCAGAATATGAGATGACGAGAGTTTGATCTTTGTGTATGCTCAGCAATCAGGTTGGACAAAGATTACATAGGACTGCCAGCCACATGGATGATTGGAGCCAGGCATGCGGATGTGATTCCCACTGGCAATGTCTTTATTACTTGCCATGAAAGTACATTGATCTCTCTTTAACCAGTGACCAAATAGGAAGAGTAACACACTTAATTCTGACTGCGTACTGCACTGAAACCTCAGGTATGTGTTGAGTGAGAGTTGCTCTATGCAAAAGCAGACATATGTGTCGCTGGAGTGGTGTGCAGCTGCCTTTGCTATGACCTTAAACTCAGCCCTCAGGAGCGCTGCTGTGCCCGCAGGGACCCCCATATGACAAAACCTTGTGCTCGAGACAGAGCATGGCCCAAAGCAGTAACCAGCCAGGGTTAAACCATGACAGCCCCCCAGCTGCTGCGAGGCAGAGAAGCTCAGTGCCAGCAACAAGAGCTGCCAGACCTTGTCATGGCCTGTGGGACTGCCAGGAATGGGGTATCAATCATCTCTATAGCCCTCCTTCCACCCCAATAATTTATACACACAGAAAGAGGAAAAACAGGCACCCACCAAATCAATTCAACCACACTTCTCTCTCCTGAACAAGGTACCTATTGAAGGAAAAGGTTTTGGCTGGGAAAACGCAAGCCTGTCTAAGCACTAGGCTGCAGCAAGGAGGGAAGGTGCTGAGGCCATTATTTCTGCCCTCAAAGGGAAGACACACTGTCCTTCCTCCTGGGCTAGGAAAAGGGAAGAAAAAAGACACAACAGGAAAACATGCCTGTAAATTCCTTATTCATCTGCTGACGTAGAAGCAGATTAGAGAAAAGGGATCAAGGAGATCACCATCAAGAAACATGCCACCATGCTTTACTTTCCCCACCATCCTCAAGCCACACAGGGCTTGAACCAGTAGTGCTCTCCCTCCTTCTGCAGGGTTCCTTTCTTCTCGAGAAACAGTAACACAAGGCAGAGTTGCCTCTTCCTTCAGTGCCATCCCTTTAGCCACAGGGCAAGAGGAGAACATCTCCAGCATGAGTCCAGCGTGACCACTGCCTGAATGTTCTGGCGCCTCTCCTGCTTTGTTCCAAGGTTTCCAGAAAAATTCTGTTATGGAAAAATTGTATTATGGAAACCTCTCTCATGAAATTTCCTGTCAAATTGATTCAATTGTGTCTAAACAGATCAGAAGACTTCAAAGTTAGACTTAGAGCAGGACACTCCCTCCAGCCTTATTTAAAACCAAGGCTAATATTATTAACCTTGTTTATGGAGTACCTAGTGCTGCTTTGTCATAAAATTATAACTTAATAAAATAATTACATAAATTGAGGGACAACCAGGAGGTAGAGGAGGTTGCTCACACAAAGCCCCACGTTCCTCACCTCATGATTTTGATGTGAATGGCTTGGAGTGCAGTTCAACAGCAGCATCGCCTGCAGAGTATCTGCGGGTGAGGGTTGCTGCCCTGGTCATGTTTTCCTGCAGTGAGTGTGAGTTGCCACATGTCCCCCTTTCCCGTTTTCCCACTTTCTGCCCTGTATCAGCATGTTCATGTGGCTATGCAGGAAATGGGATGACGGAACAGATATGACTGGAAAGCAAAAAAGCAACGACAACTTAAATGAGTAGCTTTCAACAGGGTGAGTCCCCGGATCCATCTCAGCATGCAAACACATGTCTGGTAATCCTGAAACAAGGAAGGCAGAAGGAAAGTGTTGTCACAGATGAGGCAAAAGCAGCAGCCCTTGCTTTTGTCAGAATAAAATAACACCAGTATCACACCCAAAAATGGCGCAACAGAACATAAAATAAACTATGGTTGATTTACTTTGTAAAAGAACAAAGTAAGCAAAACCAAGGATGTATGTAATTTCTTCTACAGGGTAGACTAAACACAAAAGGGTGAGCCTTCAAGAAGCCTGTGTGTTCTAGAGAAAATCTGGAAAAGATGGAGATCCCCAAATTAATTCTAACTATTTCCCTCTGTTTCTGATTTTTGTTTTTAATTTGCTTGTACTGATTCCTCCTCTAGCCTTTTGAACTTGGTTTTCTCAATGTTCAGCTCTAACACCTAACAAAATGTTATGGGATTTGAGACTTAACTCAAACATCTGGTTTTGGCATAGCTAATGACATTTTTAGGCTAAAAATCAACTTCACATGTTATTTTTGTTGTTTGAAGCATGCATTCAGCACATACATGCACTCCCGGGTCTCTTTGTGCCTAGAATAAAGACAGTTTGACCGTTCCAGGAGCTGCCACAATAAGAAGTAAGGAAAGAGGTAAAAACAGTTCATAGCTTCACCCTATCAGGAAACTATTTGTTTGAAATTTCAAGAAACTATTTCTTTAAATTACTCCTCTTTGAGAGCTTAAACAATCAACCTTATCCATGTTTTGTGACTCTTCACCATGGCAGAATAATATTTATGTAACATCTTCTGAAAACAGAAACTAGAGGAGGATGTAACAGGCACCCCCCATCAAATAATTCACAGCGTCCCTGACATCAACTGTCCATCCTGTCCCTCCAATGGAGGTCATCCCACCCACCACAGGCATAGCAAAGGATAACATGTGCTTCCACCTCCTCCAGCTCCTTTCACAGGCTGGGATTTTAATACTGGACTCACTTTTCTTTGTCACTCCCAGCACCAGGACTGTGACTCACGTATGGAAACATTTTACTCTCTGCTCGGATGGCTGTGACCGACAGCAAAGGGGCAGAGAAGACAGCCAGTTTGCCAGGGGCATCTCCCAAAGTCCTCGCACCTTCCCTCCGTGGCTACATTTGGATTGAAGATCTCCACTCTTGGAGTTTTACAGCACCAGGAAAGGTCCCCAAGAAGGAAACTAATTAAGATGTGCAGCATAGACTAACAAGGACACCAGGAAACAAAATAAAGAATGCCTGTGTGAGAAATAATGAAATCCTCTAGGATTTTAATTAACTGCTAGATAAATCGTGTATCTGTTGACATATAGCTTCTTAATATACATTCATGCATTAGCTCTAGGTAAGTGAGACGGAAAGATACTTTCTTTTCAAAAGGAAAAAGATCCCAGGAATTCAGCACTGCTGAAGCAATCTTTAGAAGCTGTCAGAGGTGATCAATGGCTGGAAAAGACAAAAGCCCTGTTCTCCTGCCTCCTCTAGAGAGAGCAGATTACTGATGATGTGCTCTAGAGCTGCCCCAGGGCCCTGGGATAGTGGCTACGCTCAATGGGGAATGCTAATTTCTAGCCCTTGGACTTCAGCAACTGCGCAGTTGCTGAAACATTTCACTCCGCTGGTTGAGTGCTATGAGGATGCTGAGCTCTGCTGGGAAGTCCAGAATGTTTGTTGTCAATCTCACAGGCAAAAGCTAGTCCTAAGTAATGTGCTATTTATTTAATTGGTCCTTCTAAATAGATAAAAGGCCAAGGGACTGATGCTTTGCCTGAGGTATTTTTCTACTAGAAACATTGCAGAACCACATGAACATCTACTTTCTTTTTTTGTGTGGAAGAGACTTCCTCAACACCCATGGCAGGCCTCAGCTATCCCAGGAGCAGATCAAAGAAGTAATGGGTAGTAACAAGTGCAGCTAAGCCTCCCCAAGATTTGCTGTACATGCCTAAGCATTGCCAAAAGCTTATTCATTCAGGGCACCTCGTTGCTTCTGAAAGACACAGCAGTTTCAAGGTTCCCTAACAAAATCAGAACAAACATTGACAGGTAGATGACAGACAGGTACTTTTGGAAATTGATAAATATTGCCTATAACATCAAAGAACTGACTTGAACATAGATATTTTTTGATGGTGAAATGGCAGGTTTTATGTGCAATGAGCATTGTGGGCCTTCACACCATGCAGAGCACAGACTCACAGTCTGAGCCACCACAGAAGGCAAGGAGTAGTTCCCCCTCCCTGAGGCTGGAGCTGGCAGCCCTGCCTTCCCCTCGTAATCAATGAAAAGAAACAGGCTCTTCTACAAGTAGGCTCATCTGACATGTTTTAGATGTCTCCCTTAAGCAGCAATGCCTATTCATCTCCCTACGAGCACCTGGTCGTCCTCTTGACGGTAAGGGGGAATCCAGACAGTTAGGTCAGATGTAGAGATCTAACTGCTGTTGGTCAGATGAACTGTACCTAGAGACCTGCAAGGTCTTGTGAAGGATTTAAAAGAGTACTTCCCAGTTCAAAAGTACTACTGGGGGCAGAACCGCTGTCCTGTTGCTGCTGCTGCTTCTTGGTGTGACCCGCCAGAAGGATTGCACGTCAGCAGATGTGTCTCTTCAATCACCATCCAACTGCAAATTTAGACATTTAAAAGAGTGGAATAAAAAAAGATGAAAGGACAGTAAAAAGAAATAAAACACTAAAATGGATGAAAATATCAAGCAAGATGCAACAGTTTGCGAAGACATTTTGTTCTCTCTGTCCAGAGAAATTGGGGGTTCATCGCTAGTGCTTGTTTTGTAAGAAAGCAGCCCCAGCACCATAACAAGAGAACATCAACTTTGAGGCAGAACCCAAAACAGCACAGAAATAACAGAAATGAGGCAGAATTGCACCCAGGGCTGGAAAACATGTATTCAAGCACAAGCATAGCTCAGGAGAGTTGGATGCAAAGGGAAGGGCCGTGTGCTGATAGCATGGGGAAGTGGCAGCACGTGCAAAAAGCAGGTGAGTCCCCAGTCAGTTTGTACTGGGAAGGATGACCAACAAGATTTTGCAGGGGAAGTGCTGGAAGTCCTTGAGTGGATTGTGGCTAGAGATCAAAGTCTTGTCAGTCCATCTTACTAAGGTACCTAACTTGCACTTCAATTTTTGGCACCTAGGAGGCAGTGCGTCAAAAATGCCTCATACAGATATGAAAATTCTATATATGCTTTTGGAAGACTCAGGAGATGGGTTTATTTGCCAAGGTTCTGTGCTTAAGCTGGCTGGGCTGGAAACCTTTGATAAATAACCCTAGAGAGTTACTTTTACAAAATAAAATCTAGGAAATTCAGTTGTTACTCATAATGGGGGGTGGGCGGGGAAGATATTCCTGAATATGACAGCTGGCCAATTTCTGGTTGAACAGTCCCTGAAATAATAAGAGGTGATAACAGTTTGGATGTGGTTTCGATTAATAGAAAGATTAGTCATAACATATAAATCTGAATAACTTAATTATGAGTTCATTCGTGGGAAAGCAGGCAGGAGGACAAGCAAGAGAAGACCTGTAACTAAAACTGTCAGTTCCCCAAAGGCAAATTTTCACAACCTACGGCTATGTCTAAATTTACACTCTGGCTCTCCCTGCGGCTCACCACAGGTCTCATGACTGTCTGGGCTGGAGGATGACTCAAATGTGACAGCGCTCCCACCTACCTCTGTATGCAGGCTTCCCCTCTGCGGCGCCCACCCGAGATGAACTTTGGAGGAACGCGCTCCCTGATGCAGAAACCAGAAAGCAATTCTGCATTGACTTGTCCACAAACAGCCTGAGGGAGTGAGTGATTAGAAAAGGTCTACGGAGCTGAGGAGCTCAGCTAATCTAACATGGCGGGAAAACCTGGCATTTAAGTCAAAAGGTGTCAATGCAGCTCAATTTCGTATCCTGAAGACAGAGGAAAGTCTTACAGAACCTGCATGAACGATCACCTCATGAAGGATGCTAGAAATTAACAGAAAACTTAAAATAAGTCACTCAAAATTTTTAAAAAATTTTTTTGCCCAAAGTCATGCTAATTTACATTTTACGTAAGAAATTAAATCAAAGATCAAAAGGTTCTTTATTTATATAAGCAAAACAGAAAATAAGAAATTGAGCTGTTATGCAGAAAAGATGGGCCACAGATTCAAAATAATGTGTATATATAATTATATATTGTATGTTCAATCTTCTCCCTTCTGACTGCTAATACTCTTAGTTTTCCTGCTTGACATCATAGTTATTTGAAGTTCTTTAAATTATTTTACTTTGTGTGTGCGTAACAGTACTTTAAATCAATAATTTTTATTCATGGATTGATGTGAAAGTAGTAGTAGGTGTATAGGTTCTTGCTGAGGTCCCTCTTGCAGCCTACAACACAAATTGTGCATGTTTTAGTTTCAATTTGAAACATGGGAACTGTATTTTGTACTCCATTCACGTAGAAATCTGATACCAAAAAGTATCTTGGAATATTCTACAATATTCTATGCAAGAGGAAAACAAGTAGGATCAACTTTTTAAAAACTACGAAGGTGCAGGAATGAAAGTCTTAAAACAATGTAATTACAAAATTTGAAAATGCATATCAATAAAGCTTTTCAACAGAAATTGGCTGAACACCTCTTAGAGATTACAGCTTTACAAGGTTCTTATTCCATTTTAATCTGACACACAAAAGGAGAGAGAACAGAAAAAAATCAATTCTGATGTTAATGGGTATAATTCTTAACTCATTAGTGTTACACCTACTTACTACTGGGATGAATTTGCTCCTCTGAGATTTAGTAAGTCAGCTTTTCTAAAATCATCTACATTAGTTTCCTACCCACCTTTCAAAAGCCTCCATTTTTATTAGCATTAAATGATACCAGCAAGGCTTAAATGAACCATTTTGACAGTCCTTAAAAACAGAGCTCATACATTCTTTTTTGGAAAAGGCACCAAATAAACATTGTTATCTAATGACTGTCTAATGATCCTTTTTTTTTTTTTGGAAGGATTTCATAAAGGATACTCTGAAAGGTACAGAGTATGTTGCCACAGAGACCACACATATATAAATGACGGGTCAGACATCAAGGTTGAATTCATTATGAGAGTCCCATCCCTATGGGACCCATCTGTCCTGCAGCTGAAGGGAGGAATCAAACAGATTGAGGAGAGAGAAAACATGCACAAGAAGCAGACAGGGCAAGAATTATGTGTTGATGTTGTTGAAAATGGTCAAAACATCTAGTAGAGCTACAAATACACACATGCACACACCTGAGTTTTCAAGAATGTAGCTGTGATGACAGACACTGGGGACACCAGGCTATTTGGAAATGGCTAAGATGGGAATCTGCATATAGAGAAAAAAAGTACAAAATCTGCCATCCAGATCGAATGGCAGACTGGAGGCCGCACCACCAGGAAAATGCCGAAGAACCCCAAAGTCAAGCAGGTCTCTAGGCTGGGCTATGGGAAAGGCTTTGCTCTCTTCAGGGTGGTTCCCCCCATCTCCTCCTGGAAACCTCCACATCTTCAGATTAACTGAACACCCCCCCCCCCCTCAACCATTTGCATTATCTGCAAGGTTACCCTCAGCAAAGTACATAGTTATACAGTTATGGACAAATTCTGCTGGGAAGATGGGTCTCTGTGACACTATTCAACAACCACAGCTGGGATCCTGGTAAATGCGCTCAGGTTCCGCTGCACGGGTTAAGCTGTTTTAGGATGATTGGTAGATCTAGTGGCACAGCACAAAATCGTTAAATGCGGTGCTCTGCTCTGCAAAGCTAATTTTGGAATGAAAAATCATTGTTTTCTTTAAGAAATGCATTTGGCTTTGGCTTTTATTTTATTTTTTTCATTTTTGGCTGAACTCTTTTTAAACACTGACTTGCAAGAATTCTTTTCCCCTGGGTCTCCGGGGAGTCCTGTGGATCGATGCTGCAGGGCACCGAAACCACCAGTTCTGCCCATTCTCCTCCTCCCTCTTTCTCCTAGACCTCCTTTCCACCTTTTTCTCTTTTTGACTGTGAAGAACAGGAGAAGATACCCATTACCCTGCTTCACTGCTCTGTAAAAAGAATTTTAAAACTCCTAATATTACTTAATCACAGCTTTCAGTGTCCCTGCTGCCATAAAACATTATAACAATGGGCTGGCACTTCATCAATTGTAATTTGCTGATATTACAGTCACAGTAGCGCTCAACATAATTGCCTTGCTCTACCACTGACTCGTAAGGCTTCTTGATCTCGGTCAATACTTCTTTGCATCGGGGGCTGCAGTCAGAAATTTTGGTCTAACAGCTCAGTTTTATGAATTTCCAGTTCCTGCCTGCCGAAGCAGGATGTGTCCCTCCGATGCTTGGCACACCATTGCCCTCAGATTTCATTCCCAGACACTTAAATCTATTAGGACACACTTTATTCTTCATTATTCTCAATTTTACACATAGTAGCACAACACTTACAACTTCCAAACACAGACAATAACAGCAGTTATTAAGAATGAAGGAGCTAGCTTGAAGACAGTAAAATAAATTTAGTTAGGACTTTGAATTCCTTGCAGGTCCAGAACTCCTCCCAGCAAGAATATGACTTCAAACCATACGGATTATTAATAAGATGTTTATTTCAGGAGAGAAGGCACCTTGAGAATCTATTTGATTATGTTGTGTTTTTTCTGTAGACAAATTAAAACATAAATTATCAGCCCAAATGACTTCTACTGGAGACGAAGGACAGCAACAAAATAAGAAAAAAAAAAATAGTGCAAACTCTACCTGACAGAACATACTGTGCGTGACTCATTCTGTAAAAGTCACCATTGTGAGTTGCAAGTATTTATTCCCTATATGATTGTAGCTTCTCTGAGGCTGGGACAGGAAAAAGCCTCTCTGCAGAGAGCTGTCAGACACAGCAGGTGTGCAAGCACCCTTGCTGGACACTTGTAGGGAATAAAGCATAAAATCCATGTCACATTACACTTATATGGCTCATAATGCTGAGACACAGACTTTCTACAACACTGCAGGGAGCAGATATATTTTGATGTCTTCGGCTAGTTTTTTGTGCCACTGCTTTGTGACACCACAGTCTGGCTCTAAAAGTTGCCCTCCGAGGCTTCCCTTAGAGAAGTGGACCACTCTCAAATCCAGTAAGCACAGGGTGGAAAGAAAACGAAGGAGCCTAGGGAGACATTGGGCCGGCTGACAAGCCCAAGCTCTGGGAGGCCTCTGGGGTCCTGATGAGGAATTTGCCGATGGCCCAGCGGGGCTGTGGTACACCCCTCCTTCCCACCCCGCTGCGGTCCGTGTGTGCAAGCCCTTTGTAACAGAGCACTTGCAAAAAGCCTTTCTTGCAAGCATCCATGTCAGGGGCATGGCAGAACATCGCCAGGACCAGCTCCCACCAAAGGGGATTCTATTCCCTGTTTGTAGCTCTGGCATGCTCAGCTCTAAGATCCTTGAAGTGACCGGCTTGTTTCCTAACGCTCTGGCTGCTGTAGCAAGGGTAAGAGCTCTTGCCTGGGCCGTGGGAACAGCTGGGGACATTAGTGCCTGCCCTTAAAGACGGGCTCCGGGCTGGAATTCGCTCCATCCAGAGTGCAGGGCTTTGGATGCCATGTGAAATCCCACGCACATCGACCATCGGCTCACACAAGTGGAAGGCTACTGTGAGAGTTAAGCTTTGCTTATTCTGCACATTTTGCCAAGATTTTGAAAACCGCTTAATGGACTTGGACAGACTCAAGGAGTGTTTTTAGAATCAAGTACTACTTGTTTAATGGGTTTATTTTATAAACATTGGCACCGAGATTTTCAGAACTTCTTTGGGATTTGGCTTGCTGATTCCTCTTAATTTTTAATGTGAAGTAACATGTGAAGCTGGCAACAGCAACATAATTGTATAACTCCAACAGTTGCATAAGCTCATCTCATATTTAGAACAAGACCTCCGTCCACCAGGATGTGGAAGAAATAGGTGGCTGATGTTTCTGTCTGGAGGATCATTTCCCTTTGGCTTCACAAACCATGGCACAAGTATTATGCCCATGTCACCCAACTATCTCATTGGAAAAGGCCTTTCAAGCCTCCAGATTCCAAATTTATACAAATATATGTGTGCATATATATGCAAATATATGCATAATTGTATATAAAGTTGTATTTATTTTATATATATTGTGTGTCTGTGTATGAAAGTATATGCACACACATATTCCGACCTGCATTCTTCTCCCTTGGTGCTGGTTGCCTGGCTGTTTGCATCTCTTTAGAAACTTCCAAAATTGTTGTTCTCACTCTGCACAGCGCTACCTCTTGCTTCTCTGTGGCCACCCGGGACGTGATAGTGCTTGGAGAACATTAGTGAGACAACATTGCATGTGTTCCCAACTGCTGCTGCTCCTCTATGGCTTTGAACCGTTCACCCTACCAGAGCAGTAATTAGGGAACAGATACCTCGGGGTGAGAGAGGGATCGGGATGCTGTTTGGTGTGTAGGCAGTGCAAGCACTTACAGCCTGCAAGTGAAACTAGAGCTGGGGAAAGGTGGTGGGGTGACACGGTGGCTGGCTGCGCAGAGGTCCCCAATTCACTCTTTCTGCAGGAAAGTTCAGGATGGAAACATAGCATTCCCCGGGGGCAAGAAAGAGAAGGGAAAAAAGATGAAATCTGGGAGAAACACAGCTTTCTCATTTAATCACAACAAAACTGAAAATGTCTTACGCGTTCAGAATAGAGGAAAACTAGTCATTAACTTATGCGAGGCAGCTGGTTTCCCAATAATGGCTCCTACACATTCTGGTTTTAATATTATTGTTCTTGTCAACTGTGGGAATGCAATGTATATTAATGATGGTTTATTCCAAATTGGTCATTGTCGGAGTTAATAATTAGGTAGTCAGGCACTAATTGTCTCTATTTTGTCTCAAATCATTAACTAAGAAATCTGGAGAAGTAATTTCGGAGGCAGGCATCAGAGCCACACACAGCAGGGGAGGGTCCGCTGCGGGCACAAGAGACGCTTCACTCCGGAGGGCGGCACCAGAGTCAGGGCAATACTGCTCTGAGTACCAGGTGCAGAGTTGGCAGCACCTCGAAAAAATACATATGCCTGTGGTGCCCATCCATTCTTTGCTCCCCTGGTTCACCCATGAAGGAGGAAAGCTCCCCCAAAGGCACTATGTGGCACATGGACCATGGAGCATCTCCAGCGGGGTCACCACGGGCCATCACTGCGCACTGCAGCTCTTCTCCCGAGCGGCATCCAGCTGGATTAGCACCAGCAGGAGGACGCAGCAATGCGAAGAGGTGGCACAATGGGTCTGCTTGGAGGACATGAGGTCCCAGCATTTACCTGGTCTAGTGGGAGGTGTCCCTGCCCATGGCAGGGGTGTTGGAACGAGATGAGCTTTAAGGTCCCTTCCAACTCAAACCATTCTGTGATTCTATGGTTTACTCTGAAATAAGCCCCCTGTGGCAATGACTGCAGGAAGGTGCTCAGGACAAGGATGGGTCTGGCGCACAGGGAATGAGAGACCTTGGGCACACAGGTGGAGCTGCACGAGCTCCTGCTGGGACAGGGGACACCAACAGCACCTCTCCAAAGGTCTGTGCTTTCAGGGAATGGCTGAGCCCTCAACACTGCTCCCCACCTGCAGGCAGCACCCACCTCTCCTCGGGTGCTTGCAAGACACCCCGGCTGCAATCATCCTCCCCTGTTTTCCCTACATATTGTGGAGATTACACCAGAAATGCTACACAGGCAAGCCTTCAACAGCAGTTCAGGACATACATTTTGCTGGCCACTTTAAATTGAACTGAGTGTATCCTCACGATGCCTTCGGGGACAGCAACCAAAAAATTCCCTTTTCAGTTATTTCAGTATAATCTGTCGTTCTCATTTAAGAATTTTCAAGGTTATCCTGCCCTTGTGGGCACAAAAAAACCCCACGAGACACCAAGAGGAGCACCCGCTACCCCCTGTTATGAACTTACCTCAACATAGAGGATAGGGAAAATGCCAATCTTGTCACCCAGCATTCCTTCTGCCCAGTTATCATCTACCCTCCTGATGACCGTCAAAATTTCATCCTAAAATCAGAGATACACAAAATACGTTATCAGATTTTTTCAGTAGAAAGGGGCCAGTTTTTAGTTGAGAACTTAGGGAGAGAGTACACAGAAGAGGCCATAAGTCACGTAAAAATGTTCCCTGAATCCTGGCCCAGTGTCCCACGCCAGGCACCCCATCCAAAGTACACTGAAGCACCTTGCAGATGGGTGCAGCTCATGCTGGCTGCCATCATCTTCAAGGGCCTGGGCACAGTGGTTGGTAATAGGTAACTCCTGGCCTCATTGCAGGAACAGGGAGAATGTTTGACCCAGGAGGTCACCTCTAAGCCAAAGGAGAAAACTCTCTAGGATGAAGCTGCCCCTGTGCATCTGAGAGCCCATTGTGGCTCTTGGTTCCTCCAGAAGACAATTCAAAGGGAAGCATCAGAGGAGCACAGGTAGTCCTGGAAACACTTCCAGCAAGAAGCACAAGGTGCTCAGCAACTAGCCTACGCTGCTAATGCACGGAATGTCAGTTTTCCTTTTAAAAAAAAAAATATTAGGAGGTGAAAGTGCAAAGCAGGTAAAAAGGTAAGGATAACGTAATAAAGTTGCATTCAACTGATGGATCAACTTCTGTTTACATACAAGTCTGTTTTGTAAAACTAATGGCATTTTAACGCTATAGTTAATGTAAGGAATCTTACAAAAATCTTGACTGAAGATGAACTTTTTTGTGATTATAAAACGGGATATTAAGCAAAGTGCAAATACGATTCATATTGCTCAAAGTTTCTTTTGACAGAGTTAAAACCTAGCACATACCAGTCATTACAAAAGCCCAGGTGACCAGAACTAAACCCTGAGTTTCCCCAGACTGAGCTGCTCAACTTGGACTTCTGCTACCACGTCTGTCTGCTGGGGCTGACATACTAAGCCCAGCCCTGAGCCAGCTCCGCTCGCTACAAAGGCTGGGGAAGGCAGCCCTCTCTGCAGGGCACCGCCTGGACGCTCACATCTTCTACGGCCAGAGGAAAGGAGTGGGCTGAGAGAAACTGCAAAGTGAAGTTTGCCGAGATGCTATTCATTCTCTCACGGCATCCTATCTTCCTCTGTTCCTGTGCAGAAATTTATAAAAAACAAACAAACAAATCTGCTTCCAGAAAGCTGAGACAGTTCCCTGCCATTCTCACTTTATTTCCACCATTCGCTTTAGGAAAATAAGAGCTGCACATGGTCTATCACCCTTGTGTAACAAGTTATCTATGTTAACTGGTGAGACGAGGGGAGCTTGTTTTTTGCAGACACTTCTCACACAGCAAAAAAACCTGCAAATTCCTGATCCAGGATGTTCAGACCGTGGAGTCACGTTGATAGAAAATGACCAGAACAGGAATGTCATGTACGTTGCAGTTTTTGAACATGTGCGTTTTGAACACGTGCACTTCGAAATAGTTTAAATATTTCCTTTGAATTATTCATCTGAATGATCCATTAGGGGAAAGCTCAGAGAAACAGCCACAGACTGAGTCCTTCAGCTATTTATTACAGCTGGAAGGATGCAAAAAGAATTTGTGCGTTTAATTTCCTGAAGAAACAGATAGCATTCCCTTCCAAAGCCCTGTCTGCACGGAACATTTTTGATCTGTGTAAAGAGCTGACAGTAATACATCTCTGCAAAGTTTCCACATGCTCTTACAAAAGACCGATTATCATAAATTTCAAATCTAGGTAAAGGGGGTAAATGAGGAAAATAAAAGACTGCATCGCTTCAAGAACCTGTTACGAGTGTTCCTACTTTCTGTATTTGTTTAGCTATTTTCTTAAAAGACTTTTTAAAAACCCAAAATGTGATGGATTTACACTTTCACTATATGTTTATGTATATATATATATATAATCTTATGTGTGTACGTGCATACATATGCATATGCATGTATAAATGTATGGGTGTATATATATATTTGCACATATATATATACACACACACACACACACATAAGATAAGGAATTAAGAAAAAAATGTTTAACTGTAAAACCCCAGAAGCGCTGGATTAGATTTTTTTAGAAGTACTGTGCAACCCCATCCCTGGAGCAGGTTGAACGAAGCAGGAAAGGTTTATCCTGCGTTGATCCTGCTCAAGGATGGAGCAGGGAACAAGTGACCTTTGAAGATCCCTTCTAACTTTACTATGAAATCTGGAAGCCTTTCCATGCACTGATCTCAGTTTGGCTCTGTCAGGTCTGGCTGCAGAATGTGGTCATATATATGAGAAAATCAGATAGCTGCACATCCCAAGATATGCTGACATTCAAAATGTGTATCTTTGTGGGAGAGCAACGTGCAAATCCTTGAGAATGCTTTACATTACAGAATTCATTTTCAGAAGGGTGTTGAAAATCTCCAGGAATTACAGCAAATCCCCAATCATCTTTTGAAATTCCTTATTAATAGAAAGTTTCTTTGAATTCGCAGCCCACGACATCATTCTATACACTGCGCTGGTGAAAGCTTCAACATGAACTATTTTAGTACCTTAAATTAGTTGGATAGCCGTGCTACTTATAAATTCCTAGAAAGGTTCCCAAAAGGATCATGAATAGTAAAGAGCCACAGATCTCTTGGCATACCACTTCAACTTTCTGAACTTCACTGTTTCGCATGTACTAAATTGATTTCCAGGCAGCATAAAAGAATCCAAGCCTCAAATCTCATTTCAAAAGCCAATGGTATCCACTGTAGTTTGACAAAGATACCTTGTGCTCCTTTTATGCCTGTTGCTAAAGTCTCTAATTATTTGCTCTCTCCTACTTGCTCAAGTCTCTCTCTATTCATCAGGACCGGGCAGCCTTGCGACAGGCACGTGGGACCTGCAGTTCCAGTTTATAACCATTATCAGAGAGGAAGTCAAAGATAAATCACATAAAAAGCAATCTGATTGATGGAGAAATGAACCCTTTTGCTGAGAAAACAGCACAAAATTGTGTCCAATAACAGTCATGATTCACAGCCTGATTTTTACTCTAGTCATTAACGGCCATTAACGAGGCAATACAAAGCAGATGCGCCTGCTATTCTGCAGAGATAACAACTCCATCTAGAGCACTGGGGACATCTCAGTGGTGGCAGGATGGCACCGCACGGTGCTTGGTGCACCCGCCGCCGACACTTGCCAGCTGGCATGAGAATCCCAATCGCTGGCTACCGCCGGGACGGTCCCTCTGTCAACAGCAAATGCTGCCGGAATTGAGCGTGAAGGGGCTGGGATACCACTCCCCAGCTGGGAACCAGTATTGGATGTGACGGCTCCGAGACTGGCACAACATTTGTTAAATGCTGCTGTGGGCTGGGAACGAAAGCGTTGGAAAATGAAGGAAATAGCTGAAGAGATTAAAAATGCAACAAGCAATAAAGCATTGAAATCGTTGATGCTACCTTGACAGGTTTGAGACTCACCTACCACTGGGACTCAGCCTTCAAAGGGCCAGGTGAACTCACGCATGCGAAGGGTGGTCAAACACCAAAACAAAAGTGTGGGCTGAATCTGGACTTAGTCTAAGGCTGGAGTAACTACACAAATAGACAACAGCGCAATTACTCCAGATTTGCACCCCGACAGCTGAGAGCAGAGCCCTCTTGCGCAAGGCTTGTATCAGAGAGCACATAACCCAAGAGAGGATGGGTTATTTTTTAATACAGAGACAGCAAGAACCCAGGCTCAACTGGGGTATGACATAAGGAGACATTAGAAAGCTGAATTAAATGAGTATACCCCAAGGGCATGCAATGAGACTCCGTAGGCCACATGGCGATTTCAACCATGCTTGTGAACATCAGGATTAACGCTTCTGAAGCTACGGGAGTTAAACTGGCGCAAAGCTGAGGCAAGGATGGACCCTGTCATTACAGAGAGCAAAACAACTGCTAACTGACTGATTTGGCTGATCACTGCCAAACACTGAGGAAAAATATGTTAAGTCACAGATCTGTGATGCTTTATCTTCTTGTAGCCACTGCAGAGGAGGGAACAGTGGCAGGCCCTATACTACTTTGGGAGGATGAGTTAGGGGAAGCAGTCCACTTGGTGCAAGAGAGTGACAGGTTGGAGCTTTGTTTGTGGCACTGGATACTCACGAATGAGGTTTCTCTGTCCCTCACAGTTTTATACTTACACATACAAAGTTATTGTATTTTATTTATCTTTGTCCTTTTATCTGGAGAGTGTCGTGTCTACAGGAGATGAAAATGGGTAAAGGGCAGAAGCCTTCTGCAACACTGATCAGGAAGATCAGCGTAAAGCAGACTTCACTTCCTTGCAGTGCACCTCTGGAAAAACCGGACGCTTTACTTTTGAAAAAAACCCAAAACCTAGTACAAGGAAAATTCAAATATCCTTCCTTTGTTTTCTTTTACTACGCTGGCAGATATTCTGACTGCATCGTAACAAAGGGGATGTGAAAAAGCAAGGACCAGCAAAAGAGCAACAAAACATAGTGATACAGAAGATCCCTATATTTGATTTCTCTTCTTGTAGTTTCTCTTCAGAGGAAAACTCTTCTTAATTATATGTTTATAAGGAAAATATAACTACCAGTGTTTGGTAGCATTAAATGCATTGCAGGACACAAAGAGGTTATATTAGTTTGTATAAACGGTATGCCAATGCAATCCCTCTACCTGAGGAAAGAACAAATAGCGTAAATGAAATTGCGATCAGGTCCAGCATCTTCAGATGCAAACTGAGACATTCAAATGATGAATATTGCTCCGAGTGACAAATCACATCTACGGCAACGCAGGCTCGTGACTCTGTGCAGAGGAACTGACTGAATCAGCAGATGATCTCAAATCTGGGCTAAACAGGAACCTTCATCAGCGCAGGTGACAGCTAAAATTAGCATTGAGAAAACTGATGAAAACACGACGGTAAAGTCCTGAGATGAAAAATAGATTATTCACTGTCAGGGAGAACAATAGGCAAGACATAAAAACAGTTGCAAGGTGACAGTGCATGTAGTAGAAGGAGCTAAAGAAGAAAATAGCAGTAGAAGAGAAACCAAACCCCCTTGGGGAAAACACAGTCATCAGGGATAAAAGGATGCAGACAGTAACACGAGGGGTGAAAAAAAGGAAAATTGAGGGATTGAGAGTAGAGCTATACAGCAGAAAGAAATGCTCCATGTGAGAATGACATTGGACAGCCGAGAAAATGAGAGCTATCAGTATACAAAGACAGTTATTGTAAGGGAGGTATACTGATATATGGCACCAAATACATCAAATACAAAAGTGTCTGGGCAAGGACCTGTTCTAACAAAGAAGGCTACAACTGCCTACCATACCTATTAAGTTTCTTAGATCAAGCAAGCAATGAATATCTTAAGTGGCCGAGGAAGACTGCTTCTCAGAAAAGTCACCATTGTACCTCTGGGCAAGCAGTGAGGAAAACAACGCGCCAGCAAATACATATTTACTGATAGGATCTCAGCGGTAATTTCTGGCTAAGTTTCTGTTTGTGCATGGCTTCTGCTTCTCACTAAGCAGCCCAATTTCTCGCAGAGATTCACAGCTCCGGGGAGGCTGGGTAGTTGCAGGGTCTGCAGTGTTTGCAATCAAACACTTTGCTTGCTACGGAGCAAAAGTGCTTACAAATCTTTTGTTAAATAAATATGAGGAAGGATACATTCTAGGAAATTGCGTTCTGCTGAGAAAAGTTGCGCGAGTGAAAAAGATGTTACATTCGGCGAGAAAATTATATGCTGCAAATAATTCATTCAGCTATAATAAGTAGCCTCAAAAGAGGAGGTCAGTAAAATCCTAGCAAAGGATATTTTTATCATCTATTTCATATTCATTTCCAGCATAACTGTTATTACTTTATGTGATACTATAACAACCACAGACAGCTGAAATAAAACAGAAAATGACATTGAACAGGTTCTCCATGGCATTCAGTGCGATAAATTCACATTAGGGGATATGCTTTATTTTACTGTGGGTTTCTTGATATCCATGAAGCCCATCTAAGGTCAACACAGATTGCGAGGGAGGGGAAGGGGAGACAGAAAGCAGGTGGGGAGGTGGGGGAAAAAGGGAAAACGTGACATTTTAAATCCAAAGGAAATCACAATATCTCAGTTTTCTCTCATTCCAAATGGATTTTATTCAACATTTTGGTTTTAAGAAAACAAAGCCTTTTTAAAAAACATCTGCTTTTTAATGTCTTTGTGTTCTTAAAATAGGAAATACTGTGATATATGACAATAGCATATTTCAGCTGCTATTTGCTATATGGTATGATGCAATATACATTTTGAATCTGAACGGCGTTTTAAAACATTGTAACATCTGATTCAAATAGGAACATTAGAAGACACATTTCCATTAGATTTTTTCTGAAATTGAGTCGTTCTTGCAGAACATTTCAATGCAGAGGAAATGTATGCTTTTTAGACAGAAAAATGTTCTCAGAAAGTGTGTAGCCAGTTGTACTTGTTGAGTTTCGCTGGCTTTATACCAGGCTTGCTGTACATGGCATGAGCTATATCACTGGCTTCTCCTTTAGACAAAATGGGAGCTATTTCCCAATGATGCTAACACAGGGCTTGCCCCCAGGGGAGGCTTTATGCCCACCCAGTCCTGCAGCACAGCTGGTATGTGGGACATTGCAGGGAAGAGGATTTACAAGCTGGGAGACGTCAATGTCCTTCAGCACGTTACATGAGAGGACGCCTCACGTAATAAAGGAAATTCACCCCATCAGCGTGTCCCCAGTAGCCTGCCTGAGCTCCGGGGCTTTAATTTTCTCATACAAAAAACCAGCTGAAAGAAACAAATGGAGCATGGGGTGTCCCTGGGCAGAGCTGACCAGGGAGGCCAGGCAGATGTCCCACTGTGCTCCAGGCTCAGCTGTCAGCATCTCACACGCCCCATCAGTCCCTGCAGAAGTAGCTTTCTAAACTCTTCTTTTTTAAAAAAAAAACATTATTCCCCTACCTTGGTGAAGGTCAGGCAATCCTTGTCTTGATCTTTATCCTTTATTTCAAAGTCATAAAGTGCTTTGCCCTGAGGTGGAGCTTGCGGGAGGGGCTTGATACACTGGATGTAGCTGGCGGGGAAGAAGCCGTGGTTCCCATTGAGCTCCCCGTGGTACCAGTTCTCGTCCACCTTCCGTCGCAGTATGATGATGTCCCCCTTGTTAAACTTGAGGTCGCCGGGCTCTTTTCCCTCATACGTGTAGAGGGCTTTGCCATAGGGAAGCTGAGAAATGCTCTGGGGAAACAAAATAGGCAACACCTTTAAGGAAACTCGAGCCAGCGCCAATTTCCTTCTTAAAGTCACTTTCAGCTAGAAGCCAATGGATCATCCACGACCAAATTACCCCAATGACTGCAGCTGACTGCTACATAACGCTACACCCTGGATCTTACAAGACAACTAGGATGTGTGTGATGGTAAGACGGTTATGTCAGAATTGGCACGGCTGTTCTCTTGCAGCTCAGCTGAAACCCGTGGTACCTCTTAACACCATCCAGCAGCATCTGTCAATTTGCAAAATATCCTATGTAAGCAGGACTCTCTGTTTGAACAAGTAAAACTTGACATGTGTAAAGGTAAATTATTAGACATTTTGACCTTCAGGGTTGCTTTGGTTTCTGAGGCTTGGAAGATAAACAAAACAAAACAAGCTTGAAGACTCACATGGTTCCAAAAGTTGGCAAGTTGAAAATTTTTCATTGCATTTGTTTGAGCAACTCCAAACATTTTTGAGTTTGAAGCTTTTAGTTTAGCTTTTGATTCTGTAACCAAATACTTTCACTCTTTAAAATCCCCAAGTCTCATGCTGCTCACAGAAGGCTTCTGTAAACAGTTATAATATTCTTTGTTGCTTATGAATTACTGTCCCTGTGGAAAAGCAGAATAGGCAGAATGCCTCAAATCTTGCTTTTAGAACTAAAAAGGCTTTCCCTCTCATTAAAAGAAAGAAACAAAATAAAATCACAGCACAAGAGCAAAAAAGCCTAAAAAGTTAATAGCTTGGTATGATAGAAAAGCGAAACCTATTTGATGGAAACCACTTGATCATGAAGAATTCTTCCCAGAGTTCACTCTGGCCTGGTGCAAGATTACCTCACCCAGGCTGCGATCACATGGATCGTTTTTTTGGTGGAAGTACCAGTTTACACAGCCCTTGCCCTTGTCCTCCCTGGATACTTGCTCCCCTTCTTGCTGAATCCCACAGAGCAGGGGGTAACTGTGTCGGACGCCGCTGCAGCTTTGGTCCTGCAATAGCTCTTTAACCCATACTGAGGGAGAAAACGTGCTTTCTTTCCTGTATTACCCTCTGCCTTTTTAAATTTTATTTAGCTTCAGCTAAAAGTCAGCTTGCAAGCCTCAGCGCAAGTATGTAGCAGCACATACCACAGGGGATGTTAATGGGGTCCTGTAAAGTCAACCTTTCATAAGAGTCTTTTTTTCAGAGGCGTATTTCAAAAAAATGACATGGTTTTCTGTTGTGTATATATGCCTACGAGTAGTCTGTTCCCTGCTCTGTGCACTGGCTGTCAATGGAGTGTCCTACAGGGACAGTGAAAAAGTAAAGGCATGTTTAATAAAACACCCTGCTATTCCCCGGGGTGTTTCTTGTTCCTGTGCTTCTGGATGACATTCCTGTGCATACGAACAGCACTTGGATGCTTTCTGCAGGGAGAAGGTAGAGTGGCCCGACAGAAACACTCCATTTCCCCACCCCAGCCAGCAAATGAGATGCTGGGATGACTTTTTACAGTATTTCTTAAAGCAACAAGCAGAGGCATTTTTCGATCCTGACGGGTACATTAAACGGACCTGCTTTGGTAGGGCAGGTTTTATGCTCTTACACCTGCATCTTTCGGCAGGAGGAGGAGGAGAAGCACCAGCCCCGCTGCCTGCGCTGCCTGCCAGCCCAGCCTCCTCAGGCTGCTTCTGGGCGCCAGATGGTCGCTGCGGCAGGCAGACACCACGCTGTTCAAAAAGTAAGTTTCTCGAGTGCACCTTCACGCACAGGCGTTAACTTAGTCATTTTATTAGGAAGGGCTTTAGTAGCTTTGCAGGTCTTGGAAAGCATGTGCAACAGGTCCTCGTGCCTACACCACACGGTGAAGGAGGCAATCGACCAGGCACAGCTCTACACAGCACTACCCATGTTGTCTGGATGGGGACGTAATTTCATTCAGATGTGTCCCCAGTTCTTGGTTTTCTCATTACCAATTTACGGTTCCTCTTGTTTTTGCTGTACTCTTTTGGATTTTGCTGTATCTGAATGAAGGTACCTAGTTAAAGACCAGTATTTTGGAAACACCTTCAAACATAACAAAAAAAGCATAAAACCAGAAAAGAAAATCAACAGCCAGCTCACAAAGCATGCCTCAAACAGCCTCTGCCAAACCAGTGGCAGCATCCTACTGGCATTTTTCTCTCTGCCAGGATAGTTATTTCCCTTGACACCAAAGCTTCCCCCTCCTCCCCAGCATTTTAAAGATTAAGCCTATGATACCATCAGACTCCTTAGGTAAGGCGTAGATTGCATTACCTATTTGAAAGTAGACTAGAAAAAAAAAAATAATATTAAGCTGAGAGACTACGGAGCCTTGTAGTAATTTAGAAATAAAAGATTGATTACTTATACTCATGCTGGGAGAAGACAATTTATCAAACACCGAGTAAGACTTCTGCCAGGTGCGTGCTGGACCACTGCTGATCCAGGCACACGCCTGGCAAGCACGCTCCCTATCACTTACCCTAGACCGGGCCTTCCTATTCCCAAGATCTTTGTAGCCGTTCAAGGTCAGATCTCTTTCTTTACTTTTTAACCCCTTTCTCTTCCCAAGCCTCATTTTACTGTGCTAAAAGTGAACAGCCCCCTGTTCTGTACCAGAGGTACAGAAAAAGAAACTGGATTTTATTCAGTCTCACACATCATCAATGAAATTCTTATGAAACACGTGCTGGGCTTTTATTACTGATTCATTGAGGTGGCTAGAAGATGATTCAGCTCCCTGTTTATACCTTAACCTGATGAAAACGCAGACTTTCAAGCAAAACAAACAAACTGCAAGGCAAAAATTTTAATTCGAAATCTGTGATTGTTTTATTTGGAGACCCTAATGTGGCACCCCAGAGAATTTGCAGTTTAGGTGCTTGTGTTCCTGTTCTCTTTCATGAGATTAGTCATGGACCATGTCATCTGGGGACTGCCCTCCACAAAGATCTGTGCTTAACGTACTTAAACTACAACTCCCAGTGGGAAGGCGCTTCCAAAATAAAATGTTTCAATTATCAGCTACAGCTTTTCTAATTCTGAGCCACAGCTTTTCAACTAAAAAATCTGTAGAAGCGTTTTTTTAAATGAACACGTTGTTTAGTGGAAAAGACGCCCTCCAATTGAAAAAATTGCTGTAATTGAGACATTTGCTAGCCTTTCTGTAAAGCCAGAAGTACCCATTTTGATTTTAGCATTTCAGGTAAAGCTTGCATTTATTGTGGCTCAGGCAGAGGTAAGGAAGTAACAGAGTCCTCTAACCCTTTTCAAATAAAGCTGCTTTTCCCGTTCTAAAGCTCTAAACATCTGCTCCAATCGACCAAAGAGAGAAATTCAATATCACAATTACAAAGAAACCCCAAGCCCCAAAATAAACTCTTGAAGCTTCCTTGCTGATATTCTATGGACAAAAGGTCCAGCTTTCAGTGGACTTTCAAGTGGTCAGATTATGTTAATGAATCCTGGTCCCTAAGAAGCAGATCTTGGGAAGTTTCCCATTGTTGTTCCTACTTTTGGTTAATCCATAAGTGAGAAGCAAATCAGATTCAGAAAGCTCCTCTCCCCATGTCACCCAGCTCCACAACGGCCACCCTGGCATCCAAGGACCAACATGGGAGCACCCTAGCTCCCCTGGCAGGAGCTCGCCGGAGACCACCAACCCACTGTCTCCCTCCTAGGCAGCTCTTGACCAGCACTCCTGCTCTGAGGGATGCCTGTCATCAACCCCTTCCCCCAGCTGCCATGAAATCTGGTCAGGCATAATGCAGGCGGCCGCAAAATTAAATGGCCTCCGCATCTGACTGTATCAAGAAATCGATTTGCCCTGTTGATTTATTGTTAGGTTAACTGGAATTCAGCTATGATGTGTATTAAATTTCAAAACTCTGTGTGGGTGTGTATAGAAATAAAGAATGTAAGAAAGAAAGAAAGGAAGGAAGGAAGGAAGGAAGGGATGAAGTCACAGTCCATGGCAATGGCCAGCTTCTTTTTCCTGCCAGTAAATGTGCATTGGCACGATGCTGAATACTGCCAAAGGTTTCTTTTCTATTTCAGCAATCAATACTGACGTAAAAGCCTGAAGCGTTAATATGCTGAAAACCCCCCTTGCAGAAGACTTAATGATATGTTGGCAACTCAATCATTCTGCATTTGTGTTTCAGCAATGTCAAATGGCAGCAGTTAAGCAGAAACCTGCTGGCAAATTGACAAACAACAGCCATGAAGCAATTAAATGGCAACGCTGGAGAATTTTTCATTATGTATCCTGAAGAACAAAAGGAGGGGAAAAAATGCCAAACATGCTTGTTTCCAGTAAACTCTCCCAGTAGAAAGCTTTGTAGAATGGGAGGTGTACAGGTAGAGTACGTCTTAAATTTTCAAATATTACGGAAAAGAGACATTTTCCCAACATGCTCGAAAGGAAGGCAAGCTCCAACATGAGCCACCTTCCACGTGTGATACTTAATGAAGGATGGTCACTACTTCAAAAAAGGTCTGATACTTGCTCAAAGTACAGTGTGGGTGCCTACAAAACACGCTTTGTCTATTTCACACTGTTTAGGAAGTGAAAATAAAAGCTTCCCTGTGCAACCAGGTTTTCTTGAGACAGCAAACAGAGCCTGGATGTCTACAATGAGCGTGCCTTCGGTTTCTGTGTCTGTGCACAACTAGGGAGGCTGGCCAAAATCATCAGAGAGGCTAGCCAGATTTGCTGGCTCACAAGCACACAGGAGGAAAGTCCAAGACCATTCCTTGACATCAGTACATTGCATTATATAAGAACTCAAAAACAAAATACACAGGGGCAAGGCCTCCAGAAACCAAACCCAGACAGAAAAGCTATGACCCAACACTTTGCTCAAACCAAGTTTGTGTTCAGATTCCTGAAACCCAAGAAACCTCTTGAGGCTCCAGCTACAGCTCCCCTCTGCAACAGCAGAGCAGAAGATTGTTTTTCTGCCACGTTAATGCTGAAGAGTAACTTCCCTCACCCAAGCTCTTGCCTTGTGCAGCTCAAGCTGTGCGAAGAAGGGAAACCTCAGCCTCTTTGCTGCAAGGGCTTTCCCTGCAGGTGGGGATCCCCCGCGAGAGGCAGATGTGACACTGCCCGCCCCATGGGGCTGCACCCTCACCTGACCCCTGCTTGAGGGAGATGAAGGGATGAAAGAATTGGGTAAATGCAAAAGGTGGAGGAGCGTTTAACTCCTCCTTCCTTCCACTTCATGGGTCTTGTTCGTAGTCAGAGCTAGAGGTGAAGCAGGAATGGATGAAGCCAAACAGGCTGCTGGAACAGCCTGATAAGAGCACTACTAGGGACAGTAATTTATTTTTTTTTAGGCTGCACCTCAGTCATTATAGCAAAACACACTGGCATGTTGCTTGTTGCTGTTCTTCAGATTTCTCCAACATCTCCATAGCCCCCATCCTCCAAATGCACATCTGAAGAGTCTGTTACTCTGAATGAATGAATACACATTTATCTCCACGAAGTACCACCAAGTGTAAACCTCCAAAGCCAAGAAGAAAAGACACAGAAAGGAAAAAGTCATGAAAAGCACTCACATCTTAGTGATAAACTATAATGAAACACAAACCACTACTATAAAGGCATAAATAATAATTAAAACACATATTGTTAATTTTTTGCCTCATTACTCTGAAGCATCACACAAATCTCCCAGTCTGCACAAGCAAAGATTCAGTGGCAACGCATGGGACCGCATTTATGCCTCACAACTTGTAGGAAGCTCCCCACGAGCAGGCTGGGCATCACTTCAGCATATGTTTTCCTGCCATCTGTAACAGCTTCGCAGAAATTGCAGCAGCTGTGTTGGAGAGGACAGGGGTTGTGTGGCAGAGCATCCATCAGCAGGACTGCTAGGGAGGAGACGGGGTGCTTCCCGTTACCAGCACCCGGATCTTGTCATCGAAAGCAACCATTCAAATCAGCTGAGAGTGACTTAAATCAGTGTGGATCGCCTGCTTGGATCCCTTTGGGATGGCAAAGTGGAAGGCAGTCTGGTGTTCAGAGTAGTCAGTGGTAAGCCCAACAGGCAACTCGGTCATGGTGGCAATGACAGCCATGTCTGATGGGCTTGGCAAGGGCCACGGCGTGAAGGGCAGCAGGGGCTATGCACTGCCCCTTGCTCCTCACCGTCCAACCTGCTACGGTCGCTCTTGGTTTAACATCTTTCAAGAGGAACATGTTTCACTTAAATCAATAGAGGGGTCTTAAAACACGTCAGCCCTAGGAAGCAACAGAGAGCACTTGTACATGCAATGAGCATGCACAAAGGGGCTGGGGCAAACTTTAGCCAGTGCAGGTATAACAAATGTATACCACTGTAATATCTGTGACCTGCAGAGTTTTTAGTGGCTTCTGTCCTCAAGAGGAACTTTCCAGCATGACAGATCATAAATCATCATTATATCTCACAGCAAAAACTCTTAAAAAGTGGTTTGTCTTCTGTGTGAGATGGTTTGTCTCCTGTACTGACGTGCAGAGGAACTACCGCCCCCGGGTCACCTGGCTTGACAGATCACGACCGTGACGCTGCAGCATTTGCTTTCATGCAAAGCTAATAATTGGAAAATTAATCAAAGAGAATCTATTTTTGCACAAAGTAGCGAAGACAAAAAACAGCAACACGCTATTAGTCAGCTCTGTTTGAACTATCAGCAAGAGCCTGAAAAATCACAGTTTGCATGTACAGCCTCTTTAAAATCAACTCTGAGAATAAAAGTAGTTAAGTCGACAATAGAAGCAGCACCATGAAGAATGAAAACTGAATGTAATCTTTTATATGCCCTGGAAAGTGTCATGCTTATTTATAGTGCCATATAAGTAGTAATTAATCACGATAAAAATAAAACTTCTTAACTAAAGCTCTACTGTTTTATTTACCTACGGGCTTGGACATAATGGTTAGACCCTGATCCTGGCTGATGGTGCCACAGAGGACTGCAGTCCTTGTGACACCTGAGGACACGTGCAGGCAATGCGCGCTTGAGCTATGCACAGCTTCCTACCTGGAGTAGGAGGTGAAATGCTTCTCCGAAACTGTTTTGAAGTGCTAGGAGGTTTTGGAAACACGTCTGTGCGTTCCCAAGAGGTGGTCTTTATACGTGGAGAGGAAGTGCCCAAACAGCTTAGGAGCCTATCTGCTGTTTCCAGAAGTGACTTTTGCAGTTAGCGTGAAGATACCAGGGGAAACGCTCAGCAGAACGAGACAAAAGGAACGTGAGCAGGTACAGCATCATTCTAGCGCGGCAGCGTTGCTCCCCAAAGAACAGCGAACAACGATGTTCACCACCTCAGAACAGCGAAGTATGTTTTTAATCTTCTTCAGCGATGGGCAAATGGAATACAAACTGCTCTTTAAAGAGAACAGCATCTCCCAAGGTTATTTTGTAGTTTATATGGCAAACAGGCCCAACCTGCATTGTACCTTATAAGATCCATCTTTGTACGTACTAAGATTAAAAACATTTCAAACTTTTCCAACAACTGAGAAAGAAACGGCAGGCTTTCCGCTGCACCGCTTGTCACATAGGTATGTTTAGGATCCTCTGCTTTACCAGAATAAGAGCTCAGTTCTACACGGCAACACTGTTCCTCTTAGGAAGTTTAAAAACTTGAATGCAAGACCGTCCCATGCTGAGCTCACCCGATCTCGTAATCGCAGCTAAAATAGTTTCACATCTCAGGCTGCTTCAGCCTGTCACTCAGTATCTATCAATATTTACACATTCAGAGATCTCTTTCTCCCCGTAACATGTTGTTTAAAGCAAAATTTTCTCAAACTACATGCACTCCTATTAAACAACACGTGATTTCCAGGGTCAGGTTGGATTTCTAGCAGTGAGTGTGCAGCTATCGCTGCCCAGAGAATCGGTGGCTAACACCAGCCAGCTGTTTAACCGTGTCAGCACAAAGTCCCTCATGTTCTGCAAAACCCCAAACCTTCCAGACTCTCTGCTATTTAATAAGTGGTACTGTCAACGCATTGCTGGCATTGTAGGCCAAATTCTGGTTTCAGTTAAACTGCTTTAATCCAGTTAATCTTGATGAAGCGGCATGGATGTATAGAAAATTCCAACAATATAGAGCTTTATCTTACAAGTAATCTCCTCCTGAAACAAAGCTGAATGGCTGGCAGTCTCCACCAAGGAAAATATGTAGTGCTCTCCTGCGCTAGCCATAGCCTTTACAAAGCCCAGGTATGCTCTGAGAATCTGTCTTTTCAGGCAGAAAACAGCCACTGGATCCCAAGGGCTAAATTTTAGCCTCATAATCCTGTGCAGGGGTCCTGGTGAAAGGACCAGCTGCTGCACATTTCAAAGCAGAAGCTGGTCTACAAAAAGTCCCACCCAATAGCTGAGAGGACTTCTAACCCAAGTACACAACATGGCGTCACGAGAAACCACCGGGCCAAAATACGCCTGGACTGACTGCTTTGCAAAGGCAAGGGCCACCGAGCACCTCCAGAGCGAGAACTTCAGGAGCTGGCGGTGGGTTAACACCAAAGAAAACAAATAACAGAAAAAAACATCTGCTGCCGCAACGTGAACGGGCAATCTCACTGCGATGTGCTACTTGAGCAGTTCAAGGAGAAAAGGCGGCAAAGTTGGCTACCATTTTCTCTGCCCATGGCAGGGGGGTTGGAACTAGATGATATTTAAGGTCCCTTCTAACCCGAACCATTCTATGATTCTATGATTTAGCCTGCCAGAGCCACAAATAGAGACACACTATAAAACAAACAGGAGCTCCCTCAAGGCTATGGAGAAACACCAAACAAAACCTTATATTCAAGGCACTATGGCAGTTGTATATTTAAGGTTGCCTTGTGTTCTCCATTCAAAGTGTGTCTTAAATCCTTTAAATAAACATGAATTCTCTCACTGATTACTCCCCAGATGACACCACTTCGATCAGGACCACGACCTGGTTTTCGCAGCTGCCTGCCAGAACCCAGCCCTCGCGTGTTTTTCGGTAAAATAAATGAGTTAAAAGTCAGCCCGCTGTGCAATTTTGAGAGCCTTATGTTCTTTGAGGCTCCTTCACCTCCACAACGGCAGCATTTACAGCCCTGGAATTTTACACAATTCTTTATGCAGTAGGTCACGGCAAGAAAAAAGAACATTTTGGGGAAAATACTAAAAAGTATTGCATAAAAGCCCATAGCGTGAATCTGTGCTGTAACTGCTTCATTTGGTCTTTCCTGGTGGAAGCTGACAAAGCACGGGACAGCTTACATTTTCCAGTGGTGCCTTTGTAACTCTGCTGCCCAGACCGATACCTTCGGTTTGCTTTCCAGCCTTTCCACGTCTTTCTTCTTGGCTCCTTGCCTTGTGACTCAAGCGTTTCCTTAGCAGAAACCCTCTCCCACCTCCGCCCCAGAAAGGACTTTATGGTCTAGTTCTGCTACAACTCATCAGAGCTGGGTTTCCTCCTGGCAGGTCACAGCTCGGAGGTCCCACTCCCAGACCCTGCTTTGCCAGGACTTTTCCATTGCAATTTTTTCTCTCCCAAATGGACCACAGGGAGGAGAGAGGAGTAAGGAAGGGCCTGGAGATGAAGCTGCCCCAAACCCGTTCCGGGCAGCTGTATTTACCATCTGGCGAAGCTCCCAGAGCTCAACAGAGGGAGCCCCACTCCGGCGAATCTTGCTGGGATTGCTAGTGGTGGAGAAGAGCCTTCTGTTTTGTTTTGTTGTTTGGGTTTTTTTAAACATAAATAAATGCACACCAGGAAAATCTTTCTCCTCCCTTCCTTCTTCCCTTCATGCAAACGTTAACTTAAAGGTTGTGCAGAAGCTTCTCCCATCATTTCAATCACCGAGAATCAAGAAAATCAGGGGCTGAAAGAACACAAGCCTCTTTGGCAGCCTCAGCTCACAGGTTCCAGCACCCAAACAAAACAACCCAGAAAAATTTAAAAATGAAGGAATCTTTTTATTTATCTTTCTGAGGTGACATAGGGTTCTTCAAGGACCATATTGTGATCATTCTTCTATACGGAAACCTGCATTTGCAGAGGAGCTGAGGAGTCTCTGGGGGTATTTCAAGGTTTTTGAAGGGTGAAACAGGGATGGTTTTACAGGGGAGTGAGCAGGGCCACTTCTAGGGTTTCTAGGGAGCATGGGAGAGGCAGCAGAAGACAAATGACTAGCAAGACCATCTGATACAGGAAAGGGATGAAAAAGTGCCCAGGTTAAGAGCCTGCCTGCCTAACAGTGATGGTGGCAGGCAGGCTTTTAAACTGAGATGGTGAATGATGAGAAAGCAGTCTTAATTCCATTTCTGACGAAGGGGAGGATCCAAAATTCCTATTGAAACCCTAATGCTTCTGCAAAAGGTACCGTTTGATTTGCTTACACTGCTTTTACTGTGTGCTTTATGATAAATAAGTGTGGTGCCTAGGAAGCACCTCTTTCTGTTGTGTCTTCCTCACTGCACGTGACCACAGAGCAGAGCCCTGCGCTATAAAACTGACAGTATATCCTCTGCCTTCCCCTTGTCCAAACTTCTCATAAGGCAGCTTTAAAAAACGTACTCTGTGAGAACTTTCTGCGGTGGTATTAACAGTTTCATAAATACTATATTACCCGAACTGTGCCTTCCCAGAACTGACACGGCGTTTGATAAATGCACCGTGGGCTGCATACATAGTGGTGCTAAAGAACATGTTTCCTCGGTAGCTCCGTTGTAAACTTCAATAGGTGGATAAATTCCCATGTCACTGGAGAATCTTTACAACTGAACCTTATTTATCAGCAGCGTGCCCTTACCAACAGCCCACACAAATCCTGTTATACAAAAACGGCTATGGCTCTTTTCTCATAGTTACATGAAAATCGCAGAGGTTTCTTTTGCACCGGGACAGGCTTTATAGCCAGCGAGATGAAACTGCATCAGGAGATGCTAACGTTGAAATATTCTTGGCTCAACGTGTCAGTGTGAGAGGAGTTAGCTCATCCACATCTGCGCCGTGTGAGCAGCCTCCTCGTCCCCTCGCTGTCGGGAACCTTCTCGAGTGAGAGCACATTGGGGCTCTCCATGCTCACGGCGCCTGAAGAAATGAACGCGCAGATCTACTCGCCAGGAATTTAGAGAGATTATTTCCCCCCTGTTCGCTGCAATTAGTAATATTAAAATATCTGGTATCCATTAAAAATGAAAAACCCATGTTTTTTTTTAAACCACAGAGTTTCAATTCTTTTTATCGAAAGCACCACTATGGTTGTTATTTTCCCCCAACAGAGGATCTTATTTTTTGGGATGCCTTGGCGGGACTGCCCTCTCCCTGCCTATGTGTTGCCCTCCCATCCAAGTCCCTTGCCCCGAAACAACTCACTAGCTACAATTTACTGACATGCGCTCTCTTCACAAAGACTATTAGGGATCACTTTGAAGCCTGAGTCCCGCTGACAGGACAGACTGGCACCTTCCCGCTTTTTAGCCAGCTGACTGCCAGAAGGGCTTTAATCAGCTCCGGCTTGGAGGAGTGCCGGCCCCACACCTCCCGTGGCCTTGCCGTACCGAGGAGGTTAAAGAGCGTCTCACACTCTGACACTGTGAGTCTTCGTCTCCCACGTGGTGGGAAAGGTTCCCCCCCCAGCCCCGCCACCGCACCAGGGGTGCTCCCATTAGGAGCAGTTCAGCTTCTCCCCTGGCTGGAGCAAACCTCCACGCGGTTTGATGTTAGGAAGCACCAGTAGTTGCAGCAGACAAGGAAAACATCAAGGAAGATACAAGGCTTCATAATGCAAATCACGCTTTTATGTCATTCTCCCAAATCCCCTTTGGGGAGCGGAAAGTTGATTATCTACAGAATATGGGTCAAAGTTATGCCTTAAGGATCTTTCCGTGCTCTCGCTGCTTGCTGACATACTACGGGGCTCCTTGGTGCCTTTTCAGGTTAATGCTTTCAAAGTCCTGTCCCCGTGCATCATCATCATCATCATCATAATACAAAAAAAAAATTCATTTCCTGCACCCACTACCAGGAGTTTCTCTCATGCTGAATTTAATTGATGCTTCCTCCTGCACTCTGAGGAATGATTAAAATGAACGCTACACATGTTTGGAAGCACCTCGGATTTCGAACTCTGCGTGGTTGCTAATTAAAGGGACACACACGGGATGCTCATGCACCTCATACATTTCACTCCTCTCTGTGGCTATTATTATTACATACATTTCAGCAGTAGCCAAAAGAATCTCCTCTACCTCACATAATAGGATCCTGATTTAGACTGGATAATCACCAGTCGTTGATCTAGGTGAAAAATGTCTTTAGGAAAGGATATAAAAAGGCTAGATGTAACTAGCCCTCTGGCATTGACGTTGATATTAATGACTTAAGTGTTTGAATTTCTGGTTAACCTGGAGTATGTAGTACTCAACGTTAAGCACTGGTCCTAATGAAGTACAAGAAAAAAAACCCAAAAGCTAAAAATCCCCATCATAATCTGCAAGGATGTCTGTGATTGATGAAGCAGCAGCCCTCTTGTCTGGGTGTCAAGGTCTCTGCCGCTACAGCCAGCTCGCTTGTTTTGAGGATTGACTCTTCTCCAAGGTGAAGAGCATCAAAGGACTTGTTATGCTCTCAATCATATCCTGGCGTATTATTGACATATTTGACATGTTCCTCTGTCATCCGTGGATGTGTTTCCACAGAGCACGGGTCAAAGTCGCAGATGTGCTCAGCTCCAGAGTTTTGGGAAGCCACAGCCCTAAAAGCGCCGTGCTGTACGTAGGATACGGCCTTGGTGCTCACCAACCTGTTGGCATGGGTCAGGCAGGGCATGTGGGAGCAGCTTGGTATGGTCAAGACCGCTTGCATGTCTTCCCTTCCCCTTGTGGTCTAGGCGTATCAGGAGATGGCTTCATCTGGGGGCATCTGATGCTCAGAGGTGTTGGAGGAAGGGCAGGGGTGGGTGAGTCTCAGCACTATTCCTGCCCTTCCCTGCGCGCCCTTCCCTCCCAGCTGTATGGTCTCTGTGGGTCTTGGTGGCAAATACTTGATTCCTAGGCAAAACTGCCTGACTTCAGGTATAACTTTTTGAGACGTTGTTCAGATTTATCTTCCAAAATCTCAGGACCCAAATGGCCAGGGGAAGCAACCAGCACTGAAATCTTGCCCCAGTTAGTTACACATCTGCGTCATCAGCACCTGCATCTGACATCAACAAAGCTGCACACAACAAAGCTAACACCCTTGTTTTTTCTGTAAGAAAATATGGGGCTGTAAACCTCAAAGGGGAAAATATTTCACATATATTTGCTATTAATATAAAGCCAGCTCATAAACCCTACCTTGCAAAGCCGTACAGTAATTTTGAAAACTGCAGCTACACCTCGCTAGATGCAATGACCTTAGCATTTTCCAAGGCCTGCTTCTGACTTTGCTTACATGAATGTAAATAAATCAAGAGCTCCCCCACTGACCATAATGACAGTATTCCTGGTTGTCACTGTTGTGGCAGCACAGTCAAGTTCTGTGGCAAGTGACACCATGGGAAATGCTATGATAGCAATCCTATACTGCATTGCGTGCATCTTTTACCACCTAGTAATACTTAAAATATGGGATGCATTTGCTTTTTGAATGTCTTGTAAAGTGCTATGGGCTATAAATAATTCAAACCAATAATAATGGGATGCCTGGGCATTTCTTTTTCAGGTTTAAGAAGGCAACTGTCTAACTTGGTGGAATAAACTGCTTTTACTGAAATAGTTTTCACTGCTGATAAAGAAATGGCTTACAATTAGATACACTGCATATTAGCAACAGAAAAAGACTTAACAACAAAGCAAAATAGTGCTGATGTATACATTTTTATTACTTATTCATCTTCTGTATGGTTTTGAATCCCTTCAAAATAGAATTGAACTCCTGCACTTCTACCCTGAGCTGATGCTATAATCACTGGGATATTGTATAGAACAGGAGCACTGGCTTCTCCTCTAGCCATGTTAGAAAACTGAAGAGTATTTTGCTTTTCAAAGACAGATTTTAGACACTTAACTTCAGGAAAGGATTACGGCATATCTCTCAAATGGAAGAGGTGACTTCGACCCTTGAGAGGGGCAGAAGAAAGACATGATGCCATCCTCAACACTTCCCTAGCAGCTAATTCAGCATGCTGCCTCCTCCTCTCCCTTCCTTCATGAGGCTGACACGGGATCCCAGCCTGCCCTGACTCTTCTCACTGGGTGACAATCTTAGGTCACCATTTCAGGCCAGTGGATTCTGGTATGGGAGTGAGACACCTGCAAAACAGGGGTAAAGGATGGAGTTAGGTATTGCTTGGAAAAAATATAAAAGTAACCAGAAAAAGACTACATCCTGTATTTCCATTACATCAAAACCAATTAAGCTTTGTTTCCCTGCTCATTATGCCTAATTATTCCATCATACCGCCTCCAAAAAGCTATTCATAGTTACACGTGTCACGTGACTTCAGCACATCTCTGAAGACTCAAGGTTTGCAAGTGAAATAGCAACACATTCTATGTGGTCAAGTGGTCTCTCTCTGAGACATCCCCCTTTGTGGAGCTGCTGGAGAACACTGAAACCCCCTTGACGCTCTCAGCAATGGGACCTAGAAGAAAGAGCCTGATAAAGAACTGGCCAAGGGTGCGGTTTTACGATATGGGCGAGCCCATCTTCAGGCAATCTCTGATGGTTAACGCTGCCTGAGCTGAGTCCTCAAGCTGCGAGAGGAGCACAACGCGCTGCGCAAAGAAGGCAATGGGACTGCACACCTGATGGGAGGGCTCAGATGGGAACCAGAACCTCCTTTTTCAGCAGCAGCCCCCAGACAGGCTCTAGAGCCTCAGCTCTACCCTAAAACCACAGCTCTAGTATGACGGTAAATGATAGCTCCCAATCTGAGAATGAGCACTGGATCCTAATTTGAGCAGATGGGAATTACTGTGCTGAATTTCAAAGGAAGGGAATTTGATTTCCATATGACGCCAGTGCTTTCTTTTCACCACCTTATCCCCCTGCACACCAGAACCTCGACTAAGGAATTGTCTACATCCTGGTTTGAATGTTTCTATGGAGTCAGAACTTGAAAGAATATGTCTGTGCTCAGAAATTATGTGTAAGTCCATTACAGTACAACAATGACTCAACTGTAATTGCCTAGTGGTACAGGCTAGAACAAAGCAAGTATGAGCAAATCCAAAATCTGGTCAAGTATGAGAAAAGTCAAGAAATTATGGACAGAGACCCCTTGGAGACTGCTAGACTCTGACATAACTGCTGAGTCTAGCCCTCTGCAATCAACAAGAAATGTTGCAATAGATATATTTCTCAGGTTCTCAGGCATTTTTTCTACATGCTCCAGTTCACGACAGGCAAAAACCCTCTCATGAACTTAACGCCAAATAGGAATGACCAGAAGCAGTAACTTCCACGTGGTAAATGAAGAGAGCAGGAGAGGGCAGAAGCATTGCCAATGTTCTGCTCCTCATGAAAGAAGGGAACTCAGCAAAGCTTGGTAAGAGGGCTTGCTCACCACGCGAGATGGTAAGTACCAAGAAAAATTCAAAAACACATCAGCAAAGTACTCTGCAACCTGAGTGGAGGAGAAAGCTTCTTTCCGACAATAAATCTAAAGGCTGATGCAAGCCAGAGCACATGGCAAAGACATACCAAACAGATGCTTGGTACACCTCTGGGCCCCGGCGCACCCTGACCTGTGTGCTGGCTCTGGATGTGGCCAATGCCCAAATCCTTGCAAGAACGCCAACCCCTCATTGAAGCTTTTTCACGCAACCCGCAGAAGTCCTGCAGCATGAGAGGAAGGCAGTGTAAGCATGATGCAGAGTGACAGTAACTTTAAAATTCCTTTGGGCATATCGGTGCAGTACATACCTAATGATTCGTACTTCTAGAGCACTAAACGTGCCATTACACCTGCAAAAACTTGTAACTGTAAAAAATACCCAGATAAATAGAAATGCTGTTCAGCCGGTGAGATCCTGTAGCTACTAGACCAACGTCTTCTCACGCAGGTAGGAAATGAGAAATTATGTGTTTCATAGTTGAAAAATACAAATTTCTCAATAGAACAAAAAGGGGGAGAAATCCAACTGAGTTCTGAAACACTGCACTGAGAAGATGCCATCCCCTCAATTTGGTCTCCATTATAACAGTTGGCTATTTTAACAAGAAAATTGCGAGAAACTTTGCAAACTTGCTTTCAGACAAGGTAATTTCAGTAGAAGTTGAAAAGTGCTGATGACAGTGGAAAGATCCTGTAGGCTGAACTCTAGAAAACAATTAATCTGTGTTAATGATGTCCAGAGGAAGTGACAGGAAATGCTGCTTAAGGGAGATCAAGCCCATTTTACCCTTGAGCAGATATTACATGAGAGGGCAACAGCAGCTTAAGATGTTCCCTTCCATGTTTGCCAGTATTGACCTTGTTCAGGCAAATTATCAATCTCCGCACCTCCTCTAAATTCCCATCATTATGAGTGCACACACACCCTCAATGTCTGATATGCATACATCTTCTACATGAATTAAACCAACTTGCATTTGTACGCTGAGCAGCTGGTCTGAAATTTACTCCAGAATAAAATTTAAAAAAAAGAAGTCCAAAAACCATATATGCAGCTGGGATTGCTTATGAGTGAAAAATGTGGTATCTTTATAGCCAACAGCATATGTATTCAGTGCGCAGATCTACAAATATTGGATTCACTGCCAAAATCATTGTTAAGCAAACTGGCTGACTCTTTGCATTTTCCTGATGAACCAGAAGGAACCTGCTGATGAGCAGGAGACAAAGTATAGCACTTTGCAAAAATTTCAGATCACGGATTTATGGTGCGCACAGTGCAGTGCCACCTAGCTAGTCCCGGAGGAGCTGGTATGTCCCTGCAGGACTGCATTTCTGACCAGGATATGACCTCGGATCCTGAGGAGGTGTCATCACCGTTGTGATGAGCCCTGCTGGTGTGGCTACATTAGAGCAAAACAGCTTCTCTGGAGCAAGGTGAGGTACCTCCGCACACAGCTGTGGTGAGCGCTGCAGACCCACCTAACAGCACCCACAAGTGACGCCGGAATGAGATCCTGTTTTCAAAGGGATTCAGCGGCCTCCTGAAGCGCAGAAGATGACACACACAACTCTGGTATATTGCTTACTTTGCAAGATCAAAAATAAATAAATAAAAAAAAAAATTAGTCTTCATTTATGTCTTTCTTCAAAACATTAACAAATGCTAAATTTCCCATTTCTTATTTCAGATAATGGAATCTATGTAATGAGAATCATTTTTAATAGAGCTTCTCTGTGCTCTTACTGAGGGCATATTTTTACCCACTGCGTGGAGCTGACTTTGCACATATTCATTCTGCTATTTTAGCAGTAGGAGACTAGGTTAACACACCAGTCATTCACTCCTGGAGATCTGGATTCAGTTCCTGGCCCAGATGACAAGTGATAATGAGTTTGGTTATTGAATCTCCAGGGGATATTTGTTCACATTACTAAGCAACCGCATAATTTGGCAAGATGTGTTAAGTATGTGCTAAGGATAAGACCAGGGGCCAATTGCTCAAATGACTGACACAATGCAGCCTCCCTCGCATCACTACACCAGCCTCCTCCTTTGTGCAGTTCTGCTGGAGAGCAGGAGAACTGTGCGGGTTTTTCAGGGCGGCCGCACCGACGCAGGCCAGCGCGCAGCCGTGCAGGTACGCGCTGGATCTGCACATGCACCAAGAAACAGGACCTACGTACCTATTATCAAACTCAGCACATAATTCAAGGTTACTTTAATCAGCTACGCATCCTTTTTTGAGCGCTTGCTGCACCCAAGCAATAATAAAACACAACGCAAGCTGAAAAAGATATCGAGATTTTTAACATAATTACATAATAGTTATTTTTGTTTGCCTATTGGCAGGCAGCTCTTCAGGGTTTGCATCTTAAGGCTTTTCTCTGCAAACACAACGTTTACAAAGTTTCCTGAAACTCTTGTATGATCACAAAACTCTGTTAAACAGTATGTTGGCCATTGCAAGTACCAGTACCGCTGCTATGTCATGTTCACGAAGCATTTCAGGCTTGAGTTTCCTTAAAATGGGCAGATTGCTTCTGCAACCAATGTGGCAAAAGTAGTCTCTTATCCTAAGGCTACTTCCAGGTGATCTCCTTTTGACCCTAGTCTGGCTGACTGTGCCCCACCTTCGATAGGCCGCATGTGCAAGCTTTTATAGGTGTCCTTTAGACTGGTGGCACAACCACTGGGAGAGTAGAATGGCTCTTTCAAGGATGATACGTATGGGTATATAATTGCTACGCTATTTTGAACAAGTCTGGCAACCTCCTTTCCCTGGGCTTCTGTATAATAGATCTGTGAGCTCTGAACACATCTAAGGAGCAGGCCCATCCCAGGATTTGGGAAGAGAAAGGCAGACTTTGCCTTTGTCTCTGCATTACAGCGGCACATGCACTGGTGGCAGGTACCCAGAGCCCAGGTTAGCAGACTTGTCTGCATGCTCCGGCACCTATAGACCTTGGAAACTTTGGGGCCAAATGCTGAGGTGTGTAAGGCAATTGAGACACTTGAGGAACAAAGGTGTTCTTCATCACTTTCTGGGGACTTTGGTATCTTTATCTTTTAGGTAAGGGAAAGAAAGCATTCTGGATCCTTTCCTTGATATACTGGAGAAGAAATAAACCTTAGTCATGGGCCATAGCCATCTGCTACAGATTAAGATTCAAAAGGGGTTAACACTTCCAGCATGTAGGAGATCCAGATGTCACATCATCGCCCAGTTTTATGACAAAAAGTCAGAATTCATTGGTAGCTTCTGCAGGAATTAAGGTCCAGCACCTGGCAGGCTTAAACCCATAGCAGGGAAACAAAAAACAGGAGTAAGCCTGCTCCCATTCCAACAGGAACGATGCTCATCATGGGGGTGGCTGGTAGCTGAGTAAATCTGGAACGGCTGCAAATCAGGAAATGACTTGTCAGCCAACTCCAAGTCTATTTTGGCACATAAGCCTCTTGGGGAGGATAGTGGCAGGAATGAGGCATTTATGTCTGATCATTTGGGAATTTTATGAACAAAAAGATAAAGTTCACTTGCTGTGAATCACAGAAAACCAGAAAACTCTCCCTGCCACGACCAAGAAAGTGTATGAATAAAACTTCATTGAAGAGAAGCCGTGGTAGAGCATGATGTTACTCATAAACAAACGCCAGTAAGCTTATGTTCACCATGAGCTGGGACACGCAGCCAACAATTGACGAGCTCCTGTTTACATTGGAAATAATATTATGGCACCCTTCCAGTTTTCACTGAAAGTCTGGACAGTGACAACATCTGAGCCGTCAAGGGAAGGTGGACGTGAGCGTGATGCTTCGTCTCACGCAGCGAGCTCACGGCAGCCGAGCAGGACACAGGGCCCCGCTCCCCCCCACGCCGCCCTCGCCTTTTGGCAGTGCCATGCCTCTGAAGCACGGGCAGCCACCACTACAGCAGTCACTTCAAGTACAGCACCGTGGGTGAGAAAGACGGTTACAGCCTACCTGATTTGCCAGCCCATCTACGGAAACATTGAGTCGTGTCAGAAACGACAGAGAAAACATTTGCTTTGATTTAGAGTGCCTGCCTTCTATTTAGGGGATGCCAGAGACTCCAAGAGTGTGAACAAGCAGCAAAGCGAGGAAGGCATCTAATCTAGTGCTTGAATTTATTTTATATGTATTTTTCTCTCTTCTCCCATAACACTCCACCTTCCCCAGATTATCTTTAAATCAAGTTCTGCTCCAGTCTGATGCAGTTCTTTGGAGTTGTATAAACCTGTCTGCTCAAATGCTCCACCCGCAGAAAAGCTGTGCCAGCTTTAACTTCATCAAATCAACCATAAATCCTAGATGTGCCAGAAAATGCTGCTGAAATGCCAAAGCAAGCCACGTTTTCTGGGTCTCCTGCCGAGAGAATGAGCTCTGAACCCCAAATGAAGGATTGTAAAAATCAAGCCAAACTATAATTGCTTTTTGCTAATTGGAAGACCATTAATATAAAGACTGCTTTCCTCATGCATGAAGCTGTCCTTCCTCCTGCCAAATTTTAAGGTTGGTATCTTCATTTATTAGAGCATTAAGGTGCATTCACCTCCTGCTAAAAAGCCCAATAAGATAATGACAGGAAAAATATCAATATGCATGTGAGATGGAGGGCTGGGAGGCCACCCAGGCCAGCATCTTCTCCCGGGCACTGGTGGAAAGGCACCACAGAAAGCATCCTACAGCCGTGCCAGAGCCTCAGAGAAGCGTCCCCAAGAAAAGCACATCGCTTGCCACAGCCTCCAGCAGTCAATAGATGCTTGACCAACAACAGAGTGGCAACTGTCTCTGAAAGCAACAATTCCCCGACATCCCCAGGCAGACGGGCCTCATTATCCACTGACAGCGGTGTAAATCAAGCCTAAGCCGCTGGTGAAAAGGCAGCCCAGAGGAAATGAGAGTCAAGAGCCATTTTACTTTTGGGCCTCTTGACTCAAAATTCTGCCTCCGTGTCATGCGAAACATGAGCTGTGGCGAATTAAAAAACATTATGGCCTGATCCTATTTATGGCATGAACTGGTGTAATGCTGACGGCGTCAGCAGAGCTGGGGCAACTCATACCAGCTGAGAAACTGGCCCTCTATGTTGAATACACCACGCCTGGACATCTCTGACTCTTGGAAACCGCTGAAACGGCATCTGTTGCAGGTCAGCTTTCAGCTGAAGGGATTAAGCAGCTCAGGAGGTTGGTAATGGGATACAGGCGCTTCTATCCCTGCTCCTGGCTTGCAGTTCAGCCCAGGTTTACGCCGACCTTTGTGAAGGAACAGCTGTGCCAGGAGAGGGACCCAGCCGATGTGCTCTCCTTGTGCTGCCAGCAGACCTGCTTCTGCACCATGGAAGTAAAGCACGCTGCGGCTTGGTTATCCCGCCAGCGAGAAACCGGTGGGAATGCAGTTAAACGGTCTCATCTGCCCCTCAGGTCAAGGTCAAGGCATACTGGTGGGACAGGCATGGGGTCCCTCTACCTCGGTGAGGTTGTAGAGATTAATTATGAATATTATTAATTCAACGCATGCTATCCAAATGAAAGCTGGCATTTTCAGGCAGCTCCTGGGAGACAGAAATCTTCAGAAAGATTTTATTCAGACAGCAAGGTATAATTCATTTTGTTGAAACAACTGCTTCTGCTAGACTACAGAGTTCAAAGGCAAAAACCCATTGATACTGTCTCTGAATGTCAAGCAAAACCTAGCTAACCCAACAGAAAAAGGGAACTCCTGACTCTCCCTCCAAACCCAGGAAAAATTTAGCAGGAAAAAGAAAAAAAACGTTAGGGATCAGCAGACCGCTTTGGATAGGATCCGGCTGGTGCAGCAATGCTGAGGGAGGGCATGCGTCTTGCCTCACTGCATCCGTAGTGCCAGCTTCATGGCTCCAGGTTCCCTCTGTGTCCTTTGAGAGGCGAGGACCAGCCATGCCCCCATGAGGAGTGGCTCCTCTTCCCTCCGGGGCTTCCAGAGATGCTGAAGAGCTGCCACAGCTCTGCTGCCGCCCCCGTGATCCTGATTTTGCTGCGAGAGGGAACAACAGTCCCCTCTTGCCCTGCCGGCTGTGTGCCATGCCTGCCGTGGTGGCAATGGGTGCCGCGGTGGCAATGGGTGCCCGCGGCCGGGAAGGGCAGCTGGACCCTCCCAGGGCAGCTGGCAGAGTCCCTCTGCAGCTGCAGGAGCAGGACTTGCCCCAAATAGGGTGAGGTAATGACACAGTTGGGGTCTGTTGAGCTTTGTAGCTGGAACAGGAATTTCTCTGGAATCACTCGCTGCTTATAAATGTAAAAAAAAAAAAGTAGTGTGCTTATACAATGCCGAGACTGAAGGCTTGAGCAGTGGGACAGATAATATAATACTCCTTCTGTGGCAGTGTCATTAAATAGAACTTTGCATAGAAGCCAAAGCACAGCACTGCAAATCTCTCTCTCCCTGGCAAAATCCTCGCTGCCTGCATTTTTCTGTATTACTCATTACCACCAGGAGAATGATTTATTTTGAAATAGGAGGGAGAGGAGATGCTTGGCACTGCGGCTTTGAAGAGTTCCAGTCTTCTGTTCTGCAAAAAGTATTCCAGCAAAAATACCATTGCAACAAAAAAAAAAAAAAAAAAAGGATTGCACATTAAAAGGAAGAAGCATAGAAGCATAAAAGATTTTGTACAGTTTGAATTCCAAGATGATTCACATCCTGTTCCCCCTTCCTCAACATAGGTCCTTACGGTAGCGTGACATCTTCTGCAAAGAGTCTTTCCTTGATGGGGAAATTCACTGAGGAAGGTCAGCACAAGGTTTATGCAAAATGAAAGCTCCCCCCACCCCAGTCTTATTAGCGCTAATGGGAATGACTGGTTAGAATGAGGCAGCAAATAACAATGGCCTATCACCCAGATAAAGGATGGAGGCATTCAATGAGATGGCAAATGTTGACATAAATTCTGTGTTCATGACACATATGACATCTGCGGAGGGGAGGGTGTTAGACAGCTGGATAGTCCATGGTTTGAGAAACGAGAAACTCTGCTTAATTAAGCTGTACTGACCCCTTGGCAGGGCAGAAAAGACTCTACCTTCCTGCAGTATCTTGTCTCTGTTTTAATGCAGTTCCCTGAGGGTATTTTAAGCACACAGGGCACCCATCAGTTTCCCAGTCTCTTTTCATAAAAGTCCAAAAGAAGTATAATTCTTTGACTGGCCCAATACAATAATGATTTTCACTCCTGAAAAAATAAATACATCATGATCTTAAAACTACCTTCCTGCATTTAGTTTTAATTTATTATGAATTCTGTCGACATCTGGTCATATGCCTGAAGGGCCTTTGACACCAAACCTTCCTGGTGCTCCCTAAAAATGCAGTAACTCAGAGTAACCTGCTACAGATTTCTGATGGCTACCAAATTATTCCAATCCTCTATAGTTACAGCTTCACCTTCCCTCTCTTTTAAGTGTCCGAAGAACCCAAGCCTTGAAGATAATCTGAAAAGTGCTGGAGATGTCAAAGATGAGCCGGTTTTTGTTCTCCTCCACAACGTGGCCACCAACACTCAATTATGCGGGAGGTCTTTGCTGTTGCTTGCCTGACCCCTTGTCTCAGCTGCAGGCTTTTGCCTCTCCCACCCAGCTAGCATTTCTACCATCATTAGCCGCCCAGGTTTTCATTGAATTTTTCCCATCATTATCTGCTTGATGGGCAGTTGTCAGTTTGCTGCTAACCCTTCTCTGGCTAAGCAGCCCCGGGAGGTGGCTGAGTTGGGTAAGTTTGATAGCGGGGCGATGCTGACGAATTTGTCAGGAATCAATCACAAGCTGCACAGCTCACCGTTTACTAAAAGGATGCCATCATTTGATGATGTACATGTAGGATGGCCAGTTAAATGGGACTGACAACCCATTGCCAGCTCGGTACAAGGGAAAATAGCAGTGCTGACAATATGACAGCTCTCCAGCGAGGCACCTGTGGGAAAGGGACGATGTGATGGTGAACAGGCTATTAGAGCATGCCATGCAGCGGTCCCAGAAAATCCCAGTGCAGAGCAGTTTAACTACTAAAACCACGTTATGTGCTAGTCTTCTTTCATTAGATCTTGTCTAATCTCATTAAGCTAACAACCTAACCAATGGCAATAAACCATTCGCTCAACAAACACAGTGTAGCTCTAATTGGCATTAATAGGAGATGCCCGCTGGCCCCTCTGGGGTCAGAAAGGTGCAGTCCTCCCGTGCGGGCTCCCCTCCGACAGACATTGGCAGCGCTGCCCACACCTGCCACCTCCAAAGCCGGGCAGTTCCCGCTCCTCTGGAAGCCAAGCCAGAGGGACATGCACTTGTGTCCCTCTTCCATAGGGCGGGAATAGGGAATAGGCAAAATTTTCCTATGCCCTGCTAATCCCAGGTGCCGGTGAGGTTCTCCAGCAGCAGGCTGTAGCCCGTTGCATGCCCTGGGAGACTCTGCCTTGGACTAAGGGACCGGTACTCTCAAGGATGCTCCTACAACTTTGAAAGCAGGAAGCTCGCCTGTGGTGCTTTCCTCTCCTCCTGGTCTGTGCCAGTATCGTCTTTCGCTGCCAGAGAGGCATTGGCCACCTTGTGCAGAGTTTTTACATTCTTAAAATATTGCACAAGATTGTATTTCCACATCCAAGAATGATAAAAATTGGCAACACGCAGCAGATTTACTCACTCAGATTTATTCTTGTACCAGCAGCAGTGAAAATCTGCCTCCATGCTTTACTATATGAAGCACCATTTGTGGAATTATTCATTAGCACTTCATTTATAAATCAGACTTTTAAAAAATTATTGGCAGCATCTCCCTCTTTCAAATTCCAAACTTTAATGAAAATAGATTTCCTTTTCAGAGTTCTATGCATGTAATACCTAGCAATAATTTTTTTTAATAATGTTTGTAAAATTTGGCCATAAATCCTTACCGCTAGCTTTCGTTTATGAACCATGGGTGTACCACTGAGCACAGGTTTTATTTCAAAGGGAATGTGCGCATGGGACAACTCCTTTTGAGCCACCCATCATTTCCCTGAATTGTTGTCCCAAGGAGGAAAGACTATTTTACTTCACCTTTCATAACTGGCTGGTCACCAAAGTGACTGCTTAAGACAATTTGCTGCTCTGGGCTCCTCAGGGCACGGCCATAGGACTGGATGTGGCCAGGATCTGGTGCGAAAGAGGTAATGGGGGCTGGCGGAGCCCCCCTGGCCCTCCCCATCTGCTCCCAGCCCACCCAGCCCTGGGGTTAATGTATCAGCTGAAACCTCACGGAAGGGCAACAGCTTGCTGAGATGATGTGATCTGTCCACGTGCCAAGCCCCCATGCCTCCTTATCCACTTAGAAACAGATTTGTACAACGTGCGTTTTGCTCGGAAACATCTGAAAAGATTAATAAATGAGAAGACTGATCGTGCAAACTATTACTCACGTGAACGCTACACCCCCCTGCTAGCGCCAAGTCTCATAAATCCATCAGGAGTCTCCAGGTTTTCAGCTTTCCTAAAAGACCCAGCTCCTGGAGGCAAATGAAGCTGTCTGGTCCTGCTCTGGTGAAGAGGAAAATCCACTGGAGGCTTCAGTGCAGGCACATCCATTGGCCATTCCTTTCCAACAGAGATAAGCAGAAGCCAGTGGCAAATTCCCCCTTCAATTACGTCTGGAGTTGCAAATGTGTTGTGGTTGGTTTTTTTTAACAAATAAAAACAAATTTTTACAAACCAGGAAGGTTTTAACTCACACCTTCAGGGATGTGAGTAGATAAAGCTTGTCTATGTAAAACTTTAGTGGTGAAACCCCATCAGGTGATTTTCCTATCTCAAAAAGAGAAAGCATACTTTGCTGAAAAACAAATTACCTGAGTGCATGCATTCATTGTACAAATTTATTCGTTTAACAGGAATACTTAAAAAACCCCAGCTATTCATCCAATACTCTAATCAAGAAATTACAATTGCCTGGGAGATAAATATTGCTGTTTACTATTTATAGCTGGTAATAAGGCTCATCCCATGAAGTAAACAATTTTCATTTCCAGTCCAAAGGATTCTTTTTAGTGAAGCAAAAAGCATAATCTGATTTTTCAAAGCACACCAAAACTGGACAGAATTAGAGGCAAGCATTTACTCAAGGAATTTCCTTCTCATGTGCTAATCCCCATCACTTCTCACCACATATGACACTCCTGCATATTTCAATTTACATGGCACATTTGCTCCGATGATTTATTAAATTAAATGGCGAGAGAAGATGGGGGGAGAGAGGCCTTACGTGAGAAGAGAGGTTTAGAACAGATCCAAAAGAAAGCACGTTGCAAGACAAAAGATTATCATAACTGGGGCACTTCTGTAATCTGTTTTTGAAGTAACATGAATTTAAATTTTAGACATACTCTTTGATCTAACTTTTTTTTTTTTTTTTAAGAAACATATATAGTACAACAGCTGCAAGCAAAAACTGCTGTTAATTTCTGGTGGATGGAAGGAGTACTTGATACCAGCACTTGCAGGGCTTCATCGCTTCACAGAGGAAACCCTGAGGGCAAGGTCTGTGGTTTACAGATCAACACCTCCTACCGGAGGTGCTTTTCAGGCGAGCACCGCCAGCCTCTTCGTGCTATGCAAATGGCCTAAAATTGTCAAGCTTGGCTCTGGATTTCCTTGAAAGTAAAAGGAGTTTTCCTACTGAGTGAAGAAATGTTATCCGGCGTCTGCTCCAAGTACTGAAAGTGCCCTGTTTTACTATTCATCTGCGGTTGTTTTACCACCAGGAAGGTGAAATGGAAAAATGTCCAAATTCAAAAAAATCTGTCTGTACGTGGAACGGGGCCATGTACCTATTACATTACAGGCTCTGTCGTCTGCTGTGATAACAAATATGCATGCAAGGAAGAAACCCAAGAAACGCGGCAGACACGGGAGCGGAGCGCCCTGTGCATGCAATATGATCGGGCTATTGTTTAAGACCCATTTTAAGGGATGAAAATATTTCTCTGGCAACGCTGCGAAGGTAAAACCAGCTCAAATTATCTGCTGTGTAAGCACCATTCACATGAATGAAATATGCCCAGGGACTACGAATCTCGTGCAGACCTTTCCTAGCTGTATTATCCATAGCTTGCTCTACATTTTCAGATAGGAAACACATTTCTTTGCTCCTTTGTGTTTGTTTACCTTGGTCTTCTCATTTTGACTTCACACTATTCGTATCTGTTAGGCAGCGGGCTCTGTTGGGATGATAAAACTGACAATTTCAGAGCCACATATCCTTGCTCTGAGAAGAAAGCAGCTTGCCTGTACTGCTCACAAGAAATTAAAGCGCGAAGGCTCCTCCATGAACATGGTCAGACCCCCTTCTGGGAAGTACTAGGGACATGTGCTGTCACTTTCTGGTTGGAAATGTCCCTTGCAAGGGCTCTTGAAAGAGTCCATGAGGGAAATGCTGATGGCCAGCCAAGGGCTTGCGAGAGGCCACACAGGGCACAGAGAGGCTGGGGCTCTTTTTAACAATGCTGGCAACAACGCTGCGCTAGCCATAGTGCAGATCACCACTTCTTCCTAAACACAAGACCAGCAGCAGGGACAAAAAGGAAGCGCTATGAGATGCAAGCGAGAACAAATGAAGAAGTCAATACACAGACAATGTGGAGAACAACATCATGAAACTGAAATAATCACTTTATAAACCCCAAATTACATAGGGCTGCCTGAAAAATAATTAACATGACTACATCAAACAATACCCTCGCCAAGCAACTCTTTAAACTACCAATTTGTTCAGTCTCTACCTCTGCTAAAATTAATTTTAACATTTAACCCGATGCACTGAAGGCATTTATAAATAAGTACTATTAATTGCTACTTCTCCATGGAGATTTGGGTTGGTGGGTCACAGCCCTTATGCTATGTCTTTTGCCACCACTACAAACAAGCCAAAAGGGCAGGATGGGACCAGGGATGACAAGGGGCCAGCTCCCGCTTCCCCGTCCTGCCCGTCCGGCACTGCCGCGGGCACAGCACATCCCACGAGCAGCAGCAAGGGAAAATCACAGAGACGCGAAGGCCGCAGAAAAAATACAGAAAATAATTGAATGAAGGAGCGCTCTGCAGACAAGGGAAAAAATTAAAGTCCTTGTTCTCTTCCTGGAAACATTGTCTGTACCAGCCTAAGATGATAGTAAAGAAGAGCCATTTTCCCAGGGAATAAAATTATCTTGTTTTTCTGAAGACAACATTACAAGTCTAAAACAAAAAGGGTATGGAGTTATCAAATCCACTCCAAAATTTAATCCACTGAATACACTTGTGCATAAAAACAACATACTCCTATGAAATCAACTTCTTTTTATCCATCTGACTTGTTTTCATGAGTCATATTAAAAGAATAGCAAATGTTTCATGATTCGAAATCTGAAATATTTTGAGATACCTAGAAATAGGAACTTTTGAATGGTTCAAAAACACATAACATACTAAACCAAGCATAATTCCTTTTATTCCAATTTAACATCAAATTCCAACCTCTTCTGGCAGGTCCTACTTGGAGGATCTTTGCCCTGTTAAGTCTCATTCCTGCTAATTGTCTGCTGAAAGCTGAATAAATATGCTTTCTGGGTAGCTAATGTGCTTTGAGGGTTTTGGCTGTCTGTTGGTATGAAGGATCCAAATTTCCCTCGTTCCTGGTTTTTTTGGTTGTTGCTGTGGTTTTGAGAAAGATTATGTTAATATTTTGAAAGCAATCCAAGCCTTCTTTATGCTTGAGTAATTATTTCCACATCATTCAGTGCTTCCAGCTTTGGAAATATTTCCTGGGTTCCTCCTGGTGGTCATCTACCGCGTAACGTAAAAGGGGAAAGCATGCCACATTTGTTTTTCAGTAACTGGGAGGTATATAGCTAGCTGTGGAATAAAATTGCTCCAAAGCCAGCCTTGGCTCTGTTTCTGTTCCGAAGTTATTTCTTACTTCCAGACAGCATTAATTTTGGGATACAGAAAACACTTATATTTGTCCTAATTTTGAAATCTGACTCAAGGTTTTTAAATGTTATTTTCATTCACACAGCAATAGATGTCTCTACTTTAAGGAAACATTGACTACATATTTTCAACCAATTTGAGGTTTAACCTCATAAAAATCTCCTTAAGGTGATGACCTTAGCACTGATCCATTTCCATCACAGTGGAATTTAAAATACTTATTTGAGAGTACACTCTGCTTCATTTTCCTACTGAATGAAGCTTCGCCTACAAAGCCAGTGTTTTGCATGAGATGAATTTCCAAAGTAAATTTTGAACCATATCATGTAAGATAGAGAGAGGTGGCCAAGATCAAAACAATAAATAGACCTTCAGAGTGCCGGGTACCCCCTGCAAAGAGGAAGAGCCGGCAAACCAGTAATCACAGCAGGGTTGACTCGGCTGTCCTCATTCATGGAAGTAGGCCAATGCATTTGAAGGGAGCTTTACTGAGTAGGTGAGGTTGCAGCTCAGTGTAAGGATGACAAGAATTAGCTCATCGGACGGCCAAAAAAGCTAATCTTTCTTGTTCAGTCCTCTCCTAAAAGCTGTGCCTTAACCCATACAACCACATTGGGTTTTTTGCGTTTCCACTTGGAAGTCAGGAGAGCCTCCCTCCAACTTCTGAAAGACAGAGCAAGCCAGGGCTCTGCGATGCTTTAATTGGTTCACTTGGGAGCCACCCAGATTTGAATTCCTGATTTATGTTAATCATGGACTAAAAATTCTCTTTATGCAGGAGAAGTCCTTCTTCTTCCGCCCTCACTTAATGTCATAGCAGGGAAATATACATGAACACAATTAACATTTATGTTCTTGACTTAACTTGACTTGGACAGAAAAAAAAATATCTCTGTCAGCTAGTGTAAAATTTACCACTTCTATTTTTATCCTAAGAAGAATTAAATAACTCAGGCTTTTGAAAAGGAATAGACAAAGGCTATGTACCCATCACTTCTACTTTGTAGTCTCAGATGCTACACGCATATATTTGAGGGATAAAAAAAAAATCAATAAAAAAACCAAAGGGTTTTTAAAAATGCAAATCAACTTTCCCATTCCTGGGTTTAGCATCCCCTGACGTTCCAAGAAGCTGGAAGGAACTAACTTTAATCCTGAGGAAAAGCAAGGCTCAGCCAACTCCACCGCATCCTCCCAAAGTTCACCGGGACACTTTGGAAGAGAAAAGCTCTGCCTACGTCAGCACATGGCGTGGAGCCATAGAAGAGGATTGGAGGAGTGGAAGAACCGGTGCTGAGGACATAAGGACTGCGTTGTAGGTGCTTTGTGAGCTTTACCTCAGGTGAGGTTCCAGTCTGTGGCTATGAACTAAATGCCCATGACCAGTCGGGGTGCATGAGGTGTGCTGGACTGCATCTTCCCACTCAGTTTCCTCTGAAAAGAATCAGATTTGTGTGCTCCAAGACCATCCTGTGACAGAGCCAAAGCACAATTCAAAAGGATGTTTGGATGAGACACTTCAAATGCATACTCCTGGTCCAAATGGTAATACCTATGTAGACAAACGCACAGTGACCAGACAACAAAGAAAGATGCTTGATATTTACCTATGCCCCACAAAACCTGACAGAAAAAAGTGCCACCTCTCCCCAGCCCTATTGCAACCTCCTACCTTTGGCACGCAGGTGAAGGAGGCTGCTGCAACTCTTCCTTCCCTGAGGTTCATGCTGCTGTAATTGCACCAGTCAGCTTAAAAACAGGCCGTATGGGTCCGCTATATGCTAGTACTTGTCATTGGCCAAACTCATACCCTTTAAGGTCTGCGAACTTGTACTGGACATAGGTAAAATGGGATCAGTAGATTTAGATCAACGTGAAAGAGATGTGCGTGTGCCTCCAGCCCAAGGAGCAGCAGTTCCCCATCAACGAGAGAGACCCTCCTGAGTCTGCTGGGGTCACCCCACAGCGAGCCCAGCCTTTTCCCCGACGGCACTAATTCTTCATGTAACATGCACAGCAGTTCAGCACTCTTTCCTCACTGTTTATGCTACCTCGTGAAAAGCTATAATTGCCCTGGTTACCATATGGTTGTAGAGATGGGTGGGAGCAGCAGAACCAGAGCAGATCTAACAAGGGCTCATCTGACCGCCTTTAACAAATGGAGACGAGGAACCTGAGTCTTTTTGGAGACCCATGGGGATCTGGCCACTTCGGGGGAAGGCCGAAGCCAAACTGATTCTTCCTGCAGTAGGAGACAGAGCTATTGCAAGGTGGGGAGGACAGATACTCCTGCAGCACCTCCCACCTAGGCAACAGAAGAAGTGCCATAAGAAAGTCTGCCCAGTCCAAACTTCACGTCGCCCTCCCATGTGCTTCCCCATCCCCTCATGCGTAGTAACCTCTCTGCCCAAAGACCCCAAATGAATGCACAGCTCTCTTCCTTGCTTATCCTTCAGATGCTTGAGAGCATCGTGTCCTCCTATTAACTCCAGTCCATTCAAAGCAGTGATTTTTTTATTAGCCTTTCCTCCTCCTGTCCAGTTTCTCCTGCAACAAGGGTGTTCCACTTCATTTAGATCCTATGTCTTCCAGTTTTGCAATACCGTACCTTAGTTCTATCTGCGTCTTTTATATAACGCATATTTATCTGCCTGTTGTGTCCCAAGGCACTAAAAGAGGGCTCTTGAGCTTTAAAAATTCAGCAACTGTTTTTAAAAAACCTCCTGTTTTGTGCGTCATTCCTTCCAACATGCTGAAGACCAATTTTCCCTTAATAGGGTCTCAGGAACCTGGAGAACCTGGACAGGACAGATGAAGTGGAATTGCTTCATTTCTAATAACCCAGACATAGTGCAAAGTGCTCTGAGAGTCTTTCATTCAGCACTTATTTATTGTTCATAATTCACCTCCTTCTGACAGAGAAGGGCATGATAGAGCTAATTTAATATTTCCATGGTCGGATTCCATTCATATTTGAGTGAAATATCAGTAAATAAAACTGAAGCACCATTTATTAGACTTCTGAAATTGTCACAGGTTAGGTTATCAAACACATTGTGTGCCGACAGCATGAAAATTAATTCACAATCCTGCTCACCACACAATGGCCAAGGAATCATTCAATCCAGGTGACCAGTGCTTTTGAGAAGCCCTGCGTCCCTCCAAAAATATGGTCCGATTAAAAAGTCCAGCTGAGATAAATGACAATCAAGTGAATACAGCAATTTATACAGAATTGTTTAATGGAGTTGAGCAATGCTGTTTGCTTGGGTTGGAGAGAGAGAAAGTGCATTTGGTGTATGGGAAACATGGGATGGATTTGTGTCAGATTGCTCCAGATCACAAAAGATTAAATCCTTCTCATCCCCAAAGGGAAAACGTTCCATCTCACCATTTACTAACTGAAGCAGAGGTTGGTGTTTTGTTGGTTTGGTTTTTTTCATTTTTTGACAGAGACTTATCTATTTCAATCAGCACCTAACAACTGGCCGCTGCTGAGTCCTGGCTCTGCTGGAAGAAGCCTGGAGATGTGGAGAACCTTGGCGTGGATTGGTGTTTGCAAGTCCTGCAGCCCTGGCTTTCAGCAAGTTCCCAAGGATTTACTGAGAGCCGGAAACCTGAAAGCTCTAAATAAGGACCCTTCAGAAGGTTAGGAAAAATAAAGACTCATTCAGCCACTTCTAGATTCAAGGTAGATCTGAACTCATGCTGAGTTTCAGAAATATTGGAAGAAAGATTTCCTTCCCCTTTCCCCCAGTGCATACATTGTTTTAGCTTCCTGCACAGTAAAAAAGGGAAATTATGGAAATCACATAAAAGAAATCTCGATCTCACAATATTTCCAGCTGACTTTGGCAGCTTTAAGAATATTGCGTAGGTTGCTGAACTACTAGATGTACATCCAGCCTGACCCTTTGAAGTGCACACATCTTAAGTTCAAAGTGAGTCAGAGTTTAATAAAGTGATTTACTTAAATTGCCCACATTTTGAATTCTCACGGGCCAAATGCCCCATTTAATTTGAATGCCACCAATGAACGGCAATGTACTGAAAGCCTGCAAGAAACCAGAAATCTCCCAAGGCTGAAAGCAAGGACTTACATAACCCAAGAATGACTACATCAACATTTCCTACTTGTAACTCATTACAAAATAAAAGCAGTTTGCAGGCAAGATAATTGAAGTAAAGAAAATGTAAGAAAGATAGAAAATGCCAATGTCAACTAGGTGTTTCAGCTGAACTCATGCTTTTGGGCTATGATTTATTCTATTGGATGTGCCATTCATTGGGCTGTCATAGTCCATCCACAGGCAGTGCTATTTGCCAAATCAAGTCATGCAAAGATCAGGCAGGGAAGGATCACTCACTGTAATACAGTACATCAATCAAAAGGGTTATTTTCATGGACTTGGTCTCTAATCAAGCAGCAAATCATTCTCCAGTTTTGCTATCAAGGACCATTACTTTTAGGAAGTGCTTAATCTGAAAAAAATGCATCTATTTGAAGCTACAGGGCGTCTGGTAAGATATACTGAAGACAGAGGAAATGAAATATGTGTGACACAATTTACCCTCTCTGTAGCGTTTTATGAATAGCTTATTTGTGGAGAGAGCAGTAAGTTGCTGGCAAGACAGGAGTTTTAGCTTTCTATTTGTCTAGTTTGTTGAGTTATTACAAAGGTCACTCCTGCACTTCAGTTATCTTGAGTGCCACTTTTGATGGGGGAATTTTCAAATTACATCCAAGGTGCCTCAAATATTTGCAAAAGGCTTCAGGGTACATGTGCCTTTTCCATTTAAGTGCCTAGCTAAAATTACTGTTACGTCTGCATGTTAAAGCATTTTCCCATCAAAGTCGGGGTAAAAGCCTATAAAACCTCAATATGGCGCCATCCAAACGTGCCTGTTCCTTCTGCAGGACACACATCCCTCCTGGGTGATGCTGTGCCACCTGAACATGCCGCCTGGGTCAGCACTAGTATGACAGCCATCTACTGCATCCCCCTGTCCTGCCAGCTGTCACTTGGAAGTCCCAACCCGAGGGACCGTACACAGGTACAATGCAAAGAAACGAGCAGCAGTATTAAGGTTGACTTTGAGTTACCCCCAAAACAAGTTTATCGCACTTCCACATAACACAATTAGCATCTGGTGGACCAAATCATCCAAACAGCTACATTAGGCAGAGAGTGGAATGTGGGCATCCACACCAGCTTTCAGAAGCCAGCAGTGATTGAGGCACAGGGCTTGCACCATCTGAAAAGTGACTGTTTTCACTTCCTGTGAGTTTTGCTTTCAAGGACAGATTTTCCGGTGGTCAAAACAGGCCAATATGCCCCCACATACATGACAGGTCAGCTTCCTGATGCCTCCTGTGGTAGGAAAACAGGATGGAGTATGGACATAACAGACCTGACAAAGCTTCATGCTGGAACCTCTGAATTCCTGTTTTCAGCTGCTGGGTGTTGTTCACCATAACACTTTGCTCCAGGAGCAACCCCCACGAAATTTGTGGGGTCACTGCAAAAGCAAGGAAAAACCTTCCTTTGAGCAAGCAAAAACTGAGAGAAAACCATGCACGCCATGGGTGAAAGCAACATTGCGCCTTCTTGCATAGATTTTCTCTTCCTCGTCCCTTCAGATTTCTTCCACGTTTTTAGGGGAAATGTTTTACTAAAAAGTGTTCTTAACTGCTTTCACAAAGGAAGAAGTTTAGTTGCTGCTTAATGACATTCTTCCTTGCACGTGATGCACAGACCATACAGAATTACTTTGTAATGGCCGTTCAAAATGTGATCGAGATACGGAAACACACGTTAGATGAATGTGTTTTAATGCGCCCTCTCTGCTGCCAGCCGCTGGCTCTGCCTGCCTGCGCCTGCTAATTCCTATCAGCGCCAGGAAATGCCTCTACTAAGTCACCATCAGCTGACCACATACGTCGAGAAAAACCCAGAGGAAACCAGGTTTTGGATACAGCTCTGAGTGCAGGTAATCAACAAAGCGTCTTTTTCTTTCTCACGCGTTTGTTTCAATTAGAGCTTATTGAATCATCTTTGCAGCCCCAGAGAGGGCTCAAGCAACCATCAGCACTGCTCAGGAGGTAATTCAGGATGTCGTCTGGAATATTTGTCCTTTTTAATCATCTGCCACACACTGCTCTTTTAGGATGTTGTCACTCAGAGACTGAAGAACAAAAAGGAATATTAAAGTGAAAGGGTGTCTGTTTGACTGTGGCAATTCCCTGCATAAAAATAAGTCCCATTAATAGGAAAGCCCAACCTGACTCCAGGCAGTATTTCAAGTCCTTGTCTGTCTGTAACCTCGGAGGAATTGAATTCCTTTATATTATTTAAATTATACACTAGAGGGAGAAATTATGAGGTACTGGTCATTTAAAATGCTTTCTTTAAAATATACACTTAAAAGAGCTAGCAGCCTTCCTAACAGCAATTTCATCATGGCAGTCTAAAAATATTCTGAATTTATTGGCATTTATAAAGTGGAATTTTGTCCTACAGCCTTTGGTCAGTAAACCGAGGTTTAAACAATTGCCCTCACAGTCTCTTTCACTAATACCCAAGCATGTAAAAACAGTAAGTAAAACAACAGCAGACCAAAAAAGGCAAAGGAATCATAAAAGAAGAGATAAAGTGCTCATACACTCCTTAGTTCAAAACCTTAACTAATTTCAATGGCTTCCCACTTCCTAAAGTCACTCGGTGCGTGGTTACTATCGGGTTTGGAAATCCTGGGGGACTAAAACTTTGGGCCAGACTTTCATCTCGGTTACCTGACTAAATCCAAAGCAGCTTGCTGATCTCAAAGGTATTTTTCCAGTTTATAGGTTTGGAGCAGTTCTGCCAGAGCAACGCATGCTTTGAAAAAGCCCCTTCTGATTTCAGCAGTGGTTCAGACAAGCTAACTGAAAATCAACTGCATTGTTAGGAACCGTCACAAAAAAAGTAGGACCACATGTAATATACATGCCTAATAACTACGTATTTGCTGCAACACTATGTTCAATTGTTATTTTTTTCTGAAGGAAGTGCCTATTTCTCTTATTCTACCCTCCTGTACAAAACACCTCTGAAATCCACGGCAGGTTCAGCAATGTATTAACCGTATGCCATCATAAAAGTAGCATGCCATTAATGTTAAGATTTAAAAATGTCTTTCTTCTCAAAACAGCAGGGAAAAACCATCTCCCAAAATGGTATAAACCACCTGTGTAAGAGCTTGGTCCAAAAGAATTTTAAAAAGAAGAAAACCCACCACAACCAAGGAGTAAATATCTTTTGGCTTGCCCACATATATCTGCACAAAAATACGTTCTTCTCTGAAAGTGAGGCTGTGGGGAATTTCCAACAAGTACATGTGCCATTTTAGGGTCAAATATGTAGTTTAATTTTATTTAGGGCATACTTAAGCAAAAGACCACATTCTGAAGGGTATTCGGGCATCGCTTAGACAATCAAAGGAGCCAGAGAGTTAAATCTCTCCAGAGCAGAACATGCATTTGAGAAGCAGATGACCCAAGTTCACGTCTCTTCTGGATAGCTGTGTAGCACACAGAGGGTGGATGCTATTTATTTATTTCCTTATTTATTGGAACAGTTCCACTTGCTATAAAGCACATGCTCACTGGAGCAGGAATCCACATTGCTCCCTTCCCAGCTCTACCACAGGCTGCATGAAGACTTAGTCTTTTCCTGCTCTGGTGAGTATATTTAGTACTTCATAACAAAGCACCTTCAGGGGCGATGGCTGAGAGCAACCATCCCGGTGCTCAAGGCACAGTCCTGCGAGAGCTGCAGGGGTGAGCATCCGCCTTGAATCAAGCAGGATGAGGACATGGACCTGCTGCTCCTCCTCCTGCTGTCATGGGGTTGGCAAACAGTGCTTGAGTCCCCTCAAGCATCCAATCTCCAGAAGAAAAACCCAAACATGAACCATTCCTGATACTTCTGAATTGTTTTCTTCAGTTTTTAGCCTGTTTCTAAGGATTACGTGATGCTACAATGCCTCTCCAGCTGCCCTTTTAGCCTGCTGGGCACTTTGAGCCAAACCTGAGGCAGCAGAGCAGAGAGCTCAAAGGCATCGCGACGGTCATGCAAAGGAGAAGGTGGTGAATCCACACCAGCAAGGGGAGGTGGAAAAGGGAAGGAAAGGAGCAGTAGTCTTTTTGAGTTCTTGGACAGAAGAAAAGTTTGAGTGGAAACGTGTGTTACTAAACAACAGAGCATCCTTGTGGGAGAAGAACTTTGGCTGAGAAGTGGATTCTCTGGTGCCTACTAAGGGATGAACACACACTACAGCTGCAGCGTAATTCAGTTAAAAGTCAATCAACCAAGAGACACACATCCATTGCAAAAGCAGGCATCATTAGTTCGGCTGCTCGTGGAGCTATTTGCTTATTAGCTGAGACAGCACCTCTCTCCACAGCATGCTGCAGGAAAAAATAATCCAACATGGAACAGCATCTTCTTTTATTAAACCAAGGGGCACCTAGGTTTAGTAATGAAGCACAACCTGAGAAGCAAATACAATGAGCAGAGGACAAAAAATTTAGTCTGCCGTTTCCACAATAAAAACTGAAATTAGATAATACTAGAAACAGTTGACTTCACAAGGCTGAAAATTGTACTCATCTAGTTCACTATGTCAGTAAAAATAAATATAAGGCCTCTGCACCTCCCTTTTCAATGTAAAAATGTATTTTGTTTGTTCTGAAGGATTCTAAATACCATCTGATTTCTGAAAAAAAAAACCCCACTATTTAAAGCTTAATTTCATGTTTAAGTTTCAGAATTTTATCTGCCAGTGCTCTATAATACAGTGTTAAAGGCCTCCTTAGTAATTTTTTAAAATAAAGATAAAGCTTTTTCTATTCTGCTTCTAATACTGATGCACAGGCAATTTATTTGTATATTGTAGGAGCTATGTGAACTGAACTGGATTTTAGTTGCTCACTTTAAAGACGTTAGCACGTTGTTTTTTGTTTAAAACAGAGTTTTTTACCCAAGGGGGGAAGTCTATACACCATCAACTCATTTTCTCTAACCATTCTCTATTCTAAGGTTCACAGACAGACCATGCTCGTATTTATGTCTGTTAATGAAGTTGACTCCAGTCCTTTATGTTTTCGAACTTCTTAGCACAAGCAAAGGCATTTAAAAATCCACAAGAAATAGGGATCTGATCCTTTCAGAATAAAAATAGGTGAAGCACTCTCTGCAGAAGTATGCGTGCCAGTATGTATTTTAAGAAGGTAAAAACCACCCCCAAAATAAATGGGGTAGAGCTGACTTGAAACATTAGATAAAGGAATTAGCACAACCGTGAGAAACGTGGAGGAGCTCTGTTTTCAGAAATGAATCACAACCGTCTGAAAGCATCAACAAATGTCACGAGGAAACCCAAATATCCACAGCAATTTTTCCTGTGTAGGTACTACAACATTCCTTGATAACTCTGTTTCTCTGTGCAACCATAAACAAGCCTCTTTCCCCAGCTCTGTTCCCTAACAGCGCAGCAAAAGCTCACGATAAAGCAATGCTGTTTTCCCCAGAGCACACTGTACGCCTAGCACTCTCCACTCCTCCAGCTCTCCAAGATTTCTAATTTATAAATTACAGAGGTTTAGCCTGAGAAACTCAGCTATACGGCGTTGAGGGAAATTTCCCTTCCTCTTGGCAAAATATGACTTGTGCATACACACACGCACGTAGCTCAAGCTGAACTCCTCATACTTCAGGAATTTGGAATCGGTGGGACCAAGCTGCAATTTGGGCCATGACAGAGAAGTTTGTGCACAAGCCCATGACTAGCTGAGGCTTTCACTTGGTTTTCACACTACCAAACTTAAAAAACCTGAAAATTTGAAAAAAAATAAAGGAAAAGAAAAAGTCAAAATGGCAAAAATGGATTTCAGGGGGGAAAAAATGAAAAAAGGAAAAAAATGCCCTCTTTTTTTTTCTTCCCAGCACTACAAATCCCAGCTGATCAAGCTGGAATGACTCTGAGGGAAGGTCCCGCATTCTTCTCACAGTTATGAATGGGTAAGTCTCAAGTGCTGCCTTGGGCTCTACTTGGATGGATCACCAAAAGGGTAAATGTTTATTTAAGCCTATGTCAAACACTTAGAATTTTTTCAGTATACAAAGCTGAGCTAGAATGTCATAAGTAAGTGAATACTGGGACGTTATGGTATTTCCTTCTCTGCTGAAAAGGCATTTCATTTTAGAAATATGGTTTTGGTTCTGATTAGACTTGGGCACAAATTCAGGCCGTTGCTTTATTTATGAATATGGGTATTTCCACTCCCTGGAGGTAATTCATGGACCTCGTAAAAGATACAATTGCCCCAAACCAGGACTGCCATGAGCGCTAGCTGCTGCGAGGGTGGGAGAACTTTTGAGTCGAGTGGGAAAACCTCTGAGCGGGCTGTTTGCTCCGTCTGGCAGGAACAGCTTCTGAAAGCTGCGGAGGCTCTCGAGGAAACCTCACCGAGCGAATGAGACACCTGGGATGGCAGGGTGACGTCTGAGAGGCCAGAAACGCGCCATCACGAGACAACCAGCTCTGGAGGCCGGAGAGGGGCTGGTGAGCACACAGGAGCTGCTGCGTCTCCCCTCTGTCTCGGCCCACTAATCCACTAACGATTACGGATCGCTATTCCACGATTACGGATCGCTATTCCTCTAATTCAGCGAGTGCCTTGCCTTCTCCTACATGCCAATACACCCGTACCACACCAGGTTTCTCATTCTCCATCCTACATACCCTGCTTAAATGTTTTCCATTCCCAAGAAAAATCCTTTGAGGCCAAGAGAAGACTTACACCCAGACCTCCTTCCACTTTCACTTTGCGTGAATGACAGTCTTTCAGTAATTAGGAAGTCATAAATACTTTTTGCCAAATTTCAGTGGCTACACAGAAAAAACACTTGATGTTATAGGACTCCTTCTTCATAAATTAAGCTAATGTCAACTCTGAATTGCTCTTACAAAGACAGAAAAAACCTCTCTGTCTTCCATCACGTAATATCTTTCATCAAAACCACAAACCTGCTTAACCATTTCCCTACTAAACAGACAAAAGTTTTCCCCTGTTAATATTCCGCCAATTAGGGATTCATGCAGGAACAGTTGTCTGAGTAATGCACATGTCACATAGAACATTTTACAATCCTGTCACGGCCGTATCTGTAGCGAGTGTGTATCCACCGCACACCTAAGCAGCTTCAGGAAAGAGTTCGCCTTCACCTGTATCTAAGGGCCAAGACTAACAAATGAAGCATCAAATCTCCCTCCCAGAAAGAAAAAAAAAACAACCCACAGTCTTTTCTATAAAGTTGTTCAGACAAATGCTCCAATTCCTGTTCAAATAGTTTGTTTATTTTTAAGTTCGTGTAAGGTGACAAGGAACAGAAACTTGCTGTTTGGATGGGCTGGGCAGGCAGCAGTGGGGTAGGGTTAGCAACAGCCCTCACGCCTGGCCGCATCCATGTGCTCCAGGTCTTCCCCTCCCACATTGTAACACACAGAATCCCAGCTCATCACCACCGTTCCGCTAACAGCATATTAGAGCTCTTGGCTACACGTTCCTTAGGTTTCTCTAATTTACCTATGAAGTACCCACTGCTTGTCACTGACAAAAGCAGGGGAAAGGACGCATAATAAATCATGCTCTGAGGGCACCTGAAAGGTGTCAGTCGAAGCACAGCAAGTCCATCCGTGTGTATCAATAAGGCTGTAGTGAGTGATACCCAGGTTTGCTGATCAAGTGAAAACAAATCAACAAGGACATTCGGCTTTTACGGCTCACTGATTACAGATCAATAAATTTATGAACTGGCGAACGCCAAAAGCAAATCACTACAGAGCTTCTTGAGTGCAAAACTCCCTGGGGAAAACAGACGCTGCACCAACAGAAGTCGTGCAGGCAGACGCCAGACCTACAAACCCCCAGGGAAGAGGCAATGCCAGCACCCACCTTCCTGACTGTTTGGGTGCAGCTGAGGTGACCCAATGCCTCACTGATGTGGCCAGGCACAGTGCCCTTCCTCCTCCTCTGCTCTACCTCTTCTGTAACCCTCGCTCCCTCTGCACCCATCTTAGTACGGAACCAAATCAATCTCCCAGCCCAGTGGAAAACTGTTTGCTTTGGGTGACTTTTCCAGATGAGTGCACTGGCTCAGCTGTGTCGTGTATCTGCAACCCAAAAGTGGGGTCGACGTGGCAAAAGGCCCAGCTGGAGGGCTGGGGTGCTCTCAGTGATAGCCCTCCACGCCAAAGTGCTGCAAAGCCCAGTGCCCTGCCTAGGAGCAGGTCAAGATAGTTCCTGAGCAGCAGGAGATCCTGAACAAGAAGTGCTCAGAGGTGATCCAGAAGAAAGGTGACATTGTGCAGAAGGAGGAACACCAAGTTCGGTATGTTGCTCCCGCAGAGAAAGCTGCCAACCTGGACAATGTGACCAAGCAGACAGCTATATGATAGAGGGCAAGCAATGAGCATTCAGTGCAAGAAAGACCAAGTCCAGGAGAGGCTAATAAAGGTCTTACAGCCAACTAAACCACCAAATAAAATCCCAGAGTCCTGTTCAAAAAACCCCAAGGAGTGACCAGAAGCAGGTGACCACAAAAAAGTGTAAGACCAGGATAAGTCTGGGCACCGTCGCTTCCTCTTCATCCTCCCTGTTGAGTCCCTTTTGTTTATCACGTAGGACAAAGGCTGATTGTCTCCCCTCTCCAAACCCCTCACAAGCTAGTTTTCTTTCAGTTTTAAGCGGGACTGGTAGTGCTGAGCTCCCAGTGTACTCACAGTGATGGCAATGACACAACCCAGCAGAAATTAACACTGGGGGATGGGGGGGGAGAAGAGACAATGGGTGTTTGAAAGAGCTACAAAGACAAGAGGAGACCAATGTGCCATCTGTGTCGGCTTGGAGTGCACTTGCTGGATATGACCTCTCAACGATATTAAATGGACGTGATATTTTTAGTTTACACATTTCCACTTTGTCAGAAAATCCCCCGCAGCCTTATGAAAGTTATTTTGCTGCGGTGCAATTTAAGAGCAATACAGTGAGCCTTCCATGAGCCACAACACAGTAACACCTCCATTTGCCAGTCAGAACAATGTTCTTAATGCCCTTGGTAAGTCCACAGTAAGTTCATAATGTATTCAAAGATATAGTTTGGAGGCAAAAATGTCCTATCCCAGACTTTGCATGCACAAGTACCAGTCACTTTTACAGTACCATCTGGTTTTCCACATACGGGCATTACAACTTCCAGAAGCCCACTAAAACCCTAAGCCACTAAACTTTCTCATAGCTTTGGACCATCTGCTTTTTCATCTCAAAGGCTTCCCTCCCCACCTTCTACATTTTTTCCCTAGCTACGGATAAGAAGAAAAAAAATTCCTCCTGAGTAAGGACCGTGCATCTTCCAGCACAAACAGGTTCATGGGTACAGTTACAACAGCCTAAAAATATTATCTTGGACAAACTGTGATTAAATTCCACATTTTCACAACTACACATAAGGGTAACATGACACATGATGCTTCTGGGAACACACGCAAAGGCTCAGAACAGCATTCTAGTGGATTCACAGGGAATTTATCAGCAAAGACTTCTTCTTTTATTCATTCCTTTAGCAACAATCTATCTTAAAGGATAGCATAAGAATGTGTAGACCCCATGGTGTCTAGAGAGAAACGAGATCTTTGTTTGTATACTTCCAAATATAATTTAGATCCCTGGTGATAAATAACTTACGGATTATCCCTTTTTATGCCCGAGTTCACTGCACTTTCCCACTGAGAAAATATTCTGTCAATCAACGTAGGTCCTGCTTCTTCTTTGTCGCGTGCCAGTTTTCTTCCACAGTGCCAAATCCAGAACTAACAACTTACAGCAGGCAGAACAGATGGGCACACAACTGCCCTGAGCGATGGAGATGCTGTGAACTATTTTTAACAGCTAAAAAAAAAATAATAATTATGAGTGGTTTATAAGGAGGTTTTCTGGGCCTGCCTCATGCAAAAGGTGAAGCAGCCACCACGGCCTCTTCCAGCCGTACAATCTACGCCTGCAATTAAGATGGTACCTTCAGGGGCAGCTGGGTTTAACTTATATTTAAATATAACAGAAGAGCTGGTTATCAGTGCCCTGCTGAGCCCCCAGAAGTGCTGCACCTAAAAATACAGGATCTTGGGACTCCTGTTGCGTATGTCAGCCAAGGAGCCTCACCACCCGGAGTGAAGCACCCAGCACCACCACACCCCCCATCCAGCCCAGTCTTCCTGGCTACAGCGGGGCTTGGGCTTCTCCGAGTCCCATGCTAAATCCCAGTAATCCCAGTAATCTGGCTGGAGGGAGCACAGACCCGGAGGAGACATGGGTAGCCAAAGCCTTGCTCAACTACAAGCCAGTTTTGCTCCAGCAGACATCAGCCTGGAAGTGGGTGGCCCAAATGTTGTCTCTGTGCATGTACGTGTATAGGTAGGAATGTTTATGCATGGTATGAAATGCATTTTTATTTCCAGTACTTGTATTTTAACACTGTTTTAGCCTCCTGAAGCTGCAGCGATTTCTCCACATATAAACTGTGTAAATGTCAGATTTATATTCAGAGAACCTGAAAGTAAGAATCATTTGCTACCAGCACACAAATCGAACGGTTGGGAAGGTGAAAAAAAGAGAAAGAAAAAACATATCAAGTACCTTACTGAGCACCGAAAGCAAGCAAGCAATGGTATAAATGAAATGATAGCAAGAAAAGATCTCACGACTCTTTGGGAAGTACAATTTTCTGCATACCGCATGAAGATATTGATATAAAAGACTGTCTGTGTAAATCAGACGAGAAAATGGTGCCTCTGTGTCTGGATAGTCAGTGCATTAAGGATTAGATGCAACTTGGTAAAATTCAAAAGCTTCTCCAAATGCATTCTGTTAAACTTCTCATCAGTATTGCACAGAGGTAATTAAAACTGGTGAGAGTTCTTATATATGCTTATTGGCTTCCAGCTTCCCAATACTTTTTTGCTTTACATTGCTAGGCCATTTCTTTCTCTTGTGCCAGAGATATATCAACTCCTTTAAAAAAGGGAAGGCTAAAAAAGGCAATACAATCCCCCAGACAGGTTGTTTAACACATGCTTTGCTTAATTGATTGGAAAAACCTAGGAATTTCTCAACTTAGACAATATATCTTCTCTAATGCCTCTAATGCTTATTATAAGGCAAGATAGAACAAGGGACAGGTGCCCTTGCAGAACACGCTGCCTTTAGGGCAGCACTGGAGGCAGAACCTGACTCTGCTGACCCCCAACCACCGCCTCCCCCCTCGCACCATCATCTGCTGCCCCTCCAGGTTGTGGGGTGCTGCCGAGTTGCACTGATCACCCGAGTGATCCGACTTGAAAACAGCCGTCTCAAAAAAACATCACAAAAATGGCAGCTGCAGAGGATGCAGCCATCCCTTTGCACACCAGCTCCCTCCTGGGGACGGCCACCTGGCCTGAGCAGGGGACCAGGACGCGAGGCTGGTGCTGACCGAGCAGACTGCGTGGTACCTGGGCAGTTTCATGCCTGCTGAAAGCCCACCAGCCCATCTGTGCTGCTGCCAAAGGAGATGGTCCCCATCTTCCTGACAGACCCCCTTTCCTTTTTCCAGCCTTGTCTCTTTTGTGCACGCAAGCGCAATCAGCCCTCTCAAAGATTTAGTTGGACTGAAACCATCATCCGTTTTCTCCTTTCGGTTTTGTTTTGTTGCACACATTTTCAACCGGATTATCATGACAGGGAGGTGTATTACAAGCGCCAGTACCTCACAGGGATGTGATAACCCAGTTATAGAATCACAGAATCATAGAATGTGTTGGGTTGGAAGGACCTTTAAAGGTCATCTAGTCCAACTAGATCAGATCGCTCAGCGCCTCATCAAGCCTGGCCTTGAATGTCTCCAGGGATGGGGCCTCCACAGCCTCTCTGGGCAACCTGTTCCAGTGTCTCACCACTCTCCTTGTAAAGAACTTCCGAATGTCTAATCTAAACCTGGCCTGCTCTACTTTAAAACCACTGCCCCTCCTCCTATTGCTACTAGTTATGAAGTGCTCACTCTTATTCTAAGAATAAAGAGCACGAGCAAAAAAAGGCAAGGCGTTATTCACTACTGCAAACATGAAACTGTTTCCTCTAGCCACATCAGAATAGGAAAAGTATTTCCATCTGCAAATGTGTTAGCTAACTTGTTTTAACTAATGTGATTTTAAGCCTGACTTAACATTAAGCGTGGACAAGCCGCAGGCTTCCCCGGTGGTCTAGCCACAAACAACCTCCATGTTTTTGCATAAGCTTGCCTTCACTTGTATCCTATGTTCCTAGAGTTTTCCTAATTTGCATATGCAAATTTAACTTATGGATCAAGCAGACAGATCCAGTGTTCATGGTAGGAGGAAGTAAAGAGGGTTTGCTGCGGTGCAGGCATCCTCAGACCCAGTTTTGCCGGTGGGCTCAGGCTGCAGAGCTCGGCTGCTGCGGACGGCATCCCCCTGCAAAGCCTCAGCAGAGGCTAAATACAACACGTTTAGGTCAAGTGCCTTCTTCCAAATGGTGTAGACATCTAATATGGACCTAATCCTGTGCACCCATAGAAAGGTGTCTAGTGGGATGTCCCCAAATACTTTGCGGCTCCTACACCACACGTCTCACAGAGAGGAGTGGCATAAGTAGATGGGGACTGTGACAGAAATTTTCAAACCTCTGGAACTAGACATGGGAAACTGGGGGAAATGTGTGACTCTGCCCTGTTCCTCACTCTTCTGGCGTGTCTTGTCTTTCTGTTTTGTCTCCCTCATGCAGCATCACCTCTAGACACAGCAAGACCTGAATTATGGTGAGCTGTGTTCATATCCCCCATGTTGAGCATTGCCTCTTAAATTTTTTCAGGAGCTCATGCCACCACAGCACTCTGTCAGGCTCCTCACTTGGAGGCAGATCTCACCTCAACCTCTCTTGCACACTTACCTCTTCTCTCCCACAAGAATTAAAGACCTCATCGCAAAATGTCAGCGTCTGAGCAAAGGCAAGATTTTATCCCATTTTTGACATACATAATTTTCCAAGGAAGGTAAAAATTGGTGAGTTTTTCCTTTACTGTTTGACCCTTCAGAAGCTATTTTGGCTCTCCAGGGCATCCTGATGACCCTCTGACAGTTGGGCACACTTTGCTATCAGATTTTAGAGATGAGGTTTGAGCTCTGGGACTAAGCCTTGGACCCCTTTGCTGTCCCAGCCCCTTTCAGTGCCACCCCAAGCTTTCTTGTCACGCTGACACCTGAGAATTGATACTCTGGGGTCAGATAGTGAGGTGTCCCCAAAGCCAAGGAAGCAGAGGACATCTGTTACAGGGCTGGGACCTCAGGTTGCTGCAGTTTTTATACTATTGCAGCAGGTAGCATCTCTCTGGTAGTGGGAAAAAAGGCAAGGAAGGCCAAAAATTAGGGTTCTGCACTCCTATGGAGGAGGGCTCTGCACAGGGAACTTGCATTGGGCAGTGTATCCCTGTGGAGGAGACCTCATCCCTGTTTCCCCAATGTCAGCAGGAAATCCACACCTAATTTCAGCAGATGCAAGACGCGGGTTCGTTGCCTCAGGCAGGCAGCAGACACAAAGGTCTGACACCAAAGAGTAAGGAGACATGCCTTTTAATCTCCAGAATTTAAACGGGTTTGTCTTCTTTGCAACAGACAGATGTTGCCTGACAAATCTAGTAATGAAACTTTCATAAATTCTAACATGTTCTTCTGTAAAGCACAGCTCTGAGAGGCTGCAGAGAAAGGCTAAATGAGCTCCAGTCCCCATTCACGCTGCACGAAAACATTCTCTGACTGTGAATAAAACATGTCTTTATCACCCTCCTCCTCCATTAAAATGAAAACCTATGACCTGCTACCCCAGCTGATGATAGCGTTACATTTCTGGGGGAAAAAGAGAAAGAGAGAGAAAGCCACCAAAATGAAACTTTGAAGACTACCAGCTGCACGTTCTTTAATTCCAATTACGAGGACAGCATTTGTATGCCTGTCTTGCAGAGATGCGATATGGATCCCAAAGACTGTTTAATACAGCTATTAACAGTTTATTTTAGCCACCCTCACAGAAGACTCAATTTTGCACTCAGTAACAAGGTGTGAGACGCAAAAGGCTGTTGTTTGCGTCTGCGTTCGACAGGTCTCGTCAGTCCATAGGAGGACCGAGAAAGCGTGCCAGGTCCAGAGGGCTTTGCTCCACGGGTCTGCTTTCCATGCCCTGCCATCCCTCCCGCCCCCAACCCCGAGCTTCACCACCAGCGGCGAGGAGTTACTTCTCTGCCCGTCTTTTATCTCGCTGCAATTACGGGATGAGTGAAATCCGACCGCGTTTCGATGCCACCTGTTGTAAAGCCCAAGAACAATATGCATTGAGACTCGCAGCTGTTTCCTATATTGTGCTCATTTTTAATATTGTGAAGCCAGAATTCCCAGAGTATTAAACCAGCCTGAATTTAAAGCAAAAAAACAAAGCCACGGCTGCAATGCAATTTAACAGAAACCACAGAAGCACATGCTTTGTGCTGAGGTTTACTCCTCGCTACACACAAATGATCTGGCGGACACGTACAAAGGGACCCATTCAAAGAGTCCCCCAGAGCAAGCAGGATTACACTCATGAAGAACATGCTGGATTTGGCACCAACCCTCTTCTCGTGTAATCATTTTAGCAAAGAGAAAAGGCACTCCAATTACTTTAATGTTGTCTTGGACTTTTCTGTAGATTCTATTTCTTTAACACTATTAGGTATTAAATCTGCCCTCCAACCATAACCTGAAGTTGCCACATAATTCAGTATTTCACCTACCCTATGAACAGACAATCCTTCTTCTTTCTGTATGCAAGTACACATGTACAAACAAAACAAGCATGTATTATGTTAACAGTGCCTCTTCTCCCCCCTCCTGAAAATATTCTTCATTGTTTATAAATTTTGGATGTCTGTACTTCTCCTAATCATTTTCTTCAAATTCTTCGCAAGAAACTTGAACCCTATCAGCAAAAAGAATTGTGAGAAGGATCCCCAATGAAAAACCGACAGCAGCAAGGGCGTCCCGCGTTGCTCTTGCCATCCCTTGGAGCCCCTTTCACGCTTGCTGTGACATTGAACACGGTGCCATCCGTCTGAACTGGAGCACAAAGATGGGTTCAAAGGTTAGGTCATCCCATTTAGCGCCCACACAAAGGCTCCAACATAAAACCCTACCCCTGATTATTTACAGCATAAATCAAGGCACTGTCCAGAAAGACCGAAGCATCCCAAGCCTGCCTCAACTGGCCTTATCAATAGCTTGTTGTCTTGCCTTATGCCAGGCCTATCTTCGCTGCAATAATCATGCAAATCGACAGCAAGTCATGCATATATATTTGTAATTTATGTGCTCAGGGTTAACCCAGCACCTTTGGTGAAACCGTGGAAGAACTCTAGCAAATCAGAAGTAAATCCAAGGACATCCATAGTGAAACACTGCAGAAAATGCTGTAAAGAAATACTCTCAGAAGCAGATTTTTAAAATACTCAGTTATCAGTAAGTGGATTACGTTTTATGTCATGCGTCCCATCATTTAAACTATTTATATCAGCCATTTTTGTAATTTAAGTCTTTTTTACAAGGAGTTAAGATATCCTACTCTTCATTTTAACAGCAACTCTATGTTTTTATGAAGAAAGATATGCATTTGTCATTTTTATTAGTGTCTGTCACAGACTCTATTCAGGTTTGAGAATATCTAAGAGCGAAGAATCTAGTGTTGTTAAAGGGCTGGCTGGACAGCATGACACAATGCTCAAGCTGGACGTAGTTTTGAACTGTAAGCCATTTATTGGAATAAAATGAAGACTCAGCATCACATAAATATTTCATGAATTTGTATCAAATTTGCTGAATTGTTAGCTTCTGACAAAAGAAATCAGCGAAAAATGGAAAGGCTTCATTTCGACATTTTGAAAATGAAAGGTTTTGATTTTCTCATTTGAAGTTACTTCTGTATACAAATTTCCCTCATTTCTTAGAATATTTGAATTGGTTTGAAACCAAAATAAAACCTTTCATTGCATGTCAAACAAAATGTTTCACTCAATCCAAAGCATTTTGGAGGCTGTGGGGTGCAGTGGTTATTAGCCCTCAATTCACTGAAAATTTCATCTAATTCACTCTCAGTCTTACATGAAACCATCCTTTTTTTCCCTCAGAGACACTGTGAAACAAAAAACCCTGTTGTTCTCCATCCTCTGCTCAGTGGGTATTTTTCACATCCAGTGTCTGATATTCTATGAAATGGTTTTAATAGAGGGAAGGTCTACTCAGGACTTTAAATACTTTTTACTGATAAGTAAAAAAAAAAAGTGTAAAAGCAACAGAAATACCCAGAAGTTGGTTAGTTATGCTTTCTTCCAATTTATAACAGATTTTTTAGAAACCCCTACCCTAAGGTCTAGAATTCAGCCTTTAGGTGATATTTCAAGAGTGACAATGGGAGTCAACGAGCCCTTAAAATCACACAACTTCACAGTTGTAACAGCTGTGGCGGCGTCACACAAGGTGACCTTTCAGCATCATTCAGACTCTGAAGACCAGATGCATCTCATCCACCCCTAGAAAGTAGGCATCTGGCTTTTACGGCAACGTAAGGGCTGCCTCTCTAGGTAATGGAGAGAATCATGCAGTTCAACAAGGTAACTAGTCCTTGGACTAATTGGAGAGATGTCTCAAACAAGGAGGAAGAACGGACCTTTGGAGATATCTATCACTAGCGAGTGACTATAGGGAGTGTTTGCCCATGGTATCTCAGGGTAGATGCCAAAATTTTTAAATCTGTCTGACCCTGGCAGCCAGCACAGACACTGCATCTGCCGCGTACTCTGCCAGTTCTGTGCACCGTCCCCAAGTCCTCCTGGAGAGGCAGTTCCCATTTCACAGGCAAGTGAGCACCACCATGGAAATGCTGATCTCTTGCAGGATCAAACCACGAGCTGCGAGATCCTGGATCATAGGGACCTTTTCCTCCTGTCTCTGGCTCCATTATAAGCACCAGAAGCACCCAGACAAGGAAAACTGCATTTATTTCTGTGTATCTGAGTCCAGCTGCCTCGGTGCCAGTAGCGGTTCCCTCCTGAAGCTCAGCGCAAGGAGCAGTTATCAAGCTGGCTGTGCTTCACCTCCGGTTTCCACCTGAGGAACAGGTATTTACACTGCTTTTGCTCATTTTTCTTCGTTACCTTTTGCAGAGTGTTTAAAAGCCACGCAGTGATATCTGCCAGTCCTTAAATGACACTTCACCTGCTCCGCACCGTCCACGTTACCAACACGTGTCTGCTGACCAGCCATCTTTCTTCCTCACCCCAAACCTGAGCAAGAAACCTCCATGAACTTCCTCAACCACCGGTGCCTTCACAGAGGAGCAGAGCAGGAGCAACAGCAGAGACGGTACTTGTCCTTGGCCACAGCCACATGTTCTCTCAAGGGTGCCGGCCACCCCTGCTGCCCGTGTGGGCGAGCCTGCCTGCCTGCAGCCCTGCCTCCAGCCCTGCCTGCTGCCGTGCCTGCATGCATCAAAATGCAGCAAAACCTCTTTTATCCCCCCCATCAGCCCTCACAGGTACCCTCGTGCCCATGCCATGGCAGCCCACCTCAGTGTTTGCCGATGGTTAGCATCTCTGCCAGCCCTTCATCAAGCTAGGGGAGAAGAGATGCCACCAGGCCACCCAGGACGAGGCAAGGAGGTGCCATATTCCCAGATACTGGCATTTTCTCCATTATACAAGAGGAAAATTGCAGAAATTCCTATTAACCTGTGCGATATTCTGTATTTTACACAATTTGCCACATAGTCCCTCATCTTCAAAACTTTTAGCATGTGCCTATCTTCATGTCCTGAATAATGCTGATGTTCACGATGTACTATTAAAAGACATTTTGCCTTAATTAGGCACCATGCCTGGAGGTATTTAAAAGACAGGTAGACATAGGGCTTAGAGATATGGTTTAGTGATGGTTTTTGTCAGAGTTAGGTTGATGGTTAGACTGGATGATCGGAAAGGTCCCTTCCAACCTAGGCGATTCTGTGATTCTATGATTCTAAGATTATCACCCCAAGGACAGTTTTGTTAATAAGTTATGATTGTTGCTGGGGTTTTTTTCCCCCTGTTGGTTTCTCTTTAGAGGTTCCTGTGATTTAAACATTGGGGTAAGGCAGAATAGTATCACTCAGCTCAACTGCACTACACGTTATTCAAAAAAATACATATATTACCTAGTACTTTCTCACTGAGAGTGCGTCTGGGCACATTTCCATTTACTAAAAGAAGAATAGAGAAAATGGTTATTCTAGAGACAAAGAAAAGTAACAAACCTGTTCTTCTGTAAATATAAATCTTCATAATACATCACTTAGAGAGGTATTCTAGTTTGTGGAAAACTCAAATTAAAAGGACATTGCTATATAATAAAATGTATTTTACTCTTTTTCTCTATTTTCAGTACTATTACTGTGGATTATTTGTGTCTAATTGTTATTTCTTCTTCTGTGTTGTTACTTTAATACAGAGCAGAATCAAAATTCTGCACTAGTATTGCCTCGGATCAGGTGCTCTGCAATGAAATTATGTTGTCACCCAGCCACTACAATGACTTCTCTGTAAGATGAAGCAAAAAAATAACTGAAATGTAGGCATAGCGAAAGAGCTCATCTAAGTGCTATGTTCTAGCAGTAAACATGTATCCTGTGCCATGTAAACATGACACATTCTAAAAGTTTTTAATGATGTTTGAATTTCCTTTTAGGAAAGTACACTAAAATGTAGGGGGTTGTTTTATTAAGCAGATGTATAATTTGCTCAGAAAATTCAAATCATTCTGTGTTCTGCATTTTACATACACTATGGGTAGCGTGTCAAAGAGGATGAGCTGCAGAACTCAGAATGATGTCTTTCAGGACTAATTGGCAGGTATGAGAATTTTGATGATTATTACAGAAGCTATTCTCCTTACTCATGTGTCTAAGGAAGAATCAGATCTAAAATGTTAGTTCCTAATTTAGTCTGAATCTCTATTCTGTCTCTGCCGGTGATACGGGCGATTTACCAGTTTTAAAATACACTTGCCAGATAATTAATGCACTGGAAGAGCTTTAGTGCCTTTCTCAAGCTCAGTTAATTTTCCACATGTTCGTACTCCAGCCATAAAATCACCTTTTAGTGGAGTTCACAATATAATATGAAAGAAAGACAGAAAGAAAGAAAAAACACCCCAAAAGATTTATAATTCGTGTCTAACTGTAATTGCATGGGCATGAAATTAGCAGGAGCACAAGCAGAGCCATTGTGACTTGTCAATCGTCAGGTAATGCTCAATGTCCATTTTCTCCGCAGGTGCGGTACATTTGCACTGGTAGATGGTGCAAAGGAATGGCACGTGCCTGGCCGTGTCTCCTAAGAGTCACCCACAGCTGCTACACTGACATTTCACGACTGCCCTCATTACTATCACCGCGTGAAGCGCAAATGAGAGAGCTCCACGTGAAACTCTATCAATTTCTGAGACCTTGAGACTCGTCAAGACAATACCCACTTTGAACAGAAAAAAATTGATTTGAAAATACATAAGGAGAAATCGCGTATGGAGGGGAATTACTGAAATAACACGTCAATATGTGAAATACTCTTCCAGCCCACCCATTTGTACAATTTGAGAGTTACTCATTCACTGATAAGATACACTCGATTGCGAAGACGTAAAAGACGGCAATTCTTTTGATAATTACTTTAGCAATACACATGTAAATGGCATTACAATTGAGTCTTGCTCAGAAAATCTTTCTGTGTATTGGCAGAACATGGATTTATATGAGAAATGTCTACAAAGAGAAGAATGCAAAATAGCAACAAAGGAAGCCAAGTTAAGAAAAAAAACCTCAACAGTTCCAGCTAGATGTATTTATAATGTGGGGTTTTAGGTTAATGAGAACAACCTGAACTAAGTACTTTACTTTAAATGTAATAAACACTAATTATGGATAAAGACTCATATAAGTTAATTTCTAGAAGCTGTCATGGAACGGCAGAGCTTCAAAACGTGATGTAATGCCTCTGAACCAGAATACACTTTAAAAAAATCAAATTGCAAGACTTTAAAACAAATCTTGCCATGATGGTGTCTTGACTTGGGAGTTCAAGAATCAACCTGAGTTCAAAAGGGCGGGTTTTGCAACAGCACAAGCCCCAAGAGGCAGTAGTGCAGCTAACAACATCCTTCTGAAAGAAGGCCCTGCTGGGCACAGACCGGTTCAGAAGAGAAAGCCACAAGGTCTTTTTTGGTGGCTGCAAAACCATATCAGAGAGAAGGAGGAGCTGGGGTGCCATTGCTGGCCCTGCATGATTTGCTGCAGGCTACGAAGAGACCCAGCTAATGACCAATTTTCTTCTCACAAAATAATTCTTCTAACAGGGAAGCCCCGGGAGGGACATAAACTATAAATATTCCTAGCTGTTAAATTACCTCAGCCGTTAACAGGTTTTTATTTTTATCCTGACATTATTTAATACAAAACACAACAAATGCTGCTGAGGTTTTTGTGCCACTTTCATGATCAGAAGAGGTAATTTCCTTCTGTGCTATGATATCAGTAGCTCTGTGGTGAAGTACAGATGATTAGCAGAAAGTTGGAGGGATACACCACTGAAAAGGGATTATTGCCAGTAGATTTCATCTCTGTTACCACTGTTTCAGCTCTCTAAGTCTTATCAACACAAGAGCATTGGTACAGAGCAGGCTTCCGGGAGGATTATCAAATATATTCTATTCAGTGTTGAAATGGGTCTCCCTATGAAAACCAAATGGGAGCAAAAGAAGACGAAAACTGAGCGCTTCTGAAAATGCCATCTCAAAGTTTTATCCCATCTTAATCTTCACATAACATCTCAGTATAATCTGGTCCCATAATTATACTCATGTGGCCATGCGGACCTCCCCATACCCAGAGTCAAGTCCACTTCCAGCTCCACCTGCCTGACTCAATCCAGGTAAGGCTGTCAAAGGCTGTGCATCTCAAGTCTGGTCCTCACAGCGTGCCCACTTCCCACTGCTTTTGCAATGCAAAAGGACCTTCAAGAAGATACAAACAGGATAAGTGTAAGAAGTAAGGATGGAGTCTGTAAGTTGATACTTCCCTGAATCTCTTGCAGTCTAGTAACTATGACCTCCTAGATCTTCTAGAATATAATGTCCTAGAACCCCACCTATATGAAGATGAGTCCTCTTCTCACTGCCTTCATTTACATAGTTTCTTTGTATTAGGAGGCATTCCTAATGCCTCCTAATGAATAGGCCAGCTTAGCAAGTCATACAAATTGCTCTGTAAATCTGCTCTACCCTAATAGATGCATAATGTCCTCTTTTGTCACCACTGAGCTGGAAAGCACTTTACCTTCATCACCTGATTCATACACGTAACCTTGCTTTTTTCCAGAAAAAATACAGAACAGAAATGTGTATTGATGATTTCTCTTTTTTGCATCATTAACAATTTTGCCATCTCCATCAAGTAATGCCTTATACTGTTGCTAGGATATCTTTTCTTCCTAACATACTTAAATAATCTTTACTGTCCCCAGCTCTGCTAACCATTGATTTTTCCCTGATGTCTTTAGCTTCCCTCATCAATTTTCTACACTTCGTAACTTTTTACTTATATTGATCACCATCTCCTATTCTTTTTTTCACTTTGTTATAATATTGCTTCTTCATTTCTAATTACTGCCTTCCTCATAACCCTGGAACAGGATTGCGCCGATAGTGTCCCACTCCATAACAGAATCTATATCTGCTCATCCAATATAATCCCCTTTAAAAACTTTTCTTTGCATTTTTATAGCAAAAGGTTTTCTCGCAGTTAATTTTACTAGTAGTTTTCCTTAGTTTTGTGTATTGACTCCTCTGAGGAACAAAGCATACATATTACTTGTTCTTTCATGCCACACATCTGTACGCCCACATTGAAGGCTGTATCAGAGGTTCCTCACCAGCCACTAGGGTAGAACATCTTTATCCATTATAAGAAGATTTTAGAAGGCAGTTACTTCCTGAGGTATGATATTCTCATCCATCTTTGATTCAAACTTTAATAACATGTTAGTGTTGTCTTCATGAGGCAGCATGTCTCCCGCTGTGATGCCCTACATCACTGCCAGTCTTCCTTCCACCCATTACAGACAGAAATGCAAGCAGCACCTAACAGATTTTTCTCTCTGCTTTAACGTGGCGAGCGATCTGAGGATTACCACCACCACACGCTTTACCAAGACTCTGCTGACTAATATTGATCCACATGCTTTCAAGATCCCAAAGTTTTGAGCTATCCATATTCATACAACATAAAGCAGCAGCTTTATGCAGACTGTGTAGACTCTCCCCACCCCCTTCCCACCCTTCTTGCCCTCTCTGTCTTTCATAAGCTGAATAAAAATCGATGATCTTAGTATTTCAGTGTTAGAAACCAACCTATTAGTTTTCAGAAATGGCATTTATACCATAATTGCATCTTTTCATCAGGGATAATGTTGCGTTCCTATTGCTTGCCTGAACTATTAACACAGTTTCCAAGCTCTAAGATTATTGCTTTATATGACATTCTATACTACATTGACCCAGTTTCTTTGCAAAAAATCTCAGTTTGAACTCTTTACACAGAATCACAGAATCACTGAATGGTTCAGGTTGGAAGGGACCTTAAAGATGATCTAGTTCCAACCCCCTGCCATGGGCAGGGACACCTCCCACTAGACCAGGCTGCTCAAAGCCCCATCCAGCCTGGCCTTGAACACTTCCAGGGATGGGGCATCCACAGCTTCTCTGGGCAACCTGTGCCAGTGCCTCACCACCCTCACAGGAAAGAATTTCTTCCTGATATCCAATCTAAATCTACCCTCTTTCAGTTTGAGGTGGTTACCCCTTTTCCTATCATTACACTCCCTGATAAAGAGTCCCTCCGTGTCCTTCCTGTAGGCCCCCTTTAGGTACTGGAAGGCTGCTATAAGGTCTCCTCGGAGCCTTCTCTTCTCCAGGCCGAACAGCCCAATTCTCTCAGCCTGTCCTCACAGGAGAGGTGCTCCAGCCCTCTCATCATCTTTGTGGCCCTCTGCTGGACCTGTTCCAACGGGTCCATGTCCTTCTTGTGTTGAGGACTCCAGAGCTGGATGCAGTACTCCAGGTGGGGTCTCAGCAGAGCAGAGTAGAGGGGCAGAATCACCTTCCTCGACCTGCTGGCCATGCTTCTTTATTGCTCCTTCTTTTGTTTTTAATTTTATATCTCCCTTGATGCATTATCTAGTTTCCAAGAGGGAAAACTAGCTCCTCTTTCTCCCACTTTGTACGTACAGGACTCTGTGATCTGTGTGGGAAGTGACCTGTCATTTTCCATAGAACATAAACTTCCAGTTTCACCTCAGAAATGCAGACAACTATTCAAACCCTGTGTCACCTACCTGCTGTGTTTTTTCACTCATCCGTGTTGAAATGATACCTAAGAAAATCATGCTGGCTTTTCTCCACATCCTTGCCTGAAGTCGTCTATAATCTGCATAATTCTACATTTGCCTAAATAATTTCCTCTATTGTTGATAACCACTGGTGGAAACTTGTCAGCTTTACTGTTTCATTTCATGTTTTTATGATAGGGATACAGCTGACAGATTTCTTGCTGAATTCTACATTCATTCGCCTAAACGTAGCATTGCTGGTGATAGTCGAATTTTAGGATGACTGAAGAACCTTGTAGCAGCAGACTGAATCTTCACTCCACAAGCTGTAACCCTTCAAGTATCTCTCCAGTGGCTATCTCTTCTGCTCTGCAAGGGGAAGTTTCTCCAATATTTTTTTCAATGGGTAACTGAAAAAGGGTTGGTATTTCTAGCTAGTTTGCATGCCTTACGGTTTGCTCCCATCATATGATCACATTTCTTTAACTTCTAACTTTTCCTTTTCACACATTCCTCCCCTTAGGATCTCAACAGCATCTGGTTGTCTAAGTCTGTTTCTCTCAAATGCTGCCCAGTGGCGGGATCCAAGCTTCTAAGACCATGTACGTTCTCCTTCACGATGATGATTAGCTTGCATTCATGTACTTGGTATCTCATGTCTTATCAAGAGAAGTTAGTCCGAAGTAGCTCCAAACTCTGTGTCTGACCAAAGAGTCACCAGCACCTCGCTGCACAAACAAAAGGATCTTTTCAGGAGTCTCACAAGAACCTTGCCCTGCTGGTTGCATGGAGAACAGTGAGCCCTGTCCCATAGAAACAACTGAACAAAGAATAGGAAAAAAGGCAGAAATACACATGCTTTGGCAAAACACCATACAGGCCTTTCCACCTGTTCACCCAGAGAGCAGCCTGCAACTCCTGCCTTGCCCGTATGAGCTCTCCTTAGTGCAACCACTGCCCCATCCCTGTCTGTAAGGGCAGTACTTAACTATTCTCATTTTATCAACTGTATCACCCTGGGAGACTATGACTAGTTCATTTAAAATTGCCGCAGAATAAATGACACTTCAGTTAGGTTATTATCTAAAGATTTATACATATTAGCATAGAATTGTCATTGTAATATATGTCTGGATTCGTAAAACTTCAGCACTCAAAAGGGAAAAAGCCATGAGGGTTCTAGGTACGGTTATGTATATGGGCTTAGAGTCATCCCTCCTGACTTCAGAAGCCTACTTGAGGCCCCAAAATTAGAAGCACAGCCACCCTTGCCTCCATATTTAGGCAATGAAGAGTGATAGATGGATTGAGTTTCTCTTGAAAAGAGCCTGAAATCAAACTACCTTCTGGAAAGTGCTTATTCCTCTCCCCTGACTGTATGGAGGGGGCCTCTGCCACTTCAGTTAGGTGGGCTGGTCCCTCACAAAGGTCAGCAGCTAGCAAATACCAGAGAAAATACTCAGTTAATGTTCGTCTCCTTTGAATTACAGTATTTTCCCAAAATAGACTGGTCAGCTTCCTCCCGAAGAACTATTTTAGTTGTACATTTTTCTAACAGGCAGCTCTTGTGATCCTGTTCAGACACAACCAGTGATTTGGTGCGTTAATAACACCTCGGTACTAAGGTAACATAAGAATATAAAATGTCAAGGATGTGTGGCGTTCCAGTCTTAATGTGCTTTTCCTGAGGAGCTCTGCAACGAGGCCAGTTGTTAAGTGTTATTATGACACACTCCTGGGCTTTCACTTTGACTTCTTTTCACATCTTGTTGAGTCTTCCAACGTCTGAAAAGGCCATTTCGATGTGCTGAGGTCATATGTTAAAAAGCTGAAAGCAGGGGCCCTCGCTAATGGTGCTCTGAAAGCAATTGTTTGGCAGAAGTTCATCGCATAAATCGCTCCATACATTTTTAGGATCGTAAAAGGAAAAATTATACTTTGTCCTCCAAGGAGGCGATGTAAAGATGATGTCCAAGAGCCATTGTTCAGCCACCAAGAGCTGGAATGGGGACTGGAATAAGTGGGTGGGGAGAGAACAGGCCACTAGCATCAGCAGAGCAGCCAGAAGAGCCCTGGCAGGCGAGAGGAGGGGAGAAGGGAGTCAGGGAAGTTGTAAATAACAACCAGGAGAAATAAAAATATTCCTAAATACAAGTACACGGGCAGGCAAGTCCCTCATCTACAAAGCTGACATCAGACTTTTGTTACATAGTCAAGTTATAACATTTAAATTTAACACAGATTTTCATAACTTTCATTTAAAATTTTTGCTAATTCCTGTTTGGAAATGTGTATTTTGGCTTAAGGACAGTTTATTTCAGTTTAGGTGGAACACAATGCTCAGCAGTTTTAACCAAGCAAAGTAATGTTAATTAAAACCAATGAAGGAGACTTCCCACAGCCTGCTGTACCACTTGAAGCCCTTCGCCTTAAAGACATACTAAAAGTAAACAGATGCAATTCTTTTTATATCTTTCTGATCTGTCAGGAAAAGGTTTTCTTCAAATGTCCAGGTGTTGGGAAAAGCATCTAAGATTGGCTGTGTTGGTGGATTGCAGTAAGGGGCAGCTTTGCGCAGTACAAAAAGGAATTGTGGATACACAAAGCTCCCAATTAAAGCCCTTTTCTCCCCAAACTGAAAACAATAGCACCTGGAGAAACAGTCCACAGAAATTCCTTCCCTGTATGCACAGAACCAACTTGCCGTGAGTTCTCCCAGGAGCAATACTCTTTGGAACTCAGTGGGAGTGTGACAAGGTGATTTGCAACCTCTGAATCAGACCATCACACTCGCGCAACAGCGTTTGGCTCTGCTACCAGGACTCGTCTCACCAAAATAGACTGGACTATTCAAGGGAGCAGCTTCACAGGTGGGACATAAAAGACTGGGATCTGAACCAGGCATTACTATTTGATCATAATAATATCTACAGTACCTTAAAACTCAAATATTCAATGTAAAATAAAATTGCACGTATGCCTAGCGACATGCTATACAAATACTGGCCAGCAAGGCTTGGGAAAAAAATAAAAAAGGTTAAATAAAAAGATAGTCTGTGCTTCCGATATGGTTGGAACGCAAATGGAAACCATGAGGAAAGATGTACCAAAATTTAGAGGAAAAGCACAAACAGTTCCATTTTTTTGTTTTTACAGTCATCGTAGGCAAAATAGAAATGCTAGCAGTAGTAAGAGAGAGCAAACAGGACATTTGTGAAGCAGTGCCATTTCATTTGTGTTCTGTTTCCAGTCTTCCATCTCTATTTCATCCACTTGTATTGCAGACTCAGTCTTGCAGAAAGTCTAGGAAAGTGAGACCCAGGTAGACTGTTTTTTTTTTTAATATATGTGAGCCTGATTTTGTGAAGACATGCTTACTATTGTCCACTCCAGTAGTGCCACTGACAGCAGAGCCAATTATGAAGGCAATGGGAAGCATCATGAAGTTTTTTCCAGGATCAGCAACTTGACAAGCAAAATCTCTGCCAGTTCATGACCTCTGACACTTGGTGAGTACTGTATTCTACTCTTAATTAGAGTCGGAGTAGAGTACAAGAGCCCCTAAATTAGGGTATGAATTATTTTCATACCCATGGCTATTCATACGGTGCATCAATTGTAAAATATTTTAATGCCCTGTGCAGTTGAAGATGACATCAGTCCTTCTGAAATGTATACTAAACCTCCGGATCGCAATTCAAAGCATATGTTCCGCCTGGTCTGCTGAGGACATAATGGTACAAAACTAGGATGCCTTTAATGAATAAAACACTAGTCACTGATACCATGTGCATTATACATACTTTCCACTTCAGAGGCAGAGCAGTTACAGCTTTCACTGCCTGAAGCCATAGTACATCGGACCGTGACTCTATCACATCTGAGAACATAAGTACATTGAGGCGGTGCGGTCTTTGGACGGGAAACATTGACATGAAACCAAAGGTGCTGCCCAAAGCATTGCTGGTGATCCCGGACCTGGTACTTCTGCCTCTGAATGTGCAGAAAATCCCCACCGCAGCCTGTTCCCGGGGTCGTCGTGCAGCCCTGCCTGGAGAATCAAACCACACATCAACCATCGTCTCTGCTCCAAAGAGATGCCACTCGACTTCTGGCTGCCTGGCCAGATTGCAGCTTAAACACTCATACCCTGCCTACCTCTATTAGAGCCTCATTATTTTTCTGCCCTAAACTATCATTTTGTGTCCCTCTGCGCTGCTAAAATAACTACCATAATCTGTGCCAAAAGTGGATTCCAGCAATACTCAAAATCACATTAAGGCTTTATCCTACGCTTGCATTCAGCTGGGTGAATTTAAAGTATCTCGGAACAAGTTGCACGAGAAGAATCCCAAAGCACGTTAGGAGCAGGCGTGGGGTCTACCTGTTTTGCACCTGGCAATGAGTGTCCCTGTGCTAATCCAGAAATGCTAAGGAAAGACAAGCTGGAAATACATGAAAAATTGGCCCAAATCCTGTCAACCATATGAGAATAATGCTTCATCAGTACTTGCATTGATTTAACTATAGTTATTCCAAATTGTTTTCAGGATACATTAAGTGCCATTTCGAAGCAGCTTATTTTGGTGCCGTATCATCAAGGAGAATGGTGACTTTGTGACGGTGGGGTTGGTTATTTTTTTCTAGGGTCCAGCTAAACCAGAATAAACTACTCCTCCGGTAAAATATGACTGTTAATAGATAGACCTATGGTGATCTAGATAAATCAGTGTCTTAACCCAATGTACAGGTGTCTCAGCTTCCTTCATTCATGGTGCCAAGTCCTTTGTGCTGATGTGTCTCTATGTGTCCAATATATAGGACCATGTAATGGGTATCTTCCTGATGACAAGAGCCAAGGGGAGCTGGGGTACACAAGCGGTGGGACTCTAAGGACATCTCACACCCCACCAGTGGGTCCCTCTCTCCCTGGGACCTCTGTGCGAGGTGCGCCTGACCAGCAGATCACAGCTTAAACCAGTCAGCAGTGGCTGGACACCACGGGAGCAGATGGGAGCTGCAGCTGTGTGAGATATAGGTCCATTTCTGCCATGTCTGAGTCTCATAGGCCATTCACAAATAGCGCATAAGCCACGTGCTGGGTTTAGTATAAAATCAATGAGCTTTTCTCAGTTACATCCACTTTTATTCCAAAATGTGTGCCCATAAACAACTTTTGCACCAAGGTTAAGTCCATTAGGTTTGCTTTTTTTTGCTATTTTTGTGTAAGAGTGCTTGAAGTTTACCCCCATTTGTACACTGATCAATGTGACAGTCACTCTTGCATCCTTCCCAGTTCTAGAAGCGTATGTTTAAGACGATAAAACATGAGTGGTTCTGCTCTCACTTGCATCTGTGCAAATCAGGCATAACTTCATTAAGTCAATGTAATTGAACTGATCAAAATAGAAGTTGGAACATCTTATTTCAAATTATTTTGATAGAATACAGTTCATGCAATTAGATTTAACCTCATCAAAATTTCAACTTTTTATGGAAGAAAAGAGCATGTTGATTTCCAGTTTTCAGTTAAGCATTTCTCTCTCCCATCACACGTTTCCGGCAGAGTGAAGAACCAGTGTTTCCTAAGAGAACTATGATGAAGACTATGTCCGAAGTATTCAGCTTTCCATTTCCTGATTCTGACTTTTCATTCACTTTAGGGTAAACTCAGCAAGTCAGGAAAGGCCCTCGTTTTTTTCCAGAGTCCTCATAATCCCTTTTTGTCCAGGTCCTTTTTCCTGGACATAATGCATCCTACTTTACTTAATTTATAAGGCAGAACTTGTAAAATTCAAAGCAGATTGCTTCTTCCTCTCCTGTTCTCCAGCCTATTCTTAGTTATCCATACTCGTCTCCATACATCCAGAAAAGCTGCCTTTTACTTTTTTGGCTTTGGGAAGTGGGAATTATTTCTGAAGAAGTTTATAAATGTTTGCTCCGAATGCCTGAACAAATGAGTTATTTCCTGCGATTTGCCTTTTGATACCTTAAATCTGTTAGCATTTTGGCATCAGATCCTCCTCAGTGCCTCAGATCACAGCGTGAATTGACGGCTTATGAAAAAAAGGACGAAGTAATCTCTGGAAAGACTGAGAAACAAGAAAAAAATAATGAAATAAAACTAGAAAGGAAAACAGCTTAAACTCATCTGGAAACAGAGGCTGGGCTGAAGAAACATTAGCAGTTTCTGGTAGCTCTGTTATTCTGGTAGTTTTACTCTCGTCCTTCCTACATCTCCAAAGAGCAGGTTTAAAAAGGTCCCTGCCGGCTCTCGGGCTGCTGCTGGGGATTTACGAGAGCCTCTCTGCAGAGGGGTCAAAACACACCCAGGGGGAGAACAAAGAATTTGGTGCATTTACAGCCGCTTCTCCACCCTCCAGCCGGGGTTTTGCTCCAGCTTCACTCCCTTGGCCCTGGCGAGACGCGGGGCCAGCCTGTGCCTGTTAGCCTGCACGTCTCCCGGTTAGATGCCATAAATATATTTATCGGACACCGAAAACTTGCAGCGGGTGCATTTACCGTGTGTAAGGGCCAAGAGGACGTCTGCTACACGGCGCTGGGGGCGGGGAGCGGCCGGTGGAGGAGTTGAATGTGTTATTCTCTAATGTCAGGACTGAGTTCCCCTTCAAAACCAGATTCAGAGCTCCCAGTAATACAGGGAAAACTCTGACTGTGAATCGTAGGGGCTGGACGTCCCGCAGACGACAGGAGTGCATGCAAATCCTAATTCCTCCGTGTGCTGCTCTGAAGCAACCCAGCAACTGCCTGCCACAAGATCATTTAAAGAGAGAGGAAATAAATCTACATCAGCTTGTTTCAGTCTTTCCTAAAATGACTACACTCCAGAAGCACTAACAAAGAAGCAGATGTAAGATTTTCTGTGACTTATCTCCAAGGCAATTATTTATAAATCTCCTTGATTCATTACGCGCCAAGCCTAAATTAATCCCCTGGTTTAACAACAGAAATGTATATGTAGCCTTGCACATTGCAACCAATAGTGCATGCTAGGCATTTTGCTTTATAGATTATCTTTGATAGCGTGAAGCAATTTTGCCCCTTTTGAATATTTTAGGCAGAAAAATAATTTTCTCAAAGAAAAGACCTTGACTAGGGACAGTTCCTGCTGCGCGATCTTATATCTAACTGCTTCTGGAGGCTTCTAGGGGGTCAGGGAAAGCCAGCACTCTATGGGGTTGAGAACTATACAGAAAAAGCACACATCTGATACACACGTACACACATCCCCATGCACAGAGTTATGTAGAAAATTGCAAAGTATGGTGTTCTTCTCCCCTCTCTCCTCCCTCCTATAATAAAATAAAATTACGTGGCGTGAGTCCCTAAAGATTAACATTCCCCAGGCTCAGCTGTTTTGCTTATCCAAAAGGCATCTTACTCCTGGTTGTCAGGGGCAGTGCAAACTGGGAACGGGCGGGCAGCTGGTGGGCCACGGCGTGGTTTTGTCTGTGCCGTAATCTCTGCCGCTCCAGCTACAGGTTTGAAGAAGGGGCGATGCTATTTACACTGTGTATGTCACAACTTCTTGCTCAAAGTGTTGGCAAGTTTGTGTTTGGAGGCTGATATTTTTTTCCTCCTCCCCTCCACCCAAACACTAATTATTCTTGCTTTTTAATGAAAGTCAGCAAAGTACAGGATTTTAATTTAAGCTGTCAGTCAAAAGCAATGGAAGAGCTAGAAAGCCTGACACTGCTTCTTTTCTGTGTGCTGAGTAAAGCTATGTTAGGGGGTATGTTTCAACAGGAATGAGGAAGGAAGGACCAAGGCCAGAGTAATTAGCAACCAGGCCTTATCTAGGACAAATATTATGAGGGAATAAAGCCATTAAAATGTGCCACTTATTTGCTGCCGCTAAAGCAGATGAGGCTTCTTTTCACGGGAATTAAAAAATAATCAAGGCAATAGAAGTTTTGTTCTGTGTTGTTACAAAATCTGGCAGAAACTCCGCTCTCGCCAAGGGCAGGAAAGATAAAACTGAAAACAGGAGATGTCAAATAAATGATGTTCGCGGTCTCACACAGCGTGTCGCTGGCTGTAGCTGGGAGCCCGACCGACTGCGCGGGGCGATGCAAAGCTGGGGGTTCTCGTAACCTGGAGCCAGCCCTGCAAACCATCTGCTTGTCTACATGGAGGCTGTCACCCACGGCACTGAGCCCCTCGGGGCAGTAGGAACCCCCGCTTCGGGTTCCCCAGGGCTCACACACCCCAACCCAGCTCTGGAGCAGGTGGAAGTGAGCAAGGCGGCCCCAACCCCGTCCTCCCAGGGCACCCACCCGGGTGTGGAGAGGCAGGTTCTAGATCGGGATGGGGTGGCAGGTGGGCGACAGGTCCTGGGGCTGGGACTCTCCCCAGCTGCAGGGACCCTAATGCGGAAGGGTTTGTGTGTGCAGGAAAGGGAGGGGAGGCTCTCTCATGCTTCTTCTATTCCTCATCACGCTATTCTTGGAGAGCCTTTCGGGTTATTCTCCTCTCTCTAGTGCCGCCCGCTTTTTCTCCTGCCTGTCCCTCCTTTTGTGATTTCAAGAGGAAGTGATGTCTGGCTTTATTGTCTGCTTTGACATTCATTTCCTATATGGCGTAGGAGGACGGCGTCTATAAAAAGCTATACATCTATCTATCTATCTGTATGTATCTCAGAGATGGAGAAATAACTCAGCCTTAAATGAGACGCAATGCAACTCCTGATTAAATTGCCACATTAGTTATGTTTGACATGTTATAACCTTGAATACTAAGAAACTGAAAAAAAAATCATTTAAAAAGAAAGCTATATGCAAATAGGAAGCATGATATTTATGTACCAGGTGGCATTAGGCTTCAATCATTTTGGTTGAGATGCTCAGTTTGACTCCTTCAGTTACTTTGTCAAAGGGCCACAAGTCCAACTTGCCTTTTTTTACTTCCAGTGTTCTGGGACTCGTTATTTGCCATTCATGGTGTTATTAATTCTGGCTGCCTGAACATTTTCATTATCAGAGGGAAAGGAGGAAACCAAAGATAACTTATTGGGCATTGTTCCCATTTAGGTGCTCCTCTGAGATTTCCTTTCGACTGGCATGTATTTCATTAATTCGGGGGACATTCTGGCATAGATGTCTAATTAGATCTGCTTAATGGATTTCATGTCACAGAGGCACGTAAATCTTTCCATGAAAGACAAGGTTTGTATTGAGAGATAGTATCTTCTATTAGACCTCCAGACAGAATTGGAAGGGGTGGACAAGATTTTCAGTTTCTCTAAAAAAACCCGTAATACTTTGCTACAAACTTTTCCTTTCTTATCTCTTCAGATACTCAGAGCTACAAAGACCTGACCACTGCCGTCTCTTTGTGGTCTTTGTATATTAGCATTCACTTGTTTTTCACTAACAGATTTTGCCACATCTGTATTTTTCTTATTTCTTCCAGAATTTCAGTCTTCTGACATTCACCTGTTTTTTACAACCCACTACACGTTATATTCTATGAATGTTTATATTCATTTTACCTATTCAGAGGTGGAAGGAATCCCAGATGGGGTTTCCTTCCAGATTTCTATGCCCAAACATCACCAACTCCTAGAGATTACAAAATGCTATGGTCCTCACTGTGGTTGTGCGTTGTTGCCTACTTGACTTCAAAGCGTATTTGGCAATTGCATGCACTCGTCTTTTTTGTACACCCAATACCACCATTAAAATATCCATTCTTCCATCCAAAAATCTTTAGTAGAGTCCTAAAATCTTTAGAGAGAGAGGAGTTGCTGTGCCTGGCTTGGTGGCTCGCCTGTTCTCATGAGAGCAGCGCAGAACATGCACCCGCAGGCTGCTTCCATCCCTCAGCTTAAGATTTATTTTTCTGATGCTGGAGGTATTTAAAGTAACTGACAAAGCAGATTCCACCTAATGTATTAGACACTGCATAGGAATTTGTAGCTAATTTATTGTTATTTTATGCCCGATACTAGTATATTCTGCAAAACACACAAGATGCATTACTACATTTTGGAATACTTCAGTCCTCGTAATAACTAGTTTGGTACATTCCTTGAAGTCTTAGGATGCTTACTGTTCAACACAAAAGCGGAGTCCCCTGTAGATCTTCTGTTTTGGCAGATATCACACAAATTCTGGATCGATCTTGCAAGCTTTCTCATAAACTTGCAACCCTGCTTTGAATGTTGCTAAATACACGGCTTCAACTACATCCCACGGCAAGTTGCATCGGTTTATTCTTGGTGGCACCAAGCCCCATATCATAACCCACTTGTGTAGGTCACAAAGACCTCTGTGTGTGCAAGTCATAAAAATAATCTCTTCTATAGGCAAAAAGCTTATAAAGCTTGAAAAAAAAAAAGAGCCTTCTGTTGTGAAAAACTTTTTTGGCTGTAGAGACTAGAAATTATCTCACAAATAGTTTTGTTTTGCAAGGAAGGGATAAATCAACTCCTGCTCTCTCAAAAGAAAGCCTTACTTTTTGAGCACATTCAGGTATGTGTCAGAACTGTTTTTAAAAAGCCTCAGTTTCAGTATATCTCAATGCTGATCTTCAAAGGTTAGGTAATAAAAAAACTCTAAAACCCAGACCATTTAAGATGTTTGTAATTTGGCACCTGCAAACAGAAGCATTGGAAGTCTTTTCCTTATGAACAAATATTTGAGTTTTGATTAGTTCATACTTATTAAAACTTAAAATTAAGCACATCTGATACCCAATACAGTTGCATCTTAAATTAATATTGCCTTTTTATAGTGCAAAATTACATCCTTCAACTCCAAACAAGGAAATAAACTTCCCCTAGTGCACATCATTTTACACCCTTTGCAATATTGATAATAGTTATTCAAAATTATATCTTTTCATGGCTCTTCACAGAGACGTAAATGAAAGTGGGTTTTGGTATACAGAAGCTCAACCGAGCAGATTTGTAAAAAGCAAGCACATGCTGATATAGCAAAATCTTTAAATTGGGTAAGCTGGAAACGGTTGCCACGCTCATCTATTATCCCCAGACACAAAGCCCATAAAGGGTTCAACTTCAGCCCACAACAGTAATGACTAAAAGCCATTAGCGTACGTAATGGCTGCTCGTTGGCCTCTAGGAGATGAATGGATGGTCTCAGTTCGGTTCACGCAGGACAGGCGTCCGCATCACAGAAACCCCTGAGCATTGCGTGGGGAGGAAGACCCAGTTGCCCTCTCCTCCCCAGAAGCCCCTTCCTCCCGACCGCATCCGCGTTGTACCCAGGCAAGCGGACAAACAGACATTTCCCACTATCAATTAGCTACTGCTCTGAAGCTCACTTTTAGGAGAGAGGAAGTAAAAAGTCTGGAGCCTCGTGATAAGCCCAGGGGATTAATAAAGGCAGTTTGGTTTACAGGATAAAGTAGAGCCTTTATCACCTGCAGTTCAATCTACCAACTTAAAAATACATGAAATCACAGGACCGGCTTCAACACCACATGAAATAAAAAGCAAAAATAAAGTCTGTATTTGGGGAAGTATTTCTAAAAGATAAAGAAAGAAGGATACCAAAGACTGAAGGTCATGCTAGGCATTTCTCCCACCCTGTAAAGCTTAAAGTACAGAACATAGTGTTGTAATAACAGAGAGAATAATAGTTGTCAGAGATTTTCTTTAAGAACATAGACGAGGGACAGGGATGGGTCCAGGAGAGAATCTCAGCTTCACAGAAGTGAAAGGAGTTACAAGCTTTCAAATTATCTTGAGTTTGCCTGTCGCTTTGGACACTTTAATTTTTCCCTAAAACTTAAAGCCTCCTTCTAAGCTTCCGGTTTCTTCAGGGCGCAATTTATCACAGTCTTATTTTATTTTGAAATGCACTAAGGCATCAAGGCCAAAAGGGAAGATGAACTTCCATTAATCCTTCTGTTGCGCTGCAGCAACAGCAAGCGAGCAGGGAGGTGTAAGTTTACGAGAAAGGCAGGAGAAGAAATGGGAACGGAGTAATCTCATTGCAACTGGGTTTGGAGATCCCGAAAAGGCAATAATAAGCTTCCAGAGCACAGCTGTCTGGTCGTAGAGCAGAAAAGCACTTCCAACCTCAACTTGACATCATTTGGCATCTCCTTAACTGGCAGGGCGAAGAACATGCTGTTATTTCACACGGCTATGAAGTACATGCCACAAGAGATTTTAGCTGAAGCGAGGGCCAAGTACAGACATCAAAGGCTAGCATTTGGATACAGGGAAGTGAGAAACGCACTTTATTTCTCATGATGAGAAACGCGACTTACGCTGTATCAAACGCCAGCTTCTAATAGGAGTTACATAACGAGACGCTCGGCTCCTCTTCTCTCTGCTGAGTGCCAAATAGCTCTCAAATATTAAAGGGACGAGCAAGGGCTCTGAAAGGGGGTTTGTACGGTCACAGTGCGGCAGCCTCCACGTGCACGTGTGCGCGCGTGCGCCTCTGCCTACGTGAGCAAGAGAGTCTTCATAGTGGGGTGGATCCTGAAGGCCAGCGAATAGACCCACAGAACTCCCCCCCTCTGTTGCACTCCCACCATTCCCAGTTGCCCCAGGAGGCAGGCATGCTGGAGAGGCTGGGCGGGAAGGAATCGGAAAGAATTAGGTCGGGTGCTGTTTGCAGCCACTCTGCTCGTGAAGTTAATGGGCTGCCAGTGATGGGCTGTTAATAAGCCCAAGCCCCTAGGTCCCACAAGCAACATGGCCTGTTGGAGATGGCAGCAATACCAATCCTCTCAATAGTGAGCTCTCTTTGAGATCCAGTCATGGAATAACAGAAAAAATCACAGAATCACAGAATCGGAATCACAGAATTGTTCGGGTTGGAAGGGACCTTAAAGATGATCTAGTTCCAACCCCCTGCCATGGGCAGGGACACCTCCCACTAGACCAGGCTGCTCAAAGCCCCATCCAGCCTGGCCTTGAACACTTCCAGGGATGGGGCATCCACAGCTTCCCTGGGCAATCTGTTCCAGTGCCTCACCACCCTCACAATAAAGAATTTCTTCCTGATATCTAATCTAAATCTACCCTCTTTCAGTTTGAGGCGGATACCCCTTTTCCTATCATTACAGTCCCTGATAAAGAGTCCCTCCGCATCCTTCCTGTAGGTCCCCCCTTTAGCCTTCTCTTCTCCAGGCTGAGCAACCCAACCCTCTCACCCTGTCTTCATAGGAGAGGTGCTCCAGCCCTCTGATTATCTTCGTGGCCCTCTGATGGACTTGCTCCAACAGGTCCATGTCCTTCTTATGTTGGGGGTCCTAGAGCTGGACTCAGTACTCCAGGTGGGGTCTCATGAGAGCAGAGTAGAGGGGCAGAATCACCTCGCTCAACCTGCTGGCCATACTTCTTTTGATGCAGCCCAGGATGTGGTTGTCTTTCTGGGCTGCAAGTGCGCATTGCCGGCTCATGTTGAGCTTCTTGTCCACCAACACCCCCAAGTCCTTCTCCTCAGGGCTGCTCTCAAGCCATTCTCCGCCCAACCTGTATTTGTGCCTGGGATTGCCATGACCCAGGTGCAGGACCTTGCGCTTGGCCTGACTGAACTTTATAAGGTTCACACAGGCACACCTCTCAAGCCTGTCAAGGTCCCTCTGGATGGCAAGTCTCATCTGCGATTAAAGTAAATCTTGCAGGTTCAAAGTAACGCCTGGGGTTTTTTTGTAGAGAGAGGAGAAAGGAAAAAGGAGGTTGCCTCTTGGATTCTCCATACTTGGATTTGGCAATATTGAGTCTGTGTCTAGAAGACCCAAATCAAGCATTGGGAAGAAGATTACACACAGGGGAAAAGCTCTGTTGGGCATCTTCGAGACTAACCTTCAGTTTAAGTATACTTTCTTGTAGTGCTGAGTTAGCAGGGAGGTAAGCCCTCCTGACAGTGGATGAGGCTTTTCAAGTGGATCAAAGACCTGGAAGGCAAAGAGGAGTGGGATGTTTCCACTGACTTCCAGGTGGTTTTGTAATACGATGAAGTATAATTTGATTCCTTTTGTACTCTCTGCTGATATAGCCATTTTCACAAAGGGAATAGAAACAACTTCAGGACTTGTGGGGAGCACGACAGAACTGCTGACTGCTTGATTTCAAGCAGTTCACCAATCAGTATAGCCTAGTCAAAAACCACACTGGACAGGTATATAAAGAAATGCACCACAATCAATTATACTTTTGAATTTTTTTGCTCCTGGAGAAAAGGAAAGAAATAAGGGGGAAAAAAGTGAAACTGAAGTGTATAAAAAATGCTACTCCAATATAAACAATGCAGAAAATAATTTTTAGGGAGTGCCCCAAACAATTAAAATTAAATTCAGATCTGAACTTAATCAGTGTCACTGTTGGGTAAGTTGAGATTTGAGTGTGAGACTCTCTATAAGGCTCTATCTATATGGCACTTATCCCAGAATTCAGGATATTTCCATCTGAGGTCATCATACTCTGGGTGAAACTGAGAAAACCATAAAGGATTTATCACAAGACTTACATTTAAATTGTACCTGCTTTGACAGAATATAGACACGTATTGAATAACCCAGGATTAGGTACATGTAAATGTTGGAATTTCTGTTTAATAAAGGTTGATGGTATTATTGTGGAAGAACCTTATTTTGTTTATATACTGCGGAGCATCATATGTGTGTGAAGTTTCTTAATTTATCCAGAAGCCTTTGCAGCATGGAGAGTTGCGAGAGAATTTCTGAAACTCTGCCTAGTAAAAGTATATTCAATACTATCAAGAAAAAGAGATTAGTCTGTTAGTGGTTAATGTCACCAACAATTTGGTGGGGAGCACTTCATGAACAACAAAAAGAAGGTAGTCCTATATTCACATTTTAAAGATAATTAAAAATGAGATCTAAACCAGTTGTTTACACGACTCCCAAGAACCACAGCCAGTGAGAAAAAGTATGCTAATGTGTCCTCCTCTGGAAGGTAATTAATGAATAAAAAAAACCCCAGTCAATTGAAGGCAGCAGTGTTTTTGATAAAAGGTGAAATTATCCCATGAGAGTCTCTCCAACGTGCTTAGCAATGTCTTGCACAGGTTTTGGCCATTCAGACAAAGCTGCTCTTTAACTGCCCATTTTTGCCATATTGTCTGAAACCCAAAGGCAGGCATTGAATATGGTCTACTCTGGGGGCAACCAGGTCCCAGAATACACTCTCCCTGTGTAAAAATTAGTTTCTTCCCAGTTTCTTTGCTACACCTGTGCAACAGGACCTACCAAGAGGGACCTCAGCTAGGCTGCTGGGACAAGGGGACCCTGCAGGACAGGGAGCAGCATGGCCCACGGCCAAGGCCACGCTAGGCATGACGGCTCCCGCTTCCACAGCCCGCTCTATGCACATCCACACCTGATCCCAGCCGATGCCCAGCACCCACTCTGCAGCAAACCACGCAGTTTGTGCAGCGACATGTTCCTTCTTAAACTCACCTCTTCAGTCTTATTAGTTCAACATACATTAAACTAATACTCCAAAGGTGTAAGTTCAAGGATTAATGCCACATTTACGTAAACAATAACAAGGCTTTTGCAGTAAATGAAAGCCCACCAACCTACAGCTAGGTTTAATTTGTCAGTGTTTGCCATGAATAAATGCACTTTAATACTAACCGCTGGCATCACAGCTACGCTCACTCAGTTTTATAATTCAGCCATTGTTAGTCCTTTCATGGAGCACTTCAGTATACTAATGCTTTTTTTCCCCCAAAAATCAACTGTGTCTTTGGGATTTCTTTGTATTGGTTTTCAATAGAAATAAGCCGTTCTATGAATGGGGTATTAAAGGACAGACTGGTGACAGAGTGAACTCTCCCTTGTAGGTTTATGGTCAACAGGCACCAATAAAAAGAGTACAAAGAAAAGTGTTTTTTTTTAACTACCACTTAAAAGCACCAGCTATTCCCTGAAGCTCAGGTACTGGTCTTAAATGAGCCAGATAGAAAGAAAACTCAAATGATAACAGTGCAGTGACTGACAGCAGGCTACTCCACATGAAGCGACACACCGGGGCTCTGATTTTCTGCAAAGGTCCGCGGAGGATTCCCGCATTGCTTTGACCTTCACATGTTCGAGGGTGCCCTGCTCAACAGCAAGACGTACTACTGCTGTAGTTTCTTATGCCTTCCTGGAATATGATCAAAGACCCAACACGTAATTTTTGTAGTCCCACGTAATTGCAGTCTGAATATCAGCTTTTCTTTCAAGCACAACTGTTTGTACTTGATTGTTTTCAACAGTGCATTAAAAGCCAGCTGGAGCAGGAAGGAAGGATAGTGCAGAGGATATACATATTTTTTACTCCAGACATGTTAAACCCACAGCCCTATTATGCCTAGCACTTCAGGGACATTATGTAAACCTTTGTTGAACATCTATCTTAAAAACTGTCAGTTATGCTTCATTTGTGCTATCCCTCTTTAGTTCCATGTGGTAAGGTATGTCTTTTCCTCTAACAATGTTGCAAAAAAATTAGTAGGCCCCCTAATTACTCATCATGGCTGCCGGGCACAGAGCACAGGTCAGGCTGCAGCACTGGCGGTCGCCATCCAATTGCTCTCCTGCCATCGGTGCTCTGTCTCTAATTGTCCCCATTCCCTCCCTCTCTTTTTCGTTTTCTTTTTCTCTAGAATATATATTTTTTCCCCTAACTCATTGCTTCTCCTTTACCCCCACGCAGCTACTGTATGAGCTTGGGCTGATATCTGGGTTTAATTAACCATACTTGTATAATGTAGCAATACAATTTCGATATGACTGCTATGTTAGGAATAGTGGAGTAATATAATGGTCTAGTGAAGCGTAGCATTGTCTGTTAAATTGAAGGTGCAGCATCTCCTAAAACACAGCAAGCAAAGCCACCCACATACTTCGTGTACTATTAAAACACCCTTATTCAATTTCACTCTCAAATAGTTTTCTGAAAAGAAAAACTGCATCTTGTAAAAACATAAGGTGGCCTGAAACTAAATGCATATTGGTTTATGGTGAAAAAATGCCCTCCTGTCACCATCTGGAAACATTATCCACTCAGCACAGAAAATCTATTGGGAGAAAGGACTGCAGCAAGGAAATCCATGTCATGAGACTGGTGTGAGAAATGTTGCAGCTCATGTAGATGGTCACCCATTGCTTGATAACTCTGAATGCTTTCTCATTTTCTTTATTTTCTTGATCCACTAATGCGCCGCACACAAGGGAAAAAGTACCGCAGATGTTTCAACTACTCTGCGTTAATCAACACGTTTCCAAACATTTCTCTGTCCGAGTACACAGGTAACATTTTTGCTGCCATAGCCAGGAGAAAAGTCACACCACTAAAGCTGCGTGCGTAGATGAAGTCAGGATGACAAAGGAAGGATTATATTTAGGCAAATTTTGTTTAGACATAGTTAGGGATGTTTAAAATCTTCAGGGATCTGAGTGCTGGAGCCAACTTGGAAACAAAAGCCCCTGTCCTTGCCTGCAGTAATATCAGCACCATGCTGTTAGGAAAACTCTGCCCCTTCATGAAAACAGGCAGCATCCACCTTTTCCCCCGTCCTGTTTTAAAGCAAAACTGGGGGGGTTCGGTGTTTTCCACAACAGCTCAGTAGTTGGGGTGTTAAGTCGGAACAGGACCAGCCAGGCACAGCTGCCTGCCCTGCCCAATTCAACCCAGGCATCTGAGCATCAGTCCTTCAGGTCTGAGGGAAGGGTCCTAATTGTTATGTCCTGCCGGCAATTTCCCAAACCGGTTCTGTCCAAACCATTCAGTTTTCTACGAAACACAATATTGGCTGTGCCAAGGTGTGTCCAGCATTGCGGTGTCTCTACAGGGACCACACAGGAGCCCGGGAGACCAAGGCTCATGGCCCAGGCCAGGAGAATACAATACTCCACAGAAAGGTGTGGGAGAGCTGTAGCGGGAGATACCGAAAGACACCCAAAGAGGAGTAACGTTGATCATGGGGAGTGGGTGGGAGAGGCTTGTGTCTCTAGTCCAGATCAACACAGCTCTCCTGATCACAATAATCCTTCACGGTCTCCTGATCTCCGTAACCATTTTCTCAGAATAGCCAAATATGTTGTCTCCTTTAACACTGCCATTACACCAGTGGCAGGTCTCAGGACCCACCTGGCCATATCAGCCAGCAATGGTCGTTGTAAGCATGCATGTTGTACCCTGTCACACAAACCAACACTGATGGAGGCCTTCAAGACTCCACACCACACGTCCCCAAAGAGTTTTTCTATCTAGCAGTGCTCAGTCTGGGATGCCAATTGAAGGAAATCTGGAGACACAGATTAAGGAATGAAGAGTTTAAAAAGAGGGTGAAAAGTGAGGTCTTCCTAATCTCATCCATCAGACTATGGTGTATTTTTTCCACCTTCCAGGTGGTCCCAGATACTGCTGCCTTTCTCTGCGACTGCTCCCTTTTAGCATCATTTCTGAGAAGCTCCCTCTCTATTTGCAGTAAGATCTTTCAGTGCCTGGCAACACTCTTCCAGCTACAGGACTTCAGATTGGGAAAATCAAAGACTGCAGTGGCCATTCTGGACGTGGCTAGGGTGGACAATGGGGCCTCCCAGTACTCACCTCTCTGTTTTATTCAGGAGCAGAACATGCCAGTCTGGCTGCAAGTCAATCCTAAAAAAAAGTTTGATGCAACATTGCAAGCCTGGGTGGAAAACGTTCTGCATTTCCCTTGCTGATCTCTATAATGGTTAATGATGGGATATACAACATTTAAGCCAGTTTGGTCAGATGGTCATTTGGATTACAGAACATCCCAGAAAGCACCTGGATGGTGTGGGTCCGGGTGCTCTGACATGGATCATGAAGCACTTTGTGAAGCGCTTAACAAGGAGCAGGGCTGCAGTGCAGCTGGGCTGACACTCGCGTTTCGAACATCGAGCAACCCATAAAGGCCCTTTGATTTTATATCCAAAATATTTAAATTCAGGGATGCCTGGGCTTGCCGCTGTTATGTTTTTATGGCCTATCAGCAGGTGTGCCACAGACTCCTGTATGGCACCGCCTGTGAGAGAGGGGTGGCACTGGCAAGGCTGGTTGGCAGCACGTCTTTCCTTTGGAAAGCTGGGACTTCTCCCAATGCCAAGGTGGCATACACGGGATCATGCAGTAAGGACAAGACAGGAGTGATCACCCAGTATAGTCAACCAAAAAGCACTTAATAAAGCCTAAGAGCCATCTAAACCCAGCCTGCTGCGGTTTGCCACTTTAAAGTCAACATTCAAAGGCAAAACCTCTCCGAACACAGGACTCTCCACATTGCAGATGAACCTCCCATTAGTTTCATTAGGGCAGCTGGCAGCCAGGGTGGGATTTGCCAAGCCACAAACCCTGCAGTTGGCAGCACAGCTTTATCTGTTCAGGAAACAGGCACCTTTGCTCTGAGACGTTAATAGAATATGATGGAAGAGCAAAATCCAGCATTGAAGTGCCCCTGGACTTCTCCTGCTATTGGAAAACTGTGCCTGCAAACCAGTTTCCCTTTTTTTTGCCCAGCACAGATGCTGCGAAGGTTTTAGAAAGACATGAGCAAAGTCTTTCATCAGCCTTATGTTTTTCTGATTTGAGGTTTTGTCCGTCAAGCAAAAACCCTACTATTAAGAATTTGTGTTCCTCTGTTCTACTTCTCCACAAGCTATTACAGAGCAGTAGCCTTTATTATAGATAAGAGACCAGACCATGACTAGAGTTGAACCGGCATAAGTACAGAGTGGATTAATTCTGCTCCAGCAAATTAAGTTTGCCTGGATTTACAGGGATGCAGGAGAACAGGCTCTTGCCTGCTTCTACTCTTCCACTGAGGGAATTACATAGGGAAGCGTGACCACTAGGTGCCTGAGGAAAAAATATATGTTAGCGCCCCATTCAAAAATAGTCATCATCATTGCAATATGGCTCAATAAAAGAGTAATTTGGGGAACATAAGGCACTCCATTTTGTATTTTGTGGACAATAACACCCAGTTTTCACTTTCTGATTTACGGGTTTGCTTCAAGGTATTCAGTGCCAGCTCTACAGCCCAGTTAAACATGATTTATACTATACTGGAAGCCCAGAAAGGATTCAAAATAGACAACTGAGGATTCTTTTCACACCAGGAAATTCTCATTTGGCACAGGACCAACATGGCCAGCTGTACGCAGTGTATGGGACCTGTCAGGGATACTGCTGAGCGAAAAAGGCATGATCAGACTGCAAATTACAGCAACCAAGTTGTTGTTTTTAAGGTTCCTGCCTCCATCTCGGATATCCATCTTTGGGTCTTGCACTGGACGGTGCTGGTGATGTCCAGTACAGCTGCCTTGGAAGGGAATATGATGAAGGAGGCAACCACAGCCCACGATTTGATGTGATAAATTAAATACGGCAGAACACGGTCTCCGCGGCGGCGAGTGGGAAGCTGGGCGCAGAAGGTGCTGCTCTACCAAACTAACGAGCTTCTGCCCGGGATGTGGTCGGCACCGGGGCCAAGCTGCCCTGGTGCCAGGCGAGCTTCCTCCAGCAGCAGGTTTGGCAGCGTAGCTGTGCCCGCGCCGGGAGCTCTGGCTGGCAGAGCCCTGCCAGCCACAAATCATACCTTATCACGGCTCAGCTCAACAAAGTTATGCTGGCAAGAGGTCCCAGGGTAGACTGGGGCCAAGTCTCATTAGAGAGCTGTGCTATTAGACTGTACATCTCAGGTGATTAAAACCGTTAAAAACTTGTGAGCCGACTAGGCCTTGCGGACTGTGAGCACCGAAATACACTTCGCGCCGTTGCTACCAACATACTGAAATTTAGCCTGTCCTTGAAAGAAGCGTAATCCTGCACAGCATGGCAAAAAAGTTGTGCTACCCTGTGGGAAATACAGCCCCGACGGGAATATAGCTCACCAAGGGGTTGGGGACGCGAAGCACCCAAACTACCGCTGCTCTGCACCACCACGGGATGGCTTTGGAGCAAGAGACTCCAATTTTCAGGTATTTCTGTCTTCATTTTCTTGTCAAAGCAGATGCTTTCCACATAAATGTTTTGGCCAAAATCCCAATGTTTTCACAGAAATTGCTTTGAAGGAAATTTTTCAGCCTTTTTCGTTAAGCGCACTCAATTCTACTTGCAACACAAGACTGTAATGCGATGCCCAACTGTCAACCATGTGCTTCTTTAGATTACACATCATTTTGACCAGAGATAAAAGTGAAAGAACTAGCCTGGTTAGCTAAGCAATTTTTACCAGACATGTCGATAAAAGAAACCTATATTAATTTAACCTGTTACACATTTACTCCAACCTTTCCACTACCTGAACATAGAGATGTCAAATGTCGTCTGTTCCTTGCACTCTCCTGCTACTTTCTTTGCAGTGAGCAGATGTTCTGTAGGTTTGCTTTGCTGTAATTCAGTACTGCTTGGCTATACTCTTAAATAAAAGCAGGCCAGGGAGCAAGGCCAAGTGCTGGCTCCTGATGGCTCAGCCGCTCCTTGCTGTTTGCCCACTGCCTGCTCTGTTTTGGTGTCCTCAAGACAGTCTCTGGATGTGGTCCTGGGATATGTCACTGCATCTCCCAGGATGGCATGGTGAAGACTGCCCCAGATTTGTCTGTGTCCTCCTTACAGCTTTCCCCCTCTAACGCTGTATCAGCCCGTCATCGTGAGTGTCCTCAAACGCTACGCGTGCTCTCCTCCCATGGTCCCAAGGCACCGAACACAGGTGAGGAGGAACATGGAGGACCTCTCCTCATGTTACCAACACACCACTCTGGTGCTCCCAGAAACCTGGAACTAAAAACATGCATAAGTGTACACCCAGAACTAAAAGATGCTCAATCATGTCTTAGGACCACCAAAGACCATGTGGGGCTCTGAGGAGATTAGGGGCTGAGGGCTATGTGGTGTGGATGTGGCTAGTCTGCTCCTGAAGGGCCCCCCAGGTCTGGGGCTGGGGGGCAGCGAGCGCATTCTAAAACGGAGGCTTTTAGCTTATACAGATGTTGCCAGTGGCCTATAGAGCTGAGCGTCCTCAAGTCACTGCCCCAGCACTGCCTCGCCTGGCTGAACACTTGCGTATGGGCAGATCTGCAGGTCTCGCAGTATTTATGTCAACGGAGACGGCTCTTCTGCGAGCACAGAGATGTCACGGTTCGAGAACACACCTCAGCTTGTGCGTAAATCCTGCTGAAAACCTACCGCTTCATATCCATGCTTGCTTTTCCAAGCCTGGGTTTTTAAACATGTTAAAGACTACCTTACTGTTAGAAATCACGCGTGAAAGGCAGCATGCGGTTATCATGAACAAATAATTATACGTTCCAGAACTTGTATTAGCTTTAATTCAGAAAGGTTCTGTGGGTAATTGTGCGCATTCAACAAAAATAACATCATATACAAATGACATTCTGGGAAACAAAACTGCATTAAGCAACTTAAGAAGAACTGCTCTACAGGAAATATATAGTTAGAGCCTGCCATCTCCTAATTGTATTTTCAAAACAACCTTCTTTTTTAAAAAACATGTTTAATTTTAATCTTGTGTTGTTGTTAGTGTTGTCTGCTATTCCCGTAGCAATAAAAAACCATTGTAACCAGTGCATTTGTGTGTTAAAAATAACCAGCTACTTCAGCAAGTTATTCTTGTTTCATTTTTTAAAAATGTCTGCATTAATGTCCATTAAGATACCAACTAGCTCAAACAGATAGACATGGTCAAGAAATGTCCTTAAAATTAAGTTTCTTATTGATCGCCAATTTATTTTTAAGAAGCTATATATTAATGGGTGACAGCTTAAAAGACTATTTAATACCCATATTTCTGTAGTTTTTGTGCATGACTGAGGAATGGAAGAGACAACAGAGACTCAATATTTTTCTCTTCAAAACTAAAAATAATCTCCATTAGACAATCTTAACATTTTGTCAAATTAGGAGATTCAACTATTCAAAACCCAGAGTTCAGCTAAAGGGCTGTCAAAATACAGTCTTTCGGATGCAGATATTTTTAGGTTGTTACTTTCTTAAAGCACCTGAATAGTACAGGATTCAAAAACTTTAAGCAGTTCAATTAATGCACTCTCTATTTGAAAAGACCAACTACGGTAAATAAGCTTCAGTATGGGCACTGGGGGACACACGACTTTCTGAAGACCTGCAGAAAACTTATCATATTTACAGCACATCCAACTTCGTGCTTTATTAGTGTGACCTCAGTTTTCATAAAGTGTGAAAATGGACCTCCAACGTGAAATCTATTTGGCATTTCAGCCTTCCAGCTGCAATACTACTACCGAATAAAGAATGTAAATTGCTTGCCCCCTTTCATTCTCCTAATGATCAGCGTGCAGCTCAGTACTGCTAGCTTATTATTAATACCCATTTGAACTAATGTTTTTATCTATGCATAAATACCAGAATGTATTACTTTTTTTTTTTTTTCTCCATCCTGCAAAGGCAGATTGAAGTAATCTGCTGAAACTTAGATTCAAAATGCCTCCATGGAGGAGGATCCACACACAGACCATGCCTGAAGGAGACACCTGAGTGGGTGAAAACTACTCCTGTGGGTTTTTGCCTTCCATTAGCACTTACGTCTCTATGAAAGGAGTTAAATAAAATGGCATGAGGAGAAGAAGAGTGGAGGTCAACAGCAGTGCTGATGGGAACCAATAGCCAAAACCTGTTTAGGGATGAGAATAGCATCTGTGGAGGTTTGTGCCGGAGAGGAAGCAGCACGGAGGGAAGGATCCGGGCTCCTGCAGCATGGCTCAAAGCCTCGTGAACTCCACCAACTTCAGAGGGCTGTGAGCCAGCTCCTCATGAGGAAGCAGGGGGGACTGTTACAGCAGTGTTGTCACCACTTAAAGCACAACCCACTATTACTACTTTTTAGTAGGGCCTGTAGTGATAGGGCAGGGGGTAATGGTTTTAAACTAAAGGAGACTAGATACAAGGAAGAATTTTTTCACAATGAGGGTGGTGAGACACTGGCACAGGTAGCCCAGAGGGGTGGCAGATGCCCCATCCCTGGAAACATTCAAGGTCAGGTTGGACAGGGCTCTGAGCACCCTGATCTAGTTGAAAATGTCCCCGCTCATTGCAGGGAGAGTTGGAGTAGATGACATTTAAAGGTCCCTTCCAACCCAAACCATTCTATCATTCTATGAAAGGCCATTGTTGCTGAAAAAGGGTCACATTCAGCAAGTGGAGCTGCTCTACAGCGTCACGTGAAGCATGCTGCACTGTCCTCTCCATCCTGGCAAAGAAAGTACCCACCAAAGTGGGTTTCAAGCACAAAGTCCTTTCAGAAAACAGCTTTAATTGTGTGCATTCAGATAAGCAATTACACTTAAGGCTATTATGCCAGTTACCCAAAACCAATATAAATAGTCATCTCGCTGACAGATAAAACACACGGTGCCAAACTTCTTATAACAACAGGACAGGCTATTAATCCCATTCAGTTTTGATGATATAATGCCATGGAATATATTTCTGTCCACATTACTGACAATTAATGCAGCCTGCACACTGAGAAGGAAAGCTTTGTGTTCAAGGGGAGTAAAATTTCCATGTAAATGTGGGACAAAGGTTCCAAATGGATACCAAGCCTGAAAAGGAAAGATTTACTACTCAACGTGCATTTTGCCAAAGAGAATTTTTTTTAAATAGTAGTAATAGCAGAGAAATGTCCTGCCTGTTAACTAATTGGATTTGTGCAATTGAAGCACCCTAATTTATACTGAAATGGTTTGCCTGCCTTCCCTCTTTTCAGCCTGGCAGATGGACTAGGCAAAAATGTGAAATTCATGCAGTCATTGCTACGCGTAGCCCACTTAATTCACAGGCCTTTGTCAAAACTTCTTTAGTCAAGATTAAATGAGAGGGTACCATATCTATCATAACCATCTGGACTGAAATTTGCCAATCTGGACTGATTGGACAGAAGCCTGAGCTGTACTAAAGAGCAAAACCCCATTTGGGCTTAGTGGAAGGAATTCAAGCACAACAGAGACAAGGCGCTCCAGGAGCTGGGCACATCGAGCTCTGCTCTCCACTGCTTGGCTCACCCACCACTGACGCAACTAGAGACGGGCGAGTGAAAAATGCTAATCAAGATGTTAGCATTTTATATCCTTTTTTTTTTTTTTTTTGACAACTGGCAGTAATTACACAAAGTGAGAAGGAATTAAGAACATAGCCTGCCCGCTTTACTTTTAAAAATGAGAAATCGATCAGGTGATGTACTGTCAAACCATCGCGCTTGCAGCTGAGAAAATTCCTCATAATGAAAGCATACTGCCGGCTGCTGAGCACAGTTAGCGTATTGACTACGTATTTAGGATTCATCAAAGCTCTGATGTGCTCAAACTGCCTCTAGCACAGGGTAGAGGAGCCAGTCTGGAGAGACGAGGGGCAGGAGATCAGCCCAGGTTGGCCGGTGGGCAAGTTTCTCTCTGATTTCAACTGCTGATAAGCAGGAATCTCCACGGACCCCCAGACTCCTCATGAAAATGAGCGGCAACTGTCCAGAGGGTATTTGTTAACATCTGTATTTGCAATAAGCAGGCTTTTTTTCATCTACATGGACCTCCCCACAGCTATACCCAGATTTTTAACCTCCAGAGCGAATTATCACAGCAATCTCCACGGGGAGCAGCACTTACGGCATCTGCAAATAGTACTGAGGATAGTATCAGGTCCGCACCCTACTCATCCAGATGCTCCCCCCTTGACTTTGCCCCTCTGCGACCCTCCAACTGAAGCGATCATCCTAAGCACTACAGCTGGTTGACAAATAAAGCATGGTACTTTCAGTCATGGGCTATGGATTTTATTCTCCAGCTTGGCTTCCCCCAGAGAGAGAAAGGATGAGTCAGCTTTGGATTATACTCTAAATTTACCAGTTCTCCCAAGCTTTTCCTGAAGGCTTGGGTGGGAGCTGGAGGGTGCATACGCTGAAAACTACAGTGAGGACTGTCTGTTTTAAATAATATATATATAGAGAGAGATTTTTTTTTTAATTGTACCAAACATGTTTGGATTTCAGATGGGCAAAAATAGAATACACGTAAATAAATAATGAGGTTCCTAGGGGTGAAATAGCTATGAAAAATTTTCCTTGGTAACTCTTCGCTGAAAAGAAAAAGTCTATCAAGGTCAAACACCTGATTGGAAAAGTGAGGGCAAGCGAAGCTGCCGAGTGAACACACTTCCCTCGCAGATGCTCTGTTTTCAGTTGACCAGTGCTAAACTGTTGGCAGCACACCAAGAGGTAACACATCTACAGCGGCCCTTTCCCATAAAGTGGCCGGCTCCTGGGAACCCAGCTGAGCCGTAACACTTCCCTTCCCGTCCGCAGGCAGCTCGCAGGAAAGCCACACCAGCACGGCTGTACACAGCTTTATTACAAAGTTGTTTCAGCCATGTTCCTCTTCCATCTCATACCAATCTTAGATCCTGCTGCAATTCAAAAGAGAGCGAGCGAGAGAGGAAGAGAAGCAATTTAAGTATCGTTAAAAAGGCCACGCCGTCTCTCACGGGTGCATTCACCCCCACAGGGTTGTGTGAATAAGCAGCATCCAGCTTTCCATCCTGGCAAATCCATCCTTGTAAATCATTTTGAAGGCCAATGGGTAAGAAAGTGGTGAGGCAGGCAGGGACAAGTTTTCTGGAGGACGTTTTAATTGCCAACTACAAGTAAACACTCCCCAGCTGTCTTGCTGTGCCAAAGCCCTGACCCTCTCCGTGGATGCTGATGCTACATCAAACATGGGGTCTGGCATCCATGCACACATCAGCGCAATGATGCCCCGGCGTAGGCTCCTCGTGATCAGATGGGCCATAAAATGTCTCTTCCCCATCCGCTGGGAGCTGTGCAGGGATGCTCCCTGGCACGGCGGTGCCACCGGGCACCCGGGCTGCCAGCAGAAGGTGCCACCGAAGGGCTCAATTCAGAAAACTGCTCATTACTGAAATGCAAGATGAGGCTTCTCCTTTGACATGGGCCTGACACAACACTGATGGCAAAGAGGGTGGGGAACAGCCACAAAACTGTTAAAACATGAATTTGGGTGGTTTTTTTTAAAGAGTGTCCCACCTGCAGCCAAGTTGTGAGGAAGTTGGAAGGGCTTATCTCACTTCTCAGTGAGTGAAATTCCTTCAGGTTCAACACTTCCAGCTTAGTCGCAGTGCCACCTTTCACTGCCAAACCAAATACGGAGCATAAAAGTCTTCTGCTGGGTAAGAGCCAGCCTTTGAGAAGTGAGCAGCATGCGGTGAAGCAGCACAGGAGTAGGTATTGCCTCTATGGAAGCTGTATTTATAAAAATACACTCTTCCAGTAAATAAATTTTAGTACAAAACATGATTTGCTTATGCACACATATCTAATATACACGCTTTTGAAAATTTGGGCTGCATATCTTATCAGATATTCAAGGTCAAATCTGTAGGTGGCTCCATTGACTTGAATAAATGGACTTAAAGTTTCTGAAGATCTTAAGTCTGATTTTGATACATTTTGCTTTAAATGGAGTTGACTGAGAGCAGACTGACTCTGTTAAACTAATAAATTTTTCTTTACTTAAAGACTGATAGTAGCTTATTTTATGAACTAGTACATTTAGTTTTCACTCATCTGGCTTGATTCTGTTATCAATTTTTTTTTTTAAGATATCATTGTATGCAGTTTGGATTGCAGTAAATTAAATTTATGTACAGTCTTTGTTTCTGTGCGTTTCAAAGGAACAGAAATAAAAAGTTCCATATTTAAACAATACTGATTTTTCTTCCCTTACAATACTTTGTAAATAGTTATTTTTTTAACATCATCAAGATACTGATGACAAAGCAGAGGACAAAAAACCTGGAGGTACAGATAAAACTGATAGTGTTAGGAGAAACAGAAACATCCTCATAATATTTACATGTAAATACTTTATTTTGGCTTATTTGTACTAGCTAAAATGTTTATGAACTTTGTATATACTTTCACATTATCTATAAATGAGATTAGCAACCATGTTTTTTTTCCAGAGGGATTACAAATCACATACAAACACAAACCTAAGGAATAACTCGGTGTGTTAAGTACGTGTAAAAGAAAACATTACAAGATATTTTTACTGGCATAACATCTGGAACGCCAAAGGAAGGATCGGGTTCCTTTTAGCTATGGAGTCAGGGAAAGAAGCAAGATTAAAACATGTCAAGGAAGGCGGGAGACAAATAGAGAGAGATGGGGATAACAATACGGGCAAACGAGGTACCTACATAGAGTTGTGGTCCCGGGAGCCAGAACTGACCACCCGTCCTGAAGAAGAAGCCAGCAGTAATGATTTGCAGGTCTCACTCCCCCAAAAGGACTTAGAAGGGAACAAGATGCTGTCTTTTACAGGGCTGCTTGTTTTTCCCCAAGTAAAAGGAGCTGCATAGATGGAAGGGGTTAGGTATTTATGGGGAAAGCAGACAAGCAGTTATTAAGAACAGTGCAAGATAAGGTTAGGCTTGGATGATATAATGTGCTGATAAAGCTGAGGGAGATGTCTCCTACCCAGAGTGTTTTAAAGCCCTTGATCGCTGTTCCAACACTAACCAGTTAATTAGAGTTGGGACACAAGTAGCAATTTACCGGGAAATGAAGTTTCAAGGTGCCGAAAAGGAAAATGACAAAAAAAAAACCCTCAGCACTGTTTCCAGAATGCTTTGATGTCCAGGTACATTTAATAAAAATGAAGAAAGCAAAGGTACAGATTCCTGAAATGCTGTGGGAAAAGGGCAGAGAAGGAAATGCACTTCCTTGTGCAAGAGCTGGGTCTCTCCGCTGCCATGCCCGACTTTGTGCTCCTGAGGAGGGACTCGGTGGGGACCTGCCATCCCCTGGCCGAAGACCCCACGGCCAGGCAGCGCCAGCCTGAGCAGGGAGCCAACATCAGCCTCCTCCACCTGCCCAGCCTGCTGCAGGCAGCCGCACCGGACCTGCCCCTCTGCAACGCGCAGCCATCGCCCTCACAGCATCCACGCACGGTTACAACGCGGTCGTGCGTTACGGATCCCAAACTACCTGGGAAGAAAGAGAGAAGCCTGTGGGCACGGGGAACTGTGTTACCTCCAGTCCCCAAAGTGGGACAGCTGGGGGTCTGGGTGATGCTGCAGCCCCCCTGCGATGGCGGTGGGTGTTGAGCAGGGCGGTGATGAGCCGAGGACCACGGCTCCCCGGGCAAAGCTCTGCATCCGGCTCCGCTGCGGAGAGCTGGCTTTTTCTCTTCGCTTAATGAATATTTAAGTAAGTTGTGCAAAGTGGGAACACCGTTGGCAGAGCAAAAAGGGTATTCTGGGATCAGCCGCTCCCATTCACATTTACAGGAACTGTTCCTGGAAATGGGTTCAAGTCCCCCCAGGCAGTAAAGGGAATTGAGCCTCTCGCATCTTGGGTTAGTGGTATAATTATCTGCAACTGAGTAAAAAGGCAATGGGTTCACCCTTCCTCTTTGGTTTTCTAACCCGGGCTTTTATCTCATTTGCTTTTATTGCGGAGCTTGAAGATGAAATGTGACACAGAGAGAGGCAAAACACTGGAACAAGATGTATAGGGGGTTTTTTTCTTTCTTTTTGGGCAAGAAAGAATTGCTTTGGGTTGATTTAAACCACTTTTTTTCCCAATTGCTTGCTGTTGGTCAGAGAACTGAAGACCAAATAAGTGCGCTATTAATTGCAGTTTGGGATTTTATATCAAACTCTCCTTGCTTTTTTCTACAAAACAAGCAATGCACGCACACACACACGCACAAAGCTTTTAATATATTAACAAATACATGTCACATAAAATAACTAGGATCTATTAAAGGCAAAAGTTAAAAAATCCTCAATATCTTCTCTTTAATGTCACTGTTTTTAAAGCAGAAACCATGTATCTGTATATCTATACATCCATATATCACAGTTCAAATGGTATTTAAGGATATTATATTTCTTTTGGGGAACAAATAAACAGTTCTAGATGACCTTAAGTTGTTTTTGAAATTCATTTATGTTAAAGCATAAAGGGAAAAAGAATCCTTGAGAAAGAAGTTTCTGCTTCTCCTTGGGCATCCCTCTCTCTTGCCAAGTAGTATTTGGCAAATGTCATTAAAGAGAGTTAATATGGCCTTATCTGTCTCAGCGAGACCTGGCAAACTTCACTAGCAGAAAGCTGAAAGCACTGCTTCTAATTTGTCTTTGTATTACAGTCACGTTGCTGGTCTTGGATAGTTACACCAGACTATTAAAATAAAGCAGCAGATAGGAAAGAAGGGGGGGGGGGGGTGGGGAAAAACAGGCGGAGGAGGAGAGAGCGGAGGACGGGGTCAGATGCAGCAGCCACCTGAGAGGCAGAAAGGGAGGAGAGTGGCTGCACGGCCCCCGCCACTGCCTGCGACAGTAAAAATCACTCTTCACCCTCCAGGAAATCTTTCCCTGAGAAAAAGGGGACCAAAACAAACAGCGGACAAAACAGTTTAGCAACTGACATTTTTACTGTTTGGTTGTCCAAACGTGGAAGTGGCTCGATGATGGTTAGATGTGTCACAAATGAGCAGCTCGCCAGTGTGTTTGACCCAGATTAACAGTCTCCATCTTGCCAGCACTGATGTGAAGGTGAAACAGGGGTAATACTGGGAGAGCAACTGCAGGAAAAAGGTTTCTACAGACAGAGCCTCCGGTAGCTGGGAAGGAACGAGGTACCCTGCACATGCAGCAACTCTGCCCACACACATATTAGTCATTTCAAAGACTGAAATCTCCAGTTCCCACTGCCTTTCCCGTAAACAATGCAGGAACAAGAGATGTTCACCAAGGTCTAAAATACATCTCTCCCCCTACCTCCTTCACTCTGGGGGCTGACAACAACAGCGTGCAGGAACAACTGGCAGGAAAACACTCTCGCCTTGATTAGTAATAGCCATATCTTGGCTTATTCTTACTGGTCCATGTAAATTCCCCAAACTTCCCATCCTGTAATTTACTTTTGTCAGAGGACAATGGAATTATACTTTACAGGTCAGGCTACTGTCACCATTCCTATAAAACAATTCCCATACAGCTGATGGCTGGGATAGCACAGGATGGACAATATGCACCAGAATACGTTGCACTGTGGGGATTGTGACTTCCTTGCCTATTTCAGCATTATTTCACAAAACACGTGGCTCTAGTATCTTCAAAACCACTATACAAGCATGGCTGGGAAGTGCTTACTTTTAAAAATAGTGTTCATTTTGCAGAGTGTCTATAATCTGAGAACTTAAAAATCATGGGACACAAATGTCACAACATCTCTGCAAATTGAGCATTTAATGCATTTTGCAGAGGGGTAAATTTTGGACCAGACAGGCCCACATCAGATTGTAAATCACTGGCAATAGTTCTTGATCCTACTGTATCAGCAATTAACCAGAAAGGTAAGGTACTGATGCTGTGGTGCATTTCCATCAGCTCAATCATTTCATCCTAACTCTTTCCATACATGCCCTGCTCAACATCCTCAACTAAAATGCTTAGGCAACAGAGGAGCTAAGTCAGGAGACTCAGCAAGATATCTTGAAAGAGACTTTTTTTGGTGTCATCGTCCAGTGCTAGCGTCGAACTCCGTGTTGTCATGGAAATCCTCTCTTTCCCCAAGATGTTTAAAGTAAACAGCCATCCCTCTGCCTTTCCTCAGTTTTCACGAATGACAGCTTAACTGCCACAGCCACCACTTATCCACAGGTGGTTTTGGCAGTTTAGGGGGTATTTCTCATATTTTTTCACTTAAGTCTGGAATAGAGGTCAAGGCATTCCTCTCTAATCGCTGACCTTCCTTCCCCTCCATTTCTTTTCTATCCCAGCTGCTAGGAAAAAAAAAAAAAAAGCCGTGCTATCCATTCATTGGTATCCATAGATGAGAAGGTATCAGTTTGAAACCTCCCACCTTTTAAAACCACATGAAAGTTTGCATTTAAAACTCTCCCAAGTGGTATTTTATGCTCTTCTGGTGAAGGGGAGGGGAGGGGAGGAGAATCATCCCTGCGTAAATGAGTAATATCAGCTTCTTCCTTCATCAAGACTGGTATTAATAACATTGCTGCATTTGCAGAAAACATGAAAAACACTGAAATCACTTAGAAAAACATCATGTTAATAAGTGGGAGCAACCATCCTTAACACAAAAATGATCTTCTCTTCAGCATGTCCACTGAGACAGACAGATGACACTGCAAGTCATCTCTTCTTTGGGCAAGTATTGTCCAAGATGAAATACCTTGAAATTCTGCCTGGAATGGTTAAGTTACTTGATTTTGAGGGGAAATAATTTTTTTTCTTAATGTTTCAAAAAGGAGATCTGCTCAGGATGACCTTCTGTTGACACAAATCTACCTCACGCTCTCCTTATTTTAGAATGAGAGGAAATAACCTACACGGAAACTAGTGTCACCATACTTGCTGTTTTCCCTCTTTTGCAGTAGCAAAGAAGAATCTGGACAAGTGAGCTGGTCAGCACTGCACATGCCCAGAGAAAATCCTTCCCACCTTCCTGCGCTATCTGCTAATTACCACCATGTTCAAAACGAAGGGTGTCCCTAAGGCACCATAAAATGCTTCCAGCAGGCATCCCTGGGGAGGATGCTTCCGCAGGGAGAAAGGGCGTGCAGCCACGTGCGTAGCAAAATGAAACCATAGAGCTCAGCGGGGAAAGGCGCAGGGCTGGCACAAGTACTTCTGTACTCCTACCAGAGCTACGTTTCTCACATCACAGGTCTCTTCCCTCTGTGTCTGGGTCACGTTAAGGAACAAGAGAGAGACAGTGAAACTTTGCACAGAGATTGAGTCTCAGCAGCACTGGCTGTAGGAACGTGACGGTGCTTCATCATAGAAGCATACAGAATCACAGAATGGTTTAGGTTGGAAGGGACCTTAAAGATCATCTAGTTCCAGCCCCCCTGCCATGGGCAGGGACACCTCCAGCTAGGCCAGTCCTGGCACAAGCAATGCCGCCCAAATGCATCCTCCCCAGTCCCCCATTTAAGACAGAAGCTTTGAAGGAAACTCACTCATTACGAGCATATAGCATGCAAAAATTAGCTTTAAGGTTGTTTTACACTGCCAAGTGACCTTCCCAAAAGCCAGGCTTCATCCCAGGCACAAAGCACCACATTACCGTCAGGCTCACAGTTTCATTTTGCTGCTCTGTGAGGACTAAATCACAGCGTTCATGTCCCGGGCTGGTGGAGCGCTTTACTACCCTTAAGTTCAACAAAAATGTGCAACTGTTTAATTGCTTCACTATTCAGGTTCTTTGCTGTCACCTGAATTTGAGCTGTCAGAGTCTTCTCTGCTAAATGTCGCTGACTGCCCCTCTCAGCCTGCTCATGCCCGCACAGTCCGTTTCCCAAAACACTCCATGCAAACTTGGGGAGAGAAAGGCGTCCGCCTTGTTAGTTTGCCCACAGCTTGCTTTGTCAAATCCTCTGTTCTTCAAACTCCATGAATACAAACCTGGAACATTTCAAATATAAAATTATTCTTTTTACTGTGTTTTACTCTCAACCGAAGTCACAAAAACACACCACTTGATGACTAAAATACCGTTTCAGCCTGCAGCAATCTCCTTGATTCATTTTGGCCCAGGGAGTTACAGAAATTTCAACTGTTTAAAACTTCCTGTGCCAAAAAAAAAAAAGATAAAAAAAATTAGCTGACATGAGAGTGATGCAACTTGTCTAATGACACAGAAGTGGTCTGTTCTCGCCAGCTCCCCACTGCCCTCCTCACCCATCCTCTAATCTTTGGCAGATGCTGATAACAACACCTGCAGGCTGCTCCATGTGTGAGTCCCGAATCGCTGGGCATGAGCAAGGAGCGGTCTCGGCTCTGATCTAACAGCTGGACTGTGCAGCTTTGCACTACTCAAGGCTCCCAGTGAGATCAGCAGACCAGGCATCACAACTTTCTGATAAGACCGAACCCTTTGGAAACACTGCAAGGTGGTGATGGTATTGTTTCTTCACCTCTCTTCCTACGCATACGAATCGACGACTTTCGGTAGTGCTCTGGCTAAGTCACAGGCTTGGACAGTAAGGTAAAAGTAAAGGTAATGAACCACTTCCCTCTGCTGCTGAGTCCCATACCTATCCTCTCTGTGGCTAATTTTCTCCTTTGCTAGGATCAGAATAACAATGCCTCCTCCGTCCTCAGGGAATGTCAGGAAAGTACTTCCAGATCAATGAATGGAAAGTGCCACAGAAATGCACTTTATTAGTCTGTTGAACGGAATATGTCATTGGTAACCATGTAACTAGACAAAGAAATGGAAATAATAAATGTCTCCATCAATAAAATAAAATAGTCTGGAGCAGTATCAAACCCAGAGCTGCTTATCATCACCATGTAAATTTTGTTTTCATTCAAGGTTTAATACAGCATAGAGAAGATAACAAAAATGGAAATCGCAAGGAATGGAATGGCATCCTCAATTGTTTATGAATTATAACACTAATAAAAAAAAAAAGAAAAGCAGAAACAAGTGTGTTAGAAAACAACTGTTGAGTACATTATACATCAAAAACAATTTTACTTCTGGGTTCTCCAAATGGAGTGTTTCAATTTTCACACTCTAAAACAAACCATACGAGAGCTTTAGATGCTCCAGATGGGACGCCTTTTGTTAAAGCTTTTGAAATCAGCACTATAGTTGTGTTTCATGGCTGAATTTTGGTTGGTGTGTTATTGCAATCAGTAATGCTAAAACAGTCTGTCAAGCTCTCTAGCAGAGAGAAGACAGAAGAGTGAACTAAGGGGAAAGAACACACACAAACACCCTTTAAAAACCCATAATACGTCATGTCATTTGGTTTTTTTCGGACACATGAATTGAGAAATAAAGAAAAGGCAGCCACTCAGGAATGGCTTGGCCAGTAAATCGCAGCTCATCATTCCACACACTCCTGAATTTATGGATGAAAGCTTGTGGAAAACAAAGAAATAGTATTTTCTATAGGTTATAAACTGCAGTCTGGACTCATCCTAAGTATTAAATAAAATAAATGAAATAGATGTCTCTTAATTTCTAAACATAGTAGTCCAAGTTATGCTCTTAATGAAAATATGATAACATAATTAATTCTAATCAACCTGGTTTTACAGGAAATAGATCTGATCAAGCAAACTTGTTGCTGTTGTCTGATAGAACCTTGAGCTTGATGGGTTGAAGCCATCTACAGCTCCAGGACAGACCTCCGTACGGCACCCAGATGCACACAGCTAGCAACCCCGACTTTTTAAAAGCACTTACACAAAATCAATGCAGCTGATGCTAAATCGATTAAAAAGCAGCTGACAGCGAGTTCACACACATGAATGAAAACACTCTAATCATAAATGGGATTCATCATCCAACAGCAAGTTTTTTAATGGGGCCTACAGGGATCTGGTTTCTGACACAAAACTGCTCAGTATTTTCATCGATGATCTGAAACAAAACACCAATCAATTCTTGGTAACAGTTGGAGAAGGGCGAAAATTGGGGGATAAACACAACTGTGGATGTGTCAATTATTTAAGTAGTCTTGAGTCGCCTGATAAGGAGGGCTCTTCTGAATTACATTAAACCCACGCAGCCAGGTGAAAAATCCCGGGCGTACCAGCAAAGTCTAAGGAAAAAAGGATGAAGCTGTTGTGGGAGCACCGTGTCCTGTCCTGATGGCCACCCATCCGTCAGGGGAAAATACTGACAGATTGGAGCAGGACTGGATTGAAGAAAATGCTACAAACTTTATCTGAGATTGAGGAAATGAAGCAATACCAAAAGACTTTCTTATTTACCCAAGAGAGCTCAGAGGTGACTCATTAGCAACGTTCAGGTTGTTACTGAGGAAAGAGGTTTCTAGTCATAAAGCACGCTTTAACCTAGCAGGGAAAGACACAGAAGTATCTAATGGCAAGTCTAAATTCAGGCTAAAAAGCAGAATTCAACAATAAAAAGCCATATTTAACAAATCAAGACCTTTTTCTAGGTAAAAGAGTTTCTTGTTTGTTTTGCTCTTTTGATCAAAAATGAGGGGCTGCACCAAAGCAGGGGGCACGGATCTGCTAGATGTGAAAACAACCGACTTTAAAATTAAATAAAAAAAATACAAAAAACCGTCCCTTCCATACAAACTTCTTCAGGGCTTCACCGAAGAGGCAATGCTGATGGAAGCATCACGCTGAAAGATCAGTTTCCTAAGGAAAAGCAAGCACCATCTAATAAGGCCTTTAAGGGGCACAGCAGGGATAAAAAAAGTGTGGGGGAAGACTCACCTATTGCTCCCTCCACGCTGGGAAATCTCATCAGGGAAAATGCAAGTAGTTTAGGTGGATTAAGCGTTTATTATTTTTTTTGAGTAGTCTAGTCATACCGTGACCATCTAAGGATACGGGGGCAGGCAGGATTTGTACAGAGGCATAATACTTTTTACTAGCATCTCTGGGAAAAAAGCACGCACACTTTTGGGCACAGAACCCGCTTTTCCAGGTGCAAGGTAAGCCGCGGAGCAGAGCGGGGCTGTAACCAGAGGAACGATGATGAAAAAGGAGATGTAGGGGGCAAACGGCGATGGATGCTGGGGAACGGTCCTGGCTGGCCTTGATGTGGCATCCCTGTGCCCCACACCTGCCCCTGCAGCCCTGGCACCGGCTCCCCCTGCCCCTCGCACGGGCCCGGTGGCTGCAGGGCACTGCAACGCCAGCCGCTTTAATAAGTAACTGCACTTAACTCATTAACTCTCCAGGATTAGCAGAAGACGCGCACCGCAGCCAAGACCAACAGAGCCAAATAAACGCGGAGTTTTCAGGCCAAGTCACAGAGTAACGACAAGCCAAAAATATTTTCTAAATGAGGAAAACATTCACTAAGTACTTTTCATTCTTCAGACCTTTGCAAAACCCATTGTAGGATTTGCTTCAAACAAGGCTGCTCCTAGGGCAAGCCGCCGACACAAAACTTCAGGAAGACTTTTTTATTTTGGTGCCATTATTTTTAAGTACATAAAAATAAAAAGCGGATTCACAGCAAAAGGTCAGCTTCAAACTCACCTATGGAAAAGCGCAGCCTACATCTGAAACAGATCATGGCAAAGAGCCGCCAGACCTCGTGAAAAACTGTCAGGGTGGATGTGGGTGGAAAGGAGATTCTCCAGGAAAACAGCCTGGGGAGAGCGAGGAGGTTTCCGCAGCCTCTGATACGAACAGCCCTGGTCTAATGTGCCAGCCCCGCTTGCACAGGGCGCTGCGCGCATCCCAAAATGCCGTGCCGGCGAGCGCTTGCAAGCCAGCAACCTCTTTACATCCATTAATATTATGGTCACCTCAAGCTTTTGCAGTTACACCATGAGTCCGAACAAATCATTAACACAGTCCTGTGTTAATGACTTCATGCTCACTTAAGTTGACTGCCAGGCATTAGGCAGGTCAGGAGCCTTCTGCGTTTCCACGCATGCACTTTGCATTAATGCGATGCCGCCCGAGGAAATAATAAGTTAGAGAGTTTCTGTAAAGCTAGTCTGGCCTTAAGATATGGGTGTACACTAACCCCGGAGGGGATATCACACACACAGGTTGTAGGAGGACTTGCAGAGAGATACCCTCCATTTGAAGCAACGGGAGGCAGCCAGCAGGCGCCTTCCCCTTGGCGTCCCTCTTCCGTTCACCAGCCCCGTTCACCAAGTCACTCCACAACCTCATCCCAGCCCCAGTCCCAACACCCGGTTCAATGGGCAGTGGGATTGCAGCAAGCCCTCCGATGTGCCCCACTCGTCCCAGGGCTGGGGCCGGCACCCAGTCGAAACCGATGAGCGCTTTTGGGGGGGGACCCCGCACCTCGGAACGCTGGGTCCAGGCACACACTTGAGGCACACCACCTCTGGGCATAGCATCCCTGACGCTGAAACAAAAAAAAAACGCAAATTCCATTTGATGGGAATAATATGCAAATCCCAACAACTCAACATTGTAATTGTTCAATAAGAAACTCCCTCAAAGTCTGTGCTTTCCAAGCAATTCCATTTACGTATTATTTAGCTAGAAAAATGCTATTACTGCTACATACCCAATATAGGTTGTCATAAGCTTTGTATGAAATTTGTATGAATGCATTTCTGTACCTGAGCTTAGAAATTAAGATGTCAATACTTCCTTCAAATAAAAAGGCAGAGATATGGAGGCTGACAGCAAGCTCATCTTTTAAATACTCCAAAAGTCCTCAGGGAACCATAAAATTCGAGAACTACTGTGCATTATTTCACAAAAATGTAAGAAAAAGTAGAATTTCTTATAAAAGGTGACACATAGTAAAGTGTAATTCACACAGTATAAGAACATAAAAGCATGAATAATAACCTAGTATTACGTATATATAGAAGTTATTATTAAGGGAAATCGCAGGTTTTCTTTTTATTATGAATTTGGAGAATTCTAAAAAGAATTTGAAAAGTGACAGGACTTTATTCAGAGAAGTTTCTCCCAAGTGGACCTTCTTTTAAAAGTCCTTGAGAGTACAAGTTTATCTACACCTTCTATTGCTCAAAAAATTTCAGAAGAAAGGCTCTGGTAGGCGATCTCTGGCAATGCTTGGCCAGGTGACATAGGATGGCACCAGCCTCCTGCAAGCAGCTGCAGCCACTGTGGCAGAGCTCTGTGGCCGTGCTTTGGCCACCCCAGCTCCCGCTGCAAGGTCTTAATGACAAACCCACCTCCCCCAGTAGCTTGATCTAACGTGCTGGGATGGAGGCGCATAAAGCCAGTATAAACCAGTGCCGCTGCTGAAGAGGATGCTCTGGCCCCGCCTCGCCACCTGCAGCTGATCCTTCCTCTCCAGCCTCCTCCTGCCAGCATAAATATTTGGATGCTGTGCAGTGAGGGAACCAACCCAGCTGAAAATGAACTCAACGTGAAATAGAATTAATTTGCTTTCGGTTTCGCTCCCTCGTGCAGCTGGGCAAACCCCAGCGGTGGCAGGAGGGGGAAAGGAAAGGGAGAAAAAGCAGTGAGGAAAACATGCAGGGGGTTGATCCAGACGCCCTGCCTAGCAGCAGCCTGGCAGGACCAGCATAAAAATGTTTATGTCTCTGAGGCAGAACGAGCTTCAGGTCCTATGGCTCTAAATCCTTAGATGGAAAAAATTCGGGTGGGAAGTTTATATTCAAACACAGCGAAAGCAAACTTCAGAGGGGTGGCAGGAGGGGAGGAGGAAGGCTGGTGGCGAGTGGGACCAGACCAGCCATCCCTGCAGGTCCAACTAACGCCTGGTGGCACAGCAGCACACTGCCACGGCACGGGGGACAGCCAGCAGCACGTGTCAACACTCAGAGAGACCCTAGAAGTTCATCTGCAGTTCTTCATCCCAAATGCTCAGCCCACAGCTGCTCCACCCAACTCGGGCCGTACTGAATTCATTGCGAGATGGCCCATCCTGTAACAAGGACCACCAAAACCTGAATGTTACCTCTGGCCAAAGCACCCCAGCACGCTGCACATCAAGCTTTTTTCTTCTCTCTCTTTTGTTTTTCAGTCACTTTCCACCACACACCTTTTCCAACCGTCTCCCTTGTGTGACAACACGGTGTTTTGGTTTGTCAGCTTTTAGGTGTCAAAGCATATTGACACCTCGGCAAACAAGACACTCCTGCAAGCTGACAAGCATGACTTCTCCTCAGAAATGACAACTCTGCACCCTTTGCCACCTATGCCTCATGTACGACTCTAAAAGCAAACTTTACAGCAAGCCTTGAAAAACGGAATCCTTCCATTTATGCTACTTCTTAAAATAAACGGAAAGCATTTGCTAGCTTTTAGGAATACATATGCTAAAATCCACATCTATCCCTTTCTCTCTTTGATTGCTCAAAACTGTCATTCCTTGCTTCTTAAAACCTCTGCATAAAAACTCTGTAATGTTCACAACCCATAATGTTTGTATTATGCATAAAGAAAGGGTAGTGATAAACCACCGATACATTTGGGATAGAATTAGAGGGGGGCGGATTTTCATAACCCATTTCCATATCGCAGAGAACGCAGCTCCCCTGATTTTGTGTTTGCCACTGAGCCACGCAAGCTGCTGTCAGGTGTGTAGACTGATGGGGATTACAGTGTTGGAGTGGAGGCTCATTATAAACATACTAATTAGTACCATGAAGGTGGCAAATGCAGCACTTTAGACAATGTGAGTACTAGGTCGCAAAAGTCAGAGGGCTGCTACTTTAGAGTCTGTAATTAATAACACTGCTTACGATGGCCAAACCAGTGAAGTAGAAAGAAGATTAAATTTTTTCACTGGATCACTGAACGCTTGCCAGAAAGATCGCACTAAAATCCAGGCAGTTAAGTTTCTAATTCACAGCCACGAAGCTTGACCTTAGTTCGTAAACCAATACAATATAAAATAGCAGCATTTTATCAAATAGGCTATTCCATATTCAAAAAGCCCTTTCACTAACACAAGTGTTTTCCCAAAACTCACTAACTCCTTTTCCCCTTTCCCCCGGTAATTCAGAGTCACTCTAATGAGAGAAAGTTGTGATTCGAACCCTGAAAAAGCTGCATCTTAAGAACTGGCTACAAAGCAGTGAGCAGCTACATTAATCCAGAAACATTTTCTAATGTCTCTAGTGTGCAAAGAAGCCTTTTGTGTATTTGCTTCTCCTATAGGAGACAACAGGAAGGAAGAAATGAAAGAGCTGGACTCTGGAGGGTCAAATTTTGTAGGAGGTACTGAACAGTCTCTCAGGTTGCAGACCCTACAATTATGCAAAAATCAGTGTTCGTGAGTATTTTTAAGCTGCTGTGTTTACATAAAATAATTGAAAAACACTTCACATCAACATCAAAACGCAAAATAAGATTACATCTTCAGTTTGATATTGGATCTTAAAAGCAAGAAAATCACTCTTCTTTAACCTACTTTCAGTCCAGTCTACCATATTACACAGATAACAGAATAGTAAGATCGTATGCAGAGGCCCACATGCAAATAGGGAGCCAAAAACTAATCTGAACCCAAGGTGAAATTCAGAGAATCGAGAATATCTTCCGCTTTCAGCTACAATTAGCAGTTCCGCCTTTGCAATGATGACCGTGGAGAATTTGGCCTATATTTTCTACGAGAAAGTTGTGCTGATAATAAAATGTATGTATTTTTAGATTTCATTCAATCTCTTTGAGCAGACTAGTAGTTTTGAGATAAAAATACTATAGGGGAACTCCCCCCCCCCCCCCCCCCCCCCCCCCCCCCCCCCCGCCCATATCAATGACAAGCCCTCAGGGAACGACGGAGCATTAACCTGCCCAATAACTGCATTAACCTTTCCCCCAAGGACTTCTCTGAAACGGTGGAAATCTGCCAAGAATATTGGGATGCATCTTCCACCATATTGCCCCATGATCTTGTGTTGTAAAAGGGCATTAATTATGAGAAAACAGTTTAAGGCAGAGACCGCAATACTGATGATTTAATCATGGAATTTCCTCGTAGGCTCTCCCATTAAAAAAGACTTACAAACATTGCTATCCAGAGTCTTTTCAAAGTCAGGAATAACAAATATTATCTCCCATGAACTACATTCATGGCTGCCTCCGTAAACTGACATTCAGGAACCTTGAGGATTAATTGCAGGTAATGAAGCTCACTTCTGCATCGCACAGTTAAACACAACTCCCCGCAAATGAGTTTGACCTTTCCTGCACCGCGTGCTCTGGAATTTCTTACCCAGAAGGGGACTACCTACAGCCAGCATCTTCACGTGAGGACCAGTATCATGTATGAGCCATGCTAAGAATCTGGTTCAATATTCAGGCTTTAAGAACGAAATAGGTATTTGACAGGAAACTGCCTTTTAGTAGATGACACCGTGTGAGCCACTGGCAATTAAACAGGCTTCCCGCAGAAAATACTTGACGACACTTGTGCAGTCTTGTGAATACATGCGGAAGGTATATCTGCACAAACACGCAGCTCAGTACAGAGAGGCCTGGGCTGTGAAGCATGAAGCTACCCCAAAATCGGAGCGCTACAAGGTCAAGATTACTGCGAGACTGAGCTAAAGAGCTGATGCATTATTGACAAACTATTCAGCCCTAGTAGCACGCTGAGAAACATTCCCATGCCCTCACGCGATGCCATTAAATAGGTGATAGGATGAAATTTTATCATGCATTCCACGTTGAGATTTTTGTTTGGAAAAGGAGCAAGATAATAAGATTATATAGCAACGTTTTGCAAAATGAACGTGAAAATTTGTATCTAATGTAATTGTTCGATGTAATAGGACTTCTGTTAATCATGTCAAAACACACCTTCTGCACTTTTGCTTGAATCTCATATGCAGGAGCCAGGAGCTCAGGAGTTGTGGACACACGGAAGACAAAAGACAGTGTTGATCAAAAGATCTCATTGACTTCAGACATGTTATGCTGTGTCATTGTTTGAAAAAAAAATAGTTGGTGTCAAAACACACCTTCTGCACTTTTGCTTGAATATGAGATGCAGGGGCCAGGAGCTCAGGTGTTATGGACTCACGGAAGACCAAAAAAAAGAGTTGATCAAAAGATCTCATTGGCTTCAAACATGTTATGTTGTGTCATTGTTTGAAAAAAACCTATTTAGCAGTGGTATGAAAGAAAACTAGAAAAACCTCATTCTCCAAAGTTTCTCTGCAGACATGCGGACTCAAGAAGTCACGCCTTAAAAGTCACATTTGACATCAGAATTTACCGACCCTGATGGATTTGATCCTTGCAAGCAGGGAGAGCCTCGTCCTTGCGCCGGATAAAGGGGGGACACCTCCTGCTTTAACGTGCTCACTTCTAAGGCTGGGAACTGCCTGGTGGCTGATGAGCGCTTGCAGGTCCCCTTGCATTTTTTCAGTTGCTGTCTTCAGTCATCGCTCCCAGCGGAGAAGAAACAGTTCTGAAATGCCAGAAAATTGACAATCTCCCCTCTTGCAGAGGAAAGCCACTAAATCTAACAGCACTTCTCATCACCTACCCTTTATAGGTCAGACGTGTCCAACTGCAAGTTAAGATTAAAAATGGCTTGCTACTAATCTTAGCACAAACATTAGTGCCGCTCTAATACACTGCGCTGTGCAGCGGGGAGGGAAATGAAATAATCAGCTGTCTGGCTGGCCTCTGACCTTGGCTTTGAAGTACCTGGGGGCGGGGGCAACGTTAAAAATGCGTTTAATGATCTCTGCCCGTCTGGGTCAAGTTTGGTGATAATTATAACAATAAATACGAGTAGTCTCCCTTCCAGATCCTTCAGAAGATGATGACAACAACTTTGACTTACGTTATTCTCAGACAAATAAACACCATTTAGACAGTACCTCTCAAAAATACGGTGTCTCCTGCTTTGTCTTGCAGCCGCTAGCGTGACTTGGGATTCAAAGCTCACGGCAGCTTTAACAATTTTTAATGAATAATTACACCAGGCAATTTTCCATATGACTTTAACTTCATCAATATGGTTATCTTTGGAGATATTAATGTACAGAATCCCACTGGAGCATTTCAAGCAAGGCCAAGGATAACACGTTTGGATCTATAAATTCAACAAGTAACCGTTTCCGGTGATTTCCCTGAGGATCTGTTCCCTGGGTGCATTTTTTTTTTTTAAAAACAAAAACATAACAAGATGAAATTGTCTTTTTCCTTCTGTGCATCTAAATGAGTCTAGATGTCTGCAAATTATTAAGATTTCTTGGAAAATCAGTGACCGTAACAAGAACCTTCTGCACCCCTCAATGAACAGAAAAAACATCACTGAGTTGTGTGAAATTTACAGAGCAGAAATACTTGTCAACTTCATTTGGGGAAAAACGTCTGAGGTGTAAGAAAAGCCTGAAGATAATGATTTACATCATATGGAACCTCTCAGCCTCGTTCTCTTTTAATTACCTTCATCACTACAGAGACAATGGGGGTTTTGTTTCGTCCTTTCAACTTCTTGGAGTGAGTACTGTTGCCCTATTAACCACAGTACCGCAAATAACAGCGAAGGGATAACCAGCCTTATAAAGAATTAGCTCCTCTCACTTACGATTTCTCTGCTCAAAGCACCGAATCCTAACCACCCTGCTAAGCCACCTGCTGATAACCAACATGGAAAGCCGTGCTAGTGGCAAAAGAAAAAAAAAATCAGACGTGCTTCCACCATCCCCAACAACCATGGGAGAGGCACTGGGCGCTCCCTGCTGCTGCTGCTGCTGCAAGGGGAAATGCTGCTGGGAGTCAGCGGTAGGTCGGCGGCTACTTCTCCTTCCTCTTCTTCTTCTTCTTCTTCTTCTCCTCCTCCTCCTCCTCCTTCTTAAAATGCACAGCTAGTTTAAGGAAAGATGCGATTAGAAAAACCTGCACAGATGGGTTGTGCCAGAGCCTCTTTGATAAGTTACATTTATATTCACTTAAGCTTGGAGTAAAACAGCAACATTATCGTTAAAATTAATGAATTCACGCTTTGGTTTGCTGTAATAGTTATTTTGTTGTAGATTGACTTGCCTTCTTCTGTACAGCCTAGCAGACAACAGAAGGTAAATTTTGACCATCCAGAGTATTCTCTGTTATGTGGAACTGTTCACCAATGGAATGTTTATTACCATGAAGGAGCCGTGGTTAAAATAAAACAAACCCAGGTTTCCTGGGAGAAAGATGGCCAAAGTCTGAAGTACAAGCAGAGATACAATCCTAATAAGGCCATGTTTGTTTCAAACCATTGGCTCTAACCTTCACATGAACAAAACAGGCTAATCCCATGCTCGATGCCAGTGCAGGCCTGGTGATATAAATAATTTAGATATTCCGCTTCAGGTAACCTAGAGCTCAGTTTGGCATGGAAAACGTCACTAGCTCCTGCCTGAAGTCATTCATCTAAAAAAAAAAAAAAAAGGTTAATTTTCTCAAGAGAAGCGGTGTTGAAGGTATCAGGTTCGGCCACGTGCCATTTGTTTTCTGCTTCCCAGAGCTGGCAGGTGACGAAGGCGGCAGCGCCGCCTGGAGAGACTTTTCCTGTCCCCAGCCCTAGGTGGAAACCCCACCTTGCGCCCGGCAGCACCCCCTGTAAGCTGGGGGGATCTCTGCTTGGAAAGCCTCATGGACCACCTTCCCTTCCTCTGATAAATCACGCTGACAGGTTACCAGAGGAGCCAGGGGAGTGTTAAATCGCTCCAAGTAATGGCAGCCACAGCAGCGTACGCTCACAGCCCTGCGGCTGCCCCTTCCCCTCACCGCCCCGGCCCTACATTTGGACTATACCCATCCCTGAACACGTAGCCTTTATGCTGCCAGGTTATCTAGGGATTTTTCCTTGAATATTTCTTGAATATTTTATATTCCTTGAGCACCGTTCGCAGTAATTGAATAATCCAATAATTCTTAGCAGCCACATACAGCTTAGTCTCTTTCTAATTTGAGCATGATGATGCCTCATAAATGAATTGGGGCAGGCCAAAAAGTAAAGGCGTTTCAGGCGGTAATGAAATCTAAAACGCTTGCCTGCATCAATTTATTAATGTCACCGCAGAGCAAAAAAGCAATACAGCATCAAAATGAAACACGCTGCATCTGCGGCTCGCCTATCGCCTATCACTTACACGCGCACGCACGTAGCGTTAATTAAAGACAGTAAGGCCACAGTACAGGTTTCTCTTTATCGAGCCTTTCTGCATTATTTCATGTATAGCCCAGACTAAGATGCTCTGATAACAGCTCAGTAGAAAAATGTCCGAGCAGCCTGCCAAGAACCACACAGACTTGGCCCGCGGACAAAACACAAATCCACAACTGTGGAAAGGAAAACAAAAACGAGGACAGAAACCCAACCTCTCTTTCATTTTGGGATATGGAAAATAGGAGCATGTTTTTCGGCAGCTGCTTGCCGCCATGAAATATTTAAAAATTGATTTCTGCAGCCCAGCCGGTTGCTGTTCAGAACCAGAACCACGGCAGAGGTCGCGGGGCCCCTGGCCGCCAGCATCGCTCGAGCAGAGGACAGGCATTACAAGAACCTCGGAAGCCGCCCCAGTGGAACTGCTAACCTTCGGGGAGCAAAGCTTCTCCCAGGGGAAAGCCTCCAAGGGATTGTCACAGGCTTGTGCTACACCTGTTTGAACTCCTATTACCGAAAAAAAGCGGGAAGTTATTTTGACACAGAGCCAGATTTTTGAGAAAAATGCATATAAAGTACCTCTCTGCACAGCAAAACTACCACATCTCTGTATCTGAGGGTTAGCTATTTGGTAACAATTTTTTTTCTGATAACATACTGTGCAGACAGCTGTGTCCTCAGTCTAACACGATGTCCCTCCTCTAGTTTGCACAGTCCTGAAGAACTTTTATGGCACTTTACAGCACTCCACTGGTACAGTACAGTATTTTCCAGGAATTCATATACCACTACTTAAGGCTAGATTTATATGAGAGCATTTCACGTTGATCAGCTGACAGTACTATGTATACATGAGGAAGAGAATGTCTCAATTTTGACATTAGCGTCATTTGAGAAATGCTATTTCAGCTGAGAGAGAAAAGTTGGAAAACAGGCAGAAAGAATGAGATCATGAGCCCTTCCCTCAAGAATACTGAACTGCAAGAGTGGAATTAGGCTGATGTATTTAGGTACTAGATATTTGTATACCTTTGTGTGTCCAGGTAGACATATTACCGAGCCTTCTCCTGAAAGACTGGAATGCATTGGGAAAAAAAATAAAAAACAGCTAAACAGAGCTTTACTGACTTCTTCTTTTCTGTCCAATCCCTCCTCCCCACCCCCTCCCCCCCCCAAAAAAAAAGAGAATTTCCATTCTGTGGCGAAGTGCTTCATTTGAAAAAAAAACCTGATTCAATTTACTTTTCCTTTCTTTTTTTTACCTTTTGTATTATTTATTTTATATCAACATAACCCGTTTTGAAAACTGTGAACAAATTCCTCAGTAGCTCTGTTTCACGTTGAGCTGCAGCTTTTGGTAAATAACGGACCAAACCAATTTACTCACTTTTATGTCTAAATTGCTGGATGGTCATTGCAAACTAGACACATTTGAAAAATCCCCCATAGCCGAAAGGGCTCGCTGCCCTCTTTCCTGGGAGTCATCTCTCCTGTTTCTTGAAATGCCCTTTTTTGCCAACTCTCTTCTCCCTGGTAGGTTGTTGCTGTGGCTTCCCAGAGAACACACCAGCCGTGGGAACTCTTTAATTCCATGTGATCACAGATGTAATACAACTTCTTCTGTATCCTAATTGAAGGTACAAAATCCATCTCATAACAAGACTGGAAAATAATTACACCATACCTTACGGCATACAGGGTTCATGCACCTTGTATCACGATGACCCAAAAGACATTTCTAATATCATAGAGGTTTATTAAAATACACCAACTACACGGGGAATGAATAGTAAAAAAAACATGACAAGTTGAAATTAAATGACAGCAATTAAGTAACTTTCCTGCTCCTTATTGTTGTAAAGCCTGACGCTGCCTACTGCAAACAGAGAATCAGAAACCTCACGCAAGGAACCACAAGAAAATTTGACCTTTTGTCATTCACTATGGAAAAAAAAAACCCACAGAAAAGTAGTTCTGCCATATGAGGACAGCCAGGATGAATCACACAGCTATTCAGATAATTAGTACGTACTTTACTAGTAGATCCTCTTTTGTTTCTAGACTGGAATTACAAAGGTGGCAGGCCACTTGCGAAGTTGCCAAAGCCCTCAGAAAAGGGTCAATTGGGAGGGTAGGAACCACTCGAGCAAGATCCGCATGGCAGAATAATAATGCTGTTGAACTCTGAAAATCACTGCCAACCCAAAAGGTATTATCGGGCCCGTGGCGCAAACAGAATCATAGAATCGTTTAAGTTGGAAAGGACCTTTAAGATCATCGAGTCCAACCATAAACCTAACACTGCCGAGTCCCACTAAAGCATGTCCCTAAGCATCACTTCTACGCCTTCTTTAAGAGTCAGTATCTATAGTCTACTTTCAGATTGTCTCTGAACCAAAATGTGCCTAATATCAAACCTTGCTGTAATCCCTGTAACCTCTCTTGCAGCCCGTACGTTGATGTTTCTATTCACCATCTCTGGTGTTTCACTAAATTTCCTTCCTACCCACGTAATAACGGTCACATCCATCCCATGCAAATATCTTTTCATGTGAGTTTTCAGGAAACAATATGTCAAATGTCCAACCACTTAACCAGCTGAAGATCTGTTATTTGTAAAGGGCCATTCAGTAATAAAAAGAAGAAGAACCTCCATCAATATAAATATATATGCAAAATGGCCAGTCATCTTTACTGCAACAGCTGCTGAGGAAACACAGGATTTCCTTGACTTAAAATAACCGAAGCGTTTCCATCAGATGAAAAACAGTTTCTGAAAAAGCTCTGCATTTTGCTTTGTTTCACTGCATTAACCCCAACGCGGTGAACAGAACTGGGAACATTTTTGTTGCCTTTTTTTTTTTTTTTTTTTTTTCCAAATTTCTGTGCATGCCACTAATGAAAAAACGATCCATTCCTCTTGGCCGCACAGCCGTTTCATTCACAACTCTCCATTCCCATCAAAATAGCATCAGGGCTGTGGCATGCCTTAAGAAAACAGAGCTTCAGCTGCAGGCTGCCATTACTCTCGGGAGCCTTGCCAGGCTCAGGAAAAGTCCTGGGGAGCCGCTGAGGCCAGGCACCCAAACCCCGCTGCTCACAAATCACCTCGGGGCTCTGCCAAGCACCTCTGCCTTCTGCAAGAGCAAAAATCAGCACAACCAACAGTATCATAAATACAGCACGCCAGGTGGTTCGCCACAGTGCGGTCCGCAGGCTGTTGTCTGCTTGTAAAGCGCGAGTTTTCCTCTTCGTTTCCAGATATTAAGATGGAAAAAAAGAAAAAAAATATATCCAACACCTTTATTTTTTTTTCCCCAGGACTACCTTCCTGTGTAAGTGGGGCATCCCTCAGGGCAGCCCCACTATTAACATGAAATCGGAAGAAGTAACACCTGAAATTGTCACCTCGCGCTCCCAGTGACGTCCTGTGATCACACATGGAGTCTCAGTAGAAATACTGCACAGTCTGCTTCTTCCCTGGCCGATCTGTGAGCCACTAAGAGCACACCCTTGTCTGTAAATAGCCGATCTCAAAGTTTTGCTGGAACCGAACCAAATGCAGTTGTCCGGTACACCTGAGGGTCACCTTGCAATGACTTCTTTCAGATATATATTCTGAAGAAAGGAAAATAAAACGGCACTATTTCATCCTACTGTATTTTATCCCTGAGCTGGTCTGATTACCCACCCGCTCTGAGCCCAGGAGGTTGGTCAGGCCAGTGTACGTGCCCGTTTCCATCCTCAGCCCATCCTGGCTGCTCATTCAAGGCTTGAGGCGTGCGAGTGTTTCAGGGAATCCCGTAACCACAGTACAACTTTTGCCCGCCTAGAATGACCGCGGTACAGGTTTTGCATTTTATTTTCTTCACAATTATCATTACAAAAGGGGGGAAAAAAACCCCAAAACCTAAGTCATTTGTGAGTCTGCACGGATACAGGGATCTTCTCCAGGCCGTCTGGGTGGTCGCAGCTCAGCTTTACTGTTATTGTTCACTAGTGGTGTAATCGCTTTCATAGAGAGATGATACAATAACACATGGTGAGAACATCTTAAATGAAGCAAACAACGCATTCCAGGCGGAGAAGCATTCAACATATACTAAGTTATCCATCGGCTTTTTATACCCATTGGCTTTTTATACCCATTGGCTTGCTATGGCTGTCACATTTTTTGTAGTGTACTGGCCACACACACAAAAAAAGAGAAAATGTTTCAGCAACTATTTTTAGAGTATCATTTATTTATCTTGCTGTTAACTCCCAACTTGCTGTTTCAAACTGCATACACATGGATAAACCTGCTTCCTCTGACTTGACCTAAAAATGCAATCTAAGGCTCAATTCAAAAAAATTCAAATAAATTCAAATTCGTTAATTTCTATGTGGAAACTCAGAGTTTACTAAGCTGCAGATTAACCACAGGGCACGGAGGAACAAGCAAAGTGCTGAGGAGGAGAAGGACAGGCAGGGGCTTGGAGAGCCCTCCATGTGAGAAAACACAAAACAGACTCAGCCCGGGCAGTGTGAAGAAAGAGATGACAAAGGAGCTGAGTAAAATTATGTATTCTAAGGAGAAGTTGGTTACCTAATGACTATTCACAGTTGCTTATCACACAAGAACTAGGGCCCATTTGGGGTAAAGTCATCAGTCAACAGGCCTGAAATAAACCAAAGGACTATCTTTTCACAGAAAACATAATTCCAATTGTGAATCTGAATGCTATAGGATGTGGCAGTGGCCAAAAATGTATGTGGATTCAAAAAGAGATGATAAAAAGTTTCTTACAGAGAAATCCATTACTGACCACCAAACTACGCACAATACCCGGCTCAGGAAACTCCCCAACTGCTGGCTGCTGTCAGCTAGGAGAATATACTAGATGGAAGGATTGCTTTAAAAACCTCCTCCATTTTAGACTTGTTCCCTGAGCGCCCCACACATGTCACCATTAGAAACAAGCTACTAAGTGAAATGTTCTTCTGTAGGAAAACCCCTCCTGGTTTTGCATTACAGTCAAAAACGGAACTACTCTCAAGGCAATGATGCCGGAAGAAAAGCAACAGCAGTGCCTGGTGTATGCATCTACAACGCATTTGCATTTTAAAAGCAGTGTGTTTGCCACCTCTGAAATATTCTTATTTCCCTCAAGTAATTCAGGATTGCCTTTGAGAAAGGTGGCAGGCAAAGAGGTGGAAGAAGAAAAAACCCAAACAGACTTTGCATGTGGGTATCTTGGCAAGGTCTAGTTGGCAGAGCCTTCCTCCCTACCCGCTCCTGACAATGCAGAATCAGTCCTTTCCCGTCCTGTTCAGGAGGCTGGCCAGACTTTGTGCTCCCCCCAGTTCCCACTGGATGCCCTGAGTGTCTCATGGACTGCATGGAGGGGGACAGCCTCTGGGCACCTCAAGAAAGCCACCTTCACCCCACTCCTCCCCCAGAAACCCGGGCTGTCCCACCCAGCCTTCCCTCCACCCCCGGGGCTGACCTGCCAGTTCAGGAACCCTCCAGGAAGGATAACATTACCACAGAGGAAAAAACATTGAGTTTTGCTTTCTTTACCCCAAAATACCATGCACGGGGAAGAGCTACATCTGCCTCCCCCTGGCTGGGGAAGAGCCATGCCCAGAGCATCCTGCTGGAGGGCAGGTCTGCGGGCACCACCGGCATCTTCACTTATTATGAAGTGCCAGCCCCGAGCGGGGAAACACCGACTTCACTCCTGACAGGGTGCGCGTAGGTGTCGGTGCCAAATCCACAAGTTAATTAAAAACTGCGTTTTCTATGGGAAAACAACACGGCCGGCATAATAGAGCTATAATTATATCCAGGTTTCCACTGGCAACTTGTTAATTGAATCTTATTCTGTTTCTTAAAGGAGAGCAGGGCTGCTGTCACGCCCTCTCTCCTTCCCGCTGCTGCAATTTCTCCAGCAATATTCCCACCAGAATGTCACTACATTTGTGTCCCTGCTCCAAAAGGGGCTTGGCATATCATGGGGTGACATGCACCACACCGTCCTGAAAAGAAGCTGCTCTGCCGCACGGCAAATCACTACATGTGTAATTACCTACATCATTTTCTATAGAGAATCAAAAATGAAAAATATGATAAGTCTCTCCTCAGCCCTGCTCTGTCACCATGGCAACCGGACACTTTCTCTCTCCCCCCACCCCTCCACCCCCTTTTCCCAAGGGACAAAGAAAACCGCTGGAGACTTCACAAATCGGCATAGATTAAGCACAAATAGTTTGCCAAATGCGTTCGTTCACTGACATCTCTTACTTGGGTAATTGCGAGCATTGTGCTCGCGACAAGTGAGCTGCTGTAAACACAGCCGCCTGCTTTCTGCCCTGCACCATCCCTGCAGAACAGCCCCCACCTCCTCTCCCACACCTCCACCTCCCCCCACGAGCCCAGGAAAACTCCCTCCAGCCAAGATGTTAATTTTTTATTCCGTTTGGCCATTATTTTCTTGTTTACATGCGCACGGATGAATGGAGGGGAACGCGGTTTGACTCCTCCCGTACGGCTGAGCCTCAAATTACCCTGGCGAGCAACAGGTCGAAGCAAATACCTACGTCCTGTATGACAGCCCTTTCAGACGTGGCAGGCTAAAGAGAAGAGGTGAGGTCTGGGCCTTGTGACCCAGATAAGTGGAAACTTTGACGGCAGCGCCAGTGGCTTGCAAGCACCACCTCGGCTGTAGGAGGCGCGTGGACCGGGGCTGGCACAAGCCCTCCCCCAGGAGGGTCGCCGGGTGCTGCCTCCCACTCGCTTTTGGTCGCTTACAGCTTTGCCAAACTTTAACTGATGGGGCTTCAGTGCCCTGGCTTACACCAACAGAGAGGTTTGGTTTGGATTTTGTCGGAAGAGCTTGTTAAAATGATTCTTCTACTCCTGAAAACAAGGCTGGGGAAAATACACGCTTTGTGCGTACCAAAACCAAGATCTTCCTAATTTGCACATGTTCCAGAGTTGAAAAGAGGAGGAGAGGGGCACATACGCTTGCATGACAAAGATGTACCTCCTTCTGTTCCTGTGAACTTCCCACTGAGTTTGAGTACTCGAACCCCCCAGGCCCCTCCATCCGCATGTTCTGAAGAGCGATGCCCATATTGATGCACGCTCCCACCTCCACCACGGCTGTGACACCAGGAGGAAACCCCCAGTGAAAGGGGTCCTGACCGCCCGCAGCACCCACCCCTTCCAACACTAGGAGCTATGTGTCCCTGTGCCCACGCTGCAGACGGCCACAGAGCCACTGGCCACAAGCACCGAAGACCAGACCCTCGTCCCCCGGGCAGTGTGGGGGCGACACAACCAGCTGCCCATTGAAAAAGCTCCAAACGAATGAGGCTTCTCGCTGCTTTCAATGCAAATGAAGAAAAAGCGCTGCAAAGGCGGTGATGACCTCTCGTGCCAGCTGTCAGGAGGCCATGTGGAACGTGACACCGCGGATAAAAGACTTACTGGCACCCTGCGCCAGCGATGTCCGCTTGCCCCAGTAGTCACTAGACATTGTTCTCGCAGATGTCCCAAGCGCTCTCCCATTTCAGGTCATAATGAGCTGCAGATGCGACAGGCGTTTCAGATTCTGAGTCTGCAGCGATGAAACACTCTACATAGATGCTTCTGCCTCATTTTTACTTGCTAATTTTTAATAATGACAATTTAACTTCATTGTGCACTTCATATACTACAACGGCCAATTCAGAAATCATCCTAAAGGGCTCTGATTGCTTACCAAATCTCGCAAATAGCTTTCCAGCATTTTTTTATAAAGTGTGTGTTCTGAAATGTCAGTGTCCCTTTGATAGTTCTCTAGAGGGAAGTAATAAATAATTAGGAGGCACCATACTTTGGAGATACTGAGCCAATGCTTCAATTAGAAGCATCCCCATCTCACTTTTAAAGAACTTCAAAATCAGCATGAAAATAAAAGCTGGTGTTACACAGAATATATTTACACACATCAAAGAATAAGTCACAGGCAAAAGCTTAATTAAACTGAAATTCGGGTTGATCAATCCATTCATACATTTCAGAAGGGAAAATAGTTTATGTAACTCCAAGAAACTATGATAACTGTTGGAAAGCCCAGACTTTCCAAAACGAGGCTAAAATCAAATCCTTTCAAGGTTGCAGGTTTTAATCCACCAGAAACCTTCACGCTTTTCCTGTAACCCTTTCACGTGGTGATGTGATTAGCTCCAATTTTTTGGTTGCTTTTGGCACAGAGCTAAAGCTATTCACATGATCCTGTGGTACCAGCTCCTACTGTGGTTAGGAGCAAAGTGAACACTGGATGGGAAACAACTTGGAGCTCCCCACAGAGCTACAGCTCCTCCATATCAAACTCCAGCGCTGACTCTAAAAGCTGCTTTCCAGCACGGTTTATTTAACACTAACCATGAATATATATACAGTCTTAAATGCTCCTCATTTCAGGGAGGGGCTGCAATAATATAAGCTTCGCAGATGCCTGCAACACACAGAGCAAGATTCTTGCAAGTTACGTCTGGATATCATTGCCTCTCAGCATTCATGAAGGCAGATGTATTTTCCAAAGCACGTGTTGAAATGCTGTGGAGGAACATTTTTTTGTTTTACAGAACCAAGAAGTTATATTAAATGACACCAAGTTCTGCCTTGTTCTACTCTACGTAACTTGCAACCCAATTTTACCTAGTTTTACCTGCTTACCAGTTAATGTAATAACCCTGAGGAAAGGTTTTGTAGTAACATACTTCACTTAAAACAGGTAAGCTCTTTAACAGATATGCCCATCATGTTTACAATGGGAACATGTACCCACTTACGTTGGATGCATTCTTATACTTCACATATTCACGCCTTAAACATATATCAATTGCACGCATGATCTGCAAGCGTATGGAAATGACTTTTGCCCACTAGGAATATCTGGAGGCAAGATTTTTGGATTATTTTTTTTTTTACGTGAAGCTGTACTTAACATCCATATAAAAAAACCTTACACAAATGTTTCCAAATAACAAAATCTTTTGAACTTTTTTACTATTTGCCCACTAAGTACAGAAGAAAAATTAGTTCTGTATTATGAAAAGTTATGGTGGGCAAAGTCTCATGTTAATTAGCTCATTTTGGTCCCTTTAAGCAGAGAGGAGGGTAGAGACAGAGAAAACACGCTCAATGCAGAAAATGAGTTTCAACTTCAGATTTGGAAGGACAAGCATTCTTCCGTAACGCAGATCATCGCAGCACATTTCCAGGAATAAGTAAAACAAACCAAAACCAAAGGGGGAGGGGAGATAGAGCCTAAAATCTAGGTCAGAGGAAGAAAGCAGAAGAGTACGAAGCACCCTTTTCCGCGAGTCTCACAACTTGCTTGTGTGAAGGTCTTGTCTCCTGCCGCCCTTGTGCGTGCGTGACACGAGCTGCCTCCACCCAGCAGAGGGAATGACAGGAATGTTAAACAAAGGGAGCCCAAGTGACACCTTCAGTGAAGCATGAGAGATAACACCGGGGTAATAACATCCCTGGCTCTACTCAAGAGAGCTCACTTCAGGGAGAACTCGCTCATGGCACAGCTGGCAAAAAGATTTACTTTTCTCAATAGAAATAATGGCCAAGGAGCAAAAGGGGATCCCCAGCAATACTGTGCTCAAGGTAAAGCCTAAACATACAGGAAGAGTTTAGCGCATTTCTTCATAAACAGACCAGATGTACAAGTGGTTCTTACACCCCAAATTTTTATGTTCCTCTATTTGCAATCTTCGTTCTGCTGCTCAGCCACCTGGTTTTTTAATTTACAGATGGCTTTGAGATCACAGTTTGTTATCTTATTCAAACATAATTAACAAACACATTTCATTCTCTTACATCAACAGAGATCTGACCCTCCGTGATAGAACAACGAAAATGGAAAACTTCAGCAGACGTAGCTGGTTATTGCTTTCTGTCATCGTCTTAGAGACATCTTCAATAGCTCCTTCTATTCTTGCTGTCTTCGGAATAAGTCCTTTCCTATTGTACCAGGGACACAACTCCTACTTAAAGTCACTATCATTCTTCTTGTCTTTGAATAGAAAAGCAAATTAACTGATGAATGCATCTGTTATTTCCTTATCTTTTGTGTTAAATTAACCACTATCATTCTGAGTGACAAAAACTGTCTCTTACCATCTGCCCACTAGAAATCTGCTTTAAGAACGTTTATCGTCATTTATTAATCCCTATAAATCAACTTTTTTTTTTTAATTGTTATTCTTAAAGTAGTGGTTTTGCTTTTCTTCTGACTTTTGCTTTTCTCGTGGCTCTACCATGAAGCTCGCAGCACCCTACGTGAAGAGAGTAACACGGCAGGAAATTATCGGACATTGTACCTCCCCATTGCATTGCACCCAGAAAAAAACAGCGCAAGTACGAATTTGAGAGCTGCACAGAAATGCACAGATAACTGGCATTCCATAAGTAATTTTATTCCTAGCATCTTGCAACCTCTTCATCCTTGAAGGCTAACTTGGGCGCTGTGTGAAGCAGGAGGGCAGAGTGCCCACACGTGTTTTCACAGGTCTCAAGCGGGAGCTTGGAACAAGCCCTGGGGTGACAGCAGCCCCACTCTTCCCCTACAAAACTAGCTGGGGCTCCGCTCTGGAGCTCGAGGCCGGGGCTAGCATGGCACCGGGGTGGGAGCACGGTCACTCCTAGTTCGTATCAGACACTTCCAGCCCAGCACCGAGTGATCCCAAGCTCCTCTGCTGAGGAGCATTTCTTTGCCCCTTCCGTGAACACAAAAGCAAATTAGCTGATGAAGACATCTGTTCTTTCCTTATCGCATATGTTCAATTAATTACTATCTATTCCCCCTTTTTCTGGCTACACCTAGAGTGAGGTCAGTCATGAGAGCCTTGATCATCCGCAATGCTTAATTTTTGCTCCGCTTGGCTCTGTCTTGGTTTGCTCCAGCCAGCTCTCCCTGAGCCAGTGCCTCGGTACCCTCCTTGGGATAACTCACTCCGGGGAGCACTCCACTAAAGCATGGGGAAGACCACAGGTACGGCTGCCTCCACCCCACGCAGCTTTGTAACATTATCCCAATGGGTTTTGTATGTTCAGTTTGGGTCTTACGACCTCATGCCATGCCCCAAGTCATGTAACATGCATCTTCAGCTTCATGAAATAAAACCACCCCTCTAACAGACAGTGAAAAACTCTGAATAGAGAAGAAAAACATAAAAAACCCCTCAGGGCTACTGGAGCACCATCTGGAGCCCAGAGGAGATTCAGCATTAAGTACTACGTGGGCTGGATGGACTGAGCCTGCTCTGGACAGAACTCACCATAAGCAACATGGGTGCAAACCAATCCATGCCACTTGGCCCCGGGGGCTAAGGGTTAGTCCTGGCTTTCTTTCATGTCAGTCCGGTGGGTCCAGGAGATAAAACACTCCTTCGTTTAGTCTGTCAATGAGACAGACATTTAGTATGTCAAAGTACATTGTTCAGCTAGTAACTCCTAGCATCCTTTCTCGTACTTCTTGCTAAGCATTGTTCCTTGCTGCTTATCAGGAGTCCCGCAACAACGCCGGACTGAATCGTCTTTCTTATTTCACATCTTCTAGTGCTCCTTTGTCACTAACATTGAACCTTTAACAATACCGACTCCTACAAAGCACCTGCAAAGTCCTTTTCTCCGTGGCAAATGCACCGGTTAGCACAGCAGGCCAACTTTCAGGTTTGGCAAATGCCTGTCTGTGCCTCAGTTTCCTATGTGTGAAAATAATAAAAAACCCCAAACAACTATTCTGTTAATACTACTTCCTTACTCGCAAAGATTTTGAGGATGAAAACACCTCTCTTCCATTTTTCTACCTTATGATGAGAGTCCATTTGGCACTCGTATCAAAATACGACACAACTTTGTGAGCCTGACTTCACACACTGCCAGAGCTGTCACTACGTAATCCAATGTCAACGCGTCTCCACTCTTTGGTCCTTCCAGCTGCAAAGTGGATAATCCTACGTCCACAACTCTGTGGGAAGAATTAAGGCTGGTAAAATAGCTCAGTAGCCCTGAATAAGAATGAGAAGTTTGTGCCAGAACGGTGAGGAACCATTAATAACTGCAGCTATATTGCTTTCTCGAATTATGTCTCCACTAGCCTCTCCAGCATTTTTATTCAAATTACATGAGAAAACAGTTCTGCATTATTTCTACAAAAAAATAATCCTCCTTTCTTTTTTTCTTCAATATTTTTTCAATCAGGACCAGAATAATTAAAAACCTTCGATGTCCAGGATTTGTCTGGGGTTTTTTTGTTTTGTTTTCAAACAAGCTTTTCTTATCTGTGAAGAGACTCTGTCATCTATTTTCTCAATCTGTAAGAGATTTACAATAGCTAGGGATTACAGCAAGGTTGGGTGGTTCTTAATTTCTTCGTATCAACCACTGGTGTCTTCTCCGGAATGCTTAAATCTTATCCTTGTGTAAGATGGCAAATTATAAACTGTTGTGTTTATTATTCTTTTTCCTGTTATATTTGTCCCACGTATCCTGTTTTTTTCATTCCTTTTATAAAAATCTATAAAAGGACACAATATGTGGAGGAAAGATAACTATGTAATGTATTCCAGAGAAGTTTTATCTATAATTTAGTAAGTTCATTTCGCAATCATAGCTTTTGGACCAGTTTTGTTTCCATCTTGTATAGCAGTCACCATCAAAATATTACTTCCTTCTTGCAAGGGAACGCTGTTACCATGGTATTCCCATTATTCCTAACACACAGACTGGGTGAAAAATCATTAAGCTCCCCAGAAAATTCCCTTACTTCCCATGCAAAGGTCTGCAGGGGTAGTTGCAATAGGACTTGTACCTGCTTTGCAGCTTGAGGGCAAAGGGAGACCGGCCGGTGGCTGGCAGGAGTTTCTCCAGCTGGAGAGACTCCTGCACTCAGTACAGTTCCCATCTGTTTCCTTGAATTACGATCGTGTTTGGGCAAACACCACAAAAATTTCACTGTGGTGTGGCATGAGAAAAGCTTGCCCATATCATGTCCGCTCGCATCTGAATTTTAAATGCTTCATTTAAAATGATCTGCAGGCCCTATTACTCAAAAATGGAAATTTGGGGGCGAGAACAGCTGCATTTTCCAACTCTTTGCTGTGCCGTGGCCTGCCTGAAACCCACTGTGGAAAAGCATGGAGAAGCATCTGCAGCAAAAAAGAAATTAGTGAAAGATGATGGGCTCCTAAAAACGTGATTAATGGACATGATCACAAACAGAGAGAGATCCCGCTCCCCAGGAAAGGCAGGAGCACCCAGGGACAGGGCTGGGGTGGCTGACAGGTGGCAGGGCTGGTTTGTTTCTCACTTTGAAGGCTACAGCAGCCACAGGGCTACAATAAGATACAGGGGAAAAAGCCACAAAATGCTGGATGACATCGTCAGATACAGCTCCCAGCTGCCAAACCTGGCTCTGGGGAGAGGAGGGCGCTTATAAGTCAGGGCTTCTCCCGAGGACAGCTCTCGTGGTGGAACCTCTTCAAACCATCTCCTCTTGAGCGCATGGGTCACATCCCCACGTACAGAGGTCTGTCCTGGTCTTCTGGGCACAGTGAAGAGCCACATGCCCTTCAGCAGGCTAACCCAACCAGGGACCAAGGATAAGCGTCCTCCAGTTATTGCAATTTATTTGGAGGTTTGATGAAAAGCTTTGCTTCAGTTAAAGCATTTTCTGCCCCTTCTCGTATTAAATCAAGTGGAAGTTTGGAATGACAATTTCAAAATAAGAAGTTGACTTGGTTTTGTTTTGAAAATGCCAAAAGGAAATGTTTCAACCAATGCAGATTTATTACTTCTGTTTTATACTTAGCCAAAATGATTCAGCAAGTGAATTCAGATGCCCTAAAACTGTGTTTCTGGAGAATAACAAGCCAGTAGCACAGTAAATTTTTGCACAGCTCTAGCCTGGCTTTGGCTTCCTGCGGCACTGCCTTTGCTGCAGACTTCACTTGAATTATCTGCACTTGTGCTCCCCTCTCAAACTGAGCTGCCGCAATGTGAAATGCCAGCGTGCAAGTGTCAGGATTAGTGAATGGGATGATTTTGTTAGCAGTGCAAACAGATTACAGTGCCAGCAATATGGTAAAGTGAAATTTTTGGATGAAGTGTTTATTTGACAAATACACAGTTTCAGAATCATTAGAAGGATTCACAACTTCCATTTGAATTTAGAAAATCATTTGATAAATATTTGACATGTGTTACATTGCAAAATATTTCAGAGAACTCCCAAGTGCTCTGTTTTACCACTTTTTTTAAAAAAAAAAACAAAAGGTTTCTCATCTTTTCTTTTGATACACTTTTCAGGATGGCACTTAGCTCTTGCCAAGTGTCTCAAAAGACCATTTTGCATCAATATTGACAGCATCGCGATCCATGTGCGACCTGAACAAGTCTCACAGCCACAGGCTGTTATCTGGAATTGGCTGCGGGATACAAGCAGGACCTCCAGCCTGATGGGCAGCATCTCTGGTGTGGCAGCCTTCCCTGCGGTGACAAGGGACTGGTGGCTGTTGCCTTGAAGCCAGTTTTTCCCCTCCTTCTCCAGGAGTGTAACTGAGCCACCCTAGCACCTCTGGGGGCAAAAGAAAATAGATGCTTCTGGCAGAGCTCCACCATGAGCCACTCACTCACTCGTTAGTGAAGCAGAAGACAAATACTCTTGTTTTCTGGGTCTCCCCAGGCTAACCCACCCCTGAAGCCCACAGCAGCAGCAGCTGCTGCAAATGCTCCTTCCTCCTTCCCTCCCCATCCGCTGCCTCGTCCGGATGCCCAGAAACCAAATGTGTTCCTAGAGCACAGCTGAGAAAGGAGACAAGCGTGCTACGGCAAACTGTTAGTGGTCATTTTGAGCAAAGCCTGGAAATATTTCCACGGCAGGGAGAGCTGCTGGCCTCTGGGGAGGCAGCAAGAAGGAGAGGGAACCCCAAGGGATGGCTGATCTGCTGGTGCTGGTCCGGGACGGCCTCCCCGGGCCGCCACAGGCTGCAGTACCCACAACCACAGAGCGGCGGACAACGAGCCTTAAATTCCTCTGTAACGTCTATTGTAAGTCATAACTTCCGTGAATCACCATTGCAATGTTCTTCTCTATTAGATATTCAACATCTACTCCAAAACAATGCTAAAAATAACTGATTTACTTCCAGCAGGCAGATGGCTACTAAATCGTTCTGCATTTTTCTGTGTCCCATAGAACTTAGGCTTGTATCTTTGATATATATACTCTGTGATATTAAGATATTAGAAGTATTGAAGATACAGCAGTTAAAAAGCTGCTGTAATTAAATATATTCGCTGAAGAAAAGCTCAAAGTTGTCACTGAAACAATGCCAGAGCTGTTACTCAGGCATCAATGGCACAGCATCGCCCAGAAGTTAAACAGATGAGCAAACCTAAAACGCCTTTGAGGCCCTTTCTACATAGCAAGTAGGAAGATGGATAAACCTTTTGGAGACACGGCTGTTTGGATGCTGCATCCCATCCTCCCAAATCCAAGTCCTGCATAGGAGGCTCTGAAATTGCCATAATGTCTATTTTTCTCCTGATGCATCTACCAGGGAAGACAGCGAGGCTCAGCCTGGAGCTGCGCGCAGGGCAGGCTCGGGGAGCCACAGGGAGGTGACCCCCAGGTGATGGCACAGCGCAGGATGGAGCCAAACCCCGTGTGTACAGCTGCCAGCGGGCAATAGCCTCAGGGGCTGATGTCCCCAGGCCACGCATATCTTTTTTCTGAGAGGGAGCCAGCTGCGCCACTCAGAAAGGCAGTCTGGAAGGAGAACAGCACGTATGGGGCAGCCGCTGTCTGTCTGGGGACAAGACCCAGGAGCAAACGAGGGAGATAAGCTATGGAACAGTGCGGGTTCACACATTTGCTCGATGGAGCTAATGAACTGTTTTTTTTCTTGGGGGGAAAAAAGAAATCAGTTTACTTATATATGACCTATGTCTACAAGAAGAGTTTTTCAACTATCTTCAGGCATTCACCAGTGTCATGAAATCCCTGAGAACAACCTAGCTTGGACAGACTGGGCTGGATATTTCCTTTCTGAGTTTCTAAACACTTGCTGAGGTAAAAAGCAGGTAGATGCCTGGTCTTCAGTAGGATCCTGAATAAACAGCTGGCAGCCATTTGCCTGGCTAGTTGGTCAGGACACCCGAATACTGCTTGCCCGAAATGGCTCCACGGCCAGGCTCTCCCACAGGACTTTCGCCATCAAGATAGAAGCATAAAGGTCCTTGAAATCAATGGGAAACTCCGCTTACGAAGCTGATGGTGTGATACTGCCCTCCGTCTTCACATCAGTGTCAAGGACACCTAGGCCTTTAAGCCACGTATGCGGCAAGCACGCCTGCCCTGAGCCCCTTGCAGGCTGAGAAACTAATGGCGAGCTCAGATATATCATCCTAAGCGACAATTAATTGACCTCAAAGTTGCAGCGACTCCAGAGGCATCGTTGCTGGCTCTATTGTTTTTTAATGTGTCATTCGGAGAAGGTCAGCGGGCTCCTGTAAGAGACATACGAAGGACTTGCTGAAGCAGATTGCCAGCTCAAGAGAGGATTAAATTATGATTCCTCAGGCTCCAGTCTTCTCTTATGGTGGGTGATTTGTGTGCGGGGCAGAAAAAGAAAGGAACAGACATCTCAACGTTTCTCAAAAGCTTTTCATTTTCAAGGGACCTACAACAGACATCATAAACTGTTTGCAATACCGGAGCATCGGGTACAAAGATTGTGTCTCGCCCTTGCCAGATAGCTTTGCTAGGCCCTGTTGATGTATTAATGTCAGCCTGTTGGTGTATTAACGCCACTGAAAAAACAGCTGTAAATCAAAAATGTAGGTCTCGTAGGGTAACCAAACACTGCTAAAGCGCTGCTGAGTTTGGAAATAAGAAGTTCTACGCTAATAAAAAATTAAAGAACTTCGCCCTGAAAAAAGCAAGGAGATGCCCTTCCCCAGTATCCAAATCTTCAAACTCACTTCCAGAGTGCCTGAAGAAAACAAACCACTTGTTTTGCCTCAAGGCATTAAAAGCTGCAACCACCCAAATATCAAAGGCCCAGATTTCCTCTCCCTGTCAGCAACTATTACAATTAAATTATACTGTTTAAAAACAACAGCAAAATGTCTGCATCACAGCGAAACTCGAAAACAAAGAAGCCTGTGTACAGCATATAAAACCCAAAGCACGCCTCAGTGAGGCTCTTTCAACAACTTCCATTGCACCACCTTGCAACTGGATGGCCTTCAAGCAGGCTGTGAAGAACAACAGGGGCTCACCTACGGTGCACTGACCTTAGGCACTGACGTGGTTTGGTTGTGTTGATGGTGAGGACATCCTTGGAAGAGCCCATCTTCAAGCAAAAAGCAGCAAGAGCGTGCAGTAGTAGCAGTAATGTAGGCAGCACTCAAGGCTGAAATCATGAGGATGTGAGGGGTGGGGTAACTTTGTGCTTCAAGAGGAATGAAACAGCATCTCGACAGAGGAAAAAAAGACTTCTCGCTTTAGGAAACTCTCTATTCATCTAAAACAAAGAGCAAAAAATCTCAAATGGTCTTTTAAACCATTAAAGCATACAGCTGGGCTAAATTTCCACAAAGAAGAGCTTGTGTCAAATTTAGCAAATTGATTGGGCCTTTTTGGGTTTTTTTAGTCAAAACTAAACTTCTCGATAAAAGTAATCATTTTTGTTGTTCTAACCTTTATTTCATCTTGGTTTTGTTCTTTTTTTACTCTTAAAAAAAAGCTGTGAATAAGCCGGTAGGTGTTATTAAGGAACACCCTTCTGCAGTAATTTGAAAAAAAGTGAAATCTCCCATAAGTTGTCTTTACAAAATATTTGTAATTTACAGTGATAGAAATGCATTTACGTTTTTGCTACATGCATACATCTATTGGATCCCCTCCTCTGCATTTTTGGTTTCTCCTAGGCATTTTAGCAGCCTAGAGACCTGAACCTGCAAGCCCCTCAGCTACCTGGATGACAGTGCATGGGGAGGGATCTGGGGTGGGGGGTTATGCCAGTGTGCAGTATCAGTCACCCCTCCTTTACTCCAACTCCAGTGTCCCTGACAGCACCACCACCAATTTGAGACAACTAGTGGTGGGAACTGGAAGGGCCATCAGCTCCAGACACCGTTACTCTGGTTACTTTCTTTGGATTTTGCCAAAATCTGCTTTCACAACTCTTACCTGGAGAAGAGACGGCTCCAGGGAGACCTTATAGCAGCCTGCCAGTACCTAAAGGGGGCCTACAGGAAGGATGCGGAGGGACTCTTTATCAGGGAGGGTACTGATAGGACAAGGGATAACAGTTTAAAACTGAAAGAGGGCAGATTCAGATTAGGTATTAGGAAGAAATTCTTTACTGTGGGGGTGGTGAGGCACTGGCACAGGTTGCCCAGGGAGGTTGTGGATGCCCCATCCCTGGAAGTGTTCAAGGCCAGGCCAGATGGGGCTTTGAGCAACCTGATCTAGTGGGAGGTGTCCCTGCCCATGGCAGGGGGTTGGAACTAGATGGTCTTTAAGGTCCCTTTCAACCCAAACCACGTTATGATTCTATGATTTATGATTTTTAAACACTACCTTCTTAATCCATTTATGGTAGCGGTGGTAACTTTAGGATCCCATTTCTTTTCCACACTCTTCCCTGAGATCTCTTCTTTCAGGCTTTAACAGCTTCCATTAGGTTTAACAGCGTAAGTACGTATCTCCCTCCCTCCCTCCCTCCCTCCCTCCACACACACGGTATATTTGTAAATGTGAGGCTGAGCGCTACGCAAGCTCAGAAAAGGTGTTCCAAGAAACGCAATGTCAGAAGAAGAAAACAGCAATTTCAGTTAATGGGGGAGGCTCTGTAGTTTGACGCAGAAGAAATAGGACCTGAAATTTTAGTCTGTAATTTCTGTGTATGTTTTCCTGTGGCTGTAGGCGTAAAACCGACCTTTCATCATTCATGTACTTCACAACACACCCGTCTAGGCTAATGAAAGCACAATGCTGATGACTATGCAGTCAAGACAAATGGGATTTTTGCATTGCGCTCAACAAAATAAAAATCCTGAGTAACTTCCATAAAGCTTGAAAATAGTTTTATTCAACTGTTATTGTGTTAAGGTGGAAATTATTAAACGTTTTTTTCTTTGGTTCTGCAGGCTTCCTCAAAAAGCTATTATCAGGTGTTGTTTTTTTTTTTAACAGGAACATAAAGGGGCTATTTCAGAAAACAGCAACTTAAAATTACCATGAAAGTTCTCATCCATAGGCAGGTGGATGGGATTTTCGCACTCGTACTGATTTCTGAGAGAGGGCAGGCCTTTTTAGGACATTTTGGTTAACATGAAGAATCACAAGAAAATTCCTAATGCTTTCGGAGAACAAGGTGGTAACTACAGAGCATTTGCAAAACTGAATAGTGGAGCTGGAAACTGAAGAAGCAGCACTGGCATGACAGAAACAAACCTCATTGACTGAAAGTGGTCCTTTATTAGGGCTCAGCTATCACACATATTATATATGTGAGGTTCAAATGTGCATAAGAAACGCGGTTAAGCAAGGTGATGCTGACACCCCCGGGTCAGAAGAGGGATGGGGCCTTACAGGGTATCTCCATCACTCCTTTATATAGTCCTGCTCCTTTTTATTTCCTTGGGCTCGCTCCATTTGAGGAGCAATCCTTACCTTCGAGGCAGCACTGAGGGAGGACCTGCCGAGCTCGTGGACTGTGGGGTCCTTCACTTGCCCAGCACAGTCTGCTCCACGGCTTGCTACTTCTGACACAAATATATCTTAGGAAAGTGATGTAATTTTCTATACTTGGGCACGAAAAGCAAAATAAAACATGCAGCAAAAAAGTCGATCCTTAAATTGGCTAGTTTGATTAATATATCAAAGGGGAAAGCTATTTCAGAAATACAAAACCTTATTATAAAACAATGATGAAACCATATTTACTACATCTGATTAAACAAAAAATAGGCAATTTCTTGGACAGTACATAAGATCCTGGTTTATTTTGGTTTATTAATAAATCATGATAATTGCGTTCCACTGCTTTGCCATTAAAAAGTTAGCATCAATATTGTATTTGTTTCTATTAAAATAGTGATTTATGGAGTAATCCTTGCATTAAAACCATTACAGAAATATCAATTTATCAGTAAACTTTAATGGACAAATAAACTGGAGACAACATGTTCAGTTCAAACAAGATTTAGCCTATTATCGGGTTTCAGACTAAGGACACAGAAAATTGGACCTTTGTATATTAAACAATATTGTAAGCAAATGCAGTTTACCGCTCTGTTTGTTAGCTGCATTTCCATAAGCAACCACAGCCCTCTCCGCATTGTAAACCCTTAATTCCGTGCTGAATTTGAAGCAGGAGTACAGCAACATGATGCGAGGGGGCTATTTTTGTACCATTTCCATCTCACCCACAGAAAAAGGAATCCAGTGGTACCCTGCCGTGAGCTGACCAAAAAGCTTTCTCCAAGGTTTACCCCCCCCAAGAAGGATGCCCGGGCACCCCCGAGGCGGCAGGCAGGGCAGTGGGTGGACCATGCCCAGCAGCCGGCTCCAGGGTGGGCATTACCATTTTGGGGATGTAAATCGAAGCAAGCGCTGGCCCTCCTGGCATGGACATTTTGCCGTGACACTGGGAAGGAGGCGAGGACGACAGGAGCTCCAGCCCCAGGCGGAGAGTCCTCCCAGTCCCTGGTACGGAAGAGCAGCGCGAGCCTGGTCTGCAGCGAGGGGGGCTTGGCCATTGCCAGCAAGACGCAACTGTGCAGCTCCTCTGCACTCTGCTCCTTACGCTCGTAGCAAGACCCAATGTTAACTCCAGAAGTATCGGTATATACTTAACCATAATTTTTTTCAGCCTTTAAATGCATCTGTTCTTTTTTCTAAATGTGTGTAAGGGCAAAGAGCGGTTCCTGTCGACTTCTTGGCTTGCGTTTGTATTATTTTTGAAGACACCACAGATATATTTGCAGCAAATTCATTTACTCATTTGGTACGAGAGCGTTTTACATGCCTGTTGTAGAATAACTCCTGAAAAACTGCACCATAAATACAGAGACACAATAGCTGGCTAGATGGAAAGCTTTGGTTCTTACTGAAAATAAGTATTTCCTTACTGAAAAAAAATATTTTTCCACATGCTAATATACGATTAGCATGCTAATAACAATGACACATCACCAGGTAACTCACAGTGTTTTGTCACATAAAGGAAGCGTGGACCTTGTTATTTAATAAAGCCACGTTTGCAAATAGCAATTAAGTTGAGGCCTTTGCCATACAGTAGTTCTCAGCAAACTTAAATTAGGCGAAGCGGTCTTAAACCAGAGCAGCATAACGAGCCAAAAGACGCATGATTTGGCCACCTCACCTGAAAAGTATTTAATAGCCATGCAATGTCTCTTTCTGCACCAAAATTATTAATTATTAAACAACACATTCCTAACACCAATGTTCGTGAAAATTCACTTACCCTCATTGCAATGGAGATGCAAGCAATTTATTCTTTCACTGCTCATTTCTAAAGGGTCTAAATAGGACACTGGCAATAATGAACCAATTTCAGTCCAAGAGTTTGAAAAGCAATTGAGACATCTGCCGTGGCCCTGGGGCAAGGCGCTCGCATCCTGCCCAGGACGTGCTCCACAGCTGACGATGTCTGTCCAAATGAACGCTCCCTCAAGCCAGGCACGACGTTGATCACCACGGCAGACTACCGAGGGACGTGACGGCTAAGCAAGATCTGCACAACTACAGGAATTATTTTTTAAACTAAAATAGCCCCCCCTCCAAAAAAACCCATAATGAGTAACTTAGTAGCTTCACAAGTAGGACGCTTTAAGGAAAAGCGTGGTTAAGAAACATTTAACTGCAGCTTTTATGGCTTTCTAGATTAAGAATTTTAGGCACTTATGGCTATTTTAGATCCTTACATGTGTACAAGAAAAATCTGTCCTAGAGAGAGGAAGATTCAGGTGGTGGCTGCTCTGCGTCCTACCATAAATTCAAAACCCTAGCCAGGTATCTGGGATTCTGTGTACCCGATCCGCACGCGGGCATCAGTTCTGCCATGCACTGCCCATGTCAGATTTACCACCCACGTCAGGAGCAATTCACCCTCACGACGAAGTGAGCAAGATGTGCCCGGAGCCCATCAGCCTGGCTGTCGGTGGCCAGTGGCTGTTTGCTCTGGGATGTTGGACTTCCAGCCGTCCAGCTCGAGCTACTGCTCACCCGACTTGCTGGGCATCCAGGAATATGGCAGATAGATAGCCAAAAAAAAACCCCAAACAACACCACAGCACGAATCACTGGGTAATGCAATAGTCTACCAAGACTACAGGAAGCAGTAGAGCTGGCAGACCTGTTTGCCTACATCGTTTTACCAGGCAGGAGCAATTGAAACAAAAACTGTGAAATGAAAAATGTCAAAAAGCAAGAAAGAAGAAACTGGTCTAATTCTATTAACATAAGTGAAAATTAAATGCCTAGCTGTTGTACGTGCCTTTGTAAATCTCTGACCTAAATTGAGAGAGAAATGTCCTTTGCAGAACACACAGAATGCCAAATACAGATTTTGGATTCATCTATGAAAATGAAACAGATTATGTTACTATCAGAGAGCGTACAGTGAAGCCTCAACCCTCCCATAAACCCAGTTACATACATACATACATAAATAAATCCCTGACTTGCCAAATTTCCTTAGCTGATGTAAACTGGTTTTTAAGATATTTCTATTACATGAGTAAACATCACTTCCTATATTTTTTTGTCAACTGAATGTAAGGATTTAAAGAAGACAAATCAAGTTTATTTTAGATTCCCTGAGGAAAAACAAACCCATCTGTCCCCACTCCTTCCCTGCTGCTTTACAGTGTTCACTATTAGTTATTTCCATAACACACCTACATTTATCCTTATCTGCAGGAGGAACATTTATCTCACAAATATTCCCGTCAAATGGCTCTAAAATGACAGCAGATAAAAAAACCAAAAAAAATCCCAATAGAAATGAAATATATAACATAGCAAAGGAGTCAAGAGGACCTCCAACCTGGTGAGCCTAAAGCTGGTCCCTTGACACCTCTCATGCAGTGTGACATGTCCTACATGGGAACAGAGAGAAGTAGTTGAGAAACAAGTATAACGAGCAAAAGAGAAGGGTGATGCCTGTTTTACTACATAATGCCAGGCTCGCTATCGGAACAGCGCTTCTTTAATAGCTCTCTGGTTGAAGACATCACAGCTGCTTGCTCTTTTCTTTTGCCCTTCACAGGTGGCATATGTAAAAGCTGAAGGCCAGTGCTGCCTCTAACAGAGGTGTAGTCCCAGCGCGGGAAGTCCCCGGCACTGAAGGATTTCTCTTTATTGTCACCGGCACAGCGGTGACTCTCATGGGCTGGTGCTTACAGTCCCACAGCAGAAGGCCTCTGCCAAAGTCCTTTGGAACTTGTTTTTACAGGCACCCTCTCCCAGCGTCTTTGTAAATCACAGCAGAGTAAAACCATCGAGAGAGCAGCAGCATTAAATGATGCAGGGAGCATCTCAATGTGGACAGTAGTTTAAGCAGCCACCACAGGATCACAGCCTGTGTTCCTTTTTGCACGAAAATGCTCCACTAAATTGAAAGAAATCTTGAAAAAAGCGTATTAGCAAATCACAATGGTTTAAGCCAGTAGAGCTGATGGAAAGTCAGCCTCAAAACACACCTGCAGAGGACGGTTCTCTGGGAAGCTTCGTGGCGGTGTGATTTTAGGTCTCTACAGCTGTCATACAAGGCAGTACGAGCAGATGTACGTACGGGAAGCTTTTCCAAACCCCTTGCTATGTAAGCAGGGACCCAACCCAACTTTTACAAATGATCCTGTATCGTGAACTTCCACTGACAAAATAATACAATGCACTGTCATAACGATGGCTTTACATAGTTCTTTCCAGGACAACAGCAAGTTTACAACACCATTTCTGTTGTGCTTTTGCCTTACGTCGTGGGACTTCAGATTTACCCCTCCTCATTTCCACTGACAGCACTGCCCTTCACACCACACGCTGATGGCTGAGGTGCGAGCGCGGCGTATTACCATCCTGGTAAGAAAGTCAGGACAGCAGCAACCGAGTCGGTAATTTTATTTCTCAAAAGCTGCTTACTGCATGCCTCGCCTCCGCGGCACGCCAGGCTCCCAGGCACGTCTCTCTTAACACGTGTTTCCACATCAGTGCATTTGGTGAATATCTCAAGACAGTTTTGTTTAATGTAGCACTGAGCTGTGCTGTTTCATTAGTCTCAATGACAACATCTCAACTTACCTGAGCCGCAGGTTCACGTTTCTCCGCGCTGACAGTTTGAACACAATTTAGCTTGTGCTCGGGATAATCACAAATCCCATCTGTCTTTGCCTCAAGAAAGACGAGGGCCCTTCTGGGGAGGATCCCGTGCTGTTTTGTACACTAAAACTCGGTCTCATGATACCGATTCAAGGTAGATGAGATGTGAGGAGGCAGGTGGGCCAGGCAGGGAGCCCCACGCTATGCCCACACCACCTTCCGTGTTCCCACCGGTGTCCTCCCTCCCATGGAGCAGCACCACGGATGAGAGACAAGGTTGGCATCGGGCCCCTTCCCACAGCTGCTCACACCCAGCGGTGTAGACACAACCGCTGACCCCAAGCTGTTCCCCATGTCTTTCCAGTAAATAAACTGTCTGCTTAAGGCAGCTTCGGCGTGAGATAGCTGGGAGGCTGTCGATGGAAATTCCTACCCGGATGGCGTGAACGCACTGGCACGACGTGCTCTGGGGAGGAGAAACCCCAGGCACACAAGTCAAGGGCAGCGAAGACAAGGGACGCATCCTGTTGTAAGGGATATCAAGAAATGAAGACTATGTACGAAAAGCTAAGGCTTTTTCAATAGCCTGGAGAAGACCACGCTGTTTATAAGAACTATTCTCATTACTTCTAACAGCCTGCCTACAGGAGCTGTTGGACAGGTGAGGTGCACTTAGACTCTGCTCCTGCATATTTTTTTGAATTCTACCTAAGGAAAAAGCATTTCAATAAGCCTTAAATGTATCCTAAATTTCATGGTAAGTACTCCTGTTATAATTCTTACTCTAGTTGGAAAAAGATAAGTAAGTTTAACTAAAGTTGGAACATACATTTGCTTTCTATTTGGCTTTATTCTAAAATCACAGTAGTCTTTGTAATACCGATTCTGAACACAAAGATATAAATTGTTTACTTAATTCTTCTTTTTATTTGCTTTGATTTATTTAAAAACAAAAACATGCAACGTCCTTAACATTCTCACCATAAGCAAGCACAGACAAACAGCTTGCCTCAAACTTGAATTAAGTCCTATTTAAAGCACACCACAAGGCTAATCTCTAGTACTGGCGGCACAGTGATACTGATAACCACATTATGCTACTGAGCCCAACTGTGGCTTCCAGAGAAAACAAAACAGATGAGGAAAAAGGCATCTACTTCTGAATAAAAACCTTCACACTATTCCTCGGGCATATTTAACGAGCATCACGATACATGCGTTTGCCAATGTCCATGTTGTTGGCATTAACATTATCCTCTCTATAAGAATGCCCCACCAAAATCTTTACCTCTGAAAAAATGAATGCTACAATACTTCACCTTGGACTGAAAATGCCTTCTACATTAAACACACAAAAATTATATCAAATTTCATTTGCTTTACTTCATTCTTCCATTCTTCTTGCAGCCTGCAAGACCACAGGACAATTCCATCTAACCCTCAAAGGATTTTCTACCGCCACGTAACACTACAACGTAATGAGTAACCTTTGAGTAAACCTCTACAATTTAACCCAGTCTGCAGTGCGCAACAGCCTGGCCAACCTGCTCCGTCAACAGTGCAAGTTTCCAGGACCAAGAGAACACCTTGTCCATGTTTGCTCCTGCAAACACTCCATTTCCAATCCGTAACTGCTGAAGTGGTTGGAATGTACCTTTCATTAAGGATCTAATATCCTACTCCTTCAAGTTTCAAAAATACAGTTTGAAATGGATGGTACCTCAACGTACACGAAATTAAACCTTCACAAAGCTCAAGGTCCACAGCAGCAGCTGGCCAGATGGTCAACAAAATAAAACACAACCTGCCAACAGCTTCCACATACGGTAGCACAGTGCCTACAAATCTCCATGGACAACATGGAAAAAAACCTCCTGCACCTTTGACCTGGAATTAAAACCATGGCTTCATTAACCTTGATCAGTAAAAAGAGTGGTCACACACATCTGTTTGCTGATATGCCTCCTCCATGTTTAAAATGTCTGTTGAAACTAAGGAAAATTTGTATATGATTTTTTGTTGTTAAAGCTATGAAAAATTCACAGAAATTGAGGCCCAGCGATGTCAGTCTCTCCTTACATTTCATGCTGAGAACAGAAAAAGGAATGTCCATTACACATCCTTGGGATAAACGCAGAGATTGGGTTGTCCATACAAAACCACAGCCAAACCAAGAGAACAGCGCAGAAGATTAGTCTACGGTTGTAAAGGATGCTCTTTCTCCAGCAGCAAACCTTATTTGCAGGTTATTTTAAATATGTTTAAAGGACCTTGTCACTGATCTGGTTTATGGAGGCGCCCAAAGCTGCCTCAGCATGCTGAAAGATGGTGAATGTGGGGTCAGAGCAGGCAAAGGGGCTGGGGGGACCCAGGGCAGCAGCCTCTGCGATGGACTTTACTGCTGAAGAAATTGTAAGATGGAAACACACCCTCATGAAGGGCTGAACCTGCACCTCGGCATTAACTCCGGCCACAACACAGGACAAAACCGTACCGTGGTCCTTTCAGGTCTGGTAGGACAGCAACCAGAAACCAAGGTTTTTGACATTGCAAAGAAATCAAAAGTAGTGATTTCTAGTACATGGCTCAAGTGCTGTTGTCACTGCTCGGGCGGGAGGGGACAGACATCAGTGCCGAGGAGCCAGGGCCAGGAGCCAGGGACCCGAAGCCCCTTTCCTGAGTGTCTCCCGTCACGGCATGCCCACTCCCAATGTGGGAGGTGGTGGAAATGATGGAGCTGAGCAAAGGTGTGCTGCTGTCAGATCGTGCCCCCAAACCCTGCTGCACCCCAGCAGCCACCAGCACACCCCTTTGTGGTGACACGCACAGAAACCCGCTGTTTCTGACCACAGCCTGGTACCACGCTGAGCACTGAGCTCCCCTGTAGGGCTAATTTAAGCACATTAGGGCTCCCTGAGCGTTAGCAACATTATGTGCTTTCCCTAGAGGCAGGCGACAAAGAGGATTTAGCTCCAGTAAGATAACTGCAGCATACTCACAAGTCCCCAGGGAGCACTGTTCCCATCACTAAACTGGGAAAATCAGGCACTAAGACGCGCAAACAAGGTGAATTAGTTTGTGTAGCTCATGGGAGATGCTGAAGGTAATGCCCCAACAGTCACTCATTGCAGTGACAATTATTTTAGCAAATTTAAATAATAAAAAACTGCCCTGCCTCTTGCTTTGCAGTAGAAATAAATACCGACATGTGCTAAGGGTTTCATCATTTTTCATCTCCATCTTTGTCATTTCCAAGTTGCGGTGAGCTCATAACTAACTGCAGTGGAGAGAGTTTACAGTAGACAGTAAAAAAAAAACATTGTTCACCTTTTAAGCTCTAATTCAAGCTCCACCAATTCCAGATCCAAAAGTACCAGAAATTCATGGCTGCGTTAAAGTATCAGAGAAACAGAAGAGGGCTAGAGAACAAGCCGTAAAACCAAGTGTAGGATTTGGTAGTATTCAGTACAGTCCTGCTTCTCACATCCTTTTTAAGACTGTAGGAATGCAACGCTATGTCATGGCTGGAAGAATAAAATCTCCCCTTGCAAACCTAAGAATCAGCATTTGAAGAATCGTGTTTTCTGTCTGCCGATGTAATCCTGTTGACGTGTCCCTGTAAAACACCTTATTCCTTAACCCCAGGCACACCTGCAGCACGCGTTGTGTTCGTACAACAGCAATTCCATTAGCCTTACCCAAAGTGTCATCAATTTGCTGCGAAACTCTGGCTGCTGAAGCGCTCTGTGCGCTGCAAACAGAGCAGGCAGGCCTTCTCCCTCGAGGCTGTACGTACGCCCGTCTGCATGTTTCTAGCGATATATCTAACTTCACACCTGAATTCCTAACTATTCCCGGGGAATCCGGAGCAGCCTGTAGACAATACACAGAGGTGAAGATCTGAAGTCCTCACTGCTTCCTAAAAACGCCCTATGACAGATTTCTAGAAAACAGTGGTTGGATAAATAAAAGGAAAAAACATCCCCTTCATGTCTGCGGTTTTTCTGCTTTCTGAGCCTATTTCTGAAAGGCAAATTTACCTAGAGAAAAAAAAAACCAACCCAAAACACGTAGAAAAAAAAAAAAACTATTGCAGAAAAAGCTCATTTTGAACTGTATGCCCACCTTTTCACAGTTTTCCCTGTACTTCACTTCTCAATAGACCAGTCCACAAGTAGCAAGACCGTAGAAAAGTATTACACTGAAAGCTGCAAACATAAAGGAATCTTCACAGAATCTCCTCTTGAGAAGAAAGTTAAGTAACATTGACTTCACAAGCAGAGAAAGTGAGATAAGGGGCAGTCGAGTGAGTGCCCTGGTGCAGCTGGAGGCTTCAGTACTGCACGACATCTGGTTGTGGTTACCGGTCATACTTTTTTACAGAATAGCCGCCTGTAACAGGGGACTTTGCAGGTAAAATCAGGATGCTGGCTTTCAGGAGTTTATGGTCTAAGTTACGTGGAAAAAAAAAATGGCAGTGATAACGTACATATGTATGCTGTAAACACTGGAAAGCAGGTGAGCAGAGCCAGCAGTGCAGCCAGCAGAACACACGCTGCGTTATGGCTCTGGAGAACCATCACTGGCTGCATTTCTTAATCATTCAAACGGGCCAGTTTTAACCTTCTCTCAGAAATATACTTCACATAATTGAAACGCTCTTTATTTGTTATTTTTCTTGAGAGCCCAAACAAGGCAGCTAAAGCCAACTTTTAGAAACAGCACAGAAGACAACGCACTTTTGAGCGAAGATGCATCTCCCTTACTACTGTCCAAAGATCTTCCCGAGAAAACAGGAGGTATTATAGGAAACAATCAGTAACAAACATTCAGGTAGGGTTCTCGAAGCAGAAGAAAGGCTATTGATTTCTCTTTTTCCCAGCCTAAGCAGAAGTTGGAGAAGGGAAACAGCAGAAGGGTTTTTGGGGTCCCTGCACCCCCAAGTCTCTTCTCACTCCTCTCATCCCCTTGGACAACCTGCTCCCTTCCCACATTAAATTCCGTCTCTGTTTGAAGCTGAAGGCCTCCACTTTCGATTCACACCCTAATGCGGGGGGAAGCAAGCAGAGCTGGTGGGGGTCCCAGGAAGCCCCGTGTGATGGATGGCGTGATGGCAGCTCACGTCCTACCCACCCACCCACCAACATCGCCCACCCCAAAGCAACGGTGAGAGACAGCCATTTGCCACACCACTTCCCAAGGTTTCTTTTGCCTCTGGGGCACACGCAAAACCTACGAGCGCATGTGAAAGTAATATTTCATGACTTTATAAAAGAGCGTTCATTAAAAAAAAAAAAAATATTATTTGAGTCCGATGACCTTTCTGGCTATATACGGCAAAATTTAGTACAGAAGCTAACTGAGTGTGTTCTGTAAACACCACAAACAGATTAGTGTCAGCATATTTTGTTTAACTGTGTTAAGCTACCTCGAGCACTCTTACCTTACACTCACATACATGAAGAGTGAAACTCTCCTTTTAAAAACTGCGGTTGTCAAGGTATGTGTATTTGGAAATAAATGCTTCTTTTGGACCCTCAGGCTAGGAAGATCTGGTAGAGTATTAGTTAAACATACATTAAAAAAATAATCTGTTAAGAGACTTTCACCTTCACTTAATTCTCTAGATTCGGGGTCTACCATGAACCTACTGGAAACTCCCTACCACAAAAATACTGCTTTTTTTTATGTAGCATTTTGAAAATGCTTCTCAAGTGTTGGTTACTGTTTTCAGTGAAACAGAAATGTGTACAAAAATGGTTTGTACAGTATCATTTACAATGGAGTTTCACGGTTTTAGCCATCCTGTTAATGTGAACAGTATGAGAAACAAGAATGCGTTTCTTTTCTAAAAATTAATATAATGGCCATCAGATTTCCACTATCCACCATATTCACCATTCTTCCTCTTTTACTGAATTAAGAGCACATTCTGAAACTGAATTAAACCCAGAGCTTCTATACAAATGAATTTGAAACCCAAGAATGGAACTGGCTTTCGCCATCCATTAGCATGCTTCTGTTACATGTGAAAAATACTCTCCAAATTTCCATTAAGGAAGACGAGAATTTATCCTCCGTGGAGGGGCTGAAATGGAGCACACCTCTAACTGCGGACAAGTGGAAGCCCATTAGCGGTTACTTTCATCATCCATGAGATCAGCTGTGGGGAGATCACAAGAGAGCAGGGAGAAAAGCCACACAAAGGAGAAAAAATATAATCGTTTGTAAAATATTCCCTTTTATGTCATACTATGCCCACTAAATAATTAATTACAAATACATCAGCCGCTGTTAAAAGGAAAAAAAGAAAGGGGGGGGGGAACAGGAAATCAATGATAAGCTCACAAATGTAGTTAATAAAAAAAGTACAAGAAGGACTGCTGTTCAAAACCGCCCAGGTTAAATGCTGAAGAAAGCGCTGCCAGCAGCAATTGCCTGCAGGCATCCCGTGCGTGATTAGTGACTTGGTGCCACAGAAACCGCTATGTTGAAGAAACCCTCTGACCTGAGGATCTCGACACCAGGAGCTAATTGCAAACCGTGTAATCGCCCGTTCCAGATGGCTCCGTTGTGTAAAGCCGCGCTGCCTGCGCCCAGTTTTCCACAGCAATAGCAGCATACAGGTCAGAAGGAGCCTGCATTAATTACTCCCTGTTGTCAGCATCACCTAAAATTCCTCATGGCTTTTTTTGGATTCTATCTGTAAATAAAAATTTCCATTAACATGCCTTGGAGGAAACACCTTTCTCCTAGTTAAAGATGTGAATTACAGATAAATACCCTGCCTGTTAACGTGATTTTATGTGAATTCAAAATGAGGTTTTCAAAAAAATACTGCACATAAAATGTGAATGTCTTTATTCTGGGAGAAAAAAATCAGTGCTGTGGAAGAGTCACTCTCCTTTACCCACTCCCCGGCTATAGCAGAGACAGGCAATACATGTTTTCAAGATTTCACATTGCCACAGATTGATCTCTTTCACATTACGTGCGAGACAGCTGATAACTTGCTACCTGAAAGGCAACTGCATGGGTAGAAAACCACCCGAAAAGGGGAAATGGCTCAGACAAGAGAGTTCACAGTGGTTAACCTCCTGGAACACATTAGCTACACCAACTCCCAGTTGCCCAGACTAAACAACTCTGAAAACCTCTTGATTTTATTCACTAACAGGAAATGATTCAGATACAGTTCTGCAAAGGCAGTCAACAAGAAGAGGTAAATTACACACGCTGTACTACATTTTACAATAAAACAATTGAGTATAAAAATTATTCAGGTCTGGTGTAATTTTTTCTTCCTTCTTTTTAGTGTTTTGCCCTTGGCTGGCACATATAAAATATAAATTGTGATGCTTTTATCTTATAGCTCAATACACATCACTTAATTTTTTAAAACACACATATCCTACAGACTCCTGACAGAGCAATGCGTCGCCAGGTGTGTGAGACAAACAGAAACCGGCATCTTTTACAGAGAATGCTGTCTGCATATAAATAATAATGAAAACCAAAGTGCTGTCAGGTCTGGGGCTATGAACAGAGAGACTTTCTTTTTCCTTTAAAGCTTTCTTTTCATAACAGAGATTTACTTACCAACATAAAAGTTACACACACACCACTGAACCAGCACGTAAAAGGATCAGAATTTTTTCTGGCTCCACAACTCATCCCAACTGGCTCTACGAAGCACAGCTATGGTCACAAAACCCAAACCCCCCCATCCCTTGGCAAACTAAGTAGTACCAGCCGCAGCAGGGCAGTCCTGTTACCTGAGAATAAAGTCAGCCTCCTTCCTCCTGCATGTAGCTGTACAAATGAAACAGCCAGAATTCAGCTTGAACTTCCATGATAAGGCAGAGAGTTTATACATTTTTGCAAAATTTTAACTATATTGGCCCTATATATACACATATATACTTGCAGCCCAGCCACACGGAACAGGCAGAGGAATGGTATTTGGGAGAAGCCACCAGCATTCTTTCACGTTTTGCTGGTCAAACACCACCCAGTATGTTGACTTCGTTGTCGGACACCTGGAGCACTGCTGTGATCAAGGAGAAACTAGAGATCCAACAGCCTGTCTCTATCATGAGCTCCAGACTTTGTTGATGCAGACCACTGGCTATTATTCCCCTTTGTCTTTACGATAAAAAAGTCCCATGGGGCCTAGTAAAACCCCCTCATGGCCCATCACCAGTCATGTTTTAATGAAGAGCTGCAACCAAGCGCTTATGCCCCATGCAGACAGACAGAACCCATGTTCAGGTTAGCTCTTCTGAGGCAACTTCTGGAGCTCTTCATGCCAGCAAAGACCTACCTAAATAGGGGGAGGGTGGTGGTGGTGGTGTGTCTGGCTGAGCGATTTGACCTCAAACACAACTCCAAGGGCCCCAAAAGGGTAAGAAAGCAGCAATTTGCCCAGTCACATGCTGAGGCTTGCTGGGAACCAGCTGCTCTTCAAAGTCAAGGAAGGAGCCACCTCACAAAATGCCAGCTTGTGACAATTTTAAAATAATGGGGTTTGCAGTGTCCAGATTCCCACAGCTGGAGGGATGGTACTGGGTAGGAAGCAGCAGAGCACACTCTGATGCCAAAATCCCTCGCGTGTCAGGCTGACGTACTCTGTTCCCATGCTCACGTCAAATGGGTTCCCAGCTGGGAGAGATGGTCTCTTGGGTATCTGGGTATACTGTATTTCCTAGGATATCCCAGGAATTTTTCCATGCTGTTCTAGGGATCTATGAACAACAGCAGGTCCCTTCCTGCTCTTTCTGTTATCTTTGAGTTTAGATCTTACCTTTACAAAAAAAGTGCTGGTAAGTGACTTGAAGCCTCTGCTGAATCAGGCCACGGGGAGGCAGGTGGTTTGTGGATCTTTCCAGAATGACCTTTATTTTTTGCACAGTTGTCTCCCGTAAGAGGAGGTTGAAGGTGATGCCCACATGGTCCTATTTATGTATTCAGTGTTGGAAAACATAGGCCAAGAATGCTCTACTGCATTACCTGACTTTTAAAAGCAAGAAGAGTGTGGCGTGAATTAGCAGGAGGCACCGGAAGTGACTAGGGCCCTGCCAGGGCATGGTGCCAGCGTGACCCCTGAGGAGCGGTACCCGAGAACAGTCAACACACCACATCCACCAAGGCCCTTGCTGGCAAGACAGCAGCAACTGCTAGGTAGGATTACTACACACCTGCAAGCAAATTTCCAAGTAAGTCATCTGGTTAAAGCAAGGCTTAAGTTTATGACCTTTTCCTAAAAATGAGCACGAGCTGGCTTGAAACACCACACGAGGAGGCCAAGAGGCATGTATGACTGCAGCTAGATGCGGCTGTCACCATGGGCACCCACAGCGAAGACCATAACGGGGCAGAGAGGGAAGAAGCACCGCAGGGTCACGTATAGTTTAGCCATTCTGCAGGAGAGAGGCGATAGCCACCTGCAGACAGGACAGGGGACGTGGCAGCAGTGTCTGGAGGGCTGGTGTCCGGTGCAGGATTGTAGCATGGAGAGGTTATTCCCTGCCTGCACAGGAGATGAGGAACGACGTTCCGTGACAGGCGCTCCCCAGAGATGGGGGGGCACTAGCATGATGCTGCAGATGTTTGGTTCACCAAGATAAGGCTGCCCTTCCTCCCCTTCCGCTGCCCCCGCCTGACAGCAGCATGGCAAGGGGCTGGGACCAGGACACACGCCGAGCCGGTGACAGTCTCCCGTGTGCAGAAATGAATGATGACTGCCCTTGGGGGGTTAGTGCTGGGCTGCACCTAAACGAGTTGCGTTATTAGAACAGCAGACCCTTGAAGTCCAACTGCCTGCACCTTGCCTTTCCCCTGCACATCCAGAACAAGCCTTCTGTTCATCATCCTCCACCTGTTCCCAGCTGTAAAAGTTTAGTGTTCCGATTTCTAACGCCATCCTAACGTAAGTGCAGACAGTAAAAACCACAGTGCTAAAACCAGTTCCTCTATTTTTACCTTTGTTTCAGACTGGAATTCGCACAATTTGCTAACCATATGCTTTACGGGACTTACCAGTCCTGCAGGGCCCACAGGACGCATCAAACCTAAAACTAAGAGTATACTTCTGAATTCTGCAACGCTTACGTTGTCCTATAAATCACTGCCTCCACTCCCTGGCTGCTCACCAGGAGCCAGGATTTTTTCATACCTGCAGCACTCAGGACTTTAAGACATAGCTACAGCAATCGTTATTGTGGGATGGTTTACCAAGGAAAAGAAGATGCGTGAGTGAAAGAACAGCTTTGACCTTTTTTTTTGTCTGTAAATGCAGCAATCCAATCATTTTGCTAGATGGAGAACCTGGTAGGGGAAATCACCGTGTTGATATTTAAGAATAACCTTTACACCTTCCAGCCCGAACTTTCACTTCATATCTCCATTTCTTATGAATATTTCAGGAAGTAGGCCATATATAATTAAAGACACCTGTGACACTTGTAATGCTCGTCCTCCCTGCAATAGCTGACAAAGAGCAGTAACCCTGAAATTACGTTTTATAGCCCTGCTTCTGCCGAACTCCTTCAGCTCCTCTCTTATGAATTAGTCAAGTGGAAGACTTCAGCCATGGTCTTAAACAATTCCAGACAGGAGGACACAAGCCACCGCAGCCCGTGTTGCCTCGTGCTAAATAGATGCAGACAGGTACAGCCTGAATGGAGTTCAGTAGCTACTCTGAGAAAATTATCTCTAACCTCAAGTCAGCCCTTTATTTCTGCAGAGGACACTTCAGACACATGTTTAATTGAGAACATGCTGCTATAGTTAACCACAGGCAAAACTGCTGTAACGGAGATTAACACAAGTATGCATTTAAAGCCTCTGCTGATTTGGGGCCTTAAGTGAGTACCTCACTTGGGAACGGGGAATTATCATCAGAATACCTGCATCTGTAATAGGCCGCTGGGAACTGCTTTCAAAATTGCTTCTAAAATACTCTGTTTTCAGCATCCCATTATCGACTCTACTTGGGAAGCAATGGATTTAATTTAGAGAAACGGTTCAGCAAAACAGATGGACTGCGTGCCACTTCTGGGCTCCTTCAAGACCCGTTTCCTTCCTGCATTTTGAGAAAACTCACTAATACCGAAGGGAACAACAGTTATGAACCCCATATGCTTTGAATACATAAAACACCTATATTCAAGTCCTAAAGCTGTTTGGCAAGCCCTTCTTACTTCTGTTTCTGAGGGAAACTAGGCTGTAAGACTTCGTGACCTCTTTGTTTATCATATTCATCCATTCAATACTACTGACAAAGTGACTGCTTTCTTTGATGGCTTGTGATGAGCCTTGCCAAGTTAAATAAAGGGCTCCCTGCTATTAATCTGCTCTGCTAAGGTCTCTTATTTGGCTGAACCTGTTTGTTGAATAACTATAGCAGCTATAAATACTTCAGATTAACTCACAGTAGCCACAAAGCAAAGACAAGCTATAAATTTTCAGGACAGGTGACAATTTCCAAAGTCTGAAGGAAGACTCTCACAGGTAAGTGGCTAGAGTGATGACTGGACTTCCCAGCTCTGCTTTCAGTCACCAACAGCACAGATAGGAACCTTAAAAAGCCCACCCAACCAAGAAACTAGCCCAAACCATCTTTTAAAGATGAACAAAGAGGGATGCAACTCCTAACAATGCAAGAGCAGCGGGTCTACAGTATTATAAGGACTGCTTACTTCTGAAGCCACTCTCTTCACTGCCATGACCTGGCACAGCCTCTCTTGCATTGATGTGTTGTTCAGTGTCTCTGTTCATGTTCCTGGGCAACCGGTGGCCCTGCTAGGGCAGGAGGGTTGGACCAGATGTCCTCCAGAGGTCCCTGCCAACCTCAACCAGTCTGTGATTCGGCGATCTACCCGTAATGCACAGGGACACACTCTTTGTGTTCAGACCCAGATCCTCCTACACAGCCCGGCAGGCAGGTCGGCTGCTTTTCTGGTGCTTTTTCAGTACTTCTTTCCAGGTCCCTGTTAAGGACCCTTTTGTCTGTTTCCATCCTACCAAGTGGACATGTTCCTCAATGCACCCAGGAGTCCTGGTCCCCCGGGAAACAACCTGGCTGGGCTGAAAACCCAGGGCACATCGCATCCTCCTTCTGATCCTTCATACAAATACACCTGATAAGAAGTATTGAATGTGGATAACCCCATCATTTTTTCTTAACTGGTTTAGAAGGCTTTAGGGCATTAAATACGACGATAGTAGAAGATAATTTTAGAAATTTGAGTAATATACATTGCAGCTCAGCAAAGCTGTGTTGAAGTTATAGTCTGTGTACGCCCAGCTCAGCTTTAATCACTGCAGTAGGAAAAGAGACAACCAAAATATGATTCAGAAGAAAGAAATGAGCCAGGGCCTTTCCACTGGCAAATATTAGAAAACCAGACTGATCACAAACAGCCAAGAGAGAGATCCGCGTGCCTTGTACGGAAGGAGCAATAGACCCTTCATATTAGCTACAGATGAATTTGTTTGTCTTAGCAGACAATTTCCTATCAATCAGTAACGGTGGTCATTTTTAAGGGTAAAACAGCAATGTTTTATATTGAAATAAAATAACCAAAAGCAGGTTTCACTCTGAGGCAGTGAGTTGAAGTGAGAGGAACATTTCCTTCCTAACAGACTGACTACTTGCTATCAATCTTCAAAGAAAAATACAACTCTTGAATCAAAACATTCATATTTTTCCTCATTTGCTTTCCTTCTTGTTACAGGAGCGGCTTTGCCAGCTGGTGGTTAGCAGATGAGCAGTTTTCAATGATGTGGCTCCTTTGGACCTGTATTGCTGATGCACATGATATTTAAGGGCTACTGGTCCAGCACAGAACTTCTGGGCAGCAATTCCCAACCTTTTTAGAGGGATAGGTGACAACCCCATCAGGAGCACCACCAAAGGAAACGTGAGAAAGCTACAGCAGTATAGGGATTTATTCCCTCTGGACTTTTCTGGGAGGCTTTCAACAGGAGAGGGCGGTGCAGGCACAAGTGAACATCTCCCAAGAAATAATTACAGCATCCTTAATCATAGGTTTCAATGAGAGAAACTACCTTGGTGTCCCTTCTTCTGGGTTCTCTGAAGGACTGCGTAATCCATGGGTGGAGTTTACTCTGGACAACTACTGATTTACAGCAAAGTTATATTTTTACTAAAACTGTCCCATAAACAACACCATCTGTTAGAGGAAAAAAATGAATTTTTTTTAGGATTCCTCCTTTCCCGTTCAAATTCATAGAAATAAGTTTTCAGAGAAACTTGTAGGAGCCTACCGGAAACACATGGAGCTTTGACACAAACTCTTATTTTGCCTTTTTTCCCCCCAGTTTATCCATCAATTCTCTAACACTAGCAATAATCTCCTCTACCATGGATAAATCAAATGTAATGTACCAAATGGTTAATATTTTGCGAACTTAATACAAATGTCCTCTTTTCCCATGGTAGATGTATCTAAAAGCATCGGTTTCCTGTATTAGACAAACATAAGGAGAACTCCCCCATACTTTATCTGCTGCAGTGGGCACCAAAAATGAGGCTCACCTTTCAAGTCCTCAGACTTTCCTCAGAAAAACACAGTGCTTTCTCTTTCAAGCCTTCCGTGAGGGCAAGGGGAGAAACGATTTTAAAAAAATTATTTTAGGGTCAGCAGAGACAGTATCATGATTTTCACGTTTTCCATCTTCTCCAGATATGGAATGATTTCTCCTAACAATACAGAACAAAGTACTATTTAGCAAGAGAAGTAAATTGAGGCTGTGCTTTATCTTTTTCCTTTGCCAACACAATGGAGCTGTCAGTAATATAACCTTGAATGTGTTCATTTTCTCACGTTAACCCTTTCAGTCCTGTTAAATATAAGCAGTCTTTTTGTCTCACGGGGGGAGAAAGTGCGTTTTAACCTTCTGAAACAATGGAGAACAAAAATTTTAATTAAAGTCTTCCTTGTACACATGCACGGATAACTCTCCCTTTAGCAAAGAAAAGCCCTTTTTAAAATTAAGGTTATCATGCTGAAATTATTAATATAACTCCTGGGAGAAATGCATAATCTTTGCATATCAAATGCCAAAATGACTAAGTGAACTATGTTTAATAAATATTATGTTTCCCTTCAAGTTCATACAATCAGTTAATCACGCACTGATAGACGAAAAAATATTTTTAAAGCAACTTAAGCATTTTAAATTTAACTGGCGCCCCGGTCTTTGCGGGTCCCTGAAGGTTTCAAATCTTCCCTCCTCGGGATGCGAGCCAGCAGGAATAACTTATTGGAAGAGACTGGGACTCTCACATCAACAGCGCTTTTCCACAGCTGCCAAGTCCTGCTGCTCTTAGGTGAATCCCTGAGCACCTTCATCTGCACTGACGAGGGGTCAACACGCCGGCGCTGCTGCCTGCAGCTTGCTGGTACTGATTTTTGTTCTGTTTTGGGGCAGGGGAGGCATTTTTAGTGGGCTGGCTGAGCACTCACACTGTGTGATTCCCACTAGCACTCATTCGTTATTTGTTTTGACCCCAGAGCTCGGCCCCTGGCCGATTCCTTATTTCAGGGTATCAATATTTTGGCCTGCAGGGGAGAGAATTTACAAGGGGAAACTCAGAAAATGCTAGGCCCTATCCCTGTATTTTTGAGGCACACCTTTTCAAGTCTGACTGTTTATTAGGCTCGCTTAAAATCAAATCTGTCTCTCTCAATAACCAAAAGGGTAACATCATTATTTGTTTTGCACCCTTAGCAAGAACATTTAAATGTCACTCCAAAAGAAAACCCTGAACACAAAGTTACCGTGAGTGCATGATTCTGCACAGGGGAAGGGAAGACCCAAAAGAGCAACAGGATTTCATTCAGTCTCCTATATTTATCACCACTCTTCCCCCCGGAATCAGATATGTCTAGCCCTTGATTCACAATGTACATCACCATGATCAAAGGACGCTAAGTCCTTCAGCCCAATTAGGGGATATGTTGATCCATAACATCCACCTGTCCCTAACGTCTCCTCCCAAAATTCAAGGTGCACTTGCATCCCAGCTGCAATGGTCCTCGGCCATAATTACAGTTCCTCTACGAGGTCTTTTACCTTGGGAGACCGGTTCTGGTCTAGCCCATCACCTTAAGAGACATAGGTCATCTTTAAAAAAACATAATATAAGCAAGTTATGAGCACAATTGTACCATTTAGCAGTTAAGTATATAGCAGCTGTATTTAAAAGTAGCCACTAACATCCAGTGAAAGCAAATTAATTATTTAGATATATTTATAGGATTTATAGGGCAACTGAAGCCAAAGCTAGTTAATTGAAATCCTGATAACAGACTGAAGCCTGCATTAGATCCTATACTGTGAAATGCAAAGTCTTTATTAAATAAAGCCATTAAGGAGGATGATAATCCCTGTGGCCTTAAATATGAATAAGGTGCAATGTAAATAATAAAAGGCAAAAATCCAATTTTCATGCAGTGAACTTTCAAATACTCTGCTGTTTCCATTAAATTACCTTTTATTCAACATACTGTAATGGCACTGAGGGCACATCAGGCTTCCTTGTAATACAATTATTGTTCAGCATAAAAACTGCTTTTTAACTTGAAACAGAAATGTGAAATATTTTATTTGGCTTCTCTCCTACGTCAAATGACATGAAAATTGAGAACAAAAGCTTCACAGACGCAATAAAAGAGAAAATAAGCAAAGGAAAAATAAACACTCGCAAACAAAAAAGATCCAGAATGTGAAGACAAAAGAAAGAAACAGGGTACATAATAGTAGTTTTCCAGTTAATTTTACAGCAATTTAATACTAGGAAATAGAACAGGAAAATAATTTCAGTAACTAAAGTAACTAAACTTGGAAATAGGCCAAATGGAGCGGTAGCACACAGTAAAGGAGGTGAAACTCATCAAAGCTCTTTAACCAGAACTAAATCTGGTGTGAAATGTCTGTCATGCTCCTTCCAAACACGAGGATGGTGACAAGAGCTTGAGCGCATCAAGTGCCACCACAGCACAGTGCTCAAGTCTGGAGGCGTGCGATCGCTCCTTGGCTCTGCCGTGCTGGTAGCAGCTCACTTTGGACGTGCTTTAACTTCTCATCTACAAAGGGAGCACTGATATTTACTATTTTCTACAAAGCATTCTGTGGAGTTAAAAAAGGTTAAGCAAAGATGCGTCTATTTATTATTTATTAAAGAACTGGAAACTGTAACATGAGGTCAAGAATTTACTATTATTGTTCAGAAACAGAATATCCCTATTGGGAAATTTAAACAATACATTAAAGAAAAGACTGTATTTGCTATGGATGTCAAACAATTTCTCCACTATAAACCTTTCTGCAAATGAAAAGTATTCCTCCAGCAAAGTTGCACTGAAATAAAGATAAGAGAATGACTTCATATTTATTCAATTCTATATTCAATTTGGAAGCATCATACCCAAAGAAACCCTTCAGCACAACAACGCAATTTTCCTTATAGCATCTTCACTGCATCAAGATGTTTGAGGTATCAACAGTAGAGATCTGAACTACTGTAACCTCCCAAAACACATAAACATTTATTTCACAGTATTTACTTTTCACTGTCTGTACCTGTGTCTGCCACATCCTGTTTTCTGTGCCCATTCTCTGGTGATAAGAGTCACAGAATCACAGAAGGATCTGGGTTGGAAGGGACCTTCAAAGATCATCTAGTCCAACTCCACTGACATGGGCAGGGACACCTCCCACTAGACCAGGCTGCTCAAAGCCCCATCCAGCCTGGCCTTGAACACTTCCAGGGATGGGGCATCCACAACTCCCCCAGGCAACTTGTTCTAGTGTCTCACCACCTTCACTGTAAACAATGTCTTCCTTATACTTAATGTAAATCTACCCTTTTTCAGGTTAAAACTGTTACCCCTTGTCCTATCATTACAAGCCCTGGTAAAAAGTCTCTCTTCATCGTTCTTATAAGGCCCCTGTAAATACTGAAAGGCCACAATAAGGTCTCCCTAGAGGCCTCTCTTCTCCACGCTAAACAACTCCTTCAGCCTTTCTCCATAGGAGAGGTCTTCCAGCCCTCTGACCACTTTTGTGGCCCTCCTCTGGACCTGCTCCAACAGGACCATGTGTTCCTTGTACTTGTGGACCCCAGAGCAGGACACAGTACTCCAGGTGAGGTCTCACCAGAGCAGAGTGGAGGGGCAGAATCATCTCCCTCCACCTGGTGGCCACACTCAGCTCAGGATGTGATTTGCTTTCTAACCTGCAAGGACACATAGCTGGCTCATGTCCAATTTTTTGTCAACCAACACCCCCAAGTCCTTCTCCTCAGGGCTGCTCTCAATCCCTTCATCCCCCAGCCTCTACTGATACTGGGGATTGCCTCGACCCGGGCAGAGGACCCTGCACTTGGCTTTGTTGAACTTCATGAGATTTGCATGGTCCCACTCCTCAAGCCTGTCAAGGTCCCTTTGGATGGCATCCCTTCCCTCCAGCGTATCAATGGCACCACTCAGCTCGGTGTCATCTGCAAACTTACTGACGGTGTGCTCAATATCCCTATCTATGTCATTAATAAAGATACTGAACAGTTATCGGTCAGTACAGACCCCTGAGGGACACCACTTGTTACTGATCTCCATTTGGACATTGACTGTTAATTTGGTCCACCTCTGCTCCAATGCTGCTCATGTGCAAAATGCGTAGGAAGTGTCTGAGCAACCAAACAGCTCTACACCTCTGGCTGTCTGCCACCCCATGTGGAGGACCTCCTGGGGCCAAGCGGTGATGGTGATGGTGCAGGGGGACAATCTTGAGGGGCCACAGGGGTGATGGCAACAGACCCGCTGACCTGCTGCTGTCCAAGTGGCTGTGAGCAGCAAGGGACACTGGTGACATGGGACCTCACAGGGGCACAGACTGGACAGGGTGGGCCATGGAGGCTTCCTGAGCTGTCACCTCTGGTCAAGCCCAAGTGAAAACATAATGCGTCCCGCCACGTGCCAAGGGAGAACCAGGAAAACCCCTCCACAGCCTGAGCACACGGGGAACACGGCAGCAGGGACACGGTCTCCATGTGAGACCTTTATTACTGGCAAAATTGTTTCCTTTTGCTTCTTGTGTGAGCAAAGAAAGTAAATATATGAAGTAGGAGGGAAAAGGCAAATCTATTCATGGCATGTAAGGTAGAAAATAGTAACACCTGGCAGACCTAAAGTGAAGTAATACAGCAACTCCATCAGTGCAAACCATTATCCTGAACAATATTTGCACCAGGTCATTGAAGCAAAGCTATTCGAACAGTGTTCCTCAAGTTTTTCTTCCTAGGAAGGAGAATATTTCCTTCCAGCAACACTCTCAAAAACGGCTCTGCTGAGGTGCTACGATATTGCTACTTACTACAGTAGTGATTTCTCACACCTCCCACCAAAACTGAGTCACGATCCTAAAGAGGCCTCCAAGGCTCCCACGTGCCCCAGGAACAGCTTGGGCATCACAGCTCTTTTACTCTCAGCTTCCAAATCTGCAGTCCCTTGGAGCTACAGGCACTGAAGGGGAAGAAGAGATGGAAGTAAAAAAAGAAATCAGTTCATCCTTTCTGCTACAGAGAGAGACTTTTGCTCTCTTACCACGTGCCTAGCAGCACTGCCAAGTAGCAGATTACTCACTTTCCTTCATTAATTACTGAAAAAAAGGCTACAAAAAACAACACAGTGTTTATTTGAAGTTCATTCAGACAAAGCTACTAAACAGCTAGGATACCAAACACTACAAAGGTCAGGGTCTCCCCATACTTTCTTGGCTCTGCAGCTACACAGCTTCATAGAGGCATCTTTTAAAGCGCTTCATCAGCCAAGGAAGCTTTTCAAAGAGAAAAAAAAAAACAAAAACAAAACAAAAAAACCAAGTAGCCTATACTGTCTTGCCTGAGATTCATTCTAGTCTTTATCTGCTCGCTGCCAATTACTCTGGGTTTATGAGTTAATGAGACAACTTCAGGGTGACCACAGTCTTTGCTCTGTGTTTGGCTTCTATTTCTTTCACCGGCATTGGAAAGGAACCACAGCTACGGGGAGTCAGCGTCACTATCCGAAACCTGTAAGTCATGAGCTGACTCGTCAAGGAAGCACATGTTCATTGAAAGCATCAGAGCAGCTGAGGAACCTCAACTCTATCCAGTTTCCCATGATCTCTCATTTTAAATGTGAGCTCAAGCTCTTTTAACCCTAACCCTGTACCAACAAAAAGTTTCCCTCTGGTAACTACGGAGAGGATTAAATGAAATATGGTTACTCCTACATGCAAAACAATGGACTGACACTTAAAAAAGCCCCTTCATCACAATTTTGATAACTAGAGGAATTCATTCTCAATTGATCAAATTAAAGAGGGAAGGGCCCCTCTGACAGGGTAGTGTCCTAGTGCAGAAACCGCCCAGCACTGCTCAAGTGTTACCACCTGAATCCTCCTCCCGTGCTCACAGGCAGGAGGCAGCTGCCGCTGTTTTCTAAGCAGGTGGTGGCCTACGTGAAGAGTGGTCAAAGCAAGGTGAGTCTAGGGAGTTTTAATTTGATGACAAATATGCCATGGCACAAGCCCACCGACTCCATTTCAGTTGTAGCATCAAGGAAAATGTCATCAGTGCCATTTGGCCGTGCAGTGGCAGTCGTTCCTGAGCTCAGAGAGCCGGGTACAGAGACTCAAAAAAGAGAGTTCAACATGCTCTCCAAATCTTATTAGACTTATTATTGACTGCACTCATGAACTCCAACCTACAATGCTGTCAGGGCAAATTCTCCACAAACACTCCCCTCATATTTTTAAGATTAAGCTATCGTGCGAGCCCTACTCCCACAGGAAACCAAACATCCAAAATGATCTTCCCTCATCTTCTGCACGGCCCCGTACTGCCTTTCAGTATGAGTAAACCTGGTACAGTCATCCCGTCATTAGCTACCACTGAGCACACCCCGCTCCCAGGGTCCCCGACCACTAGCAGCACCCGTCACCCATGAAGCGTTTCATCATCCACGTGGAAGGAGCTCATCTTCTGGGTCCCTCTCCGGAAGGACCTCATCTTCTTGGTTCCCCTCTGCGCCCACCGCACAGAGAAGGGTGACGATGCACAGGCTGAAAGCCAGGCTCTGCCGTACAGGCTGGAAAGGATTCAAATGTGTTAATTTGGGAGGTTAACAATTCAACAACCACCAGTGCCAGTGCCTCTGCTCTTGACATTGGCAAGTGCCTTGGCCCGCTGGGGAGTGAGGATGCACATGGAGAGGGAAGGGGGATGGCAGAGCTGTAGCCCACCCCTCGGATAGGCTGTTCCTGCCTGCGCCTGCCTGCTGGATGTCTTCTACTGGCGGCAGAGTGCTGCAGGAAGGGGACGATGACATAGCTCCTTTCCTGGATCTTCTGTTATCGCTACTAACACAGCAGTTTGCTTCTGGAGTTCCTATTTTTAGTAACTTTTTCAAAGTGGGTGAAACATCTGGGAGAGGATGCATTAAAGAGCATCTCAAACTCCCCCGCGTCCCCCAGAGGACCACGGTGACTCGATGCACCAAATCCATTTCCCACTCTCATTCTGGGGCAGACAGGGTTCATCTTCTCAGCTCTATAGTCAATGCTATACTTTGTATTTGAAAAAAAATAATACTAGAATGGGCAAATCCAATTCTCAGCAACAGAAATTTTCGGTGTTTCCATGTGAAACAAACATGAGAAGCAGAGAAACTGGAAAGCAAAAGCCCTGTGGTTCTCCACACCTCAGCACCTCTTGCAGCGTGCTGCTGGCAAGACAAAGGGAGGAAGACGCCGACCTTCCCCTTAGCTACTTGCTTCCTTGTTTTCGAGGCCTGGGATGAGGGGGAGATGGCCATTCAGCCCTGGCTGTTGAGTTCTTGTTTGTTAAAAAGCACAGAATGACCTTTCCCTGGCTGAACAATATTATTACAGACGCTGAACCCCACGCAGCTCTTTCTTTTAAAGTGTGCTAAATTCTTTTTAACAGTGATGACTACAGTGATAGCCCTACCATGGTAACAGATACTCAGATAAAAGTGAGACTGACCGCATATAAAAGGATGTCCTGTGTTTATCAAAAGAACAAATAAAACTGAAGCGAGGAAAAAATAAAGTTTCCTTTCTGCAGTATAGACCAAAAGTACTATACTCTCCTTTTAGAAAACAATGTACTGATTTTTCATCATTAAAAAGGTATGACTGGTTCAGATTTTACATTGCTACATGACTGTGAAATATAAACAATCAGATGTTTTCCACTATGATCTAACACCATGATTACCTACACAGCAGAAGAGAATAAGCAAAAAAAAAAATCATCTCATGGTTGTCAGCTATTATTTTACTGTATTTTATAACGTGTATGTATGACTGTATTCTCCGAGGGCTCTTTTATGATTTGTTTTAGAAAGGGAGTATGCGAAAGAACGAGGCCCTTCACACGAAAGCTCTTGGCTGAAGCGCAAGATGCTCTGGACTGAAGATGAAGCCGTCCACGCCTGCCTCTTCCCTGCCTAGAGCCAGCAGGGAGCAAGCAGCCCCGGCGCTGACGGATCCTGCCCACTCGATCCTGCTGCAGCTCACCCTTCTGCCACGGAAAGCCTGTGCTATTTCTGTCTCTTGTCTCGTGACATTTTAGCACAAAATCGCAAGGAGGCTCGGCAGCAAAGAGCAGAAAGGCCTGTCACGACGGTCCTCAGCATCCCTCAGGGACAGGCGCCTCGCAGCAGGCTGGTACCCACTCCCCCGCCGCCCCTCCAGCCGACTCCTGCTCCCCTTGCTGGACATCCCTCCTCCCTCACACGATAAGCGCGTATCTATATTTTTGGGGTGCGAGAGGAGGCTGCCTACATGCAAGCCTGTCATCCCTCCGGCAGGCATGCTCCATCACGGAGGGTGACGTCCAGAGGGCACACCTCCAGAGACGCAGCGGGACCAGCCACTGCACCGGGACACAACATACACCCGTGCCCAGCACACGGCGGCAACACTGCACAATTTACCGAGTTCGATATGGACTCAAGAAGAATGCTTGGAACAGGCTTTTCTGTCAAAAAACTGTACGTTCAGGGAGATATCTATATTATACACACACATACATATATATATATATATTTGTGTGTGTGTGTCTTGTTTACAGATAAATAAATGTTAACCGAAGTCAATCAAAACGCAATCAAAACAAAATCTTCCTTCTCCTTCCTACTACTTTACTGAGTTAAAATAATAAAAAATTCATAAATTATTACTGCTATTGGAAGTGAAAAACGCATTGATTTGCTTACAGGGATGACAATATAGCAAACCTGATACAAGCTGCAATAAAAGCATTTCAAAACAGGTAAGAAGGCAGCCAATAAAAAGGCAGCCTGTTAAACGCGGTTTCGAAATGAATTAGAAACTAAAGAGTAAATTCATAAAACCATGTCTTTTTATAGTAACTCACAGAGGAGTTTTTGATTGGAATTAGCCTGAAATTAATCTGCAAATAAACATGTTCAATAATATTTACTGAAACGATCGTTTAGTAAAGTAAATATGATAGCGCCTGTATTCCGCTGACTTCTTGGCTGTCACTCGGAAGGCAGTCAGGAGGCAGCACACCAAACACAGCAGCATCCTTTTCTTTTTGGTTAGGACCGTAATATCTTTACCCACAGCCTGTTCAGACGGCACAATCAACATCTTAGATCTCTCTTTCCCTCTACCCATCCAGCACCTAAACCCACTTTAATGATACACCAACTGCAGCAATTAATGAACCTTTGTCCAGAAGGGGAAAGACTTTAACAGCTTAATGAGACAGTAATACATATTAAAATCAATATTATTCAGATGATGTGTCTATTCTAGTCCTCCCTCTGAAAATAACTGGGACTGTAGGAGAAATGATCATTAGCATTTTGATAATGATCTTGCCAGCCTTCTGTTAAAATATTTTCTCTTTAAACTAAAACTGGGATTTGTTATCTCATGCAAGCAGACCATGCTAAAATTAGCAACGGCCAATTCATATTGGTTTGGATCAGATCTTTAAAAAACTTCGGGAAAAAAAAAGGAATGCTAACTTGCCTGAATAATCAGGCTCTCACGCCTGTTGCTGTAACAGCAGAGAGACACTGTAAGCATCGACTAAGAAGCCACCTCTTTCCATAAACACCATTTCTGTGCACAGAAAGGCGCTCCTTAACCATATACAGCATTAGTTTCACTCGTCCGATAAATCATATTCCAGCTGACAGCCACCACGAGGGACAAAGTCCTCACTGCCACAAGTCCTTAAGGTGTCTTCAAAAGGAAAACGTGGCCGAATGCCGCAGAGCAGGGAAGGGCTTTGCACCTTCGTCCCCCTGCCCTGGAGAGCAGACGAAAATTCCTCAGCATCCCTGAGTTGACTGATGTTATGCGATCACCATGGCGAAAGAAAACAGCCCCATCTCTCTCTTTTTTTAATTAGTGAATCCCACAGCCTTGCCTCCTCTGGCACCCAGCGCCGCAAGCCAGACTGCGAAGCCTTCCAGTTTCCAAAACGGGACAAGATGGAGACCTGCTGCAAAAACAGCTCCACGCACAGCGTCCATGGGGACGTGCGTCCCTCCGAAAACCCTGCCCTCGGGTCAACCACAGGCAAACAGACCAGTCGCACCAAAAATCCCAACCGCTCCGGCGGGACAAGAAGCCAAACTTTGGGGCAGGAGCCAACCTGAAAGTGCCAGAAACCAGTTAGGAGACAAACCCCGACCGTGCTTTTCGCTGTTTAACCCCTCGATAGCTGGCCTGCAGATTGCGGAGGAGGGAGCCTGGTGCCACAGACCAGCTCTTCCCAGTGACCCCAGCAGAGGAGGGATGCAGCCCCATCACCTGCTTCTGGGCAGGGATTAGGCTGCTGGTCACCCAAGCTACGAGCGACCAGCACAGAGCGCGCAGCAAGTTCTGCGGAGCCGATGGAGGCTGTGCTTCAAAGACTGGGCAGAAAGTGCTCTTAATTCCAGATGTTTTACATTTTTCTCTCTACTTTTGAAAAGAAAATGTCTTTTTAATACCAAAAGTAATATTCCCTCCTTCTGTCCTTCCCCTGAACTGAGAGGCATCTCATGTCCATGGATCGTTAAATTAATGTTTGTTCTTTTAAACCGAATAAAAACGGTCAAATTACATGAAAAGACAATTAGATTAAATTATTGGGCACACGCTGTGGGTTTTTTTTAAAGCTATTCAAACAATTTTAAGGGTTTTTCAGCAATGCTCTAGCAACATAAGCAAAACTTCCCGCAAAGAGGAGGTAACGAGTTTAACATTACTGCTGAGGAGGACAGTAACAGAGCCAAAGCGAGGAAAACTAGCACATCAGCAACCCCCCCCCGCCACCCCGAACCATCAGGAAAAGGCACGGCTCAAGCTGTCAGAGGAATCCGAACTGGGAGAAGAAACAGGATCTGGGGCTGGAAAATGGGGAGAACCTGCTCCCAGGCCCAGGAAGAACTTTTTTAAAATTTTTTCACGCTCCTTTTTTGGGGGTTTTTGGTTCTTTGGTGGTTTTTTTTTTTTTACTTTTTCTTTTGCATAATGCTCAGGCCAGTAACTTTCCAGCCAAAGTACCAGTCTGCTCCACGCAAGAGGCTTCTGTAATCAGGGGCAGTTTGATTTGGTGCAAGACTAGGGATAAATAGGTAGCTTTCAGCTGGCACTGGGTTTTCCTGTTCCTCCCTCCCCAGCTGCAGAAGCACAGCTGCTGTGGGAGCTGGGGCAAGGCCAAGGTCACGCAGCTTTCTCAAATCCCGTAGTTTATCTTCGTCCAGGCTCTCATGTCCTATTAGAACTAATCTTGGGTTCTTCCCGTGACAGCCTACCCCAGATTGGGAAAACCTGTTGTAAAATATCAGATTTTAACATGACCGCAGTGAAAACGCTTGCAAAAATGCAGCTTGATATGTGGTGAGTGAGCGCTGGAAAACTGAAACCCTGCGCATCCCCAACAGCTTTGGTCCACAGAAGTCACCAAGTCCCTGAAAACCGAATCCATCCATCCATCCAGTGCAGTAGAGGTCAGCAATTACAATCTTGCAATGCTTTAAGACATTAATCAGGGTGAAATACTAGTTATAACCGGCCTTCTGAAGCTTAAGGAAAGGCTCCTCAGAAAGAGTGAGCTACAACTTCCAAAGAAAGTGGCGTCCCATAGTTACAGATACTGCAGGTGGGTAACTGAAGTGCAGGACGGAACTATGGTTTTTATCTGAAATTTAAGCAGTGCTTCTTACACAGATAGCAGTAAATGTTGAAGAAGATAGTGAAATTAGAGGGGACATCCTAAGTACAACAGTGAAAAACTCACGAAGTACCCAGACAGACTTTTCAAATTGCAACTGTAATGGGATTATTAACCTAAAATTATGAGGCAGCGACCAAATATAACTCCGGACTATAAGAAAAGACCTTCCCAGAGCATAAAGTACTCCACGGCGTAAAGAAAATAGTGTCGTAGCATTTGCTGTGGCGGCTTATTGACCGCACAGACACAACTTTGTCTAGAAAGAGGAGGCATCGCCTCCCCCTGACCCGCAGGGACGGGCAGACGGCACGGGCAGCCAGCGCCTTCAGCCACTCTGACCTGCTGGGCTCCTGGCCAGCACCAGGGCTCTGCCTGAACACGAACTGATAGGATTAGGAACAAGGAATACCGTGTCCTCTTACAGCCTGTCCACGGCGCTTGTCACTGCATCCCCACACCCACGTTCCCCGCAAGCAAAGCGCGGCGTCTCTGCCAAACCCCATTTGGCAGCACAAAATAACTCGTAGCTTCAGCGCGTACACTCGGCGCTTTTTAAGCTCCCCAAATCCCAGCCTCTCTAGTAACAACTCTGCGTCTGCAGGGCAGCTTCCCCCTGGCGGTCGCGAAGCCCGCGCGGGTGGGTGAGTGCTGCTGGGGCAGGTTTTCAGCTGGGAAAACGTGAAGCTCAGAAGGTTCATGCAGCTCACCGGAGATCAGCGGCCACGTTCTGCACAGAACTCAACCTCAAGCCTTCAAACCACAGCGGCGCTGCCTCCCCAAACAGCAAACAGCAGAGATTTAGGGGAGGTGGGCATAAAGTGCCAGAATTAAAGCGTGCACAGAATCTTAGGGCTGAGGGGAGCAAGTCTGTCCATCTCTCTTTAAGTAAGTAGCTACCGAAAACCCAACACTGACATACGCTAAGCATTAGCGGCGTTCGTCATGAATCATTCAGAGGGATGACGCGCAGGGATTAAATTTAGCATTCACCTTTGACAGCAAGGGGATTCCCGCAGAGCCATGCCACACTGGCACAAACTAACAGGGAGGGCCTGGGGCTGCTGGCACAAAGTCCTCTCCACAGCCCCACGACTCTTCCAGGTGCAATTGAGCCGCTGCTGGCCACCCCGATCCAGAAGGAAAAATCCACTCTCAGCGCTGGCACCCTTTGGTCACATCAGGCATGTTTGTAGCTTATCCACAGCATCATCCAAAGATGGGTAAAAATACTCGGTTTCTGGAAAACATGATGGCCATGAAGATGACACCTGCAAATGACGGGTTTTCTGAGGAGCGTTAAGAGCTCAGTGAATGACAAATTCTTCTGACTCAGCCCCTCAGCAATCCCCTCTCCACTGCTCACTCACTTCTGCGAGGACAGATTTAATTGCTGGGATTTTAAATACTCCTGGCTATATTTTTCATAATACCCTTTAGTAACATTGCTAATCTCCTGTGTTGAAACACATTTTTCAGCCATCTGCCAGCCAAAAAAAAAAAAAAAATAATCCTCAAGATGAGAGACTTTGACACGTAGAATATCAGTCCTGTTTTAGATGGCTTCACGACAAAGTTCAGGCACTGGCCAGCCAAACGACAGTATCAGAAGCAAATAAATCAGAGAGAAAGAACAAAAGTGAGGTAAATCAATGGGCCCATGGATACTGTGCGCTGCTGACAAGAAGGGCGCTCCTGTCTGCGCAAATCTGGTCATTAAAAAGCCAAGTTGAAGAGTCTCCTCTGCCCAAGACAAAGTGTGTCCCTTGCACAACCCACTGCTGCTGGTAACGGATATAAATGGATATAAAGGCAGACTCCATCCGCTTCCTCTTGCGTAACCCTGGGTGGGATCTTCACCTGACAGACAATGCATCCGAGAAGGAAACGCGGCAGCAGAAAATTACCCCAAGGTCTACTCCACGTTCAATCCAGTGTAGGATGAGGCAGCGCTCTCATGAAAAATAATGACTCAATGCCTCTTTGGGGTCACTTCCTACAAACAGAGCAACTGAAAAGCCTAGATGGCAAATGAGCGGGGCTCCCTCTGCTTGCAAAACTCCCGTGAAGCCAAGGGCAGTCGCCTCTCCCCTGGGCTAGCTAATGGCAGCCTTCCACCTGAAATAGCTCCGCAAAGCTGATGGGTGGGAGAAGCCCCCGGTGCAGGGCGGGGGAGCGCAGCCCATCCGTCACTTCACTCGAGCACGCTGACGCATCATTTTCTTCATGCCCACATCTTGCTCTCTACCCTTACCCGCATCCCTGTCTGGTGAGGCGGCACATCCCTACCCGTCGCTTCGGCCGCGCTCTCTCTTCTGGGAAAACCGAGAGACACGTTTTGTTTTTATAGGTTGTTTCTTTTTCATGCAAATGTTGTTCTCAGTTTGTGTTGCAAGCGAGCAAGCAATAAACCCCGCACCTGGAGTGGGAGATGTCTGGTTCGGGAGAAAATTAATAAAGACTTGCATGCATTAAGCTGGCTATTTGATCTTGAGAACTCCTGAAAAAATTCTAAGTGATAAACTGCAATAATTGTTTAAAAAAAAAACCCCAAACCCCAAACCCCACACTCAGTAAAGAAGGCAGATTTACCATAATGCCTCAACAATCTAAGGGAGTCATTTACTTTGACAGAACCTGAATTCCCCGAGCGGTTCGGCAGTGGTAATGGAAACAGAGGAGCCAATAAATTATAACCTTGTGTGTAATGCGCCTACCATTATAAACCACTCTTAGCCTCCTGCTTTATCCCCTGGGGGGGCCACTCTAACAGATGCTGGATTTCCTTCCCTCACCCTTCCAGTGTGCTCCTTCAGCAGTCGGGCCCTTCTGTAATGCCTAATACCATGCTCTGCATTTACATAGCATCTTTAATGTGAACATTTAGAAACAGACTATTGGGATTTTTTACAGGCTGAAATAGAGGCGTTGGGAGACTAACGGGCTTAACAAAAGTCACATACCACTATATATATTGATAGAATCCCAAATATTTTTCAATGTTTATCAGTAGGTAAACACCACTTCCAGATCTCTCCTGCTGAAGATGTGCACCATGCACCTTAGAACACCTACATTATTTCGGAAGTGTTTCTGCAGAGTGGTCCTGGACAACTTTAGGAACTTCCCCAAGTGCTGGTTCATCCCCAGCCCAGCCCCTCTCACGCTGGGTTTCAGCCCTCTGGATAGACCAAGTCTGCGAGAAACTATGGGAAAAGAAGGACCAAAGACAGGGTAAAGAAATACCGAACTCCCAGGGTTTTGCCAAAGTGCTAAACAACAGTTGTCGGTTTTAGAAAATACCGTCTACGCAAAGAAGACTTCCCCGAAGTGTAAGGTGTAGAAGCAAGACACAGCAGTAAGAGCAACACAGAAGCTGGCCCTGCTCTGTCTTTCTAAGGTTAATTAAAACTCTCAGAGAAACAGATCCCTGGTGTGATTCTAACATATCGGTCCAAGGATCTGGGCAAGACTGAAGTCTGATAGATGTGACCTTGGCTCTCTGCCATTACATTTCACAATTAGCATTTTCCTTCCTAACCATAAAAGCCCATAATGGTATGTCCCACTTTATAGATCGCATTACCTAAAATGAAAGGTATTAATTAGTAAAACAGTGTAATTTGCATGTAAGCCCCAGGCAGCGAATCTACAGCAACTTCTGAAATTAGAAAAAATATGTACATATCATAAAGAATCACTTCAGCTCTCTCCAAGGGAGCTAAGCTGCCAAAGACCAAAAGGGATGCAATTCTGCTCTTCGGCATCAGCCTCAAAAAGCCCAATTCCAGGCGGGTTTGTACCATCTATTGTTTAGTACAGAGAGAGGTGCTGTACTCGTGTCTGCAGGACAGCTCAGCAATCAGCTGTATCAGCAGCTCCAAGGAGGATTATTCTCCCCTGCTGCTTTTTTTAAAAGCAGATTAGTTCAGACTTTCTTTCACTGTAATGAACCTTGTAAGGATCAAGCGCACTGCATTGATTCCCAGGATAAAATTGTGCGGCCAGTCAAAAGGCCAAGCAAACAGCTCCACAGAGCCACTCTGCCCCAGCAGACCCGCTGCCCCAGAATCACCCATTAGTCCCAGCAAAGGGAAAGAAAACCTGCAGTTGTTAACCATAAAAGCCAAAATGTGATTCTCAGGTCAACGTGCAACTTTGCTTTCTATCAAATTCAGATGGATAACAACCCAGACAGGAACCAACAACAGAACTGAAGATGCTCACCGAAGTTCCATTCCATCAAAGTCAGAAAACGACAGAATGCGATGTGGTTTTATTTACTGTATGATATCTGCAATAATGGCTAGGGAAGTACTTCTTAAAAATCTGCCCATTAATGGCAAAATAATGAAAAGTCAACTTCTCTAGAAATTTGCATTAAGATAAAAAATTACTCTCAAGTAACTTTCCCCATCAAGCATTTCCTTCAATGCGCGCGCACACACACACCCCCACACACGCCCGTAACATCCCGGCTTGACTAGGATTTAAAGGTAGGAAAACCAGAGATTGCCTTCTTACGGGATGGTCACAAAAGCTTGGTCAGGGTGCAAGGGCTGCCTCTGTCACACAAACCCTGCAGGTGCAACAAGCCTTCCACGCAGACCCTACCTCCTGTATGAGACTACGATCTGGATGCCAAACCAGACCGTGAGGATACCATATTTTAAACTACCTAATGAATGCAAACTGCCCTTTTTTCTTGTAACGCTGAAACTCAAGATGAGCGGAGTTGTCTGCTGTGACAAAGCCACAACCCTAAGTTTAGCTGAAAAACAAATAAGCAAAAAAAAAGCAGAGGACAGAATGCCATTGCCTTTTTTCTTCTCTTAACTTTTGACAAATCTTTATTAAATACCTGAAGATCACTGTGGTCTACAGCTCAGTAATAAAGGATCTACCCTTCCAGAAATATTGCCAAGCATATTTCACTTCAGACTCCAAAATTGAATTTTATGGAACAATGTATGGCATTTGCCATCATTTCCTGCAGGCAAAACTTCAAAACGCCGGTACAGGTCTATTCATTTTTCTCAGAAAAAAAAATAGGAAATGAATTAATTGAAACATTTACTATAGTAATACAACTTCACAAGGAATCTCTGCATTGACCTTTCCAAATCAAAAGCCTGTACAGTAAACTACAGCTAAAGCAGATTTCACAAAAGATCAAAGACAATTAAATATATTCACTATACGTATGACATTAGAAATAAGATGAAGTTTACTGTCTTCAGAGTCTCCATTCCAAAAACTCCTAAAGAGGTCCTATAGTAAATTTTATCCTATGGAATTGCATAATAATACAGAACACTGGGAGGAATTGATCTTGTCCCCTCTGAGTCAATGAAACCCTCGCCATCGATTTTAAAGGGAGCAAGATCGGGCACTCGGCTGCAGTTTTAAAATAAATAAATGCCTATGTTGCAGTCCTCCCCTTCAATAAATCCCACACCTCATACATAAAAATGAAATTACGTTCCCCGGGGAGGTGAAACTTCAGCTTCCGACCCCACTCGATTCTGGCTGTCAGAGGGACTCTGCCCGGCTGCAACCGCTCCAAGCAGCGCCCCGGGAGCGGAGGGGAAAACTCGGGGGTGGGATGGGAAAACTCGGGGGTGGGATGAAGCAAGCACCGGGCACCGGACCGGCCGAGCATCTCTGGCCACTCGCCCCGGCAGGCAGCACGAGAGCGGGAGCCAGCTCCTGCCTGCACCTGACGGACACCTGGCAGAGGCCGACACGCCGAATAAAAGCGCTTTCGAGGCACTTTGCCTTATCTTAACTCCGGGACCCGCGTCCGGCTCTGCTACACCGGGGGCTGCCCCGCTGCGGGGCCCGTCGGTGTGGCGGCAGCCGCCGGACGGCCGGTACCAGCCCCCGCGGGGACTCCCGGGGCCCGCCCCCCTCCCGCCGCCCGGAGTATTTTGGGGACATCCCCGGCGAAGCCTCCCCTCGCTCCCATCGTCGGGGGGGGACCCCAACGGCCGGCGGCAGGCACGGGGAAAGGCCCCCAGCCTCCGCCGCCCCGCGGGACGTCCCGCCGGCAAACGGGGCCCGCCCGGCCGCGCTCCCCCGGCCCGCTCGCCCCCGCCCCCGTCCCCGGGAACCCACCTTTCCCAGCAGGGCGCTGCGGCTGGCGGCCGCCAGCTCCCGCAGGCTGGCGGCGGCCGAGGCGGCGGCGGCGGCGACGGCGCTGGGGGCGGCGGCGGCGGCGACGGGCTGGGGGTACGCGGGGGCCGCGGCGCTGGGGCTGCCGCTGGCGCCCCCGGCGGCGCGGGGCCGCTGTCGGATGCCGTCCAGGAGGCGGACGAGGAGGATGTTGGCGGGCAGCTCGTCCACGCCGCAGCCCACCAGGATGCGGCACTCGGGGCAGCGCAGCTCGTGGCGGGAGCTGACGATGCTCTCCAGGCAGCGGCGGCAGAAGGTGTGCTGGCACGGCAGCACCTTGGCCGTGGTGTCCAGCCGCTCCAGGCACACGGAGCACTCCAGCAGGTCCAGCAGCGACGACTCGTCCATCGCCGCCGCCGCCGCCGCCGGCTCCCGCTCCGCCGCCGCTCCGCCGCCGCTCCGCCGCCCCCTCGCCTCCGCCTCCGCCCCCGCCCCGCCGCCGCCGCCTCCGCCTCCCCTCCGCGGGGCAGCGCAGGGCCCCGACGCCCCTAGGGCCGCCGCGGCCGGCGGCGGCGGGGGGGGGGGCGGCGGCGGGGCGGCGGGGGCCATCGGGGCGGCGGGGCTGCGCGGGGAGGCGGCGGCGGGGCTGCCCCCGCCGCCGGGCCGCGGCGACCTCGGGGGCTGCCGGGGCGGCGGTGCCCACCGCCGTGCGACGCGGCGGCGATGCCAGCGGCGCGGAGCGGAGCGCTGCGGGAGGAGGGCACCTGCCCGCCCGTGCCTCCCCCCCAGCCCCCGCCGCCAGGCTCGGCTCGGCTCGGCTCGGCAGCTGCGGCGGGGCCCGGCGCGGCCCGGCGGAGCCGCCCGCCGCGCCTCCGCGCGGGGCGGGGAGCGACGGGGAGCCCCGGGGGGGCGCCCGCGGCACGGCGGCCGCCCCGCGGGCGGTCCCCGCCCGCCCCCGCCGCCTCGCCGCCGCTCCGTGGCTCCCTGTAACCCGACCCAGCAGGGCTCGCCGCCCGCCTTCCTCCTCCGCCGCGGCTCCCTCCTCCTGCCTGGCGGAGGCTGCCGGCCGGGCCGTGCGGCCGCACGCTGCCGGGGTCAGGCGGAGGAGACCCCCCTCGGGGAAGCCGAGGACAGCCGAGCGGGGGCGGGAGGGGGGAAGCCCCTGCAGCCCGGGCAGGGCCCGGCGCTCCGAGGGGAGAGGGGGTCGCGGTGGCGGAGGGCCGAGAAGGGGCCGGTGGGCACAACCTGCCCCTCGGGGGAGCAGCACCGGGGAACGGGGCCGGCAGCCGGGCCGGGGTCCGCGTCCCGTCCGGCCCCGCCATCCCTGGCGGCGCGGCGCCCCCTGGCGGGCGCGGCGGGGCGCAGCGCGGGGACCCCGTTGCATCGCCCTCCGTTTCGCGGGGTGCTTCAGCGCGTCCCCAAATAACCGGTCAAAATAAGAGCGAGGGTCGCGCCTCTTGTCCCTGCCGGGTGTCCGGGGCTCCCGCCCGCTGCCCGCCCTGCTGCGGTCCGTTCTTCGCCCAGTACCCGCACCCCGAGTGCGGCTGCAGGGCTGTGCCCAGGGACCCGCGAGAGCTGGTGGTCGGGCACAGCTGGAAAGGGGCGAGACACCCGTATTTTGGAAGTTACGGATGCAGGTTGTGTACTGACCACGGGAGATTTAAAACAAAAAAAAAAAAAAAAAAAGCTGCAGACACTTGCCCGTGTGGAATATGAACAGAACTTCCCCTTAGAGAAGCTGCAGGAGAAGGCCCATTCCTCTGATAAATGTTTCTTTTGAAAAATCCCTTTTTGGCTAACGTTTGACTGTTGGTACCATTAAAGGGCCTACTTAATCCAGATGCTACTACTGAAATACGTCGTAATTTTGCCAAAGAGAATTTTCATTTGTAGTCCAGTCCCTAACTCAAGTTTTCTTCTGTGCCTGTGGTGTAACAGAGGACTTTTGGCTTTCAGGATTGCAATTCAAGCGCTTGCAGAAGCCCTCCTATCCCTCTCGCAAGGGACACTTTTAAAATTGACTTTTTGTGAGAGTTGTGTCGGGAGGGCTGCACAAAATCCTTCTGTCAGCTTTATGACTCCACAGTTAACTTCTGATGTATACAGCAAGATGACCCTGTTGTGATAAGGGTAATCTAGACACTGTATAGTAAAATTTACTGAATTTCAGTGTGCAGAAAGCCATGAATCTCTTACTGCTCTTCTGTTACTCTAGAATAGAAGGAGTAAGTGTAAAGCTAAAGAAAAGCTTCTGTTGCAGAGCTCCGATCATTATTTGTTGCTGAGTAATGTCCAGTAATCTAACCTACGTCCTTGCTGAAAGAAATTCCAAACTCAACAATTTTAAGCTATAAATAATACTGGTGCCTGGAGAAATGTGAAATACAGCATCAAGGACTCGGTCTTTCTCTGGAGTAAAACTGTTAATTTAAGAAAAGGGAGTAATGGAGAACCTTTAAGGATAAAAAGCATAGCTACAGCAAGGAGAGGGAAATACTGGAAAATCTGTAATGAAATGCATAATTGTTTCAGCACCTCAGATTCCTTCCTTCAAAGGTAAGAACTTAAATATCACTGTCAAAATATAAAAGCCAAAAGTGCTCTGTTACACACCAGTGTAAATCCAGAGTACCTCTGGTGACTAGAAGGGCACTTTTCATCCACCCTTTCTCCTAGTCACTCCAGGGCTTGCAGCCAAACCAACCTGTCACCAGGTCTCCCAGAGCTGCCCAGTTATACATGCCCAAATCCGGAAAAACACTGGAGAGCCAGCATCCAAAGATGATGAGAGGGTCCCTTGACATTGGGGCAGCTTTAAAAAGGTGCAGATGTGCAAACCATTTGCTATTCAATAAAAGAAGCTACTGACACGTGTAAAAGGAAAGTCTGTTGTAATCCACCTGTAAAGCACCCACCTGAACACGAGCTGGTTGCCATCACGGAGGAGCAGAAGCTAAAACTGGAGCAAAGCTACACTAGACCCCTGCGAGGGGGAGGAGGTGAGGGAGCTCTCAAACCATCCCAGAGGACATGGGGGAGGATGGAGGAAATGGGGAACGTGACAAGGATAGGGAGAAGGAAAACTGAGAAGAAAAAGAAGTGAGGAAAAAGGAAGGGAGGAAAAGATTAAAAGAGGGGAAGATTTATATAAAAGTTACACAAGGGACTAGAGACAAGTAATAGCACACTCCTATGAAAAGGAAGAGGGAGAGACTTATGAGTTGGGCTCCAACTAGAAAAAACACCTCCTAAGTGTTTGAAGAGCCTTTGATGTCAAAAGAAGCGTTTTCATGCTTAAAAGTTTAGTGTGTGTTTGTGCGCTTCCCTGTGCCTGGGTTTAAAGGAGAGTTAGGCCAGGCCTGAAGGAAATGAAAGGGAAAAAAAAAATCATCACGCATACTTTCTCTCCTTGCCAAAGAGACCATGGGAAATACTACATTAAATATTAAGAAATTAAATGCTCAGATTATTAAGTTTGGAAATAAGAAAAAGATGAAACGCTCAGAAGCCTGAGATAAAGCACATAGAAAGGAATGGAAAGAGATACAGAAGATGTAACAGGTTTTAGTTTACTTTAAAGAAATGTGGATTCTATTAATTTCCCTGTCTCAGCTGCCAAAACATCTAGCTTCAGATTATAAGCATAAAGTGATTATTTGTGAACTAATTAAGTAATGTGATTAACACGGTTCTTGAGCAGAGGTGCTGTTTTACACGCAGGGATGGAGCTGCACGTTTTGCCACACGTCCCTTGGTTGGTGAGTGTGTTTGAGGAGACAGCTGATAAGCAACTCCTCTGTTTCAGGCTGTGGAAGCCTTCACTCCCGTGGCGGATGAAACAAATCCTTCTTGACGCATTAACTTTGAAGAGTACCTGGAGACAAAAAGAGACTCAAAAAGGCAAAATTCTGTTGCAGGGGAGTAGAGTCATATTGAAGCAGTCCAAGACTTCATTTGTAGTTGTCTTTAAATTATAATAACATACTAGGTATCGCCTACTGTCTCAATTAAAAAGAATTTTTAAAAGCCTGTTCTGCTTTCCTTGCTCTTTTCCTGCATGATCTTTCTTGCTATTCAGTTCGGAACAGGAGACTGATGGGTTTTGCTGTCTGTGGCTGTATCTATGTTGGTTTCAAAGGCAATTTCTGGGGACAGTACGTGCACATTACACCTTCAGCTTTGCCTTCATATATTTGTATGCTCCCCTTGAAAATGGCTAACTCTTTTGCTACCAAAATAGGAATTGATTATATAGAAATTTTTCTGAATCCTTGCTTGTATGCTTGCTTTGCTCGTAAGGGTCTACAGCACAATAACTACTCAGTTTGCACAGCTAGGGAACATTTGCCTACTAAATAACAAGAAGTAGCTCTTATTCGTATGATTCTTCCCAAACTTGTAAAGCATTATAAGAATGGTGGGCATTATTATTTTAGAATGAGTCAATGTAATTAAACTTGCGGTGGAATGCACAGCAGTCAGTTTTTACTATTGCATTTTCTCTGTATGTTTAAATGATCATTCAGTTATGCTTACATTACTTGCTTTATTTACATTTAGGTTCAAAAAATTAAGGCACTCTTGGACTTCTGAAGTGAATGATATTAATACTAAGCAGAGAGAAGGAGGGGAACTTGTCAGCTCTGTCTTTTCTTCCTTTTGTTGGACCTAAACAAAGAGGAAGTTGGGCATGCATGGATGAACAAGGAGCTCCTGGACAATCTCAAACAGAAAAAGAAAGCCTACAGAGGGTGGAAGCAAGGACAGGTAGCCAGGGAAGAAAACAGAGAAATTGCTTGAGCAGCCAGAGATCAGGTTAGGAAAGCTAAAGCCAAGATAGAGTTAAATCTGTCTGGGGACATCAAAAGCAACAAGAAAGGCTTTTATAGGTATGTCGGTGACAAAAAGAGGACCAGGGAAAATGTGGGCCCTCTCCGAAAGGAAACAGGAGACCTGGTCACCCAGGACATGGATGAGGCTGAGGTACTCAATGACTTTTTTGCCTCAGTCTTCACTGGCAAGTGCTCTAGCCACAACACCCAAGTTGCAGAGGGCAAAGGCAGGGACCTTGAGAATAATGAACCACCCACTGTAGGAGAAGACCAGGTTCAAGACCATCTAAGGAACCTGAAGGTGCACAGGTCCATGGGACCTGATGAGATTCATCCACAGGTCCTGAGAGAACTGTCAGATGAAGTTGCCAAGCCACTATCCATCATATTTGAGAAGTAATGGCAGTCATGAAGTTCCCAAGGACTGGAAAAGGGGAAACATAACCCCCATTTTTAAAAAAGGAAAACAGGAAGACCTGGGGAACTACAGGCCGGTCAGTCTCACCTCTGTGCCTGGCAAGATCATGGAGCAGATCCTCCTGGAAGCCATGCTAAGGCACGTGGAAAATAAGGAGGTGATTGGTGACAGCCAATATGGCTTCACTAAGGGAAAATCATGCCTGACAAATTTGGTGGCCTCCTATGATGGCACTACAGTGTTGGTGGATAAGGGAAGAGCAACTGACATCATCTACTTGGACTTGTGCATATACATCCCCCTCCAACGTAGAAGCCTAGCAATAGCTCTGTAGAAAAGCTTTTCTTAAACATGGAGAGGGTGACCTCTCTGTTGCCTGTCAAAAGACAGATTGTACAGAATCAGTGGCTGAAAATCCTTTCGGAAGCTACAGTAGGACCACCTCCCTCAAAGTACATTGGCTGTACAATACCTGTCCTGGCAACGTATGCGTGACAGCCTACCCTTCCATCAAGGTCTGGAGAGCGTATCTGAGATCCCCCATATAAAATAGTCATAGAAAATGCATTCAGTTGCACTCTGGATTTTTTTCAACGCCAACTTAAGAGACTGGTTAAGGAGTACATATTCCTAAAATTTATCTTGACAGTATTGTAACGCTGACAAGGAAATCTTTGCTCGCTTTGTGTTTAACCACAACACTGAAGTCAAGAAAGGAAGAAGGACATCCATATACCTCCGCTGTCTCCTTACATGCACGCTGGTCACGTTGGCCACGGGTCAGTGTGTGTTTAACAGCGCAGTGGAATGGCAGCAGGTGTTCAGGCGAGCTCTGCAGCTGCCCTGCCTTATCTTCCCCAGCAGCCCTGGCTGGCTCTTCTGCTCCCTCCCTTGCAGCTTGCCTGTGTAATCAGTGTGTCTTCATGAAATTCATCCAGACAAAAAATAGCCCTGGAAAAAAAAAAAAAAAGCAAAGCATTTTGACCATAAAACCAAATGATAAATGTCAAAGCACTCTATATTAGGAAAATGACTGTGATATATTATGGTTTTGTTTCAATGAACTTGTGAATTAAAATGGTACTTCCTCTGAGAATACACGGTGTCCATTGCCAGTCTCAGTACGGCAGCCTATCAAACCACTGCAGCTTTTTAACAAGTTTTATCACATTCTTCATAGTTTGGGTTTTTGTGGGTGTAGGCAAGCCAGGTGTTGCCTGTTGTGCAGCTCTCACTGTACATTTAACCCACCTGGAAAGGAGATTACCTTCTTTGCAGTAAATTTGGCATAAATGATGCAAGGAGCTTTTAATCTTGGTGAAAATTGTCTGGATGGCATCAAAGGCTGAAGAGGAATATTATTCTCATCCTGAGGGACTTTTTCAGGTCCTGACTATAGTGACATCCATTAGTTCCTCAACCTCTCTAGGAGTCAGTTACAGTTTCATAAGATGATAAAAAATACATTCTATTTCTTTTCTCTTCTTTGGAGACCATAAATTCGATTAAATTGTCTCGTCCACACAGATCTTTCTTAAAAAATTGAAAGGAAGATATTTCTGTTAGCGATGAATTCATTTACCCCATATATCAAAATACTTTTGACCAGTTTGTTGATTTCTTCCCGCTAATTCACATGTAAGATCAACAGCATCTTTGAGGATATCTGGCAAAGTCTCTTCTTGCGGTACCTCACTGAGAGGAGACTGCGGATACACGGCAGCAGCGGGGAGAACACGCCTCAGCCGTCAAAGCTGCGCGGTTGCAAGAAGGCCACCCCGCTTGCAGAGGCCCAGGTATGGCATCGTAGTTATTCCTCCATTACGATTTTCTTGTCACAACCATGAGGAGACTATTTCATCACTATCCTACCACTAACGAAACGCCCGTCCAGTTGTTTTAGAGAAATCCCTTGCAGGGAAGAAGAAGAGACTGCTATGGTTAATCTATATGTTTCTAATTGCGAGGCTTTTAAGAGTTTAAAATTAGCTGTTTAATCTTCTTGTGTTGTAATTGTTTTTAAAGGCCCAGTTACCACTAAACTTACACTTGACAACTGAATTTCTCATATTTGTGTGCTCTCATAGAGACTGGACTGTGTTCAGCTGGGGTTGGTTAATATTTCCAGTTTTAGTCAGGATTACTCAATTACTCAACTTAGAGCAGCCAGACAAGAAAACTGATTTGCCTGGAGCCCTGTTTTTTTTTTCCAGAGGTCCATCTTGCTCATATGGTGGTGGACAACAGGTTGACCATGAGCCAGCAATGCGTCCTTGTGGCCAAAAAGGCCAATGGCATCCTGGGGTGCATCAAACAAGAGTGTGGCCAGCAGGTCGAGGGAGGTCATCCTCCCCCTCTACTCTGCCTTGGTGAGGCCACATCTGGAGTACTGTGTCCAGTTCTGGGCTCCCCGGTTCAAGAAGGACAGGGAGCTGCTGGAGAGGGTGCAGCAGAGAGCTACCAAGATGATTAGGGGACTAGAACACCTCTCTTATGAAGAAAGGCTGAGGGATCTGAGTCTTTTTAGGCTGGAGAAGAGAAAACGGAGGGGCGGATCTTGTCAATGCTTATAAATACTTAAAGGGCGGGTGTCAAGAGGATGGGGCCAGGCTCTTCCCAGTGGTGCCCGGCAACAGGACAAGAGGTAACGGGCACAAGCTGGAACACAGGAAATTCCATCTCAACATGAGGAAAAACTTCTTTACTTTGAGGGTGGCAGAGCACTGGCACAGGCTGCCCAGAGAGGTGGTGGAGTCTCCGTTTCTGCAGATATTCAAAACCCGCCTGGATACATTCCTGTCCAACCTGCTCTAGGTGAACTTGCTTTGGCAGGGGGGTTGGATTAGATGATCTCTAGAGGTTTCTTTCAACCCCGACCGTTCTGTGATTCTGTGATATCTGCCCAGTACTGTATAGGCACAGCAGTTGTGTTCATGTCCCCAGGGTAGTGGCAGTGCCCGGGTAGCTGGTTCTCACGTCTGCAAGGGAAAACTCCAGGTCTCCCCTCCCCAGCAGGGCCTGAACCATCGTGTTATCAGTGTTTTCCTCAAACCTTAACTGGGACACCCAACCAGCTGAAACTGCTGCTGCACCATCAAGTTAATCAAAGCATCATCAAGTTAGCAAGCCATCTGCAGCTAAAACATGAAAAAATACTGTGCACTGTAAAATTCTTCATTTCTGTATCATGCTTTTGACTTAAAAATATGTTGTGGTTGTTTGGGTTTTTTTTTAAAGGAGAATTAACTTTTATTTTCTTGCATGTGGTTCAGGAATAACTTTGACTTTTATTTGTAAAAGTTTGGAAGAATGAGGATTAATTACCATATGTAAGAGAGAACACGTGTTCTTTCAATCAGCATTGACTTCTTTAAATCAAAGAGGGAAAGCAGCAACCAACAATGCTGCCAAAATAAATGTTTAATAGAGCACAAGGTTGTAATTTTCTCTGTAATGAGGCATACCATCTCTAGGAGCAAAACGGGTACCATCTCTGCAGACAGGCATGTACTTGGAAACACAAAGATGCAATACACAGAGAAGTCTTCCCAGTTTCAAGCTACAGACAATACAGGCAGCGAATAACTCAATAGACTTTATTAATATTCAAACAAGCAGCTGTCAACACTTCATCCAAGAACAAGCTGAAGCTCCTTACATAGCTTTTACGACCATAATAGTTGGGTTCATTGACAGTAGATTGGAAAACATGCACTACTAATGAACCCTCCCTGCTTCTCCTGGTCTACAATTTAATCCTTCCTAAAGTGAAAAACATTTGCTTCATATGCAATAGCACACTCCCAAGAGGCTTCAGGTTCAAAAGAGACGTTTCAATTTTGTTTCTTAGCAACATACATCCAATAAAAGTGAAACACTATACAAACTGTAATATATTTGTGTTGTTTTAATCTATAATGCAGTCCTTTGCCAGCGCTAAGGAAGTACACTGCTACAGGATCTTTACAATGTCTCTTATAATTAGACATACACATTTTTTGTTTTCCCATGCTAGATTACCTGCTGCAGAATATATTTCTGAAGACACTATAATGTATTCATGAATAATAAATAAAGAGGTGAGTTCTGCTCTAATAAGGGCACGCTTGCCAGGATTATAGCGTGGTCTGTTACATAGGAAGATGTCTTTTGATGTTCCATTTGTAGGCGGCATTTGGACATCTTGTAAGGACTTAATTTCTAGAATGAGTATCGGTCAGCCTCCAATCCGGGGCTAAAATGATTTGTGCAGCACTTCTTTCTTGGAAAGACAGTAGGCATGGCTTAGTATTTTCTTCTCTCCCTCCCCCACCCCCACCCCAGTGCCTGACTTGATGTGACCAAAGCCAGTTTTGTGGTTTCTCGACTTCAGTGTCACATCGAGGAAGAGGAGGAGCCAGCCAGGTCTCCAAAGGCACATAGAGAAACATGCCCTACAGAAGAGCTTTCAAGATTTCGCTCACTGCAGCTATAGCTCTTCCCTACCATCATTTGGCATAATTACTTCCCCAGTGCCTGCAAAGATGAATAGGAAACATGTGGAATTTAGCTTCTTCCTGTGCTTTTTATCCTTCTCCTGTATATATTTATCTTTAAAATTCAGAAATGACTCATCTCTAGAAAAACTGTAGTACTTGTATTCTGTAAGTGCCTGGTAATAACAGTTCCAGCACGTTTTCAATAGGCAAATATTAGAAAGGTGGAAATGACAAAATTCACTATATAAAGAAGTGCTGCCTTGTTATTTAATGCAGCACGTGAGATAAAAGAAAATAGCATAAATGGCATCCTGTCTTCCATCAGCTTGGAAATACCCAATTTAAGAAATGCCATGATGTTTTCAGTTCACATCACCATTCTCCTTCCTGGGGAATCTCCTGCCCCAATCCTGATCTTTTATGCTATGTTCCCTATGTTAGGTGCTTCTACAGACTAACTTGTATTTTCTAGCAGTGTGAGCTGAAGAAATCAGTCTGAAATATTCAGAGAAAACTAGTTGGAGGGGAGGCCCATAAGTATGTAGCACCAGAGATAGAACTCGTGAATTATTTAACATTGAAGTAAAACAATACCATGCAGAAACACCAGGTGGAACTAGGAGGAGAGGAAAGAAGGAAAGAAAAAAAATCCTCTTTATAGTTTGCCAAGTTTTCTGAAGAAATACTTTTTCTAAATGCAGTCTTGTTAGAAAATTACTTATTTACTTATATTTCGCTAATTATTGGCTTCTCTGGATGCATACAAAATTTAACAGGCTGATTGGCTCTTTAAAGCAGAGAAGCAAACAATCTACTCAGAAATAATGAATATGATAACTCAGCCTAATATGATAGCCCAGCTTGACACCTCTCTTTGCATGCAAAATCTGGTGGCAAGACATAAACCGTCCTCATACTGTACTCTAATTATCTGATTTTTAATTTTTTTTTCAGAAAAGCTTAACACTTAGAAGCTCTTGCTGAGGTCAACTGAAAGTTGTGACCGCTGCCTGCTTTTGTAAATGAGGTTATAAAAGTCAACAAGCTCCGTCAAATAGCAGAGGAAATGAATCACATGGTGAAAGGGCAGTTTCTCTCACGGAAATAGTTAATTCAGCTGACTTGAAAGATCTCAATAACATGAAAAAAGGAGGTTTTTTTCCTAGTAAAGACCAATGAAACGCAAGACGCTGTGGATCAATAGCTACCCCCTAATTTGCACTTAAACCCTGAATAGGAAATCACCCACAGCTGTAGTGAAATGCTGCCCACACGTTTTGCGGAGGGCAAGGAGCCAAAGATAATCCTGAAGGGAAGTTTTGGAGCGGCCTCCGCTTCTTGCCTTGTGGAGAGCTGTCAGAGGAGGAGGTGCTTTGCGATGGCAGCTCCAAATAATATCTGTCCTCAATAAGTAGGAGGGGTGCACATCCATCTCTACGTAGAGAAATTAGGTTAGGAAGTACTTGAGATTTTGTATCTTTAGCTTTTGCTTCTACAGGAAACGCAATTGCAAGATCCTGAGGTTTGCAGGATTCAGCAAAATGGACGATAAAATCTTCCACTGCTGTTCACGTGCCCTGTGCCTATTTTCATAACTTCACATTAGTTTTGAGAGCCATTTAGATGTCACTATTAAACTTTAAGTGACTCCCCAAGTTGAAATATTAATATTTTTTTTACCATTAAACAATCCAGAATACATTTGAAGGGGTTTATATATATATATATGTCAGTGCATTATACTCACAAAGGCACTAATAGCAAAACCTTAAAAATTCTGTTTCTGTTTAGTTGGAAATATTTACTGGAGAAATTATGTAAAAAATGCATTGCCTCTAATAAAGTAATTAATCAAGCATCCAGTGCCCAGCATTCAAGGTGATTTTCTTTCGTGTGATGTTTACATGGAGGCCGTAATGTTTTCTGGATAGAGAAGAGCGATCATTCGTGTTGGGTTTTCTGTATGAGTGCCCCTTCACAAATCAGCACTCTTCATACGCTTCTCTGGGATTTACCTTCCTCATGAGCATTAAAATCAGAGCACTTATTTGCTAGATCACTTACAGAAGAAAAACACAAAAAGGTCTTGAATACAATCAAGGCACATTTTCTTTCATTTGCAGAAATGCTCACTATGTACCCAGCATTCTATTTACAAAAAAAAAAAAAAAAAGGGTTTCTTTCTACTATGTTAATTTTCTCCTTTTTATTTCCCATCTGAGAAGCCAAATTATAATAGCTTATAACTGGAAGGCCAGTTCATACTGTCTTACCCCTTCTGTAATAATTCACCCTTGTGCAAAAAACGTTAATGTGGCCCAGCAGAGCAGCATTTATACCTCATTTGCAGAGCATAAATTACATAGTCCAGGGTATTGCACATTAGGTTTTCCACCCCATGATTTAAAACTGAACATAATCAATAAAATTACAGACTCTACAACGTTGCCTTTCCAGACCACATTTGCATGTTGTCGGTGCTACTGCGTGTTGTAAAAATCTGCACACAGAGGAAATGCTGGTGCAAGAAAACAATAAATTTGAGGAAAGATCTTCTTTCCCCCAGCAAAATCATATCATAAACGGTTTTCTCAAAAAAATCTAGCCGGGAACTCACCTCTGCTGGGCTAATGCAGAACATAATAGGGGTGTTTACAACCATACACTAGTTTACAGTAGGTATGCAAGTAATGGCATTTAATAAATGCAACTGGAGAATTATGTGCTTTGGTCAAAAGTCAGGTTGCTACAAGCAACACGGTCACATACTTTTTTACAAAACGTCACGCAACAAAGAAGTGGAAAGACAATGTAACATGGGTCTCTGTGACAGTGGGGCTGAGACTGATTTAATCACTTCCTGCTGCCCGTTTATGCAAATGGATCAGCCAAGCCCTGTAATATTAACACTATGGGCCAAACTACTTAAATATTTCTGACAAAATGAGCTGGGAAAAGAGATAAGGCTTTACAGCTTCCTGCTTTTACTTTGACTTCAATATGCGAACAAATGTTAATAATATGCTAAAATGCAGAGCTTGGAATATGAAAGTTTCCCCTCAGCTCTCTAACAGACAGGAGAAGGACAGTTTCCCATTAAAGACTGCGACTCTTCAAGACGCGCTGCCCAGATACAGGTATATTAAGAAGCTGATGATCTCCAGGCACATGAAGGAAGATGCAAAGGGGCAGCCACATCCTTCACCACTGCAGACTCTGGAGGCCGTAGGCGATGGGTAAAACAGATCTCAGGAGCTGCTGACATGCAGAAGCACAGATGAAAAGGAGATATGTCAAGCATGCAGCTATTCCAGCCTTGTTTATGCTCAAACAGAAATCAGTATACATCTCTGAAGTGTTGACCGGGCACATCGGCGAGGCATTTTTCCCAAAGCAGGCACCTGAATATGAAGGCTCAGCTGTGGAGAAGTGTTGAATAACGGTGTGGGCTGAGGCTACCATCGATACCTCAGAAGTATCTGAAATACAAACCTCTGTTGTCAGTCCCTGTTCCTTTTGGTGGACTCTGGCAAAGCAGCTTCCACGTATCCTGGAAAAAGAGGTCTAAACAGCTGAACTCCTTCCTGGCAAAGGAAGAATGAGGTCTAGTGGCTCCAGGAAGGGCTTTCTATGACAAATGGGGCTCAATCTGGGTCTTTCTGTTACCTATCTTCATTTCAGATAGCTGTCAGCTTTAGATCTGAAGGAAACATTGGTCTCTGCTTCCACAGGAACATAGATTTGAGGTTTTAACTATCTTGTTTAGCGAAAATGTAATGGAGAAAAGGCATTAAGAGGAACTGGGTGCCAAGAAAAATCAAAGAGAACTAAGGCCAGCAGCAGTTCAATCTGCTTTGGCTGAATCAACAGCTTAAGCAACACTAACACTCCTTTGGAAGCATACCCCTGCCAAAGACGCTGCGGACACCTATGCAACCAGTTCCCACAATAGTGAAAAAGCAGGGTATTTTGCAACATGTGCTCAGTAACTTGAGTAAATGCCCTGCTATGGAGGAGGTGGTCCATCATTCCGCGTGCTTGTATATCCCTGCGAGCAGCTGGTACCCTGCCTGGTACTGGCAGAAGCAGCTGCCTGGCTCTGGGACAGACTTCCCCCAGAACAGACACACAAACACACAGACATTTACGCCTGCTGTCAGCTATTTCTCCGTTGCCCTCCTAAACACACCCTTAACCCTTCAGACTACCTGCACGCCCTCATCTACCGCTGCCCTCATCTACCACTGGCTCTTCAGACTAAGACCCCAAGCCCGTGCTCCAAAAATAACTCACCGAGGCTGTCCCGTGGTAGCATCTGCTCCAGGAGCACCAAACCATAGGCTGATCTGTAGAAACCATCCACAAGGAGGTTTGGTGCACATCGTCCCCTCCACCTCGATAGTGCTACAGAGCTGTGTCAAGAGGTTGGTGTACCTGTGGTTGAGAGAAAAGCACATTTTCAGTGCTTATTTCTATGTTTTCATAATAACTAATGAAGTGGCACGTAAAGATAATAGTGCAATAGACATTCTGAAAAAAAGCATTATATATTCACCCGAGTATTTTTTTTTTTAATCAGAATGAGCTGCATTCTGCCTCAGAAAACAAGTAGGAGGCTTTTGCAGGCTTGTAAGAGCTGTCTGTCACTTGCTGAAAGGAGCTCTCAGAGATCAATAAGGTTTTAGGGTAAACCACCCTGTACAAAAAGAGAAGTGAGGTTTTTTTAAAACCTTGCATAAAACGGAACTGTCATCACAGGGAGATACTGAAGCAGCTTTATTATTTGAGTCCCCAAAGCAAAATTTGCCAAGATTTTTAAATGGCAGACAAAAGGAGAGGAGCATCTGCCAGGGAGGAGAAGAGCACAGCACAGCCCAGGTGGGATCTCTTTCCACAGCCCAAACAAAACAGGTAGAGGCATGGTTAGAGATATCACTTTGTCAAAAGCGATTTTACATTAGTAAGCCGCAGTGCAAAGCACGGGGCAAATGGGGGTGTGCGAGCTCAGATGTGCCGTATCCCAGGAAAACACACGTTGCAACCACCAGTGCAAAAACCAGCAGGTGACACAGCTCTGTCATGTCACATCGCACACAGAGCTGTGATGTCTCCGGTGACTTACATACACCTGGGTTTCAGGGGCTGGTTGCTCTTAGGAAGGGGAAATGAGTGCATTTTTCAGCACACCACAGGGCTATATACAGGCAGGGTTATACCCCTGTTAGCAGTCCCCCACATGGTGAGGACCAAGTTCCCCGGGAGGCTAAAAACTTCCTTTAAGAACAGGTTAGACAAATAACTGCCAGGAAAGACAGAAGTACAGGTCATCCCGCCTCAGGCAGAGCGATGGACTAGATCACCTCTAGTCTGGTCTTATTTTCTGTGGTTTCTGTGTTAATACCCAGCTAAATAATGAAGTGGTAGAATTTGCGAAGTTTATAACATCCACAGCTCTGTGGAGAATACAAGGGAAACAGATGCGGATTTTACAAAGGAATATGTCCCAGAGAAATGCTAAGGAAACAAGGGTGGTTTTTCACTATTAGAAAAAAAAAGGCTAATAGAAAGGAGAGGACAACGTTCTGCCATTGCACTGCATTTAAGAGACCTGTTTGCCACACAAGTAAATGGAGGGGATGGTCTGCTCTAGATGGGAGGAGCTGGTTCGTAGTCACAGTGGAGAGTAACCCACTGCAGAACAGGCAATATGCAACTCTTGGATCAAAACCAAGAGTTTTACAAAGACATCACCACAGACCCGCATCTTAGGGCTAGACCCACACATGCACGCTGCAAAAGCTGTGGAAGAAACTGGAAGGTGTAAAAATATCCCTGGATTGCCAGTCACCAGAAAGTGGCTGGAAATGGCCCTTTCTCAATTTCCCGAGCTGCAAGACTGGTTTGCAAAGAGAGATTGAGCCTACCAGGCTGGATATATCCCAATCCAATTGTTGTCAGAGCCAGCAGGCTCTGAGCAGGGCTGCACACGAGGACAGGCTGGGTGGGATGGGGGGCCCCTGAGCGAACCAGTTACCTCCAGGGATGCTCAGAGCATGGCTGGGTACTGCCAGGGGCTCATGGGGACATCCCATAGCTGTTTGGCACCTTCATAGCTGGAAGTGCTTTGAGGAACATCTGTAATACACTGTAATTTCTACCCTTCAAAAGCACAGAAAAAATAAATTTTTGAGAATTAGTGCATTTTCTCCAAAGTCAGGTAACTATAGATCTTAGAAAGTTTCTAGCTGCATTATGTTGTCACTTAAGATTCATCAATGTGTTTTGTCCTGTTGTGTAAAAATACAGCTGTGCTTTGATGGGGGAATAAGGCTTTTGTAGAAGCAAGAGAGAAATGAAGTAATTACAGTTGATGGAGACAGGACTCTCTTTTCCACATTTGAAAAGTGTGGGTGAGAAAGCCATTTCATAACGCCGGCAAATGCTGCTTGCTTTGGGCATCATTTTGAGTCAGGGGAGTTAAATTCCAGAAGTATCTTTTCTGGGGAAAAAAGTCTCTTTCTGATAGATCATATGGTGCTGGTGAAAATAGTGAGTCTGAAGACAGGCTTTTTCCCTTGGGTAGCAACCCAGCAGGACTGAGACAGAGTGACATTTTTTACAGACTCTCAGACAAAATCCATGGAAGTTGCTCTGGAAATTGCCAAGCTCCAACCTTGTCAATGCCCAGAGCACTTGGGAGATGGACACAGCCTGTGCGTGAAGACCAGCTTCCTTCCAATGCCACCAAATCAGTGTTTAAGTCAGCAGTGTCTGCTTTCTAAGGTAACTGAAGACCACCATATGAACAAGCTTGTGAAAAAGGGTACCGAATTAATTGGGAGCCCAGTACCCTCCACTGACTTTAGTTCTCAATCTACACCCCTGATTCCGAGGGTATTTCCATCCACTCCTCTCTGACATTTCTACAGGTGGAGGAGGAGGAGCACAGGGCTGGAGGGGATCTGCTGGGTCACTGAATCCAGTCCCCATCGACTGCAACAGAGGCTTTGATCAAAGGGCCATTTCCCCTACGCCCTCCACGCACAAATGTCCTGCCACAAGCTTGAGACCTGTAGCAAAAGACCAATCGTGATACCTTTAATGCAGCAGAGGAAATATTAGGAGAAATTAAGAGCATTTCCAGTTCCCATGGTCACAGGATATCTGATGGATGCATCAAGGTAGATCATGGCCTGTACGGTGAATGAGGGACACACTCTTCCCCTCCCTGCCAAACCGTCCAGCAGAATAACACCTTTCTGACCCCAGATCACAAACTGCCGTAACTCTCAGTATGTGAACTGGACATGCTATGTCTGCCTTACCAAGTAAAAAATTCAATAAACATGGATTTGTAGAGCAAAACCATTGGTGCTGAGGACTTGTCGTTGACACAATACAATTTAGGGGGGGATAACTGCTAGTCTGATCCCCAGGACCACACAGGGGCACGTTAGGTGTGCAGCTGAGACACACCTGGTTTAATCTCCTTCAGGCAATCCCATTCACACACCCTGCAGCTTTGCTGTGACGCAATCCACGCGGCAGTGAGTGGGGACCACCAGGACCACCACTTCAAAGTGACATTCCTGGTCTGGGTTAAAATGCTGATGTAAATGTACCCGCTAATGACTCACCTGAGAGCGTTATGCCATCAGGAGCACCTGTCTGTGCTCTCTCTCCCACCCCCTCAGAGAAAAGTGTGTGTGTAGGAAACAGCTGCTGACAAATTATGCGTTCAGACGATAGAAAGGAGTTCCTCTTTGTGCCTTACAGATGATCAGTGGACACCCAGAAGGGAATAATATTAGGTTAAAGGATGGTGCAAAGAAGCAGCAGAATAGCAACAGCTCCTCTTGCAGGTGTCGATGTATCACAGACCTCTTCTGTCTACAGTAATTCTCCCTTTCTTTTTGCAGCTCTTGCTGTGAGAAGTGGCTAGGAGGGACATGGAGCTCTTTGATGAAGAACAAACCTGAGAGCTCAGAGTAGTTCAAAAAAGCTGTCACCGCTCCTAAGAGCCGAGCCTTGACAAGCCCCTCTCCCTTCAGACTCAGAGGACTCCTTCAGATGCCAAACTTCGGGGAAACGAGCTTGTGCAGATCTCCTTAATTTTATTTTTAGAGAAGAGAAATAGGCCACACATCTTTCAGAGATGTGCTTAGTGTCTGCCACTTACTGAGACCGCAGTCTCACGAAAGCAACAGGCTTTAGACTGAAGTAACCCACACCCAGCTGTCGTGGACTGGAGCCTGGAAACTGCAATGCCCTTTCCACCCCGGCTTTTAGAAAGAAAAAAAGAAATTCCTGTCGCACTTGACACGATACAAGAAAACAATTAGAAAACAATTAACTGCTCCACCTCCTCTTACATAGGAGTCAGTGCTCAGATTACTCCTTATATATAAAAGTATATCCTGCAGTGGGATTACCCAGCGTCTAGAAGTGCAGACACAGAGTATGCTGCTGCTGAAAGAATGACTGAGTTTGCATGAGGGACCTGTGTTTGTCAGGAGACTTCAGACATTCAAGGAACTAACATCTGAAAAAAAAGGACACCACTTTTTCCCCCAGAACTCAAAAGGAACATACACATACAGGTTTTAGTGCTGTTCTTACACCCAGTACTAGAAACCTTGCTTTATCCATTCATTAAATCAGCACCCATTTATCACCACAACTGACTGAAATGATCCTAATGATAAATGGCTTGTTACACAAAAAGCAATTGAGGGAGAATTAGTGACATTAAGAATATTTTACAATTTAAATTATAGTAAGTCTTTTTTTCCAGTGAAGTTATTTCTTTCAGTAATCCATTCTGACTTTAGTATCTCCTGAACTAGAATTAGTGACGTTAATACATTTTTTAGTATTCAAATTATGGTCCACCTTTTTTCCATAGCTGGGTATTTCATTTAGTAAAGGACACTAAATTAACATCCAGACAAGACGATTATTTAATTTAACCAGAAATCTTTCAATGGCTGGATGAGGTAATAAAAAAGCTTAATTACTAAAAGTTATTGATAAAGTTAATTAAAAAAAAAATCTTGATGAAAGGTATGCCTTTTATGAGAATCTGGAAAATTCTGTACTTTTCTGTTCAAAAGCCTGCCACTATCCTTTTCATACTTAGTTGTTACTGTAAAAATCCTAGAGTTCATCAAGAAGAGAAGAATGACAACATCATCTGAAGAGCGTAGAATTTGTACATCTAGTTTCCTATTTCATCATTTACAGGCTCACACAGACCAAATTAATAAACACATTGACCTCTTTCTAAAAAACTAATGGCTTCTGAAGACTTGGATCTACTAGATTTATAGGAGACAATGAAGATTTATTTAAGAGAACCAATTACACTTTATTATCCATAATGGATGCCTTTCCAATTAATACTGTACGAGCAGAAATTACAAGGTAAAAAAAGATCTAATCACAGAAGGAACAGGCTTCTGAGTGTCAGCTCTAGTGTGTGGCTACTGCCGTGCAGGCAGAGCAGGTCTCTGGAGAAAGGGCCAGATCCAGCAAACCCTTACTGAGGCTACCCTTAGCAAATTATATCGCTCTCTATCTCTCCATATCTGATATATAATGCTAGCTTTACAGGAAATGTAATGAGACTTGTAATGGACTTCATCTGCCTTTTAATAACACCGTGCTCGGGAGAAAATCATTATGAAAGGCAAAATCATTATTATGACTGGTTTAACATAGGCAGGAGCTGAAAGGCAGTAATCTAGGTAATATAGCTATTTATTAAAGCAAAAAAATGTTAACCTGGAGAAAATGTACTTCAGGGCCTACTCCTGGAGATTTTTTTCATTGTGCACAGAATCTACTGAAGTCAAGCTATCGATGTTTACAGAAATAGGTCGTTGGGTAGTATTTTAGTCAAGCATCACAAAAACAACTTAAATGCTCTTAAAGAACACGACTTGTGTGTTTCCATGGCCATCTCTTGCACTAAAATAAATAGAAAAAAAAAGGCAATGAACCCATTTCCTTCTTAAAAAAGATACTGATAAGGGACCACAAACAAGTAGCAAGCCTGTGGTATGACCCCAAATCCTGCACTCCAGCATGGCCCAGAAACATGGTGCATCCCAGGCAGTCCATGTGTGCCGCCAGCGAACCTTGCGATAGCAGATGCTCCCTCCTTGGGGCCACAGAAAATGTTTAGATGGGCCACCAAGCTGGCTTGCACTTTATTATGGAAGGATGTAACACAATACTGCTACCTTCTGCCAGCATACCTCTTCTATTTATTTCATTTGGTTAATAAGAGTGATGGCATGAATTATGAGTTTGAGAGCTAGACGAAGATTCAGATTTCCCATCAGCTGGGGCATTGGACTTGGTAGAGCAGTTTCAGCCCATCTCTGCACTGATGGAACCAGTTTTCACAAAAAATGTCATCCAGGAAACTGGAAAAACACCACATTACTGGACTGTAGCATTATGGTGTGTTCTGGTAAAAAAAAAAAAAAAAAAAACAGCTGAAAGGCCACTGGAAATGTCCTAAAGAGTTGGGGAAGAGGCTGCATCTGAGCACCAGCCACAGTTCACCTCTCTGTATTGCTTTTGTGCATGGAAGTGTCCTGGCGACAGCAGGAGACGTACAGCTCATGTCCTGCTCGAAAGGGTGGCTGGTTTGACCCTAACACACAGGACAGCTTCTCAGGTGACAAGGTTCAGAGGGATGGCACAGCATCCACAGCATGTATCCACACCATTCTACCCCGGAACAGTTCCTAACTCCAAAATGACCTGGCTTGGGGCTTTGGGCAGCTGGTTCAACCAAAAAAAGCCTGCCTTCCCTCCTGCCCCACATCTCTGCCCGTTCTGTAGGCACTGTGCATGGTGTGTAAGGGCAGAGAGCTACTAGAGACCACCCAGCGCAGGTGCCACAGAATTTGTCACTGGTTAACATAACACATACCCAACACTGCAGTCCTATTTCTTTGTACTAAAACAAGCCTTACACCACATGAACACATTATTCTCTAGTTTTTAATTTCTAAACCCACTACATTTTCAGGTCTACATCTTAACAAATTGCAGCCTTGAAGTGCACAAAATGCATATTTTATACCCCCAGAATCCTTAGCCTCTGTAAAATATCACAGAATCACACAGAATCACAGATTGGTAGGGATTGGAAGGGACCTCTGGAGATCATCTAGTCCAACCCCCCTGCCAGAGCAGGGTCACCTACAGCAGGTTGCACAGGAACGCGTCCAGGCGGGTTTTGAATGTCTCCAGAGACGGAGACTCCACCACCTCTCTGGGCAGCCTGTTCCAGTGCTCTGACACCCTCAAAGTAAAGAAGTTTTTCCTCGTGTTGAGATGGAATTTCCTGTGTTCCAGCTTGTGCCCGTTACCTCTTGTCCTGTTGCTGGGCACCACTGAGAAGAGCCTGGCCCCATCCTCCTGACACCCACCCTTTCAGTATTTATAAGCATCAGACCAATTAAAACCAAACCAACCAAAACCAAAAGTCAGATTACTGAATCCCGGTATCTAACACATTAACTTTCCTTGATTTGTCTTAGTTAAAAGGCCAAGAAAATAGATTATAGAGCTGAAATTTCTGCTTTGCTTGTGATAAGACAGTAAAATGAACTGGTTTACAAATAGTTATTTAATTTGACTTCTACTTTGAAGACTGATTATGCAAGCTTCATCAATGATTTATTTATTTCAAGCTCTTTATCAGTCATTTTAGCACCAGAGGCAAAGCCAGTTCTCCTGTGGGCAAACTTCAGTCTAAGGCTCACTCAAGTATTTATGGAATGAGATATTTGCTTCAGTTCTGGAACATGCAAAAATGTGCCTTCTGCAGTGTGGAAAACCAGCAGATACTCCAAGGGCTTGGTTTCATCAAATGCATTGAACGTTTACTTAAGCCATACAGATTGGCGCAGTGTATATGGTTATAGTTACAATAGCTACATCTGTAGCATACTTACAGCTATCACAAACTGTTCAGGATGAGAATGAAGTGAAAACACGGTTTCTTTAAAGATTGTTTATAATTACAATGGCACACCCTGTGCATTTTGGCCTGTATTTGTTGTGTTTGCTATAAACTTGCCATGCCCTTTCTAGTTTTCTTTGCTAAGTGCGGTTTCCTGCTCTGGCCCAGACATAACCGTACTTTGCTCAGCTACAAAAATAGCTTGTGTTCTCAGAAGGTTTACAGGATCTTTTCCCTCAAATGCAGAGGTGACAAATGCATTTATGTTTTGCATTTAACAGCAAAAAAGTCAAGAGGAGAGCTGAGGCAAAAGTAGCCTATGAAAGATGAGAAGTACCCAAAAGAGTGCAAAGATAGGATTTTTTTAATTGAGAAATCCTTCCCCCCACACACACCCTGCAACATTGTCATTGTGGCTCGTTATCAAAAGTTACATAAAGTGACAGATTTTAGTATTATTATCTGTATTGACAGTTCCAGAAGAAAGGAAAAACTCTGAGAGGCAGCAAGAGGAGGGCTCTCTTGTTTCACCTAAGCATGGTTATGAATTATTTTAACCTGATCCAGTTTTAAAGGTTTTATTACACATTTCTATCACTTTTCATGAGAGAGGAGAGATAAGGGAGCATACTCACTTGCAGCCAGGCAGCTCCTGAGCACATACAGGAATTCACAGGGCCATCGGACATTGATTTGACACGGGTAGGTACAAAATAGACTCTGTGGAACGACTGTGTCAGGACACAACCGTGCAAGTCAAAGCCCAATACCCTACCACATTAAGAACCCGCACTCCTTGTGCTTGACTTTATATAGGTCCGTTGTATTCGATACCAGAAGTAAATTGATTTTAGTGGAGAGACTTGAAAGTAAATATTGTGTGCTCTGCTGGGAAGTGCCACATCCCTGGCGGTGTCACTGTCCCTTGAGGAGGATTTCACACAGAGGGGAGGAGGGAAAGGTTGTGCCCTCGAAAGATTTTGCTGCATGGAAGAGTGGTAATGAGTAACACGCATTTTCTCCATACCCTACTGAGACAATTTCTTCATATCAGGAAAAGATGTTTTATAAACACACTAAAATTTTTTCTCTTAAATACACTTGTAAGGAGAAATCCGGCATAGCTGGAGACACAAGGAAAGACGGGATCTCCCAGCACCGTCCAGAGAAAGCTGGCTAACTTGATGTCCTAGCAGGGGAAACACCATGTACTTAACACGCACTGTCTCACTTGCTGTTATTGAAAGCCATTATTAGCTTGGAGAGAGAAAGTGGTTTGGCTGCATCTTTCACAGTACAGTAACTCCAGCCAATTGGATTCCTGAAGCAGGCTTTCTAAAAAGTGTATCATTACTTCCTTTTGATTTTCTTTGTGTCTGTAGTCATTAGCAAAATATATGAATAAGTACCCTGGGATGAAGAGAGAGCAAGGTGCAACAACAACCATTTGCAGAACAAGACCAGGTTCAAACATCACTACTACCTTTTTCAAAGTCAGCAAAGACGTGCCTTTGGATAGAGGCCAAAATTGAAGGTATATTACAGGCTGCCCCAAAACCTTTGATATGTTCCAAGTGCAGTTGGTATGTCTAAAGTTAATTCATAGAGATGCACCTGGGCTAAGTCATGCCAGGAGAGAGTTGTCCTCGTCGTGGAAGTCAGATCCATCCTCTCGTGAGCCCAACCCACTCAGCTGGCCATTGAGCAGGTAGGATGACCATCAATGTCTCCTCACTGGAACAAGGTACATAGGGCACATTGCGGTCCAGCTGGGGACAGGCAATCGGATACTGTAGAGCAGCGCTAGAGCTTGAATGCTGAAATGAAGGGTGTGTCGGTGCCAGTCTCTTGCCTGCCATACGTAAAATAGTAGAAAACTTCCTGAGTCGATTCTGCACAAAACATAGTCAATATTTGGTCTCTGATGGGAAAATGTTAGCATAAGCAAAGGGCTCTAGGCCAAGGAAGACTGATAACACGTCTCCTAGTCTCCCCACCTTCATAATTAAAAGGGGAAATGAAAAAAGGATTTAGATTGTATTGAAAGAAAAGGCACCGGGGAGCAGATTCAATTTTTAAGTCATCACAGAAATTCTCTAAAATTCAATTACAGTGATGTAGATCTGACATAGGATGTATTATTATAGTACCCCAGAGAAGGTCAATAAAGTGTATTGTAAGGTCTCCGCAAGATTTCATCAGGACTATAATATAGATAAGTCTCATTATTTCACATGTTTTGCAGCTGCTCTAACTTAATTTTCAGGGGTCCCATCATATAATTATCAAAGATGATTAAATTTTATGCCCCTAGATCTTGCAGGTTACGTCTACAGGGAAAGAGTTCAAACCTATTATATAATAGCGAAGATATAATTAGACTCTGGAGAGTGAATAAATAAATCACACTAAGCAAAAAAAGGGCAACATATCTAACAACAGACTAGCACATTTACAGCTGAAGTTAATGTCATATGATGAAAAGACCAATTTAAAGTACTGCAAATTTGCAGGTATTTCACAGAGCCTTGACTTTTAACTACTTACCAGTAAAATATCTCTATTCCTTTAGATACAAAATCTGTCCACACTGACTAATGTTTTCATCTTCTCTACAAATACAGATGGGCCACAGTGACTTAATATTGTATGTGTGGGCCAGACTGCCTCCAGCACTCACTGTGGAATTGCAAGTGTACAAGATTTATGTATATTTAAATTCATATTAAGTACACAAGTCAAAAAACGAGAAAGATTGGTAGTGGGTTTATTTTGTCTAACCACAGGTACTTACTGCCACCTGACATGCCCTTGATATCTGAGGCATTTGAATGGGGCTGGTAGTTAAGGCACAAGACTTGTGAGAGAGGTCTGCTCCCTCGTGAAACAGCAGCTGAAGGCAGGGGCCATGGTGGGATCTAAAATGACTCTAGATGTCATTATGTTTTAGCAAGTTAATTTTTTTCCTGAGGGGTTATTTAGCTGCGGAGTTTGATCCAGTGCCTGCTGAAGGACCCAGGTGTTTTGGTCGCTGGGGTAGGTCCCGAGACAATTTTAATCATCAGCCTATGTGGGTCGGGGATTTAACCCAGGACCATCCATTTATCAGTCTATACCTTTTGTGTGGTGAGGGAATAAACTAAGAATTGCTGATTGTGGTAACCTCACCTTGAAAAAAATGTTGTGGGAATAGTGGCCGAGACATGATGAGAACAAGGAGAAATGTGCAGAAGCTGAAAAGACTGACCCATCGGTGAGCGGAGAGAAACATGGATGATGCTAGCTGTCCTTTGTGCCTGTTTGAAGATGAGGCCAGCTGATGTCAATGAAAACTGATGAAAATATCTTGTATTTGGAAATTTCATGCCATAATATTGAATTATTTATGCTGTGTCTGAAGCATCAGGTATGAACCACTTCCCAGGCAGGAGAAGTCTCCTTGCTGCTCAAGATGGCTATGCCTGCATGTCAAAATCTTATCACACAGAAGCTGATTTACTGCTGGACTGTAGGGTCTGCTGTCCCCCTTCCGAGTGCCTGGCACAGACCTGGGTTGTGGGAGCACCTTCACAGCTACGCGGCCTGACCCAGCCCCCTGGAAGCCCCCATGGCTGGTCCACATCAGGCTTGCTTTCGCCGAGTGCATTTTCTTGGGCAATCCTCTGTCGGTTCATGAATTTCCTTGGAGCAGCTGTGCCTGCTGCATTTGCGTTGCAAGGCGAGGGGAGGATGTTTAGAGCTTCTGAGGGGAATTCAGGCAGCCTTATGGAAAATGCAGCTTTTGGAATGAAGTGTAGATATCTTTGTGGATTTACTGGGAGTACAGCTGCTGCTGCTTGGATGAGGCATTTCCGAGAGAATGACTAATTAATCATTGCTAGTTATATCCAGACTGTTTACATTTCAGCTTGTTGTACTACATTATAACTGATAGAGATGTTAAGGACGGTTCAAACCATTTGCACTGTAAACTAGCACTTCTGGTTATTTTATGTCTCAGGACATCACTTTTGCCTCTGGTACTGCATGGACAAAACCTACACAGCAAAACCCATCCTGCTGTGAACTTGTTAGTGATGCTGGGCCAGCATTACAGTTCCCAGTGCCACCTCAGTTCTCCCTCTTTTGGCGCTGGCTGCAGTCATTGTCTGAATGACTTATTTCACCTCACCACTCTGCAGAGCTCTCTGCACTGCTTCCCAAACCCACACAGCTCCCCAGTCCCCTGCGACCTCTCGCTACAGTGAGTACCTGCATCTCATGCTTCCCCCCTGTGTCCCCTCCACTGAAATCTCATCCAGTCTCCACCTTTCTTCCCAGCTCCCATTCCCAGTCTTGCTACCCAGGTCCCATTCCCAGTTTCCCTCTCCCTCCTTGGTCTCAAATGTTTCCTCACCAGGTTTTTCTCCTAATCTGCCTTGCATGCCCACACCTTGCCCACTCGGAATTCAAATCATCCCTTTTTTAGGCTTCCCAAGCACTGGCAAGATGGTTGAAATTGCTGAGTGTGGTCTCCCAGTGCCAGAGCACTCTTCTTATTATTACTTACCTAGAGAACAGAATTTGAAGTGTGGTGCCCTGGAGGGGATGGAAATGTCTGCTTTAGGCATAAAGCAAGAGGGTAGAAAAATGTGCAGGAAGACCCAAAAGCCCAAAAGAAAATAATGTTTCTAAGATCTCTAGAAAATGAACAGGCTGGGAGTGATTTGTAACTGTATTTAAAAGAGGATTAATATTCCTAGTATTCCTAGAATGGCTTTCCATCAAGAATCTCAAAATACGCCAGTCATTAACTAAGCCTAACAGTGCTGCTGCAAGGAAAGCATCAAGCCAGCAGATCACAAGCTGCAGAGGTAGATGCAGAACCCAGAATTCTCATTTCACGGGGTACTCTGAAGGACTAGTTCGGAAAAATTATGGTCCATTATTTATATTTTTATTCATGTGAAAGAAGCATAGAAAATTGCCTGCAGTGTTTACCTGGGTATCATCATTTTGCATGCTCCCTTAGTGTCAAAATAATGTGTGGATATGTTTAAATTAAATGATGTATTTGTGCATGCAAATCAGGTTTCTTACATGTAGGCAGAAGTCTCCTCAGATGTTGTATGTGCAATTTAAGAAGCAGCTTTGAACATTTGGCCCTGTATTTGCCCGAAGGAAAGAAATCCAGCACATTAAGATTACATTCTTTTGTGCCCAACCTTAGCAGTTCATAGAGCATGTTGGGTCACTGACTCTGCTAAGCATTTAAATTAACTTTTCTTAACAATTACAGTAATTAAGTAGCTCCTAAATTACAAATTAAGATCATCTGGATGCATTATAGAAGTAAAGATGGTATTAGCGGAGGCGGGGGGGGCGGGGGGACGACACCAAAAAGTTTACCAAGTCTTCAATTATTCATAATTTTACAGACCTGTTTATTTTTTGCAGACCAGGCTGTGCTGTTGCTGTGGGTGTGTAGAGTGAGGCATCTCTGCAGTACGTCCTGGCCACTGTCAACTGTTCCTGCTGCTCTCCCTGCTCTTTGCGTAGCCTTTTTGCCTGCCTGTAAGGTCTTCATTAGGTACGCCGAAGTGCTGGTGTGAGTTTGCCATGGCTTAAGCCTCTTGTATCCGTACAATCTGTTGATGTCCTCTACATCCCTGTCTCTCTGAGCACTTGACTAACCGGTGAGCAGCTGGCTTGCTCCAGATGTGAGTCATGACATGGCCCGGTATATAAAGCACTAAGATAATGGGGGAATTTGGGCTTAACTACAAGCTTGAGCCTCACGTGAATATGGCAATATAGGTATAGCCATTAGGAAAGCAACTTAATTTTTGTTTGTCCAGCTTGTACCACAAGCAAAGTACAGATATCCTGTGAACTTCTGGAAGAGACTTGCATAATATTTGTCCAGCAAGCAATTCATTTTGCCTCTTGGTTTTTGTGGTTAACAGAGTAAAATATCTGGGTAGTGTTGCAACAGGAAGGTGAAGAACACAAGAACATTGCAAAGGGAGTGGGTGGAAAGAGAGAAAGGGGTGTATTGCAGCCGGAGAATTTGATTTCAGATCGTTAACAGAAGAGAACTGCTTTCTGCCTTTGAAGGATATAAAAAACAAGAGAGGCACTTCAGACCCTGCATAAGCTGTAGAAAGAAAATATCCAAAGGAGACCCTTGGAAAAATTTAGCCAGTACTTACGTAGCTAGAAGTCAGTATGAAGGTAAACCAGCCAGCATGGACGCTGAAGTGAGTGGCACAAGTGAGATCTATCAGTCCAGCCTGTGTTACTGTGCACCAGCTGTGACCTCATGACCCTCATTCTGTCTTTCCAAGCTTAACTTTCTGTGAATATGTTTTCAAAGACAATCCAAGATACAGAAGGCCGGACTGGGTCACATACCTTTCTCTCCAGGCACAAGATCTTAAAGACATCTGCGCAGGCTGCCAGAAGAGAGATGTTTTCCGCTGCTGTTGAACAGTAGTTGCTTCAACAGTAGTTTATTGACTTCATGCATGTACACGCATGTACTATTTACATGCTCACTAATGTTACTGAGGAGTCTCGCCCAGAGCAATCAAGACCATGGGCCAGAGAAAGCGTAGAAAAACACACCAGTTTAAAACAAAACCTTTGGTTGCTGCCAACACCTCAATCCAATTTTCTCTGTCTCCACCCTTTAGTTTAAAAGAAAAAATAAAAAAGATGAAAGCCATCAACCAGCAAGCAGTGAAAATGCCTGGAAGAGGTCTTGGCATTTAATTCAGGCCCTAGGTACCAAGGGAATACTTTGAATACTGTGTTGTTAGCTGTGCTGGAAAGGCAAACAAACACACATGCCTCTCACACACCTACATACACCTTTTAGCCTGAGGATACTTTTCCAGGAATTAGCATTTTAAAATAATCTTGGAAAAAGCTTTGGATTCCTTTTGGGAGAAAATCCCAAGTAGCTCGATTGATATGTTGTGGGAACTAAAGGCAAGGTAGGGAAGGTGGGTTCTGGTCTGAGAGAGGTAATGAACTGCTTCATGACAAACAGAACCGGGATCCTACCTGTGAGCGAGCACGTGGCCTTACAGTTCACCTTTAAAATGGAAACGAGAAGGGTATTTGGAGAACAGCCTGTCAGTGGGTAGTAGATGGTGTACATGGTGGTGTCACCCATGCCTTCTGACTACATGCTAACCTTAAATCATCTGCGCTCATATGGAAGTATCATTGCAAGGCTGGGTTTGGTCTTTTTAACCAGCTGACGGTTTGAATTTATTATCTATTTTGAAGGTTAGTAATATACCACAGTCATACATTTCAGATTATACAATACTGTATTAAAATATTAATAAAATCTGCAAACCATCTACATTCATGAAGGCAAGTAATCTGCCAAGGAAAAAGTTATAAACAAAATGGAAATTCATTGCAATACCTTTGAAAAATGTGCTACAAGCACATATTTGGAAAAGCATCCTGAATACTTCCTCTTAATACAAGCTTCCTAGATTAAAGATGTATGACATATATTAAGAGTAATAAAAGTGTAATTGATTTTAAAGAATGTCAATTTAAACTCTCCTGTCACTTTGTAGAAAGAGCTTGGACACCGGTTGGGTAGTGAATGGAATGGAATATTCTACTAGACCTAGAAATTTGTTTTGGACAGACTTGTGACCTAAGCCTTTTTGACTTCTTCCACCATTTAAGTGACAAATTGTGACATCATGGTGGTAATTTTTATCCATAATTACAAGTAATTTTTACCCATAATATGATCCAAATTTCAATTAGATTTTAGGGTTGAATCAATGGCTGAATTCACCACCAATTTAGAAACTTCATTTGAAAGAGGCTTATAAGGGCAAAATCTTTCATTTTCAGAGTGATTTTGCAGAAGAGGCTTAGCTGAAAAGTAAAATTACTGAAAAAAAAAAGGGTTCTGTTTTACCTCAAACCAGGACAATCACTAAGTCAGAGCAGCCCTTTACCGCTCTCAGACAATCCCATCCCTTGCAGGAGGCCTTGCTGGCTCACTCACCAGCTCCGTAAGCAAATGTCCACCACCTGGAACATCTCCCCAGCTGGGGAGCTGGCATGTGAGCTTCATGTGGAGCATGTTATGCATAGCAGTTTCTATCATCTGGGAGGGACATGAGGGACAACATTTATGCTGGACAGCATATTCCATACTATAAAACCCTCCAGGTTTTATATACAACTACTAATTCTTGGTGGACAGATGATGAACCAACTTGCTCAATACATGAAGGAAGCACCCGTTGCTGCTCTTTGGCCAGTGTAAGTACTGATATGCAGCACACAGCAGAATACCCTTTCTTATCATTCTGGCTCAAACATGACGAGATCGCAGTTTCCATTAGGTTAATAACTCCAGATCAGCTATATCCAACATTCTGTTCTTCCTTCTTGTCCTGCGGATCAGATCTCTCTGTACTGATGCAAAAACCTCCCTTTCTGACAGTCATCACCAGTTCTGAAACCAGCTTTTCCTAAAGCTCCAAATACGTCAGTAGCCTCTTGAGTCACTTGAGCCCTGTAGGATGTGGAATGGGGTCGAGGCCCTTTGCAAAGGGAAAACAAATGCTGGCCACAACAGGGGAAGGAATTGCACGGCTGATCTGCAGGTCTTGCTATGCTTGTGCAGGAGTCAGCAGAGCACAAAAAATCGAGCGCAACTCTCCTAGCTGGTGTCTTACTGCCAGCTGAATGTGAGCCAGCAGTGTGCCCAGGTGGCCAAGAAGGCCAATAGTACCCTGGTCTCTATCAGGAATAGTGTGGCCAGCAGGATTAGGGAAGTGATCATACTCCTGTACTTGGCACTGGTGAAACCCCACCTCGCATACTGTGTTGAGTTTTGGGCCACTCACTGCAAGAAAGACATTGGGATTCTGGAGTGAGCCCAGAGAAGGGCAACAAAGCTGGTGAGGGGTCTGGAGAGCAAGTCCTGTGAGGAGCGGCTGAGGGAGCTGGCGTCGTTTAGCCTGGAGAAAAGGAGGCTGAGGGGAGACCTTATCACTCTCTACAACTACCTGAAAGGAGGTTGGAGCGAGGTGGGGATCAGTCTCTTCTCTAAGGAGAAGAGTGGACAAGAGAAAATGGCCTCAAGTTGTGCCAGGGGAGGTTTAGATTGGGTATGAGGAAAAATTTCTTCACTGAAAGAATTCTCAAACACTGGAACAAGCTGCCCAGGGAAGCCTGGGCTGCAGTTACCATGCACTGGTGGAGTTCACAGTTCTAAAGGATACGTATCAGATGAGGAGCATAGTCAGGACCCTGAATTTTAGGAATGCAAACTCTGGTTCTTCAGGGAGTTGGTCAATAGGACCCCATGGGAAACGGTCCTCGAGGACAAGGGGGCAGAACAGAGCTGGCAGATCTTCAAGGACGCTTTCCATAGAACGCAAGAGCTCTCGATCCCCAGGTGTAAGAAATCAAGCAAGAAAGGGAAGAGACCAGCATGGCTGAGCTGGGACCTGCTGGTCAAACTGAAAGTCAAGAAGGAACTGCACAGGCAGTTCAAGCAGGATGAGGTGTCCTGGGAAGAGTATAGGGACACTGCCTGGTTATGTAGGGATGAGGTCAGTGTGTGAGCCGATGCAGGCAGGACGCAGGAACAACCGCAAAACAACCAATGAAAGGCAAAGAACAAGTTTAATCTCGATACCTCACAGACCGGGGAATCTCCGAAGCAACACCCGAGTAGAGGCACACAAGCAGGGACCGCGGGCACCATGGAGTGAGAGAGAGTCCTTGTTAGCGAGAGCACGCATGGACTCCCTGTTCTTGCTGGTATTTAAAGTGTTCAAACAGGCATAGTATTTCCACTGTGCTTTGATCTTCTTCAACAACAGGCCAGGATTCTCAAGCGGCTAGATAAGGTGTCCCTGAGTCCATCATAGACTTAAATTATCTAAGTGCAAGTGTTTTTCTTGCAAGCACCCGAGACTGAATAACAATTAGTGTGACATATGTGTTTTCCAGTACCCCAGGTGCGAGTCACTTGAGCATATTTACAGTCCTCATTGCTGATCTTCCATTCCTTTCCCACAGTCAGGAAGGCCAAGGCGCAGCTGGAACTGAACTTGGCAAGGGACAATAAGAATAACAAGGGCTTCTACAGGTTTGTCAACCAGAAAAAAAATGTTAAATAAAGCATACCCTCCCTGATGACCAAGAGTGGCAAACTGGTAACAACGGATGAGGAGAAGGCTGAGGTTCTCAACAACTTTTTTGCCTCCATCTTCACTGCCAGCCTCTCTCCTCACACCTTGCAAGTCGAAGGATTGCAAGACGGGCACCTGCGGGACAAAATCCCTCCCACTGGAAGTGAAGACAAAGTTTATGACCACCTGAGGAACCCGAACATAGACAAGTCTACAGGACCTGATAAGATGCACCCCAGAGTCCTGTGGGAATTGTCTGAGGTAGTTGCCAAGCCACTCTCCATGATATTTGAAAAGTCACAGCAGTCAGCTGAAGTCCCTGGTGACTGGAAAAAGGGAAACATTGCACCGAGTCAACTCAGGTCAACTGCTGCCATGGCTCCAGGTGAGCTCACCCACGGCTCGGGGACACGCCGGCACAGCTGGGCCCCGCAGCAGCCACCTTGCTCATGCCCGACGCCGTCTGCTCCGCAGGGACGACCCTGAGCCTGAGCAGCAGTGCCTGCCTGCGGGAGCAGCACCCGAGCCGCGGCAGCGCCAGCCCGTGTGGGTGACCCAAGGCTGGTGCACAAAGAAGAGGGACCTCCTCCTCTTCAGAGACACCTTGGTCATCGCCAAGGCCAAGTAAGACTGGCAGAGCCCAGCTGCCTTTCCTCGCAAGGCCTGGCCCTGGCCCCAGGGCAGGGACACCCAAGGAGCAACCCCAGGCCCCCGGCACCCTGCTGCTGCCTGCACCCGTGGCCGTGCCCGTGGCCGCAGGCAGAGGCTGGAGGGGAGCCACTGCGCTTGGCCACCTCCAGGTCACTCCCTGACGCTTCTCTCTGCAGATGTGGCAGCACCCCGTGCCCGCAGCTCTGCCTGGCCCTGGCCATGTTGCAGGTGCTGAGCAGCGGGAGAGGGGCAGACGAGGATGGCGCCCAGGAGGAGGAAGGCAAGGAGGCCGAGTCCCTTGTCCTCCTCTGGCCCTGCGGCTCCTGTGTCATCACTTTCTGGTGAGTCTTGCTGCCACGTCCCACCGCAGGGCTGGGCAGCGCCTCCCTCCTGCCCCACGGGGCTCTCTCCTGCCTCTGTGGCCGTCCCCACGGGGCAGGGCTGTGCCGCAGCGGGCACTCAGGCTGTTTCCCCTCTCTTTCCGCAGCTCCCGGGTGGTGAAGGAGCTCTGGCTCAGCGCCCTCCTTGGGTAAGCCCTGCCTGGCCGTGCAGCCTGGGGAACCCGTGCTCAGCACGGGGGGATGCTCCAGGCGCAGCCGCACTGTGCCGAAACACCGCTTCCAGCTGGGGAGAGGTGCTCCCAGGGCTGCAGGCAGCTCTCCGGCGGGCACAGCTGGCGCAGCTCCTTCGCCCAGCTGTGGCCAGCCAACACCCGCCCGGCCCCAGCCTCACCACTGGCCCTGCTCTCCGCTCCACGGCTGTCACTGCCTGGCTGCTTCGGGGCAGCTTGGAAGTGCTTCCCGGGCTGGCAGCAGAGGGAGAAGGCGGCTTGGGTGTCACTCTGCTCTTTTGCCTGTGCACAGGCCACCAGAAGGAGTGGAGGGAGCCCGCGTGATCCAGCTGCCCTCCATCAATCTCCTGCTGAAGGAGCTGAGACGCCGCAAGGCTGTGAGTGTCCCTCCTGTCTCCGCTCTGCCTCCACAGCCTGCTCCAGTCCACCATCAGCTGCATGGCTTCTGACCTTCTGCTCTTTTCCCCTTGCCCAGGCCACCACACGCCGCGACAGCAGCCTGGAGAGGCTGGTCGAGCACCAGGCAGAGGTGAGCATGGCTCGGGCTGCCATCTCGGCCGTCTCCACCTCTCACACATGGCCAGGGGCTGAGTCAGCTCGCAGGGGGCCCTTTCTGCAGCAGGGCTGCTTGCTGAGCACGGAACATTTCTTGCAGGCTGGTCCCAAGCAGCAGCCACCTCCCATCCCCTCTGGCAGCCAAGGTGGACTTGGCCACGCTGCTGGTGAGTTTGCAGAAGGCAAAGGGACAGGACGGCCCTTCTCCTCTCGCAGGCGGCCACTCATGTTGCTCCGGGGCTGCTGCTGCCTTTCCCGCAGTGCACATCCATCCCCATGGCTCTGCAGCCGGAGAGAGCTGAGCCCCCATGGCACCCCGTTCCCAAACGACTCCTCTCCCTTGATTTTGGGGGGAGGGGGGAGAGCGCTGAGAGGGTGGGGGAGCGCTGGCCTGGCGCTTCTCCTCCACGCCTCTTTGCTCTATTTTCCTTGGCAGCAGGCGGGACGCGCAGAAGGAAGTGGTACGTGCCTTGGCCATTCCCACGGCGAGGGACCACAGTTGCTGCAGAGGCGCCGGGGCTGTTGGGCTCTGGTGGCCGCAGGGCTCTCTTTGGGCGGTCCCTGGCAGATCTCTGCAGCCAGGATGGTGCACTGCCCCAACCCATCCAGGTAAGCACGCCTGGCTTGGTGCTGCCCATCCCTCTGGCTCCTCCGCAGGGACGGTGCCCCAAGCAGAGGGACCCCAGGTGGGGCTCGGGGACAAAGCCACCTCCTCCCCATGTCACCCACCCCTGCATCCTGCCCCAGGGAGAGCTGCAGGGCTGCCCACCCTTGCTCCTGCCCCTAAGACAGGTTCACCAGCCTTAGTGGGCCTGTCTCCAGCCAAGCAACTCTCCTCCTCTGTGCCCTGCAGGACCTGCTGGCTCTCCTGCACCAGCACGGGCCATCCACGGAGGGGATCTTCCGGCTGGCAGCCAGCGAGAACGCCTGCCGTGAGCTCAGGGAGGCCCTGGACGGTGGAGCGGAGGTCCACCTCCAAAGCCAGCCTGCGCACCTGCTGGCCGTCATCTTGAAGGTGAAGCCTGCTCACCTGGGGCCTGGCACCTCCCAGCTTTGTCGGTGCTGATGGGCACCTGCGAGAGCAGGAGCCCAAACCCACACACCTGCTCGTGAGCCAGAGTGCCGGGGATGCTGCCTGTGTTCCCGGCGGGAGTGCTCAGGCACTCACCTGCAGCCCTTGGCTTTGCAGGACTTCCTCCGTAAGATCCCCTCCAAGCTCCTGGAGGCAGAGCTCTACGAGGAGTGGATGAGCGCCCTGCAGAAGACCAGCGGGCAGGAGAAGGTGTCAGCACTGAAAGAGTAAGTGTGGCCAGCAGCCTGCCTGCTGCGCAGGGACTGGCAGAGGCCGGCACTCGCCTGCAGAGTGATGGCCTCCTTGAAAAAGCTGTGTTTTCTGCCAGCCACCGCTGGCTGCTGTGGGGCCAGGCTTGGGGGGAACGTGGCACAGAGAAGCATTTCTCTCCTTGGAGCACTTTGGGCAGGCATTGGGGCTTGCTCCATGAAGGGACTCTAAGCAGAAGGGCAGGGAGGGAGGGAGGTGGCCGTCCCTCAGCCAAGGCAGTCCTGCTGCTGTAGACCAGGTGTGGCCAGGGAGCCTTCCCTCAGGTGGGCTTGGGTGAGATCAGCCTGGGTGACCTGTCTTGACAGCGTCTCCTTTATTAACGTTGTTTTCCACTTCCCTCAGGGTGGCCAGCAAGTTGCCCAAAGGCAACCTCCTCCTCCTCAAGCACCTGCTGTGCCTGCTGCAAAACATCAGCAGCAACGTGGCCAGCAGCAGGATGACTGCCCACAACCTGGCCATCTGCGTGGGGCCAAACCTCCTCAGCCCACCTGAGGAGCACAGCCTGCCCCTGGATGTCCTGGTGCAGGTGACAGGGAAGGTAAGCTGTGTTTAGCATAGCAGCTGGCTACAGCCTTCCGGGCCCCCCCCGAGCTTTGCTGCTCAGAGGTCCCTGGCTGCCTCCTCTCTTCAGCAATCGCTCGTGGATGGGTAGAGCTGCTGTGCAGAAAGCTGCAGCCCTGGGCACAGCTGCAGCTTTCTGCACAGAAGCAAGGGTCCGGAGTGGGAGAGGCTGTTTGACCTGTTTTCAGCCACCTTTGTGGAAACCAATGGTTTTCCGTGTGCAAGTGATGCAGCTGGTGGAGTTCCTCATTGAGCACTATGGGGAACTCTTTGAGCAGGAGGAGGCTGGCCTTTCTGCGGCACCGGGTGAGGAGGCAGCAGCAGTGCAGGTGGAAGCACAGGTAGGTCAGGCCCACAAACAGCACGACAACAAAAGCCTCCCCCCCACCCCATAAGGTGGGACTGCTGGCACAAGGACAAGCAAGGTCATCCAGCAGCCTGCAGCTCTGCCAAAGTGTGGAGGAAGGCTGATGCAGTTTGGCCATGGCACTTTGTGCTGTGATCCCAACAGAACTGCCTCAGCTGAGCTGAGCAAACCCATCCAAGGGATGGGCCTTTCAGAGCTGAGGGAGCAATTGGGCAGGTAGGTCCTTGCCACCTCTTAACTGACACATTTCCATTGCAGGTGCCTCCAGCAGCTCCAGATAGCGAACACCTGCAGCGGTTGTCCGAGGAGAGAAGGTAAAATGAGCCAGCTTTTCTTTTAAGAGTAGAATTGGTTCAAGTTCATCATGGCTTTCCCTGTCTAACAATACTCTGGAATGGAAAGGTTGCCAGGCCCTTCACATGCCACCAGAAAGCGAAAATCAACCTGTGAAGAAGGGAGTGATGGGCAACCAGAGAGGAAGAGGCAAAAGCTGGAAGGCGACCTCTGAGGGATGGGCAACTAAGCAAATCCAAGCAGGCAAGAAGAACGAGGAGCCCAGGTGTGTAGCAGACTCTGCTGTCCATCTTTCAAAGCTCTGAACACTGCTCTGAGTAGCCAAAATATTTCTGAGGTGCACAGAGATGGCCCCAGAGAGGAAGCATGCACCTGCCCTTGGGAGACCGTGTGCGTCAGGAGAACCTACTCTAGCCTGGGCAGTTTTCCCTTGTCACTTGTTGAAGCTCTGTTAGTGCAAGGCTGAGCAGATGCCCCAGCGAGGTCATCACAAGACTCACAGTTTTGAGTTCTTGGACCCGCTACCTACAGAAAGAGGCAAAGTCCCACTTTTCTGCTCATGTATCAGCTGGCAATCCTGGCACTGGCTGGTGGTGTCTGCATCCCAAAGATGCAGCAAGGAGCTGTAGACCCTGAGATATTGGCACTTCTTCAAAAGCTCCCATTTCACCTGAGATAACTGAAGGAAGACAAAACCAAACAAACAATACAGAAGAAGCGGGTTTTGCCTTCTAACCTGGATTTCTAGCAAGGGAGAGTGAGGAATGCTGCTGCTCAGGTTTTGGAAAGGACCACATCACAGCTCCTCGCGGGCTCCCAGCCCAGCCCCACTGCCTGGCCAAGGGGCACTGCTCATCTCTGTCACCTTGCCGTGCCCTGAGGGTACCACACGTGTTGAGAAGGGGCCAAAGCAACACCGTAGTCGCTGCCAGTAAGGGCTCTGTCTCCTGTGCCAGGAACTTTTTCTTTGGACTTCCCAAAGAACAGGGGACAAAGGCATGCCTGTTCCCACCTCCCTGGCTTCACCAGCACTTTCTGACTCTGTCCTTGTAGGTGCTGATTTAGTTTTGCTGCTTGGATTCCCTGGATGAGCTCTGACGCCTGGGCCTGGAGGGGCTGCGTCGTGCGGCCCCAGCACCACCTCGGCGGAGGCAAGGACAGAGGCACCCATGCCCTTCTGCCCTGGCTGGCACATTTCACTATGCACCACTGTCGTGGTTTGGGCTGGCCCAGCCACTAAACCCAACGGCATATGTCCTCTTTAAGCTCTCTCCCCTTCCGAAAAGGAGGAAGACAACAGAAGAGAAGAAAGGGAGACTTTTGAGTTGGAAAGAAACTCAGCTGCTTCAATGCAGTATTAATAATAAAATACTAAAAAGAAAAGATAATAGTGTTCATAATGAAACAATGAAATATATACAAGCTCCCAGGATGACAATCCCATCAGCGGCAGGCACTGGGAAAGTCCCAGACTGGCCTCAGTGACGGACAAGAATGGGATTCCTGATCTGGGGTCAGGAATGCCTTCAATCCCTCAGCTTTTATGCTGAGCACGATGCAGGTGGGATGGAATACACCGTTGGTCATTTTTTGGTCACCTGTCCTGTCTGCTCCTCCCTGTAGGTGTCACCCTGCTAAGGTTTTCTGCTTCCGACCCTCCAACTTTTTGCAGGAGTAAGTGAGCTGGCCTTTGTGGCTATAGCAAGAAGTATAAGCAGGACCCTCTCTTGCAGACCATTCCAGAAATATCAGACCTTAGCTGCTAGAAGTGCACGCTGTCTGAAAAATATGCTGTTAATGTCAGAGAATGAGCGAGTTAGAAGAGGACTACTTGAAAAGTAAAATTACTGAGAAGTAAATGGGTTCTGCTTTACATCAAAACAGGACAACCACCAAGTCCCCTTCCCTTCCCTTCCCTTCCCTTCCCTTCCCTTCCCTTCCCTTCCCTTCCCTTCCCTTCCCTTCCCTTCCCTTCCCTTCCCTTCCCTTCCCTTCCCTTCCCTTCCCTTCCCTTCCTTTATGCAAGGATTGCCTTTTCTTTCTCCCAGGAGCTTTGTTTTTTCTCACAGGGAACATGAGGAGACACCTGCATCCAAGTAAAGGTCTTGACAAGGGAAGAATCCAGGGTGTTACTACTTCCTCTCATCCGTGAAAGAAAATCACTCCTTTCTTGCCCATCACAGGAGGCCACTGCTCAATATTTCCATTATCTTGCTATGCTTTTGATCTCCTCTACCTTCCCATTGGCCCTGTGCTCAGCTGTTGAGTGACAAGAAGGTCCTGACTTGTGTCCTGACCGTGCTGTTGCCTTGCTCTTGCAGCATAGAGTGGTGATGCTTTGCTTTGAGCCACAAGACATGCCAACGGACTGATGGGAAGGAGGAGTCGAAAAAGCCAGGGGAAATGGTGCCCAGAAACCCTTGTAAAATGCCAGTGGCAGATGCAAAGTTAAAATAGGTGTGTGCTCCCCTATCTCCATTTTTAGCCATCCAAGATGTCCTTCAGACACTTGTCTTTGCAAATATATGTTGCATGAGGAGGAGGCATTGCAGTGCTGCTCACTCTCTCTCCTTCTGTCTTTCCTCCTGTCCCTCTTTCCCTCCCTTCCTTCCCCTCCACACAATGTCGCACAACAGCTTAGGTTTTGGTTTTTAGCTTCTTGTGACTTAGCTTCATACATTTGGAGCCAGGGAGACAACCAGGCTGGCTCGAGCAGGCAGAAGGACTGATTTCTTCCCTCTGCCGACTGGGCAGGACGTGTCTGCAAGCCCCTGGGCTCCACTCTTCTGGTCTCCTCTGCTTCTTGGAGTTTTCCCTTGATGTTTTAGAGGCTGGGGTCTATAAAGAGAGTGCCAACCACCACCTTTTACCCAGACATAATGTGAAGAACAAAGTTGGTGTTGGGGAAGTTAGGGAAAAAATATACAAAGATGGAATTCTGTGGAAAGTCCGTCTCTGGACTCTGTCGCCAGGGTGTATCCTCTTTCTCCCTGCCCCATAACAAGAGAGAGCCATTTGGACCCCTGCTTTGGCTGGAGGAAACATGCCCTTTAGTTCAAGGAAAAACTTCCTCAAAATTCACTCAGTAGGGAAGCAAGTCAGTCCTAGGGTCCTACAATGTCTATGAATTAACCAGCCTCTTTAAGAGAGTACATGGCCGTCATTCTTGAAATGTCTATAAATAATTCTTACAAGTTAATTCACTTTTTAGGTGTCTGAATGACCTTAGTATCCTGTAGATATTTGAAGATGACAACTGTTAACTAAAGAATTCCCTCACTTATTACCTGGCAAGTGTAACAGTGAAATATATGCTTTAATATGCTGGTAACTACAGCTCTTGCCAGGTGGCATGGCTTCCTGTGATCAGATCAAGTTTCATGTAACTTCCGAGGGATGCAGCCTGATCCATCAAAAGTGGAGGCTGGTAGGAACCATCCAGGTAGGATGGTTCATCATTCAGGCACCTCCAATGCCTACTACTTCTTGGATTTCTGTTCAGATCTCATAAATTCTAGTAGTATAAGAATTGCATTATTTATGCTACTTAAAAACACCAAATAAGTGCTCCTCTGGCAATCCAGTGTAAAACTTCTTCATTCCCAGGTGTCCTGCAGGGTTTCAATTACCTGTTTGGACAGGAAAGCTTATGGCTCTTACTGAGGTAATCAATAGTAAAGTTTTTTGTAGAAGTTGGGTCTTATACTCTTAACAGTTTAGTTTTGTGTGCAAACCAAGTATAGGAAGTCACCAGGTATGACAGTGCTGGAGACTAACTTTGCCTGACTGGCAGGGGTTACACTAGATAAGGCAGAAGTAGGCATCTGAGATGGAATTTAAAGACTTAACTAATTACTTTGCAAGTGCAAACGACAGTATTCTGTTTAATTATATGCTAATGAACTGTACTAGAGTTTGCCTCCTCTGCTGTAAAGACTAAACAAGTGAAACTCCTCATCATAGGAACTGTCAAAGGTAGAGCCAAAGGGATGCAGGGGAAGAAGGAGCATTTTCACACTTCAGGCAGCGGAGTGCTGTCCTGGAAGCTCTACCTCTGACAGAACCTTGTCTCAGGCCCTCCCTGCCTTATTATCTAGCTTCCCACGAGACACGCCTTACAGGTCTGACAGAGTGATAAGCTCTTGTGCTGGCTGCCGCTGAAATCACTGCAAACTCCTCTGCAATATATCAAGTGCTATATACCGTGAGGTAACCTGAAAAATCAGTCGTGAGGCATTTGGAATCAAACATCTGAAATTATTGGGCATATTTGATCATCATTTCTCCTCTGTCTCCCTCCCTTTTCTATTAAATCAGGCTAACACCACCCATTTTAGAGAGAAGCTGAAGATACAATCAATATTGCTTGTAAAGCTCTGGAATACTGAGTGTTTTACAAGAGACATCCATAATATCTTGGCAACATCCATAAGAAAGTTAATACATGTGTAGCAGGGCTTGCTGTTGTGTCGTTAATAATGCTCATGCTTGCACGCTGCATGAGGAAGAGAAATAGGACTGCTGCAAGAGCTACCTGTTCAACGTACCATTGACTGGGGAGGGTACACGTCCAGTGCCTGTGGACGGAAGTTGCAGCAGCAATCTTCACTGTGGGCATACCGTGAGTTCTGGCTTTGTCACGTTAATTCTGGTCTCACACTGTGTCCCCTCTCACCTTCACAGGCATGCATGTGGGTGCCTAGGTGTCCAGCCATGGATATACATATGGACCCAAGAAGCTTGCAAATTTTAATTTCAGATACCGAAAAAAAAAAAACCCAAACAACTGAAAAATAAACAACTGTCCTTTGAAGTTATATTGACCTTTGGTCATTCCCAGTTTTCTCTCTCCCTCTCTCCCTCTGCACGTTTTCCCTCATCTTGTTCTTCTTGCTAATCCTCATCACTTTCTTCTCCTTTGATGCTAATGCTCCCATCCTTCTAGCCTGTCATTGTCCCCTTCTCTTCTTTGTTCCCTCCAACCCAACCATTGCTCTGTGCCTTCCTCTCTTCCTTTCCTTCTTTTCTCCCCTCCTTCCACTCACATTCATGCTGCTTCTTATCTCTTGTGTTCTCCTGTGCACCAGAGATGGGCCATTAAAAGCATAGAGGGAGGATTTCCTTTCAGATCGGCAGTAAAATGCCAATATCACTAAAAAGAAATAATTACAGGGAAACAAGTCCACGGTGTTGGACCACATTTACTGCAGGAAGAAAGTTTGGAGAATTGAATCATTCATTTTTCGTTGTGAAGATGCAAGTAGAAATATTCAGAGACTCATGCCTCTGTCAGATTGGTGTGGATAGTAGCAAAAAGCAAACTGCAAAATTTTCCTTTCTCCAAAAAATAAATCCTTAAGTCAAAACCTTATGCTAAGGTTTCCTAATGAAAGACTTTGATAAGTATTAGCGTAGGCAAAATTGTTCCCTTCCTTCTGTGACTAAGGAACTTGTAGTCTGACTTTTCAGAACTGCTATATTCTCTGACAATTTCATACCAAAGATATTACCACTGATTAAGTTGGACTATTTTCAAAAGACAGAGAAAATACAAGGTCAGCCTACATTGCCATCTTGATTTTGGACAGCACATCAACATGTGTGTAAGTATGCATAACTTATATTGACTATATACATATCCCAAGGGCTCCCCTAAAGGTTAGGGTGATAAAGAAACTGTCCGACATTGGCATCTTTTGTGTTGGATGATTTCAGCAGAGAAATTCTGAAATTCAATAAGATAGGCAAGAACAACTAAGATGAGGAAGGAAGAAATGTCTCATAGTACTGCAAAAGTTTGGAAAAACAAATAACAAATCCAGAAGTATCAGAGAATAATGTTCTTTAATACCCATAGTTCTCTCTCCTCCCCAAATAATAAAACCTCACAAAATGTGACAAAGTTTTAGAAATATGAATACAATGAGAAAAAGAAACCAACCATTTGACAAATGTCTTTTCTAGAAAATATGCATCGAGGAATAAAACTAAGTGAAACTATATGGAAAGACTTTGGTAAAGCAAATAATTTTACAGTAAGTACAGAAATATCAATGCATAGAAAAGGACAACATATATGCAAAAGGGAAAAATTACAATGCAAAACAATACATGCAGACACAGATAGTGTGGAGAAAGAAGCCACAAATCCGGACTGAAATACAGTTTAACACAGTAAATATCCACTGATCCCTGGTTTAAAATTTTATATCCAAAGTCTAGTGGAAAAGACCTTGAGCTACTGACTGTCCTAGCATACAATCTTTTTATTAAATCAATAGCAAAACTCCAACAGACGTTTGTAATGCAGGAAGAAGCCTCTTAAAAGTACTTTTAATACAAGCTCCTACAACAGTGTATCTCAAGTGTCCTGGTCTTCATTTGTTCCTGGCCCTTCAGGTTAACTTTTTCCTAGCTTGCTCTCTTCCCTTGGCTTTTTGGACATTTGAGAAAGGGTTGTGCTTGGATCCATCCTCCTGTGTTCTCCAAAGCCCACCTGAGTTTTTCAAAGACTGTGAAGAAAATGTCATGTAAACACAGATAAACATGCCATGTAAACATATATAAAGTGTTCTCTCTCAGAAACAAGGGAAAGGGTGGTTTCATTTGGTTTTGGTTTAAGTGCTTCTACAGTAGCTGGCATGAAGTATTCTTTCTAGGAAAGAAGTCATGATTAATAAATTTGTTAATTACATACATTCTAGAAGGCACAGAAAAATGTTGTTAATTATTTCAAATGTTTACTACAAACACAAGAGCATGGTTACTATTGGTGTTCGAGCTAAGCTAATTGCTTTGTAATTATCAGATGCTTGCTGCCGTCTTTGTACAAAGACATACTTCTGAAAAACAGAAAAAAAATATTTAAATGAGCTAGCCTGGAATGGTCTGCCTAATGATTTGGAAGAAATTCTCCAAATACTACATAAGGTTTTGTGACTATTGGTAATCAGCTTCAGTTCCCAGATATCTGTGAGGCTGGGAGTTTGTAATGAGTCAACTGGAGAACTGAGTCGGGAAAATTTGAAGAGTGTCCCCGAGAGATACTGTTTGAAATAAACCAAACCTTTCTGGCTGTAGGAAACTTTTTTCAGACTAGTCTCTACACAAACCAGCACTCACGTTTGTGTTTTCAGACTTAATAAAAAAATGCAGCAGCTGAAAGGGAGTGCTGTGGTTCATGGACAGAACCAGTGAAGGGCAGAACGGATTTTCCAACCACATGGAGGTAGAAAGCGGAGGAGAAGGGCTGAGGGTGGTGGTAGGTGTTGCTACAAACCTGACTGAGGGGATTGGGTAAATTATGAAGGAAAGGAAGAGGGTGAGGAGCCCTGGATGAGCACACTCACGTGTAGTCATCAGCCTAACATCAGTGAGCCCAGCCTTTGAAGCAGGTGGGATACTAATGCAAGATGGAAGCCCTTTGTAGGTGTGTGCTTGCAATTCTGTGTTTTGGGAAATAAATGTAAGCCCTGGGAAAGGAGCTCTTTATCAAGCACACCCCCAGAAGTGCTGCCTTTTCATTCCTAGGATGTTCTGTTCAATTATTTTACTTTTTCTTCTTACAGTATTTTTCTTTCTGAGCCATTAGTTTTGCAACAAGACGAACATCAAAACTTCTGGGAGACAAAGGAAGTCTGGGAGACAAAAGACGGCTCAGCTTTAGGTATAAAGCAGATGATTTTCTACCACAAAAGGAGAAAGCATCTCCAAGGACCAAAGTGTCTCATAATCCTCTCTCCTCCTCCTCCTTGTGTCACCATCTCTGGACACAAGTGTCCTGCACCATGGTGGGGCAGGACCAGGCAGCCCCAGGAGAAAAGGGAGAAGACGCAAAATGCAAAAGGAAGAGTCCCATCAGCCTTACTCAGCTGATGACAGCAGCAAGAACACACACAATACAAACCCTCTGTCTGTTTTAGACATGTAGTGCAGGCACTTTTCATGCCACCCTACCTCTCCTACGACTTGAGGGAAGACAGAGGCCCTCTGGATAAAACTAAGGAATATTGCAGTGACATACTCTGTCCTTGTGCTGCTTCTGATGTGACGAAAGGTAGGGTGGAAGGATGGTTACGTGACAACAGATATCCATGTGCCACAGAGCCCCCCATCCTGATAGAAAAGGTAAGCAGTAAGAAGCCTCACAAGTCCACAGATTATCATGACCCAACCCTCCTTTCCTTCCTTGTGGCCACATATACTTATTTTGGCACTGATGCTTGCGAGTCCCCTCGTTCCGGCTGGGTGCTCAGGATAGGAATTTCAGATGTGTCAGAGAGGGTAGCTGGACACACATGGATGTCATAGGGGCTGAAAGAGGGAGTTAATCCTTTCAGCCTGATACCTGATGCCAGGCATCAATGTGACAACTTAAAAAAATGCTCTCATTTTGGAGGCCCTTTGATAAAGGTAGCTCTTCTTTTTCTTTCATACTTACTTTTCCACTGTGACTGCGACAGCAAAAGATGAGCTCCTTCTTTTTTACACAGCTCCTTGCCACTGCAAGGGGCACATGCTCAGCATCCCTGCCGAGCAGCTCCTCTGGGCCAGTTGTCAGCCCTGTAAGGATGTGGACTTCAAGACCAGACCATGAGGAGTTCACTCAGAGGCAGGACCTTGGGCACCTGTATTGCATTGCAATTTTATCCTAGCTGTGGCCTGGGTGCCCTGAGATCAGCAGAGCTGCTAAACAGCTGAGAGCACATTCTGGTTGTGGCTTTTGATTGCCTTCTGCTTAGATGACTGGGAGAAACAGAAGAATGAAAAAATAACCTAATTTAGATTAAAGATATAAAACATAAAATCCTCTGGCGCCTCACAGACCCATGATGATAAACCATCCTCAGAAAATCATCTTGCTCCAGAAGTACTGGAACTAATGAATCTTGATTTCCTACAGATTTGTGTCCTGTGGGTTGACTGACTTGTGTGGTCTAAGAAGATGTATGCTTTTTGGGTGACTGGAGAACGTGTGAGGTCTCTCTCTGCTTGGATTTGTTGCTTTCTCATAAGGTGTGTTCACATTGTGCTTTCTCCAAATCTGGGCAACAAATTGGGGATGACTGTCTTTAGTCAGATACTTATTGTTAGAGACTTCTGAGGACGTACCTTTGTTGGCCAGTAGATTCAAAAGTTGTTAGGAGGGAACACAAACATCACATGAGCCTTGTTTCCACAGGAAACGGGGCAAAAAAGCTATTGTTTTCCTTCTGCCTTCTGCTGCACACTTTCTTCTGGTCCTGCCACCTTTATCTCTTCTCAGGAATAGAGGCACCCTGTGGGCTGCAAGGAGGCAAACTCATTCCTAGCTTATTCCATCATGGCCAGCACGTTGAGGGAGGTGATTCTACCCTTCTACTCTGCTCTCGTGAGACTCCCCCCCTTGCAGTACTGGGTGCAGCTCTGGAGTCCTCATCACAAGAAGGACATGGACCTGTTGGAACGGGTCCAGAGGAGGGCCACAAAGATGATGAGAGGGCTGGAGCACCTCTTCTATGAAGACAGGCTGAGAGAGTTGGGGTTGTTCAGCCTGGAGAAGAGAAGGCTCTGGGGGGACCTTATAGCAGCCTTCCAGTACCTGAAGGGGGCCTACAAGAAAGCCGGGGAGGGGCTGTTTGCAAGGGCATGTAGCGATAGAAGGAGGGGCAATGGTTTTAAAGTAGAGCAGGGCAGGTTTAGATTAGATATTAGGAAAAAGTTCTTTCCAATGAGGGTAGTGAGACACTGGCACAGGTTGCCCAGAGACGTGGTGGAGGCTCCATCCCTGGAGACATTCAAGGCCAGGCTTGATGAGGCTCTGAGCAACCTGATCTAGTGAAAGATGTCCCTGCTTACTGCAGGGGGGTTGGACTAGATGACCTTTAAAGGTCCTTCCAACCCAACACATTCTAACCCAACACAGGCTGTATGAGTCTTTGAGCAGCCTGGTCTAGTAGGAGGTGTCCTTGCCCATGGCAGGGGGCTGGAACTAGATCATCTTTAAGGTCCCTTCCAACCTGAACCATCCTGTGATTCTATGATTTCCAGTGAACCTGCCCTGCTCAGCTATTCCTGCCTTCATCCTTGTCTCTCATATAACCTCATCTCAGCAAGGAACTAAGTTCAGCAACAATTCACCTGCTGCCAAGAGAAGCAGCTCCTTTGGAAGGTCAGCCAGGCTTAGTCATGTTTTCTCTGTCTTTTTATGGTACCAACCATAACCTTTTCTTCTCTGGAGGTAAGAAGGAAGCAACTTGTCATGTAGCCCAGGGTCAGCTTTTGACAACTGGAATCATTGAATTGAATATCCTTCTTAATAAAATGAAAAAATGCCCAATTATAATTTAATGTTGATTCATAACATGGAGTTTGGTATGTGTTAGATAAGAATGAATGCACCCCTGTTTTTCAATGCACACATTTGACCAACAGTATGGTAAATGTCAGGTCAGCTGTGAAATTTCAAGAATGGCATATATAACAGAATATAGATTTTATGAATCTTGTATCCCAACAAGGCTGAAAGGTCTCCTTTGAGAAATATTTTCCACTGATCTACCAAGCACTGTCAGCTTTTCATCCTACATGTTGGATGCTCATGAAAATAGTTGTAATGTTGATATGTTTCTCCTTTATGACCTCTGAGTTAACTGCTCTAGTTGCCCTCAAGCCATTTGCAGGTGTGTTGGTTTTTTTGCATTTCATTTATTTTCTCTTCAGTGTTAAATAATGCTATCTGAGTAGATTATTTCATGTTTTCCAATTTTAAGGAACACCGTCTTTGCAGAAATACTGGCAAATTCCCTCAAGCAGAGCTAGTTGACAGCCAGAATTTGCAACCTTTAGAAAGCTCAACAGTGTAAGAGTATTTCAGTTTTGCTTTGGAAGAAAAGAATCAGTAGTTCAGAAAGGTAGTTGTGACATCTTCAATTTGTAAAACATCAAAATTACTCCTTTAGACTTTGCTAAAAGCAACAGGGAGCTGTGTGCGCCCTGGCCTGCCCACACCTCCCCAGGACCCAGTGATTCTTGGGGTGTCCCATGCTGTCCCGCCTCATTGGAGTCCTGTGGGAAGTCCAGGGGGTCCCCAAACCTGCTGCTGAGGGGTAGGACACTGAGGCAGGCTTCAGAGGAGTCACCCCAAATTACCTCAAAATCAAGGTATTTGTGCAGAATAGTTTGATTTTGACATACCAACGTTTGCTGAATTGCACCAGTTTGATCAGCAAACTTCCCCCTTGTCCCTTCTACTCCTGGGAGCTTCCCAGAAGCACTCCTCTACTCCGTGCCCCTTCCTCAAGGCAAACCTGATAAAAACCTCCTTTTCCTCCTTTTCACCAGCAAAATCCGCACCCCGCAGGAGCAGGGAAGGGATGCTGGGCTCCTCCTCATCCTGTGGTGCACCTCTAGGTGGGGTAGGCGAGTTTCTGCAGCGAGCGGAGCCGGCTCGGGCGCCCGCGGCTTTCCGAAACTTTCCCAGCAGAAGGAGAAGTTGTTGGGAAGCCCCTGGGAGCCTGCGAAGGGAGCGCGGGGCCGGCAGCTGAGGGCTTTGGTGCGTTTGGTCTCCCTGGGACCCAGCTGGGGACATTCATGACAAGGTCTGCGAGGAGAGGAGACGCGCGCTGGCTATGCCCGAGCCTCGGCACCTGTGAGAGCCCAACCAAGTGGTTACTCCGAGCCCTGTACCCACCAGAGGACCTCTTCTCCGGGCTTCGGCGGTGGTGAGCCCATCTGCACAAGGTAGGCTTACGTGGAGCACGTCTGCTGCCTCTCCCCGAAGCCGATGAGGCTCTAGTTCAGGAGCTGCTCTGTCGTGGGGATGTTGCTGAGGGCTGTGGCTGGAAATCATGTCATTTTTAGGTTTCGTTTGAACGAGATCTCCCATTCAGTGGGCTTCTCTGCTGAAGAACTGCTTTTTTTCTGCGAATGCTAGCAAGTAGCTACAGTTCCTGGTAGCGTCTTTGATTAAAAGCTGAAGTTTCCTTGCATTGAATGTGTTTTAAACTTTTTTTTTATTAAAACTACTGATGTTCTGACCAGTTCACAAACTCTAGAGGATCCAGCGGGTTTCTTTATTTGAGTGGAAGTGCATATTTCTCCAGAGGATAGTGAAACTGCTCGTTTGGGTTTTGTGTTAACGTTGCAAACTAGTTTGCCTGTACATTTTAGACTGTTGCTATACTTTCTGAGATCACGAACAACGCTGTAAGAAGTATCAGCATCGGTACTGTTACAGCTGACTGCCTATACATGTGAATACATGTTTGTAGCGTGCCGATTTTTAATTTCCCTGCTTCCACAATCTCACTTTAAAAAGGCTGCTGTGGGACTGAGGTCTGGAGAGGGAAGCGGGCTGCTGCCCGCACCAAGGAGTGCCTGGGCAGCCGTGCCATCACATACCTGCTCCAAGCACGGTGCGATGTAGCCGCAGGTAGTGCCAGAGTAGCTTCGAAATGCCCAGCTCTGGGGGCGCAGAGACCTCAGCCAGGGCTGCAAAACTTACTCCAACAGTAAAGTGGCCTGCGCGAGCCTTGCACGACTATGAAAGACTGTCACTGGTACTGAGCTGGGTTTTTTTAGCTGCCGCTGCCATGGCTACAGCACTGAAACCGTGGATTAGACAAAGTGCAGCTAGACACTTGTATGCCTAAGAGAAAGAGTGTTTTGATTTTTGCAGTCAGTGGAGCTTTAGATATTACATGAAGGGGCACTGGATGGCACTTCGGATCTGTCCCCCATGGGAAGGTGGGTGAGATCCTCATCTAGTGCAACGGTGCCAAGGAGCTTAGTGATCGACGCCTGCTCGGGGTACCACCCAAAACCTCTTTATATGCCTCAAGCTACAAGGAAAGCTATCACACCTACGACTGCTGTTTGTCGGAATAGATAAGGCCTATGGCTACTGCTGCCACTCCTCTACAGCGGAGGCGGGAGATGATGTTGTACACTGCAGTTTCGAATGATAGGTCTAGAAATGTTTTGGACAAATGGTGGGAATCTCTGGCAACTCTATAAGAAAAATCATGGGAGATCGAAAATTTTAAAAGGAAATTAATGTGATTATGCAAAGTGGGGTCAAACCCCATGACGATGATCAGGATTACTCAGTTCTTTGTTGTTCTTGATAAGAAATGTCTAAGATGTAGAAAGTGAAAAGAAAATAAATTTCACGCATCGTCTATCAAAGAGAAACACTGATAAGAAATTAATTTTGAAATTAAAAGAAACAAGAACAATCAAATGAAGGAAATACATTATATTCACCAGCAGCCAGTTTGCCTCCACACCACTCAGTGGGAACAATTTCACCTTCAGGTAAGCTCACGTGAGCCCAATTTCACTGAAGATGTCTGACAAGGATGAAACTGTTGCCTAAGCCTGGCCCAGCTCTGTTGGTCGACAGGGTAGAGCATAGTTGTGTTGCTGTTTGCAGTAACGTAGTCTGACCGCAACAAAGAGCTCAGATGAGAATGTGCCCAGAAAAAGCCAGCAGGCTTTTTTTTTTTTTAATAGATAGATAGCTTTTATAGAAAACTGCTGCCATAAATAGGCATTTTTTTTCCTCTGCTGCAGCTAGATGGAAAACATGTGATGTTTTAATTTTTCACATCAGATCATGAGATGGTAATTTTCAAGGGATCATACTGAATTGTATGCGGTGGAAATCACCTCACTGAAAACGCTGAAATGAATGTTGAACTGAACTGAACTGAATGTACCACAAAGGTGTTTAGAATTCCTCCAAAAATGGCTTCATGTGAAACATGTCAACTTTACGTGAAAAGGTGACATTTCTTAGAGGACTGGAATATTTTGTCAGAGTCTACAGTTACTAACTGAACCCATGTAGCTGTGCTGGATAAATGGTCCAAGGCTCAGTTTTCAAAAAATAGCAGCATAAGCTTTTGAAGATAAGATTAATATTAAGATAATGTTTTTCTCATGTTGTCATCAGTGGAGGAATTCCCCTCTAATACCCTCAACAAAGTTGTTTCCTTTAGCCATGCTAGGTTAGAACCGGGTTTCAGATCGTATCTATGCTGCTTCTCTTCTCGGCTAAAGGGTACCTAAATTGCAATGATGTGAGCTACTGCCTATAGCAGAATAAGCCAAGAGGTTCCAGCATGACCACACCCTGCATGAGTCATTTGAGAGGAGCTGGGAGTAGATCAGCCTTGCCATTCACTCCTGTTAAAAGTATCCCATTTCTCCCTCCAGTTATTCTCCAAACCAGGCTTTTGCTGCCTTCTGGTGCCCTCCTGACCCTCAAGACCCACTGTAGTTTTTATGACGCATCCAGAAGATAACAGGTGCCCCTTTTCATGCAACAGCTCCTGGAGCAACAGCTCTTGGTGGGGAAAACCCTTCCCTCCTAATATTTAGAAATGTTCTGGCCAGTGCATCGTTAGGGCAGGAGTCATTTGCAGAAACAGAGACATTTTCTTGCCAGGTATATTCCAAGGAGGTAAGTCCCCTGTAAGGGATTAGATATCACTGAACAAGGATGAAAATGTGACATTTATGACTGTCCACCTTGGCAAGTGTTATTGACGTGTGCCGATGGTCACCATGTGGACAAAGTGCTTGGCCATACTTTTCCCAGAAAACTAAGAACCTGGCTTCATACAGCAGAAGACTAGGACATCCAAATATTATTTGGAGGCCAAGTAACTTGTTGTTCTTTTATTTGATTTATCGCTCATACAATTCTACAAAAAACAAACTGAGATCCTGGGCCCATGCAGTTGATGGCAGAGCTCTCTCAGTGGTGGTGTGCCCAGCTCTTTCTGGCTCTACGGCAACATTTATTGATCAAACACTGCTTCCTGAACCATGTTACCTTTGCACACATTTCTTCTGACTTGACATAGCTCAGATCTCTCAGTTTCTTTCCACCAGGGAAATCAGAACAAAAGTAGAGAGGAAGTTATTTTCAAATTCAGGAGGAGTCCATTAGAAACAAAAGAATAAAAGATAAACAAAGACTATTTTAAAGCACTATCTGCTGTTGTCTTTTGAAGAAGTTAAAGCTTTGCCAGTGGATTTTCAAATCTCTGTGGAGACGGAGTCAGGGCCACATCCTCCTGATCTGATGCTAGCGAGTGCTGGTTTTGAACTGTCAGAAGTGGCATTCTGTGAAGTTAATCCACAATGCTTGAGCTGAATCACCCGCCATGAATCTACCAACAGGTTTTACATTACCATAACGTCTGACCATCTGCAGTGCAAAATCTATAGCAAAGTCCCTGGTGGATTTCATATAGTTTCTGGCATTTATTCTTTTTCAGACTCAGTTCTGCGGAGCTGAGCTTTTTTTGGATTTGGTGCCTTAAGTTCTGCTCATTTCCTTTTTGGGAGGGGAGGGCTGGTGAGATTTTGTGTGGCAGAAGGGACTGCCAGAGCTGTGTCAGTTTTATAGCAGAAAGGGTTGATGTTGCCCCATTCCCTGCCCCACAAGAAACCTCTCTAGCAGTTGGTGGTATCTCAGCTGACCCTTGCCTGACTTGCTGTGCACATGAGGCTACGAGGATCTTGACGAACTGACTATCTAGGGGCCTGCTCTGATATTAAGCACATGCGGGGTAAACTGTGTTTTGGGAATGTCATTTGGGTATGGTCAATGGCCACTGGGGAGGTGGTGAGGAAAAGCAAGAGTTTATAACGCTGGTTTATAAAGAGTTCATAAAGCTTGACTATGCTTGTGGCATCCTGAAATATTGATAGACCTGCGACCCTTTTGATCTTAAGGGCCAAGATCAACCTAGTTGCAAAGTTCCAGCATCCAGCCCTTCCCAACTAATCTTCAATGAGATGTTTGGTTCCCTACTGGAGCCTGGCATAGAAAGATATATGAGCTCTCGTTTCTCACTCTCTTTGTCTCCGCTGTGCAAATGCTGATGGATGTATATCTCCTGCAGACTGCGTTAATAAGCCTCTGGATCATTAGGCTTTATGGCCAGGTCATGGTGCTGCAAAACTTGGCTGAATCCAAGTCCAAGCCAGCCCGTTGGTAAGAAGGAACCCTGGAAAGATTCACTTTTTCCCCACCTCCCCTGAAGGCTGTGTTGTATATGAAGCGCTGTTAGACCAGCCTTTATCCTCTGTTGAGCAATGTAACAGGCTGGGGACCAAAGCAGAAACATATGGCCGAGTACTGAGAGCGCTTGTAGTTCTGACAGTGCATCCATCTCTTCCTTCAAATATATCACAAAGAAAAACTACTGAAGTGCCATTTAAGCAGCATACAATTATTTGCAGATTGAGTGTCAGGGTTTTTCTTTTCATTTTAAGCAAGAACCATTTTAATAGTTCAGGATTAGATATTTATAATTATCCAGGCTAGAAGGATGCATTCCTGTGACATGCTCCATTTTTCTCTCACAACTGTATACACACTCCAATGCTTGGGGGAAGGACTGGGGAGGGAAAGAGATCTGTATACTAATAGCTGATAAATTGAGGCTTTATAGAAACTGGTTTCTGTCACTGAAAAGAAGAAGACGAAAAGACCCTGTGCATCCAGATCACACATCTTGGAAGAGAAAAGCTGGAACTGCAAAAATATGAGGAAGAGATGAGATCAAAGGCTAAAGTGGCAGAATCTGTTAAACTACCTAGTGCTGGTTTACAGCCTGCATAATTAGGAACTATGAAACAGGCGGCATCCTCAAACAGGGGACTTGAGTTTACCACTTATAACATAAAGGAGTTTGAAATTACCATCCTAAAGTTAAGTTTCTCTTCCTATCGGAGTCAACAAAAAATTTTGTGATAGACCTCAAAGGAACAGAGTCTAGTCAGTGCTGAGCACAGTTTAACACTGTCCCTGAAGGGCAGTTACAAAAGAAAAAATCCAATTAAAAAACAACAAAAAACCAAAATAAATCCCAAACCCAAAAAAGCCCCAAGAAAAGGCTGGGGATGTGTTCTCTTTTTGTCACTTGAAATTCTGCCATTTCTTCTCTCAGTGGGTGACAATGGGTCCCCCGAGTAAGACGCATTTGTATTTCCCAAAATAGAGGAGAGCGATCAGTGGGCTGCCACTCGTCCAGTGGCCCGTGACAGGGCAGGCGAGCGAAGCGGCACCCCCTTCAACTGGCCGCCCCCTTTCTTTCTGAGTCTTTCCCACCTGCACAGCGGGTATGGCTCAATGGCTCGCCGGCTCACCTCCAAGCCACGGGAGTTTACGGGCTGGCGGATCCACGTGAAGTCTGGCAGTCTGAAACCGGATTCGCGAAGCGTTCAGTCGTGCCGGCTGCAGGAGGGCAGTAATTTCCAAGAGAGGGGCAGGGCGCGCAGCTGAGGGCAGTAACTATCTCAGCTGTCACCATTTAATCCATCACCAAGTCTGAGTGTCAGCACCCTCCAAGAGAGACAAAAGCAGAACCAAGTATCCAAAGCACTGTGGGGCGCAGATTTATTTCATTACGTTCAAATACTTCCCCATGATGAGCCTTGTCTCTTTAAATTTTCCATACAGAAAAAGCATGTGCTAACATACTGGCAATTGGAGGGGTATATTTTTGTGTGCATGTGTAGATCCAGTTGGTTTCTTTGGGATGTAAAATACAAAGGAAAAAAGCATTGTTCTTTCCTTGCTCTCAATTTTCAAAAATTACCAGTTCTCATAAGCAGACCAAAACAGATAACAGATGGCATTGGCTAGCAACAAGGAAACCTAGATGCAAATGCAGTACGGTATATGAAGAACGTCTCTGATGTGACAGGGTTATGTTTTCTATCATGGTTTCTAACCGGTTGTGAGAAAAATCCAGCACTAGCAGTTTGTGGTATTTAATTGGATGTGAAAGGTGCAAATAATTCAGCTGGAGACCAAATGACAAGATTGGTAATAAATGAATAAATAAATAAATAAACAAACAGACAGGGGCTTGATCCACTTCCCAGTGAAGCCAACAGGAGACTCTCCAGTAACATCAGCAGCTATTGGAATGGGACCTGCATGCCCATTTCTGATTTTTATCCAAGGTCCAGATATACACAGACTACGCTACAAAAGAGAAATAAAAGGTTCTTGTCCATAAATGCTTTCCTGGCCCAAGCAAGGAGCCACTGGTTTTCATAGACGTCAAAGTCGGACACTGTGCAGGGTCACTCAGAGGAGGGGGCAGGTCCACCACACATGTTCCAAGCAACCCCTGCTCCCCCCAACATGGAGATCTTTACAATGAACCAAGAGCCACATCTGGGCTCAACTACGGGGATTTGTCCATAGCTGTGCGGTGCAAGTCTCCCAGAGCTTGTATAAGGTTGTTTTTAATTTAGCTTAGGTGGAAGTCAGACTAAACAAACAAGCAGATATCTCTGGTGCGAGTATCTCTGCATGGGGAAACACCAGGAGCACTTTGAGGAGGCAATGAAGGGTGCCCACAGGGGTACAGCACATGGGAGAGGCACGTCCACATGTAGATGAGACATTTGGTTGCAGTTTGATGAGTGTACACTTTTTCCACTCACTCCTGCCCACAATGTCACCTCTGTCTCAGCTTTTAAATCTCAGCCTCCAGAGTAGGGAAAAAAAGCACAGGTTAAAGCAAACAAAAATCCCACCAGCTTCTCTTTCCACCAAGAGTGAATCTCTTCTTGCAGCAAATGGATACCGGATCCATCCCCAGGAATGAACAACAGAGGTCCGAGCAGCTGAGAAGCTGAGGTCTGATGTCTTGGTCAAGTGAGACTACAATTGTATGCTTTCTTCCTGCGGCAATGGGTGCTCGCCAAATCTCCAGTGTAATACAGAGCACTTGTTTCTTGTGCTGCAGAGCGCTAAGATACCAGGCCTTCTATGTAAGGCAACAGACAGACAAATGCACTCAAAATGACAGAGCGATTTCTAATATTTTTCTCTCTTTGCCTCTACCCTCAGTGCTTGTACGGGCAGATCCATGGCAGTGAGAACAGCTTTACCTTGTTGGTAGAAGGATGTGGTTAAAAGCTAGATGTTTTTTCTAGAAAATGAGTATGTTGATGTGGTGCCAGTCAAATACTGGCAGAAATTTGAGAGAGTCTGTGCAGCTCACTCGTTCACTGATGCTCCACTTGTAAGGCACGCGCTGTCCCATGCCTTTGCTGGTAAAATACCTTTTCTCTAGCCCTTCTCCCATACAATTTATGCCTATAGAGAGCATCAACAGTTTGCCGCATAATATGAGAAATGTATAAAACTCAATTTTTCTTTGAAGGACTTCTTAACACTCCTTCTGCGTTCAAGTAACTCTGTCACTGAGTTCACTGAGGTTTGCCCACGCAAGGAGCAAAGGCTCTGTCCCCTTGGGAGTACGCAAGCCATTTTCTAGTAATTTATCTGCTAAGATGACAGATTTCCTTATTATAGCACTGAAAACAGGAACTTCACTGTCTTCTAACAGAAATGACTTTACATATTTTATGAAGCTGAGCCAAAGGCACTGCTCTTGTTAGCTGAAGTTGGTGGCTGTTTGGTTGGTCTGGACATGAGAATTATCTACTTCCCCTTCCTCTTTTTTGTTTTTGTTAATGAAGGCTTTATACCTGACTAAAATACATAGCTATATTTTTCCCTTCGGGTCATGTTATCGGAAGCTTTGAGTTGGGGGTGGGGGTAAAAAAGTTCACTCCCTAAGTAAGATTAAAGCAATTAAAGGCTAAGGCTCATGTTTAATTTTCGCTCGTAGATGCAATTTTTCATGCAGTGACAGCATCAAAACCTTTTCAAGTTTTATAGCTATTTCACATTTGGCAGAAACAACAGGAAACCATCTGTAGCAAAGCAGGATTGTTGTAAGCATAATATTCAGTAATGAAAAAAAGATTAAAAGAAAACACTGTTATCTTTACGTGATAGCTTTGAAGGCGCAAGGAGCAGGATGCTTGCATTTGCCCATCGATCTACTAGCACCATGAAAATTTTCTAGATGAGACAACCATGTAGAAAGTTGATTATTTCAGCAGAAGGAAGAAGTCCAATAGGAAATTTGACTTTTGGTTTCTTGTTGAGATTTCCATGATGAATGTAAAGATGTTTGTGCAGAGGAGGCTGTATATGACTGTTTTCTGTATATTGTGACTTACGTGGCAGAGCTTATAAGCACAACCACAACTCCAAATTGGCAAGTAGTCCCACAGAAGGCAAGTAAGCTACTCACGTTCTTAAACTTTAACTCCATGCTTGGAAGTCTTTTCTGAGCCAGGGAAATAAAAATAAAATGTGGGAATTCAGCTGGTTCATATTGCCCTCTGTTCCCTTATGGCAAAGTGTATTTGTTTGTGCTTTGTTGTGTTTTATGTGCTGGAAAGGAGACATCCAGACTGAAGAAGTGCATACTCATCAGTTGCGGGTGAAAAATAGTTTTTGCTGAAACTTAGTTTGTTAATTGGGGTGTCACATCCCGAGGGTGCGGTTCTAGGGGTGCTCGTGGTAGCCACTGAATACCTCTGAAGACCATGGTCAGCCTTGTAAAGTTGTTGCAGTACTGTACGTATGCTCAAATTTCTGATCATGCCAAAACACTCATCAGTATTTCTGTTCAACAAAGCGAAAGAACAATTTTTTCAGGTGCGCTCTAAAATTTAGCCTGGGCTGTTTTCTCCAAATACGTTGAAATTTTGACTAGTGAATGAGAAACAAATCAACCTTTCTGTGATTTCTTTGTCACTGACTGTGTTTCACGTATTAAAAATCAGACCTGGCTTTAAGATAGCATTTCGCTGTGCGAAAGTCAAAATATGTCAGGGAACTGCAATATCTTCTTGTTATTAATGTCTTAAATTATAGCTAGACACCCTGTTTTTCCAGTTTTCAAGGCAAGTTATGAAGGCTTTTTTTTTTTCAAGCACCGAGCTGATGAGACATTAAAGGTTTCTTTTTCAAATAGTTTGGCTGTTGGGTCGCTCCTCTCGCTCACACCTGCCCCTTGACTTAGAAATCGTCTCCGCCTCTTCAGCATCAAACACTGAATTTACATAGGCACAAAGAAAGTGTGGAAGGCCAACAGCTCGCGCACCGTCATTAAGATGGGAATGCAAGAAGAACAAAGCAGCACAATGGTAAGAGAAATATCACAATACCCTGCCTTTCTGCGAGGCTGACTAACCAGGGCTTTCCCACAGGAGGGAATGGTGCTGAGGATACCGCAGGATTAGCAGATGCATGTAGGGCTGCTGGCAATGACTAAGCCGGCAACAGCAAGCGCGTCGAAGTTCTAGACATGAGTCAGGTTTTGAACTTGTTGTGGTTTGTAGCGGCTCAAAAGGCTTTGTACGGCCTCAGCGAACGCGTCTGCGACTGCGAAGTGATGGGCTTTGGGCTTACAGCTGGTAGAGCCACCGTCTGCTTTGGAAGGCAATGCTTGCTTTCAGCAAAACCGTGTAGTCGAGCTCAACTCCACGCGTTGCTCACCCGCAGCACAGCCTTGGGTGTGCCTCTCACTTACGTTATTTTAATGCCTTTCCAAAGTACTCTGGCTTATTAATTCAGTACGTTTTTCTTAATTATACAAGCATCCCTGAAGAATTTCAGAGATGCACATAAGAAGTGTGGCAAAGTTATTTCTTAGAAAATACGTAATGAAAAGAAAAAAAGCCGTGGAATGATATAATGTGTTTAGCACCTAAAATAAGTAATTTTTTGTATGTGGGCATGGCTTTTTCTTCTGGAATTCTAAAACACAGAAGCAAAGAAAATGAGAGGGAAGTGTGGTGTCTGAATTTGTTTTGTTCCTTCAGAACTTTCTGTTCACCCCTTTTAAAACAAGTTTGGTGGAAAGACTTGAGTGAAAATACTTGAGATGCTCCCTCAGTCCTGATGTCATGGGTGTTTTTGCCATTTCTTTTAGCAAACTGATGATGTAGTGCTTTTATTTGCTGTTGCCTGTTGCCTGTGACCGGACAAAAATTTAAAGAAAAGGTACAATTGCTGCATGAGCTGCCAAAACTGTATTAGTTTAATCAAAATGAATGAAAGAAAGGCATCTGCTTTTTCCCTTGCAAAGCCAAGTGCAAAGGCAGTGCTTAGAGCTCGAGTTCCCCAGAAATACATACAGAAGCAAAGCTGCTATCTGTGGTATTTTCCCTATCATTACCGATGCTAGCTGGATTAATTTAACAAGTGTTGCATGCATACCTTTGCTTAGTTTCATAAACACGTCCATTTCTGCAGAACAGATTAAAGTTCATAAACAGTTGTGTTTAACTTCATAATAATTTTCATCTGGAGATTTTACCCTTTTTTGTACGTACAGATGAAACACTTTTCCTTAATCACAGAAGAGCAATTAGCGATGGGTGTGTGAAAAGTGCATAGAATAGCAGGCATTCTCTGAATCTTTGATTCAGGAGCACTCTGAGGTGGCAGCAGATACTTTCTGTTGGATCATCTTCATGGACTTAATCCCGCAGAGGAACTTGGGTGTCTAGCAGACCTGTCACTTCACACACCTAAAAATTAGATCCTAAGAAACCTTGCTCACCTGCCCCTTCACCCCAGAGGTACCTACATTCCTTAACACCCACGTTAGCATCCACTGAGTTCCTTGCATGCCTGGACGTGTGCTTCTGGACATGCTTTACCTGGCCTGGCCTGGCCTGTGCTGGATAAACAGACTCACACACCACATCTAAGTCCTGCCGATGAGAATGGATGCACTTGTACATTTAGTCCATGCTTAGGGAACGCAGGTGGGAGATCTGGACTCGATGTGCTCCTCAGCCTGGGGAGACTTTTGCTGTTTCTCCCACAACAGTGCCCGCAGCTCCGGTCTTGTGAGTTCTGGAAGAGGTTTCTGTCCATCCCTCTTTTTTTTTTTTTTTCAACTGTTACAATTTCCTAGGCATAAGTGACTATTTGGAGAGCAAAAGAAAAATAATGCTGCTGCCTGGTGGCTAGGGTACTTGCTAGGGTGTGTGGAGCTAGGGGCTCTGGGGAATACTCAATATAAGGTATTTAAATTTTTTTGTCAGAGTAAGAACTGGAGCTCAGTTTCCAGAGCCTGTCCCAGGTGGTGCCCCAATCACTAGGTTTGGGAGTCACGTGTCTGAGTGAAAAAGAGAAAAAAACTGTCTCATGCAAAGCAGAAAAGCATCAACAGGAGGGAGGCGGGCAGCCCTGCGAGGGAGCGCCTGCAGCCGCGCTGCCCAGCCGGTGGCTTGGGGCTGTCCCCTCTCTGGTGAGCCCACCGAGCCCGCCCCCAGCCACCAAGGGGGAAGATTTCCAAACTGATATTCAGACAAAGGAGGATGCTTTCTGCAGGCAGGTAGAGGAGTATGGCTTTGCACATCCCCATGGATGACAGTGTTATTAAGGCTAAAGAGATGGAGCAGTGCTAGTGCTGTGTTCTGTGAAAGAGAAGTGGCCCGTAGGAGGCATTCTGTAGGCTGGATTTTGGGGGGGAGCCTGGAGGACTGAACGACAAAGCCTTGCCAGGTTGCTAAGCCTTGTCAGGGTAATGGCCAAGGCATTTCTGCTGGCTTTGAGGATCTCTGTTTTGAGGCGTCTTGCTCTCCCCAGGCTCTGGCTGTAGCAAGGATGCTGCTACATCTTGTGGCTTCCAGGGAGCACCGAGTCCATCATGGCACTGCTCCTGTTGTGAATCTGGCCTGATCCCTGCTAAGCACGGACCTTTCTTGGGAAAAATGTGCTAGAGATTAGCCCTGGCTAGTCTAAATCAGGGATGGCCAAGAGGCAAGTAGCTCCAGGAGCACCAGCATGGGCGAAGGTTGATTTCTGATGGGTCGGTGTCTTGGTGGCTGACTGCCACCAGCTCCAGCCGATGCTCTCCCCACTGGGACATTTGCAAAGACCTTGCTGCCATGTGCATTTTTCGGTGGCTCACAGGGCAGCCTCCTCCCACGCTGGAGCGTATCGGGCGCCCTGGCCCAGCCACCTGCACCATGAAACCTGCGGGGACTGGGCTCCTCCCTGTGCCATCCCAGTGGGCAGGACTGCTGGGAGAGGGGCTGGGGAGTGCACAGGTAAGTGAGGGAGAGCGGGTGGGAAATTACATCATGGCCACACAAGCACCATTTGCTTTGGAATCCAGCTGAAACTGGGGGAAATACTTTAAAAAAAAAAAAATAAAAGTCCTCCTGCAAATATCCAATAACCCCGTGGTTTTGGCACTCTCTTGAGAGACAGGAGTTCGAAGTTCAGCTCCCTGTTCCAAATTAAACAGAGGGAGTATTTGATGTCGTCCCATTTCTCTCAGTGTGTCATACTACTCCACTAATAAATTGATCTGTGGAAACCGTATACTCCTCCGAAATGTGCTAACCATACCCCATATGCAAGCCTTTAGTGCTTACTATGAAGAGTAGCAATGCTTTTTTATCTGTCCAAGAATAGCTATTCAGAGTGCAAGTAGGGAGCACAGTGGAGATTTAGGAGCAAGATGCTGCAGGGGCAAACTTCAGTGAAGGGGTAATAGGTGGTATGAACGTGGTCATCTGTGGTTTTTCATTTCCAGGCTTTTGACTGGCTTTGAAGTAAAAATCATCTACAGGAACTATAATATTTTCTGAACACTGAAGGCAGACTTCAAAAAAACGCTTTTATTGTAGACTCTTTGGTTTTTATTTAGGAGACTGCTAACTGCGCTAATACACTTTTCTCTGAGTAGGCCCACCGATTTCGGCTGCTGATGCGGCTCCGCGTGCAGGGGCAGCACGATCTGGTCTTTATGTTTTGAAGACCAAATTTATTCCCTTTTGTAGAAGTTTGTTTTATTAGGCACATAAATTAGGGAGAGCCATTTTGTAGCTCTGTGTACAGCTTTGGCTTCTTCCTACAAGAAGAATATATGTGCAGGAGGTAAACAGGACCTCAGGGATTCAGGTGAGGAACTTTATATATGTAACAGTCTGAGCAAGCAAAGTGTACAGAACTGGCTCCATGCAAACAGGCAAATTCAGTCATTAGTTCCTTAAGACTTTAAACTTGCATCACTATGAGGTGCCAAGAGACAGGGCGGTCTTACGCCTTTTTTTTTTTTTACACATTTGTATACCCACTATGTCATGACATGACAACAAAAATGAAACGGTTTTAATTGACTTATAATGTATGTGGGTTTGGGGCACTTTTCACTACATGCCAATAGTTCAGAAGAAAAGTAACAAACACAGCTTATTAGCGACAAACAAAAATGCTACCCTTTCTGTTGCACACTGGTGGGTCGAGCTTTGACGTAATTAAGCATAATGTAAAAATAACTCATCTGTCAATACCACCATTTATCATGAAAGGACGAGCTCTCAGTGATGCATGGTTTTAATTAACTGTCACTTGCTGTCGAAGTTGAGATGCAGGATACACATTTGGCACTTAGGCGTGTACATGAGTTTTTGGAGATGTCTTAGAAGGTAGAGCCAAGACAGCCAAAAAAAGACTCTGAAAGCAACCTGAGCGCACATGTGAACACAAGCACTTGCTCTCCATCGAAACCTTTGTCCTTTAAACAACTTTCCTGCTTGCATCCTTTTTTGGAGAAGAATTAGCTTTCGCTGTTCACCATTTAAAGCACATCACTAAAACATGCCCCCAGGTCTCTGTGCAGCGTGACATTTTAGACAAGCTGTAAAAGAAATGTAGTTCCTCAGTTGCTGTTGTGCACTTGGTGGTTGGTATCTTCCAGAAATGCTGTTTCTATAACCCTTTACTTACTTCAAGTAAACAGTCATGGAATTAAATCATTTTCTGTGATAGGGTTTTGCTATAGAATACATCGCCGCAGCTCCAAGTGTGGGTTTTGCACCACTTACACAGGGCAATGCATTTAGTCAGGCTAAGCCGCCTTCTGAGAGCTACTCCAGACACCAGGGCCTGGGGGACTCCGAGGGACTGTCTGGACCAGGCAGGAGGGAGAGGACTCTTGGGGAGGAGCAGGTGTGCCAGGAGGCAGGAAGGGGCCCTTCTCGCCGCCCTCACAAGTCATAAACATGGCTGTGTTGTGACATTTCACTTTGCAAGCTGATCTTGAGGTTACCCACCCCTTTGCAGGCAGAGGATGGTGACGCATGATGCCACGTTGCCCCAGTGGCGACGGGCCCCAAGCAGGCGAGGGTGGGTTGCCTGGGATTTTGCTCCAGGTGGGATTGTTCTGATGGGGAGGCAGCACGTGCCCGGCTTGTCTTTGCCACCTTCGATTTATGGAGGAGCTGAACGGCTATGGGGAACGGCTGCGTGAAGGGAGCGGGTAGAGCAGAGGGTCAGGATTGCAGCGCACGTGAGGGTCGGAGGAAAGGATGCTCCAGTCCTGTTTAGGCTCCCAGGTGTATGGAGAAGAGCGAGGACATGAGCAGTAGCTGTGGGAACATCACAGGGTGAGGGCAGGGGGAAGGGGTACCAGCTGCTTTCCACTGATGCGCTGCTCCAGCTGGAGCGGAGTGAGGAAAGGCAGCGAGGGGGGTAATGCAGAGCTAAAGAGAAGGAGTCATCGGCACCACAAAGTGTGCGTGTTGAGGAAGAAGCTGAATTAATACGAGGGACTGAATGGGGACAAAAATAGCAAACAGTTTGGAGGATGGGGAGAAAGGTGGCGTCTGTCTGGGGGCTGGAGAAGGAATTGCTGGGGAATCCAGGGCTTTTGCTGCCTGATTCGTTGCTGGTGCCCTCATTAGGCCAGGAGGCCCTGACAGTGCCTGTAACTGCTTCTTGAAAATTGCAAGTTATTTTTAACAGGCAGGCAGCGATGGAGGGACCGCCTAGAGCCACGTATTTCTGTTTCCCTCTCTTGCAGCTCCCTGTGAGATAGGGCAAGCTGAACTGGCCTTGCTTACGCTTCGGTTTTTTGCAAAGCTGTGCTCCATTTATTGCATTTGACTTTGGGTTCAAGCAACGTTCTGTAGCACACTGTCAAGAGCTGAAATGTCAGAATGAAATACTGAATGCTATTTCCTCAGATGCTCAGTGTCGGAAATTATGGAGGCTCCAGGCTAAGTGTCCGCAACAGATTCCTGTGATTGCTGCCGTGGAGCCATGCTCCATTTTTCAATACAGTGGTCATGGGTTGATGAAACTGATTTCTCTGAGAACCTCCTGCTGGCACCAAATAGAAGACATCATCCCCCAAGGAAAAAAAAAAGAAAAAAAAAAACAAAAAAAAACCCCAAACAACAAAACACCCCACAGAAAAAGAAAAAAAAGAAGTATAAATGGTAAATCTTTCAAATATGAAAACAGAACAGGATACCTGTGGCCAAGCTGAGATTGATGCTGCAGCTTCACAGGCAATTGTATCAGTTCACTTCAGTTCAAGTGTAGATGTTTCTCCTCCCATCCTAGTGGGCAGATGTTGAACACGTTGTATAGGCTGTTTTCCCGCCCTCCCTTTTACCCTATTTTAAATCTGCTGCAAACTTAACCTGCTTTATTCAGATTTGTAATGGCACGAGGTTTATGTGCTAGCTGGGACATGCAAGTACCTGGAGTCCTAGAAATGCTCATAATTTGCATTCTTAATAAAACATAATTTAAAATCCTAAATATAGAAAGTGCGCTCTAACTGAAATGGATTAAACCAGCTCTTTTTTCCCAGATCTCAACATCCCAAACATCCCTCTGAGCCCAGAAATTTTGGAAGAAGCCCCATAAAGGCCTGGCTATGAACTACTTGAAAAAGGAGAATCAGAAACCCAAATCTAGAGTTTTCTGCTGGGCTAAATTGGGAACATGCTGATGGTCTTCCTCAATGGTAGGGCCAGTCTGTGATGCTAGAACAGCCCTTAAGGATGCTTAGCTTTGTTGCTAATCCCATATTGCTTTCTGGTCCCAGGATCAAAGATAGACATTGTGAAATTCTCGAGAAGGGCAAGTTTCTCTGACTTACATTAATCACCTATATGGTCATTTTTCTGCCTCCTTTTCTCTATCAGTATAATTTCAGAATATCTCCTCGCAAATGTTTTTGACTGCCATGGATTAATGAAGCGTTATTCCAAATGCCATGGTAATTCTTCACCATGGAAAATGTTCCTTAACTGGTTCTGCACCACGAATGGCATCCTTACGCCCCAACTTTTATTGGGCCTTTGAGCGATACGATGATATAGACAATAAATATCTTTGCAAATTGCTGGGTGTTATTCTCTCTTTATGACAGACATTTTCTGGCCGTGTTACTTCAAAGCCTTTGGTAATTAGTGCAACACCTGCTAATGCTAGAGTTTCAGCAGCCTGAGCTCTGGGATAGTCAGTGGTGTATCAGTGTCAGGACACTTCTTTCCCTCCCACCATTCACTTCACATATCTCGGTGCTCTGTGACTTTGCCTCCCATCAGATGGGTTCAGTGTAAAATTAAGTAAGTCCTTCCTACCAAGGGTTTTCTCCCAAGAGGAATTTAAGAGGCTGAACAAAAGTGTCTTGCTTAGGGAGAGGATGGGTATGCCTAAAATGAGGAAACCAGGCTTGCCTCGGGAAACACGGGCACGACATGAGCTGATGCCGCAGACCTCGTCGTCGCCCACCAAGTCAAAAACCTCCTTTCAGTCTTTCACAAGCAGCTTCAGTCCTTCGCTGCTGCTGCTTCCCTGGCAGTGGCGGTGGCTTAGGCATCCTGCCCGGCGCCTGGTCCCGCAGCCTGGCTGCCGAAGGCAAGGGGAGGCTGTGCGGAAACGCAGGTGCCCGCGGAGGTGGCCAAACCCATTTCATGCTTGCCCCCCGTGCCGCAGACTGTTGGCCAGGCCATCGCCAGCCCCTTCCCTGGGCACACCCCCACGCACTCCTTCCTGCCCGTCTGTTTGTCTCTCCACCCACTACCTGCATCAGGGGGTTGATTTTTCTTTTTTTTTTTCTTTTTTTCCTTTTTTTTTTTTTCCACCTCAAAGTGATAGCAATTCCTGGTGCATTTATCTTAGATGATGTGGTCGTTGTAAGATGAAGTACCTGCAGCAGCCAGTCTGCGGTTGATTTGAAGGCAGGCGAGTCTCAACAATGAGCTTAAAGGAGGGTGTCAGGTATAAATCTTGTCTTCAAACAGCCAGGGTGCATTCCAGACTTCAGAGACACCTCTTTGTGTGGAAGGGGAGGGTTTTTTTTATGCCTCCTTTTTCTTTTTCTTGGACCTGGAAGAGGATGAAAGTGGCGGGGTGTGTGCGTTCGTTTAGGCTGATAATGAGAGTGGGGCTCACGGGCATGGTAATTTGGCAGCCTCTTCACTTCCTGTAACAGTTTAAAAAAAAAAAAAAATCATCCAAGGGCTGCTTAAAGACAAACATTTTTTGTTTAACTACTGGTGGTTCATTTTCTGAACAACCATGCAATTAATCTTATTTGTATTAAAGAGGCAGGCTGCTTTTTGTAAGCTTTTCTGAGCTATAATTAATGAAGATCAAAAATGTTACAGAGACATAATATTTAAGTTTTCATAGGTGCGACTATACAACATCTGCAGCAATTAGAGAAGCAAAAGAAAAAGGCATTGTGTTGGGCTTTTTCCCTTCAAAGTGGCTTTGTTAAGCCTCTTTCCTGCATACAACTCTTTAGTGCTCGAGCTTTGAACATAATTTTTGGTGAGGAGACTAATCAATACTAAAACCACAGATAGTTATTTTTTTTTTAATTGCATAGAGAGATAAACACACTGTTCAAAAATGTTATCATCAGCTAGGTCAGACTTGCGAGGACTGAGCCCATGAAGTTAAGTGCAGGACTACCGGTGTTGCTCCTTGAAGGACCGAACCCAAACACGAGTGTTTATTGCTTGCATAGTCGTTTTCAAGCAAATGCATGTGTGTGTTTAAAACTTCAAAAGCATCACAGCAGTTTCATGATTTTACATGTAAAAAATCCTGGATGTTTTGCCACTAGGAATTCTGTAGCACAGATTATCTTTTAGCTGCGCTGCTTAAAAAAATAATTAGTTTGTAATAAGTAGCAGCTTATTTATCTCTGGATGATTAAATAAAGAACAACTCTGGAATGTATCACTTGAAGACATATGACAAGAAACGTGCATAGTTTTACCTTGGCATTAGCTGCTTCCCGCTCCACCAACCTTTCAGCTACTCTAGCAAAAGGAAAATCTGGTTTTCACTGGCCTGAAATCAAAACACGGATGGCTCCAAGTGTGTCACTCGGATCCACAAAACAACTGCACGCTTTGCCTTTACATACAAACAACTGGTGCACGACTTTATTATGCCAGGGATCACTCATTTCATATGCATGTGGCGTTTTGCTAATGCTTTGCAAAGAGAAGCTGCAGCTACGTCATTCCTGTTAGCATCAGAACTGTTCTGGCATTGCTAAGGCAAGGTCAGATCTGTCATCCGTGTGATCTGGGATAAGTCTGATCTCAAACATTGTTTGAGAAACAAGCTACCCTGGTGCGATCCCAAAACCAACAGAGGCACCATCTGATGTGTACTACACCACGTTAAGAGTGAACGAGGAATTAATCTTTGTGGGATGCAAGTGTCACCTAGGAGGGGACATATGAAGAAGTTGCGACCCAGGGATGTCCACCACACCATAGCTGTACCCTAGAAAAGTTTGTGCTACCTGATGCCAAGTCCCTCTGTCTCCAGTAAGAATAAACTGTGCTTCTAGAAACTCAGAGGCAAATATGAGCAAGGGGTGCAAGGCCTGCGCCCCAGCTGCTTCTTCCCAGGGAGAGAGCGGTCTGGTGCCTTTCTGACCAGGGGGGTCCTTGCCTTTAACCCGTGCTTGATGTCCGAAGATAGATGCGTTCAGTCTGGAGAAAGGTTTGCAAAACTGAATCATGGAAAGTTGCGCACGCTGATTACATCATATTTATTTCTATTTACTTTGTGACTCATAACTTTCCTAAGTATATGCAAGCCAAAAAAGGTCTAACAGTGTCATGTATTTAAATGAAAAGTCTTCCACCATATCCACCATATACAAGAGACATCTGGTCTCTAAAGCTCTCCTTCTAATCCCTTTCAAGGTCAAAACCCAACAAGTTGTTTACGGGACGTCAGGATGCTGATGCGCAAGTGTTTCCCTCAGAGCAGGGCCAGCGGTTTGAGCGAGAGCGTTTGCCTTTGGGCAGGGACTGGCTGCAGCAGGGTGGCACGGTGGCCACCTCGGGGATGTCGGGAGCATTAGCAGCAATGCATTACCTAAGTCCTAACAAAACCTGGCACAAGCAAATGTCAACCGCTTCACCTTTTCTTCTTAAACGCAAAACTGTTATACTTAAAAAAATCCACATTTTCAGTACCAAAATCTGTATGTTCTTTGAGTGATTTCCAGGTTTTTATGTTTCAACTGAGGTAAACCCCTTCCGCGGTCCCCCCTGTTACTCATCTTCCCAGGCACTCTTTCATCTTCTTATCTTTCAGACTGCAAGATCTTTGAGGAAGAGACAGTCTTTATTTGTGTACTGTACAACACCCAGCATATTTAACACTAAACTCAAATGTTTGCCTACACTGTAAAATAGTTGCCAAACAGTGCGGTTTAAGAGGGTGTTCAAGGTTGTTAATTTCTGTTAAGAAGGGAAGGAGAAACAGCGTGAACATACTGTAGATTTCATTCAAAACGAAATGATGGAACGTGGGGCCACCTGAAGATTTCACTCAGAACACTCCAATCACGGCGTTGGTCAGTGCACAGTTGAGGTTGCCCATGTAATGACAGTTTTGCTCCATAGCTTCTTTCTGCCCCTTGCAACTTGCACGTTAATCTCAGCTGTTGTCACGAAAAGTTTTGATAAGGATGTTTTCAGGAAGAGTTGGAGAGGTCTAAGAAACTACAGTCACCGTGCTCACACTTAACAGGCTCCGTTTGTTCAGGAAAACAAGGCAGTTTTGGTTTGTCTTTGCCCCTCCAGCTTGTCCCCTTTTACCCAACAGATCTACTCTGTGAGGCCCCAGGTTTTTTATCCTGCTCTCAAAATGCAGACCTGCTTTAAAGTCAGAGGAATGGTGTCTTTGATTACTTTTATTTATTATACCATATAATCCCCACGCATACGCTCAGTTTATACAGAAAAACAAAGCTAGTTTGACTCTGTATGGCGCTTCTTTACATGATGTGATTATTTTCTCTGGTGACCTGCAAAAGTATGAAGTAAGTCAGAAAGATAGTATTTTTGTGTAGAAATAAGTAATTGTGTGGGCACCAGCCACTGGAAGTTTTTATCTGTTTTCTTTCCCCGACTACCATCATAACCTGAAATCAGAAAATCGCTCTGCATGTTGCTTTCATGTGGTCTTTAGGATGAGATCTTTCAATGTTGCTTTCTTTCTGCCTGTGATTTTAAATGAGTAAAAGATCCTTCTGAAGAGCTGTATTCATTTGCCTGCCTATCTGTGGCTGGTGCCGTTTAAGATGTGCTAGGTAAGATGTCCATGTGAGGCTGGTAAGCCTGACACAGGACCCAGGGGGGACCTACAGTCTTTTGGAGTGACACACTGGGGTCAGGCAGGGTGCCACAGGACATTTCAGATGGCACCAGGCACCTGTGCGTGGGCAGCTGTGGTGAGCCCTAGACAGGTCCAGCAACTACACGAATTGCTTAGCAAACAGCTCCAGAAAGCTCCTGATCATCTACCTGGTCATCAGATGACTTCTTTTTTCCCTACATACATCATGCATTTCTTCTTTCTTGCTCCTGTGGTGGTTCCCAGCTCCCCCAGTCACCACAACTTTTATGCTTGCGACTGTATATAGTGGATTCCTAACTTGAATATAAATGCGATCACTTTACAACACTGTAGGGTTTCAAAATTATGTAGACACTTTAATAACATAAATATGAACTGATTATTAGCTCTTAATAAACTTTAAGAAAATCACAGCTAGAACAGAACACCAAAAAACTGTCTAAGGGACAAGATTAAAGGAGGGATGTTTTTGAGTTCTAGCTCCAAAACCACTGAACATCCAAAAAGTGAGATCACTCCATTTTTAAAAAATTATTATTATAAATTTCCTATGCTTTGTGCAGCTTACCCTTGTGTTTCCAGAGAAACCTGGAACAAGATCGGGCCTGTGACATTACTGAACAAGTAATGTGAGATTTTCTTCAACACATACTATGACTGCTAGATAAAGAACTTGCACCTAACTGATAACGCAAAATGTTTTTTTCAAGCCTGACCTATTGCAGTGACTAGAGATTTAATCTAAAACTTTGTCCAAACCTTCAACTCGGTGTTAGCATGGAGATCACCGGGAATTTCAGAAAAACTTGACCGCTTCTTTAGTCGAAACTTGCTTCTCTCTGTATCCATTTCTTTATTAAAGACACATGACAAAGTGAAGTTAAAGTATATCTGCATCTGAGCTAGGTCACAGATTCGTCTCTTCCAGTGGTAGTAGGCTGGTGAGGATCAACATACAGTATTGTGTGTTAGGAATAATCACATTTAAAAGTCTAACAGAGAATTACACCTCCTGCATGCCTTCATGCCCTTGACCTCAAATTTCCAGTACTTTATAGAAGCCCTCTTTGTCCCCATTACATTAACTCTGGGAAAATTGAGTGTGTGGTTGCATTGATCTGTAGTAATGAAGTGTTTGTAAAAAACATTGTTTACTTTACCTTGCACTCGAAGCTAGAGGGTATAACACAAAAGCTGTCTTGGAACAGTGTTCCTGATGCCGCCGAGCCTTGGAGAGCCCACGTTCTTGGTAACTGCCATCATAAGTCAGAGCAGAGCTGTCACGCCAAGGATGCAATGTCTTTTCTAAATACAAGGTCAGGCTGGCCGGTAGTTCAGAGGAAGTTGTACGAGGGATGAAGTCTGGCACATTTGAGGACCGTCTGGATGTTGCTCTTGGTGCCCTACGTGTGTGGAGATGAGGACCAGTCTCACCAGCCCCATGTCCACCACCACTGAGCCCTCAAACCACTTTCCCAGAGGAGTTTGCATTAACGTCAAAAAAAATTAGAGTTAGAAAGGGGCAGTTTTTTCAGCCAGTAGTTTGTTCACATGTGCACACAAACCCTGCCAACACAGTTTCCAAGCAACTGAAACCATTTATAAATTCAATTCTAAATTGGAAAACACTTTTAGACAATAAAACTGGGAAGAGTCTTTGGAAAATACAAAACAATTCAAATGTAGGATTTGCTAAGTGAAACAACTTATATGTTTATGGTACTTTACCTGAGAAAATTACTTATTTATTTTAAGGGAAGGTAAAATCTTTCCCAAAACCATGGGAAAACACCTTTAGCCAGCTCTTCCTCGCATGTGCGGTTTCACCCCATCTGAACTCAGTCTTGAGTTTGACCAGTACAGCTGCCTGAAAGCATCCCCTCCGGTCGTGTCGGGAAAGCGTTAGCTGTCCCGGAGGCACAGATGGACAGACCTGGAGCAGCCCCAGTGAGCCATTTCCATCCTCGAAGCAGCCGTGCTTGGACCAAGGGCTGAGGAAGTTCTCCTCTCTCAGAGGAAAGGAGCGCCTAGCTTAGTGGCTTCCCATCCTTCCTAAATGGAAAGCTACTTTCTTTCCTCACCCCAAAGCAAAAAGAAAGGGACAAAGCAGCCCAAATTGCACCACCGTAGCTCTAGGACTCAGAGTGCCGCAATCCCAGTGTTCATAATGTCAGACACAGCACAAGACACCTGAGAATGGTGAAGTGTCCCATGGGGCGTCCCTGCTGAAGAGCCCTGCGAGGTGCCCCGGGGAGGGTCTCCGACCCCCTGGGTCGAGCAGGATGGGGAACAGCAGAGTATTGCCTACCTGCTCACTGGCATGTGTGGGATACAGCGCTCGGGGGGAAAACATGGGCTTCCTCAGGATTACTGCTCAATGCCATAATGGATGGCTAATTATAGGTCTCGCAGTGAAAGAAGCAGCACAGCAGAGATCTTAAGCTGCTAGAATTTAAGTAGAGATGTTATTTCTGGGATATTATTCCCACAGGCCAAAGTACAATTATAGTGGTGTTTTATGTTTCCTCACCAAAAAGAAGTTAAATGAGCAAAGCGTATGGTTTTAAATTAATCCTCTTATCAAGGAGTCACGTAGACACAGTGTTTCATCTTCTGCTTCCTCCTTGTAACGCCACTGATCTCTGGGAAAGTCTCTGGTTTGAATCCTTGGACAGCAGAGCATAAAGGGCCTGAGCAGGTACAGCCCGGCAAGCTTGATCGTGCAAGGTTGAGTACCTTCTTTGAAATCAGCAGAAAACCCGATCCTGTATACCAAACAAACAAACAAACAAGCCCTGTGCTATCCAGTCCTCCTCCAAAACAGCCAGGGGAAAGTAATGTTGTTCCCTCTACATAGAGGAGAACAAGTTCTTGAAACAAGACGGAGGTCTCCTTTGTTCTTAATGGGAGCCTAGAAATATGGTTAGCTACACCTAGCCACTTTAAGGTGAGATATTGCAATACAAGTCTTTGCACACATCCTAGTAATGGCCAAGAAAAAGGTTTCAACAAGTTGTCCATAATTAATCTTTCCCCAAAAGATAAACTGTATGAGGAAAATATTGGGAAAAATGAGCTCTCAGTTTTCCAAGTTGGTGAGAAGACATTTTGCCCTCTCTAAAGTATCACTCCTTTGGGCAAAGTGACAGAAAGATGGATGAAATTTGTAAGCTTGAAGTTGACATGGAAACGCTCTCTTCTGGGGAGTGTGCACTTTTCCGACTTGAAAATAAAAATGGGCAGAGTATGACAGGGTTAGGAGTGTTTGCAAGCTGTGCCTTAGGAATAGTCAGCGGAAGAGATGAAGAATTAACTCATGAGAACTGAGAACTGTGCCTTTACTTGTTTACTGATGTGTTTGCCTGGGGTATTTTCAAAGTCAGAGTACTGTTTAGAGGGTCCTATGAGTTTACTCAGGATGTCATTGAAGTGCAGAAGGCCAAAGTTTGTACATGTCTGACACACTGTGCTGTACTACTGAGAAACAGCAAGCAGTCGGATGGTGAGAGGTCATTAAAACAGAGGGAAGACAATAGATAAGATTGTATTTTCAGTCTTGTTCATGTATAACCTCAATCCCAAAACACATGGGAGGATTTTACAAAAGGATATACAAATTGTATTTAAGAGCAAGCTTGTTCATACCAGTGTGTCACTGGCTTCATGACGCAGGGTAGAAATCATAGCGCTGTGCTCAGCAATACTTTCCATTGCCATTTCCATTTGGAGCATGTGAACGGAGGGGTAATATTTTAGATGTTACGGGAAAATGTCAGCTGGTGACATGTAGTTACAAAAAAGGGCTCTGGTTTGTGCAACAGGGAGACGGGTCAGGTATTTAATCCGGAAAGAGCAGTGGGACTTTGGCTGCATGGCCACTCTGCAGGAAGCAAGGCGGTCCTTTGTGGTCTCCTGCTGCCCAAACTCTAGCTTGATAACACCTCCTTTCCCAAGCAGCAAGGATCCTTCCCTAACCACGGTTTAAATACAATGCCTGTTTACTGATCTTAAATGGCACCGTCAGCAGCTTGATACTTCAAAGATCTTGCTAGGTTGCTGGTTGGGTGCCAGCACCCCAAAGGAAGGGTGCCCACATCACTTGGCATGGCAGCCGGCGTTCCTCTTTGTCTCCCCTCCAGACACCAGTGCCAAGCCTGCCCCTTTGGTGAAGCCCAGGATCTCTCCTAACACTGTGCCCGATGACCACACGCCACACATACAATAGCCTTGGCGAACAAAATTAATTGTCTCTGAGATGTACAGCAGCCTGAGGAGTATCTCCATCTTTAGCAGAGAAAACCTGTTCCCTTGGATGCACGTATATGGCAACAAAGGAGAATGGATGCGGGTACTTTATTTACCAAGCCAGGTCAAATGTTGCAGATCTGTCCCAACCCCCAGTTCTCTGAACACATATAAAGGATGAAGGTGAGTCATTCATGAGCAAAGGAGAGATCTAGTCGTAACCTAATGCCCCAGCCTCGAGTAAGCTGAATATTGTTCTTAAAGCCTGTTGGTTTTCCAAAGATTTCAATTTGTATGACAGGATGCTAGATGCATTGCCCAAATGGTCTGTCAAATCTGTCATGGTGACAAGGAAATATTGTGCTCTCCTCCTTCCCTCTGAAATTCCTTGAATACCTGGTGGCAGCAGTTCAGCTGATAACACAAAGAGGGATGAAAGCAGACAGCCTTGTCTAGAAGAAGTGACTTTTCAAATGGGCTGTGACAGGCTCCCTTCATCTTTCTGTAACATGTCATTTTGATGCAAGCAACCGACTACAAATAACCCCATTGGCACAGCAAGGGTACAGCAGTTTTCATCTTTTCACTAATTGTGAACTATTACTTAATTGCTAATGTGTTAGTGGATGTTCCATTACTTGTAATGTATTGAGTGTTGCATTTCAGGATCTGAGCTAGAATTTGGCTATTTTCAAGCAAATTTTAATGTTTCTGATCAGGCTGCTAAGTAGGGGCTTATGTTAGGGTAGGTCTGTGGTGCTTGTAGTGGTATTGTTTTGATAGGGAAATTATATGACTACTTCCTTTGAGCGCAGTGAACACACAGCGTTTTTATCTACATGATCCTCTTTTATTAATTCTGTCAACTACCATATTGAGTGCTCTCTTTGTGTGTCATGGCTCAAATCCAGATGCCGCCAGGATCACTGAGAACTTCACCGCAGACTTCAGTGGGATTTCACCTGCGCAGCTGTGCCTGATGCTCCACCTCGGGGAGGGAGCAGCCTTGTTCTGCCTCGAATCCCTGGTTCTTCCTTTGAACCAGGGTCGTTCAGACAACACGCGTTCTCCTGAGTGTCTCAGACCCTCCTACTCTAGGGATCATGGTCTCTACCCCCTGCAGGTCCAGAGGCAGGGACCTCAGTGACCACCACCCTACCCCACCAGATGGAAGAGACTGCTGTCACACAGGGAGCGTAGGACTGTATGCGGAGACAGGGCCGTGTCCCTCAGTGCCTCCCAACAAACACTGCCAGAGATGACAGGTTTTAGAAATCTAATGCACAGAAAAACCTCTAAAGGACAGGGAGAAAAGCCTACCTAGAAAACGAGATAGGGCTGACCAAGTCTGTTTTACTTATGGCAGACAAGCACCATGCAAGGTGTGACGAGAAGCTACCATAAACGCCACGGAGTTAGCACAGCAGAAAAAAATATATCTGTGCGGCAACGCTGCCCTCAGCACAGAGGATGATGTATGCCTTGTGCTTTGCCTCTCCTGGCTTAGCCCCAACATATATTAAAGTAGCCTGAGGGCTACTTTAACTCTTATCCGACTACAAGGCCTCCAGTGGACGACTGAAGCGCACGGGCAGGGCGTAGCAATGGTTACGGGTTTTCTAAGATATTTGAAGCATCTATGGCAACTTGTCAGACTGATCCATAGAAAGATAACTAAAGTCTACTCAGCTGCACATGAGCTCACCCTTCTGAGACAGGTCCAAGGCTTTACAAAAATAAGCATGTTTACTTAAGAGAGAAAATGGTTCCCCTGTTTGCCACTTCCAAACCAATCTACAGCAATCAGTCTATCATGGGAATTGCTCTTCTGTGTTTCATCCCCTCCCTCTACAGCATGCTCCTACTATGCAACACGACAAACAAATTCTGCTAAGCTACTTCCCTGCGCAGACCACGCTCCAGCCTCCCACACTGCAGCGTGCGTTCAGGATAGCCTCCCTTCCCTGCAAGATGGCTTAATTGATAACCTTCAGTAACGTGAAGCCGAGGGCAGGGGCAGGAGCAGTGCTGCACCACGAGGTGGGCATGCTCTGCTTGAGCTACCTAAGAATACGTACCTGATGTCTGCCTATGCCTCCTATAGGTTAGAAAAGTTGTATCGGACACTATAGAGCAATTTCTAATATATCTATGGACAGAAGTTTTCTTTCCTAATGAGAGGAGACTCCCGTTTTCCAGCTGCAGCAGAGTCAGTGAGTTTCATATCCACGCATCTCGGGCAGAGCTGCAGATCCAGGCGCTGCCAACATGCAGGACTTAAGCACAGGACGTCAGCGGCAAGTATGTGAAGCACGAGAGAACAATTACATTTGTGACCCTCAGACTGCTTTCTGAGCGGCATGGTGATGTAACTTCGCCTGTTCCAGGCTTTTTCCTGCTGGATGTTAAGTTAGTTAAGTAAGCAGACTGAGGGCGCTCTAGCAGGCATGTTCAGAAGAGGCCGGACAGGTTTAATGTGCTTTAACTTTGTGGGTTTACTCCGTTCCCCCACCCCAGTTCCTCTCCCAGACTCCCCCCACGTTTACAAGCCTTTAGTGTTATTTTAGCTTCTCGCTCTTGCATTCATCATAATCTGTGAAAATCGGAGTTGACATGATGACAAAAGTTGTCACATTGAATACATTGTTTACTTGGCTTGAACAGTTATTTTTATAGTCTCTCCAGAGAAAGTTTCTTATTCAAATTTACCAGAGATACTCAACAAGTTTAACTAGAAACTTGGCATTTCCTCTTCCAAAAATTCTTCGAGTGATATTTTCCAGCAACAGACTAATTGACAACATCTTGCTTCACGGAGGCACACATCCTTCTGCATTAGATTTTTCTCGACACATTCGCACCTGGAGTTTGGGGATGGGCAGTTCGGCACCGCACCACACCGCCAGTAAACGGCTCACCTAGGAGGCACGCTGATCAATCCCCAAAATTCAGTTTTGTGTAAACGAGGGATAAAAATCCTACCAACTTGTGACAAGAGTGATTCTTCACGCCCAGACTGAGATTTCTCCAGCGTTCTGCGCTGTATATTTTACATACTGAATCTCTCACCAATTTAATTTTCCCCAAGGCTTTCATATTGTTCTAAGGGAAACAACAGCTAAGATCTTTTCCAAACCAGTGGAACGAGACATCGTGTTTGACAGGAAAGGTCTAAAATTTATATTTTGCTTGCTTCATGCTTAGACTTGAATTTACCAAAACAGCTTCTCCAAGAGGGGATAGTCCCTTGTTGTTTATATCCACTGAACGCCGCAGTCACCTGTGTGATCCGGGACCGTCTGTGTCTGGGTTATTTCCATATCGATACCCGCAGACATTTTAACCTGGAGGATGGGTAGACTACTTTAAATTTTATTTGTGACCAATAGGGAATAGCCACCCCCCTGAAATTTTTAGTGTAGAAATAATGTCTCCCACAAATTTGGGCTAGGTAGATTCACTAGCACCATAAAATACCATGAAATATGCCTTTGGCCTCCAGAAACCATGCACAAGTTTGCAAGATCTCTGCAGCAATCACTATTAGATGCTTATAGGGCTGCAAAACAATTCTTCTAGGTATAGCCAATTGTTATAAATCAGTGTGATTTGCAATGTACAGTGTAGTTAATGTAGAAGGAAGTAAGGAGACGTGGAAATCCAGCAGCAGCAGCCATGATTTCAGGGTGGTCAAGAGACCTCGCCTCCAAAAAGGAGCTGAGTTCTGCATCCTGGAAACTTGTTTATTTAGATTAAGAAAAAATTAAGGCAAAATCACCACTAACATCTGACCCAGCTCTACAGCAGGCAAAAGAAATGGCTAGAGAAGGATAGTGGCTGGCTGTCCCGCCAGCCACCGGGGACCAAACAAAGCTGTTTATAAAAGAAAAGGAAAAAAAAAACAAACCACCCAAACTTTGTCATTCTCATCTATTCTGTTTCCAATTTATATAACAGTTTAGGCTTTAAGGAGTAAACAACGTGTTTCTGCTTCTGGCTCTTCAAAAAGCTATTCCATTTACCTTTCTCAGCTCTAAGACGGTGGGTTTCCTGCGCGTCCTGCTTTGCCTCCTGCCTCCTCCCGGTGCCTGGATACTGAGTGGTGTGCAGGCAGCAGCACCAGCTCCTCCCAAGCCCGCACGGGTCCTGTGAGTGCTGCAGCACCCACCATTAGTGTCGTGGCCTATTTGGGCTGGTTAGCTTGCTGAGCCACCCATGCCCTGCCTGTTGTCACCCTTCTCCCTTCCCCACTGCTGTAAATGTCTGCCCCTTCACTGATCACGCACCAGATGTGGAGGCATTAATTTGCTGGACAGAAGGGTTTTTTCCAGCTTGCCCTGCAGAAGCAACACACACGTGTGTTTAACATAAAATGTAACTAATTAAAATATGACAAGCTGATTTGGGAGGCGGAGCTCACAATCTGTCCTGTTCAGGAGGGGAGGTTACCTCTAAGCAGCACCTCCAGAGCTCCTCCAGAAAGTATTGAAGGAGTTCTTACCAGTATAAGCTAATTTTGTGTGAGCTAATCCCGCCGGAGAGCAAGCTTCCTCCATTTCAGATGAACCCAGCAGACTAGAGCTGGCTTTGACAGACATACTAGCTTTCTAGTCAGGATAAACTCAAAACTATGTGGTCCCATCTCACCAGCCAGGACTGAGAATAGCTGGCAGACAGATCAGGCAAACAGTCTTTCCCTCATCCCTGCGTTTCTCCAAAAGCATTGTCGGCACTGGCTTGCTCACGTGATAGTGTAGGTAGAGCTTTGACCTGTTTGCTAGACTCCTTTCAAAGCAGATACTTGACTCCACCAGTTGCTTTCTTTGGGTGCAAACTCAAGTAAGCAATAATACACCTGAAGGGCACTCCAGTCCACTTTTAACGCACTGTCTTCTGAGGAAACTAAAAAAAAAAAAAACCACAAAAGGGTAAAAAGCTGACAACATGTATTTTCATCATCGGGCTCTTCTCTCCTTGGGGCTTGATATTCCTGCAACCTGTAAGATGGGGTCCTTTGAAACTTCACCACCTGTAGCAATATGGAAATTTCACTCTCTGAATGCCCTGACTTTCTGTTTAGTAAGGGTCATGTAGTGTTAACAATGGGAAAATATTAGGATTTGTATGAAATTGAAGCTTGCCTTGTTTCTTCTAAATTGTTGGTCTTCAAAGTGCAGAGGTGCTGGCTCTGCAGGAGCAGTCACTGCTTTATACAGAATTAAAGCTTCTGAAAAGTTCACTGCCTCCATCTGAAAGCCATCCTTCAGTCTTCCACGCATCAAAAAATACAGGGGACACTTAGCCATTGCAGGTGTTCTCCAAAGAGACAAGATTTAAGCTTCACTGTAGCATCTCCTAGACTCTACACGTATTACTTTGCTTCGCTTCTATGCTTCAGGACAGCAGTTAAATACACAATTAGTGACTCTTGCATTTTCCTACAGGCCACTTAAGGAGCGAACAACCTAATTTTAACCAGAGTGATCAAAGAACAATTGAATATCTGCAATGTTTATTTGCTGAGGTCTATAGTTTTGTGTTGTTTTATTAAAATAGATGTTATCTATTAAGGCATCCTCCAGTAGTTTGAGCTCAGGATTGGCCATCAAGTGACATACAAGATACTCAGAGAGGTTAATGAACAAAGGGGAGCAATTTCTTTGCTCTGTTTAATGCAGAAATGTTCTCGCCAGCCCTCACAACTGGATTCTCTCCTGACCATGCAAGTGTGTTTGCCCGTAATACATTCAGTCCTCAAAATGAGACATTAGAATTTGAGGATGAAAGCAGATTTTTGTAGCGGAAATATTGCAAAGATGTTCTGCCAGAAAAATCTTTTTCAGCAACTTGAGCATCCAACTCAAAATAGCAGCTCATGATGCTGGAGTCATTGCTTTCATCCAGCATCACAGTGAAAAGATTTGAGCTGGCATGGCTCAGCAGTCTGCAGGAGACACGATGACAGCTTTCTGAGGGTGCAGATTGCTTTTGTTCTCCAGATGAAAACACTCTTACCATGGCAGTCTCAACATCCCCTTCACCCACCTGGCAAAGCAAAGAGCATGGAGAATGGGAATATGTTGCTATGGCATCACTGGAAAAACAACAAATTTGGTAGAGTTTACTCCAGCAGAATAAAAAACCCAGAGCTGTTGTTAGGCACAAAAGGAATATATCTGCTGATGCACAAATAGCAACACTGCAAACCTGATATATGTCTTACAAATGCAAGATATTTTTTTACATCTTGGTAGAAATGCCAACATAGATTAAGGGGAAGGAGGGAGAAGAGCAAGTCAAAAACCTTACCAGCTTCAAACATGTAGTAGCTTAATAGATGAGATTTTGTGGTCTCTAGTAGATCCCTAGCTGACTGCGGGACCTTTATTCTCTCCACAACCTCATCCAAGGATTTGTGAAAAAGAGCTTATAAACTCTTCAATTAAATGCTCTATCCAGGGTGACCAAGGCCTTCATAAAAATATTCTGTTCAGTTTTAGACATTCATCTCAAGAAAGATGGGGGCAAGCTGGAGAAAATCCTGGTAGAAGCACAAACTGTTCTTGAAATCGTGGCTTAATAGTGCAAGACTGAATGAGTTAGGACTGTTTTGCATAAAATATGACCATGTTGAGATGCGAGGTCAGACTCAAATACCTAGGAGACTACTGCAGAGCAGAAGGAAGTAATCTGCTCTTCACATCCGTGGTGGATAAAACGAACAACAGCAGCTTCAAGTGAATGAAGCGAGATGTAGATTAGACATTAGGAGAAGAAGCCTAATACCAAGAATGGCAGAACACTGGAATAAATACATGAAGGAAAACTGTGTAATCTCTGTCACTGGAGATTCCTAAGACCCAGTGAGATAAATGTTTGTTGGGATGGCAGGGAATGATTTTCTCTTAGTGTAAAACAGAAGGGTAGATTAGATAACTTCTTGAGGTCCCATCCAGTCCTTTTTTTTTTTTTTTTGATGAATGAATTATTTGATAACTGATAAGTATATAATAAGCACAGATCTCAGAATCACCTTTTTTTTTTTTCTGACAGGATGCATTTTACTGTACTGATCGACTGAATTGGTAAAGGTCTATATAATTCTCTGTAAAATCTAATGACTTTATAGTCTGGTTGTTTTGGAGGTACATAGACTTTTAAAGAAAGCACAGCTGAGAAGATGCAAGTATCTTGTTTTAATTAGGCTAATTTAATGTAGCTCTGAGAGTTGTTTCAGTATAAACTTTATTCTATTAATGTTCATCAAAATCACTCCTTCAAAAATAGAGAGATGAAGTATAGGAAAAATATCCGTGTTGGCCTCGCAAAAGGAATTTTTATGTTAAAATACTTGGCCACAAATGTCACACACATAGACACAAACTAGAATGCTGTCAGAGGTGACAGAAATGAAATACAGGGAGAAATAATTTTTTCCATGTTTAGTAATAAACTGCATGAAGGACATAAGATGGAGTTGCAATATTCAAACCAGTAAGCACCTATGATACAAGTTTTCCAATAAAGGTCCATGTGAATTGAAGAAGTGTTTGCGGTATCATCTGAATTGCAGGCAAGTTTAATCCAAGGAGAGCCTTCAGCCTCTCATTTCTGCAATTCTGCAATTACTGGGAGTTCTTAAGTGCTAAGAAAATGAAAAAAAACATACTTGAATTTACAGCTGAGAGCTATTCTTCTTCCTTATAATCCTGATAAACATGAATTATCCATTAATTACTAAAAATTATTTTAAATCTTCTTAGAATTGTCTTAGTTTTAGACAGTTCTGCTTTCTACCTTGCACTTCTCTTCTGCCCACAAGCTGCATGGAGTGACATACCTCTAAACAGGCATGTAGCGTTTCTCCTGTCAGGGACCTACTGCACTGCTTCCCAACAGCCCATCTCCCCTATCCAGAGCCCGATGTATTCGACTTCACCCCTCATCTTCCCGTAGCCGTACTAGAGTTTATCAGCTGAGTGGGACCTAGTAAGACCATTTCTTTGAGTGCCTCCTTAGCCTTCTCCTTCTGCTTCAGAAGTTTCTTCCTTATAAAGTCCAGATGTGCTCCACCAACCTGTGGTGGGCTAAATCTGTGTTCTTGGCTGCAAGGCTCTTGGGCAAAGCCATTCACGGCATGTCCAGCCCTGAAAAAAGCCAAAACAAAGCAAAACAAAACAAAGCAAAGCAAAACAAAACCAAACCAAACCAAACCCACAAAGCACAGTGAGAATCTCCTCCTCCACAAGCTCCAAAATCCAGGGACTGATGAGTCAGCACAAACTTCCAGCAAGTTCTGCCTCTTCCTAGCCTAGAGGGATCCTAAATGGCTCTAACCCTTCTGCCCAGCCCTACTCTGAAACCTGTTGGAATGTACCCAAGCAGGGACAAGAGCAGCGGCCTGGACTAGCTCAAATTGGCAGACATGGTTACAGTCCTGGCGCAGGTATCAAATATGTACTTTACATTTCTCTACAGCCTGAAACGAGACACAGAGAAGCACCTGTCTCCTCTCAGAGGGCACAGCCCTGCAACTGCAAAAACACTACGAGGGCCCCAACGAGAGCAAATTAAGGCGCCGGTGAGAGAGGATTTACTCTAGCACGGGGAGTGGATTGCAGACAGCGGTCTCCCCAAGCACAAGTCCCGGGCAGCCCCAGTCCGTCTGCCAGCGCAGGCGCCTCTCAGCTCATCAGTTCCTCCACGTGCACCACTCAGGGCGAGGGCTTTGCTCGGAAAGGCACAACACCGGCATGAAACCTGCCCAAGTGCCTTCTCTGCTGTGGTGCAATTCCCGTGTTTCACCTACGGTAGCTGCTCTGTCTGCATGTATCCCTCAGCTATCCCGCTCCTGGGCTCAGGCCAGAATAAGTATATGTCTCCCTTCAGGGTGGCGTGTAACCAAGGCTTTGTCCTACCAGCTAATTCTTCGCTCTAATTCTTGTCACCATCCCAAGGCGCTTGGCATGGCGCTGCAGAGGGGAAGCGCAAGCAGTTCACTTTGTGCTGCCACAGGGCAGACATCACTGCTCTCTGTCAAGCAATCTTCTCCCGTGCCTTCAAGTAGGATCTTGAACCTCATCATAAGGTTGGTTTAAGGCTCATCCTCTTCCCTGTCCCGCTGCTCGGTGCAGGATGGCTCCAGTTCTGTTTCCTGAAGCCTCAGCAATCTGTGCTGTTCCCTTGTGTTGTGATTGCTTGCAGCCCTGGAGGCCCCATGCCATTCTCTGGAGTCATGTAAGCCAGACCCCACCAGACAACTGTCCTTACAGCTTGCTGTGGAGCAACCAGCAGCTGGGATCCCACTAACAGGCAACCACAGCCTGTGCTCAGCTCTGCTGCCTTCCAGTTATGTCATGTTCTCCATTCCTGTCCTCATCCTCTGTTCCCTTTCTCCAGCCCAGGGCTCCCAATCTAGAGGCCAGCCCTCTGTACCTCCTCCAGCTCCATGCCTGGACTTTTGCCCTGGTTCTTGCTTCCACCCAGCTTCACCCCGCCTCCCCGGCTGCCCTCCGGTCTTCATTTCTCTTCTAACCAGAGAACAGGGAGCCCTGTCCCACCCAAACCCCGGTATATAGGTGTGGTAGCACCTTGTGGGGTTTAACGCTTAGGTAGTGCTCAGAATAATTAAGGGGCCAAATGGATTCCTCCCACAGCTTGGCTGCCCCGGGAGAGTGGGGATGTGCATGCATTACCCCTGCAATCCTGCACACGGTGTTCTGACACCTCACAGCTCCTGTTTTCATGTCATTCCAAGCAGCCTTTGACGGATACAGGTCTGCAGCATGCAGACAGGACCTTTGCCATGTCGAAATGCCTCCAAGCAGCAACCACCCATGTTGGCAGGCTATTAAGTTTCTATAGAATTTTGACAAGCCTCCAGATGAACATCAAACCATCCCAAGTCTCCCGAGGGGCTAAGAATTAAAAAAAAAAAAAAAGAAGAAAAAAAAAACCAAAAACTGACTTCACATGACATTATTCCCTGCAGCTTTGTAGCTAATTTAGAATCTGTTGATCCTGGTGCCAATAAATAATTTATCTTTAAACTCCCTCTGTACTCAGACTTGATTTCATTCTCGGGTTAGTGTTGGTTGTTTAGCTAGCAAGTCAGTAATCGAACAGCATCTATAGGAGAGATATTTGCTGTATATATCTGCCTGCGCATATTTGTTCCATTAAGCAGAACCCTGCATGATAACTAAATATTTCTCTGGGAAAACTTGCTTTCTCAGAAGGAGAAGGTGAGTGCAGAATTAATATATGTGCTAATGCACTGCCCCCCAGTGGAGTCGGGGTCTGGTATAACAGATCAAGCTTTTCAAACCTTCATTTGTAGGGTGTGAAAAGAAGAAGCCAGCCACAGGACTTATATTAAATCAAAACACTAAATTAACCATTGGTGGGGCAGTGTTAAATCTATTCAAAGGTGTTTTATGGAGATGATAATTCACATCCGATTGTGATTTTGCAGTACAATCTAACACTGTCCCAGAATACCTCCTTTCTCAGTCAGAGGGAGCAGAAGGTCTTCAGCTGCTTCTGGATGACACTTCACATTTCAGAGCTGCTGAGAGGAGCTATAGGAAGGTCTCATTTTTAAAGAATAGCCAAATCCAGAATGTCTCAAGGCTGATGAGATGTCACACGTAGCTATTAAAGCAGCTGGAAGGAGCTATATTTATTCACTGCAACATCCCTCATCATCCAGTAGGAAAATGTGTCACCTTCTCATTTGTACCAGAAATGATTATGTTTATTTGAGCATATCAAATATTTCTAGAGATAACTTTAAGCCACATTTTTTTTTTTTACTGCTGCATTTCCTTCTCTCACTGGCTCCTTGTCTTCCAGAATTCTTAGGAATGTCATTGCTTCCCAGAGGTTCCTTTTCTATCGTCATTTCATTTTTCCTACAGCAACACAGAACATTGTAAAAATTGAGGTTGGGTTCACGGTTACAGCCATAATTTGGCATGTCCAAAGACTTTTATCAAACAGCAGCTTTAGATGAATATAAACTTTAAAAATGCACACAATTAAATGTCTAGATGGAAGAAATCAAGACCATAAGCCCATGATGTTCGCCATTGCTTCAATTCTCTTCTGTTGTTGTCCCCATCACATCACCTCCGTGTCAGGACAGGGTAATGCATCTGAAACCACATTTTCTTGTGCTTGTGTCGCTGGAATGGGATGAGGCAATAAATGTGCATACGGATAATAAAAATATCTTTTTCTGCTCACAGCATAGTCGGGTTGTAGCACCATAAAAGGCATCTGAATCAGCTAAATGACCAGTTAATGGAGGGGGGGGGAGAAGAAATATAAAGCCAATGTGAAATTTAGTATATTCGAAGAGAGCATGTAAGTTAGGCTTAGCAGTACTCAAGGCAGAAGCAGGCAGGACCCCTCCCCAGGTGACTGGGGGAGGTGGTCATGAACACCCTCGTAGTGCACGTGGGAAAAGCAGCGTCTCACACTGCACAAGCAGAAGGAGTATAGCTTCCTTTCTGTATATATATTGTCCTAACACCCTATAGCCTTGCCTTCCAGGGCATTAGTTTGCCAGGCTCAACTCCCCTCTTTGCCTATGCCTTCTGGGGTGCTTGCTGTCAGGTCAGCAGGTGGCAAAGCCTGACCCTCAGACATTGAGGGGTGGCCAGCAGCATGTGCAATGCTTTCCAGTTACCCCAGTTCCCAGGCCACAGGCATCCAGGCTGAGATGCCAGCAGGACCTATGGGAGGCAGCCTCACACCTGCCCTGAGGTGGCCATCCTGGCAGGACACTTGCTCAGCTACCTGCAGCCCCGTGAGGTAGTGCCAAGCCCTTGGCTGGTAGTACCCTAATCCTGAATATATTCTCCGCTCCCCATCTACATTTGGAGTCAATAGCTCCAGGCATTTTGTTAGTGGTTTTTGCACAAGAAATGTGCCTATGTCTCCTGTAAAATCATAGAAGAAATAGAGGCTTCCTTTAGGTGTGCAATACAATATGACCTCGGTAGGTAATACCAGGCTCCTAAGTTATCCTTGACAGGAAGCTTTAATTCCTAAATAGAGCAGGTACCATGGGCTGTCTGGACTTCAATAAAGCATTTGACACTGATACACATGAGGAACACGGGATAGATAAGTCCAACAGGTAAAACATGAGCAAGCAGAGAGCTATGGTCATGTCAGAAGAGCAATTACTGAACTGAAGGCTCCTGCCTGGTCTCTCAAAACCAGTCTTACTTAAGCGTTCTGGGCTGCAAATTGCAATCAGAATTGGCTGAGCGCACCAAACTGGAAAACAACATCTCTGCTGAAATGGCCAGGGCGCAGTCACAAGGTGCTACTTCATGGGAAGCAGGTCAAGAGATTGCTCACAGAAGGTTACATCTTGCACAGCACTGCTGGTGGTAGTGTCTCAAGGTTCTCATGATGCGCGCAATGGTGGTGGTGGTGGGAGAATAGGCATGGAGAGAGAAGTGATGTTTTTTATTAGACCAGCCAATAGACCTAGAAGAAGTGAACATCGCTCGGCCTTGCCTCTTCAGCAGGCGCAAAAAGCAGCAGTGAAAGCCATGCTATCTGCAAGGCAGAAGCAGTCACTCTTGGATCAATCTTGCTATGCTAATCAATCCCGCCACATGAGAGAAAAAGGTGGTTAACACCTGTGGAGTGTGGGGGGGTGTTAACTGGGAGCAAAGTGACAGGCTGTTAGCTCCTGCAGAGGGGGAAAAAGGAGGGGGGGCAGGAAAAAAAAAAAAAAAGGTCATTAGCACCTGCGTTATATTTTTAAATACATTATTACATTTCTGGTATTTTGTAATTAACCCGAGTTAATTGTGAGCTCTTGGCTTGCACATTTCCAGCCCAGAGGATAACCAGTTTTTAAAACTAGTTTGCTCCTTTGAAAGGCTCGGCTTGACATAGCCTCGTAACAGGTTTATCAGATAAGGTACCACTAGGCTTAATGCACTCCTTAATTAGGAATATAAACACCTTCATTAAAAAAAAAAAAAAAAGAGGGCCTCAGAGAAATTATGAAGAGATTTTATGATTATCGACTCGAAAGAGAAAGTATTCCAACAGAGAAAGCCATTTCTGCCTCCTTCCCTAGGAGCGGAGGCAACCTACTTACTAATTGTAACCCCACGCGGCACGTTGAGCACAGAGATCTCCCTCCACAGGGACACGATCTGCGATTCGGGAGATACAGGCTGAACAGAGATGTGAGGCACAGTCAGGCCCTCTAGGGGCACGTGGGTCTAAATAGACGTGTTTGCGTACACGTGCGTGCCTGTAAACACGCAATTTCTATAGGCGCGTCCATATAGCGGACTGTGACTTCAGCTGCTGTTGGCCAAGGTGGTGGCTGTTCCTCCTCCCGCCTGTACGCGTGGTGGTTGGCACCAGTAGCAGCCCCAGCAGGTCGCAGCTCGCAGCTACCCACAGATATGGAGGATTTGGTTGCTCAGGCATGTTTCTCCGCCTGCCGTTGGACCGGGAGCTGCGTTTTGGCCTCTCTACGCCCCATCCCCTCGCTGTCCCCCCGGGGGGACCCACGCCCATGAGATGGGTGGGTGGATGGCCGTACGTGGTGGGGGTGCTCCCATGTGCCACCCCGCATCCCCCTGCTTGGGGCACAGGGGCCATCAAGCCCGTGCCATGCCTCCCCGGCCACCTCTCCCCTTGAGCATCCCCCGGCACGGCGCCCACTCGCTGTGTGGCCCCCGTTCCCGGCGGAGAACTTCCCCTCCCTGTCCTCCCTCTTCCCGCTTTTCCCAACAATGGTGGCCCCGGCAGCTCGGGATGTAGTTTTGAATTTAAATGCGGCCAGCCTTTAGTTTACAAAAATAATAAATTCCCTTCAAACAGAGTTATGCAAAAAGTAGAATAATAAAAAAACCTAATGTTTGTTGGCAGCGTATGTATCCCTTTGTCTGCATGACAGAGGCCTGTTGACAAACAAGAGGCTTTTTCTGGGACTCTAAAATCAAGTACCAAAGCATACATGGCCACCACCTAACACTGACAAACACCGATTTCATTACGTTTGCCAGACACGGTGAAACTGCTGCACTGTTGCTTCATGCACTTGTAGAGGGAAAGAAAGTTCACGGCCTGGACACTCCCAATGACATCCCCCCCACGCAGCGACCTGCTCAGGGGAGGTTCACCCCCCGTGAAGGTACCACCATGCTCTGCCGCAGCCCCCTCCCACAGCCCCCCAGCTGCTGCTACTCTGCCTGTAAGATGCAGTATTTCAGATGGTGGGGGTTTTTTATGTAAACCGTGGAAAAACCAGAACTGTGTGTTGACCTCTCTAACAATTTTCTGGCTTTTAGCTAAGAAATGCAAATGTGCTGCAGAGCTAAGAGCAGGCAGTATTTATTGATGGTCACCATGGGATTTCTATTCTGTTTACAATTTCAGTAAATTCTGGTGATGGTCGCTGTAGGATTTTCAATTTCTTCCTGTAAAGTATTTCTAAATTTCTCCACCTCTGTCCTGTCCGTCAACTCTTAGTGTATTAAAAAGATGCCAGTCTTTGCACACTGCTAAAAATCCTCTGTTTCTCAAGTACTGTGAGATTTGAAGGTACTCGGCAGCTCACAGGATCAGACCCTGAGAAACGGAAGCAAAGTGTGAGCTCAAATCCTTATCAATCTTAATAATGCAAGCCAAGACCCAGACTGTTCTTATTAGGTTATCTGTCATCTAGAAAGCATAAAGCTCGGTAAAAAGGAAAAGATGTTAGAAAAACATCATCGTTGCTTTGGTGGTTTGTGTTTTCCTAATAAGCTTTTAATTTTCTGCTCTGAATGGAAAGTAATACTTCTCTGAGGAACTAAGGAGAGCTTCTGAATCTAAAATGAGTTGTTTTCGTACTAGCAATTTCACCTCTCCCCTGGAAGCAAAATTCCGAAGCCAAATTTCTTCTCCCTCAGGTAGGGGCAGATGGGGAAACTTCTTAGGAAGCGGTGGTGGAGAAAGCACAGAGTTGATGTGGCACTGGGACGAGCCAGTAGACGGTGAACGACTGTACTGTTGCTCGTTAACTTAGAATTATTAGGCTGGGGAGCCTAACGTACGATTTTTCATGGTGAGGTAAGATCCATCTTCCAATGATTTCCATGGAAAACTGGGGTGCCCTCCGGCAGCTGCGAGCTGGCAGCGGGGTGAGCTCACCTGGGCAGGGGAGCAGGATCTCTGCGGGGGCGAGCACGGCGCAGCCACGATGTGCCTCCAGCAGCTCTGCTCCCACCACCACCATTGCCAGCTTTTCTTAAAATAAAAGCCTGAGCCCTCCCCCTAAAACAAACAAGTAAGCAAGCAAACCAGTAGGAATAATATGTCAGTTGTAGCACTTCCCGGCAGACATTAGGAGGGGTTTGAAAATAACAGGGAAGTCTTCTTCCTGTAAATCACCTTAGAAAAATTTTATTTTCGGAGAGATGGAAAGCAAACCTCTCCCACTGAGGAAAATCCTTATGGGGACCAGCCAAAAGAGTCAAGATTTTTTTTCCCCATTACAAATAGAAGTTTTCTGATTTTTTTTTTTTTTAATTGCGTGTCAGAACAAATCCCAGATTTATTTATTTATTTATTTTTAATTATAAAAAACAAAAGAGATCATGTGACTTAGCCTAAGGGTCAGGGCAGCCTTTTGACTGGGGGAGGTACAAGTCCCTGCTCACATTTTTGCCCTGATGAGTACTTTCTTGTTTGTATGAAGCAGCACCAACTGCAGCAGCCTCCATAGAAGGAGGTCATGAGTGCCTTTTCCCCACAGCATCACTCACCCACCAAAATATCAGCCTTTCTAGCGGGAACGTCACCGAAGCGGATGCCTTGCAATGGCAGGTTGCGGGATCAACGACTTACCATTTTCCTCCCCAAAAAGCCACCCCATATTCACTCCCTGCTCATCTCCCTGAGTGGCTTGGGTTGCTGGGGCGGCAGGGAGGGAAGTTTGCCTGTGGGAGGGGGAGCCTGTGGTGGGGATGGAGACCGCCATGCTCCTCTGGCAGCCCTGGTCTGATGGGGTTAGGTTTTGGAGGGATGCTGCTGGCAGATGAGGCCAACATCATCCTAGAGGAGGATGAATTGGGGCCATGCGGGTAGTAAGGGGGCCAGAGGACAGCTGGATGCTTTTTTCCTGCATCGTAGCCTTTTTTTTTTTTTTTTTTTCCCCCTGAAAACCTTTTCAGAAAGCTGATGGCCTGTCTACACGTGAGCCAATGCCAACCCGTGTCTTTATGTAAGGTGAGAAAGCAGGTTCCAAGACTACGGACTTCCAGATGAAGCTTCTGGATAGGAGAGTCTTTAAGAGACAGACAGCTCTTCATTAGGCTTGACTGCCCCATGTCCTCAGTGTATGGTGCCCCCGTTAACAAATTACGGAATCTTTTATGTCCTCTCTTGTCAACGCAGTTCCCACTGGAAAAAATCTTGTTTCTGTGCCCAAGCAATGAATTACTTTTCTGATGGAGTTGCCAGATCACAGAGGCAGTTTAAGTTTTAAATGTAGCTTGAGCTGTTCTCATTTCCTTTTGATGTTTGAGGTAAAAGGAAGAAGAGAGTTGTATCATTTTAACGCTTTTTACATCTCTCTCCAAGGTAATTCTTAAGGTATTTGCAAGGTCAAAGTGATAAAAAACAGATATGGGAAACAGTGTAGTTTGCGTCGTCCTACAAATGTAATATTGTTCTGTGCAATATTTTTTCACAGCAATACAAACTGTAACCAAGGCTACAAAATAGTTTTCTTCGTCATCCCTGTGTTTCCATTTGCTTATAGTTCTCTAAGCTTATTCTCCCCCCGAGCTTGTGCTGCCATCATTGTCATTCAGTGATGGGCTCAGGGAACCCTCTTTCCTCCTGAAAGAAAAACTCAGACCACATCTTTTTTCATGAGGCCAGAGCCAGACAGAACTCTGAAACCTGTGTCGCCCTGCAGCAAGGATTATATGCTTATTGCAGCTGGGAAGGATTTAGCAGCATCAGGAGCACACAGACAACATCTACTGAGCCCATGCAAAAAACTGTGATAATCCGTGGAAAAGGTGGTTCTTGAGGTTCCTCTCATAAGCCCGGGAACTCGAGGCAAGCGCTGGATTTGTTGGTGGCACCTGTGAAGTACGTAGGACCTGCCCACGTTTATTTATGTGGAACCTTTTGTCTCGCATTCTGCTGTCCATCCCGGCTGTTGTTGCTAGTGGTGGAGATCTCGGATGTGGACTCGTGATCGAGACCGGTTTGCCAGCTATTCAGGAATTACATGTGTAACCGCAGATCTGCTAACCAAACTGCTGCCTAGTAAATGCCAGAAGATAAATGCTTATAGAAATATCAAAATGGTGAAGTTGTCTGACACGGTGGTTGTGCCTTTCCCTCTTGCAAAGACAAGGTTTGTGTCCTTGAAGTATATCTGCATCAGTGATGAAATTAAGGAAATGCAGAGACACCAAGAAAAAACCCCTCTCTACAACATTAAGAAGCATGTATTTCTGTACTTCAATTCCAGTATTTGTTTTCCTCCTTTTTTCAACTTTTTTTTAAAACCAAGAAGTCTATGATAGGAAATTATCTTTTGCACTGTGCTAATACTGAAGCCACAGAATTAAAGTAATCCACCAAAAGCTGTGAGCTTTAGCTTAGACCACCAGCTAGGGTAACCTCATTGTTCGCACGTTCCCTACATTTACTTCCCTACATTTACTCCATTTACACATGGATACTTACAGTATCATGGCAGTACTACCTTATCATCTGAGTAAATTATCGAACTCAAAGGCTGACGACTGCGAATGATGCTTTTTCTCCTTTGGACAGCGTGAACTAAGGACTTGCTGCCTGGGGATCAATTTATTTATTTATTTGTTTGTATCTGCCAGTTCTTGGTAAGAAGCTGCAAAGACTATATAGAAAGGCCTTTCGACTGGGAGGAGAAATATTTGATTAATAGGGTCCCAGGCGTCTCTTTTCCTATTCCCCCAGGCCAAATTTGTGCCTCGCAGTCTACAGGAGAGAAGCTGAGACAACAAGTCTCTCACATTTCTTGCTGCGGTTGCCACTGGGAAAACAGTCTTCCTTTTCCTGTCAGCTTGTGTGTGTGCTCTTAACAGCTATTAACGAATATGCCCCGAAAGGCAAATATGGCTGTAATTAGCAACCCCCTCTAGTCATGACGAGGCTTGCTGCGTGTTGCACACCTGATCCACAAAGACACGGGTCTGTGTTCTACACCTCCTCTCCGGAGACACCCACACGGCCTAAGCAGAATCACGAGTCGGGATCTGTGGAGGGCTCTGCGGACGAGCTGCCGGAGATCCCAAATAGCACAGGAGCCGTCGCGTGGTCCTGGCAAAAATCCACCCACTCGCTCCTTCCCACTTACCGTTGCCTGCCATCCCGCAGGAGAGAGTCATTTGCACAGCAGAATACGAAGGAAAGGTGCAGCGTCTGTTAGCTCATTAAGAACTAATTGCTTTTAATGATTAAGGGCCGTAATAACTGGTCACTCTTTTTCCTGCTTCTTGGCAGACACAGGCTCACTGCCCAAGCTTTGCACGTCTTCACAAATGTCAGCTGGAGAAAAAAGCGATCTTAGCTCTAGAAGATCCCTTGTTGTGTGGATGGGATTAATGCATGACAGATAATATGCGGGTGCGGGTGCAAATTAACATGCCTGAAAATCGACAGCAAGCCCGAGAGCATCCTGGCACGTCTTGGTAAATACCGTCGGGTATCGTCCCAGCTGAGGAGCTACCTGTGGCCCTCCTGCCAGAAACCTCCTGCATCTGCCTTCCCCCAATCCTGCGTTGTAAAAATAAACATTTTGGTTTTTTAACTACAAAGGAGGTTAAAAAAAACCAAAACCAACAGAAAATAACACTGCCAGTTTATGGCAGTGTACTTGAATAGGGGGATGACTAATTAAATTTAACATTTTGGTATTCCAAATTGGGGAAAAAGCCTCCCCTAGAGTTCCAATCTGGCCATATTCAGCACTTTGAACTGGATTTTTCCAGTTAAAAAAGTACTTCCCATATGCTTGACATATTGCTGCGTATAATGATGGAATGCAGGGGGGAAAAAAATCTATGTTTACATACAGAACATACCCTCACGTGCATATTTATATTGAGAGACAGAAAAATATTTTGTGTATGTACGTATAACTTGACACTTTCAACATTTTATGTAAATAAGTGCCAAATGGATGGAGAAGATTGTATTGTACATTAGTGGGCCACACTTCTTCATTTCCATTTTTCAAATCTGGCTATGATTGCATACAAGTACCTCAAACAGCAAACATCTGGGTGGCTTGGAAGCAACTGAAGCATGTTTTTACTGTAAGACGTATTCTTACTGTAAAGTTACAGATTCAAGCTTTACCAAGTGAAAGCTTTGGTCCTGAGCAGGCTCAGGCCCAATTTATAATAAATACGATGATTTTGCGGTGTCAGTGGTGACACAGTCTTAATAATATTCATATTTAAAGTCTAACAAGCTCTTTTGTAATTAGCATTCAGTTTAAGAGACACATGTGTTAAGACTATATATCCTTGGAACTTTTCCAAGCAACTGCACTGTCATAGCCAAAGCCTTTGTCCAACTTAAATGTTTGACAGTTTATACAATTGCATGACTATTTTCCATCTCTCACCTCCAGATTTAGGACACACTATCTCTGATTCTCTTTTGTTTTTAGGTTTCAAAGTGCAATTTCCTGCAGAAACAAATATACTCATAATTCAGGTTGTCCACCCACCCACCCACCCAGTTACCTGTCTCAGCTAGCCCAATTGCTGGAAGGAACGTATAAAGCAAGTTCATAGCTTGATGCTGGAGTGATATAATCTTTGCTTAATCTACTTAGTGCTTAAAATACTAGAGCGCTGCTCTCATGTAGGTTGTACGCTCGAACGTGGCACAAAGCAGTGATTGTGCTCTTCTGGGAGACTAAAAGCCTAGCGGTGTCTGAGACCTGGAAAATTTAAAAGAGTAGTTTACATCTGCTAGGACCAAAGTGTTGCAACTGTATCTCAAACATTTGCAATTTGAGGCTGTAAAATCCCTAGGGCATATTATGTGCTACAACAATAGCATTAAATATGTTGTATCATGCTAACAAAACAAATTGTGCTTCCTTTTCCTGCCTCATTTTTCTCCTTAGAAAGAAATGCAGTACATGAATATGTAACATTAGGCCTTATTCAAAACTATTCATTTGAAGAAATTAAATAAATTAGCACGTGTGTTTATAGCAGAGATTGATTGCAGCCTTTCTTTTCCTTTCTTTTCCCCAACCATTGTAATAGCACTTCAAATACAAAGTTTGGCTTCTTCCTTGAGCTTTACCTCTTAAACCTGCAGTTTGCTTATTGAGAACAAAAAGCAGCCAACATTTCCGACGGAAGGCAGCTCTGGGCTTTCTCAGTGGTGGATCCTCAAGAGCCGGCGAGGAAGGTGCAGCCCCGACGTGCCAGCTGCCCAGGCTGCTTGCCATCGGTTCGCTCCCTGGCTCTGCTTTTGGCCGCTCCAGCTAGATCTTTCCTAGACCAATCTGATCTAGCAGGGTCAGGCACTAAGCGGTGCGGATACAAGCCAGGCTACTGATCCCCATCCCCCTTTCATGCAGCAGTCGAGACCTTTCTCCGTGGGAGCCCTTGGTTCCTCCACGGGAAGATTTCTCAGCAAGCCAAGAAGTGCCGGGGCTCAGAATGGATTCCTCATCTTTGTCAGATTTTTATAAAGGCTGCAGGACCGGGCTCCCTCATGCCATCGGTCTTCTTGAAGAGAGGAATGAGGTGTGCAGTAAGGATGTGTAGTGTGTGCGTGTGTGTTGGTGCACGTGCGCATCTCCCCCTCTCTTTGTTTAGACCTCCGGGCATCGCTCCCCTGTAACCTTTGTTCTGCTTATGAGCCCTTCAGTTCTTATTTTGGCAACACACGCAAATATTTGCTCGTTTTCATAAACAGTCACCAATTCTATCTTTTCAGGTAAAATATCAAGAGAGCATGGCTCACCTGGGGGAACGTAAATGGACTCACGTGTTTCCTTTTCTGGTGGTAAGCATTTATGCGCGTATAGATCTCTCCAGCATGCAAAGATAACTGGGTTCTCCTTGGGTCTTTGCAAACACCTCTGAATTGCCATGGTCCAGCTACAGACAACTTAGGGACTGAACCCCGATGCAGTGATCGGTTTCCATTCAATGAAACACCTGGGCATGTGCTGCTTAGACTGAGGCTGCTGGGGAGGAGGAGGGGGACCCGGGATGGGGCAGAGACAGGAGGCGCTGGAAGAGATCATTTGCCTGGGTGTCACATGGAACACAGCCTTACCATGGTTGAGTCCTGATGCAGCTCATTGTCTCAGGTTGTTATAATTGTCGCTTGCAGTCACAGTTAGAGCTGGGAGGAGTGAGGGTGAGGGTGAAGGTGAAGGTGAAAACTCAGGCGTTTGCTGCACAGGAGAGCATGAGAACAAATAGGTCAGGAATCACGGCCTGCAATACTTTGAGGAGCTGTAGCTGTGCACAAGCATCAGTGCTCTGAGAAACTCTTAGGAGGACCAGGTTGCTGAAAACCATTCCTGCCTCCATCCCACATAGTGGCACCGCTTCTGTTTCTGAGCTTTAGGGGTGTTTCCCCCCGCGATGCTGTCCCCATCACCTTCTGAGCCACAGCAGCTGGGCGAGGCTCAGAAGGGGGGACAGGCACAGGGGGGGGAGGCGCGGGGGACAAAGGCGGTGGAAGTGACAGTGCTCTGGGATGCTCTCTGGTGACAGGTCTCCCTGGTGTACTCCGCCAGCGCCGAATACTCCAACTGCGGCGAGAACGAATACTACAACCAGACCACCGGCATGTGCCACGACTGTCCCAAGTGCGAGCCGGGCGAAGAGCCTTACATGGTAATTCCAGCTTCCTCTGGGGGGACACATATCGAGCACCGAATGCAAAAAAAAACCCAAAAAACAAACGCTTTGCTACGCGGAGGTAATATATGGATAAGAGAGAAACTGGGGAAGGGCAGAGATGCTTAAGCTCACGCCTGCGAGTGTGCCGTGGGAGCCAGGCACCGCGTTGTGCGCGCACCGGTACGCCATGTCCTGGGTACACGTGTGCGCTGTACGCCATGCCTGTTAAAAGTGATATTGTCAAAGTCGTAAGGTAAAAGTTTCACTGACGGTCTCTGCCGGCCCGTTCTCATCTCAATAGTTATTTAAAAATCTGACGCTGCCGTTACAGCATGGTGTGATAAATTGGTTAGTCTGGTGTGCTCGCTGGCCCCCCACACCGAGAATTTAATTTTGCTCTCCCACTAAGACATTTTGGCACTGGAGGAACTTGGATGCTTCTGCAACATTTTAAATTACAGTTCCTAAGTAACCATTTGATTTACAGCAGATAATTGTTGCTTATTAAAAAATGAATTACTGAAATCCTGTTTGGTTTTAATGGGATAAACATCCTATTGCAAGAATTTCACGCAGTTGGTAGTCCTGAACAAGTACATTTGAATAATAACCAGTTGGTTTTAGTTTTATTTAATCTAAACGTAATGTTCAGCTGGGACATGTGAGTTCAGGGGTTACGAAATCTCGTACAAACACTGCCTTTTGTGATGTTCCCTCTGGCCTCTTCAAGCATGAACGCAAGATCGCTGATTTCCCTGCTGCAGCTGTGTTTCCCCTGTATTTTTCTTCTCTATTTTTCAATTTTCAGTTCACTTTCTATCTAAGCAGCAGCCAAAATTCACTTCCATGACTTGCTGGAAGGTGATATAAATAGCTAGGGGGGGGGGCCACTTTCAAGGATTATGGTGCTCTGGTTCCCCTTTTTGCTCTCCAGGACACAGCATGTTGGGTCCTTGTATCCCTCCATGGCCTTTTTAGGACAGACAGACACTAAGGGACCAAACAACAAACTCTTTTCCCTTGTTAGGACGTTGTGCTGCAAAGCCAACGGGCCAGAGTATGGCTATTCCCTTTCGCTAGAAGCCGGTGGGTAGCGCAAGCCTGCTTTTCAGTGACTGTGTTGTTGCAGACATGTGGATACGGCACCAAAGATGAGGACTACGGCTGCATCCCCTGCCCTTCGGAGAAGTTTTCCAGAGGAGGTTACCAGATATGCAGGCGGCACAAAGACTGCGAGGGTTTTTTTCGAGCAACAGTCTTGACACCCGGCGATCAGGAGAACGATGCAGAGTGTGGTCCTTGTCTCCCGGGGTAAGGGTTTAACCATGGACCTTTGCTCTAGCCAAGGCACCGCAAAATACTTTTTTAATGTCAAAATCTCTGGCAGCCTCTTTGTGTCCTAGCTGACTGTGAATTATGCTTTTCAGTCTGTGCTAAAACAATACATTTATAATGTTTCAAAAGCATTGGTGAATTTAGTGTATCACAAGACATCATTAATCTTACCGAAATCTCACTGAAGAAACTGTTGGGAACAACTAGAAAAACTGAAATTTCTCCTCTTACTAGAGGTGGAAAGGGAGCAGCTCACGTACCCAAGCACAGGTGTACAGTGCCTTTTTGGGTGCTCTAAGAAATCCAGCGTGGCCTCCAGCTGCCACTTCAGATGGCCGCCTTGTAAGTCCCGCATCCCACAAACGAGCTCCATGAAGGTGCCTTGGATACTCTGTAGGATCCATGGTGGCACTACAGCTTGTTTAGGAACGTAAAATATCTCCTCTCCACGTGTGACCAGCTGGCAAATTCGTCAGTAGTTGACAGAATTAGCTTACATAGCTGTTAGGTGAGATTGACCAAGGCATTTTAGTCTCTCAGGGTCCTTTCTGCCCAACAGAAAGGGGTCTAAAGAGCTGCTAACGTGGCGTGTGTGCTGTTGTTCAGAGTCAGAACAAGTTCCAGGGCCGGCTGAAGGCACTTAAAACAGATGCTGTTTAAGTCCATCTTTTTAATGGTCTCTTATGCTCAGTATAAATCTAATAGCAATGGTGAGAAAGCAATTGCTACATGGAGTCTGTTAGCAATATATTCTTGACCACCTTACCTTCAAAGTCTGAAACCCAAGCACGCGTTTGCTTTCTCAACATTTTTTGGTTTTGGTAGGGTAAGTAAATACTCTAAAACACAACCTCACCTTACATACCTTTTCAGTTTCTGCCAGTGTGCCTCTTTGGTTTAGAACCCTAATTCCTACTGATGTTTGGCTTTTGTGCATTTTGCAGACGCTGTATAACCCACACTACTTATAGGGCAGGAAACCCTGTTAAAGAGGCCCTGCAAGGTTCCAGGTTTATTATATCAGTGAGTCTGTGTGAAATTTTCACAGTTTACAAATAAAAAGGAGGACTTGTCTAGCTGCCAGCCAAGCAAACTGATGATGTGATTTGAAAAGAGCTCCCTCTTGACTTCCCCTCATACATCATAAAGAGCAAGAAAGTTAAATAGTGGCCACAGTTGCTGTTTTGCAATTTTTGTCAGGACTAATGAGGTCACCCAGGTGGGAGCGGGGTGCTAGCTGAAAATAATCAGCTTGCACAGCTGGTGCTTGGGGAGTAATCTCAAAACATCATGTTTGCACAGGTGTAACCTGTAGCAGAAACTGGTCTGCCGGAGCCTGGCTGTGTGCCGCTCTGTGGGTGACTCTCAGGTCCTGGGATAGTTTGGAGAGGCCAGCAGTTAAGGAGAAACACCCTCTTACTCCGAGCACGAAGAGATTAAATTCTCGGGATAAATTAAATACGGGCTAAAAGAAGCTCTGAAGCTGCCTTGACTCCTTGTGCATCTTAAAGACCCCAGGGGTTGCTCCTGTGGGGTGGTGGGGGAAACGCAGAGCCCCTGGACCAGAGCAGAGGCTGACTGACTGGCCACCCTTCCTCGTTGCCCCTGGTGGCAGAGGGACAGCCAGGCGCCTGGGTGAGTGGCAGCTGTCAGAGTGCTCCCTTCCCCAGGCAGGAAACCTCAAAAAGCCCCCGGGTCAACGGGAGGGGAAAAATAAGGTTTGCTTTTTTTTTTTTTTCACCGTTATTGATAATTAGTTTTAGGGAAGAAGGAGACCTTTGGTACAAGAGCATGGGTCATCCACTGCTTGTCTGTGTCCAGGTTCCCTTGCATATAAAATAGGAATAAGACTATTTGTCAAGCTCACAAAAAGCTTGCAAGACTATGACCAGGGGGGAATTTAAAGGCTTAGCTCTGGAGCTGTGATCCTCAAAACCAAAGTTCAGCTGCCAGTGAACTCTGGAGTTACCCAGACCTAACCTCCTGGGGCACTGCAGGCTTCATCCTCTGCTCCTCCCCAGAAGCTCTTCCATCATGGTAAACAGGACAGGTCAAGAATGCGGAAATTAGGTGCGACTCAGACTATTTCCCTCACTGGGATGATCCATTAGGTGTTCCTGTAGGGTGACTGAAATCACGACCAACTTGGAGCAGCCACAACGTGTCACAGCAAGGGTCTCTCTAGCCTGGTCGTCTGTCTTCAGGAGCGGCCATAAGTGAAAACCCACGGAGGATTAAGAACAGGGCAAGCGTATATGATAAGTCTCCTTCATGCTTGGAGGAACTGCCTGGTCTCCTCACAAGATGGAATTGCAAAGGGAACATTTTCTTTTAAAATATAGTCAGAGATGCTTCCGCTACTGCCGCTTCCCCTTTTTATGTGTTTGTCCATGGTTTCAGCAAATCCAGGTTCAATTCTCTTCTCTGAGGTATGTTAAAAGAAGGAACGAGCTCTTCCCTTTGTTTTCTGAATGAAAAGACAGTGGATTTCTCATGAAATGAAGTCCTTCCCTGCAGTTCTGGATAAGGCAGCAGCGCCTCCACTTATGTGCTCATCACCTCCCTGTTGTCTCTCTACAAAATGTCCCCTGCCGAGAACAGCCCCCATCTGTCCCCCGCCCAGTCCCAGGTGCCCTGGTCCCTGCAAGGGGGTAGACCTAAACCTGGGGCGAAGTCCCTGAGTGTGACATGACACCACCAAGATGAGTCCGAGATAAACGACCATGGTGTTAAGTAGGAAAACGCTTAAGTCTGTTTTTCAGTCTTGCCTTTACTCTTGCATTTTTCCCGTGACACTTCAAAATCTGGGCCTGGCAGGTGCTAAGGAAGGAGGAATAATGAGCCTCATAGTGGAAGAGTAACACCATGAAAATTCATTATTTCATTAGTGGGCCACTTCTCCATAGTTAGTGATATAAAGGGATCGGATATTTCCAATATTGCCTTTAATATTTGGTGCATTGCAAAGTAGCCAGAAACACAAATCTGTTGCCAGTACTTTGTAGGGGTGAATCATTAATGTTTGCAGCTGCAGAGGTTCCTACTCATGTGAGCGAACAGTTGCTTTCCACGAGCATCCTCTTCAGTTTTCTTTATGTGTCCTCCACCATCCTGCATTGTGGTGAAAACCAAGAAATATTCCACCAGCTTGATTTAATTAACTGTTGGAAGGACTGTTTGTCTTTCCTAAACCACTGTGGCTATTAGACTGTGGATCCTAACTGTCCTGTATTTTCCTTTATAGATTTATATGTATTTTTGGCCTGCCACTCTTTTTTTGTGGTTTGGCAGTCGTTCCCTGCTTATTTATTAGCCGCTTCACGAGCTACCATTAACATTACACAGGCCCCCATAAGAGTGGAAAGATGAAGTTTTGCTCCTGAGAGAAGGGTGAAGTGGCAGATGGGGCACAAGAGACATTCAGAAGAAAGAGTGAGGGCTAGTCTTTTAAAACCAGTAAGAAAGAAAGGAGGAACCACATTCAGTTTGCCTGCTCTCTGAGGTACCTCCGGCCCCCAGCCCCATCCTCGCATCTCTGCGTACTCCGTTTGCTGGACCCCTATTTGTAGGCTGGGTCATTCATTAATGGCCAACTGATTTTGCTGGACAGTTTCAGCAGTCATTTCCTAACAATGCGTACATTTTCCAGAAAAAACGTACTGCACATGCATAGACAGGTACGTGAGAGCGGAAAACAGATTCCCCATTGTGTAAAGTGTCTGTTATGTTGAGTCCCTGTCCGCATAGAATGGATTATGAATTTATTTATTTCTTTGTTAAAATTTGTAGTGACTGTCAAGTGATTTGTAAGGATATATCCATAACATCAACTGTGTATGATTTTGATGTAATTTACTAATTAGCATGCCTGTGGATCCAATTCTTGCATTAGCAATTACCTTATTTCAACACTAACTTTATTAGCAGCCCAGAACTTCAAATAATGAAAACTTTTCCTTCTCACTGTAATTCCACTATCAAGGACTAACTTATAAACCATACAGCAAGGAAGTATTAAAAAAAAAAAAAACCAAAACCTCTCTGTAAAACCTAATCTGACTTTCCCTGTAATGGTGGTGTTTTCCTGTATTTTTTGTTCTCATTTGGCTCAGATTTGGTTCTAACATTAAGGACATTGAAAGAAAATTAGCCAACCATATCCAATTGGTGCTCTTGCCTGAAAGATTACTGCTTCAAAAAATAGCGTTCCCTTATTTTGAAAAATCTTATTTCAGGGCATGCTGTAAACTGCAGCTTGAACTCAGCAGGGAGAATAATGTTGTTTTAGGCAATGATACTACTTCTTGTCATGTAGGCTTGATGCCTGATTAACTGCCTTTTAGGAGGAAAGGAAGAAGGGAAACACTGTCTCTATTCAGGCAGCTTAAAAAAAAAAAAAGAATAATCTTTGCATCAAATTGCTTATAAAAGTTTTTTTTTTAAATGATTTTATCTCAGTGTAATTGGTTGCTGCTGAACCATGCTCAGTTGTAGCATATTAATTTACACTGTTTTGCCTCATCTTGCCCTTCATTTCAGTTACTACATGCTGGAAAACAGACCTCGAAACATATATGGGATGGTTTGCTACTCATGTTTGTTGGCGCCTCCTAACACCAAGGAATGTAAGTGTTCTGCGATTTCTATGCATTTCATCTGGTTTTGACTAGAAATCATCTGGAAGCTCAATATGAAGTCCTTCAGCGATGATTATTATGTTCAAACAATAACTCCCTCTCCAGTAAAGCGATTTCTGCTTCCAACTGGCCTTGCCAACACAGGGACCAAATGTTGAACATTTGAGGGGGGGATCAGAACCCTTGATTTTAGGACCTGCTATTGTTCGGTTGTGCTCCAGTTTTCATCTGTTAAGGCACCCCATACAGGATTACTATGGTTCCTTAAGCAGTAGGTACAGGAAGTCACAAAACTGTGTATTTTTTTAATTCCGTTTCAGTTCAGCTATGAAGAAAACATGGGAGACTTTATAGATCCCCGTAAAGGTGCATCACACCTTTTCATATCCTTTCTCCTTTATGCTCCACGTGCTTTCTCCTTTAGGGGGTAAAGAATGTGAGAAAAAGGGAAAATGAGGTTCTCTCTGAATGAACAAATTACTTCCACACCCCTTCAGAGAATCTGGAGCAGATAAGGAGAAAAAGCTTTTTTTAAAAACCAACCAAACAAACCAACAAAAACCACACAAATATGGGCTGTCCCCCAGAGAAACCCGATGCATCTGAAACAGATGTCCTGTCCGTGTCCTGTTCTTGTAAAAGTCTTTATCATGAAAAAGAATTGCAGTATTTTGCCTGCTTGATATGAAAGCAGAGGTTGACACAGAAGTCCCTGAGCACTTAGTTGTGTACATAAATAGCAATTACTGAGTTCAGATGCTGATGAACTGTGTATCACTGGTGCTCTGCGAGCCACTTCAAAGGGGGATAGGTCATTAACAGCTACCACCTTTCCTAAAGTGCCGGAGCTCAGATGAGCCAGGGGATAATTACCACCTCACACAGCTCCTGGTGAGTGGTGACAGCCTGGCTGGAGGCATCTCCCTTGACCTGTCTGCACGCAAAGGGGCTGATCGGTTCTACAGCCTCTCACCCGGCTTGGCTGCAGAAACCCACCCGGTCCCGAGATGTGCACCTCTGCCTGAGACAGAGGGAGCGGGCAAGGGCAGGGTGAGCGTGATTTTGGTGAGACAAGGTCCATGTTAGGAGGTGAGGTAAAGGTGCTAGGGAGGACCCGAGTGTGAGATGTGGGGAGAAGGGGGAGAGGTAAGTGAAAACATGAGGTTAGGAGTCTCGGTGGGAGATGAGGTTATCTGGTAAAAGGATGAGGATGCATCTTCTGCATGCACGGGCGGGCTGGCTGCCCCGTTGGTGGGAATACAGCCATGCCGGCTGCTAGCCCATAGCCTGAAATGAATCACTTCCTCAGCTCTGACGGTCTGTCTCAAACACGTGCTGCAATGGGTTTTTAGTAGTATCAAACATGTTGTAGCTTACTGATTTGGCAAGGAACGACCAGAAGATCTTATGGCTATTACTCAAAATCTTTGTCTTTCATAGCATATCTGGCAGATACTATATATAATGTGCTTTGTTCTGTGGGGAAAGTATGAACTGCAACAACTGATTAACCACGTGCAATTTTTCACTTGACAAACACAAGAATAAATATATATTATCTTTGGGAGGAATTTAGGCAGGCGCATAAAACAACAAATTGGGTACTAAGGCAGGAGAAAACATTAGTCCTAGAAAGAGTAAACATTACCATTTTAATCAAGTCTATGAAACCAACCATTTGATTACAAGTGTTTAAAAAGTAGGAAAGCTTCTTAAAAATCAAATCACCAAGCTCAGGTAATTTAGTCTAAACCTCTGGACCCTGTTTGGGATGGCAGCTCCCTAATTCATAGGCAGTAATTTGTACTCCAGTTGGAAAATCAGTCTTGCTGCAGGAACCTCTTGAAAAGCGCACTGTTGTTGTGGCAGGCAGCATAAAATTTGGTATTTTTATGCTGCCAGGCAGCATAAAATCAGCAAAAATAAATCTTCTTTATCTCTCCCATGTTTCACTGTCATCAGATTATACCAGTCAGAGCAAAGAAAAAGCATCGTGTCAGTGTGGCACAACTGCCTCATTTTTTGAGGTTTGCAAATTCCAAATTTGAGCACATACCCTTGTTAGCATGCCATTTCTGATCCTTCTGATATGAAGGATAATATCAGTTCTTTGATAAGAATGGTTCCTCTATGCAGAACAACTTCTGTGTAGCAGCGCTCCTCATGCACCCCTCTGGCTGTCATGGTGGAGGACCCAGAAGGCCTTAGAGAACACCAAATGGTCCCGGGCGTCTTCCCTTCCTTTAGTGAGACTTCAAAATAACACTGAACAGCCATTAGGAACTTAAACTTTGCCAGGGTCCCTCTTCCCTAGAGCTGCCCTTTCTTCAAAGTGTCCTGCATATGGCACCACGCTGGAGAAGGGTGACCCAATGGGTTGCAAGGTACCAAAGGTGGCAAATTACTTAAAAATAGGAAACTGGGAGTGACAAGCTCGGGCTTTATACCTCTGGAGAGAAGAATGAGGGCAGATTAATCCCATTTCAGGCCTTCATTAGGTTTGAGACAGGGTTGGAGGACAGTTGTGCTCTCCTTAGGTGGAAAAATACCTTGCTGGGGAAGTGCCTGGCCTGTGTGTTATGGAGGGCCAGAAGGAGAGCAAAGCATGGTTTGTGTGCTGCTGCATGGAAACCTGCTCAGGGAATTTGCCTGACGATACATTATGTCTGGCAGAAAAGTGTTTGGGTTTGATCAAAGGGTAAACAAATAGCTTTCAACTCCAAGAGCCTGCTGTGCAACTTTCATCTCCTACACAGTCAATAAACCTTGAAATGGCTGAGGAAACAAGATGAACACCCCGAGTCCCAGCATCTGGAAACACTAGTGTAGAAAAGACTGGAAGTGAGAAAGGGACTTGTGTCCCTGCCCACGGCAGGGGCGTTGGAACTAGATGATCTTTAAGGTCCCTTCCAACCCAAACCATTCTGTGATTCTGTGTTTCTGTGACTTAAGACAAAAATAGCACAAAATAGCATCGAAAAGAGGGGGAGGAGAAGGAGACATTTCACAGAGGTCTGACATATTTAATTGAGGCAAACGTATTACCAGGTTATGGCATTGAAACTGTCTCTCTGGACTGAAGGATGGGAGCAGTCTGGGAGGAACACCGGGCTTCAGCGGCAGCTTGTGGGCAATGGGCACGTACGGGCAAGGGGCTGTGCGTATGTGAGCATAAGGATGTGTGCTGTGTAGCAGGAAAGCTTTTTCTTACTGGGAAAAGGGTAAACGTCACCCTAAAGACTGCAGTTTTTCATGTCTTGTGCACCGTGAAACACTTGTGTAAGACTTCTGGGTAGGAGCCTCGGGCCTGGTCTGCCAAGCACAGAGGAGCACAATGCCAACCCATCGGAGGTGTGAGGCCTTCAGCTGTGCATGAAGCAGATCACGGGCCACCAGTGACCCATTGCCGACAGTAAATTGGGGTGTGATGCCCCTGTGATAAATAGCAGCACTGCAAAAAGTAGGGGAGGCAGGTTTCTTATGCAAATCAAAGAATGAAGGTAATGAGCACCAAACCACTTTAAGATGTGAATTCCCACAGTTAATGGTGCTGGATTTTCTGTTGACACCTCTGGAAGTGGAGTTACTTGAGGCTTCTGACTACATTGGGTGTTTGCGTTGTGGTTTTTTTTTCTTTTATCCCATGTAAAAGTATATGCAAAAGAGAGAATAGTTAAACCTACATGGAGCTTCTCTAGCAGAGAGGTACAGTTGCTGCTGCAAGAGATTTTGTCTTTTAGCAGCTGCAATTCTCTATCAGTTTATGTATATTAACTCTGCTCTTCTGTTCAAACTTTGATATTTGCCATTCCAGTTCAAAAATGGTGGAGGAAAACAAAATCAAACCCCACTGCAAAAATTGAAGAACTTTGAAGTTGTATTTACACAATTACGTCAAATATGTAAATCCTTTTCCACTCACAGATTATTGATCTAGAGAACTTCAGCAACTGATTGGGGGTTTTCTTTTTAATCTACTGTATATATTCATAAGTTTGCATGGGCACAAAATATTTTTTTTCCTCTCATCTTTTTTGCTAGTTGTAGAGATGAAAACAGATGCAGTAATCAACCTGTGTAAGTTTTCAAGTTTAACAACTACCGATGATGGCTTAGGAAAATTAAAAAAAGAAAGAAAGAAAAAGAAAAAAAAAACCCAAAGGAAAACATACGTAGTCAATTTATTTTTTAATTACCAGAGAGCAAATGGCATCTAGAAACGGAAAAGATAATTTTTATTATTGTATCATCAGAACTTGAAAAAACTAAACAGATGAGATGGAACAATTGACTAACAAGCTGACGGCTTCGTGTAAGCTGTAATCGCGGGGGGGTCACGTCCACACCCGTGTGCTGAAGACGGAGAACTCAGCCTCCTTAATTGAAATGCTTAACACAAACAAGCCTAATGCCAAGAACACTTGTATTAGTGAAAAATAATTCTTTCAGAGATTTTTATTTTAACTCTCCATTCTTTGTAATATCACTAATTTTCTTTCCGTGCCAGTTTTGTCCTTTTGTAATACGATCAACGTCAGGACTTTTTTTTCCTTCTGTTTCAAATTACACTTACAAATGAATAGGCTTGTTAGCTGGAGCTAACAAACTTTTTTTTTTTTTTTGAGTTGTTTGATCTCTGAACACCCCATTCCTCTTCACATGTGGAATGGGAGAAATGTCGAAGGCAGCGCTTTATTGTTCGCCGGTGGTATGGCCTAATTCTCATCCCCTTAGGGTTTGTCTATATTAGGAAAGGAACCTAATCTTAGGATGAAATTGGCCTCAGCCATAAACCTTCAAGGGGAGGGTTCCGAGAAGCAAATATGGGGTTTGCTGTCTTCAGCTGCTGGGAAGGCTGGGCCCAGGTATCGCTCAGGAAGGCACCTGGGCCCAGTGCAGCTCTCCTGAAACAAAACTCCGGTGGCTTTGATGTTCTCGGCTGTGCCGGAGATGCAGCTCCCATCATGCAGGTTTCTGCAGCATCGCTCTGCCCAGACGCAGGAGCTGCAGCACCTGCAGGGCTGCAGCTTTCCACCACTTGTACAGCCCGGACACCAAGGAGCAGCGGCTCCTTGCGGGTCCTTCTCTCCTTTCTGACGCTTCTAAAGTCACCGTAGTAGGGGTTCAACAGCAATTATTCCCTTCACGTTGCATAGAGAAAGAGGGCATCCTGCTGAATTCCTGGAGGTGGGCTTCATTCATGAAGCGTGTGCCTGTGACCTTCCAGTACTGTGCGGTGATTACAGCTCCCAGGGCATCCTAAACAAAGCTACAACAGATGCAAACAAACTGTCGGGCTAAGGCTACGCAGCCTATAATCATCACTACTTCCCTGCCGGGGCGAAATAAAAGGAGGAAGAAATAGAACAAGCGGAGACATTACAGAGAGCACAACAGCATAAAACATTTCCTTATATGTCTGAAGAGTAGTGGTTACTTAGAGTGAGAATGACCAGATCAAAAATAAAAGTCTGGGGGAACTTTGCTATTCCCATTGTGAAAAGGTTCACTCTCAGGAATTAATTTATTTTGTGCTCTTCCTGGTTTAATAACTACCTGCACTAACTAAAGTATCGACCTGCGGCTCCAGCAAACGTTAGAGTAACTTGCTTTGGAGTATTCCGTATGTCCCCTGAAAATAAAAGACAGTAAAATAAAGAGCAGTCAGGCAATCCTCCATTGTCTAGCATATGCTCTGTTGCTACCGCTTTGCAGTATTTTCAGAGCTGGTTAATGTTTGGTTACTGAAGTCACGTGTAGACGCCTCAGAGAGTGGGTTGGCTTTGACTGCTGCTTCACCCGCCATGACTTTCTGAGCACGCAGGGTTTCCACGTGCAATGTTGTTTCCTTACGTTTGAAACCAAACCTTTCGTGCAAGTCCCTGAGTACAGATTTACATTAATTTGAAAATTCTGACCTCTGCTCTCTAAATAGCTGCTTCTTTATTTATGCCTAGGTTTACTTATAATCCAGTTTTCAATTACTTTGTCAGCCATAAACTGTCTACCTCTATTGAATTTCAACTCAATATAATTTATTTTTCATCTCATATTCTGGGCTGCTAGTTATTTATTTGCCTATATGTGCTTTATCTGACTTCGCTCCCATAAAACGGTCTCAGTGATGGGACTCGCAGCTCAGCTGGCAGTGGCGAGCGTGCGTTGCCATTCATAAATGGACCACGGCTGTGAGAAGGGGGATGCATCAGGAGAAAGCAAGCTCCACTCAATGGCAAGAAATAGATTCGTATATACACCAAGACATTTTCGAAACACTTCTTATTTCGGGATCACTCTGATAGTCTGTTGTATGCACGCTTTGGGTGTTTTTATAATATGTCATTAAGTATTAAATAAACTTCAAAAAAAAAAAGCTTTTGCTGGCTATGAGCAGCAGTCCTTTGCAGGGACCAGCAAGCTGACACCCACAGCAACATATGTCAGGAGCACATATGGTCTCCTACTGCACCAGATTTTATTCACTCACAAACACTTTGCAAAGGGGCATGTTGGTAAAACCTCCCCTCCCTGCGCCCTCCTCCTCTCACAGATCTGGTAGTTTTGTCCATCACTTCTTCTTGTAAACCTGTCTTGAGACACACGAACAAGTGTAATGGTCCTGTTGCATAAAGCAGAAAGGTTCTTTGAAACGAAAAAAAAAAAATTATTTTATTGCCCAGCATTTGTTCGCCGTGAGGACAAAAGGCTGACTGCACGGCAATTTAAGTTAAAGCTATCTTTTGAGCTAAAAACCCCCAAACATTCAAATATGAATACAAGTTCAATTGTTCTTTTAAACAATAACTATGTTTTTAAATGAAACTGTATTTAGACTCCAAGAAAGTTATAACTAAATTACAATTTTTGAATAAAAACGTTTATAAAGCAAAAGCTGACCAAACTTCAGTGATAAATTTCTTTCCTAATGTCTTTATCACATTCCTACAATATTACTTACAGGTGTCTAGGAATATAAACCACTCCTTTGCACAGCTATATTACAGCTATCAGTCTTTTCTTGTGCTTAAAATAGAGTTGTTTCCATATGTTGTGCTGTAGCACCTTAGGATGTCTCTGCCTGAACTGTGTCTACGTCTTTATAGATTATGTAAGTGTCGTCTATATTGGAACCAGAATTAATAATGTGATTGGGATGCAAAACTGGATGTGCACAGGAAGAACTGACATTGCAATCACGGTGTACTGCTGGACGGGGAAAAAGCAACAGCCATGAGTTCGGTTTCTTTTTGCGCACACAAAGACGATACGGACTGAACTCCTGCAGAAGCTGGCATTTTTGGTTCCCCTTGTAGCGCAGGTGCACGAATTGGCACTTTCTTCCAACCCACATCTAAAGAAAAATCTTGGCTCATAATGAATATGCCAAATTATTAAATTTGATAATGGGCTTAAAATATGCATAACGACTAACTCCCACCTAGGCATATGTAAAAGGCCATCACGTTCTAGCACCAGCCTCGATTTTGCCACAACAAGCACTAGAGAACACCAAAGCGGTCCCATTCCCATGCAACTCGGAGGAAATTCTGCACGTAGGCTCCGGAGCTCACCCTTGTGCTCACTCTTGTGCATGGGAAAGGGGGGTGTGTGTGTGTGTGTGTTCGGTGTGGGCGACGTGCCGTATCCTGATGTGGGGTAGAGCTGGGTGAAGCGTGATGATGGTGCTGAATGAAGAACGGGTGGCCTTCCTCCTTACCGTTCCCGTGCCACATGCTGCTGCGTGAGTTCCCACCTTGGAAGGCTCGCCTTCCTTGAAAAGGAAAGAGACACGGTGAAAAAGAGGTGGCTAACAATACCGAATGATTGAAAGATTGATTAGGCAGAAAATACTTCAATGACTACGTATCTCAGATGAAGGGAAAGAGAGAGGGGGGAGTTTGATAAAACTTGCTTGTGGAGGAGACGAGCTGAAGCTTGTTCGACAAACTCCAAGCAGAGGGAGCATGGCTCGCCTGGGTTAACTGAAAGGCGGTGTAAGAAAAGCTACTGTTGACTTGTTGCAGCTTGCGAGGACTGCGCAGAATTGCAAGTGGCTGTAACTGGATTTGCCAGGGGGACTGCAAGGATAGGCGTAAGCTGGGTACCTGTGGACATGAAGGAAAGTATCGGGCTACAGCATTGGCCATTTACTAAATTTCCTCCGTTGTCCAGCCCTGATGAGTAAATATATAGGTCGAGACCAAGGGTGATTCACTTCACTTTTGTGAAGAATTGCTGAAAATTTAACAAATTACCTGTCTTTTAATCTCCAGTACATGCAGATGATATCTTCACGCTGGTGTCTAGATGTTCTACTGCTACGTTGCAGTTTCTGGAGCTCATAACCAATTCTTCCTAGAAGGAAGTTTGTCACAGAGAAGGGACCCAAGGCAAGACTTACGTAATCCGCCTGTCACTTACACAATATGAAAAGCATCTGAATTAACAAATTAGTATACGAAAACATTTCCTCAGTTTGGAAAAAAAAAAAAAAGAGCAATTATAATAAATGAATCCGCTTCCTTCCAACAAATGAGGTTTGAAAGAAGTTTTACCATTGTTAAAGAAAATGTCTTTTAAAGACATCTGCAACTCATACTTTGTGGCCACTTTAAGAGCGTACATTTCTCATTCACTACATGCAGCCACGTTTTATGTTAGGTAGTACCTTTTTTTTTTTTCTTTTTAGAAAACATTTCTCTTAATTTGAAGAACATGTATATTGCTTTGTTCTTAACCGTGGAACATTTCTCAGACCATTCCAGACCACTTAATTTCCTGACAAGTTTACCTGGTGGGTTTAAATTTCTCATAATATTTACCAGGTCAAAAGAACGGCACGGTTAGTTCTCAGCTACTCTAGCTGCCAAACTAGCTTGTGGAGCCGTGTGCTGTGTGCACCTCACCAGATGACCAGGACCGTCTTTTGCCTTTAGGTCTGCTGAATTTAATTATCGCTGGACCTTTTCCATAGACAGCTAATACAAAGCAGGAGGGATTTCATACCCCCTCCAAGCCAGAAGATGTTTTTCAGTGTCTGCTGATAGCAGCTGTTGCATAACCTGCTTACCAATGATATTAAAGTTTACATGAGAATGAAGAGAATGTTTTCTCCCAAGCCTAATGTTTTTATTCTGTTTTGGAATGCTGTGCCAACACCGTCCCGTATGAAAGCATTCCCATCAATTCCCAAGCCTTATTCCCAGTAATACCCAGTATTGTCTGGTATTGTCAAAATATGTTAATTTATGACTTGGTTTACTGCTTTGAAAACTTGGTGTATGACACCATCTGAACGATGAATATGAATTTTTAAACTTAACTGTAGAATTTAGACATGGACAATTGGACAATCTCACTCCTCCGCCAGCGTGAAGTTCTTTAAGTTCTTCATTTCACTATTTTTGTGGATTTCCCCCCTCTCCAGAATATAGATTTGGACTGGAAGGGGGAGTTGTAAGAAACATACTGCCCAGATAGATTGCAGGAAATTCTAATGTTCCCTGTTATGATAGTTTTCTACTCCTAAAGACATTCAACACTATTATTTGTCACCTTCCCTAGGTTTTCCTGTGGGGTCATGAGGGTTGGCACACCATCAGAGTTTCACCATAGAATCACAGAATTGCCTAGGCTGGAAGGGACCTTTAAGATCATCGAGTGCAACCATCAACCTAACACTGACAAAACCACCACTAAACCACGTCCACTAAACCGTGGTCCTGCTCCTGAAGGATGCTTGTGGGAAGCGCTAGTTGGCCGAATCTACCAGCTGGGACTTGGGGTCCACAGTTGCAAATAAGGGAGTGGGGGTTGTAAACAGTTTGAGTCATCAGCTGGACTCTGGAAAACTTTCTGCTACCCAGGACAGACTGGTGATACGGGAATCTATGTATTACAGTTGGCCCTGTGCGTGTGTCTGAAGATGCTTGGGTTTCTTCTAAGTCCAGAACCATTTCAGGAACTTTGACTTCTTCCCCTCCTTCTAGATGCTTATGCAAAATTGTATTCTGTAACACAATTTTCAGCATGGTAGAGATGCAATCAAGCTAAGTAAAGGTTCTGTTTAGTTGGGCCAAGCTATCGCTTTGACTGGACAAAGTAACTGTGGAAGTTTATGGCATTTCTGTTTCTATTCCAGGTGCGGGGGCTACCTCTGGCATTTCAGCCATTTTCCCAAGTACCTCTGGCACAAGCACTTTCTCGCCTTACCAGCATGCTCACAAAGGTAAGAATGCATTTGCAGTTTTAATTTAGCAGCTGTTTTGAAAATAGCATCAATAAAGTGCAACCAAACTGAAAATATCTATTGTGAATTTAATTGCCGCTATTTCCAGATTTCTGAAACTGCTATAAAAAATAATTCAGAATGAGCTTTTATTTCTTGGTTAATCAGCACCGCTGTTTTAGTCAGACGGACTTAAAATGGATTGGAACTGTACTCAGTAATGCCAGCAATAAATTTAGCTCATTATTTGTAGCCATACAGAAATGGCGCTATGCCTCAGCGAAGCTTAGTTTAGAGTGGTGAAAATAATTTAAGGCGCAAATATGGCCGGTCTCTTATTGAGCTAACATAAACAGTTCTCCAGCATCATTATTAAGTTTTAAAAATACGTGAACCTGGGAAGACACAACAGGAAAGATGCAATTAATGAGGTACTGACATTGTTGATCTTCCTGGTATTGTCCGGAAACATGATCGTGAGGATCATGTTTTCAGAAAAATTAGTTTTCACGCATTTTAGCATATCTGACATTTTCTGCGTCCTTTTGTGGCTTTTCAATTCTAGTCTTTCGCATGCAATTTCTGCTTCTGAATACCTTTTCACATACGTTATTTTAAATTCGCCTTCTAGCCATGCTGCATTTACGTCTTGGTTAGAAAAACATCAGTCTGTCCACATACGCATTGGGTTCTCCTTTTTACTGCAAAGCTTTTGAGGCAGCCGTAGTTATCAATGGTCATTTTAGCTCTCGTCCCAGTTGTTTTTTTTCCTCTTCGATGCTGTTTCACAGAATAGTGTTAGGAAAGTTACTGCTCTCACTCACATATAGCTTCCTGTATTATTTGCAGATAATATAATTACCTACACCTTTGTATCTGATGGATCACGTCATCAAATATTTTTATGAATATGTTAACTGGTTATTGCAGCATAAATATCACAATTTTGAAAAACTGTTAATTACTTTCCCTTTAAGACATAATAGTAACTTTTTCAATGTTTAACAAGTAACCAAGTGTCAGATCAACTAAACGAGTATGCAAAATGTAAATGTAGAGCAGCCCACAAACTGTTAACTATTCTCTGATGCTGAGTTGCTCCTTTATGAAAATATTTTTTTTTGTTTATTCCAGCAGATCTTTCAGGACAAGGACATCTGGCTACAGCTCTTATAATTGCAATGTCTACCATTTTCATAATGGCTATTGCCATTGTCCTCATCATCATGTTTTACATTGTGAAAACAAAACCTTCTGCTCAAGGTAATTGTTCAGCACGTGACATTTTAGCTGCAAATGCTATTTTTAGATAGCTTCTGAGAGTAATTAGTGTTATATTTTTATATTCTAGCCTGTTGCAAGAGCCACTCAGTAAAAAATGTGGAAGCTCAGGCTAACACACAGGAAGAGAAGAAAGAAGTGCAAGGTATAAGTTGCTTTAGTTTTCCTTTTTCTGTCCAAGACAACTTTAGGCTTAAATACTCTTAATGCATTTCTCTTTACTACAGTTTCTCCTTTGAACTGTATAAAATCCACATCAGTTTACTAAAGAATTGTGTGTAATAGTTTTTATACTTGTATACTTCTTATATAAGAATGTCACTTAATCCTCTGATAGCAATTAAAAAGGTAGCAGAGAGATTTATGTTTGCAGTAAGTTTGCTGGCAGAACTAACTCCTGAGACAAAACTCTGGTTTGGAAAGTCATTACCAACTTAAATTTCTCTAATTGTTGATCTGCAGATAATGTTGTGATATTCTCTGAGAAAGAAGAGTTCGAAAAACTTACAGCAACTCCAGCTAAGGCTGTTAAAAGGTGGGTAAAAAATAAACACACTTCCAGTTTGAATGAAGTGGGGAGCGGACATACCATTCATCCTGGTACGGAGGAATACATGAAGAACAAATTAGATGGGTATAATGGCAGCAGGGAAAAGACTAGATGCCTTAGTAGACTTTTTTTACCCTCTAAGAGAGCATGACAGAAGTTACCAAATAGAGACCTGTGTCCTCACCACTCCCTCTGTGTCCAGTTCATCAGCTTTTGGGGCTCCATCTCCTCCGTTGAGAGGTCCATTTTTGGGACCTGAGTGTTGCTCTCACGTACATGCCCTTAGTAAGGTTCCTGTTCGCTTCCAGGCAGGAGGAGCAAAAATAGCTGCTCCGGGCCTCAGGGAAACTCCTTGTCCATAGCATCATCTGGGTGGCACGGTGGGATAGTTTTCTTCACTTTGTGTCTGCCTGGCAGCCAAACCTGGCTGGGTAACATGATAGAGGTGGGCTAAACACTGTCCTCAGTGGAAAATCCCTCTATAAAAGAATTCTTGCAAGATACGCGTGACTGTGTAACTTGGTGGGCATTGTGCATGCAGCCTGTGCTGGTGGGGGTGGTTACATTTCGGAGGAAGGACATTATAAGACATGGAAAACATCATTATTCCATTACTCTGGGATAGCAAAAAGGAGATGACTGGAGTCAACCCTCCACTGCGGCTCCACTGAGATAACCGTATCTTTAATTTTACAGCGAAAATGATGCATCTTCTGAGAATGAACGACTTTTAAGCCGCAGTATGGATAGTGATGAAGAAGCTGCGGTTGACAAGCAAGGGACTCCAGAGAGATGCTTGTTATCTTTAGTACATTTGGCCAGAGATAAATCTTCTACAAGCAATAAATCAACTGGGGTAAGGCTATTTTGAGATTTAAGAACTGAGAGGATTTTTAGGTGTTTTTTTTTTTTTTTTTTAAAAAAACAATATACCAACCCCCAAAAATGCATTATAGTGTGGAACAGTCTAATTTACAAGAGTGTCTCCAGACAAATTTATTATAGAATCTCTTTTGCATAGTGACATATATGAACATATATACTGTTCAGGGATGAAAAAACCCAAATTTCCTACAAGATTAATAACTTTGATTTTTGAGTATTATATTTTACAGTCTAAAGAAAGAAAAAACAAATAACAGCAAACCCCCAACATAGCTAATGCTAAAATAGCTAACCCCGGTGCTACATTTACCACAGAAAATCCAAGACAGCAAAATAACGTAGCCGCTTGGCTGGATTCATACGACCGCATAGTACCTTGACCTCGTAGCATCGGTATTTCCATGGCACAGACTTTTCAACAATATCTGGTGTTGTGCTTGGGTTTTGTGTATAATTTTGAAACACACACGTGCTTTGAAGGTCACTCGTGTGCTCTGAAGGACACTGTAAATCCACTGATTGCTTTGCTGCGGAAGGCCTTTGCTTCTTCCTGCTGAGCGCGAACTGCTCAGGGCGTTTTATCTCACTTGGAGTATTTCAAGGTATGGTGAAGGCTGTACCACCCACACAACTTTTTTTAAGGCTACCTCACCCACACAACTTTTTAGTTTATATTAACACGAAACTATCCTTAAAAAGACAGTGTCTGCTCAGGTATTTTTTATGTTTTTAGTACTTCAAAAATCATTTTTAAATGGCAGTACCTAGGACAAAAACACATCATTAATATCAAACGTTATATAGCTTTTAAGAATAACAAAGTTTGAAACTACATCTTTTCATGTTTTAAATTGTTGGGATGGCTGAGATCAAACTTTCTAAAATAACTTATTTTTCAACTGAGACCAGATACACAAAGTCTCAACACAAGAGAAATGTTTTTCTAGTTGTAGACACTCAGGAGCATCTGAAAATAGCTTACTACTCCAGTGCTCACGTTTTAAAATTTCATTTTCTGAGGTCTCTCTAAATATCCAACTTTATCATACTTATGTATGCACTGGCTTGAAATGGGATAATACGAGTTGGCTATGCATGAAATCAGGTTTAATAAGAAGCGGTTTACCTTCTAAAGACCACATGTAGTAGATATATTCTCCAGAGTGACTTAGATAGCTGGCTTGTAAGCACATCAGAAGCATGAACTATTTCTTCCAGACCTTCTCTTCTAACATACTCCTCATGGACTGAAGCCTGCTGACAAGGCTGAAGACAAAGTTTTCAATGAAAGGGCAGACTGCACCAAGGTCCTCTGCTCCATACCTAGGATTTCACAACTAAGCCAGTTGCCAGAAGTTAGGAAAGCAGTAATTTGCTTCAGGCTGGGGCTTAAGTAACATTTCTAGTACAGGAAAGAGTATTAAGTAGCTGTTGGATGAGGGTAAAGAAACTTTGCTCTTATACAAGTCTGCTCCTTCCTCGATAAAACCAAAACCAATCTGCAATGAGCTGCCCCGTGAAGGATCATCAGGGTCAATTTTACCCGTTTGCTTTCAGCATAAGCTTTACAAATCCCCCCATCTTCTGGCTCTGGTAAAAAGAGCATCCTGCACAATTCTTTGTGGGCATGGAATTATTTAACCTCCCTCCTTGCCCTAAAAATGAGGGAATGAAAATAAACATCCAATAGTTTGCTTAGGAGGAATTTTAAAAAAACCCATTAAAAGAAAAGTTCCTGTTTACAAGGTTCTAAAACAGCTCATCCAAGCCTGTAACAGCAACACGAATGGTTAAGCACATGTAAATTATACCAAGAATATGTGAAGGAGAGAGAGTGTCTGCGCTGCGGTGTGTCTGCGCCGGCAGGACGGGGCGCGTGCGGGAGGAGCAGCCACTCTGTGGTCTCCAGCTGCAAGTCTGTTAATCCAAGTCATTGCTGCGCCTTGCCCTTTAGAGTCCAAATAAAATGAGGAAAATCTTTCCACAAAATAAAATGCTGAAAGCAGAGCTTTTTTTTTTTTTTTTTCAGCAAAAAGTGGCAAATTTGCGGAGATAATGCTAGAGTCCTATCAAAAAGACAGCTTTTCAGAAAGCTCTGTCCTAATGAGAGCTGGCAGAGGGATGACAATTCCACCCTCTGACAACTCGTGACATTTTGACATTTGTTTTCACTCCACATTGAATCCAAAGACAAACCTTGAGAATATTTTTGCTAAATGAAACTATATCAAAATGTCCATTTTCAGCTTGGAAAATGTCAGGTTTTCAGTCCAAGTTTCTTTCTTGTCAAAAATGACCAGAGCGCCCTGGACCTCAGGTTTTCCCTGTCCAAAGCTTCACTAATTTATATTTTTTTTCAATCTATCCGTAAAACATTTCAGATTCAACCAGCCAATGTATCATAGAAGAAAACACAGTTAATTGGTAATGCGCTAAGCAGTTCTAAGTCAAATGACAGAAAGGAAGATCGCCTCCTCTGCAGTCCTCTTAGATTACTGGAAGAAGGCAATTTCAGTCTGAATTTAACCCCCTGTGACCAGTCCTGTCCTGGCTTACCCGGACATCCCTGCATTAATTGCCTGCATGCCTGGTATTGGATTTGTCCTCATTGTCAGGAGTTTGCTTTGGTGTGAAAGAGAAATAAAATATACAAACACTTGGAGCAGAAAAATAATTGATATTTAAAAAGACTAGAAGGTGGAAAGAAAGATCTCTAGCAGTGGAAAGAGAAATCAGAAATAGGTTTTGAAACCAGAAATAGGTTTATGTTCCACGTAATAATTGCTGTGTCCTTTTCTATGAGTCTTCAAAAGGGACCCTTGAGGACATTATGTGATAACCCCTAGTGCCACGGAATGAGGGCGTCCCACAGGTTTTTCACTGCTGTTTGCTAATTGTTTTCTCTCATGACAGCAAAATTAATGAAATAAAAATCTTTTCATTTAGATTCAAAGTCGAAGGAAAAAGATACTTGACGTGTATGCTAACGTGTGCGACGTTGCAGAAGGTGAGTGTAGGAAACTTTTCCCCCACAGGATGGATGTTAAATCCCCCACAGGATGGATGTAGCTTTTCCCCCACAGGATGAATGTTAAATCCTCTCTAGAGATTCAGCCATAGTAATGACAATGGAGCACTTGCAGGGACTTTTATGCTTGCAAATGTCTGGCATCATTGCTTCACCTCACTCCTCACATTCCTACGAGGGCAACTTTCAATTACAGAGATGTTGCAGCAGCTGCTGGTGACAGACTCAGGGAAGGGTCAGAGCTGTCTCTCGAGCTCGAACACTGTGCCCGATGTGCAGAGGTGTATTAATGGAGCTGCTCACTAGGGATATGGTTGCAATATACTTTTTCTAACAGCTAGTAAATTGTTGAAGGAAGGGGCAGTGCCATGGGAATTCATACAACCCAACTAATGCTTCTTTACCAGACAACTTTTTACCCTAATTATTGTACACGACTGTCACTAGGAAGAATTAATTTGGTAATATACAGTAATAAATTCGGAGCTAGACGTGGACTATCACTCAAAGTTTTTAGCTGTACTTATTGCTAACAGTATATGCTGTGGTGCTTTAATAAATGTCTTGAATAGTCAAGACTCGTGCACAGATCTGATGATGAACACCTCACTTTGCAGGTCTGAGCCCTACGGAGCTGCCGTTTGATTGCCTGGAGAAGACCAGCCGAATGCTCAGCTCGACCTACAACACAGAAAAAGCCATAGTGAAAACGTGGCGCCACCTTGCCGAGAGCTTTGGACTGAAGAGAGATGAGATAGGTGGTATGACAGATGGCATGCAGCTGTTTGATCGCATCAGCACGGCAGGCTACAGCATCCCAGAACTCCTAACCAAACTGGTGCAAATTGAGCGGTTGGATGCTGTTGAATCCTTGTGTGCCGATATTCTGGAGTGGGCACAAGCAATGCCGGCTCCTGAACCAGCAGGGACATCCTGACGTGCCCGCCGGGGACCCGCGCTTCCACATCACCTGCAAGAACCATGATTCCGGCAAGCACCGCGTCAAAGACTTTGGACAAAAGACCATTGACGTTTCTTCTGCATAACTGCTCCCAATAACCAACAGGAAGCTATTCCCTTTGACTTCTAAAAAAAAGTGAAGTTACACATCTACCAAAACAGGGGCAGAAATCTCCCAAGGAGCTCGGTATGAGACACGTCATTAAACCAAACGATCATATTAAAGAGTTACTAATAATAAGTGGACACGCAAACATCCATTTTGCAGTCTGTGTTACCCTTCCTGCCTGGCCTTCAAGAAAGCCGCTGAGTTGCTCTCTGAAGGAAGCCCTGAGAATTCCTGTTTCTCAGGGCTTCCTTCAATGGTTTAATAGTTACAGTCAAAAGCAGCAGTACCACAGCTACAGTATCAATTAATACACCAGGCACGTACATTTCTATCGGCTGTAACATATTTAATATGTAACCAGTCTCGTTTTCTGTACTTAAACCATGGGTTCGTTGAATCTAGAAGTATGCGCATAGGTGTATATACACAGTCCTCACATTAACTAACTGTACTCTATGAAAAAAAGAGCCAACAGAATTTACGGATTGAAGTGCTGCTTCAAAACGCTGTACATATTGCACATAAATGCACTCTTGCTCCATACTGACATTTCAGAAATTGTAAAAAACTGCTAACTTGCTGAGGACAAGCTGGTTAGCAAGTGGGCAGTAAAAGCTGGCAGTCACTCCGCCTAAGTTGAGAGCAACAAGTTCTTCTACTGTATTTTTCCAGTTGTGACATCCTTATATCAAATTATATTCCAAGCAGAGGAATTTCAGACAACAGTGGTGCACATTTGACACTAAGAGCAAAAAGAGTAGATCTCTTCAGAGACGCTTGAAATGCAGAGGAAAAAGTGTTTTTTAAATTCTAGCTTCTTGTAAACACAGACCATAAGCACAGAATCCACAGGTGAAAACCAGCTCCTCTGGAAGGTAAAGCATTATTGTGAGTTTGTGTACAACAAAAACTGACCTTATTTTTTTTCCTTTTACCTAATCTCTGATTTTCACGGTTAAAAGTTCTCTAAAACTCGTTCAGACCACAAATCAGTAGTTGTTACCAAACCTATTTGCTTAATTTATGGCTGAAATGAGTGATGACAGATTTCAACAAGTGCAACCACTAAATTGAGACGTGTCAGTTACAAAGCAATACTTTTTTAATTCCAAAATGCATGACTGAACAAAATGCTATAAAAAATATTAACTATTACCCTGAAGTTAACAACCGGTATTCCGTCACTTAGTAACTAGATCTTATCTATGATAGTACCATAATTGTGCAGAACATTTAGTATCACCCTTTAACATCTATATTTAGTATCTATTCAGCACTTGATTTGTACAGCAGAGGAAGTACATACTGTCACATAAAACCTAGCGCTCTCGTTATTCTTCTTCCACCATTTCTTTTGTATCCTAACACACTCTTCATTAATTCGCATATGCCAAATTTGATGACAATTTTGACTTTTAATGAAGTAGCAAGCTGCATTTATTTGAACATTTAACTAGCTAATTGATGTTTAATTTAGAGGTGAAATTCTTGCTGTCTTGAAATGAATGGCAAATTCATACAGATTTCAACAGGCTTCAATAAGATTTCTAGATCTGCTGACAACTCAGCAACCTTCAACAAGATTTTCAAGACCCCGAATTTGCAGTTTAGTAATATTGCTACTAGAATAAAAAGGGGAAAGAAAAAAAAAAAAAGAAAACGGAAAGATTGTATTTTTCTTGTGCCAGTGTGTAGCTACAGTGTTATTCAGTGGACTGCCTCCTATATTTCATTTGTCAGTAGAAGTACATGCCATTTATTTGTTTAAAAGAAGATACAGGAATCTTCTTTTTTATGTTTATTAGGCCATGAAAAGTTAGGGTCTTGAAATCAATGGTGCCAATGTGAACACAGACTATTTAACATTATTTTATTTAGTATACAGTATTTTTATTGTTACACAAAAGATGTACAGGAATGAAAAAAATTCCTGTAGATCTTGCCAAAGCTTACTTTCTAATAATTTTGTTTAATGCTGTATATATAACTTATTATATTGTAAAATATGAACATAAAATATGCTAATAAAAGAAAGAGGTCAAAGACAGTTGCATTAGCCATTTCTTTGATTAAATCATATATTGCCTTATAAAGCTGTAATTAAATGAGTTAGCCACGGGCTAGCAGGCACATTCCTGCGGTATGGGAGTGTCTAGGTAACATACATGAAGGAATCTTTGCATTCCCGTAGGATACTGCTTCTCTGCATCACACTTTGGAAACTTTTGAAGCAGAAACCATTCTTCCTTTGTCAATATAGTTTTGGTTCAATGTTTCACCTTGTAGGTACTATGAAAAAGCCAAACTCCTCGCAACTCCTTGGAGAAACTGCTTGAAGTTATTATATATGTAGTGAGAGCTGGTACAGACTGTGAGGCTGGTGAGTAATCTCACAGTAGCAATACTCTCTCATTAACGTGTTTTCATTTTGCGCTCCTAAATTAGCAGTACTACACCACATTATCAGAGATCTTAACAGGAAGCTTTCACTGCATGACGGGACAATTATGTTCATCCAATCTTAGGCTGCACTGGTGAGACCGCCAGTAGAACTGCTAGCTTCTACATAAAACAGAGCACCAAGTCGCATTTCCCCCAGACCCTGGTGACTAAGCTAAGACTTTGGAAGTGCTTCATACAGATCAAATATTTTCTAAAGGGAAGAAACGCTGTCCTACTTTAAAAGCAGTTTGGGATTTTGTTTATTCCGATTCATTTGTTGGTTTCGGCATGATGAATACGTTCTCGTTCCATCGACAATTAAAGGAGAGAAAAGCTCCAGAAACTGCAACAAAAGCTGTGAGGTTGCCAGATGGTTGGGAGGAACTGATGTTCCGAGTTTCACTTTACTGTCTTTTTACTCCCTGCACGACATGGGCAGGAGTTAACGTAGCGTGAAGCGCACTCCAGCAGGCGTTGCTGCATCTAAACGCGTCACTGCCTGAAAGGCTTGAGCATCCTCTGCTTTAATGTGCTTATGGGTACCCACCCAAAGGAGGAACTTTGGCTTTTTAGGCTTAACTTGACAAAGCACAAACTCAGATCTGCATAAAATACCCATGTCCTTCCATTGTGCAAAATAATGAAACAAAACACAGAAACATGAAAAACAGACCACCCAAGAGCTTCTGTGGGATGTCATCTTTGTTTCAATTTTTCCTTCTATTTTTTTTTTCTTCACTTTTTCATTTCTGTGCAGTTCTTCCAGCACCGTGGGACATACCTGTGCAAATACAGGTGTCTGCAGTGAGATGCATCTTGCACTAAAGCAGACATCTGAAATAATCAAGATGAATTGAATCCTCAAGCCATAGGCTATAGTGTCTCTAGACTACAAAGAGAACCTGGAGGGACAAGTTTAGATGTAAACATTTATTCTACAGTTGTCAAAGTTTGAGGTGAATCTTACCAAGTAACCAATGAATTTCAGGTGTGTGACTGTATTTCAGCTCAGTAACATCTCTGAAATAGCTGCAGCCAGTAAGTGCAGAATGAAGACGAACATGAAACTATTATAAATTCTGTAAAATATGTTGGGGAATTATTGGATCAGATGAATGCTTAAGGTGTACTTCAGCTTAATTTCTCTGACATTGTATAATAATATTAGTAGTATTTACAGCAAACTTGGCTCATATAAGGTTATAGTAAAGTTACAATTGACTCTGCTATCCTAAATATAACAAGGAATTTGCAATCAGAAGTTAAATGGAAGTTTTCGAATTCTCGTGTAAGAATGTTAAAGATTTTAACTTGTTGCAGTGACTTCAGCTCAAACGTAAGCACATTTCTAGGCACACAGTCTTAAACCAAATTCACTTCAATGATCCAAACTCTGAAGCAAACATGACCACCCTTGCTTAGAAGTGGCTCTTTACCTCTCCGGCAAGCAGTTGATCAACTACAGACTGACTTCTTCAGAGAAAAATATCAATCCTGCTTTTGGTGTGGAAAGGTCAATTTATACTTTCGCTTTTAGGACACTTTTTTATTTTTCAGCACCTGACAGCACTTTTTTAGGATTTTAGGATTATCTTGGTTTGAGCTTTTTGACCTAATGCTGAAGACAAGATTGAAAAGGGGAAGAAATGGTTACTGACATTAGCGTATGTGCTCAGGCAGAGTGATTTTAACTCGACTAACCCATAAAATGTCTTTACACAGCTACAGATCCACTTTGATCATCCCTGGAAGTTTGTTGACTTACTCATCACAACAAATGCCACACAAACTAGGTGTGTCCTAGAGATAAAAAAAATCAGTTACATTACAATGTTTTACTCCTTTAAAAGGCTGCCTTTTCACAGTGAAGTGGAAAGGCTACTGTTTTACCTTGTCCTGATCGCCACAAACAGTCTCAGGCTTTTCCTCTGGACAGAGGAAAACTTGTGCCTTCCTTCAGACCAAAGGAGCGTGCCAGCAGCAAGAGGGGCTTCAAAAAGGCAAGGTGGGAAAGGCTGGGGGGCAAAGTGGGAAAGCAGAGGCTCTGCAGAGCAGCAGGGAATGGGAGACCACCGGTAAGGGCAGGGACAGGTACAGGACAAGGCCTCAAATAGCTATGATGTAAATTAGATTAATGTTTATGGGAGTTAGAGGAGACACGTGGAATTTGCTGCAAACAGGAAGTTATTAGAGTTGGAATAAAATTTGAGATCCATCCCTTAAGGAAATGAGCGGGTCAGGGAGAAAATTATCGACAAGACCTTTTATTTCCTTTTTGATGTGCTTTTTTTTTTTCCCCCTTAAAAAACAATTGTTCTTCTTTATACTCTGATAAAACCCAGGTTTCAAGTTGAAAAGACCCTTTAAGTCCTTGGAAATGCTTACTTAAAATAAAAGACTTAAGAGATTCACACAAAGCTGTGGTCAACTCAAGGTTTTGCTGCAAGGACTTCTACAGCCCATGTCATGGACATTGCAAAAATAGCATCAGGGCTTTTCTCTTTTGTGTTATATCAACAGGCTCTACTAGAGAAAGCACTTAACTGTGTATCTACAGATAAATCTATTCCCAACTCCATCCCTAGCCTTTTGGGTGACTTTGTGGAAAGTTCCTCCCAGGCAAGATTAATACTTACTACCTTGCAAGACCTATCCCACCTAATCCCAGCTTCCTAGCCTGACCAGTATCATCCCAATTTTACTTTAGAGAAACTTGCCGGATTTTGCAGACTCTGTCTAATCTCAGGTTGCAGTCAGGAACTGCCCTCTACATAATGTTTGGTATCTGATGGTCCTGGTCTGATGACTTTAATAAAAAGAAACGACAGAGGCAAGGTGGGCTGAAAAGGATGGGTCTCTGCTCTGCAGCGTGAAGCAACAACAGCTGACTGCCTCCAAATTCTGTAATTTGGAATCATTAAACCATTATTCATGAATAAAAAGATAATGCGCGTAAACGGCCAGCAGCATGGGTTGGAGGATGAGCTGAAAAGGCATGCCAGCTTCATTTCTCCCCATTGAACTCAAAGCCTGATACAGTTTAGAAGTCATGCTTTGTTATAAGGAGGGTGTATTTAAGACGTCGGAAAAAACCTTACTGTTGCAGATGAAAATCATGACCCCGAGGTAAGCCAATAACTCCTGTAGGCAGAAGTCATTCTTCTGCAAGCAACCTCTATACTCCTCCGTGATAATGAAAAGCAAAGCGAGCTCATGCCCTTATTATGTATTGGATAGGCTTCCTAGTGCATCTTCCAGTAAATATATTAATATAAACAGGGTAAGAATGCACTGTCTGTCTATATCTAGTTCTAGACACATAATATTGTGTATATATTCTTTCCCCCACACCCGAATAAGCTCTTTTGATTATTTATTGTGAGATGATTTATAATGCATAGCACCTGTTACCTCAGGCATTAATTTATCACTATCAACCACTCTTCAAGGACAGAAAAATGTTGATTCCTTTTTTGCCAGTGTTCTGTGAAACCAGACCATCTGAATACCTATATTATGGAAGAATGGTAAGAGCCTTTGCATGCTCTGCTGCAGAAGACATCAGTGATTAGCTGTTACACGGGCCACACACAGGCATCTCATTTGTCCATCACCTTTTAAAAAAAAAAAGATAATTCATTTTTTTATAGTTGGTGAGAGAGGCTGCTTTAAAAAGAAGATTGTAATAGGATTCAAGTTAGTATTGCAAGACAGTTCAGGAATAGACAATGATTTTCCAATTTAATCTACCACATAGAAGTAAGTGAAAAATCAGGAGGAGGTAACACTGAAGACCGATTAGTAAAAGACAACTGAAACAGAAAGGAAGCAGAAACAGGCATCTGCTTCTGGAATTTGGCCTTGGTGCGCAAGGCTGCTGTGAAAAAAAAAATCACAGCCATGCTTCAATGTGGAGGAGGACAAACCAGGAGGACATCAAACTGCTGCATTTTGGGAAGGACCACGGAACAGAGAAATCCTGTTTATTTGCATTTCTTATATAAATAACTCTTGAATGCACATACTGGAATACTATTTCTTCTGAAGGACAAAAACCAGTCTGGCAACACTAGTTATCTGCCTTCCTCAAAGGCATACTACTTTTCCAAGAAGCTGCTGTGTGGGTGGAATATTATGCTCCTGTTGGAACTCTTATACTACGTGATACTATTTTTTCCCTGTAAGCTGGATAGATTGGTTTTTATTTCTTTTCTCCGTAACTAACTGCATTTTATGGAGCTGAAGATGACCTTAAAGTAAGCTTATTAATGGGAATGTTATTCTATGCTGAGGTTTCATAGCTACTGTTGTTATCAGTATCCTGGCCACTGAGTTAACAGCCCTTGCTTGTGTACATCTGCCAGATCATTAAGTTGCAGTGATCAGAGAGATGCGGTATGTTCAGGGAAATATTCCTTGGGACCAGTCTAAATATCCTTCAGTAATGGGCACGGAGAGAATTGTAATATATATATATGGCTTCTTGGATCTCTTTCTTGGGTAATTCTCTCAGTGTGACTTTAGAGATCAGAATGTCTTGTGTGTTATGTCTTGTTAAATTTCAGTGTATGACCATTCACTCCAAAAAAGTAGCTACAAGCAAGTAAGCAGTAAGTGGTTTTGTTTGAAGTTCTCTCTTCTAGTTGAGCTCAGGTAGTCATATATAGACAAGACACTTGCTTTCAAAGTTATGTGAAAATCAAAAGTCTAATAAACAGGGATGTTCCTAACCATGGTCAGAAGATGGCATTAAAGGCTTTCATCAGCCCCAAACGCATCTATTTTTGGTAATAGATAGTGGTGGCTTTGACACAGCACATTACAATTGCCCGTATAACACATAAAGATGCCATTGCCCATCACAGTGTTTCTCAGAAGGATGTCAAAGGTAGGATATCACGACACTGTGCAGCACTATTACTTTTAAAATAATTTTTATTAATTTTAAGAACACGTGAGCATGATATCATTAAGAGGAGCACAAGGGGTCACTGCTCTGCCACCGCAGTTCCTCTAACCATTTGGAAAGTGGAAGATTACCAAATTGTGTCATAGATCAAATTTTCAGACTCTCTGGACTAAATTTAAATATGTTATCCTGAAGATAAATGCTTTCTATCAGACCATCAATCCCTGAAGCTGTATAAGTTTTAGGTAAAAATTCAGTATATAATTAAAGGATCCAGTGTCACAGCTCTGAGTTATGAGCTCTGTTTACAGCTCCTTTTAGATCTGGTCTGCTAAGTTAAATCATATATTTTAGACATTGATGCTGATCATGAATAAAAGTTCTTCAAAAATATGTTGCCTTCAGCATGCTTTCACCTTTCAGATTAATTTATCTGCTACAAGACATTTTTCCCCATAATATATGAAATTCAGTTACATAACATTAAAAAAGATGCAAGCCAGTCATGTTCAGGGGAACTGGAAGATAACTGTGAAATCCCACTTTAAGAGTCAGACCTCTCATCAGCTGGTGCAAGTCACAAACATGAAGAAACGGAGCACAGCTGTGCAGGCTGAGTAACGTTAGCCTATTTTATTTAGATCTGCCAAGCCTCTGCAAATACAACTGTCGCCTGTCCAGGGAATGATCTTTCTTACAGATTTGCCAAATCTAGACTTTGTAGATTGGGTCCAAAACATTGTCTTGCCCATTTATCAATAGGAAGCCTTCAATAAACAGCAAGGGTGATTACAATTCGGCAATACAAGGGTTTGTAAAAATAAAAGAAAATATTTCTCTTTAAATTTGGTAGCCTTTTCTGGGATAAAAACTATCCTAACATAAGCAGGATAGTTGCTTGTTGACTTTCCCAATGAGGACTCTCACAGCTGTTCCAAAAAACCGCGACATAAAATCGTGTGCCAATTCTTTATTTTCCTTTAAAGTGACAGGTTGTGAATCGCAGAAACTTTCTTCGTTTTATGCCAGTGACGGTAGTTAATAATTTCAAACCTTTTTCAAATGTATCTTGTTGTAGGTAGTCTTCTGAGAGAAGGATAAAGTAGTTGAAATTCTTACTCATATTACAGTACCCAAATGCTGCAAAAGCAGAAAACCCCAAGGAAATTCTAGATTTCACTTGAGAAGGCAAGATTATATAAAGAGATGCCAAAAATGTGGCCAACTTGACGGAAGTCTATACTTCACAACCCAAATCCACAAAAACCAGCAGGGAATGCAACTGACTTCATCTGTTCCCCTTCCTCACAGAGGCTGCGAAGGTCACTCAAGGGAATGATAACGCGATGGGGATGTTTGAGCAAGGCCACAAGATGGACCTGGTGTGGACAACTGGGGTGGGCTGGCCCACAAGACTGACGTTCAAGACAGTGCAACAAGCAGATGTGTACAAAATTTGATATACCAAATATTTAGAAGCAAAAATATAGAAATAACTGTGATTCTGGTACAATATTTATTCTGGTACCCACTTCTGCCTGTTAATGACAAAGGCAAGCTAGATTATCTACGCTTCTAACACAGACACCATTATTAGTTAGCTTAGTTACACTGGGTAATCAATTACAAGTTGAAACAGAATAGAACTAAAATCTCTGTTTCACTTTATTATTACTGATCATTTTAGTTCCATTTTTGGTAGACTGACACTACTTTCCTTGAAGTCTCTGATCCTGAAAATCATATTGTTGTAAGACAATCTTTTCAATTGTATTTATAGTCCACACGTCCCACAAAACCATGTAAGTTTAAAGGTGCAATCCAACACAAACTGAAAATCTGATGGCAAATAAAATCAATTCCAAATTCATCATTGTTTTACTAATTCATTGATTAGTAATAAATTTGGGAAAAACAGGGCATGGTTTATATTCTTTAAAGATCTTCACGGCAAAGTTTTATGACAATGTATGAAGGGACTATTGTAAGTTGTCTGTCAACGACTGGCTTAAAATATTCCCTTCTACCATCACAAATCTAACCTCCATATGGCTCTGCTAGAGTGTATTTGTGACTTTCCTTTTTTACCTAATAATTATTACCCCGAGTCAAAAATCACATGCACATTTTGGAACCTTACTCTAGCTTTCTTATTTATAGAAGTATCTATTCTTCACAAGACACTTCAGATTCATTTGCATAATTCATTTACTTATTTCTGATAATTTTTATGTTTACTGTAATATGAATGTGAAATCAAGAACTTGTATTTTTCTTCACAACTCAGTTAAAGTTTAAGATCAAAATTATTATTCTCATCCTTAGTTCATCAATTTAATTACATTAATATTTAACAGATTAAAAAAATATCTCTCTTTTTTTTTTATTTTAACAGAAACACTCTAGATAATCAAAACTTGAACTTAACAGTGATTCACCTTTTCAGACTGCCAACACTACTGCATATAAACCACAATGGACCATATAGTAAAAGCTACACTGTACTCTATGTGCTTCTGTTACCCCATTACCTTCGCCATTATTAGAATTTTGTGTTAAATCACATTGTGTTAAATTGGTACCACAAGGAAGATTGTTAACCTACCAAACAAGAGGGGTGAAGGCCGAAAGCCAAGAGCACAATCAACTTTCCTGTGGAAAGTTTTTCCTAAAAACTTTCTGCAGCTTGTTTTGGTCATTAATTTTCTAGTATTTTTAATGACCAAGCAGAGGGAGCAGCACGTGAGGACTGTGAACACACTTCCTAAATAAGAGGATTTTGTCTCCAGCCAAAGGTATATGCAAGCTTTTGAACTGATGGTAAATATGACAGAAAAACGAAACTATGGATGAAGAAATACTTAATCCAAAACACAATCCATTGTCAGCAAAAGCTTTTAGCTATGATTATTGTTATTTAAAAATTACCTAGAACTGGTTTCCTGCCCAAAGAGTACAGACTGCTTGCTCTCTCTTCCAGACATACATACTTGGTGCCAAAGCTGGCGTAGACTCCTTTCATATAGGAAAGCTTGTCAGAAATGTAAGTCAAATTGCTAGAAAAATATTTGCAGTTAGAATTCAACTTCAAAGACTCAGTTCAAAGACTTCTGGTAAAAAATACAATGGAAAACTTAAGAAAAAAAAGGGGAAGTAAACCTCTCCAAAGTTTTATACTGACTGCCAGTGTTAGTCAGAGACTAACAGCAGATCTTTAAATTTTAACTGCAGTTTCAATTTTACAATTAGAGAGTTTCAGTAGTTAGAGTACAAACCAGAAACGGAAGTTTAAGTTGAATTTTTAAAAAGAATCCTATTTGCTATGTGTAAGAACTTCTGAACGCTGAACTGTGGGCAGACAAAAAAAGATATTCATCATACTCAGAAAAGAAACGTGGGTACTAAGAGACCAAATGAGGATTGTATTGCAAATTAATATAAAACACATCAGAAACAATAAAATATAATAATTTTACATTAGGGATTACTATTGGCAGGCATTTTAAGAAATGTTTTTATTTACTTTTCTAGAGATGATACAACCCAAAGCTACACTAGAAGTTCATACAAAGCAGGATAAAATACAAAATGTTACATAAATACTGGAAAAGATCAAATAAACATTAAGACATTCTGAAATCAAAACAACAAAAAAAATTTCTCATTCAACACAGTTACGTTAAATCAAAATCTGGTTTTAATCATTAAAACTAATTATCTCAAAAGATAATTTGATAAGATACCTGTCTGTTACTTATCAACCATAAAATAAATAAATGAATTTATAAAACTCTCTGAAGAATGAAAGGTAACTAAGATCCATACCTATTAGGAAAAGCTGGCATTTCTGCTTACTCAAGGGATCCAATTCCTTAGATTGCATGAGTCATTTAGAACAGCAGCATTATTTCACTTCTTTTAAAAGTATTGAAGAAAGCCATTTAGCATATTACACAATTTTTCATTTTCCTGTTAATGAATGAAGATCAATGAGATTCCACATGATACAGAGTAACTTATACAGTACTGAGGTTCTGCTTAATTTATTTATAGAAAACAGTAAAAGAAAATATCCAAAATTCAAGTAACATAGGCAGCTGGTGTAAATTATACAGAACAATAATTAGATTGAAAGATAGTGCTAGTGACTTGTGCTTAGACTGGAAGTAACAGAGTTACTCCTTGACAATCCCAAATTCAACAGAATTGAATTGAGGTTTATACAGAGGAAAGCATGATCTGGATTTGTAGTCCTATGTAGTTCCTGGATCATTTGGTGAAGAGCAAACAATTCAAACATCTTCTTATTGCTTCTGCAAAAGATTTTACATAAAATAACTGTCAATTGAAAATTGAGAGTTTTCATCTAAACACTAAAGATTCCACAGAAATTTTTTTTTTAATGAAGAAAAACGTGCATTATATTGGGAGTTTCATATAATTCTTCTTTGTTGCATCTAACATCTCTAAGCAGAAGGTTATCAATGCATGGTGAGAAAAATCTTGGCAAAAATCACCAAAAACTATCATTTGACTTGAGTAAATGGTATTTACATGTAGTATAATGAAAGCTCAAGGAAAGGCTATAGCAGGGTTTCAGTAATGTGAAACAGGATTCCAGAACCAATAAATAAAAAATTTTAAATAATTAGGATTTCTGAGCAAATTTTACTTTTAGTATATTTCCAATGTAAGTTATAATTTGTATTAGATTATTTTACAGGAACACTTCTTTTTCTCCCCTAGAGTTCAATTTTATTCCTAATAAAGTCAAATGAAAACCTCGGTTTCATCAACAACTTTAATGTACAAAATGGTTCAGTTTAGATACCTGCTTATATAAATGAAACAATCCCATGAAGTAATGCACCAATGGAGCTCATCAGCACATTACTACTGATACGATGAAGACCTTTGTTACAATAAACTAACAGCCAATAAGCAAGAAGAACATATTTTATAAAGATTAACATTCACAAAAGGGCTTAAATGGCTCAAGACTTAAAATTTTGGTTTTGAAGGAAATGAAAACTAATGAAACTTGAATGCAAGTCACAGATGAGGCTCCGTTTTCAAAGGAGATTATTACCATGTACCTGAGTAAAAGTGAAGGTTGAGAGGAAAGAAAAGAAGGGTTCTCTTCTAAGGATTCTTGTCATCTGCATACATAAGGAATAATTGCTCTTTAGCCTAGGTTTTTTGGTGTGGGTTTTTTTTTTTTTTAGTTTGCATTCTGTAAATTGAACTACATTTATAAGCAAATTGAGAGTCTTGTCTCACGCATACGTGAGACAAACAGTTTAAATTTAATTGCTAACAGAGTCCAGCATTGTCTATGGTAGAGCAAATAAACAGCAACATAGAGATGAGTTTTTGAAAAAGGAGAAGGAAAAAGGAGAAGGATCTCCAAGTTTGCTGATCTAATAATAACTAACAGAGTAATGGTAGTAAAGGATTACTTTATTCTGGAGAGTTTTTGCAGTATAGCACAGAGCTTTTCCAAAATCTGAATATCTAGCTTAGAACTTCGAAGCAATACAGAGCAAGTACGGAAGAAGGATTCGTTACTGCAGGCTTCCAGGAAAGGCTGTAAGGAATCTGTAAAAGAAAATAATTAAAAAACTGTATCAGAGTGCTCTGTGCAGTGAAAAGTAAAATAGCTATTCATACCTTTAGAGGGCTTTAAGTGTCTCATGTTGTGCAACTATTAGAAAAATGAAATAATTCAGTTCATGCTGAGCATATGATGCAAAACTTGTGTAAAACTAGGAACTGAAAAAATGCAAGTTCCTAAGAGTTCTGACATTACCAACCCATGTATTAAATCAAGGCCTATGCCCTTGAGAACAAAGGAAAACAGAAAACAGAACAATTTTAAACTCAAATAAAAATTCTTATCTTGAACCTGTTTATTCAATGCTCACTTATCATGGTTCCTTCCTTTTGATCATGTGAGGGGAAGAGTAAGCCATGTAAAAAGACTCACAAGGAAATCGCTGCAAATCACATGGACAGGGATAGTACACGTAGAAGCTAATGTGATGCCTGACAGCCTTTCATTATCAGAATATCATCACTGTACTCTGTTTCAAGCCAAGCAAAATAATAATTGAGAGGTAACAGTAAGAGCTGAGTAAGAACGCTTAAATACCAACAAAACTCCCTTAGAAGAGTGGATGAATTTTTAAGTCACATTGTATAACATTTCCCTCTATCCCTTTCCCCAAAATCTAACCACTTCAGAATAAAGTTAAATCTATTCCCTTGTTATCTCTTTGTTTTTTTTTTTATTTTTAATAATTACAGATTAATTTATAGCAAAACCAAGGAAAATAAGTAACAATTGATTTTTTAAAAAAATGAATAGTCTTTCATATAGCATAGGGCATTTGCATTAGAAGAATACAGATGTGAGGAAAATATTCTAATGTTTACATAATGTTAAAAATATTTATTCTGCTTAACAAGAAACTACAATATGCAAATTACACCACAAACTAATAAGCACAGACATTAAAAAAATTCTTCACATACTATAATTTATAAACAGGATGTCAAGATGCTTTTATCGGTTCAAAGAGAACTAGATATATCTTCTGGTCAAAATTTTCCCTTTCCTTGTCCAAGGACACACAGTTTATTAAATATAACAAGTAGCCTTGGAGTGAATTCAAGGTTTTCATTTATTTCAGGAGGCTTACTGATACAAAGTCAGAAGAAATGCTATAGAAAACTGTTTGGAATAGGGCTTAAAAAAAAAAAAAAAAAATCGACTAAAACCAGCTTGAGAGCCTAAGTAACTAATTTTCTCAGAGCTGGGCATTTATACTGAATATTCAACAAGGACCCCGTAATTCCTAGACCTTACTGTTAGGACGATGATCTTTCAAAAACTGTATTTTTTGCAAAACAGTGGCATATCATTTGGCTACACCAACAAATGACCCAGTGTCGCCTGTCCTGTCCCCCCTCCCTCCCCGGTGCTGAGAACATCTTACCACGCATTATACTATACAGTGAAGTCAACAAGATTTGTGGGCCTTTACTGGTTTACACCGTCAGATGAAGAGATGGAGAAACAGCAAATGCCTTTAGCACAGATCAGAGAAGCTATGGCTACATGATATCTTTCCGCTCTTTTCAGTGGAGGTGCTTTCGGCAGAATTGAGTTAAAAGGCTGGATTCAACAGCCAGAATCCCCAAAATATGCAACAGAATGTGCGGATGGAAACTATACAGATGCAGGATGATAGACTTCAGTAGCAAGGGGACAGCCTTGCAGCAATAAAAAGCAAGATGACAACTGATATACTATGAAGTTTGGAAAGGGAGGCAAATGTTTTGTGGTTTGCACAGCTGAAGCGTCCTCTGTTCTTTACCCAAAGCGACACAAAGCAATAATTATTCCAGGAGACATACATTATCCAGCAGTAAATGGTTATAAATTAACTTCTTTTTATGTTTACTTCTACTTCCATGTTTCTTGCATTCTGTCTACCATATTCAATCCACCTACAGTTTTATGCATACTCTCCTCTCACTTGTACTACTATTTCCAGTTACAATTTGCTGTCTCAAAATTGTAACAGCAATAAATATAAAACTAGAATGAAAGTAAAGTAGAAATGCAAGCAGTAATCAGTAAAAACTATACTAAAAAATAAGTACATATATATTTTTATTCTCTGTCAGTAAAGATACTATTTCTCATTTTATTTTAGCTTATGGTCTTCAATTAAGGATAGAATACTATGATTGAAGCGATGTATTAAATACCATTGACAGCTTCTAAGACAAGAAAAACGTCATGGATACTGGAATAGTTAACTATGGCTGCATTTCTATAGACCAGCAGATACCACAACACATTAAAAGCAATTGAACTGAAGATTAGAAGCTACAAGACAATTCCTAAAAGGAACAAAGAAAAGGGCACAGCCTCCTTAAGATGAAAAATAAGGTTCACGCTGAAGAAATACATTTTGTATGCATGCATAAATATATATTTATATAAAATAGATACATATAAAGAAACCATTTACCAGATATGTTTGATTGACCTGAAAGTGCTATTTTTGTCACATATCACAAGGGACCAGTAGAATGCTGATTTCACTAAAAGAAAAAATAAAAGAAAAAATAAAAGAAAAAGATGAGAAGAATACATTCTCCAAGGAAAATTAGAGATTATTCTAGTCTGGGATTATTCTAACGTACAACTCAACAGGTAACAGAACTGAACAAATTTGTCAGAATCCAACAAGAGAAGTCACTATTGACTGCATTCTGCCTTTGGCGTCTTTTAATATTCTTTTAATATTTCTCTACTTTTGTTGTAGAAGGTAATATTTTTCAGAAATTGTGACGTCAAAAACTCAGGGCTATCTGTCAATTATAGCAAGCAGAAATTCCTTAGATGTGTTCATAGTATGTGCTAAATTTAGGGATACGTGACTGACAAACACTCAAGATTCATCACTCTCTATTGAGACACTGTTCTCTATGACAGAACTTTGAAGTTATTAGATACACACAGCAGTGTATTAAACCCGGAAAAAATAATTAACTCAAAATTCACTTCTACTACGATGGTATCATGCTCTAATGAGTCTAACTTGTTAAAACCCATGAGAAGAGGTAACAAAACTACAAACAGAAACAGCAAATAAGCAAAGCCCAATGAATACAATCCTACCATCTTAAGAGCACTTTCTATCAAAAGATTTCTATCCATTGAGTGTTTGAAGCAAAAATTTCTATACAGATAGCAAAAAGAGATAGCCTTCTGTAAAGCAAGAAAAATCTAAGACTAAAAATTATGTTATCACTTATAAACTACAACTTCATAGAGATTCTTCTACAATTTGCTAGAGTTCCTACAAATGACTGCCTATTCCCAAGAAACAGAAACAGTCCTATCAATCTGCACAGCACCACTGATGAAGTCTGTTTTAACAACAAAAACTCGATCAGTATCTCTTACTTACCGAAGATGTTTATGAGAAAGGTAAGAAGAGAAAAGTGTAAATAAATGTGCGAGAACAGTGACAATCAAGAAGTAAATTGAGAAGAAGAGTTTTTCTTCTTTTCTATTGCCTGTTGAAACAACAAATAGCTTTAGAAACCTCTCATTTAACATGACTTCAGGCTCAGCTGAACTCTGATTCATGAGAGATCTGAAGGTAACAAGACTGATGAGATAAAGAGGGCGGTCCTACAATTTATTCCTATAAATATCCTTAAGTAGCCATAAAATGCTTTACATTCCTTTTCTGCAGGGGTAAACAAGTACCATATTCAACTGACCTGGACATTTCTTTGCTGCCTTGTTCTTACTGGTTCCTTTAAAATAGTTAATTAAAAAAAAAACAACAACAAATGCACACACACATATATGTACTGTAAGAATGTTTTGACTGTGAAGTTTACAAACCAACATAAAAGATATGCATTACTTTTAAGACAGAAAGATTTTTATTATAAAACAGAAGCGCCAAAGTGGAAAAAACTTCTAAAGTTTCGCAAAGTTCAACTTCGTGAAAGCAAACTGATAAAGGCACACATTTAAATAGACTTTTTGTACACTGCTTCAGATAAGCTTTTGCAGAATATATTCTAAGTAATCAGAAAGTGTACAAAACAAGCATAAAATTTAAATGCATGTCTAGATGATGAACTAAAAAAATATAAGCTTCACATTTTAAAATATGTTGGTAGTTTAGATTTACACAGGTTTTGTTTTTATTAACTATTTTGGAAAAAACTAAATTGCAATCAATTCTGACAGGACTTTGGCACAATTTAAAATGATCTGCAGAAGCCTCCACTGGTATTCTTTAAAATTGCAGCATGTTGTAGTTGCATTAGCTTAACTTGATTGGTAGAGTGCAATGAACAATGAGCAATTTATCATTGTTGACAGAATTCATCTGAAATTTACCCTCAAAGTAATCAGTCACTCACAGCATAAAGTCTCACCAGCTATAGTTATCCAGAAAATTCTGTTTTACACCTAAAGCTATGCCATCTCAGAAAATGAAGACTGTCAGGAATGCCAACTTTAAGTTCATGTTTTAACAAATTAACTATTAGTTTTGCCTCATTTCTAATTGCATGAGGATCTGCCGGGAGAACAGAGAACAGGTGAAAGCAATGCAAGTGAGTGACACAGCACTGTCTACTAGTGTGGAAAAGTTGACGAACGCAAAAGTTAACTAACTATGTACCACAGCAGGAACAGTTAAAATGAAACAGTAATATCACTTACATGTTACTAATAGCCAATTGTGTGTAATACAGTCGCCTGTAAGACTTGAACCATTTGCTGAATTTAACTTTTTCTCCTGTAATCGACAGCCAGGGCTGTTAAGTGCCAGTGGTTAAAGCACAGTGGAGGCAGGGCAAGATTCCAGTCAACGTAAGGCACCTCAAGTGTTGATGCCTACACAGGTGACCCGGAGCGAAGAGAGCCCAAGTGGCAATTTCAGCTGGTCACCCAATGTGACCCGAATTGCTCTTCAGTTTCCTAGGATGCACAAGACATTCACGCAGACATGAGACAAGACGTATGGGAGACCAATGTCATTCTCAAATGTCAAGTGAATGTTACACCCACCAAAAAAAATTTATAACAGAAAAGGTTAAAAAATTAGCAGGAATACTTATGTCACAAGAGATGCTTGGAAGAGATGCTACAAAGAAAAGAAAAAAGATTAGAAAAGAAAGCCTTGGCGGTCAGAAACTATTTTTATAATAGAAAGGATAGTATGAAAAGTCATGTTAAGTCAGATCTTGTTAAGAAAAAAAAGTTCTCCCAGCCATTTAAGTAAAAAATAGGACAAAAAAGAGGTATTGAGGTCATCTGTGGTCAGCACAAGAAAGATGGGATAGAAGCTAATGGTATTTTAGTCTTTTGGGCGCACCCCTTGGTTAATATGCTGGTTTTCAGGACAGAACTCTAACTTGATTAAAGGGACACAAAAAAAATCCCCCAAACTTGTAATTCCAAAAGACTCCTTTAGTCAGGGACACCAGAACAGACTTCAGGATTCTGAAAGAAATGTTGCCTCAATTTTACGATGGAAGAGCTAAACAATTGTTGAAAAATTAAATCAAGTGTACTATAGTTTTATCTGTAAGTATGTGTACAGGAACTGCAGGTATGTTGTGTCAGAGCAGTCAGATACTTTTGTTTGGTAAAGAAATGCCACAGCAGTTATAACTCAGCTAGACTTCAACAGCATTTGGTAAAACAATATGTGACACTATACTGGAGAAGATGGGGGTTAGTAGAAGGACTGGAAGGTATATAGTGTAAGGAACTGGTTAAAAGCAAAGCAAAACATTTTGCCTTGAAAAGTGAACTTTAGTTTTAAATACTGATTTTTGCAACCGTGCTTATTTACTGTACTTATTAATGACTGTGGCATGAAAACAGGAGCAGTCTAATAAAATTCCATGCTGGAACTGCCCATTTAGAAGGCAACAGGTATAAAATACATGAAAAACAGAATTACCTTACTTACTAGAATAGCAGAAGCGTAAAGACAATACACTAACAAACAACAAAAATTTTTCCTGGAAAACCACTGATTAGAAACATCAGAGGATGAAAACTTTTGGTGTGCTAATTGAACTCAGTATGTCTATGAGCAACCAACATGGTCTAACCATTAAAGACTGATTCTAATGAGGCCTGAGAGAGAGAAAAACACCATTTTACAAATAACCTAGACAGCATTACAAATTGAAGCTATGCATTATTATGGGAAACGTTGTTCAAGAAACCGGAAAAAGCCAAATGAACTACCAGAATCATGAAGGAATCACAACTCTCTCCTACAGAGGACACCTAAAGGCACTTTGTTCCAACACTTTCTGTTGGAGCTTGCCTGCCTTGTTTCCCCTGCTCCCATATCTCCACTCCTGTAATAACCAGCTCAGAACTAAGCACAGTATTTCAAACACAATGACAAACTCAAATAAGGAAGCCTTTAGATAAATGAACTAACCTGGCATGACCTGTAATTCTGTAACTTCAGATTGCATGTAAGCAAGTAAATAATGTCTGAACTCTGACAATTCATACGCGTTACTCAAACTGCAGAAATTGTATTATCTACTTCCAAAGAAAGCCCTTCTTTATGAAATTATTTCGATTATGGCATTGCTCTAAATTCACCTTGAAAGTTACAGAAAAAAGCCAGCTAATACATACAGTAGTTCTGCTAGTCAAATGCAAAATTTAAAAAATATGCATTAGAAGATATTTTTTCTACTTAAATCATACTTTAATTGCTTGAAATGAAATAGTTTTATGGAAAATTACAAAACTGTAAACTGTTGATAAAAAAATGCAAGTTTAGTAACTATGAGCAAACAAGATCCTACTTGAATAAACTTTAATGTTCTAAAGATTTGATAAATTAAATTGACTTGAAAAGGGATGTGTATATCCAAGTACTGATATAAACAACTGCTTTTTACATCAAATACTTTAAAAAAGTTAGCATTCACGTGTACCTTCAAAGTGGTATGCTGCTTACAAAGTACAGTATTACCTGAATTAACAAAGTGGCTACTTGGCTCTACTTGAGTTTATATTTAATAGTCCCTTTTATTTCTTACTTTAGAGCGGATGAGACAGGGCTCCAAAATTCAGAATGGCTAAGCATTACACAACTGTTACTAGAATAAGAAGAAAACAATGACAAGAACATTTTTTCTTATTAGAGAGAAGGCTAATGTTACTTCGTAGAAATCAAATGACATTATTCCATTTACTGCATTCATTTTTAAATCCTGTAAACATGTATTTCATCAAAATCAAAGTATTCAAACTAAGCTTGCAATTAATTATCAAAAAGTGTGCAAACTTTTGGTGTACTTGCTTGCTTTCAGCAAGTATACAGGTTGGTCCTAACATTATCATAGGCTGCATTTAACAGAGTTAGAGATACTTATCTGTGGTTAAAATATTAAACTAAAACATCTATTAATCCAGCATAATTATTCACTGTTTTCAGAAGAATGAATAAAAAAATTACAAAGGTAAGAAAGGATAATAGAGGAAGGATTTCCTTTTAAATGACTTGTATTTCAATGTTTATCCCACATAAGCTGTAAATCATTCCTTTCGCTATAGCTTCAAACACAGTTCCTCAGGATAATTTCATATCTGCCTTTCACACAGGTGAGTGGGAATCCTACCTTAGGATGGTATTTGCAGACTTGACATTTTTACCCTTTCAGTACTGCAGAATAAGCTCATTTGAAAACTTTCAATCCTGCGAACAGCTACCAGGTAAAGATAATATGCTGCTTGTAGTCTTTAAAGTCTCGAAATGCTAAGACTCAAGAGAAAAATAAAGGAGCGGGTTTGGGTTTCCTTGACAGATTCTAACAATCAACTTTTAGAAGTACCTGTAGAACAGTGTGAATTGTGGAATGCCCAGCATTGGCTATGGAAACATTCCAACTCCAAGGAAGAGACGGAGTGTGTGTATAGGCAGCCCAGATAAAAAGATTGTCTCCACAGTAAGAAGTTGTGATTATTTACTTGTAAACTGAATCTTTTTATCTTCACAGGCATGATTAACTTCCCATGTGAGATGAGTAAATCTGGACACAAAAAAAACCAAATCAGAAGTAAGGTTCAGTGAACCTGTAAACACAGCTCACTGTTGCAGTTACTAAAAATCTTAAGTGATGTTAATATGGTTAAGAAATCATACTTAGGCCTGACCAGAATGTGCCTTAACTTACAGTAAGCGTAAGAGTCATTTAGAGCTTTTTTTTTTTCAATATGCACTCATTTCAATTTGTGAACAGGCACACACTAATGCAAAATAGTCTCTCCGTAAAACAGAAATAAGCTTGAAGACAAAGTAAACGTAAGCTTTATTTAAAGCAAAGCCCAGTGCTTTGTAATGTCTAATGCGCAAGTAAGTTTTGATTTCCTTGAATGAACATAAGGTTGGGAAAGGGGAACCTACTAATCTATGTGACAGAAGTCAGCTATCACTGCGGGAGGAATTTAAGATGTATGCTGTCTTTGTGTAAAAGTGCAAAGGGTGAAACTGAGACAGGCAGCTCTCTGCTAATAGCAGATCTCAAATCAAGCATGAATCAAGACTACAGTTCAACAACAGTATTTTTGATAGGTGACTGTAAAATCACCACATCCTTTGGAACCCTTTTAACTGATTCACAGGTAAAAAAACACAGTAAGCTCCGTAAGAAGTGAGAAGACAGGAACAACGGTATTTAACAAGATTGTATATGACAAGTATTCAGCTACAGCGTGATTTAATACTAATGATGTGATGTCCTTCAACACCCACAGAACAAATTTTCTTGCTGAGGTCATGCTACTTATTACTAGATTGTTTCCAGAAAACATTTCATGTCTGGCATCCAGGAATTCTCTTGAACGGCGTGTTGCAACTACTGTCCTAGAAACACGATCTGTTGTGAAAATAAATTTGTCATCATAGGGAAAGAACTTTGGGGTATGAAGATGCCCTGGAAGCCACTGGTGTTATTCTATAACAATCTGGATGATAAAAAGTAACTTTTACTTCAATTATTAAACATTCATTTTAATAGTAATTTAAATGGGAATTTGTAAGAGCTTTGTTAAGGAATAAATACATTATAAGCTATTCAACTAAACTGAAACATAACAGTATCTAGCAGTTAATACATTTTGGTCTCAAAATTTCAAAGATGGTCAGAGCATTGCATTTGTGGAAATTTCTCACTGAGCACATTCAGAGTTTATCGAGATATTAAATCTATTTTTTGTGATAATACTACCAGAGAAGGTTTTGTTCTATCTTCAGACAGGTTCATAGCTTAGACATGGGACTAAAAACCAAACATCATGGCTCAGTAGCCTGCTTTCCTTAACTAAGGTAAGGAAACCTTGGTACTGAAATCTTTCTTCCCTGTCAAATCATCAGGAATATCTCTCTTCCCCTTTTACTCAAGGGGAAGCGAGAAAGATGACTTTATAGACCACTCACTAGTTTCAAAGACCAAAAGAAGGATCAAATTGAATTTTATGGCACCCATCTGAAGCCCCGGATTCAAGCAAAGCACCACCACCATTAAAAAAAGACTGCGGGACTTTCTCCCTTGATTCTGCTTTTATCAGTCAATCTCTGCAGCAAAGGAAAGATGGGCATCTTCCAGAAAACAAACATGGATTGAAAACCTGGTAATGGTTACGGAGAGCCAAATGAAAGACTGAAAAGCATACACCTGATCTGGCACTCATCCCATCTAGCCATGACAGAAAACCAGCATTGATGAGATAGCTATGTTGAAAGTATAGCTAAACCACTGCTTTGGTGCTGTGTTCACACATATCAGGTATTGGAAAGTACATTTAAAACAGAAGACTGAACAGGTTGAAATGTAGCAATTTATGCACCATTACAGACATCATTAGACAAAAATATTAGCAGAATGTAGTAAAAGAAAAGGGGCAAAATACTTTGTTGAGTTAATTTTCTACCGTCAGGTTCATAACAAGCTGTTAACTCTCCCAACTGTGGAATTTAGAAGCAAACAATTTAGAAGTAATAACTTCCAGTGAAGACAGCAGACTAAATCGACTAGACTTACCCTTAAAAATACTTACACCTTAATTTCAGGTACTTATCAAGTTTCTAGCGTAGGTTAAATGAAGCGAGCATTTGCGAAGAGAAAGCAAATGGTTAGATAAGGATTTCACTTAGTTGCAAAGTTTCTTTCCTCAAATGCAGTAACAGTAAAAGTAGTGAAAAGAATCCACATAAGCACTGGAGGATGAGGGAAAAAAAACCTATTACAGCTTGAAAGTAAGCTGAAACTGAAGTTCTCTTGACACAAAGCAAACTCTCAGAAATTACTGCATAACATCTGTGGCAGCTCCTCTCACTCTTACGCGCTGAGGAGCTGGCCAAAACTAACCTCAACTTTTTTCACCCCTGACATTTAGAAGTCAGCATTTGTTCCAACTATGAATGTTTTTGTATATTACAAGAACAGTAATCAGTATAACATTTTACCCTCCTTCCTAGGCTTTAACATTTTTATAAAAGAGGTGAGGCAAACAAGATTGGCATGCATATATATATGTTTATTTTTTTTTCCTGTATCTGTGACATACTGTTACAATTCCGAAAACATTTAATGATTGGGACAAAATGGTGAGATTATTTTTGGCTGGTACCATAATTCAGAATTATACAATGGCATGAAAACTCACTGATGTCTGGGAAATGCTGTGCAGCTGGAATAGTATCCAAGCTCTGATACCTAAAACATAATGTAGTCTGATGCCACGTATGCAATTTGAGATCCCAATTTGATAAATACACATAAACTTGAATCCTTCCAAGAAATAATGTGACTGTGTCGTGTACTATAATGCGGGCTCTGGAGCTTTTTATGCTATGATGATGTACCTAAGTTTCAAGAAACATACACAAATAAACTTACCAAGGGTACCGAAAGTCTTAATCATTTCTTCACAGAATTCCTGTGGTGTTAAGACCACTGTGCTTCTATGGCCTAGCTGGACAGGTACACTGGTGTTATCAACTCTTGTACAGAACACAGATCAACTCAGACAAACTTTTCATAAAGTTGTGGACTTCAGGCATAATTTTATTTATAGTTTTAAATGAGCTTGCAGCTAGTATATGAGATCTACTAGACCGGCATCATTCCTGTGGAGTATGGTAAGCTCTCCCTAACTTGGAATCAAAAAGATTAAAGAGTAAACCCTGATCCTATTAGTGACTGAAAATGTTCCAACCTGGAATCTGAAGTAATACTAAGAGATGAACCAGAAAGAACACTTTGAAGGTTGATAGCCCATCTTGTGGCTCTAATGAGAAAATGATGACAAATGGTTTTACCACTAAGAATGCAAATGTATAGACCTCTTGACACAAAGGGGGTCAAAATAAGCCTTTTGTCTTTGGAGTAGGAATGAAATGCCTAATCCCTGATTACTAAGGTTACATTTTCTGCTCTTCTGTCATCTAAGTGAACATCCAGATGTTGATTTTACAGTACCTTGTCATGATGGTATGGATGGAAAAGGCAATGTAAGAGCACAAGTTCAGTGAAACTATCTGTAATATCCACTGCTCACACCTTCTTGCTCTCATTAGACCTGGGGATTCTAAGTCAGGTTTCCTGAAAGAAAGTCTGTCACTAGAAGTTGTGTAGGGGTCATTTGGTCTAGTAACCTATGCTTCTTCCTTTGTACCTCACAAAACTGAGTTGTGCAGTGCAAAAAAACATCATCTGCTTCTTCCTTCAGACTGGAATGCATAAGCTCACTGAAAACACAGAAGCTCCAACTTCTTAATGAGCGAAGAGTTTCATTAGCCTTTGAATTAATGTTTAAATTAAGTATTTTTAATGGCTTGAACTCCAACCCTGATAGTTATCTTCATCAGCCACAGTCTTAAGGGCATGGATGTGCCCAAACATCCAAAAACATGTGCGGGCACATTGCATACAAGGATTTTGGCTACCAGCCGCGTCTCACCATATAGATTTTACTTCTTCCCACCACTCTGTGGGAGTCTTTTTATAAATAGACAACCTGTTATAATAGACAACCTTAATAAAGTTAGTCTTGCCTTGCCAGAAACACATGGTGAGTGTCAACAGACATTTACAAAATGACAGCAGATCTCACCAAACAAATCCTGATTTACTGTCCTTTTTCATGCATTTTTTCAGGTTTTGAAATGCCCTGAAGCCATCCTCTGGACCACGTTATGATCTAGCAAGCTTTCTCAGACAACTAAATCACTCTAGAATTAATTATTCCTCCACCTCTGCCTGCTGATCCTTCTTTTCCTTGTGAAAAAAAGATCTAACAAGCAACAATCAGAACAGTAGAAGATACTGCGTACAAATGCATGTCCTCAGCTGGCCAGGACTGACGAGCATATAATAATGACATCGTAGGTGGACAAATAAAGAAAATACTGAAGAATGTTACCTTTCAGTCCCCCACCATTTCGCATTGAAATGGTGGTGTCAAGACTCTCCTATATTTTTGGTGTGAAACTCCTGAATAGAAATGGAGAGAGAGTGCTTGAAAGGCTGTGTGCCAGTAAGATGCACAGCAGTAAGACTATTAATTTTAATTTAGGTCTTGTACACAGATAGAAAACAGATGATACCAATGCCTCAACTGTTGTATTTGACATCATGTCTTCAATAACTGAATGCCGTATCAGTGCTGTCAACGTTGTATGAACTTGCCATGGAAACTTGGATCCTGGACCCATTGAACAAGGTATACTATGAAGCCAAAAGCAATGATACTGATCTAAAATATGAGAACATGCACACCAAAATCAGTCAAGGGGCTTAAGCCGTACTGCCGACTCTCTTGCTATAATTTCTATCAAAGCACAGAAATATCCATCTTAGAACAGCAGGTACTTTCTTCATATACAGCTTAATATATGAGGGAAATCTAGGTTTCATTTCTGGATCATGAGGATGATAATTTCTTCCCCAGAAGGGAACCTACATGAAGACCTCAGACAGATTTGGACTGTACAGAACCATTAGAATTTATTTCTTACTATAACAAAAGGTACATGCAGTAACAGGGAATAGTGCAACATAGTAGTTATTTCATATCTGATTCACATTTCTCAGTCCAGACAACTAAAATCTGAATCTGTAAAAATACTTCACCAAAAATTTAAAACTTAGAAAAATTAAATTTTTTCTAAGGTGCTTAGAATATCTGCAAAAAAATAAAGCACTGGCTTTTTTTCCAACTTAATTTCTAATCACTTCATCTCTAAAGGTAATATTTTTAAACAAAAATATTCAAATACTCCTACAGAGCCAGAAAATTATTGCAGGTCGTTGAAAGAATACCTAGGATTGCATATCTTACAGGAAAAAAAAAAAAGCCTACACTTTGCCTACTGTTGCTCAAATGCTGTCTTTTTGTGCAATGTAATTCCATATTTTACCATATGGCCTATGACTTCCTATTTAAGGCTGCACATCAATATAGCTTTAAAATCAAACATAAATTCCTGTTTTAATCTAACACAGAGAGACCTGAATATCCATTGCTGCCTTCCAGTTTATCTTTTAATGGCTTTTTAATAGGAAACTTACAAAGGAATGAAAATACGATTTACCATCAACAATACTACCTCTCATTGTTAATATTTTCTTGCAAAACACTAACTATATATTAGAAAAGAGCAGAACATGCTTATAACTTGTGTATTGGCAATTTATTCTACCAAAAAGAAAGGCTCTGCAAAAAGATTTATATCCAGTTGCCAAGAAAGAAATTCTCAATTAAATGTCAATTCAATTAAAGATAGCTTCTCCTTCCCTGATTTCACAAATACACATCTTCTCTGAGAAGCAACAAAGCAAAACGAGTCTCTCACAACATACCTCCATTATTCTTCAAACTGTGGGCATTTAGCGTATCAGAACGACTACTGCTAGATAACAGATGATGTACTGTTACTGGCATCACTCAAAGTAATACCAGAAACCATCCACCTTGCTTAGGTTACTTTTGTATGTACAACTATCTCTCTCATAATCACTTTACCAATCATAGTTATGACTATTAGGAAGAACGCTTTCCTGTAAGATTACACTAACTACATGGTCAGAAAAAGAGTCTGTAAGGAAGAATAAAACTTCAGTTAAATCTTTCTGACACCTCGCTACAAAATGGCTTTTAACTCAATGCTGTTCCATCCCAAGTCAAATATGCTTTCTATTTTTACTACTACAATGCACGGTAAGAAAATACTCCCCAAAAAACAATATAACTTTCAAAAATAGCAGCAGCCCCTTCCCCTTTTCTATTCTAAAGGGCAGTGAGTGATTCTTTTCTTTTACAAAAAACAGTCACAAGGTTTATTCAACATGGCACTGGAATGCCTTACTACTTTCATGTTCATCCAGTTGGTTATCAACTGATTCTTAGCCTGTATCACTCGGAAAAGTGCGGCGACAAATGAGATTATTAACCCTTTTACAGGGCCACAGCACAGTAAAAGTCAGCAAAATATGACCATCTCACCACAGTAAAATCCAGTAAAACCACCATCTCTTCTAGAAATGTCATTTCCAATTATTAGAAAGTGAAAAATGACTGGGGATGAGCTGTTCATTCAAACTAGAAAAAGAATTTTGATAAAGCCTCTTTTTTATCTCCACCTGCTGGCAGTTTTTCATGATATGGCTTCCTAGGCACAGCCTGACTTCAAAGAAAAACATCAACAGAAAAATTCACGCCAATAAATAAGAAAGTAACAAGAAAAGATAACTCAAAGAGACAGACAATTCAGAAATACATTTTATGTCTCTAATGAACCTACACGACACAAACGAATGCTAATACTAGATTAGATTATTTATACAGAAGAATCATGCTATTTTTATGTTGTATTTGTGCATACCTCACCTGTTTTCAACATGATTTTATGTTTTTATTTTTTTTTAATTACATAAATTTACCAGATTCTGTGATCATCTGAAGTAATCCATCAAGAGCACTGGGAAGCAGACCTCTACTGGATATTTTTAAGTGACTTAATACAACAGGTACGCTTTGGTATTCCACAAATAAGGCCTTCCCTTCATCTGTCTTCAAGTCTACGCGAAGGGAATCAAACGCTTGAGCCAGGTAATCCACTGAAAGATATCAGAATACAGGCAATAAAACTTCTACAATCATAGCTCCATTAACCAATATGTTAATAGCTATCCTGAGAGTTACTGTTGCAGATGTATACTTAAAAGTTAAATGGCTGAATATATTAAATTTTATTTTTATTTAAAGACAGCCTCTGCCTGTTTTTATTCCTTAACAAATTGTTGTGAGTGGAGAAAAGGTCTAACTACAACTCGTATGTTGAAGAAAAATACACTTACAGATATAAAGCCCTTTAACATTTTGCTTAAGAGGAAAGAAATTAAAAGCTTGTATAGTTTGAGACAGTGTTCGTTTCAACATCTGGGAAACCTCTATTAAAGGAGCTAAGGGCCGATTTGTCTGAATAAGAGAAATTACTTTCATGAGAGCAACTACTCCCATTCCTTTCTATAAAAAGCTGTACTTAAGTTTCAGTGCATACATTTTATGTACTCCTTCATTATGGGGCGCACTAAATTATACAAAGAATGTAGATTAAGTGGAACAACCTAATTTTCTTAATTTCCTGATGTCATATCTTTCTCAGTATCTTGGAATTGCATTGATCAGCTGGAGCACAGAAAAGAAGTGTAAGCAATCAATTTATCCTGTAGCATACGTTTAACTACAGTGCCCTCTGCTGGATACTGGCATTTTGAATGAAACAGGATATCTGTTCAAACCAAACGTGCTACCTTATCACTACATCATTCGTGCCATGTGGTCAGAGCGATCAAAATTCACACAAGGTGACATTTGAGATATGTTTAACAACAGGGTGTATTTTCCACGTTATAGAAGTCAGCAGTAAAAAACTACCATGAGAAGCTAACCTGATTCATTCTAATTAACAGCATACATGCAATAACTCTGCAATAACTAATTTTTGTATTGTAATTCTTTTGCCTCGTTTTTATCAAACATTTCTAGAAATGCGCGCCTCAATTTTAGAGGAATTATCACACCTCATCAAAATATCTTGACTGAAATAGTTTCCTCCAACAGCTAAAATACTATATATGTTCATTAATGATGTCAGGGTGGTCTTCCACCATGTTTAAATCCTGTGTTTACTGTAAATAGTTACAATATAAATACTGCACAGGTCAGTTAAGCATAAAGACATACTAATCTGCTTAACCATTTAATCCAGAAGGATGAATTCCATTAAGAAGAACATTGTTCATTATGTATGGACTTAAAATCTTTGCCATCCCTGATTAGCATCAATCAGGATGCCGGAGACTGCAGGAATTTTGTGATGTGGATTTCTGCTTTCTAAGAAATGGCCCCAAATTCATAACGTATTTCATGCAAGAGACAGAAAAAAATCAGGTGCCATCTGATTCGGACACTCTGGCATGGTTTTTCAGGATTATCTTGAAAATTAACATCTCTGTAAACTGTCTCTATCTCTTTGTGTTACTAGCAGAGGAGATGTGTTACTGGTAAAGACATTTTAAAATACCAACCATTCTGAGAACAATAGATAGCAAAAATAGAATCATGGAATAATACAGGCTGCAACCTCCTGCACAAGGCAGGACCACTTCTGAAGTTAAATCAGATTGCTCATAGTTGTAACCCCACTGAACAATTATTTGCTATCAAAATAATCTGTGCTTTTAAAATGTCTTTGAAAATGGAAAAACAATTGGTTAGTATCACAAAGAGTTGGAAAAGGGTTATGGATATATTTATTCTTATGATACCCTTGCAAAACTTATTCTTGCAGAAAATCCCAGTTATGTGGCACCACACTACTCCTAAGTTGCTGCAAGTAGGCAGTAATCACCTCTTATGCCTGCTCTTAGTGGTATATAATTAGTGTTTTCTGCCTGACTTCCATAAAAAGGATCTGCAACACCTCTTGTTCCCTACTTCCCTTGAAAAGAGAAAAGGCTTCATAACCAAAGGCAGCAGTTAACAAATCAGCCTACAGAATGGTTATTGTATTCTTTGAAATATATTTTCCACAGGTTTTTTTCTCATCCTGTCCAGACACAATCTGATTCTTGTTAACTTGTAGTGTCTACTTTGAAACCTTTACCTTCTCCCTCTCCCATGAGGCAGACCCAACTTCCCCTATTTGTTTGCAAACACAAAATCATATAAGTTTTAAGTAGAGGATTCTACTTTACACTACTATTATACATGATCTGCTAATGTGAAAGGTGGGAAGATCCTGTGAACAAAGTGGAAACGGGAAAAAAAAAACTCAACAGTGAAAGCAAAGAGTCACTTATCCTATGATGTCCCCTTACACACACCCCAGATTCTTTTTGGTTAATAAAAGGCAAAAGCATGAGCTGAAAATGATATAGCTGTTTCAAATACAGTAACCCCCTAACAGGCACTGAAGGCTGTCTGGACTATATTGTTTAAGAGGATGTTTGAATTTTTCTTTTCCTAAGCTCAATTTTTTTCAAAGAAATAAATACATGAAAAATCACATCTTTATATGGTCAGTAGTTCGACTTGATAATACGTGACAATTATATTGCATTTAGGATTCAGAGAGGACCTATCAACTCTGCTGCTTTTATGCTGTTGGACTCCTTTTGCATAGGTGAACAAAATTGCTTCACAGCAATCATTGAAACCATTATTTAATTAAAACAATTAAGTCAAAAGAGAAAGCTAATAACAGAAGTCAAAATAAGACATTCTTTTGAATTACTCATCAAATCTGCAGATTTACGAATTAAGAACCTTCAAGCATAATTCAGATTAAATACTAATGTAGAAGTTTTCAAAAAACTCATATGTAAATTAGAATTTGTTTAAATAACCAAAGTTAATTTTAAAATAAAATATCTCTATAAATCAGATTGATTTAAGGTTTTTCTTCTCTGGGTTCTGACAGAAAAGTGTATACCAATCTCTATGTCGAAAGGATAAGGAAGGAAAGTATTATAAATCTGGGTTTGCGCCTCTTCTCATAACGTGCTCAACACTCATGAACTCACAAGAAACAGTCCATCTTTGTCATCACTTTAAAGAAAATGTTTCACTCTTTTCAGATCGTATCTGTATTCAAAGAAGGTCCCACTGAGAAAATTTGCCACAGCATCTTGAAAACTGCACAAGTGGAGTAACCTGTCATAACCTGAATCAGAAGTCACTATTTTCAGAGCTGTGTTATCTCCTGATATGACCTTGTACGTTACTATACTACATCAACATAGGAATTTTGGAAGATTTTGGATAAAAAGGCCGCTTTTCATGCTAGAGAGGTGGCTTAGAAGTCTAAAACATTTTTACGTGAACAGAACATGGTGCCTTTGTAAATGAGTCTATTTAACAGTGAAATCTGAATGGACAATCATATAAAGAACTGACAACTTCACAGAGTAGCACTTTTCAGTGTTGCTAATACGGGTAGCCATTTGCAGACTTGGTAGGAGAAGAGGGGAGCAGCAGACATTAAGAGCTGAAGCATGAACTGTATACTAAACTTAGACCAAAGGACAGAGCAATTGCAGGACATATATCACAATTAACTCTAACAATAATAATCCACTACACAGCTGGCTTTCTCTATGTGACTACAGATACATCAGAAATACCTATGAACATCAGATTTATCTATAGACATAAATGCAGCAAAGTTGTAACTATGTCAGAAAAGAAACACTTGACGCTGCAGCTGATTAGCCTTTCAGGGGATAGGTAAACAACCTACTAGCTCAAACAGGACAGTGAAATTCTAGAACTGTTCAAAATCTGCTACTTATTTCAGTTTATAAAAGAGTAACTAGCTGTGCCATTCCATGCAGTAAACATCTTGGCAATCCAATCACTGCTATAGTGACAGTTAGACAGAATTACCATCTCTTTTCCCCTTCTTTAGAAATGTTGATGTCTGACAAGAAGTCGTCATACCAAAAGAAACACATAAATTCCAATATGAAATGAATAATAGCGAGATTCATGCTTGTTTCCAGTATATTTTTCTTCACAAGGTAGCAAAACCACTTTTCACTAATAAAGTATAAAAGATGCTACAGTATCACTGAAATGTTTTTTGTCCAGCCACATGACTGAAATAAATAAATACATTTTTAAAAAATCAGAACTTACCTTGTGTCACTGTTTTAAGCACAATTAAAGTTGACAGAAACCTCAAAGGCATACAGGAACTCTTAAAGAAAGCTGCCGATTTTGATTTACTCTCTGTAGCCTGTTCAGAAGAACTGTGTGGGTTTCCCTTACTTACTATGCCTTTGAAAATATCTTCGCCAAGTCTCCTTATCGTTGATGTCATTGTTGCATGCTGTTTCAAACACCGCATACAGTTAGTGTAAAGATTAGAATGCATTAAAATGCTGCATACTATACAGAGACATAAATGTTCCCCTAGTGATTAAATATTAAATAGCAAATGGTTTGACCATGTATTGGATCCTTATCTGTATAGGATCCTTTGTGTTCCAAAAGCAGTTGAACAACATTACCGTGCCTTGTCAACACCAGTCAACATCAGTCAACTCTATTTTGTAAGGTTGCCTGAAGTTATATCCTGTAAAAGCATTCATAGAATCAAGGTCTAAACATGAACCTTAAGAGCACTGTACAGGCAAGATCTATTAGATTTTTCATCATAAGCTATACAGAAAAATTACTTCAGAATCGAACTTCACAATAGGCTCATTTAAAATATGGTTCCTTATTAGCACTAAAACTGACAGCTTACTATTCTATTGAATTTAAACAAGATATTTACAAGTTTCCTCCTTTTTGCTTTAGCAAAAGCACTACTGACCGCTCTGCACTATACTGAGTCTTTACAATACAGCTACTGTCTTTTTTCTTAAATATACTGCTATATATTTTCTTATAGCATTCTAGTCCAAGAAAAGTAAGAAATGTCTTGTGGTTAGACAACTGAGCAGAGAACAGAAAAATCAAAATTCCTTCACTGCTTTGCCACACATCTCCATCAATTTCAACAAGTCTCATGCATAAAGTGAACCTAAAAGTATCGCCTTTTCTAGTGCATATGTAAAAACACAATTTCTGAGATGCTTTGACACCACAATAGAGATCACATAGTTATGAAAACTATGTTTAGATACACAATACAAAATTTAAAATTAACTTGAAAAAGAATTTATTTTTTTCATTTGCCATCAATCTGTGGTAAACACTATGATTTTAGGTTTTGCAAAGACGGCAGAATTTCTTTTATACATTCTAGCTGAAAACACCCACTTTTCATATGCATTTAAAACACAAAATACACTGATGTATTCTGGGAATTTAGTTTTAAAAGAACCATACAGCAAGAGGACTACTTGTTTTACCTGAATACCACTGTCTAGCTGTCTTATAGTCCAGTAAATAAATTTAATTACAGGCATGTGTAGTTTAGGATTCACAAATGGCATCCACTGGAGTTGTTCAGCAGCTATAGGCAAAAGCTGTAAAAATAAACAAAAGTAGAAGTACATGCAGTATATGAAACTACTGTATAAGCTAAATGTAAGTGAAAACCAAACAAAACTCCCAGCTTTCTCTTGGCATTTAACAGATTACATATGCAAATACTCACTGGGCAGATCCAGTACAGGTTTTATATGCAGTACAGGAATTACATGCATAAACAGATTTAAATTTTATAGAGGCTTACATGCAAAAGTGGAGATACATCTCCACTCAATCTCAGTAAATCCAATCCCAATGGCTATAAATCTTTAATAATAATGAAGAAAAACAGTAAGAGAAGATTTTCTGAACACCTCACTGATTTCCAAACGTTGGTATCCCCAAGAAGAAAACAATAAAAGTGGAGTAGAATCTTTCATCAATCATAAATTGGAACTTTAATACCTAATATAGGCATCAAAATATTTTTAAATTAGACACGTTCATCTCCTTAAAAAAAAAGGAATTATACATAAAACATAAGACAAATTATGAACTGACAGAAGTGACTTGAAATAAAACGCTGAAACTCTCAAGGTGAGACTGAACACCACACTTTACCTTAAAAATGATTTGTATGCTTTACAAATGACAAATTGTCTACTATATTTCACTGCTGGAATTAATACTGACTTACTAACAGTGGTTTTGTTTAAATTACTGTATCCAAAGCATGTATCAAACAGGCTGACCTGCAATATTCTCAAAATCATTTAAAAAAACCCCAAAATCCAGAAAACATATTAACACAAGCAAACAATCCAAACCCCTTTACCTTTGTACACTTTTCCTGGGTGTGGGTTTTTTTGGAGGTCTGGGTAAGTTTATGACTGTCCTCTCTTTCTTCTTGTATTTTTATTTTGCTAAGGTGCTGGTCTGAGATCCAATCCATAAGAAAAGTTAAGAGCTCATAAACTTGAGAATTCAATGGTAGCTGTAATACATCCACATCAGATATTTCAGCTTTCAAGTTAACCATTTTTCTAAGCCAAAACAGTAACAGACTGAAATATATGAGAGTACATTAGTTCTGAAATATGCATAATTTAAAGGATGATGAGTAATGCCTGATAAAATCTGGGAGGTAAGTTACTGTATTGGGAGCCTGTGAAAAATGTTGTATTTGATGAAACAGTGATCTTGAACAGGCCATGTCTACTCTGTTGGGTCTTGTACCCAGGGTTTGAGAAGCCTGTATGTTATTAATATAACATGTAACTTATAATATCTTTGGGAAAGGTAAACTGTATGTGGATCAAAGGGTGATATGTGGTGATCCTCACCCTGAGACCACTGTACACTGAGGAGGCAGAGATGCACATCACAGTTAACCTGGGTAGGCACAGCCTATGCTGTGCTGCGCAGATCCCTTGGCTGCAGGATAAAATCAGCCTGCAGACACCTCCCACTTGGTATCAGTAATCACACCTCCTGCCTGGCCATACCTTTGTCCAAAAGGGCAACAAGAAGTTCTCCTGTGAATGGCCTTCGTGAATAGAGTCTGTTTTCTTATAAGAGAACTATATAATAGCTTGAATGACCAAAAAGGAGGAGCTTGTCTCCATGGACAGGACCTGCTCAGCGTGCCCTGGGAAAAATCTACTGGGCTCCATCTGATGCTGCACAAACGCAAGGTTCCCAACATCTGAAGTGACATTAATATTTACTTGCTATCTACATTCCTCCTCTTATTCTGTCTTATTAATTCAGCTATTTCATTAAGCTATTTGTTGTCAGGCTTTCTTATAGAGATACAGAAAGAACCCTGCAATGTTTCTCTCTCTCACACCTCACTCCCCTCCCCACTGCAGAACAGGTACTATCTGTGATGGCTTCTGGGTATGAAAAAATACGCATATAATTTATTTTGTACTCAGACAAATGGATATAAAAGGCCTGGAAAAAGATTTTCACACACAGAATCACTCCATTTTATAATTTTGGCCAAATGACTTACAGGAGAAAGCAAATCTTTAATGTCCTTTGCGTGTGAAAATTCTCATTTCAGTGCACTAGACCTCTACACTAGACCATACAATCCACTGTTGTTAAAATTTAACTGCGTAACAAAGACTTCATGAAATGGTCATTCTATCATTCACTACATTGCAGTGAAATACTCTATGAAGGATATCCAGAGATACCTGAAGACAGGCTGCACGGACAGTTCTCTAAAGACTTCAAAAATTTTCTTGCACCTACCTTCAAATAACAGTTTTCCTCTTCACGTGGAACTATAACTACTGATACTGTTTATATTTCACTTGCAACCAAATTACACTAAAACCTATGTAAACAGAGAAATACGTTGCCTATATATAGACAGCACAGTTTTAAGGCATCTGATATAGAATAATTAAACCAGGATGGTGTAAATATCTCTTTCCCATTTCACAGTTTAGCCTCTAGCTGGAGAAAATCATTACTAGTTGGGAGATGTTGGCAGAATACTACCAGAGGACTTGCTACTAAATGGAACAACATGGAGACAGAAAGAATTTCATTACGTGATGTAAGAAGATATTTTAAGGAAAACAAGGTGATTGGTTTGGAACTGCATATGAACACTGTCTTCATTCTCTTTCCCTCATTAAAGATGATTTCTCAAAAAAATAAAAGTAGTACCATCACCTCTGGCTTACAAAATTAAAATTCTTTATCTGATACCTCTGACTGACTACTGTTTAGCTGGTGTTATTCATAAAAAGTGCTGTACTGTAGCAGCAACCAGAATGAATTTAAGATTTGCTCCGACACAGCAAAAGAAACCAGTAACAGGTTACAATTTTAATTGACAGATGAAAGCTGATGTGACAGGAAGAGGAAAACATACCATATAAACAAAAATATATATGTACACTATACACATAGAGAATATGAAATCCAACAGACGTTTTTAGCAACAAGCTTAATTCTTTAACTGCCTGTTTTCCCCCAATAAAATCTGTATATTTTCTTACTGTAACTAATTCACTCATTAAATAAATAAAATTGGTAGTTACGTTTTCTAATTTCTAGCAGATATACAGAGAATATTCCACTGCCTAATGTCTTTAGAATGAATCTTTCATTTTGCCCAATTCTTACCTTAGCAATTTTCGATGTTCCCATCATTTTTTCCTGCTTGACGGGTTTATTTTGTTGCACCACTTGATATATATCCTTAGACTTCTGTACCATTAAAAATTCATGCTTCCTCTACAACAAAATGTAACAATGAATTATAATTCAGTTGTTACCTATAAAGGAAGCAAGTACATGTAAAAACAAACCTTACTTGTAGATTCTCTAAACGAGCTTGTACTTTTCTTGCTTGACCTTCCAACTTCTTGTTCAGCTCAGTTACATCACTTAACTGAAAGAATCAGAAAATATCAAAGTATCTGTAAATTCAAAAATCACTTCTCAATTATCACACTGAAATAATTTCATGTGGTTGCTGAGCCGTGATTATTTAAGTTCAAGTTTTTTCTTTTCAGTATGTAAAGTGATAGAAACAAAATCATCATCCACCTCCTCAACAAATCACAGAATCACAGAATGGTTGAGGCTGGCAGGCACCTCTGGAGGTCATCTGGTCCAACCTCCCAGCTCAAGCAGAGCCACCTAGAGCTGGCTCATGGTCCACCCAGGACCATGTCCAGACAGCTTTTGAATATCTTCAAGGTGGGACACTCCAACACCTCTCTAGACAACCTGTTCCAGGATAACTAAGACAGCAGCTCTTAGTTGACTTGCAGCCCAACCTTTCAGTTTGCAGGGGAAGAATAAGCAGTACAATGCTTCTCTAGATATACAGGCATGACACGTTTGATTACTTTTCATAAGAAGTGACATAAAAATGGAACGCGCATTTCAAGAATGGTCCAATAGTCTTGTCAGTGGGGACGGTGAAAGTTTTCCTCTCTGCAGAATCAAACAGTTACTGACCATGCTACAAAAACAGTTTACTCTGTGAGAAAAGGTGAGGGAAACTGTAACCTCCATTGAAACATATGAAATATGCTCTAGGCGTACAACAATGAACACCATGATTATTGCAGAAGCCCTCGGTTTGCACAGACATGCAAAGATTTTCTAGTGATGCGAAATAAAGAGACAGATGGGTTGCACCAGAACCATCAATATTCTAGGAGTTAGGTCTGAACTTCTCTAAGGGAAAGAATAAGGCTCTGATGTAGATTTTTATTGTACTCAGACTATCAGAACTGTAATTAATTCAATGAATAAACAGTGGTCAAATAGTTTAGACAGCAATTTGTGCGTCAGCATTTTAGGTCAGACAACAGTCAAGTGAGATGAAAATTCTTACTCTCGGTATTACTATGAACCACTGTCTCAGTTTAAGAACTGAGAAAATACTGCCTTCATTAACGTTTGTAAAAATAACTGAAAATACTGACCGAACATGAAGTTAGAAATACACATTCTACTTTTTATTTAATAGAATCAACGCAGCGATTCAGCACAGGGTGAGATTGTTATAAATATTTTGTTATAAAATTATGTTATAAAATACTTTCTCTCCATCCACTCTCAATTTGCTTCAGAGGACACATGGATTTGTACTTCCTAACAATTCGCTGTTGCTAGTGGGTCAGAAAAATAAGTGCAACTTTTTTTATGCCATAAAAGATCAGAGAGGCTAAATTTCAAGTACTAGAAAAAGTTGAGGAAAGTACTTTCAGACATTCATACAATTCTTGTCTTACCAAAACAAAAAATTACCAATTTTGCAAACTTAAGCTGTTCAAGTATTTAAAATTGTTGACTGTAACTTGTAAAATTATTGGTAACAAGAAATAACTAATTTTACCTGTTTTCTTAAAGAGTCATTCATTTCCTTCAGGGTGTCGAATGATGACTTCAGCCTCCTATTTTCTTTAGTTATTTCTCTCAAGGCTTCTGTCAGCTGTTTAACTTCTGCCTCATGTTGCTATAGGAATATCAAATTTAAAACCATGATTTACAAGAGACCATTTTAGAAACAATTCTAAGCTAAGTTACATTTCAATGTTAGAATAATAAGACAAACTTCAAAGATCAAGTTGGTAATTCTGCATTGCCAAATTTGCACGTTCAACCAGTAGCAAGAAAAACAACCTCCACACCACATATTCATGTTCAGTATATTCATTAATGACTTGGATGATGGGACAGAGTGTATCCTCAGCAAGTTCGCTGATGATACCAAACTGGGAGGGGTGGCTGACACTCCAGAGGGCCGTGCTGCCATCCAGCGTGACCTGGACAGGCTGGAGAGCTGGGCAGAGAAGAACCTAATGAGGTTCAACAAAAGCAAGTGTAGGGTCCTGCACCTGGGAAGGAAGAATGCCAAACACCAGTATAGGTTAGGGGCGGACCTGTTGGGAAGTAGTTCTGAGGAGAAGGATCTGGGGGTCCTGGTAGACAGTAAATTATCCATGAGCCAACAATGTGCCCTTGTTGCCAAAAAGGCCAATGGAATCCTGGGCTGCATAGGGAAGACTGTGGCCAGTAGGTCGAGGGAGGTCATTCTCCCCCTCTACTCTGCACTGGTGAGGCCACAACTGGAATACTGCGTCCAGTTTTGGGCTCCCCAGTTCAAGAGGGACAGGGAACTGCTGGAGCGGGTCCAGCGTAGGGCAACAAAGATGCTTGAGGGACTGGAGCATCTCCCTTATGAGGAAAGGCTGAGAGAGCTGGGACTCTTTAGCCTGGAGAAGAGAAGGCTGAGGGGAGACCTTATTATGGCATACAAGTATCTAAAGGGTGGGTTGAAGGAGGATGGAGCCAGACTCTTTTCATTAGTTCCCAGTGACAGGACAAGGGGTAATGGGCACAAGTTAGAACACAGGAAGTTCCGTTCAAATACACGGACAAACTTCTTTACAGTGAGGGTGACAGAGCACTGGAACAGGCTGCCCAGGGAGGTTGTGGAGTCCCCTTCTCTGGAGGCTTTCAAGACCCGCTTGGATGCAGTCCTGAGTAATGTGCTCTAGGCAATCCTGCTTTAGCAGGGGAGTTGGACTAGATGATCTCTAGAGGTCCCTTCCAACTCTGAAGTTTCTGTGATTCTGTGATATGAAGAAGAATCTATTAAGAACATGAGAGCAACATGCACCGCCAATTGCTCTTATCCTTTCCAGATTCTACCCAAACCAGATGATATCGATACATACACTTCTTAGACAAGTCACACGTGGGAAAGGTTTGTGAACTAAAACCATTGACAAAGCTTTTATTTATAGCTTATTCTTCCATATAATGACAAAAAACGGTGATTCTGTTTTGTAGCAACTTTTGAGGTTTCAACTAGTTTTTCTGGTGTTGCTCTCTGAATCATGCAGAGCAAGAAATTAATCCTATGCCTCTTAGACTAGCGCTCTGGTTTACAGCATGAGCATATGAATTGCTAACTACAACCTGCATATCCACTGCCATTGTTCTCATTCCAGTGAATCTTATTTTAGTTTTAATCTTCTCTGGACACCAGCGCATCTGGTATACCTCAGATTTGATAAAAAAAAGCAAAGTTTTATTTTACTGAAAATATTCCAGCTATATATACTTACTATCTTTCATTTCTCCCCCTTCCATGAATTCACTATTCTTCACACATTCACACACTCATTCTCTATTTTTCCATTTCCAGTCATATCCTCTCTTCCTACATGTGCAAATGACAAAAATAAATCTCTGCAGAAGTTTAAAGGAGGCAGGCCCTGAAGAGATCCTTCTCTGTATTTCTGCTTAGAAGCACAGTAACTTCCATTCCAGCTATACAGGAAAACCATATACAACACCTTTTCTCTCAACTGATGCTCTTCTTGAGTCAATAGGATCAGACCAGCTGTGGGCAGGACATTCTTGTCTAAAGCACCTACCCACACTTGGCTAAGACAGCATGAAATGACAGATCCCCTTTTCATATCAATGAACATGCAGATGCTGCCAACATATAATGAGTGCACCCTATCACATCACATGGAATGTTTCACTTTCATTTTCTACATACACAGTTAATATGCTTATTTGAAGTTCAACAGCTGGCCTAGGAAGAATCAGTAAATAATTATTAACGTGAAAAGTAAGTAGCACCAGTGTGTTAAGCCATGGGGTTGTAGGTGATGCCAGGATGTCAAAGCCATCCACTTCCATAAGTAAATAAGATGGTACCATTCGTAACATAACCAGCTATACTATTTCACTCCTTACAGATGTTTGCCTAGTCTGTTCTTAAGTACTGGAAACACTGCAGCCTTACCAATCTACCTGTCCCTATGCTTAACTATTTTTGCTTAGATCTAGTTTTTCCTACCATGTAACCTAATTTTTCCTTACTACTACTACTCCTCCTCCTATCACAGACATGAAAAAAGTATTAGTTTCTGCCTCTTTGTTGCAGTCTTTTATGTAGCTGAAGCTTGTCACATTCACCCTCAATTCATCCTGTATGTTGAATGCCTGCATCCGCTCATCATCCTCTATTTCTGCAGCTGATACTTCTATTCCAAAACAATACTGTACACTCACACCTTCTGAATAGTTTAATGGCTTTTTTCAGACCTACTATATCTTCAATTTGTCATGATCGATTTTAATCCTAATGTTTTTTCAGTGTGCTTGAAATTCCCCCTCACTTGCTATTTTCTTCAAATTTAATAAATGTGCTTTTTAGAATCTTCATGGTTGGAAAGGACCTTTGAGATCATCGAGTCCACGGTGAGTTTTCTCACCATCAAACTTCTTATTGGAAATGCTGAATAACACTGGACTGAAAAGATATTCCAGAATCCACTATGTACATTCCTTCAACTTTACTGCGAACTACTGTTGCACTACAGCTTTACACAAACTGCATTATGTCTATGTTATACTTTCCTAATATGATTATGAAAATGCCACGGAAACCTGTATAACAATTTCTAATTAAATCGAGACATATATGTAATTACTACTTCTCTATTAGCAATGCCCATTACCTTACTGTAGTGGAAATGAGACAGATTTGACAATTTATGATTAACATACGCTAGTAGTTATTTATTGCATTGTTTTCTGCATTGTGCTTCCCATGGCTTGTTCATAGCTTGCTTCAGGATTTATATATTTATTTATTTGGAGAACTGGCATTAAGCTGATGGCTGTAGAACTCCTTCCCTTTTGAAAAGAAAGGCACCACATTTTTTTAGTCTTCTAATACTCCATTTGACCTCCACAAATTTTCACAGATAACCACTAATTTCTCCCGGGTTTTCATCAGGCAGTTCTCTAACTGGTGTAACATTCTTAAAGCACAGAAGATTTGAAACATTTAAATTAACATCTTAACCTATTCCTTCCTTCTTCAGAAGTTGAGGTCCTGCTGCTCTGACACTCTTCTCCCCTTTTTAACATGTCCTCCCTCAACAGCTTGTGGGAAAGGTTTATCCGCACACTTCAAAGAAATTTAATTTCTCAGCTTATGTTTTTGACAGTAAGTACATATATTTAAGGACTTCTCTAGGTGATCTTCTGGATAATACCCAAAAGTTTTCACAAGACCTACAATAAATACCAAACACCCACAAGAACAGTGTTGTTGAATACATTTTTCCATTGTTGAAATCATATCATTTCATTTCCTCCAACGCCCCCAGTTAGGTTGATTTTTTCTTTCTTCAAACTTTCTGAGTGTTTTTGTGCTAATACTCTCTGCAATAGTTGTTATGTCATAAGATCTCATTGTGTCTTAAAGCCTTCCCAAGGAAATCTACTTCAACTACAGCTAATGAAAAGATACTCATTTAGGTTACACACAACTACAGATAGACCATAATTGTTTCTCTAATAACGATCTTAGAAATATGTTACCTTTCTTTTCCAAACTGTAACAGTAAAATGTACCTACATATCAGACAACTAAATGCACCATTCTGAAATAGAACCATATAAAAACCCTATCAATACTGTTTCTTACTTTTTATGTAAACCTTTCATTTGGGGATTTCAAACACGTTAAAGAAATAAGTATTATATCCAGCAAACGTGATGACTTAAGATAACTACATACAAAATAGCATGTAGAGCAATAAACATAATTCAACACATTACTACACCTCTTTTATAATTCCAAATTTCGTGTGAACTTCTTCCTCAACACCTCTTATTTTAGCCAAAGCAGCTTCATGTCTAAAAATCAATGCTTCTCGCTCAGTGAGAAAATGCTCTCGTTTCTGGAGTTCCAGAGCATACTCCTGCTGTGCTGAACTTTCTCTCTGTATCAAGAAAGCAAAATGTTGAAACAGCTTTAAAATCCATTAAATTATCACAATTTATACTGAATTTGAATTTTGTCTCCCAGAGATACGCTTAGCTTTTTGAAAAATTACAGTGTTACATAACAGCTTACTAATTAAAAGTATCCTGATGGACATCTATGTTTAGATTCCCCACGCATTAACCCACATGACTTTGATGTGTGTTGAGATGGCTCTGCCTCACGAAATACAAAATTCAACTCTACATGGTTGTTCAAGTATAAACCTAGACAATTAAACATAGACTTTTGCTTCCAAAAGTATTGGATAATGGTATTAACTGTAAGACAAAACAGTCTGATGCAACTATCTATCCTGAACGCTAGATTACTGTATTATTTCTTCACTAGTGGGAAGCATCCCTGAAAAGCGGTAAGGAAAAAAGAGATACAAAATTGGTTTTGAAAAACACAGACCTGGCAGGGAATCTAGCAGAAGCACGGGAGCTGTTACAGAATAAAACCATAAAGGAGGTTCTTCTGTTAGTGGCCTAGCCCTGCCAGGGGATAAACTGTTAGGATTCCCCAGCAGCAGCAAAGTAAAGATAAGGCAGAATACAGAGTTTTCACAGGAGGCCATGAAGGCAAGCGCTCTTGAATGCCTAGAGCCAGGAGAATCGTTTCAGATGCTCTCAGGAGAAGCAATGGTTGCGGGTGCTTCCCTCCATGCCCACAGCATGTCACAAGACACTCTTCTTGGACGTAGCAGCACTGTGTTCAAACTCCCTCAAGCTGTATTTTATCTGATCTACCCACTATGCAAGTCAAAGCACCACTACAAATCAGTGAATTAATTTAGGGGAAGAGGTGGATGATGACACAGTTTTAGTATATAAGTGATTGCGATTAGTATAAGTAATAGTTTTAGTATGTAAGTAATTAAGTTCTAGTATATAAGTAATTTCTGGATTCTCTGTCAAACCTAAGAATCTTCATAACATTGCTCAACAAAATTTTTAAGACAATTCCAGTTCTTACCTGGAGCTTCTGATGTATGACAAATAATTCATCGTAAATTTGCCTGATGTGAGGTGGTATTAAGCCTTGACTATAGCATGCTTGAGCATCAGTTCCACTCACAATTTTCCTTATCAAACCATTGATAATATTTTGGTCACTATTTTCTCGTGCATTTGCAGCCAAACAGGATGGTAAGGTGCTGCCTATGGAAAGGAAAAACCCATTTTACATTAAAAAATTAGTCCTACATAAATAACAACATGATTGTTGTTCCAAAACATTGAAAACTTATTTTAGGAATTTAGAGTGACAAGTATAGAGCAAGAGGTATCAAAATGAGAAAATAATCTCCTGAAGAACCAGGGAGAATTGTTCAAAGCTGTGTTCCATGACTTGTTTGAACAATCAGTGACCAATGAAGTTTTATAAGTAAAACTATGTCCTCCTCTTCAATACAGAAATCCCATAGATGTTTGCATGAAATCCATGCACAGACTGAATCATAACATACCCAAAATTTCTTATTATTTTTGTAAGGGCTTTAGGCAAGCGATTCGCTGCTGACTACACCTTAGCCTGACATCTAAGTTAACAGAACAAGACTGAAGATTAACTACCAGACATGACACGAGAAACTGCTAGACATGACAGGTTACAGTGTAAGAAGCTGAAGAAAGTTGCAGCTAGCACACTGAGGAAAGGCTGGATTTCACAAATAGGCCTACCGACGGGAAGCAGGGAATTAATTCCTTATTTTGCTGTGCTTGCACATACAGATTTTCCTTTACCTATTAAAGTGTCCTTATCTCAGTCCAGGAGGTTTCTCACTTTTACCTTTCTGATTCTCTCCTATCCTACTGCATGGGGAGAGTGAGCAAGCAGCTGTCGGGGGCTGAGCTGCCTGTGGTGGTTAAACACAACAGGTACAGCTGTAGCAAAACTCAGGCTAATGAAGAAAAATTAATTAGGGATAAGTTGTTTATTTGGCAGGTAACTGGGGAAAAGAAAAGGAGGATAATGAGAAGAAGCATCAGGAAACAGGAAAAAGGTTACTAGGTAAGCAAATGATGTAATCAGGGCTAATTGGTGGTATGCATCAGGCAGCCTTGTGGTTGACCACCCATCACAGCTGGAGCAGCACAATAAACCAAACCTGTTGTTCTGCCATAGTGTGTCTGCTTCAGATGTGAGAAAGGACAGTATAACTAGTACAATGCCACATAAATCATAACAGAAAAAAAAGGAAAAAGAAATCAGAAAAAAGTAGTTATATCTGAAACAAGTGTGTGTGGTATTTATCAAACTTTTGTATTTATTTTGCCTTTGATCACAAATACTGTAAACTATGTATTTTTCCTGGTGCAATTTAATTATTTTTTTTGCTTTTCAGAAAGAATGTGCTTTCAGGAAGCTGTTTGTATACTCTCCCCACCCATTTAATACAACTCTTGGTGACAGTCTATTACAGTTCCATTGATCTGTTCTGCCTGGCTTCTGAGATTCCCTCTAGCTTCTTCCCGGGGTTGGTTGGCTGGCTGTCTCCACATTTCCAGATACACTTTCAAAAGAATGCAGCAATGTTCTTCTCAAACTAAAAATCTCCGTAACAGACAGAGCTACACTGATTCACAAATTCCTCCAATTGTGGCAGCATTTTCAAACATTTGCAGTGAATTAATGCCATCTGGTCCCCGCTACAGTCTTACAGTTAGAATTTCCTGAGTTAACAACAGACAACACTCTCTTCCTATCCATTGCCAGTTTTCAATCCTTAAACTGACACAAGACAGCTGATTTAACAGAGTATTTGTTAATGCAGCTAGCTACTTAAAACAAAAGAAAACAAAAAAAAACCACCAGAACCCAGCCTGTTTCTTCATTTATATTATAAAGTCACATGGCAACCAGTCTCATAAAAGGTTGATTTTTCTTTTTAAAATGTTGGTAGTATTGCATCGAGTATGTCTGGACTTCCTAAACTAGTTCTAAAGGAGTTACTTATACTTACATGAAAAGTTAAATCCCCAAATTAAAATACATTTTAGCTGATCATTGTATTTCTGAACTGAGCAGAAACACATTTCCTAGAAAGTTTTTTAAATTACATGTTATACTTCACATAGAGTTGTAAAAATATTTAAAATTCAATATTTATTACCTGTTTCCACATCTATAGCTGTATTTGGAACTGCATCAGTTTCAGAGCAACTAATGGTATTTTCTTCTATTTCTAGACCACTTGAATCACAAAAAGAATCTTGCTCACCATCAGCACTAAAAAAATGCAAAAGAGGAATAATTTGAAATTACTCAGTCCCTTTCTAACAGATCATTGAGAGAAGTTTGTATAAAAATGTAAACATTGCTAAATCTAAGATTTTGATATTTGACTGAAAACAACCAGCAGAATTAAATCATTTGGATGGAAGGTATTATTACTTACATGATTTTAACCACAACAATTAGTAATGTTGCTGACTTAAAAATGATAACAATAACTAGAATTTTCATGCTATAAGCACATGTATGCAACAGGTAAAACCAACACTCTTCTCTCACCGCCAACCACCAAATTCCAGGAAAGCCAAAAATACAACCCCACTTTTTTTCCATTATTTCTTCATATTTGGTGTAGAGTAGCTCTGAAAAGCGATTTCTTGGCTTTTGAAATCAAATTATCTCTGAATAAACTTAAAGCTCTTGATCAGTTTGAGCTACTTGTTCTACTCCTATTTCAGTTTGTACTATCCCTGTACTCAGTTTATATCATCCTTGTATCCCAACAGCAATTCCAACATAGATTAGATTAGAAAGTGTGCGAGACAATACTCCTCATCAAAATCAGCATTCACATTATCTCATACATCATCCACAAACATTTCTTTACTTAACAAGATTCTTAAAACAACTTCTGGATCTGTGCAATCTGAACGTATTGTTTACTCATGGTTTATGAGAGATAATAAATGGGAAAGGAGAGCTGAAAACACCTCTTACCAATCCCAGTCTTTAACACTTTGTACGAAATCACTAGAAGATCTGATGCTGTTCTCTCTTCCACTTTCAGTAAATTCTGACTCTAAAGAACATTTGGATAAAGAAGTAGCTGTATTTTCCAGTGAGCTGTCCATGTCACCTGGAATATATAAAATAAGAATAAATTTATTTTGTATTTGAGAAGGTAACATTAAGAAATCAACAAGGGCTTATTAGAAATGTTTGCCATGTAATCATGTAGGTTTAAGAACCAAAAAACCCCACTGACCCAGCCTGACAAATGAATGAAGAATTGTAATAGCTTAAACTATAGGAAGAATTATTTAGTTTTCAAAACAGATTTGTCTTTCTGAAGTTTTACAGCTAGCCTTCATATACTAATTTTTCTATAACCGAACTCTGATAAATACATTTTTTTACCCTGCTGTCTGCATGCACCAGCAACATTTGTTTCTCAAGAAGCCCAAAGACATTCTAAATATTAAACATATATGCATCTTTAAATTAAAGCCAAATGTATGCATTATGAGGTGGGCTCCTACCAACTACTTCAAGCAGGACTTAAACACAAACAGGTTGGGACACATTGTTGTAAAGCATCCTTTGTGCTCTTTATGTGAATGTCAACATTCCCAGGATGGCTCCCAGGTATCACAAACCCCTGATCAAGAATGTCCACCTATTTAAAATGGGAAAATACAAAACTACTTAAAATAAATTCAGGAATGATACAGTTTTAGCATATATTTTCCCTGAAAAACACACCAAAGCACCATGTTTGGTATTACCTTTGTATATTGGGGAGCTTCTGCTGTTATATTCGGTATGTAATGCTCCTGAAAGGCAATCCTACAAGAAAGCGCAAAATCACTGTAATTTTCAGGGAAAGTGTGTGTTACAGCTTACTTGTTTAAAAATTACAATGGCTTGTGACAGAACTCTTACTACAAATTACTGACTTTGAAAAAAGTGTGCTTTTTCCAATACATAAATGTAAATGGCCCTCATATTAATCTAAAGAGGCAAACATATTCCCCGCAGTCTAATAATGAAATATACATAGCGTTATATGTTAAAATATTTGAGAGACAAGACGACATTATGAAGACAGTGACATAAAATAAGGGCATAAAAGTAGGATTAGGTAATCACGGAAACAGCGCCATCTATCTTTACACCTAGGTTTTCTATGTCGATGTTTCCTGCTCTACTTTTTCCTACTAACTTGTAACTAACTACATGCTAAAAAACGAGTGACAGGAGTATTAGACTACAAGCAAAATCAATTAAGTGTACATTAGAAAATATCAGACTCAAAGCAGGTCTCATGATCTCAGTTGTGTTTCATGGCATCTCTCTGCTATGCTCTAAATGAAGTGATTAATTGCTGTATTTTCTTGTACTTAAATACTGCTTTTTAATGAAGTAACAAAAAGCACTAACAAATCTAACATTTCCTTCCTTGCAAGCATTACACTTTCAATTCTCGGTGATAGTTTTTTAAAGATAACTTTGGAAAATTATTTTTCTTTACAGAACAGTTCAGAGCAGAATATTCCCTAAGAGGAACACAGCATCTAGAGCACCACAAAACGCTATCCAAGTTGCAAATCCCTCTGGAGGAACTAAAGGCAGATACATCCAGATTTTATCTGCTAAAGAACTCAAATCTTCACCTCAATTTTAGGACGGTTCCTAACCCCAAAATGGCAAGTCACACTTTGTTGGAAAAAAAGCCTGGTTTCTGTAGTCATTTGATGGTTCACAGGAACAACCTGATCTCCCAGTCCAACTATGTGTCTAGCCCAAATCCAGCTTTCAGTCTCTCTCAATCCTTGGCTGCTTACAGGAATTTTTACAACATATTACTTCCCTTGCTGCATGAGTCTGAACACTTAAGATCTATTATGCCCTAGGCACACTACAAGCATTTGACCCATAGAATACAGATGGAAGAAAATACATTCTCTAGTATAAAATAGCATTGCTTTACCTTAGCAAGGGAATCCCACCATAATTTACTGTCTAGTCATTGTAGCACTCTTATGAACTATGAGTTTGATTCTCCGCTGGTTGACTAGATATGGAACAATTTCCTGCTCCCTGAAAACAGAGCTAATCACTAGGCTTTGCAAAACACCACTAGCCCTCCTAACACATTCTAAATAAGGCTAGCAATTGCTGTAACAAAAGAAGATATAAAAGAAATGGGTTATCCTATTACGCATATTTTATACATGCCTAGTATACTACTTCCAAGAGGATTCACGTATTATCTTTCCCAGCTGGCAGGCACCAAAAGGTTTTTAGGCAAAAACTAAGTGCCAAGCTGCTCTGGGAATTCATGAAATGTGGAATTGCAATTTCCAGGGAAATTTCAAGTTCAGACAAGGATGACACTTCAGCACCGCCACCGTAACGCAATCAGAGCAGGGGGGGCACGGGTAGGACTAGAAAAGTACACATTTTACACGTAAGCTCCCGAAACCTGTGTAAATCCCATTTTCGTCTCGCAGACTGTACGGGTGTGTAATACTGCGGTATTCACAAAGAACCCCAAGGGAGGGGACGGGGACACAGACACACCCCACCCACACCTCCGGGACCGGGCGAGGAGGAACGGCTTTCCCCCTTCTCGCACACGGCCCACCTCCCTCGGACGCGCACCCCCCGGTCCTTCCGTCTCACCGCCGCCGCGCCTCGCCGCTGCAGACGCTGGGCGGAGCGGCTCAGGCCCAGGCCCAGGCCCGGGCGCCGTCCGCGCCCCGCCATGGCGCACGTCCGCGCCGCTCGCGCTCGAAGTAACCGCCACCAGCCGCCGGAGGGCGGGCGCAGGCGCGGCAGGCGGCGCGCGCGCAGGCGCGCGAGCCCCCAACCGCCCGTTGTGGCGTCCCTTTCCCCGGGCCGGCGGCGGGAAGCGGCGGCTGCGGACAGGGACAGCCCCCACGGGGCCAGCGGACGGGCGGAGGAGACTCCCCGCCCCGCCCGGCTTCGTGGGACAATCGCTGCTCCGGCCTCCCGCTGCTGCCTGAGGCGGCGGCCGAGGCCCCGGCCTCGCCCTGCCAGCCAAAGCGGTGGTGTTCTACAGGCTAACGCTTTGGGAGAAGTACTCCTACTAGCCTTTAAAATAAATTAAAAAAAAAAAATTCCCAAAGAACGTTTAAAGCTGTATATAAATTACGTATTTCCAATTTAGAGATCATCATACCCAATTGGTTACCTTGAAAAAAATCCTTGATAATGCCAGCTCCGAGCTGGAGAGGGGAATTTTAAATCCCACATTAGTTAATGCATATTCACTGCTGAGAGACAAAAGGTTTTAAAAGAGAAAACGACGATGTCGTACATAAGCTGCAGTGAGGTCAGAGAAGTCTGCCATAGGAAACGAAGCAGTAGCAGTGGGTTATCCTACAGCATTTCAGCAGACATCCCAATGTCAAGTAGGTGGCTTTCACTGAAGTAATTTAGACATATGTACCAAAAAAAAAAGTTGTTACAGTTCTCTAGCAAAAAACTAAAATATTTAAGAACTATTCTTTAAGCTTTCAAATGCAGAAGTGCAGTTCCTAGACTTCAGACAGCACAAACCAGCATCTACCTGGTAGCTGGCTCAGCTTGCTTTCTGCAATAAGTTTGAAAGGCCTTCGGTTTATTGACCAGCGATTAGCACCTACAATTTGCATATTCAAAACAGAGTTATGAAAGCAAGGAAGCCAAATTATGCAAGTTTTTCTTTTTCAAACAAACCAGAGTGAAGACAAGACATTTATTTTAACAAGACTAAGATTTAATTTTTAAAATTTGACATTTAATACAAATATGTCAGGATAACACAAATACACCTGAAATATGCCAGTGTCTGAACTTTTATTTAACATGCAAAAATCAATTAGAACACATAAAAAATCCAACTATAAGCTGTAATTTTACATTTATACATCAGAAGTGTCCATTTTAAGAAGTCAAAATAATTAGTCAATAACATCTAAATACTGATTTATACTGCTAGAACATCTGTATACTCAAAGCAATAAGTCTATATTTGCCCACAGTCTGTAATGACAATTCTTCCATTTACTAGCCCTTTAGGAGAACCAAAGGATTCAATCTTTTTCACAACATCCATTCCATCTTTCACAAACCCAAATACCACATGCTTGAAGTCCAAGTGTTCTGCTTTTTTAAGTGTTATGAAGAACTGAGAATTATTCGTATCCCTGCCCTTATTTGCCATTGACAGCAATCCAGGACCAGTGTGCTTCACTTCAAAGTTCTCATCTTCAAATGCTGTTCCGTAAATTGACCGGCCGCCTGTTCCATCATGGTTAGTTATATCACCTCCCTTTAAAAAAAAAAAGAAAAAAAAAAAAGAGGCATAGCATTAACTTACAAGTCCCCAAACATCAACCAACAGCAAAATTATATTCCCTTTCAATAGTGAAGACTCTGCTTTGGAAGAATTCATAATTTTCACAAGTAGTGTATTTGATTAGATATAAGGCATCCCAGCTTCAGCAGCTTTGTTTATGGCAATGGAAGCAGTAGCGGAAAGTATTTATTCCTCATTTATTCTGAGCACAGCATTTTATCTTCCTGCTCCACATGGTGGTCACTCCTCTGGGCCTGTCTTTCCCACTGCCTGCTTCCTGCATCACTTGGCCCTGACAGCAGAGACCTGCATTATCTCATTGCAGGCCTGTCCTTGCTTAGTCTCTGCAGGCACAGACCTGATCATCTTAAAAAGGTTAAGGTACCAATGATCAGCAGTTTCTTGCTTCTGTGTAGGCAGCAGCTTTTGCCATGTTACTGCTTGTTTAGGAGAGCAGCTACTGTTAGCAAGCAGCGTCTTTTGTCTTTCTGCAAGGCAGCGAGCTTCCGGCTCCTGACTATTTGGCTACACGCATAAAAGTAACAGTATGGGTTATCATATCTTTGAAGGAAAGCCTTAATTCTCATTGCAAAGCTTCTCACTGCGTACTTGGAAAAAGTTCAGGCAAAGCAGAGCAAACTTAGAATACACTATTTTCATGTGATAAAAGCTCACTTTTTGTCAGATTACATACGCATGGTGCGGTTAACTTGTTTTAAGAAAGTCTGCTCCTTATAGGACATGGAATACCCCGAAAAAAGTTTAAACAGTAAATAAGCAACACTGTGTTCCTTATCAGAAAGGCACAGTTTTAACAAAAGAGCCATAAAGGGTGTACTTCAGAGACAGGTGATACCTCATCAGGAGACTGGGTAATTTTTTATTCCAGTAGCAAGCCTGTTAGCTTGTTACAATAAGTATTACTGTCTACTTCTGAGTTCGTAGAGCGCTGTGCCCTGTCTTCAGGGATGTTGGGACATGCAGGAACATTAGCATAGTGTGTAACAGACAGAATGAACCAACTTCCTTACAAGTCACTAAACCTCACTGAATTACTGATGAGAATTTTAGGAAAGGGAAGGTCTCTCTCAGCTATGATCAATCTCTTAAGCCTTTAGCATTTATGAAGAACTTGCTAGTGCTACCAAATGCACACAGAGGTTTAAAACCAACACTATCTACACAGGGGTTCAGATGCACTGCAGGCTGATATTCTTGGCAGACAATTTGAGTACTTTAAGGAACAAGCTGCTGCATGATAATGAGATCTAGAAGACTTCTTTTTAGATGGAAACTTGAGCATGTACAGTATTTGTAATGTCAGTTTTAAAGTGCACAATATCTGAAATACAAAGCGTACTTTAAAATGTAACAGAAGCCTGGAAAGTAAGTGTTCTTAGGAGGTGAGGATACGTAAGTTCCTCCCTGTAGAGAGAGAGTGAGAGAAGGCTGAATGGTAATTTTGGGAACCCCTACTTTCCTTGGTGTTCCTGTTCAGCATCAGGCTCTGTTTTTCCTTCCACACTAACATGGCAGCACTAGGTAACACTAGAGCATCAGGCAGCTGGCAGACACAGGTAAAAAGCATTTGGCTTCGGGCAGCACGTGCTGCTTGCACCATTTCTCATCTTGTAGGGAGAAGACAGATGAGAGTATCTTGCACACTAAATTCATGCTGCCAGCAAGAATGTGCTATCCTGGTTAAGTGATTTTTTTTTTAAAGTGTCATTGTTAGCAAAGATGCATCTCATTCTCTTAATTAAGAGTCTTCCTGTTATGCTTACCTGACACACAAAGTCAGTCACTATTCGGTGAAACCTGGAGTTCTTGAATCCAAATCCTTTCTCTCCTGTGCACAGGGCCCTGAAATTTTCAGCAGTTCGAGGGACAATATTTGAGAACAGCTCCATGGTTATGTGTCCTAAAGGTTCATCATCAGCAGAAACTTCAAAATACACAACGGGGTTGGTGTCCTTTGACAGTCCTGCTGCCAGAGATAAGTGTCCCTTCTGTAGTTCTGACAAGCTTAGCTGGCATTCTTCAAACCTCCTCTTGAAAGAATTAGCCATTTCTTGGCTTTTAAATCTGACTGCAAGTTGTTCTACTTTTACTTCACCATCTGAAAATAAATCCCAGAACAGGTTTCTTTAGTTCCATTCAGTATAGTCAGAAACAAAATGTTTTTGCTTTTGTCTTATATAATCTCCACAAAAAACAAAGCCACAGAAACTACAGACCACCTAAAAAAAAAAACCAAAACCCACCCAAAAACCCCCAAACTTACCAGCATAATCTGTGGCTGTCCAAATTAAAGCATTGTTTGACGTATCAGAGGGCACTAAGTTCATTTCTTTGGTGATGACGTGGTTTGCACAGACTTTAAGAACTTGGTCCCTTCTCATGAGGACTCTATAGTATTTCTTCTGTGTATGGAAGAGGATCTTTATCTCTCCAACACCACGCTCCTTCCACTGAGTAGCATCTCTGTCCCATCTGTAAAGTTTTGCCCTCTCTTTGAAGAGAATTTCTTCATCTTCTTCTCCAGATTTTACCTCTACCTAAAAAACAGCATAGTGATTTCCAAGATTTGATGCAATTTCCAAGAGCTGCTGTCACCAATGATATTAATAGTATTTATGATGATTCTGACATATTAATGGAAAATTAGTCAATGTGTTCTCCTTTCTCAAACATCATATTCATCACACACCAAAATGATTAGAACATCTAGCATTTTTTGAATTTAACAGCCCAACAAATTGCAGTTTGAGATTAATTATAGCACTGCAATACTACTTCGCTGTGCTGCATATGGGTTTTGGTGGGTGTTTGTTGGTTTTTGCTTTGGGGGTGGTTTTTTTGTTTGTTGGAGGATTTTTTTTGTGGATTTTTCTTTCTTTAAGAAAACCACTACCAAGTGTTCTGGCAAGTTTCCCAGGAAAGTTTCAGGTTTGCTGAATGACGTGCACATTGAGAAGTGAAGACACAGTACTACTGTCATTCCAGGTATTACCTTTTGAACATTGTTAATGAACTTGATCTTTGCATTTGAACAGAATAAACACCAACTGAGCATAACAAACTGAAGCCTGACAGCCATATCTCCTCCTCACTTTATGTATGCATATTACTGGCCTCTAACCTCCTTTGGTTAAAAAAAAAAAATCTTCCAAAGGTAAGGAACACTTGAGAGAATTGGAGAAATACATGACAAACAACTATTCGTGGAGGGCGAAATGCGACTGAAGAAGAGAAGCAGCAAGTAAGGGAAGAAAGAAAACCACAGAAGTCATAATATGACACAGATGAACAAAGGCCTGCAAATTTTGAAGAACGTGGTTGAAAGCGTGTTATGAACTACATCAGATTTGCTGTTCAAAAAAAGGACACTGCATACTGTTTATTTGTGCTCTATTTGTCTTGCTTAATAATTATACTAATCTATAATTGAATTTATGAATATTATCTATAGGCAAGCCAGATGATATAACATTGGAGAAGTTTGAAACGGTTACGAGGCGCACTAAGGCTCAATACCAAATCAAGACATGAGCAACGTGTGAAGCCTCACTCAGTAAGTTATAAGGCTACCTTCAAAGTTGAAGGTTCTCCTGCTTCCTGAAAAACAATTTGTTTTCCAACTAACATAGTTCCCTTTGCCTTCAGGTGAGGTTAATTGTACTACATCTTTATTGCTTAGTGATTCTAGAACTCTCTTTTACCCTAAGTTGGGATGGCTTTCACAGAACTGAATCTACAAGTCATGGATACAAAGCCACAGCTGAGTTGTATTAGCAGTTCACTCCACTTGGTTTTCAAGAGTGCTATAATGAATCAGTTTTAGCCTTTATGAATTATGCTTACAAATTTGCATACTGATTAACATTCAGACAAGGTATAATGAAGTAAACTTTGAAGATTTTAACTGATGCACCCGACACCTCCCCAGTGCTAAGCTGCACTAGGATTTAAAACAGCAGGTGTTTCTACATTGGCAGTGAGAGAAATACAGAACACAAAGCACACAACACAGAAAGCAAAATTAGTTAAGCAAAGCATTTTTAAAAACTTGCTGTGTTAGCAGACATGCTTATCTTACTGTTGGTTTATATCCCAGAAGTCCCCTTACCTCTGGTAAGGACACAATTGGCTCAAAGTGGATATCATCACTATGTACCACCTCATCATCACTACCACCTTCATCTTCGTCTGCTTTACGGGCTGTCTGTCCAAACACAGCTGCTCCTGTATTTGCCCATTTGAAGTTTTTATCTATAATTAAGAGAGAGTTACATTTTAAACTTTATGTAGGTTTTAGTTCCAGACAAAAACTTGCAAAAAAACAGTTGTTAACTGATTGATCAGTAGAAATTTGGTGCACAAAAGGTATATTGTATGAAGCAGAAGTCCACCTGAGTGTCTGTCTCAGACTAGTTTAACTCACCTTTTGAGCCAAAAGCAAAGTCTCCAGAGTTTTTGGAAGCCAAATCTGCAAACGACAAGCCTGCAGTATTGCCGAAACCAAATCCCATGATTCTGTTTTCTGTCAAATAAGAGGAGAAAATCCAAGGTTTTTCTCTGCCTTTCTTAAAGAAAATGTGTTTAATGCTATGTAGTCACAAAAAAAAAAAAGGGAAAGTCTCTACGGCATTTTTCCCTTCCAATAAATTTAAGAAGTTTGCATGCCACTTGTCATAATGACAGTCATTTATTATGGTTTTAAAAAAGGGCTCAAGACTGTGTGTGATAGTTTCAGCATGTTGCTTTCCTGAAGATCCACAGAGCTCCAGTAAGTATATATGCAGTATTTAACAGTAAACTAAGGAGACATTAGTTCAGTAGTTAGACATTAGTACGTTATAGAAATTATACAACAGACACTAGCATTGCTCTGTAGTTGTGCCATCTGAACACACCAGAATTTGATGCATATAATTATTTTAATCCCCAGGCACATTTTTACTAGGCTGGTACTCATGCTTCTAATTTAGTAGTGGTACCACTTCCCTGCAAGGCAGGGGATAAACTAATATAGAGAAAAGCACAGTTAAGTTCCTACAAAAGAAAAAAAAAAAAAAAAAGGACATACCCCTGACCTTACCTTGTGTTGACTCCGAACAGTCCGAATCAGTTTTTTTAGTTGACAAGTCTACAGGTTTGTCATCAGCTCCTGATAAAGTCTGTGATACATGCACGGTTTCCGTAGTGGAATCTGGTTCTTCACTGCTGGTGGTTGACTGGACTGATACTGTCACCTCACTGGTTGTTGAAGTAGGTACTTCTTCCTTACTGGTACAGAGGAAGTCAGTTGAGCTTGTAACCTCATTGTCCTGAGATTAATAAAAAAGTAAGGTAATAAGCAAATAACCTAGAAGAGCCTACTATTCAAACTACCTCCTCAGGACACTAATAATAGTAATTTTATTAAAAAAAAACACCAAGAAAAGTTGTTGTTATAAGATTTCTGAAGATTTCCATTACACTTAACACACATTGGACATTAACAGGACAAGAGACTGAAGTATCTTTGTAGTAGAATGCTTTTTAAAAAATTACTATTACTTTCTGAAATCAATTCGTCCTTATACACACACATTAGGACCAATTTTACTAGCCAAAGCAGTTTATACTTTATGAAAACAGCGATACCTCCTTTCTGTTCCCAAGGAACTTAAGATCTAAGCTTCCATTTTAGCAAAGACTCGAGGCCCAGCAACAAGAGTCAAATAGTTTTTCACCGCTTGATATTTTTGTTCTCACAAGGTGAAAACTATGTAACACCTCACATGTGTATGAAGTGATTGTACAAGTTTAATGACAAAAAGTTTAGTAAAGATTTAGTTCTTACTTTCGTTTCTTCAATTTTAACTTCTGTCTGAAAATCTTCTGGACTGTCATTCTCAGTATCACTGCTGACACCACAAACAGATGTGGAAGGAACCTGCAGAGTTTCTGCCTTAGTCTTCTCCTCAGGAGTTGGTTTCTTTTCCCAAGCAGTAACACATTCTCTTTCATTATTGAATTCACTTTTTCCTGTGGTACCTACTGCAAAGAATAAAAATTAGTGGAAAATAGCTGGGAAGGCAGCTAAATACTGCAGTATTTTTTGGCACCCACGTTATAAAATAACCTCAAGATAACCAGAGCAACTTGAAGTAGGACTTCATCAGTTTTTCTAATAGCATTACTGTTTAAAAAGTGGAAGCAAGAACTAACTTAACTGCACTTGGGGTAGCTAGAACTGGAAATTCACCATACTTGGTTTTCTATTGGCATCAGAAATTTCCATGCAACGATGAAGAGTTCAATCTTGCAGCTGCCACTACTAGTAGCTTCCTTCAACATTTGCTCATATTTCAGAAGGCTCAATATATATGACTCCTTTCTAGCACATATCTCAAAAAAATACCAAACTTTACTTCTACAAGTATCTACCCAGATTTTCATTTATGCAACACCAAAGTCTGAGGCACAGCCAAAGCAGACACAAACAGAAGCAGCAAATCCAATCTTCTACACCTGTATTTTTAGTATAAAGACTAAATATCTTTTTTTTTTAATTGAACAATATCAACTCATAAGCTTAATTTTACTATCTGCAGAAGTAGCAAGTATTCACAGATGTAGACAACTTTTGTCTTGTACAGTACTGTCCCAAGCTGAATTCTTCAGAAGAAGGAGCTCAAGGTAGGAAGACACTTTGATGTTCTTATTTAGAGGCCACATGAAATGTACATTTGTCATTCAGGTAACACTTTACTGCTAACTAACAGTTCAACATACTGAGCTTAAAGCTGTATTTTGAGATGCTCTTCTGCTTCCAGCAGCACCATTTCTGAAAACCATCTCAGGAAATATAAAATTAATCTCAATGCCCAAGTGTCCATCAGATTTAGAGCTTGTGTTTCAGTATATAAGAAATTTAAGTATTGTGTTTTAAGACATACCTTTTAGAGGATCTTGCGATTTCTTTTTCTCTTCTGAATCGCTGGGATACAGTCTTCCATTAAGTTTCTTAACAGCTGTTTCATAGTCTTCATCTTAAATACAGGAAACAAGCGTAAGTTCTCAGGCATCCTTTAAGCACAGAAAAGTCTGCTAAGCCCTTTTGACTCACAAGCCTACCAAGTATGCACAATATTTGCTTATGTTTTAAGAGTTCCACAGATCAACAAGTAAGCTTTTGCTTCCTATTTTGCATACATGTGCTTCAGTGTGCTATTGACACTTTTCTCAGCATAGATTGTTATGGATGTGTGGCACAAGTTTTGTTTTCAGAAAACACATTTCTTACTGAGTGATTTTATTAAAAATACTACTAAACAGAACTGGGAAGGAGGACTGAAAATCTTTTATATAAAAACTAGCAAGCTCAGATATTTGTGGGAGGGGGCTTGTCTTCTCCCAATGCTTCAGAACTTCCATTTAACATATCTGCTCCTTAATAAATTGTTAATTTAGTTGCATGTAATTAAGATTTGATATAAAACATTTCCAGTCTTAGTGTTAGGAATTTGCTTTAGAAGAAAAATAAGCGTTAGTCTGGCACTTAGGGAATGTGAGCATGTTCCTTTTTGATAAAGGCTGCCTTGTATTTGTCTCCAAAATTAAGTTACAGAAGTAAGCCTCTTGCTCACATGAGACTAGGCTCAGATGTCTAATTATTTAGTCTTACCTAACCAACTACATTGGTAATACGAGTGTCAACACCCATAAGACACCAATACAAACTTCCTTTAGTCATTCCTGGGCCTCCATAGTACTATTCTGTTGTGAAGACCTAAGCGTACATCTTTGGCTGTAAGAAAGATGACAGGATTATTTCCCATCAGTCCAAACAAAAATATTTGAGCATCTAATGGTTCTGATAGTTCACAGAATCACAGAATAGCTCAAGCTGGACCCATAAGGGCCATCAAGTCCAACTCCCTGCTCCTCACAGGGCTACCTAAAACTAAACCATATGACGAAGTGTTGTCCAGACACTCCTTGAACTCTGATCAGCTTGGTGCCACAACCAGCCTGGGGAACGAGACCATCCTCTCCATGAAGAGCCTTTTCCCAGTGTCCAATCTGACCTTCCCCTGACAGCTTCATTCCATTTCCTCATGTCCTGTCGCTGGTCACCAGAGAGAGGAGCTCAGCACCTCCCCCTCTGCTGCCCCCCTTGAGGAAGTTGTAGACTGTGATAAGGTCACCCCTCAGCCTTCTCTTCGCCAAGCTCAAAAAACCTCAGCTGCTCCTCCTAACTCTAGCCCTTGAGGCTTTTCACCGTCTCGGTCATCCTCTCCGGACACACTCTAATAGTCTGATATCCCTTTTATATCAAGGCACCCAAAACTGCACACCATGCTTGAGGTGGGGCTGTACCAGTGTAGTGTATTACACCCTTTCCCCACAAAAAGGCAACACAAAGATCAACTTTGGCATTCCTTACCATCATCCTCGTCACTCACATATCCAGGCTTATTCTTGTAACAGAAGAATGTTGAAGGCAGCTTGAGAAAGCCAGCGAGAGCTCTCTGTTCAGGGGTAGGTGTTAACTCATAAACTATAACAACCTCATCAGATGGAAGATCATCTTCTGACGCTGTTGTCTTCTCAGCTTTTTACAGAAAAAACCCAAACCATTAGAACTTAATTATTTCAGAACAGGGAATAACATTAACCCCACATTGCTGTTATTACAGAACTGAGTTCTAAGGGAGTTAGAAATACATTTGGAGCCTACATATTTTCCTGTTGAGCAACAGGAAACAAAAATTAACGTTACAGAATGCTAGGACAGACCATCCTGTTAAAACTTAAGAAATTCTAACCTGCATACCCAACTACATCCTGTTCTGTTGCCTTTGGAATTTAAGTATCAGAACAGAAACAAGCCTGCATCTTTATATTGTTACAAGGATTAAGTCCTCATGTCAAATAAAATATGACTACGAAGAAGAGGGATGTAGGTGTTATCTAGAGGTAGAGGGGCAAACTTCAGGCTGAAAAAAGTGAAGTTGTCTACAACATGTCCTATCACATTGCTTAAAAGTTCTTGTTGTGGTTTAACCTCAGCTGGCAAATAAGATCACATACCTGTTCACTCCCCACCATGGGGCAGAGAAAAGAGGGAGAAAAAAGGAAAAAAAAAAAACCCCAAACCTCATGGGTTGAGATAAAGACAGTTTCATAGAACAGTAATGAAAGAGATAATAATAATAATAAAAAATATAAAAAAAGTAACACAATGCAATTGCTCTCACTATTGCACGATAGCTGGTGGCCCAGCCCATCCCAAGCACAGATCATGGATCCCTGGCCAACCCCCATTTATACACTGAGCATGATGTCTATGATATGGAATATTCCTTTGGCCAGCTTGTCCTGTCTGTGCTCCCTCTCAGCTTCTACGGGAAGCTGAAAGAGTCCTTGACTTAATATAAGCATTACTTAGCAACAACTAAGCCAATCTGTGTTATCAGCATTATTCTCATACTAAATTCAGAACACAGCAGCTACTAGGAAGAAAATTAACTCTATCCCAACTGAAACCAGGACAGTGTTTTAGATTCTAGAAATTATTAAACAGCAACTGAATAGAACTTATTGCAGGTTACCTATATGAAATCTGAGCTTTTTATTAGCTAATCTCTTTTATCATAATAGCTGTTGCTGACACTTTTTTCCAAAAGTAAAGTAATTTTTAGTTCCACAAAAAATATTCTTTTAGCCTATTTAACTAGCATTTCCAGCAAGAATAAATACCACTATCAATCTCATTATATAGGTTTTTCTCCCGCCTCTTTCAAGTGGTCCATTCCACTTGTATTGAAAAAATAGTGCATAATCAAAGGTTAAAGCTGAAAGCACAGCCTACAGCAAACTGCAGAAAAAAAAAAATAAGGCTATAAGAACAGCTTTGGAAACAAAGATTTGCATTTATTATGAGAAAATGGAAGGAAAGAGGGAGAATATACCAGCTTAAGCATCATGTATTGTTTGGTTGGGCTTTAGTTTGTTTGTGTTGGTGTTTAGTTTTGTTTTGAGAGGGGGAGGTTGGGGGTAAAGGTGAGAGAAACAAATTTATGAGCTATTTATAAAAGTTACCCCATAAGCACATCAATATCCATGCATCAGCTGTTTCTAAGATCAATTTCATTGCTTTCTTAAGTCAACCTATTTGTTAACATTCTTCAAGTTTGAGTTAAACTAGTCACCAGATTTTGAAGGATACTCTTAAAAGCTCAATGTTCTTTTCGTTAGAAAATATCTGTTAAGTTTGTGGCACAGAGTGGTCAGTGGCAACCTAAATCTTCATCTAGGAACCAGACTACTACTCAGTTCTTGAGGAACAGCGATTTTCCTGCTCATGCAGTTTGATATCCATCATTGCAAGAGGAGACAAGGACAGAAAAGAAGTGTGATGTTTATAGACATGCCCCTTGATCATCTGACACAACTGACACTAAAATAAATCTGCTTTTTAAAAGTAGTTTTCCCACTAGTCCCTTCCATTAGATTAAGAGCAATATAAAGAATAGTAGAATAAGAGCAAAATCCAAAGCAATAGTTGACATTTAAGTCTTTTTTCAAAGTGTTCTCTCCCTAACCCCTGCCCTAGTTGACCCTCCCTTCAATTACAAGTTAATAATTTCAGGCATTTAAATATCCAAGTATAGCTCAAACCCATTACCAGCACATAGTTATGTAAAGTAATCTTTTTTGCTCACTTTTTTTTTTAGATCTCAATAGCTTTTCTGAGCCTGTAAAAAGTAAACGTAGGATAAAATTCTCAAACAGCAAATTTCATATCATGACAGCAGGCTATAGATGTTTTCATATATTTTCCCAGAACCATATGCAAAAAACTCACTAACCCTATCTAATTTAAGAATTAGGAGTACATCTTGTACCATGTTATGAAGATATGCAGGTATCCTGCACATTGGCATGTATTTATTCACTCAGATTAGTTAAACAAGTGTCTCAACTGGATTGAGTAAATTTGCACCAAGTTCACCACAGAGGTTTAAGCGTGGAATATTTCGTCTTACAACCATTAAAGGTTACAGCAAAAACCAGCTTTTCTTAGGATTAGAAAGTTTTCAAAAATATATCTTCAACAAAAAAATATTGCTTCCAAAGTCACTCAGGTACATAGCAAAAGCGTGAACTTCCTTTAATGAGAACAGTATAAAGCTAGCTAGAAGACGCTAGCAGCGGAGGATATAGTCCGTCATATTTGACAGGCAGCATTCCTAAAGAATTATTATACAGCCTCCTTCAGTAGCCTTTATGCAAAGTAGCTGAATAAAAGCAATACATTAAATAGCCACTTCAGATTAATCCATAGGTAAAAGTTCTCCATGAAGCTGATCTATCAAACACTGGGCTAAGATTCTACTGTTCCAAACGCCCACACAAAGCGACAAAAGGGTTCAACAACAAAGATTAAGGTTACAACATGTATTTGCCCTCAGAATATTAAGACTGAGCAAGATGTTCACTGGTTCAGTTAAGTCAATTTCATCTCACCCTCCCCACAAGAGAGTTAGTTTTTCGTATTCAAAAATGCTGCAGACAGCTTAAATATATCTTCACAGGCAGCCATGCATACATACAACATATTCTTAAAAGACTGTGGGTTTTGTAATAATAAAACTTTCTACTCAGAGGAAAAAAATCCACACAAAACATTGTTAGTATATGGAAGGAAGAAAATAAAGAACAATACCATGCACAACAGTTCTTTCCACTGGTGTATTGTATTTTGCTTTTGTTTCAACTGACATAAAGACCAGGTAGGCCTAAATATCTAGCTAGTCACAATAGTGATATTTTTTTCTTGTGCATATACCAGTAAATGTCTTCTGAATATAAGAGAAAAGCACCAAAGTTTAAACCATAATGCATGCAACTGATAGAGTAACATGCAATTGACGTAACTTTGATTCAAACTTGTGAAGCCCTTATAAAAAGCTCACGACCTGACCTGAGAAAAACTTAAGTAACTTTTGCATGGAGCTGCAGAACTACTATGAGGTTAAATTTCTTTTGAATGTTTCACTAGCACAACTCAGAAGCCACCCCCCAAAAGATGTTCCCCATGAGAAAGCCTCAGATTATATTTGCATTGGGTAGGCTTGAAAGGCTAATTTAGAAAGGATTTCTCAAAGTAATTTGCTATTAAAGCTCAAAACAAAGCCACCAAAAAGCTACACTGAAGACAATTATCAACCATAAATAAATCACTAAGTATATAATCATATCCTAGGTACCAGAAAAGTAGACATGAAGAACAGTCTGAGGTACCAGAAAGGCATGTTTTGTTTGGTTTTGTTAAACTATACACACCCCTGCCCTCACACACCCCTGATATAAAAACAGGATCAATTTGAGGTAGCAAGAGTTCTTCATGTATGCATTGGCACAGAATGCCTAATCACTTGACATTATGGACATCAAATGATGACAATAAAACAGAGTTGTTAATAAACTCCATGCACAGGGATGCCTAAAAACACAAAACAGTTGATCATACATACAGAACAAGAGTTCAGTGTTTAAACAAGAACAGCTTCTCTAGAAATACAATATTGTGAAAACGGTGTTTTGACATTTTAAACAATGTAAGACACTAACATTAGAAGACTAGTACAGACTAGAATAAAAATTTGCTTTTTTAATTTTAAAAAGCTGTTGAACTATGTAAGTTGAGTATGCTTACATCAAGCATACTTGCAAGAAGCACCATTCGTAATATCTTATAATGACATATAATCAAACTATAAGCTGTAACAGTTTTGGTTCCTGGTTCTGAATGTAAACAAATTGGTTGCTCAATAAGAGTTTCCTGACCAGTAAAGGCTGACTTCATATTATACATGAAGTATATACGCCTAAGCAGTAGCTAAGGAGTTGGCTTCCTCATTTCTGTGTGCTCCTTGTTTTTAGAAGTGCAGCAGTTAACATATTGATAATGGGGAAACTGAATTAAACATTTCCAACAGAGAGGCTAAATACATTCAAGTGTTTTACTGGATAACCTGTCTTGACATCTTCAAGCATATTTCATTGAAGTGAAAGACCTCAGGCACTAAGAGATGTATTCTCTAAAAATAACAGGAGAATTCAATTTCTTTAGAGCTCCAGTGTGCATGTTCAGTAAAACTGTGATGGAGAAGCGCAAGGCAGATACCCTCAGAAAATAAGGCAAACAGAAGCCAAAAGCTTAAACAGGGTCATCCATTGTGCTAGCTCGTATTAACACACTAAGGGCTAGAGACATTCTCCAATATGACAAATACAGCAGTCAGACACATAATTTTAAGTACTCTTCTTCAGCATGCATGTTAATTATAAGCATTACTGAGCCAACTGCTTTGCCACAGTTGGGTTACTGTCCATGCCTGCTACAGTGTTTTTATCACACATTCAGTGCAGTATGTAAATACCTTTACTATCAGGTTGCATGGAAGATGTGCTTGTCCAAAAGGCCATTGGATTAGATTTAAAAAGGCTAAAATTAAATCCTAAAAAAATAAATTGTTCAGACATAAGTGTTTACCTGGAATTTTAAAAGGGTAAAACAGACTTATCTATGTTCTGGAAGCATTCCGTAGTCATATTTCACAGTAGGAAATCTGTTAATTCTACACAAGCTTATCCAACCCATGTGAACGGACTACCACTATCATCTTCAGCCACATCACTTTATTATACTTTAGTTAATAAACAGACAGTATGTCTTCATAATTCTGACACTAGTATGTAAATTAAAAACTATCATCTGATTAAACAGCTTTGCACTGATGGGAAGCAGCATATGAAGCCGTCAAAGAGAAGTGCTCTACCATTAAAATGCTTAAGAGACACCAGCACATTATAGTGGTCATGTGGCAGCGACAACTTCTGCAACCACATTTTTTTCAGACAGTGTCAGAAACTGTATGACTGAGGATGTAATCACACATCTCTCTTCAGTAAGGAAAGAGGCTAACATCTGGTGTTAATTAAGGTACACATCTGACATTGCAGAGACAAATATTTAAACAAATGTATAGAGTAGTTTTAGAATAACCATCTGTTCAATCATGGGGATGATTCAAATTTGCTGTTCTCACACTCTACCACTCAGAGCAAAGGCCCAGGTACATACGCTGCCAATCCAACTATCTATTTAAGTCTCAAAAAGTGAAACCGCAGCTCCTTCATTAAGCACTTAAGCCTGAGATTCAGGTATAGCACTTCAGAGTTATAGCTCCTACCTGAAATCCCCTTTCTCACTTATCTCACAAAACTCCATCCTGCACCACACACTCATTTTTCGTATAAAAATAATAACAACTTCAAATTCCTTCCTTTAGCTGAAACTCTTGAGAACTTGTGAAGACTGGGTACCCACATTAGAACTGAATGTGATTACATATTAATGAGACAACAAAGAGTATTGAATAGCATAGAGACGACTGCTTAATAAGTTGCATAGTTGAATAAATTACTAGTTCAGTTGACACTCACCTTTTTCCAGAATTCTAAATGAGAAGTTAGAAGGTCCATCTTGTGTTGAAGCAGGCAAGTTGTCTACCTTGCTGTCTAGAGGCTTCTGAGGAACACTAGAGCTTTTTGGTGGTTCAGATGCTTCCAGTTCTTTCTCTGCCGTGTTCTGAGATGCTGGAATATGGTCTTCACTCTTTCTTGGAGGATTAAAGCTGAAGCCAAAGAGAGAACCAGTGGCTGAAGTATTTCCAAATGTGAATGTCTTTGACTTCTCATTACTGAAAATGCTCTTGACAGATTCAGATCCAAATACAAACTTTGGCGGAGAAACCACTGTTTTTGTTGGTGTTTCAGAAGCGTTTGACACTTCTGTGACCTCTACAGTTATATCAGAAGCATCCTCACCATGGCTGAGGTCAGTTCTTTCTCTGGTAGTTTCTTCTAGTACAGCAACAGCATTTTTACCACACGGAGACTCCTTTGGTGTATTGGCACGAGAAGAAAGAGGCGTTATCAGCGTGTCTCTCTCTTGGGCATGCTTAGCTTCATCAAAAATTTGCTTAAATGAGTCTGCAACGTCTTGCAGCTTGAATCGCACAGCTAGAAGTTCTACTTTCCTTTCCCCATCCGCAAAGTCACATGCAGTCCATACCCATGCTCTATCAGATCCTTTCATTTGTTGCATATTCATATCTGGTGTTATTCTGTGATTGGCACACAGTTTTAGTACCTGGTCTCTTCTCATTACTATACGCACTTGTTTGTTGTCATAGTTCTGTAATATCTTGATATCTCCAATACCTCTCTCTTTCCACTGATTAGCATCTTTGTCATATCTGTAGAGCTTAGCTCGGTGACTGAAAACAACTTGCTCATTTTCCTCACCACTGGTCACTTCCACAAGGTCAGGCAGAGGTACCACAGGTTCAAAGTACTGCCCATCTCTCTCTTCTTCCTGAGTAACATCAGAATCTTCATCTGTGCCTACTGATGTTCTGCTCTGGTTCTGTTTGGCAGGAGATTTGGATGGGCTCAAGGCAGATTTAAAGCTGAAACTAAAGCCTGTGGTAGACTCTCCAAATCTAAACAGATTTTTCCTTACAGGGCTACTTGCAAGAGGTGATGCATATACAGAACTACTTACACTATCATCCAATGCTTCTTCACGCAAATCATAGTTATCCCATTCCAGAGTAGGCCCAGTACTTTCAGCATGTGGCTTTATAACCAGGTCAGAAGTACTGCTGACACCAACAGAGTTTACATTTTCCTCTTCTGACAATTTAGTTTTGTCATCTGTCAAAAATGTTTTTAGATCTTTCAAGCCACACTTCATTTCTTCTGCTTTCTGTATAAGTTGAGCTGTCCTACCTGTATCCACAAGTTTATGAGGTGTCTGCAGTGGTATATCTAGAAGTAGCCTCTGACATTCCTCAAACTTCTGTTTGAACTCCTCAGCCTGCTCTGGTGTCTTAAATTTTGCTGCCAGTTGTTCCAACTTTGCATCACCATCAGAGAAGTCACTGGCCATCCACATCCATGCTTTGTCCGAGCCAGACAGCTGTTTCAAGTTCATTGTTGTTGTTATCCAGTGATTTGCACACACCTTCAATACCTGCTCACGCCGCATTAATATTCTTACTTTGCCATTAACTTCATTTTTAAGAATCTTCAGGTTGCCCACCCCACGTTCTTTCCACTGGCTTGTTTCTGGATCAAACCTGAACAGCTTTACTCTTTGGGAGTACAACACTTTTTCATCTTCCTCTCCTGTAAATGGTTCTACTTTTTCAGGCATCTGAACTATAGGTTCAAAATGGATATCATCACTGTCCTCTGTCTTATACACATCATCATCCTTCTCGCCAAGGTCAGCAGATGTGTTTGCTTTGTGATCCGTTTTAGAATCCTGCGAAGAGAACACCTTTTCACCCTCACGTGAAAAGCCTTTGAAGTTAGGGTCTTTTTTGCCAAACTGAAAGCCTTCCTTAGGAGCACTTTTTGCAAGCTCAGCAAAAGTGAAAGTGTTGCTATTTTGCCCAAAAACAAAGTCACCTTTCTCCTTGTTTGCTGTTTCTTTAAATTGGAATGTAGTTTCACTATCTGAAGACAGTTCCTTTTTGTCTTTTCCATCAGTGCTTTTTAAGAAGCCAGTTGTACACTCTTTGGATGGCTCCTCTTTCTTAGTGGTATTTTTACTAGTCTCCTGTATCCCAAATTTAAATCCATCTGCAGGCGCTGGCATTGAAAATCTAAATCCTTCCTTTGAAGGCTTAGCTTCAGTATCAGAAGGAATCTGAAATGTAAATGATGGTGTCTTGCCTTGCTCAGCATGACCAAACTTAAAGCCCTTTTCTAAGAAATCACACTTAAAGCCTGTTCCCAACTGTCCTCCATCAGATTCAGATAATTTACTTTTCAAGCCAAAAGTAGGAGTCGATGAAGCATCTCCAGCAGGCTTAGCAGACGGATTTGGTGTTTGGCAGGCTACGCAAGCTGGTGAAGAACCTTCATTCCTCACAAAGCAAGTACTACAATCCCACTGCCCTTCCTTCTTAGTAAAAAGCCCTTCAAATCCATTTTTCTGAGGCTTACTTGCATCAGCAATGGAATCAAACCTGGGAGCTAGGGATGCCTGAATAGTAGGTATAGGCACATTGGGTTGACTTTGTGGGTTAGGATTCTGACAAGAACGACAGTTCACATCTTTTGCTTCATTTTGTACTAGGCATACAGAGCAGTCCCACTGACCTTCTTTTTTAAGAGAAGCAGTTCCTGAGTCATTTTGAACCGCCTTTGGAGCAATTGCTTGGCCAAATTTAAAGGAAGTCTGTTGACCAGATACTGCTGTATTAGTATTGTTTGGATTTTGACAGGCAACACACTTGGAGGCAGTGGGTTCGTTTCTTACTAAGCAGACACTGCAGTCCCATTGACCTTCCTTTTTAGCAAAAGCAGATCCAAATTTGTCCTGGACAGTGTTAACACTGGCTTTGAAACTTGCAGCAGATTCAGTTAATGGGGCGCAATGCGTTTCCCACACATCTGGATTTGGACTTTGACATGATACACAGTTCTTTGCAGTTGCTTCATTTGGAACTGAACATACTTTACACTCCCATTGATCCTTCTTCAACAGATGCTGTCCAAACCCCCCAGAAGAATAGGTCTGCGGGGCTTCCTTTCCAAATGAAAAAGTGGTAGGGTCAGATGCAGCTGATGTAGCTGTAAGGCTGCCTTTGTTATCAGATTCACTGCTCACTCCATCTTTCAGGAGCTGAAAGCCGAAGTTCAGGTTCCCAGAAATGGATCTGCTAGGCTCCTTGATGTCCTGATTTGTTGTTTCTGTTGGAGTCCCACTGCTCTGAGTCACAGATGTATCAACATTTGATCCCATGGTTTTTAAAATATTCTGTGACTCCTCAAATTTACTTTTGAAAAGCATTGCTTCCTCAGGTGTTTTAAATCTAATTGCAAGCTGTTCTGGTTTTGGCAACTCATCTGCATAATCTAAAGCATGCCACACAAATGACTTATCTGATCCAGCATTTGGAGTTAATTTCATATCAGTATTTATGTAGTGATTTGCACAGATTTTCAGCACTTGGTCCCGCCTCATTAAGAGACGAAATTTGCCAGATACTTTATGTTTCAGTATTTTCACATTTCCAACACCCCTTTCTTTCCATTCTTTAGATTCTGCATCAAAACGAAATAGCTTGGCTCTGTTGCAGAAGAATTCTTCTTCATCTTCCTCACCTGTCTTTACTTCAATCTTGTCAGGGAGTGGCACCACAGGATCAAAATGAGGACCATCATCATCCTCATCTCCACCATGGGTGCTTCCTCCCTCTGTTTCGTGACTTCTATTGGCCAAATCCGAATTTGAAGTCATAAATACAGGCTTGCTTGGTTCTTGGACGCTAAGCATATCACTCTTCTCAAAAGCCAGGTTTTTGTGTGTATTCTGTCCTATGCTTTCTCTAAAAGAGATGCCTGGAACATGTTTATTGCTAAAATTGAAGACATTTCTTTGACTATTTATGTGATCGTTAACTGGTTTTTGTTCTGCATATCTATCATCCTGTAAAGGTTTATCAGATTTCAGAAGACACAAGAGGCTATCGCTGCTATTAAAAGCTGCATTAGGAGGCTGTGCTTGAAGAGAGGAAAAGGTAAAGTCTCCATCATTAGACTTGAAGTTAGTGTTGAATTTAAAAGTTGGCTGACTTGACTGTGGTGGTGTTGACAGAGATGTTTTTGATCTTTCTGCTGTTCCTGGCTGTCCAAATTTGACAGATTTTGTAAGTTCTAGCCCTTTTGGTTCTGTAGGCTTTACAATTGGTGGTGCGACTGAAGGCTTTGTGAAATAGCCTGGTTCAGGCAATGGTGGATTTGTGCTTGCCTGTGGAACACTGTAATTGTAGTAATCATCACCTCCACGAGGAGAAATGAGTCCAGTACCAGGAGAATCGAAACGCAGAGGTGTGCCATAGATTTCTTGGGAAAACATACAAGCAGGAGGGTTTTGCAGAGGTGGTGTATGCATCGGTTGTTGATAAGCATATATATGTTGCTGAGGTGTAAGTCGGTTCATGCCATAGACAGGAGCCTAAAGAAAATGCAGAAAACAATTGCTTTGCTTATTACAGCAACATAGAGAACAAAGTCTTACTGTGGTGAAGCTCACATAATAGGTATAATACATACAAGTTTACATCTAAATTAATTTTAACTTAGTTTAAACTGATTCGTTTAAATATTGCAGGGCATCTGAAAATGAGCATTGAAAAAGGGGCACAAGATGAGTGCGGTTTTTTGTTTGTTTGTTTTTAAATCAAAAAAGCCTTGAAAACCCCATTCTCTTTTGCCATACTACTGGGAGGGGGGCGGGGAGCAGGGAGAACGAAGTACTATCACACATAACCTGTAGGGGACATGTACTAACATATTACAAACACATTTTGCTGGCTTTCCCTCCCAAATTCCCACATCCCCAAAATTAGGCAGAAAGATAAATTATCAGTTTAGCCCTAGCAGTCCAAGTTTACTAAATACTATTTAAGGAACTGTAATTACATCCAACAACGTGTAGAATCAAAAGCAATAACTTTCAGTAGATCGTTGGAAGTATCTTAAATGGATAGATCTGTTCTCACCTTTGTTGGCGTTACATTGGTTGCAGCAGTTCTGAGAAGATACTGAGAGTTATAGGCAGGTGACTGGCTGTAGTATACAGATGGACCAGTGGTAGCAACTAAAAATAAACATCAGGAAAACTGTTTATACTTGATTTTTCAGTTGTTTTTGTTTTGAATGGACTCTCCCCAGCAATCAGTTTTCAATTGTGAAACACTAACACATTTCTGTAATATTTTCAAAAGTCTTACTTTGTTTAGCTAAGCATTTAGATAAAAATTCAGCAACTTACCCGTTAATGGAGCTTCATGAAGATTTTGTGCTCTCTGATAACCCTCTGACATTGTATCTGTTCCATAGCTTTCAGCAGGCCACCGATGAGATGACGCATTTGAGTTAGAATTATTAAGTTTCATTTCTTGCATTTCATTCTGTCAAGATCGTGTGCCAATCAAGAGTGTAAGTATATATTACATAAGTATTTGTAGATGAAAACATAAGTAATGATCCTGACCCTTTTTCTATTAAAAAGCATGTCCAAGCCCAGGAAATAAATAAATAAAATCAAGAGGTACCTGACCTGCCAGAATCATCCAAGATCTGCCCATGATGTACAAAGTACTAAGACTGTGTTCTAAAGGCAGAAGTTAAAAAGAAAAACAGAGCCAAGCAGATGAGAACCAAGCTGGTAAAAGCAGAACTCTTTCTGCATAAGGTCATTATAAGGGTTGCATCTGCAGCCCCTGCCCAAGTCCCAAATAAGAGTTTTTAAGCAAAATATTTACTCTTGCACTCAATTTAGGTAGATGTTTACAGAAGCTAAATCCACTGATTAAGTAATAGTCTAGGAACTGTAAGTTAGCCCATTCTAGCCCACTAAGTCTTTACCATAACTAGAAGGTCAGCTGTTCTTCACTGAATATGCTGACAAAATTGTTTACCTTTAAAGCTTCCACTTGCTGACAGATCATTTGAAGTATAGATCTGTGATCTTCTGCCCACTGAGGAGGAGTTTTAGGAGAAAACTAGGGAAAAAAAAAGCTAATTGAGTCTTGTGAATTTTTATTCAAACATTGAAATTCCCTGAAATAATAGCTGGCTGATATACCTTGTAACTCTTAGCTGGTGAGAGAGAGAACTTAGTTGGTGATGGAGTGGAATATTTCATCTCTGAATCTACAGCTCGTGACAGACCATTTCGGAAGGCTGGACTCCCCTCTTCACCATTCTCGCCAAGTTCCTGGATCACTGTATCTAGCATTTCCCTCACAGTTTCAATAGACACCGGCAGCTAGAAAGTTATTTGAAATATGAGTCACAATTGCAATTCCCCCTCAGAGCAAGAGAGATTACATTCAGAATTCTGGCTGAACAATTCACAAGGCTTTCATTAGACAAATAACTGATTTTCAGCAAAGCTCTAAATCTGCTAAGACCGATGTAAGAAAACAATTCACACAAACATTAATTCTATTTTTTCCAAGTATCAACCTCTATAAAAAGATAGTGGCAAAAGCTATTTGTTTACATTAAAGCTTTCATCACAGAGTAGTCAGAATACTGCATGATCTGGAAAGTTACAGAAGCTACTTGGAGTTTATCAACCCACTGGTGTTAAGCAGGTTATTTGTCTTGAGCGAAGAAATAAGCTGAACTTGCCTTAATGCAATGCCTGGTCTAAAAAAAGCTAACATCAATGCAAACAATTTCATTTTGTAATGGTAACCAAAGGCACTTGAAACAAGTTTTTAAAGCAAGAATTACTTACTTCCTCAGTTACTGACGTATCTGAGGAGCTTTCCTCAATGATCTTCATTAGATAATGCTTGCTTTTAAGAAGGTAAGTTTTGTGTTCTTCTTGTTCTTCTGGCAGCGTGGTATCATTTTCAATCTCTTCTGCCTTTCTTTGGAAGATCTAAAGAACAGGATGCAGATTAATTAGGATGTCAACTGAATAAAGCAAAGCATTTCAGGGTAATGCAATTTATGAACTTACCATGGCAAGATTCCAGTATGAAACCACATTCTTAATAGCTTCAAATGCTAATAAAGCGTCATCAGTTTTGCCATCAACTGCATCCAACATTGCAAACGCTATACGTGCCTCCTCTTCATACGCTGCAACCTGAGAGACCTATGAAGAAAGCGAAAGACAAACCTCGTACCTTGCAATGGAATGACACACTCACTATTATTTTTCTTCTTATAATACAGGGAAAATACTTTTCAAAGAAAGTTGATACTAAGGGTGTTCAGTGCCTTCCAATCATCTACATAGTTTTAAAGGTAAGAATAAAGTGTTATGGACAGATTTTGTGTCCCCCCCCCCTTATCAGACACTGATACTACCAAATCTCATCAATAACAGTTTTATACTAATAACATGAGTTGTACAATGCAGAGAAACATGCCACGACTATATACATTTCTGACACAGACCTTCTCTTACTTCAACTGCAGCTTAATCAATCTGTACCTGAATGTCTACGCTATGGAAGTGTCTGAAGAGAGGATCAGTAGGTTCAGGAATACTCCTCCTCTTTTTAATAATTTCCATCATAGGCAAAACTTTCTTCCAGTAGTAGACACTTCGTCCAATGTATTCTTTCTGGTCATAGAAGGAATTAAGGCTAATGCCCTGGTGAAGAAAAGGGAATGTTATTTCAACAAATTCAAGTCAAAATGCTATTCATATTCGTCCTTCTCCTGCTTTTATGAAAAGTTCCAAGAGTGCTTGTCTGACACTTGACATAAACCTCGAGGAGTTTCTCTCAAGAGCTATATAAAGTGACACACATGTAGCAAATAACACCACAGTTTAAGACAGAGTACTTTATAGAGTGACTAGAGCAACTAATTTGCCTAACAAAATAAACAACAGTTCTCAATAATACATTCACCTCTGATTTTTTTTCACCCCCCCTCTCAGTCTGCTTATAGTTTGGAAAATAAGAGAGAAAAACACCTCAGCTTCCACATATTTAAAAATAATCTCAGCTTACTGTTTTTTGCAGGCTTTTTGCCCAGTGGATAATTACGGCAGGTTGAAGGCCATGCTTCCCCAGTGTTCGCAGAGTACTTATTCCATGCTGTACAATAAGTCTCAGTTTTGCTGCTGTTCCTGGTCTGAATATCAGAAGAAACAGTCCTTGATTAGTATTCTATTTTTCACCTGTTCACATCTCATTTGCTTGATGAATATAGCCCGCAGTTACAGTCCTAACATGCCTCTAGTTTAGAAATGCATTGTTAGAAATTAAAATTCCATTTTTAGAAATCTTTCAAGTGTATCAAGTCCCTACTACAACAAAACTTTAATGTGTAAAATATGTCAAAAAAGACATTTAATTTTACAAGAATCTATTCTGCTGTAGTAGAAGCTGCCTAAAGGCATAGTTAAACATTTTGAAACTAAGAAAACCTTACGTTGTTTTTCTCTGAATAAGAGTACGAACAGCATCCCACCAGGATCTTTGCTTTTCGGTATAGAGCTGTTTGCACACTGGCAATGGTAAGAATTGTGGCTGATGCGCGCTGTAGTGAGAATTAAACTTCTCTTGCAATTGTAAGTTGCTAGTGAATACCACCCCAAGTAGAAATACCTGTTTTTGTAAAGATAAATAAATAAAAGGTATTAAATACCAATAACCTTAAGTTGTATTGTACATTTAAGGACTTGGAAAGTTCACTTACTTCAAGGTCCAACAGGCAAATGGATTCAGGAGCATCTGTCTCAAGTCTTGATGTTTCCTGGGGCAAGTGAAAAAGCTGTTTTAACCATTTGCGCATTGGGGGTAAGATGGACATAGAGTTCCACTGCAAGCCGAGCCACACAAGGTGCTGGAGACTGCCATTGTACATTCGAACAGCACCTATGCAAAAACAAAGTTGGATGCAGATGTCAGCTTCCTACAAGGCAGCAAGACTTGTATCTGATCAAAGCTGGGTTTCACATTTCACTGTCAGAGCAGCCAAAGATACTTTGCAGACCAACAAGCATCAAGATTGCAACTTCCACTTATGAAAGATTACAAACTTCAAATTAGCCAAACGTATCAAGTAGACAGTTCATCTGAGTCCTCAAGCCATCAACCCCTTAAGCTTCTGAGGGGGTGACTGTCAGATTTCCTTTCACTTCCATCCTTACCATATTCAGGATACCTACTTAACTTCTCCAAAATCTTTAAGGAATTATTCAAGAAGCACTTCTTTACTTTGCAATAAAGTCCTAAGTCTTGCCTAGGACATTAGGGCAACTTTGTGCAGCTATTCCACGTATTTGTCTTTTGATGCAATATGAAGTATTTGTAGAAGAGCTTCTGGTACAGAAAGTTGTGTTGAGTTTCAGAAAGCAGCCTCTTACCAGTATCATATTTATTAAGTTCCACTTGCACTGGTGCTTGTGTACTGACATTTCCAATATCATCTGTGCCAATAAAAGATCTCTCTCTAGAAGCTCCACTCTCAAACAGGCTATCAAACAATGTAAATGAACCACTCTTGTTTGCAAAAGATTCCACAATCTCTTTAAAGAAGTCTTGCTTGCCATGGCTTAAGTTCAGCAGCATATGACCTAGAAAACAAAAATATCACTTCACATAAATAAAGCAGTGAACATAAGGAAAGTAATATTTGATACGCTGCACTGTTCTTGTTACCAAAGGCTGAGTGGGAATCAGGATTTCCCCTTATGAAACCTACAGATTGTTAAGCTATGTTCTCCCCGTAATTAGGTCAGTGTTTCAGCACATAGGCTTTCCAAGCTTTTAGTGACTACAATCCCAAGGCATTTGTAAATACAGTCCTTTGGGAAAACAAAGCCATCTTATTATTATTATAGTGGCATTGAACTTTCCTTAAAATAAGTAGCTGTAATATAAGTAGAAGTCTCTTTATCAAAATCCGTTCTGAAACAATTGAACCTGATATCTAGTGTGTTCGTTTGTTTTCATCTAGGCTCTGCAAGAGATTGTAGACTGGAAAACTGTCCATACTTAGCAGCAAAAAGAGCAAAGCTGATGAACAAGTAAGAGGATAGAAGGACAGGGAAACAGTAATATTTTCTTTTCTTCTTGGGGCTAACAACATTTGCAGAATAGTATCAGCAGGCAGAAGGCATTTCCAGTAGATTAAGAGACCATAGAAGTTAAATTCTATCTTAGTGGACTGGAGAGGCAAAAAAGGAGGGGGGAAAAACCACACTTGGGGGAGAAAAAAAAAAAAAAAAAAAAAAAGAGAACGCACTCTTCTGGCATGCTAAAGAGAAAAAAAACCCACTTTAGGTGTCAGGATCAAACTACTGGTTTGTTTTACAGATGTGGTCAAAATATAGAAAGTTTTATTGCATATTGAAGTGTTAACATTACATTTCAAGATAATGCACGTGTTCTTTGACAAACCAATTAGCTTTTAAAGTAACTATCCATAGCACTACAATGGAACTATGCAGCTATTTTTATTAATTACCAGACTGGCTTTTTCGGTCACAGGCCAACATTTCTAGCACATCTTGTCCAGTTTGATCTCCCTTTATTAGTTTTGACTTTGGTTTAGGAACCTGGTGAAGTAAGGAGAGAATTGTTACAGCTTTTTCACAGTAAGAGCAGATCATTTAAATTAGTCTTAGGAAACAAGCTTCTTTTTAGTATTAGAAAACCATAGAAAAAAATTCACAATTAATCTTGAAGGTACACTAAGACATATATCACAGGGGTTTTGGGGGATGGGGTGGGGAACCCACCCAAAACCCTGAGGTGGGCAATTATAGCTATTGTAAGTAACATTAAGGGCGCACAAGAGCAAGTAATACCCGAAATGCAAGCAGTGACATAAAAAGGACAATCAATTTTATTTCATAAGGCAAAGAATTAGGCTTGATTTTTTAGTTCTGCTGTCTACACAAGTATATGGGAACTATTCAGTTCATCCCCTTCCCTTCCTATAGGAATAAGCCTAATACTTAACATTATGTGTTCAGCCGTATTACAGAAAAGGGAATATACTGTAGGGAATAAACTCACTAGCCTTTAAGAATCAGGCTAATCAGACAAGGGGAAAAGCTGAACATACACTTTTACCCTATTCATGTCATTTGAAGCTTTTTAAAGAATTGTGAAAGTGTAGGGTTTGGTGACTGAGGAACAAGTCTTGCCTTACGCACACAAACACTAGTTCGTCTCAGGAATGCAGGAGTTCAACACATGTACGGCAAGAACATTTCAAGAACTGCATCAACTAAAGGCATAAACTGAAAAAGTTACTTACCTGGAAACTTATCAGGTAACACAATGCTGCTAGTTCACACACAACTCGCCACTGTGCCTCATTGTGTTGGGCCATTTTCAGTAGCAAAGTTCCAGCATGCATGTATAGCTGTCCTTTCATTTCCACAAAGGTACGAGACAACTCATCAGCCCCATTCACATATGGTTTCACCAACTGAAGCACACGATCGAAACTGAAACGTAGAGAAGACTCATTCTAAACAGAGTCCTGGCAAAAGCTATAGCAGATGGTTTTGGCTGATGCTATTTAACTCTGAATCAAGTAACGTAACAAGTCAATGGTTAGTACTGTCTGTTGCTTAAGGCCTGAGTTGCACCAGAAAGTACAATAATGGTTTCAAACTCCCAAAGCTCTCAACTTAGTTTATTGAAATATAACCTATTAAATATTACCTAGATATTTACAGTCTTTTTCAGCACATCTTTGCACAGCTGCTTTCAAAACTATTCTCCCAAACCACGTGGAAAAATCTGTTCACTGCTGCAGACTGAGAGACATACAGGAGGCACTAATCACTCTGCTCTTCCCTTTCCTTCATTTACCAGAAAGGTCCAAAATACAGCTAGACAGGCTCTTCAAAAATAAAAGATACTGTAGAAATCTGAGTAGCTGTAGGCTAGTACGCAACCCCCACTCGGGGGGGGCCTTCCAGAAAACAGTTAAAACACTCTTTCAATTACCTGACAAAACTATTATGGCTGTTAGCATTGCCATGATCTGGAAGTGCTTCATATATAATCACCTTGAAAGACTCTAGTAAAATGGCAGGAGAAAACCCAAGATGGTTTTGGTCAAGATTAGAGGAGAAAAAGAAAATAAAACATACTTGGGCACTAAGTATTCCTCATCCACTATCTGTATTGCTTCAAATACTCACCCATGATTAACAGACTGAAGAATATTGTTTTACAAAAGACAATATAACAGCCATTGCAAAATTGAGAAATAAAGGTAAGTCAATAAAAGTCAGTAAGAAAGGGAAGATACTGGAAAGAAAGGAACACAGATCTTAATACACTGACTACAAACATTATTTTGTACTACTCTAGGTGTGCCACAGATGATACCCCTTGAAGTCAGCTGGCCCAGCTGACCCTGTAACACCATCAGTGTTCCCTGAAGGAGAGTGTTCTTACTGCTAGTGGCTTCCTCCATCCCAATTGTACTTACACCTGAAGTTCCTAATTATTCCAGTATTTCCAGTAATTTAGAACAAAACAATCAGGACAAAGCTGATAAAAAAACCAAAACCACCCCTTGCGTTGGGTTTTTTTTGTTGGGTGGGGTTTTTTTAAGTTGTCTGGGAAATCTGGATTAGTCAATTGATGAAGTACAGAACATTCCCTTACTGAAGGGGAAGAAGGTGCAAAGTTAATTGACTCAGGATATCAATGATATCTCCATGGGTGTGTGCTGACTATTCAAACAAGGCTTGCACCTCAGTCAAAAGACAGCTTGGTGTTAAAACCCAGCAAGAACCATTCTTGGGGGCTAGTATAGAGAATCTCCTCACCCATTCACAAAGTTAAGCAGTGAAAGCTTGGTAGGTGTTCTGTGGCCCAGAAAAAAAAAAAAACAACCACCAGAGAAAACCACCAAAACACAATTCTTAAAGAAAGCTGGGTTTTTTTTACTACAGGAAAGTTAAAACAGTACCTTTCAAGTGTCTCTCTGCATTCCTGAACATCTCTAGAAGAAAGTGTCATTTTGACAAAGCTGGAGTAGGCCAGCAGATGATCTTTCTTGATAGCTCTCCAGTTATTTTTATCAGACTCCAAGTCTTGCAAAGATTCCAGATATTCCTAAAGAAGAGATTTCATCACAAGATAAGGAACAGTCATTCTTCCATGAAGGCAAGGGCAGTACTTCTCCAAAACATATTAGTAGCATTTACTGCACAATCCAGTTTCACAGGTAAGACCTTAACATATTCTTCAGCAGCAAAGTTCCAGGGAACTATTTGTCTGAGCAATTTTATCCCCAATGGAACTGCTGTATCTAACTCAGCTTTTGAAGTTAGAAACTCAATGGCTCTATAAGGCTTAATTTTATGGAGAAAATTCCAGTTAAAAAAAAACCAAGAAATATTTTGTAATTCCACTGGTTTCGGTAGACTTGCATTTGAAGGAGTTAAATCACTTGAGAAATAGCTGACAGAGTAATGACACTAAGAGAAACAGACCAGTTAAAAAGATACAGAAGACTATCACAGGATCAAAATATGACTAAACACCTCAAATGTCTCTACAACACAGGAACACCATTCCAGGCTTGACTGCAAAGGTATTTTCTTCTGTGCCTCCTGACAATGGAGCACAGCATCTCTTAATCTATTATTTGAACGGTAGAGCGCAACTAGTCTGATGTTTATGTAGACATCGTCTGGTCTTGCATAAAGTTCTGCTTGAATCAAGTCAAAAAGCTGATTCCATCCATCTTCACCTTTACAGTCCAATAACCGCTCCTGTTAAACATGAAGGCAACACATTAGTATCTCATTTCCCACATGAGTCTTTTCAGCAACTACGGTACCAGACAGTTTTCTTTCCTCCACTATGCAGACTACATTATTTAAACTACACTACTCTTAATAGCCTTCAGGTATTACATACAGTCCATAAAGCCATAGACGCCCTTGCTTAAAAAAACCAGGCATCTTAAGGCTTCAAGGTGGCTGCTGCCTAGTTACGCAAAATTAATGTACCTGTGCAAAAGGGAAATTGCATGACTGAAAGCATTTACACAGTATTTGGGAATTACAGCACTTCTCACATTCTGCACAGTTGATCATAATACAGATTTTAAAAAACAAAAAAGCATAAGAGAACAAGAAAGCCTGAGTTCACAGGCCTGCTACCTTCCTGTCAGTCACACAATAGAAAGATCAAGTAGTGCCTCTCTTAACTTCTCGGATGTGATAACTAACACAGTTTCTCATCATTTTTGAAGAGAATCAACCTTGAAACATTAAAAAGGCTATCAAAGCCTGTAGCTACAGCTTTCTTGAAAGCTAGCCAAAAACGTCAGACAGCAAGGAAGTAACGTCTGGCAAATTCAATACTAAAGATTCTAAAATAATTTAGACAGGAACAGTTTTGGGCGAGGCGACAGGCAAAAAGCACTCCAGTCAGATGCTGAAAGTTTCTTTAAGCCACAGAACAGAGGTAATTTGGAATTTACCTTCAACCTGTAAACAGTAGGACTCCCAGGGAAGAGCTTTGCAGCTCTCTCAACCCAGTATTTTGCTCTTCCATCAGTAATGTTGTTATTGCATAGTAACTCCGCAATCTTCAACACAAGATCTTTCTGTGTTGGGTTCAAATCCACAGAACGCTAGTTTTCCCCATGCACACACAGGAAGAAAAGTAAAAAAAACAAAACAATAGTAACTTGATCTTATGATCCATATAGAACAGGAAAGTGTTATGCCCCCACAAACAGACCCAGCTATTCAAACTAGTTAGGAATAAAGCAGGACATTAGGGGTCAGTGTAGTACTTACCTTATAACACCCAAAAGCTTTTTCTATGTTATCCTCAGCTTCGTAAATTTGTCCAAGAAATCTGTGTGCTTTGGGATCTCTCTCTTGTACGTTGAGGTATGTAGATATATACCTATGGAGGGGAAAAAATTCAGTTACATGACAAGTATTTTTCAATAATACTTCTGCTCCCAGCTATGATGATAACTTTATCTGCCATACAGGAAGTACAGACATATTTTGTTCTAGATACCTTGTCTGGACCTTAAAGTAAGAAGCAACGCTGTTTTACATGTACAGATGCTACCTACTTGCCAGCAAGTATTTGTTAAAAAAAGCAGTAGTTCGCAGAAGTGGTAAGAACTACTTAATGCATTGAGAAAAAAATAGCCATCTCAACCATATAATGTTTTCAGTATCACATAACTCATCTTCTTTTACATTGTTGTTTTATAAACATTTAAATGGCACTCAATACTCACATTTACTGCTACCTTAAAACAGCATGATATTGGTCTTGGTTTCTCTGGTCTACTACATATTCATTTAACTTTTCTCTTACACTTTGGAGAACAGAAGAAGACCAAACATACATCAACACATGTTACCTTTTAGCAAGTTCATACTCTTTTATTTCAAAATACAGCTTAGCAAAGAGGAATCCTTTCATCGATTTCTGAAGGAGAAAAAAACATGACAGACATACTTTAGATGTACGGTACTTTTAAAATAATTCAATAGAGTGCCCCTTCTTTTCAGCAATGCATAATACTTTTAAATGACTGATCAGCTCAAATCCACTCCTCATATTTAAGGGATTATTTTTGAAGGATGCAGGATTAAAAATGAAAAGAGTAAGAGTTCTTGCTATAACTGCCAAAGGCTAGTAGGCAAAATAGAGATTACCAGTGAAGCAAGCAGCAAGCCCTTGTATATCCAGCATTTCATAAACACTTCTGATTAAAGAGAGTATAAGAATGGGGTCAGCTACATATGATCTATTTTGCTGCAACATAGCAAAGAAAAAAAATTCCTAGAAACAAAGAGAGATCTGACATTTAGCCCTGCTGTAGCATACTGTCATCAGACACCATTGTTTGAATATACTTGGGGAAAAAGCAATTTCTACCTAAGTCATTCTCAGTTTGGTTAAGGAAAGTGCAACAGTTTATTTCTGATGTCATCAGCCTAAGATACCTTGAATACTCTATAGGCAAAAGGTGAAACATCTCCAGGTAGAACAAGGAAGCAATAAAGGCAAAACAAAAAGGAACACAGAGAGAGCAGGCAGAAGGCAAGATGGCAGTAGCACAGAGAAGAGGAAAAGAGTGAAAGGAATGAGCTAAAGAACCAAGTCACAAGCAAAACCTCAAGGCAGAAGTAAACCAGACAGAAATTAAGGGTTGAGCACTGAGTATCACTTTGAAAGTAGATTTTGCTTATGAACCAAAAAATACTGGAACTAGTTACATCTGCGATTCCAAACAAGTGTGTACATTTTGAATACATCTGAATGACTAGTCTCCTTCCCTCTGACAACCCTGCTATTCATGCAAAATTTTAAGAAGTGGTTTAGAATGAAACCGGGCCTCCTAAGATAACTTCAAGTTTTCAGTCTTTATTTTTGAATTATGTTATAAAAAGGAAACACTGAAATATGTCAGAGTGGAATCACACTTGGCATCTCCTTTTTAAACATGGATGAAAAGAAACCTCAAAATAAATGCTCTGCAGCCTTATAAGTGCTCCCCCCCCAATCAACACAAGAAAACCAGCAACTATATCCACCATTGACTGTGCTGTACAATTAGTTGTAAGCATTACTTAATTAAAAAAACCCCAATAACGACAAACAAAACAAAACTAAATATGCACCAGTTGGCCTTAAGCACAACAGAAGGAGACTAATTTTTATTTTTCTTTTAGTTCGACAGGACTATCAAAGCAATTAAAGGGCATCTCTGATTCTGGCAAGGATGTACTAGACATTATCTGGTCTAAAGAGCACCCAAGTCAATTAAAGTCACAGGACAACTTTGTTGCTATTGGAAAAGGTACAAATAATGATGATGTACACAGGCCCTGCATAAAAATCCTACTGCATAGTGGTGAACATGGACGCATTCATGCTATACAACACACTGCTGAATATTCTACCTCTGCAATAAAATCAATTCAGAGCAGCAGAACAGGATCTTTCAGGATTAAATAGCTCCTATGAATTGCAACAGACTGCTTACTGTGACCTGTTTACCATTTTCCAGATATAATGCAAAATAGTAACCAATCATGCAGAGATCCTCATCCTTCTGTCCAGTTAATAAAACACAGCAGGAAAATTATTTTCTCCCAGTTCTCCTTCTCTTAATACTGTTATTTCGCAAAGCGGTCATACAGACAAGAATATTAATCATACGGCACATAAAAGAAAACTGAAAGCGTCTCACATGTTCCCTATTTGGGTTCCCTGTATTTTCTAGAAAAGAGAAACTCTGGAAACTTCAGAACTATAGTCTCACAAAACTGAAGAATTGTGTACTTCTACATTGAGAGTTGGTGGGGTCTTTAAAGCCCAAAACTGAACAATTGTATACTTGTACTTTGAGAGTCGGTGGGCTCTTCAAAAGCTACACTAGGGCTTACCAGGTGTAAAAGGTAGGTGCACAGGTCTGGTAAACCACTCCCCCTGGTCAGGTAAAGCACTTCCAGTAAACGAAACCCCACACCCTTCCTCACAGCAGCTCCCCCCACTTCACTCGACTTAAAGAAACACTGAGTAAATACGGACTCAGGAACACTCCTAGAGACGCTATAACCCCCTTTTCCTCGTCCCGCCGTGGACGAGGAAGGGCCGGGCAGGTTCAGCCCCAGCACGGCAGGGCCCGACAGGGCGCGGGGATCAGCAGCACCCCGCCCCGGCAGAGCAAGGAGCAGCCAGGCCTCCCCCTCCGAAAGCGAGGGAGGACACGCCGCTGCCGCCCCACGCCAGCCGCCCCTCGCCAGCCGCCCCTCAGGCCTAGCGCCACGGGCCGCACCGGGCCAGGCGGCCGCCAGCGGCCATAACACCCCCCCCTCCCCCGGGACCGGCGCAGGAGGGTGGTGGAAGGCCGTGGAAGGCCCACCGGCAGCCCCTCGCCGGAGCCCGCCACCGACAGCGCTCACCTCTCTGGGGGAAGGCGCGGCGGCCTGCACGGAGGCGACGTACCGCTCCACCTCGGGCTTCGTGCGCCTCATCATGGCGCCGCGGCGGGGGAAGGGGGGGGCCGCGCCCGGCCTCCCTCCAGGCAGAACGCCTTTCCCCGCCGGTCTTCGCCCGGCGCCTGCGGAGGGGGAGGAGGAAGGAAAGGAAGAAGGGAAGGAGGAAGCGACGGCGTGAGGCGGCGGCGGCCGCGCGTTACGCAAGTTCCCGCGCAACCGTACAAGGCCGCCACCAACGGCCGCGGGGGAGGGTGGGGCCGCGCTCCGCGCGTGCGCCGGGCCCGCGCATGCGCCCCCCCGGGGCGGGGGAGGGGGAGCGCGCAGCCGGCGCGGAGTCAACCTGGGAGGCGGAGGCCGCTCTCCTCCCCTGGCTGAGGGGCCCGGACCGGGCCGGGCCGGGCCGGTGGGGTGGGGGTAAGTCCGCTCCTCGTCCCCCCGCCCCATCCCTGTGAGGCCGTTGGCTGGAGGCAGCCCCAGGTGAGGCTGCTGGGGTTCGGGTACCGGGCTGCCCTCGCTTTGTGTCCCCCTGAATTTTGAGGGGCAGCTGATCATTGCTCCTTTTTTACTCGACCAGCTTCCCTTCGTGCGTGGGCCTTCACCGTGACAGTAAAGCTTCACGTGCGTGGAGCCATGCTTTAGTATTGTCTCACCTAAAACTGTATCTTCTGGCAAACCACAACCATAAATTCAAATTTAATCCACAACCACGGGCCTTATCACTGAGATCCAGGGCTCTAGAAAATGAGTTTCCAAATATTCCAGCAGTTGTGGTGAGGAAACTATTTTCCACGTACTCTGAATAGAGTAATTATGCTCTTTATTATGATCCTGAAGCATAACTGGCGACATGGATCAGAAGATAACGAGATCAGCAGCCCTCAAGACAAGAGAAATTTGCAAGTTGCAGCTGTCAGGATTTGTTGGTGCTGGGCACCAGTGGTGGCCCCACCTGGGTGTAATTCCCAGCTGATAGCCTTGGATTCTCCCTGCTGGAATTGCCCATCTCATCTCTCCTCTGACAGTTCAGGCACTTTGGTCAAAATAAGGCCACTGGGCGCTCTCTCTCTCTGGAGAAGCGTCGTTAAAAATTTATCCCGTTCTCAGTCTGAAGCAACCCATTGACAGCCATACGATTCCTGCTACACCTGAAAAATACTGACGTCACCAAAGCTCTGCCTCTTTCAGTAAAGTATGTCCAGCTATGCAAAATATTTGTAATACTGACAGCCCAGGAAGTGAGCTTCAATACCAGATCTGTAATTGTCCAGGCTGCTTAATGGCTAGCTTGCTCCGTGGCTGTTTTGCAACTGCTTTTAATTAATCCTCTTCATAGCTATGTCCAGGGGTATTATTTCAATGACAGTTCACTCCAAACACAGCTCCCAAGGGAGCAGTGATTTGCGGAACCCACCGCTCGACACAGGACTCCAATAATAAATTCACCATGAGGGTGACTAAACACTGGAACATACTGTCCACAAGGGTCTGTGAAATCTCATTCTGTGGAGATACTCACAGCTTGGCTGAGCAAGACCTTCAGTACTGATCCAACTTTGAATTGAGACCTGCTTTGAGCGGATGGTTGGGCTAGCTGACCTCTAGCGGTCCCTTCCAACCAACATTTTTCCATGATTCATCAGGCTTTGAACCCTCAAGTACCCTCAGATGCTCTCAGAGCTGCATCGCGGGGTCTAAGATACGCTCATGTTCATGAAACAGAAACTGCTGCCTTGGTGAACTGTAGACAGCGTTCATCATCAGGAACTTTCCCGTTGTTAGGGCCACAGGGCTACCACAGAGTCGAGAGGGGACTGGTAGCTGCACAGCGCAACAGAGGCCACTCTGTTGTGGATGGATGTAACCCCAAGCACGTGGATGTGAGCCAAGTCTTGTCATTTGGCCTCAGGGTTAGGGACCCTTCCTGACTCTTCGAGCAGCAAGTGCATACATAGACTGAAGGAAAGGATGTGGAGTCAGTAAAAAACCTAGAACAAGAAGTGTTACAAGAAGGTACAATTTCAAGGAAGCATTGGTGAGTTTGGTCTACTGAATCCATGGCACAGTCCAAAATCCCAACAGTGCTAACACGGTAGTTATGTAAACTTTTTTGTGGGACATTTTAAGCTTTTCTAGTCTTTAACACAGTCAGGACTGCATTCAGTTACTGAACTGTTATGGCATTCAATAACTACGTAGGATAAAATAGTAAAAAAAAACCCTACTTAGCACTAAACTGGAAGTTTAGGGTGACAGTTTCATTACAGTGAAAGGAGGAGAGGAAAAACTGATAGGAAGGTGTACATTTTAAACTCAGACAAGATATTTTCTCTAGGAAAACCTAGCAACTGTGCCAATTCAGACAAAATCCAGAAGAATAAAGCTGTTCTTTACGAAACAACGGTGGTTTCTTTCACGAACCTAAGAACGACAGTGGGATATTTAGGAAAGGTGTATGTCTCCTTTAAATCAGGATAATAAGGAAGTATTTACATACAGTCACAGGTAAAAGCATAAGGCAAAAAGATAGCCCAGTTGCTTTCTTACCCTTCGCAGCACTCATTTAAGAGAGGTGATACAAGGTTTAATACCATAGCCTTTATTGATGACACTGTAAAGCAGACGTTTTAAAGCAACTAATTTTTCATAAACAGGAAAGCAAATTTTACTTCCTATGAGGTAATTACATAAAATCCATTTAAGTCACTAATATAAAAAAAATTAAAAAATGTTTGCGTACTTCGTAATGTAGTACCATCAAGAAGCTCTAAGTAGCTGTATTTTCTATAAGAAAGGGACAAATAAAACAGATTTGCATGGTCAGAAGTCAATAGTATAAAACAATTAAATGGATGTTGTAAGGAATTCTGATGATTTGTGAGCTCAATTCTTGAGGATGGTTAAAGAAATAGATCCTAGCAGGATCAAACCTTGTATATTTACACTCATAGGTGTAAAAATAATATTGCCAGTTAATTGAAATACGCATTTTCAGTGTTCTGAAAATTAAGGAAGTCTAGAAGCTAAATTTTAAGCTCAGGTGTTCACATTTGAAATAAAATACTTCTCACATCCTGTATAATTAAGGCAAAGTTACGTTATATTTTGAAAATACCTTGTATATAGTTTCTGCATAAAAATATGAAATAAAAAATAAAACTATATATATATATTTTTAATGGAACACTGTTATGTATGGTCCAGCAGAATAAGGCACAAAAAGTAAATAGAATGCAAAAGCATATATAAAAGTTAATGTGTTATTTTGAGTGGAATATATAGCAAAATTCAAGTAGTTCTGAGTATGCTTATTTCTTGCAATAGGAATATACATTTTATGTAGGTATGTCATGCTAGGCCTGATGTACAAAGATTCATCATGTAGGCATAATCTATCAGAAGCAGGTCATTTGCATGGTGACTGTATTTAGAAATCTGATATTTTTCAAACCATCTGAAATAAGGCTCCTTTAACGAGACAACTTGGCCTGAAATCCAAGGGTGAATTTTTCCATGAGGCAAAGTATGTTGGTTTCTTGCCCAAGTCACGTCACTTGGGCAAGTTTTGTGTGCATGCTTAATTTGAAGGTTAATAATTTCATTAATATAAATGACAATACATGCCCCTAAAGTTGGACACATTTGCACAGTTTGTTTTCACAGGTATTTGTTCACAAGCAAATTTTCTGTCTCCGTAAATTTCCACAGAGATCACTGTGCAGAATGCACCACGTGCATCAATTCAACTGCGTTATCAGGGTCAGAAACCTTTCAGGTGAGCTAGTATTTAATTTACTTTGGAAGTACGGTCTGTTTATAAACAAATAAGCATACATGTACACGTATAGAGAGCAGAGAATCTTAAGATTTGATCCCCTTCTGGCATACTCATCATTTGTTGTCTAATCGCAGCCTCAGAACAGCCCCCCTCCCCAAGAAATATATGTAAGATTTTCACAAAGGAAGGGGAGAGCAGATGAAGTCTTTACTTCCTTCCCAAAGTTTCAGCTAGTTTCTTCAGTCTTTTCTTCAGCTCTAAAGGAAACTTCTCATAACACTTTTTGCAGACAGGCTTCATATCAAACTCAACGAATTTATTCCTAAAACGACAAAGCAAAACCCAGACAAAGTTTTAGCAGCAGCGAGAGTGAAAAACATTTTAAAAAGTATCATATTAAACATGCACAGGCAAAAAATTAGAACAGCAATTTATACATACATATGGAGTTGCTTTCACAAGGTTATACGTTGTAGACGGTAATTACAATACCCTGTTGAGTGTTACACAGTTTTTACCCAAATGTCGATTTTTATTAACCTTGTCATTCCAAAAGCCTTTCAAACCTAATTGTAGAGCTAAACAGACTAAGCATAAGATAATGGAATAACAAGTTAATATTTCAAGTTGCAGTAGTGTGAAAAATATTTTGGCTTTGATTGCCATAAATTCATGCAAAAACTTAAAAAAAAAGCATCCTTAGCACTGACCAAAGAAGAACGGATCAGAGGTGGTGGTGAGAAGGAAAAAAAGTTTACAAACAGATTGGCTTTTTCTTTTTCTGCTTCTCTTTATCCTTTGCTTCACGTTCCCGTTTGGCAAGTCGTCGCTTAAATTCATCTGGCATTTTCTCATAACAGTGTTTGCAGACAGGTTTTAGATCAATTTCAACAAACTTATCCCTTTAGAGTTAAACACAGAAAAAATAAAGGACAGAAAAGGAGAAGAGTTAAGAAGACTAACTGAAGGAAGACCTGAACAGACAGCTAAAAGAGATGTAAATTAGTAAGTGGAGCAAGACGAAGAAAGATGCATGTATTTTCTCAGTGCTCCGTGTATGTTTTTCATACTGTAACAGCTGCACGATAGCAATATCTACACTTTGAAGATAACCACTGGTATGTTTTGAAGGCATCACACACTTATTGATAAACTTACTTGAGTGTTAACTTAGTGTTGCAAGTTGAACAAGCGAAACAGTTCACGCACCATGCCTTATTCAGAGCAGACACAACTAGGGCGACAGGAAAAAAGAACCAAACCATTAGCATTACAGAAAAGACAAAAAAAAAAGGTATTATAAAAATTTTCAGCTCACACGTTCCTGAGGCATGAAGAACAGTCATTTGATTCTTTTATCAAGTATTAAGGACGTAGCAAGAACGTGGCACAGCTAGGAAGGCACACGTGAGTGAAGCATTGCTAAAGCTGTCTCTGAGGGTACATACAACTCTGTGCTCACCAGCAAGACCAGTTTAGCTTATTTCTGCCTCCTGTTGCCTGCTTCCACCTCATCTCATAGCATGCTGACCTCAGGCAACTGTTTTATGAGGCTGGGTGTCCAATGTAATCAGGAGACTTTTTCAGCTGAAAAGCAATCCAGCAAGGAGGTGCTTATGTTTTTCATTCAGTTTCATTTCCCAGCACCCGTTCAGACCTCAGTGCCATCAACAGTAGCACCTGCCTGGCCAAAAAAAAAATAACCTGAAGCCAACAGTCAGGACCCTGCTGCTAAATCTTAGCACTACCAAGGTAAAAAAAATTACGGACTTGTGGAATAAATTACTTGATCAAGACAAAGTTGGATTATTTTTATTTTTTGCTTTGTCGAGAAAGTAACTATTTTCTCTGTGTTCTGTATCTCAGTCCATTTTCTGTTGTTCCTCTCTTTCAATGTACCTTTCCACTTTTCCCTGCCAAAATTTGCTTCTCTTCTTAATCTAAGTTAGAAGATGCAGGACAATGGTTTTCTCGTAAAATACAGCATTTTCTCAACAACAAACAGAACCAGAGCATTGTCACGCAGAGCTTTTTTTCCTCCACGATGGGGCAAGCACATCCACGGAAGCATAGTTATTCCACTGCTTGCCAAAATAATACTAGTCAGACTAAAGTCTTTGTTCCCAAGCAACCTCTGTCATAGTCATAGACACCCTCCTGAAAAACTGCTGCCACAGATGTTTGTTTCACCAGAGAGAGAACAATACCAGACACCCATCATTTGTGACAACAGTGGCAAATTTGTGTGCAGAAATGAAAGAGAAAATGTAAAATAATTGAAGATGTACTTTGAAAATAAAGAAATTACTGCATTACACCACATTCTCTTCAGTTCAGAGACCGAAACACACAATATGCGTGTCAGATTATGGGGTGTAACATTAGAAACATACAGAAATGTAGTTATCAGATATGGCTGAAGATACGGTTCTGTTCATTCTAGAAGGACTTTAATGAAAAGGAGGACACCGTTTCCTCCAAGGCGTTCTGGATTGTTGTTCTGCAGGTATAGTCCAGTCCAGAAAATGTGGGGAAAGCACATCTCTGGAATGTATGTCCCACCCTATATTTACATGACTGTAAACTACCTTATGTCTCTTTTTACATGCTACAGGTTTCCTCCCACTTTGCTAATGGCTTTCGCTTACGTGAGGCTAACACTGGTATTATAGTATTTAGTTCAGGCAGGGGTAAAAAGGCACATAATAATGTTATTTCAGGTAGAATAATTTGCTTTTTGGCATTTTATCATAGCTGGTTGTCCAAAAAAACCCCTTCAAAATACCTTCCCCCCAAAAATTAAAATCCCAAACTTAAGACACTTGCATCTGGTTCTGCCTTTACAGGACACATCTTTCCAAACACCATCGTTTCTGTTTTTTGTAGTCACTGGGTGGTCTTCCACACCACCGTGAAACACTATTTGGTCTCTGACCAATCAGCTCTAAACTAATTTCTGATCAAAAGAATGGCTGTTTTTGTTTTAATGAGAACAATCACGGATTCAACAGGGAGCTGCTTTCCCCTTACTTCCACTTTTAAAGAGAACTTCCATCAGAAAGGAACATTAAGGGAACAGCTAGAAAAGTGCTTACCATCTCCTTCAATCACACGGTTGCAATGGAAACAAACATCACCGAATAGCTGAAGAGGAAAGAGAAGTAATGAATTTTTAATGTAATGATTTTATCGAGGGTACCTTCTCAAACTAACAAAATAACTATATTTCAGCTGACGAGCACAATAGCAGTAAAATAAAGAGAATGCTGGCAAGTCTGGTTTGGTTTCCCAAGTACGTTTTGCATCACCTCAGCACAAAAAGGCTTTACAATATTAAAGATGAAAACATTTGTTTACATCTGTTTGCTCCTCTGTAAAGATGATTTTGTTTTGTTTTAACATTTCTCTAATCCTGAACATTTGAAACACAGCAGTCAGTGTCACATACTCATCATTACTAATCAGCCAATTTAACATTTGGACTTACATGCACGGCTAGAACAACATACTGCTGTTTCTGGAAAAGACTGTAAATTAATTTTTATTTTAAAAACCCAGAAATTTAAGCCAAAAAATATTCATTCTATTTCTAGGCTTAACATTGGCCCTCAATGTAACAATTAAGAAGTTCCCAAAATTTAATGTATTTTTTCTAACTGTAGCAGTTAACCTAGTAAAAGACATCCACTCTACATACAGCTCTTGTCTGGTATATGTACTTGCTCCATGACGGCTGCAACACTATTACTGCTAATGTCATGGCATTTACCGTCTACAAGTATGCCAGCAACATTTCAATCATCTGCCCTGCATCACCGACAAATTCAGAATCCACCTGTAATTAGCAGATGCCTTACAAGTCCCAGAAGTAACCCATAGTCTTGTATTTATACAAGCGAAGAGGTGGACATGACACAACGCAGATGGCTTCCAAATAAAAAGGTCTATACGTCGTGGTGCTGGCCTACACAATCAAGGGAGTGTGGAGAGAAATGGTATCATGGTATATAACTCCTATAGAAATGCAAGTGGTCACTAGGTGGTGTCCTCTGACAAATGTAGTCTTCGCAGTCTTCAGCAACCTAATGAAGGAGCTGGGTGATGCAGTGTATGTTAACACACAGTCAGCTTAGAGAAGCAGCTGTAGGGAAAACCACACAACTCACTAGGGCCTTGTCTTAAACCGCAGCTACCGAGTGGCAGATCTTCTTTAGCTTCTTGGGGAAGACTGGGTGTCGTTAGCTGCTCTGATCTCACAGACATGTAAAAGCTCATAACAGCTCTCCTTAAGTACAACTAAGCTTGAAGAACAACTCCATACTGATTGTCTTGGCTAGCCTTTGTGAAATACCTGCAGTTTTCTTTCTCAATACCAGGGAGATGTAGAGAGAAACCTGTATAAATTAACTGCAACAGAACATCTAGTGATTGGCATTACACCCACAGGTGCCCAGAAGAGAACAGAGAATGTCCATGGTTTTCCGTCTCTATCTAATAAAACCAATTCACAAGTTTACCAATTAACACCATTTTTAAAAATATGCAACCTTACCTGATTGTAGTGGGTTTCACAATATGCCAAGCCTTTTCTCTCGTAATGACGATGACCCAGGAATGGCTTTTCACATTTTGCACACACAAAATGCTACAAAGAAAATGACATACATTTTGATTATTTGGAAGTAATGGTATTTTTTCTGGAAAGCAAACCAATCAAGACAAGTACTGAACATGACTGAAGTCTACTGAGCTGACTGTGTCATCTTGAAAATGAAAATTAAAACTTTGTTCATTTTAGACCACAGAAATAATGCTCCTTTTAATGTATTCAACATTTCAACCCAAAAGTTACCAAAAAAAAAAGTCAAGTAAAGGGATGTTATCAATGAACAAAATGAAGAGATTTTAAATAATTTGCACCAACATTACAGTCTCGTGAAGAATGCGTTTGTGGGAGTAGATTTTCAAAACAACAAAAGGAATAGACTGTTTATCTTCCTAATGTAAATGGAAGATGTGGAACTAAATCCTGTACATGGCCTTGAAATACAGACTCTCACATAAAGTGCTTTAGAGATGTTTATGTGACAGGTGACCGTGGAAGACATAAGGGTATTACGATGCACAGTAACATTATGGTTGCCACAGAATTTACCGCCTTTCCACATGTACTACTTTGCACTCTGAAATTTTCTTTTGTAAGGACCTCACAGCGCTTCCTTTGATTACTGGTTTTAGTTTCACAGTCAAGGCTCTCTGTAAGGTAGGAAATAACTCCTATTTCACAGTGGAAGACCAGCCACAGGAAGGCTGAAGATGGGATTAGGAGAAGGCATTTACTAACCACTGCTGCGTACTTTGCTAATCCTTTCATTGAAATTGATCAGCAAAATCCCAGATAAGTATGTTAATGTTTACATTTGTAAAAGATCATATCATATATCATCTGATGTTTACCTCCACGTGCCATTGTTTGCCCATAGCATTCACCACACGGCCTTCAATTGGTCTCCTACATGCCCCACAGATGGGGACCCCCATTTTGTCATGGCAGGGTAAGCAGTATAATTCTCCCTTCAACTCACGAGCATCAGCAGTAAGCTCCTTCCTGTTCAAAAGTTAATGAATTGAGAGCATGAATAAAGGCACTGAACGATGTCAACTCTTGAGAGTTTCTGAAAAGAAAAAAAATAATTTTTAGCATTTGTTTTAGAAATTGTATTTGTACTACAGTAATGCAGCAGCAAATATGACATAGCTGAACATAGTTCAAGACTGATCAAGTCCACAGTAAACCAAGAACAGGCTGCTAAGCGAGATGCACTAAGTCTCTGAAAACAGCTGCTGAGCTATCGCCATTCTGCATTCTGGTTACGTAGCACAAATGCGTGCATGTGCAAGCTGTAGACTGTTTGGTTTATATTCTGGCACTCATCACCAGTTTATTTTAGATTTGCATAACTGTAACTGAAAGTAAAACATAGTCCTCTACATCTAGCTACATTTTCCCTGTTGTATCAAACTTCAGAGAAAGAAAAGTACAGAGCCACATAAGCTAGTTATGTTTATTCATTACCAATTGCAGAATCTCATACACTGTACTTTTTAGTAATTTGCATGGTTAGAATACTGAGAACAGCTAAACTTTAAACGTGACTGTACTCACTAAAGCTCTCAACTGCTTGCCACTGACACACCTCCACGTTGTTATTCAAATCAGCCTTTGCTATGGCGCTGAAATGATAGCTTCCTTTGCACCAGAAATAAACAACAAATAATTTGCGCTATATCCTACAATACCCCCTGATCTCTGCATCAGTGCAGGATGTAGAAATGTGCAGCTTCATGCACTGCAGTTGCAGAAGCTGATAAAATGAGGTGGGAAGAAGCTTCTAAGAAAAAGAGGCCTTAGAAGGAGAGAACAAAGTTTGCATGCCACTCAGCTAAAAAGAAATAATATAGGCAAGATGGTAATGGAAGCAGCCAAAGAGGACCACTTTTCTTCCTCTCAGAGCAGAATAACATGCTCTCATTTCGCTGCTACAGAAACTGTTATCTGTGTCTGTATTTTGTATTTTGTAAGGTACTACCTTGTCCTGCAGAGTCCAACTTTCTTTACTCCCTGACAGGTCACCTGTTGTTTGAACTAAAGGCCCAACCCCACCATCCCAAAAGCAGTCACACACATTTGGCCGCAAGGCACCCAAACCCCACCCCTCTTGCTGGCTGTACAGGACAGGTTTTCACTTTAAGATGCAAACCGAGGAAGCAAATAAACACAGCATTTTCCTGTTTTCTTTTGCAGAACTCATGTTACCCGCAGTTTGCACAGTTGAAATGATCAGGGTGATAAGGATCATTTTTGAATATGAGAGGCTGTTCGTCAATAATGGCATGGCACTTCTGGCAAATGTACTTTCCCAGGCCTCTGGCTTTTTCCCTGTTGTGGCAAGGACGGCAGAGATGTCTGAAACGGGACAAAAAAGAGAGGTAAGTCCTGGTACCACGTACGACAGTACAAAATAAAACAAAAAATCTATTAGAATCTCATTTCAATCAGCCCTTTTTGGAGGGAAAACAGTCTTTAAAACAATTTCCTTGTTAAGCAAACCAAGTTCAGGAGAGCAAGGGCTATCGTTTTATTTTCTTTCACCTCAGGGACAGATTTTCTTCAGCTCATTTGAGTTTAAGACGTGTTGAAACACATAAAACAATGTTTATGATAGATTCTCATACCTGAATGTTTTACTTTCAAAATCTTAAAAATCACAGCTGGTAAAAATATCCTACTCTGTGAAGTGTCCCACTGAACTTAAAGCAATTATTAATATTGGAATTGTTAATATTGGAAACCCAAGTTGGAAAAAGAAAGTAAAAACTGGTACTAAAAAAAATAAAGACAATGCTTCTTTATCTGAATGCTTTCTCTCTTATTATGTATCACAACGGCACCAAAATGTTACCAGGTAGAGAACATGTTTGCGAGAAATCTGGTGTTGAAGTAGGTAGACTGTTAATATTTTAAGTGTATATTTTAAGATACCCGTTCTTAGTTTTGCGATGCACTACTAGACCTGTTCCCCACAAAAGATGCTTCAGTTGCTCCACCTCAGCTGGAAAGCTTCAGGAACCAAAACCTCTCAGTCCCCCCCTCTTAGTTCATTTTATTTATGATCAGTAACAGAAGGAAGGGTGAAGACTTACCTGCCAGCGTTCTTGACAAATCCAATGTCAGCCAATACTTGTTGGCAGATATCACAGCAGAAGCACTCTGGATGCCAGCTATTGTTCATAGCTTTAATAACACGACCAATAATGAACTCACCTGTAAGAAACACAACACCAGGATGTAAAAAAACCATGCTAGACAAAGTTAAAAGCAACCCACAACCAAATTGTTACAATGCCATCATCCTCTTCCTCCCCCCCAAATCTGGTAGGATACACTGCTTTCAGTATCCCAGTTCTGGTTCTACACTCTGAAATTTGGGTTTGTTTGTTTTTTTCCTACAGGTCAGAAGAAAATGTCCTTGCTGACGGAGGACCTTCTGTTCTTTACATACAAGCCCTTCTACACACACACACTCCACCTTCTCTTTACAATCATCCTTTTTTGGTCCCTTGCCTGTTTTTACTTATCTGTTCTCAAGCTGTTAAGAAATATATGGAGTTCTTTATATAACATGGCTTTCTTGTGTCCTAATCATCTTTCTCCTTCTTTTATTTTAGAAGACAACAGTTTTAACTTGGCAAGCACATAGTACTGGTTTCTACTCCACTAGGACCAAGCCTTGAAGGGGCTCTATACTCAAAGCACAACAGAACTGATCTTGGGTGGCTGTGGACGTCCTGCAGAAAAAAACCCATGGAGTCAAAATGCAAAGCTGCAGTGAAGCTGCAGAACAGCCAATCCAACATATGCGAATTATGGCTTACCACAAGGAGTCCTGTCCTGTGAGACATTAAAAAAATAGTGTGAGAACTACTGTTTTGCATGTACTGCACAGGCAGTGGAGCCATGTCCACCACACGTGTGATTTAGTTCTCTATGCGGACGTTGCAGGCAAGGCCCTTGAGATGTGCAAAAACTCTGCCTGAAATGTGTTGGGAGCTCAGCTTCCCAGTGATGTGGGAAGCCGAGTCCTGATTTTGGAGAACGTACAACTCAAACAGCTGCCAAAGGCCAGCAATTGGGCAGGTAACCGATGCAGATGATGACATCCAGCATGCAACCCTCTGGTGCTCCCATGAAGTTGTAGCTTTTCAAGAACAAAACCCAATGGACTACAGAAATGTCAGGAATGCTGGAGGCCTCATCGCTAACAACAGCCCCGCCTATTTTGGCTGTGCTTACTAAATCCAAGCAGTGGCAAAGCCCAGCTCTGCACAGGACCTTGAGGAGGTTTTAAGGGAGCTGGTGCTGAGGAGCCAGGGCAGGAGCAGTGGGAGCCGTGCCAGCTGGGCAGGAGAAATCCTGGAGATAGGCAGCATAGCTCCCCAGAAATCACCACCGACCCTTTTCTTCCTCTTCCCCAGCTTGTTCACATCCGCAGCTTTAAATTCAAAGGTCCATAACATCTGCTTCCCCCTCCCTTGGTGTTCACCCCCTCCCTCCACTTGGGAAAGCCTCACTGAGGTAAGTGAAAGCCGTAGCACCTTGCCAAGGCACCACAGAAACACAAGAGCTTCCAGACCAGTTTAAGCAATAGTCAAGTAATGACTTCCTAGCCCTGCCTGAGCACAATGTGTCACACACAGGAGGAAGAAAACCCGTGCAAATGATTACAGTGCAGCAGATATGCAAGCATTTACATCAACAGTGGCAAATAAAATGCAGCCCTCAGTGTTACATAGGGTTGATATTGTAGGGTTGACATCACACGTTGAAGTCTTAAAGGTATTTACTTCAAAAATACAAAAGGGGACCAGCTGGCTCATAAGTTGATTATAACACTAGATGATAAAGACTGTCCCCGTTTCTGTGGAGTAGGACAGCATGGGTGGGTTACAATAGTCAAAGCAGATGACAAAGACTTTTTGCAGGGTTTCAGCTGCAGGAGCACATGTATGTAGATGTATATAACCAGGAGTCATGGATCACTGGATCAACAGCTAAACTACTCACTCAAATAATGCAAACTATTTTTTTTTTAAATCCCATTGTTTATGAACTTTAGGGAGAGCAACTCCCCACATTCTCTGAAGTCTAGTTCATTCTGGAAATTCAGATACTCTGCCACACAGGGCCACCTCTCAGAGAAGGTACACAAGGGTTACACATCTTCCCTAGTGATGTTCCCTTTTGGGATCAGTGTGAAGTGTTTCACCTTGATGTAAAACTTACCACATTGATGGCAGCAAGGGGCAAAAAGCATTTGAAAATCATGTTCGCAGTACTTCCTCCCTTCAAACTGCAAATGGAAAAAAATTTGAGCGTTAGACGGATGAGGAGCATGCCCTTAACATAAATCCTGTAATATACCAGTTTGTTTCCAGATGCAATTAGGCAGCAAAACATGAGGGGCTGCACAAAAAACCAGACCACGTGCTAGGCATTAAATCCTTAATTCAGCTACTAGTTAGCATGTAGCGTTAATAGCACACCATTCCTCTAATGCCACTGAGAGTGTAAGGCATTTTTTATCACCCATTTACATCACAAGAGACGCCTGAATTTTTACAGACTGCTGACACTCTGATGCAACCGAGCAAATTCTGGGCAGGAAATTAGCTTACAAAAACCTTTCCTGGGGGGAAGCATTTTCTCTGAACCCATTTGATCTCTTCCCCACTCTACATTTCCTGCAGGAATGGCCCAGCATGTTGGAGGAAGCAAGTACAGGGGAGGAAGAACACCCAGGGACAGAAATCTTTGCAATTTATGGAGCAATACAGCCAAAACATGAAGGGAAATAAGACTTTTCTTTCATTATGCTTATTTCATAGAATTATAAAATCATTTAGGTTGGAAAAGACCCTTAAGCTCATCGAGTCCAGATTTTAAGGATCAAAGTTCACTACACTGACCAGATGAAACAGGGAACCAATCTTATGGGATTTGGATCTGAATTTTCTCACAGCTTAAAGAAGTTCAGCTGCAGTTCAAGCTCACATAGAAAAAAACCCGTATGGCAACAAAAAAGTACTACAGCACTGCATTAGCAACTTAGCTGGAGAATATGTAAAAACATGTAGGCAAGTACATCCTGAAATGAAGAGAAATGTTTAGATACCTTCAGGCACATCATTACTAGACACACAAGCCAACTAGCATGTCAAAACCAGACAGAAAATATTAGGTATGCTATGGGATGTTTGGATTTGAATGTCTCAGTTTAAAACACTGGAAAAAGGGGGATAGCAGGAAGCCCCACTCCTTTCTTTTTACTGGGTCTAACACAAAACAAAGCAGATAGCATAAAATAACTACCCACAAATAAAGTTTTGGTGCACAGACAGAAAATACAGCAATGTCCTTCAAGATAGCCTGCTTTATACTATGAAATTCCAAGGATCGGACACAATATAAACATAGTAATTAGTTGTGCAATATACAGAGCCACTGGCAGGGATGGGAATCTAATGAAACACTCTAGAAGTCACTGGATACTTGAGATCAGAAAATTTAATTCCTGTGCCCAACCTGAATTGCACCTACTAGGAACAGAAAGACCTGTGCTTGATATAGACTCTTCCAGAAGTCTCTGCTAGCAATTTATCAAGTGTTTTTCCAGTGTAATACTCTAAAACAGACAACTTTCTAAATTGGAGAATTATCTATTTAATTATTTATTTATTACAGAGGGCTACTACTTTCTCAAAGTGTAATGGAAATTACTGGTTCATTGAGAATTGTGCTTGCTTCCTGCTGGATAAAATCCTTTTTAAACTGAAAAAAATCCAAAAGCTTCCTGTTTTGTGTAAACAGGTGGTCCAATGGGAGATACTTGGGTTTGCTTGGGTTTCAGAGTGACCACATGTTGATTGGGGCAGACCAAACAGGTTTTCTTCCCCTCTGGTTTGCATCAGGCAGGTTGGTTGCCATTCAGTCTCAGTCTTGTTTATATTGTCAGTGTTCTCGGCTCATTTGTGCTGCCTTTTGTGGATGACCCAGCAGCTCATCCGTCAAAAAAGCCTTGAGCTTCTATAACAAATCCCACAGCACATACTTTAAAAGCAAGGTCATTTGACTGTTGTATGCTGTAGGTCCATGAGTTAAATGCATAGAATATTTCACCACAACATAACCTGCAGACAATCTCCATGGTTTTAGCTAACCTACTGGAAAGACACGCTCAAAAACTGAGTCTTTAAAGACTCCTCCTCTAAGGCAGTTTCTGGTAAAGCTCATTTTAAGAAAACACTCCAGGTGCAACTGGAATAGAAACAAATCTGACAAGCGCATTGCAGCTGCACCTTCCTTTAATCTTCCTATAGGTTATTACAAGCATCTTAGAAAAAACCCAAAACTAAAAGAAACTCCATCTCATTCAGGAGACAAAAGTCACGTGCCATTCCGTTTATTTCATTTTATGATATATTGATAATAACAACAACAACAATAATAGCGATACGGATTCTCCAATTATAGCTCTTATGAGTACTCCATAAGGATTTTGCTGTATTTCTTCTATTGTGGGATGCACATCTCTAGGCTCTTCCATCTCCCTCACCCCAGCACAGCGCAGACAGAGCAGGTTGGGCTTCTTCCAAATACACCCAGCAAGAGGCTCTTAACTAACAGCTGTATGAGGGGTAGGAGTCATCTCTCTTAACCTCCCCTGTCTGAAGGTGAGGTGCCTGCAGTCCGCAGTGGGAGAGAGAGGCAACCTCTAGTAGGGAGGAGCCACTCTTGGACCCAAGAGTGCCGTGGGTTGGAGGAAATGCCCGCTGCCTGATTACAGTGGGGCCAACCTGTCCCTCTGGGCCCGCTGCTGCCAAAGCTCTCCATTTAAGCCAGCTGTTCTGCTGCTATTAGTACAGGACTGTGTGCTGCTACCTGTTGTAAGACTGCAACAGCAGGTCTAGGGGATAGACGGCTTCCAGGTGATGGAGTAAAAGCAGACCAGAATTGCCATCACTTCACATCTGATAGCAAGGCATGGTGAGTTCAGAGACTCTGCTGGCATGTGCTTGTGCTAACTGCTATTTAGGCTGAGTGCGTAAGAAAACGTGCTAAATTCACGATACCGGGCAAACTGGAACACAAATAAACCCTAGCAGGTCCCATGCAACATGAGGCACACAGCACTTGCTTACACCCTTATGCAACAAGGCCAACACTGGCTGGTTACGAATCTGTATTACCATTTCTAACACAGGCTTATGAAGACACCTCCAAAATTCCTGCTATGGTGTGCAAACCCCCAGCTGCGGATGAGCGCTGCTCCAGTATGGCGCCGCTTGTGCCTGCAAGCAGCTTGGCTCCGATGCCAGACCACGGGGACCTGTGCTGATGGGGGTCCCTGCAAGCAGCCTGGAGACACATCCCGTGCTGCAGGAGACCTGCATTGGGATTTCTTCCTGAGTAGCCTGACCAGTTCAGCCCCTACCCATGGAACAGAGCGTGAAAGCTTATCACAGCAGTGTTTGACAGCAAATGTTGATAAGCAGCTTAATGACTAACTGGGGGAATTCGGCAAGGCTTGCGATAGGCGGAGGAAGAACATTTGACTCCCTGATTGCTAAGAGCTGGAAATCATTTCCAACAAGCGCTAGCTTAGCTAAACCAGACACAGAATAAACACAAAGTCATGCTGACCGACCAACAATGCCTGTGTTTACCCATGGGGAACCTGCTCAGAAAAACATTTTACCTGGCCACACCTCCAAACACATCCATCTTCTCAGAGTGTGTTAAGCCAGTCAGAGGAAGATATCCTTTCTGACAGTCTTTTCCAGTCACTTTTTCTTGACAGTGATACAGACCATCTCAAGTCCTCAAGTCCTGAGCCCATCCTCTACCTGCTTAGGGCTGTCCCTCTCCCCTAAACGCTGACACCCAGTATATTCCCAACGCTCATGCCAAGGTGCCGAATGAAAGAAGAGCAAGCTGTGCCCTTGTCACGCCTTCTCCCTGAGCAGCACCGCCAGGAAACATGCTGGGGTTTCCACTGCAATCATCTCACTGACCACTTCAGCGCTAAGCGAGAGCCATTCTGGCAGCATGGGATGTGCGCGGACACCCTAAAGGGCACAGAGGAGAATGCCCTGTTGCAGATTTCCTAGCTGAAAGCCCCAAAGGCATGAGGGCTCGGACAGCACGGATATCCACTGACCGCTCCACTCTCTAGAAGATGCCCAGGACAGGCCAGTATAGATGGGGGAGAAAGGCTGGGTAAGATTTATGAGCCATCACCTGAAGGCTGTCAGAGGGCTTAAATAGACCAAAAAGTACCTCTCCAACATCAGCAGACAGACTTGCTGGTGCAGAGAGAAACTGAAAGATCTTGTGGTGGACATTACAAAGCATAGAGGCAGAAGGGTGATATGAATTCAAGCCACACACAAGTCTTTACGTATTTATTTAATCCTCATCACATTATTTTACCTCTGTAACAGCTGTGGCAAAGTTGTCTATTCTTAACTGAAACTTTCCACTTTCTATGTAACATTTCTCAAGAACAAAGCACCTACCCAGCCTGAAAAAAAAACACCCTAGCAACATTAACCAAAACCATGTTTAGCACACAAGGCTATTTTCATTCCCAGGACAATCACTTCTGACTTACTGTCTTTAATAGGGAGCATCACTTTGCAGTAAGAGGGTGCTCAAAGACCATTATGAATGTGAATGTTAACAAGGTAGCAGTAGGAAACAAAATGCCTACCTCCAATATATCTACACACCACCAGTCCCATGACAAGGACATTCAGATATGGCCATCATGAGCAACAGAGACATTGTAATATTCCTGGATTAGGTGCAAAAATAAGACTTTATTTCCATTGTGGTCCTCCTCCATCCTCTAGAAGATACAGGCTGCCTAGAGCAGGATTTCTCAAACTTTTATCTCAAACAAAGGATCATTCAACTTTCTGAAAGACGTCCCTGGATTGTCCCACTGTTTTTTGAGTCAGAAGAAGGCTGAATAAAGTACTCATTATGTAGAGAAAATATATTTTATTGTTTTAAGACAATTTTATTAACACAGTTACAAATATTTTAGTTCTACAACATTTATATCACTTTATGTTTGCCTCGGGTCTTAACATGTCAGGACTCCTCACCATGCCTGCCAGCAGGCAGCAGCGCAGTATATACTAACAATTGTAACGTAATGTATAAGTATCTAGAGGGTGTTTTGTTTTGTTGTCTTTTTAATTGCTACTGCCTTGCAGCTCACCTTTTGATGTCTTATGGAACTCTAGTGGCTCATTTACCACAATTTGTGCAACACTATCCCTACAGCATTGAAAAGCCTTTTGATCCTCAAACAAGGTGAGAGAAAGCAAACTTCAGGAATCCCCTTTGCCAGTCTCTTTTCCAATCCACACTCCTTGCTCAGCCTCTCCTCGTCAACATGGTCCTTTAAAATTAGAAATACTACCGTGGAAGACAAACTGTTGTGCTCTTGCCACAAGGATGGCACACTATATGTGAGAGCACAGCATTGTGCTTTTAACACACCGCTTACTTTCCTTTTCAGACCACAGTATGACATAAATCCTGTAAGTACGTTGGAGTACGAGCTACTTGAGCAGGACCTTATCTCTCAGACAATAATTCCCTGTCTCACATCATCTACCCTTCCTTATACCAGTCACTTCATATTTTATGAGCTACTATAAAGTCTTCACTAAAGTTACTTTGTGTTTGAGATAGCTGAGGGGTTTGGGCTGTCTGCACACCCCAAGCTCAGCATGCTGACTTACAGGTCATCTCTACGAGCAACTTTTCACATGCCATACTGGCCTTACTCAACACATCAATAAACCTCCTACGGACCGCAGGATGCTGGGGTTTCCTTCTATATGACTGTTCTTTAAGAAGTATGCTTTCTCTGTACTGCTGGTCGATTGTCTGCACAGATTTCAGAGCAAGAAGTCTGCATCGAGAGAGAAATCTCCAGCAGTTCTTTTCTCAGCTCTAATAACACGAGGCTATACATTTAAATAAGGTTATACACACTGATCTCCTCCAAATTGGCATAGAAACATTTCTTCTTTTTTCACCCTCTATTGGGTATATCGTTTCAGATACCCATTCTTACCACAGAACTTTCTAAGCTACCTATCTGCCTGTAGTTGCTTCTTCTACGAGAAGGACAGCACAAGGCAAAGGCTCGGAGTGAGATGGGGGCTTACCTCGTAGAAGAGCCCTTCGGGGAACTGCTGAAAGCACTGGGCGCAGACAAAGCACTGCTCGTGGTACAGCTCACCATTGCTGTTGACGATTTTCTCAGCAGGGGCAAAGCCACCTCTGCAGCGCTCACAGATGGCATTTGCAAGTGCGTTTGCCATGTTGCTGTTGTAAAAAAAAAAAAAAGAAAGAAAATTAGCCCAAATAGACAACACCACTGCATGTGGGTCTCTTTTTTTTTCCCAAAGCCGACTGCATCAGCCTAACAGTGGGCCGCCCAACACAAGTTTTTCAATGGACTTAATGACCTGTGGTATCCCCTCAGAAACAAAACCGCCATTTCCCCCTGCTTCCAAACTCTTTACAAACAAAAACCCCACAACACACTCTAATAACTATTAGTTCAAAAACCCAAACAGAAATGTCATTGCTACAGATACATTTACAGGCTTTTTATGATAAGAAAAGGCAGGCAATTCAAAGAAGTACTATAACAATGATGAAATACATTAGAATTACATAAAACAGGGGCAAATGTTAACAACAATTGAGGAAGGACTGGCATCACATGGGAAAACATAAATGGTAATTTCAAAATAATTCCTAATTCTAAAATACATATAACAGTATTGGTTCAAAAGCTCTAAATAAGCAATGTGGAAGAGTGTATGGTATCTAATCTGGCAGATAGTACTGAAAAGCAGAGCAGGTAAACAATTAACAATTATTCCTTATATAAGCTTCACATGGCTTGAAGTAATTTTACAAATGGGATTTTTGGTTGGTTTGTTAGGGTTCATCTCAGGGAGGTCAGCTCACAGCGTGCCAGTGTTGGTCCAGGGCCAAGGGGGAGGGTGGGAACGCTCTGGCTGCCCCACCGTGACCCACATGCAGGCCAAGACAAGCTGGCGACCCCATGCCAGGAATGCAAAAATTACTCAAATTGCAACCTTGGTTGCTTCTCAAAGGCTCGTGACCATAAAATGACAGCGCAGTAGCTGCAAAATATCAGAGGAGTTAGCTACTTCACTAGGATCATGTCTACATCTGCAACAGACAGTACAGCCATGTTTCAGTTAATGAAAGCTCCCGTGACAGAAAAGGGCTCACTTGATTTTTTCTTTGCAAGCATTTCCTTACTCATATCTAAACTCTCAAAGCTATGCCTTTCAGGATCACCTCTATGCCCTGCTGCAGAGAGCAAATACGGGGCAATAGCCTAGTTTCATTACAATCTGACCACAGCTGACAAAACCACTGACTCAAATGTCTATCTGGAAGCTTATTAAACAACTGACATTATTTTAAACACATGTGCACACACGCACACATTTCGATACAGAAAAGAGCCATCATGCAGAGCCCTCAGTCCTCTGCAAGATGCCAAGCCCTTCCCACCAAGGGGTAAGGCCTCTTGGCTCCCACCAGGTTGAATAGGAACTGAATTCCTTCCTTGCACCAGCATCCAAGGGAGCAAGCAAACACCTAGCATGTGGTTAAAAAGGAATGCACTTTATCTATTTCTTACACTGTCTCACAGAAGAGCCCTACGCAAGGTCACATTTGACCAGTTATTATTAGCTGGGTTTTTTTTCCTCTCTCTCTCTCGAGATCTCTGCAGAAGAGGAAAACAGTAACTGCTATCCCGTTATGTCTATCCCATGCTATTCCAACAGACAAGCCTACAGACAAACTGCAGTGAATATATATATAAACTGTGATTAAGTATAAAGCTCGCTGATGGTCTCAATGCATTGTGTATGTTTTCTGTGGGGGGGAAAAAAAGCCCTCAGACACTTCACCCATCCTCCTTATCAATCTAAGTGAAGAACAGTTACAACAAAATCTTGAATCTTTCATCATCACTTCAACAGTTCTCGAGCACTAAGGGTGTTAAAATTAAAATTAATGATGTTAAGTGCTATCAGACACTAAGTGTCATCCAAGCAAAAAAACATGAAACAAAGTGCAAAAACAAATGAAATCATAAAGCTTTCCTCTTTAGTATGCAAAAGTACTTCACTTCGATCTGAAACACATCATATATGCAAAAACAGCAATGTACATAATGCTTCTGCATTAGTGAAGCAGTTTATCCATTTGCCCAAAACAACAAGCAAACAGCCTAAACTCGGAGAGACTTGATGAATTCCAACCCTGTTTCAACTGGTGATGAAAATTTCTGACGCAATTAATGATGAAGTTTAAAGCAACAGCTCAAATTTTAGCTGCCGATTACAACTGGCAAAGTATCAAGCCAAACAGTGGCAAAGGCTGCATTAGAGAATGGCTTGCACAGCCTGCCCAGTGCTCAGATAATAAAATAAACATGTACATTATGCCAATACTGCCACCGTAGTTACACCCCGAAGCCGAACAGAACGAACTTACAATTTTGCATAAAAGTCACAAAACTCTTTGTAGAGTTTTATGTCACTGTGCCTACGTTGCAATTTTGACACCGGTTTCTCGCCTTCATTTCCTGCGGAGTTGTGGGCATCAGGAACGACCTTGTGCGCAACCTCTTCATCCTCTGGGATGGGGTAAGGGTGAGCTCTGCGCTGGAAGTCCATCTCTCTCTAATTGCTTTCCCGGGTGGATATATTCTACGCTTATACTGCAAAGAAACTGTAGGCAAAGACTGCAAAACAATATGCTGGACTTCCCCTTGTTCCCAGCAAAGCGATTTACTTTCACAGCTCTGTGTCATGCAGCCGGAGCTACCCAGTGCCCTGCTAGAGCTTCAAGTTAAAAGTTCAGCGTCGGGGCGGTGAGCCCGTCACGCTGTGATTTACTGATGCTGGCTGCAAGCGGAGGAGCACATTCCCCTGCCAGGCCCTCATGCAAACTCGGATGCTAGAAAGGGGCTTCACTGACGGCTGCTGACAGAAGCCGCCCAGGAGAGCTGTGGTGTGAGGTACCTATGTGAGCAAACGAGTCCACCACCAAACTTGTCCACAGCTACTTCCTGCTGAGGGGGGACGGAGGTGGATTCCAACAATATTTTATTGTGGGAAACCAGCAGTGGAAAGGATGAAGAGAAGACTTCCATCATTAGGTAAATATTGCTTTAATGCTACAGTGTATTAATTACATTGTAAAAATGGCCTTTAGTGTTCCACTTGTGCCTTATAAGTCAAATGTGCTGAATTTATCTATAGGCATCTTCTTGTCAGCACTTCAGAGAAGGGGTAGGTACAGACGGATAGTTTGGTTTCTGTTGTGCTTCACAGGCCATTAACTGAACTGCCAGGTACGCTATAATAGGCAATATACGAAGGAGGAAAAACAAAGCTTGATTTCCAGCAATGTGCTGAGTTTAGAACAATTATCTAATGTAAGAACACTTACTGAAGTAATTTACGGGGGATATTAGGGAACTGAGAGAGAAAGACCAGGAAGAAAGAATAAAATTAATCATTCTCTCACCACAAAATGCCTTCCTAATGTTGCAATTATTTCATGGTTATATTCTATTTAAAAAGCCTGTTGTGCACCACTTACTGGGGAAGGCAGGGTCGATTAGCTGCAGATCTGCAGCTAATAATTACACTCCTGCAAGCTCTCCCTGCTGGAAGTGCAGCACTTGCAGCAGACAAGGGCTACTCAGCTTCCAGCAACTCGTAACTGCAGACGAAGCAGGGTGTTGGGAAGCTGTCCCCAGCAACTATCTCTTGCGTTGAACTGAGTCAGCCTTGGTAGCAATTGACTGAACTGCAAAACCACATGAACTCTGCGCTCATGACACACGGCGTCTTGGTATCTGAAGAATCTGCTAGTCTGTGAGGGAGCATGAGAAGGCAGAGGAGGACAGGAAGACGATGACTGGAGGGAACAAGCAGAGAAATTAGGACCAGAAAATGACAAAGGATATGACAGAAAGACCAGTCAAGGCTACTTCTTAATATGCCTTCGCCTTCCTAGGACCTACTGCAGAGGGTCTGGTTTGTGCCAGTTTTGGGCCAAATCTCTCATCACAAGTTGAGATCGCTTGCTCGGTAGGCGTACAGCAGCACACACGACACTCTCCGCACAGGCCTGGGCTCGCACGTCTTCCCACAGCCTGGCCAACACAGCACTGCATGTCTGCTGCTGCACAGCAAAACCAAACCGGCCAAATCTCTGGGATGGGTTTGGTCAGGTTTCCTTCACCTCCCCCTCAGCAGGAAGCAACCTCTGGGCAAGCTATTCCCCTGCACCACAGGACATCATGGTAGGTGGGACCCAGGCAGCATGACCCTGTTAATTTACCTGTCCGTAGGTGTCATTATCCATCTTCCACCAGAGCTACCGGGAGTCACAAGCTGTAACAGGCTAAGGAGGCTGCACCCTCACCACTGACACGGCTTGGCTGGAGCTCAAGACCTATTTTTACCTGTCACAGAGCAAGCTCTACATCAAGCAATTCTCATGTTGTAGCCCTAGGCCATGATGGCTCTTGCCAGAGCACCATTGCAGGAAACAGCACTAGAAGAAAAGGTTTCTGCATCTGCTGGAGCACCAGTGATGAAACTAAGTGCTGTTTGCTAACGGAGATGCAGGCATGGTGCTGCCGGCTCCTCCTTCTCCATCCTTCTTCTCAACATCTCCTGCACAGGTCAATGCTGGGCTTCTGTGGGTATGGAAAACTCCAGGGAGACTGACTGCAACAGACTAACCATACTGATTCATCCAGGACTAATACAGGTGCACCAAGCCACTGAGACAAGAAACAGCAAGCCAGTCTGCCTCTTCCCCTTAACACTGATGTCTCCTCAGTTGTTTTCTTGTATTTTGTCCCAGACCACAGGCAATTCTCCTGGGAGGCTACTGCTGCAAATCAGAGCGCCCTTAAGTGTTTCTTTCTCCCAGTGGACTACTTCAGTCCTTGCAGTAACCCTGAAATCCAGAGGCTACCAAGGTGGCTGGAAACCATCTCTGCTGCCTTGTGTCTTCTGTGGTCAACAGAAAAATATCCACCCAGGTGCTTGTTTTACTGGCTTGCTACTGTGCAGTCTTTTGCATGGCCGTAACAAAGCAAGTAGTACAGCAAGTCAGTGGAATAAGATGTCCATCCAAAAGGCCTGTTTTAATCTTCCTAACTTTTTTGAAGAAGCTGTCCTACAAAGTAATAGGGCTCCATATGTGCAATAAGTAGAAGCTGCCTGGTTCACGAGGCCTATTGCCATTGCTGCTGGTGGCATTACTCCCAATTTGTTTTCCATTAAGCAAGAAAGGAGCTTGTCAGGGGTTTAAAAAGGGCCTTTCTGCTACTGAAGCAAAACATAGTGTCCACTGTGAAGGTTTGGTAGTCCACAAATCCAGAGCAGCTGGCTATCTTTCTCTTTTCTGTCATTTTGCTGGAGGCGTGCTGCCAAGATCTGAAATATGCTGTTAAAAATACATGGCATTTTCATTAGGGAATTCTAGGTTACTCCGAGGTGAAGCTGTCCACAAGGAGCAAGAAGCATGTAGGGAGCTGTTGATTTGCAGCAGCAGCTTCCCAAGGGCATTCCCTGGGACTGAGGACAAAAACCTACCAGCCTGCTGTTAAGGAAGCAGTGATAAGGAGAAGAGAAAAGGGAGAAGTTGAGTATTTAACTGGAAAAGGTATGTAGGAAGGAAGAAGACAGAGAGGCTCCTCCAGGCACACTGAGGGTCTTATCAGAAGTCAAAGGTGATGGCGGGGAAGGTGCTAAAGGAAAGGGCAGAAGAGGGAAGGAAAAGCGGCTCAGTGCAGCTATGGATAAGGGCTTTGGAAAACAACAGCAAAAATTGCTGTCATTCCTTTATCATCCCTGACGGACAACTGCCTCCCTGCTCACATGTGGCTTTCTCTGGAGAGCTTTCAAACCCGGCTGCCCGCACCGGTGGCTGCCAGAGGCAGACGGGGACTCTTACAGAGAAGGCTCCGTGGCTGGCCAGCCCCACTGAGAGCTTTGCTCCATACCACAAATAGACGCGCCGAGCAGTCACGGCTCCAAACAAGGTGCTTGGCAAAAGCAGCTGCTGCTTGGCAAACTACTCATGCCACCGTGAAATATCACTGCGTCACCCGCACTGCCAGGAGACCACGTGCCCCATCGGATTATGCGGGGACGGGGGGGAGGATAAGTAATCACAGTGCATCCTTCCCCTTCCCACATAGGTAAGGGTGATTTCATTTTATATTTAACACAGATTCTATGCAAGGGCCCTCACACGCAAAATACAGAACAACTAGAACAGAAGTTTTGCTGCAAAATATGCGTGAACTTGCAGTGCCTTGCGCTGATTTCTGCACCAACCTTTTAAAGGCTAATTGACCTTTTGCATCTTTTTTTATTGAAATTAAAAACACTCTTGGGATCTGGTTGCTGCAGTTGTTTATCTCTTAAGCAATAAAATACTTTGTGTGTTAAGCTGGTCTCCTAAGGCAATCTGAAAGAAGGTATAAACCTTTTCCATAATAAAGATGCACATTTACTGGTAGGATTTTCACATGTGCCCAGCACTGTTCTGTTTCTGTTAAAAAGGATGGAAAACCATCTTGAAACCACTGCAGTAAAGACCAGGTGAATTCTGAGCGCTCCTAAAAGTTTCGTCCTTTAGTCTTCGCCATAAAAAGCATGATTAAGCTTATGCAGTGGGAGTTTAAACAGGGCAAACAAAAAGGCAACTCTAGCTGTTTCATATACTTGAATATAAATTTATTCTAGTATAAACATGTCCAAAAAATGCTTTGGTCTCCGCAAACAGAGAAGGCTGACATTCCATCTCTCCATAAGGAAATGAATATAACTAGAATAAACAGGTAAGCAGCACCTCCCCACACAACATTTTATCAGCCATAGAAGCACAGTGAAAAATCAGCCTCTGAAAGAATTCATAGAAAGGGAGAGCAATATTTAACTACAGCACTTTCCTATTGTTAGTAATATTTCAAAAAACTATTGTATTTTCTTCCTGCTGGTTACAAACATTACCAAACAAAGCCATGCTTTCTGTAAAACAAGAAATTCCTTCTTCTGTGTACAGATATTTGATCCTCTTTACAACGGTCATCTCTTCCTCCCCCACTACTATTTTTTGAATCCTATACAGACAGAAAAAAAAACCCCAAACAAAAAGATGCAGTATCACATATGAGAAACTCACAAGAGCTCCAGTAGATTTGTGTTACAAGGGATACAGCATACTATTGGTTATTCTTCACATGTGCACCCTGTGTAGTTGACTGCATGTATACTCCACTATGGTAAATGCATCGTATCCAAACTCTTACAACTCAATACATTTTAAAGATGCATTTGCACTAATGTATGTCATATAACAGCATTTATATTCCCATTTCTAATTTAGGTATATTAAAAAAAAGGTCAGCTACTCAATACTAGGAGCTACACACATATTGTCTCTGAAAAGAACCATCTTGTCAAGACTGATGGGCCAATATCAGGCCACCAAGATCAAAAATCTCCTTCTATTTGGACACATGCACGGTGAACTTCACAACACCAAAGTCATTCAGTTTTAAAATATGAAAGTGTTGGGGCACAATAATATTTATACTGGTGGAAATCAAACCACTGGACAGTCAAGGGATGCACAATAGAGTGCAATCAGGCAATTGCAAGCAAGTTACAACTAAGTCAACATGCGTTCCTCATCCATTGCTTAAGGAACAGATTTAAAGTTCAAATACGTAAAAAATGTATAAGGTTGATCTTTGTTTTTTCTGACATTTCAGGAAATTAGCAGCCTGGCCTGTATCAGGGATAGTGTGGCCAGCAGGATTAGGGAAGTGATCGTGCCCCTGTACTTGGCACTTGGCACTCGAGCCCCACCTCGAGTACTGTGTTGATTTTTGGGCCCCTCACTGCAAGAAAGACATTGAGGTGCTGGAGCGTGTCCAGAGAAGGGCAATGAGACTGGTGAGGGGTCTAGAACACAAGTCTTATGAGGAGCGGCTGAGGGAGCTGGGGTTGTTTATCCTGGAGAAAAGGCGACTGAGGGGAGACCTTATCGCTCCCTACAACTACATGAAAGGAGCTTGTAGCGAGGTGGGGGTCGGTCTCTTCTCCCAAGTAACAAGTGACAGGCTGAGAGAAAATGGCCTCAAGTTGCACCAGGGGAGGTTTAGATTGGGTATTAGGAAAAATTTCTTCACTGAGAGGGTTGTTAAGCATTGGAACAGGCTGCCCAGGGAAGCGGTTGGATCAACATCCCTGAAGGTATTTAAAAGACGTGTAGATGTAGCATTAAGGGACACGGTTTGGTGGTGGACTTGGCAGTGATAGGTTTATGGTTGGACTTGATCATCATAAAGGTCTTTTCCAACCTAAATGATTCTGAATCTAAAATGCTACATTACTATATGTCTCTTCAGAGTAACAGTTTCCTAGCACCAATATTCAGTTCATGTCATCTGTCACTGAAATCCACCAAAAATCCCTCACAGAATCCTTGTCTAAAGGCAAACACCAGCCTTTGCTTCTGCCTTAGCCATCTGCTCACACTAGCTGGAGACAAGGTTTTCACAAGCTGAACACCATGACCTGAGTGGCTCATCCAGCAGCTATAATTAACACCATGATTCAACATAACATCCCAACTACCAGGAGAGACTTACAGTATGTCCACACAGTACCTTGTAGGGCAGAGGTAACTGCAACACCAGGCTTCCCAGCTCACAGACGCATCCTTATTACAGTAACATCTCCGCTGGAGATACCACACTGAGGACTGACCTTCAGATTTACTAACCAGCATGTCACTTCCACTCCTGCCTCCTCTTGAATATTGCTACTAACCTACACCTCCAGCAACCTCTAGAACCATTTCTCACCTTCATTAAGTTTGGTTTTCTATTCTATATGAGAAAGTGCAAAGTCTTTCATTGCCTGAATTCGTTTGTTTTGTGCAGAAGTAGAATGTGGTAAAGAAAACACCTCCTCAGCTGTTGCACTTCTCTCACACACATATTAAATTGTACTTATTAGTCACTCTAGGTTTTGGTTTCACATTTTTCTCTTCCCACATTCACTGCAGCATCACCAAGCTTTAAAACCAGCAGAGGATAGCAGACGGCTCAGACATCTGCAGTTAACATTGTGGAATTAAATAATGGCCCTAATACTCAACAGCTGAAAGAGAATAACCAGAAGCAGTTTATGTTCCTAAGAGTCGAGCATGAGTAATCTATCGACAAATAAAGCTAATACAAAATAGCATTGCTTTCATATTTCATTATGATGTTCTTAACATTTTGGGTTACATAAACTGAAGGTCTTAAACTTGTATTTTACATTTATTAGCTATTCAATACTAGTAGCAGATCTGTCAAGTAAGCAAAAATGAATTTCAGTAGCATTTCATGCAAAGCAAGACTTACATGCATTTTCCAAACCAAAGGCTTTGGTAACTATTGCAAATTTTCTCTAAAGTAACCGTTTCCATCCCAACAACTGACTAATCCCGAACAAGTGCAGCAGGAGTGGATGGCTATAATATATATTATAAGACTTGCGAGGGAAGATGTAGAAGCTAACCCCTTGCAACAGCGTACTGCTGGGATTAGCTGAAGGAGCGGTGCGGGGCAGAGAGTCTGGATTATTTGCTTGACAGAACAGAAGCAAAAGTGAAAGGGAAGATGATGGGGTTTTTTATGCTTTGGATCAGAGCATTGCCAAACCTCCTTCCCCTTTGTTATGTATCATGGAGAAGTGGGTATAATTTGAGAATTAGCTTTAGAAAGGAATGCAGTTTAAAACTAAGCAATTAATGGTACACTTTGGGCAAAATTCAAGACCTTCAACCCAGTAACTCATGGAGCTATCCTATCCCGAAGCCGCACTGCTGCTATGCCCTTAAAAATATAAATATATATATATATAAGGAGCAACTTTTTTAATATATCAGAAATATATTGTATACTTCAGTTTCTGAAGTCAGCAAGGAGAAATGAACAAAACAGTTAACTGAAAAGGCAGATATCAAGTGAGACAAACAGCTTTCAATGCAAACTTTCCAACCCGGAACAAGAAGGGGACTAGCCAGGGCAGTTTTGAGTCATGACTCTGAGTGGGTAACATTTTTCCAATAGCTGCATAGAAACAGAGTTCAAAAGGTAGACTCAACTTGGAATCAAGAACTTTATGGTCTATGAAGAGCGTGGCATGCACAGATTTAACATGCTGGAAAAGACAAACGCCATTTCACATCCGCTTCACCTTTGTCCATTCATTCCTTGATGAAACACCTTGAATCTTTTGAATCTTTCGAATCTTTAATTTAAAAAGGCACAGCTGAGAAATGCTGCCATGTATTGCTAGCTGTGTCTGACAATATGTTACTTCCTTTGAGGCTAATAGTTAATAGTTTTTAACTAATTTTCTTCTAGCTCCATCATGGCTGTTAGAGGAGATAGAAAAAGCAGAAAAGTTACAGGGAAATATGTCACAAAAGTCATAAACCAAACCTTTCTTCTTGGAAAAAGACTCCATAAGATCACAAAGCTTCATCTTGATATATAAAGACACATCACAGGATAACTTAAAACCTGCTCAAAAGCTGAGCAGTATCATCCTAAACAACTGCTCACAGAGCATTGTATTTGAAACCATCCTTTCAGAATGCTACCGGGAAGGGAACTAGTTAAAATCAGAAGTTTCTACAAAGCTGTCAGATAGAAAGATGAAAACTGAACAGTGCCTAAAGCTCCCACGACAAATCAAGCAAAGAAAAAAATGACCACACAACCATGTGCACTATGGCATCAGGTAATACACATGAAAACTCAAAAGCATCACTCGTGTTTGGGAAATGCCCTGAGATTCCTGGGTACAAGGCGAGACTGGAGGAGTTAACTGAAGGGAAAAACACTGAATGTCACAAACTCTGTAGGAAGTCCCTGAGGCATAGCTGGTGGCAAGCTGGGATTACTACCAAGGGAAGTCCCATAAAAGGCTCGCTCCTTCCTTATGCCTCCCTCCATAGGCATCAGCTTTTGGCCACTGTCAGAGGCAACATACTTGGCAAGCCGGACCTGTTCCCAAGTCTGGAGAGCATCATGTAAAAGGCTTATGGTCCTCTCAAGGACACCGTGTCTATTAGCTTTGCATTTCCTAGAACAGCTCAGAGACCACAGGAAAACAAAATAAACAGAAAGGGAACCCAAACTTAAAGCCTTTAAGCTTGTTCTCCCCAAGCCTGCAAGTTGGTAATTTTTATTAAGTGGTGACATCATTGACATAATTTTGTGGAGACCAGCGATGAGTGGTGCTTCTCAGGGGTCAGTATTGGGATTGGTGCTGCTTAATATCTTTATCAGTGACATGGACGGTGGAATCACGTGCACCCTCAGCAAGTTTGCTGATGACACCAAGCTGTGTGGTGCGGTCGACACACTGGAGGGAAGGGATACCATCCAGAGGGACCTGGACAGGCTTGAGAGGTGTGCCTGTGTGAACCTCATGAAGTTCAACAAGGCCAAGTGCACGGTCCTGCACCTGGGTCATGGCAATCCCAGGCACAAATACAGGCTGGGCAATGAATGGATTGAGAGCAGCCCTGAGGAGAAGGACTTGAGGGTGTTGGTGGATGAGAAGCTCAACATGAGCTGGCAATGCATGCTTGCAGCCCAGAAAGCCAACTGCACCCTGGGCTGCATCAAAAGAAGCATGGCCAGCAGGTAAAGAGAGGTGATTCTGCCCCTCTACTCTGCTCTCATGAGACCCCACCTGGAGTACTGCGTCCAGCTCTAGGACCCCCAACATAAGAAGGGCATGGACCTGTTGGAGCAAGTCCAGTGGAGGGCCACGAAAATGATCAGAGTGCTGGAGAACCTCTTCTATGAGGACAGGCTGAGAGAGTTGGGGTTGTTCAGCCTGGAGAAGGCTCCAGGGAGACCTTATAGCAGTCTTTCAGTACTTAAAGGGGGTCTACAGAAAAGATGAGGAGGGACTCTTTATCAGGGGGTGTAGCGATAGGATGAGGGGTAACAGTTTCAAACTGAAAGAGGGCAGATTTAGATTAGACATTAGGAAGAAATTCTTTACTGTGAGGGTGGTGAGAGACTGGAACAGGTTGCCCAGGGAAGCTGTGGATGCCCCATCCCTGGAAGTGTTCAAGGCCAGGCTGGATGGGGCTTTGAGCAGCCTGGTCTAGTGGGAGGTGTCCCTGCCCATGGCAGGGGGGTTGGAATTAGATGATCTTTAAGGTCCTTTCCAACCCAAATCATTCTATGATTCTATGATAATTTAGTCTTTCTCTCCTTTGCAGAATCCTTAATTGTCAGTGTGACAGACTGCATTGAAAGGAGAACTTAATTATAATGAGAAATCACAGCACATTTTCTGTAGAGAACACCTCTGATGAGGTGCTATCAAAACACATGAAAACAAAAGCAAAAAAAAAGAAACATACAACTTATCTTTAGCCAGCTAATCTTGTAAGAAAGAGCAATGAAAATGCTAAGTGCTACAATCATTGAAGCTTTGAAGGTTACCAATTTACTGAAATAGAATATTACAATGAGAAAAGTGTAAGAGGAACAGTAGTAATTGCTTGGGTTTCTGTTACGCAAGGAGCTACCTCCGGCCATTTGGAGTCACAGGAGGTAATAGTCAGGGTGAGCAAGTCAAACAAAATCACTTATGAGTTATGCAATGCAGGAGACAAGGGGTGAGAGAGAAGGCACGAAAAATAAAAGGGTGTGTTCCTCCTATTATTTTAACCCCTAGAGCAATGAAAAGTACAGCAGAAATGAAAAGTAAAGCTGACAGTCATTTGGATACCTCAAACTAAGCCTCAACACAAATTCTAAGTATTGCAATATTAAAATACAACTGCAAAGCCTATTTTTGCTTGCTGGAAGTTACTAAAATTAATAATAATAATTCAGTGTTATGTTTACATGGACAAATCCTCTTTTCAATTAGAGTACCTACCAGATGAGCCAAAGTGTTTTTAATCAAGAGTTCCCAAGCATCTGATTCAAGAGAGTATTTCTAGGTCCCAACTCACTACTATTCCAGCAGAGTTTCTAACCGCAACAAATGAAGACGTGTAATTTTTTTGTGGCTTAACATTTATTTTCAAGCCCTTCCTGGTTTAATAAATTAGTCTCTTTTTTTACCAACGTATTGAATAATTACTGCTTTGCCTGCTGACACTGGCACTGTGAGCAAGCAGCTATATAAACATTAGCATTTGTGATGCTATTAAGAAATGTTACCGGTGGAAACCAAATTTAAGAATCCTTCGAGGTGGAGACAGATCTTTTCTTTTTGCCTTCCCCTGCCCTCAGTACCCTAAGGTGTCTGAAAGCCCAGCAGGGTCCCTAGTTCCTCAGACAGTCCCTGATCAACGTCTTCTTCTCTCCCTCCCAGGAAGAGCAGGAGGTCTTCAGGGAGGACATGCAGATGGAAACAGCTGCACACCTTGGCTGGCTGCTACACATGGGTTTTTGATGGCAGGCTGAGGAGATTTGTGACCTCACACAATTCCCAAATGCCGTATCTCATAAAGAAAGAGAGGCACTCGTCCCTACCACATTGCCAGTGTTGTGGGGATTTTATTCATTTTGTTCTTTTTATACTCCCCTACTAGCTTTGCTGTGCAGAGCCTATCCCCCCAAGGCTCAGTGGGACGTAAGAATGTGCTTATGTCTCCTATTTCATCTGCGAGGAAGTCTTTGTGCATGAAATTTTGGGGCACATCCACATGCCTTCCAGCCTGGAGTCAGTGCGTAGAGACAGGTGGGAGCCTGATCAGACCCAGCAGAAGACTGCCTGCACCTACTCACCCAGATGTACCCATCAGCTTTAGCAGCAGAGTGAAGCTTGACAATGATTATTTGTTGCAAACGCTGAAATTTACTGTTTGGTAAAAACTTGAGATGAAGCTCTTCAAAAACTGTTTATTTTTTTAATTGCATTTGAACCCATATGAACTTAAAAAGAGAGATATGGACAACACTGATCAAATTCACTCTAAGTGTAATTGTCAAAAAAAAAAAAAGATAATTGCCCCTGCCAGTACCTTGTATTGAGCTTTGAAAACTAATAGCATCAAATTTTTAGATGAATCATTCTATTTTTACAAAGGCCAAGGGATGAGAAGGAGAAAGCAAAAATAGCAAGCATACTACTACTGTTAAGTGACTCCTAATGATTAATCAGAAATGTATGCATACAATTTCCTTTGCATCCTGTTTGCTGAAAAAGCAAGAAAGAATAGCTAAGCATACAGTCAGAATTTTTTACATGCCATGTCTAAAGACAAAGCAAGACAAGATTTATCAGAGATGTAATTTTTTTTCCACCAAAGCAATATAGCCAGAAAAGAACAAGTCTTCCTCTCCATTCTGAAAAGCGGGTTTCTCAGGTTGCATTTAGTTCAATGACTGTTGCACCTATTGCAGACGGGAGATGAAGGCGCCAGACAGCCCCCTGCACTTTGAACTCTGCACCTAGGTAGCACCCTGCGTAGTTAAGGTCTATGCACTGGTGAGCCTAGGTTAAGCAGGGGAAGAGAGGACTGCATTCAGCATCCCAACCCCAGCAGAGGTCAAAATTCAGCACATTCTTGTACTGTGCAAGTTCAAGAAAAGGATGAGCTATCCAGACCATCTTTCATGTGGGGCGGGCAGGCTCCAGCTCCCTAGAATGTCAGTAAAGCAGCAGTAACATCTATAGCAGCAGACTAAAAAGCTCTCAGAGAGGGAGCTTTTTATGAGGCTTTTGAAGTGATACATGGAGAGGGAGAGGTAGAAAGAGAAGCTGAATTTCCCATCCTCATCAATGTGATGTGCTATCACGACAAGGGCTGGGACTCTTTTCTCCTCACCACAGCTGATGGGATAACCTGGGCATGGGTCACCCCAGGAGAAGGTGGGGTGGAAGTGACGAGACAGGCTCCCTGGGAGGGCAACCCACTCATCCTAGGATAGGTTTCTAAAACAAGGCGATGGATCCTACCCTCCCATCCCCGTCCCCATGTCAATTGAGATTAGGACTTGCTATTTATGTTTGTGTAGGCTGTGGGTGGCTTCCCTTGAAATGCTCTCACTCTCCTCAACTGGAAGGACTCTAGCAGTCCCCCTCAGCCCTCTCAGGTCCTTATCGCTGCTGGTGGGACAGCTCAGCTGCTCTGCCACACCGTGCCACCTGCAACACTGAGGTGGCTGGGACAGATTTTGAGCTTGTGATGAGCACCAGGTAGTAAACTGATGCAGAGCAGTGGCTGCAATGCAAGGTGTTGAACGCAGTCTGCAGCAGGATTAGGACTCACAGAAACTGGATGGGCAAAATGAGCAAAATCATGCAGTAAAGTAAGCTCTGCTGCGTGCGCATTGGGCCCTGTTGATGGCCACAGCTGCGTGAGATGAGTTCCCCACAAGACAACCTGGCACCTAGTTGCTAGAGCAAGAGGTGTTCGGAGAGACTCTCTTAAATTTAAACATTTATATAGGAGCGTCTACTGTAAACGGAAATCTGACAAGCTGCGAAACTTAATGTAAAGAGCCAAACTATATTCCTACAGTCTTTCCTGCAAAAGACTGAGTAAAATGTGTAGTCAGTAGAGACTGACTCATCCTAAACTGAATAGCAGATGTGAAAGACAATGCTGGGGGTCAAACCTCTGGGTTAAGTGACATCAGTGGACACAGATGCAGAAGCTAAAGCTCGCCTTCCTGTTGTGGAGCTCAGAGTCCCACAAGGTATCATGAAGTTATGTCAACTTAGAAAAACACTTTTATACTGTAAAGCTAATTGTTTCAAGTAATTTTGGTTCCTGGAAATTAAAATGTATGCGATATATTATATGATAAACATATGGTCTCTACACGTTTAGGAGTTCCAGTACACTGCTTTATAGTGCCCTAATTATTAGTAATCTCAGGTCTTTTAGGTACAAACGACACTGACTTTCCCAGGAAAGAGCAAAGGCAGAATTTTGGCCCTCTCTCCCAGCCCCGTGAGCTGCTTTGCAGCACTGGCTCTGCCAACACTTGTCTAGGTCTCCGCCGCAGTTTGTGGGCACACAAGCCCCCGTTCTACCGAGCAGTGTCCAGCTCCTGCTGCAATGGCTGGACTCGGGAGCCACATTTACAGCGGTGCTTGCAGCAGCAGAGCGGAAGCAGCCCAGGACACCCCGCAGCCAAGGCGAAGGGGTGTGAAGGGCTGTCCGCTGTGTTACTCACTACTGTTTTGTGTCTTACCAGAGGAACACCTCAGCCTGGATCCCAGGAAACTGCTATCAAAGGAGACACAGACCTCAAGAAGGGCAGGAGAGAGAAATGCCATACTGGAGCAAGATGCAAAAGGCTGTAAAATGAAATCTGACAGATATCATGTATGACTTTAACAAAGGGTGATTTTAATTTTTATTTTTTTAAATACAGGAATTCTCACAGGATACCCTGAGGACATTGGCATCTTGAGTATGTTTTGGCCCAGGATTAGAAAAATACAGTACTTGAACCAAGAAGGCAGCTTTTAGTGAACTGTTCCTCGAGGGCTGATATTATTTAACACATGTGGATTAATATGTATGTAAAACAAAATGCAAAGGCACTAGAACAAAGAACCAGAGAGAGAAACTGCGGGGCGGCATTGTAAAGCCACGGAGGATGGCAAGCTATATTTAGCAGACATGAAAGAAACCTCTTGTCTTTCTTGTGGACTCTAGATACTCTGAAAGTATTTGCTAAGGACAGGCATCTAAATGTCACTGGGGAGAGCACATGAAAAAAGCTAGAGGTTTCCAGTCTTAGAAAACTAAAGAACTTTTTCCTTTTTTCCTGATTGCTCTTTGCCCTGTTGTTATGTCGTTATTTTGTATTTACAATGCCATAGCCTTTTGTCACAGAGAATGCAGTAAAAATTACAAATAAGGCTGCCTGGCAACACACTGAAATATCACAAAATGGGTTAGGAAGGAGCAAGGTTTAGTTTGAATAAGAACCTGCTTAAGCTATTAGCAAATATAAGGGAAGCTCTGTCTCTAACTACAGGCTGTCCCCCTGCTCTAGGAGCATCATCTGACCATGCTCTATTCACCTTTTTTTTATCACCAATACCCTGAGCTGATTCCTGAGTCCCCTGATCTGCTATTTCCTCTACTCACATTTTATTTCTCAAGACCCATCCCTGTTCCACGTATTTCTCAACTTTAACAGGAAGAGGCTCAGGAAAGGATCAAAACACCTAGACTTAACACTGGTACAGACAACCCCTTCCCCCCACCCAGCCCACAAAGGGCCTCATTCCCATCTTGAATGTGCATATAAATAAGAGAAACAATGACACAATCCTAGAGAGCTAGCACTCTTTTTTACGCATATGCTTTGAAAAGCATCTTTCTCTTCCCTAACAAGATCCATTCTTCCTCATTGCTAGTTTTGTATAAAAGCAACTAAACACAAAAAAGTCAAGAATCTCCGCACATCTCTACTAAGTCTGATTATTCTTCCATCTATAGTCATATGAGTATAATAGATACTGCTAATGCTATTAGAAATCTATCTACGAAATCAATTAAGAATTAATACTATAAATATACCAAGCACACATAGCACACCTGCAAGTTAACACATTCCTAGAACTGATCTGATACTTCTGACATCTCATAGCAAATAATCTCACATTTTGCCACAATAATTTTTAATTAAGGTGCTTGGTTATAACAAAAGGATAAGTCCCCCAAATCTGAATACCCGTCCTCCTGAAATTGCTAACTCTGGTCATGAAAGCGCAGCAACAAAAACCCTTTCAATTGCACAGCACTCCAGTCCGATGCACAACCACCACCAACAAAAAATAATCTAAAAATACAACCAGAGAACAGGCGTTAGGAGATAGGAAGTACTTCCTCTCCACCGAGGCTTTTGTCAGCGTTTACACAAGGATCCTTTTCTGAGGAGCTTGAAGCGGGAACACATTGCTTTCACGCCGAGCACACTTCAAAAAAAACCTTTGCTTTTTTTTTTTTTTTGGTGTCTGAATTTACTCAGGTTACGAACAATTCTTTAATCTCCCTGCTCCAAACAGAGGCTTTTTGAAAATTCGCTGTTACTCTTTCAAAAGGCACGTAGCATCAAGAACACAACCTGGGACATTAAATGGCTTTCCGATTTTTGGTCGACCTCCTGGGTAAGGTCAGGCTAAGTAGTCTTGCTGCATTCTTTTGTCTAAAGCCCTTTCCACAACAAAGAACCCCCCCTGAAGAAAGCCAGAGCCCAGGAGCCGCAAGGAAACCAACTCAGCAGAGGGGCTGCCCCGAGACCCCCTGAGAAGCAGCACAACCCACAGCGCCCGGGTGACCCAAAACTGACTTCAAACCAGACCAAGCAAAGCTGTCAGGCTGGGGAGAGTTATTTACTGGCAAGTGCTGGCTATCAGAAGGGATCCAGAAGCAACCCACCAGCTAACATTTGCCCTTCCCAGAGCTGGGGAAGGGAGTCACACCATCACCAAAACCCACAAAGTCACCGTACGGTTCCTGTTATCCCTCTGTCGGGGTTTTTTCCATAGTGCTTTGGGACTGCTTCTCGATGCATGCGTTGTGCAAAGACTTTCCAGAGCCCTGTTTGCAGTTTGTCTGCTGAAACCACCAAAGCAAGCAGGCTGCCGAGAAGGGCTCGGCACCCCAGTGATACCCGTCCATTCGCACTCACCTCAGCTTCTCTTCGTGTGACCCGGGCAGTCCCACGCTATCAGGGCGATCCCGTCTCCTCCTGTACAGACCTGAATGTGACAACTCTTTCAGCTGCAAGGCCGTCATATTTCTCTACCTGGAGGGTTGTTTTTTTTAAGGGGGAAAGGAAGGGGGGGGGGTGTTTTGGCTTTGGGTTGGGTTTCTTTCTCCCCCTGCCTCTTCCAGATGTTGCTGCCAAGATGCCTGGAGAGAAGAGGCTGGGTGGTGTGTCGGCACACCTGCGCCCGCCCGGGCTACCAACCTCTGCAGGCAGGGCAGGCAGGCGGCCGCTGCTCGGCTTCCTGTTTCTCAAAGGTACACACCCTCCCGAAGGGCACCACATTTCCTTTATCACTCGGTCACACCTAAAGGGATGTCTGCGACAAGCTCACCGGCTTTCCCTCCGGCTTTCTGCAAACTCCCGCTGCCCCGACGGGAGCAACTCTGTGGCGTGAGCTGGGCTGCAACCAGCTAAAAATCTCCAGGGCTGCAATGGGCTGTTAACTCTTTCCCACTATCATTTATGACAAAAAGAAAGTCATCAGCGCTCTGAAAATTCAGAGTTACTCAAGAATGTGAGCAAACCCCGATAGGGAGATGAATGCAGCAAGGTAACTTCAATTAAAATACTCTTTTGGAAATGGTGCTTGTCAGAAATTGCTCTTTTCCACGCATCTTTAGAATCAGAAGAAAACACCAATTTTTTTTCTTCCTACTCTCAGCTATCAAAACATAACCACCATAACTATTTGTCACATTTTGCAGTGATGGAGTGTTCTGTGTAATTGTAAAACAGGAATGAAAGCGCTTAAGGTTTCCTGTAAGACAGGAAGGTGACTAGCAGGGATTTGCAAACTCTGCACCTCATCTCATTTAATAATTTTTTAGTAATAAACCTCTTAATTGCAACTCAAAAGGAGGCTTCAAAAAAGCTTACCACTTTTTGAAATCTTTTTACAACTTCTTTGACGTTATCCTTGGCACATATAAACAAAAAATTCAGAATTTTTACTTCTATGTTGAGAGATTGGGGGGGAGGTTCTTTAAATGAACTTGCATTTAACAAAAGACAAGAAATCTAACAATCTGCAAGGACTGTTTTGACTAGCATAGGAAACAAGTTCTATGTGGTATGAATTTCATAGTTCATTATTAAAGTGTTTATTTTGTAGAGGAATACATACAAGAGAGCATTTGTGGATGCCTGTAGCAGAGAAAAGTGTAACGTGTAATACTGGTTGTGTCGCTTGACACCAATTTTGTCAGGATTACCAGACTGAAGACAAGCACAGTATTTTATATAAGACTCTCAATGTGCTTCAGCCTGGAATGTCATCAACATACAATATAAAACATCACATAATGGAAAAATAACAGAAATTATTTTGGAAAAGGAATCACATAACATGCCAAATAGATAATGGCTGGAGAAATTCAAAGTGATTTATGTGGTGTTAGAAGGTTGCACACACTGAAACATCAACAAGAGCTATACATCCGAGCTCCTGTCCTCAGAAAATAAAAGAGAGAACAGTCACGATATTTGCCTAAACACGCTGCATTCCAGTTTCAAACGAAGTATTTTAAATTGTTTCTCAATATGCAGTAGGATAAGCTTAAACATAATTAAATGCCAATTCCCTGCAGTCAGTCAATCAGCGATTCAATGAAAAGTTAATGCTGTTAGGAGCAGAGGTAAAGGACTGCAGACAGATGCCCATGGCACAGCAGCTTTTATACATTACCAACCGTGCTTTAAATATCAGTGTACCAATGATTTATCTTTGCCTAAACATTCCGTTTTAGATAATAATAATAATAACCATCTAAAAAGTGAAGACAGAATAGATTTTTTGCTGTGAAAAAGCTCTTTGTAAACTAATGAATTTGAACTATTACCTACAAAATTGTTCATAAATTTTTACTCACTACAGCAGCAGTCTCTTTGGTGTACACTGAATACTTCTGTATTAATCATGACACAAGTTTATCAAAAATTAAAGGACAATGCTTCACCCACTTTGCTGCAAGTTGCATTAGTACAAAGTACACAGCATTAAGATTCATGTTTATCTTCATAAACAGCTGCTGTGCTTGGACAGCCTATGGGGCAACGGCTTTTACTAAAATGCACTTGGAAGCCACAGCTGCACCAAACCAGTGTAATTACAATTTACAATCAATGTCCCCAGACAGAGCACGTAAATGTAAGGAATACAAGAAGGCCAGACACAAAAATGCATTGTTTGTTGTAGAGATCAAATCCACCTCAATATAAAGGAGCTAATTTTTTTTTAAATAGACCTGGGAGTGAGCTCCACAACATCAATTTTTCACTGGCTTCTTCAGCAAACTCCAACAGGGGTCTAAGCTGAGTTAGAAAATACTTTCTTGGAGGACTTGAGAACAAGCTAAAAGCTTTCTACACGAAGAAATCCAAACTGGACTCCTTTTCTGCCCTGTGGGATCCTCCACCAATCCTCGCGAGAGATGAGGTTTCAAATCTGAAATTCCTCAAACAGCTGAACCTTAAGTTCTGAGTATCAAATGCATGTTGCAGGGACATTTTCTGGAGAGATGTTGGAGAATGCAAATGATATTTCCCCACTAACCCGCTTAAAGGTTGCCAGAAAGCACCTTGGATGGACCTCGCTCTGCAGGAAGAGCTTCCCCAGTGAGTGCCTCCTGCTCCCCACACCCCCTTTTACCTTCCAGCCCCTATCTGCTGTTTATAATTCCTTTTTTAAGAGATTACATTCTTCTTGCGTGGGACGGGGCTGCTTGGACCTTTCACATTCCGTGAGAATTTTTGAGGACCGGCCAAGTTACCACGGCTTTTCTTATTACCGGTAACACGCAGCCTTCTTTTATGTCCTGTACTTTGAAGGTTCCCTCTTCATTTTGTAGTGCGTGCCTCTTCACTCATGCAACCGACCTTCCTCCTGCCCCCAGATAAAGCTAACATTGCAACTGCAATCCAATGGATAAGCATGGTATTATCAGTATTTCATTAGAGGAAAATATTCACCTATGTCTAAGCAGCAAAAGGTGGAACCTAGACAGAAACTATGCAGTCCTTCATTCATCCCAAGCAATAAATAACTTTTTACTATGTGGGACAAGGCTTATGCTTGAGTTTTCACTGCAGTCCTACAAATCGATTATCTTCATACACCAGGTCTGAAGTACTCTCTCTTAAATTTCCGTGAAAATACTGTTGTTCTGGTGACTGTAGGTATTCAGCAGAATTTTGCTATTTAAACATCTTTTAAGACAGACAGGTTATGTCTGCTTACTTTTCACTATGTTCAAAGGGATGTGAACAGTAATCCGTGATGCTGGAAACCATGTCAATGAATTTAGGAATAACAAAAACCACCAAGTACTCCCAATTTAGTAGATTTCTTCATGAGTCTGTATTTATACAGAATGCATGCTAACTACAGAATCCAGAAAAGACAAAATTTTAGCACTCTCATTCCACACAGAGAAGCCTTTATCAATTTCATTGATCTTTTTTCCACTCCAGTGGCACGTTCTTGTTTTGGTTTGTTTTTTTAAACTTTGAAGAACCCAGCAAATTTCAATTACATTTACTTGAAGGTTTTCAAAGCAATAGAAAAAGTTATAGGGCATCATAAATAGTCAAAAAAGTAATCAGAAGAGCGTTATAAGAGTAGTATAAAAGTGCTCATAGCGTGCACACAGTTAAAAAGTGTCTGCGGTGGGGGAGCACATTTCTCCATCCCTCATTGCTCACCCGGCTTATCACTGGGATGAGTCTCCAGAGGAACATATCCAAAAGCGTTTGTTTTCTACCATTTTTTGCAAGGTCTGGAAGAAAAACACTCTTTACAGCCAAGGAAAAGTCTTGTATATAAGCTGGAATGCATGGGACTCGCTGGAGCAAGTGAAGGAAGGTGGAAATAACCTGACCAGCAGTTTTGCAAGAATCCCTGAAGCATCCAACTGATGTCCTGAAATGAAGCAAATGAAGCTTTACACCTCTCTGAATTAGAGGCTGCTGAGGTGAGTCCCCACAGATGGGTTTGGGTGTCAAGGAATAGCGAACTGCACCTTGGGTCCCTGCTAGGGCAGGCGGTGACAAAAGGAAACAAACAGAGAGAAATCAAGCCACAAATCTAAGCGAACCTTGAAAAAAAAAATCCAAAGCTTCACAGAGAGCTTTGTTGATTCAAGGAGTTAAATAATTAACTAATTAAATGCTTCCTTCCTTGTCTAATGTGACACCAACATCTGTTTTGATGTTTCTTGCCCTGTTCCACTTAGCGATCAATCAGTCCTGAAGCATGCATATTTTACCTGTGGATTAGGATAAGTACTAAGGCACTTGCACTATCCGCATGGATGCTGCAAAGCATCGCTATGGATTTATGTCCATGCTCCAGCTGACCAAGCACATTTGCTGCAATTTAATGGTAGTTGCTGCGTTTGTTTTAAACCTCTTCTATGGATGCATGTCCCTGCCATACAATGTAAAGTAAAAAAATCTACATGATGGTGTGCTTGACGCCGTTCAGAGTAGCACTGTATTCAACCCGCCAAAGTCCTTTGGGATTTGAGGGGATAGAGGGAAGGCAAGGGGGCTTCTGCAGTGAGCATGGAGAGTCCCTCCTCGCCCTGGCGGCACCAAAGGCATCTCTACCTCCACCACAGGTGGCCTGTGAGGTTTTGGTGAGACAAGGCAGAGGTCCCTGCTCTCTTTACAATTGTTCTATTCCAATAATAATAAAAAAATATAAAAGCAAGCATGGGAAAATCTTCTGTCTACCGAAACACGGAGCAAGGTCTTTTGGCTGCCTCCTCCAAGCTCTCTGCACACACTGCCCCATGAATTCCTAAAATTCAGAAAAAAAAAAACCCAAAACGCGCATTTTTCTTCAGCAAGTGGAATCCTACTTGGGCTGAGCTCTACAATACCTCCCTCTACTGGGAAAATGCTGCCTTCTTTCTCAGTGCCAGTATTTCTCTCTACAGCCAGAGGGAGGTATGGATTAACCCACACGTGCTTTAATAATTCAGACCGGAGCCAAGGTGAATGACAGACCAGCGTCTGAAGATGCAGTTTAGCATTATAGCTAGAAATTTATGCTGTTAATCGGTTCAGGATCAATGCATGAGTAGGTGTGCAAAGAAGAAACCAGGCAACACAGCATGAATCAGTTTTGTCCTGCTGTTTGTACATAAGCCCCTTTTAAAAAAGAGTGATAAGCAAGTTGGCAAGCAGCTGAAGCTTTAAGATGGGTACAGTTACTCGTATGGACCATGAACTCCATGGGATAAACACCTTAAAAAAAAGAAAAAAAAAACCACACCAAAAAGATGGGGAAAGGGTGGGTTTAAAGCCAGCAAACTCAGAGTTTAGATTAATCTTCATAGCCTAGAACATGTGGAAAAACACAAGTAATTACTGATCTGCATTTCTAGATATGGGACCTTCTCTTCAGAATAATTTTTACTGTCTTGGAATTAAAAGCCTCTTCTCAAAAGAGATTTTCAAACCCAGTCATAAATATACTTTTTACATTTAAGCACTTTGTGATGCATAAAGAACCTGAGTCTGAAAAAGACAACTGAAAAGTCTTATCTTTAAACAAGTACACTTCTACTTGCACCCTACTACTGTAGATATATCCAGAATATTTACTTTACTGTAATGGAATAAAATGCCTTTGGAATTGGGGGTAAAAAGCCCCTGGTGCCAGCTGGCATACTGTATGATTAAAAGTTCACCAGTAGATGCTACAAAACGCTGAGGAAGTCTCCAAGAAAAAAACAAAGACAGAAGCAGAACCTGAAAATGGGTGGCAAGTGAAGGAAACTGCCCAAAGGGCTGCTGCCCCAGATACTCTGGGGAATTACCTGCTCTGACGGTCGGGTTTGTGCCCCGAAAGCCAGTGAGCCCTTCCAGGGCTGCAAAAAGACCTACTGAGCCATTCCAGATGGGCAACTGCTGAGACCTGGTTTTGCTGGAGAGCTAGTGGGAGATCTCAAAACAGGCCCCAGACTGACTTTGCCCTTTCACTGAAGGAATGGGAGTATTAGGAAGTCTACATTTTTCTCCAAAACAGCACTCATCAGGGTTAAATAAATGCAAACAAAACCACAGCACCCCATAAACTGCTTCCTCTGTTGACTGCCCAGCAATTATTCTCCTGGCCCCTTTGTCTTCCAGCTCACAAATACTTTTCAGATGACTAACGCTACATTGCAAGTAGAGAAAGAACAGCCTCTCATCAAGGTTTTGTGTTCTTTACACTGAAATGAAATTAATCTGCCAAGGACAGAAGACGGTACGCTCTCCTTGTGAAAAATGAAAGAGGTGCCAGTGACCCTGACAATATGCACATGCTTGAAAGCCCCACCATGTCATGGCACACAACCAAAAATGACCGCCAAAGCAGCAGGTGATGCTACTTTATGGGTGCAAGTCCTGGAGTTTTAGAAGGACAACCCACCCCTGGGGTCCCGAGAGGATACTGGAGCCTTTGAATGCTGCTGGTTGTAAGAAGAACAATGAGCTGAATGGTGAGGGATGGTCAATTTAGCAGCCCAAAAGAAGCCTCGATCCTGGCTGTACGTCTGTGAACATACCATACAGCCACCTCATGCAGTCCCTACTGGCCAAAAAACAAGGCAGGAGAAACGCATTACAAAGGAAAGGCATGGCGGAAGTCGGGGCACCTCTTGAGAGAGCACAGGAGACCAGATATACGGAAAAGTGGTCCTGTACTCTGACCAGCATTTCCAAGAAAGGTAGAACACAGTGGCTGCCTAGAGTTGATCACCTGTAAAAGGTCAGAGACTAGCACTATGATGGTTTCTGGTGTTAAGAATGTACTCTCTAAATCAGTATATACAAAGTAGCTCATGTGTCTAGAAAATAAAGCTGAATACATGCAAACACTTAAGAAACACAGGCAAAGTACAACTTTCAGCCACTCAAAAAATATTAATTTTTAAGTATATACATTTTGGTTTCAAAGTTATTAAAACTGGTAATCCATATCCATGCGGAAAAATCCATACTTGGAAATAAATTCACAGTGTGGAAGAAATGAAACTTCATCCTGAAAATTCAGAATAATGTAAAACGGAAACATCCCCAACTACCCCCATAACTTTGCAAAAATTACATTTGGATTCAGCACAAAAAATAAAAATTCTATCTCACATGGATTTTTCATAATATTTTAAAGCACATGCAAAACACACTTAAGATTCTTAATTAGAGCAAAAGCCTTAAACCAAAAAAGCACAGCTGCCCTAACATAAAAGGTTTGCTTTGCTGGAAAAGTGACTGACTTCTCAACATAAAGACTCCCTCAAATTGAATCAGAAGCAATACAATCTCTGTAACAGGTGGGAAAAAAACTATTCCTTCCACTGGAAATACACTTTAAGGTTCAGTTACTCCATCACAGTGTTCTGTGCCTCAGCCACTGACAATTATCATAATGCTCAAAAAAACCTGGCAGTGACGGGGTATCTTCAAACCGATCACGAATCCTCTGTTCTAGGTGGGGACAAAATAGTGTCCCTAAAAACACTGCAGATGAGCAACAGATAAAAAACTACTGGGAATACCAGGATACCTCGCCACATTTCAAGAACGACGAAAGACTTAGCTCAAAGCTCTGTTACCCATGCCGCTTGCTTTTAGTAGTAAACTCCAGCAAGCAAATCTATTACCCAGCCTCTTCCTAACTCCATTTATCACCATTCCCATGCATGGCTCCTGCTTGTAAGAATTTCCCCGCAAAGGACTAAAGACCATACAATTTGTCACCAGGCTGTCAGCTGGGAAAGCTGGGTAACGTGCACCCAGGCAGACGCGACAGTCAGACCCTCAGCCCAAGCGACCGGGTGCATACTTACCGGCACCATGTAGCCTCGCTGGCAGCAGGTTCGCAATGAGCAGCCTTTCCCATATATAGCTTTACATTGAATACTCACTGTTTGCACGTTTTCCCTGTGGTTATTACTGGTAGTTGTGATAAAATTAAAAAAAAAAAAAAAAAAAGTGACTTAGCAAACCACTTCCTTCTTTCACTCTGTAGAAATTTCATGCTGTAAAGAGGACAAATTCATCACAGTTTGGCTCCACAAATTGTCACGCCAATTCTCCATCCCAAAACCACCAAGGAGACAGAAGGAAGCAAATTCTCCACCCCACAGGAAAAGGTATAGCTTTACATATACCATTGGTATTTTTAAAACGACAAAAGTACAGAAACTTGGAGAGGAAACAGCCAACAGCCGTAGATCCACTTCTCTGGATCATTCAGGGGTTTTCATCTTACAAATTTTCTGATAGTCCAGGGACTGAAGATAACTGTGACAACTTCATCATCAGTCCCTCCAGAGCTATACCTTAACTTGTGGCTTTTTACACTGTTATTCTGGGGACAAGTAGAGAAGGAACAGTCAACAACTCTGTGAACATAACCCCAGACATCTTGATGAGCATGACATGCCCGGGAAGAGCAACCCCTGGCTGGAGTCACCAGTGATCACTGACCAGCTGTGCAGGGCCATTCTATCCCACCACAAGGACCTCTGCCAATGCCAAGGGGAGAGGGAAGACCCTCTCTCCTCACCCTCCCACCTGCTGAGAAAGGAGAAATATCCTCTGATTTTCTCCTAGATGAAGGCAGCCAGTTTCACTCTCCATCTGCTGGAAGGCCACTGCTGTTTCTGGCAACCTCAATACAGGGCAAGGACTAACAGGGAACAGAAAATAACCATCACCTCCTAGAGTCGGTTACAGTGATCAACCTGCATGACCAAACAAGAGTTGAGCTGCATCTCTCTTCTCTGGACAGAGGCCCAAACTGTCTTCCTAAAGCAATCTGAACCCCTTTCATGCCTCTTCAAAGGCCCCAGGCAATCCTTTGCAAGTTAAAGCAGCAATATCCTCAAGACCAACAATGCTGATTGTTGGACTGGATGATCTGAAAAGGTCCCTTCCAACCTAGGCAATTCTATGATTCTATGTTCCCCTGCCACTTGCTACACAATCAGAGATGTATTAAGCGGAGTCTAAAACCTTGCTCACTGCCAGTGATGGGGACAGAGAAATGGTGCAAATATGCCCAAAAGCATTTTCCATTGTACACTCTTAGTAACGTTCCTTTTGGCCTGCTACTGGTTACAGAGAAAAAAATTATGAAGATGCAACTTTCAGTTATTGTGCAGTCCATTTAGAGGTAACTTTCTTCCACTGAAGTAGTAGCTTGGACAGAGCCAAATGATTTTTAAAGGTTTAATATTTTCAAAACACAAATATCTAACCCTCCTAACACTATTTTACCACTCATTGACAAGAACGGTTACAAAGTATGCTTGTAGAGTTATAAAGGAATTCAAGAAAATGGGTGTTTTTTCGTTGGTCACTCAGAAGGGTATTTATTAATTTGTCTGTTTATGGACAGATATATCTTAAAAACAAATACATCATGTGAAAACATGATTACTTGCCCTCCAAGGTCCCAAGCTGTGAAACTGAGTAGGGCCAGCCCCAGATCTCCATCAGCATTTAATGCAGAAACTGATGTGCTGCTTTCAGACATGGCATTTGTGCTGGCATTTGACACTGACCCTAAAGGCAATGCAGAAATCTTCTCTATTCAGAAATTTAAAACCGTACTTAGTGCACTGTAGTGTTTTTATCTGCAATATTCAGTTGTTCTTGGTGAAGTCTGGTGCACAATACCTTGCTTTCTTACAAGATTTTCGTCAGACAATGCACATGCGTCTTGATAATCCTTCTTAGCTGCTTCCACCATACGCTATACTGTATGGTGAAATAATAACAAATAATGCTATACTGTACCAACAGAGCCTCATTTTGCTTTCCCTTCTCCACCACGTCTCTCTACATCCTGCTTCTTGCTGCTTCTATTTCTGTCTTCAGGCCACTTAACATTATCACTAACACACTTTTGTGGACAAATTAACAATGCAAGTTATCTTTCCAAGCTGCTGTTTCCCATGCCGCCACATAGTGCTTCCTCATTTGAACTTCTTATCTCTTCCTGAGAAGGCCCTTCAAGTACAAAAACAGCAGCAAAGTTTTATTAAACTTATCACTGGACAGTTACTAACCTAGGGGAAAAAGTGCACTACAGCTTGGTCTCTCAAAATAATGTGGCAAATGTCAAGGTAAGAGCAGTTTGTTCTCGAGGATGAAGAAAATCACAATAAACCAGTTGCTGTACAGAATGAAAAGAGGCCTCGCTTGGGATTGCAATGTATGTTATTTCATATATTGCTCATATGCCAGCAGTTCCACTTTTATAGGAAGGAAGGACAGTTTGTTGATTCATGATGACTGTGAAAGCTGCAAGACTTCAAGGAGAATACCAATAAGCATCTGTTAAAAGGGAACTAAGAAAACAAGCATTAACTCTTCAATTAATACTTTTTAAAGCCTGTTTGAGTCATTCATTAAGCAGTTTGGCCTGGCTAAACTATTTTTCAGTTTTGTTCACTTCGCAGTAGTTGGACCTGTTGCCAACCCATTTTCCAAAAGAGCTGTGCTCGAAGAAAACATGTGAACAAAATTACAGCTGAGGAGAGCAGGACAAGGCCAATCGCACAGTGACCATGCTCATAAGCACTGCCAGATCACTGCAGTCTGCAGTTGCCTGGACCAGGTATTAGGGGAAGTACACAGCCGAGCCACGTAAACAGCTCTAGACAAAGTCATACAGTCCAACCAAGCCCATAAGTTTGGTCCTGGCGCCAGGGTTTCCAGCACCAGCAGAAAATGGGATCAGCAGCCATGGCTCTGTGGTGATGATGAAGCTCCCGAGGTAGAGAAGGGGATGGACCTGGGTTAGGCATGAAATTAAACCAGTGATGTCAAGCAAAGGTTGACTACAGGAGGGAACCATTGCTCCAGACCCACATTTCCCATAGTATTTTTCTTTGCTCCTCTATCAGGCCACCAGAAACCAGAACAGCAGCACATGGGTGGAGACAGATCCTCAGGGCTGTTCCAGAATGCTCAGAGCCCTGCAGTTCCTGGCCAGGTCTGTGTCCTTCTCCCTGCTTCAGGCAGCTTGGGTCACCCTCCCCAAGGAGATCTTTGAGATGCCCGCATTGCCAGGAGCTGGCGGAGAAGCCAGACAGTCACACCCTGCAGCTGTCTGCCCCGCCACCCCCTGAGATCACCATTCCCGGAGCAAAATAAGCAGAAGGAAACACGTACTCATGCCTCAGCCATTCTAGTTTGCTGAGGGTGTACACACACCGGGTGACTGAGCTGACGGAGGAGCTCACCGCCACCGAAAGGACAAAGTCTAGTTCCTTTTTTCTCCTTCCACTGCTCTTCCTTCCCCTACCACCACACTCCTTCCTCCTCTCACCTCCACCCCAGCTGCAAAGAGCTGCACCCTCCTCCAGGCCACCACTTGCTCTCACCAGAGTCCTCTCCCAGACGGCACCGACTCCCCCACCCGCAGAAGACGGGTTTTTGGGGGAGTGGGTTAGGGAATTCAGCTGGTGCAGAGCAAGGGACCAGTGAGCGCCATACCCAGCCCAAGGGAGCAAGATGCAAGAAGCACCTCTTGATTTCAGCAAAAAGGGAGATGTTCCTTCAGCGTGGGCATCCCGCGCTGGGACCAGGGGCACAGGGCTGGCAGGTGCGTCCCCTCCACCATGTTCGCAGCAGGAGGTGACACGGCAGGCTGGGGAACAGGAGCGGGCCATGGCCATGGGCGCACTGGAACGGAGGGGAACTTTGTGAAAGCTGCATTTATCACCTTTTCGGGACCCTGTGATCCCAGCCCTCTCAAGGCTGGCAACCATCTCTCCCAATTAATCGGAATCCATAAAGCACCTGCAATTAGGCTTTCATACATTTCAGAAGTCATCTACGTGCGAACCGCATGCTTCCCCCTGCAGACACGGAGTTAATGAAAACCCTTGACTCAGGCTGTGGTGGGGAGTGACCGGCCACCGACCAGAGCCACCACTTCTCACCTCCCTCACTTCCCTTCTTCACAACAAACGCTCCCAAACAGCTTTTGCAGCCGCCGTCACCAAAGTGATCCCCGCCCGACGGCCCGGCAGCACGCACCCGCCGGGGCAGGCCCCTGTCCGGCCGGGAAGCCGGCCTCGCCTCGGCCCGGCCCCGCCGCCCTCCCGCCGGCAGGTGGAGCCGGAGAGCCGCCATTTCCCCCCTCGCCGCCAGCGAGCGCCCCTTCACAACGCCCCTCCCCAAACGGAGGGGCGGCTGCTGCCTGCCCGGCAGAGGCCTGCCCGCCGCTCTCCCCACAAATCCCCCCGAGCTGTGAAGGCGCTGCCTGTCCAGAAGAAGTAAAGGAGGGGTGGAAAAGTCCCTGGGGTTTTCCTTGCGGTCCTTCCTTTCGGTGTCATCAAAGCAGCTAACGCCAGGTCACCAAAGGCTAGCGGCAAATTCACAGACATCCACGCTGGAACTCCGAACCAGCCTGACCCAGGCTCAGCCAAGAAATCAAAATCCCAGCCGTTCAAGTAAGAAATTTTTTAGGATGAGGGTGGTTAGACACTGGCACTGGTTGCCCAGAGAGGTGGTAGCTGCCCCATCCCTGGAAACATTCCAGGTCAGGTTGGACGGGGCTCTGAGCAACCTGATCTGCTTAAAGATGTCCCTGCTCATTGCAGGGGCTTGGACTAGCTGACCTTTAAAGGTCCTTCCAACCCAAACCTTCTGTGATTCTATGAAATGGCACCAATTAAAAAGATCTGCTCTCAACTGACAAGAGGGCCGTCATTGCTCTTCTCTTGAACTCACTGCAATATTTAAACACAACTTTTTAAACAGTGTTATTGCTACACCTGAAACAGGCGCAGGGGGATGCCCTGGGATAAACTGTGCTGCTTGACTGAGGGCCCTGCGCAAAGAAGTGATGGGAAACACCAGTTCCATGGCCAGACTGGCTCTCCTTGCCCAGCGTCCTCTCCTGGGCCCAGTGGCACCCGCAGGCTGAGCAGAGCAGGAGCAGGGACTCGGGGGCCAGGCGGGAGCAGATGGCACAGCTACTGTGATGTGGGACTGGAGTCACAGCAGCTGATCAGAGGAAGTATTTGATGTAGGAAGCTGTCAAAAGCTTCCTCTCTAACATGCTTAGGAATAACAGCAGAAAGGCTTGACCCTTCTGCCAACATACTCTTGGAAGAAGCGAAGGCGATGTTTCACAGTTAAACAATGGACCTCTGGGACCCCCAACATAAGAAGGACTTGGACCTGTTGGAGTGAGTCCAGTGGAGGGCCACGAAGATGATGAGAGGGCTGGAGCACCTCTCCTATGAGGACAGGCTGAGAGTTGGGGTTGTTCAGCCTGGAGAAGAGAAGGCTCCGGGGAGATCTTATAGCAGCCTGCCAGTACCTGAAGGGGGTCTACAAAAAAGATGGGGAGGGACTCTTTATCGGGGGTGTAGTGATAGGATGAGGGGAAACGGTTTTGAACTGAAAGAGGGGAGGTTTAGATTAGATATTAGGAAGAAATTCTTTCCTGTGAGGGTGGTGAGGCACTGGAACAGGTTGCCCAGGGAAGCTGTGGATGCCCCATCCCTGGAAGTGTTCGAGGCCAGGCTGGATGGGGCTTTGAGTAACCTGGTCTAGTGGGAGGTGTCCCTCCCCATGGCAGGGGGGTTGGAACTAGATGATCTTTAAGGTCCCTTCCAACTCTAACCATTCTATGATTCTATGAATTTGCTCCCAAAACAGTAAATGCTACTCACCAGTTACTTTTTGAATCCCCAGGGCATTAACGTTCATCAAGCTACCTACTTTGAATCTGCCTGTGGTCCTGGTTACTGTTATAATTTCATCTGCAGAGTCCAAAGCCGCATCGACCAGATCCTAGCCCCAGGATCCTCATGGCCAGAAAGGGAAGAAATCATCCCTGCCGTTCTCCCTGTCCTCCTCCTCTGCAGTTCCCATGAAGGGGGGAAGACAAACAGGAGGGCTACATATTGCCCAGCATGGCTGGATGGTTCCCTGCAGTCTGCATCCTGACACGTGGGGAGATGTGCATACCCCATCACATGCAGACAGCACAGCCGTGTGCGGGCAGTTCTCACCCCAAACTAAAGCACACTCATTGAGGATATGCCAGGGCAAGAGTCCCATTTTGGGACCTCTGACTTCACCCACCAACCCCGCTGGCAGAAAAGCATATGGAAAGAGGAAATGCTGTTTTGGAAAGAAAAGCGATCCTAATTCCCTAGCTATCATGTTCGTCCTCTTTCACTTACAGAGACTGCAGACACATTAACTCACAACCAAAATAGATTTGCCATCCACAGACACAACCCTGCTCCTAGATTTCAGTAAAGTAGCATGCATTAGTTTGCGGTCGCTGCACTCTTTCCAGTCTTCTTCTAGGCCTTCTAACAAGGCCTCTCTGTTATCTTCCTCGGGCAGGACAATGGCTCTCAGGCTTTTTCACTAATGACTACACAGGCTCTTCAAAAAAAATCTAGGTCGACCCTCCTTTATATTTTACATATAACGTTTCCATAACAAGAGCTGGTTTTCTGTGCAAGCACATGATAAGACATGCTATGTCTTTGCAATACATCCTCCAAGTAGCCCAGCCCATGGCCATTTGAACTCTCCTTCATGAGTACAACTCTTAGCACTTCACTTTTTGAAATTTCAGCTTCTTCACTGTGGACCCTCTCTCCAGCCTGCCAAGATAATTTTGAATGCATCTTCTGTGCCCACCAAGGTTTCTCCAAGTGAAGGAGGACCCCCACAAACTTCATAAGCCAACTTTCAGCTCCAGCATCCAGGTCACTGATCAAGTTCTTCTGGAGCCCCTACTACAAGAAAGATGTGGACGTGCTGGAACATGTCCAGAGAAGGGCCACGAGGATGATCAGAGGCCTGGAGCACCTCTCCTGTGAGGACAGACTGAGAGAGTTGGGGTTGTTCAGTCTGGAGAAAAGAAGGCTCCGAGGAGACCTCATAGTGGCCTACCAGTATCTTAAGGGGGCCTACAGGAAAGCTGGTGAGGGACTTTTTAGGATGTCGGGTCATGGATTAAAACTAGAGATGGGACGATTCAGACTGGACGTTAGGAAGGAGTTCTTCACCATGAGGGTGGTGAGACACTGGAACAGGTTGCCCAGAGAGCTGGTGGAAGCCCCATCCCTGAAAGTTTTTAAGGCCAGGCTGGATGGGGCTCTGAGCAACCTGATCTAGTGGGAGATGTCCCTGCCCATGGCAGGGGGGTTGGAACTAGGCGATCTTTAAGGTCCCTTCCAACCCTAACAATTCTATGATTCTAAGTTATTAAATGCAAGTGGGAAAGGAGAAAGTCCTGCAAGGGACTGTCAGGAAGGTCCTGGTAGGGGGAGGTCCTGCTGGTGGCTCAGTATCAAAAGAAGAATTCCTGCCCAAATGCTTCTTTCCAAGCAGCTGCACACCTCCCTTCTGGCAATTTCACCTAGACTGGTATTTCCAAACTGCCACGTGCTTCTCTACTAAACAAGGCCAATAGCAGTGAAACCTAGCACTGAGTCCAAACTAACACATCTTGCAAGGGGAAGATGAAGAAATGGGAGGAGGTAGCAGCAGCACTTCTGTGAGTGGTCTAGGACAGCCACAAACCAGTGGCAACAGCGGAGGGGTGGATACATAGAGGAAGAGAAGCCCTGTGCTCCAGCAAAGTTGATCACTGTGGCTCTAGCTCTAGAGCCTCTTCCTCTTGTTTGCTTATGCAATTTTGTATGAGACAACATCAGCAGACACACCTCGTTTATTCCCTCATTTATTCATGTAAGGCATGCTCATTTGTCAGAGTTGGAAAATTGGCTGCTTTGAAACGTTCTGTTCATAGAAATCCACATCGCTTTTTTAATGTTGTACTACTCAGTAAGTGCTTATATTGACTATTAGTTGCATTCATGCCTTGCAAGGGATCAAAGTTAGGCAGATTGAGCTTTAATTCTCCAGCAGCCTATTTTTGCCACAAATACATATAAATACTGCGTTCACTCTTCTGCATGTCTTCTGGGGCCTCTTACATGAGCTCTGAAAAAGCATCCCTAAATGAGCATTACAGCAGTCTCTAAACCATTCAGCGCTACTGCTGACACCATGCACATAGTATTAAGCCAAAATATTACAGAAATTGTATCACACTATGTGACATTAACGTTAAGAAGAGCATTCTTCCTCACCATTATTACTGCATATTATTATCTTAAAGGATTAAACAGGAACAGTGACAGCCAGAGCAAAATAAACAACATGCAAACTGAAAGGTTATGCCTGTGGAATGGTACAAAAGGACCAAAAGATAAATCTCCTGTGAGAAATTATTTACACATTTCAGCCTGCTTCTGGCTCCATTCACTGCCGGGGTTTCATTAATGGTCTCCTCCGTCCCTGGGGTTATGTGAAAGGGGAAATGAGATAACGCCCAACCCGTCATTCTTACAGCACGCCAGCCCTTTGAACAGCACCCAGCAGTCACACTCTGACTAACACCATCGGTAGCCGCTTTCCTCCCAAACTCACTGGCAGCGGACCAGGGATCTCCCTCCCAGGCATGCTGCTGCAGACCTGGGGCCAGCTAGCTGCCGCTGGCCACCATGCCTCTCTCCGAGCCCCTGCCTCCCTCTGAGCCCTGCTGCGAGTCGACGCTCACTCATCTGAGTCAAGAAACACTTCCACTTCTAATAGGACCCCTTTTGCTCCCCACTGTCTCACCCAGAAAGAGTCAGGGATATAAGTTATTCCTTTCCCTCTCTCCTCTCAGTGATACCAAATAACTTTGGATTGCTTGCCAGTGTCTCACCAGGGCACTGCAAGGGCTTGCCCTACTCCCCAGCCTTTGCAAGATGATGATGGAGGTTCGGCTTGTGAAGAAAGCCAGAGCACCCAGGGCATCAGGGGGCATGTACTTTGTCTTTGAATCTCACAGCCACTTCAGGGTTCTCTGGCTCAAGGGTCAGCTGAGATAACGCCTGTCGGGACTTGCCCACCTGGTCAGGGCTGGACTATGGAGCATAAACGCCTGCCCCAACCTGAGTGAAAACCTACTCACTGCAAAGACTGGATTTGTTTCAAGAGCAATTTGCTCAGTGCCCAGATAAAGAAACTGCACAGAATTTTCTTATTTGTAGCAATCTTCCATGCAGCTATGAACTTCTGGGTTACTGATCGACTGTAGCATTAAAAAAAATAAAATCAGTAAAAAGGTTCACATTTAACAACACTAGAGGAATAAATTTAGGCAGCAGCAGAGGGAAAAACAAGTTATTACATATCAGACCAGTGAAGATGAGCTGAGTGAAACAGCTTAATTGTTTGGTGGGGAAAATACAGTGAGTCACCCTTTAAGATTTCGAGTGTTCTCAATATAATCTCTCACAAGACTGCAAAGTACTTTAAAGACTCAGAAAGATACTACAGGCTCTCTGATTCAAATATCCCACCTATGACTAAATGTTTTGATTATTTGACTTCAATCACACTATTGGCTGGGTCCCCAGTTTGAATAAATCTGTGTTACAACGTGAAACTGCCTTGAAGTTTTTTATTACATACTGGTTGGCATATTTGCATACTGCACAAGCAACAGAAATTATTACCACCTATGTGTAGCACTGATGACTTCTGTGCTCACCATTCACCCTCCCACCTCACCCACCATGCTGCTTTCCTCTCCTGCCCTTCTCCCACCCTATTTTAAGAGACAGAGAAAATGAAGAGTGCAAAGGCTTATATCTTCTCCAAGCAGAGGGACTTTCTAAGCAGCTGGAAATACATGGAACGTTGCTTTCTGTTCATAGCCTGAAGTACTTCTATTCACGGGACAGCCCTTTCTAGTCCACGTATCTGCCTTTGCATGTCAGCGCAGTAACCCTCAAGAACTCCTCCAGCCTTTTCTCAGGTCAACATCACTGGGATCATGCATCTGCAGAAACCATCCCAGCATTTCACCCAGCTCCCCTTCCGTCACCTAGGCAGATTGCCAGGCCCTGCCCACCCTCCCCTCCTTCCTCAGCATCTTCTTCCTCTCACCCACTGGCTTATCCAGGGACTTATTTTCCTTATCAGTGCTCTTGCAGTAGTGCAGTGGGAAAGAGCAGCAAGGGAGAGGGAGGAGTGTGTGTAGAATGTTTAAGCCGGTAAGAAGCAAAAGGATATCCTTCAGAAGATAAACCCCCAAAAAACTTATCTGTAATCACTCACCATTAAAGTCTTGTGTTTGACCTTACAAGCATAAAGCTCTGGCGTAATTGCTACCGGCAATCACTAAGAGTGCTAGTTTGTAGAAAGTCGGTACACATATTGCCCATATTTTAAAGCTCTTGCAATTTATACTGCTTTATGTGACAGCAGCTATGCGGTAACTTTCCAAGCTGGCGCTATCATTTGACTCATTTATTTTTTTCCCCTGAAAAATAGGGACACCTTACAGCAAAGCAGAGCAGTCATATCTGCTGGGTAACCTACTGCTACATTGTGCTGGCTGTAACAAAAGTCATCATTAAGGGGAAACAAAACCACTTTCATTATAAATCAAGTTCAGTCACCCTACTGCTTAGCACTAAATAATAAAATGAATGAATTTAGTAAATTTGTATCAACACTTTTTTTTTTTGCAATTCCACCTGTGGGATATTAAACACACTGTTAACGCCAGAATTGTACTCCTGTGACAGTATTACCTGATTTTGCTTATTTTAGGTAAGAAGAAGGGAATGTCAAGGCAGGACTGTCAAGGCAGGGACCCATTCCCCAGATGACAAACCTCTTTACATACCACAGCTCTCCACTGGCTGCTTCCCTCTACTGTGTACTGACTCCAGTGTTTGAGCATCTCATGGTCCTTAAACTATTTTCCCTGGAGCACTCCTGCAAGACAGGGCGGTACCGTGAGGCTCGGCTGGCAGCCTGGGACCTGAGACACTTACCAAAGGCAAAGGAGCGGGAGAGGTGCAGTGCAGGGGACCAGATCCCACTCTGGGTTTGCAACCTCACCTCAGACCCCATGTAACCTCGGCATACGCTCTAGCAGAAAGGCTGTTCAGTTAAAAAGAAAGGGAGAAAAAAAACCCCACAAACCAAAACCCAGAATAGCTTAACTTGAGCAAAAGGGAAGGACTTTAGGGCTCTCAAGCTTGTGAGCAAAGCACTCATGAGCAGCGCAGTCCCACCTCAGCTGGATTTGCAGCCTGTCTGCCAGCCGGGCTGGGTTCTCTGGTATTTAAGAGCTGTCTCTGAAAGCTAGGGACACAGCTAGACAGGGGGTGTCCATCTATCCCACTCCTTTTCCCTACTCCTTTAGAATCATAGAATTGCCTAAGTTGGAAGGGGCCTTTCAGATCATCGAGCCCAATCATCAACCTAATACTGACAAAAACCATCACTAAACCATATTGCCAAGCACTATGTCTACCCGTCTTTTAAAAACCTCCAGGCATGGTGCCTCAACCACTTCCCTGGGCAGCCTGTTCCAATGCTTAACAACCCCTTCAGCGTAAAAATTTTTCCTAATATCTAATCTAAGCCTCCCCTGGCACAACTTGAGGCCGTTTCCTCTTGTCATATCACCTGTTACTTGGGAGAAGAGGCCGACCCCACCTCGCTACAATCTCCTTTCAGGTAGTTGTAAAGAGCAATAAGGTCTCCCCTCAGCCTCCTTTTCTCCAGGCTGAACAACCCCAGTTCCCTCAGATGCTCCTCTGCCTGAGTGTTTATACCAGGCGGTGCAAAGAGAAGTGAATCGCACCCAGGTGGGGATCATTAGCACAAACCCAGGTGAGCAGGATCCCCAGCAAAGGCCATCTTCCAAAGTGCCTTGGCGGGCTCACACTTTTTCATTTTCGGAGAGGGCAGGCAAGCACTGCTCCAAGAGAAAAGGTGTGGTGGGACAGAAGGAATCTGGGCTGGAAGGCACGGTGGGCCAGATCAGTAGGGACGCCGCCCAAGTCACCTCGCCTCCGCGTTTGCTGCTTCCCAACAGCCCTGCAAGTTTTGGCACACACTTGCTCCCTAACCTCGCTGCCTGGCTGTGCCCCTCCACCTTTCCTCCCCTTAACCGGCCTCAATAAATAGAGCATTGGATATCAGGCATTTCACTTTAGGAGAAGAAAACAGCTCTTTTGCCTGCAATGGTAAACCAATGAGCTCCCATTCAAATCAAAAGGAAAAGATCACATGGATGCATTTCAATTAATTGCATTGGAGAGGCAGCCTGCAAGCATGCTTCCCTTTCAGACAGACCCCTTCATTTACATCTTCTCTTGGAGAAGGGGTGGTTTTCAGCTGAGTTACCTGGGGGGTTCATTTCATTACACAGCGTCTATAAGCTGGAAGGAGGCTGTATATGCAGAGGGCTCAATTTAGCTGAGCCATAATCGGGGCAAATAAGGGGAAAGAAGAAAGAACTGTTTTTCCATCTGTTAAAGCAGTGGTCTCCAAACTATTTTCATCATGTACACCTACCAGTAAAAACTTTTGAGCATGCATCCTCAATATATGTATATTTATTTGTTTATAAATTATGTGTGTGTACTACTGAAGTCCCAATATTTTCTTCTCGCACCCCAATGCATCGTCCTGTGCACGCATCCCCTTTGGAGAGTGCTGTACCAGATAACATGGTGACAGTGGCCACTTGGTGCCAGACGCAGGACACAGATGGACAACCAGCAGACAACTGCTGAAACCCAAGTGTCAGCTGAAGAAATTCACAGACAAATGATGAAGCAGACAGGAAATGAGGTCTAGAGCAGGAGGTTGTACCTTCGCATGCCCTCTGTTCCCTTTTTTGTTTCACCCAGTCTTCTCTGAAATGCTTGTCCAAGGAAAGTTGTCCCCACAGAGCCCCCTCCACAGCCTGCTCTCCTTGGCAGGGACTAAAATAAGGATCACATCAAGTTCTACCCTTCTGTAGTTCTGTCTCCTCAGGAAGCCATCACAAGAAAAACAGTGCTTGTGGGCTCTGCTGGGGGAAGGTTCATGGCAAAAATGAAGGGCACATGAACAGCCAGAGAGCAAGTGCATTTGTTCACGCGTGAAGACTGCAGTGATTTAAGAGACGTTTCAAATTGACTTGGATAAACTGGGGTAACCATCCTTGTTTGGATTTAAAGGAGGTGATTTTTTAGGTTTAACTTTAAGGATGACCCCATGCACAGCTCACCAATGATTTAATAGGAATATGAACACATCAACTGCCATCTGCCCCCTGGTACCGACCCATCATGTGGGCCCTTATGCCAGTACCACCATCAAATACTCCAGGGCAACCTTCAGATAGCATGAAGCAAAAAAAACCTAACCAAAAGAAAAACAGCATAAGGCTTTTTTGGAGTAAGAGGGTGTGGTATTTCTCAGAAATTTTTTCCCTTAAAAGTAATTTTTAAAGCCTCTTGGGACACACACCCTTCATGAAAGAATGTGAAGAAGGAGCATTCACAGAGATCCTAGAAGCAATCGAAATATGGGCCACACAGGAGGTGTGTTATGCATATAAATGATCATGTTCGGATAAAGAATTACTGTCACGGCATACCCTCAACAAGCAGTTAAAAACTGAGGTCTAAAATCAGTACTAATCTGCAGTGGGGTTTTGGCACATCATTTGTGCTTCCTCTGACAACAGGCATTTCCGTTTTCACTTCCATTTACTTCTAACTGCTATAAAATAGCAAGTCATGAAGTTCAGTAGTACATCAATTATTCAGTATATAAATAAATATAAATATTAACTTAACATCAGATGTGAGGTAAGGTACAGGTCAATTTTATGTGTGGAAAATAGGGCAAATGTAGAAGAATAAGGGCAATACCAGAACTCATGTTAGAATCCTATACTTATTTTTTCCCTTAATTCCTTCCCCTATCATAAGTTATACGTTTGTAATAATGATAGGAATAGATGAAGAAAACATAAGCCCTAGAAGGAAATATGCTTTAACCTGGAACTTCCATAAACACTCAAAACTTATTAGGAACTTATTTAAAAATACTGCTGCCATACGGCTCCAAAAAAATCTGATGTACTTCTTTCAGAATAACCATCACCACCCTAATTTGAAGATAAGATTTAGCAGAAGAAACTGAAATCCCCAGATGTTGTGCCTAACAAAAAGTAAACACTAATTTTGTGTACTAGATATTCCAATAATAGAAAGAAGTTACTTCCAAAATTTACTTTCTTGCTTTCTAAGTAATACACAGCTGCAAGGATGCCAAGTTATTTTGAACACAGGCCATATGAGAATTCATTCAGGACAGCAAAAAAGTGCCTGCCCAAAGAATCATTATTTTACTACCATTTTTAGATCATGGCAATGCCAATAACATACAATTATCACTCTTGATGTATGAAGAGAGTACCAAATTAATTTTTAAAAAGTTACTCTGCTTGTCTAGCAGACACCTTTTTTTGGTAGCTCTGATCTGCTACTGAAAAACAAGGCATCAGTCCAAAGTAAAGAGTAAGCCTAGGGGAAAACAAATAAAGGTCTTTGAATAATACTCAAAAAATTTTCCACTACTTCTTTTGACAGAAAAGCATTTTCATCTGAAACAACACATGGAAAACCAATTTGGGTTCCCTCAACTTAAAGGAAAAAAAACGCAAAGGAAGTTTTTATTTAAAAAAAAAACCAAACCAAAACCAAACCTTGCTCGGCAGCAGGGAGCTGAGCTCAGCTGTGGGAGTCCATCTCCCCACAGCATCTCCCACGCGGCCCACTCCCTGCCTCGCCCGGGCTACCACCCCATCACTGTGGGGGGGTTACAGCTCTGCTGTGCTACGACCTGTGAGCAGGGGCAATCAGAAGAAAAATGGAGGCTTTTTGTCGTCTTTAGTTCCGATGTGACTGTGAACGTTAAACCTGGGAAGAGACAGTCAGCCAGGCTGCAGCTAGCGAAACTCACTACTTAATGCTGGCATCTGCAACAACTAGAGATTTAAGAGACACGTTTTTCACTACTTCTTGTTTATGTAAGAGCTTCAAAATATACTGGGTAGTTACAAAAATGGAAAAAGACACTTCTTATCCTAAGTGCTTAAAATGAAAAAAAAAAGATGGGTGAAAATGAGAATTCAGTAAAAGATGTGATGGGCGTGTACTCTTGATTTATTTCAAATATTATGCTTCATGCTGGGCGCCTGGCTGCTCTTCTAGTACTTAAACTTCTCACAGTTACTGCAAATGAAACAGTTCAGATGGGATTTGGGAAAGCCTGTGCCAGGAGCCTTCTGCCCCTCATGCAGGAGCGACTGCGGGCACGTTTTCCAGCAGGACCACCCTGGGAAGAGACACCGGCAGGAAGGGGGGACAAATGTATGAACAAGCAGGAACAGCTTGGGTAGAAAAAGCTGGTGCAGTAAGAGAGGACTTCAGACAACCGACAGTGGGAGGGAGGGAAAGGCAATTGCCAACCACAGCCTGTAACGGGAAACAATGAAGTTTCATCCTGGAAAGCCCAACATCCCACCAAGCCTCAATATGTTCCAGATTTATTAGTGGTTAGCAGTAAATGCTTGGAGAAAAAAAGCACAGAATTCCTGTAAATGGATTCAAGACAGTAATACAGACAGAGAAGATGATATACACCAGTACTATATGAAATATATTATGTGAAATGGAAGCGAGACCAAGGGGAGCACCTTCAGAAATATAGTTGGGGAAATAAATCTGAACTTCTGCTGAAATGATTGAGAATGGCTTCAGATGCTCAGCAGTTCAAAAAAATGGGACTCCTAATCCAGAGCCTTCTCTTCCTGGTATCATTACAGAAAATCAGCTTTTAAATTATCCTGATTTAAATTAACTTGAACTATCCTGTACCTAAAACTTGAAATTAAATCTTATTTCCACAAAGAACACACTAAAAGTGGCCCAAAGTTCCTTTCAATTCTGGACTCTCCATGTCCTGACTTTCAGCCTATAGAGGTCACAAGATATTAAAAATAAAAAAGCGATCAGCCCTCAGCTTTAACCACCAGTGCCAGGAACCATGGAACAGCAATTAGATGCTGGAAGTAAGAGGCAAAAAGGAAGAAAGACAAATGAAGATAAAACTTTCCTTATGCTCAGATCAGCCACAGGATTTCCAGCTGATTCCTCTCAGCTATGGAGATCTTCATTAATAGGTTGTTTGTACTTGGATAAAGTACAATAGAAATCAATTCTTTTAATAAAATCTTAAGGAGTTATATTGGCCAACCATGCCAAATAGCACATACCTACCCAAAGGGAGGGATGAATGTCACAATGTCACTGCTGGGACTGTGTTACACTGCCATCAACCTCCCAATGGGGAGCTGGAGGAGAACATCACACTTCTGGGTTCAGAGCAACATCCTCCACTCAGGGGGGAGAAGGTTGCTTTATGCAATATTGGTATATGCTCAAGACTGTTCAAAGGCACCTCCCAAATCCAGAATAATCAGTCCAATCAACCTATAACTAAGAGTGTAAAAACAAAGGGTTTGTAAAACAGCCACCAGAAGGAACAACAGAGACTGTTTTCCCTGCTAAGACAGGAGAGAGATGCCAGTTCAAGAGCACCTCATTGTTGATGTTCTTAAAGCAAGGCATTGGCAAAGCAAAGGCTTCCTTTGTTTGCTGCTTGTGTGTGTTTGCTTTTAAGCTCTTTTCCCCTGAACGAACAACAACGACAAATCTGTATACCATTCCTGGCCCTGCTGTCTGACCTTCAGCAAGCTGCATCTCCTTGAAGTCACAGTTCAGAGACACAGTTAATGCATAGCCCATTTCACAGCTCCTCAGGCAGGATCAAACATGCTGCAGCAGCATGGTGCTGAGTACCAGCCCACTATAAACTCTCCTACCCAGATCAGATATTTTTAAAAAATATTGGCAGGTGACCTGTCCTGGTATAAAACCTACTAACATGAAGTTATCATCAGTCTTCCCACAGCTGGCATAAATTCTGTGTTGTGTGCTCTGCCCAATTAAACTGTGGGATAAACTGCCAACCCAAAACTCAGCTCTGCCCAATTATCATTAGTGCCTATGCCTGACCACGTTTGTCCCACAGAGCAGCATCATACACAGGTGTAAATCCAGCCCTAAGCTACACTTAACCTACACATAATGTGTGCCCCTGAACATCACCAGCAGTTTCTTGCTTTCAGAAACTGGGACAAGAATCGAAGTTGCTTATAGCATAAATGAAAATTTGCCAATACTTTTAACTCGAATAAAGCATATCTAAAAATGCTAGCCTGTACTCCTAAGGCAACATTTCAAATGTCAAGGCCATGCACAACATACTCTAGAAATTTAAAAGTCTGGATTCCTGCCTGGATGACCCATCGTAGAGCATCACCATTATAACTCTCCCTCAGAAAAAAGATTTAGAGGACAGATAACTTGCAACATGCATGAAGTTAGGCATTTTTTCCAATTACTGCACAAAACATAAGTTTTTAAACCTCTCAAATAAACACCATTTTTTTGTGGTTAGTCATCTTTCGCCCTTTGGAGTGCTTGGGGAGAGGCCAAGCAAGATCTGTCATCCCTCCAGGAACACAGTGAGAATGCAGGTGAAACAACGACCAGCATACAGACTCAAAGCTGGTCAACTCACTTTTCAGAAGATCCTTTTGTCCTCTGCTCCCAGAGCTAAACCTTGTCACCACCACCACACCTGCGAGGCTGGGCCACAAGAGCAGCCTCACACGGAGGCAGCACGACCGAGCTGAGCGCGGAGACCAGGATGGACCGAGGCACTTCACCACCCTGCTCCTGCGGAAGACTGCATGGCCACAAAATAAGCCTGAGGGAAGGAGACCTTTCCAAAAACCTCCTTGCAGCAGAGATGTCCTTCTAATTTTGCTGGCTTTTAGCAATCATTGTAATCAAAGCACCCCCTCTCACATTCCCTTGCTTTTGGGGATGCTACGACAGCAATACTGATGAGGGGAAGCCAAAGTAGTCCAAGCATCTATTTAATATCACATTTGGTTGCCACTGTTACTGGCAGGGTAGCAAATCTTCCATTCCAACCTTGCCTTGCAACTGTCCCCTTCAGAAATTGTCTCTTCCACACATATTTATAAAGGATATAATAACCGGCAGCTCTGAGCAGCCCAAACTGGTGCTCAGCATTCAGCAGAAATCACCAGCCTTGCATACATTAATTAGGAACTGAAATGCAACACAACACCCACATAGATTACAGTTTCAGCAACTTAATGGATAAATCATAGTTTGTCCAGAATCAATTCTATTTCACAGGGCAGTGGGGGATGATACCAAATGAACAGAAATCCTGTTTCTAACATTAAATCCCAATGTGCTGTTCCTAATGTCATTGAAAACTACTGGTATAATGCCAAGTAACACAAGAAACATTGAGCAAGCAGTACAAATAAACCAGGCACCTTAGAAACCACAGTGACTTAGACATTATAAGTTTTATCTTTTCCTTCCTTCCTTCCTTCCTTCTTTACCCTCTTCAGTACCAAAGTGCCCCGCCACAGACATTTCAAAGCCCTGCTGCTTGTGGGATGCACCACTTGGCCAAGCTGATGTATAAATGCCAGCTTCCCTGCGGCTGTTACGTTCATGTACATCATTCACCAAGCAGTGCTACAAGGTGCAGCACCCCTCCCCTGCTCTCCCTTTCTTGGAGTTCTGGCTTTGACAAAATTTAATTACTGCAAAACACCACCAGTCTGCGGCACAGGCGGCCACTCCTCAGACCGGACCCACGCGTGCCCAGGAGATCACCTGGACCTCCCCTCTGCCAGAGGCAGAGTGTGGCTCACAGGCAGGTCACCAGGACCCCACAGTCCCACAGGCTCCCACCCCATCCCATTCCCACCCACTCACAGTAGCCGCTCCACTGCCAACCCAAAACGCGGCTCCCTTTCACAAACACAACACACTCTCCTGTGAACAGGCACCCCCCTCTTGCTTACCCATCCGTAACCATTTCATTTGCACCAAAGCTGAAAGAACAGCACGCAGGTCATCAGCCAAGTGGCTACTAGGATAAAAATGGAAATTAAATGATACCAGTTAGCACTACACTGGGTTAATACACAACTTCTTAATACTCTGCTGCAGAAGACTGAAACCGAAGTGTCATTTGGGTGCCAACCTTCCAAGCAAGCAGACCTGCGCTGACTCGCTTTTTATAGCCTGCAGGTCCGGACTTTCGTTTTATTTCTCACTTTTACATTTGCATGATGGTTTGCCAAACTATGCAAACCCAATTATGGCAACAAAAGGGCGTTGCCAAGATCTGCTGAAAAATGCTGTAAATAAAATTATAGGATCATATACTACAACAATTACTTTTTAATTAAATTCAGATCTTTTGTATGGAAAACAAAAAAAGCTGAAACAGCTTTGGTTACTAGTTATAAGCAAGACGTAGATTATACAAAACATACTTTACCAGGTGTAAAATCCAAGCTATGACATCTTCAACTGAAGGCATTTATCTGTGGGCACGGGGATGTGACACTGGGCAGGCATGCTGTACCCATTTATCTAACAAGCAGCTGCTCTTCTTTAAATATGAGAAACAATACATTAGGAAAATATCCCCCTGAGCTTTAACTGTTACGAGACTGACCTTACTGTACCATCCAGACAAAACTAACTCGAAACAGCAATAGCTTCATCTCTTATCTGAGACGCAGGAGCAAGCTTTCAAAAACGACAGAAATACTTCCCAAGAATTAGGAGGTATTTTGCCTGATTTGACCACTAATGTTCCAGTTACAGACCCTTGAGTCTAAACCAAGCAAGTTTAGCCAAACTAAACAGAACAAAAGAATTTCTACTGGCTTCAAGGAGAATTGGGAAAGATTTGCTGTAATCCATCAGCACCGAATCAGTTAATCACACTAACCTCTAGCATTTGCATGTTACCAGAAACATTAAACAACAAGTGATTAAACATACGACTTGAGGTATTTCTGTGTTCCTAATGACATGCAGAAGATAATCAAATATTGCTTTAAACTGGAGCAGAATTCTCTATTTACATGCATGCAGTCTTGTGGAATTGTCACAAAGCTCCACTCACCTATTTTTATTGAAGTTAATAAAATATGTCCTGCGGATTTGAAAGGATCTTGATTCTGAGTAAGGGAAAAATCAGCTGTATTTCTTATGGGTAATCATTTCAACTTTTATTATAGAAGCTGGCAGGAAGATAAATCAGGACAATCATTTTATAATCAAAACTTTTTTTTTTTTTTTACTTTTTGGGAAGTTTATTTTCTCCATTAGAAATTCAGTTCCTGTCTAGGCTACGAAACTCTTATCTGACTGAAAAGCTATTAACATGACAACAGCAACAGCAAGTGGGATGTCACAGTAAAACCCTAGGGTTTGTTCACAGATGGTTTTGTAGCTGGACAAATTGATGTCCGTTCTCAACAAGCATGCCCCAAATCTTCCAGATGTAGGAGTCAGGAAAGATAAAACTGACAGTTTTAGAGTTAAAAATAAAAAAGAAATAAAAAGAGGCAGGGGGAAGAATATTCTTAAAACCTGGTCCTTGGGTATTTCCATATCACTGACAAGCAGCAGAAAAGGAAGTAAACCATCCCATTTTAAAATACCTCTGCAAAAGTTGCTCTACTTAAAAAAAAATATGCAAAAGGCAGCTGGTGGTCCATCTCATTTCCCTCTTGACATGGCAATGCACACAAACTCTTTCTGAATCCCACTCCTCCAATTTTGAGAGATGAACACATTTCTTCCCCTGTAGAAGACACTTCCGTATTCTTAAAAAACGCTCCTGTATTCCTGGGAAAAAATGTGGGGCAATTTAATCTTCATCCTCCCTGGGTTGCTGGCCTCACCTCCCACAAGATACAGCCAGAGAGGGCTGATGCAGACAGTGACTCTGCAGAGAGAGCTCAAGAGAAGCAAGCGGTAGCACGTTGGCCAGTTAGCTAGAAATGACCTCAGTTTGGCTCTTCATAACTAATAAATAAGCAAACAATTCCTGACTTGAGCTGCAGTTTCCTCTCTTCTCCCCTCCCTGTACACAAGTTATTAGTGCAATGGGTTCATAGCGTGGCCTCGTGCCTGTGTGCTGAAGAGGAAGAGAAAGCCACTGCTATGGTTCAGGTTGACAAAGCACTGAAGACGTCCTCTGTGAAAGCACGTATGTGTTAGCACAGAAAACGCATATTTACAGAAGCAAAGCAAAAGGATACACCAGAGCTGTTAAGAAATTAAACATCCTAGCATGCCACGATAAGGTGATGTAAGAGATAAGGTACATAAGAAAGAAAATAAATTCTTTTGGTGTTGAGAAAAGACAGAGGAGGTGGTATCACCATCTGGTGAGGTTGCCAGGAGGGTTCCCACACCCGCACCACTGTGTGGGCTGCCGACCGCTGCCCTGTGTTTGGACATCCCCAGATGCCGCCACTGTTTCTCTCAACTCCTTTGTTACTTATACAGAGCAAATTTTGCATGAAGACCATCAGGACAGACCTGGCAGGAGGGTCCAGAGATGCCGACTGTAACTTTTATCGCTCACCGAGTGGCCATTTCACACGCCTCCCACAGCTGCATGGTGCCACGCCACTGCCTTCTCTTCAGGTACCGGCAGCATCAACCTGCCAAGGGGCAGCTGCGACTTTCAAGCATCCAGAGAGAAAAATGCCAGCAATGGCAAAGTGTGAAGGCAACAGGCAGAACCGAAGCACCCCTTGCCACAGTGCTTTTGTTGCTGTACCATCATCCACTGAGGTTTTAAAATGTTAGCAATTCTTGTTGATGCATTTCTTGCTTCGGAAGGAAGACTTCAGTAGAGGCATCCTGTGTTTGTTTATACACCTGACCAGGCAATTGCTAGTAATATTTTGGAGACAACATCCTATTGCAACACCTGCTTGTACACAATGAATAGAGTTATGGAATAATTTATGGCAGAATCACTTAAAAAAAAAAAAAAATCTACATATTCTCCTGCCACTCTTTTACTTGTTTGGTTGGTTTAAATGCTTCACATGCTGTGACATAGGTATCTCTCAAGAAAGAGAATACAGTAGCAGAGATGCAGTTTAATAGTCGCATGAGCCATGGACAACAAGGGTGAACCCAGGCCCTGTTACTGGAGATGCATGACATGCCAGCTCCATGCACTTGAGCTCTTGGATCCAAGGAAACGAAAATTTAAACTTGTAACTTGACCCAAGTGAACGCAGGAATTTAACTCAAGTGCTCTGTGTGATTGGGACTATATTGTCTTCAGACTAAATAAATTAATACAATTATTCTTACTTAGATACATTTCACTGTTTATGAATTTCCGAAAAACAAGCATGTCCTTTCTATAAATGTTTAATGTTCACTTTAAGATAAGAATATTTGAGACAAGTATTGTGAGCTCTTTGTCCTCGCTGATTTCTGTTAATATCATACCGAAAAAAGCAAATGAAACAAAGTTTTCAGTAAATGCAGTTGTTAACATCCTTGCAACATTTCCACTCAAGCACTAATGAAAATTCACACTCCAATCTGAAATATTAGATATTGATGTCACAGACACTTTTGGGGGGCTTTTTGAACTTTATATGAACATGAACTTCAGATGAACTTCAGACCTTTCGGTAGAATGCAGATCAATGTATCTTTAGGGTGATGAACTAAGAATTTCCTTCTATTTCAGGTAGACCCTGCCTCTCTTTTGCATCCCCAAGACCAGCTACAAGAACATTATTATTTAAACCAAGAACACAGAGTGGATAACTTAGTTTTCCCAAGTTTGATGGAAAACCTTTCGATCTGGAACTGAGGCCCTGCTCATTGTGCACACACTTCCATGAAAATGAATTAACCATGTGTTAGAAAATATGGATTCAGCAGTTTTTCATTACATTCTCCCCACAGTGTGGCAGGGAGAACTGGTAAATATCTGTAATGCAAACCAAACAGGAGAATTAGTCAACATAGGAGAGAAAAACCCTCTGCTTAACATTGGTATCACCAACATCCTCCATGCCTACATGGGTGGGACACCAGAAGACAGCTCTCGTTGGCGTGGTTCCTCCTCCGACAGTGTGGAGCCCTTCTCCCCACAGAGACCTCCTAACGCCATGTTGCCACCACCCTACTCGTCCAAGTGATGGCTGTGATGGCCGCGGTGGCTCTGCTGGGCACGCAGTGACTTATAACCCAGCATCTTCCCCATCACTTCCCTTCTGCAGACTCCAGCGCTTATTTTTGTACATGCATGGAAGTAACATTGCTGCACATTTTAAACTCTGTGCTTATAGACTTAACAGAAAATCCATTATGTAAATCAAGCCACTACACAGCTACACGTTATCAAAATCCATTGGGTAAAAAGGACTAAACAAATTTTACCTCAGATGACACAAAACACTCATTTTGTACTTCTGCCTACCTTGTGAATCTGTCCATGCTGAAACTGCTCTGAAAAGACATCAATACCATGCAATAGCATTAAAGTCCCTTAATCCCTCTTTTAAATACAGGTTCACAAAGCTATTTATAAATGAATAAATAGCCCAAGGTGAGCAGAAAGCTTTCTCATGAAATCTGAGCAATAATGCAATATTATAGTGCCTGGATCCTCTGCCATTTTATCATGTTCTGGTAATTTTCCCAAGGGTAATGTCAAGGATCCTCTTAACTGTACTGTTTACCCATCTCAGCATGCTAAACATCAAAAATAATAATTTTCACATTTGTGACTCAGATTCAGTTCCACACAAGAAATCCAAATTATTTCCCCCTTGCAGTGTATCAGCTAAGGAATCGCAAGCACAAAGAGTTTCACCTGCATCAAAATGATGCAGGGTCGTTAATACACGACACTTAAAACAGCACTTAATTTTCTCTGCACTTCTCGAAACGAAGCCCTGGTTGAGCAATAGGTTTAATGCAGGCTGGGAAGGGATGGATTTGGAGAGCAGCATCTGCTGGGTGAGGTTTGCCTCGGACGTGAGCTGGCACCGAGGACCATCCTGCCTTCCCTTAAGAAGAATGCTGGGATCTGTAGTGACCCAGCCAGAGCCTGGCACATCGAACACCCCCCACGGCTGACAACCTGCGGACCCTCTCCAGGTCCCACTAGAGATGTCAGGGCGATCATTCCCATCCTGCATGCGACAATAAGGAAAATGCGGCTTTCAGTCTTAGACAAAGTTTGGAAACTCTGACCTTTGGGCTTACGCTGTACGTAGCCACCAGCAATTATTTTATCCCTCCTCCCTCGCTTCATCTGACTGCAAAGCTATGGCAAAACTCATCCCCCCACCTCCCTGTCCGCACTCTGAAGCTAAACTCAGCTGGGCAACACCAGACGGCTTTGTGCCACCGCCTGAAGACATCCAGCTCCCAGCACGGCATTGAGAGGGGTTGAACAATGCCATTTCATGGGGGACATCACATAAGTGGGATGCCTGGGGAGAAGGGCAGCCTTTTCTCTTGGAAAAAAGAGAAATTGTAACTGCTGGAGATTTCAACAGAGGGGGATTCATCCCAGGGCTGCAAGCCCATCAGATTCCCCCAAAGACTGTCTTGGCTCTACGGGTTTCTTTTATATATTTTTTTTTAAATTTGAACCTGAAAGAGCTCTTCAGTGTTTGAATAAGCAGGAAATCAGCCAAAAGAATAAGGCCCACCAGCCTTTAGATTATTTCAAACAATTAACAATAAGGTGCTATTCTTTGATATAATTATAGAAAACACACTTCTTTGATGTATAATGGAAAAACGAGCACACTGAAAGGGCAAAAGGAGGCAGAATTTCTTCCGGGAGATAAGTACTTTTCTAAACAACACTACCCTGAGTACCATATTTATACAACTATTTCAACAAGCAAGACTTTTGAAAGTCCACTATGATCCACTGATGAGAAAAGATCAGAGAAACTAACAGGAAGGCCAGGATGCAATCAAAATATTTGATCAGTGAGAGGTTTCTTATCTGAGCCATAAACTCAAGGGCATTTCAGTGGAAGCTGCAGGAGGAGAAGCTGCCGTGAACGCCCAGAGATGGGTGGAGCCTGTTGGGAATCTTCTCCTCATGCCCCTGCCACCATCCCACCATCTGTCTCTGCATGGGACACCACCGGCGCCTACTGTCCCTGGTCTCCCATCATTTTTGGTGTACTACCTTAAACAACCAAGGGTGGAAATTTAATTTGTTCTCCTAAATCCCACCACCTCCCCCGCTCAAGTTAAATATTTGGCCTTTAGTTAAACTAAATGGATTTTTTTTTTCCTTTTAAAACGGAGTCTCACGATCCCCATGTGACCCGGGTGGGAGGACAGAGAGAGGCAGCGAGACCCCGCCGTGCACGCAGAGCACTGCCAGAGCCCACCGAGTGTCAGCTCACTGAACGGCAGAGAGGAGTATAATAAGCTTTTAATTACTTCCTTTTTTTTTTTTCCCCAAAGACCAACAAAAGAGCTACTGGGATTTTCCAATTTTCCTCCTCACACTTTTTTTTTCTTTTAAAATCTACTTGGCAAACATTGAAGAGCTACATATTTGGATGCAACTCACATGAAACAACTACTTTGATAGTTTAATTTTTGAAAGAAATAGCAAATTCTCACTTTCTTTGAAGGCTTTACTTTTACTTGTTTGTTTATTCCCTAGGTTATCAGATCATTTCCCTTGACTTTTCTGACAGCAATATACATATCCTTGTAATCAGAGAAGTATGGGAAACTGGAAACATCCCACTGTGTACAAACATTTAAAGCTCAGATACCCTAATACAAAACAAGTACCTCTCCGAAACAAACATCTCCAGATGTTATAACATATTTTTATATATAGACAGAGATATATATAAGATGTGACTCAGGCACGGAAAGCCAAAAGAATGTTCTCATTTCCTGAGGCTGACTAACAAAAAGGAAAAAAATGTGAATGAAGGAACAAAGATTTCGGAAGTCTGCTTTTTCTTAAGAGCACCAGCTTTAAAATGATCCGCTTTGATTCCTTTCTCATATTATCAGAATATTGCCTCTCTCTTGCAACTGCATATACTTTCAAAAGGAAAAAAACTTCGTTTTCTGGGATGTTTAAAAGTATTATAGAAATGTTGCACTTGAGAAGCTCCTGCCCTTTTCCTTTCAGCCCCCGTGAAGCTCACCCACAGCTCCCATCAAGCCCCTTTTCCCACAGCAGCTTGCCTTGTCTCCCGGTACAGGGCTTGCGAAGAAAAAGCAAGCAGCCACGTGCGCCATGGATGCCCACAGTTGGGTCTCCATGTGGTGGGATTCAGCCCGTGAGACCTCACAGGCACAGCTCTTGCTCCATTTTTTTTCTCAACGGCACAAGCGGGCATGAAAAGCATCCAGTTCCTCTAGGACCTCAAAGCAGTGGCTGAAGCAAGCCCCTGGGAACCTTCAGATCACAAAGTCATGTCATGCCAACAAATGTTAGGTAGATTTAAACAGGCATTGATGTGTCACTGTTCTTTCTCCATGCCCTTTCCGACTATAACCTGCGTGTCACGGGGACAGAACATGGGGTCTCCTTCCTCCAAGCACTCTGAAAGCGAATTTTTGCAAACTAGTCCTATGACAACACCACTGCTGGGGTGGTGTCGCTTCAGGCAGGGCTGTAGGAGGAGACAACAAGCAGCAGAAAGAACATACTCAAGTGTGCTTGCAACAGCAGCAAGCAAAAATACGCAGGTGATCCTCCTTGAACAACCTGCAGCAAGCAATCCCTCTTCCAGTGCAACAGAGCATGGACATGCCCCTTCCCAACACTGCACCCGGGACGGCTGCAGGCTGTCCCCAGCCCCAATCCAGACCACAAACCAACACTGCTCCCTCCTTCTTTAGATCAAAACACCTCCTCACAGAATCCCACCTTTAATGCCGCTATACATCCCAGGCACAAATCTATATATCTACCAATCTCTCTCACCGTGGGTTTTCAGCTGGCTCAAGTCCCTGGTGCTGGCACGAGAGATGTTGGAGAACCGGTGCATGCGGGTCACCCCGGTCAGCTGCAGCGCAACCACATGCTTAATTAAAATGTCTCTGTAATTGCCACCTGTGGGAAGAGCAGCTGCCTTGGCATGGCCCAGAGACACCCTGTCCTGCTTTGTGACACTGGTCAGAGCTGTGTCTGGGAGAGGACTGCTGCCGAGTGAATCTCAGCCTACTTACCAGCAGACCCTGGCAAAAATAAATGACTTAATCCAGCACAAATGTTGATCTCTCTGCCACAAAACCCAAATCTGTCCTGCTGCCAACGCAGTTCAGAAGCGCACAGTGTTCAAACTGAAAAACGTGCCTATTTGCAAGCGTTTCCTCATGACGGAGGATCCACCAAAACCGGAGGGTTTTGCAAGCGGAGGCTGCTGTGCTGATTCAGCCCTGAATCTGCAAGGGCCGCCTTCCCCCAGCAGCGCCGGCTGGCAGCCCGTGCCGCCCTGCCTGCCAAGCTGTATTTTTCATCCCCAAATCAGAGGTGGGGAGCGCGCCAGGAGACACCGAGGGAGGACTCGGGGATGCTGTGGCTCCAGAAAGCAAGAGGCTGACAGCCGGTCCCTTGTCCCTGCCGGGCAGCACCCAGCCCCAGCAGGGACGGCCAAGCCCCCCCAGAGTCCTTGCAAAGTGTTGAGGCTCTCTTTCCCACTCCCAGGGCGGATTTGAAACTATTTTCTCTGCATGGTTTTCTCTCCCCACATCAATCGCACAGCTGTTGCATGTCAGCGTGGGGTCTGGATGGGAGCCACGCTGCCATGTTGTTGCCTCCCAAATATTTGCTGGCGTTACTGCATGGCTTTGCTGTGGTCTTTCCCAGTGCCCCCAACTACACTAAAACAATATATTAATACAGAAAACCCTTATAATTCTCAGCGCAGTAGCTTCCCCATGCTGCTCAGAGGCCACCCAGGAAACATTCATAAAATCATTACATTGCCTTAGTTTCTCAGATTATCCACACTGACTCCCCATCCATGATGTGAGCAATAAACCCCAAGGTTTTAACTGTATTGTTCCCACCAGTTTAGGTTTAACTCAATTAAAAGCTCATCCACCAGTGTGTTCTCAGTTCTTCAAACTATTTAATGCAAGCAGTGATTGAAACAACCCTAAATGCACCAAGTGACGTAGGACTTGCCTTCTTATCAAATTCTGTAGAAGTGGAAGGTGGGGGTTTTTAATGAGTTAAAAAGCAATGGAAAAAAGGATGATTAAAGCTGGAATTCAAGGAGTTCTTATATAAAATATAAGGAAAAGCAATTAACATGAAAAATATAGAGCATAAAATCTCATCCTGGGTGCTGGCCTTGTGACACTATTTTTCATGCACCCTAGGATACTCCAGACCATGCCATTTTCACAGAGGAATGTGGTTTCATACTGCAGGCAAGAGGTCCACTTGACCTGTAAAAAGTTTATCGCTGGGCACACCATCAGCTTCCGCCCTCTGGACCTCACCCGTGGTCTCCAGGTGCTGAGACAAAATCATCAAACTGTTTCACATAAAGGGTCATCAAGGTACACAAAAACAGCCAAGGAAATTACAATATTTTTGTTCCCTCTATCTGCTTAAAAAACATAAGCAGACATTTTCAATAAAGACTTAGACACTTCAGGAAGGGGAACGCTGACGTAATTGCAAAGGAGTGTCCTAATATGAAGAAGAGTATTAACCCCAGGGCACAGTCCCCTGCTATGTTTTCTCTAATTGTCAAATTGAATTAGGACCTTCTCATCCCTTTTCCACCCTTTCTGCCTCAACACCAGCCTCTCTGCACAAGCGGTAACAGAGATATGCACTGTAACACATCTCTAAAAGAACAAGCACAGCAGAGCACATAGGCGGCTGCTGGATTCATGCTATGGACAGCTTATACAAGGGAAGGCTTTGGCTATAAAAACGTGACTGTCAGTTTGATTTTTCCTTGTCATCAGCACCTGATTGCCATCATGGAAAGACCTGACGTGAGTAACTTCCCCACAATCTATCAAGCAGCTTTTAGCACAGCTAATAGTTAAAGAGTCTCTATACTGAAAATTAATAAGAGACTGCATTATGCTATGGAATGAAAAACCTTTAAACCGGGCTTTGGAGGAGAACAAAACACAGATGAATCAGGATGTCTAACCTAACACACTTAGCATGAAGCCACAATTGCCAGCGCTGAAAAGCCTGCCTTAAGTGCTTCAATAATAAATATTTCATTGCAACTTGAAAAATAATTTGTTAACTACGCAAACCATCCTCCGTATATTGTGGGCCATTAACAGTTCCCCTGCAGTAACTGTATGGAGCCAGTGCTAAGAAAAAGACCCCTGCATAACAACTGAGATCAAACTGCAGCATCATTTACCCAAATTTTGGAGCTTCATAGTCTCCAGCGGAACAAGAGCTGTAATCCCAGCGAGTCTATGCTAGTTTTTCAAGTAGCTATGCTTTGAATAAAGAGGAAGAGGAGCTTGCTTTGTTCAATATTTTACTGCATGCTGGCCTGTATTTACTGTTACAAAGAACTACTTAGTTTGTGCTAGGAAACTACAAAAGCTTAAGATAATAATGGTTCTGAACTGCAAGCTAATGTTTTTCACAAGAAACTCATTCCAATGATAACACACCAAGATGAGTTCAGCACAACCATCTGGAAAAGCTGCCCACAATCCCCTCTACCCCCCCTTAAAAAAAGCCCCAACTCACACAGTCTCAGCTCAAAAGTTGAATCCCAAATGGCTACCCATCATTGTCCCAGCTACAGGGTGACCCATGCATCCCTCCACGCCCAAAGCCCCCTCCTCTGGGGCACAGTCTGATCTCTCAGCCTGATGCCGAGCACGATGGCCGTGCCTCGGGAAACAGGCGCTCAGGTTACCAGTGCCAGCCTGCAAGTCCCTTTCATTGCGAAACAAAAGCCGTGGCAGCAACTGGAGTGCAAAAAGCCTCCATAAAGTGGAGAAGGAAAAAAAGAACCAAACCAGCAAAGTTAAAAAGAAGGGTATTTCAGAGGACAATAACGAACCCCGTGCGCGTACCTGCTGACCAGATGTCTGCTCCTCTTCTGTGTATCAAATCTGGAGAGAGACCTCAAATGATTCTTTCCTTTTTTGTTTTCTTCCCCAAAACTTAGATTATTCTAACTCCCTAAATCAGAGCAAAAAGTTGCGATTCAAAGTCCCTTAGGAGTTTTAGCCTGCAGAAGCTTTGGAGGTCACCTTATATTTTGTTAAAAAGTGGGTTTGAATGAAACATTTGCATTTTTAGTGTGTTTTTTTTCCCCACAGAATCAGAACAAGAAAAATGCACCAATTTTTAACCTCCTCCCTTTGCATTTACCAAATCAAAATGTATCTTACACAAACCCTGCCCTTTTGTTTTATTTTGACCGCAACAGACTGGAATCATGTAAAGAAACGCCCTCTCGGCCAGAAGTCCTGCAACCGTCTCCCCCCAAGGAGGTGACCCCACAGCCTCTCCCCACCATGCCAGGTGGGAACAGCCCTGCCCATCCCAGCCAGCAGCTCCCTCCACTCCCTCAAGCCACGGCCCCTGCAAGAATCAACCCCACAGCACCTTCACCTCCTTAACCACAGCACAGCCCCTTGTCCCCCATACCACGATTCACCCAACCAAACGGAGAGCAGAGAGGGACAGTGGGGACCAAGGGGCCCCACGTCCAGCCCTTGCTGGGACAGCAGTCCATATTCAGAGCCCATCAGCAGCAGGCTGACTCTCAACCGTGGGAGGATTTGCTCAGTCAGGAGGCAGCAGGGCTCATCCCCGCTGCTGGGGAAGGATGCTCGAGTCACCGGGATGGGCGCTCTGCCACTTCCCTAGATGTGCCAGCCACCCGTGGGATGCACCATGTGTGTTTTGTGATGAAGAGGGTCCCCCCAGTCAGCTCTGACTGAGGTGGGCTCCCACCAGAGCGCTCTGCTACTTCGTCTCAGCAAGTTTCCACAAGTGTAGGCTCTAGCCTGACTTTGTCCCAAAATTTCTCGCCGCACCAGGGGTGTAGCCTAGTTCGTACATATCCTGGGAAGCGTGTAGCAGCAGGGCAGCTGGCTTGCTCCCTGACAACTTCAGCAGAACAGATGCCAAATATGTAATTGCTCTATTTACCCAGCGAGGCAGGCTCCACTGTAACTGAAGCACCTGTGCGGAGCAGATCCTCGCAGTTGCAAGAGACTGACACTCGTAGCATGAATACTGACAACTAGGACACTTTGGGGAAGGCAGAAAGAAACCTGGCCTGGAAGCACCCATCACCTGCTAAAAAAGCAAGCGGCTTTGGGAGCAACTGAAGAAAAAACAGTTACCTTAATACACATGGACACCTGAATCGTGTTACCTTCTCTTTTTCAGTACATGCCTGCACAGCTAAAGCTGGTCAAGGATGGCCAGATCCTGCTGCTTCCCCTCCCTTGCCCATGGGGACATTGGGATGCTGACCCCGGGAGCAGCACTGGCTCCATAGCCCACCCCACTGCACGCTGGCACAGGGTGCCACCGCAGTAGCCCCGACTCGGCTCGACTTTGCTGCTGCCACCACAGCTTTTCTCCAAAGGCGTGGTGTAGAGCTGCAGGAATTCACGGCAGAAATTGGGCACGAAAAGATAAGGAGGTCTTTAGCAAGGCTAAAGTCTCTGGGCGCCCCGTAGTCCAAGCCACTCTTTTCCGTTCCCTCGGCCGGAGATTTCAACATATTAATACAACACTTGCCAAGTGCTTTAATTTGGGGCATTTCTTCCCAAGAAACGACTACAATGGGTAAGGCTTTGAAAGGCTGGGTGATGAGAAAAACAGCCTTCGCTCTCCGTAACCCATCCCCATTAACCTTGCCCTAAGATACGACTACTCACTAATTGTGGGGTATGCATAAAACCAGGCACATCTCACCGCATAAATACCCCAGGGTTATTTAGCACCACGCTTTTAAAACAATTAACCTCCCTCGGGAAAGGGACGCCTTTTGATACAAAGGGCGTTAATCCGTCCTCGAGGGCCGTTCAAAACGCGTTAGACTGGAGTTTTTGGTGTGTTATTCCCAGTTTGCTGTAACGAGGACGCGCAGGCCACCCCACCGCTCCCCGTGGGACCGTCACCCCCAAGGCGGGGGGGAGCACAAGGCAGAAGGGATTTCTGCCCCCCGGGAAGGGGAAAGCTGCCCCCCGCCAAGCGAAAACTTCCCGAGGCGAGACGGAGGGGGGGGCACACACCTGCACGGCCGCGAACCCCCAGCCTCACCGAGGGAGGGGGAACCCCATCCCCTACACCGGCCCGCCCCAGGGATCGTCCAAGCCCGGGCGCGCCGCCGCCTCCCTCAGCCCCGCACGGCCCCGCCGTGGGGAGCAAGGTGAGGGTGTGTGTGGGGGGGGGCCGCCTTCCACGGGGGACCTGAGGGGGCCTTCACACAAGCGAGCAGCAGCCGTTGACAGCGGCCCGGCCACGCCGAGACAAAGCGCCGCCCTCAGCTGCCGCCCGCCGCGGGAGGCGGGACGGGACAGGGCAGGCGAACCCCGCGCCTCTCCTACCTGTTACAGCTCATCCCCGCCGCCGCGGCCGCCGCCGCCGTCACCCCCAGCATCCCGCCGCCGCCGCCGGCCGCCGCTGCCGCCGGGAGGAGCCAGGCCGGGCGACGGTAATGGCGCTGAGCTGCCGCTCCGCCCGCGCCCCCCTCCGCCGCCGCCGCTGGGGGGCGCCCTCCCCGCGCGCTGCTGCTGCCGCCGCCGCCGCCGCGAGCCGCAGGCAGGCCCCGCCCAGGGCAGTCGCCCCCCCCCACTCCATACACCTCCCCGTTTCCCGCGCTTGGCCGGCCCTCTGTGAGCCCTCCTCGCCACCACCCCACCCCCGCGGTAAAAGGCGGCGAGTCCCCGCCGAAGGCTGGGGACGCGGGTCCAGCTGCTGCCCGCGGGGAAGCGAGGTCAGGGAGAATCCCTGGAATCGGGGTTTATCTGCGCCTTTTATGGGGAAACTCACACGGGCAGACCTGGGTGGGGGGGGGCGCAGGGAAGAGACGCCGCGGAGTTACGTGGAGTAGGGGCTGGAGGGCATCGTTTGCTGGTTTTGGTTTGGTTTTTTTTTTCCCCGAACAGAAAATTGCTGTCAAAACCATTGCAAGTATTTGTAGTATTTCTTACGTGGGGTTGTGTAATACAGTATCACTTCTATCAAGAGAGCCGTCGCCTCACCTTAAGGCGCCACACACGTTTAGGTGAGTATTTACCAGAGCAAGGTTCCGTTGTTAACCAACGTATTTAAAAGTTTTAACAGAACTAATAAGGAACAGTGTCGGGAAGAGGCCAGCACCTCGCTCAGGTTCAGCTGCCTCTTTTTAGAAAATAAATACAAATAATTAACCTTCAGCCGGAGCCAGAGCTGTCAAACCTGAAGGCAGAGGCCCTGCTTTACTTGAGAGGCGCAAGCTCGTTCCGAATCCTACAAGTTTCATTATGGGTGAATGAAAAGAGCATTATGGAAAATGCTGGATTATTAGGCAATCCGTACCGCCACCCATTGCCATTCTCAATATCAGAACAAGGAAGTGGCATGGTGAAATGAAAAATGCAAATATTTGACTGCCGGGATTAAGGAGGTCTCGATGTGGCTCCAAGAAGACAATATGTTCAGGGAATACATTAAACCAGTGAAAATCGGGTTAGGCAGGTACAAAATACACATCAGAAAGTAATTCCAACTATGTGCACATGGAGTACATCTACTTCAGTATCCATTAAGACCAGGAAAAAGAATGTAAGCTTTCAGGAATATAATTCACAAAAGGTATTTGATCAATATGCCCCAAGCATGGTTCTGGACAGAACCACAACTGTAAAAACACAGGGACAGCAGACTGTTGGCTATTTCTTTATTTGTTTGCTGTTTAGCACAGTTTGGTTTTGCTTGCCAAGTCTAAGAATCCAAACGTAGCAAAATTTTAGCATCACAGGGAATACATTTCTGTACAAAGAGGGAAATAAAGGATATGGCTGGAAAAGGGAAGGGATAAGATGCCAGAAGAGGGGAAGATGATTCATCCCCTCTACCCGGCAACTGGTGAAGCCACAACTGGAGTGCTGGGTCCAGTTCTGGGCTCCCCGGTACAAGAGAGACATGGACATACTGGAGAGAGCTCAACAAATGGCCACCAAGATGACTACGGCACTGGAACGTCTCTGCTATAAGGAGAGTCTGAGAGAGCTGGGACTCTTCAGCCTGGAGAAGAGAAGGCTCGGGTGGATTTTATCAATTAATATAAATACCTGAAAAGGGAGGGTACAAAGAGGATGTAGCCAGGCTCTTTTCAGTGGTGCCCAGTGACCGGACCAGAGGCAACGGGCACAACCTGACACACAGGAGGTTCCCTCCAAACGTCAAGAAACACCGTTTTACTGTGAGTGACCGAGCAATGGGTTGCCCAGAGAGGTTGTGGAGTCTCCAGCCTTGGAGATACTCAAAAGCCTCCTGGACATGGTCCTGGGGCAACTGGCTCAAGGTGGCCCTGCTTGAGCAGGGAGGTTGGACAAGGTGACCTCCAGAGGTGCCTGCCAACCTCAACCAGTCTGTGATTCTGTTAAAAAAATGAAATAAAATGAAACAGACACGCCTGTCACCCACCCCAACCCCCCCAAAAAAAACCCAAAACACCCACTCATGTTAACGACTCTGTCAGCAGAGCTTCCTTGTACCATCTGAGTTCTCGTTTTGTGACAGCTGAAGGTAATAGTACCCTTTTGTTTCTTTTTAATCAACTTTGGGCTGTCTGCCATTACTTGTAGGCAGCTTCATAAATGCCTTCAATTAACCTCAGTCCGTCTGCAAGGATTTCGGGGTCTCTTTCCCCGTTGCCCGTCCCTCCTGGGGAGCCGTACCAGGCATTTGCCCCTGGCTGCTGAGCCTGGCGGAGGAGCTGCACCTCTGACCGGCACAGCCTGGGACAGGGGGAGGTGGCTGGGCAGACCTGCCACTACCAGGGCAGCAAACTCCAAAACAGTAAACTCTGGAAATAATTAACAGGCAGGGCCTGCCAGCAAGCGCAGCCGTTACGCTCCTTCCTTTAGAGGACTTGTTAATAGATTTAATGGCAAGCGAAGTGCACTGTGTGCAGTTCTCCAGCGCTTTTAAAGGCGACATCCCTAGAGCCTGGCGAGCAATATAATTTCAAAGTCACAAAAGGCGTTCGGAGAGAGCGGCAAGAGCCTCCCCCAGACGTGTACGTATGCCAAATGCTAAGTACTAGCAGCTTTCGGAAAAGAAAAGCCAGGAATTGGGTTTCATGGGTTGCCTCCCCTAGGCTCTGTGCGCTTTACAGCAAGTTTGCGCCTTGGCTTTGGGGTCCGATTTAAGTTTTTGTTGCATCTAGCTGTACAACAGGAATAACAGTTCTTAATTGTTACTAATTCTCCATTACGTAGTATTAGGGCATGCTGGCAGTCTAATTAACTTGTAAAATCCAGTCCAGAATACTTAGGCAAACAATTTAGTAGGATTCACAAACACACACTGCAAACTCAAAAGGAAAAAAAAATGTCCCTCCTTACAGTCCAGGATAATAAAAGGCTATGACCATTTTCTTCCAATGCAGTTTTTAAAAAATATGGTAATCTGCCTACTTATTTCTGCTTGCAAACCCATCACAAAGTTAAACGTTCTACTGCTAATGTACTTGGCATCAGGAGGAAAAGTGCCATTATCTTCAGCAGACAAGTGAGGAAACGGAGACAGAGAAATTGAAATTAAATTCACAAAGGAAGCATGTGGCAAAGCAGGGACTTTGGACTCCATGTCTCCAGACCAGCATATTAATCACAAAATTAATGTCTCTTTTATTATTTCCCCCCCTCGCCTCTCTCCCTGCTAGGCTGGAGTAAAAAGCAGTTTTAAGTAGACACATGCTTTTGATGTTCTGTTTCCAGAGCACCTCCATCATTTTCTTCCATCATTGTTGAAATGCCAACATATAGTATCAGGGCTGGCCGCGGTGGAAGTGACAGCACAGAACCTTTACCTGTTCAGAGCTACACGCGTTATCAGCTTTGCTGACACCAAACAAGACCATTATTGTAGGCTTGGGGTAGAAGTGAGAAAGGAAAGGTTATGGGGGAGGGAGATGAGAAAAAGGCTGCTTGGTGAAAAAATGCGACTGCTTGTCTCTGATCACCAATGCCAGCGTCTTTACACCAAGTGCTTTTTCATTTCCAGAAAAAGTGTCTTACAGTTTTGCCACAGTGATATGAAGAGGCTCAAATAAGTAACTTCCACCTATTGTATTGTAGGTATTTGCTCTAGCTTCTGCTTTTTCCCAGAACTTCATGCAACCCAGATGGTATATCTTCGTCACGATGTTATTGACTCCAAGCGCCTGTTAACACGGCAGCCACATGGCTGTTTACCTTAATATGAGTGGATTTCAACTGTAAACTGTATCAGTGTTCTTCCTGTTATACCTCCAAAGTTATGAAGTTAAAGCAACAGTAAAGGCACCTTCAACCAGCAAAGCATTCCTAGCAAAACCTTTAATGAATTCACAAGTTGCAAATTATTTAGGTTTCACATTCTTGCTCAGCATTAATGAATTTTCAAAACTCAGATGTAGAAACAAGTACATTTTCATCACTATTTGACCTCCATAAAAATCCTTGCTGTTTTTTTAAAAAAAGTATATACTTTACTCAGAAAGGTAACAGACTAATAAAAGCAAAGACAAATTTCTGCTTCATGCACTTTAGACATGCCTAGTATATTTGGCTTTGCCTTTTCTTGGGAAATGGAAGGAGATAGTGCAAGAACAGGGATATGACTTTTATAGATCAATCTCAAAACCCTGCAAAACTGATCATTAAAATTCCATATTTAGCAGCATAGATTTCTGCTTCATGAGAAGGTCAGTAATTGGATGGGCACACTAACAGCTAAAGAGAAAGCTTACGGCAGCACCACAAAACATGTACTTTAAAAAGTAACTTAATGACTTCTGGCAATCATGGTATTATTCTCACATTTTTTCTTAAGCTTGTGTGCCACTTGCATATAACAGAGGAATACGGAGATTTGTCCACAGCAATGGTTATTGTTAGTGATACTTTAGAAAGAGTTCAGGGCATCTATTCCAAACAGAAAGCTCAGTCTACATAAATAGATAAAGGAATAAAAAGGGTTAATTTAATACACAGTCATCCTTATCACACTATTCTCATTATGCTGTACCTATCATGAAAAATAAACCTCTACCTGAGCCACCTCAAATTCCTAACTCACCCATCAGAAATAATTTTTCGAAGTGATCACTGTTGAGCTGCAGAAGGCAGGGAACAAATCTGACGGCAAATCTTGCAGACAAACCCCATCCCTATCCCTCTTTACCACATATGGACCATATTTTAGCCCAAGCATCCCTAGGGTATCACCATTGGATTATTAAAAAAAAAAAAAAGTCATTGCTTAATAACAACAATTTGATCCAACCAGTTGGAATTACCTGGTTATTATTTTGTATGGTTACTTGGAAGTTTTTGCTAATGCTGAGGTCCTCCAAAGAAAGGAAATGTCAAGCAGCACCGAAGTCAGTCAATACCTTGGGATAACTAGATGGGGAGAAACAAGTTCCAACCTGAAGTAATTTAAGTCTCATTTTTCTACTTTAAGCTTTTTGTCACTGCAATTTCCCTCCCCCACAGAACGTTACGCAATCTATCTTTAGCTTTTCTGCATTTTCTGAAAATCCTCCTCCTGCAAGAAAAGTATGATATATCCACTATCCCCCACCGCTCTGCAAACAACTGGTTTAACCGGCTTCCGAGAGAAAGGCTGGTGGGGAACTGGGGCAGGGGGAGAGAGCCTCCGCGTCAGTAACAGGAGCTGTTTGAGTTCTTGTTGTCTCCAGCTGCTTCTCTCTCCGCTCTTCCTGGGGCTGTAGCAGAGTGACCACCCATCTACCCCTCTGCGAAGGTTGCCAGCTTCACCTTCAAAGCAGTAGCTTTTTGGAGTGAATGCTGTGACTACTCGCGAGAGGAACACTCATTAGTCTGTAGAAATATTTGGATGCTAACAGCCAAAATAACAGGGTGTAGGTAGAAGCCTTTTTCTGGAGTTCTGTAGTGGCGTCCATGGTTTTTACTTTTGAAATGTTCTGCTTTGCTGCAACGGACAAGAGATCCAAGAACTAATACGTACCTCCACTCCGGAAACGGGCTGAGTGTTCTCAGAACAGGCTTCGATTTTCAAGCAGTAAAGCTTCCAGATGAAACAATAAAAAACTCCTTAAAGCCTGTACTCATATACAACTGCTATCCAATGTCTATCAATTTTAAACACTTTCAAAGGCCATTATAAGAGGACCGTGACTGTGCCTGTGCCCAAAATAGCACATTGGTTTTTACACTGATTACCTTTACCTTGGCTTCTTAAGAAGCCTGCAGGCATTCAACTGACAGCAAAAATAACAAACGATTGGCTAATACCAAAGTGGATTTAATTGTTGGAGCAGCAACTGATGCTCATTTTTCCACTTTGTTTTACTATCCTTAGTCTTCATTGTTCAGCCCAGCCTCAATCCTCAGGAGGGTCCCGAGGAACACAGGACAGGAAGGAAGCTCTTGAACCTGCGAAGCACCTTCTAGTCCTCGCGAGACAGTAAGATACATTTTAGATCAAATTCAGTTTGAAAAGTAGTCAGTTATTTCCCTTCCCCTAAGCATATATACATTTATGTGAAAGTTGTTAGAAGTTCACTTTTACTATCAGGCTTTCTGACTGTTTTACATCCATTTGTTATATCAATCAACTTCATTTTGCACTTCATGATCCCCTCCCTGACCACGTATTTGTATAATAAGCATAAGCCTAGCAAAAAAAAATGGATGGCAAGAAGATAAACACACCAAGCTCTCACTTAAACCAACCAGCCACCTCTTCATCCATAGAGCATCTAATCTTTGCAGTAGGACAGCCATGCGGATACAGAAAAACTAATCACAGGGGGTCAGGAAAGAGGTCGTTATGGCCACTTTGAAGTTGAGTGCTACTCAGAAAGATGCTGGGTTATAAGGTGGCTAGTACATAAAACAAAAATACTAAATGCAACCTCTCTAAAAAGCACATGAATACCTTCTGCATCTCTCCTCCTTCATGTCAGATATCGTCAGATTGCAGGTGATGACTTGGTAACACATTTGAAGTAATGTAAAGGAGCCTTTTTTTGAAAGCTTTCTTTTTTCCTTAACCCCCACCCCCAAGAGGCAAGATTCTTTCCCTCTTCGATTCATCCAGAAGTATCCCATCACTGTTACTGTGTTCTAAAGTAAAGACTGCAGCTACTAAACCAGATCCATAAAATCCTCACTTTAATACTACAGTAAACGTTCCCCTTGTTTTTCACCTTGTACCCGCGTAGCGTTTCCTCAGGTGAGAACAGACATTCAGAGAAAAAGAAAGGCACGCTGTTGAATAAAGATGAATTTTATTGAAGTGATGGCCACAAGAAAAGGCCATCAAAGACATATTTCCAGCCAAAACATTTCTCTATTCAGACTAGCAATTCTGAAATTACTACAATAAATATATTTTTACTTCTTCATACACTTGGTTTCTCAGCTTGTGGGTGGTAACTGCTATTTGCAAGGCTTCTAAGGGAGATATTTTTACAGCACCAGTAAGAGTAGAACTATCAGGTAGTGGAGGAAGTATTGGTGCACCGGGTGAAGCCAAGACATAAGCATAAGTGGTTAAGCTGCCTTCAAAGCCACTTAGTACAAACTAAGGATAGTTTTTAAATATTTCTCCATAATTCCAGGATATATTGTTTGTTATTAAAGCAAAAGGATGGAGAACGATGGCCAAATGTAGATTTAAATTTAGAAAGTAATCTTAACAGTCTATTCTCTCAATCATGCTTTGGGGAAGGAGGGTCACAAAAGGAAGGAAAAAAAAAAAGGCAACTCTACTCTCCCATGTATCACTTCTAACATGGGTTCCCTTTGGCCACCCTGAACCCCAAATTCAACTGGCCACATCTGCACTACAGCCTGACAAGGTCTTCCTGTCTTTCAACTGGAGCACATTTCACTTGCACAGATGAGTCTCCCTTTGGGTGAAGGGAACATTAAAGGCATATAACCCCTTTTTAAGTCAGTGTAGGTAGCTAAAAATTCAGCGACAGTGCACACGCAGGCCTGGGAACTCTGAATCACTCCCATTTTTTGTTTTTACTTAATATATACTCTGCATAGTGACAGTAGAGTCACTTTTTTATTTTACTTTTTTATTATGCCCTCCTTAGGCTTGGGCTGAAGGCAGGTGGATAGAAGAGTAAAATTTGGTCCTAAGCTTGTAAGCTCTTCAGGCAGGGGTTACATTTTCTGGGAAAACATCATAACAAATGGCACTGTAAAGAAAACAAACAAACAAACGAACCAGAAAGCAAAGTCAGCACAGTGCTCTTCCAAAAAAGAGCACCACATTTTATCAAGCAGCAGCAATACTAGTTAAACCTGAAATTGCTTTTTGAAAGCAAATCACAGCTACAATGCTGTACATTACAAATGCAAATATATGACATATAAAAAGTTTTCTATGCAAAGTAATCCTGCTTCTAGTCCACATTCTTCTATGCCATTTACTGCAAGTGTATATTAAACTTTGATATATTTGCTTACAGACACTTTATTGCCACAAAGGTAAGTTCTGGCAATCTTAGCAACAGAACACAGTTTAATAGCAGTTACTAAAATATTTTTACATTAATTAAGATCTTAATCTTCCATTGTAAAAAAAAATATATAGCAATGCAAGTTGTCCACTACATTCATAAGTACAATGCTTGAGTTTTACTAAAAACAGTGAGCATGCAACTCAGACTTGAAAGAAGTCAATAAGCAACTGGTATTTAATAGAGTCAGTGATACATGTTACTTGCATACATTCATTCACAGTTTACGAAGTTAAATAATCTACAGTTCTGAAATAGGTGCATTTTAAAAGGAACTTGTCACAGCTCTTTAGCAATAGTTGAGCAGACATTGTGCAGAAGAGACTAAATCAGGTCAGCTGAAAATGCGTTTGAACCAAGTAAGACAAAGTTGTACCCTTCCACTCATGTGCTTCCATTGTTAAAATCACAGCAGGAGAATGACTCGCACTTATTTTTATGAGTATTTCAAATCTCTCCTGTTGCTCTGTTTTGGCATTCTTTTGAGTAATATTAACCAAATCCAGATGTGTATAAGGAGTTAGAATTCAACATCCAAGATCTGGAGCAAATTGTGAATGTTAGAGATATGGCAATTGTTTCAAAAGGAAATGCAAGAAAGCCTAACTGTATCCTCATGTTTGCTATCTATATTTCCAACCTACAGACCCCTAAGAGACTCATCACCATACTACCATTTATCAGTTCAGTGATCTGAAAGTTCAGAGAGAATGTTTTCACTGGTAGCACAAACCATAAAGATTCCAGTTAAAACACATATTGTAGAGGGGGAAGAAAAAGGGGGGAAAAAAACCCCCCAACAACCAACCAACAACAAAAAAAAAAGGTGCTTAAGGCTGTGGAAAGGAATTAAAGTAAAGCCTGTTGGCTTTGTTGGTTGTGTACTGAAATATACACAAGCAGCAAAAAATAAAACTGAAAGCACAGTTACTGAACAGTTTATTCTCAATATGTGCTGCCTTTCTGCTGTTCTTATGTCCGTATTAATCTCAGCCCCAAATAAGGCAATATTAAAGGAATGAGCATCATTTCCTCAGGGCCTCAACTAAGCTAGATAGGAAAGGAAGAATACTATTTAGTATTGGTATGTATATCAGGGAATGATCCTCTGCAAACCAGCACAAAGAGCATGAAAATATGAGTGAAAGAGATGTAAAGACTCTGTTTGAAAGGTAAGCAGGGTTTAAAAACATGTGTACGCATTTTAATGACTTACAAATAAATTAAGATGGTGAAAGTCAGCATGAACTAAAGGGGAAAATAAGACTGAAGCTAAAAAAAGGTGCTGTGTTGATCAATAGTAGTAGTAATTCTATGTCAAAGTTTTATTTTTCTTGAAGAAAACCAAACGTTCTGTTGAATAACCTGGAACAGAGATTGTCTCATCTGTGCAAAAGATTTGCGCAAATGACATGTGCAAACACAGAGAAGTGAGAGAAGGGTATAACATCTTCAATCATTAGAACATTTAAAAGATGCATCTATTGACAAAAGCTCTGTCCTTTTCTCTCAGAAGTTATTGTTATGAGTCTGACCTACGGACTCAGATTCTTCCTTTAGTGTCTTCAATATGACTAAGTCAGTATGAGTAGTCTTTTCATCTAAGCACAGACATCACTACAGTAATGAAACATTTCTTCCTGGTATCAAACACAAACTTCCAACCTCAGGGTAAAAAGCCAGAGCTGAAGCCTTTTCTCCCAAAGCTTATGCTCACTTGTGACCTCTAATTCTTGGACTACTATCCCAAGACTTCCATAGATGCCATTAATCTCTACTACAGTACCATGCCCTGGATATGCCAAGCATTCTATTTCATATAGTTTTAGGCACCCTCTACGTTTTATGGACCGTTGCCTTCATATTTTCCATCCAGCTTTTGCAAAAATAATAATAATAATAAAAAATATAACCAAGACTAAAAATTGAGTCAAGTCAAAGCAGAAAATGCCATTTTTGTTTCTTAATGATCTTACACTTTGTAAGCGTCAACAGAGAGGAAGTAATCCATCTTAATTTCTTCAATGTGCAGGGAGTAACACTAACCATATAAATTAGCAAGCTGATAAAAATATGTGAAAGAAACTGTAAACGCTCCAGAAGTCTAAAGTCTAGTTATTCCAGTTACTATATTAGATCAAGTTTTTAAAATCCGTATCAAGAGAGCCATCATAGGTTTGTCAAATTCTGTGGCCAAGCAATTTACAAGTAATTTGTCACTTATTATCTTTCTGATCATCAGCTTTAACATTTACAAGAGAAATAGTTCACTGCTGTCAGAGCATAATATAGGACAGTCTCTTTCGGAACCTAAAAAGCTGAAAATAACACACAGAAATAAAAACCTGTAGTTCAGTACTACAACACCAACAGATTGTTCTTCTACATTAAGACTTCTCTTTTTGCAGCTGTGGAATGTGTTTAAAGATTCAGCGTTTCCACTGTCTCATCGAAGCCCTGACCAGCTGTGGAGGTATGAAGCCCACCCAGAAGGCCGTGAGGTACTCTCCTCCTCACCTGAAGGAGAAAGAAAAACATACTTTAAACAAAGTTTATTATGTTAGACATTGCATCATTTGGTTACATGACTGTTCCCCCCCACCTCTGTCCTTTTTCAAATACTGTGCTTGTAAACTTGCTGAGGAGGTAGCATTCAATATTCACTCTTGGGCTGCCATAGATACGTTCATGGATTTTATCACCAAGTCCACTTTACTTTGGGTACTTAAGGATGTTTTAAAGAGGCCGTTTATCACCTTTCTCCAGAAAAATCCAATCAGCGTTCACCAGAGTGCCAGAATAACATCAAAATGCTATGGACTTAATTTACGTCTCATCTTTCCAAACACAAAGCCTATTGATGGATGCAGTACTTTGCCACTTTTCTCATTCATGTGATTTTGTTCACAACTTTTACGCGCTTATATATACACATGGTACTTACTCTATTATTTTTAAAAATAAAGTATAGGTCAGTTGCTAATGAAGTACAAGCAGCTGTAGGTTGTTATTGATAAATGACAAACAATACCTTAAAAAGTGTTTCTACGGGGACAAACACTCAGAGTATTTGAAGCGGAGCCAGAACACTATTATACAGTCAGCTCCTGGGTTAATTTCTTGCAAAGACTTAACTCTTTTACTTCTCTTCCCTAGTTCCTTTATTTCTTAAACAAAAAGCATATTTTCTTGAAGAGATGTTAAAAGTTTATGTACTGAAATTAATATTACATCTGCAGTACAGCCTTGAGAGGACCGCTTTATCTTTTTAGAAAATCTGCCAAGAAAGTAATTAATTTACAGTAACCTCTATCTTAAGGTCATTCTGACAGCAGTCTTTAACTCTACTCAAAACGTGAACACATTACGTTTTTATAACTTACTATTGTCTTCCTAAAATGCGTATGTTTCAGAAGAAATTACATTTTACCTTAATTTTATTTATATTTTTGAGTATTTGTTCTGTTTTCTGAAAACTGAATAGTAACTTCCCAACAGAGCAAAATGGTTTTTGGGCTAGCTCACTGGCATTATGCTGCTAAGCTTTGCTTTTCCTCAAAGGTCTACACAAAAGAAAGCACAGAACTTCAGTTGCCTTTATTTCCACTTTTCCTTTTTTTGTGACAATGTTTTGACCACCACCTACCTTGGGCAATTGCAACTAGCTTCCCCTTCTCTTCAGGGCTGAGCTGCAACATGGTGTCTATTACTGGGAGCAGCCTTTCTTTCTCGCTTCCTGATTTTAGAAATATGAACTGAAGTAGAACATTCTTTAAGTATTCTAGATTAGCCACAGACTTTTCTCTCTCTTGATTTCTTTCCAACCTTCTTATTTCATTCTTAAGAAGCTGCAGATGAGGGGAAAAAAATACGCAATATTGTTTGCTTCATACAATAAGCAATTGAACAAAGGTCTTTTGAAGAGCTAAAAAACGAATTATGCCGCTTGCTTCAATAAGAACAATGTGTGCATAGCAACATATTCTGGACAAAAATCCAGTGAAACTTGAACATTGATAATGTTGTCCAGAAATAGTATTTTATTGATCAAAAATAACTTTTTTGATAAAATCTGTGCAGTAGTTATAATGGTATACAGTACTAACTATTCAATTTTAGTGATAAAGAGTTGAACAGTTAAATAAGCAATGTGGATCAAAGATTTAACAATATTATCATTCATTAAGAATCATTTCATAAAAGAAAGCTTAGCATGTTTAGAGAATATGCTAACTTCAAAAACGTTTTCAGAAAACTCAGACAGTTACAATCAAATCAAACCAAACTCTTTTAGTACATGTATCTCTAAACATGTATCTTCTTTTAACTTAAGAGAGCTAAAAAGGGGTTACAGGAAGAGAAACCAGACAATGCTTCCCTTGGGATTTACTGCTTTTATTTAAGTGAAAACAGTAAAGGCACTTTACTAAACATTAAACTACCAAGATCCTGAGGTTTTCTTTTGTAGCAGCTTTTACTGTCTCCTCTATCCACAACTAGAAGCCACAAGGAAAAAACCCAAAAAACTGAAGTCAACTCTGGAAGCACTAATTAGGCCTGTGGAATAAAGGCCCTTCCAAAATTAAATTTTGCATCACCAAACTTTTATACACTGTGATTTTCTGAAACATATTTGGCGTTCAACATTTGGTCTAAGAAACAGACCACGGAAATCAGAGCTGTTCCCATATTTCCTGGATGTCTGCTAACCTTTATTTGTTCCATGAGAATTGCATTGGTTGCTTCTGATTCCCGTAGTAATTCATTCAAATGATCGGCACTCTTCGCTGTTGTGTTCAGTTTCTGCATCAGTTCATCCTTGGTCAGTTCTGTTTGCCACTGGGATGGTTCTGCAATTAATTGGAAAAGAAAACTGAGAAAGAAAAAGCACTTCCATCTATTTTATACTAATCTAACATTAGGACTCGATTAATGTAGTTTCTCAGAAACAAAATCCATGCAAAGTCAGACTGAAAAATTAACAGGCATCATTGCTGCTTCTGCATGCTTGTTTTATGATCTATTTTTGTGTATATATTAGAAGGGGATTGGCAAATCAGTTCTAAATATGTCCAGATACGTGGTTTTAATTTACCCCTTGTTTCCTACCCGTAGAAGTGGATTTTGAACAGCTCTCCCCAAAGGGTTCAGTAGACTTTTAAAACATGATTAGACGTTAGCATATATCTTAGGGACTCTTAGAACATTGTTCTTCATGTAAGCCACATTAAGATGAACATACATTTTATCCTTTCGTTAATAAGAGTTAAATCAGCACTTAATTGTTTCTAGTAGAGACTGGTCCAGAATACAAAAAAGTTCAGTAACTATTCACTGACTTGTTCATCTAGTCTTTTCCCTTTAGAAAGTCACAAATACGACATCTTTAAATCACTAAAATCTGTAGCAATGTTTTATTGTTAGTCCTTACTGAAGGACAAAACTCCTACAGAAATTCAGGATAGTGTAAACTCAGTGGCACTTAAGTAGACTCATGTCTTGAATTAAAAGCATGGAAACACAATGTTCTCGGATATTTTGAGGGCACAAACTTCTGCAACTTATGTAGGCAAGTGCTTCAAAAAGCCGCACGTTCCACCTACCAAGTTTTGCTTCCGGGGAGTTCAGAAGTTGTTCTAGGGATGGTACGTAGGTGCTGGCTGAAGAGACAGACTCTGTGTCCGTTGTTTCCATGCCTTCTCCCTCTTCCCTAGCTATAGTGTGCACATCGAGAACAGGAAGGTCAGTGTTTCGTCGTTCTCTTAAGTTCTTCGTTGCTGGATTTGAAACAGCTGGACCTGAAAGATACTTACTGATGTTTGTCATCAGAATGAAACTGGTAGGGGCTATTTCATAGGTGTGACTGTCTCAGATTGGAGAGCGGTATATAAAATAGTCTTCAAAAAGCAGGGGAAGGAAAGGTGAAGAAGAGGGAGAAAGCCAGATACACACATAACATTTATAATAGAAAATACAGCCTTTCACCTCCAAATGACCATTCCAATCACAGTGCATTTCTAATTCCAAACCTGATTGGCAGTTTTGGTTTTTTTTCTTTCAGTGACTACGAAACCTTCGTGCAGCTCTCCCCACAGATGTGTTGTAGCTATGACAAGAGTGTCAAATGTTTTTAATGCAAAACAGAATTAGCTTTTCTTTCAACCAGTCCTGTGGGAAGTGTAAATCGTTCTGTTTTAATACTGTGTGCACTATCCTGCTGCTTCAGTAACATATGGAAAAACTAACTTCTTAAACTGTTACTGCTGCTTAGCAAATGTCCAACTACATCCTAATTAGTAACTTTACAGAGATAAAAATAGCACTCGAGCTTGAACACAGTAACACCTTAAATTAGAAGGGGGATCAAATAGCAAGTATACCAATAACAAACATTGTTAATACAGCTTTCAGTACACTTTTCTTTAGCTTTACCCCTCATACTGGAGGCAGAGGTCCAGTATGATCCAAAATATGAGACAAACTGATAGGAAGAGCATTGAATATTTACAAATTAATTTCCTTCCATCTGTCCTCCAATGCAGGTACCACAGAAGACATAACAGTGATGCAGATTCTAGAACATAACAGAATAGTTCCAGCTGGAAGGGACCTACAATGATCATCTAGTCCAAATGCCTGACCACTTCAGGGCTGAGCACAAAGTTAAAGCATATCATTAAGGGCATTGTCCAAATGCTTCTTAAATAGTGGCAGATTTGGGGTAACAACTGTCTCTCTAGGAAGCCCGTTCCAGTGTTTGACCACCCTCTCGGTAAAGAAATGCTTCCTAATGTCCAGTCTGAACCTCCCCTGGAAAAGCTTTGAACCATTCCAACACGTCCTATCACTGGGTACTGGGGAGAAGAGCTCAGCACCTCTCTCTCCAGCTGCTCCTCACAGGACATGCCCTCCAGCCCTTTCACCAGTTTTGTTGCCCTCTTCTGAACACATTCAAGTACCTTCAGATTCTGAAGGGACAGTAATAACAAAGACATGTTCCTTACTTGGTATCAGTGGACTGATATGGCATGCTGCAAATTCTCCAGAAAAAGTTTCTGTGTATTACAGAACCACACACTTATAAGCATGTTTTAGATTCAGACTCAGGCACGCAAATTTGTATCTAAGCCAAGAAAACCTGGTGTTATGACTGAAAATTACCTCTAGTGCTTGGTTCATTCCTGAGTTGGAAAAGCTGAGCTTCTACTCTGGACAGTTGCTGCTGAAGTGTCTCTACTGTCTTCCTGTGCTCTTCTTGCAGGTTCCTGACTTGATCTCTGAAATTGTTACGGAGAGCTTCATTCTGGGCTGTCAGCTGACTTAAAGTCTGGGCATGCTCTGTTTTCATGACCATGTTCTCAGATTGTATTGTGCAAAGCCTGAAAACAGAATATACACAAAACACAAGAAAAACAGCAAAACAGCCATTTTTACATTTCAAGATTTTTAGACTTTAAAATACTTCTTCACGTGCATGATTATCTTAGATGACCATACAACATTTTTACACTTAAATGTCTCTTTTTACAGGGAAAATCTAAGACTGAGAAAGTTACACTAATTACCCATCATATGAATGCACTGTGCTATATAAACTCTTGATTTCTATTTCAGAACACAAAATTGAGACATTCTGGGGGAAAAAAATGAAAGTATTAGAGACACTGGGGTCTAACCATTCTTAAATACCAAAACTGCAACATCATTGCTCATAGTGTCATACAGGGTATGTCACCTTATACTCCAGTTCCTTTAACATTTATTTATTAAACACTTATACAGGACTTCTGAAAACTTACGTTTCCTAGAAGCTAAGTTTAATTTTTTAAGCTTCAACTTTCAGTGCAAAGGAGGGTAGAAGAGTGTTGTTGTTAGCAAAAAAGATGTCAGTAACGCATCAGCTGTACTTGGTTTGGAGGTACTCCAGAAGCAAGACAAAATTGTCACAAGCAATTAAACAAGTGCATGCATGGAAAAGACTAAGCATAGGACTTGCCCTTATAAGCATACAAACTTAAATATAGCCAGAATAGCAAAGAGCTAGACCCTCTGGGTACAAAGGGAACCTACTGTGATACAGGTTGTTTCCAGAAAAATGCAGAATGACATAATTTAGTTAATTACAATGAATCATCACATGGCTATCAGGAACAGATAAAACAGTACAAAGAAAGAGACAAGAAGTCAACAGTTCCTAATATTAAGCCGTAATTTCTAATGAATATTTCATGTGAACTTCTTTGTACCCTAAATAGAAAAGACAAGGAAAGACCCTTTTTGAAGAGTTCAAGTATTAGGTACTTATGTGATTTTTCAAGAAGTGATACAGATTAAAAGACTGAATTTGAAAATATTGAAAATATATTGGAATATATTCAAAATACAGTTTGAAAAGAGTAGCAGATTAAGGTTGTGGCAACCATAGACTTCATAAACCAGTACCTTCTGTAAGAAAGGCACTTGGTGGGTGCAGGACTGGATATTTTGTCAGTGAAATTGTTTGCTCTGCATTTAAATACCTTATTTTTCTAATAGGAAACAGCCATAAAAATTTAGTTGAGTGGTCCAACACAAATGTCGTTGCTTACAATAGTCAAATTGGTTAAAAAAAAAATGTTAAAATGTTTCTACCTAAGAAAGGTAGAAAGCTTGCAGAAATCTCAAAGCCCCTGATCAGTTACTCCTTCATTTTTATTGCTGAAACTTCTGAAGGCTGATGAAAAACAAGCAATCCTCCTGAAAATTCCTTTAACCTTCTCAACAGTTGTGCCCCTTCTTTGGGAAGTACTGTTATAGGCCACTACGTGCCCAGCTCTTAAAGGTCACATAAAATAAAATATCTGTATCTATTCATCAAGAGACCATACTTTTCACGGAGTTCTGCCTCTTTTGCAACAGTCTCTTGTAGCATCTTATTGTGTCTTTCCAGCAGGGTGTCGTGTTCAGACTGCAACGCCTGGAGTTCAGACGCATTCATCTGTGAATTATGCTGAGCATCTTGCAGCTTCACTTTAAGTTGATCTATCACCATTTCCAACTGTTCTCTACAAGGGGAAAAAAGAAATAAACAACACTTAAAAAGAATTATATTATCTCTGAACCTATAATATATCTACAATATTTTGGATAGCTGATCTAAACTGCTTATTTATTAATTAAATCAATACAGCACCATGACAAAAAAAAAAATCTTAGAATATGACTGCAACAGAAACAATTAGGAAAGTTCTGTTAGAGGTTCAATACAGGTCCAAATGGGTTTATCATATCTCATCTGAACTGCTGGAAACATAACTATAGGGGTAGAAAGTGCAACTGCTACCACCTTCTACTTCAAGCTAGTTTGGGGGAACAAGATGGAAGGAGAATAATACGTGTTATGCAGATGGGAGAAACAGTTTCTTTTAAAAAGTGGTGGAAGTTCGTTGTTTGTTTAGTAAAAGCACATCAGTTCAATGAGGCTGAATACAGAAGACAAAATGGCTGGAGGAGATTTTGAGCAAAGGACTAGAAAGCAACATCAATCCATAGAAACAGATAAAACTCTGTTGGTCAGAAATAAATCAAAGCCAGATATACCAGAAGGAAAAAGTCTCACATTCTCCTTTTATGCTTTCTGTATGCTTTCTATACGCAGACATCTCCATTATCGCATTAACTGTATATTTCATTAACCCTTAGAGTTGATACTTGTAAATAATTTCTTTGAAAGCTATGTCATCTGTTTATTTGCTTGTTTACTTGTCGATTTTGTTTCCAAGGTGACCCTCTTCCACAAAAACCTAACAACACCAGAACTTCCTAAAATTCTGCAAAAAGGAGAGACAAAGAAATGCAGCTCTTGCAGTTTGCTTGCTTCAAAGGAAAGAAGGGGTTAGCTGTATTTAAAAAACCCCAAACAAACCATAAAACCAAAGTCCTCTAACAAAGCACAGGTCTCCCTCTGGTGGATTTTCAGCGGCAATTGCACGTACTCTTTTAAGATGTGTGTCAGGAATGACACATAAATGTCTGGTCTGTCACCAAGGACAGGTATCAGTAACTTATAAAAATAACTTAGAGAAACTGATCTACTTTTGAAGTGTGTTCAGACATTTTCTGAAGTGAATCTGAATTTACCTGGCTTACAACTATGCTTAAATGATTTTCAGGGAACTTTTGTCAGTTGACCTCCTCCCCGCCCCCACCCCCGCCAAGTCTTTCCTCATATAACAGCTGATCAGACAACAGTATTTCATAAGTCTGCTGGAACTGATGACTGCATTGGCAGCCAGAGCTTTATGTACACTAAACCATTCCTTCCTGAAAAAGTTCAAAGTGAGCTCAGCTGATCAGTACCAATCTGCTCTTTTCTTCTTAGTTGGAAATGGTACTTTGCTGCAATACTTTATGCCAGAGAAAATGATGTGTCAAGTCTACACAGAAGATGCTAGGTAATTTATACTGATGAGAATCAGAAGAATCTTCCTAACACCTTACTTCTCCCTCTGACTGTAACAACAGGTAATCTACACAAACATAAATTTTAAAAAAGACCAATCAAGGAATTAGAAACTAACATAGTACCACCATGGTACAAACTGATGATCTTTCTTCTGTTCAAATAGGCAGAGCCACAGATAGTTTACAGATCAGATAAGCTTTATAGAAATAAAGAGATATGGTTTGGATTTTTTTTAAAGCCAAAGTAACTGGGGAAGCAAACTGCCTCACTTCTGATATTTTCCTTATTGAAGCAAAGAGTTAAACATCAGAACTCCCTGTTGGTCAGCAATTAGCAAAGGCAAGCTCAAAAACTTGAGTATCAGTATTTTTCTGTATGCATATGAAAATTTTAGTTTTACCTTTCTTGTTTGGCTCCCTCAGATTCAGGCTGAGAAGCAGATTTATTCTTTTGCTGTTTTAGAACATTATGAACACGGACTTTGTAGCTCTCGAATTCAGAAGTAACAGATGCTTGTTCAGCCTATGACATAAAAAATATCCCATTAATAAGCTATGCTATTAACTATCGGTCCCTTATTTCTCTAGAGTGCGATGCATCTTACATTGAAAAAAAAATATTATGGACCACCTGTTGCATTTTCTTCTTTTAAATGGATAATTAAAATAGTGACTACCATAATAGATCGTGTTTCTTTAGACTTTAAGTGAGTATCATAAAACGTGGAACTTAAGAGAGACACTGATCTTCAACATACCAGTATTAAAGAAAAGAAAGAATACTTGCAAATTCAAGAATTGCAGTCAACAGAGATTCACAAGCAAGAGGTTCTATCAAACTGCTTTAAATGAAGGAAAAGGTGAAGGATAAAAAAGGATAATTCTGTTTTCCTTTTATACTACCCATGTGACAGAAACCTAGTATGCTTTAAAGTTATGCATGATTTTGAGGATCTGAGTCAGTCTTGTAATAGTAACACATAGCACAAGATATAATACTCCAGTTGACTGTAAGGCTGTTTGGTCTCTCTTCTAAATTCAGCTGATGCATGAGTTTATGTGGACATACAGAAAATTACCTCACAACATAGTAGATTCATCCTTGACTGTACACTATACAGCAGGAATTATTCCCATCCTTCAAGTACTCAGGTTGTATATTCCTCTAAGAAAACACAGAGCAGGTTTTCATTCTTGGATCTTAGGAGAAGCTCATGGATTCATTAGTCATCCCTGAGATGACACAAATGCTCGCATCTCCAAGAGGAGGATTTTGGAAAGCTTCTCTTCATCTGAACTGGTAAGTGAAATTCCACAGTGCTGCCCCTGATTAGACACTGTTCCAGCTTTTCTGGAGTCTGTAGATTTGTGGACATTTTCTTTAAATTAATCCTTCTGTTTTCTTCCTGTCAAACTATGTGAGCTAGTCATAAGTCTTCAGGTACAAAACCTTAAATGTCAGCATGACTTTTGCCTTCTAACCCAGTATCTGCTTTGGAGTCAACCTTTCTTCAGATAGTTTTCCTTTGTTAATAACCTTGTATTAATAACTATTTTCTAGATGTAGAGCACCTAAAGAGGAAGGCTAGTCTTCCAACAGCTTCATGCCATGCCATCATGGAAGATCTACACCCCTACTGGTTTCACAACATCAAGCAGCAAGACACCATCGATAGGTACTGTAAGTCCCTAGTTATGAAGAATGCATTTGTAAAACCATGATCCATATCTACCAGTACAACTCAGGCAAGCCTCCTGTAGCAGCAGCTACATACTCTGTCCTTTTCAGTTCATTTTTTTAAAATGTAGGTTTTTTTGAGAGGCTGCGTTCAACTGTTACTTATCTGCAGGATGCATACCTATCATACAAAAGGGGCCACAGCGTGGTGCAGTAATCTCCATAAAGATAGTTTGAACATAGCAGTTCTACTATATTGTGAATCTGTCTGCCTCCAATGCAAACATTAGATTCCAGAAAAATCTAACACACTGTCATATGGACAAAAAACCAACCCAGAAACAATAAAAACCTCAGCAGTAGTGAGTTTCACATGTAGCTCAGCTGCCAATTAAGAAGCTGCTCATATAGCAGCATATTAAAAGGTGCCTGCAAAAATATTTTTCACTTTATTTTTTTTAAAGTGGTATCTGTGCTAACTGTTTTTGTACAGAGCAAGTTATATTTCTTTTCTATTTGTTCTTCCCTCCCTTTCTTCAAAGACTCCTTTTCCCCCCCCTCAGTGGGGGGATACTTGCTGATCATCTGAAATGAACTCTGACTCCCCACTACCACCACAAGGTTTTCCCTACTGAAAATACAAGAGTGTCCAGTCACCTGCAGTCCAGACGTTTCATCACAAGTGATAAAAGACAACGAGGACAGAGTCTGGCTTGTCCTCTACACCACTCAAATACATTAAGCACTGGGATAATTTCCAATTCTTGACAGACAAAAAGACAAGAGTGAAAGACCCACAAAATATTTTTTGAGAAGCAGAGAGAGTGCAGTGAATATCCCTTCTAAAATCTCTGATGTTACTTCTTCCATTAGAGTACCTGTGCTGCTCTGCACTCTTCTTGCAAGGTTGCTATTTTTTGCTGGTAAGCACTCAATGTACGCTGGTGTTGTTCTGAAGAAGTTCGCAGGTGTTCCTGAACTTTATGCTTTTCTGATGTTAGTACAGCCACTTGAATCTGAAAAAGACAGTTGAAAACTTCACTATGACAAATTTTTTTCTTCCTTCTCCAAGGGGATGCGCCACAGAGCACATAGCATTCTACTATAGTAATTCCTGCACAGAACTGGTGAATATAAAATTAAAATCCAATAAAAAAACCCAAACAAGTCAGACATCGGTTACAAGGTACTTAAAAAAAGATGCTTTTTAAAAGAGAGAATTGAAGAGGAAATTACAGTGCTGAAGTGGCAGCATTTAAGAAAGCCAACCCCTCTCCTTTCCCCTCCCTGCAACCTTTCATTACATTCAATTCCTATTTCGTCCAACAAACAAAATTTATACAGGCGGACAACACTTGAGATTTCTGATGGTCACGTTGCATTCTTTTGTTTTTAAACCGAGCAACTTCCATTTTTATAGAAATTGTTCTAACACATACCCCAGTTACAAGCTTCAAATTACGCAGTCCTCTCTTTTTGTGGAAAGGGAAAGCAAAAAGGAGCAGGAAAGGGTAAAACTGTTTAAACAGTATCACAAGGGAAATATTTGGGAAAGGAGCAAACAGTCAAAACTCATTCAAGAAAAAGTACACAAGTAATAAAAATAACACCTTTTCATTCTTCAGCCTATATTCCATCCACCCAGTACAAATCACATCCTTATTACTTAAAGAAGAAATCTTATACTAACAAAGAAGTGAAGTTTCTTGCCTTATAGGCTTCCACTTGTTGTTGACTGGCTTCCAGTTCCCCTTTTAATGATGCCTGCAGCATTAGATGGTCATTTTCCTGCACGATAAAGAACCCCAAATCTCAGCAACTTAATAGTTCAGCTATCAGCTGATCAGTTTAAGTTAGGTTAAAAATAGAATATACAGTCATTGACATCTGGACTTACAGCTTGTTTTGAATCAGCCAGTTCTTTTTTGGTTTTCACCAGGAGCTGTTTTATCTTGGCATTTCTTTCCTCATCCTGTTGCATAGTTGACTGAAGGGACTCTAATGCAGAAAACAGCAGTTATAAGCAAAGAAAACTTCCTTCCAACGTTTCCTTAAAAGTATTAGAAAGTATTTAAGCAAATTCTGATAAGAATTCTTAAGAGCTGCAAACAAGTAGCTTACAGTAAGCTTAGCATCCAATTTCCAAGTATCACAAAGATCTTCTAATAAATCATTTTAAAACTTATACTTAAGCCTAAGAAGAAATGAAATTTTTAACCACATGTTAACTAAAAAGTTTTATGAGTGCGGTATGTCAGACTGAAAACCCCTGTCAGTCACTGACTTTCAGAACTTATGATTAACTTAATCAGGTAAGAAGCATAGTTTATCAGGCAGGCAATTTGGCTTATATTTGCTGAATATAAGATCAAATCGCTGATAACCCAGTCAAGTTTCCTTTGTGGAAAAGTAATTTTGACTATGTAACTGTTTAGTATTCCCTGCAAACCTTACTCTCACTCACCGTCTTGAGCTTTTTGTGAATTGTATTTTTTATCATTACTAACTATACCATAAAGAGTCTTGCTGTTCATAGTTTACTCACTTATTTCTTCCTGTAGGGTCTCTTGCTTCTGTTTCTGAATCCCCGTCTCTTGCTCGAGATCTTCTATTCTACTGTCTTTATCAGTAATCTTCTGATTAAGTTCTTTTACTAGCCTTTCATAATCAGCTATTTCCATATCCATCAGTGTACTCTTTTGAGCATCCTGCAAGTTACACACAATTGAGTTACAGCGTACAACCTGCCTTGGCTGCTAATAATTTTTTAAATTATATTAAAAAAAATCTATATCGCCCATCTAACAAGAACTTTATTACTATCCATATCCACAAGCAACACCCATTCATCAGGTTTCCATATCCTCTGTAAATAATCTATTTTCAAACAAGAACCAGAAGCTTTGAAAAAACTTGTTGATAGTTTTAACAGTTTTACCAGTAGGTACTTTGCAGCTATTAGTTTCTATCATCTTCAGTCCTTACAAAAAGGGCAGCTTCCGAACAGTGCACTGTACAAATACTCCAGACATCTGAATTCTATTCCTATTTCTACTCATGACAGGCCACATAACCCAAGCTAAAACAAACAAAAAATAAAAAAACCCACCGAAACCCAGAAGTACACATCAGCTCTCCAAACACAAAACCAGAGGTAAAAACCCTCGTGTTTTCCCTTTAGCAAACCTTGGGCTTTAAAAACACTCATAACAGAAAGGGAGGCATTGAACACAGCAAGATGGGCCAAAATCTTTGGTAGTCCATTAAGCACTAACATGAACAGTAACTGTACCTTTCTGGCCAGCTCTAGTTCTTGCATGGTTTTCTGCAGCTGTTTCTTTTCCTTCTGAAGTTGCATCTGAAGCTCCTCCATTTCTCGGAGAGCACCACTATGTTCCTGAAATTTAAATACTTTTTTGTATTTTGTAGTCCAATTTCAAAATAGATGTCAGCATCTATTTACACTTACACACGCACACAGATACTTTGCTTGTACAAAGATAAGATTCTTTCTTTTTGAGGAAATAACTGGGAAACAAAGAAAACCTTATAAGATTATGAAGTGTTTTTCACATTCTGTAACAATTCCCAATCTACTCTAAGTGACAGTCTCGCAAAGTTCCTTCAATTGAACAGACCAAGCCTTCAAAAAAGACAGTCAAGTAACAAAAAGAGACAGTATGGAACTTGTTCTATAAAAATACAGTTTACAAAGGTCTAACAGGAGTTACATCCAGTGAAAGTAATGCTTTAGCCCATTCGCCATCTCTACAGACTACTACCTTTGTTTTCTGTTCTTTTAGAAGCTTTTCGGCTTCTAGTTCTTTGTCAGCCTTTGCCTTGGCTCTTTGTACCTCCAGTATCTGAGCTTCCAGCAGCTTAGCATTATGTTGCAGTGTTTCAACACGAGCCAGGAGGTCTTCATTAGCAGACTGTAACTGATCATGCTGAAATGATCATAGTGGAAAGATAAGAACATAAGCCGAATTTGTGTGCTATTCTGACAGGTAAGATATTGTCTATATTTAAAAAACAAACACCAATTTCTACGCAACTCCCTTACAAGCAGCACTCCTACAGATAAGTCTTGTCCATCTTAATTGTTTTAAACCAGATTAAGAAATAGGCTAAATTAAAGTCACTAGCACAATGTGGTTATTTTGTTCAGAGTTCATTTGCCCAGCTTTCTGTAAGATGTCTAGAATTACAAGAAATCTGAAAAAAATACCCCAACATTTATGCCTTCCTCCCACAATAATAGGCAAGGTTCAAGTACTTATCACCCCACTTCAAATATAGATGCTGTATTTATAAACAAAGGATCACACCATTCCTAGAAAAGATTTAACTGCAGAACCACCAAGCCTTCAATGACACGGCATCAGTACATAGTAAGAACTCCTCCTGTATCTGGGCTATTTTTGCAATCATTGTAACAAATTCAATTTTGATATCTTCAATGTTTTATCTCAGTCTCTATTATGCAGATTAAGAATGAAGTGAAAGAATTACTTAAGTGAAAGAAGTGCCAATTACCTAGACAGTGGTTTTATTTACAAAATACTTCGTAACGAACTTAAATGTGTGCGTAATCAGCAGAATATATGCTACTATCTGTCTTTTCTTCCTATGCTTTTCACTAATAGCTTCCATTTGTAGGGAAATGGTGACCTAGGTGGATCTTCTACGTAATTATGTATGGAGCCTGGGAGTTTATATCCTAAATCTCAAACCCATTTCAGTTAGCTTTGCAGAAGTGTCTCATAGCTGTTTAATTACCATCTTAGACTCTTCTGAATGCCACTAGAGTACTCTACAACGCATCCTAAAGTCTCATCTTTGTGAAAGATGCAAAAAACATAATTAATTTAGTATGTTTAAACACTGTTGATTAAATAACAAAAACACATTTTGTCTAAGAAACAGAAGAAAATAAATCTAACACTTAAAGGTTACTGTAGTTCATGAGAAGGGTAGATGAGGAATCAGAAACAGGGCAAGTTTGATACTTTATTTTTATGTCTGGTACTTGCAGCAGAGTTCTATGTCTGGCTGAAGCCAGAGCGCTGATCACCTGCTCTGTTCTGTGAGTTGACCTGGGGTAAATCAAACCCTTTCTATTGAAAAAGCCAGACATTCTAGATATATTTACCTTTGTCATGGCCCAGATAAGTCACTATCCAAAACACACTTTGGTTATGAAACTATATATAGTAACAATCACATGAATAAAACTTACACTCGATAAGTAAAATAATTTTTACTGTAATTAGCAATTGATCAGACACACATACTGAACTGACCTGCTGGGATGACACCTGTAGCTGTCTTGTAAGGTCATCTATCTGATGTTCAAGATTACTTGCTCTGCTTTTTTCAGAATCCAGCTGTTCTCCTTGCTTATCGTATTCCATCAAAAGATTCTTAACACATACAAACACAAACCCATCATTTTTTACAAATATACATTGCATAAGCATCTTCTTAATTCTTCCTAATATTTCAGCAAATGGGTTGTCTTACCGCAACATTGGAAATATCAGAATGAAATTAAAGCTATCATTCCATTACAGGCTCTGTGAGAAATGCTTTTCAGTTCACGAAACTCTACAATAATTCAGGTTGGAAGAGACTTCAGGAGGTCTACATTCAACCTCCTGCTTAAAGCAGGGTCAGCAGTGACATCAGACCAGGCTGCTCAGAGCTTTGGCCAGTCAGGTTTTTCCAAGCACCTGCCTCCAAGGATAGAGATAGCACTAAAGCTCTGGGCAGCCTGTTCCAAAGCTTGACCATCCTCATAGGTTAAAAATGTTTATCCATATATCCAGTCAGAATATCGCATTTCAGTTTGGGACTACTGGCTATCATCTTGCACCACCATTAATAACCCGACTTTATTTCCTTGGCAACATCTTTGTAGGTACTGTCAGGCTGCTATTAGGTCCCTTTGAAGCCTTCTCCAGGTTGAGTAATTTCTCAGCCTTTGTGTATCACATATTCCAGTCCCTTGACCATCCTGGTCACCCTCCACTGAAATCACTTCAGGTTACTAATGTCTTTCTTGTATTTGGAGGGAGGAGGAGGGACAAGACTGACTGCAATACTCCCAATGATGTCATAGAATTATAGAATCATTTAGGTTGGAAAAGACCCTTAAGACCATCAAGTTCAACTGTAAACCTAGCACTGCCAAGTCCACCACTAAACCGTGTCCCTAAGTGCCACATCTACACGTCTTTTAAATACCTCCAGGGATGGTGACTCAATCACTCCATGGGGCAGCCTGTTCCAATGCTTGAAACCCTCTCGGTGAAGAAATTTTTCCTAATATCCAGTCTAAACCTCCTCTGGTGCAACTTCAGGCTATTTCCTCTTGTCCTATCGCTTGTTACTTGGGAGAAGAGACCGACCCCCACCTTGCTACACCCTCCTTTCATGTAGTTGTAGAGAGCGATAAGGTCTCCCCTCGGCCTTCTTTTCTCCAGGCTAAACAACCCCAATTGCCTCAGCTGCTCTTCACAGGACCTGTTCTCTAGACCCTTCACCTTCATGGGAGTGCTAACGAAAGAGCGATAATGACTCCTCTTGACCTCCTAGCTGTACTCCTGTTTTGCAGTCCAGGATGCTATGGCCATCTTTGGAACCTGAACAGAGTTTCCTCATCCTCAGGGTACTGCCTACCAGAACCCTGAAATTCTTTTCAGCAGCCACACAGTCCCAAGCTTGTATCGAGTTCCTCTCTCCCACATGAAGAAATTTGCATCTGTCTTTGTTGAACTTCAAAAGGTTTCTGTCAGTCCATTCCTCACACCTGTCTAGGTCTCTCTGAATCAAATCCCTGCCCTCATGTCTGTTGACTGTTCCCAGTTAGGAATAATCCAAGAACTTGATGAATGTGCACTCCATCACTTTCTCCAGGTCATTGTTAAACAGGACAGGTTGCAGCCCAGATCCCTTCGGTACCCCATTTGTTATGGGCATCTAGTACAAGCCATGAATTTCTACTCTCTTAGCCAAACCATGTAAGTAATTTTTTTTATTGTTGTTTTTTTTTTTTTTTAAGTACCCATTCAGTTGTTTACCCATTTAAATTGTAATGTCCCAGTGCAGATACCAGGTTACTGTGAAAGAGCATCAGAAGCTTTCCTAAAGTCAAGATAAGTGACATCCACTGTTCTCCTCTCGTACGCAACTCCAACTGTTTTATCATGGCAGGCAATCAGATTAATCACAGTTTACTCTTCATGAATCGATGCTAACTGTCCCCAGTCACCTGCTTCTGCTTTATGTGCCCAGAGATGTGCTCCAAGATGACTTACTCCCAAGTAATTGCTAGCTTATGTCTTTATCACTTAAGGACTTCCTAACTGATCCCCAATTTAATGTACCTTGAAGTATTTATGTTTTGTCTCAACAACACATTGATACATATGCTAGATCTAAAAAGGTTTAAAAACATAATCCAGTAGAAAGGAATTGCCTTATTTTCTTCTGACAGCAGCCACACAGTTCCGCTACTAGAACTTTAAATTTCTTGATTTGGGTACTCAACTGCACTGACAATTTCTTTTGCCAAACATACTTGTGCAAGTAAGCAGCAACATATATCCAGGGTAGGCTTCAAAAGGAAAGTATTTTCTGACGGTTAACTTGTCTTTTGTAAATGTACTATTATTCTTACCTTATAGCTTTCAGCTCCTTGAATGACATCTTTCATTGAAGCAGACAACTGATCTTTTTCTGATCGAACCAACTCCAATTCTTCCTTCAGTGCCTGCATCTTATTAAAAGGAAGTGTGTGTCATTAAAACAGAAACCCACATGCAGAATGTTCTTCATATTAAGAAACAGTCAGGGTACCTCTTTTCGACTGGCATCTAATTCTTTCTTTGCTTTTACAGCAACCACCTTAATTTTATTTAGCTTCTCTCCTTTGTCTGCAGCTTCTTTTTCCAGTCTTCCTAAAATAAATAAATAAGAAAGTTAAAAAATATGCCTCTCCTCTCCCCCAAGAAACGAAATTAAATTAGAACATAAATACCAACATAACTTTAAAACAAAACAAAATAAAAAGCATAGGGAGATGTACAGATCATTCATTCAGTTAAGCATTTAAATTTAATTTGAAGCTAAAACATCCAGCTGCACAGATGATCTTCCCCTGTTTCAGAGGCTTCCATCACAGTTAAGAGCCACATTCTTGTCTACTTTACATACAATTGTAACAACTCAGCACTATTTTCTTTCTAATGTGTTGGGATAACTATAACGAGGCAACAGTGTTGGGAAAGTGTTGCTTCCCTCTTCTCTTGGCAGCCTTAGGGATTCTTATTGACACAATTATTTCCCATTTTTAAAAAAATAAAGATGAAATCCACTACACTGTTTAAAGCCAAAGGTACACACAAAGAAAAAACCTTACGAAATATCAAATAACAACTGACTTATAGATTGCTAACAATATTTTAAATCCCTAATGGAAGGTATACTGTAGAAAGTTGCATTGGTATCTGCTTCCCCACCTTCCTTGGTTTGTAGGAAACAGGACAATTATGCAGAGAAAGAAAAACTAAGTCCAAAACCCCCAAACTGTTTACATAAAAAAGAACAGTGAGAAAGATACCAATTTTTTCTTGAAGCTCTGCTACTGAAGACTGTTGATCAGTTTTCTCAGTCACTGTCTCCATTAAAGTCTGTATTATAAACAAAGATATAAGAAGCATTACAAAAAATTCTGTGATATCTGTTTTTCCCCTAACAAGCCACCAGAAGTTTCAGCTACAGCTGGAATGCGTCTACGTTCTCACTACCAAGAAAGTCTTTATGTGCAATTTCGTACCAGCTTGGTAACTGAAAAGCATACTTATGTTGAAAAGAAAACATTCCAACCTTTTAACAGCTGCTTTCCATCCTGTCCAAGGACAAAAAGTGGGAGACCATTAATCCTGCAGCTGTCAGCTTTACATACCCATCAATTCCCAGGACCTGAAGTCAGGAGTAGCTAATGCAGATCAAGCAGGAGTTTTGTTTGAAATAGAGCCATAGAAAGTTAGAGGTGAAAGATTACGAGGTCGGTTAGTCCATCTAGTTAAATGATCACTTTGAGGGTTATTGATAGGAAGAGAGGTTCAAGTACAGCAACTTTTGTCAAAATAGCATTGATTGGTTTTGTTGTGTTGTTTTTTTCCTGGGGGGAGGGAAGGAATTTTGAGGTGCTAGGAAACTCAGAAACATGTGCTTTCTAGAAGGGAAACTCACTTTCAGGCCAAGGAAAAAAAAAGGAAGAGAATTGAAAGTATTTTTTGAACCTTAATTCTGAAGACTTTAGAGGTTTAGTCTGTATACTTCAATAACAAAATATAACCTTTAGAGAACTCAGTTCGTCTTTCACATTTCTAAGTTCAGCTTCCTTTTGTTCCAGAATGAAATTTAAGTCGTCTTGTTTTTCTGATCCTTTTTGCTGTTGTTGTATTTGACTTTCATAAAAAGCAAGTTTTTGAGTGATCTCTTCAATATTAGCTAAAGGATCTTGATTTTCAATCCTTGATTTTTCACTGGCATTCTTCAGCTCCTGGATATCATGTTGAAGTGCTTCTTTTTCAGACAATGCTCCTTCCAATTCTTCTCTCAAGAGAGCCTTTTCTTTTTCAAAATCCTCAATCAGGGATCTATGTTCTGTATATTGAGCTGCATTTTCTTCCTCTAGTCTCTCAACTTCCTGCTGCAAATGATGAATTTTCTCCTCATTCTGTAAAGCAAGACATTGCTCTTCTTTCATTTTTGCCAAGCATTCATTCACAATGTGTAACAAGTTAACAGAATCATATTCCCCATCAGAATCTGAAACGCTGAACCCAACTTGCTCAAGTAAGTGGTACAGCTGAGCTCTTACAAGGGATCTGTGCACTTGTTCGCTTTCAAGTAATGTTGATATTTGGTCTTTTTCTGCAGTCACCATCTGTAGTTTCTTTTCTAAGTTTTCAGACTGCTCTTTCAACACTAACCAACCACCTTTTTCAGATGTAATCTTTTCGAGCTCTTCACTTAATTCACCTTTTTCCTGAAGGATTTTCTTATTTTCCTCACGAAGAGTACATGCTTCAGATGAAAGGTTCTCTTTTTCACGCACTAGAGATCCAATCTGGTTTTCCAGTTGCTCTAGCATTTGAGCGTTTTCACTCTTCCTAGTTAAAGCTTCGTTCAGTCTCTCTGTTAAATCCTCCACTTTTTTCTTCAGGTCGCTATTGTACTGGTTAGCAACATCTACTTCTTGCTGAAGTTCCTGCACTTGTCTATGTTCTTGCTTGCATGTTTCCTGAAGGGTTTCTCTTTCTTCAACCAAGCATTTTACTTCATTTAAAATATCCTTGTTTTGATCAGTAAGAGCACTGATCTTCTCTTCCAGTTCTTTCATAGCAGTCTCTTTTTGGTCAATGGAACTTGTTATTGTGCTATTCTCCTCCTGGAGACTAACAATTTTACATTTAAGTTCTTCTATTTCTAGCTGATTAGATGACAATTTTTTCGTTTCTTCCTGGAGGCGATTCACAGTTTCAAGAAGAACATCCTTTTCATTAAAAGCAGCTCGGAGTTTCTGTTGCAGTTCACTGACATCAGAAGCTTGCTGTTGTCTCATTGATTCAAACTCCTGGCTGATCTTTCCAGCAGATTCCCCTAGCTCAGTTTGTAGAGTTTCCATTGTTTCTCTTAGGCTATTGTAATTGGACACCGCTTCTTCTTTTTCCTGAGTTACCTTTTCAAGTTGTTCTCTAAGTTCCTGCATTTCAAAAACTAATGTCATTTTTTCTTTTTCAGAACCAGATAATAAAGTTTCATTTAGTTCAGAAATTTCTCTCTTGTGTTGCTCTTTCAGAGCTTGAGTCTCTAACTTATGCTCTTTTACAGCGGTTTCACAATGCTGTCTTGCTGCTTGAAGCTCCAATTTTAGTTTTTCGATTACACAACAGTAATCTTCTTTAGTAAGCTGCAATTCATTTATCTTAAAGTCCAAGTCTTCCCGCTCATGGAAGTACTCATCCTTTATGCGATGGATTTCCTCTTCCAGTTTTAGTTTGACATTACTCATGTACGTTAACTCATCTTTTAGTATGCTATGTTGGGACTGGAGCTCTGCTAAACTATACTCCAGGTGCCTAACCTTTTCTTCCATTTTTGCTTCTACACAAGGTTCTTCTTGTGTATCTACAACATCTATCTTGTTTTCTACACTCTTATTTAAGACTTCTCTCAGCTGCTCCAAGTCATCTTCATGCTGGTTAGTACATGCACACATTTCATCCTTCGCATTTTTCTCTTTTATTAAGCTCTCCTCTGCCAAATTGTGCTGTAACTGATTTATCTGATTTTGCTTTTCTTCATTTTCTTTAGATGATATTTCAATCTGATGCATCAACTCTGACACCTCTTCCTGATGGGCAATTTTTAATTTTTTAAGCTCTTCATTCAGATTTTTGATTTCATTATGGTAACATTGAGAGTTGCTTTTAATAGTTTCTTGCAGATTTGTCACTTCTTTGTTTTTGTCTTCATTCACAGTTTCCAACTGCTTGCTCAGACACAAAATTTGCTCCTCATAAGTAGATTTAATTCTTTGGACATCATCTTGTAATCTTTTAACTTCTTTTTGACTATCACTATGACATTGAATCTGTTCCACCAGCTCCATTTGTTTCTTCACTTGTTCCTCTAACTCCATTTTCAGCTTTGTTAAGTCCTCATTGTGTTTGCATTGTGCATTTGCCAATTCACTCTTCAGAGACTTTATTTCTTTCTGAGAGTCAATACTTGATTGCTCCAGTTGCTTCTGCAGTTCTTCTGTCTTAGCCACTGCAGCCTGAATAAACAAGTTATTAAGTACCGTTAATTCAGCACACAAAATTTCCAAATAAACTGTTTATACAAAAATGAATTAGAAAATTTAGGGGTCCTTAGTTTTAGAAATTGATATAGTTTTTAAATATCTAACTATATTAGGACAACTCAATTCAGAAGACACTGCAAAGAGTACAAGAATGTTTGCAGAATGAGAAAGGAAAACTAAGTCTTAAATCACGTTTACGAGCATAACTTCACAAAATGGTCACGACATCTCAACTTTAGCAACTATTCTGATAATGCATTAAAGACCAAATTACTTTTAGCGCATCAAATTCAAGTACCCGGAATATAACAATGTTCATCAACTGCAAGCAATTCACGCTTCACTTTATTATTAATTGAGATTACTGACATAATATAGATGCCTTGGCTGACAGGCTCCTTCCTATGAATCTCTGAATGTAAACCTTGCATTTCCCATGGAAAGACTGAGCTCATTGACTGAAGCCATCACATATGTAGGCTACTAGTGCACAGACTGAATTCTTTTTGAACAGCTGTGGATCTAGAAGGTGCATATAAGAATTTGATATTTATTGTCAGTGCTATAAAAACTATAAATTAGAGGGTACAGAGAAAATACGCTTTAACATATAAAGCCTTTAGATTTTTTGTAAGGTAAAACAGAAGACAGCTAAGTGAAGAAAAAGATTCAAATGAAAGTGAAATACACAACAAGCAAAACTATACAATAAAGATAAACATAATTCTGAAATATTTTAGTAATGTTCTGTTGCTTATTTCAGTACCTCTGCTTCTTGCTTTCTTTGAATATTTTCTTTTTTCAGAGCTACACACTGCTGCTGACTCTCAGCTTTTTCCAGAAGCACAACATCCAGTCTTTCTGTGAGAGCCTAATTTAAAGGGAGAAATATCACTGAAATAAGGGTTTCTTAACAATGGAAGCCTAAATAATTTTTGCAAACTGTAGGACCTCACATATTGGTCATGACTTTTTTTTGTCAATTAAATAGATCAGTTTGATTTTAAAAGTCACTTTCAGCCCAAGTATGACAGATATGGAATATGTAGACTAAAACAATGATGCTGAGTAATAGGGTTTGTTCAAAATCATGTTTCTGATCAGCTAATTTTTTTTATCACCAGGTGTGTGTGGGGGGGGGGGGGGGCAGGGAGCTTTACTTCCGTAGAAAAGAAATCTCCATCCAAATTATTAAAAACAATTTTCCAGTTGATGAATTCCTCCTCACTACCAATTTTCACTTTCACATGCTATGACCCTTACTTGGAGAAAGGCAGATGTTCTTGCCACTTAAAAAAATTCCAGTTACTTTCCTAAAAGTATTTCTTGTGACATGCAACTTTAATTATGCGTTTCTGATCACATCAAATGACTGTCTCAGAAGTTTTCTAAATGGCTGAAGTCTTTCCGCAGTGGTCATTCTAAAAATAAACAAAAGCCTGTCTAACCAGCTATACAAGGAAAAAGTCTCGCTGAGGAAATTGCACTACTCTGTACTATTCCTCACAGAACTGACAGTGTTTTCTGAGAAGTGGAGTAAGGATGTGGGGGGAAGAGGAAAAAAGGGATTTTAGGAAGTGTCTTGAATTCCTGAAAATTTATTACATTCAATTTGAATAACAGTTTTAAAGATATTTACCAGATTATGACTGTAGATGTGTTTCAGCTATTATGTAACACATAAGAAACACACTACATATTCCTACCTGAATAATATCATCAGCTCCTCCAGCAGCTGCTTTAGATCTGAGTTCTTCAATCTCTTTCTCTAGTTCTTAAAAAAGTATAGACATTTCACAGCATGAGTTGATGCTCCATCACAGTAGCAAATTACTAGTAAATCCAGTGCCTAACAACACTTCTATTCAAATCAGAGATATCTTTTACTTCATCAGTTTTTGTTACTGAATGATAGAAAGGCCTAACGGAAAGAGAACAAACATTCAGTACTACCTCTCTAGTCCTGACATTTAGCATGGTTTCCTGAGGAAACAAAGCTTCCTTGTTTGAGTAGAGGGACAACAGACAGAAATTCTTTTGATGATTGTCATACCATCTATTTCATGATCAATTTAAACCAGAGAGAAGATATTCAGTTCATACTGGTTGTCTAAAAATAGGCAGCAGATAGAAGAACATGATCTTATGAATAACCCCAGTGAGGAAAAGCCTAGTATAGCCCATTCCTATCCTTACTGTTTTGCTGGGCAGCTACCAGCAGTCAGTGTAACTGTAATTCTAAACAAAGGGAAGCGACACCAGTCCAAGTAGTGGGCCACTGGAGGAAAAGGGAGAGCACAAGAGAGCACAGATTTATACAGGATACTCCTAGGTGGTTAACACAGAAGTTTGATATATTTTACAATTTCTTGTTAAAGAAGTGAATGACCAAATATAAAGTAGCTATTTTAAAGAAGCCATTGTACTCTACAACAGTACTAATTATGCAAAAACCTATTGGAGTCAGTCCCCCTCCCATCTGCTTCCTAAGAAGCAACAAGTATCCCTGCAACTGACATGGGGAACAGACAATGACAAGTCCCACTTCAACTCCTGCACAAGCTACATTTTTCCATCATGCCATACTGTCAGATCAAAATTAGTTTAATATCTGACAAAAGCGATGCTTCTTTTTCTCCCCTTATTTGCTCTAAGGACTGAAGTCCTTATTCTCCCACAAAAAACAGTGAAATTGCAGAAAAAAAATCTAGGCTATTTGCCTAGAATTTAAATCTATCTAGCAAAAATATGCTGTGATATTAGGAAAGGTCAGATAGAACCAAGCATTAAGGCAGAAATTGTTCTCATTCCAGTAAGGTACCTGTACATCTTGACTTTACTTTCTGCATAAGCATCACTTGCTTTTTTGCAAACTTGATGAGATCTTCTTTGGGCAATGTGTCCAGCTGTAAAAAAGTACATATTAGAGAAACCAGCGGTAAACAGAAAACCCAGAGGTTTTTTTTCTGTTTACCCAGAGGTAAACAGAAAACAGGGCATTTTAGCATCAGACTTCCAAGAATTAAAATTTAGAAACTGTCTTACCACACATTTGCAAGAACAATAACAGTCCAAGTTACTGCTGTTCTGTTATCCAATTTTGTTATTTCAAGTGCAACTCAAGTGCAAACTACTCCTAATTCTGTACTTTTCCGAAATCATTCTAGAGCACATCATTTAGACAGGAAACTGGGCAGCATCAGTTAGACAGGAAACCTCAGTTAGGAAGGGTTACAATTCAGTAATATAACTTGAATAATGTTTTGAAAATAGGATGCTGACCTAGCATTGTCATTGTTTAAATTTACTTCCAACATATGCAAAGAAATCTGTGCACATTAAGAAACAGAGTATTGCCAAAACTGGATGCTACTAATATTTTATCAAATGTTACAATATGAAGTGAACGTATCAATAACAGATTTTTCTCCCCAAGTTTTCCAAAACACCTTAGCCTAGTGTTTATAAATCAATTTCTCAAGAAGTCTAGAAAACAGGAAACTGTTTAAAAATACCTTTATGTCTTCCTATTAGTCACAGCTTGATTGCTAAGCCGTAACTCTTTCAACTACTGCTATCCAAATAAATTAGATATGTGAGGCCTGATTACCTTTGATTTGCCTGATCCTGGTGTGACAGAAGACGCCACCATCTCTTGCCCAGCATCTTGAACCTACAACAAAATAATTGAATATAGTGAAAGCTCAAGAAAAGAATTTAAACTGTATTTGTAGGACTAGTCAGAAGGATAAGAGAAAAAAAAAATCTGTAGAGATCTATCGTGATTAGTGCAATACAACAGCAAAATAGAAAACTCAGGAAAAACACCCCTGACTTCCAAACCAGTACGATCTTACAATTCCATTACTGAACTGACATCTAGACTGATAGACTGATACACTACTGAAAAATCTTTTTTTTTTTTTTTTTTTTTTTTTAAACAAAGCGTAACTCACTATCTTGTTTTTAAAAGACTCATTAAAACAAGGCATGAACAAAGAAAAAAAAAACAAACCACTTGTAGAGGAGTAGCAGTTAAATCAAACTTTGGGAACTTCTGAACTATATATATCCCTCATCTTTCTTAAACACACTGGTTATTGCTAGAATTGTTGGCCTAAAAAATTTATTTGAAAAGACTCTGCAAAGCGAGGGCTCTTTTGAACAAGATGTAACCCTCTCCCCACCATTTTTATTATTTTATTTTTTTTTAAACCTGCAGGCCTGACAAACTTATTTGAAAAGGCTCTGCAAATTCTGGGCTCCCTGCTCCCCTACTCGTAACATAAATGCATAATGCCTTGCATTGTAAACTTCCACAGAACTAGTCTGGGAGACTCTATGTTACTTTACAGTGGTTTACATGAGATACGCTTACTTATACTCGAGAACATAAGGAAACATACATAACCAAGATGGAGCAATGGAAAATAGAACAGACACTTCCAATATACTAAGGGTAGCATTTCCAAGCTTTGACCTTTACCCTGCTTTTTCCTTCATATTATCATATGTGTATAAAAATGAAGGGGCATATATAAAAACATTTGTATTTTTATATATCTAGGTGTTTGTGTGTATGTATAAGTACATACCTTCACTTTTATTTTGGTAGTCTATTCTGACAAAAATATCCCTTATAATAGAAAGTAAGGAAAAACCAAACTGGATCTAAACATTATTGGAATGGAGAATCACTAACAATTTAGAGAGAACAGCCAATACATGTATAAGGAAGGTCATCATTAGAAATATGAGTTCAAGTACAGACCAAGGACAAAGGCAGTTAGTTCTCTCTCTCTCTGTATCACATGGGCTAGTTTTTTTTCAGATGGCAAAAGCAAACTTATCAGAAAATAATGTGCTTGTTAAACATAAATAAGGCAGTAAAAAAAAAAGCTGTAAAGTTTAAGTTTCAGATTTTCTTGGTATGCAGAACTTTGTCAACATTTACATTCTTAATATTTCAGCACTGCAATTAGCAAGACAGTGTCGCTACAAGCAGTATGCTTACACAGTATAATTAAGCACAACAAATTGCATGTACTGTTTAGAAAATGGTAGCACATGTCTCTCCAGAGAACAGTAAGGTCAGATGAATCTACAATTACTTTTACTCTCCTTTTAGCTAACATGCACAGAGGCAGAACCACATATCATGTAAGACATACATCCAGTTTTGCTGGTCTGGTAACAGAAACCGAAAGCAGCTTGTGTAGAGGGCTTCACACATTTGAATTAGAACAATAAGGAAAATGAGTTACTAAAAAAAACACCTAAGCTCTTCATTGATTAGGTGTACCTGAGCTGCGAGCCAGCAGACAGTACGTAAACTGCGAAGCACAACACTGGCACAGGTTGCCCAGAGAAGCTGTGGCTGCCCCATCCCTGGAAGTGTTCAAGGCCAGGCTGGATGGGGCTTTGAGCAGCCTGGTCTAGTGGGAGGTGTCCCTGCCCAGGGCAGGGGGTTGGAACTGGATGATCTTTAAGGTCCCTTCCAACCCGAACCATTCTATGAACACTGAATCCTGCAAGGATTCACAGGTTTCTATTCTACCATTCTGAAAACAGGGTATGCTTCCATACTTTACCTATGCTTATTTATTTATTTTACTTAAAGCCTACTTTATCCACACTAAGGTGTCTCCAAGCCGCAGTTTAGCACGCTCTGCGTATTTTAATTCCTATCTACCCCTTACTTTTGCAGTAGCTTATACCCTTAGAAAGCCTAACCGATGCTGAAACGCAACGTATTAGACTCCGACGCTAAGTGCGGCGGTAACGACCATCACCAACACCGCTTTTCCGAGCGGCGTGCAACTTCTAAGGCATCCCCAACCCTCATCGCACCGAGCCGCCGCATCCAAACACGTTCTGAGCTGCGATGGCTTCAGCGAAGAGAGGCACTGAACCTCCAGCAGAACGGAGGCAGCTCAGGTACGGACAGCAGCCGGCGGCGGGGCCCTGAGGCGAGCGGCGGGGCCCGCCTCAGGGCTGGCGGTGACTCCCCGAAACCCCTCCTCCCCCCCGGCACCGACGACTCCCCGTCCCCGTTACCTCCATGGCGGAGCCGGCCGGCCGCAGGGGCGGGGAGATGGCGGCAGCGTCGCCACCGCAGCCGCTGTCAGCCCCGCTACATCCTCCCCGACCCACTTCCGCCTCCGTCATCGCCGCACGCCGGCGACGCCAGCAGCCGTAAGCCGGCGGAAAGGGTGGGAAGGATGTCCATCATCTAAGGCCCGCCCACCGCGGCCCGGCCCCGCCCCCTGCCGCGCGGCGGCGGCCGTTGAACGGCTGGCTCGCGCGGGGGGCGGGCTGTGGTAACAAACCTGCCGAGCAAACAGCGCCTGACAGGATTTCTGCCGTAGCCGCGCTCCGCGTCTCATAAAGGCGGCGCAGGGCAGGGGGTACGGCCGCAACGTGGCTGCGGCCCGCCGTTTTCTGTTCCTGAAGGGCTTCTAGGGGTACGCACTGCTGCAGGGGCGCCTTACGGTGCGGGGGAGACTGTTATTAGACAGGTGTGTCTCTCGCTGTCACCGTAAAGAGAGTACGAGGTGAACAAGTATGTGCTCAGGCCGGTGCTTAGGCATCTAAGACCCTGTTTTTGATATCTCGATGGAAGCACAGAGGGATTAAGTTGTTGATCGGACGTCGGCTATGACGGACTGTGCCAGAGCAAACAGCAGAAGCCAGTTATTAAGGCTTGTAGTTATCTTTGGTTTTTTGGGGTTTTTTGTTGTTTTTTTTGTTTTTTGTTTTTTTTTTTAATTAAGAGACATTTTTATGGCCGTTTGGGTAGGTGTTTGAGCAGAGCAATACCTACTTTAACAGTGTGCACATTTTTTTATTGTAATCGTGCATGCACTTTGATAATGCCTGAATTATTTTTGGCAATTTGTGATAAGAAATTGTTTTTTAGTGAGAAGTTGCCTGGGAGAAACAATCTAGGCATATTATTCTATTTACCGTTCACTGGATAAATATTGAATATCACTGAATTAATTATGGTGTCATGAGAGAATATCTATTATTTTAATTTAAAAAAGAGGGTCATGTTAGTCAAAATGCTGCCCTTGGAAGAATAAATTGCATTTTTCGAAGTCATTCTTCTTTTAAAATTCAAATGACAAATAGTGACAAAAGGCAGAAAGGTTCTTCACATGTACCTCAGAAATTATTTCCCTGTCCTTTTTTTTTTTTCCTCCAATGCATTCACTGTACATTATATATATTTATTGTATATTGTAATCTATGCAGGTACAGAACTGCAGCAGGAGCATATGGTTCCATGCTCTCACAGGGGTTGCTGGCAAGGAACAGATCTCCCTAACCAAACCGCAAGAAGCTCTTTTTCCATTACTTCTATTACTGTACTTTTTAGAAGCCCCACAGGGCACTAAACAGATAGATTCTTTTTTTTCCTCATCCACTTTGTCAGATTCTGAATGGGGTACCTAGGCCTGCGCTGCAGTGGTCTAGCATGGGAGTTTCACACAACTTCAAGAAGAGCATTTCTAGATACGATCCTTCAAAAACCATCCTGTGGCAAAAGCTGTTGACCCGAAACTGTGCCATGCTGCACTGCTTTGTCCTTCTAGGTCAGTCTCCGATTGAAGTTGGATGCCTGGAGAGAACACTATAGGAAAGCCTACCTTCTTTTTTTCAAAAACCCCAGAGAAAACAATGTTTCATTGACATTTGTTCTTTCCTCCTATCCCCAGAAAACACGTGTTGTGATCCAGCTCTTGGGCCATTTCATGGCTTAGCCTATGAGGAAATTGATTTTGGAGGTGGTCCAAGGCAGACACACAAAGGGTTTTTCGATGTGTTTGTGTTGAAGACAATGAACTACCAGCTCACTCGTCACAGGCGTTCTGGAATTAACTGATTGTGGCTAGGGAGTACTCAGCCCCTGATAAAGCTCCCTGCTCCTGTGAGCTATGCATTTGACAGAGACGGGCCAACTCTCACCTCCTGCCTCCCACCGTTTTGTGCAACAGAATTTAGGTGTATTTTACAATTGAGATTGTCTTGGCAGTCTTTCATTCTGGTCTTGAATTGCAACAGCAATTGCAAAGCGTCCTGGTTAGAGAATGGTAGAAGAATTTAAAAAGTTTCTAGAATAGCTAGAAGAAAAAAGATTGAGGATTTTGTCTGTTGATTGCTTCAGTTTATTACAGTAAAGTACAAGCTGCTCCATATTTCATGGGAAAAAATGTTGATTTGTACCTGCAAGAGTCTTACCTGATTTTCTTAAACAGTTTGTGAATTGTACGTCTTACCTATCCAGAAGGAGCCAGTAAGATGATATGTATTGCATGCAGCTAATCTGGGACAAGATAAGTGAGAAAAACAAGAATAATTTATATGCTCCATATATTCTATAATTTTATTATCTTTGTAAAAGATAATTAGTTCGTCTTTTTCAATAGCATTGTTTATGTAAAACAAGATTGCCAAGACGTTTGTCTTGGGATTTGTTGGGACAGAGCATAACAAGCTTTGCATCCTGCTTGCAACTCAGAGGCCAAGTCCCACAGGGCTGTGATTAACTCTTACACCAAGGCACAGCACAAATGATTGTTCACTGTCACTGGAGTTATTAGACCTGCTGGAATTTTCTGAAAAGCACAGAATGAGAAAATTACTGTAATTTTGCAAGTGAGGAATGTGTTTCCAGCATACAAGAGATGATGCTTTAAATACTTGCCTCTGTAGAATCTGCTTTTCCAGCAGGTTCTGAAGATCACAAACTCTTTTGCTTGTGAACCATGTCGGGCCAGTCAGCATTCTTGCTTTGAGCTACTTTTATGACTTTTCTACATGCCAAATTAGTATAAAGGAAAGCAGGGTATGAATTTACAGTATGTTAACTATTCTCTGTTTGGAAGCTTAAAGTATCCCTGCCCCGTGCAAATGAACCGTAAATTCTTTGGCTGACTATGGCCGTTTTATTGGGTTGGGTTCAAGTTCAGTAGGTTTCCACTGGAATGGAATGGTAGAGGGTACAGGTACAGTGAAAAAGTTAAGAAAGTCTAAAAGGGGAGGCTAGTCTGAATGTTTATTTGAGTAAATAAGGTGCAAGGGCGGTACTGTTCTTTGTATTTATCTCAATACTACTTGGAGTGTGGAGAATTTGGTTAGGTATTAAAAAAGGAAATAATATACGTAGCCCGTAATTCTTGTCTTAAATTGTAATAGGAAACAGAGGTGAGGAGTTTGGTGTTCTATTACTTCTCTGCAAAGCCCACCAAGCCTGTTGAAAGATTAGCGTGCAACAAGGAAACTAACATTTTGTTTGAGCACTTAGGGTTGGGCCTGGCTATAAAAGACTGTTGCATTGTTAACAGAACATGAAAGCCCTTATAACTGCACACAGAGATAGTAGCAAATATAGATCAGTGAGGATTATTGATACAATAACAGGTTACTGTGAATCAAGAGGCCCAATTTTAACAATTAAATAAAGATATTAGTTAGTTACCTTCATTTTTAGGTGTCCTATACCTACACTGCCTGTACCAGAGAAGCACCCAGTGTGGCTTGCTTTTGACATAATCCCTCTGTCTCCGCGGTCATGGTAGATGGCTATAATTCAACTGTGAGCCTTCACACAGTCCTGAAGGCAGTCTGAGCTCACACTGCCGATAAACACCAACTGCCCTTGCAGCAGGCTGTGTCGAAGCCCTTCTGCAAAATAATCCATGAGTAATTTGATTCTTCAACATTAACCGTGGGACGCTGCAGCATGACAACATTCCTGGTCCACCTACACAGTGCCTCAGCCTGTGCTTGGTCTGGAGGGCAGGCAGAGCCTTGTTATCCAGCCTGAGCTTTAGGTCTGTCAGCATAGTTGCATCCTATGAGTATGAAGGGCTTAACTTTCTCTCTCAATGTGCCTCTAGGCTCACCTACAGCCTGCGCTGAGACACGGCTTGCATCACTCATCGAGGACATGAGGGAAATGGAAGCTTCAGTTCAGGCTTAAAATACAGGGGTAAATGCACCTCTGGTAAAATCCTTGTTGTAAAGATAAGGCTCTTTGTGAACATGTTGACATATACATTATAAAACATATACAATGAATATATTATAGGGTAGGATATCCGTATGCTATATGGATAGGACAAATGAAATACGTTTGTGGTGTGTTTCCTAACTGGAGAAAAAGTGAAGCAGATCATACACAGTAAAATTAGGGGAAAGGAAAGCAGTGTCCCTCTGTCTTTGAATGCTAGCTAAGAAGATAGAACAGCTCCCTTCTCCTGTCTCTTTCTTTAATTTTTTGAAGCTTGGTGCTTCTTCCATTCTGTTTCACAAATGGTTGCATTCCGTGTGAAAGGAAAATGACTCCCCTCATTGCTACAGTCAGTCAGGCTAAAGGATGATCGTGACTACCCTAGAATTAAGACAGCAGTTCCTATTAAAAAGTCTATATCAAAGCAGGAAGTCATAGCCATTGGAGGATTTGTTTTGGTATCTTTAATGCAGAGCTACAAAACAGAACCATGTGACCGGTTAACGTGTATTAATCAACACTGATTTTCAAACATTTGTTAGAGATGAAGAACAAAGTTTCTCCACTGTCAAAACTCTACAGGTACACTGTCTTATAAAAGAAGAGACTAAGCAGCATTGAAGAAGTTGCTGTGGGATTACATTAGGTAAACTGACACAAGTCCTTTTTAAACTGACATAGAAGAAGTTGCACCTATGTAAGAAGGTTAGTAAAACCATGCATCTAGGTAACTGGATGAAAATAAGGCATAGGTGCTTATTCAGGGCATACATCTAATAGAGCTTTGTATGGAGCTCTATCACCATAGTAAACAGAGTCACTTGACAATAGTTTAAATTGATTTGAAAAAAATTCACTGAAGACGTACAATCTCCTTTTGCAGGTGCTCAATGATTTACAGTATCTTATGTAAAAATAAATTAAACCTCTTATCAATTTATGTTGGTATTAGTAAACAATCTCTGTGTAACACATCATTTAAAGCTCTTCTGTACATAACAACTGACAAACCTAAAGATATGTAAGTTAAAGGTGCTCTAGATGTAGGCACCCTCCAGTCATCTACCCAGAAGCAGATGCACATCTCTACTGACACACCAAACCATGGTAGTCTCCAGGCCCACTGGGGGATGCACACAGCCTATTAACCCCTTTCCCGGACTGTCCTGGTAACTACAGATCCAATCATTTTCACTGGTAACAATGCACTGTTCCCTGTATTTTTTCACTTGTATAATTAATAACATTTTGCAAATTATGACTGAATCCACAGGTTGACCTCTTTCAACTATGGCAGCTTGAGAGAGCATAAAAAGCAGAAACGTCCCACTTTTCTATCTTCCTGCCAGCTGTATTTTGTCGTAAGGGTTAACATTTCTGTCTTTGTGTATGTGTAAGGATAATAACAATGGCATAAGAAACCCAGGTTTTTATGTAACCACACATCCAGTGTTTGTTTTCCCCCTTTTTTTTCTAGGACCGCACTCTGACCTCTGACCTGTGTTACTTTTTATCTGCTTTTCAGAGCAGCTGAACTGCAGCTGGGTGAAGAGTTACCTAAGGAACTGAGAGCAAAGATGACTTTCCAAACGTGATACAGGCCCTTTATTATATGGTGCCTCTATCCTTGCAGTGACTGTGCAGCTCCATTTTGCACCAGGCTTCGTCCACCGTCAGCATTTTGCACTTCTGATAGGTTCAGAGATTTCAAAGGAGGAACAAATAAGTCATCTGTGCGACCTTTTGTACAGCACCGCTCATAAAATGTCACCAAGCTACTGAGTTCAGCATGTTTTCTGTTTACTGATGACTCTTATGACACTGAATGAGGATTAGGTTGGCAAACTCAGCTGACTCACGTGATTTCATGGAGCAACCCAAGAGAATGGAAATACATCAGAGAGTGGGCAACGCCTTTTCCTCATACCGCGGATACTAAGATATCAAATCAAGTTAATCATAAACAGAAAACAAACAAGTAGCAGAAAGCTCCTCAGGCTGATATTTAGCCTTGCTGCAATGAACAGCAGCGCCTCTGCCGGATGACTTTTTTCTCAGGTAGTCATTTTACTGAGACATCCTTTATTTGTGGGCAGGAATCTCTGTTGACCTAAAGCTCTTCAAATGCCTACATTCGCATGAGTGTAGCAAATGCGTATTTCTAGTTCCAGTGTTTCCTGCATTTTTGTGGGAAAATTGGTGGACCAGGAACTGACAATGTAACTTTACATTTAACAGGAAGCTTTTAGTTTGTTTACAAACTTGATGCAGGATTTTGCTGCTCTTCAGAGAACTGTGTTCATTTTAGATATTTGGATTAAATCAGTAGCCTGAAATGGACTGTGTGTGTTGTCAGCTGCTTTTATTACTAAATCCTTGGAACTCCCCACAGACCAAAGAAAAAATAGCCCCAGCAAACATTTTCTGTGTTAAACTGGACTAAACTAGGCTACATGAGACTAAGACAGTATTTTCCTCCAGCTGCTGTAGTCTGTGTTGTTTTCCCTCTGGCGTTCAGAATGCAAGCTCAGTTAAGCAGGAACTCTTTGGGGCCTTTTTTGTGTGTCAAACTCAATGGTGGCACTTTAAAACTAAAATTGGTAATAGTTGTCTATAGGCTATGAATAACTTCAATTAATTTCCCACAGGCTCAAAGCGTGGCTATAGCACTGGTGCTAATGCTAGAGCAGATCTGGTCTTTATTTGATAATATCAACTGGGGCCTATTGCAACTAAGAGCCCTCGTTGGATTATTTGTGTATTTGATTGACAAGGGAAGATCGAAGAAAAGGAGGAAGTTAAAATGTGGTGCGTGCAACACTTTTACAACAGTGGAGAAGAGGGAGATGGTATATGCATCTGTCTCTTGACCTGGTTCATACCAACTTTCATAATTCTCCAAATGTCAGCGGAAGAGTATTCTATCTGTTTCAAAAGGTAACAGTGATAAAAGCTTGTCTTGATTGAGTAAGTACTACTGCTTCCACAGATGGATTTTAAATAAATGTCTCTCTGTATCCTTTAGCAAGTTTTATCAAAAGAAGTAATAGGTGTTTGGTGTTTTTGAAAATGTTGCTTTTATCTCAGTGGCATTTATGATGTCCAGCTTAAAACAAGAGAAGCATAGAATCATAGAGTGGTTAGAGTTGGAAGGGACCTTAAAGATCATCTAATTCCACCCCCCCTGCCACGGGCAGGGACACCTCCCACTAGACCGGGTTGCTCAAAACCCCATGGCCTTGAACTCTTCCAGGGATGGGGCATCCACAACTTCTCTGGGCAACCTGTTCCACTGCCTCACCACCCTCATTGTAAAGAACTTTTTCCTAGTATCCAATCTAAATCTACCCTCCTTCAGTTTGAAACCGTTACCCCTCATCCTATCATTACACTCCCTGATAAAGAGTCCCTCCCCATCCTTCCTGTAGGCCCCCTTTAGGTACTGGAAGACCGCTATAAGGTCTCCCCCGAGCCTTCTCTTCTCCAGGCTGAACAGCCCCAACTCTCTCAGCTTGTCCTCATAGGAGAGGTGCTCCAGCCCTCTGATTATCTTTGTGGCTCTCCACTGGACCCATTCCAACAGGTCCATGTCCTTCTTGTGCTGTGGACTCCAGAACTGGACTCAGTACTCCAGGTGCGGTCTCACGAGAGCAGAGTAGAGGGGCAGAATCACCTCCCTCGACCTGCTGGCCACGCTTCTCCTGATGCAGCCCAGGATGCGGTTGGCTTTCTGGGCTGCAAGTGCGCATTGCTGGTTCATGTTGAGCTTCTCATCCACCAGCACCCCCAAGTCCTTCTCCTCAGGGCTGCTCTCAATCCATTCTCTGCCCAACCTGTATTTGTGCTTGGGATTGCCACGACCCACGTGCAGGACCTTGCACTTGGCCTTGTTGAACTTCATGAGGTTCGCACGGGCACACCTCTCAAGCCTGTCCAGGTCTCGCTGGATGGCATTCCTTCCCTCCAGATGGCATCCCTTCCCTCCAGTGTGTCGACTGTGCCACACAGCTTGTTGTTGTCAGCGAACTTGCTGAGGGTGCACTCAATCCCACTGTCCATGTCGCTGACAAAGATGTTAAACAGCACTGATCCCAGTACTGATCCCTGAGGAACGGCACTCGTCACTGGTTTCCACGTGGACATCAAGCCGTTGGCTGCAACCCGCTGAGTGCGGCCATCCAGCCAGTTCCTTATCCACCGAGTGGTCCATTCATCAAAATAAAATGATTCTACTTTGTGTACCTCTGTTGTTCTGTTTATACCTAACCACCTTTAAGTTTGTTTATTGTTATTTATTGATTAATGTTTGTACAACGTGAATAAAATAATGCCCACACCTGTTGCACTCTTTTAACACCTTTTTTTCCTCTTTGTTCCTAATTTCTGTTGTAGGTTGATTTGGAAATCCCAGCAATATCAACTGTAGCTTTTCAAAGACAAAACCTCAAAGCATATGTGAAATATTTTTGTTAATGCTGAAAGTTACTATGGGAGGGATGAATGAGAAGTATCCAGTGGGATTATTTTCATCAGGGAGACCTAAACTTCGACATAATTTGGGCGCTCTCGCAGTAATGAAAAATCAGTGGTGTGTGAAAGAGAGATATCGAAATCTTAGGGACAGAGGCATTTGTGAAGGAAAAACAAAATATATAAAATGGAAAAGGCTGAAGATCATAGAGAATAATTCCTGTTGCTGATAATCACAATTCCATGCGAAAAACAAGAGAGGTATCAGCCATTTTTTTCTTATAATCTTCATCAAATTTCTGATTTTGTGCCACAGTGAAGTAATTCTTCCAGTCACCGACAATCCCTACAAACAGCAAAGCAAAAAAAGAAAAAAGATTAATTTACCAGTATTTCCTGAACCCCATTAGCCACAACTCAGTAGATACTTGTACTTCAAGGCTTATTTCAAAGCAGAATGAAAGCCAGGAAGACAGAGTTGATGCCAGTAACAAACCTCAGTACCTTTTCTCATGAAGGGGGAGATGGAGTGATCCATTATTCCCTGAAACTCCTTAGTGTAGTTTGTCATGGGATTTTCTTTCATTATCTCAAAGGAGGTGTGATGGATTATCTTGTTTAGAACCTCCTGATTCACCTCCTTCTCCAGGAACTTCAGAATCTTCTGAATTTCTTGCTTTGGATTCTGCAGAGGGAATAACATGGGATAAGATACAGAACCAGGAAAAGCAAAGAAATCAAACATAGTGTTAAAGTTGCAATTGTCGGTGTGAGAAGATCAAGTTATTGGAAGATTTACTGATATAGCTGGTATTATAATAGAAAACTGTTGATTGTAGGTAGTGTCTACGGGACTTCGAGATATCAGAGCTCTGTAAACATACATTCAGCCTTTTACCTCCTTCATATCTTCATAGAAGAGATAGAGAATACGGTGCTTATCTTTTGCCTTCCACCATCCTTTTACATGGTCATACCAGGAACCCCAGAGCACTGAAAAAAGAATAACATTATCAGCAGCTATAAATGCCCGAACTATCTGTGGCACTTATGTTTCCCCAATAACGAGTGTCTGGACATTTCCCATCTGGTTTTGAATCACTGTGACCATGACTGCTGTGCTCTGTGTTTATCACAGCATTCGTGCTATTAATCCCACATGCATATGGATGCTCAGAGCAGGATTCATGCGTAACTTCAGAGGGCAACAAATGTAGCCGCCTAGCCCTGAATGAAAAATCCAGGCTGCCTATACGGTCCGTGGAGAGAAACAGACTTTTCCAGAGTGATTCATCTGATCAGCTGGACAAGACAGGTCTTAACTGTCCCTGCTTTGAGCAGGGAGTTGGACCAGATTGACACCAAAGGTCCCTTCCAACTTGCATTATTCTGTGATTCTAACTGGTTTAAATATTTGGTATACTGGCAGAAGTGCCTGTTTCTCTCCAGCAAGTATCAAGATGATTAGCTTGGACAGAGGTAGCTATGTCCTAGATGTCTGCATTGGGACAGATGGCTCCCAAGCCAAGCTGTTCAGACACAAGACACAAGGTCTCCTTTAGACATGAGAGTCTCATACCGGTCCAGACAGTGGCGTTTCTAGGCCTACATGGTGGCAAAAATATTAAAGACCTATGGAAGCTTTACTGACCAAAAGTGCAGACTGCCATCCACCTGAGCAGGTGTTCTTTCTTGGATATGAGCACCTCTTTTAGAAAGGGAGTAATCAGCTTCTGGCGTTGCCTGTCTTTCGCTAGATAACTGCCTTCATTCAGATGCCTGATTTTTATACAGATTAATTTAGGTAAAAAGACTCTCTTAAGTCAAATTCACACCACACATTTCCACACAAAATTAAACCTTGGTCTCTTGTATATCAGGCTAGAGTAAAACCAATTAAACCACTGTTCCTTCCCAGCTGACTTCCAAGCAGGTTTATTTTAACCTCAGAGAGAAGAGATTAAGCCTGAAAATTGTCACATATGTTTCTGAATGATAATAGAATAAAGTGTAGCATTTTTTTTTTCAAAACGGGAATTTTGAAGATAGAATTTTTCCTTTAGGTACTCATAAAAACCCATGAATAAAGACAGATTACTACTGAAACACCTTCAGTAGACATCCTTCTGTCAGTGTCAGCACTGGATTGCAAACCATAGCTGAAATAAATAGATCAATGTAATGCATTTTTTAAATGAACAAAATCTAATATACAACTGGTTGCAGTTCATCACCTTTTCCGGTCATGAATTTCTCCACAAACTCCTCCCAGGTTCCTGGGTCAGGCAGTCCTTTATTCATTCTGTGGAAATGGTAGTAGGACACCAGGTTGTCTTTTGCATTTCTCGCCACATAGATTATCTTTATTGATATGAAAAGAGAGAAAGAGAAAAAAATTAACTTACACATCTTATGTAGAGATTGTGCATCTCCTGGAGTTTTCTCTTGAAGCCTGACGATGGAGGCTTAAGAGATTTTGCTTTGAAGCTTTGAAGCCATTTTCTGAAATTGAAAGCATGTAACTTAGTCATGACTTCTTTAGTTTCACCCAGGCTTTGCACATTAAAGGGAAAATATCTGGGGAGACCTTTAGGTTTCACAAAGATTCTGGAAATCATATTCAGTCCTGGTTTATCATAGAATCTTCATGGTTGGAAAGGACCTTTGAGATCATTGAGTCCAACCAAACAACCTACAATCTCTGCCACTAGAGCATGCCCTGAAGTGGCAAATCTACACATTTCATAAATACCTCTAGGGTTGGTGACTCAACCACCTCCCTGGGCAGGCTGTTCCAGTGCCTGACCACTCTGTCAGTAAAGTAATTCTTCCTAATATCTAATCTAAACCTCCCCTGCCGCAGCTTCAGACCATTTCCTCTGGTCCTGTCATTATTCACCTGGGAGAAGAGGCCAACACCCACCTCTCTCCAACATCCTTTCAGGTAGTTGTAAAGGGCAATGAGGTCTCCCCTCAGCCTCCTCTTCTCCAAGCTAAACATGCCCAGCTTCCTCAGCCTCTCCTCATATGACCTGGTCTCCAGACCCCTCACCAGCCTGGTAGCTCTCCTCTGGACACGCTCCAGCACTTCAATGTCCCTCTTGTACAGAGGGGCCCAGAACTGAACACAGCACTCGAGGTGAGGCCTCACCAGTGCCGAGTACAGAGGCACGATCACTCCCCTGCTCCTGCTGGCCACGCTATTCCTGATACAAGCCAGAATGCTGTTGGCCCTCTTGGCCACCTGGGCACACTGCTGGCTCCTGTTAAGCTGGCCGTCCACCAGCACCCCCAGGTCCTTTTCTGCTGGGCAGCTTTCCAGCCGCTCTTCCCCAAGCCTGTAGTGTTGCTTGGGATTGTTGTGACTGAAATGCAGGACCCGGCACTTGGCCTTATTAAACCTCATACCATTGGCCTTGGCCCATCGATCCAGCCTGTCCAGGTCCCTCTGTAGAGCCTTCCTACCCTCAAGCAGATCAACACTCCCACCTAGTTTGGTGTTGTCTGCAAACTTACTGAGGGTGCACTCAATCCCCTCATCCAGATCATTGATAAAGATATTAAACAAAACCGGCCCCGAAACTGAGCCCTGAGGGACACCACTGGTGACAGGCTGCCAAGAGGATTTCACCCCATTAATCACAACTCTCTGGGCACGGCCATCCAGCCAGTTTTTAACCCAGCGAAGAGTACACTTGTCTATGCCATGATTCGCCAGCTTCTCTAGGAGAGTGCTATGGGGAACAGTGTCAAAGGCCTTTCCAAAGTCCAGAGAGACAACATCCACAGCCTTCCCTGCATCCAGAAGGCGGGTCACATGGTCATAGAAAGAGATCAGGTTGGTTAAGCAGGACCTCCCCTTCCTAAACCCATGCTGGCTGGCCCTGATCCCTTGGCTGCCCTGCACTTGCCATGAGAGCTCGCTCAAGATGATCCTCTCCATGATCTTTCCTGGTACCGAGGTCAGGCTGACAGGCCTGTAGTTTCCCGGATCCTCCTTCCAACCCTTCTTGTAGATGGGTGTCACATTAGCCACCCTCCAGTCATCTAGCACCTGCCCTGTTGACCAAGACTGTTGATAAATGATGGAGAGAGGCTTGGTGAGCTCTCCCGCCAGCTCCCTGAGTACTCTTGGGTGAATCCCATCCGGCCCCATAGACTTATGTGCATCTAGGTGCAGAAGCAGATCATTGACTACTTCCTCCTGGATTATGGGTAGTTTGTTCTGCTCTCCACCCTTATCTTCCAGCTCAGGAGGCTGAGCACCCTGGGGGTAGCTGGTCTGACTATTGAAGATGGAGGCAAAGAAGGCATTAAGTATCTCAGCCTTCTCCTCGTCCTTGGTTGCAACTTTCCCCCCAGCATCCAGTAAGGGATGGAGATTCTCCCTGGCTCTCTTTTTGTTGATGTATTTGTAAGAATTTTTTTTGTTGTCCTTAATGTTAGTGGCCAAGTTGAGCTCCAGCTGGGCTTTTGCCTTCCTAATTTTCTCTCTGTATAACCTAACGAGATCTCTGTACTCCTCCTGAGTTGCCTGTCCCTTCTTCCAAAGGTGGTAAACCCTCCTTTTATTCCTAAGTCCCATCAGAAGTTCCTTATTCATCCAGACTGGCCATTTTCCCTGCCCTTTAGACTTGCGACACTTGGGGACAGCCTGCTCCTGGGCCTTTCAGATTTCCTTCTTGAAGGGCGTCCAGCCTTCCTGGACCCCTTTGCCCTTCAGGACTATCTCCCAAAGGTCTTTCTCAGCCAGTGTCCCGAACAAGCCAAAGTCCGCCCTCCGGAAGTCCAAGGTGGAGGTTTTGCTAACCCCCCTCCTTACATTGCTACAAATTGAAAACTTGACCATTTCATGATCACTAAACCCAAGACGACCTCTGACCACCACATCTCCCACTAGTCCTTCTCTGTTTGTCAACAGTAGGTCTAGCAAGGCACCTCCCCTGGTAGGCTCACGTACCAGTTGTGTCAGGAAGTTATCTTCCATGCACTCGAGGAACCTCCTAGCCTGCCTGCTCTCTGCTGTGTTATATTTCCAGTAGATACCTGGCAGGTTGAAGTCCCCAACCAGAACAAGGGCTGGCGATTGCGAGACTTCAGCCAGCCGCTTATAGAATATTTTATCTGTGTCCTCGTCCTGGGCAGGTGGTCTATAGCATACTCCCAGCACAACATCTCCCTTATTTCCCTTCCCCTTCAACCTTACCCATAAACACTTGACTTTATCAACACTGGAATCTAGCTCTATACAATCAAAACATTCCCTAATGTACAGAGCCACACCCCCACCTCTCCTTCCTTGCCTATCCCGTCTGAAGAGCTTATAGCCGTTCATCGCAGCATTCCAGTTGTGACAGTCATCCCACCACGTTTCCGTGATGGCAACTACTTCATAGCTGTACTGCTGCACAATGGCTTCCAGCTCATCCCGTTTGTTGCCCATGCTACGTGCATCCATGTAGATGCACTTGAGCTGGGCTACCGATTTCACCCCCATCCTTGGCCCTTTATCCCTAGGCTCATTACTAGTGGGCCTGGTTTTATCCCCTTCCCCCTTCAATTCTAGTTTAAAACCCTGTCCATGAGCTTATGTCACTTTCTTTCCAAGTGAAGTAGAATTGAGTCCTACCTCTTCAGCCTTACCTTACAGTTTTGTTCCCAGAAGGAGGGAGGCACCAGCTGCACAGGGAGATGAGTTTTTATTGTTCGTGGAGAAGGCATAGCTTCAGCTAACTCCAGGCCTGTGGGATGTTGCATTATGAGACGTGACTTGTTCTCTAAATTGTACTAGCACTTCTTTGCTGTTTTCCTATGGAGGATTTTGACTGTCTTTCCAGCAGTTCACCTTGCAATTATCATTCATCTCCAAAGCAATTATGTAGCAGTGTAATATATAGAACATTGCATAGGCACCTTCAGTGTATCTAGAGAAATTTTTACCTACGTATTCAGGGAGGAAAAGTGGAACACCGATTCATATCTTCTTCTTGCTTTCTTGGGACCATGTCTAACCCCTGCATTCCAAAGGATAATGATGAGTAATAATTTATATTTACCCAAACAATGTTTTTCCTTCACAATATTTAGTGATCTCTTTTCACTTTGCAGGTAAGACATTTTTGTTTCTTTCTAGGATATGAGAATAATAGACTGGCTGACTAGACTTTCTGGATAACATGTAAAGAAAAATTGGAGAATGATGGACAGTAGATTTTGAGTAGTTTTGGATATATGGGAATATTTGGGAATATCTGGTGATATGTGGAGATGTGTTATCCCCTCCCCCCCTCCCTTTTAGGCATCTATCATGACCTCTGTCATTTTTTTTCCTATCATCCTCAATCATCCTCTGTCATCCTCTATCATTTTTTGTCTCTGTGTCAACACAGTCTAGGTTAGAAGACAAAAAGTAGCACTTGTGCTGCAGAATTAGTCAAGCATTTTAGCTTAAAATGTGAAGAGATTCTGGCTTAAAGACTGGTGTGGAATGGGAGACCTTTCTGGGGGGATACTCTTGTAAGAAACCTTCTTTGCAGAACGGTCAGGCCTGCTGGTTGCCTGAATGCCCCATAGCTTGTTTAGATGACTAGACCCTAGAATTTAACAGCAGTTACTCAAAACAGTAGCAAACCCACTGAAAACATTATCCACCTTTTGGGAATACATCCACAATATAGGTTTCTCTTCCATACAGCCCCCCAATCAGAAAATGGGATTCAGTTGCCCCCACGTTCCTATTTTGCTCCTATCTGCTGCTGTTTTAAGTACTGTGGAGTACCACACACAGCCTTCAGATGCCACTCCAGAAGAGCATGGTCTTCAATAGCTCCTGAGTCATGTCTGCCAGCCTAGCATTGGCTTGAGTAGCACTAGATGTTTATGTTAAAGCAGATGAACTGATCCCTAATACCCAACATGGTGCATAGTTTAGAGACAAAGCAAGTGGGACCTTTCACAGGAAACCTGTGGCATCAACATTGGGTGCTTGTTTTGTTTGATTTTGTCTAAAATACAAACCTATTTGTATAATATTCACCTGAGTAGCTCGCATCTGAAGAGTCTTGGAAAGACCACTCAAGGAAAGGATGTCGTTTGTAAGTAGTGTCACGTTTACACTTCTCAACATCTCCATTTTGTTGAATCATATCCACTATCTCCTGTGTCCATGTGGTACCTGAAAATGTCAGTGTTTAGATGTTTCCCACAGGGATACCCAGGGAACTGAAAGCCAGAAGGATGGACTCCATATCGAAGGAGGAAGGAACAGCACAGAAGATGATGGACAAAGCGGAAAGAGAGGATAATGGAGGAAGAATGCATAATTCGAAATACAAAGGTAGTTCCCAAAGCACGGTTTCAGGGATTCCCTATTAGACAGGCTTCTTCCTGACAAGAGAAATAGCCTCCATCCCTACACTGCTAATGAAAGAAGCTCTGGGATAAACTCACTATTGTTTGGAGATGGTATTATTTGCAGAGAGGAATGAAATTCCCTCCTCCCAATTTTCAAACCTCCCAAAGCCAGTTATTGCAACATTTGTTTTCATCCTGTTTTTGACTGAAAAAAATGAAATACCTGAACTTTGAGTGAGTAAAAATTTCATATAGTTTGAAAATATAAAAAAATTGCAGTTTTTTTCAACATTCCTGTCTGAAAGATCTAATGAAGGTCAGTTCAACATCTCGTCTGCCTGAGGTACTGCATCATCCTGTAAGAGTTACAGTACTGTGTCTCTTTTCCCTTATAGCTGTGATTACTGGGTTAACCCCATCTCCTCCGAGGTACTGTGGCAGGTCAGCTAGAGAACAGGCTGAGGGACAGCTTGGAAATAAATGTGGGCAGGAAACTCAGCCCATCTTAAGATGCTTGAATGGTGCAGCTCTGACAAATACAACGTAACGTCAAATGCACTCCTAACTTTCTGTCCATTTCAAAGGCTGAGAGGTTTTCACTCAGGCTGGATAAAATAATGTGGTTTTGCTTTCAGTATACAGGAAATAAATTAAAAGCTTTCAGCTTTTATAAAAATAATGGGGTTTTCTTTGTAAAAATGTTTTGGGTTTTTTTCCCCTACTGAAAAAAATACTTAAAAATTCTTGCTAATTCATTATTTTTTATGATCATCAATTGTTCCCAAATCTGTTCCTGAATACCCTAAACTGTACATGGTTTTATTCATCCAGGATTAAAATTGATTCTTGTTATTCATTTTTACCTGTGTAATAAGTATAAAGGGTCTGATCAAGAGCAGCAATAGTAATGAGCTAAGTGGCCAATCACTGAATAAAATACCAGACAGCTAATATTAATGGTGGATATTTTATTTTATAGGCTGAAATTATTAAGTGAATTGGGTTATTTCATTAAAATAATTAACCCATATTCAGAAATCAGGACTGGTTTACGCACCAAGTCATTCCCCAAATACATAATACAATCCACAGTTGTTCAGTCAGTTTCTATTATTTCTTAGTAATGATGGCTTTTACTAGGGTCTGTTAAATCATTACCTATTGGTGGAAAACTTCTACTGTTGCCATTAATATATATGTATATACTCTAAATCAAAGGAAACATTTAAGTATAGGTAATTAGGCTTTGACCATTTGAACTTCAATAATAATAGATGGTTGTTACTTCTAACAAAGAAGTTAGAAGTTACTAGTCACAGCTGACAGAGCTCCACATCTTTGAAATACATCTGGTTTGAGATTAAATAAAATCAGTCACAATAGAAAAACATAATTTTTAATTCCAACAATAAGCACTATCACAAACTTTTCTCTTCTGTTTCCTACCCACACCAACCTGCTTTTGCATAGGTTGCGATGAGGAGATCATCAGGTCTGGCTTTGAACTTCCACACTTGGTCCCATGTGCTGCATATTGGTTTTGTGAGGGGAATACCTTCCACTTCATCCAGCTCAGCTCGGGACACTGCCTGTTTCAGACTCAAATCTTGCATTTTATCCAGTGCCATTGAGCACTGCATGAAGAAAGAAAGGTTTGGAATTAACGCGGTTGCTTTGAAAAAAATCTAAATTTACTCATCCGTTCTTGGGGTCTCTTTTATTGACTGAATTCCATGTCCTCTGATTTATTTGGCTATGATTTGACCTATCTGGGTCCACATATAGGCTCCTTTAAAGCTGGATCTCATTTTCAGAAATGCTGGGTATATTGCTGATGGTGGTTCTCAGTATTTCTAAAACCCTCTCTGTTTACTCAGATACAAAAAGAGAAAAAAATGTCACATAATTTCCATCTTTAAACATTTTACCAAACATATTTATGTAAAATTATGACTGTAAATATGGGGCCTTTGAAAGGCAAGAAAAAGTAATCGTCAGAGGTGTGATTCCAAAAAAGGCAGAGTATAACAGCTCCCACTGAAGTCAACATCCCAACCCTTCCTCCTTAAAGAAAATCAACACAAACACCTGCTAATACCCTTTGGGCCTCATACTCACAACAACGTTTGCAGAGCTTTCTATGTTTCGTTCCTGGAGCTTTTCACTCTTAGAGGTCTTTGCTGTATATTGACATTTGTTGCAGATAAATAACCTGAACTAGATAGATCATTAACTTAAGGTTGCTAGACTTTAATCATTTAAATCAATCTAGTTAAGTCTATTGCCTATTGTACAATTTTACAGTAACTGGCTATTGATTTCTGGATTTCTCCCAAGGAGGCCTCTTCTTAGCCGTAAACCTTCAGAGCTCCAGAATTTCGTCAGAGGAAAGTTCTGCTTAAAGGGAGGCTGCAGAAATCATCTCAATTAAAAATATCAGCCAGAAAAAAGAAAAGACATTTCAATCCCAACAGCAAACATTGACAAAAACTTCCTTTCGTGTCCTTGTTTACTCAGACACGATTTCACACAGATTTAGTTGAGCAGAGCGAGAGGTTAGGTTTGTGGCTGGGCAGTGACCCAAGGAATTTAAAAAAAAAAGAAGAAAAAAGAAACTTGCCAGAGAATTTTTCCTGCTTGAATGTCTTCAGTCCTTGGCTGTGTTGATGACTATGCACCCACTTAGATCTTCAGGCAGAAGTAGAATGTTAAGCTTGGGTGGAGTTTTGATTCCTCCTATGAGTGTGAGGAGAGCAAAGGAGGAGGTACAGCAGCAGCCAACAGCTGAACAGATTTTCTGGCTTGGTTTATGAACTCCTTTTTAATCCTGTGAAGGAAAAATACGTTGAATACTCATCTAGTAGAAGGTGTCCTTGCCCATGGTAGGGGGATTGGAACTAGACGATCTTTAAGGTCCTCTCCAATGCAAACCGTTCTATGATCTATCATGATCTATCATCTAAAGTATGATTCTTTACTGGCAACAATATTAAATGTTGGTCAGTAGCTCCAGCAAGATTATTTTAACTTGTGTGTGTCATTGTCAACAGTATTGGAATAATTGATTTTCTTACTAATATTTAATCTAAATTTAAAAATATTTTATTATTTGTTAATAACAAAGATCAATGGGACTGAAAGAATTAAAAGTAACTTGATTCCATTTTCACCGTGTACTACACCAGATCATTAGATAGATGTCTAAAGGTCTGTTTCATTGCTGGGGCTACCCATTAGTGTTTTAAAGCACTTTCTAGACAGGTTCTCTTCTTAACCAGCCTGACATTACAGGGTCAGGGATCACTGTGTGTGAGGTAATGTTTCATGATAAGATTTAAGTCCCTATCTATCTCTAAATCTATATGAGAAACTGTGAGAGATAATGTCGTGCTCCGGACTAGCCACAAACAGCAGAGTAACTCTGGCTGCGAGAAGTATGCCAATGACACTTTTATATCTGGTTCCCAGCTGTTGCAGTCATGCTGAAATGTTCTTGGGCAAAAGGTAGGACACTCCAGCTGAACTCAAGCAAGTTTGAATGGATTGCGTTCACAAAGGAAAATTATTTTGAAGCAGCATTGCTATCAGGCATTGCTTCTGTCTTCTGCTGAAGGCATGCAGGCACTGTGAGTACTCAGGGTCCTTTTTGGTCATCCTTTGAATGGTCTGTCAATGTTTATATCTAAAATGGCTTTCTGTTATCTCGATTTTTAAAAGACATTTCATACATACTAATCGAATGAGGAAGCGGCCATCCTTGCGTTAATCCCGCCCTTGTATGGAGGGCTAGTCAGCATCGCCAGTGGAGTCTGGAGGGGGATTCGGCTGACTGAACATGAGCTGGCTTGCTCTGCAGAGTCCGCGAACTCTATGGATTAGCTCTCTGTTGACTGTAGGAGGAGCGTAGATATCTGGGTTGCAAAGACTCACTTATATTTTAAGGCACAGGTGGGAAGTGAGGCTGTTCTGTCCTGGAGGTGGGGAGTGAGGTGAGAGTGACCTGGTGCAGAGCTCGTCTGGATATCAGTAAGAAAGACCTGACAACAAATGACTTAATAACTGCGTTAATAAGACAGAATGAGAAGAGGAATATAGATAGCAAGTAAATCTTACATCCCTTCAGATGCTGGGAACCTTGCATTTGTGCAGCATCAGATGGAACCCAGAAGGATTTTTCCCAGGGCACGCTGAGCAGGTCCTGTCTGTGGAGAGAAGCTCCTCCTTTTTGGTTGTTCAAGCTATTATATATTTTTCTTATAAGAAAACAACTCTATTCATGAAGGCCATTCACAGGAGAACTTCTTGTTGCCCTTTTGGACAAAGGTATGGCCAGGCAGGAGGTGTGATTACTGGTACCAAGTGGGAGGTGTCTGCGGGCTGATTTTATCCTGCAGCCAAGGGATCTGCGCAGCACAGCATAGGCTGTGCCTACCCAGGTTAACTGTGATGTGCATCTCTGACTCCTCAGTGTACAGTGGTCTCAGGGTCAGGATTGCCACCTTCCACCCCTCGATGCACATACAGGCGATGATTTCCCTGACACAACTCACAGCGTAGAAGCAGTGGGTCTCCATCGAGGGGCTGTGGGAATCAGTGAATTGGTTAAGCCATTCCCTGTATGGTTTCAGGAAAAGTTTCCAAAGAATTGGGAAACAAACCAAGAAACTGAAAGGACTGCTTGATTGGTTTTAAGCCAACCACTTGATCTGTTTCTGGCTCTGACACCAGGTTTTTCTTCTGAAGGCTGGCAACACCAGAACTAACACAGAACAGGCAGAGAATATACAGTTAAGGTGTAATATTTCTTCTTCTGTTTGTGGTTGTTTTGGTTTTTTTTTAATGTGACCATTACTTTCAAGTTCTGTCATGGCAGGATTTGCCGTTTTCCTTTCTGTGTTAAGCCCGTGCTGATTCTGTTTGTCCTTCTCACACCCATACCTGGCAGTTCATTTGCTGGTTTGAAAAGGTGTTCACCCCCCGTTCAGTTACACAACCACCCTGGTAATGCAGTAATCCCCAAAGCACATCAGCTGGTGTGTCTGAACAAAGAAAAACCCAAGAGCTGCTTATCGAGTGGTTTTTTTTTTTTGTAGCAGCTGTGAATCTGAGTAGCCTGTGAACAGTACACTGTGACAGATAAGCTGGAATGAGGTCAAAACCCACTGCCTGCAGCTTTAAAACTGCTTTTGAAGTAGGTAAGGGGTGATGGACTTCTCCTGTTGTGAAATAGGGAGGCAAGAGGTGAACTGGTAAGCCCAGGGACTGGGTTTCTGTGCTGGGATCACGGTTTACTGGGCCACTCTAAAAAAAGACCAGGCACTCTCTGCAAAGAGCTTCCTCCAGGTTTCCATTGACCTTTTCCTGAATGCACACTGCGGGCAGGTGTTTCCTCATGTAAAACACACTGGGTTTATCTTATTTTATTTTACATTTTATTTTAATTTTTTATATTTTATTTTATTTTATTTTATTTTATTTTATTTTATTTTATTTCATTTCATTTCATTTCATTTCATTTCATTTTATTTCTTTTTTGTTTTTTTTTTCATTTCAGTTTGTTTCATGTTCTGTTTTATTTTAGCTTGGCTGAAAACACTTATATCTTTACCTGGAATGGAAAGCTACAGGCCATTCAACAGAAATGATAATGGGAAAAGACTGCTGGGTGCTCACAGCACAGAGACAAGTGACTGTGAATCAGGAATATGTTTATCTGTCCTTGGAAGTATAGGATTGTACACAAGGACAGCCTTGCTGTATAGCATTGTGGGTTGGGGTAGTTAGCATTAGGTTTTACAGTCATGACCTTTGTGAAATCTGCATCTGATTAGCAAAGGAAGTACAAAGGGAGAGTAGAGCTACCTTTATCTTACTTTTGTCCTCCCCTCACATCCTTAAATCTACACATGGTAAGCCAACAAATTTTCATTTATCGCAGTCTATGAGTCTCTCATTTAGTTCCAGGTGAAATTCTTTTTTCAGCACACAGCAGTTTATATCAGCAACAGAGAGGTTCAGGAATATTATTGACCAAGGTAACGAGGTTGCTGGGGCGGCTGCTCAGGGCATGGGCTGCTGGCGTGGGCTGGCCTGGGCTGGGCTGGGCTGGACTGGACTGCACTGGACTGCCTCCCCTTCTGGTCCCTGCCAGGATACAGCACCCCTTTGGCACAGGGCCACTGGAGCTGTTTCGGGGATAATGGCCTGTTTGCGCTATTTACTTACAAACTTTTCATTCAGTGGCATAGATTTATTGCTGTTTCTTCTAATTTTTCCTTGGCGCGGACTGAAAGACAGAAGTGCATGTGCTGGGGACCCTTGGGTACTTGGTGGATTCAGGACCCCATTAATACATGCTGTTGCTATGCTTCAGGGCTATCCATACCCGCACCATGCTGTTCTTGACATTAATATGAGCAGAGATATTCAAATGTTACTGACTAGAACACCTGAGGGGAGTTAAGCAAAAATAAACAGAGGAATCAAAACTAGAAGAAAGCACATGAATAAAGACATAGTTTTCCTCTGTTAGCCCTCCAGACTCTGGAGTCGGGTCTATGTTATTTTTTGCTGTTCTTCAAGTGAGATCTTGTTTAAAATCTCTTATTTCATTAAATAGATCGGTTTAAGGTTTTCTAGCTTGGAAAAAAAAGTGAGAAGAGATTATCTAAGAAATAAAATATGTTTCCAATTACTATCTGAAGCTTTTATTTTTTAAAAAGTCATTAGTAGAACATTTCTTATTGAAGATAATTCTGCAATGAGATCTCTGGCAAAAGGTTCTGGTTTATTAATTAATGGAAACCTCTAATATTTCTATATTAGCTTTTTTTACTCTCCTTGCAATGAGTTTTTCAGGGATCATCTGTATATAGAGCAAGAACATTTGAAAGAATGCGGGTAACCGAAAAACTCACTGAATGTGTTACATCCAATTTAAAAAATGTCTGACAGAAATATGTTTTGGACAAGAAATCTGTCTCAGGCTAGTGGACACAAATAACACTCAAACAATTTAAAGGCAGAGAAGGCTGCTTTTGTTCTAATTTTTGTGTTGGATTTGAATATTTTTGCATTTAAAATTTAATCAAGAATCACAGTAGGACTTTCAAATCATGTTAGAAAAAGTGTGTTTTCTTGTTATTTGTACAGGATCAGACTTGAAGTGGGAAGAAGGCTACAAATCCTACATCAGTATCAAGCATTATAATATGGTTTTAAATCTTATTTTCATCAGATTTCCCCTGTATTTAGCTGTCTATATGATCTAGGGTACTATTTCTTGGGAATTAAAATCTTCCTTGTTTTGCTTAGTGGTTGTATTACATTTCTCTAAAACTCTAGTCTCCCTCTGCTGGACAAAATACAGTCTTTATTCCAAAAGATGTTAAAATCTTTCAAATTTAACATTACATTTGAAAGCTATTGAAATCCTTTGATACTAACCTGTGTTCCTCATTCAGAAAAATGCATACTTTGGAGAAACGAAAGAGCACTCTGGACAGGCCAAGGATGCACTTTCAGGCTTCTTGAATTTTAAAGCTGGTTGTCTGCATTCGTCTCTTGGTGACTGGATTTAAGTGACCTGACTATCAGTCAGCGAGCAACCTTAGGCAATGAAAGCTTTTGATATTGTGGGACACATCTAAAGTTAATCACAAATACGTCCTGTCATAGACTCCTGGCTGTCACAGCCCATATGTTGTCAAGATACCTGCAGGTATCTGTAAAATAGGAACAGTGCTACCAATATTGTGATGATTATTTAATGAATGTCTTGGTTGCAGCCAGATACGCTTGAGATAATCATCACAGATATATTTATGTAATAGCAAAATAAATACTAAGGGAAATGTTAAGTGTAAACATGGAATGAAAAGTCCTAAGGCTTTAATTTAGCAACACATTTAAGCACAATACCCAAGTGCAGTCCCTGTCAGTGAAGCACTTATGTTCCATTACCATCACACTCCAGAAATTTCTTTGCTTTAAGTATCCTCTCTCCAGCAGAGTTTCCTGCCGGAGGAAGTGTTGGAGACCACAGTTTGTATAACTCTGACCAGCTCTGCATGTGTTGAGGTCACAGTCATATTAATATACAATCTTGTTATTGTGAGCATGCAGTCAGGTGATAAAGTTTAATTGGACTCCTACAGCTTTTTCCTAATACTTTTCCCAAGAAAATACGTGTATGAACTGCTGCGGTGTCACCCTGTCAGTGGCAATACATGTTTTTGGCATTGTTTCTGGAAATTACTTTGTAGAAATAAAAGGTCAGGTATTCACTGCATAGAATAACACCTTCCCACTTGTAAATGAGATTTGGTTTAGAGCCACAGGGGGAAAAAAGAAACTTGTAATAAAGAGTTACAGAGTTTGGTGCCCTTTATATATATATGAAATGATGGAATTTACATACAGACATAGCTTAACGTGTTAATACATGATTCCCAGTTGCCTGCAGACTCCACTTTGCTAGCTAGCTCAATGTGGACAATGTTCATGCAGGCAGTATTGCTCGATGTAGGTGAAATAGAAGCTGTTCGCGTAGCTTAGGCTTAAACATAAACATGGGTGTAGCAAAAGTCTACATTCGTGAACTTGGGAGCACTGCTTAGTTTTCGGTGCCTGACACACCTGTGTCCTTGTTTCTTCCCAAAGGAAGCCCCAGAATTTGTGCCAGATGCTATGGGGGACTGATACGCCAAGACGCCCGTTTATGCTGTGATGAGAAAGCAGGGGTGAAGACACATAGGACCAAAGAGCAAATGCAACCGAAGAGCTTATGGACCACAGGTGAAGAGCGTGTGTCCAAGCTTTCAGGCAGCAGACACGCATCCATCAATGAGCGGGTGCTAACTGAGCAGTTACGGTCCTTGTCCTTAGAGCTGTGCTGAGTGGAAAAGGAATTTACTTTCTCCAGCCTTTTTGCTTGACCTGCCCTGCAACTGCCAAATTATAGTAGGAAAGAAATGCTTTTTAGAATATGCACCCCAAAAAATAATGTAAATTGTCCATGGCTCTCTGTTGATTCCCTTGTACTGATAGAAGAATCTTATTCTTAAAGCTGGATCCAGGATTCCAGTTCTAAACAGAGTAAGTTGTCATGTATTGCATTTATGGATCCAAATACAAACTTCATGCCACCATAACAGCAGGAGTTCTTTTAGAAACTGTCTAGATGAACCGATGTGAAAATATTTCCATTTGAGCCAAACATCTGCTTTGTAGCACAGCTTCAGCCTGGAGAAGAGAACGCTGTAAGGGGGTACCTTATAGCAGCCTTTCAGTACCTGAAGGGGGCCTACAGGAGAGACGGGGAGGGACTCTTTATCAGGGAGCGTAGCAATAGGACCAAGGGTAACAGTTTTAAACTGAAAGAGGGGAGATTTAGGTTAGATATTAGGAGGAAATTCTTTCCTGTGAGGGTGGTGAGGCACTGGCACAGGTTGCCCAGGGAAGCTGTGGATGCCCCATCCCTGGAAGTGTTCAAGGCCAGGCTGGATACGGCTTTGAGCAGCCTGGTCTAGTGAGAGGTGTCCCCGCCCATGGCAGGGGGTTGGAACTAGATGGTCTTTAAGGTCCCTTCCAACCCAAACCATTCGATGATTCTGTGATTCTAGTGAACATCTCTACTTGCATTAGGTGAAGTTATTCAACAGACTATTTGCATGATCACTTTATTGAGCCTTCTTTATGGATGTGTGCAAACCTTCTTTGAAAGGGACTTTGTGAACTAACATCATTTCACCTTTGTCCTCTTTCAACTGGCATTTCTTTCTGAGGCCTCAATTTGACCATTTATTGAGTGTTTGTACCACAGTAGCAGGACAAAACAGCCTGCGAGCCAGGAAAAATGCATTTGCTCTTAAACCCCTGGATACACCTACGTATCTTATATACCCCTTGACACACAGGATGTGATTGAGACAAAATGGCTTCACTGCTTTGGATTCAGTACTGTCATTTGGAACTGCTGCGGCTACTGGCAACTGCAGCCTCCCCCTGAGGCTGTGTCAAACTAAGGAGCTAGGTCAGAGCAAAACACAGACTTGCACAATTATTTTTAGAATTATTTCCTGAGAAGAAACATGCACTTCTTCATTACAGCTGAAGACTGGAGACTGAAAATTTAATTCTTGGCTCTACTGGTGGTATAGATGGATGCTCAAGTGCTACTTGAGGCACTAAAACATCTTGACCTTTCATCTGGAACAATTAAATGGAGTTTTGCTTAAGTGGCACATCTGCTGTTCAAGCTGGGACTTCATTGCATGAAGACTGCCATTCCCAGTTCAGAAGACATTTGCTTATCCAACCAAGTTATAACTCCAGTTTCCTTTTTACAAACATCTGTTTGGAGACAGGAAAATCTCTCTGGATGTGAAGTGTCAGAAAGAAGCTTCAGAAAATTTCATGCAGTGTTGAACCTGTGATCATTAGCCAAGTTCCTCTCTGAAATTCTGCAAACCCAACAATATCACTTCTTCAGCCTAGTGCTGCTTGGTTATGAGAAATCCTCATATGACTATTTCGTAACTTAAAGAAAGGAATCCAGATGCTACAAACAAGCAAAACATATATGCTATCATTTTTCCAGTACAATAGGTCTGTGTGTCACAATTCTTATTAGGCAGCAGAAATAACATTATATGTGAAATACCTGAGCAGTAAGAAACTCCAACTAACAAGGCTTATAAAAATTTCTCTCTTGGCAGTGGGTGTCTGTGTGCATGGTTGTAAAAAGACCTTACTCAGTTAAACACCGTGCAGTGAGGGAAAGCTGTAAAAAATTTTAGTAGGTTTTCTTGTGAATATAAAAATTAAATTATTATCGCCAACATTTTATCAGTAACATTCATTAACAGCATAAAATCTGTTACTCTTCAGAAATAAAGAAGTCTACGTGTTTCACTTGCCTCTGTGTTCTGATTCAGGAAGCCAGCTTTAATTTACAATGGTGGATCCTTAATGGTAGACATTTTTACGGGATTTTATGTATCTGTTTTGAAAAGTCTGTTCACATTTTCAATCAAAAAGACATTTTGAGTGGTTGAAAATTCCCAGAGGTTCGTTTGAAACAGATTGAAATCTGCATCCCTTCCCAGCCCTGTAACAAAAGAGCACTTTAACAGCTGGACAGGTACCAGGGTGAGGTTAACTGGTGTTAGCAACAGCTGGAATCCGGGCGCCTTTCCGTCCTACTGAGCTTGCCTGTTGTGGTGTTAGCGGAACGGACGCAGGTGGGAATATTTTAGTGGGAAATTTGACCTCTCCCTTTTTAAATATTCTTGTAGATTTTTTTCATTTTATTGATAAAGATCTACTCAGAAATTAGTGGATGTGTTTCTCCTCTCATTTGGGCACTCTTTCGGAGACTATGCCCTATTCGTATCAACAGAATTGCACCGGGAGATAACTAGGAGGAGAGGAGTTGATCTAGGATTCATAAAGTCTGTTGATGTTGCCATGTATTTTTCTTCCCGCAGGCTAACAAATCAGACAACCTGTTTCCTTCAGGCAGCTGGCATAAAACCAAATAGCAGTGTTCACATTTTCTGGAGAATTAACACCATTCTGAAATGGATGACCCATGTTTCAGTGTTATACGGCAGGCTGGGGAATATGCTACTCCTTGTGGCAGCTTTAAAGGGGAAGAGACTGTTATGCTTTAAGACATAATTTTTGGGCTTAAAATGTCCCTTCAAGATACAACAGCAGCAAAACCAAATCCTGAGGTGTAAAAGGCTGTATTTATATGGTGGCAGCCAGAAGGGCCTCCATAGCGCATGCATCACCAGCCTGTGGATGCATTTCTTCTGTTCTTGTATAACCCTCTACTATGCCTACCAAAATGGGTTCACAACTGTACATTTTAAGTAGTCTCACCCACAAATCCATATATGAGGAACAGTGACCTATATATGAAGAAACATATGTATACGTACAAAGAAAATTCTTTAGTCTAGATCTTTGTTGTCCAACCAAATGTTGAATAGAAGGCTTGAGAAAATGCCTGCATAAATGGCCTCATTTCTAAAGTGCGTGGTTAATCCTGCTTCCATAAAAATGTAGGGTAATAGATCTATTACTTTAATGGGAGAAGAGCTAGGTTGTGATGGTGGAGTATTCAAAACTATTGTAATGTGTAAGGCTTTAAAAAAATCTTACAATCATCGGAAAATTCTGCACTAAACAGATACTTTTTCCACTCTGCTTAACAGCATATCTCGTGGAAGACAATCCTCTTGTCCAGAGATTGTAAAGGAGGCACATGAGGTTCTGGTTCTCTGTGTGCTTTGTGTCATACTTTCTGTTCCTGTAGCTCCAGCCTTGTTCCTTGGGATGGTGAGGTACACGACTGTATGTCACCTGCAAGAAGAAGGACAGGACCTTACTGTCAGTTCTTCACGAGAAAAGTAGAGTTTAAAGTCAAAACAGATATGAAGTGGGAAAGCTGTAGGAATAAAAAATGACCAGTCAGGTGTTTTGTGCTTTGACCTAAACTGTATGAGTGACAAAAGTGTGACAGCATGGTTTATGAGTTATTAGAAGTTTCTTACCTTTTAATGATGTGCATTCTTTACACTTCTAATTGTCTTGAAAAAAGACTCTTGGAAAGTCACTGCTGGCTATTAAATCTCAGTTAAAAATTTTTGTGTTTGTCTTCAGTACAAAATTGGGAAAATTATGGTCACTTATTCTTTTATCATTTTGAATATGTGTCTTTCCTTGGATTGTATATGCCTGATCTAAAACTATTCTGTTGAATTTGGTGGGAGTTCATAAACTTAAACTCTATACTGTTTACAGCTTTCCAAATGGTGAAAAGTTCAGCAAAATATTAATAATCCAAATTTATGTGATTTTTCTTTTTCAACAAGAATGATGTGACACATAAGGATTCCTAATGAAATTAAAGAACAGAAGATTGCAAATTAAGAGCAAATATCTTATAAAGCGACGTCCTTATAACAACTATGGCTGAATTTGAAGGATTGGGTAATTATGACCATTAATATAATATGTTTCATTTTACATGTTGAGAAAAATTCCTCCTGTCACACTAAATGACAGTCCTGATACAGGATGAACACACTTGATATTTGTATACTTAAAAGACAGCTATTTTTCAGTTATTATATGCTGTTCATCAGTGTCATTAAAGTATTAGCAGACTTTTGTACTGTATGTAAGGACAGCTTCTAATGTTACCCAATATAAGAAGAGTAGTTTATTTTGTTTGCTTTAATGAAGACGTTTCTTCTATAGAGCATCCAGGAGAGAGAGAGACCTGCATAAGAGAGATGTGTGAATTATTTAAGGATAATATACCGTATTAGGGATTTCTAACGTCAAAGAAACATTCTGGATGCTTTGTCTGCATTCATCACACTCGCTTTTGCATGCATTGAATATGGAAGCTGTCAAAAGTGTTGAAAATCTGACAGATTTTTTGAGCTAAGTATTTTATTTTTTGACAGAACAGTTTGGTTTCTGAGCCCTGCATCCTTGCTTCACTGAGCAAAGGATGCTGTTGTGTTTGGCTTAGTTCATTTTGAAGTCTCCAGTGGTCATAACCCATAAACCAGAGTGACACAGGGCCATCAATCAACACGCGATGACTCTTGTCTAAGCTTTGAATTCTTGAGGCTATCTTTGCACATGTTGTTCAGAGTGCAACTTGTGGAATATCAATCATTTTTATAATGTGATAGTGGAGCTCTGAGATTGGAGTTCCTGCCCACATCTCCAGGTTCTGAGCATTTAACTGCTGGGTGACCTACCTGACAGCACTGTTTCTCCAGGCGTGGTGTTTTCACACTTAAGAATGCCTCTAAACGTTTTTGAGTTGTACTTTAATGACGTGGAATTCAACCAATGAGCCATGAACATACCTGGGTTTTTAGTGGCTAAATGGCTGCACTCTGACGGTGATTTTCTTCAGGCTCAACATTAATTTTATTCTTTCTACTGTAATACTAGCTAGTAGTTACAAGGTGAGTACTGGCATATATGCCAAACTTAAAATTTGACAAATAGGGATATATTCGGCTTGCTATTTGCGTCTATCTACGCTCATTTCTAGGTTTTACATAAGACTGACCGTCTTTTGCACCATTCCCATACAGTTAGATACACAGATTTTCTGAGTTAATTGAAGGAAAACAGAATCTCCTAGCTCAAACCATTAAAAAACCCTAACCTAAATGATACAAGTGATGTTGTTCTACTCCAAAAACTGGACCTGGAGTTTGTGCTGAATTGTGATTTTATCATACCAGAAGGTTTGTGACTTCTACTGATCACTCAGTTTCGGGACTTCTGTGAATCCATATTTTACAAGATGGCTGGTTCCAGACATTTGTTCAGAAATACCAAAAGCAGGTAAAAACTCTCCCTCCCTGGCCTTCATATTTTATGGTGAAATATAATTGAAATAGGATTCAGCAGGGAAATTAAGTATGTGGCTGATTTAAAACCCTCTGAAATCCCATGATTTTTCTTTTCACTTATTTTTGGAAACTTCAGCATATGACTGAAGACAAGCATTTGTGTAAATGCTTTGGGGCAAAGGTTTGAGGATAAAACTCCTCATTTTTTTCTATGATGAAGCTATTAATTTTTTTCCTTTCATGCATAGCCTGTGTATTTTCATTAATTTTTCGTTGTAAGTAGGCTGCTAAACATGACCAACAAGCACACCTTTCTATGAAAAAGTATTAATATTTTAAATGACAAAGACATATCTCTACTTAACTGCAGCTACTTCTTTACTTGTTCATCATCTCTTGAATGATTTTTCAGCGTGCTTATTGTGCTCGCCTGGTCCTGGCTTTGCTGTAAACCTCATAACAAATGGGAAAAATCTGGGGCTAATTTACAGGGTTTTCCAGTTGGCTCACGACGGTTCAAAGACAGCAGCTTCTGCTGGCTCCAGGGAATTTTGTGGCTGCCGGTGAAGAAACATCCAGCTATTCTGATTCTATGATTCTATGATTCTATTTCTGGGGTGTAGGGATGGGCTAATCTGGGGCCAGCATAGCATAAGGGTTGTGTGGATTTAGTTGCCTAAGCATAGGAGTCTAATCACCATCTAAGCACCAGGACATCCCAATCTGGCCTCCAGCTGCCTCTCCAGAAGGGCAGAAATCTCCTGTAGGTCATAGCTGTCAGCCATGCGCAAACATCTTGGAAATACACTAAATTAGCATCACACTTGCTGGAAAGACTCTGTGTGTGTGACTCAGCCATCCCTTAGCGTGCAGACACAGTGGATACATCCCCACGCATGTAGGCAATAGCTCTGACAACTTAATGCAATTATGTGTGGTAGAGTTATAGATATAAAATATATTAAAACCCCTTCATCAGCTTCAAGAGCTTCAGGGAACTGATCTCAAGACTTAGCACCCGAAGCTGCTGTCCCAGAAGAGCATATGCAGGAACCGATGACTGGTTTCACTTCTCATTTACCAGCTGGCAGCAAACATTTAGCAAATCTAATTCAGAAAGCACGGTCAGGAAACACTCTTATGAGGAGCCTTCTCACACTTGTCAGAAGTGTGTGCACTTTGTGAAACAAGGAGTGCAGAAGTGGGTCAGAAATTAAGCTTTTTTTTCTATGTTAACACCCCCTCAAAATTCAAAGCAAATGATCTCCTCTATTTAAGTGACTGGTGTTGGCTGGGCTTCCACCAGCATTTTCACAGGGATGAACGCTTGGAATTAGTTGCCGTACAGCAGGGTTGTGTACTATATACTACTACTTTCCTTTTTCAGCATGTTAAGGCAGCCAGCACTGCCTTATGAAGGTTGCCAGCATGCCTATAGCATCTACTACACGTCCGCAAGCAGGTAGCAGTGGGTTGGAGCACTCTCAGGAGGGCTGTCCCAAGAGGAACCATTCTGGCTATGTCACATCAAAGGGCTCCAGTTCTTGCCTGACACTGCCTTAATGACCTGGGCATCCGTCAGTTCCCTGGTATCTGCAAGAAGCAAACCCAGCTGTGGGCTGCTGAAAGGACCAGGACTCTGCAATGGATATGTGATGCTAAATACATAAGCCATGTTTTTTTGCTATGTTTATGTTGTGTTTTAACTGTAGGTCCACTTAAAATCCAGTGCAGAGTGAGTACAGGAGCCATATATTTATAAGTAAAAGAGAACCAGAGAGTGATTCCTAGCTCAGCAAATACAAGCCTGCTCTCAGGGTTATACTCAGGGACTACCATGGGAGGAAGCCGGGTCTGCAGTATCCCAGCTTCAAGGAACTAAAGGACTCGAGCATGTGCAGTTTGCTGTGGGAACAAGCAGCTGAAAGGTCCTCTGGGCAGTGCCCTGTGAACAGGCAATGCTCTTCCAGTTAGTGGGCCACTGTTCTCACTGCATATTCACTTATTCTCATGGGAAAACCCAATTTCGTATTACCTCTCACACCAGCCGTTCACTCATCCAGCTCTCTTAATGTCACACAACAGTGGTAGCAAACTACAGGAGCAAACACGTTCTCCAAGGCTGAAATGAGATTATTTTTTTTCCAATAAGAAAGACTGGCTGGTCTCCAAAGCTCATCTGTCTCTATCTAATTTCCTGCCAGAGTCTTCTCGTGGTTGCGCTCCTGCTCCGCTCTTAGAAGATCAGTACAGACACCTTCATAAGCATGGAGCTGCTTTTCATGCTCTATTATTTCTTCATTAAATTCAGGCTTTTGTGTTTAAGCCCCCACTGCTTTCCTCCTTAACAAGCTCTTAAATCACTGACATAGGATGCTGGGAGAACTGATGTAGGAACTTGATTGTGAAATGAAAGCTTCCGATCCCAGAAACAGCAATGCTGCACCAGGACCTGCTGGATCTAGTACAGATAGCAAATGCCACCGGGTGGCTCTTGTTGTGTGGATGGAAATAGATGTTCGTGTGCCTGTTCGCAGCCAGGGCGGATATTAGATGCTCCTTATCTCTCTCACTTGGTACAGTTCCCCATGACAACTCTAGCCTCTCATCAGGTCTTGAATCAACCAACCTAGTTTTAGGAGGGTTTTTTTTTTTTTTTCATTTTCGAAGCAATAGTTTCCCTTTGAAGCACGAAACTTCTCCTAGAAGTGTGCTCTGATGCTCTCTGTTGGACTACGTGTTTGAGGGATCACCAGCATTTAAGGAAATCCCATCCTAGTAGGGTTTAGGCAAGCATGCCGGTAAAAATTGTATACCAGGGATTTAAGCAACTTGCACTGCTCTGAAAGAGCCGGCTGGCTCTTCTGAGAGTCCCCAGCTGCCTACGGAGGTGATCACACTGCACATGGGTGCTCAAAACCTTTCTGTAGATGTGGCAGTAAGCCGGAAGACACAATGATCACAATTGGCCACTGATGATGTGTATCGCATTGCCTGGTGATCAAAGACCGAGGGGTAGCTTTGTGGTGGTGCTGAGCACACACAACTGATACAGGAGCTGATTGAAAATATGCTTTGAATATACATAAGACTATAGAAAGGCAGTTCTGAAAAATGAGAATATAGCACTATAGCTCTTTGATGGAGTTATCATCCATTAATTTAGTTAGTCCTTTTGGAACATGTTTTTATACTTTTGATATCCCTAACAAAATGTAGCACTGAAGTCCACAATTTAATTACAACTCATTCTAAAAATATATTTCTTTAAAAAATACTCAGCATGGTAATTTCACTAAAGGTCCTCTATTTTCCTTTTGAAAATTTTTCCCTCTTCAGCTTCTTTGTACAGTCCATAAAGTGATAAGGCAAACATCTTTTATAACTGAGACAGACTCCATAGGTAGCTCGGGTTGGTCACCCAAGATTGATAAGCACAGCTTAAATTCTAGCTTTAGACACTCTCTGTGTCTGAGTTTCTCAACTGTAAAACTTGAGCTGGTATGAAGGTTGTAAAATTAGCATGATTATTGCCCTTGTGTGTCTATTGCTCTTAGACATACAAGTAGAGAAAGATGTTTAGTGTATTAAACAGTTCAGGAAGGGTTTGAGGCTATAAGCATCAGTTCTGGAAAGCCTATAAATAATTTAAATGGATAATATAAGAATTTTTGAACTGCTGAATATTAACTTGCTAATGACTTTAAATGATCCATTTTCTATTAGTTCTAATTCAAGAAGTGGAGCGATTTTACAATGTGTATTTGGTTCCCATAAGGTTACGTTTTTGCTTCACATACTCTTCTCATGGCTTTTTTTTTTTATGTGTGATTCTGAATGTGGAATACCCCTGTGCGATTCTTGGGTAAAGAAGAGACAGATACTTTGGTAAGCATGTTCTTTTTCTTTTTTACACTGATCTCACTTCTTGCTCTAAGGACTTTGAGCAAATGCAATTATTTCCGCCACCATCAGAGAAGCCACTTAGGTGATTAAAGGTGAGCATTTGCTTAAGTGCTTTACTGATTGAGCTTTTATTGCACTGGAGAGTATCAATTAAAAAAAAAAAAAAAATCCCTTGTCTCCCTCGTGGTTCAAAAAAATCTAAAGAAACCAAGCACTGTGCGGAGCAGTTTGACCTTTAGAAAACATTTTGTAAGGCATTTTAATGAAATGCAAAGGGTACTTCTAAAACCTTTAGCATTCATCAGCCGTGTCCTCGTCTATCAAAACAGCCAAGTTAATTACGAACAGGATGGAAAAAAAAAAAAAGGCAAAAAGACAAAAAACAGCTATCGGCCCTTCGGGAGAGGCTCCATCCCGCAGCTGGCCCCAGTAGATGGCACTGTTTTGAATAATTTGAGGCAGGGCCGGCGGTGCCCGCGGGCTGCTCCCGCCCCGCGCCCCGCGCCCCGCTGCCGCCCCGGCCCCGCTCCCGCTGCCGCCCCGGAGCGCGGCGGGGGACGGGACCGTACCCGGCTTCAGCCGTCCTCCCCCCGGCGGCAGACGGCTTTTGCCTTCTCCCCAGTTAGAAACGGGTTAGCTTCGACGTTTTCGCTGTATTTTGTTGAGCAAGAGTTTGTTGCTCGCAAGGAAAAATCATCGGTACTCCGCTGCTGTAACTGTGTTTTTCTGTCTGCTGCCGGTACCTGTTGCTTCACTTCACAGAATCGTAGAATCGTTTAGGTTGGAAAAGACCCTTAAGATCATCGAGTCCAACCGTCAACCTAACACTGCCAAAACCACCACTAAACCATGTCCCTAAGCACCACATCTACACTTTTAAATACCTCCAGGGATGGCGACTCAACCGTTCCCTGGGCAGCCTGTTCCAATGCTTGACAAGCCTCTCGGTGAAGAAATTTTTTCTGTCATAATAACTCCCCCTCCCGCTTCATTTCGTAATAGATCTTCCCCTCCCATTATGGTTTTCAGCAAATTCCGTGTTCATTTACACAGATTTTACAAAAATCTGCTGCGGGTGTCAGCAGTGAGAAATATCCCTTCCTGATATCTTGTGAGGTGCGTTGGAGAGACAGTGTCTCTGCTGAGGGGTGAATTTACCCCGTATGTGAACGAGTCTGCTGATTTTCTTCCACAGAGGGAAGCAGGGACCTAAATTCTCGATCTACAGGAACTCGGGGACTGGAAAACTTAACTTTCAGGTACCCTATAGCTTCATAAAATTCTCTGTTCTCATTTAGAAGCTCAGGCTTCCTTGAATGGGAGGAGTTTGGTCTCCAACTGGACTTGGTGTTCACAGTTGGGATAGACAAAGCTCCTTTGCAATTTTTACTTGCTGGTCGTATTTGTGAATTCTCTTCTGAAGTTCGGTGCTCAAATCTCACCACTCTTTTCTGGTGAAATAAAAAGGATATTTTTTGAATCTGGGAGCACATTTTGGCTGCTGGCTTTGGGCATTGACCTGACCTTACTCTGATTCATGGGAGGGAAACGTGGGTGCCCTCCCTACCTCTGAGGTGTAGGGGAAGAAGACATGAGCATGGGAAACAGCTTTGATACGAAGTCCTGGAGGGAGTATATGGCTTCCTAGGATTCTGGCATTTGGGGGACCAGTCTTTTAGCTTATGCTTGTTATCAAGCAGATGGGAACTCTGAAAACAGTCCTTTCCCTCTTGTGCCACTGGGTATAGCAAACCACAAAGTTTCTGGATCCTTGTGTTGGAAGAACCTGCAAATTTTCTGCAAGTTGCCACAATCGTCTGGGACGAGCCCTCTCTGCAGGGTAGATCCTCCTTTCTAGTCTGAGAACAGCATGAGGAATTCGTGGTTTTGGTCCTTTCTTTTGGACCCAGTCCTCCTCATCAAGTGCTGTTTTAAAATGTGGGGGAGTTTCTTGTTTGTTTGTTTTCTGAAGTAATCATTGGCCTGTGGACTAGAAAGTGGAGCTGGGTGATTGGTGTAATCACTAGCCTATTGGCAGATTATTCTCTCCAACACTTGGACCAACATTTATTGAGATAGATTATATAAAGTGGCACAAGTAGGCTGGGAGGATCACAACCATACAGCCTTGGTGAAACTTCCATTGCATGGTTGGAGAGGCAGGAAGAAATCTCCCCAGACAACCGTGGATCTGGATTTGGTGCTCCTAGCACGTGGAAAGAGCGTTTGTTGGGAGGTGGAGGCAGCCCTCTCCCTCGCAGGCTATGGGCTGATGAGAGAACAAGACCGCTGGCAGCAGAGTAGACTTCAGCCCTACCTTTCTCCTGTGCGCCCCTCTAGTGCAGTTCAGGCAGGTCCCTGCTCAGCATGCAGAATTTCATAGCTCCTACTTTTAGTCCTGTGTAAGAACCAGCCTTCTTTCCTTTTGCAGGTCCCAGCCTTCATCATATCTTTTTTCCTCCAAGCACTGATTTTGCCACCTCTTTTTTTTTTTTTTTCTTCTTCTCTCTACTATCCAGTTTTGTTTCTCCTCTTGGGTGGAAGACATAGAGAGATCATGTCTCTTCATAAATCCCAGTTTCCCCATTTTTTGCCTTTTTGTCCATTCCTGTCAGCAAACCCTGGGGGCAACTTGCGAGCTACGCAAGTGGGCAGACTCTGGAAGGGAACAATATTTCTTCTCCTGATCAGTTTGGGTGCTAAGGAAACCAAAGTCGAGTGAAATAATTCCTCTCTTCTAGAAAACTGTGGAAAAATACTCTTTGAAGGACTCATCCCCTGACTGTGAGGTCCTGGGGATTATATCCACAATAGGAGAAACCTGGTAACCATGTTTGTTATTTCTTTGATACAACCCTACTTAGTTATTTGTGAATTATGCTCCACCTTGGTGCTGCTGGCCAGACATGGAAGGGGGGAGGGCTGCCTTCACCAGCTGTGCTCAGGGCAACTGCGTGGCCTAAATTGGGTAAAGCATGGGCTTTAGCAGAGGAAAAGGATAATTCAGGCACTTTTTTTTTTTTGAAGCTTTCTAAAAGCTCAAGAAAAATAGCGTCCCTGAGCAGCCTTAGCTGCTGCAACATTTCTATTTTTAAAAATTTCAATGAGAATTTGAGTTGGTGTTTTCTGAATGCATACAACAGCTGTCCCGCTGTGCTGTGTATCACCCATCAAAAATCCCAAACTAAGGCAAACCAGTGATGAGGGAACACTGGATTCTCCCCCACCTCTTTCCCCAGGCGAACGATTCCCTAAACACAAATTTTCAAACAAGTAAACCTGAATATTGTTCATTGCCATTTCCTACTGTGATAAGTAGTTTAAGGTCATCTTTTCGGTATTTACAATGTATGGCTTAAAATACAAACACCCTTTGTTTGTGCTTTGTTATTGCCTGCGCCACTGAACGCTTTCATGGACGTACGCTGCAATAAAGGATGGCTTAGAAATTCAATGTGAAAAGGCAGCCAGTGCCACTGGGGAATAGAGTACTCACGACTCATAGCCTCTCGTTGACCAGGTTCACAAAGTAATGCTTTTTCTAAAATGTATCTAATGCGGGGCTGAAATTTAAGCATCATAAAGGCACAAGACAAAATCCATCTTCCAGTCCTTTTTCAACCTTTGATAGAAACTTTATCAGCAATTTAATTAAGTATTTAGTTGTATAAATTTGTAAGGTCTGCTGCAATTTTGCCTGAAAGTGAAAACAGAGACTGTTCTGGACATCCTGTTCTTACTTTTCTTTCTGTACAAGAACGTCATGACATTTTAAAACCTACGGGCACTTTCTTTTCTTCCACTCCTTAATTGAACAGCATGATACATTTTGAACGCTCTTTCACTGCGATTCCCACGTCTGAAACACGCCCAACACAGGTGTCTCACTTTTGCCATTCCTCTTCCTTCCCCTTTAAAAATTTGATCTCCAAGACAAACAGGTGAAGCTGGACAGGGTCCTTCTTCAAAGCAGATTTTAATTCCCGAGTCTCTGATTGCCAATTGCAAAACACAATAAATGTGATCGCCTCTGGGCTTGAGAATAAGCCTCAGATATCCATTCTGGAACAAGCGTTTTCAGAGCTACTAGGCTGCAATTATAGCTGTGTTAGCAGGTGTGAATTATTTAGTTAAGGTCGGGAACCAGTTTTCTTTAGAATATGCAGGTTTCAGATGCAGATTGACCCTTTAAAATGTGTTAATTGCTTGACAGAGTAGGTTATTGCATTATGGGTTGGGTTAAATTTTGTTGAAATGAGTAGATCCTCCATTTAATATAGTTTTATAAAGTACTGGGGCATATATTTGTGCCCCAAGCAGAGGCTTTGCAAGGCAGCTTGGAAATGTGAGTGATATGTGTTGATGAGCTGGGTCTGTGTATTATTTTGGCAAGACAGGCTAGAGGAATGAGAGAATAACACTAAATAATATAGGAATATATTATTGTATATTGTATAGCATCTATGTGTGGTCATGACAAGAGTGTACAGCATTGAGGTACTGCATTGAAAGAGTGGGAAAATCCCCTTCAGTGTTCAGTCCACCTGACTTTCAGGAAAGTAGGATGTTGGACATTACTGTGAACATACAAAATTACAAAATTACCCCAAAGGTCCCTGATTCAATCACTGAGTTTTGCATGCAGTAGAACATCACATCTGTTCAACAGGATCCTGCTGGCCTTGGGCCTTTTTGTCCAGGGCTCAAATGCCTTTTCATCGCCTATACACCTTTTGTAGTTCATTTTCTCATGCGTGAAATGCCCGTGTTTGTGTTAATATCCCGTATGTCTCCAAACTGCCCCAGTGCCACAAAGAGCACGAAATGACTCAGTCTGGTTGGGACCAGCTGCAGGGATGGGACTGATGGAGTTTGAGCGTACAGAGCACCAGACATGAGATGAGCAGGCTGAAGCTTTGGGGCTGACTGAACTTATTTTTTGCAGCTCTCCCTTGCTTTAGAGAAACAGTCTCCCCACCCATGGTCATGTCCCTTTCATCTGCATGTTTGGTAAATATCTACCAGATGGGTTTGCTGAGAAGTCTACTGAAGGGGGAGTGAAAATAACCAGCAGTTATGAACACTGAACAGGTAAATGTTGGAATTTGAACCTAAAACCTCAGTAGAAGAAGTTGTCGTGGCAACAGCATCCTGAAGTGTGGGGGCAGAGAGGGATAGAGAGACCACATCCTGGAGCTGAACCAGCGAGCTGCTGAAGCTTAGGGAGGTGCCTAATCAGGGATAATCAACATCGTGGAAGCTGCTTGATGATGGACTGCTCCTCCACAGCTGCTGATGAGCAGCCTGACTGTCATACATTATGCACTGCTAACCTGTTTGGTGAATAATTTTTGGCAGCCCAAGAGGGGCTCTAATCAGGTGCAATGGAAGTCTTTTCCCTGACTTTGCCTCTCTGCAAGGATAAGGCCCTTGAGTCATGCACTGCTGTCAGGCCATTCTCAGAAGGAAAAAACTGAATTAATTACTATTTTCCTGGTTCTTGCAGCCAGCAGAGTGGAGATACTGTGTGGTATCTGCATTGGACCGGGAAATGGGCAAGTTAAAATAAGTGAGCTGGACAAGATGCAAGTAGCAACGTTATTTATAAGGGAAGAGTATTTAGAGTGTAGTATAGTCAGCTCCATGTTACTTATGTAAGGGACGAAAGATGAAACCAGAAGCTTTCTGTTTGGGCATTCGTGTAAATAAAAAGCTATAGTGATGGTGGCTAACTACTTCACTGACTTCTTACTGGAATCACTTAGAAAAACCCAGGTCTTACTTTGTCACTCAAGAGGCCAGAAGAGATAACATCATAAAGGGGGGGAAAAAAAGTTCAAATGCAAGAGCTGGAACATGAATGAAATGCTTCTGCAGTGGAGCTAACTTGGTATCTCCATTCTGCCCTCTGTAACTTATCCAGACCCATGCCAGCTTTGTGCAGTGCTACAGCATGGTGTTTGCCTAACTGTGTTGCTCCAAAAACAAGTTCACCAGGCTCATAAGGTCTGCATGAACTCCAACCGTATCCAGCGCTGTGTATCCCACTGGATAATCCACCAGCAGCTGGTGGCCCCGTTACTTTTGTTTCTTTCAGTAATTTACCAGTTACTTGGCTGAGATTCTCTAAAAAGTGCTGGTAAGGGAGTTTGGTTTTCCTCAGTAGACCAAAGCACTTCGCAACTTTGTTAGAGCCTGCTGAGGCAGACTATTCATGGTGCCGATAGAAGAGCATCTCCAGAAAATAAACAAACCCCCTCAACATTAAAACCGCGAGAGCTACATACTCTCAGTTTCTTGGATATGATGCAGGGTTTGTTGCAAAATTATATTGGAAAAATGAAGGAGCTAAGGAAAATCGTCGTTTAAAATTCAGTGCCAGTCAGCACTAATGACCAGAAATCGGGTACCAGCTGGTGGCTGTTCCAGTTTATTCCTTGTGAAAGCCACATTCATGAGTGTGAGATGAAAGAGGGGAAATCTTTCCTATTGCCATTTCTAATAAAGCAGTAAACATCGTTGAATGCCAGAAGAAAGAGTACGAATTTGATTTTTCCTGCTGGAGCTTTCTGATGCAGAATCGAATCTGCCTGGTGGCTAAATTATTGATGACGGTTCCTGTTTTTAACCCTACTGTATTGCCTGTGATATGGTAAACATAACTTCTCCACAGGTTCTCATCCTGACTGCTGACCAAATTTTATTCTTGATTGTCCACCTGTGGCTGCTATTAACTTAGATAAGAGGCACAGTCACGGTGCTGCAGGTAGTAATTAGGCATAATTTATTTTTGTCCATCCTGAGTGATGAATGTGAAAATTTGCATAGAATAATTTTTCGTCCTTAAGTATCCATTCTTCTCATGGTTTCTAATCAATAGATTGTGACTTGCATGCAGAAACAACAAAGGATCAAAGTAAGTCTTCCCCACTTCCTGCCTTCCCTGTCTCCTTACCCTTTGATGCAGTTATTTGTTGTACAGATGCATCAGAAGCACATCTTGTGTCTGTCTTCCTTAGTCTTTGCCTGTACAACTGAACAAGTATGGCAGGGCTGATTGCAAAGGTATGCTTTTATTGCACACATAGGACAGCAATAATCTAAATGCAATTATGCCGTGAGCAAGCCTTTAGAGACAAGTAGGATGTAGCTGTGACTGCTTAAAACATCTTTCTTAGGTGCTCAGCTACATCCTCAGATCAGAGATTCATCCTCGGCCATTCAGCCTGGTAGAGATGAGCTTTTTTTCTCTCACTGTTGCTTTTCTCCACGCTTTATTGCAAAATTGTACGAAGTCCATATTCATTATTTGACCTGCCACAATACATTTAGCAAAACAACTTGTGCTGATGATGCCAAAAGGGAGGGGTTTTTTTGCAAGGAAGCCTTTGCCACAGAAGCCTTTGGACACATTCATAAGAAGAGGAAACCCAAGTGTTTGCAGCCGTACAAGAGTGTGGGGTACAAGATGAAATGAATGTGGGTGTAAAGATCACTAACCATAAAAATCACAGCGTGTTTTCCAGAAAAGATTTCTATTTTGGAAAGAAAAGCTGCGTCCTCTGCAGCATAGAGTACTGACATTATTATCCTACTTCTGCATACAGGTTTGCAGCACCTTTCTGCTACAGTGTCTGCATCAACCTCCACAAAGATGCTCTTGTTTTACTCCAGGCCAAAATCTGCCCCAGAGCTACAGTTTCTAGAGCAAATGACTGACATAAAGGCTCTTTTTGCTGTTTTAAACAGCAGGGAAGAATTTTTTTTAAAAGTCAGGCTTGTGGTTGATGAATAAAACATGGCTCAATGTGATGCCATTCAGCAAGGGAAGCTGTGGAATAATTTAAATTTTCTCACACGTGGGTTTTGTACATCAGTAAGGACTCGTGGTCGCATTGCTGTTAGTGTTGAAATCTATTATAAAATTGTGAGAATAACAGGGCACATAAGAAGTAAGTAAAACCAAGAATGAATTATTCCTGTCAGAGGAACACAAGCACACTTATTAGGTGTACCTCCTGCCTGTGGGAGATATTGCTTTCTCTTTTTCCCTTCCCCAAGCTCATCAGAGGACAAAAGCAGAAAAAGTGAGTGTAATGGGTTTATTCTTTCTTTGTGCAGTGTTTATCGAAGCTGACAGCACCAAAACCCCATTGTAGGTTAAAATAATAGTTCTTTAGAAAGTTTTTAGAGAGAGGTACATTGTCAGCATCAGAAAAAAATAGAAGGTTGCATGTCATTTATAGACTGGTTGGGTTTCAGTGGGCTCCCAATGTATTTCTGAAACATGTGTTTAATTTGCCACATACCCTCAACTGGTAGGAAGATAGTCTTTATTGGAATAGCTGCTTCTTCAGGAAATGCCTTAGAGATTCCTCAGAGCCACATTTTTCACTTTTGTTTTTAATTTTACAGAAGGCGTGGATAGTATCTCCTCGTCCTGGAAGACAGTCTTTGTTGTGTCACTACTTCGATGAGCTGTTAACTCAACCACAGCTAGCAAAAGGTACCCCGCAAAGATTTTTTTTTTCCAGAATCAAGCCAATTTTAGCAATGAATTGAACTGATTGGGTGGTGATGTCAGCACATGCTTAAAACTAGCGATGGCCTTAGGTGGTTAGTCCTGCGGGCTCATTCAGGCATAGTCAAAATAATTGAGGTTAAATAATGTTATCGTCTTCTCTTTCTTCTTTTACTTTTTTTTTTTTTTTATGAGTACCTCTGCTTAAAACTTGCTCTTTCTGCCTTTTAAATATAGCCTTTGGTGTTCTGTCTCTGCATGCTACTAGCAACTCAGTTACTGGGGACATTCAGTATGCTCATTGTTTAGTTGAGGTGGTTTATGATCTTTTCTGGACACTAGTATATACCGGCAAAGTATTTATAAATGTACCTAGACTCCACCTATGCAATGAAAGGTCAACTATGCAAAGTTCCTCACAACTTTTCAAAAATATGCTAATAAAAAATTAAGTGTATCGTTAACTGCAAGATCAAATAATCAATAAACAATAAAAAATAAAGAAGCAGCAAAATTCAATATTGTCATTTTTGAAGGGCTGCGTGTCTTTATCACAGTTGCGTGGAAGAAAAAGATGCAGCCAGACAGAGTGTTCATTCCTGTGTGAGCAGTGCGTGAAGCTGAGGACAGTGAGATTGTTTTTAACTAGTATAATTTATGATGGTTATAGTGACTGCAAGATGGGAACCGAGGGATCATTTTCTTTAAGTGAAAGAAGACCCTTCCTAGGTAAGGTCAAGTTGTGTCTGGTCTTTCTAAAGCAGTAGCATATATTGTGACACCAGAGTTCTGACAATTGCCTCTGGCTCTACCAGAGCTTTTTTTGCCTATTTGATCTCTGAATCCTTGTTTGGTTTCAGAACACTCATCACACTGAAATTTAATATTTACCATCTAATTTTAATGGTCAGAAGCATTAAGTAGATTTATATTATCTTCAAGTTTTAGTCCAGAGCAGTTTGCCCCAGGTTCAGTATTATTTTTCCCCTAAATAGTGTCGGAGGCAATACACAACAAATATAGTTGAATCTAGCACTAGCCCTGCTTTTGTAAGTATTTTTTAAATAAAAAAATATAGCTCTAGTTACTGTGAGCAAAAATACTTGTTATTTCTTTAACAGAAAAATAACTTTTGAAGTTATAGATGACTTGTGCTGGAGACCCAGATGTTAAATATTTGTTAGTTTCTTGTTGGATTCAAAATATGGAGATGTGCAAATCTCTTTTGTTGCCAACAACTAGTGATGGCCACCACAGATTAAGAAAAGTGGTATCAATCCCACCAGTCACCTGAAAGGGACTTGAAGGGCAAGTTACTTCACAAACATTGCCAACACATACTCCTGAAACGCAGGGGTTTTTATCTGCAGGAGCTTGCAAGCTACTTACTTCATTCCCTTCTAGATGAACGCTCATCGGACCTCGAAGTTTGAGGCTTTTAAAACCCACCTCTCCCTGCAGCCCACATGTATATATGTATATAAATATTTGCAAAGCATGCACACTCACAGAGATACGGACATATTTATATGCTGGACATTTTCCTCCCAGTGACATTAAAACTTGATTTTAGCTAATATTTCTTAATCTCAGATAGGAAGAGGTAGATATACAAATAGGAACGCGATTATGATGGTAAAGAGCAAGTGGAGTCATTGACTGCAAAACTTTCCGAGATGATAGAAACAATTAATGGAGGAAAAATTTTTTTTCAGTTTGATGTCTTTGTTGAAGTCACATCTCTTTCGCTCTCCCCAAGAGGTTACCTATGACCAGTTAGTGAAAGTTATGCTAACTTTACCCTGATTTCAACTTGCAATATATCAATAAAAGAGTAAACAAAATTGGAGGTATCTGGCGAAAGCAAAACAAAGAGAAACTGCAACAGGTCTACAATGATACATCCCACCCTGTCTTCCCAGCAGGTTGGTAGGATCATTTGTTCTGTCGTAGCTGTAGCCCTTGATAAGGTTGTTGCATGTGATGTTACGGTTTATCTTTAATAAAGGTACCTTCCGGGCTGTCCTCAGTAATTCTTATTCCTCACTCTTTTCTGGAGAGAAGCTTGTAACACTCTCTAATTACTCCCATTTTTTTCCTCCCTCGTCTCAGTAAACGCACTGTTTCGAAGTGCGGCCTCCAGTTCTTCTTCTGTCCCATCCTCGATCCCTTCCAATTCACTTTCTATCTCTCACGCACTGCTGAAACAGTTTGCTCCTGACAAAAATCTCTCATGAATAAATCTCTCTATCCAAAGCCCAGAACTGCAACTTCTCTAATTGACTCCCAAGTATCCCACAGTCCCTGCATCAGCTCAGTGCTGGGAGGGAGCATGAATAGTTTACAATTACCTGCAGCCCTTCCTCCTCTTCGAGAGTCTGCATGAAGCCTCAACCCAAGGTAATTGTAGGTTGCCAACTGAAACTGTAGGTCTACACGTCTCTGTTCATTCATTGCTGCTTTGGTGTGTGGAAGTTTAAGGGAGAGTGGCTTTATGGGGAGCTGAGAAAGATCTTGTCGCTTCCTGAGAAAGGCACGGACTTTGTCAAACCCTTGGTCTTCATCAAGCTGTGGGATTGTTTATTTTTATTTCATAGAGGGAAAGTTACATGAGAGTTTGGCCAGATTTAGTGCCTGCATATTGTTTTGGTTTAGAAAGCTGGGGAAATAAAACAAGATAGGTGAGAAAATCAGGATATCTAGGTGTTTGGAGAAGAGAGATTCGGGAGCAGTAATGTACTTCTGCATTGACATACACATTCTGTATGTGAGAGGGCTCTCAAGGAAAGACAAACAGTGAACTGCCTACCACTGTGTGTTTTGTATTTAAATGGTTTCATTTTGGCATACAGCAATGAGAACATGGCTGGGCAAAAAGAAAGAGAACTGACTGTGACTAAGAAAGAAAATCAGACTGAAGATTGAAAAATGCTAAACCAGTGAGAACATGATTGTAAAAGACCAACCCCCCACGAGAGGCAACTAATTCATGGCTGTAGCCTTCCGCAAGATGCTATTCTTTGCACAGAGTTTAATTTGCAAATCATCTTTCTTCCTCTGCTGATGTCCTGCAGTGTAACCCCCAGCCTCATCAATAAAAGATGCAGTAATGAGTCACACATTCATTGCAGTCATCACATTCGCAATAAAACATCAGTCCTCCGACAGTTTACAAGATACAAATCATATCAGCATGCAGTTAAGGTTGAGACTACATAGGAGTAATTTAGAAAAAAAAAAAAGATATTAGATGGTGTAATTGTCTCTAAACCAAGTATTAGACAGTGATAAAATTCAGACTTCATTTTGTAAGTAAAAGATATCTGGGCATGCTAAGATCGGGAATGTTGTCTCTGCCCTGCCTCAACAACAAGCTGCGGATGCATTGAGTGCAAATGGAGGAGTTAATAACGCTGTGTTCGGGTACCGTTCCTTTAGGCTTGAAATGAAACAGCTGGGCCTTCATTCAACAGATTTCCAAGCAGCAGGTTGCTGTTCAGATCCGAAGCAAACTAATAATGACTTTTAATAAACCTTTCCTGCATCCTACTCTTTACCTTTGACGTGCAAAGATTAAACTCTCATTTGTAAACTGATAGGCAAACAGAGCTCCGAAAGCACTTTCCCCATGGACATCTTAAAGATGATTTATGCCATTTTTGTCTGTGTGTCACGCAGTAGAGAGAGACTACTTTGCCATTTATTTTATTTATGACTTTTTTTTCCGAGAAGAGGACAAAATACATTCATCAGAATTTCTTATGCAAGCTCCCTACAGGCCTCAAAGTATTCTGAAAGGAATTGGTACGCAAGATGAGGTAATTATTTCAGTTTTGTATACTAAAAGCCTTTGTATTTTTTCTGCCTATAAAAATGCTGTTAGACTGATCAAACTTTTTTAAAATGCTAAGTATTGAAAAATAAAAGAGTGTATTTATCAGGAGATTGAATAGCCTACGTAGACATTGTGGATACCTGTTAATATATCTTCTGGGGGAAAAAAAAAAGTGTTGAAATGATGTATCTGTAGAAAAGCCTGTCATTATTTTAGGTTCCTTGAATTAAGACTGTTGTTTCTTCTGCCCAAAGTGAGTGTTGCTTTAACCACTGAAACAATGACAGAGATGTGTCATACCACATGCACAGATGTCAGTACCTGTGGACACAGTTTTGCTTTTCATTTCTCGTGTCTCATGTACACACAGACGAAGGAACGGCAGGAGCGTACCTCCAGTGCAGGGGTACCACGGGTAACTCTTAATCAGTCTTTATCAGCTCTGGACTAAAACACCTCCATTTAGGTATAGACATGCAGTTTTTTACACGTGAACCAAGTTTACCAAGCGCAGGTGAGATGCCCTAGTTATCCTGCTGGCCTCCGTCGGCTGCCCCTAGGGGAGGGGGTCTCTGGCAGGTCCCGTGCCTGCTGTATTTGCTAGCCCCCCAGGGAGATCTCAATAGCAAGGCTTTGCAAAAGGGATGTGCTTGGACAGCTGACGCAAGCTCCAGGTCTCCGCCGACTCAAACGGCCGCTTCAAATCCTTGCTCATACGAATAGGTTTACGTGCAAATGCCTGGATTTTAGTGCCTTCGTCTTAAACTGAACTGCGTCTGCAGTCTGGCTCTAGGTGAGCTAACTTGACCAAGGTGTTTGGGTAGCCAGTCATAGAAATTGCTGTTTCTCGCTACGCTCAGTGATACACAAACATGCTTGGAAACATCTGTCTTCGTTTTGTTCAGGATCACATTTGACTTTCTTCCTATTATTAAGCCTTTGTATTTGCTCTGCAAATACTCGCCCTGAAATCAGTAAGATTTCTTGTAGGCTGAGGTACCCCTCCAGGTTCAGAAAAGTTTCTTACCTGCTTCATGGGAAATACCATCTCTGCAAGGAAATTAGGCTAGTTTGGAAAGAGCAGCAGTCCGTACAGAAAGGTAAATATTTACCAAGCGTTTCCACATATTCCTGTTCTACCCGCCTTCATTGATGAATTAGGAGCCATGGTGAACCCAGGCAGCCTGTGTCACTTGTTCCCAGCCAATGGAGGGACCCTTCTGGTTTTGAGCTTATGCATGGGTTCAAGGAAATTTGACAAGCAGATTCAGGATGACCTTTTCAAGTAAAGCCCTCATCCCTGTTTTGAGGGAATCTATGCTGACCTGAAGTTTGAGAACAGAGTGACATAAAATTAGTAGGTTTATTGGTTCGCTGAAAACCTATGATTTGACTCAAAGGTAACCTTAGTTTGAAAGGCATTGGATTCCAACTTCATAAAACACAGTTGTGATATTTTGTATACCCTATTTGGTTACTGAGTGGTGATAATAAACTGGCTTGAAATAATCTGAGACTATTAAGCATTCCTTTTCCTTCATGAGATTGCAGCCATTTTATTTCTGTTGTTTGCTATGTTAATAATTTCCTTAAAAATAGAAGAAAGCCTAACCTACCAGGTAGTACTGGTGCTTTCTGGTTTTACTTTCTACTGAACCAGGCTGTGTTTTAAGCTGTATGGAAGTTAGCTTGACGTGGGAGAGCCTGGTGTTTGCTTCCAGACATGTAGCAGTAAGGAGTTTATCCATTTCTGAAAGGAGGTAGGCAGCGAGTTGCCTATATACTCTGCTCTTCAGTTAGAATCACCAACGTAGAAGAGCTGGATTAGTAATTCCTTGTAGAATGGAAATAGCTATCTGTCTTTTGGAAAGTAAATATCTGTCTCAGAGAGGAAAATAAGGGGGTTATTGTATTTCCATGACTTATGAATTAGAGCATCCCTGGAGGTTTCTTTCATCCTGGAGTAGTCTGTGCAGTGTCTCTTGCACACAGCTGCACGTGACGCCAAACCCTGGCTCATCTGGGGCAATGAAACCGAGCCTGTCACCTTCTCATGGAATACAGTGCAGGCAAATTTCTAATTCTTAAACACTAACATGATTCAGACCTAACTGCGTTTCTGTTATGGTTGTGAAATATTAGCTAAAAAAAATATAAACTGCTTCCTGCTGTCACCAAATGATGACCACATTTATTTATAAACTGGGCTTTGTAATCCATTCTCACTGCACTCACCTACTCAGTTTTTTAATCATAATATTTGTACTCCAGTTAACTGACAGTCTTATTTTGATGCCTTATTATTGTATTATTTCTTTACGGGGAAACCTTATAAAAGCAACGCAGATTTTGCTACTGACTTCAGTGGAGCCAGGTCTTTACTCTTTATTTACAGGCTGATATGAGACTTCAGCTTTCATGGCTACTGTGAAAAACAAAGGTTAATATGAATGACTGAATCAGTTGTGGGAACTGATAGTACAGTGGTAGAAGAACATGCTTCCTGCTCTGTAGGACAATCTTATTTTACCTCAGACATCTATGCATGAACCGACTTTTATTCAATCATTGTAAGAATGCAAAATTGTCATATCAGCTATGAATATTTTCCATTATCCTAATTATCTGTTGCAGCTCTTCACAATTTCCGGACAGAGCACAGACAGAGGCTTAACAAGTACCTCCGCAACCTGGAGGGAGTAACACATAGATCCCAAACTAAGTATATGCTTTTGCTATTTAGTTTCTCGTTATTCAGTTTTTGGATTACATTTACTTCAAATCAATCTAGAGAAGGCAGACCTGCTTGTATATGGAGTTGTATATCCCACACCATGCTTGGTTTGAAGCATAATTATACGAAGGTTTCAAATTCTCTTTTCAAGTCTGTCTAAAGTGTCATATTTCTGGTAACTCACAAGTCTGAGGAATACTTTTTTGTTACTAATGAGTGAACCTAAGGAATTTTTGTTTCACAGGAGCCTTGGAAACTTCAAATACTCATCACATAATGTCTGGTGACCACTCATCTTTTCTTACCCATTGCTTTCAATGTGGGGGAAGCACATACTGAACTTCCCCCATCCACATCAAAACCATGCATCAAACCCCTCATAGCATCCCCGTGTCAGAGCAGAAATGCTGTCTCTGTACAGCATTTACAAATTAACTGGCCATCAGCACATTTTTGTTGTGCCATTTTAAAGTTTTCCTCAGCTGATTGTATGGAACAATTAATAAAATAAGAGAGCTATCCTGTTTCTACAGATGTACTTCAGTACCAACTCCTACTGACATTCACACTGCGTTTCCTATGAAAGCCAGTGGTGAGATTTGGCAACTGTAGTTGACAGATAAACACTGGCATTTACTGATAAATATGCATTTGTGAGAAGGTCTCTGTGTCATCCCATGTAGGCGCATTAAAAGCCGAAGGTAAGTATCTCACCGCATGCAGGGTTTTTTTTCAGGCTTGAATAACCTCATCTAATATATTGAAATTAGTTTTCTTGAAGCATATTTATTACTTGCATTTTTTTCAGATATTTTTGCCTGGCAAATATCGAAATCCTTTCGTGTGCATACATCGTGAAGCCAAATTTTCCGTATTTTCATATTCATGTGATTTTGTTGTGTTAGCTCAAATTCATTAGTGCTTTTTGGTAGCAGACTGTGTAGGAAGTACAGTTCAAATTCCTAGACAGCACTAAACATGCTAAAAAATCTAAAAAATTGACTGTTTTGATTCGTGATCGTTTATCTTTTTACCTAGGGCAAAGCAAGAAGGTGTATTGTCCCAATCAGTACATTACTGTGCTGAAGGAGGGATTTTCTGTTAGCTCTTGCTATCAGGAGGTCACAGCTTGCACTGGGGACCATGTCCTGGGAGAGTGCTAGGTGCTGAGCTCCTAAAATAGTCACCAACAGTTGGTTTGAACGGTGACGACATCCGTGCAGAGGACGAGGATCCTGAACAACCCCAGACAGAGGAGACTGGCAAACAGCCTGCTGAGCCAGACTGTCCTCTGCCACAAAAAAGTGCCCTTCTCCTCTGGGGACTCCTGGAACAAAACTGCTGAAAGTAACCACCCGTGCTCATTTTTATTCGAAGTAGAGCAAGGGGTCATGGTTGTATAATGCCACCAGAGGAAGCGTCTTTCCTCCTCCTCAGTGGTAATCTCAGTATTCAGTGCAGTGATCTGTGACGTGATGGACAGAAGTTCAAGCCCCTCTCCTCACTGATGGGAATTCAAGGCCATATCTTCTGTCTTTAAGGAAAGCACCCACATAGCCCACTGGCTGTACCAGTCCCTGCTGCAAAAACATATTATACCTCCTGTATACAGACTGTTCATTATAATATCAAATTGTGCCTAAACAAGCCTCAGAGTAGGGCAAGTGATCTGTTTAACTCTAGCGTGAGGCTTGCTTCATTTCTCTGTGCTGGTGTTTCCGAAGGAGGAGCAGGTAAAGTTGTCTGTCTTCTGGAATGGCTTCTACATTACTGGTGAGCAAGGAGTGAAGAGTGAAAGATGGAACCTGTTTACATAATTCAATAAATTATTTTTTTTCCATATCCTAGGTGAATGCTTTCGTTACTGGAGTTAAATTGGAGGGAATTTGTGTAGCATCTGCACTGAGCACCATGAAGTAGACTTTTTTGGTGCATTTCTGCTAGCTCAAATCCATTGGAGACAGAGACAGAAGAACCCAGAGAACATAGAAAACGTCCTGCTGGGTTTGATGGGGGTCATGGGGCCCAGGGCTTGGGCTGGGAGCCTGGTGTCCCACGGCCCCTCTCCTCAGGCTCCTGGCATCCAGAGTGTCTGTGTCAGGGATGTTAGAGAGTACCTTTGCTTTCAGGGTCCACTTCTGGGTCTGATTTCTTTTGAACATGCCGATGCTGTTTGCCCCCACCAGCCCCTGTGGCAGCACCTTGCAGAAGTCCTCTACCAACTGCGTTACATGGGTTCCTTGAATGCAGGCTGTGGCTACGTGCTGCTTCCATGGAGCCCTGCCCCACTGTGACAAGTCGCTGTGCCTGTGAGCCCGTGTGTACATGGAGGTGTAGGGCTTCTGGGGGCTTTGGTTTCAGCAGGTAAAGCACGGCCAGAGAGTCACCATCTGCAAAGCAAGGTGACAGCCGCGGGATGGCAGCTGGGATTGTGGTTTTGCTTCTGGGAATCTGATTTCCACCTCAGGACTTGATCTCTCTTGGAACTTCTTCTCGCCCCCTTTACTCTCTTGAAGGGCGATGCCGTATTTCCAACTCATCTTCCAGCAGGGAGACAATTAAGGACTCCAAACACAGCCAATGAAGAAAGCCTTGGGTTTTTCTAGTATGGACCGTCATGTGAGGGAGAGAGGAGAAGTAGCAGCTGTAATCAATACATTGCTAATTAGGCCTTGCTCCCTGTTCAGCCTCATGCGACAGTCTCATACTGACCTGTGTGCTTATAGGAGCGGGAAGCAGGAGGGAGAATTTAACTTAAACATTTGATTAACTCACTATTCCTTTCTTTCTGACTGAAACGGAATCAGCATGCAAATGCCGTTTCGTATTTTATTTTTTTGCACCGACAGCGTAGCTACACAAAAAATATTATGACCTGCTGCTGCCAAACGCAACTGAATGAATTATTCTGAAGCGCTCCTGAGCCTGTCTTTGTCACAGTCTCCTATTTCAGTCCCTGTCATGGACTGTGCCTGTCATTCATTATAGTTGATGGGTTGAGGGCAGAAAGGTGTCTCTCGTCTTGTTCTCTGGAGGATTTCATCTTGGCGCTCTCACCTTCAATCACTGCTAATAGCTCTGCTGGCACAAATTCAGAAAGGGGCTGAGAGGAGACAATGAAAATATTTCACAGGGTGTTTTATATTTTAATAGCTGGTTTTAAAAAATGAATTTGCTGGAGCAGACCAAAATGAAGATTGCTTAGAGAGAATTTCTCTTACAAGCCTTTTAATTCAATTTTTTCTTGTTATTAATCTTTAAGCCCTTTGCATTCCTGTTACTTTTTTCCCTATGAACTGCCATAAGGATTGGGTTGTACTTTGATTAACTAATGACCATTTATCTGATGAATTCATTAGGATGATTTACTGTTCAGAGACTACTGTGTTGGAGGAAAGAACGAAATAGCACTGGTGCTTTAGTATTGTATTTCTGTAGGATGCTTACCCAAGTTTTCAACTGCTGATGCTACTGGGATTTTTAACCACATTGTGGCTGAGTTTGTGGCGGGTATTCTGTCACTGCCCTGATGTCCTGCAAAGGTCACAGTGGAAGAGTGCAACAGAGCTCACCATCTTGGCAGGAGCACAGTGGGTAACCCAAATGTGGGTAGAATTGGTGTAGTGTTCTTAAGGTTTTTAGATTTTATTTACTATCGTTTTCTTATGTAAAAGGGGATTCCTATGTGGCTTTCTGACCTCTCTGTGCCACTATCTGAAAAGACAGAACTGACAATCTAGTCCAGCTATTTGAGAAATACAATAGTGTGGCAATATTCTGAAGTATTTCAGTGAGTATTTTTTCAAACAACTGTGATTAAGTATATGAGGTAAGAGATGCATTTAGGCATCCATAGGCAAATGTATTATTTTGTTTATTTTCATCCTTGTTAGGTTACAGTCAACTATACAAATAAATATCCAGTGATCAAGTGTCAATAAATAGAGAGAGCTCTTTACATCAGTAGTTTGAATTACTATTTGCATTTATGTTACTCTCATTTCTATAAGCATGCAGGGAATGTGCTTTTGGATAACAAGTGAAGAGGAGGTTATAACACAGTGCTGGAACAAAGGCAGACAGCTCTGTTGTTTTCAGTATAACCTGTGATTTGGTTTGATTTTTGCAGATACGTGTTGTTGTTTTTCCAGAAATTTTTCAGAAATTCAGAATTTTTTCAGTAAATTGTAATTGTGCAGAAACTGGACTAGAAGGATGCTATTGAAATACTAGAGTGAGACTGAGAGAAGGAGGCTCCGTACCTGGCTCTATTGCAGGCACTCTTTGGCAAGGTGGGCAAATACTCTTGCAAGACTCTTGCAAGATATATCTTTTAGGTGCATGGGACAGCAAACAGGTTGAAGACTGCCATTCCTCCTGCCCCTGTCTCTTCACAGTCTCAACTCTGGATGCCTGTGGCTCAGTGTGATTGTCTTCTCAATATCAGAAAGCACAATAAAAATAAATAAAATACGGATCTGTGCATACTTTCCAGAGTGGTATGTAAAACTTAAATCTGGTTTGAAGAAGTTTTGGTAAATAGTTAGTTGCTAAAAATTATTTTTAAGATGACATCAACGACTCGACATAACAATCTCAACTTCATTATTTGTTGTGTTTTCTTACAATTTAATTGCTTTGAAACAAATTAGACACTGTATGTTGAAGCCTTTTCAAATTCACCGATCGAAGTGTTACCTTTTCACACTTCATTTTTTTCCCTGGATTACAAGATTAGGACTTGTTTGGGAAGAAAATGGGGCATTTTTATGCTAGACTTGATGAAATCATTGTCTGCAACTGTCAAGACAGAGATGACTTGAAGACAGATCATCTTGTTATAGGAGGCTTGCTTCAGCAGTCTGGAACTTACAACCAATTTAGTTATGTCAAAGCATTAAACCTCCTTTTCAGTCAAGACAAGGTCTGAAGTAGTAAATTAAATATGTTTTATCCAATTTTAATGATGACTATTTTTTAATTGGTTGAAGAAACAAGCGGTACAGAAATTATGTTAAACGTTATAGTTGAGAGATTAAAATATTCACTTCATGACTAATGGAAGTGCTAACTGAACCTTTGTCCCTCACGTTGTTACTTTCCAAGGGAACTACTAATGCTGTCGCTATTTTGCTGGCATGTCACCAAAAGCTGTTCTCCAGGAGCTCACCTGGTGAGCTCTGGTGGCTCATGGGGTTTTGGGTCCTGGAGCTGCATCAGCCCAAATCAAACCCTTGAGACACACAAGGTGCGGGCAGGGGCTCCTCAGCACCCTCTCTACAGCCCTGGTGCTGTGATGTGCCGCTTGCTGATGCAGACGGAGCAGAGCTCCCGCTGTATGTGCCGGGTGGTCTGACTTGCTGGTCCGTATGCAATCCCAGCAAAGAGATGGGTTACTGAGGTTTTACCCACATGTGGTGTAATGTTGTGTTGGTGGCATTTGTTATGGTTTCCTAGGGGTACTTGCGAATGGAAACGAAAGGCAAGGGGTACAGAATTAAATTTGCCTGTCATATATGAAACTCAGGAACCCCACAATACAGATATGATGATTAAAAAATATGCAGGTTAACTATCCTCCCGTTTTAGCCATAGTAGAAAAGCTAGCAAAAGTCTTTGGAAAGGTATTTTTATTTTGACTTCAAAAAATACCAATCCCTGAATACCTATTTAAACAAAGCCTTCAAGAAACCATGAAAGTATGAGACAGCTCGTCTAAATAATTGCATTTTAACAGGGCACAGAATACAATTCTTTCCTTGCACATATTGTGTGAGTAAAACCCCATTTCTGTTACACCCATCTGACACAGAAAACAAACCCACTCTTTGATCAGTACAGGAAAATGCGGATTCTGCCTGTATGAATAATGGAAGTGGTGCCTGAGTCTACGTTTATCTTAGCAGTCATTAAATTTTTTTATCTTGTGGTGTGAACTTATCTAAGAGAATTTCACTCAGAACGAAATAGGCTTAGGTTACAATCTCTGGAAAGTGCCAGACCGTTGCTTCTAGCATCTTCCACACCCCTCACCCCAGGTTTCTAATCTCACTAATGGCATTGTGACCGTTCCAGTGCTTACACAGCTCGTAACTGGAAGGCTGCACAGAGACGAATTCATACGACCAGGCACGGGCAATGCTACTTCTATTCTGGTTCCATTGGAAGGGGCTCAAAATGAGTTATTCTTGTCCTCTTCCATTAAGCATTCCTCTGCTTAGTAGCATAAATGTAATTAAGATTGTGGGCCCCATGACTCTTTTTAACAGAATTAGATCTCATGACTCACTTGGGCATTATCTGAAGAAAGTCTCCCTATACAAAATGACTCAATCACTAAGATTGCTATCTGGCAGCATGCCGAGATATTAGGACCCAAAGAGCTAGCACTTAATCTGATTCAGGGACATCTTTAATATTTTCTGAACACACACACACACACACACAAGCCTATTCCAAACCTCTTTCCCTCCAAAAAAAGATGTTAAGAATTTATTTTAGGCACACTCTGCACTCTGAGATGTCTTACAGAATTATCGATCCTTTTAAAGTAATTGCATTTAATTCTGAAACATTTTGCAAAAATTCAGATGAAAAAATAATGCATACGAATCAGGACAAAGTTCAGGGCAGCGAGAAGGTCACTGAGCATTGGAGGCTGAGACTACCGGCAGATTCATTGTTTAGTCATTTCTCCTTTTTTTCCTGTCTTGATTTCAAGACTGAGTAAAAGAATTGGGTCGGTCTAAATATCCATTATTCAATCTCCACTATCACATTCAGTTGCTAATGCTTAGGAAAATATGATAGGAAAAAGCAAGCTTTCTTGTAGTATACTCTTCCAGATTCTGAGCACAAGTAGTAGTGGGACTTCTTGGCCTGAAGGTTGTTTGTATTTAAAATCTCCCAGTGGATTAATTTTCCTTGAACTGATTCAAGTATTTTTGATCCCACTTTAAGCTTCTATGGCATCCAAAATACAATTATGTACTGTGCAAAAAGGTAACCTCTTGGTTTGGACACCTCCTCTCTAAACATTTAATGAGTACTTCATAGTTCTTTTCGCAGAATCACAGAATGGTTTGGGTTGGAAGGGACCCTAAAGATCATCTAGTTCCAGCCCCCCTGCCCTGGGCAGGGACACCTCCCATTAGACCAGGCTGCTTTTGTCGCAAGCAATCGGAAATAATTGTTTGGTATGAATTTTTTCATGTTTTTCATAACTTTTTGGCCCATCTGACCCCTCCTCCCAGACATCCAAGTTCCAGTTGGAAGAATTGTAGCATATCTAGCCCATGTCCTGAGGGTGAACAACCAATATGTCATCCAAGACTCCAAAGACCTGCAGCCTATAGCTGCTGCAGAAACCTTGGATTGTCCAGACAGGACCTTGTCTTCCAGTGAGCAAAGAAAAACCTGATAATGCTTGCTCTGACTATATTCCTAAAATTGGTCATTTGTATCCGTCCTGAGATGATACTTGCATACAAAAAGCCTAATTTCAAGCATGCTGATTTGTTACCAAAAGCCAGCGGAGTAAAGAGGAACTGCAGGTTCTTCTTGTACCTCTGCAGAGGTGTCTGGTAACGACTTTGTCTGTCCAGTTGTAGATACCCGGGCGTAGAAATGCTGGCTAAAATTTTAAGGGTGTTCTTCCTCTTAACATTACTGCCACAATTTATTATTTTTCTGCTGATTGCCAAAAAGCTGATATTTCCTCCCTGTAAAAGGAAGAAGGAATAATTAATAATTGAATTAGCACAATGAATCATTATCAAAATAGTTTCTATCAAGTATAAAATTTCTCATGGTGATAAATGCTGAGCAGTGTCATTCTTTATATTTGTTTTAGCCTGATAGAGGCAAACTCATCTTCATTTACGATAAGTCACTAAAAGCCATACATGGTTAAAATCAGAATGTTGTCTAAAATAAAGTTGTGTGATGTGACACAGAACTTTACGGAACCTCAGCGGATATAAAAAAATATAATGATACCAGTCGTGATTGTGTGAGATCCTTTTAATTGCTGAAAGAGTTTTGCCATGCACTGAAACTACATCGTAGTTTAGAAAGATATTAAATTTGGCAAAGCCTTCTAGGAAAGCTGTTTTGTTAGGGGTTAATGTAAGCAACAACTGAATGTGTGCAACTTTAATACATCAGCTCAAGAAAACACTGGCTGCTGCCCATTATAGCTACTCTAGAATGTATGTGTGATGGATGTGCTGCACCGACAGACACTCACCTACAGCTTGTGAACAGACCCACCTGAAATAAAAGACTCCACCAGCAAACTGAGATGTTAGACCTGCGCTTATCCACTGCTGAAATAGGGCCCACATGACAAGTCTTTTTGTGCTTAGAGTAAATATCAAGGAAGTTTTAAATAGTAATAATTGTTAAATTCTGGCTTAACAGAAGGGCCTGGTCAGTTGTTCAAGTCAATGAGTGAAAAATCTGCTCTCTCTGAAATAAACGGGCATTTTGCCATTGACTTCAATGGGGCCAGAGTAGAATATGTTGGCCTGTAGAATTACTTGCCTGTAGATAAGGCCCATAATACTCAAAATGTTACAGAAAAATTGTGGCACTATTATTTCTGATTTATGAAGAAGAAAACTAGAGGCACCAAGGTAAAAGACCGATGATTTCCAGACTCAGAGCCATGAGTTTTCCTGGCTCCCTGGATGGAGAAACACAGGCATGGCTGTTCAGCAAAGTGTGTAAAGCAAGACACAATTATAAAATATTTGGAAACTTCACCACCTGTCACTGAAAATACAAGGAGTCAGTTGTCTATCACAGTGTCACTTGGTTTTGCCCTTCATGAATCTACAAAATACTTTAGATAATTGTGAACAAGCAAACTAATCAGTGAAAACTTTTGATTTTTTTAAATGCAGCAGTCATCTGAAGACACTGAAAGGATTGCACCGCATTAGTGGTTTAAATGATTGCTAATGCATTTACAATGCCTTTGCCCACAAGCTATGGTTAGTTTTGTTTCCAAAAACTTTGGAATGTGGTTAATGTGGACTTCTTTTAGAGCAAATGTGTTGTTTTCTGAACCAATGGGACTATCATAATGAATCCAGAGTCTTGATTAACCAGGAAGCAGCTGTGCATGTGAGCAGGCGTCTTTCCATACACCTTTGGCAAAATTTTCTGCATTGCTCTTTGCCAAAGGGGTGGAAGGTGGGAAAGGTAAAAATCCTACTGTTGGAATGCTGGGCCTTCAAGGTATGACTCTGTCCTTGGGCCAATCTTGGTGTAGCAAAGCTTCCCATGAATTCAGCTGCACTGAGTGTGCAGCTGCTCCATCTATCCTCCTTTCTGCTCTGCTGCCAGTAAAGCAATACAAAGAAAATACTGTGCGCTTTCAGGTAAGTGGAAGAGATAAATTAAAAAAAAAAAAAAAAAAGGAAATATACCTTTCAATTACCAGGATTGATTCCTTTTTAAAGAAATGGAATACAAAATAAACTTCCTTCACAGTAGCGCCCTCTCACATCTCTTCTCTAATTTTGACTTCCTGAAACATTTATGAATTTTACTTTCTTTTTTTTTCTGTGCAACGTGGTCTTTTCTGGAGAAATTAGTCTGGTGCCTCTTCAAAAGCTGAACTTCCCTTATCTGGACAGTGTCCATTCAATCTGACAGATACACTGCTTTATTAGATTACTTAAAGACACTGACAAAGTCCATAACTATGAATCTTAATCTTAGGGAGCTCAGTTCTAATTTGTACAATGGCTTCCACTAGATTAGCACAGAGAAAAGATAAAGCTGCCCCTGTGTGCCAGCTAGACAGTGCACAACAAAGCCCAAAATCAATAAAAGCAGCAGAAAGTCCGCTGCTCCCCTTTCGGCATTTACTCATGGAGTGAAGGCATTTTTACCATCAAGTTAACTGAATTCCAGAGCAGGCTTTATTTTATATGGGATTTTCCCTTTCAAGGAAGAGCAATTTCATTGTGGAAGTAATAGCTTTCTTCTTCTTCTTAGCAGAAAAAAGGCATAAAACATCTATAAATATAATAATAAATTCTTGTGACTTATTTTGGATCCTTCATAAGAGCAATTCTACTACCAGAGAAAAGGAATATATTGTTTTCAGCTATTGGTCAGCCAGAACACACCCCTACCGGTGTGGGAATTTCAAGACATATTTGTCATCAGGGCGTTTATACATTGTATTCTGTGGAGACTGAAAGCTAGAAATGTCATTGTAGTTGGCTGGGGTCTCATATAAATGAGGACATTTGGATATTTTTTGAAATGTGATGTAAGGTGTGTGTGACTGTAGAGTCATAGAGTCATTCACAATGAAGGCACTTTTATAGTTCCTGCATCTGCTAGGTCGGTTAATGTGCACAGTACACCTTCAGGCTCATCAACTGGGGTCCTTCCTACTCATTTTAGATGCATCACTTTTTCTTTATTTCTTCACTACCTGAGGAAGCTCCGCCTACTATAAGTGGAAGGAAACAAACATCTTGAGAGAAGACTCCTTTTCATACAAGGCAAGCAACTGAAGTATGTGTGATAAGCCATCGTTTCCTGGTGCCTCTTTCTCATTACTTAAAGCATAAGGAGCTGAAGATGACTCACGTAGATTTACACATAGGTAAGGTTTAGGTGAGATAAATCATGTCTCTTAGATATCAGAAGATTACAGAAGATGTTTACCTTATGCAGTTCTAGTCCAAATCTGCAGGCTCAGTTATTGCAGCTCCTACACAGGAAAAAGATCAGTCACTTCCAAAGAAAGTCCTGTATGGGATGCCTAGCAAAATGCCAGCATGGGCATCTAACTGATGGTCTTCTTTTTCCCCTGGCTTCCTATTAAATGTCCAGTCTAGAAAAGTGTTGTCATGATATTTAATGACTTCTGTAGAACTAGGTGGGTTTGTGTGGGATGTCCCACAATAGATGGAGCACTTCAACTCTTGACAGCTGTGAGAGATACAATGCCTTATGATATATTGCCTTCTACTGTCAGGAAAATAAAAAGGCTTTATCTCATTTTCTTATCAGGAAATCACGTAATTCATTAGTGCAGGCTGTGGAGCTCCAGTAGCTCACTATGCATTTTTGGAGCAAAATGCTCAGTGATGAGAAATAGGCACTTTGGTTTTAGATGGAATCATAGAAAAATTTGAGTTGGAAGGGACTTCTGGAAGTCAGCCACCACCAACTTCTTGCTGGGTGCTGCTCACCCCTGAGAAAAGTCTCAGGAGATGTCTCTGAGATGAGTCCTGAGCTTCTGTTACTCTCCACTGACTGTGGAAGGAGAGGAGCTTAGATGTAGATATTGGTGCTCCACACATGCATTGGTGGTACTGAGGAGCAGGGTAGAAAGCCAGAGCAGTTTCTTAGACCCCTGCTATAAAAAGCATTTCATTTTTATCACATCAGGGTCTTGTGCAAGTGGATCACAATGTCCATAATGCTTTCTTCAGCTAATGAAAGCTCACTTTGACTTGTTTAGACTGGGTGTGAAGCAAAAGTAATGTGTTCAACTGCTGTAAGTGTAGTCTTCTGCTGCGGACAATGCTGTGAATAGCATACAGCATATCAGCAGGTGGTAGGAAAGTACATCTAAACAGCTTAGCATGAATCTAAAAACTGTGCGCTGAATGGGGACAGTTATCTGTGCTATGGAAATTCCTATGATTGCACCATGAGAAATAAGGAATTTTAGGAGGTTGAAGTTACTTAGTACTGAATTGCCTCTTTGTAAAAAAATTCTCAGCCACCTGTGTATTTTCTGCCCCAATACACCTACGTATGTATTAATATTGTCTATTAAAAGGCTTCCGTAGATAGTCATTAGGCATTTTGTGCCATTTTTTATTTAATTTACAAGTCAGTATGAATTTCCTTTTTCCCTTTTTAACATCAAGACAGTAGCTCAAAGTCACGTGCAGGCTCAGAAGGTACTCTGTGTACTTGGGTACTCTTCTAGCACAGGAGATGTTATGGAACTTGGCTTCTGGTAAATTACATTAGAGAATAAGCTTAATTTATTTGATTATATTTGCCATTGTGGGGCAAGCATGAGCAATTTAGAGGATTAAACTAGAGCTACACAGAAATACGAGAAGTCCATTTAGGACTCTCGAAGTTTCATTCTGTTGATAAGAGAGTGTCTTGTGCCAAATGAACATTGGAGTGGCCTTCTGATTACTTTTCAGCTGTACACTATAATTTCATTACGGTCACCTTGAATGCAGAGTTGTATCAGTTCCTTATATGCTGACTCATCGCCGCCGCTCTCCATTACTCCATAAAGGGTCAAATCTTGCACATCTTGCTTATTCCTCCCCTACACAAACTTCCCATGGACATCTAAAATGCACATGGTTTTGATTCACAACAGATTTTGGGCAATATGTCTGGGTATTCAAGTGAGTGACCAACATGGACAAATTAAAGGATGCAATGGCCTGAAATTCCTGCATTTTGGATTGACCTCTGCATACAACAGCCCAGAGGGCAATGCTGTTTTGGAAGACTCCCCTTCCATTACCCAGAGTGAGAAGAGAGTACAGCAGCTGTTTCAGACACTCTACAGCATTCCTGTTTGGCTGCAAACTATATGACATTGCTGGTGCACTGAGCACCATGACTGTAGCAGGTTTCTGAGCACAAGAGAAGGCATTTAATCATTTCTCTTATGTCTATGAGCCATGACTCTATCGTGAGTCATATCTTGAGGTTTTATATTATCAGCAAGATGCCATTGTCTGTGCCATTTATAAATGAATCTGCAGTTTGCTGTAAGCACATAATTATGCAGTAATATGCTATACAGTTTGAACAACAGTAACTTTTTTCCTTCTCTTTTTCTTTTTTTTTTTAATTAAATTGGAAAAGTACTGTATTAAATGCTTAACCATTAAATAGAAATAGAAGGGGGAGAGTGGCTACAGAGTTGTAACCCATCGCCTGTATATAAGTCAATCTGTAACAGTTATATAGAACATCTCAGACACTGAGGATGTAGCAGGCAGAGGACCACCTATCATCTATATGCCATAAGGGAAGGATCACAGTTTAAAAAGCACTTGTCTCTGGGAAGGTTTGATAAGTCAGTCACAGTAGTGACCCCTTTGTTATCTGCTTGACTAAGCCAAGACCTGGGTCATCACCCTCTTTTCCACCTAAATGTGGGTTTGACTGAGGCTGATCACTTCCTGCATCTTGTTATTAGTGTAATGAAATTTATCGAATCAAAGGATGTCACACTGCGAACTCGTGAGACAACGTGATGTCCAGAGCTCTCTCAGTGCCCCTAGAGCAATCAGTGATTTCTTCACGGGTTTCCACCTTTCAGTAAGAGTTGAGTGATGGTCTGTGCTTAAACGCTCAAATCAGTGCCATCATCTCTCTTTCCTCCCCTGCAGTCTGCACCTGCGCATACCCAGTTCCTTAGAAAGAACCACTGTTACCTCCCCAGCATGGAAGCCAGAGGCTTGACATTTTCTCGCAAAGAGCTGCCTTAGTGGTGTGTTATGAGGCAGCACGCCTGTGCTGCGGAGGTTATGTTCCTCACAGTTGCTGCTTTTTTCGATGATTCTTTTGGCTTGGATGCTACAAATTGCACTGGGGAGTGGCTATCAGTTTGCACTAGGGAAAAGTGAACAGTTTACTGGACTTTTCTAATCACCCTAGAGAACTGCATTTTTTTGAGACTATGCTCTTTCTAGTATGCCACCCCTCAGTTATTTTTCTACTCTCAGAGAGCACACTTCAAGGAGAGAATCTCATCCATCTTGTCCTGAATCTGCCAGAATGCTGTAGACAGCTGTGCTACCTGGTGTTCATAGGGCCAGATCGAACCATTGATTTTTCACACGGAACTCCCCATTGCCCTGGACAACCTGTACAAGGAAAAGCTAATGGCACAGCTATGGCCCGTATAGATGAACAGGACCTGGCATTTTGTTTTGTTTTACAATCTCTGATGAAAAAAATTCTCTGTTAGCATGCATTTCTTTCTTTACCTTTTTTTCAAGTTGTAGTAAAGTAGTCGAGAGAAGAATGTCTCAACTTTATAGCATGCAGAGAATGGGTTACTGCTGTTCTCATCTATGACAGATTAGTAAGTGGAAAAAAATATTTAATTAAATTTTTTCCTCTTTTAGCTCAAACCTTTGACACTTGCAATTACTACTGCACCTTTGAGAAAGAAACTCATGCTGGAACCTGAGTCGTTTCAGAGGGAGATCATAAACGGCTAGTCCCCTACCTCTGTGCAAAAATGATGCAGTGTACTCTTAACCACTGGTGATTTCTCGAAGTTAAGCAAGGAAGATGAGGTTGGCTGGCTGAATCCTATGCTTCATGTACAAAAGAGGTTCCCAGAATTCCCACTCTGGTTTGTAAAAAAATTGTGAAAAAAATGACCTGTAGAAGAAATGGAGGGATGTGTGCCAAGGGAGAAGCTGTATGCTTTACCTTTAGAACAGCTAGTGGTCCTAGCAAGTGGACTGTATGCCAGGTGATAAATTTTATCTCCTGCTGTGTAGGGTGACAGGTAGATTTAACCCTCTTTCCACACACAGCATGGCAATTTTCTAGCACTATCTGGATGGAGGTGTGATAACAACATAAGACTACTGTAGGCCAGAGCTATCGTGTATCAGAGAGACAAGACTGTAAAATGACAAAATAATCACAAAAATATACAAACCTCCTTTTCACTCCAAATACAAATCTATACTAAATGCCAGGAGGGCAGAAATACAAGACAAAGAAAATATATACATTAATGATTTACTTTAAATATAGGATTTCAAAACAGAGAGCTGTCAACCATGAACGAACTATTCTTTCTCTTGGAAAATAGAAAGCTTGCAATGTGTTTCTGTTTTCCCAGCAGCTTATTACAAGAACATGTACTCTGCCCCTATAAGGTTTTGCTGCAGAGATTCCAAATTTTGTACCCACAAAATGATAGATGCCTATAATTAAGGTCAGGGAATGTTTTCTTAGCAATCTATAAATGGTTTTCTTACTATGTGTGCTACTGGGAGTCCTTTACTCTGTTTAATCATTATGACTTCCTTCTATTTGCCAGTATTCTAATAATTTCTACATTTCATCTTCATTCTAACCTCCCTGCCACTCACTGCAAGGATTCATTTCACTATTTTATTTACTTAAAATATTTTTATAACTTTTCATATTTTTCCTCAGGCCATTAGGGAATATTTATGCAAAACTTGGGCAGAGGGGAAAGAAAATGTTTTGAATACTTTCAGATGAATTCAAGAGGGGAATAAAATGCAGAACCATGCTGGTTTTTGATGGGCTAGCTGATTTCATTCCATGGTCAATAGTAGTGTACTGTGATTCTGCTGTATAGTACAGAGTATATTCTTCTAGCAGAAAAAAAGGGTCTCATGATTCATCCTTTATTGGCACTGAACGTCTGCTAAGGTTTCGTTTGCTCCCCCCCTAATTCTCTTTTTGCAAGCCCATGAGAGAAGCAGCTTGCTTGCTTTACAAGCTTGGAGCCTGTTTTCTCCCTTCAGGAGAAAACCATATATATCCACATCAGCTTGCCTGAATCGTTGCCATGTTTGTCGTAGATGCTCCTGTTTAAATTCTGGGATAATCCAAGAGAGGGTGGCTTTCCCCACCAAATGTGCAGGGCGGTAGACTGAAAAAAGAGCTTTTCAAAGGCTGATCGCTTTTGGGCTGATCACTTTTGGGCCGTCCTTCAATGGGAAGCACAGTTAGCTGTGCAAGTCTGGGAGTGAAAGGTGGCAATCACTTGTTGCTTCTAGAACTGAACTAGTTGATTTACTCAACTGGTTTTCAAGCTCCCTGAATACAACAGTAAAAATAGCAAAGACAGATTAGCTGACTTTGAATTTGCCTGTGTACATTTCCTGCTTCAGACTTATGGAAGTCTCATCAGGACCTCTGCCTGGGACCAGAGACATTAAAATTGTCCTGCTTGAGCAATCAACTTTGAAATTAAGTACACACTTTATAAACACACCTTTGGAAAAATACAATAAAGAATAGGGGATCTCAGGAGTCTCATCCTGTTTGTTTTTAAAGAAGATGGAATTGAGCCGCTTCTTCGAAACTGGCATTTTCTCCTTTTAACAAAGTGGAAGAAGATTATAGGCTGTGAAGATAAAAAGCTATCTCTGAATAAGGGATTGCCATAGAGTAATGATGCACGAGGGGTGGAGGGACTGGGAATTTAAAGGGTTCTGTTGTCAGAAATGGCTGAATGGGACGGTCTGTGCAGAGTAAAAGCAAAAGGGTGTGTTTTCTCCTGTATTGGTCCTCTTGTGCACTGAACATCATGACGCTGGTTTGGATTATAGGTACATTTTAGTCTATCTTCCTGCAAATAATCGCTGTAAATGCGCTTTGTCTTATCAAATGAAAACTCAGCAGTGACAGAAAAGTGCCCTGACTCGCCTGCAAGGTGAACAACATTGTTAATCCATCTTATTTCAGATGTTGTTCCCAAACTACCACATTTTGCAGATTAGTTCTATTGCAATTTAGGCTCAAGATAACAGGTCTGGCAAGAATAACTGGAAAAGACATTCTTAATGAGGAAAGCGAAAACACCAATAGAGTTATTTCTATGTTTCTCCTTTGACTAAGATCCAGCACCTTTATATACATTGTGAGTAAATTAAAGCCATTCTTACTCAATAACTATATCAATCAATGGGGAGAAAGTTAGAAAATCATTGCTTGCAAAATTTGCAGGTGACCTCAAGCTACTGGATAAGTAAATAAAGGCAGGGGCAGGCTAGCCTTACAGAGTGAGCTGGATCAAGTGGGTTGATCTGAGCTCTGGGCTTTTGAAGGCAACAGAATTCAAGACTGTGGATTCTGAAAAAAGAATGTGAATCCCGCTTTTGAGATAGGATACTGTAATGTTGTGACATCAAAAAGATCTTAAGAGAAAGGTATACAACCAGTAGGGTAGTCACTTCCGTCGAGATAGTTAGCCAAAGATCTTACGTGACCTGTGGGGGTATAAGCAAAGGCACAGGTAGGAGGAGAGGCAGGGCTGTCTGTGTAACAACTGGCAAGGCCATCACTGGAACACTTCAGCTCTGGGGTGCCCATTTTGAGAATTCTCCTGAAAAATTGAAAAGGTTTTAAAAGAGTCTAAGTTGTAGTCTGCAAAACAGGTAGAAACCTTAACACACTTATCTTAAATTATTCAAGTTGCAGATGTGATTTCCTCATTGCCTCCAGATACCTACATGTAGGAAAAGTTTCAGAAAATCAACAGCTCTTTAACGCAAAATCAGGAAACATAACTGGGATCTTTGCTAGGCAAATCAAGATTTTAAACAAGGTGCAGATATTTTAAATGGTGAATATGGCCTATGTCCTGGAGCAATTCAAAGTCGATGTGGTGAGTTCCCATTGTTAGAAGTTTAAGAAACCTGTCTGGATGTGTTTCTGAAATACTTGATTCAGATTCAGACAAAGTTCAGAGCTAATATGGAAAACATTAGGTGAAGCTCTAGTTCCAGGGGACAAAAAGATTAATGGTTCCTTCTGGCTCAAAGATTGATGACCCTTTAAGAAATTCCTGTGTTAGTGGAGAGGGATACTGTTGGCATCATTGTCTGTGCTGAAAGTGGTATCATCACAACACTGGTCAGTATTTCAGTATTATTAGACCTTTTAGCCAAGGAATCTGTACAGTTTCAGATGTGTGACTGGGGCTAGGAACCCCTCCCCTTTTTCAGACCCTCTATCTGATTTGGATGGTGAGATGGGATATAGGAACTTCCTGACAGGAACTTCACCCTTTGGTGGACCAGGATGACAGCAGGACTCTGACCGTCTCCATCAGTGGCCTGACGCACAGGACTTGCTGTGCCACCCACCCCTACGTTCCCCATACAACCCTGCTTATTCACCAGCTCTGGTCCGATGGCTTGCTGCAGAGAAGGAAGATTGCTGCCGCTTGAGGCCAGGATGGGGTAAAGGAGCAAACTGCAGTGAAAAGACTGTGCAGAGAGCTTAGCCCAGCTCTGGTGAGAGGGAACAGGGAGGAGGCACAGGTGGAAGCACAAGGGGACCAGGCAGCCAAGGGCTGGGGTTGTCTGTGCAGCACTCCTGAAGCTAGTATGCAAACCAGCTTGTTTAGCACCTTATAACTTCGTTATTATTCATTAATTGTGATGGGGTGACAAGATCCAAAAAAAAAGGAGTTGGAACATTCCTAAAAACTAACAATATGCAGAGGTATTAAAAAGTCTTCCTGGAAGGAGGAAGACCTTTAATTCAGGTTTGAATAAGTTGTGGTGCTTTCAGGGAGAGCCTTCCTGGATGTAGCATTCAAAGCTTCCCTGCTGGGCCAGTGAACAGCCTGCTAACCTGGCTCAAGGTCTTAGCTCTGAGCGTGGCCCAGCTGAGAAGATCTGAACAGGGCCAGGGGCCTGGGATCACAGCTATGGGAACAGCTTCACCAGAACTATTGCGGAAGGATTGTAAGGAGACAGACAGTAGTCCCAAGGTCATTTGTGCTTAGAAAATAATCTCCCATTCTGATTGTGACTACTAGCAGAATGACAGGAACTTCTTGTGCCTGGCACTGGATTTAATCTCAGATCAAAAGCCAGCGTCCGTTGCCCGTAAGTGGGGAGGGTTGGCTCTATACTGTGCATTACCTTGCAAGGGCTCTTTCCTGAGTTTTATACAGTCCAGTAAACACATGGACAAGCTTTTCTGATCTTAGTCAAAGATCTGTAAACATCAAAACTTACTCAAGGTTGTAAATATTTCTCAATATAGCGTCTGGATGCCTTAATTCAAAGAGCTTCCCAGTAAAGCAGAACATAGCAATTACATCCATATCCAGAGACAAATTATGTTCACCTTGTAATTTGATTTTGATGTTATGTTTTGCAGTTATCTCCTTTGGCTGTGAGTCATTATTTGTAGTGGAAGTACTGACACATGTAATGGCTCACAACAGCACACAGAAAGCAGTACAAAACTTTCCACTCCTCCCTTTGCCTGGGGTCACAAGGACTCATTCGCTCATCTTTTAGCAGCAGAAAGACATTAGACTGCCTATAACCATAGCATATTTTTGTGCACCTGGGAAATGTTGAAAAAGCTTCTTCTCATATAAGCGATGGTGCTTTTTAGCCAAGTTGAACCTCATACACGTGGAGTATCTGAAAGGATGAAAGACTTCTGAACACTGAGGCTTACCAGGGGTGTTTTTCTGATATCCTTAGAGGTTTTGTGCAACTTATTCCACCCTCTCTGTGAATTTCTCCTCTAACTTCTACGTGATTAATTCAGATTGGTTCCAGAGATGACTCTAGGGATCTCATTGGAGCTGTATATATATTTTTTTTCTCTGCAATCTGAAAACCAGGAAGAATGGAAAACTTTTCCTAGTACTTTCTTGCAAAGCAGGTGATGGGAAAAGAAATGGATTCCATTGAAAAGCCCAAGAAAGGCCTTTAAAAAAGGTCCTGTTACAAATTAAGCCAAAGCCATTCTACTTCCTCTGTAGGCAGCACTAACTTAGAAAACCAACAAAACTGCAACAAATGGCAACTAAGCACTGCTGTGTTCCAAATTTGGAGAAGCTGCCTTCCTTCACTTCCAAGTTGTAGATACACAGTTGAAAGAATGACTTCTTTCATTTTTTATTGACAGATTTCAAGGTAAAGTTGAGCCCAGTTATCTATGTTAAAAATATAAAACTATATATTGTCAGTAATATAATAAATTCCCATTATTGAATTATAGTAATCTATACTAGTTTTGTATTTCAATATTCTCACTTGCTCAAATCAAAAGATGCTCATTTTTAGACAGCTGATTTTAATCTGTGCATTGCTCTTCAGCATCAAGCATAATTAGACTACAGTAGAGGATGATACCGTTTATCAGCAACCTACTGAGAAACAGAAAATAAAACCCTGCTCTAAGCTTACATAATCTTCAAAAAGCAATGATGTTTTCCAAGATTTTGTTGCTGTGACTGCACGTGGAATGTAGTCCTTTGTGTTGAGATTTATGTAGGTAGAGTTCTCTAAAACTAAGGAAAATACCGACTCCTGAAAACATCCTAATTATAAGTATTAACATTTGAAATTCTATTTATGCCCCTGACAGCTAGGAGCAATACTTGGAGCTATATCCATATCCAAGGAAGACCGTTGCGGTGCAGCATACTCTTTTGCTGAGCTGAGACTGAGAAGGCATTTAGATCCTGAAAATCCTGCTCCACTACCTAGCATGGGGAAGTAGCGAGCTTCCATGGCTGCTGTGCTGCCTGGCAATTCTCCTTCTGCACATCTGCATGACTGCCTGGGCTCAGCAGGAGAGAGACTTCACAGGAGACCCGCTGGGAGCTGGGAAAGAGCCACTCTTCTGTCTGTATTCCTCCAAAGGGCTTGACTGGGTAAGTCTTTTTATTAAACTCATAGCACGTTCCCACAGGCTTTCTGTAAAATGCAGACACGACTAGGAGAGGCTACAATTATAAGATGAAACTAGGTCATGGCATCATCAACTCTTCACCTGTTGGAAACAGGCCACTTTGCTGAAAACCCTCTGCAAGATCCACTGGGTGAACAGAAAGGGGCTCTGTGGCTGGTGTCTAGGACAACCACCAGACTTGATAGATACTTAGTTCCCAGGCTTGAGTAAAATAGGAAAGAGCAAGGACCTGAATTTGGGGGGTATCTGAGCTAGCAGATATATTGCTTGCCTATATTTTTGTTTGATTCAGCAGGAACCCAAACTTTTCCTACTTTGTTTGCTTGATAATTTTTTACATATTAATAGATTCAATTCATAACATTTGTACTGTGCAGTACAGGAGGAACTGTCTCAATAGTTGGAGGAGAGAGTAAATCTTTAGGACTTTACAAGTATCTTTGCAAAAGAGGGCAAAAGGCCCAAAGGAGAAAATGGTAGACCTTTGAGTCTGCATACCACTAATCCCTGCAGCCAACAACTGTGCAAAGGCATAGGAGTTTACAGCAGTTCTCCTTTTAATGGGTGATGAGAAAAATAATTATGAAAAGGCATAGATATTTGGTCCACTAATGATTTGAGGTGTGCAGGGGAGAGTTCAGGCTTCCAGCTTCAAAGTACATGGCTATCTCTGTGCTAGTAAATGCGATGTGCCTGCTGCTGTTCTCTGCACTGAGGCCAACTGGCAAAGCTATACTTGAATTACATTGTTAAGTTCTCTCGTTCTCTAAAACAAGATGCGTGAGTGAAGGCTGGGTGATATCAACCTCAAAGATCTTTGAAAGACTGCTGTCATGGAATCATGGAATTTTTCAGAGTTGGGAGGGACCTCTAGAGATCATCTAGTCCAACTCCCCTGCTAAAGCAGGATTGCCTAGAGTACATTACTCAGGACTGCATCCAGGCGAGTCTTGAAAATCTCCAGAGAAGGGGACTCCACAGCCTCCCTGGGCAGCCTGTTCCAGTGCTCTGTCACCCTCACCGTAAAGAAGTTTTTTCTCATATTTGATCAGAACTTCCTATGTTCCAACTTGTGCCCATTACCCCTCGTCCTGTCACTGGGAACCATTGAAAAGAGCCTGGCTCCATCCTCCTTAAACCCACCCTTTAGATACTTGTAAACATTAATAACATCTCCCCTCAGCCTTCTCTTCTCCAGGCTAAAGAGTCCCAGCTCTCTCAGCCTTTCCTCATAAGGGAGATGCTCCAGTCCCTCAGTCATCTTTGTTGCCCTACGCTGGACTCTCTCCAGTAGTTCCCTGTCCCTCTTGAGCTAGGAAGCCCAGAACGGGACACAATACTCCAGTTGTGGCCTCACCAGTGCAGAGTAGAGGGGGAGAATGACCTCCCTTGGCCTGCTGTCATTATTATCTCGTGACAAAAAAAGGGGAAGCTTGCGGGGGACTGTACAGATACTGAACCGGGGGACAGTCGAGATCAGTGGAAAAGCTGTTCCAGTAATCAGTGACGTGACAGTCTCCATAGAAATTTTAGCAGTGAGGGTACACAGAAAAAACTATTGTGTTTAAATGTTCATCTGCAGTTCAGTCTGTGTCTGATGCCGAAGTTATTGAGCAAAATGTTGGAGAGGGAGAATGTCGTTTCAGTCGGGACGGACAAACGACAAGACTCTCCTTGAAGAGTTAAGCTCTCTCTTTATTACAAACTTGGCTTTCTTATATATATATCTAATCTTTTGTTCACGCTCCGTTCACGCGTTCTTTCTACGCTTTCAATTCGTTAGGTTACATAGCACACGCACTTGTAGCTACAATATGATTGGTTATTGAAATCCTGTTCACATTGCTCAAAATCTGGCTTTCTCACAGCCTAACTCTCCTTGTTCTCTGAAGCGATCTTCTTCTTTCTCCTTTTTGTTATATTGTCCTTATATGACGCAACTCGCGGCCTTCTTATGGGTACACTGCAATCTCTATCTCTTCTGTCAAAGGCTCTACGGGCCCGCCGTATCCCCCAACAGGAGAAAAAGTGGCCAAAGGTTATGGGATCCTCAGATGAAGAGGGTAGAGGAACATCTTCTAAGGAACATGCTGAAAGATGATTGCACGGGAAGGAAGAGAGGAAAGAGAGAGAAAGAGCATAGCACATGCTACTGGGAAGCACTTGACAGACCATACTGCAGGCATCTGAAGGGATGAAGGAGGATGGAGATAGATCTTAAACCAGGGGCAGAACTGTCAGAGACACTGGTCATAGTCAGCTCAGTGGAAAGCCACTGTGGGTAGACAGTCTGGAGAGAGGAGAGGAGCACCAAGATGGTTATGACAGACTGTGCCCCTATTCAATTTAGCGATCAAAGGGAAAAAGGGAAAGAGAATGAGAAAGGGACAAGCTGATAGCGTAATGGAGGGGTGGGACTGAGATATGTTTAGACTGTAAGTAGAAGAAACCAGAGATAACTGAGAAATCAGAGAGAATAGTAAGGGGTGAGACAGGGATGAGTTCAAGGGAGGTCAGATGGGAGAAATTTGGGACTTTGTCTATACAGAGAGGGTAGTGTCAGGAAGAGGATGAAAGGACCTGAGGATCAGTCCAAAGGTAGAAAACTGTACAACTAGAAGTGTTGGTCGAGCTTCAACAAAACTGTTGGGATAGATTCATTTAGCTATAAAGATGGCAGAACTGAATTAGCAGCGGGGGACTGGGATTTCTACAAGAAGGTGTAATGCACAAGCAGGTGCTATGGACACATTTGTTAGGTTTGATGGGTAAGGCCTAACAGGGAAGGAATGGGACAAAAAGTTTGAGAATGGAGGCTAATGAAGCATGAAGAGCATCAAACACAACATTAATATAAAGAAGGGAAAAAGGGCAGGGGAAAAAGGGAGCCAGCTCTGCCAGTGGATGGGAAATTACAAGGGCGCAAATGGCTGATACTGAAGGGATGATCAATACAAGTTTAGCCACAGTGAATTTAGAGAAACAGCAGCATTGCATGCAGGCCAACTCCAGTGAATAGCTTTCAGCTGGAGCACTGAATCTTGATGAAGTAAAGATCTGGGGAAACATACAGCGAAGGAGAATTAGGTGGGGGACTTTGGAAATGCTGATGATTAATATGAGAAACTGGAAAGACAGAAAGAGGGAGGGGGCAGCTGATGCCTAACAGATAGGCTGATGGTGCAGACTTCCTTTTGGAAAGGCTTCTTTAATTGTCAAGGCTGTAGCAAACATCTTTTTTTATCCTCTAGGAACTTTACCCTAGAAGTCTTACTTAACACCGTAATTATATCATTTTGTGCTCAGTTAGCTTTATAAGCCTCAGAGGAGGATCATGAGCATCACTTCCACACAGCCCTGCATTTCTCTTGCTGTTAATTTAATGCTTATGAAGAGCCCATAAATTTGTATTGATCTTGATCTTTTTTTTTTTTCCTCCTTGCAGGCTTCAACCACATTAGTATATGGAACAGATGGGAGTCTTTAACTCATTAGAGGGAGCCAGTTTAATACTGACCCCATCAATCTGTTCTATTTTTACCTTGGAGACAGACGTTTTTCTGTAAAGGGTGTAGTTATATGCATCTGCTGTTGTGCGTGTACCTAGATGACGAGTTCTGAGGTTACTGAGGCAGAACGAAAGGAAACAGGAATGTTGCAGGGTGGATGAAGAGGAGACCTTTTGGCATGCCACCAAGCAGAAAGCATAACTAGAGTGAATTTATAACTCTGCTGCAGTTACTTAAGGAAAAACAAGGATGTACAAGCACAGCTTGGTATGCTTCAGAGTTTAACCGGTTTGTGTTTTTTTTAAAAAAATAACTCACTCAACTGCTGTGTACACAACCTCTTCTAAATTTAGTCACTCTGGGACAATTAAAGTAATTTTGTGTTTTCTACTTTAGCGCTCCTCTGAAACTATAGCATCTGGATGGCTTTAAGGACTGATTTGGCTCAGTAAAACAGAAAAGAAAAATGTGTACTTCTGTGCTTAACAGCTTCCTTTCAGCCGGATTGCTTTCTCTTTCTTCTTTTGGTTTTCATTGCCGAGTGTGGCTTTCTGAAAGGTGAGTGTATTAACTAAAAGGGAAAGCTGCACTGGAAAGATTACCACACATAACACACAAATACATACAAAAAAGTGAGACATGGGAAATGCTATGGCATTCATTTATTATACAAATTAGGATTATGCAATGACAGTGGCTTTATTTCTAGTAATTAGTACAGTGTGCAATACAGCAGTATTTGGTTTTGCTTAATTTGGGAAATTTGCTTGGACAGATGGCTGAAATGTGGGGCAACTGTATCTACTGAGCAAAGTAATTATTGGATTTTAGAACTGTATTTCAAATCAAGACCATGGACTTCAAAACACTAAAACCACATCCTATGACTGCTCATTTGAGCAGCAAGTAAAACCTGAATTGTGTTAATGTTACTGGAAGTGCGTAGGAAAGCGTAATGAAAACAAAACCATGACTGCAGAATAAATTTGCGTTTGTTTTAAGAGTCTATATTGTCTCATAAAAACAGTAATAAGAAAAGGTAGATAACATCCAAGATAGAAACAATTATACTTACAAACTGGACAACAGACATATTGTGTGGTTTTCTTCCCGTATTTCCAGTTGGTAGAAACAGAACCACAAAACTAGATCTTCACTCTCTGAGAGATTTTGCCATCTCCTATTACTTATCGTGTAACATGACACCAACATAATGTCTGTGGCAGCCAATTGTCATATCCCAGCCAGATGTTCCATCCAGAGAATTGGCTTTTTAGTGACAAGCCATTAATTCCATTCCAGTAACTAATTGCAGTGCCTTAAGCTGCATCTCTAAAATAGATTCTTTTTACTTTTGCCCTCACAAAGGACTGTCATACCATTTCCTGAAAGTTCAGTTTGTTTCCTTTTAAGTAAATTTCCAAAGAAGATAAATGAATGTAATTCCAGATTATAGCCTGAAGTAAAGAATAAACCACAAGACCAGATAAATTCCTTTTCCAGTTTTCATAAAATAAATAAATTATGTAAGAAATTGCTGCAAACATTTTCTAAATACATGGTTGATTAAAAAAAATTTCTAAATCAGTGGCTTCAGACTTTCTAATTGCTTAGCACAAAGGCCTTACAGAACATAAATAAACATTTTACACATATTAGTTACAGCTTCTTTCCGATTTGAATTTATTAGTAACACATTTGTTATTTATATTATTTTCTTTAAATAAAATAAAGCAATAGGTGAAACATGAAAGTAGTAATGATTTTAACATTGGGTTTTGTAACTGGCCATTCCAAATCATATGTTTATGTCCCCACAGGGGGAAAGAAAACCCCAAAACTTAGTCAAGGATTGAAGTGACTTACAGACAGCCTAATTTTTCTTTTTGCATCTGTCAGTAAACAAATAATGAAAAAACTAAAATATTGTCAATGAGTATTGATTACAGCATTAAGTTTTCCTGCTCTGATGTTTTCAAAGGGAAAGTGTTATTAACAGTGACACTTGAAAATAATTACAGATTTCTTAGAACCTAGCATAATCAATCCAGACATTGCCATGTACACTGTGCAGCTCAGAACACGAGCCTGAACTTCAGCTACTTGCACGCCAACACATAAGTGACATTTGCCATGACAGTCCTTGGTTTATGGTGAAATAGCAGAAATGTTCTGGGACTTGCTGCAACTGTAAGATGTGGGCCAGGATAAAAGCCCCTGCCTACAAACACAGCTGAGCCTCGTTGCAAGTGAAAACTGCTTCCCAGAAGTTCCGTGTCCACAGCTAGGAGGTTCTTCTGTGGCCTTTCAGTACTTTAAGAGGGCCTACAGCAAAGATGGGGACAAATTTTTTAGCAGTGCCTTTTGTGATAGGACAAGGGGTAATGGCTTTAAACTAAAAGAGGGGAGATTTAGACTAGATATAAGGAAGAAATTTTTTACAATGAGGGTGGTATGACACACTGGCACAGGTTACCCAGAGAGGTGGTAGATGCCCCGTCTCTGGAAACTTTTAAGGTCAGGTTGGACGGGGCTCTGAGCAACCTGATCAAGTTGAAGATGACCCTTCTCATTGCAGGGGAGGTTGGACTAGATGACCTTTAAAGGTGCCTTCTAACCCAAACTATTCTATGATTCTGGGTGGACCCACTGTACTTCAGTAATCAGCTGAGGGCAGAACGAAGTTAGGAGGAACAAATTACTCCGTAGTATGGAGACTAGTGTGACAGGGTGGTGAGAAAAGCTGGAGTTCAGTCCTTATTCCAGACGTTGTTTGTATGTTTTAGCAGATGGCTATATAATGTAAAATCCTGATGCAGGTGTCGAGCTGTGGCTGGTACTCAGGATTTCCCCCTTTCTAAACAAGAGTCCTAGGGTTAGTGCAGAGTCAGAGTCTGGCTGTAGCACAGAGGCACAGCTTCAACGCAACACCCTTGTTGATAGTTGAGGTGATGTTGAACCACTTCAGGTGAATAAAGAGCTAGAACACAGGTCCCAGAAGCCTTAGACTTCAGTGAGTAAGCTGTGTTAAAACAAATTAATAACAATCAAAAAGGTAAAATTTGTGGGTTTGGGAGAAACCGGGACCATTCTTGAAGAAAAAGTGGCCTCAGCTCCATCGACCTCCAGAAACATTTGAACCTTACAGCATGTGTTAGGCATGTTTTGAACTGGTGGGCTGACAGGAGGAAGGTATGGGAATGCTTCAGAGCTCGGCCTTGGTAGGACCTAGGTCTGAGGTCTGAATCAGTCCGCTAAAATGGAGTTAAGCCTGAATGGGACTTCTGGCTGGAAGGTTGAATTCTCTTTGAGGTGATTTCAAACTTGTTTGTAGAGACAGATTGCTTATGTAAAATACAAAGTAGTATTATAAGATTGATAAACTAACAAATGTAATTTTAAATGTTCATAATGTATATAATTTTTTAATTGTCTTCCTAAAAATATCTTACAAATGAGAAATCCCAGACTTTCCCCCAGGTAGTCTTTGAGGCCTGATATCAAAGGGTGAGTGAGTGCGTATGTGACCATACACAATATTCCGTCATGGGTTGCCTTACAGCAATGAGTCTTTCATGATTTTATATGCATACAGCCCTGCTTAAAGTCTACAAAATACAATGAGCCATGCCAATTATAATATCTTAACTAATAAGATTTTTTTTTAAAATTCTTCCTGAAGGTAGCTTTGGAAATTTACTTGATTTAGAAATTAAACTAAGTCCCAGATTCTGATATATTAAGATCCAAGAACCTGATGAATTGCTGCTGTCAGCTACATGCAAATTATGTCTAGAAGCAGAGCTTTTGCCTTCACTTCCCAGACAGCATGAAGCTAATGAGCCAAACATGAGGTCCTCTTATACAACCAAAATAAAAGGGAAAATAAAACCTTGAACTGGCTGTTGTTCAGAAATCTTGAGACTGCTTGTAAGTATGACCCAAAATGAACAAAAGACAGAGGCTATTAACAAATGAGAATTTGTTATCAGTGGGAGGACTTTATGATGGTAGCAGGTTAAGGGTGGCATTTATGAAAGGTGTTGGGGTTTTGATTTAATTTGCCATCTATCAGTTGATGTGACAAAAGTTTCCTGTAGCAGTTCAAGCTACTTTGAAGGAGGCACAACAAAAACTGAGAAGTTGCTGCAATTGGTTTAATTCTTTTAGAAATTGGGATGTTTCTGTATGTATCTTCTCTGTGACTGTGTCCTTTCAGAGGCCCAGGAGCCCTACCTTGATTTCTTTGCAGAATGAGGCCGGCATGTCTTTCTTTCTCACTTATTTTGGCATATCAGAGAGACACTGTGGGCAGGTGGTGAGGTGGAGCAGCAACTTACTTTTCTTTCTCAGGTGCTGTTTTATAGAACAGAATATCTCTTTACAGATCTACTGTCACTCGTTTTCCTTGTACAGAGCTTCCCAGCTACTAGCTGTCCACAGCCAGGACTTCTTACAAAAGATATGTGAAAAGGTTTATGTGGAACTGTTAAATAGCAAGTAAAACTCCAGAAGAAGAAATAGGAAGAAACCCCAAGACACTGGTTTCATGAAAAATATCAAAACGGAGGGCGTAGGAAGGACAAAAGGTTGCAAGGTCTACTGCAAAGGCAGCTCTAAGTGAAGAGGACCTCGAAGATGGGACAGCTGCGGGATCTACAAAAAGAAAACAACTTTGTCATGGAAGAAGAAGACTGTATGTGTCTCTGCTTATGATACATAAATTGTGTTGGTGTTTGTCCCTCTCAATTTTGAATTTCCCAAATGGTCAGTTCAAATATTTATTGGAGAGCTTTAAGGAAAGAAGATTAAGATACCTGAAGTCCAGATTTGTAATTCAGTGGCAACGGAGAATGTGTGAGGAGCTTATTATTTTGTTTTAGTAAGCTTGATCATCAGTTGATGACTATCCAGTTAGCAAGGAAGGACCGTGGAACCCGAGTCACGTTCTCTGTTTTGAAATGTGATCCTTTCACATCAGGGTTGTGGACAGCTCTGTGTGAAGTGGGAAATGGTGTCTTGCTGGTGGTGTTTTCCATCGTGTCCATGGTCCAGGGGTAAATAAATCTGTTGTCAAGGCTGTCAGTTTGTTACCTGTCACACACAATAGATTACACTTGCTTGTTTGTTAATTCTATGTAAGTCTAGCTTCTGGGGTCACCCTCCTAAAAGATACACAGTTTTCCTTCAGGCTATGTTGTCCTTATAAATGATACAGCTACAGCCTTAATGGTTTTTGCAGCCTTCTTCTGTAACTTCTACACATCACGTCTTGTTTCCCTTGCTGAGTTTTGCAGTCCTAGCTATTGAATTAAAACTTTATATAACTATACCACCACCCCCTCAAAAAAAAAAAAAATAGGAAAAACCAAACCCCTTTCTTTGTTAATGTCTCTCAAGATAAGGGCCAATTTAAATCAGCCCGGAGCCCTTCTGTTTCAACATTAATCATGAACTCAAGAAAGCCATGTGTATTAGCACCTCTTGCCATTTGAGGGCTTATGTTTTGGTGGTGGTAAAACTCACTGTTTCAGTAATTTCTTATCCTGGAACTAAGCCTCAAGCACTAAAAATAATTGTGTGCCCTTTGCAATTTGTTGTTCTTTACTAAAAAGTCTAGAATCTAGTGTACAAATGCACATTTTCTAATCTGTAGCCATTGTAGATCAAACTTGTGCTGCTCAAGATTCCTGTGTGTTGTTATGGTGTGGGGAAGGCAGAGACAATTTCATCAGGGCAAGGAGATGGCATCTAGCTTTCCTCCCAGAATGATGTGAAGTCACTCTGTCAAATATGAAAATAAACATCCTGTATGCCTGATCTTGACTAAGGGAAAAAAAATGGAGAAAGAGCACAGTGAGAATTGCATGTAAGCATCCCTCTACACTGATTTTGGTGGAACTCCTCCAGGACATAGCAAGGACAGAAAGGTCTTGTGTTCATATGGAAAAAACGACTTTTAGTGCGTTCGGAAATGAATGCTTGGCGCTTTGGGTGGGATGCACTCTGCCTAACTTCAGGCATAGACAGCATAGAAATTTGCATCCTAGAGTAGGATGTCATTTGACATCCAAAGGTCAGCTGAGTCCCAGTTAGAAAGTCTAAACCACATCTGCAAAGCAGCTGAGGTCAGTCTGCCTAGCAAAATAGCCCTTTTTTTTGCCTGCCAGGCAAAATAGCCCTTTTTAACTCAACAGGCAGCTCTAAGGGAACTTGGCCCACGCTCTGGTTTAGCATCCCCTTCTAAAAGCAAAACCACAAGGGGCTGGCCCAGGTCCACAGATGCCCCACTAACATCTGAGTTCCAGCACACTCTGCTTGTTTATTCCTGTTTCATTTCCCTTTCTGATGAAAAAAGGTCAAAAAAAATAGGGAAAGAGCCTGGACCTTTTAAGTTTTCCAGTCCCTGAAATGACTTCATGATTACTTTTGTTTTGGTTACAACAGGCGCCTGTTAGATGACCTTGTCATCAAAATACTTCCCTGCCAGCAAAATACTTACTTCAAAGGAGGTAGCTTGTTGTCTGGGTCTATTACTTTCAAGTAGTGCAGAATTTCAGCCAGGAGCCTACTAGGAGACAACTTATACTAAGGTGTGTGGGAAGATGCACCAGAGAAGGCCATGATTTCAGTGAAAGTAATGAAAGTTGGGCATCCAAAATGCAGTTGACAGCTGCAGGAAAGTCCAAACAAAGAGTTTCTAATTCTGATATTTTTTATAAATCAGAGACAGAATCCCCAGTGGTCTGCACTTTGATGTATGTAAAGCCTTTGTTTTCCTTGTGATTTTAGTCTCTTGAGGGAGGAACAGAGAGTATATCTGCCATGTGGTGTTTTTATGTGGTGTTCTTCAAGCAGAAGAGAGTGAGCTCTGCCCATATCCTGACACAGACAGACATGGCACATTCATGTTAGCTCAGCATTGAGGCTAAGTTTATTTGCCGTTTCTCTTAGTAGGGCTATGACTGCTTGCTTACACTACATATCTTAGAATCATAGAATCATAGAATGGTTAGTGTTGGAAGGGACCTTAAAGATCACCTAGTTCCAACCCCCTGCCATGGGCAGGGACACCTCCCACTAGACCAGGCTGCTCAAAGCCCCATCCAGCCTGGCCTTGAACACTTCCAGGGATGAGGCAGCCACAACTTCCCTGGGCAACCTGTGCCAGCGTCCCACCACCCTCACAGTAAAAAATTTCTTCCTAATATCCAATCTAAATCTACCCTCTTTCAGCTTAAAACCGTTATCCCTTTTCCTATCACTACACTCCCTGATAAAGAGTCCCTCGCCATCTTTTTTGTAGACCCCCTTCAGGTACTGGAAGGCTGCTATAAAGTATCTTCTCGCTCACTGAATATTCCAGGACCTTGCATGGCTCAAATGCTGAGCTCAAATGGTTGTGGAAGGAGAGAATCATGGGAAGGAAAGAACGGGAACAGCAAATTTTATTTTTAAATAAGAACTCTGGGAAATAAATAATTTAAAATAAGACTGTAATCATCTTATTGGTATACTAGTGCTACTAATCAATACATTATTCTGCCATAGCCACGTTCTAGAAAGCGACTTGTTGGAGGATGTGTTATTTACACATCTAAATGTGTGAATAACCTCTACCTTTACTGGGTAAGGTAAGGTAAACCCCCTCCACCTTTACCGGGACTTTCTAAGCTATGGAAGATATTATGACAGTGCCCTGTACACACTGAATTGATACTATCTTTTTGAGCAAAATTCCAGCTCTTTGAAGAGTTAGTCAATAGCACCCCCTGTGAAAATGCCCTCAGGGACAAGGGAGCAGAACGGACCTGGCAGATCTTTAAGGACGCTTTCCATTGAGCTCAAGAGCTCTTGATCCCCACGTGTAAGAAATCAGGAAAGGAAGGCAAGAGACTGGCATGGCTGAATTGAGACCTGCTGGTCAAACTAAAGGGCAAGAAAGAGATGCGCAGGCAGTGGAAGCAGGGACAGGTGTCCTGGGAAGAGTATAGGGACACTGCCTGGTTGTTTAGGGATGGGGTCAGGAAGGCCAAGGCACAGCTGTAGCTGAACTTGGCAAGGGACACAAAGAGTGATAAGAAGAGCTTCTGCATGTATGTCAGACAGAAAAGGAAGGTCAAAGAAAGTGTACCACCCTGATATGCATGACTGGCAAACCGGTAACAATGGATGAGGAGAAGGCTGAGGTTCTCAACAACTTTTTTGTCTCAGTCTTCACTGGCAGCCTCTCTTCCCACACCTCTCAAATGGATGGACTCAAGAGAATTCCAGAGACAGAACAGGTTTGTGACCACCTGAGGAACCTGAATATACACAAGTCTATAGGGCTTGACGAGATGCCTGAAGGAACTGGCTGAGGTAGTTGCCAAGCCACTCTCCATGATATTTGAAAAGTCATGGCAGTCAGGTGAAGTCCCTGGTGACTGGAAAAAGGGAAACATTGCACCCGTTTTCAAAAAGGGTAGAAAGGAGGACCCTGGGAACTCCCGCCCCATCAGCCTCACCTCTGTGCCTGGGAGGATCATGGAAGACATCCTCCTAGAAGCTGTGAGAAGGCACATGGAAGACGGGGAGGTGATTCCAGCCAGCATGGCTTCACCAGGGGCAAGTACTGCCTGACCAACCCGGTGGCCTTGTATGGTGGAGTGACTACATCAGTGGATAAGGGAAGAGCTACAGATGTTGTCTATCTGGACTTCTGTAAGGCCTTTGACATGGTCTCCCCCCCAGCATCCTTCTCTCTATATTAAAGAGATACGGATTTGATGGGTGGACTGTTTGGTGGACTATTCTATGATTTGAAGACCATCTTTCTAATAAAGTCTTCTTTTGAGTCCCAAACTAATTGCAGCCCTTCTTAATTGACATGAGGCTCAAATCATAACCATGCCATTGATATGCATTAAGGATGCCACTAATGATAGGAATAAGACATCAGTCAAGCAGCTAAAATACTGGAAACATCTCAAAACATGTACCACTGATTAAAACAGCCAAGTCAGATCTTGCATAGAATAATGATTATCTATTGTTTGTTACCAGAAATTCAGATGGTAATTGCCAGTTAAAGTTACAGGACTGTATTTCTGGTCTGGATAAAAGCAGGTGTATCCAGAATATGGAGCAGCTAAAAACAAAGATATCTGTCAAGGATATTCACATTGAAACTTAATTGAAGAATAAATCAAAATGTTTATCTGCAGGTACACTGAAACCTTTCACTGGCATAAATCAGCATAAATCTGTTTACTTTGGGGGTGATTTACACGTATGGAATTCTGACCTGGTATTTTTTAAAAATCGTTCCCTGAGTAGTCTCACACATGTGACATTTTTACTAGTCTGTTTAAAGGTAAACTTTGGGCACTACCTAATCTCAGTTTCTCTTATGTGCTCATAGTTGACTAGTCATTGAGGGGATTAGGATTTTCTTCAATGGCTGAGATTAACTCCCATTTGCCCTAGACGTTTGCCTGTATGGGACAACTGAGTAATGCTGCCCAAAGTGCCCTGTGTCTGGCTCAAAAGGGAGTAAGCTGCTGTGGGTGTGAAGGTCCTGGGTTAGATTCCTGTCACGGCCCACTGTGAAATAGATTCTTTCAAAAGCTGTTTCAAAAGCAAAATGCACTTCATGGGTTCCCTAGGAATATAACTCCCTGACTCCGGACCTGCTTACTGCTTCATTCCTGGCTCCCCGACTCCCCACTGTGTTGGCCGTTGGAGAGATGAGGGGAGGGCAAATGGGCCAGCAACAAACCAGTTTTCCCTGGGAATCGTCCTTGAGTCTGTTGGACGTTTTGTCAACATATTCCCCAGAATATTTCAGTTCTGATATGTCTGGCATTTTCTGTCAGAAAAATGCCAAGTCTAGAAAAACTTCTGCCGTGTCAGCTGTATTTTCAACTATATGCCTATTTGTGTTAAAGCTTTTTCTTTTGACACGCTGTTGCTTTTCAGTTGGAATTAATTGAGGTAATTGAAGAAGCCGCTTAGAACAAGCAACCCTGAAAGGCACACATGTTTATGTTAACCTTAAGAGAAAGACTTCGGGTAGTGATGGGGCAAGGCTGTCATGAAACTGGTACTAGGTGATGTCCAGGAGCACTGATAGCCCTGGTAGCCAGGCACCACTTTGCAAGCCAGCAGTCTTACAGGAAAAGAGGGGATCAGGAGGATCCAGCACCTTGGGAGGTCCTTACTGAAGCCACCAAGGTCTGAGGCATGTGAGGATGCCTACGCCAGGACCCCCACACCGGGCAGGGGTCTGAACTGGTGAATTGTGCTGCTGCAGCGGTCGTACAGAGAGCAAAGTGATACTGTAGGGACGATGCGTGGGCTGTACAATAGCTGACATATATGGATCATTTAAATTGGTTTACTGCTTTGTAAAATGCTGTGTACGGTGACTGATGTGAAAACAGAAGAGGCAGCTTAGGTATGAGCTATGTTACTTGGGTTTCTCCAGAGAAAATTGGTTTATCTTCCACTGGTCCATAAATTCAATTTGCCTCCTTGACTTCCTGTATTGATACAAATGGAGTAAATCAGAAGATGGCTTAAGTAGACATGTTGAGGTAAGCGTTTTTCATTCCCTTTTCTCAATTAAATGAGCTGCAATTGCATTACGGGCGACTCTGCTCCTCCAACTCATAAATATTCTTAATGCATTCTGTCTAGCGAAGCCTATGGTGACGCAAACAACTGCCCCCGTGACCCATCCTCTCCATTCTTTGACAGATGTTTGGAGAACTACATTTTGAACTGGAGCTATTGCTAGCTGGGATATAGAAATATTGAGAGTTCTTTGTATATCCATTTTCTTTCATATGTGAGTACAGACTGTCTAATTGTCAGATGGCCATTAGACATCAACAAATTGTAGCTGGAAGCAGGATTTTATAGTACAGGCTTGCTTTTAAGAGCCATTCTGGTACTGGTTCAAAATTAACTTTCAAAACGTTTTATAGGTCATTTTCTTGCCTTAGAGAAGAGTGCAGTTGGAATGAAGAGCACATTTAAGGAATGCAGAGGCTTTTGCAAAGGCAGACCGAAAAAGGTAAAAAAGTCTCCACATGATACAGCTTTATGTGTGGCTAATATACAGATCAAAAATCAACGGTGGCTTCAGAGAAAAGAAAAGTTACCAGCACCAGTATTTTTGTGGCTTTTAATTCATATAAACTTAGTTATTCTGAAAAATGCAGCTTTACTAGCTTCTGCAAGGGCGTTTAAAATACGTTCTGCAGCCTACCCATGAACCAGTTATTCACTGCCCTTGCAAACAAAGGGAATATCAGCTCTTTCAGTAGTGTTGCGCTTTGTTTTTTTTAAAGTGCTTTGGCTGAAAGTTTATAAAGTGATGATTTTTTTTAAGCAGAACAATGCTGCTTACTAAAAAAACGCAACAGACATATGCAAGGACTGACTAATTTAACCCAGAGTTTTGGAGCTGTTGGAAAAATCAGTTACTGCTTTCTAATTTTAGAATTTCTTTCTGGCAGTATAATAAACTGATCCTGTCCAAATATCCATCTCTATTCTTACATCCAGTAAGGATGAGAGTAATATAGATATTTTATTTTTCTGTCATAATTCAAACAAGTGTTTCAGTTTGTAAAGGCTATTGCAACACTGCTTTGGAAAGGAGATGCAGAGGTAGTATTTTTATGCTGCTTTAGCAACCCACCAGAGTATTTTTACTGTAATGATCAAGTTTTCTTTTCCACAGTGAGACATCATGGAAACTGAAGGTATTTTCAGAGCATAAGATGTCGTTTAGAGCGGCAGACAACTTTCCTACCAGTGATGTGAAGATCCACAGAACATTTATTTTTAATTTACTCTGCCCTACATGACGACTGTAGTCCAGACACTCTGAGATTACTTGGCAAGATGACTGGAACTTGTTCACCCTGTAAACCAGAGCTGGGGCCTTCCATCCTCCAGGATAATGTCATAATCAGTAGGTTACAAAGTAATTTACATTTCTCTTCTCAACCTTGAAGGCTCTTATCTTCTTGTCTGCTGAGCTGCAGAGGCTTCATGGATGTTTCTCTCAGAGCATTGCATAGACATGGTGAGGACCTGCTCCTCAGAAACATATATTTTTGACACAGTTCAGGACCTAAGGCTACCTCTTCCTGAAAGCATCTCAAGGTACTTTCCTCTAGGAGAGGGCACCTCACTCAATATAGCAAATTGACCACGTGTAAACTCTAGTGAGGAGGCAGAAATTTTAATTAGCTATAATTTTTTGGCTTTCTCTGCAGTGCATGGCATATTTTTGGATTGCTCTTTGGAACTGTTCCTAATTCTATCCATTAATTATGTAGGATGCCAGGATGTCTAACCTTGTTCTTCTGAGTTGCACTGCAGAAGTTAGAAATGCTCAAACTTGTATTGTGGATCTTCTCTCCAACCTGTAACACAGGGTCTGTTAAAAAAGTAGAAAACTAACCTTTTAAAGTAAACATCAGTGATGCTAAGTTCAAGGAAAGCCCCACAGTACAGCTTGTGTGCTAAGTCCTTGCTTCAAGAAATTCTTTTTCAGATTCACATCATGTTGACCACATGCAGAGTAGCTGAAGAGTACGGGAAATGAAATGCTGACATCGGAGACAGTGAAGTCAAGCCTGGAGACACACAGTAATCCACCTCCCCAAAGAGGAGGCACTCCTGGAAACTTCGTGTTGCGTGGTGCTACCAGGACAAGACCTTTGCTGCCTCTCGCATTTCTGTAACATTAACCCCTGCTGAGAGGAGGTTGGCACATTGAACTTCCCTGAGACCACTCATCTCTGCTGGGAGACTTCAGTGGGCTGTAGGAGCAGAAAGTGGCCGACGTGACAATGTGGCTTGCTGGAGTTGGACCTAGCAGGGGCCTGGATGACAAAGGCTTTGTATCTGAGCTGAAGGGGTTGGTTGGAAAAGAAATGCAGTGCACTCAAAAATATTTGCAACAGTCCTGGCCAGTGTTTCTGTCACTTAGCAATGTTTTACTAAGGGGTTCTTGTGCATTAATAGAAAGACAGTGGATGGCTTGGTGGCATCATTCCTATTTAAAGATCACTAAAGAGTTCATATTTGCCAGTCTATGCATTTGCAGTATGCAGCTGTTTAATTGCAAATGGAAGATGTAGTCTGACAATATGCATAGTGTGCTGTGGGAAGACTGAGTAGACAGGAGTTGTCATCAGGTTTCACTAAGAAGCTATGGCCCAGACTGTGAAGGAGAACATATGTTCTGACACGGTAAAGTTCTAGAATTCATCTGCTGAGCTGGATTAACAAACCACTGCTTTCTTCCAAAGTCTGCATAGGGTGATCCTTGGAATATTTTTTCTTAATATATAGTTATTCTAATAATTATTAGAATACTTTTACTCTGTGCTGTGTTGTTTCAAAGATTTGAAATAACTGCATAGATGCTATTCAATGCTTTTAGTGTGGGTCATGACTGCAATAATAAACACTGTCTTGTTTTCTAAGTAAAATTATATATGAATGCATTACATCCATTTCAGCTGACTATATTCAAAGAAAATTACGAACTATATGAGGTCTGACAGATAAGTAAGAGTGAATAGAAAGTTCCCAGAAAGCAATACCTAAATCATACCTGAAATTCCAGTTAGTCTCAGATTATTCACATCCCCACTTAAAACCAGCCTAGAGGTTAGTGCAATTTGCTCCTAATGGATCTAACTGGGGGTAGAGAGGGCTTATGTTCCTCATTTTTATCAGAAGAGAGACAGGGATCCAGCCCCTCTCAAAGTAAATATTTCTTGTTTTGTCCTGAAGATTTTCCTATTCTTCTGTCTCTGTGGCAAAAATAATAACGCACCTAAGCTGATGATATGAGCTGCTTACGACCACAGGGTGAGTTACGGTGCTGTGAGAAGAAGCACTGACTGGCATGCCATCTCCTCAGACTCTCTCCCCGCACAGGGCGCAAGAAAATCTTACTGGTTTCAAGTACCCAAGGTAAACAGTTGCCTTTTTATCAATGGGATGGGGCTGCGTGTTCTCCTTGCGAGGGGCAGGAGTGGTGCTGGCAGCCTCCACTCTGGAAAGCCGCGTCCTTCTCAGATGTCAGCAGAGAGCAAATGCTCTTTGCTGTTTAAAGCAAAGTTGACAGTTCCACCAAGAGACAGGGAGATTTCAGGCACCCTTTAGAATGTTTCTGAAAATTGTCACGGTAGAGTTTTTTTATATAGCTTTAATATGGACACTGTCATTCACTGTCTTTGGCAGCCATCATGCACTGATGTCAGGAAGCTCGGTCCTTTATGGCCTTAACTAGCCAAGAGAAGGTGGCTGGTTTTTTCTCAAAACAAAAGAAAAGAAAGTGGTAGCTTTGGGCTGATTCTGGAGTCTTTAGCCCGGTCTTTATCCTGGGTTATTAACTTTAGTTGTGAGCTTGAATACTTTGTCCTGCCCAGGTCTGTGGCTTTTGTAGGCTGAACTATATTCCAGAGTAACTTCCAATTTTTCTAATTTTATGCCTGTGTTGTACAAGCTTTTGTTCACATGCATCTGATGGCTGGCAGAGCCAGGCTGCTACCACTATGCTTTACTGTCTGAAGAGGCCTCTGAAGAGGTCTCTGTAAAAACAATTATATAATGCTGCAGGTTTCTTTGTACTCCTACGTGGTTTCAAAGGACTGGAGCTACTACATTAGAAGTACATCTTTAACAAATCACTGCACAATTTAAAGCCATACAGCACAAACATCTCGAAGATGAAACAGAGCAACAGGCTCAGTGTATATTCTCATACCATTTTTAGCTTCCAGTAGTCACCAGCTGTATTAAGACAGAGGATCCAAGAAATGTGAGCTTCTTTTGAGGCTTTCTACCTCTTGGAGGCTATTGCCACCCACAGGGGACTAAATAACTCCAGTTCATAATGGTGTTGTTTAGCTTGCTTTCATCCATGTTTGTCAGTTGACATGTAGCAAAATGTAATTACCTGTACATTAAACCCAGATAGCTATGAAGAGGTCCTGTCTTCCATCACAGTCAGAGCATGCTTTTGAACTTGACCAGCACTTAATTCAAGGTTCATTGGTGGTGTATTCTGGGAAGCGCCACTTCTCCTGTACGGTTCTCTCTTCATCTTTCTGGACAGTTACGGAACCAGTGGCCAGGTGGTGTGACAAGTGAACTATTTTTAGTGCTATAGTAAGAAGGAACTTGCCTAGGAAGAATCCCAAAGTCCCTCCTTGGTTTCTATTTTAATTCCATCAGCATGATCAGCAAGGCAATCAGGGTTGTGTCCTTCAAATTCTGAGCACTTTTATTATTTTGTTTATGTGACTATCCGTTTGCAATATTTTAATTGTCTGTGGCATCAAACCATGCTCTTATTTGTTTTCAAGTTTTTTTTGTGGTCAGGGGCATTATGTCTTTTAGCATAGATGTGTAAAACATTTAGAACATAGATGTAGCCCTTTACATTAAAAACATGGGTATATGCAATCCGTTGGTAGCCAGATACTACATTCTGCAGATAGAACATCCATCATGCACTTAGACAAAAGTTTAGTACCATATTATTGTAGAAAACATTATTTCTTGTGGTATCTGTCTGTAAAAAACAGTCATCTGATCACTGCAACATTTACTTCATCAAATACATGGGGATCAATTAATTCCCTCTATAACATAGAGTAGCTGGATATTGCTGCAAATATGATGATGAGCTTTACTAAGGACCACACAGCATTCAACCAAAGACAACAAAAATTTACTTTAGACTTAAGGTGACATGTAGCAGATGTCTTGATTCATATCCCACTCTCTGCTGGCTTATTTACAAGATTAATTATTCATCCTGGGTACAGCCAATGGCTTTACCCATAGTATTTCTGCATACTTAACTACAAAAGGCATCAATAAACCTACTTAATAAATCAGGTTCATTAAGGAATCACGCATGTCATACGTTCTGTGGATTTGCTAATTAGCAGCGCTGCACATTCCAGATAGGAACCTCCAGAACCTGTTACAAGCAGCCTGGTGTTCAGGAAGATTAATCGCCAGGCTGCATAGCTCAGATGCTGTATGAGAATGTTCAGTGGAGAAATTAAATGCCTCCAGGCAAACCATAACTTGCATAGCCTGTTTCCACAGTCGTCACTCACCTATTTGTTTATTTAAGGCAGCCAATTACCACTCATGCCTCATCATAAGTGGCTTACTCAGAGACGAAAGAGCCCCATCTGTCTCTACCCCAGGCAAAGCAGGGGCGTGTGGGCACTGAGCTTGGGTCCTAACAAAATGTGTTCATGAGAGAGCATTTATTTGCCTTTTTTTTTTTTTTTCCCCACTGTGAAGGGAATAAAAACAGTATGTGACATAAAGCACCTGCTATGTTTGTGAATATTGTAAGAATCCTATGCTTCCTGTGGCAATTTTTCTCTCCTTTCTCTGGTGCTTACCATGAATGTGTGGAGGAAAAAGGTATGCAGTATACAGTCATGTACATTTAGATAAAATAGCATGAAAGCAGCTTTGCAGAAAAGGACCTGGGAATCCTAGTGGGCAATGAAGTTGACGATGAGTCAGTCATGCGCCTTTGTGCAAAGAAAGCCAATGGCATCCTGGGCTGCCTTAGAAAGAGCATGGCCAGCGGGTGGAGGGAGGTGATCCTTCCCCTCTACTCAGCACTGGTCACACCCAGAGCACTGAGTCCTTCATGAAAGAGACATGAACATACTGGACTAAGCCCAAAAAAGAGTCGCAAAGATGATTAAGGGACAGAAGGCTCATGTCTATGAGGAGAGGATAAGAGAACTAGAACTGTTTAGCCTGGAGAAGACAAGGCTCAGAGGACCTTATCCATGTGCATAAATACCTGATTTGGTGGTGGGATGGGTGAAGTAGACAGAGCCAGGCTCGTCTCTGTGCTGTCCATTGACAGGTGATGGACACAAACTGATACGCAGCAAATCCCACTTAAACTTAATAAAATATTTTCTTTTACAGAGAGGGCGGTCAAACACTGGCACAGGTTGCCCAGAGAGGTTTTGGGGTCTCCATCTTTGGAAACATCCAAAGGTCAACTGGACATGGTCCTGGGCAACTTGCCCCAGCTGTCCCTGCTTGAGCTATGGCTCAGACGACAGACAATCTCCAGAGGTGCCTTCCAGCCTCAGCATCTCTGTGATCCTGAGCTTCACACAATGCTGCAGCTGGTGCCTCCTGGCTAGCATGACAGTCCCTTTAATGTACACCTCCTTGCAGCTTGTTTTTATGTGCTATTTGAGAGGCAGAGGAGAGGAAAAGGACCACATCAGAGGAAGTAGACTTTTCTGGTCTGATGATAAAAGTTACAGATTCAGGGCGCAAGAAAGCATCTCCTGTTGTGACTGTCAGCTTGTGTTATGCAGAAGAATATAGGTATATTTTGTAATTTTGCTGGGCAATTGTGTATTTGTTCTTTTGCCCTTTCCAGAAAGAAATACATCAGTGACTAATGACTTAGGTCACCTTGTATGGCAAAATTAAACACACAATAGTATTAATAGGAGCCATTTTTCTTCTCTTCTTGTAATGCTTATGACAAATGCTTCTGTGTATAACTGTAAATAATTAATGACGAATGCACTAAATTAATGGTAGTAATTTAAGATGGATTATAGCAACATCAATCAAGCAACAGATATGCTTGTAAAACAATTACAATGCGTTCATTCCTCCTCTATATTTTAAGGTTTTACGTAGGATCATATGTCCTGTAATCTCCCTAGGATTTCCTTTAACAGCCTCACATCCTTAAGCTCCTATATAAGCAAGAGTTATTGTGGAAAAAGGCAGGTCATCTGGACTCTGTCTGGCATAATGCAATTTTCTTTTTCTTCTAAGGTCAGCTGAGTTCATTGCAGAAAACCAGCCCAGCTATTAGCCATTGGGAAAATTATTCTGTGACTCACGTTCTTTCAGGAAAGCATGAAACCAGATGTCAGTTTCTGGAAAGGAATGGGTTAAAATTTAGTAACAGCCTTTTCTCCTTCTCACTTTCCATAAAATAATAGAGCTTATAAGCAAAGAAAATACCTATGTTCTCAGAGAGGGCAGCAGCAGAGTCACATTTATCATGTCAGTTTTCTCTGAGATGTGCGGCTTCCAATAAATTTCATGTGCTGTCAGTGTGGAGGATAATGTGTCCCTGAAAGAACAAGTATTGTAGAGCTGAAGAGCTTCTCCTCCAAGAAGCATAAAAACAACGCTGAGTTCAAAATAATGTAAAATTCTGTTTTCAAATGTACAAGTTCTCTTGAAGGAATTATCAGGCAGAAAAGGAAAAAATGCCTTCATTATTATTTTTTAAGTTACAAAATTTGTTGAAATATAGAATTCCCTAGGCACAGAAGGTTACTCCTGGTGGCTTTGGCAAACTCAGCTTTAGAAGTAACTCTGGACAGACATTAAAGAGAGAGCTGGCAAAGATGACTATGTCCGATTTCCCTTTAAGACCTCAGATACATTTTTTAACACTGAATAGTATTACCTGGAAGAGGAAGACATGTACTACCTTTACCTCAAAAGAAAGTATGTAAAAAAATCTGAATTTTCATGTTCTTTTTAGGGTGAAAACAAAGCAAACACTTCCCAAACCAACAGAAAGGATCCCTTTTTGCAGAGATGGGACTAGATTCAACCTTATAATGTGGGAGTGGACAAGTAAAGACACTGTACGTTTGATCAGGAACCTCCCCGGCTCATGTTAAAAAGTGGGGAGAACTGACAAGACTTAGTCGCCTACTAATTCCTGCCTGCCCCTAATTAAGATGTTTACTCATGCTCCTGCCTATAAACATGCCTTACCTTGCAACCATGTCTTACTTCTTTTCCGTTGTCCTGATGGTATGTCAGACGTCTGTGCTTGTTCTTATATCACAAATAATTTGAACTAGTGACTAATTCTTTATTCACATCTTTGAAGGCCATAGGTTAGCGTTTATTAAACTGTGTGAGACATTGTCAGTTCGTGTGCAACATGACTGAAGCATGACAAAAGCTTTACATGTTTGCATACATGGAAACATACGTACAACTAAGCTAGCAAATGTAGGCAACATATGAAATTTCAAAATTAAAACTAATTTCCCTTTGGTTGTAAATAAGAGCTGCAGAGACAGCACGTAATCTGGCCTGTGCAGTTTTAATGAAGATCAGTTGTCCTTCTAATTAAAAGAGAATGAGAAGCACTGTGCTAGGTGACGCTTTGGCAATCAGAATGAGTCAAAGAGTTCTCTTAGTGAAATTGATATTCTCAGTTAATGTGATTGCCCGTGAACTGCCTATAGCGTGCTTTTAAGACAAGTTGTTTGCACAGGCTCTTGCTGTAAAAAAGATGCCCAGCCATTAAAGCCGCGAGTGGAAGCTGAAGCAGTGGGAACATGCCAAGTTGCAGGATGAGAAGACTAGAGCCTTGAGACACTCGGGGATTCTAGCTTAAGAGGAGGATTTGCTGTGTTTTGATTATTATGCACATTTTATTAAAATGGGAAATGAAGCGGTACCCTCCTGCACTGCAAGTGAACAGTGCCTATGGAGAGGTCTGAGGACCCTGCGTTTTCAGCATGCAGTGGTTTGGTCCAGGTACTTTTGTGTTTGATACAAATGAGCTTGCCCTGAAGCATCAGTTCCCAGGCCAACAGGCCATTACAAACCGTCCAAAACACTTGTGGCTCACTGATGGAGAACTGACAAGTTGCTAGATTATACCTTATTCGTAGTTCTTGGACTACCAGTTGTGCTCTAACCACAGTTTAGCCACCACTACTCATCACTTTCAGTTGGAGACTTGAGAAAATTTTAGGTTAAATGGATGTTTTGGATATTTCCACACACCCAAGGGCTAAAGGAGATGTGATATCAACAGGAGTAGATATTTGCTCTGTAATTTATAAACTTAGAGTATATAGACTGTGTTTATGGGCTTGTAACTACCTGATGGTAGTAATGAAACTGGTTGTGTTACTGAGGTGCTCAGGGCATTCAGACAGGGTGGGAACATGCCCTTCCTTTTATGTTTTAATTTTAAGAAAAAAGTTATTTATTTCACTGAGATTAATTCAGAAGGTTTTGATTCTTAGTAAAAAGCACAAGAATTAAGAAGTTAATAAAAGAGTTTCTTATGGGAAGTTTAGCAATCAAAAAATAACATTCCAGATACAGAACACTTGTTCACATCATCAGTCACGTAATTCCCTTCCAAAAATCTGACCTTGAGTGGATATAAATAATGGGTTGCTGGAGATAGCTTGATGAACAATCAATAGCAATTTTTTACAGGAAGCAAAATCTTAAGAGCACAAAAAAATCACCACATTCAATTCTGCTGTTGTTACTGTTGTTATCATCACAAGCCCTGCTTCAGCTGAAGAAGTGGAAAGAAAAATGAAGAATAAACAGAAAATAGGAAAATTAAGAACACTCCAGAAAACATCCCAAAGGAATGAGAAAGGAGAAATGAAGGAAAATGCACAGTTCTGTTACTATTAAGGATAATAGGTTCTGGGAAATTCCACTTTAACTATGAAGCAGAACTGGACGAGGACTAAGCATTGCAGTTCTCAGGGATGTAAGGAGTGCAGAAAGAAAATTAAATCAAGTCTCCAAGTCAGGCATATATATGTGTCATATGATTTATGTATATGCGGACCAAAGATGTCTGTGAAAACTGGCTCCGATGCACATGAAGCAAAATCAGGGGAAAAACTGCTCATGTACACAAACATTGTAACACGTGTGTACACGTGCATGTGTATGTGTGCACATACTCATGTAAACGCAAAGAGTTACTTGCTTAGTCTGGACACATGTTTTCCCATATTAGGTATGAAACAATGTATGAGAAAAAACCATGCAGCTCCACGTGAAAATCAGCCCAATACACGCTTACTAAGATACTCCTGGAAACAGGCAATGACCAATCCAAAAAATGCAAAGACCAAAAACTGTGAGAAACGTCTCGCTGCTAGTGCAAACGTGTCGGCATTGTGAAAATGATCGGCTGATCTGCAAGCTCTAAATAGGTGTAGTGTGCAAAACATGCTCCCTAGTATTACAAAAATGAGGACAGTATTAAGATAGGGCAGTATTACTAAGATAGAAGAAGAAGGTATTATGGGTGGCTTGGATAAGACTTGAAAAGATTGCTTAGCTGCGGCCTCTCTCCCTCTGTTATTGCTTGTTAAACAGTAAAATAGTACCTCTTTTGTTTTCCTTGCCTATTTAGCTTATCCTTAGCTTTTTGTTACTGTGGATTTGTACAACAGGGGCTGCTGCTAGCTGTGCTGGCATCAGGTGCTCGGTGCCTGGTGACAGCAGAGACACTGCCCTGTGGCACTGTCCCGCTCTCCCCTCCCTGGCACTGCACCTTGCTCAGCTCTCTGCTGTGGTCTCTAATTAATCCTGAACTTCATCTATCCTGCCATTCCTTACCATGTCGCTTCCTAACTTCAGCTGTCACAGACAGCAGACCACTCCCCGTGCTGAAGTTTTTAAAGTCCAGTGAAAGCCTGAAATGTCAAAAGCAGAAAACACCCAACTAAAGGCAAAAATGCGTCTGCTTTTTGCTGTTCAGGGCTCAGCCCATCTGCTGGCAGAGACTGGCTGCCTCGTCTCACAGGACAGTGCCTTCACCATCCGAGAGCCCTGGATTTTGTTCCTCTTGTTCACTGGAGTCACACCGTAATACAAAACTCTGCAATGTGTGTATGTATTATACGAGGAAGGGACAACAGCTATAATCACAGACACGAATCCAGAATTTAAGTACAGAACAAGGCCTCATAGAAGCATGGGGCTTCCGTTCAAGACCATTAACTCTAATGAAAATGCACATTTTTCATTAGGCTCTAATAGCCTGCTGCAAAGTAGGGCAACTGCTGCGCAGTGTTTGTAGAAACAAATTGCTAATCAGTCAATGAGGACCTTTACTGTGCACTCGGCTACAGCCAGCTTTTAAGCATTTTCAGCTACGTTGAATTATTTTAAGTTGTTGAATTGTTACTTAGTGAAAAATAAAATATGTTTTATTTATAGAGTATTCAACATGGCAAGGCAGACTGAATTTTGCACGGAGTCCGTTTTGTTAACATTTATACGGGAGATTTATTATCACTTGGATTTGCCTCGTGACTTTGTTTTTTTCCTAGGGTTTGGAAAGTTTTTATTCTAGACTGAAAGCTGGTAATGAATTGAATCGATCATTCTTTTAGAAATAGATTTTATAATTCCATTACAAGTGCCCCGCGCACCCTACATCTTAATGACAGGAGCTGCTGTTACCGGAGCACAAAAGCCTGCTGATCAGCGTTGAGTGTATTATTCACACACAAGAAAATTGCAGGACTAGGGTCATACATATATATGTGTGCGTATACATGTATGTGTGTGCATAGATACATAATTATATATGAAAACACATAATTGACTTTTTTTTTTTTTACTGTTTAATTGTTTACTTTCTACATCTGATCAGACTCACTCATATTAATGGTACTAGACACAGAAAACAGAACTGAATTGTACTTTTCCAATCTAGAATATGGAATAGTTGCCACATTTCTTTTAGCAAGAAAATAGAACGGTTATAGGAGGCCTTGATGAGTATGAATTGGTGAAGCCCCACAGTTTTATAACAAGAAAATAGGATATATAAACCTATGTTTTTCTTATGAACAGAATATGAAGAAATTCCTTATTTTTATAAAGAGTGATAATATTATCATCAGCAGTGCCATTTTGGATTGAAATGCAGAGAGTAATATTTTAAAGGAAATGAAGTTTCTAGCTGGGGACAAGAAGTACTGAATTTGAGGGAAAGCCAGAGAGTTAAATATCGGTAGCTTGGAAAATAATGTCGGGACCTGGAGAAATATGATAATTGTCTGAAAATATTCGAATGTTATCAGGATGAAGGATTAGTTTTATTTTTAATGTTTGACCTTCAGATAAGATTACCTGAGAGACAAATTGCTAGTAGGAAATGGGGTAAGTCACTAAATATGAAAAATGCCCCTGTAAGATGAATGCAAGAAATCTTAGACATCTTTATTTTCCAGGAACGGTCCCAGCTGGATCTCTCAGATATGTTTGATACTAAGGAAGAAGAACAGCCTCATGAATATTTGGGAGACACATATTTGTTTATGACGTAATTTCAGCATTATGACTGCATAGCAACCTGATTTTTACCATGATAAGCTTTAGAAATATCTGATTCTCCACATTATGATGGTGTCATATGTTGGTGTCGTGTGTTGGATTAGACTATTTATTACAAAGGTACATTGTACATAGTTCTCTATAAAAGAGGGTATAAACCTTTGTGTAAAGCAAATGGAAAACAAATTGCAAAAGATAAAGGTAAATACTTTCACGCATTTTTTTCCTTGTGGGTTGAGACTGTGTATTCTGAAGCAATTCGGGAGCTTTGTATTACAGCATGATAAATGGCATTATTATATTGGCTGGATGGATACTATCAAATCAGTGTATCTAATATCTTCTGCTCAATCTGCCAGAGCTACAGGATGCATGTAAACCCTATTTCAGTGAAAGCGGCTCATATGATAGAGTTTTGGAAAAGCATTTGACTTTTGAACATTGACAATGAAGTTAATCCTAGTATTCTGAGAAGCACATATGCTAAGAGGAATTGTGAAATATCTCCTGGTTTTGAAGTGAATGGTACAAGCAGGCTACTTAATGCTTGGAGGGTTTAAGACTAGGGGATAACAAGATAAGATGAAGTGAAAGCCTGGTAGTTGGCACCTCATTATATTAAGGAGTCTGGAAAAGAATTACTAACACATAGCCTTTATAAACTAACCCCTTTTCCTTTCCTTTCCTTCATCCTCTCACACATATTCAAGAGTGGACCCAGCAAAAAGGAATCAGACCAAGGAGCAACAAATCAGAGATTACTTCGAGTTTTGCTGTGCCTTATTTAATGTGTTTAAGAACAGTATCTGCTTGAAGCACTCATTGGACCCTCTTAGATTCCATTCACTCACCCATGTCTGCTGCCCATAGGTCTGTAAATGAATTTAGTGTGATGAACAGCAGATACCACATGTGAGAGAGGTGGTAGCCATAGTCCATTAACCTAAGTGCACTTGTTCCAGTATAAATATCCCCATTTACTGACTGGTCACAGTTGAATTTTTCTGTCTTCTTAAATATGTTTGCTATAGTTTAAATGCTCAGTTTTATCATAATGTTCTGTTTGTGAGGACTGATTTTTCACTTTAACTTTTCCACCCTCCAGCGGTTTTACTCTGAGCTGAGGAGGCTGCGCTATGTCTACGTAATGAGTAATGTATTGTGTTCAACAGAAAGAATCAGAGAGAGAACACTCAGAGATGAGTTTTTGTGAGTTTGGGTTCACCCCCACTTTAACAGTCCCTCCCTCAAATGGATTTGAAAGAGACCCAAGGGACTGGGTATAAGGAAGAAATTTTTCATAATGAGGGTGGTGAAGCACTGGCACTAGTTGCCCAGAGGGGTGGTAGATGCCCCATCCCTGGAAACATTCAAGGTCAGGTTGGATGGAGCTCTGAGCAAACTGATCTAGGTGAAGCTGTCCCTGCTCTTTGCAGGGGGGTCGGACTAGACGACCTTTAAAAGTGCCGTTCAACCCAAACTATTCTATGATTCTACGATTCTATGGGCTGACTGGTATGGCTACATCTTACGTCTCAATATTGCAGAGAGACACTTGGAGCTCTCATGAAATTTTTTTTTGCCTGCTGGATGTGTGCAAGGTCTACTGTTCCACTCAACCATCTGGGCTGCTCCATCTCACTGTTCCTCCTGTGGGTCCTTGTCCCCTGCCTAACCACAGTCTTGCTTCTTGGGTAACAGTACTTGCTTTAGGTCTGGGGATAACACAGGAAGATTTAATTTAGAGGTAGCATGAGTGCTGAAAGCAACCTTATCACAGCAACAGGTTTCATTAGCTTGGGCAGTGGACTGTGCAGGTACATCTAGATTGATTCTGTTACCATACCCATTTTTTTAGGCTATCTGAAGTATCTCTTCCTACCATCACATTGTTCAAAATAGGCTTATTGAAAGCAAGAGGTGTTGGTGAAGCTTTGTTAGAGCTCTGAATGCATGAAGATGATCTCATGTTCCCAAGAATACAGTACAAATGAAGAGCTATTGCCAAACCTGTGTCTAGACTTCCCCTTGGGAGTGATGCCAACAGTTTGGAAGGCAGATGAATGGAGAAATTTTGCCCAAGAATATCATTCTATTTGTTTATTTGAGACAGACATTAAAAAGTTTTAAGTCTCTTTTAAGTTATGACTACCTGACAAACATAAATCCAGCCATAGAAATGCAAGTAAAAGAGAGAACAACATTTCTGTACCTCATTTTTCTCAGGTATCACACCTAATGAAGTTGCACCGAGGGGTGCCTGCTTTCTTCAGAGCTAATTGTGTTACTCCTTGGGAGCTGAGGCAAAACATGTGCCTGCTGTAATGACACTGCTGTTCTTTGGAAACCTATTGTGGTCAGTGAAGCATCCATCACTTTTTCTTGTTGTCTAGAGTGAATTATTGGGATGCTCCTCTCTGCTGGTGCTGCTTCTCCTTCCACATGATCTCACCCTCACCCTAAGACTCCCAGGGCAGCATTTAGATCATAACGGTACAGAAGTTATGCTGTTTTCTCACACATTGAAAAAGCCTCTGACTTGCCTCTTTAACTGTTATTTTCCCCTGCACAATGGAAAATAACAGCTTTTCTAAGCTGCTCTCTTCACGCATGCAGAACCTCTCTGGAGCTCCGTACCACAGAGACCCAAGTGTCTGACCATTCTCTTCCCCTCAGGCGTCTTTTCCTCTGAGGGACAGGCAATATGGACAGCAGACTTGTGTCCTTTGAAGAGCCTTATGTACTTCTAAAACAGCCTTGGGCCTATTTAATTGCAAAAATTATACATGACAGCTCACAGAGAAACTGTCAGCTTCTGCTGACAGGTCCTATACTATGGTAAAATGCTGTGCCTGTTAGGTTTGACATGCCTAACAGAAACCAGATCCCCTCAGCATCACTAGGGCCAAACCACACCTGCAAATTCCCAGGAAAAAAACTTGCAAGCGGGCAACTTTCCAGATATCTAGAAGGATATTTGCCCCAGCAGATGTGTGAGGTTTTATATACTTTTGTATGAAATGTACAAATAAACTGTTTAACCAATCAGTGAACACGCAGTAGAATGTATTAGACTCTCTTTTTTTGGTGGTAGGAAACGGATTTTGTATTGGTAACTTTAGATTCCAGCTTCCGGTCAGCTTACCCCACTATTTTGGACAACATTATGCCAGTGTTTTGCTGCTTACCACACTGCCTGACTAGTTGGAAAGCTACAGGATAGTTCTTGTATGGAGTGAAACTCATGGCTACGACGGTCAGGGAACCATGGCTGGCAGGGGGACAGGCTAAAGAAGTGCAATGTTCATTTATCCTTTAGTTTGCTGCAAGGTGTTTTGCTAAGACCTAAGAGATTAAGAGTTACCGGAGATCCTTGGCACTTTCAGTTCAGTGAGAAGAGGTGATTCCAAGAAGATGGAAGGCCTGGCACGTCACCAGCTGGCTCTCCAAAAGCTTTGGGCAGCTGTAAAATGGCTAGAGGTTCTCATGGAAAACAAATTCCCCAGCCTTAAAGGACATATTTTTTAAGGATGTGCTGTTTGGGGTAAAGCCAATGAGCTGATCCTTTCTCTCACCATGACTGAGTGGTGGCTATGCACTGAAGTACATCCCAGGGTACGGAGTCCTCAGCTGTATGGAATGGGACTCGGAGAAGAGTATGCCATGGCATCTGCCTATTCTGAGCAATTAGCTTTTCCTCTCTGTGCAAACCGTGCGTGGTGGAGGGGAAGAAAGCTGTGTGTCTGAGTCTTGCTCTTATAGATATGCAGGAGTCGATAAGGGCACCGGCAGCAGAACACAGATGCTTGGAAGTGTTCCCAAGCCCATCGGGTGAGAAACAGCCAACAGGACCAGAAGCCTAAATAATAAGAATAATATGTTTAGTGGCTTATTAAACTATTAGTTATGCATAGTAAAACATAAAACAAAAGGACAAACGAAAGGTACAACCTTTTATGGTTAATAGTATTTACAGGGGGAAAAAAATGAGTAAGAGGAATGAACACAGTGGAATAATGCTATCCAGATGCTGTCTCCCCAGGCACAGCAGTGAGCTCAGTGCCTATTGAAAATACACATGCATACTTTCATCCCAAGGGAACCTCTAAACCAATGAAAATACAGACTATTGCTTCTCTTCTCTCCCAATTTCCAGTGCTTTGAGCAATAAAGACTGCTAATAAAGCCAGTGCTGTTCCTTCGGCTTTCAGTCTGACCTTGGCATAGAAAGCCAGTAAAATTTTAGGTGTTAGCTTTTGCATTTTTATTCCAAGTAAGCAAGTCATCAAAACTACTGTTTTGGCGTCAGGGAAAAAAAACATCCAGACCGTGCAGCATAAGATCAGAACTCCTTTATTTAACTCAGTAGCACAAGGAAGATCTCAAGTGATTCACTGCCACAAAACACTGTAAATGTATCAGGAAGTGATCTCCTTTCTCCACAGATGGGAGAGGTACCTAGATTCTTGCAGATCCAGTATATCTCTGCTTTTCCTCTTTCATGCTCTTGCATTAGCCAAAGGTCAAAGCAGACAGCACCTAACTTTTTACTCAGACACGATCACCAATTAAGAGAGTCTTACTGCTTGCTTGATCTTCCAGCCCTTGGGAATGTGAAAGATCTCTATCCTGTTAGTGTCCCATTGGATTCCTTAGTCAAAGCCAGCTTTAGCTAACTCCATTACTTATGTTTTAGAAGAAATACTGCTGGGACCACCTCTTTCTGTGGTTTTGCTCAATGGCTGCTCAGCATTCTTCTGGGACATGAAGATACCCCAAGATCCTGGCCTCTGTGCCTAAAATGGCAGCGCTCCAAAATGAGAGCATGATGGAAGAGGGTGATTTCATAATTTTATTCCTGTTTCCACAGTGAACAGTAATAGTGGATGAGGTGTCGCATGCTCCCTCTGGTGAGATTTCACTCTTCCTAGTAACTCCATTAGTAGAGGACAATCAGGAACATCTTAGGCCACCCAGAGCAGACACTTCACAATAAAAATTCTTATTTTAGTATAAAGTCTCACAAAAGTCAGATCTCAGTATTGGGGAACATCTCAAATACACATAGTCTGAAACAGACAATTTGTGAAGCATTTGGTATAGAAAGAGCTTACAAGAAAAGGATGAAGTGGACTCATCTTTGCAAAGTTTTTTTTCTTTGAATAAACACAGGCTTTGAAGTGCAAACCCATATGCAAAAGCACGGGTGAAATGATCACATGTGGGGAAATCAAGGAAGGGATGGACAAAGTGAGAGGGGAGACCAGCTGAAGAATGCAACAGAGGGACAAAATGGGGAGGTCAAGATATTTAGGACTGACCAATCATTGAGAACTGGCCATGTCATTTCATTAGGGGCTTGGTTTACAAATTCAGAAAAGAGAAGAAAAAACTCTGGATGATGTTACTCTGTATGGAGAGAAGATATAATAATTTATTACAGTTTTAGGGAAAATCAACAATTAAGGAAACCCTGAGACAAGACCAGCAAGAAGACAGACGCACCATGCTTTGAAATCTAACCTTGCCTGAAGGGAAAGTTTACTGTGTGCTACTTTCACACCATACTTTATTGCTCAGGGAGCATCAAAACCTGATAGGCAGAAACAGAAGGGCTCGTATGTCAGGATCTCATTCTCCCCGGTCATCTGAAAATTGCAGGGTTACAAGATGAAAAAATGGTGGACAACATATATTTCAATTGAATTAAACCTGAAAGATGGGGTATTTGGAAAAGTTAACTTATGCTGTCACCCAAAGAAAAGCAGAAAACACAAGGAAACTGTGCAGAGCAAGATACCGGGTCCCAAGTGAGTTTTGAGGATTTGATTTATGAGGGGAGATAATCATTGCCATTTTTAACCTCTTCCAGTATAGGTGTGGGGACTGCTCTCTCAGTTGATCTGTCCTAAGAGGAAGGACAATAGAGTCTTCACGACTCATTCCAAGCCTTCTGGAGCTTGTTGCATTATAGACTTTTTTTTTTTTTTCCCCAACAGTGTTTCTTAACCCAAGTCAGACCTATTAGGTTCTTTTCTTCCAGACTAAAATGTGTACAGCTACATATATGTACATGTATACATGTATGCATATAAACACACACACATGGGCAGATCTGTTTCTGACAGTCGTGAGCAGCAGACTGACGCACGTAGATATGAAAGAGGCATAGGAGTCCCTCCCCTGCCGTAGCCTGTCTACACCACGATTAGTGGTGTAGGGACTTTCTGAAATGGAGGCTACTTTCAGATTTCTTTTTTCTTATTTTCCCTTCATGCCCTTCCTAGGAATAGCGAATTTCTACTTTACCACCAGTCTGAGCAGGGATCTTTTGAGCTGTACACACGGATGACTTACTGCAGTAAGCAACACTGTCATTCATCTGCTTCAGCATTTGCCCCAGGTCCATTTTAGAAACTAATTTGAGATACACTGACTCGAACAGTTAATTAAATTCGAGAGGCCATGCAATTTGCCCAGCAATATTTTAGGAAGGTCTGTTAGCAGTGGTTGTTGAAGGAACAGGCATCTTTATAGAACATAAAGCAGAGATGAAGTCAGAAGTAATCCAAGGTCCCTGGTGTATTATAGCACGGTATATTGGATCAGCAAACAGATATCAATAACTCATTCTGCAAAAGATAGCTGTGATTACAAAGGTAATGGTCATATTTTTCTCAAAATTGGGAGAGGGATGTGTACCTTTGCCTAGGCAACAGAGCTTTTATCCCTGTGTCAGAAATGCAAAACAGGAGGGAAACAGGACAGCCCTGAGGTTCATTTCATGGACCCACCTTGAGAAGCTGGGATTTCTCTCCCAGTGTAATCCTGAGACTTTTTTTATTTCAGTGGTCATTGTAATATCCTTCTACAGAACAGCAGCAGAAGAGAACCTAACGCTTTCTTCTCAGTTATGTGCTGCTTATGCTTCTTGCACAACTTCCTGCTGAAGCCTGCAGATTGATGGAGTTGATGGAGGCTGTCAGTAGTAGCAGAGATCTCTCTGCACTGAGGGGTTGTGCTTTTGTGACAGCTGTGATGCCACCTGTCTCTGCAACCCGGGCTTCTGTCTTTTAAAGGGGCACTTTGGCAAAAAGCTCTGGAAGATCTTCAGGTGCACCCTTGCCGTCCAGAACTTTCAAAACTGGTGAAAGAGTGGTTTTCTGTTCTGGTGTATAGACAGTCTTCCTTATAACAATGAGCTGATGCATGAGATACCTTCAAATCAAACACCTTTAGTAAAAGAAATCTAAACTAATATTGCACTACCAGTCACACTTTTTCCCTTAATACTTATGAGGCATGGATTTAGTTTGTGCATGCCGTACTTTAAGTCTGCACTAATACTCTTCCACTGTGAAGTTAAAAGAATGATTTAAAAAACCCCATGAATTAATACTATAAAAAAATCATGGAATGGTTTAGGTTGGAAGGGAGCTTAAGCATCATCTAGTTCCAACCCCCTGCCATGGGCAGGGACACCTCCCACTAGACCAGGCTGCTCAAAGCCCCATCCAGCCTGGCCTTGAACACTTCCAGGGATGGGGCATCCACAACTTCTCTGGGCAACCTGTTCCAGTGTCTCACGACCCTCACAGTGAAAAATTTCTTCCTAATATCTAATCTAAATTTACCCTCTTCCAGTTTGAAGCCTTTACCCCTTGTCCTATCGCTATGTGCCCTTGCAAATAGCCCCTCCCCAGCTCCCTTCAGATGCTGGAAGGCTGCTATAAGGTCTCCCTGGAGCCTTCTCTTCTCCAGGCTGAACAACCCCAACTCTCTCAGCCTGTCTTCATAGGAGAGGTGCTCCAGCCCTCTCATCATCTTCGTGGCCCTCCTCTGGACCCACTCCAACAGGTCCATGTCCTTCTTGTGCTGTGGACTCCAGAACTGGATGCAGTACTCCAGGTGGGCTCTCACCAGAGCAGAGTAGAGGGGCAGGATCACCTCCTTCACCCTGCTGGCCATGCTTCTTTTGATGCAGCCCAGGATACAGTTGTCTTTCTGGGCTGCACGTGCACTTTGCCGGCTTGTGTTGAGCTTCTCATCCACCAACACTCCAAAGTCCTTCTCTTCTGGGCTGCTCTCAGTCCATTTTTCGCCCAGCCTGTATTTGTGCAAATCACCAGGAGTACTTTAAATCAGCTGCTCACTGTTAGCCAAATTAACTAAACCCAAAGAAATACAAAACTTAAACTAAAACTCTCTGTTTTGGTAAGATTAAAAAAAAAAACCAACAACATTTTTGCACAACTGAACAGGGATACTCTTTTGTTGGATGGAAAGAAAAGAAAAATACATTACTAGTTTGCAGGATGCAGAAAGCTGAACCATCCTATCTAAACCACTTAAGAGAATCTCACGTGCTCAGCACAATGGTGCAGCAAGATAAGTTGCTAGTCCTATCCTGAAAGTGATAGGTATATGAAGCCAAGAGTTGTTTAATCTCCTTTCCCAGAAGTCCATCCATTACCTGGTTCCAAGAATGCCTCCTCTACTGCACACTAAATCAGTCTTTATTCTGCTGATACTATTTTGCTTAATTTTTCTATTACTGGAAGGCCTTCCGTGCTATGCTTCAGCCAGCATAGGTATGCTTAGCATCTGTGTGCTGGGATTTTTGGCTCTGGGTACAGACAAGAGAGGAGAGGGAGAACATGAGCTACCCTCTAGCTGTCTCAGACCTAACTTTTGAGAATATGAAGACATAGGAAATTACATTTTCGAATCAAATATCCAGGTTTGACACTTAGGTGTTCCTGTGTCACAGCCCTGATAACATAGCAGGAATATTACTGTTTCTTTAGGCTCTGAATTTATGCGCTGGATTTTAGAGACCCGGACTTGGATGCTTTCATTGGGGAAATTATCTTTGTATTTGCTGTGAAATCTATTATTTAAGCAGTTTAGTAGGAAGTGCTATTATTGAGGAATGTAGTAAGGGTATCCTTGTCTTTCATTGGGATCATAACATTCAACAAAATAGACAACACATACATATCTTTGTTAGTCCCATTCCGTCATCACCAGAAAAGCAAAGCAAGTATTCATATTTAGGAAAATCTGGCCCCGAATATTCACTTGAATGTACAAATATGGCTATTGATAGCTCTATATCCATAGTGCTCTTCTGTATTTCCTTTTTATCTTCATTGATATTGGTGTTAAATGGGTGGTTTGGGGGTATTGAAACTGCAGAACTGATTCATTACAGTGACTTCCTACCTCAGGCAGCAACAGCTTGAATTTAAAGGCAATCTCCACTCCTCCAAAGCAGGATGTGTACATGAAGACAGATCAATGTCCACCTCTCCCATTTGCAATAATTCATTTAGTTAACGTTAATAAGAGCTATCTATTCGATTTGTCAAATTGCATTACAGAGCCCGCTGGAGCTGACAGGAATTATCTTGTCTCCTGCCCTAGTGCCTGGCTGCCGAATCAGGGGGGTGGAGGTTAAGATCAGTTTTGCCATGGCTCATTTACTCCTGCTGTGCTGGTTTATTCCATTTAGCTCTAAGTAGGATGAAGGCAGACAAGCTGCAGCCGATTTGCCCTGTACTAGAGTACAGCCTTCAGCCCTGTAATGACTGAAGAGCTATAGGTACAAGTAGCAGAACCATCATGAGCTCCTCCAGGCCAGGAACTCTGTCAGAATGACTACTTCTAAGTTGCATGCTGGACTTTTGCCTAGTTTATGCGAAATCAGCTTCTGCAGTTGTTAGTCATTGATAGCTCAAGTCTCCAGCTGGAGCGTATAATTGAAATGGTCATAAAAGGAGTTTGAAAGCTAAGAGAGCAGAAAAGGTTGGTGTAAAAAAATAAAAAAATGTCTACATGCAATATTGCCAGAAATCCAAGAAGTGACAAAGAAATCAGCTGGAGAAACGGAGACAACAGCACTATTGTAAAACAACACTTTTGTTCTCTTGGTATTTTTTCTCTCTGAAATGCATGTTTGTGCCTACAGTGGTGTTCACGTGCTCATTAGGTAGATTGCCCCCTCCCATGTCCTTTTTCTTTTTTCTTTTTTTTTTTTTTGTCATCTGACTTGGTTGTCCTTGTAGACAGAGCCTAGTTTGAAATTATACCACACAACCTACAGCAATAGTGTGAAAACCACAGCATATTTTAGCTCTCTGCAGGACACTTGACCATACCTATGGACTATAGCCTAGACGTCTCTACAGTGCCGCACCACCTAGCATGAAGCTGGGGAGCCAGTGCCCACCTGCTTGCTCCTAGGTGCCTGAAGCGCCTGTGGGATGCTGACTGTATGGTGATTTGTCAGGGAGATGAGACACCCATTTTTTTTGGCTGATGTCAGCCCCAGGGAGGGTAAGTATCACACAGTGAGGCTGAGGAGTGGTGAGATGCCCAACTGGGGCTTTGTTATGATAAGAGGCCAGTAGGCAGCAGGAGAACGTGTAGCATGAAAATAAAAGGAAAAGGATTCTGGCCTCTGAATTCCGAGCTGTGAGTCTGTTCTAGCTTTGCTGTGTTATCCACAGATAGCGATGCTGAAGAAGAAAAAGTGCCAGGTGTACACTCAGGCTGCAGTTTTACCGTACTGCTGGCCAGAAGAGGTGTTGTCAAAGACATATTCTGTGCAGTCATGTTTCTTTCCTTAATGCATAGAAGCTTGGGCAAGGGCAAACCCCTTTTCTTGCCCTGGCCTAAAGGCTGCAGTCAGCTGGGATTTTGCAATGAAGCCCCAAGACCACCCCCTGTTTTCTGTAGGAGACCATCTTCCCCTTCCCAAGTCCAGTTACTATGGAAAAAAGATTTCTTCCCTTGTGTCTCAATTTAACAATTACCCAGGCTTAATGCACCATCCTGAACATCTCATGGAACAAGTGACTCATCAAGTCCCTGGATTGCTGAGCGGAAATTAAAAAGAAAAGGAAACAAAAACAACTCACATCATACAGGTTTAACTGGCCCTTGGAGGAACTTCTCTCCAGGTCCTTGAAAGATGTTTAGCAGGATGCTCACAGAGCAAGCTTTAAAATGTACCCCATTTGTGAGGATAACTGGATTTGTAAGGAGAACTTGAAGACACCTGAAATATTCCACAACAAAACAGCTTTTGTCACAGACATTTAATAAGTTGTTTAACAGAGACACACACATGTGGATTTCTAGTTTTATATGTTTGAGGGCTTATAAATACTCCCTGAAAGCCAATAATAAAAAAATAAATAAATCTGTGTTTGATATGTTTTCTTCAACAGGAAGAATCAAGCTCCAAAATGATAATATTGCACATTTATAGGGTTTGAGAGGTGATAAAAGTCAGTGGTTTAGTGGATGTTGTGTTTCTGAGCAAGCATGATTAAGTTTTTACAAAACAAACACTACCCACTTGCTTAGCTCCTGCAGAAGCACCCGAGATTTCTAACAGCCGTATTTGTGGTTAAAGACTAAATAGGATAAACAACTGCAAAAGAAGCAGAAAATCTACTTTGTTTGAAGAGTTTGCATTCTCATCGTTTACAGGAATGACCAGAAAACAAAATGTCACTTTGAGTTAATATAACCTCTGTTTTGCTCAGTCTTGCTTTGGTGCATGTTGCATTGTGCGACAGCAAACATCAGATGAACTTAGCTGGATGCTGAGCTTGAAGAGGAATGTAACCGCGTGGTTCCTCTACTGTTCACATTGTCTGTCCCCAGGCAGGTATTCAGGTTTTGTAAGTAATGAGCTCATTAAGATTTCTGCTTCTTAAAAGCCCCTCAAGGAGACATTTGTCTGTTTGCCATTCTGTATTTAATGTCTGTAACTGCAAATATTTGTTGCAGTGTCCTCACTCAGCTATCAGCATAGTATCAATAGCTTGGATTTATGACACACACATCTTCCCATGGATGGTTAATGTTGGTTAACGAATCAGCTTTGGAAATCAAACAATTAATTGCAGATCTTTTAACAATATCAACACTTTTTGGTTGCATGACAGTTTATTTGCTTTAACAAAATTGCTCTTTTGTTGTCCATCTGTGAAATTTACTTGCAAGCCAAGGGCATGCTGAGTCCAGTGTTCACATGTGCAGATCACCCATGAACAGCAGTGGTAAGGAGAGATGGAGAGTGGCTTAGAAAATTGGATCCATGAGAATAAAATAACCCAAATCAGAAAACATCTTGGAAAATGCCTGCAACACAAGTCTTTCACAAGAATCTTTAGGAGAAAACCAAACAGCTTCTGGCTGCAATAGAATTTCTGGACGCAATTCTGCCATCATTTTAAACTAGTGCACAAGGCATATAAATGCCAAGTATATCTGTGTCATGGTATTGTATTTTTGTAATTAAACTGACTGATTAGTGCAGTCTCCTGTATCAGGTGATGATTTCAGCTGGAGAAGATACATTTTCATTTACATATTCGTATACATATTTTATTTTCATATACATTAATAGTACAGTATGTGTCCAGGACTTTTTATGTAAGGGATTTGGAAGCACAAAAATGGGATTTGAAAGTATCCCACCACGGACTTGGAACAGAGCAGCTGTTTAAAGTGAGCAATATATCCAGGCTTGCAGAGTGCCAGAAGATGCAGTTACATGGACCTGTAATGAAGAAGATTGTGAGAGGATGTGAAGGAAACACTTAGCTAGCATGAAAATGACCATCTCAAAGTTTTAGGCAGCTTGTCTTTGCTCCCTACAGGACTGACCTGTAGGAAGGTACCTCTATTGACATCCATTGATGGAGAAATGTAAGCTGCAGTATTTACCTGTGCAGAAAACAAAGGCCTTGAGTACGTGGCACAAATAACTTTTTTATGTAACATGAAAACTCACATCTTAGAAATGAATTCCTGATACCGCACATTCTCAATACTGTGTTTTGCAGTTCTGCAGGTGTGCTTCAGAGCATCTCCTTCATCAAGCTTTCTAACAGCTCACTTTCGCAGCTCTGCCTATGGTGAGCTGATGAAATCATTCCATCCCATTTTGCATGACAAGTAGGTCTTTTGAAACAGAGCTCTACTGTTCATATTGCTCTCTGTCTTATTTTAGTGACTATTTCAGAAGTCTTTTTTTCAGGTCTGTGATGAATCTCTGTGTAAGCTATCTAAATGGCAGAGTATGTAAAGTAGGATGGACCTATAAATTGCTTTATTTCTTCTGTGTACTGATACCTGGCCATTGTCTCAGCAACTCTCAGGATCTTGACAGTGCCTTAAAAAAGTCAGATATTAAATATCCTTCCAACTTGAGCTAACAATCCATTTGTGGTGTCTGCTGAGAAGCTGTCATAGCTTAGTGTATCTTGGATCAACCAGCCTGGCAAATGGCAAAATTTTCGCAGCATTAAATGATTTTTCTTTTGATAAAACAAGAAAAAGAACTAAAATATACTGGAAGCTGTAGGCTGGGAAAAGCTCAAGCAGCTATGGCAGTTCTGTTTTGTTCTCTCATGATTTATTGCTACTTAGTTATGCGGCTGTGATGTGATGTGATCTTGTATCTGTTTTGTAGTCCTACACAAATACTGACGTTACAGTACTTTTATAGTCCAGGACCTATTGCGGCACAGGGTGATATGATACCCATGTCATGCCAGGCCTTAACCCAGAAAGCCTCCATCCTCTTTACCCATTCGCTGCAGGGTAGCTCCAGAGCAGTAACATAGCTTCACCTTTCCTCAATGCTTTATTCAAATAGACACTCCCATCTTCATTAAACATAAGATTGCTGAATTGTTTTAATTTCCTTCTGATCTATTTCAAGTGCCACTGATTTACTCAGAGTTAGTTTGGAATTGTTTTGCAGAAACAAGCTTAACTTAGACCTGCCTGAGATGTTAGGGTTTGGCACAGCTGGTTAATACTAATATGGTGAGACAAAAGCACTACAGAAACTAAACTAATCCTCCTCAAAACCCTTCATGGGCTGCCGGTGGCAGCAATGTAATATGCCAATTCTTTCAAGTAATAGTGGAAAGGCACCAATATGTATCTGGGAATTTTATTTATTGGAAGCAAGACCTTCAGCACCTGAAGTTTTTCATTTCCCACTGTATTGACCTTGCATTGGAGATTTTGACTGCAACAAGATCAGAATTGGTGGTGGTGATTTACACTTCACTCTCCCTCTTGATTTCACTTTGATGTCCATACAAAATCATTGACTTGCAAATTATTTCTTCTTCAGTTGGATCTTGGAGAGTGAAGACAAATAATCACTCCCTGGGAGCTTTTGCTCTAAGTTTTTGCTCTAAGAAGAATATCTGTGTATCATCCATGTCATTTTGGAGGAAGAGGATATTGCAACAATGAAATAAAATGTTTTAATTTTGTGCATATTTACACATAGTATATTTACTATGGAATTCCTGATCGTTGTTGTGAAGGTCCCTCTGACATTTCACTTACTTACACTTATTGCTCTTTAGATAATTTTAAAAATCTACAAGACATGGAACTGTGGCGTGAGAAGGCTATGAATGAAATATTTTTGCTCTGTTATTATAAGTCAATATATTTCAAAGATTCCATGTTCCAAGTCTTTAAAAAATGACTTAATATATGGATAAGCTCTAATTGTTCCAATTAAGTTCTTTCTCTGTATATGTACTTACAAGCTTACATGTATGTATACAATTAATTTGTCGCTCCCTCTGCACTGCTTTTAGAATTGCTTCAGTGTTCTAGACACTATATTGCTATCCATCTGCAAAACTCAAGCCAAGGTCTACAAAGAGAAGACATTAAATCTTAGCCAGTTGGGTAACTAATCTGGTAACCATGTGAAAAATGCTATTGTATTTAGGTTTGCTTTTTTTTGTAAAAATACTTGGCCAAGAACAGGAGACAAGTATAAACCTAAGTCCTGGTTTAAAGAGCTTACTGTTTAAAGCCCTACAGAAAATTCTTACGTACATATGAAAAATCTAATTAGCATTGAACTTACGCACTATGAAATCCAAGGAATGGTTGTCTCTAACCCAGGATTAGTATTAACGTATGATATTGGCAGCATATGTTTGACAGGCTGTCTAGGACATGTGCTGTTACTCCAGGGTTTCTTTAATAATTGGCTTCAAAGAGACATTTTGGTATTTGAAAGAGAGAACAGTTCTTTATTCTGAAAGTGCCAGCAAGAGAACTCAAATATCTACCAGATCAGGTGTACACAGTAAAACCCCGAGTCTTAGATAATGATAGCACAGATAAATTATAAAAGTAATAAAGCAGACCTTAAAAACAGGCCGGAGAAGTTAACAACTACAAAGTTCATTACCTGCTAATCCTGCAGGATTCACATTTCATTAAAGAGGGGATAATTTCAGGCACTGAGACAGAGCACTGAATTTATAAACCTCTAAAATGTTTCTAATTTCCCTAGCAAATACAGGAATGTTGGAAAAGGGTAGGCAGCTCACGTGAAATTAAATGCCTCTTTAAACAATACTATGATCATAACCAATTAGCAATTGCTAATTTAGTGGTAAATACTGGGCCAAATACAGCATTTGACTGGAAGGGCATATCTTTGCACAGCAACATGACGGCTTTATAAATCCTCTACTACAGGAAATTCTTCTGCACGTTGAATTGTTAACACCACATTGCATTCACAAGGTTATCTAAAACCTGACAGACATTACTCAGAACAAATGAGAGCCAAAGAACAGCCAGCTTTCGAATTAATATTGCTAATAGGTTCGTACCGGGGAAATGGCAGTTGAAAGAGAAGGCTATGGATGTATTTATTATTTCTATTATTATTTATGTTACAACAGTATGTAGGTATTCTAGACAAATTTAGGCCTCCTTAGGCACATTGCAGACACAGAGGAAAACATGTTGTCTTAAAGAGCTTGAATCTCAACAAGATAGACAAGATGAGGAAACGCGAAAGCAGAGAGAGATGCGGTGACTTACTTTTGGCCAGACAACAAGTGAGTGACAGGAGGACGGGTCAGGTCCATTCACCTTGCGTTCCCCCACGTTCACCTGCTCCTGCGCTGGCTGCTTGCCCAGCCGGCCTCAACTACAACAATAGCATCAAATACCCATTTTTTAAAAGTGCCTAAAATGGTCTAAGACACCCCAGAAGACAATTTTGGATGGATCTGCCACCTGTCTTGTTCCCTAGTACTGCAGCCAATGACATTCCCTTCCTGGCCCCACTGTTAGGTCTATAAAACAGGATACTTAAGAGGCACGTAGCCTAAGATGGTATTTATTATTTTATTTTTAAAAGCAAAAATATAAGCTGAATCCAGAAGTTGCGTGCTTAGCTAGTTTGTATGAATGCTTGCCCTTGTCCTGTCATTTTATCCCTTATAGCTTTATGCATATTCTCATCTTCGGGTGTATGAGACTAACTCTGCAGAATGGGGACTATGTCTCCCTATATATTAGTGTTGCTCTTCAGCACAGTGAAACTGCAGCCATTTGACCTTTGAAATGATTGCAAAAATCAACATAAAAGTATAAGGAGAAATTATATAAACTACAGAAATGAGACAAAACCAATAGAACAATAGTCTGGTGCAAATCTTTGTTATGGTAGAACAAATAAATATGTGTGATTCAAACCCTTTCGCTATCTCCTGTCCTTAGTGACAGCTTGGGAGGACAAAGATGGGGTGGAGGCTGTGCAAAGACTTGAAAGAAGCCTTATGCTCCCAAGGCCTGCTGCAGCCCGCTGTAAAGCATCTTCTAGTGCAATCCAAATGCCACCAGCTATGTGAGTCCTATTCTTCTCTTCCCTGTCACACACCCTCAGTTCCACCTACATATATACGACCTTGTGCACCTGCATTTAGAAAAGCGATTTCCTGATGCCTTAATGACTGTCAATGACAAGGACTCCGCTACTTGTCTAGAACCTGAGTACCTATCCATACAAAATATTTATATACACTGCTGGCTACTGCACAGGTGAGATGGAGTGCAGGACAAGCACATCTAACGTATCTGTTCCTATCTTCTTTTGTTGGAAGTGCCTTGATTTAGACATTGAAGTTAGCTTGTTATTAGTGGCTATCATTATTTCTTCCTTGCTCAAGGTCTCCAGATACATGTTGTTTAGTTAGGTACAATATTTTTTATTTGCTCTTGGTATAGGCATTTGTTACCCTACAGTGTTCTGCATGACTGAAAACCACCCCAGACCACGCATTTCAAATGGGTTGGTAAATCAGATGTTCTGCATGGATAACATCTGTCACAATCACTCATTGTGTGATTAACAAGAATCTATTACTAACGTGACTTTTATTTTTGAATATTCAATTAAAGTTTGTACCTATTTAACTGCATTCCCACTATTTGTTTCCAGGTCTAGGCTGGCATACAGTGAGAGCAGAGACAGGACCATTAGCCTTCATTACTAAACTGAGTAATGGTAACACTCAGCATTGTCCTGATATTGCCATTCAGTGTCTTATTGCCAAATGCCTATTTTCTCTGACATTTCTGCTCGTAACTGCAGATACTGTAATTGCTATGAGACCTCTGCATTTTTTGTGTGCTTATTTTCAAATGACAACATTGTGAAATAAATCTGTTTACTGACAGTTTCTCTAGTCTCATTAAAAATCTTTTCAGTATTCCTTAGGCTGTTGGAAAGCAACATAAACCTACAGGAGATGACATGTTGAGAGGGGAATGGGTGAACGGTGCAACGGTAAATGCTTTACTAGGTTAAGTAAAAGGGAATGTCATAAGAAATCCCTCAGACAAAGCCTTTCTTTCTGAACATATGGGCTACAAGACTTATCTCATTTTTGTTTTTGCCTTGCAAATGGTGCGTGTATTTTTCTCATAGTGATCTGAATAGAAAGTGCTTATGAATGGAAGTTAGTTATAAAAAGGTAGTGCCAAGTATCCCAAGTTTTGATGCAAGCAATCATGCAAGATGAGTTAAGCGTACATGGTCATCAGTTCACTGGGCATAGAACTGAACTGTTTGTACAGCCCAGATTTTCTCAAGTTTGTATTTCTGCTTTGAAGTAGCCTAAGCAGATTTAGTATTCAAGAAGCTAACGTTCCACTCTTTTTAAAAATGAGGTCCCCCTTAAATATTAGCATTGAAATCCTGTGAGAGGTTCTGTTCAGGAATGAAGGCTGCCTCTTTTCTTTTTAGCAGGGAAGTAAGCTCCTTATGAAAATTTATTGTATTTATTTTCTTATTCAAATGTTTACATTATGCTGCTAAAAAGACATTTCCATTATGTTATGAGCAATTTTGATCAAGTGAAATCCTTGAGGATGCTTCACCAGAAGTAGAAGAATGGATTTTAGACTGATGGAAAATATAAAGTTGTTTTTCAAACGTAAATTGGGTAACCACGCTTGCTCCTCAACATGGATTCATTACATGGATAGCTGCTGTAGTGAGTGCATAAACAAATATCAAACACTGTGCAAATATCATACTAATTTATGCACTAGAGGAATAGCAATCAGCCTTTGGCAGTAACTGCTACAACATCTCTGGATGACTAAAGTTTTAACTTGTTGGGTCCAAATCTTTCTTTCATTTTCTCCTGAGATAAGTGTTTCTACTACTCCTGCCTCCACTTGTGCAGCTGATCCTGCTCAACAGCATGTTTCACATGTGTGATACCAGAAAGGATGTTCATGGTCTCGTGGCTACAATCCAGAGGCTGTATGAAATGACTTTCCAGACATTTGCATTTTTATTGGCAGTTTTTATTGTCTTGACAATATTTGGAATAAAAAAAATCTCCCATGTGAACTAGGATTCGTAGTTATTTTTCTTTTGTGTTACCATAAGCCAGAACTTGGTGTTCTGTACATCTTTATACAGATGGAATAATTCATTTTAATCACCTACCTTAAAACTTAAAGAATAGAAGTTGTCCTGTTTAGGCTGGTTAGTTACTGATGTTTATCACTAATCTGCAATTAGTATATGGTTTTGAGACTATAATTAAAGTGTACATTTAACTATATCCTGCAGAACAGATAACTGATATAAAGGGACATAATCTCTTCAAATATTACTTTCTTGATGGACAGGAAAGAAAAATGAAGCAGAAAAACTTACTACTTCATTGCTTTGCTGGAACATAATATTTTTTTGCAGTCACACAGAATAATAAAGTTTACATAGCTCTCTGGTATACCAGCCCTGAACAATTATATTACCTCTGGTATTCATTTTACTTCTCTGTCATATTTCTGTCACCTCATCTTTGTGTGCAAGAAACAAACTGTAGAGGGTGGAAATCTTTTTTATTGCTAACTACTTGTATTCTTCTTACGTGCTGAGCAAGTAGGCTTGCACTCCGTGCGATGACAACAGTAGCTGTTGATCATTACTGCAGTGGGAAAGAAACTTTATAAGGAGTGGAAGAAAGGACAGCTAGAATGGGGGGCATATAAGGAAGCTGTCCGAACAGCAAGAGAAAAGCTCTGGTGAGAAAAGCTAAAGCTCAGTTAGAATTCAATCTAATCTAGGCAAGGAGATCAAGGGAAACAGCAAAAATTTCTACAGGTACATTAATGGTAAGAAGAAAACTAGAGAGGGTGTGGGCCCCCTCAGAAAGGAAACGGGGGAGCTGGTGACAAGTGAAATGGAGAAGGCCGAGGTTCTCAACAACTTCTTTTCCTCAGTCTTCACTGAGGACACACAAGGGCTCCAGCCACACTCCTGGAGTCACAGAAGACAATGGCAGGGGTTGGACAGAACTGCCCATCGTAAGCGAAGATCAGGTTCATGACCATCTGATGAACCTGAAAGTGAACAAGCCCATGGGACCCGATGGGATACACCCACGGGTACTGAAGGAACTGGTGGATGAGGTTGCTAAACCGCTCTCTATTGTATTCCAAAAGTCATGGCAGTCTGGTGAAGTCCCCACTGACTGGAAAAGGGGAAACATAATCCCCGTTTTCAAAAAGGGAAAGGAGGAACCAGGGAATTATAGGCCAGTCAGTCTCACCTCTGTGCCTGGTAAGATTATGGAGCAGATCCTCCTGGAGGCGCTGCTGAGGCAGAAGAATAACGAAGAGGTGATTGGGTACAATCGACACGGCTTCACCAAGGCCAAATCATGCCTGACAAACCTGGTGGCCTTCTATGAGAAGGTCACAACATCAACAGACAAGGGGAGAGCAACTGATGTCATTTACCTGGACCTGAGCAAAGCCTTTGACACTGTCCCGCATGACATCCTGGTCTCCAAGCTGATAAAATATGGGTTTGATGGACTGACAATTCAGTGGATAAAGAACTGGCTTGACGGCCGCACCCAAAGAGTGGCTGTCAATGGGTCCATGTCCAAGTGGAGGCCAGTGACAAGTGGAGTCCCTCAAGGATCAGCACTGGGACCGGTCTTGTTTGACATCTTCATCAGCGACATGGACAGTGGCATAGAGTGCACCCTCAGCAAGTTTGCCGACGACACCAAGCTGCGTGGGGTGGCTGACATGCTGGAGGGAAAGGATGCCATCCAGAGGGACCCTGACAGGCTGGAGTGGTGGGCCCATGCCAAACTCATGAAGTTCAACAAGACCAAGTGCAAGGTCCTCCATCTGGGTCAGGGCAATCCCAAGCACCGATATAGGCCGGGCAGTGACTGGCTTGAGAGCAGCCCTGAAGAAAAGGACTTGGGGGTGCTGGTGGACGAGAGGCTCAACATGAGCCGTCAGTGTGCACTAGCAGCCCAGAAAGCCAATCACATCCTGGGCTGCATCAGGAGAAGCGTGGCCAGCAGGTCGAGGGAGGTGATTCTGCCCCTCTACTCCACTCTCGTGAGACCCCACCTGGAGTACTGCATCCAATTCTGGAGCTCCTACTACAAGAGAGATATGGACGTGCTGGAACGTGTCTAGAGAAGGGCCACAAGGATAATCAGAGGGCTGGAGCACCTCTCCTATGTCCAATGTTTTGATGGATGTGAACTGCTAAGTAACACAAAGTGCAGTGCAGGACTCTAATGTCTGTTATTAATACACAGATAATAATTATATTCCATTAGTAAATTGGCAGGATATATTCAATTCCTTTTGCTTGCAGTGAAATTCATTAGTAGCTTGGCAAAAAAATGGCCTTGTCCATTTCCAAATAAGTAAATGAATTTCAGTGCTTCAGTCATAACCACAGAAACTCTTACTTGGAAGAATTAAGAAGTGGCTAAGAATTGATTTATTACTGCCATTTTACATTGAATAATGCCACTTAAACTTACTTCAAGTGTGCTTAGACTCCTAAGACGATGTGTATTAGGATCAGGAGCAACATGGGATGTAGGACTGCGACACAGACAGGACCTGACCAGCATTGCCGTTTCATTCACAGGATCTATCTTAGCACTACTTCTCCTTTTTGTCTACAATACTCCAAATATTTCAGAAATTGAATCATGTGATGAGGAATTTGTCTCTAATTCCCATTCCAAATCTATTCTATTGTATTGTATACCCATTTGTCTTTGAATTAGCGTATTTTCAGCTTAAATATCTCCTCTTGCTGCTCCTTGTGTATGAAGGTAAACCAATCACTCTCAGCTTTCAATACAATGTTATTTTGTATCACCAGGTGCTCTGTAATTCTGTATTTATGCATCCCTTCTTGTCTGTGTGTTGGCTGTTTGAGGAAGTGATCTATTACCCACAGGACTAAAACTACTTATTTTCTGCCAATACAACAGCCTTTTTTCCCCACTCTGCCAAATTTCAAATGTTTACATGATCAAGTAGTTTGAAGTAGTATTTATCTCACCAATAATATTAAAAGTGTGTCTGTCCACATTCAAGTTAAATTCTTTAGGTCTCTACAACCCAGTATATAACCTGATCAAATGAACTTTTCAAGTGCTTTTCCATCTTGAGATCTATTCTATGATCTTTTCCCTACTCTGTATGAGAGGTTTTCACATCTTGCTTCGGTAGTTCTAGTTCTTCCACCTCAGTCTTCAGGTTTCCTGCATTACTCCACAAACAACTTCATTGTTTCCTTCTCACCTCACAATTTTTCCTATATCAATTAAATATAGCTGACCTGATCAATTCTTTCATCCACAGAAGTACTTTCTTTTTTTTCCGCTGTTGCCCACTACCCTATTCTCTAGCATAGCGTTATTCCTTACTACAGCCTCATTCACATTGGTTTTTGCCTGGTTTTTTTCGCCACCAATTGTGGAGACAGCATGTGTCTCTCCAAGTCACAATACATCCCTTGCAACCTAGACCGATGTTTTCCTTTATCTGTTTTTGTAGTCTTGGTCGCCGAAGGTCAGTGCTCCAGACAGTTAGGTGCAAACCCTCCCCTCAGAACTATGCTTTTCCTGTGAACGCTTCCTAAAGGTTAAATGCCCCAAAGTTCCCCCTCAGTCCTAGGACTAATTCCTCAGCTATCTGTTTGGGGTGATCGATCTTATTCATGGCTTCAACCTCTTCCTCAAGGAGCAAGAGAAAGGAGTGGGGCCACATCTCGCCAATGTTTAAACACCTGTGTGGGCATTTCTATGTTGTGACCCATCTCACAGTAATGTGTACATTAGGATGAGATTAGTCACGTTTGATAAGTGTCAGCTTCTCTCCTTTTGACCCCAAAGGAAGCCCAAAAGGCTGGGTCAGGAGTGGAGAACTCTGAGGCTGTATCCTCACCACTAAATTGAAGGTGATGGGGCATGCTTATGGGCACTGAACCTGTATGGCATGAGGCTACACTTGCCATCTCTGCCAGCCTTGTAAGGGGGGACTGGCTGCAAAGCTCCTGTTGGGAAAGGCCCTCCGCAACCCTTGGAACAGTCCAGCCCCCAAGCTATGCCTGGGCACCTGTTTGGGAGATTGACACTTGGCTTGAGCCAAAAGGGGGCTGGAGGCCACATTAATGGCCTGGGAACAATTCTGTGCATTGGTTCATGTATTAACATTGCCTTCTTTAAACCTCTTTGAAGTGCATCCCACGCCTGGTGAGAGGTTCTCCAGCCTTTCTAGGGGCTGGTCTGTTACTGTCCCAGGTGGGAAGATTTCATGGCATTTGGGTCTACTGAGGTTCACTCTTTTCAAGTGGAAAACTATTCAGTATTTGTGGTCTTTTCAGTCCTTTTTGTGGATTGTGAGCTGCGCTTGGCAAGTAAATGTAATTTAAAGAGAGGGAGACCTCATACTTTTCATGTCATTGCTTGGTATTCACCTGCCATCACTCCTTGTGTGCCTGTGGTGGAAAGTGATTGGTTCAATATTCAATATTCAATTTTGATTAAAAATGCTTACATCAAAGACCTTAACTTCTTTCTCTACCCATTTTCTTCTCCACGGTTAGTTTTTGTGTTCCCTTTCCCTTTTGTTAATTTGACAGAAAAACATGCAAAAAAATTCCCTAAATTATTCTTTAAAAAAAATAAGCTATTATTGTTAAAAAAAAAAAGTTTCAAGTGATTTCTACATCTCCTAAGTAGGGTTTTGCTGTGGTTTTGTCCACGTGTCATTTTACCTATGATGTCATATGGCAAAACAGTTCATTAATGCTTCTAAAGCAATTATCAGCGCACCCTTACTTTATGCTTTTTCTTGCCTTTTTTAATCTGAAGGGTTAGGGCTCTTGTCTTAAAACATGCTTCAGGTTTTCAAAGGTGCAGGTGGTGATCAAACTCCCAAATTGTAAGAGAGACCAGAGCTTTTCGGCCTCAAGGGAATGTCTACACTATTTAACATTGTTTGAAAATCTAAGCCTGTGCTTCACTCCATGAGGGAATACCTCAGTGCCCTGGAAAACAAGCGAGTGTGCCTTATTTTCCCCATCAATGACTGGACAGTATTTCTCACATATTTTTTGCAAAGCATCTGGGGGATAAATACACTGTATGTTTGGCATGTGTCATTATAGTAGCATTTGGATAGCCACCCAGTTGTGTCTTTCCTTTGACTTCAATGGACATTAGATCAAGCTCTTAATAGGAGGATAAAAGCATAGATTTAGTTTTCAGTCAGCTAAAATGTTGATTTTGAAATAATTGTATTTATAACACATGCAACGCACAGGATGACTTTATGGCCTACTACAAAGGGAAAAACTATCAAACCCTTACTCCAATCTGCTCACATGAAAGGTGGAATCCATCCGCAGCCTCTAGGCACATGCATTCCTGCTCCCATAGCATATTTCGTGCTCCATGCCAACTCTGCAGCCCAAACCACAGCCCCTGTCCCCGTGCACCACCACCAAGAGAAAGATCCCTGGCAAGGGGTGTGCAGGAGGAAGAGCCACTGGATGTAGATTCCCCTAGAGCTCAGGGACCTCTGCTCCTCTTTGTGTCTGTGAGGACAAGGAGGAGATGATTGAAATGAGAGCTCTGTTTACAATGTGGGAACCAGGTTTTGGGGCAGGGCTGTAGCCACGGTGGCCCTGCTGATCCCTTGGGCTGATCTCCTGCTCTGCCAGGGCTGACTCACCTCTGCAGGGCTGTGCCTGTGACACAAAACTTCAGGTGATACGGGGTGATAATAAAATAAAAGTCTTTATTTTTTAATAGATGGACAAAACAGATCCCAAAACAGACAGTATTTTCCTGAATTGCATGGGCACTATTGAATACAATACAAATGAAGTTAAAACATATATATTTATATTATGTTTCCTATCTGCTTTGTTAGGTATAGTCTTAATATAACATTTCTGACACAGACAAAAATATACTTTTTCTTTTTAACAATAGCCACAAATACTGCCCTGATTAATAGCAGACTTACAATAACTTACTGTATAACTGCACATGGTACTTCATCAAATACGCTTGAAGGGCAGAAGGAAAAATGAATAACAGTTTTTTTCCTATGATACTTATATTTGAAATCCTAAATTGTTGTACTATATGAAAATAAAAGACTAAATCTTTTACTTTACTATATTTGATCCACTTAATGTTTACATTCAGTTCAGGTTCACAAAAGTATGTTTTATTTATAATACATATACCATCCCATATGGACAAATATAGATGGAATTGTAAATTTTTTTGACATCTCAGCTATGTTACTAACCTTGATTTTATGAACACATCTCATGCAAAGGAGGTACAAAAACCCCTGTCAAATAAGTGGTATTCACAAATGTTAAGAATATGAAAGTAAAATGTATGATTGTGATATGAATATTTTATCTAGAAATTGTAGACTCAGAAACAATAACCTCCGTGTCTGAAAATGAGCTGTTTGCTTCACTGATTATAGATCCAATTTAGTGCACAGTACTACTGTCTACAAATTGCAGAAGTGGACAAGGAGCATCTGATGATCCCCATGAAAATAAAGTTTACTTGAAGAATCACATCCTGTTGGCATTTTGCTTGTGGAATTAACTTGGTTATATTTTGTTCTCTTTTCTTTTTTTTTTTTTTTCTTTTCCCCAGCTATCAATCACTGATATGGCCTTTGGTTATATGAACAGCTTTGTATAAATTTAGTGGTAGGATAGCTGAACTAAGGCAACAAAATTTGTAAACAGACTTTGCACAGGGCTATTTAGTTTGGCATTTGAAGTTGTCCTGTCCACTACACAGCCACCACCACAACCACGGCAGCCCGTGTTGGACTCATGCAAAGACATGCACAGAGACCTGGTATGTGGAAAGCAGAGTTATGGTCCCACGATGAACAGTCCTCAGTGCCACTTCTCTCCTCTGCATGACAAAGCTTCCATGGTGTGCTACTTGTAAAAGTGCAATAACCTTTCAGTCTCTGCAGAAAGGACTGGAAAACTTTTTTGGAATCTTTTTCCGACAGAGAATGCATAGTGATTTCACAAAAATATTCAATAGCATAAACAGAACAAAATGTTCTGATAACGTTGAAAGCATCTGGCTTGAAATTTTTGGACTGATGCATTTAAACTTTTCACTTAACTTTTTCATTCTGAGCATTTTAAAAGCCTTCATGTTTTTACAGCAACAAGGGAATACACGGGAAAAGGAAAAGATTTTTCTTTTTCAATCAAAATTTCTTAAAATATTCCAGTTGAATTCCCTTCTCCTTTCCTTCTCCTCCCACTTTTGGGATTTTTGAAATAAATAATACAGAAATGCTGCTGTATTCAAAACATGCGGCCACTATGCAGCTTCTCACAGTGAAATTCTAGCAATTCCTAAACAAAACTGAAGTAAGAGAAAATTTTCAGGAAGACCTACAGGTGGCTGTAAAATGGGATCCCCTAACTTAATTTGGAACTGCAGGGTAAGGCATTGGCTATGTAAGTGGGCAAACCCATGGCTTGGCATGTTCTTACAAGAAGGGATTCAGGATAGTGGATTTGGGCCAGAAAAGGATAATAATTCAGCAGTAGCTCTGTCCTCCTCTCCCTCTTCCATACCATCTCTTTCCTCTTCTCTTTTCCGTGGTTCATGGGGGAATGAATACCGCTGGGCTCATGTCTGGTTTGGGAGATTCTCAAGACACTGAATTTCATGGGTAGGTCGTTCATTTATCCCACAAGAATTTCCCATTTCTTTGCTATATTGGCTCTTCTGGGTTTTTAGTGCAGATCCTGATTTTGATTCCTTCCCCGAGAGCACACTCGATATTTGTTAGCACAGTAGTACCACAGTTGACAATGCACATTCAGAACTGAGATGTAGTGTTATTTTTAAATGCAGTGTATGGAGGAAAAAAACAGCATCTCTAAAATTAATTTTCTCTACGTACAAAATATATATATGCTGTTAAAACTCCACAAAAGGAGCAAAAACATATCTAAGGATTCAACCTTGTGAAAGTTTACGTCAACACTGAATGCACAAGTTGATGGCTTCTTCCTTTAGCAGCAAAACCTATTCTTATATCTCCTATCCTCCAGGATAGCTCCTCGTGCTGTGAACATTAAAGAAGAAATTTCACCAGTGACCAGCAACAGGAGGATATCTGGATTTCAGTTGAACATTTTGTGTCATGTGTACCATGTGTCATGGTAACATTAAAAAGAATTGTTGGAGCATAACTCTTAATTGTACAGAAATCTAGCTATTAGATCTCCCACTGTGAAAGGCACGTACCAATGGGGACAGACACAATCATCGCGGCCGTGGGCAAATGGATGCGACATTGCATGTTACCTGCTGGCCAGGGCAAAGTCAGAAGAGGCCTCATCTCCCTGCTTTGCTGCTTCTGGCCAGAGTTGCCATTCATGAGCGATGTCTTGTTTGTGCCTGGCCACTGCCGGTGCGCTGCAGAGTCACCATGATGGCCCAGGACGACCGCTGTTAATGAAGGAGTCCAGCATTTAGAGGAAGACACCCCTGTGCCTTTCACTACACTTGTGAGTTCGGCTTTCCTTTCAGTTACCCTCCAAGCTGCTGCTGCTTTCGGAGGGAGACACTTACAGATGTGGAAAGCTGTCCAGCAAGCCAGTTTTTCCCATGGGAAATCAAATTTTTGAGAAAATATGATTTTCCATGGAAAATCTACACTTTCCAGAGTAATCTCAGCAAGTCCAACCCAAAAGACTTTCTCATGTCTTTGGGAATACTTTTTTTATTAAGTGAAAAATCGAAATTTTCCCCATGGAAAACCCTCTCAGTTGTTTTTTTCAAGCGTTCTTGACTCTCCCTACTTTTTAATAGTTGTTCTGTTGTTGCAGTTGCTTGGTGTCAGACTGCTTTTCTCAGTGTTCATTTTGATGATGAGTCAAGAGAAGGCTTCTGTTCTTCACATTGCAAAGTTCTATTTAGTTTATAAGAGTTCTGTCATTTTTCACAAGGTGAGTTTCAACTCCAATTATTGCTTTAAAAATTTTGTTATCCTCCATTGATGACAGCCACTAACCACAGGATAAAAAGAACACCTATAGTAACACACTTTGTTTATGTCGTCTTGCATTAGGTATAACGTTGTTTTAAACTGGTGACTTCATTTGAACTTTTAATATATAATGTTTAGCACTCCTATAAAGAATTTATTACTATTTGTGTGTTTTTCTGTTTTATACAAATAATAAAATGCTAGATTTGTATTATTTGAGTTTCTTTATCAGGAAAAAATGATCAAACCAAAAACCCAGGGAAGTCATCTATCTGTCTTTGCTCAAGCAACTAGCTCTTTAGTAATAAATCACTTACAGCTGTGACAATATATTTTCACTTAATGCCAATAAAACGTTGACTGATAGTATTTCAGACTGATTGTATTATAATCTCTTCATATGATGTCCTAGCTAAATAACTGTTGCACTTTTTCTGCTACATATATTTTCAATTGTAAATATTTTTTTAATTACACAGTATATAGTTCTGGGTGGATAGAATGGGATCTGAGTGTATCTTTTGGTACACACTCTATGATCTAATCCGACATGGTAGATAATAACAGAGAAGAGTTCCTCCCACGGGATACTCCTGCTCCTGGAAACAACTTAAAGAATTGTGCAGCTGCATTTCATTCCCAGTTCTTGCTTTTCTTATGATAAAATGCCTCTTACCGCTCTGTGTAGAATACCCTGCTTCGCATTGCTTTGCCTGTGGCTACCAGATTTTTTAATTATCATCTTCAGTGTTGGACAGCTCTGGACTCGAATCAACATAATTGAAGGCTTCCTTGTTTGTGAAAGTTGAGCTCAAAGTTAGACTGTGTCGTGGATTCACAGGCGCGAGTTCGTTCAATACAATATTGTCACTTTTTACAAGAGTTGCTTTGTCCATGTGTTCTCTACTGTACCTGGCAACAACAGCATCAAGGAAGTCCAGCTTTGGTGGCAAAGTCCCACTCTCAAACAAGTATTTGGCTAAGTAGGAGACTATAATGTTAGTAAAGAAGGAGGTAAGCATTGCGAGTGTTTTAAATGGGAATCGCTGGATATAGATATTATTTTCATCCGGATAGCAGCCAGGATAGTAGATCAAGGGCTGAAGGTAGAGGTACGGTTCTCCTCCGGTTATTCTGAGAACAAGGCCAAATAAGTATCCTGCAATGGCACCGTAGGTGTTGGTTCCTTTAATAAATAACACACACAGGAGCTGGGGGAATATGATGATATAAACAAGGTCAGAGCTGAGGTACCACAGGCCGTACACCGATGAAGCCAGCAGTGCCATTGCTGTTGCTGACGCTCCAAACAGAAAAACGGTGATTCTCATGACCCACACGATTTCCCTGTCTGAAGCCTGCAAAAAAAGGGCAGTGTTAGGCGCCTTTTTCTGGGCAATATATGTATGCCTACATTTATGCACATATATATGTAACACTGCATCGTAAAAGGAAATTTTGCATGACATATTCAATAATATTTACAGAAGAATATCTCTGTCTCTATCTCCATCTCACACACAGAGAAAAAAACCCTAAGGGTTATGGTTGCCATTCCCAAAGCCGTTAATCTTTGAGCATAAGTCTGACAAAGTGTGAAAGAAAAAAACATCAGTGTTAGAAATAACTTTTAAATATAAGCACAATATGGCTCAACCAGAAAAAACTGTCAGCATCAGAATTTCTTCTTCTCCATTTCCTGAGAAAAACTCCGACTCACTAGCCCATTCTGTTGTCAAATGATTTCCTGATAAATCAATAATTCACAAAGATGTCTCATTTTGTTAAGGATTTAAGTAAAACTTATGGTTGCAGCAGTAATTAAGAGCAGCGCCATGAGACAAACTCTTGAAAGCTCCCACCCCTGAGCTAGCTTTTTCACCTCTGTTGTCAGTCACAACCATAAATATTTTTATGACTTTGGGATTATTCAATACACTGTTTAGGAATGAAATGCTATACTTTTTCTAGTCATGCACAGGAATGTGAAAGAGGTGTTTCATTATGAAATTACAGTCTATGCATCACCTAGTTAAGCTCTCACCTAAAATTTTCTCTAAAAGTAAAAATGAAAATGTTATCTCACATTTTGCCGAAAGGAAAGCTGGTAAATGTTTCGAGCAAACATAGAACTTGCTGATAAAATTGAAGAGTCGGCTGACGACATCACAGCAGCAGATACAGCGCCAAGGCCAAAGAATGAGATATAGACGGGGCAAAGGTACTGGAGCACGATCGGTAGAATCATATCTGCTTCTTTTTTAGTCATGGGGTCAGGGACACCATAATCAGTCTCATTCCAGGCTGCAATATGGACACCGGTAAGTTATTAGTAACATTAGTAGTCATCAGCTACAGCATCTCTTGACTTTATGTGTAGTGAGTGAGCTACTCACATTGCAACATTTTCATTCACATTTAAAGACCAAACTAGGGCCAAGACTAGGGCCAGACCGATGGCATTTCAGAGAGGCAGTGTCCCACTGGCTTTGTTAGGCAGATTTAGTTCTGCTCAGCATTTCTCCTTACCTCTAAGCTAAGTCTGACCATGGCCTGTAGTTATCCAGTAGGAAGTTTAACATTAAAACTTTGCATTGCTCATGAATGTCATTTTCCTCAATAAAACGAGTCGGATCCATGTTTGTTTGTGATGTGTTTAACTATTCTCTTGGGTTACAGACTCAAGGCTCAAAGCCATGTGTTAAACATTTCTAACGGAACAGTTCTAACGGTTTTACTACACGGTCACTGGGATGGGGATCACTCTCACTATGACAAAGACCTTGACAAAGATGTTTTTGTCAAGATAAGAAATTCCTGATAAATCACAGAATCATTTAGGTTGGAAAAGACCCCTAAGACCATTGAGTCCAACTGTAAACCTAGCACTGCCCAGTCCACCACCAAACCATGTCCCTAAGCACCACATCTACATATCTTTTAAATACTTCCAGGGATGTTGACTCCAGCACATCCCTGGGCAGCCTGTTCCAATGCTTGACAACCCTTTCGGTGAAGAGATTTTTCCTAATACCCAGTCTAAACCTCCCCTGGCGCAACTTGAGGCCATCTCCTCTCATCCTATCACTTGTTACTTGAGAGAAGAAACCGACCCCCACCTGGCTACACCCTCCTTGCAGGTAGTTGCAGAGAGCGATAAGGTCCTCCCTCAGCCTCCTTTTCTCCAGGCTAAACAACCCCAGCTCCCTCAGCTGCTCCTCATTATTACTGTTAGGACCAAATAAAAGTACCATAATCTAACTAACTCAAACATTAAATAGAAATGTTACATCTGTAGATATCTAGAATGTGCAAAAATGAGTTAATCATCTCAGCCACTGGGGTAGAAGCAATTTCCCCTGAGAGAAATATTCTATAGTATTTTTCAGTGTAGTCTCCTATTGAAGAAGTCATGAGTTGACTAATGATGTCACCTGGCTAGATTAAGCTTTGTAACGTTTTCACATGTTTATTGTACTATTTTACATTTTACATTTATTGTGCTATTTATTTTTAATCATTTACCTGTAGATGCTCCAATTGCACCAATGAGTACTGCAGGAAGAGCCATCACAAGACAGCCAAAAGCAGCCAGAAATGACAGAACTTGAGCATATGTGGCAGAAGATGAGGAAAGAACTCTCTGGAAATATGCTTGCCACGGGATTCCTCCTAATGTCTGCAAACACAATGGGAAGCATCCCGTCACCGGGGGCTAACTCTGGAATTTTTTGCTATTGCCATATAGAGAGCATGTTTAGAAGCATCACTTGAATGCTGAATGCCGTGTTACTGCTCTTTCATTTATTTATTGAATATCAGTCAGTCAGTAATAGCTGTAACTTCCATTCTCATAAGTAATGTCAAACCTCTGTAAGTCCACTTAAATCCCATTCTTTTGGACAAGTTGTTCCTTTGTAACAACACTTTGCACTTACAAAGTCTCTGTAATCTCCAGTTACTGTGAGCTGTATAAATACTTGATAAAGCCTTATGAAATGTTATAAAATACTATTGTCATATTTCATATTTGAAGAATTTGGCCTCCACTACCCTCCCCCTGCCAAAAGTAGATTAGACTCTGATAGGATCTGAAAGCAAGATTTTATCTTCCTGTATGAATGTGTGTAGCCATCTAAACAAGGCAACGTGTTCTGTATACGTTGAACACAAGAATCTGAAAAATTATTCTCCCACTGTCTTAAGCAAACATGATACCAATAGACATTAAAGAGAAAGCAGAAAAATAGTTTTATTTTATGGTGGCTACCATTCTCTTGTTTTGGGTGTATAACAGTGAAGATCCTGATTAGACTTAAAATTATATCTGCAAAATATGACACAAAAGAGTATTATCAAGAGTATTATTATCAAAGGCTAAAAATCAAGTACTAACAATTCTGTCCTGAGAGCAGGTTTTGAATAGTCTCCACTAAGTAAATAAGTGCCTATGACTAAATAGCATGGAATGAAAATAAAGCAAATTGCTCACTAAATGTGCACAGTCCAGTTCTACACACTAAATGAGGCAGGAGGCATCTGGACCAAGTAGTGTGTATACAGGTGTTTCATACATTTCATGCACACACAGGGACCAAATGAATGTTTCACAGGCAACTCTGATTTTGACTTGCTATTTATCACTGTTTTCCTTTGCAGTCTTAAGAATGTTCCTTTAACAAAGCTTCCAAGCATATGCCAATTTCTTGAGCTATAATGAAATAAACACAATGAAAACGTGTCACAATTTGTCAAAATCAGAGCTTTCCTTTGGTCATCAGCAGAGATTAAACCTTATGGTTTACCAGACAGAATACAGCTGCTTGAGCTCATGACATACTTTGGCTCTCTGAGAATCTCTAAAAAATTTAAGCTGGATTAAACAATATATTTTAATAGCCCAATTATCAGAAAACTCTGAACATTTTTGGTTAACATTATTTTTTAAAAAAAGAGAAAGGAATCCCAAAGTACAACATAATAGTAAAAACAGTGTAGAGTTGCTCAGGGACACTGAGAATGGAAAATGTTAGCATGTGTTGCTAGATCTTCCAATGGAAAGTACTTAATAACTACCAATCCCATGTGTAATACATAGGCATTAAATAATGAAAGCCCTCAGTTCATTCTGGCATGTGTGCACGTATGAATTCATCTATCCATCCATCTCTGCAAAGCTTTTTCTACATCACCTGCACCTAAGGCATATTTAATCATTTGTGTAACATATTTATCGCCTTCTGCAATATATAAATGCCTCTGCCAACAATGACATCAGTTAAGCTGCACACTTTTAATTAATTTTAGCATAAGTCAACTCTTTCAGCCTGATGATATTTAAATTGCATTCCTGGCAATGCTGACTTTGACAGCTGCGCTCCAATATTCTACTGATATTTCACTGAAATCCTTCAAATGTGCAGAAATATTGAGCAGAAGTCAAGAGGGTAAAAGTTTTCTGTTTGCTGGAAACTCTTAACTAGACTCTCTATTATTTTCAGCTGTCACAGTAACACAGTGTGAGTGCTCAAATGCTTCATTCCTTCATACAAGCCATCACTTACCAGTAAAAGGAAATTGTCCAGCCATGTGTAAATGTCAAGTGGGTTGATAGATCCAAGCCAAGGTGCTTGGTGCACCTGGTGCACAGCCGTGAGCCCAATGTCTGTCACTGCAGGATGGGACATTGCAAAGGGTACGCTGATCCACTGTAACCAAAGAGTAACACTGTTCGGGTCTAAAGAAAGCATTCTAAATCTGTGAAATTTTAACATTAACATTGATCTGGTTTTCTTCTTTTTGCATGCTACAGATTTACAGCTAAGTTGCCGAGCTGACTTGCAGAAAAGTTGGGTTATGTGCTGGTGGAACATCTCCGAAATCCAGAGAGCTTGGTAATGGATAGCTTACCTCTGTTCTGCAAAGGGTGAGTGTGAGCAAGAATTAACCAGTGTATATCACAAAATCAGCAGGAAAGATGCATTTATATGTCTTCATTTTATTTTCCCTAAACTCTACACATATTCTTTACATCCTTTCCTGGACCACACTGTAGAGAAACATCTACATATAAACTTGTGTGCAACAGCATCGTGATTTGCCAGTATACAGGCATGAGACATCACAAACACACCTGAAGGCTTGAGGATTTGTTTTTAATTCAACACAAAACTGTATCATGACAAGAAAGGGGTGCTGTTGGTGAACTCCATCTCTCTTGCTTCAGAACACCCAGTATCCCAGTGTTACAGCACTTTTCTACCTTGAGGGTAATATCACTCTAGGCTTTTGACTATTTTCAGTCTCTCTGTTTTTGATCTAGACCAAAAAATCAATTGAGAAACCCTTCTCAGAGACAGTTTCAGACAGCAGGTTCATTTCCTTCACCAACTGACTTTTTGCACATATACTTGCCAACTCATTTTGCAATGGTGTAACTCACTAATTCTCTATGAGATGAACCTCAGTAGCTCCTATTGAGATGAAAACCAGGCTTGGTGCTATATGGAATAGACCGTTGCAAGCACTGCATTCTTAAGGCTCCAATGGTATCCAAAACACACAGGTTACCCCAATCCAACTGATCACATTTAAGTGTATGGGATAACAGGAACACGGAGGGGAGAAATCAAACATCTTCCTCTACTTTGTTGCACAATTACTGCAATAACGTGTGAAGAACATATGAAACCTGCCTCCAGGTTCCTGTGCAACCTGTTCTAGGTGAACCTGCTTTGGCCAAGGAGGTTGGACTAGATGATCTCCAGAGGTCCCTCACAACTCCTATCATTCTGTGATTCTGTGATTCTGTGATTTGCTGTACTGCCTATTATGCAGGCTGTTTATCATGTACCATAGTATTCTGTTCTCAGTTAGATATTGCCAATTTAAGCACTTGGGCAGAAAGATTCCCTTCTCACTGTCTGTTTGGGCTTTTCTGGGAAAGATCACCAAAATGTTTCAACTGTTTCCAAGATATTATGAAAGAAAAATAAACATATTGTCAAAATTAATGGATATTAATACTCTTATTGTTGAGAAATTAATAGGGAACAAGAATATCATGTGGATTTTCATCTCAAATCTCAAACATGTCCAAGTGACGAGCTTCTGAAGAACTGTAGTTTGCGTATACTCGGCTGAGATTTTCAGTAGGGTACATTTCTAAAGGTCCATCTGCAACCTGCATGCCACAGCCAAGGTTTTAGTAGGGACTGTATTGCAAATGTATTATGAGCTTTTGTAATCTATTCCAGTTCCTGACAGTAACCTAGCTCTTTGTGGTCTCAAAAACTACTTCTATACTAGTAAATAAAACAAGTCAAGACACTTTCTCCAGCCCTGTGGTTTACTGACATGTCATGATTTGCATCCATACATCCAGAGTCCTTTCCTTGCCAAAAAGGACATCCCTCAACTGTTCCTGGGGATTATCTGGGAAAGTACGAGTTGATGTGTGCCAAAACAGTGCCAGGACTGTGCTAACTATTAAGCACTACAGATGATCCCATGTTTTTCACCTTGGTACTGTTTAACTTGCTTAATACAGACAGAGATCCAATTTCTTCATTGAGCCCTTTCTAATGCGAATAGAAAATCCATTGTTTTGAATGGAGGGCAAATAAAATGAAGGCTTGTGGAAGTAAAGCAGAAACTGGAACTTTATGTTGGGAATTGAGACTCAGGGGTAGAAGTAGAAAGTAGATAGAAGGACCTAGAACTCATGGAATTGGAAACCAGAAAAAAGGGACTTCTACATGGTGGCAAAGAGTTTAGAATGAGGAAATAATAAAGCTGAGATGAAGAGTCAGTAAATAGTAGGGTGTCCTGGTTTCAGCTGGGAAAGAATTTCTCTTTCTAGTGATTGCTGTGAAAGGAATGTCAATAATACGTAGTGGTTTTAGTTGTTAAGTGATGTTTACATTATTCAAGGACTTTTTTTTTCAGCTTCCTATAAAAGAATAGACAGAATGATGGAATGGCCAATGAAATATTCCATACCATAGATGTCATACTCAGTAGATAAATGGGGGTTAGCCAGGGGGGTGGGAATCCGCTACCACTGCTTGGGATGGTGCCAATTCACCGGGCGGTGAGAGTGTCTGGTGCTATTATTATTGCTATTATTGTTATTATTAGTGTTATTTTTCCTTTTCTGATATTGTTCTATTGAACAGTCTTTATCTCAACCCACGAGTTTTTTTCCTTTCGCCTCTTTTCCTCCCTTGTGTGGGAAAGTGGTGAGTGAGCGACTGTGTGGTGGGGTTAAACCATGACATGGGGCTACAGTGCAGGATCAGGGAAAGACTGATGTGGCAAGATAAAGACAAAGAGCTGAGAATTGCAGATGTGGGTACAGAAGAGTGAGGAGGGAAGGAGAGAGACTACATGGGCTTGTAAGGAGAAAACCAGGGAAGTACGTGGAGTGGCTGGGGTAGACGTTATGGAAGTCTAAGGAAGAAGCTGTGGCTGAAATGAAGAGACAGGGTAGGAAACAGAAGTGATTAGAACAAACATCCCCTCCTGGGTAAGGAACAGGAGAGGAACAGACGTTAGAGGAATGAAAGCTCTGTTCCGGTGGGAATACAAGCTGCTCCAGAGCCTGAAGGGGAAGCTGGGATGCCTGAGCCCCTGACATCTTCTGCTGTGACACCTACTGCGAAAGTGCCCCATGTCATCTAAAACTGCCTCATCTAGAACATAGCCATTGAGATGCTATCTGAGACTTCCAGCCCCACTGATGACTCTTGAGGTTATGAATATGCGTCTCCCTACATGACATTATTGCTGTTTATTTTAAATGGGAAATTACATAAAGAGCCCAACCTGAATTAAAAGAACATTATTAAAGCTACGGATCCAACCATTTAGAATACTGCTATACAAGCTTCATTTGCTTTTCCCCTCCCTGTCAGGTTCATGCTGCCTTTAATACAGGATCACATGTTGTTATTCCCATGGGACCAGGGTCTTTAGCAGTGCATGAGTTGTTCTTATTGGAAAAGCATTTCTGTATTTTGATTTATCTACAATTTGGGGAATTGCTGTAATGCACACCATCTGTAGGAACTGAGTGGTTCACAAATATCAACATGCATGTTAGGGAAGGACAAAGGTATGGGTGAAGAAGATCTAGAATAATTTCTCATTTGAGGTGGCCAGCTAAAACTTGGATTTGCTTTTCCAGGGTATTTAGCACCATTACCATGAAGTCAGTTACAACAGGGAATGCTTAGCACTTCTGCAAATAAAGCCATAGGCCTCACGGTAGGATGCCACAGAGTGAGGATGCACACAGGGTTGGTTAGTGACCACCTGTGTGAGCTCTGGCTGAAGCAATTTCCCCAGAGCTGCCTAAGAACTACGGTGAAAGCAGAGAAACAACTCTGGGTCCCCAAGGTGCCGTTCAGTTCCTTCACTTTGAGCCACCCCATTTATTTCAGCCTGTCTCAGATCTTTGCACACCTGTGACCATCTATTACTACCACTGGCAAACAAAGACAGCAGCTTCTTTGATTGCACCTGTGTGATCTGAGCCCTGTTGCATTGAAGTTTTTCAGAGTAGGGCTTAAAGAACAGCAGTAAATAAAAGAAAAGGCTACCCACTAGCACAACACTGATAGTTGATGAGGGGATAGTCACACCAGGGTATGCAAAGAGCAAGGTCTTTTGGTGGTGACACTTCCTATACTATGGTCTTCAAGGATGATGAAGGGAAATGAGAGCAAACTCAAGAAGGTGATTTAAAGCAGGAGGTTAACTAAGCTGCGTGAGTAGGTGACAGCTACAGAAAAGAGAATCAGGAGAGTATCAGCTCTGCAGGTCCAATGCCAGTGTTTCTGGACTGCTCTACTGACTGCTGCCTATGTCTGATGCCTCCTTCCAGTGCCTGTGCCACAGTCCTATGGATAGGGAAGGAGTCAGATCCAGTCCTATCCTGAGTTAGATATATACTCAGCAGAAATATTATGAGAGAGTTTGCACTATCAGACCGGTTGGAAAAAAGCCGGAAAAAGAATCGGGCCTCTCGTCAACATTATTGTTGAAGCACTGACTGTATATTGATGTAAATACAGACTCTTTAAAGTCAGGGCTCTGCGAGTGGAGGTATTCCTTCTCCATGCTTTCAGTGAAGACATAGTTCCAAAACCAAAGATGGGCAATGGGTCTTAGCAATCATCATAACGTGTGGGGCAAAATCCTCAACAAAGAAGGGGAAAAAAGACAAACTTACCAGTCCCAGGAAGATGCAGAAGAGCTGAACTACATCGGTGTAGGCCACAGAATAAAGTCCACCCACAAGTGTGTACATAGTTGCAATCAGGGCAGAAATAATGACTGAAATATTGACATTAATGTCAATGATCACACTTATAGTGGCACCTATGGGGAAAACCAAAACACTGTATGTTACTATATGTCACAGTATGCCTGATGAGAAGGCTCACCTTTGTTAAATTACACGTACAGGTGCCGATTTGCTATGCAATCTGATACTTAGCAACAGCGTGAAGATATTCCCCTATTTTCTGCACACCCCTTCTGCACCTGTGAAGGGAGTGGGAAAAGAAAGTCTCCTTTTGGTCTAAGTTCAGCATCTGTCATGTTTCAGGTTCTTACCAAGTGGAGGAAGGAAGGGTCCCAACAGACTTCCCTTACTGCTCGAGGTCTGGAAGGACTACGCTCTCTTGTTCTGCCTGGGAAAAAGCAGACACACACCAACAGCTGAAGCCTCCCTGGGTGAGTTTCAGCTGCATCACACGCAAGTGTGTCATTGTAGTGGCTATGGGAGGTCTGCTGCAGCATATCGCACCCTTCTGTATCTCACTTATGCTCTGAGCTAGCCCATTTTAACCAAGGAAGGAACGGTAGAAGACACATCAGCTATAGGGATAATTGTCCACTGATCACTTTAGAAAGTGCCCTTCAATTGTTTACACAGGAAAAGGGTGGGTTTCTTTGAAAAATGGGGAATCCATCCTCCATCATCGACCTAGAAACCAATTACTTCTTCAAGCACCATCAAGCAGATTTCATTTATAGAGAAGAAAGCACAATGTTAAGCTGCCAGTCTCCACAAACTAACTCACTGAATCAAAGAGTTGCTAAGACTGAAAGGCACCTCTAGAGATTGTTAAGTCCAAGTCCCCACTCAAACTAGGGCAGGTTGCTCAGGGTCATGTCTAGTCAGGTCTTGAATATTGGCAAGGATGGAGACTCTACAACCTATCTGGGCAACCTCTGCCAGTGTTTGACCTCTTCCACTGTAAAAAAAAGTTTTTTCTGAAGTTTAAATGGAATTTCCTGTAGTTCAATTTACGCCTATTGCCTCTTGTCCTGTTACTGGGCAGCACTGAGAGGAGTCTGACTCTGCCTTCTTTATTCCACTCCCTCCACTGCAAAATCAGGTATTTCTTCACATGGATAAGATCTCCCTGAGCCTCTTCTCCAGGTTGAACAGTCCTAGATCTCTCAGCCCTTATACGCCGGATACCCCAGTCCCTTAACCATCTCTGTGGTTCTTCACTGGACTCTCTCCAGTATGTCTATGTCTCTTCTACTGGGGAGCCCAGCACTGGACCTGGCACTCCAAATGTGTCTCACCAATGCTGAGTAGAGGGAAGGGATTATGTCCCTCAACCTGCTGGTAATGGATTTTCTAATGCAACCCAGAATGCCATTGGCTTTCTTTGCCACAAGGGCACACTGCTGGTTCATGGTCAACTTCATTACCCTTTAGGACTCCCAGGTCCTTCTCTGCAAACCTGCTTTCCAGCTGGTCAATCCCCAGCCTGTACTGGGGCATCAGGTTGTTCCTCCCAGGTGCAAGACTCAGCATTTCCCTTTGTTGAACTTCATGAGGTACCTGTTGGCTCATTTCTGCAGCCTGTTGAGGTCCTTCTGAATGGCAGTATAACCATCTGATCTGTCAGCAGCTCCTCAAAGTTTTTAATTTCTGCAAGCTAGCTGAAGGTGCACTTGGTCCCATCAGCCAGGTCATTAATGAAGGTGTTACACAACACAGGACTCAATATTGACCCCTGGGGTACTCCAATGATGACTGGCCATGCAGAGGCTTCCATGCTGCTGGTCACAGCCCTCTGAGCCCAGCAGTTCAGCCAGTTTTCAATCCTCCTCACTGTCCACTTATCTAGTCTGAAGTTCATCTGTTTGTCTACAAGGATATTATGGGAGATGGTGTAAAAAGCCCTTGCTGGAATCCACAACATGCCCTGCTCTCCCTTCATGAACCAAGCCATTCATCTCATCATCGAAGATCTCAGGTAGTCAGGAATTATTTCCCTTCCATAAATCCTCCCAGTTCCCTTCTTGACCTTCACTTGTATGGCAGTAGTTTCCAGGATTATTTGACCAGTGTTTAGTTCCTCATAATGTCCTTTTTGCCTTTCTTGAAGACAGCGGTGACATTTGTTTTCTTCCAGTCATCAGGGACATCCCTGATCACTACATTTTCAGAAGATTACTGAGGGTGTCCTTGCAATGCCATCAGCATGCTCCCACAGCACTTGTGGTATGCATCCCATGAGGTCCCATGAAATTGTATCTGTCCACTCTGTTAAAATGTTTCCGAATCTGATCCTCCTCCAGCAAGCCTTCCTTGACCTGGACTTTCCTAGGGTTCTCAGGGTCCTGAGATTCCTTAACAGCAAAGAATTAGGCAGAGAAGGCACTGAGTACCTCAGCCTTTTCCATATCCTTTGCCACCAGGTTCCTTGTCCCATTCAAAAAGAGCCTACATTTTTGCCAATTTATGTACTTGTAGAAGCATTTCTTGCTGCCCTTCATGGCCAGATTCAAATCCATGCAGACTTTGGCTTTTCTAACCCCATCTCTGCATGCTTGGACAGTGTCTCTGTATTCTGTCCAGGTGACTTTTCCCTGCTTCTGCCTCTTGAATGCTAGTTTTTATGTCTGAGACTAGTCAGGAGCTCCTTCTCATCCATGCAGACCTCCTGCCCCCTTTGCTTGTTTTTCTGGTTGTCAGAATGGACTATCATAAGGACAATCAAGAAGTGAAGAGAACTAGGATTAAATACTTATCAGTGAGGATAGGTGTGCAAATCAGGAGGAATAACGTAACTAGATCTATTCACAGAATAGTTAAAATAATAGTTAAAATCAAAACCCCCAATGACCTTTATAATCATTGACAGTCTTTAACTGTCAGCTGTTAATATAAACCTACTAGAAAGGAATTCGTACCATTTGCTTTGAAATATCACAGATTAGCTTGTCCTCAATCAAAAAGAAAGTATATTCCAAATACTCAGAGTGTTCTTCAAGTTATTCAACTCCTATCACCTCAGCATGTAGTTTGTTCTTAGTCCTTTAAGGGTTTTGTGATGAAATTGTGGTAAACAAGCTCCCCATTGCTCTGCAGTTCATCAGAGCACAGTTGGAGATAACCTTCAAAGTTTATTTTCTGTTTAAAATAGCTTGTGCTAGAAAGCATTACCACATGCATGTGCACTGAGTATGATTAGCTGGTAAAAGTCAACTACTGGTGCTTCAACTCAAGGGCTTTCTCAGTTCTTGAAGGGATTGCTAAATTCAGGCCTGAAATATAATTAAAAACCCTGGAAACTGATTTTTTTTTCAGAACTGGATGAGTACTTGGGTGATTTTCTATTGAGTCATAGTTCTACTAATTCTCTGAATCCTTTCTTGAATCCTAAGTATTTTCTTCATTTTGTTGTGTAGAAAGCCATTTAGAATTAATACTTCGGTTTATTGATCAGCGTCTGTTCTACTTCTATTATTTGTGCTATGGAAAGTTCTGTATATGAAGGTGTCCTATATGCAAAAGATTATTTTGTTTAGATGCATTGGCAATAATGTTTCATATCTTTAAGTGAAATTTTGACTGGCTTCTCTGATCTCAGTGGTGTAAAAGAGAAGCTGGGTCAGCCTTGACATAAAAGGGACACTTGCAATGACTCATGTCAACCTCACAATTAAAGGAAATTTCTCGCTAAATCTTTTCATAATCTTTGAAAAAGGACAACTTAAAGGTATCTGAAAATTAATAGATACCTTGCGTATCTTTCCATTACCAAAATAATCAATGGGGTACCACTACCGGGTTTAATTACTAATTAGCATGGGTCTGAGAACTGTCACATTCCAAATCATTTGGGTAGGATAGTTAGCATTTGAAGCCAGAATTTTAATGCATCTCTGATTTATCCTTTCCACCTGTGATAAATTAATATTTATACCGTGTATTCCTTACCTAAGGCAGAGAAGATGGCAGCAGCCCAAAACATTTCTCCCATTAAAGCCGGAATAAACAGTAGCCCTCCCATCCTTTTTCCATAAAGCTGCTGAAAAGGGTCTAGCATTGTCACATAGCCTTTGGAGCGCATGGGTTTTGCGAAAAAAAGACCACCTACAAAGAAAAGTACCATAAGACACCAGCAGCAGTGGAGAAAAGCATTGTCATTAAGGGGTGAAACACTGATTGTCAGTTAAAGGTTAAGGGTACAAAAATGTCAGTATTACTGTTTGTTGTTTTGGGGTTTTTTTTAAAGGAATAAATACAGTTAAAACATTCTCTAAGAACTCTTACCTTACATCTGTCTACAGTTACGTAAACACATCCACACCATTAATGTCTATGATCTGATGATGAAAAATAAGTTTCTCTTATTTTGTCTGGTTCAGTTTACTTAATCTGCCATTACGGATGCTGTCAGAGTTTTGTCTAATTTTGTATCAGCCTAAGGAAATGGCTTTTCTACCTAATCCTGTTCATTCTTAGACCAGAATCCAGCATGAATTTTCACATGGTCCTGCTCAAAAAATAAAACTGTCTGGAATTCCTGGGTTAGAAATATGAGTTCACACACGGTTTAGCGCACACACAGCAAATCTGATTCTTTCAGGACAATTCAGATTTTTAATGTATACTTAAATCAACCTTATTACACCTACAGGGTAGGTCAGATGCCTTCCGGGTTCTGCAGGTGTCAGGCTCCCTGAACATTTGTCAGACACTTATTCCACTCATTCGTGTTCAGGAATTTGGATGTATTGCAGTTCTGCTCTGCCTGACTGGCATATGGGCTGGATATATACATAAAAGTGCAAAGGCTGCCCCTTTCTAATGCACAGTCCTCAAATTCTTTCTTTCTGGGGAAAAAAAAAGGACACGTGTCAGGAAGCTGAAAGAGCCCTTCTATGGAAACCTGTGTAGTTGAGTTCTGTACATGATATAACTAAGTAGACTTCTACCCCAGCAAAACTGCTGAAATGCAATATATAAGGTACAGCTAAAAAACCTGGAAAATCAGTCAGTTCCCAATAAAATCTACTGTGCAGTATTTAGCGACCCTTACTTAGGTTCTTCATCACAAGATATGTAATGTATTCGTTGTGTTGTACAGCAGATTTTCCACATTTCTATGTATTGCCTTATATCACTCATATTTCTTCATTTCATTAAGTTCCCTGAACAGAAGGTACTGGCTTACCAATCACAATTTATTTATAATGCTTATGGTAATGCTGTGTTTAGGCAAGTTGTTTGGATGCAGAAACTACAGCATTTTTTAACTATTCTTGGATTGGTCATGGATCCTGTTCCTATTCTACTTGTGACATCATCATTACAAAAGACAACTAAAAGAAGAAAAAAAGAGTCACTAGCATTATAATCTATTAGGATGTTCAAGCATATGTCAAAGGAAATCTAAATTGCTTGAAAAATTAGGAAAAAAGTGTTACGCAGCACAACACTGAACTAAAAGGCAGATTGTATCGGTCTTAAATCCTTCCATTCTGAAGCAGCAATATTTCTTCTAGCCTTACATTTATAATTTTGGTTATTTTTTTTAAAAAAAATAAGGATAAACAACTTCTCCTCGCAAACCTGCGTGTACAGATCATGCCACAGAAATGCTTTCCTCTGTGCTCTGCAGAGAGATACATGGCCACATGATACAGACTTCTTTTCTCTGCAGTGGCCATGAGAATTTCCAGGAAAAAAAGTCTGGATATCTTTAAAAACAGCTGGAAATGAGGGGAGAGGCTAGCTCAACCCCTTCTTGGCTATTATTTACTTGTATCAATTCTACAGAGGCTAAGAGTCAGGAAGATGCCTGTGGCTATGATCCTAATGACCGCCTAATGACATCAGTGGATGATGACCCTCTTCACCTCATAATGACATCAACTGATCTCCAGGAAGACATCTACCATTATTTTCTTTACAGGAAATAGAGCTGCTCTCAGGTATGGGAACTACCACTGGAACTGGAGCTGGCCCGCATGTGCCAGAGAGGAGTACCTACGATGGGGAACATTTCTACCTGGGAAGAGAGGAGAACCAGGACAGGCCATATGAAGGTGTTTCCGAGGGGAAAAAAGTCGGGAGGGCAATCCACGTATATAGGAAGAGATGAAAAGGGCAAGAAGACCTGGATAAGCAACCACAGGAAAGAAAGGGACAGACTAGGTGGGAGGACCATGAGAAAAGACTCAAAATAAACTGAGAAGTCAAGTATTATTAGAAAGGAGAATACACCAGCCACATTAACGAAAGATGAAGAACACAGGATCTTTTTTGTGACAACACTTTTTAAACTGTTGCATCAGCTGTTGCCTTAGGGACACGATCTGTTCACAAACTAAGAGGATGCAGCTGACAACTTTGTGGTGAATGATGAATATCATGGCTCACAAGGCAGCACTTTTGTTGTGAGCTGCTCCATGTGGTTGAGACACAGTGAGAAATTTTTTTATTGCTATTATTTTTAAGAAAACGAAGGGACTTCTGAGACTACATTTCCAGAATTAGAGGACACAGCATTAAAAATTACAATCCTGCCTGTATTTCACACTCTGACCCTGCATATAGTAGGACTGTGTATTTGCATTTTAACATGTGATTTGGAGTTTTGTACCTCATTCAAGAGGACGAGTGGTCCAATTTTAAGGAAACAGACTCGTTTTACTACAGACTCCCTACACAAAATTACACAAGTTAGTTAGATCCTTGGTGAAGATCTGTAAGGTATAAGCATTTTCTTAACTTGAAAGAATATTTGCTGCTCTTGAATTGCAAGATTTATAGGTGCCCTGATACTATTATGTTCCAGATCATATAGGCACTTAAGGAAAATGTGAATGGATAAAACTTAGCATATATAATTACAAGAAAATCCCACAACAAAACCTTTGTTATTGTGACCTCCATAGATCACTATGACGTAATAATCAAATAGGTCTTGCCAAGGCGTTCAGGAAACTCAAGATATCAAACTATTTATAGCGATCTTCTGGTTCCCTTTTTAAAAGCCAAATCTATCAGGAGAAGGGATCCAGTTTACCTCAGTATGCTTTTATCAGACCCTAGTTGTTTCATTTCAAATGATGGACTTGTCACCAGAATTGTTTAAAATGAGAGACTATTAGCTTTAGTTCATTGCTTACCTAAAATCAGACTAAGGGAATATCCAATAGGTGCCTGAGCCCAAGCTAGACCGTAGCCTGGGACATACACAGCTTCTGCTGTCCCGTTGATGTAACCTCCTCCAACCCATGTGGCTGAAAAAGAAGAGATGGAAAAGTCTTTAATGTTCACAAAGACATTATACAATAAAATTGTCATCACTTATAATATTGCTATTTTTTATTATATGTCCTGTACAAGACATGGCAACCTTCTATAAAAGATATCCCCAATTCGAAAAACTTACTATCTAAACATACAAAAAAAAGAAGTTCAATGGACTGTGGCAATCCTCAATGTGTCTAAGTGTCTGTATAGCCCGTGAAGATGTGAGGGATGAGTCCCCCACTACTTTTTACAATGAATGAAGAACATCATTACCATTTTCTTTGTGTTAGTCCAAATGAAGGAGAGATGTATGGGGGAATCTGAAGAACAACAAACATACAATGATAAAGTCACCCCAGCTGGGAAAACTGCGTTTAGACATGAGTTTAAAATTGCCTTTAAAACCTTGCTAAATTTTAAATTTTGGCTACACAAAGCACATAGTAAACACCGGTTTCCCTAAATGCTATGTTTCCATAAGGAGCTGTGATGGTTCTGTGTTGCTATTTAAGTTTTAAACTTTGGCTTATTTGTTTTTGTGCTTCCTGAAGACATATTCCAGAAGTGAACTGTGCTATCTGTAATATCTCTCATTTATCTTTCTAAAAAACAGCAATATTTTCAATATACCAGCTTCAGACCTGGAATGAATTGATTCTCTCCCTGAAGGGAAGTTCCTACATTTGATAATTGGGACCTACGGTATGTATGAAAGAAATGCATTTTGATTACATCTGCAAAAATAATTCATAACAAATTACGTAATAAGGTTTATCTCTTCCTGTTTGCAGATTCCATGCAAAAAGTTCTTGATTTTCTCTAATGTATAATGAGTAAATTTTATGAATCTGAGTCTGTAGTTTGAACAAGGGCAGGCAGAACATTACAAGTACCAGATTTTTGCAATGCTGTTCTGATTTGCCTCAGAAGCCCTTGCCTTCTTAGAGTAGTTCAGGCTTTCTTGTGTAAAAATTCACAATTGTAAGAATTTTCCTAAGCATTCTTCAGAATTCTCCCAGCATCCACCATCATACAAGCAAACTTGATTTTGTGTTTAAGACAAACAATTGGAGCTAAACACAAACGAAGAAAATTTAATTAAAATTCCTAAAGAAATTTCAAGAAAATCTAAATGACCACTCTTTTCACTTAGCTGTGATATCTCTCAAATACTACCAGACAGTATTTTTTTAACTTGATGCTAAATTACACCGTGGCTTTAGAAACAAAGATCTCTGGCAACAAGAGCATTACACTTGTCCCCCTTCCAGCATTTTGAAGCGCAGGAAGGGACCATTCTGTTGTTGGGAATAGTATGATAGGCTTGTATGAGGGATGTGCATGCAGAGAAAATCTGACACAAAAGAAGTGACCCAAGGAACCCTGTTATTGATACTTTTAGGTATCAAGATCTACTGTGCACTACAGAGACAAGAGAAGAGGTGAGTGATGCCCATGTAGGACCACATGGAGAAGATGGGTGAACACTGATCCTTGATGGGAAGAGCAGAGATACAAAATCTACATAAAAAGTTGTCAGACATTTGGGATTTTGTGCTTGACAGCGTGAATTAAGGAAGGTGGGAATATCATACTTCAGTTACCAGAGTCCCAGAATCATAGAATCTTGGAATGGTTTGGGTTGGAAGGGACCTTAAAGGCCATGTGGTTCCAACCCCCCTGCCATGGGCAGGGACACCTCCCACTAGATCAGGTTGCTCAAAGCCCCATCCAGCCTGGCCTTGAACACTTCCAGGGATTGCAGGAATCCACAATTTCCCTGGGCAACCTGTTCCAGTGCCTCACCACCCTCACAGTAAAGAATTTCTTCCTAATGTCTAATCTAAATCTCCCCTCTTTCAGACTAAAAACCGTTACCCCTTGTCCTGTCACTACACTCCCTGATAAGCAGTCCCTCTCCATCTCTCCTACAGGGCCCCTTCAGGTACTGGAAGGCTGCTATAAGGTCTCCCCAGAGCCTTCTCCCCTCCAGGCTGAACAACCCCAATTCTTTCAGCCTGTTCTCATACAGGAGAGGTGCTCCAGCCCCTTGATCAACTTTGCAGCCCTTCTCTGGACCCATTCCAACAGGTCCATGTCCTTCTTGTGCTGTGGACTCCAGAACTGGATGCAGTACTCCAGGTGGGGTCTCACCAGAGCACAGTAGAGGGGCAGAATCACCTCTCTTGACCTGCTGGCCATGCTTCTTTTGATGCAGCCCAGGATGCGGTTGGCTTTCTGGGATGCGAGTGCACATTGCCGGCTCATGTTGAGCTTCTCAGCAAAAAACACCCCCAAGTCCTTCTCCTCAGGGCTGCTCTCAAACCATTCTCTGCCCAACCTGTATTTGTGCCTGGGATTGCTGTGACCCAGGTGCAGGACCTTGCCCTTGGCCTTGTTGAACTTCATGAGGTTCACCACCACCTAGTCTGTCAAGGTCCCTCTAGGTGGCATCCCTTCCCTCCAGCGTGTCGACTGCACTACAGAGCTTGGTGTAATTCACAAACTTGCTGAGGGTGAGCCCAGTCCCACTGTCCATGTCCCCAACAAAGATGTTAAATAATACTGGTCCCAATACAGACCCTTGAGGGACACCACTCGTCACTTATCTCCATCCGGACATTGAGCCATTGACCGTTGAGTCCATGACTATCTGGCATGTGTGTTGCCTACTGTGTCTCAAGCAGCATAAACTTATGGAATAGGTTGTAAGCACCTGTATACAATAACAAAATTAAATACTTTGAAAGGGAATTGTATTTGTCTCCTTCCCTAGAAAAAACATAAGCATGAATTCTACATGAAGAATACCCACTTCCAGATGAGGAATAATATGTCATAGTCAAGGACAGATGTCCAGCATTGCTGCAGCCATGGTGCAAGGAGGCTTCACTGTCTGGCATCGATATGCCTAGGGTTGCTACTGAGGTGGTGAGTGTTCTCCACGGGGCACTTGGGCGCCATGCCTAGCTCCCTTATTTTCTTCTGGAGGGAGTCAGGTCACTTCCCTTCTGCGTGATGTTGCAGGGGCCGTTGCCCTCCCTGGCTGGGGACAAGAATAATGCCCTGCAGACAGGTATTGCTGGGTAAGGTGTCATGAAGGATTTAGCACTTCTTTTCAATTATATTTCTTGATTTCTGGATTGGGGTTTGAAAAATAGATGCTGATAAATCTCTCTGTGCACATGACTGTTGTGGAACCTCTGCCAAGGACCCCAGAGCTCTAGGAGGAAGGTGCTATATGGCTTTTTCGGAGGGGGTGAATAGGTAGTCAGCATGTACACTGACATCAGTAGATACATTTGAAAAAAAATAATGGGGTATGATAGGATGGGATTTCAACCTTAGATATTAATTTTCTGATCCTCAGTGTGCTAAGCCACAATTTAAAGTTAGTTTAATACCTTTTTTGGTGAAATTCTTTTTTTTTTCTAAATCAGACAAAAGGAATATAAAATTTAATAATCTACAGAAACACTCATGTGGTAATCTATTTTAATCCTCTCTTTGCTCGCTGTATGAAGGAACAAAAAATGCAGCAAATACCAAAATCCATTCAAAGCATGCACCCTAAAAAACGATCAGACAAATACTGAGGGTATGGAGTGCATTTCTGCTCCTAGTTCATATGCGGAACACAGAAATCAACCTCAGAGTTCTTTATATATATTGATATATAATAGGAAATCAGATTTTTTGGCACTTCTTTGTGAATGATCCCTTGTCTGACCACTCTAATTATTGAATCAACCCACCAAGTTCTGTAAAATGAAAATCCTGACCTAAGGATTACAGAAAAATAGGATTTTGTAGTATTTCTTTTTTTCTTGTGGAAGGACACGTAGCTCCATTCAACTAAAATGAATAAATGACATCAATAGATGACTACCGTTTTGGTTGTGTTTGTAAGCATTTGATTATGTCATCTCAAATATTTCCTTTGGGGTTTAAACTCAGTTGCCAAAATCAGAACAGACTCAAGTTTGTTGCAGATACCGCTTCCTAAGAATTTCACTCACAAATTAAGGAATGCCGATATTCAACGCGACATTTTAAGTATAATTATATAAAAATAATACACAGATTAAAGGCATGTCTACTATGGTACTATGTCAGCTCATTTTAATATGAGCTGTTGTGATCCATCCAGAATTCAAGCTTCTCACTCTTTCTGTTTTGATAATTGCAGACACACTTAGCCTTTAACGGGCTCTGTGTTTAGGCGTTTCAATAGCTAGTTGATACAGCTGCTTCTTCAAGACCACAGTATACATCCAAATATGTCCACAGCCATTATTCATAGGGAGTGTGCCTGTTTTAGGGCTTTTAAATGCCATTTAGAATATCAGCTATAATTACTCAGGAATCTTGAGTCCGTCCCTATGAAGTCATGATGCTTATTCTGTGAATTTGATTTTAAATTTATAGGCTGAATTCTCTCATCCTCCCCACCAAGTAGCCCCAGAAACTGCTACCATTTTCGTAGCCAATACCCATGGAACACGGTAATGTTTGTCTCAGGCAAGAACGACAGAATTAGGCCTTATCTTATAACCCAAAGTACTTCATGTCCATATGAACAATACCCTTTCTGGAGATGTTTAAAAATTTCTTAGTTTCCTTTTATGGGATAAGCTTTGCTTTTTAATTTATATTTAGACAATTAAAGCTGTAAAAAATAAGATGATGTTGGAATAGCAGTATATCTCTGGCGGCATGGTTATGAGGTGCAAAATCTGCATATCTATCGTTTAGTAAAGAAGCAAATATGGCCTTGAGTAATGTGACCATTTAGTAAAAATTAGTGCGGATTTTGATCAGCTTACCTCAGCAATTATTTTGTTATGCTTACAAACTAAGTATTTCAATCATCCTCACCGAGACAAAACTCAAAATAAACCCTGATTCAGTAGACTTGTGCCCACACCTAACTTTGTGTGCCCCGCGTGCTTTCCCAAAACTGAAAGTGTAATTTACTTGCCATCTCAAGCTTTAACTGCCGTATTTAGGGAAGGCAGACATGAGAAAGTATGTGAACCCTAACAGTATAAAATCCATGAGTGTTTAGGCTGTGCCAAGGCTTTACGATCAGTCTGATGTTCTACCGCAGAGATGATATACTATGCCCTCTCTAGAAGTTGCATGAAATGGCGTGAGCGTGTGTGGGTGTGAATTGTGGTGGCCATAGAAATAGCTTGCAATATAGGAAGCCTCAGTCCAAGTCTCATCTCTGCTTCAGCTGCTATGAAAAAATACTCCTGTAAAATAGGATTAAGGAGACCAAAATTTGTGTCTTCTTCCACAGGCAAAGCTGTTCATCATAACCACCTGCGCGGGCAATGTCTTGTTTCATCTCCACTCCCTCCGTCTAATGATTCCAGTTTTGTGGTAAGCAGTATCTCTGCAAAACATTCTGGTTTCAGTGCTCTTCAAAATATTTCATTCAGCAGAAAGCTGTCAAACCAGCTCTTGCTATGAGCAGAATCTCGTCATATCTGATGCTTCAGTAGCCAACGGATACGTGATACAGTAAATTATAGCAAAGTGCTAAAAGTAGAACATCTGCCTGTATTCAAACTTTATGGACTTTTACAAACATTCTTTACTCAATACCCAAATACTCAGTCTTTGAATGAACAAAAAGCCCCTGCAAGAGGATACGAATTTCTGTTGATTAAAGAATACAGAATTTTGGCCCAAGTTTTTATGTGTCTCTTACTTACTAGATAATTGTGAAACCAGAGCAGGGCAAAACAGCAAAACATAAATATAACCTGATAAATCCAATCTGGCAATTGAAAGGGCTTTGCTTGAATAGGATTTAGAATACAAAAAAACCCCAACCCCACCAACCAATGAAGCATACTTAAAAACTAAATTGCTTAAATAAAAATGGTGGGCCAATTCACTCTCCTTATAAAGCATTTTTGTTCCAGTCCCATATGTTATCTTTAAGACTTGAGATTTTGGAACATATTGTGAATATCCTGTTTACCCAGGTAAGATATTTGGTTTGACTGACTCTGGGAGTCATACAGCACTGCTTACCGAATTAGTGAAAAACTCTCCCTTCACCCAGGCTTTTCCTACTGATATTACTATTCACGGCAATGTGTTATTTTGTCAAACTGCTGCAAAAGAATCTAAAAGAATCCACAAAGTAAGCTTGCCGAAATCAGTGCAATCACAAGTTTGGATTTATGCCAATTTTCTTTTAGAAACTTAATTGATGCTGCACCCCCTGCCCCCCCACCTTTTTACAGATAAACTTTGTTTTACTCAGATTAAACAAAAATATATCACCCATTTGGGTGGCTTTAACAACAATAACAGTTATTTTTAAACTGTATTTCTTATTAAACTATATAAATTCTATTCTTCCCAAACATATCTGATCTACAGATGAATACGAAAGCAAGGAATAAGAAATACATTCTTCCTGTATGATTTTAAAATATTTGTTGTTTTTATATAGATGCTACATTTGGTTGTTCACTAGAAAATGTTAGCAGCAATTGGAAATAAGTATATCTATATTTTCTTCATTTTGCATTATTCAACATGCAGATTCCACTTCTTCATTCAGACTGAAAACCGACAAGTTATACGCTAGTTAGAGAAAAAAACAAAAGGCGTTTTTTACATACCGGTCATTGTAAATCCACCAACTAGCAAGCCAATGTCTCTTCCACCAACTATAATAGCTTCGCTGCGATCTCCTTCACTGCCGGTGTTCTTGGTTTTCCAAGCAGCCCATATCCCAACTGCCAGGATAGCCAGGTAGAATACAACTATGGCTACCAGCCCCTCCACATGGAAAGCCATGTTGAAGTCCCGACTGTTTCTTTGATCGCTATTTCATTAAGACCTCTGGAGAGAACGCAGTAATACGCCTGCTTTTAACAAACCCAGTAAGATGCTTTTTAGAATCAGTGTACAAAGAAAGCGCAGATGGCTATTAAAGAGACTATTCTGGTGAATTTATGAAATGAGTATTTCAGATGTAATTGAAATTAAGTTTGCATGACAATTAAAATGCCTGTGGAGCAACAACCAACAATTGTAACCTGCGATTACAATGGGAGACGAATGGTGTGGCTGAAAGCTACACAAGTCTTAGGAATCAGTTACTGAGCACTGAATTATTTTAGTGTCACCAAGTCCCCAGTGTCTGTGAACTCTCCAGTCGAGAAATAGTTTGGTAGATGGAATAGGACAGAAGATCATGTCCATGTGGGCTGTTATAAAAGTCTCTATTCAGTTAGAAGACAAGCCACACAACTGTTTTAAGTTAGGTAAGAACTATGGATAAGTAATAGCTACAACAGCAAAACACATCTTCTAAGTCTCTGTGTTGGAATGCTGTCTTTTCCTCTTTCTATCATCTCCCGCGTTTAAAAATCTGCGCTTTCTTTTACGCAACGTGTAATTGTCCAGCATTAAAAGTATTAATCTATTCTCGTTTGCAATTCGAGAAGTAAAGGAAAGCTTAAAAGCTGTCGAAGGGCAGAAATGTTAAGGTATAGGAAAAAACCCCCTGGCGACATAAGCAGCGGTGCCCGGTACCCAGCCTTTCCCGGAGCCCCCTCCCAGCCCTCCCCCCGACCGCCGCCACCCACCCGCGCCTCCAACACCCCTCCGCGCTCCCGACGGCTCCCCGGCAGCCCTGCGCGGAGCAAGCTCTACCTACCGGGGCGGAGGGTGAGGGTCTCGGCACTCCGCGCTCCGCGGAGGCGCCGCGCCGCCCTGCGCCCCCGCGCACCCCCGCCCCGCGCCCGCGGCGGGTCTCCCCCCCCCCCCCGCCCCCCCTCCCGCCGCCGCCACCGCCGCCGCTCGCCGCTCCGCGCCGTCGGGGAGCGGCGCCCCCCGCCCCACCTGCGCTCCGCCGCCGCGCTGCCCCGCAGCCCCCGGGGCACGGCCGCCCATCCCGCGGGGCGGCGTCGGGACTCAGCCGCCGGGGGCTTTGCCTCCCCCCGGGGTTTTCCCGCTTGGGGGGGAGTTGGCGGGGTGGGGAGGTGGGGGGGGGAGCGGGGAGCGAGGGCGGTGGGAAGCGAAGGCGCAAAGGCAGGAACGTCTCTTCCCCCCGCGGTGCCGGCGGGGCTGAGGCTGCGGCGGGGGTCTCGTGGATTAAAAAGAGGAAAATCCCTTTATAAAGGAGGAGGGTTGAGTGGGGTGAGAGGACCGTGTCCGTCAGAGCTGGGGGGAGGAAGGGGGAAAGACGTCAGAGTGCTAGGGGACGTTGGGGGGAAGTAAGGATGACTCAAGGGAGAGTGATTGTCGTGTCATGGCAGGGAAACAGGGTTAGGAAGTAAAATTGGGGTGAGAAAAGGGAATAGCGAAAATTGGGGTGAGAAAAGGGAATAGCGGGGGGGGGGGGGTTGGGGGGGAAGGGGGAAAGGAAGGAACAGGGTCATGCCATACCGATGGGAGGACAAGAAAGAGCTGATCAAAAGAGACATGCGGGAAAGAGGGCTGGAGGAAGGGGAGAGAGCAAGAGGTGGGGAGAGGGAAGCTGGGCTCTGGGCTCTCATTGCCTTCCCTGGCACCCTACCCGCACCACCCTTGGGCCTAAAACCGGGAAAGCATGAAGCCAAGGCACAGCCATGTGGGGCTGGTCAAGATGGTCTTTCCCCACAGCTCCCTTCCAAACCTGGTTGAACGTGCAGCCACATTTCCCGGCTGCAGGAGCAGCTAGTTCTTGGAGGTCTCCCTTTTTGCTTTGCCTCTTATAAACCTCACCTGCAGAGCTATGGTAATATTAGCTTTCCCATGAAAGGACTCTTGCTCTCTGTCTCCAAATGATGCTCAACAATGAGCCTCTAAGTGTTGAGAGTAAGGGTACATGTGCAAAGAGGACCCACACGTGCCCTTGCCCCAGTTTTTACAAGGGGCAGATCATGCTGAGCTGTAGCAGTCACTGTCAGCTCTTGAGACGCAGGTAAGATGGGCCATCGGCTCATCAAGGATGGAAAAGTAGAAATAAAAAGCCCACAAGTGTACATAACTGAGCCTGGTAAAAGAACTAATTTAAAGCAGAAAATAAAAAATCATCCTGGACTCAAGAGGAAAACCGCAATGTGGGAAAATGTGAAAACAGAGGGGAGGAAGGTGACAAGTCAGCAAAGTTCAGCCCACTGCAAGGAACGACCCAAGGGCTGGCACTTTCCTGCCTCTTTGCCAACTGCCTGGCCAGCAGAGCCGTTTTGGGTGCCGGCTCATGGACTGCTGAGCACATCGCGCCAAGTAGCATGTTAGCCTCAGCCATTTATTATGCACATGGTGTGCAATAAATTATGATTGCATACTCATAAGTTGCGTGCATAATACTGCTTTCAAGTCCCTGAGCTCGGTTGAAGAAGCCCAAATAAAGGTGGCCAAAGAATTAAAGGTTAGAAGTGTTACTATTTTTGTCAGCCAATCTCATGGGTTGTTGAGTGACGCTAGTGATACAACATTTGCTTTGGGAGTCTGCAGTGAAAACCTCCTCCCAGTAAAAGGAGACAGAAACACATTTTAGATACAGGGGAGCATCAAGGTACCTTCTAAACAGAAATCCCGTCGTAAGTAAGCACAATATAAATAAGAAGTAGAAGTCATAGTCCTCAGAAACAATGTTGAGTGTGTCTCAATTAGGAGTAAATAAACAAGTTCCAGCAATTAAAATGTGATAGAAAATGCTTGGATGCTAAAATGGATGTTAAATTAAATTCACAGAAAGTTTTAATTACATTTTACTCTGTTTTTCTCCAGCTCAATACAGAGAAAGAAGTCACAACAACACAAAGTATGGAAAATTCTGGGGAAAAGGGTTAGCCAAAGTCTGCCTTAGGCAAATTCAAAAAAATGCGAACCAATGGCAATAAATAAATAAATAAATAAAATCCTTTCTTACATTAAAGCCCAACTTCACTGAAGACTATAACAAATTCCGGTTATCCTTAGTGGGCCTAATTATACCTGTTTTTCATTATGAATCATGAAAATTTGTTAAGCTTTATTTGTTTAGCCTCTGTTGGCAAGTTTTATCTCCTTGATACTCAGCAACGGTTTGCAGCTTTCTGCCCAATGAATCAACTGCGCTGGCCAAGTTTTACCTTACGTGTGTACCTACTCCTGTAGTTTCTTAACGACCAATAAGTTAAATCATACATTCTTTCATGAATTAAATGAAATTTCATTAATTTCATTCAAGCTATAGGCCCCTTGAGCTGATATGGCTTTGAGTTTTGAAGCTGCCTTCACCTGGACGCAACTTGGAAAGACCAAGACAATAATTTTGGTGAGGTGTGAACATTAGTTGATTTAATAATTTACTATCCCTTCTTTGCTCATCCCTTATTACTATTTCAGGTCGTTTTCTGGTGCTTTGTCTTGGGAAAGGACCATTCTACTCTGGATCCCTGTGTGCATTCTGTCAGCTGCACCCCGAGAGCATCCATCAACCACAGCTCACTTCTCATGGTATCTGAGGGTGTGCACAAATGAGTACCAGTAAATTTTATGGCTCTTGGGAAAAGATGCGCTATGATGCCAGAGATACTAGCTGCAACTGCAAGGCAGATTCCATACTAGACCTGACCACATTTCCAAAGATAATTACTTCTGGTATCGAAATGCTTAGAACTGAAGTCATCTTTTCCAGGAAAGAGGCAGTCCATTGTCAGTTTGTGGCTTCTAAAACCTTTATTCTTTGTTTGAACATAATTTTCTTTTTTTTTAAAGAATATAGTTTGAAAACACGCTGTTCAAAAAAAGAAATCTTAAAACTCAATTTTCATATTTGAGAAAGCTGGCACAGAAGGCTGCATTTACTTGCCTTGAATCGTATTCAGGTTTTTCTGTCCTCGTTGGTGGCTCGTGGCTGCTGTCACCATGGGCTGCCTCTGCCCCTTGTAAAAGTCTTGTGCTGAGCAGTGACAGTAGTAGACTCGATATGCCCATAGTAGGGTAGCCCAAAGTTGACATGTAGGGTGGGTTGACAGAAGATCCCTTACTGCTCTTTCATTTTAAGTGAAGTTAGATGAATCAGTATGAAGCACTAAAGAGTAACCTGATGAGTACTTGTACCTTGGTAAATAAAGTTTTGCAAATAACCCTGCATCCTCACTCCCGCCTGCTGCAGGCTTCCAAGGGCTCATCCTGCACTGGGCCATCCAGCTCTCAGTTTTACCGTGTAGGCTTTATGAAACACTGATGAAGGGCCAGGTTTCACTTCAGTTAGCCACACTGCAAACCTGGAACACTTCAAACCAAGTTGCTGAATGCACTTGAGATTTAATCCACTACCAGAAACTGGCCTCGAGTCCTCTTTTTTTGGTGGCCATTTTCCAAATATTAAAGTGAATGTTTATTTCAGTGGCAGTCAAATCCTTTGAGTATTTTTGCGGAGAGTTTGTGCAGAGGCAGGATACCTATCAAGGAGCAGAAAGCTAAAGGTACAGCTCCTTATTCAGATTGTTTCATAAGACATTTTTTTCATCCCAAATTAGATGGTTCAACTTGAGCTTTTATTTTTCCGACCAGTCCTTGCTATGCAGCTGGATCTGGTACTCTTTCCTCCTTAATTTCTTTATACAGCTATTGAGGAATGTTTTGTGGAAGGAATGGAAGTTAGCTTTCATGTACAATATCTGTCATTTTTTAAGCAAAGATGTTACAATATTTCCAAAGATTTTTTGAGCCTACACATAGTTATTTGAATTCCCTCTTGGTAAAGATTTTTGTGTTTTAAAGCTATGTCCATCACTGAGACTTTGCTTAGAAAAAAGTCACCCTGGATACAATTCATGGAGCTGATCAAAATAAAAACATTTGTTTAGGGCCAGTCAGGCTAAACTGCCACGTAGTTTCTTTTTCTTAATGCTTCCTGCTAGTTGGTCTTTCAGAGGAGTCTGTACAATAGCAAATGTGAGGAGCTGAAACTGAAGTCTTACACCAGTCAATATCTATGTTAAGGACTGTGATTCACAGTATTTCGGAAGCCACAGGTTTAAGTCATGATGTAAAACCTCTAAAGAATCAATATCTAGCTGGTTAACAATACCTTTGAGGTAAAATTCTATTTTCGATAGATTTCTATGTTTAAATTTTGCATGGTGTAATTATGCATTTTATAAGAGTGGTTTACAGAGTTACTTAAGAAACCACCAGCTTCCTTAGAAAAAAACAACAGGGTTTTGATGAGTGTTCCCTTAGTAAGAAAGCTTTTACTACAGCTTAGTTTAAGGCCTGTGATAAAAGCTTTCCTGAGGCAGATGCTACAGAAAGCTTTATGGTAGATTTATTCTAAAAAAGGTCCTCTCGATCAGCGTGTGGGTTTTGGGAGAGCATCCATCTTAGATTCCCTCTGCAGCTTCTTTATTAACCATGGAGTCCCCAAAGAAATGATCCATCCATTTGCTCAACAGCTCAGAAAAGCCACCTGGATGAGAACTCTTTTGGAAGATATATTTGATAAGTATTAACAGTCCCCAGTTACCTTGCGGGAAGATACAGATTCAGCTGCAGTTCTGAGCTTTCAGGATTCCAGACAGTGTAGATTACTGATGTGACTCTTTTGATAGTAAGCTGGATAAAATGCCAACAAAACAGCTCTTTATTTCCTACTGTGGCAAATACCACACGGGACATATTGTTTAATACTGTGAGCCATAGTTTCTCTCAGTATATAGTATAAAAAATACAGTAAAGAATGAAAAGACCATAAAGTTCAGTACTTAAAACATAAGAAGAGCAGTTAAGACTGTGTGTGAAATCTTAATACAGTTCTCTTGTCCACGTACTTTTTATGATAGTCTTTAACTGCATGATCACATACTACTTTTTCCCTGAGCTGCCTGTCTCTTTCAATAAGAGTAAAACTTCACTATTTCTATTTATCTTCTTCATTAATTACGTGGCCTTACACATTACACTTCATTCAAACTTTGCAACGAAAACAAAAGCGGTGATTTTCTCCAGGTGTTTCTGCAGCGCAGAGTGTTAGTGCTTCCCAAATAGGGATAATTTTGTCTACAGAGCACACTAAGGGAATAGGTGGCATTTTTGTACAGATTTATATATTTAAAATATAGCTCCAATCAATTTCTGTTGCTGCTTTATTCAGTGTTTACGCAAATCTCAGAAGCAACTAATATTGTTTTCGCTGAAATGCTGAAGAAAAGGAAATCAATATTCAATCTGAGTCAGACATCTGGCGTGAAAAATTTCAGCTGGTAGCCTGATGCCTGGCAAAGTTGTGTGCAATTAAAAGTAAGGCTTTTATTGTGAGACATGTCAGGCAACCTGAACTGAACTAGCTTTTCAGCACCTGTTGTAAGAAAGCTGTCATAAAAGATTTGAAATTAAAGGTTTGAAAGAGAAAATAGAATGTATTCAATTTTTTCATTCTCTTATACCATCTGTATTGCATTATTCCTGTTTTACTTTAGTGTAAATAAGAGTGAATCAGATCAAAGATATACACTGTTTTTTGGTCAGCTCTGATATTTGAATTATACTGAGCGTATAATTAAAATGAAGCAAGTGAGGAAGTTGTGTATTATTATCATTATTTAATATTGATATTGCCAGTATTTCCCAAGAGCCAGTCACACTGCAATAAGTGCTATACAAACATATTGTAAAATGAAGACCCTGATGCAGAAACTACATATTTTCCTGTAGGCTTTTCTGCATTGTTGATCAGCATCACTGAACAACATGAGGAGTAAGCAAAATAAAATAACTCTAACGAGATAAAACTGTAATGCAAATTAGTGATTCTTAATATAGGACGTCATGCAAAATAGCTATTTGGCAAGCTATTCGGAAGTAATGCTTGTCATTCTTTTGATTTTTGAAAAAGACTGAGAGTTATTACCAACTAAGGGGAACACACAAACCAAAGATCCACCTTTCTTTGGCGTGCCTTGAACTAAACGAGATCAAGCTGATTGAAATGCTTATCAGATTTCTGGGGAAATCTATCCCTGAGCAATAAATCTGTCTGAATGGAGACCCACCATTTATCAAGCTTACAGCAGAAGGCCTTTGAACTGGTGGGCAGTTGGCATAGAAACACCCTCAGCAAGGCTAGCATTTCTGCCATTTATAATTTGCATTGTGTGACGATGCACAGTGTTTCGGTGGCCAATCACATACCCAAGAAGGCAAGGAGCTTGCCTACATGGGCATTATGATCTTGAAACCACATGATATTCACATCCACACAGGAAACAGAAATCCAAATCTAACCCAAAGCTGAAAAGAGGAGCGTGGTGAATGCAGGGTGCCAGAGCTTTACGCCAGCAAATAAAGTCACAGTGACATGCGTGAACTGATGCAGAACTGGGCCACAGATCTGTTTGCAAGCCTTGGCGACCATCAAGTGCCATATCACAGCAAAGAGAGAGCCTGGAGCAAAAAGAGAGGGCAAAAGAGGATCAGAAGTTTTTGAAACACTTTTTTTTGAACTGACTACATGAATATTCTTAACCCATGCTGAAGATGACTTGTAGTCCTAAGTTTGGCTTTGAACTGAAAGGGATGCAAGAAAAATCAAAGACTTTTTTTGATGACTGCATGGGGGAGATCTTTATAAAGGCAGTTTTAGAAGAATTTAGTACCTTGACCAAAAAACCCCCAACCACACAGCTTCATGCTTTTTCAATCTTTGCTCTAACAGGACTTCAGTCTTTGGAGGAAAGTCCTATTTCACATTTTTATGTGAAAAGTTTTTGGTAAAGCTTCTGATGACCAGTTTTTTCTCAATATGAACTTCACATGAGCAATATACCTTTTAGAGATCTATAGATACCACCTTCTGCTAAGAAATCTGAAAGCAAACTGAATTAAAACCAAAAAATATAATAAAAATGTTAAGCACAAAATGAAACTACACAGAAATTGTATTTTGTTAACTATGATCTGAAGGTACTGTCTAAACTTTACTTTAAATGCTAGTTATTAATAGCTATGGTGCTGATGTTCTTGCTATAGAGATGTTTAAATAAACCCTCCAATCATTTTCACTGCATAATTTTGACCAAGTACAAACTGCCAAAAAATTTGAAGAAAATCCCATTGCGATTTAACCATGGGAATTTCCTTGGAAACATCTAGTGAGGGCAATGTGAAAAACTGGCCTTTCAGGCATCAATACCAGTAACTGATCCTAAACAGTATAAAATAACTTTCTCTGTGGCACTGGGTAGACTGATATATCAAAAACTTTGCAGTCAATTTCTCTTCATTCACATCCATACATTTTGACTAAAGAATCAATGATTTCTTGAGGGAAAAACTGAAAATATTGATTGGATTCTGTGAGGATTTTAGTATTAGATAAATCAAACTATATATATATATTTTTTTTTTTTTTTGTAACAGTAGTAGCTTTTGAGCAGTACAGCTGAAATATCCACACATAAATCAGATGACCCTATCTATCTGGGCAATGATTTCATCTGTTGCTATATGCATGGTCTGTAACAATGAAAAAGTTCAAACTCGTATCAACCAATTCAAAATACTGAAGGAGAAAAAACATGTATCAGCTTCAAATTAGTTTTTAATGGAATCCTTGCCAGAACAATTTACGGACCTCCTGTATAATAGCTAGGGAAATCAAATTAAAGTCTATATGTGCTTAGCGTGTTGTGAAAGTCACATGAAATGTGATTTGAGATAGCATGTTTTGTTCCACAATGCAAGTGAGGCAATGGCAGTGAGGTATATGTAGATGGTCAGTCATTGACAGGCAGGAACCCATTAAACCACAATATCTCTGTGCTGGTTCACATTTCTAAAGCTTCCAGAGTAAATGTGAGACCTGTCTTTTGCAGAGGCTTGAAATTTGTTCTATCTTTAATGTTACCCAGTACCTTGTCAAACATCTGTATCAGTTCACTTGCTCCAGTGCTCCAGTCCTGCAGGAAAAGTAAAGTATGTACTTACTTACTGATGTCTTAAAAAGCACACACAAGACAAAGTGCATGGGAAAACAGAGGAGAACCAAAATTGTAACCCTTACTGTAAAAGCAACTTATACTTTAAAAAAGTGTCAGCTTCTCAGCAGCCAATGAGCTGCATACAGCCATCAGGGCACAATTCAGAGCTGTTTTCTGAATTCTGTGATCTAATTTATAAGTGATCTATGAGAAATGCAATTTGGTCTTTTCAAATTAAATCATCTGTCTAAATAAAAATGGAAAATGTATCATTTGTCTACTGTTAAGCCAGAGAACTTAAAATAGTATTTGCAGCCTAAATGAAAACAAACAGTAAAATGATTCTGATTTTATTCCTTTGGAAGTCATTCTTCTTCTTCATCTGATAGGAAATTATTTTATAAGCACATCTACTTCTACCAGGAATTTGTGAACAGTGTTTGTAATCAGAGTGGGAAAATATGATAGTAGATATATCCGTGGAGGAATGTGAAGGAAATGTGTGTGTGTGGGTGTTTGGGTTAGTAATAAACTCAGACAGATTATATAGGAGTTTATAAAGACATGGTTCAAATGCAAGCTCTACAGTAGTAAAAACTCATTAAAGATGTCCTGAATTTATGTAAAATTGTCAAATTGGAAAGCTTGCCCATTTAATGACAAGGTTCACAAAGCTGATACTTCTGGACGGAAATACTGTCCAGTTTCACCAGGACAGTCCTTTTTAGCCACAAGTTATTATTTTATGACTACTGAGAGCAATGTACTTCACGGAAGTACATTGGTTTGTATTTTTTTAATTTACTAATGCACATTCATAAATGTTGTCTAACACAGTACCATAACACTTGGTCGAAGCTGACTGGAGTATTTCTGCTGGTTTTAGCACAAGTTTGTTGAAACTGATGCGATTAAAAAAGCACCTCTAACTTCAATAAAAAAGGTTATTCTTTTGAAATCATACAGTAATTTCAAAGGATTTGGAACAGAATGGGAAGACAACTGGATTAACATGATAGCCTTGGCATTTTTAAAGGTACAGTATAAAAATATTTATCTCAGTTCAAGGGCTTCAGTAAAACTTAGATACCGCCTGGGCATTGTGTAGGCCCTTGTACACAGATGTATTTGATGCAAAACATCGTTCTTTCTTTCATGTTTATCACTTTGTCATTTGTTTCAGTCATTGCTTCTTACATGCAAATATCTTGTTTACCATGTCTGTGGTGAAATCTATTTAAAACAAATACTATTTGTGTGTTTTGGTGTCCATTGCCTCTAGTTAGTAACCACGCTCTGCTTTCAGCAATTCAGGTCTTCCTATGGATAACTAATTGCTAATCAGACTAATCCTGTAGATTTCAGTGGTTCCACTAGTGGGTTTACAAACTTCTTTAAACAAGAACCACAGTACCTACAGGTATCTTGAAACTGATAAGTCAAAGCTAAAAAATACTTTCAGTGAAAAGGTTTTAACTGTGGACAAAAACATCTTAGCTCCTCTTTCTTGTGAGAATGCTTTAATCCAAAAAGCATTGTTTATTTATTTCTCTGATCTAAGCGTTAGTACTTTAAATGCAGTCAGAAATCATTTGGCACACAAATCCGTATTGATAAAATTCTGAATAATGTCTTGATATAGCTCCTATGTATCAGTAAGTGCATAATCCCAATTCAAAGGGACTGCTCCAGTGCCTGGCAGAATTACTGTAACCAACTTCAGTCAAATTTGGATCAGGATATAAAAAAATGATGAATTAGAGAAATAAAATTGAGCCCCCGAATGCCATAGATTTATTACAGCAGTCTTGGTCTGCAAAGCAGAGTGTAAATGACAAAAAATATTCCAGGTTTTGAGTCAGGGATACTTGATAAAAGAGCATCTGACCACAGCAAGAAGGATTTTCAAAGAAGGCTTTGGGTCTGGAATGGCCAATGTTGGCCACAAAACCTTGTACCTATAGCTACTTATCTTCTTGGGCTCTTGGTAGTTTGCAAGGCATTCTGGGTTCTCTGTGTGTTAAAAACCAGACTTCATAATCGTAATTGCTGCCAAGTGCTAATCTTGATGAACTCAAGGAAAGGAGCAGGTGACCTTTAAAAATCTGTGGTTCCTGCAGACGTGGGTCATAGCAGAATAGAAAAGAAGGAAGCTTGCATAGCATTGACAAACTTGTTTGTGGATCTGTAAGAAGCTTAAGTATTTAGCTTAAAATATGTAATTGTTACTAAAGCGTTGGTGGAACTGACACTTTCAGAACAACGTTCTCTGGCACAGATTTGATTAATTCCATTTTTAATTATAATAATTACTTCTATTTCTTTATTTATGAAAAAATATAAATAAGCGAGCTCACATTTGTGAACTAATCCTTAAGGTATTAGTGTGTTGACACATTTGGGAGGCAAATGCAAATAGCATGAGAGCTGGTATTTTTCTATGATTTGTTGTTCATTGAGCTTGAAGCTGGGAAAAATGATATTAAAAATTGAAGTGAACCTGGTGACAGTTCCATAGATGCATTTCACTTGGGGAATTTGCTAAAAATGTGCTTTGAAGCATGATTTTGGAAAGGGCTCATAAATTAGCCGAGGTGAAAAATTAAAAAATAAGAAAAGAAAAGAAGCTAGGCTCCATTACCCAGTACTCTAGCAGATTTATTGGGAAGTCACCCTTTCAGCTAGTGTTTTTATAACTTAAACAAATTACAAGTAAACATCATATTTGTATGTGACTTTTCATGAAAGCAATGTTTCAAAGTGATTCATTATTTATTACGTGCTCTGTGGTATGCTGGCTATCCATCCTGCAGCTGTTAGGTGTAATGAGAACAAGAAAAAGACTTTATGTGCTTTAGCAGAAGATAGGAAACCTGAAGTAACTTTCAAACAATATTAAAAAGATTTTTACATACAAAACTCTTGAAACTGATCTCAGCAAATTAGGGGCTCTTCTGAAACTCAGTATCTGTTCCCATTTGCCTCTTGACTCTGACTTAGTGATTAAATATATGTGCTTTATGGTTATAAAAGGGTTTAAAATGAATTTGCTTATACATATTCAAAATGCAATTTCTCCCTCTCTGCTTAGAGTAATCAAAAATATCAGTATATAGAAGAAAGCTGAAAAGCATTCCTCTTCGCTTATGAATTTTCTTCATTTTGTTAACTTCTTTTTGTAATTTGTAGGCGGCTCTTGCGGTGTAATTTCAAGACATACAAATTGGCATGTAAAAATTCTGTTAATATTTATACTGCCATGTTATTTATTAATGGATATATTTAGAATACAGATAATGAGAAATATTTTTAAATTAGTTTAGGCATTTTTAAACCCCATAATTTCACTGACTTTCTAGTATAACTATTATTTTTACTGTTTCTTTTCCCCACTCTCCCTGTTGCCGCTTACGGCAGCGGGAGCCAGGCAGGGGTCGGAGGTGATCAGCACCATGGACAGGGGCCGGGGAGGCGGTCGTCGCTCCGGCGGCCGCGGAGGCACCTGCCCGCGCAAACGCCAGCCGCCTCCCGAGGGACTGATCGCCTGAAACCAATCCTAGCCGGCAGCACAGCCTGCCACTGGCGTCAGAGACCACCTTCAGTCACCCAAATAACCCGCCTGTTGGGAGCAAATAGAGAAAGATTACTGCGCATGAAGGTCTGCTGCGTTCAAAGACCTCCGAATATAGGCTGCAATGAAAAATGCAGTAAATCATGCTTTACCGGCTACACTACTGCCACACTGTTAACTCTTCGAAGTAAGAGAATGGAATGGAGCACCTCTTTTATGAGGAAAGACTGAGAGACCTGAGTCTGATTAGCCCTGAGAAGAGAAGACTGAGAGGGGACCTCATCAATGCTTATGAATTTCTAAAAGGCAGGTGTCAAGAGGATGGTGCCAGACTCTTTTCAGTGGTGGCCAGTGACAGGACAAGGGGCAATGGGTGCAAGCTGGAACACAGGAAATTCTGTCTCAACATGAGGAAAAACTTCTTTACATTGAGGGTGACAGAGCACTGGAACAAGCTGCCCAGAGAGGTGGTGGAGTCTTCTCTGGACATATTCAAAACCTGCCCGGATGCATTCCTGTCCAACCTGCTCTGGGTGAACCTGCTCTGGCAGGGGCGTTGGACTAGATCTCCAAAGGTCCCTTCCAACCCCTACCATTCTGTGATTCTGTAAGGACTGTATTTTCCTTCATTTTTAAGGCAATGTCTGGCATATTGCAGATGCTCTTGAAATATGATAGGGAGAAGTCTTTGAAAACTATGGTCTGAGCAAGTAGTATTAGTTATGACTCCCTTACTTGTTAAGTAACAACCATTAAATTATTATGGACTAGATAGCTACTAGGTGACTGAACTGCAAAGTTTTCTGAGCAACACCAGACAACAACTTTAGTTAAATTAACAGACTATTTTGTTCTCTTCCTCCCTTTGCGTGGAGAACAGCAGCACTGGACATTCTCACTGGGAGGTGGGCTAGACTCCCACACAACAGAAATGTCAAAGCATATGTGGTATGTGACACTGCATTTATTAAAACCAAACCAAACCAAACCAAACCAAACCAAAAAAAAAAAACCAAAACAACCCCCCCAAATCCATCCAATTATATTAATTTCTTATGATTCTGACCCATGAATGACTTGGAAAATAGTGATTTTCCATTACGAGAACTGAAAGCCTGTATCAAAATCAGGTACTGTGGTGGCAGTAGACAGTGTCTGTGGTTCATCTGTGACTATCTTAACAAAAAAAGAAGCCACCTTACCTAACTTCAGACACCAACATCATAGTCATCTTCATGTGAGCTAGTCACTCCAGACTCCCTTTATGGTCAGTGCAGTGTGTGTTCACCTGAAGTGATGGGTGCAGGTCACCTGAACCTTTGAAGACATCTGCTAAGGACAAGACAAATTGCAGTCTGATTCTTTCCAGTGGTTAAAAAGGGACAGTAGGGTAACTGCTTCAGAAGCAGACACATCCACTGCAGATGCCTGTTTTTATCCAGATAAAGATAGACTCCTTGAACACTGACACTAAGCAGTATGCAAGCAATTGAGCAAACATCCAGAAGTGCCAATGTCTTTGGGAGGATTAAGTATCTAGGGGTGGGAAGGCTGCTGGGAAGCCCCACACAACCCTGTACTTGCCTGGAGAATGTGCCATCAGATGATAGATAGTGTCTGACTTGTTCAAATACTTCCACTCATACTGAAATACAACCTAATGGCAAAAGTCCACACATTAAACTTCCTCTGTATGCATTTTATACCTCAAATATAAGCCTCTGACAAGAGTATTATATATGAGACCCTAACTAATTTAGCTTCACATTCTCTTCACTGTCTTGGATGATGGTTATACTTCACTAGTTAATTTGATTTTTCAACATCCCTCCCACTAAAAGTTTAAATCAAAACAAGTGAAAGGACTCGAGAGACACTAAAAGCTGAAAAAATGTCTCAAATTACTTTTTTTTTTTCTTAGGTATCTACTGTTGATACAGAAAAATAGAATGAAAAGATAGAGGTAAAATTTACATTGTAGCATAGAGGTGATCAAAGGAAAAGTATTTAAAACTCCCTCTTTTGGATTCAGGGTCTGCTTTGAATGAAACCTCTTCTTCCTATTAGTCCAATGAAAATCAAATGCAGAAAAAATTAAGTCTGCACACAGCCTGAAGCAACGGTCTAGTCTGTTACCCAGAGCACCTCCACAATTCTTGTCACAGAATTTAGACCCACTTGGGTACATGAGGGATCATGGAGCAGATCTCCTCTCCTCTCCTCTCCTCTCCTCTCCTCTCCTCTCCTCTCCTCTCCTCTCCTCTCCTCTCCTCTCCTCTCCTCTCCTCTCCTCTCCTCTCCTCTCCTCTCCTCTCCTCCTCTTTATGTGATTCTCTTCTAACAATATTAATTCCTTTCATTGGTCATAGCTATGCTGTAATAACAGCAGATCAAGAAAAAGCAATGGCCACATTTTAGTTCCCTGCTTCTACATTGCTCCAGGGGAAATTGTTTGTGACAATCTAATTTTATGTCTAGACTGCATCCTACTCTTCAATAGCCAGCCTATGCTGAGAGGCCATTCCCCCTCCTGCTTTGTTCCTCACTCTATTTATTCCTAGTTCACTCACACAGAGGGAAGAGTCGCGGGCCACAGAGATATTCTTATTTTATGTGCAAGGTCCTGCAATACTGGAAGCTAATTTGATGAAGTAAAATGGTATTGTGCTGCTCTATACCAGTGCGTTATGTAGGTGGCAGATGAATTAAAAAGAAGTCATCTGTTTCTTTATGTTTTTCCTAAATACTACCCACGGCACAATGTACTGTTCAGTTATCATTTACAATTTAGTGTCATAGATAATTTACAGACTAACATGTTACCTCTCAGGGTAACTGAATACATATTATTTGTTTAAGCCTGTGGAACTCATGCCTCACACGTGTCAGACTGAACATCTAAGCTGCGCTGAATCAGGGCAGGCCATGGCTGCCATTAAGGGTCACAGAGAAAGGAAGGAATCCCTCCTAAACAGGCACCCTTCCAGTTCTGGCTTTGCTCCCTTATGCTATGAGGCTAGGCGAAAAGCAGAAATAAGATGCCTGGGTAGTTAGCATGAGGTACCAATTACTTACCCATTCTCTTGGTCAGTAGGAGGGGTAATCAGCAACCACCGGCCTCAGCACCCTAACCTTCAGGTATATGGAGGTGATACCAAACTGTGAGTGTCCCCTGCACAGGCATATGGTCTGGGCTATACTCCAGCACAGACCCAGTAGCAGAGTTCAAGAAGGCCCTCACTGCAGTTTCGGTTATTCAGGAATAAGGTGGCAATATTATTGTAAAAAATATTTTTAAAAAAGATCAAAGAAGTGAGACTTGAATGATTTAATCAGTTTTGTTATTTTTCAGTCCATTTAATGGTAACTACAAAAAAAATACATTTTTTTTTTAATCTATTTTTTTTCCAAAGAGAAATACAATCTCAGCATTCCCAGACTGAAATAAATCTAAATTGCGGTAATGAACCACTGAAGTATGACCCCGTAGAAACAATGAAATGGATATGACCATGAACACAATGATTTTCGGAAAGATAGCAAAATCACTGGCAGCAAGGAAATTATTTCATATGGCTCTGACACTGTCAGAGTTTCAGAAAACACTCAGTTTTCTGTCCCTCCCCCATACTTTTCCCCTTTTTCATCTCTTTTGAAAGGGCTACATGGAAAGCGTAGCTCATTGTTAAATGATCTGAGAAAACAGGCAGAAAAAAGAAAAGGGCAAGATAATTTCACTTGTACAGATGAGCAGACAGAAAAACAACAACAAGGCAATCGATTGAGCAAACAGAGGCTGGAGCAGTAACACAAATGATTATGTACACACCATTCTCAAAATCAGAGATGCAAACAAATTTGTAGATTATTCTTATCAAATAGGTTTGCTTGTAGAAGGACTTTTTTCTGTGCCTATAAAGCACTAAAATACTAAACAAAAATAGTAATCCTATTCCTCTATGCAAGGTTTTTAAATCTGAGCAAAGTCCTTTTTCCACTGTTCAATTAGTTTTAGACTAGATCTTCCACAGTTTTGAATCACCATGTTTCCATGGCATTCGTGGTACTTTGTTGACGTACATTACCTGAAGTTTGAATTCTTTGTGTACAGTTTAGTAATGGTGAAGATACAAAAATAAAGTCTGGAGTTGAAGCCCTATCTCTGTTCAAGATATGAACACAGCCTGGGAAATGCAAACTTTCTTGCATCACAAGATCTCAGAAGCAAGCACCCAGCAGTGGAAGCAAGCATACGAAGACTATAGTGTATTCTTATTTGGCAAGGTATATTTACAAGAAGGGACCTCAAGAGGCCATTTAGTTTGTTTTCCATTCTATTTTAACCTTTAGCTCTGAAATGGTGGGAATGTCTCTTAACAGAAACTCTTCAAGTGGGTTTAAGTACCTCTTAGGTCTGGTTTATTCAGAGGATGTTCAATACAAAGATCTGGTCAAATTTAGTCACAGCTGATCATCTAACTACTTTAGTACCACTTAAAAACTGCATTGATTAGGCAAATTTCAAAAATGCCTTTTGATATCAAATGCCTGGCATCCATAGGTTTCAAAATTCATTTACCCTTTCAATGTTTGGCTCAATTCAGGAAACCATTCTAATACAAACTGAAGACCCACTGAAGCTAGCAAATATTAAACTTGTGTTAAAAATTGAGAACACAGAATCACAGGAAAAAATATGGCTTTCCATTCCATGCCTTGCTGCAAGGTAGGATTAATTATACCTAGGTCACGTCTGAAAAATATTTGGGCAATGTCTGCCCAAAGATCTGCCAATGACAGACCATCTCTCCAAGTTATCTATTCCAGGACTTGTCTCTACTATTGGAATCTGTTCTCTAATGTCTTACTATAATCTGCCTTTTTGTTATTTAAGCACATTGTTGCCCACCAGTGAAGAGGAGGTTCTTCCTTCCTAAGACAATTTTTTGTGTACTGTAAAGTGGTCAGCTCATTCTTCTTTTATAATGATATTAATTTGTTTGTTTTCCTCATAGGTAAAGTCATATGTCACACTCTGATTTTTGTCTCTTCAGTGCTTTCATATCCTCCTCAAAATTTTGTGCCTAAAGCAAAATGCAGTACTCAAGTAGGGTTACTCTCAGAGCTGAGTATAGCAGGCAGATTACTTCAATATCTCAGGGTCTGTAATTTGTTCTAACATTTGTCAGAATGGTGCTTGTCCTTTTACAGCTGTATTGAATATTTATATGAGTTGCCCAGAGAGGTGGTAGATGCCCCCCATCCCTGGAAACATTCAAGGCCAGGTTGGATGGGGCTCTGAGCAACCTGATCTCGGTGAAGATGTCCCTGCTTATTACAGGGAGGTTGGACTAGATGACCTTTGAAGGTCCCTTCCAACCCAAAAACTGTTCTATGATACCATGATTCTATGTCTTGCTGTTGGTTTATAATTTTAATTCTTTTGTTCTCCTTTTTTTTTTGCATTTTGCGTATCTCAGTATGTACAGCTAAAAATTAAAGATTGATGTATTTTCTCTAATGAATTCAGTGAAAAAAAAAATTGCCACTGTTTTCAGTGAAGCCTAGAATTTATTGCAAGATAGCCCAATAGAGAAATTAATCATAAGAACATTATGTTGAAATTTGAAAAAAATTAAGCTTTTCCAATTAAAATTCTTTGATAGCCGCCATAAAATACCATGCATATGTATGTTTTTACTGCACTTTCTACTAAATGTTTGAGAATGATGTTTCTTAGTAGTAAATATATGCTTTTCAAAAAAAGCTACTCATTTATATTTAGTAGCTAGATATTGTTATTCTAGGTATGCTTTCTATGCCTTGAAAGTTTTACTGGTCTTGAAAGAAGTAGGAGTAGCCTCATTTCACTAGGAATAAAAAATGTGAAAGGGGGATTCAGCTGGCTGAGCATAAGAGCAGGAGCGTGTGTCCTTTAGATTCAATTGTGTGATAAAAGGAGAGTTGTGAAGCATGGGAGAAGCAGTCTGCATGTTGATAACACACATGACAAACTACAAAGAAGGCAGCTGACAAAGATACGCTTGTTAAGGATGGCCAGTAAAGGTGTGTTAATAATAGCAATTGCCAACTATGTTGAAAATACCTCTTTAGCACATAATATCATAAGCGTTTCTCAAAGAGGAAAACTAACCTGGTAATTGTGGCAGGAAGGCTCAAGTGACTGTGGATCATGAAGATGCTGACAAGTTATAATTGTTTTATCACATAGAAATGTGAAAGCAGCCCCTTTCTATAATGGACTGTCAAGAAAGCGTTTGCTCTGAAGCGGTTAAGATATACTTGGTGATTCTCAAATTCTTTGAGATATCTTATTCTTCACAATGAAATATGCTTCCTTCATTTCAGTGAGACTGGGAATCAATAGAAACATGCGTCAAGTTATACATCCAAGGATTGATTGTGGTAATCTGTTTAATTCCAATTTAAGAAAGCATTAAAAGGAGATGCATTTCACAACAAACGGTCCGACTTCCTGGCATCTATTAACACTTCTCAGTAAACAAGCTGTACAAATGGAAATGGCCTTATAGACGCTTAAGGAGGGTGCTCATATAACCTTTGAAATAAACAGAGCCGATTTTTCATCAAACGCCTGAGTGTTAGAACTTCTGTTGCTCAATATTTGACTCAGCATCCAGCCCATTAGCGGGACTTATATTCAACCCTTAGCGTACAAGATGCCTGCTCACATGGTATGGCGTTCCTTGTTTTCCATTACTGTGCTGAACCTACCACAGCTAATATGACCCATCTCCTCTGGGTAACGAAGGAGCTAATGAGCAATATTGTAATGTAGATTTTAGAGCAGTTGTGAAAAGAAAGAATCACAGATGCAGCTGAAAGCTTGTTTTACTTTAAAAAAACAATCACCTTTGATTCTTGAGCTTTTTAATATTTTCTCTCTTTTCTAAAGGCATTTTATTCTGGAAAGCTGAACACAGTCCCATTAGCAACATGTTCAGTCAAGAGCATCTGGGAAAATATATTTGTTGTATTAAAAAAACCATATAAATATTCCCACATTTGCTTTGTGGGGGATAACACATAGCAGCTGTATTGTAAAACCTCATGCTTTGGAGAGCACAGTCCATCAGAAGAGACATGTGTTTTGGCTCATCTGAGAGAGAGAGATGGCTATAAATCACCAGGTGGCAATAGGAATTGTCTGGGAAAGCTCTGCGCAGCAGCAGAGGGATGGAGGCGCAGAGGAGACCTCAGTGGGAGAGCAGCTTCCCTGCCCGCCGGTCGCTCCGCTGCGGCTCCTGGCACTGTCGCTCCTTCCCCGTGCCCCTACTGCCATATGCTCCCTATTTTATTTTCCTGCCCCAGTCACTTCCTGCCCCCCTGCCCTTGGCATGGCTCCCACCTTCCCAGGCAGAGATGCCTGTGCCTCATTTCACTCACCTTTGCCTCAAGCAGAAGAGCCCTCCCCATCCCTTTCCTACCACCCGCTTCCCTGAGTAGGCTTCGGAGTTACGTCATTTACTGACACCCTATTAGAGAGTTGCCTGCCTGTTAATAGGTGTGATCACATCAGCAGAGTACCCCAGAAAAATCCTGGCTTCTTTTCTGTTGGGAACATGCAATGCTCAACATAGTTGAGAATGACTTCCTGGGTATCATAAAATGATTTCCTAATGGAGGTTCAGACCTTGGAGGTGGTGAGAAGCGTACGTGGTTAGTGTGTGAGATTGGATCTGATTGTATATCTGCTTTGTATTAATGGAGGTGGGAAGCTGCTAAGAGAGATGTGATTAGCTTCCAGCTGGGTAAATGTAGGTACCTCCCAGACTCCACTGGGATAATTCAGCTGCTTTGACAATTCCCCAAATTTCTGGAAAATTAAGTTTTTCTGTAGCCACCTGATGATTTCTTCAGCTTTTAGTTGGCATAGAAAGGTAAAGGTGGTTTAGAATATTTATTTTTTTCCCCAGGTAGAAATCTTGCCTATCGAATGAGTCGATGGCATCTAGCCTTGCAAAATGTTTCACATGTTCATGTTTCTTACAAAAGGTTTTTTCTGAACAAATACCCTGTTGTCCAGTCTATTTTGTCCTCTATTCATGACAAAGAGCCAAATTTTGGCCCAAGAATCCTGATGTTGTGGTGTTTTTTAAGATAGGCCATTGGGGGTTAGATGTTTTTAGAATTGCCAATCTCCCGCGGTAAGAGTACTGAGTAATAAGAATGTTTTGATTTTTGCTTCGAGGTACTGAAATTTAATTACAACAGAGGAGGGGTAAAAGGATTGTACTGACGTGATTACTTTTATGTCTGTCCGTTTTATTTAAGAATATTTCTGTGTTTCAGGCATGCTTTTGGGGAGTTATACTGTGGTTGTGAAATACTATATTTCCATACAATCTCTGAGATAATTCCACTGGATTTGCCACAAATACTTGCAGGTAAGGCCCAGCATCGTGCAGCAATGAAGTACGAGAGGCCCTGGAAGCAAGCAGACACAACTGGAGATGCTATCACAGATCCTTTCATCCTGATGCTGGGTTGTGTTTGGGACCCCAAACAAGATTTCTGAGAGTCTGACAGGCTAGAGGGGCTTTTGTATGCTGTATTATTTGGAAGTGATGTTGCAGGATGATGTCTGCAGAGGTCAGCTACGCATCTACAGTGTTGAGCCTTGGGTCAAGGTGGGTCCCTTACCAAGGAGCACAAGGCACCGCTGCTTCCGGCTGCATCTCAGACTCCTCCAGGAGTAGAAAAAGAAAAAAAATGGTTTAAAGGTACTGTGATTCCAGACCTTTTGTGTGAGAAGAGCCACTTGAGACTAGTAAAGATTACAGCCAAGTGTATGATATCTGCTGGAGTGTGAAAAGCCGGGAATTAGCGAAGGCAATTACTGACCAAGCAGCACCTGCAGCTCAGGGCAGGGGAGCTGCTCCTGCAGTGTCACACAGTGATGACCTCCAACGGAGCTGGTGGCGAAACAAAACACTTGTCACGTCTCCCCAGCATTTGGTGGAAACAGGGCTTCCTTTCCCTGAGTGTGTGCAAGGGGGCACAGATGGGAAGTCCACTCTTTAATTCTCTTGCCAGAGGTCAGAGATACCCAGACACAGCTTCTATTCCTTGGCTCATTCAGGGAGAGCAAAGAGAAGATGGGTATAGTTTTCATTCCTTCCTCAGGCCTTTTATTTAGAAGCAGCACTGTGAAAAACAGGACCAGCTTTCACGCCCTTTATCCCATCTGGTACTGGGATAACAAGGTTGTACAGATGTGCCATATTGTTCCTTTGTTGAGGCAAAAACAGAGGACACTATTGGAAAAATCAAGATTGTGATATATAAAGATTGTGGGGGTTTTCTCATAGGCAGCTCTTGTTCCACTTTTACTATGGTCATTTTTAAATGGAAAGCATGCAGCAAATTGGTGGCCCCTTTTTGTAAAATGTTATGAAGCTTAGAACATGGTTAGCTTTATGGATAGTGCATGCAACCTAGTTAGTGAAGGGAGATTAATCTATACTAGATTACAAGCATCCTTCTATTAATCTACATTGGAGAGGATAGAAATGTATACTTTGCTGGACAGAAATAATAGCGGTACAACCAGTCTGGTGACTTCAACAGGTTACCCCACAAGGTTCGTCAGCACAACCCTTTTGTTTATTCAGTATTAGTCAATGGGCAAGGGCGATGGCAGTAACAGCGCTGTAAAAGTTTGAGGCTGGACTCTTTTTCAGTGGTGCCCAGCAACAGGACAAGGGGCAACAGGCACAAACTGGAACACAGGGAATTCCATCTCAACATGAGGGAAAATCTGCTTTACTTTGAGGGTGGCAGAGCACTGGAAGAGGCTGCCCAGAGAAGTGGTGGAGTCTCTGTCTCTGGAGACATTCAAAACCCACCTGGATGTGTTCCTGTCCAACTTGCTCTAGGTGTTTTGGCAGGGGGGTTAGATTAGATGATCTCTGAAGGTTCCTTCCAACCCCTACCATTCTGTGATTCTGTGAAAAGCACAACAAGATGTCCACATCTGAAAATTTACAATCCAGGGAGGTTGTCATCTGCCTCAGACCTGTATTTCCCTCACTAGACCTCATTGTGTTAAATGTGCTTCCAAGTAGCAAAACACTGATGTCTTATGGAGCTGCAACCCAGCAGTCCTTGGAGGTTGCTGCAGCTGGGTCCAGCAGCCAGGGGGGTCTGGACCTGCTTAGGTCTCCACTTGTGGGAGCGGGCATTTGCTGTAATGGCCACAATAAGAATCAACACTGCTTCTGAGGGATGTTTCTGTCTGGCACACAGAGCAAAATCTTTGGTGGTGAGGTCATTATTATGTGTGTAAACATGGCACAGAAAGCAGATCAGGTTCCTCCCAGGTCTGAGCAGAAGCCATCAATGCTGCTAATGTTTCTGTGGTCGTTACAGCAGTGTCCAGACCTCTTGGTTGCTGCGCACAAGAGTCTCGGGTGAGATCTCTAGTTTTACTCACCACGAACCGAGCTTTTCACTGCCTTCATGAAAATTGGTTTTGAATCTCACTATATCCCCAGGTGAAACGGCAAAAAGGACAGAACAACACTATTTACTTTGTCCCCTGCCTCTAAAGCTAATCACAGAAGACAACTATTTACAGCAAAATAAGCTAGTAAAGAGAAAGGGATAATCTGGGAAAATTGTTTTGCTTCCAATTCACAATTTGAACCTAACATATGCAGAAGGTATTAATATATTGCAAATGCTGGGTGGCTGCTATGAATGACCTAACACTCTCAGTGTAAATCTTCACTGACCTTAGAACAAAACTATATCCAGAACTGGCTATTGGAAATGAACACTTGCTTCCAGTTCAGGTCAGACTCTCAGGTACCCTAATCATCAAGGATTTTGTACACATCTCAGAAGATCTTTACAGGCATGGACACCGCACTCAGGAGGGAGTGGATTTACTATTATCTATTCCACTGCTATTGCTTATTGGCATATCCTGCCTCATTGGTAAACACGGGGCAGCTTTATCTCAGTTTCACTCAGGGATAAGCTGCCTCTCGATTATCCTGTGGTAAACACAAGCAGTTACCACAACGGAGCTGACATGTTGCAAATCAGTGTCTTACTTTATGCAGTGGTATCTTATTCTTGCGCTCATAACCAAAATGATGTGCCTGCCATCTGTCATGTGTGCTCTCCCTTTCCCTGGCAAGTGACTTCAGCTTCATCAGAGACACCATTACTTTAATGACATATTCTAAGGATATATTTAGCTTTCATGATAGTGGGCTCTGCTTTTTGTTTGTTTACATGGTGCATCGCCCTCTGGAGTTGAGCTGATTTATATGTTGGCATAGAATGGGGGGACTGGACCTGTTCTTTCTGTAGCAGAGCCAGCATCAGAGCAACACTGGTGCTGCTACTCGTGCTAGGCTTGTTATGTGAATAAATACAGATGTCCCATTTCTGATTCTGCCAGTTGGAGACCTTTTACAAGTTCAAAATTCACAGAAATGCCAAAAGAATAAAATAGAAGGTCAGAGATGGCTTCACCAACAAACAGCTGGAAGCCAAGTGGCCAGGAGACCTGGCTGTGGTCATGCTCAGAGACTTGTGGTCATTTGGAGTAGAGGATAGTGGAGGTTTTCCAGCTCCCCAGAATTTAATAAATTCAGATGAATGATGATGATACAACTTTTGTATGTCTCAAATATATATTTTTTTTTCATGGAATACGCATCATATTTCATTGAATACGCAAACGTGAATATACATTTTCCCACAAAAAATACCTTTGCCCTTGAGTATTATTGGTAACATGAGTTTCTTAAGACTCTCTCTTGGAATACGGTGGAAATTCAGGTCCAGCCATTGGCCAGTCAGAAAACATCAGAGACTGGAAGTCAAAAATCTTAGCTGTAACCACCTTCTCAACAAATGATGAACATGTAGCTCTATTATTGCAGATTTAAAAGTTTAAAAAAAAAGTTTGAGAAATGAAAAAGGCAAGATTGTCAGAGCAGTATGAACTTAGGTGTGCTGCCTATCCTGTTTATTTTATGAGAAAATATAAATACTTTACAGCAAGGTATAAACAGTAGCCTACTGTAATAAAACATAAAATAATTTGAAGCGATGAAGTTAAAAAAATCATAGTAAACTAAACATTTAAAGAGAAAACAAGAATTTTGACATAAGACTATATAAAGCATACTTCTATATGGTATGTGGTTAAGTGTAGTTGTGGAGGCAATCTGAAATTTAATATCTAAAAATAAAGTGTTAGGTTATGAAGAACAATGAATAATGAAGCAAAAATTCCAAAAGAGCTTAGAACTTGTGTCGCTTATTCCTTACATTATCTATTCTTTTGAGGCAAGCCAGGAAATGACAGAATTGTCTCAGAGAAGAAAGGTAAACACAAAAAGAGGAGTAGGAGCATTAAACAGTGAAGCCCTTAGGAGTGATAGAGATTCACAGAAAGGAGACTGGGGAGCAGTTGCAAGTACTCTTGGCGAAGGAGTGATGCTGAACTTGGAAACATGAAGCTAATCCGTCTGGAGAAAAATTAAGCTGACACACACGTATGCAATGGGAAGGAAAAACCTCTGGTGCAGTAATGCTAAGAGGAAAAAGGATGTATGGGTAAGTATTTGCAGTGCAATATAGCTTAAAAAGAAAAAGCTGGTAGAACATGCAGCTGGATGGAGGGGAAAGGGGGGATGTGAGGACATATATCAGGTGCTGGGAAGCAGCGACTCTCTTCCCACATGACTGTTGGCTCTAGGCCTTGCTGGTTACACATGGTTACAAATGACTCCAAAGGCAAGAAGGACTGATTTATACAAAAAAAATTAAAAAAAAAAAAAGAAAAAATTTTCACCTAGACTGAAGAAAGGTCTCCTCAAAGGTACCAAATAGCAATTAATTGACAGGTGAAAGCATCAAGAGAAAGAATTGATTATAATTTTAAATTAACCAATCAAATAATTCTATAGTGAGAAGCAGAATGAATATTCTGATAACATGATGTGTTCAAAGGGAGAAGAGTGAACCAATCCTTGTATGGAACATGGAAAAGGAGAGTGAGAAAGCAAAAAAACAATATTGAAAAAAGAAGTTGTCTAAAGCTGTGTTTAAATAAGAAGCTCTGTGTGAAAGTTGTTGAATGTTCAGGCTTTAAAGGATAAAGCTCTAATCTGTGGCCTAGAGCTCTTTGACCAGATACTTATTGAATCCTGATAAATTTTTTGGGGAACCCACCAGGGATCATGACACAGAACCAAGTTCATTGGTGAAAGAAGTGGCCGCAGGAGAGGCGAGGTAGGTGGTGAAGGTGGCTGCCCCACTGCACTGCAGTTCCTGCCTTGTGTTCCTCCTCAGCCAAGCCTTCACTTCGGAGTGGAGAGCTGTCACCCCTCTTCTGATGTGCAGTCACACGTTTCGGAAATACCTCCTCAGCCTCACCCTCTGGCCGTAACCAGTGTCTCGTCTCACAGAGCAGGAGACCCTGTGCTTGTGGATGGGGATGTGATGTTCGGTGGGGCTGCGTGCTCAGAGGGCTGCTTCCCAGCTGCTGCCTATGGTTATGGTCCCTGCAGCATCTCTTGATTTGAAAAGCAAAAGCATCCCGTGTTGTGGCACCTAAGGAGGCTCGTCTTGTTGGAAAAGATGCCCGAGAGACATGTAGCAAAGCTGGGAAAACACTGATGTAGACAGTGTGAATCCTTTCTGACTAATAACATATAGCCTCATAAATGACCTCCTTACCTGCAGACAGGAGGGAGAACAAACACACATTTGTCAAAGGAGCTTAATGCCTCCTTCTATTTTTGTAGTATTTCAGAGTTTCATTTGCGATCAGGCAATGAAACGCGGCGCACAGGAAACACCTTTATCTCCTTTTTTTTTTGGAAGGTCCCATACACCTCCTGGGGACAGTGATAGTAGGAGCAGAGCTGAGGGGAGAGCGCCGGGCACTGGCGGAGCCGGCGAAGCTGAGCCGGCACAAGGACGGTGGCTGCTATTTTTTTTTTTTTTTTTTTTTTTTGCTTTCGAGTGAATCTGTGGGAGAAAAAGAAGTAAGAGGGTTCCACCTGCCGGACAAACAATTAAGCCAATTGCTTCTGAAAAAAGGACGGGGAAGGTTGCCATCTGCCATTCTGTGTTTGTACCTGTGCGAGGCAGAGAGAGACCAGCAGCACAGGTCTAACTGCTTCCCCATCCGTTCCCAACAGCAGTCATAGCTGGGTACAGGTTGCTGTAATGTTTTCTCTTGCAATGATTTTCTCTTGGGGTTAGTGGATTAGTATCAGAGGTTTCCAGATTTCCTAATTAGCTACAGACCTAAAAGCAATTAGCTCAGATCTATTTACATGCAAAAAACCACCCTGTCCTGTCTATTCTACTGCTGGTTGCTGAAACAAGTAATATAGCTCTTCAGGAGTCCTCTCCCTTGTGACTAATAGGTCCTGAGAGTTGCAGGGCATGATGTTCATTATCTAATAGGAGGATTTGTTTTCTCATGAGTCAGAGATAACCTAATGCCCCAGCATGGAAACTGAGACACGATGTTTATTATTCAGGAGTCACAGAAAACAGAAACCTGTCACTTTTAGAAGCTGAAATTTGAAACATAGATAATAAATTACTGCTTTTCTGTCTCTCTTCAATTATTATCCAAAATATGACTGCAGCTGGTTGAACTTCTTGCAGATCCCACCTGATCTGACTCATGACCTTGTCTGCTGACACGGTTTGGAAATCAAAAGAGCACCAATTTGGCCTCTTCATGATTTTATATCAAGTTGTATCCTTTGTACTTAGACATCCTGGGGCGGGTGCTGCCTCATACTGGGGATGTGAACTGTTCCAAGCCCTACTACATCACTGGAAAAACCAGTTGCAGGATTTTGCCACTGTGCTGGGATTCTCCTGGAAGAAAGAGGAGCTAATAAGAGGATACATGTGTAAATATCTATATACATATTATGTGCACATAAGTAACATATAGTATTGCAATTAGTAGCATTATTTCCACTGATTTTTCACCCAGTTTCTTGCCTCCTCTGGGATATTCAATTGGATGTAAGTAGAAGATATTTGAAAAAGACTGCTAGAAAGTCATTGATTTCCTTTTTCTCTCTAAAATGTACATTCTCACAGTACACCCTGCAGCAGAGCAAACCAGTAACACCAATTAGCGAGCATGTTTCTAAAAAATCTTGTGCATGTCAGGAATGCACAGAGCAGAGAGCAACAGGGAAAAAAAAAAAAAAGAAAAAGATCACTAATGCTGGCAGACAAATCTTCTGTTTCTATAATGTCATAACAGTACCAGAAGAAAAAAGCAACAGAGATCAGTGGAATGCAAATCTGCAGAAGTCAAGGATGCCTGCAGTTATAGTATGTAAACAGTATCTAGTTTTGTGGTGGAACTGATTAGAAGAACCACTTGTCTTCAAAAGAGCTAGCTAACATATTTTAAAATCAATCTGTAGCTGAATAAATGTACGATTGAAAAGGCTCATCAAATCTTCAGGCTTAAATGGATTCTTGTTACAGGTTAACCATGATGGAAAGGTAGCATTAGTCTTCCCTCATCACTCTCTTGGGACTCACTTTCTCACCTGCTATGTATTAATCACATATTTGATCAGGGAGAGAGATACCACCTTGTGGAACTGGTTAAGTGTTCCCTCTTGGTTTCAAATTTATTGTCTTAGAAAAATACTGCACTTCTGTAGGATGTAAAGATAAAACCAAGCACCCTCTGTGTAGGACTGTTGAAATGTGACTGTCGGACATGCTCATTAAACAACTGGCAACTGGGTACATGAAGGAAGGACCACTCCAAAACAGAGATCCGGACCTCCCAGCAGCTGGGGAGTTTACAAGTTGGCTTCTTCCTTTCCTGCTCCCGCAAGACATCCATCAAATGCAAGGAGTCAGATTCTGACTTTGGCTTTGCGTTGACAAAAGAAAATGGGCTTGGAGAATATAATGATTGTCTTTAGGTAGTGGTGGGAAAGAGGCAATTACATGTACTGTTTACCTGTGTTTTATTGGTGGAGGATAGAAAATGCCTCAAGTACTGTACCTGCTGGTCAAATATGAAGCTTTAATTTTAAAGTAACCTTGGTTTTAAACGAGTATTACTGCAGTAGTCTGTTTTAGGGTGCTGCATGGTCATATACACATACTGTCTGAATTTTAAAGGGAAGACATACATGAGTCACCTAATGTGAATTACTGTTTTTGACATGCGGTTACACCAGAAGATCATGTCAGGAGGATGTAAATAATTGCATTGGCTGCTGGTCTCTGTACTGCTACTTTCTATAATACAAAATTAATTGAGATGCAGCTGACAGAGAGACCTGAATCCCAACATCCTCCAGGATACTCTTTAAAGTGGAACAACCATAACCCATTTACTAGTCAGATTTAATACAGGACTGACACCAGCTGCCTAGATGCTGTCATCAGCATTTATTAATTCATTCATCTTGCTTACGTTGTGTTAGCAGAACGAACTATGGTGGGGGCGATTTTTCTTTTTCAAACACCTCGAGTCTTGCAATCACCAGCAAAGGCTGAGTCACTCGAACCGCTGGGAAGCAAGAAAAGAAGGGTACGGGAAGAACTACAGAGCAAAATCTATGCGCCAAAGTTTTGCGTGCCATGCGGGTCCCGTTTCTTTGGCGGAAGAGCACGGCAGGCTGCCTAATAAGGGTAAAAAAGAATGAAGGAATAAATAAATAAACAATCAATCAAATAAATAAACGAAAGCAAACCAGCTGTGGTTAATTCCTGGAGACGCAGCGGGCGGGGGACGTCCCCGCCGTCCCGCTAGGGGGCGCCAGAGGAGCGGCGTTGCGGCGGGCGCGCGGAGGGGCGAAGTTTTGATTTTCAGCTGGTTTTTGCCCCTAACAAGCTTTTCTCTGCCGGGAGGCGTCTTGTTAAAACCAGGCTTCTCGTTAAAACCGGGACACCGGCCTTGGAAAGCCTCCACTTGCCTTTAGCGAGGGCCCGCGGCCCGTTACAGGAGATGCGGCGGCGGCTCTTGCATGAAACGCTTGGGAGTCGAAATACAGCAATCGCAGCAGTGACGCTACATAGAGTATGCGTGGGTCGGCTGGCAGTGTGCCAGGCGCTGGGATAATTTCTCCCTTATTCCAGCTAGGGAATGGATGACTGGGCATTTGTACGGTGCTTGTGAAAGGAGAAAGTTTCTCTTCAGGCCAGGCAGGGAGCTGGCATCTGCAGTTCACCTTTCCTCATGTGGTTTTTTCCTTTTTTTTTTTTGGTAATGCCATCAATCTACACCACCCTTTATAAGAGCGAAAGGCAATCTGAGAACAGCAGAGTAGCTACCTTAAATCAAAATAAACCCACAATGACAGATGAAGGTCGCAGCACAAACCCCACTTGTTCCAGCCACAGGGTAACAATCCTCTCTTGAGACTGCCCTGCCCAAAGGGGTCTGGGCAAAGAAGGGCACATGGATTGTTGGAGGGGGGTGCTGGTTTCTGAATGATGCCCCTGTTCAGGGAGCGAAAGCGTGGAGGTGTCTTGGACAGATGACCGAGACAAGTGTGGATATGGAAAATCTGTTCCACCATCCCTGAACGTGGAGCCAACACCGAGCTGGGCAGGTCAAGGGGAAGGAGCAATAGTCTTGGGATGGTGCCTGTGGAAAAGGGGTAGGGAGAGGGGAGTGTAAAAGGGAGGAGGAGGGAAAAAAAAGAGGGTGCATAGTTCTCTTTGGGGAAGGGGGGAAATGAGGCAACAGAGCTGACCTACAAGGGAAATGAGCAATCAGGTGTGTCACTGCAGCCAGGAGCAGCGAGATATTTCTTTTGTCTTTTTTTTTCTTCTTTTTTTTTTTTTAAATTACGGAACAATCAGTATTTCATTCCATTTTGAAATGGAAAGCCGTTCCTTATTCATTAAAAATGTACATTCCATAAAATATGGATCAGCAGCAGGCCCCTCTGGTGAACAGTGAGTTACAGTTCTCCCAATTTGAACTAAATTATTTGTGTTGGTTTTACGATCTGGAATGCAAAGTCCTGTGCTCCAGTGCTTCTTTCCAATGATTTTAAGCAATTTTATTATAATACTTGCAGCTTTTTTATGTCTGAACAAAGTAATACATTCAGGGGTTATGAGAGGAAAAAGGGAAAGGACACCAGAAAAGCACCACTTATAATGGAAAATAATAATAAAAAAGTTGTAAAGCACTCCTGTGTAGGGGAAGGAGAGGGAAGTGGGATTGAGTAATGGAACCTCAATGTATAATCTCTTCAAATTTTTAAGTGCTTCATACTGAATCATTTGACTTGAATCTGAACCTACAGTTGTAATTACAGGTCAGCCCTGGAACATGAAGGGCCTTGTTGCCTTGCACAGATACAGACAGTTTTGCCTAAGGATCCTCCTTTCAAACCCATTCTCAGCTCAGCACAGCCTTGTATTGAAACTCAACTAATCTTACATGACATGAATCAGTTGTAACCATGAAAGAACATCAGAAGATCATGAAGAAATGGTATGTTTTTTTACCATACACAGTCAAGCCCAATCTTGCCCTGATCTCAGATTTGAATTTACAATGCTTTTCCTATAAGTTTGCTCAAAACCAACCTAACAAAAGTCTTGGGCTGTCCTGAATTGAAAGAAGCGATTACCTCTGAATCATAAATTCAAACCAGGATGCAAAATGTACATTTCTTTTTCTTTCTAAATAGTTTTGTTACATAGGAGTGTGCAAAATCTCTGTTTCTTCCTTCTAGGGTTCTGGGAAAGATATCTCACTTTTACTCTCTACCTAAAATGTGTAGTTTTTCTTTATTTTTCCTGCAAAAATTTAAAACAGGTTGAAGAGAACTCCTCTTCTGATTAATGAAGGCATAAGCTTGAAATCCATCTGAAGATTAAGGGCACTGTCTTCTCTATGGAGTCACACTAAATTGAATGTTATTTATAATTTATAGGAATGCTGAGTAGGAGGAGACTCCTGCAATATATAAGCTTTCATCCATTAATTTAATGAATATAATTATTCCCTAAATCTTATACATAATTCTTGCCATGTTGAAAGAGTAGTCTGTAGAGATTTTTCAGAGTATTACCACTAAACCTCCTTAAACTTCTCTCAACTTACTTTATATGAGGTGCACTGAAAATTACGTCATTCTTCTGGGTACCGCATTACTACACACTTTGTAGGTTCTTACCACGCTTATTCATAAATACTGTAGTGCAAAATATACATTATATAGAATTATTCACCAACCAGATGAATATGCATTTACTCCTAAGGCCTGAGCTGTGTCCTGCTGAGCATCCCTTCTCTAGCTGAAAAATGATGAAATGTCTTTGAACTTTAGAGGTGGTCACCGGCATCTGATGCAGCTCCCACTGAAGTCAGTGTGGGCATCTCTATTGATTTCAAGGAGAGCTGGTTTTGCTCTTCGAAGTAAATAGTGCATCTCCTACTGAAGGAGAGCACCCACTGGGCACCTGTCAGAGCTACTCCTGAGCACGACGCCAGGCCCAGACCCATTGCTGTTCCGCCACCTTGATTTGACTTTGATGTGTATTTTTTTTTGTATCGTGACATGAGGATGTAATACATCCCGAAGAGACATATTGTCAGCTGGTGGAAGTCAGCATAACAGTGTTGTTCCTATTTACGAACCTGTCTCTGAAATTCAGGGCCAAAAGCTGTCTATTTCAATATGCACAGGATAATTCAAAACCTTTGGCAGATCCCTGAGGATCTTAAGGACAGCAAAATTTCTATGAGACTCTTCCCTTTGAACGTCACAGATATCTGAGAACAAACCTGTTTCATAATGTCATTGTAAATTGCAAGTCCAGTCATTACTACAAGCTCTCCAACACATGGCTAAAACTTTGTTTTCTAGTGCTTGAGCCATTGACTCTGTGATTATTAGAGTTTCACAGACATAATACTCTTAGTATAAACCAGTTTTTGTAAACAATGTACTTTCAATAGGCAAAATTGCTGCTCTGTCAACCAGAATAATTATGGTTTAAACTTTGCTCCATTCACAGGAACCTCTAAGTTCCCTCTTTCAGAACCTTTTACATAGTATTCCTAATTTTTACTGTACAGACTTTGGTTGCTGTCTCTTTGAAATGCCTTTCATTTACACATTTAATCTCCTTTTCAAGGTTTTAACACTTGGCTGTGTACACATTCACAGCTGTGACAAATTTCACCTCTAAGTCTTAGAGCTTTTTTTCCCCACAAACAGTTCACAGAAATCTGTACGGTTGTCTTTTATATGAAGGAGTGCAGAAGAAGCAGCTTATGAAATCCAGATATTTCCCCGCATTTCTGCAATCTACAACAGACACCTAGGTGATTACACTTGGGGCCTATTCCAAGAGAAGGCACAGAGACAGAAATTTCAGTGGCACACTGAGATTTACTGGGTCTGAACTGTTTCAGTACTTCTGAAGGTGGCGAAGGGAACTTTCTACCATTTTTCCTACTTTTCCCACCAAGAAAAAAGAGCTGCGGCATGTGTAATGATCAGCCGCTGAATATGGAGTTTGGAAAGGGGAGAGCTTGTGAATCCCTGCCTTATGGTGACTGGGAAGGTATGCAATTGCTACATCACTGTGACAGAAAATACTCCTTGCTCCTCATAAACATTTATGAGAGGTGGCAAGCCCAGTAAGAGTGGCCACAGGCTTTTTGCTAACTCTGCCTTACGCTGCCAGGCCCCTCTCCTGTCCTGCTAGGCTTGTTGTCAGCTCACTGTGGGAGTTTGCTGTCTGAACCAGAGTTTGGCACCAGGAGTCCCAGGGTCTGATGCCAGGGGTAACAGTGAAGGGCTTGAAAGTTGGGGGCACAGGTTGCAAATGGTGTCTGCACAGCTATAAACAACTCTGTGATGGACAATTACTGGCTGTTGGAGAAGAGCAGCCATGAGAGCTGAGAAGAAGCTGCCGTATATCAAAGTATGTAAGTATATAACAAAGAAGAGAAGCAATGGCAAAGCATGGAAACAGCCCAGCTGATCAGCTGGGTGCAATCCCTGACACAGCCTGAGAAAATAACACCCTCCAGTATCACACAGTACTTTGCCCAGGGTGGAGGCCAAAGCCTCTGAACCTTTCAAAAATGCAGATCTCTTGCAAAAGCTCCAGGGGCTGAACCTGGGGAGAGGAGTGGGATCTCCTCCTGCTCCCCCTGGACGTCACTGAACTCAGCAGGAACCGTACGCTACAGAGCAAACAGGTGGAGAGAGGTGTTTGTGGGTTGGCCCAAATTGCATATAAAGGATTAACATGAAATAATTACAGATCCAGAGGTAGGCTTAGGATTTTGCTACTAAACACTGCTGCTTAAGCACTTACATGAGACTAACTGGTAGGTGGATGACAGTGTATTCAAATGGAATTTCCTATTTATAATACCTATATAATTCTCCTGTCAAGATTTTAATGGTAGAAAATTGAGACTGAGGTATGAGCAAACAGAAAAAAAGTAAAGTTTATGACTGAAAAGCGATTGGATTAAAAAAAGAAAGGAGGAAAGAAGAGCTATGATCAAAAGATCTAAACAGATCTTTTGACAGACAACTGAATCCAATATGTACAACTATTCTGTGTATGTTGAATATACTTAAAACCCGTCCAAGTTATAAAGAGTTGCTAGAATGGATGTGGATATTCTATGGAGAAATTAACTGTAAGGCTGGGCATCTAAGGCATGCAAAGCAGATCCAAGCTAAATTGTCTGAAATGCAGATGTTGGATGGTCAGGTCCCAGCACATCTCTCCCATAGACTTGGCCCAATACTTCACACCTTGCTGCTTTGGGAAGGAAATCCGTCTGGGATGTTTTGGGGAGAGGGATCTAGTGATCTACTTAACACCAGAACAGAGCAGCTGTGCCCTTTAGTTCAGAGCCTGCCCGGCCTAAATCCTAAGGGAGAGCTAGGCTCACTCAGCTACATACTCTGTTAAACACTCAGTTTAATGGGGCTAATTGTTTCAATTTGCTTGTCTAAAATGATGGGAACCCAGAGGAGCCAGGCCCATACTATGGTTCAGAGACAAACTAGACTCTGGACCCATTTCCTGGACGCTCCTCATCTGCCTCCTGGCTTTGGTGAATAATTTTACCGAACTTTTGACTTGTCCTAATGCCAACATGTACACAGCACTGACATCCTCCAGTCATTGAACCATACCTGTCTTGGTGAAGTAAAGCATCAGGACTGTTGATATAAGAAAGATAATAATAAATTGCCCCTACTCTGAAACCTGAAATAAGCATCGGCAACAGCAAACACCCTGACAGTGTGAGTACTTTAAGAAGTGAAGACGCTTGGAAAAACAAAGCTTCACTAGCAAAAATACACAGCGGCATCTTTAGCAAATAAGCTTGTGCTGAAGTCAGTGGGAGCAGCAGGAGAGCAGCACCTCTAGAAAAAAAATAAAGAAATTGCTCCATATGTTTTGAATTGGAGGCCAGTACATAAAAGAGTGGAATGTGAATCTTCCTAATGCTTAAAGAGTACAGAAAGGGTGGTGCGTACTAATTATCTTTTAAATTGGCTAATATGTCACCTGATGAGTATGTGCCTCTGCTGGGCCATCTGGGAGTTTAGTAGCTGCATGAGGCATTAGGTTACATTACAAAACACGTAGGAATTCATTATCTGGAGCAATCCTCTTTCAGCCGTCAAGCTATTCCCCCTACTTGGAGCCAATGAGTTTACTTTCCTGTGAAACCTACTCTGTATTCACTCCCTAAAATAAGTACTAATTAGCTAAAGATAACAGTCAAATAAACCACTTTAATTGGGAAACAGAAATTGGCAGTTAAACATAAAAGTGTGTATGTAAATATGCTGATTATCTTCAGAGTTTGATAAATCATCTGTTTTCTCTGCAGAATGCAGGTATTTCTTCCCAAACCATGAGAACACTGCTATGACATCAGTGCCTTAAATATATAAACTAAAAAGAAGTCCAAAATAATTAAATTGACACCTTTTTGCCTATCTAGGAGATGCTGGACTTTCTTTTGCCTTGGTAAATATAGTCCTTTAAGTACCTCTAGTTAAAAAATTAAAAACATTCTACCTTTCATTCCTTCTTCATGTTGGGAGTGAAAAGCAAAAAAATTTCTCAGAGCAAGTTAAAAAGTGTGAGAAACATTGACACGGCTTTATTGAAAGTCTCCATTCTTATTTTCTTGCTTTGAACTTTATATTGTACCTTATGCATTTCGAGTCCTGATGCACTAGTTCAAACAGAGCTTTGTGATCACATTAAGCTGTGGGCTGTAGAATTATTCAAACAAACAACATCAATAATTTTGTGTCAAAGTCTTCATGACAATATATATGTTCTTGTGCAATGTCCCAGTTCTGGGATCATTCTCTAATGGAAAAACAGTCTGCCAGAACATTTTCAACCACCTCTAGTCTCCAGTCTTACAAGGTCATTGGTTGCGAAGCAGCAAGGTCATAAAGTAATTACCCTCTCTAGACACCTTGGTTTTATTAGCATGAGTGTAGTTATTACTGAGATGCTCTTCTCCATTCTGTGACAGAATTAACATATGTAAATATGACAGTAGGTTACATCTACTTGGACTGAGCTTAATCTGATATGGGGCCTGCTTTTTGAGGCCCTTGAACATGCATTAAATTTTAAATAGCACAGAATTGTCACAGCTGAGCAGGTTTCCAGGACTGATGCCACTCACAAAGCTCATGGAGCTGTATTTTTGTCAAACCAGCATGGAGCTTCTAGGTTTCCTGGTGGGGAAAAAAGGTTACCTCAAACTGTGTTGTTCAAAACATGAATTTTGTTTAACTCTTCATTTTGAAAGAGGGAATCCAATGCAGATACTGAGACAAATAGTGTAAACTCATCACAGGGTAAGTGTTACCTTAAACCATGCCTGTGAGCTTAGGGCCAGACGACTATGAAGGCTACTTCAAATTGAGTGAATGTCTGATGACCTCATGTCTGTCCTGCAATAACCTGGAATACAGTAGAGATCTCTTAGGACTTCTGTATCCCCTATTTGGGATAGACTTTGGCCTGCTCAAAAACTTTGTTGGAAGAGTCCTATAGGATATGGCCCTGGAGAGAAGAGATATCCAGTAGAGATGGTTGATTTTCAAGGATCACCTCCTCAATCTTGAGCATGGTCATCCTGACATGAAGGAAGTCAAATAAAGGTGGCAGGAGGCCTGCTAGATGAACAAGGAGATACTGGCAGAACTTACTTAGACATAAAACCAAAGCATACAAGAGGTGGAAGGAGGGGCAGAAACCCCAGGATGGATATAGAGACACTGTTTGAATGGGATAGGGGCTGCCCTTGATCATACTGGCTCTGAGCTGACCATGAGCCCCTGCAGCCCTACTGCCAGGAGGGGGGATGTTCCCAGGGTCCTTACACAGGGATGGGGTTTGGAAAGCCAAAGCCCATCTGAGCTTGAATCTGGCTGTGAAAAGCAACAAGAAGAGCTCCTACAGGTATATCATGCATTGGGTTATAGCCAGAAATTATTATTTTTGCATATTCCTACTGTAAGGAGGTGGTCAGTTTTGAAAAAAAAAGAAGAAACACTTTCTTGTCCTTCCTGTTCTCTCCCCTTATTCCCTTTCTTTAGCTTCTTCCCTCGTTATGCTTAACAGCCAAGGCACACACCTGATTTGGGTAAACCTACATTCATACCTGCTTTCTCCTGTGTCAGGAAGACAGCAAACTTTAACCTAGTCTTCCTCCTTTCTGCAAAATGTTACCTGCCGCTAACCATCAGAGACCATCGTATGGCATGGCCAGAGGGGAAAAGGGTATTTCCCTCACTTCTGTGTGCTAATGTGAGTAGGTGGCAAGGCCTATTGAACACTAAATATTGATTGCATGGCCCTTGAAGGCCTCTGCAGGTCGCTGTAGACTTGGGCAGAGGGACAAGTATGTGGGCTTTAACTTTTAATTAAAAATCTGTAGATTAACATGGAATTTTCTCCTTCCCTTGCTTAGTTGTGTGCTTACTTCAAGCCTGTGGCGTCATTATTGAATTCATGTCCAAGCTTTTATTTCCAAATTCCCTAAACCTATCTTTATTTGCCTGTTTCCAAAGAATAGCAAACCCCCTGCTTGTTTAAACAAAGGGCAAGTATGGCAGCGGGAAGACAGCATAGAAACAACAGCTGGTGCAGGAGATTATGAACTTGTTGAAAACAATCGTAATAGTGAAAGACGTTGTACCTGCAGCAGCTTCCAGAGAAGCTGCAGTCCTTGGGCTACTTGCTCATAATTGTCCCTAGAAAAATATCCATTAGAAACTGCAAAGCACCGAATATGAAATGCCTTGAGACGTTTTTGCCAGAATACTGGTTGCCTAAGAGGTTAAAAATACTCAGAAAGCTGCTTACCCTGCAGTGTATGCTCTGTGGTGAGGAAGCACTGCTGGAATGAATGCGGCTGTATTTTCAACTGAGGAAACTGTTTTCCATAGACTTGCACCATTATCTAGGATCTGCACTCCTGTTTCCAATTATGGCTCTTTATTTTTCTCATTCCAGTGAGGGAAATGTGTTCCAAACATTAATGTCACAACTAGACTTGACTGAAAAGTTCCAAAATTCAGGGTCAACCAAAAAAAAAAAAGGGAAAAAAAGAAAACACAAAGATGAATAGATTAAAAATAATGAATCTTCTGGTTTTGAGCCAGCTAGAGAACTGATAAAAACAACAAGGAGCTAATTTTTTTAACAGACTTTGTTTTTCAGCTCATTCTACTCTGGACAGCAATGACTAAGTAAGGTACTACAGATATCAGTTGTTCACAGCCATTAACATATTGACCCTTTTTGCTTTCTGGAGTAGGTATGAAGGAGCACTTGATTGCAGCAGCAGGGTTCCTGCAGTCTGTAGCCCCAATCAAGACAGAGGCCAACAAGATGTTATTACTAGTACCAATGTGAATGCAAAATTCTTACTGGCAGAATTAATTGGACTATCAATTGATTTATCAATTTCATCTGCTACCTCTTTCAAATCATAGCACTTCTGCACCAAGAAATCTCCAGCTTTTCTGCAGGCAAAGACACCTGCAACAAGGAGAAACTCTCCCAGACGTTGGAGGGCTGGATGAGACTGCTACTAGCATCCTTGCACAAAGTGTGGCCAGCTCACACAGCTGAAAACTCTCTCAGAGATAAAAGCCAAGCAGCAGAGTGACTCTGAATCCTAATTGCTATTGCTAGCAAAAGCTCCCCATGCAACCGTGCCAAAATACATCATCAGCACAACGTGGCAGCACAGGGTAAAGGGGTGCACATAATTTTCATCATTCTGTAATGGCAAAAATGGAGGATTTCTAAGCTCTCCTCAGCCGGTGGATGTTACCACCCCCATCCCTTGTTGTGTCCCCAGGCTCTGGAGCTGGCTGCAAGGGCACAGAGAGGAGCACCCCTTCTGCTGGAGATGACCAGCTGGGCAGCTGGGAACGCCTCCCTTTCTTGACTGAAAAACCTCATGGAGAGCTGTCTTTAATAGTTCTCAGCTTTTACTTGTGTCCAGGACCCCTTAGCATCAGGCTTCATGTATGGGCATAGCACGGAGCCAATTAGTGATCTCCTCAGGGCCATGGGCACAGCATGAGCATTCGCACTTACATTTTCAGAGCAGACAGGCAGAGATGATCACAAAGTACCGAGCTGGCAGGGAGGACCAATGTGCTCCTAGCTGGCAATAAGACATTTTGATTTCTCTTATCGTATGGTGGGGTGTTTACTTGCTGGGGTTGTTTTTAAGGTTTGCTTTCTCCCTCCCCGCCGCTCCTTCCCCAGTTAAATGCATTTTCCCTCACGTCTGAATTGATTTTTGGTCCCAGAAAGGTGAAGGCGTCTATTAAGCAGAAGCGTGCTGGCTGCAGGGCAGCGTGTTCGGGGGAGCTGCAGGCACAGCGCGGCAATTCATTTCTTTGCTACTCTGTTGTTTTGTCATGAAAGCAAAGCCTAACTGAAGATAGTTAGTCTTTAATGAATAAAGCTCTCTGTAATTTCCAGCTGTGGCCATGTAATCAGCGTTCATCCGCATGAAAAGGATTTTTTGTGCCCATATTTCATTTTGATGTGCATCTGTGCCCGTATTTTGCCCTTCTTCTGATTGGGTTGACAGTTCTCATCTTTATTAGTTCTGCCTTTCACTTCTGTCCTCCCATTTGTGTTTGCAAACAGAAACAAAACCCCAGAAAGCCCCAAATAGATTGCATTATCTAATAGTTTAATAGAGTGCTCCTGTGACCTTGATCATTTAAATTAATTAAATTCTCTTTGGTTTTGCTTACTATTTTCCAAATCACTTTGTTGTAGCACATCAGATCTTTTCTATCCTGTTATTTTTGGTCACTCTCTCTCTCCACAGCACCACTGTGCCACTGCAACACACTTTTTAATTAGTTTCACCACAGTTATCAGCTTTGTGATTATCTCTGCATCTTGAACACCTGGTCTGACTTTAGAAATGACTTGCCATCTGGTCAAATACTGGGTAATTATAACAATTTAATGGCAGGATAAAATAGTGTTGGTTAAGAGACTTGATTGTTCCCTCCATTCCTTCCCCTCACGCAGTTTGGTTGCATTACTTCAAATTAAATTAAAATCCCATCATCAAGTTATCGCTCTTGGGTGGTTTTTTTCCCCCTTCATTCACAATACTCATAAACATCTCCTGGAGTTAGTTTAGTTTTAGACTCTCCAGACATTATGTCTCTAAGAACTGCGTGAACTACTGCTTTAGATTCACTGATATGATACTTATTCTATAACTTCATTGCATATCAATAAATGAAGCAGTAAATGGGTCTTGTCTGGCAAGTAAATGCTGAGACAACTGCAGGGGAGCCATTTGTCAGGAACACACACAAATGGAATCTCACTAATGTGCTACAAAATGTTTTTTTTTTCTGTACAGTTTAATACTACTATATGCATACTCTTGGCAGCTGATATGCCGCACCATACTATAAATACGCTGATTCTCGTGAAAAAGTCAGTGGATCGGATAATGAACTTCATGCAGTCTGGTCATTTTATGACTGGCTCATTTTACGACACTTGGGTGAATAAGGTGGATTTTTTGCCCATTAGATATTGGCTGAAAAAAGTATTTGTGAAGCAACTCCTCACGCTTTTTCAGTGTACTACTAGCAGCTGGTTTGGAAAAGTAAATAGATGTGGTTCATATAACTTTCTTTTACATTATGCAAAGGAAAAAATGCTATCTAGATTTTTTTTACACTCAAATCCTTTCAGCATTTGTAGTTTGCCGAAGTATATTGTTGTAATTATTCAGATTGCATGATGATAGTTACAGTAACAAAAGCTATAATGAAGTATCTTCCCATTGGGAAATGAATGAGAAGAAGAACCCTTTTGTAACTCTTTTTTCAGGTGCTACTGGCAAGAAAAAAGGCCTATTTAATTTTCTAGGGATTCTTTCTTGTATAAATACCAAAGAGTATTAGATTGATTTTTCATCCAGGTCCCCGGGAAACTAAATACTTTTGTCATGTAATACTTCCTCCTAGCACACACCGAGTTTAGTCTGTAAAAGCACCAAGTCTATAAAACAAAGAAAACATTATTGGAGGTGAAGAATGGAAGGGGACATGGAACAAATCTGGAAAGCCAATGATAGTCGACAGTATTGTCCACATATCAAATAAAAATCCCCTTATTATATCCAATACATATAGGATGCGGCAGGGCAGCCTGAAACTTTATCCTCATCCACCAGAGAAGAGACTGCACCCACCACTCACTGTGGTCACGGTCTCTGTGTCCCAAGTGAGGGGCCGGAGCCTGGGTTTGGCCCGGACACTGCACTTCCCAGCGTCTCTGCAGGCTGGGATGCTGCTTCACCTCTGCTGTCTCATACCTTCTCCTCTGCTGCAGCATGGGGAGAGCTCGCAGGCAGCCCTCTGCCCCTGCAAAGCAGCCTCTGTGGTGGTGTCCCATACAGAAACGGCTTCAGCTGCTGCTTTCTTGGAAAAACTGCCTCTTCTCCCTGCCTCTTTATTTGCAGAGGATCCTGTCTGTGGAGAGTTGTTTGAACCCGAAAAGACAAGCTGCCGCCCTCCTGCCCCATCTCACTTTGTGCTGCCTGCTGGACCCTTCAGCCACAGCAACGACTTCTCATCTTGGGCATGTTTGCTGCGGGTCTTGGGTGCGCACCTCTCTGTGTTTACTTTGTCAGGGCGTTATTTTTATCCAAATTCTTAAAACCTAATAGCAGTTAGACCAAAATACCACCAGACAGGAGAGATCCATATGACATCTGGTGCGTGCAACAGCTGGTGAGAGAACATCAGCCTCTCCATAAGCCTAACGCACTTTTCCCTGCTCACCTGAAGGTGACAAACTACCCACTCTCCAGAGCTTTAGGGCTTCTGTTTGTAAAAATAAAAGTCCTTGAAAGCCTCAAAGAACTAATTGGAAGACACACACACACACAAAAGGCTTTTTTAGTATAAACATACATCATCAGTACAACCTTGACTTTTCAGGGGTGGAAAATTATTTTTACAATAAATTGTATAATCAAACAAATCCCAAACCATTCTTACTTAATCAGAATATTCAGAGAAACAGGGGGTTTAGCTAAAGTCTCTTCATTAGGACCTTGCCACTGCTATGCACTCTAATGGGTAAATTTAGGTCTTGACTCTGCGATCAGTTCCACTTGGGTAAGCTCTTACACAGAACTGCACTGGTGTCTGACTGCAGAACCGGGGTCACAGCAACGCAGCTACACCATGGCCCCAGGTTCCTCCTGGCACAGCCTTGAATGACAAATACCTAAATCTTCATCTGATATTTGACTTACATTATCTAGGAAATCTGAGGAGCAAAATCTCAAGGTTAAAACAAGATAATGGTTGTTGGCTTGCATAAAGATGTGGTAGCAAGATATCTTTTTTTTTTAATTATACATTCCTTTCATAAATAAAACACTCTCTGCTGTAAAATAATAAAAGGCGGGATGCAGTCTGTCTCACTTAGGTGAGAGATTTTAGATGTTGCGTGGAGCAGCAGTGAGTCGTTCCCACTGCCATTGCATGTTTCCAGGTGGCATGAGGGGTGCGCTGCGGAAAGGAGCAATCCTCCCTTCTACACACGCTCCTCTTGCTCCACAGTTTCCCGAGCCCGCTTCGTTCTCCTCTTGTGTTTACCCAGCCAGCGTGGTTGTGTTGGTTACAAAGCAAACCAGAGCAGCCAACCAGATCTGGATTAAAATTCACTGAGCTAAAAAATGTGGTTATTTTCACTGAGAGTGGATCCCTGCCCTGGTGTCCTGCCTTGTTCTTGCAGAAGGGAGAGAGAAAGTGAGGGCAGGGAGCAGGGACTTGGTAACTGACCGAATAAGCTCATGGACATATCGGATGCCCTGCATGGTCACAGCAGACACGGCCACTCCGGAGCATTCAAAAGGCAGTTGTTTCTTCATCTTGGCTAAGCGTGCCCCAGCTCTGTGACACTGCTTTCAGCAGGGACCTCAACTGAAGTGCCATGTAGGTGCCTTTCTCAAGCAAATCGTTTCCCTGCCGATCTGAACTCAGCACTACAGTTTTGATACGCATATGTCATGAAAATTGAGACTTCTAGAAACAAAAGCAAAAGCCCCACTAATTGCAACAGAGACAGGATGTCACTTGGGGAGAGAATGAAAATACTATACAGAGGCTGATTTAACCCAACACGAAATAAATTCAGGGTACGAAGCAGGTGATCAGAGGTGGTCTTAGTGTTGAAAAAAGTAGCTGCTCAGAGAATAAATTTTATTCGTAACTCTGCTGAAATTTCAGTTCCATCAATTTGTGTGCATGTGTGAGTAATCTTATTTCCCATATCGTTCAGTTTATTTTCTAATAGCTAGACCATACTGTTCCAAACTCACAAGTCTGAAACTACTAAATCTGATTTCAATTCCAAAAAATGAGATACAGATTGAGAGTTTCACAGGTTTAGTCACGTCGTTTCTGGTGAAACATGAGGCATTCTTAGCAGAGGACCAGTTTTATACCAACTAGTTGACCTGCGCATTTATCAACCGAAAGAACTAAGGCAATCTGCAAAACCACAGGCAGTCCATATAAACTGTGAAAATAAGCCATATTTGAAAACATCAGCATGTAAGCTCAACTTTGTGCCTTGATATTCTTAAAGGTGTTATGGCTGATCTTGACTGAAACTAACAGGAGATACAGAAAACTGAAAAACCGGAGACCTTATTCTGTATTTCCATCCCATAGGTATAGCAGCTATGTCAGAAGGGAGGACTGTCCTTACAGCGTTCCCTTTTCATTTTCTGTAATGAAAAGATGATGGGAAAGAGAGAAACAAAAATGTGGAGGAGGGAGCTGAGTCATACAGCTTGGCCTCTGGGTCTGATATTAGGATCGTGGCAGCAAGAATATGTATGTATATATACATACTCTGTCCTTGGCTGCAGCAAGTCAGTCCCCAGAGAAGTTTGTACATGAAGTACTGAAGAAGGCATCATGTTCATGCAGTCCTTTGCATAAGATACCTCTCTTTAAGTGTTATGACTTCAAAGAGCAGAAACAAATTCACTTTCTTCTCTCTACTCTGCTCCTCTCTCAATACACATTTTTTTCACATGTTGACAATGTGATGGCAGGTTTGTCTGGGCTGCAAACAGGGGCTGCACCCTCTCAAGGTGAGAGGCTGAGCCAATCGAACTCAGTAAATGAATTACTTCAAAGGTAGTAGCAGATTCAAAAGTCCAGGTGAAGTCTAACCACTCCAGGAAGAAAGACAGAGGGACTGTGTTAGCGTGCATTACTCCAGTGTCTCTGGAAAACAAACAAACAACCAAAACTAGCATTCGTATAGCATAGTGATGACTGTGTTGTACATAGCCTTCGCTGAGCTACAGGGAAACTCTGTTAAAGTTGACTTTCTCCTAGTGCAAACTCCGTAACTATAAAAGCTAACACAACAGAAGACCTCCTTGGCAATCAGATGTTACCCTCAAACAAAGCTTTTTCTTGTGCAAGTACGTGACTGTTACCACCACAGATTGTATTAGTGATCCATCTAGCCTGATATTATTTCTCAGAAAATGTGAAATATTTCCAAATATGGACAAGAAATTCTTTTTAGGACGTTGTAATAACCTATTCATTCCCCTTTATTAGTATTAGTCCTATGGCTCAAAATGGAAGATTTATAGTTCTCTAGTGAAATTTCCAACTGTTAAAGCAGTACCAGCAGATAATATTGTTGCACAGCCTCTGGTATGTTCTTCTTTGACAAGACTTTAATCTTTCAGAAAATGCTGCAAGTTTATGAATTTTGCGGTGCAATGAGATGCAACAGTTGAAGTTTTATGTATGTCCTGTTTTCTGTGTTTGTAGGCGACTCTTCAGAGAGAACAGGAATTGCTGGTTAGCTTGAGACTCCTGTAACAGGTTTTCCTTCCTGTGGTTTGTTTCATGTATGAATACAAACAGAACAAGATATACTATACCTTGTACTCTGTGCCACTGACTTTTCCTTGCTAAATCAATGTATTGTCCCCAGATTCTGCCATTTTGTAACCGGGTGAAGATCGTCTCAGAAGTGTCTGAGAAAATGGTGACTGAATAAGGGTCAATGTAAGCGTATCAGTATTTTTTCATGGGCATCTAAGTCCAGTTGCTCAAGAACTTGGTTCATTGCCTTGAATCAACAATAAGAATGATAACATTACTGCTAAAGTGTTGCTGGTGAAGTCTCAAAGGTCACACCAGCCATCTCTGATAGCTAGAATTGTTAGAAGCTTTCCCGTGCCGACTGCAGGAGCGGGGGTGCCCAACCACACCACGCACTATGTCTGAGCAAGGTCTTTGTTTCCCCCTTGTTCGTTGCCCTGGCCAGATGCAGTCCATCACTGCTTTGAGAAACCACCGGGCATCGTTCCGTGGATTGCTGAGTAACAGGCTCTTGCTGTTGCAGTCGTCCCACCTACAGCTGGCCTGAGCCGCACCAACTCCAGCAAACGCGTTTCCGCAGAACAATGCTGTCTTTGTTGGGTGTTAAGAGCATTTGAACAGCTGCACTTCCACAGGAATATAGCCCCCAAATAAAGCCTGCCTGTATTTAGGCCCAAACAGAATCCCTCCTTCACACCCAATTTCAAGAGCTAAAGACTGAACGCAGTATTTACATTTCATATACAGGCAAGACGTCTGGAACCCTTATAAAAACATCATTATATTTATATTCTGTATATGCAGAACCATAGGCTCATTATGTCAAAGCGATGCCAAATCAGAGACTAACACCTACACCTGATTATGAAGCAATAATATTTTTTGCTAAAAAGTATTTATGTTATATATGGTATTTCCATCATGTCCGCAATAGCACCAGTGATCAATTATAAATCTTGTAAAGCTTACCTGCCTCACTCGTCGAGTGGATTATTGTGAAAAGGTCCCTAAAGACCATCAAGTGACATAAGTTATTCTCCATTAAATGGAAAATTGATCTAGTGGCTAAAGAAGCTGATGTAGCGATGTTTTCTGTACCGGGAATCTTGAATTTTCAGCTTGCTACAGTTTGAAAAGAAATCTACTGCACTTCATAATGATACTATAGTGTTCTCTAATGATTATTGCTGTAAGAAAAGCTATTAGCATTCTTTTCAACAGTTTTAATGCACTTACTTTGACTTTACTAATAAACTGCAGAGCAGATAATAATAATTCCTAAATATTGATCCATCTGTCTTCAGTTTGCTTGAAGCATTTGAAAATGTCCTGAGAGGTTTTCTTGCTTCTGTAATCTGCTGCCATACTTAACATTTATCTTCAGCAGACTGATGGTTTCTTTCCAGCACAACAGCAGAGGTCCGCGTTGTGTGAAGTACCAACTCGGTGACCTTGGGAAGCGATATTGACAGTGACACCCTATCAGTCTGTCTCAGACTGGATCTCTCACTAAGTCTCTGTGACATATGGACTCTATTCAAAACGTCAGAGCTGGATCATTTTTTTCTAGATGCTTTTGCTTCCACTTTCAAGATTACACAGATAAGTCTGTTTCGGTAAAGGTCAGAAAAAAAATAAAGACAACGTTTCATAAGTTAATGGAGGGAGGGGCATAATGTTGAGTATTTTAGTGGTCATCCAGTGACCATAAGGGTGCAAAGAGGATATTTGAGCATCTGGCTTTTTGGCAGTGACAAAGACTGCAGCTTTTCTGTAAAGCCAGTCTGTCAATGCAGCTGGTAAGAATGAAAATTCTGTTAATATGCTCAGTAGCTATCCTGTATCCTGACCGCTGTATCCTTGGTGTCTCATAATAAAAAATTCATTTATAAAACAGGTGTTACAAGGAAAACCAGGGTAGCTCTCCAGAAAGCATGAGGTATTTATTGTATCTTAGTGAAAGAACAGTCACAAACTTTTAAATCTGAATATGATTTAATATTTGCAGAGCTGGTATATACATACACAGTAGAAAAGAATATCCCATAGCAAAATATGAACTAATAATTACCCTAGCAAGTTAGGGAGAATCATATATTTTGCAAGAAAATCTCTCTTAGGATCCAATTAGATACCTGAAATTTCACCTGCTTAAAGATCTACATACTTCACTCAATAGCATGGCTTCTCCCACCTGCTCACAAGCTATAGCTCAAACAGCTCCGGCACAGTGTGAAATGCTCCTTGTTGATGGGGTCAGACTAAGTTCTAAGGAGTTTAAAAAGAGCTTTAGCCTCAGTCTGTGTCTGGGTTAAAGCATATTATTAAAATCTGATCATGCCCTCGTTAGATCTCGAATTTAATAGCCACTCTTTTCCTTAGAAGTATTTTGTAGTTTAGGCAGGTCCTAATGAAATAAAGCACGATTATCTAATTTACACTGCTGCCCTCCACCACCCTGTCTGAGATGCTGAAAAGAAGGATGACTCCGTATCTCACCTTTCACTCAGAGGTGTACCTGCTGCCTGGTAAGCTGCATCTCCTTATTTTGCTTTGTGCAAGGACTCTCCATTTTATATATTTTTTTTTTTCATTTATTTGAAAAACACTTTGATGAGAGGAAGAATATCACATCAAAGACAAAACAAACAAGCAAGCGACAGAAAGTTATTACAACCCCCTTTTTTAGCAAACCCACCAAAGTGTCGTGCTCAGCGCTGAATCTGGTGTTTAGATGCTGTGTTTTTCTGGTTGCAGATCCCCCTTTTGTATGGAATTTGGACAGTACTGTCTTTGCCCTATACAGTTACTTTTATTCATTATTGTACATGTGCACATGATTCAACTAAAACTGGAGAAAATGTAGCTCAGCAAAGTACAAGATAGGAAGATTAAAGAGGAAGTACACAAGTGAAAAGATGTTGGAAGACACTTGAATAGATGTACACATTTTAGTTACCCAAAGCCAGTGTCAACCATGAAACATGCCTCCTTGATTACCCATCACAGGATAAGCAGCTGGTTGATAACTGGCATCCTCAGCGATGCTGCAGTTACCAGAAAACTGCTTTACATACAGAGTTGTGACTACTTGTTGCACACTTTCCCACCGTGTCTGAGATTGCTGGTAAGGCAGCAGAGGTGCCGTAGCAGCTTGAACCCAAGCAGGTTCCCATGAGTTTCCCTTCAGGACCTGAGAAGAGCCTCTAACAGTTCTGCTCACCACAGCATGGCCATCTCGACAATGCAGGGGACCGGTCCAGTCATGCATCTGCTAGTAAACCAGAGGCACCTTGCCTCCAAATGCATTTTGAAAAGTGGCAACTCCCTATCACTAGCTTTATCAAGGAAGTGATTCTGATGCTAAAGAGCAAAACAGTTAGAAGGCAGCTACTGGTTTATTGTTAGTTTCTTAAACACGGTTATTGTTCTCATTTTTTTTTCCATTTGCTCATCAGCTGCTTTTGTGTGGGAAGCATTTCACTTCCCAGGAGGACAGCTTTTACCAGCTAAGTAGCAGAGCGCTATTACTGACTAGCTCATTGTTTGCACATTACTTGGTCTTCCATGTCTATTTTGGAGGCCCTTTTTGCTCTTAATGTTCTCAGCTGGTGAGGAACGACAGTGCTTAGGGGAGTTACACCATGTAGAGTCGTGCCTTGACATCCCGACTTGGAGCTCGTACTGGTTGTAAGCCATTTGAGAAACAGTGGCGTTCTTGTGAATCTCTGGCATGATTGAGGCGGAAACATGGTGACATTCTATGCCGCCATGGAGTTTCTACCTCCTGGTACTGTCACTGGTGACTGTGCGTCCTAGTGCAAGAGGCCTTCAGTTTTTTCTGAATCGCTCTCCAGCCTTACTTGAGTGGCTTGAAGACTGTTGGAGGCAAATCCTTTGTAAAAATTTTTAAAAAGCTGGGGCAAGAACAGATTCATGGGGGAATCCTGTCATCTGCAAATTGTGTTCTTTCAGCTTGTTGACTAGCACTGCTATAGCAATGTCTGTCTGAAAGCATCATTTCTATAGCGACCCATCAAAACAGCATCTTTACAATTTTGGCCAGTAAGGCAATGCGCCAGATGGCAATGTATACTGCTGTCAAGTAAAGAAAAATGGCCATTATCATTGGCTGTTACAAAACTGGAATAAAAGGGTGTCTCTTTTCTGCAAAGACAATAAGGGCACAATAGGGAAATCAATACTGGAGGTACAGCTCTTTGAAATGTTTGTTACTCTAGGATTCGTAAATGAGCTCAAAAGTGATGTCACCTGACAGCTAACTGGACAGAAACTTTTCTGGTGTGAAAATTGCCTTGGTCTTCTGTGATATCGTAGATAAACTTGTTCTCCTGGATAAGCTGGGATGTTCAAACAATTGCGCTGTGCTGTGATATTATGTAATATTTCTGATGGACTCATGTGAAGGCTTTCCTCCTTTGGATGGCTTAACCAGGTGGAACCAAAGCAGCAAATGGTAGACAGATTGTAGACTAACCAGATCCTGACCACATCACAACTGGGCTTTCAACTAATAAATGCAAATAGGCTTGCTTCTTGCCAGTAAATTGACAGTACAAGGCTACAGCTTTGGTATTAAAGTCTTTGCAGAGAGCATTGCAGACTCAATAACACGGAGATTCTGTCACTGGCCATATGGAAGATTTAACACCAGCTCTACCACAGTGTAGCAAACAGATGTTAGGTAATCTTAAGATTTTCACAGCTAGTTGGACACACTGGAAAGTCCTACCTTTACAAAAAAACCTAACAGTCATCCATGTATATTCAGGACTCCGCCAGTTAGTCATACAACTCTACAGGATCTGGCAAAAATGGATGGGACTTTACAGGCAGAGCTTCTCCTCTGATTGTTATCCATTTATTACTCTACACATATGCACAGATTGAAGTGGGAATTCAGAAACAGTAAGGCATGTTCCCTATTCTATCTGGTGTGGCAGCATGGCATATCAGTGTGTGCTGGTCCCTTTCAAGCACTGGCAGGGACATCACAGGGAGGCCTGTGGTACAGTGCACAAACATGGACAGCTGGTCTAGCTACATAAGTGCTGTTGAGTCCTCTGCATCAGATGTACCTGCTGCCACCTCACACAGCAATCCTGTTGCAGCCAGAGTGGTATCTTCTGAGTGCTGCTTTGGAGCTAGAGATGGTCCAAGACCTCAGTCCTGCAAGCTCATCCCTTCGGATATCCCTGAACGTGTTACTGATGTCCAGTACCTAAAGGGCGAGAGATGGGGAGGGACTCTTTATCAAGGAATGTAGTCACAGGACATGGAGTAACGGTTTTAAACTGAAAGAGGGGAGATTTAGATTAGATGTTGGGAAGGAACTCCTTACTGTGAAGGTGGTGAGACACTCGAACAGGTTGCCCAGAGAACTTGTGGATGCCCCATCCCTGGAAGACCAGGCTGGACGGGGCTTTGAGCAACTTGATCTAGTGGGAGGTGGGGCAGGGGGTTGGAACTAGATGATCTTTAAGGTCCCTTCCAACTCTAACCGTTCTGTGATTCTGTGTTTCCTCCATTTCCTGCAAAGCCTCTGAAGCAATGTGAAGTGACCAGGGATGGCTAACCACCTTCACTAACGGCCTCCTTTTCTGGAGGAGGGGACATGATGAGGTCCAGCAGGCAAATATAGAAACTCACAGGAAAGCCCCAGATAGCCCAGAAATCGCCACGCACATGTCAGTACAAAGTGTCTCTTGTGCAGTTACTTCTACTTTCGTAAAGTAGATGTAGAATAAAACTGCAAGTAGTGGAAATGAATGGTGAGGTTTAATTCAGTATTCAGTGGTATTTTACTCACACTCAGGAGCCATGCAGGTAACTACATGGAGCTCAGTGAAAAACTGAATCATCAGAGATGGTGAGACTTATAGACCGCGGTGTCAAGTGGAGTTGCTCGTTTATTTCTCTCCGCATCAGTCTGCCTCCTGGGATATTATACAAACAGGTTAAAGGTTTAAATTTCCAAAGAAGCAAATCCACACTGTGTGAATGTAGCACTTTGTTGTTCTGAGTGTCATTTTTGCTGGTGAGGTTGCCAAAGGCTGTAGCTGGCCTAGGCAAGCTTTTGCAAAAGGAAAGAATATTCATAGTAAGGGCTGGGAAGTCACACTTCTGTCCTCTGCAGCTGTTGCCAAAAAGCAAGTTGGAAGGCTTCTAGCTCCCTTTCCATGCTAAGAAGTCCATAGCAGATTATTTGATAATAGCTATTTTGATATGATAAATGCTTTCTGCCTGAAAAAGTGACGCTTTTCCAAAGTGTGTACAGCCATGTATTGTCATGCTAAGTTACTTTTTCAAGTAATTGCTTTCTTTGTAAGAGGTCACTCTATGTGATTTTAATAGATTTAGCCGAAACTATAAAAAGGCAACTGAGTTGATTTTAAATATAGCAAATTCTGTGTTTTATGAAGTTTTATTAGTTTCTTTGAAATGCAGATTTGTATTAGCTGAGCATGAAATAAAAGGCCACGGTGGCTGTACATGAGAGATAAGTAGGAGCATTCGCATATTCATGCTTCACCTCTCTTTTTTGGGGGTGACTTTTGTATTTACATTGCTATGGATGCTGTCTGAGGGGTGAGATTGTCATCTGCATTTTTAGGCACAGCAAGAGAAGCGTATTAAAGGATTACTTTACTCCCGCTAATTTCTTTTTAGCTTTGCTCTTCAGGCAATCAGCCTGGAAAGTATCTCTTTTCAAACTAGATGCTTTCAAGAGAGAAAGTATGAGGTTTTACAGGATGTCGCATCATTGATAACACTTTTGGCTTCTGATTTTGTAAATATCTGTACCCGAGTTCCTTCTAACTCTTCAGCTCAGCCCATTTCCTGCAAGGACTTTACACAAAAGGGCATGCTAATGTTTTAGGTAATATGCATCAAATAAACATACATATACATATTGGTAGGATCTGAGCACAAAGGATCCTTTGGTACCTGCAACTGCCTCAAATTTATTTATAATTTGTGTACCCTATCAGAATACACATTACAGCAGTGACATTTTGCACCCACTTGGTTTAAGAGTAACTAAACACACAATACTCAGGGCAATGAAGAGTGAAACCCCTAATTTTAATGTAATTAAGAAAGGACTTTACATCCAAGCAATCCATTACCCAGCCTATGCAATTAATTTTGTTCTCACACATTAGCAGAACAGAGTAGCATAGGAATGTGTAAATCCAACAATATATTTTCCATTGAATTTTAAACCTGTACCCCTCAAATCTTATCTTTCAAGTTGCATTGTTTATAATTACTGAGAAGACCTTAAAAGTGAAGATACAGATTCTTTAATTTTCTCACATCCAAAAGTCACACTCTTTGAATGTCTATTTCCCCTTCCATTTTATCCCAGAGCAAAATCTTGGAAATTTTTTTTTCTTAAATGGAGCATTATAAAATTTTACTGACCCATTTAGCAGCTTATTTTAGTAGCTGTATTAGCATGCTCCTAAATGGAAGTCCATGAAAGCAAGAGCTGTAAACTTTATGCCTTCCATTCAGTTGCTCTCCCTTTTTCTTTGATTACAACTGCATTTACAGAAGGGATTAAGCAATACCACACAAAAACTTTTTAACTAGGCTCCAACTGAATATCCTCCTGAAAACAGATCTGGTCCTAATTTTTTAAAATGCACCATTTTTTAACCCATATATCTAAGGGACCCAAACCGTACCCACTTACTGCTCCAAGCACAAACTGTTAGTTAATTTCTTGGGGTCTATAAACCAGAGGATACATCTAAATGACAACTGAAGCAACCCAAAGTAATTCTGCTCTTGGGCTTATACAAATGGCTTTCTGGCAACAGAAGTAGGCAAGGCTCTAGCCTTCTCTACCCTCCCTCCCCATGTCTACTTCATGACCTCCCATGCCGAGACATTGCTTGGGCCATGTAATGCTGGTTTGGTCAGGTGGCTCTGTGACAACTCCACTCATGCTGTATGACAATTTTGCCTCACATTTGCCAAAGGGATGTCAGAGACCTAGCAGCAACCCTTATAGCAAAATGTCTTGTGCCAGTAAAACCTTTGTTGTAAGAGCTTATTTCTCCGTGGAGCTGTCATTTCTTAGCCATTATTTCTTTTATGGTTCACCATAGCTTTGCAGTAAAGAAAAAGGTATTTTAAACAACATTTTAAAAAAAAAACAAAACACCAACAAACACACACAACCACTCTGCCTGTTTTGCAACCAGAAATGAGAAAGCTACACATTAGCTGGGAGTTTGCTGCCATTTCATAGATGCAACTGAGCATTGAAATAGGACGTAACTTCTGTAAATACTGAGGTGGACTTACACAGTATGAAAGCGCAGCTTTTCTTCCATAAAATCATCGTACATGCACCCGTAAAACAATGAATATTGGCATTAGACATATGAGATGCTTTTCTGAGGTTAGGTTCAACAGCATGACAAACTATGATTGAATCCCAGTGAGTCCAAATGTGCTTTCCAAATTGTCTGGGAGCAGGGACAGAAAGATTTGGCTACTCACAGATACAGCCTTTGTGGTAGGGAAGATGTGAAGCAATGTGGGGCAGGATTACTACAAGACTGTCTGGGGAGGAGGAAAGTTCATTAAAAGTTTTATGGTGAATGAGTGAGACAGGCAAGGGGATATGTAAATATGAGATAGATGGGAATATTCCTCTACAGAATGAATTTTTGGGAGAGAACCAAGCTGGAACACCTGCTGTCTTTTCAAAATACCATTTCAAGACCTATAAACAAAATAATCTATTTAAATTTTTTGGTCATTCAGATCTGCAGAGAAGATCAGCGGTCTCATATCTGCACACTACTTCAGGTAGCTGAAACAGTAAAATTTAATGAAAATGCATTATTAAAAATGCATCCCATGGCAAACTATTAAATTAAGAATGTATTGTATTTATTTCACTTATAGCATACTTAGACTAAACTATCTAACAGCAGCTTCTTGTGAAATAAACATATTTTAGGAACCTGAAGTTTTATTTGTAATGACTTGCATGCACAATGGCTCTCCTCTAATGAAGATAGGAAATATGATGAGCATGAATGAATACATTGCTACCAGACTGGGAATAAAAAGCCATTTTACTTTTTTTGGAATGTATGTCTAATAGGTTCAAACAATAGCTATGTTATTTTTCCAGTATCATATGTGCTTCTTTAAGTGCTCCCCTTTCTCTTGTTTCACCATTTATACACATTGCTGCCAATATCTATTCTTGCATCTCATTCTGTGAAACAACTCCCCGCCTCTCCCAAGCAGATTCCTTCTTACTGTTATCCTGAAGCTTTAACTGACAGCTCTCTGCTATTCAATATCTGAATATTCTGAAAGACCAATATTCTGCCAGTTCCAGAAATGACTTACTCAAACGCCCGACGTTTCATGTGCTGCTTGACCAAAGCCACATTAGCAGAAATCTCTGTCTGTGTGTGGCTACGTACAGTCATTAAGTTGACTGTGAAAAAGATCAGCTCATTTTGCCATGGGAAAAATTGCATTTGACCATTTCCTCCTGTTGGACCTGTCTTTGTTCCCTGATGAAAAAGCCACACAACCTTTGTGTGAACATTGGCATGTTCCACCCTCAATGAGCCTGAAACAAGTTGGACAAGTCAATGAGTCAAGTACAGCATGTTTGGTCCGTGTGCATCTCAAAGCACCAGAAACAAGAGCTATATCAAATCATGTGGTAAAATATGTGTAGAAATGCCCAAGACTAGGAAAGCAGTGAGGCAACATTCTGTAACTGAAGTTCAGTACCAGACACGATGAGCTGAATCAACACAGTATTATGAAATTCACCCCAAATTTGCATGCATATGAGAAGGTAATAGCTTTTTATCACGGTGCTATGAAAGAGTATGATGGAATTATTTGAAATGAATACTCGAGGTTCCAGTGAAGATGCTGTGTAGTGACCTCTGTAATAGCTTATGTCACTACGGATTGTTAAATATAATAATTAAAGATGCAACTTTACTGCATAATATCCCTTTCCATAATTTATGGGAGCAATGACTCTCCCTCATTGCAATAAAGCATAATACCATTACATTTGTGCTTCACATAAGGGCATATTAGACAGGACAATAGGATGGATCCATTTACTACCAGAGTTTGGTGTTCTCAGTTGGTACAGAGTTATACGAGTGTATATTGTTACACTAGTGGAAATGCAAAGATGCCTCACAGGGGCAGGGAGCAGAAGAGAAGGTAACCCTTTCGGGGATCCAAAAGATTCCAGCAGACTCCGCGCTGTTTTTCCCCTTTTTGAAGGGCCATATTCACAGCACAGCACTGAAGTTTGCTGTAGTGCTGGGGCCCCAGGTCCTGCGGCAACTCACCTCACTGAAGGCAGCAGGGGATTATTGCCTAAATATATCACGCATGTCATTCCAGCTGAAGGAAAGAGGAATAGCTGACAAAAAAGCCATTCCAATCCAATGCTTCGCAAGACATGAGTGTGCACAGCCCACTGCAACCTGCAGTGTCTTCAGGCAACCATTGGGAAGCACAGCAAAGTCTGGAACTTGCCAAGATTTGTCAGTCATTGTTTCTAGCTAAACTTTGACATGATCAGAGCCTATAGAGCTGCTATTCAGTGAATTACTGCTAATGGCGTTTATTATCAGCATTAACAGTAATTTACCCACCGTTAATCAGAGCAGCTGGTTACAGTACTTCTCAATCATTCTGAGTCCTCACTTTGCCAGTTGACTAAAATAGTTTATGCTGCCATTACTCACAAAGCCTCAGCAAAGAGCCAGTAAATTTAGACAGATGCTGGGATCCTGAAAAGTTACACCCTGCTTGTGTCTAATTTATCGTCACTGTTTATGTTTGTGCCAAGACTTGGGCTTTCCCACAGATCAAGATTTGAAATACATAGTCATAAAATGTTCTCTAGGAGTGGGCCATTGGATTAGTAGTAGAAAATCATGTTCTGCTTAGTGGAGATGTAAGCAGTACATTCATTACAGGAGAAAGTATGTCTTCTATCTACAAGGCTGGTATGTATTGCTTGGGTCGTTTAACTCGTTGCCTATAGGACTTACTGAAATTCTCATTCATGTCTGTATTCACTGAACTGCAGGACACATTGCATGTACGGTGGTGTAGAAGGCATGTTCAGGATGTTTGAACAGGCTGCCATTGAGAGAGGTGTCTGGTCCTCCCCTCCCCAGTGGAAGATCCAGTACTCTACCGTGAACAGAAACAGTAAAAATGTCCCTCTGTGTCTCAAGCTGTAATATCAGTGATAATCAGTCTACCCTGAAAAAGAGGGGAGAATGGAGCGTAACACTGAAAAGCAAAATAATTTCAAGTTAGAAACTCTTTATGTTGTCAGAAAGAATGGCCTAGCTAGTGATGCATTTGTTTAAGGGATGCCCAAAGGGAGGGACAAAGAGGACGAGGGTGCCTCTGTTAACACACCAACCGATTCGCTATTAATTCGTGCCAGAAGCAGAGTCTGTGCTCCCTCCACAAAGTTCTTGTAACAAAAAGCATTTTAGAAGTTAGATGTTTTCTGGAAATCATTTTAAGATGGCCACTCTGCTTAATCAGCATGAAGTTCAGTTCTGCATCAGATTACTGAAGCATACCATTACTCCCCAAGGGCTTAAAATTCCTGCAGTTTCATATCAGTCATTTTGCCATGAGCACTGCAATTCCCATAACATGATCCAGGTCTTGGAAATAAAGATAGGAACAGTTAAAGTATCAACATTAGCTTGTCTGACATAGGCTACACTGATAAAATATGTATTTCCAGATGTTTGGCTTCAGAGCATTATTCAAACTGATGTATTGCAAAGATTTATCTTTGTCCAGCCTATATGGTACAACCTGGTCAGACACAACAAAAAAAAATGAAAGATTTCTTTTTAAATAAAATGGGAGATTGTTGAAGCCTATGAGTGGCAGTCCATCCAAATTTGACAACGATTCACCAAAGCCCTGGTTGGGCTCGACCAGAAGTGTGCCAGCTGCCTTCCAGCTCACCAGCCGGGTTTCCTCTGCCTCAGAGAGAAGGTGGGTGCCTGGATGTTGGGAAGCCCTATGGATGCCCGTCCCCATGGCCTAGGGAGGACTTGGAGGAGGCCAGCAATGTGAGATGTGGTTCCCAGAGCTACAATGGGAACTGTAATTTCTTGTCCCGGGATTTTTTTTTCTTTAAACAGCAAAGTTTTTTGTTCAAATTGGAATTGAAACAAAACATGTATTTCCTCCTAAAAATGGAGTTATTCTCTGTTAGAGTCTAAACATATAAATTCCTGGTCTGTCTGTAGGCAGCTAAGAATTACAGTGTTTCAATAGCTCTGATGGTCTGAAGATAGATGCGAGTGCAGGACTGTAGGGAGATGTAATAGCTTTGATTAGATCAGTGAACCAGGCTGGGCAACACAAATACATTGTAGGCACACAAATATGAAACACAAGTCTGTCTAAGACTGACTGTGCCTAATAAACTACTTATAGTTGCTTGTCTAATAAAAAGCTATTTCCTTACAGCCCTGTGTTCTTCCATTAAATATTTGTGGGTGCCTTTGGTAAGAGGAAAGGCTGTAATCACTCTTGTGCGTATCTGGGATCGGATCCTGGGTAATTTCCCAATGAGATACAGATAGGGAGTGCTCTGTTCTGAATTTGGATGCTCTGACATTGTAGTATATACTCTCAAGTGCTTAAATATAAATTTAAGGAATTGACAGTGGCACTGAATGTCCCACTTCAGGTTTACAGAAGTATTACAGAGAGCTGGCTTGGTTTTGGCATATTCTTTAATGCCTTGCTGCATGCTAGAAAGCCCTCTTGGCTTACCTCAGTTGGTGCCTGTCCCCTCTCCTGACCCCATGAGACCAGGTCATGACCTGGCTTATGGTTTGGGGGGTCCATGACCCCTCAGGTAGGCTGGGAAATGTGCTGGGGAGGTGACGTGTCTGGTTAAGGTGTCCCACTACCCTGGTTTGTGGATCTGTGCAAACCTTTGGGGAAGGAATGCTTTTCTGTCAGCCAAAGTCACTTTTAATTCAAGCCAAGTTAAGGTAAGATGGTGGGGGAGAGAGTGGAAAGAATGGATTTACTTAAACAAAATTGACAACACAGCTGCCAATGTTTATAAAGACATGGGTCAAGAAATGAAAGAAAAGAACATGCTTACTCTATTTAATTTAATCCAAGGGGTTTCTCTCACCCCTCTGCTGGCTGATTTGCTGTAGACATTCCTATGGCTACCTGCTCAGAGATTTTGTCTCTCTGCATTTTTTCTGTCTCAGGTTGCATCCGCCACAGAGAAAAGTACTTCCTGATAGGACGTATTTGTTTTCATAGCTAATCCTCCTTTCTGATTCCACTGATTTAATCTTCTTCTCCAGAATACATTTACTTCTTTCTTTTGCAAAAGATATGGTCTCGCTGCTCCCTTTGTAATTAAAATAAACAATGTTATAGTCACTCTGCTAAACTAGGTGCCATCTTCTTTTCTTGATTGTAATTAACCATTGGGTGACAGTGTTGTCCATGCTACTGATGACCAAACCAGAAGTTTCAGATGAAATTTGGAGAGACCTACCAGTGTTAGATAAGTAGCCATAATAGTGATGAACGCAAGCTGGAATAGAAAGTAACTCATACTGAAAGGAAATACTAACATTTTTCCTCAAGTTTTGTTTTTGTTTTGTTTTGTTGTTTGTTTTTTTTTAATTTGCCCTTGAAATAGAGAGGAAAAAGTATGTCTTTAAATATCAGGAAAACATTGGCCCCATGCAGAGAAGCAATATAAAACCAGATAATTAGAAGATACAGCATATATCAGAGTTTGAAAACAGTCTGTGAGTCAGTGCTGTCCCCACATTTTACAACTTATGCAGCTTTGGTTATCCCTGTCACTAAAAGGTAAAACCATGGTCCTGATGGAGTAATGAAGTGATTGCAGACCTGAAAGCTTTCTATGTGATGTTAGGATGAGAGTGGGGAAAAAAAATATTAAATTTTTCTAAAAAGAGGAGTATTTTAACAGATACTTCTTACGTAAACTTTTTTTTCCAGCTAGCTACTGTTATGACTAGTCTAGAGAGGAAATGTATAAGGTGATATTAAACTGTCATCTAAAATGAATGGTAAGATATGGGTTGGATGCAGGAGCTGGAAAGGAAAAAGAAATCGATTGGAAAAGGAAACATTTACAAACTAACACTTAAAACCAGAATACGTAATTCAGTTCTGTAACCCCATGACAGATATCACTCAAGAAAAGCACTTTGCAGAAGGCTAAAAAGGATTAGACACAGATAGGTGAGCAAGATGAATATCATGCAGTTACACTTGTTAAGATAAAATTTATAAGGAAACCAAGCCATAAGTAGGCAAATAGCTCCCTGAAGTGAAGAAGAAACTTCCCCTTAGTCATATCATAGTGTGATAGTTCATTTCAGGTGGCTTTCACCTTGGCTTAAAGCCCTTGCCCATGGCTGCTGGCAGGCACAGAATATTGATCAGGAATACTTGGTTGCTGAGGGCAGGATCGAGTTGACCTGTTCACATAGTTTTCTTGCCCTTTTTCTTGCATGCACCATTTTCGTCTTTTACTCCTCCCATGGTTTTCTTTTACCTTTGTTTTTCTGTTTTCTAGTTCTCCTCCCACGGCACTTCTCCCTTCAACCTGTTTTCCCAGTCCCACTCCAGACGGTTTGACCTCTCTCAGCAATTCTTGTCCCTAGATCCTTCTCATGCTGTACATGTCTTACTCAACACAGAGCAATTTATTTTTCCTTTTTCCTTTTTCCTTTTTTTTTTTTGTTGCCACATTTCACTTACATGCAGGAACAACGTAGTAATGCGTCCAAGCAAACATATTGCAGCGAGTTGTCAGGAACACCCTGAAGCAATGAACCACTAGACTCCCTCTCACCGTTGGACTTCTGCTCTTAGAGAAACTTAGTGCATTATGACACTTCAGTTTTCAGTGGAATCAGCTTTCATGGATCCCCAAAGAAAAACAGCTAAAACTCCTCAAATAATCACTTCATTTCCTGTTTCCTGGTGTTTAATAGGTGACTCAGCTGATGGTGACAAACTCTTGTCTTTTTGTGGGCTGCCACTTACTGGCCCAATAATGTTTCAGAGATATGTAGCCTTTTTCAAACGGCAGTTACCTTAATGTTCCTTTCCTTTCCTTAAAATTCAGCTTGAAAGCAAAACCCCGATTTTATTGTCATTTCCTCCCCAAAGGCAAAGCCTATGAAGATCCTCTAGAAGAGAGAGATAGTTCAGACAACAGCCTTCTCATTTATTGATGCCTGAGTTCATATCATGACTGTAGCAACTTTCAGTGCGGAGGAGACATGGATATTAGAGAAGAGAAGAAAAGCCTCTAACTGCTGCGTTATCAAATCCCTGTCACAGAGGATGTGTGAATACAGTGGCTGTGGGTCTGTCGGGAGGACAGACTCCAACCATTAGACTAATGGAGCTGTATGGCTCTGCCCATGAAGATTTATCTTCATCCGCAGTGTTGGGGAGAGGCCGGTCCTGATTCCCGTCTGCAGCTGAGCCGTGCTGGGAGAGCGGGCACTGCTGGACGACGGGCTCCGCTGCCGTCCTTCTGCACGGGAGGGTGGAATGGCTCACAGTGCAGCGCTGCTCAAGTCCCACCCCCAAACAATTTCTTTCACCTGCTGGTTCTACACAGCTGACAGGTATGAACGTGGCTGGCATAACGAGAGGGTTTGAAAAGACCAAAAATGCAGAGTGAACTTCTTAAAGGACGGCAGAAACCTTATTACAGAAATTAAGCAGTAATCATTCTTTTGATGTCATGTGGGGTGTGTGTGTGTGTGTTTGCCCACAGGCTATTTTTTCTTGGGGTTTTTTTGTTGTTTTTTTTTCCAATTGAAAACAAGTGGAAGGAAAGGAAAGATACAGGCAAAATAAATTCACTCTGACTTCAAAGCAGAAATGTTTCTCCTTTGGAAATTCACGCAATTACCAGATAGTGTTACAGTATAGTAATGCTGAGATGCATGGATAGCATCGTAAACAGCACGTTCCACACGGTCCACACGGTGTGTGCCAGCAAACACCCCTAAACAACAAGCAGACAGAGGCATGCTGCCACTTTACCGTTTTGTTTCAATGAGCCAATTTACAGGAAGAGTGTTTCTTCATTAAAAAGGTCCGAGACCTCAAATTATCTGCATAGATTCACTTTGTCCAGGCTTGACAGGTTTTAGAGATTAAATTAAATCCAGGCAGTTTCCAGACAGATAAGAAGGTGGAGTCCTCACCCGCAGAAGTTACAATCAAAGGGTGGACAGATGGACAAAAAGCTAGGGAGGGGAAGCTAGGACACATATAGCTCAGCATAAATTCAAAAGGTAAATTAAGGAATTGCTTTTCACCCAGTCATTTCCCAAACATCGAAGAGTGACGTTCATTGTTTTGGCAGCTTTTTTGCCTGCCTCTCCTCTCCTCTTTTCCTTGATTTTTTTTGGCATCTGTTTCCTTTTCTTTATCTGGTGCATAGCTAATCCAGTGTGTGTACAAGTGTAGGTGCTTAAGGCAATTGCTCAACCTTGAAAGGAATTCCTACCTGCAATCAGGGACAGTCTAAGAAGGATTTTGCTCCTGTCCAATAATTGTCGTTCACCTATGACCCTTTTTTAGTAAACTCATAGCTGTCTCATTATTACTTAAAAAAAAGGTGCTTGGAATAAGAATGTGTTCCATTAAGCAGGCAAGTCTAAGCGAGTGTCTAACACTAGTGCCCATGAAGTTCATCAGAGGAATGCTGATTGATTTTCTTTAAATAGACTAGACGAAGAGTAAAGTATTAGGCTTGTCTAAACAATATGCAAGTCAGCATGGGGCTATGTGTTTTCAAGGAGAGCAAAAATGGATTGGTTCCAACAGCACAGTGTAGCACTGAGAATAGCCTAAGCGTAGGAATTTAGACTCAAACTTCTAAAGGCATATTTTCCATTGTTTTAAAGAGGAAATATTGCTATTCTTCATGCGCAGATACTCATATTTTTAAAGTCATAGCATTGGCACCTAAGTACAGTTTATCTTAAAGAGCTTCTGCTTTGTTGGTGTACCTGAGGTTTTTAAAATAGTTGCCAAATGTTTACTCATAAAAGAGTGCAAAGGGGAGCTGAACTGCGTGAAAGTCAGCTTGGTCCCTAGGACTGGAGCCTTAATATATTTTAATGCTCTAAGACTCATTAAATACCTAGCACAATTTTCAGGAAGCTGAAAAGTGTCTTATGCAGCAGCCTTTGGGTGTTTGTCTCCTGAGACAGAAGGCAGAACCTACAACCCCTGTGCTCCAGAAAGTCCTGCCCAACCCCGGCCAAGCAATTTAACATCAGAACAGCATCTATCAAAATGGAAATTCCTATTGCATGGGAAGACATCCACAATTTGCTTCAGTACATCAAAATGCTATGCCCTGTCAAAACAATCCTAACCATAATTGACAAGATTCCCTGATCTGCTTGGGTTTTCCAGCTGTCTGGCTGCAGAGCTACTAAGAGGCTCAGCATCTGGAAGCCTTTACCTGCCTTGATTTTCTTCCCAGGTTGCTGGGGGCTTTGAAGTTGCCAGGCTTCCTGCTGCAGAGCTGGGCCCCAGCTCTCAGGACAATCTGGCAGAGAACCAGTCGGGAAACATTCAGGAAAAGTCCCTATTCATTGACAAGCAAATTGAGACTTTCTTTTTCTCATTTGACCTACCCTGACAGGGCAGGAAAACCTGAACGGTCAGCTCTGGGGAAAGAGCAGCAACCACTCTGATTATGTTAGCTTAAGCTTCTTGCTCAAGGATATGAGCTGGAAACAGGCATTGTGTTTTTAAGAACAACACTGGTTCTCGCGTTTGGGTTACGGTTCAGGACAGGTAGCATTAGTAAACCTTGAAAAGATGTTTTCATTGGCAGGAAAGCAAGGGCCTGCACTCCCCTCTCCTTCACTAGCACCCAAACGCTGCTGCTAGCTGCCACTCCTGTCAATAGAGAAAACCCAATCCAACGCTGCACAGATAAATCACCTTCTTTGCCTTAAATAATAGTGAGCCCCAGCTCTCATTTTACCGCAATGGAGAAGCACACTCAATTTATTCTGGGGCTTTTGGGGACGAACTGGCTTACATCTATTTTCAATCAGTTACTCAGCTTCTGTGCTGTCCTTGGCATAACTCACAGAACTAATATTTCATGAGCACAGCTAAGAACTATTGCCCTCCTTCAGCTTTCTGCCTGCCTTATTAACATGGACTCCGCTTGGAATTGAATCAATTGTAAATACAGGGCCAGATCCTGCACTGGTACAAATTGCCTCAGCTTTCTTCAGCTGCCTGGAGGTAAGTCAATGTGTCTGCGCTTGGGCGAGCACCCCACTGCGAGTACGCAGCGACACAGAGAGCGGGGGGATCCACTTCCAGTCACAGAGAAGGAAGGAAGGGCAGCTCCACCCTAATAGCAGCCTCAGCACCTTTATTTACGGCGCAGCCTGACAGCGGGAGGCCGGGAGGGAAGCCTTGATTGAGGGTTTCCATCGATCTGCAGCCCCTTGCGGGACAGGAGAGGTAAGAAGGGAGCAGCAGCTGCATAACTGATACCTCCGGGGAGCCCTTTGCTCTCTAACTGCGGGGTATTTGTGGATTCCCGCTGTCACTGCGCAGCCCCTCGTGGTGTTGCTGCATGCGTGAGCTGAGACTATCTGCTTAGAGACAGTTTTTAAGTGAGGTGATGAGAAGTCCTCCAGGCAGCTGTTTAACCCAGGCCAGAGATGTGCCTGTTATCTTATCTTTCGGTATTACTCAAGTCAGCCACATGCCTCATTCTTGGCACAGACTAAACAGCCCATGGAAGTCTAAGGAATAAAAGATATGGGCTCAGTGTGCACTGTAGACTTTCAAATGCATGCTGACTCATTTCAAGTAAATCACCTTCCGTGCTATGACAGAGGCTAATTTAGACTCAGTATCTGTAGATTACACGTGCTATCATTTTGGTGTAAAGATGAGACGTAGATCAGAAACAGGTGCTAAATTCAGCGTGAAGGTTTAAATAAAGCCTGATGTTCAGAAGTGAGGTTCATCCCTGGCTCTTCACTTGGTTTCCAGAATACTTAGGACTTTTGGAAAGTGTGTTCTGGTTGCACAAATACTCAAAAATAGGACTACCTTGGTTATCTAGCTAGTACAGACCATGCCAATGAATTACCTTTGACAATGAGTATATTTTCAGCTGTTTAATCAGCTCATGATTCCAGGGGCTGTTCTGAGAAGACAAAGTAGCATTTCTTATATTTCTTTGGTACTCTGGAAGACTCAAAGACTGAGTTGTAGAGAGAAGAAAAAGAGATGTGTGTTAAAAAACAAATAATTTATAAAAATATTTACAAATAATTTATAAAAAAATCCAAACCAGCATGGCTTAGATTCTGTCCTCAAACAGGACACAAGCATCAGCTGTGGGGATTCCCAAAGCTGATTTGCTTGGGTGCTATCAACACAGAAGGGGAATGGACTTGGACCGTCCCAGCCCAGGGCTGGAGCTGCCCTTCTGCAAGAGGCTCTGATGGAGGGGTGCCTCCAGCTCCTCTTGCCCCGAAGAAGAGCTCACAAACCAGATTTTGGGGTGATTTTCACGCTGGAGTACCTTGCCAGCTGCCAGGGTGATCTGCCACATTAGGGAAGGTCTATTGATTTTCCTGTGGATGGTGCGTAAGTCCTGAAGGTGGTGTTTTGCTCAGTGTTTGTAGTTCCAACAATTAGAAAATGAAAAGTACACAGCTGAACGATCCTTTTCCATCTTTTACACTTGACAAATTCACTTTTCTGTATTTCCCTTATCACAGACAGTAGCATCAAAATTGAAAATAATACATAGTAGTCTGAAGGTGCAGAAAAAGGCACACTTAGATACCCACAGAGGGGGGTAGAAATGATTATAAAGAATGAGCTTTTCCTGCCTTTGGATTTTATCTATTCTGAAATGTATTACTACAAGAACAGAGTTCAGTCTATAATATCACACAATTTAGGAAATTCTCCACAGGCATTTTTTCTTTTCTTCTTTCTTTTTTTAGAAGTTTTTTTTTTTTTTTTAACTGAGATTTCATCTTTTTTCCTGTATTTTTATGCACTGGTTTATTATCTGACACCAGCTGCTCAAGAAAAAACATGGATTCCTTGATTCAGGACTTCACAGGTACAAGAGAAAGAAATGTGCCTTAAGGCTCTTTTGTCTTTACACTTAATTTATTTGTAGTTCTAAAGACTATCACCCAGAACAACAGTTTCACTGGTACTGAATGGATTACTACTGCCCAAAGATCCTGCTCTACATAGCTATGTTATTTGTGATTTGGGATATTGGGATATTCAAGACTGAATTAATTACTGCAATCCTGTTTTGTTATTTTTAGAATTCTTTGCCAGTCTTTTACTTTTGGGTTGTGGGGGTTTTTTTAGGATTTTTTTTCTTTCTTTCTTTTTTTTATGAGAGTAGTGATTTTCATTTTCACATGCAAGGAATGAATTCAGGCTGCATAAATCAAACCCCAAAATAATCCTCATAAATTCTCTAAGATTTATTAAGTTATGCCCTTTTGTGTTTGGGAATCATAACAAGCCAAGTAATGAAGCAGAAGACACTGGCAAAGCTCTGAGCTCAATGAAGACTCTGCGGGAGCAGCTGGATAGATGAGATCATTCAAAATTTGGAGAAACAACATCTTAGAATAATACCCATCTGTCCGCATAAAGTCATTCTTAAAAACTCGGTCGTCTCTTTGCTCACATAACTGTCATATAAGAACACACATTTCAGATACTTGTTTGCGAACCTCTGTCTTCTTTCACAGCATTCACATGTTTCACCGAAAAATCTCGGGGTCTACCAACATATGTTGCAGTATTTTTCACTTGCATGTCAGATTTGGAGGCTCTTCAGGCTGGGACATTTTAACATTGAAACTCAGTTCTAAAAAGATATAAGATAAAAAAAGAAATGTAAAGTAAACCATCCTCCCAAGCCCTTGAAGTTTTTAAGCATAAGTCTGCTTTATTTTGTTAAATCTTCTCAGTTTCTCCGGCGAAACTTCTCCAGTACTGTACATGCAAAACTCCTAACTACAGAAGTGCACTGTTAGAGGGTCACTGAAGAGTACACATCTGCCTATGGTCGTGATACCTGCAACTGATTGACGAAGCAGTGACTCCCATTACCTCGTGAGAGGCTATATTTACGAGTTTCACAAGGGCTTTATCTCTGTGAAGCATGCCATGGAGCTCTGCTCATTCAGCAGGGTTTCTACAGAGTCTCAGCGTGAGAGAAATTTAAGACTGTCAGTGAAACATCAACATTTCATGTTTTTCACAGGGCATCTCCTCTTCATCCTGTTAGAGGTCTTAGAGGACTTTGAGGATTCCGTGGTTTAGTTCAGATTTTCCCAAAGTCTGCTAGCTGCTATAAGTTGAATGTCTGTCACCTGTCTACTCGACATCTGTATTCTGCATATTACGATATCATGGAGCCCAGCTGGAGCTACGTACTGTGCTGCGCAGACACAAAATCCAGTACTTTTGGGAACTAGCTGCACCGTACAGTCATTCTGCTCAAAGGCAGCAGATTTGGACAGATTAGGAGAGACCTGATGGACCTACTGAGTATGGTCTGTGCGCATGCTGCCTCTAACATGTTTTGAAAGCATCCACAGGATAGCTGGATGGGAAGTTCACAAGGGGTCTGGCAATTTCCCCAAGGGATGGATTGACCGGTCCTGATCTACATGTGCAAGGATTTCTTCCCGAGCAAATGCTAGCTGCTCTTTCAGAAGACCAAGTTTGGTTTCAGAAGATCAAGAAGACCAAGACGCCTTTCCTCTCAGGCGCAGGGTGCTTGCAAACAGGCTGAAGTGCGATGGTGGAGGCAGATGCATGACTTCTATGGCAATCCAAGTGGCAGAAGTGATGCAGTAATAGAGAGTGCCTGCCGTACCTTGAAAGGGAGCCAGCCTTCGCAAGGTCTTCATGGGAAATTATAGGGTACGTCACATCAGTTATTGAAAGATATAAACTCAATAAGATAAATACCCAAAATGACTGTAAGCATTAGATATTTTGTGGAAGAATCCTTTTTTGGCATGAGCCCTGTCAAAACTGGCTGCTCCTGCCCAAGTACTGAATAGATGCTCTGGCAGAAGTATCCTCAAAATGTGCACACTCTCTAATGGATATGGTTCCATGATTTCAGTTCAAACCTATAAATACTGAAAGCGATGGCAATAAACCTGGCTTGACTTTAGAAAAGAGAAGATTTGTTTTTAAACACAGCATTAGAAAAGTGCAGTATCCATGACAGTGCAAAAAAATGGCTGGATTTGGGGCATGTTTGCCGCTGTCATTCAGACATATAATACCTCAGGCTTTGAGGGCATCAGGGACAAGAATGACTAGAGTCCCACGGCCAGACACATCTCTGTGGGAAACCAGACAAACACAATTGCTAGGAAAAATGATGTGTGAATGAACAAATGTAAAGAGACTTGAAAACAATTTCACAAAATATGCTACTATCCAATAAACTGAAAGTGTATAGAAGTGTTTATTGTTGGGTTGCCGCATACATGTGAAATCTGAATTTGTCAGCTTATGTAAGCCTTTCTAATGAGAAAAAGGCAAAAACCCCACTGTATATCCAATCTTTTTTTAGAATGCTATTTGACATTCCACTAGTTTGATCAAGACCTGTACAAATTTATCTAATCTCTGTGGGTTTCACGAGTGCTGTTAACTGACTGTTGCTGGAATCAGTGTTATGATACAGGCACTGAGTTGGATCACCACATATAAAAAGAAGAAAATCTGAGGCAATAAAGAGTTTCGTGTTGGCATTCATTGTGCTAGATTCTCTTTAAGACTTCTTCTTTGGGAAAAGTTAATCTAAATTGTTTTACCCTAAAGCAGAGTATTAGGATCTTTATTTGCATTGGGGAGCCGAAGGTACGTGAACTGGTAATAAATGAGGAAAAGTGCTAGACAGAGTAAACTGTCAAATGTAAAGGCATTTGATCTGTTTAAGAAAAAGTCAGAAGGAGCACAAAAAAACCTAGGCCAGCTCCTCAGTATTGTGCTTAAGTTTATTTCCTAGTGGATTTGCTGAAATTCAAGCTACTCTGGACCCCAGGTTATATTATGTTTTCCTTTATACATGTAGCATGCACAGTTTTCCTTTCTCCAGAGGACAAGTGAGCTGTCAGTTAGCAGAGGGTATGACCTCTGCTTGCACAACGATATTTTCGCAGAGTATAGAGCAGCTGGAATAAAACAAAGGATCTGGAAGCAATTTTTATGCTAAAAAAAATCTCCATGGCTTTTCATTCTGAAGTTTAATATTTCTGCCCTCAATGTGTGTTTTTATGGAATGTATTGGTAGAATCTGCACTTTTTTTTTGCTATCTATTGTGGTCTCAATGGCAAGCCAGGCGAGCCCAGCAGACTTAGCTGGGAAAACAGCACGTTGCAGTTTCACCTGCTGCGGTAACCTCCCAAAAAGCCAGTCCAGAATGGTACAAAAATACACAAATCGTTATTCAGTCAAGACTTACCGTGTGTGCTTTGTGCCTTGCTACACAATGATCACCCATCTGGGCTTTCCTGTGGATCTAGCAGATCCCTGCTAAGGAAGGAAAGGTGAAGATGGAGAAAATTTCTAAACATTGTAGGAGTACACTTCTGGGATGGGATGGGCTTCCAGTTAGAAGAGAAGGGAGCTAAAATCAGAAATGGCTTCATATAAAACTTGATAGCTTGTTGATAGCATTTCTATGTGAACATGAGAGTAATCCTGGAGCCTGTAATTCAAGCCTGCAATTAAGGTTTCCAATGCTGACTTTGTTGGTAGATGCGAGTGAGGGCTGAAGAGACTTGGTCGTACATGCTTGTTCCACATATTGCTAGACCTTTTAACTGACACTAAATTTTATGGTTCTTGTCCACCTGCAGGGGACAGGAAGAAGTTGTTGTGTTTTTTTACTGCAAATATATAACTTGACTTTGAGGAATAGTGGGGAGGAATATGGTGTTTTACTTCCTTTGGAGAACTGAAAACTAACAAACTAGATAGCAAAGTGACATTACATTGGCATCTGCTCTTAGTGATAGTAAACTAGTGATAGTCGTATGGCCTGTAGTGTGTCTTGCTTAGGCAATCAGGGTTAAACCTGTTGTTTGATTGGACACAGGAAGGATACTTTTCCCCCATTATACCATCAGGGACCTTTGATTTGTGTTTTTTTGCCTTCTGTAATATTGTTTACGGTCCACTTCCTAGGATCAGCTGGTCATTTTCACTCCAGAAATGTCTCTATATTCCTGGTAAGTCTTCTTTTCCTGCAGGCAGTGATTTTGTGAAATTCCAGTCATTGAACTAAAGGGCTGAAGACTGTTACATGGGGTCAGGAAGGGTTTGATGTCTTTTGGTTTGGGAACACCTGGGTTGTGTTGATCCAGGTGGTCCCTTACTGTCATACGACAGAGCAAAGCAAATTTAGCAAACAGAATTAGACCCATCATTGGTGGAACATTTTAAGAATCTTCCACAAGAAATTAAGAAGTGATGAACTCAAAAGGGTTCCCAATTTTGAATGCTGCTTCAGATGCTATATTTAACCAGAGACACATCTTTGTTTAAAATGCAGACTTTACTACTGTCAACTATGATTTTCTGTCTTGGTTGACCACCTAAAGTCCTTAATTCAAAAGGCTGAACTAAAAAAGCCTGGTCTACTATTTTATCGGTAGGGTTATCACAGCAACGTTTCATAGTCTGGGCTGGTCTCCTGCACATTTTTGGAAGGACTCTCATACGTTTAGATTAACAATATAAGGTCGGTGAGATTACTCGTGTTCAAACTAGACACATTGCTGGGTTCAGGCTTCCTGCAGTAAAGAATTTGAGCTTTGCTTATCTGACAGACAGCCAATTTTGTTTTATGGAGATATTCAGGCTGTTGGTCTCCTGGCTAAAAAAAGAGGGAGCTGGTTTTGGGACAATGGTTTGGGACAATCCTGGCTCTGAACTCAATTTCAGGTTTAGTCCAAAAAAAGCAGTTTTTTAGACCTTAAAGCTGTGTTGAAAAGTGGATCTTTATTTCTACTCAGAGGAGTCTGAAAAGTCACAAAATATTAGCAGAAGATATTTTCATACAAATGGTTAGAAGTTCAGCACTGGGCCTGGCTGGATTAGTCTTTCTTTGTTTCTATTAATTGTGCATTTCATATATCTTCTATGTAGACATTATAGATACATAAAATATAAATATATGTATAAATATACATATATGTACACACACAAATAAGATTCACCTATTTAATAGAACAGGCTTTACAGTAATTCTAAATTGGCCTAAAGAAACAATTAGGGAAAGCATGGTTCAATATTGCCTGAAATGGTGACCTGATGAGTCAAGCATCATGTTTACCTCTTCGTTAATCCAAAATACTGAGGATAATATAGAATAATGTTAGCCAATCAGGCTGCACACGTAAATAATGCCTCCTGATTCATCAAGACTGCTGAAAATAGCAGTCATCACTGATGAACCCATCCAAAAAACATATGCACATTTTCTTCCTGACTAGTTTTAAGTGATGAACAATAGTTTTACCCCTGCCCCTCTTGCCAAAGCACTAATTCAATTTCTCAGTTTTAAAGAGTACTCCCACACACAAAAACCCCCATAGTTCGAGTGAAGAGACTTCACTACCTTCTGATGAAAATATTTAACGCCCAGTTCCCCTGTGCTTTGTGTAGACAACTCTGCATGCGTTCAGCCAGAGCTCTGTATGGAGAATCACTACAGGACATGGCCTGAGAACATGTGAAATATATATGGATGTTTACTCAGATTCCCCTTTGTAAGAACAGACGTGTGTACTTGGAGAAAGACCAGAAGAGGGTTGGGAGCAGGTTAATTTATACTAGCTCTAGCCAGCATGGGCTGGATTAAGACAGCCAGAGACGCAGGGAGGCCAGATACATTAGTTAGTCACCTTTTCCGTGGTCACAGCCTCTGTCTGGAGTGTAAAGAAGGACATTAAAGCAGCTCTCTGGTGGTTCTGCACCTGCTGGGAATTTGTCTGTACAGGTGGAATCCCAAGGGTCTTGTTAAGGCAGCTTTTAATTTACTTCACGGTTTTGGGAGAGGCTCAGAACCTGTGCTTCTGACCTCTGGCTTTAAGAAACATAAAATTTATTATCCCTCAGCTGGGGTTTGGCCAGTGCTTGTCTTCTGGATTAATAATTTTTAGTAGTCACCTCCTAAAGCAAATGTTTTACTTCTGTGAGCAAGGCAAATAAATATGTGCACCAAGAAAAAATCCCTGTGACCCTTTTCTTCAATTTGTTTAGCAAAAGAAGTCTATATGAGAACTACAGCTTTAATGTACGCTCATAAAATCTTTCATTTATTATTTATATAATTATTTGCAGAGTGCTGTTGCCATGGTGACTTTTACACACAGTGAGATAAATCCTTACACAGACAGTAGTCACGACTCCAAACACCATCACATGAAGATAAGTCTGCATGGACATTTCAGGGTTTGCCAAGTCTTCCTAAAGTAGTTATTGACATTAAAATAACTCCCTTCTGCTAAATTAGAGAAAAGAGCCTGTTTTTAGCCTCATTTCGTTAAGAAACAAGGCTTAGGCAATCATTTTCTCCATCCCTCTAACTGCTTATCCCCTCCTAATATCTTTCAAATTTGCTGGCATAATTTCAATTACCTTTCACTAAGATGTCTCAAAGATAGTTAAATCTGACACACTTCATGGAAAGTGGTTGTATGAAGGAGTGAGAATCCTAAAATAATGTGTCACAGAGGGAAACGTTCCACCGTGATCTTGAAAGTGATGAGCTCCTTTTGTCCTTTTGTCCAGACAGCATCAAACTGACTGTGACATGTGCTGTTTCTTTTACAGTTAAAGGGGAAGTGAGGCAGAAAAGGTGCAGCTGTGAGAGGATGGAGGGATGAGGAGTTCTGGTGGAGACTGGAGATGTTGCAGGCAGGATGTGGGGAACGTCCTTGTTGTAGTGATGGGGCTATAGGCTTGCAGGACACAAGTTAATACAAAATGAGAGCTTCATTGATTCTACTGCTCAAGGAGAACGGTTTCCAAATTCTGCAGCCTACAGCAACCTCCAGTTTGGGGAGCTAGGCCTTTGTGATATCTGAGGCAGTCTAGGCTGCTTGACTTCTGCCGTCTAGCTCCTTGGAGGAGAGACTTCCAAACGTAATGTATTACATACACTACACCTGCAGGGGTTAGTAACCCTGCACATCAGACAGTCCAGGCAGCCAGCTGGCACCACAACCTGGCGCTTCGGTAACCATGATGCAAGGCAGGCTTTGTCATAGGACAACCTGTGCTGAAATGGATTTTGACCCATGGACTGAAGGTGGTGGAGCTCTTGTAAGTTTCACAGCTTCTCGCCATTCAACAGTGATGCCAAAAGCCACTAGAATCTTCACCAGGCTTCTCAGCAGCTATCGGATTATAGGGATCATGTTTCATATTTGGAAATACAATACGACTTTGTTTGGAAATGCAATATCATAACAGATACACAAATGTTAGACAGTTTCTTTTGTGTGAGAAATTTTATATATGTACATGCATGCACGCACAAGGTTAGTTGCTCCAAAGTGGCAGGATGTAGGGAAAGAGACATTTTTTGAATGCTTAAATCTGGCCAATTCCAATCACAACATTCCAAAGCAAATGAAAAATAAGGTCGGTATTTTGCACCATAGTGCCTAAAAGTGTTGTGTGTTTTCTGTATATGTACACTTACTGGCTTCTTTACTGAAGATTTTGATCTCCCTTTTATCAATGACATAGGTTCAGCATCTTTAAAAGTCATTCCAGCTTTAGGTGACTGAAGAAAAGAGTTTGATGCCTGTGCTCAAACATTTTGGTTTAATTTGATTATTGTTCACTATAGAATAGGTCAAAAGCCTCAGAGTCAGAGCTCTGGCAAATAACTGTGGAACAATGTTTTTCTTCTTGGACAGAAGATTTAATATGTTTGTTTTTTTAATTAACTAAGAAACGTGAAGTCATTCTTTCTACCGTGAATCTAAATACAACTATTAGTTCATACTGCTTTTGAAGAGGTTACAATGAGATAAAAAACTAATAAAAAGAATAAATTATCTTAATATTTTCAAGAAAAATGGTTGTCAGAAGCTCTGCTACAGATTGTATGGGAAGTGCTTTGTTCTGTCAGATGGTATGGTAAAAGGTTACCTTAGTGACCGAATTCAGTGATTGTTTCTTTCTGAATGTGTGGATTAGACCAAGATGGGTAAAAAGCCATAGAGAAATAATACCAAAATCACATATCAGATGACGATGATGGGGAAGGACAGGGTTTTTTGCATCTTAACCTATCCTCTCTACTCCTTAAATTATGCTTTAAAGCACCTCGCATTCATGCTTTAACACTCTTTCTCTTCCTCTCTAAAGAAAGCTTGGCAGTCAAGGATGAGAGATTCATGCCCTGCATGTTTTTTTTCAATAAAATTAAAGTCCAGAAATTTTCAATAATCAAATGGAATTAAATAAAACATTTTCCAAGAGTACAAAGTAAACCAAACAGCCAAACAACAGTGTGAGAGATTTGCAGGCAATGCAGAAATAGCCAATGAAACCAGCCAGTCAAGGCTGCCAAGAAGCCAGATGCTGTGAAAGGAAGAGCATTTTTCATAGCTTTCAGTCAGTGCCATGTGATTTCCAGCCGAGGAAAGAAAGAAGACACTCTGATGGTATTTATTTGTTAAGATCGGTGGCACTGTAAGTGTTTAATTTCCTAACAATTTTCTTTAAAGTTCGATAGGAATTTAAAAATCATTAAAAACCCTTCTGATATCTGGGTCTGATTTTGGTGGCCTCATCCTAATTCTTATTCATTTGTGTTACCAGGTCACCCTAAATGTGATCATAATTCATTAACTAGGCACTCTTTGATCAAGAGAGAGCCAGGACTGAAATAGAAAGGGTTTTGGAAATCAGGCTATTAGGCACTTAAGCAAGCTTTCCCCTGTAGCTTGCTGGCACTATGCCTGGCCTGAGCTAGTATTGACAATACTTAATTTTCATAAGCACCACCTTCACTTACAATTTTGTCCAAAATAAAATGATGCACTCAATCAGTAAGCAGAACACATCTTAACTGTGAATATTTTCATTCCTCTCTATATGCAGTTCATGGGCTTTCAGGAATGGGCAAATAGAGTCAATATTTTGGCATGACATTTGTGCAAAATGTTTGCAACAATATACAAGAATAGGTGATTTTATTCCGGTTTTTGAAAGAGCTATAATTACAATCAAGGTATCTTTGGGTTTATGTATCTGTATTGCTTGTGCCACTGAGAAAGTCACAAAACAGAAAAACAGAGGAAAGAAATTGTAACTATTCTCACAAATATGACACCTCATAAAATCAGTTTGCCACATAAAGGGCCTGCCTCCTTAGAAGTGTGTCTGAGGGTAATGCTGGGGATTCTAGGACAGAGAACACCACATTGATAGAAAGTCAATCTGCTGAAAAGCAGCACTGCTTCAGGAAAGGGAAACAGTCTTCTAGATCAGTGGTCTTCCTGAAAGTGTCCACAACTAAGGCTGGCATATTTCCTGGACACCTTTGGCTAAGACATCAATTTCCTTTTTTTCCCTGCGCACAACTGCATATATAAACTGTGGAAAGCTCCCAAGAGGATTTGGATTTAGACTTGTCTTTCCCAAACAGAAATAGATTCTCCTACCTGCAACACTCATGTTAGTATAATGAGGGCCACTTTTACTTCTGGCAGGCTTTGAGGAATTAGTCACTGAACAAACCACCTGTAACCCTCAATTAAGTTCTGTGCTCCTGTATTCTGACTGAGAAAAATCTTATTATAGACGTGGAGAATGCTGAAGGAAGAAGACAGCATGCCTACTAATCCAGAGACAGTGAAGAAAAATAAGAGAGAGATATATTTCCCCTAATCTTAGTGGAGCTGGACTTGCCCCACCACAATTAAACACACAATGTTACTAGTAGCTAAGGAAAGGGTGGTGTGGAAAAAAAAAAAGGGAAAAGTGTGTTATAAAAGAACAACATAAACTTCTCACATACATCTTATGAAGAAGAATATTCCTACCTGTCAGTTCAAGAGCACTTCTCTTCTCAGGAGCCTTTCAGCTGAAAGAATGACAGTCTTGCTCTGCGATTCGCCTTTCCTACCTCAAACTTCAGCAAAGAAATGCATCTCCTTTCAAAGGAAAGCATCTTCCTTCAAAGATGATGAATGTGGAGGTAAGAGTTAGGCAGGGGCCTATTCCAAGTGAAAAGAGTGCAGAAAGCAGTGGAAATCAGTTATTTCGTATTAGCTAGCTAAACTTAGTGATGGGAAACAAGAGAACATGTCCCTTCACCCCCACATCACAGTCACGGAAATAACAAGTGGAGGGAAATGGCTTTTGTTTTCTTTTTCGTCTTTCCACTGCCCACAGCATTCCCAGCAGCAGAAAGCTTTCACTCCTCTCCCCCAGCGAATCCCAAAGGCAACACATGCTCCAGATTCATCACATTGGCATGCCAATCCAAAATGGTAATCTCAATTGCTATGTTGTATCAGTTAAGTCAACAGACCAGTTGATCTGCCGGGTAACAAATTTGGAAAGCTTTTCTCCCTGAAGAGCATGAAGTCACAATGGTGTTTTCTGCTCTTTTATATACCTGTTGCTATAGCTATGCACCCTTCCCTGGGGAACAGCAGGAGAAATCAAACCACTCAAGCTGGTCTTGAACTGCATTGACACCTCTGCAGACATAAGAGCCTGTGGTGAGCTCTCTTTTGCTATGCTTCTCAGCTTACTCCTGAAAGTATATGTTGTCAGAGCAACCCACCATCTTTCACAAGAATGACATAATATCTCAGTTGGAATGACTTCTTTAAACAAGACTGCACTCCCATTCACCTCCCAAAACAGTCTCTCAATGACTTTCAGAAACTGAGTGCTTCCAGGACCAGCACCAGTAGCAGAGTGTACGTCCTTGCATTGTAGCAGGCCGTGTGTTGCTATCCACTTTTCTGCTAGAACAAAGCATTTCTCTCAACATTCATTGATGCCATTGTGGGATACCGGTAAATTCAAAAGTAAATGGTTTAACCTTTGGACCTTGTAGCAGAAAAAAAAAAAAAAAGCCCAACTACTAACAGCTTAGGCTGAAAAGCTAGATTTTCAAAGTAATGCATGACATAGACCAAGCTGTGTGAGAGCTCACTGTCTGAGGGTGTTGTTTGGTTTTGAATGGAGAAGGCAATTTCATTGAATTATGCCACTTAGGACGCATCACACCCCTCTCTGCTGTCCACCCCAATGCCTCCTTCGGTGGATTTCCATCATGAGGATGGCACTGCTAGGCAATCAGGGACCCATCTCAGAGTGCCACCACCACACAGGGCAGTAACTGCTGCTGGGCACCAAGCGGCTCAGATGGGTTCAGTTTGGTGCTGAACAAATTCATATGTCCAGAAGACACTTTGCTGTCTCGGCTAGTGCAATCCCTCTGCCATAAGGCACGTCAGTGATACTTACTGGCAGATGTTGACCTATGTTCTTACAGAACCTCAAGCTTCCCCAAACAACTCAGTTCATTTTTAACCCATCCTAGAAATGAGACATGTTCCTATGACATTACTTCAATCTTCCTGCTGTTTTAGTCCATTACTTCTTGTCTTGTCTACTATGGTCATGGAGCATCAGTTTTTCTTCACCCTTTCAGTAACCTTTTCCCTCTTTGAAGATTGTTATCACATCCTCCCTCAGGCTCCTCTTTGTAAGATTAAACGCCTCAAGTTCAGATTTTTGTTCTAAGTCATGAATCATTCCTAGTTGGCTTGACAAAAGTGAAAAAGAGCATTTGATGCAGCAACTCTGAGAAATTTCATTTGAAACAAAGGATCATTTCTGTATTTTCAAAGTAAAGTTTTGTGGGTTTTTTAGTTAATGTCATGAGTAATTTATGACTTCATATCCCCATACGGGATGAAAACAAATATAGGAATACCTAAATTTCACATGGAAATTAAATTCTAGCATCCAGTTGACACTAGTCAGTGATTTGCCTCCCTGTGGGTGGAGGTCAGAGGATGATTTACATGTATATGCAGGTTGTTAGGCTAAAACTGAAAGATGGAACAAATGACTGAAATGCAAAACATCTGTTCTGTTGATTGATACTCTAACAGGCAGGTTGTTACAGATTAAGTGCAAAATCTGTTTTAGAGTTATTCTTAATGGGTGAATCATGTACACCCGTACCTTCACTCTGCATAAATTGGCAGCACAATCTGAAGGCCTTGTCTTGCAGCTCCCTGGGGTTCAGGCTGCTTTTGTATCTGGGCCAGGACCTTGGCCTGGGTCAACTGTTCATTTCAATGTTTATAGTCCTAAACTTGAGCTCTGGCTTTTCTGACATTAACGTTGTTTTGGGTTTTTTTCATGATTGGAGTCTAAATCTGTGTTGCTGCTGACAGGGCTGTTCTCACCCCTGTAGATCTGAATTTTGAACCTATGGTGACCTCACCTTGCCTTTTTCTTAGCATTTGACACCAACAGTAGGGGGAGAAATGTTGGAAGCCTTCTGCTATCTTCCAAGCCAATGTCCACCAGGATGCTGAGCTGGCTGGAAATGAGTTGTTTGCTTGTGTTGTTGGGTTAGTCTTTATCCCTGCAGCATGTAGCTCATGTTAGCATAGGTGAAGTGCTGGGAATGTATGACTGGAAATGAGATAGGGCAGAAACACCTTTTTTGGTGGAATTTGAGAGTTTGACTTAGGTTATTGTGTGACTTCCATCTATTTAACTATTAGCTCTAAAATTTCTCTTCTTGCAGTGTTGCTTCTAGTCCTGTCTGGTCCTTTACAAAGCCATTCACACAGGAAAAAATTAAATTAGTTTACTGAAGTGGCTCAGCAGAGTGTTGGGGACTACTGGAGCAGTACAAAGAGGGGGTTGGATAGTAGCATAAGGGTCAACTTTCCTTGTGAGAACCTTCAGATGTAGATTGAGAATCACAGAATCACAGAATCACAGAATAGTAGGCGTTGGAAGGGACCTCTGGAGATCATCTAGTCCAACCCCCCTGCCAGAGCAGGGTCACCTAGGGCAGGTTGCACAGGAACACGTCCAGGTGGGTTTTGAATGTCTCCAGAGAAGGAGACTCCACCACGTCTCTGGGCAGCCTGTGCCAGTGCTCTGCCACCCTAAGTATGTTACCCTATCTTCTGTTAAGGATGAAGAGAAAATCAGCACTTCAAAACCCTCTACTACCTTAGAGCTAGCAACATCAAGATGAGAGCTTGTTTAGGTCCGCTGTATGCAGTATGCTTATGCTAGTGAAAGGATGGTCACTTTGAAACATGCCTATTCTCTGTGTTGTTATGTGCTGCTTTTGTTCTGAATTATCTCCACTTCCCAGCTTTCCACCTATAAACAATACTTCCCGTTCCTTCATTTCTTACGTATTCCTGGACAACATTTACTTCTCAGCTACATCAGTACTCATCTTCTACCTCACATGATGTTAAATGACTGCTCTCATAATAATAGAAGGAACTCTTTGTAGAGTTCTAAATTAAATAGTAGCAGGTAGCTGAAAATTAGCAGTAATGTGCTTAATCAGGGATGTACAAAAGCGAATGTAACTTAACACTTAGCTTATTGCTAAAAAAGAGCGGCTAAAAGATTTACTACAGTGATTTTGCTACATGCTTATGATTTATTTTTAGATACAACAAATCTATAGAGTAGTTTTGGGATTCATCTGATCAAACGTAGACTTCTACATCGGAGCTAGTCACTATAGACCTCCTTTACAGCTAATGAAGAGAAATTACCCTTACCAGAGGGCAATTGATAACATCCTTGGGAAAACTAGGTCACCTGAATTGCATCCTTAAATTATATGGCCTGTAAAAGGAACCTATAGCTACTAGTTTAGATATATTAATATTTTATTGTGGTGGTACAAAGGCAGAGAAACTCAGGGTAAGATTTTTTTTTAGATGAAGTAATGTCTGTCACTAGATCAACTAAGTACTGTTGGAAAGATTACAACAGCTTTCGGGCACGTGAGACCTTTTTCAGCTATGAAATAAACGAAGAAGGTTTTAGAGGAAGATACAAATTGAGAGCAATTTCTCAGCATTTATTTACACAGGTAGGAGATGCAAAATTAACAGTCCCTAGCCCGGGTTCTTGCTCTGCCATTAGGTTCCAATGTCATGTGTGACAGTGGTGAAGACAGAAGGTGGTGATCTTATGGGACAGAGAAGACTGGAGCCTGCAGACTGTGGACAGGCTTGTCACTAGCCTCAGAGAAGCAAGAGCAGGGGAAGGCGAACTCACAGGCCAATGATTATTGCCTTCATCAACATGAATGACGATGTCAATTTAAATAGTGGTTTCAGAAAGTGATTTGAATATCTGCTCTCTCTCTTTCCTACTAGCTACAGAGATCTTTTATTTCAGAAGGTCTGGTTCTGGCTCCTTGTGTTGTTCTGTCCTGTGTATTAGGCAGGATATTGGATAAGACCTAGAAACAACTCTAGGAAAAAAAAAGAGAAGTTTGCCCCCTGCCAGTGGTGTGCCTTATTCAGTAGGCTACAAGGCTTTCTGTAGACACTTTGTGGTGATTCTCGTTTTTCTTCCCCTCTCCTTCCTGCCTCAGACCAGTGTGGAGATGTGAATTGGTGCTTCATGCTGGGCTCTGCAGGCAGTTCCTCCTCCTTCCTCAGTCTGAAAATATTGGTCCCTGACATCTGGCCCTCTGGGGACAGGAGAGGACCCAAGGAACGAACGAACTCCAGAGGAAATAGGGACAATCTTTGGGACTGTGACAGTGTACATGGTGCTGAGTGACAGGGCTCAGCCTAGAAAGCAAAGGACCCTGCTGAGGGTACTCGTGGAGATGCTTTATGACTTACTGACATGAAATCACACAGCTTTGCAATAGTGTGCCCACAGGGAGCTGAGGCGTGTGTTGCGGTGACTCTCTGGACCTGCAGCTGGCCAGCCAGAAGCTGCTCCAGGCAGCTTGGAGAGGTGAAGCCTCTCTCGAAAATGCCTTTGCACTCCCCAGCTGCTTGTTAGACAGTAAACTTTCCCAGCCATCAAAATAAAACTACTTTTTTTGAGTCCATAATACAAGTTGCAATATAATTTGCATTTAATAAATGTTTGTCAATTGTTAATGAGGTAACAGTTGGTAAATATGAATTATTTAAGGCCTGACAAATATGATTTGATGGCTACTTGGACAAATTTTCAAGGGAACAATTACACAGCTAGTGAATCAGAGCAAGCTGCATGCTTTTGTCCGTAGAAGCTGGCTAATCAGAGGGCTAACTAAACAATCTGTAGGTGCAAATTTGACCACACATACTTTTGGCTATATAAGCTCCGTGAGCAAATTTAAAGCCTGCATGTGAAAGCATAGTCCCCTGTGATTTAACAAATATGTTTTAATCTCTATAATTAAATAATCTCACTTTAGCAATTTTTCACTTTAACAGACTATATTTTGTTATACATTTTTTTCTTTTTTATTATTCTGGAAGAAATATGTTCTCAGTTATAAAGTATTTATTTTATATGAATCGAATATCTTAATAAATCTAAATTAAATGTACTTAGAACATTTAAGTGCTACTAAAACAAATAGGCAAATAAAATCTGCATGCAAAGGTATAATCCCAAATCAAGTTTATTTTGAGCACAGTTCTGTTTAGATTTTTATCACCATTTTTGCATACTAATGTTTTTAATGGGTTTCAAGAGCATGCCATATACTCAGTTGAGGAGCTGAGTATCTAGTACAATGAATCTTTTACATCTGCTAGCTCTGTGATTCCACTACTTGCTATTGAATAATGTATTAAGTTTTTCCAGGCTCCTTCTGTTTGCCAGATGAGAGCTGCAATGGTTTCTTCATGTTCATTTATTCTCTGCGTTTGAGTAATGTCATATTACAGCCACAATGCTGCCATTGTTAGACAACAGAAAAATAATAATAAATAAATCAGAGAACCAGCCTAGATTTACCTTTCCACATAAAGCAAGGAAACAGCATCTGGTACCCGTCTGTTATCTGTGTACATCTAATGTATGTCTACACAGATATGAAAATACTAGCTACGATGTACAGACAGCTACTGCCTTATCTTCCCCTAAGAAGTGTTAGTTCCTGAAGCAGAGGTGTCAAATCTTCTTGGCGATGGCACTGGTTGATCTGTGCTCATGTCCACTATTCTGTCTTTGTCATAATTTTCAAGTAAGCTCACACCACATCCTGTTGTTTGGTCACGTAAGTATCGTAATGGAAATCAGTTATAGTTGAAAAACTTCCTTTTCTATTAATATTATGTTTTTCGTTATGATTTAGAATGCTAAGGAAGACACACGGTTATCCCATTACTCCGGTTCTTGCAACAGAGATCGTAGAGAAGACATGAGTAAAGCTGATGGGAATCAGAAGAAGGTAGGTAAGGTATGGCAGAGTAGTCCCTTTTTTGGTTTGTATATCCACTTGAACAACATGAGGATAAAGGGCTACCAGAAGTTAAGTTTTGCAAAGGAAGAGTGTGGCTGATGTGCTTCTGAGTAGGGGAAGTGGATGTGATTTTTAGCGAACAGGTTAGGAAATAAGGCTCTGAACTGCTAAGTGCTGCAGAGGAGCAAACATCTGGATTGGAAATGGTTTAAATAGCCAGAAAGAGTGAGAGTAGCAAGACCTACAAGATATGGAAGGTGGAGCAGATCAAGCATGTTAGAGCAGACCCATGAGTCATCAGAACATCAACATCTTCATAACACATCATGAGAAATACTGTATTACTGTGCCCAAACCAGAACATACTTCTAAGAGGAAAAAGGAACTTTCTTCTGCCAGCTAATAATGTCTATGACAATGTGTAAAGGAATTCATCTATTGTGTGAACCCAGCTAGAATGTTTAAGGTAATCCTAGTGACACAAAAATGATTAGCATTCAATGATCAAGAAAAAAGAAACATACCCATGCACCCAGTATGTTCATCCATATCATGAACATGCTGAAAACTAAAGCAGAATAGAGGAGGACAGTGTGTATTTGCTGTTGAAAGCCTAATTTCATCAGGGACTAGTCTTACAAGTTTTATCTCCATTCAGAATCCATCATTATGAAAGAACAATATTTTTCAAATTCTAATCTGAGCAAAGTGGACACTGGTATATGTAGTTATTGCACTGCATTGCATTAGCACAGCTAATCAGTAATGATGGCCCCTCTTCAAGGAGACAGAAAGACCACAATAAACTAGGGTAAAATGTGCTCTTGGGTCTAGAAGAAATTTTACAGCTCCAGAAACATTCATCACTGGTAACTCAAGGCTAATAGCTGTGAAATTTCTAAAGGGAATATTTTGCTTCAACATTCAAATGACCTGAGGTTTAACACTGTTTCATTGCAGCTAAATTAAATGTTTTAATATCTGGAGAAATGGTGTAAAAACTTCTCTTAACTCGTACTGTGCCCTTTCTGTAGCTATGTGTTAATTCTGTTAGTTTAATGAGAGAGATTGGTGGATCTGTAGATTTGCTCAAAAAAAAAAAACAAACAAAAAAAGCCCAACCAAATTCATCAACAGCCTATATCCATAGTCCTGCGTTTCTGTTGTTTCTTTAGTGAAAATTACCCCCAAACTTAAAAAAAAATCTCCAAGGAAACAGTCAGATGTAGGTCACTCTATAGTCCCAGGAACAAATTTTCTAATTCTACCAAGTTAAGGAAAAGTTATATGAAGCTAGTCGACTAATTTGTACATTTTTGGGGATGATAAAAATCTTCAGAGTGATTCTTCAGTGAGTTAAATTCAAAGGGACTGTTTCCAGGAAGATGAAATGAAGCTAAACGATTGTCGTTTGCCGCAATAGCTCATCAGACTCAAGGGTACTATTACCAGAGGTATAACTACGGGCAGTTATTAATGATGAGCATTTTGGGGGAAATTTACACATCCAAGACCCACTTGACATATTTATATTTATCATTGCCTGTCTTTTCTATGCTTCATTAAATTAGCATAAATACTTTACCAAGAGATTAAGTATGATACTGAAATGAAACAGTTGGCAGCACCTTAAGTGTTCTGTTGAAGTCTCCAGCAGGCAAAGGACGAGACGCAAAATGAAACCCAGCTACTGTGTCTCATACAAGTGTTACAAGGCAATTCTTCCTTGTTTGTTTGTAGTTTTAGTCAGACCTTGCTGATAAACTCTACTTCTCCTTCCACTCCTGAAGTTACCTTCCACTCCTGAAGTTTTCCCAGAGAAATCTCTAAGACTGAATAGAGACTGAATGATGCAACCCTCTCTGTGCAAACACAACAAAATCTGACCTTAAGAAAAATATCCATCCTGTCCCTTATGCCTTTTGTACTCAGGAAGCAAGTACCAGACCAGTAGACCTTTTTCACCAAAATTTGGACAATTGGAAGGACAAGGTTGTTTTTTTCTGTGGTGTTTTTCTTAGCTATTGCATTCATTTTTTTCATTTCCCATATAGTATCAAATACTGCATTTCATGTTTCTTAATAAGGACTTTGCATTAAGGCTGAAGTGCTTTGAACTCTGTATGCTTCCTTTCAGCACAGCATGGATCCTTGGTGGCTAGTCTACTGATGAGTAGGAAGACCGAGACAAAAGAACATTAGGGCAAATTAGGGCATTCTGGTGGAAGCTAAGTTTTGTCTTCTACCACCGGTGAAGACTGTATTTTATTTGCTGAATACATCAAGATGTGCTGCTAAAGTAACGCAATTATACATCTGCATGCAGTTCCTTTTTCTGCAAACCCCACCTCATTTACAGAAGCTATATGGAGTAACATAATCCAGGAAGCCGAGGGCTCTAAACGGCATGTGTGAAAGTGGGGAGAAGAGGAGAAAGTAAGGTCGTTTGCCCAAGCTCAGAGCGAAGTAGCAGCAAACTTCTTCCTAGAGGTCGGGGATATTTTGTTGAAGACTTCTGTTTGCTTAGTAGCATGTGGTCTTTTATAAGTGCTCCAGTAGCTTCAGACCTTTATGTAGATCGGGTTTCTTGAAAGTGCAATCATCATACAACGAAAGATGTGACAGAAGTCAAACCGAAGCAGTAATAGAAAAGGCATTAATGAGAAAGCACAACAAGAAGAAAGCATGGGTACAAAATCACCCTGCTTGAACCTTACAGGGGAGTTTTTCTTGAAATAATTCCACTCTAATTCATGTGAGATTCTGTCCTGAGAGGTTTCTCCACTGCCCTGGCTTCTTCACAGCAATATGCCAAATAGTGACTGTGTTAACCCATTCCATTTACCTTGCAGTTTCCCAAGGAACTGAACTGAGAGCACTCTCATGGCCTAGGGATTTAATTATCCTAATTAGCTTAACTGAGTGGTTCTTTTACATCTAGAGCACAGAAAAGGGACGGCACGTTTGCATCTATTTTTATGCAGAAAATGTTGCTGACTTAAAATCTCTGCAGTGATACACCACTGACACAGTACTTTTCGCTGCCACTGGTCAATCCTCAGATGCATCCTTATGACTCCCATGCATCACAGAAAGGGAGTTCAGTTGGCTACCCCAGCTGTAAAAATAAAGAGTGAAACCCCAACCATTTTAATAAACCAGACAGGAGCACTTTCTTTTCCTGTAATCTACAGAAACAGATGCCTCTGCAGGACGAAGATTCAAATGGGATAATGAATGACATCTTTCTATGGACAATGTGTCTAGTATTTTAAACTTCTTTCCTTTTCGGGTGGTCATCTACAGCTCTCTAATGTTAAGCTGTGTCCAGGGAATCTTGCCCAGCCATTTCAAAGTGAACTCCTGAGCAAGGATGGAAGGATTTTATTATTTGGCTCCCCAGTGGGGAAATTTGTGCCCAGAATGAGCTGAAAAACAATAAAAGAAGCTTTTATTGTCACTGATGGAAAAAATGATAAAACAGACCAACTGTTGTTACCCTCATAGAACAAGAATGAGAGAATATGGTTTCTTTTTACTGTATGAGCAATATTTTCAGTTTCTGAGAACTTTTGATGACCAGAAAACTGGGCTAGAGGGAATTCTAAGTCAGGTTTGAGTATTTGACCATGCATTTAAGGTATAATACAAACCCAACCTACAGCTCAGGCTTGCCATGTGGCAGAGTTATACTCCAGGTTTTCTTTTGCATTCAGGTGCACTTTAGCAAGAATAATTTTTTTTCACCTTCTTTGTGACTCCTGATGTGTGCTACATTTTTTCGGTCTCAGTGTCTCAGCAGATCAGCCTTTACTTCAAACTCTTTGACTAAATATTACCAAAACTAATGGTCTGTCAGAAAGTTTGAAGTAGAAATAGAAATGAAGCTGGCTGCAAATTCATATATGCATTAGATTTTACTCAGCTTAAATTAACTTCTCTTTTAACTGGGGCTGGCGGTGGAGCTTTACAGAAGGCATCACTATCATTTACCATCAGTAGCGATCAGGTTGTATTATCTAGGGAAAAGGGTAAACCACAATTCATTATGCTTTGAGATAAAAAACTATAAGATATTGAATAAAGGAATTTGAGACCAACCCAAAACAGATGTTGGAAATGTAGGCATAAAGTAAGATGAGCCTTAACCCCCCCAAATGTGCTGACTAATATATTCAAGGAAGGAAAAAAACCCAAACCAAAACAAAACCCCAAATATGGAACAGATGTATGCCAATAGAAAGAGAAACCTGGAGAAGGTCCTGAAATGGCAGAAGCTCTTAAGTGACCTAATCTTGGCTCTATTTTAAGGATACTAGTTTCAGGAGACAGCCTGTCAAATTCTTGCAATGTACGCTAAAATGAACAGCGTGGATTAAAAGGAAAGCCTTATTTTCTACCATCGCATAAGCAGTGTGTTACAAATGAATACAGCATGGATGCAAATCAGAATTTGGAACAGTTTGCTTTTATTGCATTTAAGCAGAAATGACTGTTAAAGGTGTAATGCAATTTAAAAAACACCCAAACCCAAAGCAGTAGCTTCCCTTCTGCCTGCCAGAAGACATAGGGACTTTGAAAATACCTTTTAGTTTATAATATCTGTTTTTAAGAGAAGACGGAGAAACAAAAGCAAATGACTGCCCAAAGTATTCTGAAGATGCTGCTTTCTCAGCTTTATGCACGGACTGTCCTGCTTAGATGTAAGAGTGCCACATGAGAGTGACAGGTGCTCAGAAAATATGCTTTTTCTGGGAACATAATAGACTTAAAGGGATCAATCTGTTCAGCTTATTAAAAAGAAGACTGAGAGGTGATTTGATTACGGTGTATAAGTACCCTCAGGGGGAGAAAATACCAAAGGGGTCTTTTGTATAGCAGTGAAAAGACCTAGCAAGAATTGGTGTTGGGAGTGAAAGGCAGACAAATTCACATCAGAAATCAGACACCATTTCTTGAAAGCAAGGGTACCTGAGCACTGAAACAAAGTCCTAACCAGAGATTGGAACTGGAGTCTTATTCTTGAAGTAAGAGGGCAGGTTTCTATGCAATGTATGCTTTGGCTGCTGGGTAGAATATAAGGGAAATATGGGGTTCAACATAACAGCCATGGTACACAGGAAATTACTTCAAGGTTTAAAGGTGGTGTATACAACTGAGCTGAATTCTGCTTAAAAATTACAATTTTAACATCCTCTGTCTCTGAGCCTGAGGAGACATTATCTCCCCTGCTCTTTTGTGCCATTGAGGAGTCTCAGATCAGCCGGTATCTCCCAGCTGGTCCAGTTGGCACATTGGCTTGTCCTGATGTACATACTGTGGTCAACCTGACTCACACACTCCAAAAGACCTTGCTTTGGGGATGCAGCACTTGTCTCAGGGCGAGTTTAGCAGCTACCCTTAGTACAGTGGTCTGGAGCATGCACCCAGGAGGTGGAACATCTCCATTTCTGAGCCCATGAAGATGAGGACTATGCTCATATCTTCTGAGTGTGTCATCATCATCACAAAACCAGGACTGGACCATAGTCAGGGCCTGGTGGCCTGAGGAAGGCATAGTCTGACCCTTTAGCCCGCAGGTTGCATCAGGAGTTGCAATTTTTCCAGGGTGCTTTTGGCACTTGGGCCACGGAATTTTAAACACAGAAATGTGAAAGCATTTCCTCGAACAGTGACTGGGGATATCCCTCTCTCCCAAATACTGACATGAGGCATGAAAGCTCCCCGTAGGATCCCTGGGAGGCTACCCATTTATTGAAAGTTATGCATAAGTTACTTCTGCTGTGCAAAGCATTCCTTACAACGCCGGAGCATGAAAGTTACACCTTACACATTGCCCTCCACAGTAGTACACGGTGCCTAATGAGCAGGAAAAAACACTTCCCAGACCTGCATTAGGTTTTATATGAGGAGGCTTTTTGTGATGTAACTTAGAGAGAGAGAAGGTAATTGGCACGATTATATCTAAGATCACTACTGTTTTCTGAGGCTGAAATAATAACAGATTGTCAGACTCTGGGCATATGTGGGCTTCATGTTCTTTTCAGTTCAGTTAATCAATAAAAATAACTATGAGAACAATTTCCATGTCAAAGAGAGATTGTGTTGCCTTTTCCCACTGAAATGCATCAGATGCGGGGGATTGGCAGTAGAAAACAGTAACACTAAGATATGGAAAGACGGAAGTAGACATGTTCTTTCTTGGGTAAACTGACAAGAAAAAAAGGATGAAATGAGAAGAATGAATCAAAACTGACTCAGCTACCTCAACTGTTTTTTAAATGAGGCATGCCTTGTCCTTTGCTGAAAACGATGTTGACCAAGCCTCCCCCACTACCGAATCCCACTATATCTACTGATACATGCATGTCACTTGTTACCCCAAAATCATGTACCCTCTCAGGGATATTCTGGCTAAAGAAAATCATATTTCTTAGGTTAATCAGACTCACAATGGCGTTTCATTTCTCTGTATCTCAGTCACAGCCACAAATTTGCGTGAAAAGATCAGGCTAGGAAGCTGCATATTTATAAATGGGATGAGATGCGTAAGATGTGTCTTTGTGATGGATCAAACATATGCATCAGGTATATATTAGGACAAGGGACCACACTAACGCTGGTTGTGGTGATGAGCAGTTGCAGTAGTGTGATGGTTTGGAGCCTAGCTGAAAGGGACAGCGTGGAGGATACATGGGATACAACGAGGGATAGGTAGGTGAGAGGAGAACAGTTTGAGGGTATTGAGGTTGCCAGTAGGAAAGACAAGCAATGGACTTCGACTTGGTGGTTTATGAGTTTGATCAACGTAATGAGAAAGGAAGTGCATATAATCCTTTCAGTTGCATGAGTGTGCCTGGGGATCTCTATGTTGTGACAGATAGGATCCAAGTTCAGGAGAAGGGCATGTTTTAGGTGTAATAAGCCAAGAAACGTGTCAAATCTTAGAAAATAACTGGAAGTTTTCCTGCAGCAAAGAAAGTGTATGTAAGAAACTGATTACAGAAGGCAAACACAGAGAAATCTAGCCTACTTTCTCTGAAGTAGATTCATCATGTAAGGGCTTGATGTAAAAAAGAAGCAGTTTCATACCAGCCCATTACTTTTTCCAGGACAGACATGCTCTCCACAAGAGGATCTCCTGTAGAAACTTAATAGAGTCCTAATCCTTTGGCATTCATCATTCTTTGCAATGGATGCCTGCAAAAGGTGCATTAAAGTCTGAGACAGCTGCCTAGATTTTGTGTCTTCTCAGAAGAGAGGAATAAACACTGACAGGACACAAGCCATCTCCTCCTAAGTGGACAGGTGGAAAAGATAAGATGAATTATAAGCCAAAAGTGGCTATTTCTCTGTATTGGCTACAAAGGGAGCTGACAGTGGTTCAGGATCGGCCATACGCTGCTATCTATGTTGCTTTTTGAGAACTGCTCAATTTATTATTGTTATAATTATAATTAATTATATATATTTTATATATATATATTTTGTGTATATATATATAAAAAAAATTATAATAAATAATAATTTATTAATCATCCCCAAATTGTCAGTACCAGAATTAAGCAGGAAAACGGGTTTGGAGCACTCAGGGGCTCAGATGTTGGTTTTCAGTCTAACTTGGAACTCAAAACCAAATTGTCTGAAGTTGCCTGTAAAAGAGAATGAAGGCTCTTCATAGAGTCCTAAAGGTATGTATACCTAAGGGTATGTATACCAAGGAGGCTTCCAAATGGGCTGCTGAAAGGTTGAGGGGATAGGTTGCCAATAAATTAGTCTGATGATGCTCATGTTCTGATGGGAAATGATCACAACAGAAATCTTCCCCTTTCGATGTTTTGCCATGTTTTACAGTGTTGTCCTCACTTCATGGGTAAACAAAAAAATCTTTTTTAGTTTGATGATGCACCTGAATTCATCCTTTTACATCAAAACCTACATCCTTCCCTCTCTGGAGGACTGAAAGACAGAGGGACTGCCAGGAGCTACAGATATATCATCTGTGAGGCAAACTATTAATTTATTAATGATGGGCTGATTATGCTTTGATTTGCTTCAACTTATCCTCTCTTGAGAAATGATTTTGGGGTCCTACCATACACAATGGTAGGACCACATTTTCTTCCAGATCCAAGATATCTGTGAACAGGTACAAAACTTTGAGATGAAGCTGTGTCATGTACCAGAAAGCCAGTGACATTCATGCAATAGAATTATGCCTCCTGCAGAACTCCCGCCTTGGAGCCCTAGAGTGTAGCCGTTGTTTTTCAGCTCCCTAGATGTACCTGGCTCACACCTCACTGAGAAGGCAGTGTGAGATGGGAGAAACTGGTAGCTAGGGTAGGATGAAGTTCCCTGACATAGCTGTCTCTGCTGTCAATGATATACTCTGGCAATAGCAGAGCTTCTTTGGGAGTTTATAACAGTTAACACAGAGGGACATCACTCCATAATTATGCAGCCTTATAGAGCATGTGGGAGCCTATTGAGGCACCGTGACTGGCTGCACTAGGAGAACATTAAGATGGCTGGTCTGCTTGGGAGTTCATGTCCTGCCTGCAAATGGACATGGTACAACGCACTTTCTGCTGATGGGTGCATGCATCCCACTTGCCCAGGTCACTCCTGGGCTACCTGTCCACTTCAGTGTTATATCGAGCTCTGGTTAGGGGGCAGCTGAATGGATCACCACCAGGCTGACCTCCCCAAAACCACTTGAGTCACTAAAGTCTGCTATGGTCTCCACACCTTGAGGCTGCAGAAAAGTCATGACAGTCTATGTACAGCAGAGAGTCCTAGAGGTCTTCAGAGCCCAGTAAAGCTGTGAGCCCTCATGAAGAAGCAGGGTGATCATCTGAACCTGCAAAGAAAAAAGGCAAAAAGCACCACCTACCTTACAGTCCTAAGAAGTTTGTACTTCCACTCCCTCCCTCCCTCCCAAATTTTTCTTTGCAAATGACTAAGTAGAAGATGAGTATGTGAATACCATTGTCTGATGCCAGCATACCTACTGGGAGACCTTCACTGGTCCAGACAGGATCTCTATTTCAATAAGACAGTACCTAGACTCATGATGATCCATGTGTTTAGCTGTCCCTGTGTTTGGAGGGACTGCTTTACTGTTCGAGGATGTCTCCTATGCTGTCTACATATGCTGTGGATTCTTCACTGGGGTGTTTTTCTCCAGCAGAGCCAGCTTGCTGATTCATGTGGGAAGGATTAGAAGGAAAATGGACACATTATCTCCCCAGGTACCCCACTGTCAAGTCTTATAGTAGAGTCTGGACACAATGGCAATATGTATGATTATGGTACCAGAAGTCAGGTGTGAAGTCTGTTAACATGAATAAGTTATTAGTCTGCATGACAGTACAACTGCACTCACAGAGCCCCAGCAAAGCATTACATACTGCTGCGAGTAACTCAGACTGAATTTTTCTCCAAATCGCCATTTGAAAGCTGAGATTAGAATTCAGTAATGACAGACTTTAATTCCCCATGATTGAACTACTTACTATATCTGAGGAGGAAATGGAAGAGAAGATGGATAGCAGTTGAAACAATTAGGAAAAAAAAAAAAAAAAGGTGAGAAACATGTCAAGACTGCAGTAAAAACCAGAAAGAAATGGTCTTAGCAGATGTGTTTCTGATGCAATTTCGTATTTCTGGAAAAGTCCAAGTCCCCCCAGTGAAGGATTCTTTCCCCAGAACTGTTTCTATTCACAGAGGCAGGATGCCCTTTGGTCAAGCTTGTCATCTGTGTATCCAAACACCATCTCAGGCAACCATTATGGTTCAGCGAATGCAGCTTAGTAACGCAGCTTGCACATCACTGAATTAAGACAAACATGGGTGGGAGGAGAAGGCACAAACTCACAAAGGGGCAAATCTCATCATGCCTGGATAATTCTCAGGACCATCTGGCTGATACTGAGAGGTCCTATTTGTTGGGAAGAGTATGTACTCAGCTCCAACAGAGTATGATACAGCAGCCACCTCTCCGTAGGGTTCAAAGAGAGGCACTAACCTTAGCATGCTTCTAGGCCAATATGATGGGCAATGATAAAAAAGAGGAAAATATTGCAGCCTAAAGCAGATACAACAGGACAAAGAGTTTAGGGAAATTATGGCCCCCACTCTGAATTTTTGTCTAGGTGAAATAAGTAACTAATAAAATTGTCTGTATTTTTCCTACAAGTGAAGCTGTTATTGTAAAATTACCTAACTACTGGAAAGGATGTTTTTGTATGTTTGAATTCAAAAGAAAGTCTAACCACACCATTATTTACCAAAAAACCCCCTCCCAGTCTAGGGTCTCTTTTTATAAGGTTGTCAGCTAAAGTAACTTCCACCTCAGAACTCAGCAAGTCTTTGGGCCCTCAGTGAATTGACAACAGAGGCAATATATATATACACCTCAGTATCCCTAAAAGACTTTAAAAACTTTTCACAATTGAACTTTTTATTCCTGCTGCTAGTCTTGATCAATTTTCATTTGAGCAGGTACTTGCAAAACTCTCTTGAGACTCAAAAATCACAGTAATTATATTACAATAATCTTCATTATATGAATTCAAACAGAATGGAAACTCCCTAGTCAAAGAATGATAATGCAGTTTTCTCCTTGCTTTTTTTGTCTAAGTACATTGATCACCCTAATTACAATCTACAGGGGAAGTAAATAGAAATAAAGGTTTTCACTCTTACTGAAAAAAAAAACCAAACCAAACCAAAAATGGGTTCTCAGTACACAAAGCAGACTGAAAGCATAGGATGCAATCTCTTCTTTTGTGCCTCAGCATCAATGGACTTGTATTGACAGGGAGCATTAAGGTGGAAGATCAGCTCCAAACCATTTAGCACTGCTTGACAGTCCAAACCAATGGGACACAGGCTTCATGCAGAAGCCATGGGTGGAAGAAACTCATCCCAGTTTGTCCTTCTCTCTCTGTCTGACTGCAACTTTGAGGTCCCATAAATGGATTTTGGAAAACACTCATGCCTGTGATTTTTCCTGCCATTTCTGAACCTTCCAGCTCTTTTCTGGTATCTGTAACAACATCAGGGTTGTCAAGTTTCCCTCCTGGCAGAGGAAAGTGATGTAGGACAGGCACATTACTGGCACAAGAGAAAGATAGCAGTGCTCATATGATGTGTATTGGCCTATCTGTGGGATGAGGACTCCCGAAAACTTTCAGAGGAAGCCTGTGAGAAATTTTAAATCCTGTCCACTGCTTCTGGGTGGCCAACATGGGCACCAAGGTCCCCTGAAACCCTTGAACATCTGCACTGAGTCACATAAGACGATGGTCATCACCAACACACGCAAAGAGATGTGACTGAGAACTTGTAACACTTAAAAAATGAGTACAGCTTTGCAGGAACCACCATTTCAGGTATGAAAGAGCTAATTTCAGCCTGTTCTTCAGGTAAACATTCCCTTTTGTGTCTTTCTTTTAAGATTGGTGTTTGAGCACTCTTAAAAAAAAACAGGAGAAGATTAGTCCTGTGAAGAGCAGGGAGTTGGACTCGATGATCCTTATGGGTTCCTTCTAACTTGAGATATTCTATGATTCCGTGAAAAAAATCAACACCACTGTTTACTTTTTCATAGAAAATGGGTGGAAATGAAAGGCTCATCAGAACTTATCAGACCAGATTCATATCTCTTCTGACCTCAGGGAAGAAACTGGATTTCTACTACTAATTATTAGTTGTTTGCATTTTGATAATATGACGTCCTATGGGAGCTGAGCCACTGAAAACAGGATCTTGCTTCTCCTGAAAATTTTATTAACGTTTCAAAGGACTGCTGCTAAATTTTGCAGGTTTGCAGTGAAAGTTGGTATTGGGGAGCAAAGCAGCAAAATGAGTTAATATGTGCCAGAGATATGAAAGCAATACAAGAGCTTTTGGAAGCTTACCAGAGGGAAGAAAGCAGGTCTACTCATAAATAAGGAAGACATGAAATTAATAATGTCTCAAAAGTGACTGAGATAACTTACAGCAGTATCAAGCCTGTCATCAGTAAGAATATACATCAAAAACGTTGAAATATTAGGAACAGAGAAAAACTACTCAAATACATTGGAAAATATGAATGCATACAATCCAGCTGGTCTTGATCATATCTTAGGGCGATCACCTCCGAGAGTTATATAAGCTGTAGGCTTCACCTACATTTGAAAGTTACAGCAATAAAATTGATGATGTGGCCCCATAATTGAGCATGATTGAATTACTGCAGGTAAGCAGGTTACTGCATGCCAGCTGAGCCACGGTAACTGGCTCTGTGTGCTCTCAACTAAGTAACGTCTATTCACTTTCACTAACAACATAAAACCAATTTACAGAAATTAAAGCAGGAAAGTGGGTGCTCTTCTTCCAATTTAAGGGTGGCATATTTCACTTTGACATAAGTAGATTCACAATTTGTCTCAGGTAAACTAAAACGTTGATATTAGTTGTGAGGTATAAAAAGCTAAGGTGAAGCTAAGATAAAAATAATTTACTCAACAACTGGATAAAAGTAAATACTATAGTGTCCTTCAGACCAGGAAGTAATACTCCTTGGAAACACTCTGTGAAAAAGAACTTTTAAAGAATTAAGGGAAGGGAAAAAAATCATTTAAGACACAGCTCACAGGGTTGGATCCTTCCACTTCTATTTGATGAGCAGAACCCCATTTTCTAATCGATCGTCTTGCTTTTCACTCAGCAAATTTTGGAATAAAACATTTTTTAAAGTCAGTGAATGAATCAAAATATGGCTCCAGTGATTGCCATGCTAGACAATACATGAACCGCTGAAGAACAAATACTGGCCAAAAACCTCGTTTTGTTAGAAGTGCTAAAATTAACATAAGGAGTACAGCAGATATTTGTAAATTTACCTTAGTATTAAGCATCCCATTTCACAGGGTATTATCTGGGAAAAAAATCTAAATTGTTTTGGATAGAACATACCATCTGTATTGAAAACTTGGAAAGAAGTTTTAAAAGCCAGAATGAGTTTTAGGAGCACTGTATTTGTACACTATTGATGTTAGACAAGTTTCTCTTAAAATTACCACCATATTAATGAGCAAGTAAACAGCACATTAATGAAAGCCTGCAGGTCATTCTACACAGAGATTTGTACTACTGTAACCAAATCAAGTACTAGATTAACTTACTACCACAGGGAACTGAGATAGAACAAAAAGGACATAGAGAGATTTAAAAACCAGATTCAACTGAAGGCTGCCCCTACTAATCTAACACACGTTCAGGATGAAGAGAAGGAAAAACAGAGAAGCAACAATGCAGAAAGGTACAGAAAAATGACAGAAACCAGCATGCATGTATTTGAAATGTGAGACTGCATCCGAAAAGGCTGGTACAAATTGATGCTGTATATGCAAGTGCTTGGTACAGAGCATGGACGATGGCTGGCTTTGTGCTCTCGTGCAGTGTCTTGGATGTATCATACCCGCCTCGTGCATCCTAAGAGGAGAAGGGTGCCAACAAGTTTTAGGAAGCAGAAATACAGCTTATGAGTCTGAAGGATACAGGAATGTTTGAGGCATATAATTTAATGAAGCAATGAAAAACTAGGAAAGAGAGGGAAAGAAGGGTAATAAAAAAGAAGCCTAAAGAAGGCAAATGGGGCTAAGAAATGGAAAAAACAGATTAGACAATAGGAATGTAAAATGGTAAATGAGCTTTTTTTATTTTATTTTTACCCTCAGGAATAACGTGCAGATAATCAAAGTTCTTTGACTTGTTATTTTCCAGACTGGAGGCCAAAGTCATCAGAAAGACTTTAGTATGAGACACATATTGGCAGTGAGCAGGTTAATGTGATCTAACAAATCTTCATTTTTCCATTAATTTTACATGGGGTTTTTCTCATTCTGTACCAAATTTTCCTCAGAACTCCAGTTATGAGACATATAAAATGAAAAAAAATACTTGTATTATTTCTGGATAACCATGTTTCTGTGAATATACATTGCTTGATCTATAGAGCCTTTCCCTGGTGGGAGAGTGATGTTTCCAATTGGTTGCATAAAAAGCAGGTCCTTTCCTGTCTTTTTCTTGCCAGCAGGTTTAGAATGAGTAAATGTTCCAAATCCACGTTTCATTAGCTTCTCCTTCTTCAGCAGTTCCTTCAGGATCTCAAACCACCATTTCGTGTGTCTATTGCAGAGACAGGAGTTTCTCCATAGTAACATTTGTGTAACTAAGATCGATTTTCTCCTTTGCTAGTTTTCCCCAAACTCAACCAATCTGTCCAAAATTTCACACATACATTTTTCTAGCAGACCATACTTTAAAAAAAGTTATAGAGGAAGTCAGCCAGGTTATTTATTAGGAGCCATAGCTTGAAGAAAAATCAAGAGGACTGCAGTCTTTGAAAAAAATGAAAAAAATTTTTGAAGGATGAACGTATCTCCAAAATTACAGTGTATAAGCCCAGAGCCTGCTTGATTCATCAAAGTCTAAGCAAGATCTGGTGCCTCTGGCTGTGTAGAGATAGTTGAGAAGTCATTTTTCAAAGTTAAATAGTCCAGATTTTTATGAAGATTTGTCCAGTGACACAGGTTAGGAATGACATCATTGTGTGCTGTGTGTTATGGTCACTGTCAGGAAGGGTGTGCAGTTGTGAAGGTAGAGAGCAGGCCCTCCAGAGCAGACTAGTCTGAAATAGAGTTTTCAGATGCTGAGCTGAATGCATCTGAAAAATGCATTCAGCTTAGCATCTGAATTTCCAACTGCAAAATTTCCAACTGCAAAAATTAAATGAAATAATTTTTAAGGTTTCTCACAGAGTTAAAATGACATTATGAAATTGTTCTGGTTTTGCCTCCTTCAGTGTCTTTTACTACTGCCCCTATATTATTCAAGTTGCAGGGTTTTTTTGCTTATTTTATAACTATTAAGGAGAGCTGTGATTAACCCCCCTCTTATTTTTTTTTCTTAGATCAAAAGATCTTACCTGCTCAGCAACGAGTAGCTTGACCAAGGTATGGTTTTTATTTCACCAGCTAAAGGGGTGGTCATCAGTTCCACATTACAATACCCACATGTAGTGTCGGCAGTGTCAGCGCGTGCACTGCAGAGCTCCAGGCACTGCCCACACTGAGGTGTCTGGTGCCTTTTGAAGTCCCCTGGGATATCGGAGCAATCTTCATGGTGTGGGTATCTCTCTCCTATGGGAGAGCTGGGCTGTTGTGAAGTAGCAGCACAGGCCAGTGGGGAGGCCCCAGGGCATCCCAAGTGACCACAGCTGCTTCATTTAGCCGGTGGGATTGCTCTCCAGGTTCTGTTGACTGCACTGAACCCTTTGGAATCTTGGAAATTTGGTGCATATATATAAACTTAAATTTAGGTGTCTTTTAATCTGGAAATTATTCCCACCTAAAGGTTAGGATCCTGATGGCTAACTTTAGGCAGCTTGTGCCATGTGAGCTGTTTTGGCATAGCTAACACACCCTCAGGGGCCAAGCAGATATTACAAAAGGCACACAGGCAGCTCAGGCCACAGTGGAAGGACAACTGAAGGTCAAGTGGGATCCCTAAAATGTCTTGCATGGCACTAGATCTCTAAATTTAGTCAGCTGAATCCCACCCTCGGTCTCTATGATATGCAAATAATTTTTTTTTTAATCTTCTCTCAACAAAAAGTATCAGGCACCTTGGATTCTTTTCAGTAGTCCAACGCTATCTAAGATACCAAACTGTCCCACTTGACCTGCCACTCCAGTGGGAAACAGATATCCATACAGATGTCTTAGATATCCTGGCTTACCTCAGATGACAATGAATGAAGTCCTCCTGGAGCACATTTCTCCTTGTCCAAAGGTTGAAGTCTAAAACAAACTAGGTGAATTACACTTCAGAAGTGTCTAGTTCCTCTGATTTGACTATCAGGGGATTTTTAATCTATTCTAGACTTCTAACACCTGAGATGAATCCCACTTGCAGTGTGAGACAATACTTAAGTAGCTGCTGCTCTTAAAGATTAAACCAATGTTTGGGGGTTTTTTAGTTATGATTTTCTCCAGGTCAGAGTTGCAATATGTAATGCAAAATACATTAAGAAAAATGCAAAATCCAAAATCAATGACACCACAAAATGATATAAAAATTATACAAGTTAAAACAGCTCTATAACATAACATTAAAAATTAACATTTAGAATTTTGAAATCTGTAAAATTTCCAAAATAAAAATGTCAAGACATTTTCTTTTTTAATTTCTCGACAGTAACTTTTGCAAAATTCTTATCAAGAAACACTTTGAAAATGCATTTTTGACAGCTCCACATTTTGAAGGAAGTATGAGTAAAATAATAAAATGCAAAAGAACTACCAATATGGCATTCCCATCAGCTCCCCAGTCTCATGCTGCATAGCTCTGTCTACAAGCTACAGAGTAATGGGGACTCAGACACCATGATTGGTAGGTGGGTTGATTTTACCAGTTCTCATTTTTCTTTTAATGTATGTGAGCAGTAGTTTTGATATGTCTCCTGCTTATGGGTACATCAGGAAAATCAAAGATTAGAATAACCGTCAGTAGGAAATTTGTCAGTAGGTGATCATGGTGGGGAAACCGAAAATTCAGAATAATAAAAAAGAAAGTACCAGTGAAATTTTCAAAGGTGTTTAGTTATTGGCCTAACAATGCTCACACTGGAGTACGTAGCAAATATCCTATCTGGTCTCTAGAGCCAGGGTGTTACATGCTTTGGAAAAACACCTAACCTATTGAGGAGAGATGGAGAGAGAATGAGAGGCCTACGTCTGAGGTCATTTGACTTCAGAAGTTTAGGGAATGGGTTTATTTTTGAAGGCTATTCCAAGACTTTCCTACACAGGAAATGCACAGGTAGAAGAAGATGGAATTTCTTCTCAGCACTGAAATTTCCCTTTGAATTATGGAGGATTAGATCTGAAGACTCACTTCAGCTCAGAACCAATAGTAAAATTAAGGTGCAGTGTTTTGAAATGCCTTGCAATGCAGTGAATGAGCATTTACTGTGTAGCCAATGGACTGCAGAAGATGTGTGTTCCCACAGATACATTGCTCCAGGTTGTTCAGTTAGCGGGCTAGCAAATTCATTGAAGAGGACACTGCAAAGCATTCAAGCTTGAAATCTAACCCTGTCCCTGTCCCCATCTACCTCCCTCATCCCCAGTGATGCATCTCTAGGGGACTGGCATTCTTCTTAGATTGATTTCCTTCAAGGTTGTTATGACAGGAGCTGGATATGTATCTATGCAACTGGGCTTTTTGTTTCATTTTCTTTTAAGAAGGTCCAAAGATGGCTGCTGACACGAGGTCAAGCTTTATTTTTTGTTCTTTTCTTTATCTGCAAAGAAAACTTACGCACTCTTACCTCTTGCTGAGAGACGTTTACATTCTCAAACTGCCTGCACTGAGGTTTTTCATGCTCCAGTAATGACATTTGGCTTCTCACTCCTTAACTGCTTTCCAGTGAGACTACCAATAGGGCAGTCCATATTTATCAGTTATTTGTCTTGATTTCTTCCCACTTACTCTAGGCAACAATTATTTGTACTGGAACAAATTGTGACTTTGGAATGCATTTTAACACAGCAGAAAAAATAAGGAATGGAGACTTCTAGTTTTGAGGTCAATGGTAAAACTCACCAAGCAGAAGCAGAATGAGACCCTGAAGCCCAAAGGTAATAGGACAAGAGCTAGCTAAAGAGAGCAGTGCCCATTAATTACTGAGCCTCCATTCCCTCTCTCACCTCAATAGTATTAAAAGACTAGTACAGACATCTAAATTAAAAATAAACAGTCTATAGTTCAAGGCACTCATTTAACCTTGGTACTGAAGAATCTCTCTAGGGATACAGGCTGGGATACATAAATACAGGCTGATAATTCGGTGAATGTTCAATATAAATTAGAACCATCTTTCTGAATTAAGCAAACACAGACAGCATTCCCAGGACATCGTTTCCTCATCCGCAGCATGAGTGATGACATCCCTGTCACCTTTAGGATATTTGCTCAGCCAGCCCTGAGTTTGGCACCCAACCCTGCCCCTCTGACCAGATGGCAGGGAACGTGACTGTCGCACCTCAGTGGGTGATGGAGCTTCTTGTTTCTCTGTCGTCTCTGCTTTTTGTATGGCGAGTGGGGATAGACATGGGAAAAATACTTCATCAGTATGAATCCCTTTCCAAATGATGTGTAAACATCCTCATCAAAACAGCACTTAGTTTTATGACAGTTGGAGGCAGTTGACGGTGGTAGCAAATCAGTTCAACTGCTAACTAAGAAGGAGAAATAACATTTAAAAATAGAATTGTCAGGTGAGGGCAGAAATATTTCCTTCCTCTGTAGGCTGTGAGATTCAAGCATTTCACATGAATAGATTTAACTCAGAAAGAATTCATACCCTTTTGCCTGCTTCCTTAGTATCTCACTGTTAGTAATTGAGACAATCACTACTCTCCACTCCTCTCATTTATCAAGGAGAGACTGAGACAATGCCCGTATTAAGTACCATTTTAGAAAATTCACAAGAAGCTGTGACTGAGCTGGGAACTGAACCATATCTTAAGCTGTGTATTAGTGACTCGTCCTTTGAACTAAAAGCCTACACAGATTTTATTAGGCAGCTCTCCCACAGTTAAGCACTCATTTCTCCTCTGCTTTATAGGACTGTCCTCTACAGTTTGCTGTTCTGGAGATACCCCAGGAAAGTCTATCACAGCATATTAACCCAGTAAATATGACATTCCATTGCCTGGAACAGTTCATAGGCTTCCTGTTGACTAACAATATGGGCCCCACGACTTCCAGACAGGCTTTGTCTGGACTTTGCTTGGCCTCCCTGGAAATTTATTTTAGCTAGCAACAGCAATTATTTAAATAACCTACTTTGTTTTGGCTTTTGCATAGCATGGTACAGCTCTCTGGCATAACACTTAATGCTGTATGTATATTTATAATAACATCTACTAATAGTCAAAACAAATAGTTCTTTCATGCAGAATGATATTTGATCCTAGAAAGAAATATAGCTTGGAGGACTAAATGCATGGGATGAGAGCAGAGGTCTTGAAAGTATAGGCAAAGGATGTGGTCCCAGGGCTATAAGTAGCTCACCAGTGGTCAATTACTAATCATCAGAGGGGTGCAACTTTGAGAGCTAGGTAAAATGGTTTTCGAAGTAACTTCTATCTGACACCTGTAAATTGTGGTATAGATGGTAAATGCAGACGTAACATGGTCTTGCAGAGAACGAAGAAAGAGAAGGGGTTAAAGGTTGTTGGCAAACATACAAAAATGACTCGAAATGTATCCAAAGTTGAGGAGGAAGAAATGATCAGTGTTGCACTCCAACTGGAGAAGGACTCGCTTACACACCCTCAGAAGCTAGCATCCTCAGGGCTCTTGGGGGCAGTGGGAAGGTGGGTGCCAGAAAGGGGTAAACATTAGAAAGCTTGTGCATATATCATTTAATGCTATGCAATTTGAACTATTAGTGTTAGTATCATCATAACTGGACTGATAATTCTTTGGCTAGATTGTTAAGACTAATTAGAATAACAATAAATTCTTGGCTTTGCATGTATGATGTGTTCATTTTGCCCAAAAAAGACTCTAAGCATAACAAATTAATGAGAATTCAAGCAAGCCATTCTGTAACTTGGATGTAACAAGCTGCTAACACTGTGTATCCCAGAAGCTCTCGAGCACCTTTTTTTAGGGACTTAAGTAAGGATCGCAGGCTTCTGCTGCCCTTCTGCTGGTTTCACCATGGCAAGATGTTGCAATTTGTTCGACATAAAGTTGGCAAGAGAGAAATCGAAAGTCTCACAACTGTAAGTAAGAAGAAGAAGCAGGAGACTGAATGAGTAACTATCTTATCTCAGTTGCCACAGTAGGGCGGTGCAAATACAGCAAGGGTATGGATGATTGGTGAAGGCCTAGTGCATCATGCTGATCTTGAATGCATGGTATCCACAACCCCATCCTGAGCCATGCTGTGCTCCAGCTACATGTTGCTGTGCAGCAAGCCGTGAGACTCTGGAGGAGTAGGGCCACTGCAGTGAACTAGCATTGGCTATGGAGCGACAATATGTTCATTTTTGGGTCTTTATCTGGTCCAGTATTGGGTGAATAAGCTTCTCAGGAGGCTGGCCAGGTTTGATACTTTTTAGCACGTGCCAGGTGGTTTATCTTTCGTGAGTCCACTGTGTGTGTCATTGCGATGAGGTGCACAACACCATGTGCCATGGCTCAATGTGTTCCACAACACTCTTGACATCATTTAGGAAGACCATCCTGCTCAGGTCTGTTAGGATGTTTGTAGGAGAAGCAGTCTGACCCTTCTGTCAAGGAGAAGGAAGGGGAGTGGAAGGCCACAACTTTTATAATTGTGAAGGGCCAAAGCCTTGCTAAATGTAGTGGAAAATTTATTTCAGAAATCTCGAGTCTTCCTCTTATTGCAAAATACCACCCTATTTTTGTACACAGGATTGGTGCAGAGGGTGTAATGATACCCTGAGCTCAATGGCAGCAGTAACAGATGGTGTCTGATCCATGGATCCCTGCCAGGAGTTCATCAGTTATGTGTTTGGGTAGCTCAAGTCACTGTCTCTGAGATCAGTTTGTTGGCAGCGTGAAGAGCAACATCATCGCCATGGCCTGCTGCACATTTCACGAGCTGCTAGTGACTGATGTGGCTGAAGGTAGGCCAGGTGCTCCACTGGCTCTCACCTAGCCTTAGGCAGATTTGAGGGACTGCTTTAGCACCAACAGCCTCTGGGGAAGGAAAGGACATGTGAAACGCATCTGCGTGTAAGAGCAATGGAATACACATTCCACAAACACTACGACGTCTCTACCATGTCGCCATCTAGACTCTCCGTCTAAAGCCCTTTTCTTAATGCATGTCCCTTTCCCCTGTCCTCTCTGCAGAGTATAGAGTCCTCTCTTGATCATCCTGAGGCAAACAGCAAAATGCTCAAGCTAACCAGTTTACAACAGAAATCCCTAATCTCTTCCCTTGGCTGAAGTAACTTTTTCTGTAAGAAACATTATCGCAGTGATGAAGGTGTCCAGGTAACTCTTATTGCATGCTGAGAACCATCTATTTCTCTCCCCTGCACAACCAAAGGGTTGTGGAGGAAGACACATGTGTGACACTTGCCACCCATTGCTCCCTGGAATCAGACCCATCTTGGGACACCTCCTCAGACAGGCATAACTCCTGAGCGGGTGAATCTTGCAGCCTGCTTCTGTTGTAAGGGCAACAGGGACAAGAGTGTTCTCATCAAGGAACTGGACTAATAGTGGAGGAAAATCTGCTTAACTGTGATCCAGTGCAAGCATAGTGATAATATGAAGTATCAGAAAGCTACTATTATTTCAAAAAGAAGTAAATCGGCGGAAGGGTAACTCAGTCAGCCAGGCAACAGGTAGCATCTGTGTTAAACAAGATATGTATCCCACTGGAGGAATAAAAAAGCTCAGAAAAAGGTTTAGTTTGCCTTTTCTTTTTAAGTCAAACCCCACCTCTTTTTCACAGGAGGCTTCTGAGATTATTTCTTTATTTTGGTCAAATTTTGAATAAGGATCGTTCTTGTTAGGATTAACTTGGTCTTTACGTCCACAGGGATACCTGATTGCCAGACAGGCTATCCTTGATTAGTGAGGCCAGCTCATATTAGTCATAGTCACAGTCACAGTCAGCTGGGGTGGCTGCAGCATCCACTCAGAACATTCACTCAGAATAGCAACACTTCTGCACACTCGTGCTGCCTTTCTGCAAGGGAAGCAAAGACAGAGCCTCCGTATCTATGAGCAAAGATCTGTACTGGAACTAGTAAGGGCACAAAGGACCTCTGTGCCCTAGACAGATGTGTACATGGGGCCAAGTACTACTCAAAGCTGGAAGGAGAGGCACATTCCTGAGTATGATATCTGATGCATTTATTCACCAAACAATCGCTGGAAGAGCTGAGGCAGTGTTATTTTAGATGCAGTTTTCAAGAGTCATGAGAATGTCATGGAAGATAGTCTTGGATTAAGTGACAATAGCTTTTCTAAAGAGAGCAAACTTTGGTAAACTAGGAATGCTTATTAGGAAATTCAAATCAGGGACTTAAATGCTGAAGCGACTTAGGATTTATTCAGATCAAAGTTACTAAAAACTGTCAGGAATGTGCATGACAAGCAAGCTGCAGGCTTCCTTGCATTAGTAATCTCCCCTTCCTTCCCAAGAGAGGTATAAGGAAGAAGCAGAGAGCTTGGAAGGAGTGAAAAAAAGCTAGATCAGCACAGGCTGCGACTATATTACTTGCCTGGGAGCTCTTCCAAGTTCCTTGGTCTGGGGGTATGCTTCTGATATATCCCAAATCCCGTCACTTCTTCTTCCTCCAAACACACTCTGATTACTATGTTGAAGCAAGCTTTAAGAATATTTGATCTGAATCACTGGAGGATCAGGATCGTTGAACAAATTGCAGGTAAGTCTGTGCATTGCCAAAGAAAGCTGGATAAGGTAGCAAGAATTTGCCATGGTGGAGACAAGTTAGGTTTAGTTTATAATACTAAAACAAGAAACAGAAGATTATTCAGCTGTCAGATAGGGAGAACAAGAAGAGAAATGTGACAATAATGCAATGCAGATACATGGAAAATAGTTAGGACTGTTCCTGGTTTACCTTTGGTAACATATGCCACAGTGGTGAGTAGGGATGTAAAGTCAACAAAGACAGAGCAGTCAGAATGAGGACAGGGAAATGGAAGTCATCGCAAGCAAACTGAAGTGACACTCAGACTACATTGATAACAGTAGCGCAAAAATTTTTGAACTGATATGCCAACTTGGCCTGTAAGTAGCCATGCTTCAGGACAATGAACTCATCTAGATTTCAGGTAGAGGAAAGCCAGGGGCATTGGGACGTGGTGTGGTGAAAGTACTGCTTCTTTTGAACCCCAGTGGGCTGACAGCATGGGCTTCAAATGCCCTTATGTTGCATTTCCAAGTTAGAGGTGAGGGGAGGCTACTCTCAGTTTGCTCAGGTTTGCTTATGCCAGGGGTGGGACACTGCCTCAAAAGGTGACTGAAGCCAGCCGAGGCTGTGATATTAGATAATTTCCATTGCTGAAACCGGAAAGGAAGAAAGTACTACAAACTGAAGCACAGCACCTGAATATTTGACATTGAAAGATTTCTGAACAGATGGATATGATTTGACTGTGAACAGGCAGAGGCTGGAGGCTAAGAGATTTCTAGGCATCAAGGTAGAGCAGTTCCAAAGCAACCTTCCAAAATGATATAGGGAAAAGAAAAAAAAAACCACTAGCTAATTTTCAGATGAGGCTTGGCTGGATTATTAATGAATCTATAGGAAATAACTAGGGAGAGAAAAAAAGGTAATGCAGAATTTGCTAGAAGTTTTTTCTTCTTTATGTGCAGTTTCTTGCAGGTTCAGCTTGGATGATATTCCTGCAAAGGAAACAGTTCAGTTTACAATTAGTCCTACTTTGACTTGGGCTGTTCTGCACAACAGGAATAAGCCAAGAAGAGTTCTGGCTTGGGACTGGGAAGCTCTCAAGGATGATACAAGAGTCAACCGACAGCCCAAGGAGGTTTCCAGAGATTTCCCATTCCTTTTGTCTGTATACTTCTCAGATTATTAGAGTTGGAAAAGTACTTGCTTCATTTCTCGTGAGATGTGAGAATTGATGTGCTTTGGAAAAAAAAGCCTTTGTGGCAGTTGTTCTGTTAAAGTCACAAGCGTTACAAATCACACGGCCTCACTGTGGCAAGTTGATTGTCTGATGTCACTTGCATTGGTCTTCACAAGTTTGCTTCCTAGGCAGAGCCATGCAGAAACAGAGGACAGGAGAAGATTTAGGCTCCTCTCACAGCCCCCAGTGCTCCCTGGTGTCCTGGACTGGGTCCATGGGTATGGAGAACTAAAGAAAGCCTAGGAAAAGAGCAGGAGAGTGGGGGTCTGAAGTTTGGTGGTAGTTGTGGAGAGTCGAGTCAAAGTAGCCCACTTCCGTAAACATTTGATAAGTACACTTGTTTATTTGAAATAATTGCTTTTAGCTACTGCTGCAGCTTATGTTGGAGGGGCTAATGGATTTGCTAAAGAGAGATCAGTAGCAATAAAGGTCTGAATAGTATTGTCATAAATGATAGCTGTGATCCTTTATTTCACAAGACAGCATCTCTATTGACCATGTTCCTTCACAGATGTGACCTTGGATGCTTCCCAATGTATTATGCATGAGGTGGATGTAAGACCCAAAGTCCCCTTTGCAGACAGGATGGAGAAATTTGCTTTCACACTAGAGTCTTGTAATGAACTCAGCTCACATCATGGCTAAGATATTAATATTGGAATTTACTTTCTATTATTACAGGAGGCACTCTCACCTATATGTTAACTAGCTTAAGTCAATTTATTTCAGTCATGTCTCACATTCTAAACTGAATCACAGTTGTATAGGGCCTGTGAGCACACTATTCTGCAGTCAGAGACACAGGTTTCCATTTTAGCCAGTCAAATAAACATTCTTGTTCTCATTTTCACCCAGCTGATGAGAATCAAACAATGTATAATGCAAATTGGAAGTTAACCTGTGAAACAGAATAATTGATTACATTGACATTGTCAATATAATGCACCTCGGTGGGACAAAGAGTAGTACCTCTCACTCCTGCACTGATTTCTTGCAGCACTGCATCAACAGAGAGTGAACTTGAGGATACTGTTTACTCTGAGTTACAATAGTTTTAGAAAACAGTCAAATGACATCTCTGGAAATCCATCTCTGCTTTCGTGATGGTCTTTGATACATAGCTGACCTGGTTTGAGAGCATCTGTCATTCATTTAGTGGCCAGCCCAGCCCAAACCATGACAATAGCATATGTATATATTCTCAAGCAATAGGCTGAGAGCCCCTGACAACCTCCCAAGTGGTTAGCACAAGTATGAGTCTTCAAGCAGTGATGTTTCCTGCTGACTGTAATCCATTCCACTAATTTTCTAGAGTCCTAAGACATTTATTAAAGTAATCTTTTAAGATTTTAAGAATTTAACCCATCCTACAGAGTACATAACCATATTCTCACTATAATTTTGTGTAAGAAACCTGAAAGAAAACCTACAATGTCAATTGAGTTTCATAGATTTGGAAGCAATTTCTATATAATTGTTTAAGGTTTTATCTTAAGAAAGTGCTTTTAGACATAAAGAAAAGACTCTGAATTTCAAGAGGCTTTCCATGATAGAAAAAGCCACCATTTCTGTATGGCTATTCCACAGACTCCTTTAATTCTTTGGTGTAAATTTAGTTAATTATTAGTTCTACTAAGACCAGTTTTTGAGAGATGGATCAAGCCTCGTATAGATTGCTGCCATTCAGTATCTAGGTAAGACTCATGCAGGAAAGAAAAATAATATTCCAGCCACCAATCCTGCTTTATTCCTTGGAATGATTACGGTCAATATGTGGAATTGAACTCTTCACAATCTATTGAATTTTACTATGACACCGCCACACTTTAGCTTTACCTATATTATTATAGAGACATCTGTCTGCGCTTTTGCTATATATCATTATGCAAAGCAGTGATACACAAACAGTAATTTCCACATCTGCATCTTTGAAGACTGCTTTGGCTTCTGTCCATTAGTATTTCATTAACTACACTAGACCAGGGCAGTTCAACACTTGCAGTGAAAGCTTCAGGAAAGCATGGGATGACCAAGTGCTCTGTGCTTTAAATCAGAAATCAGAAAGGTGTCAAAGAACAGCAGGAGGGAGCTCTCAACAGCCAGAAATGTTGTCTTTCTGTTTATATTTGACCCTCACCCCTGCTCATGTGAAATCCCAGCAAAAATGTAATATTTCTGCAAGAAAAAAACTGTAATTCTGGGGGCTCTGACGAAGTTCAGGCTTTATCATGATAAAGATGTGAAGGAGAGGATATGTCTTTTATTGGACAATTTGATATAGTTAGAAAAAGGACAGAGAAGCTTTCAGGTACACCAATATTTTTCAGATTTGGAACATAAATCCAAATGCCTACGCTTTTCTGATGCTTCAGTGTCATAAAGTATTCTCTGTGTAACAGCAGATAAACCTGGAACAGACCATAAGTGATTGTATTGTTAATGTCCCTACCTAAAGGAAGGTCCAATCATATCAGTAAGAAGCAAATTGTTTGGATGTAGTGGCTTCAGCTATCCAGACTAACTCTTACCTTAGGAGCGAGTGAGAAGAGTGGAATGCCTTACTTCATTTAAAAAAAAAAGTCTTTTAAAGTCAGTTCTGGATGACAATAAGTGAAGGAACACATCCCCAAAGGGATACCACTGGGGTTTGAGCCAAATAAAAACACAAGCTGAAATGCAGCAGCTTGGTATAACCTACACACAATGACTCTCTTTATAGGGCAAATTTTAAGACAACTTCAATATTCCTCCCTCAATCTTCTGCTAAAGGCAAAATTCTTCAAACCAGGAAGAGTTGATGCAGTGACTACTTATGAAGTGCGGGTGTATTTTTTATTCCCATTGGCAGGAGGAGCATGGGAGAAGAAATGCTAGCAGTTTTCTGCTAAGGCAAGGAGTTATACTGAGCTGATCAAAAATGGATGTTAAGATGGGCACTGTTGAGTCAGGTTATCAGGGATTTATTTGGTGAGTCTCTTGAAGTCAGCCAGCGTGAGTGGGCAGAGGGTAGCAGAAGGTGGGCTGCCAAGGCAGATGATTGGTGGAAAACCAGTGCTTGCTGTAGCAAGTGGGGACAGATCGAGTTTTATAATGTGTAGCAGTAGCTATGAGACCAGAGCCCGTAGACAGACGAGAGCTCACTGCTCGCTCATATTTCATCCCTCTGGATATTTTCTGCAGGTGAAATAACATTCAGCAGGCCAACACCTGTAAATCATGCCCTATTTCATATGTTGGGGGATTAAGGCAGATCTTGTGATGGTGAGTTGGTCTTGAAGCTCTGCAGATCTATTTTTAACCTACCAGATTCTCTTGTAGCCCCCATTTTCATCTTCCCACAACCTATCCCCAAGCAGTCAGGTTGGAATACGTTAAAGTGGAATAGAGAAAAAATGGATTTCCTTGGGATTTACCATTTGCTTTACTGAATCTGAGGCCTAAAATAACTCAGAGAAGGTGCCTTGCAGAGACCCTTTTACTAGGAGTATTTAATCTTACAATTTGCGTTTAGCCATACATAAGAAATATTTTGAAAAGAGACATTTTAAAAAAACTGAGAGATTCAGTATTCAGTTAGTTCATTCCTTTAGCAAACAGCTACCAAAATTTGGCACAATCACATTTTTAAACTCATAGTTTGTGGAAAGAGTGAAAAAAATTTACAGCTTTCTCTGAGGAGACTTTACAGTTAAAAGATAACCCTGACAGAGATAACAGATTTGAATCGATCACCTAGTTATACCTTTTTTCTCCTCCTTCCCTGCAGCTTTTAGAGAAATCTGTTGCAGGCAGATTTCAGAGACTCTCAGCCCAGCAAAGAAATTACCAAGGCAACCTTGACACTGATGTCTGGAACTCGGTATGGAGAGAAACAATAACCACCTTATATCAGTATCCCAAGTCTAAACTCCATTCAGTATTTCATAGTGCACACAGCAAAATTGGCTTTTCAGTCAGTTGCCTGTATTCTTGTATGCTCACTGATTTTTTTAAAACTTTTGCTGCTACTCCAGAGATCCTAGCCACTTCTCGAATGCTGTAGATCCATGGCTCTTATTATAAGTAAAAATCTTGTCCGTTAATCTCTCAGAGAGATCTTAATTAAAAGAGCCTCCCCCCCCAAAAAAAAAATAATCTTTAGCTGATAATCTGCCAGTGCTAGCATTGCAAATAACTGCATCTAATTGGAAATGTGTCTTTTGAATCAATAGAAATGGATGGTTGAATTGAATGCATTCAACTCACCTGTGTGAGGAAGTAGATGCTTTTAAAAAGCAGTCACGGGACCAACTGATTAGCATTTTGGTTGGTTGTTTCCTCTGCATGAAAGTCACATATTCTTGATGCAAGAATGTTATCTTGGAATAAGTTCACTCAAAAGAGCATTTGTCATCCTATTTAAGGGACTGTATCATTGTTTAGATGGACTGAAATAAATAAAAAAAAAGATGCAGGATAAAAATAGTCTTATAATTCCCTTTGTCTGCTTGTATTTGATTCTGGATTATGTGTTGCAGTTTCTGCATCACGTTTGGGATGTTTAAGTCCTTCTCAGGTGTTCATGGGACTTTGAGACCACAACACACAGCTCTTTCACCCATGTTTTCTGTTTCCTTTAAATAAGAAATCAAAGAGGAACTTGAAGTAGAAATTTGTAAGAGTAGTGTTTTATAGGTGCATTTAAATCAAAGCTTAGAATATACAGGACTTTGCTTGAGACAAGAAATTTTGCTTTGGGAGTACCTGTAAGTCACAGAATGTGTACGTCCACCGGAAACCAAGAGAAGATGCCAATCTGCCTTTCAGAACATCCTCTTTCCTGGATCTCATTGTGGCTTTAATAACATGCTGACATGTTACATGCACCCATACATTTTAACTAACATTCAAAAAGCTGGCTTCAAGAGAGCTGCATGGTTCAAAGCAATCCATTTCATTTTATCCAGTAGAGCTAAGCTTCAGGAGTATAAAACTCATATGGTGCAAACAATGAGGTATGATTTTTTTCTGTTATTTCTTTAAAGACTCTACAGGCTAACCCTTGTAGCTAAGATACAATTCTTTCTGCACTCGCTACTGTTGATGGGGTACACGTATTTGGCATTTTCTGCTGTCCTGAAACAAATAAAAGAGAAATCAAAGTTTTTCTTGGTGCGTGGATTGCACCCTTGTATAAAATCCCTTCATATAGTAGGTCATTTAAGAAAGTAGCAGACACCCACTTAAAATCAGCTGATAATTGCTTTCTGCTGAGTGACTCACCCTGCAAAGCAGTGTGCCTTATTGTTGAGACCTCAGTTTTTAATTTTTTTCTCAAATTGCCCTGAGTGTTCAAAGGTGAGCCCGAGAAACCTGGCTATATACACTGAGTGTTGCTTGATGCCATCTGTTTTTATGGGACAATGAATGACTTTTCAGGTGTCACTCTTATTGCTGTTGATAGCAGGAAACAGCTATTTTCTCCTAGTCATCTATTCTCACTACCTTTCCCCCCAGTCCCTCCATTAAGTAGTAATCCAGTTACCTTCAGGAACAGGAAAGTTGACAGCTTGCCAGCACAGGTGTGCTGGGACATGGATTGGCATGTAAGAGCTCGAGTATTTCTGTCTCAGGATGCAAGTGTGTGTATATATATATATATGCATGCACACGTCTATACATATATGTGTGTGTGTGTGTGTGTGTGTGTTTAAAACGCACTGCAAGAGGTGCTGCTTTGTGCTCCCACACTGTTCAGAAGGATGTACACATTACAGCAGTGTCCGGGACAACTCCCAGGCTACTGGGGACCACTCAGAGGCCTCCTCTCAGGTGCCAAAGGTGGAAGGGGTTTACTCATTTGTCTCCCTTGGCAGATGGAATCACTTACTTGCTTTCAGCCCAGAAGCTAGCCCTCTTCAAGTTGCCTCTCAGCCAGCCCTCTGGCATCATCACAGAAGCATCTCTCAGAGTTGAGGTTGAAGATCCTCTCTGCCTCTTCCCACCAGCCTAGAGCAGGGCAGAGCTTTCCGTCTTTGATCTTCCCTCTTGCAAGGGCAGTGCAGCAGAATGGATTGATTCTCACTCTGTCCTGGGCAGCTGAAAGCATTTACACCCTGTCACAAGTAGAGCTGGAGAAATTTTTACAGATCTATTACACTAAATCAGAAGGACCAGAAGTGCTGTCCTTTTGTATTGGCAAGGTTTTCGTAGTGGGTGGGCTGCAGGAGTGATTTCTGTGAAAAGACACCAGGAGCTGCCCCATGTCACACTGAGCCAGTTCCAGCTCAGCTCCGGCCATTGCCCAAAGCTGAGCCCATCGGTGGTGCTGGTAGTGCCCCTGTGATAACATACTTAAGGAAGGGTAAAAACCTCTGCGCGGCAGCTGTGAGAAAGAAGAGCGAGAAATATGTGAGAGAAACAACCCTGTGGACACCAAGGTCAGTGAAGGAGGAGTGGAGGAGGTCCTTCAGGCACCAGAGCAGAGATTCCCCTGCAGCTCAAGGAGAAGACCATGGTGAAGCCGGTTGCCTGACTGCAGCCTATGGAGAACTGTGTTGGAGCAAATACCCACACTGCGTCCATGGACGACTCCATGCCAGAGTAGGTGGAGATGCCTTGAAGGAAGCTGCAGCCCCTGGAGAGCCTATGCTGGAGCAGGTTCCTGGCAGGAGCTGTGTCCCATGGAGGTGAGTCCATGCAGGAGCCGGTTTTCTGGCAGGACCTGTGGCCCATAGGGATTCACTCCGGAGCGGTCTGTTCCTGAAGGACTGAACCCGATGAGAAGGACCCATGTTGGAGAAGGTCGTGAAGAACTGTATCTTGTGTTTGAGACCCCACGCTGGAGCAGGGGAACAGTGTGATGACGAAGGAGTGTCAGATACAAAATGTTATGAACTGACCACAACCTCATTCCCCACCCCTTGTGCCGCTTGCGGGGAGGAGGTAGAAGAGTCAGGAGTGAAGTTGAGGCTGGGAAGAAAGGAGGGTGGGGGAAAAGTGTTTTTAGCTTTTTTTTTTATTTCTCTCTATCTTACTGTGTTATTAATTGGCAATAAATTAAATTAACTTCTCCGGGTTTTGCACATGATGGTAATTAGTGAGCGATATCCTTGTCCTTATCTCAACCTGCGATTTTTTGCTTTTTCATTGTATTTTTTCCTTCTGTCCTGCTGAGAAGGGGGAGTAAGAGAATGTCTTGGTGGGCAACTGGTGGCCAGTCAACATTAATCTGCCACAGTCCTTTGAGGCGTAGAAAGTAACTATTAATGCCTACAATTTTTAGATGCAGTTCTCGGGAAAAGGTAGTCTCCTAACAGTATCTGACATTTGACCATCCCAGCACCCTTTACTCATTATCCCAAGCACCTCCTCCACATTCCCATCATTCTTCAAACAGCCTGATAGAGGGAAGGTTTCTATTCCCGAAATGCAGGGCAGCCAGTATAAATCTGTTCCTTCTTACAAAAGTTTTCATTCCACCTCCTCTTCTCTGTAGTTAAACCTCTTATCTGGAGGGCCTTAACTAATCTTCCCTATGGAATTGCTCAGCAGGACTTGAGAGCAAAATATAGCTTTGCTCCAGCTGGCGGATCTTTCCTTTAGTCCATGTGTCAGCACCTCTCCCTCAGTTCCCGTACTTACTTGCAAAGCGGACCAGGGCAAGCTCTTGCTCTGCTCTGAGCTCTTAGCTAGGCGTTTATGGCAGTGTGAGGAAGAAGGCTATCTTAACAGCGCTGCTCAGACATCAACTCAAGGATTCAGGGCTCCCCTTCCTTCCCTGTGATGTATTCCAGCACTTGAAGTGCAAGGAGAAAGCAATGTTCTTTCCTCAGAGAAGCCAAGAAGGTAGGTTATGCTCCCATTTGCTGCCACTTTGTCTTAGACTGTACCGCCATAACTTTATTTCCTTCTCGCCATCTCCAGGTGACACGATCCCTGCATTCCCCTCAAGATGGCTGATAATGGCTGCTAATCCCAAGGAGCAGGAAGAAAAAAACTTGAATGGCAGGGCTCTTTATAAACAAAATTAGATGTGTCTTTGTTTCCCAGATGTATGTGTAATAGGAAAGTCAGGTGGGAAAGGACTGTAGCTGGAACTAGTATCTGGCTGCAAGTGAAGCAGATAGCAATGAGTGTCACCCAGGTATGTAGATGAAAAAAGCCGGGGAGAGCAATGAGTCATTTTGGAGCAATGGAAGAAGCAGAATCTCAGTTATGCATTTTAATGTCATCCAGGGTGGACCTTCTTCTATTTGAGGGAAGGGTTCAGCATTTTATATTGGATCCTCATTTTGTATACAAGTGGTAACTATTACCTTAAGAGGACTTGAATGAAATATTAGCCAATTTAAAACTATGTTCCACAGAGAGAAGTAGAGTTTATGGATGGCTGCCGTGCCAAGAAAATTTTAATATCTGAAAACCGTCTTGACAGATTGGGACTGGAACACAGATATGCAAAGTGCTGCTTGAGGGAGGATCAATAGCACTATTCAGCTTTAATTTGGCCTGTAGTGCATATTCTGGCCAAAACCCCCTCAAACTTTTATATCTTAATGGCTGAGATCTGGAAATAAAGGTTTTCATAGCATGAAGAGATATACCCCGGAATTGCTTCTGCTAGGACTATTTAATCAACATCAGAACAACAGAATTATTCAAATGTGCTTTACATTTGCTATGCAGAGCCTCCTCGAGTCCTGTTCTGCTCAGGGACTCTAGCTCTGAGATCTGTCTATGTTGCAGTCAAACACATGATGGAAGGTTTTGTAAACACCCAAGCTAGCTTTACCAAATGCAGTTGAATATTGATATTAGCTTTCCAAGTACTTTTCTCAGGTCCCCAGTTGACTTACAGCCTGCATTAATACACATATTACTGCAGAAGTCCTCACCACATAGACAACTTTGCTATTATAAGCTAAACATGAATATGCTTAGGCTATGCTGAGGTCACATCTTTGGCTGCAGCATAAACCCGCTGTAAAACAGCAATGACATGTAATCAAGAAAGTCCCTATACTGGACACAGAACAGTCCAGCTCAGTGGACTCCACCAGTTCTCAGGGTGTTTGGAATGACGTCCAGAGATTGCATGCTTTGATCTTTAAGGCCTGGCTATCATAAGGAAATTTGCACAAGCATAGCTATTCATAGTGCTGAGGCAAGGCACGACCTTTATTCTGCAAAACGAGAGAGGGAACTGCCCCAGCGCTGTCTGTTTTGCACCAACGCGGTGAATCTACAGCCAGGATTGCAATGGGGGAGCTGTTGAGACAGGGTTTTTCTCTACACTGCCCAAGCCCTTAGTTTTGATGCTTAACTAACCAGATCCGAAGTGTTTTTGAAACTAAGGCTCTATCTCTGATCTGTTAAATACAGGAGGGGAGGGTTTACTGGCTGTAAAGCTGGTTTATTGGTGTGGATGCTCAGAAGTGACCCATGGAGAGAAAACCAGAGAGGGAAGATCAATTTGTTTATGAATATCCGTTTCAGTGTTCATAGAATTAATGAAGCCTGCTTTCCAATGGGTGTACGTCTCACGGTTGATTGATTTTTTTAATTAAACTATACCAAGGCTGCAACAGGAACTCAACCCTTTTAAGACCCTGGTGAATCTACAAAGGGTGCACTACCTGACTGGAGTCTCTCATACCTAGCGAGGTAAGAACTAAGACCAAAAAACTCTCCACACTTTCCCTGCATAATTGAGCACTAAGTGAATGAATAATCTTCTGTGCTCCAATTCCTTATGAAAATAAGCTTAAAAAATGATAATTAAAACAGGCAAATGCATTTTTGATAAAAGTCTGTTTACTATAGAGATCCCGTGGGTTATTATGTATTATGTCTGCTTCCATCACCCTTTGTCTCTTTTACTTTACACTGTGCAAACTGCTGGAGAAACACTATGTCTACTGCTGGTCTGAAAATCACCCGGAATATTTTGGGTCCTACTACAATAAAAATGATAATAATAATGAATCTGGATGGATACTAGAGAGCAGGACTTGTAGTTTGAAATCCTAGAACTGATGGATGTCAGGTATAGGCTATTGACCAGAACTGTATTCAATTTACAACCCTATGCATCCACAAGAAAGACATTACTTTTTGCAGGAGTACTTCAGGGGGCTTTAAATTTTCACCTGAATTGCTGAAATCAGAATTTGACCCAGACTGACAGATATTATAGGATCAGAAAGCAGGAATAAGAGAGCAATAAATCATATAGCAGAGAGCAGAAGGGAGTTCAGCCACTGACTGGTGAATTTAAGAAAGTGTGCTTTAGAGTAGGGGGTCTCCTTTATATTATTCACCTTTCATTAGATGATTTTCCTCTTAGACCTCCTCCCACTTTCATACTGGCATGAAAGTTACCCCACTTTTATCTGCTACACCTAGAGAGGAGAATGGCTCTTTTGCAGAGCTATGAAGAACTGAAGTCACGTATATTTAAGCTGGGAATCTGACTACCTTCTCCTGACATAAGTGACCGCATTTTACAGCTAATTGCATCTGTGTGTAGAAGTCAGGTAAACAGGTGAGTCACCAGATGCTGGCACCTGGACTGGCTTCATTGTGCAGTGCATCCTCACCTTGATTCCCTTTCCTTAAACTACACAGGTACCATTCACTCTTACTCAAGATGAAGATTTAACTTATTGTCCCCACCTTTCCCCTCTTCCCTGATGCTGTGGAACAGTTGAAAGAAGTTTAACTTAAACTAACAGATGCATGAAGTCAGACAGGGAAGGAAGAATCTCTTTGCAAACCCCTCAGAGTTGCAGTAACCACCTTTTTCCTTCTGCAGAGTCTGGGGACTGGAGGGCAGGCAGATGAGAACTTGCTCTTTTATTCGCGTGTTTACATCTCACTGGCATTTTCAGAGACCGTGCTTGATAGTCTTGAATACCGATCATTGGCTCCGTTAAGGTGCCTTTTTTTATATAACCCTTGCCGTTATTCAAGTATGTGCTCTCATTTTAAGGTGAAAAGACAGCAGCCCAGAGGAAGGCCTGCGCAAAGAGAATATGAGGTGGAAAAAAACGAGTGATGCTTACTTGATGGGCTTTATATTTATGTACCCTGTTCAATACAGTTTATAAAACATGCAGCAGGCAAAAACACTGTAAGCAGAGTAGCAAGAAGTAACTGCCAGTTCTTTTTGTATTCAATATTATAAATGCAGGGAAGGGAGAAAAAAAAAATCCATCTTTGCATTTAATTCCTTTAGCTAATTCAGCTGACTAAAACTGCATAAACCTACTTGCTCTCCCTGCCTTCTTTAGTTTTGCAACAGTGACTCATCACTTCACCTTGAACTTTCCTGCAATGTAATCAAGGATTATTAATAATTGTTCTAGAACATTAGTTGTAGGAAGCGTTTTACAGACCTGGATTGCCTCCTTCGCGTTCTCTTGCTACTTACTCATCTTTCATGCAGAGGTACCTTGTGTGTACTGTAGACAGGTTTCTTCATTTCACTATACACACCCTCTACAGGAGTGAAATAATCTGTGTGATGAAATTCAGATTATGCAGACATACCTAAGTATCATGGCAATTTTCCCTACTAGCAAAGGAGACTTACAATTATTGAAAATACAGAGGTTTGCAGGATCCACAAGAAAGATGTTTAGACTATTTTTGGGACTGGTTAGATCGAAACAAATGAACTAAGATGTCTTACACAAGACTCTCAGGTCAAGCTTCTGAGCTCACTTGCAAGCTTACCTGGCCAAAAGCTAGGTCAGAAGGTTGCAAATAAAGCGTTCCCCAAGGTGTTTTGGTGTCTTTCATTCATGGTCTAGACAGCAAGAGACACTTAGAAATATATTCCTTTCTCCCCCTCTTTTTTTTTTATTTTAAATGGATGGAATTTTTAACTGTTGTGAATCCAGACTCTGCTCCATGTATGTAGAGCTGAAATACCTTTGAAAATGAATTTCTCTAACCAGACAAGACTATCCAGCACAGCAATGTACACGCAGAATTGTTAAATGTGCTGAAGTCAGGGAAATATGTATATCACAGAGTCTGCACAGTACAATATCATTGTAAGCTTACTGAAGAGTAATTTGCCTTGATAAATGCTATATCATTATCACACACATGACCCTTGTACCCAATTCTGAGAGGCACCAAATGCCACCTAGCGAGTGCTGATAGGGTGTTGACAAATACGTTCAGCCCAAAAGATTGAGACCTGAGAGCAGACTGGCTCTTTCGGAAGGCAGTTTAATCATTGAACTGTCTGAGCTCTCATTACACACTGCTTTCTGAAACAATATTTTCCAGCCCCTAACTACCTTTAATTAGCCTTTTGCTATCTACAATGGGGCTCTAAAGAAAAAACATTCGCAAGGGTGTGTGTTTCTGTGTCAGCCAAGACCTCCATGCAGCTATTTCCAAACTGTATATTTCTATAGAAAGCTTTAGACTCATGCCTGTGATGTCCATGCAAGAAAAATAAATCAATAGGAGAAGCTGAGTGACTGAGTGACTGAGCTATGAAATTGTTCACATTAAATAGTGGTTTGATCTTACAGCTCTAACCCTCTTAACTCATCCTATAGCTCTACATCCTACCTGCAGCTGGGCTGGGACCAGGGGTCTGGGCACAGTAACTGGACAGATCTGCAAGGGCGTACGTGCTGTGCCCCTCGAAGGGGCTGAACGCTGGCAGTTAGCTCAATGCAGGGAGGTGCCCCATTGCTTTCACTATGACCTATGCTATATACACCATGCCACTGCTTCTGGTCCTGCAAACGTAATTGCACTCTTCTCCTTATTGCAGAGTGTGCTGAGCAGCCTCTAAGAGTTTTTGTCCACACCAGCCTAAGATTCCCCCAAAGACTGACTCTGTGAAGCTTCCTCAGTGGTGAACATCCTGCTGCAATTGCATTGTTTACCACCTTGCTGCTGCTGAACACCAGGATGCCACAGGGTGTACATGTGGCGTGGTACCTTTATGCATGCGTGCAGCAGCTGCAGGTGGTTTCATTGCACCCTGACTCATCTGCGTAACCTACATCCTGTGACCACCACCACGCAGCTTTGTGTAGGAGGCATTGCCAACCTCCTGTGTGGGCTTACAGAATAAAAATAATTACTTGAGTCAAAGCCAGACCCCGGTCTACCAGCATTTACCACTGTTCCCATCAAACTTGCCTGTGTCTACTAGGCAGCTCAAGCAGGGCTGGCAAACCTGGAGCCACCCACACTGGCTTGGCCTGCCTGACTGGTCCCAGACCATGGGAATGCCCTCAATCCTACTCTGAAGACTCCTCTGGGGTTTGGTCATGTCAGAGGCTCAAAGAGCACCCTTTAAGTGCAGGGGAAGAAGAGGGAATTGGGACCCCTCACCTCCTACAGGTGGTGAGAATTCAGGAGTTAATGTCCTTCCCTGGACTACAGCAGGAGACAAGATGATGCCATAGATACATACTTGCCTCCCAGCAAGGACCAGAAATAGTGTCTGTTGCCCAGGACAAAGACAGCTTTGGTTTTCTTGTGCCACAGGTCACGTGCAAAGCCCAGTTGAGGTCTCGTCTTTTGTCCTCTGTAGAAGTCGAGTGAAACCCAGAACCTACCTTGAAAGTGGAGGTCTGATGGGACAGCCAGGCCCACTCCCATGGGGGAATAACAAAGAAGTCTCTACCATCACGGTATTTGCGGGCCTCCGGTCAGTAACTCCGTCTTTTTGCCAATAGGATTTGTTTCTAAACACTGACTGAAGGCTGAGAGACACACACCTGAGGAGCACCACAGGGCACAGGAGGTAGCCAAGGCAGTAGACAAGGTCACTGGGATGCATGCATCATGAGACATAATAGATAAACAGAGACTTTTGAAGAGATGCGCCAAATATGAGTGGGCATATGCTCTGGGGTGGAAAAAGAGTGGGTAAGGGCTATGCTGTACCACTCTTTGGGCTATGTAATGGCTTGTACAAAGTTTTCCAAGCACGGGATACTCTAAACATCTTTGTTGAGTTACCCTAGAGGATATTTCAAGGCCCAAATCTTTACCTTAGCATGTGAACTAGCATATCGCTGAAGATCCTCCACAGGAAATGTAGATAATCCAACAGGGCCCTAAAACTCAAAATAAACCAGTATTAAAATAATCTTATTGGATCTCTTTAAAGTGACACGTGGACGTCTTCACAGATGCAAGGCTTTGCCTATTAAAACCATGTTCATGATGTGATTAGTTGTGGACTTTTAGCTCAGGGAAAATCATTTGATTTATCAGTCTTTGCTTAGAAGAAGAAATTTTTTTTAATTTTTCCTCCATGGAAAGGTAGAAGGGACCAGTGGGGAACACACACACACAAAATCTTTCAAAAGCGAGCTGCTTTCAAAGGATTTTTTTTTTTTTTACTTTAGGGAAAAAAATCCATAAAGCCTGTTTGTTATGTTACCATGGAATGGTTTTTTGAGGACTTAAAGAACCAGATGAGAAATACAACCAGTCTTCAGTAAAATGAAGTGCTGAGGCAGTGTAGCATAGTTAAAAAGCTCTGACAGCATAAAACTAGAGTCATCATAAAAAGTACAAACTTTGCCTATTATGAATTTATAATGAACAAAAAATAACTCTGTTGTAGATACCTATTTAATGGATATTCCCAATACACAGCTGTTCAGTGTGCCTTTGAGAAGATGGTCTGTTTATCTTCTCATCTGTAGCAATGCACAGGAGCTCTGCAGCTCCGTGCATGTCAGGTGGGAATGCTCCTTGGTACAGAGAGTATGGGTGAATTCAACTCTTTTTAAACAAAGAAATAAACCCCCTCCTGATTCACTAAAGGGCTCCATTACTTCCTTAGCCTTAGATCACTTACATTACTTACTCTTTCCTCTGTCTTTTCAATTTTCACTGCAAAAGGATTCTACCCTGCCAACAAGTCCCAAATTTATTGTGGTGTCTACAGAGAAAACTGCCACAGGAGAACAGTTAGGCAGGTGACCAGCTAATGCTTCCAGTTGGTTAGCTTTTTTTTTTACTTGATATTTTACCTTTGAGATTAGACCATCCCATGATTAGATCTTCTTATACTCCTGTTCCTCTATCCATCATTGTCTTGTTTCTCAGGTATCCTTAGCAAAACTGTTTTTTCTAAAATCGAGTTGAGGGAATTCCTTGTGAGCTTATGATTCATGTGAGTTCAGCTGGAAGACCAGGGCTTTTGGTTTGTAAGGCATCTCAGGCAGACTTTGTCTTTCAGGTCATTTGTGTGAGTGGCTGCCAGAGTCAGTGGCGAGTGAGTTGTGAGGATAATCCACATTACTCATGCTAATTGCTGTGACCGCCCCAAACTTGACACAAACATCTGGTGTAATAGAAAGATCCATGACCCAGTCTGATTTCACATCAGCCAAGAGCCATAGAGTAATATGGCTACTTAATATTTTCCTAGAATATATTTGTAACCCAAAACAGCTGTCACAACGTGCACTGATATTCAACGTGTCCTGATGTAGTATGACAATGTGTCCTGATATTGTGTGTCACTCCCTTGTTGTAGTGATTGCTAGAAGTGGAAGAGTGCAGACAGAGATCTGTAGGGTTTGGCAGTAGGTATCCGAATAGAAAGAAATTCCTTTACAATCAAATTTGGATAATATGTGCTACACTATATGCTGTTATACTCTCTCTCTTCAAGCAAACAAAAACCTGCATAAGTCATAACAAGCTTTTGTCAACAGAACGAGAAAGATACAGGGAATTTCATACAAAATGGTACCTTTTCTCTGGTAAATTTAATAAGTGCAAAATAGGAACAGTATCCTGTCATAAGCAGAGAACATTACCTAAGAATCAGAAAATCAGCAAGGAAGCAACTGCATCTCTTCTGTGTACTTTATTGTATCATGAGTACCTAATCCAGGTTTTATAATGTATTGACAGCCTTTCTTCTGCGTAAGAACACATAGGTAGTTTAAGTGTTTTTTGATTGATAAATTGCCCTTTCGAAAGCACATTTTCATTGAAAAGTACCCACTTTTCTCAGGAAGGCATGTCTTTACTTTGTGTTTTCATTTTTAATGGACCATTCTCTAATGGCTTACCTGTTTCTTCCCAGGGGTTAAGAGGTATGAAGGCATAGGGCCGTGTTTATTGTTTGTGATCTCCACAAACCTCTGCATGAGAAATGTGAGAAAGAAATCTTGTCTGTGATAAATCTATTTGTTTTAATCTTTTAAAAATCTGTATTCATCACTACTGGGGATTTCTTTTTCTGCTTTAGGAAAAGAACTTGGCACATGTTAGAAACTGGGTAATAGCAAAGTTCTCCAGTCAGATCTCACAATCTTTTATTGGGTGGCTTAACTGTAGTTCTCCCAAGTCTAGACTGTGGGATTCTGCTCTCCTTTGCCCCTCCTGCTCTTGGATCCCTCTCACAACAACAGGATGCTAACTTCACCTATGCACTGCATGCCCTTCTGCTAAAGCTCAATGTGCTGACCTCTTTGGACAACAAAGGTCTGTTACACAGCAACACTGCTGATCTATTTATTATGGATATACGTAACATAAGAAAATAAGCATTTTTATTAGGTGGGTTTACTTCTTTTTTAATGTTGTAACACTCTGTGGATTTTACCCAACTGGAAAAGAAATATTGACTGAGCTGGAGGATAAACATAATTTTTGTGCAATGAGTCTGGCCTCATCCAGGGCGTGCCTCCAAATGCTTCTCCTTGGAGGCTGCTTGTGGAGACGAAAGGGTAGGTAAAGACTCATACAGTTCTTGGCTTCTTCTTTCAGACTGTATAAGATAGGGTGACTTACTTAGTGAAGCACACACAAACTCTTCCAAGCTCATCATAAAAGAAGTGCTAAGTGGATGCTGCTGAGAGAATAATCAGCATGTCTCCCCTCCATCCTTTCAACACCACCCCTCAGTGCACAGCTCACTCTTTTCAAAGGTCTAGCCAGCTGAGGGTTTGCCAGTAAAGGGAATTTTGCAGCTGCTTTGCACTGCTGAAGTCTCCAGCAGTGCCCCTGGCTGACCTCTTGCCTCAAGGTCCCTCTGGTAATCTATGCCACCAGATGCCAGCCTGGAGATGAGAAAGAGAGGCAGAATTAGAACAGAGAAATTGCATTTTTCCTGGAAAAGAAAAGGAAGGAGGGAATTCTTGTCCAATTTCCACGAGTGAGTGTTACACGCAGAACACATGCAGACTATAAAATCTTGACTTGCCAGGCCCATCTTATTGCATGGCTCCTTCATTTATTTCATTCTAATAAATGATCGGTGTGAGAACAGACTGACAAGTCTCAGACCGTGCTGACAAGCGTGTCTTCTGAAGGGGCTAAACAGCCAGCACAGGCTTGACGATTTCAGACAATTTTTGATCAGGATTTAAGCCTCTGTGAATAAGAGCTTTAAAATCTGCCTCCAAAATAATGGTTGATGCACTGGGGATACGAAGAAGATTTAACGTCTCAACAAGCATGGGGTGAAGGACATGAGGCTTACCGAGCCATTCACTACATGTTTCCTGCCTGCTGGGATACTTTGATGAACATAAAGCATATTGATGAGGGTATTAACAGAATGAAATGGAAAACGCTTTCTCCATGGAATAGGGAAAGTCTCAGAGATGACATTGTCACATTTAGATATTTCTGAACAAATCAAATAAACTGGAAGATTCTGTTTTTTAAAATGGATCTACAAGGACACTAAAAACGCAGAGTTATAAACCTAGCGAGATGAATTTGCAGTCTCCACTGATCCCCACTTTGAGATATCACAATACAACCTTTTCCTCCGGGGCAGAATTTTCAGAAGCGCTCAGTGTTTGTGTGAACCTTCTCTTAGTGAAGTGGGTGACAAATGGGAGATGTAAATTTGCTTTGAGGGAAGGTGGGAAATGGTTAGGAAGGAGGGATATGACCCCATAACCATGTACAGATTCTGGGCGGTGTGTTTTATGCCACCTGGAAAAAGATCCTTCATCCATGCTGCTTATCCATATAACTGCATATAACTGTGGAAGTTGAGTTGCGCCTTATAACAAACCTATTTATAAATCCCCAAGTGCATTCGTAACACAGCTGGATAAATACATGTGCAGGCATCTTGTGTAAATAGTCTGAGATTAAAATGAAATGAACTCATAGAGATCTATGGCTGTAAATATTGTCATAGTTTTACTGTCTCCTATCTTTTGCAAGTTCACCTGTGAAACTTCAAGGTTGTCTTAAGATGCAGTTTCTCCCTTTGAAAGTATTGCATAAGCTCTTACAAGAAAAGGCTTAAAAGGCTTTTGCATCTGTTAAAAATGTATCTTTTTTCTAAATCGCTATATCTCAGATCTTCGTATAAAAGGGACCCCACTGACGATCTTTTACAGTGCAAAATTAAGCTAGTTCACGTTTTTCACAATACGGGCACTTTTGCTCTTATTAATGCCACGCGGTAAGCAAGAATCTTTGCAGAGCTGCAGTGATGAGATGGACATTCGGGATGATAACAGAGGATGCCTACCATGAACCTCAGGAGATTTTGTCTTTTAAAATAACGTGTTAGACTATATCTAGGAACATACAGGGACTATCTCCAAGGTCTCATCATACATGAATATTTATTTATAATGCAGCTTTATCTCATCAGTATCTTTTCATTAAGACAGAAATGCTTTCTTCAAGGACACCTACTGTTTGAACAATCCTATGGTATATACTTTTTTACTTTGTCCCTGTAGTCAGTGCACAACGCAAGATTATACTGAAAAATCACATAGCATTTCTTAGTTTACATAGCAAAGTTTTAGGGGAAGTGGGGTAAAAAGTGCACTGTACCATTTTAAAAAAAATACACTGTAGAAAAATAGTACAAACAGCCTTTTAAAAACACGTTATCTCTTCTAGTTTTTTCAAAGTTACCTTTCATGTTTGTATCTCAGCACTATCTTCTTAAGGAAGAAAATTCTTGGGCTTCCTGCTGTTACGTCGTACTGATGCCAGTAAGAAAGATTTTAAGTCTTACGTTGAATTTGGCCTTGAGCTACTTTTCTCTGAGGAGGTAGAAGTGGTTCTACCCAGAGCTAGACAGAGGTGACTGTCTCTAAGGGCAGCATGGAGGGTATCTCACAAAGAGAAGACTTCTAAGGCCATGTTGCCCTTGTCTTGTATCTTCTGTTCAGCCTTGTTATACTAGTCAAGACAAAATAACATCAACCAGCAGCCCTCAAAGTAAAGTCAAGCTATAGAGGTGGTAAAGTAACCAACTGTCTTCCAGAGCACAAAAATGCTACTTCTGTCTATAAAGTGTCATACTGATGAGTCATCTTGTCATCATTACATAGAAAATGACTAAGTTTGTTAAATATGCCAGCTAATCTATTGAAGTTTGATTTAATGGCAATCAGTATAATCTATTACACATCACATTAATGCATTAATGAAAGCAACATCTGCAAGTCAACTGGCTCTGCTTTTTTATCTATATTCAAACAGTGCATTTAAAAAGAGCATCCAATAAAATGTGACTATTTATCAAACCATAAGTGTTCTGTGCAGTATTTAAGGAATTGCTCATTAATAGTCTTCCATTGTGTACTTTAATTGAGCACCGAGTAGATGAGTGGCACACCTTTGCAGAGTGATTAAGCAATACTTTTTCAGCCATGATTTTAACCACATCACTTAAAACATTGAAAGTTTTCCTTTCATAAGGGATACAGGCACCTGTGTAACTTCTGCTGTAGCTGTTACCTCCAGCTGCAGAGCTCTTGTTTATATGCAAACAAGCCTTAGCCATTTCAGTCAGGTAAACAGCATAATCAAAATGACTGGGCTGTCACATATGATTAAGTTGAGGAGATACAATCTGTGACTGAAATGGATGAATACAGGACTACTCCTTCGCTTAAAAATGGGAACACGTCTGACATATTTGACTCCAAATGACTAAGAAGGTGGGCTGAAAAGGTTAGATTCACCTCACCAAACATAGAAACACTTCACCAAACTGAATTTCCCTTAGAAGCAACAAGGAAGAATAGGCACTGTCAAGGTATGACTCACCACACTACGGGGTGTCTAAAATAGCTCGCATGACTTGTGCGCTAATAGTACCTCTTTCTCTCTTTTGACTACAAACACATGTCATCTGACTAGCTTAGGTATAAACATCTCTGCTGTAGTTATTTAAAATGAGTGGTAGGTGCATGTATGGGCTGAAGGATGGTGCTGGAGAGGTAGTGGGTTTGTTACTAGTGTCCATCTTGGGTCACTGGATGGAGTCACAACTGACACCATCTCCACTTTTCATCAAACCCTCTACTTTTGAGACAGCCAGGCTGGAAGCCTTGCTCATGGAACATGAAAAGGAGTTGTTCCCTTTCTCCCAGTGACCAGCAAATACAGTTTCCACATCAGAAAGATCAGACCAAATGCAGCAGTTCCTTCTTATCCTAAGTATGACTGACAGTTCCCCCGTCCCCACTCCTTCAGCAATCTCTTATAGATTTTCAGGTGCATTGCCAATATTTTTGTTAACAGAACAAAAATGTATCCACAGAGTCTCCATCCCTCTTTTTTCACTCTCCTTTCCCCTCCTTTCTACTTCATATCCATTGCCGAACTGCTTTGCCAACTTTTCTTGTAAGGCAATCCAGCAAGAAAACTAAGATAATTAAGAACATATATACACACATGCAGTTTGCTTCTTACTGAGGAATGTTTGTGGAGAGATAATAATATCCTTTGTTAGAACAATTAATGCAGTTAGAAAAAATACAGGAACTTTTGGGCACATAGTTCTTTTTCAGAGCTGCTGTTCAGGTTATATATTATTAACGATTTAATAATAAGAGGAAAAAACCGCAGAGGTTTTACCATTATTCTCTGTTCCAGGACTTCCACACCCAACGACTTTAAGAAACAATCAATAATGGCCTGCCCCCAGCTCCCAAGGAGTATACAGTCAAAGATAATTTATGTTTCACAAAAATAATCTCCTTCTGTTCCTCGTCTTGCTTCCTTTATCCCTAATCTGCTATGATCTGTTAGCGCAAGAGAGAATTAATGGTTTAATTTAGCCTTTAAGCCTTCCTTTCATAAATTCTTCATTTAATGTGAATTTCAGGAATGCAAGAAATGCAGAATAAGGTTTTTCACCTGTAAGCTTCAGGTAGAAAGATCTCAGGCTGATCTGGAACTAGTGTAAATTAATACAGTTAAGAAGTAAAATCTGTGTGGAGTTATGTAAATGTACACTAAATATATAGGTTTGTTTTGTTTGATGTTTGGGGTTTGTTTTGTCTGCTCTCCTATTTGTAGGATACTCTGTACATTTACAAGTTTTGAATATGGACTCAGCTGTGAAATTTCATGGGCAAGGACAAACAGTCATTTACACAGGTAATCCAGGAGGATGACTCAGGCTAAGCACTCACCAGCAAGGATATGGTTTTACTCTGGCACTACAAGAAACCGCCAGGTGGGTCTTTGATGTTGCTTTGGTCCCAGTTTGATGTTTCTGTATAGTATTCTAGCAGTGCTGTGGCTTTTGCTTTTTCATGGTGGGGAAAACAGGAACAAAATCAAAATTATGAATGGGAGGGTAATCAGGCATCTATACATGAAAAGGGCACAGGACTTTTTTTTTTTTGTTAATGGAAGGGAAAGAGAGGGGAAAGGAGGCTTATTCTCTGTCACTTTTACACCTTCTTCCTATTCCACTCTTCATCAGTGCTCCATTTCCTTCACCTGCTCCGTTTTCCTTTTGTCTCCCAATGCTCCACTTATGTTCTCTCTTCCTATGTAACCTCAAGGCCAATGTGGAAAGGTAACGCAGACTGATGTGCTACCTGCAACCACAATTCATTGTCCTGGTGTACTCTGCCCTTCTCCCACACAGGGATGACTTGCCTGTTTCAAAGCCCTGTGTGTTCCATGTGTCCTTTTGGGGTCCATTCATGGTTGTCATACTTTCATGACCGTAAATTGTGCCAATAAAAATCCATGTTTATAAATGAGGAAATAAAGAATAAAGGCTCTTATCTTCACTCACTCACATGATCACTAGCTCCTGCAGCTTGGGAATGCTCACAGCTCATGGGTTTTGGTGTCTGCCCTAGCCAAGGCTCAGCTCCATGGTGGGATGAGGTCCAGGGGCATACAATCTTTTCCACCTAGTACCACTCAGTACCCAGTGTAAACAATTGTGCAGGCTTGAAATGAGCCATGATATTCTCCGTAAGCCTCTCAGTGTATGCAAGCGGAGTACAAGAACCAGGTTGTAAGGTGTCTCACAGAGTGTACCCATCCCTCAGAATAGTCATTGCCCCCATGGAGCCTTCCAGATCACAGCTCTGTGCTTCTGCATGTAGTCTGCACTGGCCTGCTGTCAGAGGGGCCGAGCAGCCATTTTGTAGAGGTGGCCTGCAATAGGAAATGATCAGCTCTGTTCCCAGTCACTCCTGGTGATCTGGAGCTGAGTCCAACCATAGAGGAACCCAGAGCTTTTTCTGGCTGTTCATATCTTGGTGTAATTTGTTTTATGATTTCTGAAAGTCTGCAAATGGCAAAGAGTTGGAGAAAATACAAATCGTTTTAATATCAGCTTCACCTGCTCTAACATCAATGCCTTTCTCTACTTCCCAAAGTCCTTTACCTTGCTCTCAGCAAACCTCCTAATAGCTGCATTCACTGCACAATTACATATAAATTCCCTGAGTAGCATCTGGTATGTGCGTTGAATAAAGCAGGTGTCTTTGGAAACATGGGATGTTACAGAGCAATTAAGACTGTAGCGTAGATACAGAAAATGTAAAAGCAGCATGAAAACCTACATTTGGCATTTGCTGATTTCCAAGTTTTTGATTTGGCAACTTATGCTGAAGAGTTCTTTCGCTGTGAGGAGTTGGGTTGAGTATGATTCCCTCCGTTGTTTTAGTAGGAGGTAATGGGAAGCCTAGCAACGCGTCAGCGCTTATCATCATCTGAGCTTGAACTTTCCAAATAAACTGCTGCCACCTGATAGGAAGACTAACCAAAGGAGGAGCTGCCACCCCGCACCATGCCGGGCTGCTGAGCCACCTGCTCCCAGAGACCGTGATTCCGTGCTCTGCTGATGGCACATGTTTGGTGGTTTGTGGACCCTGAGTCAGATTGGAACATTTATGTTCAGCTACTCTTTGGCATGAATTGGGCTCACAATGCAAACAAGAGAATTGGATTTATTTTATTTAAAAAAAAAAATTTAAGTGTCAGCTTAACCTGAAAATTATTTCACAGGGTATTTCCCGAGCCCAGAGGATTCTTACTTGCTGGTTTTGAAAGGGATGCCTAATGCCAGCAGTAGGAGTTTCTCTAGAAAATGTCCCAAGAATCTTTTCTAACAGAAAATATTAGACAATTTTTTTTTTTATGGGTTGTAACCATCTTTTTCAGTAAGAAATATACTGTAAATAAATTGAGTTATCCTGGTGTAAAACTGGAGGAACATAGTGTCAAAGAAGCTGTATCTGTGCTGTTGTTCACCAATGATGTATTGGACTTTTCCCTTTCATGAGAAATATATACTGCAATTGAAACTAAAACAAATCAGTAAATATTCCTGACTAAGTGTGAGGCTTAGCGCTATGTTTCCTCCAGCAGCTGCAACTCAAACCCTCTTGTGCACATGAACACTTCCTATTATTGCACAATGTTAACTTTTGTGCCCTTAATTTTTACTTTTCAGCTATTCAATTTTTAAGATATTTACATCTAAGCTTATGACAGCAGGCTTATCTGAACACCTGGTTGCACATGCCACATTTAAAAAGAGGCAGTCTATTGTATTGGACTGACAAAAGTGAAACATCAAACTTTCCCACAAATCCCAAACACATCCTTCCTAGTGCTGGGACTTACCCAGTCATCTTGCCTCAAGCAAAGGCAGGAAGATAAACCTTCAATTGTGTTCTGAAGGTCAAAATTCATTATTACTAGCATTGATCTTTTAAATTTTGAGATGGCATTGCATATAATGCCCTACCTCCTAGCCATTAAAGACTGCTACGTTAAAATGTTTGGATTTCTGTAGTTGCAATCACTATATATAAAATACAAGCCTCTACAGGCTCTGTCTTGGTGACAGCCCTTTTACAGAAAGTATAGCACAGATAGCTGAGGTAAAGTTCTGACACAGTCCTTCATAGACTTATGAACAACAGCCTGATTTTAAATTCATAGTAACTGAAGCTGTTGATTGGAAAAGCATTGACTTTTAGATGCGGTTCAGAATGGGTAAACAAACTCAGTATTCAAAACAAAACAAAGCAAAGCAAAGCAAAGCAAAGCAAAAAAACCCCAAAACAAACGCTTGCTGTTTTTTGGTCTAAGCAAGGCTCAGTGGAATATGGCTCTATAGTGATGTAGAGATCTCCAGACTATAAATGGAAGTAGCAGAGCTATAACACACAAACACGACTAGTTTGCTTCCAGACCTGAGCTGGCATCGCTGCTACTGCTGCTGTGATGCCTGATTTGGAATTTCCCATTCGGATCAGTGCAGATGTGCACTGACGTGCAGTAACTGAATTGCTGGGTGTCGATATCTGTATTGGTTCCACTGGTTTCAGGTTATTTGCTAGTGGGCGTCAAAGTATCGTAATGGAAGATGATCCCCGTTCTGATGCACTGATAGAATTGGTTACTAGATAAAGAACATTACAGAATGAATAAATAATAGCAAAACACACTAAGCTAGATGCATGAGTGTCAGGTGAAAAATTCTTTGTAAGGGAAGTAGGCTTTTTAAGGAGATTATTTTTATTTGTTTTGACATATGTTGCAAAAATACAAATGTGTGAGACAATGCTTGTAATGCTCATTTTGTTGTTTGTTTGAGGGCATGGTGAAAAGTCTGTCAGGGCCTTGAGGGCACTAATATGCCTTACTGGGCCCCGACCAGCTGTACCGGGGGCTTTCATCCCCACCACTGCCCATGGACCCAGGACCCCTGCTTAGTTCAGCCCTGGGCACCCATTCTCTGCCCGCTATGTTGCGGCAGTACTGGTATCTAGCTCAACCATAGCCATGCCTCCACCTCGCCATTGCACCTGCTGATCTGGACCCTGACCCATGGAATGACATCTCAGCTTGACCTTGGATCTTCCTTGTCACTATGCGCCTGCCTGGGAGATGACCAGGCTGGGCCTGACCTTGTTTACCCTCATCAGACCCAATCTCAACCTATTGATTGACTTCCCAGCTTGACCATGTACCTGTCTCATCACCACAACTTGCTTGATGATCCAGACTCTTAATCAAAGCTGGCTGCTGTCTCCGGACCTGCCCTGCTCACCTCCCTTGGGTGCTGCAGAAGGCTCCTACCATGCTAGCTGTGTTGTCAGCCTTAGCTCCCTGGTTCTTAGGGAGCAGCTAGCCCTCACTGGTCCCTGACAGCATGTTGGTCAAGCTGTGGTGTTTAAAAAGTGGTAAATAACAATAAAACTTCGTTTTACAAGATTGAGTGTTTTTTGCTCATGACAGAAGCATTTGAAGTTAGGGACTTGAAAGTGCATCTTCAATCATAATTACAGTGCCAGTACTGGGAAGTTATAATCACAATAAGAGCATTTGTTGCATAAATCCTATTATAGAGGAGCTCATTTGAGCCAATTAATTGAAGAAAACTGTTGAGTTGAAGAATCAGAGCTTCCGTTATGAAGAGCAAACCAATCAAATGTTCAGAGTTTCTCTGTTTGCTCTCAGCTTGCATAGTGGTTTTGACGCAATTTGAACCTAATAGATCACACGAAACATCCAGATAGTAAAGCTGCCTTATCATTACCGAAGTAGGTCAGACTTCAGCCAGCCACCTCATCCAGTCTCTCCAGCCATCCGTTCCCCAAGGGTATCTTCAGGATGAATATTACCATTTTTTTCTTCAAGCTAATGCTGAGTCTCAGCGCTGCCAGGTTCTCACCATCCAAACAGCACCGCCAAGTCAGCCGTGGAGCCCAGCACACAACAGTCACTGCTGACATTTTGCATGAGAAAGCTAATTGGTTTTAGTTATTTTATGCTGTGGGAGTTACAGAAAGGGAACGACAGCCCACTGTTCAATGTTTGCCTGCCTCTCCCCAAAAGGCACCTAGATTAAATTATTTTAGAAGCCAAAGGTACAGTTTTAATAACATCTTGCAGCTAAAGAAACGCCACAGTTAGCTGCAGAGCGGTGGCTGTTTATCAGTCCTACTCCCTCTCGCTGCTCTAGCTTTTGGCAAGATCGCTATCTTCTTACAGTGATGAAAGAGAATATTAAGTACATACATCAAAATGAAAGACATGATAAGTCATTTTTTATCTTACTGTTTATTAAGAGTCTTCATCCCTGATTTATTGAGTGGTGCTTTTAATTGATAGTAGTGAAAATTAAAGCTCTGTCGTAATAGATTATATCAATATCTCCTTGTATCCAAGACTAAAACCTAAAAACCAATTATTTACTTCTTGTGAGGAACACCGCACTGCATGTTTTCATATGGGAAGCCAGTCCCTTAGGTTGTACTTGCAAACTTCAAGTGGCAGCTCAGAAATGTGTGGTGATATTTCAGATATGCTGGTACAATGGGAAGTCATACAGAAATTTAAAAATTAGGCAGGCTGATGAGAGAATGCTATGAGAGAGAAAGACTGAGACATAATCATCAGGCAGATATGCAGAGAGGCAGGTGAAAGCCAGCTGTCTGTTTTCACACCACCACAGGAGCAATCCCAGCTCTCTCTGGTAACACTTTCCCTATTCTACCCTCAGATTTTAAGTCTAGAATCTGTCAGTAAGAATAGTGCAGTGAGAGCAGGGCTTGCAGGGAAAAAGTGCTTTGAAAAACATCCAGGGTCCAAGGTACTCAGGTATTCAAAGATTTGTGTTGGCATCCAAACTGCAGTCAAAGAAAGTTCAAAGCAGTGGATCTTCTCACTTTTATGGAAATGGCAAATACTTCCACCCATGCTCACCTTTAGGATGCAGTAAAATGACCTTGTGGCTTCCAGCATTGCTTCACTGTGCCTAGAGTTCATGCGAACTTGCCTTTTTCAGTGTCCAGCCTTGGATGACAGCTGGCTAACTTATTTTTTTGGATAAGACTAAGGTGATTCTCATGGGCCTACTAAACCCTTGGGCAAAATGCTGAAAGTATTACCCATTCCCTGGGAGATCAGGGAACATTTGTACATCCCATTCAAAGAAAGTTAGGTGACATCACGCAAAGTGGCCTTAAATATTCATTTTGTTATTCCCATTTTTATCAGTTCCACACTACCCAGCCGTTGAGGTCAGTCGGCTTCCTGCATGCTGGTGGCTGCTGCCTCGGAGCCTGACATTTGCTTTTGTGTTCACACTGAGAAGCAATTGCTTTGTGGACCTTACCATGGGACTTCTCTGGGCACGTGAAAACACAGGAATACAGCAAGAGCCCAGGTTCAAAGCAGTGACTGCTCCCCCATGCACTTCAAGGAGCAGCAATCTGCATTATCCTGGATGACTTTTCTTTGCTCCATTAGATGCAAACAGTTCTTAAGAAAGATTCAACATTTATCCTGAAGCAGAGATCTGTCCTATTACTCAGTTCTTAATGAGGGGTAATATCACCACAGGAGGAATGAATATATGGTTGCCAGCGAAAGTAACCTGTTCACAGGAATAGAGGAAACAGGATTAGAAGTGAGATGCTCGATCACCAAGTCTGCTGCCTTGCTGTCTCAGAAAACCATGTAATTTAAAGACAGGAGTGCAGTGCAGCAAAGGGGGCACACTCCCGCTGATGGTTTTACCTATGTCAGTGGCTTAGAAAGCCAGATCCATTTCCAGTGCACCTACTGCCATCAAGAAATGGAGTTAAAATATTTGGCACAGTGGCTACTCTTGCAGTATCTTCTTGCAGAAGCAGGGGTTGCACCTTCACCCTTTTTGTTTCCCAACAGGGGCAAAGGCAGAAAGCCAAACTCTCCAGGGCTTTCCTCCCAGTGACTTCTTCCTTTCTGGCACACCAAGACCCAGCCTTGTGCTGGTCCTAGACCCTCACTCGTGAACACCAATGTCCAAGTTTTCTTACCCTGCAGAGCAGACTCAGCTCAGCTGGTGAGATTAGGTACCCTCCGTCTGAGATTTTCACACTGTAGGGGCGTACTTTGTTCCCGTACTAAGTACCAACGCGTGTTCTCTGGTCCTGCTGCTGCTACTGGGAGCCTTTGCAGGCAAAACAGCCTTGCTTTGTGCCATTTTTACTTAATTTAATCCTTTTGGCACAATAACAGAATTATTGTGTTTAATTAACACAAACTTCTGATTACCAGTTTTGATTTTGAAAAAAAACCCCAAATATTTAAATAAAAAACTTTTCTTTCCCAGTCAAACAATTCTCCTCTCCCTTCCTCATGTTAAATTCCCTTATTTTCACCGTGGTTATACTCAATCTTTCCCAATTCCTCCTGGGAAGAGTCAGGCAGCACAGGAGGCTTTGGGTTGTGCGTGTGATAGTTTCTGCCTGCTGCTCCATGCGTATTGGTTTCTTTCTGCTAATTTCTGCTTTTTACTGGCTTTCCTCCACTCTGTTGTGGATCCTAAATGGCTGCAGTCCCTTGGGGGTGTCCTTGCCCTGGCATCTCTCACACTGGTGTCAGACCCGGCTGCACCCAGTATGAGCATCCTGGGCAGTTCCCAGCCTCCTCTCACACAGGGCACCTGCAGCCCACACTACCCAAACCCACCAGCGACGCCCAGCAGAGGAGGTTCTTCCAGAAGAACATGTTCCTAAGGGGCACATTTTACTTCCCTTTTTGTCCTAGCCTTGTTGATGTCTAATTCGTTCCTCTAAGAGCATCGTCCTTTAGCTTTAATGGTTATCCACCCTCCCAGGTGTTCTTCTGGGACTAGAACCAGATGAAAGAGAAGGAAATTTCCAGCAAATCTCAAACATTGTTTTTTGGCCAGATCTCAGTGTTACAGGTTGCTTTTTTAAGTGTTCACACACAGTGGTATCTGAGTCATTAGCCATTTTCCATGTCTGATATTTAAAGTAGGTATTTATGCTAACTTTATGGTAACAGCTTATTAAGGCTGGTGGCTTTAATGAACTGGTAGGCAGGACCCAGTGGAGAATACCACAATAATTAAATGGTTTTAAGAATAGGTACTTATGATAGGGGGATCTCCAATAAGAACAGGTTGTTCACAGAATCCTTGTGGCTTGATATAGTTTGATTGAAGCATTAAGACAGCCAAAATTTGAAAAAGAAAATTCCCAAAGGAGCAGATTACATGCAAACACATCTTTGTGAAAATTGTCTTCTCACAGAAACAACCCACAGAATACCATGCCATTTCCCCTTTCGTTCTTTCAGCTTTTAAAAGAGAGGTATTTACATATTCTGCCTTTTACCAGTGATTTCTTATACACACTGACAATAAGACACAACTTATGTGTCCCTGTCTGCCTTGTCTTTGCTTTTGTATTTCATTTTGCCATTGTGCTTGAAGTGGAATAATACACACTGGCATAGATTGTGTTTTCTGTTATTTGTGATTACTCACCAAATCATTCTGGAGTGTTCTTTGGTTTTTTTCTAATTATTGGGTTTGATCTCTGCTTGGGGAATAGGGCATTCTTTGCTGTGCTGTCCTGAAAATAATTGCATTTGCAGTGATTGTTTTCTAATAACAGTTCTGTAGAATAAGTGCGTTGGGGCCAAATCTAGCTTTACTTAGGAGAACAGAAGAATTTTGCCTGAATAATAATTGTGTAAGGACTTTGTGTATTGGGTCATTATTTGTAAAATGTTTATACAGCCCATGACAGCCACTACATACCTCCAGTACAATAAAGAACGATCATCATGTCAAAACAGCAACTATTACAACATTACCATCCAATTTGGGCAGCATGTTGCCTTGATTTGAACATGAGACTTTCACAGATATTCCTGGGAGCTGATGGCTCAGACAGGGGAGAGATACCTAGAATAATGCCATCATGTAAAATACGGCGCTTTTTTTTCTGCTTTTTTTTTTTGTAGTAACAGCCCTAGTTGATTGAGGGCTAGATTGTGATACTTTCAGCAACAGTGAGGAACTACTTGCTTTCCCCAAAGTATTCTCATTTGGTTTGCACTGGGAAGATTCAGGCTCATAGAAAGCTAATGAGAAAGAATGGGAGTATTTTAACTGGGTCCTCAGCAACTATTTGGGTTTTGAATAATACCCAGTGATTATGTGGCATTCAAGGTATTCCACAGCTTGGTGTTTGGGTATCTTGCAGTGCTACTCTTCCTGACACTCATTTCCATCACAGTTCATAGCGGTTTAGCCAAAGGCTTTCCACCAGCAGTTTAGCCAAATGCTTTCCGCTGGTATTAGTGGTGGGTCTGAGCAAGTAAATCCTGCACAGGACAGAGACACTATCATCCTCCAGCTCCTTTTTATTCTTATACTACAATTAACATTCAAAGTAATAGTTTCCATGGTGTAGTCTTCATTTTTAGTTTACACTTTGTGGAATATTGAATATTGCGAGACATACATTTTCCAAGTTTTCTCTTCTTAGTTGCATAAATCCAACACACAGGCTCTGTCCTTAATAATTTATGCCACTCTAGCACACCAGTGTAATTCTTCTAATATACCCTATGGGTTTAATTCTTGCTTTCTATATTTCAGCTATAAGAGTCCAGGTTAAGAAATTTAAAAAGTTACTTCAAGAAATAGTTTTTGCTTCTGTGAGAAGTCAAGAATTGAATATTCTATTCAACATTATATCTGGAGAATTATCATTCTGGAGAATTATTGTGACATGCTGTAAAATGAATGAAATAAATAAGTAAAGATCAAATATCCTGATTCTGAATACAGGAAATAAACCCTATACAGACAGAGCTGCCAGAGCTCAGTTCTTCAGGTGGCGTCAATTAGTCTGGACAACTACAGTTATTTAATTCTGCGCCACGTGGAGACAGAATATCATCACTCTCTTCGGCAGCAATTGTCAAATTAACATGCATACATGTACACATACAATAAATAAGTTACATCCCCACATTTACATTGCAGTTTGAGTGCAATTGTAATAGCAGTTGAGTGATTCTTAGACACTTCAGTGACAAACCCATTCTGAATGCAATACATTGATCGTTATTCTGACATCTACTGACCGATCTGCCTGCACATCCAAAATTCAGAGATATCGTATTACACGGATTAATGTGTCATCAGCACCGTTTATTAAGGTGCAGTGGCTTGTTCAGGTTATCAGAAACCCAGAAAGAATTATAACTCAGTGCATCATTAAGGTTCACTGTTAGCCATAGTCTGTGTCTTTTCCTCTCCCCCTTCAATAAATCTGGCCACTCCTTTTATTTTGTTCTACCGCCTTTCACATGTGCTTCTCTCCCTCTTGCTCACTTCAAAAATCTGTTTTTTCCTCAGCTAGCAGGGAGTGAGAGTCTGTAATGAGAGAGCTGCTGCTTTTGATCCTTTTACAAGGTAACTCTGATTAATGTTCATGGGTGTTCTGCAAAAAGGTAGAGGAGAGGATATATCCCCACTTTTAGGATAAACAATTAAATGCTTAGGTATACCTTACTCAATTAAATCTTTCACTGACATAATTTACCACAAAATAGATGAGCAAAACACAAAGAATATGAGGGCTGGATTCAACATTAGTTGTTTGTGCTGGCATCACTTATTACTGCAGTCATCAGAGGCTTGCTGATGCTCACCTATTGATATTCACCAACTTGCTGGGTTTGGGACCCAAACAGTGTAAAATGTGATTGTAAATTCCCTTAATTGGACCCAACTTCATCTTTGGCTCCTTCAGCAGTTTTCCTTTAGTTGTAATTCCTTCATGGAGCTGAGATCATAAACTCAGCCTTTTTTAGCTCCCAACTCCAGTTGTAACTCCTGAAGACTCCCCAGGATTAAAAGCGTCCTTCTTTTACTGCTTTCTCCTCTGTTTTATAGCTTATCCTATCAAGAGGGGCTTAAATCATGTAATACAGAGAATTTGTAATGATTTCTAATGTGATTGTTCTTCAATTTAGACAAAGCAAGGGACGTAAATGTCAATCAAAATAACAAACTCCTATGTGCCTTTGCCTGAATTTCGGTACTGTTTTGGAGCACTTCCTGGGTTACTGTGGGAGTAATTTGTAGCGTCAGTCTTCCTCCACAGAGAAGTGCCTGATGAGGGGCATTTCCCGTCTCTTAGGAGGTTATACATTTCATCGTGAGCATCCTCAAGCTTAAAAGGGGGTATATAAGGGTACAAACTCCTCCTTTGCTGAAGAGGGCTGCAGTTTGAATAGCATAATATTGAAGTGTAACAATACTCTATTGTCAGCAATGGCTAAATGTAAATATATGTCCCCAAGTCCCTTGCATCCTGCAAAACAATATGAAAGGTTTCTATACTCAAAATGGTCTATGGAAACAAAATAGGCTTTGAAATTTGAAGAAATATTGAGAAATACTCTAATCCATCAGATGACTTATACTGAAATGTACTGAAGAAGCAAACATGCATTTTTATGTACCTCAACGAAAAGCTAAAATACATTGTTCATCAAATTTTGCCCCTTTTTTTTGTTGAATATTGTAATATATTCTGCAAATATTTCTGGTAGGTTTTGGCCATCTTTCTACCTGGTCAATTACTATTCGCTGAATAATTCATTCAAAGATTAATGGCAAAACAGATCAAATAAATTAGGCGATGAATATTTTTTTCAGTGTAGTCAACTGGCCCTAAAACCTATTACAGGCTTTCATTTATAATACATACAGTTCTCTGTATAATAATTTAATAAGCACTGTGAATTAAGGAGCTACAATTTTATTGGAGGCTTGTGGAGACATCATAAACCTCAAAAATGAGTCTCACGCAGTTAGGAGAGACACAGGTATTCCAAAATGCAGTGACAGCCCCATAACTCAAAGCACACTTGCATTTTAATTAATACTGGGATTTGGTGTAACAGTAAATCTTCCCTCTTTTTCACTGCATTCCCTTATCCCTCCTCTTTCTACTTCAGTTGCCCTCTGCATAGCCACTTCTGTTCCTCCCAGTCCTGGTATTGCTCCCACCTAGCTCTGACTTCACCCTCTCAGCAGCCATCAACATGCATGGGGATGGAGTTAAGGTCCATCTAAGAAAAATACTTGAATTCTTGCTTATAAAGCAGGGGAGTTGTTTTGCTGAAGCCAATGAGACAATGACACACCTGAGCACCAGCAGTGCTCAAGGGACTTGGACATCACCTTGGGGGGTGGATGCCTTGAGTGACCCTGTTGTCTTGCATCTTTCCGTGTCCCTTTCACACGCTGTACACACACTAGATTCCCAATGTTATTTACTTATGTCCTATCTTATGACAAAAAAGGGGGATAAACATTTCTCCCCCACCCCTTGCACTGGCAATTTTTTCAATAAGTCTGGCTGGTTTTACCCTCAACTCATAAACATATGATTTTAAAAAACTGAAGGTAGCCGGTGTTTTGCTGTTGTTCAAAAAATATGATTTTCTCCCCTCTCCAAATAATTGTAGGATTCGGAATATGTGTCATTTTACCCCTAACTGTCCAGGAAACATTGCCAACCACAGTTTTTGAGTGTTCATGTTGTCATTGTGCTCACAGAATTGTAAACAAAGATTGGAAAGGAAATCATGTGCCCTGAAGCAAACTAGCTTAAAAAGAGAACTCAGTTCCACCACATAAAGTACACCTGTCTCGAACACATCAGTAAAAGCACTTTGACATTACTGACTTCTGCCAAATTGCACTAGACCCCTCCTCCCCTATCCCTGAGTGTTTTTCAAAAAATGGGTTTAATACTGTTTTGTGGATGGAAAGTCTGAGGCACAAAAATGAGAAGGAACATGGACAGATTTTAGAGTTGTGGTTTCCTGCTCCTGCCCCTTTTCCCTAGTCTTTAAACTCCATGGTTGCTTTAGCCTCTCTTTTCTTGTAGACTGAGGCAAAACGTGTTGGGGAATCAACATGTGGTCCCTTGACCACAAGTACAGTGTCCAGGCACAGAAGACATTTCTTCCCGAACTCAAATTGTCACTTCAATTTTCCTTCAAAAGAGAGGACTATCTAGAGGTCAGAAATGCCAGAACAGTTTAATTCTGTTTTGAAAATGTGTTCTTTGTACATTGAGTTTAAACCACTAGCTGGAGTACTGCAGATACTGTGATGTGATTGCTTCCCATGTTTTTTGCTGAGCTCATTTCATAAAAGATTGTACGTAGTTAGTGCTGTTAGTTTGAGAGTGTGTCAAGTTGGCAAAAACAGCATCTCAGGTTTCTCTCCTCCGTAACTTTCTCGTTAGGAGAATTCCTCTTCTAATCAGCAGATTTTAGCAGTACTCAAGCTCCTGTCAGACAGAAGCAGACTCTTAATACAACTCAGCTTCCAGATTAATAAAACTAAAGAAGTTTATCTTCTCTTTCCTTCATCAATATTCCAATTTTGCTTGCAGTGTTGAGTGCTTGGAAGGTGGCAGACATTTTCCTCTCGCCTATTTTTAAGGAATGATATATTTCCTTTAAAAAATCTGAGCTTTGTCTAAGCATTGGCCAGTGTAGAGTAAAAATAAAGATAAAACAGTTTTGGGTGATGAAGTAGTCTGGGTTTAAGAGCAGGTGATGTTCTGATCTACGTTGGACCTACCTGGAATGGTTTGAACCAGGTGACCTCTCAAGGTCTTTTCCAAACTGAACTGCTCTAGGAGTCTTATGATTTTATTCCCTACAGAGAAAACTGCTTGAACCAGCTTGAAGCTGATTCCTGGGACTGTATAAACTCAACTTTTTTCATTGTGGATGAAGCTCACACGTACAGCACCACTCTGCTTTGGAAATACACAAAAAACAGATGCTCCATTGTTTAAGGAATATGAAAACAGTTCTTTGTACCACCAGTACAAGAGAATATGAACAAGGTTCCTTGCATTTGTGGTATAAAATAATAAATGAACAGTTCTTAATTTTCTGAAGAATGAGATCCAGTAACCTGAACGGTAGCAATACTGCCTGAAAGGACAAGAAGATATGTGTGTATGTCTGTCACAGGGCTCTGGCAGCGGTTTATCACTTCCTCTATCCTGCCTTTTCTTTGTCACAGCAGGAAAGGCTTTAGAGAGGAAAACTACAGCAAACTGATTTACAAGCTCTAAATGACAGCAGTGGGTCTTACTACTACAATACACTCCAGGATCACTAGTCCCACCTTTAGCAATTTGTGGTGGCTGAAGTTTTTAAAAATAGTCAGAAGGAAGGGTGTTGTGTTTTGCAATATCAAAGTTCATCAGCACCAGCCACTGTGAGAGTAGGTTCCAGCTGCTAACGTGTGAACTTCAATTCTTCTGAAGCTATTTTATCTTCTAACAGAGTTTTGTTCCCTTCATGTCCCTTTGTTCAGCTTTTTCTAAAGCCCCTTTCCTGTCATATGAAATGCAATTTCACAAACTGACTGGCAGTAGACATTGAATCCTAAGGCTCTTCCATCCAGAAAGACAAAAATAAAGTGGAACATTCACCCCCAAAGCCCCTAAACTGCCATAAAAAGATTTTGACTATGGCAGCTGTCTCTTATCTATTGTACTTTTAAAATAGTATGCCGAGTTATTTTCTTAAAAGGGTAAGAAAGCTCTCAGGCATTTTAACCTTCTTGCCAAGGTAACGTCTGTTGCCATTCCCAGATTCTTTGAGTGAAATCGTAGGTACCACCCAGCAGTGGATGGGCCACTTGAGAGAAGGCCAGGATTACAGGGCTGACTGTCCCTGTAAACCTTCACCATGGCTTCTGGAAAGGCAATCCTAACTGGCTTGTCTGAACTCTGGGAGCTACAGTGCAGGGGTTGAATAGTAATGTGTCTCTTGGCAAAAACAAGGGGACTCCAGTTTTGATGAGATATTGCCATGTTACCATTAAATCATGTTAATAACATTGTCAGAAAAGGGACACACCTTCACTGGCAAAAACCCTGAACAAAACGAAGTCCAAAAAAAACCTCCAAAATATTTGAGCCTTAGCAGCATTTCAGCTGTTGAAGAGTTCAAGAACAGAAAGAGCTATTTGTTCTAATAAAGCCATACAGTTGCAAATACGTCAAGAAAGACTCATAGATAAATTAGGACTATTGGACACCTGTGTATGGCTAGGCTCCTCAGAGCACCTTCTCAAGACCAGACTTGCTGGCCATCCACGTTATGAACTCAAAAGCCTGTGTTAAGAGGCTTGTTGCCTCAGTCCAACACCCAGACAGCTCTTAAGGGACAGAGGTGAAGTTTCTCTCAGCTCCTTAGAAGGCACTTTAAATTTTGCTCACGAGGACAAGAAAATCCAACCTAGTGGGGTCTGAATGTGTTGTCTACCACAAGGAGCATATTTCTTAAACTGGGCTATTCATAAACATGATGAAAACACTTTCAGGCTGAGTGGGGGCAGAGGCGAGAAACGACTGTCTGTGAGGTCTTCAAGCTTACATTGCTTCTTGGAAGCATAGTCACTGGTTAGGGATAGAAAGCATAGCAACCTTGAAGGAAAGGGCAATGTCTTCAGAGCCAGGATGAGAAAGGAGCTATTGGACCGTAAATCTGCAGACACTAACAAAATGACTCTAAGGGATTATTACTTAGAAGTTCATTGTCACAGGCTGTAACCTGGTCCAACAGCGTTAAACCATGGTCACAGATGATTCCTCAGATCAGTCTAATGGGAGCAGACAGCAGTAAAGCTACATGACTATGATGCCCTCTGAGTGAGGATCCAAGTAGGGAGTGAAGAGGAGGAGTGGAAGTATGACATTTGCATAAACACTAAATTAGAAAAAATGGTAAATATTAAGCTGGACCCATACAAAGGAAGTAAAATAGTAATTTAAGAGATTTGTGGTTCAGTTAAGAACTCTGCAAATTACTCTATTAATGTTAAATTGGGGTGAAAATAGATCTCATACATAGTAATGAAGCTGAAGTTTAGCCTGCAGAGTTAAACGGGCAAGCCCGTCATTTTGCGTTGGCGCGGGTGGGAATCAGGAGGGACAAAGGACGGATAGACAAAATGATAGTGCTGGCAGACAAAAGCTGTGGCAAGCTGTTCACCAGAAATCCAATCTCTGCTGAGCAAAGTCATCACCGGCTTGCTCTGAAAAGCTCACAGATTCCCCGCCTTTCACCTTTCAGATGGGATGAAAGACATGCTGGCCAGCCGCCAACAACGCTCTGATTTGAGTGTTTTATCTAGGAGTGCGATAGCGATTCAGCCAGGGAGAAACAAGGAGTTTGCGTAGATCCAGAAGAGAGTCTTTATATTTTTCCTGGAGATTTCTCAGTTAACCCTAACTAATCTCTTTTTACCGGATTTGCACCCCTAGAAACCTTTCTTTGAAGAAAGTTTGCTCACCAGACAAAACTGCCCAGACCGTCACAGATTTAAGAGAAAAGTCACTGAAGGGAAAAAAAACAGTCTTTGCTGACTGATGGAAATTCATGAATGCTTCTCTAAAGCCTTATAACAACATGTCTTTTTAGTGCAGCAATGCACACAGGAAACAGGGCCATATCTGGCCATCCTCATCAAGGGCTCCCTGGAGAACACGGAGGGTTTTGCTGCATGTTTGGCTGGGCTTTTCCCAGTCCTTCTCAGCCCCTTCTGCTGCCCAGGGCCAGCCTTCGGTTGGGATAAGAAGAGACAGACCATTTTTACCACAGAGAATGTTCCCTAATGGCGCATCGTAACAAAATAGTCCCTGAATGACAGACTCGGGCGGTGTCAGTGCTGTGTGGCAGTGGGAAGTGCCAGTGATGGATGGTCTGTACGGACCAGCAACAAGGGCAGAGGGGCCAGAAGGAGGTAAACACTGCCTCTTACTGGTGCCTGAGGACGGAGGGAAGGAAAGAGCTTTAGACCCTCTGAAGATGCTAGGAGGGGGCTTGGGATTAAGTGCCTGATGTTTGAAAACATTTTATTTTACTCCATGTTTTTAATCTTGAGGCCGGTGGTGGGAGCTGCACTCCTTGAGTTCTGTTTTAGGTTTGAACTTTTTCTCAAACTCCCATGTGAGCTGGAAATGCTGAAGCTCAGAAGTTTTTGCATGAAGCGGAAGACACCCTCCTCTCCTGCCCCAATTTTATGTATTTTGTACACAAGGACGTTGACTAAATTTCTATAAAGCTGGGGTGAATATCTCTACGCATTTCTTAACTCCCACAAATCATCAGTGGAGCAAAACCCAGTGAGCATTCTGCTTCAGAGGCACTATGTTCCTTTTATAAACAACCATCTACAGGGAGCTGACTGCAGACATTTTCCGGCACATTATGGAGAAAAGGGGTCCTGATGAAATAGCCACCATTTCTCTACATGATGTGCTTTGATTTGTCTTGGACCCAGTTCCTACTTGCTCTCTACTTTGTGTAGGCAGATACATCTGTACAGGGAGTGTTTAAACATTGACCGGTCAGACTGTGCAGAATTTTGCATCCCTTACACATGGCAGAATTCACATCCCTGGGTACAAAACTCTGTCTTTTCCTCCACCTGCCTCTCCTCAATCACCTGCAGTGCAACGTCAGATGAAATCATAAAACAACACATCAAAATAAATCTACTGTTCAAGTGGCAAAACAGTCAGACTTGGGTTTTGAGTTAATATAGAGCGTCTTACTCTGAGGAATTAGTTTGCATATTCGTTTTATGTTATCATCCTGATCTGAGTATCTGACCAGGTTATGTAAGTTATTAAATGTTATTTTCCTTCCAAAATTCATGCCTCATTCCTACACTTGTACTGCTGTGCTGTATTTTCCTGACCTTGTATTTAGAAGTGACAAAATATGAATATTACATTTGTATGACCTTTACCATCCCCAAACACAAATTAGGCTCATGTTCTTTGCACTGGCATTTGAAATAAGTTATTTGGTCTTCACTGACAACTGTGTAGGGGAGTGATAAGGCAACAGTGCAGTATTGATGTAAAAATAAGGAAAATAATCTTCTTAAAAAATGTTTCAGATAAAAAGAGCAGATAGCAACTCAGTCCCCTTGAGATCATGGTTTAGGTTTTTGTCCTCCCTGAAGTGGTGTTTGGGAGCTGTAATCTCTTGTCTTTGTTTTCCAATCCAAGAGGGATGTATAATAAGAGAAAATAAGAGGTCAGCTAACAGGAAAGCACCTCCCCAGAAACTCTAAATACGCCTGATTATATGCATGCACACCAGCAGAGCTTTGGATTTGTTTGAAATACCCAAATGCAAACTCTTGGAGGGACTCTGTGTTGGGGTGTGTGGAGGGTGTGTGTGTGCTCATGCTGTCCCTCAACAAGGAAGGTGTATTGTGACATTATAGCTCTGCAGCTTTCAAGTTAGTAAATGTCTTTTGTAGCTTATCACAATGTTCAGGCAATTCACTGACCTTTCAACTACTAACCTTAGTTTTTATTCTTGAATTAAATGTGCTAGGTAAAAAATACCACAGAGATAATGTAAAAAAAAATTCTTTTGCTCACATGATCGTTATGATGATACTTTTACCAGAGCTATAGGCTGCCACATCTTTTAGATTGAGTAAATATGTTTCTTTTGTCAAAGGTGAGTTTCTGAGTCTGGCACTCATTTTAGTCTGAACTCTTAAAGAAACATGTACATTTTCCCCAGGTTCATGTGACCACAGCCTTTCTTTCAAATCCATTAGTCCCTTTCAACCAATTTCGTCTATTTCACAGAGGCAGATAGATGTTTCAGACATGATACTTCCCTGCAAAGCCCCTGAGGGGCTGCTTGGAGGAGAGGCACCTACCACTGCTCTCACTGAGGGAAGGATGGGGAGCACTCACCCCTTCTCCAGCCTGCCCAGCTCAGCAGCCAAGAGCCGACATGAGGGACTGCTTGTAACCCCAGCTGATGGGCAGCAGAGTTAGTCAAGGGATGTGGAAAATATCTGGTGGTAGCAAAGGGGAAGGTGTAGGAGATGTAGAGTGCTCCCTGAAGGAAGTTAGACGGGGTGTGGGAGGCATAGGAGAGCAGGAGGAAAGATCATTGCTGTAGTGCTCAGCTCTCTCAGTTTTTCTTCTTGCCAAATAACATTCCCCCATTCTTCTCACTACCCTACCACTCCATGACAACTTTCCTACAGCTACTTGAGCTGTTGCCCATCTGAGATCTGTGGTTTATCTCTTCTTCGGGCAGAACCGAGCTATTTCTCCTCACCTGATTTTCCAAGGAGAGGATACCTGTGTTCTCACACTGGCTGGTTGAGCCCGTTTATGTTTTCCTTCATCTCCTCTGTAACTGTCAAACTTCATGGTTGATTTCAGTCAAAGGGTGGAGGAAGAAACCTCAAAGATATTAAATTCTTATATCTTTCATGAAATTTATCTGCAGGGGAGAGGAGAGATGTCTTTGAGATGTCCTGACCAAGGAAAGGGACTAGATGACACATCCTCAGGGGAAAATCTGTAAGTTAATGAATGAGATTATATCACTGTCTTTGCTGCAGAAAAGTTCCTGCCAGAACCCTCAGCCCATCTTGAGAAACCAGACTGGACGAGAGGAGGTTTCGGTGGACCCAGTGCTCAGAGGACAGAGGGTTTCTTCAGAAAAAAATCAAGGCTGGGGAGGTACAGTTTATTACAGAGGAGAACACACAGTGTGTTCTCGCAGCACTTTTCTTTCTCAGAGCGCTTTTCTTTCTTTCTTATTTTGTTTCCCTTGATTTGAAATGAATCATTCAATCTGTGTCACTTGTCCATGTTAGATTGCACCAGTTTGATTTTGTTTGATGCAGCGAAGAGGGGAAGAAGCGATGGGATGTGACATGCACTTTATCTTGAGTATTATTTGTCTCTACAAGAGTGCGGTGAGATGAAACCTCAGAAAGGCCCGGTGTAAAAGATAGTCATTACTTTGTAAGTGCTTACGCAAATGTGTTGGAAGATTACACTGGGGAAAAATCTTTTCAGGCTCCACATATATTTTCTGTTTGAGAACTGAGTTAGTCAGGGCACACTGAGAGATGGGTGGTGTGCTGGTTTTGGCTGAGATAGAGTTAATTTTCCACATAGTAGCTAGTATGGGGCTATGTTTTTTATTTGTGCTGAAAACAGTGTTGATAATAAAGGAATGTTTTTGTTGTTGCAGATCAATGCTTACACAGAGTCAAGGCCTTTTCTGTTTCTCATGCTGCCCCACCAGCGAGCAGGCTGGGGCGGCACAAGAAGTTGGGAGGGGACACAGTGGGGACAGCTGACCCCAACTGACCAAAGGGATATTCCAGATCATTGGCCAGCAATAATAGCTGGGGGAAGAAGAAGGAAGCGGGGGGCTTTCAGAGTTGTGGCATTTGTTTTCTCAAGTAACCATTACGCATGATGGAGCCCTGCTTTCCTGGAGACAGCTGAACACCTCCCGGCCGATGGGAAGCAGCGAATGAATTCCTTATTTCGCTTGGCTTGCATGCACGGCTTTTGCTTTCCCTATTAAACTGTCTTTATCTCAGTCTCACTTTTACCCTCCTGATTCTCTCCCCCATCCCACGGCGGGAGGGGGGGTGGGCAAATACCTGCACGGGCCGAGCTGCCTGCCGGGGTGAACCTACAACAGTCCTTTTCGGTGCCCAACATGGGGCACAAAGGGTTTGAGATAATGACAGATTTGATTGGAATGTGCTAGATCAAATTTATATCTGTTATTGATGTTTAGCTATTAATCAGCAGGCTCCAGTGCTTGCCATGGGGCTTCCTTGTGTTACTGTATATATAGAGTCTAGTGCTCGTTAGTGGCTGCTTTTTGCTTTCGCTGCTTGCTGTACAGCTGTACTGCTTATCGTCTTACTCTGCTGTGACCAGGAACATTCTGATAACAACAATGGCCATGCACCCGGGCTGGCAGGTGGCCAGGACATCGCTGCTGTTTCTGTACTGCTGTACTGGACATGCTGGAACTCCAGTGTGAACTCGAGTTGAAGAGACTGTGACCAGTGGATGAGTCCAGATGGGAGCAGGACACCTCAAAGCATCTGTGGCCATGAATAAGTCCACACCACAGCATATACATCTCAAAGACTCTGTGGCGATGGTTATGTCTGTGCCACAGCAGGTATAGCTCTAAAGGGATTGTGGCCCAAGGATAAGTCTATGCTGGAGAAGGTACACCTCAAAGCATCTGTGGCTGTGGATAAGTCCATACCATAGCAGGTACAAGTTGAAGCATCAGCGGTTATGCATGAGGTCATGCTGGAGCACCTCAAAATGTGTGGCCATGGATAAGTCCATGACAGAGCAGGTACAGCCCTGGAGGGACTGCAGCCATGGGTAGGGCCATGTTGGAGCAGGTTTACTTATGAAGGGACTGTGGCTGTGGGTAAGGCCAAGCTGGAGTGGGTATATCACTGAAGGCATTGCAGCCCATGGACAAGGACACTCTGGAACAGGTGCACCTCAAAGCGGTTGTGGCTTTTGACGAGTTTATGCCGCAGCAGGTATACTCCTGAAGAGACTCGTAAATAAGGCTCCACTTGGACCAGGTACACTCCTAAGGGACTGCAGTCTGTGGATATCTCCAAGTCGGAACAGGGGCAAGGGGAGGAGTTCATTGCAATGAACCACAGGGGAGGACGATGCAAACTTACACGTTAGAGGCTTGGTGACTGAGCGATGTAACACATAATACATGAGAATGCACAATACATAAGAACAGGTTGCCAAAATTTATGGTCCTTTGGATAGGGATGAGAGTATAATTGTAGCTTTATTTACTGGGAAGTCTTCTTATAAGGTATTTTAGTTCAGTGCTACTTATTTTATTGAACAAGATGGAAAGTATTTCTTATCTTAAGAGAATAATGGGATCATGGATTTGGGGAGAGAGGAGGCAGGGGACTGCCATTTTCTTGTAAAGTGTCACAGTTCCAGCCAGACGACAGCACTCAATAACACCTTTCTGTAATGACTGAGAGAAACTGGAGGACATGTACGAAAGCATAAAAACTTACATTCTCTATTTAGTCAGAAATCTGCAGCAGATCTAATCGTGGTAGCAGGAGGCGGGTTTGCAGAAGCAAGATAAATAGATCTGTACTGTAAGAGCTGCTTCAGATTCACTTGTAGTGGTATTTACTGTGCTACATCATTTACAGTATTTTCTCTGAGCATTAACTTTTTTTCTAGAGAACTATGAGAGTTTCCTTCTGATGCTGACTCAAAACTATTAAGATCTTGTTAGCGAGTGTTACATATAACAGCCTTTAGGTTTAATGTTGAATAATTTCTAAAAACTCCTGAAATGTAAGAAGGCTGGAGAGTGTTTCAATGAAGAGCAATACTGACGCAGAAATACAATGCTGAAGCACAGCGGTAAGTCGTTATCTCTGTTTCGCATTATACCTACACTTTGTGACTTCAGGCCTTAAAATTTCCTGGTAAATCTCCATGGAATATTCACTTTTCTCCCTGGGAAAGTTTCAGCAGTCTAGTATTTTCTTTGGCACGTCTCCACTTTGTAAAGGAGGTCTATTTAATCGAACAGTAAAAAAATTATAGCATATGAGAGAGCTGGCATGACCCAACAAGAGAACTCTAAATAACAAACACTTGAAGAAGTACTTGCTGCAGTCAGGCTCAGATGTGTTTGGAAAAACTCTTCATCAACCAAATACTAAAAGCCATGATCAGTTCACAGATAATTCTCCAACAGAGAAAGGGTCAAGTCTGACAAATCAATTGTTCATGAAGGCCATTTTGATGAGCTATAATTATATGAGAGAAATCCCACCGTCTTTTGTCTCCTGATTGCGTGATAGCCACATAAAAGGGAGGGAACAGAAAGGGGATTAAGTTCCTGCAGTCAGTGAGAGATGTTGTATTGATTCTAAGATGTTGCTAGGTAAATAATTAAACCATGATTTCATTGTTGATTTTATCTGTCTGCTGTGTGTAAAGGCTACTTAGATGCGTCGGTGAAAAATTAATTAATATATTTCTACCACTGCTCAAATAATGGAAATCCATAAAGATGAAATTACTGTAGTGGTTTGAAACCACTCATTAATGATCCATCTCAGCTTCAGAAAATCTCTCCGAAGTCTAATGGTCCTGACAGGTCAGACCAGCTTTTTTCTTTTTTTTTTTTTAAGTCTTCGTTATAGTTTCTGCAATGAATAGATACCTATGAATGGAAGAGGCAGCTTAATCAGCCGCATTTAATGTGCCGAGTTTCACCAGAGCTGTGTACTCACCTGATCTGTTCTTGGTGTCCCCCTCGCCCCGACAGAGCTGTGGATGAAAAGCCTTAAAGCTGGCCACACACGCTGCACCGAGGGCAGGGCAATGCTGAACAAGCTGAGGACAGCACACAATGGTTATCAACGAGATCTGCTGTACCCTCTCCTTTGCCACAATAAAATTTAGCTGCAATATGACACGTACCTACAAACTGAGCGAAAAAGACAAACAGCAGGGAAGGTCTGAATAATGAAGCCTCTGAGTAATTAGCATGGTAATACCTGAAGCATATTTGTACGCACCACATCCATGCTAATTGCCCATTTACCAGGCTAATTTAACATCAGTTATTTCTGGGTTCATTCCATCATCAGTATATTTCCCTTGTTACTAAGCTACTATAATTTCAGCATCAACTGTGTTTTGACTTACATACACTTGTAACTCTTCAATATCCACAGGGGAGCACAGTTTGCTCTGAGCTTTTCCATTTAAATGTCTTATATATAAAAGCTGGGAATTTGCATTTCAGACCCCAACATGCCCAGTTCAGACCTGCAACTTTCAAAGACACCTGGTATAGAAACTCCTGATCACCACGCGGTTGCCCAATGCAGTTTTGACAGTTCTTTTCTGTTTTCTGCAGATTTCATGCTACTTAATTGCCCCCAAAGTTCAACCATTCACACAGGTCTCCCAGTCATTAAAGTGATTAGTTTCTTCTGTACATCTGAATGGTTGTGGTAAATAGGAACTAGAAAGCATAAATTGTATTGTACAGTGTGGAATAGCACTTCATTTGCACGGAGATTAACTAATTTATCTGATATGTCCTTTCCATTTTTAAAGTGTATGCTTCTGTGATATTTACAGATATTGAGTTTCCTTGCACGTCGTCTCTACCATGTCAGTGCTGAGCTACTCCCTACCTCGTAAAACAGAGACACAGAGCACTTGACTATGAACCTCTTTTAGACTCTTCCTTTGTTGATAAATACCTTGAAAAATACCTTGAAGGTATTTTTCTTCATCATCTACCAACGGGACTACAAAAAGAATTGTTGTTGTTCTTATTGAAAAGATTTTGTAGGATATTGAGTTTCTTTCGGGAGAGATAAATGGTACTCTCCACATTTACGGAAGCAAATGAAAGATTTTGATGCCAAAACATTATGCTTTTATTTCAGATTGTGAATGGAAATCTCAACCATCCAGAAAACCTAGAAACAAGAAGATGCTCGTGAATTTCTTGGTAGTTGTCTGAGGGGAATATGACTTACTGAATGATGTACAAACTGGGTGGACTCACTGGGCATCATAACTGCTCTGGGGATTTCAGGGCATAAGCAAACATACAGTGCTCCGATGCAGTGTAAACAGGATAGGTAATCTTAGTTTTCAGTGTTGGATTCATGCATGATTGTAGCACTTTTTGCTGTAATCAGTGTGATCAGTGAGAAATACGACACATACATGCTTAATATTGATTACCTACTAAGAATCAGGATATGTGTTTCTTACTTGCATGAATAAAACTGAAGAAGTGGTGAAAAGCTCAGAATGGATCAAAAAATTGATCTAGCTAGTTTACTTACATATCAGGCCAAATACATGCTCCCCCAAACACAGAACTTAAAAATACCAGGTTCAGCTGCTGCCTATCCCTGGAGACATCAGAAACTCGGGGTGTTTGAGTTTTTCTGCTAACAGAAACCTCTACAGTCTTAACCACTCCGCTGACAAGGGGGTCCTGAGTTGTCTGCCTGGGAATCATGGGGAAGCAAAGTGCCTGCTTCACCCTAAGGTAGTCTTTCTGTGCATGAGGACAGTGGATGGCGGAGCTTGTTGTACCTCCCATGAGACATTGATAAGAGGTAGGTTTTGTCACCGCTTTCCACAAATCCTGTCCGAGTCTTGTCAAACCTGATGGAATTCAAAAGCTACTTACTCCCACAGTTTCCATGTGTAACCATATGTGAGTTATCCTGTAGAAGTTCAGGGAGCATACCTATCAGGCAGGGCCTTAAAACACAGGTGAAGCTGGGACTACAGCCTGGAACCCCTCCAGAGGAAACCCCAGGCTACTATGAATGTTTCGTGTATTATAACAAATGCAGCAATTTTAACAGAAAAAAATGGAAGCCCCATGCAAAGATGTCCTTTACTTGGCAGTGGAGCACTCTCTTGGCAGCTAGAAGCCACTGCTTGTCAGCTGCACTTTCCAAAGGCAGAGGTGTGTAACCAGTCCCAGGGACGCAGAAAAGAAATGTTCTTAACTCCTCAGCATAGGGATAAAAGAAGGAAATGTCACTGCTACATATCCCAGCTCCGTTTTGTAAAAAACAAGTGGGTTTCATATCTAACTCCAGCTTCAAGAGGTGATTCTTGAAGACAAGAAGGTGGGCTTTGTCCTGTATATCTATGTTTATCTGTGACCTCCTGGTAGCTGCTCCCCATTCAGCAACCTGCTAAGTGTGTTACCTTGAAGATATAACAAATCCATTGGATATTAGGAGGGTGGACAACCCCAGGAGAGAGCAACGTACTTTGCTGGGAATCATCTTATTCTATTTAATTGACAGTGGGCAGTAGACTGTGATCATTTTTTTTTTTGCTTTATGGAAAACAGTGGACGCTACTTTCAAAGAGTCAAAACCAAGATTATTCCCTTGTGTCATTTTCTCAAATGTTAGAAATAGAAGAGTAGGATATGGAAGCAATTAATGCCGCAGGCAGACATTTTTGAACCATTGTCTTATCTGCTCATTTAAATCCCTGGCCAAGTTTTCCATTGTTTTATTAATAGCAGCTTTGTTTAAGGAAAGCTGATGTTCAGTTGTAAAACTAAAAACTGAATATAGAACAAGCTTCAAACAAACCTGAAAGGACCATTTGGCAATTAGGCCATAAAAAGAGACTGAAAAGTAGAAACTAGGAAAGTTGCAACCTTTTTCTGTGTTAACATTATCATCAATATAGCACAAAAATGACAAATGTAAAGCAATTACTGTAGCAGCAAAAAGGCACAAAGAGATGTATGGGAGAGCCTAGAATCTGTCTCTGCATTTGCATACAACTACCGAAGTGTCTTGAAATTTGCTCCGAGCATATGGAGGACTTGATCAAAAACAGAGCATATATTTTACACAACAAGGGGCTTTATACAGATGCATTAAATTTACAAAGGCAACTGAAGGACGTTTCAGACAGACTTGACAGATTACAGGCTGCTGCTGTTACTGTCACAGTCTCTGTGTAAATCTGGTTTAACAGCAAAGAACTGACACCACACAAGGACAAAACCAAAAAACAATTCAGAGGTGCTGTAGAACTTTCCCTATTACAAATACCAAGGTAGCCAAATACAAAAGTTGTTAAATATAGGTGTCACAGACTGAATCCAAAATGGGGGAAAAGCCACATCAGGCAAAAGGTCAGATTTTGCATTATGCTTTTCATATATAGAAATGATGGATGCACGGAAAGATACAACAGCTAAGATTTCCCCTCTCTTTTTAAAGGACTTGTTTGTCAGCTTGGAATCGCTTGAGTGATTTCAGCTGTTTTGACTGAAATTTTATAGTGGGTGAGAAGATGAAAGATAAAATAACCTGGTAAAAGTATAACCAATATCAAAGAAGTGACAAGAATGTGAGGCTAAATTGGGCAGGGACTTAAATATCCTGTTCTTGTCATTGACTTGGTTTGAAGCATAAAAGCAGATTTAAAAGAGATTACAACTCTAGTTCCTGGAGGATTTTATCTGTCAGATTGCATGAAGGCGTGCATGGAGGTGTCTGAAGACCTCAGATTTTGTAAGAACTTTAAAAACAAAAAAACCCCAGTCTTTCTCCTCAGCTAGTGGGCTGCATCTGCTCGCTTTTACTTTGTCATGTTAGTATTTCTGGGAAGCAGCACTATGTGTCCTGTGTAGTTGAATCACAGAATCACAGAATCTTCATGGTTGGAAAGGACCCTTAAGATCATCGAGTCCAACCAAACAACCTACAATCTCTGCCACTAAAGCATGCCCGGAAGCGCCACATCTACATGTTTCGTAAACACCTCTAGGGATGGTGACTCCACCACCTCCCTGGGCAGGCTGTTCCAGTGCCTGACCACTCTTTCAGTAAAGTAATTCTTCCTAATATCTAATCTAAACCTCCCCTGCCGCAACTTCAGACCATTTCCTCTGGTCCTGTCATTATTCACTTGGGAGAAGAGGCCAACACCCACCTCTCTCCAACCTCCTTTCAGGTAGTTGTAGAGGGCAGTGAGGTCTCCCCTCAGCCTCCTCTTCTCCAAGCTAAACATGCCCAGCTCCCTCAGCCTCTCCTTCTAGGAGTTGCTTTCCTTCTAAGTGGTGGCCGCCACTCCTGAAGTCTGTGACTGAACCTTTCTGCCTTCAAATAACTCTTTTTTCCCTGGGAATTCCGATGCCTTCTCTGAGTGCTCATCTTTCCAAGGCACGGCTTCTTGAACAGTGCTTGGCACCTGCAGCCAGTCACAGTCAGAAAGTCAGGGAAATACCTCCGTTTTCCCACCAAAAAGACTCATTACAAGTCACCAGGAGACAGTGGTGCTGACCAAAAGATTTGAGATGCAGTGCCACTGAAGACCCTCACATGCTCCCTGGGTGGAAAAGGAGGTTGTCGGATGTCATTAGAAATAATATTGAAGAGGCCAGAGAAGCAAACTTATCTGTGTGGACAGACCTGAGGCAGCAGTAGAGGAAGTGGTGGTGGTGGTAGGGAAGAAGCTAAGCTGTGACGGAGGGTCTGTTTCAGAATGACAGATGTGAGAAATTTCTGAAAACCTTTTAAAATACCTCCAACAGCGATAGCAGTAAATATGTACCATGCACAGTGCAAATGCCGGCGGCTCCTCGTAGGGTTCATTTCCCAGGAAATTTTTCTGTTTTGCCACTACTGCACATGGGTTACCACATGCTCTTTGGATGAATTGTTCCCTGTTCGGCCAGGTGTTTAGATGACATCAGCTTAACTTCACCGCCTTCATGAGGAGCAGTAACTTTTGCCGAATTAGTCCTCTTTATAACAGCTAAAGATTGTCTAGTAATGTATAAACACACCGTGTTTATGGTCTACAGAAACTCGTAGGTGTTTGTTTTCCCCTCTTCCTCTCATCCTTGCTTCTTCAGTGTGCTTTAGGAAACAGCTGCACTCAGACACATATTATATGAGTGCAAAGTGAGTAAAGGCTTTTCCATTTATTTATTTATTTTACAATATTTATTTTGCATTCATTATTGGAAAACTAATCTGGAGCTAATCTATAAATCTGCTGGTAGGAATTATATTCTTCACAGGTCATTTACACAGCAAAAGGCCCTAGTCCTTACAATCTCAATCCTCTGCACTTCTTATAGTTATGACATTTTGCACATTCAATATGGGTAAACCAGCTAAGATTAAATGAAAGTTATTAAAAAATATTAAAACATTTCCAGGCACAGTAGCAATAAAAATGTGTGAAAAAATAATTTGTAGACACCATTGTCTGTTGCTTCTGCAAGACGAAAGGCATACCAAACATCTCGAAGTCGACTTAGAAGCATTTCATTAGAATAATTTTGCATCATGCTGCTGTTACTCTGTGTGACCCACTAGTATACAGTGCAACGTACTGTTTAGAACATAGTGCAATGTTTGGCAAGTATTTTCTACAAGTTTTTAATTTTCCAAACCCCATTTTTGAGTGAGGAAATATGAGTGTTCTAAATGGAGGCTATGAACCTCTCCTGACAGTTTACCACTTTATAATACTGTGCAGGTTTCAGTTTCCCATGGATATGCATGACACTAATGCTGACATCTTTCAGGCTTATACCAATATTGTTCCTGTGACAAAACATTATTTGAGTCCAAAATTCACTCTTTAAGAGGCGTCTACTCCCCTAAATTTAGGACAATTTCAGTGTAACATGAAGTCTTAAACTTCACATAGCGTAGAGTTTTGTTAGCCAAGATACCAGCCTACCAACTGATGACATCTACAATAACAGTAATGTTGGGCTGCATTGATACTGGAAATGATAGAAAAAAAGAATGAAACAGATCTGCCCTTAGTTCCACTGAGGTAAGTCAAGAAAAATCTTTTAGCACACAGAGTAAAACAATCAGATGATCAGAAGTCACATTTCCTTCTGGCACGGCTGTATGTTGGAGTGGATCCTTGCTACTTATCACCATATTGCTGTAAATTAACACTGCTGTGTTATCACTTTCATTCCCTCACTTTGATCACAAAAAGTTCTTTGCCAGTTCAGGAGAGAAAATTGAGTTTCTTTGCACATCGTCTCTACCATGTCAGTGCTGAGCCACTCCCTACCTTATAAAACAGAGACACAGAGCACTTGACTATGAACCTCTTTTAGACTCTGCCTTTGTTGCTTTCGTCTCACTCTGCTTCTCCAGAAAGAGACTGTACAAGGAGAAATTTTGCCATGTTCCTATACAGTGCAAAGAAATGTTACAGCAGATCTGAAGAACCCATCAAAATCAGCAACATACTATTGGCTTTCCTCAGCCATATCCAAACCCATCCGACTCAAGGCCAGTGCTTGCATATCCTTAAATGAGATACGCATATTCAGATTCATTAGATGGATGAACCATACTGAAAGGTGCAACAAATCTCAGGTTCGGCAGCAGTGATTTCACTGGGGCTGACTCTGTAGTTTTATTAGCTGTGTGATATTGTAGACAAATATCCCAATGAATTATTTCATACCCTCCTCACTGTTATCACTAATCTGCTTCATCCAGTGTTGGCAAGATCCAGGCTTAGTGCACAAGAGTGACCATAAGCTTTTATTTCCACAGGTTTTATAGAGAACCTGACCTATATCACTCCTGCAGCACAGGAATGCACACAGCTGACCTTCCCAGTTAAGGTCAAACTGAAGGGAGACTGTGTGAAATAGATGCATGTCCACTGGAAATTAGGATAAAACTCCTAAACTCATCTGCAAATGTCACCAGAATGAGCTTTGTACCATAGGATGTCAGAGGTGAAAAGCCAGTCTTTTGTCTTATTAGCTATCCAAATTCCATTGATTGCCTCCCCTGCAACAAACAGACTGTTCAAATCAAACAGAATTGCTCTTTTGTTTCCAGTGATGCTTCTCTACCGTGTTCAATTTCAGCTGCAGCTCAGGAGTCTTCCAGCCTCCTCCCTGCAAAGGGACAACACCTATTTTTATAGTGTAAGTAGCAAGCACTAAAATCATCAGCATGCATAAAGTTCATCGGTACAGAGTTTCCCGCAGGCATCTTGGACGTGTAGGTGAAGAAAGAGGGAAGATGACCTGATTATTGGATGAGGGAAAGGCTGTAGATTGTCTACCTAGACTTTCGAAAAGCATTTGACACTGTCCCCCATAGAATTCTCATGGAAAAACTGGCAGCTCATGGCCTGGATAAGGATACGATCTTCTGGATCAAGCACTGGCTGGATGGGCTTTCCCAAAGAGGTCAATGGATTTAAATCCAGCTGGCGGCCAGTCACAAGTGGTGTCCCTCAGGGCTCGGTGTTGGGACCATTTCTGTTTAACATCTTTATTGATGACCTTGATAAGGACCTAGAGTGTATCATCAGCAAGTTTGCAGATGACACGAAGCTAAGCAGGAGTGTTGATCTACATGAGGATAGGGAGGCTCTACAGAGAGACGTGGATAGATTGGACCGATGGGCCAATGCTAATGGAATGTGCTTCAACAAGGCCAAGTGCCGGGTCCTGCACTTGGGCCACAACAACCCCATGCATCGCTACAGGCTTGGGGAAGTGTGGCTGGAGAGCTGCCTGGCAGAAAAGGACCTGGGGGTTCTAATTGACAAGCAGCTGAACATGAGCCAGCAGTGTGCCCAGGTGGCCAAGAAAGCCAATGCCATCCTGGCTTGTATTAGAAATGGTGTGACCAGCAGAAATAGGGAGGTGATTGTCCCCCTGTACTCAGCACTGGTGAAGCCACACCTTGAGCATTGTGTCGAGTTCTGGGCACCTCAATATAAGAGAGATATCGAGGTGCTGGAGCGAGTGCAGAGGAGGGCAACGAAGCTGGTGAAGGGCCTGGAGAATAAATCTTATGAGGAGCGATTGAAGGAGCTGGGACTGTTTAGTTTGAGGAAAAGGAGGCTGAGGGGAGACCTCATCACTCTCTACAACTACTTGAAAGGACATTGTAGAGAGGTTGATGCTGGTCTCTTCTCACAGGTAATTAGCGATAGAACAAGAAGGAATGGGTTCAAGCTGCAGCAGGGTAGGTTTAGGCTGGACATTAGGAAAAAATTCTTCACGGAAAGAGTGGTCAGACACTGGAATAGGCTGCCCAGGGAGGCGGTGGAGTCACCATCCCTGGATGTGTTTAAGACTCGTTTAGATGTGGTGTTAAGGGATATGGTGTAGGGGAGAACTTTGTAGAGTGGAGTTGATGGTTGGACTCAATGATCCCAAGGGTCTTTTCCAACCTAAATGATTCTATGATTCTATGATTCTATGAAGCGCATGGAAGCGAAGGAGGATAAAGTTAGCTATCTTTTTCTTGTAGAGATCATATAGAATATAGGACAAAGACTGTACTTCTGAACACTCTATATTTTCAAAGCAATCCTTCCTCCCTCCTTAACTCTATAACATTCACTTCTAGATAAATATCTTTAAAGGATGCCTATACTGGAATGCTGTACAGTAACATTTTGGATAGTGGAGACCACAGTAGCTTAGGAATGGGCAGTGATGAGCTGACTGGCAGGGTTTATTAGCCTGGGAACCGTGGTTTCATGCAGCCACCTAGATCACCATCAGAACCAAGCTAATGTACGACGGTGTTTCTGCGTGCTGCACAGATCCATCTGCTGTGGCCTGTGATAGCTCTCGGCAGGACAGTCCATTACACAGGGCAGATATTCTCTTAACGATCTTCAATCCACATTTCCAGACGCTTTCTTCATCTCCCCTCATTGTCCCATTTTATTCCATCCATGAAGAGATTTCACAATTACACGCCTCTTCCCCAGTTCGTGTTCCACATCCTGCTTTTAACATCCCTACTAGCTCTGTTTTTACGGTCTGGCATTTTGTTGCCAACCATATGAAGGCCGACTGTTTCTCAGTATTAGGAATTCACTTTCTTTGGTCTGGCTGAGAGCTATAGAAAAGCTAATGCCTACCTGGGAGCTGGGTAGAGCAATAACCTGTTGATGTTCTACATGTGACAGAAATTGACTGAGTAATTCACATGAATGGAAACTTTATGAAAAAAATATAGAAACATTTCTAGTATTATTAAGCTTTACAAACCAGGCTTTCAGCTGGGTTAAATTTGAGGTTTAAATCAATTTAGTTATCAAGGATTTCTGGAGTGTGAGAGCAGCTTCTAGACAGTGATAGAGGATTTCTACAGCTTCCCTTCTTGCTACCTATGAAGAGTACATATTTTTCAGTAACTGTTGTTAATGATTGATGAGACCAATTTCCCAAACACAGCTATCTTAATTATTTTTGCAATGGTTCAGTTTGCATGCCAATTACCAAACTCCAAAGTGAAGAAGGGCTTCTGAGCTTGAAAGGTTCTGTGTTTTTTTTCCAATGACCTCACTGGTCCAGTAAAAGTTATTACCTCTCTCTTTAAACTTAGCTTGGCTTATATGTTTGAAGTCACATGTTATAACAACATTATTACTATACTTTATTTATATAAGGCACTTACTTCAATGTGAATCATTTTATTTTACCATAAATGTCCTCCCAGACTTTAATTTTCCTTTGTTTTAGTACACAAAGGGTGACAGTCTGTGTTGCTGAGACAAATCTGAAATGGCTTCACCAGAATTAGTGCTGCTATCTGATCACTACACCAGTGTAACTGAATTATGAGACTTCAAGGCCACCTGGCAAAACTTCTTGTTGCTGGTAACCCTTTTCTCCTTGACTGTCTGTAGGTCTCGAAGCATGTAATGGAGGAAGTTAGAGGGGGCAGGATGATCAGATGAATGACTGGTATGCTGAGAGCTGGGAACAGATGTCTAACCTTGTGCCCATCACCAGAACGTGAGGTCTCACGTCCCCTCAACATTCCTCCTCACACCACAGCCAGTACAGCACAAGACTCAATTTCCATTTTAATTACATGATCATTTATCAGTACGTGCCCATAATAAGTAGATAAAGTCCTTCATCTCTGTTTAGCAGTGGATAATTCACTCGTCTGCTGGCACTGATACCGTCTTTTCCAGGGGCCAAACCTCAAGGTCTTTACTCAAGTTCCAGCTTAGTTCCCACATTGACAAATTCCCTGTGAAAACAAAGAAGGAAAGGAGTGAGTTTAAGGCAATTAGGAGCTGCTAGTGCTGTCCCAAGTCACCATTAAAGAAATACTTTTTACTCCTTAGGTATTTTCTTTTTCATCTTTGCTTTAACATCTTGTTTAAAGGCTGCGCTCTTCAGCTCTTGCATGTTTCATGGACACCATTTAGTCATCTTATTATTTTTAAGGGGCATTTTCTGGTCTGGCATTTTTGTGACGTGCTTCTTTATGCAGTTCTGGTTTTGCCAAGCCACTGTACTGGCTTCCACCAACAGGGCTGGAACATCCAAATATTGTTGCACTCACATAATATTGAATTAATCCCACTTGTTTCATCTCTTAATCCAGGACATATCAACACAATCATTTAAGGGCTCCTGGTGTCATGTATATTTGAGTTAGCTTTAATGGAATTAGCTAGCACATCAGTATATACCTACATTTGAATATCAGTAACACCACAGCCCAGGTAGTTTTCCATGAAGGCTATGCACAGTCTCTCAGGACTGCATACGGACACAGGCAGTAAAGTGCATGTTTTGCAGTTTCTTATGCTTGAAAAGTGACACTGGGTTGGTCAGGGCCACTTCTTTGTGATGAGTTTTGTCGCTTAACTCCTTTTTGAAGTTCTCTCTTATTTTCAGCTGTCCTAAAAATGATGACTGCTTCATAATGATTATTTTTCATTTCTCGTTTCTGGTTACTGTGTACTTTTTTTTGGAAAAAAAAGCAAACCATCTTAGGTTTAAGAGTGTTTTTTTCATCAAGATTTGATAGCAAATACCCTGTCTGAAGTGCTAGAGGGAAAAAAATAAACTGGAGGCCTGCAAAGCCAGCTGTGTTGTCATCTTAACTTCCTTGGATCACTATAGTAAGAACAAAATTTAAAGCTCTAAATCTTGAGAAGAGGTCTCCCTATTTTATTCTAAAACAATCTTACGAAGATTGCAAGATGACAAATATTTAACTTAGTACTATCATTTTAAATTCTATTACTGCTATGTTATTTGACTGTGATTCATAAAGTCCTCCCAATTAATTTTCTTAATCTATTACTAAACAGCACAGTGTATTTCATGGTACTGAGAACTGAAAGAAATCTTCCATCTTTTTTTCCACAATCTGTTTAAAGTCTGAAAAGTATTAAGAACATAATGGAAGTTATACAGACGGATTTTCAAAGACTTCAGCAAAAAAGGACTAAGTCATCCATGATTGATCAAAGGGATCAGTGGATTTTCCCCATTAAATCTTGAAAGACAAAAGCTTGATATCCAGTATCTCACTGAAGCATTGTCTCTAAAGGAATAATTTTCCTACTGTTACACTGACGAAATACTATTAAACTCCAAAACAATAAGAGTCTACTATTTTTTATATTTGGCATTAGTCTTTGCATAACATGTAGCTACTATCAGACTGATATTCTTATTAAATAGATACACTTTTCAGTTTATCCCAAGATTTCTTATTTATCACCTGCTGTTATGCAACCTTCATGGGTCGTTGTCTTTGGGTAGTGAAGTACCTACTTAGGTATTTTAAGATCTTTTGCTGTGTAAGAATTCCTCTAATGTTGGATAATTTTCTTCTGCTCCTTAAAAAAATGTCTTCGTACTATGAATATCTGTCTAGATATGAATTCTCAGAACTGCACAAGATACTGTATTAACACGACCAGGGGATAAAAAAATTGCCTTTGTTCCATAAATTAAAACTTCTGAGTTGAGCCTCAGATCATATTCAGTTTTTTGTTACTGTGCCATATTGCAAGAACAGCTAATCTGCTATATGCTTGCTTGTCTACTGGGAATACATAGCTGTTTTGCTAATTCTAAAAAATCATGGCTAGTTGCCACAAATTTTGTCAACTAAGGCAAAGCCTCTAATCTTGTTGTTGGGGAAGACTGTGTTTAGTGGAGCAGTCAATTAATTTGACATTTGATTTAATATGAGTTTCTATTTTGTAGGAAATTTTGGTGATGATCATGGGAGAGAGAGAATGATTTCTTTTTATTATTTTTTTGGAGTTTTGGAGTTTGCAGAGGCTGAAGGAATAGGAAGCTCATCCTAGCTCTGACAAATTAAGGGCAAGACTGACTCCACAAGAGAGTAAAAAAAATGCATGCAGAGTAATCGGTAAACAGCTTGCTTATCAGTTAGGGCAGTCATATAGAGAGATGAGATTTGTTTCTTTCTTATATTAGGAAATGTTAAGACAGATGGAGAGAGTAGCTACAGCACCAGCAAGCGAAATGTCAAATACGTCACAGGCCATGGAGGTGGCTGGATGTTTGAGCCGTGAGATTAGCACCACTTTAGAGCTGGTTCTTCTTACAAGATGTTTCCTTACAGAGCTGCTGGAGGAGAAGATTCAGGTCCTGACAGTGTAAATGCAAACAACAACAGACTTCATACAGAGTTTTAGGGATGTGATAGAAAGCTGAAATGATTTGCAGATACCCGGCATACAAGAGGACCCAAATGGAAAATCTGTACAGAAGAAAGGGGACCACTGGCATCATGTAACCACGAGGAAAATGCCTGGCCGTGTTCAGGAGAACCCAAGAACTGGAGTAAACTCACTCCATTAAGGAAAAAAAACAGCACCATGATATAATGGGATAGCAAGAAAGAAAAGAAGAACCAGTCTGAAGTGAACAGACAATGAGACAATAAGAAACCTTCAGAGACAGTGTCCTGGAGAGATAGGAGAATGCTCTGGAGACGTTCAAAGGCAGGATGAAGTACAGAAAGAAAAATGAGCAGAAGAAAGAATACCAAAGAGAAATAGATGTGTCTCTTGTTAGTGCCCGTGCATCACTAGAGACTCGTTACTGAGAGGAGAAAGTAGGCAGGTTATGAAAGAGAATCAAAAAGGTGCTGTCTCCTGGGGAGCAAGGGCACATTCGGTAGAGTCAGGACTGAAGAGGAAGCTGACATAAGCAGAAGGCGGCTACTGGTTGCTCTTCACATCAGAGTAGGCAGCCAGGTTCTTGCCATAGACAATGGACTGTTTAATCTGATGGGGAAACATAGTCCAAGAACAGAAGGCTTGTGCATCATTCCTGTCCAGAAAGATGGATGAGAAGGATTCAGGAGTTTGAAGAGTAGTAAGTGATTTCTTGGTGATTATAGTACATTCTAACATCCACATGTACACTACCTTTTCTTAAAGGAGATTGAGTTTGACATCACTTTTCCAAAAGGGTATAAATGAGGTAATTGCTGGAAAAGTTGAGAGAGTCTCAGATAACCTCTACTCCCTGTACAAATGCCATAAGCAGTTGAAACAGTTTATATGCCGTGATCGTATGACTTTATATCAAAGATTCAGGTGCAAGTAGAACATACATACTCTAGCCGGGAGCTCAGGTCTGGTCTGGTGGAAACCACTGAAAGGTTTTATGCTTGCAAAGAGACTGAGATTCTTGGAAAGGTTGTGAAACCAGATATGGCAGGAAAAGTGAGAAAATGGAAGAAAGGTAGGGCTAATTGGAATGAAAGCATTTATACATTCAGAAAGGAGAAATGAAGGAGGTGGTTGTGCTGGGTATTCATTAAGTACCTGGTGGAATGAATTGCACTGTGGCAGCAAGGATAAAGTGAAATCTTTTCTGATAAAGATTACCCCTAAGAAGGATGCTAACAACAGTATTACAGACTTTTCATGGCTGCGTATGGATCTAGCTAGTAATGAGAGAAAAACATACAAAGAAATTTTACCATTAAAGGAAATTTCAGCTTCTCAAATACATGCTGGGGAAAAAAAAAAAAACCAACATAAAAAACCCCCAAACCGTACAAAGCACCAAACATGATGAAGTCCAGACACATGGGATATTATATTTCCAAACTTTTGGACAAATAATAAGTGTAACAGTAATGCTATTTTAGATTTGGATTTCATAAGCAGCAAAAAAGTTATAGAATAAATACTCATAGAAAATAGTCGTGGATTGAGTAAGTGTGACAGATTTTGATTTTTTGAACTAAAAGATAGAAAAATTAGGACAAAATAGTGTACGACTTTCTAAGGGTAAATGTAAAGAAACAGAGGAAGTTAATTGGTAAGGCTGATGGGAATTAAACTCAAGGACTTCATTGGGAAGGAGGTAGAAATGCTTTAGGTCTGCAGTGCAATACTTTCAGTTTTTACTGAGCAAGAGGGAAAAAATAGCAAGGAAGAAATACCATTTCCCTGGAAAAATATAGAAAAGGAATGGATTAGCAAGAAAATTATATTTTTATAGTTAAAATGTAAAGAAGGGGCAAATGTAAAAGAAACTGAGATGGGCCTTGAAAACAAAATTAAAACAAATTGTTAAAAGTAGGGGAATATGGAATAAACTTCAGGCAGTTTTGCATTAAATATCTTCTGTACAGCAATTTTGGAGGCCAAGGCTCTGAGCCAGATGGTCCCTTCAAACTCTCCCTCTCCTCTCCACTCAATTTCTACACTTTCTGCCTGGCAACATGAGGAGGAAAATAGTGGAAAATTAATTCTAACATTAGCTATCTTTTGTCTCTGTGTCTGGCCCCATTAAGTCAGCCTGCAGATGTGAATGTACCAACAACAGAATAATGTTGCTAGCAGCATTGCCAGGAAATACTCTCCTATTTAGGGACAAAAGGTTCATTCTGATGCTAATGAATCCACTAAGTATTCAGCAGAGTTGTCTGGGTGATACCAACGGCTCAGGTATACAGCACGGCAGCTGCATGAAATCTTCACCATACCTTTCTTTCAGACAGATCCCAAAGGCCCATCCATGATGGTCAAAAGGCGCATTTTGAAGTGTATGCACAGAAGCAGCACAAAGCTGAGTCCTATGTCTTTTCTTCTTCAGTATGTGCAGTAGCCCTGTCGATGAGACGGACGCAGCATGCTCATGTGTCCACCAAGTAGCGTCCATCCCCACATCATTGGTAGAATATGGGTCTTGCCTACCTGCTGCAACTCTAAATAGGGATCTCTTACTAACACACGGTTCAACCTAGTCTTACCATGTAAAACTCATCTTCGTAATACATAGGAAGTTTTTTAAAAGTTAGCAGTTTTGAGCACTCCCACAGAACATTGAAACCAGACATAATTCTACTTGATTTGTGATTCAGACTAGCGTGTGGCCAGAAACACTCTGATTTCACTTTGGATTGACAAGAGGAATGTGCATCTTTCCCTTACTGAAAAAAGCACATTATATCTGTTACTCATCAATTGGGAAAGCTGCTACCTCCAGCTACTGTAAATTTATGCATGTATATATTTTTTTCCTTACAGTTACAGTGATCAGGAGCATAAGACCGATCTTCTGGAATTAATACTGTTTCCACATACAATCCGGATGCACCATATGGTCATAATCTTCATCATTAGTAGACAAAACCCTAGCTGCTAAAATGGATTCATTGCAAGCACCCTTCTGCATTTCACCAAAGATATTGTGCTTAGTAAGATGGGTACATTTCAGAGAGTTTAGAGTGAAATTAGTTCTAGTTGAGGTATGATTTTATGGGTGGACAATGGTCTGATAGAACCCCAAAACACAGTAGGAAAAGCTTTATGAAAAATATGGGGGTTTATTTAGAAAATGTCTTATTCTGCCTTGGAGAGTTTAAGGAAAGACACTCTAATTATAACCCCCCCTCCAGTTTCTATTCTTGTAGACTCAGCAGTACCCGACTGTGCTGGTGAATCCATGACTTTAATCATTATGTCTATTAAAACAAAGGCTGGATAAAGGCCTCTTATAAAACTGTAGTTCAAAATGACAGCTGCTGGTTTTTTGTGCAATTTATCCCCAACACAAACCCTAAAACTGAAACTACATTTTGAGCTGTAATGTAACCACGCAGCTTAGATAATAAAAGATCATCTTCATTAGTGGCTGTATCTTTGATTAGTCTCTTCAGTGAAAGAAAGGGTCATGACTGACATTTACGAGTGAATAAAGGCATTAGCTAGATAACAGAACAAATAAAAATAAAGACATTCTTTTGTCTTTGTGCCTAAACTGACAACAAATAAATTTGAGATAAAAAGTCACTAACATTTAAAAAATTGATTGATTTGCTTTAGGGAATAGATGCAGTGGCAATCACTCCGGAGAAAGAATATCACCTCAGCTGAAATCTACCACCTCTATTCATATTTGATAACCAGTGAGACTATCCACAGCAGAAAATATTCCCAGTAAGTGGAAGTGTTTCAAGAGCCCTATGACCTTTATATTTACTATGGACAAATAGAGCTGAACAACTTCAAGAGAGTGCACTTGCTGCAAAATATTTACCACTGTTTTATATAGTTTTGCAGTTTATTTTAATGCATTATCGTTGTCATAACTTTCATTTCTGGACTGTCTCAGAGATCCTGAATAATGATGTCTTAATGTTGACAGCTGATGTTTCCAGTATCTTGCTTCCCAGAATACTTACACAGTTATTCAAATCTCCTGGGTCAAGGTTTGCTCTGTTAGTATATGTCCATTTACTTAAATCCAGAAAAAAATTACAATTTTCACCAACATTATCCTGAAATCACAAGGGTGAAGCTAAGAGAAGAATGTGGCCAACTACACTTCAGAAAGATCTCCTCCACATAGAAACTTAATTTTATTAATAATATTTTTACAGGACTTCTGTGAGCTTCCTTTTTCATTCATGGCTGAAAACACTTTAAATAGAAATGGTTGAAAAAAATAAAATAAAAAAAACCTTGATAATTCCCCTCCATGTTTTGTCAACAGTTGAACGCAACTGAGACTTTTTCCATGTTTGTAAATTTTGGATGGCATATTTTTAACTCTAGTAATATTCTCTGTTCTAGTAGTAGAGCAATTCTTCTGGGTTTCATTCTTTACATGATATGAAGGAAAGCCTTCAGGAGTAAAATTTAGCATATTTTGTATGTGCACCCACTTGCACGCATTTCATAACCTCAGGAAGAAAATGCATTTGCTCCTCGACAACTAGTGAGCAGTGGGAAGTTCTGCTTTTCTTTTTTTTCCTACTATTGAATAGTGTTTATTGAAAACAAAAAGCAACACAGAATTTTAAATGTATGAATTCTGTGCAGGTTAATGGTTTGCCATCAAATCCAGGCTTGTTGACATAGGTTTGGTATTATTCATGTCCAGGACTGGAATACCTATTTCATATTAAAGGTAAATTTCTGAATGGCTCTTTCCCTGCAAGCCTCTTGCTGCTATATTGCTACTGCTCACTAGAAGCCAGCTGAATTAATCTCAAGCACAGCAGAACCTTCTGTAATGCCATATGAAGAATTTGTCACAGTGACATTCTTGATTCTTTCCGACAGTTGAATGACACACAGCATTGCTAATTCACAAAGTAATGCCGGGCACTTTTATGCAATGTGACTTTTCATCTTCCCCCCAGTTGCTTGCTCACATATTTTGTTCCATATTAAATTACTCATATGCATAACTGATATAATCTTCTTTCTGCATTCACATGTGTCTACAAGATTTAGTTATTATCCTGTCTGGAATGAAGTCTGGACTCCTCTCGTACAATTAAACAATTATTCTGGCATTTTATATCTGCCTATGTTAGGTGCAAAGGAACACATTATAAAAATTACTCTAACCTATATTAAAGGAGCTTTGCTAATTTCCATTCCATTACCCTTATATTCTGGATGAAAGCTAGATGTCTTGGGCTACATCCAAGTAAAACAGTAGTGGTGATTACTGGCAGGTGCATACATATGACAGAATCAATATACTTTATTAATGTCTTCCCTTAACTTGATTTCCTGAAGGTAAAGCTTGGGCCATTTTTAGCACATGATGCAAGATCCCTTTTCGTCTTCTTTACTAAGCACAACGTCTGGGACCTCCCTAGTGACTAATCTCTAAATCTTCACTCACAGCCCTTGTGGGGTGGGTTATTTGATAGCAGAGCAGGCGCATGATCCGTGTGATGCTCTGGAGAATGTTCAACCTTGGAGGGCACGTTTGCAGCCACATCTGAGGGGAAACATGAGGCACACTTCCTGAGAAGATTTTCTTATCTTTCAAGGCATGTCCACTTCCATTATTTTTGCAGGCTGTGTTTGTATCTCTCTCTGGTATTCCAGTGATTTAAATTAATGACAGGATTGAGCCCAGAATCACCATGTTCTAAGTGAGCATTGCAGCCTAATGAAGAAAAAGGGCCTCCGTATTAATAAGATCTGGCTCAGGCAAAGAGCTTCAAAGCACCCGGCTTGATCAATCAAGGGCCAGAAAATATCAAGGCATGGGTAGACACCTATATATGAAATAAAAATGGCTTGGATTTAGAATATTCACTCTGAACTACTCATCCACAGATGCAGAACTCTCACTTGGATTGCTGAGCTGGTTTTGAATGACAGCATAGTGAGGAAAAATCACAGTGTGTGCTTTCAGCAGCCCCCACCCTGCAGAGAAAGTATCTGCTAGGCACCTTCACGGTAGCAATTTGCGACAAATGATGTGTCCATTACAAACTCCTTGCACTCCAGGAAGAGCAAGGGAGAGTCAGGCATGTGGGAAACCATGGTGTCCCCAGTCGCAGCGTGGTGGGCTTGGTGCTGACTGAGAGGGTCTTGTGCATAGACTAGAGGGTCTCTGCAGCAGCGGAATGTAGGCTTGACTCTAGATACCAATATACTCTGGGACCAAAGAGCATTTTCCAGCTCTCAGGTCTGCAATGAATGATGAGTCCCAGTGGCATGTCAGGACAAACTCTTCATGGGTGTTATTCCTCTTTCTCCATCCTTCTTCCCCATGTTTACCCTTCCTTTGGAAGGGAATATTATAATAGAGGCATTTTATTCAGTCCCCTGATGGGTTCCCGCCCCACAGAGAGTGACATAATGCATAAGTTTGAGCTAATCAGGGGTTAAATTGAGGTTTTCCAGTGTACACTAGTGCAATCTCTCTCTCTCTCTAATGCATTTATATTTATGGTTTCTTTTAGTCAATCATCCTAATCCATCCACCTGTTTGGAGGAAAAAGGCCAACAGGATCTAAATCAGTCCCTGAAATGTCTGGTTATGATGGGGAAGAAAAGGACCCTGATTATACCTGATTGATAACATCTGACATGTCCGGGCATTAGGAGTCTCAGCGGAGCATATTCCAAGAGCGCCATGTTACCCCACAGCACAAATCCCAAAGTTGCTGCCTTGTCTCTGTGTTGGCTGCCTTAGCATTTGTACTTGACAGAGATTTCTGCCTCTGACTAAAAATTAGCTATTGCAAAGCACATGGCTCCCACAGATGGTCTAGTAAAGCCAAAGTATTTTCTTTCTCCTAGAGTTTCCGCCAATCCCACCAAGGCTGTGTGTGACAGATGCAGTTACAGTTGAGATACTTTTTAGTGGTTACTATATTTTCACTGTCAGCACCAGTCCCTACTGTGCCTCCACATGTAACTTTTCAGTGGCTCCCTTTGTACAGTGTAGAGTTCATCAAAGGCAAAGTCATGTCGTCATGAATGAATAATGTCCTCACGACACATGGTACTCTGCATTTTATTTTGGTTCTCAATGAGTAACCCCTGTAAAGGGATTTTTCTAATGTACTATATTTGTATAATAGGCTTCTCATGGCAGTTTTGAACACATGTAGTCAATTTAATTGATTATGCTCCTATTAAAAATAGTCATACACCAGTGACAGTCTTGACAGCCCATCTGTAAACAACAGAAGCTATTTAAACCCAGTACTATAATGCTAATTGGTAAAACACTACTTGTGGCTGCGTATGAATCTCTTGAGTGAAATCCTCACACGATCATTGTACAGGATGTATTAGGGGAATGGACATGAAATTCTCCTCTAGAAATCCTCCAGGAGCACCTTTCCAAGGCAGGATTCTGTCATAAAAAGAGGTGCTTTGGCTTTGCTTTGCTGGCTGGTAGCCTTACGCTTACAGAAGCACAGGCTAGTGATTGCTGCAGCATATGCCCAGTACAAGCATTGCCCTTTCCCTTTGGTCATTTCCCACCCCACATGCCAGCAGTGAGCAGAAGGGCAGGAATACAGGCACTTCCAGCTCTGTTGAACTGCCACAATTTCCCCTTACATTATGGTGATCTTTCTGGGCCAAATAAACAGACTTTATATGGGAAATTTGACTGGGATGTAGCACAAGGTGGGTACACTGTAACAGCATCACCCCTGCAGCTCTCTCACGTACAGTATCACTCTTTTGCGGGAGAAAAGATGCAACAAAAAGAAAAGTCTGGACTCTGAACAGCTTTCATTTGACGGCTCCCTTGTCACCACTGGAATGACAATGATTTACGCTGGTTGAGGGTACAGGACACTGAATTATTCCTTGCATAACTAAAAAAAAAAGATTTTCCTCTTAATCTAATTTCTTCTTCCCTCTTAACTCTCCTTTCACTCTAGAGCTTCTGCTTTGAGAGGCTTTTAAGGTTTATTGCAGATAAAATGCAAGTGCACAGACTTCATGTTAAAAAGAGTATTTGATGTCAAGTACCAAGCAAGCCCTCAAGGAAAGCTGCCTCTCTGATTCCACAACATAAGCTAAGGGGCCAGCCAGGCTTTTAGGCCCAAGCCTCAGAGGTGCTAAGTAGCTGTGAAACCCACCGAAACAGGATGAGTCAACAGTAACTTCCAGGCTGTAGCCTTTACTTCCAAAATAGCTCGTTGAGGGGATGTCATCATTTTTCTCCCAGACACTTTTCAATGCCAAAGAAAGCCATCATTCAGTGACTTTCTCTAAATTTCCAGTTTTCAATTTAATTTTGGTTCTTTGAAAATGTATTTGACAAAACTCCTGTGCATGATTTGTCTGAACTAAATAACTGGAAACGTACCTCATATTTAAAGGAAATCCTTCAACCCCTGTTGGGAGGTACTGACTGATATCGTAGGATGGATCAATACTTCTGTTACCAGTATAGTATGAAGTGATAAGCCATTTCCTGTTTTTTTTTTTTTTTAACATTTCCCTTCTTTTTGAATACTATGGAGCTGTCACTTATTACTTATAGAGTCACTAGTTACAATATGTATAGATCCATTTTTGGTTTTCTTTTGCGCACACAGACATGCCAGGATAAACCAGGAAAGCTTTTAATATTTTTTTTTAAGAAAATGCAGCACATATTTATTTCTTTTGACTTCTTAATTTAAAAGCATCAGAGACTTCGCCACAAATCACCACCGTAACAAATCATTATGCTTAAATCCACTTTAGCCATCATAGGGACTTATTCGTCCATTAATGGCTGCAATGCATATGTATCCGGCATTTACAATTTCTGCTCACTTCTCTATTTCAGTAATGACTTCATTCTGAATCTTTTCACAGTCAGTATTATTCAAAGTAAAAAAACTTTCCAATATTTGTCCAGCATTTGCTGCAGTCTATCATCACAGCGTATGCAAACTATTGTGTTTTAAAGTTTATAGACACTAGTGGCCTAACTCTGTGCTTCCCAACAACTGTGAAGGTCTGTATCCTGAAATCCTTGCGGTTGCAGCAAGTATCTAAAATGCAGTGTATGTGTGGTATTATACCTATTGGTTTAATCATTTTGCTGAGACATACCAAGAAATCTAATGGTTCCTTTTATTTTTTTTTTAGAAGCAAAACTTTTCTCTGTGAGATAAAAATTTTATCATGTTTATCAAGCTAAATCTGAATAATTGACAACCTATTTTTTTGTTTGGTTGATTTTTTTTTGTTTTGTTTTGTCAACAGTCTGTGACACCTAAGACTGCTATAGGGCATGTGATACATGCTGACTGGGCAAAGAGTCTTGATGTCCATCTAGATGCTGTACGCAACACAGCATTCATTAAAACTTATATGTCACCTACACTTTGCTGTTCAGATTTCTATTTACTTTTGGCACTTAGCCTCCACCCTTCCACTTTAGACCCCTGCCACCTTTAATTATCCAACTCATCTACCACAGGGCTGCACTTTCTATTTCTTTTAGCCAAATGCTTGCCCGCAACTTCTCCCTGAAAGCATACTTACTGAAAACTAAGCCAGTATTTTATACAAACGCCCCTGGCAGAGGCATTCCTTGGAGGTTGCTGCCTAAGCACTGGAGCAGCCGATCAGTAGGCTGGCCAGGGCTGGCTGCACTGATGTGAAGGTTTTCAAAGACGCCCTAGAGCTGGACACTCAGATCCCAATCAAAAGGAATGTTTTGGACATGTATTTGCTCTTTTTCTCCTTTGAAACGCCAGTCTAACTGATACATTTAACCAAAGTTAATTCTGAAGGCCTGTATACACACAAATAATGCCAATATATTTAGATGAGTTTATATAGATTTAGCTGGGTTTAGTAAAGCTGTCAGGAAACAGTATTTATTTTTCTACATCCACATCCACCTACATCCAGCCCCTCCAGTGGAAGTGGTTACACCTCTGGAGTGCTGGGTAAAGTGCTGGTCTCGACAGTAAAGGAGAGACATGGATATACTGGAGTGAGTCGGGCAGAAGGCCACTAAGGAGATGAAAGGACTGAAGCATCTCTCATATGAGGAGAGGAGAGAGCTGGGACTGTTCAGCCTGGAGGACAGAAGGCTCTGGGTTGTGTTATCAGTGTGTGTAAATATTTGTTGAGAGGGTATAAAGAAGATGGAGCCAGGCTTCTCTCAAAAAAGCCCAGTGAAGGACAAAGAAATGGGCGCAAATTACAATACGGATGATTCCCTTCAAACGTAAGAGAAAACTTTTATACTGTGAGGGAGATCAAAGACTGGAACAGGCTGCCCAGAGACATTGTATAGTCTTGGACATAGTCCTGCGAAACCTGCTGCTCTTGACCTCTGCTTGAGCAGGGTCTCCGACTAGAGGATTTCCACAAGTGCCTTCCAATCCCAATGATTCTGCAATTCTGTGCTATCTTCTCTTTTATTTAGACACATCAGTCACAATCTTCATGTCTTTCTCAGTTCAAATGTCCAGTTTTACATAAATTACCAGAACACAAGCAAAGGATCACATGCCTTATATCTTGTCTTCATGATGTGTGAAGTTTTAGGGTTTTTCTGTTCACTTGTTTGTTTCCTAAGAGAAGGGAAAGAGTTTCTATACTTTACTCTTCCCTCTTTTGCGTCATCTTCCCTCCAGCCTGGTAGAGTAGAATCACAGAATATCTCAAGTTGGAAGGGAACCATAAGGATCATCGAGTCTAACCCCCTGGTTGTTGCAGGACTACCTAAAACTAAACCATATGACTAAGGAGTTCTAATAAATTGTTAGGAGGCAAAGGACAAGCTGATAGAAGGTGGAATTGTTGCTTGCACATATAGCCATAAATAATAATTAATCAAAGGTTATGTTTCAGTGAGATAAAAGTCACAGAACTTCCACAACCAGCATATAAATGCTCTAGCCAAGCACCGAAATGAGAAGATATTTCCAACAGAGTCACCCAAAGAAGAGAGGAAATACCATTCTGAGACCCCTCCCATAGCTCTGTGCTTAATCTCACCTCTGCTCACAAAAGCACTTCAGGCACCACCAGTCTTTTGTGATGCTGAGAAGACTTTGCATGCAATGGGTAGTTTTTATGATGTAAGAAAGAATATTGTGGGCACCAACAGACAGTGGGTCACCAGGACAGCTGAGGTTGGGAGGGCAGTCAGGGTTGTCTCCCCACATCTGTCTTTCCTCTATCATGGCACGAAAGTCAGAGCTACTTATAAATCAGTGTCTCTTTATGCTGTAAACTTGAAGGTTTCAGAAGACAACTGACAAGCAGAAGTGGGGTGGGTAACTAGGTGTTGGTAGCCTCAACAACTGAGAAACCTGGCTGTGTAAGGAGGGCTGGAGTCATTAACCAAAGCAAGCCAGTAGCTAAGCAAGGCAAACAAGCCCATTAATGCCTCACTACTCCATTTAATTGAGTCAAAGGGATCTCCTGCAGGCTGGGGTCACCTTTACCAACAGCCCGTTTCCATAGCACATAGAAAGGTTTCCCTCTTGACAGGTTTCTGTGTGTTCCTTGGCAGGTGGGCAGGTGGTCAAGAGGCTTCACTGAAGTTCACTGAGAAGGGGAAAGGGAACAGGAAGACTAACAGAAGCCCTGAAGAGTCTCGTACGTAACTGCCCATGCCTAGAGGTACAGCTTTGTGCATTGTGCCCGTATGCACAGGCTGTGCAATGTTTTGATATTCATTTGGTGTGTCAGGTTTAGCGGAAAGCTGCTCTGGATCCCAGAACCATTGTGTAGGTCTCTTGGCTGGGGAGGAGCTGGGAAGGGGGAAACTAGAAGGGATGGCTGAATACAGGTTATGTTGCAGGCGGTGCGAGCAATGTTATTTCTTTCTTTCACATTCAAAATCTTATTTCTCTCACTAGCAAGTCTTCACTTCTCCTGGATGGAGTAAATCCGCATTTGTTACCTATCTCTGAACAAGTGTGATCTCGACAGGAAACTTTTTCATTCAGGACATTCTTCCCACAGGGACAGCTAATCTGTGCAGCAGCCAGGGTGGTCTTGGGAGGGGTCTGTCACCCAGCCTGGATTGTAGGTTTGAGGCATATGCTATACATTTACCATTGCATCATGGTATTATTCATACAAGGCAGTAATCCTCCTCAGAGTATAATTATGCACAGTCTGCTGAGCTCCCAAAATGTAATTACTGCTCTATGGGGCTGGGTTATGTTCACAGGCTGAGTCAGGGCATGACTCTCCCTTTCAGGGCCTGAGTGCCCCATACTCTGACAAGTTGGTTTTTTTCTTCTGTTCCTTCTTGACAGGTAAATAGGGGGAGTGAAAAATAAGCATTTTCTTGACACAGACATCAGCTGTACCAAGACGACTGTGGAATGGATCTGAACAATATGATCTTCTGCCCCTTACAGGCTTGATAAGCTGCAAAAAATGTGCCATGGCTTGAAATGCAAAGAAAGACACCCACATAGATTTCACTGGGCTCACTGAGTTGAGAAACAGGGTTTGGGCTTTTCCAGGGACTTCAGACAACTTTCACTTTCCAGATTATGGGATATAAGGCACCAGCTGTAGGGACAAAGAACATTATAAAAGCTGTCGTTAAATCTCATGGGGGCAATCTAAGTGGTTTCTGAAAGATAACAGGGACTCTCATTGGCTGTTTGGTTGCAACTTTCTCCCTCCTGCTGCTTATCTCTGCTCCTGAACTCTGCCCATGCTACTTAGCTACTGAAGGAGGGGTATCTGCCAAGTTTCCAAAAAGACACAGGTAATTCTGAAGGTTTTTTTTCCAATGTAGTCTAATAATTTGTCCCCCTGCGCACACACCATTCTTGGCTATGGGCCAGGAAAATCCAAAGTGTTTCCAGGGAGATTTGAGCTCTGCTGAGTGCCACATATTGCAGTCGGCTCAAAGAGAATAAATCCAATATTTTTATGGAACAGTTTAGGTACAGGAACAGGCAAATTGCCATGCTAACACATTCCCCGTCTCCGAAGGGAGGCAAGTGAAATATTCGCTCAGCCTTTGATGAGCTTCCTATCCTTCATCACCATAAAAACCTCCCAGTCAAGAAAATCTGCATGGTGCTGGGTCTTAGCTGCTCACCTCTGCCGCCTCTCAGCAGGGAAGGTCAGGCTGTGCTGGATGCATCCCGGGCTGTCCTGAGGCCATCTTCCCCGAGCAGAGCAGCCAAATGGCTTACCAGCTGCTTGACTGCTTTGGAGATGCAGATTCATGGCACCATTAGCTTGATAGAAGAGAGAGGAAACCTTGGGTAGGGCTGAGCTGAGGAAGGCACCTACTTCTTGTTACTCAGATTGATTACTTGACATGATACAGAGAGCCTCCATTGCTTTAGGGGAGACAACTGCTTTGGCATCAATTAGGGCATGAGGTTTTGCCTTACTGTGAAAGACTCTGTTACAGATCAACATCTCAACAAAAGTTGGACTTTTGCATTTCACCTGGACTGGGAGACAAATTATGCCTGCAGATTAAAAATCCTACCTTTGCTCTTCATATTCCTGTTCTTTTGCTTTGTCTTACAACATATTACAAGCTCTATGGTGAAAAATCTGTTTTGGTAGTCAAGGTGTGATTTACACAACTGGATCTCTGAATATGGAAGCATTTCACAGACATTTTCAAGGTTAACAATTAAAAGAATGGTTAATTCCACATGAAAAAAAAAAAAAAGAGCAGTATTTGATCCTCAGGGAGTTACACTCAGCTAGTAACCACACAGTGGCTTAATATAAAACACATCAACCGTTCCCTGCTATTTTTAACTTATCCAATAAAGCTTTGAGGCACCATTACATGCTTCAGCCACAGGGTAAACTCTGTCGTCACACATTTTTTATAACTGGGGGTCTGGTCATCCCTTCCATTGGATTGATGAGGGCTTTTTTCCCTGCTTCCGCTCCTGTCAGAAGTACACCAGTGTAGATCAATTAATAATAGGGCAGGAAGAGGCCTCTGTGCTGCTCCATGTGTTCCTCTGCCTCCGTCCGGGTGACAGGCAGATGTGCTGCTACCATCAGAGAGACTCAAGGTGGCTTGGAAGGAAGGCTGCCCTTGCCATTACTTAAGAGGCAGCAGGATTCAGTTTTGTAAGCCCCAAAGGATAAAAATTGTTTTTATTGGCGAGGGGGAGGTGTATCAAATTCTCTTGGTATTTTACTGTGTGTCTGGGTGCATGAGAAACTCATAGTCTTTATTGCTCTGAAAGATTTTCCAGAAGGTGATATAAGCTCAGCAAACGATGGGCTATGGGTGGTGTTGAGGCTGCTGGCTCACCTGATGGAGCGCTTCTGCCATGTTACATGCCTGCAGACTCCCCATCGCACAGCAGACAAGACTGGTCTTCAAGGCCCCTCCAAGAAGTCAACATGGACGTGGTCTCTAGGCCTTGTACAGTTCTCCTTCTGCAACTGCCATTCCTCCAGCCTCCCCTGGACAACCGAGGCCAATCTGTGGGCAGGGCAATTTTCTGCTGCTACATTCTGTATAGAAAGACTGTTGTTAAAATGAAATAGCACTTGAAATGGAAAATTTTCAGGTCTTGTTTTTTAAAAGTTTACAAAGCTCCAACCTTAAAAAGTTCTTTTTTTTGGTTATTGCTCCAGAAATATCTTTTTAGCAGTCCTGACAGCTTTCAGAAACAAAAGAGCCTTCCAAGAGAATTTTAAAGAGTTTTTTGAAAACACTTTTGCCTTTGTATTTGAGAGAGGCTTTGGCAGTGCTGTAAAACAGCAGTGCTTCTCTTCGCTCCCTCTTCTCTTTGTCAATCATCTGAATTTACACTGCTTTTAGAGTTTGTCACATAAAGTACTGGAGACCTTAAAATCATTCCTTCCAAACTGGTAATTTTTGTATGGAAAATCTTGTTGTGAGGCCGTGTGAAACTGAATCAAACAAATGAATAACTCAGAGAATGATGAAATTCTGAATGTAAATACGTTAAAGAGCAAACACTTTCTCTGCTCTTTCTTCTAACCAGAGATTTTTTTGTTCTTCTACTAAAAAGAACACAACTGGTAGGTGCTGCTGAAAGAAACTGCAGATAAGGTAACTGCACATGTTTTTTTCCAAAATAGATTTTTGCTGTAAAGAATTTGATTGAAACCCCCATGTGAAAGCAAGAACAGAATTCCTGATTGACTTTTGGTTGGAGACAACGTAAATGAGAAGGAACTACACCAATTCATTAGGAATGCGCGAAGGTCAGCATTATGTGTGTAAGAGGGGGCCAAAACAGGCAATGTAATCAATTGCACTCAGTGATGCAAGTGAGGTATTAGTAATTTGCAATATATTGAACTAAAAGCCTATCTCACAGCCCAGTAAGGAAAACGTACCTCTTCCAGGACCAAGTCAGTCCTTCCTTCTTTCCTTAACTCCCTGTAAGTGTGGTTCATTTCTGTCAAAACCATAGAAAACAGAAGTGTGGTTCAGGTAGTCAAGCACACCTCCAATGTGACTTCATATCTATCATAAAGCAAAGCTAAACTTCCTGCCTTTGTTCATCTGTACAGTCTTTATCTATTATACATTTAGCAGAACTTTAAAGCCATTTAGCACATACATAAAATATTTCATGGAGTATACACAGTTTCTCACAGCATAAACTGTAGGTGAACTGGGTCTGTAAAGCACAGGCATCCAAGTGATTTCATGGAAAATGTAGTAACTGTGGATGCACATGCTGACACCAGTAAACACATTAATATTTATATTTTAGTGTTTATAAATATTCCCACAATTTTTAATAGTGTTTTGTGTTAGTGTATTGGTTTATTGAATATACAGCTTCTATGCATAATTAAAAAACACATTTTAAATACATTAGAAACATTTTTCACATTCTGTTTCTGACTAATAAGACAAAATTAGAATATCATGCCAAAAGATGTATATAGCCAAACATAAAAAAAAGAGTAGTGGTTAATTGGATCAGAATTTCCTTTACTGCACACTTAGCATAAGGAAACTGGATATGTATTCAGACAGACACACTGGAGTGGGATTCATCTGATTAAATGTAAATGCTTATATTTGTGCTAGGAGTTTATACTCCCTTTCGTGTAAATGGAAAGAAATGGGCATTTCTAGGATGCAGTTAATCCTCCTAAAGATAGACGTCTAAAAAATAGACTTCTAGAATAGGTCAGATTGACTTTATCCTAGAAATGCTTATTTCTGTGATTTAACAGCAGAGGGAATTTAGCTCAAACATAAATATTGGTTAGGCAAGATTATTCTCACCCTTTAAAATCTTATCTGTTGCTGAAGAACAGAAAGGATGAAATCCTGCCTCCCTTGAAGGCAACAGTAAAAATTCTTTTAATTTTACTAAAGCCAACATTTCACCCAAAATTAATAAATCACATTAGCAAACCTTTAATGACTGCTAGTTATTCCTACTGCTCACCTTAGCTAAAGAAAAAAAATATTCTTTGTATTTTCTCTAAATAATTTTTCAGGATCAGTGCAAGTATTCTCGTTCTTACTGAGTTCCCTCTGGTTTTGATGTTCTCCGGGAGAAACTTCCTGAAGCCTGATGACTTTCTCCTACCAGGCTTAAAAAGTCACCAAAACAAGGAATCCAGGCTCACACCATTTGTCTGTGGGATGGGGGGAAGAAGGTTTGCAAACCCAATATGTTATTCTAGCATCTCTACTGAAGCCCATACTCTTGTGTAGGTTGCTTTTGGTTTATTAGATGTCTGAAGAAAGTACTGCAATGCAGGACTAAATGCAGCTTTTCTGGGACATTGCCTCTGGACTCCAGACCAAGATGTGCAGGATGGCTTGGATCCTCACTTCTGTAGAGCCGGCTGGCCTCATTCAACTGCCTCACTGCATAGCATTCAACCCTGTGTCTCCTCCAAGACCTTTACTTCCCATCGACATAGATATTACTCTTAAGGGCTCTTTCAACTAATAATGTGAGGAATGCATTGCAGCCCAAGAGACAAGTAGTTTTTGGCATGAACCTGAGTTGCATACCCAGACATGGCTGAGATAGATAGCCAAACACAGAGCAGTCTCAGCCATAATGCCTGGTAGGAGGAGTTCCTGGACAGAGCTATTCCCAGAACCGTATTAAGGGTTTGTTTTGGACAGGGATTTAAATAAGAGCCTGGAAATGAACAAACTTCCCTGCACTGTGAGCAATTAGAAGACCAGAACCCAGAATTAAACTGTGCAATGAGTATTCTTGGCAGCGTAGAGTCACTGTTAGGTTTGGCACTCCCGTTACGTGAACTTATTTTTTAGTGTGTTCCTTGAGTTCATTTTCATTGGCTTGGGGTTTTATCTTAAAGTCAGCTGATATGGGTATCTTTTAGAAAGTCCAACCAACTCAAGTGCTGGTTAGTGGCTGCTGTGGTAGCTGAGAAAATGAGATGAGAAAATCTTTTATCAGGGACCCCAAATTCTATCACCATATTACAGTCAGTATAGTTGAAACACAGCAAATACAATTTCCTTTGTTGTGTGTAGATTCTACACTGGAACCTCTTCACAGACAAATTTTCACGCTGTGCAAAGCATTGAGATAACACAATACACAGAGAAAAAAAATTGGTCTTAAATTCTCTTCTGATGAGTGGCATGACACTGCCATCTTCTCTCCACTGGCTACACAAGGTAATTCTGATCTTAAATTTCTTTTCCAACCAAAACGATTCTATGATTCTCTGTGGTTATACAATGATTAGTTCATAGGTAGATGCCTGTGCCATTGGCATCTTTATTTATTCAAAGAATCCAACTCTTTGTTTCCTTTTCCAGGTCATGCTTAAAATCTATGTATTTTTTTATATTCTGCATATAAAAGGACACCTCTTAACAGCATCTTACGTTAATTAGTTGATGGATGGACACTGTTCTCTCTGTGTGCTGTGTGAAACTGCACAGTGGGTGCGGAAGATCAGAAGTGAACTCTACAGATGAGCCGAGGAAACCAACAGCAGTGCAGCAGCATGGAGGGAGAGCTTTTTCTCATGTGGTTCCTGAAGTTGCAGTAAGTGATACGTAAAGTAAGGTATTTTTAAATAAGTGAATTTTGGTTGGGTTTTGTTTTTTTGTTTTTTGTTTTGGTTTTTTTTTTGTCAGTTAGAAATGTGGATTGAAGCCTGAGTTGTGATAGAACTGTTTTATAAAAAAAGCCTCATAAATGTCTTGCTTTGGAAGAAAATCAGGGGGCTCCAATAAAACATACGTTATGCCAACGTGACCGCTGCTGTGCCACACCTATATTTCATTGTGCACACGGTGAACTTTTCAGGTAGCCTTCTGGGCCTTCTGGGGCAGTTTTGCCGTGCTGGAAAATACCTTGGTGATCACTGGTGATCAGCTAGAATAGCACAGAAAAAAGGGAAGCTCAGCCCTGCTGTCGCGTGTCTCTGCAAGGTTCTTTCTTTTCCTTGTAGAGCTCCACTAAACAGAAAGTGATGTAGGATTTGTAGGGAGGGGCGCTACCTTTTATTAAATGTATGGATGTAGGTATCAGTTTTGTCTGTTTTTAAGTCACAGTGTCCTTGTCGTAAATGCCAAATTTCGGTATCCTACTTATTGCAGGCTATGTAAATTGTTCTTGTGAAAATAACCTTTTTCCCAACAAACCTTGCCCCACTTATCATTTTTGACCACCGCTAATCAACAAGAGGTAAAAGCAAGTATCTTTTAGCAAGAATATTTTTCAAACAACCTCAGACTTGATATTAGCTGTGTTACCTGCTCTGGTAGTGAGAAATCTGAAAGACTACTTCCAAGGAGCCTGTTGAGTACCGGGAACAGGCAATGGCAAACTTGCTACCAACCCTCCTTTTCCAAGGCAGAGACTGAAACCTGTTCTTAGAGAAGGAAACTGAACCAATTGCCAGGAGAGTGAGACACAAAAGGCACCACCAAGACAAAATAATTTGAGCGCGTCCCAGTATGCAGTATTAGTGTTACCATCAATCAGCACTCATTGCTATTAATTATCACCGGGCTTAAAATGGATCCCCGAACAATGTCCCATTAAATGATTTTTCTGATTAGGCACATCCTGATTAAGTAGAGTGCACTGTACAGTACTTGAAAAACGGCACCATTTATGTACAAATCGAATACAAATAGAGTACTTATCCGATCCCCATTTAGGAACCATTTGCTGACATCCGAATATTCTTTTATTGGCACTCTGTAGTGATTATAGAAGAAGAAAGAGAATGATCTGATTGGGGTAATAAAGATGAGACAAAGGGAATTGTGGTTTTATTTCTCCTGTCACCTGCCATGGGATGGGATAATTTGCAAGGAGTCAGTGTTCAGGGAGCCCTGGGTGGCTGTTTCAGCTGATGAAACAAAGAATGAAATCGCTAGATAATCACTCGGAGAGATGAGCTCGTGGTGCAGAACGCTAGAATTTTTACTTTCAATTCTTCAGTCTCAGGCATTTAGTAACAATTTATCAGAACCTTGTGAGTAAGTTAAAGACACTTCTTAAAATATTTGTCATAGCTTTATACTGCTTTTCTAGCAACTGCTTTTTAAATGCCTGTAACAGCTAACCTGCTATTATTTTCATAATGTATTAATAATGGCTATATATAATAGGAGGTAATAGGCTTTTCTCCTAAAAGAGCTGAAATTGATGCATAGTATCAGCCTCTGCATGCAAAGAACACACAGGCAAAAAGAATCACAGTTTTTCCCAGAAAAATTTTTGGTGACGTAATCCAGATTTTACAAGGAACTATTTACAGAAACTTAAAAACTTCATGTAATGAGTGTGAAATTTACTTACCTATTTGAATACAGATTCAGCTGGGCACTTTACTGCTTGATTTATTTACTCAAAGAAGTCCCAAAGATATTGATCTGTGGTTAATTATGTCAATGAAGAAATAATTAGAATGGAAGTTGCCCAACTTCTCTGACCCCTTCATATATCCTGTACCAATCACCACTCAAAGTACTGTTGCATCCTTCAAGCTCTTGTATTGCTGTGCAACCTCTGATGTTAATGTTTTGTTGTGGTTTTCCTTTCTTTGGGGAAATCATGTAACAGACATTTTTTAGGTAATCTCAGCAGTTGACCATAGTTTTGGAAAGATGGCAATGCCACAGTTTCGTGCGGAGGTATCACTGGGAGAGTTTGACACTGACTGCACCAAACCCAACACGAAACTTATGAACACACACACACACACACACACACACAGAGAATCACAGAATGGTTCGGGTTGGAAGGGACCTTAAAGACCATCTAGTTCCAACCCCCTGCCATGGGGAGGGACACCTCCCACTAGACCAGGCTGCTCAAAGCCCCATCCGGCCTGGCCTTGAACACTTCCAGGGATGGGGCATCCACAACGTCATTTGTGTGAATTCTAGTAAGCAGTTTTTCCTCTGGAAGGCGCTGGTTTGGGGACTGTCTGAGCAAAACACAATGCTGCTTTATGTGAGTGTTTGAGACCTGAAAGTACTGATGGAGCAGAAATGCAGTACACAACTGGCCTTCAGCTTTTTCTAGGGGGAGAATATCTGCACATATGCAAAATCTCGAGTTTTAGCAAATCATCTGCAAGGTGCTGGTGCCTGCGTTTTCAAAAGTGACAGACTGAGGACATGGCTGTATTTGAGCTCTCAGAGTGATATTTATGTACACGGGAAACAAGGACAAGAGCCCTTCCATTTTTTGCCCCGAGCTAGGTTCCTCTTCCGCTTGTCCAAGTCAAAAGATGGAAAAAAATACAGTGATATCCTTCAACCCTCCATTCAGACATTTCTTTAGCTGCCCTGTCACACTGCACTCCATGGCTGTCTAATCACTGAGTGCCTTAGAGGAGAAGAGCCTTGCACAACCTAGAACTGAGTCCACCAGGAAGTTTTTAAATGTCAAAAAAAATTTAAATATCACTTATTGGAACTCCCAATTGCAGATCAAGTCTGTGCCTCAAAATTATTACTTGCTCATACCTTTGCCATTCCAGTGACTTCAGGAAGATATTTTACAGGTAAGGAAATGTGAGCAGAATTTGTAAGAGGCAGAAATGATGCAAACTTTACAAATCAAGTTATACTCTGAAAACTTTCCAGTCTAGACTCAGACGGCTCAAGAAATCATTAGGATGTTTATCTAAATCTTCCTAGCCCATCAAAGCTTCTGAGGTGTAGCCATCACTTCTCGAAAACACCCTATCGGAACTAAAAAGCACGGGGCCTGACTCTGGCCTTACAGTGTGAAATACATGGTACAGACAATGAATTTGTTGCGGTGTAAAACTAGAGAAATTTAAGACATTGACCCAGCACTAACCAAACATGCTAAAAGTTATATGCAAAGTATCTCTAATTTGACTTACAGTTGCTATGGTGATGTACACTATATGCTTGGCTGGAGTAAAGTGGCATGATAGAATAAAGACTGCAATACAGCGTGGTGGTGTACCAGTGCACAGAAACTTGGAAATGTTTTTAAAACTGGAAACAATACAAAGAAATATCAAGCCATGGTAATATCTATGTGCATAACCTTCTTTTACTCTTCTGCCCAGAACATCTCAGTACCCATAAGCATTGCTGTAAATTAATCTATCTATATTAAATCATTTCACTGGTCTTGGTTTCTAATGTCATTATTAATAGGAGATCCTAAAATACATTTGCTTATTCCTTGAACTTGGACAGCCTATCAAAAATATGAGAACTTCAATAGGACCCTGTGGGAGTTCAGGTATCACTGAAATTCATGCTCCACCTCTGCAAGAACCACTCAATACTAGTTATTATGGTGCTTGACTGGTGTGAAACTGAGCTAGTGGCCATGACCTGGGTTTGATCCAAATATCTTTGAAATTTGCTATGGATTCTAAAAAGAACAATTTAAGACCAGCTAAAATACACTAGGAGAGCTCCAAAATAGAAGGAAACCAGTCTGACAGAACAATTATCTCAGCCTTATTCTAACACGCTGTGATTGTAAAACCAGCAATGATCCAAGTCTATTTTTTTTCCCAGAAGTTGCCATTATTTATCAAGCATGTTCTGTGAACCATTTCTAAGATCAGACTTGCAAACAATAAAAAAATTTTAATTCTTAGGTAGCAGAGAGTGGAACAACAGATGTCCTACAATTAAGCTTTCTGACAAAAAACCCCAACAAACCAATATTTCTTTTAAGACTGCTAAGTTTTCATTAGCTGTTTATTTAAGCAGTTCTTATTTTTATTTGTTGCTGCAGGGGAAAATCCACTGAGAAATGGAAAAGACTGGAAATTGTAAAACTCTGATACTAATGCATTGCCACAAATATATATTCTGAGTATTCTATTAATTATTTTATAGAATCATGTATGATGTACCACTCTCTCTTGCACTTGCTTCTCTTCTAAGTAATAAAAGCAGTTGTTTGTCTTACAGTAAGTTGCTATTCTCTGTGGTCTGCCTTAGAGAAAAATATTTATTGTTATATATTGGTGTCACAGAAAAACAGGGAAACTGCAGTGAGCAGCCTGCAGTTCACTAGAAAAAGTGGGAAATGCCCCTTAGTTATTGAAAATAAACATAGATGTAACAGAAAGGATGCTTTTATTAACACTACACTTCTAACAAAGCGCATCTTAGATTTCCTGGCAAGGCTGCACACCACTCATGATCTAGTTCAATTAAAAAAGAAATCCTGGTACTTTGTAGGTTAGCGTCTGGTGGTGTGGCTTCTTATGTGTCTGCTTTGATATCTTAGAATTGCTGAGGCTGGAAGGCACTTCTGGAGATCTTCTAGTCCAACCCCCGATCAAGCAGGGTCAGCTAAAACTGATTACCCAGGGCTATATCCAGTCAGAGTTTGAATATTTCCAGGGATGGACACTCCACTGCCTCTCCGGGCAACATGATCTGGTGTGTGATTGGTCTCTCTTAAAGTAAAACATCTTTTTCTTATGTTTAAGTCCTATTGCCTCTATTTAGTATCTCAGTAAAACCTGAATAAAATGCCTGCTAATATTTATTATTAGGTACCATCACAGAACAATAACAAATGGTACAGAAATACATAAGAGGAGATTTACTGTTTGATGAAAAGCTATTATACAGCTAATGTAGAGATTTAAAAAAATCACTTAAACAGGGAATTCAAAGTGTGCTGCATGTTTTCTTTTTTGCTATCCATAAAGTAGAATGCCTGTCTCTTTCATTCCTGTTCACCACTCATGAAGAATTGAAAATACCAGTAAATGTCATGGAAACAACTGTGAGATCTCCATGGTGATACTGGTCGGGTCTACACTATTTTGTACACTTCGGTCTGTGTGCTGAGGCTGCACACCTTGGTCCCAGCTTGGCACTGAGCCAAGGCAACTTTGGTATGAACCATTTCTGAGTCCTCTGGGAGGAAAACTGGGTTTGCAGAACCATGAGGTGCTCCATTAACCCTCTTACTCAGATGACAATAGGGACTCAGATGAATCTCTTTCTGCCCATGGAGCTTTTTGCCCCACAGTTTCACCACAGCCATTGAAACCCATGTTGCAAGACAAAGCTAAGTAATAAGCTTCTTGTCTAATGGCTCTCAGTAACCATGATTACAAGCAATTCAAGTGCGGCCCTCTGGCTGGAACAAAAGCCTGAATTATCATTTCCCTTTCTCTGTATTCACACCAGAAAAAGAAGGGTCTTCATTACACAGACCCTGTTTGCAGGGCTGATGGCTCCTGAAGTGTCTGTAATGAGTGATGTGCCGATACAACACAGGCTGAAAGGTATTTAATAAACCATTCAACCAGCAGCAAACCATATCAATGGATCATCAAGACAAGAGTTAATAGCGTACAGAGTCAAAAGACACTCTGAAATTTCATTCCCTCATTGCAGCTTGAGCTACAAGCACATAATACAGGACCAGTTGTATTTTAAAAATTGATTCAGCCACATCGCCAAATTTCCAAGGGGCAATTAGGAGGACCCTGAGCCAGAAATACTTGTGGAAGTCATTCAGAAAAGTTATAAAGGAAGGCAACTATTAAAAATGAGAGAACTTGGAACTTGTTTCTCCCATTGTCTCCTTCCCAGATGCTTTTAAGACAACACGGAATCACGGAATCACGGAATCTTCAGAGTTGGAAGGGACCTCTAGAGATCGTCCAGTCCAACTCCCCTGCTAGAGAAGGGTTGCCTAAAGCACATCCCTCAGGGCTGCATCCAGGCGGGTCTTGAAAATCTCCAGAGAAGGGGACTCCACAACCTCCCTGGGCAGCCTGTTCCAGTGCTCTGTCACCCTCACTGTAAAGAAGTTTTTCCGTGTATTTGAACGGAACTTCCTATGTTCTAGCTTGTGCCCATTGCCCCTTGTCCTGTCACTGGGAACCATTGAAAAGAGCCTGGCTCCGTCCTCCTTAAACCCACCCTTTAGGTACTTGTAAACATTAATCAGGTCCCCCCTCAACCTTCTCTTCTCCAGGCTAAAGAGTCCCAGCTCTCTCAGCCTTTCCTCATAAGGGAGGTGCTCCAGTCCCATAATCATCTTGGTTGCCCTACGCTGGACTCGCTCCAGTAGTTCCCTGTCCCTCTTGAACTGGGGAGCCCAAAACTGGACACAATACTCCAGTTGTGGCCTCACCAGTGCAGAGTAGAGGGGGAGAATGACCTCCCTCGACCTACTGGCCACAGTCTTCCCTATGCAGCCCAGGATGCCATTGGCCTTCTTGGCGACAAGGGCACACTGCTGGCTCATGGATAATTTGCTGTCTACCAGGACCCCCAGGTCCTTCTCCTCAGAGCTGCTTCCCAGCGTGTCCGCCCCTAACCTATACTGGTGTTTGGCATTCTTCCTTCCCAGGTGCAGGACCCTACACTTGCTTTTGTTGAACCTCATTAGGTTCTTCTCTGCCCAGCTCTCCAGCCTGTCCAGGTCACGCTGGATGGCAGCACGGCCCTCTGGAGTGTCGGCCACCCCTCCCAGCTTGGTATCATCAGCAAACTTGCTGAGGATACACTCTGTCCCCTCATCTAGGTCATTAATGAATATATTGAACAAAATTGGTCCAAGTATTGACCCCTGAGGGACACCACTCGTTACAGGCCTCCAACTGGACTCTGTGCCACTGATCACAACCCTCTGGGTTCTGTCACTCAGCCAGCTCTCGATCCACCTCACTGTCACCTCGTCTAGCCCATACTTCCTCAGCTTCCTAATGAGGATGTTATGGGAGACAGTGTCAAAAGCTTTGCTAAGGTCAAGGTAGATGACATCTACGGCTCTCCCCTCATCCAGCCAACCCGTTATAACATCATAGAAAGCTATCAGATTGGTCAGGCATGATTTGCCCTTGGTAAATCCATGCTGACCACTTCCAATAACTTCCTGTTCCTCTATGTGTTTGGAGACGACATCCAGAATGAGTCGCTCCATTACCTTCCCAGGAACAGAGGTGAGACTAACCGGTCTGTAGTTCCCTGGGTCCTCCTTCTTGCCTTTTTTGGAGATTGGAGTGATGTCAGCCTTCCTCCAGTCCTCAGGCACCTCTCCTGTTCCCCATGACTTTTCAAAGACGATGGAGAGTGGTCTAGCGATAACATCTGCCAGCTCTCTCAGCACTCGCGGGTGCATCCCGTCAGGGCCCATGGATTTATGAATGTCCAGCTTGGCCAAGTGGTCTCTGACCCGGTCCTCCTCAACTAAGGGAAAATCTTCCTCTCTCCAGACCTTCCCCCTTGCCTCCAGGGTATGGGATGCGTGAGGGATGGCTTTATCAGTGAAGACCGAAGAAAAGAAGGCATTCAGTAACTCTGCCTTCTCTGTGTCTTCCACCACTAGGGCACCCATCTCATTCATCAGTGGACCTATATTTTCCCTAGTTTTCCTTTTTCTGTTGATATACAACAGAATACAAAGCTCTAATAACTTTTAGTATATTTTTTTTTACTCATACATCCTCAGACAAGGAGGAATTCCATCAAAATCAATAATATTTCTCTGGCACAAAACTGGCATAGGTACGAGCAGGTGCAGCCCACCTCCTGTTTTACTTTACCCTGAGATCGTTTTAGACTTAACAGTTATACTTTGGTACGGATTATTCTGTCCTAAAAGTGGTAAGTGAGAAATGACCTTCTGGCTAGAGACAGCTCCTGTCTTAGGGCACTTTTCCTAAGAACATGGGACTGGAAGGACCTTCTTTAATGACAGTCCCTGGATCACCACTGGCCAAGCAATAGATAGTGCCTTAATAAAGTAATCATCTAGCTCTGTCCTAGGAATTACTTGGCTCACTTATTCCTTCATCTCCAGTTGGAAGCTTTTCTAGAACATCACTGCCCTAGTGGTAGGAGACTGATGATTTCCAGTCTAAATTTACTCAGAGCCAGTTATTGTGCTTAAAGAGCTTTTCTTCCTCCCAAGGGAAAGCTTATTCAGTGATCTGTGTTCCCTTATTTACTCAGATCCTATACAGAGAAGGAAATCATCTCTCTTCCAAGCCTTCTGTTGGCTGGCTTAAATAACCAAGATCTTTCTGTTACCTCTTCTTTGCCTTCTTTTAATTATAAATTACTGAAACTACAAGGGATAAATACTAACAATTAGGGTTTGATAGTTTCTTTAAACCAAAATTTAGATGTATCCTGCAGTGCCTAGGACATACTGTATGAGAAGCCAGACTCACTGTGATTTCCTCTAACGGATGAAGAGAACTCATGGACATTTTTAAATACATCTATACATTTTTTTTTTAATGGCAAATTGCTACTGGAATGCAGCCTGACACAGCTGTTCAGTGTACATGAACACATTACTGTCTCAGGGTTGAGAACCAGAAAACCTCTCAGATGGTGAAACTACCTGCTATAGCAGGTAAAAAATACACATCTATAGGAGGTAGTGTCAAAAAATATATCAGTCAGCTTTAATTTAAAGGCTGGAGCTGTGTGTCATTGCCAAATGTGAGGGGTCCACCCCGAAGGAATACCAAGGGGAAAATCCTGTAAGGAGACAAACCTGTAACTTAAGGGATAATTCCATACCAAGGAGAAAATCCTGTAAGGAGGCAGGTTTGCAACCATGGGAGTTAAGAGGGATCACTTAATTTAAAAAAGAAAAAAAGAAGAGATACTCCCATTCCACAAACCACCACCGCTCCACTTGATGTTGTAAGGTTTTTGTCCCTATACCAGACATGAAATAAAACCTTTCTTTTTTTCCTTTAGTGCGGAAGGAGATGGATTTTTTTTTTTAAATACAGAGTGGGAAACTCAGACGGATCGTTTGCAAATTGATGGGCATGTTTTGGTTTTTTTTTTGTTTCCCAGGAAAGAAACTCCAAAGTGCTTTATACCACTGCCCAGCTTGTTGATGTCTAGTGCAAAAAGCAGGGTCACTCCTGGAGAGTGTCACACAGCTCTGTAGCCACACGACTTCCATGGGAATTGTGAACACCGACGAGATCACACAGAAAGGCATTGCATACTTTTCCCTGCTCATGAGTTTCTGGGCTGTTTTGTTTTGCACTGTTCTGCTTTTACGTTCTTTTAGTAAATCCCAAGGCCTTTCATCACTAATGCAGCACTAGACAAAACAAGCAGGAAGGATTATAAGAAATTTGATCAACAGCAACAAAAAGCCAATTTAACTGTGGGGTTGCTGCTCTGCTTGTGATGTTTTAACTTTTGTGGCAGGCAGAGGCTTAGTTTACACTAGGATTTCCTGCATGATTTGCAAAGCAGGAATGAAACCCCTCACATCCATTCTGATAGATCTCCCCCTTCATCCATCAGTGCTGACAGTGCTAATCTGTAAAGAATTAGTGACCTAGAAGTTCAAGTCAGCTATTCCTTTCATCTGGCTATAACACTATTCATAGAAACGGCATATTAAAGGTACCAATAAATGTCAGTGTGCAATGCGAACAAAAAAGATTGATTGTACGTTTTTGCCTGAGAAAGTGTTTTAGAACAAAAAGCCCGATTATCAAATCATCGGCACAAAAATAGGAATGCAGATGATGGAGTCTTCTGTGAAGAACTTGATTTTTGCTAGCTAAATTGTTTCTGTTCTCCTTTCAAATGGCACAGTTTGATCAGATTTAGCTGGCAGAACTTGCATCACACCATAGATGGTGTCTATCTACAAGTCAGCCTGCAGTTTCATGTGAGACACCCGATTCCTTGATGGACTGAAAGCACCGCTAGTGCAGAGCTGGGAAGTATCAGCTGCGTCCAATTCATAAACGAATTGGTTTAGCAGCACAGCATAGACTAAGGAAGTCACACTGATTTTTGAGACGCAAAACACCTGTGATTGGCTCCTTTCTGATTGAACTTGGGAATATCTGCTGCCTCCAGCTGACCATTTCAAAGGGTCCTAACTGATGTAGCTATTGAAGCCACGAGCTGGAATTGATGTGCACAGCACAAAGACAAGGCATATAAATCTTCAGTCCTTCCATGAAGAACAGCAGCATATTTTCTCAGCAGGAAAATATATGGGGTATGGTTACTGTACTGCTACAGTGAGATCAGAAACACAAGTTTTAGTGCTTCTCCCCTCCATGGCTGCAAAACACACAGACTGAAGAAAAGAAATTATTCAAGCAACAAGAAGGTCAATAGTTCCTGACATTTTTTTGTCCTTCCGTAGTCTGAGTTATAATAAAACAATGAGGCTGCTGACTGGAACTCGCAGTCATCCAACACTTTTTCCAATAAATTAGTTGACTAATAAAACTGAGAGCGAGAGGGAAAATACTTGCAGGTAGCAGTAACTAGGGAATGCAGCATGCCAGTTCTCCTCATCCCTGAAATATCCTTTTAGGCTCCTGAGGACATTTTCTCTCAAAAGTTGTACTGAACAGAATGGCTTTGACATTTATGGGAGGTCAGTGCAGGCCTGTCCAACAGATAACTCTTCAAAACCCTGTCTGGACTAGAGTTAGGAGAAATTGTTCCTGAATGCAATTTAGACGTCAGTTTAAAGAGTTCATAACCTGACAAGGAGAAATGCTCCGCAGTGGCATACAGCTCCTGCAATGCTGGACAGCTGGTCATGCCACGTTTTTTTTTTGGAGTAGCTATAGAAAAGTACTCAAGCATGTCTCTCATACTGAGGTATGGCCGGGCTTGCAGGATCTGGCCACGTCTTGTCACAGCACCAGATTGTCACAGAGCCAAATTGCCACACAGATCCCTTGGTGGAAGTGAATTGATTCACGCTCTTGTGGAAGAGTTATTCAGGACTTCTGCTCTGAACCGCCTTCTTGTTACCTCCAGTAATGCCTTGATATGGTGTCTTGAATTACCATAAGATTTTGGCTATCTGGAAGATCGTAACACTTGGGTGCTCAATTTTAGTCTTCTGCCAATGATAAAGCATTTTTTCATGGTGGAATAGGAAGATTGCTGAAAAATAAGTGTCAAAAGAGTGCTGAAAATGAGTTTGAGAACAGCAGATACATTTCACAGGAAGAGAGGCTGTGTGGGTTGGAGGTCCTTGAAAGACAGGAGAGAGATTTTAGATTATATTCAACAGGCTTGTCATATTTCCCTTTTGATAAAAGATACATCACAAGTCCCAGAAAACTTGGTTTTAAAGGCAATAGGACTAGCCTTTCTCTTCAGCACAAATCCCAACTCAGGACAAGGTAGAGGATGGGAAATCATTATCTATTGAGAGACAATGATGTGACCAACATATCCCAAGGCAATGTTCACATATCAAAAGAAGAGGTGTCTTTTATGTGTTCACATGTTGACAATTGCAGGAAGGAGAGGCTCAGAGCAGACGGTGTCAGAGAGCAGCACTTTTCCGCAATGCTCCTTGAGTGTGCACCTAGGTAATTTAGGCTGGAAGAAAAAGAGGATGGCTGTGTGCCTGGCACAACAAAGGGCAGAAAAAAAGCCTCTTCTCTCTTAGCAATTATTCTACAGCTTCATTTATGCCTTATTCCTGCAAAGACTTCTAAAACTATTTTTAAATATATGGTGGAAATTGGCATGAGATGGCAGAAAGAAATGCAACAGAATATTTTTTTAATATTTAACCCCAAATTAGTCCCACAAGAATGACTGTGCTTTCTCAGCTCAACCTAGAAAGATTATTTGTGAACATGAAGATTGAAAATTCAGCAATCAGTATAGTTGTGTGTACACAAATACATACACATACATAACAGTACGCAAAACACAGCTCCTATTTCACAGCCCAACAGTCTGGGATTGGCAGCAATGATTTTATTTATCATAATTTTGAAATTGGGGGTTGAAGAATGAAATTTACATTTTCTTAATTAGGTCCCATAAGAACAGCAAGTATTCAGACATTCTTTTAAGCATTGGCCTTTTAAGCTCTAGTCAGTAAGTAGGGGTTAATTTTATTGGATTTTAAGGCAACTTCAAAAATCTTTTGGATAAAAAAGGTATATGGAAATCATCAAGACAAATCCTGACAGAAAAACCAGTCTGTTATATTTCCTTCAGTTGTAGGAGCTATGAGAAAACGGGATGAAAAGACATTTTTGCTGCAATTAAAACCTTTGGGGAAAGAGGCTACTGAAAAAAAAATATATCTCTTGGAGAAATATATGCACTAAAGTTGTGCCTCAAAGAAATCACGAATCTCAATTCCCTCATCTCCCTGCAACTCAAATCACAGTTCCTGACTGACCAAACTGGATTTGCTATATAGTGTGATAGGACGGGCGTATTCTTCTAGCCCAAGGACAATTTGCAGAACATCCATACAATGTTTTCATGACTGCTGCTGCAATTTCTTTGATTTCATACCCGTGACTTTGACAATATGCAGAATCCCTCTGCATTTACATGGCACAATCTTCACTTTTAGGTGATTATGCCACCATCAGTCTCTCTGGCTTGCTTCAAACTGATGCCAAAATCATAATGAATACATTTAAGAATGAAATTACGCAGAAAAAAAATATCGTGTTTTTACGAATGTTGATATAATGTTATTTGAATAGTAAATGATTGTGATAAGAACTCACAACTGTTAACTGAAGAGGTTGCCCAGTATTTAACTGAACATATGTGAGCGAAGCCGTATGGTAAGAAACACATCTTACTTAATATTCTATATTATTGCTGAAAACAAAAGACTGACACATTTCAGTTGTAATATACTTTCTTCTGGGAAAGCATTCCTAGCATACCTGTACAACATCTAATTTATTTCATTCATGCAAATTCTCAAAGGTGGCATTGTAAACCTCCACGAAACACTGCTTACATCATCATATGTTCAGAACAAGATGTTAATGGCAGATATTTCTGTTTTCATGTACAACGATGCAGTTGTAAGAAAAAAACATTTGTTTTTAAACTTTATCCACTGTCCGGCACTACTTTCTAACCAGACTGTCTCATGATTTTTTTGCATATTTTTTCTTTGAAACATTGACATACGTAACATGTAAAGCAAATGAGAAGAAGCACTTCTGCTAACATACCAAGTATTCAAACGTTATATTTACTATTTAAATTTCTAGTCATCTGAATCCAGTCTCTCTCTTTACATATAGCAAGCACACATGTGTGCAATGCATATATGCATATACAGAATTGTCTTTGAACCCTAAATTTTCTCTTTCTCTGTCTCTCGATGTATATGTATGTATATAGTCATAATTTCATATATATGCTCAAGGTCATAACCACACCGTTTTTTTTGCCAATTTCCTTGTGATCTAAGCCTAAAATCATTCATTTCTAAAAAGAGATTCCAGAGCAATAAAAAAACGTAATTGAAAATGCTCTCTGTAGGAAACACAGCCTCAAATATGTAGTTATAATTTAGCTTTCCACCTTAAATGGAAATTTTGAGAGAGAAAATGCCCATTTCAATCAAACTAACAAACAGTGTTATTTCTTCTGAAGGAAGATACATTTATTGAGTATCTAAACTTAACTGATGAGAAGGAACAAGAGCTGGCACAATCTGTCAAGAGAGCTTTAAAAATCTGAGTCAATTTAATTAGGATGAGCTATGGTATAGCGCAATAATTTTCTGGTCTTTTAGTGTGTTGGCAGATAAGTTTTGCATTGAAGTTCTCTGGTATTCCCACAGCAAGACAGTCATCCTGGAATACAGAGTTAATGTCTAGAGAAGCTTAAGTAAAGTTCCCAGGAGAACCATTGAACACTTGCAACTGTGCCATCCATAACAGGCCTTTCTTGTTGCCTAGGCTTCCTGTATTGTACAATAAATTAAGAGCCATTGGAGAGCGGATTCCCTGGCTTGGTCAATTTGGAGGTTTTCATGACTCCTTGATTAGATGAGTTCCTTTAGATCCCAAGTCAAAAGAGGACATTTTTACTACACCCTTGACAAGTCAACTACTTTTGAAACGCAATGTATTGCAGGCGGTTCTATAATAATTTTTCCAAGAGTCATATTGGGCCATTTTAAAATGTGGTTGAAGCAAGAACACCACTTTCTCCAGGGTACTTGTGGACGTATTTGAAATGGGAAGCCAGAATACAGTGGTCCATAGATGATGACTCACAGAAGATACGTTGCCAGTGAGAAGTCTTGATGCTAGTTAAGTTTTCGGAATTAAAATGAAAAAACAGGGGCTTATAGAGAAGACAGAGACTACTTGCAGTGAATAACTTGAACAGTATGACTGCTTCTGCTGCTGTAAAGGTTGAGGTCTACTGCAACAATGGTTGACTATAAGGGAAAGGTTTGACCTACAAAAATTTGCTCTGTGAAAGCTGAGCTGATCTTTCCATATTTTCGCTTGATCAATTCATTTACAGCTTCAGCTGAGACTTGACACTACAGAATTTTGTGGGAGCTTTAATCTTGACTTCATTGGACTCGTCACTGGGCAAGAACTGTTAAAGTTCATTGCTCTGAAGGACAAGAGGAAATGGAAATGTAGGTGCTGCGCAGTCAAGTTTGAGACTCTCAAAATTTGCATTTAAGGAGTAGTTCATATACTCCTATGACTTTGTAACAAAAAATGCTTGAATTGAGGACCTCAGAAAACACCTTTATGACACCCTTTGTACAACTGATGGAAAGTGGTTGTTCCTTCAGCAAAACTTCATTCTTCCTCTGTGTTAGGTCTGCAAAGCTAGTGAGCTATTTACCATTTAGCATTAAGAAATATATTCAGAAGGTGCAACTTATTTGTCATTCAAAACAAAGGAAGTGGGAGAAAGTCTAGACATCAGATTTCCTGACAGTTGAAATATTGTACTATTAACGACATCTAAATAAATAATGGATATTGTGTAAATGATACTGCAAGTGACTATTGAAAACATTTCAAACTGAGATAGCTGTGGAAGAAATGAAAACATTACAGAAATAATAAAAGAGGAAAAGCAGTAACTCAAGGCAGATTACTAAAAATAAAGACAGTCTCTACACAGCCAATGGCAAACCTTTATGCGCTCACAGCATCCTCATTTTTGGAAGGGCCATGCACTTAAATATTCTTTTTGTGAGATGGGTGCTTTCTAGGGAAAGGAAAAGTTTTTTCTGAGCTCTCACTTCAGATGTATGTGTACATATAAACTCTGTGTCAATGTCAAACTTTGAACAAATTGAAATCCATTTTCCAGCAAGTCTATTATCCACAATTAATTGCACTGGTTAATGTTTTATTCCACATCCTCCTGATAAATTTAACTGCCATTCCATAACCACTCCCCTCATTGTAAATGACACAGTATTTTGCTGTGAAGAGTGGGAATTTTAGGGAGCCTTGTCTTCCCATTTAGTTGAACTCTGATTTTCATCCTTTATAATGCCAAAGACAATTTCTGCTTCAGTCCAGCCTGCGGTTAAGAGCAATACAACAATCCCCCTGCAGACAGTGCTTAAGAGTAACCTGATGAGATGAATGAGGATCTCGGTTGGCAAAGAAACCATATTACAACTGCAGCCTGGGAACCAAGGTGGAGGTCGTCTGTGGGGCAAAGTGATTACTGTGGCATAATTACAATAGTCAGGGATAAATCAATCTATTTTATTTCAAGTGATGGCAAGACCTCAATCTTTGTATCTACAAGCAAACTGATACACAAAATTAAGACAGGGGTAGAGGTGGAAAAAGAGAATATATTGTTAGAAGGCAATTGCACTTATAAATGTCTCACAGATAGCATCTAATTAAGTGTTTCAGGGAAATTGTTGTCACAGCTTTGCAAATGCTACCAGGAAATGTCCTACTTTGGATATAACTCTGTATTCAGCAACAACCCTGTGTCTGCTATGAAATGAATTGCATTAAAAACATCCATCTCTGTCCAAGTAGGATGGGATAAATGTCATAAGACGTCATCCTCCTTAAGACAACGTTTTGTTATCAACTAAAAAACCTACTGTCACTGAGGTATCTTAAGTCAATCTTGAAAAAGGGGGAAAAACATGCTAATTACGGCTTCACTAATATTTTGGCATCTGTTTGCTTGCTCAAATCAATGCTGTCTTAAAACCTAGTGATGTAAATTGACATGTTTAGAAAAAAATCAATCAGAAAAGAACTTAACATGGTATTTTTTTCTTTAACGATGATGGCTAAAGATCGATCTTCAAGTTTAAATAGCCCAATTACTGATTTATTGCACCAGTCATCACCATGACTCTGTGAAGTCAACACTACGAGAATCAGGGTGGCAAATGAAGATGTATCCATCAAAACATCGTTCACTCTAGAACTAAAAGTGATCATCATTCATTATTAGTAGTCAACCACTGGAAGAACGGCTCCCAGGCTTCCGTTTTCCCACAGAGTACTTTTCTGTATCAGTAAATATTGATGTACTGTGCTAGTGCGATGTGTCTCTCTGTTCCCAGCAGAGAAAAGTGTGGTCACCCTGGAGGTTCCATGTTTGAGTGTGTGAGGGCCTGAAGTGCAATAGGTGGAGCATAGGTTCCCCCTCATACCGTGGCTGTCGCAGCCAGACAAAGGCTGCAAAAAGAGAATTTAAGGGGGGGGGGAGAGAAAAAGGAAATTGGAAAAAGTCGGAGAGGGAGGGAGACATCTGGGAATGAAGACAGAAGAGGGTTTAGGGTATGGGTACTTAGGCAAGGGCTGTGCAACAAAGAAGGGAACAGCAAAACATGAGAAAGGAGGGAGAAAAAAAATGAACTTACAGATGGGAAAGAAATCCTAGAAAAAGAGAGTGAGAGGTACGATTGGGAGCAATAATAAATGAAACAAATAAAAAATGGACCTTTTTGGGTTTAAACTCCTGTGATACTGTGTTAATTACATAGCTAATCTTAATTTTACTGAATCTATCTCGCAAAAATTATTAGGTATTATTTTACTTCTGCTGCCAACTACAGAATCTAGACAAAGGAGTAAAAAGCAGATGGCCCACAAGGAAGTGAAGGAATAATTATTTACAACCATCAACTCACATTACAGTTACTGATGGGAGGAAGAAAGAGGAGGAAACAAGATAATCTCCAGGTTTGGAAATAGGCAAGAAAGATTCCTATCAGGAGGAAAGTCCCCCTTCAGCTTCAGATGAGGTCCACATCGACCACATACCGTAATTCACTACTCCTCATAATTCAGGCTAAGACAAATTCCTCATTTGTACTTGAAGACAACATTGCCCTCAAGACTCAATACTGTTTAGTTGCCATCTGCTTGATAAGGTGTGCCCTGACAATTTATATATACAGACTCTTTAATGTCAGTCACATATCTCACCACTGTCAGTATTTTTACAGGGCCGACTGAAATATAAATCCTCCTACATGCTGTTGTACCTCATGTTTAGGGTGTTTTGCGTGTTGGTAACTCTGATAATGAAATGTAGGGCCTGTCATACGTGTACGTACAACCATGACTAGAGCTTTTACACTCATGGTGTTTGTTTGGTTTCCTTATTGTCCCAGGAAACCTCTTTTTGCTATTACTGGTATCCGTCTTTGTTTCCCTCACACTGTGCAATCAGATTGCCCAGAGAAGCTGTGGATGCCCCATCCCTGGAAGTGTTCAAGGCCAGGCTGGATGGGGCTCTGAGCAACCTGATCTAAGGGGAGGTGTCCCTGCCCATGGCAGGGGGGTTGGAACTAGGTGGTCTTTAAGGTTCCTTTCAACCCTAACAATTCATTCTATGGTTCTATGATTCTATGATTCACTTACCATGCTGAGTATTTGATATCTCCTGGTGAATTTGGCAGCATAATACACTGGTCCATCGACTTTAAATTGAGGTTCAGAAATATGTAGAAGAAAAAAAATTACCTATATCTGGAATAACAAATTATGTTAATATCACATTCATTTTATCATTGCATTAGTATTACTCTTGCCCTCCCCAACTTTCCGACAGTGTAACCAAACACAGGTAATCCTCAATTCTCAGACAGTTTTTGTGTTGTAATTGGTATTGCAGTTCCAATGAGGGTATCATGAACTTTAAAAAGGTGAGCAGACCCTCCAACAAACACCTGCAGAAGTGTATCTGAACCAGATCTAAATGCTGCTCAAATTCAGGCTAGTTAACAATTTAATTACAAGTTTTTTGGCTTCTTCAGTAGCAACTGCATTCCAGCGTACTTGTACAAAATCTCACCCCTGTTGTGTGCAGCCCACATTTGTGAAAACATCTATTTGCCTGATGAGGTTGTATGGAGGAAAAGCCTTGCTCCAAAGTCAAGATATTGAAGAAAGGGCCAAAGAGTTCATCAACAGTTGTGTGTGCACTGGTAGATGTGTAGGCATACAAATTAATACAGATATCTGTTGGGATATGCAACTGGCAAAGTACTTTGGGAATTTTGGGTTTAGGAGCTTAAATCTCTTTTGGATTTAGGTCTAAAAATTCTGACGATATTAGCAACAGCCTGGGTGAGTCCTTGTTTTGCCTTAGTCTGTATCTGTGAGATGCAGAGGGCTCCTGATCCTGACTTTACTAAGGGTTGCGGATTCCGGGCATGCCCCAGGATCCCACCCATAATAATTTGATTCTAACTGCACAATGGATTCTGTACTCACAGCTGTCTGATTCCTTTAATATGTCCATTCCTTTCTCTGTTCCCAGGGGAAGCCTGCAAGAAAATTAGAGATACAGATAATGGCAAAGCAATTTAACTGAAAAGAGCAAAAGTGTAAGGACCTTTTCCCCAAAAGAGCAGGGCTCAAGTTAGACAGCTACTGACTTTCATTGGCTTATGTATACACTCAGCCTTCCCATTCTTTTCCTCATTCACATGAACATACCCCAAAGCAAAGCCAGTATGCTATGGCATTTAAAAAATTACCTATTTATCCAAAATGTCAGTACCTGAATGGAATCCTGTGCCCATTCTGAAAGACACTCCAGACACAAGGGCACCTGACAGCGTGAGGCAACTTACAGAACTGGCGTTTTAATTTTTCATCCTGCAAGAGTTTGCTAAATGCCATCACTCATTGGAACGGGCCTGCTGACCTCTCTGGACCACTCACCTGAATAATGAGTTAAGTCTGCAGGTCTTTTAGAAAACCCAACAGCACTGAACTTTGAATACTTTTTTAATAGCATTTTACTTGGGAAGAATAAAAACTTTCAGAATAACCAGAAATATCTCTACTCTCTCCCCACCCCCATATTATCTCATTTTTCTTTATAAGGGCAGAGTGTCCAGTTTCCTTGAAATTGGTCTCTTTAGAAATGTAGCACATTTCTTGGAAAATAAAAAAAAAAAATAAGGTTAGCTAAAGGAATAGCAATTTGTCTGTGACGTTTCAGCAAATGTGGCAGTTTTCTCCTGTGACACCAGTTTATTTCAGCTATGGGAATACAACCAACCAATTGGTTTCTGAAGCATCAGTGAATAAGAACCCATAAAAAAAATCCATCCGTAAGCACGGAATCAATCAGTGCTGCTGTAGTCAAAAAAGACAGATTTTTCTCATAGTTAAAGAAAGACCCAGAAGTTAAGTGTGCTAAAGACAAAATCCAAGACCAATGTAAATGTTTCTATGGGAATGTAACACGTACTATGAGGAAAGATTTTCATAGCACAGTGTAGTTAAAGGGATTCACTCTAGGATAAAACACAGGTACATACATGACACCATCATGTTAATGAAAGAGACAGATCCTTTCCTTGCACCTGGTGTTTTATTGAAGGATGGTGTTTGCTGAGTGAGCTAGCACCGCTTGTGAACAACTGCATATCATGCAGTGGTTTATAGATCAACTGGACTCATCCTGTCTCTGAACAGAGACATACCACCTTGTGTGCTTAGATGAACATGGGAAGTTGTTACAGTGGTTTGTTCCTCACTTTAATTGGCATGGTCATTAGTCTTTGAATTTATTTCTTCAGAACAAGGTATTGGCCTTACCAGAGGTGCTTCTCTTGAGTCTAAAACACTGAAGGTGAGATTCAGGTGCCTAAACACAGGCTTCTTCTACCATGTGAGATGCTTAGCAGTGTGACCTGGGATCTCCCCTATATGTGGTTGACCTATCTTCCTCCTCCTGCTCCACTCTTCTGAGACGCAGTGTCCTCCACAGGAGTGGCCCAAACCCCCTTTCAGAAAACATTGTATAGGTGACCACTAAGTGCAGCTAATAAATACCCAATAAAAATTCACATGAGCCATGCTAAACATCATCCTTTAGCCACTGGCTTTTTGTTCTCCCTTCCAGCTATACATCGTCTAATTAATCTTCAATCTGTCAGTACCGTAAACGTGACGATATTTATTAACAATCATGTGCTGGTTCTCTTTGTGGAGCAATAGCCAGACGTGCAGTCTCAGTGACTTGAATTAGTAACAATTTCTCAAAAATAAAGGTATTTTCATTGTGTGACTTCAGTAGAGCTGTTGAAGGTGGAAATGACTTCCCTTGTTTTTTCTAATCTTGCTTTAACCTTCTCTTGAGGCCCTTAGGAAAAAACAGAATGGACAAACTATTGACTTCATTGGGAAACGTCACCATTACTTTCAATTAGAACATTTAAAAGTGAAGAGTAGGTTTTTCTCATGTCCTATACTGCAAGGCTGTTTTCCAAGACTGTGTGTGAAGGACTAAACACTTGCAGTGTAGTGTTGGTGGGCCAGCTTTGTACCTGGACAGTAAAGTACAGAAAGCCATGAGCTCTGCCTCTATTTCACCACAGGATCTGAACAGACCTGGACACCACTTGTAGTAAGCTAATTATCCTGCTGTTCAGGAAACCCGATTTTTCCTCTGTGAAAGAGTTCGTCTCACACTGTTTTAGTCCAGTGTTTCTAAATACTACCTCAATCTCCCACAAAAAGGTAAAAAAGAATGACGATCCCTAAAAATGAAGCTACCCATTATTTTTTATCATCATGAGGTAATACCCAGAGCCATATTCTTGGTCGTCTTTCTCATTTGGCTGTTGACATCACGTTCAAGCTGAGTGCAAATTGCTGCACGGAGAGCTAATGCTTACATAGCATGCAAGGTAACAGGGAATATGTCCCAGTTTGCTTTAGGTACAAGACACATAGTAATAAAAGTGAAATTGATTTTTTATATCTTGAAATCAAAGCATTTTCTTTATACAATCTACACCACACTGAAGATAGCATTGCAATCAATGACAGTATCTGGCATTCCTAAGCTTTGCTCACGCGGATAATTCTTAGACATTTCCACCATTCTGTTGAAATCGATGGGATGGTTTAGCTGAGCAAAAGTTGGCAGGAGCAGCCTCTGGTTTTCATTTTTATTTTCTCCTGAGAGTAAAATGCAAGCAAACAAACAAAGAAACCCCATGAAAAGCACATTAATTCATTTGGTTTTACACTTAGTACTGCTTAAAATGCTTTGCATTGGCTTGGGGAACAGCTTGACGCTTCCGTAACAACTGTATAATAACTTTACAAGTAAGTGCATCTAAAGCTGGTGTGTTACATACATAAAGAGGAAATAATTAATAGCTGTTAGCTCTTACTTTTTGTAACTTCCTTTCTTCAAAATCTCTTTATCTACTTTCTTTTGAAGCACCTTCAATTACTCCATTGGGCAAAAAATACTGGGAGAAATACAGCCAAGAAGCATTCTGTGTAGGGAAAATTGCTTCTGTAAATACAGTAAGACTTACTAGATGCAAGATAAAGTAATTTTATAGCACTGGATTTTGATGTCTTTAACAGCGGTGATTAGAAAGTAACACCTGGTCTCATGGATTTAGTGTTTTGACCCACTGAGATCTGTGTGGTCCCAATGACATCTCGCCATCTCCAAGGTATAAAGATGAATCGTAGGAAAATCTCATAGTGTTAATAGCAGACTACTCTTTTACTAATAGCGTGCACATGAAAAGTTAGATCAGTGATGGCAGAACCATGCATGCCGTTTGGAGATGTATTGCCATGGGTGTCCTTCTAAACCTTGCCTCCCCTTGGGCCAGGTCAGCTACTTCTCCACCCTTTTTTTAAGCAGGACCTCCACATGTTAGCCACTGCTGACAGAGCAACAAGCATGTTGCTTGGTCTGGGTGCCTTACAAAATTTTTCATCAGCATCCAGGCCCACTTTGGATGATGCCTATAAAGCAAATGACACAGGCTTAAGAGGCCAACTCCCCAGCTCCTACATGGCCACTCTTCATGCTACTGCATTGGACTCCAACCTACTCAGCTTGTAGTTTCTCAGGTTTCCCATTACTTGTGCACTGCTTTTCATTTTCTATGTTTTTTTAGCACATTTCCTGGGCAAAGGCTGGTTTTTGGTTACTTCTTCCAGGAAATGAAATTCTGGAGCAAGTTCCCTGCCCTAGGCCAGCACAGGCCTTTCCCATTGCCATCTGCAAGTTCACTGTTATCTTCAACTCATGGGCACTCTCAGTCCATTGGGTATATCTTCAGGGGCGTTTAAAATCTGGAGTCAATAGCATACACACACACACACACAGCCTGTAGGGTGGAAAAATGAATTTGCTGGTAATGATGTTTAATGCCAGCGAGTCTTCGAAGGCTTCAGTCAGCCCGCTGGCTTGTCTGGCCCGAATTATGAAGGTTAGCTCTCTATTCCCCCCAGTTGCTCAGCAAGCAAAGGAGTCCAATGCCCCGCAGCAGCCTTTTCAAGGCAACAACTTCCGCATGTCAGCCAGAATTCATAAATTCATGTACTTGGATTACCTTGTTCATCCCATTTCATGCCCCTTTAGGCTGATCTCCTCGAGGGAGGTCCCTATGGATACCAACCTTCCCTGTCATGCCCGCCGCAGCAGAATGTGCACTCCACCACAGGAGATGGCTGTCTTTCCCAGAGCGCTCTTGTGCGGCACAAAAGACAGAGTAGACATATCCAGACTGCATCTACTGCTGCTGGTAGGCTTTTTCTCCTTCCCTGTGTCTCTGCTTATCCTGAAGCAAAATCCTGCCCTGTCTTTCCTCAGTGGGCTCTCTGTTTGTGAAAAATGTTAAGTGGAAGGTTTGCATTCAGGAATTTAAATTTAGCTTTCTGGCATGCCTCACATCAAGCCTTTCTGCACCTCTGGATGTGCTGAGCACCCAGGAGATTTAAACATATTCTTCTTATGCCCGGCTAGTAGCAGAAGGAATTGCTACTTCTTCAGTAACATGGGCTTATATACAGAAGAAGGAGGAAAGGATCAACCATAAATTATATTTAAAATTTACTACGTATACAATTATGTTGCTTGGGATTTATCATTGTTTTCTAAATGCTCTTATTATCTGATCTTTCTATGCCTTTTATTCCTCTGTGGACTCATGTCTGACAAAAACAACAACCCTACACATGAATTCTTTGAGCAGAAATATAAACTCATAGTTAAGTGCATAGCAACATGGTGAATTTAAGCTCAATCTTTACAAAAATGCCTAGAGCATGCACAGGCAGTGTTGGGGGAATTAACTGAAAACAAAAGGAACAAACTGAGGTAGCAGTATTTTGTTCCTCTGTTACACTTTTCTCAGATACATAGATGCCCTACTGTTGTAAACTGGACTAATTCCATTTTTATCAATTTTAGCTAAAGATCTACTCCAAATACCGCTGCATATATTCTCTTCATGCAAGGAGTAACTTTGCACCTTTTTACCTAGGACTGAGGAAGCGACAAAGGAAGACATTTCCTACAATGCCCTATTTGTGTAATTAGGATAATCTCAAGTCTTCTCAGGCTTTCAAGCTTTTCAGACACCAAGTAGAACGTATTTAGATTTGTACTTATTCAGAAACCAAAACCCCCTCAAGTACTGATGGTTTAATTTGTATTTCATCGAATAAAAAATGTTAAAGAGTAGGATTTTCTAAGCTGAGTAAACCTTTATCAGCTGTTCTTGTGCTTTTGGCATTATTTCTTCTCATCCTTTTCCCTCAGGGAGACAATAAAAATAGCTAATGTTCATTTTCTTCCCCAGTTCTTGCTTCCACTGCTGCTGTTCAACTTTTATCTGGCAATCCAGCTTCTGTGGTAGTCAGAGTGATTTTGATGCCTATTAACCCTCTTTATGGAGGCTGCTAATCATACTCTCTCCCTTGCTGTAGGTCTCATCCCATGGAACTAGAGGATCTTTAAGGTCCCTTCCACGCTAACCATTCTATGATTCTATGATTTACCAAGGCATGGCAAGATGCAACTAATGCTCCAGTGGCACTGAGAGGGACTGACTCCCTCAACTACTCCTCATCTCCTCCTGATATTCCTTCCCGTAAGCTCCTTGCAGTGTGCTGTGGTGTTATGGGGAAGAGGCAACACATGGCCCAGCTAAGTTTGGTTTGTCTGGGAAGGAAGGAGATAGTCATAGGACATTGACAGACACCAGCCTGGATTTGCATCCTGCAAGAAAGTCAGCCTGCGATGTTGGTTTAATTGTAGGAAGTTTATTTGTACATTCCCTAAAAAGAATAGATTTTGTTTGGTATGACTGTGATCTAGTCTATGTTGTCTCCTTTTTTCAAGCACCATTTTCCCAGCCAGATCATATTCATGTTGGCTGGGCACATATATATGTCTCTGGGAGCACAACTGAGTTCCTGTGCACTGCTGCAAATTCAGGCTACATCCCAACACCCCATCAGGGTGTGACTCTTCTTCCTCCATGCCTGACTTTCTGTACAAAAGGGTGCCAAGCACATGGACAGAAGCTCCAACACTGCCCAAGTAGTAGATAACCTCTGCCTCCAAGCGCAACCACTGCATGAACGTGCCAATACCCTCTGCCCCCTGCATTACATGTACTCTGTTCTCCTTGGTTTATTCACCTTCGCCTGGGTGATATGGTAGGCATTGCTGTGTGCTTAATCCATGTTTTTGTGTTGTTTTTGTGTGAGTTTAGGCTTAGACTCAGACTGAAGTGAGGACTGCTGTCCCTTTGCCCCCCCTTCATGTTGTCAGCTCCATCATCTTTGACAAGAACTGGGATCACCAATGGCCCCGTGGAATCCTGTTTTTATCTTTTTCTAGGAAACAAAAAAATTAACCCTTAGAAAGTTTTTGATTTTTTTTCTCCAGCACTTTCCTCTCTGATAATCTAAGCACGTTCGCTTAATCTAAGCGCTGGGATGTTTCAAATCTGATTTGTTGTGGAAGTACTCCAGTTCCTGATGGTGAAGTACATTGTTCCTTGCTCATTAAACTTTATACAGGACAATGTTTAATGTAAAGACTTAAAGGTATTTGTGACTACAGAGAGTTGCAATGCAGTAGACTAACTGAGAGGTATGCTCATACTTGATTTTATAATAGGTTGCACTGGGCTAATGTTTCCCTGATGCTGAAAAGGAGAATTCTCACACCGATTCTCATCCTCCACTGCTCCCTTACCCAGTCCAGTGCTGGCTTTGACACTCTGCCGTACTCAGAGTGGACCCGTTCTGATCACTAACTCAGACACATATTGTCTGCTCTATACGCTGGGTGAATTTTCTGCCATTTAATGTGTTGAACCTCTTATTGTGCAATCAGATGAGACCCAGCTCAAGATATGCCACAGAAGTTTTAGGAGGAGGTGGAAGGGGGTGACCAGACTGTCCGTTTGGCAGACGCAATCTGATAATTCATCTCATGTTGTACCATGAAGCCATGCACTATTAGGCACATCCCCGATATTTTAGCAATTGCCCCACAGTTATGGCGCTCCGGTCTGGAAGGCATCATCACAACCATGCATTTCGGCACTTCCAAAGCAAACAGTACAGCCCATGTTTGCAGCTTTCTTTTACTGTCACGCTTACATGACTCTTCCCCATCAAGCACAGCAGCAACAGCCACACATGCTTGTTAGCCATCACCACAGCCATCCGGAGTCAGGAGAGGGGAACAATCTCCTTTAGAATGCTTAGGACTTACTGCCACAGCAGCTTGATGGGGACAGAGAGAGAGAGAACTTAAACAGACGCCCTGCCATATCAGTTAACCCGGGTGCTAGCAAAAGTGCTTTAGTGAACGGGAGTGAAATTTGCCAACATGTTCAAAATGCATGGAGTGGTAAAGCAAGCCACGCTGTGTGGTGGCTCCCTGCCAGACCAAAGCGTGGGGAGATAAGGACTTGCTGGAAAAACACTGGAATCAGCAGCTGACCACTTCTACGCCCACCTCACTTGTTTGTGCTGCTGTTACTGCGTGCTTCACAGAGGCATTTTGCTAGCTGTCCCCTCCCCAGGACAGCTTGCTCCTGGCCTTAGTTTAGTACTTCCTTTCCTAATGTCATTCTTTTCCACTTGTCAGGTGTTTTCATATTAATTATTGAGTGACAATTAGTTGCCACTCAAAAGCAATTATTATGCAAACTGTTTTTCTGCCTCCTCAGATTTAAATAGGTGGTGAGGGCCATTAAAACTCCCCAGATGCAAATAAGAAAGCGGAAACCCAGTTTAGGGTTTGCTTTCAGTAACTGGTGAGCTACCAGTTGCGTTGGCATAACTCAGCTTTGAGTCTTTGTAGCAGAAACAGGCAGTTTTACATGTGCTGAGGGCCTGTCCGGTGTCAGACTTAGTCTGTCCTTCAATCTGCTAGGTCAGGCAATATAAGCCCACCACAATGGGACCCTGATTCAGCCAGAGCTTCTGAATGGATCTGCCTAGAATTTTTCTTACCATGAACACCTCAGAAAAACCCACAACAGAACATCTTTTCAACTCAATAGCTCAGGTTTTATTGAAGTACATCAAAATCAATGTGTGTGTTTTCTTTTAAATGCAGAAAAAAACAAATATAAAGGCTTTATGAAAAGTTTTCTGCCTGACCAGTTCCTCCTGGATTACAAAACTTTATATAATTCTAATTAGTTAATAAACATTATTGTGAATTATGTTTCTCTTCAGCTGACACAAGCAGTGCATTAGTCCTGATACACAATTCAAAAAACTGCCATTTGCTATCAGCTTCTTCAACTCATGGAGAAACAGCCTGTTCAGAACAACTGCTTCAAAATGCCAGTGGCACAAAGTGTGGCCTGGACACCTTGAGAGTGACACAGCTTGACCTTGATGAGGTTTGGGTTCAGCAATGACATTGCAGAAGTTCCTGCTGATGGCATATGGACTCAAAAAAGCCACAAGTCAATATTTATAAGTACAAAAACTTGGTGTGTCAAGTAACATTTGTGGTTTTTTTACATTCTATCCTAGGTTTGAGAACACTAGCTTGATTGTGTTGTGGACCAGAGTTGGGATGGGTGCAAATCATTACTAACTATATTGAAATTAGGTTTGCCTGGATGTAAATTAGAACAGAATATAAACATTATCATAAAAATTCCCCACCTCTCTTCCATAAATTGCCTTTAATCAATATGGTAAAATCCTACAGCTGTGACCTTAACATGTACATGCTTAATTTTGGCAAAGTCTAACACACATAAAAATTCCTGTCTGAAAGACAGGCTGTCTTTGTATCTTTGCACTGTAAAATGATTGGAGTTTTGTCAGAAAGGAGGGAAAGGGGATGGCCATGTCTTCAGAAACCAGTTTTACCTAAGCTATCACCACAAAATCTGAAAGGTTTTCATTAGGACAGTAAGTCTGTGGTGTCACTCACAGGGCAGAGGTTGTTTGTGTGCACAAGTTATGTATTTCCGTATCTCAGACCATTCAGTTTTCTTTTAATTGTAAAAGTAATACCAATTCTCCTCTACTAGTAATACCGACTGGACTTATTCTGACATGATTACAAAATAGGTGTTGATACCTATGCCCCTGGTGTAACCTTTCTGGCCGATCGGTCATGTATGGAGAGTGTTTGGAGGAAGATGAAGACACAGGGGGAAAAGCATCATTAAGACATGATAGCACCAGTCAGTACCCCCTCCACACTGACTGCCAAAGTATCATGTGCCATATTATATATGTCTTATTATTTTCAGACAGTAAGCAAGGCATCAGTGTGTAAAACTCCTAGTTGATAATGTGGAAAGTAGCATCCACATAAGAAATACAAAACCCCTTATATCACCCTCCGTCCTCTAGCATTTTAAATACACATTTCAGTTTAGAGGTTTATTTTAAGCAAAATGTTGCACAATCCAGGGAAAATGAGAGCCGTTTCTTTAAGAACTTTCTTCTACTGGAGGTCAATGGCTTTACTATCACACATTAAAAGTTAAGTACAATTATTGACAGGCAAACCACAGAAATTGGTTTATGTCAATGAAGAATGGCAAATAGATCCACGTACCAGGAAAAGAGCCCTAGAGGAAAAGTTCTTTGCACAGTAAAATTAGATTCACAGGTCACAGATGATTTGTTAGTTCTTTCCAAGTTGTAGAGCAGTAATTTATGGGAGAGCTCTCCCAGCCTCTTTACCTGCACTACAAAAGGGAATATTTTTTATTAAAGTGTAAGTTGCATGTCCTCACAAGTGACAAACCATGGATCTGACTGAATTAATATAATCCCCTAAGAACAGAGCCCTCCTATCATTCTAAAGGTAATATACATTCTTTGAACCCTTTGTTTCCATTCTTCTCTGTGAAGTCTTCTTTTAGCAAGTCCAGATGGAGGAGTAGTTAGAGGGCTGGAAAGTTTGTTTTTAATGCAAAAAGATATCAAATGTCGGCTATTCAGGTTGCCCTCATGATGTAAACAGATTTCCACTGCCTACTTGTAATTTCTAGAAACAAGCTTTTCAAAAACAACTTCAGCCAGTATAGCTTGCAAGGCAGGGATGCTCTACCTATGTCAGATACCTGCAGCTCTTCCCCAAGCCATGCTCTGTCCTGCTGTGGTAGTACAGACGTGCCAGCATGGGAGTGTAGTGAGGGCATTTAAGACCCTCATGGTCCTGCAGCAGGGGTCCTTGTGATGGGGAAGAGCTGGGGCTTCCTTTGAGGTACTGATGGGAAGCCCCGGGAGTGCTGACAGAGCAGCTCTGACCTTGGGAGCAACTCTCCAGCATTGTGAGCATCGCGGCTCGCCGGTCTCCTGGCTGACCTCTCCAGAGGACAAATAGAGAGACTGAGTATATATTTCATAAGGGTGAACTTCCACAGCCAATGATGCTAACGGTGAGATGCTGCAAAGTACAGGCTGTAGGCAACTAATACTCCCTCCTTTTTATACCAGGAAAAACAAAGACTGTGAAGTCATGGCTGCTGCTCTCCATGCCCTCCCACGACTCCAGATGCCTCCTGAGCCCATCTGCGTTGGAGTCCTTTTAGGAATGAGAGGTGCCAGGAAGAGCTGGTCTGTGGCTTAAACACAAGGTTGTAGCCACCACCTGCTGTCTTGCCCACTCTGAGCAGGAAGGAGGCAGGAGCAATGAAGACCAGAAATTTCCGTCTTTTCAAGACCTCTCCTGCTACTGAGACAAGTCAAAGCCTCAGACTTAGCCTCTGTCGGAGCACTTCATGTTTTCTGACTTCCTAATAAACTTGGCAAGACCCCAGAATTATTTGTCTTCGATGAAGAGTAATTAAATACTAAGTACATGCTTTGGAGATTAATAACTGGCCAGCTGTGTGTGAGAACATCCCCTGCAAGAAGGTTAGCAGGCTGAACAAGAGTCATACAGCGTTGCAAAGCCTTACCATGTTTTAGGTAGAATTGTCAATAAGGGAACTCTTGTTTTTGACTGCTTTTTTAATAGGCTTCTTTTAATTATTTTCTCTTCTGTTCTCCCCATTTCCATCCTTATTACCAGGTTTCCTCATGCGTCTGAACAGTGGTACCAAGTCATTGTCACACTGGGGCTCTGCAGAGCTGCCTCTGTGGGTCTGCCTGCACTGCTCACAGGGGGAAAGTCACATCCATATGTCCTCCTTATTTTTTCACCTTTTTTTCATCTGCTTTACAGATGACCCTGTGGTTACTGAGGTAGTACCAAGATCTGGACAAAGCCATTGCTATCTGGGGAACAAGGCTGCTAGTAAATTAAAGGAATTTGATGATTTTCCCCCAGTTGTTACTTTTGCTATCGCGTTGTGCATGTGTGTAGGTGGGTGTATGGGTGATTATGTGTAAGAAAGAGAGATGGACTGATGGAGGGAAATCTTCCAGAACACTTTCCTCTTTTATTTAGGGAGAGGATATATTTTATCTGATTTTTATCAAAGGTGACATCAGAAGTAATGAAAGGATAAATAATTTTAAAGCTTCAGAGAAAGAGGATTCTTTAATAAAGAAAGGATCTGTCTTGGAGATTTAACTTTCTTAAATCCTTCAAATCCCTTTGCCTAATGCAGTAATATTCCAAAATTTTATGACAGTTTTCACTTCATGTGTATTAGGAACAAGTAACTGTCATCTCTAACTGACAGAATGGACACTCATTCCTTCTGGAACTGGCATATTGGGGCACTGTAAATTTGCTCTCTGAAATATTTTCAAGTTTAGGAGTTCTGTTATAAATGTTCCCATTAATTTACATGTGGTATCGTTTTTTTTCCCTTAATGGTGTCTGTAGGTACAAAAAGGCAGTGAGATGTATTTACTAAACTGTTACCTTCCCAGTTAGTGAATTGCTTAGCACAGATGCTTTCTTTCATAAGTACTGTCATTAAATGCATGAAACTATTGATCTAAACTGCTTTCCTGGGAGGCTGCTCCTTATAAAGAGCAGAGTCGGGTCTCTTTTTGGCTGCAAACTGGGCTGAATTTCATAATAAAACTTTCATCATAAAACAAAAAAAAAATCAAGACTCCAAACAACAATAACCTCCCTATGATACATCAATGACTAAATCTCTGAGAGAGCTGGCTTTAATTTTTCTTACAAGGGAAAAAAAAAAAAAGAGAGAGTAGGAAGGATGCAGTGTTTCTTGTAAGGGACTCCTTTTTGAAGAGATCATGCTAAAAAGGCTGCTAAAGGGATCTCTTGCTGCTGTGATTTGTAGAAAGGAGCTCTCTTAATTATAGTCGGAGTTTATTGCGTCTCTCCCTCTCTCTCCCCCGCTCTGTCGTCTGTCCCCCCCCCAATGTGTGTGTATGCAGAGCGCTAGGGAAAGCTGGCAGCACTACCTGAATAGCTATTGAAAGAGTGAGACTTCTCAGTTCCTGCTTCATTACTGGGTAGCCGCTATTCCAGTGTGTGAGAGCGCCTAACTGCATTCTCCCATCGAAAAGCCCTTGGTAAGTCCCCTTAGCCGGCAGAGCTGCGGATTAACTCAGCAAAAGGCAGGAGGGGGGTGGCAGGGAGCCGTGGGGGCACTCAGAGCCTGTGTGCAGCTTAAGATCTATTAGATTTCAAAGATTTTGCTGTAATAAATGTGTAAGATCTTCTGTGGATTGCTGGGATGCGAAAGCAATTGTGAGGAATGTTTTGTGTGCTCAAGAGCAATGCTAAGTCCGTTCAGGACTGCTTGAAACAGAGCAGAATTTTTCTACGGGAGACGAGATTGGTAAATGCTTTTCAGAACTGCCAGAAGAGTGGTTTGGTTTTGTTTTGTTTCCCTCTATCATTTTCCTCTTGTTTTCATTTCCCCCTTTATTGTGTTGAATGTGTCAATAGGTTTAGAAAGGAGAAACTATGTCTTCCTGCTGATTGATGGCTTTTGAAATGTAGAACTTTTATCAGGAGAGGGACGAGAGCTGAAGCTATTGAGGAGATACGTGTGCATTTTGTTTGTATATATGTTCTTGTCCGTATTTCTGGTGTTGATTGTATAGATTTAACCTGCTCAGGAAAAGTCCAAAAAGCTAGGAGATGCACATTTACTGCTCAAGAAGCCAATGTTTGTTCTTGTTAAATGTGCTTGTATCACATGTTTTATTAGTCATCTGCCTGACAAGTGCCACTCTCCAGGTAGCTCCTTTCAGTTCGTGTAGCAAAAAACACTCCCAGACAGGCACTCTTCTTCTTTACCTTGTTCCTATGAATCAAGCTCATTGGGCTCAACAGAAAGTGATAGAGGCCATTGGAGAGGTCAGGTGACAACTCTCCTTGCCCCAGCTGAGCAATGGCATTTGAAACGAGAGGCTGGAATGATGCGGTTATCTGAGAGTCCCAGTAACCTGGAGCTGGCTGCCTTTTGATTTGAAAACTGTGGACGAGTTACTCCAGGGACAGGCTGGAGGTTATTGTCTAGCAACACAGAGCATTAAAAGAGTGACTGCCTCCTAACTGAACCCACACCTACTCCCCTGATGGATAAACCCAATCTAGAAGAGCCGTCTGCTGACTAGCAGGACATGGGACCACTGGCCCATCTGTTACTGTCAGTCCAGTCCAGACCTTTGTTGGCTGCAGCTGTCCATTGGATCATATAGGTGACACAGCCGTATTTATAACTATGAGGAGGAAAGCTGCTCCTTATATTTAGAAAGCATACACTCGTGATTTGAAACTGCTGCTTACTGTCCCTAGACACCGTTTTCTTTGCCACTGAGCAAACATAATAGCTCAAAGGATTATGTTTTAGGCCTACAATGGTTGCTTTCCAGTTAGTGTGAGTAAATTTACATCTCTTCTACAGGTCGAAAGGACCAGAGTGACATTTTTTTTCCCCCTTTCAGAAGCCTTCAGTGTTTATTAAGGGACAACTTTTATAAGCTAATATTAAATCGGAGCTCAGAGTTGCAGCCAAGAACAGAATAGGTATTGCTTCATGAAACTCAGTCATTTTATGTTATATTGATAGGGGATAGGGGAATCATGCTAAGGGGTGCAGACGGCTAGGGGATTGATAAGTGAGTTTGTATAACTTCTTGCAGTGGAGATTACAAGTAGGAATATGCCTCATGTTTCAGGTTTTCGGAGGCAACATTACTTCATCAATAAATTAAAATTTTGTCAAAACTGCATCATTACCTGGGATGCTTAGTCCATTAAATATAATACTGGGGTGCAATATCAAGAATAATGATCTTTTTTTTTTTTTTCGCATTTCCACCCATCAGCTACATAAGCTTGTTGCTGGAATACTCTTGAATAAAACTGTGCACTGCCTTTTCTAAGTTTAATTTTCTTTCATCATCTCCATGGATGTATGAAAGAGCAGAAACACCTCAGCGAGAAGAATTCCAGTGCAAAGGGGAACAGGAACAGGTAGCTCTATTCAGCTCTGTGTGACATCCTTATGTCAAATTCAGCCTTGACCACACTCAGTTTACTAAGAGGACTCTGCTGTCATCTGTTTGCTATCAGCATGGCAGGATGTTCTCAAAACAACCTAATCCCAGATCAGGATGCTAGGAAAATGCTGGGGGCTGTTCACCCAGGGCCAGATGCCACGTCCCTTCTGCCTACTGGAAGTGTTGTGCTCTGTGAGGATGATGCAACACAACACACACACACAAAAAAGCAACTAAGAAAGTATCTTGGCTGACAGGCAAAATCTGTGTTTACCATGGCCAATGTATGCTCTGCAGAGCCTCACCTGTGGCACAAGGGATCTGCCTCCCCTCCCTTTTCACGGGAATGGGATGAGGCAGGAATCATTTCTCTCCTCCTACAGAAGGGACTACCTGCATCTGACAGAGAAGATGTACCCACACATCCATGTAGTAGGTACCCTAGTAAGTGGTGGGCAGGAGATGTTGTCTATGTTTGGGCTGATCCAGCCGTGTTAGTATGCAGTCAGCATGTGTCTCCAGGCAGTGGCTTACTCCATCCACCCTACCAGCCCCAGCAGAGTTATTTCTGGAGGACGACCAAGCACTGTCCTAAGTTCTCGCTGAAACAAAAAGTTTTCAGACCTTGCCAGCATGAGCCACAGAGATCTAAATGTACCTTCAAGCTAACCTGGGTTTTCATCAGAAATTCTCTCTGTTGCTTCTCTGACTTGAAATGAGCTCGCCTCCCTGCCCCCCATCAAAGATTACAATTCATGAAGCAGAAAATGCCAGACACTCAAGCACTGGCATAGTTCTTTAAAATTATGTTTCCAGTTTATCATCCTTTTATATGTCAAAAGTTTTCTATTTCCCCTCTCTATTTTTATATATAGCAAAATGTATCAATCCAGGCATTTCAATACCCTTCACTAAGGCATAAGCGTCTATATATCCTCATCTACTGAATAAAGAGGGATTTTCAAAGGGCATTCCCTGCGTCGGGGGTAGCTTTTGTTTGCATAACTTGACTACAATTCTGCTTATAAGAATTGCAAAACGAATCAAGGAAGCAGAGACTGGTGTAATTCATGGTTTATTGCCCTAAAAGCCCTCCCTGTTTTCCTCAGACATATTCCTTCTTTCCCCCTTTTCCTATGAAATCCCTGTGGGTCTGATTTAGATTGAAGCTCTTTGGAACAGGTATCGCATCTCCACGCATTGCACACCTTTGTGTCTATCATGCTGCATGGAAATATGAAATATTAACCACAGCTAGAATATTTGGAGTGGATAAAAACCTAATGCAATCTCCTGGTCCTAACTGCTCCTTTTTCTGTAACTCCTTGCACCTTAGCAGGGTCAAAAGGAGAGAAACCTATTCAGAACTTCTGCTATTATCCTTTTGTTACTGCCCCTGAAGAAAGGACTCAAAATCCAAACATCTGCTACCTCATTCTACTGCAGGGCAGTGGTAAGAGTGGAAGGACCTTGAAAAGCCATACTCTTGCAGTTATCAGGGGAATTGTGAAGGAACAATAAGGAGATTTTTCAGCGTGGCATTCTTGTGATTAGAATGACTTACAAATTGTTTTTGTCATTGATAGGACAAGAGTGGAACTGACATTTAGTAGCATATGAATTCCCCAGTAATTGGTGCCTCATAATATAAATTAGATTAAAGGCAGTTTACCAAGTCCCAGTACAGCAAATTTTCATTTTACTCTCAAAGGAAGATAATCTACAATGTACAGTTTAGAAGACAACTGCAGCATACAGGAGAGACAACCAAAAATTAAAAAAAAAATAAAAAATTACTTCAATAGGACTTTATACTCAAAATTCCTTGCTGGCTTAAAGAAGAATGTCTGCATCCAGAAATGATACACTGAGTCCGAGTGTTTCCTTTACTGTGTTTTTGTGTTAACTCTGATAAATAATTAAAGAAAAGAAAGGAAAGCAGAACAGATAACTAGGTAATAGCAGGCATGATCACAACTAGCCTGCCCATTCCTTTAAACCTGGATCCAAGTTCTTTGACTTGAAATTGGAGTTTTTTCACTGAGAAACTGTGGCAGGATATGTTCCTAGCACTGCAACAGATGCTATTAAGGCAGTTTCTTTTCATTATGAAAACAAAGCTGAAGCACTATAACATATGTTGTGTTGATTCATGTCTCAGAAAATATCATTCCATGGACATATATTTGATAAATGCAATAAGAAAGCAGCTGATTCCTTGGGAAAATGCATTTGACTGCAGCATTAGCCACTTGCATATTGTACTTGACAAACACTCAGATGTGATATGTTTTAATGCATTGCCATAACACCTAAGGATTTTCATTCAGATGCAACACTATTCCTTTCTCTTCCTGAATATCTTAAAAGATGCTACTTGCAAATGAAAAACATTGGTAAACAATTCCTTTTATGGGAATCTGACCCTGATGTTCAGTTGCTGCCGTTCAGACCTTAAGATTGTATGGTTCCTCATCTGCAAAAGAGAGATAATATTTCTGCCTCCCCCTCCATGTATACACCCTTCATCTGTCTTCTTTGCTTATACTGCATACTGAAGAATAATACTGTGCCTTATTATATGCATAATACCTACACAGTCAGCACCTACACAGTTCTTGGCTGCAGCCTGCAGGTGCTCCTGTAAAAGAATTTTCCCCACATATTTTCCCTAGCTGATATTCTTAGTATCAGCCTCAGCCAACTGGATGGTGCCAATGATGCCGGCAACATTTCCCTCCAGAGTACTGAGCCTAGAAGCACCTGCGGGCTTCAAACCCCGTCCAGGACCGGTCCTGTGGTTCCAGAGGGCTCCAGTTTTCCCATCTACTGCTTTGACCCTCTTAAATAATAATAAAATCTCCTCACCCAAGTGTTTGAAGAAGAAACTTAGCATACCATTTCTGGAATTGGTGTCTGGGAAGGCAGGTGGCAATTATATCAATGATACTGAGAAACACCAATTTCTTTGACAGTTATATCTGCTCCACAGAGCTGACTACAGTAAGTGTTTGTTTCTGACAGTTGACTAGATGAGGTGAATCCATGGGGAGCTGATAGGTGCCCTAACAAGGTATATTCTTGCAGCATTTTCTTTCTGACCAGAAACCCACTCATATCACTGACAGCTGGCACCGTCAATAAAATTCAGCACAAAACAATCAAAACAACAGCCCATCTTACTGATGAATCTGTGTCCCAAGCCTAACTTGGTGCATTTGGCTGGAACAGGCTGTGTGAAACAGGAGTAGGTTTTGGAGAACTGCCTGCTCTTATCTTCGTCTGTTTAGTATATTTTATATTAAAATATATTTTAACAAAATCTGAATTTTAACAAAATTCTCTGCCCCCTTTAAAGAGCAACGAACATCTCTCAACTGAAGTAAAAGCATTTAGTGAATTGATCCTTGATTAATTTAATTCACTTCGGGGGGGTTAAACCTGGTTGTAGGGACGGAACAGAAACAGAGTAGAGAAGGACTGTTTCAAGGGGCAGGGAGCCTGTACAGAACAGCTGTTTTAGGTCCTTGTCTGTCTCATTGCTCCACTGGGATCAGAGGAGGAGGATACAAGTTACAGCAGCCCAGCACAAAACAGGGAGAAGAGTCAAAATATTGGTCCAAAAAACAACAAAAGATTTTATGGATAATTATTGTTTTGCTGTTCCACTTGAGAAAGACAGAATAAAGCTGACCAGCTCTGTAGGCCAACTAAAAGCCTGATAACAGTCTTAAAAAGAAAACTCAAATAGTTTGATGCAAAGACATCTCTTTCATTGTGTTCAAACTGAATTGTTGTAAAATGCCTACACCTAAAGCCAGATCCGCCCATGTCCTAAACCCCTGCTGTCCTTTAGCTGCATTCAACCAGAGGTCAACAAGGTGGCTCAAGCCAAGACTCAGCACAGAGGAGGAAAACTCCCAACAGCTTTTTCTCCAAGCTGCTGTCTTCTTTCTAGAGATTTAATCAATTCCCTAGAGTCAGAGCAAGCACCCTGACTCTGGCACAGAAAAAGACAGCCATGTCTCTTTCACACAGTTCAGAAATCTTCCAGCCCCATGTGTTGAGATTGCAGCTCCAATCCTCTTTTCGGGGCACCACTGGTGCCAGGTTGGTTCCTGTTGCAGAGTCCAAAAGTCCCTGTTCAGTGTCTCTGATTAGAAGCTGGGAGGTAGCCGTTCTTACCTCTGCGGTCATCCACAAACCCACTGATGGAACTCCAGGGAAATAATTATAATGCGTGGTTCTCCATTCCCCATGCTTTCACATTCCAAGTTTTTTTTCTCTCAAGTGACACAGTATGGTTGGCCCCTTTCACAGCATTAAACAAAGTCATTTTGTGGTGAAATCGCTCAGCAGCAGAGGAGAGAGGGCTTATTTATCGATTGAACTCCCCACAGACATTACCTGACATTGCTGAAGTTTATCGGATCAGTTATTTGTGCCAGCAAATTGCAGTACATGGCTTTAGAAATTGTAAGTAGGTGCAATGTAATATTTAAAAATGAAAATGTGATTTCTTCATGAGAATGGTGTACAAAGCAGGCAAGCATTCATTCTGCTTTGCTTGTTGGGAAGCACCATTGGATTATGCTTCACAATGCGCTACAGAGAGCAACACAGATGTGAGGTGCTGCCTTACTTTCACCACAGATCCCGTTTAATTCTCTGAGCATATTTTTCTAGCTCAAGATCTGCTGCCAGGTGTGTCTGAGGTCAGAGCTCAGCACCTCTGTTATTCAGTTAACTGCCATGTTTTTTAGCTTGGCCTCCCCCCAGAAGTGGCTTGTAATAAAAGCAAGCTAAAAAGCAAAGAATAAGGGCACATGCCTGTTCTTCCTCACTAAGATTTGATTCTCTTGGCTTAGGATTGGGACTATATTAAAACAAAACTGATATTTTCTTTGGCTAGCAGTGAGATCTCTGGATGGGAGCAGGGTTGGGAACAGGCTAGTAGAAGGAGGGGAGAACATGCATCATGGCAGTGAGTCACTTGCACTGTGCTCCAGATAAAATATCTGAAAATTCATCAGGCTTTTGCCATCTGTTCAATTTTTGGAACGCTTCCAGGAAAGGACAATACCTATAAAGACAGTGTCCGCTTTAGCTAACAGATTCTACTCTCTCCTCAAGCGCAAGTCACATGCATTTCACTTGTGGTCACGGGTGCAGACATACGCATCTGAGTTTGCATGAACACAGCTATTGTGAGGCAGAAGGCTTACTTCTCCTAATATACAACTAATCCACCCAGCTATACGTGGACTTCTAAGCAAGCAACTCTACATCTCTGTGATGAGTATGTTATTTATTAGAGTTGGCTAAGCCTGCCTGGTTTAAATCTGGATTTAATCCGATCTTCAGATATTCAGTGTTGTGATTTTGGTTCGGCAAAGTATCAGCATAAACACGTGTATATATATATATATATATATACACACATATTGCTATGTCTGGAAGTACCCACTCTACAGCTGTGTTCCAAAGCTGTTCTCTCAGAAACACGCAACACCTGTATGTCAGTACAGCTCTCATTTTTCATTTTTAACAAACAGTAACTGAGAGCATACCAGAGTGACCAGCTACTGCTTATAGATTGCATGAACTGCCAGCCTTGAGAAGACTCCTTAAACCAGCGGCACTCAAAGGAAAAAATTAAGGACCTTCACATTTCCAGATAATATGTCTTAAGATCTGATCTCATAATGCAAGGGTCAGATGAAATCAAAACACTGTGTACAGCAGTGCTCTTTCTCCTCAGCTCTGCAGTTATTAAAGGCATTTAGCGTGAATTAATTAAAAAAAAAAACGAAAAATGCTCTTGACTAGCTTAAGGAGTAACATGTGGCATGTAATTTGGATTTCTGAGTGATTTAGACAAGTAAGCTGCATTACTCATCCATCTCATTTAAGATATGTAGATTCCGTAGTCTTCCATCTGGATTTTCAGCGAAACTTTGGGTTGCTGCTTGGTTGGTTGAAGAAGGCTGGAGGAGAAGTTTCATCTTAGAATGAACAAAGAAGGGTGAAAATTGTCCAACTGGAAAAAAATGAGCACATGACAGAAAGTGATCCTGGGCTAACGCAATGTATGGGAACCTTCAGTTTATTTTCAATGACAGAATGATTCTTTTACTTTCTTTCCCACAACAAACAATCCCTCTGTATTTAATGCAGGATCCATTTAAAACCAGAGTGGCACATTGGTACATGACACTCACAAGCTTTGTCCACTGACCTCGCTCCAGCTATGATACCATCATATGAACACATCAGTGATGATAGTATGAGAGATCAGACTGGAAGCAACCTATGGGCAAGCAAATCAGAACCTTCTACTCTCAGGGAAAAAATAAAAGGGGGGGATTTTTTAAGGGTATTTAAGAGAAAAACCATGCTACCTTTTTCTGTAGTGCCAACATTGTAGAGTACAGATAATGCCCAGCTGCTTGCATAACTGTTAGTTCTAATAGTTCAAATCTATGTGTTCCCTTTCATTAACTAGTGTATTGGGGCTATCCCCATCCCCCACACACTCTCTATCCACTACTCAATGGAGGCCAATCTGTCCAAGCAACCAAACAGGCGTTAGATCTGCCAAGAGGTACGGGTGAGAAAAAAACTTCCTGTGATAAGCCTGCAACCAACACGATTTGATCAATTCTGAAATGAAATGATGAACTGAAAAAAAAAATGGAAAAAAGATTTTAAAACAATGGTCTTCAGAAAGATATTTACAGACTTCGGGGACAAATCTAGCAAAGGCGGTTGAGCCGTGTTCATATGACATTTATCAGAGGGAAAGGACCAAAGTCTACCTATCTAATTTGTTAGGCTTTGGAAAGCAACTGCAAAAAATCCTTAGCCAAGATCATCTATGGGAACAGATGCTTCACAGAGATAAAGAGAAGTGCACACAAACATTGTTCCTCCCCTGTCCAAAATGAAAGAAGAGTAAACAGGAGCAGCAGCTTCTTCAGGCCCATTTTTCCCTTGGCAGATTTCTGTGGCAGCAGGAGCCCAGCCAGGTTCACTGGAGCATCCTGATAGACCTTGTTGGAAGCTGGGAATACCTGTTACTTGAAAACAGATCTTGGTGGGGGGCTTTTTCTCTAGACAGACTACTGTGGAGGGTGCCTGGAAGGAGACCATTAATGGCTCAATGGTGGGTGCAGTTCAGTAGAGCCCCACGATTGCTTTATAATTCAAAGGATCAAGGGGATAAGCTTGAGCATTAAAAAAAAAATAAATAAAATCAGTGTTACAGCCAAGTAATATGAGGTACTTTTGGCACCATTTGTTCATTTGGCAGACTGGCACACGGCAAGGTGAGATCAGCTTTGTGCAGCTGAACCGTCAGTCTAATGTCTTGCCAAGTTCCTGGTACTGCTTTAAACACATAAGGCCCTCAGAGACTGCTGAAGCCAGAATCTGGGAAGGCTGGGTGTGAGTGACAGTGCACCCACACTAAGAGCCAGGGGCAGCGTCTCGCTGAGGGTCAGGTGGCTTTGCAGTGGGAGAGAACTGGCCCAGCTAGGAATGATGCTAACACAAGCTGCCGTAGGGCAGAAGACCTCAGTTCTGTGGCATGGTGAGCCATCCATCTGAGCCAGAGGAATGCTGAAGGCAGCATCAAACTACACCTCTTTGCCTTGATTCAGGTTTTTCCATTTTTCTTATTGCCTTAAGAAGGGACTGAAGGGTGATGAGCTCCCTGTGGGTGGTGATGTCGTCTCACTCCATATGCAGGCTCCCTTTTGCAGCAACAGCAGCAGCAGCTGGCACCTCCATGGCGCCAAGACCACCTGTAGAGCAGATCTGTAGAGCAGATCAGGTGGCGACCGTCCTCTCTGTCTCCCACCTCATCCCACAGGGCTTGGCAATGTGGTTGAAACAAGGCGTCACTTTTCACAGGCTGGGGTTTCCATTAAGCATAAGATGAGAGCTATGGCATTAGCTTAGGTGGCAGACGTGCCTCCAGAGCTGCAGCAAGCAAGACGTTACCAGCAAGATTAACAGAACTCCTAAGACACACATAATGTTTGTACCCGAGGTCCTGGGGGTAAAAACATGGAGGACAGAGGTGATTTGGCTCTCCATACCAGCCCAGAACAACCAGGCTACAACTGAACCCAAGGTATACGGTGCTTTAGGCCAGGCAACCAGGAGTAATTCTGAACTAGAAGAAACAGAACCTTTGTGGAAAGCATAAAACCAGATGTACAAAAAAAGCGGTATGACCAGGTTAGAGCTACTGCTGTTTAACAAAGAATGAGCAATCAAACATAAACAATTGTTCTTGTGGTGTCCCTGGTGATATTTCGGTGTGCAGTGCCTGGGAGTTGAGGTGGCAGTGAGGCAGGACCAGAAGCAAGAAGAGGGACTTTGCTCACAGCACAATTTCTCAAGCCAAATGGTTCAGAAATTGGCAGCCCTGCGCATACAGCAAACACCAACACAGCAGAATGAATTCAAAGTTGTTATTCCACAGATCCAGAACAAAAAAATAAATATAAGAAGGTGTTACCAGTGTGAGCCCTGAGGAATTTGTGTTTGACTTGGCACCAAAAACATGCTGTGAGATTCTTGACCTGACAGTATCAGCTGTGATCTTTTATTCAGAAGATTTATGCAGCCCTGAAAGTGAGGATTTGGCAATTAACAGGAACAAGTTTGTCAACTGGTGCTGCCTTGTTTAGACATTGTAAAAAATAATGTACACACCATGTGAAAAAACATTCATCCCATTGGTGGCAAGAGGTCATTCAGAAGATGTCACCATTAATGGTGCTTTTGTGAAATTTACAGTTTAAGGGCTAATGTTTTCTTTGCTGGGAAGGTACAAGCTCTGAATAATCACAGAAGGATGAGATGCAGCAAGCAAAAGTGTGAGGCAGCTCCAAGAAGAAGAATGTAGACAACATTTCACTCTCACTTTAGTTTATTGCAGTTTCTTCATTTTTTTTACAGTAGGGTGTCACCCCTTTTAAATAGGAAGTAATCAGTTTGAAAACATTAGGCTGCATGATGTGTTGCATATTTACAGGAGTAAATTTGCTTTAGCATATTTAAATAAGACAGTTTGACCGGTATTAGATTTTTAGTGCAAAAGGACTACTGTGGGTAAGGTTTTCAAAAACAGGAAACCAAACACAGACTTCTGAAAGGCATCTATATAGGCATTGCGTATATAAAACTACTAAATTCTAAGTATGGCTTTTGGATTTACCCATAGGGTGCAATATTGAGTTGCTGGAAGTAAGAGAGCTGCATTAGGAGGGTACGTTCACCTGTCCAGAGACCTCCTGAGCAGCACCATGCTGCTCCCAGGGTACACGACTATCCTGGATACCTTTACATAGCACTGTGTCATGCCATGCAAATGCATCCAAACAAGCCCAGCTTGAAAATGTGACATTCAAGTTAGCAGCTGATGTTTGGTTTTGCCATGTGTGTTTGAGGACAGTCATATTTCTTATTGTCTCTATAGTGGAAATTTAGGAAGCACGAGTGTTTTGTCCTTCAAGGCTTGGCTCATATGACTACTTTTTGACAAGCTGTGGTACTGTTAATACTAATGAAGGAGCTTATGTGATAAGTAAAAGCTAGTAGGAATAGCATGGATAATGGTTAACAGTATGCACAGTGCCGTCCTTATTTAGTTCCCGATCTGGGCTATTTTTGAACAACTACTGCTGTTTATTGTCATTATTGGGTTCAAAAACCGACTTGCTTTGTTCTCTTTCCAAGGGACAGAGCAAATCAGTTCTGCCATTTGAAGCAGTGTATTTATGGCAGTGCAGAGCATGTGGCTTTGGACTGCGGCTGCAACCAAAACCAGAGAACAGCAAAAGCCCCTGGATGCATTTGTCACCCAGGGGAACTGGACTGGGGGATGGCTTCCTCACCATCTCCTTTTTCCTCCTTTTTTTTAAAAAACATTTTGAAATGGGATATTAAAACATGTTGCCCTGCTTTCGGATCTAAACCCAAACAAATCACACAGGCATGTGACATGGCGGCATTAGGAACCGAATATGTCATCCCCATTGGATGGGTTTTGTCCCTGTCTCCTGTCTCCCCAGGAAGGGAGGAAGCACCAGTTGTCACCGCTTCATTAATTGTTCCTTTTCTTCCAGTGGTAAAGGGGCAAATTTTAAATGCCAGCTGGCACAGTTTGCAAGGGTGTATAATTTATGAGGCTCGTATGAAAAAGTGGAAAGATAACTACAATCAATATGAGCATAAGCAAAACATTCAGCTTGCAATCTCTGCCACACAGCGTAGCTGCCCATGCTTAGTTATCACTCGGCAAGTATTTTTTACTTTCCTGCACTGTAATTCTCAAGGTCTGGTTGTTTGTTGTTTTTTCTAAAAAGACTGCATATTTTTTTATGCTTCCCAAGGGAAAGAGGGACAGTCTGGAAAAAAAAAAAAGGATTGAAAAGGTATAAAAAAATCACATGTCTTGCCCGAAACAGATCAACACCATTGAATATTGTGGAGGGTGGAGGGGATGTGAAAGAAGAGGCAGGATTCTCACACAAGACGGCTCCTTACTGGAAATGGAAATGGTCTGAAAAAAGACAGGCAAGGCAGCCTTTCACAAAGAAGAGGGGAGAGGAAAGGAAAGCAGAAATGTAGGAATCTTGGATACACAGAGCTACTGTTATTAGTTTCTAACTTTTCTAACCAAGCTCTCTGCATTATTGGCAATATCATCAGAACAAAAGCCAGGTGTCTGCAGATTTGCATAGATCTACATATGTTTAATGATATCTGAACCATTGTGCAAACGCATATCTGATCTATACAAAGGGGGAAATGGAAATACAGAAATACTTCAGGGTTTAAATTCATTTCTTCTGCGTATGTATTTTCCTTCCTTCTGCCTGTGTATTCTCCTTCCTCCCTTCCAGCAGGAGACTTTCACTCTAGTATCACATCATCCTAAAAATGTTTCACTTGATGAAAAACCCCACAGCCATATCTCCTCCCCTAATTTATCTATACTCCCCTAAATTCACTATACTATCTCCCACAGAAAATCAGGAATTTCAGCCCACTCCTAAAGTAAACCAGCCTTGAGCTCCATACATATTGGCCAGATGTGAACACAGATAACTTTAGTTTCTTAGTGTTATATGTTTCCAATCGCTTTCTTAAATAAGAAGCATCTGGCTTAAATAGCACGAAGCACTGGTGCCAGCATCGCTAGGAGGGGTTTGGCAGGGACTGTGGTTTCTGTTCTTGGAGGTGCCAGAGGCTGCAGACAAGGATTTGTGTTGTCATGTAAAGAGCTCTGGCCTGGCAATTCGTGCAATTCTCCATTATATACATTTATTTATGCAGAATTTTTTTCCCCAGGAGGTGAAGAACTAAGCAAAAGACAAGGCAAACTTCAGCTCAGCATCTCCAGTGTGTGTGCATGTGTGCATACATGAGAGATGGTACCTTAATCTGTGCAGCTGCATGTCCCCAGAGGGTACTGTGAGGATGTGTCCCCACAGGTCATGTGATGTGTCCCCCCATCACAGGTACTGTGACCTGTGATGATCCCCTCACCGGAGGAAGAGGGGTTGCTTGGGAGAAAAAGCTGGCGAAGGGGCCACAGGGCCGGTGCTGAAGGTAGACCTCACTCACCACTAACAGAGTTGAAGCACTCTCACAGACAATGAAGATGATTTGATTTTGTCTCCACCACCTCTTGTGGAATAATTTAAAAATCCATTTAGTTTGACTTAATGCATTTTTTATGTGTATCTGAATTTCACCCTTATAATATTAATAATATTCAGGAGTCTTTCCCATTAAAACTATGTACATATCTCTAGAACATAAAATACACACTTGGAAGAGAGTCTGAAGATCGATTTGTTAGACTATCTGTCCTGCTGGAACTATTTATAATTGGGGCGGCAGACTTAGATTTCCAGATTGTCCAAGCATTATTCTGCTGTACCGTACGGAGGTAGCAGGCAGGGTGATAGCACATAGAATTATTTATCAGAATTAATATAATTAAAATATTGAAGTGAAAAGCACAAGCAAGGAAAAAAAAAATAATCCAGTAGAGCAATATGGACTAGGATTGTTATTTACTGAAAATATATGAGAAAATACAAAGGGAAAAGCACGAAAGACAAAAATTACCACCTTCTCACAGTGCAAGTAATAGTTTTAGCAGATCTGCTGACAGAAAATGTTTCCCAAACTAGTTTTATTTAAAAAGTCTCTGAAAGGGCAAATTGTCTAGTAATCAAGTCATTTCATGACGTAATTTACCTTGATTAGCATGGTACTTTTCAAAAAATGCTAATCAATTTTAGCTTCTAGTAAACTGGAAACACCACATAAATTGCTGTCACAGTCCTAAACTGCTAATCAATTTTGAATATCTAAATCAATGTGCATTTTTACACTATTATTTTTCAGTCATGGGCTCAAATGCCTTTCTTCACCTTTTAAAATAATTAGAGAAAACGATGTCATGCTTTGGCATTACAGTTTTTACTTAAAATACTGAATATGTAAGAACTATGAAAAGTAAAAAAGTTTTTAGTAAGCAAGATCATCATAAGGTCATTTCATTTGTTTTTTCATCTGAGGAAGAGCATTCTTCTATGTAAGGACCTCACATTCTTTAGGCATACGCTGCATATTTACACTGCGTAATGCAAACTGCTGGGCTTGTTATAGTAACAGCTTTTCTGAAATGCTGGAACCAAAAAATTACCTCTGTTATGTGATCCTTGTGTTTTACAAGCATAAAAGTATCCCAAAGAATACCATGAAATAATTGATAGCGCAGCCACATGAGACTTTTCTATATTATTGTGCATCTCTCTTATTTTCCATGTTGCCACAAGTAAACCTATCACAGGTCTTTAGGCAGTGTAACTGTGCCTAGAAATTGAGAATTTTCAGATGTTAAAGGCTCAGATGTTTTTTAGCAACCAAATCTAATCATCAGCCATCTGGAGCTTCTTTCACTTATATGTATACCAGAAGACTAGAGAGACCTGCTCTCTTTTGTAAAGAAGAAAAAACCCAATCCTAGTTTCATTGAAATACCCTGTTGCACTATGCCTACCTTTTTCTCTGTGTGTTTCTGAAAGAGACCCATAACTCTTGCCAGCAGAAGGCAGGCCATCACATATATCCACCTGACAAAAAACCCTCTAGCTGGATGTGGACGTCATTCTTCAGACTGTAAGGAAAATGACACAAGACAGGGCAAGGCCTAGGAAAAAAATGGCAAACAACCCTGTGAAATGTGGGACACTAAAAGAGCAGTGCTGGCTTCCCCCAGAAGATCCTGGTGTGGCTACAGGACAAAGTCTTCTAGCTTATGAAGCAGAAAGTAAAGTAAGGCAGCCAGACGCCAGAGAGTTGTGTCCCTATGCTCCCAAAAATGACACCATGACACCCAGTAAGAAACAGGGTATGTTAAAACTACTTGTAGTTATATAGATGTCTACATTTAGAGGTAAGGTTCCCTATTCTTCCTAGGAAGCCCATGGAAAAGTTCAGAGTATCCTTTTTAGGCTATATTGCCTTTTGCAGTAGAAATCTCCATCTGAGCTTGGGAGTGCATGTAGAGCTTAGGAATTCATCTCAGGTAGGAGCTTGTCATTATGTGATGTACAGACTTCTCCCCTGAGAGGTCCAGCGATGTTTGAGCGCCATTTGGATCCTTGCAAGTATCTGTCTTGGCTTGTGTCCCTGCGTGGCAGTGCTGCACATCTGGGGCCTGTGCACTGGGGATCATTCCCAAAGTATTCCTGTTGCTCCCAGCTGAGGTCTACCAGTAGAACATTTTCAACTCCATCCCCTCATATATGTTGCCCTCTGTGCTGTGCCTTGACTGATTTGTACATAACCTGCCTGATATGTATTACGCCAGGGCCCATGACCTGCCTTTCTCTTGGTTCTGCAGATCCTACATGGACAGGGTGATTTTCTCAATATCCTCACTCCACAAGCCAGTTCCAAGAATTTCTGGTTTTATGTAGTGTATTGCTCCTGGCTGACCAGGGGGAGTGTGAGCTGTCTGCCACTGTACCACTCCTATTTACTAGAGACATCTAGGCCATAAAAAATGTAAATGAAAAAGCTTTCTTCTGGTGCTGTTTTTGTGCCATTTTCCTTCCACAATCTGGACCCTCAGGTCCATCTCCATTGTAGGTTGGGCAGCAGAAGGAATAAGAACTTGTGGATCCTTCACATACATCAACATGCAAGAGAAATTACGTTTCCTTCATTTAATTAAAGCAATGTGATTTCCAACTTCCCAAACACTGATAAAGGCTGAGAAAACATAGTTTAGAAGACAAAGAGTTTGTGTCCCAGAATAATTATCGTTAGGAGGACTCAGTTGTTTGTCAGTAACTGGTATAGAATACATACAAAGAAACACTGTTAATATGAAATGCTGGAATGCTGTTAATAAATATTTGATGCTCACAAAGTGAAAGTAAACATGCTATTAAGTTTTCAGTAAAGGATGACCCACCCCCATGGTGTCAGACCAATGTCAGGGCTCATCTATGCTTTAGGACCTGAAAGATCAGTACTGAAGAGGGCAACACATTCTCAGTGGTGACCTTGATGGCTCAAAACGCTAGTCAAAACCCAGGGTGATGTTCTGTTTGTGGAGAAAAATTAGGTGGAATTAGACTGTTCTTTGATGTGAGCCCACGTATTTAACACACAAAGTCCTGTTTCCTTCGGAAAACCAGAGGTAGAAGAACAGGGAGATGTGACCAAATTCCCAAGATTTTCTCATCTACCATTCAGTCCAAAATACCTCCTTGTCATATCTGTCTCTTAGACCATCCTCTCAGTGCCTGCCTGGCCTCTTTCTCATGCGTCTTTCCAACTTCTTATTGCCTCCTACATTAACATGCCAAACCATAACCGGCAGAAATCAGCTTATCCACCATGTGCCTTGCATGTCCCTTCATTTTGGATAGTAGTTCAATGCCTACATATGGAGTAAAGGTCACCTTTCTTCATAAAGGAGAGTACTTGGGGTTTATGCCTACCTTAAACGAAGGGCATCAGCTTCCTTGTCCCTCTCCATTTCAGTGGGTGGGATTCCTCTTGCTTGAATCTCAGCTCAGAATAACACTTCTAGGATGCAAATCATCCACTATCCATTATTCACGTCTGCCTTGGGATGAGATGACTTGTATGTTAAAATTTTTACAACAGGAACCTTGGGTGACCTGCTTAGGCATAAACAGCTGTGCTCTAGGTCTCTGAATTTGGTCAGATTAGCCCATTCAGTGGCGGTCTGAAGAGATATGCTGAAGGTCCACTAAAACACAGATGTAACTCGTGATACAGGTATGCCATCAGCACTAAGGAAATATTGAACTTTGAAGACAGACAATCACTGTTATGGCAGGCAATTGGAGGCTTGAAGAGACACTTATGCCCTGAAAGCTGATAAGCATGGGTTCTGTCAGAAAGTGGATGTGTGGAGAAATACACGCCTAGGACAAACACTGACTCCTGAAATGCTATGCTCTGTTCATGGGCAGAGATTATGAGTCTAAGTGCATTCACCTCTAAAACAATGTGAGAATGGCTATGAAAATTATATCCAAAGATATAACTGGAGACAGATTAATCATCACTAGACTATTGGTCATAGCAGCAAAAATATAAGTATTGTGTGTATTTGAAAGATGAGGCAGAAGAAGAAAAAATGAACCATGAGGTTCCTGGAGTGTGTGGAAGACAACTTCCTAACACAGCTGGTGAAGGAACCTACTAGGGGAAGTGCCCTACTGGACCTACTGTTTGTTAACAGAGAAGGTCTTGTGGGGGATGTAAAGGTTGGAGGTCGTCTTGGGCACAGTGACCATGAAATGATAGAGTTTTCAATTCTTGGTGAAGGGAGGCGGGGAGCCAGCAAAACTGCCACCTTGGATTTCCGAAGGGCAGACTTCAGCCTGTTTAGGAGCATGGTTGAGAGTGTCCCTTGGGAGGCAGTTTTGAAGAGCAAAGGTGCCCAGGAAGGCTGGTCATACTTCAAGCAGGTGCTCTTAGAAGCACAGGAGAAGGCCATCCCCATGTCCCGAAAGACGAGCCGACGGGGAAGAAGGCCAGCCTGGCTAAATAGAGAGCTTTGGCTGGACCTCAGGAAAAAAAGGAAGGCTTACATTCTCTGGAAAAGGGGCTTAGCAACTTATGAGGATTATCAAGATATAACAAAGCTATGCAGGGGGAAGATTAGAAGGGCCAAAGCTCAATCAGAACTCAGCTTGGCCACTGCAGTTAAAGACAACAAGAAGAGATTTTTCCAGTATATCAACAGAAAAAGGAAAACTAGGGAAAATATAGGTCCACTGATGAATGAGACGGGTGCCCTAGTGGTGGAAGACACAGAGAAGGCAGAGTTACTGAATGCCTTCTTTTCTTCGGTCTTCACTGATAAAGCCATCCCTCACGCATCCCATACCCTGGAGGCAAGGGGGAAGGTCTGGAGAGAGGAAGATTTTCCCTTAGTTGAGGAGGACCGGGTCGGAGACCACTTGGCCAAGCTGGACATTCATAAATCCATGGGCCCTGACGGGATGCACCCGCGAGTGCTGAGAGAGCTGGCAGATGTTATCGCTAGACCGCTCTCCATCGTCTTTGAAAAGTCATGGGGAACAGGAGAGGTGCCTGAGGACTGGAGGAAGGCTGACATCACTCCAATCTCCAAAAAAGGCAAGAAGGAGGACCCAGGGAACTACAGGCCGGTTAATCTCACCTCTGTCCCTGGGAAGGTAATGGAGCGACTCATTCTGGATGTCATCTCCAAACACATAGAGGAACAGGAAGTTATTGGAAGTGGTCAGCATGGATTTACCAAGGGCAAATCATGCCTGACCAATCTGATAGCTTTCTATGATGTTATAACGGGTTGGCTGGATGAGGGGAGAGCCGTAGATGTCATCTACCTTGACTTTAGCAAGGCTTTTGACACTGTCTCCCATAACATCCTCATTAGGAAGCTGAGGAAGTATGGGCTAGACGAGGTGACAGTGAGGTGGATCGAGAGCTGGCTGAGTGACAGAACCCAGAGGGTTGTGATCAGCGGCACAGAGTCCAGTTGGAGGCCTGTAACGAGTGGTGTCCCTCAGGGGTCAATACTTGGACCAATTTTGTTCAATATATTCATTAATGACCTAGATGAGGGGACAGAGTGTATCCTCAGCAAGTTTGCTGATGATACCAAGCTGGGAGGGGTGGCCGACACTCCAGAGGGCCGTGCTGCCATCCAGCGTGACCTGGACAGGCTGGAGAGCTGGGCAGAGAAGAACCTAATGAGGTTCAACAAAAGCAAGTGTAAGTTCCTGCACCTGGGAAGGAAGAATGCCAAACACCAGTATATGTTAGGGGCGGACACGCTGGGAAGCAGCTTTGAGGAGAAGGACCTGGGGGTCCTGGTAGACAGCAAATTATCCATGAGCCAGCAGTGTGCCCTTGTCGCCAAGAAGGCCAATGGCATCCTGGGCTGCATAGGGAAGACTGTGGCCAGTAGGTCGAGGGAGGTCATTCTCCCCCTCTACTCTGCACTGGTGAGGCCACAACTGGAGTACTGTGTCCAGTTTTGGGCTCCCCAGTTCAAGAGGGACAGGGAACTACTGGAGCGAGTCCAGCGTAGGGCAACCAAGATGATTATGGGACTGGAGCATCTCCCTTATGAGGAAAGGCTGAAAGAGCTGGGACTCTTTAGCCTGGAGAAGAGAAGGTTGAGGGGGGACCTGATTAATGTTTACAAGTACCTAAAGGGTGGGTTGAAGGAGGACGGAGCCAGGCTCTTTTCAATGGTTCCCAGCGACAGGACAAGGGGCAATGGGCACAAGCAAGAACATAGGAAGTTCCGTTCAAATACATGGAAAAACTTCTTTACAGTGAGGGTGACAGAGCACTGGAACAGGCTGCCCAGGGAGGTTGTGGAGTCCCCTTCTCTGGAGACTTTCAAGACCCGCCTGGATGCAGCCCTGAGGGATGTGCTCTAGGCAATCCTGCTCTAGCAGGGGAGTTGGACTGGATGATCTCTAGAGGTCCCTTCCAACTCTGAAGATTCCGTGATTCCGTGAAAGTAAGATATTAAACTGAGTTGACGGAAGTTGAAAAAGGAGAGGACTTAACAGAAATATGGACGAGAGTAGAGGAGACAGGAATTCCAAGGGGATGGGCAATAGAAAAGCAAAAAGGCACACACCAACTGTCATACCAGACCTGAGCCACTGCCCTTGATGCTCAGCACCTTGTTTTTGCTAGAAGCCAGGATTAGATCCTTCAGAGGATGGTGCAAGATAACCATCTGTTGAAAACCTGTGATGTAATCAGCCTATCAAGGAGATTTCCTCCTATCTCTTGTCATTACTCTGATTATTTGAAGTTCTGAAGCACAAAGGAGGGGTGACAACTGAGGTAAAAATAAAAACATAGGGTAGAGAGACTGGAAGGAGTGAGGAAAAGAACAAACTGGGATATAAAATGAGTCCAGAGGATTAGGATTGATTTTTTGGAGGGGCCAATATGCCATCCTGACCCACTTCACAGGGAAGTCTGCTGCCTCCCTGGGGCACGGGTCAGGGATGTGCTGGACAAACTTCCGCCCCCAGTAAACTCCTCTGACTACTACCCCCTCTTAGTATTTCAGGTGGGTAGTGATGAAGTGGGTAGAAGGAGCCCAAAATCGATTAAAAGAGATTTTAGAGCCTTGGGGCGGTGGCTTAAGGGATCAGGAATGCAAGTTGTATTCTCCTCTATCCCTTCAGTGGCAATCACGAATGAGGAAATTAACAGGAAGAGGCATCAGGTCAACTCGTGGCTCTGGGGCTGGTGTTATTGGCAGGGCTTTGGGTTTTTTGATCACAGGCTGCTATATGAATCACCTGACCTGCTGGTGGCAGGTGGGATGCACCTGTCCCAGAAGGGGAAAAGAATTTTGGGGCAGGAGTTAGCAAGGCTCATTGACAGGGTTTTAAACTAGATATGAGGAGGGAAGGGGAGATAACTGGGCCCGTCAGGAATAAACCCACGGGAGGCATGCCAGGGCTTGAAGGATGGTGGACTAGTGAGGACTCTCTGCCATTTCATTTGAGAGAAGGGACAGACATTTAGAAATCATGGAAGCACCTGAGAGGGGTCTGGTAGGAAATGGGGCCCACACTCACAAAAAGGTGCTGGAATCGTTAGCACATCTGAATTGCATCTATACCAATGCATGCAGTATGAGCAACAAACAGAGGGAGCTTGAAGCCATGATGTGCCAGGAAAACTATGACATAGTGGCTATCACAGAAATGTGGTGGGATGCCTCACACGACTGGAGTGCCACGATGGATGGCTACAAGCTCTTCAGGAGAGACAGACAGGAAAGGAGAGGGGGTGGAGTGGCCCTGGATATTAGAGAATGCTGTGAGAGCTTGGAAATCAAGTATACTGATGATGGGGTGGAGAGTGTGTGGATTAGGTTAAGGGCCGATAAAGCTGATATCGCTGTGGGAGTCTGCTATAGACCTCCCAACCAAAGCAGTGAGGCGGATGAAGCTTTCCATAAACAGCTGGGGAAAATCTCGCGGTCACTTGCCATTGTTCTTGTGGGGAACTTTAACATCCCAGATATCTGCTGGGAATACAACACAGAAGAGAGGGAACAATCCAGGAGGTTCCTGGAATATGTGGAAGATAACTTCCTCACACAGCTGGTAAGTGAGCCGACGAGGGAAGGTGCCCTCCTGGACCTGCATCTTGTGAACAGGGAAGAACTTGTGGGGGAAGTAAAGGTTGGTGGCTGCCTAGGGCACAGTGATCATGAGATGATCGAATTTCTGATTCTTGGAGAAACAAGGAGAGGGGTTAGTAAAACTGCCACCTTAGACTTCTGAAGGGCAAACTTTGACCTGTTCAGAAGACTGCTGGACAAAATCCCTTGGGAGGCTGCCCTGAAGGATATAGGAGCCCAGGAAGGCTGGACATACTTCAAGAGAGAAGTCTTAAAGGCACAGGAGGAGGCTGTCCCCAGGTGCTGAAAAACAAGCAGGTGGGAAAGGTGACCAGCCTGGCTAAATAGGGACCTTTGGCTGGACCTCAGGAACAAAAGGAGAGTCTATGACCTTTGGAAGAGGGGGCAGGTCTCTCATGAAGACTATAAGGATATAGCGAAGCTATGCAGGGAGAAAATCAGGAGAGCCAAAGCGCAGCTAGAGCTCAAACTAGCTACAGCTGTTAAGGATAACAAAAAATGTTTCTATAAATTCATTAACAACAAAAGGAGGATTAGGGAAAATCTCCCTCCTTTACTGGATGCAGAGGGAAACATAGTCACAAAGGATGAGGAAAAGACTGAGGTGCTCAATGCCTACTTTGCCTCAGTCTTTAGCAGTGGAACGAGCTGTTCCCTGGGCACCCAGCCTCATCAGCTAGGAGAGAGGGAGGGAAAGCTGAACGAGGTCATCGCAATTAAAGAGGAAGTGATCAGTGACCTGCTACACCGCTTGGATGCGCACAAGTCTATGGGACTGGATGGGTCACATCCAAGAGTGCTGAAAGAGTTGGCAGACGTGCTCGCCAAGCCACTTTCCATTATCTACCTGAAGTCATGGCTAACTGGGGAGGTCCCAATGGACTGGAGGGTAGCAAATGTAGCGCCCATCTACAAAAAAGGCAGAAAGGAGGATCCAGGAAACTATAGACCTGTCAGTCTGACCTCAGTAGCAGGGAAGGTCATGGAGCAGATCATCTTGAGTGCCATTACAACTCATATAATGGACAAGCAGGGGATCAGGCCTAGTCAGCATGGGTTTATGAAAGGCAGGTCCTGCCTGACGAACTTGATCTCCTTCTATGACAAGATGACCTGATTATTGGATGAGGGAAAGGCTGTGGACGTTGTCTACCTAGACTTTCAAAAAGCATTTGACACTGTCCCCCATAGAATTCTCATGGAAAAACTGGCTGCTCACGGCCTGGATGAGCATACGATCTGCTGGATCAAGCACTGGCTGGATGGGCAGTCCCAAAGAGTGGTGGTCAATGGAGTTAAATCCAGCTGGCGGCCGGTCACAAGTGGTGTCCCTCAGGGCTCAATGTTGGGACCATTTCTGTTTAACATCTTTATTGATGACCTTGATAAGGACATAGAGTGCATCGTCAGCAAGTTTGCAGATGACATGAAGCTAAGCGGGAGTGTTGATCTACATGAGGATAGGGAGACTCTACAGAGAGACGTGGATAGATTGGACCGATGGGCCAGTGCTAATGGAATGTGCTTCAACAAGGCCAAGTGCCAGGTCCTGCACTTGGGCCACAACAACCCCATGCATCGCTACAGGCTTGGGGAAGCGTGGCTGGAGAGCTGCCTGGCAGAAAAGGACCTGGGGGTTCTAATTGACAAGCAGCTGAACATGAGCCAGCAGTGTGCCCAGGTGGCCAAGAAAGCCAATGGCATCCTGGCTTGTATTAGAAATAGTGTGACCAGCAGAAATAGGGAGGTGATTGTCCCCCTGTACTCAGCACTGGTGAGGCCACACCTTGAGCATTGTGTCGAGTTCTGGGCACCTCAATATAAGAGAGATATCGAGGTGCTGGAGCGAGTGCAGAGGAGGGCAACGAAGCTGGTGAAGGGCCTGCAGAATAAATCTTATGAGGAGCGATTGAAGGAGCTGGGACTGTTTAGTTTGAGGAAGAGGAGGCTGAGGGGAGACCTCATCACTCTCTACAACTATTTGAAAGGACACTGTAGAGAGGTTGGTGCTGGTCTCTTCTCACAGGTAATTAGTGATAGAACAAGAGGGGATGGGTTCAAGCTGCAGCAGGGTAGGTTTAGGCTGGACATTAGGAAAAAATTCTTCACAGAAAGAGTGGTTAGATGCTGGAATAGACTGCCCAGGGAGGTGGTGGGGTCACCATCCCTGGATGTGTTTAAGAGTCGTTTAGATGTGGTGTTAAGGGATATGGTGTAAGGGAGAACTTTGTAGAGTGGAGTTGATGGTTGGACTCGATGATCCCAAGGGTCTTTTCCAACCTAAATGATTCTATGATTCTATGATTCCATGATTCCTCCAGCGTTGTGCTGAATAGAGGATCCAACTCAAAGTCTTCATGTTGGCCTTCTGTATAACACACAGGAGAGCACATTATCTTTGATGAGAATGTTTTCTGTACTTTTCTGTGATGCTTGTCAAAGTTGCAGGATTTCTAAGTTATCCAGTTCCTCAATGTAATCGAGGAATTGTAATTCTTTCTTTTTTTTATTTTAAATGGGCTACGCTTGTTCACTCCTTAATCCCCACAAAAACTTTCAAAAAATGGTTCCTGTCCCTTTCTTATATCTTCTCTACTTCTTATCAAAAGTAATCTGAAATACTTTGACTTGACTACCCAAGCTGCCCAGATTTGGATACTCAAACCGCTCATTGTCCTTCGAAGATGTCATTTCAAATTATATACTTGTACAATTAATATTAAATGCTTACTCTGGTGTGTGCTGTCAGGGCAGGAAGCTTTCTTAACTGGTGTGGACTGGGTATAGAGAGTTACCAAGGAATTCCACCATGAGTGCTCACCAGCGAAGGTGCAGAAGAGTGGCAATTGCCCCAGGGCAGCTCCAGAAGGAGTCTTAGCTCAGGCAGCCCCAGCTTTCCCTAATGCTTTCTGTCGTGGAGGGGGAGCACATTCAGTGCTACACCTCTCCAGAGAGGGAAGCAGATCCTACGCTTTGTGCTTACTTAAGCCAGCACTGCTCAGGGTACCTGGCATAAGATAAAGAGGGCTCAGAGAGACCACAGAAACAGCTTTATCCAAGTATTTTTACCTTAGTAATTCAAGGCAATGCAAGACCCAGAAATCACTTTTAGTAGCCCCTATTGCTCTTCCAGATGAGTTCCTCTCATGATGGCTGTAGCACCAAGATGTTAAGTAGAAGTGACAACCAGAGCAGGCCTTGTGCACTTCTGCATGTCAGATACTTCGCGAGGAGGAGGCGGACTGGGGAAGTGAAGCTGCTGCCTAACAGCATTCACCCTCCGTGGAGACAAGGGAATGTATTTGAATGTTTTAGTACAAATACATCAGCTCCATGCAGGATATTGAAACCGATCAGCAGACCCTGTGATCAGTGTCTCAGAGCTGAGTGATGTGTCAGTTGTGTCACCCTGTTGTCAGAGATAAGTTTTTATTGTTTATGGTTGTCACTTGAGCTGGAGATTAAATATGAGACCTACTAAATTTGCAGGATTGCTATCTTACTGTGGACATAAGCTTTCGAATGTGCCTTGGACAAAAATGTTATTACATAGGAGAAAATGGTTCCTATGCACCTCCTACATGGCCCAGATTGCTTCAATTTCTACACCTTAATTTGCCTACCCTGTAGTAAAAGCTTTACTTTCAGGAGAGTAACTGGAACACCATCTTACCAGGGAATCCTATTCAAGAAAGTATGCAATTTCCTTATCTTCAGAGAAATAAAACCCTTTGAAGACATGGCAAGGTAAAAAAGAGAGTAGCTGGGAAAAAATCCCATGCTCCCATAGCAGACCAACCCTTTAGAATGCTGATTTAAATGGCATGCCTCTTTTCATATTGCATTAGTGTTTCAATTTCTGCCTCTCCTTGAGTTTAGCTTCTGGGATTTTGCAATTTATAGTCCAGTGTTTTGCTTTTCTGTTTCTAGTCTTGTATTGCTTGCTTTGCCCAAGCCTGTAAAACTGGATGACCATTTTGCTCTGACAAATTTGCTCAGGGTCAGCAGGGTAAAAAGTCTGACAGAGGAACTATAAGGGAAAAAAATGCACAAAGACGTGGACAGAGCTTCTCCTCAAACACAGCTAAGACAGCTCTAGGCTCAGTCTTTGCTTATGGCATAGTTACCACCATTCGTGCTTTGGGGAGGGAAGAGAACTGGAGGAATTTGAATATGCTGCATAGAGAACACACTTGTTTGCCACGGCACCTGATAGACCCCCTCATCACACAAACATCTGAGTGTAACAGATTGCTTTTTCTCTGAGATTCAGATTGGAAATGCTTGTCAGACAAAATAGAAGAATTAATGTTTTCTAAAAATAGTCGATCTGTTTTTTCTGTGACAAACAAAGATTTATGTGGACCCAAATTAATAACAATATGTTTCACATCTCCTGGTCTGACCGCTATGTGTATCTCATAAATTGATATCTTTTTTCATAGGATGCAAAAAAAATAAAAGTGCAAGAGTAGCATTTTTCAAAGGATGAAAGAAAGAGGACTAGTGTTTCTAGAAAATAAGGTTGTGCTTTGTACAAGGAAGTGGGAGATCTGGGGGACAGGAAGAGGGTTGCTGTGTCCCAGCTCTCTTCCCTCCAAGTGAGGTGTGAACATTAAATGTCTGGTTAAGACAAAGACCGCTGACGTATTAACCTCTCATGAACTGGAGAAGGAAGGTACTTTTGTGGATTAGGTGGTAAACCAGGACTCAAAAAATCCCTCATGCTCATTCTTTGACAGGTTTCCTGTGTGATGCTGAGCGTGTCACTTCGGGAAAGACTCATCTCAGCTGCCTTCAGCCGTGTAGTAGTTACTTAAAAGAGCATGGGCATTTCCAATAAGCAATTAATTCCACTGGTCTGAGACATCTCCTAAAGTCGGGATGATCTGCCCAGCAGACAATCTGGCAGCTGCAGCCCAGCATCTGGCTGACCCCCGCCAGGGCCTGCCTGCACGGCGCGGGCGGCCGGACAGCTCGCCATCCTCCCTGGGACAGGGAAGTCTGCTCGGGCTGGCACCTCCTCAGGACACACTCTGTCTCTTGCAGCACGCTTGCATAGCACCGGTAGAATGGGGCCCTGATCTCCTGTGAGTCTGATGAGAAATTCTGCAGTAATAAATGAATAATAGCAGCAAAGAGTTGCTTCAGGCTTGGTAAACTTCAAGTTTTATAGCAGGGGGCGTCTCGATTCAGAGAACTACAGAGTGTGAACAGCCATCCTAACAGTGCATCCTCTATTGTTTTGGGTGTCAACTTCTGTAATTTAGAAATCCGGTGACAATAAAACCAGGAAAGCCAGCCCCACAGAGTGAAATATGCATTGCCCTGTCTTATTTTACCTTTCATGGTTGGAAGCCCAGTGTGATGTATCTGACAGGGTAAAGTTTTCCAGACTTCTGTTATGTTGGTTTCTCCATTGGTCCTGACAGCATCCACGAAAGCACACCAGCAATACAATTTGCCTGAGCACATCTAGAGGGCCTGCTCAGTCACCCTGAAAAGTCCCACAAAAGGGCTTTAATTAAACAGAAATTTATCTTTGCATTTAACCACTTCTTGTGGTCTACTCCCCTCGCTCCCCCATGCCGTATTGCTGAGCCCTGCGGGTATTTAAGCCAGGAAAAGGCTGGTGTGAGAAAAGGGTTGCATTCCCAGAAGCACAGCTGACAGCACCCCACCGGAGGTAGGGCAGCCAGCGGAGGCTGCCACAGAGCAGCTGTGCTCTGGTACCTATAGCCATGTGCACATTCCCAGCCTGTTGCAAAAGCCCAGGAAAACCTGGGCAAACGCCAGGATGGTGGCTTCAGCAGAGGCATGCTACACCACAGCTGAGGTGGGAGAGGAGCACTGGCACAGCAGCAGGTGATGAAGCCTCAGCTGGCAAATGGAGAGGACAGAAAACTTCTGCTCGTGAGAGCAGCCCCAAGGACATCGGGGCAACACCCAGAGCACAGCCCCAGGCTTTGCCCAGTCTTCCTGCATGTCCTTGGCCAATGTTCACCTGCCCCATCTCCCCATCTGCAAAAGAGGAGCATGACATAATTTGCTTTCTTCCTTCCCTGCCTGTTTTCTCTGTCTGCCTTGGGGGCCCGTCCTCCCACCCTGGCACACACAGCGCCCGGTGCAGCGCGGCATTGATGGGGCCACTGCTGAAATGGAAAGACTGAAGTTTCGTTACAGCCCCAGTGCTTTAACCCGACTGGTCCCCACTTCCCAGGGTCAGACTCACCAAAATCCTGTACTTTAACAGTTCCTATCTCCGGTATGGATCAATCTGGAGTGAGCGCAGCTCTCTTTCAGATCCGACACAGGTCACGAGCAAAGCAACTTTGGCAGGCTTAGCCAAATCCCTCACGGGCTCTTCTCTTGGGAAGGTCGTGACAGCGTACAGTTTGGCTTTAGCTGTATTAATGGTGCTCGACGCTTACCAAATTCAAGGCAGAGGAGCAGTGGTAGGTTTTCAGATCAGGCTACTCCCGCAGCATACTGAGGGAAAATTTGCTCTGCTCGTCTACACCTCCACATGCTTAATTCTTGTTAGCGGTGCCGGCTTTTCACAGGCTAAACCGAGGCATGCAAATCAGGCTGAGAAGAAGTGTTTGCCCCTAACACTGAGTAAGATTTTTGATCCCGATCATTGTTCTTGAGCTGGCCTTGAAGTTTTCAATCCCTTCTCATGTAACTTGACGTTCACCCCATTTTTTTCCTACCTCCATTCTTGGAGAAATTAAATTTTACAGAAATAAAAGAAGCACATTGAGAATAGATGCACGTTTCATTTACTCTAATTATGCACAGTGAAAAGTTTCCATTTCAACAAACCTCATTGATATTCTGCTGTGAACTTGACTGGGGAAAAAAAAAAAAGGAACACAAAAGGGGATTTTACCAGTCAATTGACTCTAACTAAAAAAAAAGGGTTTGTGGATTTAAGAATATTTCATCTTTCACTTTAATTTCCTTCCCTTCTCTTTATGATTGCTGTAATGACAAAACACCTCCCTGGATCACCCTGGGATTCTGGGATAGTGGTAGTACCCTAATACTCTGATACAGGAGCTAGTGTTATTTTATGGTTTAATTCCAAATAGCAGGATATAATGTGTCAATATTGCACAGGGCTTTGTGTTGTATGTGAATATGCCAGTTCTTAGACCTCTGGGAGAAATACTTATTTATCTCACAGATGTGGTTAAATCTCTCAATATTTCATGACCCCTGTCACTAATGCACTTAGACTTTACATGATCTTTACAAAGAGCGTTCATAAAACTTACACATACAGGGATTTAATAGATCTGAGAGCAAGCTCAAGGATCGTAACGTGAAACACTGAATAATTTATTAGAAAATATACAAAACCTCAAAGAGAAAAAGAGACAAGAGTATTTTTTACTTACAAACCCTATGAACAATGTTCTCTCAGAGGTGGAAACCGTTAAATTCTGCTGAGATTTTCTTTATCACTATCAATAATACATAAATTAAAAATAAGAGAAGCATATTTTCATAAGTGTTAGCATCCTTGCTTCCTTCTCAAGCAAAAAAAGTCTGAACTAAGCCTACTGCAGTAATTGGCTGTGCCATGACAAATATAGTGTTGTCATGAAAAATACCACAGTGAATTACTTTCTGCATTCCCGGATATGAAAACTGTTCGTTATGCTTGAGTTAAAGTTTTTAATATGTATCAGTGCCTTAAAGAGGATAAACACTAATAGCATTTTATTGTTTAATAGTCTGAACATCAGGAATACAAAATTAAAATTACACCAGAAAACACTGTAATGACTGTAATATACAGCCAGGGAGAATAATGCAATGACCTGAAATTTAACTCTTTATATCTATCACCATCCTCCTTTGAATTTTTTAATCGGCAGTCCTGATTAAGAAATTGGACAGAAATTCCTCCAAATATATGAGCAAGACATGTCCCTGAATCGTGCAGGTACAAATATGAGATGAGTTTGGGAAACTCTTCCATAACATCCGTATGTTTTAATCTTTGTTCTTTTGAGCTGCGATATGCTGTAAACCTCCTCCTTCTGTTGAGCTCAGGCTCGAGTCAGCCTCCCCAGCCTGCCCTGACCCGGCAGTGAGTTCACACCATCCTCTCCTCTCCTGCAGCAAACGGAACTCCATGGTGTGTTCCTCCATGATGCATTTGAATACTTTCATCTGCCTCCCCCATCAAGTTTGGGACATTTCTCTGTCAGGTGGCAGCTTATGTGGCCCGTGCCTGTGTTCTCATGATGTTCGTGTTTATACCAGCTGCATCAACTAAGAATATTTATTTTCCTTTTTTTTTTTCTTTTAATCTTCCCTTTTCTTCTTTTTCTGCAAGAAGGTAACAAGTGATCCCTTCAGACCCCAATATCCCAATAGTAGATAAGATGTTCTGATACATGAACCAGGCTTCCCCTGACAGCCAGCTTCAGACCTGGGTCAGTTTGTTTCTAATCCTTTCATGCAGGAACACATATTCCCCAAAATCCCCACAGCACTAGTTCTTCCCCCACCCTGACTCCAATGAGGCATCAAGACAGATTTTGCTGCGGATTTCTCAGATCTATATTTCATCACTCAAAGCACAAGCCTTGCGAACTCAGTGAAGAAATGTTTATATGCTTTCCAAGGGGACACAGCTCTCTAGTCTTGCCCTGTCTCCAGAGTCGTTTCTCAGCCATCCTTTCTTCTGATACTATTCGCAAAGCGGAGCCAATAAACTTAAATGGATTTACTAACCTGAAACTACTGCAAGGGTTTAGGGAGGAGTTTGATACTGTGTCATATTGTTATCACTTTTGGTTTTCTTTTTCCATGTTTCTTGTGCTGGAACATAATTGTACATGACTATAAATTGCCACAGTTACTAGCGTAGCCACAAAAATATCCCACACTGTAATATAAGAATGAAACGTGCTGCGAGCCCACTAAAAGTGTGATGAAAGTGGAAATGGAGCAGCTGTGTCTGGCATATAAAACCCAGAAAATGCCTTTAATCCCAAAGGATTAATAATCCTAATGTTTCCATCTACCCTACTGATCTTCAAAAGAAATGCTTCATCAGAAAAAAAAAAAAGGAGGTTTTTTTTGAGCATGCAAAGTATAAAAACAATTAAAATCACACTGTTTCAGACATGAAAATTTGCTTTAATAAGGTTAAGCTGGAAAAACCGGATGCCACTAGACTGATATGCAAAGCCCTCTTAAATCAAGAGGAGTTCTTCCACAACTTTCAGTGGGATTTAGATGAGGTCATCAGAGAAAATGGGAAAGACAGAAGGGCAGAAGTCTCTCCTTGGGTTCACAAACGAGAAAAAAAGGTAAGAAACAGGTATGGCAGAAGACACAAAGGCTGCAAAATAAGTACTATGAGATCAACTGATGGCAAACATTAAGTGAAATAGGGAAAGCCATTAGGGCTTAGGGTAGAAGAGGCGACAGGTCTTTTAAGAACCTCTGTGCAATTGCTTTGCACCTAACAGATGAAGATCCACCCCCATATACTGGATGTTGCATAGAAAAGCACACCATTTGAAGCAAGAAGAGAAAATTTATGTGGTAGAGCTAGCCGACATTTGTCAGTTAAATTATTTTGGGGACCAGAAATGCAGATTTGTTCTTCCTGAAAGATTTAATGAATTAATTTCAGTTTCATTGAATTGCTTTTTTCATGAAAAGAAAACAAGAGAAAAAAATAGATATTTTCCAAATTAAATGATTCAAGTTTTCAATCAAGCTTTTAATTTTTAATTTTCCTTCCTCTCACCTCTTTTTCGGGGGTGGGCAGGTGGGGGAAATGTATATGTTTCAAGATTATTGCAACTGCAAAGAGCTGTTTCAAGTCAAGTTGAATACACAACTTTAATGCTTTAAAAAACTGTTTTTCAACTCAGCAAACTTTTTTTTAACACAAATTTGTTTTCAATTTGTTCTGAGATTATTTTTATTTCTGTCTTTCCGGAACTACCAAAAAACTCTGTGAAGAAGGTTGTATGTTATTAATATACTACAAAATGCTCTTGGAAGAGAGCTCCAGAAATTGTATGGGAGGTCTCTGCAACAAGGATGAACAGAAACATTTACAATGACAATGCCCTAAATTATTCTGATTCCATAGTCACTGTAACCAGATACCATGGTTATCATAAAAGAAAACATCCAGCTTTGCTGGACTTCATGAATGGCACAAACCACCTGCTGCCCAGCAACCCAGTATTTTTGCTTGAGCTGCGAAAGGACCAAATGAGCCCCTGGACTGCATGTATCTTTTGTTTCTCAGTTGCGAAATACAAATTTATGATTGTGACCATGAAGAAAACTTTACGTTGTTGTGCTGAAAGTGGAAAGCTTTCCAGCTTTGCTACTACATAAGAGCAGTCATCTGGGCGGTACCTTAAGGGCTGAATATGAGCAAAGAATAATTCTAACGTCATGGTGTGCACTGCAGTAGTAAGCGTATGTCAGCATTTCAGTGTAAAATCTGTGTCCTCGACAAAATGCTCTCCCTGAATTTCGACTTCCTCAACTGACCAGAAATTAAGAAAGGATTTCCAGATTTGGACTTTTATAGTTACTTTGAACTTCAATTTAAAGATTTGTTTTGGAGTCTCTTAAAAAGTAGAGTACATTTCTCTCTAGCCACACATCACAGAATCACAGAATCACAGAAACTTCAGAGTTGGAAGGGACCTCTAGAGATCATCTAGTCCAACTCCCCTGCTAGAGCAGGATTGCCTAGAGCACATCACTCAGGACTGCATCCAGGCGAGCCTTGAAAATCTCCAGAGAAGGGGACTCCACAACCTCCCTGGGCAGCCTGTTCCAGTGCTCTGTCACCCTCACTGTAAAGAAGTTTTTCCGTGTATTTGAACGGAACTTCCTATGTTCCAACTTGTGCCCATTACCCCTCGTTCTGTCACTGGGAACCAATGCAAAGAGTCTGGCACCATCCTCCTTCAACCCACCCTTCAGATACTTGTATGCCACTCACTCCCACTTAAAAAAAATATGATTTCTGATGCAAACAGGTTTCCTTTGCCTTATGAGATGGGCAGGTCCAGCAGAGAAGTGCCAGCAGGACTTGTCCTGTAATTTTAAAAACTAATTTACTTGCAGCACATACTAGTAGCTCTAAGGTGAATCTCAGAGTTAAAAAAAACTAACCGAACCAAACCGAAGAAACAAACAAACCACCCCAAAATATTGCATAGACATGATTTAAATGAAAGAGAGTTGAGAGGAGTGGAGGGGAGAGGAAAAGGTTAGCAACAAAGTAACAATAATAATAATAATAATAATAATAATAATAGATTATTTAAAAATGGAAGAGGACATAGTAACATAGAAGTGGCTGCATTGGGTCAGACTGAAGTTACATACATCTCAGTGTCCTGTCTCCAAGCATCCCTGGAACAGAATACGTTAAGTACAGGAGCAGGGCAGGCACGTGTGATGCTTTGCACAGGCACTATCTCAGCTCTCAGACACTTGAGGCTGTGGAACTTCTTGAGCGAGCCGCGCTTTCTGTTTAACCAGTATGCCTTGATGGATTTTTGCTCCAGGTATTTTTCCCCTTGAAACCATGTAAACCTTTGGAGTGTACAACAAACTGTTTCAAGAAGCTTCTCAGATTAACCACCCATATTTGAAGAACAGCTTCCTTTCGCTTCATGTGAACTGATTTCTGGCTGACTTCTTTTGATGCCCCTAATCCCGGAGTGTAAAGAATTGGAAGTAATAGTTGACAATCTATCCCTCTTTGCTTGTTTCATGCCATTGGTGACTGTAACTCAGATTTTAGTTTTCACAGACGTAGGTGTTTATTTCAAATTTAGTACATTTCAAATAAACTGATGATATGCAGAACTGGTAAAGACTCGCAGCAACTCTAGACTCCTTTGGAGTATGGGTACTCTGCACCTCTAAGAAATTTGGCTTGTGGCAAAATCTGAACATGCTTGACCTGTAATGCTGAGAGTATTTTACAAAACCGTTGCTGGCATAAATTCTAAATGAACTTCAGCACAGTCTGAAAAACACGGTTGGGTCTAAATAGGTGCACTAATATAGTTTTGTAGAATCAATAGATCCCAGTGTTATCAATGATCCTATATAACAACAATGTATTTTTATATGGTTGTAAGTACAACAGAAAAACTAAAAGGAAAGAGATCTGAAAGATCAGTAAAATAGCACACACCTAACAGTTAAAATAATAGAGAGTTTGACTTATATCCACAAAAGCCAAAAAAATTCGGAGTTAAGCCTACATTTCCTTTTTTAAGTCATCCCATTTTCCTTCAGAATTTCAGAAGCCTTTCAAAATTGGTAGCTTATCTTGTGATTACTGCCTTGTTCTTCAATCAAGTAGGGAAACACAGCATGGTACAGAGGTTTACCTGTCTGTAGAGATCAAGTCAGGCCCTAAACAGCACTTTAACATGGTTTTCCAGGGGGCTTCTGACATACAAGTAATTAGCTTGTTTAGACAGATGACAATACAGCAGCATTAATCAGCATTCCCTAGAGAAAGGCAGGGTCAAAGTGAAGAGTTATCTTTTCACTTGGTGCAATTGTTCTCAATATTGAGAGCTCATTCACACTGGAGATTTAATCCCTATCAAACCCTCATTTGCAATGGCCCGTTTCAACTGAAAGTAGCCCTTGTAGCCTTAGCCAGCACCACTACATCATTACTGAGGCACTGAACATCGGTGAATTAATTCTACGGTGTGCAAATACTTCAGCTTCCAACTGACAACTTTCCCCCATTCTCAGCTGGGGTCTGGCCTACTTTTGAATTAATAAAGTATTCATGAAATGGAGGGGAAAATACAATTACTGGATGGGGGGACCTACCAGCGAGTCTACCTCTGCTAACTGCATGCATGCCCGAGACGAGATGGGTTGAATCTTACCAGGTGAAGATGTAAATATTTTACAGACCATTCCCTCTGTCTCTTTTTTTTTTTTTTTTTCAGAAAGCAGTGGCTGCCAGTTGTAGTTCAAACTCAAGCTTTGCGGCTGAAAGCTGTTGACTTCTCCTTAGAATCTCACCCAAGGTTCTACTGGAGATTTTAACTTGTGGAGAGCTCTTGTCTGAGGGGATTTTTACTGACCAGAATTGAAGGAGGACATTCAACCAGGACACAGTTATATTATGAGAGTGTTCATTAAGAAACGCTCCTGGCAAACATACTAACAAAAAAGGACTGTGATGTGTTTTCAGGCCATTAAAAGAATTCCTAATTGAGTTTAGTAGGATAAATCCTGTTCCCATAGCTGATGGAAGACCACCCTTGAGATGCCACTGGGACTGCTGTGGGGAAGGAAGCATGTGTTGGTTTTTGTTGCTTGGGCCATGAGCAAATTATATGCTCCCAGTGCACAGTAAAATGAGAGGAGACGGGAACTTGGAGAAAAGGATGTAAAAGGCAAAAGGCACAATTATGAAAATCTGTAAAAAAGGGATGGAAATAGTTCAGAGAAGCAAATAGCAAGTGTTTGGTCATACGGGGAAAAGAAAGACCTAGGAGATATATGAGATATAAACAGGAAAGAAGGAGTACAGGTGAAATTAGAAGTTGTGGATCAGTGACAAAAAAGTGGTGGAGGAGAAAAGCAGATATGATCCAGAATAACACAGAAGAAATATGAAAAGTCCATATGTAAGGTAAATTTACTTGAGAAGAGCTGATAAACAATAGGAGTTTTGAGACTGGAAACATCCAGTTACCAAGACCTGCAAAAGAAAGGTACTTTGCCTCTTTGTATAAATAAAGAACTCTCTGATGTTGAAACCAGAGTTAAAAATTATGCCTTTATTATTTTTTTCATTTAATTTTGAAATTACAGAATATTATCCATTAAACCACTTAATTCCTTAACAGGCAGAACTAAATACAACCACGAGACTATTCAGACCAACAAATGCAGTGCAGAGCAATTCAGTTTCTATAGTAGCTTAACTTGGGTAATCTCTTTTGTTTACCCAGGTGAGATCAGCTGTTTGTGAAAATGTTTGTCTTCCCCAAATGCAGACCACTACAGTTAGTATAGGAATAGCCCATAAACATATATTAATGTAGCCATGCATAAACTTAATGCATTCGCTGGCAAATATTTGCTCGAACTGTCTTGATAGTTCAAACCAGTTACTTTGTCCGTCTCCATAGTGAAGTCTTGCAACATTCAGAATCTGCCAGCTTGATGACAATGGATTAATTAGCCCTTCAGTCTGTCAAAAAAAAAAAAAAGGGGGAGGGGAAAGAAACAAGCGCTATGCATTTGATTTAGTGTGCTAGCAACTACTAACCAATTAAAGGAAGACAACAAACACTCCCTAATTAGCTTGCCCATATTCTTTATGGTGAATCTATGAGGGACAAGGCATACGGGCCATGCCTGAATAAATACTGCTTACTGCTGCTGTGGGTAGACACTTAGATTTTTCTTGCCCATCTCTCCTATTTTACCATCATTTTTTATCCCCATATTAGCGTCTGTGACAGTTGTAATCACCATGAGTCTTAGAACATGGTAGACTACTCTTATCTCAAGTAGCTGTCACTAAAATGAACTAATAGTGTTTGCTTGTTTATCCAAAGAAATAAGGATTACTCTTGCACTTGATTTATAATTTGATAATTGGAATCAATAACCATCACTCTCCCTATCCCAAAGAGAATTTTGATGAAATGCATGGGTTTTCACCTGCTATAGGAAACACTCAATTAGAGGCTGAGTCAGGGGTTTTCTTTTGTTTGTTTTTGTGTGTTTGTTGTTGTTATGTTTTTTTTAACAGCGGGATTACTTATGGAATGCTAAAATATGTGATACGATTGCTAGGAAGCAGTGTTTTAGGAGACTGAGAAATTAGGAGATGACATTTGAAAATGTGATTCTTAACACCAGTCCTGGTAGGATGTCATGCATGAAAATGGACTTGCCATGAATTCCTTGATACATGACTAGCGGTAGGAGCTGCTCAAGCTAGTTCATGTTTATAAACACACATTTAAACATAGCAAGGTTATGAAACCATTTGATGATTTGGAATTTTAATGATTGAAACACAAAGGTAGAATTCTGATCACCTCCAAAGACTAGACATCTCCATGGAGGTTTGCACAAAGATACAGGGAAAGCTGAGTCTTTGAAGAACTCTTCAAATTTCTAAATCTTCAGGATCTTACCATGGTTATCTGCTTCATCCCCACTGAGATTACATTCCCTTGTAGAACTGCAGGGACTTCTGTATCTGCTCCCTTTGTCTTTCTTTGCTGCTTACCCTTCACCTGTCAGTCTAAGAGTCTGAAGTTCTTTACATGTTGAGCTGCAGCTGCGGAATTAACAGTTCCTATTCATAGAATCATAGAATCATAGAATAGTTTGGATTGGAAGGGACCTTTGAAGGTCATCTACTCCAATCCGCCTGAAATGAGCAGGGGCACCTTCAACTAGGTCTTTTGCCATTTTCACAATCACTCTCACAGTAAGATGCAAAGATTTTTGGACCTAGTGTGGAAGTATGCTATTTTATGGCAGAATAAGTCCTAATAATCTTGCTGGAACGCCTGGGGAAATTGACGCTTGCATATTTTGAAGTGTTGTCAGATTCACGGTGCTTACAAGAGAATCTGATCCCCCATGACTGGACACTGGAATGACAATGGCCATGACACTTGGCCTTGTTGAACCTCATGAGGTTCACATGGGCCCACTTCTCGACCCTGTCCAGGTCCCTCTGGATGGCATCCCATCCCTCAGGCTTGTCAACAGCACCACTCAGCATGGTGTCATCCGCAAACTTGCTGAGGGTGCACTTGATCCCACTGTCTATGACATTGTTGAAGATATTGAACTGTACTGGTCCCAATACAGACCCCTGAGGGACACCACTCATCACTGATCTCCATCTGGACATTGAGCCCATTTCATCCCAACACTTACAATGCAAAGTACTGCTGATATTAAAAAGATCTTCATTTTATGCTAGTGATAACTCTGCACTTAGAGAAAAGGGAGGTGGAGTGCCATTTTAGATGCTTTGTATCTGACTCCAATTGTGTTGTTAGCTTCCATTTGGAAGACAGTTTTTTCCATTTCTTACATATATTTTGGATGCCTAAATGAATGGAGTCCACTCTTGGATGAAGATGAATGCAGACCACTTAATGTCCTTTAGGTGGCGTAGGATGATCTTAGAACCTTGAGACACCACACAAGCTTTTTAGTATTTTTTCTCCAAAATACAGGTAACATCACAGTGCAGAATTTCTTGAACAGAATTAATTTTAACAATGTACTGTCCCCAAGGTGAGAGCAAGAGGTAAGAAAAGTATTACAGTATTACTCCCTGAGAAGAGAGAGTTTTGCCTGGGAAAATATACTCATTTGTCAAGTACCTTTCCAGAACCTGAGGACCTACCTGAGGACTGCAGGTACTAACTCTGCACATTCATACCTGCACAGGCAGAATTGAGAACTATACTTATGAACAGTGCCTTCTTTGTACTAACATGCAATTACCAAGCCATCAGGTGGGATTTTGAACACAGAAACATCATACGCACTGGTTTATGTACAAATCAGTTGTCAGGATCTGAAATTTTGTCTCCAAGTATTCTTTAATGCTATAATAAACAATGATCCCTGTGAAGACAGCTGGATGCACAATATGATTCTGTAAATCTTGGCAACAAGAAGTGGCAAGAAATGATCCTCATTGGCACTAAATTAAACAAATTAGCCCTCTTCTTGGTCTTAATCCTGCCAATGCTGAAAATGATATGCATTGATCCCTATTGTGATACAGATCAGATTGGTTTTGTGGTGGTCAGCTTAAAATCTATTCTCACATAATTTCAGTTATTCTAAATAAACAAACACAAGAAACAAATGGCTGTCTTAATTACAGATCTAAGCACAATGAGCCTGATTGTTCTCCCGCTTCAATGCATAGGGATGAGGCGTAGCTCTAGCACGTTCACTGCCAGGCAAGAAGATGAGGACTGATGCTGTGCAAAGCAAGGGTAACCAGGGCCTAGAGGAACAGCAATATGCGATCTCTGTAGATTCTGTATAACAAGACTAGAGAAGGAAAATCACTCAGATTTATAGATTCAGACATTCATTTAGCTTCAGAACAGACAATGGTGTTACATCAGCAATCCCTTCAGTGCGCTTACAGAGGTAATATGACCTTTCTGTTCTTGATTAATATTCTTCTGTTTACACATGGAAGAACAGCATTAATCCTTTCAGCTGTCCCATTTCTGTGTTTAAAGTGTTTTACGCGAGCTACTTCCTTAGTAGGGTGTTCAGGGTCATCAAACTACCGAAAAATCATATTTAGCTGATTATCTTAGGTAATCCAAAGATTTTTGCAGCACTTCTGCTTCCCAGAACCTGCCCAGTCATTCCTTTTTATCAATTTATCTCTTTATATTTAACTGAATGGAAATATATCATTGCATTTACCAACCAATTCAGAGGACTCTGTACTAATGATGCATCATTTAAATTTTTTATTATTCCTCCTAGCTGCTTGTTGTACAGAAACTTTTACCAGCAATGATTCTGTATTTGTTTCTGGGCTTGTTGGTATGAATCATAGTGAAATCAATTTACACGCAGATACTTCAGGGCCATTCTCCCCTGCCATTACATGGATGTTGATGAACTGACCAGTCTTAAGCCTCTTACCGTGAGTCATGTCAAGTTTGCATTTTAGTGGCTGCTCTCAATCTATTCATCACCCAATTATCTACATGCGTGTTTATCTGTGTCAAGGTTTCTTCCTCTGGCCAGACCAGCATGTGACTGGGAAAACATTCGAAGCTGGGAGCTGATCACAGTAGGTGGAAGAAACATAAAGACTGAATGGGGTCAGGGCCACGCTGAGGGGCAAGGTCCTGGAAAGGGAAGCTGGGAAGCCTGGATGGTGCTGAGCAGCCATAGATGAGTAGATGCCAGGGCCACAGCAGTAGCCCTGGTGGGAGAAGAGAAGAAAGACTCCAACATGAGAGGGGAAAGGAAGAAAGGGTAAGGGAAGAAACCAGTGCATAAAGCATCATGTCAGGAGCAAGAGCAAAGAGACCATGACTAAACAGAATGTTACAAGAGGATGATTTTGTAAATAAGTTAGAGAAGTGGAAGAATATTTTTATCATGCAATCTGAGCTGAGACGTGAGGATAATGAACAGCAGTCAGGGTGTAAGACTTTCCCAAGTCTTGACTTGGGAAACTTTTTCTTAGTATTTTATTTTCATATAGTTCAATTTGTTGACAACACAAACTTCTGATCATTCCTTCAGGTACTGAGAAAAAAAAAAAGACAACATAAACAATTAAACAAACCGTTTATTGAATGCCTCTCCTTCACCCTTCCTATGCTCAAATTCCCTTATTTTTGCTGCAGGTTACACTCAGTCCGTCCCAACTCCCTCTGTGAGGCACAGGAGGTCTGGGCTTGTGTGCGTGGTGGTTTCTTTCTGTTGCTCCATGCATACTGTTTTTTTTTCCCTACTGATATCTGCTTCTTGCTGATTTTCCTGTGCTGCTCTTTGTTTTGGGGCATCCCTGCCCCAGCATGGGTCGTTCATGGCTGCAATCACTTTGCCAGTGTCCCTGCTCCGGCACGGTCAGCCCTCAGCTTTCTCCCACACAGTCACCCCTCCCGCCCCCGCTACCCAAACCTGCCCGCTATGCCCAGCTCAGGTGCAAGGGTCACCCTGAGCTGGTTCTTGGGCACAGCCTGGAGTGGTGCAACCTGTGGGTCACAGCTCTCTACCAGCGAGCTCAGAAGGGGGGATTGCATGACACTGATGCTGCCCTGAGACGCTCCGCTGCCTCCCTATCTCTGCACCACACTCCTCTGCGCGACGCAAGCACGCCCAGGCTTGTAAAAGCCTGTCAGAATAACCCTCTTAATCCTCAGAGGAAGGATTTAATTAAGTTATTCTACTCTGGCATACATGCTGCATTTTGGACTGCATATTCCATGACCTCATCTATGACTTAGGAGTGTCAGTGTTTTAGTGAAGCATATTAATGTTTCATTGAGAAAGCTATGTTAAACAAAACAGCAGGCACAAATACGGAGAATCAATTGGCTGAATGGTAAAAAGGTTTATCAATGTAATTATAAATAAGACCTCGTATTGATGCCAGCTCTGTAGAACTGTATAGATTAGGAGAAACCACATTTGGAGATGAGCTTGTGGTGAGGTATTGAGGTGACATCTATTACTGAATAACATGGAATGCTGCCAAGATAAACTGAGACACCATTGTTCTTTAAAAAAAAAAGAAGAAATAAAGCAACAAAAAAAGAAAATGCTTTGCTATGCAGCTCAGATATTTGCAGGTCCAGAGAACGAACAGACATAATAATACCCTCTGTATATTGTAGATCCTCTATAATCTTGCAGTTGCATATTCAGATACGTTTTTTAAAGCAGCTAAATGTGTCGACAGGATTTATTTACAGCTGCACATTGTTTCCCTTATACAGATCTGTATAAAAATAGAAGGGCTAAAGGTTGGGCCACTGAGTCATTAACTGGAGTGTTTAGCTTATAAACGTTGTGATGGCTTCCCTAAACCTTAATGAAAGCACTTGCAAAATATAATTAGCCCTAATCTATAGTCTGATAACATCCATGGCACAATGATTTTAATTTTTTTTTTTTCCCATAAGAAAGAAAACAATTTAAAAGTGTGCTTGAGTCCTGCATAAAAGCATCCTCAGAAATCTAGCTGTTCTTACAATGGGCAGGCTGTGATCCATTTGGTACCTGGGCTGTCCTCAGAGGCAACCGCGGGACTCCTCCATCCTTGAGCACTGAGGCAGAGCAGAGCCTCTACTGTTTGCTTGGGCCCTACCATGTCCTCATCATCTCATTGCCTCATATAAAGCACAGCAACAACAAGCAAAGTTCCAGGGGTTTTGAATAACCTTAACTTGAATGGGCTTGATAAGCATGTTTTGGAGGGTAAAATGAACAGCCTCCTGGTAACACCACTGCTGAATGCTTAACTTCTGTGAGCTCTTATGTGGAAGTCAGCCCTAAACCTACAAAACAAGAATAAATTACTCATTTGCAGGAACGAAAACTGCTGCCTGCATTCTATCAGCTCAGGTGAAAGTAGCACAGCCTACAGACATATGCTAAATTCCAATACCTGTAAAGACAGCATTGATTTAATATTTTTTTCTGTTTGGAACACTATGACACCAGAAATTATGGGTTTCCATTTTATTTGTATTAATTGTATACACACTTTGGAAGTTGATAGGGTAAGATTGACTGTAATTGAGCTATAAATTTAGCATTGAGAAAAGCCATCCATTTAGCTGGACAGTTCTGTGATGAAATACATTTTTAAAGCACGGATTGCAGGCAGACCGTCTGAGATAACGAATGATAAATGCCTCATACCAATAGCTACAGAGAGGCAATCCTCAATAAAAGCTGAGTAACTTCTCAAAGAGCTACCATAAGTTATTTTACCTTGATTTTGCGCCACAAGAAATTTGTTTTGTTAAAATACTCTTTATCACATTACTCCTTTTGTTTGATAAAAAACACACGGTAGATACATTCTGAAATCTGAAATACTGTGTATCCTATCATTGCATGATATGTCACTAACCCTCTGCTCCATCAGAAAATACCTTTGCATAAATCTGATTGAATAAATCAGACTCTTGATATCTGTATATACGTGAAAAGGCAAGCTCATGAATACTCAGATAAATATCCATAGCTATTGGAGACTCCTGTAATGCCACCAAAGTCAATAGGGCTTTAACAGTTTATAGTAGACAAGGATCTGCTTCAAAGTGTGTATATGTGGAAGCATATATGTGGAAGCAACGTGGAAGCTATGTGGAAGCAAATCTCAACATGAGGTGTAAGACATGTTCTGTAGGTGACCACAAAAAGCATAATTTTCCCTCATGTATTTTTGTTCTTTTTCCTTCTACTGAATTTCATATGCAAAACATCCTGCCATTTTGATTCCAAGATCTCTTTGAAGAGCTGTAAGAGATTGATTTCTTTGTCAAAAAGATGTCCTGCAGAAATGTGAATTGTTAAGTGTCATCCATACAACCAAATTCTCATTCCTGAGTTACTGCCTTTTTCTCTGAGTACTTTCATGGCCCTCATCAGCCAGATGCATAAGCATCTTTTAAGGTCAAAGCATGCCAGTTCTGTTTCCCCTTGGAAAGGAGATGATTTGGCTTTGGGATGGACAAAATGGAAATGGTCCCATGACAACTGATGGCAGAAAAGCAGATGGTTACGATCAGATGTGAAAACAGTGTAATTGTTGGTCTGGCTTCAACTGCGATTGATCCACGACGAGTTTTATCTCCTATAGACATAAGTTTCCTCCTACTGGTCAATAGTATCTTTCTGTCCGTGCAATGAAGCTCTTAGAGGTGGTGATAGCAATGATACATGGAACTTTACAAGATAGAGAGCTCCTATTCAGTGTTGAGCCTTCTTATGTAGAATTATGCACGTAACAGAAATATTTTAATGAATCTCCAGAAACGTATTGGAGATATATATTCCTAGTTTCTTTGGAGACTAGGGATTTTTACTTACCATAAACGTCAGCATATAGAAATAGTGTTGGAACAGAGGGTGGGAGAGGATCACCTGGATCCTCCATCCAGTCCACACCAGTGATTACTCCAGCCTCAATACTGGAGACATAGACAGGGTTGCTATTTTTAGTGATTCCTGATATTCCAGCTATCAGAAAAACAGCAGACTTTTTTTTTTTAATTATTATTATTTTATATCAACAATGCTTTCAAGAGAATATAAACAATAATTTATCTGCAGGAAAACAGATCATAGTACGTTTGAAAGAAAAGGTACGCTGTTTTGAACGGGAGTCAAGCATATGGTTCAATCACTATTTCAGGTTTTAATGTCTAAATGCTTATTTTGAATCCATAACAATAATTTACTTCCTTTTCTCAATACTTTATTTGAAAAAAGCATAAAAATGGTCGACTGAAGCAGCAAAATTACTTTATCCCCGTGCAAAGTGGAAAAGAAAGGTGATCTAGTTTGAGTGACAGAAGGCTACTAAGGAGTTTCAGTGCTGAAGTGATGCCACCTTTGCTGATGATAAGTGATCTTCATTCCAGAAAAACTGTTGAAAACCTGGCCATTGATTCTTTTTTCTTTAGGAAAAGTAATTTTTGGAGGTATTAGAAAACTTTGTCAATAATACGTCAACTTTGTCAAAAGAGGCTTATGTTTACATTTAGAAAGAAACCAAAAAACAAAGCTCCCAAAATGAAAAGAGGGAGGGGAGGATTTTGATGGAAACAACATAAAGAGTTTATTTCGATTCTTTCAAAATTGTTAACAGGAGAATATTAAGTCCAAACCCACCAAAGCTCACTCTCTACAGTAAAAACAAATAAAAATTATTCTCTGTGTCTTGGTTTCCACTTAAGTACTAATAATGATGGGGAATTTGTATTATTCTCTATCCATCCTGAGATACATCATTTAGGGAACTGGATTTGTGTAGCTCCAAGAAGGTGCTCACCAGCACATGTATTCTGCTCACATAAGATGCATACGGACCTGGTATTTTGGTTTACTCCTGACACCTGGAATAATGGCTCATGTCTTGTGCCAGAGATGAATGACTGTAAATGAGCGTTTCAGAGACTCAACTTCATCATTGATTCCACAGGCTTTTTTTTTTGCCATTCAGTTTCCTCCACCAAACACAAACCACTCTCCAATTTCTGCCCCTTTTCATTTTGTTTTGCAAGATAAATACGTCATCCAGTGTATGCTTCTGAATTTATAAAATACCCAATAGGTAGTCAGGTTTTCAGCAGCTCTGGGGAACTTTGAAGCACTTTACAATTTCTGCAGTAGTACAACATGCTGTGGAGTTGGAAGTGTTACATTTCCTTTTATTTGTTTACTTTTTAATCATAATATCAGCCAAAATCAACAACACAGAAATGCAGGCATTTATCAGAATGATTAAACAGAGAAATTTAGGAGACGGATAGGGAGGCATGACCTCCTAGTAATGAGAGGCACATTCTGCTTGTCATTTGGCATTCATCCATAACTATTGTGTCTGGGACTTCAATAGCATTTCAATTTCCCAAAACTTTCCCCCTTCAACCCAGCAGCAGCTCCTGCTGTCTTTTTCACCAGCTGGGTTGGAAGCACATTGCGGGGTGTGTGTTTGCTGTCCCAGGTGATGGGTTGGTGTGCGTTACTCCTCTCAGCACAGAAGTTGCATCAGCAGTCCAAGGAGCAGAGAGCTCCTGTCTTCCTGGGCTCCGTTTGATGTCTCTGTTCCTCCTGTAGCACTGACAGGCAGGGAGGAACATGACACACAACCCCAGCGCAGGTGGGATAGTTTTTACCTTGGTGGGTGGCCAGTCGCTTTTTGTAAAGAATTCCTTTGTGCCTTTATGGAGGAGTTTGGCTTCCTTGCCTTATTTATTTCTTCTGTTTCTGCCTCTGAGTTGGTGGCTTTGTAAAGTGCAGGAGTTTTGGTATACTCTTTTCCCACTTTTTATATGGTTTCCCCGTGCTTGAGGAACCAATATAGGAGTCAGAAGGCTTGTAGGCTCACTTGTAAATCACAATTCTGTGTACTTTTACTTATTGCAAGCTCAGTCATCGCTTCACAGGCCACACAAGTAAGTCTCAAGCTAATTTATGGTGCTAAGGCAGGGAGACCTCTATTTTAAGGCAGCTCATCTGAAGAATCCCCTACGAGCAGCTTATGAAAAAAGGGCCAGTCATGTATGGAAAGGGGAACTGAGACAATCAGAGCTGTGAAAGCTCTTTCACCGAGACCTCATGGCAACATTCCACCTGGTCATGCTTATCTTCAGCAGTTTCTCCTTTTTTTACTCTTTATTTTTGTTTCATAGTTCATAAGATCATCCCTTTCTTCTTAGGCCTCAGAGCATCCTTTTTCATCTCCCCGTTCTGGTGTGCTGCGAAAAGGACTTAACATGAATGAGAATCAGGTAGCCCTTCTCTCTGCCTCTTGCAGGCCAATGTATGGATGCCTTTGCTAGCAGAAACCTCTTTGGAATTACAAAGCTGGCAGATGGCATGGTAATGGGTCTTTTCCAAAAGAACGAAGTTCATTATGGTCAATATCAACCAGTGATTCATTAGGTGGTTTTCAAAATTAAGAAAGTACTGAATCAAAAAATAGGGGCAGAGAAGGGTTGGATCTGGAAAAATAAATACACATAGTCTTAGAAATTGTTTTTTTACCAACCGTTTTAGTAACCTGTCCTGTTACTGCCTAATAAGTAGAATGAAACTAAGAGTTCATCGGTATTTTCAGAGAACAGCACAGCAAGGTCTTAAGAATATACGTACTTCTGAAGAACGTGCAAAGCATGAAATCTTGGATCCTTTCCTAATGTTGTGAAAACTTCACTGACTGCACCAAAGCCTGGTTTTTACTCTGAATTTCAGAATACTGCTTTGAATTTGTGTGGTGCTGGATGATCCCTTATAAATCTCTGTAAATTTGGGGCACAGAGTTCTTACAGATACCATTTGTAATGAATATTGTGTGCATTCATTTGCATTCAAGGTACCAACATTGAAAAAATATATATCTTTGGTATTATTATATTCCTGTCCTACTTCTAAATGAGTGCCAGTTTTTCTGTTGGTGTGTACGGCACGTTTAACAGAACTTTACAGGTTGCATTTCTGGAGATAGAATTTCAGGTTGTTGGTTTTGAGTTTGCTCTGACTTAAGGGAGGATTTCTTCTGACTGCTGCATGTTGAAGATTTGAAACTTGGCATCCGAAACCTGTATTTTTCCTTAGGAATATTAATTCTGTAGTAACAGTTCTCAGTCCGTGCAGCATAAAGAGAAGAGTTTTGGTTTATTTTACTCCTTAAGCATTTTTCCCCTCCAGCTGGAAAAAAGCACTGGGTTGGATAACTAATTTGCAGCAAGATTTTCTTTTTTCTACAACAAGAAGGTAAAAGGTCATATATGTTTCCTGAGTATTCTCTGGTCTTACACAGGTTTTCAACCTAGGGATTCTAGAAAAGAGAAGTAATGGGAAGATGGTTTAATACCAAATTCCAGATGGTGTCTGTGCACATGAAGAAAATACCTATATGTCTTTATTTCAGCTATTATCCCAAACAGCACAAGAGATAGCGAATCTCTACAGCAACGGGTAACTCTCAAAGCCTTTCACAGCAGGATTGTCTTGGCAGAGGAAAGGTCATGGTTATAGGTTTTGACAAAGAGTTCCTGAGAGGCTCTCTTTTCTTCCAAAAGTCTGGATTTTCCTTTCATCTTGTATCACTGTTCAAATACACTGAAGATCATCACTGTTCTGAAGAAAATCCTGAATAGGAGGTGTGTCCAAGCAGAATAGCTGTCGTTCATTCAAGTTCATGACACAGCAAGTTCTACAAATCAGAGAAGCTGATAAATTCATTGTGCACAGCTAGCCAGGAATTGAAATTGCTATTTCTTTGGAAATGCTGACATTTCAAGGAGGAAAATGCAATTTGTAATAAGACACTAAAAATATGATGACTTCTCTAAAATGAAAATGGTCTGAAACCATCCTTGTGGAATCAAAACATTTTAATTTGGTAGAGTTCAGAAGTTTTTATATGACTTAAATACTTCAAATCATTTTTTTTCAGTTCCATATTTGATAAAAACTTTAAATTTAATCTAAAACATGAATAGATGAATGGTATCAAAAGGGAAAACCAAATATAACATACAATATATACAAAATAAATATGCAGTATAAAAAAACACATAAATACATATTTATATACACTGTGCTGGTCATTGTGTTTTCTAAGATGCTGTCCTTAAACTGCCACCAATGCCATAATCTTTTTCGTGTAATTTTTAATATTATCATAGAATCATAAAATCATAAAATCATAGAATTGTTTAGGTTGGAAGGGACCTTTAAAGATCATCTAGTTCCAACCCCCCTGCCATGGGCAGGGACACCTCCCACTAGACCAGGCTGCTCAAAGCCCCATCCAGCCTGGCCTTGAACACTTCCAGGGTTGGGGCATCCACAGCTTCCCTGGGCAACCCGTTCCAGTGTCTCACCATCCTCACAGGAAAGAATTTCTTCCTTTTATATGATTTAAATCTACCCTGTTTCAGTTTAAAACTGCTACCCCTCATCCTATCCCTACAATCCCTGAAAAGGGTCCCTCCCCATCTTTCCTGTAGGTCCCCCTTTTAGGTACTGAAAGGCTTCTATAAGGTCTCCCTGAAGCCTTCTCTTCTCCAGGCTGAACAACCCCAGCTCTCTCAACCTGTTTTCATAGGAGAGGTGCTCCAGCCCTCTCATCATCTTCATGGCCCTCCGCTGGACTCGGTCCAACAGGTCCATGTCCTTCTTGTGTTGGGGGACCCAGAACTGGACGCAGTACTCCAGGTGGGTTTTCACCAGAGCAGAGTAGAGGGGGAGAATCACCTCCCTCAACCTGGGGGCCACGCTTCTTTTGATGCAGCCCAGGATGCAGCTGGCTTTCTGGGCTGCAAGCGCAGAGTGCTGGCTCATATTTTTTTTCATCCACAAGTACCCCCGAGTCCTTCTCCACGGGGTCATACCACTGATCTCTACCTGTATGAATAAATAAAATGGGTTGAGAACTGTGATGAAAAGCTTTCATACTCTGAGACTAGACTGTGTAGCACAACTCAGGGGCATACCACTAACTGTTCTTGCCCTCCATAGCTAAGCAACTGTATGTAAACAGTCTTCGGTTTCAAACCATGCTTCCATCCTTTCTGACCCAGGCCAAAACTGTTCCTACAGCTTTAGTAACCATTCAACAGTATGGACAGTCAAGGGACAGTACTTTGGCCTATGCTTCAATTCTTTTTAGTTTGCTGATACAGATGTGGCCATAGAGAAAATTCCAGGAGAGAAGGGCTCAAATCTTCTGCCTGAAGATAAGATTTTGGAAAGAACAAACAGGCCTTGCAGCAGAAAAGATGGGGAAGAATTAGCTGAAATCTGTCAAGAAGAGGAGATGTGTGGAAGACCAATGAAGCCTCAAGGCCTGACTCTGAGCTCACCCACATGACTCAGGATAAATATTAATGAAATTATTTGGATTGATCTGACAATAAAATAGTGTGCGATAGCCACAGATGGCACCTGGATAGAGATTCAGAATTAGATTCCCAGCTGAAACACCAGAAAAAAAAAAAAAAGCTCCAGATTAACTGCATATTCATCCACCTTCCAGACTTTAAATCAACTTTTGTAAAATTTACTCCTTCAAGCAAAATTTAATCATGGAACAGACTTGTTCTTTTAAAAGCATAAGGGTATGTATTAGAGCTACACTATCAGGTTTTTAGCTCCGTTGTAATAACATATACAGCAATTTTTTGACATACCCATTATCACGTATATACGGCATTCAAGTGATGATGATTTATGCCTACCACTGCTGGTGTCAACCAGTTATGACAAGTGTCCTTGCTTTACTCTTCAGGTTTAAAGTATAGCAACCTCACTGAAGATCCTCCTGTTAAGTTAATGGTGTTAGGGGCAAAGGCACCAGTTGTATCCCATCTGATGGAAACCCTTATAACAATGCTGCCCTGGCATTATCTAAGTTTCTGCAATTTTCCAAATCAGTAATCTTTTTTTATTTTTTAAACCAGAGCAGAATTGATCCAACCATGAGTACTGCAAGACTGCCAAATGTATGTAGAGATGCTATCAATATAGATTTTCTTAAAAAATCGTATAGGAGCTGCATGTGCTTTCAGGGTTGGTTTATACAGTACAGTGCACAAAGAATTCAGTGACAGATCAGATTCACCCTTACTATAATTTGTTTGGAGATCAGTCCATTATTAATGATCTTCAGGTGCAAAGCCTCTGTTAATGCAACATTATGACTGAAAGAGGACAGGTAGAAACATCACTCAATTTCTACATCACCTTTTCTTTTGCTTGCATTCACAGTTGGATTTCCCTCTCACTTGCATCAGGATGTCTCTGGGGTTTGTCCAGTGATGAGGCAGTCCAAAGTGGATACGCTGCAGTGACAGATATCTTTGTCACACTTTTTTCTTGTGTATTCAACGGCTGACATCAAAACCAAGTATTTGGCCATATGTAGAAATTGATGTGGAAGTTCAGCCTGGCCCAGCTGGCAACCAGGGCAGATAAGGGTGTGGGATTGTGACAGAACATGTAAATATGGTACATGTTTTTATGGTGAGAGATATTTTCTTATATGGCACAAAGGCAAATGTGGACCAAGTAGCTAGCGTAAGTAAAGGGATAGAATGAAAAAAAAAAAGGAGGAAGGAAAAAGATGAAGAGAACAGCAATAAGAGACTGTAATAAATGGGTCTGCAATCAGATTCCAGTAATACTTTATATCCTCTAAAATAAATGTTAATGTACAATGCTAAGACTCAAATTCTTTTCTTCCCCTTTCCTCATTTAAGGCATATAAGACCCACAGTTGAGAGCGTAGGCACTTTGGATTCTAGGGTACTTTAGCCACTCAACAGTATCATCTTTCCTCTCTCCTGACTATATAGAATATTTAGGATATGTGAATGCCTAAAGTTACAGATAGGAGGAATCTGTAAAATGTGTTTAAATATGGAGTCCTGTGTCTCTGATAGGCTGGAGAACATATCCTGTGCAGCATTTTGCTTTTTCATTTGAAGCAGAGGGCGTTCAGCATCTTAGAGATGGAGCTACTTTGAAAACACAGCAGTCACATATATTCTATATTCATCCATACCAACATTTCTTAGAGCTTATTCTTGCCTTAAGGTTTCCCCTCCTTGTGTTTAGGAAGATGTGACTATACTTCTGTAGTGAAATATTTGTTTGATGCTTATTGTCTCTTCAAAAAGATTTTTCATATGGAGGTGAATGCAGTGGTTTCATTTTTTATCAACTATTATTGCACCGTGACCCTGCCGAAACAGAAAGCTGCTCTAGTGGAGTCAGAGAATTGAAGGTGAACTGCTGGAACAGCATTACTTCCTAGGGTTGGGAGAGGATCCAGGCTGGTGGTGCATGCATAAAACCACACAAGTACCTGCACAGAACTACTGCACCAGACACGGGGGATTTCTAGCTCAGAGCAGGAGTAAAGGCATTTTGAAATGAAGAGAACTGAAGAATGTAGCTGAGAGAGAAAGAGACCTTCCCAGGAGGCTACTAGCAACATCAGAGATATGTTGAGGACTCTACAGAAGCAAGATACCTGCTACAGGTTCAGTTTATAACCAAAAGGTTAGGCAAGAGGACTGATGGGGCAGAAGAGAGTATTAGTTTGCCAGACAGTTGCAATCGTTAAGCTTAATCTTGAACATAGAATAGGTCAAAGAGTTTATTTGAATCCTTTTCTGGTTCAGGACCTTTTCTAGCCTGAACTTATCTTCTAGAAAAAAAAAAAAAAATAATCTGTCTTGATTTTAAAAACTGTGTCAACAATTGTTCAGTTGTCCCAAAGACCAATCATCATCATAATTTGAAATGTGCACCCTGCTTGAGTTCTGAGTTTGTTAACTTCAGCTTCCAGCCGTTGGCTCCTGTTACTCCACCTTCTGCTAGACTGTAATCAACCCCACTTTAAGCTTCTTTTTGAGAAATTAAATAGATTTTGCTCCTCTCATGTTTCATGCTATGGGACAATTTCCAATCATGCCAATCACACTGTCTCTCTTCTCAAACTACTACTGTTTTTACCTTTGAATTGCAAGTATTGCAACGACCCACAATATAGTACAGCCATTTCCCCACTAGAGTTCAAAACATTAGTAATAAAGCCTCTCTGTTTCCACTTCACATTCCCCAGTTTACACAGTCTTCAGTCGAAATCACCTGTGCTTACTGCATTATCCTGAGATCTCACATTCACCTGATTGCCCATCAGATCTTTTCTAGAGCCCCTGTCCCCAGAAGAGAAGCTTGTATATCCGCTCTTTTAAAGATACTTCATTCAACGTTTTGTCTTAGATGTACCAGTTCCACATCTGCTGTGACTGGAAAACAGGAGAGATATTGTTACATTTTCCCATCATACCCGGAGACATCTGTTCTGTTTCAGTAAGCAGTTGCTGTTATGAGCCATGACAAATTCATTTTCAGGGCTCTCTAGGTTCTTTGGGGGAAAAAGAAGTCCATGGAGCAGCATTCTTTGAAAGCAGTCAAGCCTCCCACAACAGTCAAGGGTGAAGCACTTTAATCACACAAGGATTTCAACTTTTGAATTACATATGCTAAAGAGTAGCACGCTTCAGAACAGTTTTGGGAAAGTGACTGCAAATTCCTCATCTCCTTCCTCATCTCAGTCCTCATCCATGCCCCGAATTCTCTTCAAAGTCATTAGACTAAGAGCTGTGATCCATCCAGTAATATTGAAACTAGTTAACGTGTGTACCTTAGTCTATCATTATCAAAGGACCATCCAACTTCCTACAAAAAAAACCAGAAAAATCCAATAAAATCCATTTTGGAAAAAAACTCCATGGACCATTTTGTGAGCTGTGGCCACAATTGTTTATATTTATGGACAGAACGTGTGTTACACTTTGAATATTACCCCTTTCTCCCCCATTTTGTGCTTTTCCTTCTTTGAAAACAAAGAAATCCCTGCGTGTGTCATATATTTATTTGTTATTAAATGCCATTTATTTGTCAGATCAGCTTCAGTTCTCATACAGCAAACTGATGGGTTATCAGTTGCTGGTTGAGCAACAAGGTCATAAGCCACAATCACTGCTTTAACTATTCAGGGGCTTTGTAAATCCTCTCTTTCTGGAAGCAGATTTTGAGTCTGCTGTATTCCTTTTCAGAGTATGGAAAACGGAACAGAATTTGAGAGGGTATATTTAAGTCACTGCTGAAAAACACTGACCAGAACATTTACAAGATGCTATTTTCACATCTTCCTAAGTTCTGTTTTTCCTCCAACCCCAGGAAGGCACGTGTTCTTTACTGAAGGAAACACAGGGCTACGTCTCAGTAAGAGAGCACCAAAATAGCTCCATTAACAGCAGTTAACTACCATGATTTAGCCCATCTGGAGATTTCATCCATAATGACATGTTTGAGTATTTCAGCCCAAACCATTTCACTGAGAGCTGGTGTATATTTGGATCTGGACACGTGTGCATCCATCAGAGTGTATAGACATGTACAGGTGTGTTTGCGCACTGGCATCCAAAAAATAAGTACAGTAAAATATGTTACAATCATATGTGGATAACTGAACTGGCTAAGCAGATTTCCTTCAAACTTATGTCCCCAAATTACCTATGAGCAAAAACCACAAGTATTAAAACTGTCAGCACAAAGGTAATTTAGATGAGAGAAAGTTATAAGCTACTGCAAATTAGAGCATGGAATAAGAGTACCTCTCCTGTGAGAGAAGTCCAGTTCCACCTGGTTTTGGCATTGAATTTTGCAGGGGGAAATTACCTATAGAACTGACTTCAAATATTAAAAAAAAAAAAACAGAAAAAAAAAAGAAAAAGGAAAGAAGTATAGAGAATAAATACAAATACTAATAATAATTAAAATCAGAAAGAACTTCAGTAATTTAGATTTTAATAATTTAAAAAGTAGAATCCGTCAAGGAAACTGCTGGGAAGAATGTTAACAAGAAACCACATTTACAAGGATGGCCTTCAATCATGGATCACGTTGAATCAATTAGTGTTATAGTTAACTAGTTGTTTGTAAAACCAGAGGCAATTTTGGTTCATGGGTGAATGGAGTGCGGTCTGTGAATAAGTAGCCTTCATTTCTATTTTGTATATTTGAAATACAGCAGAATCGTCATGTGTATCATGAGGTTTGGTGTTTTTTCTTAGTGTACCAGCTTCTGAATGCATTCATTTTTTTAAACTGTACTGAATATTAATGCTATGTTTAATTATAATCCATGAATCCTAAGCAGTACTGATGTTTCTTCATACAAAATTGCTATGAAGAAATATTCATTGGTTTGATTATTTTCTGCTTCTCTTATTTATGTTTTGTCACCCTTGCTGTTGCCAAAACACAATTTTGGTATTTTTCTTTTGATGATGAATGTGTGTTATTAACCCATGATACGAATGCAGCAGACAAGGAGGGAAACCTATTGTTGTTTTACCAGTACTTTTAAATAGTGAAATAGCCTACAGGGCTAAATTGCCCAGTGCTGAGGCATTGTAAAATTGTGGGTAGAGCCCACTAAATGCATATACTTCTATTCTTAAGTTTGTATGGTGTTTCATCCAAAGTTTGTTTGCAATCAGTGCAAACTTTCCCAGTGACATCTACTGAATTTGATTCATGGTCATGTTGCTAGCAAAGGTCTAACCCCAGATCTTCCAGGGCTCATGGAGAATGTGATTTATAGATCACAGAAACATCAGCCACAATTTAGGACTTCCTGCCCTGTCATCTCACCTTCTACAGCTAATGACGGAAAAAGACATGGCAAAGCAGAGCACTGAACAGTGAATATTGGACATGCATCTCTTCTCTATGCTCTCTGTTTGCACAGTTTGCTCTCCGTGTGTGAGTCTTATTTACTCACTGGCAGTCAAAACAGCTTTCATATAACATGTCCCCTTGGAATACTGACTTTGTGTCAGGCTCCAGGTGGAGGCTACAGACCTTCTCTCGACCTAATGATCTGCACAATCTATCCATACATCCAAGATGAGCTGTCAGTGTCAGTTACAGATAATAGTATTCAGCTGCACATCACTGATCTTCATCAGGAGAGTACATTATCCACAGCCGAGTGTCTTTTATGTTTACTGGGAATACACAGCCCATCACTCAGTCCTGGATCTTCTTCTTTTTCCCTTTTCCTTTCCGTTTTTACCTTTTAATTAATTGTTGAATTGATGACCTTGAAAGAGAACATTCCAAGCGCATTGGCAAACAGAATGAAATCTGGGGATACTGGGGGAGAAAGAGTGGGTAACAACAGTTACGCACCACCCTCGGAGTCTGGCTATTATTAGTGGCTGTATCAGTGAGCTTTTATGAATAACAAGTGTGAGAAAGGCATCCAGAAATACCACACACTGGGACTCGGTTTGTTGAGGTTCTGTACACACTTCAACTAAGCAGAAATGAAAGATCTGAGCGCATGAGTGCACTTATGATTAGAAGAGCTAAGAAGATGTAATATAAAAATGCAAATGTCAAGTATATATATGCCATAATAAATAAACATTGTGATTTAGGAAACTGGCTTGGGAAACTACCATTTGCAGGTCATTTACCATTGTCTTAACATGCTTCAGATTACCCATAGTCATTTTTTGCATTAAGATTTCCCTGATTGTTTTTAGGCATGTTGATATCTCAGTTTAAAGCATTAGTCAGTATCTGATGCTAACCAGCATATAGCATTTATTACATAAAGCCCTTGGTTGCCTCATTTGAAAAGAGCCATTTTAAAGTATTGGAATGAATAGATTCTTCTGATTATGCTTAAATTTATGAAATATATGAATGGTTAAGAAGTGCTTCTTTACAAACCAAAACCATGAAGTGACAAATTCACAGCATTTGCCCAAGGGTCCCTCACACTACACTGGCTTTTCAATCTTATCTGCTGTTCTGTTCCCAGTCCCCCACTGGAATCCTTAGCGTGTGCCTTTTCTTGAACCCCTTTTGAAAGTGGTCCTACAGAAAAAGTGTAAAAATCACCAAAAGGAGCCCTGTTTTCTGTGGAAAAATATTTGATATTGTGGCTTTCTCTCTTCTGGCTTCATCCTACTGAGGAATCTTACCAAGATCAAGAGGACGTGGTGAGCATTGCTGCAGGATCCACAAGCTCCCCTTTGTGTGACTAGTTTCTGTCTTGTACTCAGGCAATTGAGAGAACAGGTTCCTGCCCATTGCCTTTTTTTCACACATGTCTGTCTGATGACACCTCTGTGTGCTCTCCAGTGTTCCAAAACCGCATTGTGGGTGGCAGAGCACTGGAACAGGCTGCCCAGAGAGGTGGTGGAGTCTTCTTCTTTGGACACATTCAAAACCTGCCTGGATGCGTTCTTGTGCAACCTACTCCAGGTGACCCTACTCTGGCAGGGGGGTTGGACTAGATGATCTCCAGAGGTCCCTTCCAACCCCTGCCATTCTGTGATTCTGTGAAAACCAAGGCAAGAGCAGGTCCCATGAAGCAGCTACCTGATAAGGTCTAGAGATAAATTCTTGTTATAGGGCTGGAAAAAAAGGACGTTATGTTTCAGGGATAATGGCAAAGTAAGTGCCTCTCTTTTTCTCCTGTTGAGGATGGACAGGCAAATGTACAGGTGAAAGAAAAATGGAACTATCATGCTCAAGATGAAATGTATTCATTTATGCCATTTGCTTTCTGTCTCACCTGTTCAACCAATAAATTATATGGGGGGAGAATTGGCTTCCAAAGCTTGACATGGGGCATAACGTTCTCTTTTGTCTGCACACCACATTGCTTTCAGGCCCATGGTGCCTCTCTGCAACCACTCTTTGCAATTAGCCTGGTGTATGAGGGAAATGGAGAAAACTGGACTTCAGTAAGGCGGCTACACAAGCTCATATCTGGAATAGCTCTTCTGACATGAGTGGAAGACATTGTCTTTAACGCAGCGAAGATCAGCATTTATCTTGATGCTTCACCGCCTGTCCCTACCGCTGCATAAACCCACTAGAGATACTTCTCTGAGGCTCATGTATGTCTGTATGGGAGTAGAGATTAAGGGGAAGGACGAATGAGACTGTATTTGCAAACAGCTGTGAAAAACAAAAAAGCTTTCTTTGTAGCCTCAATTTTACTTTCTATGAGGCAGCGCTCAGTGCTCGTGGTAGAAAAGTCTCATGCTCTGGAAGGCTAATAGCACTGTTTAGGCTTATTCGTTAAAACGAGTCAATTCCTGTCTAAGACAAGTCTTTTTTCCTGTGCTAGAACTTGTTAGCATTTAGCAGAGAAGGGATGAATGCCAGCTACTCACTAATAGCTTTCATTAGCAATTAATTATAAGTAACAGTTATGAATCTAAATCAGCATCAGAAACTAATGAAGTCATCCTTGTAATGAATGAAAATGACTAATGAATATGGTCCATACATAGCTACACAACGCAAGGTAACTATAACTTAGCAAGCAAAAGAATGGATACTGTGGGATCCTGTGTCTGACCTCACTCGCACTGATGTTAATCAAAAGGATCCTGATACCCTTCAGCAAGAGAAAGTGTGGCAGTGTTTTCTGTCATGGAAGAAAGAGATTATATTTTTTTATAGCTTTGACCCAGTCTTTTGTGACAGATAATACACAAAGAAGGGGAAATTTATTCAGGGAATGCCGACAAAGAGCTGCCAGAAATGTCTAAGGGGTTTAGACACTAGACTCTAGACACTAGACTTTAGACATTATTAAAGCAGCATTACAGAGACCACATAATCAATAAGCTGTCAATGCTTAGGGTAGTAATTAAGGGATACCTGTAAAAGAATAACGCTCGTTTGCTGGGAAAGCAAGTACACGTGTCTTTCTATAGTCATATTCATTTTAGTTATTGATTTCTAACAGACTATTTTTTAAAGAGATAGTATAAGAATAGCATAATCAGCTATTAATGTTTTGATACCGTGGCACATCTCAGGAGACAGAATCAGGAAGAAGAACAGATTTTCTCCTTCCTAACATTTTAGCAATTAGCAAAATAGGTATCATCCTATTCCTGTTTTGCTATTGATCTGAAGGGACTGTGTGGGAAGGGACCTGGCTTAGGGAATTAAGATTCTCTCGCTACTTGTGAGGGGACGAAAATGTCTCTCCTTTCATGTTTCTTCCATTTGTCATTTTATGCGGTGCACCTGCACTTTGTAGGGAAGTAAGGCCAGTAGCAAATCCCAGTGGTGAGTTAGCATCATATGCCTGGTCTGTTGTCAAGATACCATATGAAAGATCATGGCTTTCCAGTGGATAAATGTACAGCTATCCTCGGAGCTGTCTAACCGCTGTTTCCACTGGATCAATCTTAGAGTCCGTCTTAAAGTTTTATCATGGAGCTGAAAGATAAGGCAATGGGAGAAGTGACACTGATGGCATTTTGAAGTAGGAGTCTTTGCCTTGCAACTGATCTCAACTAGTTGCAAAACTGCTACGAACTCTGCTGCACCATGTCCTCAGGGCCAGCAGGTGCAAATCAGCATAACTGAAATTTAAATTCATCAAACCATAGTGAATTGCGCTGGCCCCAGATTAAAGCCTAAACTGTTGTTAATTCACAACACACGAGGAGCACAGCACTATGTGGTGAAAGATACAGAGGTAGGAATGGGCAGGTGCTGATTCAGTTGGGTATTTATTTAATCCCCTTGCTCTGAGATAAACAGTTTTTATTCATACATCATCACCTTTGCCAGACACATAAATTTTCAATTCCATTTGATCTTCAGGAGCAGACTCACGCTAGGTTGGTGGAACTTCAGTCAGGTTCAGCACAGTTCCCATTTGTCCTTGTCCATGGCAGGATCCAGCTTAGAAACCACCAGGACCCTGACCTTGGAAGCTTTGTCTTCTGTGGATGCAAAGGGAATCTTCTAGGGATGCAGGCTTCAGGCTAACTAGCCTGAACTCTGTTTCTAGTTCTCTGCCTAAGTTATTGGTATTGGGATGCTCTTCCTATTCTTGATTTTCATGGGAAATGCTCTCTGCTGTTGTTATGGCTTCCATAGGAAAGCCTATGTGGCTTGCCATTATAGTGAAGGGTCTTGGCCCCGAGATGTCCCTACACCAAGATTAGTCAAAGATTAAAGGAAGCCAAAAGAATAAGGATTTAGGTTTGATTTTGAGAAGTGAGCAGAATTAGGGCTGCAAGGAGTATATAAATGTGGATTGGGTGAAGCTTTACAGACAAGCTCAGAAAGTTTGTACTGTACATAAGAATGCCATGAAAGAGAACACAGAGGTGATAATATGCCCTCTGTTTTAATTATGCGAATACTATATACTGGGACTAGAAATTGTGTGAAAATCTGTCTCTTGTAAAACAGAAACTTGTGAGCTTTCAGTGTTTCAGTCCATCCCATCTCCAGAACTGGCTGTTCTCCTGTTACGCACCATGACCAAGCACATCTCTGCTTTTCCTGGCAACCTCTCCAGCAGTTTCCCTTTATTTTATGGCATCCTGGTGTCTGTATGAAGGGAAAAGCTGCTCATGAATATTGTTGCAGTGTTATCACGGGATCCTGGGCTTACACAGAGCAGCTGTCTTTGCCACTTTATCTTATCCTCCACAAACCTGCTGGTTAATGCTTCCTGGATTCTTTTCTGCTCTCTTATTTTCACTCCTTCTGGTTTTCAGAAGACCTGACCCACATTGCTCTATCAAAAAAAAACCCTTCAAAATTTCTTCTGAAATAGAGGTACTCTTTTCTCTTGTTTTCCTACACTCTAAATTTTGAGTTTTTCCTGTATTCATTGAAGGGGAATCTATTAACCATAGCTTTTTTTTTTCTTCAAATTACTGTATTTTTTTCCAATGATTTGTTTAGTTGACGTATTAATAGTGAGCAATTTGTTCTTAGTGAGTTCTAATGCTGTATTTATTTTAAAATGTGTGGCAGGAACAATTAAACATCTTAAAATTGCAAGCATACATAATTTTCCACATATTTTACATCAGATAATGCCTGCAATTTTCCTTGGGGGGGAAAAAAAAAAAAGCAAAGCATTTTCTGCATCAAGAACACTAATCCAGAACTTTGAAGGAGCAAGAAATTTATCAAGGACACAAGACTCCAAAACAGTCAACCCCCCTTCAGGGCAAATCGGTCTAGTGAAAGCCTGAAAGAAAGATGAAAAAAGTCCTGACATCAAACTGAGTCTGTGCTCTTAAATCTGTATGGGTAGCAGAGAAGGATTAGGTTCCTTTACACATATTGTAACTGGTGTTCTTGAAGGACTAAGTTACCTTTTACTGGACATTCCAGTCACAGGGGTTGTATTGCATTTCTCTGGGAACACTAACATCTAAAAACTTCGCTGTGGCTTTTAGCATGCTGGAGGCATATTAATAAACCATAATATTATTCTACCCATCTGTAAGTTTTGAATTGAAGAGACAGACTTAATTTCCTATCTGTACCAAGAATAGAAAGTTTGGATGGTTTCTTTTTGCCTTCATGAGCTCAACACCTTTTTTTGTTTCATACAAAATATGAAAAACTAATTTCACAGAATTAACTTGAAAATCCTTTTCTGAAGAATTCATTCTGGGACATCTGGCTGACTCATAGAGGCTCTGCTGCTGCAAGAAACTTTCAAGTCTAAGTTGCTCTGAACATATCTGCATTTCTTTTGATTATTAATACGATGGACAGGTTTCACACTGGTTTGTGCCAACATAAAGTAGCTGTGCAAATGAAACTTACTCTGAATGTGCCTAATGTAGTGTGAACTACAAGTTTTCTTCTAATGAAAGCTTTATTTTCACTGTCATTGAACTCAAGGAGGGGGGAGCAATTTTGTTCTTATGACTAAAGCAGCTGGCTTGAGTTACCATCGTCTGCATTAGGCTATTTGCAAATATCTTTTTAACGTTTCTTGGATTTAAAATGTTTGTTTCTAGTCAGATACAGTACAGGTATTTTGTCATTCTTGCGCAGAAGCAAAATAAATTTATGGTTCAAGTCAATTAAGCAGAGAAAAGTAAGAGGTGTTAAATGTACAGTTTGATACAATTTGATAAGCAAATCAATGTACCATGTGAAGAGGTATCTCCCCAGATCTGTGCTCTGAAATTGTGATAAGCAGTCTTTAAAAATACCATCTTACTACCTAACATTTGAAATCTCATGCATTTCTTAGTGTCTGTCTGTCTGTCTGTTTTTTGTATCTCAATGCATTCTACAGACAAACCGTGTTTACTTCTCTCTGTATAGACCTCACTCCAAATCATACATGATAGCCCAGTCGAACCTGGCACCGCAGGAGTTACAGGTGCAGCCAATTAAAACCCTGTCAAGGGAATGTGAGGTATGAAGGTGACAGTTAATATATATTAACATTAGCTTTTTTAGTTCCCCCATGAATTAATGGGTATTAGCTGCAGTATCAGCTTCTAATTATTGCATATTTATTATAGGCACCACGGGCTGGAATCTGGGGCACACAGAAGCATGGTTTATGAACTGGTTATGGGCTACACTAGCAAAATGGCTGCGCGGGAGCTGGCCTGGGGAGATGGGTAGTTGTCAGAGGGATTCGAGTGTTCTTTGCAACGTGGCCTGGGCTGCACAAGAGCTGTTGGGAATACTGAGGAGGCCCAGGGGGAGCTTCTGATTTTCTCCCACCTTGAGCCATTGGCAAGCCAGGCAGGCTGCGGGATCCCACCCCAGACATGGCGGGTCCCCACGCACTCCTCCCTCCTGTCCTCCAAGCACATTCGTAAGCCTGCTCACTGTCCTATAGGAGGGCAGAGGTTGAGCCTGAATATCTGCTTTTCACAGCAATTCCAGTCACCAGGTTTGTGTAATTAACAGCAAAATTAGCCCTGGACTACTCACGACCTTCAGGCCCAGCTTCTGCAGAAGCCCTTCCTGGAGCAAACACCCAGGAAGAGAGAACAAAAGGGAATCTCATGAACTGACCAGACAACAGGACTAAACTGAGTCTCAGCGACTGAGGAAGAGAGAATAAAATAGACTATAAGAATGATTATGGAGGCTTGAGCATAAAGACTTTCATTAAAGCTACATCAGTTTCCTTTTTTTGTAATTACAAAATGCAGCACCTCAATACAGAGCCAAACTGAGCAAGACGCTCCCACCTTGAAAATCTGAAACCTTGAAAAGGCTGGGCCTTGCCAAAAGTCATCTAGAAAGCAGAGGGATGCTGAGTAAGGTAAGAAGTTGGAGAAGTCTCTAGCAACTAGCTAGGAGGTAAAACAGCCTGCTGGGGGCAGTGGCAGTTGCCCCTTCCCACTTGTACCGGGCCAAAAAAATCCAAATTCAGCCTGTAGGCAACATATCCTGCCCTTCTGCATGACTCTGCATTCTTCTGGAACACTAGCTATAGCACAAAAGTGCAATTCTCAGCCTGGAAAGCAGACACGAGCAACTGTTCTTGTTTGTGAGCGGTTGCCTAAATATGTTTATAGAGAGAAATAGGTCGGAGAAGACGCAGGCTGTGAAACTTCAGAAGCCATATTACAGAGATCATTGTGAAAAGCTCTACCTAGACTTCAGAAAATGATCACAAAATTGCAAAAATCCTCATTAAACTGAAATACTCTCCCAGTAAAGAGCTTCTTATATCGGACATGCTTTCAAGGGTACTGATAAACACTGAAAGCAAGAAGCTGCAGGAAGGAGAGCTTCAAGTAAATGTGATTTAAGTGCTACCTATTACTGATACAAAATTTGACAAGTTTGAGCAAGAAATGTAAAATGACCCAACTGCACAGCAGCTTGAGAGAGTTTTCTTAGACTGAGGCTAACAAGAAACAGCCTGAGCACCATCAACTATACAAAAGGCATTGGGATTATGGAGATGAAATAGCTCCATGTGATGGGATTTTTTACTAGAAAAAAAAGATTATCACAATAGAATATCATAAAAGGTCAGTAATGTGGCACAAAATCCCCATGGGATGTTGAATAGAGCGCAGCTCACAGTGTCTGGTACTGGTCACAGAAAGGAGGCTGAACAGAAGCCCATCCAGGCACAAACAGCGCTGCTGGAGATAAAGTACCCAAGTGTGAAATCTATAGTGCATTCAGGGAAAATATGTCAAAGAGCCAGTGACACCATGTTTAATTCCCGATTACCCCGAGGCCATGGATGGCACAGTCTGAATGAAAAACTTCATATCCTGAATACTTGAATCCATAGTAAGGGAGTCTAACAATACACTTTACATCACTTTTTCTGAGCTAATTGGTTTCAGAAGTGAGAGGGAAAAGGAAAAAAATCTTTACCTTCACCTCTTGAGCTTAATAAACCAAAGGTAAGCAGCCCTGAAATCATGGCACAACAGCCCTATGCCAGGCAGTGGGAATAAAGGACACGAATGACACAACACTCACCTGCTGGAAGAGTGCCGAATTTCAGCCAGGGGGCATCAACATCATATAGAGAGGATGGAGCTTGCCATGTCTGCTTCAAGGCTAAAGGAAGGACGCTGAAACAAAACCGAGGAGAGGTTGCAATCCCTTTCCTGTAAGCAAACAGAAAGTTCAGCAGTACTCCCAGAGTCACAGATTTACTGGCTGGACAGGAACCAGCCGTACTGAAGAAACGATGTGCTTGCTTCTGGCAAGGGGAGCTGACTGCAAGTTAGCACAAGTTAGCAAGGGCACAGTTAGGGAGACATAGCACAGTTCAGGGCGCTTGCAATGAGACCATCTTGACATCTGTAGTGCAAACCTGAGCACAGTTTTACTGAGGGTCTTGGTATGTCTTCATGTGACTCAGTCCTGGTGCTCAGCCTGTCCCTGCTGGTACTCCATTTACTTAGGGGCATGGAAAATGAGGGATAACTAGCTAATACCAGAGTTACGCAGTTTTTAACTGCGCTCAGGAAGAGTCCCTGAGCAATTGCAAGTAAGGCTACGTGGACAATTGTTTCTGTGGTAGCACCAGTTTTGGTACCACTCCCTGGCTCCCACATTGCTCACCAGGTTGCACCACTTGTGGGTGCAACTGGTCATACCAGCACTTGCACTGTTGCACCAGTGTCAGGTGCAGCTCTGGGGAGCGCTGGTGTGAACCACATTGGGAACTGTTCTGGCTTTTCTTCTTTTGAAATCCTTTGCTCCCTTCAGTGGCAGTGGAAACACTGGAACCACGGAAAATAACAGTGGGGAAAAGTTATTCTGAAAGTAGCTGGTCAGAGCATTAAAGACAAAATGGAGAGTATCTGTGAGCTTCAAGAAATTAAAATACGACCTGACTTTGTTATGCTTTTCAGTTTTATAGCTATATAGCTTGACAGAAAAAAAGGTCTGATTTTTCCTTTTGTATTATTTTTTAATGAACTAATTAGCTTCCTTGTACAGGCCCTGTTGTATTGTTATTAAGGTTATAATTTACTAGTTTCTTTTTCTACCTTTTGCACACAGAAATATTTGCTCTGATGCAAGGCAACTTTTCTATCATTGTACCTATACCCATCCTAGAGAACCTGAAGTGTTTCCATTGTGCTGGTAAACGCACACTGTCTGGAACTAACCAAAGCTCTGATCACCATTGCAGATATTCATATTCTTCTTAATTCACTTTTGAGGACTTGAAATACTATTTTTATCCTTCTTTTCAGTTATATTAGGCAGTTTAGGGTGGGCAAACTCAAAGAGAATCCCTAATCACCTCCTGTGCGAGGCACCACAGCATTCGTGAATTCAGTTTTGCAGCAAGTGTAGAGGTATGAGAATCCCTAATCAGGTTAATGAGGTGCTAGAGACAGAAAAAATATTTCTAAAAACAACAACAAGGTCCCCCCCGAAAGGATAATGATGTAAATGTCAGAAGTTTCACGCAAGTAGTCACGATGACGAATGACACACTGTAAGTAACTGGAATTGCTTGCGGTGCTATCTAAATAGTCATTTCCAGCACTGATATGTACTGCACCAGTAAAAGTTAAGAAGACACATAGACAGATCTGACAAGGATCTGTAGTGCAGAGCAGCCTGATTGTGCGTTCCTCATTCTGTTGTTTTATTCTAAGCTTTTGGTGTGTGATGTATTTTGCCTTCTGTTTTGATCCTGTAGTTCAAAATGCCTCCTCTGCCTCCCCCCTACACCTAGAAAGGAGGAAGATACAAACAACAAAGTTCTAAATAAGTAATTCTATTGCCATTCCCACAAATATGAGTGGTAATTTAGGAAATTGAAAATTTATTGAATATTATGAATATTGAAAGTTATTGAAAATAACTTCTTTAATATCACCGCAAGTACTCTTGTGTTGCAAAGAACTATCCACAGTGCAAAATCATATTTGGAGAAAAGTGACGTGGAGTAGAGGCCAACAGGACACGTCATTCAGTGACACTCTATATGTTTATTTTAAAGTAATATTTGGCGGTACTCAGGCAGTTGCATTGTTTTGGCAGGTGTATCAGGAAAACATCCCCTTGCATTTCAGATTAATTTCATCGGTCGTCTTTTCTCTTTTACTCGCCTTTTGAAAATATACGGTATCTGAACAACTTTAAAGTGCTATAGAACTTCATTATGGTTTTTCTGACTTCTTTTACAAAATATTCAAAACTGGCTCCTTGGCTATTGGGCTGCCAGGACCCCCTTGAGCGTGTTGGTGTCATTGTAACTTTAGTGGATTTCATTACAGAATAAATTTGAAGTTTGTGCTACTGCTATGAAAAGTATTTGAAACAAGCATGGAAATATGAGGAATGGATAGATTTCAGAAATACCAATAAACTCAAAATTACTTTACCAATTCATATTCACTAGATCTGAATTATATTATTCTGTTAAAGGAAATAAACTTCCCTATGCCATTAGTTTCCACAAATCTGTCTGCCTATCAGTGGGCAATAGCAGAAATTTCAGAAACAGGTGCAAGAAAGCCTGGAAAACACCTTTATGAAAGAGGACACTTTCATAATACCCTCTGTCACTCCATAGACAGTATGTGCCCAAAGGCAGAAAGGATTATATTAGTTACTATTTAAATTAAAAAGGTCTCTAAAGAGCTCAATAGATTTGGGTCTATATTCCCATTTATCCACACCCTGCCATTTGCTTTTCCTTTTTGATAGGGTAAACCTTTTGAGTTTTTACTAGATTTTCCATTATGGTGTCCGTGTCCCTTACTTAAGCAGTTATACCTAGTGCACAACCCAGAAGCATGTCTAGGTGGTTCAAGTGTCAGTGATCCCCTTCAGTGCTCATCACCTGGCATTTAAGAACAGCAGAATTTCATTTGCCATCACACTCCCTTGTCACCCCCTTCCACAAGGTCCTTCTGAAATTCTTCAAATTTGTCTCTAGTCTCGACTAATTCACATTACTTTCCGTCCTCTTCAAATATCATCACCTCGGGGTCCTGGCGGTTGGAGAAGGATCAGCTTATGCTTACTTTTGTGTTCTTTCTAAGAATCCACTCCTGGTTTCTGTTGAAATAGAAGGCTAAAGCGACCTTTTGTCTAACAAATGCAGCTATTATTACAGTCACCCATTGTCACCATTATTCTCCGTTATTAACTGTTTCACCACATAAAGTAGGTGGGACCCTGAGAGTATGAGCACGCAAGAGGCTGCTTGGTAAACTAAACGGTGAAGCTGTGATTCAGCAGCAACTGCTTGTGTGCATGGATGCATAGAAAACACCAGGCCATCTTACCAAAACTGGCTATGAGCTCAGGCCTTACTCAGGAAGTCAGATTTGCTGAGTTTGAGCTGCAAAGCTAAACTGTGGAGATGCAAAGCACTGTTTGCAGAAATTTGAGAACAGGCAGAATATGCCCACCGTGAAAAACATCAGTGTCACACAGTTCCAGTTTAGGCAATATTTTGGTTACAATATTACCCAGCAGACCAACTGATGGAGAAAGATAACCTTTGCAGAGTTGTTCAGGTTGTGTCTGGAAAAGAATTCATGGGCAAGAAATATTTCGATAATTTGATTTTGAGTGGAGGGACTACACCTGAACCATGTGCCCTCTGTAGCACCTTGTCTCTGAATTTCTGCCTGTGCTATCTGCAGAAGGTCTTTAGAAAAGCCAGGTGATTGCTATATTCTTCTAGTTAGGAAAAGCAGTCGTCTTTATTCTGAGCTTTTTAAACTAAACTGTTCCTCAGTCATAAGTAATTAATATTAGTTGCTTGAGAAACCTTTACCACCCATCTGTCTGTCACACTAGTGACTATGAAAATTATTAACACTCCACAAACAGCACTCTCCCAGTCACTATTTGATTTATCTGTTAAACCTTGAGCAATTCTTTACTTAAAAATGTAATTGTTCTGTTGAGGTTGCAGGCCTGAATTATCCACAGGTTTTACCGTAAGGTGATGGGGAATACAAGAGTGTTGTGGTTTGGTCCACACAGGGAAACACTTGCCTTCCAGGAAAGGCTGAAAATACTTCATGGTAACAGTAATCTTGGCTTACATTAATCGGGATGGGAATCAGAAAGAGCACTATGGTAAAAGAAGGTAAAGGAAGACCCTGGATACTTCTGTGCTTGGGGGGGTATTTTTCTAAACTAATAATGTGATTTTTGATGATTCATAAAAACCATGTCTTTGAGTCTTGAAAAATAGGTAATTAAATTGTTCCAGTGTAAGGCACAAAATAGTAATTTATACTTTTACTGAAGCTGATGCATTAATTCTTTTAAAAAATGTTATTTGTTTGATACATTGTTTTAATGCAGCTGTGATAAATGAGAAAAGGTTATATGAATGGCAGTCTTATCTTGCAAGCCAAATCTATTATCTGCAACTGTCACATTTTAATAAATCTTACACTTTAATTTTTTAAAGCTGCACTAGATATTTATAAGAGTCATTATTCACCTAAATTAACAACTCCTTCTGACCTCCTGTGAAATATATGTTTGTGTTCTCCTAGGCTTTTCTGTCAGCTAGATGCTCACTTCCCATATGTACAATATTGTATTTGTGTAGAAGCTCTCCATGGCAACTAATGAGCTCCTGAGGGTAAGAAACGCAATGAAGCTCAACTTTGATTTACAAAAATGAATCAGTCATTTTCCTTTTTTGATAGTGAATTTAAAAAGATTTATAATTCATCTGCATTGTCATTTGCTTCCGGTACAATTGCCACAGAAAATTTAACCCTATCCTTCACAGCCTGGGAGTAGTCCCTCTCCCTGGAGCTCCCACGTGTACCTCAGGTACACCAACCTCCATGCTGGGTATCTTCTTTTCACTCTGTGGCTGGGATGAATTTTAAAAGTCCAATGACCTGATGTTAGGGAAGGGCACACAGCAACGGAGCTGTGGTAGGAGGGTCTTTTTATGGCAACACTAGAGCTATTTCTCCTGTGCTAATGGGCACTGCTTAATTTTGCTTTCATGCTGCTCCACTTGGATTGCCACTGTCATCTGGTCAGGTACTCCTCAGCTTGTTCCTCTGAATTCTGAACCTGTCAAAACACAATTCCTGTCAGTGTGGAGTAGGAAAGACATAGCAAGTTTGCCAAGGGAGGTCCCTTTCTGATAGCTACTAGCAAAACCCCAAGTGATGTTTTGTTGCTTGGGTTTTTTTTAAAACTTGCAATTTTTAAAAATCTTTGTGGTTGGATTTCAGGATCAATGTTTTCTCTCTTCACAGCCAAACAAAGAGGAGGCATAAGAACATTTTAAATTATTGTGGCAATTGAAATAATTGAAGTTCCTAAATTTCACTGCTGACCATTTTATCCCACTGACTGGTGCCCCATTAAGTATGATTTGCTTTGTTATAAACACTTCAGGTGTATCTCCATGAAATAGATATATGTTACACTTTCACGCTATTTCCACTATTTCCATGACCCTGGTTTTTATCTTCCTCTTTTCAGCCGGAATATGGAACTACCCACTTTCTCTGTTTCTCCATCATCAGTTCATCCCCAGCTTTTCCTGGAGAAGTAAAACTGAGCATCCTAAAAGACCAACTCAGATACTGTAAATGGAAAGTATCAACTTCTTCTCTGTGGTTTTCTTGATAGCTAGTGAACACATATCCGTTTTGGATTCTATTTTGAGGCAGAGCCATCTTTTTGCTTCAAGTTCAGGAAGAACTGTCCCACTTCCCAGAAGCACTGTGAGAAAAGAACTCGCGCGGGGTGGGTACCTCTGGCTTTCATCCATACTCTTCCTGTAGGGTGTGCATTCTTGATGTCTAGTAATAGTTATGCTCGGTGGGAGTTGAAATAATCTATCCCTGGTACTAGTAGGAACACAATATCTTTGATAATTCTACCATTCTGCCCATTAAGTTAAAATTAGTCAACACGTTCTAAAATTGTGAGTCAGGCTGACAGACACAAAAGAACACAGGCAGCATAGCCAGGTAAGTCTAGCTTCCTTAGAAAAACAGGCTAAGAATCCTTTTAGTTATCAAGTCCTCTTTCTATTTTACAGATTCCATTTCTTTCTCTTATTCCCCTCTGCAGTGTAATAGAACAGATAACTTCTTGCTACAGATCTTTGTACATTCAGTTGTACTCGCACCAGAAAAATGCAGTGAAATCTTCACTACTTTTAATGACAGACTTGCTCAGATGTTACAGAGAAAAAGGCTAGACTGAGCTAGACAGGCAGTTCTTTTATTTCTCCAGGTTATCATTATAAGGTAAACAGTGTTTTCAAATTATTATCCATCCCCTTTCTCTCTAAACGCTAAATAATCTTCTCTCTAAACTGTACATAACCATTCTACTCATGACCCTTCATGTAGCTTCTTAGTTTAAAATGTATTATGTTATTTACACAATTAATTATCCTAGCAGACCATTGTTTACCAACATTATCCATCATGCCTCTGCTTTCCAATGTATCACTCAATCAAAATTCCCCAGGAATTTTTTTTTTTCTTTCACAATTCATGAATACTCGTATTTTTCCCCTGTGAAACACCAACACTTGAAAACAATAAAAAATATTCTCCAGTTACCTGAAAATAGCTGCATAAAAGAAAATTTTGTATTTCATTAGAATTATAGCCAAACAAGTAATATTCTTTCTATATTTGCATGAATTTGCATATTGGTCCAACTGCATTTTTTATTGTTTTCCCCCAAGTCAGGTTCCGGTTACCTTTAAAATGTTACAGAGCATCTTGGCTTTTCGGAACCCAGAGGATAAGGGTGAGTGGGTGGCTGTGTAAACATGCTGTTTGGCTACTAATATTAAACTAAGCCCACAGCGTAGTGAATAAGAAACACAATGGGATGTTTCAGGGTGAGTCTGGTCTGTTGGAACGGTGCACTTGGCCTTGTTAATTCCTCCAAACTGGAAAAATGTCACTGGAACCAATGGACTGTTCCAGGATCCTGGTGTCAAAACCAAGGAGTGGGTGCTGGGCTTTGGGACCATTTTATCAGGACCTTCAGTCCTTCCTGTATTTTCCACAAAGCCTCCTAAACATGGGCATTGACCTTGCCAGTCTTGTTGGCCTTGGCAATGTTTGACTGTTATGCCTATTGAAGCATTCCAGAGGGGAACGCTAAAAGCAAAATGTATGTAATTTCCTGACACTAAAAGCAGAGCTTTTTTATTTCTTTCGTTGTAACACTGTGATAACCTTCGAACAATTCTCCTTTTTTTTCCCATTTGCAAAGAGCAACATTCAGCTATTTCCTTGTCAGAAAGCTTATGATTATATGAAAAAAGGCAGTGCTAATGAATTGCGTATAATAAATATAATAGTACTGAAACCATTAGCACCAGCACATCTGCAAAATTACTATTAGCATCTCTTTACTACAGGCCAACTAAGAAAATGTCAGATTTTTCATTTTGAACATCTGATGAAGTTATCTGCATTTTCTTCCTTTTGAAGGCTCATCCTTGGGTGAGTATTTGTACTTACTGCCCCCAAGAACAGCTTTGGCAGGCTTTCTAGTTTTGCAGCTTTACTTTAAAGTAGAGTTAGAAATTAAGACATGCCATGTTTGCCAAAATTCAATAGTACTCTTCCATAAATACATGAAAACAAACATTTCCTGAGCTGGATCTGTAGTGTGTGTGACATTGTGCTATTTATATTACTGTCCTCCTGATAACCAATCCACAAGCACATGGTTTGGTTCAGATGAGAATCAAGATGATAAATATTTATGTGTCTTTCCTTCATGCTTAGACTGAAAAATCACTCCAGAAAAGACAAGTTAACTATTGTGTGTATGGTGCCAGTCTTCATCTGTTCAACCTCTACACTCTTCAGGCCAAGGAGTGGAGTTGATCATTGGAGCTCTGATCTCTGAGTGATATTATTGTTGCAAAAATAGACACATATATATCAATTCTGCCAAATATAGACATTTAGCTCGTGACCTCAGCTACTGGCCACAGGCAGCAGCAATGTCTGGTCATAGAATACAAAGATGGTACGAATAAAATGAAGAAAGAACATGAGAAATCAAGTGGAAAATCACAGAGATCATAGGGACGGGGGTATGGTGAAAGAAACAATAAATGTTTCAAGCACACCAGGAGCAAAAGGTCAGTAAGGGATATAGAAATGTTCTTTGAGAAGGAAAGAGTGATTTATTGACAAAAAAGGATTTTCTAGACAGTGCATTATCTCCAGAAATAGGTCCTTTGTCTCCACATCTATGAAGAAGGATGGGGAGAAGACAGAAACAGACAACTATATTCTTGGAAGAAAGAGAGGGAGAGTAAAAATTTAAGCTCTGCAAAAGAAGGAGATTAAATATACATCTATTCCAGGAAAATCTAGTGTGTGATACAACATTAAGTATGATGGGAAATTAGTCAACATGAGTTGGATGTGAAGGTATTTTTCTTTAGTGTGGAAAACCATGCATTTGGAGTCTGCAGATCAAATGCATGAAAAGAAAAAGCAGCACCTTTCAGTCTCATCAGTCAGTGTACTTGGTGGCCTAGGATGCAAGCAAGCCCTTCCTTGCTAGCATGTTGATGAGTTAGGCTGGGGGAGGTCCAGCAGCCTCTGTCCTACGTACTCAACAGTTTGTTGTTTACAAAACCTGACATTGCTGTTCAGATGAAGGGTACTGACTGGCTGACAGATGCTGAATGCTTTTGTTCCACATTTTATGTCATCTTTAATGCCATAAGCTCTTTGTGTGTGTGTTTTGTTCTTATGTGGGTGGGTTTATCTTGGCATTACCATAAGGAATTGGAAAAGTTCCTGTTTAGGATCAGGGAAGATGCTCAGCAGTAATCTGGTAGTCTAAACCACCAGTGAGTACGTGGGATCCCTCCCCTGCCTGATTTAGGCCACAGATGTGGACATGAGCTTCCTATCGCCCACATGGGCATCCTGACCGCAGGGCTATTAGCTACGCTGTTGTAGACTTCTTTCATTCCTCACTGATGTAGATTGTATTCAACATTTATTATCATTGAAGAAAAGAGAAAAACAGTCTCCTAGCTTCCCACTTACAGCACTCGCCAAGTATGTGCTAAATAGTGTAGGTTCATTCCTGCATGTTTCAGTGCTTGTGCACAGTGGCTTGTCTTCAATATGCTCAGAGCCATAAAAAAGACACACAATAGCCCACTGTTTCCAGCAGGGATGTGCAAGACTGGCGCATCCCAGGGAAGCAGTTTGTACCTGCATCTCACAGATCCCAGAGGCGTGCTGTCACACAAGATCAATCTGAAATACCTCTTGCTTTGCGTGGAACCTCTACTGGAGACCTGAAAGACCTTCTGTAGCAGCAGTTTTGCAAGGAAGTGGCACTTTCCAACCTCTGAACTCAACAGGAACCCACAGTCTCTAACAGTTTGCCTTTCACAGTCAGATGTAACCAAGGATTTCCCTGCAATGTGTGCCTACACCCTACATCTTTTGGCATTTCTGGGACGTTTTAGCAGAAAGGTAGGCCTCTGATGTTACATCTGCTTCCTCTGCACCTGTCTGTGCGTCCTTTGATATCTATAACTGTCTGAAAATGCAATACCTCTCTCCTGGCCTGACAATGAAGCAAATCCCGGGGCAGCAAATACTCCTCTGGGTTGCATGAGAAGGTGCCTGTGCTTAGCGAAAAGCTGCCCTTGGTACTCAGTGTAAGGAATTCAGCACACAAAGAAGAAAGTGGGTAAGGAAAGCAACCAGAGAAAGGCAGCCGCGTCAGATCAAAGCAAGGGCGACGCTATTTAAGTGTGCAGCACACACACCTCGGAGATGGGAAAATGCAGCCAGATAGCTATAGACTATGAAAAGATATATGTTATGTAAAGGTGACACACCAAACACTCATCTAGTATAGTCTGTATTGATAATGAAAAGAAAATATACTGTCAATTGTGAATCACATCAGTCAGATCCCAGTTTTGCTTTGACTACTAAAAAGGGATGAGTTAATTACCACCTTGTTACCTGGCAGAAAGATTCACAATATAACCTACCGTTCCGAAAAAGAAAGTCAGCATGGTTTCTCCTCCCTTGCTTAATGCAAGAGAATCAGAGAACCGTAATCTAGACCATGTGATCAATAATTGCCCAAGTGGAATAAAAATAAAGCCAGAAAAAAATTACTATCTGCTTCAAAAGTTTCTATGAAAACATCTCGCACAAATCTGAAAAAAAATTATTCAGAGTTTTTTGAGTGGGAGACAATTTTCCAAAAATACTGCAATTTTACAGTCATTTTGCACATGCAAAAACCAGAAGTTCAGGAAAAGATATGTTTTTCACAAATTTCACTCTTCTCATCTCCATTGACTGCATAAATACCATCTTCCAGGTTTAAAATGGACAGGCGTGTCATGCAGCCCCCTTACCTGCTGGCCAAATGCTCTCATGGAGGCCACCACCACCCTGGGGACACTGGTCAGTTGAGGGCTGGCACAGCCTCGCACAGTAGCCCTTCGAGCCAGCTTCGAGCTCAGGCAGGACAGGAGTGTAATGGTGGCACCACAGCACCCAGAAAGGGATGCTGATGCCCATGTTACACTGCTGGCATCACTGGTCACGGTCCCTCAGGCGCTATGGGTAAATATGGGTAAAATATTAAGAGTTTCACCTCTAAAATTGCCGTGATGAAGGAGCTTAAGTTCAGTTCAGATTTGGCTGGACCAGTCACCCTGCACCCTCTTTGAGGGGGACTGAATGTATTAGCTCAATTCCTCTGCTGGGATAAATGGCTGGATCTCCATTGATGTCAGGGAGACAGAGATATTCACACCAGCTAAACAGCGGGCTTGCTGAGAGCACATCAGTGTGCTTCCAGCCACGGCTTGAAGGAGCAGCTTTGTATGCAGCAGCGGCTGCATAGAGATCCAGAAAAGAGCCTTTCCCCGCCTGGGCAGAGGAATCTGAGCTGAGCTCAACCCAGCAGGAAGTTTTCCTTTGCATATCTTCCGGTCCACATGAAAGAGCATCCTTACCTGTTGCTTTGTAGACTGATCATGAAGAGAGCTTTGTATTGCAAATGGGAGGTGTGAGCATCATTCTCTTTGAAGTCAAAGCCAGAATTCTAGTCCCTGACAGCAGAAATATCAGGAGCATCATTAGTAACTTTCCTGTTTCTTCAACACACAGTTGAAAGGCTGCTGTCATGGCAATTTTAAAACATCTGCTTTGAAATTATTTTGGATACTTTTTTTGCACTTAACCTTGCGGTTTTTCATCTGCTTTGTTTGCAGCTCAAACTGTGTAGCTTTCCCTATATTTAAGTTCCTTATATTTATTTCCTTATATTTTATTTTGTAACACTGATCTGGGTTTGGTTTAACAAGGTAAAATCCAAGTGCCTCAAAACACTGAGAGAATGAGATGACTGGATAGACAGACAGACAATTAGATTTTCTTTTCTTATAGCTTAGTAAATCAAAACCTGATTAATTTGTATTCTTTGCTTCACATCATTTGTACCTGTTCAAGGGAGCGAACTATTTTCCTATTTGCTTTGAAGGTGATATCAGGGACCAGCCTGAGCATCAGAAATAGAATTGCACTCTCTAGAAGGTACCAGCCAGTAAAATCTTCAGTCATTTTGCTCAAAACAAAGCAAAAATTTTGATAATTTTAAAATAGGGTGGGACTGTTCAAGATGTAGGATTCTTCTGAGTGCAGATAAACTTTCTGTACTCTGGCCTATTTATGTGTTAATAGCAAATGTGGGTAGACAAAAAGCTATCTATCTGACTCGTGTCTGTTCATGAAAAAGGAAAACTTCTGTGTTCAGGTTTTCTCATGATAGGACGAGACAGAGACATGCTTCTGAAGCCACCACAATGTCATCTCAGGTACAGGGGAGGGTGTATGGGGAATGGGAGATACTTGTAACCAATGGCGCTTTTACTTAAAATATGGTGTTCATTCCAGATGGTTTCAATTATCTGGGCGTCGGCAATAATACAGTATTTCTTTAGCACTTAATAAAAGTAGTTCTTTGTTTTTTTTAATCAGAAATTAATTTCTGGAGAACGCTTCATGGGTAGACAAATCAGATGGCTCCTTGTGAATTATTTCAGTCTGTGGGGAGGGAAGGGAATCTACAAGAAAGCCCTGCTCTTCCACCCCTGCCTCCCGGCATGGCTCGAGCTCCTTCACCGGCTTCTCTGCAGCCTGAGAGTAGCCTCCAGTTCAGCAATGCTGAAGGAGACAGGAGAGAGGTCAAAAGTGGCTCCACCTTGCTAATGCTGTGGCAGAGCCCATTTCAGCAAAGGAAAAAGCTGGGCTGACCTCCTGCTGCTCTCAGTTGCACCAGCATGGAGGATGAGGCTGGCTTCACCCTGCCTCTCTCAAAACACACACAAAGTTGGATGAAATGCAGATGGTGAACATCTTGCTCTCATCGCAAGTCCCCCTTCCAGCATACTCTTCGATGCCTGGCAATACCCTTCTTTGCTTCGTAGAAAGCGCTTCACCTTCCTGCAGGAGCAGCTTCCGTCATTAGAGAATGTTTTATACTTACACATCTCCATCCTGTGGATAAAAAAAAAAAGTAAATAAATAAGCAATGGCAGAAAGAATAACAATAGCGAGGTCATGCAGTAAGAGCTTCTGCTGATCACAGAAATCAGGGCTGAAGGGCAGACCACCGCCGCCCCAGCAGAGCTCTGCCAGAGAAATAAACTAAATAACCAGCGTTTCATAACAATAATAGTAATAAAAGTCACTGCAGGGAATTCTGCCTCCACCTGTGCAGAGCCAGACCTAAGTTCCCTGAAGCCATGGCAATGCCTCCACCAATCCAGCCCGCTTTGAGTCTGCACTAGAAGCAGCAGGAGAAAAAAACAGCAAAGGCTGCCTCGGATGAGAGGCAATGGGCATGTGGGGCAGGGCGGGACCGTGACACTTCTGCCCTGGGGAACCTCTCCCCTGTGTATCTGGACAGCAAAATATCACTACGGGAAAATTAGATGCAGTCACATTAAGTGTATGTCACAAACTGATTCCCCACTCTGTGCAGCCCTGCACAGGGCTCCTGCTCTTCCTGGGATTGGAAGGGACTGTGAAAGCAGGTGCCCAATGTGTTTTTTAATGAGAAGAAAAAAAGGTCATTTTTAATTTACTACTGCATTTTATTTTTCTAAATTCAGAGTCCTGTGTAGATTTCATGTTAGAAGAGATGGGGAAAAAAAACCCAAATGAGCAACGCAGCTTTTAATGTGAGCATCTGATCCTGCAGCCATGCTGAGTGGGAAGAGGAGGTTTTTTCCTTTTTAAATGAAGCAATGATTATAGAAACATGACAGGAGCGTGTCTTCATATGGGAAAGCCTGTCACCTTTGTTATTTCTGCTGGCAACAGGCACTAGATGTCCTTTCTGAAACGTAAGCCTTTCACTCGCAGGCAGAGCATTGAAGCATTTCTCTTGTGAAATGCGAGTAGAAAGCCAGAGGTGGATGCAGCTAGTTGCATTGGGAGAGGCTGTTAAAATAATCACCCGTTTCCATCTTTATTGCTTATGCCGCAGCAACACACCTTGGGCCAGGCCCTTCCTTTACAATGCCAACAGAGGAGGCTGGGATCTTTCAGAGCAGAGAAGAAACTTCTCTTTCCTGATAAGTACTTAACCAAAGCCTTGAAAAGGCTGTGTTTTGTCCCTTTGAAAGTGATCCTTTTATTTAATGTTTTCTGCACCTAGAGTCCCTTGGTGATATTTCATTATTTAAAGTGTGTGAGGAAAAACTCTCCATTTTTTAACTCAATTTCCCTTTTAACAAGAATGACTAAAAGTTCTCACTCAGGGCTACTGGAAACAACAAGAATTTTAAAATGAGAATGAATAACAACAACAACAAAAAAACCACAGGAAGAAACACAGAGAGTTGTCTCAGAAATGATTCCTGAGAAATTGCAGGGATGTTGAAGGAGGCAGAGAAATTACAATATTCACCGGGGAATGAGGAGAAGCAGGATTCCCCCCATAAGATACCCCATGAGATACCCCTTCTGCAGAGAACATAGGCAATGCCTGCATTTGTCAGTGCTACTGTCAAATCTTGAACTTAGTTGTCTCAATTTTACCTATTAACTCCTGGTTAACTTCACCCAACAGCAAGAGTTAGCTTCTGATGGTTCAGCTCATCGGGCATCACTGTGAAAGGGGGTCAGATAGTTGGTCCTCTGCACGTCCCTTCTTTTTGCCTATAAAGGCTTTGGGCATCGTAAAACAGGCATTGCTATGTCCGGAACATCCTGTCCTACAATGCACAGTGCTGAGCTCCCAGGCAACCTTTGCCGTGCCGGGGAGCATGAGGCTGCTAAGCTGAGCAGGGATGTATGATGGGCACCTGCCGGTGTAGCACCCAGCACTCCGAGGTACTTGCAGGGGAAAGCCACCACCGCCTCTGCCCCTGCACCTCTGTAACAAAAAACACAGAAGAATGCTTCTGAGCAGACCTTGGGAAACAGTTTGGCCTTCTCCCTGTTGGTGGACCTCAGTATGGAACTACAGAAATAGGCTCTGAGTTTGGATGGTCGTCTCAGGTAGAGAGTTGGGGTTGTTCAGCCTGGAGAAGAGAAGGCTCTGGGGAGACCTTGTAGCAGCCTTCCAGTACCTGAAGGGGGCCTACAGGAGTGATGGGGGCAAACTTTTTAGCAGTGCCTTTTGTGATAGGACAAGGAGTAATGGCTTTAAACTAAAAAAGGGTAGATTTAGACTAGATATAAGGAAGAATTTTTTTACAATGAGGGTGGTGAGACACTGGAACAGGTTGCCCAGAGGGGTGGTAGATGCCCCATCCCTGGAAACCTTCAAGGTCAGATTGGACGGGGCTCTGAGCACCCTGATCTGGTTCAAGATGTCTCTCCTTATTGCAGGGAATTTAGACTAGATAACCTGTAAAGGTTCCTTCCAACCCAAACTATTCCATGACTCTGTGATTCTATAACTGTCACTTCTGGGTGGGCACTCTGACCCAGTGGGATATTATCAAAGAGGGAAGAGGTGGAGGTTTCTCATGTCCCTGCTACATTTAGGGAGAAAGTGGCAACCATAACCATGTTTTACACAGAGCCTGGTTGGATGGTGAACATAAAAGCTGGAGGAAGCTCGCATGTTTGATACACCCCGGGAGGTACATGCCTCAGGAGTGAAGGTGAAGAGCAGCAGAGGTTCTGGATGCCCATCTCCTTTATCAGGCTTGGCCTCACCTGGCTCTGCCTGCAGTCACCCACCTGCTGAGCTGTGAGAAAGGGAATGCCAGGGGCCAAAGTCTGATGGTTGGTACTAACAGGAAGCAGGGATGGGAGCTGTTGCACCAGAGTGGGGGGGGAAAAAAGCTATGTAATTATAAACATTCTAACAAATCAGTGAAAAGAGTAATCAACTCTCAGGCCAACCAACTCTCCAGACAAATGCCAATTCACAAGCATGGAAATGGACAGCAAGGCAGAGCCTGTGCACTTCCAATGCACAAAACCAACCCCCAACCTTCACAGAAGGGTTTGGCAGCCAGTTACAACAGTGACCAAGTTTTGTAGTGCTCTGAACCCCACTCAAGAATGAGACCTGTTTTGTGCCAGTTACTGCTCAGCAGGTTTGATGAGAGCCACAGCACGTCTCAGAAATGTGAGGGTGAATGCAATAAGTGGGCAAGAAAAGACCTTTTGGGCTGGTAAGAAGAAAGATCAAAGAAAAAGTTCAAATGCAAAATTTAAAGCAAAAAGGGTGACAGAGGTCCTGAAGGGTAATCCATAGGTTTTCTTTGGGGAAATGGGTTTTGAGGAGGAATTTAAAAGGGATTCATGGTGATCTTGCACACATTTTGGTGGGAGAATGCCCTAGGCAAATCCACTTGGGCACAGGCTAAGCTGCAAAATGTGTTTGTTCATTCAGACTCATGTTTTCAGAAGCAAGAGGGAATTTTGGATGCCATCCTTTGTCCTACTCATTTTTTCTGCTGATATGAGGCAGGCATTTAGCATTCACTCTCCAAAAGCAAAAAAACCCCCAAGTATCTCTTGGTGGGTACTCAAAATCACTAATCACTTATAAAACCACAGGTGTAAATGTGGTTTGGAAGGGATCCCAGTAAGAAAAGAACTCATTTATTACTGCTTTTACTTTTATTTCAGCATCCATTAGAAATTATTTGGAATTATCAAAACTCTGACCACAGAGAACACTTCAGAAAACCCCATTTTCTGTGTGTCATCATACTTTACTTTCAAGTTAGCTTGGTTTTGGTCACATTATAAATGGATAAAGTATAGCTATTTTAATGATAACAGGTAATATGCCTAATTCTCTAACACAATCTTCCTGTGCAGGGTTTTCATTCATCTTTGCATTTTCTTCTGTCACTGTAACTTCCATTACTCTTACTGAGTATTGCATGCTTCTAGGCACAGGCTGAAAGAGTTGTGGTTGATCAGTATGGAGAAGAGAAGGATCCAGGGAGACCTTATAGCAGCCTTTCACTAGTCAAATGGGGACTGCAAGAAAGACAGGGAGGGACTTTTTACAAGGGCATGGAATGATAGGACGAGGGGTAATGGCTTTAAACTGGAAGACGGTAGATTTAGATTAGATATCAGGAAGAAAATTTTCACTATGAGGATGGTGAGACTCTGGAACAGGTTGCCCAGGGAAGTTGTGGATGCCCTGTCCCTGGAGGTGTTCAAGCCCAGGTTGGATGGGGCTTTGAGCAACCTGGTCTAGTGGAAGATGTCCCTGCCCATGACGAAGGGGGTTGGAACTAGATGATCTTTAAGGTCCCTTCAACCTAAACCATTCTATAATTCTATGATTCTAAGAATCCGTATAACAGCAAGAAAGCTCTGGATATTATGGTGAGACAGACAGACAAAAGTGAATATCAAAAGATACTATAATGCCACTGTGTGAAAAATTCTCTCTATAATTCCACATTCTTGCAACTGTCTGGTACTTGTGGCAATCTCGATGGGTACTAGACGCATCCTTTCCAGAAGTATATATCCAGAGTTGCATTTGACAGACAAAAACCCATGTAATTTTTTGTCAATATTTTAATTTGATTGATAAGCAAAAAGTTCTTTTTTTTTTTTAAAAAATAGCAAACACTCGTACTCAGCCTTCCAGTAGTGGCCTTCTAGTACCTAAAGGGGGCCTACAAGAAAGCTGGGGAGGGGCTGTTTGCAAGGCCATGTAGCGATAGGAGGAGGGGCAATGGTTTTAAAGTAGAGCAGGGTGGGTTTAGATTAGACCTTAGGAAGAAGTTCTTTACAATGAGGGTGGTGAGACACTGGCACAGGTTGCCCAGAGAGGTGGTGGAGGCCCCATCCCTGGAGACATTCAAGGCCAGGCTTGATGAGGCGCTGAGCGATCTGATCTAGTGAAAGATGTCCCTGCTCACTGCAGGGGGGTTGGACTAGATGACCTTTAAAGGTCCCTTCCTACCCAATACATGCTTTGATTCTATGATTCTATGATTGTACCCATATGCATAAGTAAACAAAGTCCTATACAAAGTCCCCTAAATTTCTTCTTTTGAACAGTGGTAGCACCCAGAAGGCCTTACCACAAATCTATGTTGTACAGGCATGCACCCTTGATCCTCCTGAAATTAACAAGAAAGTGGTGACAGGCCCCACTGGAGTATGGATTTTGAGTGTATCCTGTTCCCTGAGGGTTCCTGCACTATATCCACTAAAGACGTCCTTACTTTTTCAGATTGATGTGTGACCTTCAACCTTCTGTTAATAGTTTTCAAATATAACTGTTCACACAATTTTTCATCTGCAGAAACAGGCATTTCTTCATGCTGAGGAACAAAATTAAAGTTCACATAATATGTATTGATGACTTGAAAAATCTTCCCTCCTGAACTAATAACTCCTTGTTAAAATAAAAATAAATAAGATTGTCAATGCACAGAAATTGCGTGGCATGGCCTTCCCAGAGTAAGTGAACACTTTATTCCAAAATAAATCATGATATTCTGAAAGAATCAGTCCACACTAGAATTTTTCCTGAATAAAAAAAATAAAAATCCTGGAATAAAACCACCACATTCTGGGACACAAAGAAGAGTAACTTGGAATTACTCCTGACAGTGTTAATGTGGCTTCATCGGAAGTGCTGTTTCGGAATAGCAAAACAGTCTTCTCTTGGAAATGAGATCTGCAGGTTGCTACTCTCTCTATATATCAGGTAATTTTGAGTTGGACCATCCTCTGATGAGCTAGGAAACTGGATAAATATTATTTTGAACTCATTAGACCCGTTCTATTTTTTTTGGCCTCCCACATCACAATCATCAATAAGGCAACAAGGTCACCATACTCAGATTTGCTCACAGTTAAAGGACCTGTTTTAGAAGGCTGAATTTTAATGTACTAGAGATGAAGACCTTAGAGGATTACAAGAGCTTACTACCTAGAAACAGAAAAAACCAATGTGGTCTGGAGGTTTGTTTAAATTGACTTTAACGACTCTTCCTTTCAAGCCAATAAGCCTGAAGTAGCATTTGCTAATTAGCAAGCCAGTGTCTTAGCTAATTTTCTTTCCCTGGGTCCAGAGTGCAACCACTGCAAGTGATCCTGTAACTTTCTTGCCCTGCGAGAATGGATTTGTACACTCTAGATTAGGGCACAGAACAGCTGATTGTGAACAGCCCAACATAACCCACTCAATTTATAAATATTGCAGGTGGGATTCTAAAAATCTACCCACTAGTGCTTTTCTTTTGGGAACCAGTTCCACCAAAAGGAGACAAACACAAACAAGAGTTTCCAATGAGGGGTGGCTGTCGATATCTGAGCAGTAGATGTTCTGGGAACAGGTGCCTTTTCTACGTGTTATCTAATGAATGAACCAATTTGCTTTCTCCCTAGGAGAAAAAATTAGAAGAGGATTTCATCCCACTTAATCAATATTAGTCAATATTAGTCTGCCTTGGTGAAGCTAGAAGGCAATTAAAATGAGCACACCTCCCACTCTAATTCTGTACTCATAAAGATCAAAGCAAATTACCAGTAATGATCAGCTTCCCCCCATTTGAACACCATGGTCTACCTTTGGCAGAAATGAGCTACTTCAGGCAACCAAATTGCTAACAGAGAAATAAAATCAACCCCTGTATTGTCTCAGCAGCTGCTGACAGTGTCTAGTTGCTTGCAGGATGATGTGTTAGCATCTGGTACATGCCCTCTGAGATAAGGCAGGCTACATATTATTTGGGGAACTGGATTCCAACAAATACCTTTGTTTCTGCAGTTTCAGCAGAGCTCTTCACAAGTGTGAACTCTGACCCACCTACTTTGTGCAAAGTGCCAAAAAGACCATGACAGAAGAGACTGGAGGACAGCATAATTCAGATTCTTTGGTTGTCACGCCTGTACTGTAGACCTGAAAGAGATGTTTTGATATTTCACTGGTGTGGATAAAGGCTGCCTAATCTCCTTGCACTGTGTGCAACTGTTCATACACTTTTTGCTGGCATTTCAGTGATAGTCTTTTTACTCACTCTGCAATCCCAAATGTTCAGGCCTGTGAAAAATGCATTATCCCATTTTTAAGTGAAGTTTGGATTTGAGAAAATTGGCACTCTAGAATACAAACCAATGTATACACAGAACAAACACAGGAAAATCCATCTATTAAAATTGCTTTTTGTATCCCATTAATGGATTTTGCTCTTGTAAGAGTATATGCTGCTACTCATTCTACCGGTTTCTCTGCTCAGCTTTCAGGTAGCTATCAAAAATTATGACTAGTTTTGGTTTTAGGTTTGGTTGGTTTATTTTTTCCAGAATATTATATTGATCTTGTATTGAACGGGACTTAACCTGTCTTTAATCAGAGCTCAAGATTATTCAAGTGCTCACCGATTACTATACCACATGCTCCTCACTCTCCTACATTCTTCTCTCCTCCCTTTCCTACCACAGACACAACTAATTAACAGCTAGGAATTGATGTCACTCTCTGTTGCAATTTACAGAGTGAGGTACTCAGGAATATATAATGTTTTTTACAATGCCTTTGTATCATTCTTATGGGTCCAATCTGTGTGGTTTGCTACAATCTAACTAAGCCTTTGTGTTAATCCCACTTACAAGTATCAGCAACCTCCAATATAATGAGATCGTTTCACTCGGTGAGGTTTGGGGTCTTCATAGAAAAAACAGTGATGAAGCACATGGGGGATTTTTCTACGGATGAGGTCTCTGATGAGCACTGCCTCTGATCTCACAGAAATGCTGTGGTCCTACTGATCATTCTTCTTCCCAATCATATCAATATCCAACAGAGCCAGCACAATTCTTACCATTGCATTGTAAGTGCTCTGCTATAATTAATCTTTTTGTTGCACTTCTTCCTGAGTGATTTCCTTTCTAACTAGATATTTCAAAGAGAGGAAGAAAAATAAGCCTTGAGTTGCAGCTTCATTGCTGGCTTTATGAAGATACATAGTACAGCCGGGCAAACAAATTCTCCAAACTTGAACAGCCTTCCTTGAAACCACAGATATCAAGCAGACACTGTTCAAAACACAATGATAAATTTTAAGCAAAGAAAAAAAAAACCACCTCTTTTAAGTCATATAAGCTAATTATTTCATGTTCAGACACATGCATTCATTCTATTCCCATTTGCTACTAAGAAAAGAAACACACAATTTAGAAAAAGGCTACTGAATTTTAAGTCAAGGGTAAAATACCCTTCCTTCCTCTGTTCTCTCCTGGTCACCTCCTGAGGACTGCTCATGATGATACCGCACACTGCAAGTCTGTCAGTGACACTTTAAAAATTGGGGATGCAGTAGGGCTAGGCATTACCTGAACGCCCTGAAAAGTCCTCTAAAATGGCTGTAATCTCGGGATTGCCCAACCAGCAGAATGCCTTCGGAAGAGCTCCACATAACTTTAAATTAATTAAGGGGCATGGAAGAGGAGCTTCCAGTGAAATCAAACAGAGCCCCATGTTTGGTTGAGTTACAGACCTAGCACCAGACTAGTCTCGGCTATTTCGGCTCACAAGGTTTTGCAGAGCCATGCTAAGTAGGTCTCCTCCACCTAGGATGGGACCCACTATATGGGTCTTAATCCAACAGATCCATAAATTCAAATCTTTTGCCTCTTGTTTAGCCCTGTCCCCTTCCCAGATTGATCACATGTCCTGAGGGACCTATATGCAGAGTTGCATTCTGTGGTCAGAACAAAACTGTTTTGTTCTTCACCTTTTTCTGTTTTCCTCTTACCACTTGCTGAGGAAAGGATATTATCAGTAACTTCATCTTAAGTCTGAAATATTCATAGATGTTGCGCAACTTTATCCCAGGGACAGAAATGCTTGTGGAGATCTAGCTAGAGCAATCACTGCCTTCAGCTCTTTCTTACTATTTCCACAGCTGAAATATTGTTTTGGTGAGTGTAAGCACTCACAGACTGTTTTGCTGGAATGTCAGCCAGTGGATGATGCTTTTGGGATCCTTTGGGTTTGGTTTTGGGGGGATCACTATCAGCTGAGGATCCTTTGGTTTCCATCAAGAATAACAGAATCCCATTGTATATAAACACATGCAAACAAATGAACCAGATGTTCTGCTTACATTTTTTTGCATATGTGACTGATACAGTTTGACTTCTTCACCCAGACACACCTGAGTTATAACCAAAAAAATTACTCCAAACTGAGATTGGTCTATGCTCACCATGAAAGGCTCTATTGAGCTTGCTCTGTGGCATGAGTCAAAATGAAACTAGACCAGAGCTTCATTCTTTGTCTTTTTTTCTGAGTACATCTGGACCACTTGTGAGCATCAGGGCTGTAAAACAGTAGGACGGAGTTGCCATTTGTGCTTCAACTACATGTGGTTGCATATCTAACCTTCTACAAGGATAGCTCCCTTTTCCTTCATGAGAAGTGATGCTGTCTACTGTCCTACTTCTGTGCCAAAAGCAATATTTAAGAAAAGTGTTGTGTTAAATATTTGTCAAACCAGGATAGAACAGAGGAGAATTGCCAGCTCGTTTGGACTTTTTTTCCTCTAAAATGACTTTAGGATTGTAACATTTCAATCCCAAGAAGCTATGGTTACTATACCTGTGCTGGGTCAGATAGATAAATCTACCCTACTCGCATGTTGTTAGGTGCTATTTTTTCTCTTTCACCTAAAAAATAAGTTGGGTTTATTCTTGCCCTCCAAGGAGAAGTTTTTTCCTGTTGTTTTCACAGTGTTAAGGTCTATTTTCTTAGAGATGTTTTCTCCCCTTATGTAAATTATAAAATGTTGGCTGCACAGCCGGTAAAATGTGGTACTCCAATTTTCTGTTCTCCAGTTCTTTGGCTTCTAGGGTAAGGGGACAAAATCAACGTTTGGACTAACCAGAGCTTCAGAGTTTTGCTCATTTCCATCTCTCAAGACAATGGGTTTGTTTTTTTCTTATTTATTTCTTTTTCTTATCTTACATAAAAATGGGTGGTAGGGAGGGAGGAAATTTAATGTGCCCAGCTTGTCAGTTGAAGTCATTCATCATAACTCTATAAAGCCCAAAGGACTACTCCAGTTTGTACCAACAGTCCAGTTAGTTTGCCAGACAAGTTTTCTCATTGTTATCCATTTTTTCCAGCACTACTGTTAAAACCTTATTTTATAATAGTTTGCTATTTTCTTCTGGCAACACCCACTGTTAATTAGACATTTTTGAATACAAAAGGAGGGAAGTTTTTTGTCAAAAAAAACCCCTGCTAAACAGGTGCCAATACATACAACTCAGAATCTCTGTAATTATTCTTTAAATAAGAAGTTATCACTAACTAGTGTATCCAAAATTATAATTTCCATATAACTGCAATTGTGTGCTATGTAAAAGATGAGGAATTAACATTTTAGGACTGTTGAGACTTCATTTTAGACAGTGCTCAGAGGCTTTGCAAATAAATGGTTTAAGTTGTATAAAGTAAGACTATTGCAATCCATACAGTAGCTGTCAGATTTGTGACATAAATTATTTGGGGGGTTGTTATTGACTGGTGCTTGTAATATTGTTTGTTTTAACTATTGATTGTGACCCCCAAACTTCATACCTGTCCAGGAAAAATTATTGATGTACAAAGGCATTTGATGTCAGGAGATAGACATAATACTCAAACATGGAATAACTGTTCCTCACTTGTAACCTTTGGACAAGTTCTACTCTAAAATTCATATATGCTGACACCACTGACAGAGGCCTAATCCTGTTCTGACCCCAGTGTGGGCATTTGTCTCTGTCAGGACAGAACTTGTCTGAAACTGGAGATATGAAATGGGCTTGAGTATTGTGAGACAGAGAAAAGAGCTGCTCAGTTAACTTCATCCTGTTTGAAAGCTGCAGACTGAGTTATTTAATCTATAATAGACAGCAACCAGACTGTCAAATGGATCCACTCAGAGGACATGAAACAGTCATTTATTTTTATTTTTAGTTCTATTTTTTAGAAAGATTGTCTTCTCCCTGTAGCCCATAAAAAAAAATAATTCCATTAACATTGTCATATTCCCGCACTTAATGTTTTGCGTGACATGATGTGCTGTGATTGACCTGACCTGAGAAGATACTACTTAAAGCGAGGAGAAAAATACGGTCACAAATACTACTAAGACAAGAGAAAAACCAACCCATTCCAAAGCAGCAGCTCAGTGCTGCCCAGGCTGGTCGGATGCAGCACACAGGGCTCTGGACTGCTGCTCCCAGGGCTCTGACCTTGAATCGGCTTGGGTGGACACCCCTGTTCCGTGCCCGGCTCTAGAGACGAGTGCCCTTCCCTCCACCTGCAAAGCTGCAGCTCCTCAGGACAGGAGAGGCAAAGGGACGGGTCCATGTTCTGGCTGCTCAGTCCCATTCATTGGATCCAGCTGGTGAAATTAATCTCTCAGCAAAATCCAATCCCTGTCACAAGATCTGTTGCCTGCTGTGACCACTTGCCCTGCCTACAAGATTTCTCTAGGGTTAGTTTGGCCGCACAAGCAAGGGCAAAAGGGGAATTGAGGAAGAAATGGGAGTCGCAGACTTCAAGGAATCATGGAATCATAGAATTGCTGAGGTTGGAAGGGACCTTTAAGATCATCAAGTCCAACCTTAACCTACCCTGACAAAAACCACTTCTAAACCATGTCTCTGAGTGACCCATCTACCCTTTTTTTAAACACCTCCAGGGATGGTGAATCCACCACCTCCCTGGGCAGCCTATGCCAATGTTTAATAACCCTTTCAGTGAAAAAATGTTTCCTAATACCCAATCTAAACCTCCCCTAATGTAACTTGAACCCGTTTCCTCTTGTCCTATCACTTGTCACCAGGGAGAAGAGGTCAGCCCCCATCTCTCTACAGCCTCCTTTCAGGTAGTTGTAGAGGGTGATGAGGTCTCCCCTCAGCCTCCTCTTCTCCAGGCTAAACAACCCCAGCTCCCTCAGTCGTTCTTCATAAGGTTTGTAAGGAGCAACATTTTAAGGACATGGCCAGTATGGCTGAGGGTACACCAAGGGACACTGACTGAACACGTCTGAGCAACATGCAGATGGTGGCACCGAGGCTGGAGATGGGCCTTACACGGGGCTGGTGGAGAGGAACTCAGGCTGCAAACAAAAGCAATGTTTCAATGAGGTGAAGGGACCATGAGAGGAGCCTGCAGCTAGTCACGGGTGGACCCTGGGACAATGGAGGACTGCAAAAACATTTTGCACTGAGGGGAAGGAGACAGAAGAAAGTGTCAAGTAAATAAGAAAAACAGGAGAGAGAGACAGAATGGAAACAGGACAGACCAAGAAATGAAGTGGGTTGTGGCAAACTGAGGACGAATTAGAAAATTAGATGGATATATGACAAAGAAGGAAGCAAAGAGTTGTCAGCAAGGAAGATTTCTAACTTTTCATTGGAAAAAAAACAGTTTAAAAATTCCATCTGAGGCTGGGTTTTTTCCATGTCTCAGAAGTGGGAACTGGCCAAGTAGAATCAGTTCCACCTAAATAAATGTGTCGGAGTAGGGTCTTTCTCTGGAGACCCCCAGAGACTCTTACATCTCTCCATTGACAATGCAGTTAACTGAAGCACTTCCATCAGAGGACTTTTTCACCAGGTGCTTATAGATAAATAAGATGCCTAAATTAAGTGGATGAATCTCATGCAGTGGCACTAAGGGAAGCGAACTGCATCATTTTGATCCTGTCACAAAAAATAGGCTATTCTTACAGCAACATAGCTAAAGTTGTGAAATACCAAGGGCTCTACTTCTTTTTGATCTTCTCAGACTTCCTCAGAAAAGCCCCCTCTGGAGCAGCAAAGCAGAACTAGGACAGGCAGAGCTCTGCCTTGTCCCTCCATCCCCCACATCTTTCCTCCCTGCAGTTTTGGTAACCGTGATGGGAAAAGGAATCAGATGAGAAGATAGTCTAACATCTCTTTTCTGTTCCTTAGTCACAAAGGCCAGGGACAAAGCTGTTATGCTGTCTGGACAGGGTCATGTACTTATTGCAAGATTTCAGCACTGAATTATAATGAATTTTATTCTGCTAGTAAGTATTGAAGGAGGTACATCTAATTTCACATCAGGGTAACAGAGACTTGGAACCCAAGACTTTAGATTTGCAAAAATATCAGCTTGTTTTGGAAAGGAAAAGGAGGTCAGTTCAGGTCGCTCCAAATAAGTGCTCGGAAGACTGGGTCAGTAAAGAAAATTGGTGTTGATATTACAAAATATGGTAACTTCAGAGCAACTTGGGTCTGAAAGCACTAAGCTTTGTACTGCTAAGTGTCAGAAGAGAAACATCCAGCTAATTTTCATGGCCCAGAATGAATATAGGCACTATTTTACTGAATTGATGTGCTAATGAATATTATCTGCCTCTTTTGAACTCTGTCTGGAGCTTTCCCAGTAAATTTGTAAAATTTCTGCACATCCTCAAGACCCTGACACTGAATGCAGATCAGTGTTATAACACAGCATGAGGAGGGATGTTGGCTATAGGACAAAAACACTGCAGTGAAAGTGTGTGAGGACTTTCACAACCAAGGTGCTCTCCAGGACTGTAACACTTCCTGAAGAAACCACCGCCAATGCTGAGTCTGAACCACAGCAATGTGTGTCTTTCCTTTCAACAGCAATAAATTCAGCTCCAGCCTGAACCTAATGGGAAGGACAGCGCTGCCTTGCGACCCCATGGCCACATTACCTGCCTTGAAACAACTGGTGTTAATAGAGGAGCAACAACCCCTTTCACTTTTCACTTCCCTTTGTCCCATCTCACCTCCTGCCACTGGTAAATCCACATCAGTAAATTCACACCTGCTTGAAGATTATTAGGCAAATAATACACATGCCCAGCCGTGTTGAAAAGTACCTATAGAAATGGAAACACGTGTTCATTAATAAAACTCCAAACACTAGGTAATTAAAATCTTGTTAACCCCATGACTTCTGAAACCCACCCCTGGCACTGCTATTGTTCACACAGCTCCCAGCCCTGCACAGAGGGGATCGCTCTGAGAGTCACTCCTACCCGCAGCAGATGCCCTCGTTATTTAGGCAACAAGATCCTTAGGGACCCTGAGCTCTATTCCTGCAGGATCGACCTGCGTAGCAAATTTGTGTGAAACTCAAATGACAGTTGGAATGAATATTGTTTGCACTGCAGTAGCATTAGCCTCCACGGAGGTATTGCTAGTGCGAGGGGATGTCTCTTTGCCATTCTCCCAATATAAGGTTGTGTTGTGCTAAGTGTTGTTCAAGCACTTCTCAGATAGATGGTCCTGGACTGAGCAACTTTTTGCTTTGTGATAAGCTCAGAAACACAACCTGAACGCAACAAAGTGGTGGAGGACAACAGTGATGTAATTATTAAGAACATGAAAATTGGTTTTTATCACAGGCCAGGTATTGCCAGGCTGTGAAGGGTTTTGAGGGTAAAGACAGGTCATCAGTGACTGGTAGATATGGAGGGAAAGGAAGGATTGCTGCTGAGAAAAATGTGGTAAAAACAGGAATGTGGCTGTCAGCTGTATTTACATGCATATAGGTATAGCAAAAGGTCCCTGAAAGAAAGACCACCCTATCACATTGTTCATTTGTTTTTTTTCTCTTAGATACAAGTTACTTTTTCACCTGAAAGAGGAAAATGTCACCCTCACAAGAGCTGGGAAAAACTTATTTCTTCATTTAAGGAAAGCAATTTGGAAGATTCAGGCATCGGTTCCAAACACAGTTGATGCAATTTCTTTTTCTGCTTTACTTAACATAGTTTTATTGATTAGAATATATCATTAACAGAAGTAATTGAAGGGGCAAGGAGATAGACCTGTCTACTACAATTTAATTTTCTGTCAAAATCCATATACCTGCTGCACTCTCGGTTTCAATATTTTGGTGTATTGCCACTGGCAGACTACTCGCTGAGAAGATTCTGCTTTATTGGCAGCAAAATGCTCCTGTGACTTGTCCTATCACAGCTGTGGAGACAAAAATATATAGACTGTAGTTTAACACAGTGCATAGCTGTGGTTTCAGTAGGGATACCAGGACAGACTAAAGGCAATGCAAGAGCAGGTTAAACCAAGAAGTGCTTTCTGTGGGGTTGATCCTACAACTATTCACCTATGAGTAACCTTGAAAGAGATTTTGCCTGTATGGATGGTGATTTGGCGTGTCAGACAGTGAGAGATGTGGGGTTGGATTTGCTGTTCCCTGTGCTGAAAAATGCAACCAAACGGTCCCTTCTTTTACAAGTGGGATGACTGTATTTGTTACTGTGTAAAATAATTGAGGCATTGCTATTGACAGTATCGCAAAGCAGGATGATACAGTGGAAATGAGGGAAGGAGTGGAACAGAGCTAGCATCTGTATTTTCAATTGTGGAGCTACAATCTGCATTTTTAGCTTCAGAGTAGAAGACGTCCTGGCAGAGCCTGTCCCTGGGTAGTTATAGAGCTCAGAGTCAGCTTTGCTTTGGTCAGGAGCCATCAACAGTGAGAGCTGATGTCCCACTGAGTAGCAACTCCAACAGCCAAACCACCAAAAATGGAGGCAAGTTCTGTCTCTGTCCAGGCATGGGCTATTTTAAAGTGGCTGATGTACTTGCTAGAGGAAATTGTCCATTTTTTATCCCTGAGATGCTCTTGTCCACTACAGAGATCTAGGCATTATTTCTTTCAATATCTTGTGCTTGTTTCTAAACGAGGCCCTGAGGGAATGGGCCTCATTTAGCCCAGGACCCTCGGAAGGGTGAGATGGGAGGGAACTACGCTCTGAGGGTCTTCAGTGGTTTACAATAGAGCTATGTCTGCAATTATTAGCTTTCCCATTTTCAGGACTTGACAGCCTCTGCTGGTTCAGAGAAGTTATTTCATGCTTACCTGTCTGTTCCTAGAAAAAGTATAAGGAGGCCCCTCTTAACTTTTGCCAGTGAACCAGAAGGTCTGCTGACCACAGAGGGGCCCCTCCTGGCTACAAGATTTGGTTTTCACTGATCTTTATCCTTCAGATGAAAGGCCAGATTTTTTGTTCATTTGTTCCGCAAGGCGGAAAGCTTTCCTGGGCTCCCACAAGTGTGAGAGGTCCTGGGTGCCATAGTCTGTCATGGCAGCTCCTGAGTGCACAAAGAGGATTTTGGAAAAGCAAGAAAAGGGTTAGAAACTCTGCAACATCTTAGAAATGGGATATACGCTTTTGTGGCTAAGTTATTTCCTGCTTCTCTTGCTTTCCTGCTGCCTTGTAAGATCTTTACTGTCTGACTCTAAGCAGTGTAGAAAGAGTAGCCTATCTACAACAGCAATAAAATGTAAATTGCCCTCACATATGTCTGTTGTGATAGAGACAAGACATGCTGAAGTGGCCTGACTCTGCTCTTGGTGGCACTGACCCTTGTGCCTCTGCCACTTCAGCAGAATTACTTATGGTCTACACCAGGGTGCACAGAATCAGGCTTGCCCCCCATGCCACGTCTTCTTCCTTTTCCTTAACTCTCAGAGGCAGTTTCTTGCTTTTATGATTTATTCCTTGCTGAAAGGCAAACGAGTGCACAGGTTCTCTGTTCAGCTTTTTAATATCACTTGAATCTCTATGGGTGCAGGACAGATATTCCCCTCCAATAAGGGAAGGGATTAAGAAACTCAGATTTGGCAGAGTAATGGAAAGAGATTAAAGAATTCAAATAATTGGTACAGGGGTGACAGCTCAGTTCTCGTAGCACATGAAAGCGCTTTAGAAAGAATTTGAGAGGTCAAAACATAAAATTACTTTCCACCGTGCTGCTAGTTTTCCCTGGCTACTGTAGAAAAGGACACCAGAGGACCATTTTCCCCTTCTACTTCAAGCAATATCGTTTCTCTCATTACAAAACCACCACGTAAAATTTTGTGGTATGCCATGTCTGATTCTACTCTCTCTGGCATTTCTGAGAAGAAAGCACTAACTACAAGTGCAATAACTTTTCAAAGTTACACTGTCGTGGAATGCAATGAGTGGGACGAAAGGCAGAGTCCATGTGTTGAAACCTACTTTGGAATAGAAAATGTTCAACTTAACTTTATTTGGTCAGGCATTCAGAAATAAGCATCCTTCCTATTTAACAAAATGCTGCTGCGAAGAATGATTTTAAATTTATTTTACATTGTTATACTGCAGTAATCTTCCAAAATCCATGCTAAATCAAATGCTTTCAGTGCACAACCTCTCTCAGTCCCTCTAGCTATGTTTTCTATGGTTCTCCAAGTGCAGAAATTTCCCCATCCTTCTCTAGAGAGATTTCCTTCTCTATCTCCATACCATTGTTTACAATTACTTCAAAGTGCAGCAAAATAAAATAAGCATGGAAGTCTGTGCAAAGATCAAAGAAGACCTTCTTAACAGTTGTTTTTGTATGCAGTTAAACCTTACAAAAATACAATTCCAGAAAGTCGATGTCATATAAAATGTGTCTCCACTGCAAGCCAGTACTCACAAGGCCTGTGTGAAGGTTAAGGGAAGTGTGTTGGAGCCCAGAGGCAGTCACACGCCGGGGACAGACATGCAGTGCTGAACGTGACTCTTCTTGCGCACCACCACCACTCCTCCGGCAAGTGAGGTGGAGTCACACTGACATGCACCAGTCCAACAGAGCACGGGAACTGACCCCCTTCTTGTTACAAGCTGATGTGAAGAGCTGCATAGAGGAAACCATTTGGACTGCACAGCAACATGTTGTTATTGGTCCAATAAAGCACAGGAAACATAGTAAATATTTTCAGCTGCCACCTCCTGGCACTTTATCTACTATTTACATAAATACAGCTATTTTTCATTTCATAGAGCAGATGAAGGGCTCTAGAAATTGGATAAGTCTCCTCAGCTGTTTGGCCAACAGTTGATCAGACTTCAAAGCTAGACGTTACAGCATTTTGTGCACAGCATGGATATTGCACTTTTCTCCCGAGCAGTTCAGAGACCTGCAAACATGAACGAACATCTTGGTAAATCCATGTGAAGCAGATGCAATCAGTGGAAGAGCATTCTGGTGGGAAGCAGGACCCACCAAGGACAGTAGTTACCAATTCTTGGTTCCACTGCAGACCTCATGATACATTTCCTGTGAATGCTCCAGCTCCTAGAGCCAAGAGATTGCACAAGAATAGAAATTTTTTTCAGGAATAAAGTGGGGTATGTGTGTAGTTCAGGAAGGTGACAGTGGGAACCTGAAAAACGGGATTCCCATCAGCCTAGAAAGCCAAGAAACAAGAGGTACCTACAGTCATTTTTTTTTAATCTCAGAGGTAGGTGAAGGGAAGAGCTGGTTAATTAATTTGCATACTGGGGCTTGGCAGCACTGCAAGAGTTGAATGATGAGGCCAGCATCTCACAGGAACTCTGTGATACAGCTGGCAGGAAATCTCAGGCTTTTTCATTCCCAAAGTCCTGCCTGCAAATTGCTTCACTGATCAGTACATCTGATTTTTACTAATGATACATACTGAATATGGGATTGGAGCCTCGAGTTTGTTTTGGTTTGCGTTTTTTTTGTTGTTTTGGTATTAATGCTACTGTTGCTTAATGTGAAATTCCTCTATATGGCTATTTTCCTTGCAGGGATGAAATGCCCAGAATGTTGCAAGAAAAGATTTTATAGACTTTGAGAGAAAACAAAATTAATTTAATGACATCAGAAAGTGATTCAATATTGCCATGAGTTTTTAGGAAAAATTATTAGGCTTCTGCAAAAACTCCTACCAAGATTTATATTGCCTGCAAAAAACTCACTAATGATATTGAGGCTAGGGTCTTATTAACCAGTTTAAAAGAAATTATAAATCTAAATAAGCACATCTAAGCATGAACCCTGCCATTTTCTCCAGACCGAAACAAGATTTATTATGAGAGTTATGAAACTTTGGACCCTATTATATATTAAAGAATCCTATTTATGACCACATAGTTAGGTCTGATTTATTGTGCTTATCCTAAACACTGCTTTTGCAAGATTTATGTCTCAGTCATTTTACAACTTTCAGGGATGAAACTTGCCATTCATAACCACAGCACAGAAAAAAAAATAATTCCGATTTTTTTTTAAAAATACAATAAATCACACTTCAGAACTAGAGAGGTGAAAAAAATGTTATTTTTTTAGGAAACCCTCGCACCTACTGAAAGAGGCTGTGACCATACATGTGGTTTTACATCCTCACTGCCTGGGGTATTCAAGCTCATTTTTTACAGTACTGTTTTTCAAATTTAAATGTCTAAGAGTTATTTCCTGTGAAAGGCAGTTGTTGCGTGCCTATAATAAAAAAAAAAAATGTAACATTCATAAAATTATTTCCTTGCCAGCAGAAAAAGTATCTAATTTGAATAAAAATAATTTCAAGTTTTGCCATTGAAATTTGGAAAACAGTGCTGCTTAAGATCAAGGAAAAAAATTGTGTGATTCCCATGCCCTACTGTCCAGGGCTACCAGACATCAAATCTTTAGAGAATTAACTGGGAGATTGTTCTTGATATCTGAGTCACATGCACCCTTGGACAAACCATAATTACTTGTCTCTGTAGGCGGAATATCTGGGACGCGGTAGTCCTGGATTATAGCTGATTCCAGTCATTCACTGCTTTCCTGAATCTAATTGCAAATGTGGACTTCATGCATCCCCGTGGAACACCCTGGTAGTTGGTTTTTAACCAGCCCATGACTTCAGATGAGAGGTTTCTGAGAAGAGTAGCCCATGGGTTTTGTTTAGTGTTTAGCGCAAGTAAACATTTGGCTGAAAGAACCATCTCAGTCTTTTGGATTTGTGTCCTCCCTGTATCATACTTTGACTCTACTAAGTTTATTTCTTCTCCTGTTGTGGTACTGCTTGTATTCTCCCATGGTTTTCTTTAGAGACAGAAAATCCTCTTGCAATTGGGGCAGCTGGATTTTGTAGAGTGGAAATCTGGAGTTCATCAGTGCCTCAGCAGTTTCACAGACCAACACCTTGAAGGCAATAAGCAGCCACCGAATATGTTTGGTCTAGATGGTTTTCCATCACCTGAAGATCTCACCTCAGGTACTTTTATGACATTTCTGTCCCCTTACTGTGGGATCCTGGCCACACGAACACCTGGCATGGCTCGTGGCTCTAAGGATGGTTTTGCCAGACCTGAGAAGTTCACCTGCCATGTAAAATCAATGGACATGTTCTCAGAATTTCTAGTTTAAGCTAACCATTTCAGCTCCAAGAAAAATTTGAAATTGGGGTAAGAGAGGGTTCATTGTTCTGTTATGGACAAAACAGTTAACAATTCCTAAAAGTTACCAGGAAGTCTGCAAATTATTGTTCTGAGATAGCGAAAAGGTTTGGTTTAGGATTTTTTTAAATTAAAATCATAACAAAGATTACCCAGCTCTTACACTCAGGGGCTTTAGCTCAGTCACAGCTCCTATAGCTTGCAGATTCCCACTTACTTAATGTCTGAAAGCATCAAATGGAGTTCTCAGTGTTTCCAGGTGAAAGAAAACTGGTAGCACTAGGAAACTGGGTCACAGCATTTGCTGTGTGGATGACTTGACGTGCAAAGTGAGGTGTGTTTGAGTGCTAATGGCCACGTGTCTGGTAACTATCTGTTTATCAAGTGTAATCTTCTAGTTTAAGAAATTTATCCATGATAGGAAATGCTGACTTTGAGCCCCCAGTTGCACAAAACTCACCTTCTGTATTACTAAACTAGGGCACACTAGAAATTAAATGTTTTGGGTCGGAGGGAGGAGGGGCCTTAGGATTATGGCTGTTAAATGTGTGTTGGAATCCCTCAGCACTATGAACCAGATCCTACACTGAACTGTCACACTTATGCTGAAGGCAGTATAATTGGCACGGTAAAGGTGTCCATTAACTGTGACTATACTTTTGTATGTCTTCTGTCGGCTTGTTCTTTTCTTTTGTTTGTATGTTTTATTGTGCAGTGAGCAGGTGATAATAACAACGTTGTTAATCGGGCTACTTCATCAAAGTGGGAGGTTAGGTGTAACAGCATGTCACTGATGATGATGTCCTGACCTGCAGCTCTCTAGGCTGTACTTGAATGAGTTTCAGAGACTGCACAAGTAGGGATTGTCTCTAGTTTCTTTCTCTTCAGATGAGTATCAAGATTCTTCATAGCTGCTGATTGATATCCTTGACCATGAAGTACTGCTGGCATGTCTGGAAGTCTCAACGAGGATGGAAAAAACAGTTCCTGAGGCTCCATTCTCTATTGGAGAAAACTCAAAAGATAGTATTGGCCAACTGCTTGCCTGGCCTGAGGTCTTGATTATTCATAAGCATTAGAGAGCTCTAGTTTCTTGCACACCCCTGATCAGTGTGTGCATCAGGACATGGTTGCACCCACTATGCAGACAAGCCTTATGGAATGTTCCCATGTGCCACTTCTACCCATTCTGCTACATTCCTTGTTTTCCTGCAAGGAACAAAGCTATTAGATGGGAAGACGAAAGGCAATATAGCAAGCATTCACAGCCTCAAAAATAAAATAAAAAATGATGGGATCAGTATCTCTGACACTGTAAAATGGTATATCTCTGCAGACTTCATCTGGCCTATGGTTTGTATTTGAACTTGGCATAATGCCTCTCATTGTACATTTGAGTTTTGAAATGACTAATTTATTTACATGGTAACTATGCCCTGAGCTCACCACAACAAAACCAACAGGGAAGCTGCCCTGGTACTCAGGGCAGAGGAGGACTGAGAATGGCAGGAAGACAGGCAGCAAGAGAATTCTCTGAGTTCAACTCCCTGGTGATTAAGGGCAGGCCAGAAACAAGAAAAAAAACTTCCAGCCACTGTTTAAGCAACAGCAAAGTCCCATAGCACAATTCCAAGTGGGATAGCATGCACAGACAACACTTGCACTGTCTCTGCAGAAGGGTCCACTGGCAGCTATGAGGTGTGAAGAACATTTGTTGTACTAGCAGGACAACGCATGAAACCTAATAGCAGAATGACACCTACATGCCACCTGTACATGGCTGAGGGTCACCAGTGCCTCCCCTGCCAGAACTGTAAGGGGATTCTCAGTGCTCCAGCAGGTAGAAGGTTAGATTGAGCTTCATTTCTGAAGTAGATGTAATTAGGTCAAAGATTTACTTTTTTTTTTTTAATATATAGTAATGTCACCATAATTCTTAATGTATGAATAATTATGTTTGGCCAAAAATGCTTTCATAATTTTTTATGATGTGACTGCCTGCAATAGGAGGGAGCTAGAGCCAGTTTTTGGGAAGTGTGGTTCCCATCTCTCATCAGACATTTCATGTGCCTGTATGTCTGAACCGGTAATTAAAAATAATCAAGCCTAAAAGTCTGCACAGTTCCCCATTTACTCTTCCAAAACCATAACCAGCTTTCTCTTGGAGTGAAATCACGGCCAAATGAAAGTGATGTTGGTTTCAAATCATATTAACTTGCAGAGCCTTGTACACAAAAGGACCACTCGCACAGTTATTCCTATGAGGCATAACACAGAGTTTGTCCCTTTTTAGGAAAGTCATTACTTAACAACACATTATTGTGTTTGATTGAATTGGCACAGATATGCTTGGCAAGGCTGCAAGAAGAATCTGTGTTGTCATGCCAAATGTTTTTCAACCTGTGTGTGCCTGTGTTCAGGTCTGATAAGGTTATCCGTAGTGCATATGCTTCTCATCAAAAGGTTACATTCTTGTACTGTCCATACAGGCTTCAGGGAGGTTGCATTTGATGCTAAAATATCCATCTGGAAAGGCAATTCTGCCCTAGCCCAAGGCTAGATTGGGCACCCCTTGCCCTATTCTGCTTATGTCCCTGTGACTTGTGCTTCCCTGACTGCACCATACCTCCAGTTCAACAGGAGAGTGGGACAGTGCCCCATTCATCCTCATCTTCAGTCTAATTTTTGTGACGCTTATGGAGGCAGACATGTGGGTTTCCATATTTTTGGGCTTGATGAGGTGACTGAAGCAACTCCCTCATACCTCTTACGCAGGCTTTAACCACTGTACCAGAAAAGAGGGCCTTGCTTTTCTCAAAGGTCTTGTGAAATAAGCCTGGACCCACTGTTGTTTATGTGCACTGGGCACATGCTGAACGTACATACTGGCCACGTTTCACCAGAGGTCTTAAAGAGAAGGCTCTGCCTTTGCGTAGGAACAAGGTATTCAGCTTACCAGTCTTTTGTCCATAGATACACTGACATTTGTATTTAGGCATCTACTAGATTTTGCTGGCTTTTTGCAAGCACATCCAAGGCTGGGGACTGCTGGGCTGTAGACGGGTTTCGGTGCTGCAATTTGTGGTCTTATTTTAGGTGCCATTGCAACTACTTCATTTCTCTTCCCAAAGCACGGGTACACTGGAAAATTAGGCCTGAGCTGTCTGTAAGTCCTGATCTAACCTGATCTGAACACCGGTTTTACATTGGCTTAACTTAATTAAATGACTTTTTATTTTTTAAGGTAGTAGTACTGACTGGTATAATTCTTACTATACACACAATTATGTTAGCCTAAAGATTTATTAATAATTTTATATCTTCCATGTACAAAGGAAATAGTATTGGAAATTTTGTCTGTGCTGGGATATTGTGTGTCTTTGACTGTATCAGTCTTATCAAAATAATCCATTTCTGATATCTTTTACAGACTTCAGGGTTGCAAGAGTCCAGTTTTTGTGTCTGGCACTCTGATCTATAGTGTGTTGCATTTTTGAAGGACAAATCCACATTTCTATCACTAGAATACGACTCTTTAAAGTCATATGTCATAGTTTATACATCAAGTTTGCTAACTTGGCATTAGTTGACATCCATTTTCCACTGGTTTCTTCAGTCTAAAAATGTTCACGTTTACAGCCAGCTTCATTTTGTCTGCTGTTGTCTCCATGAATCTTCTTTCTACCATTTTGTCTTCACTGTATATGGATGTGGAACTGCAGAAAGCGTCCTGGATCATCCTGACTCCTCTTCTTCCCATGTTCTATTTCTTTCTTCCTGTTCTCATTCCCTAGATAGCGATTCCTTTGCCACTTGGCAGATTCCCAAGTCTCTAATCAGAATTTACTTCTACCATTTTGCAATGTCTCCCCCAACTGCTTCCTTACCACCCTACTTCTGATTGTCTCTTTCTTGGCAAAATGCCTCTCTGATGTCAAGAAGAAAATAAAATCTCTGAATCTATAGTATCAGTTCTTACCTGGAAGGGTTTGTTTGCCAGCCTGAGGACTAGAAAAGATTTTTTTTTCTGTTTTTAATGTTATATCCTGCAGAAGAGTGTTGTTAAGAAAGAGTTGGTTGTTTAGGAACAGATGTTCTTTCTATATAGTAATAAGAGCGTTCCTTCCCTGGTTGAGCAAGTCCTTTTTCCTCTGAAGGACTGGAACTGTACTTGACTCAAGAAGCCCACTTCTGTAAAAGTTTCCGATCAAGGTCCTTTGTGAGTTTCCAGCTTCAAAAACAGGTGATGAAGAGGAAGCAAGCCCTGAGTCATACACTGACAGGATGCATGGTTCATGATGCCACCTCTGATCAATCTGCGTAAGCAGCCGTAGCTGGAAAGTAACTTTCTTGACCCTAGTTTTTCTTGGCCTCCCTTCAGTTATTTGGCTTAACACAAACATCTATCTGCCCTTCCTATTTAAACAACTGCAACCTGTTTGCCCAGGAAGACAGTTGCTTTGGTTGCCTTATCAATGTCTGTGGCAAAAAGTTGTGGAGGAAGATGATAGCGTCTGCTCTGCTGCAACCTCCTGTAACAACCCTGTACGTCCTTCTGCTGTCATTCCGCACAAGCAAAAAAGAGTGGGGGTAAGGACCTTTCTCCTCTCTGCATTATTGCTGGCATTCAGACATGAAGAGAAGATTCATGCCTCCCCCCCAAGTGAGACCTGGGCCACCAATTCATGTCAGTCATGTTCCACATGTTTATACATGAGAGTAGCAGACGTTGCTGCTCTTTGAGCTCCCACAGCCTTGGTAAAAATGCCTTCAGGAGCAGCTCCCTCTGCACCTTCCCCCCACTGCTGGATGTGGCTTAGAGCCACAATCCAGCCCTTAGACTGCAAATGGCTTGGAGCAGGGATTATGCTTTTCTTTTATGTTAAACAAGAGCAACCCACACTGAGTGTGCTCATTAAAAAATCATGTTGTTCAACACTGATCCCTTGGGCTATAGTTAGAGCTTCGCAATCTAACATGCAAGAGACAGGTTGGATTCTCAGGCCAGCCAGGCTCAGAAAGGCATGAGCGGATGGCAAAACAGTGTGTCAGAAGAATAAACCCCATACCCACGGTGGAACAACAAGGGAGCCTTCAATAGGAGATCTTCTTAACAATGTGGCTGCTCAAATGAATTTAGAAAGGATCCTAACAGGTGTGAAAGAGTGGATGTTTCTGTCAACCAGAAAGATGAGTTCTTGGCCATGCTGCATCACAAATCACATTAAAAACCAAATTAAATAGTACCTTGTGCCATTACTAGAAGGTGTATTTCCTGGCCTTCCCTACACAGGAAGCCTACCCATCTCTAAAGACCACATGTGTAGGTGGATAAATGACACAAGTAAGAGAAAAATGACTAAGTAGCTAAGCCTATTGTGCATTGTATTAACTTCATAAATGTCCCTAATGATTTTGCTATGGGTGAAGTGCATGAGGGAACTAGCAGAGATAAAAGATGTTAGAGTGCATAACAATTTAAGGATTCCAAGCATAAAATAAATGCACCACTTGAGCTGAAAGCAGAATGATGTCCTGAGAAGAACATTGAGACTTCATGGTTTTTCTGTCCTAAATATTAGAAACCTTAAGTGAAGAGAACAGGATCCCACACAGAGTTGCTGCTCGAGACATTTTGACTGGCTTCAGCCTCTTTGGGCAAACTCCTCCATGCAAGATCTTCCCATTGTAGCCTGTTGATTTGGCTGCCCCCACAGCCCCTCACAGCCACACAGGGCTGTTTGCAGGAGAGAGATCCTAGGAAAGAAGGGAGGAGTGAAACTCCATTTGAATGTGGGCTGCAAAACCAATTGCATCAATACTCCCTGTATTCCTTGGTGCATCACTTGGGGGTGAGATTTGTTAAGCAAATATTTCTACATCATGATAATGATGAGGCGGTTTAAGCCTCAACACTCTACTAGTCTGAGCTGAAGAAGGCAGAAGAGAAACTTCTCATTGTTAAAATTGCAACTGTGTTATTCACTGTTGGGATAAAAAAGACTGAAGCTTTACAGCAGCTGGCAGAGACACAGACATCACAGAAAATGGTGTCTCTGCTGGGTTCAGGGTGCAAGATTAAAAAGATATATGTGACAGAAGGAGAGTTGAGGTCGTTCCGAGCAGCATTTCTCTGCCTTGGCCTGCAGAATACCAATGATCTATCAGATATTCAGAGATGAACCTCAGAAAGATTTTAACTACTTAAATTTCAAAAATAAAACAATTTGCCCTAAATTCTTCCCACTCTTGCAGATAAGTATGCCAGGGAATTGGGGGAAAGAAGCCAGAAGTAATAAAAGACCTCTCAGAGTGAAACCTATTGAAATCAGCCTGTAAATGAGCAGAGTTGTGACAGTATTGCACAGACTGGTCCGTGAGCGTCTTTTGAGGAATTCAGATCAGAAAAGGCTGAGAAACACTAAGCCCTGCAACCAATTCCGCATCTGACTTGAGCAACTCGTCAGAGTTTCTTTTTTCCTCTAGCAGGCTCTTTGTATGGAGATAGTTGTATATTAAATCCCAAATCACACATTAATGGCTTGATTATCTGTGTTTGTAGCAAGCCATTGCCTTTACGGCACTCCTCTTTTTCCTTCTCAGCAAGGAGGACACAAACCCTGCTGCTTTAGGGGCTTGGTCTGCAGGAAAGGAACCAGCAACTTGGGCCCTTGCCAGGGCTACCAAGATGATTAGGGGACAGGAACACCTCTCTTATGAAGAAAGGCTGAGGGATTTGGGTCTTTTTAGTCTGTAAAAATGACAACTGAGGGGAGATCTTATCAATGCTTATAAATACTTAAAGGGCAGGTGTCAGGAGGATGGGGCCAGGCTCTTCTCAGTGGTGCCCGGCAACAGGACAAGAGGTAATGGGCACAAACTTGAGCATAGGAAGTTCCATCTCAACATGAGGAGGAACTTCTTTACTCTGAGGGTGGCAGAGCACTGGCACAGGCTGCCCAGAGAGGTGGTGGAGTCTCCGTCTCTGGAGACGTTCAAAACCCGCCTGGACATGTTTCCGTGCAACCTGCGGTAGACGACCCTGTTCTGGCAGGGGGGTTGGACTAGGTGATCTCCAGAGGTCCTTTCCAAACCCTACCATTCTGTGATTATGTGAACTGTTTTATGCGAAGGCAGGAAAAGGAAAAGGTGACCGAAAGTCTCAGCATTATCCTTTTGCACCTGAATGACTGCATTAAGGACGCAGGGGGCTGCTCTGGGGCCTGTCGTGGCAGAGCCTACAAGCAGTTAGGGGTGCACATGAGGGCACTGCTTGCCCTGCAGAAATTTTGCCACTGGAAAAAATGATGGACTAGCTAAATCACTCACTTTCACTTTCCAGTGGAAAGCTGGCACGTTACCAGCACACTGCCCTCATGCCTGGACAGTTCTGACAGCTGGGGCCTGTAAACCATATTGCCCTAAAGAATCCATCTGTGCCGCCAAAGTGCTCATGCTCCATGTCACCGACGCTGGCAGTGACCTGACTTTGAGATCAGCATAGGAGAGAGGTCCTTCCTGAGCACAAGGGACACATCCCCTTCCCTTCTGGGAAACCTCAGGCACATTTTGAAAGACTTCCTTGCTTGTGACTGGGAAGATAAGCTTTTGGACCTAAATATACCGTCAGTTTGGCCTGCCATGGTACCATCTGGAGATCGTTTGTTACCACTGTAGTTCGTGGGTTAGCGCACACCCCTTCCAATAGCTGGAGGAGAACTGGTGATAAATACCGTGAAAACAGCGTCTTTATTTATAGCAACACTAAGAAAGTGCTTAATTAGTTAAAAAGCTGCAAAATTGCTTTTCTTAATATAAACTTGAGTTCAGCAACAAAATTTGAAAAAGAATGTCAGGAATCTGTTTTAGAAATGCAGTATTTTATTCATCTGGAAGTAAGTTGCTCACTAGTGCATGCCAGGAGGGTAGGGCGGTGTCCTTTCCATGGAGTTCCCTTTCCTAGGTGTTATTTTATGCCTCAAATGCTAAAAGACATTTCGCTGCTGCTCAACGGGAGAAAGCAAGCTTGTAGTGCAGAGTATGCAGGCAGAAGTGAACCAGTTTTTTCCAGCTGGAACTAGGTTGTTGCTATAGCAACACACAAATGATAGACAGATTTTCTGAATGTGCAGTGGTCTACTGTGATAAGAGAGCTTCCAGGATTCCTACCAAATAGCTCCAAACTTGCTCGAGTGCAATAACACCAAATGCCACATCTTTGAAGCAACACAAGCAAACAAAACCCAGCACAATAACAAAATCATTTTTTCACCTAGCTTTCAAATAAACCCCCCACTTTACACATGCCATTTTTATTCCTAGACAACATCTTCCTGCCAGTCTCTTTTTAGTGCAGTGGCGTTCCAAATGACAGACCACACTCCAAGTTTAACACCACCTACAGACAGATTGAATGCAGTGGCATGCAAAGACGTGTGTGCACAAGGCGCTAGCTCCTTGGGGTTTTTTTTAGGCTGCGTGCAGCCTGCACACTGGTGAGAATCCCATTGAGTCAACGAAGCTTTGCAGGAGCACATCGCTCTGTTCATGGCTATATTTTGCAGCACAGAGACCTTAGAGACTAGATGGTCGAGCACATGGTGGAACAAATATATTCATAAACCATCCAAAGAGGAGTTTTCCAAGGACCACTTCCATAAAGTATAAAACATCCCTACCTCATCCACGTCCCCCTTGCATACACCATGCACGTGGTTTTCATTCAAAGCAGTTTCTTCCTCTGCTCTTCCTTGCCCTGCCCCAGGGCAGGAGGCCCAGGATTTTGGATTTCCAGGAAGAAATCTCTTCCTGAGCACAGCTGGGGCTCATGAGCATTGCAGAGACATTTTGGCTGTGTCTCTTCATCATCCATTACCTCTCAGTGGGAGTGCTACTGCACCGTCTGCGTTCTGCAGCTGATAGAGTGTGTTTAATGTCCTTTTGCCCCTAGTACCCGATCCCTCTGGCAGTTCCTCTCCCTAGGAACCTGCTGCCAATTATATTGGTGAAATCTTCCAGTGAACTTAGCCTGATTTCTGTAAAGGCAATTTCATCCCCATTGAAATGTACCTGTAAATCCAAGACAGAGGTTTTGTGTGATGACATGTAGACTGTACTTAGATTACCCTCACCACTCTTAGATCTGTAACCTAGTTTACTAGTGACTTTATCCTCAAAAGAGACGCGGGACATAGGAAGGTTTTATTGGCTACTTTGATCTAAAGGCAGCTGGTAACTTGAAGACCTTTGCACAAATGTTAAACGAGAAATCTTGGGTGGAGCTGAAAGCCATTCTCTTAATTTCAGGGCTTAGATCTTACGCACCCTGCCTTCTGCTAGCAAACATTTCCAGATAATGAAGAAGAAAAACTTTCCTACACCTGTATGTTAAAATCTCACTGATTTCAAGAGGATTTATGGGTGCAGAAGAGTGTCAGAAGCAGAAAATCACATGCAAGTCTAGGCATGATAACAGATACATCATTTAGGAATGAATTAAAAAATGAAAGAATAACTTACTGGTTGATTAAATAGAGCTATACATATTGTCTTTGTTTGTTTTGGGTTTTTTTAGTTATCTTACTACTTAAGATTGCATTGGAACATAATTTCCTTCTTGCTTACTTGGCTTATACTACCTTGATAACGTCCTACAATAGGGCTCAGCTAACTGAAAAGATGAATTGTCTTTGTGATTCACAAGGCACTCTGGATAATTAATTACTCAGCATTTATGGTTTGGCATGTGGTCATCAATCGTTCAAAAAATTCACATTTGTAAACATATCCTTTGCAGCTGGTCTTCTTATGTCAGACTTCAAAATGACTGGTGGAGATATGAGAGCGCTATAAATGTTTTTCTTTGAAATTTACTGGTTGTGCTCCGGTTTATTTCTTGTGGGAAAAATTAAGCAACAGATGTGGGAGGACAGGAGCTCTAAGGAAGAATGGTAAAGCATCTTGAATAGTTCTCAAATTCACTTTCTTTTCCCCTTTTTGCTTGTCAATGTTGGAGTTGTTAAAGTTGTGGCTTGGGTCTGTGACCATTTGTTCTGGTTGTAGGGTGGCTGTGTGAAAAATTTTGAAAAGTCTGAGATGAGACCTGTTGCAGAACAGGAAGAAAAGATAACCAACAAAGTTTGCCTCCATTCAGCTCTGCTCAATAGGGGAAAGAAGTATAAGAACCACAAATCCTGAAAGAATAGGCTTTATTTTTTATAAGAAAGACCAGCAGCTTCACGGCTTACAAAAAGAATTCTTAATAATCTCCATTGTAAGACTTAGAATCATCTGGTCATTAGATAGCAGAAATCACAACCATCTGAGCTAAAATTTTTCACACTGGGGGTGAATTCTGGTACATGAGACAGATGTCCTACAGCTAGCTAATTACCCCACTGCACAGTCCTGATTCATCACCACCCAGGGCCGCTCAGTGCCCTGAAAAAGATGGATTTTCTGTGCAGAAAAAGAAATGCCACATGATCATTCAGACAGACTCATCTTCAGGTTGCCCGAGTGATCTTATTTCTAGGATTTCCTAAGTTGCAAACACTTGCCGTTTCAACCTGTACACTTTGTACAAAGTGATTGGCAGTCACTATATATATGCATATGTATGTAAATACAGAGTGTACACAGCATCTATTTTTACAAGTGATACAGGAAAAGGGGTATAAACACCATTCCTATTTAAATTACAGTGCCTGTTGGTTTCACTTGGTTGCTTTTTTAAAGAATATAATTGTGCTTTTAAAATCAGATGCCGGTTACCATGCCACAGGGTGGAATTTTTGATCTGCCTTAAATGCAGGCTTCAGCTATAGGGTTGTTGAAGGATGTATATTTAGAATTAGAAAGACCTCCCTGGTTGACATGAAACATTTCCATAGGATGTGCCGAAAGGGTAACTGCTGTAAGGAAGAACTTCTCCTGGGAGGCCATGACCAAGGGTTTTGACCAAGAGTAGATGCAAGTTCCGTGATTGCACAGGCTCCACGTGCAGATCAATGTAACTCTCATGCTCGTTCACTCTGACCTACAGTGGCAAAGAGATTTATGTATGGCAATTGTCACACCCCCAGGCAGCTCTGCTCCTGAGCCCTCCTGATATTCTACCCTGTCACTAGGGTAGGCTATGACACACCCCCACCCAGTATGTATTTACCAATCCTGTTTGGGGGGTGGAGGAAAAGGAGTCTTTAGTACAGGTAGCTTTGTGGTTCAATAGTATATTAAAAGGTGAGCAAGCTTGCTTGTATGCTGCATATAAGACCTGGGCAAACTGAGAGGTGCCAGTGTTGTTAGCACTTTGTCTTGCATCATTTATACCCTCAGTCTGTCAATGTTGTATGCATGCTCGATCACACCACTTTGAGGGCAGAAGGGAGTCAAGAGTGGTGTAAGGGCTGGAATGAGCCAAATTCTACATACTGCAGAGTCACAGGCAGCACAGATGCAAGGCAGGCCACACTCCCTAGGTCTGGGGCCACAGAGGGCTACGCTAAGACAGTGTAGATGTAGCCTACACCGTCCCTAGTAGAAGCAGGGAAATTCACTTTATCTGCATTTATCATTGCTTGTCTCAGACACTGGGGTGGCACGTTATTACAGGCTCATTTTTGTTGGGGCTTAGGGAAGAGGAAGGCATCTGGAAGACTGTCCTGCACAGGGACAGCTCTGCCAGCTCTGAAGCCTGGTTCTCAGTGTCAGTTCTTCCCTGGTGAACAGGTCAAGTGGGCTGCATGCCCTGAAGAGCCTGGGGAAGCACCATGCAAGGGAACACTTGGACTCACCGGAACAACAAAAACTCTTTGAGTACCACTGTAGAGCATTTTTTACTTATGTGGGATAGAGGTCAGGAGTCTGTAGCTCATGCTGCACAGGACTCGCAGGCTTGGATGCTCAGGAGCAGTACTGAGATATGCAGAAAGAAAAATCCAGGGGGAATAAACCAATAGCACTGCATTATGTGTTATGAAAAACCTTTGGAAAAGTTTAACACAGCTATCTAAATGAATGCAGTGAATGAGTTTCACCATAAATTACACAGTCATTGCCTTCTCCTGCTGATGCACACGATAGGGAAAGAGATTTTGCATTGCTAAATACAGAAGGAATGTGGGGCAGAGATACTTTTGTATACCTTGACTGGAGTTTGCAACTTACGGCATATATCTACTGTGTCACTTCCACTCAGAATACCATTTTTTTTGCCTGTCATTTAGGTCTGGCCTTTGTTAGAGATACTTCATTCTGCTATAGCAGTTTTCACTAGCACACAACGATACACACTTTTTTTTGTGTGTGGATGTTTGTTTTACATCTATTTCTGGAAGCCGCAGTTTAGATGTAGTTATAGCAGTATGAAAGTATCATTTGGACTAGAGGAACTCATTTTGCAGCCTGAAGCAGAATAAGCTCTACCACTAGAAGCCCATTTAACTGGTATAATTGCACTGGGACACAGGGAACTAAGAACGGCTTCTTTATCGGTGCAGTTAAAGCTGCAAGACTTGCTAGTGCAAACAAGTCTTTAGATGCATTTTTCCCACTCTAGCTGTTTCCATCCAGAAGAATCCCAGCTTTCCCAGGTCCTTCACTGTAACCCGGAGTGCAGTGAAAGAGACAGGACTGAAAATCAAGGGGTCATAAACGGCATATGTCCACATCCAAGGACTTCCTTGGATCCAAAATTTCAGAAATACACCTGCTTTCATTCTGAGTACCAAACTAACAGAGTGACCAGGCTATGTTACAGTGCATTCTTTTTAACCAGCTTCATTACGGTGATGAACACTGCTGACTGCTGAAATTGCATTTGTGAGTAAGGCTACCAGGTTCTGCCTGGAAATAAGCTTGTTCTGCAAGCATGGCCTGAGCTTGCCAGCCCTCGCCCAGCACACAGCTCCCATCACGCTCCTTCAGACCACTGCACACTCTCTCCTGCTGCCTTATTACCACTGGAAAATTGTCTGCCCACACTCTGAAGGTCACTGTTTCAGCTAGAGCCTTGCCAAGAGCACAGCACCTCAGCATAAAGAGAACGGACAGGAGAGGATTTACTTTAAATTGAGCAAACTTAATTACACAAGGAGGAGAAATTTTCTCAGGGAGAATGATGCCTTTCTCGTGGCTTTTTCTGCTTTTGTGATTCCTTTTGCTTGATTTATTTTTTACATTCCTTTTAAATATGTGTGTGGCCCCTGAGGGCTTGTCTCTGGACAGGTCGGTGTTACATGTATTTGGCCAGCCTAAGCCATGCTCTGACACCTCCTTCACTTTCTCAGAGCTTGAGTTCGAGGGTTTGGGTTCTGTGTGCTCACCCTGAGCTTCTGTGGGCATGTTTGAAGGAAGGCGTCCCTGAGACATCCTGTGGTTACATTGAGGTTGATCCTAGAGGCCAAATGCGTGAACAAACCACTGCAACACCTCCCTTCCTTTCAGTGCTACTTCTCATTGAAGACCTGGGCTCTTGGCTCTGCCAGGACACTCATTCTCATCAGCCTATCCACTTTTAAATCTGTGAACAGCTACTTTTTTCTTGATCCATCTCTTCAAAGCATCATTTAGAAACTATCCTCTTCCAAAACTTTCTGCCTATGGACATATGCTTATGGGGAGCTCCAGCTCCATACTACGGACGCCCAAATTCTGATATCTACATGTAGGTGTTTACATGCAAGTTAGATCCATAAACTCCCTCCCTGCTCAGTGGAGAGCTAGTCAATACAGTGATGGAGAATGGAGAGAGATCCATCTCATCCTGAAATAAATGCCTATTAGCTGGCCAGCTGAATCACTTTCCAGACTCCATTGAGTGCACAGAGTTAGAGAAAGAGAAAAGAACATGGTCAAATCAGAATGAATACAATAGATATAGAGGCATTTTTCTTGACTCTCAGCAGAGACAGCATTAATTTGCTAGGCTTACCATGGTGTTGTGGATGCCAAAGAGGTGAAAAATTACTGCAAGAACTAAGAAGCCAACATTTCTGTGGGCCAACTCAAACTGTTTGGTGTGGGCATAGATTTAAGACATACGAGAAAAGAAAGCAAGCTCCAGAACTGAGAAGCTTGGTTACATAGACATGAACATTGGTTTTTTTTCTCAAGATTTTCAAGCATACTCTCACAGATTTTTCCCAAAACTGTCCTGTTCCTAGCAATAGGAACAAGAGAGACCTGTTCCTAGCAATAATTGACTGATTTGCAAGCCCTGCAGTGTTTAAATGAATACTAAAGTTTTCAGAATTTGGGGGAGGAGGAGAAGGGGCTGTGTCTGGAGTATTTGGAGATCAAGTCAAAATCTGTAACACTCTGCATGATGTCCTAGTAATCTGGGAATAGATTCCCCAGAGTGAAAGGAGATGATCTATCTTGCTTTGCTTAATGTCATTCATTAGTAAAAGTTTTATTTCATTAAAATGGATGCCCAAGTCCTGTATGAAAATATATTTGTACATACATATTCATTTCCCGGTCCAGCTCTTTTGAATGCATTAAGAATTTTTCCTAGAGACATTATTATATGAAGGCATCTCTGAGGACTCTGAAAATAATCAGAAACAATAGATGAAGTGAGTAGGGAGAACCCACTCCCAACAGACTGCACTCCACACTCCCTGAAATCCTACTCCCTATGGAATACATATATATTCCCTATGGTACGTACGTGGTGCCACTGAATTTGCTGCAAGTACAGACTAGGTCCATAGAAATGCTTACGATCTGATATTGAATCTTGCACATTCAGTAGTTTGTGCTCTAAAAGCAAGAAAAAAATTGATTCCCTTCTTTGCCCTGACCCCTAACCACTGAAAGCTGTACACAGACCACTTTCCAGGCTTAACCCCTTCAGACATTTCACTATTTGAAAAGCAAATCTAGCTGGTATTGTGAAAAATAAAACATCTACACAAACTGTTTCATTTTTGTTCTTTTGGGCAGAGAAAGAAAAAAAAAACCAAAACCAACCCACCCACTCTTCTAAGGGGTAGGGATTGAATTCTCTTGTGTTAGGACACTGCTGATTGCCTGGCTAGACGTTACTCCTCTCATCTGAGGGGTGGCTACTGTGTGCTGTGTGTCTATTACAAAGCAATAATAACGCTCAAATGCCCTAAAGTATGTCAGAAATGAATCTCATGGAACAGCTACAGTTAAGTGTTATTCTTTGATCCAACTTTGAATAAAGGCCTACCTAGAGGACTGCTGCATCGTGGCTGCATCTTTTCCGCACCAGCAGGGATAGAAACAACATGTGAGTTTTTCAGAGATGTCAGAATAAGCATCAGTTTCTTCAGATTGTTCGTCCCCTTATTTTGGGGACAAATGCAAATAAAGCACCTGAAACCATGTCGGTGGAACAGAAAGCAAGACCGCAAGTGTAATTCACAGCTCTGCCTCCGAAATCATGTGACCATTCATGAAAGAGGATGTCTCTGACTTCAAAACATATTTTCTCTTCTGAAGATCAAACCCCTGTATTTTGATTTAGTATATATAGTACCATAGATTGGTAACTATGTTTTATAGACTGAAAAAAAAACCCAGACAATTATGATCTTCTTTTAACTCTATTGGAGAAAGTAACATGGGGGGGTCTTGAATGTCTTCTGTCACCACAGCTGCTCTGTTTCAATACAACCCAAGTGGAAAATGCCTCACAAAAGTACCTGCATCACCTCCATCCCATACAGCTCTGTGGTACTGCCAGCGATGTGGCAAGACGCAGCTGCTGCCACAGACTTGCCAATTCCTTATGTGATACCCAACAGCTGTTGGAAGCTGTGTGTTAAAATTCATGCTGGGATTTGATTTTCTGTATAATCTTCCTCAGGAAGTGAAAGCTGCAAAGCAATCTTTATGTCCCCTAACTCCCAGCCTGTGCTCCTATATTAAGCAGGGTTCCACTTTGGCTGAGAACGTGCACTCTGCTGTATCATTTTCTTTAATTCTTTTTCCATACAAAACTACATCTTGGCATGCGATCAGTCCCTCCACCAGCCTTCTCCACATGCATGTGCTTTCAGTTACAAAGCACTCTGATTTATATCTTATGTAAAGATGCAAAGCTTTGGGAGCACATCTCAGCTTTCTCGGGACGGGCAGCATCTGTATTCCCCTGCCTCAGCCAAACAACATGCAGAGCGCTCAGCTCCAACACCATCATTGGAGCTGATGGAGCTGACTTCAGGCTACTGCTCCATTTTCCAAAGGCTCCTGAGGGTCTCCTGGATGATTTGCCAGCTGGAGAAGTGAAAACCCAGAGACAAGGTGCAGAGAGGAGAAAACAGGGAAGCTGTAGGTAGACTACTGCTCCCCAGTCTAAGCACCTCTCTGGTGGAAAGGTTCCAACAGACTGCAGGAAATTCAGAAAAGGGCAACAAAAAATGATTAAAGGACTTGAGGGATTCATTTCCAGAGAAGATTAAAAGAAATAAATATGCTTAGCTCAGTATCGCTAACTGACTAAGGGGGAATTGGATAACTCCATACAAGCATCTGCATGTGAAAAGAGATGGATAAACCTTGTTTAAAATGATTTAAGGAATAGCCAGTAACAAAGAATGGCATTGATCAAAGGCAATGTAGACGAAACTCTTGGAAGTTTTTTGTAACATTGATTGTAACCAAGGATGGATCACTGAATTCTAGGAACTGATGGAAATCCACCTGCATTGGCCATTTAAAAAGAAAATGGTCAGAATCTCCACTACTAATTGGGAATGGGCAAGATAAGATTAATAAAGTCATAGGGAAAAATATGTACCTTTTTTAAGAGGTAGGAACATACCACTAGGAAGAGGGTGCTCCTGTGTAACAGAGATGCAATGAGGATTTTAAGGGCACTCTCAGGCTCTCTCAACGTACTGCACCAGGAACTGAGCAATTTGACTCAGACAATGTGCTTCCTTCCTCACCCTTCTCCCCCTGAGGCTTCAGCATCTGCCCTGACGCGTCATATTTCCTCCCTTTGCTACCTGAGAGAAGTCCCCTTGGCATGTCTTCAGAGTAGCAGGGGCCCACAACCCTCTGGTTGATCCAGGTGTGAGTGGCCATGAGACAAAACCTTACAGACATGTTGGTCATATACCAACCAGCTCTTTTACCCAAGCAGATTTCTGCTGCTGGCATTAGTGCCAGTCCCAGGAGGTCATATTTCAGACAGGAACTATGTAGGAGGATGAATCCCATCCTGTCCAGCAGTGACTTGGACCCTTTCCTTTTTTACCTCATGTGGTATTAAAGTAACCCTGATCAGCGGAAGGACTATACTGGAAAGACAGCTGGTGCAGAAAGATGTAAAAATGGAGAGTGCCCTTTGTTGTGGTGAAGGAGTCCAAACTGCAATAAACGGAACTTGCGTTATCATTTTATGGTATGCTATGAGATGAATAACTACAACTTCCTTCCTCAATATCAACAATTGTTTTTCAAGTTTAAGTATACAGGATGGGGATGTTCAGCTCTGCTAAAAATGAGCTGGGGGTCCTAATGGGGAGCAAACCAAACATGAGCCAGGAGTTTGCCCTTGCAGCGAGCCATATCCTGGGTTGCATCTGCAAGAGTACAGCCAGCAGATCAAGGAAAGTGATTATCCCTCAGTACTTGGCACTTGTTAGGGCATAACTGGAACACCGTACCCAGGGTTGGTCTCCCTCGTTCCAGAGAAACATTGAAAAACTGGAGAGGATCCAGAGAGGAGTCATGAAGATGATGAGAGAATTGCAGAATCTGACATGAAGAAAAGTTGAAGAAATTGGGTTTGCCCATCCTAGAGGAGGAAAGGCTCCAGAGGGATAGAGTCACAGTCTTCCAATACCTGAAATGCAGTTACAGAGAAGATGGAGGTTTGCCCTTCACAAGGATGCACAGAGTTGCTTCAAGGGAAATTCTGTCAGGATATAAGAAAAAACATGTTTCACCATGAGGCAATTAAACACTGGACTAGGTTGTCGAGAGAAGTAGTAGAATCCCCCCCACTGGAAACACTCGAGTCTTGGCCTGACAGGGCCTCGGGTAACCTAATAATCAGAGACCCTGCTTTCAGCACAAGGCTGGACCAGAGGTCCCTTCCAGATGAGACTTGGCAAGCTCACTTGAGTCATATGGCAAACTTAGATGAATTCTCTCATACGCAGATGTCTCTTATTCACTTCCATTGCGGAAGACAAGCATATCTCAACATTTCTTTCTATACAGTTCCCTTAATTATCTTTCTTTTTAAGGTTACCTGAGCAAAACCTTGAAATTTCATTTGTCCCTTTTTGAAGGACAGATGAATTTTGCTTTCTAAGATCCAAAGGAATAGCTCTCCAGCATGAGGTCTGGCCACATTTGTTTGAGTTCCCAGCAGCCAGTTTGTTTGCTCTGGAATGGAGACACAACTCCATATGCATTTGGCCCTAAAATAGGTTTCAATGTAAAGAACGCTTTTTCTATCCCAAATCAAGTTTTAAAAAAACATTACTTCAAGCATTTGTTTGGAACAATAACCAAGCAAAGTATCAAAAAACCTTCAGTTACGAGTTATTGTAATGTTTGGTTTCAGCTTTGACATCTTGCCTTTATTACATCTTTTTCAAGCATATCTTCATCTTTCTGCATAGGAAAGGAAAACTTAATTTTGAAGCAACAATTTTCTATGTTATTTCAGCTACTTTGGTGTGAATCAGGAGATTTGGCAAGGCTGACCCTCTCCTGTGAAGTTTTTAGGTGCCACAAAATACCATTTTCCAATGCTGGAGCAAGACACTTTTCTGGAATATTTCTAAGCCTGTAGAACTGTAGATACTGACCTAGGAGAGTAATCAGCAGAAGTTCAGTATATGTTAGAAAGATACAGGAGTTGTTTCTTTAAATGCTCCTATGGAGTCCTTGCTGTCCAGGAGCATTGCATCCCATGTTTGAGCCTTTGCTTATAAAGAAAGACTGTGCCCTTTCAAGGAATAAAAGTGTAAGTGGTGAAAGAGGCAATCTACACACTCTTAAGTTGAACACTAATGAAGTTACCTAGCCTGAGAGGAAGAGAGTGGATGCTCCATCTTCCTCTGTCAAGCCAACATTTCTATGGGCTTTTAAATTCCGTACTTAATGCTGATATGCATCTTTGTAACAGTGATATTTTTCCTCCTGAGCCAAGCATATTTATCAATCCCATGACTTGCATTTTAAGCAGTTAGAGAATCAAATGTTTTAAACCAAACCAATGTGTCTTAGGGACTTCTTGGACAAACAGGATCCAGACTGGGCCCTTACTTATAAAGAAGTAGCTATGTTGACTATGCAACCTTATTAATTTTAGTGGACTTGCATATGTATAAATAAGGTAGAATTTGGTCCCTGTACTACAATAACTTGTTGTTTAGTTGTAATATTCATAAAGATCCATCCAGATGCTGAAAGCAAATCCTGGTACAAAAGATATACAGTCCCAAATTCCTTTCCTTTCTTTTCTGAGAAAGTTAATTGGGAAAGGGAAGGGAAGGGAAAGGGAAAGGGAAAGGGAAAGGGAAAGGGAAAGGGAAGGGAAGGGAAGGGAAGGGAAGGGAAGGGAAGGGAAGGGAAGGGAAGGGAAGGGAAAGGGAAGGGAAAGGGAAAGGGAAAGGGAAAGGGAAAGGGAAAGGGAAAGGGAAAGGGAAAGGGAAAGGGAAAGGGAAGGGGAAGGGGAAGGGGAAGGGGAAGGGAAGGGGAAGGGAAGGGGAAGGGAAGGGGAAGGGAAGGAAAAGGGCCTAGTGAAAATCTGGAGAATTTAACTCCTAATTTGGAAAAAAAAAATGAATCAAACCCAATTTCCATAGGCTTATAATCACACATGCATCATGGGGATTAGTGAGAAACTTAATTGTCAGTGTACTGCCTTTGAGAGCTTTGCCAGATCCCATATCTTTGACTGTTCTGATTTTCTTCTAGCTGGTGTCCCTGCCTGAGTTTCTCACGCAGCTAATTCCTGGACTGAATCAAAAGAAGAAAGCTTAATTTTAATGCCCTAGAGACTTTACAAGTGACTTTCATACTGGAACAAACTTGGAACTATTTTAATATGGAAGAAAAGCAATTAACTTTCTCAGAATTTTTTCACTTGCATGTTTGGTATTATTTCAGCTGTGATTTTAAATCAGTTCTCTGCACCTCACTTTGCTTTCTACTTGATTTGCCAATGAAATCTAATCTCAGCGTTAGTCACATCACAAAATCTTGTGGAGGAACTAACCTGAAGACAGATTTCACTCCTAGCTGAACCTACATAAGACTGATGGAATGTGATAACCAGCCACTTTGCTACTCGCTTGGTCAATAAACTGTAATGTCCTCTGAGGCTGCAGACAAGTTGAATGATTTTGAGAAAAACTAGTTGGTTTCAACATAGTATCAGTGTGCTACAGCAAATCTGTGTGCTTTTGGGCTCAGCAATTTGTCATGCTTTAATCAGGTAGGCTTTGTCCAGCAATAAACAGTGATGACATTTTACTGTTTGTGTAGCGTGGACCCCCAAATTCCCAAACAGGGCTATGGGCTCCTGCATGACTAGTAAGCCTGTACTGTGTGCACCATGGCCTGGGAGGCACCCTGAGCCCCAGCGAGTGCTAATGAGGAGGAAATACAATTCATTGCACATCCTAGACTTCAGAGTGTGTCTCCATCTCTGCTGCTGGCTGCCAGTGAGAAACATGGTCCTGCGGCACATCTCCAAAAAGCAGGGTGTCAGGACACAGCTAGGAGACTCAAATCATTGCAGTCAAAGATAATGAGATATTTCTAGCTTGGGCTTCGGTAGAAAGGTACCTGTGGTAACGTCAACTTTAGACATGAAAAAATATCATACCCAGAGAAAATCACAATTGTGTTAAAAGTACATTTTTTCCAAGTTTTGTGTTTCCCATTTGCCTTCTGTTTTCAGGATCCTGAAGGCATAGCAGCCTCCCTCCTTTCAAGAGGTTCTTCCTAGCCACAGAGGCTAAGACTGTCTTCTTTTTGTGAAGTTGAAAGTGAGCGGTGCCTGGAGAAAAGTGCAATTCCCCTGATGCAGCCACACGTCATGCCTCCTAAGTGCAGCCCATGCCCCAGCAGTCCAATGCCACCAGCTGTTTCCTGGCTGGCCCATCTCTCCTGCCAAAGCTCAACACTGACAGTCAGTAGCTCCCCCGGGGCTCTTCATTATCCCTGTGTCCCTTCATTATCCCTGTGTCCTTCCACGTGCAGCAACCCACTCTCCCTTCTGGTTTGCAAAGTCCAGTTGTCCACCTACACAGTCCAGCCCTCCAGTTGCTGCATCTCCTCCAATTCTTGCCCCACTCGGCTGGCAGGCTCCAGGACTGATCCTGAAGCCTCCTGCCTCCTTGGTTTGGGGTGTCCTTCCATTTGTTGAAGTCTCTGGGCTGCGTCTCATGTAAGTGCTGAATGGAATCTGTGTCTTTGCCAGGAAGATCTTGGCCACATGTCCTTTCCCAGATTTTCTTCTCAGAGAAGAATGGCTGCCTGGGAGGAAGCTGATGGACTGACTGCCACAGATCCTGTTTCTTCATCTCTCTCACAGCCCAGAGCAGCAGGCACACAACAGAACCCTTTACCACCCAGCAGTTCTTTAGCTGCATTCGTACAAAGTCTCAGTCCCGAGTTAGTAATGGTCCAGGTGCATTATTTCTCTTGGTTAAGTCTTTGTGAATTGTGGCTCTCAGTTATATACATGTGAAGACACTGCAGTTCTCAACAGGAAAAAGAGGTTGTGCATTGAGGTCTGTACTCCATCCTGCTTCTGTAGGAAATATTTCCCTCATAATCGGTGAACAGCTCTTTTATAGTTAAACCGAGCACAGGGACAGCCCTTAGTTTAGTTTATTGTCTGCTGTATCCCTATTCAAGCAGCATCAAGGTAAGGGCAGGCAATGGTTCTATGGAAAAGATGTTCAAGCATTGCAAATATGCCTCGTGGGAGGAAGGGGATATTTTAACTGAGCAGACCCTCTGGGGTGAGAGGCATAGGAGGAGAGACATGCCTCTAGGTGGAGATCCTCTTGGTGAGGGACATGCACTGGACCGTGGCCTTGTTTAAGCATTTGATCTTGCCTGAAAGAGCTGCAGAAGCATCCTGGCACCTGCAAGGATCGGAAAGGATGTGCTGGAGCTGGGCTAGCCTGCAAGGTTTCCCTTTATTTCTGTGCATCTGTCTGGAAACGCAGCAACTCCATCATTGGGTTTTGGACCACGAAAGACAAGTCTGTCTTTCCTTTTACTTTCACTTTTCTTGGGTGATCAGAGTGATTTTAGGACAACAAGCAAACTACTTATGCTCCATTTCCCAATGAAACAATAAGCTGTAAAACAAGCTTGCTGGAACATTCTTGCAATTCCCAGCACATCCTTCAAGACTTGGGGAGTGACTGAGTTCTTCCATCCTAAACAGCAGGTAGCACTTTGAATGCTGGTTATGCAGGGCATCAGCTGAGGGGGATGTCCTCCAGGGACCAGTGTTAGCCGGTGTTTCTTGAGCGTGCTGCACAGTGACAGGGGAGGTTCAGGCCTCCTGCAAGTTTGTAACTAGAGTCAAGAGGGAATATGGTTTTCCAAGGTTGGAAGAACACCACTTCAAAGCAAAGGCTAAATAACCGATGCTCCCACCTAGTGGTGAAACTGTAGCCAATGGCTTAGACATGTCAGGCATCAACCTGAGCTTCCCAGGGGATATGGAGCTGGATGGACCATGCCACAGGACACTGCCACCCCGGGAACTTCTGTAGGGCTTTGCACTCTCTCATAGACACCCATACACATTCAAAAACTCAGGATAAACAAATTAATAATCTCAGTTAAAACTACAGCATTAGCAATAATAAATAAAAAGATACCATCAGGATCAAGGGTTCTTTTAAGGCAAAGGAAGTGTGGAATAGCATTCTCAAAATTTCTTAAACAACTTTCAGTGAGAAGTAGGTGCCTATATTATCTTGGCTTTGGTTTCTAAAGCATGAAGGCTCCTTTCAAAATGTTATCCAAGGTTAGTAATTAGCAACAAATTATGATTTGTGTTGTTATGTTGATTACCATGTAATTAATATGTTAATGTTCTCATACGCTGCTGAACTTATAATTATTGGCCAGAGCAAAACCGCTTCTTTTTGTTTCTTTTTTAGTTTACATCTGAAAGCTTAGAGTAAGAGGTGAACAATTACCGTATGCTCAATTTGTGACATTATTGGGAGTCACCCCATGACACTATTGTAAATCACTTCACCAGGTCTGCTCAGTTCTTCCTAATATGCTTATTTTCAATTGTTATGCTTGGAAGCTGAGCAGATCAGCAGGAAAATGGTGCTGTTCTTCTCACTGGATCTTTTTTTTAAAGGCACAGCTGCTGCCTACAGGATATACCCAGAAGCAAAATTCATTAATGATGCTGAGACAGTACTTTGTCACAAGAATGAGCTGTACAATTGGGAAAGAAATTTAAAATATCATCTCTTGTTAGACTGTAATTGTCACTGCTCTGTTTTGACTTCACTGCCCTTTTTTACTATACATACATATAATAATGCAAATAGCAAAATAGTTCTAACACCGGTCTCATATACGCACTTTCCAACAACATATTTCAGAGCACTTCACACAGCCATAAACCCCATTTTGCAGAGCCATAGTTCCCATATCTCAATCCAGTGCCACCTGTGATAGGGTTTAACATGTGCCAAAGGACAGGACACTCCTTGAAAGCATGGACTGCTCTGGAGTCCATGGCTGCTGTAGGCAAGGGACAGAAAGGCAGCTCTTCCGACAAACAGTGGGACTTCAAGCAACAGAAAAAGCTTGGCTTGCATTTCACTGGGGTCCACAATCAAGAAGCAGCTACAAATTTATTTGTTAACCTGAGTAGGAAGGAGAGGGAGCAGCAGGGACAGTGCTGGGCTAGGTGTTAGCTGAATATCTAAACTGCTCTCTCCAAAAAGCTAATCCAGTATTGGCAAGCCATGAATTTAATGACTCGGTACAAAATCCAAACTGAACCCACAGAATGGCTTGTGACAGGTTTGTTAATGAAGGATTCTGTGTTTATTGATGGGGATGAAATTAACCTAGTACTAGTCAATCTTTGAGACAAATTCAACAAAAATTAATTCAGGTTGATTGAAATTAAGCAAAAAGCACTGCTAGAACTGTTGGGATGATGCAAGTGCTGCTAAAATGCATTTCCAGTCAAAACATAGCTGGCAGTGTACGCCTGTTATGTGGAGGTAATACACCTCTAAATAAAGGGAGATTCTGCGGCAAATGAGTGAGAACACACAAGCCCAGTGGGTGGCTGTCATAAGAAGTTATGGAAAATGAGAGCAATGCAAAAGAATGCACAGGTAGCAAAGAAACCAGAGCTGCTACTTAGTGAAGAAGAAGAAGATTAAGGAAAGTAAAGACTGCACTAGACCTAATGTCACCTTGTCAGTAAGGTACCGGGTTTTACTGGTAGAGATTATTCCTAGGATGAAGTGCCACTGCAAAATCCAGCGTACCAGTCAAAATAATGCTTGCAAAAGTCCATAAGCCGTCACAGCTCTCAAACCTTGCACAGATGTCTCAAACCTTGTACAGGTTTTTTGATAAAGGACAAAACTGCTTGTCATGATGTTAAGTGTGTCCATAAGCACACTGCATGCACAAACATATATGGACCCAATTTTCAGGTAGTATAAAACTGCCATTCCTGTACTAAAAAGCTGAGAACTTCAGGTGGCCAGGATACAACCTGATGCAAATCTGCATCATGCTCCAGACAGCTAAGAAAGGAACAAATGCATCATCAGAGTAAAATATTTTCATCCTGTTCTTTCAATTTAGGATAACCCTAAGAAATTGGCAACAAGATGTGCTACTGTTGTTGCGTGTTCAACTTAAAAAGATATTAGGGATGGCAATATATCTTGCCAAGTTTTTACCTTACCTTTCAGAAGTCTTGGTAATGCTAAGATCTGTTGAAGATTGGGTTTCAATGGGATGCTGGCAGGAATCCACCTTCATCGAAATGAAGTAACTAATAAAAACTCAGATGGATGCATCCAAGCAATGAGTTGTGGCTCTGTTACTGCAGGTAGGGCAGTGAGTGGTTTCTGTATGCAGCTCTTCCACCTCTACAGTAATAACCTACGCACAGATTGAAAAAGAGATGTATGCAATTGTGTTCGGCTGTGAGGGTTTCCATCAATATGTGCGTGGGAGGAAAGTGATTGTGGAATCTCATCATACGTTACCCATGCTGGCTGTATTGCAAAACCATCTGAAAAACCCAATCTATAAATATTTTTATTCCTATTTAAATAATGTGGCTTGTCATTAAACACCAGGGCTCTAAAACACATACTCCAAGCAAATTTTAATTTTATATTCATTTAATATATCTTATTATTATTTTACCACTGTTAGGAAAGGGGGGGATGTAAGGGATCCAGAGGGGGTGCTACAATAAACATATTTTGATTCATTTCAGTACAAAATTGATACTACTGGTGACAGAGAATCATCAGTAAATAAAGTGACCTTGAGACCACCAATTGTGCGAGGCATTAAAAAGAGGGAAGACATGACAAAAATGACAGAGGATTTGACTGTTTATTTTCGCCTCCCCTGCATTCCCCTGTCAAAGGATGAATAACAGAAAAGTGTAGCATCTGTGCTAAGGAAACATCTATGAGCATTAATTAATTATAATGCTAGTCCTCTGTGTGCTGGGTGTAGTGTCACTCTCTCACAAACACTTTACTCGTTCCACTAGCATCAACTCAATTATTTGAGATGCTTCTCGGCAGGTGTATATGACGCGTACTTTCAAAAGCTTCTTTGTGATGAAATATTCTCAATGGCTTAATGCATATTCCCTTATACCACAGATTGTTAAAAGCCCAGTCACATACCCTGTTCAAAAACCTCTCGGTAACGTTCACACTGACAATACAGCAAGAGCCGGTCACAATGACAAGAAAATTTGTGACTTATCTATTGAGGGCAAAAAAGACCCTCAAAAGCATACCACAGCCTAAGTGGGTTGAAGTATCTCTACAACTGCCTGAAAGGAGGTTGTAGTGAGGTGGGGGTCAGTCTCTTCTCCCAAGTAACAAGTGATAGGATGAGAGGAAATGGCCTCAAGTTATGCCAGGGAAGGTTTCAATTGGATATTGGGAAAAATTTCTTCACTGAAAGGGTTGTCAAGGATTGGAGCAGGCTGCCCAGGAAAGTGGTGGAATCGCCATTCCTGGAAGTATTTATAAGATGGGTAGATGTGGTACTTAGGGACATGGTTTAGCGGTGGTTTTGGCAGCATTAGGCTGGTGGTTGGACACGATGATCTTAAAGTCCCTTACAATCTAGATGATTCCACGATTCTATGATTCTGGGAAGTCTATTCTTGCCTCATCCTCCAGCTTTAGCGTGGAGAGTGTGAGGTTGGGGTGGGAGCACTTGGAAAAGAGCAGCGCAGTGTGACTTGGAGCCTCCCCTCCTAGCCTCTGTGGCTGTGGGAGAGAGCACACACTTAGCACAAGTTGGCAGGCTCTGAGACAGCACCACCGGCTTGTAGCAGCCTGTTAAATAACAGCAACCACTAAGGAGGACATTGCATCATGCTTGGGTCCTATTTTATCCTGTGTGCCAGAAAAAGCTCTCTGTGCTTCAAAGGTCTCCCATGCTTGAGGTGAGCTCTTTAGCTCTTGAAGAGCTTCCCCTGTGCCTTTGTCCTGTTGCAGCCAAACATAAGTCTTAAAGCAAGGACTCAAAAGACACCAATCACAAATAACCATATATATGTCAATCCACAACTACTGGTATTGCAAATCCATCCTTGGTACCTGGATGCAGGTGTTCTATTTGCAAAAATAAAAATACTCACCAAATACAAAAAAAAAAAAAAGAAAAAAAGATGCCTCCATTAGTGTTGGCACATTGGGTGTATGTTATGTGTTCAGACACCAGGTCTTACAGCTGACTTCCACAAAGGCGGGTAGCGCTGCATAGTACTGGGAGATGGAGCCCCCTTCATTTGTTTCACACTCATAGCTTATTAAAATCCTACCTTTCCCCATCCACTGCTAGAGACCAATCTTCTCTCATTCTACAAAACGATGAGAAAATTGTACATGCGAAAGCTGTCTACAGATATTCAGGAAGCCCCCTGCCAAAGGTTGCTCTACTTATCCACAGCGCAATGTATATGCTTTGCAGATGTGGAATATAATTAATGGGGAATATTACCTGTCTCCATTTTTAAAGCTGTTGTTTCAAGATGATGTCACATATAGACAATACTCCCTGGATAAATTATACTCCCACAGCAGCAGGGAAGGAAGAAATTTAGGGCTATTTGCTACACAAGCCCAGGTCCCATTGCTTCATTTTGCAATAGAAATGATGTACAAGTAAGCTAGCTTGTGCTCAGACCCTTGTCTTATTTACAGTCCTTTTGTAGTCCTATTTTCATATATTATGGAGCAGTCAGTCCAAAAACATGTTGTTGTTATAGCCATGTACAATCTGTTTTTCTGCTTTGTGAATGTTTACTTTATAAGGTTGTTTGTCAGAGACAGAGGACAAATAGGAGAAGCCCATTTTATATTGCTAAAACTAAATTCAGACCCGATAAAGACACGCAAAAGTGGTGCCACAGTTCTCCCAGTCAGGTGTTTCATCCTGCCTCTGAGTTTGATCCTGTCTCCGTAGAAAATAATAGCAAATTCCCATTAATCCCAGGGTTAGAGAGCAGGGCTTGACTTCAACAGCTGAATAGCTCTCTGGTGAGTGCTGACATTTGTGACTCTCAAACCTTTCAGTAGGACAGTATGCTGTAAGAGACTTTGCTTTTTAAAGAGTTTGATGGCTTGTTTCATACCTAATAAACTTGCTGTGCAATCATAATGTTCCTGCTGCTAAGGGAGGTAGGCTATGGATGATATACATCTCCACAAATTCCCATCAGGAAGTCTTGATGCTCCATTATAATACAGGTATATTTACAACTACTCCCACCCTGTTTGACGCTCACTAGGCTTCTCTGTTTGTATTCCAACAGGATTTATGCACTTCTACATTATTTAAATCTCAGCGTGCTCCTGCATCATCTCTGGTGCCAGATACTTGGGCACATTTCCTTGGTTTTACAAACGCACCTTGGTCTTACACAGGTGCATGATTTCATTGACACCAGGATCTCCCATAGTCCCAGAACTTAGAGGCACCCTTTTCCCAAAGTCTACCTGCTGTAGTTTTACTTTGGGTTTAGAACTTTCTTCTTCTAGGACCAGGTGATAGTGGGAGCAAGAGGGCATTGCTGGAGTTGAGGAAAACAATCACTCTTTGCTTTAGCAAATACACGAAATATATAGATCTAAATGGAATAGGACTATAAACTCAAAGTTACATTTACCATACTCTTTCCTTACCACTCTGAAGCTTTATCTTTAGATCAAAGCCTTGCCTTGCCTTGCCTTCCTTTCCCTTTCCTTCTCTTCCCTTCTAGACAGTCTTTCAGTTCCTGCTTCCAGTCTTTTTTCCTCCTTCTCCTTTTTTCCTCTCCTCCTCTGGTGAAAGATCCCGACCTTAGCAACACTTTGCACTGACTTGACCTGCTCAGACTTTGGTAACAGCCTCAAATAATTGTCCAGTTATTTGGGATATAGCAGCCGGTTATTAGCCCAAGAGGATTTCCATGTAACAGAGAAACACAGATGTTCAGCAGTTCCCTCTTATTAGGTGTGTGTCACTGCTCCTTTAGCCTTCCTCTGGTGGGCAGATGGGCCAAATGTTCCAAGGGCTGCAATCTGATACAGATATGTATTCATGGTCCCTGATGAGAAACAGAATAAACTTTATATGGAGGCCCCACATTGATACCATTGTTTGTTGCAAATTTCCCAGATGTTATGGTTCAAGTGTTTTCTTGATGGAGGGAAAAACCAGCACTTTCCCTGCAGCCAGAGGAACTCAAGGCTTTCCAATTATGGTCACACACTCAGTTTTATTAGCACAAAATTTAATTTGTGTTAATCAGACTGAGGTGGGTAGAGCGCGAAATTAACTTGACTTTCATTTTGCATTGCACAGTAAACCAACTTGGAATCACCATAGAAATCTGAGCTGTGAAGGATGGATGAGATGAAAAAAAAAAAAAAAAAAAAGAATAAACAGTGTTGTGTAATCATCACTGTACCAAAAGAGACACAATACTCAATTCAGTTGTTTGGAGAAATGCTTTACTTCCCTCGCAAATCAAAGGCCACATTGCCCTCAGCTGCACCCATATTTTGCCACTGAAGCTGAGAACAGAGTTTGGACCAGAATATTTCTCTTTAGCATCCCCTCTATTCTGAGAGCTATATATGCTCGGTTGACCTCGCCAACAATTTTTCAAACCGTTATTTTTGCCAGTAAATCACAATTTAATGAAAATAGAAACACATTAGTTTCAACGACATGTCCATTCTCAGTTCAAGACTCTTGTTCAAAATCCAGGGGGAAAGCGAAGCATTTACTAGAGGCAAGCCAGAAGCCACGAAGTGTCCAACTGGGATATGGGTTTCAAGTGCCTGTTCCTAGTGAGGAAGCATAAGAACGTACACCTGAAATCTTTCACATCCCAGAGAAGTACGCTGATGACTGGCTCTTCTGGAAATGTGTTTTCCCTTGAACTTATTCAAAAAGGCTTCTGTTTCATCTCAATGAAGAACAAAGTCTTGACATTTTCTTTTCCTTTTCTTCTCTTTTTTTCAAACCAGAACTCTGTTTTCCAGCCAAGGCTAACATTAATTCCCTTTTCCCTACTCTCTGCCACCTTTCCTGTGTGGCTAAAATAAATGTTTGGGAGATGGAAGCTGCCCTATACACTGGAACCACAACTGCCTCCACCTGAGCCATTTCCTTACAAACAACAGGAAAAATAAAACAATGCTTCTCAAACATTGGCCTCCAACTTTTTCAATAAGATTTTAACACTTTTCCTCACCCTTTGCCATAAACAGAGAGATTTCTGTCTGGGAGCAAACCGCAAATTTCAGAAGGGTACTGGCATCACAAGAAAGCTGCAGAAAAGTTTGGATGATAAAATGGGCAGGTTCGGACGGGAGAAGAAAGAAAGAGATAAAAAAGTCCTTTTCTTTCAACAAGAGTGTAGAAAACTGAGAAATAGTAAAGTTCACTTCTGTGCAGGAAGCCCTGTGTGAGACGGGGACTGGGGCAACTTCAGCTGGGGCAAGAGAATGAGGAAAAGGGATATGTGCTTATAGCCATGGGGACAGGTGCCCAAATGCCACCTACCTCCTGACAACAGGACAGTCCTGCTCCTGTTTATACCCAGCTATACACAGGAGCAGAATGTTCCCTGCACAAAATGGTCTTAATTATTTTTTTTCCAGGGAAAGAGTAAATTTTATCACCAAGTGGGAAACGCTGCTTACTGTTTACTATCTTAAAACTGTGAAATGTGCTGGAAAATAAAGACTTTAATTAAAGTTGTCTTTTCAATGCCTATTCCTTGCAGAAAAGTGACACCATTTCAAAACACAGCTTTTCTTGTATGCCTCTATTTACTTGCCCATTTTTCATATAATAGCTTCTATTTAACCAATTTCAACAATGTACTTAACATCTTTGCAGATGTAACTGCAACACATTCGAGCGCCTTGCAAAGTAGAATAAAGTTGTGTGCTGTCTTCTGTGTCTCCAAAAAGGTGGGGAACACAAAACCAACCAGCCTCCAAGTTGTTTTCCCAGATTAACATCAGAAGTCCTGCCTTTATTATTTAAACAAACCAGGTAATGTTTGCACTGTAAAGTTCTGATCTGAAAAAAAAACAAAGCAAGATAGGAACAGGTTTTGCCAACTCTTCCTATTAGCAGCGGAGGGTAAAATTTGCTGACTTGCTTTGTGACAGTAATTGGCTAAAGCCAGCGTACTTTATTTGTGTTTTTAACTATCTTAAAAAATGTATTTGCATATTCAAAGTATGACACATAGCCCGTCTGTATGCAAATAGCCATTAAACCAGTTCATACTTCTTTATTTGTCTTAAAGCATTTGGAAAGTACGCACGATGAGAACAGCTTTGCTACACCAATCTATCTGCACTCCCCTGCAGTGGAGATCGAGTTGTGGGGGTTTTTTTAGGCCATGTACAGCAGAAAGCAAGGCAGCATTTCCCAGTCCAGCTACAAAGTTACACGAAAACAGTGTACTAGCAATAACTAGCTCTGGAGCAATGAATAACCAGCAACCAAGCTACTCCTGGGAAAGCTCCCTCCCATTTTAAATCAACAAGAAAATGATGACCCATTTTCAAAGCATAAAGTAATTCCTGCCAGAAAGCTAACTTTCTTCGGTGGTTCCTAACCAGGTGAAACCAGCGTACGTGACTTCTGCACAGCCGCGATCCCACTTCAGGCTATGGATCCTGCCTTGGATTGCGCCTGATTCAAGAGACACTTCTCAGCCTGCGGGAACTTTGCATGTTGCCCTTGAAGGGCAAGTGCCTGTGTTTAGTGGCCAGGTGACACTAGGAGGGACATTTGGAGTGGAGGATGAATTTTTGAGAGCTTTTCAATCAAATGGTATAGGGGCACAATTTTTGGACCTTTCAGTTACATCCGATAAACCCTTGATCTATGAAGATGGAGGCCAGTCGCGGTGATGAGGACAGCCTGAAGGATCTTCTAGATCCCTTCAGGTACGGGGCCCCTACAACAAACCTCCCCAGGCAGGAGGTTTTGGCAAGAGGTCAGAGAAGGGGAAGCGACAGCAAAACAGGAGAGGCCTCCCCTCACCCATGTGGGTGCACAAATTGCTGCCTGGCCTGAAGTGATTAATTCTGGCCCTGCACGCTCCCCTGGTCTCTCTCCGCACAGGTTGGGCTGCCTCTGAGCCGGCACGTGCTGCGGCGGGCAGGCTGGGCAGAAAGGGCATCATCCGCCTGCCAGGCTTTCAGGCAGTGAATATCTACTTGCCTCCCTGCTGATAACACCATCCTGACAAATACGCATTACTTCTTTGGAAGGAAGTACCCCACTGTACATTGAGAACACTGTCATTCCCAAACCAATTTTTTCTCTCTATTCTCCTCTCTTGATGATTCAGCAGACGCAGCACTTTTTTTTTTCTTCGAAAACCTGCTACATAAAACCATGTTCATTTCAGTTAACCTTTTCAACCAAAGAGCCAGCCCACTGCAACTCATCAATAATGCCTCCATAAATCAGAACCGCACAGAGTGCAGGCAGAGATTAATTCTAAGTAATTCTGTGTATAAAATTTGGTCCAAAACTCATCTATCTCTAGACATTTATTTACATATACAGAATATCCAGGTTTTGAATTCCAGAGAAATTTTGCACTGAGTGATTTTTAATAAAAATTGCCTAAAGGCTGCAAATTACTTTAGCATCCTCAACTTCCATTGAAAGGAAGTTAACAAGGAGTCAAGGCACACAGCATCCAATGAGCGCTACTAATAGAAATAAACAGCAGGCAGGGAAATGGACAGCAACTTCCAGAGCTTCAGCAGAAAAGTGGATGAAATCATTGTTCCAGTTCATCAAAGCAGCCAGCCTTTAGGAACATTTTACTGCCCATGTCCTTAGGATGCTACAGTCTTTTGCTTGTGAAGGTTTTGCAGTGATCTCGTTAATGTGAAGGACAGAGATTTACAATGTTTGTGGCTTTAACTGTGTGATTCTGCCTATAATTTTCGTGCTGTGCCACGAAAACACTGGTTGGAGGTTGTCAACTGAGGTCGGTGGGAAGGAGCATCAGAGGGGACAGAAGGGAGCTCCGTGCTCTGCTGGATGGGTGAGTCCCCACCCTGTTACTCACTTGCCTTACAGATGCAGATGAAGTTTAGTTTTTTGAAGCTTGCGGATGACTCCTGCAGTAATGTGACAATTGGCAGAAAAATCCAAGCTGAAGATACCTCGGGCACCTTTGTATTTGCATTTCAGCTCTTTGCTGTTTCTTATGAATCTGGCTCCTTGACGAGGAGGTCACCGAGGGGACTTGCATGTGGAAGGGAGTAAATGGATAGGTGACCCTGGTGTGGTTGGAAGTCCATGCTGTGGACACAGAAGTCCATGCTTCCTTCCTAAGGCAAATATGAGGGAGAGAAAAGCAAAGAATAGTCTGTGAGTCTGCTTATTGGCTTCCATATCTCAGCCAGCACTGAAGGACAAGAATTATTTATTAATACATGTCAGGTCAGCAGTAAGTTAGCACTTTCCCTCAAGAGCAAAGAAAACTAGAAAGAAACTGTGTCCCTCATATCTTTGAGTCCCAGGGCTGCTTCAGAGATGGTGCAGCTTGGTGGCAGGCTCCGAATTCACACCCGTTGCATCACCTGGTGCACCTCGCCGAGATGCAACGAACACTGGCCTGCAACTGGGCTGGCTCTCCAGACACACATGCAACAGGATGCACATTTCTCTCAGAGATTATTGATGCCATGCTAGCAAACACTCTCCCCTTCTTTTTTTTCCCCAGCAAACAAAAGGAGCTCTTAGAAACACCTTGTACACACACCAGCACCCATCAGCCGGGATGCCACAAGCCCCATGAGCCCAGCCAAATGTAGGTACGCACCTGGAATAAAACCTCCTCACCACTCAGTCAGGGAGGATTTCATCAGGATGTTTCTGAAGGGCAAAGAAACAGTTTGCTTTGGAGAGGAGGCACTTCTACCAATCACCTGCCATGAGACGATACGAGCAAAGGAAACCAGGCCACACTCTCTCCTAAGGGAGAGTTGTTAATTGAGCTCTGTAGGCTCCGATCCTAAATTCATGTCTGCATCTGAACAGCTACAACACTGAAATGCATCCGAGGTGCGCAGAAGCCAACAACAGTAACTCCAGCTTGTTAAAAACCTGCTTGATGATTAGAAACAAAAGGCAGGCCAGCACTAACGAGAGACACGGCATGTGACGACTGCAGGTCCCACTGGGTGCAGCAGGACGGGAATGCCCGGCCAGAGGAGCCTCACCCAGAGGCAGCGCTGCTGAAGAGCCAGGAGATCCACCGCCTCCCGAGGTGCTGCAGGGAACAGGCACGCTCCTTCCCTGACCCAAACAGGGATGCCATGCACCCCCCAACTGTCTGAGGGTTTGCAGAAAGAGAGCAGTAACCCACCTAATACATCCCCTCAGGGATTAATGGCAGAAAACTATTTTAGGGAATCACGAGAAGTGGGAGATGGGCGATCTGCGGGTACCCGGGGCTTGCTCATTAATGTAACCTTAAGAGCACCTCTTTTCTTCAAAACCAGAATAGTTCTGGAATAAAATCGCAATAACTTGGGTGAAACTCAGCTTCGGTAAAGTCAATGGAAAAATTCCCTTTTACATCAGTGGAGCCATATTAGCCAAGGATATATTTTGAAAAGGTTGAGTGAGTTTGTGCTTTAAGGATCTTTGTGTACTGTACCCTGCCAGTTTAAATGATGACTACAAAGATCTGTTATAAAACTTTTTCCAGGAGAGGGAAAAGCTTTCTCAATGTCACAGTTTTTAATATACTGTGACTCTTGCTCATAGTAAATTAGGTTATTTATCCCCTTTATTTATATGCACTGCTCTAACACTGTAACAAAACAAAGTGATAGATGCACCTATACCACCAGTCAAACTCAATAACAAAGCAACAGCAACTGTGTGTAACTTTACCCTATTGTTATCAATTTATATAAAAGACAAATTCTTCAAGCTGTGAACGTGTGAAAGTAAATTCTTTACCATTCTGGACTTGCCTGCAATTACTTTGTCCTCTGATCTCAACCCCTTCCCCAGGCTGCTCTGACATCACGGGGCCCTGACGCTGATCTCACTGGCCTTATCCCAATTCACTTTCCTGCTGTCCAGGGATGCTTTTCTTTATTAAACTGCTAAAATTGAAGACAGAATCAGGCCAATGGTCAGAAATGCAGGATGCAGAGCTCTTCCGTTTTGGAGTTCAGAGTCCAAGCCAAAAGCAAAATGTCAAAGGCAGAAGCAAACCTTATTGGATTGCAGACTAACCCCACCTGCCTTCTGCAGATAAATTTTACATTTAGATGTGTAGGGAAGACTCCGACTGCAGTTAATAAAAATTGTGCTCAACCAGCGTTATTTGTCACCAATCCAACCACCCATTCTGGAAGTCTTTTGCTGAAAGAGAGGGAAGTCTTCAGTTGATAAGCTCTCCTGATACTGTGTTTAACCAGTCTCAGATTCCCATATAGAATATCTTAATGCAGCCGGCTTCCCTGTAATATTCACTTAATTTATGCTATTCATTTACATTCTATTCCAAATTGAAATTCTATTTCACTGGTATATTAAAAATGAGCCTACCAAAGAAGAGCACGTTTTAAAATAGTAACAGATGGAAAAGCCTGTAGAGGTCTACAAATTTAGATTCCTACTTTAAAACTAATTAAATAAATAAAAAATCGAGTAAGCAGTATCTACCTTTTACTTTGTTTCTTAAAACACGTGCTTACGGTTTATTGTATGAGCCAGCACATCATTTTATAGACAGATGCAGCAAGCCTCGGAAAAAAAAAAATTACTGGGAAAATATCCATCCCTTAATTGCTAATCATGTTTATAAATGTATGTATTAGAATGAATGCTATAAAGGGCTACCCCTCCAGCAGCAGCGTGCCCATAGAACTAATCTGTGGATGTATCTACATCACGGTCCCTTTCAATAGCATTATTGTTGCCTTTTTCACATGTACGTAAGACTACCCATCTGCATCACATCGTGTCACATTGATAAATGAGGATTTTTATATTTTTGAAGAAACTAGCTCTAGGTTTGAATTTTTTTTTTTCACAATGTCCTAGGCTGAGGGGAAAAAATTAATTGCTTTGCAATTAATGAAACTTCTCAGTTAAATGGAATAAGTAAGCGGATGAACTTCTCTGGGGTTTACAATCATGATTTGCATTTGGCATGTAGGGCTATTTGAACAATCGTATTTATTTTTTTTAAACTGTTAACCTGTTCTTGATTGTGTTTTGTGTTTCACGTCCTTGTGATGTTACCTCTTAATTTAGCAAATTGCATCTTTTTTTACTTTAGTGGTGTTTTGATTTCGACACTTGTCTCATAGCTTTGAAGGCGTGCCTTTTGCAGGCACGGTGTTCCCATCATCTTGCACCTCACAAACACGGGCACAAAGAAGCTACAGCCTCGGATGCATTTACACAGACGCTTAACTTGGAGCAGAGATTCAGCACAATAAAGGTTATCTATCATTGTACTGATTAATTGTAAGCGAAGACCCACTTGGACTATTTGCAAAGTAAACTACTATTCAAATCTGAACAAAGACAGTTAAAACACGCTTTAAGGTATTTTTAGCTCTTCAGCAAGCTGAGGAAGGATAGCGACGATTGCACTGCAAACATTGCCCTTTCTCTGCGCCGCTGGCACGACACTGGAAGTACGACAGGGGCGACCGGTGTCGCCCGGGTCCGGCGGCGTGGGGGGGAGGTCACTCCCCCCACCCCCCCCATTTACTGTAGTTCCTTCGGCATCCGTTTGATCCCTCTCTTCCTTTGTGCTGGCTGATCCAACAGCCCCGTACCGCCTTGTTTTCCTACCCGCTTTATGAGCGAGTTAATGCCTTTCTTTCTCAGGAGACCTTTAAGCTTAAAATATTTCCTTAATTAACGCAGCCTAATCTTAAAGAGCCAAAGACTTGGCTGCGGCGCTTCCACGCCGCGTGGGTGCCAGACTCCCACCACCCCGGCTCACGGGGGCGGGCTGGGTAAAGGACCCTGCCTTCAACTTTCCGGAGACCTCTCTTGCCCGGGGGTTCCGGTGCCGCAGCCCGGCCGCCCCCGACCGTGCCGGAGCCCACCCCCCCCGCCCCCCGAGGCCCTTTCCGCGCTCGCCAAGGCCGGGGGAGGCGAGGGGAGAAGCCGCTGGCCCGGCCCCCGCCTGCCCGCCCACACCCCCCCTTCCCCTTCCCCTTCCCTCCCGCTTTGAACTTCTCCGGCAGAGACCCCCGTAAGGCGCAGCATCCACCCCATCCCCCTGCATCCATCCAGCGCGGGGGAAGGTGCCCCCCGCTGCCTCCGGCCCCACGCAATCCCCACCACCACCACCACCCCACGCGGGGAAGATGCAGCGCTACCCCCAGCCTCCCCCCGCCCACGCCGGGGAAGGTGCGGGGCTGGCCCCCTCCCGCCGCAAGCCCCCGCCCCCCTCCCTCCGGGGCCGCCCCGCCCGCCCGCCGCTGCCCTTCCCCGAACAATGAGCCGGGACAGCGCGGCACGGCCCCGGGGCAGCCCCGCCATGTCCGCGGCCCCAGGCCGGCGGACCCCCCCGCCCGGCAGCCAGCGCAGCCTCCCGCCCCGCCGCCCTAGCGCCCGGCTCCGCCCGGCGAGGTAACGGGGGGCGTCACCCCCGCCCCACGACTCCCCTCCATCACCGGGGCGGGGCGGTGGGGGCTCGGCCGGCTGCCGGCAGGGGCCGGGGGGGGGGGGGCTCTTGAGGGGGGTGGGTGGGCAGCGGTCGGGGAGGGGCGGTGGGCGGTGCCGCGCCGCTGCCCGTGTCACCTCCCGGCGCTGGTGCCGCTGCGATCCGGCGGGAGTGGGGGTGCCGCCTGCTCCCCCCACCTCCCCCCCGTCTGTCCGTCCGTCCGTCCTTCCCCCCACCCCCCCCTCCCCCCCACCCCAGTCCGGTGGCGGCCGCCCCCCAGCGCTTTGTGCGAGCGGCGGCCACCAGCATGCGGGGGGAGAGGCCACTCGTGGGAAGCGGCGAGGCAGAGCCCCCGCGCCGCCCCGGCTGCTGCACCTCCAGGGGCCGGCGCCCCAGAGAGCCCTGAGAGCCCCGCCGGTAGGTAGGGGCACCCCACCCCGCCCCTCGGGCGGAAAGCACTTTGTTTTGGGGTGGTGGTTTGTTTTTTTTTGGGGGGGGGGGTGGGGTGGGGTGGGCGGTGAGGAGGAGGGTTCTACTGTGCAGCGTTTGCTGGAAGGAAAATCCTATAGGTGAAGCCATATGGATTCCCGGTGGCGGGGCTTAGTGGCTTCTTGGCTGCCCAGTTTTCAGGCGGGGAGCGCGCAGGGTGTGTTTTTAGCAGGGTTCGCCGGCTCAAGGGAGCTTGAATAGATGTGTCTAGGGAAGCAGTGCTTTCCAGGAATTTAAATGAGACCCTTTATTTTTTGGGGGGGTGTGGGGGTGCTTTTCGAGTCTATTATTCTATTAGTTCTGTATTTGCTTTTGCAGATTGCGCTTATAAATAGTTAGGCAGTCGTGTTAGCATATAAAAATCGATATTCTCAAAGGGAAGAAAAGGTCTCTGCGAATTTACCTCTAATAAGCAGTGTAGATCACTTTTGTCGTCTGCTTATATATTTTATTGGGAACATTATCATCTCTAATGCTCAACTACAGTTCGTAGTTTATTCTGTCATGGTAATGTGTTTCAGTTTTCACTAGAAAAAAATTTGATGAGGTTACGCGTTGAAGTAATTTAGTTGATAACTGTTGGAGTAGGATTTAGTCATCTCATTTCTTGATGTGGAGAGAAATGTTAAGTGATAGGTAGGAGGCAGCAGCAAACCTCAAGGTTAAGGTTTTTGCTCGGTTTTCAATCTGATTTTGCTTTTTCAGTCTTGCAAACTTTCTGAACTTTAACCCTTTGCAATGAAACTTTCCAGGCGTGGTGTCTGCATCCAGGTAATTTTGATACATATATATGTATATATCTTTGTTTGAAAAACTCATGCAAAAATAATTCAGCTGGGTTTGATAGCGTGGGACTTTGGGATATGGGGAAAGAATTACTACATTTTTTTCCATTTAAAGTTGAAGCTTTTGCATTTATTTTTTTTTAACAGGGGTTTTTATTTTAAACTTGAAGTAAAGTTTAGAGTTATTTTTCCTTCATATATGCTCTTTCCGATAAAAGTACTGTTTGACTGGAAATCCTGTGGTGGTTACCCACTGGGTTTGTGTGTGTCTTGCTAAGACCAAAAGCTGCGCTGTTGGGAAAAGATGTGCTGTTTGTTGCTGCATGTGATAAAGGGTCTGGAGGTGGGGTCCTGCCTGTGTGTTCAAACCCAAGGGTATTCGCCACCAATTCTGCAGCTGACAACAGAGGGGGTTCTTGGCAGACACCTCTGCTGAAGCAGGCAGGGCTCCACTTACCATTTGCTGTGAAAATGCTGGCTTTGAGATCTTGTAAGTGAAGACTTTGAACTATTCGTAGGCAGAAGCCTTCTGTTGATGGCGTTTAGGACCTTCACAACTCCTGGTGTGGTAGTCGGAGAAACTCTTTTTCTTCTACAGTTTATCTGGGCAGAGGACAGGATTTCCCAGCATTGTCCACGCTGCACATTCAGAGCTGGAGAATGTATACAAAATGTTAGAGATTTGCTGCAAAGTTGCAGACCTCTACATCTATGTTTTGGGATGTGTTTTCTAACTGAGGAAAGGAAAAGGCCAAACAATAGAGAAAGTGTTATAAAAACTTTATAAAAAGGAACTTAAAAGGATGTTAGGATTGTATATGTAAACGTCCCAGTGAAAAGACATTATGGATAAAGTTATATGTTCACCTTATCTCAGTCCTCCTTTGAAATCTGCAAAATGATTGTTATATGCCCTCTTCGATCAAACGTAGAGTTGTGCGTAAATAAAATGTGGAGATATCCTTTCCTGATTTAAAATTAAGAAAGCAAAAGAGAAAATAGTTATAAACCTACAGAATTTGGTATTTTGTTTTTCTATTTCGTAACAATGAAATGAGATAAAACAGCATCCTGTTGGTAGCATCCTAATGATTGCATTGTGAATTGATGCTGTGTATGTTAGCTACTGCATATACTAGTGGAGCATGCTGGATTTTACATAAGTTGTTGGAATGCTACTGGTCCAGCAGAAATTGTATGCAAATCTCTCTGCAGTAATTTTCAGATTGTGTTTTGGGAACTTCTCTGTATTTGCTAAGCAATTGGCTGGCAGTCTACAGAGAAGTATTGGGCATATGGTGTTGGCTCATTTTCCATGTATTTAGCTACTAATGGCATTACAAGAAGCCAAAATATATTAAATACCTCTCTAATATTAATTATCTCGATAAGAAATTGCCGCAAACACTATTAAAATTGCAGATGTATACAAACGCTGCGTGATCGGTGTGAAGGCAAATCCAGGGAACGGGGTCAGTGGGAAATGTGTTGATCTGCGAAGATCTGTCGAGATGCTGTTGCTGCTACAAAAAGACTGGGTGCCCCTGTGACACCGTAACTTTGGAACAAAGGCCTAAGGACTTGATTCAAGGAATGGAAAATCTGGCTTTGCTGCTGCTTTCATAGTGCAGAAATCATTTTTGTCGAGTAAGGCTGTTGGCTTCCTCAGAGTAAAGGTTTACAACCCTTAAATAGCTCTTCCTGACACTAAGCAGTATCCCTTTCACGCGTTTGAAGTGTGTTAGAAAGGCTGGCGAGTAACGTTGGTACGGATGAATGAAAAAGAAAGAAATTTACAACATCAGATACCTTTCTTGAAATTATTTCCCTTGTTGTTAGTTATTACCAAGCATGAGACTGCCACACTTGAATATAATTAATGTAGTAAATGGTTTATTAGACACCACCTGAACTGTTGTCTTGGTTAATTATAGAAGCTTAGTGCCGTGGTCTGTGGACAATATTTGGCCCAAATAATTGCTTTCAGACTTTTATCTGACCATGGTTATTTTTGGAGCAGCTGCACGCATGGCTTTTTCTTGAACTTTGCACTTTTTAGGCTCTCATTTGCAGTCATGCCACTACATTTCCAATTTGCATAACTAAAAGCAGTTGCGTTCTGATTTTGCTGGTGGTAACTCAGAGCAATTGCTCTGCATGCCGTCATATGGTAATATGTTTTGATCTTCCTTTATACTCTATCATTCATATTTAGGTATCCACCAACCTTCCCACAAATGGGAAAGTTGCAATTTTTTTTTTTTCCTCAAAGTTTGTAAATGGTTACTGAAGTTAAGAGTATTTCTTCCAGGGAAATTGTGTGTCTTTAAAATTATTTTAAGAATGCAAAAGTAGTGGCATGGGATGAAATCTGCGCCACAAAGAACTTACAGTAAAGGGTTCATATACAGCAACCCCTGCTCCATGTGCTTAATTATATATATTAAATCCATAATAAATAGAATTTATTAGAACTCGTGGTGTCATATTTAGGGTACAAGATCATATGAAAAGCTGACTACAACTACCATATTATACCTGAGAATAATATAAAACCCCCTGATATTTGTTACGGGTCTTACAAGCATTTTGTGGTTTAGATCCAGTCTTTTGTATGGTGCAACCATAGCAAACTGATTTTCTTCATCAGTAACACTCTGAGAAAAGTAATTTTGAAAAGAAATTCAGATTTATTTTTATTTGGCCTGAAAATTTTACACAGACTAGAAACAGTGCTTCGATACTTTGCCCTGAGGGCAAAGCATGCCAGAATTGTTAAGTTTGCTGTATACGTTTTTCAAAGATTGGCTACTTGCAGGAGGATAAACGTCTGGAGAGTTAAATGCCAGGGAGCTGTTGCTAGTGTTCTTGACGAGGGTCCTTGACCTTGGGAACTTGCTCCTGACAGATGCTCTGACAGAGCCTATTGGTCTACAGGCCTTTGAAGCCCTCTTTGATGCCAGTCACTTTGGAGAGGCCACATCTTCCATGCTGCCAAAGATGGCCAGAGGTTCGGTGGAAGCTGGGGAAGTGGAGCAGAGCTGGGCTCTGGGATGCCATGGCCTGGATTGCTGTTCTGTTTCATGGGAGATGCGACCATTGGAGATCCGACTGGTTGTGTGTGTGGAACTGTGTGGACTGTTTGTGTGTGGACTGTGCTTTCTGGAAGGTTGCACATCAGAAATCTAAATGGAAATGAAAAGTAAGTGTTATTCATTGCATAGCTCTGCATTTGTCATCGGTGTAGTATTCACCACGGGTTTTGTATAATCCACTGTTTATTGTATTAAATTGTATAACTACTAACCAAGATTAGGGCAGTTTATAGCTAGGGTTGTGAGGGGACTGCAGCTGCTCTCTGGGGACTGAACGTAAAATCATATGAATCAAATGGCTGTTAACTGTGGAAAGTTAAGTTTCTTCTTCCCTTGTGATACGTATCTGTCTGGGTGGAAGATATGTGGCCCACCACATGTAGAAGACTTAGTGAGATGGGGTGATTTGTTCTGCAACTTTGTGAATTCATTACGTCATCGATGGAGCCAAAGGTCTGGAGGATGTGAAATTTGATGAGGGATCTTGATAGGATCCTTAGTTTAAAGTAGCTCTGCTATGCTAAGGTCTGTATTTAATTTTGGTAATGGACTGGCCTTTCAGTCCATCACTGGAAGAACTACTTTTGGTCTGGTCGCTGTCCTGTCTGTCCCTCAGCAAAGGCTCTCATCCTCTCTGTGAAATACCAAGTCTCTTCTACCCACGATGTTCTGTTTGAGGGACAGGGACCCAAGTAAACACCTTTTGCATATAAAAATGTCATGACGTGCTCTACAATCGTGGTCCGAAATGCCCTTGCTTTTCAGGTATTTGGATAACCACGTAGTGCAGAATTTAACATTGTTTTATGAGGTTGGTTCCCAGATAGGAAGATGCTAGTTTGGAGCACTCTTTCAACACAATGCATTGCAAATCTGAAAAAAAAAATATTGTAGGCATTTTTTAATTCTGCACACAGAGGAGGAGGTGTTTGGCTCTGGCCTGGCAATGGGGTATGGGGCCGTTCACCCTTCCGCTGTGGTGGGGAAGGGAGGTCAGTAACAAATGAAAGCTGTTGCCATCTGATGGCTGTTTAGTCACCTGTGAAATGCGGTTTCTAATAGATAGGTTTCCACATCATAAGAGCGGCCACTGCAATTAGATGTGCAGAGCCAGCCCGCCCCCTTGTCCAAAGGCTCCTTGGAGTGGCTTACAAGCGCGTCACGCCTCAGCTCAGCATCAAACCCATCCCACCAGCTAAGTGTTTCCAAACACCGCGTCGGGGACGCACGATTGCTAATCGTCCTCTGCCTGCTGGTGGAGAAAGAGCGGGTTTTATTGTCGGAGCTGTTGGCCCGTCTCTCCTGGAAAGGCTCAATCTGTAAAAGCAGCAAAAAAAGTAGAGCGCACAGCAGCATCCGTGAGGTCCTGGCTCCGTCTGAATAAGTTGCTCGCAAAATATTCAAAGGCTTCCCTGGGTTTAGGATTCCATCCTGGGGATGCTTTATAGAGGGCACACTGTATCTCCCAGTGACACTAATCATGTCCAGACTTGATAGTAGTTACTGACAAATTGGCTGAGAAGTCGGTGATTAATTTTAACAAATGAGTTTTCTTTGAATGCAAGGTCACGCATGCCAATTATAACAGTATGCCTATGATAAAATTAGGGATTTTTTTTTTCTTTAAGCTTCAAATCTGCTGGTCAGTGTGTGTGTGTGTGTGTGTTGTGGGAAGTGTTCTTTCGTCCCCCAAATACCCTGAATACCAAAGAAATGTTCAAAAGTGGTTGCAAAACACTTTTTCTAGTGGTTAAGGAGTATTTAATGTATTATATCATACAGTCTGGAAGGCCTCTAGTGTCTTCAGTGAAGTACAGGCCTGATACCTAGGCCCGTAAAAATCAGGGAATGGTCTTGCGCTGCCTTTAAGTAGGCTTTGGCTGTAGACCCCTGCGAGCCCTCGTTTGTATTCCAGCTGCAGGCTCCTTTTCAACAGGAGACAATAAACTTGGGTGGTAGGAAACAAAGCTCTTAGCAAACGTACGTGAGTTGGGTCATATTGTGATGTATCAAAGAAGGTGGTTTTAAAACAAAGCCCACTTGGGCTAAATATATCATGAGGCGTTGTAGAGGAAGCATTAAGAGTGCGAGGAGCGCAGGAGTTTTTTGAAGAAAGCAGTGTACATTATGTGATTTTTTTATTATTTTTTTTTCCTGAAGATTGTGATGCTAGCGTAAAAATTGCATTATCGCTGATAGGCAAGAAGCGTTATTTCTTAAGAACACAAACGCAGTTTATAGGAAAATCAAGCAGAGACGTGTTTTTAGACATTTAACTTGGATATAGTCGTGCAGATGGATGCAAGGCCATGATCTAACTACCTTGACTCCACGTACAGACCTTTTTTTTTATTAGCACAGCTGAAGGGCACAGAATATCAAGGGTGGTTTTACACTGATGAGTTTGCATGGCTGTAGCTGTGTGCTGTTGACATTTTCTTTATAATATGCCACCTTCTTTTCAGAAGCGTATCAGTCACCCATAAAACATACGTTCTGATTTAAAGCATAGTTAAAAGGTCTGCTTAGCGGAAGGAGAAGTTTTGCTAAGTATAAAAATGATTGCTTTGACAAAATGGAGAATAGTGTGGCATTATCAAAGAGAACTCACTTTTTCTTTCTTTCTTTTTTTTTTTGGTTTTGTATAACATGCATAACTCTCGGTACCCTTAGATTTAAAAGACTTTTAGAAAAAGACATTTAAAAAATTGGAAGTCCCCTAAAAGATTGTTTCTTTCATTATCTTGACAAACCTTGAAAAGTAGTTTCTGTGCCTGCATAGTGATTATGTTTCAGAAACAGTTCTTAGAGATTTTATTATGTGCTGAAACATATGTTTATAAAAAAGACTATAACCTGGTGGAAAAAGTGTCTTATAATAATAAACCTGTCGATGGGCCATATGCTGCCATCAGTATGTTTGAAAAAAAAAAAAGAAATAAATTCTTCTACAAGTGTTAAGTAAGTTTACAGCCCGAGTGTTAAGTTAGGGTCAGACTGTGACTGGCCCTCTGTGGATTGAGAGGGGGAGGAAAGCCCGTGCGGAACCCTCCTCATGCTCTTTTCATTAGCTCACGCAGCGGACGGTGAGGTGGAGCTGGGTAGCATCCCTTCCCAAAAGGCAGTGGAGGCTCTTCGAGCTCTGTGGGAGACCAAGAGAAGTCCTCCTCCTGTGGCTCGCCTTGGCGCTCCGCAGGTTTGTGCCGACTCAGCACAGGGCTGTGTATTCTGTAAAACTTGGCTGCACTTTGCACGCTCTCTCCGGAGAAGAGCAAACCTCTGAGGTAGATTATCTGCATTTAAGAGGTGGCAGAACAGATATATGAAGCCAGTACAAATAGAGCTCTGATAACTGTGCGATTGGATGAGAGATGTGGAAAAAACTTCAGTTCTTACTATCTACTGGGTAGATAATTTATATTTTATGGATTTTTTTTTCCTGCACATATCACCATTTTTGTTTTTTCAATGTAGGCGACGTGGTCATGGCAAAATCTTTTGTTTCTGAAGAGCAAAAGTAAGATGCAGTATCTCAGTCATTCTCAAAAAGCACTTCTGTGTGGGATCAGTGTTTGGTAAATGTAGACACTTTCAGGCCTATTCTACTTTGGATGCACTCGCGTAGCTCCTGTGAATGGGAGTCATGCATGTGTGCGTCTCAAGAAGAATAGGTCTCTTTGTAACTGAGGCACTTTCTGTGTAAAAACATACTTCACCGAGAAGTGTTTTTAATGTTCTAATGTTTTCCACCACTGATCAGCTGTGCACCGCTTTGTTTTCCTGGCAACTCGGCAGGTGACAGTCATTGTCAAAGGAAATATCAAAGATTAAGGAGAATTGTTTAAAGTAGTTGACCATGCTGAAGGCTGTGTCAAGAGATGCATGGGGTTGCCATAGTATCTGTTATCAAAAACAAGATTGTGAACAGAGCAGTCCCCATCAGCAGTGAGTTCCTTACCCACAGTCTTTCCATGGTTCATCAAAGCTTTTAGTTTGCTCAGGGGAAATTTACTTCTTGAGGGCTGAGATCTTCCCCCTGGGTTTTCCTGCCCAGAAGTCTAATGAGGTATGTTGTGTCTATGTGTACCAGGCTCCCAGTCTGGAAAAGGGCCTTGGAGACCGAGGGAGTAGAGCAAGGAGAGGGAATAAACTGCAGAAGAAGCAGCCAGACCCCAGCACAGAGTTTGCAATCGCTGTGGAAATGGAAATGGAAAACAGATTGGATCAGTAATTCATGGAGGAGGGGGTGCTTGGGAGTTATGTGGATGTTCCCTGGGAAAATTCTCATGCGCATCAGAGAGTAAGGCTAAGTATGGACTGAAGGAGTAGTAGGACGACAGTAAGTCTCGGGTAGAAACCATCTGTGCCTGGTGTGTGCTTACCTTTCCAGGAAAGGCACTTTGGTACTGACAAGGCTTGGAAGCACCCTGGGACCATTCCTCTTCAGCCTGGTGAAATGTAGCTCCTCCGTGGAGACTGTAAAGTCCAGACAAGTTCTTACACCCAGTTGGACCTGAGGGAAGGGTCCTGGGCTTCAGCGCTGCCTCCGGAGCAGAGCTGATGAGGTGATTGAGGAGCCTGCAGTGGGCCAGGCTGGCTTGCCTACAGGACATACAAGCCAACATGTGGTGTTAACAACTGCAGCGCTCAGAATTTGCACAAACCCACATTCAGTAATAAAATAGCCTGCAACTAGTCAAAGGCGCCAGTAGTAGCCAAGCAAATTTGGAATGTCTAAGCCAACCATTTTTAAGTTATGATGAGCCAAAAAAAATTAGGAAACAGTCCAAGAAATGAAGAACGCCTCACTTTTCTGGAACTCTCATATCTCCAAGATGCCTTGGCTGATGTACCTCAAACTTTCCAGAGAAGCTTTCCTTGGCACAAGACCATGACTGTGAAATTGCATGTGACTGGGTTTTACTTTGTTGAAGTTACGAAGGTTAAAACCGGATTTTGTTATAGGAAAGCTAATCTCTCCATTAGAAGTATTTCTGCATAGTTGATATTCATTCCATCTTAATTGTTCGCTGCTATTTCTTGTTCAGGCAGATTGTATTTTTGCTATTTATTTCAGTTGTGTTTTTTTTAAAGGGTAAATTCAGAGCAGTATAGCTTGGAGCCAACTTGTGCACGGCTATATACCAGGCATATGCAGTAAGGCAGAAGCATTGGTCCTATATCCAGTGGAGAAAGAACCACAGTTATAGTCCTGCTCCCACCCGACTATCACTGAAGAGCTTTTTGGAGTGTCTGGTTTGAGAGCTCCCTTTTTAATAGATCTTTTCCCTCTCTGCTTGGTAGAAGAGGGTGTCTCTGTTGGCCTAATTATACTCTCACCTCCAGGTGAAAGATGTTGCTGGTTGATGGCCATCTTGTCATTTGGAGTTTCCCTAATGGCATCTCTGGCTGTGGAAAGCCATGAAGGTGGCAATAGCCTAAGATTGGTATCAGTGTTCTCCACGTGTGCTCTTGAGCTGCTCTTTGTTATTTCTAAAAATCTGTAGCCTGAAATGCCTAGCTGCCAAAATTGAAAAATTTCAGATAGGTATTAGAAAATATAGAGAAAAGGTTTGTGGGCTTGGAAGTGCTTTTTAATTTTCAAGTTAGGGGTCCCTTAGCTGTGACTTAATTCTGATAGGAGTGAGACCTGGTTATGCACCAGCCCTTTCCTCTGCTCCGGGAGCTGTTCTCTGAATGATATGCAATTGCAGATACTTGCTATTGTTAGATGGAACCAAACGAGCAAAGGTCTCTAAATACGCTGTATTTAAAGACACCGAATTAATCTGACTAAATCACTTTATAGACAGAGTGAGCAGGACTGGAACAGATGTCAAGCTGGAATGAGCCCTCACCCTGAGGCAGGGGCTGAGAGCGTTTGAAGTCGATGCTCGACTGTATTTTTCTTTCCAGGGCTCGAGTTTAAAAGTGCCAGGAGAGACTCGGCAAAAGTCAGGAGGTGCCGCTGATGACTGTTTGGTAGGACTCTTTCAGGCAGGATCACCCAGCACCTGCTGGGCTCTGCAGCTCAGGAGGCCAGGAGGTGCTCCATGTCTTTGTCCTGTTTGCCATCTCTACTGGTGCTAGCATCCGCAGCAGAGGGACGCTACTGCATCTTGCCTAACGCACCCCACACCGAAGATACAGTTGTCTGTCAAGATACAGTAGATTATTGTGGGTTAATTCCTGAAAAAGGGTGTCTGTATAAAATAGGTTTTCTATTTGCTCAGGCGTTTTATTATTAGGAGCACTAAAAAGACCAACAGAGCCAGCTAAAAAGAGTGCGGGGTGGGTGTAATGTGATCACAGCTGCTTAAACCAGTGATCAGATTCACTGCTGCAGCCTGCAAAAGCTGCGAGCAGCAGAGAAACCCCGCTGAAAACTCCTGGACCACGGAATTAAAATAATTAAGCCTTGCAGTCACTGGAATATATGTTGCTCTTGCAAGGTCGTCATGAGATAAATAAGGGCACAGCTAGAGCACACCGTATATGTGGGACTTTGCATTTGTCGTGTGTGATGCAGAGGCTCTTTATTTTTCTAAAACAATAACTAGTTGCAGTTGAAAGTGCCCTGAGGATTCTTCATGTGGTGACAGCACCAAAACCACAGCCATCAAAGAGGAAATGCAAAGCAAAATATATAGATCAGGATGTATTTTTGATTCCTGAGCTAGTTCAAGTGTCACTGCACGGCGCTGCGGTGCTCTGCATATAGAGCCTCCCTGGACCATTTCCTCAGTAAGCGGGGCCTGGATGGAGGAGATCACCTCAATGAATTTTTATCTTCTTGGCATTTCTAGAAATAGTGTGCCTGCGCTCTTCAGACTGCAGAGCTGCAAAGCTTTGAGTTACTACTGGTGCTGCTCCATCCTGTGCTTGCAGATGAAAGTTTCCAAGGAGTCTCGTAAAGCCCCTTGTGCCAGCTGAGCGAAGGGATAGAAAACTGCATAGCCTGTGACCCTGCAATGTTATAGTATTGTCTACTGCTGCAGTAACCCCTGCTGTGTTTGGAAGGTCTCGGGCATGCCAGCACCATGTCTAATCGGTCAAGCAGCCAATAGTAATTCATAGCCTTGACTGCCGAGAAATTCGGCATGGCTAAGATAGATATCTGATCCAGCTCAAGAAAGTAAAGTCCTCTTTCTGCAGTAGTTTGCTTTTTGATAGTGCCACTTTAACTCTGTTTCTGAATTTGCTCGCTTATTTTCTAAAGAATAGTGAAAGGGTATGATGCTTTAAAATAATTAAAATACCCCTCATTAAATCCTTGATATTATTTCCTTATTTGCTGACTTTTAATATTTTAAGTAAATGGGGCAGGAATATTAACAGACAATGATATAGCTACGCAAAGACAATAAAGCTGTTGGATGGACACTGCTGGAGTTTTGTGACTCAAAACTGTATTATAAGTGTAGAATGGACCCAGTAAGTACATGTGATAGAGTAGGAAGTCTTCCTTACCTTACCTGTATTAAAGTCAGCCTCTTTATATGCGATTTCCATACCTCCTCCCGCCCCTGCTATTGTTTGGAATCGGCTATAAAGCAGAACTGTGGTCAGTAAAACAGAGCAACAAGAGTTGCTCATTACCCCACTGTCCAAGTTTCTCGGAAAGTAATATTTGATACCACATCAGTTCCACTGCGGTTTTGGGATATAAAGTGAAATTGAATTTTTTGTTCAGATCCGCTAAACAAGAGCTGTATTTTTGTTCTTTGAAATGCAATACCTTTTTTAACCAAGAGATTCCCCTGATTTTCCATCCAGCTGAAGTGATGTTACAAAAGAAGAAAATTGCAAGTCCCATGTACTCAGGAAATACTCAGGAAAATGTCAAGTGACTTGGAAACAGGCATGCTGAATAAAAGTGTCATCAAGATAAAGACAGATTGGGTCAAGACTTGGCAGCAGTGGTGACTGGTTCATAGGTCTTGGAGATGGTTCAGAATAGGGATGCTACTTCTCCTGAGGTTTTGGAAATCAGGAGGTTGGTTACAGTGGCATGGTGATGCTGGAGGAAACCCAGGACTGTAATCTGGAGTCGCCAGTCACTGGCTGAAATGTTGGAGAAATAGTAGCTGTAGAGAGAGTGCACAGAGTACATAAAGTAATTATTACAGTAACAATGTTAGATTTTTCCAAGAAAGACAGTGCTTTTAGAAAGCAAATGTCGTGTACTAAAAGTCTATTTTTTCCCCGATTTTCTGATGCCCAAGCCAAGTGAAATTGATTTTAAACTAAAGACACCGATGTGCCTGTTTCTTACAGCAGCGTGCTTGGCAGAGAAGTGATACGTTAGAATTCACATAAACTTGGATTCTCTGACTCCTGGAAAGGAAACTGTATACGTTACCCACTGACGGAAACGTCGGTTCCTCTACAGCGTGCCCTTGGGCATGTTCTGTTTAAGTGACTTGAAAATATGTGATTATTCTTCATGTGCTTGTCTATGCTCAGTTTCTTTACGGACACCGTGACATTTATAGTATCTGCAGTCTGGGGTACTGCTTTTGCCATAGGTTTTAATGGTTATCTCCACTTACTAAAAAAACTAAGCAGAGATCTTGACATGGTGATGGTGTGGAAGGTTGAACAGACAAAATTGTTATTTGAATTTGGTGATAAAGTTAAAAAACACTTCAAAGAAATCAAGCTTCCCGTTTGCTTGATCTGAGCCATACAGATTCTTTTCCTTTAATTTCTGTTCCCTCATCGTATAAAACTATGTAAGTCTGCTCATTCTTTCATCAAAAATGATTCAGACCTGAGGGACACTTGTAATTTGAAAGTAATTAGTAAATAAGTCAGATAAATACTATCCATTGAGAATTGTGAAAGCACATTGGATAGGATTCTTAAAGAGCTGTATCAAATTTGAACAATTAAAGCTTAAAAAAATTATCAGTAGTTAGTATGATAAGTCCATTTCATCATAAATTAGTTCCCTGTTAATAATTTCTGCTGCTTTCGGAGCAATCTGAAGAGATTTAGCAATCTCAGAAAATAGTTAGAAGAAAGAGAAAATCTGTAACTACTGCTCATTTAAGAAAAGCTCAGTGGTGCTCATTTTCTTATGCTGAAGTAAAAAAAAACCCAGCTTCTGCGGCTGCGGCAGAATTGGACTCTTTAAGTGGAAAAGCAGAATGTGAGGTACAAGACACGTTTAAATAAATGTGGTTTGTAAGTAGACCAGTCTACCACTGCTCATAAATTCATCTTAATATCTTTGTATTCGTCTACTTAAATGTCACTTCAGGATGGTGAGATGCCACAGGATTCTGCTGTAGCTTTGTATCGGCGCCAGGGGTGGGGTAACGGGAACACACGGAGCTGTGCCATTCCTCCCTGGGAATAACCTGGTGTCTCTCACGACCCTCCGGGGTCTGTTAGAGGTAATATCAGATTTCATATTTGGGGGTTTTATATCGTACAATTCACTAGTTACTAGAAGTACTATGAAATTATACCATGTATTACAATAAAGTGCAAGTTACAATGAATTAAAGAAATACACTAGAGTTCCTTCTGCTTTATTGGCTTGGTAAATTCTGTTTAATCATCACCAAACTGGGTTCGGTGATTTACTACTAGTGGCAGGTTTCCTACCAGTGAGTGTGGATTACCAGGACTTTGCTGTGCTACCTCATGTCCAGATATAGATTCACAAGAATTTTAGTCTTTTACCACAGCAGAGCAGGCACGACAGAATGTTTTGAACAGATACTGAAAAATCTGAGAAGTTTGGAGTAGACTGAAGACAACTGAAGACCAGAACAAGAGTCTCATCACTGCTTGGCGTCATTTGTGATTGCTGCCAGTATATCTTTTTGCATTTTTATACCCATATTTAGCATGAACTTCAATGCATTTTTCTCCAACAGTAAAAAAACCCGACAACCTGATGTAAGTAGGAAAATTTTGCTTTGCTTGTAGTCATCCTGTGTAGTACACCCTATACCTGCTATAGCGGTTTTAACTGTTAGTAAAACATCTCTACTAACATATGCTAACTAGAAATATAGATGCAAATCAGGAAATAAAAGCGAGAATCATGAAAATGTTAGAAACGTTAAGCATTAGCTTTTAGATCCGACTCAATGTTGTTTTTTTCCCCATTTATTTAGTGTCTGAACAGGATTGAAGCAGGACTAAACCCCATCAGTTGAATAGGTTTGACAGGATTGGGTGTTGCTAAGGAATCAATCTATGTTAAAACAAAGATTTCTTTTTTGGAACAGTCTCTTTTTATGTTGGCAGAGAAAACCTTCTTCTGATTGATTTAGGGCAGTGAATTGGCTTCATTTTATTACTTGCCCTCTGCCTTTAGCACTTAAAAGCTGCAGACCTGGATTGGGGCTGTGTTTTGCTGGGCGATAAGGGGTAAAACCGCATAAAAGTTTATCTCCGTCCTCGCAAACTTTTTTCCCAATTCTCCATATGGTTGGCTCGAGCGTTGCCGGTAGCCTTCCTAAGTGGCAGATGGTGCCGTGGTGAGGGAAAACTCACGTTTTCTGAGAAGGCCATGAACCTGGAGAGAAGCAAGCACTGGCTCAGAAGAGGTTCAGCTACTCCTTCCCACAGCCGGGAGGGAGTCTGTTCCCATGGGTGCTGAGTTGCCAGCATGCAGCAAAGGAGAAAAGGAGAGGAGAGGGAGAAAGAAAAAATTCAGGCACGTCTGACATCTTGCTGAGAGGATGGCTGCGCTCAGTGCCGGGCAAGAGGATGCGCTTCATCCCCATCTTCTAAGCAGGTGCATCTTCATCCTCTAAGCAGAGGGTGCGGAAAGACGGGCAGGGGGTTTGCATGTCTTAGCTACTTAACAGCACTCTTAGGAGGAGGGCTTTTTAATGAAATCAGTGATATTTCAAAGGCCTGCCTGTTGGCTGAAAACCAAAAAATAGGACGTAGCCAGCATTTGAAATACTAACAAATATTTTAATTAAAATTTTGAGAAACCCACCCGCTGAAGAATTGAAGGAAGGGAATGTATTACATGTGTACTGATTAGCTTCAGACTTCAAAGACAGTGTTTAAATGGAGACTTTCCTCTTGAGGTAAAGGCATGGCAACAACCTCTCCCAAGTATCTTAGTAAGAAAACCATTTACTCTTTCGTAGATTCACCTGTAGTAGCCTGTAGATCTCAAAATACAAGGTTTTAGATTCCGTTGTCTCTTATGGTGGTGAAAATTAGCATCAAATGGTAATTTCACAGTTGTATCCATTAAGGATGGGCTCAGAATCTTATCCTGCCGTTTCAACTTCTGTAACAAAAACAACTAATGCAAATAATCTTGCAAATTAGCCATCTCTGTCTTCCCTCTCACCTCAGTTTCTCACTGTTTTAATGGTGTCGGAGCTTTCAGAGACCCTAAATTTTTTTCTGCTACCTTCCACCTTGTAAAGTTATTTGTACTTGTAGAGAGTGAATGGCCAGCTCTGGCAGAGAGAATTTCTTGTGCGCTGCTCATGGGCACTAATGACTGCACAAAGGGGAATCCAACCAACAACCTTGATTTCATTGTCACTATTCCTCATACTGGTTTCATGATGGTAGTTCTTACAGATCCTGTTTCCCTGCAACATTTCCAGACAGGTAGGATTCAGGTTTTAGTGGTTTGTGTCAGGTTACAAACAGCTGTATCCCCCACAGAAGAGGTTTCTGTTGATCTAGTCATAGTTTAAACTAATATCGCCCTGAGCCATGCATAAAACAGTGCCAGAATGGAGGAGAAAAAGAAAAGAAAAATAAAGAACTTAAATACTAATACCACTTTATTTTGCTTTATGAAGCCAAACAAAACATCCCAGCTAGTGTAGGTTGGCTTATCATCAGCATAGTCATGTTAAGTATTAAAATATACAAAAAAGAGGGAAAAAATCATTCCAGTCCAGGAAACTTCAATTTTGAATTGTATTTGTAATGTAACAAGGGCTAAACTGACTTCATCCTTCAGTTTGGCAGGCATTCTTTCAGGGTGAAACTTTTCATTCAAGCTTTTAGCCTAGAGCAAATAAGCCTACAGAAGGCATGTGTCTTGTATGTATGTATATGAGTGTATAGGAAGGAGACATTAGCAATGATAATTTTCTAAATGCTCTCTTACAATTATGCTGCTAACATAAACAAGTAAGAATTGGCACTGAGATAAAGCTGAGAAATAAGGAACAATTTATTTACTATTGTTCTTTTTTAGAGTTTTAAAACAAGGGCTTGCATGCTTTCTGGAACAAATGTAAAAAGACAAAGTAGATTCTAATAGAAAAAGTTAGTAAGAAAAAGCAAAGCAAAACACGGTGCCTATAGGACTTGCTTTATGGGAACATACAGCAGAAACGTACTCTGCAGATGTAAAATTTACTGCTATAATGAGATATGGATAATCAGTATATCTCGGAAACGTTGTTGCTTTAGAGTGGAAAATCAAAATCCTCCAACCCTTTCTGCCTGGAAGAGTTTGTGAGTTTGGTCAAGTTTTTTGTGATAGGATTGAAACAGACCTTTTGTAACTGCGCTCTCTGTTCACGCGCGTGTTAGTATAAACGCTTCCTTCTTTCAGGAAGCAATTCAGATTGCCCTTTTTCAGTGCAATTACTGCTGTGTTAAGTTCAAGTAATATAGCATCTAAAAACATTTATGGAGCAAAGAAAAGAAGCCTTTTATTCTAACCTTGCCAAGAGCAGAAATAAAATGAGCTGTTGTGCTGGAAGTGTGGAACTGCATGAGGATTTGTAACGTCCTATTTCTCGTGGTTTAGTCTTGTGTGCAGCCTGAGATTTGTGTGATTTAATGAGACTGTGATTCGTTTATCCTGTCAAGCTTTAAATAAAAAACCCTCAAAGCACTTCCTTCCTTTTTTGAATTATGTGTTTTTGCAAGTACGATATCAAAAGCTGTCCCTTAAAAAGAGGGAGGGGAACAAAATACAGTTGTGTGTGTTGGCTGGGTTTTTTTTTTTTTCTTATGCTTTATTAGACACTGAGTAGACTATCCATTTCTCTGCATCTCTCTCTCTTTTTTGGGGGGCATTAAGAGATTCCTGCCATCATGTTCAGCTACACATGACATCAGAACATAGGCATGGGCTGCTCCTGAACTGCGCTTTCGCAAGGGGAGAGGGATTAAAACCTCCTCCTGTGGGCGGGGAAGGATCAGTCCCATGGAAAGCCAGGCTGTGCTTAAGATGGGCAGTAACTCCTGCTTGTGCTGTGGGTCTTCAGGCACCAAACCGTGCCCGTACTTTGGAGCATCTCTGCATGGGGTGTGAAGTGACTTGACATTCACAGGGTAAAAGAGGGGAAAATAGGTGCAGCTATTTTGAATATTAATGCACTGCAAAACTCAGTCGGAGGGTGTCCTGGTGCACAGGGTGGGAGCAGAGCAAGGGCCGTGCCCCACCTGCGAGGGGCGCCATCGGTGCACCCCCCCCGGGGTCCCCTTTCCCGCACAGGGGGATGGCAGGAAGCAGCACATTGACCTGGGAAGGGCTGCCCAGAAGGAAGAGGGAAAGGCACAGCGTGGGTCCTGCTGCTCTCCCAGACCACCCATCTGTTACAGGAGCCTGGCGGCTTCTTTCTCATGGGTTGCTTGAAGAAATATGTAGGATGCTTTGGGCCAGAGCCTGCCCTCGGCAGGAGCAGGGACCACTCGGTGTTTTCCCAGATGGAAGGAGGTCATCAGAGGGAAGGATGTGATCATTCTGGTGGGAGGAAGTTTTTTCTTCCAGCTCTCCCCCCTCTCGGGTGTCCCAACCTCTGGCAGGTGGTGTTTTGCTCTTTGGGCATGGTTTCTCCTCAGTCTCTCTGCCGCTCGCCCCTGCCTTCCTGCCTCTCCACGCTGCTCTGCAGCCAGGCTTCCTTCCCGCCCGGACCAGCCTCCCCCAGCCCTTGCGCCTTCCTCCCTATGTGGCGTGCTCGCTTCCTCCTCATTGACCTCACCTCGGCAATAAAAGTAAATACATTAATAAGGTGGTTATGTGTGAACGGAGGATGCGCAAGTAAGAACTACTGAGGTGTGAGAGTGCGGCCAGCTGGGATGGGGTTTGTGCAAAGCTGGATCCCGCCGTCATTGTCCAGTGGCATTCTGAATTTCACTTTGGATAAGTGACTTGCCACTCTCTTTGGATATTTGCAGTGGGTTTATACTGATGTAGATATAGGGGTTTATTTTTTTTTTTCCCTGGTGCTTGGATCAAGAGGCAGCGTTGTGACAGCTGAAATGTGACCAAAACCCGTTCAAAACAGCCAACTGGTAGTTCTGCAAGGGCAGAAAAGGTACCTTAGCTGCTTCTCTACTATTTGTGTGCGAGGAAATGCCAGGGATTATGGCCAAAGTGGTGGTTTCTGCACCCATGTCCCACAGGAGAACCAAGCACTGCTGACATTTGCTGTGACTCGAAGCAAGCCTTGAACCTTTGTATCTTGGTGTGAACAGGGCCAGGGCACAGCAGAGGTATGGCAAGAGCAGATAGCAAAAAAAGGGGGTCAGAAGTAGGTGAGGCTGAGTGCAGGTAGTACATGGCTATGTGAGGGGCTCCTTGAGAGGCTGTAAGGGCTGAGTTGAGTTATGTTGTGAAAATTGCTTATTTTCAGCACAACTGTGTGACACTTCTGCCCCTTTGTAGTTTGGATTGAAGAGTCTGGAAGTGATTTACACTGAAGTTGTGCTGGATTTCACATGCAGTCATATGCAGTGGTTTTCCTATAGAAACCCTCGGTTACGGTAACAAGACTGTGGTCGGCTCGTAACCAGTTTGTAAAAGACAAAGAGGTTGCGTTGCCTCCCCTGACCTGAAGCTTGGGAGGAAATTCTGGCGGGAGTGTTGAATCCCGGTGTGTATCTGAGTAAGAGCCGCTGTCATGGCTCCTGAGAAAAGATGCTGCAAGCTGGGTAGGTGGAGGTCGACCTGAGAGGTGCAGTCAGTCACCGCGAAGCCAACTTTTCCCTGGCCCTTGATGCTGTGATGAACGTTTCCATTGGCAGTGGGAAAGCCTGCATGTGAAGGCTAAAAGCCGGTATGGTTATTTTTACTTCTCTCCTGTCAGCCCACACTCCTGTAACCTGTACGTGGTCTCTGGGCTGTGCAGGCGGCACTGTGGGCTGTAGGAAAGTGATAGCTGGCTTCCATGCCAGGCAGCTTGAACTTGATGATGGAGCGCGGAGAGTGGGTATCAGATGCGTAGAAGATAGCTTTGACCTCCCACTAAAGCCTGGAGATCTATGCATCTAAGCCCCCATGCTCCTACAGAATAATCTAGGACACGTTCCTTGGCAGCAGCCCCACTGAGCATTTCTCCAGCTGCCGGGTTGCCAGCTCGAGTGAGTTTTACTGCAAGTCTCACTATATTTGGTAATTTTCTTCCAGCCTGAGCTCCTGGAAATGGGTCATTAGTAAAAATAAAAAATAATTAAAAAAAAAAAAAAAAGCCACTCTACCTCCACCCACTTTAACTTGAAATCCTAGGTTTTATCAGAGAAGCTGAGAACAGGCATGCTGCCTGCCTGCATCCCCAGAAGCAAACAAGAACCTGAGACTCCCACTTTCCAAATGCCCTGGCTTGAGACGCTTGACTCGCGTTTAAAGGGTGATTCAGGTTAGCAGTACCATCATACCTCCCAAGGAGTCTTCCCTAAGAAGATAACTAAATGTGGGTTAAGAAGCCACAGAGCAATATTGAAAAAAAGAAAAATTAAAAAAATCCTGCTTCTGAGTTGTTTGGATGTTTGCTCTTTTGTTTCAGAAGACATTCCCTTATGTTGCCACAAATAATGCTGAATGCAGCTTTACTCCTCTGAAAATAACATTGAAGGAAGGAGCCAGATTTATTGGGCCTAACAAGGAAGTTGTCCAAAAGAGATTCATTAATTAGGAGGCCTAATCACAACCAATAAGACAAGTGCCCAGGCCATCAACAGACTAATATACATCTTTTGGCAGTCACCACTCCCCACAGGCTTGCCTGTCTGTTGCTGCCTACTGTATGGCTTGCGCCGCAGAAATGATGTGATAATGCAAAACCAATTTGGCACTTCCCACATGAGAGGGTGAGTGTGTTTCCCCACCCTGGAAACGCAGCCTCCAGCTGTCTTGCCCTATGCCAGAGGTTTCTTAATACCCTGGAATTAGCTGACTAAGAGATGAAGCAACTAAAGGAGCATTTGCTATCTGTTCAGGCCGCCTAAGCTTTCCATCATATAAACCCTGGTCCGATTCCCAGCCCTTTGGGAACGGTTGCCCACTGCTAACATTTGCTACCCCAAATAACCCCGAGGTGACCTTCTTGCTGCAAAGCTGCAGCCAAGAAAACCCCTGTTTAACATAACAGTGCGCAGCTTAGGACATCAACTTGAACCTTCCTGACCTCTGAGCTGCTGGGGTCTGTACAAATTAATTTAACAATAGACAGTGTTGAAAGGGAGGAATGTTTCAAAGGAATGAAAAAAAATAAAAATCTCCCTCGTCCATCTCTTCTCATTTAAGAAATAGTCAGGAGGCCTACTTCAGAAAAATTAAAAGTGCTCCTTGTTGCAAAACAATGGGCTATAGAAGGGGAGGGGGAACACATTGGTTTCTTGCATCTTAGCGCAGCGAAATGAAATTTCCCATAAATGGATGCTGCTTTTGGAAAATGGGCCTTCAATTTCCACTGGGGAATTGGCTTTATTTCCTGGGATCCTTCAAAGATCCCCTTGGGGTTTGCCTTTCTTTTTCATAGCTGCTGCTGGTACTTCTATTAAGCAAATAAATAAGTCTCCCCTTTCTGCCCACTTCACCGGTTTGTACCTTGCCTCATGCTTTCCATGGCTTTGATGCAAATGACGTGTCTGGGTAAGAAGGCGGCCCCTCTCCATATGGTGCTTGGAGCTTAAATCAGTTAATGATTGAAAAAGCCCATCAGATAGGAGATATGTAGCAAAATGAGATCATCAGCTGCAAACAAGCTTTATTACTTCTGCTGAACAGTAACCTGCGTTGGGTTAAGTCTTGGTGGCTTTCCCCAGGTGTGGACTTGCTCCTCTGGTCCTCCTTAGCTGGAGCTTTGACTCAGGCAGTCTCGTTGTTTGTAAGTAGGGGAGGATTATTGCAGCAGGGGTGGTGAAGTTGGAGACAATAAGCAACATTAATGGTAATCTGAAAAGTTGTGTGGAATTGCTTTGGCAGTTTGAAAGCTGTATGATGAGCACAGATGAGAGGGGTGGAAGTTTCTTCCTGAAGCGTCCAGTGGACTTCAATAATTACATCTATGAAACCACCTGTTTTGCTTTATTTAGATAGTGTAATTCATTACGATCATAATTTCTGGTTTCCTACACAAATGTTTTTCTCTTTGCAGTTGAGCTGCGCTTCCTTCAGGACCACAGGGCATGAGCCCAAGCACATCCCCAGGTGGTACCGAAGGAGATTCATTCCCCAGTGAGCAGCGGAGGGTTCTGCTGCCAGCGGGGGGTGGGAAGCCTGTGGAGGGGCTGCCCTCTCCTCCCAGACCTTCCCAAAGCCGGGGACCGTGAGTTGTGAGAAGCTGCAGGGGCTGAGGGGGAGAGGACCGCATGGTTAGTGCAGAGGGAGAAAAGATAAACGGATATTTCTCTGGCCTTACTGCGGCTTTCCACACACAGCCTTCAAGATCCTGTGAGGTTGTAGGGGTCCTCGTGCAACTAATACAGTAATGACCTTGAATTTGCTTCCAGCTCAGCTGTACTGCTGGAGGACAAGGCTTTTCTTGTGAGCAAAAAAACATTAAAGCAGCACAGAGATTTGCCTGCATAGCTCCGGTCTTCAAGAGATTTGAGTATCCTTTTTGAGGCCCCTCTTGCAACAAGGGATTGTAGATAAGCTTCTGCAGTAGTTAATGTGTAAAGTTTTGGGATTTATTCTCACTGGTGCCTCTCCTTTTGCTTCCAGTGTTGACAGAAATACTGCTGTACGCTAATTTTTTTGTTTTACACAGTTCATTTTTTTGCTGCACGAAAAAGGTAATCGTGTGCATGCTCCTGTGTGCACAATGACCAAGGCGAGCGTGCTTTCTGACCTGAGTGTTAGGGGGGAAAAAAATTCATTTGCTTTGATTTAAAAATAATTAATAATGCAACTCATTCTTTTTTTCAGATTGTAACCTGAATATAAAATTTAGGAGTCCAGACTAATTCTTCGTGCTGAGGCAGTCTGCTGCACCAAGCACATGTGATCACAGACAATTAGAAACTTCCGTAGACTCACACCTGAGTTAAGGCTAAACCCTTTCTATTTCTTACCACCTTCTCGTTATAAGATAGAACAAAGCTTGGAAAAAATTGAGAAAAAAGTGAGATTTTCTTATGGATTATGTTTAAATTGTGTTTGTACTTGTTACGTGACTCAGTGGAAAATATTAGTGACCTCTTCCTTTATAGCTTCAACTTCCTGCAAGCTTCTCTGTTAAAAAGATTCTGCAAGATGCTTCCTTTGCGGATCCTGTAAGAAGTGTATATTCAGCAGGAGAAACATCTGACTGAGCAAAGTCTAACTTACGCAGTGGTTTGGAAGCCACGTGTTGAAAAGTGCTGGGGAAACACAGCAGGGAAAATGATAAAAAGGGATGAAAGCAGTTCAGACGGGTGAAGAATGCTGATTTAAAAATGCAAACCATCTGAACACTGAGGAGTGGGCAGGTTGCAATAACTTCAGGGCAGACCGAAGTTGCACAACAGTCACATGCTGTCAGTCGACTCCCCCGGGACGTGGCCTGTAGTGATCTAAAATTGGAAAGGGTTGGGGGGCCGTCGAGGTGCTGCAGAGAGCAATCTTGCAGCAGCAGCAGAGAGCGAGTAGGAAATGGGTCAGTTGGAGTAATAGCTTTTTTTCCATGTGGTTTCTGCGAGCCAAGCCAAATGTGTGTGGAGCACAGGGTTATCGCACTCGTGAATGTTTTGGTTTTTTTTTTTTTCCCACTGTATTAGAAATGGAATGTGTTTGCAGTGGAATTTGGTCATCCAAGTGTGATGTGAATCCTCTCTCTCTGTTTGGACGCTGCCTCGAGTCCCAAAGTCAGCTTGCTGTTTCTAATGTTCTAGGCTTTGTCTAGATCATTAAAATAAGCTGTGTTTGGAAATGCAATGCTGTGGCCTCGCATTCCCAGGAGGTCAGCAGAAATGCTAGCCTGAACTATCCCTGCTAATACCACCTGCGGTTTGTTCTCGCCTCTGCATTGTGGTGGGCAATCTCCTCGTTTCTGCTGAAACAACTGGATGTGTGACCACACTGAAGGGGATAAAAGGGCTGACCCAGTTTAAAAAAAACACAAACCAAACCAAACAAAAAACCCTCGCTAACATATATTTCAACACACTAACCCCCTGCTGTATTAGTTTACTGGTCCAGTTTGTAATATGCCGGCTCTGTACACAGGGGTGCTGGTGGCGGCGGAGACACGGTGCAGGAAGGAGGGACAGAGAGGAGAATGCTTCACACCACTCTTCTAGATGTGAAAACACATCCGTAGTTACAGCTTCGGTCTAAACTTTGCGCTTAGCTTTGATGTAGTTCAGCAGCTTGGGGAAGGGTGATAGTGTCTGGTGACTCTGGTTTTGGTCCCTCCTGGTGGTCAGGTATAAGCAGGCGGCATGTTATCAGAGGTGTGTCAGCTGTGTGTGCTGTGCGGATGCGGTGTGATGAGATGGTGGCTCCTGAGGCGCAAGCTGTTAATGAAACCCAAGCTGTCCCCGGCTCCGTTTTTCCCTTTTGTGATCGCAGCTGGCTGGTACAAGTGGCTCTTAAGTCCCACTATTAAGCGGTCATTGAAACAAATGGGGTTAGAAACAAAACTCCAGAAGAAGGGGTTTATTTTTAATCCAGATCAGGTAAGTGATCTGTCACTAAGCAGTACCCTGAGTTACATTGCGCTGTAGCAACTGAGGCTGACGGTAACTATGGTTCAGGGAGGTGAACGACAAGGGATATAAGGTATGGCTGAACTTTCTTCAGCCAGGTTTGCCACCGATGCCCACACCACTTGATGAAGCAAGTGAGTTCGTGTAAGGGCATAGTGTGCATGATGGTCCGGCAGTGTGTTAGCGTATTTTCCTTGGAACACAGCCCCCTCAGTCAGACTTTATTTTGTTTTGGACCATGCATCCCTTCAGTAATGCACAAAGCTGTCCAAAATCCCCAGGTATTAGTAGAGCACAGATTTCCAAGTCTAGGTGTGACATTCCCAAACCACCTCCTTTATGTAAATCTCTTGCATTATCCTAAAGGCATGTATTTAGTTAGTTGTGCCATCCATCCCCCTATTTGGAAAATGCAAACCCCTCACACCTTGACGTGCAGAACTCCTTCGTGCCACCTCGCTGTGCATGGAGCATCCGTAGCAGAGCCACAACAGTCGCGCTCTCATTTGGGTCTGATCCTGGGCTGCACTCCCCAGCAAATGATGTGGCCCACTGACGCTGTGCCAGTTCATACCAGCTGAGGAAAAGAAAAGGCTCCCCTCCAACCCAACGGTGTGGTGCTCTTCCCTGCTCCCCCTCGAGGATATATATCCACAGAGCACTGTCTTTCCGGGGCTGGGGGCAGAGGAGGGCTGTCCAGCTGAGAGTTTGTGCTCCCTGCCTGGTCCCTTTGGGGACAGGCTTGCTGGCAGTCCCACTGCGTGAGGACTTGCAGTGGCAGAAGCGAAGACGGCTGATATTGTCCCCACTGCGCATACAGCCAGGCAGTGGTTTTGCTTTTGCTCTGTATAGCAAAAGCTATATGTTTTTGCCCTGTATTGGCTACACCCTGTATAGCAGAGGCAGGCAGGCACATGATCTCCCCGAAGGCAGGATCCAGTGTTACTGTAGAAACTGGCCACCAGCTTCTTTTGTAGCTAGCAGCTGTCACTGTGTGGTTACAGCCAAAGCGTGTCACTCCTACAGTGTCTGCAGGCTTTGGAGTTTGTTTCTGCTTCTGAATCCTCCGTGCTACAGCTTGGAGATTAATTCTGTGCCTTCTATCAAAGCGTGTTAAGATATTTCTGAAATGTATCTGGTTTTAGAGCCATTCTTGATTAATATTTGACGTTCTTTCCAGGTTTCATTTTCCTTCACCAATACTTCAAGGCACAGAGGAGCTGGTAAAGGCATTGCCATGAAACCGAACTTGAAGCAGTGGAAACAACTCATGCTGTTTGGGATCTTTGCATGGGGTCTGCTTTTCCTGGTGATATTCATCTATTTCACAGATAGCAACACTGCTGAACCGGTTCCCAGTTCCTTTTCTTACATTGAAACTAAGAGGCTTCTGCCCCTTCAGGGCAAGCAGAGAGTCATCATGGGAGCCATACATGATCCATCATTCTCTGAAACCATCGATGGGAACGAGGTACTTCTTAATGAAGATCTCTTAGGTACATTTAAATCGGGGACTGGAAGTATTAAGAAATGGACTGATTTGGAAGATGCCTTTAGGAATGAAGATGAACTTTTTCCATCCCAGGTAGGAAGAAAATCAAAAAGCGCTTTCTACCAAGTGAATGACGATTATTTATTTGCTGCTGGTCAGCCTCGGCCACACAACCACCTACAAGAGATAGCAAAATTCATCTCAGCTGATGAGGATAATCCAAAAGTAAATATTTTACAGAACAACTGGAGCCATCAGAGAAGAATGAGGAGGAGGAGCATAAAGCATAGGAGAAGCCAGCTGCTTGACGAATCTGATGACTGGGATGGGCTGTATCCCACAATGTCGAAATCCTTTCTTTACAAGCTTTGGAAAGGGGATGTCTCTTCCAAGATGCTAAACCCTCGACTGCAGAAGGCGATGAAAGATTATTTGAGCACCAATAAGCATGGGGTGCGGTTCAAGGGGAAACGAAACTCCAAGTTGACAGGAGACCAGCTATTCTGCGAGCTAAAAGAAAGGGTGAATGTGAAAACAATAGATGGCAAGGAGGCTCCCTTCTCCACTCTTGGATGGGAAAAGCACGTTCCCCAAATTCCACTGGGCAAATTGTATACACATGGTTTTGGGAGCTGTGCCGTAGTTATGTCTGCTGGTGCAATACTGAACTCCTCTCTAGGGGATGAAATAGGTGGGTGAAATGCATCTGTTCATGTGCATGTATGTGTACATGTGTGTATTCATGTTTGTCTTTCAAAGGGTCCGTTCTTCCCAAGCATAGGTCTGTAAAGCTGGTTGTTCTCTCTTACATAAGTGTGAGCTTTTGGACTTCAGTGAAGCTGTTCCCTTTCAGGACAATATGACTGAATGGAACATCAGGCCTGAAGTCATAATTTGATTCAAAGAAAACAACGATGCCTTCTTATCATATTGCAGCTATAAAGTATAAAGGAGGCACTGGTTTTATCACATCTGCCATATTTGACATTTTGCTGCAACATGTGCTTATTTCTTCAGCAGATTAGAGCCATGTTCAGGTTTTATTCTGCAAAGCTTTATTGTACCTGTCCATGTTTTGTGGTGGCTCACAGAGAAACTGCTTGTGGCGTTGCTATGCCAGACTGAACTTTGTCTCCATGCCAAGAACCAGTAGAGCATCCTTTTCATCTCTTGCATGTTTCGAGTTCAGACACAGAGAATTCAGACCCTTGAGAAGCCTCATGTGCTGAGGTCAAGTCCCCTGACCTCTTTTCCAAGGGTGAATTTAAATGAGTTGAAGTATCTCCTCCCATTCATTTTTCCATTGCTGCGCTGAGTCAGTGAGATTACGGATGTTCTGAGATGTCAGCGTTACACAGAATTCCCCACTCAAAGGTGGGAGTTTTGTGGTAGTTGTTCAGAAAAGGATTGTGGAGCCATATAACTAATCCAGGTCAGGTTTTTTGGTGTGAGTTGTTTTTTTTTTTTCTTTCCCCCAAAATAAGTATTACTACTCATTTTAACATCTCAGTAGTTCTTCATTTTAGTAGTACATGTGCAGTATGCTAAGAGCTATGAAAGAAGGATGAAATGCATGTCTCAAACTTGCTTCTGGAGCAAGAAGAGTTATCTCCTTCAGGTCTCTATAAAAGCCTTTTGATGTGCACTCATTAATCCTCCCATCTTCCAGGACTTCACATCCCAATACCTGCTTCATTGCACTGTATCATCTCTTTGACACAGATGGGTTTCCTTTAAATCTCTGGGATATATTAGAGCTGCTATCATTATCAAACTACTCCAATAGGCTTCCAGCACAGCACGGGTGCCTGGCCTGGCCAGCCTGCAGCTAAAATCACACCCGGGTAACTCCCAATTTCACAGGAAGCCCCACTGATGTAGAAATCTTTGGGGTGAAATAGCTAAACAGTTCCTCCCTGAACTTGGCTGAAACAAAATCATCTTGTGTCACTGCTCCCCAGTACACCCAATTTACACTGGTACAGATTAGTGCTGTACTGGAGATTCCATGGCACACTGTGACATGCTTATATATTTGTATGTTACAGCGTGCACCATGACATATTTGCACACTCAGGTGCAGCCCAGGTGTGGGCTTTGGTGCTTGACGTGGTACCTGGTGCCTAAATGCTCCAGTGTGTACACATTCTCTCGTGACCACTCTCGGCACAGAAAGCTCATGCTGTTCTCTGAGGAATAGCTTTTGATTTAATTGGAAATTGTCATCTGATGCCACCTAAAGGGAGGAGGTGCTCTTCGGTAAGGCCTGCACTGAAGTTTCAGATCTCCTCCTACCTGTTGTACAGGAAAGAGCGTGGGGCAGCAGGAGTCACAGAAGATTTTTTTCTAAGTGTCTTCCAGGCTGTGGTCAGGTAGTTGTGAGCAAGCAGAGAATTTGTCCCAGAACCGGGGGTGGAACACTGACTGCTTGCAACCACGCCAGAAGGGCCTGGTGCAAACCCATGGGTCTTAGTCGTCAGTGCCCCTCCTGGGAAGTGCTGATATACTGGAGACATCGTGCCAGTGTTTCCCATTTAAAATGGAAAACGGAAGCTCCAGCATCTGTTTGTATTATTATTTCCATAGGGAAGAAGTAATGCTTCCCCTGCAGAGTCCAGCTATGATGTGTTACAGCGGAGCTCTTGGCCTCGCCTTTCCACCTCCCCTCCAGTCCTTGAAAAAGTGAGAAGAGTCCAAGCGGGAAGAGAAAGATCAGACTGTTCAAGATGCTGTTTTTCCTTGTGCATGCACAGCTCTAGGAGAAGACTATCCTCTCCCAAAGCTGGCACCAGGACTACCAGCTCTTGGTTGAAAATGCAAGCAGACCTGCCAGTTTGGAAGCACCTTGGGCAGCTCTGGTGGTGCCTGGCACCTGTGCTGAGCTCCTCCATATCCTCTGATATGCACTGCAAACTCAGCATCATTGGGGATGAGTTCTGGTTTTTGGGCCGTGGGCTGTACAGCCTTGGTTGATGAAGTTGCTGCAGGCAAAAGGCTTTTACTATTTATCCTCCCGAAAGAAAAAAAAAAAAGACTTAAGAGAGCAGCCGCAGAGGACCTTTCTCTTGATAGGCCTTTAGCTCCCTCTTCTGTGCTCCTATTAGAAATGCAGACAGAAATGTTATTTTGTGTTCTGCCTTTTGCCCTTCTCTCTCCCACCCCTTGGACTGTTTTTGAATAAAACTAGGCGTGGAAATACTGTGCAAGTACAGCAAAGACTCCCATCGTGATCGTGCAGTTTAATGGGAGACACAGTTATTTTGGCATCATCAGGAAGGGATCTGCGATCAAACCCCAAACTTCTTATCTCTTTAAAATGTTTATCTCACAATGCTTAATAAGATTAAAATCAGTTGACTTAAAATCAGCTGTTATCAGTGTTAGGCTGTAGGGGTTTTTTTTGTGTGTTGTGGGGGTTTTTTTTGTGTGTGTATGGTTGGACTCGATGATCTCAAAGGTCCTTTCTAACCATGAAGATTCTATGATTCTATGTTTCTATTTCCTGATCATGTATTTTATGGTGAAGGAAAGGTGTTTACTCTTGATATGAAGAACCAGCATGAATAACGTTGGAAATGCAGCACACTGCCTCTCAAATTATGAGACATAAAATTCCCATTTCCCGACCTGATTCCCAGTTCTCAGTCAACAGATTGTCAAAAAGTTGTCAAATGCGGGTCCAAATTTATGTTCTTAAGTTCATAAGCAGGTTTCAGGTATAAAGGACCTTTGTTTTTCTTCTCCAAAAATGTGGAGTACCTGGATCTTCTATTGACTTCATGTCCTCTAGCTCCTACACAATCAAGATGCTTATATTTAGGCAGATGAAGGCTAGGTGTTGAGACTAGGGTTGTCCCTGCATAGGGACATAGAAAAAGCCTCCGCTCCTTCTTGGCTTCTGAGGAGTTGGGCTTGGTAGACATTTGGCAAAAACCTGTCTTTTCAGACACAACATGTTTAAGCAGGCAAGCATGGCTGAGATTGGGCTGCCAGCTTCACGTCACACAACATTTTCTTGTCTGGAGTACAAGAAGCGTGGAGTAAAGGTGTGAAAGGGCAAAAGATCCCAGTTTGATGGGATCAGGCCTGAACTCCATTGGAGCATGTTGGTTATCTTTGGAAACTTCTGCTGCCTCTGGTTTTTTGAGCTACAGGCAACCACATTTCAAGTGACTAGAGATAAACAGCTGTATAAACTACCTGTGGGTTAAGGCATTACATGCCCATTTTGGCCTGATCATATTCTCTGCTTCCATCAATAGAAGGGACAAAAGTATACCAAATGGGGGGCCATGGACAGAGACAGTGTGTTTCTGGACAGTGGATATAACGTTTTACTCTTCCTCGCACCTTTTGGGCTTTGAAATCCCCTTAAAAGAAGCACTGGGAGGGTGATTATCCAGCGGAGGCTTGCACATAGTGTCTACCCTTGACCCACACTTGACCTATAGCTGCTTTCTATTCTGCGTGACTCCGAGGTCAACAGCTCGTGGGGAAACTTTGACAGTTCAGCTCTGTTAGATCTTTGCTACCAAGGGTTCCTCAGGTTTCTGTGTGTGAGCAGGTTTGCGGGCTGACTTCCCTACAGGGACTCGTACTGACCTTGAGAATAGGCGTGACTAATAGGTTTGGGGTAGTCTGAGATTTTCAAGTATTATAAAATACTGTGAAGCACAAGCTTATGGTTAAGCATTGTTATTCATTCAAATGTGCAATTAACATGCTTTTGCATGGAGTAATTCTTTGTAAATTTTGCAATAGAAATATCGAGCAATTGTGTGTACTTGGTGTACTAATAACCTTCCCACACTAAGTTTATCCAATTAAGAGAAACATTTAAGTATTGCAAGCTAAATTAATAGATGATTCTGAACTCTTTTTCCGCTGGATTTTAATAATGTTAATAACATATGGCAGATGCAAGAGGATTTTTGTTTGCGCACAGTAGAATGTTTATCATCCTTAGAATATCAAGATTAGGAGAAATAAGTTTTACATTAGATCTTTTTTTTTTATTTTACTGTTTTATATTACTAAGAAAAACAATTTACCTCCTCATTTATGCCCCTAGATTCTCACGATGCTGTTCTAAGATTTAATTCTGCTCCAACACGTGGCTATGAAAAAGATGTTGGAAATAAAACAACCATGCGGATCATTAACTCTCAGGTAAGATCTTCCTTTTGTGCATTCAAGTCAATGTCACTTCCATATGATATGACATTAAATTAATAACTTCTGAGAAAAGTGTTGGGTAATCTGTGAAACAGCTAGTCATTTAACGGTCAGGGTGTGGAGCAGGTAGAAGTTCTCCCTTACAGGGATGTTCACACTGCTGTCAGCTTGGAGCGATTGCAGTAGTCACTTGATAACCGTGTTTCAAAGAATTGGTTTGTAAAGTTTCTCATGTGTCCTACATCTGTAAAGGCTCTGCAGGACGCCAGAGCCGTCAGTACAGAAGACCTTCACCACGCTGCCTCTGGGATCGTCACAAAGTCCAGGCTGTGGGGATCCCAAAGCTCTTTTCTCATATTCGCTGGTTCCTCAATTATTTCCTTGCTGGAAGGTGAAAGAAATGGGAACTAAGTTGTCTTAATACCTAACTTTAGACAAGTCACCGTTCTTGAAAAATTTGCAATGAACTAGTAAAAAACTTAAATGTACACTGGATAATCCATGGAAGGTGAGTTTGTTCATCTGAATGGAAACAGAAGATGGAATTTTCTGCATATGGGTGTCAACAAATAATTGTACATTGAGCTATAGTGACACCTTATGGTTAAGAGTAGTTTTTCAATTTTGAAAAAAACCTGAACTCTGGTCTTGGGCAAACCAAGCCTCTCCTCTTGATGAAATGCAGCCAAAAAGCAACAACAGAATTACAGTGAAATTTTATGACATATTGAAATGGTGAGTTTAATTAGTCAACAGCAGTAGCGTGATTGGCCATGTAGCGTGCTCTACACATTCTGATTCTTGCTGAATGAGAGCAAAATTCTTATGATTTATTTTTTTCTTCCTCTTCTTTGGGTGACTGCGCATGCAAAGTCCATCCTTGGTGCGTGTGTTCTCTCTGTGTGGAAGCTCATGTTCTTTGCCACCGCAGAGAGGACTGTTCACTGTCATTCCCTTCACACTTGTTTTGGAGCTCTTTGTGAGGCTGTAGGGCAGACTAGATCTCTGAAGTGATCTGGGTCAAATATGCCCCCTTTCTTTTGCTCAGGGGAAGAAAGTAGAAATATCTTACTCTGGATTTAGTGCCGAAATTAAGGTATCAGAGAACATTGATCTTAATGTAATTTATTTTTCTTCCTTTTTTTGATTTCTTTTTTTTTTTTTTTGACTGTTCTTTGTTTTACTGTTAGCCTAAACGTCCTGGTTTCTGACCATGCCTAAATTCCTGTGCCGGCCAAAGAGGAGGGTTTAGAAACTTTTATTTAGTTGACTAGTCTCACTAGGCTCCCTGTAGGAGAAGAGGGAAATGCCTCCAGGGACTGAGCTGACTTTATTAGCTCCCCAGCAAATTCAGGGAGATTAAACAGGTAAGTTAGTTGCTCTCTGCTGCTTGCAGCAGGCTGAGGTCCTCCTGGCTCCCAGAGCTGCTGCAGTACGCTCCTGTCAGGCTGGTAATGGAGGATCCCATGGTCTTCTCTGCTGCGCTGTACATTGCTTGTTCTCCACAAGGCCCCTCAAGAAAACACAGGACACGGCTAAAATTCAGGCCAGGTCAGCTCACACAGCATCCTCACAAACATATTCTCACCACTTTTCTGCTCATTCAAAGAGGTCAGAAGCCACCTGTGTGATGCTCTGGCCACTGGCTGAGAAACTGGCCTTTCCCCTCCTAAGAGTGAAATCTGCGCAGCCCACTTGATAGAAGTTGCTTTCCCTGCCAATACTGAAGATGGGTTACCCATACAGGTTACTGACCCTCCTTCCCTCCTCGCTGCTGGAAATTCCTGCATTCAGCTGATGAAAGGGCTGCTGTGGCCCTTTTCTTCCATCGTGTTCTCTGCTGTGAAAGCCCAAAGGATGTGAAGGGAGCAGCCACAACAGATATTGTTATTCCAGAAGAAACTCATCTCATACATATGAATGCAGGCTCACTAAGAGCGAAATTTGTGTGGACAACACCTCCAAAGGACTCTTGCTTACTGAAAGGCGAGTAAGAGCTCCTTTGTGTGATAACTGTAGAACTGAGCTTTTAAAAGCTTGACCTTTTGGTCTGTTTACTCTGTACTCTCAAAAAAGGAGTTTACGTTCTCAGGCGAAAACTGCTCTGAGAAATGGAGCTAGGGATGCTGATGGCAGCACGACTAATTCTGTTCTTGTTGTAGAAGGCTGATGGAAAGTCATTAAGCTCAAAGTTTATGGTAGGAAGAATATTGCTATGGCAACAATATTTTTCTGAAGAAAAATATGCGTAATCAAATATGGCTCATTGGATCCTAAAGGGAAATGAAAATTAGTATGAATTTATTTGTCTGGAATGTTGATTAGTTTAACAGCTGGAGCCAAATTCATGCTGTTTCAACCAATGCTGAAATCATTTGGCTCATTCCTGCTTGGGATTGGATGCACCAGGGATCAGAGAGATCTGGTGAGGCATGGAGAGTCTGGGAAGGGATAAGCCAGCAGGAGTTAAAAGGAAACTTGAATGGGGCTGGAGGATCAGTCAGGGTTCCAGGGGATGCGGGAGGGAGTGTTATGAGAGCAGTAGATCAGAGCAATATGACAGTTACTTCAAAAATAGCCCAATCACATGCCTGTTCCTGGAATTATTTTTGTAAGTATACTGGCCTTCACAGTCATGGTCTAATTTGCCTTTTTGGAGTTGCTGGAAATGAGACTGTCTTGCTGTTGAAATAAGAAAGCAATCAAAATGGGAGGTGGGGGGAAGACATTATCCTTGGGGCCCGTAGCCCTTCAAAGTAAGCTGCTCTGTGTCCAAGAAGAGGATCCTGGAGTCTGAAATACCGGAGCTGCGTTTTCAAGTTCCAGTATACACAGTAATGTTGATATACAATTACGCAGCATCTCAAGTGGTCCCGTCACATCCCTCACAGATGGAGAGTAGTAATTCAGCATACTGCTACTTCAAACTGTCATAAGTGCTGTTTACGGCTAAGCTCATTTTATACGTATATATTTTTTAACAAAACAAGTTGCTTAAAATTGACCAGAATTAAAGCAGAACAAACAGCAGCATAAGGAGGACTGATCATTTCAGAGAAGGATTTTGCCATTTTTCTGGGTCCCACTTGCCTTTAACAATTGTGCAATTCTTTGCATCTGTGTTTGCAGATTCTCACCAACCCAAACCATCACTTTGTTGACAGCTCCTTGTACAAAGATGTTATCTTAGTAGCCTGGGATCCTGCCCCCTACTCTGCAAATCTGAACGTGGTAAGGCGTTTGCTTGCTCTTTTCTTCCCAACCAGTCTGAAAACACTGGAGAAAATGAATGTCTTTAGTACTTCAGTCTCTTGCTTTGCACTTGTCACAATGAACCCCAAAGTCTGTGTTCATCTAAGGAGTGGGGAATGCTATTTTTGCATAAATTGGTCAAAAGCTTTTTAGTAGCCAGCACTTGTACTGGAATGGTCTGCTCTGAAATGCTAGCATAAATGGATGATGGGGTTTTTTTTGATAAAATATTGCTATTTTCACATAACAGTGGGTTTTCTGTGTGCTTGCCAAGGAGGGAACGCGGATAGATTTCAAGAGGAGGTTTTATCAGGAAAGGTGAAGAATTGCAGCCATTTTTTCCCGCGTTCCCCTCTGCTTTCCCAGACAAAATACAACACTCTAATGGAAATCTCTCTTGGCGCCTTCCCCACTTCTCAGGCTTCCTCCCCCCCAGTCTTCCCTGTGTGTCCACTCCCCCACAGCCATCTGTGCCCTGCCATCCGCCCCCTCGCTGAGAGCAGCAGACGTCCATCTGGTTGTCACTGGGGGAGTCTCTGCTTTGGCTAGTGCTGCAGCTCCAGAGGACCAGTTGATCTGATGGTTCTTGGCAAGGGGAGCTCGGGGCTGAGCAGGCTGCAAAGTAGAAAGTAAACCTTCATGTGCTGAACTCCCTTAGCAACAGATGCCAGAGGCTGCCTGTCTCCTACACAAGCTGCCATCAGGCTGCTTCACGTGCTGCTGCTGCCACCAGCAGGGACAGGGACACTTTCAGAGGAAGGTTCACCCCCTCGCCCAGGTCTTCTCAAGGCTCTTCGAACCCCTTGTTTAACGTGGGCCTGTTAGTGGGAGATGAGGTTGGCCCATCCTGCTGCAGTGAGTTGCTTATTGGGAGTCTCTGTATAAAGAAAGGAAGCAAGAATAACCCGGAGTGAGGACTGGCTTCCTAGGACAAGCATCCACCTGCTTTGCTACCTTTGCTTCTGTTCTGAAGAACCTGGATGAAACTAGTTCACATTATTTTGTATGTAGTGTTCAAAACACATTGGATACTGGAAGATTATAAAAATTCTTACTTTTTTTTTCCTCACAGTGGTATAAGAAGCCAGACTACAATCTGTTCACTCCCTATGTACAGCATCGCAGGAAGAATCCAAACCAGCCTTTTTACATTCTCCATCCAAAGTTTATATGGCAGCTCTGGGACATCATTCAGGAGAACACTAAAGAGAAGATACAGCCCAACCCTCCTTCTTCAGGTTTTATTGGTAGGTGTATCAGAGGGGCCTGGTAGACATGTTAAAAAAAAAGTAATTAAAAATTGTGAATGTATACATTGCATGGGGATCAAGTCCATATACATGTACTATTTGTTCTTAGTGCTCTATACAGAAACGATGACTAGCTAAAACACACGATATGAGAACTATGAAATAGCTGGGTGAATTTAATGTCCAACTTTCTTGCCCTTCAGTATCCATAGTATGCATAACCAGATTTATAAAACATACATGCATCTGTGAGCAATTCATATTATTCCATATTAATTTACCTATTGAGAACCTGCTCGATTCTGAAGTTCTTTGTTGGGATCATAGAGCAGAGATGCATCAGACATGCGAATGCATGTGGCGGGTTGTACCGAGAGGACGAAATCACTGATGCCATCTGACAGGCCAAGCTGTATTCCCTACACAGGTCAAGGAATGGGATTTCCCATGCCCTGTCATGGCTTCCAGTGTTCAGTCTGAAAGTGACCAAAGCATCTCCCTTCTTCTTACACTTGAAGGAATAGAGTTGCACTGTATTTTTTGGTCCTTCCTTACTATTTCTTGGGGGATAATTTTGCACTGTTACACAGTTCATACAACATAATGACTTATCTGATGCATAACAGGTCCTGATCATGAATATCTAAAGCACGCAAGTAGTCAGAGTAGCAAGGCAGGGTCTTCCTTGCGCCTGCTTCTAGAGACACAGACGGCAACAGAGCTCCAGGTACCATCTTCTACTTTGGAAACTCCATCCTTTCCTCTCTGACATTGTGATATTGGTCTATGTATTTGCTGCAGGCAGAAAAATGCTCTTATCATTCTTTCTATCTGAATCTGAAAGTGAAGATACCTGAGATTGCATCTGACATGGGAAGGCCAGTTCTGAGCACTTACCCTGGGCTCCGTATACAATAGTGGCATCCCATGATATTGCAGAGCCCACCAAGGGCCCAGCAGGATGACATAAAGCTGTCTGGGAGATGCCCATCTGTGACCTGAGTGGGTTGTGCTTACCTGAAATATATGTGGAGAGAAGAGGAGGCCTTGTGTGTTGGAGGAGGATGGCTTGGCAGTTGGTTACTTCTTGAAGTGAGATAGTTGGAACCTGCTTGCAAAAATTCATAAGGAGCAGTCTGCTCATGTGGAATGATCTCACCAGCAGCATTCATATTTTGCAAAAGCATTTCTTGGAGTAAAGATGTTGTTGATAAAAATAGGTTAACAGCTGCTGATCATAAGAATAGTGAAGAGGATCATTGTGCTGTCAATCCGTACTTCCACCATATATAAGAAACATTTCAAAAGCTTTCTTCGAAGAAGTGGAGTTAATTTCACTGTAAGAATAGAACAGTAATCTTCAACCCCAAATCTAAATGTTCCTGACAAAAAAATATCCTTCAAGCAGAGAATGCTTTGAAAATATCAATTGTTAAACAAGCAAAAACAGTAACAACAAAGGCTGTACAGATAAATATACTCTGTATATACAGATGCAAATTTGGCTCTTTCACCTTTACTGGGAATTTTATTTATTTTGTTCTTTTCCAAAGGAGATGCTTAGACATTTTGGTAATGCTATTATTAGCTTTAAGAAAACAAGGCAGTAAGACAAGCTTATTGGGAGTCATATCTACCTCATTTGATAACTAGCTACTGTTCATATAGATACATTTTAAATATTTTAACAGGGAGAGGCTTCCTATTTGAGTAACCTTACTGAATGGATGTCTATGCATTGCATGCATGTGTAATGGATATAGCACAGAAACTGTGCTATACGCACAGAAAGGCTGCGTATTGTCAAAGGTGGACATAAAGGGCAAGATAAAGCATAAAAAACATAATACAGCTCGGCAGAAATCTGAAAAGTCATGTTGGTCTTTAGATCAGGTATCTCTCAACAACTCATGCAGCAAATATCCAGTTGGAACTGAAGCCGGCAGACACAACTGAGTGCACCTGTATGAAAGGTGTATTCAGAATGTTGTGCTGATTCTTACAAGATCTATAAAATTATTTCCAATAAAATCAATAGAAAGAATGGGTAAATGATGACCATCATAAAATACGAGTGTCTTGATTTCAAGAAGATATGGGAAGATGGCTTATTAAATGGCTGCACTGCTAATACCATTGTGCTCAAAACAGCTACTTGAAGGAAGATAGGCTGTTGTTAAATGGAGGGTGTGAATTTTCACAGGCAGAGGAATCTGTATCCCTGAATCTTAAGCTCTCTAAGGCATGGACCGTAGTGATTCTAATCACTTTATTAGCATAACTTATTGAAAGTCTGTGTGCAATGCTCTGCAATTGGAACGGATACAGACTCTGCACAAGGATCTGGTTTGTCCATATTTACACTGGTAGAAAGTCAGGCAGCCCTCTGTGAGCTGCGGTTACTTGCGAAGGAAGAGCAGCAGTTCCTCACGTTGCTATTGCTGCCAGTAACATGGAAAAGGTGAAAAAAACGGTTCTGGATCAAGTGAAGCACTTTTGTTTCAAGCTTCTTTAACCCTCTTTAGCCCCAGTTTACAAAATTGGACAAATGTATAAGTTAAAACATGGAAATAACAGAATATTTCCTTTCAGGAATGTCAGGAATGTTTTAGGGTGGTTTTAGACTTCTTCAGCAATTACATTTTTCACCTGACAATTGTATCTATTTCTGCCACTTAGCACTATTTATAAGAAACAGAGTCTTCCCAAAGGGAGGATGATCAGTGGAATGTATTCTCACCGTGTTCTTCTGCAGCACTGAGTCACCGTCCTTCAGCAGTGATTGATCTCGGGGGAATCTTTTAACTTTGTTAATAGCTGTATTAAAGTACTTAAGTCACAATATTATTAAGTCTTTTGGAAAAAGGGGCCAGTGGGTCATTTGTGGGGAAGAGGTTGTCTCTTGCATGCTGTGACTTCAGGGGAATGTGAGAGGGAGAAGAGGTAGGGTCTTTTTTCCCTGGTTTCTCCACCATGTGGGACTATGGAGAAGAACATTTTTTGTGCTTCCTTTGGGGTACGGGATGCCCTGTCTCAGCATAACTCCCTCCTGGAGCCACTGCTTCCCCAAAACCCCATATACATGAGTTCTTCACCAGCACGTTGCTGAGGAGAGGCAATGGCACTGCAATAGCTGGTGGCTGGGGTGAGGGAAGCATAGTGCGTGTCCCAGCTGCAGAGGAGGGGAGAGGAGAGGATGGGGAGAGAAGTGTGGCACAGAGCAGGACTGGTTGTGATCTACAGGTTGCATACAAAATAAGGCACAAGTCTAGAATGCTTCAGTAATACCGCATTTTGTGTACGTTCTGTATGTGTACGTTTTGTGTACTGTTTTAAGCCTTTTAAATGTGTCTCTGTTTCCAGCCGCTTCTGAAACGGTAACACACAACACACACACATGCTATGGAGGTCTAAAACCAGGTGAGACGAATATTACCCAACACAGATCAGCTTCCTCCAAGAACAGAGTTTCTCCGCTCCTCTCCATCAGGTTCTAACCTGCAGATGTTCCTCACTTCGGTTTTCTGCCAAACAGAGTGTCAGCTTGTGGCATCCCGTCTGTCCCCGCTGTCAGTCTGCACCTTAACAACGCTACACGCAGACCCGCATCTGACCACAGTCTTTCCCGCTAAATTTGTTATTACTTGAATACTGTTTTCTACCCAACCTAGTGATAGGTGTACATTCAAGACATCGTTGAAAGTAGGCCTGTCAAATTACATCCTGTTAGGTGTTACTTGTAGGGGTATGCCATGTCTAGGAAGGATTGACTTGGCACAGACAAGTCATCCTTTACTGTGGTATTTTGTAGTGGCTCCATCTCAAAGGCTATGAATAATGACCAAGAAAACACAGAGATATTTTTTTTTTTTGTGGGGAAAGGTTCACCAAGGAAAAAAACACCTTTTCTTTTAATCTAGGAGTCTTTTTTTGGCTTGTTTTCTGAGACACCGATGTGGACTTTCCCTGGCTTGTAACTTTGCCTTCTGTGGTATGTCATACCTTAGCTAATGTCACTCCTCGTTATATTTATTCTTTGTCTCCCTGATCTAGTCCTTAGATGAGCTTTGAGAACCTATTCTTGCGTATTTTTGCATCACTTTTTGCAGCTGTCACCTTCATGCTTTTAAACAAACTCTGCACAGTATTCTCATCCCCTTGCATTAGCATTAGGCTATTGCCATGGTGGCTTTTTGCAGTTAAATTTGTTGGTTCATATTTGCCTGAATATTGGGTTTGTTAAATGAGTATTGATATGTTTACATCTCGTCTTGGACTTTGATGTAGCCCATTTTTCTCAGAAGAAATGTAAGCATCCAACCACCACATCTCAGATTTGGATTCCACTGGTGAATCCTAAATTGGCAGTTTAGAAAATGTCACTATCATTAGAGAAGGATTTGCCCTATCTTTTGGCAGCAGAAATAAGTGTTACCTGTTTACTTCCTATTAATACATTTTTCACTGCAAAATATGAACTCAGTCTTCCTCCCATCTTTCTGAACATAGCAAAGCTCAGTTTTTAATTGAGGCTGATGGTGTATAAATTGGCATTCTGCTGTAGAAAACTGTTCCTATACCCTCCTTGGTAGCCTATGTCGACAACCCAGTTCTAACCTTACATTTTTGTCATCTGAAGATCAAGACTAAAACAGATTCCCTGACTCAAGAAATTCTGTGTGGATTGGATGGGATGGTACTTTAGTATTAGGAAAGTTTGTGGGCTTTTAATAATGTCTGGATTATATACAGACTTTTCTATGAAGATTTTGCTCCTGTCCCTTGTTTAGTAACTGGATTTGACACGAACTTCCAACTTACCGTAGTCCATCGGTACAATTTGGTAGCTTACCTCTTCTGAGGTGGCTTTACTTGAAATTAGCTTTTATATACCCTTTTATACCCAGCAGCTTTTGTCTTTTTAAAAAGCTAGTTGAAAGCTCTGACTGTGGTATTCTTGTTTTCTTTTTTTTTTTTTTTTTAACTCCCAAATCAAAATGTGTTCTGTGTAGATTTTTACACTGTAGGTTGTCTGTGTAGGTGGTAGTCTTTGCTATGTGTTGTAGCTTTTAGCGTAACACATGAACTGCGGAATGCAAAATGATAACTAAGCCCAGATTACTTTATTGCGGGGAGAAAGAAAGGCTTGTTTGAGGCTTTACAGTTGACATTACAGATTTAACAGTTATGCGTCATTAATAGTTGATAACGTTATTTTAATCTTCATTTGCATGCATCGAGACAATAGTACAAGCAAGACCGTCATTACACTGCAACATTGGCAGATCATTGTATGACTAAGAACTTAAATTTGAAATGGCTTCAGAGAGCATGTTGAATAGAAGAATGCAGCTGAGCTCCAGCTCTGCTTAGAAAAAATACACTTGCATGAACTGAAAGAAACAATTTGACGTATTAAGAGTTGCCTTTATTACTGTTACTTACTCAGCTGTTTGCCAGCAGTTGGTGGCAGAAAAGCATAGTGCTTACCCTTTGTAGCTCGGTTTTGTTCAAGTACTATGACACAAATGAATAATACCACCAAATACATAAGCTTTAAATTCTTCTTATTCTAATAAAAAGCATTCCGAAATTTGACCATCTCCTACTTCCCGAAAGACAGCGATAAAAAAGCAAACTCTCCTCTTACAGCACCCCAGATCACATAAACAAATCTTTACTATTCTAGTGCAAATTCGAATAATACATTTAAAATTATATGATATTACTGGTCAGCATTTTCCAGTCTACGCTGATGTTGCAGAATATCTTATTGTGATTAATGTACGGCTTTTTGCATTCAGCATTAAGTGATAAATATGTCATTTTCTAGGTCTACTATATAATGCAAGTGTCTGTACATCAAAGATGACAAGTATTGCACAATTTATTAAGCTTAGGCACAGGGCCATTTGTTGACAATTAAATTCTTTAATAAATATTTGGTTTTCTTGTGGTTAGTATTTGTCATACTTCATGAACTAAACAGAGGTAAAACAACCCTTTGTTTTTAGAAACATAATATTTTAAAAAGCCAGAGCTACGTTTACTATATGTTCCAAAGAATAACTGAGGCACATTTGGCCCAGTTTCAAGGAGTGACAGATTTTGCAGCCGTACATGAAATCCAATCAAGAGAAACTATAGAAGTAGACTGACATATAGAAAACTATACATTCTAAATGCTTTATGTTTATTTGTAATGATGTCAAGTGCACATATAATCAAACATAAACTTACTAGCGTGTCTAGCTAAATTCTTTTCTGCAACTAAATTTGTGGTGGTGTGTGAAATGAGACATATTATGAGTATAATAATCAGATTATGTATATTTAAATGTTTTCATCATTTTGTTAAAATGATGCCGAGTTCTTGCTGAATGTTTGAATTACACTTATTATTCTAGATGCTTTCATACAGCATCTGTTGTATTCAGGTATATTAAACTATATTTCATTTACTTGTAAACTAGAGAACATTCTTTTTAAATTAGTGTGCTAACCACAAAGCCTAATTGTAGTGTACCAAAGATGCATGTTGGAAATTTAAAACCTCTTGAGTTATTAAAATTGCCAAGAACAAATTGAAAAACGTTTTTTTTCCCTTTGATTAGAATCCATAGTATATGTTCATTTGTATAAACCATCCATGCAAGGAATTTAATCTTAATTTAATTCTGGTTTAAACATTTTCAGCACAGATTGTAAAAGCTCAGGAGTTTATTTGTGCCAACTGGATTCAGTTTAAACCATACCCAGCACTTTGTGACACCATAGATATCTGTTGAATAGGAAGAAAAAGTAACACATCTTTCTAAGGATTTTGAAATACTAATATATAATATCTTGAAATACATAATACTTTATTAGCATCTAATATTGTACTGTTATAACAAACTTGCAGGTTGACTGTTTCTCTGACAGCCACATCATTTCTTTGTCATAATATATTTTTAAATATTTTTAAAAGAATATTCTATGCTCACAATCCTTTTTTTTTTAGTCCAATGCAATATTCAGAAACATTGTCAGTCAACTATAAAACATTCATAAAGCACACCTTTGAATGGTCTCCCATAAAACAACTTTTCTCCACGCAGGCAGAATTATTTTGCATTTTTCCATTTTCCCAGTTGTAATCCCAATGAGACTTTAGAAAATCCAGCAAAGGTATTAGAATTAAATTAGAGTGGCCTACACAGAAGTGTCTTCTGTTGTGATTTTGAATGTATGGTTGCACCAGTCATGTTTGCCAAAGCTAAAATCATACCAGATACCCCGACTTTTTCCTTTCTATGAAATTTACATTGGTTATTTAAGAGCTAAAAGTTTTAAAGCGTAAGCATCAGATCTGGAAGAGACCAGGTCTGATGATCATTTTCTCACCTGCTTGCTGGTTTCAGAGTCATGCCTACAATATTATTTTTGCATGCTTCTGTAAACTTATGAAAAGATCCAACAGCTCCATTTCCATCCTTGGAGATACTCAGTACAGGGCTGGACGGGACCCTGAGCAATCTGATCTAACTTCAAAGTTGTCCCTGCTCTGAGGGGGCTCTTAACTGCCCACACAATTCCCTTCAGACCCCTCCACAGATCTCATGGCAACCTCGTCACTCAGACTGGCAGTATTTCTGATGGTTTGTACTGGAGCTTAACAGTTTCTTGACCAAATCCCCTAGGCATGGTGGTAATACTGCTACTACTGGATTAATCAATTAATCTTGTTAATCTAGTTTTTACTGAGCTTTTTTACAGCCCACTGATGAAAAGCAGGCTTTGTGTTGTGTCCCATGGACTTCTCCATGGCATTCATTCTAAGGGGTCCTTCACCCTTTTTGATCTTTGCATGCTATAGATAGCCCGTAGGCTTTCCCTTTCAGGTTTTACTTTTTCTTAAGTTGTGCTTGTCTTCTGGCCCGTCCCTAAATACTTTTTAATTATCTGCTTTCACTCCTATTCCTGTACCTTAATCCTTATGAGTGTAAAAGAAGCCATCTTCTCTCATCTTAATCTTTGCACATAAAATTGACTTCTGTACGTGGTCCATGGCTAGGTCAGTCAGAGAGCAGGACTCATGCCACCTAGCTTTAGATGTCTCCAGTGCAGGTCTGTCTTTGTGTTAATCAGCCTCAGCCTTATTAGAGAAAAAAAATAATAGGCACCTCTTAAATATGGCTATGAGACCTGTGTTCCCCTCTACACGTGAAATTTTCATCTTGTCCTGGGAGTGCAGGTAGAACTCATACAGTGGAGGTATCCATGCTGCGCTCAGGCTTCCCCTACAGTCAACAGAAAGAAATGGGAACTTCTGGGGCATGACTTGTATGATCCATTTTTAAATGTCTGCTCTGAGGTGAGTAGACATGCGCTGCTTCCTAAAAGTGTACACTTTCTTCTATTGACAACAAAGGAGCCTGTGATACCTATCGCAGGTGTGGGTAACTGCACCAGTGGGCACATCTGGTCAGAAGAATCGCACCTTATTTTCATTTCTTCTCACAGTGCTCCTGAAAAAAACAATTACGTTATTTTTTCACGAAGCTCCAAAAGTGTCTGACCTGGGAGAGTAGAAGAGAAGGTGCCTGATAGCAACAGCCAGACCCTTTTATTTTCAGTTTCTGCCCACTCACTGGAGAGGAACAACACTTCCAGGGAACAATTCATCCCACCCTAAAGTAGAGAACCAAAAATAAGTCAGATGAATTGTGCCTGTCTCCTGCATAAAGAGTGCTTTAGACCAACTAGGTCAGAGATGGGCATGAACATCTCTATGAGATTAATTGTGTCCCGACAATAAAGTGTTGGGACAATGATTATATCTCATCATGCTCATTAATGTCTCCTTAGGTTGTGTGTAAGCCTGTCTGTGCTGTTTTATATGTATCAATTGTGCATTGACTGAAAACTAACTTAAAGACTGTGAGCAAAGACAAATATTGAAGTGTAGCATATGGAAATTCTTCACCCTAGAGGCTATCAAGCAATTTGGTTTTCATTCATACTGATGATGATGATCATAGAGGAATGCTGAGATATGGAACAAATTGCAGATGATACCGAATCAGGCAATGATGTGAAAAGTACATGGACAAAAGAAATAAGTATGTAGGCATGTACTCCATGGGCAGTACAGGGAAAGGAAGTCAACTTGGAAACTACAGGTTAATACATGTAGGAGGAAATGCAAAGAAATTCAGCCACAGAAGAGAAACCTAGGAAGTGATAATACAGAAAGAGATGTGTAAAGATAACAAATGGGATAACAAATGGGAAGTGAGGTAGGACTTCACAGAGCAGACTGGCCAGCAAAACAGGTTAACAGAAGGAAGGTCAAGTCATCAAGCAGGCAGGTGCATACCTCTTCTTTATCTTTGTGATTATATCCAGAACAAAAATGTTCAAACGTAATTTTAAAAATACTTTGTGGATCATGTAACTGCCAAAAAGCTATTAATAATTTCAAAAAAAATCATAAGATCACTGAAGGTAAGTGGGGGAGAGCAGGGAAGAGGTGGAAACTGAGCTGTGAGGTAGATGAAAATTTAGACAGCTTGGCACATTTATACCTGCTGGATACAGATGTCAGTAACTCACTGCTGTGTTGTTAATACCAAGCAAAGAGAGAAACTGAGTTAGAGTAGTACTAAAAAAGATAGGCTGGAATGTGAGACCCGTAGCCCAGGGAGCTTTGTTGGCAGCTCTGTTGTAGGGACTTAGAAGAAAACAAGCCAGACATGGCATTAGAAAGTAAAGAGAATAAAACCTGAATATATCCTAATACACGGACTGGTGTAAATATCCTCATGGTTTAAACTGCTGCTGTTCTTTTAAAGACGGTTGATTCATGTGTTTTGTGAACTTAGATTTCAGTTTTCAGTAATGGCTCTTACAACACTAGGGCTGTCCCCTGTGAAGGGGGTTTCACATCTTCTAAGGCGCGGGACGGAACTGAACCCATTTATTCCCTGTTTTAGTGAGGAGAGTACTCACACAAAGAAAACAGCTTCTTTTCAAAAGGGAGTGCTTTTTTTAGTCTTTTTTAAAATTTTTTTCCTTCCCTCCATTCCATCTTTAATATAGTGCTATCCCACCTTCTGTTTTTGAATAAAAAACAGCAGGACCAGATCATTCTAAGGGAGAGTTTGGGGTCTGTGACAGCTAAGTGGAGGGACCTACCTCCTTGGGTTCATTGCTAGGTTCCAATGAACTGCAAGACTCCTTGGTAAATTGAGTGTGTAATACTGCATGCCCTGTGATCTCGCCCTTGGGTGATTGGGATGGGAGTGCTGCTTGGTCTCTTTGGCTGGGGTTCTGCAGTGTTAGAGGTGCTAAAGGAGAACAAGCCTGGCACTGACCATTGTTTTTCCCCAGAGTAGATTTTGGGCATTTGAAATGTGCACCACGTCTGGAAGTCTTGGGAGCACTCCCATTTCCAGCAGGACAGATAAGCCTCTGTAGCCCAGGGACACCTCTCTGTGTGGTAATCTCTACTCATTACCTTAGCTCATCTTTCACTTTGTTGACCTTAGACTTCAACAAAAAGATGTGCTGTAAATTAGCTGTCACCACCCAGAAACTAGCCTGTCCAGTCACTGTCTTTCCTCCCTCAAAACATCATTGTCCAGCATGAGCAAAAACTTGAGTGGACTGTCAGAAATTATGGTTATTTATGAGCAACCTAGTCTGAAATCCCAAGACATGTACCAGATGGAACAAGGCAGAAAAGGCAAGGCACTAAACTAGATAGTCCAGTGTGCCTTTTAGATTGATGCTGGAGGACATTGATCCACAAATCACTAAGTACTAAAACTCTACCACTTCGAAGTGCTCAATTAACTAATTTACAGGAAAGTCAATGATATTGCTTCAAATTTTGTCATTATTGAACTATACCTGCAGTGTTGTGGCCATCTTTACTGCTACTAAGGAACTTACAAGAGAGTCCCAATTTTTGTTCTTGACAGTTTTCCTATCCCACAAATGGCAACTTCCTTTATTAATTTTAAGGTTAGTTGGGTAATGTGGCAGTGAAATGAAACACACTTGGGTTAAGGCTTGCACTTTCCATCAGAGCCAATCTTCCTAAGACATTGGTGGTACGGCTTTTGAAACTGGCTCCGGGCCTGGCTCTGGGTGCAAGAGAGAAATCACTTTACTGTCCACTTCTGGACGTGGTTCGTTATTGCACGCGTTTCCACCATCCGTCCTCTGATTCAGCTGGATAACGGTTACCTTGGAGTGGCAGGTGGGCTCCCCATCAGTGGAGGAAGGAGGTTGGCAGTGGAAAAGCTGACGAAAGCATTTGTAGAACTGAAACAACAAACAAAGAATTCTAGACATAGTTGCTAGGCAGGCTACAATTCAGAGCATCTCTGTAACAGCTTGGAGGCAAGGAAACATGGTTTATTAGGCTTGTACTTTTTGCTCAAATAGGGATTAAATATTTTTTCACTGTGAATACACTTCTTGCTGCTTAAGACTAAAGTTCACTTAAATTGGTGGACTTTTCTTTTGAAATTGATATGCTTAGCTTTTCTAAGACCATAGACTCTGTAGAGTGTAAAGCTGTAGAACAATCTTAAACATTTTCAGAACCTTTCATTTATGATAAGAGAAGATTTAATCACAGAAGTAATTGGTTTTCAGTTACTTCACACATCAGGCGGGGAAAAAATCATTTTGATAATCTAATGATACACAGCAGGGAGAACATAAGGTTCTTTTCATTAGCAAGCCATTGAAATCTCTGTGTTCCCAAACTGCAAACTAAACTACAGAAAAATGGCTTTGCTTAATTAACGAACCAAAATAATTTTTTATGTTAATTCATTTCACTTGTGAGATCTACCCCAAACACCTTTGATGCTTCATGATTCCAAAGCTGTTATACAGAAAAAACCCAACAATTACATCAGTAATTTGTGAGTACAAAGTGAGCAGAATTATACAGCTGTCTCCTCTGAGAGCTGACAGTCATATTCAACAGACAGGGATACCAGTAGTGCAACATGTGCTTCAATACATTTTCTACGTATTTTTTAAGTGAAATCTTAAAAAAAATAATAAAAAAAAAAGGTGTCCAAGGCTTACTTCATCGTTTTCCTTTCACATGGCTATGTGAAACAGAAAAGGCTCCCAGAAGCTGTGATTGATGTGAAAATATTGCAGTTCAGACGGTGCTGTTGATCAATATCTGATATTAGTCCCTTCGAAAATCTGCAGCCGCAACACTAAAGAGTTCTGTCGTTTCAAAGCTATAAAAACCTTCTGTTAGTACAGATTTACACTTGTGCTGTAGGAAAACAAAGTTTGCGTAAGCCCACCTATCTTCCTCCTGAATCTGTCTAGTTTTGATCTTGAGCATGGGATGGATAAGGAGAGTAACGGCATTGCAGGACTGCACCTAAGGTCAAAGCGAACCTTTGCCTGGCTTTAAACAGGATGTTAATTTCCATTTGGCCTTTCTTAACCGCTCTTGGCAGTACTGATGATTGCCATCGACATGTGGCAACAAAAAATGGGTTGGCATTTTGTGGCTTCCTCCTTGCTGAGCAGGAGGTGGTCAGGGCCTTTTCCTTGTGACAGCACTGCTCTGAGAAGGAATTCGCCTTCCTCAGCCTCCCTTCATGAGACTCTTCACAAAATTGTCAGAAGCTGTGAGCTTTTTTGCCACCACTACATGGCTGATATTTTTTTATATGCCCTTCTGTGTGTATTTAGGCTGCCTTCTTGGTCATGTCTTCCTGCCTAGAGAGAAGCAAGTAGATGGAAAAAGTGGAATTGGTTCAATTCCAGACTAAAAAAGACCAACATTGTAATAAGATAGAGATGTTTCAAGGAGTACATCGATACCCTGATATGCCAACGATCAGAGTGAACCATCCAAAAGTTGTCAAGGGAATTGTTGGATGTCAAGGGAGTTGCTGGATGAGTGATACTGGCCCATCTTTCCATTCTTGTTTGCCCTTGCCATGGTGTACAAAAAAGGAAAGGGAAATCAGTCAGATTCTTCATAGCCTTGAAAATTAGTGTGTATGTAAATATTTGCAAGACACAGATATCCAAAAGCACAAAGTAGGATAGAATGGGCATACCTGGAATATTTTTTTTTTATCTCCTGTACGTGGCAGGTCAGAGTTTAGCTGTGGCAGTGGTACAAATACCAAGAAGAGCTCCTTAAAAACACCAGACAATTGCTCTGTGTATGTGTGTGTGTTCTGTATTCTGCAAGTGAATGTCAAGACCTGGTCTGTCTTGCTAAATAACTTCAAGAATTGATAATGTACAAGAAAACCGAGAAAAGTGATCAGTTGACTAAAAAAATAAGCATGCAGCTGCAGTAAGTCCCTGCTTCTTGTGTGGGATGTTTTGTGGACAGCGTAGGGTAAATGGAGGGAGGTGGGAGAGAGCATTCTTCTCACTCAAGGAGGCTGATGGTGGTATGGAAGCCCTTTATAGGCTTTTTACTCTTCCTTATGATTGTTGTCCTACCCCGTCAACTCTACAGGGATCTTTATGTATCAGGAACAAGTGAAAGCTGCTCTAATAAAAGGAACTATTCACTTAATGATTTCACAGAAGTAATACTTAAGGTGCGCAACAGCAAAGGAAAGCAGGAAAGAAAAACAGATCGGGTGACCGCAGGGAAATTTCAGTGAGAGAGATGAAATTTGGGGTTCACTTTTGTTTTCACTTTCTGCTCCAGGTATCCTCATCATGATGTCCATGTGTAACGAAGTGCACGTGTACGAATACATCCCTTCAGTCCGACAGACCGACTTATGTCACTACCATGAACTCTACTACGATGCAGCTTGTACCTTAGGGGCCTACCACCCTCTGCTCTATGAGAAGCTGTTGGTGCAGAGGATGAACAAAGGTTTGCAGGATGATCTGTATCGGAAGGGGAAAGTCATTTTGCCAGGGTTCAAAGCTGTCAAGTGCCCCGAACGAAATAGTTTCCCACACTTGTAGAAGAGAGTCCTTCAGAAACAATGTGCAATAAGGTACTACTGTCGTACTATAAAAAAGGAGAGAATACTTGAAAAATGTATCTTAGACCAATCTAGTCTTGAGTCTATAAATTGTAATTAAGTAGCAGGCATGAGAAATGCTTCTTTTCTGAGCCTGAGTATTTATTACTGCTTTGCAAATAGTTAAAAAAAAAAGGCTTAGCTCATGAAAGGTGCAAAGGACATACTTAGGCAGAAATATAATGTATTGTTGTGGGTGTGACTGTCAGAATTTGTCGGTGGTCTCTTATGCCACATATGCTAGACTGTAACTTTTTTTTAATGAACTTATTTAACTGTCAAACCTGGCATTGTGAAACAGCCTCTATTGTTCATGTACAGAGCAGCCAGTTGAACAATGCAGCATTTCTCATGGCTCCATGGGATTTTCACACTCTCCAAGAATGAAGTAATCGCTACTCCGAGCTGTGCAGTCATTGACTAGCGCAGGCTTTTAATTCCTGCTCATAGGCAGCCCCAGTTACAGGCCTCCAACTGTACAGGGGGCCTTATGGTGGCTGTGAAGTCAGTGCAGACGGAGATGGCTGTACACACAGCTAAACCAGTAAAGCTACTGGATATACTTTTGATATCAGACCCCCGTGCTCACACTGACTGCACAGGGCAGAGGGAAAAGAGAAATGTCTCATTTCTTTAGAGAGCAACTAATGTATTCGTAACCCATTCAGGAAAAAAAACACTCCCTGGGAGGCCTATCAAGAGGGTGTAAGTGAGATGGAAATGGTGCCTTCCCCTGGTCTGCACAGATAAAGATGATCCAGAGAAAGGCAAGGGAGGCCGTGCAGCACTCGCACGTCTCGCTGAAAGCCAGCGTAGAGGGAGCTCACCTTCCTGCAGCAAAGGTATCGTTTAGGATTACAGACATCATTTGTTAGGTATTTCACTGGGATCCAAATCAAACTCACTTGTTCACAAGTTGCTGCTGTTAAGAAAGTTTAAGGAGTTTTCTGACAAAAGAAGAGCATTGCAGCATTTTTTATTTAACTTTTGAAAGACCATGCCCCAGAGAGGCTGTAATGTCTGCAAGAAACCTGACTACAGATTGCATATGGAGTTAATTCGATATTTTCCTTCATAACACTGAATGAGAATATTCTCTAAGGCACTTCTAAAAATTTGCCTGGTTGCTAATATATTTAAAGCATTATTTTTCATGGCAAGACTTGAGTTTCAGATTTTCTGAGTGGCAGGATGTTAATGTTTTGGGGTGGTTTTTTTCGCCCTTTCTCCTAGGGTAAGGTCAGCAGGAACATATGTACCCAAAAGCACAGCTATATCTTCCTCATGTCCATTCAGTGGAAAGGCAGGCAGCTCAAAGAGACACTGAAAAAAATAGCTGAGTGATTGTGGTGGAAAGTATTTTTTGTGTTTTGTCTTAAGCAACAGAAAGGCAATTGAAGAGTGCACACAATATTAACGACTATTTCCTCTTCAATAGTAATGTAAGTATAATCACAGAATCCTTTTTCTGTCACTGCGCTCTTTGGGTCTGATGATTTTCCTTCCTCAAAAGTGGAGAATATGTGTCTTACATAGGGCTTCACCTTCTTTTCCCATGTAGTCTCTTGATTTGGGCTTCATGATCCTCTTAAGATTCCTTTTGTTGACAGAAAGTATGTCCAGATGATCTAAAAACTGTACTTCTGTATTGTGTGGATAGTTATGTCCATAAATCATTTTGGTACATGTCAAAATGAGTAGGTTTTACTCATATTAGCCTTAGACTCTGGATATATTACATACTGATTTCTTTTTAATGTTATGTATGGTGGCAACTTTATTCTTAAAATCAATAACACTGGTTTTTAATTGTGTGGAGAATAGATAATTTACATAGAACTAATCTGTTTTTCCATACGTTTGGTACCCTGTTTGCAAAACATTTGAACAGTGCAATCAAACATGTCTGTCTTTCCCGTACGCTGGGTTAGCTACCACATGTTTGTAAAGGAAGGGAGTTGATTGGCTTTCGAGGACTAATGAATACACTACTTTTCCATAAGCTGTAAATTCTAAAGTTCTGAAAAGAAAAAAAAAAAGCATATCACACTGATTGGTCTGCAGCCGCTAATCTTTAACTTTGATTCTCACGAAGAACAAAAATACTAACTGCATTACTCAACTACCCACAGCAGGATTATGTTGTATTGTTCTCTCAGTAATTTGTCAGAATAACCAACATAGCTGTTGTACAGAACAAGGCAAATGATAAAGTTTCATGTAACGAGTGCTAAGCATACCTGCTCTAATACATCATTTAAATAACAATGCAGAACCAGGTCTGAGATGTTGTAAAATGAACTGTGTATTTTTAATCTACGGGACTGTGCGCATTCAAGGCCTTCTGGCATAAATTTTTTCTTTGCTGTATCCTGATTTATACGGCAGTCAGAGCTCCTTCCACAAGTGCAAACGTGGGTGCTGTAGCACCAGCACCTCTGTAGATGCTGCTGAGCTGTCCTGCAAACGCTTGCATGCTCACAGAGGGGGAAGACCAACTTGGGATGCCCATCTTGAAAAAAAAACTAAGCATCCCTGGCGTGACTTTCCAACACTTGTTTCCACTGTGATGTTTCACTGATCTGCCTGCTCAAACATTTTGTGGCTGCTTAAAGAGATTTTACTCCCCTACTTTGTCTTGTCCGCCTTCAGTTTTTGACACAAGTAAGCGTAGCCTGAGTTGGTAACTGAGGGCTCACGTCCACTTGCTGCAAGAGGGGAAGGGGCAGAAGTAAAGAGGGAACATAAAGGACTTGCGGAGGTGCTCCCCTCACCACTGCTTACACTCTGTGGCATTGGAATTGGTGGCTTTTATAAGAACCCACCAAGTATTCTTTGCGTTTGTGGGCATTTCCCCATCTCTGGTGAGGGCAGAGAGATCTTCAAAAAGAAGATCTATATTTTACATTCAGTAAATTTAAAACAGCGAGTGAGTGTCTAGTAGCACCGAAACATGTATCTTAATAACGCGGGAGAGTGCTGGGTTTAGATATGTATATTAAATGCAGGCAATGTGAAAGGAAATGCATTTTCCCACCCAGCCAGTGGGAAAAGATACAGCCGTGGCTTCGTAGCTCTCCCATGTGCCTGTCGCGCCCTGACGGAGTGGAACAGCACCGTCGATGAGAGGTTTGCCCAAACCTGGCCCTTGAAGTGCATCATCAGCTGAGCAAATGCCTCTGCTGGTGAACTCCCTTCACACTTGTTGCTGCGATGCAGGTTTTAAATTTACGGAGTTTTACCGACAAGTAGGAGTAAGTTGCCTTCAAAAGCTGTTGAGCTTCATTTCTGTGCCCTGGTGCTGTGGACAACAGTTGCACTTAGCTGAAACAAACCAGAAACACAGCAGCAGCCTAAGGAAATGTGCTGAGTTTATGCTGAATTTCATTATGCTCTTTTTTCCACTGTGAATTCCGTAGCTTTTCTGACTTGCGGTGCTCTATCATTTTACGCATTCAGCCTTTGGATGGTTAAATCAAGGTATTCTTCTGTTTATTCATGAAAAAAAAATACGTAAGATTTTGCCTCATTTTGAGCCAAAAACTTTTTTGCTAGAAAAAAAATTATTAATTGTTTCATTCTTTATGGTTCTAGAGCTTTTAGTCTAACATTTACCTGAGCATAAACTCACAGCTCAGTCAGTCATTCCTTGGATTAAACTGCTTCATCTTCTTTTTTGACCTTGCTGTGCAATTTCATGCTGTTCAAACTCCGGTAGTGTCAGTGAAATTGCAATGATATAAGAAATACGTACCTTTTTAGAGAGAGGGGGTGATTTATACACTCTAATCTATGCTCTCTCTGTACAAATTTAGCTAAATCATGGCATGTTGTTGGTCAGAACACTTTCTTTGGTGAAAACATCCAAATTCTGAACTTGTTGCTGTAGATCTCTTGCCAAAGTCAGCAAAACCAAGAAAGGTTTTTTTTCTTAAATGAAGACAAGTGTCTACACTCAATGGTTGCACAGACTGAACACAGTCATTTTAGAGACAGATTGAATTAAACAGGAGTTCAAAAGATGTGTAGACCAATCCAATCCATAGTGGTTTTTTTTTTTCTTTTTCATTTCCTTTTTCTTTAGCAGTTTTTAAGGATGGAAAATGCCTTTTGAACCGTGACACAGATGTACCATGAAATGAATATTAAATGCATTGACTGCAAAAATTAATGGCTACTATCTTTCCCTTTATGCTCGCTAAAGTTGATGCTTATTGAATGAATTAAATTGTATTTTGAAGTAGGTAATTCAGAAGACTGTTATTAGAAAACATCTGAATCTTTCCTGGGAGCTCTCCTCTCACACACAAGGAGGATACCTGATTTAACTGTTTGAAATTTAAAGTAGCCCGCGTCTGGGTGTACCTGAATCAGTGAATGAATTTTGACACTGCAAATTTCTTCTCTCTGGCTTAGTGATCAGATTCAGAGTTTTGTTCTTGAAATAAGAGTTGTGTGTAAAAGCCTTACATGTATCCATACCATCTCATCACTCTTATAATACATAGTCATTGAACTATTCAAATATAGACTGTGTACTTTTTTAATAGCTTTGAGAATTATTTTGTATGATGATTTTTTTAAATGAATGTGTACTCTAATAACAAAGCTTAAGATTTTACAGGAGTCACATTTTTAAGCAGTGTTTGTATACATTTTAACACTTTTTATATTTTCTATTATGATTTTGTATATTTTTATGTATGCACAGTGTACAGATTTTTTCCTGTAAATAAAACATTTGTTTTCATTTGTTTAGGAGTGCTGGTCTTTTCATATTGCCTTGAGTGAATGATACTGAACTGCAGATGGCACGAAACAGGGAAAGTGCCTGTCAGTTCTGCCCACAATTGCAACGAAATCCCGAATGGCAATGGACAGATAGGCTGACAAGTAGCTTTCACAGGTCACTACAGAAAAGAGGCAAATATTGTAAAGCCAGTTTTATTCTAAAATGAACATGTCTCCCCAGGCAGGTGCTCTGGGATTCCCGTGGGAGAATATACTGTACCGCTCCAGCTTTGGCAGTAAATTTCTTGGGATAGTCAAGCCCTCTAAGGAGGTGACGCTCTGGTGACTTGATGCTGTACTCAGAATGCTGGTAAACTTCAGCTAAATGGCTGTGCCACCCATTGAAGGAATCCACCGTCATGTCTTAAAGACTAAGAACAGGCTTTTTTGTCAGTTATTAATTAAAATGAAAAACAACTTACCAAAGGGAAAACATAACTTGCCATTCAGTTTGTGATGAAATACCGTATAATTTAACCACTACAAGTCTGCTTACATCCATGAAATGTGAGGCATTCTGCTGCTTTTGGTGCTCTTTGAACTACGCACTGGCCGGAGTTGGGCCACTGGAGGTGACAGTCACTGTTTTCATCCCAGGGAGTCACCTTGAGTCCATGCTGACAATAAAGCTAGTTACACATTAGTGGAATGTTAGAAGTGGGATTGCCATTACACAACCTCCTGGCAGCCAGTAATCATGCAGCTCATCCTGTGTATTACACCACCACCTCCTGGCAGGCAGTGTTGAGGGGATAATTGCTGTATGTCATGATACGCAAGTAACACCTCTCAGAAAACTCAGAACAATGAGCTACATCAGGGGATAAACTGAATGCTGGGATGCACGAACGAAGCAACTAATTGATGCTTTTCAAATCCTTCAACTTTGCTTTTCATTTAAAAAAAAACAACAACAACAAAACACGATCACTGCATTTCATGTGATAAAATGCTCAGTAAACTTCATTGTGTATGACACCAAAGAGGATATTCTTGTCTCACGGAACACAAACCAGTATCTCAGTAGGAGGTTGAAATCCATGAGCTATACTGCGTTGGGTACAGTGAACATCTTGGTGTACCCCCTATTCTTTAGCAGTGACGGCTATAGGCAATGTGACTTTACCTTTCCGATCGTATCTCAGGGAACCTTGGAGGCAACCCATTTTCAAGTTTCATTCCCAAAATCAGACTACCCCTTTCTGAGCAATATGCCTTTGAAGGAGGCACCTTTTATCTTTTTATTCAAAGAAGTCAGCTGTTCCACTTGAGCAGCTCCGAGGGGCATAGTTTTCTGACAGGTCGACCTTCATACTGGCATTTTGGTCTGTTTATCTGCATTATTAGCTCACCTGTTGTGATCTGGTTGAAAGACAAGGTTCAGGACGACTGCTCCAACTTCCTGTCTTGACTGCAGCATGAACCCATTGAAGAACACCTAGACAAGCGCAGGAGGAGCCAGTCTTTTGCTATAATCACACCTGTCACCTTCTGCAGGAAACTGCACCTGCAGCAATGATTAAGTAGTGGCTTATTGTGGGATTACTTTATCAATCAGTATGAACAGTCCACTCACACTTGTGGTTTGGTTGGACTTCTATTCTAGCTCTCCCAGCATCTCGATCTTTCCAGGGTGACAAGTGGATAATTTGGTTGTTTCATCAGCATAACATGGATTTATCTGCTTGCTGCACCCCAAAACCTACCGATGTCCACTCCATACATGTATCTTTCCTTATCTTAAATATTTAGGTTCTGCTTTCTTACAGTGGTTAAGTTACTCCAGATAGAGCACTTCAAAGAAACTACTGCACTTTTCTGGAAGTACAGCCTGACCCCTGAGCTTCATGACTTGGTACCCAAGACAAGTTAGTAGTGCATTCCTTGTTATTTCTTTTTCTGAAAATACGCTGATATTGAAGTAAATGCATATTAAGTTTGATGGAAATGCTTACTGACTATATTATAATGACAGGGAACTAACTGTAACGCAGTAATACAGTGGTTTAGTTTTTTCTTCCCTGGAGGCAGAGTAGCCACCAGAGAACTGACTGCACAAGTAGGTTGTGACAAATCACAGGGGGATCCATTGCTGATGGGATTGCTGGATTCTTAAAGATGATAAAAGTGAAGAAAGGGGTCCAGGGGAAGGAAGGAAGGGGGAGAGACAAGGAATAATGAAGCACAGCAAGGAAGGAGAAAGAAACAGCTAGAAAGATGTACTGTACCAGATGCAAAGGCAGAACTGCTGCTTTTTCCTAATAGGCACTTAATTGGTTTTGGCTGTTTGTTTTCTCATCCATTAGTGCTCACCTTGCTGTTGTCAGGTTTAGTGTGGTGAGATGTGATCTCAACATGAAAAACAAAGGTAGAGTTATGAACAGTAATTGACATCTGCTGAGGCTCAGCTTCTTTGTAAACACATGAATCCCACAAATTAAACTGAGAAAAGACTAATGTCAGCAGAGTTGTGGGGTTACACTGCTACACTCTGAGCAACCTCCTCTATGTGCTCATAGTCATCTGTATGAAAACTGAAATAAGAAAACTCATTTCCTCTGGTGACCTGTTTCTACGCATAGACAAATACGAATCAAATACCCTCTTGGTTACAGGATGCTGACAGATAAGGGATAATTACTGAAGCAACAACTCCTTATATGCTTGTGAGAGGTCTCCAGAAACCCTGAGGGGTTCAGGGAGGGCAGGCAATAGACATCACAGCTGCCTTGATTTTATGGAAGCAGCCAGAGGGGAAAATTGCTACCAGTGCTGACTCCAGGCTGTGTCAGCTGCTGTTAATTGCCTTGCTCCCAGACAGTCGCCTGACTGCAACTGAGCTGCCTGATTAAAGTATTTTGCTGGCCCGCCTTCTAAATGGTGTCTTTTCCCCACCCTCAGTCCTGGAGTGGAGACGCATCCTGCACTGTTGCTACCATGTGCCGTGGGTATGTCTCCTGTGCAGGCGAGGCCCTTTGTGGGGGGGGGGAACGGAAGAGGTTTGGGGGTTTCTGTATTGTTTTCTATAAAACTAGAGGTTTGTGGGTTTTGTTTTTTTTTTTTCATTTAAGCATAGTTTAGTCATTCTTATAGTAGTTCAAGGAAGTGTAACATGAACATGGCTCGAGTTCAGGACTCGTTGATGTTTTGTAGACTAGGTGGCATTCCTGGTCCAAAGTATCTACACCTTGAATCAAGACAGGGACGGTAAGAAGAGTATTTGGCAAGTTAAGGCAAGAAACGAGATATGTCTCTTGTGCAAGCTAAAAGTGCCTGAGGTCTACCCCTAGGCCCAGCCTTGCTGCCCATGAGGCACGTAAGCCAGGAGGCTCATATAAGGTACTATATCCTGAGCACAACGAGGACAGGTGTATGGGCAGATAACCAGGAAGGAAAGGTGGGGAATATTCTGCTTGAGGCCTGTTTCTGAGCCTACTTTTTCACAAAAAAAGGACAGGAGGATTTGCTGAAGCTGAGCAATGTTATTTTTCTTCCCTAGCAATATTCCTTGCTGGAGGTGCTGGGTTGTTATTCAGTTACTTCTAGTGCTTGTTTTCTTCTATACAAATGAAATGATAAGGTATCTGATGGACCTAATTTAGACTTCACAAATGCATGGGGCTGAACGTAGCTATCAGGCCATTAGGTGTTTTAATGAGCAGCTGGAGCATTCCAAGAACAGTAGAGATGAGAAGAAAACAAATCAATAAGCTGTTACCAAAATAATATTAATGAAGTTGTTCCATGGTAGAAGAGCAGGGAAGGCAGAAACAAAAGAGCATATACCAATGTCTGAGAAATATTACCTTATTTTCATGGATATAGCAAACCATTCAGATAATCCTTGATCATTTAAAAGTACTCTTTTTAGATAAGTCCTCATGAAATATGTACTCTCATATAAAGTGAATAAAATGAGAGATCAAAGCTGCAGGGATCATAAACTAATAATAATTATTTTGTTAGAGGAAAGAAAGAGAAACTTTTCTTTACCCATACTTCAATGTAACCAGCATGGCTGCTGAATTTCAAAGGGTCTGGTTGTGCACATGAAAGCATAATATCAACAATGCTGCTACGTCTTCAATGCACATTGGTTTAAGACAGCACTGTTGCTTTTAGTGGGGTTTATCACTGCAGGAAAAAAAGACATATTGTCTTTTTGTCATATTTATCTCACACGTGCTCTTCTCTGCCCTTAAATAGATCTAATAATCCCCATACAGTATACAAAAGGAATAGCATACGTGAAGTTATCTCCTCCTACCTAAATGAAGCTTAAGAAGTGTTTCCTAAAGCAATGTGAGGAGCAAGAATCATAGAATCGTTAGGGTTGGAAGGGACCTTAAAGATCATCTAGTTCCAACCCCCCTGCCATGGGCAGGGACATCTCCCACTAGATCAGGTTGCTCAGAGTCCTATCCAGCCTGGCCTTGAACACCTCCAGGGATGTGGCTTCCACCAGCTCTCTGGGCAACATGTTCCAGTGTCTCACCACCCTCGTGGTGAAGAACCTCTTCCTAACGTCCAGTCTGAATCGACCCATCTCTAGTTTTAATCCATTCCCTCTAGTCCTACCATTACCCAACATCCTAAAAAGTCCCTCACCAGCTTTCTTGGAGGCCCCCTTAAGATACTGGTAGGCCACTATAAGGTCTCCTCGGAGCCTTCTTTTCTCCAGACTGAACAACCCCAACTCTCTCAGTCTGTCCTCATAGGAGAGGTGCTCCAGCCCTCGGATCATCCTCGTGGGCCTTCTCTGGACACGTTCCAGCACGTCCATATCTCTCTTGTAGTAGGGGCTCCAGAACTGGATGCAGTACAGGCAAAGAACTTCGGTGAATAGCAACAAAAACGATCCTGCCTCTATTTCCTATTCCCATTTCATTAAGTCAGAATTGTTTAGGGCTTTGCAGTGTGATTGATGCATCCTGACTGACAGAGGCAGCAGCAAATTTACCAGTCCCTACAGTAACATTTTACTTCATGAGGAGAAATGAAAGGTCTGTTACAACTGTAATATTGGATGAATGATTCCAGATCATTTTGAAATAACTCGCATTTTGCTGAAAGTTCAAAGCATAACAACAAGAAGTATTTTGACACTTGAAAAATGTATGTGTTTATTTAGTCACAGTCAATGCGCTGTTCTGCCTATCCCGTTTCTTCTTGCATTTTCAGTTTTTCACCCATGGACTCTGTATCAGCCCAAAAGGATTGAAAGAAAGACTCCAGCTGACTGTGACAGGTTTATGCTGATATATTCCTGCCCCAATTCCACTATGACTAAAGTACATTAATGAACACTTGTAGAAACGTGATCTTATGGTGTTCTTTTTTACTGGCGGTTATGAGCTTCCTCTCCTTGCCTATGTGTGTAACACAAGTTTAGGGAAAACAGTTCTTTCTGATGTGTTCCTTACAGAGTTTTACTTAGGCTGAGACCAAGCACACTGCACAAGGAAATCCAAAGCCTTATTTTCATGAAGTAATTTTTGTAGTATGATACCATTGTCTATCTTCCCTTGTGAATTACTCAGGGTCTTTTTGCTTGAGGGTGGGTCACTGTCTTACATTCTGCCAACACTCACGAACACACAAAGACTTCAGCAGTTCTTGGGCATTTTATCTACTGCCTCTTCCTCAGCACTATCTTTCATTCTGCCTCTGGCTGAAGTACAGGTTCTCATGAGCGCTCCCTTCCCCCACATTCCCATACCACCTGCCTGTTGCTACAGCTTCTGTTGTCCAAAACGATCTTTCCATCACTTGCTATGCGTGACATACTGGAGATGCTCTGATATGGGAATGCTGTGAGAACCTTTTAATTACCAGATATGCATCCTGCTGCTGGATGAGAGCTTTTGTTACAGAGCTGACGCTGTTTTTCAGGCAGAGAGCTGCAGTGTGGTAAGAGGTGGGTATAAGGGATAGAAACCAAGTCTTTCCATTTTTTTTATCTTTACCTTGGTTTGCAGCCAATCAGGTATTGATTTTACGTAAGACAGAATTAGCAATTACCATGGCTGGTTTGACTTTTGACTGTGTTTTGGTAGCAGTTGTTTGGCTTTATGTATAAACAAAAAGAGAGGATGCAACAGAACAGGAAACAACAGAACTGACTGGGTTGAGAAATCAGGATTTCTGTTGTGATGGGATTTCTAATTCTTCTACAGTTTCTTTCTTATCTCGGACAAAACCAAAACAAATTGTCAAAAAAAAATCCAGACAAAACCTTGGACTGTCAAAATATCCAATTACAGGTAGATGCCTTCAGGGAATTAAAGTTCAGCTTCATTCTGTGTGTTCCCCTGTGAACCAGATTTCTGGGCTGGACTACATTTCACTGCGTGTCCTTCCCTAGCTAAGCCACCACTGTTCCTGCTCTGGTGCATGGGGGATGCAGGCTGCTCAGGAAGCTTGATCTGCCTGGGTGAAGGACGGTGTTTTTCAATGAAGATACCTTTTACAGGAATTGAGGTGTAAAGGCTTAGGCATGGAGATCTGCCCTGAAATGGGGTGTTTTGTCCTTATTTTTTTCCCCCGCTGAAAATAAAATTGGCAAAATTAACAACTTCTAATTTTGCAGAAACAACATTTTGCACTGAGAAAATGCTTTAATGGGAAACTGCCCAACAAGTTACGAAACTGCCTGGTTTTTGTTTTATAACTCACATAGAAATCCCTTGATTTTGATGTTGGCCACCACTGAGAGAGAAGGCAGTGAAGGTGAAAAAGAAGACAAGTTATATGTGGTTTTGGTCAACCTTTGAATCCTACTTGTAGTGTGTTCCTCTTGGTGTAAAACCAGCATACACAGCAGTCTTACAAAGCCCTGGGTGAGTTGTAAGGTCGTGAGTAAGTATTGCCCCTAAAAGGGATAAAATATTACACCTGAAGCAGGGTCATCCATAAAGTACTCAGTATAGAATAGTTGTACCCTATATAATCGACCCTGCATATTTCTATACACCCATTTCTGAAAATCCGGCCCTAAGCCCTAATTTAATAGAATAAAGGGATTTAAGAAATCACTGTAGAACTGATGTTCTTGTTTTCAGTCCAGGTTCTGAAGTTAATAATCAAGAGAGTTAAGCGCTGCAAACAAGACAGAAACAAGGAATAACTCCTAATGCATCGAAGGGTTGGTCCTCTACTAACACCTAATGGACTCCTAAGAAGTTGTTCCCCCAGCGAAATACACAGTCCCGAGCACGATTACCAAAATGGTTATAATTTGAATAATTGTTTTTTATTTGAATTTTTCATAATTTCAGAAAGCTAGAAGAGTTACTACAAGGGCAGAATAGAAAAGGAAAGTACTATGAAGGCAATGTGTCGTTCACCAGAGTGTTGCTTTTGCCACCACATACCCATGCCACAAGAGTGGCCCATTGCCTACAAAGCAAGGGAATGCAACTAATGAAAGATAGGACCTTTGCAGGACTGCTTTTGCTATGACTACACATTAGTGATATCAACTGGGCATATTCTTGGTCACAGGCATTTGCACAGCATCAAGAGCACTGAATACTTTTGAGCATGAGATTATATATAGCAAAAAGTAGTACTAAAGATGCTTATAATTGTGTTTAGATTTGACATCAGTAGGATAGGATAGAACTGAAGAGTTTCAGTTGGAAGGGACCTACAATGATCATCTAGTCCAACTGCCTGACCACTTCAGGGCTGACCAAAAGTTAAAGCGTATTATTAAGAGCATTGTCCAAATGCCTTTAAAATACTGACAGGCTTGGGGCATCAACCACTTATCTAGGAAGAATGTTCCAGTGTTTGATCAACCTCTCAGTAAAGAAACGTTTCCTAATACCTAGTCTGTTCCTGCCCTCACGTAGCTTTGAACTGTTACCACATGCCCTGACAGTGAATACTAGGGAGAAAAAAATCAGCTAAGAGCCTAGGTCACTGGAGGAAGCAAAAAGCACTAAACTAGTTCAGCCCAGCAATATGGAGACAGAAGGTGATCTGTTTGCAGTGTGCCTTTGCAGTGAAAAGAAGACAACTACCGAAGAAGAAAGGCTCTTTGAGTAAATCAGGAATAAATGTTCATGAACTGGCTACAGATAAATTTAGTTTGAAAGCAATTAATATACTAAACATCAGAGGAACAAAGCTCTGCAACAGCTTCTGCTTCAAAAGACAGGGAACCTCAATTATTTTTTTTTCATTTGGATGCTGTCAAATTTCTGAATTGCATTAAATGATGCAGTTTATAATGAAAAGGGATTTATTCTAACGAATTACAGACCCAGTATAGTTTTATGTTGTTTTTTCCATACTGTGGCAACAGTTATTTCCTTGAGTACAGCAGCTTTTTTTGCCCTGAAGGAAGAAGGACATCATGATTAAATCATAAAATAAAGTTCTACAGATTTGAATTAGACTTGCCATGCAACTTCATGGTGTTTTGAACAGTAATCTAACCTTTGATCCTCAAATTTCTCCTGCTGTAAAACTAGGATGATGATAATGATCTGCTTTACAATGATACGAGGATTAAATCAATAAACAATATTTGTTTAGAGGAGGTTACCTAAATGTTGAAAAATATTCAGGAAATCTCATTTGCTTTTTTCTCTATCCACCTAATCTGAAATGATTGTTGCTTCAATTCTTAGCTGGATACATGACTACAAAGATATACCTGGTAGATACAGTAAAACTCTAAGAAGTAATGTCAGCTGACACAAAATATACAAAAACATCGTGTTCTATATAGAATTTTAGTATTATGTCATAGACACATCACTAGAGATTATTCAGTGATTGAACAGGAGAGGAAAATGAGAGGTTCTGTTACCTCCAGGGTTACACTTATCAAATCTTTTTCATCTGTTGAATTTGATTGTCCTCATAAAGCAACTAAATTCTTGTTTATATAATCTGTTGCATCGCATTAGAGGTTCTGTTTTCTTCATCATCTGACCTACACCTGCATTCAGCTTTGAAATGGTAAGCTGCAGCAAATACATAGCTGTGAAATGTGGACCTATCATAGAAAAGGAGAAACATCAGAATTAAAATGGGGAATGCTGAGGCAAAATTAATGCTTGACCGTAGCCAGACCAAGGCACGGGCTAAAATTCAGTCTGATCCCTGACCTGGCATTGCAGCTGAGATCACTGCAACAGAAGGTCCCATAACATCTGTTCAGTGTGGCTTGGCAACGCTATTTTGAAGAGCAGCACAAGTGCGGTCTAACTGTAGATCCTGTATGCCTTTGTAGGTCCTTAACTGTCCACACCAAACTTGGAAATCAGTCCAGAAAAAGATACCAAAATGCCAAGTGCTTTCACCCGACTTTTAGATCACGCTGCAGTAATGGCAAGTGAGAAACAGCACAGTTGTCATTAATACCTTTTTTGCCTGCATTTGACTTAGCACTGATTGAGCTGTTGACCATCCAGACTCTTGAGGAGAAATGTACATGTGAAGACAGCAAAGAAATACCGCTTTGGTTGAGTTTCTGCTGGTGTACGCTTTCAAGAGCAAACAGGACACCAAGGGGCCTTGCTTATAAGAATCCTAACAGCTTTTTTTTTTTTAGCTGTGAATATACCACATTCCTTGCTTCTGTAGTAAGCTCCGGATACTGGAAACTTCAATATATCTCTCAATCTGTCCTGCAGGTTTAATGTTACAGGTTGAAGTGTGTGAAAAATAGCTGATTGCAAATGGTGTCCTGAAGCTCCCAGCACAACTGTAGGCTGATCACAATAGGCAAGTGCAAACAATTTGACTGAAGCTGTTTTGCCTGTACTGGAGAAAAGTTGAGATGTGTAACTCTACAGATTCTTTGAACCCTTAAACAGTTTGTTGTTTTATTGCCTTTTGGATAGCGACAATGATTTTAGAGGTCAAATCTTTTCCTACAGATATTTCTGTGCTAGGCTTCAAGTAGGCAGCAACATTAATCTCCTGTGATTCAACCACTGCAGTTAACTCTGATTTCCCTGTCTCTGCCAGGGTAAATGTGACGATGACCCTTTCTATTGACCAGCATCACCTGTAAGGTTGTCAGGAAACAGCTGAAGCAATGGTCCCTCTTTTCTAAGCTAATCTCAATGAAAATGCACTAGGGTGGACCTCTTAAGGGACCTCTTAAATTGAGATTCAACTATTTTTTTTATTTATTTTTTTTTTTTTGGAAAGTTGACTCATCCAAATAGGTTAACATGTTTACCTGCATCGTGCGTAGGGGCTTATTCTAAATAACACAGATCACTTAAACCTCTGAAGAAATAGATTAGTCATCCAGGTTTACAGAATACGTGGAAGAGACAAGAAAAGACCTACTGTAAGTGTATTATATGACAAGATTACTTTCTATATCATAGAATGGTATAACGGGTTGGGTTGGAAGGGACCTTTAGAGATCATCTAGTCCAATCCCCCTGCCACGTGCAGGAATATCTTTAGATCAGGTTGCTCAAAGCTCTGTCCAACCTGGCATTAAGCAATTCCAATGATAGGGCCTCCACAACTTCTCTGGGCAACCCGTTCCAGTGTGTCACTACCCTCATCATAAAAAATTTCTTCTTTACATTCAGTGTAAGTCTACCTTCTTTCAGTTTAAAACCATTACTCCTTTTGCCTGTCACTACAGGCCCTGGTGAAAAGTCTCCATCTGCCTTTCTTATAAGCTCCCTTTATATATTGAAAGGCCACAACAAGGTTTCTCCAGAGTCTTCTCCAGGCTGAACACCACCTCTCTCAGTCTTTCTTCAAGGGACAAGTGTTCCAGCCCTTCTGGACCTGCTCTATCAGGTCCGTGTCTTTCTTGTACTGGGGACCCCAGAGGTGGACACAGTACTCCATGTGGGGTCTCACCAGAGTGGAGTAGAGGGAGAGACTGACCTCCCTCGACCTGCTGGCCACGCTTCTTGTTTTGCAGCCCACGATACAGTTGGCCTTCTGGGCTGCATTCACACATTGATGGCTCGCGTCCAGCTTTTCAATCACCAGTACCCCCAAGTCTTTCTCTGCAGGGCTGCTCTCAATCCATTTATTCCCCATTCTATATTAATACTGGTGATTGCCCTGCCCCAGGTGCAAGACCTTGCACTTGGCCTTGTTGAACTTCATAACACTTGGACAGGCCCACTCCTCATGTCTGTCAAGGTCCCTCTGGATGGCATCCCTTCCCTCAGGCATATCAATGGCACCACTCAGTTTGGTGTCATCTGAGGGTGCACTCAATCCCCCTATGTCTCTGAAGACATCAAATAGTATTGATCCCAGTTTGTACCCTTAAGGGATCCTCCCTCTCTCTTTCTGTGCTGCTTGTCACTTCAAATTTAACCTCAGCTTCATTCTCTTTGGAGTCTCCTCTTTTCTCATTCTTTCAGAAATGCCTGTTTTCTTTTGCAGAGTGGGTATGGACTACAAAAGGATCACATTGCCTTTGCTACAAGCCCTACTCATTGCATTTTCCCATTCTGACCTGTTAATTTCCCTTGTCTAATGTGGAGGTCTCTTCCCACTTCTGTGAAGCCCCGTGTTTCTCCAGTGCTATGAAAAAAGCAATACAGGAAGAGATATCGACATATTAGATGCTGTTTAAAATTATATATAAAGTAAATAGATATTGCTGCCCTTCACTTTCCGTGTTTCCAGAAAGGAAGATCTTCTAACTGGACGTAACTTCCATTACTGCATTCCCTAGCCATAAGTTGCAAGTCATTATATAGTCTAAACCACATGTACTTATCCTGTATTTGTGTTCATTCATGCGTATTAGTTTCCAACTTTATTTAATATTTTGCTTGCACGAGAGATGGCCTGGCTGCCTGCTTCCTGCTTTTGCCTGGGGTCTAAAGAAGCAAGTCTTAAACCCTTCTGTGATGATGAGTTTGGATCAGCCCCCAGAGAACATCCACACGGCAGGCAGGACAAGGCTGAGCTCATGTCAACATACTCAATGGGTTGTGCCAAGGATGTAGTCTGGGGCAGCGTGAAGGCTGACTGGTGCTGCTTGGGAACTTAGTTAAATGCCCAGGTTATTTGCCTGAACTGATCTTTTTGTCATGAGCCGCAAGATAAATTCCTAAAGTAATTTTAAACTCAATGTGTGAAATGCAGTTATACCTTATGACAGCTGCAAAGGTGCCCTTGAGACCTTTCTTCTCTTTGCCCCTCAATTTTAAAAAGTCATAACACTGCATGTTGGGACAGAGATAAAGTCAAAACACTTCTGAACTGTACTATAGTATTGTACATAGTGTATTCTGCACTAAGAGATCATTTTAACATTGTCAACTTAAAAGCTCAAGTGTGCAATTCTATTTGGACAAAAATTCTTGCCATTTCCAGATGACTGAGAAGGTAATGGAGCATCACTTCTTTATGTTGACTATTATTTACTCAAAGCTACCAGTGAAGAGAAAATATGAAAAAACAGATCATGACTATTAACGTATACATTAATTTTAATGAAAAATTATAGCAACGTATGATAATAGATCTTATGGTAAGCCCACAAAACTCTAGAAGGGCATGAACTAACAAAGAGGGTCTCTTTTCAGGACTTAATAGGTGTGTTCCAACTAGTGCATAAAATGAGGTTTGACACAATTGTCCTTGCACTGTATACTGTCTTTCCACATCTGTAGTTTTGTGTCCTCATGCAGCTAAAATATCTTAGTTTTCCAAGCGGGAAAATGAGCAGACTTAAAAAAAACCAATGGCATTAACTTATCCACGTATTCCTGCAGCTTTAAAAATGAAACATTACCTTTGTTGGACATACAGAAAATTGCACAATACCATATGAAAACTGATTGTGAAAATACAGTTGTTATACAGCCAGTTGGGAAATGTTAAGGTTGTTATTATTTTTTTTATTACTATCATATGTAGCTCTGTTTTCCAAAGTGCGTTTGCATTTCTCCCTGCTCAGTGCCTGAGGTAAGATCAAGAAGGACTGAAAAGAGTTGTTAGAAAACTGCGTATACAAGGCACAGACAGATTATCATTAAAGAAAGGAGGACTCCTTGTTCCTCGTCTGGCAGCAGGGACGTTTCGCGAAGGCCCTGGAAGAGGAGGCTGGTGTGAGTAGTGAACCACTGGGTGAGAGGCGGGTGGTGGTGGCGGTACAGCTTCTCGGGGACCAACGCAGCCACAGCGTGCCTGGGAGGTGTCTGACTCGTGATCTCTGGATGGTGTGCTATCATGCATCCTAATGTAGCAAAATAATACAGAAACGCCTTTCCTTTTTGCTCACAGTTCTAACCTGCTGGGGGAACTCCATCTCCCTGCTGGGTTAACTCCTGCGTATCACGCATCGGATTCCAACAATGTTCCCCTGCTTCTTCACAGCCCTTCTGTAGAGGCTCTCAGCTTGGGCCCAGGCGCCTGTTTTACCTTGTGGGCGTGAACAGTGAAGATAAACCTGAAGACAATTCAACGTGTGAGCAGTCCCACTGGAGCACCAGGGCTGCGTGGTCTGAGTAAATGCTCACTCATGAGAAACACAGTTGCACGTGCTGGGTCCAGGTCTCACTGAGGAACACTCTTAAGTACATTATTATTATTATTATTATACGAATCTCATTGTCCACCAGCGAAAAAAAAAAAAATCTTTGTAACTGGTTTAGTTTGTTCACTCTTTCTATTTAATTTCTCTCTCACCCCGCCCACCTCCCCTCCCCAATACATGATAAATTTGGAAAGGTCACAGTATTAATTATTTTCAAGTAAGTGTATATATTCTTTTCAGCATCAGTTCACCAGATCCTTGGGGAAAATGACAGGGTCAGCTTCTATTTTTAAAAGTGCAATGATTTTAACACAAGAAGACAGAGAGTAGAAATCAAACTGCTCATCAGGGACTTTTACTCACATCTAATACATCCCTTCCCTCACACTCTCCCTCCTTACTTTTGCTCAGAGGCACTTTCTGACACCAGAAATAGCACATTGTTGATCACAGGGTTTGGATGGGCTTTTTTCCAAATTCTAATACGCAAAATAGTATCAGATGTGCTAGCCTGAGTTTCAGTAGTCCAGGGAGCCTTAGGTGCACTACCTGAGCAACTAAACGTGTGGAGTAATTAGTGGGAAACCCATGAGCTGCAATGGAGCAGCTAAGGTTGTGACTTAGTATCTGATCAGTGGCTTTCAAGTGATTGGTTCTGTAGATCTTTGAGTGACACAGGTTTAATTTGACTTAAATTTGGCTGTCAGTTAGCAATGCAGCAAATTCTGTTTTCTCTGTGGGCTAACTTGAAATTACGTGAAATAGCGAGCGCAGATTCACTCAGTCTCACTGTGCCTCATCCATAACCATCCCCTCTCAAGCACTCATTATTCATATCTCAACTTCTGTATCAATAAAAAATGAACTTCTTATATGTAAGATAAGGTTAACCTCAAAAGTTGCCTCGCCATTATGTTTCCAGCTAATGATCCCTGGCTCTCAGTGCAGTATGTCCTCAAGCACAGTTACAACACCCAGAAAGCTCTTCCATGACGGGGTTCCTGTGCTTTTCTACAGAATACGTGAAAGCAAGATGCTCCAAGCGATCATCGCCTCAACAGCAAGCCCATGGCTATGGGGGAGCTCCATTTTTCTCGGGTAAATGCTTAATACCTGCTTGCACGTAACGCGAGCAGGTTTCTGTCATGGTGAAAGGAAGGTAGTTGAAGCTGTCATTAAAAATCTGTTTAGGGTGGTTGCATGGGTGGACGTTTGAAGAGAGACAATGCAAGCTTGACAGGGAGCTGTGAGGGGAATAAGACACTGAGAGAGGGAAGAGAAGATGAAACAGAAAATCTGCATAACTGCGTTAACTGTATAACTGTAAAAGACTGATGCACTGAAAGCCTAAGCATGCTGACCCTGCCCAGCTAGCCCTGGCAACTGGGGGGCAGCGCCAGCCCAGATGTCATGGTACTTGGCTATGGCCTGCATTTTTGGGGGCCTGCCCTTTGGGGAGGGCAGCCCTAGGCACCCATAGCGAGAGAACAGGGAAGACAGAGTCTCTTCCTCTACTGTCTCCTCCAGCTTCCCCCTGAACATCACTCGGTCTCAGGCAGTTTAGTGTTTTACAGTCGTTTAAGCTTTGTCATTGAGGTTTAATGTCTGCCTGGCGTGATGTTATCAGCCCAGCAACAGTCCAGCTTAAATGGTGTGTCTCTCTCCTCCTGGAGGAGAGCCGAGGAAGGAGGAGAAGCATGTGCCCCAAGGCATCCCACCCGAGGGAGTCCCTGCGACTGGAAAGAAATTCATCATTTTATTGCCTCAGGTCAGTGCAGAAGGCAACGGCAAAGACAAAACTTTTTCTCTGGGGGTTCCTCGACCATGAAAGTGACTCAGGGCCTGCTTGAGAGTTAATTTAAACGTGTGCTGTGCAGTATGAGTTTTAAGGCTGACGGTTCCACGATATTCCACATTGATTTATGATAGCTGGAAGCTAACAGCACAGCTGCAGTCAACCAATGCTGTTTTGCAATTTTCAGGGCAATTCCCAAAGCAAAAAGGTTAGGTTATGCGCAGAGAACTAAAAATTAAGCCATATGTTCTCAGTGTATTTAGAAGATGCAGGAGTAAATAGCCTACTGTGGCATCTCACATTCGAAAATAGAGGACTGTGAAAAATGCAGGCCAGATGATTTCTGTGTTGGGAGGCACCAGCCTCCTGTGACAATTCTCAGCTAAGCATGAAGCCCAGAAAAGCTGACTGCTGGGGAGAAGATAGCTTTTCCTGAGGCGTGGAATTTACAGAAAGGAATGAGAACAACTATAGAGTAGCTGAGGTGCTGCGAATGCCGGTGACGCACGGGATGAGGGTGTTACTACTGCTCCTGTTCTGAAAGGAAGGGGAACAGACGGAGGAATGCGTTGCACCCTTTTTGAGTGAAGCTCATTCCTCAGTGTCAGATAAAAACAATTATTTTCACTGCTAATACACAGTGGCACAGCAGATGAGAGCTGCAGATTAATGCTAGGCATTAGCTATTATTTTGATTTTATTACAGTGAGAAGTATTTACCCAATATCTGACTGAGCTCCTTTTCAGGAGTGATTTTTGTCTTGATTTCTGCAACAATAAGGAAGCTAACTATGAAAAAAACCCAACCCATGCAGCAACTTCCAGCTGGCAACTAATGATCCACCCTCCAAGACTGATTTAACTTTGCCCTCTTGCATTTTTTTGTTAACTGGTGGCAGCTGTGCAACAGCAGGCAGTGGGAAACAAATGAAACATTCTCGGTGTTCAAAGAGAGAAATGTACATTGGTCTCGCATATGACTGGAGACGAAGGAAGTACATTTAAGGAACTGCTTCCAGTTCCCTGCCATGGTGCTCCTGAATTGTTGTACAGTCTTTTCATTTCCTGCTGCTAAGAAACAGCCTGCCTTGCTTCAAAATTGTCCTAACACATCTTCCCCTCGTAGACAGATCATCCCACACTGATCTTTCCTTATAAGAGATGATTGACTGGATCAAAAGTAAACGCCGTATCGGGAAACAAGCATTCAGAAGTATTTCCTTTGTAGCTGAAAGAGGCAGCTGCTGGAAGGAAAGAATGATTTTAGACAGCTTGCTACATTCCTGTGATATGCAAACACCCCGGTTTTATTTTTGCTAATCAAAATTTTCTACACAGTAAGCCTTTGGTTTTTGCCTCAGCACACCCACAGCAGCGTGACTGGCTCATAAGCCTTTGATGCTGCAGAATACTCAGTTCTCAATAACTGCTTGGAGCACTTTGAGAATATAAAACCAGCCTTAATTGTGTGTGTATCTGTGGATGCCAGGTTGTCGGCACAGGTAATTGTGCATGTGATTCTGTTTGTGTGACATATGGAGGCACCCCAGGCTCTGTACTGAGTTCATGTGTTGTAGGAGCCATATCTTTCCTCTGGCATCTGTACTCTTGCTATTTGTGATGTGCTCCATGTGTAAAGATAGTGCCAAAACGTACTTGTGATCCCTGTTATAGCCTGCTCCAGTGATGACAGCACTGTCAGATCACCTCATGGAACTCAAGGACTTCAGTCAAAGTGCTCAGAGAGTAAAGAAGCAAGACAGATGCTGCTGTTGAGAAGTTTCCGTAAGAATTGCAAAAGGTAGGGGGAAGGAGAAGAAGTTACTGTTTTGCTTCAGCATTAGAACTTTTCAAATGGAGCTCTCTATCTTTTTCAGCATCAGCTCAAACTAGACTTTGGAAATGAAGTCCTGGCCTTGGGGAAGGCAATAGTACGGTTTCCGTCTGATTTCAGGGAGGTTTCATGGCTTGCCTGAGATCTTTCCCTCAAACTCCAGTAGATTCATTCCTTGTTTAAGAACTTTAGGTTAGATGCACCAGACAAAGAATGATCTCAGGCTGTGGCAAAACTGGAATGTATTTGGCTGTTACATTCAACTTTTCCCTTATCTAGACTCCATAATAATATAATGCTGCTGTTGATAAACACTAAGGGTAGGCTCCAGCATACACTAAGCAAGAAAGGATAAAGGGGGTTTATTTGCTTTATAATACTGTAATGGACATAATAAAGAAAGGAAATAGAGAATAACCTCTAACATGTAATGTAATAAAAAAGATAAGGCATTTTCATAAATTATGCCTATTTTCTAAGTTTCTTACTGTAAAACACTTTCAAAACTTCCAGATTTGCCATTATCAAACTTTAGAGTCAGAGCTGTCAACACAGAAACATTAGGAAGTTTACTTTTGTGTACTGAAAATGCTATTTACAGGAATAAGGGACCTGAACTGCATCTAGGCATTTTAGAAGTGTTAGAATTGGCCTTGGTCCTCATGGGACAAAATTCATTATCTATTTTGGCATGTAGCTGAACTGAAATTTTAACAGGAAGGACGCAGAAGTCCACAAAAACTGTAATTGCAGTGAACATTTGTGTTCAAGGGGATCTGTCACGAAAATGGTAAGTATTTGCAAATGGGCTCCTCCTTTACGTTATTCTCAAGGTCATGAAATCCCTTCCACTTCTCGTCCCTCTTTTCTCCTCCCTCCCCCCAAATGTTTGAGTATTCTTCCTGTAAATAGATGGCAATACCTTTGGCAACCCTGCAGCATACACATTAACACCCAGTGTGTCCTCAGAAGAACACAAGCAATTTCAGTAAGCAAATGTTTATCTGTTCTTCCCATCTAGCAATATATTATCTTGACTGCAACTGCTTTCACCCCAAGACTCCAGTGATATCATTTGGACAAGCCTCTAATGCCCTTCTCCCAAAGACACATCTATAGGACTGGTAATCACTGTGGCCAAGAATGCCTGACAGATGCAGAGGAAAATAAATTTTTAAAATATATTTCTTACCTGCTTATTCATAAGTATGTAGATAATTGGATTGCAAACAGTGCTGCTTTTTGCTAGGATGGAAGGTATGATGCTTGCAACTGGACTCACCACACCTGGCTTACCAAATGTTGCAAGTAATGCTATAACTCCATAGGGAATCCAACACACGAGATAACAGATAACTGTAGTGATTACCATGAACAGTACGTGGTATTCTCTTTTGCGGGCAGCATTCTTGTGGATTTTTCCAACCTAGGGAAAAGTGAAAAAAGATAGGCTTTAAGAAGTTGAGTTGTTAGATTTATTGCTTTAGCAAACTGGGAATATTGGTCTTGGGTAAGCAACGATAATCGACATTATAGTTCCAGAACCAAAACAGAGCCAAACCCAAAAGTGAGACAATGCAGTGGGAATACTTTAATTGTCTCCGCCAGGGACTGGGGAAGCCCTGCAGACATCATGGTAGTTTACCATTTTGATAAAAGGGACTGACTCCTGATAATCATCAAAAACAAGTTTTTTTTTCTCTTAAAAAGGTGTGCCAAATAGTGACATAGTTCAGCTATTGTATTGGGCTTTTGGGGAAATGGAGAGGAACTGGGTAAACAGGAGCACAGATTTAAATGATCGGTTTCAATGTGATGGTACAATGGCTCATCTTGGTATGATGAATTTACCAGCAGTTAACAGCCTGTGGGCAAACCCAATGCTGCTGTGGAAGTATTTAAAGCATTGTCTCTGCTTCTCCTTTGAACTGTTCTGGACTAATGCATCAAGCCCTTTTGGAGTCCAGAGCTCTAAGATGGAGGTTAAACCTTAAGATAACAGCCAATTTTTATTTTTAAGCCTTGGTGTGAATGCATTTCTCTGCAGACAACTACAGAACCCTTTCCAGTGTCTTTGTACTGCTGAGCACTTTGGTGATAACTGTGAGGGAAAAGTTTCATTCTCTACAGAACACGCCCATTCGGTGCCATGCACAAGCATTATTTTAAAGCAGACTTCCCCTGCAGTAGCTCTGTGAGATGGCCATTAAGTTTGATCCAAAGCCCATGGAAGTCAGCACAAGATTGAGCGTGTATAGATCAGGTTTGGGCACTTAGACTCATTTTACAGGGATTATGAAAACATTCTTAGGAAACATTGAGAAACACTAACTCCAGAATAGCATTGTTGGTCTCCCTAAGCATCTTTGCAGCCATCAGAGAAAAGCGAACTCTTAAAGGCCGCTAATTTTGGAGCCAGTATCTGTCTCCGGTGACTCTAGATGGAGCCTCAGCACACTGGTCTCCTGAGGTTATGGTTAATTCCTCAACTTCCCACAGCATCTGTTTAGCAAACCCAGATGTGCCAGCGGCATTTCAGGAAGTATTCAAATGTTTAAAGTATATCGGTTGAGTCTTGTACTCAGACAAATGTAATTTATGTCCACTTTAAGATCTTTTTTCCTCCTGAATGCGGTGCTTGAGAGAAAACTGCACCTGAGGGAACTAATCCCATGTAAAGCTACAAACATAAATAAGCAAAAAGGCAGCTCCCTGGAATGCAATGCATCTAAACGTTACCTACCCAAAAAAAAAAAAAAGAAGTTTGAAACGAATGGGTTTAAGCTGATGCAGGAGAACACTGATGTGCACTACTCTGTAAGTGAACAGAACACAGTTAAAGGTGGAAGCCACTAATCACCCGAGTCAAATGTCGTCTCCTGCTGCCTGGTGTACAACTTGCACATGCTAATGCAGTGGAAATCATCAGAGCTTTACCTGCCTCTTTGTGGTGTGGGTGCTTTTGCATAACATATGTGTTTATGTATCGTACTGCGAGTTAAAAACATATATAATAACTGTGTAAGTACATATGCAAAGCAAAATAATATGGTGACACTGTGTGTTTTCAGTTAATTATGATTCTAGCCTTCTAGAGTGGTTGGTTCTACCTGGAATTTCAGTAGAAATGTTCCTGTTGAAAGTAAATAGAACACATACCAACTTAGTCTGCCAAAAAATAAAAAGTATTTTTCCTGTCTAGTCTTCCAATGATTTTCTGCAAAAAGGCAATTACAAAATAAAATCCATCCTTTCTGAAAACACTGGGGACTATTCTTTTTTCTTTTTCCAAGAACAGAATTCGTTTATCTCATAATTACTTTAGCTTGAAAAAAGGATTAATAATAGATAATGGTCCGATCCTGTATTGCTCATTTGAACTAAATTTTTCATGACTAATAGGAATTTTCTCTGATTAAAGAATCCAGGATCCCATGTTAGCTGCAGCTATGTTACAAGTTTAATATTAACTGAGGAATGCAAAGCCCCAGCTAGCCATGGCATCCATGGTTAAAGATCTTTGATAAAGGCAAAAGCATCAGTCAACACATTTTCCCTCCATGTTTAGATAATACCTCTCTCCTGAACAGTTTGCAAGAGTTTACCCTCAGCAGAGAAAAAATATAGAACAGAAAGAAGGGAAGGAAAGATGTGTAAAACTGAAGTGACCGTGGATGGGATTTTGGTATGTATCCTTTTATTTTTACGTCTTTAGCCTGTTTCTTTAGGAAGGGAAGCCTGTGTCAATATGTCACTGTGTCAATATGTCAATATGTTAATAAATCTGTCTGTCTGTCTGTTGGTCCCAGTATCTTCCTTGCAAATTTGATTGAGGTTTTGAAACATATTAGGTGGACAGAGGTCTTTGACACTGAGTTCTTCACATATCACTACAGCAGAAGGACCCTTAATGTTCTTATCAAGAAGAAAAACGCAATGCAAAATGAACTCAAATTTGACACCAGAGAATACACTCTGAATTAAGTTCTGGTTTGATTTTTTGGGGTATTTTTTTCCTCTCATCTTCCTCTTCTGATAATTAAAAAGAAGAAAGCTCTGATCACAGCTGTTCTTCAAATAGAACATTCACAATGTGTCCCCAGGATCTATTAAGGGTGACCTTCCACTGCAGTCTTCTATAATTGAGTTTAAAAACTCATTTGTCATGAGACAAACCTATTGGAAAGAAAACTTGGTTAGTGGTCATGCTCACAGAGTCTTTCTCTTCCATGTTTACACCAACATCGCCAATTGTTTTTATTTTTATGTGCCTCATCTTATAATTCTTCTTATAACTCTATAATATGATTTACTTACAGTCCAGATCCTGGGAACAAGCAAACTAGAACTTCAGAGTTTTTTGAAAGTACTTTTTTTTTTCCAAAAGTACATTTCTATTCTCACTGTTGCAGAGAAAAGATTAAAAGTACGGAATTGCAGTAAGAAATGGAAGCAATGGACCAGAAATAAGGAAAGATCATAAAGTAGGTCATTCCTTAATGACTCTAAATCCCAGGTGACCTGGATTTCCCAGCTTTCCAGAGAGGACAAGGATGCGATGATGAGTCCAAAGGACAAGTGACCTCTAGAGGCATCCCTTGAACCCCAAATGTACTTAATGCTTCTCTAGGTTTTTATTTGATGTCCAGGGCTGCTGTAGCTGTTAACTGTGTTTTTATGCTTATGTAACTCATCTGCTTCCTCAGTGTTAGTGATCTCACTTTTTCTTGGTGTTCTGGCCACCAGAAAAATGCAGCATCAAAGTTACTGTTTTAATTAGATATGGCCCCGGATGAAGACAGCATGCTGATGGCTGGCTTGCCTTGATGCACAGGACACGTGAGGTGTGCTGGAGATGTGCTTGCACAACTGTGCTCCGCAACTGGGAGAAGCCGTATTGCTTGGTGCCTCTGAGCATGCTGTTGGGCTGTTGTGTGACCCTCCTTCCCCTAGCCTTGTGCCACATCTTGGGAAAGGCAGATGAACTGTGTAATCTTGTTTGATAAGCTACTTCTGTCTCTCCAAGTCACTTTAGCCCAAACACGGCTGCTTTGATAGTGATGAAGGCAAGCGGTGGAGTCTCAGGGTGGTTGTGGTATCACTCTGGTACATCCTGGGATACGTTGACAATGGAAGAAATGCCAAAGGATTTCAAGAAGTGTTAGACTGCTCTGTAGGAAGTTCCCCCAGACTTTTGTTTTTGAAACCATGTACTATATGTATCTACACTCTCTCAGTTTCATTGTCTTTGCAGGTTTGCAGCCTACCTTTAGAAGGTGTTATCTTTAAAACATCTCTTTTTATAGGTGCTGGAAGGCCTCCAGCAAAATATAGCTCAAGTTGATGTAACCTACAGAAAGGCTACAGTTCAGCAGATGAAAAAGCAACAGGCAATTTAACATTAAAATGATGCTATTGCTTATTTTAAAGCTACTGGACAATTTAATGCAATTGCCACACTGTATTTTCAGTAGTTAAATGAAGTGCCTACCAGAACCTCCGAGGGACTGGACAGCCAGCTGATAATAGAAGAGCATCAGACAGTAGTGAGAAAAAATAGATTCAAATAATGTTCTAGAATAGCCAAGTTTGTAAAGCTCAATCTAAATGTGAAGATGTAAGATATATATATAATATGCATTTAAAATACCTAGAAGATGTAAACCACATCTTAAAAATGACGCAAGAAATACTGGCCCATTGGGATCAAAAGGTATCTATTTAGGATGGCTGGAAAACACGTCTTTGCTGTAAACTCAGTTTTTTTCTCTGGGACAGAGGCCATCTCCTGCCAAATTTGGAAGTCCTATTCTAATGTAGAGAAGGCATTATATTTAAATAAAGAAGGGGAGGGGTTTTTAATGAGAAAATGGCATGTCTCCCCTACTTTCATCCTGGGAAGTAGTAGAAGTGTTTTGATTTTTCAGAACTCAGCTGGAGGCAGCGACAGGCAAGCCTGTGTAATCTCAGCTGCTGAGCATAAGACTGGCACAATTAGGTCTTGTCTGGATTTGCCCTGTAGCCAAGCTGCATCTTGCGTACATACCCAATACTCCCCTTTCCACTCAATCTGGCATGCAAGACACCACTAGTTAGATGACTACAGCAGTGTGCTGAGCAGATACCTGAGATGGGACAGGCCACAGAACATGTGAGAAGCCGCAGGGGTATTCAGTGAGGAGGATGGCAGCAGTAGAAATGTCCTCAAAAAGGGCCTGAGTGACACGTTGCTTGGTTGACCTCAAAGGCTGCATCTGCTCCCCTCCCAGCTGACAAGAGGCAGCAGATACATCGCTCACCAAATGACGGGCTGCGGTGCTATTGCATTCATTGGAAAAGAAAATGGGGAGCTCCACGCAAAGCACGGAAAATTTCAAGAGCACTGGTCAAAGTCTGGAGGGGTCACAAACCACTGAAAATAGGAGCTTACAATAGGAAATGGGGGGCGTTAGTAAAAAGGGATGATAACAGCTTTAGCTCTAAGTGCGGAGCTTGTTAGGTTGGAAGTTTAAGAAAAGGACCCCAAATATCTGCTGTGGCTGGTACTCTGCCAGGAACCTCAGAGAACAGCCTCAGACAGGGTGTAGGCAAACATGTAGGCCTGTCACAACAGGGACCTGGGGAAGAGCCATGACCTAGAGGAAACTTTTCTGACCTGGCAGAGAAAAGAGAACAGGTCTGTCTCTTTCCTTGCAGAAGGCTAACCAGCACCTTCCAAATACATGAACACTGTTGCACAATGGTATGACAAAGAATAATAACATCGCTATAGGCCATACAAAATGATTTCAAGGTAACAGGTTCTGGTTACCCAATTTAGGAATGCAGGGGTCACTCCAGACCTCACCACTCCCAAGCCAACCAGTCCAGTCAGCCTATTGCTGGAGGGAGCAGCCAGGTGGCAACCAGAGCTGAGCCTGTGGGCTTTTTTCAGCCTAAATGCTGGAGTTTTACAGTCCGGACAAAACAGGATAGCAGCTCCCTGCCTCTGGTGAAAGATTTACTGCTTTTAATATTTTTCTGAGCAACCACGTGGCTCCATATGGGAGAAGAGCCCTTGTCAGTGCCCTGCCCAAGGGGATAGCCTGCCACCTCCTGTGCTTCAGAGCCAAAAGTTTGACCTACAGCATTCCCTGTTCAGCTTCCTCTGGATTTAGCTGGCCATGAGTGATGGTATTTCACCTGCTCAGAAGAAAGCACAGGCCCCAGGAAAGACCTGAAGGATGGGTGTACACAGGGGCAATGTTGTTGCATCTTGCAGGCAACTGCGAGGCCCGCAGTGCCAGAGGCACGTACCCAGGTCACACCATGAGACACTAACATGTACAACTTGTGCATACTCCCATCATCCATGGGCAAGCTGTTTGTCTTTTTTAAATAAATGTAAGGCAAGGGAGTTGGGCTGAAGTTAGCTATTAGGAAGGGAAAGCTTCAGTGATGAAGATATGACCTGATTGTTTCCATTGAATTCCCCTGTGTTTTCTTTTTTGCATTTACCCTAGTCTTTCCTCCTTACTTAATGTAGCTACGCGCTTCCTCTCATAAAGCATTTCCTTCATATTTTAGCAGCTCTCAGTCATTTTCAGTTGTGAACATCTTGAAAGGTTATGAAGAATATATGGCATCCCATTCACCTAACCACTAGATGGAGGGACTCTACAGTAAGAATCCAGCATCCAGGGTCATTTCAAGTAGGGGACATGTACACATTAAAGATCGGGGGGCTGTTTATGTGTTTTGTCCTTCATGTCAGTTTCTCTTTCTCCAACTATTTATTAAGATGGAAAATAATAGCAATTATTATACTCTGTGCATCTAAATAGTGAATGCTGTAACCATCCTTTACCTAGCTCACTCTACACAAGCAATATGGAAACAGGCTGCAAAGTGCTTTTTTTATCACGGCTGATGCATTATTCCTGGATATGTCTTTGCACATTTTACACTCAAATAACCACATTTTCTTCGCTACTTCAGAACCGCACAGTAAAGAGAAGGCTATTTATGAGCAACAGTGTTTGTTGCCAACCTCTTTAAGTGTCAGTTATAAGTACATGTTTTGATGTGATCAAATATTCAACAGTACTACCAAAACCAGAGACAAATGAAATATTCATAATCATCTGAGGGAAGTCTGCCAATCTTTGAAGATTTAGTCTACTACAGCTTGTTGAAATGCACAGAAGGAAGTTAGACTTTTTATTGCAAAAGCTACAGTAGACGAAAAAGCTGGAAAAAGATCATTCTTCTTCCTTCATGAACCAGTCAAATAAGACAGTCTTCTCTGTTATGTTTTTAACAAAAGAAAATTAGAAATGCTCTCCAATTATTGGTATGAATAATCCTCTACCAAACCCAGGAGTGTCTTAAACTAAGCAGTGACTCAAATGTCAGTTATGATGAGCTTTCTCCTCTCCCATTCCTATGGATTCTGTCCTCAAGCAAAAACAAGGAAAAAAGCCAAAAAAAATCACTCCAAAGCATGAAAAGCTCTAAAAAGCTGTAGGAAATGGAAGCTCCAACGAATCTACTTTTCAGTGTGGGCTACCCCAGAACCAATACTTTCTGGATTAATACTAAGAAAGATGAAATACTTTGTTTGTTGTTTAAGATAGACAATCATGGGAAAAGTGGTCTCACCGGCTTAAAAATAAATCCTTTCTTTATCAGCATTTAGGTGGCTAAGTTCAAAACAAGAGCGAATGCCGAAGAGATGTATAGTCTCTGTGGAAACCGAGACTAAACAGAAACATCTGCTTGGGTCATCTTAGAATCCAATGGGCCCTGACTCTACAAAGCATTTACACTTATATGTTCACTGGCTGAACTGAGATTTAAGCATGCACATGAGCGCTTTCCTCAGCTGGGGCCACATAATGAGTTAATAGCATCAAATACAGAAGGAGGAAGCCATAAAATCACAAAAGGGGGCTTTATAGTTAATTACTTTAAAGTCACTATTAAGTTTAGGAATTGAAGTCCATAGGAAGGCTATTTTATCAGCTGAAGTCTGGTTTTATTGGGAATTTTTGTTATTGAAATGGGAATAGTCATCTTAATGCCTCAAGGTGAAGTGAAGCTATGCTTTAAATACAAAACTTATGGTTTTGTACGCTGCCCTTGAAGCATAACTCCTATTGCTGCTAATGTCAGTGAAGTTCTGTTGCGGACTTAAGGAACACTATAATCCTTTTAGTTGCAGGATTCTTCCACTGCACTAGCTGAAGGGCTTTTAGCAACAATTTGACTTACACAGTGAACACATTCCTGTGCACTAAAGAAGCAGCTCATGGTGTCACTTCCATCACATACAACTCATGTTTTATCCAGACCTTCTTTCCTCATTGTGTATTTTCTAGCATCTGTACGCATGAGAAAATTACAGGTGTATTATGTATTTGGTTTGCATTAACAGTTTGGTTTTAGAAGGAGAAGTACATTAGATACTCATATCTTCCCCAAGTGGGGGCTATCTCTTTTTTTCTCTATAGCTACACACGTGCCCAGCAAGGACAACAGCTACAAAAACATGAGTGTGGGCTTCCCATGCACTGAGTTGGCAGGACACAAGCCAATTCCAGTGCAAGAGCTGAGGATGCGCTGCATTCGGCCATGAGCAACAAGCTCAGCCTGCCCACGAGTGAGCCTGTGCCCTGGGCTCAGCACTGGGCTAACACCGACATGGGAGGTCTGCAGATGCCTTGCATCCCACCAGCTTGGAGCAAAGGCAAAGTGTGCCTACCCCTACAGCAGCGGGGACAGACAGACCCAAGTGGCTGCTCCCAGCAGCTGGGGCTGATGTTTCTTGTATGGGAAGTACAGGGCCAGGAGAAGTGTTCTACCTCCAGCACACTCTAAGGAGCCCACACCAAATAACTGTCTCATGCATAGGGATTGGCTGACTGAATGGTCCAAAGGTCTGACAGCAACAAGTAAAGCAATTTGGAAATGAAAAAACCTGTGTCCAATAAAGCAAAAAAAGTGCTTCTGAGGTGAAATAGAATCACCATAAAGCTGAAGAGCCACCAGCGCTGTCAGCTCATTTAAGCAGCTATATTGTATATGGTGATATGCACTTCTCAAAAATGTTATTTCTATCTATGTCCTTCAGTAATTGTGGGAATGCACAGAGCTGTTATCTCTGATATTGTCAGTTACACTCCTATGGCACTTACCTGCCTGAAACAAATCAAAGATGTGTAGGAAATAAGATATGTGGAAAATGGAAACTGAAAGGGCAGTGAATTGTGTTTGCTATCTGGAAGATACAGCTAGTTGAAAATACCTGACGATGAAAGAAGCATCAAACGTTATGGCCAAAGTTATTTAAGTTCTAATTAATTTTCTATCAAAAAGATGATAAAAATAAACTGTCTGCTATAAAATATTAAGGTTGTTGGAGTTTCATGTGTCTAACATGACTTACCCTATTTATACGAATTCCCTAGATAGTTTGGGAGACTGTGATAGATAGTAATCCATTCCCTTGAAGCCATCAGGCCTAATTTTCCCAAACTGATAGCAGTCACAAACTGTGTTACTTGCTTGTATTTGATTGCTTGTCTAAGTCTGGTTCTAGTGAGCATGTTATAACTGGCCTTGACTCACACCAACTGACATCCCTATCAACGGGCTTAGCAAGAACGTGTTGGCCTGAATTAGCCTAAAACCAGATTATATCCTTCAAAATTTTAAAGGCAGAGTTCACTACTCTGCTTCCAGCATGCACCACAAAGGGGATGAGTCCTCCTTCATCAAGGAAGACATCTATTTTGGCTGAAAAACCATTGAGTCAAAGCTGTCTCTGGTTCTGGGGGTTGTGAAAGGTGCAATGGCCCCTATCTGGGGTTAGCATTAAAAGTTCAGAACCCTGAAGAACTGAATGTCACCAGGCTCTCTCTGATAGTGAATACCGGCTGGTTTTTTCTGGTCCTTTCATTTAAAGTAGCTGAACATCAGTCCCAGGCCATAGGTAGTGTTGCAGTTACCTGGATGTAGGTCTACCTGCACTTGTTTCAGGCAAGAAGGAGGTCTTTGTACATCTTCTGATGGCCAAAAGCTACAATCCTTCCTGTCCTGGTGTGGAGCATCCAGACTGCCACCATCAGGCACCTGGTAGCAAGAACTACAGGCTTGAGCAGATCCACTGTCCTCGTTTTGACTGCAGAAGAAGCCTAGAAGACTAATTTGGCCTAATCTTTTGGTGCCTAAGGTTATGCAAACTGAACCTCACCCAGAAAAGAGCAGGAAGGGGACGAAGAGGCAGCTACTTCTATTCCCATTGCATATTACCCAGTTAACCTGGGATTGTACACTAGTATATGTCCAGAAAGTGATAGCATTGCCAAAACAAATATTAAAAAAGAAAAAATTATGTGTTTTTCAGGGAGACTGGAGGAAAATTAGAGACTTGGCAATTGTCCTGACACTGGACAAGTTCTGGGGAACTAACTAAGCTTGTTGGTGTCCAGATTTATCTATCCCTTGGTTAAAGAATTTTCATGGTAAGACATATCGACAAGAGTGGAGGCTGCATTTATTGTAATGGCATGGAATAGGCATTTCAAAAAACAGTAGTTTTTGTTGCATGGTTGAATTAAACCACAGTTAGATTATAAAAGGGGTGTTTTGTCAGCAAATACAACACAGACTCCTGAAGGAGATTCAGTAGCTGCTGAACCAAGTCAGGACTGAGAACAGCCCTATACCCATGGCACATAATACTGGTTTCATCTGTGAGGGCGAAACTGAGGAATTCCACCTTATGAAGGAAAAGCTGAAGGTATGAAGGATACTTGCCAATAACAGAATAGAAATGCAGCTAGATTTGTAAAGATAACACATAAGAATATTACTACATATGTTGCTGCTTAGCAACACAACCTGCTTTTATAAAGGTGGAAGATGCTGAGATCACTTTCAGAAAATCAAGCCAGTAATTTAGTTTAAGACTCCTCTTTTTGAAAAGCTTGCCAACAAACGATACCTTTAACAGATTTACTTTCCCAATAGCCAACTTCTGGTTTGGGGTATTATTTTTTGTTTTATTAACTTTTGCCATGGCTTTGACTGACCTAACAGTTCAGCTGAAGTTAAGGGAAAAATAAAATGAAAACATATTTCTGGTTTTTAAAGCTGAATTCAGTGTATTTTGCATTGAAGAATTTCTGGAGCAGAAGGGGAAAATATCAGACATTAATTCCTTCTTGGTTTTCATGTACTTTCTTCCAGAGAGAGTACCACGCAGAAGGTATATCTGCAAAATCACTAATGTTGTTGAACTCTTCAAAAAGAGATGAACTGATAGGTGTAAAATTTATTTCCAGGTTTGAAAGTTACTACTTGATACTAAGCAATATAATGCTACCATCTACATAGGAAATGGAGTGCACATTGGCCCACACGTATGGAAAAGTGGTTTCAAACAATGGTGACAAAAAATAATGCTTCAAAAGACTCAAACACTGGTACAGCTGAAGCAGGAAATAACAGCCTGTGTGTTGTAATTGGCAAGGACAATAAATAGAAGAGTCAGAGTAAATGTCAGCTGAGATCGGCAAACTTATTCAGCTGGAATCAAAACACGTTACAACCTTCTCCCCACCCTTCAGCTGTGTTTGCAGTTTGGTTTACAACCTCTCCCTTCTCACTGAAAAAGACAGTGTATGTATGAATGTGTGTATATATGTAAAAAATTTATACACATCATATACTGTATATGCTATATATGTATATATACACTATACATGATATATATACACACAATATACATTATATACCATATAATATATCCATACATGCATGCATTATATACTATATGATATATCCATACGTGCAAACACACACACATCTATAAACGTGTGAAAAGACTTACATAGGAGTCATCCAAGGTTGGAGAAGAAAGCTATGATGCAAGTGTGACTCACTGGCCCTTTCGCCTCTTGAATGAGATTAACAACAACTTTTTCTACACTAAATGTCAATATTTCCTCTGAATCTGGGGTGTGAATTTAAAAAAGAAAAAAAAAAGTGTCAGCATAATGTTTTCCCTAAAACCGGAGCTTGGGTATTCCCCTAGATCCATTTTTGCATGCATATATAAAGCTCTCGCTCACATTTAACACTACTTTTCACCAGGTTAGCACATATGGGTGAGAACTCGAGCTTTGCTTTCCTTTGGATTAGTAGCTGCTCTCCTTGCAGTGAAATCAAATGCTAAAATCTCTCAGGCATCAGCCGTCTTCCAGCACCTAACCACAATTACCCCTTTTCTTGGGGAGAGGTGAAGTTTTCCCATACTTTACTGAGGGATCCCCTCCCACTCCCTTGAATATTTCTACTGACATATAAAATAACGCATCATTAAGGACATGTGGGTATGCCTTTGACATGTAGCTATTTATATTTAAATAAGCCTAACGTATGTGCTCGGATCTGCCCATCAAATTCTGTAGACTCTACACAGAATATAAATCCAAAGTGGCTTCAAAGCTTTCGTCACCTTGGCATCTTTAAAAATATAGCAATTATGCCGAAACTGGCCTGAAATCATTCTCCTCCATACTCACTGCAGACCGTTTCCCTCAAATTATTATACACTTTTCACGGCAGAGGTCTCTTCAGTAAAAAAACAAAACAAAACCAAACCAAACAAAACAAACCCAACCCTGCAAAGTCTGGAAGTCTTCGATCTCTCTCCTCTCAGCAGGAACCTCGACACGCTCCCGAATTTTAATCTCACTCTACAGCACATCGTCCTTTTTTCAACACACAATGACAAATAGGAGGGAGAAAATCACATAAACTGCTAACTTAGATGAATTAAATTTAAGCAATAAGACTGAAGCTCAGGTATACAGTTTTTTTTTCCTTGGGACGTTGTGTACCCAGGATTGTGTTGCACCTGAAGAAGTTAGGTCTCTCTAGCCCTCACTCTGATATGCTGCAGAAGGTAAGCAAGGGGAAACTGGCTTAGTGAGTTGTACCCAGCCTGGGTGTTTATAAACATTTATCTTAACTCAAAGAAAAGGAAGATAAATTCCTTTTCTGTAGCTTGAGTATTACACACAATCCTCTATAAATTATGTATTGCTTTAAGACTTCCAGTGAGGAAACTTACTCTTAAACTGTCATAAAGTTTCATGTTTGTTTTACATTACTAAAAAGGCAAGATAAGCAGAACCAAACTGTTAAAACTCTATGAGTTTGATATATTACCCTGTAGGGCAGTCTTTGGCTGCGCAGCAATTTGTGCTTGTGATTAAACACAGAATAATCCAGGACTAAACACGACTGAAGCCAACGCTGAATACTCGTAGCCCCCTCCCCAAACATCCCACCCATTAGATGGGTGAGGAGGGCAAAGTGTCTCCAGAACATGGTGTGCACGTGAATACAAAACAGTCCCACCGCCTGCCAGGCATGCCTAAGCTGCAAGCACAGGGACAGCATGGTGAGGAGGCACTTGGTTTTTAAGAGAGTTAGGATTGCGTAGTAATTACAAATATTTCTCTTCATCTGGTCAGTTTGCATAAGCTGATACGATATAGGTAAGGCAGAGTTGCATGTATAGAGATGGCCCGAACCTGTTTACTATTAATAAAGATGGTACAGGTATAACAAATATGGAAAAGTAGTGTTCAGTTCTTGATTTATAATTCATGAAGAGGCTCCCATACAAGTAAAACCAATCTGCTGCATCTTCAGTGGCTAGTCTAAATAACCAGAGTATGAGGTACTTTGGATGATTTTTAGATCTACCTAGAATAAATACAGTTATTAAAAAAAAAACACAACAAAAAAAACCCCAACAAGCAAAAACCAACAAACAATTCCTTTTTCTTGTTAAAAGTTTAATTTCTGTCCCCACAAAATAAAAAACTCATACCGGAATGGGGATATTCATATAAGACCAAAGATTTGGTGCTGCAAGGGGAAGATAGCATAAAAAACTGTGAGGAACAGGTCAGGGAGTAGGTAAGGAAAGAATACATGATTAGACTTGGAGGAAGTAACATCCATTCTCTAGTGCATATTATGTGGCCCCTTCTAGTGGTTCCTCCATAGAAGTTTTCCTAGTCTGGTGCTACAGGCTCTGCCTTTGTAATGCTGTCCTTCCTAATGGCATTTGCACCCTCGCAGGAGAACCATCACGGCTTCAGTCTGGGAACATCTACTCTGACTGTCCCTCTAGCACTACTTTGAGGATCATCCCCATGAAGCAGCATTCTTCTTCGCATCAGGACCCACCAAAAAGGGAAGGTAGTGTGCCTGTTAAGCCTCTCAGTCTGAATAAACACCCGCTGCCAGAAATCTCTCTAAGAGGGGAGAATCCTCATCACTGTGAGCAGCCAGCCATCGCCCCACATGAAAACAAGATGTAGGAAATTGTGGGTGAGAGTGAGTTGTCCAAGCTTGCAACACTCGTGATCATCATGCCTTCAGAAAGGCAAGCTTCACTACTTGCAGAGATCCATAAACTTGAACAGTTTTTACAGGATTTTTAAAACATGCTACCCCCAAAATGGACAAGAGACCACCAGAAAAAACAGATGTAAATGATGGGAAGGATTTTGAAGGTGTCAGATATAGCGTAAGGGCAGGTGGAGGGCAGCAATATGACATGGAAAGAAAGAAAGGGATGAGAAATGCAAGTCCTGAAGTGCCAAATCTAAAAGCAGTGACTGGCATCTATCCATGCCCAGTTCACTTGGAGACATGCGAGATAGATAGAGCATTTATATATTCTTACCACAGGCTCATAATATACAGTACGACATGGATAAAAAATGTGGTTCCTATGAAATACAGAAAAGATGGAATGCTGGATTTTTAATACTATTCCTTGTTAGAATTATGAGCAAGACCAATACAAATAAGATGCTTTCTTGTATGGGTCAAAACATTCTAGCTTTCCAAATGCTTACAACTTGAAAGGATGGGCTTGATGACAGACTTTCAGTTTCTACCCCATGTACCCTCTCTGATGGAGTCTGTGGAAGCAACGATCCATGAAAAATTATAGAAACTTATGGGTGAGGGGGGATATGAATGCCATTTTTTGCTTTGTTTCAATTTCACACCAAATCAAAACTTAAAGTGGAGCTGTCTAGATGTCTTCCCTGCAGAGTGAGACACATCATTACAAAAGAGAGCAAAGGAAAAAAACAAAACATATTTATGTATTGGTTTTTTAGTAAAACATCTCTGAATTATATTTTTACCAGTGGGCATGATTTTTCAAATCCAGATTACACAGAATCACAGAATGGTAAATTGGAAGGGACCTCTGGAGATCATCTAGTCCAACCCCCCTGCCAGAGCAGGGTCACCTACAGCAGGTTGCACAGGAACGCGTCCAGGTGGGTTTTGAATGTCTCCAGAGACGGAGACTCCACCACCTCTCTGGGCAGCCTGTGCCAGTGATCTGCCACCCTCACAGTAAAGAAGTTCCTCCTCATGTTGAGATGGAACTTCCTATGTTCCAGCTTGTGCCCATTACCTCTTGTCCTGTTGCCGGGCACCACTGAGAAGAGCCCGGCCCCATCCTCCTGACACCCGCCCTTTCAGTATTTATAAGTGTTGATAAGGTCCCCCCTCAGTCATCTTTTTTCCAGACTGAAGAGACCCAAATCCTTCAGCCTTTCTTCACAGGAGAGGTGTTCCAATCCCCTAATCATTAAGCCAAATTTTATCCTTTGTCTGTCTTCTAAAGTTGGATATAATATTTGGAAAGAAAAGAAAATACATGTTTTCTAATGCAACAGAAACACTGAAATATGCATTACAAAGTATAATAAACTTTTCATAATGTATTCTCTAACTAACTGAAAACAAAAGCCAAACATGACAGAGTCAGCTTTTTCTGCAAAATTTGGGGTTATAGCTGTTGTTATATATTCAAAAATCTGGCATTCTTAAAGTTTATTTTACTTTGTCAGATAGACATTAAAATAAGTAGCAGCTGGTGGAGGCAAAGGACTGAATTTCTCTGCTTTTCTACCATTTCATTTTCATTTTGCCTTATGTAGCACTCTAAATTTCCTGTTACTTTGATGAATTTGTTTTACAATCTTTGCAAGTACATGTTGGGAATGCCATGAATTTTAATGTATTTAAATTTAAAATTTAAAATTTAAAAGCAATACAACCAGAGGGCTGGAAGGATTCTTAAGAGATTCGGCGGTGTCCATCACTCCCCTTCCTCAGTACGCTCTAAACGCAGGACAAGTATTCCTTCGCCAGCCTGAGAGTTACTGTCTAATAGAAAGATATTTTATACCCCTTAACAACCTGCTCCATGATTTCAATACTTACATCCTTATAAACCTTTTATGTATCATCTGATCTAAACCTTAATTTCTAGAAATTGTTTCCTTTGGTCTTTGCGTTAGTGTAAGGGTGTGCAAGCACAATTAATCATAGCTGCTTTTCTTTAGTGGCAGTGTTTTTACATTCGAAAACTGTTCACGTGTCTGTTCTCAATATTTACTTATCTTGGTTTAACAAAACCAGCGCACAGAACAAAGTGCACCTAAGGTCAGACGTTCCACACCTCTGCTCACCTGTGCCACCATAAGATCTGTTCTGTTTGCAAAGACACCGTGTTCCCAAACCCACATATTGTTCGTGACTCACTATTCAAATTGGATTCTTTGGACTGCACTGATTCCCAACCTGTGTTATCCATCCTGTGTGATTTCTCCCATCTAAGCAAAACTCTCCACTTGCCTTGACCAATCCTGGTGTTTCACTGGCAGTTTTAGAGATAGATTTCTGCTCCATCATGTAAATTGGCAATGAAAATGCTGAAAGCACCTGACAGATCTCCATGAAATGGGTACCTTATGGGGACTCCTTTAAGACAGTATTTCCCTAGTTGCTATAAGCACATAATGTATGAAGAACTTGAGTTATATCACAACTACAGTTTCCCTTCTATCCACTAGACTAGCTTACCTGTCAAAATGAAAATTAGTGGAGTTTATTTTGGCCAACTTCTGACCAACCCATGTTGGTACTTCTGACCCAGAACAGTCAACTGCAAAAGGACTGAAGCCTTTTTTAGGGTAGTGAGAGCAAGAACAAAGTTAAAAAAGAAAAAAACCTCTATCTCCTGGTTGGTGTGGATCAACCATGACTTAATGGAGTACCTGTAGAAAGGAGGTAGTTGAAAATGTCCAGGTAATGGATCTTTGGGAAACAAAACTCCTTGGCTGATACTTTTGCAGTAAATGTTCAGACTGCTGGATTGCTATCCAGCTAAAGATGGTCTTCTCTGATAAATCCTTTTTTCCCATAACTGGTATGATTGCTTTTTCTTGAAATGAGTGGATATCATTCTCCACCTCTCTGTTTACAAATATGTTGACAGCCTAAGCACTAGGAAGTCCTTTGAATATACAAAAAAAACCCCAGGAAGCCAGATAGAAAACTGGTGGGACCATGTGATGATCAAGGTATAAAAGATGTAGTCAGGACTGAGAAGGCTCTAGAACAGAAGTGTAGTGAATTCCTTGCATCAGTTTTCACTGCCAAAGATGTTGGGAAGATCCCATGAATTCTTTGTAGCAGATACTTTAGAGGACCTATATTGATCTAAGGTAAAAATGCCAGAAGTATTAGACCAAATATATATGTTAGTGGATGTTGGGGAACCCTAGGAGAATGGACCACAGAGAGGGGCCAGGTTTGCACACACTCCCTAGACAGCATCTGCCATAGTTACTGTGAGGAGTGTAACACCAGGGTGATGGACCACTAGTAGGGCTCCCCTGTGCTCCAGGGAGACCAGCAGGGGAACTGCATACAGAATTCAGTATAGAAAACAATGGCCTCATTGCAGATTTTGCCTTATTATGTCCGTATGATATAACAGAGAAGCTAGAAATTCAGCTGTTGGTGTCTGAGATTTTCCTGGATCTTTAAGATGAATGTCCTTCCTTGATCTACTTATGTTCCAGAATAACAGATGCTACATATGTCACTTTATGCTGAAGAGACACTCCTGACTTTATATTTTACTTCACCATCTATATATACTTATTTTTTCCTAGAATGACATTTTTTACATGTATGCTATCGACATCAAGGAAATACATTAATCCTCCTGTGATGGCAATAGCCACAATTATTTCATCTTGTGCACACATAATGAAGAGGACAGACAAAAACAGACTTCTGAAAGATTGTTTTTTCCTCTCAAGGATATTTTTGTGTAACTACCTTGAACATGAGGTTAGGCGGCTACTGAGCCTATGAATGCCAGGCAATTGTTAAAATTGCTCACAGCACAGGGAATTCATCCGAGAAGGGGGTACCTACAGAATATTTGCAGCTGACTTTCAACAGGCCGCCACTGGTCTTCACTGAAACAAAGTTCACCAAGCTCACTTTAAGGCAGGATAGTCATTCCTATAGAGACACCAGCACCACTTAGGGAAGAAGTGGAAGTTTTATAGCACTAATAGCCCAGCTAGAGACCTACTGGCATTTCTAGGAGAGAGGCAAGCATTTGTAAAAGTGATGAGCTGCATTAACTTCACCACACTTAGATAAATCCTTGTCATTTCTCTACAGAAAGAGCACGATACAGATAGTGCTGAAGCACAATTGTAAAGCATACTGACGCTGAATTATGGTGCTGATAGGGAAGAGAAATACTTTACATTTTAAAAGTAGAATGTGCAACTCTGCAAAAATTGCTTCATTGGCAAACTCCATTTCAGTTTTATCTGTGAACTGTAATCATATGTAAAGTAAAACGTAGGAGACAACTGTTTTCCAATAGGCATGCTCAATTTGGAAGAAAACAGTGAAAAACACCAATAGCCCATTGCATTATATTGGCTTTGATACTACTCATGTTTTTGAATCTTAATAGCTCCAAGTGCTCTGAGCTTGTAAATTAGCATTATTATGACAAAGAAACACTTTCAGTAAGAAAAAGACTAAAGAAACCTCTTAGAAGATGACTGGGTTATAAGATAGCTGTTATTGGAAGTTTAGTTCTAAATAATGCACCAGCGCACCAGTTAAGACCCCATGCACCAGTACAGGTTGGGGGCTGGCCTGCTGGAGAGCAGCTCGGTGGAAAGAGACCTGGCAGTCCTGGGGGACAACAGGATGACCATGAGCCAGCAATGTGCCCTTGTGGCCAAAAAGGCCAATGGCATCCTGGGGTGCATCAAACAAGAGTGTGGCCAGCAGGTTGAGGGAGGTCATCCTCCCCCTCTACTCTGCCTTGGTGAGGCCGCACCTGGAGTACTGTGTCCAGTTCTGGGCTCCCCGGTTCAAGAAGGACAGGGAACTGCTGGAGAGGGTGCAGCAGAGAGCTACCAACATGATGAGGGGACTCAAACACCTCTCTTATGAAGAAAGGCTGAAGGATTTGGGTCTTTTCAGTCTGGAAAAAAGATGACTGAGGGGGGACCTTATCAACACTTATAAATACTGAAAGGGTGGGTGTCAGGAGGATGGGGCCAGTCTCTTTTCAGTGGTGCCCAGCAACAGGACAAGAGGTAATGGGCACAAGCTGGAACATAGGAAGTTCCTTCTCAACATGAGGAGGAACTTCTTTACTGTGAGGGTGGCAGAGCACTGGCACAGGCTGCCCAGAGAGGTGGTGGTGTCTCCAACTCTGGAGACATTCAAAACCCATCTGGACGTATTCCTCTGCAGCCTGCTGTAGGTGACCCTGCTCTGGCAGGGGGGTTGGACTAGATGATCTCCAGAGGTCCCTTCCAACCCTATGGTTCCATGATTCTATGATAATATTGTTTTTCCCTCAAATTTGTTTCTAGTTTGGGGAGGGGGAGGCGTATAGCAAGTGCATTACTATATTGTTGTTACTCTGCTGCTGTATAAAGGTAGCACTTTTATAAATCATTTCTGCAGATAGCACAGTTTTGTGGGTTATAGGGGAAAAAGAAGAATAATACAGCACTGATGGCAACAGAAAACAATCAATACATATTCCAAATTTCGTATCCAAGCAGAAAAATTGTTATCACACTGTAACGGTTCATTTGAGCTATTTGCCACGCATTCTCACATGCCCCGAGGGAACAGACATAAGGGTGCAGTAGCAGACTTCTATGAACTAAAACTAGATGATGGCTATGCTGTAGCATATATTAGTATTTCTATGTGGTGGTTAAAATCCTGTAAGATCAACATGGCAGTTTAGCAGGTAACAAACTTGTCTTCTGACAGTGAGACCGCTGACTATATCGAAGAAGCTATCAGTTCATACAGCTGCAGGTTTTGTTCAGAAGCAATTTAAGAGTAATTTAATATAGAGATTAAAGATATAGTGCCATGAGAATGATTCAGTCAGAAAACATAGCTATACCTTAACATGTGCATTGATTTAGATTAAAAGAATTGTTATCAGCCACCTTCCTGGTGACTGCTACTAACCACAACAGGAAAGAGAAGGAGGAAAAAGAGTAGGAGAGGATGGAATTGGAGGGGGAAATAGAGGTGGAGGAGGGGGAAAGGAGGAGAAAAGGGAAAGAGGAAGAGGAGGGGAAAGGGGAGGAGGAAGGGGAAGGAAGGACTCAGCGTGACACAGTCAGCCCTTGCTTGCTTATGGAGCTATACATGGAAATTCAGGTATAGACAGAGCTGACACCCTGCTTCTGAAACATTGTCTATATACGCAGGAAATTCAGTGGGACTGTATTTGGGCCAGGCTGCTTTCCAGTTTTGATCAAATAATAATCTTGGAGTCTGGTATTTCAGCCTGAAAAAGTTAAGTGTCTCTTCCTAGGATTCTCTTTCAAAAAAACATTTCTTTTTGGTCCCAATTAATTATTCTCAGTGATTAAGTGACTGGACAGCTCAGTGATCAGTTTCTCAATAGCAGTTATGCCTGTTATCTTTTCCTCTATAAAAGGCATATTGAAAACGAAGCAATGTATCAGTATGAGCCTGTATCCTTTTTGCTTGTTGATTTCTTTATGAAAAAACTCTGAAAAAATTCTGAAAAATCACATTAAAGATAAAGGAAATGCTAAGCCACACTTCTGCCATTTTCCTAGTCAGCTGTCTAGGTTCATTTTTGGAATGAATTTTCTCTGCTGAGATGAAAGGGTCAGAGCTTTAAATCCTTCACAGACAAATCTCTTCTCTTAAATATTTTAATAAATAGGCTTGGCCACAAAGAACCAATTATAAAATAAACAGTAAGTCTGAGTAAATAAATACTGTTTTCTATTATATTTAATGTGGAATCACATTGCTACTTAAGTGCCGTAATTTTCCAGTTGGCCATAGAAAATGTCAAGACTAAAGGATTTCATACAGTACTTGTTACCCAATGCCATGAAACTGAGGTGAGGAAAAAAAAATAATTTCAAAATAAAGGTTGTCCTTTTTATCAACTGGAGTGATTAATCACTGAACCAGGCTTTCCAAGAAAGTAGGAGAAACTTTCTTAATCTCCTTAAATCAAGGCTGGCTGCATTTCTGGATGATAGACTTTTTCTTTGTCAAACATGTATTAGTTTGAATGTGGAGGAACTCAGAGAAACAATTTGGCTGCAGGTTGGAAGACCAGCTAATCTAAGAATTCTTTCTGGAGTTGAATTCTTACAAATCTGTAAATAAGATTGCTAAAGTTAGCAGGATCTGTGAGTATAACGTGAACAATAAGTAAACAAAACCAAGAACACAAATATTGTAGAAAACCCATCTTAAAGATCAGAGTTTCTTGAGCTTTGTTTTCGTTTACAGGTTACTTTTCAGAAACTGAAGACAGCTTAAGTGAAAAGAAGTGATTATGTTTAGAATCACAAATACAGCTAATTATAAATTCTGGTTAATTGCTATGATTTAACCTGGAAGGTGAGTGGGACCAGTGAATCCTATCACCAAAACTCCATGTACATGGAAACGCCTTTATTTACTTGTGTGGCTGAGTTTGACACATAGCCTGTCTAGGAGGATTATTGGCATACCACAGCTCGTAAAAAAACTCTAGTTTTTCCTAGCAGCTATTTTAGCTTAATGAGCAACCTTTACTTCTCGTATTTTCTAGCAATTCCTCTCTATGTGTACAACTATATTACAAGCACCGGAATGAAGGACAAAGAATCAAAATGTGGAACTACTCTGAAATGTAGCACCACAAGTTCTCTCACTGTTTAATCTCTCCTTGAAAACTACTTCTGTAGCTCTGATTGCACGTTACCCTTTTTTGTGCCTTTTCTGTTTCTCCTATGTGTTTTTCAAATACATGACCAGAATTCCTTGCAATATTCAAGTTTATACAATGATATAACGACATTTGGGATGTTTCTCCCAATCTTATTCCCTAGTACTTTCTAACATCTCACTTATTCTTTTGATTATCCTGAACAGAGAACTGAATTTTTCACAAAATTACTCAAACTGACTCCATGATCTCTTTGAAGACTGATAGCCAAGAGCCCTTCATCATATATGTATGTATATGTATGATATATGCTACAGTTACTTTTCTCTGCACAAATAACAGCACCTCAGATGCTGTTGCCACCTGCTGCCCTCACAGGACTTGCAAACTCTGTTCCTCTCCTCCCGCAGTACCACAGCCGGTGTCACCCACCCCACCCTTGGTGACACCACCACCAAAGCTACTCGCTCCCCTTGTTCCCAGGTTTCCTGCTTCAGACAATCATTGTTGGCCATCATCCCCTGCTTTCCTAACCAACTGCACTCATTTCTCAGCTGATGTTCTCCATGGATATTTACTATAATAACTGCTTTGTTTCACGTCTGCTAAAAGGAGCTGTAACAGAATTACTGGGGATGCCACAGTCTGAGGATGGAGATTTTGCATCCCCGCACAGGGCAAGGGGTCAGATCCTTGTTTCACTCTTTCAATCTGCAAATTAATACTACTCCCAATGTCCTTTATCTTTCAAGGAAGATGTTGGCACTATATAATATTCCTTCACAGCCTAATTTTGCTCTAGATATGCTGTTTATGACATTTACATACAGGAAAAGCAACACAGGTATTTTAAATAATTCTCCAGATTTCCTTCTATTTCCAATTTCAGGGGATCCAACGTATGTCTGGGACAGTTAGTACCAAGTTACAAACTACTCTAGCAAAGATTCACTAATAAGCCCAGGTCCCTTCAAGTCCTTATGTGTTAAATATGGATCTTGCAAATTCAGCTCACTTTTGAGCAACGCTTTCATTTCTGAGTTTTGTGACAGAAGAATTCTGCAGAGTGCAATGAGTAAGTCGGGAGGGATATAGTCAGAGCCAGTATGAAGCCTGTCCAGTGTGAATTTTATCACCTCAGAGAGAAAAGGATGATGTGGTCTTATAAAATTCCACCATTCTTCTGGAAAGACCAAAACTAATCGAGAAATACCTGTACATCCCTAAGGAAAGGTCAAAGGAAAAAGAATACTGAGTTAACAAGATGATTCAGCAAGCTGGAATCATATTTCTTTTAACTTGACATTTAGACTGAATTAACATCCTGAACTTACTCAGCAAGCAATGGAGCTCAAAGCAAATCCATTTAGTTTTATATTGAGAAAATCCAAAATGTGCCAGGCTGACATGACTAAGCACCTACTGAGCCTTGACCATCCTGGAGCACGGAAGCATGATCAGGGCAGAAGAGCTTTTTCACTACTGAACAGTGAAGGAAAACATGCAAAAGGAAAAGGCCCCCAGGAGTCGCATGCCATTAATAAAAGGCCAAGGCCAGATTGCCAACCACAGTTACAAATTTTCTTCATAAAGAGCTTAAAGATTGATGCAGAAAGGACAGGTTGAAACGATGTGAAAGTCGGTTCTTTCAACTCGACATTTAGACTGAACTAATATCCTGAACTTGCTCAGCAAGCGAAAAGAGAGAAAATTATCAGGTGAGGCCTTTAAAGTCTTTGAGTGCGTGCTTGCAAGCCATACCACTAGAGAAAGTAGAAAGCAATATCCAGGTGAAATAGTTGAGTGAACTTTCCCAGAGACAGGTGTTTTTAAAGGCCTAGCTCCTACTGAAGGCATCAGAGCAGAGCACAGTGCTGTTGGTGTTTAACTAGGGATATCTACGACCAGGAACTAGGGGCAATACTCATTCTATTTACTGTGCAAGGCAATGTCTTGAATGCGGTGTTTTACAGACTTATAAACAACCTTTAAGCACGTTCAATGGGATTGCTAATAGGAATAAAAAAATGCATATACTTCAGTATCTGCTGTAGGGAGAACTCCATTCATCATAGGAATGTTTGCCCAATTTATTTTTTTTTTTAATTTAGGCTCAGAATATTTATGAATTTCTTTCTTTTCTACTTCTGTGCAGGTTGGTTTTATTTACACTTTGTTTATATTTAATCTTTAACAGGCCAGATATAAGTAGCAAGAGCTCAGCTAAATGGAAACTTCCCACATGTTTGGGGCGGTTTCAGGCAAGGTGTTACATTACTAGATAAAATGGATGTTACGACCTTCTGAAACACTGGGAAACTGTGCCTCTCCTGCCTCGTACGTGACCAGAAACAAAACAGTCCAATATTACTTAGACCTCCTTAGTAAACACCTTGCACGCCTTTTATTATCTGAGAAGCTGTTTAGTTGACAGATCTCCCATTTGAATTTAGATTACCACTCTTAAGTATAGCAGGAGGTCTGGAATATACCCTAAAGGCAGCCCTAGCACATGCTCCACCATGATTAATCTAGCTGCTTAGCAGATGTCAGTTGTACTACTAAAAGTCAAACAATCACCCTTTCGTTGTAAGCTCAGATGACTCTACCTCAAGCCACAGACCATTGTTCATTGTTTTAAGATGCATACGGTGTAGACGTTTTAAAAGAAGAACCACGGGAAAAGATGCTTAACGAACAGGAAAGTGTAACCTCAAACTCCTATATCTTAAAAATCAAGAGTGAATGTTCATTCTTTTTGCTTTTATATCTTGTAATAACAAAGGAAGAATGAATTAAGGCCGCAAAGGGGCCAGTGGTTAAGTTACAATGAAAACCGTATGAAATAGAAAAGTTGGATAGTCAATGGATTAAGCATCATCATCCTCTTAAAAATAACTTGAGAAATAGAGTAATACACTTTATGCTTATTTCTCCAAAGGAAACATTGTCTACTTATGATCATATCTTTTTTTTTTCCTATCATTTTCATGTCCAGATGGATATTGTTTTACTGCACAAGATTTCCTGAGATTTTTAAGTTGAATCAAGCAGTTGAAGGGTTCATCTGACAACTGCATTACTAACGAAGAGGAATTCAAATGAACCATGTGCCTGATAAGAAGAGATGTACAACTCTCTAGGTGTTGTGATAGATTGGTACCATTTCTCCAGAGAAGGTTCGGACAACTGTTCCTTCAGCGAAGGAGGCTGCCTGTAAAACAAGTGTCAGGTGCAAACTGGAAAGCACCTGAACAGTGTCTCTTTTCTTCCAGCAGGACCAGATGTTTTGAAGAGCCATATGTTCATTCTTAATTAAAAAAAAAAAAAAAAAAGAAAGAAAAAGAAAAACCCTCAAAGCCTCTACTCTAAATACTTCACGAGAACTGTTCTCACTCTGCTGGAAGCTGCTCTCCGTCGGGACGCAGCGCGTTCACCCCAGAGCTGCCCTGGCACAGCTGCCTGGCCAGCACAAGCTGCTCCGAGTCTTTGCTGCTGTCAAGGCAGCAGCACCAGTCCCTTCCTCCCCCTCCATCCTCGCCATCCTACCTTATCCCCCTGCCACCTGTGCAAAAACAAGATTAATTTTCAGCCAGATGATTGCCCCAGTGTTTAACCCAACTGAGTTACGCTGGGTATTGACTCCTGCAGGATTATAGTCTATCAAGGCTAGTAATTAAGGGCACTTGGAGTATCGCCATTCTATTTTCATTGACTCAGATTAATAAAATGCTGCCTGAAATATAAGCCTGTGTGTTTGAAATACTATTAGCCCGATTTCTGCCATCATTTTTCACTTGTGACTGTGGCCCTCACTTCACCATCAGGCCCACTGAAATAAGTAGAGCCAGCTGCACAGTAAGATACTTGTAAATTGAAGTATGACCCCAGTTTTGATCTACTACAGAACACAGAAGGTAATTTCCACTGACTCACTGTGAGACAGAGCCAAGTACTGTGCAAAGCAGCAACAATTTAGTAAAGGGGAAGAATTCCATAAAATATCCTCACTGCTTATTTTAATAACAAAGAAAAAAACCCAAGCATAGAGCAAAGGAAAAAACCACCCTGTAATAATAGTTATTTGGCCTGACTGTATGAACATGACAGAAGGAATAACTATAACGAGAAAATTAGCGTGGCTTTTCAGCACTTCTTTGCCATACTGATGAGGCTCAGTAAGCTGAATAACAGTATTTACACCTTTACCCTTGTTAAACCCCAAGGGCAATGAGCTATGTGAGAGTTGCACATTTATTACCACATCACGTCATGCACACTGAACAAGGTGGTGAAGATGGAGAAGGTGGAAAAAGGTTTAGGTAGAACCACAGAAACCCTCTTGGCATTTTATGAGCAGGCTTGCACGGCGACAACAGAAATGTTTCATTTGCAAAGAGGTAAATTACAGATCGGTTAAGGTCAAAATTATTCCTACTGTGACATTTTTGCACCGGGAAACTGATTAAAAAAAAAAAAAGGAAAATATCCTGTAGCAACATGCAAATTTGAGACATTTCTGGTGGTACCCAAGTTTCCCTGGGCTTCTCTCTTGTTCTTTGACAATATGCCTGACAGACATCTAAAATGCCTGGGCTTTTAGTGCCTAGTTACCTCACAGAGCTATTTTATTCAGGACACTGGATCTCACAGGCATTTTAGCTCATCAGCTCCAAGGATTTCCAAGCCCTTTTGTTCCACATCATTTTGGCTAAGCAACTGCTGTACAAGGGCACCAGTGGTTTCAGGGTCAAGAGGAGATTATTTTATTTTTAACGTCTAAATATCCCGGTGGAGGATTATGTCAAAATAAAATACTGCTGATGTCCTGATCTGTGAAAAATAGTGAGGTTAAGATTTTGTGTGTGTCCCCTGCCTTGTTCAAGACAAGAAATCTCTCCATCAAAAATCTCAAACTGGGAAAAAACCAGAAAGTCTATTTCCCAACGAACTCTATTTAAAATAGTACCCACAATTGTCTGAAGTCAAGGAAGAACACCAGAAACTTAGATTCATGTGTACACAATGAACTTTTTTATACAACAAGCTGCCTTTAAGGAAGAAAAGAAAATTCCAGTTTTCTTAACACACACATTAAAATTAAAACTCCATGGAAAAGAAAGATGCGGAGTAGGCACATATATATTAAAGCCTGAATAGCTATCTCTATGCTACTAAATAAAACCACTCCACAAAGGGATCATCCCCGATCATCCATCCTGCTTAACTGTTGGCATCCTTGGCTCCCCAGCAGAGATTTGCCTTAGCACTCTCTACGATGATGCCCTCAAGCCACTATGTGAAAGACAGAAAGCATCAGTGACAGCTCCCAAGAGGTGGCATGGACAAGTCTGCACCAGGCTTGACTCCCTCCTTTCTACACTGTCCCCTGACTTGTGCAGCAGACTTGCACTCACCTGTGCTTTACAGATCAGGGCATAGTATAGTAACCCTCAGCTCCACATTGTCAGAACTCCACACTGTAAGAGCTGGAAGGCAGCCCCCATGTCATTTCAAACACTTTGATTTGGGCAAATAAAGAAAATTCGAACGACCATGTTTGAGGTCCACAGGGACACTACGTAAGGTACAGAGGATGCTCAAGGCAGCTTGTACTATTTGCTCCCAGGCCAAAGAAGGTCCCCGACCATGTAAAAACATGTCAGCATTGAATGTGCGCAGTTAGCTGCATGCGTGCTCCTGGGTGCAGAGTCCACACAAGCACAAACCCAAATTTCTTCTGCTTCTAGAATCTGTACAATTTGAAAGAGTTACCTGCCCAGTTCAGATAAATGTGAAGTATTAAAGTATATACTGTGAAGACAACATAACCTCACATCACTGCCAAAATGTTGTATTTATTCTCATTTAATCTGTTATATTCGTATTACATATGGGTATATTCATATACTCATCATTTGCCTCCATTGAAAATAAATGTAGGTTTCATAAGGAATTATACACGTACCTTTTAAGCCTAACTCTTTAGCAGGGTATAATGGTAAATACACCATAAAAAATGTAATATATAGTAAGCAATAAAAATATTAGAATATGAGGAGTAGTTGAGGAAAATTAGTATCTATTACAGGTAGGTTAAGCCACCTTATCTTTAGTCAGGTTAAGCTGAAGCTAGAGGATCAGAAAACATCAGAGATGTAAGACAGATGAACCGGGCTTTCTCACCTTTCGCTTGTGGATGAAACAGCTCTAGTGCCAAGTAGCTAGTGAATCTAAATTTGTGCTAAAAAAGTACGATCAATCTCACAACTTTGTATAGTTTCATACATTTCTATTATTGAGATAATAAAAGCCAGACATCTCAATTGCATTCCTGTGGCCATAAACCTCGAATCCATATTTATGCAGAGGTTCTCATGCAGGTGCACAAGTTATTCAACTGAGCTAGCCAAAAAATCCTATCTAGTCGGTAGGATTAGAAATTAATGAAACAATGGATTAGAAACTTTGAAACAATATTTGTTCTAGATTTTATGTATTTACCTTTCTTCTTTTCCATGTTTTTGATTTTCATTCTGTAAGCACATAATCATCATTTGCATCCATGTCATATCTCTGTAGCGTGTGGATTTGTCATGTCATACTGGCATACCATCGTTCTTCACTACATGATTAAGTTCTCAGGTAAAATTCTTTCCCTCTATTACTGCCAACTTATACTGCCTCAGGCATTACAGCTTGAGCTCTCAGGATTTTCAGCAGCGAAAAGGGGGGTTAACCAAGGAACTGATGAATGGTAATAGCTATTACAAACGTCTGTGGCCAAATCCCGTAGCTGCAAGTAACACAGGACAAACATGGAGATGGAATAAGGGTGGAAAAAGCAAACATCCTTGTTAACCCTCTCTGCTCCACCAGGAAAAAAAGCAGAACGACATTTTGAACTGTGACTGAAAACTTCACTATATACGTTATAGTTTATGTGCAGTGAACCAAGGCCCTCTACTTTGACTTCCCACCTGGACAGTGCTGCCTGGGGACTGGTGTAAGTACTCGCAGACAATGGCATGGTTAATGTGATGCCAAGGGCGTGGTGGTCACCAGCGAAGGAAGCCCTTCAACATTGCACATTTCTTCTTTTTTCACTGCACAGCAGCATCCCTTTGCAGATACACCCCCAGTAGTGTTTCTCTGGGGGACAATGCCACGTTGCAACGTGTAGGACAATTTATTTTGCTCCAAGGCTTCTGCTAGGGATTCTGCCTGCAGTCACAAGTTGGTCTCTTAAGCGGAGTTAAACTACAGGAGAGTACGTAAGTGTGGCTCAGTTCTCAGTGCTGAAATGTAAGTACAAAAATAACACATTCTTTACCCTGCAGAACACCCTTCTGTACATTTCACCTTTCCACTTTTATAACTGGTGAGCAAACAAAAAGTCTTATGTTTTTACTTATCAGGAGACACCTTTACCAAACCACCCCCCAAACTGAGACGTGGTGAGTGCTCGGTATTGATGTACACCACGTGCTGTAAACTGAAAGACTTGTGAGACCACAGCCTATTCTTTATGGACATAATGCATCCAGAGATTAAAGCATCAGATCTTAAATTTCTATTATCTTGTTATTAAAGATTGTGACAGGCTTATTTCCTCCCTAGTTTATCTAAAGAATGAAAAATGGCAAACCCAATGAAATCCTATTTTCTGGCCAGCCATTAACTTGATTTACAATGAATTTGTACAGTGCCTGATTTATGCCAATGTTGTATTACAGCTTCTCTGCAAAATACAAACAATTAACTAATGATTTACACTTATGCAAGCAGGGGGGGAAAGAAGATCATAATTTTTTCTCATGCCTGCTTCCCTTACAGCGTGCTCAGTTCTCAAAAATGAAGACTGATGTGTTCACATGTGCTTCAACAGTCAGTCGACACTTTTTAATTAGAAATACAGAGAACAACCCTGAGTGAACATACTTGTCACCCATGAGTAGAGATGGGTCTATGCAAGACCTGACGGCAGCTGAAGTCTCTAAACACTTTGAAAGGTATTTTACACTGGATTGACTCCCCGTACCTTTACTCTCCTAAAAGCTGAGATGCTGAAATTACAAGCCTTGCAGCTATACACAAAGAAAAAATGTTAGCTATCATCTCCTTTATTTCTCAGGGTATCACGTTTTGCTCCGCTGTTACGGAAAACGCTGGATTTTGTGCCCTTGAGACAGACTCCTTCAATAAAAACTGGTATAAGTGTAGTGCACAAAACAGAAATCTTTTTACAGTTGAAAGTAGTGAACCCTGAACCCCAAAAATCAATGCTATATTTATAGTGTCTTCATGATAGCGACATAACAATCTTTTCTCCTCCTGGGCAAATCTTAATAGTTATGAAAGAGTACAAGAATAAGTTAGCTCTTCAAAAATTAAACATGCTCATAAGTCTTCTTCTGAGCTAATCAAAGCAACTTTTTATTCCAGCAGGCTTCCCATTAAAAAAAAAATAAATAAATCAGCTAACAGGAATAATCAGTGCTTGCTTCGTTGTTATATCCTTGAACAGAAACGTAACTATTACTGTCTGAAATATGAAATGCTAACACCTGGAAATTGCTTATGAAAGTGAAAACAAGTATTTTTAAAGTCCTCATGAAATGAGGACAAAATTCAGTGTCAAAATGCTATAGATTTTGTTTCAATAGTTATATTATGCTTGTATTTTGTATTATGACCCAGCATTAAATAACAATGACATGAGACCATTTAACCATTTAACTATCATACAATTATTTTTAAGTAATTGAAAAAAGATACTTTTTTTTTTAAATAAATGATTGATACACGGCATCCTATATCCAAGATGAAAGTGTTTCGTTGCTTTGTTGTAATACAACAATTTACTTATTTTAGTGCGACCCATCTTACATGTCTGCAGCTGACAAAAGTTTTCTGCTTTGGGAAAAACCTCCTTGGATGTGATTTTCTTTCTCTGTTCACTACAGAGGAATGTAGACAAACAAATTAGACTACATAGATGCTGAAAATGCCTTAAATTCTCGCAGTTCTCAATAGTACATGCTTTCCTTCTATACAGTAGGAATAATGGTACCACCTTTACAAAGCATTGGAAAAATCTGTGTATATTCACAGAATTTTCAAACTGTCAAAGGAAAAATTTTGTGGAAACCTCTTCCCTGAAAGAAGGAAGGAGGAGATCTACGTATGCATAAAATGGCATCAGGGTAAAGGAGAAAAAGGAAGCAACAGGACTCACGGTCTGTGGAAGACGAGAGTGGTTACAGAAACGACCAGAAAAATTTTAAAAAGAAAAAGAGTGGATATGCTAAGAACTTTATATTTATGCAAGACCATTTACAGATTGTGACCTGATTATAAACAAATTACATATTCAACAAAATAGCAAAAACAACGAATTTTTTGCCTCTTTTTTTTTTTCCCCAAGTATTCTGTGACTTTTTTATTAATACTTTTCAAAATAGCTGTTTAGGATATCACCTCACCTACAGGATTCTGAGAAACTTCATCATGGCAGAAGCCCAGAAAATGAGAATAACCAGATCTTCAAAGAACTCATCACTGATACATACTATATGCTGCCCAATGGATTTCAGTGCTCCTCTTCTTTGAAACAATAAAAAAAAAACGCTTTGCTTTCCTACTTGAGAAATGATCTCAAAATTCAGAGAATACATACTGTTATATAGGAATGGTAATTGCTCTCATAATTTAAAGCCCATTCTTCTACCAAAAATCCCAAATCAAACAATAAAACCACGTGTCCTGAGTGTTATCACAGAATGTTCCCCTTCAGAGAAGGTGGAGTTACTAAATGCCTTCGGTCTTTACTGCTCAGGCCAGCCCTCAGGAGTTACAGACTTTGGAGGTAGCAGGGAAAAGTCTGGACAAAGAAAGACTTCCACTTGGTTAAGGAGAATCAAGTGAGAGATCAGTTAAGCAAACTGGATATCCACAAGTCCATGAGTCCTGATGGGATGCACCCGAGAGTGCTAAGGGAGCTGGCAGAAGTCATTGCTGGGCCGCTCTCCATCATCTTTGAAAGGCCCTGGCGAACAGGTGAGGTGCCTGAGGACTGGAGGAAAGCCAATGTCACTCCAGTCTTCCAAAAGGGCAAGAAGGAGGACCCAGGGAACTGCAGGCCGGTCAGCCTCACCTCCATCCCTGGAAAGATGATGGAACAGCTCATTCTGGGCATCATCTCAAGGCATGTGGAGGAAAAGAAAGCTATCGGAAGTAGTCAACACAGATTCACCAAGGGAAAAACAGCACTCTTGGCAAGTTTGTTGATGATACAAAAATGGGAGGGGTGGCTGACGCAGCAGAAGGCTGTGCTGTCATACAGGGAGACCTGGACAGGCTGGAGAGCTGGGGAAAGAGGAACCTTATGAAATTCAATAAGGGCAAGTGTAGGGTGCTGCATCTGGGGAGGAATAACCCCAGGCGCCAGTAGAAGTTGGGGGCTGACCTGCTGGAGAGCAGCTTGGTGGAAAGAGACCTGGCAGTCCTGGGGGACAACAGGATGACCATGAGCCAGCAATGTGCCCTTGTGGCCAAAAAGGCCAATGGCATCCTGGGGTGCATCAAACAAGAGTGTGGCCAGCAGGTTGAGGGAGGTCATCCTCCCCCTCTACTCTGCCTTGGTGAGGCCGCACCTGGAGTACCGTGTCCAGTTCTGAGCTCTCCAGTTCAAGAAGGATAGGGAACTGCTGGAGAGGGTGCAGCAGAGAGCTACCAAGATGATGAGGGGACAGGAACATCTATCTTATGAAGAAAGGCTGAGGGACTTGGGTCTTTTCAGTCTGCAAAAAAAGATGGCTGAGGGGGGACCTTATCAACACTTATAAATACTGAAAGGGTGGGTGTCAGGAGGATGGGGCCAGTCTCTTTTCAGTGGTGCCCAGCAACAGAACAAGAGGTAATGGGCACAAACTTGAGCATAGGAAGTTCTGTCTCAACATGAGGAGGAACTTCTTTCCTTTGAGGGTGGCAGAGCACTGGAAGAGGCTGCCCAGAGAGGTGGTGGAGTCTCCAACTCCGAAGACGTTCAAAACCCGCTTGGATGCGTTCCTGTGCAACCTGCTGTAGGTGACCCTGCTGTGGCAGGGGGTTGGACTAGATATCTCCATAGGTCCCTTCCAACCCCTACCATGCTGTGATTCTGTAATCACAGAATCAAAAAGAATGGCCTGTTACCAGCTTTGTGTTTTAGCTGTGTAGAATTGGGCAAAGGTCAAACAACTGCCCAGTAAGGAGATATTGAATATTGGCTGCTGTGTGACAGTTGAAAGCTGTACAAAAAACCTGGAAATATTGATTTTGATGATTTTTGTGATGATGCCGATTATAAACTATATGATTACATTACTTTGTAATCCAGCAGACCCCTTTCATTACATTTTGTTAAGATTTATACCAATTCTCTCAGTGTAACGTGAGACTTCTATTTCAATTAAGTTCCCATATCCTCATTATGATGTGACAGAAAACGTCTATCCATTCATATGCAATTAAATCTCTTTTTGCTTGTGAATTCTATGTAATTATTATATCTTTACTGCAAGGTTTAAAAAGGAAAGGCAAAGTTATTTATCATCCTTTCCCCATACCACCAGAAGCTAGGAGAGAAAGTAAAATATACATGAAGACCCAAAGGGAAGAAATAAAATTTATGAACACAGAGTAAAAAAATAACAAGATATCATTGCCTAATGACAATAGCTGACTGAGCATAGATGCAGTTAGGGTCAAACCTATTTGAAATTAAGTCAAATCCCAAATGTACTTAATCACATTTGAAAGAGATGAGCTACAGGAACCAAAGGACCATGACTACATCATTTTCACCTGAATTACATTTCTTAGGACTCCTCTGTTTCCTTAAATAACTAGGAAGATTTTAAGCTTTGCTTCTAAAAGAAGGCCTATGCCTGCAAAACTATTTTTGTTTAGGGCTTTTAGAAGATAGAGTTAATGGTACATAATTCCTTTATCAGTTTTCTCAACATAAGTCATAACTTCAGTGCCATCAAAGATAAAGTTTCAGAAAATCAAGTTTCTCTATAAATAGACACATGAAGCATATGAGGGAATGATGGCACAATTATTACTTTTCCATCCTATTCTTTGTATTATGTGAAGATAATTTCTTTTCAGTTTAAATCATTGAGCATTCTGCCCTAATGTATTGTCTTCCTACAAACAATCATTTCCAAATGAGCTGGAGAACTGGAAACAGTCAAAGAGCAATCCTTCTACTTTATAATCATTTCCTGACTACTTTAATGAACAATGATGCAAAAATTGCTTTTACAGATATTTTTAACTGTTCCAAATAGTACAGACATAAAGCAGGATTAAGGAATCAGAAGTCATAAAAGTCTACATCTCTTCCTTCCTTTTTCTCTCAGACTTTCTTTGTGGGCAAGGGAGATTTCAAAACCACCACTGTCGTTTATATCTGACGCTTTAAAAATATACTGGAGTCGAAATCTCAAGACACAGAATTCAAAATTAGTTTCTTCAGGTTTATAATTGAGCCACAATTTCACTCTGGGGCATTACTTCTTAAATAAGAGACAGAAGCACTTTTCCTCCACTAAAAAATTTGGCAATTTGAAGTCTGGAAGAGGAGTAAAAGAGAGAGAACTAGGCAGGTCTCTGCAGCATAACCCTGACTGTCCCTGTTCCCCTACAAGGTGACAAGACTCAGAAACAATTAGGGGATGGGATAAAAAAGGTGACCTGGTTCTCCTATGACACAAGGAATTCAGAAATCATGTGGCACTTTTCAAAAGAATCAACGAAAGTTGGAAACAGTCAAGTAATTTCCCTACCTGAACACACATTTTGGTCAGTAGTTAAACTAGCAGTTTATGAGGAATTAAGCACTAGTAGGTGCGCCACAGGGTGAAGGACAAGGCATAGTGGCAAGGCCAACTTCTATCTCATATGGGCTAGTCTTAAAATTTTCATCAAGTACTTTTTTCTTGTTTTTTTTTTTTTTGTCAAAAAAGCAAAGCCAAAGTAGAACTAGGGTAATGACTTGAAAGAACGTAATAAATGTTTTCCATCTCTACTTTTTCCTTGCTGTTCTCAAGTAAAAAGAAAAAGCCCAACACAGTAGTACTATCAAGTCAGGTCAGAAATCCATCTACTCCAGAATCCCATGAGACGGTGTGACCGCTGGCCCTTTGCCCACTTTAACACATGGTCTGTTGCACTGAGCAAGAATTGCATGATCAGATGTGTATTACACTATGTGTTTAAGTCTTCGTGCTCTGCTTACAATCCTTTTTATTGTTTTCCATGTCCTAGCTGCATTCTGTAAAGAGCTGCTGAGCTTTGTTCAGGCACAGCTTTCGATGAAAGAAGACTGGCAACAAGATAAGTCAAGATGAGTCTCCACAAAACCAATCTGAAAGCTTATCTTGAAACAATGTTCTGGCATTCTTCTTGTCCTTAGACAGGATTTTTATGTGCAAGTGGGAGATAATGCAGACTAGACTGAAGAGATCCCTTTTAAAAGTTTTACTAATTTTCATTAGGCTGGTTCATATGAGTTCTCTGGGCCCCTCAGTGGAGGATTTTAATCATATTGTGCCTTCTGTGCTACAGTGATCACAATGCTAATCTCTGTAATTCCACATTTGGGAGCCCACTTTTCAAAGTGTAAACAACTGACACTGACTTCATAAAGAACATTTTTCCAGAGGGAACACAATGGTAGAGTCACAGAGAAGCATTATAAGCCAAAAACTGAAAAAAAAAAATCTAATTGTACTAGGAGAAACAAACCATTCTCGGTTGCCTTCCCTTGTTTTGCAAAATGTGCATCAATAAAATATATGTGAATAATATTTTGTGAGGGAGAAAACTTTTCCCCTTTCTACTTACAGATATCAGATGCATCATCTCTAAAGGAAAACTTAAAGAAGAAACTGAATTAACTTAAAGAAGAAACTGAATTTCAGCATCTGCAGGAATGGAAGAACAGGTTTCATAAAAACAAGAAACAAGATCAGCATGAGTGAAAGTATGGACTCAAAGGGAAGAAAAGTCTAAAAAATATTTGTGCTTCTCTATGTCTTAAAATCTGATGCACTGTCAAGTTCCCTAAGTGCTTCTGAAACCACAGGTTTTCTTCGGCTCTCTTGAGCATTATTTTGCTTAGCACCTCTGAAATGCTCTCACTATTCAGAGCTAAAATTTCCCTGGGACTTGTTCAACCTGCCCCATCTCTTGGGCTGGGCTGAACTCGGCTCCTCCGAGCGTGTCGCACAAGGACGGCAGCAAAGGCCATCTGCAGAACCAAACTCAACCGTCCAGATAAAGGAGTTCTGGAAAAAAACCTTTAACGAAAATAACTTGAGCAATTCTTTGAGGGTCTTCAAGCTTGATAAATGGTAAGAACCCTGAGATAATAGTACAGTCATGTTGTAATACTGTTTAATGACATTTTTTGTTAGCATTATTCATACAGGGATGCTATTGACTTGTAATTCCTTGAAAAGACGAGCTTCTATAAAACCTGTATTACTGAAATCCTTGTGTCTTTTACCATTACACAGATTGCAGATGACTTCATAGGATCTATTAATGCCTTGAATGACAGAATGCTACAGCACCTGACTAAATTTAGAGAAGAAAAGGAGAAAAGCAGACCTATAATTACTGTCCCTGCAAAGAGAAAATGCAGGCACTGTGCCAGTTCTTGCATTAACTATCCCAAAACTATTAAGATATTTCTTCCACCTCAATTAATTTACATTGCAGTATTAATAATGGCATAACTTCTGCGCTCTTGATCTCAGGTGCAACACCATTAAGGCTACAATGCTCTAACATGAAAACTTCCATGTATCTTCCAAAAATATAAAATGCATATTTTAGAAAATTTACCAAGCAGCTGAAGCTGGGATAATGCACTTATTATTTTTGCAATGCTCCCACATTTCTTCTAATATATTACACAGAGGGTCACAGAAGGACTTTAATCTGTGAGGCCAGAATATTGCAAGATAATTAATTTTTTTGCCCACACCAGAAAGTAACAGCATTATAATGTATGTAGTAACCTTTCTTATCCTTTTTTTTTATTATTACCCTGCCTACGCTTTGTAGTTTTATGTAAAACCTACTATACCTTTATTTGCATATAGCTCATCTCTTCCTCCAGTTTAAAACATGGCATACTTTACATTTCATAATCTACCCTGTTTACTACAGAATAGTTGGAGGACCTCAGACCAAAGGAAAAAAGTCTGTATTTCAGTGACTGTGTCATGATATGGTCTTTGGAAATTTATATATATGTCACAGAAAATGTATAAAATGCAAGATTTCAGGATTATGTTACTGGAGGTATGTACATCACAGAAAGCTGAGGACTGATGAGTCTTCTGATTGAGATTCTTTTTGCTGAAATATAAGCTATCAAGGAAATGTTTTACAAATGCCAGGAAAGCATTAGATGTTTTGTGTAAAAAATTAGGGTTTAACTATTCATAGAATCATAGAATCTGTTAGGTTGGAAGGGACCTTTAAAGATCATCTAGTCCAACGCCCCTGCAGTAAGCCGGGACATCTTCAACTAGATCAGGTGGCTCAGTGCCTCATCAAGCCTGGCCTTGAATGTCTCCAGAGATGGGGCTTCCACCACCTCTCTGGGCAACCTGTTCCAGTGTTTCACAGTGTTTCAGTATTCAAGACTTCACAAATGCTGGGGCAGCTGTTATGACCCTGAATCATAACAGCTTTAGAGAGGAGATACGACCTAATCTCATTGGAGTTCCTTTGCATCTAACAAGCATTAGTTCCCTAAGACCTGCCCTCCAACAGGTTATGCAAGATCAGATTTGATTCTTTTTCACTTCCACCATTTACAAATTTTCTCAGGGCCCCCTAACCTCAGCATCCCAGAGGCTTCCTGATCACTCTTGAAAGCACACAGAGGATGGTGGAGAGAACATTGTGGAAAATGCTATTCCTTCTCCCATTTTTTCTCTGGACAGTTAATCAGTCTACCAATCACTCTAGCCTTCCACCCATTCTACCCAGTCTCCATGTCTAAATACAAAATGGCTATAGAGTGCACATATCTTTTCTATGACACTTTGTTCCCTCAGCATGTTTGCCACAACTTCTTGAGACCCGTCAGGCAGATCAGTGAGATCTACTACTACTTTTAATATAACTGATTTAAAAAAAAAAAAGGTGAATAAAATAACACAAGTCTATACGTAGAACTAGAAGCTAAAGGACATGCTACAGAAGCTGAATCCATACAAGTATTTGCAAGTTGTGGGTGATGTCTGTTGTCAGGAATGTCAGTGAGGGCTGAAGGAAAGAAGACAAAGGTTTAAGAAAGTTGTATCTTCTGCATATTAGTAGCAGCACATATTCCAAGTTCCTGCTCCTTTTTTTAAGGTGATCATAAAGGATACTGCTGCCCAGGGACCAGATATGGTCTGCAACTTCATTTAATGGTTTACAATCAAGAGAATTTTTTTCCATATTACAAGTACTAATGTGTGATTCATCAGAGAGATTTTACTGGCTCGCTCAGCACTCAACCAGGAAAAGATTTCCCATTTGGGCTTCAAGTGTTCTGAAAGTTTTGACAAATCATGGAAAAGGCATGACCTTAATTCCTTATGACTAATCAAAAGTAAACTACATCCACTTTAATTCTGTATGAGAGCCTCTATTTTGTGATTTGCTGCTTTTCTTTTTCTCCATTTAACATCTTTAATTAATTCATCTGAACACTTTAGAGAATTGCTTTTTAGAGAACACCTATATACTCATTCCTTTCCCATTATTCATCATTAAACCATTTCATTACTGTCCCAAGAGTATTCAAACTTTACAATACCACACGACCTGGCAGGGTCTTTTTGAACATTCACTTTGGAATATCTGCAGTACCCCTTAAACCAGCTAGAAGAGTGTTGGCATAGTAGCAGTTGTAGTAGTAGTGGTGGTGGTAGTAGTATTTAAGGAGACTTTTAAATGTGTCCTAGAATTACAAGGACAAGCTGATCCCTGGGATAATTCTGCAAATTGCAGTAGAATTGCTGTAGAGAGGTTTCCACAGATTAAGAAGCAGAAATTATTAAAATGTCATGAACGAAAACCAGGAAGAAATGTTTGCACAGATGTCTTATTTATAGACAGGTAAGTGTTGGCATCATTACAAACGCAACCTTCACCCAGCTACGCTGTTTTTCCTAGAGCACAGTATTTACAAACCACAAAGTCAGTATCTATATGGATGTTATCTGGTTGTTCTGACTGGAGCTTCAGCAGTATGAAAAAGCTTGGTGAAGATCTTCCACCGCTTCCTTGAGGTTTTCTGTTGTCTTTTTATTTCTATTTTGCTTCGTTGTTTTGCTCTCTATCATCAGTGCTTCCAAACTTGATAAAAGAGAAATGCAACATATGTCTTAGACTAGTTTGCAGTACCGATATCACACAGCAGCTTACCTGTTTAACAGCGTAAAGGAGGCGACCGTAGCAGTACATCATGACCATCACAGGGATGACCAAGCAGAATATGAAGAGACAGATGATATAGGATGTGGACTCAACTGACTCAGAGGACCAGCGTACCGAACAGCTTGTACCCGCACCTTCTATCCCGTAACTGCTCCAGCCGATCAGAGGTGGCACAGTCCAGACCAGGGAATAAATCCATGAACCACCGACTGCCATCAATGCCTTCCGGTAGTCAGCGCTGCGCTTGTTGCACAGGGTGAGAGTGCTGTAGCGTTCATAGGACAGGACAGACAGGGAGATCAGGGACACAATGCCTGCAATGAACCAAGCAATTTAAATGCTTACTTTCATTATTTTGTGCGGTATCCATTAAAACCCAAGAAATGGGATGCTTTTCTAGTTATTACATTATTGGAAGCAACAGTGAAAACTATTTCCATTATTCCCTATGCTTAAATCCTCACTGGACCTGGTTGCTCTGTCCACCACGTCAAATTTTGTTAAACTCTTATTTATCTCACATTGAAAGATTTCATACTTGACAGCTATTCCTTTTCTAGGCAGGTTTTCAGATTTAGCTGTTTTAGTATTACCCAGGGGAAATCCATTTTCTACATGACCTAATAAAATGTTGAAAGATTCCCTTGCTAAGAAATATTCAATTTTTAACATCCATGAGCATTTTCAAATATTGCATTGACTTCTATCCATGCAAAGCTTTATGTTCATTATTGGGAGACCCAAAATGAAAGAAGATTTTGCACTTCTGCCCCGCCAGCTAGATATAGCTTCAGTTCTGACCACTCATATATGGAAACCACATAAAACCCTTGGCATGACTGTGATAACTTTATTCACATATACATCACATAATCAAGTTTAAAAGTGATTTATGTTAATATGGAGCCCTAGCTGTCAGAGATCAGTTGTATCTTCCAGTGGAAGATTCAAAAATCTGGGTTGTAGAGCATTTCCACTCTTTTCACCAAGGTTCAGGATCCCAACCCCCTCTCAAATCTTTATGGATTTGCATGGCAGGTTCTTAGCCAATGACTAAATGGGGTGGGGTTTTTTTTGCAATTTCCTATGGTTTTGTTCTCCTTGCAGCTTTCTTACAGTTCTTGGAGACAGAACACTGGATCTCACTTCCCAGGATTTATGACAGAAGCAACTTGTTGGAAGAAATTTAACTCCATCTTTTCCCATGGTTTCCAGGCCCTTCTTTTGGTCCAGTGTGATGAAAAACCTGAATAGACCTATGTCAGTCCAGCTCTTTCCAGGAATTTTTTTCTTGATCCTTGCCATTAATAACAGCCAACTATACAGTAGCATTGAGAGATACCCTGCCAAAATTCTCTGGGTTTGAGTCGTACCTACTACCTCCAGCAAATCTCTTAACAGAAAAGGTGATCAGGGAACCCACAACTGTAATCCATTTTTCCCCATTTGACTTCCAGCTTCTCCTATAGCTCCTTCCCAAGCGTGGAATGGAGGTGGGTCAGACACTCCCCTGGGGATAGCACTAGTCCCTCCTGTACCTGGGCAAAACACCCCCCACACATACCCACACAGGGCGCAGTAGGATATTCTCCCCAGGCACAGCATTTTGCTTCCCTTTCTCCTACAATTCAGTGAGCCATTTCCCAGTTAGCTGGATGCAGGTGCAGCTATTCCTGCTGTCCTGACAGCAATTTGCAATCACTCTGTGCAGAGCTGTGTATGGCAAAGGACCCAGGGGGAATGAAGCACTGCTTGCTGCAATAGGACACCTTATTTCTCCGGGGAAGAGAAGGCAAAATGGTGTGAGGAGAAGGGAACGAGAAGAAAACATCTTTCTTGGTACAAGAGCCTAGTAAATTATTTTCTGTATATTACTGGGAAGTCAGACCTAAAAAGTAGATACACTTGCAGCTGTAAAATGACACAGCTCCACTAAATTCAACTGAATTATACAGTTTCAGAGTCTAACTTCAAACCTATTTTAAGGCTAGACTATTTTAGAGGCAGTGGGGACTTTGTGATCGTCCCTCATCTAATCTGATTTCCTACATAACACAGCTCTTGGAAGCTCTTGTACACAATTTCTGCATTAAACACATATCTCAATATAGAAAAAAAAAAAAAAGCAGGTTTGAATTACAGACTCAAGAACAAAGAATCTACTGCTCTCTTCTCGCTTCCAGCCCACACTTATTTATCTTCACTTTCTTAGTATTGCCTCTTTCCATGCTTTTATCTGCTTGACTAAAGAGCTTCTTGCTATCAAAAACATTTAGCTCATGAAGGTACCTGAGGCAAAAATCCAGATTTTATATTTGAAACTTAGGCCTCAGTAAGGAGATATAGATCGTTTTCTGCATTTTAGATTACAGCATCATGGACTAACAGAAAACAGTCTTGGGAAGAAGAAATCTCTCCCCTCCCAGCTGAGTGCTCTACAGCAAGGTTGTATTATTCTTGCTCTACCTCTGATGGCAACTGAGGGCACGATGTCCCTCTTTTGAAGCGATAGCAGGTAAGGTGTACTTTTGTTGAGAATATCCTACAGTCCTGCGGGTGCAGTGTTGCCTAGAAAACCTGAATGGAGTGTTCAAACTTCCCTACCTCAGGGCCCTTTGCTGCTTTAGCCATTGGGGGCTCAGGTCTCAGGCTGCCTGCTCTGCCTGCTCATCCCTGTGGCCGTGCTACTGCCCAGCAGCTTCTTACAGCGTCTATTGTCATGATTTACAGCATTTATTTACACTTTCTCACATTTTTACCTACTGCCTAATATGAGAAAGATGCTCAGCTTTTCTCAGGCTGGTATTTATGATGGACAGCTTTATGGAGCAGCTCTGAAGATAACTGGCCATGAATGTAGGATTGGTTGCTTTGAGCAAAAGAAAAGTCCTGTTTTTAACTGGCACAGAATTAATGCTCAGTTATTAAATTAGGACCAGGGCAATGTCAGTAAAGAATATATCAAATATTAGCTATCAGATAAAACCACGAAAGTTTCCTTTAAATTACAGCAAATCATTTTTCTTCTCTACACAGAAGAAGATTGGAGATTCTTAATTACACATCTTGGCAGGAGACATTTCATCTTTACTCACCTTTTATTATTGAGTTCCACTGACATGACACAAACTACATTTTTCTCTGGAGGACAAGAACTGTGAAATATGGAATCTCAAACCACAAAATTTCAGAAAAAAAAATCCATATTTATCTTTTTCTTTTTTTTACCTTTTTAATAGTGCTGAAATTAATACCACTGCGCACTGACTTCTAATGCTTTCAAATCAACAAGGGAAAAAGAGGAAAGCAGTGAAAGGGTAGTTCATAAGAGATATTAAAAATTAAAAGAATTCAATGTGGTTGGTGGTTAAAATATACTAAACCAGGCTAACTATTTAGAAAAATTTCAAATACTTTGAAAGAATGAAACTGGTGCTTTGAAAGACAGAAAACGATGAAATTAACAGCCATAGAAAACCCAAAACCAAACCGAACTACTCTTTTTTTTTTTTTCCAACAGTAAGAGACATTTAATTGAATTGTCTGCAAGTAATGAAAACACCTATTATCCAGGTGAGGAAGAAACAAAACGAACAGAGGCCATAGCAACCCTCTCTCCGTCTACTTAGTGTGACCTTGTGCAGTGTACACAAAGGCGCAACATGTGCCCTGACCCTCTACACCCCAACGCTGCAGCTCCATCCAACCTTGCTGATGAAGGGCCCTCACCTTAACACAGAAGCCAAGACTGGACAAAACCAATATAGGACACACATCAAGAAATAACCCTATTCCAATATTTTGGTAGATTATCAGCTCCAATGTCTCTGTTTACTAAGAATATCCTCAACTTTTTAATTTAAAAAGTAATATTTTCTTTTTTAATCTCTCTCCTTTATCAGTTCAATAGATGAACCCTGGGAAGATACCACTATCATTTGATCAATTATAGCCGATAGATACACAGGTCTAATTTATTGGACTGAAACAACATCATTTCATAACAAAGGCAAAACCGGCTTTTGCATCAGTGTTAACACTGGGTGGAAGTGAAGAACAGGAATCAAGTGTGTAACAGTGAACGAGCTTCCAGAAAAATAATTATGATTGCCTTGCAATTTACATGCCTTTCAATAGCACCCAGTATGATCTTCTCCATGATTTTTCCAGGTACTGAGGTTAGACTAACAGGTCCATAGTTTCCTTGGTCTTCCATCGTGCCCTTCTTGAAATCGTGTTTGGGCAAAGTAGAATAAAGTTTCTCAATTTTCATTGTGCCTCCTATTTTTGTATATCAGAGTTTTCTCAATGTCATATGCACTTAGCTCTTGTGGCCTTTGCCAGAAATCCTGCAGTTATCTGGTATTCTATTTCACACTCTATCTATTGCAATCGTAGGAATTAGTGAGAATCTCAGCTTTAAAACAAAAAGCAATTAAATACTTTAGAATTATGGCTGAGAAAAATGCTTGAATGTAATCTCCGTAGTCTTAATAACCAGAAAAGAAATTTAAAAAATTAATGTAAGTTATAAAAAGAAGAAAATAATTATAATTTTAGAGCTAATCACAATGCTTTATGCCAACATTTCATTCTTATTTTGCAGCAACATTTATGACTGGGTAGACTGCATATATTAATTTCAAATGAGTAATGTTCTCTAAAATTGCAATAAAATTAAATTCAGGAATTGCGCATCTAAATAGAGTTTGCCTCCAACAAATATTTAGGGCCTCAAGCTGGTACCTAGCCAAAGAACTCCATGGGAGTCAGTCACAGTAAGAAATGTAATTTGTTCCCCCAACATTTCATGCACGTACAGGAATAAAGCTGAGGTCCTCACCGAACAGTACTGAAAGATGACATAAAAATCCACTGCAGATTGCATTACAGGAACAAATAATTATTCAAAAATTAACCACAGAAATAAGTGACTTTGAGACAAGTCGTCTCTGAGGCATGAGCCTTTTCTACACAGCAATTAGTTGCATTGAGCAGAGTGCAAGAAATTTAATTTCAAGTCATAAACCAGGACAGGCATCCATTTATAGGACTACCATCTGAGACATTATCTTTTATTTACTTTTATTTAAAGATCTGTACGTTTCTTTCTGGCAGCACAGCATGGAATATGGCTCTAGGTGAAGGACACAGCAAAACACTGTTTTGGTCCTGCGAGTCTCAACTAAGAGCGTTACATTTTTGTACTAGTTTTCTCTGGTTTACGCTGCTCACTGATGTAGTAATTGGAAATGGGATACAGCTTGCTGATGGTCTGTAGGCTATAAAAAACTGAGAATCCCAGAGATTCAGTGTACACTGGGAAAATGTTTTGACTACTAACTTCTTATGTATATTTTCCCTTTTAAAGATCCGGAAGGTCATTATCCTGCATCTCGATTAGAATCCTGGAGCATCATGGTTGCATGACGTAATGTATATCCTACACTGTATTTGGGTTATCAAGGAACCAGGCTCGAGGAAAAGAAGCCACAGGTAAGCTTAGGCAGGAGGTTAGCTTAGCTTAAGCTTAGCTTGGAGGAACATGATAGCACCTTCTTCGACAAGACATTAATGAAGCAAAAATAAATCCAAGCGCTCAGAAAAGGTCAAGATGATTTTATCGCACCCAATCTGCACGCAGGTTGATTTTACCTCACTCTCAGTCATTCTTGCATAGCTTTCTTCTCCTCACACTCTCACAAGCACAAAGGTCTGTGTTCAAGAGGTCTGTCCAGGATCTCTTTTGTCCAACGGGGAGAACAGGGGATTCTGGCTATCAGTTCATCAAACTTCTTGCTTATGAGTACCTCCCTGGCAACAAATTGGGTTTTGGACAGAGCTTTCATATACTTTAGGAGTCCATTGTTGTTATGAAGTGGTCCATTGCTTACAAATCCTGCCCACGTGAACCTTGGTATGTCTCAGGTGAGACTGCCACTCCTCCTGTGGAAAAGGATTTCCTTGTGTGGAAAGTCATCTGCCTGGAATGTACTCATCTGCATGAGCACCGTCGCGTTCACAGTGAGCTACCAGGGAAAGAAATGGCAGGTGTGACCTGCTGTACCCTTGATGCCATGCTCCTCTCAGTGGAGTGCAGAGTCCTCCACCAACAGGCTGTTGTGCTCTGCTCTTATCAGCTGGGAACAGTTTTCTTCATTACCTGCACAGGCCATTCTTCTAACTCTTCTTCTGCAGTTTCGTCTGCTATTTGCACCTGTTTCCTATGACACATCAGCCATACCAACCTCAGTAACTCCACGGCGAGTCCCTGTGCTTCCTGATGCCACTGCAGCCCGCGGCCAGGCCAAACCCAGCTGCTGAGACAAAGCTGGGGTGACACCCAGCTGCAAGGTTGAGGCAAGGCAGGGAAGCAGAATCCACCTGGCCATGCTGCTGCTGACACCCAAGGCATGATGGAGCCAGATGAGCATCCCAGGTGAGCACCAGACCATCTGCCAGCCACACAAAATGCAGGGGGGAAACCAAGGGGATAGTAAGCACTGGTGTTCCCAAGTACCGTCTACAAACCCTGAGCTAACCCCAGAGGAACCTTCCACCAACAGCAACTCTGGCTACCACTGCTCCAAATGTGTTGCTGAAGAGAGAAAATGGTGGTGCTCCATATATTTACAAAGCTCCATACATATTTATGTGTGGATATAATACCTACTACTATGAGACAGCTTTAACATAATATCCTGGTTAAGGAGATCACAGACCTGGAAGCAGAAGAGGAGCATGAACTGGCAGCTGGTGGGCCAGGACTCACCAAAAGCCATCCCTTGCACCCCATCTGTTGAAGCCAGGCCACTGTGCAGTGGTGAACACTGAACTCGGGGAGACAGCAAGCAAGAAAGAGCACAGTGCAGTAAGGACATTTTCAGGGAAGGAAGAAGCATGCTCTGGTCTCTGCCTAGAAATGCCTTGTTGGTAAATACCTAATGCCAGCAGCAGGTAGGTTGTTCATAACATCAGCATCAATGATGTTATGTGTCATATGTAACATAGCTGTGACCCCTTCTCTCTAGTCCCTTAGGTTTCAGCTGATAAATCTGCAGCTCCATTAGCTGGAAAATGTGCTAAAATGCCCTGTGGCACTATGAGATGGAGATAAGTAAGATGTAAAAGGAGTTTTGTGACTAAATGCACCCCAAGTTGGGAATATTGGGGAATTCTGTGCTGAGGTATTCTTCTGCTGTTTTTTTCTGGCTAGCATCTTTCATCGTGCTTGCCCAAGGACTTAGAGGTAAACACAGAACAACAACAGTAAGAAACAGCCCTCTTTGAATGAAGGCTCTTACTACCTTAATTTTAAGGTTTCGAGTTTAATTCCAAGTAGTGCTACCAAATGGTATTACATAAATATGTTATTGAGTTACACAAAACTAGTTTGATCAGTGACTCGGTGCTGTTTTCAAGGGAAATAACTATCCTGAATTTAAATGAGAGCACTTCTATTAGTTCTCTACAGACATAAAACACTCCACACACGGAAATGAAATATAAACAATTTAAGCAACTTAAAAGACGTGACCTTTCTAACATATTTGCACTTCTACATCTCCTTAGAAGCCTTTCTGAAAACATATCCTAATATCATCCCTCAGGGACTGCGCATAAATTACAATTTGTAAGCCTAATATTCACAAGAGAGGTTTGGAAGCAGGAAGAGGAAAAAAGCAACATGGTCTTTTTCTAATGGTAGCTTAATCTTCAGGGGAAATTTTGTCAGCTCTTGGCAAAAGTACCTCACCTAACACCTGCTACAGCATCAGAGACTGTATGAGAGTGCACATGGAGCAATTTGTTCTATCATCAGCTTTGATTCCATTTTCATCTACTAGTTCATATTAATACTAGTAAGGAAAACTACTGGCCTCTGCTTACCTTACAGTCAAAGCGTTCTTCCACAAAAATACAGTAATTTCCACCACAGCAGTTGCTGCCATCAGAGACTTCCTTGCAGGTGAGGAGGTAAGAATATTATAATGATAAAAGCAGAAACTTTCAAAAGCTGACTCAGTGGGCAGAAGAGGGGGAGAATTTCTACGATTTGTTGACCTGATCACTGACCTCCTCACAGCACATGCACTTTTGCAAAAAAAATCAGAAAATACTGAGGCACAGCATCAGGGGTGAAGAAAGAACAAAACTTCTTAATTCTTTTTTTTTAAAAAAACAAACATATTCTATTTTGCTTTTTAGCTCTGAGTCTTGTAACACACATTTCACTCCTATGGTCAAGATAGGGAAAAACCTCTCTCACCTACAGTCTCCAGTGAGGTTCTGCAGGTTCCATCTCCTCTTCTTGTGTGATACCAGAATTGCCACAAGTGGCAATAAGACTATTGATCAGCCTGCAAAATCTGCGATAGGCAGCCCAGAGCGAAACCAACTCAGATAAACTAACAGAGCACAGTTATGTTGGTTAAGTTAGTTAGCAACTTCCACAGCCACTGGGGCTAGGGGGAAAGTAGCATCAAATGAGCAGATCCAAGAGAGAAAGAATTAAGAGGTTGTGAATATGGAATTTCACTAAATCACTTTTTATCAAGGTTTTTGGGTTTGTTTTTTTTTTTTATTTATTTTTTGAGAAGACCTGCACAAATGAGTATCCAGAAGGGGTGCAAACAGGTCGTCTGGAGAGTAGCAGACGTATGTTGCTCCTGTTCCTTTCTCGCTAGCCCACAGAATATTATCCACTTTTTCCTTTTCCCTCACAAACAAAAAAAGAGATGGGTATTTTATGACCAAAATCCATCTGCCGCAAATTTTGGCAGAAGACCCCAAACATCTCCAGAGTTAAAAAGAAAGCCCGCTGGACCTAGAAGACTTTCCAGAGTTAAGATGAATAGACTCAAAGTGAGCACTGGCCTTGGTGGGCAATCTACCAGTACTAGCCTGACTTGCTTGAACTTTACAGCTCAGTATCTACACTTCAGAGAAAAAACAAATCACAATCATTTTAGGATATAGCAAAATCACAATGTGAATATAACAATTCCTGATAAGTTCAGTGCTAATATAAATGATATGAACTGCAGAGGAATGCATGGATGCCTCGATAACTGGCAGAAGTAGCTGAGAATTGAATGTGCTTCCAAAACATTCTTGGCTGTATTTGGATATGCCTATTAAATATTTATATAATGAACATAGAATAAATGGTCAAAGCAATCAAGTATTCTTGCATTTGGTGAATCTTATTCTAGTTGAATGCTCCCACATATTAATGATCAGATAACCATTTCCTTTTGATTTTTAAGGCATTAAAAGCACTTCTACTGATTTGAAATTGAAAAAATATTTACCACAATCACTTGCTACACATTAGCAGTTACAACCAGTTTTTAAATGCTGGCAGCCTAGGCTTTCAAAATACAAGCTACTTCAGATATCAACAATTCACTTTGAATAGAAGTAAATACACCAATCGCTATTTACCTAATGCCTGTAATTATTTGTTTTCTTTTGCTTAGATGACTTGTAGTCGTGAGTCCATTAGAGCAGGCAATCATTCCTTTCCCTAAAGAATTCTATTCCTGCTTAACTCTAATGGGAGTCACAGTTTAACTCTAAGCTTGAAAGAAATCACTGCGAAATCACTGTTGCATCCAAGCCTGCTGAGACGAATTGGTCAGCAAACATTACCAGTCCTATTCAGCAAATCTTTCCTGCTCTTTTCTTAACAGTCATTTCTCTGTTTCCTCCTTTGTATGACGTACCTTTTCTTTTTTGTTTGGTGATATCTTCAGTACAGACAGTATATATTACTTTAAATAGTAAAGAACTATTGTTTTTTTTTTCTTTCCCCACCCCCACCTCCTTGCTGAATTTTTAGATTTGTATACGCTGTGCTTTAAGAGTGATCTTAATTTTGAGCTGTATCTTGTGACTTAATTTGCATCACTGACTAGTACTATGCTTTTCCACTGTGTTATTAGTATGGCTATCCATCAACCAAACAACCAACAGGCAACTACTCCCGGTGGCATAAATATAGCAAAAAATTCCATTTTGTATCTCAATGATACCAGCACAGTACAAAAAACCCCGAACATTAATTTCAGTCTCACTTTCCATACATTACGCCGGATCCCTTTGCATTCTGGAAGGCAGCGCAGCACTGGCAAATTCAGCCCCCTAAACTGTCTGCCTCCATATCACTGTATTTATCCAGCCGCCTTCGGCAGTCAGAATAAGAAATAATGTCAGCACTAGATGGAGCTCCTGTACAGCAACATCTCAGGAGAAGTCTCAGTGGCTTGCGTGCATGTGGAAAGCAGGGATGGATGTACAGTACGGCGTACCAGGAGGATGCGCTCAGGGTGGTCAGGTACACAGCAGCATCCCCATGTCCATGCCCATGCTGTCCTGTGGGACCCCCCATCTCCTGCCAGGACTCCTCCTTTGCTTTTCAAATGGAGGGAGATCTCCGGGGCCTTCCCTCATGCTGAACATCCATACAGATGTAACACGTGGCGTATAGTCTTAGGGTTTGTCTACATATGGGATTTAGCACCAAGCAAACTAAGAGGTGAAATTACAGTGTATTATCATCTGCCAGCCAGGGAGCCGAGCTTCCACCAGAGCACGCCTACCTAACTTCCTTCCTGTGAGCCTCTGCTTTTACACTGAATGCAACTGCTCATTTTTAATAATAAAAGTATATTTCTAGAGATTTTAAAATTAGTCTATAATCTGCTTTTTTTTGGCAGTTACCTTTCCTAGAGATAGAAGAAACTACAAATATTTACTCTTCTGAGTCAAGTTTCTGTCATAAGGTCTAGTTTTTTATAATAACTAGCTATTAACTGGTGAATAACTGCTCATTTCTTATAATATGAATGCAGTGTCAAAATATGTAGCTCAGTCTTTATGCTGCCCTTGGGCCAAGAGTTTCTTGTGCAGTTTTACAACCCAACAACCTCACATGCTATGGTGGGACGAAAGACTGGAGAAGGCTGCTCCTACCTCTATCCAAGATGACTTTGCTGGCTAAAGGACGTGCAGTGAGGACAAGTGGTATTTTCTGTTCCTTAACCCCTCAGAAGGACCTTAGAAGAGGAAATCTTTTGCTACATCCATTAAAAAATGGTTTGTAACTGATGCAGACAGGAATCCTTTGCTGTACATTTTATCCAACCGACGAGTCTAATCTGCAATGCTGGATAGAATTTACACTTGAGAATATAGTAGCGGATGTATAAGGAGGTATGATGTTTTGGGACAAGCCAGCATGGCTACCGTGGAGGGAAGCCATGCCTCACTAATTCAGTAGAGGTCCTTGGCAGTGCCACGTAGACAGGGGTGATACATCCCGTAAAGCCTACTTGGATGTCAGAACAGCTTTGACTAGCCCAAAGGCTCTTAAGGATGGTAAGCTGCCTCACGATAACAGAGATGTTTATGTGGATAAATAATTGATTAGAGGCAGGAAATAAAAAACAGGAGAAAATAATTAGTTTTCTCAGTGGAAACTGTGGCCAGAAAAGTCCCCTATGGATCTGTGCTTGGCCCTGACTTATTCATCACATTAATAAATGATCTGGAAAAGATGGTAAAGAGTGAAGTTTGCTGATTATACTATGATGAATAACTCAAAATCAACAGAAGCTGACTGTAAAGTACTGCAGAACAACCGCATGAAACTGAGTCACTGAGCAGATGAAATGCAATACTGATGTAAACTGCCATATGTGGAGGAAAACAGTCCTAGCTTTAAATACACAGCGATTGTTTCTGACTGACTTACTGCTCTGCAAAGACAGCTATGATAAATAGCTTTATGCAAACCACTTCCACTAAGCAGCGATGCTCAGCAGCATTTAGAAAAGCAAACATCAGGGTTTATTAGAAGAGGAAAACAGAGAAAAGAAGAAGAGAAAACGTGAAAAGGTGGATGGGGGAAGATTATTTAGTGTTTCTCATAATACAAGAACTGGGTTTTCAAATGAAATCATCAGGTTGCAGACTCAGAATTAACAAACAGGAGAAGGTATTCTTTTTTGTGCGGTACATAGTTAATAAGTGGACCCCCTTGGCATATTATATTGCGCATACCAAATTTTTGCAGGTTTCCTGAAAGCAAGCGGCCTGGGAGACGAATCCAGGAAGACCTACTAGAATCAACAGCATTACTTCAGGGATGAAGTCCCTACACCACAAATCACAAGCTGATGGGACTATGTACTGGAAAAATATCATTGGATGCTGCTTATCCTAAGTTATCCTAACACTGAGTTATCATAACATTATCCTAACGTGAAGTTTAGCATTTTAGAAGCTTAGCTGGGCATACTTTTTGAACAGCAAAAACTTAGTGGGGATATACACAACCCGTTGCAAGGCACAACTATTACTTAGTTATTAAAATAATAAGAAGAAACAATTACAGCACAGTAAGAGGCCATTACGTCCTTGTATCTACTATTAATATTTCTTTCCCAAAGGTCTGAGTGCATGCAACCCCAGAAAAGGTATTAACACTTGCAAAACTCCTACTTATTCTCATCCTCAAATTCCTTGTTAAACATCCCTTGATGCACTGACCAATAGAGAAAAAACTATTATATGGAGCAAACCAGATGGTGGCACGTCTACTGTTCTTATCACGAAGAATATTAAGCTATGACTTTGTCTTGCCTCATAACCTGCTTTCTACCCATTAGAAGAAGTCCATTTAAATCCTGACTGGCATATTTATCTGGCAGCCTTTCAGCCTCCCCCTCTGATGCAATCTTTGCCTCTCACAAGGATATTAAATAGAAATACACTTTCAGTTTTAGGAAATACATGCAGTAAAGGAATCCTCGACATCCTCACACAGTCGTTGCTGGACCTTGGCCCTCTTGGGCTGCCACACACTCTTTCTCTGAAAACTGAGCAGACCAAAACCAGAGCAAAATTTGGCAGTCTGGATAAATTGAAGCAAACTGCTAGGACTTTTTAGAAAGACTTGCATGGAGAAGACCTGCTTTGTGCATGCTAGTCAGTGTACATACACTGTACATACAGAACATACATACACATAATACACACACATGTACCATGTAGATATTCCTCCCTTTCATTAAGAGGCAGAATATGTAACTCCTCATCCCTACGATATTACTTCCTACCCTAGAACTGTTTCTAATTAGCTCCTACAGAACTCCCACCAAGGCAGACGGCTCGATTAGGCTCCCGTGTGGTGCTCGCACTCCTGACCACCCTGCGAGATCCCCGCTCCGGGAGACTCCACCTTGTGCTGCCTGCTGTGCACAAGCAGCTTGCATAATTTCATTAGGGTGATTAAACGTGTCAGTGTAAAGAGGTCCCCTGGTAACTTCATGAACAGCCTGAACGCAGAACAGAAATTACCCACAAACTGTAAATTTGGAAAACAATAATGCTTCAGTGTGCATGCACATGTAAGAATTAAATCTAATGCAGACCCAACCACATTCAACCACTGTGTGTTCTTAGATTTTCATAAAGACAAGTTAAAGGGGATTATCTATGGTTTTGTAAAATTCATACCATTTCTTAGCTCAAAGCAAATCTTGCCAGATGTTAGTGTGCTATTTCAGGACTATCTCAGAGGTCTGTACTAGACACGGACAACACTTAGATATTCTAGCAATAAAATGCCACATAAGTGAATTAACTAATGAATTTGAATCTTAGAAATTGTTAGAGTCCTAATCTAGAGTAAAGTTTTACATTGCTGTTGATTTTTAAAGGTGATCAAACTATTCCTTATGAAAAATTTTCACAATCCATCAAGTCTGCTTTTCTCTCCCCATTTTTTCTGATGGTTATTTGGTCCTGAACAAATTTGTATTGTTATAAATCTCTACAAAAATAATTCAGCATAAACCAGAGGTCATTTTGACTCAGTATTTAAAAAAAAAAAACAACCAAAAACAAAACCAGAAAAAAACAACAAAACCAAACCCACAAACTTTCTATTGACAGGAGGCATTTGGATTACTTAAGTAGTGCATTATGTTAGCTGTGAAATCAACAGCAACAATAAGTGGCCTGTGAATCAACAGAGGCCATAGTTTATTAACATATTAGAAATTTACTAAGTCTTGGGTTTCAGAAACAGTTTCTCAGCTAGTGCTGATACCTAGAAAAATACAAATGTAAACAGGATATCTCCAGCTTTCGAAGCAACTTATTTTTCCATGTCAGCGCACTCCTTTAACAAACTACTGCAAATTATTTTCTCATCTTAATAGACATTTCTGATCAGAAAAGTGGCAGACACCCTAACAGAAAAAAAACAAAACAAAAAAAAACCCAAACCAAAACAAAACAAAAGACAACCGCCCCCCCAACCTAGTGATTATTTTAAGTGTGACATACTGGACATGGCTGAGAGAAAGGGGGAAAAATGAAAATGCTAGTCATTACCTATTATTGTGACATTATTTAGAACTATGCCAATCCCTTTTATCACTGAAAAGCCTGTAGTTACTCATTTGCTCACTAGACTGAATGATGTAGCATTCTGCTTAAATGATTCCTAAAAAGAAATGGACATAGAAAATTAGTATCATCAGTTAAGAGAAAGCTATTAGGTATATAACTTGGATTTAAGTAGCCAGAGATAATACCCTCTATCTGGTATACTTCAGGGACTACAAGGAAAGTTTAAAAGTTTTCCAAAAAATTATCGAATTCTGTTCAAGTGTGTCAGCGCACAGATGGTCTTAAGAGTTACTAGAGATCATTAAACACGTAGTTAAAGAGAATACAATTTAATAGCTTCTCACAAGCAAAGTCCATTGCTTGCTCATATACCTTTTGGACTGAATATTGCTTATTTACTGGGGTCTAGTTTATTTCATTTTACTCACTGAGGGACCAGAAAGCCAGCTACATTTAAATAACATATTTCCTCCTATGCATGCAGCCTGACCACTGGCACAGCTGGTTTCTGCTATTTCCTAAAGTAATAGAAAAACTGACATCAGGCATAGCGTTGCCGGGTTAATGCTGTGACCCAGGATTAGGGAAAAGGGCCTGCAAATGCAAATGATTAAACTTAACTCTGACAGAAATACTGTTCCATCATCTCAAACACAGCTTACAGCCATGACCTTTTAGACTCAATTCACCGTCAGGATAATTTTGCAAGAAATCCGATGTGGTCTTTGCCTTTAAGCTCCTATTCCAGGTCTCTATGTAAAGTGATGTTATTTGTGTACTTCCTTCCATAAAGTCCTCAGCATTCTGCAACATGTGGCCATAACGATATCCCAGAACCAAAAGTATGTGACTGAACTGCAAGCGTGGCTGCTCAATAAGGAAGTATCAAACATTGGCAGAAATTTGTAGTCACTTGCACATGCACAGAAGCAGACTTTGGGCATGGGCAGAACATTTTTTTTTTTACATGGATAGCTGACAAGTCTGCACAAAAAATGCCAAAGAGGTTATCGAGCTCTTTACAGAATTCTTCTGTCCTTCTGTCCCTCTTTCCAGGGACACAAGCTGCTGCCACCCTTCACTGATATTGCTGCATGTGTTTTGCTGTTTTCTTTTGGTCAGGCATTAGGTCAATAGACTCTAGATTGTCATACAACAAAACACAGCAGAAAATGTTAAGGATGGCAGCCAAGGGAAAATATTATGACTCAACCTACACGTGGCTGCTGGTCCAAGCTGAGGGCACACGAGGATCAGTGAGCTGTTCAGAGCACGCTCCAGCTCCTCTTTGAGCCACGTGCTTGAATTTCTGCTGTGCTGAAAGCTGGGATGGGTGAGAAGGAGGGAAATGGGAGGGGGTTCTGGTGACCCCACAGTCCCACTGCAGTATGGCATGGAGACAGGGCTCAGCTGGGGCTGCCCAGCCCAGGGGAAGCAGAAGCAACCATGCCTGGTGATGCGGACACCGACTGCACACCACAGGATCTGACCTAACACTGTTGGCGTCAACACCCATGGTCTACAACAACTTAAAAACACGGGCTAATTGAATGAGACGTTAGGCGATGATCTGCTATAATGAAGGCAAAACCTTCTCTTATTCTAAACTGCTGTTAAAGCACCTACCAGAGTGAAGTTTCTGATTTCAGGAATCATGTTCAAAGTATGACATTAGGACAGGCTGAGAGAGTTGGAGGGTGGAGAAGAGAAGGCTCCAGGGAGACTTTATTGAGGCCTTTCAGTACTTAAAGGGGGTTTATAAGAAAGATGGGGACAAACATTTTAGCAGGACCCGTTGTGATACGACAAGGGATAATGGCTTTAAACTAAAAGAGGGTAGGTTCAGGCTAGATTTAAGGAAGAAATTTTTTAGGATGAGGCTGGTGAAACACTGGCACAGGTTGCCCAGACAGGCGGTAGAGCCCCACCCCTGGAAACCTTCAAGGCCAGGTTGGATGAGGCTCTACGCAATCTCATCTAGTTGAAGATGTCTCCGCTCATTGCGGGGGGTTGGACTAGATGACCTTTAAAGGTCCCTTCCAACCCAAACCATTCTACGATTCTATGACAAACCCAACATCCAGGAAGAGGACACTAAAATAGGGATGGAATTGTAAGCAAAAGTAAGAAAATTTCAGAATGACAACAGGAGCAATAAGCACCATATTTGTGAGGGACATCTCATGACTCCAGAGAGGTACAGAGCAAATATCTACCCCTGAGCTTGGGCTCTTTTCAGAGCCAGTGGAGATAAAGGGGCACTTGGAGGGCACAGCACATATCACCCTCAAGAGAACATCTCAAATACGTCAGACAATTTGCATGCTGGCAGTACAAATTTGTTTTTCTATTGATTATAAAAGAGCCTGGGGGATTGGAAAATGTCTGGTTTTAGTCAGATGATTCCCATCTGTCTCAAAATGGTTTAGCATTTCATTTTTCCATGTAAATATAGCCCTCAGAAGTGTATTTAATAATACACCACTATCTCACTGATTAATTATTTAAATAAAAAGAATAGCAGACTAACTTCGGTTTCCCTAGAGAGGGGATGCCAAAGAGGAATTCAGATTACGTATCTCCTGAATAAGTACTTTTTTGTTGCCATTTACTATAGAATCTAACGCATATCAGAAGGTTGAAATTAAGAGGAAAAATTCAGGACAAACCATCATCTGTAACACTGTACTAAAATAAATAAAGCCCTCTAGGTAATTACAAAATTTCTCCTTTTTTAGATAAAGGAATTTTAAGGACCTTTGACCTATTTCTGTTGGTCAGGCTCCTCCCCCTTCTCCCCCCCGCCCTTTTGAAGAATATTTCTAATACTGAACAACTACCTAGCAAAGCTTGCATGGGTCATGTTGACTGCAGGCATAAGAGTTTACGCATTTCAAACAGAGACTATTTTTTGGCTCTGATGCAGAACTAATTTTTCTTAAACATTACTGATTAGTTGTGCTTGCTATCAGCTTTACTTGAAGAAATATCACTTTTAATCCCATCCCAAGCCACTGGAAAAGGAGCTATCCATGTTCAGTGGGCAGGCGAGGAGCTGCTAAGAGTGGTGTTGCGCTGGGGGTGTGTAGTTGCTGTGTCAAGGCTCAGAAAACTTCAGCCTTGAGCTTTTGCAGGATCAAGCCAAGGGAGATTTTTGTCTTTACTCCCGGAAATAACTGTATCTTCCCACAGAAGAGCCATTCATTTCACCTGGGGTCTCAACTGCATCTTGTAAGCAGAGCGTTTCCACGACATTAGAAGTCTGTACTCTATATTTAAAGTACCTTACTTTAGTGCAGTGAGTCTAAGCCGCAGCACATAAAATCAAGGTAAAAGATTAAGAAGAAAATTATTTGTTTAAGGTCACAAGGCAGCTGAACTGTAAAACAAAGTTATGAGCAGCTCTATTTCTCATTCAGTGTGTTCTCTGGCAGTTTACAAGGGAATAAATCAACAACTGCTTTAATATGACTGAAAAGATTATCTACCCACATAGTTGAGTACTATGGGGTTTCTAAAAAGATTAGTTTTAAGGTTCTCATTTAGATAGGACCTTGGTTTATCAATGGACATAAAAACACATATACGTGCCTTACTTCAGTTCGAACAGGTTTAAGAACGTAGCCTTCTCCTGCATCCAGGACAAAACCAAGACACTGTGCAGGAAGACACGGTCTCAAATCACGCAGCTTTCATGTGGCATAGGCATCTCTGTGTCCTCTTGCATAGTGACGTTCACTTACACAACACTAATCTGCATTCATTTTTAAAAATTAAATATTGGAATCAACTTCTCAGGCAAACTGCCAGCTATTTTGATCACCATGAAGGAAAACAACCAGGAGACACTTGAAAGCATGAGTTAAGAATTCAACAGGCACAAAAATATCCTTGCTATTGATGTGCCTTGAAAAATTTCCAGCATCAGAATCTAGTGTTGGATTTCCTAAGCCGGAAAAAGCTTCATCTTTCCCGTGTGAATTAATCTATTTAATATTTAATCCTGATATGGCATCGCATAAAGTAGCGATTCCGAACATGAACTCCAGAAGTCATCTGAGCCCAAATTCTGCCTGTCCTACATCTTTGGGAAGTCTACATTAGTGCAAGTATCGTGGGAAAAGAGAAAATATTTCTGAAAGTTTTCATTTGTCCAGAGATTTTAAGAGTTTAATAGGGCACTGGAGAGATTACGTGCAAGATGGTCAAAGCTGCATGACAATCTCCATCTTAGGATGGCATATCACTTTGTGTATATATGGTGTCGATGGGAGTCTGTTACTAAATGATGTATTTTTCCTAAATTAAAATCTAATGCTTAATCATTTCATTATATATTTAACAGTTCTTATTTCAGCTTGCTCGCAAAGTTTACTCAGAGTTCAGCTGGGAAAATGTGTCCTGTCCCTGTGTCCCTTTATGTGTTTGCTTAAATGTATAACCATGAGCTTGTCAAACCGTGGCTAAGTGGTGGGTAATGGGAACAAATTTAGCAAATCCATCCATTTCCCCAACTCAGCGACATGTGCAGTTTCCACTGCAGTGACCTAGTTGACGGAGCTGCAAATGTGCACAAGCACCAGGGTAAAATCATTTATGACGGGAACAGCCCATGCTGTTCCTCCTCTAGCTCCATCCCTAGTGTTCCCTCAGATCAAGACCCAACAGCTCTTATGCTTCCATAGCAGGTCTTATGATATTTAATGTTCTCCCTAAAATCCCCATTACATGCTTATTGATCAGCAGCTGCACTTCCCATTAGCTTCTAAACCTTCTGCTTTCCGTGAGTGGTTTGAAATCACAAAGCAGACGTGTGGAAAGCAGCAAGTAAATAAGCCAAAAACCTACACTTTGTTCATATTTTTTACCATTGTACCCATGGCAACCCCCTGGTGCTGGTTCTTGGTTCATGGTTTTTAAGTGCCTGGGGTAGGCAATGGATTGCCCAGTAAAGAACTTACAGTTCAATTCCATAGTAAGCAACATCAATGGACATTGCACTGTCAATTTTGCTGGGAGGAGAATCAGATCTGCTTTCCAGATCAGCTCCCAGGGCAGCAGTTATGTGATTTTAAAAAAGGTAAAACACTTCAGAGAAAAAAAAAAAGCGTGATTTCTTACCTTTGAAACAAATCTCAGCTTCCTACTTTCACTGGCTCAGGCTTCATCCAGGCTACAACCTGGGGGATAATACCTTCACTCTCAAATTAATTTTAAACAGGAAGAAGGAGGCCTTCAAAGCACCACAAAAAAAAAAAAAAACAGAGGGGAAAAAAATAGCCACTGAAATACAGTCCTTCTCTGAAGCCTTTTAAGAATGAATTGCATTTAAAAACATTTTAAAAGTTTGAAGTTGGCTTAGGTGTTTTTTACATATCATCAAATACTCGCCAAGTCACGAAGATTAGATGCCCACTTAAAATTTCTTCACTTAGGAACTTAAGAAAATACTGCAGTTTGAAAAAAGAGGAACATACTTTCATTTGGTACAAGAGAGTGCAATTCTGCAGAAGCCAGTGAACTTACTGTAACATCATCCAAAATCCTGACCTTATACTGATGTTTATCCTCATAGAATAGGATCTATTCCATGAGAAAAATAGGAAGAGATAAGAATATTGAAGTGTTCATTCTCACAAAACTTAACATTGAACTTCAGTTCTTCTTAATTACCTGTCCTATTACACATCTCTATTCTGGACGCCGAGTTACTGAAATATTGGCATTCATAAAATTCACAAAAATGAAAATGAAATGTGGAAGAAGAAGACATGTCATTCTGCTCTGCAGATACCAAACCAAAACCAGCCCCAAACTTGGCCAAAACAAGCCAAGGCATTGTTGGTAAAGGGCTCTATTTTTGGATGGCCAAAACCAGTGCTTGTATATTATACGACACTGCTAACTCCCGAGAGCTCACTTTGGGCAAAGCAGCAGTTTCGCAGGGACACTGCCAAACTGAGATAGCTGTCAGTAGCGGAACACGCCTTTGAGGAAAGAAAGGATACTGGAGACGACATCATTGGAAATAGCAAGAGCTTGTAATTCAGGTAGAAAAGGTGGATTTGGATCCGCAGCCTGACTCTAGATCAAGGGCTGTGGGAGCACTTCTCATGCCAAAGTGCCTGCATAAGATGCACTGCAACGTCAGGGTGGGAGAAGAGCCAGGGATGCGCTCAGTCCTGTCCTGTGGCCTGGAGGCAGCAAAGCAAGGACCTGCAGCAAGAGGGAGCTGTGGCAGATCCCCCAGCCTGGATGAGATAAGGATCACGTCTAGATGTGTACCCACAGGCTAGTTTACGCTTTAGCAGACTGTTTTTTTGAACGTAGGAATGAACACAGAAAGGGTCACCGCTTAGTGATGTAACCCTTAAAGCAATGAGCCACCTTGGAGGAACGAAGGCTGCCCTCTGACTTTGCTTTTTCCTTTATCTTTTTTTAATAATTGAAATAATTTTAAGTTAAAACACTTAAATCTAACAGTGCAAAAGCTGGTTGCAGGAAAAGTTTTGTCCAGACAGGAGAAGAATGCTGAACACTGTTTTACTGCGGCTTTGATGCACACTTTGACTATTTCCGACAAATCTATTCCTATGACTTCATTTGCTATTGAACCTGCAAGCACATGATTTTAAAATAAAGATTTTGCTTTAGGGGAGAACAGAAATCATCTAATGATGAAAACTGTCATTATCTGGGACATGAGGGAATTCATATTATTGATTGATAGATAATTACAAATGGTAAACGGAGTAGTTTCAGAAGGCTTTGTTCATGACAGAAGCAGCACGGAGGTGCCTGTAGTTCAGCGTTGGCACAGATTTTTCTGAAAAAAAGATAAGTATTATATATGTTCATACACTTAGTCAAACTCCTTCCAGTGGTTTGCCTCTTTCTAGGTGCCATTTTTATCTCTTAAAAACAAGTAATTTAAAAAAACAGGATATGTTAGGAAATATTTTTCAGATCTGTGCTACTCTTTCATGAAGTCTTTTGTTGAAGAGTTTTAAACCATGCGTTTCACTTATGCTTGACCATAAAAGGCAATCAAAGCATCCTCCTGTTTACCATTGAGCGGCAATCAGCTAGCTCATCAAGTTGCTTCATGTACCAGAGTTAAAAGGAATAGGATAAGAGAATTATCATTGAAGTCTTACCAAAGCAGGAATTGACAAAGCCATACCACCTACAGCCATGCTCCCCTCCAATCCATTTGCCATGGATGTTAGATGCAAAACTGAGGGTAGTGCCTGAGATGCACACTAACATGTCACTGATACTGATGTTCAGGAGGAGCATGTTGACTGGGTTACGGAGGGTTTTAAACTTGCAGAAGAGGATGAGGACAATCAAGTTATTCAAGAAACCAAAAAGCAAAATAAATCCAAGAAAAACAGCCACTATTGTGTGCCCATTTCGTGACAGTCCAGGCCTTGGCTCAGCAGGATCTGTAGGTGCACCAAAGCTCAGGTTGTATGTCCAAGTGTGGTTCATTTCGGACTTTCACACGGATAGGTGAGGGCAGAGACGCCAGGTGCCCTGTACTGAAGTCCTCCAGCAGTTTCCCAGAAGTGTCCCTCCATTACAGGTCAAATCATCTCAGGATTCTTGCGATCTTCACTCAGCGGAGGTACCTCTTGGATGGTTACACAGGTGTGAAACGCTGTATCGCAGCACAGGAGCGTTTTCGTGCACTCTGCCTTTCCAGTGGTCAGCTCTGCAGCTAACCCCAGGGCAGCAAAACCAAGCAAACAATCACCTCAAATTCATCTTTGTTATTTAGACCCAGGATCATGTTAGATGGTCTTTTTTGAGGCTGAGAATGGAAGATGTCTTCCAAAGGCGCTTCAGCATGGTCTCTTCCTTCAGAGCAAATGGACAGCCCTTCTATCAATGGGCAGCTATTGTTATTTCCTCTGACAACAGGTGACTTTCTGAAAATAGAGAAGAAAACAAATGGTAAAAACAAAACAACCATTGTCATACCAAGACCAAAGTAGGTGCAGAATTTTATAACAGTTCCTCCCTTGTTGAACTGTAACAAATATTTCCCAGTCTTTTCAGTTTTCTCTCTCATTTTCAGCAGAAAAAATCAGTTTGTTGACATCTCCTTGGCTGTTCTAAATAGTTTTTCCCTAGCTCATGGACAAGGCACCTTCCTAGCAAAGTTCCCCGGGTAAGAAAAGGCATGGTGAGAGATATAGTTCTGGGCACTTCAATACGAGAGAGATATCGAGGTGCTGGAGCGAGTGCAGAGGAGGGCAACGAAGCTGGTGAAGGGCCTGGAGAATAAATCTTATGAGGAGCGATTGAAGGAGACGGGACTGTTTAGTTTGAGGAAGAGGAGGCTGAGGGGAGACCTCATCACTCTCTACAACTACTTGAAAGGACATTGTAGAGAGGTTGGTGCTGGTCTCTTCTCACAGGTAATTAGTGATAGAACAAGAAGGAATGGGTTCAAGCTGCAGCAGGGGAGGTTGAGGCTGGGCACTAGGAAAAAATTCTTCACAGAAAGAGTGGTTAGATGCTGGAATAGGCTGCCCAGGGAGGTGGTGGAGTCACCATCCCTGGATGTGTTTAAGACTCGTTTAGATGTGGTGTTAAGGGATATGGTGTAAGGGAGAACTTTGTAGAGTGGAGTTGATGGTTGGACTCGATGATCCCAAGGGTCTTTTCCAACCTAAATGATTCTATGATTCTATGATTCTATGATCTTTTGCAACAGCTTCTCAGAGGAAGAACTGTATCTTCCTCCCCATTAAGTCAATCAATGCCAAGCAAAACTTCAGTCTTGGCTAGACCTTAATTAAAATGATGAAAATCTTAGGAGAAGGAGAAAGTTTTTCTTTACCCAGAGAGAATAGTTTCAAGCACAGTCCCTGAAGCTCTCATGTGCTTACAAAGATTGGCAGAGCTATGATATCAATTTCACTTCTCCCACATTTACCAGCAGACAGATGTTCTCCTCCATTATTTATAAAGCAGCCAAACACCCAGAGCCTCACATCTCTCTCCCACCGCAGACATGAATTTTTATACCCACACGCCATGACTACAATGTGTGCGTGTGTGTGTTGTGAAGCCATAGCAGAGTGCTTAACGGGGATGTGTAACTGCTTAGCCAGCCTTCTGCATGGTTGCAGGCAAATTCCACACAGATGTTTCTATAAAAATGGAGATGGATATATATGGATACATATGCAGGAATTTCCACTCCTTTGTGCAAAATGCATGATACCCATAGCTTGCTGAACTGAAAAGTATGAAAACTTTTCTTTCAGGATACTCCTAGAATGATGACACACACAGGCGATAGGACAAGAGGAAACGGCCTCAAGTTGTGCCAGGGGAGGTTTAGACTGGATATTAGGAAAAATTGTTACACTGAAAGGGTTACTAAGCATTGGAACAGGCTGCCCAGGGAACTGGTTGAGTCATCATCCCTGGAGGTATTTAAAAGACGGGTAGACATAATGCTTAGAAATATGGTTTAGTGACGGTTTTTGTCAGAGTTAGGTTGATGGTTGGACTAGATGATCTGAAAGGTCCCTTCCAACCTAGGTGATTCTGTGATTCTGTGTTTTCAAAATGGAGCATCTTCCATATTACTCCTGAGCACTGCTTTTTGGAAATCATCTTGTACGAAAAGATTTGTTAACCGACTGGAAAAATGAGAACTCAGAGTTCACTAGAGATGCAGAGGTTGTTTGGTTTTTTTCTTTCATCGAATCTTTGTGTCACGGTGAATGTTTATAGCAAGTATTTCTTCTTACTACTTCCTTACTTTCACAAACTCACTGTGCTAAATACGTCTCATTATTGCAGTGATTTTGAACTCTAATGTATACAATCTGTCTTCAATTTCTCTTCTGATGCGTAAATTATGTACACTTTGCAGACCTTCTGCTGTTTGGGCATTGACAATCTGAAACGCTGAGGCTTTCCGCTTTTTCCCTCCACTTAGGACGTTCATGGTAATTTAGATTGTTAAGGGTCTCAGGTAGCATATCTAAGTGAAACAACATTTGAAATCCTCTTTCTACGATTTTAGAAAAAAAATATCCCCTGTCCAATTCTGGTTGTGGGTTATAGAAGGAAACTAGCCGGGACTAACTGTCAATATCATCTAAATTTACTCATAATTGTGTTTAAAGGAACAGTTAAAGTTTAGTGGAGCAAAACACAAATGAAAGAACAACTGATTAAAAAATGCACTTCTGAGTCTTTCTCAATCACTAATTGTATGACTGAAACGGCAAACAGCTGCACTTTTTTTGTTAGGAAAAAAAGCATGGCGGCATTGCACTGAAGGAGAGCTTCAGAAGGAAGAATTCACAGGAAAGTGAGAATGTACAGTGAAATAAGCTCAGTAAGTAATCAATGGTAGATTTTTTTTAATAATTCTGCTTATACCCTAGCTTCTACGAAACTAATCTATTCCTTGTCCATCACTTTGAAGACAATTTTGTCTAATCTGTTTGCACATGACTCTTTATTGAGGAATGCAACTAAGGTCAGTCCTATCTGCTTCTCCCTTCTGCAAACCATATTGCAGAATCTGGCTTCAAAATCTGAAGAGACTTAAGGCTGATTTACATGCAGATTAATTTCAGTTACAGATGCAATTTTTTTTTTCCAAGCTGAACTGCTTACACCTAGATAATCTGTAGCAAAGATTATAGTATGCCATCATATATGTTTCTAAGTGGGAATTAACTTCACCAGAATAATCACAGGCAAAGGGTCTAAGTAATATTATTGTTAAAGCATCACAGCCTTGGTGTTAGACAAAACCAAAGGTTATAATCGCCTTAGCAAATGCGACTAACTTTTTATACATATCTCTATTGAGCTCAAAATATAAGTAATAAAATGTAGATCTTTTATACACAGTCACACGCATCCTGCATTCTTAAAGAGATATTAAGAGTTTGTATTTACAGTGCTTGTAAAGGGATATTTACTCCCTGGATGGGATTCATCTGACTAAAATTTAGCGGTGTGACACCAGGCGTGCAGGCACAGCCCAGTGCCCGGGCCATTTCTCCACTGACCGCAACCCATCCGGCTCCAGTGGGATGAGTCCTGCCCTGGTGCCCCAGGGAAGGACGCCTTAACGCCCGGGCAAGAGGAGCAGGCCCCGGCAAGTCAGTGTAAGATACATTTTAAAAAGTTTGTAGGCACAGCACTGTGAAGGTCAAGCCATGTGTCCACTTAAAACTGAAAGATGACAAAAAGGACTCACTACGGTGTGCTTCCAAAAGCTTGGGGTGAACTTAAGAGCCTGCAGAGGAAAACATCTGAAGATCTGGGAGCAAGTCTTTTATTAGTAGCTTGTATATGAAGTGCTAACTGTTTTTACACCTTTGGATGAAGTACAAGCTAAATTCAGATTTCAATGAAGCTTCTAAACTCCCACACAAATCCATTGAAAGAATGGGTCTCGTTCTTACTCAACGTTAGCATTTACCTCACTAATAGACATTGTTGCTGAAAAACACCTAAAGATGGGCTTGTGCGCTCGAAGGTTCCCTTGATTATTTTTTTCCTGCAGACAGATAGCTTGGTTTAATAGAGGTTACTCTGCAGCTCTGACAACACTGTCTTACAGGTGACACTCCAAATCTCCATGATCTTGCAGAACATCCTGAACCCTCCTAATCTCTAGCAACCTCAGGAGCTTGCAGGGCCAATCTCCATCTAATTCTGCCAATTCTACTTCTCAAAAAATTTTAATAAACTCAGTGAAACCTACAATTGCATTCAAAACAAATAAATGAACATCCAGTTTGTTTCCTTGAATTTATTTGAGTTGATGTGGAATGGAAAACATATCCAAAGTGATACAAAACATATGGCCAGGTGAAACAGGCCAAAAGTTCATTTAATGTCGCCAGTTATTAAATGCTTCATCTGTTAACCGGTTCTGACAATAGTAATCTAAAGATACAGCAAAACAGACACCCATCACTGCTTGCACTTTTCTCTGAAGCAGTCAGTTGGGAACAAAAAGGTTTCAAAAGATGTTATATCAGCTTCTGGGAACATGGGCATTAATACCGAGAGTGTAAGACTTCTTTCTGCACTTGCCATCACACATTAGTTTGAGCAATACCCTATGCCAGTGAAGCTGGTTTTTCTTTGTCACTTTGCCCCAAAATAAGTACTAACTTATTGAACATATTAGCTTTAAGGGTTTAGGATTGTTTTGTGTTTTTTTTCTTAAATGAACTCATTCATTATTTCTAATTGGCATATTCTTTACCATCTTCTCTTGCGAAGCTGTGCAACATGCCAAAGATGATGCTCAATTCACTTTAAATATTTAACAGCTGATGAAATTGCATAAAATAAATAAAATCAAACTTCAAAATCATAGTGCTAAAAAACTTACATTACTCTCTTACATTATATTTACATTATCCTCCTGTAATTTAGAGGAGCTATAAAGAAATCCACACAGCCTTAATAAACCTGTTGTTCAGGTCACATTAAAATCAATGTTAAAATAGTGATTTTCCTTCATTTATGAACTTAGCTTTCCACTGAAACGTTAAAATTTTTAAAAAAATCATAGTATTTCAAAGACAATCCCAGATGAATTATGAAGGAGGAATCAGATTCTTGACCTGATGCCAGAATTATGTTAGGAATACTATTTTTTTAAGTTTTTATACACTAAACCTTGTCTGATAGATGAGAAATTGAATTATTTTTAACCTGAAGCATCCACAACCCACAGCCAGAGGTATCACCTGAAATAATTCTTTCAAACACAGTTGAAAGATGGGGGAAATGCACTTCACAACACCGAAACAAAATTCCTGTCTGTTCTATTTTTTCCATGCCCTAAGTCACGCTGTCAGATGTCAAGAGACCCGGGTGTAAGTCTTTAGAAGTAATCGAGAAGACAGAGATGAGGCTCTATGGTCCACATGTTTAGGTACCTCCCAGCTCCCAAAACCTGCTATCTGTGGGAGAACCTCTTGCATGCAGACTTACAGACTTACTTTTAGGAATTCACATTCATGAAAAAGACAGACAGGAAAACCAACATAAGTGCAGAATACAGGCTAGGAAGTCCACCACGGTTGAAAGCCATAGTATTTACTCACGGGAAAAAATTTAGTGTGCTAAAACAGTGTGAGAAAAACTTGAACCGTTGCTTTTGAAATAAAAGCTACTTTTATTTAGTATTTTAAAAGTTAAGGCGACCCCTCCTACGTGAAAAGAGGCATATATCTTTTTTTGCATAGAAATGTGTATGCTACCAGTAAATGAGACAGACCCATTCCTGGGCTGGGCTGAAGTGATGGGGAGCGTCTCCCAGAGATTCCGCCGGGATGGCTGCAGCAGAGGGAACAGAGAGCACCTTCCCCGCGCCCCGGCTCTGCCCGAGCTTTTACACCCTGCATCAAGCCGAAGACATTTCAGCCAATCTCAGTTCACGATTTCCCCTTCACAAACTTTTTTCCCACGTATTTGGGGGGGGCGGGGGGGTGGCATGGAAAACTGGAAGAAAAACCCACCTGCATCTCTCATCCACGGCACACCACGGTAAAAAAGCCACCTAAGTCTCCGGCAGAGGTGTCCCGAGCGGCGACGTGCAGGAGGATCCCTGGCTTCGGCACCGGCCGGGCAGCCCCCCCTGGAGGGGATGCGCGGCCGGGCTCCGCCGCCGCGGGGGCGATGTCCGGCGGCGGCGAGGGGCGGAAAGCGCCTCCCGCGGAACCCCCGCGGATCCCCCGCGCCCTCCCCTCCGCACCCGCCGAGCCGCGGCTCTCCGAGCCGCCCGCCGGCAGGGCGCTTACTTTCCGCGGGATGGATGCGCTGGGCTCGCCCCGCCCGCTTCCTTCGCCTTCTCCCCTCCCAGGCGGGGCTGAGAAGACATCCAACTTCGGGATGGCGGGGGAGAAGAAATAGATTTTATTTATTTATTTATTTTTAAAGAAATTAAATCAAAACAAGGATGCCGAGGCACGGCTTGCGCCCCTCCCGCCCGCGGGTTCCCCGCGCAGCCCCCGGGGCCGCCGCGCTCCGCCCGCACCGGGGCGGTGCTGCAGCCCGGGCCGCCCCCCGCCCGGCACCGGGGCACCGGGGGAAGGGGTTCGGTGGGGACACTCAGTGCCCCGCATTTTGGGAACACCCCAACCCCTCTCCCCCCGCCCCGGCTGCCCCCTCCCTGCTGCAGGGGTGATCTCTCTCCCCCAGGGTCTGCCAGGGCATCTCTGGTGGCGGGGCACAGAGAGGGTGGGCTACGCTCTCTTCCCACTCTTATTGCTGTGAAAGACGGGTTTTTTTTTTTTGTTTTGGTAAATAAGCAGGTATAAATACCTACTCAGCAGCAGATCGTGAATGCAATTTCCAAATGTGTCAAAAGCAGAAGACGCGTCTTGTGTGTGATTTATTGGTCATCTGCTTTGCCTGTATTTTCCACGTGTATCTTTACATTTTTAGCATTTACAGATCGAATGAGCACCATGGTTACTGTGTGCTGAAATCTGTGTTTTCAGAAATAAGTGTAGCACAGAAATAGCATATGGCTTGAAAACTATGCGATACGGTGTCTTTCTGTTCCTACTACTATCTGCTACTACCTTTTACACTTCTACTGCTCTGGTCTTTCTACAGAAGAAAAAAAACAACTATGGGGAATGAATCGCTGGATAAAAACACTAGAGGAAAAATATTCTGGAGTACGCCTTGCTCTGTTGAACATCTCTTAGCTCTGGTTCTCGCTGAACTTCTAAAAAGAGTCTTTTAAATTTGTAGATCACAGTTAAAGCCTGTAAAGTGATCGTCATAGTCATATTATTCCACTTCAGCTAGATTTAACCTTTTATCTAATCACACTTGTCAGCTTTTTCACCTTCTCTGTCTTAAACACAGACAAACCAATGCACTTATCATTATAGAAAAGCACCCCAGAAAAAAGGATTCTGTGGAGTCTCTTCACAAAAGCTCTCCCCGAGTGGAAGCCTAGAGGGAGAACCCCTATGTATTTTTTGCTGTACTAATAACAATATTTTGTTCCAGAATTCAACTGAAGTAAAACTATTCCATGAAATAAAGTAAGAATTTTCTGAATAAATAAATCGGGAATACACCTAATACCATCACCTTCAGAAAATACATACTATTACAATTTTGCTGATTAGGCCTCCACTGTAAACTATGAACTGCTTCTCCCAAAAAGCAAAAACAAAACCAAAATAAAAACCAAACCCCAAACCTGCTAATGTCACATTCAGAGAGAGCATGAGTGTATCTTCTTCAGAGATGCCTAACCAAAAATAAAAATATAAAGGGTCATTTTTTCAATGTCACTTATAAAAGGTGTACTTTTGTAAGTTGAACTTATAGAAGTTCTCCATTATGGCATCCAGTTACAAAAGCAACCACAGTTACCAAATGCACATACTTCTAATAATTTTTCAGTAGCATGAAAACGTGCTCCTCTAGGTGTTAAATTGTACTTCACTACCTGACGCGAAGTCAGATGAAACTGCTTACTACCCTCTACTCTGCCCTGGTGAGGCCGCACCTGGAGTACTGCGTCCAATTCTGGGCTCCCTGGTTCAAGAAGGATGGGGAACTGCTGGAGAGGGTGCGGCAAAGGGCTGCCAAGATGATTAGGGGATTGGAACACCTCTCCTATGGAGAAAAGCTGAGGGATTTGGGTCTTTTCACTCTGGAAAAAAGATGACTATGGGGGGATCTTATCAACGCTTATAAATACTCAAAGGGTGGGTGTCAGGAGGATGGGGCCAGGCTCTTCTCAGTGGTGCCCAGTGACAGGACATGAGGTAATGGGCACAAACTTGAGCATAGGAAGCTCCATCTCAACATGAGGAGGAACTTCTTTACTCTGAGGGTGGCAGAGCACTGGAAGAGGCTGCCCAGAGAGGTGGTGGAGTCTCCGTCTCTGGAGACATTCAAGACCTGCCTGGACGCGTTCCTGTGCAACCTGCTGTAGATGACCCTGCTCTGGCAGGGGGGTTGGACTAGATGATCTCCAGAGGTCCCTTCCAACCCCTATCATTCTGTGATTCTGTGTAAAGATAGCTGGGTTGAAAAATGGTTTGGAACTAATTTACCTGTTATGCACTTGGAAGTTTTCAAAAAGTGGGTTGTACCAACAAAAAAAAATTGTCAACACAAACAAATCATGGATCAGTTTACATACCTGATTCATTGTTGTGAACCATGTTTTGTTTCACAGATTATGATTCAGAGCAGCTTGGCAGCATTGCTAATTGCCAGTGTGTGTCAGTGAAGAGCAGGCAGGTTGCCGTGCTCTGGATGGTGTCCATTTGGAGTTGTAATTCTGAGGTCCTAGTGGTGCTTCAGGAATTACACTAAAACATGACTTGAATTCCCAGTTTTGTTTAACAAAAAATAAAACTTGCTAGGGAATTCCAGCATCTCCCATTAATTTTCTGCGTACCTCACCCTTCCAAACATATGTTGCGAGTTTTAGTAAAGCCTCTAATATCATACAGAAGAAGTAAATGAGTCTCAGGGGCAGCAATACTGAGAAGACCTGCTGTTGTGCTCCCCAGTGCAGCAGTCAATAGCTGCATCGGTACTGTTCTTCACAGCAACACCCAAGAGGCCACCACCCCAGTTCCCTGGTTGCCGCAGCTGGAGGCACACAGCAAGGTGGAGAACTGGGCGTACACCCCCACGTAAGCCAGGTGGACAGATGAGGGGTGAGGGTTCATGTGTGAGGTTGAGATTGTGTCTGTATGATAGTGATGTCCTGATTTCAGAAGCTGTCCTTAAATTTGTGAGAATATAAGAGATCTTTAAGTTACTTTCATATGTTCCTATGAGAACTGCTTTTACTGTCCCCGTTTATAATCCCTGTAGTTTTCCCTTCGCTCTTTGAGAAAGACCCAGTTAGTCCAGATTGTTTTGCTTTGCATTTTGCTCCTCAATTTATCGTTTTTCAATATCAGCTTCACACTAGGTGTACCATCCATTCTGACGTTCTCAAAAGAAAAAAAAGCTTCCTGACTCTTTCCCTGATTTTGGTAAAAAGACTTCAAATTTGTGTCAGTCATCATGATTTCATTGGCTTAACATAGGATGTTGAGTGGTTCCTTAGCTCGCTTAGTGACATACTCTGCACACCCCGAGATATTAAAGAGTGGTAGCACAGTACATGGTTTCGCCAAGTAGTTGTTCTGTTAACAGTGGAACTATTTTGCTTTGCAGACAGTGATAAAATAAGGAGAAACCATAAGGGGAAAGGAGGGAAACTCTTCCCTTCTGCCTGCCCACAGCTGCAAACATTTATAATTCCTAAAATCCTTACTGCAAAGATTTACCAATGAATACTGGAAATGAAACCAAAGTATCCTCAGATTTGTCACAATATCTCATAGTCTACAGCTTGAAACCCAACTAGTTGATTACTTTCAAAAAATGGCAGCAGATAAAAAATGCATTGGCCTCGATTCCATATTTAGATGTTTTGGATGGCACAGATTTCACAGTTTGTGAGTCTGGAGAGAGAACAGTTGATGTGAGTCCAAGATTGAAATTGCTCATAATCTCCTTATTCTGCACAAAGCATATGATGACAACACTCTGAAAGCAGCTACTAAAATTTAGGCCTAGATACAAAAATTTAGTCATTCCAGTATTGCAATAAGAGATAAGAGTATATTACATCATAATAAAACCACCATCAGGAGATTTAAATGCCTTCTTAACATCATGGAGGAAGATTATTTCTTGTAAACCAACAAAGAATTTGGGAGTCAAACACAGTTCTCTCTGCCTAGAAACAAGCTTTAGGTTCAGTTACCCACACAAAGGTATCTAATTCCTTGAGAATCCTGTCCAACCCTCTTCTGCTGATCTGGAGGTCTCCAAAAGGTGCTAAATGACAGAGGGATACCCCAGCTTCAGGGGCACCACACAGCATATCTAGGCAGACTAAGCAGGACTAAAACTTTTCTTCTTCCAGTTGTTTTCCTTCCCAAGTTTATAGTAAATTTAAACCATTCTTTCTGTAGCTTTGCACCTTGATAAATGCTTACGTCAGATTGTTCTGAAGTTGCCAAAGAAGTTCCTATATCTTTTCTATTCACTAGACACAACTCATGCCCAGAGTCTTCTGCCATCAGCAGGTAAGAGAAAGGCAACAGGAATGCTTTCAGAAATCCAGGCGTAAAGTCAGAAATGCTTTCAGCAGACATGAGACTGTGGGTGACACAAACACCTGTGCCTCATTTCACTGCTGTAATAGGTTATATATGAGGAATGTCGTTCTTCGCTGAAGTGAAAGGGAAACCAAGGCAGCAGAAGGAACTTTTTGTTCAAAAGGTCAGAGTGGGAACTATGAAGGAAGTTCAGATTGTTATTTGGGGTTTATCCAGCTTCCCTTGCTTTTATGCAAGGTGGGAGTTAGCCTATATTCTTGTTCCCTTTAGGGGACATGTGTTTCTCTGACCCACTGTCACTCAGAAAGGACAGGGCCTACCAGTCAAACCAGGGGTGGGAAAGCTGCACAGCCAATGCCGAGTGTATGGAAAAAGTTTCATTTTCCAAACCACTAGTAGCATCTCTCTCTTTCCCTTGGGTAGCCAAAGGAGGGCACTTCATGCATTGCTGACACTGGTCCCAGGAAGACACGTGTTCAGTGTAGCTGCTGATTGAAGATGAAAGACAGCAGAGAAAAAAAGATCAAAGGACTACAGAAGACAGGTCAGGCACTTGCATTTGGCTGGCAGAGCCTTTCCCCAGCAGAAGTCCCTTGGAGATGTTCTCCATCCTGCCTCATTAACAGGATGTACCCCAGAAAAACAGATTACAGGCGTTTCTCTCTCCTTCCACACTCTTTTGTCTCCGTCACTTCTAGTGCTCCCACTGGAAATCAGATGGGTCACTGGAAATCACAGCCTCACCCAGAGGCACCTTCTGTTTCCCTTGTTGCCTGGCCACAATAAAGGTGGCGCAAAGATGAGCAGGATTTTGGATTGTTATTTTGCAGCCTGCCAAATCATAAAGGCTCAAAAATCACATCAGATGCCCTCTGACAAAAAAGACTTTTCAAAAAAAGGCTTGGTTATTTGAGTCCTCGGCTTGTATTGTCCTTCTGGAGGTAGGTGTGTGCCTCTGTATGCATGCAAGTGACAGGGAAAGAGGAATATTTGTGATGCTCAGTGTTCCATATTAAGCCCCTGCAAGCACATCTGTTCACTGTGTACCCTGTAATTAATGCTGTCCCTCAACAACCTCCCTAACAACCTCTACTACAGCCACTCCTGCAGGGCAATCCTACCACCCAACAGTTCTCCACAACTTCCTGTGCTTCCCAAATTCTCATGTAAGTCCCTCTTACACCTCAGGGAGTTTTGCGTCCACCTTATCAAAGTCCTCAGGGCTGCAGGAGGCTGACACAGACCCAGAACTCTTCACCCTTACACCATTTTCTGATCTATTGTTTCTTTGGGGAAAGATTTTCTCCTGAGGAATAGAAAGGGAACAAAACTAGTGAGTTTCTCCTATTCAGAGACCACCTCTTGAGATGAGGAAGGGGAAGAGCTACTTTTCTCTAGCTTTGCCTTCTCTGGCCACTCTGGTCCCCATGAGAGGCTGGGTCAAATCTATAAGTGTCAGAGCTTGTCTGTGATTTGGTAGATGGCTGGGGTAGTTTGCTTTCTGACATTATCTCCAGTTCAGCTGAAATCTGGTAAGTCCTTACTTATTATAAGGCCTAGCACCACAGATGCTAATGGAAAATACTGGGTAATTTGTCAGTCCAAGCTAGCAATGCACACGTCGGGTCTGCCACAGGAGGAAGGTAGGGCACTGAGCTGTTTCATATTTGTGAATGAGCTCTAGCCAAAGTGCTACATCTTATTTTTCTTAGCAACCACTTAGCAATTCCTTTGAATCAAAACTGAGGTGTTTTTTTTTGTATCAGTTACAGTTCATACTGCATGTGAGACTTACGCTTCCTTCAACCAACAATCCGTTTTCAGCAGGAGGAGGGAGGCAGCTGTGGAGCCTACCAAGATCAGAATTAAATGTATGGAAGAAGAATGGGCTAGGGTGAAGAAAAAGATCAGAGGAGGATGAAATAATATGTCTTAAAAGATTGGCATGAGTGTTAAATTTGTTTCACAGCATGGAGATCATCTGGTAGCTAGAAGGTTATGTCTATACTACTGTGGGAAATTTAGTTGTAACCCGTGGACACTCGCTTTAGTTCCTGTCATTCTCGCTGTCCTGGCTAACAGCTCTTTGTAAGTGACACTGACTTGGGCATCACCCACCTGGGCCTGGCTGGTTCTGTACAAGCCCTGAAGTATTTGCTGCCATGGTTTCACTGCTAAAGGATGCACTTAAAGCCAGGTCAATTATTTCTCAACACTGGTCGGGTCCATCTTGCAGCAGACAACTGCTCACTCCGATTTCTCTGGGTTTTCTCACATGCATAGAACTCCCTGGGTTTGTCTAAGCTACGGAGACACAGAGACCTTCCATTCTGTAAGGTCCAAGACTATACCTTGATCCACTCAAGGGTGAGACTCAGCCTACAGCTCTTCCGACTTCTCCTGTACCTTGGCTTAAGAGGTGAAGTGAGCATATAAATCACCTGCTTGTCCTGAATTACCCCATCCACATCCCTGAGCTGGACAACCAGGAGCTACAAGGCAAGCAGTGATCAGCTGAGACGCAGGCTGATGCATGTCAACGCCATGACTGAGTAGTGCTTGTGTTCTAGAGGTGTCAGGAACAAGGGCACAAAAAGTTTGGGATCTGTCCCTAAGAATTTACCAGCTGCTGTTATTGCTTATGTTCTGGGTGATGTAAAGGGCCATATCCACAGTCAGGACTTAAACTGGAGTAGAGGTACAACTTTTTTCCTTATGTTGTTGATGATGAGTACCATAATTTTTATTATGATTTCTTTAAAAGGAGACGCTTGTTGGGCTTTTCTTTCTTTTTTTTTTTTTTCTTACATAAATCTCTCATTCCTAGATTAATTTGGTTCTGTGAGAACCAAAACTTTCATTTATAAAAGCTTTCACTTATTTAAAGATGTTTCAGACATGACCTCAGTTAAAACTGACCCATGAAAAGTACAGAAAAAGAACTTCAAAGTTACTGGCTTTATATACTGTGCTTTTTTTCCTAAAAAGGTAACTAAAAAAAGTCAGATAATGTAAGTAAATCTGGAAGACTCGGAAATTAAAAGAAGTTGAAGTAACTATTGGTTTTAAAATGGAATAATATACAAGAAGCCAAACAGTGGATATATTCATTTGATTTATACACACATAAAAAAGACACATTTTGTGTCATTCTGAGAATTTCATTAATATTCAAAGAATCTGAATAGGGACTCAAAATTACTAGCTAGTGAATTTTTGTGTCTATAGAAGTCAGGAGCAGAATCTATATTTCTAAAATGTTGTCCCATTCTTGCCTCTTTCAATTGGTCCTGGAGGGGTAGTTTTTCCATCAACATATTCTGTTTTCTGGAGGATGAAAATTATTTCCATCCATTTTAAAGCAAAGCACAGTCTGCCAAAGCATAGTACCAAGATTTCCCATGTAACACAAACTGAACTTCTTAAGAGCAGGCACCTTGGAGAATTTAAAAATTCTAATTATTCTGATCACTTCCAATCCATGTACTTAACACTCCAGCCTATCCTTATGGAAAAAGAGGACAATCTTTCTGCCTTGCTTACAAGTGCCCCCCACAGTATGCTTCTCTGATACAAAAATGTTGTGTCCTAGCTGGAGACAGATTCCATTCTTGTCAAAAATATAGGTGGAAGATGGATAATGCGTCTCTCATGTCTTTCTGCTGCTTTAGCTCCACTTTTTTTTTTTTTTTTTTTCCCTAGGGTCTCTCCCAAACTTCCATCTTCTTAGTCTTCCTGTGTAACACTTCTTCAGGTAAAATTTCAAATGTTCTAAGCCTGTCGTGGTGGAGCGGGGCTAAAATATGACCTTCAGTTTTCAGGGTAAGATTTCAATTAATCTTAATTAAAAATAAATCTTTTGAAGGTTTTTCTCTGAAAGCTTAGTGGTTAAAAAATAAAGTTGGTGCAAATGGAGGAGGAAGATGGTTTCATTCTCAGAATGTTTATCTCAGAAAAATGTATCAGATAGATGATATCTCACAAAAATATCAGCTCCATGACATTCGTCACCCCCCAGGAAAAGCAAAGTTTACCATACTTCTGAATTATGCATTTGTGAACCTGTAGTAGATGATGGCTCTGCAGCTGGTCTGTGGAGACCTGCTGAGCAGTGAAACTGATGGTATCTTTGTTTTAATTAAATTAAAAGTAAATGCTAAGCGTGCATTTCGTTTTATGAGAAGTTGAGAGCGCTATAGTTTCCTTGATTCCAGAATTAGGCATCTATAGTCTCCCACAATTTCATTAAATACCTACAAAAACTAACACTGGCTTTCGCTAACATTCTTAATGAACGATATAGCCATGCATCAGGTTCATCTTTTGATATGAATTCCCCATCAACATTTGCCCATACATTTCACATCTGTCACTCAGATGTACCCAAGGCGTGATTTGTGCTTAAATTACAGAAAAAATAAATTGAATAACCATGTTTCAGGTATTACAGGGATTTCAGAGTGTTACACATTGGAAAGCATGTTTTAACTAGGAACAATTTGTAGAATATATATTTGCTTTCTGTTTCCTATTTTAGGTCTAGTTGTAGAAAAAGATTTTGCAGCAGATGTAATACATGCTGCCAACAAGAGCAGCCATGTTACACAAGAGCAAGGTTTCTTACAAAATTCAGTAGATTTTTTAGCAAGATGACAGCTGTTTTTTTCTTGGCATTAGTGATTACAAATCCCTAAGAGAACATTTCGAAGGCTTTGTGACCATCCTGGCCAAAAATGTAATTGAATGAGGAGATCGACATTAACATTCTGCAAAAAACAATTTGCTGAGTACTTGTCATGTTCCACAGTTAGCGTTACCACCTTCTGAAAACAAGAACAGACAACTCAGACCAATGGCTGCTGGGCATGTGTCGTAACTTTAACAGCAACCAGCAAATCCATAGTAGAACTGGCTGGCTGACAGGAAACCAGTCACCTGAATACCCATGTGGTAAACACTGGGTGAAGAGTTCCCTGCCAAACGCAATGTCTGAGGTGAGCAATAGAGCAAGGCTTACTGAGGTGTTTACTTTTATTATGCCGGAGTTTGTTTTAGGGGGATATGTGTGAAAATTGCAAATGCCCAGTGTTTCCTTCCTTCTCCCCTTAGGCCAGGGCACACTTTGCTTGTACTGGGACCTGCTGGGAGATGTGATGGTGAGATCACTCTGATGTTTCACGATATGTTCTCAATCGTAAGTTCCTCTCCTAACCCAGAGTCACGATCCAGATTGCAAACGTTAAATGGGTACTCAGGCACCTGATTTTGGAACTCAGAGGCTTCTGTAAGTCAGCTCTGCTTACATTGCTTTCTTGTGACCCACCTGTGGTAGAAATTCGTGTGTCTTAACTCCTGTAGGTCAATGGGCTACAGAGGCTGAGAGAACAGGACCGTACAAGGGGAAGATATTACTACTGTGCAAACCACTACAGTTTCAGTGATTCATTTCAATTATAGGACTTCAGAGCAGAAGAGTATTGAAATGTTGCCGTCTTTGGTTTTTTGAGAGTCAAAGAGAAGAGACTGCCTTGGGTTTTGATTTAGAACCATTCTCCCAGATCTGGGTTTATCTCCTTTTTCTGTTACCCTAGAAACTGAGCTATGCTCAGGAAGGCAAATGGGATCAGGCTCCGGGGCTCAAAGAGAGAACAGCTTCTCTCAGCCAGATTTCTGCCAGGAACCTGGGAGTACAACACAGTAGCTATTTTCCCTTGGAACGGGTCTTTCCTTGGACGCAGCTGCTCCCATGGGCTGAGAGGGCACATCTGTCTTTGAGTTACAGATTCAGTGGTGGGAAAGTTAAGCTTTAACCTTTATGACTAAGGTTAGGCTGAGTTTGTTAAAAAAATGCACAAGATAAATATATACCTGTGGAATAATAGCAGTGTTAAGAATTCTTATATTTAATCTGAGATATGTACATTTGATATGAGTACATTTTCTACGTGGCTGGTTTTTAAGTCAGGATCCCTGAATGCCTGCAGGAGGTCAATCAGCCATACTTTTCCAATGCCTAATGCATACAACTCAACCACTAGCAAGCTAAATTCTACAAAAGACTCAAATACAGGTGCATGCATGCAGGTATAATCCTCAACCTAATAAGCGATAATCCTGGCAAAGCATAGGAATTAGTTTGTTTTTTTTTTCCGGCAGAGTGAGTCCCTGGGCAGTATTAGAATGTAAAAGGAGAGTTGAGAAATATTTATGTGCCGGGCAGATGCTAACTGCTGCTGGGCATACAACTGGCAATTACATTTTAACAAGAGAATGGGCAATTACTTTTTTTTTTTTTCTATTCATTACTGTGCAAAAGGGTAACAAATATTTGAATGGTAGTGCTTGATCACCATCTGGATTTATGGATTATTATGTTTTGAAAACAGGTATTTTTGCTGTAGCATGCTGCACATCTCTGCACACGAGAGGTGTCATTTGTGTACGGCAGGGAAGGGGAAGGGCCTGGGGCTCTACTTAACATAAAAGACAAAAATGTTGAATTCCTAGATGTAAGGAGAAAAAAAAACAGCTTCGCAGTTTTGCTTGGATCCTAGGGTTTTGAGTCATTGCATGACTTCTCCTGTGAAAGGTACTATCATATCATTTAAATTAAAGTAGCACAAGGTAATTTCCTGAAGCAGGAAAGGTGCTAAACTGTAAAAGATTTATTGCACAAGGGCAAGTGCACATGGGTGACTTCACCTGTAGAGGCAGCCCCGAGGGGGAGCCTGGGCAGGGAGTTCTCTTCAGTAGCCTCACAGCTCAGTCTTCACGATGGCTTCAGGCAGGGAAAAAAATATCTCTTTTCAGGGAAGTTCATTTCCAAGGCAAGTGCTAGTCTTGCTTTACCTGTAGAGCACCCAGTAAGAAGCTGGGGGGAAGAAACTAATCTAACAGTGGTGATATTTAGAATTTCAAGATGTGCTTTGCTCAAAATGATTCCTATCCAAATAGGTTATACTTCTTCTACCGCTTATTTAAAGTGATTTTTTTTTTTTTAAGGCCATGAAAAAGCTAGCTCCATGGAGCCAAGTAAATCCATGTAATGTCTAGAAACTATTCCTCAATCCTGCAGGTATACTGAAGCCACTGCCTGTTATCCCTATATGTTCGTTTCACAGGTTTGCTGCGCTTCCATGTTTGTCAGTCTGTATCTCTCTCTCTTTCGCTCTTGCTTTTGGGGTTTGTTGTTGGGGTTTTGAGGTGGTTTTTTTCATTATTTGGTAAGGGGACCACTTCTTGTTCAGGGTTTGTACAGCACCTGTGGAGTTACAGTCCACGAGTGAGGACAAGGATAACAGGGTTACAGCCAATGACTACAGTCTTGGGAGCAACTACTGCGGAGGTAGCAAATGCTGCTTGTCTTTCTGAAGATAAAATCTTGGTCTCTTCTACCTGTTTCTGTTAAGTACAACCAAAAGATGGCAGCATTTTACTCAACATCGGTGTGTGAGCCTTGCAACTGTTTACAGGCTGCAACTCTACATTCTCTCTCAAATGAAGCCAAAAATGCAACTTCTAATTGACTAGTCAGGATTTCATTATAATCCTTGCTAAATCTAACCCGTTCCAAAAATGCGTTTATACCATAAGTAAGAATAATTACCATCCTGGAAACATATTTTTTCAATAATTTTTTTAAAAACTGTTTAACCATTGGTTGGGGAGATTGGGAAAACAATGGGGTTTATTTTTAGTGTGATCAGGTTTTTTTTCTGTGTACCTTTGTGTTTCCTACCAACTCACAGCTGTAGTCAGACCTGAAACTCTGTTTTATTAATTTTGGACATGTGAAAGAAGAGACATGGGAAACTTTCACAACTCCATAAGAGTTTTCTCTTCAGTGAAACCAATAAAGATTTTTGTTTAATATTTACCCCTTTCAAAGAACTTTCCATTCAGCATTATTTCAGCCACAGGTGTGTGGAAGGTGAAGCAAATAGAGTTATATCTGGCACATTAGTGTGCAAGAGCAGTAACATTAACACTTTGTCTTAAAACCTTTCCCAGTCTCTCAGCTAATTCAGATGAAGGGTCAGAAAACACTCTTCTTTAATCTATTGTCTGTTTGTCTTTAGGCTCAAAGAGCCTCCTGGGTACTGGTTGACATTTTGAGGTCTATCAACCTAATTAGAAGGGCTGCAATTTCAATTTGTAAATGCAGCCTGGGTGATGTGTGCTAAATACTTCATCTCTGATGCCTGGTAGATGTCCACACTTGCTGCTGTTGGATCAGTGCACCAGTGTCTGCTCTCCGCACACATGTGTATGCTTGCAGCAATGGTACTGAGATGAAAACTGTTCAAGGAGCCTGGGAGCCATAGGTTATCCATCACTATCACCACAGAGTCCCCACGGGGACCGTGGCTGTCACCAGCACCCTGCAGTTAAGTCTTTTTGTTCGCTGGTTTTCATCATCTTTTAACACCGTAGCTAGGAAAAAATGTTTTCAGCTTTAAACAAATGACAGGCTGTTTTGCAGCGGAGAACAAAATTACTGTGTGGAAGGTTAAAGATGGTCAGCTAATCCAGCCTGAGTGTGAGACACGAGCTAAAGTTGCTGATGCTATCTCTAACAATGGGTTTCAAGCTTTTCAGGAAATCATTTCACAAGATGCTGCAAAGAGAGCTCACCCTATCTAAAAGGTTCTTCATACTTTATTTATGGCTGAACCTCATTGAAAATGAGTATCGTGTGTAAGAGACTGCTCAACCTTATAATCTGGTGAAACTTGATCAAGTTTCTTTACATCTTTGCTACAGGGAAACAGAAAAGAGGTATTGTCAAGGCAGATGGGACCAATGGTGTGTGCAATCACTGCCCTGTGGGGCAGAAGAATTAAGGGGGAACTGGAAGTCTTCATCCCTTACTCTGTGACCTAGCCAAGATGACATAATTGTCTGCTTTTCACTCCTTGGGGACCTGACTGCATCTCACTTGTCTTTGAGGCAATGGGGAATAACGTCACTGGTGTGAGGAGCTTTGGCCATGTGACGTTAAGTAGTCAAGCCATGAGTTGCTGCGGCAATGCTGGGGAAAATAAGTAAGGTTATGAGTTCTGAAAGGGTTAATAAATCAAACTCAAAGAAACAGGTGTGAGGCAGTTGTCTAAGCCATCCATTGCTTTTAATTTGGTTATTTTTAACTGACAAAGTAAAGCTGAGGAGAGTAGCTCTGTCTGTTAGTTACACCGAAATCATAATCTCACGAAATAAGGTCTTGGCACACAGAGCGAGTTAATCCATTTGAAAATAATTCTCAACACAGAAAATTTTGTCTAGAGATTAGTTTATTGCCAGTCAGTATATAGAGCCTGTCCATTCTGCCAGCCACAGGATCCACCGGGAATAGAAATGAAGCTGTGGATTAGGATCATTAGATCTCCAGCCAGAAATGGTTGGAAAGAAAACAAAACTGTGGATCTATCTCTTTCTGCAAAGCTGGTTTGAAGACAAGCATTATTCTTTCTGGAGACTGCTGAACGTTTCTTCTCCAATGTGTTTTTTCTTCTATTTGCAACATAATTCCACCTTGTCCTGAATATGGATCACACCAGAGTTGCCAGAGAACATACACGTGCTGGATGCAATACAATTCCATGTTTCTACCCCCATAGTTATTAGGAACCTTTCTCTAGGATCCATTGGCTGAGCATCAATCTGAGAAGGTAAAAAATGGAAAATAAAATTATTCTGAAACAATTTTCTATGACACACTTTTGTGCCTATATATTTCTATGGAGTTCTATCGCTTTGATTGGGACCCAAAGTCCTAAAAAATATCACTTATCCGAAAGACTTGGTACTTTTAGATGCAATTTCAAGTCTGACACCAAGGCAACTGGGCAGAAAAATGAATTCATTAACTTCTCCTTTCCTAGTTATTGTGTCACTCAGGTGTTGATTTAAGACCCTGATTTTCTTCCATCTGGAAAAAGTAGGTTGATGCAGTTTTTCTCATTCCCAAAGCTTTATAGTGTATGTTCCAATTGGTTATTTTGTCTCAAGTGTTTCTATTTTATATATACTTATATATGCGCTCTCAGAACTACTGAAGAAAAGTGACAGATTTGAAAGTTCAGGAAGTTCAGTAGACTTTCAATGCTTGCATAGTTCATCCCTCATATGCAGTCTATTGCACCTAGAGGCTTTTCACCACTAGAACAGAAGGCAAGCTATCTTTTATTTGTGTGAAAATCAGTGTACGGGGTGTTGTGTGTGTTAGAGAACTTCACCATTTGTGCCCATTTCTCCATTACTTCACCCCAAATTATATAGGGCTATCAAAAAAAAAAAAAGTGTTAAAATTCTACCTGAAAGTTCTACTGACTTCATTAGCAGCCTTGATTATCCATCAAGAATATGATTTCCATTTATCATGAAGAATAATAGTTGTTTTCTCTTGGTGTTCTCAAGAGGACTGTCAGAAAGATGTCTGCAATTCCCAATAAAAAATGAAAGAATGCTGCTCCAGTTAAGTGGCTGAGAAGTAAAAGCTGGTAAAAAAAATACCGTAGATCGCTAAATCCCATCTGATTAGCAGGAGATCTCATTTTTCTCTTGCTGTCTCCCTGCATATAGCTTTTGTCCCAGTACTTTCATTAGCAGTACAGCTAAAATGGACACTAAACCCAATTACATGCTTCAGTCATACATTTCTATTATGGCAAATTTTCTGTGAATTAGTCATCATTAGATGATTTTGTGTGACTCCATCTGCTAATTAAATGTGGTGCTGGCCAGCAGAGTAGGGTGAGCTCACGTCACCTGTAACAATTGATGTTCTCCTCCAGAAGCACTTTGCTACCCCAAGCCTCTGTTGGAATTAGTGCTACCATGTTGATTGGACTGTGTGAGGTCCATTGAATATGCTTTAAAAAATAAGGTTTCCATCCAAAGACAGGCTTGGCAGGACTGGCTGCAACACCTAAATGCGTGAATCAGAGGCCTTTGCTCCATATCCACTAAAAGAAGAAGGTTTCCAATCAGGATCTTGGATGTCTGTGTTTGATGGGAAGTTTCTCAAGCCCTCTGTGGCTTTGTTTCTGCATCCACGGAGAATGGCTCAAGTCAAACAGTGAGTGGCCCACACCAGCTGGTGTCTCAGAACCTAGGATTCACTTTACACAATGCAGTGAAGAGCAGGGCAGAGATACCTGAGCTAGTTTTCATACCAGCCGTGCTATCATAGTCATATTAGCACCACTGAGCTAGTTAGCCCTGTTAACTCCTCACTGCACTGCAGACCGTCACAAAGCCGCCAAATCCCATTTGCCTCAGTATGAGACAGTGGTTCCCACCTCAACACACTCAGCTGGAGGAGTCTTCATGCTGGATTCATCCTTGAGGGCATCTTTGTCTTTTACAGTGAACGGACCACAGTTTAAAACAAAAGCAGAATCTCAAACCCCTCCTCCATGAAACGTATGTCCTTCAAGCACCCATGCCCTACTGGGCACATTTAGTCTGGAGAAGAGGAGGCTGAGGGGAGACCTCATTGCCCTCTACAACTCCCTGAAAGGAGGTTGGAGAGAGGTGGGTGTTGGCCTCTTCTCCCAGGTGAATAATGACAGGACCAGAGGAAATGGTCTGAAGTTGCGGCAGGGGAGGTTTAGATTAGATATCAGGAAGAATTACTTTACTGAAAGAGTGGTCAGGCACTGGAACAGCCTGCCCAGGGAGGTGGTTGAGTCACCATCCCTAGAGGTGTTTAAGAAACGTCTAGATTTGGCACTTCAGGGCATGCTCTAGTTACAGAGATTGGGGGGCGGGGGGGTTGTGGGGTTTTTTTTGGTTCTTTTTTTGTTGTTTTTTTCTGTGTGTATGGTTGGACTCAATGATCTCAAAGGTCCTTTCCAACCATGAAGATTCTATGATTCTATGATTCTATTTAGAAGCCATGCATCTTGTGTTCCCTTGGCACAGAGACTGTGCTTCAGTGGGAAAGTGCGTGGTGTAGTAATTATTGCCACCCTCCTTGGTGGTGAAGGGCTCAACTCCAGGTGCTGTAAGTGTTGAGCTGGAGCTTCTCACACCTTCTTCCCTGTGATTCCTTTTTGTTAAATAAATAAATACAATTGAATGAGGTCATGCCTGAAGCAGGTGAAAAAGGGCTAATGGTTCCTAAGTCTGTACCACTACCTTTTCTTGCATGAGCTGTAGCTATTACCTCGGGTAGAGGCACACTGGCTCACTTTCATGCCACTTCCCACTCTGCTGGCAATGTCACCTATTTGGCAGCATCCTGCCACTGTGAAAAAGCAGCTTCTGACGGGTGCCCTCCTATATCCTTGATGGTCACTCCAAGGCACAATGGAGAAACGTGTGCCACTGTTTGCAAGCCTCCACACCTCTGGCATAATATGGACATTCAGAATATGGATAACTCGCAGAGTAATTCAAATTCTGGGGCAAAGAGAAATGGGATACCAACACTTTCTCTTTTCTGAATTTGAAAAGAGAACTTTAGACATTCCTTCAAATGCCCACCGTTTGTCCTTCATTTCACATCAGGAATGCACTTTTTGAGTAAATATCTCAGTTGTCACTACTCAACTACACTTTGGTTTGCATTTCAGAGGGATCTCTCAAAACGGACTCTTTCAGATGACATAAAGCTAAAAAACACTGCCAGAGCACACCTAGCATGCCTAGTCCCCTGTAGCACCCCAAAATGCAAATGGTATGAATATGGGATACTCAAATCCAGCTGTTTCATTCTGTTGGACTCTTCTCATTGTGCCACATGTTGTCCTTGCTAACGTATCTGCCCCGAGCCCTGACCTGGGCACCTGAAGTGTGGAGGGGACAGGAGTCCTCATCCACCCCTGAGCTCAGCTTCTGCCAGCCAGCTCTGCCACCTTCTGCGTACGAACAGGAGGACTTCACAGCTGGATTCTGCTGGAGCTGGCCTTGCATGAGGATCATATGCAGGCCTTAAAAATACAATAAAAATGAATGTTACAAACTTGTTCATCCTGAAAACTTCTGGAAAATTGCCAGATCAGGCAGGAGCTCTGTATGGGTTACAATCTGTGTAGGAAGCAGTCATCTGATGCACGCAGCAGTTCAGCAGCCAAAGTTTTATCCATGAGCTAAGTGATGGGATTTTCTGTGTTTGTACAGAAAAGGCAAACATCTGTTTAGGGGCCCTGTTTGATCTTTACTTTTAGAGGTTTTTTAATCTAAACAACCAATCTCATAGCTGCTTGTTTAAATAATATACACTTATGTCTTTTGGTTCTAAAACACAGGAAGAAGAATATGCATCTTTGAAAATCCAGGAGACTATAGATATTTTTTCTCTCTCTTCTATGTGTAGACAAAAAGATTTGTTTTTGTTTTTTTTTAAAGCAATGCAATACTGCTGTTAATTTCATTTGTCTAAAATAAGCCTCCCTTAATTGAATCATGATACTTTCCCACTAAACCGTGGGAAACCATTTAGAACACAAGACAACAAATAATGCTGGAGAGACAGAGAAAATGAATTACCAGAACCATCTAAAAACATCAGTCTGGAAGGAACCTATTAGTTTGTTGAGTCTGTTTTCTGTTTTCCTTAGAAAACCTATTATTTTAGCCTCTTTCATAATCTGGTATAACTCTATCTTCCAACTCATTGTTTTGCCCCTTTCAAAAGGCCGAATAGAAACCCACTTCATGACTTGGTGTCTCTGCATTTGATCTTATGCCAGCTTTCCACTTTTACATAAATATTTCATCTTCCCATGATATCTACCCTATTGAAGTCTTTTAACAGAGCAATCATCCTTCCTCAGTTTTTGCTTTGCTAGACTATATGAAGTATGGATATTTAAAGGATATCTATCCTTTCAGTGGAGCTTATCATGGATGACTTCTACTGCCGATTGCAGTAAGTAAATGCATAAACTGTTTGGGACAAAGATTGAACCGCTGGAACCTAAGAGCAGTACAGATGCATCCATGGATTACTGTGCCTGACCTAGTCAGTCTATCAGCTGGCACTATTGCCCTTGCCAGATTAATTTCGGCCATGTTCTTATGACATAACATCTTTCAAAGAGTTTTCAAATTTTCCTTATAAACAATTCTCAGTATTGACATGGTAGCTTTGATATCTCACTCCTGTTCGCCTTCCTGGCACCATACGGAGGTAGAATATGTCGGCAGATACGTATGGGTCTCAGGAGGGGCTTTCATGAAAATGATCTCTGAAATGAGACTAGGAGAGGAACCGGAGCTTCTGAAGTTGTGCGAACTCTCATCTCCTGTGGGAAATGTGTGAACACACATATTCTGTTCAAAAAGGCTGAACAGAAGGCTTTTTTACCACTTAGCTCCATCAATATGAACTTAATGTTTCAAACGTGCAATAAAAATGTGTCTGCACTGTAAAACACATAAAAATTTACCAGGATCATGTAAATAAGAGCAGTGATAACAGATGCATAAATAAACATGGTATCATGGCATTCAATTTTCATTTGGCAGCTTTCTCAAAAGCTGTTCCTGTGGGAAAGTTATCACACATAAGAAGTCTTTACTAACCCATATAAATAAATCTGCCTGGTTCCAATTTGCCTTGTTACTGATGCAGGTTGGAAAATTGCCATCTCAGAGAGCAGACTTGGGCTCTCAGTGTTATTATGAAGTTCCCTGCTTTGCACTGAGGTGTGTCACCTGTGGCGGCTCTTTAGAGGGCAGAGTCTGTCCATAAGCATACCAACAGCAGGGGTTTGATGCCTGAAATTCACAGCAAGTCCCCTTCTGATTGTCAGCTGTTTTCACAAAAAAGCATTTTTCTGCACCACGTCTTGTCTCTTCCTCTCAGATGAATACATACACATGAATATGAGTATATTATTTCAATTAGCGCTCTCTGTTTAGAGTATTAGGCAGCTTCCTTCAAGACAACTTAATTAACATGCAAATGCAACACCAAAAGTTGTAACTCCAATAACGATACCAAAGAGAACAGTTCTCACACTGTAGAAAAGTGAAGAAAAGTCATAAATACAGAAAGCCAGTCATGACTGGCTTTAGCATCATTTCTGGTCAGGTTTTGCATTTTTTTGTCTTTTTTCAACAACGAGGCAAGATATGACCTTGCATGAGGTGAGAGACTGAAATATTCAGGTTTTGGCTCCCTGGGGGAGGAGGGAAAGGAACAGAGAAAAAAAACACCTTTCCTTACTAGAAAGGCACACAAGACTCATGAAACTGTATGGTTATAGGCTCTAACAGGACCACGTACACTTGAGAATATAGCAAATTGTGACTGGAGAAGAAATTACTTAAAAGTCATTTTAATGAGGGTTATAAAAGCCTGGAGTCAGGAAAGAGAGAGGAGGTCATAGTGTGTATCTTGTTATCTAACAGCTGTAAGCTGCATATTGATCTGGTTTTGAGCAGCGATAAACAAAGTCATGAACCCAGTCGAGGCAGATTGCAGAGTATGGCACAAACATGCATCAGTCATTATTCGGGATGCTATGTTTGCAGCACGACCCCAGTTAAGAGGGAGCTGTGTGAGGCTGGAGCTTTGGGTAGCTTTACTATAGAAACAAATTTGGGAAGCTGCTTGGAGATCCATCCCATGAGATTACCTTTTGCATAACTTTGGACAAACATGCAGGAGGCCCCAAAAATGCAAAGTGGCATAGGCAAAAAAAAATAAAGAAAAAGTTTTGAGGCAAAAAGAATCCATAATAAATTCAGGAATCATATTAAAATATTTTACTTTTTTAAATTAAGTCTTGTATTCTTTCCTTTTCACTTCACTTTTTTTCATTATTTTACTTTTCTTTCCTCTTTTCACAGGATGACCTCATTAGGAAGGTTCTTTAGGGCAGCCAAAAGCTAGTGGGTGTTCAAGACTTTGTCATCTGTCAGAGCAAAGTGTATGAAATATCATGAAAGGTAAGATCATTCATTGGTGTCACCTGTTGCAAAGAACTTCCTGCAAAGTTTTGCTTTCCGATACTAAATTTAGAGGAGCACATAGAAGAAAGAGAACAGTATGAAAAATTACTTGCAGAGACAATTTCAGTGTAAAATAGAAAGTAAAAGCCTATAAAGCACTCTTAAATTCAGGCTACTCTTTGTGTCAAATATCAGAGAAGTCATACTTCGTAATTCATCTGGATGCTCATACCATAAGGGATTTAGGTTCAGCTGAAATAAAAGAAAACAGATGCTAACTCACATGTAAACACTGCCATGAAAAGCACATATTCTAAATGCTATTTGTATCCTTTGCTTCTCCTTCAAGTATATTTTTCTTCATTGCTTTATAGTGTAGCTGGGACCATATGGAGCTCAGATCAAGCATAATATATTGCTCTTTATATTCATCTCCCCCTGTGATGTCCTCTACTGTGGCTACCTTGCTTGAAGCACCCAAAACCCATCACATTAACTAGGAAGTTTGGGGTTGACAACATGATGGTCTATGCAAGAGTGCCCAGATATGGTGGCACACCTCATTTGGGTAAAACTTTTACAGGAAAGTCTAAGAAAATGTCTTACAAGTAATCCTGCCAAGCTAAGCAAGCTATCTTGAGAAACTCCTATATTGATATATATCCTGGTACGCTCTGTAATATTTAAACAAAAAGTGTTTTCTGTTACTTTTAAAAGCCACCCTTACTCTATTGTGAATACCCAGGGCAGGGTATATCTCATCTCACTTTAGACATCTACAATAGAAGCACTGGTAACAGATGTAGCTGTAGGTAATTATTCATTTCACCCTGAGATTTATCTACAGAAGAAAAATTATGTTCCAGAAATATCTATTTTTCTCCTTTTATCATGGGGAATATGCTCAGGTAAGGACTTCAACACAGCAGATGGCTAGCATAAGCTAAGGTGAGTCTCATCCCACATGTCCACCAACTCCTTTCCAATCTACTATTTTTCGTCCTTTTTTTTTTTTGCATAGATATCTGATCATTCTTGATGATTTTCTTCTGGAACCGTCTTGTCCTCATTTTAAATTTCATAGAATGGTTTGGGTTGGAAGGGACCCTAAAGATCATCTAGTGCCATAGGCAGGGACACCACCCACTAGACCAGGCTGCTCAAAGCCCCATCCAACCTGGCCTCGAACACTTCCAGGGATGGGGCATCCACAACTTCCCTGGGCAACCTGTTCCAGTGCCTCAGCACCCCCTCAGTGAAAATTTTTTTCCTAATATCTAATCTAAATCTCCCCTCTTTCAGTTTAAAGCCATTACCCCTCATCCTTTCACTACACTCCCTGATAAAGAGTCCCTCCCCATCTTTCCTGTAGGCCCCCTTTAGGCACTGAAAGGCTTCTATTAGGTCTCCCCAGAGCCTTCTCTTCTCCAGGCTGAACAACCCCAACACTCTCAGCCTGACTTCATAGGAGAGGTGCTCCAGCCCTCTGATCATCTTTGTGGCCCTCTGGACTCACTCCAAGAGGTCCATGTCCTTCTTACGTTGGGGCCCCTAGAGCCAGACACAGTGCTCTAGGTGGGGTCTTACAAGAGTGGAGTCACAAGAGTGGAGTAGAAGGGCAGAATCACTTCCCTCAACATGCTGTCACCGATCACCTCCCTCTTCTTCCATGTGCCTTAGCGTAGTTTCCAGGAGGATCTGCTCCATGATCTTGTAGGCACAGAGGTGAGACCGACTGGTCTGTAGTTTCCTAGGATCTCACATATTTTATCCCACATATCCTTTGGTTTGTTGGACTGAGGTGAATTCTGCAGTAGCTTCAGCCTTACAGAACTCTTGCAGATGATCTGTACTGGTTTCTATGTGATGGTTGTGAATGTACTGTTGACTTATATCAGAGTGAATGAGAGCCAATTAATTAAACCCAATTAAACCCAAAGTCAACCTTCTGGTTTCTAATTATCTGAGACAGCTGAGTAAGCAAACATGTTTGGATCAATGCACATTTTTTCACTGCAGACAAGGCTGATAATAGGTAAATTTAATCACTTCTGCTACATTAAAAATCTTCTTTGAAAAAGCAAGATGTGCTTTTCAAAGTTACTGTAAGTACCACTCAGTTTTTAAAAAAAACTTTGAAATCTTTGACTTTCTGACACATTTAAATCTGCATCCTGCAATGTGTGCTGCAGCACCACAGAAGTATCAGAAGCAGTTGAGAGGTGGTAGCATCCATGAAGCTGATGTGGGAATTGCTTTGCTACTCTGTGAAGTCTTGACAATGCTTTGTTCTGTCTAGAGCTTCTGGAAAAATGGAAATTCATCTCATTGAAAGTCTACACGTTTAAAAGCATGGTTCAGCCCTGAACTAGGAATTTTGGGGGTTTTGAGTTGCATGATTGGAAAGATTTCATTAATTTTTTTTAAAGATTTTAGCAAAGAAATGCAATTTACTGATTTTACTAGTTTTTAGTAAAAAGTGCATGGCCCCTAAGGGGGAGAAGCTTCTTTGTAGTTGGAAAATTAATTTTGTTTCTGTTGTTTTCGAATGGCAAACAGAAAATCCCCCAAGATACATTTTACTTTTCTTCCAGAAAATTGTTCCAATGGAAAACTCCTAAGCAGCTCTAAATGAAGCAATGCACAGTCAGCCATCATCCAAGTTAGGAATGCTATCTGACACAGTAGGGACTTCAAAGTACCAGTGTGTCTGTTCAGTTTTTATATTTTTATTCAGTAGCTATTTATTTAACATTCCAAAATTTCTTTGAGAGTTCTTGTTTAATATTTATTATTCCACTACCAGACACATTCAGAACTGGAAATTCCTCCATGTTACAGGCTCTCTAGCACTGCTGTGGGACATCCATGTCTTTTCTTTTTGAAGAAAAAACAGTTGCAACTAAGGAAATAACAGGCTTACAGAGCTCCTATGCAATCATAAATTTCTATGCTAGATTTTGCTTTTCAGACTGATCTGGTTGAAATAGCCAAACATCAACTTAGCTTACAAACACAGCACTGCTTTCTATTTCCCAGGAGCTTTAAATTGTTACCTATTCTTAACCCCATGTGAAGCAGATTATCTGCAATTAAAAGCCCAGTTCCAAAAAATACCTGGGCTACTTCCATTGCACCTGTGCAGCAAAAAGCCTTCTTGTGGGAATGGCCTTGAGGTCCTTTTTGCTCAAGTATTTGTGTGATATGATTCACCTCATGTTTAGGTGATATCTTTAAGCAATAGCTGATTTTTTTTACTTTCCTGCTGGTGGCACTTGTGCAAACTGTCAGGAAGAAGCCTAGGGTTTCCTTTGATTTGTTTGTATCACACCTTAACCCTCACAACTCCCACCTCAGAAATGCTATAATTCATCTTGCTGTGTGTGAGCCATTAAGCAAAACAGGATGTCGTTCAATAAATGCCTGCAATGAAGATGCCATGGCCCTCAGGGGCAGAAATTCTGTCAGATACTGCAATAAATTCTTGATGATGCTGCGGAGTACAGGAATTACCACGCTGTTGAATTTACTATTATATTTATTTACAGACTCGATAAGGAAGCTATTTCTCAGAATAAGGACACACATGAGTGAGTGCCTTCAAGAGTTGCAGCTTTTAATTGAAGTAGTAATAAAACATATTCTGAGGTGGATATCACTTTCCTTTTGTTACTTTTCTTCATGCTCATGTGCTTAATTTCTTCAGACCTTTGTCCCAGGCTTCTTAGGACTAAGGTTTTGTACCAAACTTAAGGCTGCACGTTCATGCATTGCATTTAAATACATTTGGAGTCCCCTGCAAACTGGCTTGTTTTGGTCCATTTTTTTTCCTACTTAACAACTTCCTAATTACAATTGCAGCACTTGGCTCTAGGTCAGCATGTGATGCATCTCCAACCCATGAACTAGCATAACAACCCCATGCAGCATTACAAGCTTGGGGAGGAGTGGCTGGAGAGCTGCCTGGCAGAAAAAGACACGGGGGTATTGGCCGACTGCCAGCTGAGTATGAGCCAGCAGTGTGCCCAGGTGGCCAAGGCGGCCAACAGCTTCCTGACCTGTATCAGGAACAGTGTGGTGAGTAGGACTAGGGAACTGATTCTCCCCCTGTACTTGGCACTGGTGAGGCCCCACCTCAAGTACTGTGTTCAGTTTTGGGCCCCTCACCACAAAAAAAGACATTGAGGTGCTGGAGTGGGTCCAGAGAATGGCAACAAAGCTGGTGAGGGGCCTTGAGACTAAGTCTTACGAGGAGCAGCTGAGGGAGCTGGGGTTGTTCAGCCTGGAGAAAAGGAGGCAGAGGGGAGACCTTATCGCTCTCTGCAACTACCTGAAAGGAGGTTGTAGCGAGGTGGGGGTTGGTCTCTTCTCCCAAAGTAACAGGCGATAGGACAAGAGGAAATGGCCTCAAGTTGTTTCAGGGGAGGTTTAGACTGGATATTAGGAAAAATTTTTACACTGAAAGGGTTATCAAGCATTGGAATAGGCTGCCCAGGGGAGTGGTTGAGGCACCATGCCTGGAGGTGTTTAAAAGACAGGTACACATAGTGCTTAGAGATATGGTTTAGTGACGGTTTTTATCAGTGTTAGGTTGATGGTTGGACTAGATGATCTGAAAGGTCCCTTCCAACCTAGGTGATTCTATGATGGCTGGCTTCTGGGTGAGCATCTCTGCCCCCCTCCTCCTAAAGTGACAGCTCACCTTTCCCATCAGCAGCAGCCTCACCAGCTGTACTGGTAAGCTAAGCAGTGCTGTGGTATGAACTGGGGCAGTCCTGCAAACCCCTGTTCCCGTGGTGCAGACATTGCCTGGATTTGGCCCAGGTTGGGCAGCTCTCCCCCTAGCCCAGCCCTGTCCTGCCCAGGGCTGGTCCCAGCAAGCAGCCTGTTCTGCGTTACTGCAGCCCTTCAGGAAAATAACCATAGAATCACAGACTGGTTTTGATTGGAAGGGACCTTAAAGATCATCTAGTTCCAACCCCCTGCCATGGGCAGGGACACCTCCCACTAGACCAGGCTGCTCAAAGCTTCATCCAGCCTGTTCTTCATGCTTGCCACTCCCAGCTGTCAGAAAAGATGAGGTAAAGATGAGAGAAGCACCGAGGAGGACGATCATCCCCCAGGAGCCGGGCACGATGGGACTACACCCCAGAGGCAGCCCCAGGACCAAGGAGTCTCCCACACACACCGCAGAGCCCATGCTCCCACCAGTGGCTGCTCCAAGGCTGTGAGGAGTGGGACTGTCTTATGTGGCTGAAGATGTTGCTGGTCCCTGGTTCCTGTTAAAAACAGAGCTGTGAGAGAGCAGGCAGTATTGTGTGACCCCAGCCCTCTCATCCCCTGTCCCAGGAGGCCAGAGGGTCTTCCCCACCACTCCAACCTCAAGTCGCCTACACAGAAGCAGGGAAAAACAAGGACATGGCACTGGACATGTGCTGTAAATGGCTGGTTGTTGCGAGACTGCCTTACTGGCCACACCAGGCCAAAATACATTGGTTTCAGCTGGGTGCAAGTCTCCCCACGCAGAAGTGTCCCTGTGCCTAGAAAGGTGGCCTGATTTGAGGTAAAACAGAACCAACTTTCTGTTCAGTAATTTTACTTCTTAGCTAGACTTCTTCTAACTCTCTGTAATTAACAGCATGTTGTGCTGAAAAAGGTTCGTTCTCAGAGTGATAAGACCGATGTTTACAATTAGTGCTAAGGAATGGTACGCAGAGAGGCTCTTGCTTATACTTATTGCTATAACAGCCAAGGTCAGCTAATTTCATTATTTGCCCCATTGGAGGGTTGGAAACGGAAAAGCGTAGAGGGATCCCACCTGTGGGGAGGAGAGGCCAGAACAGGTGACCCAAAACTGATCAACAGGGTATTCCCTCCCATTTGCCCCATGCTCAGTATAAAAGCTGAGAGATCAAAGGGTCAACTCTCTTTCTTCAATGGCCGACATCTAAGGAGGACTCTGCCTGTTCATCTGCCTTTGATCCTGATCTGCGTGTTCCTGACTCCATCTGTGGAATCCAGTTCCCACCCATCGTGGAGTCCAGTCTGGGACTTCCCCAGTGTCTGCCAGTGACGTCATCCTGGGATCTTAATACGGTTTTGTATATACTGTATCTATTTCATTATTTCCTTTAAATTTTATTGTTAATATTTCATTAAAGTAGTTTAGTTTCTTCTAAACTCATAAATCTCTATCTCTTGTCCTCCTCTCCCTATGCAAAAGGTGGGGGAGGAGCATCTGTCTCTGGCCATTGGCCAATTTGACCAAAACCAGGACAAAAGGGGAATTGCCCAGCTGGCTGGAGAGAGCTGTACCATAGCGATGGGGCTGGCTAAAATTTAGCAGCTGCCTGACTACGCTTTGGATGGTGACTGAGTCACACAGAGGATAGATGCTGTGGCAGCTGTTGGAAATGAAGCCTTGGATGGATTTCTATAGGTCTGTCACCCTCCACGATAAATATAGGCAGCTAAACATGCGCACATTCACTTGCAAGTGACAGATGACATTTCCTAACACTATTACATGGAAAACCTATGCCAGATGGACAACCTTGTCAGGAGCAGCATTTGCTCATTTGCTTTCTCTGCTACTGTGCTGAAATTCAAGATGAGTTGGGAAAAAAATAAAAGCTGCATTAAAAATGTGCAAGTTGCAAAGCTGCACACTGAAGAGATCTCTAAAGTGTCCTTATGGCCCCTTCTACATGTGAACAACTATAAATCTTTAATTACATGTTCACACGCTGTTTTTCACTGCACTTTGTCTCGGGCAGTAGGTGGATATTCAGTGTTTCTCTTCCTGTCATTCAGAGGGACCTAGTTTAGCACGTCACCCAAACTGAACACAAAAGATTGTACTTGATGAACATGTGATGTTCCCACCATAGTAACTGCATGTGTCATGAGTCTTAATCATGCTTCAATTATATTTTTCCTTATTTAAAGTGGGGAAAATGAGTTACAGGCAGAGAGTGGCCAAAGTTGGCAAGTATCCATTAACTGGAAGAGCCCAACTTCAGGATAATTTTTTTTTCATAATATTTTATTATAGCACACAACCCACCCTTTCATCCCTCTCTGGTACTGCTGACATGTCTTAGCTCCTGTGCTATGGCTCCTGGGACACTTCAATTATGCTTTGTGGGAACAGTTTCATTAATTAGCTTGCACCAGCTAATGTCAGTAGCTGTCAATAGCTTGCACCTAAGCAGTTAGAAGTTGCCGTCTCAGTGATTCTTCAGTGACAAGTGTGAAACATGTAAAAGTCTTCCTAACACTGCTTTGCACAAGGAGGTCTGCACCACGTCCCTCCTCAGAAGTTGATATATTAATGGCAACTTCAGCGAGGGGCTAAGAAATAAGCTTGGCCTGCCTTTCACAGCTGTCACCCTCCAGAATGACAGCAAAGAAGAGCAAACATGGTATGTTTCATTGCCACTACTCGTGCCAAATCTGCTACAGACACATGTAATCTGAGGCTGTCAGAGTTTTGTTTTGACTTTACAAAATGTTTTCACAGGGTGCTTTGCCATACGTTCGTGACTAGTCCTGACTGAAATTCAGAATTTCAATTTTTGAAATTCTGGCAATGAAAATTAAATACAATCCAAATATTAGCCAACATTTTAAACTTAAATAGTTAAAAATTTTCTCTTACCAACAATGTACCATCTGTACCATCAGAGAGGAGAGAAGAGAGTGTGGCTTGAAGTCCAGAACTGAGCGTGCCCAGAAGCCAGCCTTCTAAGCACAATTTCCCAGAGACACTGTGGCAGCATAATGCCTTGATGTGGAGTTCGCTTATTCAAAACACAGTATTATATTTCACCTTTCCTGCTAGAATCCTGAAACATTCCATGGAGAAACCTTAGCCCTACCATGATCTTTTCAACTTAGCATTTTCTACCAATTCATTTCAAAGGAAATAATTCTCCCATTCTTAATATTTATTAGCTTTCCTTTAAATGTTTCTCTTATGTTTTTTTCTTCTAAAAAAATCTAGTATGGTATCCTTTCCCAGTCTCCCAAGAAACCCCAGTACCTTCTGGGTACATCTGTTTCCCATTCTTTTTCTCCCCTGTATTTGCATACCAAAGCCCACTAGCCTTAGCGTGAGTAAAATGACATATGCAAAGGCTTCGCTCTTCCCTTGTGATTTCTGATAGAACAAGTACTGTACACTTTCATTTGAAAGTACTCATAGTCTTTATTTTCAGTTAGTCTCATGGGTATACCTTTTTACTCGCCGGCCGTTTGAGGAAGAAAGTCAGATTGGTTAATGAAACCCTTGGAGCCGGGGGTGACTCAGTGAGAGGTGGAAGACTGGATAACTGCCTGAGCCATGGTAAGTTATCACTTCAAAACATGCCTCCATTTGGTAACCTGCTGAGTGCCCTGTTACTCCTCCACTAGCAAGTAGTGGAGCATGGTGGGAAAGGGTCCGTAGATCAAAACATCTGGTGCAGAGCACACAGTATCGGCACAGCATGTGCTCGGGGGTGTTTCAACTTGTGCTCATCCGAGTCAGGGGTGAATGCCCACCTGCAGCTGCAGTTTCTTATGGGATGTCTTCTGGAGGACGTCTGGAGGCTTAGCTTGGCTGAAAGGGATCCATGTGGTAGGCACTGAGGTCAGTCCGCGATGGGAACCAAGCCACAGCAAGGAGGGCACGTAGAAGCTTTGCTTGAAGAGTGCAGTGCTGATCCAAACTGGAACATCCTTGTAGATGCGCTGAAGGCTGGCTTCCCGGCACAACAAAGCCTCAAAAAATCAACAGATATTCACATTATAATCATGTGCCACTTCGCATGCAAAATACACAGATTATTACTGTGTATCACATTCAGCATACCTGGATTCACAACCCTAGCAAATAAGACCTGGCCATCTCACGCTGATATTACTGATTAGAACATATGGAAGAGAATAAAGATCACGCTTGCTATTGTAACACTTTCTACATGTGATACCTTCTTAACTTCATGGTTGATTTTGAAAAAAATCAGAATAGAAAAAGCAACGCAAGTATTATGAGTCCTCTTACACATCTTTCATTTTTTATCAATAGGCGTGTGGAATAACTGTACACTGACTTCTATGGAGTCACCGAGGAACAATGGTGCCTCTCAGAGGGGAATCTGGGTCAGTGGTTCCATTTTAGCTGGTCTGTAACAACAGCTATCTACCACTACTTAGACGTATTGTCGCAGATTCCTGTTCCATAAGTATTTTTTCCCTAGTGCTGTGTAGATTTAACAGCTCAAAAACCTACAGTGTACTAATGTTGAATTGTGAAGGCTGCACTATTCCTGAAATAAACAAGGGGACCTGAGAGACAGGTCCTTACAAAAAGCAGCTACGTGTCCTGAAGAACCACGGCATTCCTACAAATATTTTCTAGGACGTCTCCTTCACCAAATCTCCCAGACTACTATTCCCTAAATACAAGGTGACATTTTTCCCTCAGGAAATCATGAAACAATTATATATCAAAATCATGATGGAATTCAGAATGTCCGAGGGATTTACGTTTTCATCCATCCTCACTCCTTATTTATTAGAAAACTACATTTTACCCTTAGGAATAGGATGTGCTTCCCAATCTCCCCTCAGTTTCAACTATGCTGTAAACATGGCATGCTATCTCAATACACCAGACAAATGAAGTTGTACCACATGTTTGTATAATTCTGCTGCACATCACAAGAAAATTTGCTGTCACATGAAGTGTTTTTTGCAGAGTTTAAAGAGATGTTGACCTTTAAGTAAGTCTTTAAAACTTAGCTTTGGAGTTGTAGAGTATGACATTTGATCAGCCATTTGTGCTGAGCTCTTCTTAAGTTCATTCCTGTGTATTTGCAAAACACTGGTGCAATCTTTAATTCATACTTCTCTCTCATCGTCTGCTATTCACACCAATTTTAGAACTCAGGTTGCAAAATGTTGCAAACTGGTAATCTCAATGGTTTGTGGTTGGTTTTTTTTTTTTCATTAGTATCTCGGTTTGAACTATTAAATTTATACTGTACACCTCTGTGCCTAATTCAGAGAGAATTTCACAGTATTTAATTTGGCACTGTCCTTGGAGATCTAGTACTCTTAAAACAGAGAGCCCTTACTAGGAAATAATTGTTGCAAAAAAACCCCTTTAATGCCCAGAAGGCAGCGCTCTGCAGCCCTCTTTCTTGGTATTCTTACAACTGCTAACAAAGGACTTGATGGATACAATCCCACAAGAACGTTCCCTAAAATTATGTCAGTTCCCTATGACCTAGAGTGGGAGATGCTTAAAATAACAAAGTAGAGGTTGACTTCAACATTTAAAAAGCTTAAGGACCCCAGAAGGGTCAGCGGGATCACAACGTTCATCCTGCCCTGTGTTCACCAAATGGGACTTCTCTTTAACCTGTGAACACTGATCACATTCTTTTCTTCTTCACTGTCTCAGCATCATGGAATAGTATTAGCGGATTTGCTTTTTTTCCTGAGTGAATTATACCTATCTACCTTTTATGTCCACTGACTTCTATAAATAACTCAAAGCAATAAGAGATACTGGCCTCTGTCTGTCATGGGCAACTTTCAATTGAAGATTTGATTTTGGAAGAAAGATGAGCAAAACAAGAGATTCAGACAAATTTCTGAAGTCCATGGGACGTGGCTTGGACCTAGTTGGCTAAAAGTCAAGAAGTAGCTCAAAAACTGCCACTTTATTTTTCATAGTGTAATATTTATTGGTGAAAAAAGCTATAGAAATTATGCTAGTAAACATAAAGGGAAATAGGATAACATTGCAGAGAATCTTCTTCAACATTAAAAAGAAAAGAATGTTACCCGTTCTTTTGCTAGGGAAATGAAGCCTTTTACATGAGCTGCCAAGAACTGCAAACTCATTCTGAGCCCCTTGTTTTGTGAAGAAAATCCTAACTGTATCTTTCTATACTATTTTCGCTGCAGAAGCCTTGCCTTATTCAGTGTTCTGGGGACATACCAGGATGCTTTATGAAGGAGTTTGTTTTCTGTCAGATCTGTATTTAGCTGATTGCAGTATTCAGATTTTACTTCACGTTATTTTTCTAAACAATTGTACACAATGAACAGCCAACAGTCAAAATACAGACTTTAAAAATGTGCAATGTGCTGAAATTCATTATGGTAAGTGTTCATTTCATAATTATGGAAAGTATGTAGCACATTCATAGCAATCAGGTTTCACGGTGCTCAGTTCAACCAAATCTAAAGAAGGGCTGACATGAATGCTACATTTTTGAAGAAACTCACAATGAAAAATATACTTTTAATTTAGATTGCTTTTGAACACAGAATTCAGCTACACCTCGGTGCATCAGCGAGAAAGCACAAAGGAACGCGTTCACAGCATCTAAATTGCATTCTTAGGTACTGGTCTCTGAGCTGTCTACCCACCTCCTTTAAAACTGAAAGTGGAACACAGTTTTAAAGGATCGGTAGGTTCAGTGAATAATTTGAAAATCAGTGTGGTAAGGAACTGTAAAAGCAACGCATTATTCGAGCCACTTGGATCAGAGTCAACAACACTCCTGAGTGCTGCTCAGAAGAACTCATAACCCTAGAGCGCGCAAAACCACCCGGGCGCATCTATTTTAGTTACTTCCTGCCTTCTCAGGAGGGCAATTTTTTAACATTGAAAGATTTTGGTTTAAACAAGAGGTCAGCACTTGCTGTCTCAAATTAGACATTAAGTGGCACCTTAGATGCTGGCTGAGGCATAAGCAGGCAATAGCCACAGTTTATGTTAGTATCTAAAGTTCATCCTTGTGTGATAAAGGCTGTGGAGACGAAAAATGAGCTCTGTGACAATGGTTCCTGCAAGCAAATGCAAAGTTTGAACTCTGGCACAGTGGTTCCCCAAGAAAAGGTAAAATCTGAGCCTGAAGCACTTTCCAGAAATACACTTAGCTCATCACTTGGTTAAAAACTGTGAATTCAATGGATAACCTGGAGGAATATTCTCAGCAACCACTCATAAGCAGCCACTGTTTTGCTTTTTCTGCCCATCTTTTTTCTCAACATCAGATCAATCGGCTCAGGCTAAGTGAGGCAGAAATTATTATTTTTAACAGAATCCAGCTGGGCAGGCTCTGCAACCACTTTCTGACAGTGAATTCAGTTGCCAAAGTAAGCAGAGACAGTTCCCATCAGGCCCTGCCTGTGTTAACGCGGAAAGACATTAGATGGCTCCGTTGGCACGGGTGACACAACTGTTGCATGCAAACGTGTCCATCACCTTCTGCACATTTCTTCTGGAGCCTGGTTGCCAAAGGGACTCCAGGCTCCCTGCTGTGAAAAAACTCCAAACCTTTTTCCTTCTAGTAGAACATGTCTTTCATGATTTATGAAAGATTTACCTCTGCTGGATAAACAATCTGAGCGACGAACACACTCTTCCACGCCTTGTGTTCCTCTGGAAATGGAAATAAAGTGCTTTAAATGTGTTTCTGTACGTTGTTGTATGAGCTTGCCACATGTGGCCACTATGACTTTCCAGGTCCCTTGTACTGAGGCTTTTAAAAGATAATTGTGAGATAATTACTATTGGCTATTCAAGATGTGCTCTTAAGAGTTTTTTCCAAAAAATTACTGTTATTTTTATTCTGTAAAACATCCTGGGTTTTTTTCTGCTGGTATAAAAGGTTTATTTTAAAAGAACGATCAATAGAAATTTTATTCTAGACCAGAGTTCCCTCCAGTGAGTCCAACATACAAACCTGCTGGTAAAAGGCAGAACTGGATTTCCACCTGATTCTTCCTCAGTGCTCATGCAGAAAAGAAAGGGAAGACCCTGAACATTTTTAAAAAGTATGGGGGGGGCTTGGGATGGGCCTTTTCAGTAGAAGCAGAGCAATTTACTCATTGGTTGTCCAGAAATGTGCAAGAAAAGGTGTTTACCATGTATAAGATTATATCTATCACATACTTGTATGGACTTATTTCTGCTCTTGATATGCTTCATTCACTTGCTCCATTGTTATCATATATTGCAAGGATTCTCACTAAAGATGATGCTTTTTTATGGGCATAGGCAGCTGTGCAATTTATTTATACTGTATGTGCAATAGAGATTAAATACTTCCTAATACTACTGTGGAATTACATGGCACTTGGGAAGGGACTGAAGAAAGATGCAACTGCTTCAGTTGAAATTTGTTTTCAGTCTGGACCATTTCACCATTAAGTATGTTTTATAAAGAATGAGTTTGAACTAGTTCTGGAAATAAATAAATAAATAAATAAATATATAGATGAACTTATCTAAAACAAGAGCATTGGGAACTTTCTCATGGAAATAAAGAATCTTGTTAAAATATACTCACCAAATGTCACCATGCTTTGTGTAAAAATTGGAAAGTATTTAAATTCAGAAGACTATAAGCAATAGCAGCTTTCTTATGAGAGAAATAGGAGAAAAAGTACTAAAAGCAGAGGAAGGCAGAGGGAGAAACAGATGTGAATCAAAATCTGAGAGTATCAGGCTATTAAACTATGCAGTATGCGGATTCAAGCTGAAGGCAAGGCCTACAAGTTAGAAGCTGGGATTCCTTCAAGACCTTGTTTTGTCGACATTGAAAACAGATTTATCAATATGCTGGGAAGCAGCAGTAAGGACATAAGATGTCAGAAAAAGTGATTTTTGTGCCCTAGGAGAACAATTTTAGACATCTGAGGATGTTTACCAGTCTCTGTGGAGTCCGAGGATCATACCCAAAGGGAGAATCAACACAGTTACTGTTTGAGAACAGGCTCTGGGGAGAAAAAAAATCAAGTTGCATGTGTGAAATGGAAAAGTTCCCCACTGCATTTATTAAGTTTTTAAACACTGTTAAACATGGAAGTAGATGCACGTTAGTGGCAGAGTGATCTGCCTGATCAGTAGCTTTGTAAATTGCAGTTATAGAGAGGTACCTTGGATAATATGTATAACGAATTGTGTGGAAATAGTGAAGTATTTAAATTCTAGAGAATATAAACTATAGCAGCATTCTTGTGAGAGAAATAAGAATAAGATTAATAAATATCTTTGCACATGGAATAAGACACCTATTTTTATTACTGCAGTTATTATTTAGCAATAAAAGCATTATTTAGCAATATTTGGTTTTGTTGGAAGGTGTGTGCAGAACAGACAACAGAGTTATCCTGTCACCAAGCATCCTGAAAAGACATTTATGAGATCAGGTAACTTTCATGTCAATATTTTTTAACATACTGATTCAGTCAGATTCTAATATTATTATGACCATAGAGTTGCTGTTCATATAGAGGTGATATGAAACCTGTTCTAACAAAAGAATAAAATCCCTCAAATATACTGTAGGATACCTGCCTACATTTAATGTACATGGAATTAATAAATTAGCTGTTCTTGTGGAGAGCACGGACCACCACCTGTTCCCAGTGGACAGTTCAGTAAGATGAATGCGAGCCATGCTCTATTTTATGTACTGATAAAAACACAACCTTAACAAGCGCTCTGCTGCTTGATTCTACACCTATAGTCTTAAAACCTGCAACAAGACATGAAAATTTTTGTCCAGTGTATTTCTGTGTTTTACTGCTGAACTAAATAGCATAATGAGATACAGTTATCTGTGCTGAGATTGTTTTTCCTGTAGCCAGCAATGAACATTGCTAACGTAATGAAATGTGGGCATTTGGGTTGATGTTTCATCGCAGATTACACTGTGCAGAATTGCATGATATTAAGATACAAGGTGTAACGATGAGCTATAAGTCAACAGGAGAGATATAAGATAAAATGAGAGGAAAAACCTTTCCTAAAGGTATGTTCCCACAAGTCCAACGAGTTGAGTGGCCAAACAAATACCTTGTGACCACCAAGGCAAACTGAGCAGGGAGGGGGTTAGTTAAGATACTGCTGCCTGCAGAGGTTTGGCAGCTGCTGGGAAGCTCAGCTACCAAATCCTGTCCAGCAAGACACGGGGTTGTCATCCCCAGGGAGAGGATTGGCATGCTGCAGTCTCTGTATACTGCCGGAAGTAAATCAGCAGAGACGGTATTTTGACCCGACGCCCTGAGTGATTTGTGGCAATGGACCATCAAACACCCTGCCCGGAGACTGGCAGAAGTACGGGCAGCAATGAACATTTAGCAGCATGACACTGTCTCTTTCACCGTTATAAAGAAAACTGCCAAACTGAAACACCAGACAAACAGATTGTCAGATGGCCCCAAAGACGATCTTGATAGACCAAATAATGTGAAAATTGCTAAATGACAAGAAACCAACAGAACAGGGAATTCCAAGACTGAATAAAATTCAGTGGGGGACTCACATTGGGATTAAAAATAATGAAGCTTCATCAGTAATTATCGTGGTTAGAGATACCATTTATTAAAGCTGCTGGTGAAACAAATGTCTATTGAGAATTCAACATTATCTTCACTGTAGATTCTCTTTACACTCATTGATAGAAGGAGGGCCTTTGGGGACACAAAACCTCTTATCCTAAGGTGGGCGCCTAAATAGGCCTGAGTGTTTTTCCTGTACATAAATGATGAAGGGAGCCCAGGCTAAGGAGCTATGACGTAGGCAACGTACTCTTTTCAACAACCTTTTGACACCTAAGTTGCAACTACCTACAGGTAAATAAGGCTAATCCCCACTCCCTGTGCTTTTGTGATCCAGCTGATTTGGTTGACTCTGGGATACTCATTGGCAGTTTCAGGAGGGAAGAGAGGAGTAGGTCACAGTTAAGGAAATACTACTGGTATATGGAGAAAAACTATTCTGAGTTAAGGAAGGATGGTGAGGAAAAGCAAATCAGAAAGAGCAACAACCAGTAATTCTGCAAAGCAGCCCCGGCTGCCCTGAGGAAAGAAGCTGACATGGCTGCATGGGGCTCTTGTCATTCCAGTGTCCAGTCGTGGGGGGTTCAGATTCTTTTGTACACACCCTGAATCTGACAACACTTCAAAATATGCAAGCCTCAATTTCACAACGCATTCTGGCAAGATTATTGGGACTTATTCTGCCATAAAATAGCGTACTTCCACACTAGGTCCAAAAACTTTAGCATCTTACTGTGAGGGTGATTGTGAAAATGGTCCAGTCTGTGGATCCAGCCACAGGGCAGATGAAAATCATCTCTTTGAGGTCAAAATGCCCAAGAGAAATTATAAATAACTTAATCTGTATCCTATAAATGAGACTGGTGACTCAGGTTGTTCTGCTAGATGATTTATGATCTACCATATCTGGAAGACAGGAAGATTTTTTATATGTATGCAACAGACACTTAAGGCAAGAACCGAGATGCTTTTTTAATATCCTCTCCAGTTGTTAGACAAGACCTAGTCTGTGCATTTAATTTCTGCTGAATTAATATAAAGACGTCGATTACATCAGACTTCTCTTAAAGAGCTATTTTGTCTCAGAACACAATTTGTCTCAGAATTCATTTTAAATATACAGGAACTGATGCAGAGACAAGACAGGTTTTTTCTCTGCTAGAAAAAAGCAATGTTCCTGAGATGAACTGAAGCAAGGAAATGTCAATATTACAAGGGAGTTAATGAGACATACTGGATAAACCACAGACATAAAGATACAGGACTAACAGACTGGATAGAGAATTGTCTGTCACAGATGTAACCTGGCAAGCAATTGAAAATTATGAAAAGTTGAAACCAAATCTCACCAACTTCAGTGCCCTTTTGCTTTAAAAAAAGAGACACAATTAATATATTTTCAAGCCCTGTCACACATTTTCCAGGCCTTATTTTGTCACAGGCAGACATAATGTGATGCAACTTGACAATGTGCACAATGCCTGAAAAAATGCAGCATGTCAATGGCAAGGCATCCCATCAAAGACTAGAGATAAATATCTGCAAGGGGTTGTTTCTATGTGTGTGCTTGTTCAATTTAGGAATGTGCTGCAAGGTATATACTCATTATAACACAGTTCGGCCTTAAAATATGTAAAATGAATTAGAGGCAAAAAAAGAGGCTGAAGACCTTTGATACCTAGTGACTGCATCAGGAGGCGTGTCCCTAAAATGTTGGCAAATAGCAACATTTTTCAGGGATATGTATCTGAGAAATAGACAACCAGGAACCGAAGCTGCCACTTTGGCCACCTTTGCACTGCCAACTACTACAGTATTTATTGCTTCTGTGGGCTGCCTGGAATGTCACTACATGAATAATTTCCATTTCTTGAAAGCCTGTCCTTGCTTAAGCCAGCTCTTGGTAGGGCATCAGTATAGCACGACAAGAAATCATCCTTAAAAAAACCACTGATTTCCTCAGACAAGAAATGCAGCGACCTGAAGCAAATAGAGAAAAATCCAGTAGTTTTTCTCAGAAAAACTGAAAATCAAGGCACTAACTGGGCCTCCAGCCTCCAGTAGGAAACCTGACGTTTTTAGTGCTGCAGTCACAGAGAGAGCTTGATTAAGTCCAAGCAACTGGAGATAAGGTGGTACTTGAAAAAAATCTTCCTTGCGTGCTCTCATAGCCAATTCTCCGTAATGCTCATTGCAAAATAGTAAACCTGGAGCTGTGCTGATCATAAGAAGCATTCCCTGTCTCTGCACGGTGGCAAGTGTGTGCTAGAGCCCTGACTCTGCCCCGGACCCTGGCACGGGGAAATTGATTTGACCATGGACAGATTGGAATAGAAAGGAGATTCCCAAAGGGGCACGTGGTATAATGAACCTGCCGGCTCTGGGCTCCGTAGAGCACCCATCTCCATTGCCCTCCTGGTTATTGCAGTTATGCACATCCACACTTCCCTTAATAGTCATCACAACTGAAATGACATAATGCAGCCATTCATATTTTTTAAAGGAACTGAGATTTCTTTCCTCCAAAAGGAGATTTTCCCTTTTCCCTTGTACAGCCCCATCTGAGCTCTTCAAATACGGCTTGGCTGATTTGCTCCCCTCCTCTGGTTCTAGATAGAAGGAGATAGTTGAATTAGCCAGCTGGTCAGCTCTGCTTTCCAGCCCTCCGTGACCCGTGCATTTAAAAAAGATTAACAAACACAAATATTTGAATTCTTTTCACGGAGCTGACCAAGCAGAAGAGGGTGGCACAGCAAGGGCTGGAAGACCCTGCCTGCAAAGGGCAAGGCAGCTCATGGGAGAAGAGCACAGCCCAGAGCCAGCTCTTGTCATAACTGGGACTACGGGAAGTGGGAAGAAAGGTTCCTTCTCAGCAGGATTTGCAGCAAGATCTGGGGGCAGAATGGTTGTTATATTGGCCACTCCCTTGCTCTGATAGCTGCCTGCTTGTACGGGCTAAGCTAAATGCATACGCATTGTCTGAGGTACAGAAAATTTAATCTGTTGTTACTGCTTATGTGCTCTTATGGCACATTTGGAGGCAATTCTGCTTAAAACTGCTTACATAAAGCCAGCTACATTTGATGGATGTTATGTAAAAAAGATCCTCTGTAACTCTTTCAAAATAAAACTGCGTTTTTTTATTGCCCATGCTTGGTTGCCTATAACGTTCCTTATATTTTAATGGAATTAAAAAATTTTATGCCTCACAATTTCAGCTCTCAGACACTTTGAAGTGAATTAAAACTAAAAGTGTATCCAGTATGATCTTGTTAGGGGGAGAGGACTGGGAAGAAGAGGAAACAGATGTACCATAGCTATACATTGCCCTGTGTTTCCCAATGATACACAGTTGTATCAGAAAAGTACTCAGAAATGGTAAATGCTTATTTCATTGGTATGCCATAGCTGAAAGTACAAATACGTTATAATGAGCCACTAGGGAGTGCTGGAGGAAAACTCAATATCCAAGAATGTAATACAATTTTCCCTGTCACAATAGTACTGTATTTTGCCCTTTGTTTTTTTCCTATCTTTTTTTTTATAAAGCCTGTATTAATTAGCTAGACAACAATCACTTGAGCAATTTCCTGCACAGCAATAAATGGGTAATGTATTGCTCTCTCAGAATGATGCTGTTGTAACACATCTGTCATCTACAATGACGGCAACTGCAAAAAAACATTGCAGAGTTTATTGTTATTACACCACAGTTTATAATAGATGGTTGGTCCAGTTTTATACATTTGAAAGCCTATCAGGTAGACGACGTCTGTACAGCAAAGGAGATTTATTTACTTAAGTGCTAATTGTTTTGATGCAAATACCAGAAATGGAGCAACAGTGTGGCATTATCTTGTGGTTCGTTTGTTTCAGCGGTTATTCATCAGGGAAAACAATCCCTAATGCCATACATCTGCATATGCATATCTTTCATCTGCTGAAGCCACCACTGGCTTTCAGTCTTAAAACACAATGTATGCTTTAGCTGGTTATGCAGATGCAACAAGCAGTATTTCAAGATTTTATTGCCTTTCATTATCCTTTAAGCTTTAGAGAGCATTGATACTTTCTCAGGACAAAGACGAAGCAGTTTTCAGCAAGCTGGGAGCAATTAATAAAACTGAGCACATCGGTTGCCAGGCTCAATATCCACTACCATCAGCTGTGGGAGAGCAGTGCTTCTGTTCCCTCATATACTCACATCCAAAGCTCACACCAACCCCAGTTCGCCCTCTGAATCCACCCATAGTGTCTACTATGTCGCTCACCCTTATGGGGCACGTATGCTGCCCCAAATGTACAACCGCATTTCTCTGCACCCCTTGAGGCTTCTTCATTGTAGGCATTTGTAGGGACCAGAAGCATTCTCAGCATAAAATGCCTTTCGCTTTTAAAGGTCCTAGTGCGTTGGCTCCCGATATCAAGAAGGGAAAGCAGCAGCAGCGTAGGGCCACCAACAGTTGACGTGCAGTTTCTTCAGAGAGAAGAAAGTTTTACAAACCTTTAGAGCCATTTTCTTCTCAGGATTTTCAGCCCTGTCTTCCATACAAATGTTCTCTAATTTTCTAGGTTTTATCTAAGTGACTCAAATCAACTTTAAACATCACTACCCAAGTGTAAGAACACTCATCTAGAGTCAATAGCACAGTGTAAGAACAAGCCTATTGAAATTCATGGAGTTTGACCTGTTTTAAACTGATGTAAATGCCATTTCATCTCATTTAGAAATAGCATTTCTCGAAGAAATGTATTTATTGACATGGCATTAGTTAAGGTCACGTGGGAAGTCCTGTGTTCTTGCTGTCAACCAAACTGTGAGTTTTGCAATGACATTCAGTGAGACCACGATTTTACAATTGGTACCAAGTAGCTAACAATCCAAAGAACAGCAAGGCAGAGAACTTAGCTGGTTTAATTATAGCCCCCAAACTAAGTTACAAAACAGTGCAATGACTCTACTTTATTGGCAGTGGTGGACATACAGGTTTTTTAATCCTCATGTCTACAATATATGCCTGAAAGAACTCACAGACTAAAGAATATCATTTAAATAGATGTTTAAAGTATTGTTTAATATTTTTACATGGAGAAGTCTTGCCTTGTGTGAGTCTAACAAAAAATAATAAGTGATTGTCAGCATATTGTCACTGGCCTCCAAATACACACACACAATAAGGTCTTGATTTTGCTTAGTGCTTGTGGTTTCTGTTTTCAGAGTATTTATGCATGATGTTTCTGGATCAGATGCATGTGGGCAGAGGAGCGTGCACTGCATTTCTGTGCGTTTTGCTGCCAGGAGATTGTTCCAGGTTTGTGGACAGCTGCTAAGGATGCTCCAGCTTCTTCATGAGTGGAAACCTTTTTCCAGACAGTGCCTGCTGGCACCTAGGACTGAGTCCTCTCTTTAGATATATCAAAACACTTGAGCAGAGCAGATTGAGTTCTGCCTAACCTCTCCCCTTCTTTTCTTTCTTTCCTCCTCCTCACTAAGCCTAGGAAATAAACTTTCATGGTGGTGGCTGTGCTGTGGAAGCCAACATATGGACTCACCTGAATAGGACAGAAGAAGGAAAAAGAATCATAGAGTCATAGAATCACAGGATGGTTCAGGTTGGAAGGGACCTTAAAGATCATCTAGTTCCATGCCCCCTGCCATGGGCAGGGACACCTCCTACTAGACCAGGCTGCTCAAAGCCCCATCCAGCCTGGCCTCGAACACTTCCAGGGATGGGGCATCCACAGCTTCTCTGGGCAACCTGTTCCAGTGCCTCACAACCCTCACAGTAAAGAATTTCTTCCTAATATCCAATCTAAATGTACCCTCCTTCAGTTTAAAACCATTATCCCTCCTCCTATCATTACACTCCCTGATAAAGAGTCCCTCCACATCCTTCCTGTAGGCCCCCTTCAGGTACTGGAAAGCTGCTATAAACTTTCCCCAGAGCCTTCTCTTCTCCAGGCTGAACAACACCAACTTTCTCAGCCTGTTCTCACAGCACAGGTGCTCCAGCCCTCTGATCATCTTTGTGGCTTTCTGCTGGACCCATTCCAACAGGTCCATGTCCTTCTTGTGCTGAGGACTCCAGAGCTGGACAAGAAAACACAAGGACAAGTCAGCCTGTGAATGAGAAGTTTCCCCAGGCAAAACGAGCCTTTGTCTCCCCTGTGAGTGGCAGGTGGAGTAGCCACCATGCAGCCCACAGCAGTTTCTTACACACGGCTGGGGACACTGAGCTTCTGCATCCCAGATGCTGACTTGGATCATGCCATCCCTGAAAAGTGCTTCGCTTTAATCCTGCTTCTTGTCAGACCGTCCTGTTGACAGGCTTATGGCCAGTTGTTCTTTCCAGACTGGTTCTCCACCAGGCAGCCCTGCAGCCTGTGGCTTGTGCTAGGTGTGTCCCGGAATTGTAATCTCCCACTCGTTACTGTCTGCTGTCGTTTGTGGAGACAGGTGGGAAGCTGAGGTTCATGAGCTAGACCCCAAGAGAAAGTCCTGGACAGTCGGGTGCCCACCACAAAAAGTGCCGTCAGGCAATATTTCAATTGCAAATTGCAAATCTGTAAAGCTAAGGAAAAAAAATTCCATAACGTGACAATGAAATAGTGCTGTACACTGTAATAGTCACAGGATTTATTTCCTCTCTGTCTAATAGCACTCATAAAAACATTGTCTACAATCACCCTGCTTTGGGGACCTACCTTTGATGCGATAAACCCATAATGCATTTGTCCAGCCATCTGATGGTGATACTCTAAGGATTAATCTATATATGACTTTTTGATCCAGATCAAAACGTGTGAAGACACAGAAATGTGTGAACCACAAGAAGTCGTGTATACAGGATATATTTCAGTCATGCTAGAAGGATGCTGAGTTTAGGAGTCTGCTTTGTATTTCTGACTGTTCATTCTAATTGCAAATGGATTTTAGTCTAGTAAAGGACTGGTGTCTCCACCAGAAGAGCATTTTGGAATTAGAATCCAAATGCAATATTCCTGTATTTCACTTTTCACAAAATTATCAGATCTTTTGGACGTGGTTTTCCATGGGAACAGTCACTATCGACATTTTAGGGCTGATAGGGGTTATAGTATGCAAGCAGTTATTGGGACTTTACCAAGAAACAATACAAGCCCACCTAGTAGACAACGATTATATCCAACAGCCCACAGCTCTGAGTCATCTCAAGTGATCAAAAAGCCCTGGGTTCACCTCCTGTGTAGGTACCCGTAGAAAGAAAGGTTTCCTGGACAGCTGATCCAGCCCCTGAGGATGTGGGATCCTTCATACACACACCATCAGCCCCACCGTGTGTACACAGGCAGCAGTTTCTGACTAAAAGGCCTTGTCGATGGCCCATGAAGTGAGAACGTACCTCTGTAGTAGTGAGAATAGCTAGCAGGATGCAACAGGACAACAAAAGTCAATTAAGATCAATACTGAATACAGCGTCCCACGCAAGAAACAAAAATGTAGGATACAGCAATCCGAATTACTGAATTTGAGGGGAGGACTCTCTTAGGCCAACAACCTGTTCTCCCTGGGTGTCAAATTCCCCATCAGTTTTCATCCTCATTCTTGGTCTATGCGTGCACAACACCAAATAACGAGGTGTCTGTCTTCAGTGGACTACCTGGGAACTATAGAAAGAAAGCTAAGTCTAAATCCAAAACTCAGCAAACTTGTTGCTTTTGAAAGAAGAGCTCTGGTCTTCATTTGTAATAGTATTCAAGCAGTACATTTTTGGTTAAAAACTGTATTTTTGAGGTGTGGGATCTAAATATTATCTTGTCTAACCACGGATCCCTCTGGCTCAGTGATCCTTTAGGCTTTGGTGTATGAATAGCCACCCTTACTTAATCCCTACTGTAATTGCTTTAATTCTTTCATAGAATCATAGAATCATAGCATGTGTTGGGTTGGAAGGACCTTTAAAGGTCATCTAGTCCAACCCCCCTGCAGTAAGCAGGGACATCTTTAACTAGATCAGGTTGCTCAGAGCCTCATCAAGCCTGGCCTTGAATGTCTCCAGGGATGGGGCCTCCACCACCTCTCTGGGCAACCTGTGCCAGTGTCTCACCACCCTCAGTGTAAAGAAATTCTTTCTAATGTCTAATCTAAACCTGCCCTGCTCTACTTCAAAACCACTTCCCCTCTTCCTACACTACATGCCCTTGCAAACAGCCCCTCCCCAGCTTTCTTGTAGGCCCCCTTCAGGTACTGGAAGGCCGCTATAATGTCTCCCCGGAGCCTTCTCTTCTCCAAGCTGAACAACCCCAACTCTCTCAGCCTGTCTTCATAGGAGAGGTGCTCCAGCCCTCTCATCATCTTCGTGGCCCTCCTCGGGACCCACTCCAATAGGTCCATGTCCTTCTTATGCTGAGGGCTCCAGAGCTGGATGCAGTACTCCAGGTGGGGTCTCATGAGAGCAGAGTGGAGGGGGAGAATCACCTCCCTCAACCTGCTGGCCACGCTTTTTTTGATGCAGCCCAGGATGCAATTGGCCTCCTGGGCTGCAAGCGCGTATTGTTGGCACATGTCCAGCTTTTCATCCACCAGTACCCCAAAGTCCTTTTCCGCAGGGCTGTTCTCTATCACATCATCCCCCAGCCTGTATTAATAATGAGGACTGTCCCGACCCAAGTGTAGGACCTTGCACTTGGCCTTGTTGAACTTCATAAGGTTTGCTAGGGCCCACCTCTCTACCTTGTCCAGGTCCCTCTGGGTGACATCCTGTCCCTCTGGCACATCGACTGCACAACTCAGCTTAGTGTCATCAGCAAACTTGCTGAGGGTGCACTTGATCCCACTGTCTAAGTCATTGATAAAGATGTTGAACAGCACCGGTCCCAGTACGGATCCCTGAGGGACACCGCTTGTCACCTCTCTCCATCTGGATATCGAGCCATTGACCACCACCCTTTGGATGTGACCATCTAGCCAGTTCCTTATCCACCAAACAGTCCACCCATCAAATCCATATCTCTCCAGCTTAGAGAGAAGGATGTTGTGGGGGACCGTGTCAAAGGCCTTGCAGAAGTCCAGATGGATGATATCTATAGCTCTTCCCTTATCCACTGATGCACTCACTCCATTGTAGAAAGGCACCAGGTTGGTCAGGCAGGACTTGCCCTTGGTGAAGCCATGCTGGCTGTCTCAAATCACCTCCCTGTCTTCCATGCGCCTTAGCATAGCTTCTAGGAGCATCTGTTCCATGATCCTCCCAGGCACAGAGCTGAGGCAGACAGGGAGGGAGTCCCCAGGGTCCTCCTTTCTACCCTTTTTAAAACTGGGTGCGATGTGTCCCTTTTTCCAGTCACCAGGGACTTCACCTGACTGCCGTGACTTTTCAAATATCATAGAGAGTGGCTTGGCAACTACCTCAGCCAATTGCCTCAGGACTCTGGGGTGCATCTCATCAGGTCCCATAGATTTGTGTATAGTCAGGTTCCTCAGGTGGTCACGAACCTTGTCTTCACTTATAGCGGGGGGACTTTGTCCCGCAGGTCCCCATCTTGTGATCCTTCAAACTGGGAGGTGTGAGGAGAGAGGCTGGCAGTAAAGACCAAGGCAAAAAAATTGTTCAGAACCTCAACATTCTCCTCATCTGTTATTACGAGTTTGCCATTCTTAGTCATCAGGGAGGGTATGCTTTCTTTGACCTTCCTTTTCTGGTTGACATACCTGTAGAAGCCCATCTTGTTATTCTTAGCATCCTTTGACAAGTTCAGCTCCAGCTGTGCCTTGGCCTTCCTGACCTCATCCCTACATAACAAGGCAGCATCCCTATACTCTTCCCAGGACACCTGATCCTGCTTGAACTGCCTGTGCAGTTCCTTCCTGCCTTTTAGTTTGACCAGCAGGTTCCAGCTCATCCATGCCGGTCTCTTCCCTTTCTTGCTTGATTTCTTACACCTGGGGATCGAGAGCTCTTGTGCTCTATGGAAAGCGTCCTTGAAGATCTGCCAGCTCTGTTCTGCCCCCTTGTCTCTGAGGACCATTTCCCAGGGTGTCCTATTGACTAAGTCCTTGAACAGACAGAGGTTTGCTTTCTTAAATTCAGGGTCCTGATTATGCTCCTCATCTGGCACGTATCCCTCAGGACCGTGAACTCCACCAGTGCGTGGTCACTGCAGCCCGGGCTGCTTCCAGTCTTGACATCCCCAATGAGCTCACTGGCATTGGTGACTATGAGGTCCAGTATGACATCCCCTCGGGTAGGGCTGTCTGTTTCCTGTCTTAGGAAGTTATCATGAAGGCACTCCAGGAACCTCCTGGATCGTCTACAGCTCGCCGTGTTAGTTTTCCAGCAGATGTCAGGGTGGTTGAAATCCCCCAGCAGGATGAGAGACTTTGAGCGCAGTGCCTCCTGTAGCTGGAGGAAGAAGGCTTCATGAGTAGTTTCCCCTTGATCAGGCGGCCTTTCATTTCCTCTGAAGTCTTCCAAAAACAAAGACAAACCTTCCCAATGCTCTCCCAGGTTAATTTACTTGTCCAAGAAATTCATAATCCTAACTAGCAGAAGTACAGTCTCTGCCATGAAATTCTTCCCAAAGGACTCAGCTTGTTTTCTGTCTGTTTCTCATTCAAGCATATAGTGACGGTTTCATGTGCTTTGTTGGTATATGAATTCTTAGAAATTTTTCCGTATGTGAAAAAAAAAATTGGAAAATAAACATGATTATGCATTTCATTTCATAAGAGAAACCATATCACCATTTCAATACAAATAAGCTATTTTTTACATACCAGTGAGAAAATATAACCAGTATTAACACAGTCCACTGAACAGAAACAATGTTGTTTTGTTCAAGTTATTATCATTATCTGAGGTGTAATAAAACTCCTGCCTGATTAAACAAACTTCTTATTGTTCCCATCCTAAGTAACACTCTATTTTCTGCTCTAAGAAAATAGGCTCTTTCAGAAGCAGTCCAGCATGTCCTCAAGCAGCTCCGTCTTCCTTGCCTGAGCTTCAGATAACATCATGCTCAGCAGCAGAGCAGGGCACAAGATCAAAGATGAGATATTCCTTCAGAGCCTGCATTCTCCGTGCTCAACTCTCCATCAAAGGTAAAGGTCATTAAAGTTTGCCCGGTTCCTGGAAACGATGCCAACAGCAACACTGTGGTCCCTGAGAGTCCCCAAAGGGCTGGGTGGGGATGAGGTGCTCCCACCCCCAGAGGAACAAGGAAACAAGGGCTGGCCCTTCTGCAGGGATGACCTGGTAGAGAGAGGTCCAGCCATCCTTGCACCGTGGGGTGTGAAAGCTTTCATGTGGCCAGGAAAAGCAAAGCAAGCATAGGGCAGCAGGAGGGTCGACCCAATCCTTGCCCAGGGCGATGCAGAGCAAAGGGGGCTGCTTCCTTCTTTAAGGAGCTACCCAAGAGAGTCAGAGGCACTCACGGCACTGGCCTAGAGCCAGTAACAGTATAGGAGGGCAGAAGCATGAAATATCCAAAAATTCCTTTCAAAAAAGTTTTTCCAGAAGAATCTACCAGTTCCTGTTCACTTTGCTCCACTGAGCAATCTAGATGAAGTCTGGGGAGGTCGCAGGGTCTTCTTTTTTCTCAAGTAACATTCCTCCAGTCTCTGTGTGCACAGGATCAGAGACTGATGGCACATAGTGGGGGTAGAAAGGGGGAGCTGCTGAGTCTGTGAAATATTCTTCACGCTGAGATGATTACAGGAGCTATACTAATGGTTTTCAGATGAGGCAGGATGGTAGCTTTTATCCTGGGGAATATAAGACAGCATAATTTTATTTGAGTTGCTTCTCTGCTGCAGATAAGCAATTAAACTTCTTCATCTTGTGCGGCTTGCACTAAGAAGCTGTAAGTGGAAACTAGTGTAGATCTAAAATAAGGCCTGTGAAATCCAGCCTATGTGCCAGTCATTGCATTGTTCATCTTAATTCGTTAGAGAGTTGGATGTCTTTTAATCTGATACTTTAACACACTGAGGCTGTACACTTTTTGTGGTTACAGGAAAAGACATAAAATCACAAAGCATGAAAAATCTAATTCAGAAGGAGGTTGAGTTTCGGCATCCTACCCACATATCTGTATCTGGACATTTTTGCACTTAAGGGAAGGCTTTTATCTCACTTGTCTTCAACCATCCAAGTTACATGCTCAGCTCCATTTAGCATTCCAGCTGTCTTCATAGTAGTTGGGAAAGACAACACCTCCTGGTTCAGCTACTTATCTTAGTATGGGATGAATTACTCTGCAAAGTAGCCTGTCTCCAGATGACTAGCTTATAAAAACAGCCTGTTTTTCAGGTAAGCGGGATGAATCACACCTAAAATGTCATCATCTAGGTCTGCTGTTGCAAACAAGACACCTTCTGAGGATGTCAGTGAGGGCTGCTCCACCACCTAAATATCTGAAAAAATCCTTTCTGTACCTGGCTTAAAAGTACCAATGCTGAGCAAAATTATTCTTACAAGTTTAAGAGTTGATACTAAAGCCATGGACTGGCAAGAAACGGTTGCAATGGCAAGCAGAAGAATTGGAAATAAGATGAATCAGGTATCAAGTGAAAGAATCCTTCTCTAGGGTCACCTCTGTGTCTTGTGCTAAAATGGAAGTGATTTTAGTTCCTAGAGGTAAATGGAAGCCTGTTCCTGGGGATGCTCCCCAAACTAGTAAAATTTTGCTCCTGGAAGGGCTATTTATTCACTGTAAAAGACAAAATCTACGCTGAGTCTGGTTTTTCCTTCACAAACATCCACTGTGTTCTGCCCTCACTGCAGGCATCCTCTGTGGTCGCGTGGTTGCTGGGCTGAGTCGTGGTGGCGTTCCCATAAATCATTTCAACACCTAGAGAAGACAGCTCTGCTTTCTCCAAATGCAGCACTGAGATGTCTCCAAGAAGAGGGGAAGAGACAAGCAATATAAACAGATTACAGATTACATGTAATTACATGCACAAACCAAAATAGCACTTGGCCAACCCAGCTGGGGACCACGTTCACCTTTCCCACAGGCAGCACACATGCATCCCACTTTCTGAGGTCCTGTAGGACAGCAGTTGACTAAGGATGCGAGAGGACACAACAATTGTGACGTGTGCCGGGGACAGCAGGGACGTGCAAGCTGCCCTTCAGCAAACACCTCCCATTCCTACATTGTCCTTTTCCCAGGTGCCACAGCCCCCTGCCATGGGCAATGTTCACATCTGGGATAAACTTCTTGCATTCAGGATCCTCTTTGCAGCCCAATAACCTGATAATGGTCACACTGGGGCAATTCTCCTGCCTCCAGCCTGTGCACTAGCTCTCATGTCTGAGCTTGAACCTGAGCCAGGACACCAGCATGCAGTGGCTCCCTCCACCCTGGTTGGCAATGGCAGAGCAGCAGAACTTCCCTGACGAACTGATCCACCACGCTGTCAGAGCAGGACAGTTTCTTACAACAGCACCGCGAGTGTTGTTTTCATCTCTCTTCTTTTATTTCTGCCTCTTCCCCGTCCTTCTTATCTCTCCCCAGTTTGACTAGGAGTTTCATTTATCCAACTGTGCTTTTGAGTTACAAATACGTAAATTGTGTAGCATTTAAAGCCACCGTATGAATTATATAAGTACACATTATTTAACAAGGTATGATGTGACTTGTTTTTTTCCCTTGCAAGCAGAAGTACAAATAATTAGGTCTTTAATCTTCCCTTTGTGTTACAAACGTGTTCACTGGGTGCTTTACGTCGGCTATAAGAATGTTGTAAGATATCCCTAACTGTATACTACACGGTCCCTGGTTTTACAAGAGATGTCAGGGGCTTTTTAAGGTGATCAGATATTACACACAGATATTACACATCTGAAAAATATAAGTCTTGACTATCCTTGGCTTTTAAAATCCATTAGGAGGTCATATTTTTGAAGGCTTTTTTAATTTTAAGATAGGTGAGTAAACTGACAGATGAACTCTCTAGGGGCCTGCAGAATCCATTTTAATTAGTCACGAAATGTCATGCTTCCACAGACAAATTATTTTATATTTGAAAAGACATGCAATGCCTCTAGGAACTAAAATAACTTCAATCTCTGCGCACTCATTTCAGTTCTCATGCTTGCCTATAGCTCTGTACTATCCCTGATCCACAAAGACTTTTAATCTATCACAGCAAGAATGATGGTAATTCAGCAGCTGTTGTTCCTGAAGTAAGGGGGAAATTCTATGCAAGGAGTAAGTGACAGTAATATTGCTGTTACACACATACACAAACTAAAAGTAATAAAAAAATTAATTAAAGAAGAGAAAGACAAAACTCCTTCACCAACTTTAGAAAAACATGGCAAAACTAGATTTGTTTTTCAAGAATGCCTGCATTTTTTGTTGTTTCATAATGAAATACACAGTAGACGTCTCAATAATCAAATAATAAAGGACAGTGAAGATTTCTTTTGAATGGACTGCATCTTTTGGTAAAGGGTGCAATGGCATATCTAAGAAGCTCCATTGTCATCTGGAGTATGTGATCAATTTTTTCTTGATTAGGTAAAAATTATTTAGGAGGTAATTTTGGTTGCAGATACATAATTTATCATGTTTAGGAATCTTACGAATTCTCTTCAATAAGATTCTTTATTCTCTGTTCTATGCAGACTTCTTTATGATATATAATCCTGTATATATAATTGTATCTTATAATGAGATGTACAGTTTTACTAGTAGGAAAAGGGAGAGGGAACACGGTAAGGGGGGACAGTCAATTTCATATTTTTATTAATATTAAAAAATATGTATTAGCTATCAGTTAGGCCAGCTGTATTATATACTTTGTCTGTACTGTACCTAACCAAATAAATTTCCTCATTTCACTGTGTTACTTTTGTTAGCAGATACAAATGAATAACATTTTCAATCGACAATATATAATTTTCTAATTTTTGGAAAACTAAGTTTATCTTAGCTGCATCTCTGACATCCCCTTTCCTGTGAGTGGAAGCCTTGTGGCCCTCTTCAGGGAGAGCACAGCCAGAATCCAGGACTCTAATTGAGTTGGAGGGAAAGGGACTTAGAGCTAATTTTATTAGAATGAGATTCTCTGCAGAAATGTGTTTTAGCCTGAGATGTCTCCTACCAAAAGTCAGAGCTAAGTGCTCCTTGTACTTGATTTTATTAATCATTATAATTATCTTCCAGTTATGTTTTCCTTTTTTTTTTTTTTTTGAACAGCCTTTCCTGTTTTTCTTGGCTAATAAAAAGATCACAGTTCAAGTTTATAAACTGCTGCATGTACTCTGTGTGAAGATGAAATGTGATAAAAAAGGCCAAAACAGTTTGGTTAGATCCAAAACAGATGTTTGCTGGTATGGAAACATATAGAGGAGTTAGCTTAACTTCATGGACGGATCATAATAAGAGTTGGATTAAAACAAGATTCTAGCCAAAATAGTGCAAGCCAAAATGTTCCTCTTGTTCTTTGAATATTCTCAATGATTTCTTACCAACTCTGCCCAGTTTACAGGTACAAATCTGTTTTCTGCCTACCAGCCCTACAAACTCAGCACAGGATTAGAAAGTCAAGCTGTGGTATTTTTGGTTTATATACTGTCAGGATTAAAATTATTTAAATTAAATTGCTTTTTTGCATCCTTGCACAGATCAGCACCTCGAAAAATCCAACATGATTTTTTGGCTCTATGGTGGCGCTGGCTTGGTAATATGAAAAGGACAAAAATGCCATTTAAAGTTTGTAAAGTACTCAGAATTTCTACTTACACTTTCTCATACAATTTTTAAAACTACTTTTGTTATTAACAGGTACATTATGCCATCTAGCACCGCTGATACAAGCAGAGCTCCACTGTAGTGAAAAGTCAAGCCTATCGAGGCAGAGGCAAACAGCATAATACCCATCCAAATCTTCTGTTCCCACTGCACAGGCTGCGGCATGGAAGGATGGTGGGGAGTGACCCTGACAGTGCCTTGCCCCTGCCCTCTCACGCGGCTCCCCCAGCGATACCAGCCCTTATGTGCCCCTCAGTCAGCACAAACCCCTCCAGGACTGCATGACCCTCTGCTCTTCCGTGAAAAGGAGCTATGTGCCTTCCTCTGCCATCCCCATCACGCCCTGGCTGGAAAGGAAATATCTTTTCTTCTTTGGAGAAAGTGCCAGATGGCAAAGACGCATGTTCTTTGAGAACTTTTCGGGCACAGTTTTAACACAGCCGGTCTGAGAGATGAAGGCTGAGGAAGGACATGGAGGGGTGGGATTTTTCCTGAAGTAACCATCATTAACAGATCACTGTTTTCCATTAAGCACACAAAAGGGAAGCCACATCTCTTATTTAAAGACAGCATGAACAATAATTTGGCTTGCGTTTCACTGTTCCTGTCATGATTTGTAACCAAGTTATATATTCTGCACTATATTTTGCTTTCTCTTACTATGTCAAAACTGCACAAACATATAGATTTTTGGTACTTCTAATCTCTATGTCTAAGCAATTTTTTTTAAGGATTGGAGAGTTATGATTTCTGTGCTTATGCCGTTTTCATACGATAAGAAAACTATGCGAGTTTTATGAAATGGATAATGTATGATGAGGCTAGCCAGTTGTTATTTCAACAGAAAAAAAGTATTAAACTGCATTTACTTCCTTGAAAAGTCTTCTTTTTTATTATTTCTCTCAGACTATGTTGCAAAAAAAGGCATTCAAAGATCTTTCATGAGTAGATGTAGCCTTTTGTGCAATTAGAATAGGGTTAGATTACTCTGTTTGGTTTTGCTCTGAGCAAATATTTGCATTTTTGCCTGGCAAAGACTGAGCTAGTTGATGTGGTTGTTTAGAATCGCCTTGGATAACTGATCCACCACTCTGACAACGGTCTGTCATTTGTGATTATGCTTCTTCTGCCACTAAAGCACCTTAATCCTTTTATTGCTAAAAGTTCTGTACAGAGATATCTAACCTAAAGCAATTAACTTTAAACATGTTCTTAAAAATCTTACCTTCCAGTTCATGCCATGAACATTTATGCAAGTCAGGAGCTTCGAATAGGTTTGACATAGCCAGTTCCCAGAGCTATAAAATATGCAAGAAAGATGTTCTGTATTCAGAAACCACTGTTCCAGCTTTTAAACCAAAATAACATCGGCTTTCATGTTGGCACATAGCCAAGCTTCCCAGATGCTGCTATATTATTCATAATTAAGACTACATATTTTTTTCAGTGATTTTGTTATAGTAACATAAACACGAAGGTAGATTTATTCCTAAATAACACTTCATTTATCAACATACATTTGTAAATGGATTTTGCATCCACATTTACAATTGCGATCTAAAAGATTTTGAGAAATCTACAGGTTTCTTTTTCCCCTCACAAAAGAGCATAACAAACAACGAATCCCACTCAAAAACAGTGGCACATAGGCTGCGTGTGTGCCACACGATTGTCTAATCATTGACTGCATTGTTTATTCATACTGTGCGGTGCTCAACGTAATCACTGAATACGCATTCTAACTGTTTCCCCTCTCTCAAGAAAAGCAAGACGTTACCAGTGTGTAAAATCAGAGGCCTAATTTATGACAGCGAAACTGGGGGGGAGGGGAAGTGAACCAACCACGACCATTGCTCACACCAATATGACAACAAAGTTGGTTCTGCAAATTTAGCCTGTTGGGGTGGAGAAAATTTCCTGACACACAGAGGTGGCTCAGCAAACCTTTTTCTAAGCTTAAAAAATTAAAAAATGGTAGTAATTTCATATAGGAGCTATGTAAGTACAGTGAGTTTAAGCCTAAAAGGCTCACAAGGATGTAAAAGCAAGCTGCCAAAATAAAAATTGGTCTGTCCTCTTAACTACAGAAACACTTACCTTTGGTGCCTGTCCCAGTAACAGAGAATTACCCCAGGCCACTCCTCTGGCTTTGCTCTGGACTCGCTCTTACTTTACCTGCACATTACAGTCGAGGAGGTGGAACAGTGTCCAGAAAGGATCTCATCTGCTCCCTGCTTTTGCAAACTGAGTCGCTCACTGAACAGGATCCCACTAAAACCAGCAAAGTTTCTTGATCCTTCTGCTCCCAATAGGATACCACTTCCAGCCCCTCCTTACCTTACACTCTCATTACACTTATGCTAATATTATCCTATCAATTGCTTTCTTTTGCATCTGTCCTTCATTATATTTAGCATTTAAGCTGGCCTGAAACCACTTTCTGCTCTGGAGAAGCACAGAAATGCTCCTTATCATCTTTCCCACAAAGGGGAAAAAGAGGCATGACTTCACAGGAAGATCTGAAAATGCTTATGACCTTGTTTTAATCAAGCTGGCTTAGACCCCACTAGGAACGAGATCATATCTGCATAGACTTCAGCTTTAGCTAAATAAGTCAGCAGTGCCTCAGACCCACAGCAGCACTGCCAGTCAGTGCTCACTGCATTAAAAACAGCCCAAGTGCACGTTTCTGGGCAGCAGTCACACCTCCAGCTGCAAGGCCCATGGGAACTGGGACAGCGAGGACCCTTGGTGTTTGACCCACGATGCCCTGCAAAGATCTTGTGTGTGCAGTTACTCTGTTAGATGCCAGCTGGCAGCCAAAAGAATAAGTTCCATTTTTTATGGTTCCTAACAAAAATACCACAGCTGTGATGCCACAAGCACGTTCACCATCACCCTTCTCCCCAGCCCTGTGACACGTCCTGCTCTGTGCTGTGTGACAGACTAGAGGAGGAATCATGGAATCATGGAATCATTTAGGTTGGAAAAGACCCTTAAGATCATCAAGTCCAACTGTAGAAGACGAAGGAGAATAGCCAACTTGAAGAAAAGCTCTTCAGAAAGAAGTCTTTATTCTCCCCTCCAACAGATGAATTTCTTGACCCAGCCCATTGGCCAACACCACAAACGTTGGTGCCAGCACAGCTCAAGAGCCATGACGTGGCTGGACTGGCCCAGGAAGAGAGATTGATAGCTAAGAGTATGGATGACAGCACTGGGGTGTTTGAGAAGTTCCTCCCTGTCCACAAGCAACGAGTTTGCACAGGAGAGACCAGGGCCAGCACAGACAGTTGCAAAATAATCAACAGGAGCCAAGATTGACACTTCTTCACAGCACACCATCACACCCTGGTCCCTTCCTGGGACAAGTGGTTACAAAGCTCCCCTTTTTCACTCGGTTATGACCAACCCCTGACACACACACACACACACTCCCTGGCAGAGTGTCCAGAGTCCAGCTTTTGGGCACATCGGGCTCACAGCTGTAAAGGACACACTGTGCCAGCAGAAGTGATCGCAGCTTCCTAAGTGGTGAGCCCCCACCCTGCCCAACACACTCAGTGCCCAGCTCCCCGTCCCTTCCCTCCCATCACAGCTGACCCAGTGGTCAGTTTGAAAATACCAAGAGTAGCTGGACCACAGCTCCCCCCAAAACTGAGGCAAGAGGGCAAGAGCTGAGGGAAGGAACTGTATTTCTGGAGGAAAGCTCCATTTTTGTACCTCACAGTGTAGATGATAAAATTTAGAGAAGTCATAATGGTATCTCTGTACATGGCTTAAAACCTACTGTCAAAACCATACTCTCTATTCCACAAGCGGAGACAAAAAAGGGATACAACACCAGTGGAGAATCCCAGAGGAGAGACCCTCTCTGCCTGAATACCAGGAGCTGAGTGAAGAGTTTACAGCTTTTTCAAGGCAGAAAATCTTTTCTCTTTCAAAGAAAATGTTGATGAATTGCCATGCAGTTCCAATGCCTTCATTATAGTTTTCTGAACACAATCGTAATTCAACTGAATGCAACTCTAAGTATTACAAGGAAATGTGCGGAAAAACATATATCCACATGGGGAAGCACAAAATTAAATCTTTTTAATTCAGAGCTTCACAAAACCACCTTTTTCAGGATTTATTACTGTGGATTTACCCTGTGTGTCTCTTATCGCTATGTGAATGGAAAAGAGTGAGGGCTGCCTTAAGGGAAGATTAGAAAATGAGCTGTGAATTGTCAACAGGGGGGAAAAAATTTACTTAGGAATATATAATGAATACAAACTACAGAGATGGGGGCCTTCTTACAGGTGTCTGCGTAATGGGGTTAAATATGGCTGAGTGTGCAATAAGTGGAGATAATAATTAAATCCATAGGCAATGGATTTTCCATGCTTCAAAACCCAGCATAGGACAATAAATGAAAGGTGAAGATCCTGAACCATGATGCAGAAAATTTTCCCCAGACTCCTGCCCGAAAACATCCGTCCACCTGCCACTTCTTGCACTGAGGCTGGGCACTTCAAGTTACACTGAAGATGAATTTATCCAACGATAATGAGAGCTGAAAACATGTGTTAATAAGCCAGAAAAGCATTGAATCACAGAATCACAGAATGGTCGGGGTTGGAAGGGATCTTCGGAGATCATCTAGTCCAACCTCCCTGCCAGAGCAGGGTCACTTGGAACAGATAGCACAGGAACGCGTCCACGCGGGCTTTGAATATCTCCTGAGAAGGAGACTCCACCACCCCTCTGGGCAGCCTGTTCCAGTGCTCTGCCACCTTCAAAGTGAAGAAGTTCCTCCTCATGTTGAGATGGAATTTCCTGTGTTCCAGCTTGTGCCTGTTGCCCCTTGTCCTGAAAGGGCACCGCTCAAAAGAGTTTGGCCCCAAAGTGAAGTGCTGCAGCATATTTCAATTTAACTTTTAAAGCCAGACATTTTAAAGATTTTGCTGTTTTCTTTACATTCACAAAGCTGTCTCTCTAGTGTAGTATTCCCTACGAAGGAGTTCAGATTGCTAGTTACAAATGCCAACAAAAAGACAAGGCTGGGAACTAAAACCCATAATGCTGTATGAGCGCTAATAGACACATATTCTAAGTAGATTTAAGATAATCTGTAATGATGAGGAATACAAAGGAAATTTCCTGGACGTAAGTGATCTTTCAGCTGGCCAGAAGTTGGGGAAAAGCAAGGCATTTGCCTCTTGCACGTCTGCTTCTGCCACCACGCTGACAACAGCCTGAAGTAAGCCCATGAGGTGCTTATGTACCCTAATATTCAGGGGGTCAGATAAACACGAATCACTGTGACTGTCATTCATTTGTTTACAAAAAAGTTAGCTTTTTGGGGAAAGAGGAGAGAGAGGCATTTACATTTCCGTTTTACTCTATAGTCTACCCTCTCATGAAACATACCTTCAAAGCGTTGCTACTGCTGAACTGTAACTTCTGCCCTTCTACCTCTGTGTTCCCCTGCCTCTCTCATCTGAAGAGTCTGATTTTTAAAGGAAAAATAAACTCTCCTTCATACGGAAGCTGGAGCATGAACTTTTTAGATGGATTTACCCTGAAGAATTTAGGACTTACAGTTCTTCCTGTCACTGAAAACAGGTCTACCTGACCGACTGCGCTGGAGAGTCTCTTCAAAACATTTCAGGTTCCTTCTTTATTCTCTCTCTTTTTACCTTAGTTGAACAAACATCATCCAGATAACTCTATATTCTTAAGAAAGGTCTTTCACTTGCGCTTTTGGGTTGGTTTTTTTTGGCCTGGCTTTTTCCATGCATGTATTTTTTTACTCACAGGTGGCTTTGAGTGCCACCACAAACAGCGAAATAATAACGATCTCCTGCCTTTCTCTCCAGCTGTTTAGTCAAACATATTTTCTCCTCCTGATATACCATAAAGTCATAGAAAAGTAGGGAAATAACTGTGTTTTTCTTGTTATATATTTGCCATCGGGAAGTCTAAATTTCTGAATGACCAACAGATGTGTTTTCCAATAGAAAATCTGAATGAAAAAAGGAAACAAGAAAGACCTCTTCAGAATCACTCACATTCAAGGCCATGAGACAACTACAGATGGATGCTTGTTTCAAAAGACTTCCAAGTGTTCAAGTTATAGCATCCCATAATTCTTACCAAATTATACCAATGGCTGAGCTTCCTCTCTGATGACTTTAACCACATTAAAATTACACATGTGAATCGAACTACCTATCTAGAGTCAATAGGAACAGATAAATACTTCCAAGAGCTGTTCACTGCACCCTAAGATAGGTGTCTAAACTGAAAAGGTTCAGTCACCTTCTCAAGATGCTCTAACTTTCAACACTGAATGAAACTTTAAAAAGCTCAAAAGAGTTGAAAGAATATGATAACATTTAAATGACCGATAAAGAAGTTTTGTCTCACACAGAACATTAAGGAATGGCTTTCTTCCATTCAGGAAGAGAGAAAGATTTCCAAATAATGGAAGATATTCTTCTCAGGAACCCCTATGTGTCAATGCCACTTCCAAATGAAAAACTTGCAGAACTATTTTCCAAAATCGCATTTATCAGGGACTTTGGTGGGAAGGCTGGATAAGGACTCCCATCAATGTACCACTACTCTTTATTCTTACCATAAGAAACTGCCCTCTCAACCTCTGTGCAGAGAAAAATCTGCCCATGGGTGGGCAGAAGGAGTAGGAGTCAAGATACTTATGCCAAAACCAGCATACAATTATCCATGGCCAGAGTCTTCCTTAAAGCTTCACTGCCTGGTGTTTAATAAACTGTGAGATAAAACCTAACAATGGACTCAAAGAGGGGGAGCAAAAGATTAATTGGGTTGACTAACCTAAGCCAATGTAATGTCCTTTTCCTTCTCTGTTAATTCTCAGTACAAGAGACTCCATGACACTACAAGCTGCAGGGCTTGTAGTACTTACACTGCTTTGTATATGATTTTATGGCTCTACAGCAAAATGCCAAGTGTCTTAGCTTTTTCCATAAAGTGGGTTTGGTGCCAGTAATATCAGGTGTATATTAGGCACATATAAATATAATCACTGTCCTAAAACAGTGGTGTTAACTTTGTTTATGCAGACAAGACTTTGCAGTGGTGCCATTTTAGAGACGTACAGGGATTTTTTCAACCATAGTTAGTTTTCTTCCTGTGCTACTAGTCTGTGGACTATCACTTATCTAATTTACCTGTAGTGCCATATAACTTGTTCCCACCTGCTGTTTTTTACTTCATCAACTGCATTTGATGTTTTCTTTTTGCTAGAGCATGTATATCTGTGAAAGCTGATATTTCAAACCTGAGGAGGAGGGTGATCTAATTTTAGGTGGTTGTTTTGGGTTTTTTCTGGAATATAACGAACATTTCAGAAATTAGGAGAGATCCTTCGTGGTAATCATCAATTGTTCATTTCTCTCAACAAAATGAGAACTGATGCTATTAGGTTTCTTAAAAACATGCTGTTAATACCTATAAACAAGCACAAAAGGCCAAGCTGTACCCACTGTAATGTTCTGATTTTTCCTGGTGGCTTGTAAAACAGCAGCACTAAAAGGTGTACACTGTATTCCGAAATCTTATATCTCTGCACTGTTTTCACAGTCCCATTTTCCTGTAAACATTTACAAGAATTATAAAAATGTATAATATATCTGATATGCAAAAAAAAAAACGCCTCACATTTCACTGAATTACTGTCATGGTGATAAAGGAATTATAATTCTACTCTGCTGTACACTCTAAATTAGTCAAGGTGTTTGATTGTGGATCTACATTATGAGGAACTTAGTGGTATATCTTTCCATTACCTTCTTTAGGCTATAACCTTGCAGCTGCATGGTGCATTTCGGTACTCAACATGGGCTCAATCGTTTTCCCATTGGCAGAAAGTAAATCTTCCCAAAAGATGTTGCTATTATGGAAGGCTTTCAGAGCATTTGCCTGTCAGTTGTTTAAAAGACTGGGTTGTAAATCTGACTACTTTTACAGCAGCAAAAGAAAAAATAATCAATTTTTGAACTTTGTAATGAATATTGTCAGTCTGGGTCAGCATTTATGCCAGTTCAGAAGCTCTATTCAAGACAAGGGGTTGAGGTTATTTTCCTTCTCAGAATAGAAAGAGTGGAAAAAACCCCAAAAGTAGAGGTCTGAAGACCTCCTTTTGCAAAATGACACGTGAGCAGCGAAGACAGTATCGTGCCTAGTAGGATTAACATCATTGTGCCGAAACACAATTCCCCAGGCAACTTCACCCATTCTCCAAGACTTTGCCTGGAAGTACTATCTTCGCAGTATCTTCTGGATAGAGTGATGTTTACGGACACGTAAAGCATTCCCTCAAGTGGCGGTTAAACACTAACAATCTATTGAAAAGATTCACTGACAAAACCTTTACAGATCGCTACCACCACCCACTTAGCCTCTAAAAGACATTAAGTAGTACTCAAGATTCACTGTGTCCAGAAGAAATGTTCCAAAGCAAGGAAAGAGGAAAACTCACTCAAAATTTCTGGGGCATAAAGTGTTTTTTTAGTCACTGCTTTCACAGCTCTATAGCAAGAAGGAAATTGGAAATTTCACAGGGGTGAAGCAGCCACAAAACCTTCTAGGGGTCTGGGTTGTTTCAGAGACACATGGACCCCAGATATCTGAGGATGTCTGTCGCATACCTAACAGCTTCGTAACAGCCTCTCTAGAAGTCTTATGAGAAGGACAAAAGAGCACAGGAAAGTGAAGGCAGATCTTCACAGTGTAATGCAATAGATGCAGAGGGCCCAAGAGACAGCTTGAGAACCAGAATGTGAGAAGCTGTTTTTATGAACCGAGGTGTGATACTGGTTAATGTTAGATTATCAGTCATGCTGCTGCACAGTGCTGAATAGTGCTGTGTCACCAGTATGAGCTCATCTCCAGTAATGGTGGCATAGCTTCTTTCAGAGCACTTAAAGAACCAATCCACTTCGATTTCTACTTATGCTTTTTTGCAAAAGTCCTTTTAGTTTTAAGGGTCTTGCCTTATTAGCATCGGTGAAGAAATGACACCATTTGTCCTTCTTGTTCACTTTGTGTTGCTCCGCATCTCTGAGGTGTTGCCACAATGAGGCTTTCTGCAAGAAAAGCAGTTTTATCTCCATCTGAATTTGAGTAAGGGCACAACTGGTAGAAAACATTTCTCTGAGACTTGCCACCCAGCATCTTTTGCGTCCCTTGCATCTCTTCTTCCTAATGTCTTCTGAGGTATGAAACTTACGGTGTTTATGATTTTTTTCTCACAATCTCATCTTGACAGACGTCCTGCTTGAGGCTTCTCATCAAGTAGAAGAGGATTCACAACGCTAATGCGTACCTCCCTTGGGAGGGTGTTTGACTAATTTATTTTTAGGCTACGTGCTGCACAATCTTTCTGGGTGAATTGATTATTCTTCCACCATGGGTATCCTGCAGCTTAGGACAGAGTTAGAACACATCTCACACACTAATATCATGATTTGTAGCGTATATTTGTACCGTGAAAAGGCCATCATTTGTCACATAAAGAAGAAGCATTTGCAGCTGGAAATGTTTAATTATTTCTTCTTGGAATGACCTGGTCATTCGGTGTCTTACATTATCTTTCCCTATTTGACAGAAGGAAATTAACAACATCAATAACATCCTAGGAATTTAGATAATGAGCTCTCTAGGTATCAGCTCTTTAGTTACACTCATCTTACTTTTCCTAGTCTAATGTTTAAAGCTCACCAGTTGGTCTCGCTTCAGTGTCTCGGTGCTTGTAAAAGATACTACGTGGAACTTCGGAGTCTTAAAATGAAAGATGCTGAATGCATCTCTCCCTATATCTGTTTTAAGAGCTTTCAGGACATTAGCATGAGAATAATTGAAATGAACAGAAATGAACAAACTATGACTACGGTGTGAATTTTAATATCTGATTTAAAACTCTTGGTCTAATAGGGTAATGATTTACTCATTTGTAATTCTTTTGAAGAAGTAAGGCAGGTTTTAGCCTTAACTTCATTTAGTGAGTCCATTCTCTCTGTTACAGATGGGTTGCTGCGTCTCTACTTAGTACTATCATTGTAGTAATTATTGAGCATGTCTGTCTCACGGTGCTACTGACCCCTCTTCTCTTCTTTCTTTTCAGGTCTGCAGACTCATCCTCTCACTTCTTGTCTCTTTTCAAGGTTGGCTAAAAGACCCTTTGACAATTGTGATTTTTCTTCTCCTGGCATTTTTTGATCTTAATCACTTCAGTTCACTACAAAAAATAAGATGGACAAGCATTAATAGGCAATCAAGTAGTAGAAATTACGTTTAGACTATCTTCACAGTCATAGACTGGAATCTTTTTTCTCCTCTCCCTTTTCCTTTGTAAGATATTTCCATGCTGCTTATTTGAAACTAAATCTAAGTAAGTTCTCATGTGGCTAAGGGCGGGCAATTGGTTTCAGACACATCCTGCAGCCTGCAGGAGTGTGGTGGCAGGAGCACAGGCCATTCCCAGTGCCAGCAAGCCACTTCTAGCTCAGACTTGCATGTGAGTCCAGACTCCCTGACTGAAACTGGAGAATGGATAATGCCCACCCCCCCTGCAAGCCCTGCCCTTCCCTGCAGTATTGCCACAGCCATGGCTTGAACCATTTCTCCCCACAAATTTGAACCCAAAGTTGAGCACAGTTGTCATATGTGCTGTTCTCATAGATTTCATGATCCAAGGTACAGAGGGAGGTGGGAGTAGCCCTTTGTGTCCTCTGGAGCCTATGCATTGTTAGTCAGCATGCAGGTAAAATCCAAGGGTATCAACGTCCAGGTATCTTTGTAAGAGAGGTAGCTATGAATCTCTTAAATAGCTAACAGTGACAGGAAAAAGGGGTTTTTTTAGTCACTGTTTCTATCTACCCTTCCAGGATTATGTTGTCTTGGAAGAAACCTGTCCCTCTGGTATTTGTGCTCAGTGCCTAGTGCAAAGGAGTCCTGGTTCCTCAGTGGAATCCTTAATTTTTTTGCAGTCGAAATACCAGTACTATGCATAAGTGAGCAAAACGTTTCACGCTACATCCCACTAGTCTTTTTTTTTTCAAATTCAGTCTTTAGCTGCTCTGTCTTCATTGACGACCTTTTTTCCTTGAAGCAAAATTCACTAAGGAGGCAATTCTAACAGGCATATCAGATATGAAATAATAAAATATTAATGTTTTTATTTCAACTCTGACTGACAATTTGCTTTTCCTAGTGGGGTTCCAGCAGTCAACCGCTTCTTTTTTCCTTTCCTAGGGGAAGTTTTATACTCATTTGTAGCAGAGATTGGTGAGTCAAGTTTAACAGTGGGAGACAGAGACCAATAACAGCCTGCAAACGCAGTGAAGTGCAGAATGGGTATATTTATCTGAACTATTACAGCACTTAATAATATGACCATTAAAAAAAAATCTGAGCTTCCAAAAAATATAATGCTACAGATTTGACGCGACCTTTCCCAGAAAAGATTTATGTAATAAGATGGTGCTTCCCAGCTCTCTTTTCTAGAATCCCGAGAGGCATTTCCAAGCGCCTCTTGCCCAGAAGGGATGCGCCGGCATCAGTGACTCGGGCAGCAGCGGCGCTGGGAAGCTGCGGTCGTAGTGTGACCCCTGCTGGCAGGAAAGAATAGATAATAAAATATCAGAGGAAAAGAGGTTTTCGTTTGCAAGGAATGACAGGCTGCGGCTGAATCAGTAAACTGCATAAAATAAACAGTAAACAGTAGCAATAGAAGGAATAAATAAAAGATCCCGTCATTGCGGAACAGAAAACAAAAATGAGTAAAAATTGTTAATTAAAAATGTTAATTGACAACCGCATTTTATGAAGGCAGGACAAAAGCCACTGCCAGCCCGCCTCTGCTATAGACTCGTCCTGATGCAGTGTGCCTCACACACATCCCCAGGAGCCAAACCCTCCTGTGATATATGGCATGCTGTCAAACTGCCTCCTCGTGCAGCCAAGCCCAGTGCCCGGAGAGCTCATCTTCTGTCCCCAGTGACTGTGGTTAATACGGGCTGGCATCCAAGCTGCTGCACAGGAATGTCTGAGGCAGCACGTGAAGGTAACGCGTAAGCGCCAATCTTTGACAAGGTTGCTGGAGCTTCTTAATGGCTTTGGCACTACTGCTGGCCACAATAAATCCAGGCTGCAGTGACACAGAGCTGAGTGTGGTCCAGAACTCACCGCTACTTCCCAAGTGCTGCAGTCAACAGTATGCTATAGCGTATTTCATGCTGCACATTTGCTTGAAGCCAAGTAAAACTTAGGAGACGTAGAATGGAGAGTGCTCCAACAGACTATCTGTGATTTTGTTACTCATTCCTGTTAGTGTATAATAAATTTCTTAATTTGGATTATGTGTTATTCCCCTTTCAAAATGCAGTTGATTTCCAACACACTCTTAGACTAGTTGCATGTTGAGAAGCTGTCATGCATTTTATTGGTAACTTGTGTTACTAAAGCTGGGACTGACTCATGACCCATCAGTCCAGCACTCTGGTGCTCAAGTCTCTCCCTGTTCTCTGGGCCAGCCACTGAGGCATAGCCCCAAGCTGGAGGCCTTTCCCATGGAGCAGTCAGATGAGATCACTGCTGTGACTCACAGAGTTATTTTCTTCTCTGTCTGAAACACTCACAGGATAATGACATTCATTCAAATAAAGATGGATGTAGCTGAAACTGAAAAGAATACATATAAAAGGGTTAGTGTTAGCTAGGTTACATCTGCCATTTACATCTGGGGAGGAACAAGCCCAGGCACCAGTATATGCTGGAGGCCATCCGTGCTGGAAAACAGATTTGCAGAAAAGGACCTGGATGTCCTCGTGGACACCAAGTTCAGCCAGTCATGTGCCCTTGCCACGGTGTAAGCAAATGGTATCCTGGGATGTATTAGACAAAGTATTGCCAGCAGGTCGAGGCATGTGATCCTTCCCCTCTACTCAGCATTGGTGAGGCCACACCTGGAGTGTAGGGTCCAGTTCTGGGCTCCCCAGTACAAGACAGACATGGAACTGGAGAGAGTAGAGTGAACTGCTACTGAGATTAAGCGACTAGAGCATATCTCCTATGAGACAAGCTGAGAGAACCGGGACTGTTTAGCCTGAAGAGGGGAAGGCTCAGGAGGGATCTCAGCCATGTCTATAAATACCTGAAGGGAGGATGTAAAGAGGACGGCGCCAGGTTCTATCCAGTGGTGCCCAGTGACAGGACCAGAGGCAAAGTATACAACCTGAAACACAGAAGGGTCCCTCTGAACATCAGGAAACACTTTTTCCCTGTGAGGCTGGCCCAGCACTGGCACAGGTTGCCTGGGGAGGTTGTGGAGTCCCCATCTCTGGAGATATTCAAAAGACATCTCGACATGGTCCTGGGCCACTGGCTGCAAGTGGCCCTGCTGGCGCAGGGGCTTTGGACTAGATGACCTCCAGAAGTCCCTTCCAGCCTCAGCCGTTCTGTGATTCTGTGATGAGCTACACCATGAAGGACACCAGGGATCTTGATCTGCAATCTACTTAGTTTTACAAATTCCCATTCTTTAGCTGACTTGTGGTGACTCTGCAAAAGTAAATGCTCATAGTGTGTAGCAAATGCTTACAATTCCTGTATTATTCATTTAACTAATTAAAATTACTATGTATTTGCCAGGCTAAATTCATGTAAACAGCCCGCCAGCCCCACCCCCTTCACTCAAGGGAATCTGCCTATTTACAGATCATGAGGGTCAAATTATCCTGGTTATCTGCTTGATTCATTGAACTGATTTGCCCTTTCCAAAACTCCATTTTACATACCAACTCCATGTTACATGTCAGCATATGAACAGTTTTACACATCTTGCAATCCTAACTCGTAAGGAGTGTTTCCCCACCAGGTACACGTTCCCAATTGCCATGGAGATGTGGAAGAAATAAGATGTATTCCTGAAGAAGATGGCCACAGCCACAAGCTGAAATCAGCTAGGTGGGAGTTACCAAGCAAGACTGCAGAGGAGAGGACAGAAGAAGCTGCAAGAAGGAAACCCAACAGTTCTTTGGCTTCATTATCAAACGGCTGAACTCAGGTGAGCATTTTTGGTCTAGCATTTGGTCTAGTTACTTTCACATTGGCTTTCCCAAATTTAGGGAAATTCCGATATGACATAGAAACTAAGTGCTGCCTGCTAGAAACTCATGCGTTAGAGCACTGCAAGTCAGAGCACATGCTGCAAGTAAGAAGGCTGGTGAAGGGTCTCATCAAAGACATCGCTCCTCAGGTGAGTCCCAACAGCTGGAGTAGCAATTTGGAAGCAGTGAATTGCAGTTAAACTAGACCTAGCCCTCCACTCGGAGAACTGGAGAGATCGTTTTGATTTACTTCTCGTGTGTTTCTCTGCTTCTGCATCTGCACTTTAGATCTATAGACACTGAACATGTGCTTTCTATAAACAAAACAGACTCTTCAGAAAAATGGCTGTGCATAATGATTTTTATAATGGATACACATGTATGCAAACATATGCCTGGAAACTGCTGTTCTTCAGTGGCAAGCTAAGGGTCTTGGAAGCATTATAGCATTTGTACTTCATTGTGTGTTCACCCAGCTATTGAATACTATTCTGAAACACTATTTGCAGAGTAAATATTTCTTTGTCTTAAACGCAGAGGCAAATGTTTTGCAGATTTGTGGGTTTGCAGGCTATGATTCTTAATGACTATCTTCAGTGTAACTTTCGGCACTGAAGTTCCTAAATATTTTAGTCAACAAAAATAGGCAAGAAAATCTGTTTATTTTTTATCAAAATTAACAGGAAAGCTGAACTCAGGACAGGTGTGGCTTAGTCACCCATATCAGGTAAGAGTAGATTAATTTTATAGAGTGAGTTTATAAAGGAAATGTTTATTTCCTTATTTTAAACTTTTTTTACCAAAGAAATTATTGTTCTGCATCTAGAACATCCCAAAAGAATAAAGCCACATGTAAAAATGATACGTGTATTGGTGGGCAGAAAGAAACTAACAGCTGAAATCATCCGGACAAAACCCTACCCCACCACAAGGAACATTGCGAGTTTTCCCACATGATGCTGTGGAGGGGTCACAGCCAGCGTACAACACGTACACAGGTGATCATAAAAGCACTGTGACAGGAATCAGCCAGCCATGGTTTCTTTTGTCTCTTTTCACACTTTGCACATTATGCTTTTACAAATGCCTCAATCCTTTTAGCTGTTTTTTGCTGTTTTTAGCACTTCTCCTATCACAACCTTTCATGTTGCCATTCCAAATCAATCCCACTCCTCTACGCTGGATTCTCTCCCTTTCTGACCTTTTCTTTTCAGAATGAATTAAGATAAGTACAAACAGGCATATGACTCTGGGAAAGTATGTCCCCATGTACAGCTAATCAGCAATAGCTGCAGTACATCGAATTCACCCTTGAAAGGAAAAGGTTAATTTAGATTACTTTTCAAGCAAAACTGTGCTTGGAAAACATTTTAGTTCGATTTTCACAGATATAATAAAGAGAGAGTACGTATTCACTACCACAGCTCTCCTATTATCCTTTCTCTCTAAAAAATAAAAATTAAAAGGTGCATTGAAACAACCATCAGAGGGTGCATATACACCATCAATTTGGCTTGATCCCTATTTCAGTCTTAGGTCTTGGTACCCTAGCTGCCCATGCTGTGTCCATACCAGCTCTTGAACACCAAGCTCCCACCAAGCTCCACTTGCTCCCCCTGAGGATTCAGCCCCAACCTAAAAGAAGTGGGCAAGACCTCATTAATTAGTCTGGAGGGGCATGGCTTCCAGCGCACAAAAATTGTATGGATATACTCAGAAGCTTTGTTTCCTAAAAAAGGAGGACTTACCCTTAACGTTTGTAGGTTGATCCAAATGTGAAGGATGTTTCCACCTTTGCTGATATATGCTTTGACATAAGAACGGACTTGCAAAGTGTAAGTCATTTTTTATTTGCTACTATGAAGTCCATGAAAAAAGAATCAGAGGAGAAGGATTTAAAATATAAATGTGATCATAATTTAAATTGCTGCTGTACCAATTCAGGGAAGCATTTTCATTCAGGCCAACATTGCAATTCTCATTTAAAGTAGCAGACTTGAGACTATATTTAAACATATACGTAAATCAGGACATAAAAGACTAATGTTTATAAACTATTTATACACTAATAATATTTACACACTACATTCTAGGACTGTAGAATACCTGGTTGTTAATAGAAGAATAAAACCCTGGAAACTTTGCAGTCAGCAATTTCCACTCGTATAACAGTAGCACACACTAATTAGGCATCCAGAATTGTATTAGAATATTGAAGGAAATTATAGATACATATATTTTGTATATCTGTAGGTCTGTACATACATATAAACATACATGCATCATGCATATAGAAAAATAAGGAGACAGACAGGTCTTTTATTGGTTGAAGATTTAAAGAGCTCACAGATTTCTTAAATGAGCAGCTTGGTGACTTGAGCTTGGCAGCATCCACCCAGTCTCAAGGTGTAGTCAAGGCTAGAGGTAGAATCTCAATATAAAGAACGGAGGAACCTAAGGAAATCCAAAATAAAAATAAAGGCAAGATCCTCAAGTAGGACTTATGATTTCTTATGCCATCGTTACTGTGCTGAAGAGATAAATAGTGAACCTCTGGCTACCTGGCTCTAAGCCAGGTCCTTGGTCTCACATGGTATCACATGAGTCAGATACAGAGCCAGGAGCTACCACAGCTAGAGAACAGCAAAGCCGGTATGAAATCTCCTAGGTTTTATATTCTTATGCACACACCTGAGTCCAGGCTGCAGGCAGGCACATGCATAAGAACAGGATTCCTGGTCTATATGTCAGACTGATTGAAAGAAGGCATTGTTCATCCTTTCATAGAATGCCAGGACCCTCTTTTCTGTACTTTTAGTGCCCAGAAGACCAGCCTGAGAGTCTACTTCTAACATCATACTTCAGTATGTCACTTGCCAAACTGCCCTAGATGCCTGGCTCTTAGCTGTTCTGAGCAGAGCTGAGGCTGAGGGAGATCTGTGGCATACTCAGGATGAAAGTTCAGCTGCAATTCCAGCACTTGTAGTTTTTAGCCCAAGGAACTAGGATTTTGTTTCTTTCCTTTTCCTCCAACCCGAGCATGGGAGTTACACTCACCTCCGTGCAAGCAGACACCAGGAAATACTTAAACTTCCTCACAGCCCATAGCTCTTTCTGGAAAGTGAAAGGCTATAAATGAGTCATATTCAGATTTGTCTACGCAATGGTGCCGATACCCCCCAGTCATATGTTTCTGCCTACAAACATCAAAAGTTGCGATATTAAAAGGGAACAGAAACTTTAAACTATACCAAGAAGCAATCAGTCAGGAGAAAACCAAGAACTCATGCAAAAGTTACAATGACAGATTTATGATTTTACAGTCATGGTAGATCTCATGATTACTGATCTTACCATGAGTGTATTCCTATGGATATTAAAGAAAGAAATTCAAACTTCTTTTGTAGACTTCATTAAGAGGATGCTTTGTTCAGCTACAAAAGCTAAATAAATAAGTTACAAGTTCTCATATCATATAAAAGGAGATAGATACAAATTTTCTCTTGGACAAGCTCACCGGCACGTATGTGGATTTATTTCACAATCTTGTTTCCCACGATTCAAAGTGTTTTACTCAGGTCAACAGGGAAGTGACATACCAAGTTTCATCTCCAAAATTTGGCTGTCTTTCATTTGTGGCTGCCAAAAGGCAGTCAAAGCAATATTGTTATGCTAGAGGGGGAAATAAAATTTTCCACACCCCTCTTAATTAAAAAAAATAAATTGAGCATTAGTCATGTTTTTCTAAAGCAATCTATTGATGGACTGAAACCAAGACAGAATGCCATGAACTGAAAAGTAGCAATCTGGTAATGTAGCGGTTGATCTTTCACTCTTAATGTCACTAAAAATTCCACACTCTTACTCCAAATTTTGTTCTTTGAGCCCAGTTCAACTCTACATGGTGGACAACACTTGAAGACAGTGCTTGTTCTGAAGTGTTCTGCTGAGCAGAGGTAGTTTCATGGCTTTAGCCTATGCACATGCCACCACTGCTTTATCTTGTTTAGCACCATCTGTAGATCCATATCCATAGATGTGCTGGACATTCATAGATAGAGCGATGCTTAGAACTACAGTCCAATCACAGGAAACACCTCTTTTATAGCAAATATGAAATGTAGTAAATTATAATAATGGATTAGGCTAAAGAATCTGAACACAGAATGACAGAATTGTTGAGGTTGGAAGGCACTGCTGGAGCCCATCTAGTCCAAACCCCCGCTCAAAGAAAGGTCAACTAAAGCAAGTTGCTCTGAATCCTAACCAGGAAAAGTTTGAATATCTCTGAGAAGACTCCAGTACCTCTCAGACCAACTTGTGCCAGTGTTTTATAACCTTCACAGAAAAAAGCTTTTCTTACGTTTAAATGGAATTTCCTGTATTTCAATTTTTGACCATTGCCTCTTGTCGTGTCACTGGACATCACTAAGAAGACTCTGGCTCTGCTTGCTTTATCCTGCCCCTCAGGTCTTTATGCACTTGAACAAGACCTCCCTGAGCCTCCTCTTCTCTATGCTGAACAGTCACAGTTCTCTCAGCGTCTTTTATTTTGAGAGATGCTCCAGTACCTTAACCATCTTAGTGGCCCTTCACTGGACTCAATTCAGTAAGTCCATGTCTTTCTTTAACTAGGGAGCCCAGAACTTGACCCAAAACTGATGTATTTCACCACTGTTGAGCAGAGGGCAAGAGTCACCTCCCTAAATCTGCTGGCAATGCCCTTCCCAATGCAGCCGGCGATGCTGGAACTATCATACAGCTTTCTAATATGTACAGTATTAGCATCCTACCGAAGCAGTTCAAAAAGTCAGTGTCTTCACATGCATTTGACTTTTTACACAGGAAAACCAACTGTTCGCGTACACAACAGTTACTAACAGAATCAGAATAAAAGACCTCTGCTCAAGAACGTACAACTTACTTAAAGAAAAATCCGGTCTCCTCAATAACAAAAATCCTTTGTCTTGGAGCAACTGGGAAAACACACAAGCTCTAGTTATCTTTAGACAACAGTATCTCATAAAAATCAAACCTGATAGCCCAAGCTGTTTATAGTACCTAGGATTATGCGACTTAACAGAAAAGTCAGTCATCAAGAAACAAAACTCTGCTCAGTTTCCCTGGTGTATTTCTGAAGTTATTTGATCTAGATAAGTCAAATAAATTTAATTAGTTGAAATAAAACAATAAAACTGTAAATATGATCAGAAACATCTTTCTTTCACTGGGGACCTAAAACTGGATGCAGATATGGTGCAACATGCACTAGGTAAAAGGAAGTAATCACTTCCCATGATATATGGCAATGCTTTCCGTATGCTTTCTTGGGTATTTCTACTGCAATTTGCAGTGGAGAAATATCCTAAAGAGTGGCATAGGCTTTAAAATCTCTGTCCTTAGAGGTTTTCAAGACTTGACTGAACTAAGTCCTAACAAACGTGGCTTTATCAGATAGCTGACTCTGCTTTGAGCGACTGGACTAACAAGCCCCCAGGCTTTTTTGCAACCTGAATAATTCCATGATTCGATGGTTCAGATTAGATTTCTTCTCTTGCAATATTTATATAGCGTTCGGAGACCTGATATGCTATGCATTCCCATATTGAAAATAAGTTCTTTTTTGCAGCTTTGTGGTACATTTCTTACTTTATCTGTAATTCTGCTGCATCCAAAGGAGCAAGAAATACTCTCATTTGAAAGTGGAAATGCACTCAGAAAATTCATTGATATTATTTATATTATAATTTCTTCTTTTCCTCCAGAGTGTCAACAAAAGATGGATAAGCTCTAGTATGACCATCTGAGGAGATTTTCAATTCTTGCAACTTGCCAAAATGGGAGATGTGAAAATGTATTAGAGCCTTACCCTATAGGATCTAGACGTCCTCTGTGCATCACAGAATTAGTCTCATTCCCACTGATTTTCTCTGCAGCCTTTGGTACTCAAAGAATTAGGTCCATCTTCCTCTGCATACCAAAGTAAGTTAGGTATGGAATAGCTCCAGAAAGAGAGCTTTAGCTTGAAACACATGTGATTCCTTAAATATACTTGCTTTTTGGATAATAATTTCACAAAGATGGGATGCAGAATTTCACATTATACTAAAGATTTTATGAAGCAAACACAACTGAAAAGCTTTTAACAATTGGGAGGAGTAGGAAGCTATTCTCTACAGAGAAGAAGGTGTTACAGAATAAGAAAAGCTTTTATAATGCAATAGAAATCCAAACAACATCCCTTTCACTTCAAACTTTACTTCAGTCTTTCCTCCCAAGTGTTTTGCAGAGCTTTACAAACAGAAAAATAAGTTTAGTACAGAGCAGCCTTGTGATAAAAACTCCAAGACTTCAATCTGTGATCAAAATACCATCACTGTTTTAATCAACTCTTTGACTAAATCTGCGAAAAGTGAAATTTGCAAATAACTTTCCACTGAAATTCTCCATTAAGAAATAAGCTGTTTGCTAATTTAAATCATTTAGATAAGGAAGAAAAAGGACTCAAGAAAATCTAGCCTTCCAAAACTGCTAAACTTCACACAGTTTTGTCTGGAAAGGCATATTGACCTCGTATCCCTAGAGTATCGTACTGTTTAAGATTTTCTAAGTATCTGGTCTTCAGAATAAACTCAACAGTGAATCACACCAATATAGTTCAAGGAGTGAATTTAGACATAGTAGAGTTAATTCAAAAGGAAGTATGAAAGTTTCAATTTGATAACAACAAAAAATTAAATCAAATGGGAAAGTTGAAGGATTTTTTGTTCCCTTTGTTGTGCCTTCATACACACATAGTACTGACCTTCTACCATAACCTCCAGATCCACAACTCTCTTCATTCTCCTCTCATACTCTTTCCCCCTGCAGACAAGAACCCAATCCTTGCAACTCCTGTTTACCCCACTTCCCAACCATTCCCCCACAATCCTTACGAATAGAAGTAACCATCTTCTTTCTCACCAAAATAGGACTGTGTCCACATGGTCCTTTTTCAGCAGCTTAACTATAGCTATTATAAAAGCCAATTAATGCTATACCAGTGCATTTTTGTATGCTCAAGCCTTCACAACCAGCTGTGAACTCAAGTTAGTAGCAGGCAGGTACAGCCACGTTGAACCATGTATATATTTCCACTGTTCAAGCCAACAATCTACACTAGCATTTATGATCTTCATTACAACGGGTGGGTTCCTCTCCTCTTAGTCTGAAGCAATGGAAGTGAGTACCAGTGCTCACCAGCTGCAGTATTGTAGGCAGACAGAAGAATATCATTTATACCACTTTGCCTTTTGACGGGTTTATCTGTGGACAGACAGCATAAGACAAAGTACATTTACCTCCTGGTATGTCATTGGCAGGCCTCTGACCAAGGGAAACCATGCAATGTCTAAGTGAAACAGCTTCTATCGCACTCATTCCTTGCTGAGCAAGGGGAGATTCAGCCTTGCAGGCCGCCTCCGAGCTATCGTCCTTATTTCTGAGCACGTGGGTGCTCATGCTGCCCTGTGAGACGCCCAGTTCATTTGGTAGCTATTTGTGTGTCAGTGTTTATGCCACAGGCAGTGTCTGTGTGTACATGCCACAGCCTGAGAAGGATGTCTGTCCTGAGAAGACAGTAAAAGAGGGCAAACTTATTTACAGAACAAAATCTTCCTCCTTAATCTGTATTTGCACAAGGGACAGGGCGCTGGGGCAGGGAGGATTCTCCGTATCACCTTTCATTGAACACAGTCTTTCTTTCAAATAAGCTTATGAGGCAGAGCCAAAACCCTGACATCCTGCCCCAGGCACCACGATGCCACCTTGGTTCAACAGTCCACGTACGTGCCGGGGTCTACCAGTAACACCCCAGACCTGAAGCCTCTCCTGCATGGAAGCAGGAAAATCTGGCTCAGGACCCAAGCCCCTGGCTTTCCCGTGCCAGAGATCAGGAAGGTGAACAGCTGCAAATACTTAACAAACAGGAGCAAACAGGTCCCACAGGGGACATGTAAGGAAGCAGTCTTTAAAAGCAGTTTGCAAAGCCTCTCTCTTATTTATTTATATCTGGAATGGCAGAGGCCAAAGATTGGAAGAGGGAAGTGTCATCAGGGAGTGACTGGAGACCAATAAATATTCTGCATTAGAAAGCAAACAAGCCAAAACAAGGTGCTTGTTGGTCCGTGAATAATCCCTGTAGGTCTCATTAACTGTCAGAAATTAAGCAAAGACATAAATGTTTTCCACAGTGGCTCTTACTGCTGGGAGCATTTGCATTGATGTCACCATTTCTGAAGTGATTCAGAGGAACTTGCAGGCAGCAGTCGAACAAACCTTCCACTCACAATAACACTGTCTGCTGTCGTTTTACGTTTTAATTATGTTCCCCACGCTGAAGCGGTGCTCAGCCCGTGTGACCTTCCTGGTACGAAGTGTCAGAGAGAAAAGCCCAAGCATGGCTTTTATGTTTATTTTTGATTTCTCACAGTGACCTTGGTCGCCCTGGGGAGAAATGGGCTAAAAGTTGTCCTTTGTTGTTACCCTTCTTCATCTCTGCTACCAGCTTTGGGAGCCCTCAGGTAGACAGTTATTGTTTTTAGGACTGTGCCATGCTCTTTTTCAGCTCAGCTTTTCTGGCACTGGGGTAAGAGGGGAATTGTGCTGGCACGCCTCTTTTATTTCATATTCCGTGCCTCTTAGGCACAGATAGTCAAAAGCACATCAGTGGCTAATGCAGCCCAAATAGACGCCCTGGCAGTCCCAGCAGGTGCCCAAACATTTTTAAAAATCCAGATGAACTACGGCGGGTGAACACACATGGGTCAAGTTGAACACAGCTATGAGTACAGGAATTTATCCTCTGGTAAATTCAGTCCCCTTACCCTTACAAAAGCAAAACCCTTAATAAAATTAAGGGGCTACCAGCCCAGCTAAGAAACAGCTCAACAACTATGTTCTTTATGGCATTCAGCTGTTGTGCTTCTCACTGTACCTGGCATTACTGCTCCGCAGGGAAGCAGATCATGAGCAGTTTTCATAAGCGAAAAGAGAACAGCAGGATGAGGAACAAGAATCTAGGGCACAGAGTCACTGTGGATAAGATGAAACCAAACAAGTTAGTTGCTGATGTGCCATTTCTCAACTTGTTTCAAAAAGCAGCGGTATAACTGATCTACATATTTCTAAAAGGAAATAAAATGTATACGCTGAATTATATGAGTGTAGCAGTAGCCCAACTAATGTGTCATCTCTGCTATATCAATCCATCTATTATAAGCAACAGAAAAATTTTATGTCTCCGAAAAATATAATTAAGCCCATCAGAATGAGCCTTAATAGGCTCAAAGATCCTATTAAACAGGACAAAAGCTGAATCTAGAAATGTCTGATCTTCTCTTGATGCAGGCACAGTGTGCTCACCAATCCTAAGGAGAACTGTGCCCCACTGATAGCTTGGCGTCACTTTGGATTTACTATTACAAGTCATATAGACAAAATCAGTAATTCTTCTGTGAAAGAACAATTTAACAGACTTTGTGTAATTCAACTTTTAACTGGAAGGAGAGTACCTGAGAATAGCTGCAATTAGGAGTTTAGAGCAAATATCAAAGGAAAGCTACAACCTTTGCCTACAATCTCTGTTCACTGCTGAGGGGCTGGTCTTAGTTTTGTCTGTTTGCAACAATGAAGAAGTGAGCAGCAAAGGTTTTTTTAACACTTTAAAACCTAAAAGGAGTTTCCAGTCCAATTTTGTTTTCAGAATCCAAGCCAGAGCTTTATAAAGCCCTATGCTAGTATGGCTTTATAAATAATAGAGCTTTAAAAGTCCTATAAGCTCCATTCTAAAATAGCTTGGAGTGATTTCTTTCAGCACTGAACCTGATTGGATATGCCAGATGTTCTCTCAGCATTTTCTCCAGCACAATTTAAACAGGTAAGAAAAAACCTATGGACAGCAGCGCAAAGCAAAATGAATAAGATTACTGCAAACAAAAACATGAAGTTTAACCTGGTCACTCTTTTTGCTGCACCTGCTATTAAATAGAAAAAGACTTTGGAGTCAAGGAGGAAATCCCACGTTCTGGCTGGAAAAAAATCCAGGCATGTGGAGTTTACCAACATAACATTTGTGTAATTATATGTAGCTTTGTATACACCAAACAGATGAGTTTTAACATGAGTTTTAAGAAACCACTACCTCTGAGGAAGGCACCCATCGGTCACCTTATCCAACAGACTACGTACTGTTCCTCCTCTCTCACCACATGTACTTTCATGAGAAAGACTGCTCATGGGTTCTTGCTAATCCATTAAGTAATTACAGAGTGTTGGTAGGAAAAGTAAAGCCCCACGCTTATGCAATTTATTATGTATGTGGCTTTAGCAGTGAAAAAGCAATCTGGATAGAAATAGAAAGCAGTAGTAACACAGGCATGAATATATGAAGACACTGGCCAGAGGCAACTCTAATTTAGATGCATTAAAGCAAAATTTTAATTTTTTTTTTATGTGCCCAGAGGGCTACAACCTACACCACCAAGCAGTGCAGCACAGGGGGCACTGATGAGTACACGACAGCAGTTTGTGCCTGGCTCCTGGTTACGGGGTGTAACCAGGGGAGGGCTGGTGGTAGGCTTGGGAGGGGATGTGGGAGAGGCCTGGCGGGGGGCGCGGGGAGCTCTGCGGTTGTCTGCTGGATAAATTTTTAAACTGGTAAGAGTCTGTACCTTTCTTGTGCAAATAGGAGGAAGTTACAAAAAAAAACCCCTGCACTGCAACCAGCTGCTGCCCAGAGCATGATGACTGTGATGCCTTTTTTGCTTGAATCCTTAGGTAAACATTTGTACTCTCAGGGAAAACTTGACTGGCAAATTGTCAGGCGCCTCTGAAGGGTTTTTTTTCAGGCAATATGTTCTCTGTGACACATCATTAAACCAGAGTACAGCAAAATGTGTAACCATAAGGGATGTGCTCTCTTCTCCACCTAGAAATGTCCAGCTCAGTACATTGGGTTGGGACAGTCCTGCAATATTTCCATTGCCTTTGCCTTGTTTCTTCAGGATTTATTGATCACACAGCTGTTTGTGTCATGCAGCCTTCTGTTGTGCACACTAGTAGGCTGACAGGACAGTGTAATATTGGATCTGCTGCCTCCAGAGCAAGAAAGAAAGATCTCAGCAGGATCAACTTCTCATTATTTGGGAAATTTAGATCCAAGCAAGCTGGCAGAAGTAAAAGCAGACATGGCAGATGGAATGCCCCACTGTGTAAGACTTACCTCTCCCACAATAGCTAGCCACACAGCCTTTTCTTCTCTATTCATTCATCTCCATCTTTCTTTCCAGGTACCCTTTCTTCTTGCTGGAGAGGAAAAAAGTAAGGAAGCTACTATTAAACTCTTGTGCAGATAGAAGTAGGATCAATGTCGGAGTCTAGTACCAGACACCTAATGTCTATTTATTGACTACAGATGAAATGAGTCTACTAGAAGTCCAGCACAAGCAATGTAAGTAAGGCATGAGGTTACTGGAACACTAACTAATGATGAGGCTTGTTATTGAGCTTCCCTCTTTAGTAAGGGAAGAGAAGAAGAGGTAGAAAGAGATGTTTCCAGAAGACGATATGCATATTTTTGGATGGGAAGATAGGAGGAATCACCTAAAGGCATCTAGCTCTCCCCAAAGTCTGTACAGTGCACATAAGCAATAGTCATGCCTAGGTTAAATTATGTGTGATAAATCTAAATCTAACTCTTGTTAATGTCTTCAAGATCCCTTTCAAACTTTCTATAGCTAAGTAACAAATAGCCAAACATCTCTCTTCATCCTCTTATAGACTTCAGATTGGGAAGGGAAGCCATCCTTCACCCACCTGGACAGGATGAAGAAATGGGCTGACTGGAATCTCATGAAGTTCAACCAGACTAAATGCAAGGTCATGCATCTGCAATAGAAACTACACAGGAAAACAAGAAGAGGATTTGGAAAATTTCCAGCTACTAAGCAAGGTAAATGCTGGAGAGACAACCCCGTCATGCCTGCAACGTGTTGGAAACGGAATACAAACCTGCAAGTGTTCTGCATAGCAGAGAAACACAAGATCTGTAGTAATATGCCAGAGATAATCTGAATAGAGACAAATATGAGGGAGCATAGCAATAGGATGAGGGGTAATGGTTTTAAACTGAAAGAGGGGAGATTTAGATTAGATACTAGGAAGAAATTCTTTCCTGTGAGGGTGGTGAGGCACTGGCACAGGTTGCCCAGAGAAGCTGTGGATGCCCCATCCCTGGAGATGTTCAAGGCCAGGCTGGATGGGGCTTTGAGCAGCCTGGTCTAGTGGGAGGTGTCCCTGCCCATGGCAGGGGGTTGGAACTAGATGATCTTTAAGGTCCCTTCCAACTCAAACCGTTCTATAAGTCTATGATTCTATGAAATAAAGATAATAATTTGCTTGTAAGCTAAGAAAATACAAAATATCGGTCAAGAATTGCTTCAGCTTTAGTCCCAGTACTAGACATAACAACTTTTTATGTGTTTTTAAAGTGAAATAAAATAAAATAAAATAAAATAAAATAAAATAAAATAAAAATAAAATGCTATCATAGAAAACTAGGAATAGGGATACTTCAAATGTTAATGTATAAAATGGAACCAAAACAGAATTTTTAGTGATTGAAAAGGGAAATGGAAACCTAAGACATGAGAAATAAAACAAATAAGGTTTGTAGTCATAACTAAAATCAGTTGTCATCAAAAACTGGTTGAAGATGTGCTCCTTTTGAGATACCTGTCATCTTTTAAAGAAACCTATTTACAAAGGCCCTGGAATTAATGACGTGACATTGTTTTGCACAACAGTAAAACTGAGTTCTGCAACTTTCAGCTAGCAGTATATTTTTTGTAAAGCATAACCTGTAAAAAATTAGTTTAATATCACATACCTGTCACTTCTATAAAAAATGACTTTTCAGTAAATAAAAAGGTAGACATACTAATATTTATGAAGTGGCAGCAGCACAAATTTGACAGCCTTTTATCACATTGTTGCTGACAAAATCGATTCAGTCATCCTGTTTTAAAAACATTATATTGAAATAAGACATTCCATTTCATTTCAGATGATTGATGAAATGATTCTGTTTAACATCTTTTTGTACTGTATCATGAAACAGGTCATAACTCTCTTGTACACCTCTGAACAAGGATAAATACATAATTATATGTAGGTAACATTTAAAAGAACATTACCTAATAAAGAGAGTAGAACAGATGTGCTTCCTGCAGTACTTGCTCTTTACCACTCCTACATGATGGGAGAGTGACCTGCAATTGTTACAGAGGCTAGATGCCCAGCTTCCACGGTATTTCAGAGTATTCAGTGTGCAAATCCCATAGGAACTCCTGAAAATCCCAACCTGATTTTTTAGAAGTTCTATGTGTTTTGTGGAAAACCGAAGTAGAGGCGGGGTTTGGGATAGCTGCCATAAAAGCGGCCCAGCTCCCAGTGACCCTTCAACAATTGCACAGCACATTGGCCAGAGCTGTTAGGAATGGAGAAGAAAAAATAAAAGTAACTTCAAATGCAAATAATAAAAACCTGAAGCACTGAAAGAGTTTACAAAATCAATAGCAAAACAAATTGTGCTTTTTTTGCTTAATCTATTGTTAATGTTCCCCATAATAATCTCCAGCCATCACTCAGATTACTCCACTCTGGCTTATTTAATGTTTTTGTATCTTGCAGTCACGCCAGTGTTCCAGGAAAAAGAAAGTTTGGGAAAACATAATGTTTACAGAGACAATTCATTTATAGGTTGGCAGAACCTTCTTGTGTCAAGCCCTGTATGTGACAATAGCCGTGCAGTGTCAGCAGTGCGCTTTGGTAGATACTGTTTTCATAACTGAAGCCAGCTGAGAACTATAGGTTCTCCCACCACCTTCCTGTCACCTGACTATGAATTACCTTTCATCATGCCTAACGGTACCTGAGACGTCATGTTTTCTGTTACACATGAGAAGCTGCTTCTTTCTTTTTTGGAGGTGGGGGTCAGTCAGAGAAAAAAAGAGTTTGATATCCAGTGAAGAAAGCAACAGGTCCAGCAATCTTTGACAGGAGATGGAGGGTGGCTCCGCATTTGCAGTATAGATCTTCCATAACTCCCGTTTTTGTGACAGACAATGGCACAATGGTTAATGTGTTTCAGAAGATGGCATCCTGCAGACCTTTGCTGCTCATTCCTTGTGATGTTCAAAAACAACCGTGAGGATAACACTGATGGCATGATCAAGCATTTGCAGTCATGGGCAAGTGCAGAGGGGCTCAGAAGCTGAGTTCACTTGCTGGAGAAGGCAGTGGAGGACTAAAATACAGTGAAGCAGCTGAAGTAACTGAATATGGGATGATAGAAGAAGCTATTAGTGGGCTACCACTTAACTTTCTTTACTAAAAAATAGGTGCCTGGTCTGACCTGTCAGTCTAAACATTTCCTCTAGTCAAGAGAGGGCAACTGGCACATCAACAGGGCAACTCCTTTTAGTTATTTTAGATACTTGGCTTAACATGAATAAGAATTGCTGCGAAGACTAAGATTCTATGATTAGCTGCCCAAGTCCATCTGAGATGGATCCCTCCCTTTTCTGTGCACTGAAACAGGAGAGGCAGCTTCATGGTTACACTCTGCAATAGGTGCTGGCAGGGCAGCCTTGCGGGACAACCTCTACACAGAGTTTGGAGCTTCCTGCCGAGCATGTGTCTACTGAGATAACACTTTTGTGTGGGCCCTGCAGTCTGAGGAAAGAAAATGACAAATGGGTCACCCAGATGTGTGGTCTCTTCTGCAAAAATCACCCTAACAAGCAAATAGCTTGTTAAAATAAAAGCTTGACGATGAGCGCTTTATGGTGTTGGCGGTGTTTTGAGAAACTGCAAGAGCATTAGATGAAGATGCAAAGGGCATTTTGCTCAGTTTTCCTGTGAGCAGGTCAGATGGGCCTCATGAGGAGAAAAGAAAGGCTGCCTTCGGTAGTAGAGGGGTAAGCAAGAAATCCTGCGCAGAGAATGTAATATACTTGTCAGCCTGTGCAGAGAAAAGGCTGGTTAAAACAGTGCCCTGTGTTTGTTCTGGTTTTACTTACAGCAGAGAGACAGACCCCAGCATAGTCAGGCTAGACCCTGCAAACATTGAGTTCAGTGTGGAGGGATTATATCCAGTTACACAGATAATTTGATGTGTTGCTTTTTCCTGGGGGAACAAAGTCCAGACAAGGTAACTGGTGAGGGGCAGCATCCTCCCGGCAGGCCCCCACGTGCCCCCAGACAGGGTGAAACCCAGCAAGTTCTGCTGCGTTCACCTCCAGTTCATTTGAATCTTGCTCTTCTTCCAAACAAGATTTTTTTTCCTCTTGGGTGGTAAATCCTGAATTTCCATTTGGAGGACAGTGGCAATGTCAGGGAGCAGCAAGGGCCAGCAGCTCCACAGAGGAAGGTGAGTCAGGAGCCAAGCATGTTAGCAAGTTGGCAAGAGAGTGTCCTGGCCAGCAAGGAGCCAGAAAGCAAAGCCAGCAAGTCAGGGTTGGGATCAGGTCAGGAGATGCTGACTGGTGTCAGATACTGTCCAGTGATCATCCAGAAAGTCAACAGTGATGAGGCAGATCCAAGGTGAAGCCAGGAACCCAAGCCAGAAGGTCCGGGACAGAAGCAAGGTGATCTGAGACCAAGCACAGATACAGCAGCTAGACATCTGTGACAGTAGCACAAGTGCCAGCAGTAAAGCCTCAGCTTGTAAGCAGCTCCCAAGGGAAAGGATTGTCAGGCCCTTGCTTCTGGCTTTCCTCACAACAGGTCACCAGGGCCCACGGTTTAACTATCCAGAGGAGAAATGTCTTGTACTTTCACATACAAACACAAACACACACACACACACCCCCCTAGTGAATACTCGCGCTCTCACATCACTTGCAAAACTTCGAAACAGATTTTTCTTCAGTCTCTTACTATGTGAAACTCCCAGTACAAAGATAAATAATGAGCCCTATAAATATTTTCCTCACTATCTGGAACCATCTTTGGGCAATGACCCATCAGTGAGCAAATACTCAATTTTAAGCACAGATGGTCATAGCAACATAGGTACTTCAAGGTTTTATCCAGTTTTTAAGTCTCAAAACAATTACGCTCAGAGCTCCCAAAACAAAGCACTCTCTTTTGCGTGGATCCAGAGTACACAGACTGGTAGAACTGGAAGTGAAGCTAGAAAACTCAAAAAAGAAGCCTGCCCAGTGTTGTACCATTTTAGTTTGCATCAGTACTGTTTCCATTCAATCTCTGCACAACCAAATGGTACTTAAGGTGCTGTCTCTTTAGGGAGCTCTGACACATTAAGCAGTCTTGGTTGGAAGTGTTTTGTTAGAGGGATTACATTACAAGGTTTCTGGTTGGTTCTGCAGAACCAAGCTTCTACATCTTTAAGCACCTCTTGTTTATGTAAATGCCTCTCTGTTTTATTATTTGTTTCAGTAGTATTATTAAAACTTTTAATATTTCTTCCTCTCTGAAATGTCTGGGTAAAGCCTGAGGATTGTGGCACAGCTAGCAAAATGGTTTAACTGAAAATATCCAATGTTTTAGCCATTCTGAAGAACATAATTCGCAACAGGTAGAACTGCCTGAAACAGCAAGAAAACCACAACCTGATTCAAACACCACCAACTTCTTTAAGCCCACAGTATCACTATGTTTTTTGGCTGTAATGTTGGGACTTTCTCCTAGGCAAATGCTGTTCTTTTTAAAATACCCTTTTGGCTGGATTTTATAGAGTATTGTTAGTGTTACTGACATTTTGCTATTGAAAAGCCTCATCATGAAAAGCAAAGGAAAACAGTGGAATTAATCTGTTATAGAATAGGTGCTTTTGTATTTCCAGATTTACTCTCGGAATTTGTGGAACTATAAACGAACGGGCACAACCATTATAAAGGCTAGGACTGATTTTCCCTAACCATAATATAGAGACTTACAAAACAGTAAGAAATACATCCCGTTTCTTAGTAAGCCAAGAAAAAGGAAAAATTACTCTGAAAATGCTCGATTCACTTGCTAAAAAGACTGACATACTTTTCAGAAAAATTTAATTGCTACTTTATTGAGCAGCATCTATCAGGAGTACTAATGTGATGAGCTATATGCTGAGCTGATGCCAATGGGGTACAGCTCCGCTGATTTGACCAGAACTATTTATGCTCAAAGATTTGGACCACTTTCTTTTTGCTATTTACAAAAACATCAAGCATTGGAAATCTTACTATAGCAAGCCTTTCTGTAACTAGTATGTATGCCAGCTGAGCAACATTAAATAACAGCCTATGCTACCTTAATTATGAAAAATACAGTGCTGGGTACTGTGAGCTGAAAGTGAGAATCATGATTATATAGGTCTTCATATGGGATGATGATGCTATGCATTGTGAGACAGGCTTTTTACAAATCTTGCTCCTCACAAAGCATTGTTTTGACTGTGAAAGATTAACTGTTCTCATTAACCATTTGCGCTAGACAGTTCATTACTTTATGTTATTACCCTAACAGCCATTCAAGGCAGAAATGGCACAGGTGCTTTATTCTGTATTATAATAATCTTACCATTCCAGATGTCAAAGTCAATCATTCATGTGTACTCTAGGTGATTGCAACTGATTGACTCAGGTAGGGATTTTGAAAATGCGCTCAAGAGCTCAGTCAAAAATAGATTGATGATACCTTCCTGAGTTATAAAGTACTTTCCATAGCTTTCAGGATGCTGTGCAAATATCTTAGAATAATACACAGTCAAACCAACCACAAACACTCAAGCAATATTTAAGTTTCACCCCGTGGATATTAAGATGATTCATTTGAAAAAGAAATAAATCAGAAATTATTATTAGGGGAAAACCAAAATCTTCAGACAGAATTCACTCTGGCACTTCTTATCAACATAGTTTCATAAGGTTGATTTAAATAACTTCAGTGCAGTGTGAATTACTATAGGTATCAGGCAGATTTTGGTGGCTGATGCTGAAGGCTGAACATTATCTTGGGAATAGCTGGTACAGAGCTTTTATTCCCCATCCTCCCTGGCACATTCTGGCTTAAAAGCATGTGCTACTTTTCATCCACTCTGCACTTTTATACACATAATGCAAATTCTAGTCCAAGCCTGACACAAAATTTCTGCCTCCTCTCCAACCACTCTGATCTGCATTTTCTCCATTGGCAAAAGGGACTGCATAGGAGAACTTAGGCTTCCCTGAAAGATGTTTTTTTGACTCTACCTTTTTGAATGAAATAATACAGATTTCCCCCTTATCAAAACAAATTTATCAAGACAAATTTAGTTACAATAACAGCATGAGCAGTAAATTTACGAGAAGTAATGAGTGCAAAAATCTCATGTAACAAAATACAGTAATGTACAGCAAAATACCAGAGCAGTAACACCAGCGATGTTAAGTGAGGTGAAAGAATAAACCTCATAAAGCAACACCACAAACATTCTGTGTCTGGTCTTGTAGAAAATAATCTCTTCCCTTCTCCCTTTGGACCCTTGTCCAGCAGTAGATGCTAAGCAAAGCTTGCAATACAAGACACTGTACAAAGATCATGCTAAAACTACAGCTGCAGTGAAGCACGAGAATCTTGACATTACTAAACTATGTGAAGTGAATCAAATGGAAAACAAATTAAAACAAATTCTTTCAGCACACTGGTGGGTTCATACATTTCCTTCCTGACTGATGCTGAGAAATGTTGAATTGTAAATTCTGTTTGTCTTCACATTTAGATCTGTTTATGGTTCCACCGTACATAAAGTTTTTCATGGAGGGAAAGAAATACTGCAACTGCATCTTTTAGGAGTTTAAATTCTGTATTGTAAGCATACATAAAACCAGAACAAATTGCTGTGACACAGCCCTGAGATGCCTTATTGCATTAGAGGGTTAGAATTTTGTAACTAAGGCCATGTGGGAGAGCTCTGTTGATTTTAGGCTCCCTGTGGACACTGGGTTTGATACCTAATTATCCAGTCTCAGCAAGATCAGGAATAAAACCAAAATTTAATGTACAATAATATAAACTGTAAGGTCTTTAGGCAGGTAAACTTACATCTGAAAGTCCCTTCAGACACAAGCTCAATGCTAGTTTTCCACTATTGTATATACACAAAGATTAACGTTTCTGCAGTATGTCTTCCTCCCCCACTGCTACTCTTGCTAATAGCACGTAATCAACTCTGTGGCTGTATAAGGAAATAAAGCTTGTGTCGTGTGTTTGGTGTTCCCATTAAGGGGTGGTTTTGCTCTCCATTAGACACCAAAATTTCCCCTACCAGGGGTGAGGAAGCAGGAAAAAGATGTGGAGAAACAGACACTGGAAACTGGGCTACTTCAGTTCTTGTGCGCACGGAATTACTTGCTTCTCATGTTTTCATTGACAAATGATCTTATTAGACACAGTTTTCATCTTGAATGAGATTACTGTAACACTTGTGCCTTTGAAGAGTTAATTAGAACTAGGGCACTGAAAACCGCCTTTTCCTGTGCCCCTTCGGGAATTGAATGACGAAGGCTGCCTTTGGACCATGTCCCTGGGTTTCTCTCCCTGAGGCTTTCTACACTTCCAAATCATCCTGAAGCTGCTGCGTTCTCCAGAAATTACATCCTGAGGTGAAGCACAAGCCACCACAGCACAAGTCACAGAAAGGCTATCTAGTCCCCTAAGTCGATTTCTGACACCTCATGGAAACAAATTGTTATGGGGGACAAGTGGCTACCTTCGTATCAGGCCGTGTTCCCAAAATCTGCCTGGAATGGTTGATGTCCTGTCAAAGCTTGAGCCTCCCGTAAGAGAATTATTCAACCTTCATGTCGCGTTTGTGTACTTGTTTTTACACAGCTTGTTTATTCAAGCAGTCACTAGTTTTATGCAAAGTATAGTTCACTGAAGAAAGACACACTCTTCAATCCTCTCTTATCGTCTTTCATGGTCCAAGCCCTCTGGGGTTTCCTCTAAACACTATGTGACAACTGTGCTATGTGCCACCTCACAACCTATGCTTATCTGTCCTTGTGCGGTAAAAGTGTACTTAGCACAGTCCCTAGCAGTAACACCTTTTTATAATGCTTATCACTGATATGCCAGGGCCCTCTGTTCACAGCGGCACTTTATTCACAGCAGCTTTGCTGCTGCCAGTGACTGGCAGAAAGACCACACTCTGGGAGCAAATACTTATTTCACTGTGAGGCAGCGTGGAGAGATTTATTTCTTGCTGGTTTTCATGACAGTTCTCACTGCCTAAACCACTGTTACAACAGCGTTGTCATCTGAAAGGGACCTGGATTCCTCGCTTTTGCAATCACTCCTCTGAGTTGGACACAGAGGCGCTTAATTTAAAAACACTGGCTACTTGCACAACTGCACCCCATTCATTCCCAGCAAGGGGACCCCTGAGCTGTGGGCACTGAGCAGGACATCCAAGGACATCCGTCATACTAAAGATACTCTCTAGCCGCTCTCCAGACAGTACGAAGAAAGGCTCCCAGGCACACCGTGCCTGTCAAGATTCCTGCTGAGCAGGAGCCAGACAGGCTTTTCCCTCCTCTGCCCCACAGAGAGACAGGCCGGCTGTGGCTAGGCAGTGCAGCGCTGCACTCTTCGGCTGTCACCCGGCATGACACGTACAGCTGGTCAGTGGGTGCTTACATCTGTTCCCTCACACGGCACCGTTCACCAGGCATGGACCCTGCCTCCTGAGCAGACGCAGCAGTGTCTCCTGTTAGAGGCAAAATCTGGGAGGCCTGCAAATGGATGTTTTTAGACCACAAGAGACCTACACAACTAGTATCTTCGAGTGAAAGAGAAAGCTGTTTTCTTAAAATGGTGACTCCAAAGTAGTTCTCCTCAGTCCTCCTGCTCTATAAGCACTCTGCCTCCCTCAGCAAAACAGTTACTAATGAAACAAACTCATTGTGGTCCACTGACAAACACAGCTGGGCAGCCTTCCCGCCAATACCAGGAACACTTGCCAGCTTCCAGTTGCATAGCAGCTCTTGCAAACCCCAGTGAACCTCTGCTCAAAACCAGGGGAATGACTCCATCTCTCTTCGGGGTAGCATTCCCAGGCAGTAATTCCCTGCCTGAGAGTACCAAATATGTACAGAAGACACAGAAAGGAAGGCAAATGGGACAGCATCATTATAGGAAAAGTCATATACTACCTATAAAGTAGCGATAAATGGCGCTCTCATCTTTATGGTGACTTTGACTCAGTCCCTTGCCCGTTGCAATGAAACAACTTTTCAGCACATCACCACTCAGCCCCATTTTCTCTCTCCCTTGTCTGCCGTTTCGACTCGGGTGCCACTAACTTTGGTAGAGGAAGGCACTCAAATCAAGCCACCAGCCCTGCCCAGCCCTGCTGCGGCACCCCCACTGGCAGGGGCAGCTGGCGGAGGGAATTACATGTCTAGTGACATATATTGCATTATAAAGAACACATGGCTTGTTTACCGACCCCTCCAGTCAGATCGGAGTGTGAGAGAGGAAGGCAGTTAACTTGGAGTAACTGCTCCATTAATTTCTTTTTATCCTAGCTCTATTAAATGAAATATGGGTGCTGATATTTGCTAACGAATGCGCATTCAAAAATTATTTTTGCTAATATTTGCTAAAGAATGTACATTCAAAAAATATCCTAGAGCCATTATTAATTTATGGTTACCAGATAAAGCAGCCATTTGTTCACGATGTAGATTATTGCAGGAAGGTGTATGCATGTGGTTTTTACACATGTCTAAGTAAATACAATATCTAAATTAAGCACATTGTCCAATTTAATCATTGAATTGAATTTGTCTCATTAAAAAAAAAAAAAGGAGTTGATAAGATTCCAACACAGGGAACAATTAACAATGGTAACAATTCAGAATAATAGCTAAGCCTTCTGCATATCTTGAAAACACTGACGCCAAAGTGAGCATTTGATTGCTTTCAATTAGAACTGGGTCCAACCCACCAGTCATTTGCACTCCAAGGAGATTAGCCGTCATATGCATAAAAAATCTCATTAAAAAAAAAAAATTACTTAGATTTAAATTAGTCCAAGAAGCAAAGGTGTACAAATAGGAAAAGCCAGAGGTGACATCATGAAAATAAAATGCAAAATGCAGCAATATCCTGCTTTTCATAAAATAATATAAAAATGCTCTGCTAGCCAGCTAATTACCATTTCATTTTTTCCTGAAGTGTTTTCCCACTCAGATTGTCCATTTGTTCTTTTTAAGCTACTACTTCAAATCCATTCAATTATATGATTGCATTTGTAACACATATAGTAATGCAGTTGGCATTAAAGGGGAAATCATGTTCAGAACAAAAGTTTTAATTAGATCTAAATATAGCATTATAGTGCCACCAGATATTTCAAAAAGCTTTTGAATCATCAAAGGTTAATTGTCAACATAACACTGACGTGATTAAAGGGAATAAATATGTCACGTTCACTTGGCTCAGCATTAACCCACTAAGTAAATCCTAAATTATTGCACTCACTGTAAATCAGCCTGGTTATTGAAAGCAGATTTTTAAAACGCTATGATGAAACTATCTGTTTCTGCCCCAGAGATTGTGGTAATGTTGTTCTAGATAACTGGAATACTAAATATCTAAACAAACTCTCAATATAGGAAGGTATTACACTGATTTAGCAAAGCACTTGCTAGGTTGGGAAATCCCATGGGTTTCCATTTCTTTCTGAGCCATTTTGCTTAAATGAGGACAATTTATTCAATTTGCTGGCAGAGCTGAGACCCAAAACTCTTGAACGGTCTTCAGTTTGGATGTGGATATTGTATCACGGAAGTCAACTATTTATTTTTTTTCAAAGAAATCCTGAAACTATGCCGGGTGCTGCTGAGATGACAGAAATTGCTTTTTCCAAATATTACACACAAGCAGCTGGTTCTTTTCACAGAGAGGCAGGGCCTGGCAGTGCCAGGCAGCAGGGATCTGACGGGTCGCAGGCTCTTGAACTGGCACCATATTAGCTGCTGTGTCTAAATTGAGCACCCAAAATGAGGGGATGGGACCGTGGGTACACAACTGCCACTCCAATAATATCAGGATTGTCCTAGACAGCTCTGTGATAAGCCTGATTTTTAAAGTACTGTCCCCCCACACCTTAGTGAGGGTAAGCATTTCTCCCATCGTTGGGCTTGGCGGGTATTTCTTAAGAATGGAAGGCAGTCCTTCAGGTCCCCTTTGCGCCAGGAGAGGGAAAGAGACACACCCAGGCGGAATGCATCCCCAGATGGAGGTGACGATTGCGTTCCCTGGACTACAAGGGGAACCTGGAAAAAAAGACTAGACATTTCACTTGTGGATTGCTAAAGTTAACTGAGAAGATTACCGTTTTGTGGGTCTAACAGGGTCTAATGCGATTCTTCTAACTCATATGATGAGCAGAGTGGTGTCAGATTAGAGGCAGGCAATGCTCTCTGGAGTTCCTGTTGCTCCTTGCTGGTGCTCAGGAGGACAACAGCCACTTAATAAAGCAACCGACTGGCTGCCGCTGCCATCCCAACATCTGCACTCGGGGCTGCAGTTTCCCATTTCCCCACGAGAAAAGACCCAAGGAGCAAACAGTGGGAAGGACACGAGTTCTCCTTCAAAAAACCCTGCACATACTCTGCATGGATTTGTAGTCAGCACTGTTAGCTGGGTTCTGCATTAAAAATAGTGAGGGCTTTGTGTTCTTTTAGGTTTGTTTTTTGTTTGTTTGTTTTTTCTGCATTCCAACACAGCAGGAGGGGAGAGTTTTCTTCTACCTTCAGCACATTTCTAAATTCCTAGAGCAGGGAAGACCCAGCATGTCTGAAAATACACTCATCTCTTTCCAACTATTGCTGCAAGAGCAATCTAAAACTTGCAAAGCAACTTGAACAATATCAGGTGTCTGTCATTGGGCTGTACCAGTACCTGGATGTGCTACAGCTGGTACCACTATATTACCACTATATACAAAACTGCAACTTCTGCACGTTTACAAAATACAAAAGCTCCAGACCACCTAAGGGAAAAATGGTGACAAGAAATTAAAAAGTAGCCGCACAGCACAAAATTAAAAAATCTGGCATCCACTGCTAAAATGTAGGCCACCTCCTCCTGTGCAAGGAACATCTCTTGCCTAAAGGGATTTTGTTTTTCTGCTTCTAAAGATGCAGGGGAAAGGGTAGAAAGGGTTTACTAGAGATACTCTGAAGGATGGAAAGGGAGTAAAAAAGTCACTGGCTCACCTTGTGAGGAAGCACAAGCTCAGAGGGCTGGCGCTGCAGCTGATAACCGCTGGCAGAAACCACTGCTGTCAAGGCAACAAGGGCATCCACAGGATGGGGAAGGCGTCTGAAGTGGTCCTGGGTGATGAGAAGCAGATCCCTGGCAGTGGATAAGGGCAGGCTGAGCAGGTACAACACCTCTCCCAACTATCACTCCACATCCTGCATTTTGCACTTGTCTTCTGGCAATTTGTCCCGCCCTCTCTTGAACCCATGTAAAGTTTTAACACCTAATTACGCTGTCCAATAATCTTAAAAGATAGTGTGGGAAGGAGATTGAAGCAAAACCCGTACAGAAGGTCTAAGAACAAACTTCTTACACAAACTATAGCCATGTATGAGTGACATATGAACAAAATCCAGTCAAGGACAGAGATGAAGACTTGCTGTAGTTTTGCTTCAAGTGTATTAACATTTAATAACATTTCCTGAATTATGCCTTTGTTATGCTTTTGCTTTACTGTAATATGTAATATGTTAATCTCTGTGACTAATTCACTGAGAGTCCCTTGTAATAATGTTCCCGAAGAAATTTTGAACATGAGCCATTGCAAAATGTGTTAGAAATGTAAGTCAAGGGAAGAAGGTAATTTATAAGCAAGCGGCTTCCTCATTTCATGTCACTCTGCTTAACAGGGAAATGGGCATTTCAAAGACACAAAAGTGATAAGCAAAACCTTCCAGGAAGGATAAAAAGGAAAAATGGAAAATGATAAATTATGTTTAGACAGCACAGGTAAAGTGGAAACTGAAGAAGTTGTTCGGGCCACTGGTTTGTTTCCAAGAACAAATCAGAAAAAAAATATGTCCTATTGTGGGAGAGGGCAAGTGTATGTATTAATAAAAAAAAGGTAACAAAGGGGCATGTAAGAGATGGAAATAAGGAGATCAAAATACTTCATAGAAAGTGAAGAATCTGAGGCAATGTCTACTTTAGCAAGTACTTGGGTGTAAAAGAAGTGGCTCAGCACGGAAGCAATCAGATGGTACAGGGCTTTTACTTCAGATCACACTTTATCCATCCCCCTGGCTGTGGACTGAAGTTGTCCAAAGGACCATCACAGACCCTTAGGTCTGTTAGGGGTTGGGGTACGCTTGATGTACAGCAGGAGCACAGCGTCTGGTTTAACATACATCAAAAGAATATTGGGTTTGCATACATCCAACGGCTCTACAAGCCAAATCAATCAATGCACAGCTGGCGACATTTTGGAGGAATTCACTACATTGCTTCAATACTGTATCAAAGCCAAGTATAACATAGAAGCAGCTACAGATCCCCATAACATGCTCCAGCAAATATCAAGCAATGTCTTGTACGACCAGCTTGTCTTGAAATCAGGAGAATTAGTATGGAACCATTGAAAAACTGGAGATTGAAATTGGAGATCACACCTTTTTGATGTGAACATTAGGCTTTTCATTTTTGGTAGGAATGTAAAATACTCATGAAGATGAGGAGCATTTGGGGGAAGGAGAGCATTGTGATGAATGCCACTACTATTTTCAATTAAAAATTACAATGAAGCCAATACAACTTTATCATTGCACACTGATTTTTCGACAGCCATCCAGTCACAGGTAAGTCATATTGGATAAAAACTCAACTTGCCAGAAAATTTCCTTAAAAGCAGAATAAACAGAATCTGTGAGGAAGTACATAATTCTTCAGTCATTGTTCTTCCGGCTGAAAAGATTTAGAGGTTATTTGCCATGCATGTCATCAGTTTTGTCTGCCACATTAAAAAATAAATAAAACACTTTTCAGCCACAGAAGAATGTTTTCTAGGCTGAAATTTCTGTCTCCACAACGTGTTCTCAGCTTGGAAATTAAATCCAAAACGTGATCCTGTTACTGATTCCACAAAGCAGGTGGTTGTTTAACTTCTCATGGGACACCCCCGACGAAGAGCTGTTGTGCATTGTTAAGACAATGAACGAATAAAATACAAAAATCTCAAATTCTACATAGAGCTTGCAGAATTTCAGTTTTCTTGTTGGAGACAGCATTTCAAAGTCCAAATTTGTGAGCTCCTTGTTCTTTTTGTATGAATTTGGGATGAGAGTGTATTATTAGAGTTGTGGAGTCACACTGATCTTCATATTCAATCTATGGCTTTTGGAGTTTTTTTAGTTTATCTAAAAAAATCCATTCATTGGTCTTAACCAGACTACAGTACTGGATTTAAACACATACATACCTGGTTTCATAATTTCTGCTTCAGTTTGAATAATCAGTCTCCCATAACTACAGTTTGAAATATGCATCCAAACTTTCTTCATCATTATCTGCAAAGACCCAGAATAAAAACGCTTTGTAAGCAGCGGATGGAACACTGCCTGGAAAAATGGGCAAAATAAGAAAGATGCATCAGCAAGTGGAATTCATTGCTTTCTGTTTCCTCTCTGATTCAGCATGGCCAAATGTGCTGAGCAACTGATGCCAAAACAAACAAGGCCAAGGTGGAAAGTGAAAAATAATGACTAAGCAGCGAGTCTTTGCTTCAGTACTCATTTTTTTTTATCACTTACCATGTGAAAAATGAGGTGTTATTCTTCGTCAACTTGTTTTCCATCCATCTATGAATGTAAGATAACCTTTTAGTTTAACTAACAGGCAGAGTCAGTATCACTTACAACCACACTCCTGTATTAAGAGCATAAAAGCAGGGAAGACAATATTCTAGGAAACTTTAAGAAGTCCGTGATCTAATCATCATAGATACTTCCTGCTGGCTAAAAGAACTGTGTGAAAATTTTGAATTAAAACAATTTTAAAAGTTTTCAATTCAAAGGTTTCCGTCAAAATCATGAACAGCAGCAAATCTCACAATTTTTCGGAAAAAAAAATCTGGAAAACCAAAAACGAATTTATTTTTGGAGAAATTAAATATTTCAGTAATCAAAAGGATCTTATTTAAGAAGCCCTAATGTAAAATCTCATGATAATCCATTGTCTCAAGTGTCCTTGTTTTTCTTGGGTCAGAATCCCAAACATGATTCCATTTCCCGGTATGGATTTCATGTGTGTACTCCCAGTGTAACTTTCAATGATACATCAGTATGGCAGATCACAAAACGCAGCTGGGTCTTTATTTGAATCAAGGAGCCTCACTTATACAGGAAAGTATGACATGAGGAACTCAAACAACAGTTCCTGTGGGTACCTCTGAGGTAATCTCAGATCTTTTCTTTTTAGTATTTTTTTTTAATTTCAGAATTTTCCTCTAATTACTCTATAGGTTAAAAAAAACTCTGTCATAAAAACATTGGCATAAAATAATAGAAAACAAAGTTGAAGACTGTCAAGAAGTCATTCACTTCACGCAATCAAGTGGACACACACCAGTTCCACAGAAGTTAATCTACCATGTTTTTTAGTTTTCGCTGCTGTAGTTTCGTAATGGAGTTTAAAAGAGACAAAACAAAATGCAAAGTATATAGCAAATGAACACTGTGGATGTTCTGCCGCATGAGAACCATTTTCCTTGACAAATATTCCCCTCCCTGCTGTTGTGAGGGACGTAACTTAGACTCTGGTAAATTCCAGAGCCTCGAAACCAAATGCTACAAGACCTGTATTTGTTGACATGTATACTATATTTCCTGTAAGTTATGGGCAGAAAAGAGAAGACATCTGCTATGGGAAGTGCCTCATGGTGAAGAAGAGGCAGTGGACAATCTGTAAAAGGATGTGGCTATTCAACACTTGAGTGTTACCCTCTCCATCATTTTTGACTGACCTTGTCCATTCACTAATGCCAGAATTTGAGAAGTTTTGAGAAATACAGGGTTGCAACCTGTGAAACAGTTGTATGCTTCCCTGCGCTGGTAAAATTCGTTGAAAAATAGCCTTTGTCCACTTTTTAAAAAATTAGTAAATGCCTCTGGTAGAGAAACTGAAATACCAATCTGATAAAAAAGTCTCTGTACAACACCTCATTCTGAAAAAGACACGGCTTACTCAGGTGCCATCCAGCTGCGAGTCTTTCACCAGACTGTAATGCCTGGACAAAATCACTAAATAAGAAAAAATTGCCAAGCTGCAATTATATGCAATAGCTGCTTATGTTCTGGATGTCTTAGAGAGAGGGCTCAGGTGAAGGCAGAGAGAAGTCATGGTGCATTAAGTAATTTTTTCCATTGTCCTGTGGATCTCTGTGTCCACCTTGCTGGGCTTCTCAGCAACTGAGTACTTCTCAGCATTTGGGTATTTCTAACTTGCCCATAAGAGTACGAAGAGAGGACCCAGCAACAGCTTTCAGTCCTTTCTATGCAGCAGAATTCAAATAGATATGAAAGAGAATAGTTCCTCCTCTTTGAAATTCTTGCCCCTAGAGACTTGTAGGGTTTGTTATTTTTGCTTCTTCTTTCCAAAAGCATAAGACTGCAAGATGCTGTGAGCTTAGCTATGTTGTTGTAGTGTGGCTCATTCTCTCTGCTGGTGGAATCCCTGCCATTCCTGAAACTTCCGAATCACTCCTTCTTCCCCAAAAAGAAAGCTTGGATGGAAAGCAGCTGGTTCAAAGGAAACAACGGTCATCCTAGTAATCTAGAAATGAAAAGTGTTTTGAAGAACCAAATGTATTGGAGATATAGTTTTCCCCTTCCATTGGAGGAATGGGACTAGTGCAGCACTTCAGTAGATTGCCTAAGTGCCCAAAGAGTCCCCGTTAGCTGCTCAGCAAATAATTCCCAAGAATGCAGGGTTGGGGAAGTGGGTAGGTGAATCCTAAAGGCTCCTTCCAACCCACTTTGCCATGCTACTCTGATAGTAACCCAGCATTCTCCATAGCCAAGTAGACCTGGAGATTTTGGTAATCTTTAGCTGACTGTTCTTCCCTGTTTGATTGTCACCAGAACTGTTGGTGCCGCCATTAACAGTACTGCAGAAATTGCTGCTATTCCAAAATTTTCATCTGCTCCTGCACCAGAACTCTGGAATGCTTCAGAAACTCTCAGCAGAGGTGTCGTTATCAAACCAGCAACATCACAATCGCAACAGGAAGCAGCATGCTCAATTAGTCTTAATGTACTGTACTTGCGTTCCTAATTTAATAGCCTTGCAACCTTTCCTGCAGCAGCTGTTAGCTGCAGCAAGGTCATCAGCTCTTTCATTAGTGCTGAATGGCAGAGAGAACTGGCAACATGTAGAGTCTACTCAGAAGACCCAGTTTTCCTGAGTGTCACTAATGCTTATTAATATAGACAGCACTGCTTTCCTACAGAGACTGCCCTTTGGTGGGATTGGAACTGCGTTAGTAAATGACAATTCTTCAAACTACACTAATTCCAAAGACAGGAAATTCAGTGAAGGAAGGACTATAGAAAAAAAAATAATAGAGAGTTTAATAATATGTACCTTACTTTCTCAGTAATAGGGAAAAAAAGTCAGAGAAGATGTATAAATCTGCAAAGTGTCAAAGGTACCGGTAGCGATTACTTCTGAAGCTTCTAATTAGCTTTGCTAGAATTCAGTTGCCCATAAGGAATCCTTGAAAGAAGTGCAAAATAAACTAGTTAGCTCAATTAAAACACCTAAAACAGCAGCATAGGCAGGATAATCCAGAAGAAAACATGTGTCTTCCCTGGACAAACTGGACATGGGTCATCTAAACTGAGGTTCGCCATGGTCCGCTGGGAATTTATTAATTCCAGTTGTTCAGTATGTAGACATAGAAACATACATAGAACTAAAACGATGGCACTGTGGAAGTTCACAATTCTGATGCACCCACAGGTTTTAAGCAAGACATTTTTATAAATATAGATTGTTTGCTGAAATGCTGTATAGAAGAATACAAATTGAAAGCAGATGAATCAGTTGTGGCTGTCCCTGGAAGATATTATAGTATCCCAAAACTGAGGCCATAGTTTAACTGGTGAAGCCTGCATAAGGCAGCCCCTCCAGCAAGATACTCACCCCAGCTGCCTGCCAAACCTCAGACTTTATAACCCATTAAAAAAAATGTGCATTTTCACGAGACCAGTTCCCAGTCTAGCTCACTGCAGCTGCAGGAAAGGCAGGATTGCTTCTTTCAGCACGTGTGGTGCCTTAGAGTGTACAACAAAAATAAAACAGCTCAGCTCTCCAAAGGAAGGCAGGTAGCCCACTGACAGCCATGCTCTGCCTCCCTTACTTGGGCTGAGTATCTGGTGAGTAGCCAGGGAGATCCATCACTGAAGGAAGTACTCTGTAACCTGCGCAGGGAAGAAGGCTCTGGCCTCCTTTGTCCTTTGTGCTTCAGTCCCCTGCTCGTAAAATTGGAAAAAGAGCAGTTCCCCGTTCTGTGGGGCTTACTGTAGATTGCCAGTGTCTGTGGGGTTTTCAGCGTCTGAGGAAGCTTGTAAAATCATTGGCACCACTGCAAAATGAGTGTAGCCAAGCCTCATGGGTTGATAAAGGGAAGCATGCAGGACAAACCCAAACAGACATTTGGATATTATTTTAAGAGGAACTCTGCTACACCACAAACAACTCGAAAGAGATGCCTACTAATATTGATTCCTGTGCATTCTTGGTCTAGGTAGGGAACTTTACAGATAGTGGCTGCCTGAAGAAAATGCATATTTTGTGCTTGTTTAAAAACATCTTTATCCAGGACAGGTCAGGTTCCAAATTGTATATCCTGTGGTATAAGGATGGTGATGAAGAGAGTTGAATTCTCCATCTAGTAAAATGCAGAGGCATGCACACCACCACCACCAAACACGAAATTCTCTCACAGTCAGAAGTAATACTGATTTTCCTTTCTGTAACTATGAAAAAAAACCTCAGTCTCAGAAGAATCCATAATATAACAGCAGCAATTACCTATTCAGTGTTCAAGAATACTCTCAGAGACACTCAAGCTCTGGATACAGTGGCTCCCCAGTTGTTCATGTGCCATGTTTCCTCATCCCAAGCTCCTTTACCTTGATTGCATGTGTATTGACCAGAAAGGGCAGCTGTGAAAAAAGCTACCAATTTCTGCTCTTGTGTATTATCTTTCTGTACTTCAAACAGAGCTAGCTGATGATGATCTTACTAACACAAGTTGGCATAATTTCTGGAGAGGAAGGTTAAATTACAGTGAGGTTGATGGTCTGAAAGTCTTCCTCTAAAAAAAAAAGGGCAGGGGGGGATTTCCATTTTGAATGTCTGGGTTGTAAAAAAGAAACTGTTTGGGGGCTTGTTTTCCCCTAGAGTCTCAATGGAGAGTCAGAGAAATGGCAGTGCTATGATATGACATATACCAAGGAACTCAGACTGATCAAGTAAAGCAAAGGAGAACATTATTCAGATTATTTGAAACATCACAGTTGTGCAATTTGTTGTTGTTTGATTAGGTAGTTTACATTCATTTAACTAAATTATCTGCAAGAAATGCTATCTGTGTGAATCACTCAACACTTCTGCTCTTTTAACTAAAGGCAGAATAAATCTTTCAGCAAAGTTATAACAGGCAAGATTTCTGTTCCTGATATTTCTAACATTAGAAAGTGAAGCCAGAAAAAAGTCCAGGAAGTGCTGCTCATTCTCCAAACATGAGGCCTTTTATGGTTCTGCACTTTGTTCTCTTGGGTTTTTTTAAAGAGGACTGATAAACATTATTCTCCTTTGCAGATCACCTGTAGTGAAATAGTAGGTACATGCTGACTTGCTGACCCAACGCCAGCTGAATCTGAACCAAGACCAGAGCACTACATTATTTTCTCTCTGTACAGCCACACAGGGTGGTATTTGGCATGCCAAGACCAAGTGCCACATGCCAATTTTGTTGATTAACCTTTCCAAAGCAATTGATACATCATTTCTTTCCAGACATTTGATAAAAAATGTTTTACTGTGTTTGGGTCAAGTTAAAGCCATGGGGTTTTAAAAATTACTTAGTGTCCTTAATCTTAAACACATTTAATTTCTCTAACATGATAGGATAGGATAGGATAGGATAGGATAGGATAGGATAGGATAGGATAGGATAGGATAGGATAGGATAGTGTGAGCAAAGGAAATACCAGGAGTTTTCATCAGGGATCGTGCTTATCAGCTATTCTTTGCCACCTTTTAATACTCTGCAAAGCAACTACACAAGTAATGGCCTTAGTCTTTGCAAATACATTCAATGAACATGAAAAGAAACTAAACGTTGATACTGCTAGTCCTCCAGTTCCAACCCCTGTATTACCAGGCTTGTACTTTGCTGAATTTCTCCTGTGTTGTGCAGTTTTCATGTATTTCTGTTCCATCTCTATGACACCGACAGAGAATACAGATTGGCCGGAGCTGACATCAATCTTCTGGTAAACTGTGGTATGGTACCAGTAAAAGACATCAAGAGGGAAAATAGATGTACAATGACATTTTTTACGTTTAGCAGCCAAAAAAGAGGCAAAGAGGCAGGGAAGTCAGCTCACAGCACTACAAAGCCCTTGCTGGTTTGCAGACTGAATTCCTTAATGACATTCTTATTAAGTTCTTGCTGCCAAATGTTGTTTGCTTTTGCTGTCTGCACTATCTGCGTTAATGATGAGTAACTGCCTGGAAGCTACTTACATAAAGCATTACTTTATGTCACTGCCATAGACAGCATCTCTGGGCAGATGAGAGAGCACCTTGTGAATGAGTTCATTGAACAGTCCTTTTGAAAGCTCTAAGGCTGGGTTAGAGTTTCTACGGGCACAATCACATTGGCCTGGACTACAGCATCTCAAGGATGAAGACCTCTAGACCTAACGTACTCTTCGTCTGAGTGGTCTGTTACCATACTTTCACTATGTTTGCAGTTGAGTTAACTCTGCTGTAAAGACAGACTATTAGCAGTATTTACGAGAGCGGTGAGCTGAGTTAGTTGTGGGAGACCCTCCAGACAAATATAAGCACACTGAGTAAGCCAATGCCCTCGTGTAATATGGTCCTAGAGGTAGAAGCCTCTTGGCAGATGCGGAAGGGTTGCAACCCATAAGCGAGCTTTCTGGGTAGTCTTGTAAAATCTCACAGAAATGTCACACTTTCTAGAACAAGTAAACCAAAGGAAGATGTCTCTCTCCTCCCACACACTGCAGTTGCTATCTTTCTGCTTTTGCTCCAAAAGTATTGATGCTTTTATTTCCCCCTGGTTGACATCTGCTCTGTATGCAGAACATACAAAGGATACATAATTTAGAGTGAATGTCTGACAGAGAAATTTCCACTGTGGAGCTGATTTGCTTGCAGTAATTTGTTACTGTGATGGTGTGGTCTGTGTCAGTTCTGGATATTGCTGGGAAGTTGCTATCAGTGAAACTCTCTCTTTGTGAAAAATGTTGTAAGTGTAATCCAGTAACTGTTGATGGATCACTAATAAGTCTTTTCCAGATAAGGTCTGATGCAGATTTAGCTCTAGGCAGCTAAATTGTTTTTGAAAATGGCAATATAAGCTTTTAAGAGTGAGCAGTACATAGCATGTGTTAGAGTCCTTCTCAGCTTTAACAAGGTATTACCAAGAACAAGTTTTAAAAAGTGGAAAAAACATGTAGTGGTAATGAGAATTTAAAGTGGAGAAAAGCTATAGGAGAAGCTTACAAACCTCTAAAATGAGAAAATGTCAATCCCAACATGCAGTAGTCAAGGTCATACAGAAGTTGTGCAAAAAGATAGAAAAGAGCCAGCCGAAGTAAAGCCACAATTATTTTCTTATCCTCAGATATGTAACCCACACTCGGCCCCCCGGCACATTGGCTCCAGTGTGATTGTATCACCTGCACGTTAGGGAGTTGTATTCGTGCAGTGTAAAGACAGGCATGACTGAAAACTGCTTAGAGAGAGAGAGGAAAAGAAGAGATCCTGTAGGCACCTCCAAAAATCTTTGTATAGTGCATACAGGACACCTGCCCAGATTTTACTTCACTGGAAAGAAGCACAGTAACATTGCTTTGGTAACTCAAATACCAGCAAAACTACATCACAATTGCAAATCAGAGCTTAACACACATTTAAAGTTTTACCATTTTTAACTATGGTGGTGAGAGGGTGTATTTTTTTTTTGCCAGGCTAGTTAGTTATAGGTGCCATGTATTTCATACAGTCCAGAATACATCCCTCAGCTTTTCATAATAAGACCAATAATAACATCACTGTACCACTGTGAGTGTATCTCAGTGGACGAGTGTTGGGGCAAGAGAGAAACTATATTTCTGGCACAATTACAAAAAGAAAAATTGTCAGGTATAGAGAAGGTCTTAGCATGGCTATCCTTTATCCTGCAAGAGGGCCCTCTTCACCTCTCAAAAGGGCTTTTCTTTCTTCAGGCAGTCATCGCACAGTATGATACTCAGGCTACTGCTAATAAACCATGCCAGCTGCCATGAATCTCCCCGTCAGGGAGCAGCAGGGTCCAGCTGCACCATAAGGAAAAGGCAGTGGGGAGCCAAGCACGATGAAGTAGCTGGCAGTGAAAGGGCCCATGCCAGCAAGGGCCAAGTCCCACAGGACCTGAGTGAGGTCACCAGAGAAGGTCCTGTGACAGTACGCAGCTTAGGCTGAGAGTCCAGATCACCAGACAAGACCATAGAGATGAAGCAGGACTGATCAAGTCATGGAGCGAAGCCAACAAGTCAGGATCATGGCCAGGGATGGTCATGACTGTGGCACAACTGGAAGGTCGCTCAGGTGGGGACAAGGGCAAAAGCCTCAGCTTAAAATCAACTCTGAAAGGAAGGAGTGGGGACCCTTAGCATCTTCCGGCTCTTTCTTCACAAGAGCTCCTCTCAGCGAGCTGGCCTTGAACACAACCAGATAAGATCTTGGCCCTAAGCCCAAGCAGGCAAACTCCCAGGAGGGGAGGGGAGATGTGGTGATACCCTCTGGACTTCTAACATCAGCACTCAACATGGGTTCTCCTTCTAAATGGTGATGAGCTCTTGGAAGAAATGAGAACAGAGCTGTACTTACAATTGGAATTATGTATTTCCAGGAAGGCTGTAATATATTTTAAAAGCAATGATGAATCTGAGTGTTTCCTTTGTTCTACGGTCAAAAAAGGCAAGCGGCTGTAAAGAATATTGTAATCCATACAGGACACTCCATCTAAGAAAAATAGGAAAATAAACTGTCATCTGATTGCGTTTAAAAATGGATAGAGACTGTTGCAGTTTAGGTGACATCCATTCTATTTCTCAGTGACAGATGGAAAAAGAATATCCATTCACACAATCAAACCCACACCCTTGTTGTTGAAACCAAACAGACTCCTTGTCAATGAAAAACGTTGAATCAAAATATGAGATATAGTTAGCTAGCAAGCTAGCTGAACATGTTTTGTGGAAATAGAGAATAAGAGCTGAATTACCAAAATAATTTAGATGGAAAAATTAGTAAAAGACTGAGATAAGAGCCTTGCTATGAATTTCTTTATAAAATCTCTATGAACCTATGAAGTAGTCATTCCTCCAAGCTTACAGAGATCACCTTTGTTATTAAAATCCTGTAATACTGATTTTGCTAGTTGTGCAACCATTCCACCCTGCAGCCCCAGGGTATTTTAGGTTGCTCCATTGTTTTCCTTTTTTTCATGAAACAAGAGGGAAGATAGTTTTGATCTAGTCCCATGATGATAAGTGGTGCAAGAGAGGACTAGCCAGAATGAGGGATGTTCAAAACTGAACTAGTTCTTGTGGGAACCTAGTAGGCATTTTGAGCTTGAGTTGATGAAGGACTTAATCATCTAAAAATTGAACTCCACAGAGTGTTATACTTAGACGTCTGACCCCAAAGTTGAAGTTATACCCCTGTGCCTTGTGTTCTTTACATAATATATCACAAGAATCAGCTAGCTCAGGATAAAATCCATCTGAACAATGAACTATAAAGCGTCTCCTCTGGTCCTGGCATCGGGTAAGTCGTGTTCCCAGTAGATTCGGAACTTTCAAGGAGTTCCCATATATCATACTTACTGTTTTGCTATAATGGTGGGTGGGTGAAGATTCCATTCACATTTTTCAATTTATTAGATGCCATTTGATCCTGCAACATAAACAGTTACAGCTAAAGTGGAGTCACAAAGAATATAACAGTTTCAAGACGTGCTTACATATGAATTGCAGATACAGCCTTTAGGAAATAGGATACAACTAGAATTCAGCAAAGGCATTTTTCATCGGAAAGTACAGAAGACTACGGTTTTCTGAATTTGTGTCTGGTAGTGGGATTAGTGTCTGGAATTAATGTTTTAATGTTTATTTTAAACAACAGGAAAAGGTCTGCACAGAAGTGATGCAGTTTCTCTTAGAACAGCCAGACAAGATTCTGCTTCAGCACTCACGGATCCTTTGTTATCAACTCCCAATCCAGAGTTTAGTTTGGGACCTACACTGCATCCAAAGAAGAGCAACAAAACTGGTGAAGTGTCTAGAGAACAGGTCCTATGAGGAGCAACTGAGGGAACTGGGATTGTTTAGTCTGGAGAAAAGGAAGCTGAGGGGAGACCTTATCGCTCTCTACAACTACCTGAAAGGAGGCTGTAGAAGGTGGGGGTCGGTCTCTTCTCCCAAGTAACAAGTGATAGGACAAGAGGAAATGGACTCAAGTTGCACCAGGGGATGTTTAGACTGGATATTAGGAAAAATTTCTTCACTGAAGGGGTTATTATGCATTGGAACAGGCTGCCCAGGGAAGCGGTTGAATCACCATCCCTGCAGGTACTTAAAAGACGTATAGACGTGGCATTTAGGGACATGGTTTAGTGGTGGATTTGGCAGTGTTAAGTTAATGGTTGGACTCGATGATCTTAAGGGTCTTTTCCAACCTACATGATTCTGTGATTTTATGATCTGGTCCTTAAACATGTGCCTTAACACTGTATTTACAACAAATCTTAGTGATTCACTCTTTTGAAATTTACTTTCCTTACTTTTCTTAGTTTTAACTTGTACCTCAAGGAATTCTCCTGACTTCTCTTTACTGACTTGTCAGTGACCCACATTCATAAAAGGCTTGTCTTGTAGGTACATCTCCCATTAAATTCAGAGGGAGCAGAAAGATTGTTAAAAAGTGTATTTTGGAAGAGGGGCAACATATTAAATATTGAAGTTTCTGACTGAATAGCAGCCCTTTAGCTCCTGTCTTCCCTCTCTCTGAGCTAGCTTGCTCCTGCAGGATTGGAGAGATACAGTGCTAACATAAATAAAAAATGATTCCTCTACCCAAACCAAGCAGTGAGTAGGTAGATTATAAATAGGCCTTTCTTAATTTTATCAGATTGAAGTAGAATTATATAAACTATATGATCACTTCTGCTGATGGAAGAGATTTTAAATAACATTTCTCCAGGTCTTATTTGGAAAACTGGATGGCCAGATGATAATTGCCCTATTTCCATTTCTAAGTTATTGCCAGAGGAGGCTTAACTATTGCAATCTAGCAGAGATCAACACCTCATCAGGCTCAAGAGGCAATTAAACTACTGAAGTCTAAAAAAAATGCAGGCATGAACACTTTTTCGGTGACTTGCATTAATTGTTCTAAAGGCTTTACTTACTTTGTTGAAATTGTCTGATCTGTAACCTGGGAAGATCTTCTTTTGCATGATGCTAATGGAAGTACTATATATATCAAGAGGATGAAAAAATTCCCCTATCTGTCTCACTTCTAGTGATTGATTTCAATTAATAAACCTGAACAGGTTCAAGGCAAAGTATTTCAATGGGTAAATGGAAGTTCTGAGCTGCACAGTGAGTGCTTGCTCTGGCTTTGCTGCAGGGATGCATAAATTCTGCACTGGTTATTTCACTATATTCAGAGGTCTACCTTTCCACACTGTCCAGGGGTACAAAAAGGAAAGACGTTTGAGGAAGGAAGTGCCTATGTGTTTGGGGGAAAATTAACTCTTGAAAAGCTGAAGAATAAAAAAATAAAAATAATCTCAAGCAGAGGCAATACCCAGGGACAGGCTCAGTGCTGAAAGTAGTATTTTGCAGACAAAGTCATTGAAAATACAAATTAGAATGTATAAAAAGCCATTACAACAAAACACCTCCTAGCACCCTCTCCCTTTCCTTTCAGCCTGCATTTTTCCTATTTGATTAATTAATATCAATGGCCTTTTGAGTTTCCAAGCCAAGTGGACCAACAGACGGGAAGAAAGCATTTGCAAGAACAGTGAGCCATTTCTTGTAAGCATATGGAAAGCCTGACCAGACCCCTGCCTCTAGCTGGACATTGTATCCATGTCTGCAGTGTGTGCCTGTGTACAAGCCCCAGCTGTAAAGCCCCACTCAAGACCACAGAGAATGCTTTTGCAGCTCCTTTCTCTTGGTGGTCTAGTCACATCTACACACAGCATGGAATGTTGTGGGCCATGATGCTTATGCTACAAGCCAAATCAACATCCCACACCTTTCCAGGGCTCTTCTCCCCTCACTTGTTTGTACAGCTGTGCTGGTTTGGGCTGGGACAGCGTTAATTTTCTTCATAGTAGCTCATACAGTGCTGTGTCTCAGATTTGTGACCAAAACAGTGCTGATAACACACCCATGTTTTAGTTACTGCTGAGCCGTGCTTGCACAGAGTCAAGGCCCTTTCTGCTCCTCACACCACCTCACCAGCGAGCAGGCTGGGGGTGCACAAGAAATTGGGAGGGGACACAGCTGGGACAGCTGAGCCCAACTGACCAAAGGGATACTCCATGCCATATGATGTTGTACTCAGCAATAAAAACAGGGGGAAGAAGGAGGAAGCGGGGGACATTCGGAGTTATGGTGTTTGTCTTCCCAAGTAACCGTTACATGTGATGACACTCTGCTTTCCTGGAGATGGCTTAACACCTGCCTGCTGATGGGAAGCAGTAAATGAATTCCTTTGTTCGCTTTGCTTACGCACAGCTTTTGGTTTACCTATTAAAGTGTCTTTATCTCAATCTACAAGTTTTCCCACTTTTACCTTTTTTCCCCAGGACCTGCACTTGGCAGCCCTCAGGTGGAGCTGTAAGCATTTTAACCCATAGGAGTCATCAAGACTGGCAGTGGGAAGTACTAGTACAGCATGTGAAAGCTGGGAAACACAAAGATTTTTGTGCTTTTGTACCAGCTATTGCACTCTAACAGTGCTTTTATGTGTGATCTGACACCAAAACAGCAAGGAACATCAGGAATTTGGTATTAGGGTGTCCTTCAACTCCCAGTGAAGGACAGTGGTCCTATAGATACCATCTTAACTAATTGCAGGATGCAATATAGATAGCAACTACTGCTAAAAAGAGAAGGCTTTTTGTCCCTGGTAATAAACTCTAACTATTTCCCAAAGTACATGACCATGTTGAAGGGCATCAGAGGTCCTTAATAGCTGGGGGTTTTAATACAGTTTTTGTTCAGGCATAGCTATTTCTATTCAGCAACCACACAGAGTACCTTAGCCCATAAATATATGAACATAGCCTTTACTAAAGCTAGATGAATATGAAGGGTGCTGCCTATAGGACTATTACAGATTTTATAGTCTCACAAGATTAATTTAGGTGCTATAAGCCGTAAGTCTACATGGCTGTAAACAAATAAATAACAAAGGTAGCCAGGAATGTCTTGTTGGAACTTCTATAGAAGAGTACACAAATCCCTAGACAAGGCTTGCTGATGTAGTCTTTCAGTACAGTCATTTTCTTTAAAAAAAAAAAAGAAAATGGAAAACAATGCATTTCAAATGCATTTTCTTTTGAAATGTCCATTGACGTGTGACAAAACCACACAGAAGACAAATGAATGGCCTGACAAATGGAGTACAAAACTGATTTTACTTGCATTTGCTCTCCAGTTGGCTGGATTTAGCAAATGAAGGCTGAATGAGATGCATAAGGAATCAGAGTCTCTACAGCCAAGTTCATTTTGGGTGAGAGTGGGTGGGCTGAGCCAAGGCACAGTACCTCAGTGCCATTCACGTGGATGACACCCTTCCTTCTTCTCTCCTCATACAACCAACCTCTTCTTTTTGTAAATGCCACGGAGTACTGGGTGTGGGGAGAAAAAGGGATCAGAAATCTAGATTGTTATCACCTGGCATTGTTCTCAAACTTCTTGAGAGAAACATGGATAATTAAAGCTTCTGCTTGAAGATATTTGGGCACAACTTCTTAGTTTCAACAGACTATTTTCTTTTCCTTCCCCCTTTCCATACTACTTTCCATCTTCTCCTGGAGATTTCTCTGCTCCTGGGGCCCCGTTCATTTCTCCCAGGAAACTGGCACTACGGGCTTTGCTCTTAAGTTTTGCTACAATTAGTAACTCCTGGAACAGAAGAGCTAACTAAGCCTTGTTTCCAAAGAATTTGTGCCTTGTGGTTGGATTGTTTCGTATCTAATAAACTGTGAGCTCTGATTGAAATTCTCGTAGTCATGGTGTTCATATGTCTTTCTCCTGCATGGACTCTTTGCTGCTTAATAAGACTTAAGGATAACCTATATATTTTCCACTTGCCTACCACCAATAAAGGTACAGGAAAATTAACGTCTCTGAGACCTATTCTATTTCAGCTGAAACAAGCTGGTGATTACAAAATTACTGGGGGATCAGAGAGACAGGAGAGCAGGGAGAGAGACACAGGAATGTGTACATACATTTATACAGGTATGTACCCATACCTGGCTAAAAAATCACAGCCATCACTAGCACAGACATTAGGGAAAATGTCTAGTAACAACTCATCTTACTGATATTGCTTGATTCTTTTCAGGGTACTAGTTGAAGCTATCCTGGCAAGAGACTGATTTTTTCAATATAATCTATGTGGGCACATTTGTGCTATCTGGAAGTGGATCCAGTACAACTAGGTTAGGAAATGCTTCTGTATGTACACAGACAAGCTCGTGAGCCATCTACTTGTTGAAATAACCAATAACTTGAATCAACATAATGGTTTTCCTTTTAACAGGCACTAGAGTTTGAGATCCTGTTCCTACCTAGTCAGCCTATCACGTGTGCATAGAAGAAAGGTTTCCAAACCTTTTTGATCTACAGACTCCCCCAGACTTCAGATGTAAGTCTCCCGATAATAGGGTTACTTTTTTTTTTTTTCCCCAAAACCTTTTGCAGAATGCTTCAAAGCAGTCCACATGTTGGAACTTCGGGATCTAGGAATACTTCCCAGATGTAGTTCAGGTGTATGTCCCAGCTTTGTCTTCATGGCATTCCTTCCTCAATTCACCATTCATCTCGCAGTATTGTCTCCATAGCTAAAAAGGGAAGATTGCATGAGCCAGTAAGGTCATATGATATTGTCCAGACCTGGCCTAATCAACTTAGCTTAACTGCCTAGTGTGAAGCCCATGATAAAATGTAAACTTGCTCATTTATAAAACCTTCCCATGGAAGCATTGACATGACATGAAAAGATAAATTTCTGATAATTATTTTTGATATAATAATGCAAATGCTGTATGCATTAGACCTTCACTGTCTTTTGTTTGTTGCTTTTATTAAGCACTGCAGCAATAAATCTTCAGTGCCAACGAGAGGCACAAGGTAAAAGTGTGCACATAATAATTTTTTGTACGAATAAGTTTCATACTCAAAAGTTCACATTGCTTTTACATAATGTGGAAATCTACGGGGTATTGCTTTCACTAGCAGTGAATTTATGCTCTGTACAACAAGAAAATTCAAGGATTCTTTTGTTAGGTTTTGTTGGTTGGTTGTTGGGCTGCAACAGAATTTCCAAATTCTTTTAACAGGTATTCACTGGGGGAATTTACCGTTTATATAAGACCATAATTTAACTTTGGAAGGCAGCAACGAAAGTTTATTTGGTTAAATTTCATTAGCTCCTGGAAAAGTTATCTGGAAATTCCTAATCCTCCTTACTTCAAAACAGAAATTTGACACTGTAAATTACCTTGACCATAGGCTATAATTCTAAAGCTGTAATTGCAAAAGAGAATAAGGTTACACAGAAGGCTGTTCATTAGTGTCTTTACTCATGTGAATATTTCTATTGAGATAACTAAAGCCAATTTATACAAAGGTACTCACAGTTGCCTGGTTTTGTATCTATTCAGCTGCATCCAGGAAAAGAACAAAGCTAAGTAAAATATGCAGATCTGTACTTTTGTTTCCTCCATAAACACAGAATCACAAAATGGTTGAGGTCGGCAGGCACCTCTGGAGGTCATCTGGCTCAACCCTCCTGCCCAAGCAGGGCCACCTACAGCCAGTTGCCCAGAACCATGCCCATAGACGGTTTTTGAGTTTCTCCAGGGATGGAAACTCCACAGCTTCACTGGGCAACCTGTGCCAGTGCTGGGTCGCCCTCACAAGGAAAAATTATTTCCTGATGTTCAGAAGGAGCCTCCTGTGTTTCAGTTTGTGCCCATTGCCTCTGGTCCTGTCCCTGGGCACCACTGAAAAGAGCCTGGCTGCATCTTCTTCACACCTTCCCTTCAAGTATTTATACACATGGGTGAGATCCCTCCTGAGACTTCTCCAGGGAGAACAGTCCCAGCTTTCTCAGCCTGTTTCATAGGACAGATGCTCCAGTCCCTTAATCATCTTAGTAGCCATTCACTGTACTCTCTCCAGTATGTCCATGTCTCTTTTGTACCGGGGAGCCCAGAACTGGACCCAGCACTCCAGGTGTGGCCTCAACAGTGCTGAGTAGTGGGGAAGAATCACCTCCCTCACCTGCTAGCAGCATTCCTCCTAATGCAGCCCAAGATACCATTAGCCTTCTTCACCATAAGAGCACATGGCTGGCTTTCCTTCAGCTTGGTGTCCAGAACCTCCAAGTCCTTTCCAGCTTGCTGGCCCCCAGCATGTACTGGTGCCTGAGGTTGTTCCTCCCCAGGTGCAGGGCTTTGCACTTCTCCTTGTTGAAATTCATGAAGTTCCTGTCAGCCCATTTCTCCAGCCTGTCGAGGTCCCTCTGGATGACAGCACAACCCCCTGGTATATCAGCTGCTCCTCCCAGTTTGGTGTCATCTGCAAATTTGATGAGGGTACGCTCTGCCCCATCATTCAGACGAGCCTGCTACGTGAGGTTCTGTTTGCAGCTGGCCTAGATCCTTCTTTGTAAGGCCACGGACCATCATAGCTATGGATCGCATAAACCTAATAATACTTCTGTGTTACATTTCCAGAAATGTGTGAGTGTATGTGTTCTCTCTGTCATCCATCTAACTTCTCTGACACTACAGCTAGGGAAATTTGTGGAAGAGGAATAACATCAAATATCAGTAGACATTTGTGCACTCCAAATACATTTCAACTGGCCTGTGACACAGATACTTCTTAGTAGCGTCTTTCTTTATATTCAACTGTACAAGCTGTACAAGCTCTCTAACACCTTTAATGACCTTGTTTACTTTCTCCTTTATTGACAGCATTAGAGCAGCTGAACAGCACTAAGTCTTTTCTGCCTCAGAGGACAAAACACCAATAGATATATCTAGACTGCAGAGCAGATGTGCTCTCCAGCACTTTGCAGTCCTGCTCCTCCAGGCATCAGCCTCTTCTTCACAATTAAGCTGATAATCCTCACACTGGTGTAATGCAGAAACACTATCACTGAGGTTGCTTATAAACCATCTGCCTGAGGCTTGCATGAGGAAAGAAGTAGACCTTATATATAGCATACTGCTAAAATGGCTAAAGTCACGTCCAGCTCATTACTGCAATTGAAGATGCAGAAGAAAAATGGCTTCCCTGTTCTTAGTGCCGCAGTGGCCAGCACAGACTTCTAGCATAAGCCTCAAGTGGGTTTTCTTAACAACAAGCAGTCCTCAACTTCTACATCACATGCATATTACATGCATATGCATCCCTGGCCCACCCCAAGATAGGTTTATTCTTGTTCACATTCTGGGACAGTGATATACTGGGTAACAGAGGCATATAGTCACGACTGCTCTGTACCATCATACAAAGAAGCCACAGGCTGCTTTGGTACTAATTCCAGCATGATCTGAACTGAATCCAACCCAAAATAGATCCACTCACAGTCACTACTTCCCAAGTGCTGCAGGGTAGAACGATGCCAATTAAAAAGCTCCAAAGGGCTTGGGGAAATTATGAAATGTAAAACAGCAGTGAATGAATAACTTAATTGCTGACCTAGGCTAATAAACTAGCTTCTTTGATGGATGATAAAAGAACTTTGAGAAACAGTGGTTTTAACTGCTCACAAGTTTTAAAATCAGTAATTTAGCCACTATCTCTGCTATTTCATTCTGACCCAATTACTGGAGAATCTTGCATGTGGCCTTCTGCACTTTTGGAATAAATATAGCACCTTAAAACCTTTTTCCAACTTTGAAAATGTACGGGGCTGTCTTCAGTTACCTCAAGGGGAAAATGCGTCATGAAGAACAAGTATTTTATGTAGGTAATGCTACCAGTCAATTTAGGAATGTTGTTTGACTCTTTTTTAATCTAGTCAGTATATCAATTTCAAGCCTGGAGCCTGAAGCAACTTTTCTGAGTAGCATTGTGTGTTGGGTTTCTACGTGCTTGATGTAAAAAGAAGCCTCAACTTCTACAGAATGCAACCTTGGGACTATTCCCACATGATACCTACCAAAACTGGTTAACAAAATAGATGGACTGCACTGTAGTTTGAAATACAATTATTTCCTTATATTTTATGATTTATTCTTTGCAAATAGCTGTGTAAATCATTAAATGGTTCACCTAATTACTGCAAATCCGTATTTAAGTAGTCATTTTCAAATTATGCTTTGACACCTTTTTGTTTGTTTGTTCGCGTTCACTGGATGATCTTGTCTCTTAATTTGTATGCTTTCAAGGTCTGTGATTGCCTCAATTCTGCATTCATGTAATACTTAGGACAGTTGTGATCCAGTTGTATTTGAAACTGCTTATTGCCATCTCCATCCAAATAATAAATAATAACTGTCTGAAGCACTTAGCAGTTTTCTTTTTCTTTTGAGATGTTAATATTAAAAGAATTGACTCTGTTCCCAGAACTGCATGTTCTCTTTTCAGTAGTCTTTTAAAAAACACACAAACCCTCAAACTTCTAACTTTCCTTGAAAAGAAACACCGCTAGTTTTAACTCATTTTTGCCTGAGTTCCCCGCCCCACTATGATCTGTCGTTAAAAGTAGAATTAACCCAAAAAAGATTCACATTCCAATTTTTTGGAAAAGAAAAATCACATTTTTACTATTTGTGCATACATGAATGCCATTAATTTTTCAAGATTATCTAGGGCTTTGTACGACTGGATTGTTGTGCCTTTGCAGTACAACAGTGTTACTCCACCGAATCATCTGTAGATTTACTAAAGGAGGAGAAGGGTACCAGAACAATTCCTACCAGGTTAAGTATCACTAGCTGTAGGATGCAGCTGAATGTTGAAGAAGGGCATGCACAGCTGTGCAACTCTGTGGTACCTTGTTGGCTATATTCAGCCTTTCACAGAATCACAGAATCTTCATGGTTGGAAAGGACCTTTGAGATCATCGAGTCCAACCAAACAGCCTACAATCTCTGCCACTAAAGCGTGCCCTGAAGTGGCAAATCTACACATTTCTTAAACACCTCTAGGGATGGTGACTCAACCACCTCCCTGGGCAGGCTGTTCCAGTGCCTGACCACTCTTTCAGTAAAGTAATTCTTCCTAATATCTAATCTAAACCTCCCCTGCCACAGCTTCAGACCATTTCCTCTGGTCCTGTCATTATTCACCTGGGAGAAGAGGCCAACACCCACCTCTCTACAACATCCTTTTGGGTAGTTGTAGAGGGCAATGAGGCCTCCCCTCAGCCTCCTCTTCTCCAAGCTAAACATGCCCAGCTCCCTTAGCCTCTCCTCATATGACCTGGTCTCCAGACCCCTCACCAGCCTGGTAGCTCTCCTCTGGACACGCTCCAGCACTTCAATGTCCCTCTTGTACAGAGGGGCCCAGAACTGAACACAGTACTCGAGGTGAGGCCTCACCAGTGCCGAGTACAGAGGCACGATCACTTCCCTGCTCCTGCTGGCCATGCTGTTCCTGATACAAGCCAGAATGCTGTTGGCCTTCTTGGCCACCTGGGCACACTGCTGGCTCATGTTAAGCTGACCGTCCACCAGCACCCCCAGGTCCTTTTCTGCTGGGCAGCATTCCAGCCACTCTTCCCCAAGACTGTAGTGTTCCCTGGGGTTGTTGTGACCGAAATGCAGGACCTGGCACTTGGCCTTATTAAACCTCATACGGTTGGCCTTGGTCCATCGATCCAGCCTGTCCAGGTCCCTCTGTAGAGCCTTCCTACCCTCAAGCAGATCAACACTCCCACCTAGTTTGGTGTTGTCTGCAAACTTACTGAGGGTGCACTCAATCCCCTCATCCAGATCATTGATAAAGATATGAAACACAACTTTACTAACTTTGGTCTCTGAGAGATGATAGTAGTGTGGTAGTAAAGGCTTGGGTTTGGGTTTGGGTTTTTTTTGCATTTTTTCAGAGCTTTGCAACTCATTTCCTTACCTCATACACAGCAGTTCTTTCTGCTTGGGTGTCAGTGCCCAGGGTCTACTTCTGTCTCCCTGATCATACAGTGAACATCGTCTCTTGCAGAAACATGACTGGGACAATTAAGGCAAGACCTTCCTATTATTTCCACGTGGCAGAAGAGTCTCCTTCTATGCGGCATCATGTGGAAAACCTGCAAATTGTGGCAGTTGGGTTTGGGTGGATTTTTTTCCTGATTCTGGAATGACGGCTGTGTAATTGCATGGTTCTGATCTGGTATCAAGGAAAAGTATGTTGCAGGAGTGCTGTGAATTCTAAGTTCATTCTGGTCATTCAGCTAGATACACCTGCATGTTCACATTTTTAATCATTAACAAGGTAATTAAAAAAAATCCATCATTTAAAAACCCCCACCATTTTACAGGCTGTGGTTTAGTGGAAAAAAAAAATCAAAATGTTCTCATAAAGCACTTTGAGAACTAAAGTTGAAAACCGCGGTATGGGAGATGGGGTATATTGCCTGCAAACCAGCCCAGAGAGGATTGCCATTAGCTGAGGTTATGCTATCGGCCTGATTAAGATAATGACCTGAAGGCAGATGGATGCCTGCTTCCTGATCTATAGAGGGAAGGGAAGGGAAGGGAAGGGAAGGGAAGGGAAGGGAAGGGAAGGGAAGGGAAGGGAAGGGAAGGGAAGGGAAGGGAAGGGAAGGGAAGGGAGCCTTCAGAACTGTATTTCTCTTGGCACATTTAGCAGCTACTACATACCAGAACCTCTGCTATTGGTGCCAGTGCTTGGCACAAGGTTGTGAATGCGGCCAGTTGTATCCTGAAATAAGTGTCCCTGCTGTCGGCCATCATGGTCCTGGAAAACTTAATAGTACTTTTAAGGTAAACGCCTATAGTTATAGTTGAGATATAACAGACTCACGCTCACCCCTTGCCGTTGTTAGACATGCTCTGGCTCACCTGGAGAGCGACATGGACACAGCTGGCCCCGGTGTCACGCATGACAAACAGCTGGCCCTGCAGAGAGCAGGGTCAGGCTGCCTGCCATGGGGTTCAACTCTCCTCCACCATGAAGGTCCACAAAGCACCCTGCTCCTCCTTTGCTCTCCTTTTCCTTCCTTCACGGATTGCAGCCTGCCTCAACTTGTTCCTGCAGCAAAATTGGCCAGAGCACTGAGCACGCTGCCAAGCGAGGTGCCTCACGCAGGCAGCCTGATGGAGTCACGGGTTGTGCAGCCCAGCTTTGGGCAGGGCAACTGCTAAAAGCATCTTGCCTACCCCGAGAGGCTTGTGGAATCGGTGTCATGCGTGCAGATACCATTATGGAAAATCCTGACTGAAAACAATGGGAGCTTGAGGTGCAGGGAGGGAGTATACTCCTGTAATATTCTCTACCTTTCATGCAGCGCTGCTCAGCTACAGCTTTTTGACAGCCAAATTTACTCCTGGTATAAAACTCTTACTATTTGAGTGATTACTACGCAGACAAATTCGGTGCTAGACTGTGTTTTAGATGGTGATATTTTTATTCGCTTTTCTCCATATAACTACAAACAGTGGAAATAAGGGGCAAGTAAAGCATATCAAGTACAAACCAAAGGAAACAAAAGTCAAGAGGAAAGGAGCGGCCTTTTAATCAAAGCACAGGGTTAGGAGTTAGGAAATTTCAATTCTCAAGGCTTCCTGAATAAAGTCACTTTGCCTCTCTGGGCTGCAGGGGAATATTCTTCGTCACCCCGAATGGCATCTTACTGCACTTACCCTTCCGAGACTCACACATTTACCTGACTTTACTCCTCCTAAGAAGGAGGGGTTAACTCTTGTTGTCTCTGTGGATCTTTATTTGACTGAAGTCATAGTTTCTTCAGTGTAAACAGCTCATTTCTACATGAAATTAAATGATCGAAACTAGTCATTTAATTCAAGTTCTTGCGGTCTTCTATGTGAGATGAATGTGAGGAAGAGCGTCCCCTAGAAACTGTGTGACAGCCACACAACTGAGGGGGAAGGTTGGGTTGTGGCGGGAGATTTCTCTTTGTATTGAGTGTATTTGACTGGCCGGAGAACACGTTTTGACACGTGAGGAAGGTGCCGACTGTTCGCAACAGCCCACAAGGACTTTGGATGGAACCTGCAGAAGAAATGCAAACCATTTGAAAGTAGCTGCAATCTCGTTATCCTAAACAGAGGCAAATTCATAAACTGTTACTTCAAGGGGAAAAAAAAAAAAGGAATCCCGAAATTTTGATGTGGTTTAGTGACGGTTTCTGTCAGTGTTAGGTTGATGGTTGGACTAGATGATATGAAAGGTCCCTTCTAGCCTAGGCGATTCTATGATTCCACGACTCCGTGAAAAGAGATGTGTGCAGTTATGCAAAGCGCATTTGGGATGAAGCAAATGGTGCCTTCAAAATGCCAGGCGCTGAAGAAGACAGCATGACACATGTTCTGCCTGTGTGTGCGCCCATGTCTGTCTGTCTGTCCACCCAGCAGGCTACCACCCACGGGCCACCACAGCGGGAGGCGGTGGGTAACTGCGACCGCCGTGGCTGAAGACCTAAGACCATGCCAGGGGCACGGAGAGGCCGCGGCCGCCCTCCCTTTCCCTCAGGGAACGTTCTGTGGGAGGCGGCCACCCCCCAGGCACCCTCTGGCCAAGAGCTCGCCGCGTCTCACGAAGGACACACACACACGGACGAGGCCCCACCAGCTCCATGAGGCGCTGACGGCGGTGACGGCCCCGCGCATGCGCCGCCCGCGCTCTGGCCGCCGTCCGCATCCACCGCGGGGGAAGGGGAGGGCGGGCTCCCGCCGCTGCGCCTGCGCGGGTAGTTCCCGGGCGGGGGGAACAGAGCCGAGCCGTGCGGTGGGTGGTGGCGTGGCTGGCCGTGCAGGCAGGCGGGTGCCCGGCGCTGCGTGTGCGGCTGCCGCTGGGCATGGTGAGCAAGGGGCCGCTGCTGCGCCTGTTGACCGCCATCAACCGGAGGAGGATGAAGCTGCTCATGGGGCTCGCCTTCCTCGCCTATGTCGCCTGTGAGTGAGAAGGGGTGTGGGGACGGGTCTGGTCCGGCCGTTCATTGCCCGCTGGCTCGGGTAGCCTCCGGCCCCCCATGCCCTCCGCCGCCGGAGCGGCGGGATGAAGGTGGGGGTCGGTTCCTCCCGCGCTGCCCGGTTGCGAGGCGCGGCAGCGCGGCTGCGCCGGCCCCGGCGGGGAAGGGGGCTCCGGGCGGCCCTCGTCACCTCTGAGCGGTGGGGCCGAAGGGTCCTGTCTTTCCCCCGCCTCGCTGAAACTTTCCCAAGTCCGGCGGGCAGCCGGCTAGGCCGTGACGGAGGGTGCCTGCGGGGCCGCCGGGCCGCGCTGTGCCGGTGGTGCCGGGCGGGCGTTTTCCCCCCTGCCCCGCTGGGAGGGATGGGCGGTGAGGAACCCTCCCTTTCTCCTTGCCCCTTCGCGCTCTGGGGGACAGGCGGCCGCGCTTCCTTTCGGTGCCCCGCGGGAAGGGGCTGCCGGGGGCTGGCCGGCGGGCGGCCGGGCTTCGGGCCGAGCCCCGGGCGTAGGGTGAGGTGAGGTGGGGCGGGCAGTGGAGGCCGAGGGGGAGCGGCGGGAGCCAGACGTGGCTGAAGGAGTCGGTGTTCCCGCAGCCGCTCCTCAGGTCCCCTCTTTGTCCGCCTGGAGCTGCCTGAGGTGAGCCTGTGGGGAAGTTTTCCAGGGCAGGCCTGGGGTCTGGTTTTTGTAAAAACCTCCTTTTGGGGGCTCGATAAATGTTTGCTTGTTTATTTATTATCTCAGCACGTAGCTGGAGTCTTAAGAGCCTGAAGAGAGGCAGAAAGGTATTGGGAAGGTCTTAGAATAGCTGCTGGCAGGGATGTTTATGACTTCAGTTATTAGGTGTGAGTCAAAGGGAGTCTCGGATTTATAACGCTGTCCTGTCAGCTCTCTTCCCTTTCTTGTCCAGATTTTTCTGTTGCATTTTTCATATAAAGTTTATTTAACGTTAGCCTGTTCTGGTTTTAGACTTAGGTAAATCTTATGTAGAAGGCACATAATGAGGAAGGAGGATCTTTGAAGCCTCGTCAGCTAAGCGAGGGACAAGTGATTCTCATGATGCTTCGGAACACATATAGGTGAGATAGCTTTGGGGATAGGTGTGTGCATCAGATTTAGGATCCTCCCTTTCCTTTCGGAGGATGGAGAGGTACAACTCAAGTAATTTGGCAGAAGGGGTGGTGTTTCCTACCCCAGAAACATAATGTGGGAATTTCCTTGACTGCCATATGTTACTGTGTTTGCAGGACTTTGCTATTTAGATAGTGCTGTTATCATTGAAATTACATGCCAGTTCTGACTCTTAGGACAGTTTATTTGTCCAAGTGACTTCAGGCTCCATGCATACTAAAGCAGGCACAGCTTAGTGTTTGTTCTCATTTTGAAAGGGTTTGATGTTTTGCCAAAAATGGTTGGTACTTAATTTTGAAAACAAAGTTAATAGGCTGCTGTGAAAATACTGGAATTGAGTGGCAATTGACATGGTCAGTGGGACCTGGCTATTGATTAGATTCTATGGACCGTAGGTGGTGTTTGCTGTCTATATTTGTGTCTCAAAGTTAGCCTTAAGGTAGGGAAAAACTGCCACGTGATTTTTACTAAGCTGTAAGTCATAGAAGTCTTCTCACCGCGTGTTTCTGGTCGTCCTTTGGGATTCAGAAAAAATGGAGGAGGAGAGGTACTGCACACCAGCGTGGCAAAAAGTAGCTTACAAAGGTTGGTGTCAGATGGGAGTATGGTTTTTGGAAGTCTAACATGTCAGGTTACTGCCCTTCTCAGTCTTGTGACTAGTGGTCAAAAGTAGTGCAATCGTTAGTTATGGCTCTGGTGTCTTTTCAATATAGTATGATGTGCTAGCAGATGCCAGTAGTCTAATAGATTCTGGAGAGGCTATTTTTTGTTTTCTTTTCTATGGAAGTGATTATGATCCCATCCCCCTATCCTAAAAGTGCACTCCTTGCAATATTACTGAATCATCACTGTACTCTGCTTGCAGTCAGATAATGCCCAACTAAAATAGCATAGAATCTGAGAAAACTGAGCTGCTGGTGTAGGTGTATGTGCTGGCACTTCTCATGTTCCTTGTTTCTCAAGTGCTCTCCAAATGACTAAGTGTTTTCAGGCTGTGCACCTCCTTGTCATGAATATCCATTCGGTGTTAGTACATGGGGAGTCAGATTTGAAGCACATTACGTTACAGGGAATGAAATACTTGGCAAATGCATTATTTTTTTTATGAACTAGGAGATTGGATTTTTTTTGATAGTGCCATTTTATCAGTTTGTGTGTGAAACACCAAGAGAACGTTTAGGGAGTATCTTTTAGGAAAGTGCCTTATTTCATAAAAAGCTTCTGCCTTTGAATGCAAATTTGTTACAAATGTGCCTGCAGAACTTCTCCATGAGAGTTTGCAAAATAGAGGAAGAGCTTATTAGAGGTCTCACTCTCAAGGGTCATTGAGTGGCTCTCTTAGTAGTTTCACAGTGCAAGGTGTTGCATGGCTAAGCTGGCTTAGGTATCCCTGCTCCACATCTCCCATTTCCCACCAGCATCCATCACATACAAGGATTTAAATTTCTGTGCTGTGCACCAGGAGGTGGTCTGGACTAAGATCACCTTTTTTGACTTATAACCATTTAGCAGTGTGGGTATTCAGACAGCTGTTTCGGCCCAACTGAGGAGGCCATGCAGTGATGAAATGGGCAGCTGGCAGAGCTGTTGGCAGCATTGCTATTACACACTTTGCAGATCCACAATTAATGTCTCACCTAAGGAGTCTTGTTGACATTAGTTAAAGTGCCACCGTGACATGAGGTGCCCAGTCAGGCTCACATTAAAGATACCTACAACTCTTTTTGTGGTCTTGACTGGTTTCCCTAGTGGTACTTAGAGTGAGAAAGAATCCTTACTTTACATCTTGGTTTGAATTAATGTCTGATGTCTCATTTCTGTAAATCTGATTTCTATTAATTCAAAAAAAATTCACTTGAAACAGTGTGGTAGGCATAGTTTGTGTATATAAAAATAGAACCCCAAAGGAGCATTTCTATGCAGCAGGCAGTTAAAAGGTGTTGTAACTTAATAGACTGTTCCCTGGCAAAACTGAAGTGAATGCAGTTTAACTAACAGTTATATTTACCTTATCTGTAGGCCCTAGGTGAAAGGGATGATTTTTGTTCCCAATCACCCAAGTGATGGATCTGGAGATAGCGCAGGTAGTGAGTGAGCTGTCAAAATCGCTCAGTGATCTGAAAGAATGCTACTCGCTTTTGTATTTTAGTATTTTTCAGAATTAGCTTAGTTGACTCAGTTGCAGTGCTGTCGTCTTCTGTGAATATTGCATGGCTATACTGTACTACATATAATGGGAAGCCTTGCCCAAAGGTTGAATTTTCATTGCCTTTTTAAAGGGACAAAGCCTTCTGCTACAGCTTTTCTCTGATTTAAACCCCAGCAAGATACTGCAGGAGTGCTAGTGCCAACCAAAGGAGAGGGAGGCATGTGGAGGTGGACTGAAACAAATCCTTTCAGTCATGGGTTGCACTTGCATCATCTTGAAGCTGTTGTGAAACTACAGCTTAAGAACACAAGGTGATTATGAACACAAGTGAAGTGGATTTAATTCATTTTTTTGGTCTGTAGTGAGAAATGTAGACAGGTCATAAACCAGCAACCAGTTGAATAGATATGGTTAAAAAAATAGCCTGCATATAAGTTACTCATATTGTGGTGACATTGGATAAGAGTTTTGTTTTGAAAAAGCCCACCTGTTTGTGGATTGGTGTGTCAAAACATAGGCACCTTAAACTAATTCCCTTTGAAGTTTTAAATGATTATTCAGCTTTATATGGACATACTGACATGCTTCAGTGAGGCTGACTTTATAGAATCAGGATCTTATTTAAGTTGTTGTAAATTCTCTGTAAAATTTTGTACCCAGGATTTAAAGATCAGAGCTCGTCAATCTGCATGGTTTGGTTTAATCTTGGTGCTACTGTGAATAACATACCGATGTCTTGGTATAACAAGGGAGTTGCATGTTCTTTATGAAAATAAAGTTAAGAGCTCTATTTCTGGTAAAGTAGAACAGTTCTCTGTGCTCATTTGTAGATGAAATAGTTCTTGGGAAGTATGTCAGTAGCCTTGTTCCTTTTCCAAGGGAAAAAAGGAAGGAATAGTAGGGTGCTGTCATGACATCGAAGCTTAAGACCTTGTTACCTTTGTAAGATAAAATACTGCGACAGCTACTGAAACAAATTAGAAACAAAATGTCAAAATAATGTGAGGGAAGTACATCCTGCAGTGTGGTGGCTTAACTTCTCCCAGCAGTGTTATTTTAGGTTGTTATCCTTTGTTTTACAAGGTTAGCCATTTGTTTTTGTCAGATTTCCATCAGCTAGGAAGAATATAGTGTGGTCTTCTCCGAATATTAAAGTGTGAGTAAGCTTTTTGGTTTAAGTCTTGCCAGCCCCTTGCAGGTTGCACGTGTTCAAAACAACGGTTACATGCTACTTGATGTGGTGTTCTGATAAGCTTTTACTTTCACTTTTCATAATAGAAAAGTAGCTGCGAATTTGGTCTTGTCCTGTTGCTTCAGGCTAGTTATTCAGCACTGCTGTGGGGAATACCGAAGTATTCCTTCCATAGCTGTTTTACAACTAGACAGCAGGATTGACTGGGCATGGAAGAGTTAGAAGTGGTCTGATGTGACATCAGGCTCGCCTGCTTTTTGTGTCAGCATGCCATGGATTCTTCACCAAAAAAAACAAACCAAAAACATTTGCTTGCTGGCTTCATGTCCTGCAGAGCTGCCTTTCATCTGTGGGTTTATGCAAATAAGTTTACTGTCTTCAGCAGCTTCCAGTTCCCTGCTCGTCAGGCTTCCAACTAGCCGTAGCCGTGTAGCTTATGAAAATTTCTTCACGCTTCGTTTGAGTTTGTCAGGAATAGATGGACTCCAACTCTGCTTTGCTAGCCATGATGTTTTAAACCAATTTTTTGGCATCCTGGAGAAATTTACTCCTACAGGTCTCAGCTTATCTCCTTTTAATATTTGCCTTTAGTATCTGTCTTTAATATTTTATCTCCACTTAGTATTTGTCTTTTCTGTGACATGTGCAGGAGAAGATGCTGCCATCATTCTACTCAACAAAAAACACTCTTAAGAGCTTTCATCTTCTTTCCCCTTTGTGTTTTTGCAAAGGGGAAATGTTTCCATGTTATTTACATTGCTTGTTTCTTTTCTGTAAGGTTGGCTGACCAAAGTCCAGTTTAGTTGAAACTAATAGTTTTCAACTTCTTGTTTGTGGAAGGGAGGGAGAGGGTGGGGTTACTGCACCAAGTTACCTGAAGGGGTTTGTAAAAGGTAACTGGGAAAAGTGAGTGTGTGTTCAGTTACAGTGCTGACCATTGGAGCATGGCATGATTCCGCTGAAAACAGTCTTAGCAGTCAACAAACGTAAAATAAAATGCTGAAAATAAAGAGTCATGACCCCTTGTTTAGTTGCCACCCTAATTAGAGTCATGTTACCTTGAGTGCCCGCTCACTTTCTGGGGTTTGACATGCATGCTGGTGTGTCATCGTTATTTTGGGAGAGTGGAATATTCTCTGCCTCTTTGAGTTTCTTGAGCCTGCTAACCATGTCTGGGAAACAAAGGGAAGGTCAAGGGCTAAATTAAAGATTAACACACACACACACCCCTTTTTTGGTTTGTTTGTTTTAAAAGGCATTTGAAAAATCGGAGCTGCCATCTAGATTGGGGAAAGCATGCTTTGTGTAAAACTGTATATAATGTATTCCAGTAGTTGAGATAATAGTTCTGCTGCTTTCTCTTTCCTTCACTTGAAATAGGGAGATATATAGCCATAACAGCAGCGCATACAGGTCTGTTGGCTCAGAAGGTTGTTGTTGGTTTCTTTGGCCTGCCGTGTTGCTTTAAAGCAAAGGGAGAAAATGCTTTTCTCCACAGATTTTGTGCATTTGAATTGTGTAGATCAGATTTATCTGGAGATAGATGTCACTTCATAGTTGTTTTTTTTCCATCATCTGCTGCTGTTTAGGTAAAGACACTTAGGGTTTTAAGTTCTTTCTCTATTTGTAAGTGAAAAGGGGACACTGGGATGTTAGCAATTTAGATTGCTTAGCTTTCACGTTGCCGAAATAATTTTCACCCGATTCAGAATGTAATTATTATGTAGTACTCCAGTTAGGTATAGGTCAAAGACCTCCTGTTGTATCCCTTGGGAATTCAGACCTTTTGTAGGCAGTCAACATATTTGCAAACCACTTTATTGTTTCAAGCCAGTAAATTCAAAGGTAGAAGGCTTTATGATGTCCAGGCACATTTAAATATATGTCATGATGAAAATCAAAGATCCTGTTCGGAACTTCATAACTGTGATGAGTTATATGCATTCTGCTTTTTTTTGTTGGAAAAATTGGATTTTTTTTTTCTGTTTGTAACTAACAATTGGAGTGCGTTACCTTACTTGTGGAAAAATACAAAGGATAGACAAAAATGGATGAGTAGTGATAAAGAATGATATGCTAAAGGTATGAGATAGAAAGGAGTAGAAACACTGAACGGAGAGCTGGAAAAAAGACTTAACAGAAGAATTAGGAAGAATTTGCCATCTGGGAAACAAAGAACAGAATTCAGTCATAAAGTGATGATGCTAACTGAAATATTAGAATAAGTGTTCATGGTTAGCTTACCATCCAGTGTGAAGCTCCATTAACTCTTGTAAAGAAAGAATACTTGCATAATGTTATATTCACAGCTGTAGCAGTGTATCAGTTTGCTAAAGCTTCAGTATTTGTTCTTAAGAGAAGGTACAAAAATGTTGTCCTAGTGACTATGTTGCCTTTTTTTTGCTAGGTGGTGACTAGCTGAGGGATTGACAGAGGGCGGTGGTGTTATCCAAGTTGAAGAGAGAGCATCTTCTGCTTCAGAAAACCCTGTATCCTGATGTCTAGGGTACTTCCCATGTGGGAAAAGCTACAGTTCCTATGTGCTGTTTTTGGTTTGGGGCAGAAACTTTACTTTCGAACAAGGCATCAGTTCAGGAAATGTAACAGGAAGAACTGCTTGCTGTACAGAAATCTGTATAGACATACCAGAGGAGTAGATTTTATTTATTTTTTTTTAATATTCAAGTTGTTGTACATTCCCCAAAGGCATAATCATAAACTTCACCCAGGAAGGTGCCAATTGCTTCCTTGTATCTCATTTAAACCTACTCTCTTTCAGTTTAACACCGTTGCTGCTTGTCCTATCACTACAGGTCCTGGTAAAAAGTTTCTCTTCGTTGTTATTATAAGCTCCCTTTAAGTACTGGAAGGCTGCTATAAGGTCTGCCTGGAGCCTTCCCTTCTCCAGGCTGAACAACCCCAGCTTTCTCAGTCTGTCTTCACAGGAGAGGTGCTCCAGCCCTCTGCTTATTTTTGTGACCCTCCTCTGGACCCGCTCCAACAGATCCATGTCTGTCTTGTACTGGGGACCCCAGAGCTGGATGCAGTACTCCAGGTGGGGTCTTGTGAGAATGGAGTAGACAGGAGAATCACCTTCCTCGACCTGTTGTCCATGCTTCTTTTGATGCAGCCCAGGATATGGTTGGTGTTCTGGGCTGCAAGCGCACATTGCCAGCTCATGTCTAATTTTTCCTCCACCAGTACCCTCAAGTCCTTCTCTGCAGGGCCGCTCTCAGTCCATTTGTAACCCAGCCTGTATTGATACTGGTGATTGCCGCGACCCAGGTGTGGGACCTTGCACTTGGCCTTGTTGAACTTCGTGAGGTTCTTATTTGCTCACTCCTTTAGCCCGTCAGGGTCCTTCTGGATGGCATCCCTTCCCTCAGTGGCACTACTCAGCTCAGTGTCATCTGCAAACTTGCTGAGGGTTGCTCAGTCCTGCTGTCTGTGTCATCAGTATGGAATACCATACAGACCCCTGAGGGGCACCACTTGTTACTGATGCCCCTTTGGACATTGAGCCATTGACTGCAAGTCTTTGGATGTGGCCAGCCAGCCAATTCCTTATCCATTGAGTACTCCATCCATCAAACCTATATCTTTCCAATTTAGTGACAAGGATGTGTGGGAAATAAGTTTCCCAAAGAGAATAATAGTTTTCTTTCCATTATTAGATATCTAATTGAGACCTGCAAAAGAATTAAATCAAGGCTTTAATGCATCTGTAATAATAAGCATTTTATGAGCTCCCTTTGCCTACTTTTCCTTTTTGTCAAGTTTTCCTTTGGGGACAAAAAGCTTATTTCTATAAGGACACAGAAGCTGCTGAGTGACTATGGAGAATCAGATTTAAGGAAAAAAGCCTCTTTTGAATGACATTGCATCTCTCTGAAATAGAAAGCTTGTCTGAACCAATTCACTGTGGACATTCAGAACTTACGATTTTGCTCTGGAAAGTCAGGTTACGAGTGTATATTAATTCGTATTGTTCCTGCATGCTGTTTCTGTTGATAGTGAGATCCGTTTGAAACGAACATCATTTTGTGCTCTCTTTATTCTGAGGAGTGGAGGTTGTACAGAGGGTGGTACAAGGGAAAATTTCTCTGTTTTTAGCTAAACCTATTTAGACAAAAGTTTTTGTAAAAGTTTCTTTAACTGCGTGCCTTGAAAATGCCAACAACAAAGCCATCGGGGAAGACAATGGTTTTAAGAGAGATTGTGTCCGATTTTGGTACAGTTGGATCTCTGTGGGCATCATGGTCTCACTTTTTAAAACACTTGTTTTAAAATGTATGTGATGATAAAACTAATATTGTCACTAATAATTTCAGATTATGAGTGTTTATTATGGTCAGTGCCTTGTGATAGTCTATGACTTGATTTTAATGTCATTTAAAGAGATCCAGAGAGGAGGGATCATCCTGTGGTAAAGGCACAGGCTTCCTTAGTGATTCTGTTTCCCACCTTTGGACTGTGATAAAGTTATTTTTCTGGTTCCCCAGCCTATTGTGGATGAGTTAATTAAGGCATGCGTGGTTCTCAGAGTAGTTATCTGTGTGTTATAGAAACCTATACAATAAGCATTATTGCACATGACAGGCTCAGAGGACATTCAGGTGAAAGCATATATCTTGTTCCCATATTCTGAGGATCTAGAAGAGTAACTGTTGCCTGCTATGAAGCGCAGCTGGTCAGAGCTGAAAGTCTGATGATGATAGATAGGGAAGTGTCCATTTAATAGTGGATGCTCAACAGCAAATTGCTTGGGATTTCTGTTGCACTTTTTTGAGTGTGACTTAACAGATTTTGTGTTTGGGTTTGGGATTTTTGTGTTTTGTTTTGGTTTTTTTCACTTCATGCCGGCAGGGTTGGCTTATATTCAAAGGATAGCTCTTGGAATATTCCCTTGCTGAAAGTAGCCCAGTTATTGTACTGCTCTGCATCTGGCACAATTTCAGAAAGGGTCTTCTCTAGAAAAACTAAACAAACCTTTTAATTTCCAGGAGTATAAGTGTATTCAGTAGACATTCAGGAAAACATTCTTTACTTGTCTATGACTGAGTGGCTTTTGTTTAATGTAGTTTTGAGAAGTCTTGCAACCATTTTACCATAAGGCTGTGCTTGCCAAATAGTTATATCTTTATCTCTCAGAGGCTGGGGGGGGGGGGCGTGAGACAAACAACAAACCAAACAAAAAAGAGGACTGGGGTTTTCTGAAAACCATGAGTGATTAATGTTTAGTTGGCAAAATGTAAATACCCCTTTAATAACGATACTATGATTAAGGCTTTAAGAAACAAATCTCCACTTTTCTAATAGTACAGCTCTATTGCTTCATCCAAGAATGTCATTCTTCTTCTCTGGAAGCTGTCACTTTAAAAGTGTAATGTCTGTAGGAGTGATTAATGCCTCTGATGTATTTTTAATCTTCCTGGTACTTGCAATTAATCCTTGCAAAAAACCTGCTACAATAAAAATGACTGTTCTCATCATTTTATGGAAGGGACACAGAGCAGAGGAAACATCCCAGAACAGATAGAGTCAAAATAGGACTATATCTTTCTCCTACAGGCCATTAAGCCAGGCTTTCATGTGTCTCAGAACAATTCAGACATTCTGATCTCTTCCCTAATGGCAACTTAGTATAACCAGTCATTGGATGAGATTTACGAATACTTTTTGAGCAAATAAGCAGAACCTCTATTTCTTCTCTTTTGTAGGTGAGCGTCTTAGTTGTTTGGTTACAAGTCATACTTCTGTCTGTCTAGTCCAATTTATCATGAATTCTTCCTTTCACAGAGTTTCACTAGACGGCAGGAAGACTTTCTGTCCATGAATGCTCTCTAGATGGATGAATAGGAAGCTTCATAGAGTATGTACTGTGTGTGGCTGTGGGGGGTGAGGGTATGAAATCTCTAAGGTTTGGGAATTGGCATAGGACTATTGTGCTGAATGAGTACCTCTTGGCTTAAAAGATTTGGCTTTAGAGTTGGAAGACTTTTTAATTTTATTTTTTTAAGACTGGCTTTTAGTGTGAGGTGCTCAATTATGTTAGTGTTTGCTCAAATTGGATCCATTAGGAGTCTGATGCTTTTGAAAACTGGGTTTACATGTAGTGCCTGATTCATGACCTTGCTGGTACGGAAGCTTTTTTTAACCATCCACATCTGCAGCTTTTGGTGACTGAAGTTGGTGGGCCTGTCAAGGGGTTTTATGGTGTCTGTGAGGGTTTTTGTCTTGGATTTAGGCTTCTAATATTTCATCATTCTGCTGGTGGATTTGGGCCCACTTGCCTTAATATGTTTCCATCGTTCTTGCCTGAATGTCAAACTGGCTTGGCATAACCTTTAGGCAAGGAAGTGAGAAGTCAAGGAAATCCTCTGTAAGCTGTAGTCATACTGCAGCTGTGTAAGCCTGCTATATAAACAATTGTGATACGCATTGAGGAAAAAAAACCAAGAAAACCTCTAATTCTACTGTAGTGAAAAACCTTACCTCTTATCCCTTCAACCTTGACATAAGCTGGATGTGAACATGTGGTACCCGAAGAGATTTTCGTTAGATTTGTGTGTTCAGAAGCCTTTGTGAGGGCAGTATGTTCAAGTGAGTTTCTGTGGCACCGCTCTGCATGTGAGAGAGACTTCAGAGTTCTTCAAATCCCTCCATATGGTATTTCCTATGTGGTTTATTTTGTAGTTTCATTCTTTTTTGCAATGGTACAAAAATATGCTTCCTAGAAGTTTAATGGAAAGTCATGTACTCCTACAGAACTCGGATATCAAGTGTAGTGTTTCTGGAAGTACACGAATGCCTTTCTGAGCTCCCTTTCCCTGATGTGGACACTGAGCACACACAACACGTTTTGTTTAGGAAGCCAGTTTCTTGTAGGCAGTGTAGCTGTGCTGTCTTTGTGACAAAACTGGCAGGGTGGTATTTGTGGTGCAGCTGGCAACTCATTTTTTTTCAATTCCTGCTTCACCAACTAAGCCCAGATGTTTCCTGCCACTGCCTGAACAATATGTTATATTATTTGTATGAGTTTCTGTAGCCCAGAAAAATAACTGATTGCAAGTATAGCTGAGTAATGTATAACTTGAGAATTCTGTACCTGTAGTTGCCAGATGGTCACCATTCACTGAAAAAAGAAAAAGTTGTTTTTCTGTTAATGTTATCATAAATAATTCTAAAATCCTAGACAGAGGGTAAATAACTTGAATTTAATTTAGTCCTCAACACTGTATCCCTTTTTCTGCCAGATAACTTATTTTATCTAATTAACATAAAATCCACGGTGTTTTTTTAAATTCAGTTGGATTTTATGGGTCATCTCTTCTAATATAAAGCTTCCTTATCTTTTCCCCAGAAGGCGACAGAGGTTTTATGATACCACCACAGATATCGCAGTGCCCTCTTACAGTTTGTTTGATAGTCCTGGGTTCATTTGAGTTACTCTTTGAATTACTCAGCAGCACTCAGTAGTTAAAAAAAGTTCAGTAGCTTTCACATACCCTAAAGGGTGGAACACAGGCTGCATTACTGCATCCTCACCCATGTCCTCCCTGCTCTTCTTTCCTGGGTATATTTCTTTTCTTCTCTTGCCTTGAAGGTGCCTGTCTGTGACTGTAGCAGCATTTTTTGTTGTTTCTGTAACACCTCATTGTCTGCTTGAAATCAATAAGAAATAATGATGAAAATATATGTGCAAAGCTTGAATCTAGCAAAATACTTCATCAGCTGCTACTTGAGACTTGAAGCCCAGCTTACAAAAACTGAGGACACTTCAGAAGCTTTCTATATGTATGTTAATACTGCATATAGGCGCTACTCCTCCTTAAGACCCAGTGTAATTTGGATGCTTAGGTTCAGCCTTGTCTCTTAAAGAGCAATTGCAGAATGTTTTTCTGGTGATATGCTGGTTATATTTCCTGTGTTGCTTATTGCTGCGGAGTCCCTTACGTAACTGTTCTGTGTTAACCTTGTCTTGACAATCTGAAGTTGTCAGCTCTAGTGTAGCCTGGTTTACGGCTTCTCATTTTTTCACTTTAAACTATGTTCTGTGTCCTAGTTGAAAGTTAAAAGGAAAATCAGTGTTCCAATAGTCTTTGTGTAATCACTTAAACCCAGAACAGTTTCAGAAGATTTTTTTTTTCAGTATAAAATGGGCAGATGAGTCTTTTTGTGAACATAGAAACAACTGATACATGTTTGCTGTGCTATTTTACACTGTGGTTTGTCTTTAAAACTTTTCCATACAAAGAGCATAATAAATGACCTTTGCTTGCTTAGCAAGGCACTTGGTTAGGTTGCTTAGGTACACTTCGTGTCTGCATCACAATATATACATAATTAGAGAGAGAATCCACATGCACACGAGCACTTGCTACCTTTAATGCAGGACTGTTGTGGCATCTCTTTGGACTGGTGTAGATATCGCATGTAGTAGCCAGCCTTTTTACTCTTGTCAGGCTCAGTTTCCCGTTCATGTTATTCAGGTCTACAGGTCTCCTTTCTTGCTCTTCCCATTTTTTTCAATATCCCTAATAAACAAGTTCAGAGCTCTGGTTTGTTTAATCCGTGTATGGTGTCAGATTATAGTCCAGAGAATTTTTGTACATTTTGTTTATGTGATATAGTGTGAGGGTAACGATCAGATAAATATATCTGCTGATTTACTGGTCAGATAATTCCAGATGTGCACTGGAATCCAAGTCTAGTCCTTTTTTTATTGAATTACTGTATTTTTCCTACTTTTTTATAGTCTCATGTAGTTTCATCAGAATTCCTCCCATACTCTTAAACGGTGTTCTAGTCACTTGGGGTATGTAGCTTATTTAGATAACATGTGATTAACATACGTAACATCATTTTAAATTCCTTCCAATGATAATAGGAAAAAATTACTTCATGTACTGTTGTATGACACTGTAATGTTCTCTTTTTCTTGTTTTCCAGCTGTATGGGGAAACTTTGTCAATATGAGGTAATGTATATATTTTTTGTATTGAATATCCTTATCTGAAATAAAATTAACTTGCCTTTCCCATCAACACGCATCACTGTTTCAAGTAGGGAGAAAATAGAACAGCAGCTCACACTGCTGTTTGGATAGTTGCTAAGCACTTGATACCTCTTTTTAAATACAAGGTGTTCAGTCTTGAAAAGGACTATACCTCTGCTGCAAATCTCACCTAGGATCTTACTTTCACTTCAGCATCTGCCTTTCTTTACACAAATTCATCTTCTGATTTTGGAGATGGTTTCAGGCACGTCTGTTGACATAGCTGGGCACTTAGGCTTGGATTCTGCTTTTCCTCAGCACAGATCTGACCATATCTCAGTGGCAATACAGGCTTAAACATTGAAGAGCAGCAGATCCTCCACTGCTTGCCGTAATTATGTTTCTGTACCTAGAATTTTTTGAGGGGTTTTCCTCCTCCACAGCTAATTGGGAGAGAATCTGGTGGTTTGACTGCTGAAACGCAAAAAAAATCCCCTGCTGTCCCCCAGATTTTTTGCCCTTAGAAATAGGAAAGCATAACATATGCATGCAAAACATGCAGATTTTCACTGCATTTCTGCTTGCATGTGAGTCTTTGTCCTCTGGGAAAATTCACCAGGAAGACACAACTGAAAAATAAGGTGAAGAGAATATGGGGACAGTCTGTTCCCTACAACAAAGGACAAAATGTTTCACTGTGTTGTTTTGCCAGTAAAGGGTTTGGGTACCCTGTTGCCATGCTTAGAAGCACAGAGTAAAGTTTGAGGCAAAGTAAGAAAATTAATTAATTTTCTGTGGGCTCTGAGTCAGCATGGGCAGCTTACCCAGGGGTCTGTTCCTGTCCCAGGCTATGCACTTTACTTCTGTTGGGAGTTTCCCACCCTTACTACAATGTGTTCAGCTGTTAGGCAAACAGCTGCTGTGGCTCACAGATGGAGATATCATTTAGATTACCGTGTTATTGTGACCAGCAAACTATGGCAGCTTAGCAGCTGTTACATGAGCAGCTGAGCATTTCCAAAGGAAGGACAAGAACCTTAAAGAGGGGTTTGAGGAGGGCAGGTGGGCATGGGATCTAATGCGTTCACTCCCTGATAAGCTGTGCTTACAAATGCTACCATGAGCTATATCTGACTTATTTGAGGTGTCCATTATAGAGGTATCAAGGATGAAATTTTTTATTTCTGAAGGTCAGATGTTGGTCCTCAGCCAATAAGATTGTATTTGTTAGGAGGAAGAGCTCATTAAAACCTAAACTGCAGAGCGCAAGTCCTCAAGTTCCAGGATTTGTGAATAAACAATAGTAGGAATTATTTTTGAGGGAGCCTTTTTATATTCTGAGAGGTTTCCCAGATTTTCCTCGCTCATTTAGCAGAGAGGAAAGGCTAAGTATTCCACAGATTATTTGTATAGCTTTTCGTAGATTTCTGTTATTTGGCAAAACATTTGAAAAATTCTCAAGATTTACATAATATTGCTTCCTTTTAGTAAATTCATACTATGCTAACTGGAGGGTTTTTATTTGCCACTATTACAATAAATTACAATTTGTTTTGAAAAGATGGTTGAGGGTCTGTGTGTCTTGGTCCAAGAATTTACTTCACTCTTAACTGATACAACAAAACGAATCTCGTCAATAAGATTTTTGCCTCAGTAATAGACTGAACTGGCTTTTTAGTAAAAGAGTTTTACAGAGGGATATGAAGGGAATCATTGCTCTGACTTTTAACAGTGTAGCGTATGTATATCTGCTTAACAAAGGATCTTCTGTTTCCCTAGGTGTAATGACTTCAGGTCCTGAGTAAAGGATCTCTGTTTTATTTGAAAGAACTCCATTTTGTGTTGGATAACCATGAATCCTCTACTATGCAAAAACTTACTACTGTAAGATAAATAATTCCCCTTTTGGAAGGTTTAATTGAAAAAAAAAAAAATAATTATGCAAACTTAAGGAAAATCACATAGACTAGATGCAAGAGGTAAAAATGTAAAGATACATATTCTACACTTGTAGAAGTTTACTGAAAGAATGAACACGACTAATTTGAGATACTTTACACAGTAAGATGCTAAATAAGACCACACATATTTGTGCAAGACAACAACTTCTTACATGGTAAGAAGTTTTCACAAGTTACTTTGACTTCCCTAAGTATATAAGCTTGGCTTCATTTCAAATAAGTAGTATTTGTGTGCTAAGTCAGTATTGCCCATCAGATGGTCTCTTAAGACAAGTTTGGATATGGGTTTTTTTTCCTTGTTTTTGTAAAAGTTCAAATTCAAAGCTAGACACATTTGCCCTTCTTTCTTTTTGATTGACATTACAGTTACAGTTGTGGCATTAAAGGAAAATGTTTTATTAGCATACCTGTAGCATCCAGTAAACAGAGTTTCTCAAAAAACATCTTAGGCATTTGCATAGTAAAGCTACATTCAAAAACATTTCTGCTGACCTAACTGTACCTTAATGCAGTGATTAGACTCTTTTGTACAATGAGGTTAATTTTCTCTGTAAAAAGAATGTCATCTTTACGGTTATTACTCTTTCCTGTGGGCTTGGTTCAGTTTCTGCCAAACGTGGTGACAAGACTGTCTGATTTTGGTGGGGATTTGACTTTCATTTGCTCTGAATATATCTCTGAAATAATAATAACTTGGGATGCTTTGAAGATACTGTTTTAACAGGAAAATTATGATGCAGGTGCAGTGGAGCAACTAATGCTTAGGTATAGATTATGTTTTTTCTTTTTGCCAACAGGTCTCTTCAAGAAAATGGGGATCAGAAGGTGGAAAGTAAAATAGAGGAGGTTAGTTTGCTAATAGTTGTTGTTTGTTTTGTTTTGAGGACTCCATTTCACTTATTTTATATTGAAAGGGTGTATTTAGTTCTATCTCATTACTCTCCATTTCGCTAAAACCATTCAAAGCATTGGATTTGTGTCTGTACATAAGTTTTTGAACTTTTCAACACTGTAGCGGAGTTTCTAACATAGATTTATGACTCATCTTTTATTTTTTTTCTGTAAGCCTTTCTTGAAAGTAATAGCTCTACTGTCTCATTTGCTACAGAGACTGTGGTAGAGTCCTCCTGAGAACTGTTTTTTGTTATTGAATGAAGGATACGCACAAATTCTTTCCTCTGTCACCCCTACAAAATTTTCAGTATATATGTTTGTTTGAAAATTCAAACCCTCCAAAAAATGCTTTGCTTTGTTCTTAACTAATGAACAAAGGTGGGGTGTTTGTGATGGTGGGCGGTACCAATGCTTTAAGCACAAGCCCTGGCAATTTCTGGAGTAGAGGTGGGTATTGGAACACACCAGTGGTTCTGAACTTCTGTACCAATACCTCTGAATTGTCATTTAACCTCAGTTTGTTGGGAAACATTAAGAATCTGTGCAACAGGTCTATCTGCAGTTGTTTTTAGACTTCCAGTCTAATAACAAGAAAACAAAAGAATTTAATAGATACAAAAGTCTTTGAGGTCAATACCACCTGCCCCTTGTGTTGGGGTGTGTGTGACCATACTAGTGTGATCTGGTCTGCCTAATGTCTTGTATTCCAACAGGTTTATATAGCAATCATTCCTCTGGATGCAGTGGAAGCCCACTTAAATTCGAAAGATTGTGTTCTTAGTTTGTCTTGTTTCATTCCTCCTTTTTTTTTATCATGTTTTTAAAGCTTTAATTATACAGTATCTTGAACCATCAGAAAGTTCAACGTACAACTGTTTCAAGAACTATTTGCTGCTTCACAGAGCTGGATAATGAATATAAATGACAATACTGTATTTATTCTTAACATGAATTTGCAGCTTATTTCTGTTCATGAAGTTCCTGAATTGTCTAGCTCTAACCACTAATATTTGTACAAAACTAATTAATAAAGATTGGTGGTGTATTGCTGTATAGTACCATTTCAAATGATAACCCTCTGATAGCTTTCAACTTATGTATGGCCCTAGATGGTAAAATTTGTGACAAGGTTTTAGTAAACCTAAAAACAAGTTCAGGGAGCTGTTGTAATTTGGCAGGACTTTTAGAAATTTGAGTCACATGATAATGTGAAACTAATGCTGACTTAATTGATTCTCTCTTTCAAAGCAGTGAAAATGAAAAAAGAAGTCTTGGTAGGTGAACTGTATTTTCTGACAAATTTCCTTTTAATATTTGTTAAAAGCCTAGATACAACTTTGAATCATGATATAAAACTTATCTTAGATTTTTAAACATTAAGTTTCTTTGAATTCATCTACCATGTCCTGAGAGAAATCTAGCCTTTGCACTGGAGCTAATGCCCCTGTTTCTGCGTGTCTGTACTCTTTTAAGTATGTGTATCTGCTCTCCATTTAAATAGCTGAGGTTTTACTGACTGTCCTATCATGCTGTTGCTAAATATAGATTGCCTTTGACAACCTTAGATGAGTCATTTGTGACTTCAATTTGCCAAATAGGAATCATAACATTGGATGTTCTTATCAACAAGACCATGGTACTCCTAGCCTTGAGGTGTTTTGTTTTCAGTGGTAGGCTAAGGGATTTCATGCTGTACTAGGTGATTTGATTTTTGGTGAAAAAGGATTTTTTTTACATAAAGAATGCTTTAAGATACAGGTTTCTTGGAGTGTCTTCAGTGAAGCTCTTCATAGGAGGCTATTTGCCATGATTTTTGCTCTAAAGTAACTTCCTATATGTATGTTTTGTGATATGAATTTTGTTCTATCCTTCAAAGATTAAAGATTTCTTTCTTTTAGGCTGTTGCACCTCTACGGGAGAAAATCAAAGATCTAGAAAAAAGGTATGTCTTTTTTGCTAAATTTGGGAAGCAGTTAAAAAGCACAGTTTCTGTTCTGTAGAGGTCAATTCTGTAGTTGTAGGTTTGAGATAAACGTTTTGTGTATACCCCCAGTACCTTTGGATTTTTATCATATCTAAGTGAGGATGAGGCCTTGAATGCTGGAAGACATTAATGCATAAGGTATTAGGTTGATTAATCCCAGTAAAGTAAACTAGGAGTGCTGGATTTTTGTAAAGTTCAAATCCTGTGGAGGAATTTGCTGGTGAACGGATTACCAAGGTTTAGGAAGTCCAACCTAGGTGTGTCCCAAAACATTGGTTTTGACTTCAGAAGACTGAAAATAGCTTTTGCCTCACATTTCTCACACTTGTGATCAGTTACAATGGTTTAGCTAAAGCATAGTGATTTGCTTGTGAATCTTAGCCTGTGCATGTGCATTAGATGAGCCCGACTGACTCACTTTTCTCAGAATTTGTAAGGGAACGTGATATCTTGGATTAAGCTGCGTGATGTGATTGAGGAAAAGCAGACAAGCTTTTTGATGGGCTGCAGATATTAAACATGTACAGTAGTTCCACAACACCTTAAATTGACATAGTTGTTAAAAAAAAAAAAAAAACCCAAAACCACAAAAAAAGACTACCCAAGCCTGATCCATTTCTCCCTGTCTGTTTGTGTCCACCCTGCAATGTCATTTCCTCCCTTTTATGCCAGCAGAACCACTTGAGTGATGATAATAAGCTGGATGGGGAAACCAGGCATTTCAGTCTCTCTTTGCAAATACCTCCCTGGCTCCCCAGCCTGGTTGCCTTTCTGCCAGATGAGTTCTCCCACCTGAGTATCCTCCTGGGTAGGTGTTTTTCATCACAAAATAAGGTCTGGAATAGAGGTGGGAATTGTCAGCTCTAACAAGGACACTGCTGCTTTTGACAGTGATGCTGTTTCACAGGTGGTACTCTTGATGTCCCCAGCAAGCAGCTAGCTGAGAATGCTGCAATACAGAGGGCCAAGTTTGGACTTACCCAGGCAGTGCCAGTAAGCCTGGATGGTTATGCATGGCATACTGGTGGCTGTGTGCCCTTCCTCTGGACGGGGAGGCAGAATCCTATTGCTCTTGGCCAGTGGTATGCTCAACACCAGCAGTGTTCTTGAGTTTTGTCTTGCCAATGAGCAGTTACCCCTCCTCCCCCTACCAGTCCTGTGCTGTTAAAAAAAAAAACAAAACAGTTTGTCAGTTCTGTTTTTTACAATGGATTTGAAAGATTCAGTGGCCTGCCACATGCAGTTTATTTCAGTGAGAATACTGATCTGATTGCTCATCTCTTAATGTAAGTGTGAACTTCATGAATTGAACTAGGTGATGTATTGTCAATATGAAACAATTCGCAGACTACATCACCTGTAGTAGTTGCCTGTGATACTACCGTACCAATTATAACAGTCAAATTATAAAGATTTATGTTCAGAAGAAATTTTTGATGTCCTACCTCTGTTCAATTGAGTTATTTAATCTTTATTGATAGCCCAGCATATTTTCAGCTTCAGTGGTTGGCAATTCAGGTATTTCCTCCTGCCATTCACAGAGGACCTTTGTGGGAGGATATCCTGTTTTGTGCTTTTTTTTTTTAATAATTGTTATATTTTTCCAAATGAGCAGTGAGTTGCTGTGTGAAACCATGAAGTTAAAACTTCTCCCAAGAGCCATCTAAATGCTCTTTTGTTTTTGAGTAGTGTTTGTAGTGTATTGATGAGTCGTGTTTCAAATGTCTAGCAATGAGGAGAACGAATCAAAATATTTTCTTTTACCTCTGTATGAGCCGATCTGGGAATTATACTTTCACGAAATGTGAGCTTATGATCTCTTATGGCCCATATGAAAATATGGGTTCTTATTGTTTTGAGTTCTTCAAATAGTGTAGCCATTTACTTCTGCTGGTTTAACTGCATGTGGATTGTTGCAATTAATAATTTTTGGATTTTATATCTATGTAAAGTGACAGTAAATAACTAATCACTGTCAGATGCCTGAAGGCTGATCATGCTTGCAAAGTTTATGTTCTAGTGTAAATGTTTTTTTTTTTTTTTTTTTTTTACCTCATAAGCTGATAAAGCCTGAAAGCAAACCATCGTCATGCTTTTGGGAAGCAGGAAAGAGAAGAATTCCTTAATGCTAATCTCATGGCAAGAGATTGTTTAACTGAAGCTAAAGTCAGACAATTTTTATTAATAATTTGCACAGCAAAAGCATTGCTGTGTAGTCATCAAAGGAAGCATTAGGTCAAGATAAATTCAATGTTGTTGCCAAAAAATAAACATTCCAGACTCCTGCCCACTGCCTCTAAGCTAGTACTGCTGTAATGGAAGGAGCAAAAATGGTTGGGAGGTCCCTTTGGCAGCAATATTACTCCATGCTGGATTAACGTGACCTTAAAATAGTGGTCTTAAAAGTGGAGGAGACTGATTTTTACCTTGCATCAAGTTATTTGGTGCTTCGCTGCTTTTTTTTTTTAAACTCCATAAGCTTCTTTTTTATTGGTGGATTTGCCTTTGTCTCACGGGAAGGCTGCATTTTACATATCTGCATTATACTTATGCACTGCTGTTTCTCATTGCTTCTCAGCTTAAATCAAAGAAATCAGGTTGCCATTAGTGACGCATGTGGTGATGCAAGGCAAGTGTAGGTACCTTCTTATTTCAGTGTTCCTGTATGGGTAATATTGGAAGATTCTACTGCCATGTTTCCCCTATCCAGAAAGCTGAAAATTGTTTACACTCTGGGATGAAAAGTTGACACAAGTACAGAATCATCTGTGCTTTGCCTCTGAAGAATTCCTGTTGAGCCAGTACTGCAGGTTAGAAGCAAAGGAGGTGCTTCACAAGATGTAGGGTCAGTTCAGTCAGAGTCTATTTGTGAGTAGATGAAAATGTAATCTCAGTGTGAAGTCTTGGCATATATACCTCCTGCATACTACATCCAATTGCCTCTCTAGCATGTGGACTTTCTGGAGGAGAAGAGTAGCCATCGTTTGATTTCTGTCCAGTATCACACTGATATTTAGTTAAGAAAAACCTGGGCTATTAAAATACTGCCAAGACTACAATGCTAATTACTGAAATAAATAATAAAATTCACACCTTTCTTTGGAGAAGTTTCTTGCTGTATGCAGAATGCATGACACTGGGGGGAGAAAGAAATGAAACAAGAAAAGCCAAGGCCGCCTTGGAATTAAACCTGGCCAGGGATGTCAAGCTCAACAGGAAGGGCTTCTACAAGTATATTGGAAGCAAAACGAAGACCAGAGAAGTTGTGGGCCCACTGTTGAATGAAACAGGAGCCATGGTGGTGGAGGATGCGGAGAAGGCGGAGTTACTGAATGCCTTCTTTGCTTTGGTCTTTACTGCTCGGACCAACCCTCAGGAGTCCCAGGCATTGGGGGAAGTAATGGGGAAAGAAGACTACTTCCCTTGGATTGAGGAGGATCAAATGAGGGATCAATTAGATATTCACAAGTCCATGGGCCCTGATGGGATGCACCTGAGAGTGCTGAGGGAGCTGGCAGAAGTCATTGCTGGGCCGCTCTCCATCATCTTTGAAAAGTCCTGGAGAAGAGGCGAGGTGCCTGAGGACTGGAGGAAAGCCAATGTCACTCCAGTCTTCAAAAAAGGCAAGAAGGAGGAGCCGGGGAACTACAGGCCGGTCAGCCTCACCTCCATCCCTGGAAAGATGATGGAACAGCTTGTTCTGGGCGTCATCTCAAGGCATGTGGAGGAAAAGAAAGAAGTACTCAACATGGATTCACCAAGGGGAAGTCATGTTTGACTAATCTGATAGCCTTCTATGATGGCATGACTGGATGGATAGATGAGGGGAGGGCAGTAGATGTGGTCTACCTTGACTTAAGCAAGGCGTTCGACACAGTATCCCACAGCATCCTCATAGGGAAGCTTAGGAAAAGTGGGCTTGATGAATGGACAGTAAGGTGGATCAATAATTGGTTGAAAGACAGAGCTCAGAGGGTAGTGATTAGGGGCACAGAGTCTAGTTGGAGGTCAGTGACGAGTGGTGTTCCCCAGGGGTCAGTACTGGGTCCAGTCCTCTTCAATATATTCATCAATGACCTGGATGAGGGGATAGAGTGCACCCTCAGCAAGTTTGCTGATAACGCAAGGCTGGCGGGGGTGGCTGACACACCAGAAGGCTGTGCCGCCATACGGAGAGACCTGGACAGGCTGGAGAGCTGGGGAAAGAGGAACCTTATGAAATTCAGTAAGGGCAAGTGTAGGGTGCTGCGCCTGGGGAGGAATAACCCCATGCACCAGCACAGGTTGGGGGCTGACCTGCTGGAGAGCAGCTTGGTGGAAAGAGACCTGGCAGTCCTGGTGGACAACAGCATGACCATGAGCCAGCAATGTGCCCTTGTGGCCAAAAAGGCCAATGGCATCCTGGGGTGCATCAAGAAGAGTGTGGCCAGCAGGTTGAGGGAGGTCATCCTCCCCCTCTACTCTGCCTTGGTGAGGCCACATCTGGAGTACTGTGTCCAGTTCTGTTCTGGGCTCCCTGGTTCAAGAAGGAGAGGGAACTGCTGGAAAGGGTGCAGCAGAGAGCTACCAACATGATGAGGGGACTAGAACACCTCTCCTATGAAGAAAGGCTGAGGGACTTGGGTCTTTTCAGTCTGGAAAAAAGATGGCTGAGGGGGGACCTTATCAACACTTATAAATACTCAAAGGGTGGGTGTCGGGAGGATGGGGCCAGTCTCTTTCCAGCGGTGCCCGGCAACAGGACAAGAGGTAATGGGCACAAACATGAGCATAGGAAGTTCCATCTCAACACGAGGAGGAGCTTCTTTACTTTGAGGGTGGCAGAGCACTGGAAGAGGCTGCCCAGAGAGGTGGTGGAGTCTCTGTTGGTGGAGACATTCAAAACCCACCTGGACGCGTTCCCATGCAACCTGCTGTAGGTGACCCTGCTGTGGCAGGGGGGTTGGACTAGATGATCTCCAGAGGTCCCTTCCAACCCTATGATTCTATGATTCTGTATATTTCCCTATCCATGAAATTATCTAAGGTTCTGAGCATCAACTTTAAGCTTGAGAGACCACTTAAGAGTCGTACATCATATAACTTTATTTTAGGATAGTTTAGTTTTGATTAAGTTCCTGTGAAGAAGAAGATGCAAAAAATTAAAGTGAAAGTAGCTTGAAGACCATCAAAACAATGGCAATCTAGCTTTTTCTGAGAAGAGAATTAGGATTAGCTTTCATGCTGAATAAGATCTCTGGCAGAAATTGCTGAAGGATCTTAAAAAGAGTTTCTTCAACATTCTGATGGTAAACTTTACATTGATTACTGTGAAACTTTAGGGAGAATTAAGACTTTATATTATAAACTTCACATTGAAACTTCGAGAAGAAATGTTTAAAGTCAATGCGGTAAGTCAAAACAACTTGCTTTCTTTTTCAGAACTTTTAAGAAGATTGCTTTTAAAAACTTTTTTTTTTTAAAAAAAGTCACTGCTTGCAATTTATTGTTTTATTCTCTTGTGATGTCGTGCCAGTTCTGCTCTCAAAAGATAGAAGTGATTCATTCTAGAAAATCAGTTAAGCAGAAAATTTAAACGCACTTCTTGAAAATCAATTTTGATGTTTCTTACAGTGCTTTTACAAAGCATAGACATTTTCTCATGTGGGCCTACATCCTTTAGAAAAAAGGACCGAACATATCCATAGCAGAACTTGAAGAACGGGAGGTTGTCAGAGCAGTTTTTCATATTTCAAAGACAGATATGTGAAAGAAGAAGCAACGCTGAAACTTACGGTTTTTCTTCTTTATTTTGAAATGTTCTGTAGTTTCACCCAGAAATACCCTCCGGTGAAGTTTTTATCAGAAAAGGATCGTAAAAGAATCCTGGTAAGTTGGTATTTACTCAGGGATTGGTTTTGGGAAATTAAAAAAAAAAATAAATCTGTGGAATGTAATCAGTCTTGTAGGATTAAGTAAAGACATGAGCAGGAATAAAGTAAATTACCCTGTATGTCATATGTGCTGCACAGGGTTTAGAGTAGTACTTCACTTACTCTGTGTTGATGTTCTCAGACTCGGCATGTGGATAATACACTTGGGCTGTGTTTTGGAAGTTTGACTTGATAATTAAGCTACTGTTCTCTACTTGTAACATCTCAGGACTGCATTGTAAAAGGGTCTTTCATCTTGTGCTCCCCAGAGGGCTTAAACTTGCAGAGACTGGGAAACTTCTTGGGCACATCTTGACAGAAAGCTTGTATGACTGAGTTGGACAAAATCTAGTCTTAAGACTAGAAAAGTAGCTGCTCTGCAGCACTGTTAAGAAGGACCAGTTAATTAGACTGAGGGAATGTTTATCTCTCTGTTATCTTCTATGTTGTTTCTGATATTTTGAAGCATCACAGGTGTTTCAGGGTGGAAGAGGAAGGCAGGTTAAGTCAGGAGACATAGTTGCCCAAAGCATTCTTAACCTTGGCAAAATGTGCTGCAGCATCAGCTTTCCAGTTCAGTCTACAAACACTTTTTAAGTTAGCTGTGTCCTAATTTTTTTTTTCTTGTTTCTGTCTGTCCTGGGGAAAAAAATTGTCTCCACACAGAAAGAAAAAGGCAGAGAAATTATAGCTACTTAACATGTGTCAATATAGAAGTATGAATGTCTGCCCGTGTAGTAGAGAGCAGTGTCTGGGATAAATCCCTGGTAAAATGCTTGACATATCTGATGTTCTCCTTTGCTCTGATGCTTCAAAATTTTGAAGAAAAACACTGAAAAGACGCAATAAAAAACAAATCTTGTTTTTACTGCTTTATTAGACAATAGTCTTCACTGCTATTGCAAAACTTCATGAAGAATGAGTGTTATCAAATTAGGTTAGTTCTTCAGAGTTACTTTGTCGTTTTTATGACAGTCTGAAGGAGGTAGATCTTTAGGCTCCCTGTTCCTTTCTTGAATGTGGAAGGTACACTGAGGAAAACATCACAGAGGTTTAATTATGAAAATTCCTAAATCGTGTGCTCATGTGTTTGAGCATAATAAAGTTACCTTAATGTCATATTTTTTGTGTAAGCAAGAAGGTACTTTGAAGATAAGTATCAGTGCATGCTGTTAATAGGCTATGGAGTTCTTAATGTTAACTTCTAAACTTTGCCTCTTAAAGATACTGAATATTTCGATGAAGTCTATTGCTTCAACAGTGATGGCAAGCAGTTGGAATAGGAGTGTTGTCTGGTGACCTGGAGGTGAATAGCTTTTTGGTGTCCGCGTAGTCTGTAGAGTTTAAATTAATAAAGAGAAAGCTGGCAAAAAGGATCAGCGAGTTGTTAGTCATTTCTTCACTGTAATGGTTGGGGATTAGTTCAGTGGGAACTCAGATGGGATTTCACAAGCCTCCTGCCCATGTAGGCAGTTTCGTTCTGTTAGAACGTTGCTGTCATAGTCCTACAGGAAAAATGTTCTTTTGAGTAGCTGAAGTCAGCTTATTGAGGACTCGTGTAGACCTTGCATGACACTTGCAAGTTTCTCAGGAGAAAACACAAGAATTGGCAAGCCAAATGAACTTCAGTAGATGATTTGTTCTGTATTTTGTTGATATTGCATCTTTTCCTGGAATCCGTTCTAAACTCTGATTTTTCTCTGAATGGAGTCTCTGCAGCGTTGTGCTCATCAGACAACAGTTCTAGCAGTTATTTTTTTATTCTATGACATCTGTTTGGAGACGATTGCTAGTAGGGGTGGTATTTCAGCTGAGACTAGATACTCTGTCACTTTTGTTCAAAAGAGCTCAAGTCTTCATACTGCTGTGTATGATTTAACTACTTACTCAGTTCTCTGAAGTGACTAGGCCACAGGCTTTTATATGCAAGAGAAGGAATTCTGTTAATATTATGGATGGTAGTGTTGACATTGGTTCAGTCAGTTGTGTGAGTTTTTTCTGAATTGAATGCGGTAGACCAATTAAAGCATAAAATAAAAATAATTTCCTTGTGGGACGTTAGATGTTTTGAATCTCACTGCAGACAGCAGAAACAAACCTGTCTAGCAAATACACAGAACTTAAGTGCCTCTAGTGGAGGAAATTATCAGTAATATTTGTGCCTTTTAGTAGATGCTGAAGTTACCGAGCATATTGGCACTACTAAGTAATTAAACATTTTTATTAATGATGTCTTATTAAAGAATGCCTGTTTAAGCCCCAGATGCTGGTGCTTCAATTCTGATACAGAAATGATTTACATACGGTATATGATTTTGTAGATTAATATGTCATTGTGATTTGCAGGAAGTCATCTTTAGAAATAAAGTATATTGACCTTGCTTTTATGAGTGATTACAGGAAGGTTATACAGAGAGCTTCAGTTGATAAATCATCTTTTCTTTTTTTAATGTAGCCTCAAGTAATGGTAAAAAATTAATTTATAAAGTTGTTTACTTTTCCAGGGGAAATTCAGCTCCTTTTCCAAGTAGTTCTTTATCTAATACCTATGGAAATGATATGTTAATAAAGCTAACATAGATTTATCATAAAAACTGTTCACAGATTTAAAGTAATTGGAGACTTCTTTCCAGACAAAATTGGCTTGTGCTTTTTTCTTTTTTTTTTTTTTTTTTTTTTTTTGCTTGCATCTAGCATAGAAGAGTGCAGTAAGCAGTGCTTGGTTTGGTTTACAGCTTTTTCCAAAAGGGAGATGGGGAAGAAGACACCTTCTTTTACTGCACCAAAGACATATTGTGATCATAAAGTTTGTCTTCTCTGGAATCCTGGAAATAGAAATAGCATCAGGGGATTTCCTTGGGCCTCAGTTGAATGAATAGGTTCAGGGCATCTACAGAAAACTTTTGTCCTGGTCACCACAAAAAAGCAAAACCCTTGGAACATTCAGCAAGGCTGGAGCTCACTTCCAAGTTAGGATAAGCTTATGGCAGTAAGTTTTCCATGCATATTATTTTTTCCTTGGTAAGTGGTGGCACCTGTCAGAGGGCTGTTCTCCCTCAGTTACTGCCCTTCTTTCCTAGTTCACAGCATTCTGCCAGAAACCTGTTCTTGCCTCTTGTCTATTCTGGGATAGTGGGAGCTCTGAGTTAATTTCTTTTTTTCAAAGAGAGCTTCTCCTAAATCCTCTTTTTCCTTCAGGTTTTGTCAGGGAACGAAATCACATATTGAATCTGCTACAAGGAAGCTCTGATAAACCCAAAAGAATACTAGACACACCAACTAAATGATTATTTTATTAACTGGTACTTAACAATGTCTTTGACAGACTGATGGCCCTGAATTTTTAGGAAGAAAAAGAAGTGTGAGAATACAAGAAGTGGACATTCAGTTTTTTACAGAAGAGAACAGATTTTTTTCTTTTTTCAATTTTTGATAGCTTTCTATTTGCCTTTGTGTCTTTCCTGGGCTTGTGGTTTGGTTTTTTTGTTGTTGTTGTTTTTGTTGGTTTTGGGTTTTGTTTGGTTTTTTTTTTTTAAAGGAAGATTTTTGCTAATCTGGCTTGTTTCAATAGTGGATGGGGAGGAAGTGGACAGGGTAAAAGTTTAGGCTTTGACTAGCCCAAAGGGAAAGATCTTCAGATATCTACATCCTTCTCCACACAGCACTTTGTCATTGTAGCACATCCATTCATTGGAATCCTGCTTGACAATTTCACCATGTCCTTTTGTTGTTTTGTTAGTTGTCACTGCAGCTGAAGAATGGAGATCAACAGCTGAACCACTTTCAAAGTGTGAATTTGATCATGCAGTCATATAACATAGCTGATGCCACACGGGGCTTTTACAAGTCCCTTCATTCATTGAGAGTGGTGATCTGTCATGTATTTGTGTATTCTTGAAAACATTTTATGAAGTGCAGAGAAAATAATTGCTTCCGTAGATATGTCTGTCTGGATGTGTCACACAACTTGCAGTTGTACTAATTACTGTGTTGACTGCTTCGGTACTGAGTTAGTGATCTTTTTTGTTTATTTACTCTTAAAAGAATGAGGTACAGAAAGGGAAAAAATAAAGAACTTCCTTGCTTCTACTTCTGCAATGGAACAAGAGTACAAGTGTTTAAATATTCTATTTCTGCTTATTTCTTTGCAGTAAAACATCATAAAGTTCCAAGACAGGCAAATGCCAGATGTCGGAGCTGATGGTATGAGAGGCTGAAAACAGAATGATAGGATGTGGGCTATAGATGCCTTAAAAAACAAAAGGAATAACTTCGGTTTTAGCAGATATTTCAAATGAGAGATCTTCAAAGACTTGCTTTTGTCTAAGAATACACTTCCTTCCTTCTATGAAGGGTGAAAGAATTTGTACTACTTACTCAGAACACCTAACATGTCTTCCATTTAAACCAGAAAAAAGCTGGATTTAACACTTCTGATACTTTGTCTTCCACAAAAATAACCTGGCATTCTGTTGTCTCTTTTCTGAGAAATGAGAATTGCAGAGAATTCTCCTCTTACCTTTTTGGGTCTTTTTAGGCTTTGCTGTCGCATAAAAGGGCACAATCCAATTTGAAGGAAAAAAGGAAAAAAATTTAATCTGAAATGAGATTGTATTGATGAAAATGGTTAGCTGAACTTCTAGCCTAACAGTGATGAAACATGTCAAGCATCCCTCTTGAAATTCTAAATGCTGTAAATAAATATCAGATAGAAAAATTTAAGCATGGAAATGGAGTTGTTTCCCCTGGGGTAAGCAAAGACCTGAAAGCTACTGTTCTTCTGTCTTCATGTTTGTAGACTTTGTCTGGTATTTCTGTAAAAAGAAAAAGAAATTTATACCAACTGTCCTAACGCAGATAACTGGAGGAGCAGGGTTTGTGGGTTCTCATCTTACTGACAAACTAATGATGGATGGCCATGAGGTTACAGTTGTGGACAACTTCTTTACGGGCAGGAAAAGAAATGTGGAGCACTGGATTGGTCATGAGAACTTCGAACTGATAAATCACGATGTCGTTGAGCCCCTGTATATTGAGGGTGAGTAGTCTCTGCTTTGGTATCTGCACTTCGTTGTGCTTTACCCTCTGAAGTATGTATGTCTGTAAAGAAATTACATTTATGTGCTGAATTCTGGATTAGTCTATCTAATACTTGTGTGCATTGTTTATTATTAGCCTAATTTCTGTGACCAGTGTGGACTGAGAGGTTCAGAGCACTTTTGTCTTTGAAATCAGTTCTTCTCTTCTGAGTGGACAGGAGGAAGGGAATCTTAAAAACTTCCTAATGTGACTGATGATGTGAGAAGGCAAGATGACAATGGCTCGGTCTGTCTGTCCCATCTGTTGTCTCGCATCCCTGTGGGCCTCCACAGGCTTACTATGGACACAAGAGTCTATGGTCTCAATGTCATGAACTGAGAAGTTTAATTCAGGGCTGCAGTTACACAAGGCGGCATATATCCTACAACTGTGTATGGTCAGCTGAGAGGAGAATAAGCTCTTTCAGAAGGCAAGTCAGCTCACTTTCCTTAATTGCCTTACATGTCTCCTGTGGAAAACATTACTCCTACTTTAGGTACAAACATTCCACAGCCTGTAGAATAGGAAATTGTCAGCACCAAATTTCCCAAGTTTTCAACACAAAAAAAAAACCCAAACCAAAAACCAAACAAAAACCCACCACCCCTAAACAAACTAAAAAACAAAAAAACATTCTACTTCGAAGCAGTGGAAGTAACTCAACATCTGAACTATCATACACCTCAAACTATCATGCCAGATTATAAGACAGCATTAATGTAGCCGTATTTGAGAGAGACATCCATTTATAGACTGCTTTGGGAGTGTGAAAGATATAGTGAATCACTGAAAATGTTACTCAAATTAAACTGCATTGCTGGTGGGTTGGCTCCATCCCTTTAAAACTTCATAGCAATGTAGTTGTTTCATTTTTTTAAACAAAAAAAATGAATATGAGGTTGTATTTTATTCTTGATGAAGTTTAATGGATAGAATTTCACAGGGAAAATCTCTAGCAATTGCATCTTATGTATTATTGCTTGTGATGAATTCCTGACAATGCTACTGAAACTGTCCTGCAGACACATACTGCTTCTCTGCTCTGACAATGCACTGCTTCAGCTACTGCATGTTATTTTACTTCAAACTTACTGACAAGGTAATAGGACTAGGATCTTATTAATTGACTCCAGGTGCTGGTAGCTTATACCTCACCCAGTTCAATTTTTCAGCTTTCCTAATCTTTCCCCTGCATTACCTTATTCCTGACTGTTACACTTGAGACATTTTAAGAGAATTATCATCATTGCTAATACTGTTGCCCAGTTACTAGGCACTAATGAATGGGAATTCTGAGATCTTTCAGCTGCCTCGCCTGTATTCTATGTAATTAAGCCACCAATTCCCCATTTTGTACTGACAACAAATTATAACATGTTATTCAGTGGGCCGTTTATTGAATGTCTTCTCATCCTCCAACAGCATAAATTAAAGCTGGTATGGCTAAATGCTAAAATAAAATTAACTTTAATCTACTGGTATAGGAACATGATAAAATGTCATTTCAGTGCAGAGTTTATACTCCATCATAGGAAAGGTATGTGGGGGGAAAAAAGAGGCAATAAGGGATAGTTATTGTAACAGATTAACAAGTTGGCATGTTGACCAATACTTCTTAGTCCCCGTTTCTCCTTTTTACTTGTAAATAGAAATTGGAATGACTGTGAAGTCATGACAAAAGACGGTTCGTATCTAAAGAATTCCTGTTTATTTGCTCTCCTGTTTGAACAAGGTCATATAAGGATGTTTGATGCTTATATTTCAGAGAGAGTAGTCAGTACTTTATTTCTGAAAACGACCTCATTTCTGATCTAGAAAGAACAATGTTTGCACTTTTGATATGGAAAAAGTTTAGTCTCAAGATGTGTGGCTTTCACTAAATTTCTTGATGCGTTTTGTGGGGGTTGTTTTGGTGCATTTTTTTTGAGCGTGTGCATCAATGTGAAGATAAAATCTTCCTTGTCTGAGTCATTATCTTTGATCTGTAACATGAAGTGGTGCTCGGCATTCTTACATCTTGATCGGGCAGAAACAGTAATACGTCACCTCAACACACATTTTATTTCTTAGCCCTGGGATACCTATAGCTAACTGCAGTGATGAATGACTTCTCTCCACTAGGATTTCCTTTGCTTTAGCATTTGAAGATGATGCCAGTAGAAAACTCACAAGTACATAGCTTTCATGTAGGCTTTTTCAAGCAGAAAAGCAAAGGCCCCGAATTCTTTATTGGAATGGAACTAGTTTAGGAATCTTGAAAGACAGAGAATCTTTTTTTTTTTTTAAAAAAAAAAAGCCTGAAAGCAAAATTTTCTGAACTTTGCATATATCTTTTTTTATTGTGGTTGAGTTCTGTGTTAATGTACTTGGTATTTTTTAAAGATATTTCCATTTCAGCCTAACACTTACATTGAGTTTTAATCCACTATTAAATGGGGGGTTTTCAGGTACAGGAAAACAGTTTTCTGTTCTGCAGGGTGGTGTATAAAGAAAAGTATCTTATTGCTCTCTTCTGTATTATCAGTAAAAAAGTATAGAAATCTACTTTTGCTTATTTTCTGCCTTTCATTCTCTACATTCTTTAAGAATACAAGCAGTCTCAGATGGTTACTTGAAGAGCGTTGTGGCTTATGTTCCCACAAACCTTAGTGTAAAGGCACGCAGATATTAGTTGGAGAACAAATAAGAATGAATGCTTGATCTGGTGTTACTGTGATCTGCCCCACTTCATGGTAATAGAATTGCATTAAAAACTACCAAATGAAATTTTAGATTAAATAAATGTAGGACAGAAGTAACATACTTGTTTGCATATAGGATTCGTGCTGTCTTGTTTATACCCACCTTTGCATTAGAGTTGACCCTAAAAAGACCCCAAACCATACACCCCATTAAACCCCCCCAAAAACACACACGAAACTCTAAACCAGTTTCAAGGTGATGTCATAAGATGGCCAAAAGAATAGGCTATAGCCTTCTTGTGAATAACAGTCTTCCAGAAGTCAAGATGATAACATTTTACTAAACACTACTCTACAGTATCCCAGAATTGTTCCATCTCTAAATCATTTCACAGATAACTTGTCACATACAAATATAACTTCTAATTTTTTTATGTGAATGCCTTCAATACGTTGCTTTTTCTTTTTTACTTCAGTACTTCCATTCCAGATTTTTCTCCCCCTAGTCTTCATTCCCTCTGCCAGATACTTAATGCATTCAACTTGCTGGTTTTAAATTGTTTGATTATGGGAAGTCATGACAAGGCAGAAGATTACATATGCTACTGTAATTTTGTTGGTCCAGAGCCAAGTGCAGTGTGCCTGGGTCTCTGGTGAAGCTCTCCAAAACTGCTCCAGTGCAAGCAATATGATGGTAAACCTTTAAAAGATTATTCTGGTTTGCCTTAAGTTACAGGCAGTGTTTTTAACATCAGGAAAACTAATTTATGTTTGTAGTCCTTTTTAGTTCAGTGCAATAGAAATGTCTCCCTTCACTGTGTCAGCTTCTCTGGCCTGACCTACAATAATGGAATCGGCATAGCTGTTCTTTACAAGAAAAGTCCATATGTTTAAGCTGTAGAAAATTGTTTGTATGCCTCTGATCAAGGCTTTTCTGCTTAGTACTTCCTGACTAGCAAGTACAGTGATGGATGCAGGTGCTTAGTGGAGTTAATGACCCACTGTGTCCTTTCTAGTACCATGATGCATATGGATGGCAGAAATCGAAGTAAAGGTCATTCCTTCATAGGAAGGAATGCAATTTCCTGTCAAAGAAAGGTAGTACATTCCACCCTTACTGTTCACATAGGAAGCATGCAGAACAAATGCAGCGATACGGCTAGAAAATAAAGATGGGTGGTATGAAGGAAGGAGTTTTATTGCAATATTTTGTAAAAGTGAGTGGTTATATTGATCATAGTTAGCATTAAGGAAGACAAAAGAATGAACATTTGTGTCTGAATTTAGGTATTACAGCCTGGAGAAGAGAAAGCTCCAGGGAGACCTTATAGCAGCCTTTCAGTAGCTGAAGGGGGCCTACAGGAAAGATGGGGAGGGACTTTTTATCAGGGAGTGTAGTGAAAGGACAAGGGGTAACGGTTTTAAACTGAAAGAGGGTAGATTTAGATTAGATTTTAAGAATAAATTATTTACTGTGAGGGTGGTGAGGCACTGGAACAGGTTGCCCAGGGAAGCTGTGGATGCCCCATCCCTGGAAGTGTTCAAGGCCAGGCTGGATGGGGCTTTGAGCAGCCTGGTCTAGTGGGAGGTGTCCCTGCCCATGGCAGGGGGTTGGAACTAGATGGTCTTTAAGGTCCCTTCCAACCCAAACCATTCTATGATTTTACAGAGTCCATGTACACTAAATTATAGGGGTTTTTTTAACTTTTCACATAGAAAAGGGCACAACTGACAAATTTTAGTTGCTGTTGACCTTGCAATGTGTTACTAAAACTTTATGTTGATCGTAGATTTCTCTATTTGTGACTGGGTGCCTGATGGCTTGAATGTTTATGCCAGCTTCTGTGTCTATGCTATTTTGCAATGGATTTATTTTTTTGCTTTTTTCCAGCAAAATTGTAACATGACTAATTTGTTTAACATTTATTTTATTACTAGTCTGCCATCCTGTGCTTGGTAAACTACTTCTTGCTGCTGTATTCACAGTGGCTTATAGAGTTCTATCCCCTGATATCAGTTGCATACAAGACTTGCAGAATTTTATTATTATCGTTTGTTCTTCTTTTATGGTCTTTACCTATCTACATAAAGTTTTGCTCAACCTTTCAGACAGTCACTTTCAATTAATTACACTATAGCTTAATTCCAAAGTTAGTTGAAGGCTTCATAGCAGGCAGTGTTAAATGTTGTAAAACTCAAAGGAAGAGGCATGGAGGTCAATTGCAAGATGCATTTGTTCCTGTCCTCCAGTAGATGCTGTCCCAGTCATCCAGACAGTTAATCCTTTTAGGACGGCTTTCCACAGCTCTGGCTTGAGGACAGTTTAAGTTGCCTGCTGTGTTAAATAACTGCCAGCTTTGTGCCAGAGCACATGAGGTTGTCAGCCAAGCTAGGTAGATGGCTTTGTCTGGCTGGCCTGCTGGAATTCTGAGACAAAAAATTATGGGTGTTTTAGACCTGACAGTTAAAAGAGAGAAGATAGAAGTAGCAATAACTGTACTTGTCTCAACACCCTCAACTTGATGTCTCAGATGTGACCAGTTTGGGCAGGAAACTTGCCTTTCCACCTTTCTAAATGTCCAGAACTCTCTAAATGTTTTGGAAAGAAGTGATGCTTTGATTTGGTCTAAAGCTTGATACTTTAAAGATTCCTTTCTAGGCAAGGGAGGAAGGTCCTGGAGCTGCCTGCCTGCCTGTCTGTCCGTTTGATCCAGAAGATGGACATCTGACACTTGCCAAATGCCCCATCTTCCATCCATCTGCTAGTTCTGCTCTTGCTGAACCTTTTCATCACAGGAATCTGTTTTTGCCTATGTGCATATGGGAGGAAGTATGTTGAGGTAAACCAGACTCAGACAGGCAAGACCATGTCTCTGGCAAGGAAAACCTTATTTGTCTCCCAGCTCCTTCTCTTTGTCACATTTAAAGCAAGTGCCAGCTGAGGAAGAAAGTGAAGAAGGACCAGGGGAAGAAAAGTGCTTTCTTGCTTTCTCTTTTCTTTTTTTTGAGCATTGTCCATTATACTTAGCTTCTTGTTTAAAAATAAATAAATAAATTTGAAGTTGATAAGGAACCTTTGGGTGTTTGTATTGTGTTTGTATTTGTATATACCTAACAATTATATGACCAGTTTGATAATCACAGGCCTAACTGTGTCCTGATGCAGTGAAAGGAAAGGTAGTTTTTGTCCCTGTTCATTTGAATTGCCACGTGCCATTAAAGGAGCCGTTCCTATAGGAACTGCTGCATGTCAGAAATTCAGCAGGTATTTAAAAAACAACAAAAATTAAATGTATGGAGGTAGGGAGGCAGGAAAGTGTTCGCTTCTGCTTTGACAGACTGGGATTGGGCAGTAAGTTACTGACTGACCGCAGTGCTTTTGAAGTGACATTTTCACTCTGGAAAAATTCCACCACAGCTCGTTGAAAACTAGATTTAGAAAGGGTTTTGATGGAACAGGTAGAGAGAAACAACGCAAAACTCGGGTCAGAGTTCAACTCTGCATTGGCCACAGGTGGCTTTAGCTATTGCTTTGTGCATTTTTCTGAGCCACTGTGTGTGAATTACCTGCTGCTTGCAAGCACTAGTCAGCGGCTTCTCTGAGCGTTTCTTTTGTCAGCCTCTACTCTACCCCTTTTCTTTGGTTTCATGACAGCACCATACTGTGAGAAGGGGATGCTTATGTTCAGAGGCATAACTTTAGGTAGTCATATGTTTCATTCATATTCATGGCTCATCTGTAGGAGGCATGTCAAAGTTCAACAGACCAATTAAATTTTACCCCATGCTACTTCTTTGCATTACTGCCCCAGCACAAGTAATCCTGCAAAATAATTTGGTTAGATTTTATTCACTGCTGAAGTTTACAATGTCAACAGCGACCAAAATAAGGAGAAATTATTCCACGTCACGCTTTATCACACAGAACAATTAACTATGTTCATGTTGCAGACAGAATCCTAGAAGTTTCAGTTGCGTTAGCAATGCGGGCAGGGCTTTGAATTGAGCCTGAGCTGGAAGTTCGCTTCCTCCGGCACTCACTGTGTCAGGCTGCCTGTGGAGGTTGCCTTCTGTGAAAAGCTCTCTTTTGGTTCTGCACTGGAGTTGGTAGTGAATGGGAATATCAGTTTCTCTTGACAGGAGAGCAAATAGCAGAGCAGTCTGCTACATGAAATTGTATTTCTCTGCATTTTTTGATGTGAGAATAAGTCCTCACTGACGTGATGCATCTGTCAAAATTGTCTCTCTCTACCTTTCTGAGCTGTTTTGACATCTGGTAGGCAGCTGGTCATCTCCGCTCTAGAGGTTAACAGCTGTAGACCAAAGACAGCATGGCGAGATATAAGAAGAGGATATATTTTGTGGCATCTGCTTGAGCATACTAACTGTCAAATATCATTACTCTCTCAAGACAGTGAAGCTTGAGAGTGATGGAGTCATGCAGGTTGCCTTAGAAGCTGATCTTGTGTTTATGCTGATAGTTAATTATTCTGTGGTTTGACTCAAAATAATGATCCTTACTTTGGTCACTATTGACATTGCAAGCTTAAGCAGTGAGTAAAACTTAATCATAAATTATTTTGCAGGATTTCTTGTGTTGGGGCGATAATGCAAAGATGCAGCACGGGGTAAACTTTGACATGCTTCCTACAGGTGAGCCAGTGTGCACTTACAGGAGCTATGAGCTTGCCCAGTAGACTTAAAAACAACAGCTGATCTAGAAAAACGTGACTATATGTGCAGCACACTTCACTAAGGATTCAGAAATAAAGTAGGTTAAATATTTTACCTTGACAATTTTGCCGGTATTTTTAAAGCTTTATTATCAAAACATGTGTTTATCTTAAAAGGGATATAACGTTTTAATTTGAAGAGATGCTTGTGTTCTGAAGGCTTTTAACTACTTTTAATTTTTCTATTGTTTAAAGGTTTCTGGAAAAGTAATAGGTACATTCCACATGGATAAATCAAGACACTTAACTTACACTGTCACCCCAACTGCTCTGCTTTTTTACATTAGAGGTCAGGAAGCAAAGGATCGTGTGCTTTCTTTGTCAAATGAAAACTGGGAATTAGGGAAGAAGGGGAGTCTTCAACAGGAAACACATTCCTTCTCAGTGCTCTCAGCTAGTTGAGAGTAAATGATAACTTCATATTTCATATTTTTTTCCTACTAGTTGTACCTTATATACAGCCTGTGCTGTTTAAGCAAGTATAATTATATTCAAATGGAGAAAAAGAAAAACTGGGGCAAGTTTGGATTTATTTTTTCTTCAAGTTGAAAGTCAAGGATGCTTCTACCTTGTTTTGGTAAAAGAATTAATTTAAAACTGGAGGAAAAAAGGTCATTATGTCACAGATACTGTGAAAATTAAACCTAACAGGGCTAGCAGTAATCGATACATTGTCGAAATACAGCTTTATTTTATATTGCTGTCATTTGCTACTCCTTGTTAATTATAAAACACTTGATAAAGCAGTTAAAAGAAAAATGTTTGAGTGTACCATTGGACCAATAGTCTTCTGTTCTGGGGCAAGACAGCCTTATAACATGTAATATTGCCTTCTGTCAGAATAGCAGCTAGCCTTGACTTTTCCAAGTTCTTGCAGGTTTCAGTGCTGGGTCTTCCTAAAAAACCCAAACTTTCCTTTTGTAACACATAGAAGGAATTACTCTCCCTTCTTCCATTCTGCCATTCCAATTCGTACATCATCTTTTGACTACTTTTCTTGTATGACCTTGGTAGGGTTTTTTTCTTTCTTCTTTCTTCAGCATCACTGTCTCTCATTTGATCTTGTGTTTAATTTTTTTTTGGCATTCGCTTATCTATGTTCTTTTTTTTTTTTTAAGTAGTTCTGGCTAACTGATTGATATTACATAAAAGACAGACATTTTTATATTTACAATAGTTGTGTTGTGAAAGGCTTGCAGGTTGAGCTTTGTTGAATATTTGATACTGCTTGTGAAAATGAGTCCAGTTTTTATTGGTTTGTTTTTATTATATTTTAACATTTTTGGTTTTTCCCTGTAGTACCTCCAGCCTTTGCATTCTTAACTTGTGCAATGCATTTTGCAACCCTAATATATTGAGGCTGGTCTCAAATTAAGATTTACCTAAGACTTTCATGATTACCGACATTAATCAACTATTATTTTAGGATTCTTTTAGGTTTCATGTTTAAGACTGATCCTGGTGTTCTGCACAGCTTATTGAAATTTTTTTTGGTTCTTTAAATTTGCTGGGGTGAGATGAGTTCTTTGAAGTTCTGAAGTACAGGGAGAGCAACTTTCCTGATGGCCTGTTACAAAACCAAAGTTGAGCAAAGAAGTCTCATGTGCTTGTTTTCCTTGTATCAAATACCATTTATGATACCTATGTGTGTCTTCTGAACTACCTTTATAGAAATGGCTGCCATAATTGTTCTGGAAATAGAGCATTTTATGAAAATGCATAAATAGCTAATAATTAAACAAATAAGCCTGATTACTGGGTGAATTGATAGCAAAGCCATGATTCATTTAGCTTACGATAGAGATACACTGAAGTAGAAGAAGGTGGAGAGAGAAGGAATTCCTGATTGATGATACACTTGGCATTTGAACTTAAAATCTGTTACAGCCTTTATTCTCTTTTCTCTTTCTGTTATCTCGTGCTAGGAATAATTGTTAAATTAGGAATCATGGAATGGTTTGGGTTTTAAGAGGCCCTAAAGACCATCTAGTTCCAAAGCCTCCTGCTACGGGCAGGGACACCTTCCACTAGATCAGGTTATTCAAAGCCCCATCCAGCCTGGCCTTGAATGCTTCCAGGGAGGGGGAATCTACAACCTCTCTGGGCAACCTGTTCCAGTGTCTCACCACCCTCACAGTGAAGAATTTCTTCCTAATAGCTAACCTAAATCTCTCCTTTTTCAGTGTAAAACCATTACTTCTCATGCTATCGCTATGCTCCCTGATAAAGACTTCCCCCCCATCTTTCCTGTAGGCCCCCTTTAAGTAGTGGAAGGCTGCTGTAAGGTCCTGCGGAGCCTTCTCTTCTGCAGGCTGAACAACCCCAACTCTCTCAGCCTGTCTTCACAGGAGAGGTGCTCCAGTCCTCTGATCATCTTCATGGCCCTCCTCTGGACCAGCTCAAGCAGTGTTATTTTCTTTCTTATGCTGGGGACCCCAAAGCTGGACACAGTACTACAGATGGGGTCTCACGAGAGCAGAGTAGAAGAGCAGAATCGCCTCCTGTGACCTTGTGGCCACATTTCTTTTGATGCAGCCCAGGATGTGGTTGGCTTTCTGGGCTGCAAGCACACATTGCCAGCTCGTATTCCGTTTTTCATCCAGCAGTAACCCCAAGTCCTTCTCTGCAGGGTTGCTCTCAATCCGCTCATCGTCCGGTCTGTATCCATGTTTGGGATTTCCCCAGCCCAGGTGTGGGATCTTGCACTTGGCCTTGTTGAACTTCATGAGGTTCACACGGACCCTAGTCTATACTCATGTCAGTGGTGTAACTGTTTAGTTTTTTTGTACTAGGTTCTGTTTTGCTATTGAGTGGAATATTTGTTTCCTATGGGTGATTTGAATCTTTGGGTTTGTTTATACTGCAATCACAGAAATGCAGCAAATTTAATTAGTTAAGATTGGGATTTGCACTACCTGGGCAATCTGTTGCCAGTACCCAAGCTACCTTATTTTATATTAGGTTAGGCATCAGTATACCTTCACTGATTGCAAGATATGGTCTAGTGTGTTGGTTAATTATATTTCTTAACTGGGGAGGCTGGAATCTCTGTATTGGCAAGGGTTGGTTTGTTTGTTTTATAAAGCTAAAATGCTGCGTTGTCCAAAGTGCAGCATGGAACACCAGTAGAGCAAACGCAATAGATAGGGGAAAAAAGGACAAAAGTTGCGTATGTATAAAAAACATAAATATGATACTAATTCCATTAGTGTTTCATTGACAAACGGCTTACAAATAAAAATAAAATATTTTTTCAACAAGGTTCCTCCTGGTATTAAAAAATGTTTCTGCCATCTTTGCTTGGGATTCCATTTGAGAAAAATATTCTGAAGCTGTTAGTCACTTAAAAACTTGAGGATAATAGAATGTTGCATATACTTTTGCAGCTTCTAAAGATCTCTGAAGTACTCATAATTAAAATTTTTACAAGTGAGAAGAATCAAAACGCAGACAGACTTCTGTATGTATGTCAATAATGTTGATATATACTATGCTTTAGGGTTTTTTTCATTAAAAAGTAAGTCTTGCTTTGTGTTACAACAGATTTGCATACATACATATATATTATCTGTAGGTAGCAATATTAGAAGTGCTGAGTTCCAATGTTAGGAAATGCAGAAGGAAGTACTTGCTTCTTCACCCTAAAGTTTTCTCATTGAATGTGTTACATAGGAAAATAATAATTCTTTCTTTCCGTTCCCGCTGTTTTTCTGCAGTGGACCAGATCTATCATCTAGCATCTCCTGCTTCTCCTCCAAATTACATGTACAATCCTATAAAAACATTAAAGACCAACACTATTGGGACATTAAACATGCTGGGTAAGTGGAAATTTTTTTCTTACTTGACTTTGTTAGACATAATATAACCTGGACAGTGTTAGTGGAGGGAGAGGAAAATGGAGCAGATGAGTTGAACATTTTTAAAAGTTGATTCTTTAAGAAAAATAAGGGATTTTTTCCCCTCTTTGAAGATTTTTGTACTTTTCCTTTAAATATATTAGCAGATGACAACGTGCAAGCTCAGCTATCAAAGCACAAGAATTTCATGCCTGTAACTTGGCTATGGAGTAATAACAGAGCAGTAATTATAGAAGTCATAGGAACAATTAATTAAGAGCATGGGATTTTTATAGCAAAGTTGTGTCCGTGATGCACTTCTCACCTTGGTGACTGTGGGACATTCCCACGTTTGCCATGAGTGACTGTTCCTTTCCACCACAACAAACGTTGGACTGGGTGGAACTGCATTGGCTCTGTAAACCCCAGACATCAAGAGGACTGCACCCTCTTGTGCGTGCCTCGGCTAGCAAATTCTGCAAGAACGTTAAATGTCTACCTTCATGCTAGATAATTACAAGGCAACGTTTTTAGCTTTGTCTATCGGTTTTGATGCCGGGAATGGGCCTATGAAAAGAAGGCTTTGAGCCTTCACTGCTTTTTCCTCCTGTCTTTGATCCATTTGGCATATGCTGCAGCTTGAACTGGGTGTCAGTGATCCTAAGCATTAGTAAGAGTCAAAAAAAAACCCGCTGGGCATTAGTTCAGCTGAGTTTCTCATTTGAGTGATACTCCAGTGAGTACAATTGAGAGAATGAAGTGATTTAGAAGTTATTGAGCTACCAGACAGTTGTGCAGCATATATGAGAGATTTCTTTGATTGGCCATGTCAACTTGAAGGCCAGGAAGTCATTGAAATGGAGTGCAGAATAATCTTGAGTGATGGGTAAGATCATCTAGGCTGTTTAAAGGGGCATAATAAAGGGAAAATCATTGATTTTGTCTTATAATGTGTCATTTTGTATCAGTTTCTTTACGTAACTTATCTTTAACTTTTGATAATCGTAATATGCTGTGTTGTTTCAGGATCCCAGTTTCATAACTGGAATGGTTTATGCTTACTTGGCCTTGATTTAGGTTGTAATATATTGAGTATTTGGTTCAGTGTAACTTTTAGTCACAGAATAAAGCACATGTGGGTGCTTGCTCTGCCGTTTCTCAAGTCTTCAAGCTTGGGAGTGGGAGCTATGGATGTGATTTACAGCTAGATTTATCTAGTGAGAGAAGTGAAATTCTCTTTGAAAACTTGTAAAATAGGATCACTCTAAAGCAGTTAATGTGACTGAAAGATTCTTGAACTTGGTCTAATTATGTTCTTTCCTTGCCCAAAAATTAGGGTTAGCCAAACGTGTTGGAGCGCGGCTGCTGCTGGCCTCTACATCAGAGGTATATGGAGGTAAGAAGGATAAAACAGTATTTAGAACTCTTGAGATGTGACTGTGTAAAAGGGTATTTACAAACCTTTTGTTGGATGATTGATAGATTTTCATTACTGTCTTAGCTTGAGTACTTCTCATAGCTTAAAGCTTCGGCATTAGTTGTTGCTTTAAATCCCTAGTCAGAGTGGTGGAAGGAGGCTCAGACTTTGTAACTTTCCTGTGTCTTAGTTTATGGCTTTTCTTTCAAAACGGCTTGTGGAGGGAGTTTTGAGTGTTGAACTCTGATTAAAATCCAGATGCCATCATGAAAACCTGTGAAAAAAGGTAATTTCAGTAGCAGATCTGCTTCTGTCTTCACAGTGTGTATATGAATTGTATTGTTATGATTTAGCAATTGCCCTGGTGTGTGCAGCACAGTGCAAGAGACAAGGATATAACCTCCAAGCTAAGAAAATAGTGATTGTGCATGCGTGCCATTGCGGTGTCTCTTAAAACATAATATTGAGCAATGGTGACGTGTCTCTCCTCCTTCCTTTTGCTGTTACTAAGAAGTGAAGTAGTGAGAGACTGACTTGATAGAACTGCTAGCTGGATGAAACGAGACTCTTTAGTACTTCCTTGGGGTGTATGACGGACCGTGTGCCTGCTAGAGAAGCTTCCTGCAGTTGTGAACTCTTGCCTGATTGATAATAGCAGTGTTGCAAGGTTAATGGAGTTATGCAGGCACGGTCACCTGCTCAACATTAGTAGTTGTGAGACTCCAGGCTTTAAAAAACAGTCAAAAAATACTCATCTCTGTAACAAGATATGAAGCTTTGGGAGGAAGAAGTGAGGAAGGACAAAGAACATACCTCAAGGAGTACACTTTTGGTGGAACAACTTCAGTTAAGAAGGCTTAAAGTAAATACCCAAGCAAGAGATCCACTAAGATGACCAGGCAACCAAATAAGCAGCTTTTGTCCCTTGCCTTTGATTATCCACGGACATGCTCCACAGAGAAAAATGGTAGCCCCAAGGACTCTTCTATAATTGAAAAAAATTCCCTCCTGGAGCAGGGGACCAACAGGCAAAAAACCCCCAAGTTTTGGATCCTCATTGCCCTGCTGCAAATCTTCCTGCTGAAGTGTAAAACTTGAAACTCCCATTATCAGGCTTTGTTGTGTCAGTAGAGCCAGTGGAGAGAGTCTATTCACATCATACTCTGACTAAACAGAAAAAGTCACAAAGTCATTTGGCTAAAAAATAATCGTCAGAAAATAAAGTCAGAAAATACCCGTTAGCTGTTTCAAAAGGAGTTCTCAAAGCAGTGTTGTATAGAGAATTTCCAAGTGTTTCGTAGGGCTTCCTCTGCCAGAAAGGAGTCAGAAACTGAAGTGACCTTCAAGATCACAGCACCTTCTGGGGCCTTTTTAAGAATGCTACATGATATTGTAATGTAAAACCTCTCTGCGTTTACCATTGCTCTGTGGCTCTCATGGCACGAATTCATCTGTAATCATGTCCGTGAGCAGCGTAGAAACTAGAACGATTAATCAGAACCGAACATCAAAGTTTCAAAAATTAATCTGTAACACTTGAAAGTTTAGTAGTAACTTACCCAAACTTCAAACTCAGTAGGTCGGCACAGGTAGCAAAGTGGGGAAATGTAACAAAGTGAGTGTTTAACAAAGTAAGTTTCAAGCATATAAAGTGGGCACACACAGAGCTTCCTAGGAGCTTTTTCATTGGTGTTTTTTTCTGCATCAGGAACTTTTGTACTGGATCGAATGAAAAGATTGTCTAACCTAATTGTCTGTGCCTACAGCTAGTAAAAATGCTTAGGATAAAACAAAAGAAACATAGCAAGTATATTGCGGTACATCACTTGTTCTTTAAGAAATGCAGTACTTCTCCATTTGGTCCATTTTTCTTTCATTGTTTCTTATTTTATAAAGCTTGAAGATGCTTTACTTTCTTTTTTTTTCCAAATACAATAAAAAGTGCTGCCTACATAACCTATAATATTTCCTCTGAATTACTTTAGATAAGAGTCTTATTTGTGCCCTTGATGTAGTCTGTCTTTGCAGAGAAGAGTTGAATTTAACCCTCAGTTGCACACTCTTCTAGGTGAAAGCAGATGATGGCTGATTTTTGCTTGTACTTAGTTACATTACCAGACTCTCACATCTTCCATAACTGTCATTTTCATGGCTCTATTGAATACACTTACAAGGAATGGTGTTGAAACTTAATATTTTTTTAAATTCATAGTTCAGACAGAAGCTGATAAACTATATACCAGTGATCTACTGAAAGATTTGTTATATATACTCACCTTTTTGATAGAAGATCTTTTAAGATGTTCGGTTTTTTTTTTTCCCCCCTAGATCCTGAAGTTCACCCTCAAAATGAGGATTACTGGGGCCACGTGAATCCAATAGGTCCAAGAGCCTGCTATGATGAAGGAAAGCGGGTTGCAGAGACCATGTGCTATGCATACATGAAGCAGGTATTAAACTTGTATCAGATTCAGTGGATTTTCTGTAATTATGAAGGCCAAATGTATCGCAGAACTGGAATATGTGTATTTAGAGGTAGGAGGGCAAAAGAGAATGTCTTGAGTAGGAGCATTCATATCGTAGCTGCAAAATCTGTTTTACTTAATGCAAAAGTTTTATTGCTCCCATCTGTTGTGTTTTTTCAGATGAGCAGTGTTCTTCAAGAAAATGTGGTTTATTTTTCTTGATAGACATATTATGTCTTTCATGTAAATAGTTTTTTAGACAAATTAAACTGAGATGACCTTACTAATTTGGGAGCCAGATAAGAGTAGTTTTAAGTTGGTCTTGTGCTGAGAGGTGCTTTGCTGAATAGAGCCATAACTGATAAATGTGTAATGTTTAATGAGCATAGTTGTAATCAGAATATACAGGTAAAAATGAGGAAGTTCTTTAATGAGTACCCATATAGGAGCAATGTATTTTTAATCACTTCAGAAATGTCTTAAAACTATGCAGGTATAAATACAGCCTTTAGTGAAAGATATGAATACTTACTGATGTAATGCACTTTTTTAGACAAACACAGTAACATGAGGATAAAAATGCCATTTAAAATATGGTTGCGAAGTGATACATGCCAGTTTCCATGTGTTTTATAATCAACAAGTAGAAACTCATCATTAATTAACCCAGCATCAACTCTGTACCTGTGTGTGAATCTTATCTTATTTAATTGCTGTTCAGCTGGTCTGTGGGAGAACATTCAATTAGAAAATGTGGCACACTAAAGAAAATCATATCACTATTTCTTCGTGTTTGCAGCCTTATTATACAAAGGTATAAATCAAATATATATTCTGTAGAATTTTAAACCTTTAAGTGACAAAATACTAAGTGCTTTTAAAAACCTTGAAAACAGAATTAAACAGTAAGATTTTAGGGATGGTATTTTAGTACAGAGGTTGTAGTAATTTTCTCTTATCTCTTCTGCCAGACAGAGAAGTCAGAGGTTTGTGTCTCCTTTGTTCTCTTTTAAATCATTTAAGGTCCAATACTGTGGTACTGCTTTTGTTCAGGATGACGTCTTCTGTACTTCACTGTAGCAAAATATTCCTTGTGGGTCTGGAAATCCATTCGCAGTTGAAAATTGTAGTTTTGATGAGAAATTCTTGTGCTGGAGGGTATTGAATTTTTTGCAAGTTTGTGGTACACACTGCAGTATTCTTTTAGAAGGGCAAGAACGTAGGTAATTTTGAAAATCATGGGCTGTATCTTAAAGATACGGGATGAGTCCTGATACTATCCTGTAAATTTTATGCAGGATTTACAAAAGATAGTAAAGGTTTGTAAGTTGGAACTGCGGTGCACACATACATTAAATGAAAACTCATGATGCAAATGAGTTCTCTGTCCTAGGGGCAGCTCTGTGAGATATTTATTGTACTTAATTATGGGCTAGTGAAATCTGCCCAAGCTTGTCCTACATTGACGTATATTCAGAAACACTGGGTTTTTTCAGAGTTGAGATGGTACGCTGTTATTAGTGGAGGAAACATTATCTTTTGTTACTGGAAAGGTCTGACTTCTGCTATGAAAAAAAGTATTGTGCTTTTAAGAGGGTTTTCAGACAGGAGTGACCTCGCCCAAAACAATTGGATTTACAGCATTTCAGGCTAAAGTATTTCCAGAATCTTCTCAGCTTCAATAAATGAAAGAAACAAGCAAACTTATTTCTGTGTTTTTTCTGTCGTTTCCATGATCATGCACATTGTTAGGTACCTTAAATACCTAATCGTGTTTCCAAAAAATATAAAATAAAAATTAACATTTACATTATACTTCCAGATAGGCTGTTTGAATCAGAACAGTTCTTCAATATAATCAAAGATGACTCTTTACTCACAGCTGTCAGAGTTCCTCAGCAGCTTGTCCTGACCAAGACCTTTTTGGTGTAGTCTTTTCTGCTGGCAATGTTGATCTGTTCACTTATTTTGACTCTGTGAATTAAGCATTTTTTTCACTTTATCTCCTCTTTACAACTGCTGTCTTTAAACAAACCCAGCAGTACTCCCTGGTGCCAGGGCAGTAGCAGCATTCAGTAATATATAAGCATCTGCTTGAAAGGAGAGGTGGGGAGTGAAATATTTGAAGGAGAAATGCAGGGCTCACAAATTTGAAGCCTGTACACAAGTTCATCTCATCCCATGTGAGACACCTGAATGTGTGGTTTGAGAGGGTATTTGCTATAGGCTTCTGGGAGCAGCTCTCCCTCTATAAATTCATGTGGGAGCGTAGGTCAGCCATGCTCCTCAGTGTGAGTGGAAGTATCTGCTTCTGGAACTTTTCTCAAGCCACATGAAGCTTTAGTTCCTTGCCCTGTTCATCTGGGAACTAAGTTGCATCCTCTGATTTAGGCTTCTTCGTAATTCCCTTTTCTTCAGCTCTATTTTAGTGCTTACTAGCACTCTCTTCTGGAAAGCCTTTTTCAGTTCATTCAATCGCCTTAATAAGATAGAAGGCACAGTTTTGAGACTTTCTTATAATAACAGCTTGTCAGTCTGTTTGCTTTTCCATTCTGTACTCTTACCTTTATTACTATTCTGCCTACCCTTCCTGTCCTTCCAAAGTGCTTTTTTGCATAAACTTCATATACAGGTGTGTGACTTGCTATAGATGTGATACAATTGCACAGCTAGTAATTTTTCTCCTCCACGCAACTGCTATTTTACTAGATAAGGTAATACCACCATTTTCCAAAATGAACAGCATTTTCCAAATGCAAGTAAGGTCTTTCTGGACATACATAGGCAGAGAAAACATACAGGTGCCAGGGGGTATAAAGAGGTTGGAAGGGAGTTTCAGCACATAGTACTGCAGTGTGAATTTTTTGCTTTGTTCAGGAGTTGCCCTTCAGTATGCATTTAACTGTTTAAAAAATTGCCATTGGAATTATGGAGCTGCCTGGAAATCCAAGTATTCATGTACATTCCAACTCTGGCTTAATTTAAATACTAGTCAGAATCTGACACTACCGACACTACCTTCACGGCAGGAATCTGGTGTGTTTGCATAGCCATGTCGTAAATATAAATACACAGCATTTTAAATGCTTAGCATATTCAGAGTGTTTTCTGAGCTAGATTTAATTTCTCCTCTTATAGCATTGATCTGTAAGGAAATTCTCCAGAGCTGAAGCAACACTTCAGATCACCATGGAAAGTTGCAGGGAAAATTTTTGTCTCCTTCCACTTTCTTCATCCTTTTTTTCATACCAACTGTGTGACTCTGCAACCTTCAGTGGTAGCAAATGGGCTTAGTGGTACATGATGGGATATGATGGTTTTCAAGTTGCCTTAGAATGGCTTCCAATTAAGAATTCCACTGGATGCCTTTCTAAGCATGTAGGAGTGAATTGAGTTATTATAATCAAATATTAAGTATAACCTTCTTTAAGCGGACAACTGTTATGCTCTGCATTATAGAATATTCTCTAACCAGTACTGAAGATTCAAGGTGCCAAAAATCTTAATAGGTAACACAAGACAGGAAAGACATGTTAGAGTTGAATTTTATTATATTAATGTGAAAGAATAACATGTGCAAACTGATGACGAAATTAGTGAAATATAGCAGTGCATTGCAATTGCAACACGAGGCTGACTTTTTGTTTTAAATTGAGTTGTACTTTCCCCTGATCTTTAATTCACAAATTGAGTTGGCTTCAGTAATCATAAAAAGCCTTGATGTAAAATGTAGGGGTGATGAAAACTGTTGATTGAATTGCAACTGAAAAGGCATTGAATAGCGAATAACCAGGTAGTTATTGAGTAATTAGATAGACAGCAAATAGCAATGTTGAATTAAAGCAGTTTGCTTTAATGTCTTTTGGGAGTTTATCCTGTATTCTCTAATTATTGCTCATTGTTTTCTTTCCTTGATATTCAATATAGATTCTGTTTAAGCATGCAGTATTCTTTTTTGGTGTTGTCACATGAAGTTTGGTAGCAGTTTGCTGAAGAAAAGATGCAGAGTTGATGCTTTTTGTGGAAGAATGGAATTGAATAATTCATGGTTCTAACAGCACAGGGGGAGAAAAGGAAGCACTGCATCTCCTCAGGGCAATAGTCAAAAGCCCAGACAACAGTCCTTTAATGACACAGATGGTCGTTACTGTTGGATTGATACCAGGCCAAAGCTAAATTGTAGTGATAAGAGCTGTCATGGATCCATTTAGCTTTTTAGAAGCCATGCAGAGGAGTTTTACGTCCAGGAATATTAGCGAGGCAAAGGTGGGAGAGGGGAGTCTGTAAGATGCTACAGGCAGTCAGACACGTTGGATGCTGCCTGTAAGGTAGTTGAGATGCTACAGCCCCTCTCACTGCCGACTGAGAGGCGTTGAAACCCCTGAAGTGCAGGTGTCGACACTGCAACTGGTGTCCCATCTGAGTTATTATACAAGTCAATGAAATTCAGAAAGAAAAGAAAAAAATCGTCTGCAGTTCCTTTCCTCTGCAAAGTCTGAGAGGTCACACACTCACAATTATATTAATATTCTCAATAAATGTGGCAATTCCATTGAAAATTTCAAGTACTGTTTGTTGTTAGTCACATTTATCTTCTTGATTAACTGGCTCCACTTTGAAAGAGGAAACTCTGCTGCTTTCAACCGCTGTAACTGCGTGGTTCACAAACAGGCTTTTATACTTTGGAAGAGAGAAACCACAGATAAAAATCCTTCCCCACAGTTCAATAAAGTTAAGTCCTGCAAACTGTAATAATTTAGAGATTAAATAATGCTAAGCTTTTGAAACTGGCTTGTTCCAGTTAACCTTGTACAGTCCTGGTGCTTCTGCCATTTTCTAAAACCTGCTGGTACGTATTCTCTGCGCTATTGGATTAATAGATCTGCACACTTTCTAATGACTTGTTAGAGCTGTCTGTAGTAATTTTTTTTTTTTGCTATGTAGGAGCTCTGCACACGAACCAAAACATTGTGTTTGGTCCTGTGCAAATGCAGAAGGGGCGTATAGTTTTCCAAAGCTATCTGTTGCTAACATTCGGTTGGAGGAAGTGGGATGAAAAGGGGAGGAGAGCACTGCAGTAACTGAGTCAGTATTCTAAAAGTGCAACCTGTTGTTTCACTGGGACATTAGTAATAGGAGCCTCTCTGTAAGTGGAAAGTTTTATTATATAGGTATCTGTTTCTAAATTGCATTCTTTTATCTGAGTTGTCGGTGCTTCCTGATATAAACATAGCATGGATATAATAGGAGGCTTTCTTCTGTCAGCGGAGCAACACTTTTTCCAAATTATATGAAAATAAAGCAGAAAAAAAATGTCAGGTCTTCTGGCCCATATTCAGACACAATGGTTTTGCTAATGCTATAGTATCTTTACTGTTTGTACACGGTCTGTGCTGTTAACAATTGCAAAATAACCTTGTACCATACAAAAGGTTAGAAGACTGTATTTCAATGATTATCAAAGCCATGGACTAAAAAAATAGAGGCAGTTTCCCAAGAAAAGTCTGAATACTTTCCATAGTTTCTGTGCTCTAGTTTTGTTCTTTTTCTTTCCTTGCTGTTCTCTAAGACATCATCTCTTCTGATTTCCCTCAGGTAACTGGAGAACTTAGTTCTTTGGTTTTAATATTGCTGCACTGTGGTGCAAATTGAGTTTTGAAGTCATGAAGACTTTAAACTTTCTTTGGAAATTGATTCACTTCAATAAGTTCAGTCAGTGTTTGAGTAAGAATATATCCATAGCAGCATTCAACTTTTGTTGCAAAGTGTGTGTTGTTTCTGATGTTCTTTTCAATTTGTTACACCTCTTATTTTTGGCTATAAGATACGTCCTCCTCATACAGCCACCATTGCTCTAAAAGCACTGGTAAGGCATTTTCTTTCACCTGTAACTGTCATTGTTACACTAATTCATGAGTATGGGTCTACAGAACTCTCCATTATGCAGATAACTAAAATTTGGAGTATAGATTGTTGTTTGTTTGCATGTATATCTGACCCTTATTGGAAACTTACTGTAAGCTGAGATACAGCTCTCATTCACTGAGTATTGCACTCATGTTGTCTGCCACCTCATGTTCAGAAGCCACATTGTACAATAAATTACTGAAGTTAAAATCACAGTCTGAAGGGGAAATCCTTATAATTCAGACATAGATGCACTGAAGTGGTTACACATCAGCTTCCCAATGCCAATGTCTCCTGTTCAAGTGTTGGTGGAACAGGGCTGTGGCTGTTTCCATTGGCCATGTACAGTACGTACAAGAGGTATGCAAGCTGAGGCAAGTGCTAGAAATAGGGCACTTTTAGCAGGGAGGTATAAATAATGGTATGAAGAGACCTCAAAGTGAAGTTGTAGCTTCTCTAGTCTGGGAAGCATTGAACTATAAGAGTGGTAATATTTCAACTGTAAGATAAGAGTACTGGAGGTGTGCCTTGGTCATGTTCAGGGACCCGCATTATGCCAAAAGCAGAGTCAGATGATTGTGATTGTCCTTCCTAGCTTATAAACAGCTTTACTATTTAGGAAATTCAGATCTCAGCATCATTACTTTTGCAAAGCAATTTTGAAATCTATTAATAACTGTGAATTAATCTCATTTTGCTTATACCATAGGCAGTACATATCTATAAAATTCTCTGGACGAAGTCTCAGTGTAGAGTATTGTAGCTTAAACACGTCACAGATGAATCCTGGTGAACACTGTGCTAGTAATTGTGCTGTGGTTACAATCCAGGTGTTGGGGAAGAATTTTGAGAGTTAGTTAATGATCTCTGAAACACATGGGAAAAAATGTGTATTGGTAAGAAAGTGACTAAAAAGCAAGGGATGCAGGCAACAGTGTTAGTAATTTTAGCTGAAACATTGATAAAGACTTGTATCAGGTCACAGTGATAGTTGTGGGACTGTCTGGGCTTTCCCTAGCAAATTTTTTGAATCCAGTTGTCTGCTGGAGAGCAGACAATTGCAGCTTTGCCTTTCCTGATTTTGTATGCAGGGAGGTCTAATTCATGCTCGCTGTTCAGATAGATACACAGACTTTAAAAAGAAAGAAGCACTGTTAATGAGTAAGAGAAGCTTGCCTGATAGATATCCTTATGAATTACAGCCACAGCATATGTTCAAGCTGTTTCAGTTAAAAGAACTTCTTGACATTTGAGTTGTGTTCTGTATTGATCTATTTTCTGAGACAGTCAACACAAGGCGGCATCTTTTCTTAAAAGGCTTATAAAATTAAAATATTTCTTTTTAAATTAAGATGTTATCTTAGCATCCTTGATAACTTTCTGGAGTAGGGAGCTCTAGAACTAAGTGGCAAAGGCTCATGCTGAAGACCATGGACAAGTTTGTTTTGCAGGGGAAACTGCTATTTATTGAAACAAACACTATTTATTGACTGACAGCTATAGAATAGTCTGGGTATTTATTCAGAGGAGGTATCTCTGTAAGCCATAACAATCTTTCTTGCATTTTTTCTGTTCTCCCTCTCTTTCTGTACAGGCACGGTCTCTGTGAACATGTCAATACTGGTAAAGAATAGAGTGAGCTGAAGTGTTTTGATAGCCCACAATGCTGCATTTTATTAGCTTGCTTCTGGGCTCTTTTTTGGATTGCTTAAGGAACTTTCTCTCTGATTAATCTGCTATAGGAAGACATAGTCTTAAACTGTGAGGACAGAAGGCAGTTGATCACGTTTGATCTTAGTGTCAGGGATTAGTCTCAAGCTCTCTTTTGTTTAGCAGGATAAAAGTGGGTCGAAGAAGTTTTTCTTCTTTCTTTAGCAGAGAATACAATATAATAAAATATTGTACATGACTTACTGGCACAAATCTGGGGAAGTATTTGGCTTTGCTAATGGGAATACAGTGGAGGCACTCATCACAATTAATGTGTTGTTGTTGATATTCAGAGTAAGAGGACATAGGTAAGAGTGTACCATAAGTATTCGTAGGCAGTTAATACAAAAAGGAGTTACTCAACAGGCAAAAAGGATCAGTTCAAAGGAGATGTTAATGAAATGATGAAAGGAAACTTAGGACAATTTTTAAGTTACTGACTCCAAAATCTCTTTGTCTGTGGAAGTTTCTTTTGAGGAGATAGATCCTAGTTATACAGGCACAAATGAAAATTCAGCTGCACAAAAACCAGATTTTTCAAAGCAGTAGGCTGCAGAGAAAAGCTTTTCTAGATGACACTATAAATAAAAAGTTACTCATTTTAAAAGACAACATTACAGTGGGGGGAGGGAATAAATAAAAGGGAGAAGAAATACTGGATTCACTGTGGCTATGAGTAAGTTCCTATAGAGAAAGTGTTGTTTTTCTTTTCTAGATCTCATGCTATTTTCCAGCCAATACCGGAAAACAAGGCTGCTGCTGTAGCTTGTGCAGTACAAGAGAGGCTTTTTGGTCGGCATTGTTTAATGAGTTATTTTTACCTTGAGTACTAGCCTCCAAGTGCCTCATTTTCTGTACTTGTTACTAGTGGCAATCTCTGTAAAGCCCACACGAAATACAGTCCCTCCCTGAAGGAGTCAGTGTCCTTTTCAAGACAGAGTGCTGGGCAAAATGAAAGAAGGAGAAACTCTATTATAGTATATATTTCTACATATAATGAAGGCATTGGGAATGGCTCTGTAATATGCTGCTGGAAGTATGTGTTTGACATGTTACACTACCGTGCTTTTTTGTAGGGAGTATATTCCCAACTGATGCATTTTGCATGGTAAGGGACTTCTGCTCTTTCTAGGGTCTCTCAGCAGGGACAAGTGGGATGTTGTGAGGTTGTTTTTTGGCTCTGGTGTGGATGCAAGCTTGTTGTGTGACAAAGGCCCAAGGCTGTAGCTTTTCCTATGGCACAATAGTTACCTCCCTGGTTACTGTTAGCTTACAATTTAGTTGCCAGTATAAACGTTTGATCGTGGCGACTGAAACCTTACCTACAATTAAACAGAACTGGATGTTGTTTGGCCTTCTCCATACTAGGAAGTGTTGGGCTTTATCTATGCTATTAAGAGTTTCCCATTTCTCAACACCAAGTAATAGCTAGTGTTAAACGTGCCTTTTGCCTCTCTCACTCTCTCTGTAAAAAGCTAATGCTGTTGCTTTCCCAAAACTTCTTTGAAGATTAATTTGTTTATGAATCACTTGGAGACTCAAGAGAGAAGGTCAGATTTTCTTGCAAGTTTCTCTTGTACTTAAAGTTACGTTTACTTCCGAGAAAAAGGGTGCATAGGCCTGGGCTGAAGTTGGCATCTTGCTCCCTGCCTAGCGGCTATCACTCTCACATGGTAGCATCTACCTGTTTATAGCATACCACACTGCTCTGAACTCATCAGGAGCCAAATGCATGCTTCAGCTCACAAATACCAAGCATCCTTCTTGTAGGCTTTATCATGAACTGTGGCTTGCCCGAATGAGTAAGTGCCAATAAACAGAAAATACCTAGAGAGAGATAACTTTAGTCTGCAGCCTCTCAGTGTTAAAATGTTTTGTCCGGACAGTTTGCAATTTCACATATTTTTTGCATTTTGCTTTGAAGATTTGCAAAATATCCTCCAGAAAGGACTTCTGGGAATGGTGGAAACATTTCTTGGGAAAAAAGCTAAGCCGTTGAAGAGACCTGGGTTGTTAATACATGCATTTACACAGTTTAATAAGTAGCAGGGAGCTAAGAAACATTGTGGCTGTGGTTGCAAAGCCACTTACTTTATAACATTGGTGAAGATACTTATCTGAAGTGTTCAACTTTTCTAATCTTTGGACATGCTACCTTGATACTGTATCTGGTGTTTGTGAGACTTCACTTATGCACAAAAAATGCAGAAAAGTCCCAGGTGAAATAAGTTGTTGTTGGAAGGGTACTATTGAAAAATCATAAAAGTTCTCGTTTGAAGGCAATGCATGTGCTGAAAACATCAGCTGCTTGCATTACAAATACTGAGAACTACTATCAATTACCTTGCTGTATGCACTATGGTTTCCAGTAGCATACATGAGAAGTTAGAAGTGTTTAATGGTGAGAAAACAATGCTTGTTAAAGCTGTGAGAGGGATTCTTAAGAAAGCTTTTGCACAGAGGAGAGTTAATTTGCACTTTTAGGAAGAAAAACAGTCTTACTAAGGCAGTAACAATTCTTTTGTCTTTGCCTACAGGAAGGAGTTGAAGTGAGGGTTGCCAGAATATTCAATACCTTTGGTCCTCGAATGCATATGAACGATGGTAGAGTTGTCAGTAATTTTATCCTACAAGCTCTCCAGGGAGAACCACTAACAGTAAGTAATGACCTCTCAGGGACACGAAGAGTTATTTGTCTTTATATCCTATCCTCATGTGATATGAAGGAGGGTAGATTTTAGAAAACACTGAGTTTCCCCCCCCTGCCCTCTGAAAAATCAAATCTACCAGTGTATCAAGCTCAAGCATATAGAATTATATATGAAAAGATATGCTCAGTTGATGGTATCAGTATTCCTCTACCAGAGAGAAACAAGGCTACCAGTTGTGATCTGAGAAAGTGTTTTAGTCATCCTGAACTTGAATCTCTGTCTGTCGCAACTCATCTATGGGAACGTGGCATGACAAGGTTTACAGAATCATATTTTGGTACTTCTTCCATTGAGGAGCTTTCTCTGAACCCTTTTTGGAAGTTAGACATCTAAATGTCTTTTTGCAAGCTCGGAGATCAGCCTAAAAAGCTCCTGTAATGTTAAAGGCCTTTAACTAACTAATAAAGGCCTTCAGGCCTTTATTTACTAACACATCGTGTGTTAGTGGCATCGCCATGTGGCATGGCCCACATCTATGCAGCTAAATTTTCCTGCTGAAACAAATGGCCATATCCAAACTGTCTGCTGTGAATGGTCATTGGCTCTTGATAGAGCTTAAGCAACATCACAACATTGTCTGGGAGAGCAAGAGCTGTCACAAGCCAATACTCTGCCAAAGACGCTGGTAATGTAGCAACACAGACAGTGCCTGACCTATGCCCTGATTCTGTTTACTTTACTATTATAAAATAATTAGAATATGTAAAATAAATGAGGAGACATCCTGAAAGAGGGAGAAGTAGTTTGAAATCTGAGATCAGTTGTGAGGTCATGGAAACATTTACAGTTTTTGTGACATACAACAGAAGGTTCATACAAATATTTGATAATATTGCCTGGATTAGAAGAGTGAAGTGCCAGGAAGTCTGCTGCTAAATAACTAAGTCTGTTGCGAAGTACCTCCACAGAGCAGCTATCTTGAGATTGAGATAGCATTCCTTCTGCTGGGGACTCTAGAAAGAATTCATCCAGGAATTCCTCTAGGAAGGAGCATGTAATCCAAGGAGGAAAAGGATGAGTTTTGTAGCAACTTCCACTGCTGTGATTCTTGTAGAGAAAAATCTGAAACTGGACAGAGTATTGAAGAGTCAAGACCAAGGAATGCACAAATGACTTAGTTATGTAAAACTTATCCCACAAGCTAAAAGAAGACAAGCAGGAAACTCTATACGTACATAAAATTGTCTTCCTGTTTGCTTTGAGAGGCTGTCAGGCTGTCACTGTGCTCTTCTGGCGCATTTCTCTCAGAATCAGTTTAAACTCTTAAACCCCTCATCTTACCCAATGCTTACTGAAATGTGAAGCTCTTTTGGTTCTGAATCTGCCTCAGAGAGCAACAGGTTTACTAAGTGACAGGTGATGGCATGTAGGGCCTGTAGTGATAGGACAAGGGGTAACAGTTTTAAACTAAAAGAGGGTAGATCCAGACTAGATTTAAGGAAGAAATTTTTTACAATGAGAAGGGTGAGACACTGGCACAGGTTGCCCAGGGAGGTGGTAGATGCCCCATCCCTAGAAACATTCAAGGTCAGGTTGGACGGGGCTCTGAGCACCCTGATCTAGTTGAAGATGTCCCTGCTCACTGCAGGGGAGTTGGACTAGATGACCTTTAAAGGTCCCTTCCAACCCAGACAAGTCTATGATTCTGTGTATACCAATTGTATTGTTTTTCCTGTCTGCTAGAAAAAAAACGTACTTTCTAGTCTGTCCTTCCAAAAAGCTTTTCTGTTGTAGCAGATCAGTGGTAAGATGTGTATGTCCCCACTTAAGTGTTTTCCCACTTAAATATGCCTACTGATAACTTTCAGAATTTAAGTATTCACGTTCTAGGGATTTTAAGCACTGCACGCAACTAAGCTGTGAAAAAAATGAATGTTATCTGATACCATTATGTACACTTTAGGTATGTTTTAATATCTGTTTTGAACTTGAATTTTTGAATCTTTTGAACAACTTGCTTACTCAAAAGTTCTAGCCACTAGAAATTATTTTACTTCCCATTTCCCCAAATAGTAATATTTAGAGAGCCATGTGATGATTTTTTTTTTTGTTCTGATTCCTTTAAAGGCTTACAGTGCTATTTTTTCTTGACAATTTTTTTAGAGACCACTCACATTTGGTGGTCTCTTTGAAGTTATCTGTTGATAATGAGCAAATAAAAATTGCTCATTATAACCACATGTTGGTATTCTGAGGTTTGCTTTAAATATTTGGCACTCTTTTCTGGCTGAGTGCGTGCTGCAGCATCTTTCAGTGTTTCAGGAGAGGACAAAGCATTGCTCTGTCCTACATCCCTGAGAATGTTTCCTACATCCAGAGTTCTGGTTGATGAAATGCTTAAGTGTATGTTTAATGGAGATACATCCAAGAGGAAAAAGACCTCCAAAGAACTGATTCATTGCCAAAGGTTCTGCAAGCACATCTTTTTCCATTCCTGCAACACTGAGCTTGTGTCTCAGGTGTGTCTCCTTGCGATGTTTGTCTAGAGCAGTGAGGAAAAGATAATTGGACTTGAGAGGACTTTCATATTTATGTAACTTTTCTAATTTTCGTCTGGTTTTAGGTCTATGGACCTGGAACTCAGACGAGAGCTTTCCAGTATGTCAGGTAAGCCTTATTTGTGCTCTCTGATATTTACTTCCCTTGGTGCTTCTTTGAGCTTGGCCAGGTTTGTATGCATGTGCATTTTAGTCAAAGAAATTATGTTCATTCTTAGGCCAGCTTTACTTTCAGAAAGGAGGCAGAGACGTTTCTAAAAATACCAAGAAACAAAACTTTAGTGGATTTAGAACTTTGAATTAAAATATTGTGTTCTTCCCTTCAAGGGACAGCAAATAACCGAGTAGGAAAATTTTGAATGCTGCTTTAAGTCTGAGCAGTTTGTCAGTCCTTGCACTGTAATGCAATAGTGCCACCTTGTGTCTTCGGGGGATCCGTGGTCAGTGTGTGTGCTTCACATGCATGTGTCCCCTGCTGCGGGTAGGAACCAGTTGAGGGGGTATTGCTGTAGCTAATATTTGCAGTGTAAGCAAGGCCAGGACGTACTTTCACTGAAAAAGTGAATCGGTTCCTCAGAATCTTTTGTTCTGTTGTGCTAGCTGAACTTCCGTGCCAGCCTTCTGGGTTGTTTTAATCATTCTCCACTTGGAAATGTTCTTTCCCTCTGCTGAAAGTAATAACAGTGATGATAGACGCTACAGAAACCCCATCAGTTTAAAGTATCCACTCCTTTCCTAATTATAAGTCATAATGAAAAGGACCTGGATGTGTATGTCCAGGGATGAGTGGATAAGTTTGTTGCTGATAACCCAAAATAACCTAGGGTTATTTTGCTGGGGGAAGGTAACACCAAAATACTGGTTTGTTAACAAACGTGGTCTAAGAGTTTCTGAAAGCGAGAAGATAGTTCAAACAAGAAACTGCGAAGTCTTACAACTTACCCTATTCTGTTTGAAATGTGTTGGAAATGGGCCTCTAAATATGCTTGAGTACCAGAGAGAAAAGGAAGTATTGTTTTTTAGTATCTTGATATTTTTATGTATTCTTTCATATGTTCAGATAAACTATATCCAGTGCATTCCAAAGATAATCACCCTTTCAAACTAATCTCCAGTTCAATATACCTTACAAGAATGACTGTAGAACAAGCAGCCGAGAAAACATACACCCATTGAATTATACACTGTAAATCTGATTTCAGCATTCCTCACTCAGCTGCCTGATCTGCCTTACTGGAGCTCTGAGGAAGCAGGTCTCTTTTTAGACAATAATATTATTTATAGGGAAGTGGAAATTGCCTCAATCTGTTCTTCCCTTTTTATAGTGATCTTGTGAATGGGTTGGTGGCGTTGATGAACAGCAATGTCAGCAGTCCTGTCAACTTGGTGAGTATGAGAGCTCCACTCTACTGCGTTTACTGTCCAGTGGCCAGCATCACCTCTGTTTCCTCCTTGTCATTGATGCTGATTTCTAGAAGAAATAAACAGAGTAAAAAAATCTCTTTTCATTATGAATAATGTATTCATCCATGTATTCTCTTTACGAATAAGAAGATTAAGCCCCTAGATGTTGAGATCTTGTAGTTCCAAGAAGAGGATAAATTTGCTAGTGTTTTTCATTTGTTCTAGCAAAAGGATTTATGTAATTAGAATATGAAAAAAAAAAACAACCCACAACAAAATATGAGCAGGGGGTGGGGGCGCAAAATACACCAAGGAAATGATTGCAGTCTGGTTTTAATGAAAAAAGCACTGAAGGAATACTTATCTCTAAATAATTAGAAATCACTTCTTAGTAGTCTTGATTAGAGGGAAATTGGATCGTATTTGATTATATAATTTTCTGATATTGATTAAGGCTGCTTAGAACTTAACTTTTCTAATAAGATTTTTGTTCTGTCCCATTTATTGTCACCTTATTCTCAGTAGTAGATATAAAAATAGAAAAAGGATGCATACACCAGGTCATTTCTGTGTGTGCCAACTTTTGCCAAATCAGATATTCAACTCTGCAGGGCAGTTGTTCACTAGATTTTCCTTTTTACTGTGGACATGAATTCATGTCTATGTTTCTATCCAAATGCTGACATTTTTAAACCCCATCACATGTTTTGTGTCCAGAAAACTCATTGTTTAAATCTATAGGTACCTAAATGTTCAGCTTTAGGTCAAACAAGATGTAGTGAAGAAGAGGTTTGCAACAAGGAAAGCTAGGGATGAAGGGAATTGAGGCTGATGAAGGTGAGCTAATGCTAACAGGAAGCTTTCAGCATTTTGTTCTGAAATGTTGATCAGGAGTCCACATGCAAGTTGATTAAAAAAAATATTTAAGAAAAGTAATATTGTATAGGAAAGCAAGTAGGCTTTATACATGTTGATATGTAAGGTGTAGTAAAAGCGGAAGCAATTGTTTTCAGCTAAATTCGTTCAGTTTCCTAGCCTTGGATGAACTGAGAGTTTATCATACTTCTTCATTATATCATCTGTCCTCAACTTGGCCAAGTCCTTGAATCCAGATTTCAAAGTGATGGTGTGGTTTTGTGGGCTGCTGAGTGGCACATGCCTTTACTGTGATTGAAGTGCATTTGCCCATTCTTTACAGACTGATTTTTTTGGGCAGCCCCCTGCGTACATTGTATTACCAAGGCAACTGTAATGGAGAGCAACTTTTCTAATGAGTGTGGAGCTTGTCAAAGTTAGAATTTTTTCATCAAAGTAGGAATAAGGCATGATTTTTAGCTTTTTCAGAGTTTAACATGACCCTGTTAGACTCATCTCATGTCGGAAAGCTAGCGTGTTGTAAGCTGTTTAATTGTTATTGTAATGAATATCGCTTCTATTTCTAGGGAAACCCAGAAGAGCACACTATCCTAGAATTTGCCCAGTTAATTAAAAAACTTGTTGGTGAGTATGATAAGTGATTCTTAGAAAAGCTAATGAAGTACTTATTGTCATTAGATGATTATTACTTGATTGGTCTGTGTAATATATGGATAACTTAATTGGTCTTTGGATTTCGTAATAACTTTATCAAAGGCATTTAATTGTATCCTGATCATATAATTAAATATTAATAAGATAATACAAATCCTCTCAATTGTATGTAAAATATTGCATGAACAGTAGAATGAATACATTCTTTCTGTGTATGTGTGTGACCTATACCAATTATTTTGTATAATGTTTATGCATTTTTCTAGCTTTGTTTTGGCACAAGGACAATTCATAAATGAAATGGAAAACACATGAATGAAAATGTCTAACGTAACCTCCTAGCTGAAATACAGATACTTCAGCAAGGTGGTTCTTCACAATTACGCAGGCTGTTCTCCTTCAACTGCCATCAAAAACCTCATGCTGTGGTGACAGTCTTTCTCTACTTTTCACTGATCTACCAGTGGCTCTTGCAAGGGCTGTCAGCACCTCCCTTGTAAGTGGCTGGGAAGAAAACACTGTGTCATTCTCTTAATTCTTGCTCTGATACCTGTAGCAAATCAGAGCTCTCGAGAATGGAAGTGAAGGGCTGCACTCAGTCTTCTAGTGCGGCTTCCTAATGAGATGAAACATACTGATGCCATTAGCCCAGGGTTTTTAGTCTGTAGATTCCAGCAGTGTTTCTGAGGCATCTGAAAAAGACAAGTTCAAACATACAGTACAGAAGCTGATGCATGTGATGTTTCTAATAGAGGGTTATCCCCTCTGGAAAACATCTGTGCATCCACAGATCAGGGAAGGAAATTGAAAATTGGAGCACCAAACCCATCAGGCACGTAGAATAATTGTTACCCCCAATTGTCTGTCTCTTCACAAACAACTTGATCTGTTTCAGGCTGCCCAGAGACGCTTACTTTAGTCCTACATCCATAAAATCACACAGCAACATGTCATGTAAACTATTTGCTAGATCTGGTTAGAGAAATTGTCCTGTTTCTGTCTCCTGTCATGACGAAAGACAGGTACTGTGTTGGCTATTTAAATCACACTGGAGAGTACGGCCAAAAAGAGGAAGTGAAGTCCTTTTACAATGCAAAAGTGCTAACAGAATCACAGAATGGTTGAGGTTGGCAGACACCTCTAGACGTCATCAGGTCCAACCCTTCTACTCAGGCAAGGCCACCTACAGCTGGCAGTGGCCCAGGACCATGCCCAGACAGCTTTTGAGTATCTCCAAGGATGGAGACTCCACAGCCTCACTGGGCAACCTGTGCCAGTGCTGGGTCACCACCACAGTAAAATAGCGTTTCCTGATGTTCAGAGGGAACCTCCTGTGTTTCAGATTGTGCCCACTGCCTCTGGTCCTGTCAGTGGGCACCACTGAAAAGAGCCTTCTTTACTTCCCCTATCAGGTATTCATACACGTGGATAAAATCCCTCTGAGCCTTCTCTTCTCCAGGCTGAACAGTCCCAGCTCTCTCAGCCTGTTCTCACAGGAGAGATGCTCCAGTCCCTTCATCATCTTAGTAGCCATTCGCTGTGCTATCTCCAGTCTGTCCATGTGTCTCATATTAGGGAGCAAAGAACTGGACCCAGCCCTCCAAATGTATTTCACCAGTGCTGAGTAGAGGAGGAAAATCATCTCCTTTGACCTGCTTGACAGCACTCCTCCTACTGCAGCCCAGGATACCATTTGCCTTCTTTGTGGCAAGGGCACATTGTTGGCTCATATTTAACTTGCTGTCCACCAGGACCCCCAGGTCCTTTCCTGCCAAGCACCTTTCCAGCTGGTTGACTTCCAATCTGTACTGGTGCTTTGGGGTTGTTCCTCCCCAGGTGCAGAACTTTGCACTCTTCCTTGTTGGACTTCATGAGATTCCTGTCAGCCCTTTTCTCCAGGTGCCTCCAGATGGTAGCACAGCCCTCTGGTGTATCAACAACTCAGTGTTGACCTGGTATTGACCCCTGGGGTACACCACTAGTTACCAGCCTCCAAGTAGACTTTGTGCCACTCCTTACGAGCCTCTGGGCCCAGCCATGCAGACAGTTTTCAATCCACCTCACTGTCTGCTCGTTCAGCCCTCAGTAAGGATGTTATGGGAGACAGTGTCAAAAGCCTCACTGAAGTCAAGGTAGATGATATCCACTGCTCTGCCCTTGGCTACTGAAGCAGTCATTTCATTGTAGAAGGCTATTAGACTGGTCAAGCATAACTTCCTTTTTGTGAATCCATGCTGAAAGCTTTGTGAAATGCTTCGTGAACCCATGTTGCTGTGGAACAGCTGGTTCACCCAGCTGTTGCGGGCAGTGCAGCTGTGTCAGTGGAAAGCATTTCAATGGCAGAATTATGAAACAGAAAGCTGCAGAAAGACCTGATGCTCCAATAGGTAGGAAAGATGTAAATGTGAAGCATAGTGAATTGCAGGTGATAATGCACAGTTCTTGTTTAATAGGCAGTGGGAGTGAAATCCAGTTTCTCTCAGAAGCACAGGATGACCCTCAGAAACGAAAACCTGACATCAGAAAAGCCAAGTTATTGCTTGGCTGGGAACCTGTGGTATGTACAGCTGTATTACAGGGGTTGTGTGCAAAGACACAGGGAGGCAGAGGTGGGTGGGAGAGGACCACATGATAATGATGCATTTCAGTTATCAGAATATCTGCTTAACACAATCTCCAGGACAGTTGTTTAAAAGGCTGTCTTGTATGTTGCCCTAGCTCATGACCCAGGAACAATTAGCATTTGTAATAGACAAGTAGAAAAAAACGCGTTTTTTTCACACGCGTATTATGAAGTGTCTACCTACCTTTCTGTAAACGAAACGAATCCTTTGAAATATGTGGTACATAGTTATGAAAACTAATGAGTTTGCAGTCCTCGTTCCTTTTTTGCTGTGGTAACATGCATTATGGAAGGAAAAAATTGCTTTTAATTAATTAAAATATTTTTAGAAAATCTTTGGAGTAAGAGTATTTTTAAGATTATCTGTAACAGCATTGTAACCAAAAAGTTATTTTGGATTAAGAGAGAGATATATGAGCACCAGAAAAATGTCCTGGTTTTTAGTTTGTTTAAAGGGAAATATGTGAAACTTGGGCAAAACAGAAGCTACCCAGACAGAGGTGACACATTTATTTTATTTTTATTTATGCTGGTGGACTGAAGTAAGGCAGAATAAGAAGCCCTTATTTTAGACTATGGATATCATACATAGAGATGTATGATACCACAAAAGGTTTAAAACAGTTAACTTTTATACTTCTAACCTTCACTGTTTGCCACAGTCAGTACCGAAACTTAACTTACTCTGAAGTAGCAGTACGGTGTTGGTACATCAAGGCAAGTAGAACCCTAGAACGGTTTGGGTTGGAAGGGACCTTAAAGACCATCTAGTTCCAACCCCCTGCCATGGGCAGGGACACCTCCCACTAGACCAGGCTGCTCAAAGCCCCATCCAGCCTGGCCTCGAACACTTCCAGGGATGGGGCATCCACAACCTCCCTGGGCAACCTGTTCCACTGCCTCACCACTGAGTAGTTTTTGTGCTGCTATTTTATCCTCCTGTGTTGGTGATGGTATCAGCACGCATGTCAAGAGCATATGGCTCTTGAGAAAAGTGGGTAGTATTTCTGTTGTTCTTGTCTACAAATCATAGTGTTTAAATACAGGCCTAGAATATGAAGAATTACAATTATTTCTATAGGATTTAAGACTATCAAATTAGATACTGGATGATAATTTGTATCCCTTTTTCTATATCTCAATGGAGCACTGGAGCAATAAAAACTAAAAAACAACCACCACCTTTATACCTTTCTGTGGCATATACCATGCTGTGAGAATCTGCTAAAGAAGATCTTTAATGACGAAAAACAGAAGGGGCTTAAATTTCTGTGTGCTTATCTCTCTCAGTGTATTATGAATTGAAAGTAGAATTATGTAAGTCTGTTTTGACACTAAACAGACCAGTCATAACCATCTGATGAGATTTAAATTTGTTGGTTTTTTTGACTTAATACCTCAGAAAATATATCTGATGTTTAAAAGCTAACATGCATTAGCAGTGCAGAGATGTAACCAGTATGTGGTGCTGTTAATACTTATATTGGCTAAGAATGAGACTTCCGAGCAGTCTTTTGATAGCTGTACTAAAAAAGATACCGTTGTGAAAAGAGCTGATGTGAACTCAGTGTGATATGATTCTCTCCTCACTTTTGGGAACAGGTCCCATTGGAAGAAGGTTTGAATAAAGCAATTCATTACTTCCGTAAAGAACTTGAGTATCAGGCGAACAATCAGTATATTCCCAAGCCAAAACCCGCAAGGATGAAAAAAGGAAGAACAAGACATAACTGAAGACTGTTAGTTGGACAGGAAACTCCCTGCTTGACATTTGACGGATGTAATTTTTTTTTCTTCTTGGGTTTGTTTTTTTTTTTTGAGAGAGACTTTGAAACAGGTATCATGAAGAACAAACTGGAATTTCATTCTGAAGCTTGCTTTAAAGAAGTGGATGTGCCTAAAAAATAACAAACAAATATTCCCCTTCCCCTGCAAATCTTGCCTTGCACTTTTTAAATCTGTCTTTTTATGTAAAATAGAGTAGAAGCATCTTTTAGTATCTTCAAGTTTTATATCTTGCTGTGAGATCATTTTGTTGTGACTGTCCTTGACAGTTTTATTTACTGGTTTCTTTGTGAAGCTGACGATAAACACAAACGGGATGGAAAATGCCAATTTATTTATAAAATGGGTACTATAAAATATGAGATGTTCTACTATGCATAAGAAAAAAGTTAGTGGTATTGTCAGGTGAGAGACACTGACGTCTAAGTCTAAAGGAGTTTAAAAGAATTCTGTACGAGAGCTTTATGTATTCTTTAAAGGAGAGATTTTTTCAAAGGTTTAGTTTTAGTTGTACACTTGAATTTGAGATATTTTCATTGATTACCATGGATAAGGATATTTTGAATCACTACTGTGTTGTGCGTACTCTGGGAATAAAGTTAATGTATTATTGGTTACAGTGGTTGAATATGCTATTTTAATAAAATACTGAAAGTTCTATTGACTAGTTTCAGGGTTTCACTGCGGGCACTTCTCTGGCATTAGACATCTGTGCATTTATTGTATATTAATTAGAAAGTAACAGTCTGTAAATAATTGCCTCAAAGTTAGCATTGGTCTTTCATTGGTTGTCTCTTAGCAGATATACAGGAAGGGCTGCAGGTTGTCTGTTGAAATAGATCAGACAAAACCATCATGATTTACTCCAGGTAGTTGATAGTCAGGCAGGAGTATACAGTTTTCTTTAAACTGTAGAGTCTAACTTTAGCCTCCCTAACTGAAGAAATGTTTCTATTTTAAGCAGTTACTGAATTGCCAGTAAATGCTTTCAACTTTGATAACGATGCCTGTCATCTTAACAAATAAAAAACAACCAAGCAAACAAAAAAAAAATCCAATTCCCCTTATTTTTAATAGCTTCCCTTTATTTTTAATACCTAGGACTGAATACCTGGGGAGAGAGAGTTTTTAAAAGGTATTTTGGCTTAGTGCCACTCAAAATTGAAAATCATAAATCTCGTCAAGCAAAATGACTTGACTTTATCTCATTAAAGCTTGATGTTTCGTTAGCTTTTGAGTATCTTTAGGTTGATGGTCAAAGTGGGAGTTACCCGTAGCGATGACTTGACACCCGGACCCAGGGAGGACTCTGGGAGCAGTGTGGTATTTAGTCACCTTTGTCCGAGCATCCCATCTCCAGAGCCTCCCAGTGCCTGCAAGGCTTGGAGTCCCATCCAGTCTGCCTGGTAAAGGTCCCTGGGACTCCAGCAGTGGTGGGGCTGACGTGGTCATTTGTGTGCCCTGTCTGGACCAGTTCTGCAGTGATCCTTTTCAGTCAAAATGGTTTCATAGAATCATAGAATCGCCTAGGTTGGAAGGGACCTTTCCGATCACCTAGTCCAACCATCAACTTAACTCTGACAAAAAACATCACTAAACCATATCTCTAAGCACTGTGTCTACCTGTCTTTTAAATACCTCCAGGGATGGTGCTTCAACCACTTCCCTGGGCAGCCTGTTCCAATGCTTGATAACCCTTTCAGTGTAAAAATTTTCCTAATATCTAATCTAAGCCTCCCCTGGCACAACTTGAGGCTGCTTCCTCTTGTCCTATCGCCTGTTATTTGGGAGAAGAGACCGACCCCCACCTCACTACAGCCTCCTTTCAGGTAGTGGCAGAGAGCGATAAGGTCTCCCCTCAGCCTCCTTTTCTCCAGGCTGAACAACCCCAGCTCCCTCAGCTGCTCCTCATAAGGCTTGTTCTCCAGACCCCTCACCAGCTTCGTTGCCCTTCTCTGGACCCACTCCAGCACATCAATGTCTTTTTTTGTGGTGAGGGGCCCAAAACTGGACACAGTACTCAAGGTGTGGTCTCACCAGTGCCACAGGTTTTCTTCCCTGCTCACGTGTGCAAGTTTTCTTCCAGTGGAAATCTGCCATGCAACTAAGATGGGGAGCCAGGGAGCATTTTCCTGTCTGGACTCAGAATTTAGGTATTACATGTTGCCTTCATCTTTTCGCAGCTGAGCAGCTTGAGGTCTGCTTTTTGCTTGAAGCCTTTTTCTAGGTACTTGATCTGGACATTTATTCCATGTTAATTTGCCTGAAAAGTACACCGTGGCGTGCGTGCTCCAAGTGTGCCTGTAACCTGTCATCACTGATATGCTGACAAAGCACAGCCTCTCTCCCTATACTCAACACCACGGCTGGATGTGTGTGAAAGTAGTGCCCGCTTCTTTAATAGTGTTGTGGCAAGAACTGCTAATCGGCTCTGAGCACGGTGTTTTTAACCCTTAAACTCTAGATTATATTTGGGGGAAGGTGCTCTTTCTCCTTCTATTTACTCCCCATTCAAAATGTGCTGTTGGATGCCGAAGCATGTATGAAGAGGTGGTGCACGAGGGTGCAACCCTAGTTCAGCATTTAGAGCAGCCATTGAGAAAAAATGGGAGCTGTGGGTACCAGCTGTTATTTCCAGGACTGGTTTTCATTTAATCCAATTACTTCAGTGCAAAATACGTAAACTGTACTGGAACAAGCACGCTTCTGGAGACAGGCACAAAATGTACATTTTCCAAAAAAAAAAAATCCCTCAGGAAGTCTGAACATTTGGATACTACAGATGTGAATTTAAAAGCTTTTTAGGTTACTTCACAGCCTGACCTCCTTCATAAAAGGAACAAATCGGAGAGAGGGCGAATGGCTGGTACCAATACAGCCCATCTGTGAGTACGTGGCAGGCCTCCCACTGTGCCTGGGTGACAGACTGTATCGATTTGCTGCTTTCCTTGTGCTCTTTCTGGCTTTTGTTTCAGAGGTTCCTGGTTCAGTCCCCATATTCTTTCTAAATAGCATCTTCCAGAAACAGCAGCTGAGGCAGCTATTGTGCTCTTTGTGTTTGAAGCCGGTGACTGGCCTTCTAGCTGATTCGAAAAGCATGAATCGTGGGTGTTAAAATAGAATCTGCTGGTGCTTAAGAATGAAAGTCAGGGGTAATTTCAAGTTTGGTCTGGTCTGAACTGGGTCTTCAAGGCAGTTGAGGCAGATGAGGGTTTGGATGTTGGTGGTCTCTGTTCCCATCCGGGGTTACCCATCTCAGAAGGTGAAAGAAAGGGTCAATTTTGCCGGGAACCACAGGTGAGAAACAGCTGCTGCCTCTCCAGAAGAGCCACTTTTGATGGAGGGGGGTGGAATACAGCACTGAAAGTGTAGAAACGTAGGACTTAGGAGTAAATGAAGCCAAACGACCTTCTGATTTCCATGCCTGAACACAGCATACTGCATTTTTATTTTTTTTTTTTTCTCCAGGAAATTTGGGAATTGGGATTTTCTGCTATCGCCTGGTTAGGCAGTCAAGGCAAAACTGACGTGACCGAGTTTGAGGTGGCTATTTAGTCATAGTGATCTGCACGAACGGGCAGCTCAACCAGCGTTAGATGCAAGTCCTTCTCTCTCAGTAGGAAATGTGCAGTGTAGCAGAGGCCTGTGGTGAACTGGCCGGCTTGGTGCTGGTGAGTGAGATCTGCCTTCTAGAAAGAGAGGTGTGCAGGGCATCCACTGCTGTGAGGTCCACAGTTGGATGTTTTATTATTTTTTTTTTAAACAAGATGCACTTTTGCTTTATTTCTGTATGTAGGCTGTTCGGAAGCTTTTAAACCAGGTTGCTGATCTACAGACAAGCTACAGTGAGACTTGCAGTCCTAATTTATTTTAAGTAGTTCCATGAGTGTATAGTCTAGAGAAGCCTCATATCTATCGTTAGGTTAGATTTTTTTTGCCATGTGTGGAAATGATGATCTGACAGTCTTCCTCTGTCTAGAGAGTTTGCAGCTTTTCTTAACCTATATAGACTCTGGCAGATTTAGTACTCAGTGAGCTCGCCGCCCTCTGGGCATTTGTGAATGTCTGTCACCCATTTTTTTGAAAAAACCTTTCACTTCTGCCAAGCGGGGTCGGAGTTGAGTTTCATAGTTGAGAGAAAGAGACAAGGGAGGAGGGGGAAGACACAAACACCATTGCATAAATTCATTAGCCTTGGAGAACAGGCTGCAGAGAGCAAAAGAGGGCTTTGATGAGTGCGATGGATTGAGTTAGTCCCCAGGTTTTTATTAGTATTGAGTGTAATGCTACTTGAGGCCAAGAAGTCCTTGAAGGTTGTTGGAGGCTGATGAGGGAAGACCTGTCCACAGGAAGGAGATGCTTTGTGAATAGCATGGGAAGTGTGTACTCAACATTGCTAGCCCTAACTTCCATACGTCCTCCCCCTGAAACAGGTGGGAATGTAGCCACCACAAATCCATAGTTGTGAACATTTCCCTGTGCTTCAAGCAGTAGGAGATGGGAACGCCCCAAATAAGGCTTGGGGGAAGGTGCTCTTTCTCCTTCTATTTACTCCCCATTCAAAATGTGCTGTTGGATGCCGAAGCATGTATGAAGAGGTGGTGCACGAGGGTGCAACCCTAGTTCAGCATTTAGTGCAGCCATTGAGAAAAAATGGGAGCTGTGGGTACCAGCTTAGAGCTGCCTTAGAGCTACCAGGAAAAGCAGCAATGGCTCTGGAGAAAAGCGGGGCTCCTTTTGTGTGGCAGGAGGTTCCTGAATGCAATTCCACATCAACGGAGAGGTTTTTCTGAAATAACAATTCGTATTTCTTGAAAAAAACAGACTCTGGTTCTCTATTCCTTTTCCCAGTCCCTTTCCTTCAGTCACTTGCTTACTCCATGGTAGCAAATGTGGCAACAACTTCTTATCCACCTTGTTTTGTTGCCATTTACAGCCTGGAGCAGGCAACAGCTGGTTCATTCTTGCAATGCTTTGCCTAGTTTCTGACATGCTTTTCAGCAAGGAGGGGGATCCTCTGAATGCCTTGGAGCACGCCATGGCTGAAGCATCTGGAAGGTCCAAAACACGATGCCACAGGAAACTGTGAGGCGGCCTTAAGTACTGCAGTCTGGGCTCCGTCCACCCCACTGCAGAGAAAGCTGTTTTGAGCAAGGAAGCCTACATCTTCCGTCTGGGAAACAGTCCTGGGGTGCTTCATCCCCAAAGTGTTTGTGTTACAAATAGGAACTTAAAGGGAATGAAGGCCCAAAAATAAAGACGGAAATAAATATCTATTTAAGACTGCTGATGAAGACACTTGATCTGGAGAGGGAGATCTCTGTCTAGACTTGGGCGGGTATATGAGAGTGGGTGTGGAGGCACGTCAGTAGTACTCCCATGCTTTGACATGGAAGGGTTACTTTAGAGGTATGATCAGCAAAGGAGGCAGGACTGCCTCGTCAGTCCGACTGACGGCCTTGCCTGGCTGACACCCACAAACTGGGGGATGCGGCAGCATCGGGTCTTGAAACATGAAGTGCTGGAGCGTGGCCAAGCTGTTCCTGTTCTGCAGGGAGCCACAATGAACAATGGCTGCTCTTCTCTCTTGGTGGAGAGGTCACATGATGTCAATGCCGGGTTAGCTGGGGGATGATGATGATGTGAAGCGCTCTGTGCTGTCTGCACAGCAGAATGGAGAGGCTGGGAGGGGTTGTTGCACAGTTTCATCTCTCTTTTGGGACAGAAGTAGTCAAAAGGAAATTAACTTTGTTAATGTGGTTAACTTTGAAGTTAACTTTAACTAACTCCCTGCACATTTGACCATATTTGACCCTGACCGTATTTGTTTTTTCTAATCGTTTTCTTCCTTTTGCCCAAGCCCGTGATGGCTCATACCTACTGGCTTTGTAGCTTCTTGGATGTATTTTTGCGTCGTTGCTACTGCTGCGCTTCAAGTCGGTTGGACCCATCTGCAAGGGGGATGCCCTTCCCTTAGAGCTATTGCCTTAGAATCATAGAATCGTCTCGGTTGGACCTTTAAGATCATTGAGTCCAACCATTAACCTAACGCTGCCAAAACCACCACTAAACCATGTCCCTAAGCACCACGTCTACCGGTCTTTTAATTACTTGCAGGGATGGTGATTTCCAATGCCTTGTGGTGGGTTGACCGCAGCCAGCAGCTAAGTACCCTCACAGCCACTCACTCCCCCTGCCCCAACACACAGGAGGGAGAATAAGAAAAGCAGAAGTGAGCAAACTTGAGGGCTGGGCAGTTTAATAAGTGAAGGAAAGAAGGAAAAAAACACAAGTGATGCAAAGGCCGCTCACCATCTCCCCTAAGCAAGACTGATGCCCAGCCAGTCGCTGAGCGATAGCTGCCTTGGAAGATAAAACTCCCACCCCCTTGTTCCTCCTCCCAGCTTTTATTGCTGAGCAAGGTGTTATATGGTATGGAATATCGGTCAGTTGGGGTCAGCTGTCCCACCCATGTCCCCTTCCCAACTTCTTGCCTGCCCCTAGCCTACCTGCTATTGGGGTAGCGTGGGCAACAGAGAAGACCTTGATGATGTGCAAGTGCTGTTCAGAAACAGTGAAAACATGGGGATGTTATTGACACTGTTTTAGTGACAAATCTAAAACACGGCACCATACCTGTTGGTATGAAGAAAGTTAACTCTATCCCAGCCAGACCCCAGTACATGGTGGAAAACTTCAGCATTGCAGCACAATGTAATGGAAAAGATTTTTATTTTTTTTCTCTTGGAGAATCCACAAGAGAGAGATCATAGACCTTGTTGTGAGCCTGCAAGGCACAGGAAGCTGCTGGACTGAGTCAGCCTGCAGGAATGGACGCGGCTTACAAAGGCCTAGGGAGGGATGGTATTTATTTACAGCATTTTTTTTATTCTTCCTTATTCAGCAGGTCTGAATTCCCAGTTGTTGTAAATTCTGGGAAATGATGGAAATTATCAGCACGGTTCACATGTTGCCAAATTCTGTGCACGTTTTTGATAGGATGCAAAATGGAAGTATTCTTCTAGGAATAAGTGTTTTCCAACTGTGCAAAGAGTGTGTGCTTGACTCAGAATATGATTATTCCGTATGGGGAATAAAGGGTCTTCTAACGAGGAAATGCACCAGTTTAAACCAATTAAACTGGCAAGGATTCTGCTAGGAGCAACGCTCCAAAACCTAGGGGAAAGCTGAGGCTTTGGAGCATGTTAGGCCAGCACGTATCTGCGTGCAGAGAAGTGACTAACATATTTGTTCAATTTGGCTCCCTTGGCAAAAAGCTTTCTCCCTGGAAGCGTTCCGGCAGGGAGTGGGACAGTGCTCGTCTGCCTCTTCTGGACACCAGTCCATCACACAACGGGGGCTCTAAGTGAGAGATTAGGAAACACGCGGGGTCAAGAAAGAAGTAAAGAATGGCGTTGCCATGATCCACACTTTGGAAATTTCATGTAAGCTTTAGATGACAGACAGCTAAAGCATCCGTGCTGTCTTCTCTGACTGCTAGAGTTTGCCGTACAGGTTTCATCACTCTTTATCCTGATTCTTCAGCTCCTGAAGTCATGGAGACAGCCAGCCTTCCTCTCCTGACCCTTCCCAATCCTCTACGCTTGTCAAGCTCCAGTGGCACTTTCCCTGACCAAGCTCCTCCTGAAGCCCCTGACAGATGAAACCTCCCTCCTAGGCTTCAGTCTGCATCAGGACTTTCTCTACAGCAACGAGAGAGAAGCAGCTGATGTTGCTGTGGTAGAAACGTTGGTCGTATTTCTGGGTTCTTAACGCCACAACCCCACCAACCAACCCCCCTTTAATCCATTATGCTTCATTAACAAATGCCCGGGCTCTGGTATATTTTGGTGCTCAGCCTAATGTGCATAGATGCCAGTTTGAATTGGGGATCGAGGCAACTTCATGGTAGGAAATTATGTCTGGGGACTGTGTTGGATGCTATCTGATACTAACTTCCCTTTAAATAGCTTATTTTGTTATTTTCTTCCCTGTTTTGAGCTAGACTGAAAGCTTGCAGCTAAGTGGAGAGGACACAAAGGGGAGTATTCATCGAAGATAACCTTCGGGTTATCGTGCCTGGGAGGGGTTGGGGCCACTCAGGTTAGATGCTCTGCGTCTCGGCAATTACTTCTGAAGACAGGTTCCTGCTTTGAGCCCTTTGCCTGGAGAATCCTTTCCTTTCACAGGTAGGCGAGCTCCTCTGCACTGAATTTAGCTTTTGTGAACATCTGCGTCCTTGCCCCGGACTGTTGAAGTGCCACGTCACGCAAGTTCGGAAGTACAGTAGGTACAGAAACAGCAGAGGAGGCAACAAAGCAGCACTTCAGTTGAGAGAAATGCTTTTTTTCTTTTCCCCCAAGAATAACTAGATTCATTTGTTGACACAAATGTGAATGAGCAGGCATATCTGAAATGTGTTGGCTTATATTATGTATTCTATATGCCAAACTAGATGATATAATGTAATTTTGCAATTGATTGTAGGAAAGCAAATGAAAAAGCCCATTTAAAAAGGAATCTGCAGTAATACGATTGGAATGAAACTTGCTGTTGCAAACTCCACTAAATAATGGCAACCTGCTTATTTTATCAAAAAAGCTTTATTTCTATAACGCTTCATATATAACGTACTACTAAGTAACGATAATTGAAAAAAAAGTCATGTTGCTTTCTTTGAAGTCTGGCAGTTCCTTTACTCTTGCCGTTTTACAGGAATAGGAGGGAAGCAGGGTCATTCTGACCGAGGGAGGACTCAGCCGCCCCCAGCGCAGCCCTAGAGGCACCAGCTCGAGTAGGAAAATGGCATTAGTAATCATCATAGTTGACGCTTGCCCCGTGCCTGAAGGTGTGCGGATTTCGCGGGCCAATTGGTGAATCTTCATCGTAGTGGTGTTGGTAGTGTCCACCGTAGTATTCATTACGAGCCCGCCCTAAGCTTGTCCAGTAGGAGATGTCATCTTCAAATTTCTGCCAAAAAAAAAAAAAAAAGAAAAAAGAAAATACTTGCTTTCCCAGCCTGAAACTTTACAACGAAGAGAGTGAAACAGAAGTGGCGCAAGATCTTCCTTTTGTCTCTTTCAGAAATTCAGATCCTTTGCGTATTTCAAAATGAAATCTTGAGATCTAAGGAGGGTTGTGACTTGCGCCTACCTTCTCTGTGGGATTAGCGGGAATTCTCCTGCCCAGCCCCACCGGGACCCACCGCCACCTGCTCTGCCCACTGTGAAGTGCTTAACCCGAGAGCGCCTTCAACTGCAACGTGCACTGAGCACCTTTCGTATTTATGTTACCTCTTCAGTGGTGGACTATAAAAACATTTCAGTGCTTTCTACTTAAAAACCTAAAGGTTTGGTTCTCCGTTGCCCCGTGCCTTTAGTTGCAATGGCCCCGACTGCAAAGTGGGTGCAACAGGCTTTTTGCTTTACGCCCGTGATCTTTCACTCCCATTTTGCCTGGGTAAAAAACGAACGTACTGCAGCCTTCTAGCTATGGAAATGCAATAAGCCGCTCAATTCTGCCCACAGCAGCAGGGGAAAAACAGTGTGCAAGGATATCAAATACTTGCCAAGCCCAAAGCCTTTCCATCTGAATGACTCTTTGGAAATATTTTTGGCTGAGATATGGAAAAAAAAGTTTTGCAAAATACACAATGGGTAAGTATGGCCCAAGTCCTTCGCTGGAACAAACAGTTATTTCATTGTTAAAACTGTGTCTTAATACTCAAGAAAACCTACTTAGTGGATTCATTGTATCCCACAACAGGCCCCATTTCAGTTTTTGAAATGCACACAGGAACTCCGAGGAGAATTCATCTTATCTGCATGCTTTGTCCTTATTACTTACTTCTTGGTATTTGCCCCAAGTCTTCATTTTCTGATGCATAAAACCATTTTTCCTATTTTTCCTGTTCCTATTGGGGTAGGGGGATATAGCCACGCTGCTAAAAAGTCACTTTTATGTGCATAATGTCCAGGAGGCTACAAAAAAAATCTATCCTTCATTATTTCAGTCCAGGCAAAGGATTGTTTTTCTAATTGTTCGAGCTTTGAAAATGAGTGCATTCGTCTTCTAAGCCATCCACATAGCATGAAGGTCCAAAATGTGCTCCAGCTTGCCTGTGCCAATGCGGTCTCATTAAACGTATTCATGCAGCTGATGGACGCCAAGAATTCAACATCTGTAACTATTTTTACCTCTTACTAACGTAGAAATTATTCTACACGTGGGACTGCAACTAAATGCCTATTTTTCACCTTATTTCAGCACCTATAGCTTTGTGCAGAGCCAGGAACTTTTGATTCCACTCCAGCGTTTTTCCAAATTAACTGTTTTTTAAAGAAATGTATCCTTCTCGTTTGAAGGGAGGTTGGCTGCAGGTTATCAAATGTTTTTCCTTTCACATTGGGAGTCGAGGCGCTGGCGATGATCAGGAGCCGCCCGCCCCACGGAGGCACACGCCTGCGTTAGGTTCGTAACGTCAGTGCGATTTCGCTGAGGAATGCCAACTACGACCAGCTCGGGGTGGATTTCTCAGCACGTTAAAACGCAAATTGATTAGGTTGAGGCTGCCAAATTAATTTCCTGAAACACAATCGATTGCTTTGGGCCTGGCCGCCTATAACTTTGTCCGGTTGCAATTTGTTAGGCTTAAGCTCCGTAGCAGGCAAGAACTCCAGGCAAGGTTTTAACGTCATTTTTCTCTACTAACAAAATAACATGGAAACCTCTGACAAATACGGAGCTTGTATTACTTTAAAAGAAATAAATCACAGTGTCTGCGAACAGAAACAGGGCAGCTTCTCCCCGGGCCCTCCCCGTGGCTGTGCATCCCCGCTCTGAAGCCCGGCCGACCCCGCGGAAGCCTGACACTCACCGCCTCGTCGAACCCCAGGTACAGGAACTGCTGGTACCACTGCTGCACGTCGGGCTGGCTCCGGTCCCACAGCTGCCGCCTCTGGCGTCTCAGGCTGCTTAGGAACTCCTTGGCCACCGCTTCTTTCACCAACACCTCAGGCTCCGTGGCAACAGGGGCTGAAATTAATTCCCCCCCGCCCCCAAAAGGCATGCCAGGAAATTTTTAGTCAGCCTGGAAGCGCGCGGCTCGCAGCAAGTAAGAAAGTGCTGCTCGCATCGTGCCGTCGCCTTTGCGTGCGTCGCCAGCGCGATGCGTGTCGCAGCAGTAACAGTAGTAAACCCAGGCATCATCGATGTAACAGGATTTCTCAGCTGCCCTCATTCTCTTGGTTTTGATAAAAGCTGTTCTGAGCTCAAAGACATAAGCTAAGTAAGGAATTTAAATAAATAAACCCAAACTGAAAAAGCATACACTGTGTTGCGCTTTGAGGAGAGAACAGGAGACTGGCCTCTGCGTGCTGCTGTTACAGTAATGGGAGAGAAAATGGGAGGTGAAGTTAAAATCCTGAAGAAGCTGGAGAATCATAGAATCGTGGAATGGTTTGGGTCAGAAGGGACCTTAAAGACCATCTAGTTCCAACCCCCTGCCCTGGGCAGGGACACCTCCCACTAGACCAGGCTGCTCAAAGCCCCATCCAGCCTGGCCTTGAAACACTGCTGACTTATTAGGGTGAAGGGATAAAAAGATAGATTATTTTTTTTTAAATCTGTTGTGTAAAAATGTAGCTTTTAAATAATGATGAGTGCTACTAAATGCCCTGTATGCCTGAAAATAAAAGCCCATCAGGCTTCCATAGCGGACTGCTTGGTGGATGCATGGAGACGCCCCAGACCCAGACGTGCCACCTGGCTTGCTCCATGCCTAGGAGGCAGGCAGTTTGCTGCGGCTGCTGGAGGAATTGATGTCCCTCCGAAAGGCACGGAGGTGAGGACTGGCTAGGCCCCTGCCACGCACGGAAATGATAAAACGTGATACGATGTTTGGTCTTCCCGGGAAACTAGAAGCATACCTAGGAGCAGGAGGAACATCTTGGCTTCAGAGAGTTCATGGCAATGAGGGAGAGACCAGGACACGGGCGTGGATGGGGATTTTTGGAGGATGAGAGGGAAGAGGCTGGGGCAGAAGGGGAAGATGTGGAGATGTGAAAACCATTGAAGCAGGGTCTGGGTGGACTCACAGGGAGAGGCAAAGGACTGCAGCGGGAAGGGGATTCCGGAGGTAAAAACGAAAGCTGAGTTGTCGCAGGAAGAGTGGGAAACAGCAGGCTGCCCTGCGGTGATGAGCTGGAAAATGGTCACTCACGGTACGCTGGAGCTGGGTGTTACCACTGGGAAGCAGGACAGTGGGCAAGTGTCACGGGAATGAGCAAGGGACACTGCCAGCAACGGACCCAGTGCTGTGCCCTTAGCCTGCTCGCTTTAGTGCACAGCTGGAAAAGGGGAGCGCAGCTGGAATGAAGGGGCTGTCTATTCCTTGCATCATCGGTTCAAGGCTTTGCAGTTCTTCCTGGGCTCGGCCATGTTGTCTGCACCCCCAGGAAGCCTCCCCTCGGGTGGTCCCTCTCACCAGGGGACCTGAACAAACCATCCGACCGCTGCTGGGGCGCAGGGAGGGCGGCTGTCAGTGCCATCTGCGTGCAAGCACTGCAGAAGGGTGAGATAGGGACCCACACGCAAGGCAAACAGCCGGGGATGGGCCACACATTTCAGGGCAGGCAAGAGGTGGTGGCTGACGGCAAGAAAAACCCAGGGAGAAGTCAGTCAGGCTTGCAGAAAGAGGGAGTCCCCTCTCGGGGGGAGGGGTGTAAAATTCTTTGCCTCAGCCAAAGAGCAGGCTGAGGGGAGGAAACCAAAACTTCTGGGGTGTTTCAGGCTGACCCCCATCTGCTGCAGTGCTGCTTGTCCCCGGCCAGATCCGTTTCCATCCCCTTCCCTCAACCAGCGAGCCGTTCTGTGCATCTGCCCGCTGGGCCCTCAGCCATCATCTCTCCCGTAGAAGGAGAGCAGTCTTCCAAGAAGGAAGAACATGTGGGGCCAAGAGGACAAAGGGAACAAGTCAAGGCATCACGAGCAAGCCCGGTTTGCACATTTTCTCCTCTGCACCTGAGCCAGCAGTATTTCCATGCATTATAATTCCTTGGAAAAGCTTGTGACTTCCCAGAATAAGCCAGCTAAACACCACGTCTGCCATGCATACAACTGGGAAAGGCAGATGCCATGCACCGCTCGGAGCAAAATGCAGGGTACTGCCCGAGGCTGGGAATCCTGGTTTTCAGAGGAGGATGTGACAAGCAGAGCTTCCAGCTTTGCCAGTACCAAATCCCAACCAGAGAAGCAGGCACAGGCTCTGTATGAGCAGGGGGTTTGGGTATGGTACGGAGCAAGAGCGGCTGTGTGGTACCAGCTTTGAGCCGGGAGCTGGTACACCGCTCCTCTGCCTGCCCTCTTCGGGCTGGAGACGCATTGGCGGCGTTGACTGACAGCAACTGACTCGAAGGAATAAATAAGGGAAAGCACTTTGCCATCTCTTCACTTACCTTCTCGCTTCTGAAGCATCAGTTTCAGCTTATTTCCCCTTGAAATATCTAGACAAGTAAAAATAAAACACATACGTTTACTACGAAGGAAATAACAACCAAAAAAAAAAAATCATATTTTGAAAAATACTGAAAGTATTTTTGTCAGAGCTCCAGACCACCAGGCAAAACTCTGCAGCAAGTTTTCGCCAGTGCTTCCCTTTGCTCCCGTTTCGACACTCGAGTGCAACATACGCTGCAGGGAAGCTTTTTGACACTCCAGCATCCTCTCCCCAGCTCTCCTTGGCAAGAGAACCCCGAAACTGGACTTCTTTGCTAATTAAACTAGAATATTTTGCAGCTGAAGACCTCAGCCAGTGCCAGTACCGTGACACAGCATCCAGGGCAACATGATAACCCTGGAAAACCCTGAGCGAGGGGCACGTTAACAACCCGACTGCTTCAGTTTTTTCCCTCGCAGCCTGTCCCGAGGCATGTCGAGGCTGTCGTCCAGCTGCACCCCATTCCCAGAAGGGATCCAAGGCTTCAGCCCAGGGCCGGGCAGCTCAATGGGAGACCTGCAAGTGCTCGGCTGCTCCGAAAAGCTTTATTCGCTCCAAAACAAGCTCTTTAAAAAAAAAGATGCTCAACTTGCGCAAGTGACCCAAAAGTTTCACCCACGCGTGATGCCAGGGGAAGGCTTTTTCCCGTTTCCTGGGGTCAGGTTTTCCCTCCCCGCACCCTGTACCCCGCACCCCGTCCCGGTCGCGGGCGCTCACTCACCGGGGGCCGCGCAGAGCAGCGGGAGGAGGAGGAGGAGGAGGAGGAAGGCGGCTCCGGGCAGGGCCCCGCGGGGGCACGGCGGCGGCATGGCGGCGGCGGCGGCGGGAGACCCACCTGGGCGAGAGGAGACGGAGAGGATGGAGATGGAGCCGGAGCAGGAGCGGGGGGAAGGGGGGGCGAACGCCCGCCCCACGCCGCGCCCCGGCCCGGCCCGGCCCGGTGCCGCGGTGAGGGGCGGGGAGGCGCCCGGGGAGCGGCGGGCGAGGGCAGGGCTGGGAGCAGCTGTGGGCTTCCGTGGGCTTGTGCCCTTTGCGTTCACACGGGGAGTGAGACACACTTCGGTAGGACAAGGCGCCCACCCTCCTGTTTGGCGTGGCACGATTTGGCAGTTCCCAGCAGCGCTTTTTTTTTTTTTCTTTCCCGTTTTTTGGGGGTTTTGTTTGCCTTTTTTTTTTTTTTTTTGTGGTCGCACACAATCCGATGCAACAGGCAAAGACCTTTCAGCAACTCAGGCAGGCTTTTCTTACCGGGCAATTAAAAAAAAAAAATAAATAGCTGTAGTGTGTCCTTTAACATTTCTGTACATATAAAGCCAGTTTGTCAGTTGCTTGTAACAGCAGATGGAAACTGAGAGATTGTTTCAGTGGAAAAACGAATCAGAATCAACCAAAGGTGACTTAGTTCGGGGGTTTTTTCTCTCTCCTTTCCTCCCACCCCCCAAGTCCACAAAAAACCGCAATGCATTTACACTGATCAGCATTAAAAAATAACGTAGATTTCTTTCTCTACATTTAGACAGGTTTATCTTATAGCAGGGGCTCAGGGATGAAAAACCAAACTCACAAACTAAAAATCTTTGCTCAGCAGGATCACAACTGCAATGGTGCCTAAACTTACACTGACTTTTCGAACTCAGGTTTAAGCTCCCCTCAGTGAATTCAGCTTCTCTCAGCTCCTTCCCCTGCAAACGCCAGAAATATCCCAGATGAAGCCCGGTGAAATCCTTGCCCGTTCTCGGACACAAACGTCTCTCTTCCCTCACAGCAGAGACCCACGACACTCGGGAGGCTGCTGTGGGCGTCTCGCCTCCTGCCGAAGCTGTGCCAGGGTCCAGCCAGGAGCACGGGAGGGATTTAGGGCGAGGGAGGGGGAGCCGGGCTCGCTCTGTAACCGACTTGGGAGAAACCTGGCAAGCGCTGGGGCCCCGGCTCCCTCATCCAACAGTTGTTTCCAGACTGGTTGCAGCTCAAACACGAATATATACACACGTGCACATGCACTGTATATACTGTAATTGTATATAAGTATGTATATTGAATACATATGTGTATATGTACGTACACGCGTGTGTATGGCGAGGGAGCTGTGCAGTGGTGTGACAACTCCCTGTGATCAGATGTGGAGCCCATCAGTGCCATTTCAGGCACGGCCAATTGTGGGGGTGGAACGGGACCCTATGGCTGGCGTTACCATTTGCCATAAAACACAGAAGCAGCCCCAGCATGGGCTGGTCGCAGAGTCACAGTATCACAGAATGGCAGGGGCTGGAAGGGACCTCTGGAGATCATCTAGTCCAACCCCCTGCCAGAGCAGGGTCACCTAGACCAGGTGGCACAGGAATGCGTCCAGGCGGGTTTTGAATGTCTCTACCAACAGAGACTCCACCACCTCTCTGGGCAGCCTGTGCCAGTGCTCCACCACCCTCACAGTAAAGAAGTTCCTCCTCATGTTGAGATGGAACTTCCTATGTTCATGTTTGTTCCTGTTACCTCTTGTCCTGTCCCCGGGCACCACTGAAAAGAGCCTGGCCCCATCCACCTGACACCCACCCTTTCAGTATTTGTAAGCATTGATAAGGTCCCCCCTCAGCCGTCTTTTTTGCAGACTGAAAAGACCCAAATCCTTCAGCCTTTCTCCATAGGAGAGGTGTTCCAATCCCCTAATCATCTTCCCAGCCCTTTGCTGTACCCTTTCCAGCAGTTCCCCATCCTCCTTGAACCAGGAAGCCCAGAACTGGTCTCAGGTCCCTGGTCCCTCAGGGATTCCCCAGCGCCAGCCTGAATTGTCACTTCAGGTGACCCCCTCCCCGATTGCTCCACGCATGTCTGCCTTGTGAAAAAAAAGTACTTGGAGATGCACCCAAAGCCTTCCCCCCGCCTTCCTGTCTCCCAGCACTCTCAAGTGAATGCTCAGCCCTATTTGCTCATCCCAGTTGAAGTGGCAGCAGCAACCCCTCCAGCCAAAGAGCCCCTTGCCCTCTGCAGGAGCCGTGGCTTCGGTGGGGAAGAGCAGGAGGGAGCAGCACCTTCCAGACCCCTCTGGTGAAAGCACTCCCATAGGAGGCCGGTGTCCCAGCTTAACTCCTATGAAACTGGGAACAAAAATTTGTCCCTTCTGTCACTGCTTTTGAGTGCTTTTGTCTTCATAGCTCCATGTTTCAAGTGTCAGCAGTCTTAAATGCCGTGTGTTGGAGAAAATACCTGTTCTTTAGAATCAATGTGCCCTTTCACAAATGTAACGCTGACAGCCTCTTGGCTAAAAACACCTGAGGTTTTTGGACAGCTAGTTGCAGAACACAGACAGCAGGGACAGAAGCGAAGAGTACATATGTAAGGCTACATCAGACAGCCACGATGTAGATAATTTAGAAAAACAGGGCAGTAACTCGTGAATATTTACAGTCCACTGATGTATTGGTAATAGCAAAATGTGTTTTGTTCAGCTGGTGGGTTTGTAACAAGTCTTGCGTGGGAGCCAGGGCTCTGCAAGAACTTCAGGTGCTTGGTGCCTCTGGGCCAAGGGAATACAAAGCACAAAAACTCATCCGGGTACCAAATATATCACGATGACTCAATAAACTGCTGAGATAAAATGCTATCATCTGGTGAAACCCAGAGAATGGATTGACTCAAGTGCAAGGTTATTGTAGAAAATAATTGCTCCAGTGGTGGAAGAAGTGATTGACAGAAGAACACAATGCTCAGGGTTAAACGGAGTGCAGTATCTTCCCAGAAGAGGTCACTTTCTCAGTTCAGGGGACAGAAGTTTTTGACATAAAGTAAAAAAGTTGTGTAAAAATATAACACCACTTCTTTTCAAAGGCAGTGGCCAGAGGTGACTGGTATTTTCCCAGTAGAAATTTTTATTTCTGTTCCAGGTTGTTTTAAGGACTAAGGCAGTGTTGCCCTGCTGTTATACTATGATACATTTTTTTCCTGCTAAGCTTGTGACTACTGCATCATTATTAGAAGAATTTACCTTCAAATGAATATCCATGTTTATTGACACACCTGCGGTACCCTTTTCTGTTATTTGCCATGCAAAAACACAGACGCTCTGTGTGTGCAACTGATACTGCAGTGATTTCCTGGGTTGTCCCCATCAGCCGTAATGTTGCCCTCTTTAAAACATCCCTTTCTTCAGTACGTAGGAGTTTTAGGCTTGTCTTGGGGCTTGGTTTGCCTCTGCTGGCACACCAGTGCTGGGAGCTCTCTGCCGGCTCGGCTGCGCAGCATCCCCAAGGGCTCCCAGTCAGCAAGTCTGGGCTAATGACGTCATTCGGTTTTACATGTCTTTCATCACCACTGGCGACAATGGCAGGCTCTTGGTGTCGAAACTTTGTTGAAAGATGCTAATTAACGTCCTCAGCAGGACTGTTCCCCAGACAGCTCTGGGATGAGCAGGGGTGAGCAGGGCCCCTTTCACACACCATGTAAAATTCCATCAAGCCCCTTAGCGTAATGAGGACCGCTAATTGGAGGGATGCCCGCAGCAGGAAGGAGCTGGCGGGTTTCGCCTCTTCCCCAGCATGGGGCTGGGCTATGGTCTTGCAAGCCTGCGTGTTGAGGCAGAAATCTGGGAGCAATCCAACAGAAAGCCACTCTGAGCCTGACCTTGAGAAACAACAGGCAGGAGCCAGGCAAGGAGCTCTCTGGAGACGGAGAAATCCCCATTGCTGAGCCTACTGCCAGCCAGCATTGTTTTTGGAGCCTGCAGGACTTTGTGTGTATTTTTGGGGGGAAGCAGGTAAGATTCTAGTTGATTTTATTCTAGTTGATTTTTTTTTAAAACAGTTCTGCAGCTCGCCGCATGTTTCGTGACTGCTCAGGCGACCCTGTTTCCCCCATGTGATCCCCAAGTTTACGCATAGTGGTTTTAAGCCCAGTGGCTTCTAAAACTACCTAAAGCGGTGTGGGCATGTGTGGCAGCTTAACTGATCCGAACTAAACTGGGGGAAAAAATCTTGGCCCTGAAGCATCACTGATTTTTTAAGAGGCTGAATTCCTTGATTATTGTTGTACATTTTGCCTAAAATTAAGTACAGCGAGATTCCTGAATAGCAAAGAGACACCTCTGCCTTTGCATCTCATCACAGTAGCTGTTGAGAGAACTGTGTTGTATTCATTAAAATGTAAGAGATAGCATCAGTAACGACCATTCAAGGGTATTCTGAAATTCAAAGCACAAAAAGTCATGTCAAATAGATTAATCTTGGTTTCTTTCCTTCTTCCTTTATTAACCTTCATGTTTTCAAGCATTTCAACACAACAATGTTTTTAAATATAGTGTAGATTAAATGCTTATGTAGTCACAGGACTCCCAAAGCTGTATTTTCAAGTAAAAACCCCATCAAATATATCAAAACTTATGATAAAATACCTGGCATCAGCTTACTAACATAGTAGGCAAATAGATAAATTGGAAATGGGCCAGGGATTGCAGGAGATGACACTTCATATTTTGCAAAGAAGCACCATGAAGATTTCAATGATCCACTGAAACGACCCATTTGACCAAGAACACGGCAGCATTGAACAGTGTTTCCCAACACCCAGAAAATGATTATTTCCTGTTAATGAGGTTTTTACAAAATCTCCCAGCCATATTGCCCCGGTCGCTAGCCTTAGGACAGAGGCACTTGGCGCTCCAGATATTGTTTTCTGCAGCCTGTTCCAAGAAAACCGCAGGAGTCCTGTTTTCCTTCCAAACAGAAGGAATAACATTTAAGGCATCAGTCAGCTCTTTCCAAAATATTTTGAGTTTCATACTATTTCTTCCACTGCTCCAGAGTCCTTCTGATAGTGACAGGACCAGCCCCAAGTCCCAGGACAAAGACCTTTGCCTTAGGGAAATTTTATTTGTTGCTGGCTATGAGTTCGTTGGCCTCAACGCATGGTTTGTGACACATCTCATCCATTGCCTCTCAACTGCCTGCACCATTACTTTGGTCCATGTTATTAATAAATATTAGTGTTTATATTTTCCATAAAAACCAGCTTAAAATACAGTCTTTCATGTTTTTTTCCCCTGTGCTTGGCTACTGCTGATATTTTTTACAGCTTCTGGCTGACCCTGTCAGATAAGAAATGGTGTCTGTTGGTCTGTCCATCCTCCCCCCTTCACTGACTGACAGTACTTTGCTGCCCTCGCTGCAGAATTAACCTTATTGCTCTCGTGATAAGCACAGTGAGAAGCGGATTAGTTCAGCAACGTTATCTGATCATGGCTGCTTCCTTTCTGCAGAGGGATACAAAAAATTCTCTCTCGAAGAAATCCTTCTCCTTTTTCTCTCCCACTGCCTCCAGTATATTTTTAGGATAAATCTGGAAGTATATGGCAAGTCTGCAAGTCAGATCTAGCAGGGAGGGAGATGGACAGGACTGTAGGATGTTACAATGTGTCTTTTTACCACAGCCTGATTTCACTTGAATCATTCTTTCTTTTACTGATGTCTCTCTCGGGACTCTACTTTTTATGCTTCAAAACTTTTTTCCTGAACGCTTATTTCTGAGCTATTTTTGGCTTGCTTTCATTCCCTTATTCTATTATTCACATCCAGAATGCACGCACACTCTTTGAAAGAAAACCAAAAAAACCAACAAAAACCCTCCACCCAACAAACAGACTGCCACTACTCAAAGATCAGTAAATGTAAAGTCCTGAAAATCTTAAATTTAGCAAGTTGGTAGGGGGCAGATGGGGAAGTCTCTCTGCCCCCTACTGCCTCATCCTCCCCTCTCTTACCGGCACTGCCTCTAGTACTTTCTGGAGACAAATCAGTTTGCTAAAAGAGCAGACCCAGTTTACTTTTGCTGGGTTAGGTATCTCCAGGACCAGTGAGCTGTGGTGGCTCAGGCAGGTGGTTTGCAAGCGCTGGGGCCAAGTAAGAAGGTGGTGGGAGAGTATGGCCAGAAGTGGGAAGGGGGTGAAACTGGTGAAACAGAACTTCTCCGTTTTACTGAGGTGGGTAGTGTGTCTGACCCTTCCCAAGGACTAGCCGGGGGTCAGGCTCAGGCAATGCTTGGTAAGCACTGGCCCAGGAGCAGATCACCGCAGAGAGAGAGGAGTAACCTGACTCCACACTGATCCCATCCCGCCTGAGCACCCTGATCTGATCCCTTCCTCCTCTGGTATTGTGTTTGAGGCTTTAGCAATGCCTAAAGCTGGTCCGCGCAGGCCAAATCGGTGTCTTCATGACCCTTGGGTGATCACTCATGTGCCTTGTTAAATTTGGGCATGCTCCAGAGTGGAGCAGGGAGATTTACTAGCCGGAAAAGTTTGCTTGTTGAGGAGCAAAGGGCTTGAGAGAGTGACAGGTTAGCTCTACCCAAGGTTTCCTTCCTCACGCCTCGGTCCCCTCAGCCCCAGCAGCCTGAAGCATCTCCACTGCAACCTCACCGGCGTGGATGTACGTAAGCCTCAGAGACCTGTAGGGACACAGCACACACCTACTGAGCATGTGCTTTAAAACCATTCCTTTAAAATTTGAAATAGGGCAAAGTGGGTGCATTTTTATGGGGAAGCAAAAGGGGCCCACCCCAGAGCGCTGCTCACAGTTTGAAGCCCCCATTTCAAAGCACGGGGCTGGAACATCACCTGAAGCCTGTTGGGCATTTTTAGCGTAAACAAACCAACCCTGCTTTCCCCTGCCTGCCTTCTCAGGCAGGTTAGGAATCACATGGGCTGAAATTTTCAGCAGCACCGCCAGCCTGCCTGAGGCAGGCCCCCGGCACACAAAACGTCTGCTGGAACGGTCAAAATATGGCAAAGTCATCGGCAGGGGAGGGCAGGTGATTGCTCCCTCCTCGGGTCGAACACCAGCCTTTGGGAGCCTGAATAGCAGGCGGCGCGTCCCAGCTGGAAGCAGGATTCTCAGGTTATCAGAGCAGAAACCTCACTTGTCTTCCCGACGTTATCACGTGTGACCTTATGCCTCTCTTGATCTGCTTAGTGGCCGCTCTCGCTGGCTCAGCTTTATATCTGTGCTTTCCAGCTTCACAGGTGCCCTGCCTGTGAACAAGCCCGTGCCTCTGCTCCTCTGATGCTGGATTACCTCTCTGAGTCACAGCTCGGTTTGTTTCCAGGAGAACGCGCTTTCTGCAGTCTCTCCGTGACGCCCCTGAGGACGAGATTGTGGCATCTTTAATCTCCCCACCCGAAGCCCCACCGCCCCGGGCCGTGCGTGGATGGCAGCGACTTCAGAGGGTGCCTGTGCCAGCCTGGCAGTACCATGGCTGCGGGGTATGGATATGTGAGGGGAGATCTTATTTTTTTTTTTTGTCTGTTGTGATCATTTAGGCATCCGTCCTGCAAGAATTCATGCACACATGTATTTTTCATCAGAAGAGCCCTAAGGAATTCCATTTATTTCAGGAAGAGTAAATCCCAGTCTGCTGCTGCTATGCCTGAGTCTTGCAAAACGCCGGCGTACAGAAATGTGGCTCCCCTGGATTGGCAGGCGCTTCATCCCCATCTCTTTGCTCTCCTGGGGTTGTCTTCAGGGGGTGTCAGGGAGGAATGCCACAGGGCTCTGATCCCGAAGTGCTGCACGGAGCCTCACCCAACTCACAGAAGGGTCCATTATTAGCTCTGTCTGTGCTAATGGGGCTGCACAACTTCTCAACTCAAGTTAGCTCTCCTTCACCCAAGCAGAAGAACCTGCCCACATTTGTTGATGTAGACGGGCCTCTGAAGTCCCTGCTAGCTGCTCTGGGTGTTGGCATAATTGCTTTTATGCCTTGGAGCTCCTGCCATTGGGGATGGCTGAAGCACAGAGCAGTTGATAACGCTGTCATCCATCTCCAGCATGTTGTTTCCTCACCATCAAAAATGTCTTGGTGGGCAAGACACACCCACTTTGGGCTAGATCACTCAGTTTTGGGGCAGACCAGATATGGAGTTTAACGAGAAAGCTAATCTGCCTCTGAGGCTGCAGTTCTTCAAGGTGGGGCGAGCAATTTAATGACTTGCTGCTACCAAAACCACACCAAAACTATTTTGCCTCCAACTTTCTGAAGATCTGCTACTATAAACCTTTGCGTCCAACTCCTTTTTTTTTTTTTTTTTAATGAAAATGGCCTCTTCCATGAAACTGCTTTTAGTTTTGCTTTAAAAAACACCTTCCTGGTTTAACATCTCTTCACACTCTGCACTGTAGAGCTGCAGTACTCTTCCTAAGCAAAGGATGGTGATTGGCTTTCTATTAGGTAATGTCACCACTTAATGGCCACAATGGAAAAATGCTTTCACTTGGTAATTACTAGTAATGATGCAGTGGTTGTAAGTCTAATAGATGTTAGCTGGACATTATTTGGGGCTGGGGAGGACCTGAGCAGGGTAATTGCACAGTGGTGCTCTGGTGACACTGATCTCTTTCTCTCCTATGTGTGTCCAGGTTAGTGTTTAGCCATAGAGGAGTGAGTAAACACATAGGCAAACCTTTGAGGACTTCTTGTACCCTACAGAAACAGCACAAGCACAGTAATGACTATATGATAGAGCAGGAGAGGCCACACAGTAGCTTAAGATTATTCATTTTCACTCAAGTAATAACTGGGTTAGGAACATCTTCTTAAAGACGGCCATTTAAACTTTTATGTTTCATGCTGGTTAATACAGATGCAGGGACAGCATGCAACATACAATTGAGCTTTGCTGTTGATGATCATTAATCAGAGACAGTAAGATAGGAGCTTTGCTGCCTTTGGTCAGTGAAGAGAAAATGGGGGAGCAGAGATCAGTCATGTTTTGAAGTGTGCAGTGCCCGACAAGGGAGCACGTTTTTCAGAGGCCTAACCTGGCCCACTACTGGACAAATTTTAGGCACCCGGGCAAGAATAATCCTGGTGTTGTTGACTCTAATGCAACACTGGTCCTTGAGTTTAGCAAAGTTAACACTTCACTTTTGATCATTTCATATGAAAGTTTTGTCATGGGGCTTGCGTTGGCCGTTTCATGAGAAACAGTGCTACACTAAAGAAAAAAAACAAACAAAAAACCCCAGCCCAATACCAATATAACCGAATCTCTGAATCATTATGAAGCCACTAAATACGCCTATGGAAAAGTTTTTCCATAGTAGTAATCTTGCATGACTTATTAATGTATTTTGTGCTTAAAGCAAGCCATACTGAAATGTTTGGAGAGGAAGGAGAGAACTGCACAGCAGAGAGAGGAGAGAAATACACAGCAGAGAGAGGGCTTTTTCTCTTTATCTGAAAAAAGGAGCGTATGTTGTAAGGTATATGTTTCAGTAAAGAAGCCAAAACCCTCAAATCTCCACTACTGTCACCATTCCTGTACAGTTCCCATCAAACCTACGGTCTCAATATGTGAAACAATCAATCAGTCTTCCTCAGCCAGGGAGAGATCCTGCTGCCCAAGGCACAGATTGATTTCCCTGCAAGCGCACAGACAATGGCAGGCTAGGCTAAAAAAGCAACAAAGTAAAACAAAGGCTGACAGAATACCTTCATTTTGGTTTCATTACGGACAAATTCCACCTCCTCTTATTTCATCAGAGGTTTCTATCCCATATTCATCTCTGGTTTCCACTTAAACATCATGTATTTTCATTTAAAATAATCTCTCACACACAGAGAACTAAACTCTTACATGTAAATGAAAAATAAAGAGCAGGAATATTATTCGAAGATGTAAACACATTCTCTGCATAGCAGTATATTGGAAAATGTATCTGCCTTTTCCCTTCCCAGCCTATGTGAGCAGCTTCAGGAATAAATTATCCAAAATGATCTGAGGCTGAGTTTGTGACAAGAGCAATTATAGTTATGAAACACGTATGTTTTGTTTACCACTATTTGAATTCTGTGCACAGGCAATGCATGTGCAGATAGGGAAGCCGCCTCGCTTCTGGAGTGCTTCTAACCTAATTGGATGCGTAATGGGCTCAGAGTCTAACTCTAGAGGAAAAATATCGGATGTCAGCAAGCATGTGGAAGGTATAAGACATTTTTCTTGGACAACATTGGAATAACTTAAGAAATATTGTCTTGGACTATGTGGATCTTTCTTAATCAAGGGCAGTTGTTTTTTTTTCTTGCTAAATGACAGTCTTTGTCACAAGTACTCTTCTTGATCCTGAAACATGAGTGTATACAGGGGTGTCAGAGGTTCTGAATTATGCAGGTGGTCATCCCAGAGTGATGACTTCTAGCCTTAAAACCCATACATCTCTCTCGGATGTGAAAGAAAGGAAAAAACAGGTGGTAGCTCCGAGTTTGTACATTTACAAATCCCCTATGAAATTGTTTGCTCCAAATTTATACAAAAATGTCAGCTGAAGCCAACTTTCCTTCAACCTAACCGTTACCGCTTTCCCATCAATTGCATGGCAGTGGCTTAAAGCAATACCTGAAAAAGGAGGACGTCTGTTGACAGAGGTACAAGGAGCAGAGGGGCTGCAGGGAAGCAGCAGAGCAGGCAAAGGGTGGTAGCGTAACAGATCAGAAAGACCAAAGGGCAAGAGCGGGACCCAATTCTGTAAGGCCCTGACGAATTACATTTACTCCCAGAAGTCAAAGACTTGTGCCTCTTGCTGGGGATGAAAGCTGCCTGGCACGTGGTAAGAATATTCTTTACAAGCCCAGCCTTCACAAAGCCAAGTAACAAAGATGTGCGTTTTCCCATCGCTACACTGAGACCCAACCATCTGACTGCCACAGGGACCAACTGACATAAAGGCTTATCCGTCCTATAACTGAAAATCCAGGTTAGATCCACGCTCTGTTAACTGTTCGGTTCCAAGGGCTTCAGCATCTTTTTTCAGTAACCACACACGGCGATCAATATTTTCAAAGGCCGTTGACACAGCCTTAAAGGCATCCCATCTGTGTCGATCACCGGAGAGCTTCTCATCTCCGTATATCCGCATTAGCCTTCACAGGGAATGAAGCCGTATTAAAAAAAGACATCGAGTATGAGACCTCTAAATAATACCCAAACGGATTTATTACAGAGTGTCAGTGTGTTGCAACATCCAAATGAACATCCAGGAGAGAAGCCCCAGAAAATATCAGCCCCTGCACAGTTTCTTTCAGACAACCCTTGCGTACATCATTAAGTCTTGCCTGTAGTAAGTCAAGCCAAACACAGCATGCCAACGTTTCTATTTTTCAGCCTGCGCTAAATAAATGGGTTTCTCCTATTGTTTTTTAATGGCAGATGTTTCCCTTTGAATTTTCATGCGCTAGCATAGGTCATTCTACTGTCAGCTTAAAATTCTGTGTGTCTACGTGAATGTAGATGATAAACTGCAATGTTCAAACCTGCATATGAGTGAATAGACCCCTCTATGCCACATTTTTTTTAAAACAGTGTCTGTCCATCGCTGTTCCCTGTGTTTGTTAAGGGACAATGTTCTTCCACCCTACCCTTATACTAAGAACTTCCCTAAGCCAGCTAGATTCCTAAAAATGCCCAGAGTCAAACTTATTCAGGAGAGCTCTTCTTTCTATTAGGCATTTGTTTGAGGCCAGGAATAGAGCTTGGCCCAAAAAAAAAACCTTGGCAGGTCTCGGTAAGGGTTCAGTTGAAAGAGTTATGTAGAAATCCGTGCCTGATTTAACCGCCTGCCTCCAAACAGCAAACACAAAGCTGGCTGCCTTGCCCCGATCCCCCTGCCCAACCTGCCAGCACAGCACGTTCCTGCACGGTTGCGTACGTTAGTCAGGGATGTGACAAATTGTCACTTCTGACCATTTTCATCAGTCCACCCGGAGGGATGCTGCGGCTGGGCTGGGACACGTGTACCCTGGGGGAACTGTGGCTACAACTGACCCTGGGGGAACTGTGGCTACAACTGCATCCCTGTGCCGGCAATGTACCTTCTGCAGACCTGGCTTAAGTCCTCAGGCTATCTGTACTATGAGCTGGTAAAAAACAGTCTTGGGCAGGGAGGTGGGGGGAAACTAGCCTTTATAAACATATTAACTGATGAACAGATTTGAGGATTAAAAGTATACTGTGGCTGCTGCTTGCAGCTTGCTTTCAGCTTGCTCAAAGTGAAGCAGAGCTACTGAATCATCAAGCTTGCTTTTGTTAAAAATACTTTCTGTTTATTCCCCAAACGCGGCATTCTTAATTGCACCTATAAATTACTTTTTTGGTCCTGTAGTGTAGCAGCATGAAAGGCAAGTTTGGAAATGGAATCTGTCAAATCTACAAAAGTACATACACCATAATGCATCTGTGCTACAAACTGCAGCTTTCATTAAAGCAGTGATTTTTAGTTGTTTCCTCGTTGGTCAGCTGCAATAAAGAAGATATTAAGAAACAAACAACAGCATTACCAGAGACTATGCTAATAATCCTTCACATCCGCTCACTGTCCTTTATTCTTAATATTTTCAGCCATTTCCTCCGCTACGGAGCGCGCATTCACACCCCCGTGCGCACAGACACACGCGTGCACAGACGGACAAAGAGCCGCCTCCCAGCAAGGAAAATGCCCCGCATGAGGCTACAGACCGCTGAAGGCTAAAACATTGCTCTACAACACCCCGCAGTTGCCATCAGGGCAGAAGTAAGATACCACAATAATTTTTTCTAAAGAACGCTAGCATGTTTTTTGACATTCCTCCCCTTCCTCCAGCAAACAAATATTTTATCAGTTTTACCTTTAAAATAATATGCTTCCTGTCTCCTTCCCAAATGCCTGGCCGGAAGAAATGACCTTTCCTGCCAGCAGAACAAGTTTCTCTTTATTTCGGCATGTCTTGCCTTCTGCAAGCAGGGCAACAAGCGACCAAGGTTGTGAGCGCAGGAGCCACGGGGACTGTCGGGGATGCCGGGCGTGAAAGGCGCGTTTATTCTGCCTCTCCTGAATCCCAGCCCCTCGGACTGCTCGCGTCCGGATCGAGTGTGGAGAATCACGTTTCTGCTTAATCAGGCCGGCTGCCTGGAGAAAGATGATTGCAAGCAGATGTACCCGTGTTCTCATGTGAAAGGAATTTGGGCTTTTGTGGCGGCTGTACGATGAGCGACCGGCACCCAGGAGTACTTCAGTGCTCTTTAATATCTCACAGGTGTTGGGAGCCAGTATCTGATGGCGCAGAAGAGCTGAGACCCAGCAGCCAGGAGGTGCAAGGATGGACGGCACACCTAGGGTGAGCAGGAGGACCAGAGGGAGAAGGCAGGACCGGCAGGCTCACCTTACTGTAGGAAACGAGGCTCCATCCCATGCTCCTAGTAAATGCCAGTCATGCTCAAAACCTCACAAGGCTGCAGCAACAAAACTATGTTTTACTCCAGGCACAGTGGTTTTTACCTCTTGTTATGGATAATCCAGGAGGGATAAACAGAATGGACATCAGTAATATCGAAACAATTTCTCTGAATCTGTAACTAGTCAGGGACAGACAACGTGCATGGCATCTGAATACTGAAAAGGTCTGGTTTTCAGTGGGACCTCCCAGTAACACTGCAAATGGCCCAAGGAAATCACAATCAGTTTAAAGAAACTTTTGATGCAGTTACAGCTGTATTTTGAAGGCATTTTATGTATTTTTAGTGCCAGAAGACCTAAAACAAAATTCATATCCAGGCATTCAGTGGAAATGGATGTACCTATTGGATCATACCTCAGGATGTCTCGCCACATGGGGGTGAATATTTGTGGACGTAGCACGTGTCTGGACATACAGTGGGGAAGCAGCTGCATGCAGTCCATAAGGGCTCAGACAATCCACACAAGGCTCACCGAAAGCCAACCAGCCATACATTCACATTCATGTAGGAGTCCTGAGAAAGCAAGGCTGTATTTACTGCCACCACTTGGAAGTAACATGATCATGCACACCTCAGAAATACCACTACTGCGGCTTTCTGTTTACTGTGCAGAACCCAATCCACCTAATGTAGGCATCTAAGCCTAAAGGAACAGGACCTGGAAGCCTCCAAAAGCTTTTTTTGTTCTTCGTTGACTCCACAAGAAACATCAGCGCTTACTTGAAGGGTTCTATCCTCCTAGAAGACTAAAATTTAGTCTGGTCCCTGAGGCTCCGATGCAGTGGACAGTTTTTTAACAGCAGAGGTGGGTTAAGCAATCCCTGCCATGCCTCTTCCCGCACTGTTGTGTCTGCACACACAGCTCTTCATACAGCCATGCAGTGATCCAGATCAGGAAAGTGGCTTTGGCTGCAAGTACCCCAAGGGAAAAAAGAGAAACAACCTCCCCATCACTTCACCTGACCTCCTGTCACTGACTGAATGAGCCGCAGCACAGCGGACAGGAAGGCACCAGCCAGGGATGAGGACCAAGTTAGACGAGATTGAACCACCCTGATGGCTCACCACCATGAACACCCTCTCTTCTCCTTTCATCCCTCCCAGGATCTGCCCTCCCTGCTTATGCAACCTTGGGTCCAACACCATGTCTCTTCAGCCAGCCGCTTTAGATCACTAAACTGGCAGAAGAATAATCCAGCAGAAGACTAACAGCAACCATGGAGGTGGGCTGCTCTCCTAGATGGCTTTGTGAGCCTAGTGCAGTGATGCACCTGACTGGTGTATGACATGGGACCAGGGAGAATGTAGAAATGGGCAGCTGAACTCAAGCAACGGGACTCTCTTTTGAACAGCAGAAAGGGGTGAGATTGTTCCAGCCACCAGGAGAACATTCTCTCAAGCAAAAGAGGCGATTTGGGAAGCATTGCCACCCAACATGGCAGTGTAGCCATGGCGGCAGCTAATGATGGTGAAATCAGGAAGACTGGATTTCACCCCCCATTTAATTGTGGGGTGGCAGCAGCCAAATGCTTTGTGATAACAGCTGTACAAACACAGCCATGATGCTACTTGCTCATAGGTATTCCTTAAGAAGCTCTCATGACTCTTCTGCCCGGTTTGCTGGAAAATGAAGAAGCCTCTGCAGAGGCACCTGCTCAAAAGCCACTTGATGCCAGCCCCTCCAGTATTTTGTCCTGCAAGGGCTCTAAAACCCCTAGCCCTCTGCCCTGCCCAAAGGTCTTCTCCCTTATAAGTGAGTCATTTCACTGCGGCAGGCGAAGAGCTGCCAACCAGAGCAGTTTCAGGACAGAAATCCAGTCCTCCTGAGGCTTTTGGGCTGGGAGAAGGAGAGACAAATCTGCCCCTGCTATCAGTCTTACAGCAACGGGAAGGGACTCCAGTGGCTTGGTTGCCTTTCATCATCTTGCTAACTCAGACTTTTGCAACAAGAAGATAGTGCATGACCCCAAGCGCTAACCCTCATGCAGGTTTGTGTCTGGTCTGCACTGCGCGCACCTTCCTGGGTCTTTAGAGACTGAAGCATGTGCCAAGGGGTCACCCTCATGGTACCTTACAGCAGCGTGGACAGAGATACTGCTGTGATGGGTGACTCTCCTCTGCCACAGAGCAGGGGATGCTGAGGGCACCCAGACCTTCGCTGTAGGCCCTCACGGATAACTGGTTATGCTGATGTGCCTGAAGGCCACTTGCGGGAGAGCTTCACTGCTCCCTCCTCCTGGACACTGCGCCCCACGGGATTGTCCCCCAGCCAGAAGGTCTCAGTGGTGCCTCGGCATACCACAGCCAGGGGGGAGGTGGGACACCTTGCAGGGGGCAGCTACATCGGAGACACCGCAGCAAAGGTCGCAAGTGAGAACAATCCCAGCGTATGGCCTGATCTGGGCTCATTCTGCGGGCTGCATTTCCCTACCTGAACATTTGACACATGGATAATTATCAAAAGTTGCATATCAGATGGAAACCTAATTCCCTGCCTGTCCGGATAAAACACAGACAGGCAGGAACTCTGGGAGAAACCTTCCACAACACAGAAACTGAAATTTCAGCCAAGCAAAAACTTTGCATAAAAGGATTTCTGATTTTGTACACAGTCCCCTTTCTTATAGTCTGTGACCAGGTTCTGTATTATTCATAATCAAAACTTTTCTGCATAGTCCAGAACAGCTTTTAAGCAATACTCCAATTCAGAGGCACAAATCTTTGAGCACTACAACCAATTGCCCAGATGCTCCTTTTTGGTAATTACTAAAAAAATAAGGATTATGAAAAGAGTCATGAGACAAATCAAGTAAGACTGGGTGAGAATTTTGCCTTGGTAGATAGCCTTGTGCTATTAAACCAGTAACCGGAGCAGAAAGCTACTTCTAGACAGATGTAAAGGGAAGGAAAAAAAAAACAACAAGGGGGATTGACGAGTCATTAGTCTGAATTACTGGAAAATGGGCAGCAAACTGACAGGTAGCTTCCAGCAAATTTTTACTTAAAGGTTTAGCAGAACCTTCCCAGCTAAAGCTTTGAGAGGAATTTCACTCCCGATCACTAAGAAAGGCTCAGACGTTAGCCCGAGGAAGCTTCAATATTTAGAAAGCTGATGATGCAACTGTGATGGGGAAATGTCAGCAGAAGGTGGCTGCCTTTAGCAACAGGAGAGATGGCTGACAAGAAGGGAAAGAACACAAATCCTGTTCATGAAGATATTTTATTTCAGATTTCTTGACCCATATTATTTAAATAGCACGTCAGCCCAAATTAGAAAGACACAGTTTCCTTTTTGACATTTGCAATTTTGTTTCATGTTGCCTGTAATAGCGGTAAACAAATCCTGCAGTTACTGAGCTATACAGTAACTAAACCAGCTATTTTGGGGAAATTCTTCCTGTTCTCCTACGGACTCTGCCTCTTTTGGCTGCTGCCCCTGCCTCCTCACATTCCAGCCACGGCCCTGTTTATTCACGGCTGTATTTCGCCGTACCAGTAACTCACATGGAACACATTTATGCCTCTCTCCTGTCCAGTAATGGACCACACTATGAATGGCCCCTTCTGTGAGGACACGGGCGGGCTCTCAGAGCAGAGCAGCATTTTGTTGAAGGCAACAGCACACAGGTACTCTGCTGCCAGCTTTATTCCATAAATAACTACAGCATTTTTTGGGGGGAGGGAACGCGCAGTACCCCCCATCCCAGTTAAATGAGTGAATTCCATCAAAATCCCCCTCCCCTTCAGACTTCAATATTTGTCTCAAGCAGATGGCCCCATAAATAATACATCCTAGGAAACCTGATCAGTCACCTCTGGGATACGCTTGAGCTCCTGTCTCTCATCATATCATCACTAGATTAGCTCTGGGAATTCTTTTAATTTAATCCTTTTAACAGGTCATGTGCGCAAGAAGCGGTGACTGAGAAATTAGACGCGTTTGGTCGGGCTAAACAGTTGATAGCCTGGAGCTGGCAGGTCCCCACTCACTGCTTTCAGGGGGCTTTTGCCACTATGCTCAGCTGCTGACCCCTCGCTGCCCAAGCCCGAGGTAAGGGAGCCCAGGACTGATGAGGCTGAACATGAGGAGGCCGAGAGAGAGGGGCCAGGGGACAGAGTATCTGAGCAGCACCATCACATGTGGCCCAGGGGCTTAGCAGGCAAAACCATCCTTTGAGCAGAAGGGCACTTGCTGCCTTCTCCAGGAGTCAAAAATGTCATATTTATTTTAAGATGTAACACAGAAATCCATAAATTCCATTTTCTTTGTCTTTAGTACCCCTCACTTTTTCAACTTATGGGATTTTAGCAGGTGCTCAGAGAGGTCCCACAGGATTTATTCTCAGCCTCACCCAACCTCACTCCAGGCACCTGGGCAGAAATACCAAGTACCAGTGATGAGGTGGGTCCTTCTTACAGTTAACCCTGTGGTGACACCAGCCTCGGGCCTTCCTGTCCTCCTCCTCTCCCTCCCCTGCTACAGCCTGATCTCCAGGAACATCGGCAACATCGGCACAGGGGCAGTCCCGGCATGGTCCTTTGCAAGCTGAATGTCATCTCCCCAACCTCACCTGTGCTGGGAAACGTGTTTACAGCACTGCTCTGTGAACAGCTTCGCCAAAATGACCCCAGCTCAAAAAAACCACCACAACCCTTCCTCAAAGGAAAGCAAGAAAGAAAAATCTCCTTTTGCTATTGCTAAGCTGGAGCTTCCCAAGGCCTCGGTGGGCAGAGTTTTACCCGCACAATTCAGGCAGCAGCAAAGTGCGATGCAGAGGATGGAGAAATGGGACTCTTCTGAATTATTTCCCTGCCAAGAAAATTGCATTGCAGATCTACACCCCGACACCGCACTCCAGGCACGCAGCTTATACTGCTATCATGGGAACCTCCAAACAGCTCCCTCCTCTCGACTTCCCCCACCACTCAGTCCCTCTCTCCTGCTTCCTCCCAGGCACCAAGGAATGGATGCAGCTGAAGCCCTGGATGGGTTTGTGCCACCTTCACTACATGCATCCACAAGGATGGAGGAAGCCGGGGAAAGAAGCATGTCTGTAGGTACCTGCTCCCCGCAGTCACACGGGCTGCAGCAGACAAGCTCAAAGACCCGTTTCCAAAGGGTTTGGAAACCACTCTGCTTCTTTAAAAAATGGGACCGGAAAAGAAAAGCTGGGCTTGAGTCCTTATCTGGAAATGCTTGCAGGGTGCAAATATTTGAAAGTAGCACTGCTAAAGCAGAATGGCTTTTAAATCATAACAAATCATATCTTGCATTTCTGTAATGCCTTTCATCCTATGTTTTCTTCACAAACATAAACACATGAAGTTCAACAACACATCTGGCCAAGTATTGTGCTGTGTGGGAGCTTTCACATCCCAGCTCAGTAGATGAGCAGACACATGGGGTTGGTAGTGACCCCCAACCCCACATCAGACAGGATATCTGCGGCAGCGGTTGGAACGTGACCAAGATCTCCTGACCACCAGCCTTATGCTCAAGTTGGGAGATATCTTTCCCTGGTAGCCCTGTGGATTTGTTTCTCAAGAGACCAGATCACAGATCCAGAAAATAAAATCTCGAGGTGGGGGAGACTGCAGGGGACAAAGCAAACTCAACTTTTCCAGCTATCTTTTTTGAGCTGTTCAGTGTCTATCCAATACATCGGCAATGTGGAGATGTCACCCCATTTAGGTTTCTGTCTCCTGCATGCCCGGTTGGTATCCTACTGGAAACCAATTATCAAGAGACACTTTTACTGTGTGGCGAATCAGAATTTGTTATTATCACCACCCCATTAATTTCCACACACATCTGCTGGAGTACTTGTTTCTGCCTGTGTCTCACATTTATCTTCATCTAATCCACTTTTTACTGCCCTTGTCTTAGTGCCAGCAACTATCATGAGGCGCTGTAAACACTTGTTAGTTAACCATTTGCGATCACCAGCTCTTCAAACTCCACATTACGCTACTCGTTGGAGTTTAGCGAGTTTAAGTTCTGTGATATCGTGATTATTCATAACTATGTTATGAAAGAAGTCACAAGCAAGCACCCCGAGCCGGTGCCAGCCCCTCAGGGGCAGGAGGGGAGAGGAAGTTTGGGATTTTCAAAGAGATCTGGGAACGAAAGGAGCCCCGTTCCTCCTGGATGTCAGTGGGGCTGGGCTGTGCTCAGCCCCTGCCAGCTTCTTCGAGAAAGCTCAGCCTAAATCCTTTGATAAGCAGATAAGTCATGAGGTTTTGCACGTCCTAAGCCCCAATGCAGCAGGAAGGTGGAGTGCTGCTGGCTGGTATGAATCCTCAGCCTCAGCAGCCTTTCATCTCCTGTCTTTCGGCCACTGTCCAAATAGGACATGTCCCCAGCGAAGGGGAAATGTTGCTGAAAAGACAACGCATCCCACTCTCAGACAAGCCGGCTTCCTCTCTGCGCCGACTGCCTACAGGACACCTCAGGTTAAAATGTTTTCTGCTGAATCAAAAAGAATTCCTCCCATACTACTTGACAACCTCTTTTCCTCTGTCAAATGCAATTAGCTTCCCCTAATTAAAGGGCTGCAGCCAATCTCAGCAGGAAGCCGGAGGAGCTGAGTCCTCAACTAACAGCTTTGCATTTCTGCTCAGTGTTCAGCCAGCCGAAGGCCAGGAAGCCCACGCTGACCCCCTCTGGGGCATCACATCGCCTTGGATATCTCCTCTTTGAGGACAGGAGCAAAGCCTGGGCTCCAGCAGCCCAGGAGGCTCCGCTGCTGCCAGGCAGGGGTGGGCAGCAAGAGATGGCTCATCCCGGGGCCTGTGGGACACCATGCGGGCAGCTGGTCTGTGCTCAGCGTGGTGGACACCAGCAGATGTTATCCAAAGGTTTCTTCTGGTCTAATTCCCTATCTGGTAATGGGCTAAATAAAACATAAAAAGGGTCTTGATACCATCTCCCGCCACCAAATGTTTGCCTTGGTGTGATGTGATCTGTCCTGTTTGCATTTATCGTGGCCAGTTGGAGTTAAATTTTTTCTTTCTGCTTTCCTGTGAGATACATATCTAAGTAGTCATACATTGACAGGACCAAAATATCCCCCCAGAGCCCCTCGGGCAACCGTACGAAGCCTGGATGCAGGGAGGTTCGTTGCACTAATGGCTTAAGCAGCACATGCCAGCACTACCGAGACATAGAGTGCTCCCCAGGCTCCCCACGGAGCAAGGAGACAACAGGGGGATCATCCTATTTTCATTTGCACAGCCACCCCCAGCAGTGCAAATAATATGCGTGTGTCCATGCCAGAATCTATTCTGCAACTGATCCCCTATAGCTTGCTCCCTCTCGTCTACTCGTCCCTCCGTGACTTTGTACAGATTATGTGCAGTTGATTTTAAGAGAGCGGCATTTTACAAAGAGCATGGGTTATCATAAACTGACAGAGGCGCCTCGTGTAGTCGTGAACGGAGCCCACCTCCTCCCCTGTTCAGGCACTCCGACATCCCATTAACTTTAGCAGTAGGAAATTACATCTCGTGTCAAGGTTGAATTCATTCTAACTTCAATTTCTCCCTGCCGGATCTTGCTATCCTCTTGTCCGCAACTTTATACCACCCCACCATTCCCTTATCAGACAGATTTTCTGTGTGTAAGAACGTAAGCCACCGCTCAGCTTCCTCCTCGGTATGAAAGCCAGCCTGTCTATCTGAAGTCGCACCCGGGAAGGCTTGGTCTCCAGGCTGGGGGGTCACTGTGACTGTCCTCATGTGTGCCCTCCCCAGTATTTCCTCATCCTCTGTGCAGTGTGGACCCCATAACTGGGCACCTCACTCCAGAATTGGTCTTTCCCATGCTGCATAGAGGCATGGCGACGTGCCTGCTTCTGTCTGACGCCCCTCTTCTTGCGCAGCATTGCCCTGGGAAGTCGTGTCGAGGAGGTTATTCATAACCACTCTCACAGCTTCCTGAGACAGACTCTCCTGTCTTACGGGTATTCCTTACATTTTCCAAGCTTTCCCTCTATCTTTAGAAATAGTTAAACATGGTTTGGATGGTGATTATTCAGCAGACATTATACTTTCTCAGCAACCTGTCATTACTACTGTAGTTTCATCCACTAACTTTCCCACAGTGCATTTTATTTTACAGCACAGGTTGATCGTAACACTTAGTGATTTAAATATTAGATGAAATTTTGCTGGTTAAAATTCTTGAATTATTTTTTTTCCCCACAGGTTGTCTTGGCTATAGTTAAATATGGGTCTCTTCCTCTTCAGATCTGTTTCTGGTGATGGCTTGGACTATAATGCTGGCTGTCACAATGATGCTCCAGGCTCTTGTAGTGTAGAAGACAAGAAGACTGTTGATCTTTATGCCAAAGGTAAATCCCAGCAGCTTATTTAGGAACAATTTAGCTATTAAAGTTAAAGTTTAATTACTAAAGTACCTGAACCAGGTACCAGGTTAATTAGACAGGATCAGCAAAATCTCATTCAGGTGTAGTGGTTTCCTTATTTCCATTTAGATATGGATCTGCTTTGGCTTCAATGGAGTCTGCTGTGAACCTTCATATCCAAGTCAGCAAAAATGCCTGCAGCCTTTTTTCTCTTCTCACTTGCTTTTTTTTTTTTTTTCTTTCCAATTTTTGTCAGTGTTGATTACATAGTGGCACTCTGCTTCACTCCAAATGCGTAGTTCTATCTGAAACTCACTGAAGCTCCTTCCATTGGTCTCAGAAGGCTCTACCTGAGGCTCATAAACTATGCGTTACCTCAGCTGAGGTAACGCATCTGAGGTACGTAAAGAATATAATCTCTTTCTATCATGTCTTCTTTTTGTTCCTTTTTTCAAACATGCCATACAAGCTGTTAATGGAGCAAATGACATGGAAACATAATCTGTATTCCTACCGGTTTTGTGGCTGTGCTTGCTGCTTATTCCTTATCACCCGAAGCGATAAAGCCATGTTGGTGATACCATAATTGAGTTTAGTGGAAGTGATTTATCAGGTTGCTAACAGAGAATGAAAAGTTCCATGGGGGGGAACAAGCAGCAGGAGAATATGAACTTTTCAGAAACAAGAATCTTAGTTTTTATGCAAATAGTTGTGCTAATGAAAACCAAGGGCAAAAAAACCCAACCCCATAGTAACAACAATTTTGCTTATAGAGCAGATGATAGCTTATCTAAAGAAAAAGGATTTCAAAGTTCTTGAAATGTCATCTGGGTTTCATTATCTCTCTGATAATGCCCAGTATGTAGGATCTGTTCTTCACTCCTTGGTGTTAACTGATTGGGAATAAGTCTATAATTCTTCATTATGCAGAGAAAACATGGAAGAGTCCCACACTCGTCCCATACTTGAGCACAGGAACGACAAACATATTTTTGGTGTTTCTTTCATGGGAAAGAATAATTTTTCTCAGAAGCTTTTGCTTAGTTTATTTTTCTATTCTTTCTTACTTTTATGAATTATTATCTAATATTTACATTGTAGGAGCACTCAAAAACCTCAAACTCAGGGGCTCATCATGCTGAGCTCCAGGTAAGCATCCATGAAGACATCAGGATTTGTAAGTGAATGTGCACCCAATGGTTCACAAGCTGCTGGAGCTTGTGAAATGGCAGAGCGCTGCATCCGTCCTCGGTGGCCTCGGGCCTGGTGGCTTCCACTCTGCTAGAATTGAGGAGAAAAGTCACGTCTCCTGGCAGGGGCTGCTGCAGGGACCATGACCACCTCCTGAAGGTGACACCAACCTGCAGAGGGAGCAGGTGGTCAGATGTCCAGTATCTGCAGCCACGTGTTTGATGAAATTACACCTCAGCAGTTAATCAGTAAGCCAATGGGTTTAAAATTAAGCCAGTGCTTCAAATTGTTCCTGAACAACTTAGGAGGAAGTGCTGAGACCTGGCACTGATAATTTAGCAATGCTAAATTGATTGAGAGCTCATAGAGTTTCTGGGCACTGGTGTCTCTGTATGGTGCTTACCTTCTAAGCTTACCAACTTCCTCACCAAGGACAAAATAAATCCATTATCACAATAGGTTTAATCTTATTTGGCTGGGGAGCCATCTTTTTTCTGAGAAATTCTCCTTTTTGTTTAATTCATTGTTTTGTTTTCCTCTCTAATGGCAGAGAAACAGCCCTATCAAGAATTCCTAATTTTGATAAATTAATCGTCTCCCTGTAGAGTGATCAATTACAGGAGGTGCTGGGAAACGCACTTGCACGTTTCAGAATGTCTCATATTCATTACCTATTCCACTTGAGTTATGAGTTAGTGAGCAAGACAAAGGAAAATGCCTTTGGAATAACTCTTTGCAGCTTCTGTGTTTTCAAATAGGCAGCTAAAAATTTACCATTCCCTCCTTTTCAGTTGTTTGTTTTAGTTTTCATATGAAAGAGAATGTAATCAGCTTTTCTATTAAATAAAAAGATGAGGATAAAGTTCCCATTGTTAAATCCCGTCTACTGGCATCTCCTTATCTCCACGTTAACAATTGTTATTTTCTGAATCTTCTATTTCCCATTATCCTGTGTGTATTTAGTTGCTGCTTTTTCTATTAAGATTTCTCTAAGGCAAGACTCTAAAATTGCTGTGGCAACATTTTGCTTCATCTTTTCTTCTCTTTTTTGGAAGGCAAGGGTGGTTTCCTTGCTTATAACTCATTCCCGAAGCCAAGCAGAGCTGATCACTATGGGACCAGCATGGAACTTTCCATCTCTTCTAGACCCTCCTTGGAGCTACCTTGAGAAGCCTGCACCATGGTCCCCTGTGCTCTTCGTTTCAGAAAAGCCACTGGGATGCTCAGAGGCACTGGGGGTGCAGTGTGGGAGGTATGTCTGGTCTGTTATGGTTAATGCTGCATTCCGACCCTTTAGCCACGCGAAGCCATGATGAAACGTTGAAGAGAGGCTTGGGTACCTCTGCCTCAGCTCCTGCATGTATCCTGATAATCTGCTCTCCAGTTCCTGTGCCAAGGTAATGCCTCCTGGCCAGGACAGTAATGCCGCTGTGCAGATTCATTAAACATCTGTGGGGTAAGGATGCTACTCATATAGCAACTACACGTCCGCTGTGTGAGAGACTGTGCGATCCCACCTGATGAAACAGACGTGACAAACAAATAAGCAGATGTGAGGCTGTGGAGATAAGAAAGAAGAACTGTGCAGAGGGCTCCCAAGCCCTAGAAGAAAAACGTGGGTGAAGGAGTTGTCCCACATCAAGTTCAGCCAAATTCTGCAGCAAACCAGTACACCGAATAAGGAGGGGACTCGGCCTGCAGGATTGCTGTGGCTGCCAAAAGTCTTTCCTGTTGGTTCTTGAACTATTGTTTCATGACTAAAGCATCCAAAGGCCTCAGGCAAGTTTAGGACTGCAATATGCAAAGGGAGGCTGTTGCTGCACGGAGAATGAGAAAGCCTTTCTGTAAAAAGCAAATTCAGAAGAAGAATATGAGATTCGAAGTCAAAAGGGTTCAAATCACTGAAGGCTGTGGACTCCAGGCAGTAAGCTGCTCCCCTCAGCTCTTTCTTCTGGGCGACTCGCAACGTTCAGAGCTCATTACAAGAGTCCTACTCCCAACCCAGGCCTGAATGCAAGTAAAGCATTGTCAGGGCAGTAGTCCAGACTCTCCTACAAGCTCAGCCTGAACAGCTAGTAGCGGTAATGCAAGTGGAAGAAGGCTGCTGAGTCATTAAATCCAGTCTTTGGCAGTCACAGGCAACCATATAATGGAAGGATCCACACCCCTTCTTTGCTTTGCCACAAAGCACTTCATTAAGCCATGACAAACTTAATATCTTTGGTGCAGAAATAAAGCACATAACAGCCACCTCAAAGAACCATGGAAAGGTAGCAAAGAGGGTCCTAATCTCCTAGGACCATGCCAGAGTAAGACATCCATCAGGGAAAAATGCCCAGATGATCTCCCAGGATGGACTGCACCCTGTGTTACCTCGGGAACCCATTGGTTCTTGGTTTGATTCTTATTTCTAACCTGGTGATCATCTCAGTTCTGAGTCTGAGGACCAGAGAGATGACCCAGCCACTCACAAGGTTGCCCAGCCCTACACAGAGAAGCTTTACCTCCTGTCCACCTTCTCCCCTCCTGCTGTAGCCAGTCTCTGATCTCCAGAAGGTGGAGAAACACCAAGCACGGTTCTTGCCCAAACCTTCCCTATTCCCCACAGCTAAACAGAGCATCAAGGGAAGATGTGCCCTGGGTCCTACAAAGGACCATCAGAAGCATGGAATTAATTAATCTTTATCCCAACTTGGCAGAGTCAAAATCAATGGAGCATTTTGCTAGGGAATCTGTGGCTGAGGGTCTAGTTGCATTTTCCTGATTAACCCTGATTTGGAAGTTTAAGTCTTAAGCCATTTCTGATCATCTCATATTGAAACTTGAAAGCTTTGGGAAGTCATACATGCTAGCAAGGGACGTGGTAGGTAGAAGGCCTATTGCCTGCCAAATTAATTTATTTAGGGCAACACACTTCAAATTGGAGTTTAAGAAAATAAAAAATAAAAATCAGGGCACCTTTAAAAGTTCCTTAGCTCCTGCTGTTATTTTCCTGCATGATGTCATGTTCTTCTATTTTTGAGATGAAAAACACTTCCACGGCAACAATTTTGATGTCACAAACAGAAAATAACGATTCTAGGAGAGAGAGATGAAGCAGGAGCAGATGACCTCTTTAAAACTGTTAATAATAATAATCCTCTTTTCCTGCACACACCTTTGGTGGCAAAAAGCTAGAAGAGAAATACAAAAATGAAGTGATATACAAGTCCCAGAACTGTCACTGAAGACTATGGTTTGTTTTAAAGCGTCCAAACGAGACATAAGTGGGTCTTTTACCCTGTAGCTATTGCTGACCCCAAAAAAGCCAAAACAAAACAAAAAACCTCCTCTTTCTGCTGTGGAATGCTGACCAGAACATGGTCTTAAGAACCACATCAGTGCAGTTCCCACAGAAGACAAGGTCAGAGTTTGACCTGTCACTTTATTTTTAAACACACTTTTTTGCATTTAAACATGGAAGTAGTAGTAGATTAAAAAAAAAAAAAAAAAAGTCCAGATGCTTGATGAAATGTCAGCAAAGAATCGGTTGATTCTGCTTCCAGTGGATGCATTTAGTGACCTTACTGCAGTGGTAGACCGCCACAGTTTACTTTTGGAGGGATGAGCATAAGCCAGTGCATACATTATTTTATTAGGGTGAAATAAGTGTCTCAGAAAATGGCAGAACTGAAAGAAAAGGAAGAGGAAAAACACCAGCTATGAAATTAGGGCAAACTTATGATCTGCCTCTAGTGAAGAGAATACATAAGATAAATCAGGGAGAATAGAAGGATGGTACGTGCAGTTCTGAAGGTGGGCAAGAGAAGACTTCATTGAAGTGCCTTGAAAGAAAAGGAGACTTTGGAAAGAAAAGCTTCTTAAAACATCAAAAGATAAAGGACACCAATCAGGCTTAGCAAGTTAGTCTTTGAAATGCGGTACCAACTTCCAAGTCAGCAAAACATGTATAGATTTAAGCACAACAGCAAAATGTTCTCTCGTACTTCCGAAAAGGAAAGTTACTTCCACAAATGAGACTGCATGCCTCTGTCAACAAAATTCCTTTTTCTGCAGTCTGCATTTCCAAAAATAAACCAGTAAAGCAGAAAATCCTCATGTCGAGAGAAATCGAGAGGGCCGCCTAAGCTGCCTATTTAAAATCCTTCCCAAAGTTGGATGCAACCACTTGTTTACCTCTGCTAGCGCACATCTAATCGCTGCAGATAACGACCCGATTGCAGTACATAATTCAGACACTTTTGCAGCCCCGATTGAGTACATCTGGTTGAACGCAGACCACCTGCCCGCCATCACTTTCAGTCCCCAGTCAGGAGGACATTTTAGCACTAAAATGGCAGAGCCCAGTTAGAGGAGCAGGGGGAGGACAGCCCCAGTGCTGGTTTTCTTGCTCAGCTGCTGAGTATCCGGCAACCAAACAGGCGACACATGTAAAACAGCCACACCTATCCAGGCACATACATGTCTATTTTATTTGCTTCCATGAGATAAAAGGAGAGATAGAAAGTACGGTTTCATTTCCAGCTTGCAAGAGATGATTGCAGACAACTTGGAGAACAACAGGACGGCTGAAGTGATGAAGCGTATTTTCCAAAGGGGTTGCAATGCAGCCAGCAGAAAGAAAACCCCACTGAACTTTGCAAGAGGAGCTGGACGGTAATTGCATGAATGCAATTTCTACGGGACTTACTTACCCCTGCTTCGGCAGGGAAGTTTGCCAGCAGCCCTGTGCTGCATAAGAGGCGGAGAAGAGCGGTGCTTCCTCAAGCCGCCCCGTGGGATGGGACAAGCGCGGCCACCTTCACCCTTCTCAAGGGGGACTTCTCAAGGAAAAACTTCCACAAATCCAAGGGAGCAAAACAGGGAGACCCATTCTCTGTTTAAAAAAAAAAAAAAAAAAAATTAAAAACGTTATTATCATTTTGTTCTGGTCCTGCTAAGGAAGCCTGAATAAAGGAGAGAGAGAAGGAAGATATTTACTTATTAAAAATAAATGATTCAGAGATGAATTTTTGAGACTTGTGCCATATGGCTGGAAAACTTCTCAGGGAAAAAAAAAAAATCCTCCTGAGACTGAATTTCCTTTTGATAGGAACTTAAGCAAGGGTGTGCTCACTGGGGGCCTCTAAACACTCCTTGTTAAAGCAGATGCCTGGCTGCTTACCTGTGGCAACGACACATGGCTCTTCCTTTCATCAGCGATTTGGTTTACGTTTGAGCGGCCGGGTTTATAGCTCTTCAAGGACTTCAAAAAAACGTGACTTGTCGGTTCTCTTCCTAATACACTGCTCTTTGAAATAAAGACGAGACAGCATGCAAACCACATGCTAAATAATGTTTAAATGCGTGTCAGCTTTAGCACCCCTGTTGTTGGAAGGCAGCTGTGTGCCGGGGTGACCTCCCCGAGGTTCTTTGGGAGGAAAGAGCGGAAGAAAGGCTGCAGGTTGCCAGCCCCATTTGGGGATAGAGAAGGGGGGGCAGGGGGTTGCAGCCACACACACCTGCCCTGCCCAAACCTAAAACCTGTGCCAGTCCCCAGCCCGAGTTTCCCGTTTGCGAGAGATGCTGCACTTCGCACTCCAGTTTGAGATTAACCAAAGGCACTGGGCAGACTGGGAAGGGGCCACCAGACACCTGGATTTGCAATGGAAGTGGGAGATTTTGATGCAACTAACAGGCATTTCAGGGACAAGCTGTTTGGATGGGTTGTAGTGTTGATGTGTGTATTGCTGTATTTAATTCCTGCCATGTATCAGAAGTTGCATTGTATATGAAAAGACAAAATGCCTCCTCAGAATGGGGTTTAGGTCAGATTTTCTATGTTTCAATGGTTTGTGTTGTGTTCTGCTATGAGAAGGTTCAGCAGGCAGGTGTGATCTGGTGTCTGGAGCCATGATTGTTGTGTGTCTCATAGTTCTTAATTCAGAGCTGTTTGCAGAGGTTAATTTCCAGCTGCCTGTGATTCTGGACACCTTGAGCTCAGTCCAAATGTCATCTGTAGTGCTTAGAGCAGGTTACTCTCTTATTTCAGGTTTGCGATGCTGGAACCTCCACCAGGAAGCACAGAGAAAACCCCTGGCAGAGAAGGCTGGTGAAGAGATACTAGCAGAGATGAGATGTATTTGTGCAGGAGTAACGCGAGTCTGTCTTCAGTTTCAGATGCCTCTGGCTGTTCAAGGAAAGCACTTCTCCATACTGAGTAAAACACAGACAGGCTACATCCCAGGACTCAGGATCAGACAGGGAGAGCCTCGACCTCCTCCATCACCTGCACATTGGGCCATAAGGCAGTACACTGACGGCAGAGGGTCACTTTTATTCCATCCTTTGGCTTGCACCTTGGACGTGGATGCAACAGGATGCACCAAGGGAGCTGGGAGGAACAAAAACTTGGACCTGTGTGGAGTTTTGGATCAGACATCACCCTGATGGTTTATCAGCTCCTTGATGAGATAGGAAGTGGAAAAGGCAGGCTCCTGGGAGACAAGGGATGAGACCTGCTAAGGAGATGTGGGTCCTGCCACTTGTTCCTTGCAAGGAATGGGTTAACAGCATGCGATAGAGAAGGTCACGTAGGCTTTTTAATTATGTGTCATTTATTGCTTGAATCCTGAAGTGTCAGGGTCCTGCTCAGGCAAAGGGACTGCAAAATAACAAAGGGAAAAACATCCTTGGGAGAAGGCTGTAGGACTCGGCTGGGATCACTGCTGGGGAAGAGGCTGTGGCCCCTCTGTGTCAGTGGCACAGGGGGGCCTGTGCGGGAGCACCTCAGCAGCTGTAATGCAGCTGATGCAGGTCTGGCAGATGATGGAGAGACCAGCTACTGTGCAGAAGCTGCTTCCACCTCTGGAGGGGCTGTATACATCTCGTGCAGTGCTCTTTGGCCTTCTGGCTGTCACGCCGAGAGAGGCTCATGGAGCTGAGAGCAAGCTAATGGTTTTTCAAAGGCAGAGAAGCCTGGGGCAAAGGAGGCAGCATGAAGCCCTCTGGCCACACGCCGTGGTTACACCCCACTTCTTTAAAAAGCAGAGATAGATGAGAGGTCTTAGACCAGGTCAAACTATCATAATGCAGTCTCTGAGGGATGGCAATTAATCAGTAATTGGCACACACATAGAAAAGGGTGAGAGGAGGAGGGAGATGGGAGAACATCCCTGCGGACTCCAATCTAGCCCTGGTTTATGTTCCCCCTCCCTGGGTGCAGGACTTGCAGCCATGCCGCTGCCCTGAACCCTGGACACGCCGGGGGCTGCGCTCCCCCATGCCGGACACACTCTCCAGCCTTCGTTTCACTGGAGCAGCTCCCCCCTGCTCCCCTGCTCGCTGCAGGAGCCCAGAGGATTTCGGCACAGCGTTACATCTTTTGGCTGCTTTCCCTGCCCCCAGCCTGCTGCTGCTTTTTGAGGCAGTTTCTGAAAGGAGGGTCCACCCCCCAGGAATGGCCGGCACATTCCCAGGAGCCCAGGAGAACTGATTTGACTCCTTGGCCGACAAGCTGCTGTGTCCTGGGGGTATGGGCACAACCCCATGGCCCCACGACACACGGTGAGTTGTGGGAGAGGAAAAGGGGGCCTGGATTATTTTTTTTCTTTTGTTTAGCATTTTTCCGTATCTTATAGAGAATGCAATGCTTAGCTCTCTCCTGCTGCCTGCAAAAGCCTGATCTTGCCGCTATTGCCAGCAAGGGGACAACAGCGCCTTTTGTCTGGGTTTGCTCTGGGCAGCTGGGCCTCTGAAATATGAATGCATATATTTCCACCCCCCCCTTCCTTCTCCTTCTCCTTCTCCCCTTCCTACCAGGCTGAGAAGAAGTGCCCACATAACAGACTGTGCCTCTGGAAATCGGGTGTTTGTGTGTTTTTCTTTGCTTTTCTCCTCAGACAACTTCATTCTTCCCCTCGTACCGAGAGGCCTCTGCTTTGCCGGCACAGAGCCGCAGGTAGAACGGGGCTCTCCGAGACAACGATTGCAGGTTATGAAGTAAGATTCTCCATCGTGTCATTGGCCATCTCTCAACTTGGCCACTAGGTTTAGATTAGATATTAGGAAGAATTACCTTACTGAAAGAGTGGTCAGGCACTGGAACAGCCTGCCCAGGGAGGTGGTTGAGTCACCATCCCTAGAGGTATTTAAGAAACGTCTAGATGTGGCGCTTCAGGGCATGCTCTAGTGGCAGAGATTGTAGGGGTTTTTTTTGTGTGTGTATGGTTGGACTCGATGATCTCAAAGGTCCTTTCCAACCATGAAGATCCTATGATTCTATGATTGTTTTATTCAACACATGGTGATGGGGTAGCTGTCGCCATCTCTCTTGCTCTCCCTGTGGCAGGTGACAGAGGTATATCTGTGTCCCCAGCACTGTCAGGCCCTGCCACTGCCTGCATCCACCACCGACAGCCCCTCAGGTGATACTTTCCATTTTCTTCTGCTTCTGTCAGCAAAAACATTAATGTGTCTTTTGCTGCTCCTTCCCTTCACGCAGCTCTGCCTTTCTGCCGATGCGCATTTGCTGGGCAGGACTCCCCCCACTCCCCAAAATGGCAAAATACACCTTAGTATGGACCCAGCTGCAAGCCAACCCCAGCGCTGCAGAACCTGGAACCAGGCCTTTGGCATTTACCTGCATTATTACATGCTATTGGTCAAGTACCTGAATGTATTATAAATACGCTTATAAATACTGAAAGGGCGGGTGTCAGGAGGATGGGGCCAGGCTCTTTTCAGTGGCGCCCGGCAACAGGACAAGAGGTAATGGGCACAAACTTGAACATAGGGAGTTCCACCTAAACATGAGGAGGAACTACTTTACTTTGAGGGTGGCAGAGCACTGGCACAGGCTGCCCAGAGAGGTGCTGGAGTCTCTGTCTCTGGAGACATTCAAAACCCGCCTGGATGTGCTCCTGTGCAACCTGCTGTAGGTGACCCTGCTCTGGCAGGGGGTTGGACTAGATGATCTCCAGAGGTCCCCTCCAACCCCTACCAGTCTGTGATTCTGTGATTCTGTATTGGGCTATGCAGAAAGATCATCGCTTCGTTTTCTATTTGCTTCTTCTCCTCTGCAAGCTTTCTGTCACAGCAGTCAGATGCCAAACTCTGACCCATGCACTTCATTTTTGGTAGGGAAGCCTAGCAGGCGAGTGGCTAGATTGGAAACCCTTCTTTACTGCTGCATCTGGTAAAGATTATCAGCTAGGGGTCTGCAAGCTTTGATTCAGGTCAGCTGGCATCAAAGGAGACTCGGGAGCGTTTGCTTTCAATTCCAAGGGTGAACAAAATAATCTGTTCTAAAGGTCAGGCCTCTGCCTGCCCTTCATCAGGGGTCACTTTGCGGCAGTGGGGACGGACGACAGGACAGAGGAGAAATGGTGTGCTGAGTAAAGTCTCCGCTTTGTTCTTCGGTGTTACGGCCGGCATCAGCAGCCCTCCAAAAGAGGGAGGTAACCGCGCCGCCACTTGTTCAAATATTTTGAATAATAAAGGCGTCAGTTTAATAAAGAGTTGCCCGAGTTCAGCATTTTCTCCTTTGAGCCTTGAGTAGCTGCGGCCAATGGTTAGTGATCTGAGAGCAGGGGCGAAGAGCAGATGGGGATCAAGATTTAGCTTTTGTAAGAGCTTTCTTTGCGTTTTGCTTTTGGACATGACAGTCACTACTGCCACTTCTTGCCTGGCTGCTGCCTCCTTAAACACAGAGTGGCGTTGTGCAGAGCTGGAAAAATATTCTTTCCCAGCTCAGCCTCTGCCTTGCCCCAGCCATTTACCTTCCTGCTCAGGTAAATTCTGCATCTGCAAATACTAATCATTCTCAGCACCTTTGCTTCTGGTCATTTCCCTACATTTTAAATTTATTTTGTGCAAAAGGAATTATTCACTCTGATTTCTGAGCATCAGCTGCATTCTCCCCCAGGCAGAGCTGAACAGGCTGAAACCCTTCATTCCTGCTTCTGATGGAGAGGAAGAAGAAGAGTATTGCAGGGACAGTGGGCTGCGACTCCACTGATCCAGATTTACTTCCTCACTCTCCTTCTGCCTCACCTGTGGAGTGCAGGGCCAGCAAATCTCCTGCCCTCTCAGAGGTGCAAGGGGAGGAACTGATCAGAAAAGTGGTCAGATCCCAATGTGATCCATGCAGCTGTCAACAGTAGATCATCACCATCATCATCATTATTATTGTTGTTATTGCAATTGCCTTATGTTTGCCCTTTTTTTCTCTAGCCAAGTGACTACTGAAGTGAAGTGGAGTAGCTCCAACATGAAGGTGTGAGAGAGATTCTCAGGGAGCCCAAGGGAGAGAGGAGGAACCTAACCCATATCTACCACATCCTGCATTAATGCCGGCACTTTCTGAGGGGAGGGGACCCCCTTCTTCCTCCAGCTGTACGTTTTTGAGAAAGGCTTGGTAAATGCATTTAATCTAGTGCATCCCCCGCAGGCATCGCAAAGGAGCCCTGAGCACCCATTGCCTGGTCTCCTGCTGGGGAACAGGGCGCACAACAACCTGCTGCCCATGCACCGAGCATAAAACCCACCCAGGGAAATCATGGGAAGCCATGGTGACTTCTAGGTGAATAAAATCTACTTCTACGGAGCCAGCCATTTCCTGTGCTTATAAGCTCTCTGTGGGATTTCTGAATGTCACCCCAAATTCTGTGACCAGAAAGGACCATCATTTAAAAGCACGTTTTCAGTTTGTTGCGTGAGTTGTGGTAATACAAATCCTTCATGTCTCCTGCTGAAAGTGCACTTCAGAAGCTTCCTAACAATTAAATGTAATGCTGTAGGACAACAGAACCTCTGGACATGCACCTGATTTCTGTACTGAGAATGGGCATGTCGCTTGTTGCAGATACATAATCCAATAAACTCAGCCTCTTCTATTCTAGAAAAAACGTTCCTTAGCTTAATTTGATCCTGTGAGCAGGTTGTGATCTTCTCTAAGCTCTTGCGAATGCTGTTAACCAAAACACGTCACAACACCTATTGGCAAACTGTTATTTCTGCTACTTCCTCTGCTCTGCATGACTGCTGACTCAGGTTTGATAACATCATGGCAAGACCAGCTGAAGCCCTCACCCCAGCCTGTCCATTCACACCATCTCAACACCCATTAAAAAAAAATGCTCTTTTTAGCTTTTTTTATTTCTGCTCCCGCCCACCCAGCTCCTTCTTTCAAGCCCTGATGTGTTGGCACAGTGACAGGTGACCTCTGGCCTGTAGCACCACTGCAGAATTCACTGCTTCATCGGACCACAGCCCACTTGTTAATTCACTTAAATCACATGGAAAAGTGTTCTGGCCATGGTGAAAGGATCGGGAATAAATAATATCTCTTGCTCCAAAGTGTTACTTCAACTAAAATACAGCACGTTTCAGGATACAACAGTTTGATGAACAAGCCTTCCATCACTGACCTAGCAAGCGAATGAAACGGTCACATAAGCACCAGGGCTGAAGATTCACAGTTTTCCAATATTCTGCCAACTGCTTTTACCCGTGAGCCCGCTCCACCACTCATTCCTCCCCTCAGTGCCTTCCCCGTCACCACCTCCTACAGCTGGAGAGCCTTTCGGCAACTCCAACATCACCAAACCCTCCCTTAGACCCTGCTACTTTTGTGCTGCCTGTTTAACTGTGTGACAAGAGCCCCGTGGTGGACACGGCACAGTTTCGGTGTGCTGTGCCAAGGGCAGCTCTCCTGCCTTTCCCCTCTTCTGCTACCTGCAGATCCAGGTATCCTTCTGGCTCTTGGCTTCAAGGAGCTGGAAAGATGAACATGCAGTGAAACAAAGCTTGTCTTTTCTTTTTTAAATTATGACACATGGATCGGTTTTAGTGTTTTTAGCGATTTGTTCTACCTTTGGGTAGAGAGTTGTGATTTACAGCCAGTAAACCTTCTTTAATATCAGCGACTCTTTCCATTTTTCCCTCCAGCTTTCAGAATCATGCTCCCTTCCTGGCCTCATGCCCTCAAGCTTTCTGAAAAAGCAATTGCACGTGCTGCAGGTTTACCTTGATTTCCATTGCAGTAGTCTAAATTCCATCCTAAAGCTTGGAGTTGTGGTTCAGATTAGGGACTTACAGTCGTAGATGCAGGTGAGCTGATCTCAAGAAGCAGGTTTCCTTGTTTTGCTAAGGATCTGGAGAAGCTACAGGAGACAACCCTCCTTCGGGGCCATCTGAAATACTAATCACCAGAGGGCACACCACAGGGAGAGGATCTGTTAACATTCACTGTTCCATTTTCCAGACACATGGTTCATTCCTTTTCCTGATGGAAAATATTTCTCTTATTGCTTGCTTTCTACTTCTGGCTACTCAACGCCACCTCCCTGGGTCTCTTAATTCAGGATGATAGGTATCCCCTCACGGCCCCAGAGTTTCAGCCTGGGAATATAGGATGTTGCTTGCAGAGGTGCCTAAGATTTTGTGATCTGCTTGCACAGGAGAGGAGCTCTCTGGTTGCGGGAGACAATGGGTAGAAAAGCAGCAATCTCACGAGCTGGCAGGGATGACAACTCATAAGGCGACCTGCTGGGCCTGACAGCTCCTGCCTACCAGCATCCTCCACCTCAAAAAGGCCCAAACTCCTCTATATCGCAGTTACCTACAGGTACAGGGGTAATTTTGGTGTGCGTTTAAGAATAACCCACTAGTGTCACATGCTATGAGCCCTCCCACGTGGACATGGTGGCTATAGTTCTGGGGCAGATGGATGCTGAGGTTTCTGTACAGGCCCTGGGGGTGGACACCCCCAGCCTTTCCAGCATTAAAGCACAATGGAGGAGATCTAGATGTCCCGAGTTGACTTGAGCATATTGGAATGTGTTGTACCAGGAGCTACAGAAAATAATCTCTCCTAATATGGGAAGCCTTTTATTATTTTTATTATTATTAATTTACTTTCCAGCATGGGCACACAGAGTTGAAGAGGGGGAAAGGGAAATTGCTTGCAGGATTCAGATGGTGGGGATCCGTGGCTTGCTCCAGCTGATGGGTGGGAGACACTACGTGAAAACAAACACACTGTCTTCCTCTCAGCTCCGTTGGCAGGAACAGCAAGAGCCGGATGCAAAAGAACCGGGAACTGGTTTGTTCCTCCTGTTCTGCCAAGCTGGATGCCAGGGCAGAGGTTTTGAGAGGGGGGTAAATGGTGCTTGGCCTGCACCAGAACAGGCAGGAAGATACTTGGTGTCTGGTGTCCATATCATCACCACTTCATCACACAGCCGGACCAGACCACATAAGTTAATGGACAAACGCACACATTTCACAAGGATGATGCCGTCTGGTCTTCCATCGTCCCATAATTAACGACAGATACAACAGTGCTAACTGGCAGAGGATTTTAATTTTTATTTCATTAAAGAGGAAGAATGCTAAATAGTGCTCACAAACACACTAGCAACACACAGCTCTGCTAATAATCTTTAATTGTGCTGCTGTTGTTGTGGTTTAAGCCCAGCCAGAAACTAAGCAACACACAGACACTTGCCCACTATGGGCCTGAAGGGATGGGGAGATAACGGGAAGGCTAAAAGAGAGAAAACTTGTGTGTTAAGATTAAGACACTAATAGATACAGCAAAAGTCACATGCGCAAGCAAAATGAAAGGAATTCATTCCCTGCTTCCCATGGACAGGCAGGTGTTCAGCCATCTCCTGGAAAGCAGGACTCCGTCACACGTAGCAGCTACTTGGGAAGAGAAACGCCATCACTCCGAATGTCCCCCCCACCTTTCCTCTTCTTCCTCCAGCTTTATATACTGAGCATGATGTCATACGGTATGGAATATCCCTTTGGTCGGTTGGGGTCAGCTGTCCCAGCTGTGTCCCCTCCCAAATTCCTGTGCCCTCCCCAGCCTGCTCACTGGTGGGGTGGGGTGAGGAGCAGAAAAGGCCTTGACTGTGTAAGCATTGATCATCAATAATGAAAACATCACTGCATTATCAAGACTGTTTTCAGCATAAATACAAAACATAGTCTCACACTAGCTACTATGAAGAAAATTAACCCTATCTCAGTGAAAACCAGCACAGCTGTGCCTAGCTGTGGCACTAAAAAAAGTGTCAAAAGGAACACAGGCCTTTAAGAGTAAAAATCAGTCACTGTACCTAGAAGGAAGGCTAGAGATTGTCAACACCTCAGCACTGGAATAACCCAGCTATCCATGGAATAGTCCAGTTTAGGGATAGGGTTAAAGTTAAAATTAAGACTACAGTGACATTAATGGTTGGGAATGGGACAAAGCCTAAAACTCCAGTTGGCATTGGACTACCAAAGCAATGTATCCCCTGGCAACTTCTTTCCTCTGGGCTGCGGAAGCAGGCCTTTGGCTGCAGATGAGCTAAGGGAAGAGTCAGGGTTATGGTTAGGGTTGAGACAGGAACAGGGGGAGAGTTGGGAGAGGAGCTCCAATTGGCATGGGGCTGCCAAGGGGCTTCCAAAGTAAGGAGGAGGCAGTAAAAATGGTTTTCCCCACTAATTTCTTCATTTACATAATGGCCAGGGGTCTTGGGCTAGGGCTCATTCCACACTTAGTATTAGGGTTAAGGTATGGATTCCCTGAGAGATTTTTCCTCCGAAATCTTCATGAGGACCATGGCTGGTTGTCCCTAGCTATAGTTAACTTCAAGGTCAGGCTTTTGCTTTTGGAGGAAGAGAAGCCCTGAAGCTTCAGTTGTGTTTACCACAGGCTGCCAACAGAAGTAGCAGCCTCCTAAAAGATCATTCCTTTGACAACTGGTTGATTTGGGCTTTGGGTCCTTGGCAAAATGTTCACCCCATGCACAGTGCTAGAGCTGGGTTCAACGTTGGGAAAGGGAAAAAGCCTAAAGCTCCAGTTAGAATGGCACTGGTAAGGGGCTTCTGAAGGCAAGTGCAGGCCACAGAAAGATTTCTCCTCTGATTGCTTTTTTTATCTGGACCATTGCTCTGCGTGCCTGGCTAAGGATCAGACTTCAGGGCTACGGATGGAAGACGGAAAAAGCCTAGAGCTCCAGCTGGCATGAGTCTGCAAAGGGTTTGGAAAAGGCTTGGAATGAACAGGGAAAAAATTACCCCCCTGCTAAATTTTTCATCTCAGCCACGGCTGAGTGTTCTTATCTACAGAGCAGTCCACACCTCAGCTTAGGGTTACAGTGAGGACACTTAGAGGTCCTGTATCTCCAGCTGGCATGGGTTTTTAACGCACTGCAAAAGGAAAGGAGAGGCTGCAAAGAGCTTTCTCCCCTCTTTATCTTGGCCATGGCTTGGTCTCTTTGGCAAACGCTCAGCTCATACACACAGGGTTTAGGGTTAAGTTCGGGAGAATGTCAAAGCCTAGAGACCTGTGTGATGTGGAGCTGCCAGGGAGCTCCCTCAGAGGGAGGGACTGGCCTCATTAGGATTTTGTCTCTGAAAACTTCATTATTGGTGTGGCTTGTGCTACCTGGGCATAGTCCAGCCAAGGCCAGTGTTTAGGGTTAGGAGAGGGAAAAATCCTCAAACTCCACTTGTGTTGTGGCTCAAAACGGAGGCCGCAAAAAAATATTTCTCCCATGATAGCTTCTTGATTTCTGCTATAGCTTGTGGTCCTTGGAAAAGGGCTTAGCCCATGCCTAAGGTTAGGGTTTGGGTTGGGAGAGGGACAAAGCCGAGAGCTTTCATCAGCTTGGGGCTGTCAAAGGAAACGACAGGCTGCAAAAAGGCTTCTCTAGGAACTTCTTCATCTGGGCCCATGGTTTAATGTCCTTGGTTAAGCTTCAGTCAAGTTCGTTTGTCAAGGGTTGTCAGTAGATGTTTTTCTCTCTAAGTCAGCAGGATTTGGATCAGGCCCAATTGTTGTACTTTCCTCCTCAGGGTTCAAATCGAACCTTATTTAGATGTTATGTAGAAGTCCTTTGAAATAAAACTCCCACCCAAATCTCACAAACTTGGCTGTACCCAGTGATTGCTCACAGTGCTCCAAAGGAGGAAAATAGTGTTGATGTGAGGTAGATACCATAAATACTCCATGGGACTGATGCTTCTTGGATGTGTAAGCCAGAGGATATGATCTTCAGACAAATCCAACATTTTCTTAAGGTGGATAGAAGTCTACCAGAACTTGGTTATGAGCAGATTCTGGTCATAACCTCATACTCGCAAGCCTCTTGACATTTCCACTGAAGTAGCACCAAGTAAGTCCCTCCTGGGACATGGGTGATTCAACATTGTATTGCCACAACAATTGACCTCTTCAGTGGGCAGTCATAGATGAAAGAGGTTCAGCCAAATGGGTCACAGTACACATGCTTGGGCAGGTCAAGGAAATTTCTAGCCTTCAATTTTTCTCTTTTGCTCAACAGAATCAGTGGGAAGGTTCACTAGCCCCAAAACCTGAATAATACCTAACACTAAATACGTTTTTCAACGGAGTGGAAGGAAGTAAAGTAGTGGTATACTCTTACAACCTGGCTCTGCTAAGAAGGTGATGGGGAAGGGCAGGGCTCACTTTGAGATACTGCAATTTGAGTACAGCAAGAAATCAAAAAAGCACTTGAAGCTAAATAAATTCCTCCTGGCAGAAAAACTCAAAATAAGGAGAAATGGGGAAATAATAGGAAAAGTGAAATTATGAGGAAAGGAATCAGTGGGGAAAGAGAAGGCCAAGGGCTCATGTTAAGGGCAAAGTGTAGTGATTAGAGAGGGTGTGAGATACGGGAGATCCTTCAGACGTACTTCTCACCTACATCTCCAGCAGTAAAGGGACCAAGGAGCTAATGGTCAATGGGTCAGGAGCGTGAATGGCCTAGTGGGATAAGCAAGGACGCTCATGTACTGGCACTCATGCCTGGCACTTATCTGAGGCAGGATGGAGGCAGACATAGATTTGACAACTCACATAGGTTTGCAGGTATCGAAGCCACCAGCTAATAGCCGTGCCCAACTAACAGGAAAAAATGTGATTCTTAGGAAACCCTGTGGAAAAATGTTCATCCTCCTCTAGGGTTTCACGAATGGCAATCTCCAGGACACCACCACCTGTGCCTGCCACTGACAACTTGCACAACATGGATCACTGATGGTGCAAGTGTTGCGAGTGGCCTTGCGCGACCAGCCAACCTGTGCTCAGACAACTGCGTTCATGGAGCAATGAGACCCAGGAACAGCCTGCTGTGCTGCCCAGCTGCCACATCAAACACCCAGCAAAACTGCTCTCATGGATAAAGCCACAGCGTTGCAGGTAATTCCCAGCAGCTATACCTGTCTTTTGGAGGTCAGAGAGAGAGCAATGTAAGGACTTGTAACCTTAATTTGGTATTTCCTTGTTTGTCACCCTGAGCTTGGTGCTCTGGAAAGATGTTTGTATTCAGCACTAACAAAGGCTGAGGCTGGCAGGGACAGGTGGGGGGAGAAGTTGTTCTGTAGTTTGTTTTTCATTGAAAATACAGCTTAGCACACAGCGAGACGTGCTAGTAGGTCCCATCATGTGCTTGCACCTGCAGGCAGTTAAACGGCTCGTTGGATCAAGGCCACAAGGAAAACATTTGCTGGGATGGAAGAAAAGAAGGACAAAAAATACAACATCAAAACGATGCACTTGGCACTAGTGTCAAGAACCTGTTTTGGTGCCACAAGGATCCCAGCTCTTCCTAAAAGCGTAGAGTGCTCAGGGCGCAACCCATTTCAGGTCGTGCTGCAATCTCAGCCACGTTACAGGTCTGCAAGCGCCAGACCAAGCCATCAGTTTTTAGAGGCAGGGATGCAAAGCTAACATGAACTGGAAGTAAGTTGTTTATACCCTCGCTCAAAAACATAACATTGAAATCCTATTCAGAATTAGCCCTGCAAAAATCAAGAAAACTTAATAACTCGTACCAAAGTTGGCCTCACTTCAGGAAAATTTCTGTTGCCTTTGTAAACACAGCTGAGTCTCCATTTTTCTCCTTCCTATTGGCAACGTACTTCACTTGCTAAATAAAGATATCTAAACAATCTCTCTTTGTACAATAATTTTTATGCTTTCCCCGTCAGTCTATTTCAGTCAGCTGCCCCTACTCTGTGCAGTACAGTGCAAAGCAGCATTCACAGGACGCATTAAAAATGTTTGGGGTTTCGGTCAAGATACTAACAGGAAAAACCAAAAATTTCTGGCTGTAAATACAGGGTGAGAGAAAGCCCCTCTTTCATCATGTCTCTCTACAAGACAATGTCCTGCTACTGTTCCCAGTACAAATATCTCATTTTTCTGGACAGAACTAATAGTACAAATTTACTCCAGCATAAAATCTAGTATTCAGAATCTACCAAAAATCTTTTCCATGCATAAAATATTTCATTTCCCTATTTTATATCCTAAAACCCCTATTGCTCAAAACCCATCAGTTATTTCCGCAACATAAACACTTACTTTATAATGAAATTGCTTTTATTTTTGCCTTTTCCCTTGGAACTCCCGATAACCAATTTCCATCCGTCCCCACCCCCAGAGGGGAGTTATCCCGGGCAGAAACATCTGCTCGAGGAGAACCGGAAACTGATAGTTTTTTCTGTCCAGTCATTTTAGACTTTATGCCAATGAGCAGAAATCACCGTTCAGCAGACCACCACTCAATTTAACAGGTTTTTGGGTTGAGGGCAATCCCAGCAGCAGTTACTCAAGAATATCTGAAGCAACTTGCCAGCTTCTGCCACGACCCAACAGCCACCGATGGTGCACAATGGAGCAGCAAACCTCTCCTTGCACCTCCAGCCACAAACAGCAGCATTGCCGCACCCAGCCTGAATTTCTGCCAGATGTTAATCCTGAAAAGCAAGTGCGGCATTAGCTTTGAATGCAGATGGGCTAGGCCAGACTCTCAATGCACGTCAGCCTTCGTCTAGTGATTTCCCACGTGTCAATCCAACCCCAGCTTTTTTCCTAAAGATCATCCTTAGATGAGGAGAAAACCCCCGTGAAACAAATTGTTATGCTGCTGGTGTAGGCTGGTTCCTATTAAAGTAAAATGTGGGATGATGATGAGAGGGCACACAGATTACTTGGGTCAAGAGGGAAGAAAACTGTGTGCTTACCAGTGGTGTCATCTGAACAGCAGCGTGGGCACTGTAACTGATACATGACATTTTAAGCACGCATGAGTCCTTCTCACATGCTGCAGGGAAAAAGCAACTCCTCTGAGACTTGGGAAGAAGGATTTACTTGCCTCCCTATGCCTTGGCTTACAACTGCACTCCATTAATTTGGTTTTAAATGACTCTGAAGACAGCACACAGTTACCGTCTAACCTACTTAAATAAATGATTTGGTTTGAAAAAAAAAAAAAAAAAAAGCTGTTGTCATTTCCATTCGAGAGTGAGCGCTTCTCACTTCCCCAGCTGCACAGGCAGACCTTTGTTCAATAAACCCTACATGCACTTCCAGCAGCCGGCACAGAGGGACAGATTGTGCCTGGCAGAGAGAGGATGGCTGTGGAGAGCATCCCACCGGTGTGCTGGCCAGCCCGGTGGCTAACCGCAGTCAGGACAGGGGGCAGAGAAACTGTGCCAGTCTGTTCGAGCTGCCAGGTTTCCTTAAACGAGATGTTCTTTCCTACCTTCCAGGTCTAGACCAAGTTTTGGGCCCTTGCAAATGTACCTGGTTGCCAGTTGTTACCCAGCTGTTGCAGGGCTTGCAATGCAGCTCCATGCCTCGGTCATTGTGAAAGAGGTGAGAGAGAAGAGCCGCATGCAGAGGAACATTGATTTTTAGATGGCATTTTGTAATACTCAATTAGAAGAGACTGAAACATCTCCCATTAGGCTTCTGGAAAAGAAACCTCCCCCGGGTTTTGACAGCAACAGGCGCAGGCGAGGGCTGTTCGCCCTAGGGCTGCATGTGGTCCCTGTGCGAGGGGCATCCTGCACCAGCTCCCGAGGCTGCTGTGAGATGGGGATAGAACGAGGGGCAATAGTTTCAAACTGAGAGAGGGGAGATTTAGATTAGATATTAGGAAGAAATTCTTTACTGTGAGGGTGGTGAGACACTGGAACAGGTTGCCCAGGGAGGTTGTGGCTGCCCCATCCCTGGAAGTGTTCGAGGCCAGGCTGGATGGGGCTTTGAGCAGCCTGGTCTAGTGGGAGGTGTCCCTGCCCAGGGCAGGGGGGTTGGAACTAAATGGTTTTTAAGGTCCCTTCCAACCCAAACCATTCTATGATTCTATGATCCAGCCCATCTCACCCTGTAGGACTGGGAACAGACCCTGACGGAAACAGCTTGTCCCACAGGCTGGGATGAGCCATTTCTCAGGGTCCTGCGCAGAAGAGACAGCCACAGTCTGTCTCCAGAGCCCTGCATATAGGAGTCTCAATCCATATGCTAGACACATCCCACTGTGCCCATGTTTCAACAGAGAAGATGGTGAGCATCAGGATGGAGGAAGATGAAAGGTCTGCCAGATTTTTGCATCACGCTTAGCTTCAAACGGGCACCGGAAAGACTTTTTTCCTCCATGAGAAGACAGAACGAGCCTAGAAATGAGCACTGATTATTGGCTCCATCTGCACTCATATTGCTGGAAATAATTTTGAATTACAAATGTACCAAGGGCACCTTGTGCCTGTACAGAAGCAGCACCACCCATGGAGTGATTCCAAAGGAAAAAGTTTGGTTTAGCCTCAAAGTTGCACTCACCGCTTAAACAGCCTCTCTGTTAGGATCCAAGCCTTTTTTTTCCCCCCCACCTTTTCCTTTTTTTAATGGAAATGACAAGAAAATGCATAACATGCACAAGACTTAAGAATTAGACAGCAGGAATTTTTCTCATCAATCACGTTACTGAAGCCCAGCAGATCCAGAAAGTAGGAAACTTGCTATGAACAGGGGTAAAGCGTCAGGTTTTTATAACCAGCAAGTGAGGACAGGGGTGGAAGACCAGCAATACCACCAAGTTATTTCAGTCAGCTGCATAACGCCTGCAGCATAAAACTTCATGCTGGTACTGAAAGCACAGTTGCTAACTTTGTCTACTGGCATGAAGGTTTCTTCGGATCAGATCAGAGGTGCTGAAGCGAAATTAAACTGGCAATTTAATCCCGCTACTGTACAGCGCCTGCTTTATGAACAGACAGCATCTACATCTGGAACTGTCAATCCAAAACCTTTCATTTACTTCAGAACTAAGAGCATAAAATTTTATAAAGAAGGAAAAAAAAAAAAAAAAAAAGGGGTGTGTGTGTAAGAATGCCACATGGCAATGTCTCACATTACAAACACGTATCTGCAAAATTATAATAAGAATGCCTCAATCACAATGCTGATTTTACACAAAAGTAGAAAGACACCCTTTTTTGGTCTTTTTCTGGCTCTTCTATTTGCATTAGACATGCAAACTACATGTATTTGCTTTTTCAGACAAACACATGGGAGACAATGAAGCAATCTCATCCTTGGCAGCTGCTGGGTGCCTACTTAACGTGTTTTACCAAAATTCCCAAGTCAGCCTTCCAGCTGAGCCAGGAAAAGAAAACACGGTATCAAGTCCAGGCTCGCAAACTTTGGCTGATGCCACCTCGCCAGATGCTCCGTGACACCAGAACCTCGGTGCTCGCTGTTCACCTCTCCTCTCAGCCAGGGCAGGGACGATATGGAGCACCAACAGCCACCTGCTTGGGTGGAAAGCCCTGGAAGAAGTTCCTTCAGCTCTTGCCATGCCTCCTCCAGTACAGAAACTTGGGGCATGCGGAGCGAGACATGCTTTCACAGCCCCGTGAGAAGGGGCTGTTTAGCTGCAGTGTTGGTTAAACGTTTAAAGACTTTAGAGCAGGATGAGAGACAGAGGGATTGAGGCCGTTTGCAGCCTGGGGAGGAGCTGGAGTCAGGGAAGGGAGGGAAGAAGATCCCAGACTTCCCAAAGCATCTCAGACCCCAGACTAAAGAAAGACGAGACGACCATCGAAAGGAAATTGATACAAGCACATCAGCAATTTCTGCCCTGGACTGTATGCTTCGAGTGCTCACCAAGTAATAAAAAAAGAGCTGTTTTTAGAAACCCTTCCCAAGTGGCTGGTTACTGTGGCTGCACACAGAGAGGCTCCATGCACAGCTACAAGAAAGCCCTGCACTTTCAGCAAATACGCTCTCAAAGGGGATGCTCTCCTTTGCCTCAATCTCCAAAAGCTTTTCCAAGGCTCTCCAGAGTCATCACATGCCGGCATCTTAAGGGACATCAAACTAATTATGCACATTTAAACTTCCAAAATGTGCTCACAGAATGATTTAATTCCTGTTATTAGCCCTTGACACAATGGACTGGTTTTCTCAACACAACCGCAGCCCCACTCAGCGCTCAGGCAATCCCCCAAAGAGCAATCCCGAGACGTTCCTGCAGCTCGGCCGCACCTGGGCAAGCTGGGTCTCACCTTTGGAAACATCAATAGTGGTGACTGAAAGATGTATAGCGTTCTCAGCCACGCAAGTACCGTGTAGCATCCCTGATGCTAGCCAGCACCCAAAATCGTTGGTGTTTATCTGCTCACCCATTCACTTGCGTTAGCTTCCTCGCTGCTGGGATGATCCAGTTCTAAAAGGCTCCACTGCTGCGTTGTACATCTTAAATTATACATACGGTGCCCTGCCACAGGAGAAGAGCAATCAAAGTGATTTATTTCTGGGTGAACAGAAAGCATCCCCTTTGTCTCAAAACAGTAATTACTGCGGGCCACATTCCAACGCTAGCCTTAGTCATGGCAGAAGTTACCAGAACAGAGATTATTTGCGGAGTAAGGCATTTCTCAGCAGGTATCAGGATGTTGGTTTTCAGCGCTAAAGCATTTACATTAAATACCACATCTTTAATTATTTCAATTTATCTTTAATCAAAAGATGTGTAACTGCACTGCCTGCCTTTCTCTTTGCTGATAGCTGCTCCCATAGATACACAGAAAAGCAATTAATTAGCGCAAATTTTAGAACAGAAATAGCTATGCAGATATCTGTGAAGATGCTAAAAATGTCAGGAGAAAAGCAAGATAAATGTCAATGTTATTAAAAATAAATGTCTACTTAATGCAACATTTACCTAAATGTTTGCCAGGAAAACAGTAAATACAGAATTTAAATCCTGATGTAGCAGAATTACCTACGGAGACTCAAAGGGTAAACTCCACCCCTGCACTGAAAGGCAGCCCGAGATGAAAATCTCATTCCAAGCCTTGATATCATCTGGGCTAGCCCTCTGCACAAAAGTGGATTTTATCCAACACACAGTGACTTTGTAAACAACCCACTTCCTTTTACCAAGACTGAGTTTAGTTTTCTAACGTTTCCTTCCACATCCACAACGGTGCCTTATCAAACCCCACACCCTGGCAGAGTGTCGGGATTTATACTCCCTTTTCCCTCCCTCGGGGCCTCTCAGTCGCGGCTCTGCAGGACAGAGGCCTCGGGTCCCCGCAAGACCCGCTGCCTTCAGCTCAAAATGTAAGCCCCTGTACCGGGCAAATAACAAATGCGCGTTTCTTACGTTCCCCCAGTTTATCAAATAATGCAGACGGCTCTTTTCCAGTGAGACGACTTATTCATCACCTCAGCAGTTGCCAGTCTGCGTGCACATCTGCAAACATTATCCGTAATGATTTTATGTTTTCTAGCAAGCTACTGATGCAAGCGTTAAATAGCGAAAGGCCTGCAAATGATCCCCAAGGAACCCTGCTACACACACACCAGCTCGGAGACGATTCCCCTCCATCCATCTCCATTTGGAGATCTGTCAGTGTCAACACCATTTTCTGTTGGACATTGCTCATTTTGTCTCTGGATCAAGATGTGAAGGAGGCCGGCTCAGAAGACTCCTGCATCTTTTATCAGGCAAGCTTGTAATCTTGGCACAGTAAAATACATCAAGCTGATTTGACAAGATCCGTTTTCCTTCGGCTCACGTAGACAGACGCTAACAAAGTGGTCCTCCCTTAATTCGTTATTAAAGGAGTCCCTATTTCAGTTGTTCCATTATTTTGCTTTGGATCAATGTCAAGCTGACAGACCTATACTTACCACCAGCACTTTATTTTGATAGCATGTTAGCAATACACTTTTTTCTACTCACTGACTAAAAAGCAACATACAGAGGTCAACAGAGCTCCTCTCTCCAGGTGCTTAAAAATTCTCAGATACTACTTTCTTGGATTTAATGATTCTAAAGTGTTCAGAGTCAGCAGCTGTCCTGCGTAACCTCCTCTATCTGCTGTCTCAGTGGAAAACACTTCAATTTCATCTTTTGTGATAGAGCTGCATCCTCTATTTGCTAGGCCATGCAAAACTCTGCATTAGCACTGGCTTGAACACCAATCTCAATAGAAACCTTCAAAACTGAGCCCGTCTCCAGATTGAACACTCAATGCTTCCACCTGAAAAGCTCATGGATGCTGGTTTCAGCTCTGCACAAGCTCATCCTCTCAGCTCTGTGAGAATACCTTCATTTCTAGAACATCTTTAAGCATTTCTGGCTGAGCTATAACAATTTCTTTGATGCTTGTGTGGTGGACTAGGAGGGAGTACAGAGCACTTCACGCCACAGAGGGTTAAACTCTTCTAAATTAGGATAAAATAAAAGCTTTGTTCTACTTAGCATGGGTTATGAGCAAGACCTTGGATAACTTCCTAATTTGACCCAACTGATTTATTCCCCCCAAAAAGCCGTGCTGGAAGCGATCGCCCTACCACCGGGGTATCGCTCAACTTCATACACATCACGAGAACAGTGACAGAAACCCGCAAACGTCCCCACATGCACTGGCAGCTCCTAAACCTGCAGGGGTTGGACTGCCTGCCAGGGAGAAGGCTGGGACCTTGACGCTGTTCAGACTAATAAGCACATGCTCGACTAAGATCTGAACAGCAGTTGTAATCGCCGCCTTCTGCATTATTTGCCTCTGCTGTGTACAAACAGTGGCAGGCCCACATTTCTGGGATATTCAAGGAGGACATTCAAGATGTTAATATGTGCCTCCCCCTCACAGGCTGGGGGTCAGGGTACGCAACTCAAAATATTCTGGAGGGTTTTTTTTCCCAACACTCTCCCCACCACCCTTGGATCAATGTAACGCTGCAGCTTGATCTTCTGTGAAGTTTTGAGCAAGCTGTAAAAACCCACCTTCCTTGTGGAGGGCAAGAGGAGATATTTGCAGACCATAAAGTTGCATTTGCATAGCCTAGATACTATCAGCTCATATAGAAACATAATACCTCTTCTTAGTATCCCAGTAATATCTAACCCATCCTAATTTCCTGTTGTTTTCTTTCAGGAGAAGGCACGTCAGAACAGCTGTGGCAGCAAATACACCCTTCAACAAGCTGGAGATGTTGCACGGAGCGCTCCTGCACTCACACCAGGGGAGTTTTCGTGGAATAGCCCCCATTAGATGCCCATTAGCAATCCTTCCCTTCCCATTGCTTCAGCTCACTCCAGCTGCTCCATGCACAAGAACAGCACCGGCCCACAGCCAGACTTGAGCAAACAACGTGGTTCTGCTTGAGAGGTTTGCATCCTCAGAGATGCAGCTCTTCATCCCTCTCAGAGAAAAACCACCCCCTCCCCAGTAACGTTTTAAAAATCCATTGCAGAATTTACGGGAACTGCTTCCAACGACAGAAACCACACTGTCAGGATGAAAGATGAAACTGCAACGTAACACAGAACGAATGCCCCACCGCTATGCAAAAACGCAATCCTGGAAAGCTACAAAAACAGTTGGAAACAGCAGCTCTTTTACTTGGCCGTAACACTGCCCTCACGATCAATCCAGTTCCCCAAATAACACAACCCCGTATCATTAAAGATGATCTCATCGAAAAGCAGTTCCTAGGAAGTTTTCTTGCATGGGAGGCTTTAACCGCCAGCCCCGATGCAGCCTGACGAGCGGTGGTGTTTGCTCAGCACATTCTGGTGGTTTCGGAGACAAAGCCAGCATTCCCAAGGCTCGAGATAATCAAGCAGATGAAGTCACGCACTCCGGATGCTCCAGAAAGAGAAATGGATTTGGAGGAGCGGGGGGAGGTTTACGAGGGACCACATTTAGCATTACCACACAGAAAAGGAGGGGGGGGGGAATATTCCCCTTTTAATGATTCTCTACATGACCGACATGCTGGCATTACCAATAAAATAGTATTCGAAGGGATGAACCATTTAAGCCCAGCAGAAGTCAGACTCACGGACAGCCCATCTAAACACAGGCACCACAATGGAGCGCCTAGGTCTACGTGCTCTTCCCAGGGACAAAGATCTTTGGTGGCTACAGAGGGAGCCTAAAAGCCAGTGGCTTCTTATTTTAGGGACCTCAATTAAATGTCACCTCACTATTATCCCCATCTCTTTCAAGGAAGGTGCTGCTAATACCAGTCGACAACACTTAGAAATAAAAGGTGAAACACATGCTTACAACAAACCCTTCCATCTCGGAGCCTGCTCAGGGAGCGGGCGAGGGCAGAGACAGAGCACAGAGCAGCTCTCGGCAGCGGTACTTCAAAGGCAGCCCACGGTTGGGAAGCAGGCGAGGATTAGATATTGATAACCACAAACATTTTTGAAAGCAACTGGGGTTTTAAGAGCCCTTGGGTTTCAGAGTTCAACTCCAACTGCTTAAGGGAAATAGATTTTCAGCCCTTTCCAGAAAATCCTGTACTAGGTTGCTTAAAAACTGAAATCATTGTATTGACCTACCCCTGAACTCCTGTGCCTTCTTTTCATATTCATCTCTGCCTGCAAGCCCTCCAGGGAGGGATCTGGCCTCACACTGCAGCATATTTCTGGGGCTTACATTGCAATTATTATAATGGACAGCTTTCTTTTCAGATGGGGGGAGAGTCTGGTGAAAATCCTTTCCATTCGCATGTGTTTTCAATCATTTTTCCCTCCTTACACTCCTCCCCGGCCTTTCCAATTCAAAAATATATCATCTTTCTGCAGATAGCACAGTTGGATGGGTACAGCTCATTACTTTCTTAGAAGCTTCTTCCAAACTCCTTAGTTTTATTTTAACTATTGCTTTGTGCTTTCTTCCACCTGGGTACAGATATGGGCATGGTCTCTGCTGCTGGATGGAAGTCTACTATATTCCAGTTATCCGCTGCATATTAGATACAGCCACCTCTGGAAAAACTCCTGAGGGAGCGTTTTTGGAAGGAAAGCCCGTGCCAGGTGCCGTGCCAGAATTTCTCTCCGTACGAGGCAGGCAGCTGCGGTCAGGCTCAATTCACTCCTATTGCCACTGAAATGGCAGCATGAAACTTTAACAGTGAAAATAGTTTACGCTTAGGCATTCCAGCTGTAGAAAAAAACATAGCCAGCATCTCTGTTGTCAAACATCCTGCCGTCTCTCGACGCATCGATTTCACTTCATGCTGAGTCTAGTGGCAAAATCCCCGTGCTAATGAAGTTAATGGGAGTTTCACCACTGGATTCAAGAGGGTTGGGGTTTCACACAGACTCTTCAGTCATAAAATTCCTTCCGCTCACCTCTGAGCTTAAAGACTGTGCCCGTTACACCCAGCACGGAGGATCTGGGCCTGATCCAATATCCTTTTAAGTTAATGGAAAGGCTCCCACTAACTTTAATGAGGACTGAGATAGATGGTTAGTGGATGAGAGCATTTTATTTGAGAGGAAGATGTTGTTCTACAGCCACTTACACAATCTTTTTAACCCCTCATGTACTTTTTTGTGTGCTTCTCTTATCCCCCATGTTGATCTCAGCTGTTGCCAATAATGATTGTGCAATAGTTGTGGGAAGGAGCCTCCCATCATAATCATTCACGTTTTCAACTCTTCCCTCCTCCAACCATTTAATGTGAGCAGTAGCTATTGAGGAAGTCTGAATATCAACAGCAGCGTTCAGGAGAGAAAAATATAAAGGTGTAAAAATGCACCAGAAAAAATAATCTGCGCAACCACAGTGGCAAATCAGGCAAAGCCTCAGTTATGCCTGCAGCTAACAGCAACCTCTCTGCATTAAGGTAATGCCTTTTGCTGGGAGGAGACATTAGTAACCAAACAGCTGTGACAGCAGAGTTGCGCTTAAGGGAAAAGTATTACCTTTGTATTGATGCCAATCAATAGATCTGAGTTAATGTTCTTCCCTTCCTGCGTGAGTATCGGTGTAGGCTCATCCCTCCTCCTGATCTTTCCTGTCACGCCCCCTCCCCCCGTCCTTCTTGCTGCATCAAACACCCGCACTTGGGTACCTCAGCTTTCTCTTGTTCTACCCCACGCTCAGTTCTTCTTCAGGTACCATTCTGCAGGGCACCTCCTTGAAACGGGGCTTACTTACACCTCTTACTACTGCCCACTTGTTTTCAATCACAGTCCTGCAAGTGGGAGGCAGTTTCTTTTATGCTGGATGAAGCGAGACACGAGAAAAGAGGCTGCAATGCTGACAATCCAGGCAAACTAGGTCTGATCCAAGTCTCCGAGCCTGTAGGACTCTGGATGTCAGTGAGAGCTGGATGACGCTGAAGCCCATATGACCATTGGGCAAACCTGCACTGTGGTCCCCCCAACCACTGGCATGAAATAGGGCTTTTCTTAATATTTCACACCTTCATTCTTACTGCTTTCTTTAAGCCCTATCCTTGGTATTATGGCATGCTTGAAAACTGAGCAGAAAGCCACAGGGCCACGTGCAGGGCTGAAACAACCATCACAGTTACCTGAAGCATGAGCCAAGGGCTTTTAATTCTGTACCACTGGAGGGAAACACATTTCAGTCCTGGCCTTCCCACCCTCAAGCCCCCATATCCCCATTTTTAAATTTTTTTTGGATCCCAAGTATATTCTCAGAGCAATGTATTCAAATGGAAATGAATAATCACCAGCTTAACAAAAGTCATTAATCCCCTGTAAGCATGCTTCTGCATGAATCTATTAATTCTCATTTCCAAGTTTTCAGAATTAAAGTAAGTGTTTGATATAGTACGTGCTACCTGTTCTCTATAATTAAACAACCTCCCACTGTTGAAGTGGGTGAAATACTTCATCAGTCAACAGCACGCACAGTCCTCGTGAAGAAAGTTTCCGTGCTTGCCTGACACACAATAAAACACTGAACATCAGCTGAAGTTTCTTGGCTGACATTAAATCCCATTTGTGGCAGAAGCAGCGAGGGAATTAATTCCCTGGCAGCTTTACGACATGTACCTTAAGAGAGAATTGCACAGTTCAGATTTATATTGAATATCCTCTGCACCTTTCTTCACAGACTAAAGCGTGGTTCAGATCAACCACAAAACTAAATGATTAATAACGTTGCTATCACCTGAATGACAGCAAATCAGTGACCTATAGGAAACAGCTTTGCAGCACCAATGCAATTTCAAGTGAATGAACATCCATTCACTAATGGGATTCGCCACTTGGCAACCCTGGCAAGGAATTTGAGTAGCAAAGGGATACGCTGTCTAAGCAGTGCCGGAAAAGGAAGAGACTCGCTGTGTTTATACTTCTCAGTGTCGCAAAGCATCCAGAAGAAATGGAAGCTCTAACAAGCCAGTGGCAGAAAACACACAGTACCATTTATTTTTCTAATTCTTTTTTTAATTCCCTCTATTTTTGGGGGGGTGGGCGTCTACAAAGAGCGTATACAGCGTACAGAAGTAATTTTGTGATATTTTGTGATTTGTTACCGTTCTCATAAATAGAAAACAGAAACATACCACCCTGTGAAGAAGGTGGACCTTCACACATCCGAGACAAGCAGAAGTCTGTAGAGGCTTTTTAACGGTGTCTCACAAGCCGGCCCCAGGGCTGTGCTTTTAGTTCTATGCGCGATTGAGAAATCCCACATACTAAGCATACAGATACAAGAGAAATATCAGATACAACAATGAAAGCATCAGGGCAGTATAGATATTGGAGGTCCTTTGACACTGGGGGTGCCCCACGCAGACGTGGGATCGTGGCCCTGCTCACACAGAGGAGCTTTGGAATACAGCAGGGGCGAGCAGGAGAGCAGAGCATGAAGCAAGTGGACTCACCCAAATGAGCTTGGGCACTTCAGTGGGCTCCTATGTTTTGGGACCCAGAACTAGAAACTGGTGATTGCTTTGAGACTTTTAAGCTTTTATGTCACTTTGAACAAGCTTCCCTTAAATGTGTGCAATGCAAGCCATTCCCGAAAGTCCCAGAGGCCTGACACCATCCCCTTGATGGTATCCGATTACAAGGAAAACTTGGGTCATCCAAGAAACATCATCTAATAACAAAGTCATCTCTGGCAGTCCCAGTGGAGCACAGTGTAGGAGGCTGTGAATCACTGAAGACGTGGGAAAATGGCAGCAAAAGAAAGAAAAAAAGACCAGCTCGCGGCAGATAAACAGGTGTAACCTTGCTAAATCCTTCTGCAAGCAGTTGTCAGAACCTGATCCCTGCCTGGAAGCTTGCTGCTCTCTTCTTTAAGTAGCCAAGCTCTGATACTAAACATCTTATAATGAATTCCAGAGTAATTACTGCAATATCAAGCTTGTGAATCCAGCCAGCAGGGAAGAAAGGAACATCACTAAGCAGCAAGGACTGAGAAGCTGAAACAAAGGGACCCAAGAGGAACAAACTGCCAAACTTTAGCTAAGGTTTGCGTTATATCACTATACCATCGCAAAAGATAAAACATCAAAACCCATGAGCTGAACACACTGAAAACAACCGTTCATCTCGCCTTTGAGCTCATTCATGTATTGATAAAGCAATGCAACAATGATGCAACAACTGACTATCTCGAAAACAAGACCCGAAACTGGGAATATGCCAGGGACTGTCTGCTCTGTAATTTCAGAAGACTGAGGGAAAGTATGCTTTTACACCCAGAGTTTAATTTTTAATGTTGGCTTAGTATAGAAGATGAGCAAAGTGTGCAAAATCCCTATGGGCTGGGAATGTAAGGTCCCAGAGCACAGGCACAGTAATACCGTAGCGTTCCCTGGAGAGCTGGAACATTATTCAAAAGGTGACATAAAACAAATAAAACAAGAAAGAAACAGCATCCTTTTCTTCTCTAACCTGAGGTTTCTAAGAAGTATAATATTATTTAAATTCTTAACAGTAAGAAGGGTTTGTCCATTATAAATATATCTATCCCTTAAACCACTTTCCTCTAGCTAGGATAAAATAACATTAGGAAACGGAGCTCTAGAGTTGGAAGGCTGAATTTCAATAACCAGAAAAATCTGGGAAGAGCCATAGTGATTCCATAGCAGAAAACCTAGGAAGTCGGGTCCAGTTAAAGAACAGTGCAATAGTTGATACCAAAGTAAGCGTGAAATCCTCTTTCATATGACATTTTCTTTGCAGATTTGGCACCATCTCTGCTTTTTATCCTTTTTGCAAGATTGGTAAAGTAAATATGCTTCGCCTATGATAGTTTAGACAACACAGATGTATAATTCAGCCAGCTGCTCTGGAAGAGAAGTCAACATTTCTGATCCCCTCTATCCTCTAAAATTAGGCCTCTTAAAATCATAGGGGTAAGTGCCTTAATACTTTCTGGCATCAAACAAAAGTCAGTAAGAAATGAATTGTATTAGAATTTGATCCAAAGCCAAGTTTAGTCACTTTGATCTTTCCATTAAATTTCAGCCTGCCTTGGTATAAGCCCTTAGAAAATATGCAAAGTAAATGTTGATGCTCTTTGTGGTTATTGCGTAACGTTGAGAGGCTCTTTGCAAATTATTTTCTCTTTCTGCGTCTCAGTTCACGGCCACTGCCCATTAGAAACCAAAGCATTATCAAAGTAGCAATCAGGGTGCCAGATAAAGCATACGAATCTGCATGCGGTATATTTGGGGTTGGACTAGATGACCTTTAGAGGTTCCTTCCAACCCAACACATTCTATGATTCTATATAGTTATGGAAAGCAGCCATGCACACAAAGGATCAGCTAGTAGTCTACAAAAACATTTTAAAAATTAAGTAAGCACTATCATGTTCTAACATCCAAAAGAAAAATGTTAAAAAATATATATATATATATATATATATGCAGAGGTACCTGTGCACTTACCAGTATAGGCAGCATCACTGAGGGTCAGTGACTTTGTGTCTGTGCTTGCATAATTACACAAGAATCTTGCTGAAGTACGTTAACAGGTCTGTATATTCAATGCATGTGGCAACTGTAAATTGTAGGCATTTACCAAAGACAGTACCAAGATTGGCCAGTTTCCCAAGTTCTAGGGCAAGAAATTAGGAGGGGAGGAAGCATTGTCAAAATCTCCCTGTGGGCTGGAAAGGCCAAAGCTTACAGGAAGGGTGAACGACATTCAGAGAAAGAAGCATATTCATTAACTCTTCCTGTTTTTGCAGTACCTGGCTATCTGTCATCTTTGATAAGCATGAAAATCTCTAGCTGTCTAGATCACAATTTATCATAGCATAATTTTGAAAGGCTGTTCTTCCTAATTTCTACTGACACAGATACCAGCTTTTGGGAAAATATCTCTGCTTTCTTTTTCAGACCAGTATATAATGGATGCGGTTTTCATCACCGGGAAGGACAGTAGTCTAAAGCCCAGGGAAGGATTAGTTCAGAGCACCACACCAAAAGTTCATAACTCACTTCTACCCATTCCATCTGGGAGGGGATAAGTCCCGTCCAAAAGTCAGAAGGCCCCACAAGAACTGATGGGGAACCAGCAAAGAGACTGGGTCAAGTCAACACCACTAACAAGAAAGGCGTATTTTAGTCCAGATTCACAACTTTAGCAATAATTATGTTCTCCTGCTTTAGAAACAGAAGCACCACAGTGAATTTCAGCGCTTTTCAGGCCTTGCATTGCCCTAACAAGTGTGTACTGGTAAGTCCACTATTACATCTGTATGGTTACAGGAGGGCCAGCACAGCCACTAAGACCTCTGCATTGAAAAGCGCCAGTTCAGAATCGACAGGCACCATATTTTATGTCTCCGCATCAAGTTTTACACAACATCAGCTCCTGATCCAACTCTTACCCATATGGATGTGGAAGGACACGGGCTCAACATAGAACCTCACACTGCTCTTCCACTGGTGATGGAGCAATCCTTTATTTTCTGGATGCTGATGGCAGGCAACATGTTCATCTGGTTATGGCGGTGGACAACCAAGTTCCGTGGTTGACATGTACATCTACACAAGTGCAGCCATCCCTGGAGGTGTTCAAGGCCAGGCTGGATGGGGCTTTGAGCAGCCTGGTCTAGTGGGAGGTGTCCCTGCCCATGGCAGGGGGGTTGGAACTAGATGGTCTTTAAGGTCCCTTCCAACCTGAACCATTCTGTGATTCTATGATTTTTCATATTCAATAGGAAAGGCTGGTGTGAGGAGAAGCAGGGTCAAGGTTTTTTTTCCAAGTATCAGACTCAAAGTCGGAATAAATTTGAAGAAGTATCAGGGCTGCAAAACAGATCACTGAAGCCAAAGGGATACGCATCCCCAAGCAATCAGCGGGGTGGGGAAGATGGAAGAGTTGAGGACTTTTAACACAATCATGGGCACAACTTAAATTGTTCAAACATTGGCTCTCCCTTCGGAGAGCACTGAGCTCACCAAGGATTAGTCACCTGTGTGCGGCCTAGGGCAAGCCTGCACTCATGTTCTAATGTAATCAAACCTTTCCCCAGCCATCGCCCTGCTACAGAAAGGTGTGCACCGATTCTGAAAGGGTGAGTGAGTTAGTTCTGGAACAAATCAAATTTGAAGAAATATTTTAAAAGGAGGGAAAGTAAACGTGCACACACACATCTATCTGGGACAAAGGGGATTTCTTAGATGTCTTAATTTCCTGATGCAGAAGCAGAGGCTGACTGCTTATTCAAGCCCACTGCTGTTTATACCCAGTCTCTGCATCTGGAGAGAAAAAGCAAGAACTACTTCAGAACTAAACAGAAGTTCCTCTGGCCTGGACCTGCCAAGCCCGGTCCCTTAGTAAATGCCTTGTGCAATCATTTTGAACTTCCCTCCTGCTCACTGGTGCCAACATATGTATAATGGCATTCGCGTGGGTGAGCATGCTCCTAATAGCATTATCCGTCACCAGTCCCTTTATGATGTTTCGTTTCCACGGCTCCTCGGTGTATGCTCTTTGTCTGCTCTCCATCATCACTGTACAGTACACAGCAATTATTTTGGTTGCTCCCTTCAGTTTGAGCTGTTCCTTCCTTTTGTACATGGGCTGGGGGGGGTATTTTTTTTTCTTTTTTAATTAAAGGGCTTTGTTTACAGTATTGGGTTTTTGAATGAAGATTTATAGCAGACCCTATAATTATAACAGTCTCACTAAACAGTAAGAACTGTCATTTACAGCTACAACACAGTGTTATAGTTATATGCCAGCATAACGTCTCCACTATGGCAGCCTAACTATGCATCGACGCACTTCAAGCAAATCAGATCTCACAAAACCTGCTACTGCTGAGTTGCAACTCTCCTGGAGGAATCCTTGGTATTTTCTCTCTTCAGCAGGAAAGGAGGGGTGGAAAACCACCCCCAAATACCGTAAGAATTTCACCGCCCCTGTTTCGACGAGCATGCTGTGTGACATTTGGGGTGAATATGCAGAAATACTGACCATACCATTTTCCCCTCCCCATTTCAGAGTTGCGGCTGCTTAGCCTGTTTGGGCACCAAGCCTTCAGCAGTGAGAACACCGTGCACTGGAGCCCTAAAGTCAAGCTGCTGATTTAGGCTGGGATTACATCGTCCAACAAACCACCTCTGTGCATGATTAAGAACAGGTTTGCTCAAGCAATGCAGTTGCTTGATGGCCTGTTCCTTGCTGTGCCCACAGCACAAACACAGCTCCACCCGGGGAAGTGGGCCTGCTTCTCCACAGCCTGGACGTATAAGGGAGAAGTGTGGTGGATGCATAAGCATTTTTTCCCGTTCATTAGGTAGGCTCCAAATATGAAAGGCTGAAAATGGAGGGTGAATAGAGAAAATTGAAGAAAGGAAGAAGGAGCTGAAAAACTTGAGAAGCTGTAGGGCACAAGAGAAAAGAGAGGAGGAAAGGAGGAAAAGGCGGAGTAGGAGACCAAGTGCAAATGGAGCAGGGAGGCAGCCCAGAAGAACAAAGCATGGGACAAGCAGGATTCGTGGAAACTCGACCAGCTCAAATGGAAGCGATGCCAGACCACACGCAACTGCACTAGACAACACACAAGAAAAATTCATTCATCTCATCATAAAAGTAAAATTGTTGCAGTTAACAGAAAAATAACAGAAATTCAAGCTAGGTGACAGTGTGGTACCCTATTCTCAAAGGTTCAGAACTGTATTTAGTACACACGGCTTGGTTTTGGATATGTTTCTGAAGGTGGTTGGGTTTGCTTTCCAAAAATTCTATGAGTACTGCAGAATTAACATTCTGCTAATGCTGAGGAAAGCAGTCTCCTTCCATCGCTAACTAAAGTAGTTCCTGGCACTACATTGTATAACGAGATTCTCCATTTTTACAGTTTTAAAATGATTCGCAAGCATTTACAAAGTGATTTGATTTAAACCAGAACTGTAACCTGTTCCCTTTTATTATTTCTTTTCTAAAGAACAGCCAGAGTTCATTCCATTAGCGCAAAGTTCTTCCAAGAACTAGCATAAAGTAGGAAAGCACCTCGGTTCTTATTTCCCTCACCACAGGATCATGTAATTCATCAAGAAGGGCGTTATTTCCCATTAAGCCAACATTGGATAGAAATGCTGTTGTTCCAAATGATCCAGAAAATTTTTAACGGCCGAGGAGACTTTCTTGGAAGTAACAGGACTGCCACAGACAAATGCACATGCATTTTGGAGGAAAAGGTAGAGGGAAAAGAAAAAGTCAAGTTTAAAAGAAAAAAAAAAAGGCAAATCTGATGTTAATTTAGGGAGACAAGTCTCAAAACCACTATTAAAAAACATGAGATATCACCATCAAGGGGCACATGATTGGTAATCTAGCACTCACCACACGACAAAGGACTGAGCTGAGATTGTTAACTTTTGAAACACGCTCAGACTTCTCCCTTTTGCAGAGGAGGTTACACCAAAGAGCATCAAAAGGTGTGCTACACACTGCATCAGAAATGCCAGCTAAAAAGAAGTGACATAATTTATCTTAAACCATCCTGAATTTCATAGCAGAATGATTTCACAGAGACAAGCCAGAGACATGGCACATCAGATCAAAGTTACCTGTTAGCACAAGAAACAACTCTGCGCCTTATTAACACAGAACATCAAACACTGATAATGTTGGCGCCCACTGCTGAATTAGTAATGGCAAAGGACAAAAATAACTGGATTAGAGAGCTCTCTATGGCCCCCAACCATTCCTCATGGAACATTCATTAAACACTTCCTCTTCTCTTCACCTTGAACTCTGTGCTCAGCCCAAGCCAGTCGCACAAGAGCCTTGACTACGTTATGGAAATCTCAGTTCTAACACGCTCACAGTTACCCCATCTTTAGTGGAAACGAGTTATACCAGCATAAAGTTGGGCCAACACTGGTACAAAACCAAGTAACAGGGAGTATCCCACTTTTCACCAGGATATAACCTGATAGGATACTGAGTAGGAAAGCTGCCACTAACACCAGTACCCTTCACTTTTCTTAGGGCCTCAACGTCCACTTTCCCTCCTGCAGTGACAACGCCTGGAATTTACTTCTGAATAAACACACTGTACACCAAACAAGGGTTAAGTTTCACTTCTACAAACTAGCTATGCATATTCAAATGGAAATAAACATCCTAATTCTCCAAAGAGAAACCCTCAGATACTTGCTTCATGATCCCAGGAGCCTGTTTCTCTCTGCCTGTCTGCTGGTGCCCTTACCCACCATTCTTTATGGCTGTATTATCATCATCATCATCTATGGACTTAGTATTCCAAACATACCAGCCGCCCACAACTGAAGGGCTTCTTTGCATTACAAATTATAATTGCACTGAATGCACTATTGGTTCTGTGACATAAAAAGGAACCAAAAAAAAAAAAAAAAATCATCAAGCTTATTTTAACTTGACGGAGTTGAACCCATCTGAAAAGCTAAGTCAGTAAGCCACAGAACCCACTAATTAATTACCATATAGAAGTATGTATCCAATCTAATGGAGATCAAAATTAAAAAAAAAAAAAGTAACCCATTATTCACCACCACAGTTTCAATTACAGCTGGGAGAATAATTCCAGTTAACGCATTTTCTGTGGCCTGGCTCACACCCAAAAAAATGCTTCTTGGGAAGAAGCTCAGAAGGAAAATTTGGCTTGAAAACTGGAGCAAGACACCTCTTTTGAAGTCTTCCTCCAAAAATCAAAATAAAAAAACCCACCACCACTACCACAGTCCCCAAAATCACACTTTCAGAAGGAAAATTTGGCTTGAAAACTGGAGCAAGACACGTCTTTTGAAGTCTTCCTCCAAAAATCAAAACAAAACCCCCCACCACCACCACCACAGTCCCCAAAATCACAGTTCTCCCCTTTTGAAGATTACTACTATTTTCTAGAGTAGGCCATTGAGATTAACAATTTTATCCATCCATTTCTTCATTAAACTGGACCGAGTCAGTATTCGTTAACCTTTGTGATACTTCACGCACTAGTGCCATGTGACATCAAGCTGAATTCCAAACTAAATTCACTTAAGAAAACAGAAAAGAACATTTCTTACCTGTTACTTTTTCCTCATAACTGTGGACTCCCACTGCTGAAGATAACCTGTCAAGTTAAAGAGTCTTCTTTTTTCTTTCTTTCTTTTTTTAACCTCCCACTCCTAAAACTTTTAGTATTACCACATACGAAAGAAAACGCATTGAAAAACTTGTCTAATCTGTCAATGGTTACGTGCCACTTCTGTTACTCAGCTTCCGTAGGAGCTTGGGTAGGAATTTCAAATAACGACAGGGGAGACAATCTATTTTATAACAAGAAAAGAAACACCAAGAACATGCCAGAAAAACTTGCATTTTAAAATACAACAGTAGCATAGAGTTTCAGAGGCATGCAAAGGACCAGAAAATATAGTTTTAAATATACTATATACAGGTTATATTTCACATTAAGTCAATTTACGTTCAAAAAAACCATTCAGTGTGTGTTGGATTTTCCAACAAACTATAACTATATCCAACCGCTGAATACCCACCTAAAATAAAGGAACAGCCAATAAGCCATTGCTTTTGCAAGACACTAGCACAAGTGCATACACATATTGGGCATTGTTATCATATGCTGAAGTTGGTGCACGTTCGGGTTGCAACTGCAGTATACTTTCTAGAATAGCATTGCACAACTGATCTACTTGTTACTTAAAAGCCTGTTCCACCCAGCAGCAACTAGTGAACGAACAGCAGCATTTACCTGCATCCTCCTTTTACTCTGAAACCTCTCATACACGTGGTCCAGGTGATCTATACACTGTTCAGGACTGTGTACTGATGGTTTACACTTTTCAACTCCTTAAAAAAAGGCACTGAATTTTGGATGTACTGAAGAGAAAGGAACAGAAAGGTTCACAGTTTCTAGTGCATTTTAAGAGCTGAGAGTTACTTTAGCAATACACCCTTCACAATATAAATACGTTAACAAGTTCCCATTTAAATATGAGTCATCCCATCCCACTAGATTAAGAAAACAGAACTCATCAGATTCAGATTCTGGAGATTGTACGTGTCTCATTTACCTCTAAATCACTGAATTAAACTAGTTTAAGACCAAGACGGAACGAAAGTCCTTGCAGTTATTTAGTTATTTATTATTATTAGTTATTTAGTATATATAATAATTACTAGTTATTTAGCTTTTGCCAAGTAAATTGCCAGATCTAATCCAAAACAAGTGTGATACCTTTTCTAGTTTTTGATTTATAGTTTAGGCAAAATGTGACTTATTTTTACAAGTTAAATTGTATAGTGGTATTTTAAAAGTGCTTCAACTTTGTGTTATAACAAAAGTCATGGTTCTAAGCGTGGCAGATCTCTATTTCCCCTTAGTGAAAGCATTAAACCAGGCAGCAAACTTTACAATACAGAAAAGCTACAATAGAGGTTGGAGGAACAGCTGTAAACTTTTAGGATTTCATATAAATTTATGAGACAAAAATATCTGAATAGAGAACACTGAACAGAATCATTCAAGAGTGGGACTTTACCGTCCATTCATATAGTCCATATTCATGTTAATCACCCAACTGCACATCTCCTCTCCCCAAAAACAAAGACTAAGCAGACCCTTAGCTTTTACAATACAGTAGACCCACGTGAGTTTACCTGGCATGTTCTTGGTTCACTCTTAGATTAATCCTTCAATAATTTGTCCACACCTAACATGCGGCTACCCTCAATACTAGCTCAGGCCAGCTGTGGCTACCTGGTACCCAGCTGTGCAGTATTTAGCTGACATGTGCTCCACACCAGCGGAACAGTGCACAGCTGCATTAAGTGTTCCTGCTATACTTCTCTGCAAGGCGCTCAGGCTGAGACTCGGCACCACGCCGTAGGTTCATGCTTCTTCCAATTCGGATCTGGCTAGCAGCTGCCTGGTTTGGGACCTGTGCAGAGGCTTGCGTGCATTTATCTGCAAATTAGTGTAAACCTCGAAGCTTTCCAATGTTTTTGGCCAAATACCGCCATCAGTAACAGTAGCGTGGCAGTGTAGGCTCTTGCGCAAAGAGCAGCAGCTCCCAATTGGCACGGAGCTATACACCACTCCGGAGTGGCTGGCGTAACACTAGTCTCCCCACCCCTTAGAAAACGTCTCATACTTGCCTACTTTCTTAAGACTGAAGAGCATAAAAGCTGAGACCAAGGACTACACTGTAGATATTTATGAAGAACAGCTACCACAGCATCCTTTAAATAAAAGATCCTCAGAAGAGGAGTGCTACAGAACAGATGGGCTACGATGTATAAGTTCAGAAGTGACATGATTTTGACTGTCTTTTTGTGCCTACTCAAGGTAGGGCTATTTGGTGATACCACAAACGGTTGAGACAACTGGAAGAGGCAGCTCATCAACAAGCTCCTGCAGCTAGAAGTGAAGACACGGATCTCAAATTCCTACCACTGCCTGGAAAGTACAGCAACTGCTATGGATTCAGACAACTCTTTCACATACCTACGTAAACACCAGCAAGGCAAGAATCTCTACAGGATTAATACATAAAAGTACAACTTACGCACCTATACGATCCAGGTATGATGGGAAAAGCCAGACTGAATACCATAAAGAAAGATCACCACTTCTACTCCATCAGAAGTTATTTGAGCCTTTAATGAAAACTGCAGGTGAAGAAACTCAGGTCACCACAATTTCTCTCATCTTAAAAAAAGAACACACATCCCCAACCCCAAGCTTTAACAAAGAGGCCTTAAGTGGTCAAAAAATAAGGGTGAGGTTTTGTCAAACAACAGAAAGCTATGTATAAAATAGGAAAATAAAAATAAAATCCATGTCTACTGCCCCTTTATTAAGCAGTTAGTACTGAAGACTATGGGCCTAATGCTTAGGCCCAATCCAGCAACTGAGGTCAAAAAGGCAGCAAAACTTGCAGAAACTTATTTCAATTAGTAAAGATGGGAACAACTGAAGAACTATTAATGAGCCTGTTGAATGGAGAGCATGTTGATTAAATACAGCATGGGCAAAAACAAGATGAGGCTTGTTTCAAAAAAAACCCAAACAAATAACTCAAGCTAGTTGTCCACACTGTTGGCTCGTAAATTAACTACTGCTTCCAAACCAAAATACTTGAACAATTCACACCTCAATACACAGAAGCTGTTGACAGAGAATGAGGTAACATAAAAAAAAAAAAAAAGGATTTGATAAATCCATTAAAATATAAAGCATATGGTAAAAACTTCACTTGTATGTCTGTTTGCTTTAGTTCTAAGATACTAAGACTAGAAAGGGGTTAGGAACTAACAGAGCTTGTTAAAAGGGAATATATAAAAAAAAAGTGAAAAAAAAAGGATTTCAAGAGGCATACAAAGGCTCCTGGAACAGGGAACATTTCAGAAAAATGAACAAGGGGCATGAAAGAGTAATTGCAGTAATCAGTTTACTGAAAAGGAAAACCATTCCCATATATCATTTTTCCAAATACTACAGAGTCAATGAGACTGAAAAGCAATTCACTCAAACCTGAAAACGCTCATACAACATATAGTTGACTTTCTTAATGTCATTGCCATACTCAGTACATGCTTAGATTCACCTACAGAAAAAAACCAGGTATTAGAAGGCAAAAACCTATATTCTCTGCAGAATTCACTCATGAAGTTTAAAAAGCAGCCCACTGTGGAGTCCTTCTGTAGGCAGATTGTAAACAACCGGTACCTTCTCACCAACTTCCTAAGGAAAGCTTCTACAATCTTAGAAGATAGTCATGGGTAGGTGCTCTTCAGGATAATGCATGACCGTTCTGGATTGCCGTGAATCACTGCTTTCCTTCATTAAGCTGGACCAAGCCGAAGGGTCACCGCCCAATTTTTAGTTAATGCATGTACAGAAATAAAATACAGTTGTTAATTCAAATACAGTTGTCAATTCAGAGAACCTTACAGAAATAAGATTTCAAGAGTGGTGGGGAAATAGTACGCGTGTAGAACTCCAAAAGTTTTACTTGCCTCTCGGGTCTGCGCAGGACTGCAATTCATTTGCGGTCTCTTGGCAGTGGTATGATTTACACCAAAGCCAGTCAGACAGCGCAGCTTAATCTACGTTGGAGTTATGCACAGAGGTAGTTGCGCTACCACTGGCTGAAACACAGAATAGGAAAGGAACATGTTTTAACGGCAAAAACGTACCAGGAAACAGCTCCATCTTGAAGTTTTCCTTAAAGCTATGAACAGACTTACTTATCACAGAAAGAAGTAACACAGAGCTCATCAGACACTGCCTCATATCAAACTGTCTTCTGCAGTCGCAGAGGTTTTCTTTTTAGGCCACACAAATTCCAAGACAAATAAATTCATAATTCACTCTATTTCACCTTGCTAAAGGAACACCAGGACTACCACCCAAGGATAAATCCAGTACTCCATCATGACATAATACCTTTTTTATTACAATATCCAAAAAACTGAGTATGTAAGATTTTTGAGATCTCACGATCCCTTCTTCAATCTCAGGAATGTGCCATCTAAAGACTGTATATTTAAACCATAAAGGAGTTTAAATGTAAAGAAAAGAGAAAAAATGCATTTTCTTCATAAACATTCTGTGTGTCTCTTCCTACCAACCACGCCATCCTCTGTAAAACCCGAAGATTTCTTTCCGTAAAGCAAATATATATATAGTGTTGGTAGCCCGCCCCACCCCATCCCAAGATCAGTTTTTATTAATCTTCTGTATTAGTGTCAACAATCAGCTACAGATACATATTACTTTGAGAATTAAATACATAATCGTTTAATTCAAACAAGCAGAAGGGCAAGAGGAAAAAGCATTATGTGGATGGCACATTTGGTTGTAGATTACCAAAACATTCAGCCTTTACAATTCAATGATTCTTTCTCTAGTAATCAACTTTCAAATAAAATTTCTCTTTGTTGCAAATACAGACCAAAATACACTAGATAGTTTTCTTTTACTACAATCTTACCATAGTAGTTGAAGAAGTACTATTACAAAATGCTTTTAATTAGTGTACTCTTTACAAAGAGTCAGAGAAGCAATGTAATAGCAGAGTACAGTGTAAAGAGTGCTTCTAGGAACTAGGAGTTTTTGTAATATACTACTCGGTAAGCGATATAGCTACAGAACTCACAGCCACAACTGTTATGTCTACTCTCTCTCTCTCACTTAAAAGTAGCTGCAGCTTCAGTGCATTCAAACTGTGCCCGATGTCTCTGAACGGAGAGTTCTGCCTGCGTGAGCAATCTGAACAGATTAACACTGGTGTGAATTGAAAACGCCCCTCCTTGATCTGAGCTAACTATGTAAACGTACACAGGAGAGGGGAGTTTTGAACTCAGCCGGGAAGGTGAGTGCTCGCCACGGCCACCCAAGGGAAACTCTCAACCTGAAGAGAGGTGGTCGGAGATTAACAGAACTGGGACACAAAAAGAGGCAAACAAACAAAAAGAAAAAAAAAAAAAAAAAAAAAAAAAAAGGGACAAACAGCAACCGACAGAGCAAACACTTTAGAAAGAGCCTATTCCTTAAGCCTGCTTCAGATATTGCTCTGCTCTATAAAAGTGAATTTAGGACCTAAGGCTTGTAAGTTATAAGAGGCCCAGGCGGCCAAGTCCATCTTCAACGTCACTGAAGTGCTTTCACAAGATATAGCTTTTCCCCGTGTTCACTGGTGAAGATGGGAGCCTTTTTGTAGTGTTCCACCAACTCATCCATAGTATTAAAGCGACGCTGCCCAATACAATAGACATTGTCCACGAGCTGCACCTTGAAATGTTTGTTCTTCCCCGATGCCTTTAGAGATACCGAGAAGTCACTGGGCTGTTGAGAAGAATTTAAAAAGAAAAAAAAAAAAAAGAATTACATAAAAGTGAACAAAATGAAGGCGTAATTTTGTAGTTTCAGGAACAAACTGTGTCATACAGTTGATGGTAATTTATGCTAGTCTTTGTTCCACAGCTCGCTGCTTTAGCTGCTTAAGAAACCCAATAGCCTATTATTCAATAAATAATTGCCGTCATTATTAACATGCACAGTTAAGTCAGTTAAGTGAAAGCTCCCCAGATGCACAGTCTGAAGTTGCCAATTACATGACTAAATTGCAAATATTATCTTAGTTACTCAATCTAGAAGCACGAGAATGTCAAGGAGAAGGGAAAAACTTTCATCATGTATGGTTTCCTTGCTAGAGAGTCCTGGAGAAAGCAATTATCGCAATATTAGTTGGGCGAGATGAAGAAAAATCCCCATATCGCTTTTTTTAGAGCCGTGACCACTAGAGGGCCGTTCTTGCTTTGCATTGCAAAAGACCAAGACACATGCACCTTTTATCTTCATTACCACATGTATGGGGAATAATTTCTCCTATTGAGTACACCTTTTTTGTTAAAAAAGATAAAGCCATAGAATAAAAACACAGTACAAATCTCACCATCAAACCACCGCCCACAAAAGACAAAATTTGAGCACTAATTAAGTTATTCACGACAGAACAATTTTACATGATAAATCTCTTCGTCTTGGCAATCCGTGGCTTTAACGAAGACAGTGCTGTCCTCCAAAAAGCCGGGACGAGACCACTTGGCTTTCTGCACCACATGCTGCCATAGGAGGGTAGAAAGGACACACTGTCCCTCACTTCTGGCTGAACTCCATCTCTAGCTATTGACCGCCGCTGGCTGGCCCTAGAGATGGGAGTACGCTTCGCCCTGTGAGAGGTGGCTGGAGGTGGGTGTTGCCAGCCAGCAGGAAAATGGAGAAAAAAAAAAAGCACACAGCAGAGTTTGTAGCAAGTATTTAATGGAGATAAGTAACGCCTGATGCGACTCTGGAGGTCCTGCTGCAGGGTCTGTGCCCGCTGAAGGCATGGCTTCAGGCAGAAACCATTGAAGGTATGTGCCAATTTCAGACACAGCTTTCCTGCAGTCCCTCGGTCTTCCCCCACAGCTGGCTGCTGCTTTGGTCAAGCTAGCGCTGAGAACCTGAACTCATCCAGGCTAAACAAAACCCACAAGGGACTATCTGGTTCACAGCATCACCTTACGAACAACCCCAAGCGCAGCTGCAGCACAGCAGAGGACGGAGCAGGGGGGGAGCAGGAGCCCTCGGACATTACTGCTGTCACCAGGCTTCGGTTCATGAAACCACAGCCTCCGGAGTCCTCTACACCACGTTTGGGTGGTCAGGTACACACCTGAGTATGCACCCAAGTAAGCTGAAGGTCAGCATTTTATCAGGCACACTGTCTTTTTTTTTTTTCCTGCAATGATGTGAGTCTCTGCCCCACACATACACCGTGTTCTGCCTATCCCAAAATCTCGTCCCTTGCATCTCCCCCTCACCTGTTTTAGTACCAATGCCCTCTCTGCCTTCCATTCCTACTCCATCCACCCTGCTCAGAGCAAACAAAGCTCCTGCCGTGCCTGTTGATCTGGCTCTGGCCCAACTCCTCAGGCTTGCACCTCAGCTTTGAGCAGCAGCTCTTCCTCTCCTGCACTGCTCAAGCCAGGAGCTAGCTCCCCACACCTCTGGACTCTTCTATCCCAAGACACTACATTCCAGATCCACAAGCACCACTTCTTTAAAAATTATTTTACATAACATCCATAGGAGAATTGCTTCTTCCATCTGTAACCTGGTGCCACCCGTGCCTTGGCTGGGTCAGTGCAGGCTCTGGCAGGAAGGCAGCTTCAGGCATCAAGTTGCTCCAAATCCACTGGCTTAAAACACACGCAACACCCCCTGTGACTGCCAAGAGGAGAGGACTGGAGAGGGTTGCAAAGAAATATCTAATAGTGTACCTTTGGGGTTCCCAATGCTCCACCCAAGGTATGTTTCATGCCCTGTCATCTATCCTTACCTCCAAGTTTGAAAACTGCTGTGTTACGCCAGCTAGGTGTGATATTAAACCCTTGCCTCAGGAGCATCACAAACAAGCTGGCACAGAGCTCACACCAAGACTAACCTGTTTCCAGCACCTACCCTGCTGGGTTAAAACTAACCTGGTCGTACCAACATTGTGCTGTGGTCAAGACCTTGACCATTGTGTGGACAAACCCTCCAGCAGCCGTAACCCCACAGGCCTAGGACCTGTTGCAATGGGCATCTCCATAGCCCTACACAGCAGCCATTAAATGGTAACAAAGCACGGGCCTGCACAAACCAAGCTCTGCAGAAGCTCTGAGACCCTGGGCTCATGGAAGGGAAATTTAATGCAGCCGATCTCTGTGCTCTAAACATAAGCTACCAGGCAGGTCTATAAATAAGGTCTCTTCAAGGAGGACCACGTTGAGGGGAGCGCTTACAGACTGGCTGCTTCAGATTCGAAAAACAAGAGCAAGCGTTGTCGACTAAGTTCTGGTGCTTCCACGGGCAATGCCTACGCTGAGTGAAAACCAGCAACCAAAGGGCCCTCATTTAAAATAGAAGAGTTTACAAATGGAAAGTTCATAATCTGAACCAAACACATTTGTTTTAACAACAGGAAAAAATGTTATGACAAAGGTTTAAAAAACAAGTGAAAGAATCACTTTGCACTTAAACTTTTAGTGTTTTCTGACAAAGCACAATTGTTTTCAGCATGTCAAAATTACGAGTTTTCAAAGCTCCTTATACTTGCTAAGAATGATTAGCGCATCCTTTCTTGTCTAAAGATAATGACACACAGAGAGGTGCTGGAATAGGTCTTAGACCTCTGACCTACTGTCCTATGTCCCAGGCACTGGCCAGACTTAGATCTTTGTGAAGTGGTCTACACAATACTCTTCCTGCCATTTTAATTATAACTTTAATGAATGAACATTCTCCTGAACTACTGTGCATTCTTCCCAGCCTCAGAGCTGCTAATTAGATTGATGCATAAATTGAAGACATTATTATCGCTTATTTTCTCCAGCATATATGTTACAAAGTTTATTCTTTTCGTGATCTGATTTCATTTAAAAAAAATAGCGGAAAGGCTGATCTAACTCTTTTGAGAGCCACCATCCGGTGCAAAGAGATGGAAGAGCTCGAACAGCTGTTGCAAAAATTCTGAAACCCTTTATTGGCCTCAGTGTAGTAACTTCTACAGGACACAAGAACAAACAGCAAAGGCAACTGGACTTGCATTTGTTTTTATTTTGGTTCTTTTCTGCTCTAACAAACATGCAATATGGTTAAAAAGACTATTAAAAAAAGCCCCTCTAGATAAACTACTGCTCTTAACATTACCATTTCAAAGTGTGCTGGTTCGATGCAGCTTGAATTGGTTCCCTGCTGTCCTCCTTGGATTTGCTCCAAGTCTGTTTATTTTATTTACTGTTTAAGCTATTTTGTTTCAACTGCTGGCCAATTTTTCTCCCTTCTCCCTCTTAAATTAATTGCTACATTTGGATGTTTGCACACTAACTTCTCCACGAATAAAAGCCTCATATACACTGAATAAAGGCACATCAGAAGTAAGCTTTAACCCCTGAAATCTACAGAGGAGTTGATGATTCTGCGACAGAATTACAGAGCACAGCTTCACAGCAGGGAACCTGTGAATAGTTCTGTACTGTCATAATTGAGAAGACCTAAAGATGAAGATAAATCAATTCCTAAATCAGAAAATTGAGGATTAGTTATTATGCATCTTCAGCTTTTCAGTCCAGGTGTAGTATTTCTTTGAATAGTTTCAGATTCCTTTATTTTAACTCCTGCTTATGACTAAGATGACCATAGACTAGGTGATGCCTACAGCATGTGGAAGACAACAGGCAGGAAGATGTTCCTTTAATTTTACAACTTTGTTCAGGAACTTCACTGTCTTTTCAAAAAAAGATGGAAAACTTTATCATGAAGACAAGGTATAAAGCGATATAAGGGAAAACGAGAGAAAGCAGGAAAGAAGGTTCCCTCTTTACAATCTTCATTTAAGAATGAAGAATGAATTTAAGAATGAAACAAGACAATTCTATCATGAATGGCAATGTTGGGAAAAATAACTTCCTCTGAAAGCCTTTTACTCATCTTGTAGCTGTTCCCTCACCCCACCCCCGTGCCTGGGAATACCCTTCCCTCCATGGAAGACACACTCATTCTCCAGACTATTCTAGACCCTTCATGCTCCCATCTGTGAGCCTTTTCATTTCCATTTCCACACCCAGGTTTTCCCCTCACTTCTCCTCCTACTCAGACACCCATCCAAAAAAACCCAAAAAACAACCAACCATAAACAAAAAACAAGCCATAGCTCAAATGTCTAAGGTCACGCTGGAAAGAACCACAGGGGAAGGTTAAAAATTCCTTTTTCTACCCCTTCCACCTTGTTTAGATATAAACAAATACCCTTCCTCTCTATGTAATGGTTCACCATGTTCCAAAATCAACGTTACACTGGTCAGAAACATGAATTAGCTCCATCGATCTTCAAATACAGTTCTAATAAGATTTCTGTTCTTCCATTTAAAATAAACCACTATTTCCTTTAGCCTGTTTTTAAAGATAAACTTTCTCCTCTTCTCCACTATACTCATCAATCACAGCACATCACAGAACATGACAAACACTTCACTGTTTGAACAGTTGCCACATTTCATTGCTTCTATCCAACACTTGTAGGATCAAAACCCCAGGAAAACATGGGACACCCTGAACGCTACAGAATTAGCACCTCAAAAAGCATAAAAGCTCTCAACCTGTGCCTCCTCCTTCCACTATCACTACTGCTGGACAAAGAGCACTGAAGCTAAATGCGATCTCAAAGGACTGACACAAATATAGTTGCACCTACAATCCTTAGTATCATCTTAATACAATACCCTGCAACACCATTTAGGATCAGTTACTATAATTTGATAGCTGTGACACTATTAGCAGAAGGTAGCCATTACTTCCTAGTGAATAATTGCTCCTGGAATGGTCCAAAAATTTGCACAGCTCATTCCTGCTCACAAACAAAACTGGTTTGAGAAAAATAACATCTTTTCTGCTTCATGGGAAGATGTCACAGGGCTACGAAGCAGTGGTGTCTGTCTTATCCCCAGTTTCGCACCCATGTGCAGTGGAGTACAAGGGGACTGCAGGTCCTGACAGAAGCTTCTGTTGAGGTCTAAGGGTGTCTGCAGTCTGCTCAGAAGCTGGAGTTGTGGTGTGGTTGCCCTCCCTCATCACCGGCCACAGCCTATAACTGCTTCCTGTTAGCTACAACACTAGCAAGCACACTTGTTTCCTGGGGTGAATCTGAACAAAACCCCCTCTTCCTTCCAAATTTGCTTCTCTCCCCAGTGGAATCTTAGATCTCCAAAGCACGATGATCACCTACCCAGCCCAGGCCAACGGTGTCAGCCAAGACTTGTTTGTCTTGTGTTAGGTACTACACAGAGCTAACAAAAATCTGACTGCTAAAGAGTCTGCAACTCAAAAAGGATAAGAAGTGGCTGTACAGAGACTGCATAGATTAAATCTGCATTATTTTTCAGGAGTGCTACTTAAACGAGACAATAAACTTCAGTTTTTAATCTACTGAGCAGCCTGCAACAGAAAGAACAGATCAAGCAGTATTTCTAACTAGGTATGTTCCACTTCAGTCTCCTCCTTTACATCTCCAAAACTAAGGTGACATTACCTAGATATAACAGAACTGGCAAAAATGTTATCACTACGTAACCATGCCTGTTACATAAACTATGGGCTTAAATGGTTCAAACAAGTTTATGGCTCTAATAATAGTATTTCGTAATTAAGATAATCAGGCTCCTAGCTACCTTACAGAGTTCATCTCAGGATATTCTCCACCACAGCAGCATCCCTCAGATCTAAGCGTAACTGAGGAGAATATTTTTGGCTAAAGAAATCTAGCTGTGAGACACACATCTGGTAAATTAAATCTAGAGAAATATTGTAAAATCTTGCATCTACTAAAATTTGAAATGGAAAAACATGACAGTCTCATCAAGTGAATACAGAGCAATGCAAACCTTCATCTATCCAAGTACAGCTTTTCATATCTCGGTAACAAGAGCAAACTCAAAGCAGTCTAAGGAAAACTTTTATACATACGACTTTTCGTAACTATGGTGATGGAAGGCTATAGAAAACCCCAAAAGAGGTCAAAAATCAGGCACAAGATTAGCAGGATGACTCACAGTTTTATCTACGGGGCCTTTTTAGAAAGGAATAACCCCTGCATCCACAGCTTTAATAGGTGGGTTCATAATGGGAAGTGCTGGTCCGGTGGAAAGGTGAGCGAAGCGGAGAGCTGACAGCTTCACTCTGTTCAGTCTGGTCTCTCTAATCAAGATCTTTCGCTCTGATCCTGCGGACACTCCTGGTGACTTTTAGCCGCAGCATGAACAGCCTTTGTACTCACACGTGTGAAACGCATCAACCGTCAAAAATTTAAGAGCTATTTCTAAATTCTTTTTTTGTTCCATACAAAATAAGCTTGACATAGATCTTTTGTAATCTTTTTCCCAATTCTATCAAGTATGCCCATTTGCTTATTATATCACTCCCGGCACTTCAGGAAAAAACCAAAACAACCAACACCCCATCACCAATGCTTTTAGAGTTCACATGCATAAACAAATTATATGATGTTATGATATATAAAGATTAGGGCAGACAAAAGTTTGAGAGGTAGTAAAATATTTCTTTAAACCCAATAAAAAATAAAACTCTCTAGTAGTACTAAGACAAAAGAGGCATTCATATGTATAACTACAGCCTTCCTCACTGCTCAAAAAAACCCCAAACACAGGATCTGCAAGACCAGATCAAGATTAGAAAAAAAAAAACAAAATCCAACTATAAGTTCCTCAGTTCAGCACATTTTTTTTTGCGTGTGTGCAAAAAAAACCTTGCTGTAATATGAATTGAGTAAATTTTCTGGGATTCCAGTAAGCATTAGATGCTGGAAACAACTTCAAGACCACATTCTGAATGAATCTTTTTGTGCTCCACAAGCAACAATTTCCCCAGCAACAATGCAGGCAGCAAATTTGAAACTGCTTTGAATACAAGTATGTTTAGTGCTATGATGTCATAATAAATTAAAAGGTTACTGTGTCCTTTCGAGGAAATTTGTTTACTCAAGAGGTTGACTCTTAGTAGCAAAGAAATGAGCTGCAGCACGGTGGTCACTGTGACATGGCGTGCACTGAGAAATGGTTGCCCATTTTTGTATTTTAAGTAATGTATTCATTTTCAAACTGTCCTTCTGGCACTTTCCCAAAAGACAGAAGAAAATTAATAGCTACTGTCTCAGGATAACCCAAAATGCAACATCCAGATCTGAAAGTGAGCTTCTACCTGCTGGACAGACACACCAAGGGTACACCACATCCAGTATACCCGCCTGTCCCTGTCAGACAGGAGGCTACCTTGAAGAGACAACTGAACTACTGTAATTTAATGATTACCATAATCTCCTAGTGGCTTTCTACATTTTAGAAGACTGTATGCCCCACCTCAGTCTTTTCTTCTGTTGACTAAACAAATTTGATTCCTCTCAGCCTGTGTCAGTCACTCATGTTTTCTAAATTTCTATTTTTCTTCCTGTTCTCCTTTGGTTTATGTTTATTTAATCTCTATTTTTCTTTCCTGTTCTCTTCTGGTTTACTTGCATTTGCCTTCATTTAGTGATGACAGTTAACTAATAGCAGAAATAGGAACTCGGTGACACAGAGCTTCCAAGAAAGGGTAGTTTGACAGCTACCATGTCTACTGCAGGTAGGAAAGATGCATCAAGGAAAGATGCCCGAAATTTCATCAGACAATACTGTATCCAGTTACAGAATTGTACTTTGTCAATAACATTACACATGATGTAAAAATTTCAGGGAATAGCAAGAGTCCTAACTTCAGTAATAATAATAAATTAGTAATGTTTTCCAAAAATTAGAAAGCAAAGTTTAATTTGGATTTAGAAAACCCTACAGAGTTAACAATTGCCTTGTCTTTCAGCTGTTGTTCTGCTGCCACTAGAATCCTCTGTTTTTCTCACTTGCCCACAACCAACATACCAGCCAATCACAAATTTTAGTATCGTTACATTAAAATGCCCATAGCTGCATAAGGTATACTTATTTTAGTAGTATTGTATGCTTAAATTAGAAGACTGAACTAATATAACTATATTAATTTTGAATTTTTGTACGTGAAGCAACAAATACTTAGATGGAAACATCTACTAAAGAAGAGTTTGTCTTCATGGAACAGCCCCAGGATTGAAACAATAAATGCAGAAAAGCCCTAATCACAAATTCAGATTTGGTTTTTTATTTTGTAGCTTTTGAAAGATGTATTAGGGAATTATTAAAATCTTTCACCTTTTAAAAAAATCACAGTCAAGGGATAATTAAATTTTGAGTGCTTTAAGCATGAATTCTCTTGCCTCAGCATACATGAAAGGCCTTTCAGTGTAATTTTAAATTTGAACTTTCAGAATTACAATGATCCCTAATCAGCATTACTCATATCCCTCTGATGTCATCAAGGCTCAATTTACAAAGCATATGATCTGCTGACTTGAGCCTCTCTGTTGTGTATCATAATCTTAACAGTTAGTACAATAATAACTTTACCTTATTACAACCTAAGTAATCTAAGTAGAGCAGAAAAACATTAAAATGGGATTTTAACCAATAGTTTAAAGAACCTATGCTATTATTCAATTAAAGGCAGAATGAAATTGTCCAATGCAAAGATCCCATTTGAAATTAGCTTGAAAATCAAATTAATGACCAAATTTGCAATTCACAAGAATTATTTTATCTCATAGCACTGTAAGTTTGAGGAGGATTGCACATGAGGAACGCATGAAAAGTCGAACTGAAGCCTGAAATGTTCGGTTACTTGCCCACTAATTAAGAAACCCTGGATGATACAGACCGCAGCTGTTAAATTTCAGTGTAAATGTCACTGCATTTCAGAACCATACCAATTCTCACAAGCAGTAAGCATATGGGTTGGCAACGCCACAGCCTTGCTTCTTCTTGAAGGGTGAAAAGCCCTTTACTACAGATAGGGAAGCTATTAGCTGTCATGCTTGCTAACCCAAGCATCGGGTATTACAAAGCCTGCCGGGCTGAGTACCACTTACCGAAGATTCACTATCTCTAACAAGGAAATCTCCTTCCACTCCCCTTTCGTTCAGGGCACATTCTGCTTGGTGTCGGGTAACATTCCCGTAATACCACTCTCTTCCAGCAAACCGTCCGGTAGATGATGGTCCCGTGTAGCTTATCTGAGGCGGATGGGAAGTGTTAATGGTAGGACCATCGCTAATGATTACTACATAGTTTTTAGGAACAAGACCAATTTGCCCTCTGGAATTTTTACATTTCCACCATTCTGGGTCATTTTCTGGCTTTTCAATGACTTCCATCGTCTCCCCTTTTTCAAAATTGAGCTCTTCTTCAGTGACGGAGCTGAATGGATACAGTGTCTGAACAACGTGGAGTACTTTGGTGCCCTGGCCATTACTCATGGAAGCGCCTTTCCTTAAGCTGAGGAAGCTGGGTGAATCTGCAGTTGCCTCCTCGACCTCCTCTACCACATAGTTCGAAGGAAACCAGCCAATCTGTCCATTGTAGCTACCTCTCCACCAGCCGTCGCTGCACTTCTCCATGACAATTACTCGGGATCCTTTAACGAGGGACAGTTCATCCTCCCTCTCCGCAACATAGGCAAATTTCACGTAGGCTGGAATGTTAAGATCGTAAATCCGGTCAGCGCTGCTGCCGTTGGATGGGTATTCTGCGTCCGTGCTAGGAGTGGGTGAGGCGTCTCGTGCGCTCGTCTTTCTCTTGGTTTTTCCCAAACCTGTTAAAGAGAGAAACACAAAGTGGTCACTTGGAATGTTTGTCCCCAGACTGAAAACGCTGGATTTGATGACACGCTCCTCTGTCTCTAATAAAACTGTTAAATGAAGATCTCTTCTGTAACACTACATAGTCAGGAAACAACACCTTTAAGAGATTATCTTTAACATCCAGCTGATGCACCATTAAGTAAGGTGCAATTTGCATTATAACAGCTCTCTTGCATTCCCAGAAGTACCAGAGTTTTAGCGCACTTAAAAACAGTGGTTTCTTCACCATGAGAACAGCTAATCACTGGAATGGTTGCATAGCTTGCTGTTATGTCTCTTAAAACTCCAGCCAAATGATCATGCCTTTTAATTTCAGTGATGACTTTAATTTGGTTTAAGCAAAACATGAAAGAAAGTCTACAAAAATAAACTAGCATGGCAATAAAAGCTTAAATTTCTCTGCAGATTACATTTTGCTCTCTTCATTCTTCCGTCCCCAGGCAGCTACAGCTGCAACTCCTTCCAACTGCGAGCCCCTTTTTGAAATCCACACCCCTTTCATCTACATTTCATCATGTACTATAAAAGCATAAACCTGACGGTGAGGAAGACCATTTGCATACGTTCCCCTATAATCTGTAAATTCTGATGTACTGTCATGGCTTTAATTATAGCATGAAATACAACGCAGAGAAGAAACAACAACAACATTAAATGCATAACTTTTTTTTTTCTTAATTAGAGGAACCACGCTAACGTCTGTGGAAGAAAACATGGAAGAAAACCTGCACGTTACACTTGGTGTACTTTTCAAACTTTTGCAGCAAGGACTGCTTAAGCTTATATATAAACAGAAAGGTAAAATGAACAAGTAGCCCTTTCTTGTGAAATTCACTTATAAAAGTTCTGAAGAAAAAACAAAAGATGAAGCCTCAATATAGCACAAACGAAGCAAAACCCAAAATATCACGCAGGGGAGAGAAAGCAAAAACCAACACAGAAAAAGGAGCTCTTCTACTTATCTCCATGCTCCTAGAGCCTTGCTGGCAGGCGAGAGATTCACTTGAGACACAACGAGTACGTGCTGATTATGGCAGATTGAATGGGGGGAAAACATATAAATAAGACTTTGCTTTTGTTTCTTCAAATGATCTGATAGAAGAAGGTGCACGCTATTTCATTTTTAATAATTCAGAACTATTTAATCTGGCCACTCTCCTGCTGAAAAGCATGTTCTTTTTTAAAAAATATATATACGTATAAATGTACATGCATCTACAATGAGTATCTTCAAATATGTTTGTTTGGTGCAAAACTATTTCATGGGGTTAGCTGTAGAGCACAGAGAAACAGCGCACACGTAACCACACAGGGATTGCTAACTAGAAGGGTTAAATACATTAATTAATACAGTCTAAAGGTCTCAGAAGACTGCAGAAAATTCCGATGATCCTAAAGTGTTTCCTGACCTTCCCCAGCGGCTCCTTGCTTCCTGCTGGAGCCTGCTTACATCCTAATGTCATTCTAACGACATCATTTCAGCCGAGAGCTGGTGGCTGCACTTTCAGGCAAAACGAGGGAGAGCGGCTTATTGTACTAGAGGAGACAATCGCAGGAAAAGAGCGTCCAAGCAAGCACTAATCGGAAGCTGGCCAGGCTCTGATGCCTGCCAAGACTGGAAATTTTCATCAGTTTAGAGATCATTTTCAACTAAAAGACAAGGATGTATCAGAACTAAGGAGCATTAAATTAGGGTGATATAAACAAACACAACTTAAGGGTTGTTCTGTTAAGAAAGGGGGGAAATTACTTGTTACAACTTCATGGAAAACAAGCAACTTAATGGAAAACAAGCAACTGTACTTCAATAGATTCTCTCTACATGAAGCCCTACACTGAGACTGAACCTTCCAGATTAAATCTTAGGGTTTTAATGTGCTTTGTAAATGGAGATATGCAGTACCGCTTCTTGGAATTACAGCAGGAGAACTAATACAATAAAATAAAACAGCCAATGATGAAGTAGCTGGCCAGGAGAAAACTAATTGAAAATCAGAGCAGAGAGATACCTGTGAGATATGGGGATGTAGTGGGATAAGATAATGCCATAAACTGAAGTATCTAGCGAAAAAATTGTTGATAAACAGGTGAAAGAAACAAATGTCTAAAAAAAATTCCTGTAGTCTGATGAAGGTGTCTAAACATCTGCCAAAAGGTTATCATCCAAACACTTTCTTTCACTTGGAGTTTCATAAGTTGCATCTTTTTCTACAAACCTTCCAATCCTGCGTCTGACATTTTAAATGTTTATTTCTACCCTCCCCATTCAACACAAACTGTAAAAACATGGGGGGGATCAGAACCTTCACTTTTTTCTTTATCAATAAAAGGCAGTCAGAGGTCTTCAGTTTAAGCTTAACATTTAACGTAACCAAACTTTTTAAGGCTGATAGCATGGTAATGATTAGCCTTTTGCAATAGCAGCAATGTGCACCAAAGATTGTGTTTCCAGCTGGTTTGACCAAAGTAACTAACTATGCAGAGATCCATCTGCAGCCAAGCACAGCGAAAGGCATACACAGCATTATCTAACACTCATTTTTTTCTGCGAGGTTACAACATTCATAACTGTGTCTGACAGAAGAGGAAACAAGTTGTTCCACGAGCAGAACGAAGGAAATCTGTTCCTGTTTTTCTCCTTGCACCTCCTGCTGCACTACTCCTCCTCTGCCTCCCCCATCTCCTGCAGGATCCACAAAAGGCCCCCTTACCATATGACTGTCTTTGCAACCCCAGGTCCTTCTCGTACCTCCAGCTCCCTCATTGCCATCTCCAAACTGCCCTCAAAGTTTACCCCATCTCCCCTGGCGTTGCCCTCCCTACCTTCGTTGGGGTGGCCAGCCAAGCGTGGTGCCTGGCGCCCCGCTGCCTTTCAGCCCTGCCTGGATTGAACAAAGAGCTGGGATCACTCTGGCTTCTCCTCCAGTGGGGAACACCAGCAATGACCCTCCCAGGCAATGAGTTGGAGAAAACTAGTTAGTTTATCTCTGCCAGTCTGACAAGTTTCCTTAAAATTGGCTGAGTTATCAAGGGTGGACAGATGGACGGACGATGACAGCTGACTGTGACAGCATGACTACTGTAAGCTTCATTTCCTTAGGAAACAAGTCTAAAAATATAATTTAGTAGGATGGCTAGTCATACCTAAGCAAGAATAAAGTTAGGATGATTATAAACTTCATATGCATCTATGACAAAAATCGTAACTCCGTTAAAAAAATGTACAATTTACATGAGTCATCTCTGGAAGAGTAAACACTGCCATAACTCGTTACTAACAGAAATGTTCACTTACTACTATTTGTAAGAGTATTTCTATTCTTATGTCCAAATGGAATGAAACCCACGTAAGGAATTTCACAGAAAACAAAACATTCAAGCACTCTGGGAGTCACATTTGGAAGAGTCAAATATACTTGTAATTGCAGTCATAATTTTGGCGTTCATATTGTCTTCATTTTAATTAAAATTTATTTACTAGGAAATACAACTGTATTTTCCCCTTATGACTCATTGGTTACAGTTCACTTGAAGCCCTAATCCTCTGTAATACAACTAGCTGTCATAAGAAGAAACCTAAAGCAATGGATTAGCTTTCAAGTGAAGGGAAAAAGAGTAGGAGCAAAAGCATTGCAAACCGGCAGAAAGCCTGGTTTATGTTATGGTGTCTCCTAGGAAATAACACTGTTCACAACCTACAGCTGACCCACACTAAACTAGTTCGTTTTTGTTCTTACAAATAAGTTGCCAAGTGATGTAAGCAGGTTTAATTTCTAGGTGGATATATTACTGAGATGAAAACCCAACTGGTTGGCATCATTTCCAGAGAAGGGATCCACTGCAAATCCTCCTTCTCTCTGCAGCGAAAGAAACTCTCTGGCCCCAAGGTTAGTCCTAGGGAGACTCAGAAACGTGCCTGCCGCATTACTTGGTGCCCTCTTCCTTTCCTCGCTCAGTTGTTGCTCTAAAGAATAGCTTGTTTTGCGACCAGCAAGCCAAAGGAAGACCAGTTTCCTATGAATTCGCTTCCTGTCTCTTAAGTCCCTATTGTGCAAATCCCAGCTTTGCACCCTTTCACTACCAGCTTGTCCCCATGACGGCCTTCCCATTGTACCCATCGGTCCTCCAGCTTGCACCTTCAGTGTCCTCTCCCTGCAGCACTTCCAGCCTTCCCACCTCCTGCTCCTTAAGCTCTCCCAGGAAATAAACGTCTTTAGCTCCCCTCCAACACCAAACCTCAATTGGTGGGATTTCCTTCTGGTCTTGATGCTGTGATAGTGCCAGTTCCCCTACCCTTGCCTATGTCTTCTGCCACACTGGCCACGCTCCTGGCCCAAAGCTTGGCTGCCTGTCAGACAGCACAGATGCCCGACTGCCCAGCCTTCTCCTGCTAAAACCAAAAGAAGGATTTCTCTCTCCTTCTTCTGTCTTCAGCGAAAGCACTGAAACAAGGCTGCGTAGCTACGATCTTTATGAAAACTGATGCTTAGCATAAACAACTTCAATTATCTTTAAAACTTTATCCTAAACACATGCTTTATCAAATACATACATAACACTTTTATAGAAAGGGATATTTTTTTGCCACTAGTAAAAATTCGTATTCCATTTGCTAATTATGGCTTATATTACATACTATCTTTACTAGAAAAAGCCCATTTACAAAACAGGTGTCTTTTCCTAATTTTAGGAAAACTTATTTGATGAGTCTTTCCATGCTCCTGTGCGCTGGTATCTTTGTCTGGAACTGATGAGTGACCACAGTTTGTATTTTAACTGCTTTTGCTCATCCCCAGAGGTGAAAGAACAGAAAGAACAGGCTCTGTAAGACATCTCCGCCGGCTTATCTGTACTCACATTTATTTTATTGAGTTCTGTTTAAGAATAACATGCATTAAACACTGAAGGTATTTGCAGTCAAATTGTCTAGCATCCCCCTCCCAAGATTACTCCATAAATTTATTACATCTTTTACGTAGCTTAACTTTTATATATACTAAGTACAGTTGCATTTCTTTTCCAAAGGAATTTTAAGCTTATTTGATACCTCAGATTACTGACTTTCCCATTTTCCCATCTTCTGTATATAAAAAAAGTCAGTCAATACCCAAAGCCAATTTCTAAAAAACAGCTGGCAAGTGAAACTACTGTCATCTGAATTCTCCCAACTTATCTTTTCTAAAACCTTCTCTGATTTTAATACATAAATCATAAGCAAAAATATTTTCTGCAGCTTACCTGCACATTAAGTTCACAGGTAAAAAAAAAAAAAAAAAAAAGCCTTTCATAAAAAAAGGTGCAATACAAGAAAACTATTGCTTTGAGAAATCATAAAGGCAACACTAATTTCCAGAACAGGATTCCTCAACCAGAACTCAGTGAAAGAGTCCATGCCACTAAATATGCCAGATACAACTGCTTAGGAAGCCTCCAACAACTTCTTATTAAAATATCGAGAGCAATTAAGGAGGGCTTCTCCCACACACACCACCCTAAATGTACGTGACCTTTAAACTATAAAAAACACTGCAAAACCAGTAACAAAAGTACCTCAATACAACTGCATTCTTGGAAACTACTTCCTCTTTAAGGGACTAGATTTCTACTAAATGGTGTCCTTCACTTCTGGGGTAGCTAGTTTTAAGTCTGACTATACAGCTGGAAATATAATAACAAATGCTGCTGTGTAATGCTGTTACTTTCCCTCTCCACGTGGCAATTAAAAAATCAACTTTTTATCTATTTTCTTTTATTGCTGTATTTATATTTCTTAATAGATTCTTTTTCATAACAAGTCAAAACTGATGTTTATATCATGCATTCAGCCTTTAATGTTTGAAATGAGTTTTCTATCAGTTATTATACAGTATTACAAAGCTGTAAATTGTCAAAAAATTAACTAAAGTATGGTAAGGGTCATCAAATAGATATCTTGAATTAATAGTACATCAAATACTACCTTTCTTTCATAGTCTGTTTACAAACACAACAAGCTTTTTCTCAATCAAAAGCCCAGGTTACGCTGTATCACCTAGTCAAAACACAGGAACTGATACTAGAGATTAATTAAAAGCGCATTTACATGTAAATCAGAAACAAAAGTGAGTAGAAAATCGTGTATTTTGTTTTTATCTCTTTAAGCTAAGTTTGTGGATTGTAGGTGTAAAATTGTAGGTGCAAAATTGTAGGTGCTTTTATTTTTTAAATCCTCCAGAAACAGAAGTGTGATGCTCTGCCCACTTGGAAAGGCAGGCAGGGCTAGTGAAGATCCCTGTGCCTTCCCACCTCCTGCCTCCCCGCCAGCCCCTCGGCTGCCCAAACCGGCCGTGCCTTCCCCAAAGAGACATGCTCTGCAATCACGTTAGTCCCCCAAGATCAACCCGTGATGCACGTCTCTCTCAAAAGGTGACTAACTGGCATGATTTTAGCGAGATGAATGCAACGCCAGGCTGATTTTGATGGGTCAGCAGGAGCAGGGCAGCGCCCCTTGGGCCCTGGTTGTGGTGCTGGGGTTGTGGTTTGCAGGGCTGTGCGCTGCTGTCCTCCTTGTATGTGATAACGCCCTTTCCCAACTTCCCAGTTTGCACTGGATGGCAACGCCTTTCAGCACTTGAGTTTGCAGCTGTTGGGTATCAAACTAACTAATATGTAAAAACGAAGGTATTGAAAAGAGGAGAAAAAGGGAGAAAGTTCTGGGAGATGGTTACTTCAGCTTCTGCTTTAAATCTTATCTATACTGCCACAACTGAAACACAGGCTGTCAAAGCACGGGTTTTAAACGTAACGTGAATTGAGTATTTGAAAATTTGTTTATGGGAAAAAAATAATTAAAAAAAGGACCTTTCATTGGCATTACAAATTACCCAGTAACTGAAGTTTCTTTACATTACTGGCCATTCTTCTCTGAATTAAAAAAAAACAACAAAGCGTTTACTTGTAAAATTTTTCACACAAATTTCAATGCACCTCAATTTGTGTACTATCCTTCTAGACTAAAATGCTTTATGGTTAAGAAAAATTATCATAGAAGCCACCAGAAAGAATGTAAGTACAGTAGGTTTTTTATGAAAATATTTTAATTTTAATCAGTTTTTTAAATAATGTTTTTCTTCTTTGAAAAGAAACCTATAACAATTCAAACTGAAACAAGGCACTCCAGAGCTGAAAAAATGTAACATTACTATAACCTATTAAGACAACTTTAGTTAAACAGCTGAAACATTCAAGCAAAACAAGATTGAGGCTGATACATTTAAGGAAGTCAAACAAACGAGCTAGGAGAACTCCCAGTATAAATACCTAAAGCAAGACTTGTTCAAATACCGAATAATAATAGTCATCCCTGAAAGAGTTAGAAAAAATATTTTTAAATAATTTCTGTTTAGTGACTTATATAAAAAAATTAAGAAATCAATTTCAGCTGAGATGGAAATACTTTTTAATTTCCTCAAATATAAAACCAAGTTTTACAGAAAAGCTCTCCTAGTTCTAAAAATCTTCGAAGAGAAGGTAACCGGAAATTCTCTTTCAATTTACTAATCAAGTGTTTTGTGTTAGATGCAAAAATAAGCAAGTTTATCAAACCCCGTTTTTATTTACAGGTAACATTTATTCAACATTTTAGCCAATTTTTATTTAAAATACTTCAAATCATGATTGCATTTCAATAGAATTGCAATTTCATCTGGCTTCACACATGTCCTTTTCTGTTCATCAAGTCAGTCATTCATCTCCTAATACTAAGGCTCTGAATTATATTGCATATTAATGCATACAGTTAATAAGTATGCAAAGTGGACACTATCTTTTTAAAACAAAAAATGTATTAAGAAAGTAGTAATTAACTTTTCAGGGAAAAATCTTAAGAAAAACATAAAACTATGTAAATTCGTAATTAATTCACCCAATACAGAGATAAACACATAATTTCTTGACTGCTGGAATGTCCAGATCAGACATTCTCATTTAGCTTTATGTTATTTATTATTATTATTTTTATGATTTTAAATTGTCTTTGCTTCTTTATTAAAAAGGAATTCAGCAGACTGAAGTTTCTCCTGTTACGGAGAAAGAAAAACCAACCATTTCTGCACATTTTCAGCCTGCTACCTCCCACAGCTTCTTCTCCCCCTCCACCTACACGTCCAGTTTCCAAACGAATGTTCAAAGGCCAAGATCCATATGGGATAGTCAGTATTTTAGAAGCAACATCTCCATCAATAGCACCCTTTAAAGGACACTGCTATAAATTCCAGAAATCTTTGACTGCATTTGTGATACAGAAATGAAGCCTTACAGCTCTATTAATGATGTTTTATATCTTCTTCAAGAAGCTCAATATCAAAAAAAGCTACACTAGAACAAATCAGAAAATGGAAGCTCTTCTTTAAATGTCAAAGTGAAATTCTGACATTTCCACAACCAGGCTGCTTTAACACTATGTTTTTAAAATACAGGAAAAAGTAGTGTCAAAGTTTCCCATACATCAAACACTATTTTCCATGGAGGCTTCCATAAAGAAATCAACTCAACAACCATATTAAAAACAACTACTTCATTAATTCTTGTAATTTAGACTGTGTTAAACATGCCTATCTGTTATCAGGAAAAGCACATTCAAATTCCTGTACCAGATAACAAGTTTCCGGTACCCAGTGCATTTTAGACCAAGAGCTTAAAATGAAAGGGATGTTTCCAAAGGCATCAAACATATGATCCGAAGGCTTCCATCAACCCCGTCATGTACCAGTGGAAGCACCCCAGTGGAAGTGTGAAGTAGATGAAGTTGTACTAGGCAAATTTAAAATGGCCTTGTGATTTTACATCCTCTATAGAACAGGAAAACTGCTGTCTCAGTCTCAAGTAGAAGGCATACAAAATGAATAGGGTTTCTCAAGATCCGTGGTTCCATTTTCTGTCTACAAATTTAAACAGAAGACAGCTTGCTTTAAATACACCGTCTTTGCTTTCAAATAGTGATCATTTAAAGATATTTCCATCTACTTTGTAATCTTATTAATCATAGAATCGTTAGGGTTGGAAGGGACCTTAAAGATCATCTAGTTCCAACCCCCCTGCCATGGGCAGGGACACCTCCCACTAGATCAGGTTGCTCAGAGCCCCATCCAGCCTGGCCTTGAACACTTCCAGGGATGGGGCTTCCACCAGCTCTCTGGGCAACATGTTCCAGTGTCTCACCACCCTCGTGGTGAAGAACTTCTTCCTAACATCCAGTCTGAATCATCCCAGCTCTAGTTTTAATCCATTCCCTCTAGTCCTACCATTACCTGACATCCTAAAAAGTCCCTCACCAGCTTTCTTGGAGGCCCCCTTAAGATACTGCTAGGCCACTATATGGTCTCCTCGGAGCCTTCTTTTCTCCAGACTGAACAACCCCAACTCTCTCAGTCTGTCCTCATAGGAGAGGTGCTCCAGGCCTCTGATCATCCTCATGGCCCTTCTCTGAACATGTTCCAGCACGTCCATATCTTTCTTTTAGTAGGGGCTCCAGAATTGGACGCAGTACTCCAGGTGGGGTCTCACGAGAGTGGAGTAGAGGGGGAGAATCACCTCCCTTGACCTGCTGGCCACGCTTCTCCTGATGCAGCCCAGGATATGATTGACTTTCTGGGCTGCTAGTGCACAGTGACGGCTCATGTTGAGCCTTTCATCTACCAGCACCCCCAAGTCCTTTTCTTCAGGGCTGCTCTCAAGCCAGTCACTGCCCAGCCTATATCGGTGCTTGGGATTGCCCCGACCCAGATGGAGGACCTTGCACTTGGCCTTGTTGAACTTCATGAGGTTGGCATTAATGATGCTCTCTTGATTTTGTAGGATGTCCACGATAAGGAAAAATAACCATGACTACCTTAGAATGATAGGGCTGCCTTAGGTTAAGAACATATTTATAAATTATGGGGAAAAGGCCCAGTAGCCCTGTAGGACTCCCCGGTACTTTCTGTTCCCTTGATGTACATTAACAGAACATTGACGAAGAAATCCCTAATCACCGTGAGGTGCTCCAAACTGTCTACACCAATACATGCTCCTGTGCCTCAGTAAGTACACAATGGCTTATGTTTCCCTTCCTCCTCCAGCATTTGATGGAAAGATGATTTATATTTAGTTTTCTCACATTTATATGAACTCAAAGAGGTGCACAGGACAGCTCAGGGTATAAATCCAACTTGCTAACATGAACCCACTCAATTTTTTATTAAAAAAAAATAAATAATACAGCAAGTACAAACTAGATTACCCTGAATGTAAAGATGATGACCCTCAAATTTAAAGACTGTTCCAGATAACTGAGATGGAACTGAGATCCTATTCTGGATATGGGTAATTATAGCACTAACTTGGACTTTCCACTTCTTGTTTACTCAAATTTGCTCTCAATTCTGTACATGAAAATGAAAGACTTAATAGGTGTTAGAAATACAGATTGAAGTTCAGATCGTCAAGCCTAAACCTGAAGAGATAAATTACAAAGCTGTAATTATACAGCTCCTCAACTCAAAAGACATGCATTAGAAGATGATGATGCATATGCTGACTAAATCTCTCAGCAGCAAAACACTCAGGACAGTCCCCCCTGAATGTAACACGGTCAGCTACTCTTTGAGGTTACAGTGTTTTACTCCAGCTGGCCCATACCAACACCAAGCATGATGTAAAGCCTTTGCAATTCTACCGTGAGGTCCAAATGACAATGCTATATAAATGTTTTCAAACATTAAATACCATGTTACAAGAAAATCCAAGGGGTGTATTACTTTTTTCTTTGGAAACCTCAGAAACCCTTAGAAGCCTGTCGTAGATCGGCAATTTTATTCAAAGCTCCTTTTAGGAAAAGAAAGCAAAGTAAATACCACCTTTTCTTTACTAACTTCCTCACTCAGTTGCAATGCCTATGGCTTCACTAATCAAGGGCTTTCAGGTTATTTGCAACTACAGATGCAAAACCAGGCCTCCCCATCACTGAAGGGGAAGTAACAGGGGAAAATGGCTTGTTTAACAAAACAGCCTGTCTCCTCCGAGGTTTGGCCCTCAGAACCAAAACACAAAACCCCGCACTCACACACAAACTAAAACAATTTATTCTGTAATGAATTAGTAAGTAATATAAAATTTATAAGTAAGTAATATAAATTTATCTCCTGTTCTGGAGAACAACTTCCTGAATGAACAATTAAAAAAATCTTATGGGTTTGTAAATTTGTAGAGCCCATGCACTAGAACAACAGCGTTTTCACTACATCAAAATACATTTTCCCTTTCTTTTTTTCTTTTGCTTCCCCTTTTCTTTCATTTACAAGGTCCCAAAGACTGCTAAGCAGGAGTGATGGCAATGATTGCGTATAGTTTAGACTGCCTACGGCCAAACTTCTAAATCAACTTTCTGGTGCAAAATACAGCTACAAATAGTCACCTGGTAGAAAGAGCACCCCTGAACACCTGCCCCGCCAACCTGACCACCCGTTCACATTAAGAGCGGTGTCTGTCCAAATTTGTTTGCTGAGACCACAAAAACTACTTGTCAGTAAACGATCATGTTTACCACTGAAGTGACTCTCAGAGAAAGCCATCTCTGCCACAGGAACCGTCCTCCTTAAAAACAACAGAAATGGTTGTTTTCTCTCCCAGAGCAGGTTTATGCTGGGTGTCTGCATAGTTTGCACGCATCTTGATTCCTGCTCTATGGATGTACTCCACAAAACAAAACATTTTTGAGACTCAGAAAAAGGAAGGAAATCTTCTCTTGTACGTTCTAAGACAAAGCCCTTTTTTTTTTTTTTTTGGTGTGAATGCTAATTTAGAAATTTTGTTTGCATGGTATGAAAACATTTCACAGAATGGCCACGTACTGTTGAGGTCTTCAAAAAACCTGAGAAACAGAAAGCAATGGAACCCGAATGGAAACACATAGAGAAAAAGAAACAAATTAATCCTCCAAAAGACCTTGGAAGACTAAACGTTAAGACAGCCCAAGGCCTCAAAAAAAAAAGAGATTTGGCAATATTGAAAGAATTATTTAGGGATGTATATTGGAGGAAATACTCACATCTAAATGAGACTAATTCCCCGATAATGCTAAGATGGTAGAAAGAGAAGTCACTGGAATTCTTTGGAAAATAGTGTCCCTGAGCGTACATATACAGGCTAGTGATTTTTGCTGGCCATCGCAGCTCGGTCTTCAGAAGGGTGACCCAGCTATACTCTGCAGACCTCAAAATCAGCTAACTGTTGACTGATTCTTCTCTGCTGCCACCTTCACACGCTAGGACGTGAAGCTAAAGGAGAAGACAGTACGCAGAGTGTGCCGAGATCACATTTTCTGAAGAACTGTGGTGACCGCATCTCCCCATAAGCACATGCTTATGGGAAGGGTCCAAACCAGGCAGTAGGGCGCAATGTGGTGACCCACGCTGCAGCCCCGGTTTTGCTGCTTCAGCTGACTTTGCTCCTCCCAGGAACCTGAGGGAAAGGAGGACAGAAGGGAACACAATGCAAGAAAACCAGTACAAGGCACTACTTGGGAAAAAAAAACCAAACATACTCTATTTCACCGCCTCAGAAGAGGAGACATAATTAGCAGATTGCTTAAAGGATTTTATTCTATGGAAAAAATGAAACATCAAAAGAGTTGAGGGTTCAGACACAAACTTTTAACGTGAAAGAGCAAAAGGCTCTGCCTCCACGGCTGGAACAAGTGTAGGAAGAGCTACCGGCAATGCGGGTGACTCTCTTTATTAGGGAACAACAAAACTACCTTGGGAGCTAATTTTTTGGGCTTGCTCTAAGGCCAAACACCATTACATGTTAAAACATAATTGGCTCAGAGAAGGGCAAAACCAAGGGTCCTTGAAGGTGACAGCTGAGGGAAGTAATACCACCAAAGACACCAGTACATGCAGCCACATTGAATTAAGGTGATCCTTTCATCTTTTCAAAACATAATGACTAAAATCAAAACTCGTTCTGCCATCTGTAATGTCAAATTGTACCTGTAAGCGTATAAGCACACACTGCATGGGGAGGTGGGAGAGAAGTACCTACAACACAAAACTTCTAATACAATACAAAGAACAAATTTATTCACGCAATGTGAACTCAAACCAGCCAGATTTCTTTATGCCTTCAGCCTTACAACATTTTACTGCAATTGCCATATTTGAAAAATCTGCTGAAAGGTAGAACACATCATGTTTTCCTATATGTTTGTTTCAAACACTTGAAGCAGCAAATCCTTTAAATAATCCACCCCAATAAATAATTCACGTAAGACTAACTTTCAGCAGAATAAAATACATGGAATTGTAAACTGAAAAAGGAGCAAACTTCTGCTCCCATCTCCAGCTATCACTGGAGCTCGGGGCACTGCAAAAAAGCTGCAGGTTCTGCTTTCAGTGCTGCTTTTGGCTTTTCACCTTGCATCAGATAAAGGGCCTGATGCATACATCCGGCAGAGAACGTCCTTTATCAAGCAGTAAAAGAAGCATTACTCTGTACCTTGAGTTCTCCAGAATATCTACCAACTTGCTTTCAAGTCTTTTTGCTGCAGGTCATGAAGTTTGTGTTTTATTTTCATTTGGGTTTTAGGGAGCTTTTTGCACTAGTCTGCTCTGCAATTTCAGATTTTTTTTTCCTTCTTAAACACATGTTCCTTTAGGAATTATAACATGGTATTTTTTAGAAAGTCAGATCTTAGTTCCACAAAGCAGAGACTTCAATTCCTTTAATACTCCTTTCACTGGACATAGTTGATATGCATGAAGTTATTTAAATTTTTACAGGCATAAAATAGGTCCATAACCATGAATTTGTGAGTTTGTTTTGCATTCTGGGTAACTATCTTAACATGCATAATAGTAACACTAATTCAAAATGAACATATTCATCTGCCATTGTGTATAATCAAATTGATAGTAAGATAGCAGACCTTACCATGTCAACAATATCTTCTTGTATCATTTTCACTGTGCAAAGCTAATGCTATTGAACGTGTTCTCTAGATCTTCAAAGATCATCAATGAACTGAAAATAGCCACTTAAGCTAAGTCTAGGTTTTGATGATGATCAGGAGGCAGGTATGTTTCCAGAAAGTAGCAAGGCATTTGAATTCCTTATTATACAAGTCATCTGCTACCACTCCAGTGGTATCAGCACTGCCAGCTCCTAACTCTACATGCTCTAGATGGGAATGAAAGAAATCTCTTCTTTGTTTTGAAATCACTGTGAGTATCTCCCATTTCTCCTTTCTCAGAATCTAATGACAGTAATCCATGCAAACAGACTGATCTATTATTACTGTGATGATGGAAGAAACGCAATTGTTCCAGCTTTTTTTTTTTTTTTCCAAACCACCAAGGACAACACACCTAAACAGATTTCCTATCAGCTTCTCTCGCTACCACAAAACCATGTTCCTTAATTTCATCACTGGTGAAGAGTCACCACTGTTGCCATGCTGCCCCACAAACAAACATACTTTGAGCAATGCAACTAAAAAACAGGATGAAGCACATCAGCGAAAGTGCTTTTGCTGAACAAATTCAAGCATGGAATAAGCTACTCTTGGAAACTGAGGAAGAATTTGTGTCGTATATAAAAACTTCGACTACTTCCTCTCTGTAAAGATGAACTTAAATTCCTGTATATTGACTGTTTTAAAGTGCCAATACAGACGACTTACCCTCATCCAGTGCTCCAAGAGACATGTCAGACGTGACACTACTGCCATGTCCACATTTTCTGACAAGCTAGAAAGCTTCAAAGCAACATAAAGTGACACAGGAGAAATACTCTTACTTGTGTTGAATTTCTACAAGGGCATTTTACTGCTAACTTCAACTAGAGATGTTTGACTAAAGAAAAGAATTCATATCATTCCTTCTTAGAAACCTTTATGCATGATAAATAATTTGACGAGTAGCTAGATACCATAGAAAGTTCTGAAGGTTAGTTGGTTATTTGTTTTTGGTTTTTTTTTTTTAAATCAAATTTATTAAATGCCTGCATTTGAGTGGAAAGACTAGCATTTCTTACAGGTCTGTGACAAGGAAGTCCAACAACATCGGGAACTCAAAGTTCTAAAGAGATTAAAATAACTTGTCTTATATGGCAGCTCTGTTTTTATTAACATGAGCTCTACAAGACTTAAGAGGCTGTGCTATACAACAATGTACTTATTATACAATGATACCATATTTATTCTTATTTCCACCACTCTTTCATTCTGTAGTAAATTTTATACTCATATAGTGTCCAGAAAATACCAGAATTGAGAACAACTAATTAAGAACTAATAGAAATATTTTCAAACTCGTACTTGGTCATACTGCCAATTTAATGTGTTTTCTGTGATCTTGCAGCTAATATGGCTAAGGCAGTTTGCTGATAAACAAACACAAATTCATCAAGCAAAGAGTACAGAAGACTCAGTTTATAGCTACGACTGTGCCAGAAATACTGTGCATGCTTCTCACGATTACGCTTCTAATAACTAGTGCTGAAGAACTGGGAAAAGTTCAGTTAAAAACCACAGCAATTACAGTCACCTAAGTAACTTTCACCAGTGAAAGACTTAAGTAGTCATCAAATTTCAGTAGTCAAGAAAAGATTTAGAAGCGATTTCATGAATGTCATAATACCACCTTGTACAAAGAGCTTTTCTTTAACAGATAGCTCTTAAATTTACTAGACATACCATGTCAGAACTACTGAAATTGGGCCACTAAGATATTTTAAAAAAAAGAAAAAAAATCCTCAACACCAAAAACAAAACGAAAAACATAAAGACCACTAACCCACACACAAGAGTGTTAAACGTTGATGACATATTTGGAGAAGGGGATTTCATGACCACGTTATGCAGAACTATGATGGCAATAGTTTATATTTGAGATGAAATATTTGTATCTAAAAAGGAAATACAGTAAACCTCTTAACCAACCATGTTTTCCAGTGTTAAGAAAACACTGGATTAAGAAATTACCTATTCCACATTTCTGCTTGTTACTACGCAGTGACTGCCTAAAGAAAAAAGAGCTAACTTCCCTGACAATTTCCAGAAAGGCATGCTGAAGGTGGTATTAAGTAGCTCTCAAATGGGAAAATGTGAAGTTATGTGAAAATGTTTTTTTCACATTCATAAATAAATAAAAATAACCAGGGGAGAAGGGGAGAGGTGTAAAACCATTGATTCCTGGAAGCAACAGTATATATAGCACTCAGGAACTGCTGCACAGATCTACAGATTGACCCAGGTAGACAAGGCTGACAAACACAAGAAATACTCCTGGACACTCACAACACTTCTGAAATAACGTACTAGGAACAGTAATGCAAATAAGGACTGGTTTCTGTACTTTACGTATCACTCGGCAATTCTTACTTTCCACGTGAAAATCTGTCACACTGAGTAAATTAAAACTAAAAAAGTTACTGAAATGTTTTACAGACTTACAGAAGCTTAATAAAGAAGTGATTTGAAGAGTTTCTCAGGCAACTTAAATATCTCTGTGAAATGTTATCAAGATTACTGTTATTTGCCATCATTGCCAACACTCATGTCTAGTGTTTCTATTGTTTCCACACATTTTGCAAACACATCTCCTCTATTCTTTGCCTCCAATCTCTCTTTCAATACCTTTTAATAAACTTTCTTTCGTTTGCTGGGCATCTGTTCAAAAACCCACACCAAGAAGCGAGTGGAAATACCTTCAAGGTTTCTTATGCGGTTGTTCGCTAAAGGGAGCAACACCAGACACCTTAAGAAATCCCTATTATGCAGTGCTGGTTGTGAAGCAAAAGCAGTAACAGTCAGAAAATCATGGATTCCCATGAAAATGGCACCCTGCTGCTGGATCGCACGCATCAGTCACCCGTGGCATGCTGCTGCCTGGGGAGTTGTGCTGTTGCCAGGAAAATGACTTGCAAAGGGATGGAAAAAATGCAGAAGTTTTATTTTGCTTACACAAACAACTGGCTTCCTAATTATTATCGCTTCTTTCAGATAAGGTTTCTGTTCGGCACGACAGAGATGAACCAGCAAGCGTAGAGATCATCTTTGCTGCAGAAGGGGAAACCTGTGGAGCCGCGGTCAGAGGCAGCTCTGGGGGTGGTGCTGGCAAACACCCTCTCCATCCAAATGGGTACGGGAATTCCTTCCCACCCCCAGTGCATGGGAAGAACTATATTTCAGAAAATTACAGTTTGGAAGACACATGCTGGAGGCCTCTGGCTTAGCAAGACTTAATTGAAATGTATAAAAAAAAAATACCCTCCCCATAAAAGAAATGCTGTACAAAGAAACTATTTTAAACTTCATTATAATGAAGATGAAATTTTAATCACAGGCCTGGAAGCTGGCTTTTGCCTTAAGAATAGTAATAATTAGCAGATTTCATTCAATATGAGCAAACAGAAGAGGGTAATTTGAAATGGCTAAATTGCCATTAAGTTTTTACTCGCAGTATCACTCAGTTAAGACAAAAAAGGGAATGAGAAGATGAATCATTTAAAAGGCTTAATAGGTGGCCTATACGCTACGTTTCCATAATTAAAACTGGTCTGCTGTAGCTATATATCCGTTAGAGTTCACTCAAGAAAGAGATTTATAAATGCAGAAGTAACATGTATCAAACAGAAAAGTGATAAAAACAGACAGGCATCAACAGAAAAATTACAAGTCTAGAAATGTCTCCAAGTCACTTAAGGAAAGCTAAAGGTTTTGGAAAAATTCCCGGATGACAGGACTAAAAGAAGATACCATATACGGAATAAGTGAATGGTGCAGAAAAGGCTATTGTTTTGTAAAAAGATGTTGGATGATCCAAAAGTCAGAAATTACTAAGGGTCATTTGAGATTTGAGGTGAGCTGTTTTTCAGTCCACAAGTAACTGATTTAATGTACATATGCTAATCAAGTGTTAATCAGCATTTTAACATGCACCTGACACATTTAAAAGAGCTGGCTCTGAGCACGGTTTATTTCCTGATGTTCTTTTTTAAAAAAAAAAAAAAAAAAAAGGTAAAATACAATGGAAATTCCATAAGCCTTAAGAAATTGCTGAAAACGGGCTGATGTTTTAAACCCCCAAGCTGCGTGTTCTAGGTACCCACACACCCATTAACCTTCCACCAACCACAAGCCAAACAATGGTAAAGCTGATGGGATTCTATTAATAACATACTCAAGGACTGAGATCCAATTAATGACGGTCAACTGAGTTCCAGGAAAATTAGAAGGCATGACTTCATTCTCTGATGAGATTAAAAGTTTTCCTGATAAAGGCAGCTTTGTAAAGGTAGTAAACTTTCATAGTGTATTTGGCTTTTTATGTATAATACACTGATGTATTAACTGGTGCCATAAACTTTCATTAGAACACGGACTAAATGGATTAAGAACTATTTAGGTGATGCACCTTCAACAGCCAACTATGGGGACTATTAATTAAACAGTAATAGCTCTTATGGCGTCTGCCACAATTTGAACTATGGCTGGTACTTTTTATATTTATTGAATATCTAGAAGGATTTATAAATCAACCACCGGTAATTACAGTGGATAAGCACAGGAGTGGCAGATAGCTATGGGCTATCACATAGACAACACACTACATCATTTGTGCGATAACAATGCTTTCAGATGAAATATGTTTGAACGCAAGGAAATGTAATCGATTAAAGAAGAGGTAGGGAAAAGCACATCTCCATGGGATTGCTCCGTTTGCTGGAGAACCACAACTATGAAAGGTGGGTCCAGGTATGTCAGGTCCCTCTCCTTAAAAGCCCGCTAGCCTTGTCACTGGAAGCAGCTAAGGGTCTGCTCTTTCTCTCCTGAGATTTCACAAGACTTAACATTCATTATTGGCTGATTATTAAATGACAATTTTTTATTTTTATTTTCAGTTCAGTACCCGACATTTTGGTAATAGCTTCAAGATTGAAGCTGGAAACAGGTTTGGTTTAAGGACTAATGCTCCTGACCGCCACTCCCATCTGTGCTGGGTTAGCGGGTATTTTAATGTGAATTTTCTTGTGATCTTAGGAAAGGCACGTTTGATGAGACAAATAGATGTATTTCTATAAAGAGAACTTAAGAACTTGTTTCACTGCACGCAGCAAAACTTTCAAACGCTGTTTCACTAGATCAAGCATCAGCCTTGCAATTTGCAAGCCTTTGTTAAAAAAAGGAAAAAAAAGTGCATTTTTTTATGGCCTCTCAGAACAAAGGATCCTCCAAGGAAAGACACATGCTCTTCTTGTTCTGAATAGGAAATTACCGTACAAGACCGCAAGCAAGACTTAAAGACTATAGTTTAGTTGAGGACTCCAATTCAGGAAAGGTAAAAAGAAAATTGTACAGATACGTGGTGCACAGCACAGACCTAAGTTTCATTATGCTAAGCAGTTCACTTAAACTATAAAAAAAAAGAATACTTTTAAGCACCAACATTTTTGGGGGGTGTTAAGAATATCCTGAGCCAATTTGTGGGTTGGGTATGGCTGAGGCAGTTTCTCACTGTCACAGGATGTGCGAGCATGAGGTGCTTTGCACTCTGTATGTTTAACAGCTACATGTGGTCACCGCAAAAGAAAAAGCTAGGCTCCACCACATGTTATTTTCTGCCTCGGCTGAACAAACGCATCGAGAAAACTATTTGAAAAAGTACAGGGGAATCAGTATATTGTAACAGTCCTTCAGAACTTAAAAACCTGTGTAAGTGTGTGCAAAGGGCTGAGGTTTGGAAGATGCGACGTATGCAAAGGCTCGGCCGTGAAACCACCAAACTATTTTCTCACACTGTTTCATCGGTCGCCACCATAGTGAAGTGAAGCATCCTGCAGCACGCAGCTTTGTTAAGATCAGGGAGGTAAACATGTATATATGCTAGGACACATCTCTGTTCCTTCACTTAAACACCTTTCTGTTGGATATAAATAAAAATGTGTTTCTTTATATCAAGTAAATACTGTCCGCATTTTACACAAACACTTGATATGTTCACAACAGAAATGCAATCCTTTCATAAAACAGCTTTTAGACAAAATATATATGTATGTATGTATTTTCAATAACACAAATCCATATAAAAGGAGCTTAAAGTCACAACTGGGATTTCGATTTTAACTAGTTAATTGATGTTGGAGCTTATTCTTTAAACAAATCTTTGAGAAGGCATAGTAACACTTGCTGGCACTGTAATGAGTATATTCCAAGAGTACCTGTAGAAAAGCCTATGATTTTCAATATTACTATCGCAAATCTTGTGATAACCTTGTTTGCCTGCCACCCATCCTGTAGCCCTCAATTACCACGTACTTTATGGCAGCTCAGCAATAGAGGACACTGTAATGAAGTAGTGACCAAGAAACCTAACCTGTGAGACACAACACTAGCACAGGACGCCTGCGATAAACCTACACGAGCTATTGCCATGTTATTTTTAAGTGAACCTTTTTGCTTTCTACCAAGTCCAATCCCAAATTCTGATTTCTCTGTTGAAGAGCCAGTATTTTTTGCAGCAAACTGCAACAGAGCAAGTTTGCCCTATGGCAGACTTCACAAAACACAGGCAAAAACCAAAACGCAAGCAAAAAATAACCTCAAAACACCTCCAGGTGCATATCTGTTTCTGTTTTATTCATTGAATCCCAAAATACCACTAGTAGAGTTTTGGGGGTTTTTTTGCCTCTATAAGTAAAATGATCACTTACTGCTATGTTTAACTTTTTCTAGCCATATGCAAAGCCTTTTATTTTCTAGTAATTTAAGGCCATTAAAAATCATTGCAAAAATAAAGACAAAAAATTCATGTCACCTGACTTCCAAATATATTTCTTCAAAATACACTCAAATTTTTTCAAAAGTATATTATTTTATACATGTGATACATAGTTGTGAAGAATTTATGTGCAAGTATAGAACAGAGTACATATTAAGGAGTTGGAAGCAGAAGAAACGCCTGGGCCCACAGGAACTTAACTCCTGACACTGCACATAGCCACATCATACAATCCCATGCATACAGTGATTCAGCTTTGCTATGATAGCTATGCTGAACAATCCAGTTTACATCCTTCTACTTCTGAGTGAGAGGACTTGGCATGAGAGGAGACAATCAGCAGTTGATATCTCGATGAAAACACAGTTCTTCAGCCACTGAGAATACACAACCTCTGACAAACTGGAACAAAACTAACATCTTATTCTCCTGGATGTGATACGAGAAAACCTGTTAAGATTTTTCCACATGATTCTCCTCCCGCCCCTGCTTGCTCTCTCCCTCCCTCCATGATCCACCATGTCACCTCACACTAAGGATTCAGAAAATCCAAACAAGCATGTTAAAAATATTTATATGCAACATTACATTCCCAATCTGAAACCCATCATGTCTACTAAACTTCTTCCAAAATACAAAAAGTACTTACCCAATGTGTCTTTTAGATTTTTAACCAGAGAACCTTTCTTCAAGCTGTTTTTTCGCTCCACATAATTTGATGGCACATATCCCGTTTTGTTGGCCGCGTTTCTTACCCTCCACCATGTCTTGGAATCATCTAATAGCCAAAGACGCTCATTTTTCTTGATGTCAAGTTCTTGGTCCTGCTGTGCAGTGTAATCCCACTTTGCAATAACAATAACTTCTTCTGTCATCTTTCATGGAGTCCTTCTGCAAGGAAATATTAAAACATGCTCATCGGTAAATTATGTCATGTAATCCTTACTCAGTTTTTTCTTTGAGTTCTTCTGAAATAAGCAAGAAAAGGGTAAGGCAAAATGAGAATGTCATACAGAGAAAAACTCATAGATTGGATCTCCTCTTTTAAAAATAAGGGAAGTCCTATTGACCTTTCTTGCTTTTTCTGCCACTAAAATATGACAACACCTCAATAGTAAATTCTAGTTACAATGTATTACACTCACTTCCTCTGAATGTATATAAAACATTATTCAGATATACATTAATAAAGGCTAATTTATAAAACCTATTTAGTTTTTGCATATAGCACTATAAGACTATCCCACACCTGGCAATCAAAGTTCTGATCTGAGAAAAAAAAAAAAATAACAGCATTCCAAAAATATACTTTCCTTCTGCCCTAGTTTCTCATCCTCATACTAACATATCATTTATATGTGGGTTTTTTTGCATTTAAACAAAGTTATCCATTCTTTTTTTTGTAGGAATTTAAAAATACTTCAAGAAGCAATGTAACTCGGCAGAGAAATCTGCCACCAAGAAGAGGGTGCTCTCTTTAGTAAGCCCTTGCTCACAATGTTCTGTGCAGGCAGCACAAGACTGCATTTTACGAGAAGCCTTTGCTCCCGGGAAGATCCCAGTTCACTGCAGTCCTGCACCAGACACAAGTCAGTGGGCTGAAGAGTATCCACTGTGCTTTCCTCGACTGCATTTCCTTTCTTCCCAACCTGAAACTTACACAGATTTCTGTTAAGACTGAATGAGTTGGTTTGCTTTTTTTTTTTTTTCTTTTTTTTTACTTACCTGTAACAAGAATGATCTTTTCCAAAGCTATTTGTCAGCTGCATAAAGACAGCTGTATGCTTCCATGTTTTCCTACGCATCCCAGTCATTACTGGGAACAACGTGAGGGAGCACAATAGTGTGCAAGAAAGAGAAAAGTCCCATGCCAGTGACATCCAAACATATTACAATGCCAACCAAAACACGTTGATTTTATCCTCTAAATTCTGAAAAGTTACCTAAAATTTTCTACTTGCTGACAGGGCTTTTTGGGGGAAGAGGGAAGTGAAGGAGGATGGGAGAGAGTGGGAGGTAAGAATATATTTGAAAATCAATGTAGCAGATTTTTTTTTTTTTTTAAGTAAAAGCTGTAGGTTTCCTTTAAAGTACACAGTAGTGGAAACACGTCCCAGAGTACTTTAAACTACTAATGTCCAAGGATATTTTTAACATGATTTGACTGTGTTGCCTAGTTCTTAGCAGTCCACAACCCTATGAACTCTGATACCGAATAGTTTAGGTGACAAAAAGATAATTAAAAAAACTAGACAGCTGAGCAGTCTACTCTCTCAAAGAAAAATAGGACTCTATTATAATTTAATAGCCGCCTCTTACAATTTTTGTTTCCAGAAGAGCACCGTATAGGGTTGAGCTATGGTTGCTAAACTATTTGACAGCAAAGCTCTGGAAAGCACCAGCAACGTCACCCCTCATGGCCAAGGTAGGATGACATTTTTGAAAATCCGAAGCTGAAATCAACAGGCTTAAGTTCTCATTTTCCAATTAGAAAACAAAAAGGAACACACAAAAATTAAAACAGCGTTCCAATGTGAGTTTGCATAGCTGAGAGTCCCAAGATAAATTCAGAAACAAGTTACTATGTTTTGAATAATTGAGAATAAACACAACCCTTACAGTTCAAACAGGCTGTGACTTATGCAGGTGGAATTGATGAGTTTACAAGAAATAAATCACTACACCCTTCAACAATTTTTTTACCCTAAAATAATAATCCCATCTGACAATGACATAGGAGAGCCTGAGCTTTGGACCGCAGTCTCCAATAAACTGCCCTGGTTTCTGACTCACATAAAATGGACAGATAGCCTGCAGGTCGATAAGCTGATGTAGCCACAGGGGGACTGCAATCAAGCACGTTCTGGAGGCCAGTGTTGTCAATATGATCTCTCTCTCCAGTTTAGATTGGTTTATTTTATCTCAGCAATTGTAAAATGGTCAATTCTTACTGTTCCTGGGGACATGGAGAACATGAAGAAATAGGACACCATCAATGCAGTTAGCTGATGTTGCCACCACACAGGCTCCACTTCTAAAAAGGTTATTTTCACAACACAGGCAAGTTAAAATTATCTATCAATATTACAGTATATTAATAATAAAAAACACATTAGGCATAATATTTGACTAGCGACTCACGGAAAGCTATTAAACTCTTCCCATCCCTCTGAAGCAAAAAATAATTGGCCCGTGTTGTAAGAGTCACCAAGTGTTTCCCCAAGGTGTTGGGCAAGGACAGAAGCACGGGAAGAGACCACACGTCAGGGCTGACGACGGCAACTATACAGTCCTCCGAAATTCACTCAGGACAGGGAACCCCAGGCTACCTGATTTCTACAATTCCAGTTATTGTTGATGTGTAAAACTGCCACTCTGCATGGGAAACAATGTCATTTCACAAGCAGACCCCTTGCATGATGCAATTTTGGCAGAAGCATGGGGAAGCCAAGTTTCTCAAGTGGCACGCTCACGCAGAACCCATTTCAGTAAAATACTCCAGGTTTTGCTGAATGTTTAATGGCACACGCATTCCTACTCAACTGGGGACAGGATTATAACCAGCCAAAATGCATCATATAATTGCAGCTAAACATTTGGTCATTTAAAGATGTATGCATGTCTGTGGAGGAGTTCGGTTGCGCTGGTTTTTTAGGGTTTGGGTAGTGGGGTTTTTTTTGTTGCTTTGTTTTGTGGTTGGTTTTTTGTTGGGTTTTTTTTGGTTGTTTTTTGGTTTGGTTTTGTTTTTTGTTTTTTGTTTTTCTTTTTCTTTAATGGGGGGAATTAGTACTACAGTTCTTAAAATTACTTTCTTCTGGTTACATCATTAGACTGGCTCCATCAAGGACAATAAGGTTCTTCCTGTGACATTTGCAGAGCTAAGATTTCCTTGTATGTGAATAAGGACACATTTGTTCCCCAGAAGGGGGGATGTAGAATTAATAGTTTTGAAATACTTCTGCAACACAGCTGTGTGCCAAACAAAAGATTAGAAGCAAATGACATAACTAGATTTGGGGAAAAACATAAGGAAAAAACAGTAATACAACCTTCCAAAGCATCTGAGCACCCCATAAAAACTCAACATGTGCTTGGAATTTCTTAACTATTTTGCTTATAGACCGCACAATAAAAAAATATCAGAGTCCTCATAGATTCTAATGTTAACACAAGACCCCTTCACATCAAGAAAATGAAAAACCATTACTGCTAAGAGTGTACAATCTTCTGGAATGTTCCTCCTCAAAAAGCTCAAAAGTTCCAGCGCTTAAATACAGAGTCTTCGCCTCATAGCCGATAGGATAATACCCCCCCTACTTTAAGAAGTACCAGTGAAAAGCTTTGAAAGACCTATGCAAGGAACTGTAAATTTATGAAACGTAACACAGCCATTTCTCAGTACAAGATTGTTTTGCTTTAAAAAGCATATGTATGGCCTTGGGCTTTAGCTTACTGTATCAAGCAGTCATTTGCTTTACTTTTACGGCAATCCAACTTCCAACTGCAGTTTTTTAAATAAAAAGAAAAAAAAAAAAAGGCAAAAAGCCCAAAGACACCCCACTAAACAAGCAAACAAACAAAACTCCAGAACCCAGACCCTCGAAAGGTAATTCTTGTATTAACTATGTGACCAATACACACTTCCAATCCCTTTTAAAGCCAGCACTTCCTAGCAGCGGACGCAAACTAATTTATTTTACCAATATTGCTCTGCTGAAATGTTACAACTAATTAGATGGAGCTCAGGTACTTTCAGACACTTTGTTTCTTCCCTCCAATTTAGGTTTTGTTAGGAGACGAGTCCTGTCTTCTTGCCCTACTGCAGAACCACATGTAAAACGTTCTAACACAAAAAACGTGCTTGGGAGAGAGAGGGAAAACCGAAAAACCTGCCAGGCTGGGAAGATAGTGAACAAAAACCCAGCCAAGGTAAAGTCAGTCATAAGAAGACTGTACTGAAAGCCTTCTCAGACAGGTGAGGGACATTTGCTAACCCTAAGGCAGAACAAAGGCAGACATCAGTGGAATATCTACTACTGCAGCTCCTGCATAGACTGTATCAGAAAAGTCCAGAAAGGAAAAGGCTATGCTCAACAAACTATCGATTCAAAAGTTATCAATGGCTGAAAAAATACCCGCAAAGACAAACAAACAGCTATGCCGTTTTGAAACAATGCTTAAAACTAAACTATGCAAACAATATTCGAGACTATGGAAACTTAAATGTAGAACTTAAGAGAATTTGCTCCCTAGTAAATATGCTCGTGATTTTTCATGGGAAATCTGATGTTATTTTAAATATCAAACTATATATAATTGTTACGCAGATCTCATCTTCTTTTACCAGGCCCGGATTATTTTTTCCCCCCATATATGTTTCTCCTACAATGATAAAGGATCCATCCCAGCATGCCACCTGAACTAGAATCTTCTGTAGACTGACATAAGTTAACACTCCCACTAGTTTAACGCCCTGACCCAATGATGGGCAGAAAAGCAGCATCTCCTGCCTTCAGGAGGAAGACTCAGGGTTACGTCAGGGACACAGTTAGTTAGGATACCGCAAACGGGAGGTATGGTTGATCTTTAACGATGCAGTGAGAAAAGCAGCAGTTGCTCCCCCTGTTCACAACTTATTTTGCGAAAAAGAAACATGTCTGAAAAATGACTGACAGTAATGCTTGATATTTAATCCCTCACCAAGGGAACAAGCAAAAATTCTATTAATAGGAAGTGACAATTGATTTAACAGACTGTTCTGGAATTGGATGTCCTCTTAAAACACACTGAAAGAAAGGTACTAAATGGATACGGAGGCTTTTACATGACAATGATGAGCATAAAACACATAATTGTTATATGGTATTACATAAGACATAATTACTGTACAATATTTAGTTAATTGTCTTGGGAGAATTAAAAGATAACTAATGACATATCATGGTTTGCTCTAAGATTTGAAGGCTGAACAACCTCTTCTGCTGCCCCCAAACTCTGGAAATCAAAATGGGTATTGAACTCTGCAGTGATGGGCCAGCTATCTGGTGTCCACTTGATTAATCTTTCAGAAGCAAACAGGCAATATTTGGTCTTCTAAGGTAACACAGTTGTGGAAAATTAAAAAAAGTCTCTTTCTATCAAGGCCTCTTTTACAGTGAGCGGATGTGCTTACTGGATTATGTTAGTAGAATAATTTGTATTAAATCACTTTATCTGAAGTACACGCTAAGTCTGAAGCTTTCTTATGAAGATGCAATCTCTGATTAGCCTGCCTACTGTTTCAGGAGGTTTGAAGCTTTGTTTTCACTTAGTTGTTTTCTTTGTGGTGTGTGTGGGTGTGTGGTTAGTTGGTTTTTTTTGTTGTTTTTTTGTTTGTTTTTTTTTTTTGTTTTTTTTTTTTTTTAAATCAGCCTGAGTGAATAGTTTTGACATACAGAAACGTTTCAAAAAAGTGCATCTCTGCATTTGAGATTGTTTCACTCTGTTCTTGAGGATCAGTAAGCACCAAACTCAAAGACAGAGCTCAGAAGGCATTAAAAAGAACAGAAATGTGAATTCAAATGAAAACTTGTGGTAAAAGAATGCACCTTTTGGCGATACTTTTAGCTATTTCCAGTAGAACACAGCATTTTTGACACTTAAAGTATGCATGTTTGTAAAAATGGGAAAGTATCATCTCCTTCAGGCAAAGTCCAAAGTTAACTTAAAACAAGTAAAATGTACTATTTCTAATGATTGCTACAAGAAAATCTCAAAATGCGGAAGTATAAAAAAGAGTAAACAAGCTGACAAATTATGGCAAACAGTGCCCCGTGTTAAAACCAGTAAAACCCTTTCCATGCTTTGCTACACGGGCTATTTGCTGGTGCTCAGACAAATGAAGATGGATCACATAAAGGCCACCATGTCTAACTGCTTCTGCAGTTTAACACTTTAATATTGCATGTAATGTGCGTCAATCCACCTCAAGGGACACATTTATTTGGAAAGAGGTCACTGCACCAAAAATTACTGTAAGAATACTTCTCCCTTCTTTTAAAGAAAGTTAACTAAATAGCTGTAGTGACTAAACATTCATCATCTGGCTATGCAGTTTTGAGGTGTCAAACCGATACCCGAGCAGAAAAAAACCCACATACCTGGGCTGCCTAAATTGCTGACGGTTTTAACACAAGCTTGACGATTAATTTGGGGTATTTCACTATTAGGTCTCATTAGGATGCATTGACTACTGAACTAAAAGTGATAGCTGAGTAAGTGCAAGAGATTATTATCTAATTTACTTTGATGTGCAAACTGAAGACACAGTCACAATCAATAGAAGCTTCTGTCGGTACTTTAGGAGGGTCAGTTTTACAAAGCTGAAAGCAAGGATGAGTGGAAACTGTAAAGAATAAACATGAACAAAGATGGCAATAAATCCACTGCAAAGGAGGAACATTTTATTACATTTCCCAACCTACTCCCACAATTCAGCATTTATGAATGAAGTATTACAAGGTTAAAAGAATATTCTGTTTAAAAAGTGATGTAAAGAGCTCTAGAGGTTTTCTGTGTCCTTTGTTTGAAAAGGAAAAACTGATAGCAACAAGCTCAAGTCAGGAAATGCAAACTGAAGGTATCAAAAGAAGTGCAGCTCAGCTCATTAAGAACCATAAAAAGTCATTAAACTGCATCTGGAATAAATTAGATATTATCAATAGAATAAGTAAAGAATTAGGCCGAACATTAAGTTTCCTGCATGTAATGTAAGAAAAAAATGTTTAATACTTATTTCTATGCTATTGGATTATTTTACAGTGACAACCATTTTCTTCTCTGTCAATAACTAGGGTATAAAAATAATAAGAAAAATTAAACACTTTTAATCTTCAAATGAATCCCAAGATTAAGAACTGTCCACAAAGCTTTTACAGCTTTAGCGTCAACTCTGAGGAAAATTTGGAGCAATGAAGAAGTTCTGGGGAGTTACAGTTGTGCCACTAATTTGAAAGCACAAATTAGACATCCTTAATAACACCACAAACTAGTGAGATGAACTCTAATCCTACAGAAAAATAAAAGGAAAGAAAGAAAGGACCCCCTCTAAAAGCCCACAGAGCATACCAGCAGATTATGGATGTGCAATTAGTACTTATTAGAAGGGTTTTAAGGAAGATAGGCATGAACAAACTATTTTTTCCTGTACATTTTTCACTTCATTTGAGCTCCTGATTTAGGCCTACCCAAACCCGCACAGATTAAGAGCCAGCTGCCAGGCAGGCCCAGCCGCGGGGGTAACTTCAAAGGCCGGCTCAGCGGGCACCATTAACCTTTCTGGCAGGTCCCAAGGCATTTGTTCTGAGGTGCAAAAGTGCCCGTTTTCCTTATGAGTCACTTAGGAGAAAGAAAGCCACAATAATTATAGATAAAACTGCGAGGGCGATACAGCCCGGTGGAACCGTTAATCACGTTGGAGGTGCTGCCCTGCCATGGCCCACTTCTACGGGCGCCCCAAGTACGGGTTTTTTAGAGGATACTTCTCGCTAAAATGTAAGCGGGCTGTGTCTTCAAAAAAAGCGAAAGATTAATGTTAATTAACTGGTAATTTAGAACTGCAGTAGCTAAGTAACTTCATCTTGAAGCTACCCAACAGCCTGTCCCCCATGCACCTCAAACCCTCGTCCCCTCTGTATCGCCTGCCATTGTTTCAGGGCACAATGCTGCCAGGTTTGGGGTTTTGTTTCTTCAACCGGATGCCTCTGACAGCTTCTAAGCAATGTTTGCTCCTCTCGGCTCCACAACGTATCTGATATCCCCATCTCTTATGCCACAGCAGCTACACTCCGGCGCCTTGTATCTCGCATTACAGAACAACTGCAAACAGGAAACCTCAAGACTAGTTCAGTGGTAACGAATTTCTGCGTAGCTCCAATCCAGCACAAAAGTTAAGCTTGTTTTTTTGTCTTGTAAGTGGCTTAGAAGTCTTTTTAAAAGACACACAAAGAAATAGTTGAGAATACATATCGGAAACGCCCAGAAATACATCCTTCCTGCTAAGGAGTCAGTACAGCACTTTACCATTCAACAAAAAAGAAATTTCATGTTATATATGTTTATATAATAACATATAAAAGGATGTTTGTAAAAAAAAAAAAAATCCCCACACAGTGTTTTCACAAAGCCTATCACACGAATCAGCCTGCCCAGATGAAATAAGCAGGAACTGCTTCAAATGATCTTTTAAAATGTAAACTCGCCGTTTAAGGAAAGGGAATCACAAAGCGGGCATCTCCTCAGCGAGACCCACACGTTTCACCCGCAGCCCAGAGTCTTGGCGATGACCATCTCTGATGACTGTAGGTGACGACAAAGCCCTTTCCAGCTCTCCAAACCCACCCCAGAAGGAAGGTGTAGCACCAGTGTCTACCAGGCAAGAGCAGCGGAGAAGCCCTCAAAGGCAGAGGTTGCCAAAGCACAACAAATGCAGTGAGGGTGATCTCCCAGCTTACATCTCCCCTCCCTTCTTGTAAGCCAAGGTCACCTCATAGTCACAGCTGACCATTATTCACTAATACAGCTTCATGATTTGGGGCTTACGGTTTCAGAAAAAGTGGAAGTTGCAAGAAAAGGACACGATGATGTCATAACAGTAAGACTCTGGGAAGTATTATTAGATAAGAAAAAAAGTGCTAACACTTATTTGGGAAAGTAGCAGATACTTCAGTCTGCTGCCTCTCTAGTGGTAGACAGAGAAAGCCATCAGGGCTGTTACAAGGTAGGCTGCTGCAGCACTAAAAGAACACAAATCTGAATTCTGGCCTTCTGTTAATTCATGTAATACAACCCTAATTTTATACAATGTTCACTCTGTTTCATGCTACGACCTTCATATGAGCTAACCTTCCCCATTTAATTTTTCTTTCATTTCATTAGTAATACTCTATGCCACAAAATTTCCTGGTGTGGTGGGGCAGCTCAAGATACAAACGCTTAATCAATGTGACAGTCTTTAAAACACATAATACTAAGTACTATCTTTCCTATTTATGCAATAAGAACTCTGCTGTTTCGGAAAGCTAAGTTTTTAAAAATCTTTTGATGTCTTACTTAAAAAGAAAAGGATATTGCTATACCCCTTCTGGAACAGCATGCCTATTATAAAGTAGGCAGTGTTCATTTTTAGCTTCTGACAGATTATTTAAATTTAAATTTCTATTTCAAAGGAGAAAAACTGGCATTCTACAGGAACAAGCTGGTATTATAGTAACGGATGTTAAGGTTTCACAATACCAGTTAGGAGCCTTATAATTTACCTACGCTTAAAAGATAGATAATGATAATAACAGAAGTTACAGAGAAAACACTCTAATAGGTCTTCAGCTAAGGTAAAACTGAGTATGGTCACCAACACACAGGGCAAAGGGCTTATAATAAAAACCTGGCTCAAGTCTTTCCATAAACATGGAAAGACTATTAAGAAATCGGCTAAGGACAACCTTAAGGGATTAAAAAAACCAAACAAACATATTTCAGCTTGTTTGGGGTGGGATGGGCAGGGAGAGAGAAGGGGGTAGGGGGGTGTTTTTAAGAAATCTGTATTTTTATTTCATTTGGAAAGCAGCACAAAGATTTACAGACGGTACTGGCAACCTTCTAGAGACCAGGCAAAAAACACTGAGAACGAGGATTTTTGTAGTTAGATGATTTTATTAGTGCTTCATCCAACCCAGATGGTATTTTTGGAAGAAGGTATTTCCCTGTATCTTTGAAGACTATAACAAACTTGCATCTTTTCATGCCCTCTTATTATATACTTATCAGAAAACATAAGGAGTGTGAATTACTAAGTTATCATCGCTGGTTTTAGTCTGTTAAAAGAGGGGGGGAAGTCTGAATGTAAGGCAACTCCAACCGCAGACAGCCAGCTAACATCCCTTCCTACCAACTCCTTCCTCCAGCCTTTAGTCCCCACATACTCGCGCCATCTGTCCTCAAACTCCCTTTCGTGCATCAGTTGCTGCAAGCTCCACCAGCAGACAGGTTCTCATTCTGCCTCCATGAGCAGCCTACGCAGATGCAACTATTGCGAATGACGCAATCTGCAGTGACTTTTTACACTATTAGGGCAAAAAGCTGCTTCTTGCTTTATTTTGAAGGCATTGCCACCAAGAGCGATGGATGGTTTTCCACATTCTAGACAGCAATGGTAAAACCCAGACTGCACAGAGAGGACATCTTAGGACCCTTCGGCTACAAACAGCATGAGACAAACAGGGAGAAGGCAGCTTTTTTGACCTATGTTTCTTGGCTGCAGAGTAAACACCACAGAACCCCAGACACCGCCTCACATTTAAATAAATACAGAGAGAGGCTCAGAGAAGAGCATCGGCTCACCTTTTTCTGAATTCTTTTAAAAGCAGTTTCAGAAAAGCCACAGAGCTAATAAACAGCTCAACCACGCTAAAGGAAACTTTTGGGAAAAGAGACCTCATCTCGCCTTTAAAACAGCAGCAACGATTAATGGCCACATCTACGCGTTGGTTTATGTGTGTTTCTATGAAGTCAGAGACAGGGATAAGCTTAATGTTTGTTGATGTTGCTCTGGACCGTTCTCTCTCCATTCCTCCCAGCAGATAACATTCAAGCTTACCTATACATTTGGAAATACATGGGGGGAAAAAAACCACACAAACGTACAAACAAAAAAAACAAGATACAAGGAGGGGAAAGTCCAGGAAAAATACAACATACATTAGGTGTCTAGACAAGACAAAATTACAAAATAATTTTACACCTCCCAACCTCTCCATAATCCCTTACAAAAAGGGGGCAGGAGGGTGCCAGGCACACAAGATCACAGATAAAACCCAGACACTCTACTGAAAGGACATTTAGGTAATATTATCTATATGACAGACTGATGAAACATGCTCTGTGGAAGAACAAATTAAGTGTATCACTGTTCACGCATTTTCATCCTCACTACCAATAAACCTTCCTTCTCGCCTTGAAATTAAAACAGTCGGCCACTCAAGATATGGTGAACAACACAAAATTTTATAAGGGAGACATCCTTGAATTTCTTTCAAGATAAAAAAAAAAAAAAAAAAAAAAAAGGCGTTTGCATGATTTTCTTGCATTGCTGCTTCTTTTCCCCTAGCTCAAACATTCAATGGTCTGCAGGAATTATACTTCACTAGAAGTGTTAGTACCTTTATGTATTGTATAAACAAAGAACAGACCTCAGACATAAGAAGTTTAACCTTGATCTCACACAGAAGGACAAAGCTCAGAATCACTGTGGATTGCTGCGTTTTCCTGCTAATCCCTTGAAACACTGCTACCTACTTTTCAAGAGGTTTCACTTTAAACTGTCTATAAAATGCTGAAAATAAAATTGAACTGCTGACCTTCTGTTCCCCAATAGAAATATCATATATTCACTTTTTAACTAGAAAGAGGAAGAGATGTTTGTTCAGTTCAAAAATGCATTTATTCCCAACCAAAGCTGTTTAAGAAAAAAAAAAAAAAAGAGTACATTGTCCATTTCTAGACAATGATCACTTTATAGTCTTAAGCAATTTATCAATTGCTTTACAAAAAAGCCCATTCAATCTACCTCATGACAGTAGGAAAATGTGAAAAATATGTATATTAAAACATTTTTTAACTTTCTAGCTCACAGAACATAAAGTCTTTTAAGGGCCCTGTTCAAACTCTGTTTCTGTGAACTTCCAGTTTACTGTCATTTCAAATATTGAATAAATTCTTAGACTTCTGGATTTTTTTTACTAGGTCACCTAGACCAGAATTTTTATCCAATATAAAGAGGTGCATGTGGCAGTGAAAAAAAACAAACACAAAAAACCCAAACACAAAAATATAAGATACTTCTCAGTTTAACTCTCAAGGCAAAGTTCCACAGATTTTTACCTGAATTTGCGTTACTGAACACCAATTTCTCATATCTGGGAGAGTTTCTCAGGCAAAAAGCTACTTTCTGGAAGCAGTGTCTTTGAATATTACAGGTAAAAATAATCACCGGACACAAGATAACATTCTTGATTCTGTAACCAAGGAGGCAGCTTAAAAGATACAGTGTTAGATTTCATTAAGAAACAGCTAACACCATTAAAATTATTCCTGTATAAATCTGTACATCTTCCTGAAGAAGACTGGACCGCAAGACAGTTACTTGGAAAGCTATCCTTTTAATTTCCTGATCGGACACGTACCAAGAGAAAGCACGATTTAAATGAAAAGACACTCTTGGATCTTTGTATGAGATGTGAGCGGATGCTGCAGCTTCACAAGTCTTTTGCTGGTCAGATGAACTGCTGTGCTAATGCTACACAAGCAGGAAACTATCAGCCCAGGCAAGAAAGGGCCATCCCAACCTCCCCCTGAAGTTATCTGTTCTCCTTCTATCTAATAGCTCTTCAGAGTCAAGACAGGAATCCTTTCTTACCGCTCCCAAAACACAAGCGCGGAGGAAACTCCGTCCCTCACACTTTTCAAAAACAAAACAGGTTTCAAAACAACCTGTCCTATATGCTTTAACTTTAAAGTCAAGGCTTCATTTTTGGTCTGGAATGTTGCCAGCATTTATTTATTTCAATCAAATTATTTCTTACATACTCCAGTTCAAATGCAGTCCTCTTCCAAAAATCAGTACTTGTGAGTGCTCTGCCACATGATTATAGCAGCAAGCTATTATTAGTTCCTCAGTCAAAGGGAAGGGACACAAATCCAAGAGAGAAACACCATTCACTCAAGGGGAAAAAGGATGAAGAGGGATTTACAGAAACCCTTCTGCCAGGTATGCTCCAGAGAACACAGCCTGCTGTAAGCACATTAGGAAGATGCTCCTTATTCTGAACTCTTACCTTGTAGTTCAGGTGTCAGCTGCTTTAAGATGGCTTACACAACCTAAAAAGTTGTTCCACTACTATTCCCCCAACTTGATTTTCCACTGCACCAGAACTGCTGCTCAAAAAGACAAGCTTCTGAAAGCAAACTTTTACCAGATAAAGACTAGAAATATCTGACTTTTTAAATAGAAACAGTTACCCAAAACCAAGAATAAGCAATTAAAAGAGTCCACATTCCTATGAGCAAAATATACATTCAGTAGAGACCGACACTGCCTGGCTATGCCAGACTCTCGTCCTTCTTTATTCCCACTCTCAACTCCAATGCTTGACCAAAACTGAATCTTTCTAAACTCCTCTAAATCTCCTTGTACTGTTTCATCTTCTGCCAGAAAATTTGTCACTTTTCTGAATGAAATCTCCCTGCAATAAATAAATCAGTTCAAAACTAAGCATTTGGCTTTGGCTGCTACATGACATTCCCTCTCATCCACAAATGTTATGTACTCTTGCACTGATGAGACGTTCTATTCTCACACACTCACAGATACATTTTCTTCCTCACTCCCACCAGATAACAATAAAATGCATCAACAAATGTGAAAGGGAATAATAGTAGCCAAATAATTTCCAAAGGTGGAGAGACACTGTGGGGATTAATATCTGTACTGGAACCAAGATTAAATAAAGGAAAAACAGGTTCAAAACCACAGGTCTGAAATTTAGAACTTTAGCCACAGAGTTCTCGTTACTTCTAGGTCAATACAAATTTAAAAATTTATATTGCTACTGAGTTTCAATAAGAGTGACTATGCCATCATTGTTTCATATACAAGTTTAGTTGAGAGCCACACAAAATATTTAGTACTTGACAGCTTCTTGTAGTACCTTAGTACTAATTGTAGTCAAAATTCGAGTGACACACCACAACTCTGTTTTAAGTAATTTTACAACAACAGTACACAATTTCTTCATTATCTAAATTAGAACTTACTAAGAGAAGCCAATAGTGTTACCAAATCTGCAGCAGGCCTCAATGAAAAAGGCTTTTTAAACAAATTCATACACAAACATTGAGAGCTGTGGAGCAGTGTATGAAAGGAGCAGCAAATTACAATTCCTGGGCTCATCAAAAGTACGAGCAAGTATATAAAAATTCACAAGTCACCTCAAGGTGGGAAAGAGAATTGGGAGAAGGGGGAAGACACGTGCATCCCCTTCTCCCCGTGAACCTCTGGGAGAACTTACAGAAGAGATATCCCTTTTCCTTCCCTGCATCACAGAACCTCTGAATGCTTCAAGTGACTAATACCAAGCATTTTTATTTTATTTGTTCTTGTTCTTAAGCTCCTTGTTGAAAATTAAGCTCTGAGGAACAGGTCTTGGACTGAAGTGCTCTTTGATGCCTTGTTCCTGCTCCTCTAGTGTGCAATATACTTATATTCAAAACCTCAGACCTGAAACCTAATCAAATTCAACAAGTGCAAGTGTAGGGTCCTGCACCTGGGGAGGAATAACCCCATGCACCAGCACAGGTTGCGGGCTGACCTGCTGTAAAGCAGCTCTGTAGAGAGAGAACTGGAAGTCCTGGTGGACAACAGCATGACCATGAGACAGCAGTGTGCCCTTGTGGCCAATAAGGCCAATGGTCTCTTGGGGTGCAGCAGGTCAAGGGAGGTTATCCTTCTCTATACTCTGGCCTTGGTGAGGCCGCATCTGGAGTACTGACTGGGTCCAGTTCTGGGCTCCCCAGTTTAAGAAGGGCAGGGAACTACTGGATAGAGTCCAGTGGAGGGCTACAGAGATGATCAAGGGAATGGAGCATCTCTCTTATGAGGAAAGGCTGAGACCTGGGTCTGTTTAGCCTGGAAAAGACGACCGAGATGGGATCTCATCAATGCTTATCAATATCTAAAGGGCGGATGTCAAGAGGATGGGGTCAGACTCTTCTCAGCAGTGCCCAGTGACAGGACAAGGGGCAATGGATACAAGCTAGAACAAAGGAAATTCCATCTCAACATGAGGAAAAACTTCTTTACTTTGAGGGTGGCAGAGCACTCGAACAAGCTGCCCACAGAGGTTGCAGAGTCGCCTTCTCTGGAGATACTTAAAACCCGCCTGAATACTTTCCCGTCCAGCCTGCTCTAGGTGGACCTGCTTTGGCAAGGGGGTTGGAGCAGATGATCTCTGGAGTTCCCTTCCAACCTCTACAATCCTGTGAGTCTGTGAAACCAACCTTTAGTTCCAAAAAGGTAAGCAGTACTGTGTCATTGTATCAAATGCTGCCCTTAGGTTTTGTTACTCTTATTTTTTGTTACATATATTTTGTTACTCTTATTTTTAACCATTCTACAGAATTAGTCAGGGTACTGGCTCAGGATCGGGAAATGCCCAGTCACCACTTCCAGTAGTCTGGTTTGTACCGTCATTTTCCTCTGATTCTCCTGTCACAGCAACCTACCGATCTCTCCGCCCCAACCTTTTTTCCTAAAGAATACACAGCAGCAGCCGCTCCTCACACAACTGGACATAAACAGCACACGTATGGGACACTGCCATTTTGGCCACCAGTTACAGGATTACAGCTCACAGGTCAGGACTTCCTGAAATTTCAGCAACCTACTGTTGTCAGAAAGTATGTTATAGCAGCCGTGCATCCAAAGAGTGCCTGAAGCACAAGCCAGCAGTTGAGAATGCAAGATTCCATTATCCCTCTGAGGGTAAATTCAATTTCTAAAGAGCACAACTGTCAAAACCTTGCTTAGCAGCTAGTTTCAAAACCAGTTTTATAAACATACACACACACCAGGTTTGTAGTTCTAGTCAAAACATCTAAGTAAACCCAAGGATGTCACACCCTTTTCTTTTGAGATAAATGCTTTAGCTTACCAACCACCCTGATCTTCACCATCATAAACCAGCGCTCTCTCAATAATGGAACAGACCTTTCCAGATCCTATACAAATCCAGAGCTGGTAGAAAATGCCATTCAGTAATCTTGAGGGAGAACTAAGAAAGGAAAACTAATACTCTGACTGTTTAATCTTGAAAGACAAATTCAGAGATCAAATACAAAGAGAGGTCTAACCCTCATTCAATAGCATTTTTTTGGGCTGGTATGTGATAACTTGAGAACTAATGGTTATGAGGCAACCCAGCTTATCAGGGAATGTGCTAAGCACAGAAAGACAAAACACTACTGATTCTGGTGCAAATTGGGAATTCAAAATCAACCTCTTGGGAAAATCCAGATCCCCCAAACTACCTGCTGCTTCAGGCAAAGGATTTCTCTGACATTATCTGTTTGCTTGCATCACAGAGGATACTTAACTTGCATATAGGAACCATGTCTGTTAGGACGTCAGTAATTCACATTAAAAATAAATAAATAAATCGGGCTACAGGTAGATTTTACAGGATAGCAGGAAGAGGTGGAACAAGTCACAGGGAAAAGAAGTGCTAAAAAGTAATGCAAGGACTCAGACTAGCAAGGAAAAAAACCAGTGCAAGTAGCACTGACAGCAGCAAGGGATTTGCTGGAAGGATTGCACATGCAGCTGCCGAATCAAAAAGCCGGAGTAGGTTCATTTAAAAGAAAGAGGGGGGAAGAGGGTTACAGAGCAGGTAGAAAATAAGCTGCACAGAAGTTCTATTATGGGGAACAACTAAGAGCAGCTGGCACAGACAACAGCCTACAAAATAAGAAGGGATAAGATGAGAAGCTGCAGGGGATCCCTGAAACAAAAGGGTGTGAAGAGAGAGCACAAAGGAAAGCGGGGGTTAAACCCAAGAGACTGCAAGGAGCCTGTGATGTCTTAAAATGAGACTCTCAAACTTCAAATCAGGGAAAGAAAAAAAAGATTATAAAAGGTTTGTATGCGTGGTATTCTACGCTTCATATTACTACTGGCTTAAAAAAATAAACAACACGACAAGCTCATTTTCTCAGTCCTCTCTGCTTAGTACAATTTGCGCTTTGTTACTACAGCGCAAACAGTAATTGTAACCCAAGATTAATTAACCGAGTTATTAGAAACAGAATTCCACAGCAAATATACCACACTAACCTTTAAATATTTTCTGTTCTGTGAAATCCACCAATTTCAGCGGTTATCCAGAGCGCCTCTGGGTAACGCACATAAAACCATTTGCCAGATACAAAATGAGATGAACTGTGTGTACTGTCTCTTCCCATTCATTAAAAGGCAGTATTTCAGCAAGCTGAACTGATTTTTTAATATCATAATACATTTGATGTAATACATACCATTTGAATATGATGTTATATGGAAGATGTTAAGAGCACTACTGAAAATAAAATCATTTACAGTTTTAGCTGTATTTCTACTACGCACCAATTCCAACACGAACAATGAATCATTTAAAGCTCCCTCAAAGCCTCCACACCAGAAGAACTGCCTTCCAGCCATTACCAAATGGAGGAACAAGACTTCAACTGATTTTGTAAGTGACCTACGCCAACACTGGCTGTGTGCCTGCTTCTGCACAGCACCAGCTCGAGCAGTCAGCCGTACAGAGCTACCAAACAGGCACAGCACCCCTCAGAAACCTGAGGGGAGGGCATCTCCGGCAGGCGTCTGCAAGCGGGAGATAACAACAGCTTCTTTATGGGGCAGATAGATCTTGGAATAACTCGGGTGACATCGGCCTCAACTGCTAATCTGCTTCCTCCTTCAGGAGAATTTGGGATTACTGACCCCTCCTTGCACCAATACAGCCCTATCACACTACACAGAGCTGGCACAAGGGCTGCTCCCGCATCCCGGATGCCGAGTGCCTCAAGCTGACACTCCTGGACCTATGCCTCTATGTCCAACACTCACCAAAGTCACAAACGCTTTTAGCATGTCAGGTTACCCTCCATGTGATGTAGCTTAACTGCATAAACTACCTTGAAGAGTTTCTCAAGATCATATTCTAAGCCACATCAGTTGTCCCTCAAAAGCGCAGCGTATATTCAAATTTTCTAACTGAAACTAGCGTAACACAGGGATAGGTTTATGTAGAAGCCACAGAAATAGGGGCTCAGTAACCAGTTCTGCCAGTGGCATTCCTCCGAACACTGGTCAGGACAGTAAGATTGGTCACTGTGTGTTTTGTGCTCAGTTCACAAATATACTCAGGCACAAGCTTAACCTTAGCTTATTTGCATATATCTATTTCATATATATAGCTTAACTCATAGCTATATTCACGAGCAACATGCTAGATTCTTTTCAGGAGGCAAAGTTTTTTTTGGCTCAGAAAAACTGACACGCTGGATGAGAAGACAGCCAAAGCCCATACGGGCTATCAAACCACAAAACTACTTCCACCAGGAAAAACGCGGTCATTGTTTTATTTTTACTGAACTGAATTTTCATGTATTGATGAAAGCTGTACAGTGTTCTCTGACAAGGAATCCATATGGATTGCAGTTAAAGTACACTGCAAAGACCATTTGTGGGCCGTAACAGGTACCATTGATATCTACAAACCTGAGTTGCACCTGAAGCTATCAAAGCTGGAAAAAAAATTATAGACGTGTGATTCTTAATAATCTATATTAATATTATTAGGAAATAAAAGCATGCCTGTATTTTCATGCAAAGAACTACAATTACTACAAAAAGAAACAGGAAAAAATGTAGTTAAAAATCTAAAAAAGAAAGTACTAGAATTACATAATTCAGGGAAGATCAATTTATTTGGGGGGTATACCTGTGATTACGGGGGTGTAGACGCGGGATGAAAGTATTCTTCCCTACTGTCCACAATTACAGGTTAGAAAGTATTATGCCATTAGCATAACATAATATGCAGTATTCTATAAATTCATTTATTATACTAAATGTCTGTAAGTATTTTTAAGTAATACTAAAGTTGCATTCAAAGGCTTAAAATGAACACTTTAGGCACCTGGGATCGTGGACATAATTACAGGAAACCTTTTTTTTTTTTTATGAAAAGGAGTCCAGACATCCACTCAGTGCACACCCTTCATTCTCTCAGTTACTGTCAGCATCAAAATTTCCCATAACTCACAAAAAACACCAAGAACAGGCATTGTTTTCCTTGGGTTTAAACTCCTCAAAAATCAACAACTACAAACATGCTGATCCATAGGAAAATACCAAGAAATATTTTGATACAGCATCACGGACTAGTTGAATTGAGACTAGTTCCATCTAGTTGAAATGTCTGTGCTGCTTTTTCCTCTTTAATCGAGGAGGAGGATCAGTCTTTCAAAAGCTGTGATCAGGTCCCCATTCTTGCAATGTGAGAGGTATATTCATGTCGCCGTTGTTCTGGGCACCTTTTCAGAGTAGGCTTTCCACCAACTGTTGTGGTACCGTAGCCATTGACATTTGATCGCAGTTTAGCAAATCTGCTGGGTACTAAGACTGTCCTGGTTTGAGGTAAAACAGAACCAATTTTCTGATTTGTAATTTTACTTTTTAGCTGGGCCTCTTCTAACTGACTAAAGTCTGAAATTAAAGCATATTGTTCAGACACTGTTCACTCTCAGAGTGATAAGACCTGATTATACCAAGGAACGGTATGCACAGAGGCTCTTGCTTATACTTATTGCTGTAACATCCAAGGTCAGCGAACTTCGCTATTTACCCCGTTAGAGGGTCGGAAGCAGAGAAGCATAGAGGGGTCCCACCTGCAGGGAGGAGCGGATGGGACAGACGACCCAAAACTGACCAGCAGGGTATTCCATCCCATCTGCATCACGCCCAGTATAAAAGCTGAGGGATCAAAGGGGCAAGGTTGCTCTGGCTCGCTTTTTCTTCAACAGCCGACATGTGAGGAGGACCCTGTCTGTTCCTCTGCCTTTGATCCCGATCCGAGCATTCCTGACTCTAGTTCCGGAATTCAGCTCCTGTCCTCCAGTCTGGGACTTTCCCTGTGTCTGCTGGTGACGCGTTCATCATCGCGGGAGCTGGATACGGTTTTGTATATATTGTATACTTTTTTCTTTAATTTTTATTATTCTATTATTATTTACTATTTTCTTATTTATTATTATTTTCATTAAAGTAGTTCTTTCTCTAAACTCGTAAATCTCCTTATCTCTTCCTCTCCTCTCTGAAGAGAGAGCTGGGGGGGGGGGCATCTGTCATTCTGATTGGCCAATCCGGCCAAAACCACGACAAAGATGCTGATAACTTTGCTTGTACCTGTTTGCCTCCGATCTCATCAAACAATCTCCTTCCTGTGTACAGAGGTATCCCTGAGGAATCAAACAGTACACTCCAGAAAGGTGTGTGAAGTCTCAAAAAATTATACTATGAAAGAACATTTCCCAGAAGATTTTATCTAAACATCATCGCTAAAATACGAAAAAAAGAACTGCTCAAGGCACATACTAATATTGCAATCACTTTTCAAAATACTCTATTGTGAAAATACAAGATATGATTTATTTTTTGATTCAAAGACTTTAAGTGAATGAGGAATAAGTTCAAAAATACTGAATACCACCACATACAATACGGTGTTCTAAAACAGTTCAAATGCTTTTAGGATAGTTTCAGATCTACAACTGAATGATTGCAATAAATTGCCAGAACATTAGACTCCATCTGTAGCTTAATATTAATATAATTACAGAAATGACAGAATTTTTGTTTAAATAAAGGGTGCCTTTCTATATAGTTTTCTTCCTTAAAGAAAAAAAAGGAAACAGAAAAAAGAAAAAAAAAAGGGAAAAAGAAACAAACCACTGAAAAAAGCTAGCTTGCCCAGCTAGACAAAAGATAAGCTGGCCGATCTTGACAACCACATACTAATTACACTGTAGTTCTGACTCAACAAGATCCTATAAGGACACATTATTGTCCACAGTTCGGTGAAGTTTAAAAACACTTTGAGTGGCATTTGTGAATATTTACTCTGTTGCCAACTGCATTTCCTTTCCAAAGGGCAAAAGATTTACTATGTTCTGGTTCAACAAAACATTTTAAGTGCAGGCTTTACTGAACCCACACCTATGCACTCATTTCCTTTCAAGAAAGGCATTAGAATGCTCCAAGTTTTGCAGAATGACATCTTTACCTAGTTGAGTATAGTCCATCAGAAACATGCACACAGAGGATGGAAGAGACACAAAGCATTAATATAAAAGTTAGACTTAATTTTGTTACTGAAATTAAGTGTTGTCTAATGGGACATAGCAAGTATTTCGGGTACGCATATGTTCAAACAAAACAAAACAAAAAAGATGAGAGAAAAAAAAAAAGAAAAAAAGAGAGACATGTACACCTCTACATCCTCTTCCAACTCAGACGTCCAAGTGGCTCTTCCTCTCCTCCTTTCAGTAAGCCAGTATCTATTCATTGCCTTTTTTGGGAAGCATATAAAACCTTCACCTGCTGTAAACACCTTCACTTTGGGAACGCTTGCAGTGCAAAAGCCAACTGTAGCATCTCAGAATTTCCTTTTCAGTTTGAAGGAAAATGAATCATTTGCAAAAACATATGTAGATGTTGAACTTAAGACTGGATTGCATTTTCAATTTTAACTGGTTCACCTGCACTTTATTAAACAAATTAAGCCTAATTTCAACATCTGATAACACTTCATTGAACAAGCATTTAACAGAACTCACAGCAAAAATCAAGGCACCCAAGGACTTCATACATTGCTTTTCATTTGAAGGCTCCAAAACGTCAATAATTAGCCTTCCTAACTTCCTTCTGAAGAAGGTAACATTATTTTTATTTTATAAACACAGAATTTGAGTAAGAAATAATAAATCCACCTGGTAAAGTAATGAATGAAACTAAGACTCCTACTCTTCTGCTCTGTGCTTCAGCCACTACAATGCTGAAAGTTCATTCAGTGTTCTGCCTTTTTGCTTTTATTTTTTGGTACAGTTGTAATGAAGTTTCATTTTATTCAAAGTTTCTGTTAATAAATCTCTGTTAAGCCACAGAGATCAACTACAGTTACTAGAAGCAGATAGCAGGGTACATAAATTAATAGAAAGAAGATATTCAGACTCTACCACAAAATGAATCCTACGGAAAACATCAGCTTCACTCGGTTACATCAGGTCTTCGGAGCCAGCCCAGGAAGACACTCTATATATACTGAATGCAATTCTGTTCTGCTCTCACAGAAAATCCACAAACCTTCTTTCCTCTCAATATTTTATAAGCTCTTACTTAGTTTTTAGAATTCAATCAAAGATTAATATTAAGCCTGCTCCACCACAGGCTATGCATGGCGGTTAGTCCTCCACACCTCCCACACCACCACATCCTGCCTACGGTGCCTCCAGGGGAAAACGTCCCAAGTCAACACAGTAGGTAACAGTAGGCGGGAGCCCAAAAACTGTGGTAGCAATATCTAGTGCTTAATTAATAATCTGAGCCTATCCTTTTTTCTCATCTTTTTTTGAAAGTAAGAACTACAACTCATTTGTCTCAGATCACTGAAGGAAAAAGATTTGCTATTTAATCATCGATCCAGCAGTTTAAAAAAAAATAAAATTACAAGTACACTACATTACATGAAAGCAAAACCAAGCAATATATCCAGTTCACTCGTTATCTTTAGTTATGAAAATAACCACTGAACTTGAACCACTCACCTTTGGCACACTGTTAAAAGGAACCAGGCAGTGAAAGGTGCAGGACTCTCCAACAAAGTTACGTAGACCACTGTCTGAAACAACAAACAATACATATTTTAGTTTCAGCACTAAACTTAGAAGAGCTTTAGCTAGATAATTGGGTTTCATTCTATCAAAATCTCCTAAGAGAGGCTGAAGAGCAGGCAGAATGGCTCTAACTTGATCCACCTATTTAGCATAAATAGAATCCATCTTCATATTTAACTTTTCTCAATGAATACAAGGTCAACTTAACGGCCAACCATCCAAACCATCTAGGAAAGAAAGCAACTACAAACCTAGCCATCACAATAGAGAGAAAAATCAGTCAATAAACAGAATTAAAAATTCAGCCCAGTTTTAGAAAGATTACATTTGAAAGAGCACCATTATTTACTGTTTCCTTCACTTCTACATTAGTCAGTCTAACTTGCCCATACTTCCTAAGAAAAGGTAACGCTGTTACACGTGGAAAACTGAGGTACATCAGCAAAAGCACAGCCCGCAGCTTTGTGGGACACGACTATTTCCACCCAGGAGGCACTCACACATGTTTGGATGTGGAATCCACCTGGATTACTACCGCTTGTGGTTTGGGGCCCTCTGTCATGAGAGACGCTGACCCAGGGAGGCAGTGAAGTTGGTCAGAAGGCTGGAGAACTCTGTTAACAGAAGTTCCGGCTGGATGTAAAGAAGAAAGGTTTCACCACGAGGGTGGCTCAGCATGGCCACACGTCCCCCCCTCAGAAGTGATGGACCTTCTTCCTGAAGGTGTCTCAAATTCTCCTGGACATGGCCCCAGCTGGATGGCACAAGCCTCCAGAGGTCCCTCCCCGCCTCTGTTGTTCTGTTAAGTATTTCTAGCTGCAACACTAACCTTTCAGAAGAGGCTTCAAAATATTTAAACATTTGTTTCTGCCTATTAGCGATGCTTCTAACTCCGTAGGATGTCTGACAAATTCAGGCAGTGTGAATGCATTAAGATGCAATTCAAAGAGAAGGAAAAAATTCTAGACGCCTTCCTGCACTGCAGCCCCTAGCTCATAAGGACAACAGATTACAACTCCTACTCTACCTAAGGCCACTCATGCACAAACGTTTCTGTTCAAAGTCCTCTCTGAACAGATTCCAATCAGTTGCCGCTCTACGAAAGCATCCTACAAAGAAATTCTATTAAAAAGAGCAATTTATCCAATGATCCCATACATCATCATGAAAGGGGAAAAAAAGCACTGACAAATTTATTAAAAATACCTTACACAGATGTTTAAAAGCGAGATTTAGACTCCTACCCATTAATAAGTGGAGTAACAAAACTACTAAAACTACAATTCGGTAAGCATTTAAGCATAAATGTGTAGTCGGGGGTAAAGCATGGGAGAGTCCCTGCCCCTCGGCTCCCTCCCTGCTCCCCAGCAGCTGCAAGTGCAGCCAGAGCATTGCTAGCCCTCCTGAGAAACACACAACAGAAAAAAAAAAAAAAAAAACCACGGAGGAGGGCAAATTATAAGGACGCATTATTCAAACACAAAAGTGTCCTGATCCAGTCAAGCGTCTGAATGAAGATACGCCTGTGGCAGCATATCTTCAGATGGGGCTGGAGGGTGACCTACCCCTTTCTCCCCTGCCAGGGTGCTGGCTGGAGCGCCGGCTGCCCCACTGCCCAACCTGGGCTTTCAGCTTCCCACAGACACAGACCGTGGGCAACAACACTTTACTATATCAGTTTTCCTACCCAGTTACAGACCTTAACCGTGTTCTCACTGAAAAACTGTTCTATATTCGAAATTACAAGACAGATCTCCAGTAAATCGGAAAGAGATTTTAACAGATGAAACAACACTAAAACCCTGAGGCAGGGCAGATCTACTTCCCTACCGGCTGAATATTTTGTAGTTTTTCTCCTATCAATAATGCAAGAACATTTTTAACATTAAGAGGAACAAGTGAGAAAATACAAGTAATTTTGTTTTTTGTTACAAGATCTTCTGAAGTTTACTATCCTTCCCCTTCCTACCTCACAAATCATCTCCTCCCCATTACCATCCAGCACTGAAGTACTGTACCAAGTTTCTGACTTCGTTTGGGGTTTTTTTTTTTCCATTTTGTTCTTTAAATACATACCGAACACCTCTCAATTATTGCTCCCACCTTCACAAATGCACATTCACGTATAGAACTTGCATTTGAAAGTGCGCTGAAAAACAGGACTATTAATCATCAATACCTGAAAAACTAACCTTGTATTTATTAGCCAACTGCAGAGGAGGTACAGTTGGGGAAAATAAGAGTCCAAATTCCATTTAAACACACAAGAAAAGAGTGAGTCATGTGTTTATCTCCATGTAACAATGCTAACTTCCTTCTGTACAGCAAGAATGGTTTTATTTTCGTAGCTCAGTTAACATACATTAAAAGTAACTCAGAATGTTAATGGTGATAGCGCAAAGAGTCAAAGGAAGAAGATGCACAAGAAAAACTCATTCCTACCAATACTTTGATTGAAATAAAACCCTGTTAATCTAACAGACACACGAGTGCAAGGTGCAGACTAGTCTCTGTCCTCTCTGGGCTCAATTCTGTTGCATTGCGACCTCCGTTTCTATTTTCCTCCTGGTAAAAATCTTCACTGTACTATGGAAGAGCCAAAGGAAGTCTTCTGCTATCAATCACACTAAGAGTCACTTCCCCAGAAGAGGAACCAATTTCCATCACACGCCCCGACAGACCAAAGCTCTGCCTGCAATGCTGCGACTTGCAGAGTGACTCAAACTCAGGATGGAAACCTGGACCACAAATAAGTCGCTTATACTTTAAATATGCTCCTTGAAACAATCTTTCAGTTACATAAATTCAAGATCTGTCTTCTCAAAGGGCAGTAAATGGAAACAGTGGTTAGGGTTTGGAAGCATCTGCGTCAGGGCAGAGGGTTTGCACCGTAGGTGGGGTTTTCTAGTTCTGCTGCTGCATCCTACCAGCCAGGACTCTAGACAGCTGTATTTGACAGTAAAACCAGGATGGGGAATGAACAGTTAAACTCAGAGTACAAAATAATCTCTATCAACCTTCAAAAACCTTGGAGAACACATGACAAACAGTTACTGTCCACCCAAAAGACAAATTGGCGCAACATTAGAAAACTTGGGAAATGAATTTAATAACTCTTTTGAAAAGCAGCAAGGCAAAAGGAGGCACAGAGCTGGGCAGTCGTGTCCCATTATTTCTGTACCATCTAGTGTGACGTCCATTTGGACATGTAAAATGCCACGCTTCCTTACCACTCACAACTGTCTTCATATTCTATGCTTACTACGAGGTCCAGAGCAGAGGCACAGAAGATGACAACAAGAAACAGAAATTGGAGAGTACAGGAACTGGATGAACAGGTGATTACAAATGTGCAAGGTAGAAAGACAAATTTGTCAACATTTGAACAGCAACCTCAGTCACTCTCGTTTGTTTTCTAAACCAAGGTCCTCCGAACACAAGGACTATAACAAGTCCCACAGTAAAAAGCACTTTTGAATAGTCAGAAATAAAAGTTTGAACTTGATGCTTGCAAACGAGCACCATAACAGAAACATCAGTAACATCCGATTTAATAAGCACCTTCTGTTTAACTGTGTAATCTTTAAAGATTACAACCTAAAGAATAAATTAGTGCTCTTGTAATGATTAAATTACAAGTAACATCCAAAGTTATTAACCACCTTTCCTTTCACTAATAGCTCTAATGTGCCCCATTTTCTTTATCCCTGTGGCTAAAATCCAGATTCAGCCTTACAATGACTATTTCAACGACAATTCTCTTAGGCTCTCTTCCCAATACCCAACCACCTCCTATTTAAATTCTGACATGAAATAGCTAAAATAATCTCTTTGATACTTAATATGCTAATACACAAGAATGACCTGACCATAAACCTGTACTGCACAGAGTGGGAATTTTAACTCCAGTGGTAAGGTATTCAAGTGACTCCGATAACTATGATAAAATTCAACAATTGACGTATTACTGGTGACCTTCTGGAGAACAAATGAAAAGCACCACATTAATACAAATTCTCCTGTGGAGAAGATCAAGCTGGCAATCTGCCAGTTCATTACACCATCTAGCTCCACTCCAACATTAAATATTGCCTGCCTTTGTAATTGACTGAAATACGCTGGAGCAATTGCAGGTAACCACTTTGGGCTATTAAAGTATTCCATTAAGACTTCTCCATTAGGCAGATATTTCAAACGAAGTTACATCAAAATAGGCTATGTTCAAAATATTTTAACTACGCAGACAATTGGGCAAGCACAATCCAGTTCCACAGAGCAGCAGACAGATCAGCCTAAGCACTCAAAAGCTCAGCGCCTGAATTTGCTTAAAGGGAAAAGAAACCCACCAAGTGTATTCAAGACTCTAGCATATGCTTAGTATTTTAACCTCCTAGTCATACATATTCTCACAAAATCACTTACTATTACCTTCTTCTAAAGCTGAGGAAACAGTAATGTTAAAATACGCAATTGTTCTTCAACTCAGATAAATCAAGGCATTAATTGAATACTACATTTCAAAACTAAGTACGGAACACGGGGAGAAAACAGAAAGCAAGACGTGATGCACATCGTATTTAAGGTTTCAAAAAGGCAGCAAACTGCAGCATTGCACTACAATGTGCGTAACATTCTGAAAACAAACAAAAAAATTAAAATCCTTTCATGGTACATATTCTACACAACTAAGCTTTTCTTCTCTTAAGATTGTAGTTCCTTTACAGCAAGGAAGCAAGTGAAATGGGGCATGAGAGCAGGTTTGCTGCCTTGCATGCAGAAAAGACTGCCAGATACTTAAAACGCTGGAAAAGATTTAAACCTCTATGCCAGCTGTGAAAGCGAAACTAGCCCTTGAAGCAAAGACAAACATCTGTGTCTAAATGGGCTTTTTTAAGCAGTCCAGGTTTGGAGCCATCACCAGAGGCTGTAAGGCTTAGCCTAAGAAATTCGGGTCTCTTCTGAACAGTGCACGGGCAGGAGGTTGTGCATACACCTCCCGGTCATGCTGTTTGTATCAAGAAGGAAGCAATTAGACATGTACCATTGGTTGTTCACGCAACTTTTTTTTTGTTTGTTCATTAAAACAAACACATACTTTGGGGGGCAGGTAGGGAGAGGAACGCAGCTAGAGAGAGCATGCAATGGTTCCCACTTGAACCACATGCAATCAAAGAGGCTACGCTGACCTATATTCTCATTTAACTCCTGCAGTCAAGTGCACATCCTCTGCAGACTCTGGTGTATACGTGATAAGTTTTCAAAAAACAAGATTTTTTACATCTACTCACACAACCACCACCTCCCAGTCTACTCATGAGGCACAAGTAGTTCGTTTTCTAAATAATATCAACAATTAAAGTAACTACTGTATTTCAAAAACCAACTTCCAGTGCCAGCTTCCTCTGTAGTTGCAATCCAAATACATGCATGACTAGTGTCTTTTTAAATGGGAAAGAAACGAGGATTACACCTGTTAGTGACTGCATCTGTTAGGAATTCTCCAATATATATTGTACAGATTCACATTGTTTTATTAAGAGGAATCACAGGCTTCTTACATTCAGATAGGAGTTTCCCCAAAAAGTCCAAGTTATTTAAAAAGCTAATACTGATCCCAAATTACTACCTAAACTAACTGCAATATGCAAATTTTTTTAATTCCTGGCTTAAGCAGGATTTTCCATCTTGATACTTACTGATATTGACCTAATTCAAATTTGATTATGCTGAGCTGCAAACTTCCAGAGCAGACCCTGCATAAGAAAAAAAAAAAAAAAAAAAAAAAAAGAAAAAAAAAGAACCACAAAGCAGCACGGGGAAACTGTGAATGGGAGCCAGGAAGCCTCCCCCAGCTAGGCTACAAACTCTTTGAGAGGAGGTGTAATACTGCAGCCTCAAAAACAAACAAAAAAACCACAACCAACAAAAACCCCTACACACCTGTCCTTTAGACTGATAGTCAGGCATCAAACTAAACGCAAGCCGTGTCCAGTCACTCTCTGCAAGCTGAAGGAGCCTCACGCAAAGGCACCCTGACACCAAAATAGCCCCAGTTTTTTTAGGCATTCCTAGTCAAGAGCCACCAGCGAAAGACGAAGTATTCAAAACACCATTTTACCTGAATTCCCTTATTTTTTCTTTTCTATTTGCAATAAGGAATAGGAACACACAATCTTTCTAATTTTCCTTATTTAAGGGTTTACAAGCTGGCTATGTAAGCGCATGCATAAATATCGCTAAAACCCATATAGGAGAAGCAACAAAGGTCTTGATTTATGCTTAGGACAGCTCTAAACACCTCACAATCCCTTACAGATGTCTGCTGAAAGACCTGAATTACCAATTATAATTGCAGATAGAGAAGCAGAAACATAACTACACTTACCAAAGCTGTTCTTAAACGTGTCTCTCAGTATCTTTAAGGAAAAGAAAGGTTTAGGCTTCAACCTTAAGTAGTGCTTAACTAAGCAAGCTTCTCAGGACGTGGTTTGAAAACAAGATAATTATTTTCGTTTCTGTAATAGGATACCTTATTATTCAAATTACAGATTTGATTTTTAGAAACATCTTAGCATTTATAGCTAGATAACTTTCTTCAGCACTTTAGAAATTAGTATTTTGTACATATAGTTTAATAATTCATGCCACTGGAACTTCAGCCCTTTTCTGATTGGTATTTTAATTTTTTGTTTGTAAAAACTGTACAATGACAGTCTTTTCCATTAAGTAATATCTGCTCAGAATGTTTGAGAACCTGAGTGGTTAAAAACACATCAGCGCTAGCAACTCCTTCACAAATCTACTTTTATTACCACATCTTCGCCATTAAAATAAATACATAAAGACATACAAGACCCACTGAATCATACCAGTTCTTCCAAGCCTCTTTAGTAGAGTCAGAGCTTTTAATTCTATACTTGTGGATTTCAGGGCTGTGAAAGATGACTACGACAGCATATTAATATACTCTTTACAGTAATCTAGTAATCTGCACATGTAAATTACTGAAAACACCCACCTCCACTGGAAAAAGGCATTCACAGATGCCTTCTGAAGAAGTGAAAACCACAGATTCCGATGAATTAGCTACCACAGAAGGATGCAACCCTAACTCACTATCAGAGAAACACTAGGCAGAGACACCTGGTTACCGCTCTTGCCTAGGGAGGTAAGTAAATAAATCTCACATCTACGCATTTGGGTAGCTTTGGGGTGAGATAAAACAGAAAATGCACTGTAACAGGGGCTACAGAGAGACTACAGATTAAGTCAAGTAAGGCAGACTTAGCCCACTGGCAATTCAAAGTTCAAGGCTGACTGCAACCCTTATTAGAGCTCCTGTTCTGGTAAATTATTCATTCTTTCTTAGTCCAAAGGAAAACTCTTCTGTGCGTACATTCAACAACATAGCTTGTCTGTGCCAGATTAGCACTCACTGAATTCAAAGTAATAGTGCCGCTCCTTCTCAGTGCTAAAATACATGGATAAGGTGATGTTAAGAGGGACAGGTTAAGGTCAGTGGTTGTCTCTGAAACCACCAGACAGATACAGAATTGGAGGAAACACACAGAGCAGATCCAGGAAAACGTTGTCAGAAACAACTTGAAAACTCTCAAACAGGAAAGTGACAACTTGGTACGTGATGCTGATGGAAGGAGGTCTGGTCTGAGTACTCCCCACCTGCTGTAAAAGCATCACCAGCAGCTGCAGCAATCACTCCCTGCGCCTCAGCCTGTTTGCTGAGGGTGTTCGGATTTTACCCTTTCTCCAGGTGCATAGCCACCGAGTATATAAGGATGCTGGCGGCATTACTGTTCAAGTAGAGTATCTTATTCTGAAGAGTATGCAAGCTTTGCCCTGATCTGTTCAGGCAAACTGCATCTGAAGTACCGTCAGCATAAACAAGAGCCATTTCACTTTGAAGGGATGGCAGAAAGAAGTCCAGGCACCTTGGCCCTCAGGTGAAGAAATCTATAATGACTTCAGCTGAGGGAGCAAGTTGAAGAGAGCTCTCAACCACCAACAGCAGGAAGAGTAGAAATATTTACTGTTTACTCAAGCTCAGTATTTCATTTACAAGGTTGAAAAGGACAGGGCTGCAGAACTCACATAAGCAGACATTAAACTGGAACCTGTTAGTAAAATTGAGGGAGGGGGGAAAAAAAAAAAAAACACAACACAAAGACCGCAACACAAAATCTCTTACTGAAACTGGAATGTTCTCAAATAGTACCTGGTGTTAGAGTTCAGTAATACACTGATGAAAATGGTCTTGTGAGGAGCAAGACATTTTTGTCCCAATACATTAGTATATCAAAGGCTGGGAAAAACTAGCATTCCAGATGTAAAGGGGTTTTGGAGTCTCCTCTGATGGCCTGACTGAAAAAAAACCAACAAACTTCACGTGGTTCAAGTACAAAACTATCATAACTAGGGGTTCACAACTAAGAGCAACAGGTAAGCAGAAGAAAAACACTTGGAACTTAGAAGTGGCTTTGGTTCCTACATGATTTGGTAGGTGGCACATGCTAGTCAGTGACGTGTGGTACCGTGACTGTCCTCTTTGGACACGGCAGAATGGCAGTCCCCAAAGACAGGACTTTCAATGTGCAGATCAAAACAAAACCGCTGGGAACAAACGCCTGAGTTGCTAGGATAGATACTTCCCAAGAACACGGAGTCCCCCCAAAACACCTGCTTTTTCTTCCAAGTTAATAATCAGAAACTGTTGAAGCAGTTTTTGGCTGAACTGCCCCAGAAACTTTGCTTTAGGTTGACAACAAGAAGAGAAACATTAGCACAACTCTGGTTCCACCACAGCGTATAGCAGCCCTAGCCGCAGGCACTGCTATTATTGCTATTTGAAAGATAACTACGTATTCCAAAATCTCATAATACCCAAATAAAATTTGGCAACAGCCTACCTTCTGAGGTTTTCAGCACTGATTTTCTCCCTTTCATGTCTTGTACACATTTGGTGGTGTCTTACTGTACTCATTTTAATCACGCCAATTCAGTGGCGGACTACAAATGAAAATGCAATAGAAACATTGCAGGCCCTGTAACAATAGTCAAAACAAAGATTTCCTATGGCAGCTGTCAAATTAATGACATCTCCAAAGCTATCTAAATACAGTATCTGGGCAGAAATCCAATTATGTCAATTCTGTCTGAATACCCCAAAAGAGTGTCCTACTGGGGTTAGAAATGGAAAATAATTTTAAGCGCAGATTAGCTACATAAGCAGTTCCACACTTGAAACCAGAACAAGGGAACAAAAACCTAAAGGCATGACATTTATCTGGACACAAGGGAGAGGGGAAAAAGAACTGTTAGACATCTGGCAAAAGGTCAAAGCCAATTACCTTGTCCAAATTTGCCCCCAAGATAATAGCTTCCAGGTTCACGTCTTCGAAATAAGATGTATTGACTCCAGTAATTAAAAAGATTTCTGCTTACCTCTACACCCTCCACTACTGCTTTGGTTTTTCCAAAACTTCTTTTTCACAACAAAATATTAACAGCAGTAGTAGAACCTGCCAACTTCCCACAAGGACAAACTAAATTTATCTAAAATCTACATAAAAGAAAATAATATTCTTCCTCACTTAAATATTAGGCAGCAACGACAAATGGTATTCAGGGCTTTGAATTCAAGAGTATGATTTCTTGCTGCTTTTGCTGCTTTTCTTAAACCATTGTAACCACTGGTTTCCCTTTTGCCTTGGAAGTGTCTGTTACCACTTAATTACGTGGCAATTTCAGTTTGCTGAACCTTGCCACAGGATTCTATTTATTTGTGGTTTAAAAACAGACAATGATTAAGGTGGGGCAACAAATAGCCTTTTAGTTCAACAAAGAAAACAAGGATTTTTTTTTTTTTCTTTCTTTGCAGGCATATTAAATTAACTGCTTTTGAAGCTACAGATAAATACAAATCTACATGTTTTTCAAATGAAACTATTCAAGAGACTGCTACTGAAGAAAAAACTGCACGTGCCAAATAACTAAAGCAATATATATTGGTTAGTAACTACATTCCAATGAGAAACCTTTATCTCTACTATGAATAGATAAATAAACCTTTAAATAAACATAAGTGAATGATGATGAAACATAGCAGACTCTGATTTAGACAAAGTTTCTAAGCCTGATCCATCCATACACTGGAGAGAACACTTTGAAAGGTAAGGACAGAACACACTGTGTACGCATATTGTGAGTGCTTCTGCCATCAACACAACAATGAATTCAGGAGAGAGTAAAGCATTCATTATGAATGGGCCTATATTTAGGATTGCACATTCCAGGCTGTGCTTCTTGCAACAAGACTCACGCAGTCAGAGGCTGGGGGGTTGCTGCTGTCGGGCTGGTGTTGCTGTGTTGCTGAGCACAGTCATAGAATCATAGAATGGTTTGGGTTGGAAGGGACCCTAAAAATGATCTAGTTCCAACGCCACGGGCAGGGACACCTCCCACTAGACCAGGCTGCTCAAAGCCCCATCCAGCCTGGCCTTGAACACTTCCAGGGATGGGGCAGCCACAAATTCCCTGGGCAACCTCTTCCAGTGCCTCACCACCCTCACAGGAAAGAACTCCTTCCTGATATCTGATCAGTAACCCACCACATTTCCCGATGTTATAGCAGCACTTTGAATATCAGGCAATAATTTTAAGTAAACATTAATAATATACTTTACTGTGAGTATTTTCTTACAATGAAAAATTACACAGTTTATTTAAAATAGCTCACAATTGAACCATGCAGTCAATGAGTCTCTCAGAAGCATTTTGGCAAAGCCTAGAACAAATTTCTTCAGCTTCTTTTTTTTTTCTTTTTAATTTTAAGAATATATTCAAGGAATCCATTTGTTGCCAGTTCTTTATTACAAGAGATTTCATTTTTGCATTTGCTCTCTAGAACACACCAAGCACAGTACCATGAATCCTCCTTTATGTCACACAGGCACTGCAAATCCAATTACTACTCTATTAGGTCTCATTTAAATCCCATACGGTGTGACAATAAACTGAACAAAATGAGCATCAGCACTTTTTTCAACCATCTTTACAGTATGACATAGGTGGCAATCACAGCTTAATAAGATTTCATTTACAAGGAAGGTAGCTCTGAATTTTCTCTTTCTCTGACAGGCGTTTCAGGGAGACTTGGGAAGCGCCACTTTTTCCCACCCTTCCTTGAAGGAGCCAGTTGCCCATTGCTATTTCATGCTTCCCAAACACCTGAGCCTTCTGCTTGGGGCACAGAAGTTTGTCTTGGTGCTCAGTGCTTAACACACATGCAAACCCTACCGACCACCACCTAGCGAATTCAACGTTTACTCCAAAGGTGTCAAGTTTTCTTTTTTTAAGATTTCCTGGGTAAGGAACCCTTTGACATAGGGTAACATCAGGTGGGGAAAGCAGGGAGGGGAGAGCAAAACAAGACCTCACCAATCTGAAGGGTACTGAAAAGATGATGGCATTTTTAAGTAAGTTCTTATCCTATCTGGATGTAAAAAACTATCATTGCTAAATATTGCAAAGTAAATTTGCACAACTTGCAGAAGCTCTGAATACTTCATCACTTCAGTGCAGTTAATTTATGGATATACTATAATCATGTGCCCCTCTGCCTTCATTACAGTATTTCCCAAGCTTGTCTCACTACCCAGTGACTACTGTTTATAGACGTCCAGGTCTGCCCTTTCTTTTGGGAATGCAAAAAACCCAAAGAAAACAATCAAAAAAAAAATCCCTCATTTGTAGTAAGTAGTCACCACAGTCAAAGCTCTCTCTGAAGGATGCGGAAGAGCCCTGTTGAATAGCTGTTTCTTAATAGCTGACCTGACTAAATCATCTTCCTCGTGCAGGCTAGATATCAAAATGTCATGCTGACATTTAAACACATAATATCTTGTTAAAAAACAAAAGCCAGGAAAACATATTCTGTCCACTTTCAAACATATTCCCCGGACCTTTGTTGCTAGGACAGAAAGGTTCAAAGTTTCACGAAAAGACTTTCAAATATTTCAGTCATTCCATTAAATAATTTTAGTTATTATTTTATCAAGTTTTGTCCTTTACATGCCTAACACCAATAGTCAGTAAAACCATGAGAAACAGGTAAGTTCCAGGTTAAGGCAGAGAGGATGCTGGTAGAAGGGAGGGAGAGTAATTAAATTTCAAGGTTTGTGCTCCAATTCTGCAATTAGAACAGGAAGATTTGGGCCATAGCTTTCTCTGTGTGGAGGAGATTATAAAGACAGTAACATTATTGATTTTCTTCCCTTTTTGCCAGTAAAGGAAACAAAAGGCGGAGGCATTTTTCCATGCATATTACTCCATCACACAGTCTTTTCTAATGTATTTCCATGTTTTCTATCTGAATGCTCTTTAAATTGCTGCCCCCCCCCCCCCCGCTGCTTTGCCTATCTTTTGCTCCAATTTAAGGCCCTCCCATTTATCTTCATCTTGTATCTAAAACTATGGGCAGGCCACATTAAGAACAACAAGAGCCAAAGACCACAGACCCTGAGTTAACTCTGTCTGCAACTCTGAGCAATATAACAGACCTTAAGGAAGATAAGCTTCACTTACAAAAACGTGAAGATGCCAGCTTGACCCAAATGTCTTTGTCTGAAAATGAAGCTAAGAGTATCATCTCTTAGTTCTTAAATCTAATAAAGAATTTAAAACACTAAATTGTACCTGCATACTTAAATTTTGAAAGCTCTGGTTTACTTTCAAGAAGGCAGAACAATCTCCCCTCTTTTCTGCATTATTTTGGTTATATTTCCTTTCATTGTATTTTACCATTCCTTTCAGCAGGCTACGATAGCAAATACAGATCCTGTAACAAGAACTTATTCTCTTGGGAAGTTACACCTATTGCGTTGCAAAAGAGCACAAACAACCCACATACTTCAGAACAGAAACCCTACTGACATGAAACCTAAGAGTAACAGTCTCAGAAACCCACTGTCGATTGCTAAAGCATACACACAATTTTTCTTTGAAAAATCAGCGATAACAACCTTCCATTTAAACCAGCGATATCACAGATGCCATAAGTGCTTTCTTCTTACAAATATAAAGTAACAGTTGCCAGTAAAAACCAAGAATTTTCAAAGCTAGAGCCTAAATACAGACTATGAACATATCAAGTACTTAAATTATAGCTACTGTATTTTTAGAAGCACTAGGTACCTTAAGAAAGCAGTACAACAAGCTTCAAGTTCTTAGCACATTTGACATATGGTAGCAAAAAAACTATAAAAAAAAAACCTTAAAAAATCAGTCCAGGAACAGACATCCTGTGCAAACAGGATTCAAAATTCTGGTGACGGTCCAACAGTCAGAAATAAACATACCAGAGTGAAGCAATACCAAGGACAAAAAGCACGATGCATCATCTAGTACTGGTTCTGCCCCCTTATGGGGTACACCATTAATTCATTCCTTTGCCAAAAAACAATTCCTACCTTACGTTTTACTAACTTGTAGTAACTTTACATGTGAGAATCTATTTTTTCAACTAAAATCACCTTGCCCTTCCTGCTGTTGACATGCATTATGATCTCAAGAAGGGTCAATCAATATTTAGCATTTCAAAACATACATGGAACAAAGCCACTCAGACCTACTTATTTTTATTACAGAGTACTATCTCACTTGGTGAGACGCAAAGGAAACAGACAACAGGAAAAGAAAAAAAGCAACCCTTCAGAGTGCATACCCACAAAAATTCCCTAGCATGGGTTTCGGTGCCTATTACGGATCAGCAATGAAGTTTTGAAGAAGACAGTACTACATTTATAAACTGTAAAGTAAAATGTTACATGCTTTGCATAACTCGTGTCTCTGAGGCCAGTTTTAGCTTTGCCACCTAAAAAAGCTGGCCAGCTTCACCACAGAAACACGACTCCTCTTTTTCTACAGAGTACAGACTGATGGGAGCTTCAAATAGTCTCAGAACCAAACCCAAAGCTGTCAGAGAGAAAAGACACCTCCATTTGAATAAAGCTTCAGATTCTTGAAGGAAGGATCCCCTCAAAGGAGGGCAGTATTGTTTCTTCTTCCATCCTTTTAATATACCCACAGGCAAAAAATTTCTCATTCCTATCAATGCCCTCCCCAGAGCTGAGAGGCAGGAGGACTGCCTGGACCTGCTCCTTGAAGAAAAGTTACACTGGCAAGCAGAAGAGTAAGTAATCCCACATAAATGCCAGCTGTAAAAAGTTCTTGGCACACACTACTCAGTCAAATTTATGATGTAAAATTTAAGAATGAGCCATCAGACTAATACACACACGTCCACAAACTGTGAAGGCATCTTGTGTTCCTACACAAAAGCTCTACTGAAAAATAGAATGAGAATGAGACTGTGGGGTCCTCAAAAATCAACCACAGGACTTCTGTAATTCTCAGCAGGGCAGGATTTCCCCCACAACTCAAAAGACTGACTCAGGCTAACTACCACCAAAAGTTATGAAACACTTCTTCACTAAAAAACCCAACCCAAAACAAAACACAAAAAAAACACCCCCACACATCTATGGTTTCAAAGAAAACTTGCAGAACTAAAAGTATTTGTAAATCAGTGGCCTGAGGGCATCATGAGTTCACCTTCAGGTCTACAGAGCTTCTCCAAACACTACGAACACGTAAATGAGAGTACAAATCTACCAGGGATATGTTCTGGTTGCTAGACCATGCTATCACATCTTCATTACTGCCATTACCTGCAGCATCTAGATTAAAGTTTGGATCAGCGTGCAATTACATCTTAATTTTATTGCAGAGAGATCTGCCAAATTGCTCCTCACTGGTGTCTTCAAAACGAGAGCTCTGATAACAGATGTAGTCTTTCAGAAGCGGCTGGTAAAGACTCCACACCTTGCGCACAATACGGAGCTGGGGGGGGCTGGTGTGGTAACTCACATGAGAAGGTCAAGCAGCGAAAAAACGGAGGAAGAAACAGGACAAGAGCAGCCAAAATGTAAGAGGAACAACACCAAAAAAAAAAAAAGCAGAAAGATTTTTACGCAATTAGCAGTTCCCTGCACAGACAGGGAAGGAAAAATACACGGAGAAGAGCTATGCAGAGTTGAGCTTTCTTAATTAAAGTGATGACAAACAACCATTAATTATAACAGATTTTTTTTTTAAAGTATTCAGAACAATTTAACAGAAAATAATGGCAGATAATAGCCTAAGTGCAGGCAACCTTTTTGGTACACTGAAATTTCAAAGATAAAAAAGTTAAGGAAAATTGTAATCAATAAAGGGAACACAGAACATCTACACTGAGTATTACACCAAAAGATCTTAGGTTTTAGTTAAGGTTTTGTATTTGACAGCTTAAACTCCAAGCCTGAAGGACAAAATAAAAAACTAATTAATTCAAGCCAGCCTTTCAGAAGAATTGCTGAGATTTTTGTTGTTAATTCTGATCCAAGTCAAAGACACAAGATGAAAAGGTTCAGCATACAGGGATTCTTCAAATGTCTGACTACATGTTCATTTTGTGACTTTTCAAAGTCTCTTTCCAAAGTTTCTTTAAAAATGTGAATACAGACAGCATTTTTAGAAAAAAGTGGGAGAAGAGTTTTCAAATCAAGATATGAAGAGAGAGGCCTAACTAACAAATCCACAATGCTCCTCTTAAACCATTTTGAAATCAGTTTCTATACGGATGGAAATTTGAGAAACGTATTACCATTCTGACACAGAATACGATGCTTAAAAATTGTTTTGTGAGTAAAACAGGTAAAGCTAAAAACTCTGAAATGTCCTTTATTGTATTCCTACCAAAAGACAGAAGTTGCAATTCAGAAATGTCAAATTCTTGACCACAAATAAACATTACATTGAGTACACGCTTAGTGTGTGTTAATAAGAACAATGTCTTTTTTTATTATTATTATTTATACTCCAGAAGAGTTTAAGTGGAGTATGGATATGAACTGAGTTTCTGCATAACAAAAAGTTTGCTTGAATTATAAAAAACCACCTTTGTCCCAAAAAGAGGGAGATCATTTGAAGATAGATTTCACAAAAAAACAACAGCCCATTCACAGAAAAAGGAAGGATATAGCCTTCCTCTCCTAGAGATCTCCCCGAGTTTTCAGACAGTTAGCCATTGCCCCCCACAAAAGGACATGCTCTCAGCATCAGGAACCCCCCATTCTGATTCACACTCCTGACCATGATGGCCAACCGGGGAGAGCTGCCCCATGGCCTGGAGCCCGAACGTTATGGGGCACATATCCCAGGAGCAGCTCCCGGCCTTCCTGAGCACCACAGAGCTTCTTGACTCTGACCAGCAGAAGCACCCTCGTCAAACTGATCTATTAATTAACATAGGCTTAAAGAATCGGTATTTTCCAGGAGGAAGGAAAACATTTTTCCACCAGAAGGCTGTGTGACTAAGAACATCAGAATTGTCGGTAATTATAAACACATGTAAAACTGCAGCTTTACATCACTGAATACCATCCCTTCCCCGTCACATTCGTATTGCAATTGGAGTGCACAACACATGCTTTCATTCAAGGTCAGGAACGGCAATTAACTGGCACACGGCAAGTTCAACCGAACCATGGAAATGATCTAACATGGAGAAAACTCACAATCTTATCAAAAGCCTTGGGGTTTCATACAAATCAAAGAGCATAAAGGCTGTGGGTTGGAAGCAGTTATGAACAACTAGTGTATCAAGGTACAACATTTAAAAAAAGAAATTTAGGGAAGGGACTTAGTGGAGTAACATGATTTCCCCTGTGAAATTTCCCTTATTGCTATGGGAAGACAGAATTAGTTTTAACAAATTCTACCAGCTAAGCAACTACTGTGGCAAAATATTAATCAAATTATATATGTCACAAGTAAGCTTTCTTTCCCCCTCCTTATATAGAGAGTTTCAAAATTCATGGTCTTTAATTCTGAAGAAAATTCACAGAATTTGTGTAACTTTACATGAACACAACTAATCTTGATAAGGAACGACATTATTAGTTTGTCCTTCACAAGGAGGAGATGGTTTTTTTCCTAACCAAAACCTGACACAAATTCCCCACACATCTTTTCTGCATTTAAAGAGTTTTCATGGAGTCTCCAGGATTAAAAATAACCCTGGTACAACTATCTCCGTAATGCTTCCTCAGCTTTTACTAACCAACAAAAGCTTAAGAAATCTACTCATGAAGTACAATCAATACAGAACCTTTTAAGGAGACACAGCATATATAAAAATAACAGTTCAACAATACGTAAGAATTACTTTCAGGCATTAAAGCCTGAAAGAGAAGTTTAGGCACAAAAAGGGTTGGAAATGAAGGATTAAAAACAGTAACAGAGTTGCCAGTAGCAAAAGGATGCTCAGTATTTCTTAGCGTCTCCCAGAATAAACACAGCATCACGTAAACTGGCGGTCCGGCTGAAATTACGGCGTATTTTGAAACATAAATTACGTCTACACCTTGCTGCATTAGGACAGCGGCTCAGAAATAAGCATGCAATCCCTCCAGCAGAATTTACTTCAAAGCCTCCCCCCTCCTCTGCCTACAGAGCTCGGCAATAGATAAAATTGGGAATGTGGTTTTCATTCATTTCTTCCAGGCACTCTAAAATTCACACATGCACCTCGGAGTGGCTTGAAATCTGGAGTGCCATATGGCAGTGCATTTGTCATTTCCAGAAATATGTTGAATATGGGTTCCAGAGATATAAATCCCCAATAAAAAAAAAAAAAAAAAAAAAAAAAAAAAAAAAAAAAACAAAAAACCACAAACTCCCCAAGCCAACAGATTCTGCTCAAATGCCACCAACTTTATACTATGTGCAACTGGAGAGCTTGGGCTTTGATCAGGCTTCAAAGAATCTCTTCATTTGCCCCAGAAAATAAATCTGATGCCTTAGCTTGTGGAGGCTCATTTCCCTACTGTTTTGCAACTCTGTAAAGTTATTTACACTTGCCTTGAGTGAGACTGAAGTAGAAATAATACATCAACACCAATACTAGAATTATACAAACACTTTGCACTTGGAGTACAAAGTAAATGATTTACAAGCTGCAAAGTGGTGGAGAATCAGGATCAAGAGTTTTACGGCTATTTCATTGTGAACCAACTGAAGAAGAAATAATTACTTCTTCCCACTCCTGCATACAAAGTTTAATGATGCACGTTATGAAGTAACATTCAAAAAAATAACAGAACAATTAGCAAACAGATTTTTATTTTTTTTTAAACCCGAAAAAAAGATAAGGCTCTCCTGCTGGCTGAAATAATCACACAGTCTCCAAACTCAGGAAATTAGAGAGAGATCTCAAAAAAAAAAAAATTGGCGAAGCTGAGCTAAACATCTTGCTGTTGCCAAAATGAGCAAGTCCTGGGCTGCAGGTAGAAAGCAACTAATTCATCCTTCTACTACAATTTCTACTTTCCAGGGATGTCTGCTTTGCACTATTTGCAATCTGTGACGAAATTATCCTTTTTCTTTTTCTAAAAAAGCAAATGCAGATTAGCAAGCAGCAATCAAATGACAGGAAGAACTTTCCTCCTCAGTTTTTTCCTTCATGGCTGGAATCACAGATCATGGTATTTTCCGACACAGATACACAGAAACAGAGAATCATTCAACTTTTGGCTGTCACACTGAGTTTTACCCTCCTCTCTTTTCTCCTCACGTTGCCTCTTGAAACTAAGTTATCTTCGCACACATCTTTTTACCCCGAGGATGAAAATTAAAGGCAATAACTCTGTTGACTAGAACTGCTTTGGGGTTGGTACTTTGTTTTGAAACACACACAGAAATCAAGAAAAATCTTACTCCAGAAGGGTAGATCCTAGATTCTCTGAAGAACTTCCCATGTGTATATTCTATAGCAATTTGTTTTGAAGACAGCGTACACATACGATTTATCCAGAATGTGGAGGTGACTGGAAAGGCTGCACAAAAGTGCAGGTGATTCTGTAATCAAAGTCTAATCTAAGGTTCCTATGTATAAAGAAGAAAATCAATAGCATTTCCACCCTAACTGGGAAAGAATACTTGCAGGCACCTAAAAATACTTATGGCAGCAGCAACTGGGATATTTAACATAGCACTGACATTGTTTCACTATACTAATCAATCATGTTCATCCAAGACCAGGATTCATTCAGCTGTTCCAGCTGATGAGCGTTTCAGCCATCCAGACACAAGACTACTGCGTATCTGCCACTCACATCTCCTAACAATGACAGCGTATCTGCTGGCTGCTCCTGGAGGCAGTGGGCTTTGAGAAAGCCAGGGTTTTTTCCCCAGGCGCAACAAGCTGAGAGCTGCCAGCCGCTGGTGTTGCCATCTAGGGAAGCTATTCCTAGAAAAGCAAGAAAAACGTGTGGGCTGAGCTGCAAAGACAATGTAGAAGCTAAAGCAAGCACAAGAGTCCTCTGTAATAAAAGAAGTGAAGAAAATCCCCATGTCTGCTAAGATTTAGGTTGACAAACACATGTCTCCCCCTCAGCCAGTACCTGAGCTTTTTAGGTGTACTGAGCTTGTGGGTGGGCTGAAAAGCTGCTTTCACATGCTAGAGCAAAATTTTACTGTGCCCAGCAGATAAAAAACTACACTAAATTTCCTGAACATTTTAAGATTCATCGCAAGGCAGAATAAAAACAAACAAAAGCCCTAGAAAATCTGCACTTTACGGAACTTTCTATATGCTTTACATGTTGCATGGAAACCATGTGCTGATGTGCCAGAACAATTCAAGAACCACCCAAGTCCATGTCTGATGGGTCCAGACCAGCTGCAAAGAAAGGAAAATCCCACATGGGAAGCCTAAACGAGAGCATGACTTCAGCACGATATAAGGTGGTTTTCCTGCGTAATAGGGAAGAAATTTCTTCTTTAATTATTCTTACAATAAAATCAGCTTGAAATTCAACTTTTTACCATATTCTTAATTGTAGATCTAGAAAACAGAAGAGTCATCAGCTATTGAAGTAGCACACACTCTGCCATCCTGCCACAGCTATTACTATGCTGGCAACAAACTATCCTAGACAGGCAAAAGTATCTACAATAGCAGTTCTCACATTGTCACAATGAAAACACTAAAGAGACAAAACTGATTCTCAACTATGCATACGCTTCTTAACATATGTATTCTTCCAGCCGAAGTCCCAAATCTAAGCCCTAGAAAAGTTAATTAAACATATTCATAAGCAGCTTGAGTATCATAACTCAGCTGAGGAACTCTTTGGAAGAGTTCACCGGGTGGCTCTGAACGAGAGCAGAGGACCAAACCAGAGATCTGCAGGTAGTAATATACTCCTTGGGGATCTATCATTAAAACAGCTACAATCCTTTAGCTGAAACAAAGCCAAAAGATTCAAGATGGGAAATGAAGCTATAAACAGTAAGAACATAAAAGTTTACTTCTTGTACCCAAGATTAGCAAACTATTACAACTTCAAGGTACCTGCCAGTAACACTATTTTCCTTTCTTACTTACAGATTTAGCCTTTAAGGTGTTCTATGCACTTTTTCAAGCACTCGCTGCATATTTTAATTTTGTTCTTAAAGATCTTCCTGCATTCCGAGACAATTCTTATGATTTTGCTTTGATGCTTTTTTTTTTTCCCTTGGATGTTTTCCAGATGAAGCTCTAAATTGAAGTTCAGCAGAAAAACGATCAGAGCACTACATTTCAATAACAGAAGCATTGAAAATGTGGCCTTCAGTGTATTAAACTCATTGCTGGAAGCTACATATGAAAATATATTACCCACCTCAGAAAACTCTCCATTGTTATAATTTGGTCATTTCACACACCAGTGATCAATCTCAGCTGAGCACATTCTGTAAGTCCACACATAATGATAAAAAATTAGTCGTACCAGTGAAAAATTAAAGCCCTTCCTCCGTGAACAAGTTTATTCACCTAGTGATTTTATACAAAAATCACTTTTCTACAGCTTCTTGGTATGAAGCTAAACAAGCTGAAGATACATAAGTTGTTGATTACAAGGGTCAACGACTCAGCAACCTGCATTATAACCACTTTGCAGTGAAAGCTGGTAGGCATAAAGAAACAACTTTAAAAAAAAAAATAATCTTAGAAGTATGCTAAAATGAAACTTTTTTTTTTAAAACAAAAAGCTATATACACATTTAAAACTACTAGCTGTGAATCATGAATCCCTTGTCTAACCCTCCTTAAACTCAGGATTTCTATTCTCCAACTCACTTTCCTTTACCTACCCTCAGAAATTTGAAAGTTTCAGATTGGTGTCGCATATAAAAGCCTCAGAATCAGCGATGGTCACTAAGTATATTACAGCATACCTAGAAGACAAAAACCCCCGGCTACATTTCAACACAGAAGAGCAGAGCTTTTTCATAACAGCAACATTCTGGAGAAATATTACTAAAAAGAGAACATCCGTCTACCGGAAAACAGAAAAACCTAAGTAAGATTGCTTCTGCTGTTCCCCCAGCTCCCTGTCGCACCGAGATCCAGCTCTGGACCCTCATCACACATTTCTCACTCCAGCAGTTCTCCCTCTCCCACAGTAAAGAGCGCACAAGCAGGAACAGGATGCTGCATGGGGAAGGAAAGTACAGTGTTATTTTTATACAATTCGTTTTAGCCCGAAGCCAGTTCACACTGGTAAACCTACCTCAATTCAGACCACAGTGATATTCATAAATTCAGTCCAGATTTAACGACTCACTCCCAAATACCAGGCTGCAAGGATATACATATGTAGGTAGGAAATGAAAACACGATATTCAACAGAATAACCTGTAAGGCACCCTGTACCACTCCCAGCCTCAGCAGATAAAGTAAGCAGCCAACCTCATTTCTGTCACTGGTGTGCGACTACATGCTTAGAATAGGGAGCCAACAAAACAAGAACAAAAATATCTTCATCCAAATGCTATTCACAGCTGTTAATTTAATGGAAAGGCTCTTTCAACGTGAAGAATACATGAGTAATAGCCTCCACGGCAACTTTAACAGCAGACCGTTAGACAAGGGGCTTCATAACACAGCAGCTGGATGCCATTCAGCTACCTGACAGCCTCTAAGTCACTTGGAAAAAGAGAATTAATCAGAAGAGGTGTGTTTCTAAGGCAATAACCAGTGCCCCCCCCCCCCAGTACTGCAAAGGGAGCACAAGGGGGAAAGAAGGCAGATTTGGATGCTTTGAAAGAGGGATTTGAGCAAGGGGCTGGGTGACTCAAGACAACACACAACCATCACTGTCACACAGCAGCTGCAGGAACATACAGACGTATGTAACACCTCCACTGGATGGTTACACACGACACTCATCTTATCCTTCTGTAAATTTATAATGTTTTAAGATAATCGCATGGAAAATGATACAAAAGCAACATGAAACATTCACAACTTTTATCAACATGAAAACGCTTCTTTTTATTTAGTGAAAGACACATTGACTGAAACACATGGGCACTCACCCCAATATCCTAATGCAATGCCAGAACATATTAATGGGAGAAGAAAGTTTAAAACAATTATACAGAAATGTTGTATGCAAGGGTTTAAGAGTCCTGTGTTCAATCTGTCCTCATTTCAGAAACCTCAAACATATTTTTGAACATCACTTTTAACTGCAATGTTTCAGTCAAAACTCGCTCACTTTATTCCCAAATGAATGTAATCATGCCAGACAGGATATAGGGGTTTTTTTTTAATTTTAGCTTTATTTAATTATTTTTTTTAATTGCCAGAATATTTCTGCCATGTGAATGGATTACAGATAGCCCAAAAACACCCACTCACAATCAAGGCTATTCCCAACCCTAACTACATACAAAACACTACAAAATGGAAAAGGAGGAGGAAAAGACTAACAAAGCCACAAAGCAGAGATGATCACCATCTGTTTAGATAACACAACAATCAAGGCATACACCAACTAAATTAAAGTTTTTCTAGAACAAAATTCAAGTATTTACAAACTTTGTGAAATAAAATGGTGTTTCCCTAAGAAAGTCTAAACATGCATCCACACGACCACTGAAACTATGAATTATCTTGACACCAGGTGCAAGTAGTCTTATTGGGTTCTGGGGTTTTGATTGTTGTTGGGTTTTGTAGGGTTGGGTTTGTTGGGCTTTTCTTACACCTTGTAGGCATCACAATTTCAGAAGGACAGCATCAGCAATTTGAACAAACCATTGAAATCCAGCTGCTTAACAGCAGGTGTGGCACCTTGCAAGCTGGGCACATCCCTTACCTTTGAAAAGCTGGTCCCAATAAAACAGAGCAGAAGCGAGAGCCAAGGGCTGCTGACAGCCAGGCCGGCAGCAAGCAGGCAGAGGGGACGAGCAGAGAGGCAGAGGGGGATCACAGCTCCTGGCTGCCAGCGCTGCCCCGGCAGACACAGCCCAGGCTCACGTGCGGGCAGGATGACTCTGCCTGAGGGCTGGGGCTTGAAAGGCAACACATGATTATTTTTTTTTCCCCCCACCTGGCTGGGATGAGAGCCAACCTGCGGACATAGAATCATAGAATGTGTTGGGTTGGAAGAGACCTTTAAAAGTCATCTAGTCCAACCCCCCTGCAGTGAGCAGGAACATCTTTAACCAGATCAGGTTGCTCAGAGCCTCATCAAGCCTGGCCTTGAATGTCTCCAGGGATGGGGCCTCCACCACCTCTCTGGGCAACCTGTGCCAGTGTCTCACCACTCTCATTGTAAAGAACTTTTTCCTAATGTTTAATCTAAACCTGCCCTGCTCTAGTTTAAAACCATTGCCCCTCGTCCTATTGCTACATGCCCTTGCAAACAGCCCCTCCCCGGCTTTCTTGTAGGCCCCCTTCAGTTCTGTTTTAAGTTCTAGGTTTCCATATTTTAAAATTAAACACCAAACTAAACCATCCCCTGTTTTCCCCACCAGGAACTAACTTCCTTTTTCCATGAACTTAAGCAGGCATTATATCAAGCACTGCCCGATCCACCCCCGTTCTTTAACATCTCAGTCTTCAACATTCGTTAACAGCGCTTAACTACTAGCTGCCCTGCTGACTTTATGGGACTGCTGATAGAGTAACATAATACACAATGTATAGGTGTAAAGTCTGTCTGTAAAATTAAGCTGGCTATGTGACACTGTAGGCAGAGGTTCAACACGTAATTTAATGAACATGTCATGACAAGTTAAAGAATGTATAACTAAAGGAGAGTTGACCTGCAATGTAATTTTGGTTCTTGTCTTGAAGAGACATACTTATGGCTCAGCTTCGTGTTTTGTAAATAAGAGACATAAATTCCAACAGGACCACTAGCCGTACTAAGCACACGTTTGCATTTTCACAAGGCCACAGCAACAGCAGGAAAAGTTGGGATACAAAACAAATAATCAACATTTTGACAAAGCCACGACATTGCATCTTCCTGATGTTCCAGAGAGGCAAAAGGAGTATCTGAACAAAATAAGCATCCAGGATCTCCTGTCAGCAAAACCGGAAAAGATCCTAAAGGAATACAACCATCAGTATTACGAGACAGGACTAACAGCAGAAGACATACATTGCCGCAATAACAACATTGCACTGACTTTAATAGTTTTCTGTCATAGGAGGTCTATAACATTTCAGTCCATTACGATTCCCCATGCATCCCTTAAGAGCCTCAGAGCTCATAAAAATGATGTGTCATATTTTGATACTTGTGCTAAACACGAGCTTTATTATTACCAATGTTTAAACCCAATACAATCCACACAGTCCTTACTGAGATATCTGATTAAATTTCTAATATTCATGAACTAGAATTTTAATATTGAATGCTCAAAATGATTTAAGTCTTCTGATGTAACGGAACATAAGTCATTCAGTGTCAAGTGGAAGGCAGATCCTTTATTATAGCATTAATTATTTGGGATATTAGCATTAATTTCTTTCTCTATTTGAATTAAATGGAATTCAAAACAGTGTGAATTTATGAATAGTCCACAATATAATTATTTCTATATTATCCCTGCAGCACTAGCAGAAAGACTGCCTACAGACCTGAAAACATAAAGGAAGGAGATTGATCATCAATTTTTCTTTTAATCTTTTTTCTGAAAGACAGAAAAGGTGAAGCTCAATATGTTTATACTCTGGATGGCTTACACTTTTTTGATGTAAAATATACGTCTTTACACCTATAAATGCCACCTACATGTTTTTGTATTCAGCATGCAATGATTAAAGGAAAACACATTTAAGCAAAATATACCATAGCCAATTTCTTTTATGACTGGAACAAAAACATTCTTAATTAAAATCACAAAGCTGCAAAAATAGCAGGGACTTTTACAAAATTTCAATACTCGCTGGGAAAAACGCTATGTCTTAACTTACACTTCCAAAACTGCTACGTCCACAGGATTTCAAGGAGTTCTGGTAGGAAGGACTGATTACAGATACAAACTTGGTACTTTTTTTTCCAGCAGCTAAACGGTAACAATTTTTATTTCATTTATGTTACAGGTATAGCCAGACAGCATTGCTAGCAAAAATAATTCACTACTCAAAATAAACAAATAAATGCAACACCACTCATGTAAAACCGATGTTTGCAGATCATCTGATTCAGTTACCGGAATGCTAGATACTGAAACGCAGCATAACATTCCCATACAAAACATGCAAAAATCAGTATTTATCAGGTTTTTATCCAACTGTACAAGACTTCTGCAGTCTGCTTAAACCAGAAACAGCTGTCCAACTGAAATCTCAACTTTACGAATAAACAGCAGCCAAGGCTAAAAATAAGCCAAACAAACCATCTGTGCCACTGCGCCCGTCTGCAGCCCATCTAACACAGGAGTCAGCTCCCATCCCTGCACTGCACAGCAGAACTAGCATGGGGTGTTTGTATTGTCACTGACTTATAACACTAACACAAAATGAAAAATCAGTGCATAAAGTGACCACTTCTGACCCAAAAAATATCCAACACTTGTCCTGGTTTTGCTGAAGTTCTTACTAAAAGCACTGAAAGCATGAAAAACATACACATCTTTAAAGTGACCGGGCAAAGTCCAACTACTTTTTTTTTTTATTCTATGAATCTAGCAAACAAAGGTCCGATCTAAAATTACCAATTAAATTATCAACAAACACTAAATCTATTTAAAACAAAACAAACAAAAAGCCAAAAGGGCTTCTGAACTCAAAACCAAGAAAAAGCCTACAGTGAGTTTTGCTAAGCCAGGTGGCAGCGTGCATTTGCAGCAGCCCAAGTCTCCTGTGGTGGAATCCAGAATCCTTGATGTGTCATCATTCAAGATCTGTCAAATTTGATAACACTCCGTGTGTGTCTGGCGGGACACCATCCATTCAGGGAAATGAACATGTGATTTGTTGTCATGACAGCTATCAAAATTCAGCTCGAGAACATATCACACAGCCACGTATCTCTCCTGCTGCATTAAAAGGTTGAAAAATACTTTCCTTGTCGTCATCCGAAACATCATTAGGATGTCAACTAAGAAGTCAACTCCCTTGGAACAGCGGTAGCCCAGGATGGCACTGGGAGCCAAGTCCGACACACAATGGATGGGGGAGAAAACAAGCGTGATGAATATACTGCTATTGTAAGAACAGGAAGGAAAAACCTTGCAGCCATGCTATGCTGAGGGTGTTCCTATTGCATTAAAACCAGGAGGTCAGTCCGATCGATGCTTGGGACTCCTCTCCTCCAGTACCAGTGCCAGGGTTTGCTAAACAGAAGGCTTAATTTATTGCTGTCCCTTGAAATGTTTTATTAGTCAAGAATGCCCTAAAGAAATTCAGAGTAATACACCAATTTAACTCTCTGTATGCAGAGTAAGTTTTAACAGGATTTAGTGTTCCTCTTCTCTCCAAAACTCATGAAGGAACTACATATGAACTGCTTTATTTTGCTATATAGTTCACTAAAAACTTAATTGGCATGCAAAAAGGATAATTTCAGCCAACTTAAATTTGACAGAGAGTCAAATTTGACAAGATGGTCAGAATTAGAAAATCCTAATATATTTAATTTATAGTTTGTATGCTTAATGAACGCCATCATTCCTTTCTAAACCTTCCCACTCTGCAAGGATCTATTCTCATTTTGAAGGAAAGATTCTAAAACAGCGTTTAATGACTTTTAAAAAATAACATGAATAAGGACAACATAGTTATATCAGAAGAGAAATGGACTAATTCTTTTTAAACAGCTTACTTTATTTTCTTAAAAATAAAAAGCGTTATTTTTTTTAAATGCTGCACTGCTAGCAGAACCCAGACTCTCACCGCAGCATGAGCAGAAAGCACCTGCTTTTGCTAACCCTCCTCCCGTTCTCCTGCAGGGTCTGACGGCTCCTCCATATTTGCATGGAGCTGATCCAGTGTAACCAGTAGGAAAAGACAGCTGAGAGATGGCACTCGCTCAGCGAAAAGCATCTTACACCGTAAGAGGACATGACCCAGTTCACCTGCGTCAGGAAGAGCATCCGCAGCCTCCAGCCTCTCGCTAAACTTCAGTATCCGCTTGCACATCCCGGTCACTTCTCCTTATTAAGGCTCCCACAAATACTCTGCTCATTTCTAGAAGTCAGAAACCTAAAATGGCTCAGAAGGCTAAAATCTGCCTTTCTACCAAAGTAGTAGTAAACTGATGGCCTTTTTATTTATTTTTGGTTACTGATCCATTTTGGCTAAACGGTCCAGCCCTGACACAGCAAACACTGTCCACACCACTTCCAAGGACTACGCATTAAGACACCTGCTGAAGTGACAGAGAAAGAAAGCGCCCTACATATAAAACCAGCACAACCTGCTGAGACACAATGGCAATGAGTTACCATCTAACTATATTTTTTTTATTTTTAATTAAAAGTCTTCTTGGAAACAAAGTTTATATTTCATTTAATTAAAAAAAAAAATGGTGGTTGCCTGAGAAGGTTACTAGCTGATTTTATAAACAGACTAAATATACCAGGTTTTGTCTAATAAAGTTTCAGCTATACTCTATCCGTGGTATATCTCACCACCTTTTTTCACATCCATTTCTATAGTTGTGTGTACTCTGCAGCGAGTAACTTAGATGAGCTGAGGAAAACTCGATCAAATTTCATCAGCCTAGATTAAAAACATTACTGCATCTGTAATTTGTTAAGCTTGTAAGAGAGAAGCAACATTTTTGAGAATTCAAGTACCTACCAAGAGTCCCAGCATGTTCACCCCACTGTCTACCTCACAATAAAATCAATATTAGTTACATATCACCATGTTCATACTTGTTAATGGTATTAGGACCAAAACCAGCATAACAAACCTACAGAGAGAAAAAGACTTTAAGCCACAAAGTTTGTTTCTATGACTTTGAACAAATACTGCCTATACCAGCATGCCTGAGCTTCCACTCTAACAGATGTTTTTCTTAGCACAAGTACTTCTAAAACTTTACTGACATCGGGTTATTGTACATAGCTGCAGTAATTTAAGATGCAATGGGTTGCTATTCTCTAATAAAGATTTATTCCTCTGCACCTGAATTCTTAAAATTTACAATACTACTAAAGCTTAAAAACATACACGGCCAGGCCACCTCACTGCACACAAAGTTATTTATGATGGGTTTAAAATATGAACTCACTTCATTAACAGTGAGAAACAAATTAATTTGTTGTGTCACATATATTTAATGGAATATAAAAATATATATTTCATATTTCAATGCACTTGCAATTTATTCATTTCATTAGCATTTATGAAACAATTAAGAATCCTTATGATGGGGAAAAAAGATTATTCCAAGAAAAAAAAAAAAACAACACTTGAAAGAATTACTTTACCCACCACTGAATAGAGCAATGGTTTAATTGGGCAGAACACCGACAACTACGTTATTATGAGGAAACTAATGGGCATAATTGAATCTGCAAGAAAAATTTTAATGGAACTACCTAAAACAGAAATGAGTTTAGAATTCCTAAGCCAACACTCATAAATTTCAAAGCAAAACAAACAGAACAGTCATTTTTCAGAAGGTGTAAGTCACCAGGACCTCATGTAGTATCTCTTTCAGAAGACTAGACAACAGTGGACAGGTTAAGTGAGTAGTACGGGCCACACTTACGCTTCAGGAAGAAGAAACAATGCTATTTCCCACATTACAAACACTATCCCGGTTCTCTCTGGAGGTCTTCAGGAACTAACAAGGATTCTTGACTTTGTGGAAACTATTGTTCTGCAACATTTCTGTATACCTAGTAAACATAAGGATAAAGTGCATTGCCTTTAAGTTTATTATTTCAGCAGAAGTGGGAAGCATCATTCCTGCAGAGCACCTCAACTCTTCCACACTCCAGATGACCCACTTCAGGGGAGCAGGATGCCCCGTGACGAGCGCCCAGCACCTTACCCCAGGTCTGACTAAAGTAACCGAAACACGGTAGCATCTGGTTTCACAGACAGTTGTCAGCTATCTAAAAACTCCTTCAAATATCTCTAATAAATCCCCACCAGCAATCCTTCCTCAAAACACAGCACGGCGGGGGGAATACCCACGGCTTAGAAACCATCGGTCCCTCGATGCAAACAGGAAATATTTTCTAGAACATACGCTTTGGATTCAAAGATGCCTTGGTTTTGATTTCAAATCTGCGGAAAGTAAATTGATACAGCACCTGTCTCCATGAGTCTGGAAGCAGCTTTTATGCTCAAGGAGCATGAAAAACACAGATACTCCAGGTAGTTTTGCCGCTGCTCAAGACCATGACCAGCAAACAAAGCTATCAGGGCATCACTTTTTGAGTTGCTGCTGTTATAGTTTCTACCAAGGAAAGCCATGAGCGCCCCGAAGGAGTAAAACACCGACAGCAACACAAGGTACAAAAAACAAAGGCTGGAAAAGAAACAGACGCCGCTGACCTTGTCCCTCTTCTTTAGCAGACAGAAGATGCAAGGTGACACATAAGAGAGAAAAAATACCTTTCCTTATGCTCCCACATAGCTAGTCAGGAAACAATAGAAGAAAAGAGAGGAAGGGGAGATAAGAAGATCGCTTTCCACTCCACAAACCACAGGCTGAAGTTTTTAATTTATCATATATTCAGTAGCAAGGATGTAATAAAAAACACCATCCAAGGAATCAAGGAACAACTGCTGTTGGGTTTGCAAAAATATAGCAAAAGAGATTTTGTGTATCATTATATCACAACAGCAATCGGAAATGCCATCTGGTAGAAGCAAAAGGCCAATACAACAGCTAATGCTGCAATGACAGAACCACGGCAGTGAGAGCTAACATCATAAGGATTCTGTATCTGTTTCATGGCCTATATAAAAATATTTGCTAATTACAGTCTTGATTTGGTGGTACAGGTGCCTTCTATCTCTACATTTATTCCCTGTTCCCGAAAATGACATCTTCTGTCAAAGTCTCAAGAAGCAAGTCAGTTACGAAGACAAAGCGATCTGCTTAACTGCTTAAACTGACTTGAGTTAGAAAGGCCATTTCGATTTCCAGAGTTGTGAAATCAGTTAATTCTAAGAAGCAACAACATTATTTTACTTCAGAAGTTATAATCCCGAAAATGAAAACACAGTACCATTAACATCATCTGTGTGGTGCTGACTGCTTCAGATTCCTAAAAAGCAGCAGCAAAACAAGTACTTTCAAACAGAGATTCTTCACAAGTTCCTACCCAGTGAGCCCTTTCAAATTCCTCCATATTAAGTTACCAGTCCAAACTCTCGATGATACAAATCATGCGTGGTTAGGCCATGAAAATTTGTTTTTACAAAGGCCGCTGCCGCGTTTCATGAAAGAGAAGTCTAATTCTCCTACGTTGAGCTGCTACAACAGTAGCGGTGTGTTCCTCAGAAACAAATATTGCTTCACAGCAAGGGGAAGAAACGCCACCCAGATAAAGAAGGCTTTAAAAATCTTGCTGAGGTTCGGTCAGCATTCAACTTTTAAAGTAACAAAAAGAACAAGCCAGTTAAAACACCACATGTAACTCACAGAATAACCCCGAATCATGCGGAGGGCCACATGCACGGTAAAAAACACCAACAGTAGGAGATGTCAACATCGGAACCGGCGCCGAGAGGCACCCACCATCAGCCAGTCGCGGGTCAGACCCGAATTACAGACCTGAATCCCCACCTGACAACTTTACATGAGGTGGGCTAGCTGTTAGCGTGGGCACATTTTTAATTAAAAAGAGGATGAAAAGACTTGGAAACTCAAGTAATTTTCCTCCCAAAATGCCCAGGGATGCACTTTACTGAGCGGTCAGTCCACGAGGTATAATTTTACCTTTTTTTTTTTTTTTTTTTAGCTTTACGTCCTTTACCTACACCGGCATCGACCGGGGTCGGGGCGGGGGGGTAGCATATCGAAGCGCGCTCCTCAAGAAAACCCCCGGCTTCAGCTCTCGATCCAGTCGGGAACGGAGAGAAAGAAGGAGCTGGAGGGGGAGTGGGGGAGACCGGGAGGCCGAACCCTCGCCCGCAGCCCGCCGGGACCGCCCGCCGCGAGAGACCCGGTGCGGGGCGGCGCCGCTCCCCCTCCGCTCCTCTCCGCGCCCCCTCCCCGGCCGCTCCCGCCCGGGAAACTTTCCGGTTGCGCCGCGCTCCAGCCGGGAGGCGCTACCCGCCCTCCCCCGCCGCCGGGCCCGTAGGACACGCCGCCTCCGGGCCGAGCCGGGCCGGGCCGGGCCGAGCCCCGCGGGGGAAAGGGGAGAGGGGGGTGTCCCGGCCCAGCGCTGCCTCCCCTCGGGCGGGCCGGCCGGCGGGTGGCACAAAGCGGCGGCTGCCGCCTCACACACACTCACCAGCAGCAACTCGGGAGGATGAGGAGGAGCCGCCCCCGACCCCCCCTCCCCGCAGCTGGACGTGGCACACAAACACTCCCCCCGCCCCCCCTTCACCCCTCCGGGCAGGTACCAGCCCCCCCCCTACCCGGGGCGGCGAAGGGGCCTCCCCCGCCCAGGTGACACCCGCCCCTCCCCCGCTCCCGGCGGCCCTTCCCGCCCCCCCACCGCCCCCCGCCGGCACAAGTTTACGGCGGGCCCCAGCCCCCGCTCCGGCCTCATCACCGTCCCGCCCGCGCTTACCTCCGGCCGGCCGGCGGGGAGCGGGGCAGGCGGCGGCGGGGAGGCTCCCAGCCTAGGAGGGCTCCGCTTCTTTGTCTCCTCGGCGGCGGCGGCGGCGCCCGCTCGCTCCCCCCTCCGCTTCCCTCTGCCCTTCCCCGGGCGGATGCGGGCCGCGTCCTCCGAGAGGGGCTGGCTGGCTGGCTCCCCCCCTTCCCGTTCCTCCTCCTCCCGCTCCGCGCCGGACGCGTCCAAGGCCCCGGCCCTCGGCGGCGGCTCTGCTCCCTGCCTCCCCTCAGCCTGCTGCGCCCGGCGGCAGCGGCGGCGGCCCCTCCCCCGCCAACCGCCCGCCCCCCCCCGGCACAGGCACAGCCCCCGCCCCCGCCCTGCCCTTCCTGCCGCTGCCGCTGCCGGGATCGCGCGGGAGGAGCTCCCCGGACTACCCCTCGCCCGGCGGGGAGCGCCGCCGCTCTCCCCCGCCCCACCGCAGGAAGGCCGGGCAGGGCCGGGCCGGGCGGCTCTCTCCCCTCTGCGCCGCCGGGGCTCTGGGCCGGGACCGGGAGGCGGAGCAGGGCAATGCCGGGGGGGACCCTGCCCAGCGGGAGCGCCCTGACACACACACCTCCCCCCCACTACCCGTCCCCCTTAAGCCCCGGCGCTCCCGGTAAAGCTGGGAAAAGCGGAAGCGCCTGGGGAAAGTCCTGGCGAGCGCTGAAAGGAAGAGGGGTACAAGGGGGGTGAGCGCACTTCGGGGACGGGCCGGGAAAAGAACCCTGGAGTGGAGCCGGGCCGGGGCCGCGGAGGCACCGCCGCCGGGGAACTTCCAGCCATGGCATCAGGGGCGCCTCCGCCGCCCATTGGCCGCGGGGCCGTGACGTCACGCCCGGGGCGCGCGGGGCGTCCGCGGCCCGTAGCCCCGCAGCGGCGGCCGGGCCGTTCCTGGCCCCGGGTGCTCCCGGCCTCTCCCCGTCTTTCCTCTCCCCTTCTGGTCCGGGGCAAAGTTCCAGCCTCAGCGGCCCCCGCATATCGAGCGGGTTGGGCGGTAATTGTCGTTACCGGGGCTCGGTGCCTACCTGCCCAGGTGTTGTTCCCTCAGGAGAGGGCAGGGAAGCCGCCCCCAGCCGCCTTTTTCTTTCCAAAATGGAGCCCCGTCCCCGGGTGCGTGTCTGGGCCGCCGCCCTGCGTCCCTCCACGAGTGGGAAAGGCGGGGTACCCCACCGGTGGTTAAAGAGGGCGGGCAGAGGGCCCCCAGCGGAGGCCGGGGTCCTGCCGGTCCCCATCAGTCGCCGCCCCCGGTGCTTCCCCCGGAGCGCGGTGAGTGTTCCTGCGCCATGGGGATACGGGAAGACGGTCCCTCTGGAATCACCCGGGGAGTTCAGAGTGAAAACCAGCGTTGCTGCGGGGGTAAAGCTGCTCTGAAAGGTTACAAACCCATTAACCCTTCCCAACATGGCCGCTGCCAAGGAGAGGAGGCTGGTGCGTTACCCTGGCTGGTCCGGTCCCTCCTCGGGACATGTCGCCTGGCTTGGGAGGAAATGCTCCGCAACACCGCCTTTTCCACCTCTGAAACAAAGTCATCAGCCCACACTGTCGTCTTCCCCTACCAAGGAAAAACGTAGGGACAACTTCGTATAAAGATTTTCAGCTCTTTAAATATACCTAGTCAGAAGTACGCAGTTGGAGATCTTTCTGTGCTCCCACTTAAAATAGTTTAGAAATCCTCCAACAGCTCCTTCTTCCCCTTGTTAACTTTTACGAATTCTCACAGCATGTAATTGATGGTTTGGGAAACCCCAAGTGCCTTTCAAGTACCCGTGAGATAAACCTGAAAGGAAAATGTGGCCTCTTCTTTCTTCTTCCAAGAGAGACTTCGCACGGACCTCAGGGAGGAACAGAAAGCCCCTTTCCTTTCCAGGCTTTTCGTGCATGCGTTTGACTTGGATTCAGAGAGGTGTTAATCTTCCTTTTGAAACAATAGTCTGACATTGCTTTTTCAGAGCTGGAAGACATTTGGGGTCCCTGCTGCCTCCCCCTCGCTGCGCGGTCAGGCCTCGCAGAGGCTTATGCTGAATTTAAATGGGACACATCATCCAAGGGCTTTCGGAGAGAAGTCTGTTGTTCCTGGAACAAAATGCACCGTGGGAGCGATAATGGAGAGGTGAATTATCCCTCCTCTCTTTTGCATTCCTGATACACAGTTAGCTTTCAGGCTGAGTTTTGTCCCTTCTTACCGCCGCCTTGCTAACACCATCCTACAGAAACCTTCCACTTTCTTGTTTTCCCTGTGGCACCGTTGAGTTGAGGATGTCCAGAGGAAGGTGACACAACCCCGCAGGGTTTCCAGGCTAAATTAGACCTACGGAAGTGTTGGGTACTGTAAGGCACCGAGTGGGCAGTAGATCTGAAAGCTTTCCAGGTGTCTGAAAAAAATGATAAAGCGCACCTAGCCTTAGCAGATTAATGCTAATAGGATTTACGGAAGAAGAATGTTTTAAGGAGGTATTTGGATGAATACATTGTCTTCAGGCAAAGGACTAATTTAAGGACTCTGAAGCACACTGTTGTTAAATACATTTAATTACGTTAAGAAACGATCCATTAAAGCTGGTTTTTCCAAACTGTGGCTTATGATGAACAGAAGACGCCATAGAAAGGGTTTGCAAGGGTATGTTGAAGGGTGTTTTAACTGTCTGTCTGCTGAATGGATCCTTAGTTTTGCCAGCAGAAAAGACCAAGATGTTGCCCTGAGTCGTATTTCAGAACGTTGAGCCTACTGAAATATTAATGTACACTTTTTGAAATGTCATAATTAGCTGTTATCTCTGGAATAACTGTTATTAAGAAGAGCTGGCTGCTTGTGATTTGAGCGAGAATTACCTTCTAAATATGAGAAGATGATAAATTTGGGGGAATTTGCACAGAAGTGAAAGCGGTACATGATGTGGCAGGCACGCTATTTTGTATAAAGAAAGTAAATATGCAAAACATGCACTTTTGCATATGCATAAGAGTGGTGCAGTCCTTAGAAAATATATACACAGGAGAGACGAGCATGAATATTTCTCCCAGCCTAAGGCTGTAACTGTATAGTAAAAATTAAAGAAAAAATAGTTAAGCAACAGAAAGATGCCTTCTTCATCTTTGGTAGAGAAACAGCCTGCCTCACGCTGCTGCTTCAAACAGGGTTTCAAGCAGACAACAAACCCAGAGGCTGTGTGATGGACTTGTTTTGCAGTTACGTAATGGCAGTCTTGAAATTCGTATCTTGCACAAGAGCCTAAAAACTCATATTGTGTCTTTTGGCTTGTATTGCTTTATTTTTCTTCACCTTTCTTTTTTTTTTTTTTTATGGTGACCTATTTTCTCTTCCCGACATGATGCTGCTTGTGCTTTACCCCCTGCCTGGCCAAGCGGTGGCTTCCTCGGGATGGGTACGCGGCCGTAATCTCCATCACAGATCCCAGCCGTGCAGGTCCAAACCACACTAATGTTTTTACACCCTGATGTGGTGAGGACATGACGGACGCCTCCCAGATGGGCTCCTTCCACCTTCTGTGCAAATACCTCTATCTTTTTCCAGGTGCATCAGGTTTTCTCACCGGCTGCTCTGTCTAGAGTATGAGCTGAAAGGAGGTTGTAGAGAGGTGGGGGTCGGTCTCTTCTCCCAAGTAACAGGCGAAAGGACAAGTGGAAATGGCCTCAAATTGTGCCAGGGGAGGTTTAGACTGGACATTAGGAAAAATTTTAACACTGAAAGGGTTACTAAGCATTGGAACAGGCTGCCCAGGGAAGTGGTTGAGGCACCATCCCTGGAGGTATTTAAAAGACGGGTGGACATAGTGCTTAGAGATATGGTTTAGTGATGGTTTTTGTCAGAGTTAGGTTGATGGTTGGACTAGATGATCTGAAAGGTCCCTTCCAACTTAGGCAATTCTATGATTCTCTGAGCTAATACTCACTCGCATAGGCCAGTGGGAGACGTTTTAGCAGGGACGTGAAAAGGAGGGACTGGAAAGTTGTTTGAAAATCTGGAAAATGGTGTTGTCCAGTTCAGAGGTGGACAGCAAAGACGTTTGATTTCTCTGTGTTAGTTCACTGAAAAGAAAATGTACCTAGATATAAATCAATGTGTTTTAAAAATTGCTGCTCCTGCTTTTTAAAACAGTTTTTTAAAGGCATCGCTATTGTAATAAAATCCATTTATACATGTGGGGTTGTAATACTGTGTCACTAACAGATGGGGAGGTAAAGAATCACTGCGAACTCTGGAAAAACAAGGTGTTTTTTAGTTCTCTCTAATCTGAAAAAATGTTCACTTTAATAACACCTTTCAGAAAACTTCCCATCTTATGATTCAGTTAATTTAAAAACGCTGAAAGCAATGTCAGTGTCTTTTCTCTTTCTCAAAAAGAAATCTTCTTAAAGGGTTTACATCATACACATCATCTAGTTTCTGCTTAAAGCATGTGCTCGATTCCCATGTAGATGAAGGGGATTTACATGACCGCTACCAGGGGAGAACAGATCCCAAATACTCAATTAGTTACTGCTGAGTCACTTAAGTGTATTTGCACAATGATTCTAATTCAGCCTGACGGTAACACAGCTGCTTTTCTCACTTGCTGCATGGCTGCTGCATCTTCAATGACATTTACGAAAAACATTGAGGGGGAAGAACGTGTCCTTAGAGCTCAAAACACATCCAAATTCTACTCTTCAATGGACCAAAGCTACCCAAAGGTGCTGTAAAACTGCAAGGCGAATCTATCAGCAGATCGTGTTTTATTATGACAAATTCTATCGTTATCTTTTGTAGACAGTTGCTAAGATTCAAAGTATTTATGTAAGGAAAACAAACCGGTGTTTTGGGCTTTGGAAATGTCAGGGCCCTTGATGCTTCTGTTTATTTAAAAGTGAAAGTGTGCTGAGGGACATCTCTTGAACTCTATTCAAAGGTTAAAACTGATTTTTTGTACAGTTTTGAAATTCAAAATATTGCTGCTAAATGACTTGACTCTGCAGCGTAATCTCCATTTTGTATTTAAATACTGAATTCTGTCCAGAGCTGGCAGTTCCGCACACCGCAGAGACCCGGACATTGCATCTTCCAGCCTTGAGGTGCGGCCATCCCAAGGGAGGAGCACAACCCCCTGACACCCAGGGGAGGAGCACAACCCCTTGACACGTGGCAGGGCCATTCAAGAGTTCAGAGGGCGCGTCCCACTGCTAAGGCAGGCTATGTCGGCAAGATGTCATTACCCAGACTGGACTTTGCCCAGGACTGCAAGCTTATCCTCCGCTTTCATGAGGAAAACCATGCAGGGAGAGGCAACAGAAGAGAAACAGTGGAGGTTATCTCTTACTTGGAGATCCAATAGGCTGCATCACTTATTTATGGATTGCATAAGCCCAGGGGCCAGTGCTTTCTTAGCTTGGAAGGAGCATTTTTCAAGTGTATGCAGTTGTTTATCCCTACTGATGGAGAAAAACTCAACCCAGTGGGCCTTCAGCCTAGTCAGCCTCCATGGCAGCTTCCTTGGGGACCCACCAGTTGCAACCTTGCAGCATCTGTGTGCACGGGCAGGACTTCTTCACTGGCCCGTCCCAGCTTGACATGGCAGCGACGGTCTGTGGAGGTGGGCAAAGGGACTTGCTGCAGGTGGACAGTTGCGTTGGTGGATCCTGTCAACCCAAGACCTTGGGCAAAAGGAACGGAGGGACAGTGGCGCTGATTTGGGCCAAGAGAATGGAAAAACAGCTGCAGGTTGTGAGTGAAGGCAACACAGCAATCTTGTAACGTGACCCTGACTTGGGTTTAAGTCCCTACTCAGTTCTGTACTACGTGCCTACAGCCTTAATTACCAACTTCATACGCGAGAGGTGACTTCACCCTTAAGAGCTCTAGCTGGTGTCAGAATTTCACAAGCTAACAATACTGTAGTTGACTGCAGAGAAGGAAAGAAGTGCTCTTTATTAGCCTTCCCATTTCTTTTATAATAACTGATGACTAATCATAGGCCCTGCCTTTGTAAGCTGCATTGCCAATTATTATAGTATTGTCATTGTTATACAAAATATTTGGTATCTATCTCTCTGAGCACCGACTCCAAGAAGCATAACGCTATGCGAGAAGCTCAACCTTCAAACAATATTTTCATGACTGCCAGGGAATGTCTGTAAGCCTGATCCCTGTGAACTTAGAAACCTGTAGATAAAAGAAAAATCAATGTGCTTTTAAATCGGGATTTTACATTAGTTTCCTGACTGCTGTCCTGATTCAATTTTTGAATGTTTGAGGCTGGCGATTCTGAATTAGGTCAGGTACTGTAAGTAGTTTTCTGCTATTATATGCTGGCATGAAATTTACCCTCGTGCAACATTTCCTATTTGAATAGGTAATGCAGACTGCTACCTTCCAGTGCACAAGGTTTTCATCTACAGTCTACACGGATGTACAGTCCATACAGATCAAACATAGTCTACAATCTACAGAGGTCATAGTGAAATTTGCTTTGTCTGTTTCAGAAAATACAAAAGTGGAGTCTGTATGTTACCTTTCAATCTGGAATTAAAAGACAAAAAGGACCATAACAATAGAGTGATAACTAGATGATTTTCCCTGCATTTACATGATCTACAATAACAGGGGGTAAAACACAATGGACGTACAATAACAAACCAAGATTCCTCCTGCTCCTGATGCAAGGTGTTTTGTATGGTCACTTTTTAAAATTTCTTCCTGATGTTACAGGGCTTGTGATCTCTCTGCTTAACAAATGAACACGTCCTTATTTTCTAATGAGAAATATGTTTAAAAAATCTAACTAGGTGTGACTTTAAAATCAGCATTGGGATATACAAAATGATGGACCACTGTTTCCAGTAGAACTGGTACGCAATTATTGTAAAATACGGTGTACTCTGGTATTTTGCTGTCACTCAGCAAATAACCTCAGTCGCCGCTGCGGAATTAATTGAATAGTACATCAGTACAATCAATTGCTGCTCTAACTAATTAAAATTAGAATTAGCTGAAAGAAAAATAGTGTAAAGAACGAACATGATTGAAAGAGAAATTGTCCTGTGACTCCATCAGTTATAACTGAAATTGCTGAATGATTATACATAATAGAAAAACTGAATACAAGACAGCAATATAAAAATCACTGGTCAAATACAAATATTATATAAAAGAAACTGAAACACTGAATTGTTAAATCAGATGGAGAAATTTTTAACTATACAAAATTATAAATATGGGTTGTTAACTGAAATCAAGATAAAGTAAGATTTGCTTTAAATATTGATTGTATTTTTAAATAGAACTCATGTTCTGTACAGTTAATTATTTTAAGGAACAAACTCATTTTTTAGATGTGACAAAAGAGCTGAAAAAAAATAATCAGGTTGCAAAATACAGTTACGGGTTTGTTGGGTTTGGGTGGGTTTTTTCAGCTTTAAAGCAATCCATCTTTAAGCAGCTATTGCAAAGACAGCAACCTGGCAATAGCAAATGGCTGAGCATATCTAACGTCAGATCTGCTCGACTACCATTCTTTTAGCTGATCTCTATTACATACAGGTATTGTCTACAGACAAGAGAAATAATTCAGAAATCAGTGTTCCCAGCCTTTGTTTTCTATCTGTCACTGTCACCCAAGCTCTATATAGCTTTAGCTTAGTCGGTAAAGCTTTGGCAGTTTAGCATTCCTGTCTTTCATACGATTATAGTGATAGTTCACTGGGATGATGGGGGGCTAATTTGTAGATGTAAAGCATGGAGGGTATCGTATACAGGTGGTATATTTTAGTGTTATGACTTGCAGCAGCAAAGTCAATTCTGATTCAGCTCACAAATCCAGCACTCAGATGAAACATAGCAGGTGCTATTTTTTCTTCAACAAATTTTGGGTGGATCTGTTGTATTTATAGTGTTGACACTCATTAGCCAAATACCTTTGTCATATTAACGTAAGTCAGGACACATTTATCTGTAGTCTGTGAATATACGTGGGCATATGAAGCAGAGAAGTCTGGACAGGTGTCTGAGACGGTGCCATCTGCCAAAAGTAGGAGCAATTCCTACTCCTGGCAAGAAATAGCCTATTCCGGACAAAGGGTCTGCATAGTTCCCCAAATTCCTGATGTGAAACATCGCAGCTCTTTCAATACCAAACCTCCCTCGAGTGGGGAGTGTCTGCCATAGCCGTGAGGCAGGAGGCATGGGGAGTGGGTGGCCACACGCTGCTCAGCTGCCATATAAAAATGCAGTGGTCCAACGTGTTCAGGAGCTATTTGACCCAATAACCAGTTCTATTCTAGGTTTTAAATTACCTACACATTGATGTTTGAAGTTATGTGAAATGAGTTAATTCTTATGAACATTTACATGCTGTTTTCCTCCTTGTCTCCTGGAGGGTTTTCTGCAGAGCTCACCACTGCAGTATCCTGCTGCTCTCCAGGGTTTTTAAATTTGGTTGGTGAAGTCCCCAGCTGACGGGGCAAATCGTGTAAGCAACCTTAATTGCAGCTTATTTACATCATGTTGATGCTGGTAGGTCCTGATGGTCCTTTTGCAGATCAATCAGAAGAATGACCGTGTCCTCTGCCTGCACCCCACAAATCAGGTTCATTTCCCATAGGAGTTTCCCAGCAGACCGCAGGGAACCCTGCAGAGGGTCAAGGCTTGAGGTCCGTTGCCTCAGCAGCCCCCCCTTGAAGCCCCCCTCAAAGCATGGCCGTAGCTGGCTTACCTCCCCTTGCCAGCTGCTGGCTTCGGAGCTCCTGCGACAGCATCAGGGTGGGAGAAAAGCTCCGCACCGTGGGAGGGCGGGTGGGAAAAATGATAACGGGGAGTGGTTGCATTCTCCCCATTCCTGTCCCAAACCTCCTAGTCACTGGGCCCTCTCCACCAAAATACCCCCAGGAGGGGAATTCCTGGGAAGCATCCAAGCTAGAGGGAATGAATTGTGCCTTTAGGTCAAGGTGTTATTGTTCAAGTAGGTCTAAAGCCGTTGTGAACTGGGGTTTGTGCTGGTCCCCACACTGTTCTTTGCCGGGTGCAACATATCGCATCACAGTGCGGTGTGTTTTAATGACATCCTCCCCTAACGGGTGCCTAACGCTGTGCTGCCTCCTGCTTTGGTGTCTGTAACTTTGAAATTGTTTACGGGAAAGCTCATGGCTCTCACTGATTTCATCTGCTCTTGTAATTTCACCGTGAGTCATCCAATATGGTCTGTACTTCATTTTGCTTACAGACCAAACTGTCCGAATTGCATCTTTACTCAGATAGTCTACTCTCAGCTTTATTTAGGCAAAAAAGCAAGCAAATAAAAAAGTCTCTTGCTCTCAAAGTTGTGGAGGCACTCTACTCCTAAGCCCTTTTTTACTAGGAGGTAAATAAAAACAAGCCTACCATCTCACTTTTAATAGTGCTTATTTGGGGTCAGGAGTTATGCATACCAGTGGCTGGCAGTTCTGGGTGTTTGGTTTCTCTGAAACTTCCACATATCTCCATGTGGGCGCCCAGAAATCGCATTACGCGCCCTTGGGAAAGTAGCGATGTTATAACACATCAGAGGGCGGTGGTGAGGCTCGATGGGTGTTCATCAAGCACTTTGAGAGCCACAAAGGGAAAGCATTGAAGGAATAGCAGTCCCGTGTTTTTTAAGTGTTTCTAAATAGCCTAGGTCCGCTTTCAACTGCAGTCAGAGTGGTTTTTTTCTTAACCAAGCTTTCACTATACTGCTTTGCCTGTGAATCTCTATAATGGAGGTGGCACGATCACTACAGCAGTGCAGAATCTACCCATTTATTTTCAGTCTTAGACCTGACTTGGTCTTTCAAGGGCGGCTGGTAAGAAGCAGCTGCACAGCGGAGCCCGAAAGGACTGCAGAGGGAATGTGCTGAGATGGGTACGACCACCCGGTCCCCTTCTAGCCCAGAGCTTCTCTTGCTGCCTCAAACCTGTGGGATAGAAACAAAGTCAATCTCACACTCTTCAGCCAAAGCTGAGCCTATTGAGAGCACCAATTACAGTGAAAATCCTTAAACTACACTTGCGGGGAGAACCCTTTCGCTTTTATGATTTGCTGAAGCCAGGAAGTCACTAAGTGAGCGCAGCTCTCTCTGAGCGGGGATGCTGCTAACAAGCTACATCAGTGTTAGCTTTAAGAATAACACATTCAGGTGCACTGGCCAGGCTAACGGAACGGAAAGGTTTTTTTTCCCACAATTTGGCTAAAAGTGGCATAATTATGTCCATTACTTTATCAGAGTTCTTACCTTTGCAGTTGTAAACAAGAAAGCCTTGCCAATTTTCCACTCAATGGAAAAATTCTGTATGCTTTGATAGCAATACACCAGAGACGGCACATAATGGAAATGTTGTCATGGAGTGCCAGCTCAAAAAGCGAGGAAAATGGCTGAAGAATTAACTCTCAAAAGACTTTTTTCTTTCCGTCTTCTTCTCCTCCTCCTTCACCTTCTTCTTTTCCTTTTTTCCTTTTCCTTTTCCTTCTTTTTCTTTCTCTCGCTCTCTTTTTCAGTCTCTCTCTCTTGCTATTTTTCATTCTCTTTCTCTGTTTCTTTTTGTTTCTCTTTAATATCAAAGCATATAGAGAAAAGAATTTCTATCTCAAATAGGCCTGTATGTCTTTTTTGCTCTAATTTAGACCTATAGCAAATCCACTTGACTTTTCAGTTGTAGTTTCCCAGGCACTTCCTGCTTGTGTCTTTTATCAATGATGGTTAAATATTGGAAAAATAGACTTGCAGGCATGCAGATATCATGGAATTAAAGGTAACATAACATATGCTGCATGAACAGAATAAAGCAGTTCAGGGACTATATCTGCCAATGAATTTCTCCCAGATGAATGCTGTACCGGTTTTGTGTATCTCTGGGTCAAACTGTGATCTGCTTTTGTGCCCTCACCTGGCGGTTCCTTACCTTCTGAAGGGCAGGATGGGCAGAAAGGTCATGGTAAGCTGTAAGTCTGCTTGGGCTGTGCTCTCTACATAGGTCAGCTGAGCTAACACAAAGGAGGAAGCAACCCGTCCCATTTGGAGCTATATTTTGGTCCCAGTTCTTTCCCTGCAGCAGTGCAGACGTGTGTGTTTGCCCTGTATTGCCCTGTATTGTCTTTAATTCAGATTCATTATTTGCTGACCAACAACAATTGATTATCTGAAACAAGAGTAAATATTACTCCAGACATTTGTGGTTTCCCTAAGGCTAATTCCTAGATTAAATCACAAATGTTTATACTCTGGGAGAAAACGTTTATTCAAAGCTAGGAGAACATGTATCTAGTATGAACATATCCCCAGCAGCCACCGTTTTGGCTGCATGTGACTATTTGGACGGCCTGCTATGTTTATATTGATTAATCTTTTTCTAATGAAGTTATACCGGTCTTCTTCATTCCTCTGATCTTTGCTCATATTTTCACCAGCAGAGGTGTTCATTATGTGCACTGGGCATGGTCCTCCCAGGCGAGCAGGCACGGAGCCTGCGGGTGCAGCCACTGAAGTGCTCGTCTCAGGATGAAGAAGAGAGGCTGCGTGTGTCTCTCCTTCTTTCCCAATCCTGTGTCCTGCTTACTCCAGCTCTGGCCCTGACTGGACCCTCCCCTTTGACTCACTGGTGCGGCACAAAGCTGTGTAGGTTTTGCTGTTGTTTGTTTTGTTTCCTTCCGGGCTGTTGAACTGAGGCGGTGCAAGTACAAAGCCAACGCGTGGGTGCCAGCGTCACTGTGAGAAAGAGAGTGGGACTTTGCAGTGGCAAGGGCATGAGGGATGCTTGGACCTCCAGCTTTGGGGTCACAAAGTGCTTATTTGACTCCCCAAGACGTGTGAAACCAAACCCTTGGGGCAAAGGGGTCAGGAAAACAACACCCTCAGCCAGCACCTTCTGCAGGGAGCTCCTGCAGCCTGGCACCAGGAGACATGGGGCACAAGGATCTCCTAGAGATCCCACCACTGCTCCTCTGGCCAGGACAAAGGGAGCCCGAACTTGCTTTCTTGGGAATCCAGTGTCACACATTTTAGTGACTCGCTCCTTTCCATGTGAGTGCCTGACACATTAAGCAGTGACACTACACACCCTTTCTTTAGCCCCATAAATCTCGTTTTTATCTTCAGCAGCAGCGGGGGAGGGTATTCGTAGCCAAAGTTGCTGCATAACCATTGTGCATCCCTCCTCCAGTTGTGTGCCTGCTGTAAGGAACCCGCTGTGGCAGGCCCTCAAGGCAAACGAGCGCTGTATTTTTGGGATTGAGCTCAAGCCCAGACATGACAAGAGCATCAGGGACGGTCCCGGGCACGTGCAGGCGCAGAGCTGGCAGTGTTTAGAGACTTGTGCAGTCAGACAGGAAGGTATGGATTTGTGATGTTGAGTGGAGGCATCTTAATAATACATAAGTCTTTTGTTAGTCACTTAGACCTTTCAATGGGCCAAGCCCTAAGCAGCTCATTAAGTGCCAGTCATACAGGCAGGAAGTCGAAGCGATGTCACGGAGAGCCGTGATTGCCCCCACATTGTCCCTGCTGGGCTGCAGCGTGCCATCTGTACCCACCTAAAAAACTTTCCTGCAAACTCAAAACTAAGATACATGTTCGTGATTTACGAGTGATTGGAGAATCAGCCTTCCAATTCTCCCCGATTTTCTCAAACATTTGGTTTACTGTTTGAGCAGCTGTCTAATTTCTTCAGATTAAATTGGTAGTTGTATTTAGACAAGAAAAAAATCTACCGCAAGTGACTTGTTTTACAGATTCTTATGTATTAGGAACAAATCTTTTACGTACTTTAGGTGGAAGTGGATTTGATGAAGAAATAAAAGTCTCTGAGCGCCAGCCATAGGCAATAGAATTTTGTTATTAAAAATAACAAATAACAAACAGCTGCAGAGAGGGAGGTAGAGTCTATGTTGGGAAATTAATGGAAGATTGCAGCCAAGGAAAAGGGAGGCTGGCTGTAGGATTAGGAAATGAATTCCCCTATCTCCTCTCCCACGAATAAATCGGTGGAACGTGGATGACCCTAATTCTGGTAGGGAGAGGCAGCACGCAGTAACCCTACCCCCTGCACCCGGCTCCCTTCGCTCCCAGTAACGCCCCCGTTCCCGGAGAGCAGAAGCTCCGGCTTGTCCTGCCCTGTGGCCGCTGCTGGCCCAGGCAGCGCCAGACGCAGGAGTATCACCTCTGCCTTCGGCTCCCCGACTGAACTGCTCCTCCTTCTACGTTTTATGTGTTTGCTGTTATTCCTACATGCTCTTCCAAGCCTTCGTTTCTCCGAGAAGTGGGTATATTCCCGTCCAAGTGCTTTGGTGTATTTTAATAACACTTCCATTCATTTTCTGCCTGCTAAACGAACAGCATAATCAGTATGTCCAGTACAGGAAAGAGTTCAAGGGGGTTGTTTAAACTAGGACAGACTTAAAAGAAATAGTATGTAGGCAAGAAGCAATTTACTTTGGCACATTTTTAGGTGTTTTGCCTCCTATTATAAATGATGCAGTGATGCCATTTAGCCTAATCAAATATGATTCCTGATTTCTTCATTTTCCTTAAGTCTGAGGCAATAAAATACACCTTCTGTAGAATAGAACCATGAACTGCAGATACATCTCATACCGCCCAGGCAGGGAAAGAGAGAAGGCATCTCTACATCGAGTATATATACTGGAAGCCTACATCTCCTGTTCATACACAGGGAAATCTTGCTTCAGGTTTCAGTGCTCACGAAAATCAGGTATTAGGATGATGAACCAGGTCTAAAATGTTAAACCTATCCATTAGGAATAAAAAGGTACTTGTTGAAAATTTGGGTCAGAACATCAGCTGGACTAGGCCGCTGCAGCACTATAGAGGTGAGGATACAAGCATGGGTCATGTTGCCTGATAACTTTAAATTACAGCCCCACTGAAAGTAGTCTTTTCTTCCTGATTTCTTGTAAAATATCGTCTATATCCGTAGCAGCATGGGAGCAATAATAATACAATTGCTAGTGCAGCACAAATTAATTTCTGAACGACTGTCTCCTCATATGAAAGTCCTCTTGGAGGGGAAAAAAATAGATCATTAGGCAAAATCCACTGCATTTGCACAAGGCCATGACGCTTGGGCTGCCTGGTGCAGCTGGAGAGTTGTAATCCAAATCCTCTCCGCACGTGACCGGAGTGAGCTCGGGGCTGCTTTGCCGGGCTCTTAAGTGTTAGTCTTTTCCCACAGCATGAGAACGAGCAAGCAAAAAGCTGCCAGACTCATTACAGCCGGACTGTGAACAGGTTTCTTGGGGCCAAGCCCTGCTCCCAGCCATCCGCGGGCGAGCAGGAGCCCTGGCACCGGGGCCACGGGATTCAGGGTGCTGGGGTGCACGTCCTGGAGGTGCAGGCCAAGCAGCTGGGGAAGCTGCGAGGGCTGAGGGGTCCAAACTGTCCCTCTGAAAAACCACTTTGTCGAGGTGGCTGGGTGCTGGTGACAGGTAGTTGTTGCCCTTCTTCAGCAGAAGAGCAGCACCACCGGGCGTCGCGGCTGAAGTTGTGTGGGGTCCTCGGGGAACGGCGGTGCACCCCAGCTGAGGTGATGGGGTGGTGAGGGGCTCATGGGGGCTAAACATCACGGGTGAGGCCAGGGTGACTGCAAGGACAGCCCCGGTTGACCTTGCCAACAGTCTGTCCTCTGGTTTGGTCTGCAGGGCACAATTAATGCGAAATCACAGTGCGGTTGACCCTGCCTTGCCTACAGCTAAATGGCACAGCGCTTGCGAGGGACGCGGCGGCAAGTCCCCATGAAATCTGCTTTTCCCTAGCACACCGAGCCCTCTGCTCTTGCTCCTGTCTCCAAATTTCCCTCTACGACAGGCTTTGGGGAGAGGATGGGGAAACACTTCTGTGTGTGCAGAGGAATGGCCGATGGGGGCTCCTGCGCATCCTCCCGCCCCGGCACCGCTCCCACGCACAGCACGATGCTCAGGGTACAGATGGAGTTTGAAAACATGCAGGTAAAAAGACCAAAATAAACCATCCTCTCTAGCACTGATATAACTCTTCAGTTTAGTCTAAACCACTCAGCCAAACCACAATATTTTGAGAAAGAGAGTAAATGTAAGTACTCATGTCCTTATAGCCAGTAAAACAAAGTAAAATAAATGCAGCAGGCAGCCAGTTATAATGGACAAACAGTCCTTTGGGGAAGACTTTCCCAAGCCAACCATTATATTCAATACATTTTTCCCTGCTCACTCTGGGCTCCTACAGAAAAGGTAGAGCTTGGGGGATGGCAGGGGAACTGAGGAAATGAGATAAAAAAGCTACAGAAATTGAATTTCCTCACAGAGTAATTCTTCCATATGCTGCATAAACTTTCCTTACCTAAATAAATACTCTGAGGCACACAAGTTCCAGTGTGACTCTGATGGTAACCTTTGCCTATATTGTAACTGCCCAAGAATCTCAGAAAATAGCAGGTACATTTACAACTTATATACCATCTTGAGCTGGACAACAATTGGGAACCACAAAACCCTTCAAAGCATTTGCAAATACCGGAGTCTTAAAAACAAAACAAAACAAAACACAACAAAAACAAAACAAAGCAAAAAAAAAAACCCCAAATCCCAACCTCCCCTCCCCCTCCTGTCCCCCCCATCCTCCCCCCCAGCTCTGGCTGCAAGTGATTTTAAATACATAAAGAAAAAGTTCTTTGGTCTTTTTGGCAACCTGACCATAAACACCTCTGCCTCTTTCCTTGTCACTGCTTAGGTGATTATGCCTGGGCAGGCCACATATAAGTAGAAAAGAAAATAATGAGGTAATGAGAAAAGTGCTCTAAAATATTGACCTAAATATCAGCTATAGTTGCACTATGATGTACTTTCAATATATATAGTTCTATTCATTGCTGGAGTATCCCATGAGGCAGGTATACTTTATATACAGCTACATTTAGGACAAAGAAATTGCAGCGTGCAGCAGTTAGAAAACTTCCCTTTGATCAAAAAGCAATTCATTATCAGAGATGAAATTCAACATAAGGCTCCCGATTCCGCTGCTTCCGCCCACTGTCTCAACAGGAAAACAAATACATTCATAAAATAAGAACTAAAATTATTTTGCTTCAAGTGCTTTTGACATTTCAAAAGTATTAGAAAAAAATAAACCCAGCCCTCAATCTCTTACCATACCTATAATCTAAATGAATCAAAAAATCCATCCCTTAACCACTAACCCAATATATATGTTTTACAGCCACGTAGGGACTAACAGCATGAGCTCCTGACAGGTGGAGATGGGTAAAGTCTTACCTTCTTGCTCTACCAGAGCTGGCCTTTAGAGAGCTTGTTTTTAATCTCACTTTTCTCTCTATTAAATGAACAGCTCAAGTCAGATGGATTGCCTTGAAAGGAATTAATTTATTTGTTCTCCACAAACCTCTCTTATAAAGATCTACTTTCCATCCTTGAAAGAAAAAAACACACCTAAACAAAAGCAAAAAAAAAAAAAATAGCAGAGCACGAGCTGTGATTTATCCAGTCCAGCATCAGAGAATCAGTTCTTCACTCAGAACTGAAGATGGAGAATTTAGCACCAAATTGGCTCCTTTCATTCAAAAGCCATGAATCAGTACTTGTTTATGTACAGTCTGTCTTACTATACTTGGTGTAGAGGAAGTTCTTTCACCCACACATTGCTCCGCCTGACTTGTTCAGATTTTGTGTAGAAATGTCCTTGTCATCAACAATAACAGGAAGTAAATATAGTTTTGTAGTATTTAAACTGTTTCATCGAGAATGCCAATTAAAAAAAGGTGCCTTAAAGTTAACCTGCTGGGAAGAAAGAGGATAAAATCCATCACTCGTATAGATTTTTTTTTTCGCTCTTCAGAGTGGCCTTCAGTCCTGCATCCCTGGAGTTAATTACCTTTAAGAGGATTTTGCTATCCCCCTGCTTTTATTGTTAAAAATAAAGTATTTCATCATAAATTAAGACCACCGTAAACTGAATCACAGACCTCAGTTTATGATTACTGCTACCACCAGTAATGGAAAATCTCTCTGCCATACTGGAACAAATCCCACGGCCTTTTAAATTGCCTGCGTGAATAATCTGCGAAGTCCCCTATTTTAAATCTTTACTAACATTGTCTCCAAGTTTTGAGAGACTTGAGAATTCGACAGGTCAGTTTCAATTTATTGCAGCCTAAAGATCTTTGCAAGACCAGGAATAAGAAGAGTCCTTGACTCAATGGCAGGGAAGAGACAGCTCAAGGCCCACTTGCAAACCCTGCAGCAGCTGATGGAGCATACGGGGGCTAAAGCCCCTTCCACGCTGCTTTTCTCCCTCTCTTCCCCTCATGCATCATCTCTGCTGAGTGACTGAAAACAATATTCTCCATAAAATGTTGCCATTGAAGATATGGGAAACCCAGCAGAACTAAAGGTCGAAGTACATTTTTGGTCCACTGACCTGAAAATTCAAACCAAATCAAACAGATTCATTTATCGTATAAAGAGATTTGTATTGCTGATGCTGGCTGCATATGTACTTCTGCAGTCCTCCTGACCAAGAAAATGCCATCGCCTTCATAGCTTGGAACAGCATAAGTGGATTTTACAATTAAAACACATCTATGCAGCAACATCATGCAGATGTAAAACCAGTTGTAGTCAGGGGGAAAATGCTTTTGATACTATTTTATCAGAAGTCATTTCCTTTGTTGCAAACATTGAAGAGTGTACCAGAAAAGGTGCTTGTGCCATCTACCTAATTTCCTTCCATTTCACATAAGAAGGGACAAAACCATGGGGAAATGTATGAATAAATGTAATAGTTAAATAATTCGGTTCTCTGGAATGCTCGCTGAAGTCTTTTTCCCATCTCAGTGAAAAATGTAACATCCACTTGTGGCAGCCTATAGATGAGGACTGTGTTAAGAGACATTTAAATTAAGACGTGATTCCAACAATTTACCACTTCCCCTATTTTGAAGAGCACTCTTTTGGCATGGACTGAGGTTATAGGAGTTGTAATAAATACACAATTTCAAAACACCTTATACAATTTTTAGACTGTTTGCTATCTATGAGCAGAACATCACCTTTGAAAGAACAGAACTTAAACCAAGGAGAGAAGCACAGCTCTCCCGCAAGATTTCCGTCTCTGCAGCGTCCAGGGAAAACAAAACATTTTGCATTGACTGCTCCAAGATGCAGATGTAATGGAAAGGATTGGAGCAGAGGCATGTTTTTAAATAGAGATATCCCCAGAGAGACATGAGTTCTTTGGACTGCAATATTCTGGCATCGGTGCTTGGGGACAGGGGTCAGCAAACCTCCAAAGCTCTTCTTATGGATGGCATCTGTAAAACAGACAAGGGGAATGCACCTGCCTTTGGGGCAGGGGGCTGAGCAAGAGATGTCTGTATGGCAAAACCTCCTTTCCCAGGTCGAGTGACAAATGCCACAAGCAAGACCTGCAGCACCATTAGGCCGCAGGGGGTTACAGCTCCATTCCTTCCCCGATAGCTCCATCCCTGGACATCAACGTCAAAAAATTAGGACTGCCTCTTCAAATGCAGTCTAACACAAGAAGTGTGTTTTGAAAAAATATGTTTCCAAGACAAAACCTATTAGAATTTTGTCTCCTCAAAGTACAAGGGCAACAATGTTACAAAAATAAAGGCAGGAAGATGAATTGGAATAAAACATTTGGTTGGAAACACTGAGTTGTTGCCATGACTAAAGGGAACTAATTTATTTACTTATACATTCTTTGTAATCTCATTTTCTCCCACGTGACAGCCAATGACTCATTGTTTACTGATGAAGAAAACATACTTTCTGAAATCTGTACATGGAGGCATCTTCTCCGGACGGTCCGCATTCCTCCCACGCCCAAAAGCAGGCTGAGCCTCCTCCGCAGCGCCTGTCCTGTCTGTCTGTCTGTCCGTCCGTCCGTCCGTCCCCACAGCCCCACGGACACCAACCCTCAGCATCGCAGGGCTGGTAGGGCAGGGAGAGGTGGAGGAGATGCGACCGCACAGGTGCCGCCTGTAGGGACCACTTGGGGTAGATAAGGCAGCTTTGGGCTTGCTTGGCTTTCCCTGCGGGGTTTCCCAGCCTTGGTGGTTTGGGCACTTTCTGGGCAGGGACAAGTAATGCTGGCAATGCCGCTGGGAGAGCTGTAAGGCTGACAGGTCAGAGGCAGCTCTGCTGCGCTCTGTCTACTCTATTTCCAGGCTTGATACGTACCAGCTCAAGCAGCGCTACCAGGAAATGCACACCGGGAGGTGTTTGCTTTATCTTTTCCTTCGTCGCCCCTCACTTGCATCCCCATCTTGATAAAAATGAGCAGAAATTGAAATGGAAAGATATTTCTGGGCTGCTTCTTCAAGTCAGCAGACAAATGAAAAAGATCTCCATGGAAGAAAAGAAGAGAAATTCATAATTTCTGACAAAGCAAGCCAGCCGCAAGAATCACTGTGGTAATCTGCCAGCATTTTAGAAATGAGGACTACTCGTTCGTAGGTGCATCATGTAAAAGGCTGCTACTTCATGGTTCTTGGCTTGCTTTTTCCTCTTCCATTGCCTGTCCTTCAAAGAGCCTTGCTGGACCCCTCAGAGCAGGCGTTAGCTGTCAGTGTACACCATCCATCCACCGCATGGAAGAAGGCAGCCCCAAATGGTGGGGCTTTCCCCAAACCACAGACCTCTCTGCCCTTTGGGATGACGGGCAGCCGCCGTTGTTTGATGCGGTGGGTTTGCGTCATCCCAGACCTCTAGTTATTAAAAAGGAACAAAACTGCTAACAGATAAACATGTGAGATCATCAACCCTCCCATTAATTAAAAGGGAGTGTTCCAATATGTGAAATAATTAACTTAAGCGGATGTGGGATATGAGCCTCATAGCAGGACTGTGTACAGCAGGGAAGCCTTTAATGCCAGCAGGTAACGTTAGTCATCTGGGAAATCCTGAGAACGCTCTTAAACAGCGAGACTAAGCTGCCTGTCTGCAGCCAGAAAACAAACGATATCCTTCGGTCTAAGCCGGTGCCGGTTCCCAAGTCCACAAATTCTGCTCGTGGCTTAGCCATAGGCTTGCTTTTGACAGTCCGCTTCATGGGCCTGTGGCTCAGCTTCTGTAATTACAACACCAAACATAGAAAGCAAGCCCTGGATTCACGAAAAAAAATATAATGGTTCGGCAGGGTGGCTTCAGGGAAAGGCAGCAGCTTGTCACCCCCCTTGCTGGAGCCGTGCCCTCAGCAAGGAGGCAAAGCCATCGAGGGGGGACAAAGCCTGGCCGTACTGGGATGCGGATGGCTGTGTGGAGGAGACACCGCTGTCTGCTCCCAGGCGGACGATGCATTTTCAGTTTGAGATACGGAATCAAGGCTCCAGACTGCCCCTCCGCAAGGAGCCCCACATCGCTGGGCTCCGGGCATCGCACGGGGACCTGTGGGGCTGCTCTGAAGTGATGCTGAGGAGGGACAGAGAAACCCCCTGAAGCTCCTGAGCCTGGAGGTGAACCTTGCCCACCGCGGCTGACTGCGGCAGGGCTGGGCGTCCCCCTGTCCCTGTCACTCCATTGATCTAGCTTGTTGAGGGCTTGTATCGCTGTCAACATTTGATATACTGCAGCAATGAAATAGATTATTAGAAATATTTTTATGGAACCTGGACTCTGGTAGAAACCTTATTGATGCTTTTGTGTCACAGAACCGAGCTGCAAAAGCACAGAGCTCTGCCTGGCACAGCCCTGCAGGAAGGACACCCAGAACGCCCGCGAACCTGACGATAATTGAAAGATTTTATGCATATTCGTCTCCGAATCTTCGCTTACATGAAAATTCAGATGGACATATAATTTATCTATCTCTAACCTAAAATACTCCAGGGTGATTGTTCAGCTTGTAAAATATTTAGATGCACACACCCACGCATGGCCCAATTTTTTAAACTAGGTTTGTCTTGCCGTATGCTTAATTTGTTTGTGCAATTTCTGCGATTGAACGTTCAGCTAGTAAATGGACATGCAAATGCTTAGGTATATAGACACCAACCTTGCTGTTTCCTCATTTTTATGTGTAAATAAGAGAAATGTTAAACACACTCTTGTGTCAGACCCCGAGCAGACAGCAGTCCATCCTGCTTTTTAAAAGGAAAGTGGGCCCAGGAAGAAAAAATCTGAGTTATCCCACCACTAAATGCATTAAGCCTAAAATAAGTAGTTCTATAAATATATGTACTGAAGCTGTAAGTGGGAACTATTCATAGTGGATGGTCACATTCTTAACCCTTGTCTGTGTTTCTTGTCAGATAACTACTGGAATTCCCAAGTTGCATTTACAAGTGCTGCATTGTATTCCAAAAACACTTGAGAATAAAGTTATGCTTACTGTAAAGAGGTACTCCTGCATTTTATTTACTAGCTAATGCAAAAAAAAAAATTAATTAGCACATTCCTCGAGCCCTGGTTAAGTTAAACCTCATAAGGGTTTTACCAGGTACCATATGTGACTTGCAGGGACTAGCTCAGAGAAGTTTTAAACTTGCATTAAAGGGACAGATTAAAATAATGTCACAAACAAGGTGCTTACACAGCCTATATAAAAACACATAGTATTTATGCATCAGTCAGTGCTGTGACTCATGTTAAAGTGCAGCGTGAACACTACATCACTGTCATACAGCTATTACCTATGAGAGATCCCGTGCCTTACAATGCATTGTTGTTCCCCTCAGCGCTTAAGAAGTGCAGTTTTCCAAATTCCTCTCTGTAATTTCCTAGACGTCATCTGTATGGAATTTCTGCTCTAATGTTCACCTTAATCTCTGCAAATTGAATCTCTGCCAGTTGCACAAGGTATATCTCTTGAAGGAATCCCCTCCTTCTCCTTGGCATTTTATTTGCCCTCCGTGGCGGTGGGAGTGGTAGAGATGCGATGCCGTTTATTTCATCAGGGCGTGGAACTGTCAGCAGGGAGCATTCTCCACTCCCCCTCCCAAAAATCACCCCGCGTTTTCCCAGCTCACGGGGCAATCTGCCTGTGCTGGTGCAGACACGCTTCCCACAACCCGCACCCAGGGGAGCTGGGATTTGTCTCACCCCAAGAAGGCAGCGAATGGAGGAAGCCACGGGCCAGGGCTGCCGTGCCATGGTTTTAAGTGATGATGCATTTACAGACTGAAGCAGGGTTTGTTTTAAATAAAGCTACCTCTACCTAACAAGCCCTGCACAGGCCACAGAGGGTGAAGGCAAACGATTGACTCATTTCCTGAGCCCGGTCCCTGTCGCTGTGACTCAGGGTGGCGAGTCTCGCCCTGGGTGTCGCATCCTTGCCGGGGACCCACGGGTGCCTCTTCCCACGGGACCCAGAGCCTCGGGGACCCGGGGCAGACACCAGAGGAGAGGTGGCTCTGCAGGGGGGGGAGACGAGGCCTCTGTTCTCCACATGGTGCCATTGCCATCGCGCCAGGGAAGAACCTGGAGCACGTTACGGTTCTTCTTTCATTTTGCGATATATAATCTCCTAGCATTTCTTCAGGAGAAATCACTTCCAAAAAAAAAAAAAAAAGTAGAAGAAAAAAAAAAGAGCTGCTTTTCTTTTGCACGCAGCAGCAGAAAGCTGGCTTCGTCGCTCCAAACGCTGTGAAAAATCACTCTCTGCAGGAGCAACGAGCTTTTGAGAAAAGGAATCCCTCCTATTTTAGAGGTCTGCTTTGGAGCAAGGGGGATTGCACCTCCACGCCCGTCTCTCTTCATCAGCTGTGGAGGGGGTAGCTTGCTCCGGAATAAACCTCTCTAAAGGAGATGTCTGAAGTTAGACCAGGATAATGTAGATAACTGGGAGGACATCCCCCCTCATCTCACCCAGCCTGGCCGCTGGGCTGGAGTTCTCTGCTCTAAGTGCTATAGGTGCCCATACCTCAGATTACCTGATGTGGTCTTTGGATGTGATTTTTAGACATCAATAATTATCCTGAACTATTTTTCCACTGAGGGAATATAGTAGGAACTTTAACATCTGGCTTATGTGCAGAGATGGGCATTTGGAGCGTTAATTTGGAGCTCCCTCCCGCTCCCATCTCCTGGTCTGGCTGGTTAACCACAGGTGCCCGGTGCATTTTGAGATGCCCAAGGCCTGTCCCGTCCTGCCTGGCCTCCAGCTCTATGCTCCGGAGGGACGTGGGTTTCCTGTGGTTCCTGTGATATATCTGTCAGTCCCCAGTGCCTGTCTGCTGTTCCCCGGGGCCATCAGGCCATGCCTATGTGTGAGCAACGGAACAAAGCCCTAAATTGCCGCCGATTATAATGGGACATTTGATACCTCCGTCATGTGTAGACGCCTCCCTGTTTATGGTAGTTTTAAATCAACAAGCTGAGTCTTCCCCTGCATTTTTTCCCTATCTTAATGTGTTTTTCCATTTCTCTGAGACATAAGAAATAAGATGTAATTCAATAATAACCCCTTCAATATTATGGATTAATTTAATCAGGGTAGTTAATTTACCAAATATTTTCTCACATGCTTTTTTATCAACAGCTAAAGTGTTGTCAATAGTTCTTAATTGCCAGCACTCCGTCTTCATTTTTCTTTCTGTAAAACAAAGTTTGGAAATAGTCCTGCATCATTCCCATTTTGTAACAGTTTACGTCACTTCCCCCTTTAAAAGGGGGTCCGCTTCCTCTTTAGCACAGCACTCCCCCTGTCTGATCTGGCTACCCTTCGCTCCTTCTCTTTTCTTGCTGGTTCTATCTTTTCCCAGGGACTCTGGCGGAGCCTGACCAGCCGGCTTTCTAAAGGCACGCTGCCTGCTTCTTCCTCCTTTTCGTTTTCTCTTTCAGGGGGGACACTGTAGACAGACATGCTGTAACCGTGGTTTCTTTTAGAGTTCTCCAACTTTCTTAGAAACTCACGTTGTTTGGTTTGTTCGTTGCTGTACAATAATGCATCATAGTGACTGTTTTTCTTAACACCATCCAAATTTTCTTCCACACCTCTTACCTCCTGTACTAAACGTCTAGTCCAAAACTTGTGGTTATCCGCAGCGGTCTCCCGCACAACGCCTTTTTGGGGTTTGCTTACTTGAACTTGAATCATTGCGAGTACCAGCATCAAACTTTCCTATTAGTCTCGCATGCCTAATTCCCCCCTTGCTGGACAGAAATAACTCCAGGCTAACATCTTCCTTGACAGAATTCCAGCTGCGCCAAACCCAAAAAAATCAGAAATTGCAGATCAGCCCTCCTGTCTACAACTGTTTGATACTGTTAAAAAAAAAGAAAAAAAAAAGAAAAAAGAAGCATGGGAGTTCAAGAAGACATGGAAGGAAGTTAGTTTTTCTTTGTGTTTTAGTCCTTTTAGCATGTGGGGCATTCTCCTACGCTTTTCACTGCATCAGAGAGAGAAAGAGAGATAGAAAGGAGAGGAAGGGGAGAGGGGGAGAGAGAAAGAGAAAAAGGGAGAGAGAGAAAGGAAGGAAGGAAGGAAGGAAGGAAGGAAGGAAGGGAGGGAGGGAGGGAGGGAGGAAGGAAGGAAGAAAGGAAGGAAGGAAGGAAGGAAGGAAGGGAGGGAGGGAGGGAGGGAGGGAGGAATTTTTGTGTGTCAGGATAACTCCAAAAGGGAGGTTTTAAGACAGCTATTAGGAAGTTCCCGTGAAAGTCAAAACGGCTGGCAACACTGAGGCACTCTATCATCTGAATCACGATGCAGCTGTGTCTGCAACTGAGAAATGCCTTGATATTTGCAGTAGCTATAACTGTCATGCCGTGGATGTCAGGGTGGGGTGGGGTGGCCCCTTGTCCTGTATTCCCAAACTGTGGGGCTGTCAGTCCTGGGATTGCTCAGATTCCCTCTCTGCCAGGCTCTCACCCCCTGCACCCGTTCTTCATTTTCCCTAATAAAAATAATCTCACTCCCCACACCCTGCTGCCCCCTTTCCTCATCTGATTGCACCCAACTACTTTAGTGTCCTCTGTCCCACCTCCGTCTCCTGCAGCCGAGCCTGGACCTGCACAGCCATCTGCCACCCCATATACCTACAATGACAGCTGTAGGGGCTCTCTCCTGTGCCGGCACCCTCCGACACTGTCGGGGGGCTGCAAGGAGAGGGGTTGGGGTGCTGCAGTGGGGAGGATGCCCTCCATCCAGGACCCCACTGCTGGGAGCCGTGCAGGAAAGCACATGCCTCCGGCACAGCTGGGGACCGTGCTTCAGGTGGCTTGATACGAGTGCCTCCCATGCTGGAAAGGAAGAAAATTAGGAGGTGGGGACCCATCAAAACTAATAGCGGGTTTGTCCTGGAAGCACTGCACAGAAGCAGTATGAAGACAAAAAGACAGGAAAACAAGACCTTCCCACAGTAGATCAATATTGTTAATATAACTAAGATCTCTGCAAAAGGCGAGGGCGCGCATTTCCTACATTAGCTGTTGTCGTAGCAAGTGGTCCCTCCTGTTCACATTTAAAAATTGACCTTTTCATGTTTCATTACTGCCAGGGAGATCAATAATCTCATGCATGAGGAGAGATATTGGTATCTGTAGGATGTCTGGAGGATAAAAAAAATAATGTTGTGGTACTCACTCCGCTGTCTGCCCAAACGCCTCTTTGCGAGTGTCCTAAAACAGGCTGCTTAAATTTCTTCTACAGCGCAGAGATGGAAGATAAGGCGAGAACTCATCATCATTCATTCTACATAATTAATCAGCTATGATAAGAGCTTGATGAAGCAACATTTGCAGTAATGTAGACTTTAAAAATAGATTGTATAATTCCCTCCATGTTTTCAGTTTCAGTCTACGTTCATGCAGGATGTTATGCAAATCCATAATCATATCCTTTCCTCCCACACACATGCGCTCATAGGAAGGCTGGCTGATACATACAGAAAGAAAACACATGTACCCATGCAAAAACATGCTTGTGTTGAGGTCTATGCATCAATTTTAAATATGCTAACAAATATTTACATTATTTTCAGCATTCTTTTCAACTGCACGTTTCTGTGTGGGCTTAAATACCATGCCACGTAAGCACAGTGGCACCCATACATTAAGCTGCAGAAACATGGGATGAACGTTGCTGGTGAGAGACACAAAGTACATGTTCAGGTGCGTCTCCGTTACATACAAATGTTCAAAAGATTCATGCCATCCCTAAGTATATCTGACAAAACAATTGCTGCCAAGGCGTTTTTAGTCTCTATTTATTTTCCAATACATTTGAACAGAAACGGGAAAAAAGTAAGAGAGGAAAAAAAGGAAAAAAACACAAAGATAAAACAAAACAGAAATTGAGGGGGTGGGAGAAGTCAAATGTACTTTCAGTCAGTCTCTCCACAACAAAGATTATAATGTGTACCACCTTTTTTATCAAAGGAGACTATGGTAATTATAGGTACACTGTCCTACGTCTGAAACCTCTGTCTCTTATATTTATACATAGATATACGTATATATCTGTATTTTCATATGTGCTTTTATCTATACACATATGTATGTGGAAATATGTGGGATACAAATACCACCGCAACCCCAAAACTTTTACAAGGGGAGAAGACCAGCGAAGCAGATTCCCGATCCTCTGACAGAGCTGGGGAGCCAGCTTATGTCATTTCTGTCTCCAGTTCGCTTGAAATACAAAGGACAAATTTCTGCTTTACATGCCGCTTCTGCGAGCAACGCCTTATGGGCAGATTTACAGCACCAACAACATCAACAACGGCAGAGCGGGGATAAAGTCACTGAAATCGCTGACACAACTCCTCAGCTAGAAAAAAGCCCCGCGGTGGCCCCCCACAAAAAAACAAACCAGCCCAGCCAATTTCTTTCCTCATCATGTCCTAATATACACCGCTGTCATGTCTTGGAAGAAATTCAGGTCTTTCTACTGAAAGAAACGGCAAAAAAGGAGGATAAATTGCTTTATCTTTGGCAGAAGTGGAGCAGGCCTTCTGTCATATCCCCAGAGCGGCTCCGGGGAGAGGATTTCCTCACATGGATTCAGGCAATTATTTCACATTGAATGAGGAGCAGAAATGCTTCTGCTTCTGCGACTGAGCCTCCCTGGGGGTCCTTTGCTGCCAACAGCCAGGATCTGCAGCTCCTGCGAGACGGATCCTAGGGCTGATGTGGTTTCGGCAGCCGGTGTCTCGCTGGGGTGCTGCCTCCCCCAGGTTCACTCCGGGGACATCTCCCTTCCCATGGGGGGAAAGACATCAAGCCACCCTTCATCCACATCCCAGCCCCAGGATGGCAGAAACTGGGGCACCAGCAGCTGTAATTCGGACCCTCAGCCCAGCCTGGCCGCCTTCTCCAGGGTCCAGTGGCTGGGTCCTGGGCCAGCCACCCCCCCAAAACCCAGGCAGGGGATGCAATCGCACCCTGCAGAGCTTCTGCCGCTGGATTGCTGTGCCACTGAGATTTCCTTCTCTATTAAAATAAAAATATTTAAAAAGTAAAAATATATATAAAAACACATATATTCATATATATTTATATACAGTAATATATTGATATATATACATATATTAATATATTCATATATATACATACATATATATATATATTAAAAAAAAATCCTACCCTCAGGAAATCTGAAAAGCCTAAAACCTAAAATCTGAAAAGCACAGTCCTCAGCAGAGGTACAGCGAAACTTTCCATGCTGGGCAGAGGCTGCCCGTCCCTGGGGGGGTTGGAAGGAGCCCCCCGGCAGGGGGGGTGTGGGGGTGTGGGAGGGAAGGGAGCCGCGCTCTCGCTTGCGATGCAGCCACCCGGCAGCCGCTGCTCCCTTCCCGCAACTGCCCAGGGAGCCCCGCTGCTGGAGCACAGCCACAACGCGCTGGGCAACAGGGAAAAAACACCTCTGAAAGGTGATTTGCTGCAATTTCTGATACAATAAATGAAAGGGGTGCTTGCAGTGAAGTGTTTTGCATTTCTGCTTAGTTTATTGGCATCGGTTTCTACAAATGCAATGGCACAACCAACGGAGATTCCCTCCACAGAGTGGCTGCTGCACTTAGCTCCACGCAGACTCCTCGTAAACTCCACGTTATAATTAGCAGCCAAGCACATCCCTTGGTATGAGTGACGACATCATTAAGTGAAAAACAACTGAACTTTCATCACCAAACTAGTTTTCATTTAGGACATATAAAATTTGTTTTCCAAATTATCCACTTATATTTACGGGCATCAGAATTTCAAATTTACTGGAGCATACCCCCTGTGAATACTATTTTCTGCAACTTTTATTATTCTGGAGAATAAATTGGTACAGAACGTGAGAAAAATAAAACTGGACACGTGAACTTTACAGCCTGAATCCACCCATCTGTAACTGAAATAAATACTTGGGTGATTCAGTGCTACTTAAATGGAATTCAAACTGATTGTGAGGGTGACAAATACGATTTATTATTTTTTAACGTCTCTAAATGGGCATGATCTTCATCAGAGTTTTCATATTAATTTGTAGCTTTGAAAAAGTGGGAACATTTTAATTTTCGCTACGTTCCCATGCAGTGGCTGAATCTCAACATGGATCTTTACCTGCAGTATAGTACCTGACTGACTGCCACCTTCCCTTTAAGTGTAATAATTAGTCTTGTCGTGTATTGAGAGCACTTGGGGCATAGCTCAGGGGTGGAGGGGGAGAGGGTTGCTCTGCTTTCACAGAGTAGAAACAAAGCAAATTTGGCAAGCCCTGAGAAGTGACAGGATTGGCAATGTTACCACAAGTAATCTGTGTATGAAAGGGTCCTGCTCAGCACTTGGCTTTTTCTGAGCCTGTTTTGCACACACCTGCACAAGCTAATCCCACAAAGAAACCAAGGTTTCGGTACGTCGTAGTGGAGAGACAGAGAAACTTGTAGGAAATTTTGTATGTAAAATGGGTGAAAGTTATTTGCCTCTTTCTCAAGGCATGAGCCTTTGCCGAGGAGGGGTTGTGAGCAGCACTGCCAGCAGCAACCATTAGAAAAGACTAGAAGCCATTTCTAAAGCTGAAAGAGGTAGAAGCAGCTCCCCAAGGAGCAGGGTGTTCAGCAGCAGGGATGTGTCTGTGACAGCCATGCCAGGCTCGTCCGACACAGAGGTGTCCTGGGACACCTGTAACACCTGGGGCTCTGGAAAAAAAACCATATAGAGCGAAGGCTTAAAGCTCATACCAGGAGTGGGAATGGCAGAGACATTGGCTGGATGAGATGCTCCTGTGTGACACAGCTGTAGGCAGGCAGGCGTTCCCCTTGCACAGCGTGCGTGGGCATTTTTGGTTGTTCTTCACCAAGAAGAGTCATTTCGACTCACTGAGCTGTCAGCACCCGGCCCCATCCCAGCGCACCCCCCCGACCACACATGCTGCTGCTACTGTTGCTCGTTTGAGGCATGGCACCCAGGGAGCAGCCAGAGCTACCGGGGCTTCAGCTGAACAGCACAAGCCACAAAATGCGGGACAATAAAAAAAATCAACAGAAAGAGAAAAGACTGATGCTTTGGAAACAATTAAGGCACTTAAAAGCTGCCCAAGACTCTCTGGTGAGTGGAAAAAAAAGTTACAAAAAGGTCTTGGAGTCCTCAGCAGGGGAGCGCAGAGAGGCTTGTGCTGCACCTTCTCACGGTGCTGCTCCACTGACACGCTGTAGACGTGAGCTCACCTTCGTTTAAGGTCAACTTTCTGGTGCTTGAAGTTGCTAATCCTGCTGAATAGTCAGGCCCCGAATGAGCCGCGTCCCAACGGGAGCTGTCAAGGAATACTTGCCCACTTAACTGATTAAGACCTGTTCCTAGTTTTTTGCTGGCAATTGATGGATCTGCTAGTTGTCTTCCCCCTACAAGATAGATCAATTGACAAGAAAACTATTTAATGACAAAGCTTCTAAATGCTTGTCTAAGTTCTTTCTGCATTTTAATAGTGGAGACAAGTTATTCAATCAAGCATGGCACCTAGCGCTGCAGCATCTAGTTGAAATGTATCAGCCTCTCTGAAGAAAATGCTTCAGGTTGTATTGTGGACAGAACATCCAGAGACACATTTAATGTGACAGGCTTTAGCATCCAGTAGCTGTGAGTTTGGGTTGGAAGCAAGCTTGCAGAGGTACTCTAAAATGCCAGCTGAGCTTGCAAGCACGTAGCCATATTTGTTGGTTTAACCCCCAAAGGCTCTGCTGTGATTCAAGAAGTGACGTGAAGGTGCAGATGGGCAGTTGGTGCCTTGTAATAGCCCCGTGTTTGTCCTCCAGTTTCTGTCTCCAGGCTCTTGGCTTTGTTTCACATCTACACGAACATTTCTCTGGTCATAGTTTTGTTAGGCAGTGCTTTCTCCCAGGATTTCCGTGTTTTCCCTACCTTTACTAATTGGAAGCACAGTCGAATGTACTCTTGCCAAATAGACTAATTTATTTCTAAGTCACTGCTCTTACACATTTATGAATTTGGCAAGGAGGAAGTATTACATTAGTCTGGAAAATTTTCAACTACAGTTGGCTAAATTAATAACCCCCTTCATAATGAAATTTGACTGATTTTATATTTTTTGTACCTTTTGGGAGCATATCAAACTTTCTAGCACTGAGAAGCAGTGTAAACTCTGCATGTTTTGCTGACACTGAGTAGTACTTCGGTTCAAAGCAAGCCCATCTGACTCCTTGCAGTGATGGCTCACTGAGAGAGGAGGTGGCAGAACCCGGCCTACTTTTAGGTGTTCAGAAACAGAGTGAGAAGGCAAGAAACTGTTTTCTCTGCATTACATCCTGCTTCTCTCATTCAAGCCATGTTCTCACTTCAAAACCAAACTTTTCAAGCCAAGGAGGCTGCCACCCACGTAGGGTTAGGACAGTGGGAGAACTCATTTTTTGGTGCACCCAGTTATGTGTCCGGGTGTTGTGTTACGTGCACCGAGTTATGGCTTCGCTAACAGCAGAATTGAACTGCAGTGCTCTGCCCTTGATTCAGAGAAATGGCAGAATAAAAGCAACCCAGGAGCAAAATCATGCCTTCCCCGTGGGATTTCCACCACTTCTCCTTGTACCTTCTGTATAAAGCAGGTCATGTTTTTTTTGTCTTCTATGTGTATGGGTAGCCTGAACTAAAGTCCCTGAAACACAGCCTGCTCCAGAGCTGCAAGCTGTTAGAAACCACAATCTATTGCACTGGTCTGAAACACGACACTCTCTTGCCTTTATCCATCTTTTCTTCTCTTTCCTCTTGGGCACCGGGGTGTGTTAATAGCCACTGTCTCACCTTTTAAGCATTAACGTGAAGTTTCTTTGCCTGAAAGACAGGATAAGTCTAGTTAGTGTATGATACTGCCCTCCTCATACCTATCAAATTGAAAATGACCATCATTTCCCTGCAAGTTTATCAGGCCAAGGAAACCAAATAGTGCCTTTCGCCATCCCCCAGCTGTGTTACTCATGTGATACAGGACATTATCCAGAAAGGGCTGCTGTATCACCGCTGATGGGAGGCTCCCACTCCAGCTGAGCCTGCTACTGTGCTTCAGCCGCCCTCAAGATTAGAAGTACCGTGAGTAGCACTTAATCAGCCTTCTTACACCCAAGTTTTGTCGGCCACAGATTCCCCACAGTGTACCAGCTGTCTCAGTATTTACTCTGTTTTACAACAAAAAAATTAAGGCTGCCAAAAGATTGCCAGCCAACTTCCCATTTTTGCACATGTAACAAACACCTGCAGCTATATTCCCTTCAAGGCATGAAAATTCATCCAAAAATTAATTTTGGTTTGGGGGAAGCTTTAGAAAAAAAAAATATAAACCCAACTCTTCTGCTATTTTTGATGTAAAAGAGGGTGAAATAGTAAATAAACTGAGGAAACCACTTCCCTAGCACTGACCTTGTGGTTTGTTCAGCCTTCTTTGGAGGGAAAAGGAGAAAGGCAATGGTTCGAACACATCTAAGAATACGTAGCCCAGCTGGGTGCAGGCAGGTGTGCTCCTCTTCCACCTGCATTTGAGAATATGCAAAGCAAACGCATTCATCCGCATCTGTTTGTGTAGACACATCCTGACTTTTGAAGCTTGAAATTTGGTATCAAAATAATCCCTTGTGTGCGGAGCAGGTGTTTGCGAAGTTGCATACAGCTCCCTTTAGAAGAGCGACTCTGAGAGCTGGGCAGCCTGTGCCAGCCCCGTAGAACAGGCTGCAGAGTCACGGGCACTGGTGGCTTCTGAGTGCACACAGAAAGTGCGTGTGTGCGGCACACCGGTCTCGTTACTCATCCCACGGCCACGAATGTAGCAAGTCAGCTTCTTACGTCTCAGGGGAAGTCAAAATGATAGTAGCACTGACAGTAATGCATTAATTAACCACTGTCTGCCGGGGGCTCCCCGTGAACTTCTGAAGTGTGAGATTTCGTTAGAATTACTGTTTGTGTGCAGAGCTGCGGATGCTCAGGCAATGCACGGGGGCAGGGGGGAGCAAACAACCTTGTTCAAGTCGTGGTCATGTTCCCTTCCTTCACTTGTTGACTGTCATTTTGTGCAAGGACTTCTTTTGATGGCTTGAGGCCCCAGTGATTTCAGCTTTCTGTCAAGAACGTTATGGACAAAGTGAGATCGAAGTCATCGTGTTTACTAAACCGAAAGATCTTTATAATGACACATCTACACTATGATGAGACAAAGGAACATCTACACTCCTAAAAAATTGCATTCTTCTTTCAGGCTGAGTTTTTTCAGCCACACTGTCCCAAATCCTTTACTAGCAATACTGAATGCCTCCCCCATGAGGTACCTTTTCCATCCATAAGTACTTACGCAGGCTGTCCGAGATGTTGTTGAACCCCCTCAATGATTTGCTAGCAGAGGATGAAATCCAGAAGTCATTGGAGCCAAGCACTGTGGTCTCTCTCCTGGTCCCCATTTCCACTGTTTTTCGATCTTGGATCAATTGGTGTCCTTGCTTTGACATCCTTCAGCATCTTGACTGCAAATATCAGTAACAAACCTGCACACAGCATCCCTCACAGAGATTTGCCACTGTGGCATTCAGAAGCAAACTCCTTTTCCTACCTCCCTCCTCAACATGATTTTAGGTTGTTAATTCGTGTAAACATATTTTTTTCTGCTCCTGTATATTATCCAGCCCCATTCGGAATGCCTTTTCTCCCCCCACTTGGGAACACCTTGCTTTTCTAGTTGAGCTGATCCTCCACAACCCTTAGCATTTAGAACAGACGAGTAACATGAATCCTAAAGGCTTTCTCTGCAGTCACTTGCAAGTTGCTGAAACCTTTGGTGCCTTTAATTATCCCAAAAGCGAATGTTGCAATGTGACCGCACCACCTGCATGGCTTGGGATCCAGAGCTGTGTTGGCTGCCTGTACGGTGCTTGCAAGGCTTTGCTGTGTAGCAGCATCTATTATACATGCATACATATGCATTTCTGCAAGGCAGGCGTTGCTCTATCCAATGCATGCCGTGCCGTGCTGGAGCTCTCCGGGCACCGAGACTCCACGTCTCAGTGGTGCAACGCAGCTTTGATCCCAGAATCACTGTAATTACGTTACCGCCTTGCTCCCCCGGGACTGCTTAGCTAAGCTGAGAAGCTGTCTGCAAGATGGCTTGGCTGGGATGACATCTTGCTCCGACATCGCTGCCGTGCACCGGGGGGTAGCGCGACCTTGCTCCCAGCCAGCCCCAGACCTGTCAATCTTCACTCAGCTGGTGCCGGTTTCAAGCTGGCCAGCTGTGGCTGCTGTGCCTCCCTCGCTTGCACCACAAGGCGGGCACCGCTCGGCTTGTCAACCAGAACAGGATGCCTTCGCTCTGCTACCAGCTGCTCATCTGTGCCCGGGCTGCGGCCGACAGAGCAGGGCGAGACCACGGGGATGAGCAGAGCTGGGAATATTCCTCCCATAACCCAAAGTACCATCTGCTTTTCCCAGTGGCCCGGTGATGGAGATTTAAATTGAATTTTAGAAATCATGAAGGCCACAAAAGGCATGAGTATCCACGGTGGCGACTTGCGTGCTACCTAACGGGAGACTGCCCAGTTCCTACTCACATCTGCAATGATAATATTTATTTACTAGCTCAGGCAGATAAACTGAGCCAAGTAAATTGTCACTGTGTCATCCCTGCTTTGAAAAGCTCACTCTGATGATTATCATCAGGACAGTGCCTGAAAATAAACCTGTCGAACACAGGCAGCCTACGTGAGGGTGAGCCCAGATAAAGAAGGGATTGTTTGGCTTCAAAATACCAGAATGGGAAACAATAGAAGGACTTTGGGGAACTGCAGATGTTCAGCCGAAACATTTTCTGCCTTAAGTAGAGAGGAAGAGAAAGAGAGAGAAGATGCACAGAGTGGGAAGGGCTGCCTGGTGGTTGAGGGTCTCGGGAGCTCTGGCCTCATTTCCCGGCTCTGCTCAGGCTTCTCGTACAACCTTGGCCAAAGTCATCTCATCTCTCTGTGCCACCACTCCTTCAATTTTACATGGATTTCCCGTCTCTCCCTCTTTCTCTCTCTCCTGTGTCTGCCTCACCTGCCCAGAGTGTAAACGCGGCGAGGTACAGCCCGCCTCTGATTTCTGATTCCTCTCTGTTTGGATTTGATTGTCTCCAATTTGATTCATTTCTGTTTGTATTGTATCCAGCAACCTCAAGCAGAGCCTCTGGGTGATACCATAATGCAAACAAAATACACAACTGAGTTTTGTAAAGCTTCTGTGCTAAAAAAAAAAAAATTAAAAAAAAAATCAATGCTGAAATGTTTCGCTTCTGATGAGCCAGTAGTAAATTTTAAGAAAGATTGGCTTATTGTAACAGTGCAACGGGTTTTCTGTAATGCAAACACTAACTGGCAGGTTCCTATGCTGTTACTGTATGGATTTCTACATAATGTTTTTAAAGTTGTAGGCTCTGTCTGCTGCATTTAAATATTTGAACAAAGTCCTGCAGTCAGGGACTGTAAACTTGATTTTGCTAACAGTCAGCAGAGCCGTCCACAGGTGAAATTCTGGTGTAAGCAGTAATCCCCGACATATGGCTGTTATCTCTACGAACTGGCTGCCAATTACCTCACTGGTGATAGCCTTCTTCCTGGCAAGATGTAAGTTTCCATAAAGTCACAACGTTATCAGTCAGAAGATTCATGCATTCTCTGCATTAGCCATGTAATTTTGGATAGCTGGCGTTCACCTTCGGAACGAATAAAAATTAATTCAGAACCTAACGTGCATTGGTAAACAAGGAAGACAAAAGTTAGAAAAACTTATTCTCTTCTTTTTCATCCAGAGTGTTTGTTTTCCATTATCAACATGCTCACTAGCAATAAAACTTGATGGTGCTTCATTAGGGAAAGAGAAGATATAAATCAGAGTGTATGGGTGCATACGGTTGTCATTGAGATGTTATACACTATCGTTCTGAGGTACCGGCAACATTTTCCAGGCAGTAGCAGCTTTATTTAAGGTGAATTTTATAATGATCTTTGCAACTCAGTAGAGCTGTCACATTGCCCAGAGATGCATGAAGAGCTCTCGCTGTAGCCTGTGTCCCCCACAGCCAGAGCCCTCCGGTGCCCGTGGTACCTCTGGGCTTCCCCAGGAAGGTGCCAGGGCCCTGCTCTGCGCCCACCGCCCCTTGCCCCCGCACAGTGAAGGGATCCCGATGGATGGATGGGGCAGTCCTGGCCCCCAGCCTCACGTTTCAAGCTGTTTCCCAGCTGACAGGCAGCAGGCGCTTTCAGGCTTACCTCCACCGGGATTAGAAGCGGTGTCTCGAGATTTTGATCTCCAAGGGATTTACCCGGAGTCTTATTTCCCTTATTCTTTATTTAGCCCTGTTTAGGTCTCTTCCTACTTTCCTTAGGTCAACAGGCAGATAGAGAGCTGCGTATAATGCTTGACATTTCCATTCACTCTCCATTTTCAGCTGGGGAAATAGTTTCTCAGTGGAAAAATGACCAGACCGACGGCACAGCCAGAGAGGGTGGGCTTGAAAGGCCGGGCAGAAATCTCAAGAGTGTGACCCAAGGGAAACACTGAAGACTCTGCTATTCCGTTTTTCTCTGACTGATAAGAGGAGAGGGCTGGCCCTACGGTCTGCAGTGTTTTATAACTTCTGCCAGGTGGGAAAGGGAACTAGGGGCTGCCATGGCTTTCCAGTTTGGGAGACATAACAATACTATTCACAGGCCTCCCGAGCCAACGGCAAGGGCATCTTCACCGAAGCCACTTTACAGTACTTGTTCGAACACAAACCTTGCATGAGTGACTTAAAATGAAGTGAGATAAACCAGCCCCTTTTATGTGCTTTATTTATTTATCTATAGATCCAAGATAAGCACTTGGCCAAAACAAGATCTCACATGGCCCAAAGTCAGCATCTCAAAACAGGAACAGGTGAGAATCCGCCAGTCACCGGGGCTGGAGCCTCCTTGCCAGGTTCGTAATTAAATATAGATCCAGGGTAGATGAAAGCATGCTACAGCGCTGAGGCAGTTTGCTATCACGGCACTGAGACATGAGAAGCAGCTAGTGCAAAGCCCGCCTTAAGGAGTCAGTGAAGCTCATTTGCAAGGGAAATGCAAATACAGAGCTGATTGCATTCCCTTAAATGGGAAAGTGTGTTAAATCTGATAAGCGTGCTCTGAGTGTCTCCTAAGCGTGGGCTTGTCTCAGCGCTTAGTTTCTGTTCTTCAGCTGGTGAGGGAATGAATGCTGTTCTGAAACCCTGCACAGGTGAGAGACAGCAATTATTTCCCTCTACTTCTTCCACTATCTGCATAAATTAACATCTAGATAGCCTTTATATCTCCAAAGCACTCCACATATATTAACTAATTAATGCTCACCGTATCCCTCTATATTAAAGGAAGAATTATCCTCATTTTGCTAATGTTGAAATTCAAGTAGGAAGATTAAGTGCCTAGGAGTGAATCCAGCTAAGCAGTTTAGTCACTGAAGTCAAAGGGACTAAAAATTAATCATATGTTTAAGAGCTTCGGTGGACGGGGACCTGGGTCTTGCACAATGCCAAGCACCCCGTAGGATCAGGCGCGCCCAAAGCCACAGAGGCATCAAGTATGAGAACCTGATATGAAATTGCTCTCCAGGAGCTCAGATCTCAGTCCAGCGCATGAAGCTATCACACGCTTTCTAAAAGAAACTAAAAATGAGCCGTCTTCACAAATATATGGTAGATTTAGATTAGATATTAGGAAGAAATTCTTTCCTGTGAGGGTGGTGAGGCACTGGAACAGGTTGCCCAGGGAAGCTGTGGATGCCCCATCCCTGGAAGTGTTCTATGATTCTGTATCAGAAAACTTACTTGGAGCAAAAAGATGTTGCTCACATGTAAACGGTGCGTGTTTTCTTTGCCACCATTTTTCCAATAATGTAATACACGAGCCTGGCACTTTCCAAAACCAGGCTTCTCTCCATCGCTACCTGCAGTGCCTATGGCAGAAAACAGGAGCTGCTCCCTGCCTCTTACCCACAGCTCTTGGCAAGAATCACCACATCTCCCCACAGTGATAAAACCAAAGCGTCCGTTCTCCTGGAATTTTGAAATCGATTTTCCTGGCTTCACAGCTGCAACGTTATCAGCCAACAGATCTGACAGTCCTCTCAGGAAGAAATTCATTGTAAAAAGGCTTTGGAGGTTTCATTACCTTCATTTGCATATATGCAGAAGAACTTTTGTAGAGGCAAAGAGGGGAGAGCCGCACCTGAATCTTTAGTAAGTGTCAGTTTTATCAAGTTCAAGTTAAGGACTAAGCCCAAATCAGATACCCAACAAAATTTACATACAATGTTCCCAGGGCTGCTTGAATATGCCTTTCCCTTACAGATTTGCTGCACTTTACTGATACTGCACAAGATCACAAGGTACTCCTGTAAGCAGCCCTCAAATGCTCATATTAAACATTATTTTGATAAGGAGGGGCTTTATTTGGGGATAATTATTCATCAGCACCTGAATATGTGGAGTGGGGCATTGGGGCATTTTCCCTTTCCAAAGAAACAGCTCTTTTGTTGACAAGGAAAATAAACAGCAAGCTCCGGAACAGGCTGGTCTATTGTAGAGTTCCCATATTTAGGCTAAACGTCTGGTGACTCATTGTTGGGATATTAATCAGAGAAAGATAAATGTGTGTGCAAAGCAAAGGACATGGCTTATCTGATCGGGTTATTGATTGATTTTGGATTAATTTATGAAAGAGACAGGTGTTGGTGGGGGTGAGGGTGCAGACATAGAAAAGAGTGAGGGCTCAGCTCAGCCGGCCCCTCCTGGCCTTGATAAGCTGAAAGGGGAAAAAAAAAATGCCGGCAAAGGCAGAGGAGGGATAAAGGAGAACAGCAGGGCAGGGCAGCTTGTGCAAGGCTGGCGCTCGCAGCCGGCCTTTGTGTGAGCAGACAATAAAACGGCATGTGTGCGAGGGGTGCAAGGGTCAGCGATAGGGAAACCGGGGACCGGGCAAGCCTTGGGTAAGGAGAAGACCTTTTTTTTTCCTCCCCTATGCCTACTCTGTGCCAGCTGTGCTGCCCCGACTGCTGGCAAAAGAAGCAGGTATTACTATTAAACCAACCAAATCCCAGAGAATGGGGTAGGGTGGATTAGACTTCAGCCGCCTCTCCTTTTCACGTGCTGCAAAACCATCAGGCTCAACAGCTAGGAGGGAGACGGAGGGAAGGCAGGGCGAGCAGCGAAGCGTGGAGAGAGGAAGCCACCACCGGTCACGGCGGAAGGAAGCAAGCAGCAGAGGGAAGGGCTGGTCCCTGTGGAGGCACGGCAGCGCTGCTCTCCTCGGGCTTGGTGGGGCCAGCCACTGCCATGATGAGGGCTGTAGAAAACCCCGAGGTGGAGAGAGAGAGCACTAAGAGAGTAACTTTTAGCAGCTCCAGATGAAGGTTGGAAGAAAATTATGAAGGTCGGAAGAAAATTAACAGAAAGCATAAATATCCTTCTTTCACAAAAGACTGTTTAACTGGAGTATTTTGGGGGACTGTAGACTGTCTCTTCACAATACAGATGCACTAGATAGGCATGGCACGAAGGCGATCTTTGTTATTTAGCACACGTCTCCACAGTACAGCTATTGATGTGTTCTCCCCCTCTGAACTATGTAGCACTTATTTTTCACATGAGTAAACTAGGTTTAATATTGGCTTAGAATGTAGATAAATACACCGAGCGTATAGATTTCTCTCCGTCCCTGTAATACTGCATGCATCTCTGGCCTGGATCTCTGGCTTTTCACACTGGTGGCCCATCTCTAATATCGATTTGGAACGTAGATAGATAGTACACACATTATGGATTTATTTCAGTCTTTGTTGAACCTCTGTTGGTTTGGAAAGCGGATAATCTGCAAGAAAGAATTTCTCCCATAACACTGCACAGAAGCATACAGGGTGAGAAAACCATACGACGAATATCTTCTAGCGCACCAAGTAACTTCCTTTTGGCTGACAGTAACTCCTCCTCCTCAGCATCTGATGTCTGTGGCTGTCTCAGGGAAAAGGCTGTGCACTGTCATAGCAGGGCACTTTCACAGTGAGACGTCCCATCTGTCTTCCTTTCCCACAGCACTGCAAGTGTCCCTTTGCTTTAATACCAGTTGCTGAGGCTGCCTTTCGTCTCGTGCTGCACGCTCTTAAGTCGGGACGTTGTAAAAATGTCAGGAGGCTGGGGTTTGGGTTTGCTTGTTTTTTTCCGATGGCTTGGAGGTGGCGTTTGGTTTTCACTCAGTGGAGGGACATAGTTTGTGACAGATGGTGTCTGCAAAGCTTGCGAGAGCGTGGTACCGCTGAGCAAACCAGTCTGACCACACCCCACCACACGGACCGGGGTGGTGGCACAAGTTCAGGTCCTCAGCACAGGACAGCCGGCGCTGCACGGCACTGCACCTCGGTGAGGACGCTCTCCCTCCCAGCAACGTGAAATATGGTGGTCATGGTACCACACCGAACCACAGCCGTGTGCTCATGGCCTGAGCTCGTTGGATCAATGCAGGCTCAGCAGATCTGCTTACCTAGCATAGGTAAGCAGGCAGTTCTTGAGAGCCGGGAGCCCAAAATACTCACTCAGTAACCTCAACGTTTTGTGAGATCTCCCTTTTTACCATAAAAGTTGAATTCTCCAGCTGCATTTTTATGGTCCTGTTGGATTTGGTGTTTGCAGTGTAAGAGGGCGCCGAGTTGGGCAGCACACAGGTAGCTGTGGGTGAGACGCCTCTGCCCGTCTCAGCCAGCCACGCAGTACAGCTGCTGGAGGGGAACAGGCACGCGTAGGGCCTCTTTCTTCCCACCCTGAGGGGAGTATCCGAAACAAATAAGGGGACTTTTGTCCTTGACGTGTTGGTTTATAACGTAGGGTGACCAGCTCACATACAGATGTCTGCACTACGGATGTTTGATGAATCCTGCCTTTGGTTACTAATGGTCAGGCTCCTGCCATTGCAAGGCAAATAAGGCATACACAAGGACTAGTTGCTTTGTCTGACATCTCGTTTCTCCAGTGTGATCGTGTGCAGTACCAGCCACCACAATAGCTGAACTGAACTGTTAATAAGCCTTAACACTCATCCTGTGTTAAGATATGTTCTGTGTTCACTGGTTTTTTGACCTGCAGAACATTTTCCACATGCCCATTTCATTATCAGCCATGCTGTTTGTAATCCACCTGCTTACTTTAATAGGATTTAGTTGTCAAATAGGATTCCCTTTAATGTATAATCAGTATTAGCTTCCTTAACATCTTGCTGTTCTTTGTTAGCTTCATCAAAATTGCTTAAGGGTTGGTGTAGGTTTGGACTCTTGGTGAGGACTCCAACATTTTGGGGTCTCCGTGTAGGTGGCTGGCTACATGCAGATACCATTGCAGTCAGCAGCAGTTTAGGCCTCTCTAGGAGTCTATTACTAAATACAAGTGTCTAATACTGTTGGAAGCATGTGAATGTATAGAAAATGTGGGGCTGGGAGATATCACACACGGCTGCTGAAGAGCTATACTCTTTTGGAGCAGCAGCTGGAGATGCTGGGGTGGGTCCCAGGGTTCCTCAGATAGCAAGAGACCCTGATGTGTACGCCAGGATATTGATTCCATAGTAGGCAGTTGGTCATGCCCTGGATGTGGTCTCAGCCACGTGGGCAGCAGAACGTACCACCTTCATCAGCGACAGGCTTCCAGGTAGCACCATGTCTTCCTCATCCAGGCCTCCATCTTCTGGGGTTTTTTTTTGCTATTTTCTTGCTGCATTTAGGGGATGCTATCTAAAGCCTTTACTTTGTCAGTGAGATCAAAAGCATAATCACATTGCTTCTCTCTGTTAAAAAAAAATACTTATGCAAATAGTTGTCAGTGAGGTGGGTTTTTTTAGCTTCGTATCTATGTGGGTTTATTTTATGAATGCACATAAATCTCACTTTTCATCCCAGGTCACTACACCTCACAAGGCTGGTCATAACTTTAGCCAAATGTCATCAAACCTTCATTTCCTGCCTATAGCTGCTCTTATACTGAAGGTTAATAGGGGCTTTTATGAAATTTTTGAGCACAATGGAGATAAAAATAGGCAAAGCACAGGATGTTCATCAGGACTTCTTTGTAGAAGAGCCTGAAGCTGCTACCTCTTTCTGGATCCCCATTGTTTCCTAACTTCATCCCTTCGGGGGAGATGTATCCCTAGCCAATGGAGGAGAGGGAAAGCATGCTGCTAGAGGAAGTATCTTACTGTGATTTCTCTGCATGAAAAATATGTTTCGTTCACTGTGATCCTTAGCTTTCATGGAGTAGAGTAAGGGAAACATTAAAAAAATCCACCTGTCTTCAACTGTCTTTTGCTAGAGGGATGACATACAGGAAACCTATCTGCTATCTATATATGAATGCCAAAAATATCTAGGTCATAATAAGCTCCTGATTATATCTCTATCTATTCCTTGAGAGTTAAAATTTATCTTACTTTACCTCACCTCCAAAGTTTTTGTCTGGGGTAGTTTTTGATAAATTTAAGCAAAAATCCCTTAAATAAAACTGGAGTTGAACCCATTTTGCTTAATTAGCACTTTTTTTTTTTAACATCAGGGAGTAAGAGCAGAAGGCAAAGAGACTGCTTTAACAGATTGGAAATTATGAGCATTTTATACTGTGTAATAGGACTTTGTGCAACTACAACTAGCAGGCTTAACAGCTCTAACTCTCCTGGCTTTGAACACTGAAAATGCTGTTAAATTATTAAGCTTAGCCTCCACTGGCAAGGACATTCAGTGTCTGAAGCCTTACCAAACCTCAAGGCGGTTGACAGCAGATAGTATAATGAACAGAACAAAGAGAAATTAGGATTTTTTTTAAAGAATTGATTCTTCAGTTCATCTCTCAAACTGAAAAATTTGAAAACAGCAGCTATGAAACTTGAGCCAAAATTAAAACTTTTAAAAATTTCTCCTGTAGAAGCGAATGATAACAATTATCACTTCAGGCTGAAGGAAAATATATCAAATGTATTTCAAGCATTTTAATCCCTCATGAAATGAAGTGCAAAGTACAGACAGCATTCAAAACGCAGGGAAGGAAGTAAAGAATGTAGTGCTTGTTTTATACAAAGGCTCAGTGGTTAAATATAAATTGAGCCAGAGGCAGACAAGGAGAGAAAGATGGATGGAGTGGAGGTCAGGGCATTCATCTGGGACTTGTAATACCAGGGCACCAGTTCCTGCCCCAATAACCTTTTAGGTATGAAGAGGAGTGGCACTGACAGGAGCATCCTTGTATTACACAGCCTGGTGTTTAGGCACTCTGGGGAAGTAAGAAATGTCAGTTCATACCCACTGTGGTTACGATAGGAATAAGAACTGGATTTCACGTATTCTAGGATTGCTTTAATCTCTGGAGTTTGGGCAAAACGTGGGACCATGAGCAGTGATACTTCCTTCTCTGTCATGGTTTCATGCATGCAAACCACCCGTTTTTCAGTATAACCTGTTCTGCTGGTTCAAAAGCCTAGATATTAAAATCTACTAAAACGTTAACTTTATGTATGGACTTTCCGAAATGGAAAACATTTATGGGTGTTGTAGGTAGAAGCAGTGAAACATTCAGACTGTGGTAACGAAGAAACCTTGATGGTATGTACACCAGCTTCTGAGAGTCTGCTAAAAAGAAAAAAAAAAAAAAAACAAACACAAAAACCACAGGTGTAGGTGGGGGAAGATTATGCCAGTTGGATGTGGGCCTTCTTTTAAAATATTGTGTTTCTGCAAAATCGAGTGAGAAAATGTCTCATTCACACAGTAGAAAAACACGCTTTCCCTAGTCTCCTGTGTGAGTGATGGAGACTCTACATCGCATTACATCACATCTCCAACCCTATCAAGAGCTGCCCCCCACCCAGCGCCCCGTCTCAGTCGCATTGCATTTTCTACACTCACAGCTAGTCAAGGTCAAGATGTCCTGAGTGTTTACAGGAGATCACTGATGAAGGGAGAGCTGTTCAGACATGCTGAATTGCAGATAGCTACTTTAACTGACTTAATTAGAACACGTTCAGTATAAATGCTGCGTGAAGATGAATTTTGCTTCTGCTAGCAGCTAAGTGGTCTTTATCTAGAGGCTAAATAGGTTGGAAAAAAATTGAGGTATGGACAAACTTCAAATAAATCATAAAAGGAAGGTGAATAAATGGAGTACTGAGTGTGAGATTGAAATACACACGGTGTTTCGACAGTATACATATATACTGTGCACTCCTATGGTAGTGTCAATTTTCCAGGTCAAGCGGAAAGAGTTACGACGGAGTTTGACCCAGTTATTGCTGAGACCCTCTGAGGCAATTCAATATTGGATTACTGCTAGTAAAGGGCATGCAGAACAAAATACAATCTTTCTGCTAATTGCTGTGAGCCTGCAAAAGCAATTTTTTTTACCATAATAAAGAAAGCCAAGTGTTATTCAGGACTTTTGGATTCTACTCAAGACCTGTCACCAATAGCAGATGCCAGTAATAAATACAGACGCATTTCCAGAAATGCAATAAATATGGAGGTACGCTCTGTTTTTCCCATCAGGTCTATTTTAGAATAGGATATATACTGTAAACAAAAGGAAACAGAGTATTTTAGTATTCTTCAAAGACACACCTGGAATTTATCAATCAGTTTTAAATGTCTTGTTGTTGTTTCTTTTCCTCCTGCTCACTCAGATAGCACAAATCCCTGACAACGCCCACGCCCCCCTCCCCCAAAAAGCAGAGTGCTGAGAAGGGTAGGGAGCATCTTTGTTCTGAATGGTGCTGCAATGGTTTCCTTTTGTTTCTTCCTGGAATACAGAAAGATGGATCCTTTGTTAGAGCAGCAGGGTGTAATTTCACTGCATCCCTAAATTTTTATGGAGACCACTTCTGTCTTTTATGTTTTGTCGCTGCAGGAGAAGCTGCCCTATTTTGGTTCTTCCTTCCAGAAAGAAGGGCACCGTGCCCTGTAGCAAACTATTACATGGGAAGATCCTGTTTTGAATGCAGACTTCCTCTTTTATGACAAATTATTCCTGTCTGCTCTACCAAGGACACAGAAACACTGGAGAGACACTTGATAGCATTCATCTCACCTAACCTGAGGCATCTGCCAGGTAGATGTCTCCACCTAAGCTAGACTAGGGTTCTCTTCCTAGACTAATGGATAGAAACATGCATTTCTAGTTCATGAGTCATCATCTGATCTGGTTTGGATGATTACCTTAGGACAAGATGAATCACAAGGGAGAAGGGCTCATTTCTCTCTGCTGATAAAAAAAAAGTTGGTAGGAGAGTAGCTCTGATGGTTACATCTCCTTTGTAGATGCCTACATTTACGTAAGGTGAATTGCACCCTCTGAATCTGCATCCCTGAAAGGTCAGGGATTACTGTCTGGCACTAATTCCATAAAATATCAAAGACGACATACTTTGCCGAGACCATTTAGACAGTTTGGCAGTGGTTGCTGAGGTTCTGTCAAAAATTTTCTGGCGGGGTAAGGTTCTGCTTTCTCTGTGTGTATTACTCCAAAGAGGAGAAGAGTTAGCCTACTGAACAAACTTCCAGGGAAAAAAGGGTTATTTCTTTAGTGCTGAGGTTAATCTATTGTTTTGTGATTTTAAAGCAATCTCGAAGCTCAAATGCTATAATGAAAACCTACAAGAAGGTTGCAACAATAAAAAACACAGAAAAAAATTAATTTATGTAGCCTTATTCCCGAAAGTCTAGCTATACCTCTCAAATCATTAGTGCAGAAGAAAGCATTACAATTTTTCCTTGCTCTGTCTCAAAGACTGTCATTTTTATGTAATTTTATTACTGGGTTCTACAAATTGCTGCTACTTACTTTAAATACCAAGTTAATTAGTAGGCCTTGTAGCTTTCGTGAAAAACACAGGATTAAAATATTGCAGGAGGTCCTGTTTCAGCTGCAAAGTACCTGGGAATTTTGAATAAAACACAGCAATTCCTCCCGCCTCACCTTTTATATGAGCTAAACCTCTGGGAAATAGCCACTCGACCAACCGGGGGTCAGGTAGCAGCAGCGTTACTCAAGTATTAGATGCATATTAACCATCCATTAACAAAAAGGATGAACTAGAACCGCATGACCAGCCAGCACTCAGAGAGATCAAGAGGGTGTGATCCAAACAGCATGATTCAGAAAGCTCTTTTCTACTCTTCAAACACATGCATAGAAAGAAATATTGCTCCTTGGTTCCCATACCTCACTGGGGAAGGACTGGGAGAGCATACACAAACCTGATGGCCCTGGAAACTGTACGGTCCAGGGGAAGAGTCCTAATTCAGCTTACTATAAAGTAACGTAATTTACTGAAGTGGTCACCATTACGGAGCAGAGCGTTTAGATTTGTGGCTCTCAGTAAATTCTGCAATGGGTGCAAAACTGAGCTGGGAGTAGGAAATGCAGAGCACATTAATGCAGGGGAGAAGTCAGTACTAGGAAAAACGTGTTATTTCTAAATGTACAGCTTTTGTGTACATTCAAGGACATCAAAGACTTATCTCTGATTCTGAAAACATATTGGGATGAAAATAACATTGAGCTAAATTAATACTATTGGTATTAATAATTGCAATAACACAAAAAAGGAGACAAATCCCTCTGTTCTAAATATATTCAGCTGTCTTTGAAAAGATGCATGCAGCCTTAATAAATCCAATGTATTCCATTTTCTCATCAATTTTGCTTCTGTTTTTTGCCCACTTGCTTTCTTTAAGAAGAATTCTGGCATTCCTATTTAAATTCATGTAGCTAACTGTATCGTGTACCCAGCTGATACAAATGCTTTTGATTTGCCTGTGAGAAATTCACTGATGATGTAGGACACCCAGATATTAGCTGAGAAAACTATTTTCATTCTTTGTATAAAGGAGTCAGCACACAAAGTATTTTTAATGAGGCATTGTCCAGTTGTAAACAGATTCTTAGATGAAGCTTTATTAAAAGACACTGTAACAATTAAAGACCCTACTGTATTAAGAAGAACTTTGTGAAGCTGCTTCTGGAAGGACGGTGAAATTGAGGTTTCATACATAGCCCTAACTGTTATCCTTAACACCAGGGAGCCTGTCCCTCAAAAACTCTGCCTGATGAACCATCCTTGTCCAACCAAATGCAACACCTCTCCCAAGTGACAAGTGCCTACCACAAAATGCATTCTTCCGGAATTTAAACAAAGAAGTGCAGGCTCCTTTGTATCATACAGATATGGGACACTAGCTGAGCACGTGGTTATGTCCGTTTCTATGTGACTCTTGTTGACAGCACAGCACTTCTCCAGTCTCGGCTGTCACATAGGTTCCATGTACGGTCAGAGCTCCCCTTCCAACATGCATGCATTTAACTCATCTGTGTTTAATCCTTCCACATATCCCCTTCCCCCTCCCATACCGACTTCCTGAAAAACCTTAAATATATACTCTGAGCCTGTGAACTCTGATACTACGCCTCAGTCGCTCACTCATACAAGTTAAATGAAGTATGAATAGAAGGTAAGTGGGAGGTAATAGGATGGAATTAATGTCGTTTTGGTGGATCTCAATTTCCAGGCATCAGACCTGTGTTTCAGTCTCTAATGCCCTGAAAATAAAAGGTCCTCAGTGGACACAAACGTTACGTTACTGCTCAAGACAAATACAGCAGGAAGATATATTACTATTAAATCCTTTATCGATTCATTTAATAGATAAAACAATTGAACTGTTTCTCGACTCTGAAAAAGCCATACAACACATCCCATCTGATCCTGATTTATTGGTATTCATCCTTCCCAATATGCATGGACTCCTTTTGGCAGGGGCTGACGTTCTCTCATCTGTTGTATCCTGATACACATCTGCTCAGAAGTGTCACATGTAGGTCAGGCACAGCCAGAGCCATAGACAAATGGTACGAAGGCAGATGGTTACCAACTGCATTCTGGGCAAGAGTTTGGCTGAGCAAGGTAATCACTTGCTCGGCTCTCAAACATATTCCTCATTTCTCTAAAGTTTTTTCCAACATTTTTTTTTTTTAAATGGTGGCAAAGTCTGGACAAGGAAGATTTCTCTACTGCGTGCTGCAACTTATCATTGCCAACAGCATTTGTTATTTGCCAGAGCTTTAGCAGCATCATATAATTTAGCTATAAATTGTTCACATATCGCTCTTCAGAGAGGTCATAAAGGGGCCCATTTTTTGATAAAGAAGAATTGGATGGAACTCTTCCATCCTGATCTCTCGTGTAAATGTTAAACCCATCACTCACACCTAATCCAAAATTAATAACATAGTCTAGCAATACCACTGCTGGAGTTCGCCTCTCTGTTGCTTCCCATGTTTTATTATCTTGACAACTTTTCTTCACAGCAACATAATAGTTTACCCCAAAACACCAGATCATGATTCTATTTTAAATGCAGAACAAGAACTATGGCTACATATACTAATTTTAAATTACCCAATAACGTGAATATGAAGGTTGTTTTATTTCAGTTGGGATGCTGCTTGAAGTTCTGGTATTTTGGGATTTATTTACAGTGTCTACGTGATATGTTTGACAATACAGATGATGAACTGATAATTATATCTTGGGCTATTGTGTGATGTCTAAAATGCGATGGGTATTTACCCTGTAAATCTCGAGTACAATTCTGCATCAACTGGCGGTTATTTAGCTTCATGAAGGGCTACTACAATTAAATGATCAATCATATGTGAAGATTAATACAAGTTTCATGGTCATTGTCCTTTTCTCCAGAGTCATCTATGCTAAGTGGATAAACTGGTAGAAAATAATTTCCCCTCACCCCTTATAAAAATCGCTTCAATTTTGTTGATATGTGATGTGCTACGGAAATAATATTTCAGATGAATATTTATCGGCATTCCTGTTGTGGTCACATACATTGATTGGGTTCATCTGCACTGTGCAGGCAGGCACATTTCTTGTTGGCTAATGGTAATAGAAATTATAATAGCAATACTAATGATACTGCCCTTCTCTGTAAGGCATGTTGGTATCTCTGTGTGAAAAGTGCCATAGAAGAAGTAGGTAATATATAGTTACATCATATCTATTACATCATATAGGTTACTATGTTATATGATGTAATAACATTATATAACAATGTTGTAAACACTAGTTATATGATGTTATTACAACAATAGCAATACCTTGTTTGAATATTTTTTCAAAATTTGGGCTTCTTAGATGCAGTAACACTCAATATTTTTCGCACTTTCTTTTGTTTAAATGCACAGAACACGAAGTGTGGAGAGAATTCAGGTTTATATGAGAAGATGCCATTATTTACATCTTTGTTACTCTTGCAATTCAGAGCATGAGTGAGAATGACTGGATTCAAGCCTTAGATTTTCAGATTTCAAAGCCGTCTGATGACAGGAGGCACAGTTCTGCCAAAATTCCTATTTACTTCGTTGCCATTTTGCCTATGTAACATGTGCAGGATCTGCACCCCACGCTCTTTCCCATTACTTTGATGTGATGAATATTATCTGCCATTTTTGCGCCGCTACGAGGTGCCAGGAGATGTGCTGTTTAATTGTCATGATTAGGACTACATCTGACTGTATTATTCAAGAAAAGCCATCCCCCTACTTAACATCAGCATACAGCTACCCACCCCTTTAAAAAAATCTCTTCTCCTGGGAAGTACCCCAAATCGGTAAACACTAGTTGAAAAGATGCCCATCTGCTCTATGAATGCCCCTGTTAACAGTCGGTATTTGTAAATACTGCAAATGGCATTTTTAATATGTTGCAATCACATTGTGAAATCAGTTATTTCGTGAAATGGCTGTTTTATAATACGACTGCAACACAGACATAATTGGACTCTCTCAGAGGAGACAAACTGACAGGACACATACTGAGAAAACTGAAAGGTCTGTGTACGACTCCAGATTTCCTGAAGAACTAAAATGATTGAAAAAGTGTTGTTTCTTTCTTTTGGCAGTTTATTCAGAATGATGAGACACTCAGCATCTAAAGCCAAATGGCGTCTGCTTAACGATGGCAGAGACACCAGAAAAAAATATTGGCCTCATTGAAGCCTACAGGATTTTTTCAATGGGTGAGAAATGAGGCAGTAATTCCTAAGGGGCACAGAGGACCACAAGCTACAGAGGAGTGGAAGCTACTCTGGGGATGACCAGGCATTGCGTGCGTGTTTATGGAGCAGAGCATGAAGAACTCCAGTGGTGCATGAGAACCTTTGCAAGATTTAAGAGCAAGAAGGCAGCAATACATAACTGAGCAAAAAAGCACAGAAACTACCCATTTCCCACATATATGATGGAAAATAATTTTATTCTTTTTCTTTTTTTCACTGTGTTTTTGTGCAAATGCCTCTATGTTCTGCATGTAGCAGATGCACAAAGGCAATTGCATGCCAGGTGTATGTGCATGACTCCAAAGTCGTGACTCACCAGCTGTCCAGACCGGGGACCTGGCTGGAAGGTGCCATCAGGCTCGCTTAGGTGTTAGGTGCCAGGGTCTCATCCTGACACAGCACCAAGTTGTTGTCAAAGGCAGTCCTCTGTCCTTCCATTTGCATGCGGCCAGAATTCACTCTTTCATCAATTTGCGGGGAGTGCTGCTATCTAAGCAAGTTGCTGCCTAACTGGTATTTCCCCGAGACAGGTTGCAATCCTGACCATTCGCTTGGGACTCAGGATTCTCCAGGAAGAACAGATCACATTTACAATTTTCTCCATTGGCAGAGAGGGGGCAGTGGGCTTTCCGTGTCTGAGGTCCTGAGGTCTGTGGATGTGCTAATTGGGGACAGAGGACTCTGCATCAGACCTGCTGTGGACTCAAGTGAGAAGCTGGGGCAAAGTAGCAGTTCACTAAATTGTCAGTGATTCCACTTCCAAAGGTGAGCAAAAAGATTAACCACTGCGTTTGTGAAGTGCTTTGAAATCTATAGATTAAATTTATGTGCCTAAAGTCATGCGCAGTGCTAAAGACTATGATTGTCTTCTGAAATTAGAAACACCTTCCAAACAATTTCAAACCCTTCTCCCACATAGTCAAATAAAGGAAATTAATCTTGGCCACAATTAACTTTCTATTCTCATTTCTCAACCTGCTCCGTCTGCTACTTCATCTGACCTGTTCCTACACTTCACTGATCAAATGCAGCTGCGAGCTTATCCATCATCTTACAGCATAATGAAGTGTAAACATTTTCTGCATCAATCTATCATGTGAGCCATAATTTGGAGTTCAAAAGATTGCATCCAAGACCATTTTAAGCTTTAATCACAACCCTGCTGAATGACGGGCTACTTGCCGTTAGCAAATATGTTTGCCCTTTGCTGCTGGACACTCTCAATGAGTCCAGAAATTCTGTAATTTAAATAAACATTTGGAATTGACCAGAATTTAAAAACCAAACCAAAACAAAAAAAAACAACCCACCAACCGAACAACAAACCCAAATCATTTTTCCAACGTGACCTTGTTTAATAGCTGTCCTTAATGTCTAGATTGCTGTTTGAGGTGAGTACAAGGCAAAATACGGCAGCAAAATTATCTCAATGACCTGAAAGCAGGTGCTGGAAGCAAAGATGCAAGACTGAAGATGATTATACCAGGGGTATTGCCTGTATCCTTCAATTTTGCCTCATATAGTTCATTGTTATATAAAGACTATTTCAAAACATCCTGCAAAAAAGCAATCATACACCATTTCGTGTATACTGCCGAAGTAATCAAGCAGCAATATAGCACTGGTACACTAAAGCCAAAACCCGACATCACTGGTTTTCAATACCGTTGTCAGATAATATTAATAGTAACTGACTCCGGCATCTGGTCCTCAGGAAGGAAAACCAATCTTTCTCCACTAGTCCTCACGCCCATAGTACCTAACGTTCAGTTCAGAATGGCCAAACTGTAAAATGTGTTACAAACAGCAAGGGGCAGGGTGGGCATTGAGGAATACAGGGAAAGTGAGAGGAGGACAAAGGAAAACACAGGTCCAGCAGCTCGCAAGGGAGAAGGGCAACAATGGCCAAAGTATTTGACAGCCTCAGTCCTCACAAAACGAGGTTAAAGAGGGCTAGATATTTATCGCAATTTTAATAAGGGAATAGAAATGCAGGATGGACTTGCAAAAGAAGAGCCCAAACAACATTTAGATAAGTAGAATTATTCAAATTGGTAACACCCAGTGAAACATACTGGAGAACTCGCAGAGCTTGCTGAAGTGATTTCTGATTCTCTAACAATTATCCTCAAGAGCTTATGGGATGCCTCAGAGAAGTGTAGAGTGGCAAATACAGCACGTGTTTATAAAAGGTGGGGAAGAATCTGAGGAGCTAGAGTTCAAGGAATGTAACTTTGGTGCTTAGAGCAGATTATTAAGCAGACACCACCAAAGCACCTAAAGGGTAATACAATAATTGAAAACCAGCAATAGTGGAGTTATCAAGAAGAATCATGTCAAACCAATATAATTTCAGTCTTTGACTAAATAATTGGCCTAGGGGATAACAACAAACTTGATTTGCTTTGACTTTCATATGGCTTTTCACACTGCTCTACATAGCATTCCCCTAAGCAAAAATGAAGATAGGTAGGACAAGATTCAGCTTCAGATTCGTGCATGGAAATGTCTCCTGTTTACCATGTAGGTGTCTACATGTAACCTAGACATCTAAGCTTCCTTTCTAGGGAGGAGATCTAGGGCCTAATGCAGTTGCCCACATAAAGGCATCTAGTACCATCTGAGATGCCTCCTGGCTGACCTTCAGCTACCGCTTCAAAGAGTGGCAGACCTCCTGTAGGTCCTGTGTCAGAACTGCCAGCTCCATCTGGCTGCCCTGAGGGCATCACTGTACACCTGCTTCTGGACAGAGCCATTAGCCAAGGCAACCAAGAGAGCCTGGAGACAAATTCACCTTACCACGCACTGCCCACCTGAAGATGGGCAGAACAGCTCTCCAGCCTCCACCCACTGTAACAGCAGCTTAGACAACTCACTCATAGGTGGATGCATACACTGAGGGTAAAACATGCTTAGAGTTTGGGTGTTTTTTGTCAAACTGGGATGTATGTCAACTTATGTTCAGCGGGGATTTACCTTAGGTTTGGTCATGTTAAGCAACTGGTAGGATAGAATGGAAAACATTTTTTTCTGCCATTCATAGATGACAGCAAGCCGGGAAGGGATGCAAGCACTTTGGAGGGCAAGGATAACTTTTTAAATTATTTTGACAAGCTGGAGAAGTGATCCAGGGCCTGCAGGGTGTTCAGTAAAAGGAAATGCAAAAAGCTTCCCGTGAAAAGTCGTTAAGATGTGAATACAGAAATGCACAATGGAGAGCTAATGGTAAGTCACCAGTAGAGCAGAAAATAATTTGTCAATTGCTGTGATTCACAAGCTAAAAATGTGCGTGTGATGGTGCTGCAGAAAAGACAACTCCCATTCTTGGATTTACTGGCAAGAATGTCATGTGCAAGACACCAGAAGTATTTAACATGCTCTGATCCATAATGATAAGGTCCCTGCTAGAGTGTTACTCTATCCAGGGCTGATAACCATACTTTGAAGAAAGATATGACAAGCTGCAGAGAGACTAGAGGAGAAAAATAAGTGTGACAGGAGAGTTACAAAATAATATTTCTGCATAAATTCATGGATTTTGCTGTGCTTGCAGTGGGGAAGACTGGGGGATAAGGGTGTGGGGCGGGCAGGAACCCATGACAGTCCCCCAGCTCATCAGAGGTTGTAATGAGGAGGAGGGAGATCAAACTTTCTCTGTCTGCTACAGGAAGGACACAAGATAATTGGCCTGATTTGCATGAGAGAGATGTATTTAAATCCTGGAGCCTCTTTTATGGGAGATTTTTAGGAACAGGTTTGACAAAAAGGGAAGGTTAATGCTGCTCCAGAGAGACAGAAAGTGAACCTGTGGCTTTTCTGTGGGGAGCTGCTAGAAATAGCAAAATTCTCTCAGAAACCGATGCCCACCCCAGCGCCCCCTGCTATGGGGAGGCAGGAAGAAACCTTCATTGATGGAGGTGGCCGAGAAGGGTTTGAAGGAAGAGGCCGAAGGGCAGGAGAGAAGGAGCCCTGGTCTGGAGGCCTTTCTCTGCGCGGGGCAGGCATTTCCCAGGGCCCACCACAACCCCACCGTGGCATCGTCTTGAGACTTGTGGGGGGCTTGTGTTTCTGTGGCTGTTGGTTGAATGCAATATGTAAACGGTCTGTTCATTTTATCTTTTCTTTTGCTGGGAAGGTGGAGTGATGGGAGTTTTATTACAGCACAACCGTTCTTTAGTAAGGTAGTTAATGAGCTGTCAGGATTTCTGTAATAAACTTCACTTTTAGAGTGGTAAGTAATAACTCACTGAAAGATGAAGCATTTTTTTAGTCATTGCTCAGAAATGTGTTTTACCAATTTTGAAAAATAAACCTCTTCTTTTTCAAGAGCCTTATCTCTCAGTAAAAACAGACTGTGGGACTTTCTCGGGGCAACTGTGTGTTTTTTTCAAAATAGGAATATAATTACTCATTTTTACTTATAGTGAAAGTATGTGTGCTATGGAGTTGTAAAGCTGTGGAGGTAATTGGGTAATTCTGGCTCATCAGTGCCATTCTTTCTGCCTTATGCCATTTCTCTCTCCTTGTGTGTGCTCCTCATGGGAAGTCGGCTAATCCTGGCCACCAGTAACTGGGAGTGCACGGGGCTCTGGCCAGGACATGATGGAGCTTTACAGCAGAGCACAGTTGCTTGGCTTGACATTTTCTGAATCAAAAAATGACAATTTTGATTTCCCACCCTCGGTCCTTTCCTTTCCAACGTACCTTGCCCACAGCTGTGCTCAAAGGGGGCAGGGAGAGAAGATCGAGTTATTTGTCATAAAGAATTTGTCTGAAAGCACATTTCCTTTTGCAAATGATGTGCACACAGTTTACAGTCCATGACTTCAATAACTGTTTAAAATTTTACGGTGTGGATATACTTGAGCCGATTTTCATCCCAAGCTTTCTGCTGCCTTTCCAATTTTCGTGTCGTATGGCTGGTCAGAGAAATCACGTGCTCGTGTTTCTTGTCCATGAGCTGATCCAGGATTTATGGCCAGGAAAATTCCGCCTCTCGGTTGCTGATTATACTCAGATGCTTTTTTAGTATTCCTGAAATGTGTCTGCAAATAGGAAAAGCACATTTTGGGGAAAGCTGCAAGTGCCTTCTTAGAATATTCACACAGGTTTCAACAGGGCTTTTAGATTCTGCACGCCTCCTGCAAAACACAAAAAGTTTCCTGCATTAGTGTTCCTGAATAAGCAAATACAAAAGGGCGACAAATGTCAACAAATCTGCATTACATCCAGCAGCGTACGAGCAGTGCCTCTTCCCGCTGCCCGTCCCCGGCTCCTGCGCTGGCAGAGCGATGGTTGCATTGCTAACCTTGCCACCCTCCCTCTCAATTGCCTCAATTGCTGGGCATCCTTTCGGTTATTGCCTGCGTTTTACTTAGCGTTGAATGAAGCAATATTTCTGCTGACTCTTCCACTTCCCTCCCTCCAGGAGAGCGACGGAGGAGCTGAGATGTTTTGCTTACGACCTCTGGTGGTAAAAGGGAGGCTTTGCAAACCCATTATTTCCACCAAAACTGACCATGAAAAAAGCAGGCAGCGTTGTTTCCTATCAAGAATCGGGCTGTAGCTTAGCTGGGGATGGGTTTTTACCAAGCACCGAACTTCCCCTAAGTACACCCTTACATGATGTTGAGTTGATTGAATGAATGCAGTCACGCAAACAGTGTCATCGGCAGCGACACGCTGGGGGACATAAGGAGCTGTACTTACTCACTTCTCAAGTGCTTTCTCTCCAGGAGTGTCCTTGCTCCACGATGTTTTATTTTACTGCATCTCTGTCTCTAAAACAATGTACTAAAAATCATACACTTTTTTAGCATTGAAGACTTTGTTTATAAAATTCAATTTATTTCTCATTTCCAGAGCACTTTGCACCGGAAAAGTCATGATCCTGTTTACACCTACATGAATCCGTAGGCAGGGCAGAATCTGGCCAGATTTTGGTTAACTAATCTGCAGAACCGCAGTGAGGTGTGTACATACAAACTGTGCATTAACTAAGTGTATATAAATATTAACTGCGTATTACTGAGGAGGAAGTTGCGGAAAATGCAAATCAAGTAACATATACAAATTTGCATAACAAAGGCAGTGCTGCATACAGGACAAGATATCTGCAACATGCTCTTGACTTCAGACTGCTGTCAGCTCAAAGCAACAACCAAAACGTTGTCTCCCTTTGTACCAGCCCTGGCTGCCTCCCCCATCTCCTGCCCAGGCTCTGGAGGTGGGTCGTTGTGTCTCTGTTGTCTGGTGGATTAAGTCTCAAGGTTTACTTGAGGGCAAAAAAAGGAAGATTTTACCCCTGCCCAAGCTGTGGGGCAGTTATGCCAGACCCCCACAGCGATAAGGTTTCCCCCTGACGGAGAAGGGGGTGAGGCGAGGCTCCACCTCCCTTCCAGTCCTCAAGCTGCATGGAAAATCGCAGGGCAGGTTTTTTGCTAGAATCAAACAACCCTCTCCTAAACTGCACAGTAAAAACGAGATGTCATTTCCCAGACCCTCAGCAGCACGGCAAAACCCTCCCTCTGTGAAAGTTCAGCGTGGGAGAAACAGAACTAATGACACTGAAGGAAGGGGATGAACTGCAGGAGTGTGCGTTTCCCCTGCAGAGTCCTGCAAAGAAATTGGGTCACTGCGGTGAATCTGGCAGCAGGGCTTCACCCTGCCAAAGCAAGTCAGCCTACTTTTAGTCCTGCATACAAGTAGATCCCGCCAGTCTGTCCTTAGTTTTAAGCCCACTGATTTCACTGGGATCTTTCCTTTGCTTAAATCTTGGTGTTTTTCTAAGCTGGGTCAGGAAAGATGGCTTTTTGAAGCTCTTGATTTGTATTAATAAGGTTACATGGTTTTGAAGTAGTCTTTTCAAAAGTTACTTTATAAATCTTTATTATCTGTGCCCTGAGAAAGGCAGCATCATTTTGAGCGTGATGTTATATCAAAAAGGGATGTCTGTGTAGTGGCAGCCACAGGGAGACACGCTTTCTCCTCTGAGAGGCCAGGGAATATACAATTTATTACCAGGCTAAGCAATTAAATTGCATTTGGGAAGAGTTTCATTATAGATAGCAGACAAAGTCCTCTCAACAGATGGATATAAAGTCTCCACCATATTTCAGACATTCGATTAAAGACAGCCCAATTGTTAAGTCACTTTGGCGACTTGTTGTAACATACGTGCCCCAGTTTCAGCGCCTTTGCACCAGATTCTGTGGACTTAGAGAGGGGGTGTTGCAGACAGTGCATCCCACCTCATATCACTTCCCACCTGGAAGTGCCTGTCTCTGGCCTTCCAGTGACCACAAACAGAGATGATGGTGGAGACAAGCCATTGACAAGGCACTTCAGTTACATGCATGAGTTTAAGCAGGACGACTGCAGACTGGAGTCTACAGTTGTGGCAGAGGAGAAGAGCTAAGAGATGAGCTCTGTTAAGTGTGGGGTGGTGAAGGGTGCTGGCAGATTTGAGGGCTCATCCAAGTGCGCACAGGCTGTCCGGGTGAGAGCCAGGGATGAATGCAAGGGCTTCAGTGCACTTGTCCCGGCTGTCTCAGAGAGGTGCGAAACGGGCAGCTGCAGCCTGACAGCTCTTCCTGGGATTGGCTGTGAGAAAGGAGGATGAAAAAAGCCATTGGAAGAGCAGAGACGCCTAGCCAAGTGCCCATCTTTCCTCTCGCTAGCACTTCCAAAGCCAAGATGTTCATGGTAGAAGTTTACCACATTTGTGTCAGACTTCTCAGATCTCCTATTGTGTCATTACCCTGACAGAGTTTTGTCCCAGGGGCTTCATAGGTTTTGTATGTCTAAAGTATCAACCATGGCTCTGCAATGAGGTGGAAGGCAGATCCTCCTTCCTCCTGGGCACATGCCACAGCATCCCATAAAGCGCAGGAGCAGGGTTTGTCACCTTGGTTCCACAGGCACGTTGCACGGTAGCCCAAGTGTGTTGCAACACCAACGGGAGCCCTATACAATGTCCCCTGTGGGACCATGGCCCACACAGTAGGTGTTGTCACAGACCTGGTGACTCAGCCCACCCATGAACCAAAGTCTGTCTGTAACAAGGGATTTACAAAGGCTGAAACCAAGTCCAAGGTATGAAGAGGGGAAGCCTGGGACACCAGAGGCCAGACTCTGGTCAAAGAAAACTCACCCATTCCTGCCCCATCCCAACGCTGACGGCGTGAAGGCTCTTCCACGCAATGCTGCAGGGTCCAGCTGCCACTGCTGTGCTGCTGCTCCTTTGGCAGCCCTTGCACGGGCAGCGAGGAGGAGCAGGCAGGGTTGCAGGGACACTGCAATGGCATCTGCCACGCTCTTCCATCAATGCCATGATGATGCTGTACCACAAGGAGGATGTGATCTCATTTTTTGGTTTATGGCTAACTGGGAGTAGCAGAGACAAGAAGCCCTGTGGTTGTTCAGACACTTCAAACCATTTTCCAGCTGGACAGAAGGGCCAGAGAAAAAATTTGCATTTTATAATATGAAATACTTACTTTGTCCTGAAACAAAAGCTTTCAGTTTCCTTCTTGAACTTCAAGCATTCAAGATGTCTTGAAAAGGAGAGTTTGAAAAACTCCACCCAAAGACAAACAACATAGTGAAATGAAAGTGCAGGAAATCCTTTGGTATTGCTGAGTTCAGATTTGACACCTGAAAAGAGTTTTAGGGGTTAAGAAAGGAGAAGAGAAGGGGGGAAAAAAGCCAGTTTTCCATCTTTACGTGCAATATGGGAGGCACGTGACAATGCTCAAACCCAAAGACCATCAGCAGGTGTTAGATATTCACCAGACAGCGAGAGGAATGGAGCCAACTTTAGCAAGGAGCAGCTGACATCCCTTTGCCAGGCTGGAGGCCATGAGGAGAGACAGAGACGGGCAGCAAACTAAATCAGAAAACAAACCAGCCAATATTTGTGCACAGGCCATGCTACAGCCTTCAAAATGCCTCCCACAAGTCTAACACCATTTCAGCATGGGAAGCAGAAAAAAGGGCATGAAGGAGATGACGGCGAAAAGACAAGGACAAAGAAAAGAAGGGGGAGAGCAGCGTGCCTCTCCCAGCAGAAAGCGGCTTTCCTCTTCTCTGTATGCTTTTGCTATCTTAATGTACAAAGCTTGCGGCCAGTCGATTAGATCGGTCTCTCCCCCTTGCCATTTGTATGTCACTTCTTTGCTTATCTCAGATCTTCCCCAGGGCAGGGAGTGTATCTTCATGTACACAGTCTAGCTGCACTGCAACACAGAGGTTAAGAAAAATAGGAAAGCGCTCACAGAGCGAAAACACTGCAAACAGAGAGGGCTGTTGGGGTTTTTTTTGTGAACAATGGAAAAAAATAAATGATAGTGTCTGAACTTGTTACATTTAACTGCATAAACATATTGAAAGTCTACTGCCCTCTGCGCTCTCATTATTCCCATGCACCTATTTCCCTAACCTCACTTCCCCGGCGCAGCTAAGTATGGTGCCCTTTTACTGGAAATAAGCCCTGCCCCTGTCAGTGTTGAGAAAGATCACTGTAATGCTTGCTGTAGGGGAAAGAGAGAGGAAAATCGGTGCCTGATGTGCTAGCAGACAGTAAAACTTGAGGGTCATAGGAAGCCACAAATCTGCCAGAGATGATTAATTCAGTGGACAAGGTGGAAGCCTAAAAGTTTTTTCTGTTTGCTTTGTATTGCCAAATTTCTTTCTACTTGATGCAAGGGACAAGACAGGATTAGGAGAGATGTCTGAAATGAGAGGTCCTGGGGCATGGGAGACACTGGGATACTGGGCTGATGCAGGGCAGCGTGCCACCGATCAGGACCTATTTGAACACGGGTGACATGTGCCTGCCTGACATGTCACTCCTCTGTCCCATCCTGTGACGTGGCGTGTTAGGTGATGTTAGACGCAGCCTTTTGGCTGATCGGAGAGGAGCCATCTCCCATAGGAGCCAGGCTGTGGTGCTACCTTCCTCCCCTTCTCCAAATTCGTGCTTTTGCCTCTGTCTTTGGAGCAGCAGAGAGATGAGTTGTGTGAGACTCGACTGGGCAATCAAGGATGGAGAATTATTGCAAATATTAAGTGAAGCTGCAAGAAGCAAATCTTAAGAATCCCACAGTCCGTGGGATTTTTCAGTAGCAGTATTTGTTAAGAAGGAGGGAACCTACACATTTGAACAAACATGGTGTCTTAGTTGCGCACTGCTTTCCGAAAATGGAATAGCCTCCATCACACTGAATGCACCACCTCGCTGCCCCCTCGTCTTCCCACCCTCTCTTCCCTCCAATACACAGCTTAAAAAATACAGACATCTACCAAGAGATGTCATAGCGACAGACGTCGCTATCAAGACCCTATGTAGCCCTGCCCCTGCAAACACCCTACTGATTTTCCCTTCCCATCCCCTTACCCTGATAAAGCCCCCGGCATCCTTTCACTCTCCATTTCCCACTCTCGTTCTGCTGCCCTCCCTTTGGCAGCTCTCCATGCATGAAATAACCTCCCGGGAAAGCTTTCTGCATTCTCATCCTCTCCCATCAGGAAGCTCACTTCTGTCATGGACCTGACAAGTAGCACAGTAATATGGCAGTAATAATACGCTAGATCTTCAAGATGTCCATGACGGATGTATACATATATATGAATGCAGGAGAGCTGTCAAGAGGATGTAACCAAAAGGACGCAGGACATCCTTCTTCCTCCTCCACTCTCTTCATCGATTTCCCCCTGGTTTCTGCATTGTCTCTTCATTTTGTCAGTGGACTCTTTTAACCAAGGACTCTATTTCTGTCACTGGAAAGTACTTAAAATAAAAATAATAACAGAACAAAAACCAAATAAGAAAGTTATTGAGTAATTGGTGAGAAACTGGGATGTGGAGTGAAGGCAAGGCTTCTCTACACCTGTGGTGTCTCTGGCGGCAGGGAGAGAGCAGGGAAATACAGCAGCTGGATCTTAAACCCCCTCTCTTGCAGCTTTGGGCCCTCCCCAGAAAAGGTCCTCACTGCAACCTCTTCCAATTCTTGTCTGTCACAGTGGGTTGCTAGTGAACCCCCCACAAAACTGTTAGTTTTATTATCCAGTAAGATAAAATGCTATATGTACAGCTTTTGGACTCGATTTTCTTTTAACATCTCTAAGATCTGAAGAGCAAACTAACTTTGTGCATTTTTTTCTTATAATTTTCTGTGCATTTATGGATACACGATTCTCCTGGAGCACTGATCTAATAGAAGACAACTTTCTGCAAACAAGGATCTCAATTAATGCAAATCCAACAGTGATCCACACAACAAATGATGTCACTCAACAAATCTCTTGAAGGGCTGGGAATACAAATCTCACAATTTTTAGGCCCATAGGCTTTATCCATACTTAATGTACACTGGAAAAGGGACTGACCACAGCTTAGAAGCCAAGGGGTAGGCCATGATTCATATCCAGAGAGTTAAACTCCGTGGCCTCTCCATCTCCCTTTCAAAAATCCCAAGCGTGGCCATGTCCAGACTCATGCTGTGGTGGTCCCTTCACATCCTAACCTCTGAGCTGCACCCAGGCACTGCGCAGGGGACTGCTGGCTGCCTTGACCAAACCTGTTTAGGGACTGATAAGCTGCATGGACATATGGAGGAATAGCGCTCAAACTCATGGCCTGGCCCTGTTTAATTTACCAGTGCAAACATGCCCGTATTGCATCTGTTCCCTAGCAAATGATTTTTCTTGTCTTTACTTTTTCTTGACAAGCTCACACAGCATTTAGCTGCGTATCGACCGTGAGAGGCTCACATCCAACTCTGTCCAGCAGAGCCTGCGGAAAGTGCTATATTGGGAAGCAGATGTGTGCAATATGAAATCCTTCAGGACACTACTTGCACACCAGTTTTCTTTTTGCTTCTCCGGACTGACTGAGAAGGTGTTCTCAGGTGTTGTCAGCCCACGACTTGTATGCATATAGACACAAAGAGAAGCAGAGGCACATTTTGAAAATGTTGTTCATAATAGAAGTGGCTGAAGAGATGATGCCTGTTCTTCTGCCTGTTCTTCCCCACATGCATCCCGAAGCCAGAGTGCTGGTCTGCCAGTCTGCCTTGGGCAAAGGAGTTGTCAGATATGAGGCACACAGGGCTGTCCTGTACTTTTGCTTTTAAGTGAATATGAACATGGTAACAACAGTACTTTATAATGGACAGTCAGGTCGCAAATAATTTCGACACCCTAAACGTGGTCAGAACAAGTTTCAGGAATCTGGATGTGCATTGGGGGTAGGAAAATGAACATCTGGGAAGTGAACTCTGATGAAGTGTATCAAAACCTTGGATCCAAACCTCTCTGAATCTTTGGCTGTGAACTGGCAAGCGTGGGCTGGCTTCTGGTGCCTCTTTTCTCCTGACTCTACAAACTGACAAATTCATTGATCTTCAAAGCAGAAGGAACTGCCATGACTGACAAGTTTGACCTCTTCCACTCTGCTGGCCACAGAGTTTCACCATATAAAACATGCCCAGGAGGTAATTCTCTGTTGCTCTTTGTAGGTATCCATGCAGGGAAGATCTGGTATGTCATTTCTTGCACGAAGTTTCAGCAGAGACAGGGAAGAATTTGGCACTTTGTGCCTCTGTAATTTTGAGGTTAAATACCTTTCCCGAGTGCTAATGACAAGTACGCATGCATTTAGCTTTGAATTCACAAAGGTTGTGTGTACACCTTTCTCCTGGGAAGGAAAGAGGTGTACCTGTGGTACCAGGTGACTGCCACATCCATAGCAGCGATCAGCTGAAGCTCATCACAGTCTTGCACGTGCACATTTCCTTCTGTGGAAAATACTGGTGGGGGAGGTAGGGTTAGTGGACCCCTGGGCAGAAGTGAGGGCACTACATAGGTTTGAAACCATCTGCAAGACTTCCTAATCAATCAATCAAGACAAACCTAAAGTAACTTGGGCTTATGCGATATGTTGCAGTGTAATCAAGGAGCCTGAAGTAGGGAGGGTTTTGGTGGGTTACTCTGTATGAGTTAGGTACCTTAATGAAACAAAGCTTCCCCCTGCTGTCTGGTGTCTAGCAAAGGAAGTTCAGGAGTCTGAGCTTAAAGAGTTCCTCAGAGTTCCCCATGTCCCCATGACTGGGGAACAGAAAGTAGGCTTGGGTCATACGCTGCATGTGCTCTGCAGTTTGTATACAGCTCTTCTTATAATTTCCAGTTCATTCATTTATTACTTACCATGATCGATTTCTGTGGTTATTTCTTCAGTCACGCAACAATAACTGAATATAAGCTAGTTATTTGTCTGTTCTATATGCTATCGGATATGTAAGAAATGTCTTTACCTTTATGAAAGCTTAACAGGCACAGAGCGTCATTTATTAAAGCAGGGAGGAAAATAATGTTAGTTTGGATGTGAAATGTGTCTGTGAAAAAAAGACAGAGTTCTCCATTTATGAAAACTGAAGTCCTAGAATTTATATTATTAATTTCATCTGAATAATTAAGCAGTAATGACCATGGCATAGGCTATTCCAGGCAATTAATAATCATCTCTAGGGGTTGATGGCCTGTGAGGAAGCTAAGGGACATTAACCTCTGCTGGCTATTAGTCATTCAGATATTGCGATGTGCTGACTCTATTGCAGATTCTTCCCATTTTTAAAATATAGACGTTAAAAGTTACACTAAAAGCATCCACGGTGTAATGATCATAAGTGAGCCAGACCTCTGCAAAAATAGCAAGCAGCAGGGTCAGCATTGTGATGGCCCAGAAACGTCATGAGGGTGTCTTAATTTCTGTTTGAGTCCTGATGGCTAATGACAGAAGGGTGGGGAGGCATCTCCACGTGCTTCTAGTTCTTCTGGCTTCATAGACTCATAGAATGGTTAGATAAAGATCATCTAGTTCCAACCCCCCTGCCATGGCCAGGGACACCTCCCATTAGACCACATTGCTCAAAGCTCCATCCAGCCTGGCCTAGAACACTTCCAGGGATGGGGCATCCACAGCTTCTCTGGGCAACAAGTTCCAGTGTCTCACCACCCCCACAGTAAATAATTTCTTCCTAATATCTAATCTAAATCTACCTTCTTTCAGTTTAAAACCATTTCCCCTCGTCCTATCGCTCCACTCCCTGATAAAAAGTCCCTCCCCATCTTTTCTGTAGGCCCCCTTTAAGTACTGGAAGGCCGCTGTAAGGTCTCCCCGAAGCCTTCTCTTCTCCAAGCTGAACAACCCCAACTCTTTCAGCCTGTCCTCATAGGAGAGGTGCTCTAGATCCCTGATGCCTTCCCTCCAGCGTGTCGACTGCTCCACACAGCTTGGTGTTATCAGCAAATTGCTGAGGATGCACTCAATCCCACTGTTGATGTTGTCGACAAATATGTGAAACAGCACTGGTCCCAGAGTACCAACCCCTGAGGAATGCCACTTGTCACCATTTGAACATCGAGCTGTTGACCACAACCCTTTGAATGCGATCATCCAGCCAATTCCTTATCCATCAAGTGGTCCATCCATCAAATCCATGACTCTAATTTAGAGACAAGGATGTCATGCAGGACAGTGTCAAATACTTTGCACAAGTCCAAGAAGATGGTGTCTGTTGCTCTTCCCCTATCCACCAACTCTGTAACACTATTGTGGAAGGCCACCATATTCATCAGGCTTGACTTGCCTTTAGTGAAGCCATATTGGTTGTCACCATTCACTTCCTTATTTTCCATGTGCCTTAGCACAGCTTCCAGTATGATCTGCTCCATGACTTTGCCAGGCACAGAGATAAGACTGACTGGCCTGTCGTTCCCCGGGTCTTCCTTTTTTCCCTTTTTAAAAATGGGGGTTACGTTTCCCCTTTCCAGTCAATGGGGACTTCACTGGACTGCCACAGCTTCTCAAATACGATGGATAGTGCCTTGGCAACTTCATCTGCCAGTTCTCTCAGGACGCATGGATGTATCTCATCACCTCACATGGACTTGTGCACCTTCAGGTTCCTTAGATGGTTTTGAACCTGATCTTCTACAGCGCGCGGTTCCTCATTCTCCCGGCCCTTGCCTTTGCCTTCCATGATGGAGCAGTGTGGTTAGAGTCATTGCCAGTGAAGACTGAGGCAAAAAAGTTATTGAGTACCTCAACCTTGTCCATTTCCCGGGTGACCAGGTCTCCCGTTTCCTTTCCGAGAGGGCCCACATTTTCCCTAGTCTTTTTTTTTTTGTCACCGACATATCTATAGAAGGCTTTCTTGTTGCCCTTGATGTCCCCGGACAGATTTAACTCTATCTCGGCTTTAGCTTTCCTAGCCTGATCCGTGGCTGCACAGGCAATTTCTCTGTATTCCTCCCAGGCTACCAGTCCTTGCATCCACCCTCTGTAGGATTCCTTTTTCTGTTTGAGATTGTCCAGGAGCTCCTTGTTCATCCATGCGGGCCTCCTGACATTTTTGCCTGAGTTCCTCTTTGTTGGGATGCATCACTCCTGAGCTTGGAGGAGGTGATCCTTGAATATTAACCAGCTTTCTTGGGCCCCTCTTCCCTCCAGGGCTTTGTCCCATGGTACTCAATCAAGCAGATCCCTGAAAAGGCCAACGTCTGCTCTCCTGAAGTCCACGGTAGTGAGTGCACCACCTCGCTGCCCTAAGGATCTTGAACTCCACCATCTCATGGTGCCTACAGCCAAGGCTGCCCTTGAGCTTCACATTCTCTACCAGCCCCTACTTGTTGGTGAGAACAAGGTCCAGTGTGGCACTTCTCCTCGTTGGCTGTTCTATCACTTGGAGAAGGAAGTTATCATCGATTCAAGGGGGTCCCCTCTCTGCGGACTGCTTTATGCACACCAACCAGCATGAAGTGTCCTGAGAAGAAATTAGAAGGGGAATGTTGCTTGTTTTCCTTTGCCTGTGCATGAGTTTCAGACCTTTAGGAAAGAAAGAAATACGAAGAGGGTGGAAGATACTTGAGAGGTTTGTATATGTGTGTACACATATGTGCATATATAAACAAATATATATATACTTATCATTCAAAACCTGCCTGGACGTGTTCCTGTGCAACCTGCTGTAGGTGACCCTGCTCTGGCAGGGGGGTTGGACTAGATGATCTCCAGAGGTCCCTTCTAACCCTATGATTCTATGATTCTGTGATTCTATGATCATATATGTCATATATATACAAATATGAAAAAGCATTTCAAGTACAAAAAAGCAAAGCGTTTGATTATTTTTTGTTAAAGAGTACTTGTGAGGGATATTTGTTTAGGCCTTTCTTTTAATGAGAACTTGTTAACAGAAAACACCTGATCTGCCTTTGTCCCAGTCTACCCAGACTCTTCGCTTTGCAGCCTGCTAAACTGCCCCGAGGCTGGTCACACAGCACAGAGATTATGGCCAGAACAAAGATGAAATGGAGCGTCAAGATAGTTTTGTCCCCACCACCATTTCAAACTGTGACCCCAGATGTTAGCCAGAGGCTAACCATGCAGTTTTATAGCACAAGCAAACATAAAAAGCCACAGACCCCCAAATGTGCAACAATCAGTCTGAAGTGGGTAAAGGGTAAAGGGTAGCAGAGAAGAAGGAACCAGAATAATAACTGGTTTTATTTCAATGGCAGGAATTTTACTTTTTCCACTTTTTTATTCTTGTTTGTCCTGGGGCAAAGAGGGGAACCTTTGGTTTTTTTTATAACAAAGTTATGTTAGATACGGTCTACCGAATTACTTTAGTTGCTAGTGTAATTTTGCTTCGGACAGAGGTAGTCTAATTCGTGTGAGGTGGCTTTGTTGCTTATCTGACTGGGACACTTATAAAAACACTCTGGAAAGAATCAGGAAATTGTAGGAAAATGTACCTAAAAAGCATCTACCACTTCTACGGAAGATGGAATTCTTATATGCTGCAGAATTTATGCATTTTATTATATATTACCATATCCTCAGGTCCAAAGTATAATTGCTTTTTCATTGTAAAAAAGAGAAAAACTGATGCCATCAGATGTAGTGCATTGTTGGAGCAGTGTTAACAAATTGTAAATACACCTTTTGCTGTGGCCCATGTTCTAAAGCTGCATCCAGATTTCACACCAAATTGGCCTATCCAGCTGCAAATCCACGGTCTACCGACAGATTCCTCTGCAGTACTGCCCTGGCTTTTTTTTCTTTTTTTTTTTCTTTTTTTCTTTTTCTTTTTTTTTCTTTTTTTTTCTTTTTTTAACCATTGTAAAAAAAAAAAAAAGAAGAAAAGAGGAAAAAAAAGGAAAAAAAAGCAAACCAAAAATCTGTTCCTAGAAGGACAATCCAGAACAAGCCCTACTTTAGGGCTCTCTCCACCCCTGAACAGACATTACTAAATATTTTGCAAGCAGAAAATGAACAGCAGGTTATAAATGGGCAGCTTGGCCTGCTAGTGCCATGGTGGGACAAGACTCAGCTTTGCGCTGGAAACACCCTGTGCTGTATTTTCCATTTGCCAAGGGTCTGATCTTTTGATCTTTTGATTTCTTAAAAGTGTCACTTCTAATACATGGGATTCGGTAAGATGAGGAACTAAGGGAACTGACCGTGAAGTTTCATAAGGAAACAGCTAGAAGGAGGAGGACATAGAAGCTCAGTCTGACCTTACCAACCCTGTGAAGTCAGCTGCCCTGTGTTCCTCTCTGGTTTAATTAAGGTTGGCAAAATATGCTTGCCTCAGCCCAAATCTTCTCTCTCGGTCCTTACTGCTGTGATGACTGCAATGAAAACACTCAAGCTATTTTGTTCCCTCATTAAGAAAAAGCGCTTACTTTTAATGGGTAATAATTTTGCAGCTGGTTGAGTTTCCCCGGCAATTAGTTTTATCCTCCTTAGAGTTTTTTGTACTAGTCATATTTTCATAGTCTCTAGTTTGATAGCCTAAGTGTTCAGACCAGGTTCTCCTGGCCAAGCTACTACATTGGTCTACTACCTTTGGGTCTACAAACCAATGCCTGAGAAGAAATCACATCAGTCTTCATCCTTTCTTTTCTTATTCTTTTTATGATAAGGTTAAAACACTCAAAGCATTCATATATTTTCCTCATTTATTATTACAAGGAATAAGTTAATTTGATTCATCTAGAAAAAGATGCAGTAGATGCCTTGTACACAAGAGGGCAGATCTGCTTCTCCTTTCATCATCAGCAATCTCCTATGCTACTTTGTTCACTGATAATTTCTGCCTTCAACCAGGCATCTGGGGCTGGATGTCACAGAAAAAGCATGGCTGTAAGGCAGGGGTTTAGTCTGAATAGACAATATCATCTAGGGATGTTCTGAAGGCCTTTTATGCTGGTAAAGCAATACCCGTGGAAGTATCAATAAAAGCTCCTGTTGTTACTGAACCTAAACTTTTGGGTTGCAGGTCTAAAAACCCCAGACTTTTAAAGCAAAAGAGGCAGGGTTCACACCTAGCTTCTTCATCCTCTCCCCCACCCTTCTTTCCTCCCTTTCACCCAGCACAATGTTGGAAGCACAGACACCAGGTACCAGTTTCCACCCCTCTCTGCTGGCTGAGTATGTAGATTTCATTTCAAAATCTTTTAACGGGGAGGAAATATCCCTGACCTGAAGGTGGGCTAGGGGGTCTGCCTCTCCAGTGTGTTGCATGACGTGGAACCAAAACCCCAGCGTGCGTGACTTGCTGTCCCCCCAGCCCTGCTTCCCCAGCTTGCTCGGCGCTGGCAAGACTGGCTATAGTTTAAACCTGAATTTAACCTCCCCAAGAGGAAAGGGCACTTTGTTGAACCCAGAGTGTTTGCTCACCCCATCCAGGGCTTGCTCTGGGTACCAAAACAGGGAGCAGCCACCCCAGGAGACCCAGGTTGTGGGTCTCAGTGACAGACAAAACTTCTGCCCCAGGCAGGAAGCAGGACTTCCCCTCATTCCCCGAGTTAATTCATCACCAGCACTGTGCTTCCCAGGAGAGCTGGATGCTGCCTCTTACTTTCCCAGGGAAGGACTGCATCCCGTTCCTTTGGCTCATAAAGCAACTGCTGGCTTTTCTGGTCATAGCGATGCCAGAGGAGCCAAGGCAATTTCTGTAAAACTCCCCCAAGGGAAGGAAGCAACCCAGCAGACGTGAAGGAATTATGGTCCTTCTCCCATAAAGTCTTGATTTAACTTAAAGAAACAAAAAAAATCAAGGTTTTATACAATGATATGAAGTCACACGACTACACTGTCTCCACCAAGCGGTCCAAAAAATAAAAAGGAAGTTATAAATTTTGAAGAACACCAAAAGGCTTGTTTTTTAAAAGAGAAAAGACACTCTGTATCAAACATTTTTCACGTGTCATCTAGAGTCTTTTAGGGAGGGCAGAAATGAATACTGTGTTTGCTTTCCAAATGCCCTTGGAGAAAGGCTGAGGAGAGCAAATGGGCGAGCAAACCCAGGCTTTTTAAGAGAAGAGCAAAGGTCAGAAAAGCTCATCTTTAAAAAGGGAAACCAGGAAAAAAAGACAACTGGCCACAGTTTATCTGAATGCTTTTCCCTCATGCTTTATCGTGTCTCCCGACTCTGTCACATCCGTCATATTTTATGTGCAGGGACAGAATATTGCTGTGACCAGTGTCACTTAGTAACCGTCCAGCTAAAGGCCACCTGTTGAAGAACGTCTCAGAGCTGAATGCCAGCTTAGAGGAAAAACAGGGATATGGTTAAAGCCATTCATGTCAGATGTAATTAGAGATTTACTGGGGTATTGCTGGAAGAGTCTCTGGAACTTTCCAAAATGCTGGGTTGCTGACGATCAAATGTATTTGCTTTTCCATTTTAGCAATCAATGAATCTGCCCTTGCAGAAAGGCTGCTGAACTATTTCTCATGTCAATCACAATTAGAGAAGTGCTAATCATGTTAAGGAGTTGTTAATCATATATTAAATTAAATGAATGACACATGTTCTCGTACATTGCTCTCACCAAGCGGCAAGCCCATCTTAGACACCCTCCCTTGCTCCCTACGGCATGCCTGCTTGGCCTACAAGTATATAATATTTTATGCTTTTAATTAGATTATTGCAGCGCATAAAGTAAGTAGTGTTCCTATCATCTACTAGTCATCTTTTTTTCCTTTTGGAGACACCTCTGCACAGTCAGGACATTAATAGATCTCCCTTATCAATATATTCCACAGTGCTGCTGAAGATTTGTTCTAAGGACTCGCCCCCGTTCAATGGGGAGGAAAAAAGGAGCATTGTGTGGATGTGGAACAAGCCAGCAACAGAAGACAGCTAATCAGCTGTGTTAAACTGGGGTTTGCATTGCCTTAGGTAGCTTAGTGTGGGGAAGATGCACCAACAGGTACAGAAGTGGCATGTCCAAAGCTTTTCTCAGCCCTGGCTAAAAAGTGCCTCTCCTGCAATGGCTTCGGTAAACGGTTGTTAGTAGTGAAAGTGGGAGCATATGTGTGTGAGAGCGTATACACCTATGTGTATACATATATAAAAGTGAACGTAGGGAAAGTAAAGACGATTAATACAAACTAGGAAATATACTGTGTAGCAAAACAAGAGAAAATACAAGCACACTGGCTGGCTGCTGGAAGAGCACCTGGGGCTATTTACCTGTCCTTATCAGCTCTCCTCAGCATTTGCCTTTGCTGGTGCTGCGCTAGCTGCCTCTTTGCTCAGGAGCAGCACAGCCTGTCTTCTACCAGGGTCACAGACTGTTAGAGGAATTTTAATTCTACCAGGAGCAAAATACTTGCTGTGATACCAGCCGATTGCTAGAGGGAGATGGCAAACTATTTAGGACAAGAATTCAGCAGGAATTTGTATTAGTGTTAGCAAAAAAGCAAGATGGCCTGTTCTGATACTAATTTTGTAGAGGTCTTGGAGCACCATGAAAATCCCAGAAGCGTGGGAACACGCTGATACTGTGTCAGCAGCAGCTCTGGCTATTGAGCCTGATACTAGACATTAGCTAACAGAAAATAATAAAAGGCCTTGAAAATGAAAGAAGGAGCACAGGCAGAGAATTAAATTCATGCTGATCCGCATGGCCTTATGGAAAATCGATCTATTTATAAAGAAAATCTGATTTCCTTTTTTGATGAGATTACAAGTTTGTGCGATAAAGGAGCTTGCAACAGAATAATTATTCTTAAATTCTCCTTAAAGAAATCCTGCATGGTACATGGGCTAGTGCTATCAATACAACACATTAAATGCCCTGAATTGCCTGGTTGACAGATACCAAAAGTTCTTTGTCCATGGGTATTCATAAATGGTCACTTGTAGTCATGTTCCGCAGGGATCGGTGTTAGAGTTGAACCCTGCTCATCTCTTCAAATTGAGAAACATGCATAAAATTATTTCTAAATAGAGGTATAGATGATGAAGAAAGGCACAGTGATGAGGAAAGGACAGTGATCCAGAATGACCTCGATCTCTGGGAGAAGCTGGACTTCAACACCTACCTGCAGGCTAGGGCATCCATGAGCACTTCTGGCTGCACCCTGTGTCAGGTGTGGTGTCACAGCCCAAATATGCTTTGATACCACTGCCAAATGGGGATCACGCCTCAAAGGACTACAGCTGGAAAAGAACTGGGCCATCCTCGCAGGGTGAGGAGCCGTATCCTCAGAAATACCAGCTCCCTACAGCGACATGAGAGGTGATGGTGTACGAGGACCAACACAGTCGCCTGGGACAGTGCCAGCAATCGAGATCCTGGGTATATAATCAGTGATGTAAATTTAGCTCCGTTGTCAACAGAGAAAATAGCACGTAATTCTGGTGTCCCCATTTTCAAAGGGACTTGAAAGGCTACAGACACTGCAGTGAAGAACCGCCAAAATGAATTGAAGGCTGGAAAAACTGCCGTGTACTCAGAGACAGGAAGAATCTGTTAATTCTTCAAAAACAGACTGAAGGGAGATTGAGTTTCTGTGTGTAATTTCCTGTATGAGGGGGGAAAAAAGAGTCTTAATATCTGGAAGTTAAATCCAAGTGCATTCAAACCAGAAACAATGACAGAAGTTTTCAGCTGTGAGGCTATTAGTTGCTGGAACAAGTTACAAAGGAAAATGACGCGTTTGCCATCATTAGGTGTCTCTGAGTAAGGAAATTTTCTTCTTTTCTTTTTTCTTTTCTTTTCTTTTCTTTTCTTTTCTTTTCTTTTCTTTTCTTTTCTTTTCTTTTCTTTTCTTTTCTTTTCTTTTCTTTTCTTTTCTTTTCTTTTCTTTTTTCTTTTCCTTCTCTTCTCTTCTCTTCTCTTCTCTTCTCTTCTCTTCTCTTCTCTTCTCTCCTCTCCTCTCCTCTCCTCTATCTCCTTCTCCTTCTCCTTCTCCTTCTCCTTCTCCTTCCCCTTCTCCTTCTCCAGAAAGATACAGAACTATGGCCTTTGTTGAGAAGAAAATGAGAGAGGTGATCAGATTTTAATATCTGTACATTATTGAGAAGTTATATCTACATATTAGGATGGCAGAATGTAGTATTTGGTCCTACAAAGACAGTGCAGGTCACAGCCACGTAGTCAAGTCCATTAAATGTCACTCAGTGCTTACTGCTGAGCCTCTGGGACCGACAGCTGATTTTAAAAATGGGGTGGATTTCTTTCTGCACGGTGGCTGTGTTCTAGCAGCTAGAAAAAGGTTGCTTATATGACTGAATTAGACCTGGGTGAGGATGTGGGAGGCAGGTGTTGGCTGGAAGAATATGCGCCGGCCATGTGTTTAGATATCCCGGATAGCACTTTCCAGTGCGAAACAGATACAGATCCCCATCCAGCCTCGCACTCTTACCTGTTTACTTTAGTGCTGTTGGAACTTAAACACACTCCTGCTTCTCTCCAGTTGCCATGTAACAGCCCCGTCTGTTGTCACAACCCAGCTCTTGTACTTGACCAAGACTTCTTGGCTGTTTTGGACCACTCTTGGCTGTTTTTCTGTATCCTCGATCAAATGTTAAATTTCAAATGACTTAGTAGGCTCTTTCTGGAAAAGATAGACTTGCTTAAATAGAATAATTTCTCTAAATGTTTTAACCTCTAAGTTGCAAATGTCATTCAACCCAAAGTGACTATTTTGTGTTTGCGTAGTAGATTTCATGCACACTAGGGAGCATTTCAGACCCACTGTGTTTCACTGCTAATAGGATTTGCAGCTATGTTTGTGAATTCCAGATATCCCATTTACTTCACTGAGCTTCAAGTTTATACACTGTAAAGAACCAGAATGAAATATTAACAACATACAGCTAAACAGAGAGTTTGTACCGTATCCTGCACTACATTTTCCTCCATTTTCCATTGGAAAAAGGACAAAGGCATAATAAGGATAAAATAAATCTATAGCAATGTATGGGCTTTCAAAAACATTTTCTTTACTTCCAAAATACCCTGACTTGCATATAATTTATGTGAAGCATGCAGTTGGCTTAGAGAAGACCTAGAAAATGACCCATTAATCCAAATTCAATTGGAAACTGGAATAGCTGTAACTGATCTGTTGTCACAACAGCAGTACACAGAAGTCATAGGAACAGACAGAGAAGATAACGCTGCTAAACTGTAGATGTTTTCCCACAGGATCTTTAGCCAGCCACAAGCACTTTCATAGTCTTTGAAGAGATACAGCAAAGATGATAAAAATTACATTTCAAGTATTTTCCTTGCCTACTTTATGTGAACCAAACTATTGCTTACTTTTCTTGGGGGGGGTCATTTAAAGGATCATTTCACCTTGTATTTCCCCTTTTTTTTGTGTTCCCCTCTGCGTATTTATATTTATAGCCCATCCCTTCATTCCCACACATCAGGACACCACCTACATGTTAGGATTTACAGAATAGGATTCAGTTTAAACCAGAAAAGGACTGAAACTTAATTGGACCAGTTCTAAAGCAGAAAACAGGGATAAAGCTCTTATTAACTTGAAGTTTGTAGGCCTTGACCTAAGTTAATAAAGAAATATTTGGTTTTATACCAGAGTTGTTTTCTTAATCCCCTAAATATTTGTTCATATCAGACATCAGTTCCAGAAGCATATGCAGCCTGGGGACTGCTGGAGCTGCTTTGTCTGCAGCTGCCAGACTTGGTACAAAACCTGAGGAGGGAAGCCGGGAAACTCCCTCAAGGTCTCCATGACATATATGGAGCCATCTCTTTGTCTTTTTTCCTTCCTGGCAGGCATGCACTGTCTGCATATCATATTTTGTGGGTACACACACCATAGCAGCAGGAAGCACGCTCTGCAGTGCCCAAAAAGAGCACCTCTCTGATCTGTGCAGCCCTTCTCTAGCTGACTGATGAGGGGGGAGTCAGACAAAGACAGTCCAACTGACAGCCCTGAAATGATGGCAAGCCACAAATTATCCGGATGTGCTAATGGGGAAAAGCGAGTCTGTCTCACGGCATGGGCAACCCTGTACCCAGACAACTGCCAGACACCCTCTTGCTGATTCTCTTCCAGAACAAGTTTGTCCTTAGCCCCATATCTTCATCTTCATCTCACCCCTCCAGTAGGGGAATATGCCTGTGGTGGCCTGAATGCCCTTTTACCCTTCATGGGCCTCCTGCTTTTCTGTGTAGGTAGCCCCCATGCTTTACCCATGCTGCAGGCCTCACCTGTCTTCCTTGTCTGAACTTTTATGACCTTCCTACTGCAGGTGGGGGTTTCTCTGCTGCCTAAGAAAGCCCACCATGAAAAGTGTAAGGAAGTAAACAAACCATCAGCATGATAAGCATGTGAAGTTTGTGGTCATCACCAGAATTTTTAATTGTTGTTTGCAATGTGAGCAGATCCACTTCCCACCACACAATTTGCTTGGATACAAAAGGCTAGTCTTGTCTGGGCTGGTCACAGGGATGCTTCTGTATTTGTTTGCTGCATTTTTCTTGTTATTCATAATTTATTTAGAACCAACCCTGTTCAAAGTCAAAACAAAGACAGTATGTTCAGTCATTCAAGTTACAGGCCATTCCCCAGGGCAATAACCCAAGACTACAAAAATGCATACAATGCCTTCAAAAAAGAAGGAAAAACAGCAGCCTCATTATTTGGCAAGCAAGAGTTATGATTTTGTTGAGACTTGCTTAAAAGAAACATTATCAGATTTTGTTTTGTCCCCTCACCAAGGAATCTGTGCATCAGCATAAATTATTCAAGCACTCAGGATTTAGGATATGCCGGAGTAAAAAAGTCCATCATTGTACCCTTTCTTTGCCCTGTGTTCCTCAAAACAATCTTCTTGTGCTGGGATGCCTAATGATCCACAAGATCACAAGATCCACAAGACGGTCATGTCAGAGTTATGAAGCGCAGGCCAGGAAAACTGTTCAGAAAGCTCTCTCGGTTGAGAGGAGAGACATCTGGATGTTTACAGCTGTTGAAAGACTGAACAGCAAGCTTCAAAACAGGAGGCCACAGGACAGGGGTTACACGAATAAAAATTAAGATTTTTTTTCCTGGAGATGTACTTGCTGACTTGAAAGCAGCCTCTCTGCAGGCACAGGGGGGTGACGCTCATGTTCACCATCCGGCAGGTGCTCGAGTATGGCCTTCTGGTTGTTGAAATGAGCTATAGGATGAGGGGGAGGTAGGGGAGATGTGCCTATGGAAATGTTATAAATGCTTAATCCCAAACAGGCTTCCTCAAACAGGATCTTCTTTTTTTTGCTTCTCATGATTTCTAGTCAGAAGTACACAGAGTTGCAGATCAAAGCGGTATTTCCTGCTAAATTGTCATTCTTGCTGCTACTTCTACAGTGCAGCACATCTAAACTTACCTAACTGTAGCCTCTTACTTTTTTTTTTTTAAATTTATTGCTTAGACATACCATACCTTTCTTTCTCAAGATCAATCTGATGATAGTCATTTTCAGATACTGGGAGTATACCACGAGGGAGGATTCCTGTTCTTGTACTCATCTCTACATCTCTCTTTTCAGCCACTTTTGGAGGCGGGTAGCTGAGGTGATTGTACTTTCAGTCATATATCATTATAATTTCCTCCCCCCAAAAGAAAGCTGTTTTCTAAATAAGAGCACAATGGACAGACCCTGATTATAAGTGGTTTTGTAACACCCTTCTCCAAAGCAGCAGTAGTTTGGGCCATTTACATTAGTAGTACAGAAGGCCTATTCCCTCTGTACCTTTCCCAGGTGGATAACCTGAGGTAGTGCTGTGGGTGGAGAAAACTCTTTTTATTTCACAATGGCTAATGAGCAGACACGGTATGGCAGAAGTTTTTATGACCTCCACTTAGGCTGATCTGCAATCACCTACCATTTCTTAAGTGGAATTGCTGGCTAAAATTCAGTCGTATGGACTATTTGAAAATCTTAAATGCATTGTTCACTGGTCACTTTACTTCTGGACTGTGTGTTGACCTTTGTGTGTACTCCCTCTAATTTGTTAGTGAAGATATAAAAATGAGCATCACAAATAGCTAAGCAGAAAGTCCTAATCATACTTTTTATCCCTCATCAAAAGCCTTATGGCACTGTCATATATTTAGCTGAGGTGGTGATTGTTATGCAAACTTTGTAGAAGAAGCAGGAAGGAAAATAAAAACCAGTGAACTGTAAGAAATAAAAAGGCTCAGTTACCATGCTTGGTAACCTGAAAGAAAACAAATCATATGATACAGTAATTCAGCAAAACCATCTTTATATAGAATTGGGTTTTTTGCCAATGTACTAATTTAAATCCTTTCTGTAGATGAAGAAAAAACCTTACATATCCTCCCTTATGAATTTAAAGAGAAAAGGCCAAGAGCGGTTTCCTCATTCTACCCCAAGACACAGCGAAGATCTGCAAAATGATCAAAGTTTTACCATAAGTTGCAGTCCATGTGACCTTTCAGTTTATTTATTTTTAATAGCTATCCAAACCAGAGGAGGCCTTTACACTATTATCTGAAAGGGCAGTGAGTAAGGGTCAAGCCCTCCTTTTTCTGAAGTCAAACAGGCTGGGAACTGGTGTCTTCTGCACTGGTACAAGAGAACCGAATTTCAGGGCAGGTGTGTCTTTCGTCCTGGCCACAGTCTGATCAGGGAAGACATTTGGGGTCTGTTGATGGCTGATGAGTTTGGCTGATGAGCGTGGGCAGCACTGCCCATGCTGCTGCCTAAGCCATCTGCATCTGCTCCCAGAACTATTAACCCTTCCTTATTCAAGGACAAGAAACAACCATATCAAAGTAATTATCTCTCTCCTCCCTCTCAACAATTGAATGAGAGATAGGATTCCTGCCTGGACTTGCCTTACCATTTGCCAGTGAAGACCATTAATCCCAGAGACAGGTAAATCTCCCACCTCATTTTCTCTTCTGCCTGAAGACTCCCCTCCTTTTTTTCCTCATCTCTCTCCCAACCCTGTCAGAGAGATCACCGCCTCTCCTCTGGGGGGAACTGGGACCGGCTGGGGCACCCAGTGCGGAGACTTGCTGCCTCACCAATTTAGCAGTTTACCCATGGCACGGGTATGAACTTGTCAGAGGTATGATCAGATCTACCCAGCCTGCCTTTTCTACTCCAGACTTCAGTGCGCTTGTTTCAACCACAACATGTAAGTAACAAAACTAGCAGGGCTGTGCAGATAAAACAGAAAATTACTGAGCAGATGAGGGCTGAGATAAATCCAAGGATGAGATGGACAAGCGGGCAAGAAAAGCTAGAGCTGAGCAGCCAGCAGAGAACTCAAAATAAAAAACCTTGGGTTTGTACAAATGTTCTACTTTTATATCCATGAAAGTGACTCACGATTCCCTCAGAACTGAATTTCAGGATGACAAAGCAAAACCTGGCAGACAGCCTTCGTGCTCTGTTCCTGCTCTTGCTCAGCACTATTTCTCCCCTCCCACATGGCACTTTCTTTAAAACACTAGAGCTGGTTCTGGGGAAAGTTTTGAAATGCCAACATGAAGGCAAAAATTGGAACTTAACTTCCAAATGCTTTTCCTACGTGAATTGATAGAGAGGAACCTTACAGGTAAGTTTTTCAGGCTGCTGGGCTCTGCAAAACTCTGAAGGACTTTTAAGGGAGAGCAGCTTGTTAGGCACATAGCTGCAGATGTCTTTCTGTCCAGTCATACCTCATCCAACAACCATTGAAGCCCCTTGATAATCTCCATATACATTGTTAGAAGGGTAGTGCTCTCAAATATATATATATCTTTTTTTCTACAAGAGTCATGAAAATTAGCAGCTGGCTAGAGAAACAGAACCCTAAAAGAATGTAGGGTAGAGGTGGTCTCCTCATTAGACATCAGAGAATCCACACCAAATGCCCCAAACAAAGGAGAGGGTTTGGTTTGAGCTTATGCGTTATTTCATAATGCTGAATCTAACATGGAGTCATAAACAACTACTTTTCAATTTTGTATTTGTATAGAGCAGTAGGACCTTGCTCTTGTTTTTAGTTGCTAAAAAGTCTCTGTTTCTAGTTGTATCTGGTGTATGTGTTGCGCATATACTGTCATTTTTTCAGATTTACTATCTTATAGATAAGAAACCTCAACACATCCCTATTTTAATTTGTCTGTATTTTAAATTGTCATCATGGTCTGAAAGGTACTAAGGGCTTTGTCAAGCAAATGTAAGGATTTGCTATTTGTCAGATAAAAATCTGTTACCTCAGCTTCACGAAAGAAATGTTGTTCTGGTTTGTATGAGTTTCTGGTCTCTGTCAGGGCTCCTAGGCACTATGGCAATACAGATAAATAATAACTGCATCTAGTGCCAAATGGCACAGGTGCAAAAATAGTTTGCACCAGCTGAGTAGAAAATGGATGCTTCCCCCTTGCTTTGCAAGAAAATTTGACTTTCGGAAAAAAGAACAGAAACCTCTAGGTTGTCATTTTTCATTAAAAAATAAAATAAAATACCACCAAGAACAAATGTATTTTAGAAATGCTTCTGCAGTTACTGTTGAGAGCTGTTTATTAGCTCTCTCACATCCCTGTCCATTCCACACACAGCAGGCTCCCCGGGAAAGCCATGCCTGTAGCAACCCTTGCAACCCCGCTGCTGAGGAGTCATGTTTCCCGGGGAAGGGCAGGAGTCAAGCTGAGGGAGGAGAACCACTGAACAACGGCTTTCATAAGGTCCTAGCGTCAAGGTTTCAATTAATTTAAATTGTTTTCTCAATAAATTAAACACTCATTTCAGAAAGCAAACGTTTAATTGGAAAAAAGAATATGTTACATTGGTTTACATCAAAAATAATTTGGAAGGAAAATTTTGGACTCACCTAATCAATAAGTAGAATATATCAGTCCTTGTAGGGGCTGTCTGTGATTCCCAGTATGTAGCTAAAGGAAGCAAGAGTCTTGTTAAAACAGAAATACACTGCTGCAAGACTGCATGTTTCTCCTAGTTCCTGGTTGTGGTAGAGGATTATTGTACGGTGTTTTCATCAGAAACGCTGACATCTTTAAGAGAAAAGGGCTAGCACATCTTGCACTTTGATGGTGATGCCCATCTATCATTTCGTTCAATGGTTAAATAGGATTTGATCTTTTCATTCAAGCTCTAGATCCTTGAGACACGAGACTAAGTAAGAATCTCAGATTTCGTTTTTTTAAAACGATACCTTCAGGCCTTGTGATAGATAAAGAAATCCTGTAAAGGTAACATCTAATCCTTCCCTTCCCACGCATACACAGCCTTTCCTTACACCATAAGCTCAAGTATCAGGAGGCCATTAACACAAGCCAGAGACACTGTTTTTAATCTCCAGTTTGTTGAAATCTGCCTCATTGTTTGTCTTTTTCGTAACACTTGGCTTTGGCAATGATTAATACTGCCAACATTTTCCTTGCCAGGAAAGATATTTCTTCCCTCTCTGGAGTGCCAGCAAAGCCTGAAGACACCTCCTGCTCCGGGGCTGCCTTTCCTCCCTCACCTATGGGGAGAGCAGCTAAGGAGAAGGACAGAAATCTCGTGCCCCTTTCAGGAGTAGAGGGACATTTCCAAGAGGGAAGGAAGGAAAAGCAGTAGTTTACAATTTTCTTGTGGCGCAAGAGCAATGGGAAAAGAGTCAAGGGGCTCCAAAAACCCTTTCTTTTTCAATCCTGCTGAAATGTAAGGTGAAAGGCGCTGATAACCTCTCTTCTCCCCTCCTCAGGCACAGCGCTATACTTCCACAAATTGCCCCAAGAAATGCTGCTTGGTAGAAAGCCCTAATCAGAGTAATTTGATTGACCTACAGCCTGCTCTAGGTTGATCCAGAAAATGAGGGCTACCAGGATGAGGCCAGCTTGGTTATAGTCTGTGCCCAGGCTGTGGGTTAAGACACCTCACTTACACAGACGCGGTGACCTGGGTTAAGCTTAGCCCCACATGGGGCAGATCTCCACCTGCTTATTCTCAACTTTTGCTCTCCCTGTGAGGTGGGGTGGCCAGGAGAGGCATTTTTAGCTGGCCATTTGCAGCTGGATGTTTGCCAGCTCCTTTTCACCTCCTGAACGCCACAGAAGTGCCAGATCAGATTTGAGAATCTGGCCTATTATTTTTTGATTATTGTCCCAAGGATAGAAGAGTGCCCTCTTCACTTGTCAGCAACTAATAGGCCAACAAGTTGGCCGGTTTACCAAACATGAAAACAATTTGCCGACCGCAGGGACTTACACCCTAAAAGGAGAGAACACGCTTTTAGCTGGCAGCCTCCTTGCCACCCTGAGCAAAAGAGAGATACAGGATATCGGCAGCTGCTTTTAAGTTGTCCCAAGCGCTAACTTGTTCCTGATTTGTAGGCTGTCTGTCTTTCCAGTCTTGCTTGTCTATTGCTAACAACTGCTCAGTGAGCTAATACTTCTTAAGAGCTGCTATCAGTCACCCACACTGCCCTGTCTGGAAAACAGACGTGACGTTTTTGGTCGGTCGATCCTTATCCCACTGCATCGGTGCGATCCTGCCACCGATGACCAAGGGCAGAGGATTAAAGCCAAGTTATTCTGCAGCCCATTGTCAGGATTCAGCAGTCTTAAACGTGGGGAAAGGGCCTAGATTTATTTCATTTCAAGTGATTGCAGTGCCAGCTGCATCCTATGTGAATATAGAAACAAAAATTCGTATTTATCCCTAATGGTATCTTAGTATATTCTAATTGCATGTTTTTTCCTTCCCTTGTATATGGCAGCTACAGAACCCAGAAAGAAGTGCCAGCAGCAGAAGAAGGGGGTTTTGAAGTCATACAGAGGTGTGGAGGAGGAGAGAGAAGGCTTAGGATGGACAGGAGGGAACTGCAGCCCCTTCCTCCTGCTGCTCACTGCCGACACTCCCCAGTCTCATGTCTCTGCAGCCCTTCCCTGGGATCCAACCCGGCTTTGCAATGCTCTTCCATTAAAGAGATGCTTAAGATGGGAAGGGAGCTTGTAAGGCACTGAAACGTTGCCCTCAGCTGTGATTCACGCTGGGAACAGTCCTTGGCCCTCACATTCGGCCCTATAGTGCATTTTGGCAGAGGAGCAGGGGTTGGGCTTGGCCGCCTGAAGTTTATGGAGTTATAACAGGAACACTTTTTTATTCTTATTAAGGCAATGAACGGAGTGTGGTTATTTAGGGTGTTTGTGGGAAGATTCAACAGCCCTGATATAAGGACCTGCGAGTTAGGGGGTTCATTCAGCTGCCCACACAGAGGTGGCTCATGCACTGTGAGGTGCCCTGGGGTACCCCAGGCAGCCACCACAGGTCACCTCCAGCTGCCGTCTCCTCTCTCCCACCCTATACAGATGTCTCAGAGACCCCAAGGTATATCCAGTGGCTTTACACAGCTCCCTGCGGGCAACTGCCTGGAGCCCTTGAGGGCTGGGACTAATATAGTCTCTTTTTCTAGGAATAAATAGGCTGCTCCAGAGGACAATTAAGCATCTAAGGGAGGTCAGATGAATTGTCCTTGGAGGTTCATGTTTCACTTCTTTGGTCATCCCCACAACTTTCTTGTGTCTTGTAAAAAAATAAGACAAATCCTCTTTACCCTGCAACAAAACATGGTGTGGGCAAAGTAGATTGAAGTAATTCTTTAGAACTTTCTTTTCAAATCAAGTCACAGACCAAAACTATTTACAAACCTCTCTTTATCCTCTTTTTCCATTCACACGTTACCTTTCTATTTTTGTGCTTATCTCTCAAGTTCCCCTTTTAATGACCGCCAAAAGGACAGCTACTGATATCATGCACTGAGCCACGGCTGCTTCCCAGCGCACCACGTTTAGCCCCCAGGTGCGATTTCCAGGAGGTGAAGAGAGAGCAAGCATTGGCGCACGCGTGAGCGGGCGAGCATACGCTTTATAACAACGCCGAGATGCTGAAAAGCAGTAGCAGCAATGCTGATCATATCAAGGCAGCGTTACCAGGAGACACCTCACAGCACAGCAGACACACGCCGTTTCAGTCTCTTCACCCTCTGGAAGGTAGTGGGTGTAACGTTTTACATCTCTCTCTCACTCAGACATGAAGGACAAGCAGCCTAACAAGGTCACGTTCGTTGGAGGCATGCATATTTCCATCTGCTCAGGCGGATGGCAAACAAAGTGCCTGGCACAAAGCAAAACACTCTAAAAAGGAATTGTTTAAGAGGGAGTGTCTAGGCAAAGCTAGGAAGACGAATGGTGGTTAGATACCATAGGTTGAGACAGTCACAGATACATTAAATCAAAGCCTCGTGTATTTATCAAGTAAAACAGCAAATGTTACTTTTGATTTCCAAAATCCTTCCAGCTGTACTGCTTTCCAGGGCATTATTAGCAAAGTGGCAGGGGAGATGCATGAGCCTTAGCAGTGATTTACCCTCAAAGCTGAAAGTTCACTCCTTCACTTCTAATGCAGAACCTGCACTGCGAAATGGTTCATGGCTACTGCTGAGCCTTTGCTAGGCTTGAGCCAGCACTGTTTCATCTGGTGAGTCTGCCGGGAGATCCACAAAGACATAATGCTAGCTTAGGTTGCCACTTGAATTTCTTTCGTGGTAGACGAAGATAGAAAAAACCTCCCTGTCTTTGAGGTGAGAAGGTACAGTCTGAGAAAACTCAACTCTGAACGTTGTTTGTGCTAAATCCCTTTGAGATGAAAGCTATAGCTCCACTTGTTTCATATCCTGGACTCAAGGAGCTTCAGACCATGGAACTTTCAAAACCTAATATCTAGCAAAATCTGATATCTTAAATCTACCATGATAATAGAAATGAAGATGTCCATTAGGTTCAATGTTAAGAACATTGTCTTTGCTTAAATATTATTTTGGCTAAACATACTAAACAACTGACTGTACATGCTTAGGTAAGGCATGGGGATTGCAAAGGAATAGAGAAGAGTGATGTATCAATAATCAATAAAATAAATCAATAAACAATAAAATTATTCTTTAATATTTTTCTTTTCAGACTTCCAAGAACATTTAGTAATGAGTACGGAAAGGACATGAGAGTAGAGAAAATGGCAGGCACAGATGACATTTTCCTTTGAGGCAACACTAGGATGCGTTTTGTGATGATATGCAGTTTAAGGTAGATCTTATTGCATCCTCTTGGTTTTACAGAGGTTTGAGGCAATGGCATTATCCTTTGCTGGCTCCTGAGAAATGCAGCTCTTATTTGAATACACACTGTCATTTAGAATCAGCAGCTATTTCCTTTCCATAGAATGCTTTCTGCAAATTTTGCAGATTTGGAATTTCCCAAGAATGCCTATATCAAAAATAAACTCTAAACTCAACTAACACTTGCTGAGGCTGCTGTCTGAACAGCAAATAACAGGAGATGTTCCTGCTTCTGGGGACAAGATCCCTCTCCTCCCTGCCTGCCTTTGATGCTGATGTCTCAGTGAAGAGGAACAGCGTGGCCCGAAAAGAGATGCTTGACTTTTAGACATTAGAGTAATGGTCACTGGTACTAGAAGAGACCCTGCTGACACAGCAGCAGAAAGCCAGAGAAAGACAGACCCTCTGGTAGGGACCGAGTAGGGATACTTCTCCATGTCTGGACACAAGCAGATGGATCATGTGGTGATGGCTCACCTGCAAAAATACTCAACCATCCTCTGACTCCTGGAATGGATGGGCAGAGACATTGGAACATTAGCAGAGGTCTGAGTGAGAACCAGGCTAGAAAGCAAAATCCATGCGGTGCCAGCACTGCCACCCACATATCCTGGCTCAGTCTCTGCTGCCATGGGCACCTCCGCACTCAGGGACTGGAGGCAATGGGTGAGGATCAGAGTAACAAGCAGCTCAGCTGGAAGGTTCTCCTGTGGGCATGTGCATATGTCCAGTCTGTTCCCAAAGGGTTCCTGCAGCCTAGGAACCCCTGAGAGCCATCACAGGTGCTGCAGGAGGGGTGAGGAGCAGCGGCTGTGGGGTAAGCCCCATGCCGGCCAAAATATGCATTTGGCTTCAGGGCCGAGAAGATTGGCCAGCACTGATACAAATAATGCACTGTATCAACCTACAAAGGGTTTTCCTGGAAATCCTTTTCAGACCCTCAGATGACTCCCAGACGACTCCCAGACAACTTTAGTTGCCATTATTGGTGTAGACTGACAGTAGGCAGGTTTCTAAATATTGGACACAGCATAAAATTTCGGCCGTGCCAGAAGCACAACGACATTCTCCAAATTAAGAGCAAATACTGTTTGACACATATAGCCAAGACACTAAGAGCTACTTAACTTGCTTTCTGCAGATGCTGGGGTATGGATATACATTAAGAGCAAATTCTTAATGCCTGGGGATGGCTCCTAAAGCCAATGTTTATCTTTAACTTAGCTTAATTAATAGCTAATGACAGACACATGATGACAGATAACCACGGCGTGTCTTAATCAATGTCAAAGCCTTACACAGCTCCTCCTTGTTTGTTTGGCTGACTTGAAGAGGACTATCAGCAGCAACTCATCGCCTCTGAAGAGGGTCTGATAGGCAGCAGAGAGCGTTCTCAGAAACTCGGCTCCTGGGGAGGGACAGCAAAATTTGGCCCTGCATGAGCAGCCCTGAGGTCAGGAGCAGTAGTCAGGAGGGCATTTCGGGGGCCAATGCTGTCACGCTGGGGGAGCCGCTGTAAGATACAGGGGAGTAGCACGGCAGAGCCTGTCTCCAGGATGAACTCAGTGAAAAGGTACCACTTTACTCTCCTGATCTTTCACACAGGATTCCAGGCACTTCAGGAGGAGATTCACCATTCTGGACTCGTCTTTTATTTGATTCAAGTTTACCAACAAGAGGTCTTGCCTTCTTGACCCTTTGGAGGCCTTCGAGACTCGACCATGAGAATAAGTAATAGCCAGCTGTTCAGAGACCGTGATGGTAACCAGAAGAATCGGCTGGGCCCAAAGTGGTGTGCTTCCCTGGACTGAACTGGTCAGGACGTGAAAGGGGATAGCAATCCCCTGATGCCAGAGGTCCGGAATGGCAGACCCTGCCCTGCACAAAGCCATTTCACATTTTAATGGTAGCCCCCTACATTTGCCAATGTATGAAAGCATAAGGTATTGAAGGCGTAAATAAGGAGAATTAGCATTCTTTAACTATCTAACAGGGAAATTTTTAAGCAAGGATTCACTTTCACTAATAAGTGTGATAATAATTCTTCAGCATAAAAAAAAAAAATATTTCAGGAGCTTTTCCACAGTCCATGAGACTATGCTGAAATAATTTATGCTAACTGGAATCCTCTTAAAAGCAATAGCCACATATATTTTTAAACAAATATTTTTAATTACTGCAGCAGTCGTGAACTGGCCAGGTCAATGGCTCAATAGTGCTGCGTGCTGTGTAAAAACAAATCTAAAAGGAGTATTTAAAATCCCATCACACAGTTCAATGCCAGCCTGTTTAGCGTTTTAGGCTAGGAATAACCATCCCCCTGTAGTAATCCTGTGGTTTGCGTTCATTTAAAAAATATCTCCTGTTACGTGCCTTGGTTAAAATTATGAGGGAAAGACTTTAGAGGAAAGGCTCCTGTATTCTTTTTCGGGGTTTCCTTCCTCCATACACCTCCTGATTCTCTTCTGAAGAACGAATCAAATCTTCATCTGAAAGCTTCTTCACCGACTGACTTATCTCTTAACTGAACAAGCACTCTCCCACACTGTGCTCAACATAGTATTGTTCCCCATACACAGATTATTCCCAAGACTTTGCTCCCCTTAATCATGAAACTAAACTCTTCTTGTTACTTGCGTCTGTCAGGCGGATTACATGTCCTCTTATCAAGAGAAAAAAAAAAGTGGAATAAGGATCACGTTACAACCCAAATGTAGCAGGAGGCTTCCGTTGAGCTCTTCTGTTTACTGTAGTCATTTGGCCACCTTCCCACACCAGATAATGCTGATCTGAGGTGTAAGCTGTGGGCTCTGTGTGGTGTTAGAGAGACACTAGACAAGAAACTCTTTTTGGGGAAAAGCCCACAGATACAAATCATGCAGAAAATTCTCTGGCCACCTCCGTTAACCTGTGCTGCTGCTTTTGCCTTCTGATCTCTTGGGAGTGGATGGTTGCAAACACAGAGACTTAGCCTGAAACCTTCTGACCATGGCAGCTTCCCACAGTGCAGGCAGCTTTCTGTGATACCACGGACTTTCATTCTGTGGCCACTTCAGCCAGAAGATCCTCTGCCAACCTCCCCACCTCCACCAACGGTTTCCAATGCCATGTCCCCACGTTACTTGCACTGCTAGGTTTGCTTATGGGGAGCACACGCTGAACCAAGCAGGGGAACTGCTTGAGGACTGTATATTTTTAAGAGTATTTTTAGGTGGCTCAGTTCTCTCAGTACAGACTCAGGCGGAGCTGTATCAGCCCAGCTGAGCCAGCTGTGCTCTGTGTTGGGGTAGGGGAGGGTGAGCATTTGGGGGGCTCAAGCAGAGGGAGAAATAGAGTGGGTTTTGCTGACAGTGGCATGGCCATGGGGAGAGTTATCTGTGGAAACACACCAGACTGAAGAGATCAGCTAGATTTGCCACCTGCGAATGTTGCTTTCTGAAGGGAAATGAATGTGAATGGATTTAGGAGACTGGAAGAATGCAAACGAATTACCTCAGGAAAACCTCCTCAAAGCTTTGCTTTTCGGAAATCTAGATTTACCAAGTAGGGGTGTCTAGGCTTGCACAAATAATAGGTACAAGCCTTTGAGGTAGCGAGCCCTAGCAGTATGTCTTCATGCAAAGGCAAGGTGTGATGCTGACATGAGCCTGTATACCTGTACTTGCTTAATCCAGCCAGCTTCCTACACAGAGTCAGGGGAGACTGTGATGTACAGCTTCATCTAGAGCACATCCCTGGAGAAATTAAGCACTGGCACTCCATCTAACCTTCAGGCTACCTTGTACCTACACTGCTTATCTCCACATGGGACAGAGTGAGCTGACAAACGCCACAATCACACCTTCACGGCATTTTTTAATGACAATTTAGCCCATTCCTTTTTCTTGATTTGATAGTCATGGAAAGTGCTTGATGCCTCAGGCACTTTGTCACTAGGAGGGCTCAAGGCTGCATTTCTGGATGCAGAAGGCAGGGCAACTGAGGCAGCTAGACAGTATGGCAGATTACTGCAGACAGACTAGGTTACAGCTGCCTTAAGAGACAGTACCCGTTGGCCCCAAATAAGACAGATGAAGCCTGACAGGTTAGACCAGGGTCACAAGTTGCTGCTACAAACTCTTTCATTTGTCTGTGGGGGTGAAGTCGTGCTATCATAATTTACAAATGCCATATGTGACCTGCTATATATCTCAAGTCTCCTCACACTCTTGCTCCCTGTCACGTGCCTGTAGCTATAACTTCAGTTTTAAAGTGCTGAAGAGCTGTAACAGGCATTTCTGTGACACATACATATGTCTGAAAGCCTGGGCCCCAAAGTTGTTTATTTATAGGCTACTAGACATGGTCGACTCCTATTTCTGAATTAGGCACTTCCCCATCACATTTGTGACCATCGTGATCCATGCTCAGCTCACACAGCTTAGGTTTTCTGCTCTCTTGTGCCACCCCTTAATATAAGGCCTAAGGTAGTGGAACAAAAATGAGCTTCTCCAGCAGAGGAAAACCTCGAGCAGAGGGTTAGCTCTCATACAGGAGAGAGAGTTGTAAGGGCAGGGACTCAGCCATCAACAGTAGGTGGCTGAGCCTAATGCCAAGGCTTAAGCTCTGGGAAAGGAGGGGCCTTTGCAGGCAGGAGCAGAGCTATAAAGTGCACAGCAAATTAATAGATCAAGGAAAGGTATGTAAGGCAGTCCCTGAGCAGAGGCTTTGTGGGTTTTTTGGATCACTGTTTTGAACCGATGGTATGGACACCGTGTCTCCGGATCAAAAGGGACTGAAAAACACACCAAAACCAGCTCCAAACCTCTCTCAGGTACTCCAGTATTTTCAATGGCCTTCTGTGAAATGAAGAAAAAAAGCAAAAAATAAAATACAGAGAGCCAAAACGGAGAGTCCACATAATTCTCCAAATATGGGCTGCCTCACGGATGGCATTTCCCAAGCCAACCCATGTTTCACTAGCAAAAACACGAGTGAGCAACAGTGGCCTTTTTGCAAGTGTGTGGGTAAAAATCCTGCTGCCTCTTCTCTCTCTGCCTAGCAGGCCAGGCGGTGGGATCACCCCTGTGAACACTGGAGTCACTTCACCCAGACCTGGCAGGGGTGGCCCCAGCCATAACCTTTGTTCCCTGCCTGCACACTGCCATGCCTTCACGGGGTCACAGGGGAGAGGGGTGCAGGCAGCTCCCTCTGCAAGAGCCTGGCTTGCCACCTTGCTGTGTGCTTATAAAATGGTATCGCGGCTACAGGCAGCTAGTCATTGCAGGGCTAATGGCTGGTGAAAAATGCAGACTTTTTTCCTAGAATAGGAAATCTTGTACAGTATTAACCGACTGTTCAGATAACGTAAAAACACATTTTAAAACCACCTAAGCATATAGGTGGAAGTGGTTTAATTTCTTTCAAAATAAAATGTACTGAAGGTTGCTAACATTCCCCAGTAAAAGGCTAAAACCACCGGCAGAGGCCTGAGGGTTGTTAAATCACCTTTAAAAGTGATGTGTGCCCATGGGTGAAGGGTTGACATGGCGGTGCTGCTGTGAGTGGGGCAGCAGGATGATGTCCTCTCGAGCTGGGCTGAAGACCTCCTGCCAGGAGACACCTTGCTGTGGAGAGACACCTCCCTCTGCTCTGAAAGGAAAAGGGCTGCAAGCCAAATATGAACATCCCAGTGCCCGCTGCCCCCCCACCCCGCCCCCAGTTGCATCTTTCATACTTCCCCAAACTTGTACCTGACAGTCCTCATCAGGCTGAGTATTGATAACTCAGGGAGAACAAATATCCAAGTTGTTCTGGGAAGCGGCTTCCAGATTATGAAACTGATTGCCCTGGAACCGATCCCTAAATGCTGAGCATGTGCTTAAGACCCTTGGCTCAGAAAAAGATTTAAATGGGTGCAAATGTCCATCCTCCCTGAGACACGCCACGAGCATGTACAGTTCTCAGAGCTGAGCAGAGGTTTAGGTGTCTTCCTGGAGCTGTGGAGCTTGAAAGCCAGGGTTGGGAGCTCGTCCAAGAGGGGCAAGTGGGGTGGGCATGGTTCCAGGTACGGAGAATATAGTGTGCCCCTTGTCCTGCAAACAGTAGATGTTTCCTCCCACCTCCCTCACCCCTCTGGGCTGATCCCTGGCACCTCTTGCCCACTGTAACAGGGGGAAGACGCAGATTTAATCTTGGAGAGGGTGGAGGAGAAGGAAGACCCATGAGAGCAATGGACTCTCTGGGGCAACAACGCCTGTTCACAGCACAGACTGCCCATCTGATATCTACATTGACATTTACCAAAACCCCATTGCACGTGGCTGCATAACACAAAACGCAGCTCCAGCTTGAGGGAGATGAGCTGAAGAAGAGGATGGCACCCAGAGCAGCCTCACCATGACTCCCAAAGCAATGCACCTGGCTTCCATCCAGACCTGGCTTCGCGAGCTGCCTTCCCCAAAGGCAGGGCCTTCTCCTGCCCCAGAGATGGGGCCCGGCCACCCTTGCAGAAGGAGAAACCACAGGCGAGTCACAGGGCACCTGGCTGGGGCCGGTTGAGCCCTATGTGGGAAAGGAGGCCACCACCGTCCGCAGGGACAGCAGTGACGCAGATGGAGAAGGAGGGCGTCCTTGCAGGGAGATGTGCCTGCCGGTCTGGTAAGCTTGTGGCAGTGTTTTCCTGTTAAATCCTGATTAACTCAGCCTTAAAGGCTCAGCCCAGGCAAGAGTGTGATATAGAAGGACTCCTCGAGGCAGCTCAGGTAAACTATATGCTTTATAACCTCTGCTGTTAGTGTCTTATTTTAGAGTCTGTTAACTTAGTGTATAAATCACATCTTTTAATATAGAGAAGTGAGATAGGTTTGAATTGGAAAATGCCTGGAAATTTGGGTTTTGATTACTATTTTTCCTCTGTACTTCAAATTTAGAGTGGGCTATTAATGGCAACATGGAAGTTCCTGAGTAATGCAGTTTAAGACGGATGCTTTAAACCACTTAAACATAAAGGACCAGATTCTTCTTTATACAAAGGCCCTAAAGTGATAGAAAATAATATTTAAATCCTCTTTCAGACCTAAACATTTTCATTAAGAGTAATTTTTACAGTATGTGTCTAATCCAATCTAATCTTGCAAAAGCTGGTTTAGTGCATTTAGTACAAAGTATTTACATGATAACAGATAAAGTGAATACATCATTTTGCCAGCTATTAAAAAATACTTAATAATTCCAGTTGGAGCACTCAGCTGTAAGAGCTGCTTTCCATTTCAGTGAACTTTCTGCTACGGAGAGGAAAGAAATGACTCCTCCACATGGCTGAGCATCAGGTTTCTTTGAGCATGAAAGCAGGCTTGTAAACAGTTGGTGTTTATGGCTGCTTGTTTCCACCAGGAGTGGTTTCTGACATGCAAATAACCTGCCATCCGCTAGCACGCTCCGCTTTAAAACCTTCTTCTGTAAGCCTGTGTCAGCCCAGCCCAGCCTGTGCATGGATTATCTTCATTTTAGGAGGTAGTGTAGTAGTTCCTTTGGTGCTGTGCTGCTGCAGCTGCTACAGCTGTGTGAAAAGCACTCAGTGGCAAAAGGGAAAAAATTGACAAAAGGTATTCGTGGATCACAGGAGGGCCCTCCTGCCCTTCTCCTTCTCTGAATCCAGCTCTGAAGACAATCTTTGCTAACTCGGGACAACACCAGGGGCTGATTTCCGACTGGAGGTTGACTTGGAGCAGCTCTTTTTCTGAACTAGTCTGTACAGCTAATAGCTGGGGTTTTGTCTTGTTTTGTTTTAGCAGTGCTCGCTGTTTAAACAAGTGAGGATGTTTAAAAAAGTGAGGATGTTTAAACAAATGAGGATGTCCTCCTACTTTTGGGTAAGCTGAATGGTGCTCTGGGCTCCACAGGCTGAACGTGGTGCCTAAGGAGGCTCACTCCGATGAAGGTATTTAAGCTGTAGCATCCACGTGCCTTCAGCTGGTACCCTGCCTTCTGTATATATGTGCCTTTGACTTTACATCGCAGGAAATAAACCGACTGCATTGCACAACTAAACCTATGCCATGCAAAATCCACTTTTGTGTCTGGTATCTCAAGCTGAAGCCAGAGCCTCCCTACGTGTTTGACATACTTAGGTACAACACTGCTTTTACGCTCGGTCAGCAGAGAGGGGTGGGCGAAGGGGTGCCCTCAGCCCATCACGTTGCTGACCAGGGCAATGCTTTCCACATGTGGCAGCCCTGTCTCTCCCTGTTCCCACAGCTCTGCTGCTGCTGTCATGCCAGACCAAGCAACCAATCTGGATGGAAAAAACAAACAAACAAACAAACAAACAAACAAAAAAAACTAGAAAATTTTTTTTAAAAAGCCACTTTATTTCATCCTAGCCCGGGAAGTAGTTTGTGGGTAAGAATGAGCAGCCAAGACCAGGGCAAGGCAACAGTTGTCTAAGTCATCTGATAACAGTAAGCTAAAAGGTGCCTGGCAGATGACACATTAAAACTGGCCAGACTGTAGTCTGGAGTGAAGGGCGAGGGAGGAGAAAAAGGCCAAAAGCAAGGGTAGGAAGGAGAGGAATTGTACCCATCTGGAGTTTCGCCCTGGGTGGAGGACGATGGCCGAGACCCTCTTTCTTAGGCAGCCACATGCATCCCTGCTCCGTGGAGGCTCTGCAGTAAAACATGACTTACCTGGGGCACATGGGGAGCAGTCCCCAGATGCCTTGCACTCCGGTCACACCTGCAGTACTTCTGCCATGTCACTATTCATCCATGCAAAAATAACTGAGTGGAGGTTTTTGGGGGCAGCTAATGTCACGGCACTTTTCTGAAAGGCAATCTACCCACGGCAGCGTTGCATAGTTGAACATCAGGCTCCCATAAATAATTAGTATCGCAAATCTTCGCCTTGCCTTTTATCTTTGTCACAGCGACTGGAATGCACCCCACTACCATCTGTGATTATAATTCATGCGTCACTAAAACCACAAGGTATGCTTTTTGCACGCCTAATGTCCACCCTTCCACCCACCAGCACTGCCCATAAATCTCCTTTTTTTTCCTGAAGATGCTAGGACCCGCTGGCAAAATCTGAAGACTTGCCAAGTATTTGCTTGAAATATTAATATATTGTTAAAAACAGGAGCTCTTCAGAAAAGACATATCTGACATTTCCAAGGAGTGTCTGATGAGCTAGAATATCTGGAAAGTGTCTGTTGTGAGCGTAATGGAAGAAGAGGTTCAGAATAATCTTTTGCAGCGGGGACCTTGCTTCACTAAGAAGGGAGATACTGATAGAAGCTAACCTGAAACAGCTACTATATTTATTGCCATTGTTAAAAGTATTGATAATAATAGTAAAAACAACAATAACAATAATAATAACAGTAATTAATCAATGCAGAATGGGGTGCACAGGGCAGTCTCACCGCCCCACAGCCTTACCTGCTTGTTTACTGTGCTGTGAGATCCCTGAAAGTGGCTGCATATTAAAGAAAAAAAAAGAAAAAAACAAAAAACCAGCTCTGCATATTTTTAAGATCCACTGCAAAGTCTGTGTAGGCTATGAAAACATGTACAGCCTAAGTAGTGAAATCATAATTGAAAAAAATAAACCCCCTCAGACAATGCAAACCAAGAGCCTTTCCCTGAGTACACAGAAATGATCCTAAACAAAGCCAGAGACACCACTTAGGGCAGAGGCTTTTTGTGCCATGGCACTATGGAGAAACAGACCATTCCCCAAGGGATTGACACCATTTCCACAGATAGCTCACTTGTCTGGGTACACCTACAGGCTGACAAAATGTTTTATTCTGAAAATTATTTCACATTATGAAATATTTAGCTCAGTGTGGTCCTCTACGATGCTGCCAACTTGTTGGAAAAACATGGTACCCCAGCAAGTAGTTTGCAAAATCATTGCCTAGGAGTTTTTATTTTTTTTCGCCTCTGCCACAATGATGCAGCTGTAGTTAACCCGTCCACCAAGAAGTCACGGTTACTTTGTCTGAAATGGTCAGCATTAGCACTATAACGAGAAAAGGACAATCATTCTTCTGCCATACGATGCAGCCCCGAGTTTGATAGCAGGGAAGGGAAGATGTAAGGTGACTGAGGACGAGCCCTAGATGAGACTCTCACTTTCTTGTGTGCTGTGGTATGTGTGTATGGGCAGCTTTCATAATAACTGTTATCAAGAACAGGAATTTTGACAAACAGCTTTCAAAAAAAAAAACAACTCTTCTTACTTATCTTTGCATGTCTCCACCTGTGGTGCCACCACTGGTCACCCTCTCTGAGCACCCACGGCACAGCTGGCAGATGTGCTTCACCCCTTCGGCCTTTACCACACCATGGGGATTGGGAGAAGATCCTTAGAAGAGTTTAATTCCAAATCGGTCTGGTACACTACAGAAATGCACATAGCTGGGTATTCACATTGCCTAACCTCAGCTGCCCAAGACACTTGTACCACCACCTGAACCACCTCTGGTCAGCAGCCTCCAGGGCCTCCACTGACCACGGGAGAACTCAGGAGTTTTTATTGATGGGTTGATCTAAAGGCCGGAGTCAGGCACGAGTAAAAAAGGCTGAAGCACTTCAGGAAGGCTGCTGAATATCGCACAGGTGCTATTGGTGTTTAAGAATGAGCTAACATTGTGTCGGAAACGACATGTCTGCAGCTGATCGTGCCCAGGGGCAGAGGATTCAGCCCTGCTCTTCTGTGGCTCTGTGGTATTCAGTGAGTCCCACGGTCAGGAGAAGGGAAGCTGGAGGAAGCCTCAGAGACCCCAAATTTCTCAGGAAGCTGTAACAGCTTAGAAAAAAAAGTTTGGGGAAATGTGAGCAGTATCGGAAATTTAAATTTTGAAACTTGCCTGAGGCATCGCTTCTGGAAAAATCAAGCTACTATAACAAGTAGTGGCTTGATGTGGAATTTTCCTTACAGCTACGTGATGTTAATTTTCATTAGAAAATGGTGCTAAGTGAGGAAGGGAGAGTGTGGTTTTTGCTACAAGATTCAGAGCCTTTGTGAAAGAGCCTGGTGAGAGGCTTTGGCTAATGTTGTCCCAAGCTGGGTGCACAAACTGTACCAAACAGAGCTTATAAAGTCACTGGTAAGTCTTTAGCCTTCACCTCAGTTGTTCGCAAAGTAAGCTCTGGGAAGCAGAACTGGTCTAACTCATAGTAGTTCGAATGAATCAGAGGGTTTAAAGCAGTTCTCACCATCTCAGCCTCTACCCTTCTGCCTGTCTGCCTGTGGGACTATTTGTATGGCAAAATTCTCATCTGGCCTCTTTAATAGCTTTGGTACAAGAGCTCACATCAGTAGGCTCTCAAATCTACAAGTTTATCTGTCTGTGGCACCAGCCAATGTCTCGTCTATTAGGCTGACTCTGAAAATTTTCGATCTAAGGTTGTTTTCATATCAGAGAGTATAATTTAAAGGCTGACCATTAAAACACAAATGTCCTGAGCCAAATGGATAGTTTGGTGACTATTCGCAGAAATCGTGTAGAGTTCTTCAGCCCAACCTGAAGCAGACGGTGCGTCTTCCGGAGACCTACGGTGTTACCAGGTAAAAGTGTCATTGGACACAAAAGTGTCAAGGACCAGGAGAAGGACCTCTCCTGTGGCGTGCAGCTCAATTGTTAATGGCAACTCCATTGCTAGAAGGGAGCCAGGCCTGTCCTTTCTAAGAGGTTCAACTACCATATCACCAGAGACCTGTTCGTGTGCTGGAGAAACAGGGAAAGGGAGAGGACCGCTTACAGAGCACTAACATGTGACACCTGTAGGACATGTGTGTTTTCACCCTGAGTGTAAGGCAGGATGCTCACACTTTCTACCACCCTGCATTTGGGGCCTGATTCAGAGACCTTGAAAACTTCCCATTGACTACAGTGGAGTTTGGATCATGCCTTAAAGCCACCCCACAGCCTGGAAGGGGGAAAAGATAAATGGACTTTTTTCCCTGGAAAGATCCAGGAAGATAGTTCAGGCAGAGAGAAGTAGGATATTGTGGGGTTTGGGGTTTTGTTGGGTTTTTTTTGTTGTTTGGTTGGGTTTTTCTTCCCTACAGCAACTCAATCTAATGCCAGGATTATTTGTAATGTTACATTCTTCTTGGTTTTGTAGTTTCTAAAGAGAACAGCCCGCAGGGCCTTTGGCTGCAAGGCCCGGCAGGCAGCTGAAACAGAGCGTCAGGAGCTCCTGCAGGGAAACATGGTCCATGACCCATCTGGCAGCCGGGGCTCCCAAAGGGACGGGGAAAGGGGGGACACCAGGGCAGGATGAGGTTGCAGAGCCACGTTCAGATGTCCTCTCCCCAGAGCTGTGCTGGGCAGATGCTGCTGTGTGGGGCAGAAGGTGACCAGCGGCCGCTGCAGCAGCACCAGGTAACGGGGTGACCCCTGAGCCCATGGATTCAATAGCAGAGTTTACAAACCCATCGCAGCCCTTGTGACTGTCCCAGGGGCTGGTGAACAAGCTCCAGAAAAGACAGGTTTGATTTGGGATAACGTGAGCCATGCTCTTGTTTAGTTTGGGCCTGGTCCAAAGTCAGTCTTAATGCTCTGGTTTGTGTTCTGGCTGAACTAAGCTTCGCTTTTCCATTTTTGAGAGATCCTGGAGAGCGGGCTCCCGGTGTGAAAGCCCTATCAGCCAGGCTGCTGATGTGAAACAAAAGTCTCACATTTGTTTCCTTTCACAACCTTTTGGTTTAGGAGCACGTAGATATATTTAACAGAAACACAGACCCTAAAAATAATGTCTTCAGAGCAGTTGGAAAATCAAGATTTTTACTTTTTCGTGATTACCTTAAGCAGCTCTGCTTTACCATCTGGCCTTGGAACTGACATGGCGCAACCGATCAGCCTTACAAACAAAAACAGTTTTCACACCTTGCTACTTTTAAGATAAAATGCCTTTTAATGGCTTTTCTACTAATTAGCTGCCATAACTCCCAATCTCTTGGCACAGGCTCTTTTTAATGTGTGTCAATAAACCCACCAAGCATTATGGTCTTTTATCCAAAGTATGTCGATAAGGGATAAACCAGCATAACAGCGCTGCTTTCTCCCCACTAATGGCCACCTCCAGCTGTGTCCCTCCAAACATCAGACCTCCTGCACCACCCACCTGCCTGGGCAGGAGTCGCCAGGAGAGGTTGAGGATGGGGAGACCCCTCAGTAGGGCTGAAGTGGCGAGGAGGACAGAGCAGAAGGCTATCACTGCAGCCCTGTCACAGGTTTCTCTGCTGCTAAAGCAAAGTGCAAGCCCCAGAGGAAACCACACAGAGCAGCCCCCCGACCCGGGATACAGGGGATTGAGAAACCTGGTGGCTTTTTGACAGGCGGAGAGTGTTGTGCAGCTGCTGCAATGCTCCCTTACAGCTCTCCTCTTTCTCACGGGAGAGCTCTTCAGTCTGAGCGATGTGCCAATAAACATAACGTCAGTAAAGAAAAAAGCCACCTGAGTATAAATAAAAGCGGCCAAAGCCTCCTGAGCTGTGGTTAGTCTCTAATCATCTCCGTGATCTAGATGCTGCCAACAGTAAGTCCAGCTCTTGTGCTCTCCCTCTTACAAATGGCTTTGCTCAAGCAGTATCAAGCGCTGGCTGGGCTAATATCAATAGCAGATATTAAGGGAATACACACAATCACACTAAGGAGTAACAAATGATCCGGAACACGCCCTTGGATGCCCATTTTAAAATAAACATTTACAGTCTCAGTTCTTCAGCAGTCCTCAACAGGAGGAGCCTAATGCCATAATCTCAGGATTTGTCAGCTTGGATCACACTGAACATTGGCCTTTCTAGTCTTACACTGCCAGCTGTTTTGTTACTCCTAGCTAACACAATTATCTGGGCTCATATTTTCCACATAATCTCAATACAACACTCAGCCATTTCAAACCGATAGCTTAATTAAATTACGACAACTGGGGTTATTTTAGTTCCAGGAATACCTGAGGCAGAGATGCTGAGGGTAAACATGGCACTTGTGCTTTCAGAGAAGGGGATACACTCTGTTCTGGGTGAAGATGAAGCTTTCAGAGGACTGAATTTCATTAGCACCTGAATCCTCTAGAAATCATGCTCCTTTCACGGATTTCAAGTTGGATGCTCCAAGATGGAAGCCATCAAGATCACTTCTGGAAATTTTGTCTCATGCATGCAGGGAGAATTGCAGATCCAGCTATTCCTCTGTGCTAAAGAAGAATTTTTAAGTGGTTTAGACGTCTTCCATGCAGCCAGGCTTGCCAAGAGACCATGGCTCCCTATGGGAAGCTCTGCTCATCCTCTACTTTTACCAGCCACCCAAAGAGCAACGTTAGGTTTCTATGTGTTAAGTTATGTGACTAAAGGGCAACCATAGCACGCAGTAAGACTAGCAAGGATCAATGGCAAATGGAGGCAGCCTAGTGACCTGAGCAGTGAAAATAGGGCCTACTGAATTGGCAACTCCCTATGACCATCAATGGAGAAGGATTAGACCATTACCAGCATGAAACCCCCCATGACGGGACAGCCAAATGGGTCAGACGGCCACACACAGGAAAGGGAGATACTGCCTAAGAGGATGCAGGATGCACAGGAAGGAGAATTTGAGGATTGTATTAAATTCTTATGGGAGGTTTTCAGGGGACTGTGGGAACGTGTGGGTCTCAGTAAGGGATGCTTACAGGAAGGACCAGAGCTGGAAAAATGGAGGCATCAAGGTGAACTGGGGGATAACAAACATGAGACAATGGAGGGGAAAAGGAGATTAGAAGACCCAGTGGAGCATACACTTGACTGACTGAGTCCTGCTCTTCATCGCCACCATCTATCCTATATTATCACTATATCCGATTTCTAACCGGCTTCTGTGAGGGTGCATTCTCTGTCCTGAGTCATGTTGTGTGAGTGCTACCAAGCTTCAAAACAGGCTATTAGGATTAGAGACTACCAGCACCCAGAGGGGGACCACAAATATCTGTGGCTCATAGGCCCAAGTGCCAGAAGCTGGAGGAGACCAGGAGGTAGGTGCCAACTAGAGGACAGAGTGTCTCTGACCACACATTATGTGTATATCCCAGTGGCGGATTTCAATCCTGATCCCTCAGAGAGGGGGAATAGGATCGGGCTGTCTGTGTTGTTCATGTTTGTGTGAGAGCTGGCTGTGTTGATAAGGGCACTGATTCCTCTTTGTCCTGATCCAGGTGACCAGTGATGGGCATGTGTGTGTGTTTGCCTATCAGGAATACATGCTCAGCCTTGCTACAGGCTGGACCCCTGAGCATGGAGCTGCAGCAGCTTCACCTATATCCCAAAGTTCACCAGATTCAGCCACCACTAGCACCATGAACTTGCTGGAGATTCCATGTTGAGGCACTCTCCTAGCTTTCCAGAGACAGATGCTGTCCCAAGAAAACTTCATTTCCAAGTCTCATTATCAACTTTCAAAATGTCCTATGCAAGTCAGGGAGAAACATCTGGCTACCTCTGGCTTTGTATCTTTTGTAGGGGCACAGTCCAACACCCCTCTTTACTGAACAGTCGCTTCTTTGGGAATGGAATGACAGTCGTTTGCCAGTTATCCTTAAATCACTCCTACCACCAGACAGGCTTGAAGATAAAGTAAGGAATGAATTTATTCAGGAATCCAAAGATCAGCAGCACAATCTCCTTATTTAGAGGCAGCTGTGCAGAAATAAAAGAAAACTTACAGCTGCAGACAGATTACTCTAACTCCGTTCTCTGTTTTATCCAGCTAAAACGCTTTCAGCATGCTTACATACCTTTCAGCTAGAAACTTGTCTTTAAGCAAGACCCAGTCCAGAGCATGTATTTTATTGAAGGGATGTTGATTCAGGGGTATGTATGTTCTTGCACATCTCTTTTCTTCCCTGGTATGTTTCAGATCCCCTCACACCTCTCCCATTCATGCCATCACCTGACCTGAGAAGTGTTGGTGCCTGCTGGATAGGTGGGATCTTCTGTCTTGACCGGGAAAAAATATCACCATCCTGGTCCTTACCTTACCATGCTGTGCATGTCAAGGAAAGCTCCTCGAAGGCAAAGGGTTCAAGTCTCCTTGCATTAATTCTTTATACACTCAAAACACCAGCTCATATATATGCATAAGCTAACAATCATAGTAGATATAAACATGAAAACAGTGATAATGTAGGTAGTTAATTAGATCTTGGCTGCATCGAGACAAGAATTAATGGTAACCAAATTATTTCAGGCTGACAATTACATGAACATGCTTGGCATGAACAACACCCCTGCAATACCCCATGAGGGCATTCTTCTTCTTTGAAGATATGGATGTAGTGGATGAGAGATTTTTGGAAAACATTAAACACAAAAGTCATTTATCATATTCCATATTCTATTAACACAGTTTTATTTTCCATCTGTTCTCCCAAATCCAGGATCCTCACTAGCCAATGTTTTGCATCAAGCAGTCCCGGTGTTTAGATTTCATATGTGATGCTAGTGCCCATCCTCACTTGCAAAGTTTCCAAACTTCCTAGTGATGGCAAAAGTTTTTTCTTCTTTTGTAAGGACTGTAGGCATACCTGCCACTGCCACATTAACGCCAGGAGGAATGACCTTGGGTTGTTTGGCATTGACCTGATCTCACTCCTGTGGAGAGTGATTTTGACCTACAGGTTGTTTTGCTTTGCACAAGCACTGCTGGCTAGCCACTGTTATGCAGGAGGGTTGTCCTTGATGAGATTCTGGCATTCAAATCTACGGAGCTAGCAAGAAAAAGCAGAGCAAATTGAGCTGCTAGCACAATACCATGTTTGAAAAGGAGCAGCAATGCTGTTATTCACAGTCACACTGAGAGATGATGCCAATCATTTTCTGTCATCGCAGCAACAGGTCACTCATTTGAAAGGCTTCTCTATTCAGTCCTTTAACACAGCTGTCCCAGAAAGGAGACACTGGGAGCTGTGTGTCTGGGATCTCCTGGCCCTCCCTTACCACACCTTCCTCCTCCCTCGAGCCACGGTGCCCTGCAGCATGTATAATGGAGGTGGTGTAACTCTTTTATACACAGGGAAGTGTTTATACATCACATTTGGTGGCAGATGGCTATGAGTGCAGAGTAGCTCCTCCTGGGAGTGAAGCTGCAGCAGAGGTTGGGGAATGAGGGTTTTCTCCTGCCAGGTCTGGGGCAGTGGGAGGCCCCATGGCAAAGGCTTCAGGGGGGCCCCTTGCAGAGCTTAGCTTTCAGTCATTAATCTTGTCAGGTCAGGTCTGGATGCCATAAACCAGGGGAATGAAAAGAGCAGCTGAGCTGGTCCAGCGCCCAGATGAGCTCCTACCAATGCTCTTCCATGGCTCTGCACAAGCCATCCTGGAGACATCCTGCAGCTCTGCAAAGGAGCAGGCAGTTGTGGTACCCAGCTGTAGAGTAGATAGAGATTCATACCTCCTCTGCAGCACTCAGGTTTTTCTTTTTCTTTAAGATATAACCTCCCTCAACCTATTAGATTCTGTTAATGAAATTACCGTGTTTCTATACAATTCAATATTTGTTTTTCTAAAAATTTGATCTCCAGAAGGTAAGGTTGTCTCTGGAGCCCTTCCTGGACACAAGGATAGATCAGGACCAAAGCAGGATCAGAGCAAGAGGCGCCACAGATCCCACAGGGATCTGGTGTCATTTTAGGATTTGTTGCGATGATGCACATGGTTGAATGCACTAAAAGCATTTCAGCGTGCAAGGCAGAGATAACAACTTCTCTTTCGTCTCCCTTTGTTCTAGACTCTTCAATGCCAAGAAGCCTTTCTTTTTATACTGCTTTAGCTTTGGCAGCTATCGAACCTCTTCAGGCCCAAGCTCAATTGCAAGCCATGAGTGATGCCCCTGGCTCATGCAGGGACTCGGAAAAATGCCTTCTTCTCAATAGGTTCTTGCAAAGGAGCACATTCTTCCTAAAAGTTAGAAAGAAGCACTGCTGTCTGCTGAGCAGGAGCCAAGCTTAGTGCAATCACAGATCAAAGAGAGGTGTGAACCTCTCGTCTCTATCTTGGCAGCTCATTCTCCAGAATATTTAATGCTCGTGCCCAAAAATCAAATGTCAGATTTGTTTACAGAAGTGTTTTCCAAGGGATGCTTGGGCTACGCTCGGCAGCTGCCCTTATCGCCTGTGCTGGGCATACCTTGCGTGTCTGGGTGATTTATCGATTTGAACTGCTTTCCGCCAGACTCCTGCTTGCGAGGTGGGGGCACGCTCCAGCATCACCGTGGAGCCGTAAAACAACAGCTGCAACAGATGGCTTCAGCTCTCCTCTTGGTTTGGCGTGCCCTGCCAAAACGGTGCCAGACGCGCACGCTTGTGCGGGGCTTGATGAATGCAGAATAACGCAAGAACATTTGTCAACTGCAAACGAAGAGGACTCATGTGCCGCAGGGAGCTGAAGTTAAACAGGGAGATATGGGGAATGAGGTGAAGGGGAAAAACTGCAGGTGTTTTGAGGAAGCACCTGCTCATCCTTGAGGGGAAAGAAGTGGTGGCAAGGATGCTAAGGAGGCGGAGATTGAGAGGATTAGTTTGTGGGTTTCGTGGTTTGAGGAGAGAGAGGAGGTTGTCAGACCATGCTGCTGACACTGCAGGTGCCCGGAACAGAAAGGAAGCAGGGGAGAGATGTGGCGTGCCAACCCTAGCAGCTGAGAGGAGAAGAGATGATGGAACATGGGGAAAAAATGGAAAGAAAATTATGGCAGTGCTAAGGTGGTCTAGTGTTACATTGGATGACGGTTTTATAAGGCATACAGGTGGCCATTAGAAAAAGATCAGCAAATTTATAGTCAGGATGCAGATTTTGCATGATAAAGACTCTAATTTCACTATCCTTCAGTTATATTGTATGTAAGTGTATCTTTTTAAAGCATGAAAAAGGTGCTGTATTTTTCCCCCAACAACCTGAACATCAGATTTCTTTGTGTATTTTGATCAGTGTGTAACTAACAATTTAGATAGTCTCAGCTGACAAGACACACGTAGCAAAGACCTGTCGCTTCCTTGTTCAGCGTGCTTTGGTTTTGCTTGCTGCGCTCTGACAACTTAATGGCTAAACATGTCTGTCAAGACTTAAATTAATGCATGGCCATAGAACTCACTATTTGTCTTTGAATCGTTTTTGAAAAATCTGGGCAGCTCCGATGATGATAGAAGTAGCTGTGGTGTTTAACTGAGGTACTATAAAGAGCTGTTCTCCTGGTAAATATCATGCTCTCTGTCGAAATTGGCCATAAAATTAGGGTGCCAGTTTTAAAGTACATACAGATTTTTTCAGCCACCAGCAAAATCACCACTCACAAAAGGTGTCACTGAAACAGATAAAGTATTAGTATATTAATATATATTTTGTTATTATATTATATCTTTTCATGTTATGGATGAGAATAAAGGCAAATCAGTGACTGAACAAAGACGGGAAACAAGCATTTGAGGATCACTTTAGTCATGCGTGTGGCCTGGGTAAGGGGAAACAGTAAGTGTCGGGTTTGACATTAACTTTGGCACTTGGATCCATGTTAATTTAGGCTCCCAGTGAAATTTTTCACATTGTGCTAAATGGCCTAAAAGGTATATAGTAGCCCTGGGCTGCACTTTTATCAGCAACACAACAAACCGCTAGCAAAGATTGAGTTACCAGTTACGCCATTCATTATGTCTCCAGGGGAAGGATATACAGCGTAACAACAACAGCTGCTCTGTACCAACATAACTTTTCAATATTGCTGAGTTTGTTTCAAATTGCACACCATGGCCTTCAGCAGGATGACCTGAGCCACGAGGCTTACACCAAGGCAATGCCAAACGGGGGGACATTGCCCTATTCCACGCTGAGCAGAGACATTGCAAGGCTCGAACATTTTGTGGAAGATTTTAGATTTATCACCACTGCCAGCTGCATTATCCTAGTTTCTATTTCTGCACTGGTTTAGGAAGTGCTTTTGAAGGTAGTATAATGTCATACTAGTTTTACAACTGAAGTCCTACTTAATACGTCCTATTGATTGTGATGTAGTGCATGCAGACAGGATGATTTTGGGGTGCCAGAGCACCCCTGTTTGAGACTATGTGCCCCCCACCCAGCAAGGACCCTGAGGCAGAAGATGTAGGGGAAGTGCTATCACAGCCAGTCTTGGGGCTTTTTGCTGGGATAGGTGGTCCTGCCAGAAGGATCCTTCTAATGGAGGTCTGGGAAATTCTTAGTCCTCTAAGGGTTGGGGTTTTTTTGTGATCTCAGCGTATTTTTCAGATCCTGTTCTCAGCTCTGATCTCTTTCATAGTTTCCCCTGCCAGTAGGAAACCTGAGCCCCAGGGAGTTCAATTTGATTTTTTTTTAAGTGCTTGGCACTTGCAGCTCCTCTGTCCTTCAGTGGGACTTGCATGCACTTGCCAGGTTTGATAACGTGGATATGAGTGTCATGTCCAAGGTCACACAATGAATTAATGCCAGAGCTGGGATTATTATTACTTATTATGGGTGGGCTGGTGATTATACCTATGCTTAAGGCAATCTACAGCTTCTATTACAAAACTCTGCTTTAGTCATCTTATGCATGCCAAAATAAAACTGCTTCAGCTGAAATTCCTTATCCATCCAAGCACCCTTGTACTTGCAGGGGGGCAAAGCAGACTGGGCTCTCACTTGCTTAATTTCGCTAGTGGCAATTCCTGACTCTCGCTGCTGGATTCACAGCACTGTACCTCTCTCAGATAACAGTTATCTCCTGAAAAAATACCTTTATCCTAAAAGGAGTCCTGAAAGCTTCTTTTGCAGTGCACTCATACTCACTGGCAGAGTTAAGTACAGTGTGGTAAGGACATTAATTCAAGCAGGCAGGCAAATGTGCTAATGGGGCACCGAAATTCAGTGTTACTGGGATTGCTTCTCCCATCTGCTTTGAGCTCAGGTAATCACTTGGATCCCTTTGTCATTGCAACCCACAAACAGTTATATCTCAGCTTGTTGTTAAGTGAAGCCTGCTTAGCTTTATCAGGACTTAGTTTGTTGGATTATGAGGGTAGGTTTAGTTTTGGACAGAAGAAGTCTTAGCATTGTCCAAAAACAGCAGCTACAGTGGAGCAAACGAGTATTTCAGCCAAAATGGGAAAGGGCAGAGGTGGGACCATGAAACAGCTGCAAAGAGCAGTGTCCTTTTGTGAGCTGTAACATTTGCTGGGCAGATAAATGGTGGAGTGAAGAAGAAATGATTCCACTTTTCCAACCTTGTTTGCGCTCTGAAAATAAATCCAGAGCTCCCTGTGACTAAAGAGGCACCACCTGGTCCTCTCTTTACTCAGGACATTTGCCAGTGCTGTGTCACTAGATTTGCAAAGTGAACCCTCAGATATAAGGTCTCTCTCAGTGTGAGTGGGGCAGGGGATGGAGAGGGGGAGAAAGGGGAAAGCTCCCTAGGTTCTCCATGCAAAGTTTGGGTTTAGAGGTGTTGGAGACTTGGGTATCTGAATTTTCAAACTAAGGCTCATGTGCACTATTTTCCCGAATGTGGTATTGTTTGTGCTGGAGGGAAAGAGAGCTCCTGCCTCTGCTCTGAGTCTCTGCCAGCCCCCAGGCCTTGGGGGGTGCAAGCTGCAGAGACTGGGCATGAGGGTGGGGGGGACCAAACGCCCTGACCATGTGGCTGCAGAAATAGCTGGAGAAGTTCACCGAAAGAAAAGAAAAAAAGAAATCCGTCAAGGTCATTAAATATAGTTCGCTTCTGTCTCAGAGAGTCCCCAAACCAAAACCTGTGGGAATTCAGGAAATTGTTCCAGGGAATATATGAACTACTGGCCATCTCTGGGGGCAAGAAAATGGACTAAGCTAACCTATATCTGGCCCAAGACAGGCATTTTTGCCGCATGCTACACACAGCAAGGGCATCTCAGCTCAGTGAGGCACATTTCCCATAACTTCAGTCAGCAGAAGTTGGCTGTCTGGGGTGAGTCATCTCCTCTCCCCCTGCAGTCCGCAGCGGGAGATAGGCACCACCACTCACTAAAGAAAGCACGCCGATAACCGGCTTACACTAGATGCCAGCTTTCGATGGCAAAAAGTAGGTGAGGTGAACTGCTGATGACAGTGCCTGTGGAAAACAGAGAGGTCACAGAGCTCCGAGCGTTTCAGCCTGCCCTCAAGCCTGCACCTAGCTTTGCAGCGATGACATCTTCTTGGAACCTCGGCTCAAAACACAGGGCAGGAGGGGAAGACGAGCAGAAATGAAGCCCTTGGAAATCACGCATGCTTTGCTGCTTCATATGAAGCAGCCTCCACCTCATTGGTGCTCCAGAGCCTGGGCACGGTGGTGGCAGCGAGGACAGCTGCCCACCAGGAGGGAGCTGGGGTTGGGGTCCTCCAGGTGCTTCATCCCCAGGGACCTGAATGTCACTGGTGTCCCTAAGGCCACCGCAGATGGAGCCCAAACACTGCCTTCCACAAGCATTTTCACAGGCGTGGGAAGGCCTTAAGATGTGCACTGCTCCTGTGCCTCCTGGCAAAAGGCTGTGGGCCCCTGGCTTTGAATGGGGGTCAGCGTTTGTGCATGCTCTTCCTCCAAGTGTCGGGTAGATAGGTTTGGGGTTTTATGTGCAAATGTCTAATTTGGGACGTACTGGTGTGATCTATGGCTGTGAAGGGTGAGAAGAAGCCGGCAGGATGATGGCTTGCTGGCACTGCCGAATCCCGGGTTCATAGCAGCAAATGCTAATCCCATCTTCTTCACCGCGAGGGCCTGAGTGTAAAGTGTTTGCAAAATATTGACTACCAGCAAAATCTCCACAGGCTCCCTCTTACCCCCTGGCTCTGCTGCTAAGTCTCTGACAGTCAATATCATATGTACAGAACCTGCCTCTAAATCCCCCAAATTAGATTAAAGGCTCAACAATATCATAACGCTGTTTTAATCCCTATGCTACCTACCGTGAACACAAATGTCAGGACAGCAAGGTCAGATTCCCGTGAATATCTGTCGGTAGAGCTCTTCCTTTAGAAAAGGCAGTACCGTTGCAAGCTGGTGAGATTTTGTTTGTTAAAGCTAACCTTCTTGGATGCCCACACCCTGGAATCTTCTGTGACTTGCAGACACCAGTGGGGAGAATCCTGATTGTGGGGGATCAATGGTAAAACTTCTAACCTCAGTGTAACAAATGGGTACAAGGACCTTGGTATGGTTTCCACAGGGGGCTGTGCTTTAAAGCTTGCAGCATTTCCTTTGCTTTTCAAAAGCACAGTTGGACTCAATGATCTTAAAGGCCTTTTCCAACCTAAATGATTCTATGACTCTAACACAACTCTTCTAGCACACGCGCCTCCCATCAGCTTGGAGTAGAGAATTGGCTGAAATTCTTGCTTTGCTTCCTCTCTGTGCCTTAGTCGTGGGAACAGCAGGGCTGGCTCTGGTGCCGCAGACCCATGGACATGGCAAAGGGCCCCACCATGCCACTGCTGCTTTGAGCCACAGAGCTTCAGCCCCTGACCCACTTTTTAAAGGGCTAAATTCCAATGCCACTATAAAGCTGAGAAGCCTGGACATGTCTCTGCTCCCAGACAACATCCACAGGAGTACCTCTCCTCCATCATTAGCCTGCCACCCTTCTGTATCTCAGAAGTGCTGGTACCCTGAGCACGAGGACTTTTCCCTGCCTGTCTCAGGGGAGCAGCTCAGATCGTACCTGCTGCAGGGAGGTCAGGATCAGGCCCAGCAGCTTGACTTGTCAGGGATGCTGTAGCCTTCTGACAGGGTCCTTTTTCAAGAAGGCATCCTTTCCCCAGTGAGCCTCATCAAAGAGTAAAGCAATACCCAAAACGAGAGCAGGACAGTTTAGTTAAAGAGGTAGTGTGGGGCAGCTAGCCTTACATTTGCTTTTTTCAGAGAGAAAAGCAGTAATGTTTGTTTTAACCGATCTGTAATCCACCTTCTCAAGTAGTTAGATGAAGTGTGTCGGGAGGCCACATTTACCCCAAGCTGGTTCCCAGTTGTTCGATGTTTACACCCGATCCAAACGTGCTCCATAATCAGGCTGACACCTGGGGATTAAACATGTTATCGGCACCCAGTATAGCCTGGAGTGAGGGTGGGGATGGCCATCTTTTATCAAGGTTGTTTCTACAACATCACCGGGACCTTTGAGTCATGCAAACAAAAACATTGGCTAACATGAAAAGGTTGAGGCTTTCCAGAGCTGTCCAAATATATGTCCTAACTACCACATTTTTGCTGCTTATACAGGTTTTCATAACTGTTTATTGTTCTGGGAAATGAGAAAGGGCTGTTTACATGGTAGCTGAAGGAACATGTGGCAAAAGGCCTCTAACTTTAGGATGAAAAATATTTTCATCAGGAATCTGCGGGACATTTCTTTTATCTCCCTAATCTAAGTCTCCAGGCCATGTTCCTCCTGCACAGCACTTGGAAGTTGGGCATTTCTGCACGGACAAAGGAGAGATGTGTGAAAGCCATTTGTTCTAAGAGACTTGACTCTGGCTTTCAAATCCTGTTGCTTGGCAGGGACTGAGGACATGCTGTTATGAGCTTTCTTTGTGTTAGGATGAACCCTTCAGATGCTAACTTCTCATTGGATTGGAGTTAAAACCATAAAACCTGACTGGGCTCCATGTCAAACCATAAATCGGTTTGTCATGTCAGAAAGCCTGGCACATGATTTGTGTTAGTATCCAGTCTCCACAGCTTGACCCATGCTTGCTATCCAAACGGACTACCCAGAGACAAGCTGGGAGGTGACACTATCTCCTAAAGACTACTCCTTGACCAGCACTCCAAAGAGAAGAGAAAGAAGAGGGAGATGAAGGGAATGGGGGGTTTCTTCACGACTGTGGAAGTAATAAATCCAGCAAAGAAATTGAATCCCTCAGCAAATTCTCCTGCTTCAGCCAGGAAGAAGAAACAACAGGCGATCTCCGTGCAACAGCACAGTACTTCTTCAGAGAAGTATGCTGCTGTGTAAAGGAGAGAAGTCTGCCTCTCATGGAGGCTACCCGATGCTATTTCTTCACCTCCCTGTCTTAAAGAGAAGTTTTCCTTTTCTCCCCTTGAAAAACACCCACCTTAAAATAGTTCCAACTTCATATCAGGGGCCACATCTCTGCTGCAACTTTCTCTGCAGAAGTACACTGAAATGCAGGGCTGGACGCAGCATTGGCAAGGAGGTAGGGAGGTTGTGACCCCACCTCTGCACTGAACCTTGCTCGGACAGGTTTTCCTCTGGAGCCAGCAAGACGCTGCCCACGGGAGCTGCTGGAAGAGGTTCTTTTCACCTCTAATCTCTCACCCCTTCTATGTACGAGTGTCCTCCTCACCCAGCATCAAACCTGCGAGGCAGCGGGAAGGGAGCCCTGAGCAGAAAGCTTGCTCCTGACCTATGGCCTGACAGCCCACATGGATTTATTTCATGACCTCAGGCTAGTCTCTGTCTTTTTTGCTGTGAAACGGTAGCACTGGCACTACCTCCCCCCCCCACGAGGCGGTGCAGGGGTAAAACAAGGCAGGGCACGAGGCACAGACTCCCCTGCAACAAGGCTTCACCCCTGGGATGGACGGACAGACAGACAGACAGACAGACGGAGTGTATTACATCCACAGAGCAGTCGGCATTCCCTGGGGTGTTTCTGTCAGTCCCGGAGCCCTGACAGATAATCTGATTGAGAAATTCGACTTGCTTCTAGCTCGGCCAAAATGTCACACCCTGAAACAACGCCGGCTCCTTGGGGTCCCCCGCAGGACCTCCCTGCAGCAGGCGAGTGTGTTTTAAGACCAGGCACTGCCAAACGGAGCAGAGCGAAGGGCCGGGGCTGCTCGGGAACGTGGCACCCCTTTCCATCGTGCCGCTCTAGCTATGATGCCTTAAAAGGCTGGTGGCACAGAGGTGCTGCGGTCCTTATCTCCTGACGATGGCTGGTACTTTGGCGATATTATATTTATAGCTCATCTGAAGCACGAATGCCTAGCTGTCTAATTACTAAACACACAGTTCGGGCAATCCAATAAAGCAGCGAGTCTGTCCCTGTCCTCTCTCGTTCGCAGACTCACAAGCAGAGGCAGCACCGAGCTGCAGCAAGGTAAGACCGTGACTTATTTTGGTTTTCACTGTCCTTTTGGGCCCTTTTCTCCTTTTCACCTTCCCTTTGCAAAGGGCTCCGGCAATTTCTCAGGGCTCTGTGCAGACATCCTGAAGGGAGCGCTTGTTTCTCAGGGGAAGAGCGGATTTTAACATGTTTGTTCCCTTCTTGCTGCCAGGGCACATGCAGAGCGCCCCTTTTTGTATTTCCAGTCTGCCGTTGGGAACCAGGTGCTAACTAACAGCTGCTCTTTAGTTTCTGCGCTAATAATACGCTGTCATGTTTTCGTGTTCTCAAGGAACACAACCATGTCTAACTATAGACACTTTCCTGGTTTGAATAGCAAACTGAATGACTTCAGGCAGAAAGATTTTGATTAGGTTGTGGTTTTTTTCCCCTCTATCAGCATTTTCTTCTTTATGATGAATATTTGGAAAATGAATAGATAGTGAAAAAAAAAAGAGGACAGAAGGAACATTTTACTTTTTTTCTTCTCTTTCAGACCATTTCCTAATGGCCATGAAAGAAAGAAAGGCAAATTACAAGCGATGCTTGCTGATTTAATGTTTAAACAATTACTTGTTATGGATTACAGCAGCTGTGGGGAAAACGAAAAGAAAGTAAAGCACTGAAACATAACTGGGTGTCAAAGCAGGAATTCGTCAGAACCAGCCTGTAAAATAGCATAAGCAATAACTGCCAAATGCCAATTATCAGGCTATTGTTACATTAAATTACTTTTAACCTCGTCTCATGAGAGCGTTAATTTTCAAATGAATCCAATAAAAGAAGACCTATTTGGAAAAATAAGATTGTTTGTGCATATGTGTACATTTGTTTGGATGCATTTACACATGCATTTTTAATATAAATATAACGAAAGGCTTTTGAATCCGAGGATCACAAAGTATGACACAAAGGTAAGGAATATTAATGTCCTTATAGCCTGAGACCAAAAGATATCACATTTTGCACCAGAGTTTGTTTACTATTCCATTATTTAGGAAATTAAATGAAAGAAGACTTATTTTCAAAATGCTGAGAAAACATTGCTCCATGGGCTTTGGCAGGATCCTGGGTCCCTGGAACCCTTGGGGAGCAGGACTCCTTAGACCTGACCAAACCCAAGGCTTGTAGGAATGGTCATCCCACTTCAAAGTGGTTGGGACTGGGCTCAGTCCCTAAGTGAGGATTTCAAAGGCAAAAGGGTAGGTCCTCAGTTGCTCCAAAGCTGCTGGAGATCCACTGACCTTACCTGAGAGGTGGTTGTTTACTTCAGGTGCTGATCGGGCTGGTGGACGTGGAGAAGTTGGGTCTGGTCCCAGGGTGGTCTCTCCAGCTCTATCATGGCAATACATGCAATACACTCAGCAATTAGCAGGAGATGTGGCCCTGGGGGCTATGCCTGGGCCATTATACACTCCTGGCCTCTGAAACCAAGTGGCCACATCCAAAACATGTCCTAGGGACAGGATTTGCTCCCAAGCCATGCCCAGGCGGGATAGCCCTAGCCAGCATCTGTACAACCAACCAGGGTGGTTAACTGAGTCTCAGCACCTGGGGGCATCCTGTAGTTCTGCTCAATATATGAGCACAGACGCAGGCTCGGCTGGTGCCCTGACATGTTCAACCTCACCTGGGATGGGGACCCACTCCTGTGGTGGATGTCCTCAGTTAACATGTCTCATCCAGCTGAGCTCCCCAGGCTTAAGCTGGCAGGAGCCCACAACTGTCAGTGCAGATGGCGTCGAGACAGTGCGCTAAGGAACAAGCTTGCTCCACCTTTTATGTGAAGACCAGCACATAACGTAAGTGGAAGAAAATAGGAATGTAAAATACCAAACCGTCTGCACACATGCATATCTTATCTCCAGGCTTAGTATCCCTCCACGGATGCCTTGGAAGGCTTAACTGCAGCTGGTGTCTCTGCACATCTCTCTGTTCTCCAGCAGTAATGGTTCACCGCTAGACCGTGGTCTGCCCTGTTCACATCTGCACAGAGCTCTGATGTTCTGCTCCCCAGCACTGGCAAGATGAGTTTTGTAAGGTGGCTGGAGCCCAAAGGTAGTGCGCCCCACCGGAGCGTGCAGCATTGACCCTTAACAGGCCACCAGCGGGAGCTGGCAGCTGCTTTAGCTGGACGCGCTGCTCCACTTGGTCTGATTTTTCCGAGATCTTGCTATTAATCTAAACTGATGTGCCTCTGCAGTGAGTTGTGCAATAAAGAAATCATGTTCAAAACTATTATGTTTTTATAGAGTAGTCTCACTTTTCCCATACTAGAAATTTTCTCATGTCCTCAAATTCTTTGTCTGTCATCCAAGCCTCAAGATAAAACAGTAAAAAATAACAAAATCGTTCTCGTTGGGCACTTAGCATTAAAGTATCGCCACTGGTGTATTGACAGTATTCCCTCTTAAAAACAAGAAGCAGAAGCAGCATTCCAATCACATGCAACAAAACATTAGTTTGGTTTTTTTAAAAAAATATGTTGGCCAAAGATCTTTAGCTTGAAAAAATGCAGGAACGTACATACTAATGCAGTGATTTTTCACTGGATTTTAATTTAAAAGTGAAATAAAACAAAAAGACCCAAAGCCTGTTCCCAAAGTGAGCCCATTCTAAAGGCAGCCTTTCCAACAATAATACTTTATTCTTACCTAGCATTTGAAAATATGATTAATGGATGAATAACTTTACTTTTTCCCTTCCAAACAGCAAGCCATCAGAACAAGGCAGACCTTTGATTGCAGCTGGCAAGAGGCTGGGAGGGGGCAGACTCATTCAAACACTTCTTTAATACAGAAAATGTAAAAGGCCATTTTACAAGGAAGAAAATCAGGGAAGGAAAGGAATGCAAAGACTGGCTTGGGGGTGAAATCCGGGCCCCACTGAAATCAATGGGAGTTTTCTCAGAAACATCCACTGATTTTAGTAAAACCCAGATCTCCTTCTTTTCCTTTTAATTTTGATAGTGACAAACTTGTGCAGATTTGCACCACCAAAGCACATTTTCACATTTTTCCTTACCAGTTTTCCTTTTTTGCAGCTGTGTATTGTCTAACCAGAGCACAGGCACTCTGACACTGTTGTTTTTCAGTGAGATGAATTATTACCGGCTGCAATATTTTATCTTTGGCGTTATATCACGGCGAGTACAGTTTCATGCTGATAAATCTCAGGCTGTTTCAACACTGTTCATCATCTAACACTGATTAGCTTTGAGAAGCGTAGGTCATATTACACAGTTTTTCTGAAAGCAGTTGGAGCAATTCTGCCTGGTTTTGCTCAGCTCGCTCTGACACAAACATGGAAGGAGCACTACCATACACATTTTAAAGGGATCCATCAACTTCATAAAACCCCAAGTATTTCTGCAGCAGGTTGATTTACTGGCTACCGTTACACGTGCCACCAAGAAGTAATGAAACTGAAGGAGCTAGAAGAAAAAATATTTTCCCCCAATTTCATTTTATATTTTCAGTAACATTTTGTGTGAAGCCAGTTGTACAGGTTCTCTTTTATAATATTTTTTTCCTGCTGTCTCTGTGAAACTTCCGTATCACAATGAATGAGAGGAAAACTCTCCTTAAAAAAAAAGAAAATAAGTACATTTTCAAACCACATTCTCTTGGGAGTAGAATGGGCATAGACGTGAGGACAGAAATTATTTCACACGCTTCATACACAAAGCCAGTGGGCTTTCAGCTCAGCATATTCCCTGTCACGCTTCACAGATTTCCACCAAAGTCTCACTAGAAATTTGCATGCTGGAGGGAAGTAGGTAACATTGACTAGTGCTCCTTTTTGGTAGTCTGCAGCAAAGCCCTGTATGCCTAGAGATTACCATACGAAAACAGGAATACCTGCAGTCCAGAGATGCCAGCACACAGAAGCCCATTATTCTATTATTTATCCCATTTTTTAGATGCTGAGAATCTTAATTTCCTATGCAGGAAGGCCATTGACTGCAACATGCCCCACAGCCTCCAGTGTTGGGTGCAGAAGGCAACAGGACTCTCAAGGGGTTAGGACACCACTTATAATGCAAGAAAGGCGTGCTAACACCGTATATAGCATGGCATTCCTGATACAGAACAATAAAACAGAGGAAGCTATCAGAATAAACTCTATTTGTGGTAGCTTTCAACTTCTGGGTGTAAGCCCCAGCTCAGGAATTCACATGAGGACAGGTCAAACACATTGTGTGTTACATACTCATACGGCCCGTATTTCATATCGTTGAGTATTTCTTCTCTCAACATCCTTTTAGGGGAGAAAAGTAGCACTTTTTCCTAATTCAGAAAGGAGAGTAAGGGCCAGATCTGAGGGCAGACTCAAGTGCCGAAGTGCAGCAAGGATTGGCAGAGGCTGTGAGACCCATCTCAGGGCCGCAGTGACCCAGAGATCCAAGAACTAAGTCTTGGAGAGAGACCTTCCCCTCTCTTCCTTTCATCTGCCTTAAAAATCCTCCAGCCAACACGTGGGACGTTGTGCCCAGCTCTGCTCAATTAAGCAGGGGGGAATATAGCGTCTGAATTCAGGTGTGTGAATTCTGACAGGACGTATCTGCCCCATTTTAGCTACCCAAGGTCAGGTGTCTGTCTGAACTAGACAGCTGGATTTCCTCTAGATGCAATGTGGAGAGAAAAACGCATCTATAGGGAAGTTCATTTCACTCAATAGGTGTGTAACGAATCACCCCTCCCAAATGCCTCTCTTTCTCCACCCACTAGAGTGGGATCATGGATGGCTTGTTTGGGTCAGCTAACATTTTGTCAGTTAAAATGAGGTGAGATGGATGCCACTAGAGTTTTTTTGCCCCAATTACACAAAGCATTTTGTTGATTGAGAACACGGTGTTACCACAAGTCCTACCTGCAAACTCTCCTTTCTACTGTTATGAACCAGGGTGTTTTAGTAGTGTAGACTCTCTGTAGTAAGAACGGGGTTGTGCTTACTTCTCATCTTTCTCCTTGGTAATTTTGACGTCTTGTATTGGTTTTCCTGTATATCGATGCATTCTGGGGCGTTCTCTGGAGATTCGTGTGGTGAACCAAGGCTATTCTGGTGCTGTAGGAACGCTTGAAAGTCTGCTTCCAGGTGCAAAGTGGGACCAAAGTGGGACCCAGAGCACAGAAGGAGCATGTCAGATGAACGGGAAGCGCTTCTGGCGGAAACAAGAATCTGTGTAGGAAGCGGAAATATTTTGTTAGGAATTTTTCCTCGCTTGATGGGGCTGTAACAGAGAGCAATAGTCTGCAGGAATGGTGTTGACTCTCAAAACAAAAGGGTGTGAAAGAGTTTATTCGGGAATGAAGGGTTATGAAAGAGCATAGAGATTTAGGAGGAGAGACTGAACAGTGATTATTTTCTAAACCATCCATTCTCATCTGCAGGGAGAAAATGACACAAACCTATTTGAAAATTTGTAATGGCAACAGTCTTTGCAGCCAACATTGCCTAAAAAAGTTTCAATCCAATGCACCTTTTGGTGTCTGAAAAATTGGAGATTGCAATGGAAACATTAACAGTCCTTTGTAGAAAACTTGAATGGAAAGAAGACGTTTTGCGTGAGATTGGTACTTTCCTGATCTGATGCTATGAGTTAGACTTGTATTCCTAATTATCTTTACTGAACTACTTCCAAAAAACATCGGTGTGACTGTGGTAACGATGACAATCAGACAGCTAGGACACTGGTGTCATTCATTTTACATGGACTATTTAAAATAAGAAAAAGAACAGAGCTTTTCCTAATAGTGGAAGGTGCTTATGTAAGTTTGTTAGTTAGGCAACCAATGGGAAAATATTCAATCATTATAAATAACCTATTATAAAAGACAATTGTAACTACTTATCAAAACTGATACCAAGGTCATTCATTTGTAAATTGTTTCGCCCTCCATCTCATCAAATGCAGTAAGAGTTTTATTTTGAGGTCTCCAAGACTGGCTGCAGAAACATTTCTGAGCTTCGTGGTAATAATATTCCCATTTCTTTGTAGACCACAACCTTAAATAAAGCCATGGTGATAAAGCCATCTTACTTAAATTTTACATTTCAATAACTTGCAGATTCATAACCTAAGGAGGATATGGATTTATTAGCGCAACTAGTGTCTTAGGATACAATTATTGGTTGCTGTGGAATACTGGTGGCTAAGCAGAGGGTATAATTATATGGATACTCGGTTTGATTACACAGAGTATATGATGTGCACAGTAAGAAGACATATTGTGCTCCTTAAGAAGATCTTTAGCAGACAGAAGTGAGGAAGACACTGTCTGCAGATGTTGGCACTTCAGCACACAATTGAAAAGCAACCAGCAAAGCTGTCTGCTTCAAGGGTCTTACATCCACACTCCACCAGGTCTGAAGACCAAGGGACCACAGAACTGTAAGCAGCAAAGGATTCAAGAAAGAGGAACTAGAGAAGGCCAAAAAGGCTTTCTCCTGACCCTGAGGAACAAATGGTGCATGAGATAGAGGAACAGACAACATCAATCAAACCATAGAAATCTCAGGAATGGGTTTTCTAAGGATATCCTTGTCGAAAATTGGGAAAATTGGTAGATTTGATTTACTGTCATGTCAACTAGCATGGCACAGCTGGTGTCCATACAGTTATACTGTCTTACCAGGCAAAAAGAGACAGACACATCCACCCTCCTCTTTGAAGCAGTCCTTTGAGCAGGCCAGCCCTTGGGCCATGCCAGAGACCCCTTGGGAGAGTGATGGAGGCTTTGGCTCAGCCAGGCCAGGGGCCGCACTCACAGTTGAGCAGCGTGGACCATTCTCTGCTGTGTTTGGGCCAACACAAGCTACGGGTATAGACGCAGACAGGGAAGGCAGTGAGGCCAGAGGAATGAGTGACGTGGTCACCCTGAAAAGGTCTTCCTGTAATTGGCACAGGGAGGTTGCAGTATGTGAGGGCAGTTTGTTTGTCCATCCTTTTCTCCTCATCAGCCCTCGCTTTGATTCCAGTGGCAAAATGCACGCACAGGGGTGGAATGGCTGGGCCACCCTCGCCCACCATCGCAAGCAGGAGCACCCAGCTGGCATGCTGGGGATCATCTGGGTCCATGCATGGTCTTCTCCATTCCTCCCCCTGTTATCATTGCTTCCTACTGGAGTCTGACACTCTCCTGGTTGACTGGTTTTGGTAATGGTTTCCTCATTTGTTGAATGAGGTGGCTGGGTTAGCAGAAACTTGAAGGGCACGGGCACTTCCATCTCATCGTGCCTGGGAATGGGTTAGGGTTCATTTACGCAGGTGGTTGTGCTGGCTGCTGGGAGAGGATTTGTGACCAGACTCTCAGCCTGGATTCCTGCCCAAGTACCTACAGCCATGCCTCCTTTCTACCTTTTCCCCTTGTGCTTACAAATGCAAATGCAGGGTGGATATGCAGCTTACTAAAGGAAATAGCAAACAGTTCTGGGTCCAAGGCATGCTCTCATTGAAAGACCACAGGAGAAACAGTGTGGGCATGGCTGTAGAAAAGCTGTGAGTGCCCAAGCAGAGCAGCCTGCCTTCCTACCACGTCTTCCTCTGCCCTCTCCTGCAAGTGAAGTTTCTGCTGCCTGCCAGTGTTGTGTCTGCCGCCAGACAAGCCAGCCTCTTCCCCGCATGTTTTTCTGGATATCCCAACATTAGGGACTCTTCCTTGCAAATGAGGAGTTTGGATTCCTGGAAATCCTTATGGATATAAGGATGAGTCATCATCCCTGTGGACCGTCTCTTTGGGGAGCAGCTAAGGCATTGGTATTGTAGCAACCCAGCAAGGACGCGCTAGACTTTATGGTTAGCCATTAGGGATATACGCAAGGACTAGCACTACTTCATAATGGGTTTTCTGAGTCTTCTCTAATGATTAAAAAAAATTACTTATCTTCCAGCATGAGACACATTATCTTCAAGACAAGCTATTGTTACAAGTCTTTATTTAATTTTACTCACAACATTTGAATTTCATTCACATTAAGACAGCAACTCCACTAGACAGCCATGTGAATATAAACTTGGCAAAGGCAAACACAACCCATATGTCTATCAGGCTGACAATGGATGGTATATTTTTTCAGGTCTATGTGAAGTGTTAGACGTGAAGTTCACATCAGCAACTAAATGATTACTTTAATCCCATTATTTAAAGGGCCTGAGCACTTACAGAGTTCAAAGCAAGCACAGGCCTAAGAGGATCAGCAGCAAGGTCTCTACTTCAAAGTGCACAATCTAAGCTCATATTTTCAATCATAATATACGTCGGAGCCTACATCTCTGACCCTCTCAGTTTATCTGTAGTATATAGAAACAGTAGTTGAGCAGAAAAATAACTGTTGCCATACAGAAGGATCTTTCGGCAAAACAGGATGTGCCCAATCATATTCAGATCACAGACGGTGACTGTTTCTACTTACATCAAAATATCAGGAGTCTGAAGTAATCTGGGAAGTGATTTACAACTTTATGCTTCTTTTGAATACTAGGCAAGTTGAACGGTTTGGGGAACGGTAGGGCCAATAGGGTACAAAAAGAGTCCTCAGGGAAGAGACGGCTGTAACAGAAAAAGCTACATGAATTTTTTTTTGCTGCTGTGTTCACTGTGAGGAACTTGGAGAGCTTCCCACAGCAGAACACTTCCTTATGGGGATCATCAGAGGATCTATTTCAAGACGAAGTGTCTGTAGAAGAGGTATGGAACAAATAAACAAAATGAATAGGAAGAAAATGTTAGAACCAGATGGTGTTCACCCAAGAGATCTAAAGGGATTCAAGGATGAATTAGCTGAAATAATAATAGTGCACGGCCTCTTATTTAAAACAGGCTTAGAACTGAGCACCTGAAAGTAGCTCATACGCTGCCAACCTTTTTAAATGGTTCCAAGAGAAACTGGGAGAATTACATCCTGGTAAGTTTGATAAATTTAGTAGAAATTACTAAGCAGGGTAGAGAAAATGGATAAATATGATACACTGGGAGAAATTCAATACAGCTTTGTAAAGAGAAATCATGCCTTACAAATACATTGGGTTCCTGCAAGATGATAAGAAGCGTGCAGATACAGGAGATCTTTGGTTGGCAGCATCTGCTTATTTGTACTTTTCCACATGTTCAACATCAAACACCCTTAAAAACACATAAGCAGCCACAGGATAAGAGGGAAGATCTTTGCATGTATTGCATAAAATCGGTTGAAAGATAAACAAGCAGTCCTTACAGTGAAGGGAGATTAATAGGAGATTATTAGCGGAAATTCTACTAAGACTGAGAAACAGAAGGATTTTAGTCAACAGGATGAGTGGGCCCTGGAACAGCATCTTAAACTGGGTGTAGATAAGCACAAAGCAGTGCACATGAGGGAAAATGTAACTTTGGCTTTGAAGTAATGGTTCTGAGCTAACCAGCTGGATGTGAAATTTGGGGGTTATATAGGTCTACAAAAAAACCCAAACTGCTCAGTGGTCAAAAAAAGCCAAAAAGCAAATTGAATGTTAAAGTTCTGGCCACTTCTGATGAAAAAATAAACTGTCATATTGGAAAAAGTTTGGGAAAGGATGACAAAACATGGGGAGTAGCTTTCGTACAGAGTGGCTAAGTAGGCTGAGACTCTCCAGCCTGGGAGAGAGATGATAAAGATTGAAAAAGACATGAAAAGCCTGTAGCATATGAATAAAGATCAGTTGCTCATTATCTCTCCAAACGTAAGACCTCGGAGGCATCAGATGAAGCTAGTGGGTAATATGTTCAAAATTAACACAAGGAGATGGTTCTTCAACAACACAGAGTAGAGCTACCCGTTACAGGAAACTGTGAATTTCCTTTCAAGGGATCAGGAGGGAACTGTGCAAGTTCACGGAAGTGATATTCAGTATACATACTGCCTCCAGGTTGAGAAATCCCTGAGCCAAAAGTTGTTGGAGGCTGGGAGAGTATTATGAGGAGATATCATTACAGGTTATTCACACTTTCTTCCCAAGACACTTCTTAGCCCCCAAGAACAGGATCACAAGTTGGAGGAACCCTTCTGCTCAAGGATTCTCATACTACTGTGGCACGATCCGAATACCTGCAAATTACAGGTTCTGCCTGACACTAGTCATCCTTTACAGGCATGAATGTTAGACTGAAAACTCTAGTCCAAATGTCTTTTTCCTTCTTTCTGCCTTTTTAAGTGTGTGTTGGACTGACAAAACTTATGCTCATTTGACTTTGGAGGTTGTGGAGTCCTAACATTAATTTTTAAGGGCAAATTAGACAAAGATCTGCCAGGAATGAGTTAGATATTGTCATTCCTGTCTTGGGAATGACTTAGATAAGTTCCTGAGGTGTCTGCCAACTGCTCAGTTTTACAAATCTCTCTTTGCTCAGAAGCTCCCAGGGCCTCTGGCTGGCTGATAAGGCAAAATGGCAGTTACAAATGTTGCTGTTGGCTATTTCTAGAGGGTCATAAGAGATGTCAGGGATGCAGGCAGACAAAGCGTTAAAGGGAGCAGAAGGAAATTATTCACACAGAAGTAACATTTTGGAGAAGAAGCCATGAACAGCGGGGCAGTGGCAGGGGGAGGAATCTGGAAAGGGGACTTTGCCTAAAAACAGTGGAGCATGCTGGGAACACTGTGGGGAATACTAGGTATGTGAGCTATTTTGTACAGAATTGCACGTCTCGTGTGCTATCAGAAACACACAGTGATTAGTTTTTTGGAACAATCACAGTGTGCTTGTTTCATGTGTCTGAAACAGGGAACAATAAATCATGATTATACTAAAATGAATAAATCCTAAATTAAGGGGTAGTATTTGCCAATTCAGAAGACCAGCAATTACTGCAAACTCTGTAGTAATTTGACATCCCAGGTTCCACCCGCAGGGGTAGGAAACCCAAAAGCCTCTTCCCATCTGTCATACTCAGGGCCCCACACAGGAATCAAGCTGAATCCGCAGGAAAGAAAAGAAGCAACAGCTCTTCCATATAGGTCTCTGCACTATCATCGTTTAGAGTCAGCGTTTCTAAAGACAACTCACCTCTTGTCAGAGGTTACCTCTGGATCCCAAAGCATGTCCCAAGACGTGTCACCAGGCTCCCTATCTTTGTTTACAGATGAACAGACTATGGAGCCGAGGGGTTTAGGGAATGCTTGGAGCCCAAAGAGGTGTGAGAATGGCAAAGATCAAAATGTGTCACTCTGGTTTCTCTAAAAGTAGAGGCACCATCTGTTCCTTAGTGAGGGGAAAGAAGCAGAAAGAATGGTAGGGAAAGCGAGGAAGGAGAAGACCATATTCAACAAGAATTGTTGCTTTCTACTCACTTCATTACAACTCTTCTCCACTTGGTTAGCATCCTGGTAAGGGCTCTCCAGGGTAGTTGGCCCACACGGCCCAGATACCTGCAGCTTGGGGTACTGTTTGGTGAGCTTCCTTTATCTGCAATGGTTTTTATAGTTTCTTTTAATCCATGAGGACCTGTGATGGCTCTTCTGACGATGCTGCTTGTACAGTGAAAGACTTGTTAGTCCTGTAACATGGTGTCGCAGCTTTCCAAAATGTTGAAAATTCAACTCAAGAGGGCTTTTCCTTAGCAGATAACAGTTCCTTAAAACCCTGGCTTGCTCCTTGAAGCTTGCTCTCATGTGCTGTCTGCTCCTTCCTCGAGCACCACTACCCTTCTCCCCTGTGATCCCTTCAATTCATGCTCCACTGCTCATCAGTGTCAGGAGCTGTTTGTCTGCTCAGCTGAGATAGAGGAAAGCAGCAACAGAAGGGACATAGCTGTCTTTCTGTCTGGGTCATCCATTGAAAACTGTCTCTACATCTCAATTGTCCATGGAGAAAGGGGCATAGGAGCAATTACATAGAGAGTGGCAAACCATATGTTGACCAGTTGACCACTGCCACGTTCACTTTGAGATCTCTTTTTCAGGAGACACATTTCTCTGAATGAAACTGGGGCTAACAGGATAGTAAAGGATGTCCTGGCTAACTTTAAAAACTGAATGAAATCTTTAACCAAACTGACCATAATGGTCTAAACTGCTTTTAACTCCATCCCAGACCGTGCTATCACGGAAACAGCCTTCAACTTGAGTCAGTATCGTCTATCCTATCAAATAGAAATATATCATCCTTCTGAAGATAACTTTTCTTATACAAAACCAGAAGTTCTTCAGTGCTACTGATCCATGGCACTTTTCTCTAAATTCTCTGAAGAAAATTGTTTAAGACTGTATGTGAAAACTATCCAAACACATTAAGAAAGCAAACAAGGAGACATTTTTTTCCCGGATTAGATTGGAGTTTCTAAAACACCAGCTTTTCACACTAACTTAGGCTAAACACCTTCCCCAAAATCGAAGAAGTCTTGCATCAGCCCAAACCAGATAGAATTTCACATCATGTTAAGTTCCCCATCTGCCTTGGCTGCAGTGGTTTTAATGGATAGTCCAAAGGTATCTGTGATTCCTTCATCAGGATCTGTGAAAATCTGGTATTTCTTACTTGCTGAGTATTTCTACCTGAGGATCGAGTCACCTAGGGGAAGAAAGGGAGATCAGAATTTTGCAAAAAGCCTTGTGACCGGAAGACAGAATGGGGAGAGAAGACACACATTAAAAAATATCTATTTACACTTTGCATATTCCTCATATGCTTGGGGAAAGCTACATAATAGAGACCATCTTATGAGAATGAAATTTCAGGAAGATTTAATATTGCCTGGCTGTTATTTTAGGTTTAATGAACTAAAGTGCAACGTCTGCATGAGTCTATACTACTTCCAAAAGAGTAACACCAAAAACATCAGTTGTCCTAAATGCACCCTCTCGTATTTGATGGAAGTTTGCATTAAACAGGTTCCAGCATCGGAAAGGGATTTGTTGAATTCTGATAACGTAACTTAACAGTTTCCAGGATAAAATAGCGGTGGAAGGAATCAGTCATTAGATTAGCCATTTTCAAACCAAAAAGTGTAGCTTTCCACCTCCCCTGACCTCTCAGAGACATTAAATTTCTCTGTAACTCAAACTAGGGGAAATAGAAGTATTCCACTTCCAGCTGTCTCTTTCTACTGTTTTTCTTTGTTCATTCTTTTCATCCAGCAAAGGAGGTAAGTGCTGAAATGGTAGTTATTCCGGCATCAACCCAGTAGCTGAAGTGAGATTTCTGAAGGATTAGTTAAATCATTGAGAAGTCCTGCTATGAAAATGATACTTTTTCCATCTTATTTCCCATACGTGAGGTATGGCCTTCTCCACATAGAATCAAACCCATTAAAGCACACAGACCACTGAAGAACAAGCAATATATGCTACGTAAATGATACATATATGAGGAATACATAAACCATAGGGTATGTTTCTAAATCACAGGAAGGCACTGAATGGTACTTGTATTTTCAACCTTAAATTTAGGCACCCGATTAGAAACGTCGCCCCCTGTTTTCATTGCATTGTCTCCTCTGGAGCCTTGAAGATGGCTGATCTATACTGGGCTAATCTGAGAACCAATGAAGTAAAAATAAAATAAAATAATGCAAAGTGAGTCACTTAAACATCACATTTGCCAGTGAAAAAAGCCCCTGCTTTTTCCTCTCCATCTCCCTTTCCTTAATTACCATTAAGGAAAATTGGTTTTCTTCCCCTCGGTGGATTTGATGGTGGTGGGAAAGAGGGTGTGGGGGTTTTTGCCAATTACTTGATTGATGAATATTTATTCATCAGACAAAAAGTTGAAGTGAGCAGGGGTGGGCCAACTGAAGGAGGATAAGAGGTCAGAGGATCCCCCTGCCATGCCTTACAGCGTTTGATGGAGTGCATGCACCACATCCTGGCATGAGGGAAGGAGCTGCCCCTTAACGCTCCCTCATCCCTTTCGCAGCTCCGTGCAGTCTTGATGAGGCTGCTGAGCATCAAGTCCCACAGTGAGCCCACAGATCGTCGGGCTTTAAATTGGCAGAGGCTCTTCTGCCTTCAAGGAGCCAGAGATGTTAGATTAAATCGGTCAAAAATGAACTTATCTTCCTAAAGTCAGCCCATGACCTGCAACAGTTAAACTGAACCATTTCAGCTGGAGCCAGTATATAGTTCAATTTGAAATTGTGGAAAACACTTGTATTCCAGCAGGTCACATCAAAAAATCTCTGGCAGAGTTGCTGTAGTGGCTGTCAATGGACAGATAGGGGAATGAAAATCTCATGGAAATTAAAAAAAAAAAAAAAAAGATCGAATAACGTGTTTGGAATATTTAATTTGTTTTAGAAAGGTTTAGAAATAAACTGACTCAAATAGCCCAAATCTAATCACCTTCAGGGCCCATTTTTCTTCTTTACATGTACTTCTAAATCAGAGCTGAGGCAAGAACTGTAACTAAGATGGAAATTAATGATTATCGTTGCACTGTGCGATAGTTTAATATAAAAGAAAGAAACATCATTATTGTTGTTATTATTGTTGTTGTTTTTATTATTATGATTATTATGATTATGCGCTAACTATCCCTTTGTATATTTGCTAACAACTCACACAAGTGTTTGGCTGTCCTGAGCTCTATATTTACAGACACTGAAACTAAAGAACAGAAAGATGCCATGTCTTGTCCAAGGGCAACAAGCAAGCCAGCGATGGGGCTGGAAACCCAACCAGCAGCTCTTCCAAGACATTGGTGCAGCTCCATGGTAGCTAAAGGGGTCACTGAAAATTGCTCACTGTCTGGTTAACTCATCTTCCAGTGCCAGTGAAAATGCAAGGGAGGAGCCAGGGACGTGTGGCTGGGGAGTGCAGCAGCTTTGATTTAAATAAGATTCAATTGCCATAGAATCAAACTCCTTAATCCCACACGTACATGTTTGGTCCTCCGGGGCACAATGCCTGTGTTTTCAGAAAACACAACTGCAAAGGCTGCAGCATCAGACAGATCAATCCACAAGCATTGCTAGTCATCAAAATAACTCACATCTGTCAAGGAGGTTTTGCTCCTTGTAGAAGAACTAGGAATGGCCCTTTCCCACCACTTTATCCTGTCTGTGCTTTTGTAGATTTTGAGTAGCACTGAGACCAACTAACACATTTCATCCCCATTCCAAATGAATGAATGATTAACATTTGAGTGCACAAGGGGACAGTAAGTACAGGTCAGGGCTCTGGCACACATTTGTTTTGCAGGAGAAACTCTTAGCCAACCCATACGCACACCTGCACCATTGCCCAAATACCACCACCCCGTGTCCAACGCAGAAGGACGTTGGACTACCTTGCATCGTCTGGATGCTAAACAAGACCAACACTGCCTCGCGCTAATGGGCTTTACATTTTTTATCCTACTGGTTCCTCTTAAGACTGAAAGCATTCAAATTAAAGCACCTCCCTTTGGCAAGCGCCAGTCATTACTGAAGCATCACCCTGAATTGCCTCCCCACCCTACCCCTCAAATGGCAGTGAGCAGACATCTCCCATGTGCTTCTGGTCCAAATTCTTCCTTCTGGGAAGTTTCCCAAGACCCTCACTGTTTTGATTAGCAGAATGTGTTTCTGTTAGAACGGGTGATAGATGAAATTGGATTTTGTAGCAGAAAAATTAGTTCCTGGTTAGAGGAGGATTAATGGTTCCCCCTGTCTTTAACATGTGCCCACTGGCAGGGCTCTCCGTTGGGTCCCGAGCGTGTGCTAAGACAACCTGTTCCTTTAGGTTTCTCTTGCACAAGGGGATTTTTTTGTTTGTTTCATTGATTTCCCCTGCTTTTCTTCTTTTTCCTCCTCACTATGGGGGGAACTTGGAAAGAAAGAAGGGTGGGTGGAGAGAAACAAGAATGGGCTCTGAACACTTGTGAAGAAATGCCTGCACACTTGCTCCTCAGAAAAACGTGTGCACCTCTCCACGAAGGAGTAGAGACAGACAGCTTGTGTCACTCTTCTCTGGGCAGGGCAGTAAGCAGGCAAAACAGCCAAAGCGAATAAAGCCTCCTACCAATTTTAATCAAACACTTTATTCTCTCAGACAGGTGAAGAGCCTTTACAAACGTTTGGGTTTGAGTTGCTGTACAACCTTTCCCTCTGTAAAGCGCGATCCCTCGGGTTTAGCAAAGCTACGTTATTAATAAGCATCAGGGGCTTAGAGAAACAAAGGCTGGAGGAGGGAGGGGCGGGGGGGGCTCCTTTTAGGAAGGGGGCCAAGAAAGACAAGATGTTTAGGAGGGGGAAGTATCGACACCCTTGGACTAGAGAAAGTGTCGAATGCCAGCTGCAGAGCGCCTAAAAGAATGAGTGTCTCCGATGCTTTTGTCTCCTTATATGGTAAAATGATAGAGAGGGGTTTCACTAGGCTGGGGAAGGCAGCAGCCTCTTTCCACACAACACCGACTGCGGAGCTGAAATGGGAAGAGCCGCTCTTCGCAGGCGGTAGAAAGCCCCCAGCCGGCTGTACAGCTCTCCTCTGCAAGCAGGCCGGTGTGCTCCTTACACATTTGTTAATGGATGTGACCCCCTGTCCCTGGCCCAGGAGGTGACATTAACTGCCCGCCACTGCTCTGTAAGTAAATATCCCTTTTTTTCCCCCTCCCCACTACCCACGGAATATATATCTTTGAAGGTGTCGCTTGAGACAAAGGGTGCAGAGAGGAGGAGAGGGTTGTTTAATGCCCCAGTGGGTTGTTGGGTAAGGATGCGAGGAGAGAGGTTGCCGGTCCCCCCTTTCTCCTGAGAACACAGCGAGGGGCGTGAAGAGGAGAAAAAGACAAATTTCTGATCAGAGCAATTACTGCTGCATGTCCGTCCATAAAGTGACACATCAGCGAGCTGATGAGGCGCTGGGTCATTTCATGTGTAACTATTTTTAATGACTGTATTGTGCTGCGTGTGTAATCCACTGGGGAGGCGATAAAAAGTAGAAGCTGAGGTCTGAGATTCCTTACACCTCCGTGCACACTCCTGCTGCCGAGCTCAACAAAGGAGGATTTTTGCATTGTAGCGAGAGCAGATGCACATGAAACAAAGGTAGCCTTTCCTCTTTGTGGGCAAACACTGTGGACAGATTGTGTACGGGAAAAACAGGGAGCCATCAGCATCCTATTTCTTCTTTATATGTGGAGAGAATAAATTAGAACACAAATCACAATTAATAGCTCTGAATCCCTTCCTTCCCTGCTTCTCTCTGTGTGCATGTGTGTGAAGCCACAATAACCCAGGTCCTTAATGTATGCCATCTAACATGGATTTCTCTGTGTACACAATAAAGGAAATACTAACTTTCATTGTCTGCATTAACGGCTGTTCTAAACTTTCTACTTCCCTAAAGGGATATGGCTTTTATTTAGTTCACCAGATACCTGCATATTTCAGCTTTGCTGTGTAGAGAGACACACATAGTCACAAGAAACCAAACGTTATAAAATCTACGTACCAGCGGCAGTCAGTCTGTTATTGTTACTCCTGTGACTCCTATCTAGAGGCGCATTAACTGAGACTGCTGATTGACACTGAGATTGCCACGGTCAGTAGCTATAACACTTATTGTTGGCTATACATATTTGTATGCTGTCTTAAATAGGAATTGTCCTAGAAGGGACCAACAGAAGGGCGTGTGTTATTACATACCCACGTGCATCTGAATGTGAAGGAATGTTATAACTAAGGTTGCCATTTGGTTCCTGTTATGAACCCTATTTTCATCAGTTCATACATTTATGGGACTCCCCGCTTCCTGGCTGTAATCTTCTGTGCCTTTTATCAGCCAGATGGTAAACTTGCCAGGTGGCATTTACATTTGGAAGGCAGAAAAATAGTCTCTCTTTTTTATTTTTTAATTTTGGAAAAATTTCTCTTTGTTTCTGCCCCTGTACATGTAACTGGGAAAGGATGCACTCTAAAGGTTGCTGTCTACAGAGCCTGTGTATATTCTTGACTACATTTGGAGAAAATTAAAAGAAAGGATATGAGGTACTATGTTTATTGAAAATTCGGTTCCAAACACTGTTATAGTGGCACTACTGTAACCACAGTCTGACCGGAACACCAATAAAACTACCTTTTACCCTAGCCATAATGGAGATAATGATCTTTGCCTTCCGAGCCAGCACGTGGTTGAAGTGAGGGGGCAGCTGAAAGGACACAAATGGCTACTGCTGAGAAATCGTATTTGTGAAAGTCACCTGGGGTTCCCACCTCAGATCTCCACCTGGCTAGCGGGCCTGAGGCTGGGGCATGGACCAGTTCTTGAGGCCTTTTGAGAAAGCTTAAAAGATCCCAAGATGGCAGAAGTGCTGGGGTAGAATATACTTATTTTCAGTTCTCACCATTCTGCCTAATATGCCCCCATGGGAATCAGCAGTGCTACGGATGCAAATACCAAGTAGTCACTTCCAGGTGGCTGGGATTTATAGCAAAATATTACTAATTTTTGTGAGATCACTGTTATCACATAGCAGCAGCTATACTGTGTCAGATATTGTTTGTATATGCAAAACTCCTGCCATGAAGAGCACGTAATGGTGATTCCTAACTAAAGTACTTGGATACAGATAAGGCTCTGTTTCCTATCTACGATTATATGGTTTCTTAAGGAGGTCTAGGGAAGCTCGTTCCCTGAAATCACTTCTTTCCTGTCCATACAGACATCAGCACTCCTAGCTGGCACACTTTGCATTAGAAAAAAATAAGACAACTCTTCAACCACACACAATACAGTCCTCCGGGATCTCATCACGCTTTAAGCATCAGGAGCCAAAAAACCCCCAAAAGTTGGTGACAAAGTGCAACTCATGCAATTGTAAGGGCAGGTGATATTTTCTGCATTGCACTTCAAATTACAGCTTTCATCCAAAAAAGAAAGGGCTGAGGAGGGCTGTAAAGACCTATATTCACATGAGCGACTCTTGGCTCAGTTCTCCAGGGCATTGAGCCCTGAGCCCGAGAGCCGAGTCCTACCTGCTGTTGTCCTCACCTCCTTGACTCGCCTCACAGGGGTCAGGGACACTCAGAATTAAGGGAGGGTCAGGTAAATTTTGACACAGTCAGCCAGAAGAAATGGTTTCTTCTCCATGAAAATCAGGCTGAAAACTGAAGTAGTGGCCATTGCTGCTGGCCAGCATGCTGCCGATCTCTCAAGGTCCCCACAGACTGGTTACATGCAGGTCTGAGGCTCATTCATGTTTCTCTGATGGATAAATCAGTCCTCAGCATCTTCAGAGAAACTCTGGATGGTGTAGCGTTGTAGGCAGTCACCTTCCCTCGCTTGGGTACTGCTTCAGAGATTGGGGATCTCATAATTTGCATTTTTAGACTGATTAATTCTAATTGTGTAATTTTAATGTTTCATTTACATATGCACAGTTATTTGTGATGCAGATTGACCCCAAGTGAGGGTGTGAAATGGCAGGGTAATGACAGGTTTCATGGAAATAAATCTTGGATACTCTGACAGCCACTGAAACATTAACATTTCAACAATACTAATTAGCTATATATAGAGAAAGTGTTTGATTAAAAACCACTAGAGGCTTCTTTTAAGGCTGAGCATCAAAACACTCATGCCAGGTGAAAAAGTTATGGTCCTAATTATCCTTTTCACATACCCTTCTATATTATGTTGAATAATATTAACTACAATGCTAAATGGCTACTGTACTTATAGCATATGCTGTAAGAGGAATGTAGGTGAGCATAACACTGATGTAAGAATATTCATCTCTCCCTTTCACAGCAAACTTTCAACTTTAAAGTTGCAAATATAACCACCACAGCAGAGCCAGGCCTAAGGTTGCACTTTTGGTGGTGGGAGGTAGTTCTAGACCCTTGGCAAGCACAGGCACAAGAGCTCAAAACCTACCACCCTTTACTTCATATTGCGTAATAAAAGTAGCGAGTTGCATAAAACCGTAGAATACCTGTAAGCATTTACCTAGCTCTATTTTGTCATTGCTCTGAAGGAGTCTTGAGATTTCGACCAAAATTATCTTCAGAGACCAGAATCCCACCTCTGATGAATCCCCCTCTCCATGCTATGCTGCGCATCCCTGTGCATGCTGGACCCAACACCTTCCTTCTTCAGTCAGAAAGGATCTCACCCACAAAAAGATTGCCTGTGTCCATGTTCCCAGGCTCTCTGTGTCTTTCTGTGCTTGCTCCTGCATCTCTCATGCACCGCAGGTCCTTGGACTCAACATTAATAGCTGATCTCTTTGCTCTCTGTGCCCAGTCTCCATTCCGAAACCCCAGCAAACAAGTTGGACCAAACTGGTTTCACCCAGGTGTAATCGATCTATTTTGCTAAGATGGGCCCAGCTGAACTGGTACCTCTAAGGTTTAAGCAGCCACCTCTGCCACATTTTGGAAAGCCAATGGCACAGCAGCTGAGCGGAGAAGTACGGAGGCCCCACAGCCCTGAGGCATTTGCTGCTACAGTAGTTTTATATGGTAGCTGAAAGACGTACATTAACTGATCCTCCAAATCACCACGCATGCCAATTATCTTAGACAGAAAGGGGCTTTGTGGTCTTGCCTCTGTAAACCAGACGGAGGGACCCAGAGCTGTTCTGCGAGAGGCCAGGACAAATAACAAAGTATTTTTCCTCCATGGGGTCCTCCCAGTTTTGCTTCTGTACTTTCTAGAAAGAAGGAAACATAGAATATTTGGGACATTGTTCTTGTTTTGTGCCCTGGATTATATTACGCAGGATTTCAAAAATATAGGAGAATTCAGAAATGTCATTGCATGGTAGCACGTGGCATTTTCTAGGTATTTTTATCTTCGGATCTAATTTCTCTAGGATTAAACTCCATTGGAGTTTAGTGTCTGCAGTCATTTAGCTTTTACATTATTTCTGTAGGGTAGGGCTAGAGATAACAATCGGTTTTATTAACCTTATATTATTTTTCTCCTCTGTCATTTTCTGTTATGTGCTTAAATGCTCTTATTAGACGTACAAATTCCTATGCTTAAGTGATACCAAGTATTTGAACTTTCTCTTTGAGTAAGCCTTTGCTTATTTTGCAAGAGAAAGAACGAAAACAGCAGTTTCAAGAGGCTTTAAAATAGAAAATAAGAGCAAGCCTTTCCGCTTGAACTGTGCTCTTCCTTGCTATGGTAGATTTAAGAGTCATGCTCTGTGCTATTTCAATAGGCGCCTTTTGTAATTGAAATGTATGCAGGAATGTTGGTGAGACCATACATCCTCCAGTCATTTCAATATCAGCCTCAGAAAATCATAGTGTAAATCGTGTGGGGGACACTTTCAAAGTGTCAGTGCTCAGTTCTTCTGTGGCCTCTGAAGTCACTACCACCGGTGCTTGCTCTACCACTGTTGGAGTGGCTCTAAACTGGAGCGGGTCCTTATTGACTGCCAAACACAACAAACCACGCAGAAACCACAACTGGAGCGTTCCTTCTCCACTACTGTAACTGGGATTACTTTAGCCAGGCGCATGAGGAGCCTTACCACATGAGAAACATTTTCAGTTGTTATTAATATTATGTTAAGGAAAACAATCTTAAATAGCAGACTATCCACTTCCCAATTCATGATAGGCTGACTGTGCAATCCAGACAGGAACCAGGTATGCTTTGGTTATCTACACATGTTAATGCAGTCCGTCTGCTTAGAAAATTGCTCTGAAGTACTTAAAAAAGAGACATTGGAATGTTATACCATAGGCAAAGTAAGTCAGCCATGCACAAGGAAGCTGAGTAGCTGGAAAAACCTCACTGTGATTTTGAAGAACGTTTTAAGGTAACTTTAAAAAGTCCAATAAAGATTTTTATAAATCGTTTTTAATATTTAGCATGTATACAGAAGGGCCTGAGTGGGATACTTAGGAAGAGGTTTCTTTATTGGGGTTTGATTTTTATTGTTTTTCATTTTTACTATTACTTTCAAACATCAAACCAGGTTTTCCTGGCTTTTGCTGGGGAGCTTCTAGGAGATCTATGAATATCTAGTCTGAGTCTAAAACCTTCAGAAGCAGCAATGAACACCTCTGTAATTAGATATTTCCAATATCCTAACCTTAATGTGGACACTGATAAAGCAGTCTGGGCTTGTTAACAGGGCTGCTCTGAGAGAGCAATGACATATTATGTTATAAGGCCTTGATTTCTTGAAGACAAAGTGCCAAATTCTTTTGAATCGTTCTTCCGCAGCAGCAGCAAGAGAAAAAGGCTGTCACTTTCTTCTCAATTTTAAAAAAATTAAAAAGCACAGCCGCATCTGTCTAAGCATCCTTGTTTTATTTACAAGCTTAGTATAAACCCCACATCACAGGATACAGGGATACCCAACAACTTGTTCCTTAAAGTAATCATGACTCTCCTTTTTAAGGACCTGTGCAAAGATGATGGTATGAACAAGTCATAGTAATAAGGTTCAGTGTCTCAATAACCTTGCAAAAGTATTTTCCATTTCTTCTCTTTAATTGAGAAATGCACCTTCATGCAGCAGTAACCCAGTAGCCACTGGCTGGGACAGAGGTCCTGTGGAAGGGAAGAGCGGCTGGCTGGGCTTCCCGCAGGATGAGCTGGGCACCACTTGCCTCTCAGCACCTGGTTAGCTTTTGCATTGGCCATCTTTAAGCATAAGGAAGCAAACATCTTCCTGTGGCCCATGGAGGGAGACCTGGCTGTTCTGCATCCATCCCATGGCCAGGAGCCTGCTGCTGGGGGGTCAGGGATCCAAGTAACACCTGCCCTATGGCCAGCTAGACCTCCAAGTATTCACGTTCCCTTTGCTCTCCCTCTGCTCTGTCACGGTATCTGCGGGCACTCATGCCATGAAGAAAAGCATAAGCTATACCTGCCCAGACAAAGAAAGAGCGCTACTGCCTCTTAATGTGTTTTATAAAACTAAACACACAGGCTGTATGCTTTGGGTGTTTCTGGTGTTCATCTACTCTAGCTAACTCCTCAAGTTCAGGTGGACTCTGACTGTATGTTACTTCATTTTTCTTCTTGTTAGTGTTACTGGCAAATGGTCATTTCTTCTTTTCCTAAAGTAAATTAAAAAGAAATAAAATTAGCTTTCCCCTCTCTCTGCTTGCATGGCACTATGGCCTGGTCTGCAAAAATGATTAGTTGCTGAAACAAGATGATAGATAACAAATGTGGCAATAGCTGCTAAGTTACAGGAAAATAACCGCCTCTTGCCAGAAAGACCAGCATAGTTTGAACTGCTAGTTCATAGTTGCAAAGGATATCATAAATCTTTGCATTTTAGCCTTTGGAACATCAGCATAAATTGTTTCCAAATGCTCTAGACCTGCATGGCTTATGTCACTGGAGTTGCCAGACACAAATCTTCCTTTCTCGGAGGAAGGAAAATAAATAGAGAGAAAATTCTCCATGTGCACAGTTCTTCTGGAAAAAAGTCAGGTGAGAGAAATGTGTGTACATCTTGGAGGAAGATGGGTTTCGCTGAAGACCTTTTATTTCCTGTGCAGGTGACCAACAGAACATCCTGCTGCAGGGGCACACAGGTAGACCCCCCCCAGTCCTAATGACCTAACTGAGGTCAGTAGCATGTCCCCCTTTGGCCTCTACAGGGGCTTAAATCTGTGTCTCCGGATACTGTTACAAGAGATGAGAGCTTCACTTCACTGAGTAAACTAAACAACTCCTACATTTTTTAGACAGTTTCCCTTGGCTTCTTTCTCTCTCTTGTGCTCAGTGTTCAACACCGCCTAAGAGGGGTTGAAAGAAAAGATGCGCAGAACATCTGAGACTTGCAGACGGAGTTGAAAAAGCAGGCAAGGTCTGTGGCAGCTAGTCCTCTTTCCAGTAGCCAACACTGTCACGGGATGGGGCAACACCAGATGATTTCATAATGACATTATGAGCCCTAATAATATAACTTTAACAATTAGTATGATAACTTTAAGATAACTTTTAACTTTATGATAACAAGTAATATGATAACTTTAACAATTACTGCTAGTAAAATGAGACTGTGTGAGCAAACAGGAGAAGAAGTGGAAAGAAGCATAGTTTTTAAGTCAGCCTACTAACTTTTTGGTAATTTTCACACCAATTCTTACTTTCTGGAAGACACAACGTGGGTAGTGCTAACATTTGGCATAAGCTGTAACTTCTTTTTTGGGCATGCAATGGAAAGCTCTTTTCCCTTTGGAGATGTACTTGTTATATCTAATGTTGTAGGAGGGAGACTGTATGGCAGAAAAATCAATTTCTCCTTCATGATAATATTGAGCGCAATCTGAAAAAGCATAAGTATAAAACGACCACTGCAATAAAATCTAAAGACCTTGTGGTACCGCAAAGAGGTATAATAAAAACGAGCTGCTGGCTGACAAAGCTTTACAGTCAACAAGCATCAAACACAAGAGGAAGAAATAGATCAATGGCAAGGAGGTTGAGTTGCAATTTGTGTCCATCCACAACTGTAAGAGTCTTTTGTTGCTGTTTTTTTCTTAAAGCCCAAAGCAGTGCATAAAATCTGCACTGAAGCTAAGCAGGATTTTTGCATATGACAGGAACCAACAAACTGGCAATGTAGAGGACCACGTGGCACCAAGTGACAGGCAAAAACATTCCTCAGTATGATTTCAGATTTCTTGTTTGTAAGACAAAAGTGAAACGATTTGTTTGACATTCCTGCTAATTCTTCAGTAGATAGGTCCCATGATTACTTTATATGTAATTTCTTCTCTCCAGAGAAGGAAAGAAAAAAGTTAAATACCCTCAAAATATCACATAGCAGATTGTGAGATCCAATCCAAGGCCCAAATCTAAGCAGCCTGGAATTTGGGATGCTTCACCCTGAATTCCAGCTTTCTGAATGAAACCACATGAACCCGAATTCCTAACTTTAAGAGATATTGGATCTGAAATTTGTGCCAGATGCAATAAAAGATTCACACGACTTTAAAACCAAAATGCAGATCTTGGAAACTTGCCTTTCTTGTCCTTTAATTTCTCAGATCTCTGTAGCTGTGCCTCGAACCCCATCCAGAGCTGCCCCTTCAGTGCCTTCACAGAGTAGAGTTCACCCCTAAATCTGTTTGGGACACAGAAATCAGGTCTGCTTCTCCCTGCTCAGGGAGACAATCTTCAAGCACATTTAACAAAATTAGATCCCTTTCAGGAAAGGGAAGAAAATGCCCAGTTATTTTCTAAAACGGTGTCAGTGGCTGTTCCATTAAATAGTGCTTGCCTCTGCTCCTGTGAAAAGCACCCAGAAAATAATACAGCACTCAAGAAGAAATCTCCTGTGACCAAGAGACTAGAACATCCACCTCTGAGTCTTTCTTCCAGTCACAAACCACTTCTATATTTTAAATTTAACAGCTTTGGATGAAGGATAGAAATAGTATAAACCTGTAAAGGAATCACACTTTTATGTTGTTTTGCTTTTACACATCTTGATGGCAGAGAAATTTTTCACTTTTCAGTATTGCACATCTACTTCTAATTCACAGCTAGAAAGAACTAATTCTGAAGAAAGTTGCAAAATGCAAGTTCATATATGGTCCCTGCTCACACTTTAACTTAGTAATAATGCAAATCAACTGTGCAACCAGTTCCTGTCATTTGGAAAAAAATATCTAATAAAGTCTGGTAAAAAATACAGATTTCACAACACAAACTGTTTGGACAAAGCTATCACTCCTCTCAGACTCAGACATACACACATACACGTACCAGTTTATACTGCTCTGACTCCATTCATTTTGCTGAAATTAGTCCTTGAAGGAAATTAAGTCCTCTCTAGTTCTTTCATAGGAAGTACAAATGCATTATGTAGGCTGGGGGTGTAAACAGGCTCAAAATGGAGGGGAAAATAAATCCATCATCACCTTTTAAACATGTTGGTAAAGATTGCACCTCTGCTTCAAGAGGAGACTAACTTGCTGGAAGCAGTTATTAAGGAAAGGTCGCTCTGTACCGGCCCTGTTCTCCTCCCTTGCACTTTCATTGCTAGCCACTGCTCTTGGAGACAGGCTGGAGGGGAACTTTGCGTTGTCATTGAGCTTCTCTCTCCAGCCTTCTTACTTTCCTTCTTTTTGCTATCAGTCCCTATGATCCTCTTTACTCCTTAAGGACCAAAAGCATCTAACATACTCTTAGCTCCTCTTTGGGATAAGGAAGTTAATTAGTTCCTAGAGCATCTGTAGGGTCAAAACAGCTGGACTGCTACTCCTTCTGGGCTGTCCATAGCACAGACGACCAGCAGTCAGAATTTTTCCTCCAAGCACGTTTTGGGGGTTCGGTAGTTTGTCTCTCTTTCTTCTTTAGTAGTTAGTTGGAGTTCAAAAGACTTACCAGCAGCTGAGCCATCACTTACCTACTTCACACACATAGAAAAGCACTCACCCCTTAGTCTGTGCTAGCCACAGCACAGTTCAGCAGCTGACTGAGCATCGAAAAAAAAAAAAAAAGGAAAAAATCTTTCTAGCCATCAAAACAAACTTTGTCTATTTTGCCCATTCAGACTACCATAAAACCTTAATCAAACCCCAGCTATGGGGAATAAAAAATAATAATAAAAACTGAAATCCTGGAGAACTCAGGATTTCAATATGCCCTAAGGGTGAATCCTACCGCCAGGAGGAGAGGACAAACTCCAGAATCGAGCAACCTCTGCCAAGAACATTAAGCGAGTAACGATTTTTTGTTTAAAACTGAGAGCTGAAGTTGGCAAAAGGACTGCCGCTGCTGTAAACGTCACTTGTGTGTGAATGACAGAGGTAGTCACTTAAGCCATTAGTACCCAAAACATTTAAGGCTTTATAGTTCAAATGTGGCTTAAAGAGGAGATCAGGCCTGGCAGGCAGTGAAGATCATGCAGTCCAGGTGGAATGTGCTTTCCTCCTGGGAAATTCCCCTTCCTAAGCAGGCAGCTATGCCCTGCTCCAGCTGTAACCTCCAAACAGATTTCAGGTGCAACACACACTGCAAGCTTCACGTTAAGAGAGAAGCTGATGACTCCAATGAAACCCAAAATAAATTGTCCCAGGCAATAACGAGCATTCATTCAAGTAATCAAAGTCATTTGTGTCATCATTGCTTGTGTGTGCATCCAAAAAATGCTGAAGACGTAACAAGACCTGAGGAGCAAATAGCAGTTGTCCCTAATTCAGATAAGGTGATATATCATTTGCAGTTCCTCCTACTTGCTTCTCCCCACCTGTAATCATTGTTTGACTTTTGCCTGAACCAGGGTAGCTAGCTCTCATTTGTGTCCCCATACGCCACAGCCATTGGATAACTCATTCAGCTGTATCAGAGAAGAATCAGATGTACAATCACCACCCCCACATCTCCGGCTGTTAACAGTGCCCATAGTCCCATGCATGAGCGGAGACGGAGGGTTGGTGTCTCACTGAAGGGCAATGATTGCCAGGCATTGTCTCATTGGGAATGTAGAGAAGGAAGGAGCAGAAGCTGGTGCCCAATAGCCTATGCCTGACCAAAGTCTACCAGCAATGCAAACCTTTGTATTGCCTTCTGGAGAAGATGTTGCTCCTTCTGAAGATTAGCTGGCTCATCCTCTTAATGTACTTGGCTCCCTCCATCCCCTACAGAGACAGCTTCTTGCTTTGGACCTATCGGTCAAAACACATTCACAAATTCCTTGTGAATTCTTCAAACTCGGGAATTATTCCTCTGTCTTGTCTCTAACACTAGCTCTGGTCAAAGATGGATCAGTGGGTGGCTAAAGTAGAGGTGCTACTGTCATTATCCAGCGCTGCAAAATTTATAGTCCAGTTTCTTCCTATTGTGTTCCTTAATCTGGCTGAAAGTTGAATTAAAATTGAGGTACAACGTGATAAACAAGAATTGGCAAACCTGTCTTGGGGGACCGGGTCAAGAGTAGCTCAGTCTGACAGGCACCTCTTTCTGTCTTCCTAACAGGATAGCTGGACTCCAGACACCAACATGACTGAACGCTTTGACTGCCACTACTGCAAAGAGTCCCTGTTTGGTAAGAAGTACATCCTGAGGGAGGACAGCCCCTACTGCGTGAAATGCTACGAAAACCTTTATTCCAACACCTGCGAGGAATGCAAAAAACCTATTGGTGCTGACTGCAAGGTATGCAAGATTTGTGTCTTGTTACAGAAATCTTGAAAGAGTAGCCTGGATACATAGGTCTCAGACACGGTCTTATCACCTGGAAGGGTACATTAGTCCAGCTTAACAGCTACCTAGGGGGTTCTTTTGGTGGGAAAGCATGCTTTCTGGATCCCTGTATCTGTTCTTCACCACTTCATTTGGCAAACCCTTCTTTACCAAGCACGTTAATAGAAATGGAAGAACACCCCTCTCTTCCCATAAGGCATAGGATGATCTGATGATCTGACGCTAGGAAGAACCTCTAACCCATTAGGATAGCCCAACTGCCTCTGGGGCCATCTGGGATCTGGAAAGCTGGCAGAAGCTGATTTTGCCTACCTTTGGGTCAGAGGGAAGTAAGCCACTGCTGGCTTTGCAGTGACCAAAACTCAGTTGTCATCAAGAGACAAGACATGCTCAAGAAAAGCTGCCATATCAGGGACCACAAAAATTTGGCTACCGCTGACCCAAGTAATAAGTCAGTTAGAAGACAGAATAATTAGCCTTTTAAATACAGAATGATGATAGTGGAGTCTAACTAAAGGTTGCAAAGAAAAGAGCACAGAGACCTTGCTTGAGCTATGCACTGCTGCACCACATGGAAACACCTACCTGACATAAATAAGGTGTGACCACCTGCGTTTCTTTTAAATTAACCAAAACAACTGGAGTTCATGCCAGATTTACTCTGAATGAATGAAGACAGATGATATTTGAGCCATCCAGTGAAGTGTCTGTTGGACTACTACAGAGAGACTTCATCCTATATACATCCTCCTTGCCCAAAAGTGACCTGTTCAAAGTGGGACAAAAGTTTCACTGGCAGAGTGAGTTTGCACTAGAACAGCAACTCTCATTGCATGGCCACAGGATTTTTTACTGGTATGAGGAGGTCTGAGGTTTGATTTCCTACATTGCTGGTCCATACCTCTAGAAGTACCAATTACTGATATTACTGTTACTGATACTACCGCTCTATCACTAGGTCAGAGATATAAAAATCTATATTTACTCAGATTGGGAGAAATAAATGTCTCATATCTTCCAAAGCGATCTATCTCACTCTGCTGGCAAATCAGTAGGAAAGCCCCTTTCAGAAGCCTTAAAAAGGTGAGAATGTTTCATCATCATGACAGGGAACTGGCAATAATCTGTACAAGGGTATAAAACTGCCAGCTTTCCTACAGCTTATAAATATTCAGATTAGAGAAGAGATACAGCTGGCCTGACCTGAAAAAGAATAATATTTCTGCCCCATTCCAGAATGTGCTTTTGTTTTAAGGTCTCTTTCTAATCCCCTGAGAAGATATTTCCATGTGTTGATATTCAAGAATTTAAAAACTTGGACCAGCTTCAACAGATCTCAGACAAAGTATTCAGGAATTAATCAGGCTGAACTTTTCAACCCAGATTTATGGATTAAGGGAGTGTGGGTGTTATCCGATATACTGCTCTTCTGTACTTTTAAGCAAGACACACTCTAATAGCGGATAGAAATAAAAGCCCCTGATTGTCTGCAATATAAGAATATTTTATATATATAAAGAACCAGAACTTTATGTAGAAAACAAAACTAATAAGATAGTAAACAAAGATTTCTTTAAGAGCTATAAAGTGTACCGGAAACAAATTTGTCCTTTTTTGTTTCTGTGACTGCTGTTTGTGCCTGTCCATGCTTTATGCTGCAGCTTTTTGATGCGTTGACCAATTTTAAGCAAATTCCGACAGATGGATAAAAGTTGCAAACTTAAATTCCTACAAGTTTTCTGAAAAAAACATGTGGCTGGGTAGAAAAAGAGATCTTATTAATGTTCCCATTGAGAGCAAAAACCAGAGTAGTTCTTCAAAGACAGTAATAGACATACATTTGAACACAATTGAGAATACTTTTGAGAGCGCCCTTGTAAGTGGTCAGCCACAAAATAAGTTTCAGTTGAAGCTTGTGCACTGTATGAATGAGCATAATTCAGTCATGAAACACAAAGTCATGAAAAATCATGCTTCTGCTCCTCATTAAACTGTATATATACATGGGTATATAAACACATAAGAAATATACACATATACACAGACATACACGTATGTATTTTTTGATATATATCTTTTTACATATTGCATTTGCATTTTCCCCTGAGCAAAGAAGATAAGATGTACTATATTTGGAAATAAAACCAGTATGTTTACTGGATGTAGAAAAATGGACTCCCTATTTATTTGTATGTTCCAGCATAGCCTTTATACAGCTGTAAAATTTGGGACCTAATGCAGCAACAGTGTTATCAGAAAGGGTCACATCCAGATCTCTGCATCTGTCAGGGACACCCATCCTCACATCAGCATTACAACCTAAAAAGGTCCATGCAGCTCTCGCCTCAGATCCTCCTTTTCAGGTCCCTTCTTGGCCACTGCTGTTTCTCTGCACCGAGAAGAGATGAACTGAGAATCCACCTGCAGCTGAGATGCTCTTAATTTCCCTCCTACCAGCCCTCCCAATTAAAAGCAACCCTCCTGTAGCCGAAAGGGTTACCCCAAAGTAAAAGAGGTGTTGATGAGGGGACAGCCAGCTCTCTGTCATCTCTGACACTACTGTAGTGTATCAGCGCTGCTGTGCAGCATCAACTCGCCCGAGTTGAACTTAAGCCTGCTCGGACACTGGTAATTCTCCAACTTTGACAGCACTGGGCTCTGAGAGGATCAAACTGGTGCCAGATTTTCACCTTGTGTTTTAGCTACGGCACAGAGAGCCCACAAGACAACTATCCTGAAGACAAGCTTTCTTTGAATTCAAATCAGGGGAGAATTTGCTTCATATGGTAATTTATGGGTAACTGTGAACGTAACTGAGTAATAATTAACTTGTTCTTTATTTTAAATGCCCCCCTTTTTTTTTTTCTCCACTAAAATACCCTGCATGACAACATGTGTCTGAATGACACCTTTGGAATTAGGCCATTTCATTAACTCTAAACAATTCTAGCTGATGTTTATGAAACTTTCACAGACAGATTAAAAGCTTCATATACTGAGTGGTAGGAGGCACTGGCAGGCAGCAGAAAAACACAATGCCGTTTCTCTCACAGCTATTACGCATTATCCATATGCCAACAGGTTTCAATCAAAACTTATTCTTTCTAAAAAGAATTGGCATTCATCGCCTACGTCCCTGGTGAATGCTCACCACACCTACAGTTCAACGCTTCTTTCTGGAAATCCATCCATTATGTTCTCATTTTCTTGACTGATGAAGCGTGACTTTTGGTTGATTTTGGCTTTTTTAATAGTTTCCTTGCAGGCCCTATGGCACAGAAACAGTCACAAATACGGGAAATACCTACAGTAATCCCATGTTTAATGCAGTCCACAAGCTGTCCTTGGCAAGCAGGAGCGGGTGAAAACTGTCTGCAAAATGTGAATCATAGGATCGCCTAGGTTGGAAGGGACCTTTCAGATCATCGAGTCCAACCATCAACCTAACACTGATAAAAACCATCACTAAACCATATCTCTAAGAACTGTGTCTACCCGTCTTTTAAAAACCTCCAGGGATGGTGATTCCACCACTTCCCTGAGCAGCCTGTTCCAATGCTTGATAACCCTTTCAGTGTATAAAATTTTCCTAATATCCAGTCTAAACCTCCCCTGGTGCAACTTGAGGCTGTTTCTTCTTGTCCTATCGCCTGTTACTTTGGGAGAAGAGACCAACCCCCACCCGGCTACAGCCTCCTTTCAGGCAGTTGTAGAGAGTGATAAGGTCTCCCCTCTGCCTCCTTTTCTCCAGGCTGAACAACCCCAGCTCCCTCAGCCGCTCCTCATAAGGCTTGTTCTCCAGACCCCTCACCAGCTTCGTTGCCCTTCTCTGGACCCACTCCAGCACATCAATGTCTTTTTTTGTGGTGAGGGGCCCAAAACTGGACACAGTACTCGAGGCGGGGCCTCACCAGTGCCGAAGAATGTGAGAATGAAATTAAAAGCGGATTGTGAGATAAAGCTTCTGTGTCAGCACGCAGGCCAAAAATTAATCAAAAGGGTCAGTCTTACACTCAAACTAAACAAAAAAATAAAGCCTCTAGTAATGTGGATCAAGAAAGGGAGAAAATATTTGCTTTTAATGTTTAAACCTTGTCCTGAATTGCAACACTTTTTCGGTGCTTTACTGAACATCAGAATAGTTGTTGTGAATTGGAATAGTAAAAGAAACAGACACCTTCATCTCTTCCCACGTCACTAAGGTGCTGGCTTCAGCACGAGATTGCTTATTTTTACCTTTTCTAAATGTACTTTTGTTAAGGAAGTAGCAGTCTAATGTATTTAAGCATTTTACTACAGGGTGTGCATGGCTAAAATCTGTACAGCATTTTGTGGTCATACCCCTTTTCCTCTGTTCAACCTTCTGAAAAGAGCATTGTGGCAAGCATATAGTTACCCTGCCGGTAATAATCTCTCTAATCTCTTTCTTCCTGTTGGGTCCCTGTTGAAAGCCAGTTCAGGAGAAAAGGTAATACAAAATGGCTTAAATTCACTTAGACTTATAAAGCCAGAGTAGAAGACAATACAATTGCAGGATATGAGCGGTCTGTCCTTAACCCAGTTACCTGGTAACTCTAGTCTTAGGGCTTTTCTAGTTAAAAAAACAGAAGTCACAAGCAGCCCCATCCTAGAGGCCCAATGAGCCACGCTGGATCAAAAGTATACAGAACTACGGAGGAATTATCAAATGTGATTTTGCCAATGTTGAAAACAGTTATCTTGACAAAGCCTTCTTTGGGGATGACATAATGAAAATAAGTGAAAATACAAAAGCACATAATGGCTTTTCAGAACCATAAGTTCCAAATCCAGTTTGCAAGGGATGACTCTAAATAACTTTGAATACAAATAGGATCTGCATTAAGTTTTGCTTGCACCATATTCTTACAGTCAGTTACTTGAGTGTGTACAAAGGACCTCCACTTGGCCCACTCTCTGCCCCCTGTTTGAGAAACATCCCAGGATTCACTGTTCATCTGATTGTCCCAAAGAATGCTGACCAGAAATTTTCAGCTGAGGTTTATTCTCAGATAAAGCTTAGAAAGGCACCCATTCACATTTGAGTAGCTTCAGGGGCTGCTAATCTGATTATTTTTTATGTTCGAATGAAACCAGATAAGGAAAGGGTTATTTTCCATGTTCAGAAGAAATGCAGCAGAGTGAAGTGTTAAATATTTCTCCCTGTAAATTCTGCTGCAAAATTTATCTCTGCGGAGACAGGCATTGCCCTCCTCCCCTTCTCTTTTCACTTGTAGCACATCTGGAACTGGTCTGGAGCTCTCTGCACTTCAGCTGCAAAACACACATATAGGACAGACCATGTCCATGAGCATCTATGCATGCATCTCTGTATATGTTAATGCTCTCCCACTTCTCAAATGACAATCTACGGTAATTCTTCAGTCTCTTGTCTCTGCTTTATCTAACAAGCCTATTATCAGTGCTTATGTGTGCTTTATCTAACAAGATCACGTGGCTGTCAGTTTTCATACAGACGCACAGATTGATCGCAAAAATTCATTCTCCAGATTTCTTTCAGGCAACATAGGAAGCTGCCTTTAAAACTACAGTTAAAATACGTAGCACCAGGGACTCATTTCCCTCAGGCTGCATAAAGCGTCTGAGAAGTCACACTCATCAGTATTTTAAGGATACATTCCAGCTCAGAGTCCACAATAGTAATTTTCTTTATTAGTTCTTCCTGGAAATCCATGCAATAAACAGCAATTTGTTGTGTATCACTTGTACCTTCTGCTGGAACAAATTTGTTTAGGTTACAAATCAGCTAGTGTAAGCTAGAGCCTCACATGCCTGGAATAAACCTAATGCTCTGTCAGCTTAACTGAGGACCAGCCTAACAGACAAGCTTGAAGTCAGTTTTGCACTTGCAACTTCTCCAGTGTAGAATTTGTTCCAGATCAATACAGCCACAGCCTATGTACAAGCCAAGTTAAATATGCAACACACTGAAGTAAGCCAAACCTGATTTCTGGTGACTGTATTACACTAACCTAAGAACAATTATGATACAGAAACTGTTTCGTTAGTACCTTGGACTTCTTGCTCCAGATGTGACAGATTCAGAGAGACAAAGCAAGAGAGACAAATTTCATCGGTCTGATATTCTGCTGCAGGTATGTCAAAGACAGATATCTTAGACTGCCTTTACACTCAGTGACAATATCTGTTATAATCATCCAAGGTAGCTAAAGATTATGCAAGTCAGTCTGTATTTTGGGTACTTGGGTTGTAGTTGCGCTTCATCTCTTTGCCATGATGAAATATCTCCTACTTTCACCTACCCAGCTAGCCTGTATACAAGCTGCCATCATAACTGACTCAAGGATTAAACCTTTCATCATTGACACCTAATCTTTGTCTTCATCACTCCTCATCTAAAAGGCGTGCACCTTCTCCAGGGTATAACGTTATTGACAGAACAAGACAGAACAAAAGCAGATATCGGCATACGGCTTTTGGAGATAAAAAATAGCTTGCAGAATATTGCAAAAAGAGAAGGGCATCAAGTGGGAAAGAGACGAGAGAAAGAAAAACATATCTGTTGTCATTCTATTTTCTAGCAGGCAAGTTTCACATTTTGGAAAACTCTGTTGGCTGGATGTTGTATTTTTCTGTTGAAAATATTATTCTCCTCTGAGATCAGATTTAGGCTATCCAACTTAATTTAAAGAGGAAAAAAAATGTAAGTAACTTCCAAAGAAGGGTTTTTCTTTTCATTTTGCTATTAGGAAAGACTAACATTTTATAGTTAGAAATTTGGGTTGTTTCAAAAGGAGTTAGCTGAAATGAATAGACAAGCTGAATAAACAACTGTCTGAAAGCTGTAAAGTAGGAGGCTTAGATAATCTATCGCAGAGCGTAACCTCTGAGATGAAAAACACATTGGATACCAATTGTTACTCACAGTGATTTAAGAAATTTAGGTGAGTAGCGAAGTTGTCCAAACAAAAAGTCTTTATTGCATGGTCAAATTCCGATCAAAGTTACTCTAGTTTAACAAGCTATCACACATCAGCTGAGCTAGGCAAAACTATTGCAGTGTTTCCTGTTAGCTACTTAGGAGAACAAGGCTTCTGCAGACATAACGCGTGGTTATTTTAGGTTAACCTAAATACACAGTAGTTTTTGTTTGCTTGGCTAAAATGGCATATTTGGAGTTACCTGTGACTGTACTGACCAACATAGAGTGGTTTAGGCCAGACTATATTTGAAGACTTAGTGATGGTTCCAGTTACACAATTAAAAAATCTGATATTCTACAACTAAATTTTTTCCTTCCAGATTAATTCCTAACCAGATCCTAACCAGATTAAATCCTAACCAGATTAATTCAGTGCTTGTAACTAATACAGTGGATCTTGAGCTAGAACCTGAGAAGTTATTTCTGCTGAATTTTTATACTCCCCATTCATTACAATACTAGCTCCTCACACTCCCACTTCAAACCGAAGCCTATATATTTTGGGGTAAACACCCTTCCTTGTAACGATCTAAGCTGTTTGAAGTCCACAGGCACTGTTCAAGTGTTACATGATTAGGCCACCTTAATTTAAATTTTAAAAGGCACAATCCATCCCTTTAGGTCACAATTTTTAGAAGGACCAGTTTTTTTAAATAATAAAAGTACCACTGGGGAGGGTATTTTAAATACTTAGGTGTCCATACTAATCCCTTGGCCAGAGTGTTCTGGATCACTGGCTGCAGGTTTGATGTGGTCTCTCATCTTTCAGTCTGATTCATGTTTGAAACACAGGTAAACCAAAACACAAGAGCCGCTAAAAATCAGTTGCAGCGGAAAAAAAAAAAAAAAAAGGAACAGAGATCAGACCAATTCCACCCTTGGTGTAAATCTGTTGAACTGAATAAATACCAGAAAGTAATTGGGAAAAGGATTTCTGTCCAGGCTGAACAGCTGTGGAATCAACAATAGCTAAGACAAATAGGGGAAGTCCATTATACCTACAAGGTTAACAAGTTTTAATCTGACTCAAAAACAAGGGTTTATTCTCAAAGGAAATATCTAAATGAAACTAGTTGCTTCTCTGACACATACAAAAAATTAAGATTACTTTAAACTGAAACAGGTCGATAATTGTCATGAGCTGTTCTTGGTTATCATAGCAAAATAAGTTCACCTTCACCAGAACATTTTGTTTTCTTGAGCTGTGCAAATTAGCCTCTACTCCTGGCTGTGATTCAGCTTTAGACGTGTTTGCATTCTCTGAGTTCCAGTTGTTCCAGAACTGTTCATTCTGCTTACTCTGTGGTTTTGGATTTCTACAGGATCTGTCTTACAAGGACCGCCACTGGCATGAAACCTGCTTCCACTGCTTCCAGTGCAAGAATTCATTGGTGGACAAACCTTTTGCTGCAAAAGAGGAACATCTACTTTGTACTGATTGCTACTCCAACGAATACTCTTCCAAATGTAATGAGTGCAAGAAGACTATTATGCCAGGTTAGGATGCTCACTTTTTGGACTGAAAAGATTAGGCCAAATATCAAGCCCAAACTCAGCAACATTTATGACAAATGTTTTTCCTTGACTATTTCTGCTAAGTTATGGTGAACTTTGTAGAATACAGTTGATGGTGCATTATAATTTCCATGACCAGAACACATAATTTTCATAATGGAACATGATAGAACTGTTATTCTCACATGAAGCGGATTACTCTTGAAAATTAGCGTTTATTTCATTTAGCATTTTTATTAATGGGATTTATAATTTTCTATAGCAGTACTCATTAAAAGGCTTCCGATGGCTGGACAACTAAAATTGAATCTTTCTGTCCTATCCCAGCTTTGTACTCTGTCTTGATTGGCTGCCACTTCCTGAAGATCAGAGGCAGCTTGCAAATTTAACAGCTTGCTTAATTCACTGTTTAGATTTTTATGTATTTACTCTAAATTTAGCTTCTCTCATAAAAATGAAAAATTGGTCAAAGTGCCACTAAGGTCTTTCTTGAGCACAAAGATATGAAGAAACAGGAAAGAGCTATTTTCTTTTTCTACATGAAACATGAAGTTATAATATTAGATTGCTAAAATCTCAGCTGCTCATGTTAATACTATAGCATTCTGTGATGATTTGAGGGCTTAAAGTGGAAGGAATATTGGTCCAGAAATAAAATATTAAAAGGCAATTTGAAGAATCCACATACATGCTCCATAACTATTACTAGTTAACTTTTTCTGGTAAAATTTTTCATTGTCTGGTTCTCACTTCGGTCAAAAGCCATTTCTAGTTTTAAAGCTGGAACTACATATATGTATGTCTTTCTAAGATTGTTCATCAAATTCACCCCAAAGATCAGTGAGTGTATTTACTAAATGGATCTCTTTTTGCATACTGTGCCAGCTATGGATTGGTAAGTAGTAACGGAAGCTGGATTCAGCAACGCGGAGAATCCCTTCTTCTCTTATAATCTGAAACAGAAGAAATGCATTTTTACGAAGCTTTACAACCACCAACTGGTCTTTAGCTTCTTACTCAAGATAGCTGTGATGTCACCACGTTCAGAGAGCAGTACACCCAGCACGTATTTTGTACTTGTGCAGCACACCATGTTAGTACAGGAGCTACCCCAGCGCACCATGATCACCAACCGAAGCGTAATTCATTTTGAAAGAACCAGCAAGTGGTTGGATACCCTTTATGGAGACTGTTAATGCTACACTTGCCCTTTGCTTTGCTCCACTAAATGTACAATTTAGATTTAATAAAGCATTATCATGACAAGCCCATTAAATACTAAAGTAATTACAAGCTTGATCTTTCAGTCCTTCTGCAAAGTAAACTCCCACTCACTCCAGTGCAGCAGCTAACAAACAGGGCTCCCCCTGCCTTGAGTTTCAGTGACAAAACAGTCCCAAAGAGAGACAGCTAAAAATGTGAAAATAAAATTCCAGACTATTTAAAAAAAATAAATGTATCCACGTCTCCTTTTCCCAGAATATTATGCCTTCAAGGACTGATTTAGCTGCTCCTTGCTATGATACAGAAAGTTACCAGCACAGAGAGGGCGTAATTCTTAAAATGTGTCCATTAATGAAATGGATCAGAAATATTCAAGCGTGCAAGAATCAGGCAGAAGGATAACTAACAGCTCGCTTACTGCACTGCTGCAAGTCAATTCTTTAAAAAAACCCCAACCTTCTGAAGTATGCCTCTGCACAGAAGTTAATGAGACCAAACAAGAAAAAGAAGAAAAATAAGCAACTAGTAAACAAAGAGAAATTAACACTTGAGAGGGGGAAAATGGTAAAATTTCACCCTGAAGTAATGGGGTCGGGGAGAGTTGCATCAAAGGAGTTAGTGTGGTTCATCATTAGTCAACGTGATCAGCTTGTCGCTCTGCCAAGCACCTGACATCATGTTTGTTGCTACAGGCTTCAAAAGTAATACAGAACTGTAGGAGCATTATTTGTTTGTTTTCCCTTCTGGACAGTATCAAATATTCTGACTGAAACTCGTACTTAGGAAATTATACAGTGTGCAAAGAAATTTCTCCATATAATAGGTCATCTCCAATTTCCTAGAAGGGCTCAGAGTCCACCTGTCATACAGCAGACTGAATCTGCAAACTACAGTATCTGTACCCTAAAACTTCATTCTAGAAAAGTATGTTTAGTTCCTAAGTACCGTACCACTCCTCTGATTTCCAGTAAAGGATTGTTTAAAGATTTCTCTTCCTTTCACACAGCAACTACGGTTTAAACACAACTGAAGACAGAGAGAAAGCTTCTCTCTCACTGAAAGTTTTGAAAGACACAAAAACATTTAGGACAGGTGTTGCAGAGCTGGAAACCATTGCAAAGTTTTAGTGGACTTCAATGAGGACAGGAACAAGGCCACAGAGCAGACACGAAATCATCCTTTTTCTCAGACAGTAATTATACTCTATTGAGAAAAGGAGGCAAGAAGCTTGCCAGGAATTAACCAGATAGCTTGCAGCTGTCTAAAAAAAGAAGGAAAAGGGACTTGGAATGAACAAAGTCCAACTTTAATGAGGAATGGTCTTCCCTTCACTCAGCACTAGCAGCAGCTTATATTGGTGTCTCCCCAATTCCCCAGAATCTTCCTCTTAGAATTCATTAACTCTAATAATACTACAAAAATGTGTCCCAAAGCCTTCATTATAAGCAAGAAATGATTCTCTTCTTTATAGAAGAGCCACTCGGTCTCCAAAAAAATTAAAATGGTACCCAACACCATGCAAAGTTCATGGGAACATGAAATAGCCTCTGTCTCATAGCTGCACTGCTTACTGACTGACAGCCAGCTGTTGGGCAAACAAGACCTACGAATTGCACTAGTCTCTGCCAGAAGTTGTTCAGTTGACGCTCTGGTCTCATTACAGGTACTCGGAAGATGGAATACAAGGGCAACAGCTGGCACGAGACCTGCTTTATCTGCTACCGCTGCCAACAGCCTATTGGGACAAAGAGTTTCATCCCTAAGGACAATCAAAACTTTTGCGTTCCCTGCTACGAAAAGCAGTTTGCCATGCAGTGCGTCCAGTGCAAGAAGGTAGTGCTCTTATTTTACTTACCTAAAGCCTAAGGGATTGAAGTCCATCCCATGTAATGTCCAAGTAGGTAGGATATCTTATTTTTCTACCTGTGTTAAAAGATTCAGAATCAACTGATTTTAAGAGACGATGTAATTTCAGTTCCCATTCTGCACCAGGCACAGCATTTACTACAATGAGAATTCTTACACAGGGCTAAAGATTCCTTTGGACTGAAAGCACACACAGAATACATTTTCAAAAACAAAACAAAACAAAACAAACTCTGTGGTGGAATAACCTCATTCCAATATAACCTATCATAGACCCAAACATTTCAACTGGAAGATGAGCTAATACTGATCATTTTTTAATATTCTAAGGAAGTTCAAGACAGAGAGATAAGTTTTGCACAGAGCAAATGCTGTTCCTGAAATAAACACTAGTAAACTCAATATGCCCGGGAGTACTACTTTCTAGGCTAAGGACCTTTATTTGTGAATTTCCTAAATTCTATACACATACACTTGGGAAAGAGGCAAAGACATAGGTGAAGAATACGCATACTCGGTAGCATGATCACGTACAAGCTTGATTCTCAGGGAATCTCCTTTAGTGAAGAAAGGAAGAAAAATTAAAGTTACCAATTTTACAGCCTTCTTAGGAACACTCAAAGGAGCAAAAAAGTTAAATTTGTCTAACATCAGGGGAGCTGCTTTTGTAGGCGATGACTTGTTATAAGAGAAAAACCCCAGACAAAGTCCAGAGAAGCAGAAAGCAATTTGAAATAAAACAGTCTTTGCCACGGAAAGGAACAGGCAAGTTGAAACACATAAGGTAGTTCCTTCCCCATGAAGAATGGTACAGGTGAAGAAACCAAGATGAGACGAATCCTAGCACACACATATGAAAAGTGACACACAAAGACTAGCTTTAAAAACAAAAAGGACAACTGATAGTGAGATTATACGATATAGGGAGAATAAAGTACTTTTAGTATGGGGCTTCTTTGTATAAATTAAGAAATTATAATAAGTCACTTGCATGCTTTTCTCAAGGTCAACTCCAGCCAAAATGATCATTTTGCTGCTGTTAATCCTTCTTTTCCTCCTCCCACCCACAAAAACCTCATTACCCCTCCTCTCTACCAAATCAAGATACAAACCTGCCACCCTCAAGAAAATTCTTTTCGTCTTACTTTTCATAAAACAGGCTATTACTACAGGAGGTGTTACTTACCGGGAGCAGCCGTGGCATAAGGAGTGCTTCGTTTGCACTGGATGCAAGAAGCAGTTGTCTGGACAACGCTTTACCTCCAGGGATGAGTTTGCGTATTGCCTGAGCTGCTTCTGCAACCTCTATGCCAAGAAGTGTGCTGGATGCACAAACCCAATCAGTGGTAGGTCTCTTTAAACGTTGGGTTTGTTTTTTTTCAATGAACTGCTTCTAAGATTAAAAGCAGTTCAATAATTCATTCTGAATAACTTGAGAGACTCAAGACACTACACAATTCAAGATGTGTGAAATTAAATACTTATGATGCCTTTCAAGTGCCTAACGAAAAGAAACAGAAGAGGTCCTTAAATTGAAGTTTCCTCCTTTTCACCAGATCTTCATGGAACATGTTAGACACCATAACAGAGCTATGCGTGTAGCAGGATATTCATGTTCTGTGCATCATTCCACTTGTGTTCATTAGAGGGATCACTAACCTCAGCAACAACAGTTCTTCTGCCAGCAGAAAGTGTCTAACTGCCTTACACCTCATGCTTTAGCACAAGGCATTTCTTCCCCAACTTTTCAGAACAGGAACTGAGAAATCAAAGGCTTTTAGATACTGCTTTCCAGTACAAATGTATTTAAAGGAGCAACTGCTTAGAGCTTTACTATGAAACATCTAGCTTAAAAATATAACCTCCTCTATGAAGTAATCAGCATTTAACAGCGTGATCCATACAGCTCATGAGCTCAAATCTGAGTTCTGTCTGGACCATTTTCTTTCTTGTTACTGCTCTGCCCTTGCACCTGTCCCTCACTAACATATGATTGATTGCATACCTCCTAGAGAAGTCAATGCATGACACCACAGGTACTGTTTTCTCTTCGCAGGAGAGGCATTTCTCTTTTGAATATTGCAGTCCTTTCTATCATATGCTGTTTTTTTCAAATGCTGCTACTAAATGCAAAACAAAACAAAAATACCTCTCATCAGGTAAGAGGTATGCCCAACTAAATCTTTTCATGAGCTTACAGCTCATCATTCCAAAGCATCATATTCAAATTGCTTGTCATTTCTGGTGTTAAGCAAGAGATAATTACTACCAAGAGAAATTTGTCCATGTTCTCTTTTTTCCTGTACAACTTCAATATCCACTATGATAACCTCCAGAGCCTCAAACTCTTGAATGCTTTTTGCAGTTTGCTAACCTGCTTTCTTGGGGCACTCTTCAAAGCTACGCATCAAGTCATGACAGCACCTGTCAGACTTCTTTTTTAAGATCTAAATGCAGTTTTACAAAACAAAATTAACTTGCTCAGATGCCACAAAACATTCTGTAAAAAGCCATCAGACTTCTGTTTGGGGGCAGTTGCTTTCCTCTCCTTATGCCGTGTTTCACAGTGCCATCCCTTGAAAGTCCATTTCTGCCATTATTACCAGTGGTAACAATCTAGTTCACTAACTCAGCTGAAAGCAACAGAACAATCTGTGGATGAAAATGTTACTTGCTACAGAACAAGGGCGGCAAAATTAGCACAGCAACAAATAGATTTGTCACAACGGCATTTTTTCATTACTGTACGTCGGATATCCATAGCAATCCCTGAGGGGAGTCAGAAATAGCACCACTTGACAGCTGAAGTGCTATTCTTTTCTTCTAACAGAATGCTTTTGGTTTTCAAACAGGACTCGGAGGAACCAAGTACATCTCCTTTGAAGAACGGCAGTGGCATAATGATTGCTTTAACTGTAAGAAGTGCTCTCTCTCGTTAGTGGGTCGCGGCTTCCTCACAGAAAGGGATGACATCCTTTGCCCTGAATGTGGGAAGGATATTTAAAGCTCAAAATAAGAGGTGGGGAGAAGGGAGGAAAGCTGTGCTTGCAATATATAGTCTGAAATACACGGATGTTCAGAACTAGCTTTGCCACTCTGTGTTTTGCTGTACTATTAACATCACTTAACCTCTTTCCTCAAACTCTCCAAATCTGGAGGGAAAACAACTTCAAAATCTCTAGCAGCAGTGTTGGTGTTTAAGATTTCTACAGCTAACCAAAACTAATGCAAAACCTGAGATGTAAAACCATTTGGGTGTTTACTGACATAACATACTCTTTTTTTTGTGTTTTTTTTTTCTTCTGCTAAATATTCCAGTTACAAGCAAGTGATATAGTTCAAGGATTACAATGGCAACACACAATACAACTCATAGATGGATATTCAGGGTGAAACCCTCAGCCCACTGAAATCAATGGCAAACACTATTCTATTTCAATAAGGCTGTGGTCTCGCCTCAGTGTTCTTGAGCTATGTGACTAGTGTGTGCTGTCAAGTGTGTAGAAAGACTGCGAACGTAGAGGGTGTTTCAGTGTACAAGGATTTGTGCCATGCCATAAAGAGATAATGAAAAAAACAGTTGAAGTGGGAGTGCTTCATAACAGGTACATATTTTATTGCATGACTAGCTGATCATTGTGTGAAGTACAAGTTCTGATTGACAGTGTCAGTATTACAGTTAGTCGACATTACACTGCAAATTGTACTTTTCAAAATAAAATCATTTAAAACAAAACTGTGATTGTGTTTTAATTGTATTTACACATTAGATATTTACAAATAAACGGTCTGAAGAAACGAAATGTAAGAGCCATACAAACACAACCCTTTTTGCACCCAGTCATGAAACTGTGGAGTCTAGACAATCCTCATACGGGCCTTGCTGATACAGCAGTCTTCTACTAACTGAAATCAGTGGAAAAATTATCAGCAAAACTGAACAACTTTATGAAAATACTGAACTGACTGCAGCCAATAAAAATGTATTCATAGGCTCTAAACTCAAAACCAAAATATTACTGTTCCCAGCAAGCAAGGAGGTCAAGACAAAATACATTTAATCTTTGTGAAAGTCAGAAGTTTAACTTCTATACTAGAGCATGCTTTAATTTTGTTCTGTATTGTAATACGCAATACCCTTTGCTCTAGCATCATTTCTGCTACGCGTTTGCTGCAAAGGCAACTGTCAGCAACAGCATGCTGGCAGGACAATAAAATCAAGAGGGAAACAATCTAAAGGAAGATAACTTCCCAAAGGAAACTTCAAGAAATATGGCCATATTACGCAATGTATGGTCCTGGTACACCTTCCAGATGCAATTCATTTGTATCCAGCGAAAGGAGGAAAGTATATATGTCACACTTACAACAGGAATCTTCAGATGTGGAAAGAAAAATTAGGAATATACTTAACTCTGTGTGTAACTGGGTAGGGAACGTTTGCTCGTAGTTCTTGCCACCACTCTTGAATTTGTCTCTTTTTGTACCAAGTGTGAATTGCTCTCTCACCAATTTAACACTAATTAGAGGTCATTCCTCTCTCACTAATTTAACAAGCTAAATAGATGCATCAGAGCAGATTTGGTTTACTGTACACCATTTGAAGAACTTAGCTGGCTGACATTTTTGAAGTGCACACCGTGCTAATCTGATCTCACTGAATGACTGAATTCTATCCCTTGGTGACTTCATTCTATAACAAAGGCTGTAGTAAAGAACAAGCCTAAAATTCACTCTTAAATCCACACCTCCCAAAGGAGGGCAAGCACCTCACTCACCTTCTCCTCTGGGGTATGGCAATTCCCCAGCACACTGCAGCTCTGCTCTAGTACTTTGCAGAGAGAAGGGGGTAGTGGAAGGTACTAAGAGCGGCATGGCTTGCACCTTGCCCCCCAAGCGCTACAACAGATGGCAAAATGGTCCCAGCTTCAGGGAAAGGTAGGTAAAACATGACAAGGCTGGAAAGCATACTGGCCTGAAAACAAGACTGTTACCATGCAATAGCAGCATCATGCTATTATTCCAGTACAGTTCTGCATATCACTCCTTAACATATACCAACACGCACATGCTCCTAGCAACGGAAACTGCAGCAAAATATAGCCTAGACTTTAAACCACCGCCAAGAAGCCACCCACAAAACAGAACTCCTACGAGACTGTCACACTTGAAGTGGAAGGACCAGCACTTCACACAATACTAACTGCTGCTAAAACTCCAAAGTAGCTACTGAGCCTTTTACCCTACAAGCTTTTTCTTAAGTTCTAATAACTTCAAGTCCACTGAAATGTAACTATAAAATGAACAAGCTTAATTACATCACAAAAACAAGTCAGCACTACTTTGTTTGCTTTTAATTGAATTTATTTAAATAGGATAAGGCTACTTAAAAGACAACTCTTTACATACAAAATGTACATTACGTTAGAGTTTGCTATACTCAAGTACAAAAACTGCACAAGTGTTTAGTAAAAGGGAAACAGCACACAGTATTTCAAAACATACACATTCTTACCATTTTACAGCATTCGAGAAGTGCCTTTTATGTCACAACAGTGAATGGAGAACAGCTGTCGGTAATGAGTTAAGCTACAGTTTTTGGTTTCAATATTAACCAATGTTAAAAATGTAAACAAGCTTTCAGATCACTACTGACAGCTTCTTTTAGTGAGTTAACTACGTGGATTCAGAAGTTTATTTTGGTTTTGTTTTACTAAATCTGGGAGCATTATTATTTACCATCCACATGTAAAATAGATCTAAATTGGCTTCACCCTTAGCCACTGAGACTTAATAAAAACATTTCCAGCAACTTGACTAGATCTCTGCCTTATAAGGCACTACCAATAATCCAGACCAAACACCAAGTTTCACAGAAAACCAACATCGGTATTAAATTCTCAAAGGAAAGGAAAACAAGTTGGATTCTGGTACGTTTGTTTGGGTTTTTTTGAGAATGGGACTACTTACACTAATGCCCTCAAGATACTTCTTTGTCTTCCTATCCCTGTCCCTCTCCAACTGTTAATAAGTTGAAAAAGCACTAACCTGCATTCTACAGGTTTTCGCCATATTTTATAAGCATGACTGTAACTAGGAAAACAAGCAAATTTGTTACATCAGCACATTTTTACACTTATGCATGTATAAAATATGCCTGTGTATTTAAGCAAACATGGCACTGCACTAATCCATTCACTACTTCCTCTCAAAGATTCATATCAAACAGTCTAATAACATACTTCCATCCGTGCATTTCTTACTTCATATGCCAATAAGAGAAACTTCAATTTGAAGTAATGCTGTTAAATAGTTCATCTCTTATTATCAACCTAACTTGCACTGTAAATTCTACGCTCCTGTTTTGTGCAACAAAAAGGAAAAAAAAAATGTCTCAGACTATCTTATTAGCAGAATGGTCAGTTTTCTTACCTAAATTAATTACCTTTTTAAAGCCAAGAAGACTTCTGGGATCACTCTGAATCTCAATAGCTATTTTAACTATTTAACCAGGAGTGGAACAAAACTGAATCTTACTGAAACAAAACAAAAAAATATTTATATGTGTGAATCATAGGGACATGCAGGAGATGAACTATAATAATCTTGAAAACTAAAAGTGAGGGGGTTAGTATATTGTAACATTACTACCTTTCAAAGAAGTAATGAACTACTTGGTGCACAAGAGTAGACACTCTTAAGGTGACTGGTGATAATGACTCCAGCTTTACAACAGGGAACTTTTAAACTTGTTAAAAACTTCACAGCAATCTAAGTCCCTGTAAGGTTTAAAAAGAGTTGTACTTAAACTGTTTAAATATGACTTATCTGTTTGAAAATACGGAAGTAACATTTATGTTTCAAGCACCATTAGCTACTTCATGGCCACGTAACATGCTGGATTTTCTTCTTTGCTTCTGTAGGCTTTAGGTCATTCTGGAATACAAGAAAATATATGAGTATTCTTAGATACATTGTGCAAGCAGAAGTTAGTAACTAACCTGCCGTGTTCAAATCCAGTACTGACTACTTCTGTACTCAGCTTTATGCTACTACAACGGCTTTCTATTGCCATCTTGTGGAGAAAGTTAAATATCACCGAACTTGTCTAGAGAAGATAAAAATAAATCAAATGAATTTAACCACCTGCAAATCATACGTCTTGCTTCTTCTTAATCCTACAATTAGTTATGCAAATATATCTTTCAATTATGCAGCTTAGAAACAGGTGCATATTGGAGTTTCGAAACATACTTTAAACAAGCAAACCTTATGAAGTTCAACGAGGCCAAGTGAAAGGTCCTACACTTGGGTCGGGTCAACCCTCTTTATCAATACAGGCTGGGGGATGATGTGATAGAGAGCAGCCCTGCGGAAAAGGACTTGGGGGTACTTGTGGATGAAAAGCTGGACATGTGCCAACAATGCACGCTTGCAGCCCAGAAGGCCAATTTCATCCTGGGCTGCATCAAAAGAACAGTGGCCAGCAGATCGAGAGAGGTGATTCTCCCCCTCTACTCTGCTCTTGTGAGACCCCACCTGGAGTACTGTGTCCAGTTCTGGAACATTCAGCACAAGAAGGACATGGACCTGCTGGAGCAGGTCCAGAGGAGGGCCACGAAGATGATCAAAGGGCTGGAGAACCTCTCCTATGAAGACAGGCTGAGAGAGTTGGGGTTGTTCAGCCTGGAGAAGAGAAGGCTCCGGGGGGGACCTTATAGCAGCCTTCCAGTACCTGAAGGGGGCCTATAAGAAAGCCGGGGAGGGGCTGTTTGCAAGGGCATGTAGCAATAGGACGAGGGGCAATGATTTTAAACTAGAGCAGGGCAGGTTTAGATTAAACATTAGGAAAAAGTTTTTACAATGAGGGTGGTGAGACACTGGAAGAGGTTGCCCAGAGAGCTGGTGGAGGCCCCATCCCCGGAGACATTCAAGGCCAGGCTTGATGGGGCTCTGAGCAACCTGATGTAGTTGGAAGATGTCCCTGCTCACTGCAGGGGGGTAGGACTAGGTAACCTTTAAAGGTCCCTTCCAACCTAATAGATTCTATGATTCTACAATTTCAGATTGCCTTCTTACAATACTTGTTGAAATGGGATTGTATAAGAAAAAATAAACATACAACTAGGAATTCAATTTACTTTTGACAAATAGTAAAAATGTTAGAAAAAGAGAAAGAAAAGTAGATCTTCCTTTGTAATGACCTGTATAAAAAAGTGAAACAATTGCCAAAGCCTCAGATGAACTCATCCTTCAAGCCCTACCCCAAGAAACCAGAAAAACACAAGCAAGCCCAAAGTAAAACAATGAGAGATCAAAGTGGTGAAATAATTACCTTCCACCATCTAAAATGAGAAAAAAACCTGAGAAATTAGAGCCTCAACAGTTTACACGGGGTAAAGACAGGTATATGAGTTTTCGAGAACATTCTGCACCACAGTGGTTTGGGGAACACAATCTACAGAGATCTCTCCTCCTTAAGAGTTTAAATACTATTTTATTTACATCAATCCTGTGGATTGCAACCACTGAAAGGTTGAAGGGAATTAGACTCAAAGATCAGAAGGACAGTTCTGTGCTATTCAGCACAAGAACTTCAGCTTTTCTTGAAAAGCCAAAGAACAGTCACTTGCTTGAAATTGTCACTACTGTCATTATACTAAAAATACATCAGGCTTTACAGACATCTGCCAAGTGTACTGATTCTTGCTGGCTACATGACTTACTCAATACCAGGATCTTTAATTTCAGACAGTAAAGTAACATCCATACAATACACTTGCCTAACTTCAAACATGTCTGACCAATGTTAACCAAGGCATGACTGAACTTAACAGGTATTAACTTGAACAACGTAAACTGTGGCTAAGATAGAAAGTCAAGTATTGGAATTCATAGCTTCTGAGTGTCACTTAAAAGTGTTCATCATCTTGTCTACAAAACATTTAAATTAAACATAAAGAAGTTGTGAGGTGTATACTAAACAAGTTTCAAAAGCTAGTTTCAGATCTGACAAATACTTGGGAGAGTTCTAAATACTGAAATAAATTAGTGATACTGTTAGTAGGAAACACGCCTCTCCAGCATGAATTTGATTCAGGGCCTCAGCCATGATTCTTGTAAAAGTTGCTAAAGCTGTCTATTGGAACTGACACATGTTTAAGTGCTCATGTTTAACAAAAGTCTGATAGAACCTACCAATCCATGCAGCAAGGATACTACCTGCGTTCTTTCATGAAAGGATTTTAAGGATTTTTATTTTTTAAAAAAAGAAGATAAATAGAAAGCATTTTGTGACACTATACTGAGAAAACACAAGTTAGATCTGGTGTCCTGGGAAAATTTTAATCTATGTAATTGCTAAAGCTCCCCCTGCAGTTCAACTGAGAACAGGTATTTCTATTTCTTCCTTTGAAAAGCCTGGACTTATTCCAGATATTCCCATATTCCAATGGAAATGTGAAAATTCCTTCATTTGTACCATGAAGGAATATAACACAAATATAAAACTTATCTCTACCTCACGGGATGTTTTAAAGAGGTGATGGCCCATTCCTCCTTGCTCACTGACAAGCTCTTAAAGACTAATCACTGTCAAAATTAACCACTGTTCTCTCTCCCCAACTAGCAGCTACATTCAGCACCATTACCTACACTTTCAAAGATATGTCCTCCTGAATTCATATATCCTGCCTTATCTCTTCTCTCATCACTTCAGCTCATCAGCCTCATTCTGCCCCTATCTGTAGTATAGTTCTGTTCTCTACAGAAAATTTGTTTGCAGCTGAATCTAACTTGCAGAAAGAAAATAACTATTTGTCTTTGTGGTTAACAGATCAGTCACTAGTCCTCCACTTGAGAACAGCACTCTTCTGTTCAAGATCTCAGCAAGTCTTTCTCATCATCTTATAGAAGTCCAGGTACCCGATTAAGATCGCCATGGCTCAAAATGAGCATTTGACCTTTGGCCTCTCGCTTCAACTAGTATGGTTTGTTGTTATGGCTTCTCATTCAGACCCACAATCTAGGCAGCTCTCCAGATTTTCACATCCAGCTTCTTCCTCTAGCTTGACAATTCCTACATGAGATTTAGAACAGATGGCTTTCTTTCTCTACGGATATATTCTACAGCTCTCAGCATCTCACTTCAGTTCTCATAATATCTCTTCCTTCAGTTTGACAAATGAAAGCTTGTCCTACTCAACCAGTCAAGTGTGATTGTTACAAATGTTATCGTTCCATTTTTTTCTTCCCTACTACAGAAAACAGACCACTTGTCCTCCCTTTGAGGCTGTTCATATTTTTCTAATACCTGTTCTCTCTCTCAGACCTACCAGTGGGATTATTTTGTTTGTTTTATTTGACTGCTACCAGCACCACCTTAAGTACCACCTACTTACATGCATGTTTTCTACAAAGCTGCCTCTCTCACACAGGAGTTTCCCATAAACAAGTACAAAGTACTTCTTTTCTTTGCTTCTAATCTTTCCTAAACCAGCTACTCCCTTGTTTCTAAATAAAGGCTCTATTATTAATCCAAAGTAAAATAAACCTAGAAAGTCTTACAATGGTCTAACTTTGGTTCCTGCAAGTTTCAGTTAAAAAAAAAAAAAGCTGCAAAACAAGATATTGAATGTACATACCGGCAAATCAGATTCTTCTTTTGGAACAGCTCTCTTTAGCTTCACAACAGTAGTTCCTGCTACTGGAGACAAAGGGTACACCTTCAGACTAGCCAATACGCTGCTGTTAGTCTTTGAAATATTGTTCTGCTTAGCCTCATTGTTCCTCATTCCTGGCTTAGCGTCCTCTGATAAACTGGAGGCTGAAATGTATGTTGGGGCATTTGAAGGAACTGATAATCTTCTAACAGTGTTGGTGGTGCTTCCAGCTGGAGGAGGTTTTAGGCGATCAGCAGCTCCGTTCTCTGTCTTCTTCACCTTTATGCTTGTACTTGTTGAATTGCCGTCAAATACAATTAACGGCCGTTTCCTTAAACCTTCCACTGTTGTAACGCTGAAAAAAAAATTGCAAAATTCTCAAAAACACAAGCTAAATGATCCAAAAATAGTATATCTAAGACATGAGTAATGAAAATGAATTTAATCTTGCTTAAGTAAAAACGTATCCCAAAATACTAACCTTAAACTCTTAGCTGCACCGAACTTACACAATAGAAATTGCTTCCAAAATATACAGGGGGAAAGGGGCCAGGGGTTGTGTGAGAAACAGTGCTCCTCAGCAAAGAGGGTTGTGTGAGGAGCTTTCTAGGCAGAGAATTACAGTTGTACAACCAAAGACTGCATGCTTATACCACTGCAACTATTCCAGGGTAATTAAATAGATAACAGCTAAGTATTTCAAAAGGTGAATACTGGAGAAAGTGTCTGCCACCTCACCTACAAAACCAGCATCTAATATTCTGATGCTTCTCAATCTCCCTGTTTCCACTCTTATTCAAAATCATAATATTAAGATAGTCCAAAGGACTGTTAGACAAGGAATTAAAACATTAAGCAGGAAAAACATACCTGTTTTTGAAATAAGACATCCTTGAATAGGAACCCTAAGCTGATTTAATCACTTTTTTTTTTATAGTTTGTGCCTTTAAGCCTACGAGTAGTCAGAGCTGCCCAATTTACTATCAACTGATTTATGCAAAAGAATGCTATCAAGCTAATATCAAAACAGTAGTATCAGAAAACATCCTGACTGACAAAAAATAAAGCACAAAGTTATCATAGCTCACTCTACATGAGTTTAGAGTTTTAAAAAAAGCATTGCTCCAGAATGGCAAAGAGAAAGCGTAGGTTAAACAAATAAAACAACCAAACCACCATCAAGTTATATAATATTCCTGTTTAGACACTTCAGTTTTCAGTACATGCTTACGATTTAATCAGGAATAAAAGCTGAATTATAGTGTTTTCAACAAGTAAAAATATTCATTAATTTGTAATGAATTAATTTGACAATACTGATGTTAGGTACCTCAACAGACTTTAAAATAAGACACTAGCAGAGACTCCATTCTTTTGACTTGGAACAACATTAGATCAGCAGTTGCTGAAAAACCTCACATAATAAGAAATTATACATCACCTGCACAATTTCTGTCAAGACCACGGGGTTCTTTAAAAAAAAACAAACAAAAAAACCCAAAAAAAACCCCAAAAAAACCTGAAGGAGTCACGATTTAAGAGCCCACAGAGCAAGAGAAAGTTCATCTCTTATTCAGATTTGCTTCGACATTACTATCTGTGCACAACATGTGTCACATAATCCTCCTCTTTTTCTATTCATCGGGTTCCCGGAACTGATAGAGACAAACTTGTTTGCCAAGAGACCAGACACAACTCTTTGGCTTCTATCTACAGTAGATGCAGTTTCTAGGAGAGCTTATGCAGAATGACATTAGCGTCCAAGCTCAGGAGCGTTCAGCCAGGTTATGTTGTTTCAGCTAAATATTACTGAAAAAACAGTAGTATTTAACACATCCATTAAATTAAGGAGTATAACTTCACTTGAAAAGCCTAAAAAGCTGGCACACACTTAAAAAATAAAACACAATACTTTTTGCTCAGTTTGGTTCTGTCAAAGAATTTATTCAACGTTCCTGACAAGGAACACATTCCCCAGCAGCCTTTTTGGAAAGTCAGTTTACAAGCTATGTGAAAGAAAAAAAAGATACGTTTTTTCAACCACCTTCCTTAACATCAGAAGTCTGCTTTTCCTATGGAGATTTTTTTTTTTTTAATTTAGCTTGATGAGGACTGGTAAATCAGGAAATCACTGCAATTCTAGGAGGATTGTTGTCTATTCTAAACTAAATTTTAGAACTGTAACACTTGAATAAATGACGACATGCCACAATACAGATAACATTTCCAAAGAAACACTTTGGGAAAGTTACAAAAGAAATTTGGACGCTGTGCTGTTAAGAACTGTCACATCTAACTGCTAGATATGTGGCTCACAGAACACCACAGAACCTTGGGTGTGACGTTCACTTTCTTTATATACAGTACAGGCAGCTTAAAAGCTTCAGAGCAAGACTCGTTAGCCAGCATTCTTTTGAGGGAGGACACTGACACTAGCTAACAGATGAAAAGAACCATTTGGGGATCATGTCCCCTCCTGCAGGACACTCTCTGTGAAAACTAGATTTCAATGTGCATTTCCTACATCCTAGAGAAATGTCCTAGCCACGCTTTCAGCCCGGCTGGATGGAGAGGATGCTCTAATCCTGCTGTTTACTTTGTAGCGCATGGTAAAAGATACAAGATTTCCTAGAGGAAGCAAAAGCTTCTCTACACGAGCAATCTGGGTTTCCTCTGTTTCACGTAATTACTCATGTAGTCAGGATGGCCTCCGAGCAACTCACCATTATAAGGACAATTTAATGAAAAATGCTCCTAGTCATATGTAGCTTACCTTGGTACTTAAGATAGCACCCTAAATCCAGGGAGAAGTATAGGTTTTAGTTCCCACCCCCTGATTATCCTAGTCACCTGTTACTAAAACAGGCAGGTGATCACCTCTCTGTGAATATCTGAAACTGGTCAGAATTACCATGTTTTACACTGAACTCAGTATTATCAGTACATTAGCAGTTCTCAGAGGATGCCAATGCCACCTCTCAGGTGATTAAAGAGAAATGATGAGCTCTACCAAGGCCACAGCTCTGAACATGCACAGCCACAGTGCTCCTGGAGGCAGAGAATTCGCAGGTGAGAGTATTCAGACTCAATGGCACTTCAAAAACTACACGTATATTTTGAGATTCATACCATCCTCTTTCTTCCAGCAGGCAAAATGATCTTCTAGATCTACAAAACTAACTATCTCTGAGCACAAATACTTTCTGAAATGTTTGAAGTTGGATAGACTGCATTTGGTTTTATTTGGTATGATCATCTGCAAGCTCAAATATTCAGTAATAAGATATATAAACCATCATCTGTGACCTCACATATTTCATTGTATTATTGAGGTTATGGCACATTATGGCAACTCAGATGATATACAGCAAGTCTTTTAGGACATACCATCAACCACCAGCAGTAAAACTAAACATGATACTCAACACTGACTTTTAAATTTCAGTATGTTTTTGCTTCCTATTTGCAACTACCAGAGGCATGCGAACACACACTGAGCTGTGCTAATCAAGTCTCCAAGCCTCATATTAATTCCAGCACACGTTGTAAAGCTGTTATTTTCACAGAGGAACTCATCAGAAAGCTCCTGTTTTTCATACAATCGATCAGTTCATCTGATTTCTAAGCCGAACTAACAGCACACTTAGTTCCCATCTCTGACTTGCACGTAACGTACAGCCTCACAATACCTAGGAATTTTGTTTTGTTTTTAAAAGAGAAACACCAAGTTCTACTTCCTCCTCTGCACAATGGCATCGTGCCAGTTCTACTTAAACACTACGTGCAACCATGAGAAAAAGTGTAATATTTTAACATCCAAAAAGATGATTGAACTTCCTTGATTACTCCCATTAATATACTAAAACTGAAGTTCTCCCTGTGCAATTTTTACTTACTGAAGGTACTGAAAGCCTATTTCCCCCATTTCTCTGGGGTTAGTAATACTATCAGTAAAAGATTAACTTTTTTAGGCAGTATTTTTCCAGCAGATTTTTTAAGTGTGAAAGACGTAACACAATCAAAAACAGTAACTGCTGGAAAATCTTAAAACTGTCTTAACAACAGCACAAAAGACTAAGCCTAGTATGCTAGATGTTAAGTGCTAAGGGCAGCTGATAAAGAAAATCAGACTGGTAGGTTAAATGCATCCCCTTTTACTTATTATTTTCCCAGCAAATGCTAAATAGGTTTAACCATTACTGAATTTGTACCAAAATAAGGGCACCTAAACTTATTCTATGTATAAACTCTGGATGAACACATTCTCTCATCTAAAAATTAATATTGCCTCCTCCTCTCAAAAACATCCAGCCTGCTATCTTTATTTTTTTTGGTAAAAAATTCTTTTGCACCCATTTCAGCACACCAACAGTTTCTTATTTTTCAAACACTAACCTCGTGCCTTCATCCTCAAGTTGCAAGTTGTAAACAAACCGAGTTTTATGCACGTGGAAAAAAACCCCGGACATAACAGGATAACTCAGTGTCCTAGACACTAACAATTCAAAAAAAAAAAAAAAACAAAGAAACAACCAAACAAAAACTGCTTGACAGAATTTCTTTAGCTCTTCCCAGTTAGAAATCTCAATAAAGTTAGAACAGGCTCATGAAATCAACAAGCTGTAACATTACAAAACAATAATGAGCATTTCCATTCACCTTTCCTTCAGCATTTACTGCCGAGGCTAAATCAGAGTGCCGCCCATGCCCATCACACATCAAAGTCTTGGGCAGGGGGAAGGTCAGGAGGAGAAGAGACTCAGTAAAGTAAACTTTTGAGGATGATTTTGCAAACAGCAAGATTTTAAAAACAATGCAGTATGTTTCTTTCAGAAAGTAGATGTTAGTTTTGAACTGGACACACAAAACTGCTGCAGCATATACCCCTAACTCTGAAGTAGGCCAACCCTGTCCAGGGAGCAAGCGTAATTATACATGCTTTTGGTACTTTTCTAAAACACTGTAAATATGATTATTATATAACAATTATAAGGTAAAAAAAAAATTTACTTTTTCTTCATTATTAAGTATCTCAAAATGTACCAATAACCCGGTATCTGTACAGGCTGGGGGATGAAAGGGACGGAGAGCAGTCCTGCCAAGAAACACTTTGGGGTACTGGTGGATGAGAAGCTGGATATAAGCTAACAATGTGCACTCACAGCCCAGTGGGCAAACTGTATTCTGGGCTGCATCAAAAGAAGTGTGACCAACAGGTCGAGAGAGGTGATTCTGTCCCTCTCCTTTGCTCTGGTGAGACCCCACCTGGAGTACTGTGTTCAGCTATCGGGTCCTCAATACAAGAAAGACACGGACCTGCTGGAGCGAGTCCAGAGGAGGGCCACAAAAATGGCCAGAGGGATGGAGCACCTCTCCTACGAGGACAGGCTGAGAGAATTGGGGTTGTTCAGCCTGGAGAAGAGAAGGCTCTGGGGAGGCCTTATTGAGGGCTTTCAGTAATTAAAGGGGGCTTATAAGAAAGATGGGGACAAACTTTTTAGTAGGCCCTGTAGCAAAAGAATAAGTGGTAATGGTTTTCAACTGAAGGAGGGTAGATTCAGACTAGATATAATGAAGAAATTGTTTTACAATAAGTGGTGAAACACCGGCACAGGTTGCCCAGAGAGGTGGCAGATGCCCCATCCCTGGAAACACTCACGGTCAGGTTGGACAGGGCTCTGAGCAACCTGATCTAGTCAAAGATGTCCCTGCTCACTGCAGGGAATAGATGGCCTTTAAAGATCCGTTACAATCCAAACCATTTTATGATTCCATGAAAAGAAGCACTATAAACAGATACCATTAATAACATTCGGATGACAAAAAAAAAAATTGTATTTTCTTCCCCTTTTTCCTATTATTGCAGTAGTAGAATCTAACACTTCTGATACAGGAGATCTGACATGCCATTCTCTGTAAATTGTAACAATGTCCAAAAGCTGTACAAGTTTCATTAATCACGCAAACAAAGATTAAACTAAATGCATTGCCCTAAATTTTCCAAGTCTAGCCCAATAAAAGCTAAATTACCTTTTATTCTCACTTTTTGACTCATTTTGCTGTCTTTTCTTTTCCATCATTTTCCCCCATCTACTTTTTGGTAAGTCACGCTGAGGCAGGGGAATGGCATGTTGAATATAGAGATCAGTGAGACCATCTTTGTCCATCTTTACATCATTTTCGACTAGTATATTCTTCTGTGGGGAACAGAAAAAAAAAAATTGTTATTACTATAACAAAGTCAAAGCACAAGCATCTTAGTGGCATAATTTCTTTTTTTCAAAAGCCACTTTAAGATAGTGTACAGGGCATGAACGCCAGGGTTTCAGAAGTGAGGGGGCTGCAAGGGTAACCAGTGTGGAGAGGCCACGAACTGCTCTGTGCCAATGACAGCCTGATCTCCTGCCTTCCTACCGTCAACTTCCCTTGTTTCCCATTCCCTCCTTTCAGTGAGGCAACGGGAAACACAGGATATTGGGTCACTGCACAGAAGTTTCTTTTTCCACTACCTGTAAGCACGTCTCTTCACATATCTCCTCATGTGCCTCTTTCTGTGCGTCCTTTTGTGTCTCCTGCCCCTGGTGGCTGACGCTTTGGTTCAGCATGTTTGACCACAAGTGCCATGAGCTCCACTGCTTGAAATTTTGGTGTGTGATGGGTTGTTTTCATCACCGTCAGTGACAGCCAGATCCAGCTGCGACCAGTACCAGGCAGTTCATCACCTTTGCCCACACAGGTCAACCCTGCAGCCCCTCCCTATCCAAAACCCCACAATTTTTCCCAATAAAAATAGTAGCAAGACATAAAAGGAAAAAGTTACGATAGACAAGCTGGTGATGACTGACATTTTCTTGAACTCTTAAACAGATTTCCCTGAATCCAACTACAATACCAGAGCTCTTCTTCACAGTTCTTAAAAAAAGGCAACTAGAACATAACACAGTTCAAACTTATAGATGTAGAGCTGTGCTCCCTTGCCCAGTTCCCAAAGAATAAGTTGCAAAGGGAGGTTTCTAGTAACTGTCAGTTATAACAGAACAAGTTTTCTTTCTAAACATGAATAGAGTGTTGAAAACAAAAGTTTTTGGTACCTCTTGCCAAATTTATGAAAAGCGAAAAAACCCCACTAACTTCTTATAAACTAGACGTCACTGAAAGCAGCTCAAGTCTTTGTCACTACTGGTTCCAGCAACGCTTTGTGACTTCTGATGTGGGCCTAAAACCTGTACGTTTTTGACCACATAAACTACACAGACAAGAGCATACAAAAATTTAGCGAGCTCATACAAACACCTAAAACTTTGACTGCTGTTGTTTCATGCACCTAAAATTTTCAGGCAAGGCAGTAACAAGTATTCCAAATCACATCAGCTGAAGCTTCATACAGTCCAAAACTGTTTAGCACTCACTTTTGAACTCAGTTCTTTTCAATTATGCACACTTAAGCATTAGCCAGACTGATTACGTAGAATGCATTTCCTTAATTCACTGGGTATGACCGTGGCAACTTTAACAGAGTAAATATCATCTTCCCACAGATAATTCTGCTGTAGGCAAATGTTGTCTCAGAGACAAGCTGATGTGGGTAAATCATTCTTTAGCAGCGGCAGTGTTCAAACACAGCCCCTTCGCAAACACGGAGGCATCTATCACCCTACAGGCCCCCTCTAAGCAAGTATCCAGCCTACAGAGCACAGACATGAGGTTTGGTTGTTGGCTTTTTTTTCCCCTAAACGCCTCTTGCGCGCCCGTTAAGGGCGGTACAAAGACTGGGAACGGCAGGAAAACTGTGAGAAAACTTCCCGTGTAGGTGATGGAGGGGTAGAAGTTTCCCTGCAGAATAAAGCATAGAAACAAACAGGGTGGGTCTAACGCGGAAGGGGGACACGACCACAAGCAGGGCCGCAGACCCAGGCCTCCCGGCCTCCACCTCCCTTCCCGCCAGGCTGGGCAGGCGCCAGGCCCTCCCCACCCCCGCCCCGCCTGAGGGGCCGGCTGGGTGCGGGGCCGGCGGCTGGGCCCCCCGGCGGCGCCCGGACGCACCTGCTCCAGCGTGAGCAGCAGGAACTCCTCCGAGAGCAGCTCCGGGTGCAGCAGCAGCTCCGGCGCCGGGCGGCCCGGCCCACACCGCTCCTTCTCCTCACCGACACCGCAGCCGGCCCGACCCTTTCCCCGCGCCGCCATCTTCTTCCTCCGGCCTCCCACAATGCCGCGCAGGAAGTGACGCAAGACGCCTGACGTCAGGGCGGCGCAGGGTCAGGGATTTTTTTCCCCATTTTTCCTCTTTTTCCCATCGGTGCTTGCGTGTGGCGTAGGCCCGGCCAGGCCTGAGCGGAGGGGCTGGGAAGGGGTTTCCGGAGCAGCTCCCCCAGCGCCGCGCGCGGCTTTCGCGTCACGTCCTGGCGCGGGCAGGCGGTGTGTGACGTGAGCAGCCTGGGAGGAGCTGCGTCGTCTGGAAGGGCAGTTTCCCCAGGCATTAGGGGAGACCTTACTGAAAAGTAAAATTACTGAAAGAGAAGTTAGCCCTGTGTCGCACGAACCGGGACATAACATATGTTTTGCTACAGTTCTGTCACCGTGTGAAAGCACAAGCCGTTGACGCGGCGACACGCGGGACCTTCGCCGCCAAACGAAACGGGATCCAGAGTTTTGCCCGTACAAGTGGTAGCTGCTGGTTAGCGCTTCTAGATCTGCAGTAACAGATGCTGCTTCCTCATTCCAAAGGAAAACAACTTGGCAACCCGCTTATGTGTTTAAAAGTAGAATAGGGAATTACAAGTGATTGTTAACAGATCAACTATGTTGTCGTTACAACGTAAAATAGCACTGCGATTTGAAGTATTTGATGTATTTTGCAGGACTCAGAGGCACAGGCAGCATGTAACGTCACGCGACTAACGTAAGAAAAATGCATGCACATGGAACAAGCGGCGTATGTGCGGCTATGTAACATCATTGCTAAATATATGCAGCACCTCTAAGAATAGGAATTCAAAATTTTTGAATATTTAAAAATTGTCTTGAGTGCCCGCTCTGGTGAGCTCCGCCCCACCTAGAGCACTGCATCCAGCTTTGGAGTTCTCAGCACGAGAAGGACATGGACCTGTTGGAGCGAGTCCAGACGAGGGCCACGAAGGTGCTGGAGCACCTCTTCTGTGAGGACAGGCTGAGAGAATTAGGGCTGTTCAGCCTGGAGAAGAGAAGGCTCCGAGGAGACCTTATAGAGGCCTTCCGGTACCTAAAGGGGGCCTACAGGAAGGATGGAGAGGGACTCTTTATCAGGGAGTGTAGTGATAGGATGAGGGGTGACGGTTTTAAACTGAAAGAGGGGAGATTTTGATTAGATATCAGGAATAAATTTTTCACTATGATGGTGATAAGGCACTGGAACAGGTTGCCCAGGGAAGCTGTGGATGCCCCATCCCTGGAAGTGTTCGAGGCCAGGCTGGATGGGGCTTTAAGCAGCCTGGTCTAGTGGGAGGTGTCCCTGCCCATGGCAGGGGGCTGGAACTAGATGGTCTTTAAGGTCCCTTCCAACCTGAACCGTTCTGTGATTCTGTGGTCCTGTGTATTCGTGTTATTTCAGATGACGCCCTCAATCAAACCCATTTGTTTCCCGCTACTCCCCCACTTCCCCTCCTCCCCAGCCGGCCGCTGCTCCTCGGGCCGTCCCGGAAGAGTCGCTTTTCCCGCCTACTCTCATCTCCCGTACGTCACGCCTGGAGCCGGTCCCTAACTAACTATAACATACCTACGACCTCTCAGGACCCGCCCAGCTCACGAGTGACGTCTGCCGTCCGCGCCGTCGGGTTTGCACACGGCCCCAGCCACGCCTCCCTCGGTGGGCGGGGTCCGGAGAGGCTCCACCCCCTGACGCCGTCAGCGCCGGGAAGCGGTGACGCTCGGGGCGGGGCGGGGCCTGCGCCACACCGGAAGCGGCGCGTCCCCGTCCGTCCCCCATTCCCCTCCCCGCCCGCTGGCGGAGCCCCGCGCGCCGCGAGGCCTGGGCGCTGACAGCGCGGCCTGAGGCGGCGCCCGGCCCGGCTCCGGCTGCCCACACCGAGGCCTGGAAGCGGCGGGCACGGCTCCCGGTGCGGCGACTGGCAGGTGGCTGGGAGAGGGCGAGCAGGGGGAGAGGCTCTATCGCCTGCCGGGGCGGAGGCGGGTGGACAGGGGGCCGCGGGGGGCCGGTCGCTGCCTGGTTTGCCTCATGAATCCCTCACACCCCAGGCAGGGTGCGGGCTGAAGCGCGGCCCCGTCCTCCCGTGGGGCGGGGGAGCTGGTGGCAGCACTTCGGGTCTGCGGAGTCGTATGCAGAGGTTAATTAGGGCTCGTGCGCAGTTAATTGGGTGGGGTGTACGTAGGGGTATGTCTGGGTGAGTGGGTGGATGGGGTGCTGGTTTGCAGGGCAGCAGCCGACAAAACGTAAAGGCAAAGCGAGATACCACTGAACAAAAGCGGGGCAGAGCGGGTTGCCACTTGTTACCGGAAATGAGTGCGTGCAGGGTTATTAGTGCGACCACGAAAACAAAATCTAGTCGGTTGAGAATTTGCCTGTCTGTCGGTGGTTTTTTTTTTTCTTTTTAATGTTTTCTTTTGGACAGCAGACATCCCCATTATCTTGTTTTTCCGGAGTTCTAAACATCTACAGTACGTTTCTGGCATACTGACTTCTGTTTGTAACTCTGGGGCGGCCTCTTGCACTTTAAAGGGAGAGCGCGTTCTGCACAGCCTGTTCCTTTGCAGTGCGTGTAGGCCCCTGAGCTCTTATAAATGAGAACAAAATAAATGTTGAAAAAAAATAATCGTACGCAGATGATGTGCGTTGACATTGGTTGTTCTTAATAGCTTTTTTACAGCTTTTGTCTGGCGTGAGTGTTTTAATCTCTTTGCTACTAGGCTAATGTAGCACTACGTTCTATTTTTTTGTTCTTTCTGCTCAGGGATTTATGTCTATGGGATTTTTTTCCTTCAGTGCCTTAGGCATATTGTGTATCTATTTTGATTTCTTTTGTACATTTACTTTTTATGTATTTTCATTTTGGAAGTTTTTTTGGTGAAGAACAAAATTCAGTAGTTCTCCCAATGGCATGCATTAACATTTTTACCTTGAGCTACAGGAATGTTAAGTTGTTGACAACTTCAGGTGTGAAAGCTGCCTAGTCTCTCCGATAACTTATCAGTTCAGGCTACACACAGGCTCCTAAAAGTGATTGGGGTTTTTTTGGCAGTCAACCTTTGGGCAGCCCTCTTTAACTTTAATGTGCTGTGTTTCCTTTGATAAAGTTGGAGGATAGCATGGCTGTGTTGCCGGAGACTTGCATTATCATTTTACCTTAGGCTATTTCTTTAGTACTTTCTGGGTTTGGGGTTTTTTTGTTGAAGGTCAGAACAAAGGTCAGAATTGCATTCACATCCCAGGTGAGGATGCAATTTGAAAATGTCATGGAAGCCCAAACTAAAATCTGTTTAGCTTCTGGGAAAAAAAAAAAGGCAGTTCTTGGCGTAAAAGACCACTACAATATCTTTGTAGCATTGTTTGCTTCTGGCTATATTCTTAGTTTGATATGGTTTTATTTAGTGTTTACTTGTGAGTTGCATACCTTACTTTTTCTCACTCAGTTTTGGAAATTTTTGCCATGGTTTTCAGTGTTCTCTTGCAAAAGCAAAGGGGTTTTTTAGATGTAATAATTTGAAACTAAATTCCTTTTGACTATGTTTAGTTTCAGGTTTGTTCACAGGAGCATTTTGTTGATATTGGTCTCTCTGGTCCATACAAATTTCATTTGGTGTTTTATATCTCCACTGTACACGTGGACTAGAAGTAATCATATGTTATTTCTCAAATCTGTTCAAGACGTGTAGTGTTGCATCTTCAGCCTGTGTTGGCTAAGTGGTCATTACAGACCAGTCATGACAAACTAAAAGGTGATTAAACAAAGTCAGCAGTTTCTCATCTGCCCTTCTTTGGAGTGTTGAGGGCAGTTGTCCGCTGGCTTCTTATAAAAATAACACAAGTCTGGACTACAGTAAAATTACATGGATAGTTTTGAAAACACTGTTAACTGCTTTGTAAATTGCATCTGTCCCTTGACAGTGCTTGATTGTAAAAGGGTAGGTATAGTTTGCAGAATACGAAGATCAGAAGTGCTGCTTAGCGCTTGAAGGCAGTCTTTTGGAATGTTTGGGATGTTAATGAACAGAAACTCTTAAGTTCAATGACATTCCATCTTGAGCTTAATGAATGCTTTATGGACCATGCTTCCAAATTGTCTGTGTGAATGTGTCTTATAATTGCTGGTGCATAAAGTCCAATACAGAGAATGTGTAAGTAGCACTGAATAAACAAATAATATTTAAAAAAACCCACCCCCAAAAAAAACCCCCACCCCACCAAAACCAGACCACACCTACAGCTTTTATTATGAGCTATATGATACCTTGCGTAACTGATTATTTAAGTGGCTTGGAAGCTACATATTTCTGATTGCTGGAGAGTAAGGAATGCAGAGTATGTGTTAAAATGGAATATGCCTATGATATTTCGCTAGGAGACTATCTACTAATAGACCTAGATTGAGTGTAAAGCACCATGTTAACTTGTAGCTCTAAATGCCTTATGGCTTCTTCAGAAATCTGAGAGCTGAAGCGTGTATATTTTCATGTACAGGTGACAGAAACTTTTATGTGACAGGTTTATAAATCACTAAGTACTAGTAGGAACCACTTGTAGTACCAGAGTGTCTGAGAGAGCCAGCAATATGCTGGTTGCTTGTGAAGAAAGCATCACTTCAAAATAGCTGAGTGCTGTTGTGAATCTGCTTCAGAATAGACTTGAAGTGGAAGTATACAATTTGATTCATTTCTGTGGTTATTAATGTGCTCATTCTGGCTTGTGTAATCAGGTTGGCAATAGAGCACAGACTATTAAAAAATGCAACAGTGAAGTTCTTGTATTGGTGAATGTTAAATTGCTACTTCTGATATTTGATTATGTGTGTGGAGGTAAATAGTGGTTCTTTTTCTCTTTAATCAGATCACCTAGAAGACACAATGAGTGTTAAAGCTTTCAAGCTCGTTTCTGCTGTGGAGCGGGAGATGTTAATGGGAGACAAAAATTACATCAACATCGAATGCATTGAGTGCTGTGGAAAGAACCTTTATGTTGGAACCAACGACTGCTTTATCTATCACTTTCTGTTGGACGAAAAGATATCAACAGCGGGAAAAATAACTTTTGCTGCCACTAAGCAACTACATAAATACCTGGGCTTGAAGAAGCCTGTGAGTGAGTTAAAAGCAGCCTCTGCCCTCACCAGGCTTCTTGTGCTTTGCGACAACACAATAACACTAGTTAACATGATGAACTTGGAACCTGTCCCCACTGGTGCTAAAATCAAAGGAGCTGTGACATTTGCAGTAAATGAAAACCCTGTGAGCGGGGATCCTTTCTGCGTTGAAGTCTGCATTATCTCGGTCAAGCGGCGGACCATTCAAATGTTCATGGTGTTTGAAGACAGAGTCCAGATAGTGAAGGAAGTGTTTACTCCAGAGCAACCCTGTGCTGTGGCTGTAGATGGTTATTACTTATGTCTTGCACTTACTACGCAGTATATCATTTTAAATTACAATACTGGCGTCTCCCAGGATCTATTTCCTTATTGCAGTGATGAGAAACGACCAATTGTGAAAAGGATAGGCAGACAAGAGTTTCTGTTGGCTGGCCCCGGAGGCCTAGGTGAGATGAAGGACTGTAATTTTTTTTGCAATTTTTTTTAACTTTTCCCTCTTGATTTCTCTCAATTTGGGAAGCAAAGCTTAAATAATTAAGTGTTGTGAACAATAATGATATTTTCTTCACAGGGCTATACTGGAACATTGAGATAAAAAGGTAGATGGTAAATTTTTGTCACTAAGTATTACTGTAACTCTCCTACTTTTTGAATGCATAAAAATCTCGTTCTTTGTATTTTAATCCTGTCTGTAGAAAGCTTCGTTTCTGTATAGACAGCTAACAGTAGCAGTATCTTGGACCCCAGAGTAACAAAAAACTTGTTTGGTACCAAGTGAAACTTCAGAGGCTGATAGCCTCTCTGTAGTGACTAGCCAGACTGGGTTTGAGGAGCCCCATGTTGCTATAAAATTGTTAAATTAGTGTAGATGAGTTAATTTTTTTCCTCACATGCTGTTAAGAGTTCATACGAAGTCCATTTTATAGATTGTAACAGATTCAAGTAGGTATGTTGTACTACAGTGCTAGTAAGAAATGTCAGTGGAAGTAAAATGTGTCCTAGCTCCTGTAGAAGTGAACTCTGTCCTAACTGTAGATGTTGTCAGACATGACCCAGTTTTTATGCTTCCATTTGCATAATTTTTAATAGTATTTTTCAGCTCCGTGTTACAGAAAATGATAGTTTAAGTATTGCAAAACCAAAGTTATATCAGGTGAAATAATCCTCTTGTCTAATAGACAAATGACTGTATGGACTACTGCTGCTGTAGTCTGTCTAAATCAACAATATGCTGTGAGGTTAGTAGTCTTGAGCTTTTCTTGGAAAGCTGCAATATGCCAGAGCTGACAGACCACAGGCACAGTGCTTTCATGCTGTTTGACATATGACTCTCCATTAAGGAAATGCAGTTTATGTATCTTCCCTGACATATTAGGAACAGCATGGCACGAGTGTCACAAATATCTAGGCCCTTAATTCAGGGATCTGTATGGGGTTTGGGTTTTTAATATAAATTCCAAAGAAAAGCAAGAGTACAATCAGTTGTTTGTATTGAAGTTTTGTCATGTGACTAGAATGTGAGGTGTACATCCACTCAATAGTTTTTCTTGAAAGAAGTAGAAACTCATTAGAATATCAGTTTATGCAGCTTACAGAAATTCCAAAATGAACTTGTTTTTTCAGACACAGGGCTTTTCTAAATCATCTTGGCTGCCCACTTCTTATTCAAACTGTTAGTTGCTTTAAATGTGGATGTGTATTTGTGGATATTAATCATTTTAGTAGTGCTGTGAAAGTTAAAATATGTGCATTGACTGTCTGAAAGTATTGCCTTTTGACATGTTCCTAAGGAGGTCTCATTCATAATTTAATCTTTATTTATCTTTTTAGGAATGTCAAACCAGATTCTGTTCAACTGTTTCATCTCTTTTTTGGTTTAAGAAGAATAGGTACACTTTCAAAAGCATGATTGTATTTAGTCAGAAAGCAGAATTTTATTTAGTCTGACTTTTGCTTTTATCTGGTGTCCTAGAAGAGAGCTATACAATAAGACCTTTACTTGTAAAATCCATCATCCTTGTGTACGTAATTGTCCTACGGTTAAAATATCAGATATATGATATCTTAAGCAAATGCACTTCTGCAGCTCTAAACATGCTACAAACTTCTCTTTTTTCCCCATAATACAGGCAAAGTCTACCTTGTACTAGCTCAGACACTTTACAAAGACTGCTTGCTATGAAATGTATTGGTTTTCCTTCCCTAATTCAGCTTGTGGGTGTTTTTTTAATCATCTGTTCTCTATTCCCTCCCCACTGTTGTTTTGATTAGTATTATCCATCTTACTGTTCTTCCTTGGTAAAATTCTTAGTGTCTTTAACACTTGTCTTTGAAATTGTGAAGTTGTTGAGCACCTTTCTAACATCTAAGCATTGTGTATCTTGGCATTTGAGGTAGGCCTCTGCTGTAAAAGGCTTGATGTAAATCTTCACTTCTAATTTTGGTTTGCTTTTGTACATCTTATTGGTTAAGACATGTTTGTTTGGCACTTGGTAGAGCATCTATGCTAATTAAGCCTGTTTTCTGAGGTAGATGTATTTTGCATTAATGTATTTGGCTTTATAGTGTTTAAAGTGACATTTATCTAGATTAATTTGCTTTCGGGTTAAAACTGTAATTTAGAATGGCAGAAAGCAACTGCTTGAAATGGTGATCATAAAGTAAAACATCTGGAGTTTCTTGAGTATGTAACCTTTATTGTTACCTGGACTCTTTGCATTTAAAATTGATTGTTAGAATTGTTCATAGTTGGTCCATAGGCTTAGCCATTCGGTACTTTGTTGTCTCTACTTGCAATTAGTTAGCTCATTCTTTCAAAGGGAGGAGGAACTTAATTTTTGATGCACGTTCATTCTGTCCAGTAATTAGTTCATTCAGAATTGAAAATCAATTATTTCTGATTATGTATGAAACTAAGCTTACCAAAATTCATTTTTTCATTTCTTGAAGCTCTTGTTGCATGTTTCTAACCATATTTCCTGTTGTACAGAAGCTTTAGGTTTTTAAAATTTCAGTGAACAGTTGTTGCATATTGGCACAGGGCACGCTTTCTACCACCAGCTGGAGCAACTTTCCCAAAACATCAGAGGCCTCAACTCAGACCGAGCTTCCAAGGCACGGTGCAGTTCTTCAGGTCTTGAGCTGAAAGGAGCGCCTGGTGCCTCTTCCTGAGACTGGGGCAGGGAGAAGTTTTGCCTGCAGGAGATGATTGCCTGGTTGAGGATTTGTGTTGCCAAGTAAAGGAGATGCAGGAGGTGGTCAGTGGAGTGCACAGCATCAGAGATGACAAAAAGGAAATTGAATCTTCTCCAGAACCCAGGCATGAGCCTGAACCCCGAGCTGTACTGAGGGGAAGGCAGGCTGAATCTTTGCCATCACAGAACAAGCAAAGGCTGGAAGCTTGTGACTTCTTGTAAAAGGAAGAACCCTTCTTCTCTGCCTGCAGATCTGCGTCTGTAGAATATGTTCAGTGTTCTGGTAGCAGATGAGGAGCTGGAAGCTCTGTCCAACAAATCATCTGAGCCTGTACAATCCAGTAGCAGCAGGAAGAATTAGTGAGTAATACTAGTGGGAGGCTCCCTCATATTGGAGATGGAGGTTTTCTCATCAATCCGTCTAGTGAGGAAGAACAGCTTGAGGAGGAGTGAGTAGATCGTGCAGGTCACCAACTGGTTGCACAGCTTGTGGTGACAAGGGATTTGGCTTTTATGACTATGGATCCCTATTTAATGAAGAGATGGGATCCACTAAGCCGGGTGAGGCAAAAGTGGTTTTGCCAACAGGCTGACCAGCCTGGTGAGGAGGATTTAAAGTAGGAATGGTGGTTGTAGGCTTAGTTGGCCAGCTCAGGTTGATGTTTTAGTGATGGTTTTTGTCAGAGTTAGGTTGATGGTTGGACTAGATGATCTGAAAGGTCCCTTCCAACCTAGGCAATTCTATGCTTCTATGATGTGGACGAAAGAGTTAATAAACAAACAGGGATGAAGAGGTCCTACTTTATGCACACAAAGAAGTGTGTACAAAAACAACATGACAGTGAAAGCTCTCACTTTTTCTGGGAAATCAGCACAGCTATGTGTTAACAGTTGAGGTAGGGGTTACCCATTACATGAGAGCACGAGGAAGGTGTGATGTTGTGCCTTGGGACGAAGGAGGCGGCAGCTGAGAGTTTATGGATTAGGGTTAGAGGGCAGACTAACACGGGTGACGTTGTGGTGAGTGTCTGCTACAGACCACCTTATCAGGAAGAAAACATAAGTGAGGCCTTCTTCAGAGAACAGGAAGAAACATGTATTTGCCTGGTTCTTATGGGGCACTTGAACCACTCCGTTACCTGCTAGACTGGCAGTGCAGCGGTGCACAAGCAGTCTGGGAGATTTCTGGAGTGTATTGGTGTTTGTTTCTTGACACAGGTGACTGAGGAGCTGATGAGAGGATATGTTCTGTTGAACCTGGTTAGGGATGTGAACAACAGGGGAGCAGCCTTGCTGCAGTGTCCATGAGATGGTGAAGTTCAGGATCTTGAGAGAAAGGAACAAGGCAAAAAGATCACAGCCTGGACAGCAGACTTTGGTTTGTTCGGGATCCTGCTTAAAAGAATCCCACAGGATATGGTCCTGGAGAGAAGGACTACCTCCTCCAAGTTCAAGAGTGGTCCATCCCAATGAGCAGGAAAACAAGCAAAGGTGGCAGGAGGTCTGCATTAATGAACAAGCAGCTCTTGATTAAACTCAAATAAAAAAAGGAAGCAAATGAGGTTATAGCAGGGCCAGATGACCTGGGAGGGATATAGAGACACTGTCCAAGCATGTGGGGACAGGGCTAAGGAGGCCAAAGTCCATCTGGCATTGACTCTGCTGAGCACCATTAAGGGCAATAAAAAGAGCTTCAACAAGCATTATCATTAGCAAAGGAAGGCTAATGAATGCCCACTGATTAATGGGATGGGGGACTTGATGGCAAAGGACTTGGAAAAGGCTGAGGTGCTTAATGCCTTCTTTACCTCAGTTGTTACTGGTATGACCTTCCTTCAGGAATCCTCAGCCCCTAGGACCAGTGGGAAAATGAGGAGCAACAAAAACCTACCTTCAGCAGAGAAGGATCGGGCTGCGGAACATTTAAATAAACTGGACAGACAAATCCATGGGACCTAACAGGGACGCACCTATGAATGCTTGAGAGTGGTGATCAATGTCATTGCAAGGCCACTCTTGATTATCTTTGAAAGGTCATGATGATGATTGGGGAATGTTCCTCAGGACTGGAAGAAAACAAGTGCCTTCGGTCCTGTCATAGATGAGCAAGAGAAGGGATCCAGGGAGCTACAGGCTGGCCAGCTTTACTTTGATCTGCAGAAAGATGATGAAGAAAATCCTGGAAGCTGTTTCAAAATATATGAAGGACAAGAATATGATTTGGAGCAATCAACATGGATTTAAAAAAGGGAAGTTTCCTGACCAGCTTGATAGTCTTCTGTGATTAGATGCCTAGCTTGATGGATGAGGGGAGAGCAGCGACATTGTGAATTTCAACAAGACTTTTGATGCTATCTCCCATAACTTCCTTGTAGACAAACAGATGAAGAATGAACTACAGAAACAGGTGCATTAAAAGCCTGGCTCAAAGGTTTGTAGTTAGCAGCACCAAGTCTAGCTGGAGGCCAGTCGCTAGTCATGTCCCCCAGGGTGTCGATTAATGAGGCTCATACTAACATCTTCATTAATAACATGGATGGTGGGGCAGAGTGCACCCTCAGCAAGTTTGCGGATGATACAAAAGTGGGAGGAGTGGCTGATACATTAGGGGGTTGTGTTGTCATTCAGAGGAACAATGATAGGCTGGAGAAATGAACTGACAGGAACCTCATGAAGTTCAACAAAGGGAAACATCGAGTCCTGCACCTGGGGAGGGACAGCCCCAGGTAGCAGTACAGACTGGGGGCTGACTGGCTTTGCAGGGAGGGACCTGGGGGCTCAAGTGGGCAAAGTGACCATGAGCATACAATGTGCCCTTGTGGCAAAGAAGTCCAAAAGCCTACTAGGCCACATTTCATGGTGGACTTGGCAGTGTTAGGTTAACAGTTGGACTCAATGGTCTTAAGGGTCTTTTCCAACCTAAATGATTCTATTAGGAAAAGTGCTGCCAGCAGGTTGAGAAAGGCAATTTTTCCCCTCAGTCGTAGTGAGACTGCATTTGGAGTGTTGGGTGCAGTTCTGGGCTCCCCAGAATACCATGGACATGCTGGAGTAAATCCACTGAAGGACCAGAAAGACAGCTGAGTGATTGGAGCACTTCATATGTGGAGAGGCTGAGAACACTGTGACTGTTCAATCTGAAAAAGAAAATGCTTGCAGAGATCTTATCAACGGGTATGGGGAGGGTAAAGAAGACAGATGACTGCTCAGTGGTATTGTATCCAGTGAAAGGATGAGAGGCAGTCAGTACAAACTGAAATACAGGAAGTTCTACGTAAACATGAGAAAACAAATTCCTCATTGTGATGATGGTCAAACCAGGAAATGGGTCTTGGAAAGGATGTGGAGTCTCTGTTCTTAAAGATACTCAAAACCTGACTGGGTGAGGTCTTGAGCAACATGTTCTCATTGACCCTGCTTAGAGCAGGGAAGTTGGACTAGACGAAGTCTCCAGAGATCCAAAAAATAGGAATTTTAAATACCTAATTTTAGTTTATTCCTTTTGCTTTTCCAGAAAAAGCTCATTTCAGTGGTGCTTGGTTTGAACAGTTGTACAGTGATTGAGTAGACTACAAATGGAGTTGGATAACTGAGCTTTATAAATTTATAACAAGCACGCAGGTGCTAAGCAGAACGATTCATAGAAGATTTTGCAGTGCCTTTTCCTCATAGCTGATGACACTGAATAAATCAGGGTGGTCAACAGTAATCAGCATGTTCCGTTGTTGTTTTCACCCACAAAGTCCTGAGTAACATGATCTAAGTTGGTCCCACTTTGAGGTGGGGAGGCTGGACTGGATGTCCTTCAGAAACCCTTTCTGACTTAAATTATTCTATGATTCTATACATTTCTAGATCTTTTGGTGCTGAAAACAGTGTAGCTGTGTTTTGGGGAACTCTTGTAACCTTTGGATAGCGTATGCATTTTTAATATGGAATTGATTACTGGCCTCATCTCAATTTTGTCAAACGCTTTCCAGTACTATAAAAAGGCCATGGTGTCTGATTGTAGCTGTCATGTTTATTGTTATCCTTAGGTGAGAGCTAGATGAAGACAGAAGACGCATCATTCTACCACAGAAGCTCTAGCTATTGAGGGTAGACAGATGTAGAGATAAATTGACTTGGAAAAGTACTGTGCATTGCTCTTCATACCCTTTCACTTCCATAAAGAATTTTTTTAAATTACCTAAAAAAGTGGTCTTTAGTTTAAAAAATAAGTTTTTAAAATCAGGTTTTTGTAATATTTTTAAAGAGTGTCAGAGAAATAGAAAATTCTAAGAATGACTATTTCAAATATAATTAGCCCTGAGTTTACTACTGGTTAGTATGTATTTAACTGAAGTTTTCTCCCACTTTTTGAAATTGGATTATAGCACAGAGTAATAACTCAAAGGCACTAAAAATGTATAGTGCAGTCTCCCTGGCATAAAATTCCACTTCTGATACATAAGAACATCAAGATCTATAGAGGAAATGGCGAATTACATATTACGCCAAAAAAAGTATTTTCTGTAACGCGCTCTGATTGAAAACCCGATCATTGTAGTGAAAAAGGAAATAGCATTACTTGCTAATAGTCAGATATGGAAGTTTTATTTTGTGTTGCACCCTTAGTCAAGCAAAAGGGCTGATCATTTCAAAGCTGCTACAAAGGATCCAGAAGCTTAGTCTCTACACTGTAGTATTGTAAAAATGTACAACCTTCTGTTTTTCTTTTTTTTTGTTGTTTTTTTTTTTCCCTACCCAGCTACCCTTACCTCATTATCCCCTGTTTGGAAGAGATTTTTGTAAATTGAACAACATAATCTTTTAATCTCCTCTGTCCTTTAGAGCTCAGACTTATTCTACCAGCTGTCAAGTGGCTCATTCCTGCCGAAGAACAATTTTCATGTGCTTGTCTTTCTAATGGCATGAGAATACTGGTTTTAAGGGGTATGAATTCATGTTTAGAACAGAAGTTTACATAGTGCTTCAGTAGGGCTCAGCTGGCCAAGGGTTACTGAACTAGGTTTGAAAACTTTTGACTGGAGTATTTTCTTCAATTAATGTCTCAGAAGAATTAGGGAATACCAAGTAGCATAAATAGAATCAGTGGTGTGTGATCCAAAAGGAAGTCAAACTTCTATTAAACTAGAAGAAGGAAGGAGGACAGAATAGACAGAAGGAAAGATAGTGGCAAAGAAAAACACAAATTAGCTGAAGATTTAATATGTTTATTTTGAAGACGGCATTTTTTCAAATGATTGCAAGCACAGGTGCCTCACAGGAAGTGACTTGTCCCAAGGAGCCAGACCCTCCATCTGTAAAAATTTTGCTGTAGCAAAAGTGAAGAAGTATAAGTAAGGTATTGTCTGTTGACTAAAATGCTCTTTAGACATTTGACACTACAAGGAAAAAATATGCCTATATTACCAGATAGGTTGGGCAGCGCAAGTCTGCAGCTCCTACTAAGGCAGTATTATTTGAATGCTAGGTCTCACTAAATATTAGAGTTTTGAAATTAATTCAAACTACTTGGCATAATTCTTATTTAAAAAAATCTGAAACTTACTAAACTTGAATAATTCTTTCTAGTTTCTTCTGGTATTCCTCTCTTTTCAGTTTTTGGTGCTGTCTGTTTCTGTGGTGAAGGAGAAAGAAGAAAAAAAAATGTTTTTGAACTGAACTAATCAACAGGTCTATAAAATCCATGAATGCGTGATGTGCTGTTGTGGTGCCATCTGATACTGCATCTGTTCTTCTGAGACTATTTCTGTACCTTGGTACTCGTGCTTTGTATTGGGAAAACAATAGTCTTCGACTAGCATGAGCCTCAGGCTTTGTTTTTCCCTTTTTGTAGGCATGTTTGCAACTGTAGACGGCATTTCTCAGCGTGCCCCTGTGCACTGGTCAGAGAACGTGATTGGAGCAGCTTTGTGCTTTCCTTACGTGGTTGCTCTCGATGATGAGTTCATTACAGTGCACAGCATGCTGGACCAGCAGCAAAAGCAAACGTTGCCTTTTAAAGAAGGTCACATTCTACAGGACTTTGAAGGTATTAAAAAGGATGCTTTTTTGCATCAGTAATTCTGGAACAACTACCACTGTGGGTACAGTCACTTTAATTTGGTGTTTTTTTAAAGAAAATATCTAGCAAGCATGTTAATTGTTGAAACTTCTATTGCAAAATGCTTTCCTGATTAGATTCTTCCAGGCTATGATAGGAAAACTTCGGTCATCCAAAATTCCACGCTTCTAACAAAACATATGCTCATTAAATGTGCTTTAATTGTCAAATTAATTGTTGGGTAGGAGTCTGTGGGGTTAGAGCTTTTTCTTGTAACTTAATTATTTCTTTCAAAGGAGCAATGTTATTTAATGCTGCAGGTCAATAATTGTGAGCTACAGGTCAATAATTGTGAGCCACAGGTATTTGTCCATTGGCTATCCTGACAAAGTTCTAACATCTTAAAAATTGTTCTTTCTTATTCCTTTCTAAAATACCTCTGTAAGAGGTATTTAAAAGGGGATATTTCATAAAAAAATAGTTAAACCGAAAATACAAAAAATTCTTTTCATCTATTCTTCCATTAAGAACTCTTAAGTGTGCAATATATTGTGTTGCTATTTTTTTCCAGGAGAGCTCCAAACTCTAGCACTATGAACTGTATGTTACTTGCTACCTTTAATGTACGACTTACAATTTTGTAATGTAAGCCTGTGGAAATATCTGGCAGTTAAAAGTCCCTGTTCTCTGGAATCTGAGCAATAGTGTCAGTCGTGGCATTTACAGCTTAATTAATCATGAGAGATTGTAGCCAGTTTAATTTACTCATAGTGGAACAAAATCTGCTGTAAAGAAATAAATTTACCATTATCTCTGTATTTCTGAGGTACAATTTACAGGTAAACTGTACTATCTAGTAAATATGTCAATGACAAAGATGAGTTTTAGAACTTTAACACTGTTCAGGTTCTTGTATCTTAAATAGTAAATCTTAAAGCTTATTTTTGAAATGTGTTTTTTCTGTAGAGAGTGTAAACTGAGTATGTCTGTTTCCCCTGTCCAGGAAAGGTGATTGTTGCTACTAATAAGGGTGTGTATATTTTGGTGCCACTACCTTTGGAAAAACAGATTCAAGATCTTCTAGCTAGCCACAGAGTGGAAGAAGCCCTTATTCTAGCAAAAGGAGCTCGAAGGAATATTCCAAAAGAGAAATTTCAGGTCTGTCCTTCCTTTAATTTTCATGAAAATGCAAATTTCACAGTGGGGCCAGGTGTGCCAATGGTCAAGTGACTAGAGAGGGTGTGGGAGGAATTTACATTGAAGACAAAACTGATACCTTTTATGGTTTCAGCTTGAGGAAATAGAAGTGCTGCTGAATTGGCATATGTTTGTAAAGGCTGTGTTCTGCTGGGGTTTTGGTGTTGGTTTTTTTTTTTCAAGTGTGTAACTTGAAAAAATTGAAATCAAAAAAAACCCTGAAAAACTAGTGATAGAGAATACACTGCAATGCTTCCTTCTTACTAGGTTCAGCTATTAGTGTCTTTAAAAGTATGAATTTCAAATCAGAATTTTTAAGTTTTAGTTTTTTTATCAGAGATTCTTACCATATCCTAAACTCCACAGTAGTACAACTTTGAAGTTAAGTTATGGGAAATCTAAAGCAAGTGCATCCTACTTCCAAACTCGTACAAGTAGTACTTGTACTGGTGTGTAACAATATTTAAGATTTTTGTGTGGCAAAGTATCTTAGTAACTCTTTGGTTACAGTGTTGATTACAGATTTGTACTCATTTCCTTCTACCTCTGCTTTATATTACAATACATATTCTAATTCCTATTTGTCATTTAGAGACTGAAACTTGGAAAAAGTAGCTTGAAATCTCTACTCACCAAATAGGTGAATGAATATTTGATTTCGTTTCTTTCCCTTTTTAAAAGCAAAATTTGATCTGTAACATGTATAAAACCTGGTTTGTTTTTTTAAACATACTTTGGAACATTTTGTTGCTATTAAAATAGTAACTGTTACATTATTTTGGTTTGTTTAAGAAGATAGAAAGTTTGGAATGTGATTGTGGAAATTACAGAATTGCAGTCTGTCCAGATTTTTTTTTTTTTAATTTCAAGAAGCTTCTAATTCCTTGGCATTTAGATTGTGGTCAAGGCCCTTGAAAAGCAGTCATTAAAGTAAATTAAATTTGTATCAGCTTTCATTTTTATCCTTAACTCCTCCATTGAATGAACAGCTTGGAGGCTGCTGGAAGTGAAAAGCTTGGCTAGGAAAGTATTTCCGTCCTTTTGCTAAGGTACAACTATCTGGAAGTACTTGAAGCTGAAAAGTATTTAGGTGACCTCTAATTCTCCAGTTATTTTGTTCCAGTTTATGTAGATTTAGTGTGGGAGATGTCTTTCTGTGTGTTTCCCCCCAAGATGAACTGCAATTCATTATCAAAATATGTGATGTAGAACCTCCTAAGTTTTCTTGCATTTAGGAGTTTTCTATCCTTAGGATAAGTTAGTTTCTGTTCACATGTGTGCACAATGTCTGTCTTCCTGAAATTACTGTTTCCGAGATTATTTTAAGTTCTTTCTAACTTAATGTGCTTTTAAGGGTGTTCAATTACAGTTCATGCTACAGCTGAAAAACAGAAAACATATTGCTTGCAAGCGAAATAGCCTCTTCTAGTTCTGGGCTGTATATACGAACTGATAGTAACTAGCTTAAATTGATGGAGTCTCCCACTGACTCATATTAAAATGACTCAACTTGGCTTAGGTGTTGAGACTCTAGTCCAATTTTTCAGAGTTTATCTGTAGTTGAAAATGTAACATGTTCAGCTTGCTTTCTGATGTGCCTCTGATACTTAATGCTGTCATGACAGGTTTGTTACAAGCACATCAGGCTTTCTTTTTCTGTAGTATAGCATAATATAAATTGGATGGGTTCAACCAAATTACATGCCTTACATATGTCTTTTCCAACATTTCTTTGGCATGCTTTAACAGATCACATAGTCACTCCTTTCTAACTCTTGTTTAAGAGAGATCTTCAGATAATAGATATTAAATAGATAGATGGATAATAGGTATCTTCTAAGATAGATAATAGGTATCTTCTGATAGATATATTCAGATATCTATTTTGCAAGCTTTACTGATTCTTGAGTAGCCAACATTTTCAAGGCCTTATTTTGCCATTTTATATGAGCAGGGGCAGAAATGCGTAGGTTTGGCGTTAAGGCACTTGATCCAGCAACTGTAATTTATCCATGCAGAAGAGTGATAGTAATTGTCTGATATATGTAGTATAGTGCCCCATTTTCCACATGCTGCTTTTATTTCTGCAGTTTGCAATGGGTGTTGCCATCTCACATGTGACGTGAACTCAGTCATGGCATTATAGGACAGATCTTGACGACATGGGGTTTTTTCCTGCAGTTCAATACTGCATTGTCATTGCATGCATACACAGGTGCACGCTTTCTCTTTTTTATGTCAGCAGTATTATATCAGCATAAATATATATATATATATTTATATATATATGTATGCTGGTAATACAGAATGATAGTGGGATTGACACAGTAAAGTCCTGTACTCATAATTATTAGTACAGACAATATTTAGTTATTGGAAAGAAGCACATCATGCGTTAGATGCTCTATGCTCTAACCTGTTACTTAATCCATGGTCACTGCAGACTGCAAATTTATTTCTGCCATATTAGATGAAAACTCCTTTGCGCATCAAGAGTTAGTGCTAGGTAAGAAAAGCTAAGCAAAGGTGTTGCAAGGAGATGGCTTTGCTGGATGTAGTTTTTGGTAGAAGAATACAAAGGCCTTTCTACCATGCTACCATGAAATGACTGAATACTACTTATTAATTTTTCAGGACAGCTGAAGTTTGCAGAAATCATGGTTGATGGTAGTGAAGACCTTGGTTAGATTGACACACATCTTGCATAGGTATCTCTCTTTTTTTCTTTTTTTTTTCTTTTTCCCCTCCCTCATTTCTTTTTAGTTTCAAAAAACATTAACTGCACCCAAACCTGATCAAGAGCTGAAGTGACTTTCTAGAAAAAGTCTTTTTGGCAATCTAGTTGGTAATTCTGACCATTTTAGAAAGACTTTTTACTAGCAGTTGAGAGAATTAAGGCTTCAGTATAGCTATCGCAGCTTCAACAGTCATCTTTCTGTCTTCTAACACTTTTGCAGATGCAAATTAATACAAATCATATTTCATGTTTTTGTAGCTAGTTTTTTAGCATGAATTTAGTCAACAATATAGAATTTGCCTAAAGCACTTCAAGTTCTATTGTGGTTCTTCAAAAATGATAGGGGAATACACAGTGCGTTGAGTTTTGACTGGGTGTAACTTAGTACCTTTTAAAAAGAAGTCTGTTGTGCTATTCTGGCAAATGGGTCTGGAAAAGCTCAAGATGTTTTTTCTATCATAAACAAAATTTAACTGTATGTGGTGGGCATATAGGTCTAGCCCATTTTTAAAACCCGGTGAGAAAGAGGAAATACTGAATTTTCCACAGACAGTCTGGTCTGTTGCTTCCATAATCTTTACCATAGGATGTCTTAATGTCTAGTGTTTATCTTGTCAGCTAAAAGTCAACCTGGATGCCCCCTATCCCATCACTGCATCTTTAAAATTTGGGAAAGCATCTGCCTGTAGACATTCTACAGCTTTTTTTGTTGTGTGGCTTTAAGGGACAAGTGAAGATATGGCAACGTTTAAATGAGAAAGTGAATACCACGTAATTAGTTTAAATTTAAAACTGATTCCTTGCATCTATACTTACTTACACTATCGACGAGCTCTTTTCAACTTCTAGTTGAAAAGATTGCTGTACAGACTAAGCTGTACAATTAAAGCAGTATTTTCAGTGTCTTAGATCAACTCAAACATAATTCCAATATCCTAATTCACTAAATATGTAAATATTAGTGGTCACTCCATTGTAAAGATTGAAAACAAACTTTTTAAAAAAAAAAAAAAAAACAACCAACAAATAGACAACTTATTTTGATACTAGTTAGCAGGGTGAGAAATTTTATTATTTCAACCCTCCCTGGGAAGTCTGAGGCCAGATTTTTAAGTTTTTCTGGTGCCACAAGATGCAGAGAGTTGCAGATGGAAATCTTTTACCAACATCCTTAAGAACACCTTAAGACAGGTGTTCATCAGTTCATAGATTAGCATTTATTGATGTAATAATACAATCACAAATCCAAAATATTTTGGATATTTTGGGACTTAATCACTTGAGGTAGTTTTACTTTATTACTGCAATTAAATTCCCTTTTAGCTTTACTTAAGTGTATTTTGAATTAGTACACTTGGATGTAAAGCATAGTAACATTAATATAAAGATGTCATGAAGTATTGTTTGTCTATTTTTATATTGTTATGTTTGTCTGAAAAGGTATGCCAGGTAGCATTTCCCTCTGTTTCTCCTCTCCCCTACACTGAGGAGGCAAGAGAAGTCCCACAACCTTACAAATCAATACGTTTTAATGGCTCGCTAATGATCAAGATTAAGTATTTCCTTAAGATGAACCATTAGTAAAGCATGCACAGACTGAATGGACTTAAGCCAAGCTTTTCTCTTGGTAAATCCACGATCTTTAATCAAGGTGAAAAATCACCAATTAGAATATCAGTCTATCCTACTTGAATTGCTAATGAGTGTCAGGCCTCCTGCCTGGAGTATGTTTCTAATGTATTGCAGATTGTCTGGGTATTTTCATTGAAAAGGGGAGTCTGTTACTAGTAACAACATTCATGTACACTGTTAAACATTAGAGTGCTGTATATTCATGAGAAAGTTGAAGGGAAAAACTGAGGGCATGTGGATGTAGCTAAGTGTATTTGCAAAATACCAGTGTTTTCACAAACGGTGGATGCTTTGCAGAGCACAGGTTAGGTTCCTTGCTTTTAGTAATTCTCTTTTGCCATTGGAAATATTCTGGGCACAAGGGTTTCGTTTAATCTTGTGGTAACTACTTGACCATTCAGATTAAATAAATACCCAACATTTAAAGTAGTTTTGTGTTCTTTTTCTAGTGAACTTCTTGTAAGCTTTTTTCTGTCTAGGCATGACCTTAACAGTAAAACTTCATAACACATATCTTCTCATATGGTTTACTTGTGCTCCTCTTTTTATCTATATTTTTACGTACATTCCATAATGTACTGGATGTTGGAGAAGTTGAACTGCTTTGGAAGTATTTTTGTTAAAAAAAAAAACAAAACCAAAAACACAACAAACAAAAAAGCCAACAAAACAAACCCCAAACTGGCAGTCAGAAATATAGTCATCAGCTAGGGATGAGACTATGAGAATCGACAGCAAGGTCGGCGCAGAAGTGAGGTGAGACGGGGAGAAAGTTGGTTGTGTGTGATCAAGTGGGACCACCCTTGAGTTAAATCATTATTATTTTTTTTTTTTTGTGCCTGGTGAATCATGGGGCACTTCAAAGATGGCCATTGGCTTTCACGCTTGCAAATACCGTGAGCAAAAACTTGAGGCAAGTCAGACTGATCTCAGATAAGTCATTATTTGAATAAGAAAACTTAAACTTGCTATTTGTTGACTTTGCTTTTAGTAAGTCCTTGTGAACAGTGTTGCTTTCACACACTTTTGTGTAAGATACTGAGTCTGGGCAACAGATTCAGTATATTCAGGTACATACAATTTAAAATGTAGAGGATCAAGGCTTTATTTTGCATGTAACTTGACAAGGCTGGTTGAATATCGTATGTTCAGTGTTTTGGGTAGGTAGTTATTGCAGTAGTGACTAGCACTACATAAATAACTCCTTACAAATATAATAAACCTTTTTCCTCCCTTCTCTTTCATAGGTAATGTACAAACGAATCCTGCAGCAAGCAGGTTTTATACAGTTTGCACAGCTTCAGTTCCTTGAAGCAAAAGAACTTTTCAGGTAATTGTGTGACAAGAACTTTATTAATTTATCTTCTTTAAATAAGGAGCTAGTGTTCTTCGTTTTAAAAACTTAGTTGTTTGAGTGTGTTTTGATACAGATGTTAGTTCACTGTGATAAAATGGTTTTGTTGGGGGGTAAAAACAGTAACATTGAAACAACTTTATAACTGCAGAGTTAATGCCACTGCTTTTTTTTGGTATGCTAATATACAGTAGCATTAAGGCTGTAATCCTGTAATCTGAGTGTTGTATATGTGGAGATTTTTTAACTTTATGCCCATGAAGGTCAAAGCTTTATTACTGAGCCTGTGCTGTGATTTCCAGCATGAAAATTGCCTGGTTCTTTTTTCTTTTTTTAAGAAAAAAAGAAAAACTTTTAGCAAAAGTTACAATTTAAAAGTTAGTTTCAATTTAAATATTATTGACACAATTGCACTATTTTTTTGGAGGATGCTGTTAGTGAATTTGTTTTAATACTTGCTCTGCTAGGTCTTTTCCAGAAGACAGATTATTTGTCCTTGAAGTCTGCACTAACCTTCCCGATTTAGCTGTTTCAGCAGTCACTTGTTTACAAATTGACCTTGGTATTCCACATCCATTCAAAAAATGCTGCTTGTTATCTTTACTTTACCTGATAATTTCATTTCTGCTAGCCATGCCTCATTCTGTGATGGGGCACTGTCTAGAGTTAGTGTAATCCATGCTGACCACGTAAAATAACTCTCCATGTTATCTGCTGAAATTCACTTTAAATCAGTTTAGAGTCTATGGAATAGGATTAAGGTTAGACAATTTTCTATATATTTTATGTGTGTACAGTATAGGAAAGAAGTTGTCCTTGGGTTTATGGAAATGTATCAAGGGAAGTAAAGCTTTGGGAATGTTACTACTGATGAGGGACACTGCCATTTTGCCTCCTGCTCACCAGGATAATGGGAGACACTGGGCTTGAATGGGCAGTGTACGCTGAGTGAAGATTAGGGTATGACAGGAACAGCCTAAACAGCATTTAGGGGCAATTTGTTTTGACCACAACCACTGTCTGTATCACCTTGTAATTTTTGGCAAGTGAGCAATTTGCAATCATCTTCCTTCCTGTAATCTTCCAAACACTAGACTGAATTGCTGCTGTGTTGTTTATCTGAAGTAGAAGCACCAGCTGTACAGAGTTAAGAATCCTTTACAACAATTCCACAAAGCCCTTCCATGTGGCTTTCCAATGGACCCTTTTTTCAGTTTTTCCAGTGTGGCCAGCTTTGGTAAAATAGCTTGTTGAGATTATACTGGCTACGAAGTGTCTTCATTGTCTAGGTGTGGTTAGGTGGCCAGACTTGTATAGCTCTGCAGCTGTCTTGACTATGGCTGACACTTCAACTTCTTTCAGCTTTATTCCACCCTGCCTGTCAATAATTCTTTGTGGGGGCTAATGTGGGGGCCCTGCTTTGCTGGTAGTGGCCTGGGGATCTTTTAAAAGCAGTGAAATGGGGAAAATATATCCTGTGGGGAGCTCCAGCACCTTGTGGAAGGAGCCAAGATCAGTTATGCAGCCTCTGTCCAACTAGCAGTCCGTCTGACAAATGAGCTGTAACAAACAGAATTCTGGGAGCTCCTCTGCAGAAAGAAACATGCTTCATGAGAAAACGTGCTGCCCAGGCATGAATTTTGGAGCTGAGTAAGCATCCCGAGGTGTTCCCTCCCTCTAAAAGATGCAGCTCCAGAGTAGAACAACTGTTCATGAAGTCTGTTGGGGGGAGAAAGCAAAGATAAGCTTTCTGTGCTTTTCTTCTGGCCAGCCATACATAAGCTATTCAGAGTATTTTGGTGACTCCAGGGGAAAAAAAAAAAAACTCTCCATGGAATCTAGATTCTCTGATTTTCAGCCCTAGTAAACACACCCAGTTTGAGTAATATCTGTTTGCGTCCCAATATACACTCAAACAGTCTTGGTCATTTTAGACTTACTGATGCTCATAGGAAAAATGGGAAAGGTAACAGCAGTCTATGGAAACACTTCCTCCCATCCCCATGTGTTGCTCTGCAGGGTTTCAAGCTAGTGTTAGTCAGAAATAACTTCATTCCCTTCATGCCAAGGGAAGACTTGGTACCTGTCTGAGAAAAGATGGATTTAGAGTGATACACAGAGTGGTAGCCGTACCTCCAAGAACTTGGTGTGATGTGGGCATACTTCTGGCCAAGTACGAAGTGAGATTGTTTCACCCTCAGAAAATATCTCTTAGTTACAGGCTAGTAGGGAAAATCATTATATTGGACTAAAGGTGTTGTTTTCTTGCATCAGTAATCCTTCTTGGATAACCTTGTCATGATACAGTTATATCTTGTGCTTAACTTGATATTTCTTAAATACTGAAACTTTTAAGAGGAATACTTTCCTGCTAAGTTCCTCTTGATTATACTGATACTTCTGAATACTGAAGAAGGCTGACAAAAGGGAAGGAAGTGGTAGATTTATTGACAACTTTCTTCAGCTGGATCTGTTCATCTTAAACTGAGTGAGCTGTCACAGTGAGGCTTCTTTGGTCTGACACATTCTGTTGTAAGCACGAGCAGAGTTGTGATTGTATTATATAGTTGTGATTTATGTATTACATTTTTGCTATTTCATATTGCTATCATTGGAGGCTTGCATGCAGTTAAACCAAATAGTGGCATTTGGCAGGCCGTTTGCTGAATTCTGAATGTCCTGCCGAGATGTTGGTAGCTGTCACAGTGAAACCATTTCTCTCCAGTGTGTTGGATTATGTCCTTTCACTGGTTAGGTGTTGCTTCCAGTCTGACACACCAGATACTGGAACTTTTCTAAACTTTGCTCTTTTTAACAAATCAAAATGTTAACTCTTTTCACAATGTTGTCTCACCTGGAAAAGGCTATAGAGAGACTTAAAGCTAAAGTCTCTCCTACACTGGAAAGGTTAAAAAATTGCTCATACTTATACTTGGAGACATAAGAAGTAGGACTCTGTGTGAGATTTGCCTCTTAAATGTGTTTCAAGAATATAAGCTTCTATTGCAGCCAGTGGGATCTAGGCAAAACAGCTAAATCATGTCGGCTTCTTTGACGTCTCTGCTATCTGTAAATTCAGGGGTGTGAATTTAGACCTAAGTTTTTTGAAAACTTGTAGATTCTCCCTGTTGTGTTGTTTGTATATATGAAGCCCAAAAAAATCTAATGCAGAATTACTCAAAGGGAAGTTGCCTCTTATCATTGACAAGCTTGACTTAAGAGCCTGTTTTCTACTTCGGGGTAAATTGCTAGCTATATTTTGCTAAACCCAAGGTACTAGAAGCTGAAGACTCAAATGTGTTTTTCAAGGGAGATGAGGTCCTTTGTAACTGCTCCTAAACTGTTTCCTCCAAATGCGATGAAAAAAGCCAAAGCCAAAAGGCATCCACAGATCCCAGGAGCCATAAGCCTTGAGGTAAACATTAACCACTCGTGCAGGTGGGGTCATTGTTTAGTATTTGGTATTCTTCTGAAGTTTGTTCTGGATGATACTGTGCTTTTAAAGGAGGCTGCTTGATTGCTGACTACCATTGCAGTGGGGAGAGCAAAACTGTACAACATGAGTTTGAGTCAGACCTGAGAGAACCACTGGTGATTCACAGCCCAGGGTTTGGGCTAGCCTGAGTTGGAAGCTGGTTTTGCTTCTTCTTTTGGAAACAGATGGTCATTAAGGCCAAACTCCATGAAGTTCAGATGTGAAGTAGCTGACTACTTCCTTATCTAGGAAAAGTTGGATGGTAAGATGAAAAGACGCAGAAACTACTGTAGAAGTTGGAAGTTGTTTTAAAACTTATTAAAAGTGGCATGTTAAATATAGCATTTTTAACTTCTTATCCATCTCCATAGTCATAGTCTACATCTCAGCTTAGGCCATCTCCAAATAGTTGACAGCATAGCCAGCAAGGGAACCAATGTTTATACTTGAATTTCTGCAGATTTATCAACTCTTTGCTTCTGCACTAATTTTGAGTGTACTGTTCGTGTTGTTTAAGTTATAGGTTAGCTTTTGTTCTAAAACAAATAAGTGAAGAACCTTGGAGGGGGAAAAAAATTCTTTCTTTAAATAGGGTTAATTTTCTAGTGTAATACATCTCACATAATATATTTTATCTCATGCTCCTCAAGTCTTAAACTTTCACGAGTAGTTGGGCTAGCTGAAGCTGCAGTTAGATTACTGTAATGAGTTTGTATTGAAACCCCCAATGCTCTTCAAACTGTCAGGTCGCACCACTTGCTGCTACTTGTTTATTCTGCATCTTAAAAAAAAAAAAAAAAAAATCATCTGCTTGTGAGTTCCATCATAATGTAGGTTTAAGAATTTCAAAACCAAATATCAAGTCATAAAAGAGGGATTAAAAGGAAATCTCAACTGCAGAAATCTAAAAGTAAGCATGAACACTTTACTCTTGGTTAGAGGCTGGCCTTTGTAGCGTAGAGGTGTTTCTTAGGCAGTAGGAGCACTGCGTACAAATCAGAAAATCTTGCTATTCAAACCTCTTCTTATGCGAAGGCTTCCCATGTTCAGATTTTTCTTTGTTGTGGCTCCTCTATTTTTTGTGTTGCTCTTCCCATGCTTTGCCGAAACTAGGTTCTGGAACAGGATACTTGCTGCTTTTAAATTTGCTGTTGCTGCTGTCTCCCAGAACTTAATTCTTCTGGTATAGATTGTTGTAGCCAAAGGACAGTATTTACTTTTTTTAAAAGTTCTGAATAGGTGTTGCCACAGTGATGCTTCCTACTAGTTCATATTTCCTAGATGGTTTTGGAACTGTGTCTCTGGCAAGAAGTGAACAATTCAAGGCATGTCCCACTGCTTTACTTCACAACAGTAGGGAAGGGGTGAGCCTACTTGTAAGCATCTTTCACAATTTATTGCCTGCAGAAATCTGCTTTGTCTACTTCCATGGCTATAACTTGTTTCTTCTTGGAATTCTTTCCAGTCAGGGTTGTGAAGGAAAAGTCTTTTTGAGATTGCTGATCACTGGATATATAAGAACTATTTTTTAAAAATTTTATTTGCAACAAAATAGTAACTAAACAGGGTTTCTTTTAGAGAACTGTCAGTTCATTTTGATTTTTTTCAGCAACAACATCTCCTGCATTTCAGGAATGCTTGTCTTTAAAGATGAATTTTGAATAATGACTTTGATAGTGAAATAAAATATAAATCCTGATTTCTTGCTGTTCTTCCAAAGCAAGGCCTGGGAGGAGGAGTGATTCTAGCTGTGAAAACTGGGGAGTTGTTCGCCGTATGTGAAAAAACTTCTCATTTTATTCTTCTGTCACAATACACATTCTTCAAATGCTTGAAAAATTTCTTCAATCTAAGCTGAAAGAAAAAATGTCTTGTGTAATGTATTGATCTTACAACTTGCTCCTGGATAAAGTATAGATGCTCTTCACATATGAAGTGGAAGAACCGTCCATAGTATCCAACATAGATGTACACCCAAGACCTATGTCTGTACAATAGACTACTACTTATTGTTTAGATGGACACATATTCAGTATACACAGTTTGTTTTCAGAACCTCCTTAAGAAATGAGCCAAAGGAGGTATTTGGTGCATTTCAGGGTTGGGGAAAAACGTTTTCATCATCCAAATAAGTGTTCTGAAAGCTTTAGCGTTCTACAGGAAGTTGCTGTTTTCTACAGTATTAGACTGGCACAGTCTTAATGGCTTGCCTGAAAGGGTTCACTCGCTCCATTTTTTTACCTCCATCAGAAGAGTAGCTCCCATAATGCATGGATGAAGTCTAGGACAGTCCTAGGAACTGCAGTGAGGCTATTCAGCTGATTTTTGTATAAGCCACAGAACAAGCTGTGGGATGTCAAAAGCAAAAGGCTGGCCAGTCTCCAAGTTCTCAGAGCTTTCAATGTCTATAGGAGGAAAAAGAATGATAAACAAGTTTGGATAGAAATAGCAAAAAAAAAAAAATAATCCAGATTTGTTCTGAATATATTTTCTCCAGCATGGAACTAGGCAATAACTTCCAGAAACTGACAACCCGTTAGTTTCCTGACTCTAAGCATATGTGAGCACACATTCCCAGTATGTTATTTTTTTGTGCCTATGTATACTTTTTCTTTCTTTTTGCTTCATCTAGTTTGACACTGTAATTGCAGAAGCGGCCAGCTTGATGTCCGGGAGCTGATCTCTCTCTACCCCTTCCTGTTGCCTACTTCCTCTTCATTTATACGGTCTCATCCCCCTCTGCATGAGTACGCGGACTTAAACCAGCTGACCCAAGGGGACCAGGAGAAGATGACAAAGTGCAAACGATTCCTCATGAGTTACTTGAATGAAGTCCGCAGCACTGAGGTCGCGAATGGCTACAAGGAAGATATTGACACGGCTTTACTCAAGCTCTATGCCGAGGCAAATCATGAAAGTCTGCTGGATCTGCTGGTTTCAGAGAACTTTTGTCTTTTAACAGATAGCGCCGCCTGGCTGGAAAAACACAAAAAGTGAGTGGATTTTTTGAGTATTGCACCTTTGAGACCAGAGGGAAAATTGTCTTAAATACACTTGGCTTCTAGAGCAGTGTGTTCAAATCCTTGTAGTTTCTGTGCTTTCAGGTCCAAAAGACAACTTGGCCTGACTTGTAACTTAAAAATGTTGTTGAAAAGGTATTAATTGACAGTCTGAGGTAAAGGAAATGCATTCTGTCTTATGCTGGTAAATACAGAGTTCTTCCTGAAAGTTTCTGTGTCCAACACAAAAAATAAAGTATTGGTACAGATTTTTGGGGGGGGGGAAAAAAGACCATGATTTATTTGCCCTTGTGACAATGTGAGAGTTGAATGGACACCGTAGTGGTATTCAGACAGAATGAAAAGATGCCTTAAAGCATGTACTATCTTAGGTAGAAGCTATTAACTTCAGAGCCACTTAAGTGGCTTTAAAATTGTAGTTGCTTATTTAGGCTGTATTTTTATTACAGTACACAAAAACCCCTCTGTAATGGCATTGTACAGAACTCTTCCTTGCCTGACTTGATTTCATGCTGCAGTAAAGAAAGAAATGTTTTTGACAGTAAAACAGAGTTTTAAGTAGAATCATCATAAAAATTTGATTTAATGATACCTGATTAACTATTGGAGGAATATTTCTTATTTTAAGCTGTGTGTTAAGTCTGTATATAAAATTCAACGAGTGGCATGGGATTCATCTCTAATGTGACACGTACTTTGTTTAAGTTGGATCTAGTAACTAGAAACTGCCTTAGAGACAGGAAAGACACAGATATGTTTCTAGGACAGAACTTCTCTCCTATGATTCTGAAAAAGAGCCTACAGACATTTGTTCTAGTGTAGATATGGCTGTCTACATGTTACTATAAGCAATTATTTGTTGTATTCTGTGCTAATCAAACCATAATGAAATTGATAGGAAAGATCTAGCGATTTTAATATTATTTTCTCTTTCTATACAGGTATTTTGCTCTTGGTCTCCTGTATCACTACAATGGTCAGGATGCTGCAGCACTTCAGGTTAGAATAAAGCTTTTAATATCACCTGCAAACGATTCCAAAATACCAGTTTACCTCTGAGATAAATATCTGAGGTGCAAATTTATCTGTTTGAAAAGTGGTGATGTGTATATATAGGAAAAACTTGTGCTAAGACTTCTTTGAATAAATTAACATGCTGGATGTGAAAAACCTGAAGAGCTTAGTGAAGATGAGCTATTTAGATGCTTGTATGCTATTTTTTAATCAAAACTGTGCGTAACAGAACGTATGTTTGTACTTTTAAAAGATGGACAGGAGTGCTAAAATGATCAGGAGATCACTTTAAAAGTTCGAGAGACTTCAGGAACAGATCTTGTGCTAATTAGTCTGTATACACACAGCAAAGCAGTATTGTAATCTCATGGCAGACACTGACAGCAACCGAGAGTTTATTTCCTTATCTGATGGTGGACAGTGAACACATTCTGCAAGATCTGTGGGTTTCAGTTGGGTTAGTTAATCCCTTTGGGGACCCCCCGCTTCTGATGTCACCAAGACTAGCAGTGGTCTGTAGACTGCAGACTATATGATTATATTATTCCTGTCCGCAAAGCTTCATGTAGAAAAATTAGCATGTTCTTAATCACTAAATAGCATGTAAGTCTCAGACCATATCCAATACCTGAAGTAGTTTGCTGTACTGTGTGCCTTTTTGAGTACGTTAATCACAGTAACACTGTTGAATGCATTCAGGTCAGTTACGTAAAAAGTAATTTCCCAAGCAGAAAACCAGTGAGGACAACAAAAGCAGTATGTACCTTTGTCATGTGCAAGATATTTTTCTTTGTTTCAAGGAACAAGGTTTATTGCTAAACTGGTCTGCCAGATATGGCACCTTTTAATCCCAATTACAATTTATATAAAAATAATTTCACATGGTACTCTTAAGTTCTTCAGGCAAAATGAAAGAGCTGCAAAAAAATCAGGTTTTCTTCTAACTTGTTTATATCATTTGCTTTTAATCTTGCATGCACAGAACACATGAAAACTATACCATGCACTGCAAAAAAAGGACTTTCATCAACAGCATTCTTTGTGATTAGCGTACCTCCTCCTGAAGTATTTGGCCAGTCGCTCTCAGAGTGCGAGAACCCACATGATACAGAGTCTGAATTAGTTGAATATGGCAGGTGCAAGAAAAGCCTATGATGGAGAGGAAGCATGAATTTAGTGACCAGTGAGATCCCTTGCAATTGCAGGTCCTGAGAGCTCTTTCTAATTCTGCAAGTATCAATGACTAATACTAAGTGTTGTAGTAGCTCATGTAAATTTTGAGTTGGAAGAGCATGAACGTGTTTTAAGCACTTTAATCTTTGTGTGGTTTTGTTGCAGTTATGGGTGAAAATAGTTGATGGAGACATTCAAGATTCTACACGTTCAGATCTCTATGAATATATAGTAGACTTCCTTATATTCTGCTCAGACCAAGATCTAGTGTGGAAATACTCTGAATGGGTTTTACAGAAAAATGAAGAGGTTTGTGATCGGTGTACTTTTCCAAGAACATCATAAATATAAAGTATTTCCCTGCAGTGGTGTTTGGTTGTTCATTAATGTTGTTCCATTTTGATTAACTAAGTGGACCGTTTTTGCAGAATATTTTAATGCCAGTTAACTAGTGATCAACCGAAGAAAACTTCCAGGTTTTTCAGTTCTTTAAAGTCCCTCTGTTAAAAAGTGCTAGTGAAAAAGTGCTTCTGAAAACAAAGTTTAGGTCATTCTGTACAATGAAAGATACAACATGTGTTTTGGTTTTCTTCATACTAAGCAAGATAATGTTCAGATCTTAAAAAAAGCTTACTGTTGCTACTATTTCTTTTTTAAAAGGATTCCAGGGTTGGGTGATATCTGTATGCTAGGATGTGGAATAAATAGCCTTCGTTCAAGACAAAACTTCATCGCTAGAATTAACTTAATCCACAAGAATTAAAAAAAAAAAAAAAAAAAAAAAAAAAAAAAAAAATTTTGTAGCAACCATTAATGTGGTGTGCCGTGAAATGGGATGCTTTACACTGTATCAGACGGTCTGTGCTATTGGAGTTTGTCACTGCCTAATTTGTATTAATTTAAAGCTTGGTTATTACATGCAATGACAGATTTCTAAGTTTTTGTTTTGGTCGTTATAGAAGTCTCTTAAATGAGATGATATACAGAGCGATAAGGCTGTAAACATTCTGATCTCTAACTTACACTTTCTTGCTGCAAAGGGCTGAAGTATCTTGTTCTGCTGTCATGCAGATCTTTTTGTGGAGGTTGTGGCTCCACAAGAACACAAGGTTTGTAGGCTGGACAATGTATAAACTACAAATTGGGGTGATGGAGATAGGAATGAGTGAGATCACGGTAAGCACTGAGTAGTGTAATCTTAGTGGTGTTGAGCAGTGTTTTGTGGTGTTTATCTTCCTGAATACTGTACTAACTAATCTGATAGTGCTACTAAATAAGTATTTAAAATAAAAATGTAATAAAATGGTTGCCACTGAGTTCCTAAATGCAATTAACTCTTTCTAGGTTGGCGTACAGATATTCACCAAAAGGCCTTTGGAAGAACAGGAGAAAAATAACATTAATCCAGATGATATCATCAGTTGCCTTAACAAATATCCTAAAGCACGTGTTAAATACCTAGAACATCTAGTGTTGGAAAGAAAAATAGAGGTGAGTCCTACAAGAATACTAAAAATAGGCCTAGGATTCAGAATGTGGACTATGATGAACAACTCTGAAAAAAGCCAAGGTCTAGAACATAACTTAAAGGCTTTCAGATGTACTCAGAGTAGTGAAGGGGTGGTTTTAAGATTAAAGCAGAAGATGAGGAGCAGATATCTGCATTATTTTAAACTTTTCAACTCTTGTGATAGCAAGACAGTTGCTTACTCCCCTCAGAGTTTTGTGGGGTTTCTTTTACATCTGATTATTGCATGCTTTTCTGTTTCACTGGTGAGGCTTAAATCTGTCTGGTAAGATTATAGAAAACTGGTTAAGCAAGTGCTAATCCTGTTGCACTGTGGCAGCTACTAAAATTGCTAATTCAGTGTTTTACAAGTAGGTATGTTTTATTCTGTCCTTCTGGAGAGATTTGAGCAATTAATGATAGAATTAAATTATATACCTCTTGCTGTAGAATTCCAAACCACTCTAGATGTTCACAAGTCATAAATGACAGTGTATTCTACCCTTGCGTTTTCAAGCATAATACAGAAGCAGCCAAACATTATCATACTTGGATATGAGTTATTTTAAGCACAGGAGAAGTTACTTTAACCTGCAAATAAATGAATATTGAAAGAACTCAGTAGATCTGCTGACCAGTTCACTAATTTACGTTCTTCGAATACACATGCTAGATCAATGGTTTCTCTCTGTCGTTATTGCAAATACATCAAGGTGTGTGACACCATAACAGAATACTATTCTAGTTTCTGATCTCATTAACATTTTCAAACCAACTTTTTGAGTTAAGCATAGTGCCTTGTAGAATACTTGTAACAAAAATAATGTATAATTAAATCTGCCCTACCTGCTAGTAAAAGCTGGATTATAAATTGATTTGCTCTTTAGAAACTACTAGATTATTGTAAATGCTTTAGTGAGAGTGTTTCAAACAGTCAAATCATCAACTTGTTTTGATGAATATTGGATAGTGGATAACAGAAAAAGCACTTGCCTTCAGAGTGCCTGTCGGCCTTTGGTGGCTTTCTCAAATTTTATTGCAGAAATAGGAAAGGTCAAAGAACATACCTGAATATGAAGTAGAATGAATTAGATAAAAATTACTCATTTTACAAGGGAAATGAAAGGAGAGGACACAGTGGGGATCATACTTGTATTCAAAGGAGAGAGATCTGCTTTACTGCATTGACTTTCATTAGGTGAACTTTCAAAAGGAAATGATTTTTGCACAAGAAAAAATATTTCTAGTTCTTGCTTATTTAAGGTAAAGAGGGGTTCAGAAATAAGATGTTTCATATTTACATTTTGGAAATATCTGTATTAATGAAATAGAGAATACCATATGATAGGTATAGTATATCTTGTGAAGTTGGTCTGAATAAGTTGTCTATCTGCATGAACAAAAGACTTTCTAATTAATTTGAATTAGATAAATGAATTTAAACACATTTCTATGTAATTATGTAAATATTCATCACTGTTCTTGCTGGGGAGAAGGGGTTATCTTTGTAAACTGATCTAACGTTGTTCTTTTCCTCTGTAGAAAGAAAAGTACCATACTCATCTAGCTGTCTTGTACTTGGAGGCAATACTTCAGCTAAAATCTGTGACCGCGGATAAGTGTACGGAAACAACTGAACTGCTGTTGAAACTACGCAATCTTCTTCAGAAATCTGATCTTTACAGAATTCACTTTATTTTGGGTAAGATGCATGTTGTCTATTACAAATGCTGTATGCCATTTCCAGCAGGAAACAACCAAAAAAAGGCTTCATAAGGATAGAAAACTAAAAGATCTGAGGTTTCTAGGTGTATTTGGTTGATAAGCTTACCATCTGTATTTCTAACACACGCAAGTCAATTTAAAAAGCGTATTTGTTAGTGTTGTCTTCGCTCATGAGGTACAGTGGTATGTTTGCCACTGCAGCAAAGACAGAATACTGTAATTAGCTAGAAAAAATATCTTCATACAATTGTCTCCTTAATTTATAGTCAGTTTCAATTTAATGATGAGCATTTAACTTGTGACAGTCGTTTGCAAAGGGAAGAGTTACAAGTTTATTTGTTAAGCAGTCTGTTTTCTCAGTGAACTGAAGTGAAGCTTTGAGGAATCTGAGTACCAAGGACTTGTTTGTTGTCCGTAACACACTCTCACCCCGAAAGCTGGGGTTCATGCTAAGCAAAAATATGAGCATTGGGCCTATGCCCGATCTTTATCACCTTTATAATCAGTAGAGGATTTTCTACTTTATCTTGAAATACCAAATGAACTTGCCATTCCTTCTGCCTGTTGCCGACACTTTAAACTTACAGACTGGGTTAAGGGTTTGTAGTGCCCTTTTCTTAAAGGGAAATACTGTTTGATCTTTAGTGTCTTCTACGGGCTTCAAACTATTCTGTAATTTTCTGTAATACTGGGAGAAGCAGAGGTTAAAAATATTGCAGCTTCATCTTACAGTTTATCATACATGGTAGCAGTGTGCGCAGAAACATGCAAGACTGACATGCTAGAATTTAAGATTGTCAGTGATGCTGGTTTTATCACCTGTTATTCAGTAATCTCTTTTTTCTTTTTTTTTTTTTTGTGGTGCATTTTTGTTGGAGATGTGTTTCCATACATCTAGGCATTCTTGTACTTAAAAATATCTGTCCTCTTTATAGCTGCCAGCACCCCTGCAAAAGTAGCAGGAGTTGAATTCTTTGGGCTTGTTTGCATTGATGCTGTGAGAGCAAGTAGTTGTCTTCTCCACTAAGCAAATATTGCATTATTTCTCATTTAACAGACAAAATCCAGGGCACAGACCTTCATATGGAAAGTGCAATTTTATATGGAAAACTAGAAGAACATGAGAAGGCTTTGCATATCCTTGTCCATGAGTTAAAGGACTTCCATGCTGCTGAAGAATACTGTATATGGAACTCTGAGAACAGAGACATGCAGTACAGACGGAGGCTTTTCCATATGCTGCTGTCAGTGTATCTAAATCCAGGCGCTCCGGATTGTGCACTAGTCATGGCTGCTGTGGATCTCTTGAATAACCATGCTGCTGAGTTTGATGCGGCTGTAGTTTTGCAGCTAGTGCCTGACAGCTGGTCAGTGCAGCTCCTCTCCCCGTTCCTGGCTGGAGCAGTGAGGCAAAGCATTCATACAAAAAGAATGACGCAGGTTGCACTTGGGTTAGCACAAGCTGAAAACTTAATCTACAAATACGAGAAGGTAGGTTGGTTGGTTGTTGATTGTTTTTTATTTTAAATAGAGGCAATTTGAAGCTTTACAGTTACATCCTTTGATATATTATAATCAAAAGAAATTTGAAGAATTAGGACAAAGTTGTCTTCTATGTCCTTGGCAATTTTACTTGCTGCTTTTATTAAGTTTTTGCCATGGTTGCTAGATTCAAACTTCCCTTTTCCTGTAAAACAAAAGGGAAGGTGGGGGCCTCGAAACAGGAACAACTTTGGTGAATGCCTGGGCTGACTGAAAGTGAATCTGGGATTTACAGATTAATGAAGTTCTTGCAGAAACTTTAACAAATGTGACTTAGCATTTTTTCACTATGATTGAGATCTGTCAGAATTTGCAAAAAAGTTTACCCAGCACTTAGTATTAATTGAAGCTTGTTAGTAGCTTTTGTCAGTGGTAAATTCACTTGTGAAGCTTTCTTCTATTCCTAGATAGACCTCTGTTGCTTAAAGGTCCCAGCAGATTCTTAAATCTGTTTAGTTCTAACAACAGTATATCCAGCAGAACCCATCTGAAATAAAAATGCATCAGTGCTCAGTTTGCTGTGGAGTTGTCCTGTGACCTTGTTTAGGAAGTTGCATCGGATTTTTAGCATTAAATGTGTAAGTGCTTTTCTTTATTAAACAAAGGAGAGGAAAAAAAAAAAGGCAGTACTTAAGAAGCAGCATGAATATGAATGTGGAAATTGAATTCAAGTTAAATAGTTCAGGCTATTCCTACTACCTCTGTCATTGACCAGGTTTGTCCGTTTTATATGGTTGAAATTGTATGCCTCATAATTTCCCTTCCTTTCTTCCTAGATTCATATTTGGATTTTTTTTCCCCTCTCTTTAGGTTAAGCAAAAAGGAACCCCAATTCTTCTTTCGGACAAAATGGTCTGTCAGGTGTGCCAGAATCCTTTCTGCGAGCCTGTATTTGTAAGATACCCAAATGGGGGTATGGTCCACACACACTGTGCTGCAAACAGACATCTGAATTCAAACACAACTCATCACTCCTCCAGCTCCAGCAATCAGACTTGAAGTATGTTCCGGTCCCACAGGTTCCCATGGCCTATACCCCGTGGAAAGTGGGCTGGAAAAAAGAACAAAGTGCAGCTACTCTAGGTATAAATCAAGATGAACAGCTAGTCTTTGGGTTAATGGGAAGACTTCCAGTAAATATGAAATACCGCCACTTATCTTTTTCATTTCTAATGAATGTATATAGAGAAGAAAAATCACTACCAGAAATGGAGAGGTGCAAATATAGGCTCTTCTGTATATAGTAATAATAAACAGTTAAAGAAAATGAGCCTTTTCTTCACAGTAAGAATGAATGTTATGGAGACAAGGCAAACAATTACTTTAAGAAATGTCACTTTGCACTGAATGTGGTGTTGATAAATTTGTAGAGGTTGGACATGGCATCTATTGGAGTTGGAATTCTTGGAACACTACGTGACAAGACTGGCATCATGCAGCTTACTATCAAGACAAAAATGTGTGTTGGTTATAATGTTTGCTGCAGCATTGTCCTCTTTTGAGCTGGATTCTCTTCCCCAGGATCACATTATGAACTTGGTTTTTGCTCTACAAATTGTTGGCTTTTGATGCACTTTTTAGTATTTCCTCCCCCCCGCTATATAGAATTTAAATGTAAGCACTGGTCCGTTAGGTTTCTACTCCTACAATTACTGTAATAAACCGAGTGGAAACTAATAGTCACACAGCTGTGCTTGGAAGAAAAAAAAGTCGATTGTCTGGTCAGTCCGTAGTCACTTTTATATGGAGGAAGAGACCTTAACTTTAATATTGATTTATTTATTAATATGCAAATATAGCTGTACATACAATTGAATAAATTGATCTTATATCATTCTAGAGTTTCTTGGGAGGATAAAGATGTAGCTGATGTATAAGTGTACAGGTTATGTACTAAATGTTTGCTATAACATAACTTAGGCAGATTGGAACTCCACAAAAACAGGTTTTAGTACTTGTGGATGACTTTGTACAGTCAAAATCATGGAAAGAAGGTATAATTGGGTAGAAATCTGCAAAGGTGCACTACAGGGCTACTGGTTTTGTTATATTCTACAAAATGTTCTGTAAACTAAGGTTTTTCAAATAACAATAAAACCCCTTTATTTAACTGCCCTGATAAATACTCACATGGCTATTTAACCATTTTCAAGCAAATTAGTTCAAAAGCAGCAGCTTCCCACAGTAGATGTTCAAAAATGATGACTTTTTAAATAAAAGTTAAGTATTTCAAAGTCAAAGCATTTCTTTTAATTCCGTAAAGCTGTAATAAATGACAGGCTTACTGACCAGCGTGCAATTGAGTTAGTACGACTGCTCAGTCTTTTAGCATTCCAAATCAGACTGGAGACTTTCAGCAAAAGTGGGATACCTGCGTGGTATCTTCTAGATGCTGTCTCAGAAGAGGTCTTCTGTTACAGAAAGGCTGGCTTATGAAACAGCCTTGTAAGCGTAGTGCTGCCTCCAGGAAGGGGCAACCAGACTACATCTGGGGGTGAAAAAAATAGCCATTTCTTTGTCTTTGAAGCAGAAGACCTTTGGATCTTTTTCTGTTTCCTGAGTTCGAAAGTAGAAAAGTACAGCTGTTGTGTTGGGTTTTGAAAAATAAATCCAAGTAAGGAATTTTGTAGCACTTTCTACTAAGACATGTAAGCCACATTTCGTGAAAGGCACCTTCAAAAAAGACAAATGTGAGTGTTTACGCCTTAATTCTGGCATGAGGGATTCTCCTGTGTTGGCGCTGGTATGAGCAGATTCTTCTGTATCTTGCATTCACGGTTTTCAAACATTATGTATACAACTGGCAATGGTAACAGACGACTTTGTAGTTCCCTGTTCTCAAAATACTTGCTGATAGAGAGGAAGTGAGTTTACCAGGATCTAATAAGCCTTTTGTGCACAGTAGCATGTGATTCATAAGAAATACTTTCTTTTGCTGCAAGCATCCTCAGTATACTTTTGTTCCTATCTAATAAGGAGGTACTAAAACAAATATCAGTAGCCACTAGGTAGTGATGAACTTAGTCTTGTCAGCTAGTGTTGCAATGGAACAGAGGATCATTTCATTCCAGACCGCAAGACAGTTCTTAATCGTTATTGCATGAAAAGGTATGGCTATAAAAGATTAAACAATTCTTTATTAATACTTCATATGTTTCAGATTTGTACTTTGGCTAAAATGCAGCAGTAACAGTAATTGTACGTACAGGACAAATACAGGAATCGGAGTAACGCAAGGTGGCATATTTGCAATCATAGATGACCAAAATGGTAATTTAATATTAAAGTTGGGGGATTCACCTCCTGAAACGTGGACTGGAAAAATACTGACATTTGATTCATACATTATTACCTGTTTCTTTGTTAAATTTGATACTAGAACTCATTTGGATGAATTAATATGGAAGTCTCACGATAACAAAAAGAAAAAGCAAAAAAAAAAAAAAAGCCAAACAAAAAAAACCCCCAGTGTGGGGCTGAGGTAGAACAAGAGCTCATCAGGGAGGTGGCAGGTGGAGGATGCTCTTCCAGTGTGCCTACAGCGCTTGAGCAGTCGGGATAACACTCGACCAGAGGAGATGACAGCCTATGTCACAGTGGTGCGTGGTAATTCTGTACCTTATCACCAGGTCTGCATTCATATTCCCTTAGGTAGGACAACTGCAACACCCCTTGGGTAAGAGAACTTCACACTGGAGAACCTGAGTTCGCTCCTTTTCTTTTGGCACTGTCAGTTTGCTCATTCCTCTCTTGTGTACCTGAAGTCCTGGGACAGCATTGCTACTGTGCGAAGTTCTTCTGGTATGGCTGCAGCAGCAAGCAGGGAATGAATGGGGATCTGGTTATTAATGGATATGTGAAGGAGGAAAGGTAGGAAAGTGGAATATTTCTTTGACCATCCTTCTAGTTTGGAAATTAAGTGGGTTTTGGGAGTTTAAGCTTGATGCAATTGTTTTCTCTCCAGTTAGGGAATGTGGTGTCTTAGACCTGCCCTTGGAGAGAGGAGATTCTGTCAGAATAGTTCTTCTTAATTTGGCTCTTGCTAAATTTGTGTTTATAACTCATCTCTCACTCTTCTTTTTTTTTTTTTTTTTAAACTGACAGTGTGTTTGTGATTCAGGACTTAATAAATGAGACTAGCCTCTCACAGATGCTTTTGCAGGTATTGAGGCACGTTTGCCTAACATGTAGCTTCTAATTACAGAAATATTGCAGCTCTGACATGTTTTTAGCCATCCTCTGTTAACAGTCACTGCTTCATACAAAAAGCACTTCCTAAATGCTTTTCTACTCTTTCGTATCTCCGTGCTTCCTCACAAAAATTACCTATGATGTGTCTATTGTCATCATGTGCAGTTTTTCCCCTCTCTAAGTCAAAAAGAGAAGAAAAATACTAATGAGAAAAAATTGCCCAGAATCTGGCACTTTGTTTGAAATAAGTTTTATGGTTGTACATTTATGAGAAAGAATGCGGTTAGATCTTTCTGTGCTTTAAAGGGATAACTTACTACATTGATAATATTACAAGAATGCTGATCTCAAAACCTGGAGAAAATAAGCAATTGGTTTGTTGCACAGAGTGCACCACAGGTACCTGGGAAGTGTGGTCTGCAGGCAGCCCACTCCGCGGTGGCTCAGGCGTGCACGGGAGTCCGGGTTACCATGAGAACTTGCTCCCCCCACTCCCAGTCTCCAAAAACTTTCCAGCCTTTGTTACCTGATTAATATCACTCTCCTATAGCACTCAGTTGACAGGGGTGTAAATCTTGAGTTCTGGGTGGACTCCTGAGCACAGCTGTCTTTGTTCAATAAAATGTCACTTTCTTACATCAACCACGTGAAACCCAAAGAATGTCAATCGTGGAAAGGCGGTGGTAGGGGTGGAGTACGTGTATGTTTTCTGAGACCTTTATTACATGTTTGAACACACAAGCATTATCCAGACTTTGCTGAATCTTTATAACAATGTCTGTTCTTTGCAGGACTCCCATCCTGAATGACATTAAAAAATATTTTATTTTATACAGTTGTATCAAGAAGTAACATTTTATTGCTCTTCCCATTTTGCTGCAGTCTCTGTTTGGCAGAGCTCTAAGTGTTTTATTAACATCCTGCTGTTTGTAACAGGCAGCAACTAATACATTTTCATTGTGAGCTCTCCTATTGCCTGTATTTACTAATTAATTTTTCTCTTGCTGTACAACACTTTGGGGCATATGCCTTGCGAACACTGATAATTAAATGCGCTGCTACTTTTAAAGGGAAAAGAAGAAAAGAAGTTAATGACATTCTGTAATATCTGGTTGATTACAAAACTGAAGTTCCCCTGCAGTAAATTTGTTCAGATGGAGATCTATACTGTTCATGCTTTCTGACTTAATGGTTATGTTGGTGAACATACACAGCAGTATGTGGAATGTACAAATGTATAAATCTGTTGATTTTTAATAAAAAAAAATCTTTTAATTATGTTTCTGCCATTTGTTCCTAGATATATATATATAAACCCTGGGATGTGAATGGCCAAGTGAAGGAGAAAGATTCTTCAGTGGTAAACAGAGGATTCATCTGGGTGACTGACAGAGGTGGTCAGATGAAAAGGCTGAATTAAGCAAGTGCAGGGTGCTAATGAACAGGTGACTTTTACTTTTGGGAAGAAGTTTGCCGTTGTTTTTACCTCTTCCTTGACTGAATCTGGGTTTTTGCAGATTCAGACAAAAGCGGCTACTGCCATTAGAGATTTGAAAGATCTTGCTCTGCCTCTGTGTAGCCAAAGCAATCCCTTCCGTGGTTAAAGCTGGCGTTTACATGGGGGGTCTGGTCAGTTCTGGGTGCGTGGACATCCTGGAGCAATACAAACAGAAGTACTAAAAGGTTTTGAGGGGAGGACCTCGAAACAGGGCCAGTGTTGATCTGGGAGCTGGTGGTTGAGAGCAGTAGAAGTGGATGTTGTTTGCAGAGGCACCTCCGGGACCAGGTAGGAAGTGACTGTAACCTGCAGCTTCCCTACTGGGGCACTCTAGTAAAACCACAAATTTAGGGAAAACAAAGATGTAAGTGCTACCAAGGTTGGATTTATGTGGGTTTTTTTAATTGCTAGGGATCCCTAATTTGACCTTAAGGGGCCACCATCAAATTTACTGCCAGAGCCTGGCCCATGTCCCCAGGAAAAAGGGATTATTATATCCCTGCAATGTAGGAATGTGGCTGGTGTGTCTACGGCACACCCCTACAGCAGGGAGCCTCCTGCCTGCTCAGGAGTAGTGCCCCTGGCTCAGAGCAAGCTTCAGGGCCAAAGGGCCACGTGTCCCCCGCTTCCACCAGAAGCGACCAGGGCCACCACAGTTGGCACTATAGGACCCACTGATGAGGAGATCCCAGGAAAGGAGGGGTGGTAAGGAGGCTGTGGTAAGCCAAGGAAACTGGTGTTGTCTCCAAGGGGGAGCAGTGAGGGAGGAAAGCAAAGGACAAGTACAGAAAAGGGAGGAATCCTTGTTTAGGACATGCAGGTGCGACCTAATTCAACTGGTCTCCAGCCCAACTCTGCACGTGCTTGGGTCTCTTCTCCCTGCATCTTCCCTGCCCGTGATACAGGGGAGATCCTGTGCGTCTCCTAAATGTACTGAGGATGCTGGCTGGGAAGCGTAGGCAAGTAGTGGCCTTTGGGTCATGAGATATAGAGAAACTGGATGAAATGTCTCTCAGCCCTGGAAAACCATCTCCGGAAGGAATTTAAGAGAATGTGGCAGTAACCAGGCAGGGGGAGAAGTGGTCGCTACTAGGTTTATGTATTGGCATCTGGAGGGGGTGGTATGTCCTTTGCCTGCCCCATCCCTCTCTGTCCCTCTCACGTGCAGTTTGTGGATGTGATGGTTGTCCTGGCAAACTATAAAATGGTCGGGTGTCACTGAAACCATGGTTTAACTTTGGTATGAATGAATCTGTCACCTCAATATTTTACTGCTCTTGTGCTAAAAATCATTTGGCTCTTTGCAAAGGCTGTTTAACAGCCAGGACTTGCTGCTTGTTTCAAGTTTGTGCAAACAATATTCTCACAATATTTTGTTGATGCGTTTTTTAGCCAAAAGTAAGTTTATATAAGGAAGTAATATCATAAAGACTGTTAAGCAGTAGCTATGTGCCGTTCAGTCAGCTTGGGTTTAGTTGCAAGCGTGGCTTTGACAGTATTGCACTGCTATGGTTTTATTTGATGTCTCAAAGCCAAATAATAAATGGGAACGCGCTCATTCTCCAGTTTGGTTTGTGCGTTAAGAATTCATGGGATGGTCAGAAAGAAAGATGTAGAGGCAAAATTTGTGGAGTTTGGCTAGTTCTTCCCTGATTTTTCAGCTACTTCTCTGAAACAGCTGCTTAGACGGTTGAGTGGCACTCATCCGAAGCACAGGTTGTATTATTTTCCCTCATTCAGGCACTTTGGGAAGAATCCTGGATGTCTTAACGCCTGAGCTCAGCTCAAACCTCTTGAAGCATCTTGGTGCTCAGGCAGTAGAGGACAGGGCCAGCCCTCAGCCAGGCCATGTAGGCACTGGTGACGCTGCATGCATCTACTGGATGCTGAAAGGCGGGTTGTGCACTGCGCAGCTGGGGAGCCAGCAGGGTAAAGATCCAACAGAGCGTGAACTGTAGTGAAGGGCTCATGTTTTGAAGCTCAGGTCTACGTTCACCTGACAAGGTTTCTACAGCCCTATCAGGACAACTTTGTTCCTTTGGCTGAAGAAAAGGCCGTGGGAGTGTTGGTGGATGCTCTGGATGCCCCTGCAAGAGGGTGTTTGGGATGCACAGGTTGGAGTGCAGCCCGATGCTGAAAGGAATGAAAAATGTTACCGCAACAAGCATCGCTTCGTTAGCTCAGCCAGCAGGAAGCGCACCCTGGAGAGCCCTGATTTGCATTTCCCCAACCATCCCTCCAGTCAGTGGAGAAAAGGCAATGCAGAAAGCATCCAAAAAAAAAAAAAAGCAGTTGTGGCTTTGGCACGGTGGGAGTTCAGCTAGTTTTGCCTCTAGACAGCGGTTTGAAAATTGTCCACGCTAATCATCCAGATGGCAACTCCCTCCAAGACAAATAATCAATAGAGCATAGCTGAGTTTTGGCAGAAATGAGCCCCAAAGGCCCAGTTCACTGCGACAACCGTAGCTGCAGGACAGCACAGGGTCAAAGAGGCCAGGGCTGCCAACAGAAAGTTGATGGCTGCACACACAGCAGGTTTTCAGTAGGTAATGAGGCTGATAATAATAGTGCCTAAAAACCCAATAGCGGTCACGAACGACATTACCATTGCCTATAATTGCCAATAACCCCCTGAAGATACTGCCTTGTCAACACCGTACTTGCGTGGAGTGGGACCTGACCATCTCAGTGTGTGTTAAAATCCTTAGAAAATTTAGACTGGCCAGGTTCCCTGAAGAGAGAAGCCCAACTTGAAACAGGATCAGCCTGTGTCAGGTTGGTTGTGTTGTTCTAGACCGGTGCTGACAAGCTTGAAACCAGACTGGGAAGGGTCCGAATGTCTTCTGGTCAGCTCTTTGCCAGAGGAACGTGTTGCTTAAGCATCCGCAAGACTCTGTGGTGGGTAAGTGGCTAAAAGGTGCGTCTGTCTTGGAGGAATTGTTTGGGGTTTCTTTTTTCAGATATTCCAGAAGGACTGAATAAACAGGGGATTTCTAGAAAATAAGAAGCTACTGATGACAGCCTCAAGAGTGTCTGCTTGGTGCTTCTCTGACCTGGAGAAGTCTATTCAAATAAAATGCAAGTTCTTTATATCTGTTTGAAAGTCACAGACTGCACGCAAAGATGATTCAATCCCTTTAGTCCTTGTGACATACAAAGTTACCCTGCCATGTCATGCCAGAAAGCTGCCAGAGTTTGACAGAGCTGTGGGTTTTTTCCTACTTGAACCACAAGCAGTTGAAGGTGGGGAGGGAGGAGCAGAGGATGGATTTGTATCTGCTTTTTTTTTTTTTAAATGTTATGCACTGGGGATTTATAGTTGCGAAGAGGAGAGGAGGTTTTCAATTCTCTACTCATTTGATCCATCTTTAGGTTTTAACTTGTCGTATCTCATTTCAAAGCATCTCTGTGGCTTGTGGTGACACGCTCATTTGTCAAGCAGAAGGTTTAGTGGTCCTCCCTTGAAACCTTCCTGAAAGCTCTTGTTCTGGATAACAGCCGCTCAGTACATCACCCCCGGATACTCCGGTGACTGTGCCAGGACTAGAAATGTTTCTGGCAGCACTTGCTCATTCTGTAATGCTCAATGGCCATAGGAATATGATGGTCAAAACTAAAAACGACAACCTAAAAGACTCTCGATCCTGGAGGAGGGAGGAATTCTCTTGTTCTCTTGAATTATTGATGCCTCGATATCCTACGCTTTTGGTTTTTGCACCTGCCTGATACCAAGTCACTTACAAGCGTGCATAGTGTTTCGTACAAATAATCCCTCGTGCTGATAACTTACCTGCCTGCGGGAGGAAAAATGGAAAGACTTTCTTGATTGAAGCCATGCCGTCATAGGATTCGAAGGCAGCCAAAAAGATCTGCCAGGGCATTTTTTCAAAGTGAATACCCCCAAAAGCACCAAGAGGGCTCTGAATGCAAAAGCCAGGCTTCGGGCAGTCATGAGCTAGAACAATTTTAAAATGGGAAAAGCTTGGGGAGAGGAGGAAGTTTTAAAGGTTTGCAAACAAATCCCCCACCTTGTGTCTTGTCAGGTGAGGCTTTGACTTTGCGTTAGGCTTCAGAACAGACTTTGGTGGCTTCCTAAATTTCAAAGCCCCCTCCACCCAGCCCCTTCTTGCTCCCTTAGGGATGAGCCCTGCTGCTCCTGCTCTCAGGGGCTGCCGGTCTCTCCTGTGCCCGCTGGCTCCTGTCGGTCCCTGGCCGGCTTGTTCGCTTGTCTCCCTTGCTTGGGTGCACCTTGTACCCCCAGGCGTCCGCCCTGGCTGAAGGGCTGCGTGGCTCTCCGGGTGGTGCAGGCTCTGCCTTGCCCGGGAGGGCTCCCTCCGCCCAGGTTTGACCATTTTCCCTTCCAGACTTGTATCAAAACTCTGCGCAGTGTGATGTTAAGCTTCACTAAAATGCTAGAAAATAAAAATAAACAGAGGTTCCTGACTTTATTAAGCTGTGTCGCATTAAATAAAGAGCAAAGCTGTGCTCTAGCACAAGAATTCAAGGTCTCTTGACCAGGCAGCAATATCTTTTTGTGTTGAAACGTTTTCGTACACCCGCTATTTTAATGAAGTATCTACGGTGAAATGTCAGCTTTAATGGTTTTTCTAAGGAAACAATGGCTATTAAGTCAACTTACTCTTTTAATACCGAAAGAAGTCTGAAGGCATTGGTAAGCAGTCCTGCCACATTCAGCCCAGCTGTATCTGCAGAAGTCTGAGGAAGCCAAGGGGACAGCCCTGCTGCACGCGGGCTTATGGCATGCAATAAATCGCAAGTGCTGATTTCATGCAAAACGAGTGTCACAGACAAGATCATCTGAATCAAAAATTGTGAATCCTGAAGATATCCTTGTCTTCCGAACTGAAGGAAATGGAGTTGAACCTGCTATAAGTTTTGCTTCATTTTACTCTCTAGTAGCAAGATTTGGGCTGAGAGGAGTGGGGTGAGGACTCACAGTGCTTAATTGCTGAACAGTTCTTACAGGAATAATATTTGTGACATACTTTCAGCTTCATTTTCATTCTTCCTCATCTCTGAAACCCCAAACCGATGACCCCTCCACACCAGAGCACGTTGGATATTTGGCAAATGCACAGGGAGCTGGGCTGTTCCTCTTTTCTTATGCCCAAGCTCCTCTGGATCTAGCCTGAGGCCCTGGCAGCGGGGTGACAGAGTAGCGAGTAGTAACATTTGGTAACAGAGGTGACAACTACATCTGAACTTTCTCATTTCTTTCATGCCACCAACACAACATCAAAACTGTCCAGTTTTAAGAAGGACAGGGAACTACTGGGAAGAGTCCAGCAGAGGGCTACAGAGATGATCAAGGGAATGGAGCACCTCTCTTACGAGGAAAGGCTGAGAGATCTGGGTTGGTTTAGCCTGGGGAAGAGAAGACTGAGAGGGGATCTCTGAGGGGGTCATCACACAGGTGAACCTGCTCTGGCGGGGGGGGGGTTGGACTAGATGATCTCCAGAGGTCCCTTCCAACCCCTGTCATTCTGTGATCTTATCAAGGCTTATAAACATCTAAAGGGTGGGTGTCAAGAGGATGGGGCCAGGCTCTTCTCAGTTGTGCCCAGTGACAGGACAAGAGGCAACAGGCACAAGCTGGAACACAGGAAATTCTGTCTCAACATGAGGAGGAACTTCTTTACTTTGAGGGTGGCAGAGCCCTGGCACAGGCTGCCCAGAGAGGTGGTGGAGTCTCCATCTCTGGAGACATTCCAAACCCACCTGGATGCGTTCCTGTGTAACCTGCTCTAGGTGACCCTGCTCTGGCAGGGGGGTTGAACTAGATGATCTCCAGAGGTCCCTGCCAACCCCTACCATCCTGTGATTCTTTGAAAACGCAAAAGCTACTCAGCCTGTTTGGGACGTTCTGTTTTCATTTCATATTTTCCTAAATAAGAGAACCTTTTCTTTTTTCAGCCTAATGTTTTGAGGGTGAAGTTCATGCCCGTTTCAGGCAACAAATTTTGTGGGCTGTGGGTTTCTCAGCCCATTTGGGCTGATGCGTATCTGTGGCAGAGGTTAGCTGAGGGAGGTGGAGGCAAAGTTAAGCACTCTCCATATTTTTCCATCGTGTCATCACATCTTATCTAGATACTTTAGTTCTGGTGTAACATGGCACCTAAGTGTTGTGTGCTCCCTGCAGCATGGGGTCACACCCATCACAGAAAACTTGTAAAATGACTTGTTGAGGTAGTTCCAGCAATGGAAATCATAAAAAAATCCAGCAACTTTGATACGCTCATTTTATGCATCATTACTTGCCGTCGCTTTACACAACTGTCCTCCTGCCATCGGAGCGCTGAGAACGCTCTGGCATACAAAGAGCTTTTTTTTCCTGTTCTTTGTAACATTTGAGGAGAAGAAAACTGTAACCAAGGTAGAAGAGGACCTCATTTATCCTTGAACATCGGCATGCTCTACCAGCGAAGTGATGGTGGGGGTGCTAAAACTGTGCTTGTGCTGACTGTACTTCCCAATAGGTAATGTAACCAGGCTGTAATGAAAGCAGGAGGCACCAGTACAAGCATAAGTCCTCACCAGTATAACTTTGCCAGCTGTGGGTCCACGGTGCTGTGGAGAGAGAGAACCAGCTCTGGCACTGTGGTGGGCACATAAGTTGGAGGCAACCGTGGCCACGTCCTCAGCTGTGCAGCAAAATGTGCTGTTCGCAAGGCTGTCCTTCACTTGGTCTTTTCCAGTGGAGGTTTTCTTTCAGCCAAGTCCCACAGGGAAGCAGGGCAGCCAAGGGGAGACCCATACAACAAATACGCTGCTCTTCTTGAAGCACACGGGCAAAGAGACGCACCAAAGACCGATACGAACTTGAGAGTCCCATGTGCCCCACGGAAGAACAATAGCAATAGTGTATTAAAAAAAAAGATTGACTCACAGCATCCAGCCTACCTGGTGATGCCCACAGCCAGCTCTCTTGCAATTGACTTCTTTGCTCCATCGAATTACCCACCCTGGCCTCAGGAGCAACAGGTTTCTGCTTATTCTGATGGCACCTGTAAAGGTGACTGAGCAAATCCACATAGAGGGAGCTGGGGTTGTTCAGCCTGGAGAAAAGGAGGCTGAGGGGAGACCTTATCGCTCTCTGCAACTACCTGAAAGGAGGCTGTAGACAGGTGGGGGTCGGTCTCTTCTCCCAAGTAACAGGCGATAGGACGGCCTCAGGTTGCGCCAGGGGAGGTTTAGACTGGATATTTGGAAAAATTTTTACACTGAAAGGGTTATTAAGCATTGGAACAGGCTGCCCAGGGAAGGGGTTGAGGCACCATCCCTGGAGGTATTTAAAAGACGGGTGGACACAGTGCTTAGAGATATGGTTTAATGATGGTTTTTGTCAGTGTTAGGTTGATGGTTGGACTCGATGATCTGAAAGGTCCCTTCCAACCTGGGCCATTCTATGATTCTATGAATTCAAAAAAGACTGGCAGCATTATCTTTTGCAGCATAAAGAGGTGCGTAGCACACAGAAGCAACGTTTATCCAGGTCCATGCTTGTCACTCTACGTGCTTTCTTACAAGAAAATTTTCAAACCTGTGTATGTGCCTTCCAAAAGATGGGTATGTTTTTCCTCTAGTGTAATCATGGAGAGTAAATTTTCAGCCTTAGCTAGTGCTGGGAAGAGCACTAACACTGTGGAGTTATGCTATGAAGAAGCTCCTCTTCTTCCTCCCTGCTCCTCACCCTAGTTCACCTTTGAGGCATTTCTATTATGTTTGCCGTCTTCCATTACAGTATTTAAAGTGAGTGGTCTGTATTCATGCAAGCTCCACTCCCACGCACCCGTCACATAAAGCTGATTAATTCACCCTTTCTGAAATTATGCACTCTGCATCAATATGATATCTAGTGTTTCACCCCTTAAATAGTGTTATAAAAAAGGTCACATTACATTCTTCCCTTAATAGTACTTTAGAAACACTGAAAAAACCCTGTGCCCGCAGAAAATGTCAGGGATCTCATCCAAGTGGCCTGAGCTCACAAGCCTGAGTTTAAAAACAAACTTGTTGCTGAATAATTTGAGTGTTTTAAGTATTCATTTTTATTATTTAAGGTTCAGGATGGCTCGGCTCCACTTTTACAGAGCTGATGCAAGAGACCAGCCACAAGAGAGCAGGAGTCCCAGGCGTGTCTGTGCCTGGTCGGTGTGTACAAGCAATCAGAAAGGGAGGGAGAGGGAGAAACACTCCAAAGGAAAACTAAGGAAGGAATCAGCATCGTGTGCCTTAGCAGATAAATTATAGAAATGGCGTAAAAAATCCAGAGATAAGGCTGGAGGGGGCTGGCAGGATGGAGAAAGGAACAACAGCCAAGGTGAAAGAAAAGGAAAGGGAGAGGAAAAATAAGATTATGGAGGTATTCCCCAGCGCCCACTCCGATTTTAGGACTACCTTTCTGGCTGGAGACCCCCACACACGTTCTCGCGGCTTCGGGAATGTTACCCCAAATAGTCAAACAAAATCTCTGTTCTGCTGCCCTCCTCCTTCCCTCGCCTCGGCTCATCCTGCCTGCGAGGCTTATGCCCCACTCTCAAATGCAGGGGTTCTCTTTTCCCCCCGACCTCTCTGTTGCTGGAAAGGGCCAGGGACTGTACCTAACTCGAGACATTTCTTTGTACAACCACAGCAGCGCTAGCTCGGCGATACATCAAAGTTTTACCGGGCGGATTCTTTAGAAAGGTGACTTATTTACAACTTCAAATATATACAAAAAGGACAATAATGAGCCTACTTAATGATCGTGAAACCGACTTAATGCCATTTAATTACTGCACCTGTACCAAAAGGCAGAAAGAAAAATATAATTAAACTCCAGAATTAGAAAGAGGGAGGGGGGGAAAAACACTCTAATAATAGCTACTTCACCAATAAACATAAAGGTTATAAGTGGAATCCCCAGAATTTCAAAGTCAAAATAAATTTGTAAAAGTGAAAAGGTTAGAGGCAGAAAAAATAATAATCAGGCAGCAAAAAGTAAATAATCCATTAATCATGCACATCTGCCAAAGCGACCGAGCGAGCGGGATGCTCTCCTGCCTGCCGAGCAGCGAAGGCGACCCCCGGCAGCATCCGCCCAGGGCGCTGGGTCCCACCTTCGCCTCCAGCCGCCGGCTCCATCGCTACCCGACAAGTCCACCGAAACAGAGTAATGGGAAATAGGCACTGGACACAGCTCCCGTAGGAAATGCTGTGCCCGAAGGGGAGAAGCGTATGGTAACAGACGGAACTCAGCGGGTTACGGCTAGACATATGCCTGTGGAAAATCAAGCACGGCTGCAATGGTGAAAAACTGTAGGCAACGGAGCGTTGGCCAGCCTCGTCACAACTGACACAGCAGCTTCTCTTTTTCACTGACCTTTTCCCGTTTCCTTCTTGAGAAAAAATAATAAAATCGGCAGGGTCCCAACACGCATGAAAAAGAAGGATGTTGTCTTTGCGTTGGGGTTAGCAGTTTAAAGGCAGCTTGCTGCATTTACTTTGGATAAGTTTAGTTTTTAGGTCTGTCCAGACAATAAATGACCAAAATGCTTTTAGTTCTTCAGAACGTGACTGCGCCTTGACCCGCCGCGGGTGTGCAGTTAGCCAGCCAGTGTATCACCCTGACGCCCTGAGAGACGGGGGCTCACCACGTGCAAGCCCCTTGGCTTTGCGAGATGCTGCCAGGCACCTGGTGCTGGCTTTGTTTTAGGGAACGGGGAGGGGACGCTGGTGGATCCTATGAGCTTCTACGCAGGTAAGGACGAGGCTTCTGTATTCACAGCATTGAAAGCTTATGAACCCAACACACAGCAGAGCAGAACAAAACTGGGGCTGCAGTCCTTACACGGCAGTTTTAGTACTTCAAAAAGGAAAGGCACAGGACCCACCATATATAATGGCTGTTGCAGCTCTGCAGTAGTTGAAGCTGAGGAGGAAAACACGAATGGACCTGGAGCTGTAGCACTTTACTGGCGGAAGAGTTGAGGTCACGCAATTTTAGCACTGGACAAGCCAAAATCCATCCCGGACTACCACTGGAGCCTATGTTGATTCCCATAGAAGGTACGCTACCCAGTTTTGTCTTTAGACCACTTTTTCCCCTGATAATAACTCACATTAGGACACTTTCCCCGCTGTTATTGATGGTTACTTATAAGCTGAAGGGTCTCCTGATGAGCTTGTTTTCTCTGTCTTGGAGTAGAGGATACGTAGAATCATAGAATGGCCTAGGTTGGAAGGGACCTTTCAGATCATCTAGTCCAACCATCAACCTGACTCTGACAAGAACCGTCACTAAACCATATCTCTAAGCACTGTGTCTACCCGTCTTTTAAATACCTCCAGGGATGGTACCTCAACCGCTTCCCTGAGCAGCCTGTTCCAATGCTTGATAACCCTTTCAGTGTAAAAAATTTTCCTAATATCCAGTCTCTATCCTGGGCTAAACAAGCTGTGTCTGTCCCAGACGTTCACAACTTCCACACTCTCTGTTTCACACTCTGCTGTCACAATTATTCAGCCAAAGGAGTCCATTTAGTTTATTTTCAAAAGCTAACTGTTGAGTTCAGTAAATCAACTTCTTAGGTGTGGAGACAGCCAAAATTAAAAGAGATTTAGCAACCTTCAGATACACACAAGAATGGCAGAAAACAACGTTACAACAAGACATAAGCAGGGAACTTTCAAACCAGAAGGACTCTGGGAAGGGCATTACATTGATCCAGAGCCCAGAGAGGAAATCCATGATAGTAAGTAACTATACACAGCTCCTCAGCACAACAAAGTTCCCTTTTTTTCAGTGAGCGTAAGGTCAAGGAGTGGATCACATTGCAAGGAGAGAGTCTACTTTCACACAAGGGACTCATTAGTGGCTTCTGAGGTCTCCTTCAACCTTTTGGGCCTTTCATAGTCAAATAGACATGAAAAGGTGAAAAAAAAAAAGCTAATCTTCTGAGGAAATCTGTTTCAGAGGATGAGACACAACACGGAGAAACTTTTTTTCTGCAGGGTAGTGCAGTTAGGCATTGCAAGAACCTGTGGAGACATGAAAGTGTTGGGTTTTGACACAAATTTAGCAACTCCTCCCCTGTCAACTGCTACTGAGAGGTGCCAATGGGCAAACGTTTTCACATCCGTGGAGCAGACAGACTCCAGCGCTGCTTCAGGCTTCAGCGCAGCATCGTCTGGCCCCATGTGGCACAGGGCATGATAAAAGAAGCTGTCTCACATCTGGGAACAGCTACTGCCCTGGTGCAGGCATCAGTGCAGCCCTAAGCGATGACCTCAAAGATGATGAGAGGGCTAGAGCACCTCTCCTATGAGGACAGGCTGAGAGAGTTGGTGTTGTTCAGCCTGGAGAAGAGAAGGCTCCGGGGAGACCTTACAGCGGCCTTCCAGTACCTAAAGGGGGCCTACAGGAGAGATGGGGAGGGACTCTTTATCAGGGAGTGTAGCAATAGGACATGGGGTAATGGTCTCTAACTGAAAGAGGGGAGATTTAGATTAGATGTTAGGAAGAAATTCTTTCCTGTGAGGGTGGTGAGGCACTGGCACAGGTTGCCCACAGAAGCTGTGGATGCCCCATCCCTGGAAGTGTTCAAGGCCAGGCTGGATGGGGCTTTGAGCAGCCTGGTCTAGTGGGAGGTGTCCCTGCCCATGGCAGGGGGTTGGAACTAGATCATCTCTAAGGTCCCTTCCGACCCGAACCATTCTGTGATTCTATGATTTGTCTATTGAGGCAGGCTATCGAAAAGTGTCTGTTGAAATGAGCCATTTTATTTTACGTTGCTCTGAAGCAGAGGAGGTCCGTGCTCCACTGTGGGTGTACCTTTTGCTCACCCCTTCCTTGGTGTCCCTCCTGAAGCAGTCCTGAGGGTGTGAAGGAACGTGTGTTCCCTTGTCGTGTAAAGAGCACGCAGTGGTGACACAGGTGAACATTTAGCGTTGGCCACAGGTGAACATTTAGCGCTACACTCTGCCATAGGCTGATAAAGCCACTACAGTGAATATGGAAAAAAAAAAAAAAAGAAAAAAAGGCTGATTTAATTGCAACAGCCATGTTTTTCCTGCGAGGTTCAAAAGCCAGCTTCACAAACTGATCCCGTGCTGGAAAGCAGCAAAACATGACTGCATGGCTTTGATGTGCACTTGTGTTCCCCTTCTCAACAAACAAATAGAAAAAGATGTGGTGAACTAATTTACTAGAAATCTGCTTTTTACTGAAAAAACTCATTCAAAGAACTGAGAGTTCAGCATAACCAAAGTGACATGGAGGCTTTTTCATCTTAGAAATTTTTTTTTCCATTTTTATGACCACATGTCACAAAGAGTTTATATCACTAACGGTAGCGTAGCAGAAACTTGTTTCCATGGTGCTTTACTAGTACACAGCCACTATAGTTTTATACTGAACAATAATTCTTAAGCCTACTCCTCTACCTGTGTGAACACATAGCAAGTCTCTTCTGGTAACTCTGGTAACCTCTTCTAGCTCTATTAACTTTGCCCGCTTTTCTGTCACTTCCCCCCAAGTCCTTTGCCTCTAATGCAAATAATTCCCAGCGGAAGATGGCCTATGCTCAAAACTGCCTTTTCATCCCTGAACAAGGGTCCATGCAAATTAGATGCTCAGCTGAGTAAAATCCAACTTGCTAAATACCAGTAAAATTATGTCATGGTAACAGACCCCCATAACCTCCCTTTGCTTTTACCCGCCACTTGTCAGACGTGATCACAACAATAGCAAATTAACTTTAGGAAAAAAAAAGAAAAAAAAAAACCCTGACAGGGCAAAGATACTCGGGCAATATTCAAATGAACCACTTAACCTTTTGGTACTAACAGCTTCCTGCAATAATGAAACATTAGTCATTAACTCAATGTGCTTTGTTAAATATTAGACGAGCGCACATTCAATTTAGCACTCACATACACTTAGCGACAAAGAGCCATCTGTGTTGACTACAATCTCCAGGCCGGGAAGTGTGCTGTGAATGGCACTCCAGCCTAGTAAGGCCCTGGTGTACGGGGAAAAACACACAACAGCCAGTACATCATGGGAAAAGGTGAGCCAGAAAGGAGAATAATCCTGCTCATGAGGTTATTTCTTCACTAAAGGGGTTATCAAGCGCTGGAACGGGCTGCCCAGGGAAGAGGTTGAGTCACCATCCCTGGAGCTATTTAAAAAACACGTAGATGTGGCACTTAGGGACATGGACTTAGGCTTAGGGACTTACACTAGATATAAGGAAGACATTTTTTACGATGAGGGTGGTGAAACACTGGAACAGGTTGCCCAGAGGGTTGGTAGATGCCCCATCCCTGGAAACATTCTATGATTCTATGGTTTAATGGTGGACTTGGCAGTTTTATGTTTATGGTTGGACTCGATGTTCTTAAAGGTCTTTTCCAACCTAAATGATTCTGATTCCCCCTCCTCAGTGCTATCCATCCTCGGCAAGCACAGAGGAGAACTGAAGTAAAAGAGCTCCACCTAACTAGTGGGCAGACAAGGAAAACCCTACCCAAAGTAGGGCACTGCTCAAGCTCTCTGTGTGTTTTCATGAACGGGTTGCAGCATCTCGCTCCTTAAATTGACAGTTACAATTCCCTGGCCAGCCCCAGGCTGGTCACCTAGGTCACTGGATGGCACGAGCATTGTAACAGGAGCAGTGCGGGCAGAAGCCCCTGAAGCATTGACTCAGGTGCGCTGGAGAGAAGGAGGTGAAGAGAACTAGGACTTCAAAATATATGCCCAAGCACGTGGACGCAAGTGAATGGCACCTGTATGTGTAGTGCCCTGAGTTCCATCCCGAGTAAAGGGAAAAAAAGAAGATTAGATTTATTGTCTGTCAAAAATTCAATTTTGTCTTCTTGCATCCAATCCAGAAAATGGCTGTGTCCTCCCCTTCCCCACTGGCCTGTGTCAGCCCTTACTGGCTCCCCGTTGTCCTTGACTGAAGGGCAGTTGCTGGTTGGTAGCGAATGTCAGTGGGGCTCCGTTTATTCTCCAACATTTGCTATGAGGGATAAAACATCCTGACAGACCTCTGCGGGTCACCTGACAAGCACAGATGTTAGCCCAGAGCGCGTTAATAGGTCCTCAAACAAAGGTTCTTCAAAATATCTGAGTTTCATTTACTGTATGATAAATAAAAAAAATTCAAGACGAGCTTCTAAGCTGTAAACCACTCCATTTTTTCCTTTTAAACATGCATATTAATATACCCATAAATTCATGTTAAAACAAGAAACACTATTTGGCTGGCGTCACATATATTTCAATTGCCTGAAATTTTTCTTCTCGTTTCCACAAGAATTCAGAAAGTGCTTTCGACAGCTCCAGACCAAGACACAGTACAAGTGTCATCTTGTTTAGCTTTAATGATATTGCTCTGGGCAAGGTCAACTATTTCATATTGTTCTGTCAAGAGAAGAAAACATATAAGCAATAAGATCTGAAAGGCTTCAGGCCTTCTGGGAATCTTCCCTGTAAGGATCACTGCAGCAGAAATCTCAACAGGAACAGCTACGAAAAATGTGGTGAGAGGAACAAGGTTCTACAGCACAAATTTGTATTTTCATCTGTTTCCATGTCCTTTAGACTCAGAGAAGTGCTTTTACAGCTTCCACTGAGCCCTATAGAGGGCTTCTCATCAGCGCTTGAAAACTCAGGGTATTCTTTAGCTTTACAAGTTCCTTATTTATGACATATATCCAAGCCCATAACGAACTAGGTCATATTTGGACAACAACGCAATTAAGTTTCTGGAAGCAAACTAGGTTTTACAAACAAAATCCCTCTACTGTGAGCCATGAATTCTGTATATTTAGGGGTTTTATGTGAGCTAGTTGACCCCTTCTTTCCGAAGACAGAGATGTTCTTTACTAAATCTCGGAAAGTCTATGGAAACGCTGCAGAGGTGAATCATAGGAGTCTTCAGATGGTGTCTTCTGCTGCAAGGCCCCAGACAAAAACACACGCATGCTAAAAACAACTGAAAAACATTAAGAGAAGATTTGCTACAGTTTGTCCTGAATCTCCTACCACAAAATTTTTTTTCAACTACTTCTCTACAATATTTGCTGCTTAAAGTCACCCTTGGCAGCCATAGTGAAGAGCTGAGAATACATTAAATGCCAAAACGTAAAGCTGAACAGCCCTTGTCACAGTACATTTTGATATGATGATAGTGCTTTTCCTGAATTGTTCCATTAGAAAAGCTATTCTTAGGGGAAAAAAACCTGGTTAGCAGTCAAAATATTAGGAAGAATTCTTAGTAAATGCCGCCTTTAAAAGTCTGCCAGAATAGCTATGGAGGTTGCACGTATATGGAATAAAAAAAAAACCCAAACAGTTTTATTCTAATACCTATATTTGGCTGGGTTTAACTGAAAAATTCAACCTACATTAGTAATTTACAGTCCGACAGAGCAAAGGGGGGGAAAAGATACGTTTTTTTTAGAAGTATTCATGGCTTTGGCCAGTAATAACTAGTTGTGTTAAAGGTACCACTGAACAGCCTGAAGAATGAGCAGCTGTGGAAACATCGCTCCTACCTCAGCTGCAGCAGCGCAGTTGCATGGTGCGGAGACAGGACTTCTGACCTCAAACAAATTTTAATCGGAAAGGTTGCAGTGGAGGGCAACCTGGAGGCGAGGAACGAGCAGAGCTGGTTCTAAGAGCTCACACTGCCTCGTGCCTGCAAGTTATTTGGGTTACGGTGACTGGTTTTACAGACGCATGAGTCTCTGCGCTCTGTGACTGTAGCACATGGCGTCGAGTTCAGAATCCCAAATATTGAGGTTCATAGACAATTCAGATCCCAACAGATTTCTCTGCTACCTGCAGATGTCCTCTCCTTTCTGCAAGAAAAAAGGAAAGCAAAGCTGTACTGTCCGAGCCATCACGGGGCAGTTCTTGCGTGCAGAACTGCTGCAGAAATGGATGCCAGAGTGTCTACAGACAGCTTCCCTCTGCATCGCTGATGACGATTTAATCCCTTGGGAAGCTCTCGGGGGGTGCTGCCAGTGTAAAGGTTAAGGTCTGGTCAGGGAGCTTCAGGGGTGCGAAATACTGAGACTTGGAAGCTAAACATGGGACTGTCCTGGCAGAGCGCTGTTACCACCACTGCTGTGGGACGTGGTGGTCAGCAAATGCAGCTGACGTCCTACCGTCAACCCTCTTCAGAAGTATGTTATTTCAAGTGAGGGGAATGGATCAGGATTCTGGTTCATTACTGACGTTCTGGGTATTTTCCCCATTTAACAAATCAACACCCTCCCCACCCCACCCCCAAATCTCGTTGGTTTAATGCAAGACCAAGAAGCAGACCGTAAGTCCGGGGTGCTTCCCTCCGCATTCTGCTTTCCTTACTCTACAGCACCCTCTCCCCAAGTTTCCAAAACCGATTTTTAAGGCTCACTGGCAGCTGCTTACTTGCTTTTCTCATTGAATTGCAGACCACCATTTCTGTTATTAATTCATACTTATGTATAATGAGAGAGGTGAATCTCCCCCTCTACTCTGCTCTCGTGAGACCCCACCTGGAGTACTGTGTCCAGTTCTGGAACATTCAGCACAAGAAGGACATGGACCTGTTGGAGCAGGTCCAGAGGAGGGCCACAGAGATGATGAGAGGGCTGGAGCACCTCTGCTATGAGGACAGGCTGAGAGAGTTGGCGTTGTTCAGCCTGGGGAAGAGAAGGCTCTGGGGGGACCTTATAGCAGCCTGCCAGTACCTGAAGGGGGCCTATAAGAAAGCCGGGGAGGGGCTGTTTGCAAGGGCATGTAGCGATAGGATGAGGGGCAATGGTTTTAAAGTAGAGCAGGGCAGGTTTAGATTAGACATTAGGAAGAAGTTCTTTACAATGAGGGTGGTGAGACACTGGAACAGGTTGCCCAGAGAAGTGGTGGAGGCCCCATCCCTGGAGGCATTCAAGGCCAGGCTTGATGAGGCTCTGAGCAACCTGATGTAGTTGAAGATGTTCCTGCTTACTGCAGGGGGGTTGGACTAGATGACCTTTAAAGGTCCTTCCAACCCAACACATTCTATGATTCTATTCTATTATAATACTTGCAGAAGGGCCTCCCTTTATCTCCTCTTACTTCATCCACATACTTCATCCACAGCTCTGTACTGTTTCCCAGTCCCACTGGACTGGGCATGTGGACTGCACTATGCATCATATTGTTCCTGAGAACCAGTTTGGGCACTGAGCTGAATTTCCACAGGGACTGTCTGTCCAGCGCTTCCCGGCTCCTTTCTGGAGTTACTGGCATTAGATTATGGCAATTGCCTGCAGCCAAACTGCAGGCTGGCATTAGATTATGGCAATTAGTACCAACCGATGCTTTAAATGTTGATGCTACAATTGCATCACCGTTGCAGTGGGGGAATGGCACACGGCAAAGAAACCAGGAGAGCTTAGCTAGAAGGTTGAGGCTGGTTTTTCTCTTCAGAGGTAAAGAATATAAGCTGTGCGTATTCATTATCAGCGAATTTTAGCTCCTGTGGCTCTTCTTTCCTCAGCCTGGTCTGAGTTGGGGACTGACGGGACTGCGGGTGGACCAGGGCACTGCTCCCACCGAATGTGGGTGGGAGAGTGGCCCTAAGCAAGGACAGGTGAAATGTTCTGTCCCAAACAGGGGTCATGCCTGGATACCTGAACTCACTAAAGAGGAGTAAATACCTCAAGAACCTGGTCCAAGATACTGGATTTGAGGTGCTTTAAAGAGGTTGTAGAAGCCTCTCCACATGGTTGGGAGCCTCATCAGCTTTAGAAACCAGGACTGGCATTGCCGGTTGCCTTTCAGGTTAGAGGCAGTGTCGTGGCCAGCACATCACTGCAGCTCGGTGTGCTGGATGCCAGGATCCAAAATTCACTGCAGTAATCTCAAATGGGCCCAGAGGGGGATTTTGAACAAGGTTATTCCATGGCTTTGGTATGAGTTTGTTGCTCATTTCCGAGCTGCTCGGAGGTGGTATCCAGTACCAGATGCCCCGCTGGGGACCCGTCCGTGCCCCTTCCCTGCACCGGTGACTCTGGGACACCTGGCTGGGGACAGACCTGGGGAGCATCGGTGGCCATAGGGTTTGGTGGGTGACTTCCACAACAGTCCGCTGGAGGAAAGCAACCTTGTATATGTACATATGTACATCTACCTGCATGGAGCATTTGGAAAGGATTTCACACCTAACTTGGGACATTCCTGCCAGACTTCAAATCCAAAAAGTCGTTCAACTTTTTAAAAAGGTGGGTTTCAAGTTTGGCTTAAATACGCATTATGGGTTTTATCAATGCATGTTCAACCCATGATATTGTATTTGCGTTTATATATATACACACATATCAACCTATATATAACTATATAATTGTCGTTCTTAATGACTGATTTCTATAGAGCAGTGAAACGGGCATCATGTGTCTCGTATCATTATAACAAAGTTCTTCCAGACTGGGGAGGGGGGAGCGGGGGGAGAGGAGAGGGAAGGAAGAGAGAAACTGCGTATGAACATTTTTGTTTGGGGGGACTGAAGGCATTTAAGGGACCTTTACAAAAATCACGTTTAAGAGACCTCTCGTTCATCTTGCGAACAGTACAACAACAGCTTGCAGGAAATGATAATTATCTCCTACTACCACTTGCTGGTACCCTATAAAATATTCTTTTAAAATATCTAATGCGTTGAGGTGTGTCAAGTAGCTTTTTCACCACATGATGTGTGATAAACAGGATATCTCTCGTAATCAGAAATCTAAAGCATGCAGAATGTAAAGATTAAAAGAGCAGTGTTTTTCTTTAAATGAATGTAATCAATGCGCTTATTAGTTTGCTGCGGCAGAAGGAGGGAGTGGGTGGGTGTTTCAGAGTTGGCACATGTCTATTTGGCAACAGTGAATAGCCTGAGTGTTTATAGAGAGAGCTCTGTGGAATCCCTAGATTCTGCAGATTTCCTTACCAATTTTGTCTCAGATAATTAAGGATTTTAAATAATAAAAGAAAAAGTTAAAGAGGAAGTACAAGCTCCAGCTGGATCAAATAAAAAATAAATAAAAAAAAATAAAAAAGAAGTGTTTTTAAATTCTCAATATTGCCTTAAAACTAAAAATCAGCACTAAAGCACAATTTGGCTTTTAAAAGTAACTGTGGAAAACTGGCACCTGCTTCCTCAACAGATCTACTCCCTGGATGTATCCAGAGATGTATCTTCTTAAACTAGTGATTAAAAAAAAAGTTTCTACAGCTGTTGGACCTGCAAGACACAACCCATAAATGGGACGGGATTGAGCTGGAGACTTTCTGGTCCATACCTGGCCAAACAGCATCACCGCACTGACCTAAGTGCCCAGCCACAGGTTCGGATGATGATGTTGTCAGCCATGGTGACACGCAAACAACAACCCCAAAGTCTTCAAATCCCACCCTCTCCTTCAAGGAAGGCTATGATGTTACAGCAACCTTCTTTGACTAAAATTAAAAATGTAGGTGGGTTTGTGCAAATGCAGCCTAGTCGCTCTTTGGTTGTGCCTTGGGAAATAACTCTGGCGGATCTCCAGTTGGGACAAAGCCTCCCTCTCCCGCCTGGTGAGCAGGACAACGCAGGCTTGGGCACAGCGAGCGCATCACTTGTGGGCGGAAACTTCTCGGTGCAACAAACTGGCCGCAGCGTTGCCGCTTCTTTCATGCACACGAGGCTCCCGGAGAGCCAGAGTGGCTGCCGCTGCTGCCATCAAGGAGGAGGTGAAGCCACAGGGAAAGAACATTGCTCATTTTTGAGGAAGGACTGCTGCCACCCCAAAGCAGCAGGCATTCACGGTACCTCTCCAGCACTGCTAATGACACCAGAAACAAAAAGTCTGACCTGCTTTCCTGCTCCACCTTTTCTCCTTTCCGTGGCCCACCCCAGCCCCTCATCCTAGAAACATAATTCAGTTTCACCTACAATTCCAAAAAACCATTGGCCAGTTTTGACCACCAGCTAAAAGTTGTGTAGAGCCATACTGGGTTCAAAAAGTCCCAAAAGCCTGTATAACTGAGCCCTTGGAGGGCTGGCAGTCAACTCGGAGCAGATAAGGAGGCAACGCTGTTCTCTGAGAGCAGCATCTCCGGCACTATCGGACATGAGGACTTGGCTCAGGACACAACAGGAGCTGCAGGTTGCCTCTGAGGATGGACAGACAAGGTCAGGGTGCCAGACGTTTGCACTCTCTGATTTGACTTCTCTACTGAAAGCTTGGACACTGGCAGGAAGACCAAGAGCTAAACAGACATCCAGTGCCATTCCCATCGTTCAAGTGTTACCAAATTCCTGCAGCTCATGGTCAGGCAGTAAGCAATTTCTCTGTATTCACACACGAGCTCTGGAAAGGAGCAGGAGCTGAACTATTCCCATGTCCAGCACCATAAGAACTTCTCCCTAATTGCAATACTGTCCTGAATTGTTCTAGTCTCTATAGCTACATGACTTCCCTAAGTCGTAACTATAGCATAGTTATTGAATTAGCTCAAGAAATATTTTCTTTTTAACCAGAAAGAATAAACGATCTTCCCTAGTTCTAATACACATAATATATGTGGTAATACCTGGATGCATGTGTGTGTGTGTGTGTGTGTACACATAATGTGCCAAACAAATACTGCTTTATTATTAAGTAGTAATGTCTGTTTGACCAGATTCTGTTTCCTACTTTTACCATGACTAAAAGAGACTGATACTCTTGGGCAATGTATTATTTTGCCAGTTAAGTGGAATTAAAAGCTAAGTAAAACCAGCAGCAATTGAGAATAGGGAAAAATCTGTATACTGTTGAGATGTTATATCTGGTTTTGTCCAGTTAGTGGTTAAAGGACTGAGATAAAATAGCACTCGGGGAAAAAAGGTAAAAATTTTTAAATGCATACCTACTAGGTGCACTTTGCCCTTTTTTTCTTTTGAAAATTTAATTTTCATAAAGTTACACCATGCCACTAAACCGCAGAACACCATGCGCTACATGCAATCATGTCCCGGCTCTTCCAGACCCCCATTAAGGAGGCTCCTTCTTTCCTGTGAAGCCAGCTCCTCCTCGGATACTGGCACCCTCCTCCTACACCCTAAAAAAGAAAGATTATGTGCTTTTATACTCTCTCCAAGAGCCACTTGTGTCCGACCCAATGCCCAACGCCAGTTTAAAGCAATCTTTGCTTTAAGGCCGTTGCACTGAGGCCTATCGCCTCTTAGAGGTGTCGTGTCACCTGTGGAAACATCGGTGGGGCCCCAACAAGGGACATCCAAAAGTCATGGCAAAGTTTTGCAGTGCTCTCAAGGTGTTCAGTATTTAATGCCACGCTCAAAGGGGTAGTCACAGCTCCAGAGGCTTTGCCAGCTTTATTTAGGAGCCTCTCCAGACCTTTCTGGCCACAAACTGAAGAGAGCGGAGGAGCCTCTTGACTCAGGATATTTCTGTCTGGTGGGAGGGAGAAGGGACAAACCTCCACCCCATTTGCTCTCTGATGGACTAGCAAATCTGAAGAAGCCATGGCAGGAGTGCAACCCATAAACCACACTGGCCATAGGCACTGATGGGATTCCACAGAGGATAAAGGTCAGATCTTAAATCATTAAAAACATAAGGGCCTGATGAAAAGGCCCATGGAGTCCACAAGATTTCCATTGAGTTTGGATCAGGTCCCGAGCGTATTGCACAGAGGGATATTATCCTTAGGTGAGACCAGAATAAATGTCATCTGGAAGACCTGGTCTAAGAAAAGAGGCGTTGGCTCGTTCTGAGCTGTGAGGTACAGCCGAAGCCCCATCCTGCATCCTTTCTCAGTACACATAGTATCGGGATAGAACATTTTAAACCGTATCCTTCAAAGCACTTTCCCAATTATTCAGCTTCGGCGGTGACCATTTTCTCATGCGACGTTGATTACCCCTACCATTTCCACGTCCATCTATTATAAATAATGGCGGCGCGCAGCGCTGTGTAGGTGAAGAACATTAACGTTGATACCAGTCTGCGATGGGGGCACATTAAGCTGCTTCTATGGGAAGGTCCCTCCCCCCCCTCCTATTTTGATTTTTCTGCTGCTATACTTGATGACTAGCAATAAAAATGGGTAAACAGAGATCCAAGGGAAATGAAACTACATCTGCGGAACATTCAGAGCCAAAATACACAAGGTGGATAATTTGCATGCTGCATCTAAAAAGTAGTTAGGCAGCTTTCTTCCTACTCTTTACATCTCCATAAAACATAATAATGGATTTCTAATTATACATCCAAATAATAGGCAAGCTGCAAGATGCCGGGAGAAAATTGGAAAGGGGGAAAGAAACTAACCAAAGGTACAGATGTAAGGAGGGTAGTGACATTTCTATAAAGATGCGCTAATGGTTGTTAAGTAGTCATTTTGAAACAGAAATTTTTAAGTGTCCTAATAGGAGTTTTCATTTTCAGACAATTTGCCACGCAGTTAAGTGATGTCAGACTACAAGCTGTAATCTACTACAATGACCAAAGAGGAGCTGTTTTCACGCCCATTAATATACATAATTGATTCCTAAATTGGCTTTCTACAAAAGAAACCAATCAGATCTATGCCAAATTCAGACAGTGGATGAAGTCTTGACTATTGATGCTAAACGTGTGATAAACTTTATGCTAAAGCAAAGCATTATATTTGTAAATGGTAAGCTCCTTAAGGTAAAAACAAATTCACAGGGGACTATGAAACAGAGACAACGTCCCTTTTTATTGGCAAATGACAGAATTTCACAGAATCACAGAATGGTTTGGGTTGGAAGGGACCTTAAAGATCACCTAGTTCCAACCCCCTGCCATGGGCAGGGACACCTCCCACTAGACCAGGCTGCTCAAAGCCCCATCCAGCCTGGCCTTGAACACTTCCAGGGATGGGGCAGCCACAGCTTCTCTGGGCAACCTGTGCCAGTGCCTCACCACCCCCACAGGAAAGAATTTCTTCCTAATATCTAATCTAAATCTATCCTCTCCCAGTTTGACGCCATTACCCCTCATCCTATCACTTGTAAAATGTCCCTCTCCAGCTTTCTTGTAGGCCCCCTTTAGATACTGGAATTTGGATCAGCCGCATTGCCATAGGGAAGAGGCACCTGAATCAGCCGCATTGCCGTAGGGAAGGGGCACCTCCTCTGCCTGTCCAAAGTGCGAAAGCTACAGCCAGCGGTTCCTCCTTCCCTGGCGAAGCCCTTCCCCACCTCTGTCCTGCCTACCCGCGGGCAGCCCAGCTGCCGGCCTCCTACTCACCTGCTGCCAGGGGTGTTGGTGGGGGAGATGGGGGACCCCATCCCTTGTGAACGAAGGGCAACATCCCAAATGGTCGCAGTCCTCGACACCGCCACAGCATCAGCTGGTGCCACAGCTTCCATGCTGAGCAGCAATTAACTGCCTGAGCTGGCTGCTCTCCTAGGACGTCCCCAGCTTTCAGCAGCCGGCAGGGTTGACTTGGTGCTCTAGCAAGTCCAGTTGCCCGTGACTCTCTGCTGCTGCTCTGAGCTGTTCTGCCTCCTGCCTAGCTCTTGTTTTGTACCTTGGGATATCCTTCTGGGGCAGCTGTTTTGCATGTTGCTGGTCTGAGGTATCTTGCGAGTTTTCTAGAGGGTGATGTGCATGCTTTGCACGCTCAGCCCATCAATATCAGCTCCGTCAGCATACCTGATGCAATCTGTTCTCCCCGACGAGTTAAGGCAGAGATTACCCAGTAATCTTGCTGTTATAGAAACAAAGCAGCAAATGTTTTTCTAATGAAATTTTCTAAATATCGTTTTCCTTTCTCATTTTGCCTTAGTCAAATAAAATCATTAAGTGTTCTTTGCAACTTGAGTACAAATGAGTCCTTCAGCCTTGGACGCATGCACTTAGAGGAGAAGATAATCTGCCTGTTTGCTTAACCTCTGAAATTAAACAGAGTTCAGAAGTAATGTTGCGGGGGGGATATTTAGAATAGGTCTCAACGTGACTTTTTCACAGGGAAAGAAACTCTATGAGGGAAGCCGACTGTTAAACCTGTATGTCTCATCAGTCTCCTAGCAGGAACATTAGCTACTGGAGAGCTGTCTCAGGTGAAAGATACGGGAGGGACCCTGTGGCCTTGGCTCAAAAACACCCAAGAGATGTCAGCACTCATGTCAAGGTCTCATTAAAGAATAAGTTTTTAATTCCTAGGAATTTTAACTGCAGCCAAGTGAGGAGAAAAAAAAATTCCTCTCTACTTTGCAGGTGACATAATGCACGGTTGAACTACTAAATAACAGGTTCTGGCTGTCTATTACATCAATATGAGCAGGGGCAGCCCTTGCTTTAGCAGCGCTGGGGTCCATCCCCACCAGAACTTCACAGCCTCAGCGAGATCTTTCCAAGTGTCACTTCCCTCTTGCAGTAAACACAGACAGCAACCCTGGCCCTGCAACGCACCCCACCACAGCAGCTGCTGGTGGGGTCTCCTTAGCTATCCCCAGAGATGCTTACTGAGATGGGGATGTCCAAATCGGGTTGAGCGTCAAAGGTGGCAGGCAGCAGAAAGCTGGAAGATGCCGACAAGCCAGCTGCCCTATGATTTTGTACGTAAGCTGATTTTTGTATGTGAGGATATTGTGCAACTGTGTGCTTGCATTCTCCTTTTGGCGATGAAGTTGAATGAAGCAGATGTTTTGTCTCATGGGGCATGTTCAGCATGCACGTCACAGCCTTCCCGGGCACTGATGCTCCTGCACAAGAGCCCGCAGTGGGGATGTTGCTGTCTAACCTCACATGCTTGCAGAGACAGGGATGTGGTGCTCAGCCCAATTGTGAAAGGTGATATAGAAGATAAAAGTCACAAGGTCCTTTACAAAGCCATGACCTCTTCTTCCTCTGTTATGCAACATATAACAATATTCTTACAATTTTATTGTTGACAAGTATCCATACCACTCTTGCTTTGCACAATATTTTCCTCTAAAACCCCTGTTACATTATATGAACACAAGTTGAAACAAAAGAAAAATCCTGTTGATATCTCCACCAGCTGAAAAGCATTCCAGCTGCCACTGCCTATATGCGATCCAGCACTCGAGGCATAAGGTATATAAGGTCAAAGTTTTAGAGGCACCACCAACCCAAATCCCGCAGGGCTACTCTGGAACTTGGAAATAAGGACCGTACCAAGACACGCTGGAGTTTTTTGAATCATATCTCCCCTCGTACAATCATCTTTATCTTGGCATCATCATGTTTTATGAGAAACAGCAGTTACTAAGGGAAAGCGTAATAAGGCCAGCAGGAAGGTATCGAGGACCAGCCCAAAACAGAGGAGAATTTGCCTTTGTTGATCTCAGAAGCATATAAGCACCTTCAGAAGGAAGTGTTAGTGTACCACCTTGTATCTCCTGCTAATCATCCATTAGTCTGAAATTGCTTTCATGATGTATGAGTCTGCCCAGGACCTGTGGCAAGCACACGCCACTCTGATCACATGGTTCATTATGTCAGTATTGTCAGCATCTGAATATGACATTTATTGAAATGATGCAGAAACGGTCAGCACACATCTTGAATGCCTTAGAGATTTAGTGTGTTGAAATAAAAACTTCCTCTGTGGAACACCCAAAGCTTTTTTCCTTCAAAACAAGCAAGTTCCCAGCTGAGCAGAGGAGCACCAACTACGGCTGACGTGGCTGGTAACTAGGAGAGAAATGGCAGGTGGGATTGGAATTACCCACTGGAAAGACTTCAATATTCAGTTATTTAATACTGAAAACTAAGAGTGAAGGTGATTGCTGACGCAGTGGTTGAGGGTGGATGCTAAGCAATATGAGGACTAAACCCATTATTGCCCATTTGTTTGCGTATTTTATTCTTCTCCCACACTGTTCTGTTTACATGGGCAGGTACACGGGCAGTGATTTGTGTTCACAGGTGTTTGCAGGACATTTAGTAAGCTACTACAACCGATCTCCACCAGGCACTAGCAGAGCATGAATAATACATTTGCTTCCAATTCCAGACCATGAATTCTTACCTATATTAAATATCACAGAATAGTGTGAAAATTAATTTCTACATGCACAAGGATTTTATGAAACTGTACAGATGAAATGCAGCTTCAATAACCCAACCCCCTCCCCTCAGCCAAAAACAGTTTCTGGCATTTAATCTAAATAATTATACTTATTGGTTAGCATGAGATTGCTAAGGGTAGGTTTAGGTTGGACCTAAGGTAGAAATTCTTTCCTGTGAGGGTGGTGAGACACTGGAACAGGTTGCCCAGAGAAGCTGCGGATGCCCCATCCCTGGAAGTGTTCAAGGCCAGGCTGGATGGGGCTTTGAGCAGCCTGGTCTAGTGAAAGATTGGGGCAGAAGGATTGGACTAGATTATGTTTGAAGGTCCCTTCCAACACAAACCATGCTGTGATTCTGTGATTTTAACTTTGTGATGACTGGCCCAGTGTTACTGTACCATTTCCAAGCCTCACACATCAGCTGGCATCTCTTAGCATAACATTATAATATCAATTTGAAGGTATTACTTATACATTGAAATTAGATTGCTGAAAACTAGCATTCACCGACATTTATTATTTCTTACTAAAATTTGTTTCGAGTCAGGAGGAAAAAATCCCAGAAAGACAATCTGAATCTACCCTTTTGAAACCCTATACATTTATCTTCATGTTAATCTGTTGTTATAAAAATCACTACTTATAAAGTAGATTCATCATTTCTTTCCCAAGTTATCTACATACCACTTCTGAAAATAACTCGTTTCATTCGATTGCAAACTGCTCCATCTCGTGGTAACATAGCAGCATTAATACAAAGCAGGAACATCCTCGCAGCTTTACCTCCGACTGACTGGTTTCCACACTAAAGAAATGTGACAGTTACCAGAAATCGATGGATTGATGGCATGGATACATTCAATTTGTCTTAGAGAAAATTTTGGTATCTTAAAAGCAAAACATCAATGTGGTGGAGAAAAAAAAAAAAAGAGAAGAAAAAAAAAAAGAAGAGCCTGGATGAATCGTGACATACATTGACCAGAAAGCATAGAAGGCTTATTTCTTTTTGCCTGCATTCAAAAAGTATTTTAAGGTTTAAAGTATAAGCACCTGTCACACTCATGACACTTTGCTGAAATCTTGTTGGCAAGGTAAGTCGGTCCACATTGCGAGTGGTTCAAAATGGAGACCTGAGAAGCCTGGCTCGGGCACAGGAGGTAGGTGTTCACGGCTGCTTCTTTCGATACCCTTGGAAGTGTAAGGCAACGAGAGGAATGGGAAGTTAAACCAGACTGTTCAAACTGATAAATTGATCCTACTACTACTGTGCTGCTGTCACAAACCAAAATTAACAACCCCCATGAAATTTGCTTATTTGGTTCTCCCATAAGATACTTCAGTTCTGATGAATCTGTAAAAATGAGTGGAAAAAAATGGTAGTCTCACCTTTTGATCAGCTTTAACACAACAGAAATAGTCCTTCTTAATAGAATTATTTCATCACTTAACTCCTAAACATTGACATGTATTGCAGATGACTGAGAGGAACTTCATACAAGTGAAAAAAACGCAGAAAACGTGCAATTCTGGTGGTTTTTTTTTCTTTTCAAAAGAAAATTTCTTTGCCTCAGTTTCAGAATTAGTTGGAAGCCTGAGCAAGTAGCTATGAAGCAAGTGACCAGGTCACACAGCATTAACTAGTATTTCTAGGGACTTCCCTAAAAAGTTGTGATAAATTCTAAAACTTTGCCCTATGACAATTTTTGATGGGTCTAAACACCAAAGGCACATACTTTTTTGGAAGGTAAAATATTAAGAAATCCTTTAAAACGTGATAAAAGACTTCGTATGTTTTAAGTACTGATATGCTGTTGGACTCTTAAAGCTTTATTGCCTAATAATGAGGCAGGAAAATTAATATGGTCAAACTGATCAATTTTAATTTGTCTTAAGATAAAAATTCTACTCTTTAGTCTTCTCCTATATCTTCTTCAGCTAACACCTTCATTTAAGTCCATGTGCTTATGTACCTTTGCTATGTTAGCATGTCAAAAGAATCCTTAGGTACCTGTCCCAGCACGGATATTTACCAAATGCTTTTATTACAAGTCACAGCTTTTACTGAAACATGATATAGAGTTATTTCGCTACAGAGAAACGACTCAGAGTTAAATTAGCAGAAATGCTAATTAAGCCTTTTTGTATTTGCCTTAGTGTAAAACATGTCTCATGTAACCCTCATGTGTTTTTCAAAGAGTTACGTGAATTGCCTCAGCTGTTGAATTCAACTTAACAAGTCATAGAATCATTTAGGTTGGAAAAGACCCTTACAATCATCAAGTCCAACCATAAACCTAACACTGCCAGGTCCACCACTAAACCATGTCCCTAAGCACCACCTCTACCCGTCTTTTAAAAATCCCCAGGGATGGTGCCTCAACCACTTCCCTGGGCAGCCTGTTCCAATGCTTGGCAACCCCTTCAGTGAAGAAATTTTTCCTAATATCCACCCTAAACCTCCCCTGGTGCAACTTGAGGCCGTTTCCTCTTGTCCTATCACTTGTTACTGGGGAGAAGAGACCAACCCCCACCTTGCTACAGCCTCCTTTCAGGTTGTAGAGTCACATATTTTGATTAAAACAAATTACCTTAGCAAAGAGGAATCCTGTCCAAGTTTACTGAGTATTCTCAGGAAACAAGAGTCAAAAAAGCACAGAGCGGCTTTGGGGAGTAAGGAATCAGAAACACATCAATCAAGGATGCACACTCAGTTTCTGACCTCTGTTTTACTCAGTTCAAGAAGGCTATTTACTTGCTGCCCCCTCTTGAATGGTGCTCAGGAAAATAATGACCCATACAGATCACTCATAGTTGTTTATCACCTGTGGTGACCTGCTTTTGTTACCTCTGAGGTGTAATATTTTTTGTATAACCTACAACAAATAAGAAGCAAGGCAGGTACTCCAGCACTTAGAAAATCTGGCTGGAGAGGAAGAATTCCAAGTACTGAAGTCTTCTAAATTAAAATAAAGTTGGAAGGTGCCCTGTTGTTTATGCTACTGAGTTGAAATGAATTTTTTTCTGCTTTCTTCTGGTGAGATGAACCTTATACTCCTTTTTGACGCTAGCCCAGTTCCTATGGGAAAACTGAAGGATATGCTCTTCCTTGGAAGCTCTGTGTGTTTGACCTCTGTCCCAGGAAGGAAGCTGGCAATAAACCAAAACCTCGCGCTTTTGGATGGGTGCTGTAACTACTCATCTATTTTGGAAGGCTACAATTATAGACAGAAGGTGGGCAGCACTGTCATCACCTCCTGCTTCTGATTTTAAAAAAGAAAGTTATGACTGTATTTGGCAAAGAGTCCAATGCTATCTTTGTGCATTAGCCATATTTGGAACACGCCTCCTTGATCAGGCCCCTTGAGATTTAAGGGGTGGGGAAAGAATATTCTAAAAGATTAGCTTCAGCCTAATCCCTTCAGCTCTTTCTGCATTTGGGGGAAGAAGAGAAAAACTGACTCCTCCAGAGGGTGATTCAGAGCACCTAAATTTAGGTACTTGCTCTGATTCACTCCCTACTTAACCTAGGGAGGCATCCTGGAGACAACTGATTCCACAGCAAAGGTTATCCTCTGTGACTGTTCCTCCTTCAACATCCCCTCAATTGTCAGTACCATTCTCACTAGTTCCTCAGCTCCACCATAGCTTAGGTGGGAAGTTGTCACTTATCCTTCAGTACCTGTGAGGCAGAAAGGAAGGCACGTCAAAGTTGTCCGAATACCTGGTTAGGAGCTGCCTAATTCCAGAATTTAGACAGTCAAGTCACTAAACAAACAGACTGATTTTTAGAAGTTATAACCCACCAATAGTTTCATAAATCGCTATTGACTTCAGAGAAGCTAAGATGCAAAGCTGGCACTCAAGCTACTATTTTAGATGTAGCGTTTAGGCAAATCACACCACAATTTTCCACAATTTTAAATAAATTTAAAGAAAGTTAGTTGTTGCTTTTCAAACAGAGAAAACATAGTAGTTATAATGGAAAAAAATCTTTATTATTAAATGTATTTATACAACAGTTTTAAATCATATATCAGTATGTTTGGAAATTCTGGTAGCATTATGTCATTCTTTAAATACTCAAATTTATCGCTTTTTCCAGGTGAATTTCCGTCTGGCTCCCTCTTGACCAGGCTTTTTTCGTTCCTTCACACGTGGGTCAGTTGTTAGTAGTCCAGCTACAAAACACATAAAAGCACCCATTTGTTTACTGTTATTAGTTAATATTATAGATATACTACATGTGGGGGATTCAAGGCAGCCAATAACTTTGCATATGAATTGTAACATCTAGAAGGATATGGGTTCAGTATAAAACACACTAACAGGAATTTCATCAGATCCTCTAACATTTTAACTTTTCTTCAGTATCTGAACTGTCTTCACATTTTACTTCACAAACCACTAAAAAAATCCCACACTGTTTCATATCTATATTGCTTAAGCCTTTAGAGCATCAGTCTCTAAATGTTTGATCATGCAGTCCTATCAGTACAATATTTCTGAGTGTGCACCCCCAGTATATGTGTATTTACTCATTTATAAGTTATATACACTACTGAAATTCTAAAATTTTCTTCCTGCACCACAATGGATCATCTTGCGCAACACTGGGGTCCACACACCCTGCTTTGGAGACCACTGCTTTAAAGTGCACTTAGTGTTTCCAAAATATATTTGGCAATGTCCAAAACAAGTAGAGAATTATGCTCGTCTCATTACAGACACCCAATTCATTACCATGTCAGTTTACAGGGGTATTCCTAGCAGTCATACTTGTCAGTACTAAAAAGCTATAATCAAAGAAACTTGTTGCAAAAATACTAGCATAAAGATAGTTTTACTTCCATGGATGACAACAGAGTGAAAAAATCAAAGCTGTTTTATGAGTAATACACGTAGGTATTCTCCCTACTAGTCCAGAGAGAGCATAGTTCACTGTTGATAATTCTATATTTGCTGAAACAGTATGGCATCTAATCACTGAGAAGCATCAAATACTGCCGTTATCGAAATAAGCTCCATCATATTGAAGTAACTTGTAAACTCTAAATAAAGCAAGAGCGGAAAGAAGCTCCTTCAGTTTGGCTAGTTGCATGTAATATGTTTATGCTCATTACTATCCCTTCAAAGCTAACCCTCTAGTGTTTATGCTCAAGAATAAAACTTTTTTAAACATGAACAAGATGCGACTAACCAAAAGTAAAACAAAATACAATCTTAGTACCTGACTAATGCCTGATCCAGATTTATTTGTTAATGAATACACATTCGTGTTTTGAGATTCTATGTTCAGGCAATATAAGCTGGTTAATAGACATATGAGAAGTCACGAACAGATGGAAAAATGCTCAAGAAGTCATGCAAAGGGTAGAGAAAGGATGCTAGTAAACAAGTGAAAACAATTTATAAATAAATGCGGATCCCTTTCATACGATATACAAGGTTTCACTGGGATTATTTACTCAAATTTGCACTATCTGATCCTTAATGATCCCTGTATGAATTTTGTTAACTACCAGAAATACATTAAGAAACATTGAAATAGTATCAATTCCTACCTTGTCTCATGAATTCCACCTCCTTTTCTGTCACAAAACTCCTTAAAGCTTTTGCAGAGGCTAAACGTATTGCTCCAGCCTGTGCGGATCTTCCTCCACCAGAGACTGTGCAAATCATATCATGTTTTCCAACTCTGTCAAGAAACTGGAAAGGGAACAACAACTGTTCTCTAAAAACAAAAAATAATAATAATAATGAAATATATTCATGTATATAAAGTTACATGCTATGTACATTTCTTACCATAGTATATACAAAAACATAGTTAACTTTCAGGCAGAGATCCAGAAAGGCAATCATATCTCTAATTTCCTACTGGTATCAACAGGAAATTAGCAGGTAGGAGCGTGTTCCAACTGCCAATGGTAAGTATTTTAAGTTCAGTTTTACAATTAGTTTTGTTTCACTAATTATCTATAGATGCAAAGATGTCAGCTCTGGGTATTAAAACTGAGCAATCTCTCTCTCTATTCTTGAGGTCAGAAACCACAATATAAAATAAAAATCACATAAGGGATAGAAACCTCATCAGCCTTCTAAGAAGTCTTCTCTATAACAGACTGTGCACATCCTCCAAAATCTGAAGCTTTACATGAAGCGTCTCACCTTATTTGCTTCCGCTATGTTACTTGTATTATGCCAGAGTAGTTACACATGCATGCAATTTGCAGATCTCTCAGGAAACATTTAAAGACACTATTTCTTATTTACTTATTTTTAGAATAAACTGCAAACCCTTTCTAAGCGACCAAAATTTGAACTATCCAAATGGTCCGTCCTCTTGGTTTTTGCATCCCTTCAGAAAGGGACAGACAAGAAATACAGAGCAAGTCTCACCTATCAGTTTCTTGTGCTACTGACTCCTGAAAACTAGGAGGAAAAGCAAGACCAATTTTCATAAAACAGACACAGCAAAAAGAACATATCATCAACTCTGTGGAACACAGCACCAAAATATAATTGCATAGCATGACTTTTGCTGGAATAATTTAAGTACAGTAAGAATACGGCATTTCGTAGTGCTCTCACCTGTCCTGCAGCACTGGGAAGTAATGTAAAATGTCTATTCCATTCACTGTAATTTTCCCAGTCCCATTGTCATAAACTGTTGCAGTAGCTTTTGCGGTTTTTCTTATACCTTAAAGGAATTAAACCCAATCTGTTATGAGGCTTCAATATTCTACAGAACTTCAAGTGCCCAAAAAGATTAAGCAAATCTGAACACTTTCACATATTACCAGCTGTTTCTTTTTGGAGGCTGAGGTAACAAAAAAAAAAATTAAGAGAATAAAATAAATACAAACAATGAACAGCCAGCTTTCAGTATATTTTAATCAGCGTCTATTAAGAGAGGGGGAAGTGTGTGTTGGGAGGAGGTAGAGGTAACAGTCTACCTTCCATAACTTCAGTGGATCAGGACACTTTCTTGATCTGCTGATGTCACAGTACACAAAAATAAACAGTTTGTTGAACACCTACGTTTACCGTAAGTACAATTTCTAGTAATATTAAAATACTTTATAAAATCATACAAAGGTATAGAAGTTTAAGAATATTCACATGGAAAAGGTTAACGCTTTAATGACACTGGTATAAACAACACCTATGCATCATTTAGCCTAATTTCCTCAGAAATTACTGCTTACAGTTAGTTCTCTCTAAGGCCATTAGCTTCAAGTTAAACAGCTTCAAGTTAAACCATGACAAACTCTCTATGCTAAAGCCTAAGACCAGTCTTCTGTAGCACAAAGGATGCAATCATTCTGATAAAGGAATTATCAGAATCAGACATTTTTCTTAATTTAGGGGGTGAAGGGACACAAATAAGACTGTTCGTGAATTTACAAAGTCTTATGGCTTTTCTTAAATAACATGGGTTGCATGTTTATCAAACTTCAGTAACTACTCTTCTGAAGACACTATTGAAAACCTGTGTGGATTAAATCCCAGATTGGCAGTCTCACATCTCCTTGTTGTCACATCATCTTGAAGCCAACCCGGCTAGAACAGATCTCTCTAGCCATTTTGCCCCTCAAATGCTCTGCAACTTTTGTTCTTGTTATCTGCTGCCTGCTGCTTAAGATTACACGTCATCTCTGACTAAGATTCCTCTTAAATGTACAGCATAGATACAAAGTGTGTGCACGCACATTTGTCCAGAAAGTCAGACTTTCCTATACATGTTGTTGCCACATTATTTTTTCTAGGCAATCAGTCATATCGTATATCATTATCGTTCTTCCACTATGTGTCCCTCCACTGAAAATGCAAGCAGCTTGTGTTTAGAAGATACAGAGACCTCCATGTCTTTTTTCTAACGTCCCCTCTGTCTCAGTACCAATGACTGATTCCCATCTCTGTCCCATAATGCTAGCTGTGGTTTGTCCACTTGTTTAAACATTTCGCAATTTTCTCTTTGCATTTTCCTAGACTGTTTGCAAATATCCAAATGCCTTGCTATTTATTCTTTGCATCTTCGAAGTTCTCCTTTGCTGGACTGCCTACAAAAGTCATGATAAAGGTTACTTAGTGGTCTAAGCATGCCATTAAGCAACAACACTGTTACATCCATGGAATTCTCCACATGCGTTTGTGCTCCCCAAGTCCCCTGCCCTTTACGTTGAACAGTCAACTCTTGCCAGCAGTGAAAGTCCTTTTGTATCCTACAACGTGTAGCACAACAGGGTCCTCTCTACAGAGGTACTACTGTAGAGAAATACAGATAAAAACTAACAGTTGATAGACTCTATGCCAAAAACCTTCCACTTCATTACCAGGCCACACCATAACTTAGTATGCTATAACATAGTTAGCAGTTATATATGCAATATAGACATAAGCATATAAAATGAAGTAGTGACACATTCATCAGTGTTGTACATACTATAAAGAAAGCAGTGTGAAGAGGAAAACATTCTGCATCATTACCAACCAACTTGAAATTATTACCTTCACCGGTGCTGAAGGCCACTCCTCGCTCATCATACTTTAAGGGCTCAATAACTACCTTTTGTAACTGCGCAGGAACTTCTTTGGTAAACTTCTGTATATACTTCTCCTCCATGTCACCACATGGCAACGTCATCAGTTTTTGTAAGAGTTGAATAAATCTCAAATACTGTAGACAACAAGACTTCATTAAAGGATGCAAGTGTAATTGCATTTGCTAAAACTTTCTATTTTTATATAATTGATCTTTCCTGCTTCACTTTTATTGATGATTTATGACAAGATGACACTTTTGCACCTACATGCTGATTTAAGAACAGCATGCAGATGCATCATTTTCTGTGTGACTAAAGATACCTAGTTCTTTCTTCAGGCAACAATGAAACTTTAATTCAAAGCATAACCAACCACTTTGTAATAAAGGATTATTGTATGAGAATGAAGTTCATGACACTTTTTAAAAGAAAACATTGGGGGGGGTGTCTTCATTCTTTTATTATTGTTTTATTAAAATGAAAAAAGGAGAAGATTTTCACCTTATTTTCAGTAAGTCAGCATGTTCATTGACTTGGAAATAATTTTATTTCGCTAAACTGAACCTCTTAAATGATTATATTTCATAATATATACAGGAAATACCTATCTATCTATCTTTGGTTGTTCAAGCTGAGTTACTTTAATGTTTATGATTTCCTTTAAAACCGAACAATCAAGCTATTTAAAAATTCAAGAGATACTTGACTTAAAGGGCAACCTCTCGAAATAAATTATCCTTTGCTACTGTGTGGTTCTCCTTCCCCCTTACACCCCTTCCAAAGTTCTTCAACATGTGATTAAAGAGTAAACACCACTGTGTTAACCCATTTGTGCTAAAAGCTGGTATGTCCTGTTATGAAGTGCTACTGGCAGGAGCACTAGACCAGCACTAGGTCCCTGGACATAAAGGCATGGTATCATCTAAAATGGATTTTTCATATAGATATCATAAAATTCTTTTTGGAGTTTTCTTTACTTACAAGCTGCTATTAAAAGTATTTTTTCTTCTCTCTGTTACCAGAGTCTTCTGCACAAAATTAATACTTTTCTTGTAACCTAGCAATAGCCCCTGGAACTCTGACATCACTTAGAAAGCTACTTCTGTCTAACGCTATGACACAGACCTGTGATAAATCCTTCAAAGAGCAGAAATATAAAAATACAAAAGTTTAAAAATTATAGAGGCTATAGAGGAAGAAAGCTTTCAACAGTTTCCACTTGCAGAGCACAAAGGAAAAAAAAAAAATCAATAATTCTGGTTCTGTTTAATAATGCAAACACCACAGAAAATTTTGTTGCAATGGCAAAATAGAAGAATTTGAAGCAGGTAAGACTGCATGGTAGCTCATATCGAGACATTTCAAATACATTTAAATAATATTTGTTCCTACAGGCTGAGGCTTCGTGGTTTTACATGTGAGAGGCCAGTATGTAAAAGGTTTTGAGGTCCAGTTGTGAGGGGTTTTTTTTAGCTTATTGCAGTCTATTTTTACAGATGTAGAGTGTACAAAAAACAAGCAGTGAAGAACACCAAACTGCTTGGTTGTACAACTAGTCCAGTTCCTGGCAATCGAGGAAAGACAGCTATTCCAAACTCAGCTTCTGAAAACACTGAAGTAACAACTGCTCTTACTGCGAGCAAGATAGAAGTAGTCTCCTGGGTATACCAGGATGGAGAATTTACAACAGTGATTTCTAACTTATGCTTATAGACCACAGTCTGCTCGAGACCCTTTCACATCACCCATAGACAAGGAAGCCATCACACATTACCGTTCTGGATGACAAGTGAGCATAGGGCATGTTTGCTGCTGCTATGCTATTTTTGTAATTATACTGTCCACAGGACAGAAGAGATTGAAGAGCACCGTTTCTACGTGAGAAAATACTTGGGATACTCAGAAAATAGTGTTATATTCTCTGGTATATATTCAAGCTTAAACTTCCAAAAGAAAACTAAAGCTGGCCACATAGACTGAACCTCCTGTTACAAAATCTAATGCTATTTAGGGGACTGTAGGAAAAAGCTCCGAGTGAGAAAAAAAGTGTATAACTACCAGGATGAACAGCCTTATTCCCAGAGATACGTGTAAAGGATTCCAAATCTAGACAGTGATATAGTTTGCAGATACTGGGGAAACTGCAAACCCCTCCTCTTTCCCACCATATTCACATCAAGGAGAATATAACAAAAGATACTTGTATCAGACCACAGATCTATATAGCTTTGTATCTTGTTTCTGGTATTTGATTCTGTATCCAATCACTACAAAAAAGGACTCCTTATTTCTGATCAGCCTTCTCTGTGATTTTTCTAGCATTATCATGTCCTTCCTAGTAAATCAGAAACTGTGCAGGTTTACCATTACAGAAATCCATTGTGTTTCCTGTCTTGAATATTTACCCCTTCTCTACAATAAGCAACTGAGGTTCTACCCCTGTCCGTTTTTCATCTCTAACTAGAATAAACAACTATTTATTTCTATTATAAAGTGTTACTATACTCCATTCCTGACTACATAATTAGATAACAAGAAACAAGTGCTCCAAGGCCTCACAATGTTACCAGGAGAAACTAAACTATGTTAGTAACAATAAAAAACCCTTAATAGTTCTGTACTTGCTAGATAAAAAAAGCAACACAAGGTACTTTTCAAAACAACACAGATGTGATAGTGCTGTGAGCATATATAGACTTTATGAGAAGGAAGAAAATTCTTTTGAAGAGCACCTGCTTCCACGTAGTACTTTTCAGTATCCAAAAATGCACCCAGGTCCATATTTTTGAAACACAAGCCTCCTTAAGATTAGAAAGATTAATTACTTACATCATTATCTGACAGTTTTTCTAACAACATTTCTTCCAATTCAATCTTAGTCAGCCATCTGCTGCCAGCCAGGTTTCTGTTTAAAATATCACACATATTCTCCCTTTAATTAACCATGCAATTAGAGTTACATCACAAAGGACCACACATACAGTCAGTCTTCGTTCAGAAATACATTTTCCATTATAAATGAATACAGATCATATTCCTACAGCAAACATGAGAAAGCCTACGTTGACTTTAAAACATCTTTTGAAAGGGATGGTAACTTCACGTATTGAATTAACCATGTGAAAATTATGAGTATCAGTTATGCATTATTCATATTATTGAAGTCCAAGATTGAGCAAGAGTAATATTGTAATAGTAAGCCATCTTCCCCGCAACTTAGGGCTTAGTTTTAAAAGCCTGCTACGAAAAGTTTGGTTTACAACCAGCAAAGAACAAAATCAAAAGCAAAACATTAAAATCCAGTTCTAAAGTAGCAGAATTTCATTTCCAGTCTTTACTTTTCTGATCGATACAAAAAACTCCACTAGCAGTGAACATGGTCAAAGTACTAATGCAGCACCTGTGCAGCACAGAAACCACACTGATGATAACAAACCCAGAGATTTTTAAGAAAACAGACTCATACGGAGATGTTAACACAAAGAAAAAACAATGCTTGAAGTAAATCTTTGTGAACTATGTATGATACGAAGTGACTAACAAAACAGAATGCCACCACAAACATACGTGCCAACACTATCAGGTAAACAAGGCAAGGCTGTAACTAGTTTCTTACCTCTTTAGGTTTTTTTTAGAAACAATCTTAATGAATGTTTTCAGCAGCATTAAAGAAGCTGTGATTCAGAAAAGCACTCCTCCTGAAGGTGATTTTAAGTAGTACTTCTTCTTAAGTATGTATTTTAATGCTTTTCTGAGTCAGGGCACGAGAAACATTTATTTAGAAACAATGCTGGTTTTAACAGTAATTTTAAAAAAGCTTCCAACCCTGACAGACTCAAGTATATACTTACATTCATATATTGCTACTTCCAGCGAAGTCAATGAAATTTTTTACATGTGAAAAACTATAAACATAACTGTTCAAGATCACGTCCTAACCCTACAGTTAATATTACAGAATGTGTCCACAATAGATTATTTTCTGGAAAAAACAAACAAAAAAAAAAACCAAAACAAAACAAAAAAAAAAACAAAAAAAAAACCCACCCCAGCCCTTCCCACCCACCCTCTACCCACACTTTGGAGATAAATTATCCAGTCTAATCTCAGAGGAAGTACAATATCCAGTGTGGAAAATAAGTCTCAAAATCCTTTAAATTCTCTGAGCTTTTACAAACCTAACAGGGAAAAAAACCTTTCAACTCTGACTAGCTTTGGGTCATTTTTCACATCAGTAAATCCACTGGCTGAGCTCTGTAAGGAGTCAGGTTATTTTTCAGCAGCGTACACCAAGAGACTGAATTCATTTGTTCTCTTGTCCGCTCAGAAGCTAACGCAAATCTATGATAAAACATTCCGTGGGTCATAGGACACTATTTATATCATGAAGAAACATGAACTTCTGTTATTTAAGAAACTGAAATAATCTCTGCAAATTAATCCTTTCTCTTCCTAACATAAATAACAAATGGCTGTAATTAAGAAATGACAAACCAACATGATGTGCAACTGGAACACCACATAAATCTGGCTAGAAAATACGTAACAAGAACAAAGATAAAAACAACTCGGACAGTGAAAAAGTAACTATACAGAAAGCCAGTAAATGCCAAAATCAAAACTTCCTAGCTGTATCCATTTCTTTTAAAGACTTGCTTAATTTAATATTCTAATACATCATAAAATCGTTGCAAAAAATCTCAAAATAGAAAAATCAAGAATACAGCCTAAGAGAACCAAACAGTTCTTAAAGCATATACCCATTTCAAAGACAATCCTGACTGTATGCACAAAAAAAGTAACTGTAGCATCTTCCCTGGATTCTTCTGGTTGACATGTATTTTTTCTGTCCAGTAGCTAACTAGCTGATGAGTTTGCATACCAGAGAAGTTAGAGGAAAAAGAGAAACTAAACTGAATTAATAATAATGGTGATATTTAAACAAAACCAACCAAATAGACTTGTCTAAAATTACTAGAGCTTTTAACAATTTAGCTGTTCAAAGCCATTGGAAGGAAAAAAAAAAAGTGAAATTAAGTACTTTGATACTCTTCAAGTTAAATATTGGTAAGTAAAAATATTTAAGATCTGTAATTAATGGAAGACTATTAAGGAGCTCAGCTTTAGGCCTTAGGATTTTTTTTCAACAAATAAACAATTTATTTGGTATTTTAAAAGGCCTTGTATTCTTTTAAAGAGTTTACCTCCTTTTTCAAAAACCTTTAATAAAGAAATACTTAGAAGACTTCATATAAAGACACAGAGTCCTGGATATTCTCTACTTATTTTCAAATCACACTTCAGAATTTTTATATAGGAGAAAATATTGAAAAGAGCCGCAAGAGATTAAAGAGCAAGAGAAATAGGTGGAGTTTCCCTATTTTAGCAGTGAAAAGAGAATACTCCACATATAGATACTGCAGGTAAGACTTTTCAACCTGAAATTACCATACAAATATTAGACAAGGAATAGGGAAAAAGTCTGAAATGTGTTTGTGGAATAAAAGGCAGGTAGAGTGGGGAACTACAAGAACTGCAAAACCAACATACTGAAGCATTTTTAAGAAAATTAGTTAATAATATTCATTCCAACTGCAAGCTTACCTTTTTTCCTTCTGAGGAGGAAGGTCTTGAGCTGTCATCTGGTCTTGATATTTCTGAACACTTAGCAATTTTTCATATGTTTCCTAAAGTGCATAGGGAAAAAGTATTTAAATGCATTTGTCCATTTAACATTTAAACTTTATTTAAAACACATGTTTATGTGGTTTTACTCTCTAAACACTTAAAAGGCAGAGGTCAGAAAAAAAGCAGAACTCTGACTATTAATAAAAATACAGCAAGTTAAATCTAAACCAACAAACATTTAGTATATATAGTATTTTCATATGCAGTTCAAATTAATTAATTTTGAATTCTGCTATTTTTTGTCAACAGTGTTTGTTGCCTTCTTACATATGCTTGTAAGAAAAAAAATAATCCTCAACTGTATGCAGAAAGGCAACTACATTTGTATAACGGTTGTAACTCCAAAACACCGCACAATAATTTCATCAGTGCATCCACATTTTAGTTTGTCTTCCTCAAAATATTGACAATGTTTAAGATTGTAAATAATTTCATTTAGTTCTATTTTTTTACATCTAGAGTAACAATTTTATTGGTGGTCTGTATCAGTCAGAACTCCCTCTTACCTATGCATGTCTATGGGGACACACATAAAGTTGACAGTTACCATAATCAAGAATTCCTGTTCTTTCAAATATTAGATACATTTACTCTGCATTTTCAGTATTTTTTAAACAGTTTTCTCAAAATTCTTAGCTATGTCATTATTTTAAAACAATGCTGTTAACAGTGATTTACCACTTCAGAAAAACAAAAGGAAAAATATTCCAAGAAATCACACTGAAAATATTACAGAAGAAACATGCTTTTAATAAAGTATTTCCAGGGTTGTTTTTTTTTAGTTCATAAACTTTTGGAGACTATCTGGTTCTAAAATATAACATCTAATACTCTGAATTACAACAGTGATTCAAATCACAAGTTAAATAGGAGTATTTGAAGAAATAATTATAAATGATATTGAAACAAAACCAGATTGTTGTACTACAACAAAGTACTTATATGCCAAATAATTTATTTCCGTTAACACATGAAAATAGAAAGCTTATAAACACTTTCATATACCTTACTATAATGAGTTTTAGCAAATACTAGAAAGAGAACTACAGTGTAAGAATTAATGGGGACAAAGAACAATGGTTGGTTTGTTTTTTTCCTTTGTATTACGTTAAAAAAACCCAAACAGTAAAAGAAGAAATGTGAGACAGCTCTGTGTTGTCAGAAATTAACCAATGAAATACTAGTTCTTAACTGGGATTTGCAACAGGATGCAATCAAATTTCTACAACCATCCACATTTTCAGAAAAACAAAACAAAAAACCCCTTGCTTAGTTATAAACACCTACTGTTCAAGCTGATTTATTCACTAATATAAAAATACACCCGCACATATACTAAAAATATTTGTACTTAAAAGTGTATGAACTCAGAACAGATTGTTATCTGAGCTGCACTCAACGTGTTTAAATAGGGACAATTCACTGAGGTCTTTGATGCAGGTCATTGCTTACGTTTTTAAAAGCACAGTGGAACAAAAGTATTTTTGGAATAACTCCACAGGATAAAATCGCGAAGTACAAAAATTTCCACTTTTCTTTGAGACAACATACGAACTCATGTATTACAGCAGTATGCCTTTCAGTAATCATTTATTTTTGATAGAGATAATTGTATCAGATAGGAACTAAGAAAATTTTTTAACTTAAAAAAAGTCTTTATCTTCAAACACAGGAAACAGCATATAAAAGAGCACCACAAATCATACTTTCAAATATTTCCAAACCTCACAAATATATCTGTAGATCTCCAAGATAACAAGATACGGTAGCACTACTTTGGGCAAGATTCCTGTCACATCAGTCTAATAATCTTAATGGTTCCATCCAGACCTGACTATTAGGCTGCAAAAATTATTGACTACACAGGAAAAGCACAGGCATCGTTTGGGTTAGAGGGCATGAGATGCCTCACACCGAACAATTTTTAGGCATTTGTAGTTAGACATGAAAAAGAATCAGTATGGAAGCTTCTGCACTGGACTGTCGAGGGAGGGAAGAGAAGAAGAAGGAGGATTGTGGTTGTCCCTCAGCTACCTGGGGAGAGTTCAGCTGAAACAGGTTTAGAGATTCCTGTGAGCTCCACAAGTTTCTGCATCTGGAAGAAGTCAAATCAGTCACGAAGAAGATATTTTGGTGTTAATGATCAGAAGAGGTACTGGGTTAGTAGGTCTTATAAATGTGTATGGAAGTTTTTCATTTTACTGCTAGCCTCTCAGCTTACCTCTTGCCTTCGTAAGGCATACAGCATCACCCTTCTACCTGGCAAAAGCAGTCTCCAGTTTGCCTCCTCACTAATACCCATCATCTTCACCACACTCTGGCATTTACATTTATCTACTGGAATGCTCAAGAAAAAAAATACCCGAACCAGGAGCTCAATAAAAACACAACTATATTACAGTTCCTTAAAAAGGGCAGGGAGAGGGAATCACCGTTGTTACCTTAGGACAGACTGACTATAGTCAGAATTGTTTCTAAACAGTAATTGAAGAATTTTCAAGTAACATGACACAAGTTAAAGGTCGGTAGACTTAAGGATTTTGTCATCATATTTGGAAACTACTGATGTACACAGGTAAATAAAATGAAGTGTGGGTTGCCACCCACCAGTTTTCAGCCTTAGAAATTCATTGTAACAACTACAAAGAAAGCTTTACAACAGCCGGAACAGTAAGATTTTTGTGAAGACCCTCCCTAGGTATTCCTAAAGAACACCAACACTCCACAGCCTGTTTAAGTTCTAAGAATGAAAATTATCTCTTAAAACTGCTCTGGTTAAATTACAGTAACCGTGTCCATTCATACAAAGAACGCTTACACAGGAGATGAAGTTAAACGACACCAAAAAGTAGTATTTTAAAATACTTCCAAATGTAGGAGAAACACTAAATATAATTTCCTGCATGCTTCTGGCAGTGAAAGTGGACTTGCATCTCCTATGAAATAAAATTTTGGGCTGAAGTATTAAAAAAAAAAATTAATGCAAAGATTTAATCTCTGTATAGAGATGAAGTCAACAGACTAAAAGAACCACTCATATGTGAAGTAAAGTATGTGGATGAGCCTTTGCAAAATCAAGAGTCACATGTAATGCCCAATAATTTGTCTGACAAATCTTCACTCCCCAACAGCTAAAGAAAGCTTCTGAAGACACACTTGCTTTTTCAAAGCTGGCAGGTGAAGATTTTACTAATCACTTCAGGATTCAATAGTCCAATTCATGAATGTACACATCTGTGTGTCTTGTAAACTCAGCTATTACACAATCAAAATAGCTGATTTTACAAGATTGGCTACGTACTGAAACACTTCCACTTCTAATAGGGAGATCAAACTTCAGATTTCTAAAAGGATGCTCTCTTTAAAAAAAAAAAAACAAATATTCTTATTTTACCCTGCATAAAAAATTTAGGGAAGAAATTAGCGGATGGAAACCTAGAAGGAGAGAATTTTTTTATGGGAAAAAAATAATTTTAACATTTTAGTTAAAACATGCTGCAGAGTCCACACTTTACATCACAGTTTGCATTTTTCTTTGCTTCTTATGTGGTTTTAACTACAGTATATACTTCAGTGTTTTTTAGGTTTTGTTGTTTTAAGAGTTAAAATGCTCTATTGCTAGAGCATTTACCTCTGATCTACAACCTCTGGTATTTCTAAAAAAATTACAGGAAGCACAATTACATAAAATTACTATTTTGCTAGACCAAATGGTACGAAAAGACCATTTTGAATTGTTCTGCACATTACAAAAATATGATATTACTCTGCAAAACTTTTAAGTTAAATGATGATCAAATATACTATCAAGTATTTGTAAAATGATGTTTCATGCAATAAACATTCTTCTGTGTACCAGAAGAAAAATAAAATGTCCTTTTCCCTATTGCTAAACTTTATCCAACAGGCAGAACAAAGACAACAATGGAGTATAAAGCAATATTCTTTATGAAAGTTCATTTAATATTCAAGTCATAACAATATATAGATTGGCGGTTATAATAGATGTGAATATACGCAGTTAAGCTTTATAGTGGACAACATTATTTATTAGCATTAACAAAACAAATAATGCTGTGACCAGTTATATTAGTAGCAATTAATAAAATTCAAGTTCCACATGCGTCTATGTAGTAATTAATGGCATACAAGTTTCAGCTAAATACTATGTTTATCCGATTTCTTAGACTTAATGTAGCAATTTAAAAGACATCCTCAAATGGGATTGACTACTTACACTAGACTGTATTAACATACAACTCTTTTTTTCGTATCCAAATTAATTAGCTTTGAGACTTAAAAATACATTTTCTTAAATACACATTAGTCTAATAAGAGGTTAAAACAATGTTGGGAATTTCATGCAGATTTCAGCTTTCATTTGGCTGACTAAAAAAACCAACCCTGTTAAACCTCACTTAGCGGATTTAGGTTTATAGAAGCCTATTTAATGAAAATATTCAGAAACAGTCAAAGAACACTCAAATACACTATACTAATGAAAACGCATTTGTCAAACTGATTTGTTTGAAGGTGGTTGCCACACTGTTAGAAACAAGATGCACGCTATTCTTTTAGAGATTTCCAAGGCAAGCTTGCATAGTCTTTCTAAAAGCTAGGAAGAGCTAAAAATAAACTTGTGCTCCTTGTAAAATTTGTAATTTCTTCATTATGATGGAATGCAACAACACATCTTGCCCTTGGGTTGCTCTGTTTCAGCCAAAACAAATGCAAATGGCTTGTCAGATGACAGCTGTTTGATAAGGCTCCTCTACAAGACCTGCATGCTTTACTTTTTTCCGTGAAACTTGGGATGAAAGGCAGAAGGCAGGAAGAGAATTAATGTAGCATACAGTCTAAAGGCAATGCTACAACCGTGATTAAGTAGAAAAGTTAAAAGGCACAGATTTTCCACAGCCTCGCTGCGTGCAACCCATCCGTGTAACAAGTTGACAGGCCTAGCGCGTCAGCTCCATCATCCTCTCCGACAGCTAAAACGCAGCATTGCATCCCTTTTCAGAGAAAATTTGCGTCTGCACCATGAAGCGTTGTACATTATTTCTTAGCACTGCAGGGGGCTCAAGTCCATATGGAACCTTCACAAATATTACCACAGATCAAACCAGCGGCGTTTCGAGGCAGATTTGACATACCTATTTAAATGAACAGCAGGGGTCCTCGGGCTGCCTCAGGCTGTGCAGGAGAAAACCTCTGTGGAAAGCCTATGCTGCAGCTCCATTACTCAGCAAAGACACACTCTACATTTATCATTCATTTCATTTCTGCCAGGGCAAGAAGCTCATTTGCCCAAGGTCAACAACAAAAAAAAAAAAAAAAAAAAAAAAGAGGAGGGAGGGTGTTTTTTTATTCTCCCAAAGAAATAAATGTACCTGACAAGTGGGGATTTTGTCCTTTGGGTACGCAGAACTCAAATAAATATCAGATAATTCTAATAATAACACTACACTCAGTAAAGCTGTGCACCGAATTTGATAACATAAAATTTATTTTTTTTTGACAACAGACTAACCATGGAACTAACTTTTTAAGACTACCTAATGAGGAAACAAAATCTGACATGATTGCCCAATTAAATATTTCTGCATACATTATTAATGCTTTTGTCTTTAAGTAAATATAAGAAACATGCACATCTTTCTATAAATTCTTCTAAAGAGGTAGACAATGCTTGCGCCATTGACGGTCATAGATATGAAATGTCTGTTCATAATCCATGTTAAGACTCAGGGTCTAGTGATGTTCTATTAGATACAGCTTTTTTCATCAAGGTAAACAGATGCAGATCCTTTACTCGTGGAACCATACTAATCAGAAAAAGCCTTAAGTTTGCATGAATGGAACAGTCTCAGAAAAATCAATTAAGCAGTTTAAATGCAAATTTTCTTCACACTAAATGTCAGCACAAATAACATTTCCTATAGCTTTACCCTTCAAGGGAAAAAAAACCAGACTATTTTTTATTCTACAATGAATTTTCCTAGAACCAGCCGTTTCTGTTGTATATGCATTCTCCACTACTAACCTGATGTTAACTAACCAGATACAGCCTACAAGAAAACATTCAGACTACTCAAACCCAGTCCACAGCCAAAATTGTAAAAGAAACCAAAAATTAAAGCAAGAACTATTATGCAGCCTGTTCTCCTAAACATGACATAAAAATGCCCCTAATAATGGACAGCGTGACTTAAAAATATACATTGCATTTAGCTTCAGTGATGATATTATGGCCTACTGTGAAAACATGAGTAAACTCAGGAGTTCCTGATACACATCTATAGAATAACATGTACTTGGCTGAGAGCTGACATTGTTTGTTACAGATTATAACATACTTACATGCATTAATGAATAATATGACTGCTTGCCAGTATAAAAGAGAAAGTGAAATGGTCGGCCATCTTCTCCCCACTGGATTTCTAATGAAAAACAAGATTATACAGGAAAACAATCTCCATCTGCAATTATAATCAAATATTTAATATAATATTTCTAAATATTGTTTAACATGAGGGAATCCCTCATGTACATCTTAAATAAACTTTCAAAGACTGTATAGTTGGTATTACAGATAGAAGTATCCATTTTAGAATAGGAAGAAGCACAAATTAAGAGACAACTGAAATCTACACAACAATTGTGCAAGATGAAAGATTAACCGCTCTGAAAAAGAGTGCTTTAAACCCAGAGCAAAATTTTTATTAGTATGTCTAAACTAAAGTAAGTATTCGTACAATTGTCTTTTGTGGGCAACACAACTGTATTCCAAACTTGGGCTATTTTAGGACTCGTTCATGTCAATACGTTTGGGATATTTAAATGCAGAGACCTAAGTTATAGTTTACATAATCAGTTCAGCCACAAAACATACCTTTCATATAATTCATCACAACCAGTTTATTTTATTCATTAAAAAATGTTATTTAAGGACAAATAAATCTCAACTTTGGGGAAAAAAAACCCAAACATATATAACATGACAAAGATCTTTTCCAAATAAAGAAAAGTGACAAAAATAAAAACCTGAGAGCTTTTTACAAATTGAACTATAGAGAAATTCCCAACCACTTTATCCAGTGAACTTCAAATGAAGCTATCTATAAGCTATAGACAAAGATAAGAGTCCAAGAACCTGTCTAAAAAGCACAGGAATGTTAAGACATAATATGGTAGAAGTTGAACATAAAGATGCAAAACTTCCTAGAACAGAATGAATACAGGGGGCTTTTATCCACACACACTACTAGTGGAACGTGTGAATTTCCATGTATGCAGCTGTGAAAGCATATTTTGTTGAAATTACCGTTCAGGGAACATTCTGAAGTATAAATTTATGGTTTTGTACTTCAAAGACGTAATGCATAGACAAGACAAAGCTGCCTTAAAAGTGATACTTATTGAAAGTATTATTTTTAGATGTGAATAAAAGATACACATTTATACTAATTATTTCTTAGACTCCTCAGGACACAACTAGCATTTCAAAGAATTCTTTAGTCCTGAAAGCATATAGAATAGTAGCTTAGTTCTGCCATAAAACAGCCCTTCTATTTAAAAAATGCATAATGATTAACTCTCTCCTACCCTTCCACTTTCTACTTTTTACTTCACAATACTGTGAAGTTAGAAAATAATGTATGATACCACTTGAAAGCTGAAATTTCAAAATTTCACAAAATTTAGACAGCTTTCCAAAAGACACACAAAGCCCCAAAACCGTTAAGTATCAATTAATTCCAGGAGCAGGAAAAGGAAGGACAGAAAATTATAAGATTTCACCGATAAGCAGAAGTGTCCACCTGGGACTTGATAGCTCAGTTAATGTAGAATTTCACACCCATGCTGCTAGCTCAGACTAAACTTGAGTCTAAAGTGGACAACAGGTTTTGACATATGTTTTAAATGTTCTATGCAAAATTAATTTGGCAATTTCAGTGAAGTTCTCACTGACCAACGTACTGGCATATCACTGACAACTGGGATTTCATAGAGTGTCTCAGGAGCAAGACCAAAGACTGTATGGACACAAGTGCAGAGTTAGGACCTTCAGGTCAAAACTGAGACACATTAAGGAGAATTTCCTCTCTCCCTGTTCTCTCAACAGGCAATTTGAAAGCTGAAATTTCTCTGCTTTTAGAGCAATGAAGTTACCAGGAAAACTTTTGGTTTAAAATAGTATTAATGAATATTTTATGGCTGTGATAGACAGCTCTGACAAAAAGCTACTGAATTCAACAAAAGGTTTTCCTGTGACTTCAACAGATTCTGTACGTCATCCTACCTATTGTTTATTTTTAAACAATGAAAAACATTTATCTATAGTCAGTTAACAAGATGTCTGAAAAGACCACTGGTATTCCAGTATTTTTTATCCCAAAAACTAGAATATCTGATCAGGCTTTTACTGCTCATGTCTTCGCGGTTACTAGGATCATTGGGAAAAAAGTAAATCTGTGAAAATAAGGAATTCTAAATATGCAAAAATTCTAATACTTGGAAATAATAATAATAAAAAAAAAATATCTACAAACACTTACTCGTCTGCTCTGGAAAAATTTCAGAAGGATGCTGTAAATAAACAAACAAATGTCAGCAAAAGGAAATAGTTACTGAAAATATTATGCTACAGTTATTCAGAAATGCAACAAAAAAAAAAAATCTTACCTTCATCATGGGTCTGGCTTGCTTGTCAAATAATCCAGAAGGAAAGAGATAGGCAATAGCTCTCTGAAAACAAAAACGGAGAACATATATGTAATTTTTTTTCCACAAAAGCATCATCAAAACATTTCTTAGGTACTTTCTTGTATGGAAAATAGCATAACTTTTGTACAACAGGCAACCAAATCAGTAAGAAAGGGGGCTGCGTATCTGCTGTGCTGAAAAGAAAAGGAAATAATTTCCTCAGGAAAAGTAAAATCTCATTCTGAAGGCTGTACTCTACTATATCAGAATGAGTGAACCCTCTTCTGCAAAGTTTAGTTTTTATGGTATGCATTTATCACAACTTACCAGAACTACCCAAGTGCAAAGACCACCTTTATACACAGTGATTTTCCCCTGAAATTTCAAGTGCTGTGACTTCTAGAGGAAATCACAACATTTAATTCATTTTTCTGAAAATATCAGTGCTTGTTAACAGTGCCTACTGACAGCCTAAGCACAGAAATTTTATTTAAAGTAACTGGACCAAGCAAAGTTTTACACATTTAGAATCCCATTTTCTACAGATGCAGTTTCTTCAAGTCTAAGACCAATGTTTGTTGTGGCAGTAGAAGATATTTTACATAGCCTAAATAAGCGTTTCATTGATCACTGCATTTGGAAACAACTGTGAATCACTACTATCTTTGCTGAACTCAAACTAATTGCTCAGAGAAGAAAGACTTTTAAATGCCATCTTTCTTCTCCTTAGATACCTAACATTTCTAAGATCTCCTTAGATACCTCAGATTTTTTTCTAAAAGAATTTAGAAAAACTTACGACATCCATTACACACACATTGTTTACCACTGTTTTTACTAAGTACCTCATTTGCTTTTACTTAACCAATATATACCACTATTAATGTGATGTATAAGGTTAGCATTACTTGCCTCCAACAAATGGAGAAGGTATACCAATATTCCAAATCATTCTGGTAAAACGTAAGGCAAAGCACCTTACAAGGTTAAGCCCAATGACATGGATTTCTGTTCAACATCATCTTACTCTCCCTCCTCAGTGTAACTAAAACATAATTTAATAAAGAAAAAATATGCATTTATGACAGTTGTTTATTTCCAGTTGTTTTAAAAAAAAAAAAATCAGAAAAAGTTAGCCATCAAAACCCCCCAGATGTAGGGGTCTGGCAAGTGTAGCCAACTTCAGACAGTAGTAGAGGTTAAGACAGAAATCTTGTATTTGTATAGAAACATGGACTAACCAAATAAACCCCTCTGGCAGTGGTCTCATTTTTATTTCCATTAGACAGTATGGAAAAGAAGAATTACAGTAAAATCAGAGTTTAAAATCTTCTCTTAAAAAGAATGTCTCTTTGTTGGTTAGGCTACCCTAGGACTATTACTTGCTGATAATTTTTTCCAGGGACTTCCAGTGCTTCAACCGATTTAATATGCATGGAGTGTAAGAAGACCTAACCTATTACTTTCATTAATCCCCTACTGGCATTCTGAACAGAAATTTTGAGAATTCTGAAGCAAACAAAAGGCTTAACTTGATTTTATGAAATGGTAATTTTGTTTCTCTTAGTGACTACTGTATTCCCATTTGTTAGTCAATGGGCATTTTATGCATACACACAGTAGGTGAACACCTATTTATGAACAAATGGGGATTAATTATGATGACAATAGAGAAATCTGCTGTGAGCCAAATGATGTTAAACAAACACCTTATAGAATATATTAAAAGAATTTATTACAGGATACTGAGACTGACTGTGTGTGTACTTAAGACATAGTCTTTATACAAGCATTTCCAGAATCTCAGTCAAAACAGTTACTGTAACTATGACATCTTAATAAATGCCAACTATAACAATTTAACATTTATAATGAAGAGAGTGGTGGCCATCAAAAAGTTTATTTTATATTGCTTGAGTGTTTACTCATGTCTTTCACTCTAAAGTATAAACAAACCTTGCATTAAGAAATCCTAACATCTACTTTCAGCTCTCCACACAACAGCTAGCCAAAAAACAATAGTTCACTTTATTCCAAAATGGAAAGAAATAGAGTCTTCCTGCCTTCTCCCTTTTTATGGAAATATAATCAAGGACGGGGTATTTGTCTTTACGCCCCATTAGGAACTATCCTGGGATGCAACAGACTCCAGTTCAACTTTATTCAGAAGTTTCTTCTTAATTTTAAATAGCTGTGTCCTCAGACTGTACTTTTAGTAACTACATAGCAAGTCAGTCTGCCTCTTGGAAGCTTCATTTCTAGAAGATGATTTTGTATATGCAGATGTTTTGGTTTTGTAGAAAAGGAGTATTTCAGAAAAACTGTAATTGACAACATCCATGTGTACTAGCAATAAAATAAGATGGTGGATCATCAACCTTAGGAATGACTTCAGAATTAGTCTCTCCAAACTGCAGCTGAAGCATATAAATAATCATGAAATATTTCCCCAAAATCTTCTAACAAATCCTTCAGATTTGGAATACAGGCTTTCTTTCAGGAATCTCCATGTCTCGAGTCAAAATTCTGTAGAGAATTAACTGCACATTCTGCATTGTCCTGAACATAAAAAAAAGCAGGTGAACATCCCTCTTAAAACTTATAATCAAGGTTTAAATGCTAGAAGTAAAGTTCCCAAGAAATCTTCTAGATATAACTGCAGTTTTCCATTCCAGGAGTGCTTTTCAGCTTAAGGGTCATGGCCCATATCCTTCTTCTAGTGCTCAATTTGACTTGAACTCTAGACTTGAGTCTTGACTTGAACTACTTTCTTCAGGCCACCATTTCAGCTATACAAGATTCATTCACCCCACTCTAGCCTCCATGGGTTCTGGGCTGCTATTTTACAATTCTATTTGTTAAATCACACTGTTGCCATTGTCTTTAGAAATAAAACATGACTTTCTAAAAAAGAAACATCCATAATTATTTTCAGCAGAAACACGATTAAAAATCCTGGTACCTAGTAACAGAATGGTGTTTCCAAAAATAATTACATAAACTACTGGAAAAGGGTGGAATGGGTACAGCCTGCTTCTGCTATGAGTTACTAAAAAAAAAAAAAAAATTAGCCATTACCTTTCAAGATTTCTAAGTGTTTTGTTTAAACTCTACTGTTGATCCACACAGGAAAAAAAACCAAACAAACAAAAAACCAATCGTCACACCTTTAAAAATAGCAGATCATAATGAATACACATTAGTAACAAGATGGTTTACATCAGACAGCTCTTAAACTGCATTGGTGAACTTAACATTCCTGTAACAAACTAAAAGGAATCCTGTTCTATCATTACTTATTGAGGGACCAGATGATTCAGTATACTGCCCACAGGACCACAATGTCTTTTACTTGCAACTAGAAATTTGAATTCAAGGCAGTTGGAATAACGAGAACAAGCTTCAACCCCTATAAAAAACTCATACCTGGCAGTCCTTCAAACATGCAAACCAATTTATTAAATAATCTGTCCAGCACTGCATGTGGCATGTCATGCAAATTCAGTATACCTGCCACACCCTCATTTACCCTCTTCATTGTGCATACTGCATATGCTGACTTCTGATCCTCCTTCCCTTCCTATCTATTTACAAGCCAAGAAGTTGTGTTCACTCACTTTCTCAGAGATTAACACCAAATCAAACAAGTTCAGCTGGGTCAGTAAGCGTTACTTTTTTTTTTTTTTTAATGTCTTGAGAAATTAAAAATTCAACATTTTAATTCAAATAGAATTGACTGAGTCATGCTGGGATAGGGGATGGAGATTGAGGCAGTCCTTAAATAACCCACCATAAGGAGAGATTTGGCAGGGCAAATTGATCTTGCCCAAGGGTCTTCCCACACTTTTGTTGAATCTACAGCTCAAACACAAAACACTCCACTAATTTTCATTGCTCAAATGATGTGCAAAGATAGTTATCAAAGTAATATTCAGTGAGGAAAGGTATTTTGTAGAAAACAAGGAAAGAAGAGGAAAAAAAAAAGAAGAAAAAAAAATAATCAAAAAACTTCCATCCTGGGGTTTCCTTGCAGCAGCATCCTTTTTGGCAGAGGGTTAAAGAATCCAGCTCATTCCTTTATAAATATACACAAACCTTTAATCATCAAAACACTGAGGTGAGAAGTGACTCTTTATGCTGTAATGTTTTAACGAAACACCTGAGCGGTAGCTGTTTCAGCTTCTATTCCTCAACTTGACCACAGGAGAGCCACTTTCCTTCTTAAACCTTGCCTCTTGAATCACGTTATTTAGCCACTGTACTTCAGCATTTCTCAGACTGAGATGTTTGCTGGAACAGCTGTTTTTCTTTCTAACCACACTTGCAGTATTCTTTAAAAGTTCACCATCCAAAATCCAGAATATTTGATGTAGAACAAGGAATGAATGAAAAGAAAAATAGGACATGAAATGTTAACTCTGAAATAGCTTTTTCAGTTAACAAGGCAGAAAAGGTTAACACCAAAAAAAAGCAGCAACACACCTAACTTAACCTTGTAAACCAAAATCCTGCTCTAACAACTAGCTACTAAAATATATTGAAAAAACCCAAATCACTTGTCACTCTTTATCTAAAACTGAATTCTAGCTTGAACAGAAATAAAATTCAAGTTCACAGTGATAAACCATTTTAACCACATCACCTGGGAAAAAAAACCAATGCACTTTCTTTTAATATTACATTATTTTTATACTAACTAATCATTTTCAAAACAAAAAAAATTAGTGTCTTGTCCAGAGCTTGCAGAGAAAAACAAAAACACACCCCAAAAAGCTGTTGAAAGAAACAGTTATTATTTCTATCTTCATTTCAACTTTTCAAAACACTGAACAGTATTCAAAAGAGTAAAAAAAAAAATAAAAATAAAGCAGTCGTCAGTTCAGATGGACTTTAATGCAGAAGTAAGAAAATACTGATGCAGAGTTTGGCTCCACTGGAAAAAAAAAGCATCCTAGATTCAACTATTTAAAAAACAATACAAAATCCTGTATTTCTTGTAAGGACAATACTGGACAACACACTCTTACAGACAACAGAAAGTTCAGAAATGCATTTTGTGCTCAATAATGTTTCTGACATTTCACATATGCCAATATTCACTCATTTCTAACACTCTACATTGCTAAAATTTGAATGTTATTTAGAACTCAGATATGCTGAGCCACAACCTCACTGGTACTTTTGAAACAATATATACGCTAGTGAAGATAAACGTATATTTTAGCTTCAAATTATTCCATCTGCTTGACAACAATCTATTAGGTCACAAGGCAGACAATAAGAGAAAATGAACAGAGATTTCTAGCTTTTGAGTTTTACTAACTCTTAGTGGGTAAGAGTATTGCTTTATGACGAGCTCATATCTGGGAGAGCATTTAGTGACTGCATAAAAATGAATAATAAAAATACTGACATATAAATAGGTCATGAAGATTAAGATGCTTTTCTTGTATTAATCTTACTTAGATTTCTGAGCTTTAAAGTAGAATATCCCATGTCAGTACAACTGACATGGGAAAATGACGGTGGGCTGTTTACTACAACCATAAGTTAAAGTTAAATCACAAAATAAAAGGATTACAGACTCAACTGGGGAAAAGCACTAGGTCAGGACTGCAATCTCTATTAATTAGGTATCCCAGCTGGGCAGTGGGTATGCAGCTGTTAACTTGATCAATGACTTACCTAAATGTCATCTCTACTGATTCGCTTATAAATTACCAGCAAGTGAGACTAATGTACAGGTGCTAATTTATTTAAACTGTTCTCCGCAGTTCTACATAGCTTTATAAACTGCATCTGGCACCTAATGTTAGCTGTCAGTTGTACTTAGACATGCCTGTCCTAACGACTCTGTTCATTAGAAATGAGCACAAATTATGAAATATTGTGAAAAATGATACATCAAATGGAATGGGCAAAGCAAATCAATTAGAGAAACTTCATAGCACATATTCACACATAGGAGAATAAAACATCCTAGCTTCAGAGTGAGGTCTATAATACCAATTAAAAAGCAATTGGTAGACTTCTGCAGAGTTATATATCAATTTGCTGGATTTTTTTTTTTCTCCTCCAGAAATACAGTTGTAATGCAAAGCTTAACTTTTCATTTCTAAATAAAAGCATCAGTAAAAAGCAATTCTGGTTCCACAACATCCAGAAGGATTAGCAAGTCAGTCAACTTATTTTCCTGTTTAAAACTTCACAAGGTTTAGCTTTTATTAAACTATACCTAAAACTCCAGTGAAGGACAGAATCCTACGATGTCTACTTTTGAAATACACTGTACAGACTGATTAACAGTAGAAGACATGGAGGTACATAAGCACTCATCAGAAAGAATTATTACTGTTCGAAATGTAAGCTTGATAATTCTCCTGCCAGTGCTTAAGCAGCTTTTATATTTTTATAACAGAAATTTAATTATGCATAGCAGACACTATTACACACTCTAAGTATTTTCCAACACCTGATGGAATATGAAGAAATCAAACACGTACCACAGATACTTGGTATCACCAAACAAAACACTATTCTTTTGTCTCCACTTCTCCATCTTTTCAGAAACGGAGTCTGCAAAGCACTCCCGTACTTGTCACCCGTACTGCATTTGTAAAATCTCATTTCCAGAATGAATCTGCTTTTACTAATGATGGAGCTCAATTAATTTTGTGCAAACTATGTTAGCGCTGTGAATTCATAAAGAAAAAAAACACTACATAGATATGGTCATTTTCCATTTTTTGCAGTCTTACTGTCTGCAAGCCTTCCCCCTAGACTCTATCAAAAGAAGGAATCCAGACTGCAGATGAACACATTCTCCTACCATTAACCTTTCGGGCAAACAAACTGAACTATTAGCATCCTCACTGTACTGTACTAACAAGGGAGGTATTATTCTGGTGGTAGGTCTGTGTATGAATACTTTCTTGTAACTCAGTAAGATAACAGTCATTAAAGGTAAGAAAAAAAAATTTGAAAAATACAGGAAAAGGAAATTCTGTAGTCCGTACAGAAATAAGAAAGCCAATGTAAGAAACAGGCTACTGTTACTGCTAACCCAGCTGCCTCAATTAATACTTTTACTGTTGACAGGACCTTATCCACTGTACACTGAGACTGGAAGGGTCTCTGCATTGGCACTTGTCTGTAGAAGAGCAAAGTGATATCTGTGATTCTGAATGAAAGCAGTCGCAGTATCAGTGCAGAGCTTTGTATTCATAAAGCTCGATTTCCTACGGATTTTCAACTGGAAGTCAACCTTCCCTTATGGATTTTCTGATACCTGATAAAACTCAAGTCTCATTTCAGCCTTTTCTCAGCAGGCTATTAACTGTGTGTCTCTTCCCTACTTTGCCGCTTATTTTCAGAAAAGTTTTCAGAACTTAAGTTTTGAAGTCTGTCAAGTGTCTTTGAAATCAGCCTGTATCACCGCCTACAGATGTAGTTCTTTCTTGGCATAAGCACACTGTCAAGACCTCTTATGTGGACACAGCTATGCTGACAGAATTTTGCCACTGACAGAGGCAACAAACAATCTCCTTACCCTGAAAAAAACCAAACCACACGTACCTCTCTTTTGGCACATGCTACATTACAGGTTTACCCCAAGGGCCCTGCTGATATACTCTGCTGACACAGTTACAGTAATAGTGTTGCTGCTGCACAGGGAAAGCTTCAGCCATGAGACTTCATGCAGCTTCACCTAAGAGTAAATGTCACCAAATGACATTTCTCCTCCCTACCTCTGATGTGTGATAAGACAGAAATGACAGAAGTAAAGACCAGGTGGGACATTAAAAAAAAAATAATCCAAGCAACAAAACATTTTTCTGAGTGAAAGGGAGCATATCTATACACGAGCCTAAATGACACAGAGAAAGAGGAGGCCACCCATCTGTCAGCTGTCAGAGGGAACGGCAATAAAATAGCATGTTTCAGGCTACTGATACGAGCTTAAATTCACGTCTATATTAAAATCCCTAAGCTAAATCAGAGTGTTAGTTGTAAAACATCCTATAAAATTTAATTTGCATTACCAGCAACCACAGTATTACACAAGAAAACCTGACCTAAATATACACAGCAGGTCAAATTGTGGGTAAACGTTTCGAAGTGCTACATAAACCTTTACAGTGCCTCTTATAACCTCAGATCAAGGGGATTATCCATTAGTACTTTTAAAAAGAACCTACTGTGCTTTAGCAAGATATGGTATACAGCTGTATACTGTGATGTCTGACCTCACATGGTAGCAGTAGAATCTCTATTCACAGTCACAGTTGCAATGTTTGCAATGTATAGTAGCATTCTTTCTTATTCTGACAGTTTGATTAAAATTCACAGAGAGCTGAGGGGCTCATGCTGAAGTAAAGTGCTTTCAATATCTGAAACTCTACAGTAAATTACTTCTCCAACAGAGCAACTGTACTTACATCAATATCCTCTTGAGTAAAAGTTTCTGGATCTTCTCCCATCATGTTGGCTAAATGTCTCTTTCCTAGGTTGAACTCTTCAATCTGTTTTTTAATAAATGCCTCCGTGTACTTTTCAGGTCCTGAGGCTCCTACATTTTTCCTCTGCACTGCTGTAGTAGTATAGATTAGCCTTAATGTCTAACAAAAACAAAAAAAAAGTGAGAGATTTATTTTATATTTTTAGCACAGTGAGCTCTAAATAAAATGAATAGTATAACAAGCCATTCATACCTATAACAAGATTCAACACATTATTGTAATAAATTAGAAAAGGCAGTAGTACTCATTAAACCATTTTCTTCCAATTGTTTAACGCTCATAAACAGATAAACACATTCTACAAGTTGAACATTTTCATATATTACAATTAATTCAGAAGATTTTTCTGATTAAAAGAAATATAGTATCATACATCAGGACCATCCAGCAAAAGCAAAACCCAGCACTGATCAACAGATGCAGTCCTAAAAGAAAATAAATATCTATCAGCAAATAAGCAGGTTTGCCTTCACCTAAAGGCATCCTAGAACAGAGTATGAAAAGAATCTGCAGGGCAGCTCTCTAGTGGCTTTCAGAAGCATGTGGCTGCACAAATACTGCTAAAGGCTCTGGAAAGGCTATGGAGTGCTCCTTCCTTGTTCACAGTGCCAGAATAGTTCTTAAGCTGTTTCACCATTTCAGGTAGAATAATTAGAAAACTAGTAAGGTAGTTCTCACCAGCAAATACTACTGAACACTGTTCCAGCTCAGAATTCCTAACTCAGGGGACAGTTATCTTTCGATCTTTGTAGGATACAGGTTTGGTTTTTCTTCTATCAAGACAATCAGCAGTTCAGATGACCAATTTCAATCAAGCTCTCTGCCAGACAAACAGGAACTTCACTGACAGAGCTGTAATGTCCCAATTCTGGCCTAGTGCCAATATTGTGCACTATTTTGTCTCTCCAACATTAGTATTAAAGTCCTCTGCATCTTAATTATTCCACACACTGAATGAGAACTGATTATTTGTGTGGTCTCCTGTGGGCGGGGGGAGGGAGGGAATAATAAGAAAAAAGGGTGCGTGGGACAGAAAAGCAAACACGGAAAAAGCATGATTTCGAATCAGAATGCCCCGTTCTGTTCACCAGATAGTACCCTGAAACACTTCTCTCCAGCCCCTTCAACCTGCCACAGCTTGGCTTTGTGAGCAGACAGTGCAGTTTCACAAGTCAGAGCGAGCCCATCTCACAGTCCACCCCTGCTAGTCTTCTTTCCTCCACTCCCTTCTCTCGCCCTTTGCCAGCTCTGGCACTCGGACTCTTCTGTAAGCCATCTCAGCTCCCTAAATGTGGCAGAACACTAACTTCTGCTTTCTTGTGGGCAGTTCTCTGCTGAGCTGGTACGTCTGACTGATTCAGAGAAGGCTCTGAGAAGAGAAGGTGGCTGAACCACATAACTGGGAGCAAGGAAGTAGAGGGGGAGTTCTCTCTTTACCTTCATTTCTTTGAGCAAATTACTAAATTGCCTCTGCTGCTCCTGGAGCTACAGCCTCAGTCTACCTTTAGCAAACATTAAAAGACGCACAACAAAGCGAAGTAGTTAGGGTTCTTATTATGAGCAACAGAATAAAGCTAGTATTTGAAACGATTAAATGTTCTCTGAGTCATGGGAATTGTCGTCTCCAGATCACAATTTAGACATAGTGACCATTTTGATGGGATTTCAGCATTCTGAGTTAAGCTAATACAAATAGCACAAAATACTTGCTATCTTCTTGTAATTAATACAGATACAACAGTAATCTTCAAACCCAGTTATAGCCACAATGATACAAACACATGTCTCATCAAAACAAGATTACATGGATATATTTGCAAGACAGACTCAAAAGCTGATTGAACTTCCACCTTCTGTTAGTAACATGAGTTAGCTTACATGAATTTCTCCTGTGACTAGAAGTATTCCGGGTGTTCTGTATTACTTGGTCAAGTCCTACATGAACAGGAAATGAAACACAGCTTTTCTTGTACTGTCACACAGCCCGGTTGGTATTCTGAACATCCGGCAGCCCACAATGGACTAGTCCAACACATCCAGTTTGCTGCACATATGTAAATCTATTCATGATCAATTTACCTGTCCATGACTGTCTCAGGCTTCAATATACAAAATCTAACAACCCCACTTAAAATTTCAATTTGGAATAAAGACTACAATGCCCTGACTTAAGCCTACGTACAGCACATGCCTGTGCTGTAGGCTAAGTCCTGTGAATTCACTGAGGTTTGATAAAGAAGGTAAAGTAATCTTTGAATAATGAGGTCATGTGAGGTGGAAAGAAATGACCCTCTATGCTTTTACAACCTGACATAGATAAAGATATGCCCCCCCCCAAGGTATGTACCTCAGAAAAGCAAGCAATACCTCTGCCAGAATAGATTTAAAAATAGCTCCAAGGCAGAATTTGGTGCTGAAGAGCCTGTTGTTACTTTGTTTTCTCCACAGCTTCTATGTATCACATACAATGCTAGTCCTGATTTGCCCCTTCCTTTTTTTTTTTCTTTTATATTCATGTTTTCTGGGAGGTTACATTTGACATATACAGAATTAAAAGAAAAATAATCAAAATTTTAAATATACACATTTTCCACAGGCAAGGCTCTGGTGATTTCCTTAAAAAGCAGAGGTGTCTCTGCACATTCCCTATTATTCTCTCCTAGTCACTCCTCAGCAAAGAATTCAATTCATCTTCTGTCTTACTTGTCTTAATAGTAACTAATTATTTGTAATTCTTGTTAATGAACATATGATTCCTTATTACTTGGCCCAAAATTACTTTCTCTCTGCTATGCTTTAAACAGAATACTTTAAAAGAGATTGCTTTCATCTTATTCCTGTCAATTTCTATTGTAATTTTCTCATTTTTGTCCTCCTTCCCTCAAGCTATTCATATTCTTCCCTAGTTTCAATTCGTCACTAATCAAAAGTCCCTGGACATACAAACTGTTCATAATTAGAAAACAGCCTCTTATGCAAATTAATATCTATTGTACTGGGTACCTCTTCTGGGATAAGAGTACTATTTCATGGGTGGTACAGGCAGGAACTGCAAAGCACAGCTAAAGGCTTCTGGCATTTCAGTCAAACAAGAAAGCACACTCCTCTACTTCACAGAGGAAACCACTAAGGTTTGCATCCACTTCTTACACATTTCGTAAAGTCTTACTGCAGACAGCATCCTCACCATTTTTTAAATAATTATGGTTATTAAGAGTACTCCTAAAATAATAGACTCTTGCACCAGGACAGGGGAGAAGGGAAAGCTTTTACTTGTGGATACAACTCCTTGGTATTAACCTTCTCTTCCTGATTCCTTCCCAAGCAACCTGCATTAAAACAGTTTGGCAAATCCCAATTTTCCAGGGAGACCATAAATTTATAGAAAATCAGCTTATGTAAAATTTGCCTTGGAAAAAAAAAATTTAAGCATTTTCAGAGAACTTCAACTTCTCTGGCCTATTTTTTTCCAAGCAGAAAAATAACTAGGACCTGTCTGTTTAATTGTCCTGTTCATTTTGCTTTACTGGAGTTATATGGGTATAAAATCAGCATGTATGACTAACAGAGGAATCAAGCTTCCTGTACTTCTGAAATGGAAGGAAAGGGGGATCAGAGACAGGAGGCTTGAATTCAAGAGAAAACATGCATTTTAGAATACGACGTAGTTACAGACATAGAAGACCACCAAATGATGTGGCACATGTGCAGTTGCACCATTTTTGTGCCACTTCCATGCTCTAAGCTGGCAGACTTCAACCACCTCCTTTTCCAAAACCATGCAGCGCACAAACAAATTTGTACTAAAATTTGTTATGTTTGGGACAGAACCTCACTAGAAGATGCGGAGCTGGAGCTGTATAACCTCATCAGCCTGCAGTACTGAGCTAGATTCCAGCGATGATAAAGTCGAGTGTTTATGGGTAAGGTTGAAGGGGAAGGGCAATAAGGGAGATGTTGTGCTGGGAGTATGCTATAGACCACCCAACCAGGATGAGGAGACAGATGAAGTATTCTGTAAGTGGCTGGCTGAAGTCTCGCAACCGCCAGCCCTTGTTCTGGTTGGGGACTTCAACCTGCCGGGTATCTGCTGGAAATATAACACAGCAGAGAGCAGGCAGGCTAGGAGGTTCCTCGAGTGCATGGAAGATAACTTCCTGACACAACTGGTACGTGAGCCCACCAGGGGAGGTGCCTTGCTAGACCTACTGTTGACAAACAGAGAAGGACTAGTGGGAGATGCGGTGGTCGAAGGTCATCTTGGGTTTAGTGATCATGAAATGGTCAAGTTTTCAATTCATAGTTATGTAAGGAGGGGGGTTAGCAAAACCTCCACCTTGGACTTCCAGAGGGCGGACTTTGGCTTGTTCAGGAGAGTCCCTTGGGAGACAGTCCTGAAGGGCAAAGGGGTCCAGGAAGGCTGGACGCTCTTCAAGAAGGAAATCTTAAAGGCCCAGGAGCAGGCTGTCCCCAAGTGTCGCAAGTCTAAAGGGCGGGGGAAACGGCCAGTCTGGATGAATAAGGAACTTCTGATGGGACTTAGGAATAAAAGGACGGTTTACCACCTTTGGAAGAAGGGACAGGCAACTCAGGAGGAGTACAGAGATCTCGTTAGGTTATACAGAGAGAAAATTAGGAAGGCAAAAGCCCAGCTGGAGCTCAACTTGGCCACTAACATTAAGGACAACAAAAAAAGCTTTTATAAATCCATCAACAGAGAGCCAGGGAGAATCTCCATCCCTTACTGGATGCTGGGGGGAAAGTTGCAACCAAGGACGAGGAAAAGGCTGAGATACTTAATGCCTTCTTTGCCTCCATCTTCAATAGTCAGACCAGCTATCCCCAGGGTGCTCAGCCTCCTGAGCTGGAAGATAAGGATGGAGAGCAGAACAACCCACCCATAATCCATGAGGAAGTAGTCAATGATCTGCTTCTGCACCTAGACGCACATAAGTCTATGGGGCTGGATGGGATTCACCCAAGAGTACTCAGGGAGCTGGCGGGAGAGCTCACCAAGCCTCTCTCCATCATTTATCAACAATCCTGGTCAAGAGGGGAGGTACCAGATGACTGGAGGGCAGCTAATGTGACGCCCATCTACAAGAAGGGTCAGAAGGAGGATGCGGGGAACTACAGGCCTGTCAGCCTGACCTCAGTACCAGGAAAGATCATGGAGAGGATCACCTCGAGTGAGCTCTCACGGCAAGTGCAGGGCAGCCAAGGGATCAGGGCCAGCCAGCATGGGTTTAGGAAAGGGAGGTCCTGCTTAACCAACCTGATCTCTTTCTATGACCATGTGACCCGCCTTCTGGTTGTGGGGAAGGCTGTGGATGTTGTCTCTCTGGACTTTGGTAAGGCCTTTGACACTGTCCCCCACAGCATTCTCCTGGAGAAGCTGGCGAATCATGGCATAGACAAGTGTACTCTTCGCTGGGTTAAAAACTGGCTGGATGGCCGTGCCCAGAGAGTTGTGATCAATGGGGTGAAATCCTCTTGGCAGCCGGTCACCAGTGGTGTCCCTCAGGGCTCAGTTTCGGGGCCAGTTTTGTTTAATATCTTTATCAATGATCTGGATGAGGGGATTGAGTGCACCCTCAGTAAGTTTGCAGATGACACCAAACTAGGTGGGAGTGTTCATCTGCTTGAGGGTAGGAAGGCTCTACAGAGGGACCTGGACAGGCTGGATCGATGGGCCAAGGCCAACCGTATGAGGTTTAATAAGGCCAAGTGCCAGGTCCTGCATTTTGGTCACAACAACCCCAAGCAGCGCTACAGGCTTGGGGAAGAGCGGCTGGAAAGCTGCCCGGCAGACAAGGACCTGGGGGTGCTGGTGGACGGCCAGCTTAACATGAGCCAGCAGTGTGCCCAGGTGGCCAAGAAGGCTAACAGCATTCTGGCTTTTATGAGGAATAGCGTGGCCAGCAGGAGTAGGGAAGTGATGGTGCCTCTGTACTCGGCACTGGTGAGGCCTCACCTCGAGTGCTGTGTTCAGTTCTGGGCCCCTCTGTACAAGAGGGACATTGAAGTGCTGGAGTGTGTCCAGAGGAGAGCTACCAGGCTGGTGAGGGGTCTGGAGACCAGGTCATATGAGGAGAGGCTGAAGGAGCTGGGCATGTTTAGCTTGGAGAAGAGGAGGCTGAGGGGAGACCTCATTGCCCTCTACAACTACGTGAAAGGAGGTTGGAGAGAGGTGGGTGTTGGCCTCTTCTCCCAGGTGAGTAATGACAGGACCAGAGGAAATGGTCTGAAGTTGCAGGAAGGGAGGTTTAGATTAGATATCAGGAAGAATTACTTTACTGAAAGAGTGGTCAGGCACTGGAACAGCCTGCCCAGGGAGGTGGTTGAGTCACCATCCCTTGAGGTGTTTAAGAAACGTTTAGATGTGGCACTTCAGGGCATGCTCTAGTGGCAGAGATTGTAGGTTGTTTGGTTGGACTCGATGATCTCAAAGGTCCTTTCCGACCATGAAGATTCTATGATTCTATGATTAAAGCTGCCCTGTGTCCATTGCTCCAATTAGTGGCACAGCTAGTCCTACTGAACCCAGTAGATACACAAGATACCAACAGCAGGCCTCCGGTCACTTGGCATACAAGAAAAAACATATATTATGTAGCAATCATACAAAATGTAAATACTCGGACCCATCATAAGTTTCTAAATAATTAGCTTTTGCTCAAAAGGTGAGCTTTGGCTTTCTAGTGTGCTGTTTTACAAAAATGTGTTTTAACTGATTTACTTAAACAATATTTACATAATCTCAGATTTCAGTCAGCCTACAAATTAATTAGGTGAACCAGTATCAGGTTTATGTTTTAAGAAGCATTTTTTAAAACACATCAGAAAGTATCACAAGGTGTCAGCAAATATGCATAAGTGATTTTTGTATTACTTTTTATACCTGATTTCACAAAGCGTTTCACCAGAAGAAACTTCTCAAAATTAAGTCTCTTGACAGGTAACTGTAAAACTGCATCTCCCCCACCCAGAAAAACTACTTTCTGTGCATATTTCACCCAATTATGTATTAAGTTTTGCTTATACTGTATACTTTGGAAATAAAAGATAGCTCTAAACATATAGATACATGGCAAGTGTCAGATGTGCATAATGGGGAACAGAATTTAGATCTGGGTGGTTTGAGGCACAAGTTATCAAATACTAACAGGCTCTTCAACTCTAGCTTAATTAAGAACTGCAGAAAAAGCTACTCCATTCCAAGCATGTAGTTCTGAAAAATTGTCACCAAAGTGCTATCATCTCTTTCCGATATCAGTACATATACCATCCAGTGATTATGATAAGGTACCCAACCCAATCAAATTCAATAGCTCGTATCGTACTCTGAACTCTTCTGTTAAGAACGGATATTCAATCACATCAGAAGTGACTCACAGTAACTAAACTAGATCATCTTTTTTCTTTATAAATTGTGCTAAATCTCTGTGTTTTGTTTATTAGAAGAATAGGAAACTAAACCTGTTGTTCAGTTAAAGCTAAGGGAACTGGAATTACAAAGTTTCTCTCCCACTTCCTCTCTCAAGGTAAGACACTTTCAAACACAAAAAAAACCCAAACCCAAGAAACTAAACTTTCCCCCACTGAGATAGATGAGAAGCAATGAACTAAACTCCAGCAAGGGATTTTTAGGATAGGCATCATAAAGAAGTTTCCTAACAGTAACAACAGACAAGTGCTTGATGGAAGAAATGGTTATAGCAAGTCAGAACAAGGGTACATCAACTTCTTACTCTGTCCTCAAGAGCTGCCAGTATCAGAGGCACAAGGAGAGGACAAACAGGTAGGGATAATTTTCCCAGGACACTTCCCTAGTTTCCAGTAATCTGCTGTTCAACAATACGCTGATACCTTGATTGTAACAGTCCTCAGTGGAATTTTCTTATGAGCTTCTTAAGTTCCTTTTTTGTATTCACATAAATTATTAGGATCCTGAACATCCTCATCAAACAGTTCCACAGGTGAATTACATCTAATGGAAAGAAGACTCTCCTAATTTCCTGGGGCCCTGCCTCCCATTAGTTCCCTTCACATCCTTTGGTTCACAGACAGTTAGATGATTTGTATATAGCTATAGGCTTAGGTACTGATCCCGTCTCTGGGGGCGAGAGGAGTAGACAAATCATCTCTCAAGGCCCCTTGAAGTTTTACCTTCTACAGTGACTTCTCCTTCAAGATCATTTCCTCATTTACAATACAAATAGTTTTCAGTCAAACTCAAGCAGGTAGCTGGTCAGGAAAACTAAGCTACTGTCATGATCATTACCTTTGATATAGGATAACCAAAGCAACACAAACTATTCTAATTGAAAACAAAATCAAGCGTTAGAATATTTTCAACCTTACTCTTTTTCTCATTCCTTGCACAACTTCAGCGCATATATTTCTGACTGCTGCATAAAGAACTACCCACATAGACACTGGGTCTTTATCCCTAATGGGTGAAGTAAACAATATAAACAGTTCAAATTGCTCCTTCCAGTATTACCTTTCATTTCCTTACTGCACCTATCTTCTGTTGCTTCGTGGTTTTGTTTAGTTCTGTCACTGAACAGCTCTTGAGCCCTTATTATCCTAAATTACTTTGTAACTTGGAAGTGTTACCAGCATGCCTTTTCATTCACTTGCTGGTCACTGATTAAATATATATGCAGGTGTATCAAATACCACTACACAAACACAGTGGCTGTCCTCAATACTGACAGCAGCTAAGCTTTTTAATTAAACTGCAATCAGCTGAACACCACGATCTCTCAAAACAAACAGGCAATTCTGTTAAATCAGAAGTTACCGCACTTGCGGAGCACGTTTCTCTCTCCATGGCAGGAATTGTGGGACTTCATTATCTATTTACCTGCTGATCAAACACAATTCAAGATGATCGACCTAAAAAAACACCACCTTCAAGTACCTCACTTTTGTGTTGGCTTTGGTCTGTACATGGCTCTGTTCACTCTAGCGAGATAGATAGATAGATAGATAGATAGATAGATAGATAGATAGATAGATAGAAAATAAATCAGGGCCTAACTAAGCTTTTTCTTTACTTTAAGAAAAACGAACTCGGCCCACGGAAGGGCTGATTCGGACGCGGCGCCGACCCTCGCACCCGCCACCCGCCCCAACGCCGCCTCCCCTCGCACCGCCGGCGCCCGGTAGGCCGCAGCCCCGCCCAGGGACAGAGGCAGGGACAGCCCCGCACCCCGCCCCAACCGGGGCCTCGGAAACCAGCGCGGTGTCAGCCCGGCAGGGACACCCCCGCCCCGCCGCTGCCCGCTTCCCCACACACACGCCCTCCACCGCCGCCTCCTGCCACCGCACGAAGCCCCCCGCTCGGGCCCGGTGCCCCCGAGGACGAAGCAGGCGGGGAAAGGCCCGGGCCCGACCCGCCTCTCACCTGGGCGCCCGGCCCGCCCGCCGCCGTGCTCCAACGGCCTCCCAGGCGCAACACGCGCCCAACGGCCGCCGCCATGACCGCGGCACCCCCCCGCTTCGCCCCTCCCGCCGCGAGACGGCAAGGCGCGGCCTCCGCAGGCCCCGGCCCCAGCGATTGGCGGGCGGGGGCGGGACCGCGCCTGCGCACTGTCTGCCTACCCCCCCCCCCCCCGTCCGGGCGGCCTGTCAGGCTGTATTTGAAAGGTAAAGCGCGTCAGCGTTGTTAAAATTCAGGCTGGTCTTTAAAATGACGCTTTATAACTTGCGCTGTGGTCGTAGTGGGGGCGAGGTCAGCGGTAGGCCTCGGGCTGTCACCTGAGGTGGGGGCTTCTCCGGGTGGTGTCAAAAACAATTAAAAATCCACAGAATTTGGAGCAACCGTAATGTGGTGGCCTACTCTGAAAGCAGAGCAACGGCAATAGAAAGTCACTAAAACAAAAAGGCCGTAAGCATAAATAATTCAATCTTGAAGTTTGTCATTGTTCCAGGTGGAGCCCCAACTGGAATAGAAGGTTAAATAGTAACCTAGTGGTAGCTGGTAGGGTGAAGGCGGAGCCTCATCCTGTTATCAATGTATTAACTTAAATAATTTTAGTACTAAAAATCACACCTCTCGGAGATTTTATATGTAAATGTAAGACTACCCTAGTACAGGGGGCCTACAGGAAGGATGGGGAGGGATTCTGTGTCACAGAGTGTAGTGATAGGACAAGGGGTAACAGCTTCAAACTGAAAGAGCATAGATTTAGATCAGATATTAGGAAGAAATTCTTTCCTGTGAGGGTGGTGAGACACTGGAACAGGTTGCCCAGAGAAGCTGTGGCTGCCCCATCCCTGGAAGTGTTCAAGGCCAGGCTGGATGGGGCTTTGAGCAGCCTGGTCTAGTGGGAGGTGTCCCTGCCCAGGGCAGGGGGTTGGAACTAGATGGTCTTTAAGGTCCCTTCCAACCCAAACCATTTTATGATTCTATGATAAGCCACACAGAAGTAGGGACACATACAAACACATATTTTTTACAAGTGAGCAATCAGCTATGTTAATGTTATTTTCCTCTGTTACCTTTCTGTATAAAAGAGCCTGGGTGTTCCCTAACAAGTGTGCTAGCTTTGCGAAGTATCGCCTAGCCCCTTTTCTGCGCAGAACTCATAAAGCAAGTATCTCACCTTGGTGTGTTGATTGGCTCTTGCACACTGAGTGAAGAACCCAGGCTTGGGACAACATGGGGAACCCCACCTATGAAGGAAAAGGCTAAAATCAAGACTCCCGTTTCAGCAGGTCGTGTTGGGAATTGTAGCACATCTGGTGCAACACCACTACTCTGTAGAGTTGTAGCAAAAAGCATATTTCACCCTAGCACTGGGGTTTTTTTCAATGGAAAAAATGCCATTTTTTAGAGGTGCAGCAGTTGTCTGTTGCTGGGGGGGGTGGTGGTATCAATGCTGTCACCTCCCAAGTTGATGTTAATCTGGACACTGAACCTTGAGAGTTTTCATTGTTTCCCCAAGTTACATAGTATATACCCTTAGAGGTGATTGGACTTTGGCAGTAGTGTTTTCTACCACAGGAAAAGTGGAGATTAATTGAAAATTTAATTTTGAAAAGTTCTACTTTAGACTTACTGGGACCTTCCCTTTAGAACCAGTTATTATTTGAGAAGGAATTCTGAAAGTGAATCTCTGCTTTTCCGGGTTGTTTTTCTTTTCACTTTTTCACGGGTGACTCTTGCTTCCCCCCATGCAGACAGAAGTATGATTTCCTCCCTGGGGTATAAAAGAGACAGTATAAGAAAACTGGCCGTGGACAAGGGAAGTCACCCATGCGGGGAGGTCGAGAAGCCACCTGGAAAGTTGCATTTATTCTTGGGTTTACCGAGTGTGAAAATGAAAACGTCAGTAATTTTATTAACATGAATACATGCGAGCCAATGCGATGAACACTGCACCAAAGGAGAGCGGTGGAGTGTCTCTGTCCTGCGCACACCTGGCCACGCACTGGGAACTGCAGCTGTGCTTTCATTCACAGAGTGGGTAGGAATGGCATTTGGTTACCAGCTGTTTCTCCAAAAGAGAAAAAGGGGGTTGGATTAGGGTCACAGTCCCTCTGACCCACCTCCGGGAGCAGCCAGCAGAGCTGAAGGGGTGGAGAAAGCCGGAGATGGTACTGCCTCTTCAAGGCCCGTGGTGACTCTCATCTGCCATCTGTCGCCCTGCGGTTTGGCTTTGTTCAGCAGCAGAGGAGCTCCTCGGTCCTCACCACGCTGCGCAATTGTTACCCCGCACCCCTGTCAGCTCTACAGAAACAAAGCACTGCTGGAGTGAACAGTTTTCATTCCTCACGTATAATTAATTGTCAATTAAACTCAAGGAGCAGAGCCACCTATAAAATATCATCCGCTTACACTTGGAAACTGGTTGATGTAAATCCAGCTCCCTTGACTCCCTAAATCTGTCAATTCCTATGCCCACTGTGAAAAAATCCTAAATGCTTTTGCAGTCTGGAGCATGTTTTCAATGACATGAGAGTTCATACAGCCCATGGTTTCAGTCTAAGGTTACAAAATTGTTCTCACAAATTGCTGAATGGAGACCTTGGTGTATGTGGAGTCCAGCATTTAATGACAAGGACCATGCTGTTGGTCACAGAGTGGTCAACCCTTAGAAATTAATGTCTGCCCCTTTGAAGTGGAAGATTTTTGCACAAGTTTGATGTGTATTTCCCAACCATCCTGCTGCTGCCAGCCTGGGCTTGCTTGTCACTGGAAGACACTTCTACAGAGGAGCTTGTGTGACTGATTCCCAAGCTGATAGTATAGCTAGGTGCAAGCGCATGTAGTTATTGCTTGGGATGCTTTGAAGAAAAGGTACTTCCATGGTGGGCACAGCTGAAGTGTCCCAGAAAGATTCCTTCCAGTGGAAGGAATGCCACTTGTGCAAATGGAGTCTAGGTTTGCCAGTTGAAAATCAGGTTTTAGCACAAGCCAAGGTAAGAGAAAAATGAGAAGTTATTCACTTGCTCAGCCTCCTGCAACTCCATCCCTCTGTCAAAAGTTTATTAAGACAGAGGTGGAGGGAAATGCAAGAAGACCATGTTTAATCTACTTATCCCAAGATTAAGTCCAAAAGGCTTCTCTTTGTATGTTTGCATTTAGTTGACAGACTGTAGATGCCAGCCTAATCAATGCAAACTCCCTGATGCTTCGCTAAGCCCTCTGCAGATCTTTAGTCTCTTGTGTGGCAGGAATGTCCTTTTTGAGCCCAGCTGGGCGATGTTCAACTCTGGGGACTTGTTCAATTGTGAACCTGATTACCCATAGACTCCTGTAACTTGCTAATCATGCCCTATGCAATCCCAGAACTGGGGCCTGTTGCCTGCAGTGCATTACTTGCTTTTGTTTTGAGACCCAGGTAATGAGGGTGAGCATGTAATTTGGGATGATAAGAGCTTTGGAGTACTGTCTTTGAGGGATGGCCTGACATTAAGAAAATGGTGCTTCTCTGTGGGGCTCGAGGTTTCTGAAACAAAAAATCACTGAACGCAAAATAAGGAAACCAGGCTGAGCCTGCCACGTGCATGGGTCAGGGGACAGCCTGAGGAGCACATCTGTAGTGTATGCAAATTCTTGAGCACAAACCTAAGGCTGAGCTTCAGTCCAAATTTGCTGATTGCTTATGTTACCAGCCTACATGCAGACAGTCCTGCAGTGAGATTTGGGGTGTCCTTTTGTAATCAGAGACGGGACTTATAGATAGCATGAGTTCAGGTTACAGGTATGTATAGAGTGAAAACCAATTGCTTGAGGAACAGGCATCCCCATGGCAGTGATGGAGATGTATGGATCTCCAGATGACTGCCTTATAGATGCAGACAAAAAGATGTCAAGGATGGCAGTACCATCCTGTCAGACCAAAGGTCCATTGAGCCTGATGGCTTCATCCTACCAGTGGCCCATGATAGATGCTTAAAGAAGAGTAGAAAGACAGGGCAAATATACAGAGATACTTCCCTGACAATGTCTCCTGACTTGCAGTGAGCTGAAGGCAATATCTTAGGCTTAGACATACAAGCAACTTAAGCAGGAGAAGAGGGCAGGACTTATGGAGGATGTAGCAGGCCAATGTTGCTGCCATGCAACGGAAAAACTAAACTGTAGCAGAGAGGGTGGGACTCCATGAGTGAGAAGACAAAGCAAATAGTTGTAGGAGAGTTAAAACTTCTCAGGATGCCATAATCTAAATCCACTTCTGAAGAGATGCCTAAGTTTTTTAGGGTTTTCCCTAAACAGAAATAAAAGAGTAGATTTGTTTTTGAACCACGCCTAAACCGTGACATAGCTATTCTTCTCATAAACTATTTTCTGTTCTCTTTCCCCTGTGCCTTTCCTCCTTAGGCTGTAAGTATTTTGGCTGAAGTTCTGGGGCATCTGTGCCAAAAGGGACAGCAATCACCAGTGCTTGTCCAGGGACTGAATGGTTGTGTCAGAGCCTGAGGATGCTAGACAGAGCATCTGCATGCTGAAAACATTGCTCAGAGCCTAAACAGGGGCACTTTCTGGTGGCACTTTTTAGACCCAATGAAGTTTAGGAATTCTTAGGTCCAGCACTCAACAAAAAACTTGAGGTTTTGGCTAGGGGGAGCACTGGAGAAGGGTGGCTTGACGGAAAGCTTTGTGTTTCAGAAGCTGATCGGTATGTGTTTGGGAAAAAAAAAAAAGGCATGTTAAAAATGCACAGAATTCAACAGTATTTTAACTCTATTCCAGTTGAGTAATTTCTAGATATTTTATGACATGTGTGTGCTTTTTGACATAGAAATTGGTTTGCATTGATCTTTTTCATCACTATTGAAAGTCTTGAGGCTGATATATCCAGAATTCATGCTTTCTTAAATGCAAACACACAAATTTTACTTTTAAAAGCTAATGATAAAAACAGCTATTTCATTGCACCTACTTTTCTTCAAATGCGGAGTGAGCACACTCCATTTTGTATACTGCATACGCTAGCTGCCTAAGGGTTGTCAATTACGTTACGCTATAAAAGGCACAGCACTGAGGGGGCTGTCAGTCAAGTCTGTTGTGAGAGAGATTTTAAGAATCACTATTCCAACGGTATTTATCAAATATAAAAATAAAACAAATTTAATGACAACACCAAATACAGAGGTATCGTATTTCACTTTATAGTGAAAGGGGTTCAGATTGAGCATAGAATTAGTAAAGGTGAATCAAAAATAGCCAGACATCTTTGCTTGTAAAGCAGTGTCCCCTGTTTTGTGCCTTCCTACAGCTTTCCTTCTCCAGGAAAGAAGGTGCTACCCAGATCTTCACTGCACTTTGGATCACAGCCCCGCATCTGTTTCATCTTTTTTTCACAGTCCCAGGGTTGTTGGTTGGTTGGGTTTTTTTTCCACAGCTTATGGGTATCATTGAGCACTGGAAGGCATTTTGGGGAGCATTCTTTTCTGCAGTATTATGTTCCAGCTCTGCCATAATTTATGTACTTGAGTAGCCCCCATTGAATTTACAAACAGTTCTCAGAGAACTTGTATGGATGTAATTTGGAGGCATCTGAAGATAGTTTTATTCCACATGGATACCAGAGTCAGCCCAAAGAGATCCAAATGCAGTGTCTGGGACTATTTTTAGTTGGCAAGTGCTTTTAGACGGTGTAATGTGTCTTTGTCATTTGTCTACCATACACTTTGCCTCCATATGTTTATCACTGTTGCTATTGCTGATTCAGTATTTCAATAATAGAATCATTTGGAGCTGTTCTTTAGGCTAGGGTTTGTATCAGACTTCTTTGTCTCTATATAATTAGACTAATGTCATTACTGATCCTAGCAGCAACTTTGAGTCAGAGCTGGCGTTATATCCAGAAGCTGTGCCTAAACTGCTAAATAAAAGAGGCCTGAAGACTGGCCTAGAGAAGTGACCTTGATCAAGTCACAGCAGCACTGATTAGGGCCACCTTCCCTCTACAGCGAAGCTTCTTGGAACAGCCCAAAATAGAACCAGAAATACAAATAATCTCCCCTGTCTGTAGACACAGAGCAGTAGTAATTTTATCTCTTCATCTCACAGAAGGAAATTTATTGCTATTCCCATTACTGAACCTGTTCAGATTTATAAACTTTTCATTATTGATTTTTCTAAGTACTGGAGACATACATATATTCAGAATAAATAGAAGAAAACAGTAGTTTTTCAAATTGTATATGCTTCTCAAGATTCATTTATAGATAGAGAGTAGACACTGTAAGTCCTGCCTACCTCACCAGATAACCAGAAAATACATCTCAGAGCATGCCCTCCTGGGACACCGCGAGGGATTTGCCAATGTACAGTTTATGGATGCTGCTGGAGGTTGTGAACTCCATCTGTATCTTTGTCAGATTGCAAGCTCCATTTTGGTTTTAAGGCTGCGATGTGTCTTCCTGTGGCCTCACGTCTTTCCTGCTGGATTAAAATTCATGCAGGGCACATGACGGTCAATGACCAAGCGCTATCCCATAGAGTGCTGTGGTCCCAGACACTAAGTTACTTCTGCCAAGGAGACTAGGTTGTTGAGGACATGGGCACCTTGGCCACAAGCTCATCTGGCAGGAGACTGCATTCACCGGCTAAAAGCTGGCTGGGAGCTGAAAAGTTCTAAAATAAAAGTGGTCCTCTTGGTGTCTTTGCAGCTTGTGAAATGGCAGATCCAGCACCTAACACTTTTCCACGCTTCTTGGAGATGCTCTAAAGAGGACAAAGTGGTTATTGAGGATTATATTTCTTCTCCCCTCAACATAAAAATGATGAAAATGATCAGCCAATTCAGAGCTGAAAAAGAAGCTTTAACTTTGTTTTAACAGGCTTTGGGCCAGTCTCTGAAGCAATGAAGCACAAGAAAGTACGGCTTAAAAGATTTCAGGTTTCAAAACAGCCGTAGCAGCAGAAGCTTCTGAGTCATCAGGGCTTCCATAGAAAGTCTAAAGAAATACATACTATGCATCTTTCACAAAAGTAACAGGGAAAGAGAATGACAAATTGCATCTGGATTAAGAAACAAAAAGAAAAAAACAAACCACCAAATACTGACCATTATATTCAAATAATTAAGAAAATAATCTGCACTTTTCTGCTGTAAAACTCTTCACAGAAATAAGCAGTTCATGTGCCTGTATTGAATCTATGTCAAGGCCATAAAGTGTCCAGCAAAACCAAGTATCTAACGTAACACAGATGTTTTTCCCAGATGTTCTGAAAAAAGAGCCAATTGTTCTTTTTGGCTTCTCTTTTATTGCAGCAACAAGGCACTACCTTCGGTCCACCCTGTGGGTGCCAGTGCCTGAAGACCCAGTCAGCACAACACCTGGAAAAGATCCCTTCCTGTTGTTCTCCTGCACAAGAAGAAGAGCTTAGTCCACAATAATCCTGTGTGGGTACGGTTGGAGGGGAAGGTAAGCAGGGGAAGCTTCTTTAACATTTGAACATCAGTGCAAGAGCTAACCCGAATGCAGAAGTAGTATTCTGCTCTCCGAGAGCTAGGCTGGCACCTGGAAAATAGTTTTGCCTTCAGGCATTTTATATTAACCTCGAGAACCAGTCAACCATTGACCACTTTGGGCCAAGTTCGAATTGCAGAAAATAAACTGGAGGAGAAGAGTAGGAAGTGCTATTGAACGCTTTCTCTTCTCAACCATCTGACCCGCAGGTAGAAAGGCAGTCTCTGTTTTGACATCTCTTGCTGTGCCATCTTCAACCCTGAAAGAAAGCACTTAAGAGGGCAAATGATGCAGTCTGAAGCTAACTCATGAAGTACACACATAATTAAGATTATTATAAGTATCAGTAGAAACTGCCTGAATCATCACCTCTTTACATGTGAGAATTTAATACTGCATGTCAGCCTAAATCTGAACATCTGCAGCAAGCAACTGTATTTCTCAGATTATGATACTTCTGTTTCAAAATGGGAGGCAAAACAGGAGAGAGAAAGGTTGCAGATTTTGGGGGGAAAAAGAGAAGGAATCTCCAGCTTCTGTGAGTGGAGTCACAAACTGACTGATTTACTTACTTATTGATGACACAAGTCATGTATCATTTATAACATGCTGCCACAATCCACCTGAACATGGCTGGCTGGCAGCAAATTATCCTGAACCTTGTGGAGGTAAGCAGGCTCCAGCTTATTTTAAAGGATGCCAGACATTTTGTCTCTTTGGCCAAGCCTTCTCAGTCATTTATAAAGTTACATGGAAAGGTCAATCTGTACTTAGATATACAATATGATTAAAACAGATCACATTAAATTATTTCAGTTTACTTAAATAAAATCAAAGCAAAATGAAAAAGCTTGTTAAATATCTCTTGGGAGAGGACTTCACTGTCCCCTGGGATGTGATTTCCAGTTTTCCACTCTTTTGGATACATTAAAAAAAAGAGAATCAAGCAGGAGTTTCATTAAGAGTTTCTGTTGGAATCTACAGCTTCCGAGCAAATATGGAAAGAAATATACTTTTTTTTTTTTATGGAAGGAACCTTCAGAAAAAAAATCTTTTTTAGAGTGGAGTTGTCAGGGAAAATGTGATACTATTCAAAGTAAAAAACCTGCACTTTCAAACACTAAAAATAAAAGGGGAGAGGAGTTAACTACATGTAAGTCTTTTGTGGGATCAATAGAATAGACATTTTTTCTCTTTGCCTCTCTTCTATATTTCTGTGTGACTCTGCTATCACCGCTCTTTCCTCTGCATTCCAATAAATCTAGCACTGAACCAGAACTTGAAGGCAAGTCTAACTTACTTGTCCACAATAGATGACATCGTTTGGTATTTTGCTCTTTCGCGTACTTCAGGGACAGCTCCGTACCTTACTGTTCCTGCCTGTACAGGCTTGAATTTACTGATCTGATTTGCCTGCGTCTATGGAAGGTATGACACTGATCTTGTGGCTACTGGATCAGATCCTGTCTAGATGGATTTTATATGCTTTTTTTCCTTGGATTTTCATTCTGCTAAAATAGGAGAACAAAAGATGACCATGTGTTTAGCAGTTCTGGGACCAGCAACCCTTAAGAGCAGGACCTCAATACCACTACAGACAAATGTCATTGCATGTGTGAGGACTAAGCAGTAGAATAATTAAGAAAGGTTACTTTGATTTTTAAAAGTGCTTTCCTGACAAACTGCCAGTGTTGCTGCTCTTCAGGAGAAAAATGTTGCTTTTTGATGCATTTGTCATAAAAGCTCTGATTCTGAAAATGCTCAAACAAATGAGTAACTTTACTCCTGTGAATAACATTCAAAGAGTTCTTTCTTTGTTAGGCGTTTAGTTATTGTTCCTGTATTAGAAGTTCTTTCTTTTGACATCTGAGTAAGTAATGGATTGAGAGATATAACTGGCAGAGATATTGCTTACATGCCTGGATCTGTCCTTTTCCCACCACTTTTCTTGATAGGGCTATAATTCTTGCCTTGATATGGATATTTTCTCTCCTATCTTGTCAGGCTATTCCTTCATCTTGACCTGATAATGATATCTCTTACTCAAGTTGATAGAGGGCTTTAAGAAATACAGATAGGTACTTTAGTTACCTTTCTGGTGAGGGGTTTGTCCCGGTGCCATTTCATCCAATGGACAATACACTGAAGAACATGAAATTAAATGAGGAATTATTTGGTAAAGTACACTCAGGATAGTGCTCAGGTCAGTTTTTAAACACCTTATTGGAGCTTGCAAACAGTTGGCCTTGCAATGAGGACCAGGCTTGAGGAAGCAAAATTTGCCTTGCCTTTTTCAGTTTTAAATTTTCTGCAATTATATGTAGTTTAATTGTAACTTTAAATCGTTTGTTTAGGTTAATTGAAATAGGTTTTTACACTTTCCCAACATATGATAGTCAAGCTCCTTCTAATTGTTTTGAGAATGTTCACAAACACACATTGGTCTTCAGATTTTGTCTCAGATTAGTGCAAATATTTGATGTACAAAATTGGAATTGTTTGAAATTTGTAAGAGAAAGCAAATTTTCATCCTCTCATCTTCATGCTGGAAATCAGATGATAAATGTTTTGCTCAACTCCAGCAGTGGAACAAATCTGGCAAAATGAATCAACATATCTGGGTGAGTCTTCTCTTTTCAAATACTAGATGACCATCGCAGATTCTCAAACATTTTTTGCACTATTTGGTAAATCTCTCAGTTAAGGTTTAATTCTAGATGATGGTAATGTATCTGTTTTAGCTATTAGAATACAGAAAACAGCTTGTCATTTTCACTGAGTAATTGCACTGCAGTTAGTGGTAGGGAATATGGTGTTCAGAAAATTTAGGAATCTTCTGAAGTCAAGTTTAAGGTCAGTGAAACAATTTAATGGAAACATAGAGTGGAAGTCTATAACAGTATTGACTGTAAATAGCACCGCATTTTTTGAACCTGAAGAGTCTGAATTGTGAACAGTAACTGAAGAACAGTTATCTCCTCTGGGAAAAACAGATGCTGTCAATGAAGGCAGAGTGTAACTGAATACATTTGCAAAAATGAGGGGGTTCTGTCCTCTTGAAATTCTTTTAAGAACTGAGTCAGGGCCAAAATTCTGCTGCTGTATTTGTTTAAAGAACTTCTTACCTGGTGAACAAAGCTCTTACCATTAATGGCACACTATTAAATGCCATTCAACCCAAGAAGGGATTTCAAAACCAAGTCCTAGGCATTCCCAGGATCAATTAATGGAGGTTTTTCAGGCCAGGGACTTTCACCTTGCGATGGAGGATGGCAGTTCCACCACGCTGAGGGATCATCCTCAGCAGCCCTGGAGGTCAGCCTTTCCTCCTGCGACTAATGCCTGCCTGGCCAGCAGAGAGTCATCAGGTGCCTTGTCAGGATGGCGAGCACACTAATGCTTAAATGATAAGTCCTGGTTGCCTTTTGTAGCTGCTGGCCAATAAATAGTTGATTTACACTTTGAAGTTACGTATATGCAACTTGCAGCCTCTTTGAACCCTACTAAAGGTGCCTGAACAAGCTGACCCAAAAAAGAAGCCGTAAAAGGGAGTAGGCAGGGATGTATCTTCTTTCTACTTAAAAATATGCTGTTTACACGGACATATATAGACTTAGTTTATGCTAACGCAAATAAGATCATATCCATAAATCAAAGACAAGAATAAAAAAAGTAATTAATATTCTCTCTTTTGTACCTATTCTGTGTTTGTTTTATAATTTGTAGCAGATGGGAGCCAAATGTTTTCAAAGACTCAAAACCAATTTTGTAAGAAAATGGTTCATCTTCTGTAAATAACTTCTCCTTAGATTGCCAGTTATACTTATGATTTTAATCTATAAAAACATTGCTGTTGGAATATGATAATATTTTGGGTAGTTCCAAGTGACTCCACATTCTTGAACCTTCCTCCATATTCCACAGATGAAGATTCTTCCTTTTAATACCACTATCTCATTGTTTTAGTTGTCTTTGGAAAAATCTATAAACTTTTGTGCCACATCAATATTCTCACTCTTTGCTAACAAGCTGTTACTATGGTCGTATTTGTGGTAGATTTTCTTGATTTAGATCAAAATCTGTTTTTTAAATTTCTTATATTGAAATGGCATATATAGTATGTTCTAAGTAATTCTAACACAAAACAATAAAGATGTCTTTTTTCTTAGTTAAGATTTAAAGAATTTCTAAGTCAATATTTAAAGAAATGAAGGTGAAGATGTAGAAATAAAAGAAACAGATCTGAATGAAGTAGAACAGAGAAGGACGTTGACAAAATAGTCTTTCTCTTAAGTGACAATTCCAAATATACATTTAGGAGTAAAAATAAACAGATGATAGTGGAACAGAAGCATATGGCTGAAAGGAAGCTATAGTGTGTGTCCAAAACCCCTAAGTAAACAAGTCTGAGAATAAAAGCTCTTGTTCATAAACGAACAGAAACAAGTACATCCTTGGGTTGCTTAACCAGAGCTTCAAAGCATCTAATATAAAAAGTACAAAATGTAGATTAATTATATTTAATTTAAAAATGCAATCCAATGCTTCAGGTGGCAAGTTGATCTTTAAATTTCTAATGATGATCTATTCTGATCTTTTCTCAAGTAAACATCTAGAAAAACTTCTGAAGAAAACCCAGGAGAATAAGTATATTCAGACCTTGAATAACTCATTTGCCAAGTAGGCTGCCACTTAGAAGCTGCAGAGAAACCATTCTCTCCTGGAAAGTATCTAAGACGCTATCATTGTTGGGAGCAATCCTGGTATGTCAGTGCCATTGTAACAGAGATAGCTCCTACCTCTTCAAAATAAATGAGAAGTCAGACAAGTGAATGAATGTATCTATAGGCAGAAGGCTTTTGTTTGTGAAGTTTTTATACACGTCAGCCCTCAAAGAAAAATACACAAACTAACCTGTTTTAATGATTTCAGGAATTTCATTGGGAATTTTTCTAAAAATTGAGCAGACAGTTTTTGAATCATAGACTCATAGAATTTTTAGGGTTGGAAGGGACCTTAAAGATCATCTAGTTCCAACCCCCCTGCCGTAGGCAGGGACATCTCCCACTAGATCAGGTTGCTCAGAGCCCCGTCCAGCCTGGCTTTAAAAACTTCCAGGGATGGGGCTTCCACCACGCCCCTGGGCAACCTGTAATGGTTATCATAATGGAGGAATGGTTTATAGCAACTGTTTTTGAAGCAAACAAATGCTTGCTCTTACTTTGGTAACAGAGAAGAATGGCTAATATTTGTGAAATTCCATGTCACAAGTACAAAAAGCGTGCAAAGCTAGAAAGTAGGTAATGTTACTGTTAGGTTGTTCAGGAAGGCACATCATGTGTACTTTGCACTTCACATTTTATGATGCCAAAAGTTAAATGCATAATATAAAATTTGCAGAAGCTGAACTATATGATAATTATTATGATTGGGGATATTTCTCTCCAGGGAGTAAGCTCTAATAGTAAAGGAGTCACTTGATGTTAAAATAAAAATCTCCCTGTGCATTGATTAATTAAATAAAAGGAATCCAGGAGGTTCATTGCATAGTAGTAGGCACATGATTTGTACTTTCTATGGGCCACAGTATGTATTTATTAACAATGATATCTTTGTTTACTGGGAGTTAAGACTGTAGCAGGACATATCCTCTCATCTGAAAATTACAACTATGGAAATGAACACCTAAGTAGGAAGATGTATAATCCTTTTCATTTTCATATTGCCCATAACAGCAGCAATACCATGGTCCATGGTGCTTCCATTTCCATTTCTGGTACCAGCAAAAGCAATACTTACCTCACTTTCATCAGCAAATGTACCTCAGGCTAACAGCAGCATACATGAATGAGGTATTGCTCTCCAGAGGCATGTCAGAGAGTGCCCTGGAGTTCTGAGGGCAAGTGAAGTGCTCTGGCTCATCATCCACCCTCTCAGTGTCTCCAGACCTTTGGGGAACAATGTCTCACATCTGGTCCTGAATTTCTGCAGAGGCTGAGTATGTCTTCAGTTGGCAGGTGCGTAGGCTACATTTGGTGGTAGGCAAAGCATCCTGGAGCCCTGTTCTGGCACTGAGGCCAAGTGTCACAAAGTGGCTCGCAACTTTATTAATAAAGCTCTTACCCTTCAGCAAAGGGCAGCCACATCCAAACCACCTGCTGGAAGTGGTGCCAGGGCTGTACTAATTTTTGAACTATGCTTGGCAAAGTCCTATTTGGCACAGACCAAAGCTGTGCCTGCAACTATTCTAACAGTGTAATTGTACAGTATAGCTGATGGACTTCCCCTGCCCAGGAACTTTCCCTGACACTGTTTAATTTGTTAGTATATAGCCCTAGAGACTGGCTCAATAACGGAGTCCCAAGAATCACTTGCATCACTGAAGCCAGTAGCAGCTTCCAGAACAGCGTAGCAGGTCTCAGGTGAACCCTTCTGTCAGGACTGCATGCAGTGTAGCAAGGCACCGTGGCATAACTTGGCATTGCTTCAGCCCAAGATGCAGCCAAGGTTTAAGTTGCCTGCTGCTCTACTAGAGGTTGAGTACAGGCAGAACCAAACCCACCAAGTGCAGTCCTGTGGTCTATATGGCAAAGAGCACTGCTTCCTTCTCTAGTTCTCTCAGGCACTCTTCTTTCCTTTCTTCTCCATCCCAGTCCAGACCTTCCTTGCCTTCTGCCTGCTTCTCTCCTGACTTCTGCTGAGGTAGACATAGGCCAAGGACTGTGATCTTTTCTATGCCCTGGCTTCGGGCATATTTAGGAGAAAACCTCTACTGACTTTAAGATTACCTTCATGATGACACTGGGGTTGCTGTACACAGTTATTACCTCTGCTGGGGGTTGTTCTCCTCATTCTGCAGGCTGGGTGGCCTGGGCTGTCTCCCTTGAGGTGCAGAGGTGGTTGGTGCCAGGTGAGGTGACATTTGCTCTGATCCGTGGGGAGCTGGGTGGCAGCACACACTTCCAGACCTCATCCTATTCAGATGAGATCTAAGTAATTTTCTCAGGATACAGCTACTGTAGCTCTTGGGCTCAATCTTTTCATCAGTATATTTAAGTAGAATACTATAGATTTAGAATTAGATGAATTAAGCTGTTTGTCCTTAGGAACTGATGGTATTTTCATCAGTGCTGAGTCACCTTGGGTAGCAGGTCAGAGTGGTTTCCTCATGACCTTTGGACTGAGGACACTGCTAGAGTTTTTAGGTTCTGGATGTATTATGTGATGTTTAGAGTTAAAAAGGGGCTTTTCCCGAGATTTGTTGTCAGGCTTGGTAGAACAGCTACCTTCTAAAATCCCTCATGACCAACTCAAACAAAAAAAAAGGCCTGGAAAAAACAATCAGTACAGGGAATGCTTTCCAAACTTGGGGAAATTCCTCTGAAATTCACCCCCTGCCAGACGACTCCTTTTTAAATAAGAGACTTCTAGCACAAGTCCCTGTGCTTATTTTGGTTGATGCAGTGTGACACGAGGCAAGCAGTTCAAAGGCTGAGGCAGCTGATCCGATGTTCGTAGACTGACATTGAAAAAGAAGACTCAAGTGTTTTTATTCTGAAATTATGTTCTTAACTGACTCATCAAAGTTATTTTTATTATATTAGTTTAGAGGAATAGGATGATGGCATAGTGATAAAGCCTGTTTCTCCTAGGCAGCCTGCCCGTGATATTTGTTTGTTGTCTTTGTAAGTACATTCTATTAATGGCATATATTTTTACTATGTAGATGATGCAATGTAAGAAGCCACTTTCCACACAGTTTATTCTGAGATTGTGTGCCATAACATTGCTTATACTGATATGAATATTACTTCAGCTTACAGTGGCAGAGAGATAGCTATCTCCACAGGATAGTAAAACAGCTGATTACTTCCTGAAGCACCTCTTTAAATCAGGAATCCTCCCAATAAAATACCTTTTAAAAATCCTTTTAATATTAGAGCATACAGCAGTTAATCACCTTCAAAAACTGTAGGTATGGAGGTAAAAGGAGGAAAATGTCCTTCCTCTTTCCACTGGTACTTCATCCTTGTTTGAGTTTAAAGTGCAGCTTTGATTTAGTATTTTTAAATGCCTTCATTTAATAATGAATTCAAAGTTAATTTTTTACAAAATTGAGAACAAAACAAGGATGCTGAAAGCCTCCTCTCAGTCTAGACTGCAATTTTTTGTGTACAGAGGCAAAATGTTTGATGTCGTTCCTGAGTAATGTTGAACAATGTTTTATCCATCAGAGTTATCCAAATACAAGCAAAGGGCAGCTCCATATTTCAGTAACCTGACTGGTCCCTTTGTTGGATGGCCAGCTCCACGTAGCTGCAGATGGTCATATGATATAAAAGTATAAGACATCACAAAAAGAGGTGCTGTAAGCTCTGGAATCTATTTTTTGCAGTCTGTGCTCATATTTGCACTTGATCTTGTCCTCAGTAGAAAAGTTCCAAAAGTTTACATCAGTTAGTTTTATTTGATCTGTGTAAACTAGAAAAAAATCCCCGAGGCTGACACTTTGAATCCAGTTCAAACTTGTTTAGATTAACTTCTTTTAATTAGCTATCTAAGTGAAAACAAAGCAAGGATAAAATCACTTCCTGTGCACCACTGATGGATGTGTCTTCAGTGAAGAGTTAACATGAATTATCCATGCTTGAATTACTCTGTTTGTATTAGCTCTGTTTGCATGAAAGCAACCACACTGTGAAATAACACTTGAGTTTGTTTTGTCCATGCTATGCTTGTATGTAATGCTAAGAGTTGTGGATGGGCATCCTATGGATTTCTTTACTGGAGCAAGCTGCAAAACAAAACAAAACAAAACATCCCCAGTTAATTGCTTATAAGAAAAGGCTGACCTCTTTAGATGAGCAGAAGGCACTGAAGGACTGTATATCCTTGAAGTTTTCCCATGGAGCAAACATATGTCCCTGCTACAGGGAGATCAATTGTTAGACTGCATCCATTAGTGGGCCAGCCAGTTAGCGCTACAGGCTTCACCACGCTGAAGATTCTATGTATGAGCTGAATTTGGGCAACATTTAAGCTAAAGTTCGCTTTGCAGAGGCGCTCCTGCATTTGGGATTTGCTCTCCTGCACAATAAGATGCAGATCTTCTAGTGTAGCAAGAGTCCTTGTATTTCTCAGATCTGCTTAGTGACAATAACATGTCAGATTCGGGATGAGCTTACCTGGGTGCACTGTGTCTGTGCATGCTTTTGAGGTCGGGTATCTGCTCAGAGTGGCAGTCTGCATATTTTCCTGAGCCTCGTTCTATGATATACCCCATTATACCTATCCTCTGACATATCTATAAAACTTAGTAATTACATTAAAGATGTATCTTCCCTCCCCCAAAGTTAAAAAACAGGAAAGAAGGTAACAGTTTGCAGGACAGGTTAGTAAGCATGGCAGCTCATTGTTGAAGGAAATCAAAAATACTAGCCAGCGTTTCCAAATAGGAATCGATGTTTGGGAATCTAAATAAGTATTTGCTCACTTAAATTAATGGCCTGAGTTTTGGAGGTGTTGAGTTGATGCAAACTCTGAATGTTTTTCATCCTCAAAAATCTGGCCAATTGCTTTCATGTCTCTATGTGGAATGTACTCACCCAAGTTTGACAGTTTTGGCTCTAAGGTTTAGCTTGACTGAAAACAAACTGGCTTCAAAACTGTAGGGGAGGTTAGCAGCAGCTGCTCAAACCTATGTATCCAAGAAAGTAAATCTTAAAATGTCAAATGGATTTCTTCTCATGAAGTCAACCAGCAATAAACAGGAACAGAGACATACCTGGCAGGCGAAAACCAGACCTCAGTCTTCTGCTGCTTGCTCAGATGATGTTTCTGAGCAACCCTGCCCTGGATCAGGGGCTCAGGTGGACTTCTGTACAGGAACCTGAGGCTTGTCATGTTCATAACAACATCATTTCATGGCTAACTGGGGAGGTCCCAATGGACTGGAGGGTAGCAAATGTAGCACCCATCTACAAGAAAGGCAGAAAGGAGGATCCGGGAAACTATAGATCTGTCAGTCTGACCTCGGTAGCAGGGAAGGTCATGGAGCAGATCATCTTGAATGCCATTACAAGTCATATAATGGACAAGCAGGGGATCAGGCCTAGTCAGCATGGGTTTATGAAAGGCAGGTCCTGCCTGATGAACCTGATCTCCTTCTATGACAAGATGACCCGATTATTGGATGAGGGAAAGGCTGTGGACATTGTCTACCTAGACTTTTGAAAAGCATTTGACACTGTTCCCCATAGAATTCTCATGGAAAAACTGGCGGCTCACAGCCTGGATGAGCATACGATCTGCTGGATCAAGCACTGGCTGGATGGGTGGTCCCAAAGAGTGGTGGTCAATGGATTTAAATCCAGCTGGTGGCCGGTCACAAGTGGTGTCCCTCAGGGCTCGGTGTTGGGACCATTTCTGTTTAACATCTTTATTGATGACCTTGATAAGGACATACAGTGTATCATCAGCAAGTTTGCAGATGACATGAAGCTAAGCAGGAGTGTTGATCTACATGAGGATAGGGAGGCTCTACAGAGAGACGTGGATAGATTGGACCGATGGGCCAGTGCTAATGGAATGAGCTTCAACAAGGCCAAGTGCCGGGTCCTGCACTTGGGCCACAACAACCCCATGCATCGCTACAGGCTTGGGGAAGGTGGCTGGAGAGCTGCCTGGCAGAAAAGGACCTGGGGGTTCTAATTGACAAGCGGCTGAACATGAGCCAGCAGTGTGCCCAGGTGGCCAAGAAAGCCAATGGCATCCTGGCTTGTATTAGAAATAGTGTGACCAGCAGAAGGAGGGAGGTGATTGTCCCCCTGTACTCAGCACTGGTGAGGCCACACCTTGAGTATTGTGTCGAGTTCTGGGCACCTCAATATAAGAGAGATATCGAGGTGCTGGAGCAAGTGCAGAGGAGGGCAACGAAGCTGGTGAAGGGCCTGGAGAATAAATCTCATGAGGAGCGATTGAAGGAGCTGGGACTGTTTAGTTTGAGGAAGAGGAGGCTGAGGGGAGACCTCATCACTCTCTACAACTATTTGAAAGGACATTGTAGAGAGGTTGGTGCTGGTCTCTTCTCACAGGTAATTAGCGATAGAACAAGAGAGGATGGGTTCAAGCTGCAGCAGGGTAGGTTTAGGCTGGACATTAGGAAAAAACTCTTCACAGAAAGAGTGGTTAGACACTGGAATAGGCTGCCCAGGGAGGTGGTGGAGTCACCATCACTGAATGTGTTTAAGACTCGTTTAGATGTGGTGTTAAGGGATATGGTGTAAGGGAGAACTTTGTAGAGTGGAGTTGATGGTTGGACTCGATGATCCCAAGGGTCTTTTCCAACCTAAATGATTCTATGATTCTATGATCTATGATTTAGATATTTCTCTCTTTGGTTCTCAGTGATGGAGCTGTGAGCTGGCAGAATGATAACCTCTATATCATCCCTCCTCAAAATAAATGAATAATCCTGCAGGAAACAAGAGCTGCCCGTGCTGTGACAGACTGGTAAAGAACTGCTGTAAGATGTTTGCAATGCTTTGTGCATCTGCTGGTAAACTAAAGTTCAAAGTAGAAGGATAAAGGTAGTTAGCAAGCTTTCCAATTGAATTTGGTACTGCTGAAACTCAAAAGCTGAGAGCAGAATTAGTGAACCTTTTGGATTTAAGTATTTGAAATTCTAGCATAAAATTATCTTTCAGTAATGGAAAAAATAGAAATTAATATTGGAACGATTCTGCATTCAAGAAGTGCAAATCTGTCTTCAAGTTCATTTAGCAAAGTGACATTTAAATTACTATGAAGAATTGTGTGCACTATATGTTATTTGTAATTTCATAAAATGTTGGGATGAGATTGTCCTGGGATCAGCATGTGATTAAACTGATTATATACCTTACATACATGGTGTGTTTCTTATTCAGTCACAATCAAAATACAATCTACTTTTATTAATATAATAATTTAGATGTCATAAATGAAATCTCAGTTAAATATTTTTTAATTTCTATTCACAGCCTTTTATTCTCTATTAACAAACTAATTCCTCTCACCTAAAAAAAGACTCTGCTTTTCCCATCACCACGATGGCTGACATCTGCTAGGATGACCCTTGCCCCTAGCAGCAAAGCACCACTATGTAGAAATGGCTGACAGACAGATGCTCTTCTCCTGATTCTAAAGAACTTTAAAAATATGGATGGGTGCAGAAGAGGGCACCAAATACTAACCGTCAAAGCAAACACTGTTTTTCTCTCCTTAACACCCATGCTGAGTATTTTTCTTTTCCTCACTCCCAACCCCCGTGTATGCATATGTGTCTTAATACTCAAAATAAATCTTATTATTTTATTTTAAGTCCAGGAACACTTACATCCAATTTCCTTCGGGCCTGTTGATCTTCCTTTCTCTGCTGTGAAAATAAGGATGTGAGTAGCAGGGAAGGAAAGAATATGCTACCGTAACCCACGCTCGCACTCTGTGTCTCTCCTGACTGGCATCTTTAATGTCAGGCAGCAGAGATTAAAGTCACTAAGCCCAGAAGCCCACGTTTCAGTTCCTGCTGCACTTGCTGACCCCACCCTGGGTGTTATACAAAGAGGACTTTTAATGTAATGTGAAGACTTTATGGTTAAAATTACCTCAGGAAATTCCAGAATTAAGATTTCTGGTGTGATATGTTAATGGGACTATATTGCACAACTAGCACCTTCTGTGATTTTTATTGCTTTTATAGTTAACGGCTTATTATCTGTCACACATGCATTCTGCCCCAGTTCTTCAAAGTCAATTGAAGTCAAAATAGTCAAGGTTTCATTACAGCTATCCAGGGATAAATGAAGAATTACATGCTGATGGTAAGGGGCAGGGGTAGGGCAGAAGACAGAAACGACGACTTTACCCACTCATGGGATCCCTGTTGTCCCTGGATCACAGAATTAGACACCTCCAGCATTGTTCTCTTTTCCTGGCCCTGTATATGTTTGTTGCATTTTTTTCTATGTTGTGGCTGAATATCTGTATTCTGGTCCATACATAATTCCCATGGAAAAAAAGGAGTCCCAAATTAGAATCCCTTTGGACTTGGGCAAGTGTAGTTTTCCTCTGGATTAGCAGAGCACTGAACTATGTGGAAACTAACTGCCTAGTTTGTGATGTATGAGAAGAATGCTTTGTTTTGGTGTCTAGGAAACTTCATGGCTGAAAGCAAAGGCATTGGTAGATGTTGGACATATGAAAGGCAGTTATGCTGTGCTTGTTCAGAGATTTGAGAAACAAGCAGATGTTGATGTGAAAGAACTGAAAAAGTTATGAATCAGCAAATAAAAAAATAAATGTTATTATGGGAATACAGATAACTGCTAATAGTGGAATATTCTGGACATACCTGTCTGTCAGTCTATCTCTCTAATAATATATGTGCCTGAAGAAACGTGGCAAAATGTATTCACGCTTTTCCATGCATGGGATAGAAATGTATTCATGCTTTTCCATGCATGGGATAGAAAACTTTCATCAGACCTGCGTGTTGTTACGGCTATGCATACTCATAACTCAAGCTGTGGAAAAGCTTGGGAAACAACATGGGTGCTAGTAGCTCAAAATCAGGGTCTCTAAAAATCTAGAAAAGGTACATAACATAAACTACTCTGTAGACTAACGGCGATGCTCAGAGACCACTGATGCTAAAAGCTTCAACAAGAAGTAGCTGCCTTTGTGTGTTAATTCAGGGTACTCGTCTGTCAAGTTACTGAGGGATTTCTTAGGGTCTGTTCCAGGTCTGAGAAGGGAAAGGAGTCTTGGATAAAAGTTGTGCAAGCATCACAGTCAAATCATGGAAAGCTGAATGCCACTGAAATATATTTTGGCTTCTACTGAAAAAAAAATTATTTTAGACTGCAGCTTGACTGTATCTTTTTGCTTCTCTTCTTTGGTTCCCATCTTGATTCTTGTATTGCAACTGATATAAAGTGTTTGTTTCCATTTTCCTGGATCTTCACTGTCTATTCCTACTTGACCTATCAGTACTGCCATTATTTTGACTCTTGCATCTAATTGTCTGATGAAACCACAGTTACTGCCCACTTACCACACTTCCAACCAAATAAGCACTTTCACCCTTTCACTCAAGGTTTCTCTTGGGAAGAACTCATTCCTCATTACCTCATTCCCTGCTTTGAAAGCATCACGGTGATGCCTGCAGCACACATAAACAGCAATCAGGCAACTGGCTCCTGACCATGATCCCGAACAACATCAGTTCGCTCTTTCTTTGTGTTTCCCTGTCAATATCCGTGTTCCCACTGATGTCTCCAGTTCCATGCTCAGACTGTCTCCTCTTTTAGGCAAGGGCATCCTTTGTGAATTGCTGGTGCAGCACCTCATCGTGCAGTATAATGTGGGCTCCAGGTGAGAGCGTAAGACAACACACTGGGGCTGGTTGGTCTTAGGCGATCGCTATACTCCCCTGTGCGGGAAGACTGTCTGCCAGTTCCTGTACTGGATCTCCAGGCCACTGTCAGAGGAGAAGAGGGCTGGTTCAGCTGGCCCTTCTGACCCAAACTGCTGTACGAAGAATTTCTGGGAGCAGATGGAAGTGAAGACTGAGTAGGGTCAGGTCCCACTTTCTCACTATTATAATGGCCCTTTGGTTTGCGAGAAAAGTTAAAGCTGCCCTCTGAGTCTTTTATTTGGAAGACGCTGCCTGGCGGTCTGCCCCATCTGCTTCATCCAGGCAGTGAATCAAGCCTGTTGTACTTAAACCATTGACCCCTACTCTGAGAAATACCAGAGAAGAATAGACTTTAACTAAATCTTTCAGTAGCACCCTCGCCCCTTATTTTTCTCCCTCCCTCCCATTGTTTTGAAGCCAAGTCACTTTTTGTTTGCTGGAGGAAGATTAAACAAAGGAACCCACCAGCGGCGCCGGGGGCTTTTTGACGCACGTGTTGGTTGTATCACTCAGGCAGCCTTCCATCAGGTATGCCCGTACAGCTGCAGAGCCATTCACCGCCGAGCTGTAAAACTGCTGGCAGGTCTCACCATCTGTGCGGAAGACCGTGTGAGAACTTCCCTCCTTACTGGATGGCTTTCAAGACAAATGTCACCGCTGACCCCATTAAGATAGCCAAGGTTCAAGAAACAGCATAAGGCATTGCAAGGCTGTTCTCTTTTCTGTCCTGGTTGAGCGAGTCATGCAGTTTTTTAGATGTTCCCGCATCAAAAATACTTAAATGCTTGTAACATTTTAACATCGCGAAACACTGAGTAATTGTGAGACTCCTCCCATTGAATGTCTGAGACACCGCGGCAAAATTAGGGTCGGAAATTGTGGAATTTTTAAGCTACGCTGCTACCATAACAGGAAAGAAAATGGGAGGGCAAAGAAAAGCAAAGCCAACCCAAGAGCAAGAGCTAGCACTCAGAATCTGGTTTGGTAGCCTGGCACAGTCTCTGGAGAGAAATAACATTGACCTCTGTACCTAGTCCATCAGCCACAGATTCTGGTCTTGCTGTTCACAAAATCAAAATTCTTTCTTCCTCAAAGCCCTTGCCAACAACTCTCCCATCCAGCAGTGCATGAATTTCATTTCTAGCTGATTCTGAAAGACATTGAATTAAAAGTCATTTGAAACGATATCTGACTGTTGCAATGCAAGCATCTGTAGCTAAGACCCGGGCCTCCCTATAAATTATTGTTTTGGGTATCTCATAATCATATAGAGCTAAAACATATATTTCTTCTCCGTCTGTTCAGTATTCAGGTTACATAGCTAGCCAAATATTGTTACCCAAACATCTTTGCTTTCATGGGAAAATGTATATTTAAGCACGAAAAGCCAAGTCATTTTATCCAGAGAGACAAGTTGTCTTCTCTGTTCTTTTCCTTAACCAGTATAAGTTTCATCTGCAGCTGTAATAGATGCGGACAAGGGGAAATAACCACTAGGCTCCTAGTTCAAAGGCCACAGAAATCAGTGAGACATCTTCCTTTGCCTTCAGTGGATCTTGGATTATATCCCAAAAGCTGACCTCTGACTTGACAAAGATAGTTACTAGCTTCTTGTTCAGCTTAATGATGCTTAATGAACATGTCTAAGACATATTTGAGCAGTCCTAGGATGGCGTGAGCAGGAAATACACTGAGCACTAACATGATTTAAAGAGATAAAAGTTATCTGGCATTTTTTAAAGATTAGCTCACACCATCCAAACTTTTTAATCCAGATGCAGCTAGCTGTTACGGTTGTGTTAGCCATCTGGTACTATAGTCTTTGGCTGAAAACAGAAGCAATATGTATCACCACTGGTTTTTGTTTCCAGGAAAAAGGAACGCTGTTTTTATGATCATCCATTCATTTGGTATCAAGCACATTTCACACATGAGTTAACTGGAGACCTGCAGTTGATATATTCTGTGGTAAGAAGCAGCTTTGTGTGGCTGATGGTAGAAGCAGAGAGGCAGAGGGAGAGGCTGCAGTTTCAGTGTAACTGAATATAATATATTTGGGGGTTTTTATCTTTCCCTTCATAAAAAGATTCTTTATTCAGTGACGCATTGTCTCATATAACAAAAGGGTTTGTAGTACTTTCTGGTTTTGCAGTTCAAAGCGGATAACATCTTCAGCCATATTTTGCTAAGCATAAAAACATTTGTAATTGCTTTCCACTGACCTGCCCAGCAAACTACCAGTAATTTATTTCTATGTATTTACACACTTGAAAACAACGTTTTATTTTGTTCGAGTAACAGATGCATGCAAAAACATTACCAACAACAGAGAGCAGAAAGGAAACTGTGAAGGCAAAGGACATAGTGGCTGCTTAAAAAGGGTGTTCGTGGTACATGGGTACACGGCAGCACCAAATGACACCACCCAAGGGAACTTCCTGGCTTTTCATTGCGGGGCGGGGAGAGTAGATGACCTTTAAAGGTCCCTTCCAACCCAAAACCATTCTGTGATTCTCTCCAGGGAGACACAAAGTCTTTTCAAGAAGAAAAGGAGTGCTGCTGCCACACCATGCAGTAAGGGACACCAAAGTCTCCTATATCTCTGTGTCCTGGAGACAAGAGTAGAGTCAGAGCAGTTCTGTAACCTCAGGTTTCTCTATGTTTCCTGGGAAAAAAAGCTAGCACCCAAAAGAATGGAAGAAGATAACAAATCCTGGGTTCGCAGTTTGTGGCTTCATTTGACCAATGCACAGAGTTAGCAAGTGATGGAGCCCAAGAAGGATGCTCAGCTATGGCCTGCCTGGCAGCAGTTGCGTCAGTTTTTTGGACCATAGAGGCCAGCTCCTTCACAGGTTGCCCTTAAAAATGCCCCCACTCTCTATTTCAATGAAACAAACCAGTATTTCTGTCAGGTTGGTGTGTAGGTCCCTTCTCTGCTCCTAGTTACATCCAAGCTGACCTGTCATGCTCTTTTTTGAGAGGCTCACTGCTCTGGCTCAGCTCCCAGAAAGCAGACTAGCATGGAGATTTTCCCTGTGCCATTCCTTCTATATCAGCATAAGAAATTTCATACCCTCAAGGGCCCCTGTCAGCACTTACTACCTGACAATTTTATTCCAGGGCTACTGGTGGCCAGGAGATGCCAAGGAGGGCCCCATGGCCTTTTCCTGAGCTGTCATTCAGCTAAGGATGATCCTGCATCCCACAGTGTTCAAACACCCATCTTTACCTTATACATGTCATCCAGCTATTTTGTATCTTAGATACCTGTCACCTCAGTATCTAAATCCCAAAGGAACAACTTAAGGAACTGGGGGGAAGCTGGAACTGGGGGCAGATTTCAGTGGAAGCTACTCGTCTAACCCGCTGAGGTGTCTGAAACGCTTCCACTGAGGTATATATATCTAAGTACTTGAATAGCTTAAAGGATCTGGGCTTAAGCGCTGATGTGACTGTTGAAAATGGCTCCTACGTCACTTACGCTTTATTGAAAAAAAATTAAGTGTTAAATACAGAGAAGCTTCAGAAACGCTGCAAATGTATATATATAGCTGCGCAGGCTTCTCTGAGCAACAGCAAGTTATACCAGCCAGTATAGCTGCTCACAAGCCTGCAAGAACAAACAGATCAAGAGGCCCAATAATCCAGATTCCTAAAACCCCACCGGAAAAATATGCTAAGCAATAGGAGCTAACATTATGACAATGACAATTACTCTTGAGATTAGACGAGTCCACCACATTGCAGGTAGATTAGCAGGCGGCTGGATTCACCCTGGCCATTAAGATCTAATAGGGCATTCTGTTTCTTAATAAGTCAAACTTTATAAATCTGGTCTTCAAAATGGTCTTGGGAAGTGTTCTGCACGGACAAGTTCTGCTGCGGTTGAGACGCAGGGCTATGCCTGCGCTTCTCGGAAACAGCGAGCTGCAGCAGGGAGAAGGTTAACCTCTGTTTCTTGCCATTTGCTTACCATCCGCCTGCGGTCCAGCTGACTGCCGTGCAGGCAGGCTCTCCGGCATGCCTGGGCATCCCCGGGAATATGGCTTTCCATATGATCTGAAGTGCCATGCGGCAGCCATGCCTGCAAGCCTGCAGTTGGCGCAGCAGGAAAGGCTGATCTTGAGGACAGACTTTGGCAGGCAGGAGAGACATCCCCTCGAGGGAAACTCCATGTGTTTTCATTGAGACGGGAGCTGGCAAAACGCCGCCTTTTACACGGTCCCGCTATTGCCATTTACAGTTTGTGAGCAGTGAGGGTCAGACCGCCTGCCTGTGGTGTACCTGCAGTTGTAAAACATCAGATCTTCTTTGTTATTTTTCTGTCTGTGTCTATATTTGTGCTGCGTGAAACCACTGTTCGTGCCTGAAGAAGAACCCTTGCTAGCGGTATCAGGATTGAGAGGAGTCCCCAGCCTGTCCTCTGGCTGACGGAGCTGGAAACCTCCCTTCGCAACTGCCATTGTTTTGCACTCAAGTGAAGCAGCAGCTAAATCTTGTGCCTCGTCCTCAAAGTGCCTGGCAGTTTTGCTAGCTCTGGGAGCAGCGTCACTGATAATTAAAAAAGGAAGAAAGGGGGGGAATGAGCAAATGAAATGAGCAATATCCAAAGCAAACAAGGAAAGTAATGGCATAAGGGGAGGCAGCGGGTGAGCTCCCCTTCCCTGCTCTGCTCAGGGCCTCGGCCATCCTCCCACCGCCATGGATTGGCGTGGCAACATGATGGGGACACAGCCACGTTTCGGGGCTAATACACATCCTCCATCCTCCCCATCACAGCTGCATCTGGCCCTGCGGTGGGTTATCCTCTCTCTCCAAATGTTCAAGTCATTATCAGTTTGACAAATCCAATATATATAGAAAGATCTCCAGGCAAAATCTGTATTTCCAGAAAACAAGATTCCTATACCATCTGCAGCTAATTGTTTCATACCATATTCGTCTCAGTCCTGCTGAGCCTACTCTAGGCCTGCTGAGCCCATCACTTACCCTGGTTTTACACTGGAGGAGCTCCACTGTCTTCAGCGGATTAATGCGATTAACACTTTTGTGTGCGAGAGCAGAATCCAGGGATGAAGGAGCATTCACCGCCACCCCAGAGCGTCCTCATCATCACCTTAACACTGACAGGGACACACTTTGGTGGCGAGCGATGAGTCTGGTTTTCAGGGAAGAGGGAGGGGAGGCAGCCAGCCAAAACTCAGGTTGCGGTGAGGAGGGGAAAGACACGTCACTGCCTCCGAAACCAGATCCAAACCACGGGGCAGGGAGAGGCCGCTGCAAAGGGCTGCAGCAATGGCCCTGGGCTCCCCTCTTGCCTGGGGTGATTGGCAGCATTTCCCCTCAGTCAAAATTAGAGAAAACAACAGAGCTCAGCAGTAATCTCAATTCTAGAGCCTTGTTGAAACTCTAGACACACATATCTGACAGATACAACAGAGATTAATGAGCCATGACCAGAAGTTTGATTTTTCTGTCAAGTGCTCCCATCCGTTTTTAATAAACAGAGGAACAACATAAACTCCAGCGCCTGCTCTCCGTTGTTTAAACCGGGCAGGTTGCTTTTGGTACCATGTGTGTCTGAGCTGACTTATAACTCCAAACCACTGAAAAATGCCAGGGGTTTATTGGGTATCTTTTTTCTCCTGTTGGCCCTTTTGTGGCTCCTCCTGTGATGAGCTTTGCTCCTTGCATATTGTTTCTTTTCTCCTCAGCATGGGCTGTCTGGTGTTTTACCACTGGAAACTGTCGAACATAATATGTTTACAGCTAAATGAGTTCCATTTAGTGTCATTGGTGTATTACATGGAGCACATAAGTGCCTAAAAAGCCCACTGCTTTGTTTTAAACAGCGCTCCGCTTTATTTTTTATGGGGTTTTGGAACATGGCTTCCTCATCCCTTCCAAGTACAACGGGCTGAGCCAGCTAAGAGCGGAGCCTGAGGAACATGTTGTAGTCTCTTCATGCTTCTGGTTACTTACATTACGATCAGGCATTGCTCTCATAAAATAATAATCAGTACACAGACATCTGAATTTGTCAGGAATTCATGGTAAAGCAGTCCCTAAGGATTTGAGGCCACAGAAATGTATCTGAGAATTCCTCTATTTTTATTTCTCACAAAGCATGATAGAAGCCACAAACAAAACAAAAGACTATCAGAGGATGGTTTATACCCTGAGGTATTTATGGGAGGGGAAAAAAGAGAGCGAGAGAACGCTGCCATAAATCTAACTGGCCACAGAATGTCACTCTTGCTCCATGCAAATAAAGCTGAAAGTGAATTTACCTGGTAATATAAAACCTGAGTCTTAAGGAAAGCAGCTCAGGGAAGATCTTGCCTGTAGAGAGATGCAGTGTGGCTATGCAGGCATGTACGAGTGGGTACACACACTCACTCCCACAGGGAACCGAATGACGTGCCTGAACAAAATACCTTTGCAGACCTACGGAGCTCTGATCTGGGTCTGTATCCGAAGCTGAATCCTGCAGACAACTCTTCTCCCAAAGGGTCTCGCCAATGGGTCTGCACTGGGGGGCTTGGAGGGAGGAAACCCCTGGATCCTAATAACCCTCCCCACGTTGAGACAGGCGTACACAGAAAGTCCCAGCCTGTGCTTAGGGCACTTCAGTCTCCCTGCAGAAAACACCTGATTTTCAGTAGGATTCTGGCTGTGAGTGAGGTCCTTTCTGGGAGGCAGGCTCAGGGCCACGGAGAAACAGACTAGGCTATATTATTTTAAACAAAAGCTGCTCTTGAATAGAAAGCACTCTCAGTTTCAAAACATGAAATAAAAGCTGCCCTGAAATTGAAATTGTCCTTGACTTGATGCCGCCTACAACTGAAATTGCCACTAAATTTAACAGACCGATGCTTAGCATTTAATTGCCCCTGAAAAGAAGTCACCGTCAGGAAGGCACAGTATCAAAAACCAAATCTTTTGTTTTTTAGTCAGGGCTTCGTTTCAAGTAGCAGGCACCTGCTTCTCCAAGCTGTGACCTTGACCCGAGTAGGATGCACAGGTGAACCCCCGTGCAAGGGAGGGACCCCACCGCGGTGCCACCTCTATGTAGAGGGAAGGCACCAGCTGCAGGGCGCCTCTGGATTTATCCTTTGGGAAAAAAGCTTTCCCTGGGTCCAAAATAAGACTGGGGAAGCAGAGCAGGGATTATCTGCTGGCCCCCAGGGTTGGAGAGGTCTGGGGCTGAAGGACTGAGACCTTCTCCCTTCCGGCTTGGTGAAGCTTCTCTGGAGAAGATACTAGAGCTTGCATGATCTGTCTGTGGTCTGCTAAAAACGCATTTTTACAGATTGGCAAAGGTGAAAGAAAATGGTTTTCAGCTCTAATCGTATTTTGCGTAACTGCAAGAATTTTTCCTGTCTCAGGTTGGCCCCAAAAGTGCAAATCTTGAAAAAAATTTGAATATAAAGAATAAGATACAAAAATTCAGACCAGATCAAAAAGAAGTTAGTTCTGAAATGTTGGTCTTTGGTAAGCTGTGAAGTGTTTTGACTTAAGTTTTGGAGGTTTTTTACTATTTTGGTGTAAATCTACTTAGATTTCAAAACAGAAGCTTGCTTTCAGTCTAAAAATTACATCTTTTCTTTTGAAAGTATAGAAAGAGGATATTTTGATCATTTTTAAAAACATTTTCCAATTGTATTTGAATATGGTGTATTCATAAAAACATCCCCTCTCCTCCCTAAGGCTTTGATTTTGACAAATCCACATTTTCCAGTGAAAAACATTTCCCAGTACACTTCCCAATTTTCTCTAATATTTACATCTGTTCTTGTCTGAGAACATGTCACAGCTGTAGATCAACAGGAATCGCACAGAACACGGTTGATTTGTGGTCAAAGTAATATTTCTAAATCAACTTGCATTTAAGAGTAGTGAATAGTACATGTCCATATACCAGCAGTGTATCATAAGGATTTTGTAGTGCTTTGATATTTTTTACATTTCTTTTGCATAATTACACATGATTCATGTGTAATTGTAATTTTTACAATTATTTTACATAATTACATGTTATTAGAGCTGAAATTTGGGCAGAGTTAAAGACTGCGAGCCAGATCGTCAATGTTTCAGGCACCCGCCCTGATGGCATCATCTGTCTCAGGAGCTGCGCAAATTGGACGAAAAGGGACTACTGTCCTCCAAAATTAGAGCCACCCCATAGCGATACACGTCTGCGGAGTGGCAAGGAAAAGGAAAACTCTTTGTCTCTGCCACTTTTATCCTTAGCCACAGCTTTGGCGTCGTATTGTGTGATCCCGGTTAGACATGGAGCTCCCAGGGAGTCGAAAGGAAATTCATGGGAAGCTGCACACCGCTTTCCTGCGTCTGTCCCTGCTCTGCCTTCATCCCTGGCCCCCAAACCACAGGCACTCGGATGCAGGCAAACCCACTGAGGGGCTTCCATTCAGTCCCAGAATATTGATTCCTCTGGCAAAAATATCAAATTTTCCATGCACTTGGTAATTAAGGGGAGGAAGGGTCCCGCACGCAGCATCCGTGGGGCGTTTTCTTCACCTTCACCAGGCGGCTCAGGCGTTTTCGTCATAAAAGTGGTTGCTGAGTGGGACACACTACCCTCTGTGACGGTGAACATTAATAACAAGCTTAGCTCCTGGGCTTCGCCAGCGACCACTTTCTGACTGGCTTTCTGCTCCTCAGAGCCCAGGAAGGCCTTTGTCGGCTGAGGCGCGCAGGGTGGGTGGATGCCTTGCTTCCCTGCCTGGATTATCCCTCGTCCCCTCTGCATTTTAAGAGATTTGGTGGGCCCGTTAACAGCTTCTACCTGTTTTAAGACCTGTGACAGGAGGCTGAATGGCTCGCTTCATGCGGCCCCGTTCGCCCGCCGCTCCTGCTAGCGGTGTTGACATGATTTATGTAAATCATAAAACGTGGCGGGGTGACCTCACGAGTGTCCAGCTCTCTTCACTCACGTCTCCGGGCAGAAGGGCTAGTATTTATAAACAGTGGTATATTCACGTCTCAGTAACCTGCTTTATTTACACTGCTCGCGCAGGGCCGCTACCACACAAATGAAATATTATTCCCCGCCATGTGCGTTTCGTTTTTCTGTCGGCTGTGTGTTTTCTTTCATGCGTTGCCCTCGCTGCCGCTGAGCTTGTCGGCAGCTCCCCCCGGCACAGGGCTGAGGAGAGGGGAAAGGGGAGAGTTACGTTCGCTGCCGTTTCCAGGGCAGCGTGGTGACAAACGAGCGTGGGACGCCCGGCCGCCAGACTAGCGAAGCCTGCGTTGGGGCTCCAATCTGCACCCTGGTTTCCGCAGGCTGGAGGGGAGCGATCTGGTCCCCTTGTATTAACAACTGGTCAGACTGCCACAACACAGCCCCTCGTCACAGCTGACCCCCGCCTTTGCTCATGGCACCCCCAGCCCATCGCATCCTCCGCTTGCTGTGCCGCTGCTGGTGGGATGCTAGCTCCTGGGAGATCCCGGTCTTGGCCATGCTTTGATGAGGGCAGCTGAGAGTTAGTCGAGGCATAATCAAGCTTCTCAGGCATCTGGGTACGGCTGAACCAGCTGGAATTTTCTAGCAAAGTCATCTTTTCGCAGTCATTTTTAAGGAGATCTTTTTACTACAGCCTCCAAAGAGCTCGTTTCTGGCTCATGAATTAAGAGAAAAACGTCTTCTCTCCCAAAATAATCACAGTAATGAACTCAACAATAAAAGCTGCTTATCACCCTTCTGGTTTTTGGGTTTTCTTTTTTCATATTTTCTTTTTATCACTAATTAAAAACAGGGAAGGAAGGTTTAATGCTTTTTAAAATATCTTGTTTAAAGTTGTGTCTAGTTCATTATCTCCCCGGCTTCTGCTGTTTTGAAAATGTCTTTTTTTTTTTTTCTTCTAATTTTCTCATCGAGATGTTTACGGTAAATATTAACTTATGAACAAGTCAAGAAAATCAATAGCTGGAACTCCGTCAATCTTGAAAGACTGTGCGCATTTCAAAATGAACTCCACGGCCTGAAGCTCCAGAGGAGAAAGAGCTCTCTATTGCCTTTACTGATGGAAAGGGAAAAGTATCTCATAAAAAAGCTCCGTTTCTGTAAACTGCATATGCCTGACTCCTCTAGCAGCACTTGAATGACATCTAAATCATGGGGCCCTGGAGTGCTTGCTGGCTTCTGGATTCAGATGCATGTTCTGGCCACATCCTGGCTGTGTGCAGGGATGGGACCTGTGTCTAAAATGGATCCTCCTGTCCTGTACCATGGTTTCCACAGGAAGAAAACGCTTGTGTCTGGACAGGGAGGGGACAGTTGGTGCTGTGAAATGCCATGGAGGCAGGGAACATCTCTCCGGTGTTCGTTAGAAAGCAGAGCAGGGGCAGAGCTAAGGAAGGATCAGGATCTGGGCAGCCACTTATTTGCTGGGTACCCCAGGAAAGTTCAGCTGCCAACCTGGGGTCATGGGCTGTGGGATGGGGGAGCAGCTCCGCTGGGGCCGGCAGGCACATCTGGAAGCAGACGTTTGGCTTGCGGCTGCAGCCCATGTGTCAGGTTTGGTGTGTGTCTGGAAAAGTGCTGCGAGGACCATCACCCCCGGGACAGGGGCGGGGAGAGCGGGAAGAGCCAGATGACTGAAAAAACTTGCTAAGGGAAAGTACTTTTCTCTTTATGTGCTTGCATATCCTTTTACCTGGCCTCCCAGGTTCACAGCTGCATTGGCTTTCCCCGCGATGGAGGAATTTCTGTTTGTTAAAGGCATTCGGCAAGGCTGTGGTAAGTCTCCATGGTTTGCTGGTTGGGATCACAAGGCGGTTTAGTTATTTGTCAAAAAGCACTTGTTGAAACCTGGGCCCTTTTGCGTTTCCCCATCTTTCAGAAGGTTTTTAGGAAGGGTCTGATTCTGCCCACCCTCCCTCATAGCAAATAGCACTTTTTTCCCTAGCGGCAGTGGGATTGCCTATGCAGAGCCTGCACAAATAGAGGTAGCAGAATTGGCTTCAGGAAATTTTCAATATTCTTGAAGTATATAATAAATTATTTCAGAAATCTAAACAACACTGAAATGAAAAATTGTCCCATTGAACCAAAAAGAAATTCGGCTGGGGATCCCCCACATTTAGTATTTCATATTTTGAAAAATATCAATATTCACTTCAGTTCCTAGTTGAGGAACTGAGGCCACATTGTAATTCTTACAAGATGGATTTCCTGCTTTCACTCAAGAGGTTTTTCCCCATAAAGTTTGGTAGGAAGCGTGTTGAGCCTCATTAACTCTCATCTTGTTGCTAAAACAGTGCTGGAAACTGTTGGAGCTGTGTGTTAGGCAAAGCTGCCTTGGCTGCGTGGACAGCAAGTGAGGAGTTGCTGCAAGGCGAGGTGAACCAAGGTATGGTGAAAAGCAAAAGCAAATCAAATAGGATTGCAGAAGGAAGCTTGTCTCCAGTAACACATAGTGTATCCCATTGTTCTTATGTGTCAGTACCTAAGGTCAGATTTCCCTTCCAAAATCAGACAGGACTGAGCTAGGAACTAAGGGGGACACTTCAGAGTGCTATTCTTTGAGATAGCTCCACCTTTATTCCTGCTATATTTAATTGGCTGTCCACAAAATCACCATAATATCTCTCTAGATCTCACAAAAACATATTTTGCTCTTGCTCTCTCCATCATCCTTTTTACCCTGGCACTTTCTGTCAGCTTCTGTAGAGTTACTTCTCATTTACAGAGGGGTGCAGGAGAGGAGAGCTAAAGACTTTGCATCTGATTTTTTACACACAGTGCGTAGTCTTCCTTTATCCCTCTCAGTCTAGCTCTCAGTGAAACAATAAGAAAGGTGCCTTGAGGATCTGGCTCTGAAAACACTTCAGCACCTCCTAAAGAGAAGACAACAGGAGCCAGCAGTGCTCAGGATACTGCATCTCTGGGCCTAGACTGCGATCTTGCGCACATTCTGTCTATTTTATTCCCTGGCTCAGGGTGGGGATAGCCCATGTACATGACTCCAGATGCTAGCAATAAAGAGAGCATTGAAAGCAGAGTTGGGCCAAAATGTTCTCTTTGGATTTCTTTGGGAGTATGGGAAAGTACAGATTGAGATTCAGGATGTAAACTTTCCCAATGGAAAGACTGATACAGTCAGTGCGATTTTTAGGTGGAGGGGGAAGGCTGGGGAAAACCTGTTCCCCTCCAGTGTATCTGCTGCATGAAGTGAGCAGCGACGCTTTCTAAGCCGGCATCAGAAATTCTGCCTAGGGTGCCGTGTACCGTATATCGCTGAAAGGAGAATAACACGGTATTGATGTCCAACTATGCGGGCTTAACCTTTTAGCCCCGAGGGACCACTGGGAGTTTTGTCTGAAGAGTGCCCGCAGGGTCAGGGCACAAATTTGCAGGTGCAAAATAGCATTTGCAACTACAGATCACAAAGGTGCAAATGTCACGTTCTGGTCTTTTGCTCTGCCATCCGCCAGGCTGCAGGCGGAAAGCCGGGTGCTGCGCGGAGCTCCGGGAAAACCCATGAACCTAATTGTTTAATAGCATTCCAGTCAAAGGATGTATGTCCTCCTGCTTCTGTAATGTGCATTTTCGTTTTCTGGCTGGGCTCGGACACCGCCTCTTTCTGACAGTTTCTCGAGTCGTGACCTTCAGAGTCTGCGTGTGGCTTCTCTTTCTTTCTGCATCCAGCCTGGAGATTTTACAAACCTCCCACCGAGGGGGACGGATTATTTTAGATCACACTGACACCTGCATTCTTTTACCTTTCTGTGTTCCCAGAGAGCTGTAATATTTACCAACAAGAATCTCTTCTCAATCTAATCCTGTTCACATGAATATCACATGAGGCTACCTCCTGCAAGAGGCAGCCTTAAGATGTAATGCATGTTTTTGTGCTTACCATCTTCCTTCCCTTGTCCTTATTTTGCCTTCAAAGGGGCTGTGTACGCGAGAAGGGTGAAAAGACATGGGCCTTGGACTGCAGACCTGCCTGAATTATGGCGGGTGCAGCTCAATATTTGCTATCCGGAGAGCATGAAGTACAGTGATTGCATTTATTAAACATGTCAGGGTAATTTCCAAACTCCGGCACTGCCACAGCGCTGTGAGAGAAGGCTTGTATTGCTGTACGAGTCCAACTTGTCTGCCAACATGTCTACCCGTTCTGCAGGTGTATGAGTTACAGCCCAAGGCAAAAATATCCATGCCTTCCCCAAAGATCTCATGGTGCTTCTGCAGGCCAGATGGTTCCAATTTGAGGCCTACGCTCGGTGATGTAGCTGTATTGAGTTTCTTCCCTGAAACCAACAAAACCTGCTTTAGCATTTTGCTTGGATTAAAATATTTGTCCCTTTTTTCACAGGGCAGAAGAGGGACTCCTGAAGCCACTGAAGGAAGGAAATCATTACAGGGTTCTACAGAAGTAGGTCATGTGCTACAGCTGCTCATAGTTTAAGAGGAAGAAACATGGGACCTCAAACATGGAACATGACTCCTTCAAAATGCTTGAGAGCAACCCAAGAAAAACATCCTTAGAGGCTTATTTAATAAACATTATCTATAATAGTCTCAATGTGTGCTCATGTTTCCTTAGGAGTTTGCACCTACTTCCCAGAGCTAACAAGATTCCAAAATAGAGCGCAGAATAATTTAATGAAAAGGATTTAATAGTTTGTGTTAAAGCTAATATGGTCCATTAGGAGCTGTCATTTTATAAACAATGAAGATATGTTACCCTCTCTATTGCCGTAAAGCCATTCCGAGCAAGGTTTGTAAACAGTCAGTAATGATCTATAGAACATGCACAAAAGACAATTAGAGCCACATTTGAAAAATGTGCTTTCCTTCCCATTTGATTTCTTTTTAAGTAAACCTAAGAGGAGCATACATGTATGTAGATGGATAAATGCATAGCATAACTACTGCGGATATATATACACACACATATATGCGTGTGTATATATATATATGTGCATATGTGGATTTCATTAGCAATCATACAATGTTCATTATCTTAAAAGCATTGCTATTTCCACAGCTCAAAAAATGCCTAAAGTGAACTGTTAAATCAACTGAAAAGTTTTTAATTATAATCAAAGTGTCATTTCACTGCGGCTTTTTTTTCCCAGCAAAATAACATTTTTGTGAAGACTCAACCTGCTTTCTTTAACAACTGTGAACACAAAAGATTATGGACCGAAATAGAACCAATTTCAATGTGCAGAGTTTTCTTCTTCACAATGAGACTTAATGTAACCGTAAAACATGTAAATAAGTTAAAAAAAGGACTCTCCAAGGCTTGGGGCTCCTTACGCTTGGTGCCCTTTTCCAGCGGTGTGATCCCAGAGGACGCCAACGCTGTTGTAAGCCACAGTTTAAAGCAGCCTGAGAAGGAGAGGGACAGAAGAGTTGCCCAGCCGAGATCCCCCCCTCCCCACGCCCCCCTTATTTGGAAGCCAGGCAAGAATGAAGCATGAGAGAAATCAGACCTAATGACTACAGGGGAGTTACTTCTGGTGTACAGTGAGGTAAGTGTTTGGAAAATCAGGTCCATAAAGTGCCTTTATTCCTTATTACTACATGATCTAGAAGCAGATGAAATAGTCAAAAGATGACTAACTTGGTAAAAGAAAATGGATACAACCTTATTATTTATAAAGTGAACTCCTTATTAAAAAGGGGCAGCTTTTTCAAGCGGCATTTAGATTCTCACTCAAGAAAACAGGCAAGAAGGAAACTTCAGACTGAGGTCACTCTGTTACACATTTACCTTATAAAGATTTATCTGCGCTACTTCTGCGAGATTTGTGCAGCGTCTTAGGACTGCCAGGTGCTTGAAAGCCAGGTGTATGGAAATCCTACTAAAGAGCTGAGCAGAGACACGTATAAAGAAATAGAATCCAATCTGGGTAAGCAATTGCAGCAAGTGTTAAATAATCTTTTTGGAAGGTATGAGTATTCGGTATATTTTGATGCTTCTTTTTATAAATGGTCCACCATTATTTGAACATAGGGTTGGGCTGAGATCAAACATTGAACAAGACAAGAGATCCTACTTGAAATCCCATATAAATCGTAAGGAGAATGAGGCCATATTATCTGTTTCTTCACATGACAGCAACACCAAAAAATTACAGGGAAAAAAACCCACAAATGTGCTGTTTGGGTATTCCCTTCTTTCCTATAGCATGTTTAATTTCTCAGGTGAATAAGAAAGGAAACCATTTTACATCTGCGTTCTCAACTGCTGTCAATGGATTTCATTGAAATTAGTATTACTGATTTACAGTACTGCTTTGGCTGGCTTCATGATAGCACACTTAAGAGCCTCAACCCAGTTTCTTTGTTGGTCAATGGACTTTTTTTAGACATTTTTAATGGGAACTGCACTCAGTCTGATCTAGCATTAAATCAATGTCTAAGATTATTCCAATATCTGCTGCGCAAGTGCTAGGGAAAACTGAAAAGAATTCACAAACCGCCCTAAACAGGAGAGACATTCATGGCACGAAAGTACTTTGTCAGCTTCCACTATCACATTGTCACAGGGATAACAGCACAAATGAGTTGTTTTCTAGTAGGAGACATCCAAATAAATCTAATGCCAATGGGCAAAGGTAGTAGAAGGTAGTAGACGAAGCAGCTGAGCGGACATGTGAAGTCTGAGGATGCATCGGAGCACCCAGCATCCTGGGACTCATCTAACTAAACACAGGTGTTTCGATCCGAGATGTTTACATCACTTAAGGCTCCTTTTGAAGTCAATACAGAGAAATAGGCATTTCTGGGAGGTACCTATTCATTAGCTCCTAGGGCTGACATCTACATTTGACCCGGTGGATTGACTCTTCAAAACCCCTATTTCCTTCTATTGACCTTGAAGGGATCCAGGGAATCTACCTCAAGGTATACAAGGTATAGAAAGTGTCAAGGTATATCAAGGTGTCAAGGTACATAGGACAAATGCCTGAAGCTAAGGACTGAAGGAGCCCACCCCACAGTCTACAGAACTACTCTCGCCATTCAAACAAAGGGTACAGAAGCATATTGCGCCTCTTCACAACCTTTGAGGTGGGGAACATCTGGATTTTACCAGTTCTGAATTTCTATTGTACCATTGTTACTGGTCTTGACCCAGACAGATAACAGGTATGATGGACTTGTTTTAAGATCGCTGATATTTGCAGTATGTTTGCAGCATATTGCAGTATTTATGTCTTTGACTTGGTGAGCACAGAGCCAGTCTCACAGTTTCAAATGTAATTAAAAAATTTCTTCCTACCTGATGGCTTTTAAATGAAAATTACTAAGAAAGAGATAATTTCAGGTTTTTCCCCAAATGGATATGTTTCTAATGTTTACTTACTTTTGAAAATTTCCCTACGGCTGGAGAGGATTGAAAGAGGGGATGAAGGATGGGAAAAGAGATTCCTGTGTTTGCATTTGCTTTGCTTTCAAGGAAAATTTCAGTGCTTTAGATTTCTTTCTTCCCATGTAAAAGAAGAGAAAACAAAATATTGGTGCCAGGGACAGGTGCCTCTAATGTATTCTTGTCAGACATGCTGGGAACAGGAGAGCTCTATTTTTGAAATAGTACTGTTAGCTACATTACGTGGAGGTCTTGTTAGCGGTAAGCAGCAAATTGGTGTTTAGCGATGCAGGTGACAGCACTTATTAATTTGGGGGAAAAGGAAAGAAATCTCCAAATTCTCAGGGAGACAGGCATAGTCTTGTGTGTCAATATGAGGAATTTATGCAACCTCTCATTCTAATGAGGTAGGAAAAGCAGTACTGCAGAGGCAGTAGTAAAATAACAGCTTATGCCCTGATTCGGGAAACATGTACTTAAGCCATCTTTATGCAGGACAGCACTTAATCCTCTGCTTAACTTTGATTTACATGGGTGCTTATGTGGTATCTCAGGTAGGGATGACTAAAGACTGGGATGAGCAGTGCCTCAATTAATAACAAACTCAGCTCTGCATTCATCTACTACTAATAATAACAACAATAATAGTAATGACAATAAATCGCGGTCAGGTAGCTATTTTCGTTTCAACAGATCAAGTATTAAGCTGTACAAACACTAATGGTTTAAGGCTCCCCGCATTCCCGAATTGGGAGGAGGTTTGGCCATTCTTTTAGGGAGACAGAGCACCTAACGGTGGCTTGTGTGAGCATCCCACCCACTGTGGTGTCTAAGATGAAGAAAGCAATGAGCTGGTCAGCCTGCTTGGTCTTCAGCAGCTGATTGCCGGTATGCTCACTAGGCGGTCTGAACAAACTGCAAAAAGTGAAAACTCCCGTCCTCAAAGACAGTCTGTGGTGGGATGCAGAAATATCAGGGGGTGCTGGGCCCCCCAGGCCATGGTGCAGTCACAAGAACATCCTTTCCATTGTCATCATCTAGTAACATACAAAGGGGAATTTAATTTGATTTACTGTCTTCATTTGAAACAAAAGCACTGAAATTTGCATCACCAGTGCAAATTTTTTCTTTTAAAACAAACCGATTTGGAAAGAATAGAAGCATGAGATATGTCTGGTTTCTTGTCTGGGTTGCACTCCAAAGTTTGATGATCACACCCAGATGACTAAAATAATGAAGGTGATAGATTAGCGTATTGATGCATAATCACTGTCTAGCCTGCAAAACTTATGAGCTGCATGATTTTGAGAACAATTACTTGTAATTAAAGCAACGTTGCTCCCCCCCCCCCAAAGAAATATTTTGTGGATAACACCAATTAATTACATTTTTCAATGAGAATAGCTCTTAAATGCCTGTGCTGCTATTTATTTCTGACCACATTCAGAATTCTGAAGAGATATGAATTATGTATTGTTTAGCAGTATTATTTTGGGTTTGGGATTGTAAAAAATACCTCCCTCTTTTTTGATAGCATCTCTTGAATGAATTAAAAGCTAACCACTTCCACAGGGTGAGGATATGAACTGACTCTCATAACGATGAAAGGGAGTTTTTAGCCAGACAAACATTGTCTGATGAAGTCAATATATCTAGCCAGCTAAACTATCTGCTTATTCATCCCTTTTTGATTTTCCACACCCTTCAAAGATAGATTTGGTGAAACTAAAAGGCAACCTCATGCCGTGGAAAGAAGAAATCCACCATTGTGCTAACTAAATGTTAGTACATTTGCTTTTAAAAAGACAGAACATGTCTTTTTTTCAGACTAAAACACGGTGCAGGTTTTCTGAAGTTGCAGTATAGGGTTATAGCTGATCTCAGTATTAGAATATTGCTGTGAAAAAGGTTCTTGCAGTAGTCTAGCTCTACATATTTGAGATATTACTTTAAACACGAATTAAAAACTGAGCTTGGCATCTAAATCCTGGCGTAGTATTTGAAACCTCATACAGACTTTAAAGGGTTGTATGAAACAAAAGAGTATAGGAACCATCCATGATTTGGTTTTTCTAAACCTGCAGCTTTACCTCACCGATTCTGCAAAAATAAACTCTACAGTTCATCTCTAAGTGAAATAAAATACAAATCCTGAGCTTTTTTCTAAGAGATGTTGCGCGTATGCAATTCCCATTAAATCTTTTCTGCCCCTTCTCCCCTTCCCTAGTTACTGCAGAAGCCTCTAAAAAATTGTGTTTGGTAACCACATCTATCTGACACCTTTCCTTCTGGCAGCTGTGGTTCCCTGGAGAGATATAGGTCTCACTCTCTTTTCTGCTTCGAAATAGTGAATTCTCACTTCCTAAAAATGGCCAGGCTTCTCCTGATAAATCTCTTCCCAGGTTTGTATCACTGGCAGCCACATGAAGTGGTGTTTTCTCCCCAGAACCTTCCGTGTGAATTGCCATCCTCGTCTTGGTAAGTGCTCCACAGAACACAGCCACCGTGGCTGCCAAGAGAGGAGCAAGGACTGGACTCCTCCTGCCTTCTCAGCTTGCTCCTGCCGCTCTGAAATTCTGTCTCCATCAACATGCGAAAAAGAGAAGCATCCTCTAAAAATGCCCATGTACCTGACAGGCATATGAGCAGCTGTATCCCGAGAAAAGCATGTTTAATACATCATACATGTCACACATGCCCTGGGAACAAAAAGCAAGGCAAAATTTCCTTTAAAATCAGTCGGCACACTCAGCGGAGAAACCTGTCCATATAACCACACTCTCACTTGTGAGTGGTAAAGACTGAAATCATGGCCTTGATTCGCCTGCGTTTTTCTGATCTGTCACAGCGAGGTCTCTGCAGCAGCTCAGCCACCCAAGGAACGGCATGCTTTGGCGCTCAGACTTTTCCATGACCCACAGAAACATTCTCCGTGTCTGTTTTGGCAGCTGGGCGTAACTCAATCTGCTATGGTATCCACGCTTAGACAATTCTACGCGTAAGCAAAACAGCTACTGTTTTCATCTTACCATGTTTTTCATAGTATCTGGATGTTGAAACAACACTGCCAAAAAATTGACGTCTTGTGCTTTGACAATGGTTGCTCCTGATCGTACGCGGCAATACATGATCTCAGGCACAGCGAGGGGCCCAAGCCTGGGCTTTCTGACGTGTCAATCAATCCTCGGCACCCATCAGACACTCATACACACACGCGCTGCTGCTAGCCAGCAAGTTCAAGCACCTCCACTTGAAAATAGCTGCAGCGACGCTGGAAAAGGAGGCATGTTTTCCAGAATGTTGCGAACTTGTGAAAACAACTCCGCAACTGAAACTGAGAATAGCCTTCGCGATCGCTACCCCCTCTCAGGCAGCCAGCTCACTCTTGGGTGCTATAAATACGCAGTAATAAACCATACCAAGGAACCATGATACAGTAATGTTACAGTAAATTCTGGTGGAATGGCTTTTGAGGTGCACCAGCCTGTGAAAGAGGAAGAGAAATGGGAGACACTCGCATGTTCGAGGGAATGAAGAGGAAATACCTTCGCAACCTCATTTCCCTACCTCTGAACACAGCCCTCCTGTACTTTGTCTGTAGCCTATGGTGCCCTGGCAGCCCATTCATGCATAGAAAGACTTGGCAGAACACATGGTTACCCTTACACTGAATTCTTTCGCCATGTGTGTTTAATATATCTCTGAGATCTGATTCAAGTAGAGCAGATTTGAATATCTCATTATATGGAGACCAATATGTCTTCATACACACAGTAATTATATTGTTTATTCTGATGTTAGAACACTGGATCTCTTGCTGAAAGTCAGAGGACTCGCATACATTTTTCAGTCACTTAGACATAAGTGACTATGCTGACATTCAAATTCTAAACAAATTGCTAATGAGCTTCCCCACTTCTTTTTTTTTTTTTTTTTAATCCTCTCCCCAAAAGCAGATTTCTCAGCCTCTGAGAGAAACAGAATGGAAGAGCTTAAATGAGAAGACGCACGCACATGACTGCAGTCTAAGGAATAGAAGCCCATTTCTCAGCCAGTGTGAACTGCCAGAGCTGTGTTGGCTCCTTGGCGAGAGGGGGAAAGGCAGGAGAAGCAAGAGGATGGAAATACTTTAAACACACTTCAGATGTCTACCTTTGTACTTGGATTTGGTAACGAAGATTTATCTAAATCTTAGCAAGTGAGTGTTTTCCCCTAATGGAAACACAAGCTGCAGTCAGTCGTTTCTTTCCTTTCTGTGCTCCACTACTTTTTTATTTTGTAGTAGCCCTTTTGTTTTGATAATACAAATTGTACTTGTGATGCTACACAAGTGTACTCTTTGGGGTTCCCAAACAATGTCTGGGAGTGCTTTGGGACTGCAGGGTACACTATGAACATAGATATATATAGGACAGACTGTCAAGATGGACAACAGCTTATGTGACCAAAAGTGAATTCTGTGGTTTAAAGGATGTGCTTGTGAGCATCATGGTGACTACCATGGGAGCACCCTTTGAGCAATGTCCCTTGGATGTGACCTGTGGTGCCCCACATGAAAGCACCCTTGTTTAAAGCACGTATGACGCCGCGGGCAGGCTGCAGGCGTTCAGAATGCTCACTGCCCAGGCTCCACTCCCTCCATCACCACCTATGGGTATAACTCCCCATTTTAGCATTACCCCACAAAGATCTGTAGCCTTTGGGTCCTAATTGCTTGGCAGTCATCTTTTCTTCCCTTCCAGTACCTTGATACTTGAGGTCAAGTGTTGAAATGTCACTTGGGTGTCTGGGACCTGAGCATTAGCAGCTGGCTTTCACTCCAGTTCCCAAACCATTTACTGTGGGGGTCTGTATTCACTCAGAGTTCACTGTGACATTCATACCCTTATTACTATCCTGTGTTAATTAAATTTCATATTGTTCTTAATTGTGTGTGTGGCCCCTGAGACAATGTGAAGGATTCATTATTAAAAAGATAGAGTCTTATTTAGTGCAGAATTCAGCGCTAAGAGAGACCTCACTTCACCTACCCGGGGAAAAAGCAGCAATAGAAGGGAAATATCTGAAATATCTGCTGATATATTGGTCAAGAACAAAACCAGCAGGCAAGTCTGAAAGAGGCAAGACCAGAAGGGTGAGAATAAGAAAATGTAGGCATGTGTATCTAAATTTAACCTTAGACTAAAATGCACAAATAATATTAGGTGGCTTGCCACTTGCCTTTCGCCAATGTTGTTTTATGAGAATGTTTCTAACGTAGGATTTACTCCATTTTCAGTCACAAAATGATTCAGCTGGGGGAAGGAAAGGCACTGACTGCACCCGTGTGGCTCGGAGCACATGCATGGAGCCAGGCAGCGATGACATGCCCCCTTTCCCCCTCCAACTTTGGGGGCTGCAGAAGCCATCTGTGGGCATAACTCTGGACCCTTTGCTTGCTGATCTACTCCTCCACTGTATTGAATATCTTTCCTCTTTCTCTGGAAAAAAAAAATGATACCACTGTGCAGCAAAGCGCGTAACTTCTTCAAAGGGCAATGAACATTTGGTAACAAAATGCCTTGTCAATCTATGTGGCTCACTCCGTGCGTTCAGATGAACAGTTAGCTGCTCTCCGCTGAAACCTGTAAGTACCTGTGCTTTCTCTGCAGTAATATAATGTGATGCCCCAATGATATTGTCCTAGATAAGCTACATCCTCTTGTCTATCTCCCCGTTTGTGGGAAAATAAATGAACACACAGTGTGTGTGCTTGTTCTCAGAAACTTCCAGATGTGCTTACTGGTTTCCATGTTTTTTGTCAAACTGCTGTGGATGCTCTTTCATTGCTTCCCATACAAAAAGGAGTCCTGGTCGAACACAGTACATACCAGCTGGCAAAGGGATGGGTTCCCAGCAGGCTTTTGGCATTTGCTACACTAATGTATGCGAACAGGTTGATATGATTAAGGTTAACGAATGAGAGACAATTCCAGACTTTTCTAATTATTGTATAGCATTAAATATTTGCTGGCGCTTTTTATTTTGAAGTCGTCAGGAAGCCATTTAATGTTCATAATGGCAGCCTGACAGTTAATAGATAAGGGATATTCTATCCTTCTCCTACCATTGCTATGACTATAAACCACACTTGCAAGCAGAAAAGATTACAGCACAAAACAGAATTGTGTCTCTGCATGCCCAAGTTTTAAAAGCTTCACTATCAACAAGAGAAAAACTACACGGGTTTCATTTTCATAGCATTCAGTAGAAAGTTATTAGGAAGTGATTCGGGGACCTCCAGAGCTGTAAAACCGAGGGGACCAAGGGGACAGGAATCTGCGTAGCCAGCACACTGCAGTTTGCTGGTTGGCTTGGGTCTCCTTCCAGCCCCACAGTATTCCCAGTTCTCTTTGTGCTGTACTCAGGAAGAGCACAAAGCTGTTTTCTTTCCAGACAATTTTACCGATGGGCCTGACTGCTTAATTGGTTTGGCATAGGATACCAGAGCTCCACCATTTGTCTGCGCTTCCTGTTTGCTTCTGGTCTGTAATTCAGGCTGTAGAACTGCTCTTCAAAGTTTAGTGTGGTATGGTGTGGCAGATTGTGTAGCAGATTGTGTAGCTTTGTATTTGGTGACAAATTTGGTGTTATTTAGATGGCCTTAGGTAGCTCTTGACCCTCCAGCCCCTCGGCTACTCATTTCCAGCTCCACGTCACCGCGTCGCTTTGCTTAGCCAGGTGTTTATGTGGCCATGAAGTACAGCAGCTCTGGGAATTGATCTGGTGGGAAAAGCAGGTTGTGCTTCCCCCAGCTTGTTCACTTTGACTGTGGATGCAGACGTGCCAGCACTGCCCAGGACACCAGCCCCGGCACTGAAGGGCCACTTGAGGAACCATGGTGTGCACCAGTCACCGCCCCGTGGAAGCGCGAGTCTCTGCAGAACGCTCACAACAACGGCCCGGAGTTTGCACTGCTTTTTCAGCTTTTGCCTGCAGGGATTGGAGGAGTTTTAATATCCGTGTGCTCTATTTAGCTCAGTTATATTCCACTTCTACTTTTTCAATACAATGCTCTTGGGGATGCGCACACCTTAAAAATGGAAAAAGAGGATGTGCCCAGTAAAACTTTTCCAACAAAAGCCTGTCAAGCAACATAGGGCATGTGCCTGCATGTGCGCTCCTATGTGTGTTAGCCTGAATGACACCAGAGAAATTATGCCAGAAGGAGATTAATCCTTTTGCATTGTCCTGTTCTTCCTTCAAAGTCAGGAGGAGGTGGTGCTGTGCATAGTATAAGACACATACTTTATCAAGGTTGCACAACTTGATTTCTTAAAGATCTGTCTTACTCCTAAAATTGTTAAAAAAGAGAAATTGGGACATCTGTTACAAAAGAAACATCAGGTTATAAATAAGGAATGGTCAGGGCTTAAGATAGATGTTAGGTGGATGAAAAGCTGGACATGAGCTGTCAATGTGCACTCACAGCCTAGAAAGCCAACTGCATCCTGGGCTGCATTAAAAGAAGTGTGGCCAGCAGATCCAGAGAGGTGATTCTGCCCCGCTACTCTGCTCTGGTGAGAACCCACCTGGAGTACTGTGTCCAGCTCTGGGGTCCCTGGTGCAAAACAGACATAGACCCGTTGGAGCGGGTCCAGAGGAGGGCCACAAAAATGATCAGAGGGATGGAACACCTCTCCTATAAGGACAGGCTGAAGTGAAGGCTCCAGGGAGACCTTATTGCAGCCTTTCAATACTTAAAGGAGGCTTATGAGAGAGATGGCAATAGACATTTTACCAGGGCCTGTTGCAATAGGACAAGGGGTAATGGTTTTAAACTAGAAGAGGGTAGATTCAGGCTAGATATAAGGAAGGAAGAAATTTTTTATGATAAGGGTGGTGAAACACTGGCACACCTTGCCCAGAGAGGTGGTAGATGCCCCATCCCTGGAAAGATTCAAGGTCAGGCTGGACGGGGCTCTGAGCAACCTGATCTGATTGAAGACATCCCTGCTCATTGCGGGGGGGTTGGAGTAGATGACCTTTAAATGTCCCGTCCAACCCAAACCATTCTATGATTCTATTCTATGATTCTTTGTTAACTTAGAAATGATATTTCATTTGTTGATTAGGTAAAAAAATTACAAAGCAATTGAGGGTCAGATTCTCATCTAACCTATCTTAGTGGAGCTCCATTGAAATCAGTGGAGCTTTGCTGATTTACGTCAGTTGAAGATGTAGTCATGACTTTTTATAACTCAAATTAATTCCTGCAATAGGAATATTTTTGACTTGAAGGAAGGATTTGCAGATCAGGATTGATTAGCTCTTTTTTTCTGAATTATTAGAGCATCTTTAGTTTTGTTTTAAATTTGTTTTTACTATCAATGGTAGCTTTTGTCTCTTGTCCTCATAAATTATCTGTTAAAAGTTCTTTAGAGTGTCAAATACTTAGAGTATCTTTCAGATTCTCAGGTGACTAAGATAGGATTCTTTCTTTAATTAAAAAGAAGAAGATTGAGTTTCAGGGCAATCATGTTTTGATATTCCCATATGTATCTAAAGTCACTCAGATTAGGAGAACTGGGCTTCAGTTTTTGAAATTAGACTTTGTTAAATTGGACTCTGAGAGTGCATTTCCCTATCTGACTAAAATACCAGTGGTTTTAAATATTACAAGGTAAGCCCTCATCAACTGTGATAGATGCTAAATGGCATCTTACTTTATGACTCGATTCTGATCTCATTTCTTACACTGTAAAACTGGTGTAACTTCTTGAAACTCAGTAGAATTACTCTAGGTTTAGACCGGCATAATAAAGGTTTAAAGTCTGTCTCTAGACTTCTACTCCCCTAAAGAAAAATGGTTTGCCAACGTAGCCAGTGTAACTAAAACCAGTATGTCAGATAATAGAAATTAATACAGTAATACTGAAGGGTTTAAAGTTATGATGTTCTGTTTTCATTAATTAAAATACCATCTTTGGGGTATTTTACTGAACTTGACTAATTATTACAACTACTTGGAATTCAGAATGTCCACCTCTAACATATCAATATGGCACCATATCAATAACATCACTGAACAGTGCAGGGCTAGGCTTCCTTGGTTGAGCAAAGGAGAGTTTTCATTGGCCAGGTGTGATGCATCAGTGTCCCACCATTAAATGTGATCGCCTACCCAGAACAGAGGTGGTCAGAGTACCTGGTCAGCATCATTTCCAAGGTCCCACCATGCATACAGGCCCTGGAGTGCCTGCACTGTTTCTGGGCCACTTCTGCTCCTCCCTCCTTGCTTGTTTCCCCACCCCTGTCAGAGATCTCCTGCTCTCCTCCCTTCCAGTCTCAGCAGTCTGTGTGTCATCAGCCAGCAGACATCCCTAGCTTGCCAAGCAAGTGTGTGCAAAGCGAACCAGATGCAGGAAGAAGTGAAAATAGAGGTAGTGTAGGTGAGCAGCAGAGCCCAATGGTGCCTCCAGCTTCAGATTCCACAGCTGGACTCTGAGGTCCTCTCTCCTGTTGCCCACCAGCAAAGGCCCTGTGCACATCTGTTCCTTCCAGTGACGGAAGCATTTTAGAGCTCACCACGAGAGTTCCTGTTGAGATTCAAGTCCTTACAATGACCCTGGCTTTTAATGGCATACATATACCTACCTCTGTGGTTTCAAACCTCCACACAGTCACACTTACCCACCAACCATTCTGCCTAATCAATACCTTTAAATGGGTTCTTGCCTTCCCTTCCCTTCCTTTCCCTTTTCTTTCTCTTTTTTCACTGGTCACTTCTCACAACAAAGCCCCACACTTTTCTCTCTTCAGCAATTCCTCTCCCATTGCCTTTCTAGAGCAATAGTGTAGTGATGGCTGCTCGTTGCAGGTGCAGGTAAAGGGGGAGACATCAAGGACAAGCTGAAGAAAGTAGACATTGGGACCAAGACTTGCATACAATGAGGGTTTATGACTTTCAAAGCAACAAGCATACAGCACCACTGCCCCTCCAGCTGTGGTCAGGGCCCCTGAACAGAACAGGTGGGCAGAACATTCATCACGATTTGACTTATTTGGCTGTGATGGGTAAATTAATGTGATTTCATAGTGTGTGAGTCTGCCTCAGTCTCCTCCTCCAAGTTTCTTCCATGTATTCCCCCTTGGTCTTGCTGGCATTGTACAGAATATGGTCTCAAGCCTGACAGAAAAAGTCCACTGTCTTGCTGTTAAAAAAACTGGGGGAGAAGAATTGAAAAGAAACCCACCCTTCTATTTCCACTCCATAGTTTTTTTTCTGGTGAAAACTTAAGAGCTGTAGATGGTGGCTGAAATTGGCAGTGGGTCACTAAGATAAGATGGATAGCATGATGGTTCTGTTGACCTTGATAGCTTTAGCTGCCTGGACAAACTGAGATACCTGCAGAGCCTTGGACAAGCAAGGGCTGTGGAAAACCCTGCCGGGGTATGTCCTATTAGGTGGTGGCAATGGCAGTGAAACAATGCAGTGACAGCAACATCTAAAAGCATGGCAGAAAAATATGCCTTTCAACTGATGTGTAACTGAGAGGTCAATACAGAAAACGGTGATATAGGTCCTCTAATGGCCCTGACTGACAGAGTCCAAGCTTTGTGCATCCAATACCTACAGGTAGCACAGCACGAGAGTCTTCCAAATGGCACGTGCCACCTTGTGAGCACTGTTTCTGTTTTTCATCATTCACACTTCAAATTGTCTAGCAAATGTAATTTGCTTTGCCAGTTTCCAAATAACCTTTACAACCCCTTCCTCAGCATTTCCTGAGAATCATGATAGTCATCTTCCTCAACAGCTGAGATGTGGCTCAGTTTTCCACAGATCCTCTCTTTCTTCTTCTTTCCATAGCTGATCATCCTTTATCTACAGAATGCTCGTCTGTTGCTGTCATGGGTCCTTAGCAGCCTGGGACAGGCTCATACCAGTCCTGCCACCAGGTAAAATGGCAATCTCCAACTCTTTATGGCAAGCAACATGTGCAGTTGTGAATTCTAACTCTTCTTGGAGCCCAGGTCACAGAGTAACATGCAGTGGGAACCTGCGTGTCTCCAAATTGACACTTGTAGGACCACTGCCATGACCAAGAACATCCTACTTTTCACTGGTGCTTGCAAAAGGCATGGAAGCAGCAGTGAGGTACGCTGGTATCCTACTGCTGAAATAGTGTCCTAGATGTAGCGTGAGCTTCTTTATTTTGAAGGTACGAGAACCAGCCTTCCCCAAGGAACTCTCCAGAAGGATCCTCAGAACTAATTCAGCAGGGGTATATTCTTACCCGCCTGATGAACCAAGGCCAGTCAAAGTGCAGAGTGAGACATCAGGCAGTGGGGCTGCAACATACAAACATCACATGGGGAATTCAACTAAAGCATACACGTGCCACGTATGAAGGGAGCAAAATGCATTCTGAGAAATAATATATAGACCCAGCACTAATGACTGCAGAACAGGTGTTACAGACGGGCTAAAAATAAGTCCATGTGACAAAGACTGCTCTGTAATGCCATGGATGCAGTACCCACCTCTCACGTAGAAGAGCTTTGGCCACATCCCTGTTCTTGATTAGGAAGAAGATGGAACTGAACACTGCTTTCTTACATGAACATCCAAAACAGACCAGTAGTCGATGCTACCCGCACTGCTGGTTTTGCCTGGAGTCCCATTCAGAGATAGCGGAGGAGCCGTGCATGTGCTGCAGAGTTGTTTGCACCCGGATAGAGCTGCGAAAAGCAGCAGGCACCTGAGACAAGCTGCCATCAGCAGAAACCATCAGCAAGGAAGTGCTCTGTGTTGCTCAGTTCGTGGTTTACACCCGACCCGTATTTAAATATGCTGAAGACAACTTGGGGCGGGGGCACCATTTCAGCATGTAGCCAACCTAATCCCCCTCTCCTGCTCAGCACTGACGCAAGACTTTTGCTTCCCTCCTCTGACCGATCTCATGCGATTTAAAGCAGCTGAAATAGGTAAAGGTAGTAGTTGTTATTGTGTCATGTTTACATGCATTGATGTGCAGTAGAAACAGGGCGAAAAAAAAGTGATTGTGGTCAAGTGAACTACTGTAGGATAAAGAGAGATAAATAATTCAGATTCTCATTATAACAGAAGAGTGCTGCTCCCATAGAGAGGAGGGAGACTGTCTTTGTGTGAATTGGTATGCAGTGGCTGTTTAGTAGCCCTAGCATGTAATCTAGCATTAGTATTAACATAAATCAGTGGCAGGAATTAACAATATTTCTAAAGTCTTATATGATAACTGGATCCACACTATATTGTTTAGTCCTCCTGGGCATTTTAATAATCATGTAATAGAAATGTTGGAGTAGCTGAGATATTCTTTATATTGCTCTATGAAAGGTCTTTAACGCAATGTCTTTAGCAGACAGTTTTGATAGAATGTGTTGTACAAAAAGAAATATGCCTATTTTGGTAATATGGGTATGTTTCATTAGCTCAGCCCGCAGCGGTATGACATTACATTTAAAAAGGAATACAATTAATAACAATGAGAGGGGTTTTTTTAGCTCTCAGAGTATAGCTGGAGGAACTGAGCAAGGTGTCAGGGCAATTAAATAGAGGCACTGTATTACCTTTGTCTGAACACTCATAACATCATCCTGTCTCAATATGTTGAATAGGGGATTTCTTTGCAGTAGGATTCCTAATTTATTTTGATGTTTCCTATAACTCAGATAATAATAAGATGGACTTTTTTATTAATCTTTAAAAATGTACAAATCTTGGGAATTAGCATGTCTGTGGATCAGTATATTTTCCATTTTCTGTAGAGTATGGAACGATTGTATGAGAGATACACACAATAGCTTCTCAGCACTGAACTTAATGGAACCATCATATCAGCGCCGTGGAAAAGTACAAAATACTGCCGGTGCATGTACAGCACATGGATTAGATAACTGCAGTCCAGGGAAAAAGTTATACTTTGAGACTATTAAAATAATCAACATGGGTATTATTTTATTCAGCATTAACCTTTATGTTCCATGTTAAATGACAATGAAACTGGTGGAACACAATCCTTCCCTAGAGTAACGGTATCCAGCATTTCTTTCATCTCTAAAGAGGCTTCTTAATATCCTGCAATCCTAAAAATGCTACTTTTCCCCCACTGCAGGTCAAATTTAATAACAGTAACGGGAGATAAATGGATTGGGCTCAGCTGAGCCTTCGGCAATCCTGCGGATGGGAGGCAGGGATCTCTGCCCTCTCGGGAGAGGTGGCAGCAGAAGGCAGCAGAGGCACCGCAGGCATGGCCTCGGGGGACCGAGTCCTTCTTCCCGCTGGGGACGCAGCCCTTCCCGTTGCGCTCACTTCTCCGCCAGAGGCTCTTCCGCTCGCCCCAGTCTGCCCAGTATGTCTGGATGGGAAGGCCGGGAGCGCACCCCGATGAGGGTGGCAAGGACGTAACCTGAGGCCTCGCCGCAACCAACGCCCAAACGCATATCAATGCTTTGAAAATGGAAGGCCGAAAGTGTCGCTTTTGCTGGGTCGCTTCCCTTGTGCTGCTCACACTCTCACGGCAGCAACAGTTATGTGGGAAAAAGCACTAGGCAGCTGCCAAAGCAGAAGCGACCTTCCCCTCTCCCCACACCTCCGTGTGCCCCAGGCGCGCCGGCGCCATTTTATGGGTGCCCAGCAGCAGCACGCCAGAGGCCGCAGGAAAACACCCTCCCGGGGCCCGGAGGGGATTAATGAACAACTCCACAGACGTTCATGAGTAACCTATTACCGCTTGGCAGGGAACAGTTTCCCTACCCGACAAGCTCCGGGTTACTCCTCCTGAAGCAGGGCCCAGGTTAATGACACATGGCGCCGGGCCGCCCCAGGCAGCAGCTGCCCCTGGCCCTGCTTAGCCCCGCACGTATGCGGCGGCACATGGCGCCTGGAGCCATTAAATCGCCCCAACCCACCTGCGAGGGACCCCCCTCCCCTGTTAAGTGTTATTGACAGACCCATCAAAGGCGGTGATGCATCGGCCGCCAGCCTCGGCCCCAGCAAGCCGGGCCGGGGGGTGGGGGGGGGAACGACATGTGGTCGCCGTGGCAACAACGGGGCGCGGGGCCTGCCGGGAGGGGTGTGGCGGCTGCCCGGCGGCCATGTTGGCGGGGCCCGGTGGGAGAGGCCTGGCGCCCTCCCATCGATCCGCCGGGCCTCGGCGCTTATCGACCGCTCCAATTTGCAGGAATTTACGGTATCGATGTGGGGCTGATTAACATTTTGCGCCAGAGCGGTTCAATACGGGCTGGTAACAGCTTTTAATGATTAATTGACTTTTATGATTCCGCCTCAGCGCTGTCAGCGAGCTGTGAACGGCGGGCATGCTCCTCCCCGAACCGCTCTCCAGTGGCACAGGGCAGTGATTGAGTACCTGGGAAATTAGTGTCCTTGCTGTCTCGTTTTATGAAAGATAAATGCTATGACATTTAACGCAGACCTTAATTTAGAACCGAACTAAGCAGATCATTTTGCAATTTAATCGTAAACAGGTAAATATCAAAACTTGTTCAGCATTTCACAAGTTTGGTGGACAGACAGCAAAGGCAAAGCGGAGCAGGCAGCGGGGGAATGGCAGAGGTAAAGTGAGGTAATGAGACTTGGAGCCAGCAGTGTTTTAATAATAAAAATGGTGGTATAAGTGTAGACAGTCTCACATCCACTAGTCAGGTATGTTCTTCCCACATGGCCATCTCGCTCTCTCTTTCTCTTTCCTCCTATAATCTCATTCACTGTTCCCATGCTAACTGTAAAATGAGGGTTTCCGACACATGACTTGATACATGAAAAAGAATGTCACCTACAGTTAATCCGTTACCTAAAACAAACATAAACATTATGGAAAAATTGCAAAGGAAAACAAAATTTTATTATACTCCATAACAACTGAAAAAAGATTGTCTGGAAGGCTGCGTGCTGTCAACTCCTACCTTCCTGTGTTCGTATTTATAGCCTATTTATTTGCATTCATTTTAATTAAAAAGATTGTAAGTTTCTTTTTAAATAACTGTCTAAACAAAATGTCATATTATGCATGTTTATACATACAAAAGATAAAATGGCACATTTTGATCCTCTTTGAAATTTTATTCTCTGCTTTCTCACCACTCCATCATCCCCTGTATTTGAGCCGATTTACAGAGAAAATGAGGCCACAACGGGCCAGATTCTTAAATCATTTTGACCCACTTTGGAAGAGCTGGAGAACTGCCGAATCTCCCCATTCGAGGATTCCCTTGGCACGAGGGAGTTCCTAGCTCATACAAAGCTGACAGAGCCAATTCCTATGCCATCTGTTCCCACAGAACCCGTTTAGAGGAGCCTACTGGGGGCAGAGTAGGGGTGCAATGGAGTCATTTCTGCCTTTTCCCTCTTCCTTTCCAAATCCCTCATGGGGGCAATAGCTAACCTGTTAAAGTACAGCATGAATCCCAGAAAAAGAAAGCTACAGCAGGCTCCCTTGCAGCTCTTCATGTCCCTTAGAGCTGTGCCCTGTACTCCTTTTACGAGTTGGCTGGGATACTCCAAAAAGCTGCGCAGATGAGGCCGGCTCCAAAGGCTGTTCTCTTTTAACCTGAATCACTTTGTGGAAGCTGTTGTGAAGGAGCAATCAGACAAAGAGTTAAATTGCAAAACTGATTGGGCAGTAACCTCTGGGGAAAGGGAGAAAGGGGACAAACTTCTGGACACGGCTGAGCGCATCCACATTTTAACCCTGATCAGCAGAAGTCAGAAGAGTTTGTCTAACAGCAGCCCTCGGTGCTGTCACGCCAGCTATGTGATACCTGGAAGGGGGTGCTTAGCTGTTGAATCAAAATTCACAGTGCTGAGTAAGACACCTAAAGCTCTGTGTACACTGGATGTTTGCCTATGGATTTGTCCTGATGAGCTTTGTGACCCCACTGGCAGTGTGATCAAAATGGCGTGTACTCAGGCATGTATCTCCACTGGAAAGCACCCGCTATTAGCTGAGAGGTAGTAAGGTATGGCTTTTTAAACCACTTCTCAACTGGTGCCGCTTGTTACACTCCCACCTGACCATAGGAGCACGTCCCCTGCTTCTCAGCAGGCGATACAGCAGGCTGGCGGGGAAGTAGGGTTCATGCTCCCCAGAATGAAGCAGGGACAGAGAGTCCACACAGTCAGCCTATCTCAGCAATGAGGTGGCAAGTATGTGCTGAGGGGGAGCCTTGACATGCTGTTTGTTTGTATTTTAACACCACCATTCAGATATTTGCTTCTTCCTCTCAGCCTGAGCTTCTGCGCGACTGGCACATTCAGAGTGTGACAGCATACCACACTGTGCATGGGACAGACCAAAAGGTGCCTCACAGCACCCCAGAATCCAGCTTTGTTGCCCCAAAAGAGAGAAAGAAGAGCAGGTCCCAAGGGCTACTCCAGCTACGAGAGGGGAGGGGAAGCAGTGAAACGTGTCGGAAAGCCATGCTTGGACGCTGCTGTCACTGGGTAACTGGGGGAATGACTGCTGATCCTGGGAGGAGCAGCAGGTTCCCTGACGCATACTCTGACCTCTCACTTCGTGTCATCAGACAGCCTGGCTTTCAAGGATGCAGGACACCGGTTAAATGGCTATTATAATAGCCCATTATAACCCGGGCAAAGGTCAGTCTAAGCCACTGCTCTCACTTGTGTGCTCTTGTTAGCACCACTTGTGCTAACAGCTGGCCCTCGATAGAGCTCAAACGTGTCCACACAGACTGCCTCTCCACTGACCCAGCAGTTTGAAGATCCAGGCTAGAGAGTGTGCTTATTCTGGCTTTAGAGATCAGCAGTGAGTAAATTCCTGAGTTAGATCACAATTTTGGGCTAAGGTCTAGGAAACATGCAAGGCAGATAAAGCTTAAATTCCTCTGACATCAACTGAAGAAAGCTGACACTTAGAAAGTAACCATGGGTAGATGGGTACAGTGAGACATATGCCTGCTCCTGTCCTGTACGGTGACCCAGCTCTGGTCCCACAGCTGTGCATACCCATACAGCTACAGCACTGGACCTAAGCTCACAAGCCTTATCTCCTGAACCAGAATGACGTATATCATTTAGCCTGGATCACAGATGAAGCAGATGTGTCTGTGAGAATGGGCACAGCAAGTGTTCCAACCGCAGCTAATAGGAAATCCCAGTGAGGGGAGTTTTGCTCCCCATCAGAGCTGCAGTTAAGTGTGTCTTCAAATGTCAGTTTCTGAACTGGGCTGTCCTGTGTTTAGCTACCTTAGTCACACATCTGGTGGCTTGTCTCTATACTCCTTTGCTATGGGGTTCTTGCTGAACTGCTTTTAGCTAGAAACCTGTTGATTGTGTGCCCCAAAAATGGGACTCCAGCCCTATCTCAGCAGACTCTACAACAGTGTAGAGAAGGAGGTCTCATCAGAAGGATTTAGGTGAGTGGGAATAGTGATGAGAGGGTGCTTCTGTTTTCTCTGTATTAGCTGTGTCACTATGCAGCCCAAAAGGCACAGCTCATAGAGCCAGAGGGAGCAGAAAGGAGTGCCATGAGTGGCGCGGGCAATGAGTACTCCCACTGAGAATGGGAAGCTCTGAACCCTGGTTTTCAGTCTGTGCCTGTCTACATGCCATGCAAAAGCAGTGCCTCTCCTTTGCTCTATTTAGCTCTGCGACTCTCAGCTACATCATGTGAAGTATGATGTGGTCCTCTCCCCTGCTACCTCTTCTCTCTCAATGAGAGTCTCCTTAAGAGACCTTCAAACCCATACCTTAGGCTAAAGAGAACTGGAAACTTTTATTTCCCAAAGTGTTCCAGCTGCCAGGCAATTGCACAAAAGCAGTTGTCACATTTGAAAGGAAGTGGCTGAGAACACTGAAACCAAGAGCATATGAGACCATGCTGATATGGTCTTTTGCAGATGGAGGTGAGCCTATTTTGTTCTTTTTCCAAGCCAGCTGGGGAACTGCTTTACTGTAAGCTGATCCTGAGCTAATGCAACTACACAGCTTCACGTTCAAAAGCTTCTAGTTAGCATTGTGTGCCCCAGAAAACAAGCAGGGGGACTCTCAATTGGTGTCAAAAGCCAGAGTAGTCCTACATGTTGATCCTGTGCACCTTCTAGGGAAACCTCATTGGTCCTGACCCAACAGAGTATAAGGTGGGGAAGGCCCAGCTTGTGAAAGGAAATAGGAATGGTTCAGCTGTGTTCAAGATGTAAGACAAGCAGGCTGTTGCTTTTTCTGCCTCCAGTTGCAAAAAAACCCCAACAAAATCAAAAACAACCAACCAAAAAAAGAAAAAGCAATAGCACTTCTTTGCAGAAGTCTGTGTGTTGGGGCAGTAATCAGTGCCTCTGCTTCTTTATTTCCCTGGAACGTCCAAGAGCCTTGTTCTCCTGAACCCTGCTGTCCTGCCCCCGGCTCTGTCCTAGCCTTCACTGTACCTTAACATTTTCTGCTGCAGGGGAAAATAGGCTCCAGCTCCTCCGGCTGCAGGAAAACTGCACTCCTTTTTACTTGAGCTGGCTGTGGGTAGGAGTGGCCAGACACACACACTAGGACTGTACTGGGTACCTAAGAAGTCCCACCCAGTCCCACCCAACCTGCCTGGGAGAAGCCTCATCAAGATTGGCGGTGTTTTCTATGTGACCCTCAGTGTGCACTTACATTCTGCCTAAGTTGCATTTTAGGCGCATGAAAGACAGTTTGGGATCATGCCCAGGTTCATCGCACAGTGCCTTGAAGAAGTTCCACCTGCTTACCTGCAAAAATGAGACTTCATGTTTCCTGCTCCCTTGGTGGGGGAGCTGAGGAAGCAGGAAACATCCTGCGTTGTCTGAATACGACAGTGGAACAAGAGCCATAGAAAGAGAAGGCAAACTGTGCAGGCAAAATCTCAGCCTCACTGAAGTCCCTAGCAAAAATTCCACTGGCTTCAACAGCTTTCTGTTCTTTAGCTGCGTGTCCTTGTGTCTGACCGCAGACCCCTTTCAATGGCAAAGTGTTAATAAGTTGTATGACTACTACAAAGGCAGAATGCAACTTTCTCCATTTTTATTATGGCGCAATACATGCACCCTGAGTAGCAAGCAGCATCTCTTTACATCAGGCCTTGTGCGTCAGGTAATACAGGAAGAGTATTGTATTATTAAGAAAGTGTTTCTCTCACAGTGTAGAATGACTGGCATTGAGTCTTTTCCCTCTCTATTCTATCACATTCCTCTCTATTCTATTGCATTTTGGACTATATGTATGCTGCATTCACTGAATATTCCCCTATTCAGCCTCACTGACTTTTGTTTAGGTGCATGGCTAGGGGATACTGGAGGAGGAGTGTAGTAGACTGTATTTGTAATTACATCTCTGATATTTATCCATTCAAAAATAGCACAATAAATTTTTGAGGAAAAATAATATCCAGCAGTTTGCCAAGACAGACCATTGTTTTTCCGCAGCCACATGCCCGCCATTCCTTGACAAAATTCCACACATTATCTTTTTTCAGGGGTTCAGAGGGCAGTTACCAAGTGTAATTTCCACCTGTAGGCACTGATTTAGTTTTGGTTTTATGATTCCTCTTCCAGATTTAGAAGATAATTTAATTAGGCTTCTTATAGATTTCTTTGGCAATTTTTGAATATATATATATATTTCTCTTTCTTGATTACGATCCCCTCTAACTCACTGGATGTCCCAAATTATAAGCTTTGCATGGAATCAGTTGCCTTTGGCTATGTTTGGTATTATGTTACCTTCTGTTCAGTTAACGGTGTGGAGATAGGCCATAAGCACTGGAAAAACCTCAAAGCTCTTTTCTGCTGTTTTGAAATTGAGAAAGCAGAAACATAATTGCTTTTGTTGGATCACAATCCTGAATAGCAAAAGACTTTTTAAACATCTGCCCTTCCTTTGATTGGCTTTACATCTTCTCTCTTTTTTGTCTACTGTTCATTATTCTGCATTTTATTCACTAATGAAAAATTCTATCCATGACAATATTTTCATATGCTGTAAAATGACTGGGATTCAATGCATTTAATCTGATCTAGCCCTACAGAAAACCTTAATAGAATGTGACAATATATGTTAATTCTGTGAGGTTTGTATTTCCTTCTTGCTCGTGTAATATCTGATCTGTCCTACCTACAATCTCAGCTCAATCTCCTGCAACCCTGACTTTTAACAGAGCCAGAGTCTAACTCCCAGGATGTATTTGTAACACCTATTGAAGGCAAGCAACTTTGCATGGCTACATGGGAAATAAATTTTTCTTTCTTTGTCACTGGGGCCCTATTCCCATTCAGATCTGTGGCAAATCCAGCACTGGCTTAAATTCCACCAAGATCAGGCATCAGAATTGTTCCATTTTACACAGGATTCTTCCTGACAGGAGAACTCGCATGTGTCTCCATGTGCTGATCTCCCTCCCCTCTTTATCACTAATCGAATGACTTGATATGTCTCTCCTCTTTTTTTTTTTTTAATACCACTGTCAAATACCTGTCATGACATTAGCATTCATTCCCAGGGAAATGTAGCAGCCAGAAATAATGCTGATCCCCGAGTGGACCGGAATAATCTGTTCATTCTGCAGGGAATAGCTATCCTTATTCAATAATAATATTGAAATTAAGAAATAACACTCTGTCTTTTAACATGGGAAGACAATACAAATAATTGGGGAATTTCCTAATGAGTCTGTTATTAAAACAGTATCTAGAGGAAACCTGAGCGTTCAGCCAACTGAAATGTGTCCTTTTATTTTTTTCCTGGTTTGAGCATAATGCTTGACATCAATACCACAAGTATTTTCAGAGCTACCTGGGAATAAGGGGGAGTGAAGGCAGGAGGCTTTTGAAAAGTCACTTCTGATATTGCTCATTTAAAAGCTAAGTATTTCAAAAGCAATGAGGGCCAAATTTTCAAGTGCCGATAGTCCCCAGTTGGATCCAGATTTTCAGAAAGATTCCATTCTCATTTACACTTCTCAATAGAGCATTTTTCCACAAGTGCTCAGCAGCCAGCAATTCTTTCTGGCCAGGAAGTCGTTGAGAAAACTGGCCTTTATTTTTTTTTTTTTTTTTTAAGTGCCTAAAAGGGGAGCAGGGAGCTCTTTTGTGAATCACGTTCTTCAGGCAAGTTATGCCTGATGAGCCTGGCACTGAGAAAAGGAGTGAAATATAACTTTCCTCTCTGAAACCTCTAGAGACGGTGGGCGCTAGAAAGACCTAGTGTACTGCTGGGCAGAGATAGCTCCGAGAGAGCTAGCTTGGAGACTGGAGGCAATGGAGAAACACCCATAATTCCTCCTGGAGCTTTGTAGTGTATGAGGGAACAAGTATTTCCATGAATACCAGAATTATTCCGGAAGCCTAGTTTCCAATGGAGTTAGTGTTTCATGGCTGACTGACATTTTAAATGAATTATACTATTGCTGCGGTGTGAATTCTGCCCTTATCAGACACTGGAGAATCCATAGGGGAGAGAAGCCTTAGCTGTGGAGTGGATTCCCTTCTATCTAATAAGGTATAAGCTCTGACTGAAGCTTTCCTTCACATACATCCAGTCTCTCTCCCAGGTGGATTCTCTCCGTGTCAAATGAGAATCGAGCGTGGGCTGCAGCCTTTCCATCGGTAGGAAAACTCTTCAGCTTTCTATTTTCACAAAAACTTATGAACTTGATTATCTCTGAAACCGCTACCTTTCTGCCAGGTTCAGCTACAATTGGCCAATAGGTTCGAAGTTATTGGACAACCATGCGCACGAGCACACACACACACTGCAATTATACAAGCTGTGCTTCCTTATGGAGCCAGGATAGAAACACCCACTGCTAAAGTCTAAACAACTGCAGCCTGCTGTGTCTATGAGCGAGTTGGGGAGGCTATAATAAAGGACTGAGTGGAAAGAGAAATAAATTACTCCCTATCTCCTGTCCCATATAGCTATCAGTCACGTGTCTCCCTCCATCCCTAGCCATAGCTACTCCCTGTCAGACGCGACTGCTCCAGAGCCCCTTTGGCGTGGAGCGTGCTGGGGGGGAGGCAGTCAGGGAAACTGGAAGCGTTCCTGGCCAGTCTGCCAGTGTGAAGGATTGGCAGTGCTTCTTGCAGTTTCCTTTCCCATGAGCAACTAGCAGCAATCAAATACAATCTAGCCCTCATTATTTGCCGTTAGTTTCTTTGATTGTGATTTGGAAATACGTTGCTAAGGAAAGCAAAAACCGTGGTTAACTGATTGATAGAAAATAAGAGTCATAGAAAACATCTGGAGAGCCAGATGAGTACAAGCCATTGTTTAGTTTAATACCCTTATAATATTTGCTGCAAACAGCCAAGCTGAAGGGTGGATTCTTCATCATTTTTATTATGTGCTCATTCCAAAATATTAGTGAATGGGCTTTGACAGCAACGTTTGATCCATGCCCTTTTGCCCAGACATTACCATGTCTTGGCTTCATGAGGCAGCGTAAGGCCAAATTATCAGAACATAATATCGAAATGTAAGAATGGTCATACTGGATCATACCAGCATCCCTCTAGACTCCTGCGTCTGATGGTGACTAACAGCAGATGTTTAGGGAAAAATACAAAGCCAAAAAATGCAGCCGTTGTTCTCCAATACACCCTCCTAGCTTCTAGTGATTAGCAGCTAGAGAACAAGCTGAGCCAGAGGTGGTATCTTTGTATTTAATATGGCTAGATGGATTTTTCTCTTCTTGGATTCTCCCCCTCAGCCTTTGAAGGTAGAAATAATGAAGAGCTTATGTTTTGTCTAGGAGAAAATGCTGAAGAGGGAAATCCTACAGCTGGAAACTTTCGGAGTCACCCCTAGAAGTGGGCTCCATTAAGCTGCAGGGGCATGTCTAACCCTAAGTTAAAGAAAGGGAGACTCAGCCTCCAATTTGAACTTTTGGTGTTCACTCTTCAGCTAACCGTGCCGTTGTCGGGCAGCAGAAAGCAGCAGGGGAAATGGGGTGGAAGCAGACTGCAGCTGCTCAGAGCCTCCCTTCAGGCAGGCAGGAGAAGACCAGCATATCACCTGGCTGACCGTACAGCCCACCAGCTGCAGTCCTGGGAGCCAACGCCATGGTTGAAACATGCTCCTGAGACGCCATTAAGCAGGGTGGTCTCTGAGTACGTATAGAAATATGGTTGACAGAAATGTGGTTAATGGCCAACTTTCTTCAAGTCTTTCCAGGTCCATTCCTATGCTGATCATAGTTATTCAACAACTGTGCTTTACACCTACGTCAGTGTGTTGCGGATTTGTTAAGGAACGCTCTACGGGCCCAGGACAACAGATAAGTGTTAGCATATTTCCGATTTTACAGACACTGAAAATGAGACAAAGAGTTGAAATCACTTGCCTGAAGTCCACAGGGCGAATTGGGAACTGAACCAGGTGTAGAAACTACACACTCCTAATTCTCTGTTTGCAATGGCTCAGAAATGCTGACTCCTAAGGAAGTTCTGTGAGTGAAGGACATTCGTGAGGGCCTCCACTGTAGCCTTTTTTTAATTCTACATGTTCCTGCCCCTTCTCACATCACATTCGTTTCTACCCAAAACTGGTGTGGTCCTAAAGCCACCCCAACTGAATCACCCACCAAAGCAGAACGGACACGGTGTAGTTCCTGCTCTCCGCTTTTCCATCAGACCTTGTTCACTACACGTGAAAGGACTTGCCAGCAAAGCTACACTAATATAATACCAACAGAGCCACCTCAGTGGAACCGTTTTGATGAACAAAATAATAAACCAGCAAAACGACCTTTTTTTTTTTTCTCCCTGATATTGTTCTGTCTACCTCAGGCAATTGTTTTCATGCTTCTGACTGACACAGCCAGGATGGCAAAACTCTGCATAGACAAGAAATCCTGAGGGTGGGAGCAAAATATTCACTGCTGGTTCCAGTTGCACCTCAGTTGTCTCTCTGGGCTGGCTGCTTGCATGAGGGAGTTTGCTTTTAGAACTATATTATTGGAGATTTGGGGCAAGTGTCATTATTATTTGTTAATTCTCCTTTTTTAATATTGCTCATTTTAAAAGAGCGCTAGACTCCAGCATTTCCTGATGCTATAGGAACTAAAAACTAGGCCAAAAAAAAAAAAGGTGCTTTGAGGAAGATCAACAGATAGACAAAGCCCTGGCAATGTTTGACCATTGGGATGTATTTACTGAAAGAAGACCCATTTTGAAGGACAGACTCTGTCTGAGCAACTGTGGAAAAAGCCTTCTGGAAGCAAGTCTGGCAGAACTGATAAGCAGAGCTTTGAACTGAGAAATGAAGGGTACAGAGTCAAACAGTTGAATAAACTCCACGTGCCCGGAGAAGACCAGAGGAGAAAGCCTAGGTACGCGAGAGTATGCCAAAGGACAAAGAAATTTCAGTGATCAGAATGGCTGGGAAAAAGAAGAAAGAAAGTGCAAACTGTGATGAGAACCACTTCCAAGTTGGCAATATGGTGAGTGTCAGGAGAAGGTCTTAACAAAGCTGTGGTATGGGGTACAGAAATATTTATCAACAATATATGTACCGAAAAAGGGAAGAGCATGAGCTAAGCTGGCAGGGCATTCGGCAGGACAGGTATGCACTGGTAACACAACAGAATAGCAATCACGGCTGAAACACTGGTCTCGAAGCATATGCATTATTCAGAAAGGCAGAGATAAAGGTGAAGGTGGTGGCAGAGAACTGTGCATTAATGATATGAAACACTGCAAAGGATACGCAGAAGGGAAAGCATGCGAAAAGCAGAATTTGTTCTAGTTAAAATCACTTTGGGGAAAGCTGGTAAAAGAGAGCACTTGGAAAGTGCAAGCCCCCTGATTTGGTTCTGGTTAAGGGTAAAGTCAGCCATTAGAGAGGCAAGTTCCACTGGATTTGTATCATGCAGGGAAATTTTTACCTTCCCAAATACGGATCAAAGAACAAATGCCTCTAATGATGATAGAATCCAGATACTTCTGGATGTAATAGTCAGCAAATTTCTTAATAAAATTCTCACAGAACCGGTAAAAAGTGATGCTGATTGAGACTTGGTTTTTGTAACTGATGATTGCAGCAAAAAATGACCTTGGCTCAAGTGGTCAGGGACTGACACTTCCTAATTAAATGGAACAGATAAATGAGTCTGTTAATAAGGTTTTGGATTTCAAAAGGGCAAAGTTTGGTAAACTCATGGAATTGATTAGCAAAGTCAGATGGATTGCAGAGTCCGAGCATTAAAATGTGAGAGAGGCCTGGAGCTTCTACAGGTCTGAGAGAATAAAAGTTTTGGGAATCTGCGTAACAGGAAAAAGAGAAAGCCTGGTTGTATAACCCCTTCAAGAGAGGTTCTAGTACATCACCTTATCTCTTTTAAAAGAAAGACAGGGTGCTAAACAGGGAATGAACTAAAGTATGACAGGAAAGATCACACCAAAGTCCTCCTAAGCTTTCTTGGACAAGATGATATACCACACACAGAGAACAAGGTAAATACTGTCTATTTGCATTTTACTGCATCATTTGGTACAGTAGCACAGAAGACATTATTTGTTAGCTGGAGCTCTGCAGAAAACCTGTATGTGTAATAAGGATCTGGCTCATAGCATACAGACAAGTCTGAAAAAAAAGCATTACAAGGCTAGAGAGAATCAATTAGGAGAGTTCTTCAAACTAAGTGTTGGGACCAATCTTGTTTAATATTTTCATAAATGATCGTGACATAAGTACAGACTTTTAAATTTTTGATGACATTGGGAGGTGTCATTAATGCAAGGAAAAGTGTATCAAGACTCTGAAAACAGGTAAAGATTAAAAACAAAAAAATTAAATATAAGGTCAGGACTAACAGTACAATTACCCGTAGTTGCTCTGAGCTTGTAAGTGAGCAGAAATACATGGCCACGTTATCAAAGGTGACTCTCATGACAGTATGGCCCAGCCTTCAAAACAGATAACTAAAATCCAGTGAGGCAGAGATCGGGAAGTGTTAATACTTTAGGACAAAACCTGATGAGACCTTGTGTGCAGCTCTGAGAACCCATGGGCAGGAAAGCTCGATTCCAGCTGGAAGCACTGTGCAGAAACACGACTAACTTGACCAAGAGGAAACAAGAAGAGGCTTGAATAATTTGGCTTGTTAAGCTGGGAAAATAAAAAAAAAAAAAAATGAGGACTGAGAAGATACAAGCTAGCGACAAGAAATCAGCAAAATCAGAAAACATTTCCTAGCTGTTAGAGCCATCAGTCTTTCTGTGGGGGAGAATGAGAACCAAGAATCTAATGGCATTTAGGACTGAACCTGACACATAATTGAAAGAAAATCTATGCATTTGCAATAAGAGGAGGTCTTGCTAGTCCAAGAAGTCTCTTCTGGTCTGGTGGGCCTAGCTGTGGCTGAGTATCTGGGTATCTATCTGATCAGGAGGAGGGATTTGTGTGATGAGAGAAGACTGCAAGTCTCCTTCGGTGTTTGATAAATCTTTTAGCTGCTTCTCAATTCTAAACTTTTGCTGGTTTGCCAAACATGAACTGAAACAGAAAGACCCAAATCTTGCAAAAAACTTTTCAAGTTTGAGCAATATTCAGTAACCTGAATGGCGAAGGAGGAAGAGCATGGATTTTCATGTAAAATTTAAAACATTTTTCTCAGACTTGTCTGACTACTCAGCTGAATTTCACTATCTGAAATATTCAGGCTGGCTATGCCCTACATAGAGAACAAGCCCCATTCACTACCTGCCTGCCAGCCAAACATCGAAAATGAAAAAAAAGTGGCCTAGGACATTTTGTTTAATACCATCTAATATGTATGCAGTGTTGCTGTTTGACAGTTTGAAGCTAAACCTACTTGCAGAGCTAAGGGCTTGGGCTTCTTCTTGCACGAGGCCATAGGAAATTACCCATTGGCTTCACTGGGATAATACATACAGAGTTCTTACAGCTGAGCGGGTGGATACTTTCTCCTCTGTCCACAGGGTCCATCTGCTTCTGCTGCTTCCCAGAAAGGTCCTCAGAGTGAAATTTTCAATAAAGGTGACAGGGTCCCCTGAGATGTGTTTTTCTGAAGAAACTGGTGCTTGGTTATGCTTCTGCTTCTGCCACTGTTAAGCAGCCATTCCCTGTGTCATGCTCGACTCCTGAGACTCACCTGTCCGGTCTCCGTCTTGCACTGTGGCTCTGGCAACTTGCTTGTTTTCAGCCCAGTGCTGCAGGCTGTCTCAGGCCGCTGACCTCCCAGGCTAGGTGTGATCGATCCCCCCACCACCTGGCTCCAGCTGACACCTGAACCCTTGGAGCAGAACACACAAAGAAAGGCTTTGCAGTACATATGTCTCTTCCACCACAGCCCAGCACAGCAGCTCCCTTGCCTTCATACCTCCCAGTTCATGGGGTCTCACTAACTGGGCAGAGAGAGAAAACCTTGAGTTTATTATTTTATAAATCTAACTCTTCACAAGCTGTACATGCCAGCCCTTGGTAAATGGGTATATTTCACCCCAGCACAACCATGTGAGAAGGCATTCCTATACTCATTTCTGACGGGTTTTGGTTTGGGGTTTGGAGGTCTTTGTTTCATTTTTTATGACTGGTCTCATGCTGCTTGGCATTTCCTTTAATGCTTGGCTCTTAGGCTCATATGGTTATACAGAAAATATTTGAAAAGAAAGGGAGGGTCCAACTCACCCTCTCATGAAGAAAAACTAGAAGACCTCATGCTTTGGTGAAGCACCACAGCCTGGAGGGCAAATAACGGGGTGCCTAAGTAAAACTGCATTTCAGTCAGCATGATTGTAAATTGATCTGCAGTTGACCTGAGGGCTGGGTTCATGTTTTCTGAGCATTTTGCCACTGGCTACAGTATAAGTCAGGCCCCTTTTTTAAAAGTGAGCCCATCCAAGAGATTTTGTTTGATGTGGGCAAAATGCTTTCCCCCTCAGTAATAACAGCTCATCCTGACTAGCCCTGAGTCAGTGCTGAATGCAGCTTGTCCTTGTCGGCACTGCCTAGAGAGAGGTAGGACAGGATCCATCTACCCTAACTTCAGCCATCTGGCCAGGTACGCTATAAGCTAGCTGTCTGGCCTCCTGCTATAATCGACTGAGCCATGCAGGCAACTTCAAAAGGTGACTCATCCCTCCCTTTAATAGGTGCCTAAGCGAGCTGGCATGAATCGCCCTCAATCTTTCTCCACTGAATCCAGAGGGAGCCCAGACTTGGCCTACCCATTAACCAGTATATGGCTAAAGTTAGCGAAGATAAATCCCATCTGCAGTCAGTGCTGGGTCTGATAACTCAACTGCTAAAGCCACGTTTGAAATGCAGGCACTGCTTTTAGAAACAGGTATCATAAACTTATTGGTATCAGATGTTCTCCATAAATGGGCAGTCCTAAAGGGGGGACAGGAGGGAGGGGAAGGATGGTAACCCCTTGATTGTGAAATTACATGATTACTAAATGAATATGATTCTTCAGCAGGCTGTTTTTAATGTCTAGGTTGTGTTTCTAATGAAGGAAAACATGTTGTATCACTGATCCATATCACAGTGCTCATGCTGACTGCTATCAAGAGAAGGCAAGCTCTAAACACAGGACCTCTCAGATTTTTATTCATACCTGCAGAAATAAAACCAGAAGGTTGTTCTTTTTTAAAATCAAAATAGTCTCTGTGCAGTGTATCTGATTCAAACCATATTGCTAGCAAGGTGGAACCTTGAAAACATTAAGATTTTTCTATGGTAAAAGTTAAAGATTAGAGGGCCCTGAGGAAACAGAACACATGGGCCAAAAGTTTTAAACCCAAATATTAAAGATAGTCAGCCAAGTCAAAACATTGGCATCTACATGAAGGGGTCATGAATTACAGAGGGACCGGGAACCCACTGAGTCTACTTATTCCCTAGCGCTTCTGAAAACTACTCCATTTTTAATTAAATACCTTCATGTGAATGAAGCTGCTTCAATTTTGTACAAAGGAATTCATGTGCTCCTTGCTTTACTGGAAAAAACTCAAAAGGGTTTAGTCCCTTGTCTTTCTACACTGGAAAGGGAAGAAGGATGAGAGAAGCCTTTGGAGCTGACAGAGGTTTCTCCAGTTGAATGAGAACTCCCCCGGGGGAAAAGAAAAAATAAAATAAAAAATAAAAATAAAAATCACATAATTCACCAACAGCTCAGCAAAAGGACTTTGGAGGGATAGAAAACTCTCCCACCACAACTTCATCGGGTTCAGGATCAAAACTTTAGGATGAACCAACCTCCGTGAGTTGCACAGTGAAGGGTACGTTTGACTTGCCACAGCTGATCCCATCTATGGCCCTCCTGGGACTGACCTGGGAAACACATTGCCTTGAGTTAGCTCAACGAGCTGTTCTCATCTTTCAAGCAAGAGAAGACTCACAATGCTGTAATAATGTCAAAGCCAAAGCCTAACGTCCTTGAATGATAAAGAAAACCCCAAGTACTCTGGATTATATAGTAAAAGAAAATAGGTGTCATATTTTAAGTCGAATTACAATCTTTATGTCCCACATGATTAGAAACAAATGAATATCTGCTACTGTAGACCTAAAAGTAGATCTCCCTCACTGATGTCAGGAGGACCTTTCCTAAGATGGAGGTTGTGACAGCAAAAAGTGCCATCTGCCATCCTTCTGGACTCGCACTCCTTGTGGGGTGACTGAAGAACAAGCATGGGGAATCCACCATCTGAAACACATTGGGCAGCTGTCCTTCCATCACTCTTCACGTAAAAGTGGAGGAAAAAATTTTCCTTTCTTAGTTTAAAAGTTTCTCTCAGTTAAAAATAATAATTCACATTTCCCAATGTTACCACAAGCCTGGGCTTCTCTGCTGTCCTTTTCCGGACAGTATGGCTTTGGACAAGGCACAAAAGATTTGTCTGTCCTCACCTTCTCCATTCACAGCACAGTGAGCCCTGGTGCCAAACACAACACCAGGGATGCCAGTCTCAGGGCAAGGCACTTGGAAATTAAGTACTGAGACAACCAACTTTTGAGACATGTAAATCCTTCACTGGATCTAGTCATAAAACTCTCTAGTCTAACTCTTCACAGGTGGCTAACGAACTGGAGGGTGTCTGAGTTTTCATGCCTACTCCGAGACATCTTAGCCTGACTGTCAGAGGTTGTCTATTGTCCATACACCCAAAAATGCATTCTTATTTCAGTGTCGACAGAAATTGTCCTTCCTCCCAATCATTGAACAAGATGAGCATTCCCAGACTCAGAAACAAAAATGTATTCGGGTCTGAGGATATACACGTTAAAATTTCTTGTCTATAAAACCAGTTTAGTGACAGTAGTTTATTTCATTTTTGTCATGCAAAGTTTAGTTTGTATTTACAAGCCTTATTTTGATTCTGGAATAAATGTGTGTTATTTTTAATTATTAGTGCTCATAAGGTGTCAGAAGATTACACGGGACAGGGATTATGCATCACACTTTCACCTCTGAAAATGCAAAACCCGATAAAATTTGACCAAGCAGCAGAGAATTGATCAGGCGGTCATTACCAATGCTTAATTGTCTGGTTTATGTAGTGGCCTGTGGTGCAGCACAATCAGAAAGGATAAAGTCCTGGTAACCTTGTACTTCAGATTCCTTCTGGCACGTAGGAAGCTTTTGCCCCATATGATAAAGCAGGAGAGAGCACCTGAAAACTCTGCTTCCGGCTGGCAGGGGACTTCAGGACTTTCAAGGTGTAGGTTTTTCAACACATTTAGTCGTTCCTCTGTTCAGAAGGCATAGGCAACCTAGGTGGATGAATCCCATTTCTAAACACTATGGCTCCCATCGAAGATGTTTCAGATGTTACATCAAAATAAAAAGGGATTTAGAACCTAAATATTTCAGTATGGGCTTTAAGACTAAGGTCCACATACAACAAAGGTTTTAGACCTGTAACTCTTATTCAGGCTTTTATCTCCCTATTGGCGTCTGGAGGAAGGCAGGACCTCACGCAGGAGTTTGTAGCCTAAACCCCCTGTTTGGGCTGGGCCTTAAATGCTTTAGTAGCAGTAAACTTCAGAGTCAGTGGCACTCAGGTACCTAATCCACCAAAATCACTTTGGCAAATGTAACCTGGCCATCAAAGTCACATAGCATTTGCCACACGCAGAAGTGAAATCCAAGGGCACTGGACAAAGTGGGCTGAAAAATAAATACAGTTTGAGCGGCTGATGCAAATGCAGTTGTTGCAAGCCAAAGGCTACACTACCATTTTATGACTTGAGGCACAGACAGAAGGATTTCTGTGCTTCTTTGGGACTCCCTGCCAGCATGCAGGTACAGAAGACCTAGGTAAACACAGCAAAATTGGTATGTGTAACTGAAGACGTAGCTCATGTTCTGTATCTGTAACAGAAATACAGATGCAGAATGAAGGTAAACTTCAAACCTAAAGAAAAACCTCACACTGGCTTAGCAAAAATGCCTGTATTCTCCAATTCTAACTTGAGACACTTAGGGGTGGCCAGAGCCAGAGAGGGGCAGGCACCTGTAGAGACTGGCTGTGATCTTATGTGAGCCCAAACATGTCCTGGAGAGTCTCTGTTTCATTTTACTGCCCATGCCACGGGCCTGGGGGTGAGTAGGCTCCTAATCTGGGCAACTCACTTGGTGCCTTAAATTCAGTAGGGTGCCCAGGTCAGCTGCCTCCCAAAATAAGTGTCACTCTGGCTGTGAACGCATGCATGGCTGCAGTGGCCTGGCGAAAGGGCAAGTATCATAATTTAACCCTAAAAATTAGCATACGCTCAAAAGTTTTGGGAAGAGGGAGAGAGCTTCCTGGGATGCCAAAGAAGCAGCAGAAATTCACTTGTAAGATGCAGCTGCTGGCTGGGGCCTGCCCTGACCTCCCAGAAAAGGGAAAGAAATCAAACATGCTGGGCTGGGAGGGCCTCCTCCCATCCACCCTCAGCTCTCTCTGGCTTTGCTGGGATTTATTCCTTCCTCTGTCCACCAAAGAAAAAAAGAAAAAAAAAAAAAAGTAGCTCTACCAGCTCTTCACAGCTACAACGACATAAAAAATAAAAATAAAAACGCAGAGGCTGGGGGAAGCTCCTGGGGGAGTTATAACCCCTCGGACAAGTTACACAAAGCACCGTTGGGGCAGTTGTCTTGCAGAGGATCAGCGCCCTTCCTCTTGCCACCGGCACCTCCTCGCTCCTAAGAGCGATGCCCACCCCAGCCCCTCTCCCCACAGCTCGGGGGTCACGGGGGCCAGGGGGTCCCCTGCCTCCCTCCGCGGGGTGTCAGGGCAGCAGCCTGGGACCGGCCGTTAAAGGAACCAGCGCGCCATGCAATCGGCGCCTGCTTTGCCGGGAGACGGGGGGGGCTTAAAAAAAAAAAAAAAAAAAAAGGACCAAATAAAAAGGGGGGGGAGGGGGGAGAAAAAAAAAAAAAAAGGAGCAAATAAAAAAGGAGCATATAAATCCCCCGCCCTGAGCGCCTCCCGTTAGATGGCGCTACAGACTTGACAACCACGTGTATAGAGGTGTGGGGGGTGAAAAAAGAATAATAAAAAAAAAATAACCCTTTTATTGTCCGAAACGCGGAGAGCCGGCCCCGCCGAGGGCAAGGAGGGCGGGGGGCGGTGCCCGGCGGCGGGATGCCCTTTCCCCGCGGGGAGAGCCCGGGGCCGCCCGCACCCCCGCGGCTCCGGCCGGGGCTCTGCCCCCGGGGGCCCCCAGGGCAAGGCGGGGAGCAAGTGGGCGAGTGAGGGCCCGGCGGACCCGGTGCTCCTCCCGGAGGATGGTCCTGCCGGGGGAGGGGGGTATCGCCGGCCGGTTCCGAACCGGGGAGCTCGGCGAAACGGGCGCGCAGGTTCCCGTCCCTCCCCCACGTTACATTGCCCTTTCCAAAAAGCTGCTCAGGCGACCTGCACAGCCTGCCTGAGCTCTGACGGATGGTTGTGTCATCAACATCCACCCCCACCCCCCTTTTTTTCTTTTTTGGAGTCCCCCGTTTTTCTCCGGTTTACGTCCGGAAGTTTCGGGGCAGCCGGTCGGTGGCCGCCGCCGGGACCCGCCGGAGCGGGACGGCGCCGGGGACGCGGCGCTGCCCCTCGCCCGGCCCGGCCGAGGAAGGGGAGAGGGGACGGGGACAGAGGACACGGTGCTGCGGTGTGAAAGCAACCGACACGCAACTTCTTAAGGCGGTGACCGACTCGCCATCGCTCCCCGACCGGTCCCGAGCAAAAAGCTGCCGGGTCTCCCCAGCGCTGCCGCTGAGCGTGCAGGCGAGCGCCTCGGGAAGGGGTTAGGGCTGTCCCGACGCAAAGGCCACCCCCGCACCCCCGCCTCCCCGTGCCTGCCGCCGGGCTGTGAACTTTCCGGTGGGGTAAGTTCTTCTTTAAGAAAGCGAAGTGTTCTTCCTTATGCATATTTCAGGCCGCTTGCCCGCAGTGCCCAGCTGACGCCGGGGCTGGAGGCTCACACGCCGGACCCGAATCGCAGGGGAGTAAATCATCCACACTTTAAACGCACCCTCTGCCAGGGCTCCGCTTGGGAGCCCCTTGCCATTGCTCTAAACACATGTAAGTCAGAACCCGGGGGGGCAGGAGGGGGAAGCTGGGAGGAGTGGGGGGAGGCTGAGTCTAGTTAGGGAGAGGGGCAGGCTTATTTTGCTCATTCCCATCACAAAATAAAAAGAAAACAAAAAAAAAACCAACCCAACCTGATAATACAGTTTCCTTGTCCTTGGACTTTTTTTAACTTTTTTTTCTTTATTACTTTTTTATTTTTTTCTTTATTACTTTTTTCTTTTACCTTTCTTTTTTTTCTCTTTTTCCTTTCTTTTTTCCTTTCTTTTTTCCTTTCTTTTTTCCTTTCTTTTTTCCTTTCTTTTTTCCTTTCTTTTTTCCTTTCTTTTTTCCTTTCTTTTTTCCTTTCTTTTTTCCTTTCTTTTTTCCTTTCTTTTTTTCTTTTTCTCCTTTCTTTTTTCCTCTCTCTTTTTTCCTCTCTCTTTTTTCCTCTCTCTTTTTTCCTCTCTCTTTTTTTTGTATTATTTTCCGCCCAGCCCAGGGGCTCCTGACTCCCCTCAACATGCGTGTGCCCCTAAAGGTAGCCGAGAGGTGGGGTTTCGGGGCTTCCTCCCTCCTTTTGCCCTCCACCAGAGCGCTTTGTCGGGTGCGCAAATGTGCGTGTGAGGAGCGGAGAGGAGCGCTGGGAGGGTGAGTGAACCCCTTGCTTCAGCCGGGGGCGGGGTGGAGGGGGAGGCCGGAGGGGACCTCTCCTGTCACCGAGCATCAGAGGAGCCCTCCGATGGGGCTGAGGGTGGGATCCCGAGCAGCCTTTTCAATCTGCGGCGACTGGGGGGAGCCCCCCGGGGGTGCGGGAGGAGCCTCCCGGGGGTGCGAGAGCCTCGGAAAAACTCCCCGCCCCCCTCCCTCCACGGACAGCCCTATATGCGTGTATAGTTCTGTACGTGTACCGAAACAGAGCGTATGGGAAGGTCAGACGGGGGATCTTCCACTGCAGCTCGAAGTGGGAAGGAGCAACTTTCAGTGCTGTGCTCTTAGCGGTTTCCTGCCTTTTAAAGTGAACTTGTTCGAGTGTGTTATTCAAAATGTGGTTCAGTAGTTATGCCTTCAAATTAAGTTGCTTCTCGGTCCTCATTGGGAAAAGCAGACATGTGTCCTCAATTGTATAGTATAAAAAAAAAAAAATCTACTAGGTACTTTATGATTCCATCTGGAGAAATTAAAAGCCCAGAGCTGTAATGTTTATTCTTACATAGTTTACAAAAAAAGGGGGAAATGTGTGAGACACATGTCTCCAAATATAACCAAAGTGCTTTCCCTTCTGGTTAAAAAGTTGCATGCAAATGTTTTCATTTTAGCACTCCCTGCCACCTGTACTTCGCAGGGAAACTTTTCTTGGCGTTAGTGATGGAGCACCAATAGTACTTATTAATGAATTAATTATTATTATGGCTGCTGAATTGACTTAAAGTGCTTTGGAGGCCAAACTAATCCATGTTAATCAGTTACAATTAATTGTTTCAGCTGCTGTTTTAAACACAGTTTCAAAGACAGAGGCGAGAGGCTGTGCATGGGTTGTGGGGGGTGTGTGCTCCGGGCCCCCCCCCCGGCCCCCAGCCCTGTGCCCAGGGATGTACTTTTGGGTTGCGGGAAACCGGCGCGACTTTGTCCCGGTGCCCGCGTCAGGTCACGCACAAAGGTGCGAGGGGCGACTTGGGTGACAAACTCCTCTTTCCCTTGCCGAAAGCTGCGAAGATTAAGGGACTCCCGGGCTTAGGAGAGCGGAGTCCCGGAGGGAGATTTCCCTCTGGAGTTCGCATTGTGGAGAAGGCGGCTGCCGTGGGCTTCACACTGCGCCGGCTTTGCTTGGCCGCTTGGGTCGGGGGCTTTTGTTTTGCCGGCAGAGGCGAGGCGACATCGGTGGGCAGAGGGGCCGAAGGGTGCTCTGCGGGGAGCTGAGCCCTCCCCTCCCCGCAGGCTCTGCGGAGAGGGGAGAGAAGAAAAAAAGCCCCCCCGAGGCGACAAGCGGCAGCTGGGCCGGGCTCTGTGCGTGCCGGGGGAGACAGAGGGGCGGCCGAGGGCAGGGAAAGCCAAGCAGGCAGCCGAGACACCAAGGGGATGGTCACCGCTTGCCCTGCCGCTCCCCGGCCGCCCCCGCCTGGCCGGCGGCGGGGGAAGAGCCGGGGAAGGGCAAGGCCGGGGCGGAGGAGTTGGCCAAAGCCTGGGGAAGCCCCCGGGGGAAGATGGTCCGAAACGGGGACGGGGGAGCGAGGGCCGGCGTTTGGCCAGGAGGTCGCAGGGCGGCCCGTTTGTGCCCGGCACGACGGCTGCGGGGAAGCATCCCCTCCCCTGGGGGTGACAGGCGACAGCAGAGAGGGCCCTGGCTCAGGTGGACCCGGCGATGGCTGGGGTCTGCCCGGCGGGGCCGGGGGCCGCGCTTCCCTGGGGGGGAGGTGGCGGCGGGGGGGCCTAGGAGCCCAGCTGCCCCTCTTCTGCTAGGGAAACGGGCTTTTCCACAATAATAACGAACCCCCCTCCCTCCCAAAGTTAGGGGCGGGAGGGAGGGAGAGCGGCGGGTTTCCCTGGGGGAAGCCGGTGGTCCCCCCCCGGGGCTGGGCGCCGCCGCGGCGGGCAGGGGCACCCGCGCCGGGAGGGTTCCTGGGCCTCCGGCGGCCTCGGGGGAGCGAGATTACCCGGGGGGGGGCACCAGGTGTCACGAAGGACTGCTTGTCGTTAGAGACTTACGCTTCGCAAAAGTAAAACTCTCCCCCCACCCCCAGCATCAATGTGAATTTTTTTTTTTTCTTTTTTTTATGTCAGTCCGCAGAATGGCAATTGGGAAACTGTACTGCCTCCCATCCTCTCTGGAATTAGGTTGCTGGGATTTTTTTGCGGTTTGATTTTTTTTTTTCCTTCTCCCACTCCGTCTCTTTCTCAAAGATTGACTTTTTTTTTTTTTTTGCCTTCATCCCATTGACTCTGCTCAGCTTTTGCTTAAGACGGGCAAGCAAAAAACCAAACAACCCTCCCCCCTATACGTGCAAACAGACGTTTCCTGGAGAGCAGTAAAACAAACAAACAAAAAAAACTTTTACCTGCAAGAGAAGATAAGTGTACAAAATTATACACACACGCACCCCCTCCCGTCCCGTATCGAATACAGCTGTAATTCAATGGAAATTGAGGGAAGAGATGCATTTTCCACGTGGGAACGGAACAAATAAGGTGGCAGCGGGCGGCCGGGTAGGTAGGACGCCTGGTTCCTGCCCATCACGCGTGGAATCGTTTTCTCCAGCCGGGACGGGTGGTGGTGTTCTCGCAGAGGTGCAGGAAACAAATCCTCGGCTCTCGTCTATCACAAAAGCAGGCTGCATTTGATGCAACATGCGTATTAACCAACTTTCTCCCCTTCCCTCCCTGTTTTTATTTGTTTCCCTTGGTTGCGGGACCTAGGTGGTCAAAAAAAAAAAAAAAAAAGAAGAAGAAAAGAAGGACTTGCGTTTGTGGCGGCACTTTGTCGTCGGGGCAGCTCACCCGCATTAGATTATTGCCGGGGATTTATTTGCATGCAGCTGCAAACCCACAACCCGGCTGCTGACCGCTGCGCATAAAGGGCTGCCGGGGCCGGCCCCTGCCCGGCCGCCGCGGCTCCCAGTGGGGGTGGCAGGAGGATTTGGGGGTGGGTTTGCTCCCGACACAGCCCGAGTGAGGGGGGGGTCACAGAGCCGGCAGCGGCCGGGTCCCCAGTGCAGGCAGAGGCTGCAGGTGCGTGGGCGGAGGGCAGCAGCCCCGTCCCGCAGCCCCCCTCCCCGCCGCCCGGCTGGTGTCTTCCCCCACCCCGCCCCCGCCCCGCCAAGGCAGCCGCGGCTCCCGCTGGCCTTTGCGCACAAACACCTCCGAGAAAAGCTTTCCCTAATGCCTCTGTCCCGGGTAAAAAAGAACCGGTGGCAGATCCTCGGGATTTCTTAGGGTTATTTTCAGTGCTTTGAAATTTGCACTAATGTTGGTGTTCTTCCCCCACCCCCCTTCTCCCCTCTCTTCAGCCCAGTAGCGTCTGGCAGCGTTTGAGGAGGTAGCTCTTAATCTTTGGAGCAAGGGCTTTACGTTCAAAACGCCTCCTTCGCTACCCCCTATATCCCCCCCGCACACCACCACACACACCCCCCACGTTGCGAGGACGGATTTGGCTGCATCTGGGATGGATGCATCTGTCTCCTGAGGCCTCCGTCTACCTCGGGCCACGCCACCAGCTCTCCTTCGTCTTGTCCCGGAGAGCCAGGCGAAGGCACGGGGGTTGCCGGGGCTTGAACTTGCTCACCTCCGAGCGCAGCGGGAACAAAAGCTGCCCCCGCGGCGGGGCCAGTTCGCTGGCGGGGCCGGCTCGCTGGCGAGCCCCGCGGCAGCCCTGCCGTGGCCTGGCCCGGCTCCCCCCTCACACCCCACGCAGGGAAGGACGGGGGCACACCGGCCCCCCGCAAACTTTGAGTGTGGGGGGGGGCATCCTATCCGTCCCTCTGCCCCGACGGCCAGCACGGGGATGTAAGAGAAGGGGGAGACAAAACTGGATGAGGGGAGCTTAATATATTTTTTTTTGGCAGAGGAAAGAGACTTTTTCACTCCACGCAGGCTCCTTCGGCCGGGCGTGAGCAGGGTCGGGGGCGCTGCTGCGGGCGTTTCTGCCAAATACAAGGGGCTACGGAGAGAGCGGTCAGGAAGGGCAGCACCGGGTGGGCCCTTCCACGGGGAAAACCGCCCCGCGAGGGCGAACCTGGAAAGACAATGGGGATTCCCCACACACACACAGACACGCTCGCCCATCACCCCCGCCTCCCTCGCATCCCCACGGCGGTGCGTGGGGCTGTCGCGCTGCCCCCGCGACAGGCCACGCCGCGGGGAGGGGGTGAATCCCTTCTGCCTGCTGGACGGGGCGGAGGGCAAGGGGGAGGGCAGCCCACCCCGCCGGGCCGCCCCGTCTAACGCGGAGCACCCCCGCTCCCCGGCAGCGGGAGAGGTCCGCCCGGGCTGGGCAGGCACAGGGGCGCTCGGTCCCCTCGCCCTCCCCTGAGCACGGGGGGGGGGGGGGGGACGGACGGTCTCCAACCCCTTTTCCCCTGGAAACTGGGGACCTGGGGGTGCTTGCGCAAGGTGGGCCGCGCCCGTGGGCCGCAGCGGTTGCCGGGGAGTCCCACGAGTGGCCAGGAGAAGTGGAGGGAAAGGCAGGAGGGGATGAAACCATACGCAGGCTCCGTGCGGAGCTGGGGGGGGGGGGGGAGGGGGGCGGGGGGGGAGATGTGCGTTGTCATCTTTGTTTTGGTTGTGTTGTTTTCCACGGGATCTGGGACAATGGCCGGAGTGGATTATTCATTCCCGTAGGCAACAGTTCCCTGTATGGGCTTCAGGACGCAGTTGGAGGCTCGGGAACAAAGCGGGCATCTAATGTCAAGGTAGCTGGTCCCCGTCCTTTGTTTATGCTATTGTTAATGACGGGGCTCACTCAGCCCTGGCCTCAGCCGTGCTCCGTGGCGTTAATATTGGCTTGAGAGAATAGGCAGGACAATTGAAAACCCAAACCAAAACCCCAAACAACAGCAGCATCCAGCTCAAGCGCAGTTCTTCAGGTAAAACACGCCTCTTCTGGGCTACTGAGAATTATATTGTCATTTCGCCTGGTATCCACAGAAATACACGTACCGTTCGTAAGATTAAACACGTCCGTATCCATCATTAACACCTAGGGGAGACACTGTAACCCTGTCCTTCAGTCCAAAATCAAAAGGGAAAGAGCATTATTTTCAAATACCCACTAGTAGAGCACGAGGGAACCCTCACCATGCTAAGAAAAAAAAAAAAAAAAAAAAATTAAAAAATCTAACAAAATAATTCTTTTAATTATGATAATCTGAACGTGGCAGAAACCTGAGCGTTTATCAACTCATTTTCTTCTTCTCGAGGTAGCGGATGGTATTTAAAGTTCAACATTTCACGCAGCTCCTTGTTTCGTTTAATTTCCTCGACAATCTAGGCGATTTCAGCAAACTGAGTTAAGAATTTTGGTACACACTTGAGTATGTATCTGCATAAAATACAGAAGGCAGTAGAACTGGGGAGAGGATATTTTATTATTTTAGGAAGAGAAGCGAGTGCATGCTTGCATGTGCGTGGGGATGCGTGAGAGAGAGAGAGAGAGAAATGGAGAGCCTTGCGCCTTACATTTGGTTTGTGGCTTTAGTGTGGACTCTGGAACAAATATCTATTAGGTTTCTCTGAGAAATGTCCCACTCGGGCAGATGGGCCCCTGTTTTCAATGAGAGCTCCAGAAGACGAAAGAAATGTATGTTATTCCAGCACAATTCTTCACCAACCCATTTTTTTCCCCCCTTTAGAAAGATTAGTTTCAGCTCTGCTATCCTGGGCCCATTTTCTGCCGGGGAAGGAATATAATAATGATCAATGCCCAGCACTTCTCATTTCTTTTGTACTTGGTAAGTATTCCCAACGTCTGGAACTTGGAGGGGAGGTGGAGACATGAGCCCAAAGTCAGCTTCTGAGGATGTCCCCATTCTCTGGCTCTCACCAGCACTCACACGGAGGGGGGAAAAAATCCAACCAACCAAACCAACCCACACAGAAGACCCGCCAGCCCCCACCTCCCCTACAGCTACACACTTGCTTTTTGTATTTTAGCTGCCTGCTCGGTGAAGTGGTTTCACATGCATCGGGCTACCTGTGTTTATGCGACCAGCTCAGGGTGTATGTTAGTACTCCAATTGGAAATGGAGCCTGGAGTTGTTGAGCAAACAGTTCCCGCTCGACTGTAGCATGGACTGAATGCTGTATAGTCAGCTCTATGGAGCGCTGGCAGGGAAGTAGCACCAAGCATTTCCAAAACTAATAACAAAAAGGTTACTATATATAAAACGTTTATACAGCCCACACTGCCTCAAGTTGTTTAAATTTCGGTTTGATGTACATAAATATAGCAGCCATGTGGTTCCCCATTAGCCAGTCCCTACTTTTTTAAATCAATTCATTTCAATTTGAAAGGATGGCCCCGGACGCAAGACAGTCAACAACCTTTTGGCTTTCTCCACTCAACGTGGACCTCAGGAAGAAATAGCGTCTGTCTTTGTCATTTCACACGCGTATCTCGGTGCCTTGACATTGTGTTTAAGAGCAGGCCTACTGCCAGTGAGGGTAACAGTCCATAGCTGGTTTCCCCTTTCTAATCCATTTTCCCCCTTCTCATTTCAGGCTCCTTCTGAGGAAGAAATAATTCTGCTGGGACCCCATGTCTGGACTTTGGAGAGCATGGTGCAGCGGTCTCATCTGAAAGCACCGTCCCTGCAGGTAGAAACTCTCCTCTGTATGATGTGCCTCACAAGAAAGGCAGTGAGAGGATGCTTGGAGTGACCAGGCATCTGGCATCAAGGAGCAGCGCTCCACGCTACTGCGGATGAAAGTTTGTTCTCAAACCAGACCCTTTGCAGTACTCGTTACTGGTGCCGAAACAGTTCGAACCATCCCCACTCTAAAATAAAGATCTCCATTCTGGTATGCCAGCGAGCTTGTCTTGCTAAACTTTCCCTGTTTGCATTGAAGGTATCGAGCTGATGTAACGCTGCCTTTTCACCCCACTGATGTGCGCAGTAGGAACAATTCAGAAAAGTTCTGTTTAGCTTTTTTTCCCCTGGTAGAAGAAATGCAAGCTATCAGAAACAAGCCTATGTTTGAAGGTACAGTTTTCAACATGTGAGTGGGAAACATATGTACTGGCACAATTCAACCACTCTGTAAGGGCTGTGCTCAGTTTTTGGCTTTTAATCTCAACTCTGTTAGAGAGAGAGATGCAAAATGGAAGGGAATGTGATTATTTATGCTGTAGCCTTGTGATACTCATCCTATAACCGTTGAGGAGAGAAGCAAAACACTCTGCTGAAGCTTTGGGTGAGCCTGAGTTTCAGGGGGACTCTAGTCTTCACAGATTCTCACTTCACTGCCTTTCTTCCCTTGGTATTTGTTATACGGGATTTTTTTTTAAAATTTCTTTTTGGTCTGCTGTTCTACGTTTTAAAGTGAGTAGAGACTAAATCCTGCTGAGAGACCGAGATCCCTCCATCACAAACTCACATTTGGAAAATGCCTACCCCCCCTCGACCACCCCCCTTCGAGCCATCCTCCCCCTTTCAGGGGAGAAAAGAAAACCTTAACAGAGAAAAAGAGAAGGGGTGGGGAGGAGGGGGGATGAGGGGGGACCCCCTGATTCCTCAGTGACCTGCACAGCTCTGAGTTCCCTTTCCCCTCCTGCAGATAAACCCCGTCCGAAAAACAAACAAACAAACAGAACAAAACCAAAAAAAACCAAAAACACATGGCTGAACTTTTAACGTGGCTTGGGGTTTTTACAATTCAGGCTCAATTCTAGTGCTTTCAAGGGTCAAAAAAAAGAAAAAAAAGGAAAAAAAATTAAAAAGAGAGGAGAGGGGAGAAGAAAGTTTGGATTTAACTCTTTGCTGCTAAAAAGAGCACCACAACTAACATACCAGCCATCAGCCAAAGCAACCAGCGGCCCCTGCAGCCAGTCGGTGCCCGGTCCCAGGGGCGGCCAGCCCTTCCCGCGGGCAGTGGCCCGCACACAATGGCGGGCGAGCAGAGGCGGCTCCGGCCCCGGCCCCGGCCGCCCGCACCCTGCGCGGCCGCCGCGCCCGAGGGCTCCCTGCGGAGCAGGGCCCGCAACCCTCCAAACGCTGCGGGGGATGTCAGCCCTGCCTGCAGGCTGCGGGGCTGGCAGGACAGTTTTTTGGTACTGCTAAAGGCATACACACACACACGCAGATATATATATATATATATCTCATACACACACATCTTTATATATAGATTTATATGTAGGTGTCTAGTCTATGTTTAAATAATCCTATCTATACACACAGTCCTCCTCTGATGAGGTCATTCTCCCATATATACGAGATTGGGTGCCTGATGCCAGAATCTAACGCCAAGATCTTATCTCCACCGATCTAAGAGCAGTATAAAGTAAACGTTAGCAGAAGGGGAAATAAATTTGGGAGAGAAACATTCAACAAGGTGTCCCTGAAGGCTTCTCTCCTGCCCTCCCCAGCCGAAGTACCCACGCACTTGATGCCAAAGAGAGCCATTTCGGCGCAACAGACTCCTGCTTCAGAGCAAGGACAGGCTGCACCCCGGATCGTGGGGCTGTGCCCGGCTGGGGCTGCACCTTGGCATTTTTAATTCCCCCCCCGCCTTCCCTTTCCTGAGCGATGCTCGCCTCTCTAACGCTCTGGTCGTCTGCAGCTTATTTATTTTTCTTTCCCCCCCTCCCCTGTGGCTCCAAATGTCTTAATGTTTTTTGATTTCAGGAAACTCAAAACGGAAGGGGGGATGCTACTTGAAAGTGTGACTCGAAAAAAGGTTTCGCTTTACAGCCATCAGTAGCACCAGGAGACAGCTCCATTAAAAAAGTAGTTTTCCACTGCTCTTGAAAAGCCGTTATTTTTTACATCGCTTTTAGGAAGATAGATTAACAAAACATCACATTTCAAGCCACTCTGATCTGTAATTAAATGGAGGAGCCGGTTTGTATTCTCCTATGGCTTTTACAGAAGTTGCAGTGATCCAAAGTCAGGTTGCTGTGTCAGAGTGGCATTTTTATTAATGAGAATACAAAAAGCTTGCATATTCTTAGCCCGGCTTGAATTTAGTTGCTAAGCAACCGCTGTATGGTAATTCATCCGCGAAATTTAAATCTTGGAGAAAGGATCCTGCGTTTTGCTGAATGGTCGCCACGAGGAAAACAACTTGTGGGACCCGCAGCAGCTGCCGCCGCCGCCGCCGCACCGCGCCGCCCGCCCGCCCCGCCGGCTCCCCCGGGCCGCCCGCCGCCCCGGGACGGCCCGTCGCCCGCCGTCACCACCGCCCCGGCCGTCCCTCCGGGGCCGCTCCGCCTCCCGGGCCGCCCCGCCGGGGAGGGAGCCCGGCCGGGCACCGCCAGCCGCCCCGTCGGCGCTGCTCCGGACCGGTCCGGCCACGCGTGGGGACACGCGGAGTCTCCCCGTTTCCCCTCGCCAGGCGCGGCCCGGCCGCCCCCGGGGAGGAGAGGGGGGGACCGGGTCCCGGCGCGGCCCCGACGGCGCGGCCCCGTGGGCGCCCCCGCGTCCCCGGCTGCTCCTTTGGCGTCGGGGAGGACGGGACTTTCCCCCGCTCGGCCTTCACCCCTTCGCTTTTTTTGTCTCGCCAAAGCCTCTCAGCCAAAAAAAGCTCCCCACTGCTGTGTCATTGACACCGCGGGCCCGCCGGCTGCCCCCCGCTCCCCTCTCTCCCGCCGCCCATTGAAGGCTGCCCCCCGCTCCATTATTCCAAACTGCAACTGAAAATACCGGTGGGGAAACCACCTCCCCGCAACCTCCTCCTCCTCCACTCGCTCCAGCCATCCGCCTCGCCACAGGCCACCAAGCTCCGCTCGCCATCCCTCTGCTTTTAGCCAAATCCGTCCCTGTCCTCGAGCGCTCGCTCCGCGCCTGCCTCCGAGGCCGCGACTTGTTGCGTCCCTTTTAGAGTTTGATTAATTACCCTGGAAGTTAAGCAAACTCAAGCACATGTGGCGAAGAAGCTCACGCCTACAGTTTGGTCCAGCAGCCTGCCGGTTACGCGGCTTATCTTTACCCTCTCGTGCAAATCGCAACAAGCATCTCTGCGCCTCAAAAAGGCGCATCCCTCTGTGAATATATAGAAGTATCGCTTTGGCTGTAGCTTGAAGATGTTGATCATTTATTACAAAAATAAACGAATAAATACAACAATATATTGTTGCTTTCAACAGGATAAATATTTTACAAATATATAATTTAAAAAAACAAATTTAATTGTTAAAATTATTTAAAATATTACACTTATTGATAAAATTATCAATAGTATATACTGCATTTCATATTAGAACCAATTATTCTCTAAACGTTCCATTGAAAACCATTCATACAAAACAAGTTATGAGCATTGTAATGTGCAAACACGAGTCACTACATTAAAGCATAAGAATTCTGTAAAGATCCGATAGGAACCGCTGCGTTTTTGAAACCAAGGTAGAGCTCTTTCCTAAATTCCGGAAAATACGCGGATCAACAGCAGTTAGATGACTGTTTTAAATACACCTGAAAATGATTTATTGTGTACAGACTCGACGGGGGGAAGGATGGGATGTGAGTGAGAAAACTGGGGCGTAGTAGAGGACCGCAGGATACGAAAATGTAAACTAAAAATAATCACATCTCGGGATTACCCAGACTGATCAAACATAACTTTGTAAAACATTTGTCTTTCCTTTAGGCAGAAAAGAAAAGAAAAAAAAAAAAAGAGAAAAAAAAAAAAGAGTAAGGAAAAGGATGCCGACTCAGTTACCAAGCACAGAACACTGATATTATAAATGAATACAATTACTAAATTCATTAGGAGATCTGGCGATATATAACAATATTTTCATTATTTACACGTGTAACAATATAACCCTTAGCGCAAACCCTCTCTCAGTTATTATCTACCTCTTGTTATCTCACAGACTCACAACCCTGAAATTCCTAAATACATTCAAAGGATTCAGTTTCTCGGGAAGGGGCGGGGGGGGGGGCGGGGGGGGCGCCCATGGCCTCACTTTTTTTTTTTTGGTGCAGAACAAGTCCAGGGAAGGGGCAGGTTTTGCCGGTCCCTCCAACCACACGTTCCTCCTCCAGCCTGAACCCCGGCTTTCCTCAGGCAGCAACCCGCAAAGGTGGCTTTTTTTTTTTTTTTTTTTAAATAGAAACCAGCCTAACGTTATTTAGCTCTTTGTTGCCATCCCTAATCCGGCAACTAAATCCCGCTCCGAAATTTAAATAGACCTTCTGCTCCGGCTCTCCTAAAACCGCTCCCCTTTGCCTGTGAAGCCAAGAGGATCCCACCACGCGTGGGGACGGTACCCGGGCACCCGCGGCGCTGCCCGCCGCCTCCCGCGCCCGGCCTTTCCCCTCCCCAGCTGCCAAATTAGCCAGGAGCTTTTGCTAAAACGAACAAAAGAAAGAGCGTCCTTTACCCTTTCGGGTTTTCTTCCCCTTTGTTGGGTTGGTTGTTTTTTTTTTTCCCACCCCCTCCCCTTCTCCCACCCCTCCCCATCGCCCTTTCCTCCGTGTCAGTGGGGCCTTTCGGATTTCACAAATCAAACCGACGGGGATATTTACTACGAGCTGGTGTTAAAATAATGCATCCCGGTGCACGGCTCTCAGGTTGGCTTTGATTTATGGACTGACACAAGGCCTATCTGAAAGGAAGAAACGTTTGTTGGTCCCTACAGCAGTTTTCTGGGGGTTTAACCCCCTGCCTCAATAGCACGGAGATAAGCAAGGCGCGGGGGGGGTGGGGTGGGGGGCGCGGAGGGCGCGGAGGAAGGGAGGGAGAAGAAGGTGAGGAAGGAGCCATGGACGAGACGGATCATAAAAGAAAACCTTATTCTCCGGTAGACTATCAGTGGGGGCGGGTGGAGGCGTTAGATGGCAGCTCTCAGTTCCCACAACCTCCGCGCTTCAAAATGAAGAGAGTTGGAACGGTCATTCACTTGCCCTTATATCGCAATAAATTATAGCGGGTAAATATGACAGGCCAGCTCGGGCATCTATCGGCATCTCCGACGTTACTAACACACGCATGTGTTTGCAAAGAAGGTATGGCAGCGCTACGGCAGAGTGGAGGAGAAAACTACACTACATCACTTCACACCCCATAGAAAAACCCTTAAAACAAGAACAACAACAACAGCAACAGCGACAACAGAAATGGGAAACTGGGCGGACCGCACGTAGGATGCTGAAAGTGTTATTCTATATATCCTTTTTTTGGGGTGAAAAAAACCCCAACCTTCTCCTTAAATCATAAAGATAAATTAAATACAAATATTTATACAGACATAAACCGCGTCAAAATAAATTATAGCTTAGCCCTCCCCCCCCCCTCCCCTCGCAACCTACCCCCCCCCAAGCCTCAGTTTGGAAAGAGAGATAACAAGACCGAACTTTTGGAAACGTCCCTGCTCTCAGCATCGGCCCTTCGCGATCGGCGGGGAGGCTCCGGCATCGCCCTCGCCGCGGGTGCGAGCCTGAACCGAACCCACACGGCCCTTCCTGAGAGAAAGGTGACCTTCGGGTTGAGCCTTAATCTCGCCTTCCTCCCCCGTGACACGGGGTCCCCGGGTGGACGGGAGAGGGGGTGTCCCGGCGGAGGGACGGGCGCGGGGGGAGCGCCGCGCTGCGCAGCCCGCGGCGGGGATGCCGGAGGGGCGGCTCTGCCAGAAGCAGAGGGGTCGGACCCTCCGTATCCCCCCCCTCTCACTTCAGCATTTGCAGTATTTCCCTTCAAAGAACTTTTTTTTTTTTTTTTTTTTTAAGACACAAGTGTTTATGCATCAGACACAGACTATTTCATTCTAACAAATTTATTTTCTCAATCAGCTCTTACGGAATCACTACTCAAATTAAATTACAATCAAATTATCACATCAAAAGATACCCTTATTACCTAACAACTGTCCATATTTTCATTTCATTTTGATTTGTGCTCGTCTGAAAAAAACACGTAATACAAGATCTGGGGAAAAAATAAATTACCGTTTTGCAGCAGTTCATAGGTATTCTGAATAAAATATTAAAAGAAGTCATTTAATGAAAATATAAAGCAAATTTTTTTTAGATCAACAACGGATCTAACAATTCTATATTGCCGTCTTTTTGAAAAGTCTGTTTATTAAAACCTACCAAAAACACTGCTTGGAAATGGCAGTATTATATAATCACATCCACAGCACCCATTCAATCAAAGTTGGCAACGGATTTAGGAGAGGAGAAGTTCAGATAAGTGCAGCTGCAGATGCTCAGTCCTTCTAAATCCCTTTATCTGAATCAGTCCAGAAATAAAAAATAAAAATATTAATAAAAAAAATATTAGCAGTGGATTTTTTTTTATGACTCTTCCATGATGATTGGCAGCCGTCAGGAGCAGGACTTTGACAGCCCTAAATTATTTCCCTTTCTCTCGCTGGTTCCCTTAATTCATGCAAAGTCCTTCTACAGAGCTCGAACTTTAGGGACCAACAACCTCTCCTTCTCCCACCCTCCCCCCGGCGTCTGTCCCTCCCCCCTTTCTCCTCAGGGTCAGTTTTTCGGCGTGCGGGCATTTATTTCCATATTTTTGTTCTATAGCTATACCTATATATATAGATAAATATATATATATGTATTTGCTTCCCTATGCAGTCTGCTTGTTTTTAGTGCTGTGTGCATATTTTATTTTTTTTTTCTTTCCTGGAAAAAGTGGCCCCTTTCATTTTGCAGAATATATAGATATATAGATATATATGTTTTCAGAGTGGATGTCTGCCTTGCACCAAAATTCTACGGTTTGGCCAAGAAAAACAGGGTGCTGGAATGCAGCAGGCACCCTCTGATTAACCAGATTATTTTGCTTCTGCTTCCCTTTTTTTTTTTTTTGGATAGCTCCCATTCAAAAAAAGAAAACAAAACAAACAAACAAAAAAAGAAAAGAAAAAGGAAGGGGGGGAGAGGGAGAGAGAAAGGAGAAAAAAGTTTCCGTGATTCATAGAAGAGAGCCCTTTTGGGGATAGGGGGGAGAGTGCGGGGAGGGGGGGGCGGAGGAGGGGAGAGAAGAGGTGCAGACATCAATGATGTTCCTCGCTGCGAGAGGGGGGCTAATTTGGAGAGTGAAAAATAAAAATAATAATAATAATAATTAAAAAAAAAAAAAGCCCAAGCCCACCCACCCAAACCCTCTCCCCTCAACCAACCCCCCCCCCGGCACATCTGCAGTTTTGGTGCATTACGCATCTCCACCCCGTTTTCCCAAACACGGTCTAAAACGCTCTCGCTCGGATCGACCTTCTCCACCGCTCCCTGTCGGTATCGATCTTATATATATATATATAGATGCACGCGGATATCCATATATATATAAACACAAGCAGTCTGAACGAGCCTGGATCGTGTGTGTGTGTGTGTGTGTGTGTGCGTGCGTGTGTGTGAGTGTGTCTGTGTCAGCGTGCGGCTGTGCGCGGCGGCGCCGGTTGCCGGTGGCGATGCCGGTGCCGGCGGCGGTGCCCGGCCCGGCCCGGCCCTGGCTGCCCCCGCGCCCCCGGCCCGCCCGCGGTGCCCCTCACTGCACGCTGGTCTGCAGTCCGTGGTGAGGGGGCGGCGTGTCGGAGTTGACGGTGCCGACCTGGGAGTAGACATCGTCGGGGGTCTGCTGCTGGATCCCCGGCGGGGTCATCCGTTTCTCTTTCTGCCTCCGATTGCAAAACCAAACCCTGACCACCTCCTTCTCCAGCTGCAGGCTGTCCGCTAGGTTCGTAATCTCCTGGGCGGAGGGCTTGGGGCATTTCAGAAAGTGGCTCTCCAAGGCCCCCTTGACACTCACCTCGATGGAGGTCCGCTTCTTCCTCTTCCTGCCCTGGGCGGCGATCTTGTCGATGCTGGTGGGGCTGCCCGTGGAGGAGTCGGCTTCCTCCAGCCACTTGTTCAACAAAGGCTTCAGCTTGCACATGTTCTTGAAGCTGAGCTGCAGGGCCTCGAAGCGGCAGATGGTGGTCTGCGAGAAGACGTTGCCGTAGAGGGTGCCCAGCGCCAGCCCCACGTCGGCCTGGGTGAAGCCCAGCTTAATCCGCCGCTGCTTGAACTGCTTGGCGAACTGCTCCAGGTCGTCGGAGGTCGGCGTGTCCTCGTCCGAGTGCGGGTCGTGGCTGTTGACGCCGCCGTGGTGCGGCGGGTGGTGCCCGGGGTGCTGGTGGTGGTGGTGGTGGTGGTGCCCGGGATGCTCGCCCAGCTCCGGCGTCTCGCCCCGCACCAGCCCGGGGTGCACCAGGCTCTGCCCGCCGGGGGGGGGGCTCAGCATGCCGTTCACCGTGAAGCCCCCGGGCTGCGAGTAGAGGAGCGACTGCTGCTGCTGCTGCCCGCCGGCCATGGAGGGCAGGTGGGCGGCCGCCGCCGCCCCCCAGGCCGCCGGGTGCCCCTGGTGCGGGGGGCCCAGGTGGGGCGGCCGGTGGTGCAACGCCGCGCCCGAGTGCAGGTCGTCGCGCCCGCCGCTGCCCTTGACGTCGGGCGGCGGCGGCGGCTGCTGGGGGCTGCCCGTCATGCCCACGGGGCTGCCGGACCAGGGCGAGCCCGCTTCGGCGGCGGCGGCGGCGGCGGCGGCGGCGGCGGCGGCGGCGTGGGGCAGGGCTGTCACCCACTGGTGGGCATGGCTCAGCATATGGCCGCCGTTGCTGGCGGCCATGGCGCCCGGCATGAAGTCGCTCTGGACCATCTTGGCCGCCGGGTCGCCGCGGTAGCCCCCCGCCACCGAGGTGACGGCCACGCTGCCCGGCTGCATGCCGCCGCCGCCGCCGCCGCCGCCGCCGCCCGAGTCGGCGTGGACGATGGAGCCGGCCGCCAGGATGCCGTTGCCGGGGAGGTAGGGGTTAGAGGTGGCCGCGGCCATCCCGCGCCCGCCGCCCGCCGCTCGCCCCCGCCGCGCCGCCGCCGCCGCGCCGCCGCCGCCACCGGCTGCCGGGCGCCCGCCGCAAGCGCCCTTGCCCGGCGCTGCCGGGGCCGCTGCCGGGGCCGCCGCCCGCGCCGCCGCCGCCGCCGCCGCCGCCTTCCCAGCCTCGCCGGGGCGCCGGGGCGCGGGGTTCACCTGCTAGCGCTCCGCGGCGCGCTCTCCTCCGCCCGTCCGTCCGCCGGCCGTCCTGCCTCCGCTCCGCGCCGCGCTCGGTGCGGCCGCCGGCTCTCGCTTCGCCTTTTTTTTTTCTTTTTTTTTTTTTAAAAAAAAAAAAAAAATCGCTTTTCTTTTCCTTTTTGTGTTTTTTTTTTCCAAAAAAAAAAAAAAGAAATATTTAGCTGTACATATATTTTTTTCCTCCGCCGCCTTCTCGCCCGAGTTTGCTGCTCGCAGGGAGGAAACCAAACAAAGGCTAAAAAGCGAAAAAGAGGGGGGGGAATCAAAAAGCCCCCGTGCCTTCTCCCCTCCGCTCCCCTAGGAGTACATCTCCACCTCTCAGCCTTCCCCTCTCAGAGTGAAACTTTTCCTTTTCTTCTTCCTTTAAGGCTTTGTGTGTGGGTATATTTTCCTTTTTTCTGTCTCTCTTTCTCTGTCTTTCTCTCTCTCCTCGGCTCCTCGGTCTCCTTTTGCTCTTTTATTTGCAAGTTTTGTTGGTGTCCTAAGAAAACTTCCTGTGATGATGATGGTGGTGATGGTGGTGATGATGCATTTCTCAAAGTTGTGCTGCTGCTGGAGCACTTTGTCCCCTTTGAAACAAGAGTCCTGCCGGAGCCTTCTTGCTAGAGTCACGCTCTGGATAAGACATTTTTTCTCTCTACCTTTCCTTTAGGCGGTTGGAAAAGGAAAAAAAAAAAAGTAAAAAAAAAAAATTAAAAAGTTGAAATTTCTCGTTACCTCGCGAATTGTCTCTCTCCCTCTCCCGCTCGCTCGCTCTCTCGCTCGGTTTGTTGTTTTTTTTTGGTGGTTGCTTGCTTTTTTTTTTTTTTTGTTGGATGTTTGTTTTGCTTTTTTTATTTTAATTCCAGCAGTTGGTCGAGGGAGGAGGCGGAGGAGGAGCGCCTTGGCGGAGAGGTGTGTGTATGTGTGTGTGCATATATGGTATCCTTTATACACTAACTCCAGCGGGGAAGTTGGCTGCCGGGCTGGCAGCGCGCACTGGCGGTGCCGGAGTCCCGCCGCTCGCCTCTCCCCGCCTCCCTCCCCTCTCCCGGGCCGTGCCCGCTCCCTCCCTCCTTCCCTCCCTTCCCTTTCCCTCCCCTCCCTCCCTCCCCTCCCGCCGTCTCCCCGCCGCCGCCGCCACCGCCCGGCCCCGGCCGTGAGGAAGCCGGCCCCGTCCGCCCCTTCCCATTGGCTGCCCGCCCCGTGACGGACAGCCCGCCGCCGGCCGCGCGGCCCCCCTTCCGGCCGTTCCGATTGGCTGCTTTTTAATTTAGGCAAAGTGGCGTCGTCGCTGCTCCGGCGTTCCGTCCCCCCGTCTCCCCCCCCTCCTTCCCGCATCCCTCCCTCCATCCTTTCATCCCTCCTCCCATCCCTCCATCCCTCCGCCTCTTAACTCTTCCCGCCCGGCAAGACACACACGCACCTCGGCAGCTCTCCCGCCGCCGGCTCGGGCAAGGGGCGAGCGGTAATAATTAATAATAACAACAAAAACAATAATAATAATAACAACAGCAACAACGGCGCCGGGAGGCGGTGGGAACGCACACACGCATCCCTCCCCCCACCCCCGGCACTGCCCGCACCGCCACCCGGACCTGCCTTCCCCCCCCGCCCCACGCCGCCCCGGCTGCCTTTGTCCGCCCCCGGGGCCCCGGCAGCCCCGGGAAAGGGGCCGCCCCGTCGGCGGGGGAGGCGGCGAAGGGGAGAGCCCGTCGTCCGGGGCTGTGTCGCGGGGAGCCGGCCCCGCGGCGTGAAGCGCCGCGTTATTCTTTCTCGTCCGGCGGAAAGAGTTAAGGGGGGCGGGGGAAGGCGGGGGAGCGGGGAGAGGCGGAGGGGGGGGGAAACGCGGACTCGGGGGGGGACGCGACCGAGCGGAAACGCCGCGCACAGGCAACCTCAGTGAACCACGGCAAAAAAAAAAAAAAAAAAAAAAAAAAAAGAGAAAGTGGCAACAAAAACAAGGGCAAATTGAACGCTCCTTGGGGGACTGCCGGTGCAATAACACCGCTCGGACATCCAGGGGACGCGGCGCTGCCGGCTGACCGCCACCGCGCCGTCCCACGCACGCCGCCCCGCACACGCGTCCCTCGGGGCGCGGCGTGGGCATTCAAACGGGGAGTGTGGTGTGTCGTGTGTCCCCCCCTTCGCCTGGCCCTGCCCGCCACGCTCCCTCCCCCCTCACCTCCGCCTCACGCCGGATAATTCGCCCCCCGGGAGCGACGAGCCGCGTCCCTCTGGCAGCGCCCTCCCTCCGCGCCCCTGCGCGCCCGCGGAGCCAGCCCCGCTGCCCGCCCCGCGGCCGGTCCTCGGGGCTCCGTCCAGCCCCCGGCTCGCCCAGGCAAAAAATACCATGGTGGGTAGGTTTAGAAAAACCATTAAAGTGTCGCGTACGGATCTGAAGGGCACTGGTAACTAAACCCCAAACATAACGATTTTTTTTTCTTTCTTTTTTTTTTTTTGTTCCCATGCGTCCTCCAAAGGTTTCTTTTTTATATATAAAAGATCCAACACAGATTTCATTGAATAAATCTGAGATCTCCAGGTGCAGACGTTTGAATAGTCAGTGCCAGAACCCCATGTTTTCCTTTCCAGCCGATTTTGCTTGGATCAGGCTCAAAAACCGAGTGAGTCTCGTGGTTTTGTTTACACTGAATGGGGAGGATAGGAACGGTGCCATGGGGCCGTCTTTCATTAATATACAGTGAGGATTTTGTCTAAATTACTGCTATGAATTTCACAGTACACGCTTTCAAAAGCCGTCTCAGGTGGCCTGATGAAACGTGATAGCGCCTCTGCAAACAGATCTACTTTCTTAATAAAAAAGGAAGGGGGGGGGGAGAAATCCCCCCAAAATAAAAAAAAATAAAAAAAATGTATACCCTCATAACAGCGACAACAAAAAATAAAGCTCGAGCTGGAGTAATGTCTTTTATTTAAAAAAAAAAAACAACCAACACACACAACCACAACAACTTAGTTCCCCAACTCTTCCCACCCCCTCCCTTGCAGAGTGTGATTGTTTTGTCTGGAAAAAAATCCAAAGTATAACAAGGGGAGAACAGTTAGTGCTGATTTTCATTTGCATAAATTTTCATATATTTTGGTGAAAATAATAGACTAGTGGAGAGCGGGGCTTAGTGGAGTCAGTGCAAAGGAAAATCTTAACATGGATCGTTTCGCTGGAGTTGAGAACATGCTTTTTTCCCCCTGTCACCTTATTAAAATCAAAAATTAAAAAATAATTCTCTAAATCCTGGAAGTATGATCGGTAAGTGTTTTACATTTTTTTATCTACTTTTGTTTTCTTTAAAGTCTTCTGGATATATATATTTTCAAAAGCTTAGGACAAGACAGGGAAACCCATGGCAACTGGCTGGAAGGAAACAGGCTTAAAAAAAAAAAGGGAAAGGGAAAGGAAAAAAAAAATCCCACCAGCAACAAAAAGCACCTTAGTGAAATATTACATAAAAAGCATGGAATGAATCCAAAGCTCAAGGCAGCAAAGCAATTCTTCAGCGCTGGAAAGTCTTTCTGGTTACTACTTCACTTTTCTGGGCACTGTTAATTATTGTAACACCATGACTCGGGAGTTGGGGGGGGGGGAAGGAAAGCTCTCGAAAATATTACAGATTTGTGAAGGAGAGGAGAGGCAGAGATGCGGGCTGTTTTCAAACGCTGCTTCTCGAAGCGGTGTGGTGGGGGGTGGTGGTGGGGGGTGTCTGCCGGCGGGTGGGGAGGGGGCCCGGACGGTGCGGCGGGAGGGAGCGGGGCCGGAGCCGAGGCGACCCTGCCCCGGTAGCCGGGCACCTGCGGGCAGCGCCGGTGCGGACGGACGGGCGCGGGGGGCGGGGGGAGAGAGGCCGGGGAAGGTGCGGAGCGGCGGTGCACGCAGAGGGTTAATATTGTAACTAGGGAACAGACGGTTAAGCACAACATCTAGAGCTCTGTAGTGAAAGTCCATCAGAAAGAGTATAATCAATCAAAACTAACCAGGACATCCCTTCATTTTATTCTCCAAGGAGATTGGGGCTGGAGGATTACAGACCAGATTTCACTTTGTTTCTCTCTCCTGACAGTCTTGCCTGTCTCTCCGCTTTCCCCGAATCCCGTCTAATTGAGAGGTATAGGCTAATGATCTGAAACTCTTTTATAGCGTTTGGGTCAGTGTGATAAATAATGTGATAAATAATGTAGGATGAAATTAGTAGGCCAGATACCGCTCCTGAAAACTTTACCGAGGCTTAAATATCCCATTACGTGACTTTCATTTGTTTTAATTTTGCCTTGTTATTTGCATAATTTTTTTTTTTTCCTCCCCCCGCCCCCCGTCTCTGTTGCTGCTCTTTTGGATACACAATAGCTGGTGATCATTGTAATTTCCTAGAATTAGTTACTTCTTTGGAAACGGTCGATAGTCAAATCAATAAAATGGCTTGTAAAACTAGGGAGGTATAGGTTTCAATTTGGGGGGGAGAAGAATCGCTCATTTTCCACTTCTTGTTGACGTGCCCAGCGTCTCTTTTGACTGGGGTTAACTCTGTGTGCTCCATCGGAACAGATGCCGTATAGAGCTGCTCCCTCAAGATCATTTGTTTCCTTGATGGGGGAACATTTCTGAGCAGAACATATTGGTTGCCATAGAGAAAGAAATAAAAGGAAGAACACTAGTCACATTAAGCTATATGTTTGTGCACTGGGCTTTAGATAAAAGGACCCCAGTTCAAGCCAGAGAGAACGGGGCCAAACCCGAGCTTCTTAGCTTCACTAAAACTAGCTTTATTTTGTTTTGGACTTTTACGGTTGAAACATGTAAGCTAATTTTATTGGCTGTCGTTAATTTTATACGATACGGCTTGCTGAGCAAAATCAACTTTCGCCGCGCTTCGCCAGGCGCCGGCCGCCCGCCAGGGGGCGCCCTGCAGCACCCCAAACTCTCTCTTCCCCCCTCCCCCCCCCAACTCTCCCCCTCCACCCCAGTCCCGTCCGCGCCCGGCCCGGGGTAGGGGGGGGGGGGTGGGGGCAGCCTGGGGCTCTCCCTGTCCTCGGCCCCCGGTCCTCGGCCTCTGCCCCACCCCCCGCCCGGGAGAGGGAGCCCCGAAACTCCCGGGGCCGGCGGGGCGGGAGCGGAGAGGAGCGGCGGGGAGCGGGGGGTATCGGGGGGGGGGCTGCCAGTTCAAAGGCCGCCCCAAAAGTGTCCCAGTTGGTGCGATGCCTCCAACGGACCCGAGGCCTGCGAGGGAGCGAGAGCAGCTAATCAAACACAGGCACGGGCACGCGGTTCGGGGTAACCTGAGGTGCCACGCGGGTTTTATTTTTTTTTTTAATTTTTTTTTTTTCCCGTCCAAATAAGGCGCTTAAAGCCTCTGGAGATGCAATAAAACGACTCGGGTTTTTTTTTAGATCATTTAATATTTAATCGCCGTATTAAACTTGAAAAAATAGCTGCTTTTTTTTTCTTTTCTTTTTTCTTCCCCCCTCCTGCCCCCCCTCCGCCCCCCTCAAGCTGGCCACTCCCCCCCCCCCCCCTCTTTCCCCCCCCTCGACTTCTCCATCTGCGGGAGCCAGAGCCGGGCTCCCCCCGTCTCCCGCCCTGGCTGCACACCGGCCGCACACCGGGCACAAGTTGTCGCCGTCCGGGACACCGGCAGGCGTTAACCTCAACTGAAAACCAAGAACATCGACGGCGACCACAGCTGAGCTCGGCACAGCTCGGCTCACTGTCCCTTCCCCAAACACGCAGAGCCTCAGCCCCTCATCCCGAGCGCCCGCTCCTTTTCTCCCTTCCCCTCCCTGAGTGGTTGCAAAAGTGAGAAATTTAGGGTTTTTTTGTGGCATTCCTGCCCGAGCACGGCTGCTTCTCTCCCTCCTCCTCTTCCCCCCTCCGCTCCCGCCGGCACCGAGCTGGGCACGGGCGGACAAACGTGGCTGCAGCATCCCCTTAACGCACCTGCAAGGGGGATGTCCCGGGCAGCCCCCGGGGGGGCTGAGGAGCAGGGGAAGCGGCAGCTCCCCGGGGGCGGGGGCGGTGGTGGGGGGTTGAAGGCACTTTGTTCCCCCGCGCTGGAGCCCCAGCAGTTTCCGTACGACTGGGAAAGTTTTATTCCTTGCCTCCATAAAGGAAAGACCAATTGGAGCCCTGGAAATCACACAGCCCATAAATATGATAGATTCTGGCAAGATGAACTCCCCGCCTAAAAACCTAACACATACACACACACCAAAAGAAAAAAAAAAAAAAAACGGGGGAGGGGGGAGAAAGAGAGAAAAGTAATCAAAGAGAGAAAACGACTTACAAGAATATACACTTTCCATTTAAAGTGTCCGTGGGTCTTCATTTGGAAAACGGAGTCAAGTCTCCGTGTGTATTGACCGTGCGGGGAAAATGGTTGAGATATTTACATGAACAAAACTTTCCACCTACCGCATTTGGCGAAATAAAACCCTAGCAATATTCCAGACTAGTAAAACACATTTCCAGAGCGCAATGCTCCTCAGAAACGTGGTCGCTTAACTTGAGATTTACCGTAGTTCAGCGAACATTTCCCTCGCCTCCGAAAAGAGCGGGTTTCGGAGTCGAAAGAGCCCGGCAAAGTTCAACAACCCGGATTTGGGAATGAGCGCGTTTCCCCCCCCAGTTTTCCTCTGCCTCCCCCTTCCCCCAAGTGTAACCTGCATTATATTTTAAACAAAACAGGAGTTAGCAGCTCCTCTGCTGTTTTCCCGCATCAGTTAGCAGCGAGCGGACCTCGGGGTACCGCAAGCCACCAGACAAACTAACGCTAAAACGAGCAACAAGTTAATTCGGCAAAACTTAACTTTGCCGCCTGCCTTTGGAAAAGTCCGGTTCGGCCAGGATTGCCCGGTTTGCGCCTGAAATGGCACCCTAATCGTAACAGTGTTATAGAGAGCATATTTTCCCCCCCAACACCCCCCCCCCCCTTTCTTTTAATAAATGCCTATATTGTCCGAATGGACGCCTTCGGAAAATGAGTGTAGAAGCGATACTGTCGCGGAGGTAGGGAAAAGAAAGTGAATGTTTACCGTATTTAGTATTCATTTACTTATAGTGGGAAATGATTAGGTATCTACTAATATAACCGTGGAGACCAACTGCCTAATTAGCATTTACAAATTAAAATGTTAAACATAAAGACATACTCCGTATACAGTCTGCTATATGTAAAACACATTCGTGCATAATACAGCAGTCAGCTGAAAACGTGAAGTTGACTGGCTTCCAGATATGTAGCGTTCTTGGCTAATGTGATCTGCTCTGGGTTTTTCAAGCTTACCCACACTGTAGTTCAGAGTTCTTATGACCACGTTGATAGCTGCACTAGGCATATTACACTACCCAATCTGGAGGAAATAGGAAAATACACAGATTACTTTTAAAGGCTGGCGATAATAACGATAACCACAATAGGCAGGCGGATCATTTATCCATACCTTTTATTCTGAAGGCTTCACTCGGAACCTTATTTATTGTTTTAAGCATAACAAAGCATATCGGGTTCTGTAATAAATTAGAACAATAATACGGAACTGCACATGCAAAGCAAGATAGCTTTTGAAAACGGTGTCCTTTCTTTCCCTGCTGCATAATTCTGATATTACCCAATGTGTCATGCTTAGGGTTCACCTCACACGGACTGTAATGAAAGTTGCCAAATGAATGGAACAATCTATCTGTTGACTTGAACTCAACGTGGACGCGTTACATATGATGGAAGCCTAATGCTCCCACCGACGTTAAAATCAGAGGGATATGTAGTTCCAATCCAGCTTCTTGAACATGTAGATTTTTATTTATAAGAATAATTGTGCATGTAGGGACATAAAAAGGGGATTTACAAGTTGGAGTCTTTTAAAAGAGACTGTGAAAACCTTAGTCCCGCTTTTATTAGACATGATATCATTCTGATTTGCGTGCTTGCCATCTCAATAGCGTTTCACATGTGAAAAAAAAAAAAAAAAGAAAGATCCATATGCATTACATAGATTTTCTTTTACGCGCATAAGGACTGGCAGTCTCTTAGTGGATAAGAGGGTGAATAATTGTGATACACCAGAAAACAGTTCGTGCAGTTTGGCAGCTCTGTTTTTTATTATTAGATTTTTTGACATTTGAACTTGTCTATTGTCTGAGGAGCTCAGTGCAGATTGCAGTAGGTCAACCTTAAGGCTGCTCTTTTTGGCATTGCACACAAACATGCACACGCTGTCTGTTCTCCTTGCGTGAATGCAGCAGCTACAGTTTTACCGTCTTTTTTTTTTCCGATTTTTTTTTTCCCAAATGCACATGTATTTATATTTATCTAATCCGCTTGGGGTTTTCACGGTCGTGTGGTTAGTTTGTACGCGTGTTCCTTTTACCCCCGTTCCTCCAATCTATATATTTGCCTGATGTTGGGTACTTTTAAGTACTCAGTCGCTTTTACAGCGGTGTAATTTCAGCATCACGGGTGTTTGATAAAAGGGACTTGGGTAGCCCTGGGATTAAATGACATATTTCCCCGCAGCTTCGCTCAACTCCATCATGACTCCTACAGTCCAAAGTTAACATTATTCATCATCTCCTCGCATTTATTCCCTCCTCCTCTCTCTAAATTCAGCCCCGCCATCCGACTACTGAAACAATTTCTTGCCGCCTGCTAGAGCTGGGGAGGGAAGAGAAGGGAGGGAACGGGGAGGGAGGGGAGAGGCGGGGACCCGAAAGCCCGGGGGCGAGCTCGCCGCCACCCCGCGGCCCCGGGGGCGGCTCCCGCTCCGACGGCCCTTCCGCGGGCGCGGAGCGGGCCGCGGCCGCGCCGAGGTCCCAGCAAACGGCAGCCCAGGCGGGGCGCCCCGGGGGGAGAGGGAGCCGCTGCCGGGAAGAAAAATGCGAGATAGGGATGGATCCCCCCGGAGTGGGAGTGGGGGAAGGGAAGCGGGAAAACTGGATCGAACCCGGGTAGGAGAGTCACTTTGCGCTGGGAAAATCCAGAGATTGCGCCTAAATAACTTTTCCCCGGAGTGATTTGCACCTCTTTCTCCTCTCGTTTGGTCGGTGCTGTTTTAAATTGAGACGCTTCCCTCATCCTGCCTGGGCGCAGGGACTCAGGCCGAACAACAACCCATCTCCTCTTCTAGCGGTCTTTCATTTAAATATGTATCCAGATCCATATAAAAGCAGACGCGTATATAGATACACGCACACCCAGGCATGCACAGACGCATATACGTCCAGATTTGTTCCCCTCTTCGCTCCCCCCTTCCTTCTTTAACGAGCGCCTGATAACGCGTTTAAGGCTTGTTATTTGAACTCTCAGATCAGCATGCAGAAATGTAATTGCATCGTTTTTCATCAGGAAAGAAAAGAAGGAGGAAGGCGGGGGGGGGGGGTTCGGGAGGGAAGCCCCCACATTACCCTCCCCCTACACACACAGACACCCAGTGCTCTGTAATCGCTGAGTCACCGTATTGGGGGTCAGTGGATAAAGACGAAGGAGAGAGCAGCATCTCATTGAAAACCCCGGCGCAAACCGCATCCCTCCTCATCTCCAGCCTGGAGATCCCTCCCCTCTTCCTTCCCCTGGATTTATTAATCCGGATTTGGAATAAAGTGGCCCAAGTGCAGCCAGAGCCCTCTTTTGGGGCTGGATGTCCTCCTCAGGCGCAGTGGGACCTGCTTTGTTGCGGCGGGGCGGGGTGGGGGGGAGAAAATCAACATTAAATTGCTATTTGGGCTGTCGGTGATTGGCGTCCTTTTTGGGGGGGGGAGGAAAGGGGGAAACACCGTCCAGTTCACCTAGGGATATAAAGAAAGGGAAAGCTTTCTCTGGGGCTGGGCTCTGATCTGGGCATGTTTATTCCTGTTTGAACGCTATTGTTCCTGCCAGCCTTTGACACAAACAGAAGGTGGGGGGGGGGGGTGGAAGAAGGGGGGGCGGCTGGAACAAAGCTACTCAAACCCAAGCAAGCCCCAAAGGCGGAGGAACAGTTTCTTTTCTTTTCTTTTTTTTTTTTTTTTTCTCCTTTAAAAATGTATGTGACAAGACTTTTCTGTTTGAGGTTGTTTTCTGGGTGTCGTCGTGTCCGGCCCCCCTCGCCCCCCCCCCCCGCCCTTTATGAGCTGAGAAGAGTGCCTGGCTGTGATTCACTTACCAGGGCCCATTTAGAGAGGTACATGTCCCCCCAGGTGGGTGCCAGGGAGCCTCGCAGGGACAGCTTCTTGGGCCCCTGGGCCGCCGCTGGGGTTGAAGGAGCAGACTTGAACTCGGTCTGCGGCAAGGCCTGCAGTGGGAAACAAAGAGGCAGAAATGTTGGGAGCCCAAGGAGAGCCTGAAATACAGAGAGGCATTGAGCTTCCCAGAGATGCTTCAGCTTCTCAGTGGGGGACAGAGCAGGATCCTTTTTGGGCTGGCTCTGTGCAGTTGAGGGCTGGACTGTACAACCCACACTGAATCAGAGGCATTGTGTGCAAATGAATAAGTGCACATTGTTTTGAGATGCTGCTATTGTATTTGGGGCTGGGGGGGAGGAGGGGGTCATATTTTGTGTGCGTGTGTGCGTGCGGGTCTGTGTGCTTTCCAAAGGTGAGTGCAGATTGCAATAGTTGCTGCTCTGTTTTTGTTTGTCAAACAGGGCCCTTCTCTTGGGAGAGGGGCATGTGGCGGATCCCAGCCCAGGATTACATTAATCAAAGCATTATTTCCCCAGGGATGCGCAGCACAAATGATAGTAAATCCTAATAAAATTGGATCGCTGAGAAATTGAGCGCTTAAAGTAATCTGCTCTGCCTGATAAAAACTTCAAATTTATAAGATATTATGCATCCCCACCCCCAAACACCTTAGGTATCATCACTATGTGTGTGTATTATACATCTATCTGCAGGAGAGAAATCACTGCTCAGTTTAACAGGCCCATCACTGTTGAATATATACATAGATATAAGTGTGTGTGTGTGTGTGCACGCACACATGTACCACACACACACACACTCTCAGAGCCATAAAATAAGCTGAAATCTATATGCACGTAAAAATAATGACTCTGGTCAATATTTCAAGGACTTTGCATATGCCACTTTTGCTGTGGCAGGTGCTGTTGAAGGCTGGGACGAGGCTCTCCATGGTTGTGTACCAGCACTGTAATCTTGCCTGGAGATTTTCTTGCTTTTTACTGACGCTTACCATGGGCCTCCATGACGGCACCCGTAATCCCAGCCCCACTAAGAGCAGCTTTGCTTTTTGAAGCTGTGACCATGGGGGTTGTAGGAAAATTAAGAAAAAAAGAAAAGAAAAAGAAAAAAGAAAAAGAAAAAAGAAAAAGAAAAAAGAAAAAGAAAAAAGAAATACATGGACATGAGCATTTGAAGATGAGTTTAGAAAGCCTCTGAGGGCATGAGCTTCAGAAGGAAACTGTCTTGGACTGGGTAGGCATATTTGAAAGAAGGGACGGTGTTCCCAGGCCAGTTATTTTGCCATGCATGCTGCATGGAGGGCCAGGCTACCACCTCCCCTGCCCCTTGGCTACGGCCAGCGAAGGCCAGGGTAGCCACTGGCCACTCGCTGGCTTCAGACCCTCAGTCTCAGCTACTTCCTCTCTGCAGAAGGAAAGTTTGTTTATAACTGCAGCCATAGGACACGACAGGAGGCTCAAAGAGACCCACTGTCCAGCAGGAAAAAAAAAAAAATAAAAAAAAATTGCTTTGTCCCTCCTTCTTCCCCTAAATGACCGCTGTGCTTCCAAATGTGAAAGGGGCAGACGGCATTTCCACTCCCCCAGCCAAAACTCTTTGAAAGGCTGCGAGTTTCCCCCGCAGTTATAAATGCCGATCATTCCTCCTTCCCCCGCCGTCCCGGGACCCCATCCGGCCCCGGGACCCCCGTTCCCCCCCGCGGCAGCCGGCCCCGCCGAAGGCCCCCACGCGCGACCGTGACCGGTCCTGCCCGTTGCCCTCGGGCGGACGCGTCCCGTTCGCCTCTCCCTGCCCCTTTCTGTTCTGGCATCCCGAGGCAGAACGAAGGCGGCTCGTCCCTTCCCCTGGCGTGGGATTTTCCTGCCCCGTCCCGGCCGCGGGGGCTTGCGGGGAAGCGGGGTCCTGTCCCCGCAGAGCCCCATTGAGGAGGGGGGGTGGGTGGGGGGCTGTTCCCTGACGGTAGCTGCCCCCCCCCTGCGTGCGGGCAGGGAGGCGGCGGGGAGCGGGGGGGGGGAGGCTGAGCCCTCTCCCAGCCCCGAAATGACGCAGCCCCTGCTCCAGCATCGTCTCCCGTTTGGGCTGGCTCCATTTCAGGAGCTCCGTCTCCCCCCACCCCCTTCTTCCCAGCCTTCCTCCTTCCTCCTCCTCGCCTCACCGTCACTCTCAAACATCCCCCCCACCCCACCCCCCCCGCCCGTCCCCCCCCGCTTCCCCCCCGCCGCCCCAAACTCCTTCCTCAGGACCGTGGGATGCTGGTGCGCTCTGGTGAGAGTTGCCGGTCTCCATTTCCAAGCGGGGAGCCGCCGGGAGCGGTGAGGCAGACGCGGGGGGGGGGAAAGGGGGGGATGTGCGGGCCGGGGGGAATGGGGGGTTGGTGGCGAGAGAGGCGATGAATGAAGGAGGGGGAGAGGGGGAGGCCCCGCACCGGCGCATCCTCCCCCCCCAAGGAAGCACCTCCGCTCCCGGCAAGGGGCAGCCCCCGCGCTCCCCGCCCGCCGCCGACCCCCGCGCACTGGCAGCTCCGCACCGCACCGCACCGCTCCGCGCCACCCCCGACGGGGCTCCTGCCGGCTCCGCACGGCTCCCCTCGCCCCCCGCCACCCCCCTCCCCCCCCCCGCGGCGTGTGCGGAGCGGGCGGGGACCCGCTCACCCCACCACTGAGGGTGCCGTTTTTCCTCTATCTCCCCCCACACCCGCCCTTTTCCTAAAAAAAAATAACGCCAAACCACCCCCCCCCCCCCCCGACACCATTAATTTGCATACCATTTGGCAATACCATCGCTCGGTATTCCCCCCCGCCCCGCACTCTTTTTTATCCCCCCCCCCCGCGCCAAGACCTACCCTTCTCCCACCACCTCCCCCGCCCCGCATCCCGGGTGCAACCGGATGACCAAAAAAAAAATAAAAAATCAAAGCTGGTTCCAATTTACCCCAGTTGTCCTCCTTTGAACACTCCCAAGGTAGGTATGGCTCGGGGTGGGATCCTGCGCTCCCGCTCCCCATGTGTTCAGCAAGGTGCCTTCCTTCCCTCCCCACCCTCCCCTCCCCGCTTGCTTTGCCTTAATTGGCTCTATCTTGATGTGCACTTGTTTTGTTTAGCCTATTTTACCATTGCGGACGAGATAGGCAGAAAAAGGAGCGTTTGACTTGGTATGTCTCTCTGATTTTTTTTTTTTCCCCCCCTTCTCTCCCCCCCCCCCCCCCGCTTCCGAGGTTAATTTGCATTTGAGGTCTAATTCCTATTTCAAAATCCCGGTGTTTCAGGACCGTATAGGAACAGGGCATTCACTTCTGTTTCTGAGGAGGAGACTGTCCTGTATTCGCTCTTCTCCGTATAATTTCATTGTGTTCGTGAGCGACGGGGATTTACATCAGTTATTCTGCGATTAGTTTTTTAAAGAGTTAGATCAAATTTAAAGAGAAAAAAAATATCTTATTCTTTAAATGGTAAAGGGAGCAAAATACCAGGCATTAAAAGAGGAGCATACATTATTAACAGTGTTGCAAACTTAAAGTTTAAGGCACAGACTTTATATTCATATAAATGTATTAATCTGCATTCCTCGGAGTTGGATTTCTAGCTCCCGAACATCTGATTTTGATGACAGTCAGAGAAAGTCGACCATAGAAATACCAGGGTATATTTATATTTCCTTACCTCTATTTACAGGTGATTTTACTGCTGTTTGCTACTCTTGCTCCAGCGCTTTGTAATTATTTCACTCCTGAAAGGCATTTGGTAGGATTAGATGCTGCTTTACTCATTAAAGATTTTCAGCCTGCCCAGGTATAACTTCCATCCACATCTCTGGAAATAGTTATGTGGCCATGTGGACTTTATGGAAAGATTATAAAAGATACATGGTCATATAAAAAGATTCTGGTTTATATCCACGGTTCTTTCAGTTCTTTGGATGTGATGAAGAATCCGTCTACGTTTAGGCCTTTATAGGTCCGTTAAGGACTTCCTTCACATATTTTATTCATATATATAAAATGAATTTTATTTATATATGTAAAGATTACATGAATGGCATATGTTGCATAATATGCATATGGGGCATTTTGAGTATTTCTACACGCACACAAATTTATTTTTCACAAATGTATATGTGTGCGTACATGCCTGTTTATACACGTGCGTGATGAAATACATGCTGGAAGAAAAAACTACCCAAAATAAAAAATGTTCATAAAGGAAAAGCTGTTAAGGTAGTTCACTGGGAGTTTGCGTCTGGTGCCTTGCAAAAGTCACTTAAGTTACAGACTTTACTGTCAATATCTACACACACACCCATCTCAGCACAAAAAGATTTGTGCATGTATTTGTCCTTCTAGCACTAACTAAACAGGGCTATGAATTATGCCTAAAAAGATGCTACTGAGATAAAAAAACCTTATAAAATAGTAATGGAAAATGGAATTTTATATAACGCCAACAACTTTAGCATGATTCTTGGCATAAGCAATTTAGTGCAATTTCATTTGTCTGAACCAGAGTGATATTACAAAGTGAATTAATAGAACATTAGTACTGAAAAAAAGAAACACTTCTTCCTTTGAAATATGAAGTGCCACTAACTTGAGATGAAACCTGAAAGTCAGTGAATAATATATGGGAAATATTAATATTTTAAATGTATCATATTTAAAATTGCTGTGAACTTAAACAAGGTTTCATATCAAGAAAAAACAAGTAATTCATTTGAGGCTCCAATTTTATATGCAACATTTTACAAATGAAGCAATTCACTAAAGAAGTGAAGGCAGGTATGTAAGCATATTTTGGTATTTTGCACATGAAATACGGTCATTATGGAAGATGAATTTAATTTGGGAAATGATAAAAAAGAACATTTGTTTTATTTTTCTAGTGCGCTGCAAGGAAAACATTTTTAAGTAGCTGATTAATGAGATGAAATGAACTGATACGCCCCATAATACCTGCGTGGGCTTTTATACCTCGTGAAACCGCACCACAACGGGACCTTTATAAAAAGTATGAAGTCAAGTAATGCAATCATATTTTAAATTTAGAACGGGAGTTGATACGATTCAGCTCGATGTCGTAAAAAGTGAGCCCTCTGGCACTTGGCATTACGTTATTTAAAAATTACTCCTGCAAGGAAAGTTAATAGAAGGAGTGCAGCGGGGTTGAATCCCAGCGCTAAAGCTCGGGGGCAAATTGCGGTGCCGCCGCCTGCCCTGCTGTTGGTTGTAGTGGGGAGAAAGCGTAGCCCGCGGTCCCCTCCTCACCACAAGGTCTATTGACTCCAGCGTTTCACTGCCCTGCTCCAAGGAGCAGGTGCGGCTCAGCCTCTGGAAGCCAACCCTCGTGCTCCTCAAGATGGGCCAAATCCTGCTTGTCTTGTTCATTGAAGCCACCTGGAGTTTTGTCTCATTGGAACGAGCAGGATCTGGCCCTCAGTCTCCCCTCCTTGGTGTATCTCCATTGGACCTCAATACCAACAGAGGGATTATTTTTGTGTTTGTTTGATGTGGACGGAGTTAGGTCTGGCGGCCACAACGACCTTGCCCGTAGGCCTAAGCCCTGCAAGGGTTAGATCCTACCCAATTTGGCTCTGGTGAACCAGGCCAGCAATAACTGCAGTTGCTACGCATGATACATAGGATACACAGGATACATGCGACCGGGCATTTTGAACAATTGGGCAAAACCCCATGTCTTTGAACTGATGGAAAGCGCTGGATGTGTATTAGCTTAGCAAAAAAGGGCAGTTGCATGTTCTGGGAGAGACTCAGGCTGTCACGAGGACTGTAAGCACTCAGGAACTGTCTTGTTGAAGGACAGCAAAAGTCTGGTTAAGTCCATAACCTGGTTCCCACCAGGAGCTAGTTGCAGGCGCCACAGAAGGAGGCAGAAGTTGGGGGTGGTGGTGGGCAGGGGGCAGGACACGCTTCTCACCTGCCACACAGCAGATCTCTTTCTGGCCACTGTTACCCAAGGCCCTGGGACGTTTGCTATACTTCCCCCCGCGTACCTCCCATTAATTTCAGTAGCTGGTCTTTTCCTTCCAGATGCCCAGTTCCCTTCTGGAACTCACTGTAGATATTTTAAATTCAAAATAACTGTGATGGGGAAAAAAACCCCACCTTTTCTTTTTTAAACAGTTATACCGTTTTATCACAATTTGTTTAAAAATACATATCTCTGCTGTGAAATAACCTTTCATTCCACATTTATACCCATATGCACAATGCTAACTCATAGCAGAAACAACATTTTAAAACAGTGTCATGCTTATAGGATAATTATTAATCTTGTCAGAATAAAAAGCATACTAAAAGTACTCCATACAAAGGTTTGTGCCTTAACGTTTTTGAAAGTTTTTTTTTTAAAGTAATCAGAGATGTCATAACAAAGGGAGAAACTATACGATATATAGCACATAGTAAAAGTATATGACTCCTACAGGACTATTTAGAAATATACAAAGATTATCTTTTTTCTCCTTTTGGCTAGCAGACTACTTGATGAAAAGGTATGGTTTTATTTTTATTCCTGCTTGTGTATTACAGTTCTATGAGGATGATGTGAAACTACAAATTCCAAATTTTAGTAGCTATAAATGATATAAAAATAAGGAAGAGAAATGTTCATGATACGTATCTGGAGGGATAAATACACAATAATCGTGCAATCTGAGAGCAGAAAAAATAACTATTTGACAATAAAACAGATGCTAAATACAAATAGAATAATATTGTTCTAGTGAGAAATATAGCAAATAAAATGGTACAAGAAAAAGACATTTTTGAGACGGTCTCTGTTTAGATCTTTTCCAGTTGAATGTTTGTTTTTAATGTTTTGTGACCACCGAGGTACGGTTAGTGGACAAGTTAGTCAAAACTTTTCTGTCTTGGTTTTCATACCCCATATCCACAAATCCAAAAATGTAACCTGCAGCAACCTCACTTAACGTTAGGAAGGTGGTTTTGCTGTTCGTTGCCTGGGATTTGCTTGAGGTCGGATTTTGTACGTTCTTGACTGGTGCGCTAAAATTGCTGGGGCACGTGAGCTGGGTTTGGAGGGTAGCTCCTGGTTCTGTGCAGGAGGGCCCGCTTTTTTGGACAGGGGGTTCATATAGGCACAGGAAAGAGATAACTGCAGGAAAGGGACTTACCTGGGCACTTACCCCTTCATTTGATTTCCGCAAGAACGGTGAAAACTCGGTATTTAAAAAAAAAAAGTGCCCACTTTTCTTTAGGAAGTCGAGCGTGGACATAGAAATCCGACTTCTGGTATCTCTGGCTGGAAAAAAAAAAGGTAAAATGCTATCACTGGAAATTTCTATTTTTATCTTTGCATAGGTTTAGCATCAGCCCTACGGATATAAAACACAAACCTACTTTTCCCCATGCGGTAACTGTTTGCTTTGCCTTTTCCTTCAGAGAGGTAGGAGAAACGATTAAGCTGCTACCGCCCTGAAAAAAGCAGACATCAATAATAGAAATTATTGTTCATTACTCAATTAAGAAAATAAGAAGTCTGGAATCTGCATAGGGTGAATTATGATTTTAAATGCTGATGGTTTGACTTTCTGAAATTCAGATCTTGGTGCTAAACTCTTCCAGCTATTTCTCACTACCGTTAGGAAAGAATAAGATGCAAATTTGAAAGGCCCGTTAGAGGGACAGCCTTCTGCACTGTGACACGCTGAAACCTAAGGAAAATATAGCAAATGTTTTTCAGAGCAGCCAATGGCTGGGGAGAGGAGAACATGCCGCAGACGCCTCTGCACCCGTGAACCCCGAAGCAGGTCGCGTGCACCTGGGGTTACGGGCTCCTCTTCAGAAGAGGAGAAGCAGGAGAACCAAACCCCACGACTGGCTCTCGGTCATAGTCTCCTCAGTGCAGCGCCATCCATTTTTGGGATCAATTTTGGCCGGGCGGTGTCGAGCCCAAAGTGAGGAAGGGGCCCAATCCAAAGCTCTGCGCACCCCCGGTGCCCACACTCCAGGGATAATTTCTTTGTCTGCATGCGATGGGTGAAGCCATGACCCTCCTCCCAGGGACAAGCCGGCCCCGCAGCCCCTGGCAGGAGCTGGGGTCCCCGGGTGCAAGTGGTGCCCCTCTTTGTTGTGCCAAATCCATAAGGATGGGGGTCCCCTCCACATCCCGGCCCCAACTCCGCTCTTTGGTTTCATCTCGAACCGCGCTGCTAGGTTTTTATTTTATTTGAAATCCTGGCTTCGCCTAGAAACGATTGGGCTGTGCTCAGCACCGCCTGTCTTGATAGGTTCGAAATTCCAGGGAAACCTCAATACTGGCATTTTATAAACACAGTAAGCAAAGCACACTGGAATACTAATGGGTGAAACGCATTTTAAAGGGGCACCATCGCGTTGTAATTTCGCCTGTTAAAATATATCAGCCAGGGCAGTTTGGGGGAGTTGCAGCAAAGCCACAAGTGTTCTTCGCAATTTAAAGCTGCTGCGTTTTAATTCTTTCTTTTTTTTTTTTTTTTTCTGCCACTGTGAAAGATCCCTGGAGACAATGGGGGCTGTGACACTGAGGAACAGGTTATCCTGACTGTGCAGGGAGCGCCGTAAAAACCACAAAATGGACACACAGAATAAAATACGACACCGTCTTTCTTCCCTGTTTTCTAATTTTTGGCATTTATAGTAGTTATGTTGCATCAGCTGCGGGTAAAAAGGGAAAAAAAAAAGGAGTCGGAAATATGGTCCCTAAACTGACAGAGCCTCTTTAAATTTGCTTGAAGAACATCTCAGGGAAAAAAAAAAAAAGAAAAAAAAAATAGACATACTACACTGTTCTGGATTTTATTTGTTTAAATGCAAATTTATGGAGCTGGCCACACACCAAAAATTGGAGAGTTTGGTACTGCAGTTGCTTTGGTGTATTTTTCAGCATTGTAATGGGCTACAGGGAGACAAAGGAGAATATGAATATATGGCAGTTGATATTTAGATTTGGGTGACATTTTTGCTTGTTGTAACTGTCATTTTTAAAAATCCATTTTCCTTCTATCCTGCTATTGAATTGCAGCAGACGTTGATACGGAAAAGCTGGAATTATTTAATAACCGAAATTAGGAGTGATTTTTGTACTATATTTCTCATTACCAACCTCTTGACTGATGAGGAATCCCGAGGTCCAGACTAAGCTCTCCCCTCGGGCAGAGCGGGCCGTTAAAGAGTGAGGTGATGGACAGACCACTTCCTCATCCCCAAAACCTGCTTCTTTACAAAGCAGTAGAAAACAAGCCCTTTCATAGAGCATGGAAAAGCAAGCTCAAGCATGACACTACTATCACACCTTTCATGGTATTTTTTTTTTCCAGGAGCCTGTCCCTGATTTTAGTCCAAAGGAGCTGCTTTTGGGAATTGTGTGTCTGGCTCCAGCGTTTGCCTGCTAAGGAAGAGGTATGCCCTTTGTCCCTCACCTGCAGACGGCTCGGATGCTTTTCCTTTTCCGAGGCGAGCACTTCCCAGTGGGCTGCATTCAGAAAGTGCTTTTCACAGCATTAGTACAGAACCAAGTTACAAAAGAATATTAATCTAATACATTCCAAAATTCAAATATGTGTGATTAATAAGCATTATTATCTATAAATAAGGCTCTAATGATACTTTGGCAGTGTTGTAAACACAAGAATCAGAAGCAATTATTGTCATTATTGTTCTGCAAGTACTTTCCATGAATACCAAATGGATATTACTGTCCAGCTCCTTGGCACATAGAAATCCTGTAAAGAAACAGTTGTCAGTCAGTAAGGTCTGGCTGGCTGCTGTTAACTACGTTTGTCTAAAAAGCAGCGTACCTAAAGACAAAGCCCACAAGTTATTGAAAGCAGGACGATTGTTGCTTTAAAAATTCTTCTTTGTCTTTTGCAACCCCCCAAATGATGTTAAATAAAGCCTGTGAGAAAGTTTTCACATCCTGTGAGATGAACTGTTTGTGTGATGGCTGTGATTAAAAATGGAAACGGATCGTCTGCCAAAAAAGCTGCCCTTCTTTGTGCGAAACCCACAAAGGTGAGAACGTCCCAGCTGAAAGGTGGTGTGAAAATAATGACAAGGACCCCCCCAAGCCGTTAGAGGTAACCCACGGCTAGTTTTCAAGGGTGCGGGATGAAAGGGGCATTCATCCCTGTCACGTTTACCTCTGCCTGGTTTGTACAGGTCCCGTAGACTCAAGTCACGCTGGTGGCCGGGTCCCACTTGCTGTGACACCCCCACTCGCCTTCCTTTGGCAGTCTCACCTCCCTCACCAAACCTCACCGCTTTAGACGGCGCCAGCCAACAGCAGCATTTTGTGGTGGGTGTCATGTTGTTCTTCAGATGCCAGGGTGTCATTGCGAGCGGGAACAGTGTGGGTCTGACTCTCCGAATCTGCAGGAAGAAAAAGAAAAAAAAAAACCCAAACCCCAAACAGTAAGCTTTACTTTCCAAATGTGTTCAATTCTTCTTTCCTCTCCTTGATATTTGGGGCGTGCGGCACCCTATACCATGTGGTTTAACATTTTGTTCTCTATTTGTAGGTCAACATTTCCATGATTAAACTTCATCCTTTATTCAGCCTGTTCTGGCTAGGCTTTGCAGCACATGTGATATAAGCTGTTTTCACAGCTAGTAGGCCAAATCTTACTCTGGATAAGGGAGCCAAACATATGTGACTGAGTCAGACACTTAAATCAGCTCCCTGGTAAATGGGAGATAACTCCAGGTGCAGTGTTGAACACTGAGAACCAAAAAAGTGGGAAGGGTGGCCAACGTTCCTCCGTGTGGGAAAGGAGACATCCTATGCACACAGACAGTGAAATCATAGCCCTGCCCAAATCTCTCTCTCCCACGTTTGCCTGAGGATACGGAGCCCTCTTCGCTGAAGTCACTGGGAATCTTTCCATTGACTTTGGTGGGCTCGGGATCAGGCCAGCCTGGGGCAGGCTCAGCTGCGGCTGGGCATGGGGTGGGCTTGCGCAGAAGCGGGACGAGGAGGGAGGAAGCCAGGCTCTTCTTGGAGAGCCCGCCTTGCACTTGCAGCGTGCACAAGGTGGTTGCTGGGAGGACATGGAGCATCCCGCCTACGGCATCCCCTTTCTTTCACTCGCCCTCTCTTCATCGCCCTTACGTGTCTGGCTTATTTCCTGACCGGGACTAGTGACTCTTCTTTCGCCTGGTGGCAGGTATCAGTTGTTCTAACGCAGGGTTGGACTGGGTGACCTCTCCTCATAAATCAGTGGAACAATTCCTGGAAGTGCTGGGTGCCCAGAGTGAGCATTACCCAACCCAGTAATCCTCAGTGCAGGGGACTGGCATTAAAAGACTCTCTGGTTTCATGGCCAGCAGCCCTCCTCCTCCTGCCCTTCTTTGCCATTGCCTGGTAACTACGGTAAGTACCGGGAAGCCTACAGGGCTCGTTAAGTGCAAACAGAAGACCCAGATGAGCAGGCAGGTGTCATTACATGCCCCACCCCTGGAGGTGTTCAAGGCCAGGCTGGATGGGGCTTTGAGCAACCTGGTCTAAAGGGAGGTGTCCCTGCCCATGGCAGGGGGTTGGAACTATCTGATCTTTAAGGACCCTTCCAACCCAAACCATTCTATGATATATGATCCAGAGCTGGTATGCCATTGCTGTGTGGCATCCCTAATGTCAGCAGGGTTGGGCCGGTCCTGGCTGTTGGACTGCTACACGGCAAGTACCTGGGCTGACTAGAGAGAACAGCAAAGGAGAGCTCCTGCAGCAAGTCCAGGGAAGAAACATTTTCCTCAAGCGGGCAAGGCTGTACCCATAATGTTGCAGAGTGAGGACTACGCTTCATCTCTTACTTGGTGACGAACTGCGTCATCACACAAGGGAGCTGGCAATGAACCGTTTCCCTCGGGAATAAGCCCTTCCAGAGCTCCGCTTGGACTGACTCCCTCAGCTAAAGAAAATACTGAGAATATAGATAGCAGGACTGTTGCTTTTATTTTTTTTTTTTTTTTGGAACCCATCCTTTAGCTTTTGTCCATTTGCTCTGATTTTTTGAGTAGCTTTTTTTTTTGTTTAGAAAAAGCATCTCCTGCCCAAAACTGAACGTACTTGCTAGATCATCCGTAGATAAGCTCAAATAACGAACACTGCGGCTGTTTGAGCACTGCGTTCTTCACTGTTTAGAAAGTCCTGTCCTGATAATACACATGGTGGTGTGTGGGATCAAGTGGATGCGCTACTCTGAGGCTCTGAGGACCTGCCACGTGGTTGGGGAAAACCCTGGGTGTGTGTGTGGGCATCTGAGTGACTTCCCTGCCAGGGTGTTGGGAAGGAAAGCCTGCTGGCTACAGCAAGAAAGTTGCTGAGGATTTCATAGAGGGCAGGTGCCTTCAGTGCTTGTCACATGGTTGGGGGACGCTGAAGTGAGGCACAGAAGTATATGATCTGGTGTGATGTGCCCGGGGACATGAAACCGTGCAAGGCAGAGGGAGGAGGAATCACATGCTCCTGGAAAGCAACAGGGAGAGTACCACGATTCTGCCCTCCCTGGCGTGAAAGTTAATCAAGAATATGCTGGAATAAATCCATATGTGCTTCAAAGACACATCGGTGTCAGATTAGTGGAAAGGAGACGGGAATTCAGGCCAGGAAGATCTGCTGATAGGGTCAAGTGGCCTCCCTGTCCCTGGGTCTGCCTTTTGGAGGC